>NC_090923.1:834966928-844966928 GCF_040938575.1 Ambystoma mexicanum
GAGCTGTTGCTTCCGAATGGCACCATGGCAAACTGCAAGAGATTGTGGGCTGCTGACCTGTCTCCCACTGAAGGGAGCTGTTTGTGCACTGGATCAAAGTGGGCTGTTTGATTTCAGGCAGGTGGGGAAGGGGCTCCCCTCCCTTGCATGCTAATCCTTGATGCTGGAAACCGATTTGGTTTTCAGATTCACTGTTGTGGAAATGAAAGAAGCGGGACAGAAAATTGTGGAAGCCATAGGGAATCTGCCATATACTGCCTGCAGGTAGCTATTCACTTAGTCGGTGAGCATCCCTGGCCCCGAGATTGTGCTGGGCATAGGAGGAGAATTTTTCCATTTGACTTAATCACTGAACCACCCAAAAGACATTTGAAGAGAAAGGGAGACCAGACACTTCATCATGCAAAGGCAGTGAATTTCGCCAAATTACATTTCTGTGATCAGAAATGTCGTTCTGGCAGTCCTAGTAAGGAAGTTCCAGCTGGATGTTTTCTTTATGTAGAAAAGAACCTTATGACTAGCATTTATACAGGTTTCTTGTAAGCGTCTTTTGTCAGTTTGCCACAATCTAGAAGTACCCCGTCACAAATTAGGGGGTCTTCTCCTGACATGGACCTCCAACAGGTCCCATGCAACCCCTTACTCTGGCATCCTGTTCCCTTTCCTCCATACTGTATGGGCATCCCTCGCTAGTGACATGAAACAAAACTTTTTTCACCAGAAAAACTTGGCGTGGTGACGCAGCCCTGGGAGCATACGGTTCCCTGACACTGCCCACTGGTGCCACTCCTCAGTGGGAGTGGACCGATTTCACCAACGTCCTGGGTTAGGCTTCTGGCCTTGTAATTCCATGCACTCTTCCGCAAGATTTTTTCCCCCCTTTTTTCTTCCATAGTGAATTCTTTAAAGTTTAAGGTACTCTATCCTCTGGTGCCACGCTCCTCCCCGGCACATGACGGCAGGATTCAGCAGGTGTCCGGGCCTGCAAGGGTTCCTTCCCCATTTCGGGTTCACACGTGCTCTGCCTCAAGTGCTTTGGTCCAGACTACGGCTGGGACGGCTGCTCAGCGTGCAACGAGCTTACCCCATGTTCGTTGTAGAACCGCAGGGCCAGGTGGAGGGAGCGGTTTGCAAGATCACTACCAGAGAACCAAAAGGAGTACGCTAAGAGGAAGATCAGGCCAAAGGTAGTTGCATTGCTATCCTCTGCACCCCGCAAGGGTGTCTCCTTCCCTGGGAAGCATCCAAGCAACAGGGGCCTTCCAGGCCCTAAGACCAGTAAGGTGACTGAGGCTCGAGGAGCTACCAGCCACCCGAGGGGCTCTGCTCTGACACTGTGCTGAATCCCGAGTGGTTGCCTAAATGCGTTACCAGCAGTACCAGCACCATGGCCGAGGGCACTCTGCCTCCCAGGCACCTACCTGAGGTGCAGGGAAGGACCGAGCCTTAGCAATCAAGCGCACTGGTGGAGACTGGTCCCAGCACAACAGTCATCATGCAGCAGGCACATGGCATAGTAGAAGACAAAGTGGCCACCCGGCCAGACAAAATGGCAGTGCTTCCAGGGCCTTCACATTCCAACGCGCAGGCATCGGAACGCACTTCAAGGTGGGATTGGTGAACACCAGTTACCTGGTCCATCTCGTATCCAACTGCATCTGCATAAGGGCGATTCTCAGACCCTAGCTATGCCAGGCAAGGGGCAGCGAGAGCACAGCAACAGGTACAGGTCCCAAGGACCTGCTCCCACGCTGATGGGCTCCTCACCAGTTTGCGTGGACAGGTTCTTTGAGAAGTTCCTCACCTTCATGAGATCCCCCACCCCCAAATGGGCACTATACTTGGGGCGGTCATCCAGGACATGCTCCCTCCTGTACTACAGGAACCGCCTGTCACAGTCCAGGCCCTGCTAACCGTGCTGGCCCAAGTTCCCACACATCCTGCCCACTCTGCCGTTGCAGAATATCTGGGGATCCTTACGCCACAGCTTGAACTGAAGGCGGGGGTATTGTTAGAGGTACTGTCAATCCACATTCCAGACAAACTACTAACAAGCGGTTAGGTGCCATGTATAGACGCGGAGGGGGATGCACTTGTTCTGTCAATCCGCCCTCAGCCTCATTCCGCAGTTCTATATATTTATAGCAGCAGCTTCTATGTATTCTAAGCCTCAAGCCTTCACATCGCTCCTCCTAGGAAAGGAAGAAAAGCTCTTGGAGGCCTATGGTAAGAAAATCTATTCCAATGCCACACTCCACCAAAGGCAGGCCAATGCGGACGCCATGCTTGCTGCAGTGAACCAAAAGCTTTGGCAGCAGATTGCAGACGTCCTTCCTGAGTCTCTGGCATAGTCGGGCAAGATTCAAGGCAGCTTTGACAGAGGCAAAGATAGTGGGCCAGGTATCATGGGAGTCAACCATGGCACACATCGACACCGCAGGTGGGGCTATTTGAGTCGCCACAGACATGAGAACAGCTTGACTGAAGGCAACCAAGTTTAACCCTGACGCGCAGGATCACATTCTTGACCTGCCATTTGAGGAGAGGGGGCCTTGTTTCATTAAACAAGGGATGAGGAGCTTGATAAAATGAAACAGCTGCCAGACAGCGAAGTCCTGTCAATTCTGACCAAGTCTGTGCCCAGGACCGATAGCCAGAGTCACCCACTCTCTGACGGAGATTGTGGCTTGTGGTTTTCAGGAGCGCCGGTCGAGGCTGACGGATAGGTTGCTCAGCCAGCACCGACGCAAACGGCACAATTCATCAAATAAGGGGTTCTTCAATACCCCTCCCAGGCACCATCCTCAGAAGGAAAGAAACAGTGACGGTGCCATCCAGATCCACAGTTCTCCGGTGGGGGCAGGCTTGCCCTTCACTTTCAGACAGACAGAATTCCTGGGGCTAATTTGGGATACAAGGGTAGAGAAGATCTTCCCCCTCGGAGGACATGATCACAGCAATCAAGAAGGCCATGGGGCATTTCTTCAGCAGACCTGTAACCTCGGCTTGGTGGTACCAGCACCTGCTTGGCATAATGGGGGCTTGCCTCTTGGCAGTGCCACACACGAGGCTCAAAATGAGGAGGCTGCAGCTACATTTGTCAGCCTCTTGGAATCAGGAGACAGGCTCTCGGGCAGCTCCAGTCATCTTATACAATACCTTCACCGGGACCTCTAGTGGAGGAGGGCAGATGCCTACGTGTTAGTGGGCATGCCATTCAGGCAGCTGCCCCCGGAGATCACCATTACCACAGACTTGTCCCTAGAGGGATGGAGCGCTAACCTGAACAATCAGTGTCCATGGAGTCTGGTCACGGCAGCAACAACTGGAACATATCAACTGGCTCAAAATGATCACCACCTGGCTCTTGGAATGTTCCTCCTCATTGTCGTCAACAAGTCGGTTTGCATTCAGGCACAGTTCTACATGCATGTATTACATCAACCAGTAGGGAGGTACCAGGTCTTCTCCCCTCAGGAGGCTGTCGATTGGCATATGGTAGTGGGAACACATTTACTTATCAGCAGTCCACCTCCCGGGGGAATTGAAGTTGGAAGCGGACAGGATTAGCAGGCTGGGGGTCGACAACTATTAGTGCCAGTTAAACAAGGATGTTCTGGGAGAGATCTTCATCAGGTGGGGCCACCCTCAGGTGGAACTTTTCATCACCAAGAGCAACATGAGCTGCCACCAGTTTGCGTCCTGTATGGGGCAAGACGGGGTCTCTCTGGGGGACAAGTTGCAGATTCAGTGGAACGACATGCGTGCATACGCTTTTCCTCCCACTCTGTTGATTCACAGGGTCACCTGCAAGGTAAAGGAGTCAGAGGCTTCAGCTCATCTAGTGCTGTGGTGGCCAGCCAGACCTGGATCAGCCTCTGGTCCCCCTTCCAGTGGGTCCAGACCCCTTACTTACCCAGCAGGGAGGCACAGTGGTTCACCCCGCTCTGCAGAAGTTTGATTTAGGACTCCACTGGCTGCAAATGAAAAGATGGCAGGTTTTATGTGATGCAGTTTTCACAGGTGTTTTTTTACAGCCAAGCTTCATTGATCACTTAACATAACATGGTCATGAATTATCAGCAGACCAAATCCACTGGTCAATCCATCTGTGCATAAATGACCAATCCCTAGAGTGCTACCACCTCCCTTCTCCTTTCCTTAGTTCTTTGTTATAACATTGGTTATTGAATGATAGCCCAATGTAGATTTTCTTTTGTGTTCCCCTTACTTTTCCTTGCTCTCTTCACTTCTGTCAGGTATCAAATCAGCTAAGAGCTCTGTCGTGTGGGGCACATTAAGCTCATGCAATCCCCGGCAGCAGAATTGAAAAACACTGAATTGCATAGAAGTTAATAAGCGTGTTGTGTTACAGTGTGTAATCTTTCCATCACGAGATGGTTGCACGCTTTCAACAGCTACAACCTGTTCGACACAGATTCAGACCTTCCTCAAAGTTTGGTAATTACCCCTTTGCAGATAACAAATTTAGAAGTCAGGCCATTGTTGGATGTGTATCTCTCCTGTGCATCTCAAAAGGTGAATCCTAATATACAAGCTGGACAATTCGGAATGTTCCGGCCAGTTATCTTGCCAATACAGGATCTAACCTCCATCGGGGAAGAAAAAAAAGCGCTGTGCATTCCCACCAGATGTGATGGACATTTCCACTCCCCCTGCATCCCCACACAGTTTTTCTAGCACACATGTGATTGAATGGGTTTTTGCCTATTTAGTACTTCCCGTTTAACTGCTTGCATACACATCTTGTTTTTTTTATTTTAACTTGGAATTGTCTAGCCAGCATTCTGCAACATTTAGACCCCTGCCCAATGAAGCATTGCTTCGACTGCAAGAGAATAATTTTAGGCTTATTAGTCGGGAGGATATTTCATTCAGCTCCAAGAGTCCCTTTGCGCTTCGCTTCATAGACACCTAGCTGCTTCCTGAGGTTGTTTCACACCATCATTCTGCATCTTCTAAATTCTTTGGATTTTTGTATGAGCTTCCTCTTAAGGATTGCTTTCAGAGTGCCCTACCTTATTGATGAGGTTGTATCTTCTAGGTTATTGGATTTGCAATAGAGGTTTATAGTGTCCTCTAGCTTGCCTATTTAATGATTCCTAAATCGGGTAATACTCTAGCCTCCATACCCCACTGCCTGCTTGATCTTCCCCATATAATTTCAACCAACACATGTGTGGCATGTTAACAGTTAATGCTGTCCATGTCAGCTTTTTGATCAATCCATTAGGTAAGTACACAATGTCAATGTGGGACTAGGAACAATGTACAGCACAAAAAAAGAATAATCCCATTTGTCAGGGCACATCTTTCGACCAGCGCCAATGACTCAGATTTAGCCTTGAGTTTTGTTATGTTAGCGGTACTTGTATAGCGCACCATCACCAACGGAATTGGTCCCCAGGCGCTCTGGCGGATCTGTAAACAAGAAGGGTGGGGGGGAGGGTTAGTCGTGAGGAGGGGAGAAGGAGAGTGGGAGAAGTGGTGTGCTGTTGGCAGCTTCAGCTCGGTATAAACCGAGTGCTGGGCTTTTGTGCTAGTATCGGATCGGATGAAGGCCTCGAGTGCTGTGGGTGAAGTTTGTGTTGTTGATGCAGTGTTGTAAAGTGCGTGCGGATTGCTGGGAGAGAGATGGTTGTGTGGTTTTGTGTGAGTTTAAGTGTGCAGAAGATTGAGGGTTGGGTTAGTGGGGTCTGTATACTGGTTCAGGTACTTATGATTCCATTAGAGTTGTCTACCTGTGGGTTCGGATGTCGCTGGTTCCTCGTGGGTCGACTTGATTTGGTTGTTTTGCGCTGATCCAACTATATCCTATTGAGTATAGTTTGGATTGGTGGGTGCGTCTGAACCTAATCTTCAGGTGTGGGACTGGGTGGGTGATATCTATTCTCAGGTGATTTAGTGTGACCTTGGTCGGTTAAGGCTTTGAGTGGTTCAGGGTCGGGGTCGTGTTGAAGTGTTGTCCTAGTGGATCCGTCTTGGTGAGCATGTGTATTCAGACGTTCGTATCCTTCTGTCCTGACTGGTTCTTTAATTTCCGTGGGGTGAGCATCCTTGGGACTGTTTAGTTGTAGTTTTGTGTGGTGGGGCATTGTGCTTCCTGCTTTGTATTGGTGGACCGTGTGTAGTGATGAAATATTTTTTTTCTCACCCATTGCATTGGGCTGTGATGCAGTGCTTCCTTTCCCTCTCTGTTTGTTCTAAGGGCTGTTGGGGAAGGTCGTAGTTAGGTCCTGGTCCTCTCGATGATTTGTTCTAGTCTTTCTGTCTTAGTTTGCTATGTTTACTGTCTTTGGTCGTATTGCGACTGTCTCCCGTTTGGTCCTTTAGTATGCCGTGGGATATTTACCTCAGCTTTTCCCATTGATTGATCGGTGCGTATCGTGGTTGATCTACGTTCATTGATGTTTTTAGTTATGTTGTGCCCTTGTGGCCAGTCTTTCTAG
The DNA here is from genome assembly GCF_040938575.1 of Ambystoma mexicanum. Lineage (NCBI taxonomy): Eukaryota > Metazoa > Chordata > Amphibia > Caudata > Ambystomatidae > Ambystoma > Ambystoma mexicanum. The sequence continues at coordinate 834,973,399 of NC_090923.1, forward strand.
TTATGACGTGAAGATCCAGGTTTTGAGTAATTTCCTGAATAATGGGTGGTTTCTTGTGTTACGTATGTACTTTGGAAGGTCGTTCCAGGTTTTCGGGGCTTGGTGAGAGAAGGAGGATCCTCAAAGTTTTCTTTTGTTGTAGGGCTTCGGTTCCAGGCGCATGTCCATGCTTGATCTGAGCGTTCTTGTTGGTTGATGTAGGCGCAGATTGTCTCTTAGGAACTCAGCGCTTTCGTTGTGTACTGCTCTGTGCGTAATCCACATTGTTTAGAATTTTATTAGTAGTTTTATAGGTAGCCAATGTAGTGTTTTCAGCGCTGGTGCGGTGTGTTCTCTTCGGGGTAGTTTCAGAAGTAGTCTGGCTGCCGCGTTTTGAATGTTGTAGTTTTTTTTAGGAGTCGTTCAGGCATGCCTCGGTATAGGCTATTGGCGTAGTCTTATTTGGACATGACGAGGGCGATGATGGTGGTTGTTTTGTTGGCGAACAATAAGAACGGTAAGATTCTCTTTGCCGCTCGCAGGAGGAAGAAGCATTTCTTGAGGAGAGCATTTACTTGTGGCTCTAGCGTGAGATTATTGTCCATCAGAACCCCCAGGTTTTTTTACGATTGCTGAGGGTGCTGGGGTAGTCCCGAGTTCCCTTGGCAAAGGTATGAATTGGTTTTCTCCTCCATTTTATGTGATGATCATTCTTTCAGTTTTGCCTGGGTTGATTTTGAGGGAATTGGAGTTCATCCTGAATACATCGCGGAGGCAGTTTTCTAGCGTTGAGTTTATTTCTGGGTTGTCTTGTATTTTGAAGATTTGTGTATCATCAGCGTAGTTGTAGCAGGTGAGGCCGTGGCTTTTGATGATTCTGATAAGTAGATACATGTAGATGTTGAATAGTAGCAGGGAGAAGGAAGATCCTTGTGGTACTCCACAGGTGGAATCTCTCGGCTTTATTTGAAAGGTTTCATCCATACAGCTTCCGTTCTTTTTGTTAGGAATGATTTGATCCGTAGTAGGGCGGTGTCTGTTATTCCAAGTGCTTCTAATCTTGTTATGAGGGTGTTGTGGTCGACTGTGTCAAATGCTGCGCGACAGGTCTAGGAGTATCAAGGCAGTGCTGTTGTCCGAGTCTGCGTTGATTTTTAGATCGTCGCATATTGAGAGTAGAGCTGATTCCGTTCCTCTCAGTGGTCTGAAGCCAACTTGTGCCTGGTCTAGTAGGCCGTGCTCTTCTTTAAACTCTTGGGTTGTTTTGTATATGTACGTTTCGAGCAGCTTGGCTGTATACAGGATGTTGGAGATAGGTCTGTAGTTGGAGAGGTCCTCTACGTCTCCCGCTGTATCTTTGATTAGTGGCCTGATATATGCAGTTTAGAAGGCTTGTGGCACTTTCCCAGTTGCAATGGAATGGTTGAGGACGTTCCTGTGATATTCCATGGGCGTTCCTTGTTTGAGAATTGATTTGTATATGTCTGGTGGGCATGGGTCTTCGGGGACCCTGAGTGGTTGCTTTCATTCATCAGTTTGACGAATGTCTCCATTCTGAGATTTCTGGAAAGCTTCGTAGTTTGTTTGGGTGCTCCTCCCGGGTGTAGGTTGGGGTTGTGGTCCGATCAGACGATCTGCTTTGACTGGTTTGTTGGATGTTGTTTATTTTGTTTTTAAGTGGTCTGCAAGGTCGTTGCAGAGTTTCGCAGACAGAGTTGGTGTGTTACATCCTGGAGGGTTTTTGATTTCGTTTATGATTTTGAAGAGCTCTTTTTGGGTGTTTGGTGCTTCAAAGATTTGGTTGTCGTAGTGTTTCCTTTTTGCTTTTTGTATTTACTTTTTGTAAGCCCGGTTGTGTTGTAGGAATTTCAGTTTGTTCGCTGCGTCATTTTGTTTTCTCCAATCAAGTTCTAGTCTTCGGTTTTTTCTTTTCATGGTGCAAAGTAGTGGGGTGAACCATTTTGCCATAGACCGTTTATTAGAGGAAGCAAAGGGTTTTTCTTTGGCAATGTTGTCTATAGTAGTGATAATCCAGGAATGCAGCGGGGTTACCTTTTTGTCCAGGTCATCTTCCATGAATGTTGGGTGTGGTTTGTTTAGCTCCACGAGTTCATGCAGGTTGGAGTTTTTGATGGTTCTCCAATTTCTTCTCATGGTTTCCGTTGTTTTGTCCGGTTGATTGTTTGTTAGCCTGGTCCTTTTGATTACGAAGGGGATGATGAGGTGGTCGCTCCAGGGTATTTGAATTGGGGGTGCCATGGTGAGGAGTAGTTTGTTAGCGAAGATTGCGTCAAGTGTATGGCCAGATGAGTGGGCTGCTCCTTTGACTAGGTGTTGTAGGTTCATTGCTGCTAGTTGGCTGGTTAGTGATTTTTTGTATGGTTGTGCTTTCTCCTTCAAACCAGATGTTGAAATCTCCTAGGACTATCCGGTGATTGTGTTTGATGGCTAGGACGGTTATTGCTTCCGTGAAGGAATCAACGAAGGTTGCATCGTAGGTTGGTGGTCTATATATTAGTATGAGTATAGGAGAAATACAGTTTGTAAGTGAAAGTGAAAGTTTTTTCTTTTACTGAGGATTCCCGATCTGATGAAGGGGAATATCCATGAGCATGTAAATCCATGCTAGACCCCATGCTGCAGAACCAAGGATTCCCAGCCAGACGACGGTGAATAGTCACAGCATGTGACCATTTAGAGGATACAATGCTGGAGGAATAGTAGTAATTGACCCAAGTGTAATCATTGATTGCTCATTGTGTGGACTTACTGGACTCCTGACCCCCCCACCCCCACTCACCTCTCCTGAGACTACGCCTTGACCACGCTCCATTCTACCTTGATTGATTTGGCTGAACTCCCAGAGTAATCCTAGTTCACTGTAACTAGGCTAAACTCTGTCCATCAGGCCAGAGTTAGGAAATCCATCTTAACAATAAGCATTGAAACTTAATGCAATGCGCAAATTTATTAAGTAAACTGCCAAATATTTTGACAAAGTTCAGTTTTAACCAGACACCTACTAACAGCATCTCTACACTTCAAAGTATGTGGGTTTTACTTATTAATTTTGATGGATGAGTTTTTTTTAACGATTACTGTCAACCAATCAGATCTGACTATTGTATACAGAAGCAGACAATGATTTCAGCCCATCAAAACAATACTGAATTCAACATTTGTAAATTGATTTTCGCTTACCTTCACTTTGCTGTGCAAGTCTGGATTGCAAATCTTCTACAGCGTTGCTGACATTGCCCCATCAAAGTGTACAGTTTGGATTTGGATCAGTCCACTTCTGGATGCTACCGTTATTACCTCCTAGCTGTTATGACATTCAATGAGTCTTACACGTTCTCTAAGGAATACTTCTTGCCCCTGAATATGTATGCCCCTGGGCATAAACCGACTCAAATGTCAGCTGCACTTCCCCTAGCTTACCAACCAGCAGTCTAAAAATGCAATATTAATGTCGGATTTCAGTCTTGGCCTAAAACTTAGAGCCACTCCTCATTAATATCGTCACGCCGGCATTTTGTATTTGAGGTGAAAAGAACTGTGTCAGGAACTCTGTACCAGTTATGTTTCCTGCAGCATAACTGTTTGGTTCCACTAGTTTCTGATCTCTAAAAAGCATACATCTTTAGTGGGAATTTAAGTCCCCCTTGGGCTGTTCGGCAGTTCCCATCAATGTCTTATCTCAAGCCCCTCATCCCCCATGGTAGTACATCAACGGGCAATGCCCTAAATGAACTCACTTTTTTATGGGTTCAAAGCATTGCTGCAGGTAAGATTTCGAAATGTGAGTAATTTATTCCCTATTTTTAAAGTTGGGAGTAACAAAGTATGTCCCATTCCCAATGGACGTATTTTATAAGCGAATAAAAATGTTTGAACTCTAAAGACATTTTGTGTAATAGATATTTCTTTGCACCTAGTTGTTCATGCCACATTAAAATATATGTTTACCTCTTCAGATCAGGCAGTAATAATAGAAGGGCTGCTTCTTGTGTTTATGTTGTGACACGATCAGGGAACTGACCCTGTTAAGAGGGGGATGGAGGCTCATCTCATCCTGGGTCAAGAGGCCTCCCATTGGGCTATCCAGCAAGTCCTGCACCAGAGGTGGCGGTGTAGGTTTGGATGGTCCCTAACCTTTCTGACAGTGCCTGTATGGAAATATTAAGTTTTACCTCAATCAGGTAAGTTCCCACTTTTTTTGTTAATGGGGGATCAGTACTCAAACGGGAACTAGGATCTTTACACCACCTCGCAATTCGGGTGGGGATGCTTGCAGACTTGACATGTGTGACCAATTGCTTATTACAAGTATTGTTTAGTTCAACCCCTTTTCTAGTTGTGTGAAACGTTGTATGTTTTTGCATGCACACTGTTTAAACCGAGAATTTTATCTGTTAACCATGACAAAAAATGGAATTCAAATTTTTATGATGCACCTTATTTTACTTACTTTTGATAACTAATAAATCAGTCTTTTTAATATTTGTTTGGGTCCACTTACACTTTCTTTGACCTGTAATATTGATCACACATATCTAGTCTACAAGTATCACCACCCTAATTGCGAGGTGGCGTAAAGAGGGGTAATCAGTCTCATTTTTGTATATATATTTGTGGAAATATTAAGTACCACTAACCATCGCTCCATACCTTTTTGTGAACAATGCTCGGCCACCCTTCTTTCATTCCACAGCTTTACAAAGACCAGCATGCCTAGGGGTAGAGACGAGAGCTCTCAGTGCACCTGAGGGAGGAGGTGGCGAACAAAGTGCAGAAAACAGCCACATGCATCCCACAGGAAAAATAAATGCTCATCCTCTGTGCTCCAGATAAGATTTGGAAGTGGGAGTGTTTTTACTCCCTATTTTTTTAAATTTGGGAGTGAAAATATTTTTTATGGAGTAAAAATGGAAGTCCAATTCCGAATGGGAGTATTATTTTTATAAGCATGTAAAAATGTTTTACCTGGAGAGTAAACGTGGATGAGGCACCCTTTTCTGTAAGGCTGCTCATCCTGAACAAGAAACAAACCCCCGAAGCATGGCTCTTCTATTGCTCACTCCTGCCGATATGCCCTTTTTCACATCCGTCATGCTCCCCCCTGCTCCCATATCTCTCATTTCATGCTACTAAACTTCTTCTGTTCTGGCTGGTCTTTAATCGTATTGACTTCTGCTCTGCATTCCTGCCTCACATCCTCTTCTCCATTTTGTTTATCATTTTTCAGTTCGTCTTCTCTTCTCTTCACCTTTTATCTCCTCTATCACATCTTCTTTACTGTCTATTTCACTGCTTCCCTTTGAATCACGTCTTCTTTACCATTTTCTTTCTATTGTTTTTAAATGTACTCACGGCTTGGCTCCTCCTTATCTACCTTCGCTAGTCTCGTTCCATTCTCCCTCTCTGACTCTCCGATCACGGAATCTGCTTCTTCACTTTATCCCCAAATCCCCTGTGCTGCTTTCAGTTTCCAATCTTTTGCTCTCTTAGCCCCTAAACACTGGGATTCTCTCCCTATCCTCTCTTCATCTTTGTTTTTTAATCTAACCTGAAAACTCAACTTCTCTTCCTTCTTTCTACTTAGTGACTTTCTGTTTCTCTCCCCGTCCTTCTATTTTTAGCATCATCATTATTGATCATAATTATTAATTATTAATTATAATTATCATGTACATTGTACCGTTTTTCTAATATTTTGTAATGGCGCTTTTGGCAAAAGGCTCTTTATAAACTCAATAAATGAAATGACTTTGCTTGCAGCGGGCTGTCATTTCCATATGCTGGTGGATTCACTGATTAAAAGGAGACTGCACTTAAGGCTAGTCATGTGTTTTGGCAATTGTAACCTGTCCCTATTTCCACAGGGAAGTCATTGGTTTGCTCAGAGAACACACTGACCCGGGAAACGAATGGCACGGGGGGGGGGGGGGAATGGTGTGGTAAAATGAGGCAGTGAGACCAGAGCAGTGTGGATTGTTCGGTTGAAATCAATGGATGCAAATGAGGACCAAGAGACTAGTCTGAGGACGGACAGTTTAGCAGAGAGTGGAGGAGAATTTTCAAGAGCATGTGTTGGTTGCTAAGAGAAAGTGTTACTTGTGAGTGTGTGTAAGGTGAGTGAGATTAAGGGACAGTGTAGAGTAGTGTGATTGAGAGTGATTGCGAAGGGTGGCTGAGTGTGTAAGGAAGGTGATTGGGGAGAAGTTACGAGTAGAGTAGAGTGTAGTGGTAGAGCAGGAGTAGTGGTGAGGCAAGTGTAGTAATGGGCAGGGGAAAAGTGTGGTAGTGACTATGGTGAAGAGAGTGTAGTGGAGAGGGAAAAAGAGAGGGGAACATCGCAGGGATGGCAGTGTGAAGGAGGGATGGTTGGAGGAAAAGTAGGAAGGAGTGTAGGAGGACAGGAAATAAGATTGAGAGAAGTCTATGGTGAGGTGCATAATAGTTTGAGAAGACCGTGCAAGTGGAGCCTGGGTACCAGCATAGGATTCTCCTAGGAATTCTCAGAGGGAGTCAGAGGATGGCCCTTAGTGAGCCCATTTGAAGAACCTTCAACAAAAACCATTAAACCTTTTTTTGCTGGTTGGTGTGTTCTTGAGATGATCTGTGACAACGTGTACTACTGATCTGAAGAGACATGTGAAGCTGCGTGGGTGAAAGTAGCAGCTGGGCTCATAACCCAGCCCATTTTGAAGGTGGTTATTATTTGGAGTCCTCCTGCAGTGTAGTGGTGGGATTGCACCTGTAGAGTGGCCATTTCACATTTCATAAACTCCTTCAGATCCTTTAAGGTTGAGTAGTGATAACTCCAACTGCTCCTTTGTAAGTGAGGTCGCACCTCTGGCCAAACTCATCCCCGGCCACTGGAGAAGCAGATCTCTGTCTGTTATGGTCGCTGTACCTTCAGCTTCTCTCACCAGATTGGGGTCAAACCATTGGTTGATGTTCTGGCCCACCTGCCTTATTTTGTTTTTTGGGTAACCTATGCCCCATATGCATGTGTAGCTACAGTTTAAATCACGCAAGGTTGCCACCAAGACACTGCACCACATCTTGGAGTGAGACAGATCCTGCCGCCACACTAGCCGGACTGCAGTGGGAACGGGCCAGCTGAGGGAGAGCCCACGACTGCACCAGCAGTCTGCCCTCCCCACCCCAGCCCCATGAACTTCAGCCCCTGGTGTGCCCTTAATTAGTTGGTCATTTGATGAAGGGGATGCCTACTTTCTGTGGTCTACTACAATAGCATCAGCCCCAGGCATGCCACCATCTTAGCTTGCTTTCGAGAATGGTAGGTATGCCCCTTGGTCTCTGTTCCCAACTGGCTTCCATGCTGCTCTCACCAGCACCGTGTCTCCTCTCACTTTTCTGACTGCTTTATGTCAGAGGACCGCCGCCAGGAAGTGAGTTATCAATTTGGGGACATGAAGATCCAGGTTAGATCTTTGGGTCTCCCAGCTGCCATCTTGGCCACCGCCCCAGGTTTTCACAGGTTTAAGCCTAGTTTGGAAACCTGATTCTGTATCCTCAGGAGTCCAAGAGGTTTTTCAGGCGGTACATCACAAGGGCCCTGGTCCGATTGTACTCTGTGTGGATTAAGAGTGGGAGAATTTTCCAGACAATGGTAAACTGAAATGTGTGCTTTTAGTCACTGTGTTGATCTGGTAAGCAAATGAGATATCTGCAGCAAAAATAGCCCCCGATTCTTAAACTTGTGCTGTCGAAAGCGGGTGTTCCCATAGGCCAATGGAGTGCAAGGTATTCAGATATGGAATTTCCCAGCCAGGAGATCTCAAGTCTTTTATCCATTTTAACAATGGTAGTTACTTCATAGAGTGGTGTTTATGAAATTAATATCTGGGCAAGGTGTTTTAAAAATCTTTTATTTTCATTTTAACCATACAACTTAAGTCAAACAATTGGTCAACAGGGCTAAGCATCCAGATACCCTTCCAGGATACACGCAAGTTAACGGAGTTGGAACACACATCCTCCTCCCACACGTCATCCGCCAACACCCTTGCACATCTAATTCCTGGTGCAGTGCAGCATCCCTGAGCATCATCAACCCCCTTCCTCCAATCGGGGTCCCCCTCCTATTTATGGAGGGCGTTAGTCCGACCACACTACATGACTATCCCAGACCTCATGCCATACCGTGATCAGTTGTCCTCCAGCGCAGGCAGCTGTAAGGCTATGTCCATTTCGGCCCAGTCCCACTTGCGCAATTCTCTGCCAATCCCGCATCCTCAGCCTCCCAGTAGCCTTCCAGACCATAGCCTCCTCCCTTTTATCCAATATGAACCACAACGGGACCACTCTGAGGGCTGCCCTGTCCCGTTTACTTTTCTTAACGGGCCATAGCCCCAGCCTACAGTACTTGACTGCGAGTTGCACCCTTACAGCCACCAAATGAGACATTTCTTCATAAACCTCTTCCGTGAATCCCTTGACTCTGTCACAATCCCACCACATGTGCATAACATTCCCAACATCTCGAGCAAGACGGGCTTGTGCTGGGGGTCATTTTATTTACTTTTACTGGTGTGACATATGCCCTTCTAACGATCTTATATTGTATCCATTGAAAGCGTGTGTTCCTAGAGACTTGTGCAGTATGCAGGAGTGCCCTGTTCCATTCACCATTGTACAGTGATTCCTCTATGTCCCTCTCCCATTTATCCTGCAAGCTCTGGGCCGTGAAGTCTTGTTCAGCCCTATCTGCTGCATACAATTCAGAGATGTTTCTGCACCCCTCCTTTAGCCGCACCATTGTAGCCTTAATTCCAGGAGTGCAAGGCCTACCTGTGTAACCCTCCCATGCAGACCTCGCCCCCAACATCAGGCTGCATATTCCAGAAAATTCTATCTCCCCGTCAGGTGAGCTGCCCTGAATTCTGCAGGTGTAGACCTCATCTTCCTTCTCTACATCTTCAATCAGATCCCCCACACCCCATTCGTTCAACAGTACATCTGCCACCCCGGGGCATCGCCTCCCCGGACCCAACCTTTATCTTAGAGGGATTTCAGCCATAAATGGAAATCGCTGTCCTGGCGCGTTCATGTCATTCCACCATACCCGGATAATGGTACTGATTGGTGACAGGAGGCGTCCAATCTCCCTCCTGTGACCCCGTAGTAATTCCAACAGCTGCCGAAGGGGTGACTCCGACTCAATCTATTCTTGAGTCAATCCCGATGTGGGGTAACAAACCATTCCACCATATGCTGCACAGTAGCTGCTCCTTAATATGGTCTGAAATTCGGCACCCCAATGCCTCCCTTTGCCTGCCGGCAGTGGTAGAGTAGCTAGCGCTACCTTCGGACCCTCCTTCTTCCACAGTAGTCCGAACAGAGTCCTGTGAAGTGCCTGAAACAAAGTCGCTGGTATGACCATGGGCATCGTCTGAAAAACATACAGCAGTTTAGGAAGAGCAATCGTCTTCACGAGTGCGGTATGCATCGGTAGCGAGATAGGAAATCATGCCCAGAATCAGCTAGCTTCTGGTAAGTAGATACCACTTTTTTACATTCTGGTGGTATACCCAATCCGCCCTTACCATTACACCAAAATACTTAAACACCCCATCTGGAGTTTCCATCCCATAATGCTTCAGCTCCCTACCTAGTTCCGCCTGCAGCATGTACATCGCAGACTTGGAGCGATTTGCAATCAACATGGATATTTGCCCAAATCCCTCCACATTTGCCATGACTTCATTCAAGTTAACCACTGGATTCCCAACATCGAGCTATACTTCATCTGTGTAAAATGATATACAATGCCTGTTGCTCGCCTCTTCCCCCGATCTGCAGACCAACTGCATTATGTCTTTTGCGATTCACCCATGCCATTGTTCGATAACCAGTGCCAAAAAAAAGAGGGGAGAGCCGATACCCCTGGCGTGTACCCCTTTGTACTGGCAAAGGCTGCGATACTGCGCCATTGATCTGTACTCTAGAGGTAGAGCCCTGATACAAGAGCTGTACCCACTCTATGAATTGGGCTCCAATTCCCATTCTCCTCATTACCCACCACTGAAACTCCCAATTGACAGAGTCAAAGACTATGTATGAGTCTAAACTCACCACTGCCACCTTTTCGGCCATGCTCCTGTATTTATCCAGGATCGGGAACAGTCTACCGAGATTATGTTGGGTAGATCTCCTGTGTATGAAACACATCTGGTCTGGATTAACCAACCCCACGTAATCTGCATCAACCATCCTGCTAATATCTTAACCAAAATCATGACGTCCATATTTGTCATTGACGGAGGACGGTAAGAGGCATAGGGACTCATCACAAGTCCGGTGTTGACCCTTAAAGTGGGCGGTAATGGAATTAGCGGCACCAATACTGCTCTGCCAGATCATGAGCCGGCGCAAATACTGTTGAATGCAAAAGCTGTTACAACCAACCACACAAGGTGCAAACACAGCCGTATCACAAGTCCACGCCCAGTGCAATCTGTTTTCAGCACAGTTACCTCCCAGCTGGAGGTAAATATACACAGGTGCCTGAAATGAATCCACAGGTGATCCAATCCACCCCAGCGCGCTACATAAGGCACACCCCTACCCCAAACACGGTTTCCAACACCATGCTTCCACTGTGAGCTGGGAGACGCAACTGCTCATGTTGCACCTGGAAGTAGTGTCATGACAACCAGGGCAGGGCTGTTAGAGAGAATTCTCTGTTTAGGCTGAATTTCCTAACCTAGTGAGTCCCCCAGCAGCTTTGCTGGATTTTTGGGGTTTATTTTTTTCTCCTGCCAAGAGTGAGACTCTTTTACCCTCCCTCTTGGACATGACTTGAGAGTTTCTGTGACTTGCTATGTGCTTATGGGCTATGGGATATTTTTTCCCATAGGCTATCATTGGTTTTTGAATGTGTGTTACACAGCACCCTGAGTGCAGTAACACAGGGGTGTCATAGCGACCCCCAAACATAGACTCCACACCCTGGGACTGACTACTGTCTCCCTGGGTCTGTAAAGTCACCATTGACTTTACTAGTCTTAACTTAGGAACTTAACCAGTACAAACCATCATACTGTGGAAGTACTGGTAGGGGCAATTAGATTGCCCCTGGGTCTGTTGTCGAGGGGGTACTGTCCCGTCCCCCCTCGCAGAGTTTCTGGCTGGTGGCAGTGGATACCACGGAAATATTCCACCAGAATATTTCCCAATGGGATTTCCCATTGATTTTAATGCACCACTTTTTGGTGCAATGTTAAAGATACCGCCGGTTTATTTATTTAATATAAATTCACCGGTTGGGATTTTTTGCCGGAACTCGCCGCCAAAATGGCGTCTAGGTTCACTTCAGTAACCCTGAACCCGAGTCAAGCCTTTGTTCCACTTTTGGCGGGCTTCTGCACAGAAGCCCTCCAAAGTGGTGCCATTCTGTCTGGGTACCACAGGGGGTGTGGGAGGGGGTTTAGGCACCCTGGACTGAGTTGCCTTGCCAACTCATGTCGCACTCTGGTGTGATTGGCCCAAGTGGTGAGCCGCCACGCTCACCACTTAGCATGTTTGAGTGACAGCTAGGCTGTATGAATGGGGGTTTGCTGCATAAAAGCAGGGTTTTTGGGACTGGTTCTTCAGAAGTCGCCACAGGACCTAAGAAGCCGAAGAGGGAGAAGCCGAGCCGACCTGCCAAGACGACACCATCGGTGGAGCTCTGCGGAACCGTCTCACCACTTTTCCCAAAGACAGAGGAGATCTCCAGCCGGGAGAGTCTCCTTCCCTTGACTGGTGGGGACAACCAGTTTCTGTCTTCTTTTCGCCTCCCTGAAGCATCTCGTGGCCGCCTTGCCTGTGCCAAGCACCCCGGCAACCGGGATACCACTTTTTACCTCAACCGCGAAAGAGGGGTAACATCCTTTTTAACCGGAAAACTCCACGGCTGGTTTCTTCCCTGGTAGTGCAACGACCTTCAGCTTTCCTCCACGTCGAGATCTTCTCTTCCTCTGGACGACGCCGCGACTTGCACCCACTACCAGGAACAACTGCCAACGCTGGAGGATCCTTTCCATTTTAAAGGTACCGTGTTCCGCCCGGCTTCCCTTGCCACCGATTGTACGGGGTAGATTTAGCCCTCGGCTCTTGAACCTGGGTAAGCCTGGGACACTCTAACTAAACTTTTCTGAAACTTAGTAAAACCTTTTCTACTCACCTGTAAAGACTTGTGACATTGTGTGATCTTGGACATCTTTTCGCCTGGCTTGCCCTAGAGTGGGCCTGGCAACCGAACTTCCTTTCTCCTCAATAGACTGCCTTTCTAAACTCACTATGAATCTCTGAAAAGTGTTTTACCTTGCTGTTTTCATTACTTCTGCCTTTTCACTCCCTTTTTAACTAACTTGTTGGAGTGCCATCTAACGTTAAGCGCTCACCTCTGTTTGGAAATAAGTGGTGTTAACTTAGACTTGTCCAACAAATAACTAGGGATGTACATATAAGTAATAGTGACTGTGTTTTGACTTACTTACCTTTTCTGTGCTAGTGTCATTTGAGTGTGTCTTTTTAATAATTATATACTTTTACACCTAGCTCTGGTCAGTGTTTGCTTGTACTACTGTGCCTCTGTACCTGTTATGTATGCTCTATATACTGCCTAACTCTTCTTGGGGAAGACTGACTGCTCAGCCACAGCTACCAGGTAAATCTGGGTGGTACCGACTGCTACCAAGTGGGTTTACTGCCAAACACCTGTAGACTTAAATCTTTTGCAGTGGTCCCAGAGGGAAATGCACAGGTTTCTGCCTAACAAGGGCACAGGGAGTACAGGGTGGTGGTGGGGCTGGGGAGGAGAGCCCAAGCAAAGGCATGCAGGGATTCCCCAGGGTTAGGCCCTCAACAGTCAGTTGGTCACCCTGTACTGCCTCAACAGGGAGACCATGACAGAGCTGCTCACCACAATTCAGGATGAAGTAGGGAGCAGGATCAACATCCGGACAGCTGTGCCCCCTCTGCTGAAGCTGGTGTCAGTCCTACAATTTTTTGGAACTCGTACCTTCCAGCGCTCTCTGGCCATGATGCATGGCATGGCACAGCCCACATTCTGCGCAGTGTTAGGCCAGATGCTTGATACCCTCCTGCGGCAAGTGCAACGCCACATCTCACTGCCTACCTGCCCAGTTCAATGTCAGGAAGGTACAGTTCTATGCCATTGGCCAAATGCCAAATGTGATCACTGTCCTGGACTGTACCCATGTTGCGCTGGTGGCCCCCAGGCCCACAAAGCAGTGTACCGAAACTGCAAGCACTACCACTCCCTGAATGTGCAGGTGACCTGCGACCCCCAGCCTATACATAACCCACTGCTGTGTCCGCTACCCTTGTTCCACACACAATGCCCTGGTCCTACGGAACTGCACACTGCCAGGATGCATGGAGAGACAGAGGACAATGGACCAGGATAGTGGTTGAGTAGAAAAGCCAGCACACATGCGCTTTGAAGCACGTGCCCAAATGGGAGGGGTGCGAATGACTACACAAAGGATGGTATGACAAGCGAATGCGAAATCTGTACTTCACTACCTCCTGCACCATCGTCACAGTACAGGCCATGGAGCATGCACATGGCAGACTTACCTGCATGGAGAAGCAGTTGTACACATACAGTAGCAACCATATACACCAATATGACTACAGGTACCACAACTCAACATGCACTTAACAAATAAATGTGAGAAATGGCCACATTGCCTCACACAACAACCCTGTCAGTACCACAGCCATGCACCCATGTGCGGCCAGCCCACAATGCCCACCTGTTGGCACCAGATGCCTAGGAAGGGCCACTGCCACATGCCAGCTGCCATGTCCGCCTCACATGGCACCGACAGACATACGTAACATATGCTGCAAGGGAACCAGATGCATGTGAAGCACAAACAATGCATGACGCGAATGACACTGCACAGACATAGAATAGACACGCAGTGAAATGAGGGTCCTTGTGCATGCACAAGTAGTCCATTGACCCGATATTGTGCAAGTCCACCCACACACCTTACACTGTCTAATGTCTGTGCTCCCCCCCCCATCAAGGTGACTCCAGATACCCACAGCTGCCCTGGCTAATGACCCCTGTGTGCGATCTACAAACACTGCAGGAGACTGCCTACAACCACGCTCACAGCAGGACCTGTGTACACCGAGCGTAGCTGCGGCCTCCTGAAGGCACGTTTCTGCTGGCTAAACGGTACCAATGGCGCCCTGATTTATGCTCGGGACAAAGTGGGTAAAATTGTGCTTGTGTGCCATGCTGCATAATATCTGCCTGAGGAGAAATGTTCCACTACCCCCTGACGTGGACATGCCACCCCCAGAGGATGAAGTGCCTGTGGTGGAGTCAAATGCATGCATTGCCAGAGATGAAGTGAAGGAATGGGAGATTGGCACGCCAGGAACTGATCTTTCACATGGCACAGGCCATGCACGACTGCGTGACGACACCACCTAAATCAATAAAAATGACAAGGACACAATCGGGAATGTCCTCGCATTGATGAAGTTTGAACAGTTTTTGTGTAATGAAGTGCCCCAACTATCCCCTCCTCCCCCCACCAACTCCCTAACATGGCCGCTCATGGAAATCAGTGTATCGGAGTCCTTCACAACCGTGGGCCTTCCACCCCTGTGCTGGACCCGGGTGATTTTGGACGCAGAAGGCACCGTGACAGTCACCGCCTTGTGCCCTGCTGTGACCCCTCTGTAGGTGTGGTTGAGGTGGAAGGGACGGAGCCTGTCCCCAGGGGTTGTTGGCGTTGCACCTCTGTGCTCTGCTGGATGGCCTATGCCAGTACAGAGACTTCTTCTGTCATCTCTCTGACACGCTGGGCATAGAGTGTCAGGGCGGCCGTGTTGGCTGTTGTCTCTGCCCTGTTTTGCACAATGGCACGCACAATCCTGCCCCACAGATGCTGTCCCTAATGGCCTGCCGATGTCCGAAGTGCGTGTGGCCAATCTCCTCCATCTATCGCTGTCTGCGCTCCATGTTCTCAAGCCTCTGCAACAGCATGCAGCATGTTGGTGTGGGCGAGGGGCTCTGCACTGGCCCCGGGCTGAATTCAGGGGAGCCATGTGAGGGTGTATCAGTGTCTGGCTCAGGTGTCCATGCACGCTGGCGGCGTGGAGGGCTCTCCCTGGTCTGTGGCCCTTCGGCAGGTGGTGACACCGGGCTGATGTCTCCCTGTGGCTCCTCAGTCGCACTGACAGCAGGCGTGGCCTAAGTGTCAGTGCCGTAGGATGCACTGTTCCTGGCGGCCTATGGTGCGGTCAGTGGCCTGGCCCTGCTCTGTTGCAGCGTTACATGGTGGGACATCAGCCTCGGTGTGGCATGTGTGGGCCTTTGCACAGTGGTAGTGGCAGACCTTGAGGGTCTGCATGCGTCGCTCCCTGATGGGCCTGAAACCTTCCTCCTCTGATGCCTCTGGCGATGCCAGTAGGGGACATAGGTAATGTAGTTGGGTATGGTTCCCCCGCGTGTTCTGGCATGCAAGACACATTCGCTATGGTACAGAGTGCGGCCCCACACATATGGACGTATGGGCATGGTTGGTCAGGGGAGATTGCATGTAGGCCCAGCGTCATGGGCGCGATTATAGCGATGGGTGATTGCCCCATGGCCAGTTGTTCTTTGGACTGTGTGTGTGGAAGGTAGGGTGCCCATGCTGGGGCAGCTTATGCCTGACATGCATGCTTGTGGTCCATCAAGGCCCCACACCCCCTCCCTGTGTGGCACGCACATAGTGGGGTTGGGTGTGGTGGCTCAGTTCATGGAACTGTCATGGTTCTATGGGGCACTGCTGTGCAGCCAGCAAGGCTGCACTGTGGTGCACAGATAGTGGCAGGCTGGGCGCATGTTGGTGTGGGGGGGACGTGTACTTACCTGTGGCTTGTCTGCCATGCTAACATGGGGCATGCCAACTGGGCCCGCTACATGCTGGTATGACTGCTGCAGTGTTGTGGTTGCTCACACACCTCAATCCAGCTGCCACAGGGTGCGCCAATACGGGTGTGGTGCGCAGGGCATTTGTTTGGGTCACTTGCCACCCTTTCCCGCTGCTTTGGCACCTATAGGTGCCCTGCCTCATGGCTGCTGTGAAAGGGTGGCTGATGTGCCACCACGTCACGCTGTCATGTTGGCATGCCCAGCTTCTGAGTCTGCCTATATGTGTCTGTCCACTGGCGCATCTTATGCTGGGCTGTCATTGGTGCATGCATTTATGTTGGGGGTTTGGGGATGGGGAATTGACTCACCATCTGGCTGCTGGCACCTGCCTCCGCACTGCTGACTCCCTCTATTCCTTAGATGTCCAGCACCGTACTGCATTTCTCCTCCCAGGCGGTAAGGACCAGTGTCTCCACAGTGCCTCCTCCATTCGCAAGGGACTCCCGGCGTTGTTGGGACAGCAGTCCCCGCCCCTGACATTCAGGTCGTTGCACTGCTTGCGGCAGTCCTCACCATCATAGGGTACGCTTGCCACTGCTGACACTTACTGGCAGATAGCATCCCAGATGGTGATCCTGCGCTGCCCAGTGGTGGTCGGCTGTCGACTGCCATAAAGTTCCTCACAGTGGGCAATTACTTCATCTGTGAGGACCATCAGCTCCCCCCTCACTTAATTTAGGTTTGCACAATGTTCTGCCACCTTGCCTCTTATCCTCTCCTGGGTCATTCTTGCTTTTTTCCTGGATCGGATGGCTGCAGGAAGTGGAGATATTTAATGGATTGTGTATTTCAGAATGGCCACTGCAATCCTTCGCGTTCCAGGGGTGATGCAATTTCCACCGGCAGTAGCGCTATTCGTGCTGGTTTGTCGGTAGGAACTCTTATTTCGGCTCAGCTTCTGCCGCGCACTAATAACGTTGCTGCCAAAGTAGGGGCGCGTTCACGCCAGGTTGTGAGGCGGCGCAAATTCTGCTGCACAACCCGCGCGGTGGAAATTCCGCTGGATTACCGCCAGACTTGTGTTGAGGCCCATAGTCGCTATCGTCCCTGCCTTGCTTGGGCTGTATTACAAGAGCCTCCAATGTTGATTGAAGAAACTTACCATGCTCCTTAGCCTCCTAGAATTACACCTCCACAGTAATTCATCTATACCTGGTGGTCTTTCCCGTGCTCAACCCCAGAATAGCACATTCCATGTTGTGTAGGTCTATATCCTCTTTGAGGCCTTTGTTCCTCTTGGCCTCACTTAGACGCTTCATCCAACCACTGTGGTGCTAGATGCGGATCAAACCCGTCTCTTCCTAGAATCTTTTTTTTTTTTTTTTTTTTTTGTTTCAGCCTCTAAAAGTCGGCTTTCCACAAATAGCATAAAAAGAGCACCGAAAAGAAAGCAATAAAATATAAAATTTCGGGAATAAAAATAATTTCGTTTCCGAACATATTGTAAAGTAAAAGATAGCAATCATTTTAAACATGCAGTTCATTAAACCTCTACCCAATTACTCATTTTATCTTATTTTGCAGTCCCAAGGGCCCTACACAGTAAGCCAACACTCTTCCATGACCACCCGCAGGAATGCATAGAGAGCCAGTCGGGTTCACCCTGTTTTCCCCACATTAGTTTAGCCCAGAACATCTCGGAAAGCTATCACTAGCCCAAATAGCGCAACCTTGCTTCCCCCAGGGCTGTACAACGCATATGTGTTTTAGTGCTTCTTTAACTGCATACTCCATGCCGAACGTACAGCGATTATTCGGTATAGATTTGTCCCATTTGCTCCTCTGCTTGAGAGTTTTAAATTGGTTCAAGCGGAAGCGCATGTTCATCCTGCAAACTTTTTGGCAGGGGAATAAGCGCGAATATTGAAGTTTTCCCTCTTCCTTCTAATTTTAGCATAGTCCCTGTAGAGTACGTGGTCAGCGAATCACAAGTTTCACACCAATCCAACATGAATAACTTCTTCACTGGATTGGGAGACATTTTTAGTTCCTCGATCAATGAACCGATCAAGTGTAAAATGTTGCACATTTTTGCCGAAAGTAGTTGATTGAATTTGCCGACTTTAAGTTAGGCACGCCTCCAGGTTTTGATATGTTGAGTTATTGGGAGGGTTGAGAATATGAGCACATTCTGACAGCTTCTTCCACACAGCACTCCCCGCTGGGGACAATTTGGCAGTTTGCCAGGCCCAACGTTTGTTTTCCATAACTTGCCCTGTAGTGTGTTCAAACGGCCCATGTCGAACGGCACAATAGCCAACCCATACAGAATAGTCGGCTCAACTGTCTGCAGATAAAACCTGACCAAAGGAAGAAGGGAGTAGCGGCACAAATAAGAGTTCATTCTTTTTATTTGTGCAAGCAGTGGAGTAAACCTTCCCTTCAAAAATGTTTTTCAAGCTTCTCTAGAGTAGCTGTTGGTCAGGGTAAACCCCAGATATCTCAATGACTGAACTTGCTCTAGAGGTCGGTCATCCACCTACCAGGTGAAGCCCTTGGGATGCCGTTTTGCTGAAAAAATAACTTTAGATTTCACCCAGTTTACCTTCAGGTGGTTGTTTATGGTGTATTGATGTAACAGTCAACATCCTATAGAGACCCATTGGTGTTTTGTCAAATAGGATGTCGTCAGCGAATGTGAGTCAACTTAAGATTTCACAGGGAACGTGACGCCTGACTCCATTCAAATCCGCTGTAGGGTAGGGGCCATGACACAACCCTGCCTAAGACCCACAAATGTGGAACAGGTGTTAGGCAGAAACCTGTGCAGTTCCCTCTGGGACCACTGCAAAAGATTTAGGACTACAGGTGTTTGGCAGTAAACCGACTTGGTAGCGGTCTGAACCACACAGATTCACGATTCACTTGGTAGCTGTGGCTGAGCAGTCAGACTTCCCTCAAGAAGAGTTAGGCAGTATAGAGAGTATTCACAGTAGGTCAAAAGAACACAGTAGAACAAGTAAACACTGACCAGAGCTTGGTGTAAAAGAGATATAATTATTTATTAAAACCACATCTAGAAAAACACACAGGCACTAATAGTAAGCAATTCAAAAACACGGTCACTAAAAGATATACACTCCCTAAAAAGAATATTAGACCAGTCTTAAGTAAAGCCCCACTTATTTTCAATCAGCGGTGAGCGCTTAACGTAGATGGCACTCTAATAATTTGTTTAAAAAAAAGGGAGAGAAAAACAGAGAATAAATTGGAACAGATCCCAACACTTTTTCATGAACACAACAAGGGAGGAAGGCAAGTAACACTGTGAGCTTAGAGTCAGTAGGCCGGATCCACTTTAAGAGGATCAAACAAATTGTGTCCAAGGTCACACAGTTGCAGTGCACAAGAGTCTTGTAAAGGTTCAAAAAGGAGTTGGACCAAAGAAAGGGACCAGTTAGAGGGTCAAGGCGGCCAGCCCAGTCCAGAAGGTTAAGGGGTTATTATTACCTTGTAGCAATCTTTAGAAAGGGAGGCCTGGCGGACACGGTACCTTAAAGTGGTGAGAATACTCGAGCGGGGGCAGTTGTTCCTGGCAGCGGATGCAAGTCGGTGCTTCGTCTGGGGGAAGAGAGGATCTCGTCGGGGAGGAAGACAGGAGTCCGTTGCACTGCCAGGGAAGAAACCAGCCGCAGAGTTTCTCAGGTAAAAGGAGCGGTCCTTTAGTTCGCGGTCCAGTGGTAAGTGGGTATCCGGTTGCCGGGGTGCTTGGCACGGGCAATTCGACCATTTAGCCGGTCAGGGGTGCGAAGAGAAGAAGGTAAACTGGTTGTGTCCACCTGTCAGGGGAAGAAGCCTCTCCAGCCGGGAGATCTTCTGTCGTCGGGAAGTGGTGAGTCGGTTCCGTAGGGCTCCACCGGTGGTGTCGTGGTGGTAGGTTGGCTCAGCTTCTCCCTCGTCAGATTCTCAGGTCCTGTGGCGACTTCTGAAGTTCCAGTCCCCAAAGCCCTGCTTTTATGCAGCATACCTCTATTCACTCAGCTTAGCTGTCAATCAAACATGCTAAGTGCTGAGCCGGCCGGCTCACCACTTGGGCCAATCGCACCAGAGTGCGACTTGAGTTACCAAGGTAACTCAGTCCAGGGTGCCTAAACCCCCTCCCACGCCCCCCGTGGTACCCAGACAGAGTGGCACCACTTTTGGAGGCTTCTGTGGAGAAGCCCACCAAAAAGTGGAACAAAGGGCTCGACTTGGGTTGGAGTCACAGAAGAGAACACAAACGTCATTTTAGAATCGAGTCCTGGCAAAAAATACCAACCGGCGAATTAATCATTAAATAAACCGGCGATATGTTCGAGGCTATGAGAATTAAATAATTAAAGTTGGTAGCCTCGAACAATGGGAAAATCCCATAGGAATATATTCGCAGTCGAATATAAAAAGTAGTATCCACTGCCACCAGCCAAAACTCGATCAGGGGGGATGGAGACGTGCCCCCTCGACTTAGACCCCGGGGCAATCGAATTGCCCCGACCAGTACGTCCACAATATGATGGTTTGTACTGGTTTCTGTTAATAATTTGGGACTAGTAAAGCCAATGGTGACTTTACATGCCCTGGGAGACAGTAGTCAGTCCCAGGGTATGGAGTCTATGGTGGGGTGTCACTATGACACCCCTGTGTTACTGCACGGAGGGTGCTGTGTAACACACATAGTAAAAACACATGAGACCCTATGGAGTAAAGGACCCCATAGCCCATAAAACACATTAACAGTCAAAGAAACGCCATAAATCATGTCCAAGAGTGGGAGAAAGAGTCTCGCTCTTGGCAGGAGAAAAAAAACAAACTCCAGAAATCCAGCAAAGCTGCTGGGGGGACTCACTAGGTTAGGAAATTCAACCTAAAAGAGAGAATTCTCCCCAACAGGCCCAAAACTTCCCCTCCCCCTAGTCAACCTTGCCCTCAGCACTGTATAGCAGCACCAGATGTTGGCCCGTCTGTTAGGCAGAATCACCTGCAGTACCCTTTGGAAACACTACAGGCAATTAGGACTACTAGTGTAAGCACAATTTCACCTTTGGTACAAGCCTGTTCTACACAGTAAAGTGGTAGCGATGGCTGAGCAGCCAGACTTATCTCAAGAGTTTAAGTGAGCAGTAGAACAAGTTACACAAAGGACCAACCAATACAGTGATTCAAGTAAACACTTACTCAAGGTTTCTTAGTAAAAGAATATACATTTATTTACTCAATCATTTGTAAAATATTACACTAGCACAAGCAGCTTAATATCACACACTAATAAACCACAAAAATCCAACCGGTAAGTAACTGAACAAGTTTAACTCAAAAATGAAGTAGGAGCAAAATGGCACTTCAGATACTTGGAAAAGGGAGGAAAAGACAAGGTTATAAGAATAGACAGCCCAAAAACATTCATAGGCAGGGCAAAGGGTTTCAGTTTAATACAACCAGCACTTCTTCTCAATAGGCCTGGGCCAAAGTCAATGGTTCAGAGTCTTTTGTATAGGATAACACAGATCTGGTAGATAACGGTTAAGTCTTTGTCACAGATTTTTAAAGGATTTGGCTAGGTGAAAACTTTGACGAATGTTTAGGGAAGGACAAGCCTTCGTAGTTGAGGAAAGTTTCACACACTTTCTCGATGGCCGAAAAGATTTCAGGACCACGTTTGCAAAGTACCTTTTTAAATGAAGAAAGCTGTAGTTGAGGCTGATCCTCGCAGTTCGAGCATATCTCGCTGTTCCTGAGCTTCAGTCGTGTGGACAAGGACATCGTCTGGAGGTTCCTGCACTGACATGGGAAGAGGCCAAAAGCTTTAGCAAGATGTCGGTTTAAGGTGTGGGTGCCTTAAAGTCCCCCTGGGTTCCTTCCTTCTGGCTATCCGGTTTTCAACACCACTCTGAAGAAAATTCAACCAGAATCGGACGGTGTCCAGGTGGCTTGCGAGTTGGTTGTCCCACCAAAATCAAGGGTAGACGTTAACCTTGAAGGGCTTCTCTGTCGTCCGAGTTTTAGGCAATTCGGACCTGCAGCAGGGCTTCACAGGTCATCCGGGAGTTGCAGCAGTTCTCTTCCTTTCTCTCCTCTTCGGTTCTTTCGTTCCAGTGGTCCACTCTGCTTTCCAAGTCCCAGAGACTTGATTTTAAACAGTTTTCCCCCCATTCATTCAGCCTGGCTGTCACTCGCCTAGAAGGGTGGCTGTCCTTGCCGGACAGTCAGCCAATCACATCAGAGTGCATTCAGGTCTCCTAGGAGACTAAGCACAGGGAGTTTCGGGCACCTCCCTCACATCCTGTCCAGCCCAGACACTCTGGCACCAGAGGAGGGCTTCAGCACAGAAGCCCGCCAAAGGGCACGAACAAAGGGACCAAACCTGGTTTTGGAGTCTGTTTTTACAGATAGGTCTGGGGTGCCATATTGAAAAACATGGCTACCCCTGATTTTGAGCTACCGTTGTTAGCGGTTGTGAAGAATCACAGTAGTTGATCTAAACCACTGCCACCAGCCATTTAAAATAGGAAAAGGTAACATTTTACTGTTACATGAGTGCTTTGAATCAGGGAAAGCTAAGCAACCCCTCCAGGACTTTATAGTAGATTTAACTTTACGTGCCCTGGGAGACAGTAGTCCGTCCCAGGAAAGGTATTTAAACCCTGGCGAGTCTGAAGGTGCTGTGTGACGCACAGAAAAAGATGCCATGGTGGTTGTTTCAAAAACTCCATTACCAAAGAACACAAAAGTAAAATGCAAACAAAATACATGGAAGAGTGGGAAAAAAAGGCTCACACTCTTCCCAGGTAAAACATTAAATGCTAGAAATCCAGCAAAGTTGCTGGGGGTCTAAAAAGGTAAGGGAAATTAGCACATTTGGAGAATTCTCCCTAACACTGTCTTCAAAGGAATGTTACACTCAAGGAGCTTCCTCCAGAGTGTTCTGGTTCACTTTGTCAAAGGCATTTGACATGTCTATCGACACAATGTAAATTGGACCCACCACCACCTTTTTCTTACTGCTGCTAACGCATGCAAGAGCATGTGGCTTTTGGAGTAGTCCCCATACCAGAGCGAAAACCCACCTGATAACGCGAAGGAAGATTTAGTGGCTCTAGCTGATGTATAAGATCTAAGTTGTAATGAGACCTAGATCTTGCTAGTTGAGTCTAGCAGGGTGATTGGCCTAAAATTACTGGGATCGGTGGTGTCCCCTTATTTGTGGATTAGTATGATTATGGACTGTTGCCACATAGATGGAACTGTGTGTTTTTTAGACACTCTTAAATAGTGTCAACAAGGGGCCCAATAAAATCAACAGAATCTTTGAGCATTGGTGGAATACTGTGTGGACCCAGCCTTCTAGAAGCCTTCGCTCCTTCTATGGCCCACATGTCGTCTGCCTCCCAGGGGAACGGTTCTGCGTCCCCTGTACCAGTCAGAGGAGTTAAGCAATCAAATCACCCACGGGGTGGGCAAATGTATCCCAGATGTAGGCTATCCACGTTTTCTCCGATATGGAACAACCCACCTGTGGGCCATGACCCTTGATTAAGGTACAAAAATTGGAGTACCCTGGGGGCCACAGTACCCTGAGGGCTTGCCTTTTATTTTTCCTAGCCTGCACTATTTTGTCATTATACAAGTGTAAGTTGTTCTTACTATCCGTAAAGTTGCCCCTTTTAGCCAAAAGAGCAGGACAATTATAAAGGGTTTCACCAAACATTTCGACTGAAACGTTTGGTCAGAGTAGCCTCACTCTTTACCATCTGTCTGCAACAGCATTCCCGTTCACCGACAGACCACCTCTCATTGGCTTAGCCAAGGAGACTAATGGCATAACCAAACACTTTGGCAGTGCTCCACTCAAGGTCAGCGTTAAAGGAGAATGATCGCTGCCCATGAAGGGGCCACGCCGTAGAGTCCTACACTTTGAAGCCTGGGCCAAAGAAACGTAAAAGTGGTCAAACCACGAACGCCTCAGCTTCCTCGAACCCCTCAACCAGGTTTGGAACTCCTGAGCAATAGCCGCCCCACCTTCCCCCCAAGGCAAACATATTTCCAAACCCTAGTTCTGCAAGTAGTTGTCCCCCCTCAATGGAAATTGCTATGTCCATGGGAAATGAGTTAATCCCTGGCACATCATGACCTTGTTAAACAAAACAACTGCACCTCGGTTGTTAAATTTGACACCCATAATAATGGTTTGTGGCGTGTTTACTTGGATCCACCCCTCCAGTAAACCATTCAGGATATTGTGAAAAGCGGTCAGTGTGTATTTGGCGGAATTTCAATAGAAGATCATGAACAAAGCCTCTGCAACCCTGCCCTCAAATAACACACCGACAGCCAGTAAAACATTACATTGGGTGACCACCTCACTATGGGAGGAGGACAGGCTTAGATCAGGCCCCCTCCTCCACTCCACTCCCCCCGCCCTCCCTCCAGGTCTACACTTGTTCACTTGTTTCCTCTGGTCACATTTTTGTGATATGTGCGGGAACCCAACTGAAAAGCACTAGTAGCCATGGATTCCTGAATGAAGACTATGCTTGCGTCTGACACAGCTCTCAGCGTCCCTAGCTAAGTTCATGTACCCACACATGTTCCATGTAACAACTGTTGGTTCCCCATCCTAGAGGATTTTTCTGGCTGACAGGAACTTCGTAAACATTTTAACAGCCGCTTCCAGCCAAGACCAGTCCTCCAGGTAGCATTTCGGTGTTCCCTCCAGTACATTTAAGTCCAATGGGTAATGCTGCCAAAAATCAGTGATTGCAGTGAATACATGTTGTGTAGTTCGTAGCCCAAGGTTTTCAACAAGTGTCTTTCTTGCCAAACTATTTGTGCTATTAGATTAGATTAGATTAGATGTAAAGTGACATACCAATTTCTTTGTCCCTTGTTTGGGGAAGAGAACCCGAAGTATGTCATCAGAAAACAATGCTCGCAATTTTGGAATTGCCTGAAAACCTTTCATCAGACTTCTATTCATAAACATTTGGTCCTTGCACTTCGTTACCAACCAACTTCCAACCCATAGCTGCGCCCTGAATTTTTTTCCTGCTTATCTTGCACGCAGGAATCAATCGGACCTGGCCCCTGTTGTTGGGAGCTTCTAAAAGACTCTTCGCTTGGCTGATGAATGTTAGGCAAAACCTGATCTGAGGATCTCAAAGAGGCCTCTGCCAGCGATGCAAAAACTGGCGCCTCCAAAAGTTCCACCACACCAGTTGATAGTTTGGTATACAATTTCCCAGAAATGTGGTGATCTTGCTTGGTCGGGTCTCGGCTTTCTTATTGGGGGCCACAGCCTGAACCATATTTCCCACTTGGCCTGTTGAGGCACAAGAGTTATTTAAGGAAAGTTGGTCTTGTGCTAGATCGTTACCTTTGCGCTTGTTGAGATTTGGTGCTGTTAAGTTTTTACTTTTCTTTTTTTTTTCTTGGCCCGCCCTTTCCTTTCGCTGCCTCCGATGGTTTTGTTGGTGAAGTAACTCGTTTAAGGAGGAGGAAGCTTCGATCTCATCCTGAAGTTCAATGACGTCTTCCTGTTGAGGGACATTAGTAGCCTTGATAACCTCAAGGCCAGGTAGTCTTACACAAACTGGACATCCTGTAAGGCCGCTGGGCTGTCAGGTGTCAGGTTTTGGGACGGCAAACTAGTGTCTAATGGAACCTGTGCCAAGCCCCTAGCTGCTTTGAGCATAATCTAGCTGCTTTGAGCATAATCTCCCTTGGAGCTCCCTGATTCACCACAGAGGTATCCGAACTGGTTTGCTCTACATTGGAAGGTTTGGGAACCAAAAGGACTACCAGCGATGAAGTAACATTGGTGTTCAGCATAGCCAGCTTCTTTGCATTTCCCTGCACAATGTATTTGTTGTCGTAAAGCAGGAGCAGTGATTCCAGTACAAGGTGTAGGGCAGAGATTGATGTTGGTCCCAAGGAATCCATCTGTGAAACTTGTGCAGATTCTCGTCTCATTGCAGTATTACAGGTGGTGAAGAGATCTGTATTTGTTCTGAATCTTGATGGTCGTGCAGATTAAAAATACCTCCGTCCCCAAGTACCACACAGGCAGTAAAATATTCAATGCCTGTGCAATCTTTGAGGCCACAGGTGTGTAGTGAGCCGTCGGATCCGGAACCAGGAACTGCCAGAAGGACCCCTAGAGCGCTGTAAGGCAATGGGCAATTATTCAAGAGATGTAGTAACGTAGCAGATAGATACAGTAAGGAACAATAGGAGCACCGCTTACCTAAAAGTATGGGAATACCGCCCAAAGTGTGATGATGGCAGGGGTCAGGGACAGGGAACGTGAGGCAGATTTCCAATGAGGGTTGGTTAAGTGATGAACACTTGAAGTGCACAAAATGTAGTTCGTGGCTAGAGTGCACCACCAGGCAAACGCCAGCAGGAGGCCAAAGGCCTGGAGTTCCAAGCAAAGACAGATCCGTAATGCAGTCCGATAAACAGAATCCAGGGTCGTATACCAGCAATGTAAGCAAACGATGATCAATGTAGGGCAAAGGCAAAGCAATCCGTATAGCAGTCCGTGGTCGTAGAATCCGGGCAAGACAAAGCAGTCCGTATAACAGTCCGTGGTCGTAGAATCAAGAATCCAATAAACGAACAAAACGCCAAACAGTCCTGAGGAAATCAGCTTTGAAGCAACGCTTCCATGTCTTCCAATGCATTTGAACTGTTAGGAGTGATCATGTGATGTGGAAGACGAAAGCGTCGTAACGTGAGGGGTCGTCACGTGATGCCAAGATGTTGTGCTGGTCCTGTCACGTGATGCATGGATCTCTGCGAACGATGTCGATTGTTCCAAGCAAACGGGAGTCTCCACTTCATTTGCCAACGGAGGGAAGGTCGGAAAACACCCGGTCTACCACACAGCACTCTCGCATGTCTGGCGAGAGGTCGTCGTTTCTGCGTACAAGCCCGCGAGTATTGAATCCCCTGGTGGATGGAGACTGCACCCGTGGAATGTGTAGAAG
Organism: Ambystoma mexicanum; assembly: GCF_040938575.1. Classification (NCBI taxonomy): domain Eukaryota; kingdom Metazoa; phylum Chordata; class Amphibia; order Caudata; family Ambystomatidae; genus Ambystoma; species Ambystoma mexicanum. Next base: position 835,000,327 of record NC_090923.1, read on the forward strand.
AGCGTGTGGTGGGAGACATGACAGTATTCAATGGTTGCTTGAGAATTTATCTCCGCTTGATCGGTGATGAGTTCACAGAATTTCCCACAAGAAGAGTGGAGGACAAACCAGTTTGTTCCAATGTGCGGTCCCTCTCTATAAGGGTTCTTCTAAAACCCTCTGTTATGCCTTCCACGTTTTCACATAAACATTTATAGGATCCATGGAAGCCAGATGTAAATCAAGCGAGTTCCTTCATTCCCCTGTCTCGGTCACTGCCTGAACAAGCAGCTCCTCATTTGTGCCTAGTATCGTATCATGTTTTGGGGGTGAGAGGGTGAAAGTTTGAGGGTACCTGCTCCACACTCGGAGGCACTGTGATCTGATGAAGGTGCTACCTTGTTTGGTGTAGGAGGGCTAGCCTCCCTCTGAAAGGAGCAATGTTTCTGTGGATCTCACACAAAGGGAGGGGGAGAGTAGGATATGCCCACTATCTTGGAGAAGAGGGGGCTAGGGGGAACATACCCGACTAGTAGAGCCTGCTCTCCCCTCCCAATTCTGGTCCTGGCACTTCAGCCGAGTCTCCTGTGGGCTGTGACAGCCCGATCACTTCAATGCCCCTCTTATCCAGTTCTCTCAGAGTGGCCAAACCGTTTTCAGTTATCGGTGTTCTTGCGCTGCATAATTTGGCACCCACCATTTCTTGCACCTGAGGTGCCCAAAGTGTGTGACGGGGGACGTGAGAGTCCAGCCAGTAAACTGACCGCCTCAGTCACCCAATGCTTATATCGATTTTGAAGTGTCGTGGGACCCAAGTTGCGGATGGAACGCCTCGAGCCGCAATACCATAAGACCACTTACAACTTGTTGCACCGCACAGTGCTCCACGTTGAACTGAGGTTTTTCAGTGCTCGTTTGCAGAGCTCCTACTGCAGTACTTCCACTGAAAAAAGATGTTATATTCACCAGCCAACCACCAGACTAATACCACTTGCATCCACTTGCATTCAAGGAGATGTAAAACTCCCTGAATACAGAACAGATAGCATCCCTATTATCTGGGCATGGTTTAATATGGTCCAAGGTCTTTTACAATGTGGTGATGTGTGTACATTTGCAGGTGAACTCTGTACTGCTAGAGGACCTATGCTAGCGACTGCATGCATCAATTGCATACAAAGTTGGGAAAAGTGGGTACTTCAGTACTCCACAAGCAACCCTGCATGGTAACAATACAACTAAACTTGGCTTTGATTGTTGAGGGAAGACTGGATCCAGTCTAAGGCTGTGCCCCACTACCCCTGCTCCATTTCTTAACCTGTTAATTGGGATACTATGATCACTGGTAGTGTATGAGGTAGAGAGGTCCAGGAGTACCAGATCCACTTGATCCTCATCCAGGATGGTGTAGTTCTTCTGATGTCCGACCGGTAAGTCTCTCCCCCTTTGCCCTGTCTGAATCCTGATTGACAATCATTCAGGACGTGGTTAAGTTAGGGATCAAAATGTCAACTTGCAAGCTACGTGCAAGTCATAAGTCACTTGCCTTTAGTCATGAATGCCACTCCTCTGCATGCAGCATACCATTTCTTACTGCCAAGAGTGAACTATTACTTTACATTTTATAAGCCTATTAAGTCTGAAATCCTCTTGCTATTCTGCAACTTTCATGCCAATTTTCTTTTTGGAGATAGGGAGACTGGAGGATAAGTCAATTGTTTTCCAAGATTTTCTACCAGTCATTACTTTATGGAGCAAAGGATTCCTAATAGCAAGGGAGACATTGAGCAGACCAATGATATCAGGGAAAAGTATTGAAGAAACGTTTTCGTGTGTATGCTATAGGGCAGAGGTTAGTCGGTATACTAGGAGTGTTTCCTACTTTAGTGCCAGATTCATGAACTCTTCAGTTGTGGTCAGTGTGAAAGTTGTGAAGTCGTATTGCAGTGGCACGGGCTAGTGGGGAGAGGGTAAAAGGTGAAATCTTAATGTTCATAACCATAGATTTTGCGGTTTACATATTTTTTTTTTGTAAACATAACTTTATTTCGGGGGCACATAGGAGAAGAAAAGCCTATGAGAGACAAATGCATATGATCGACTGAAGACAATAAAATTAGTTCCAGGCGTCACCCGCCTTAAACAGTCCCACTCCCACTCCCCCTCCCCCCCACCTCCCATTGCCTTAGTGACTGGCTATTTATTGCCTTGGGGCTCTTGCTCTCCTCTACACCTTCAGGTGTGTAGCCTGGTCTCGGATAACATGTGTGAAAACCTGCGATCTTCAATGGTGCTCTGACTGTCTTGACTGTCTTGAATTCTCATCAAGTTTCTTGATTGGTTATTCCCCAAACAAGGCCCCTTTCCTGAATTAGATTTGTTATTCTTTGTTCTCAGCTACCTTATCAGGTGTTGACTCTTTTCCAGAATGTTCTCACATGTAGCCAGTTATCTCCCTGCTGGAAATTGACCCATTTGAGAGGGACCAAAGAATTTGTTGAGATCTATAGCACATACACTGGTTGAGACAAGATCAAGGAGAAGGTAATGTTGGGCCATGATGGCGACCTATGGGTGGAGGCACACTGTCGCAGCCTGACAAAAACCCTAATCATGGGGAAATCAAGACATAATGGAATGTGTTGAAAGGATTTTCCGCTGGAGGGTGAGAATATTTGACGCCAACTCTAAGCAAGTGGGAAGACATTCTTGTTTTTAGGAAACTTTCAAGATGCCTGGAACTGACAGGTTTAATTGTTGTGTATATTAATACATACCTTTACACTATCACACCATAGCACACAATTCTAAAATATACAAAAACACAAAAAAAAGAGTTCAGGTTCATTTCAAAATAGATATTGTGAAGGCATCATGAAGCAAGACACAGACAACAGATACAAAATTCAAACGGAGTTTTTATTAACTTAAATGTCAGGATGGTTGAAGGCCTACCTTGCCCTATGCTAAGGTGGGATTTCCCTACTTAACGAAACTAAGGACAGTCTGGTAGTTCAACTTAAGTCTGTCTGTGTCCGAAACTTATACTTGCCCTCACAACTAAAGCTAAACAATGTGTAGGGATGGCAATAATAAAATAAATAGTGTTCCAACTAATAAAGTTCTGAGTTTCTTCCAGCTCCTGGCTTACTTTACTGCTCACCTCCCCAAGTTCAGGACAGTTCTGTAGTTCAAAACAAAACAGTTCACCAAGCATTGGGATCCTTCCCAATCTCTTCACCAGGGTTACTTTCCCTGGTTTGCCAATTCACGTTGGTAATCACACAAGTCTTTCTGTATATTTTCATTGACTTGCTCCTCTGGACGACATGACTCTTGCCTTCTCCTTTCAGCTACTTTTCGATGTAGGGCACTCCGTCTAGGCACAGTTGACAGACCACACGGTCCACCCATCACAGGTCACCCAACCAATGCTCCTTTCTTGACTGTGATTGATCAGTATCGCTGTCATGTAGGGGTCCCCTCAGTCTAGTCGCAGTTGACAGACCACACGGTCCACCCATCACGGGTCAGGCGACAGACACCACTTTTCATCTGCTTTATCAACCACGGTTCACTGCTTGCATCACGTTTACTTTCTTCCATCACCTTATCGTGGCTAGCTTGACCACATTCATTTAGTTGTGCTCTTGATATTTCTGGCTTCTGCCAATACAAGCCGTCTCCTAACCTGCAATTCTTTGACCACTTGACTTGTGTCAATGCTTTTCTCGTATCCTCCTTGGGATTTTACTTGCTTTGCCAATACTTGTATTTCAGTCAGTGAATTCAGTGGCACTCGCCCTTTGCACAACGTTGCTTTGATTCCATTAAATATATTCTCATCCGCTTTCTTTTTGTGCGGCATTGAAAATTGCTTGTTCAAACGTCCTTGTTACTTATTTTCATTCCGTATAATATTCAGTACGGCTTTCAGTTTGTTCGATATTCAAGACTCACAGGTTTAGTAATGCTTTCCGTTTGTTCAAGTTTGCAAGCACTTGCTAAAGTATTCAAAAGTGTTTAACAGTTTGTGCTACACTCGTTATTCATGAAAGGCCTATTGCCAGTTTGAGGAGCGCCCCCTTATGAGTGTTCCCCTTCCGCACTCACCGGCTGCAGCTCCCGTCTGCTTTGCTTTCTTCCTCCCATGATATCTGTGATTCTATTACGGAGCGCGTGGAGAGTGCGACAGGCTCTCCCTGAGGTCCGCGGCGACCGTAACACTTTGGCACTTCGCAGCATCAGCTTGCACCCAACACAAAGGGGAGCACAGGACCTTCTCTAGGCCTTCCCCCGACCTTCTCTGGACGTGGCCCTGCACCTCTGGTCCTCTTCGACACAGCTTCCAACACTAGCGTCTCCCTCTCCTGTTTCTCAGGTATACCAGCTTCCAGCTCCAGCCGGCTCCACACTCCTGCCTGCTCTGCAACCTCTCTCCATCTGCAAAGCCCACATTTTAATACTCCCTGCGCTTACAATGGCCTGACCATAATTAAAGGTACATTCCTGATCTTCACCATACTCTGCAGGGCTCTTTCTGATCTCAGTAGTTGTTACGCTCACCTGATTCCCACGGGGGCGTCGACTGGAACTGGGCCGCTGTTTCCACCAGTGTGACGTGTAGCGCCGAGATGACTGACTGGACTGGCCCGCTCTGCCTAGTTTGTCTGGCTCGCAGGAATATTCTTCTGCAAAGGAGAAGGGGAATTGACCACCCGTGGAATTGAGTGTCAACCCACCTTCCCCACTCCCGTTGTCTTCCCACAGATCACTCTTGATGTCCCCTCCTTAGTCTCACCTGATGGTTTGCAAGGATGAGCTCTCCATCCTGCTTCAACCACAGGGGCGCGTTGATGACCAGTTACTTCACTGGCGTAGAGGAATTGGTGAGTTCCAGTATTGACTCTAAAGTCCAATTGTTCATAAGAGTTCAAATGTCTGATCTTCACTCTGTCCGATTCCTTGCAGGTTGCCGATTAATCCACTCGAAGATTTCCAAATGGCAATTGGTAAGATTCAGGTAAGTCTATTGTGGTTTTCCCCTTAGGGGCCGGGGTACGGCGATGAAGCAGAGTTGACTGCGCCATCCCAAGATGAGGTGAGTACCCCCAGTGGTAAATCAGGTAAGTCCTTGGGGGTAGCTTGTATAGCCTTAGAGTCCCCTTGCTCACCTTGCTGTCTTTGTCTCCTTAGGTGTCGGAGGGCGGCCGCGAGATGGAGAGAGCGTGATGGAATGCTGAAGTACCGCCAAGCAGGTGAGTTCAGCGCGGCGCCGTAGGAATGCGAAGCAATGCTTCAAAGACTTCTGTCTTTCAGCTCTGTGGCGAAATGGATCAGGATTCAGGTAAGGATTAAAGTTATAACTCCTGTTCTAACCTTTATCCTTCTTTTCTTCTTGTTTCAGGTGTCCCAGGACTGAAGCGGGCGTGGCTGAAGACTGGAGCTGCTGAAAACACGGTGAGCGTTAGGCTGCAGCAAGCAGAAAAACGCAAAGCACGTGTGGCTGTCTGGGCGTGGTTTAAATAGCCTTGGAAGAAGATCCAGGTAAGTATTCTTCCACAGCCCCACCCAAGTAACAAAATAGTCCCTTCAGTAAAATAGTCCCTCCTAAGCCTCATTTGGCTTGAGTCTTCATGCAGCATGGTCTGCCTCAGGTGAGTATGCAGCATGGTCTGCTTCAGGTAAGTTATCAATAATGAGCCTGGCACCCATGGCGCCAGGACTGACTTTATCTTTGAGCCTGGCGCCATAGGCGCCAGGACTGTACCCAAACAGCCCCTAACTGGGTCTTTTGGGCATGCTCCAAGTGGCATGATGCCTGCTTCCGGGGCTGCTGGGCCTGGTCTGGTCTTCCGGGGGCAGGCATCATGACAGCACTCCCCCTCAAGGCCCCTCCTAAAGTCGTTCTCCCCCTTGGCCGTGGTTTGTCTGGAAATTCCCGATGGAACCTCTTCACTAAACGAGGTGCATGCATGTGGTCACTAGGTTCCCAAGACCTTTCCTGCGGACCATAACCTTTCCAGTCAATTAGGTAAAAGAGTTTTGATCTCACTCTTTTTGAGTCCAAAATATTCTTGACTTCGAACTCGGGCTCCCCGTCTCTGAGGATAGGTTCAGGTGGAGTGGTTAGCCTAGTTCCTGGTTGCACTGGCTTCAAAAGAGACACGTGGAAGACGGGATGTATTCGCATATGAGCAGGTAGGTCCAACTTGACGGCCACTGGGTTAATAATTGCCTTGACAGAAAAAGGTCCCAAATACCTGGGGTTAAAGGTCTGAGTCCCCTTGAGTGGTAAGTGCTTAGTGGCTAACCATACTTGGTCCCCTATTTGGTATTGAGGAGCTTCACTTCTGTGCTGATCCGCATCCTTTTTGTATTTTTCCTTAGCCTTTTGCAAATGGATGGTTGCTTCTTTAAAGGCTTGTGTAATAACAGCGTGGAGATGGTCCACTGCGGGCATCTCTAAATGCTGGGGTGAGTCCAAATCCGAGGTTCGAAGATTGTGCCCATAAATGGTAAAAAAAGGACTTTGTCCAGTTCCTGAGTGTACGGAATTATTGTACGCATACTCTGCGATCCACAGAATGTCTTTCCAATTCCCCTCAGACTGATGTAGCATACAACGGAGGTACTGTTCAAGAGTCTGGTTGGTCCTCTCCGTTTGACCGTCGGTCTGAGGGTGGTGACTGGTCGAAAGCCTAACATCAATTTGTGCCAGTTGGCAGCATTTCCTCCAACAATGTGAAATGAATTGACTGCCCGATCTGAAATTAACACTGAAGGAAAGCCATGCAGGCGGACAACATTTTCAAGGAATTCCTTGGCCAGGATTGAAGCTGAAGGTATCCCTTTTAAAGGAATGAAGTGGGCCATTTTAGAAAAAAGATCTACAATAACTAGAATGGCATTGTAACCTTGGTACGGGGGTAAATCCGTGATGAAGTCTAATGACAAGGTATGCCAAGGGGTAGGTGGTATGTCTAATGGTTGCAATAATCCAGCAGGTTTTTTCTTTTGCCCTTTATTTTGTGCGCAAATGCCACAAGACATGACAAATGACTTGACATCCTTTCGCCAGGTGGGCCACCAAAATTGCTTCCTAATTTTAGCTTCGGTTTTTGCAATACCCGGATGCCCTTCTATTAAGGTGTCATGGTAATGGGAAATGACAAGTTCCTGTAGTTCCTTTTGCGCTAAAAATAGCCGGCCTTGGTAATAAGGTAAATGATCGATGACAGAGTACTCTGGACCTTTCTTTGCCCAGTCCTGTAGGGCAACGGAATCAAAGAGTTGGTGGATCTTGTTTTGAATGTCCTCCAGTGTCTGTATGGATGTCAGGCCAAGGATTCTCTGTTCCGGAATTATGGGTACGGGTTCTAAAGTTATTTCTGCTTCTCCCATTCCAATCCGGGACAAGGTGTCTGCTTTACCATTCTTACAACCTGGTCGATAGGTTATTACAAAATCAAAATCAAACTTGGCGAAGAACAATGCCCAACGGAGTTGGCGCGAAGACTGGGCTTTGGCTGTCTTTAGGTATTGTAAGTTGCGGTGATCGGTGATGACCGTGATGGTATGTCTGGCACCCAGTAGATAGTGCTGCCAAGCCTTGAAGGCGGACTTGATGGCCAGCAGCTCCTTGTCGGTTATGGCATAGTTTAATTTGGGGGCTGAACATTTTCTTGACCAAAACGCCACTGGGTGAAGCTGGTTAGTTTCGGGATCCTTTTGGGAAAGGACTGCTCCCATGGCTGAACTGGATGCATCTGTTTCCACTATGTAGGGAAGCTCGGGGCGCGGGTGTCTTACTATGGGAGCAGATGTGAATTTAGCTTTTAACTCTTGGAAGGCGTTCTCTGCTTCCTCTGTCCACACAAAGCGTTAGTTTTTTTGCAATAGCGTTGTAATGGGATGTACAATGTGCGAGAAGTCCGGGATAAACATGCGGTAGAAATTGGCAAAGCCAAGCATGCTTTGAACTCCTTTGATTGATTGAACTTGGCGAAGGCCATTTAAGAATGGCATCCACTTTTCGTGTATCCATCCGGATTCCTCGCGGGGTCAGAATAAATCCAAGGAATTCCACTTCCGTAGTGTGGAAGATGCACTTTTCCAGTTTAGCATATAATGTATGCTGGCGTAATTTCTCTAGGACTGCTCGGACGTGTTTTACATGCTCAGATTCTGATAAAGAGTATACTAAGATGTTGTCGATGTAAACGACCACACAAACGTCGATAAGCTCTCGGAGGACATCGTTCATGAAGAACTGGAAGGCTGCTGGTGCATTGCATAGTCCGAAGGGCATCACCTGGTACTCAAATAGTCCGTACTTGGTGCGAAAAGCAGTCTTCCATTCGTCACCCTCTTTGACACGTACCAGATGATATGCCCCCCGAAGGTCTAGTTTCGTTTATATACAAGCGTCCTTCACCTGGTCTAGTAGTTCTGGGATCAAAGGCAGTGGGTATCGATTCTTGATCGTTATCTGATTCAGTGCACGGTAGTCTATACATGTTCTAAGGTCGCCTTCCTTTTTCGGTACGAAGAACAAAGCTGAAGATGCAGGGGATTTGGACGGGTGAATGAAGCCATTAGCAAGGTACTGGTCTAGGTACTGGCGCAAATGAAGATTTTCGGGTTCTGTAAGGGCATAGATTCTGCTGCAAGGTGGTTGTGCTCCAGGTACAAGATCTATTTGACAATCATACGATCTGTGAGGTGGTAAGGTGTTTGCCTGTTCCTTTTGGAAGACATCCTGAAAGTCTTGGTATTCAACAGGTAATTGTATGGCTACTGGAATTACTGGGGCCAGGCCAGAGTTTTGAGTTTTCCTTGGGTAGCAGGTGTGAGCACATTCTGGGAAGGTTAGTCTCTTCTCTCGCCAATCAATACAGGGATTATGTTTTTCCAACCAAGGTATCCCCAGTATCAGCTGAAACTGTGGGGCCTTGATTAAGTCAAACACCATAGCCTCTCGATGCCCATCTTGACTCAGCAATGTCATCTCTGCAGTGGAATGAGTTACGGGTCCAGAGGCAATTTCCGTTCCATCTACAGTGGTGACAACATCGGCCGTGGTCTTGCGGGTGAGAGATTCATCCTGGTAGCCAATTCCCAGTCCAAGTAATTTCCTATGGCTCCACTGTCTACGTACGCCTTTACCGCGTGCATGCGTGATGGCTGCTCTGGATCTACAAGGACCATGGGTATGGTGAAATGCGAGGTCAGAGTGTCCTTCTTTAAGCTCGGCAAGCGGACCTCTACGCCTGCCGGGCGTGGTCGTTTCCCGAGTCAGATTTCACATGGTTTTCGTCTGCTGCTCCTAAAACTTTCTTGGGTGGTTTTACAGGGCAGTTCCGAAGAAAATGACCAGTAGTTCTGCAATATAAACATAATTGCAGTTGCTGTCTTCTATCTCTTTCCTTCTGGGTTAAGGGTCCTTTAACCCCCCCGATTTGCATAGATTCTGTGACATCTACTCCCTTGGAGCTTACGTGGGTTTTAACCAACACCCTGTTCTCAAACTTGGTTCGGTCAGCCTTCCTGGTTTGAAGTCTGTGATCGAGCTGGACCACTGGATGTATATATTCAGCACAGTCTTGAGGCGGGTTCACGATTTGGGCCAAAACATCTTTGAGTTCTCCCCGAAGTCCTCGATGGAATAATGTGATTTGCTTGGCTTCAGGCCATTCGGTTTCCACTACTGATCTATTGAAAGTTGCAATGTAAGATGAAAGATCCTGGTTACCTTGCCATAGGGATAAAAGTTCGTTGTCCAAAGCCTGTCCTCGGGAGTGTCGGGCGAATAGTCTTTCCATGCTTGTTCGAAAACCCTGGAAATCTCGAAGAATCGGGTCATCCTGGTTAACTAGTGGAATGGACCAATCCGCTGCACTGCCGCTGAGATATGACAGTACAAAGGCTACCTTGGCCTGATCGTTTGGGAAAGCTCCAGGTCTACATAAAAAGTGCAAGCGGAATTGATTCATGAATGTTGCAAACCCTTTTGGGTCTCCGGCAAAGCGTTCAGGCGGAGCCAAAGGAACGGCTCCAGATAAATTTATCTGCACCTGGTTACTCGATGGTACAGGAGCTGGACTTGCCCCAAGTCCTGGTAGAGGTGTTTGTCCAGTCTGGCTCTGTAATAGTTGTCTGGCCAACTCATTAGTTCGTTCTTTTGACACTATCAGTTCCCTCCTGAGGTCATTGGTTTCTTGGCGAGCGGAATGCACTTCGGCCCTTAATTCCCCATATAATTGGGCCAATTGATCAGTTTCCGAGGTCTCCATGACGCCCAGGTGGGTATTTGTGGGTAGGCTTTGCGTTCTGTTACGCTCACCTGGTTCCCACGGGGGCGTCGACCGGAACTGGGCCGCTGTTTCCACCAGTGTGACGTGTTGCGCCGAGATGACTGACTGGACTGGCCCGCTCTGCCTAGTTTGTCTGGCTCGCAGGAATATTCTTCTGCAAAGGAGAAGGGGAATTAACCACCCGTGGAATTGAGTGTCAACCCAACTTCCCCACTCCCGTTGTCTTCCCACAGATCACTCTTGATGTCCCCTCCTTAGTCTCACCTGATGGTTTGGAAGGATGAGCTCTCCATCCTGCTTCAACCACAGGGGCGCGTTGATGACCAGTTACTTCACTGGCGTAGAGGAATTGGTGAGTTTTCCAGTATTGACTCTAAAGTCCAATTGTTCATAAGAGTTCAAATGTCTGATCTTCACTCTGTCCGATTCCTTGCAGGTTGCCGATTAATCCACTCGAAGATTTACAAATGGCAATTGGTAAGATTCAGGTAAGTCTATTGTGGTTTTCCCCTTAGGGGCCGGGGTACGGCGATGAAGCAGAGTTGACTGCGCCGTCCCGAGATGAGGTGAGTACCCCCCTGGTAAATCAGGTAAGTCCTTGGGGGTAGCTTGTATAGCCTTAGAGAGTCCCCTTGCTGACCTTGCTGTCTTTGTCTCCTTAGGTGTCGGAGGGCGGCTGCGAGATGGAGAGAGCGTGATGGAATGCTGAAGTACCGCCAAGCAGGTGAGTTCAGCGCGGCGCCGTAGGAATGCGAAGCGATGCTTCAAAGACTTCTGTCTTTCAGCTCCGTGGCGAAATGTATCAGGATTCAGGCAAGGATTAAAGTTAAAACTCCTGTTCTAACCTTTATCCTTCTTTTCTTCTTGTTTCAGGAGTCCCAGGACTGAAGCGGGCGTGGCTGAAGACTGGAGCTGCTGACAACACAGTGAGCGTTACGCTGCAGCAAGCAGAATAACGCAAAGCACGTGTGGCTGTCCGGGCGTGGTTTAAATAGCCTTGGAAGAAGATCCAGGTAAGTATTCTTCCACAGCCCCACCCAAGTAACAAAATAGTCCCTTCAGTAAAATAGTCTCTCCTAAGCCTCATTTGGCTTGAGTCTTCATGCAGCATGGTCTGCCTCAGGTGAGTATGCAGCATGGTCTGCTTCAGGTAAGTTATCAATAATGAGCCTGGCGCCATAGGCGCCAGGACTGCACCCAAACAGCCCCAAAATGGGGCTTTTGGGCATGCTCCAAGTGGCATGATGCCTGCTTCCGGGGCTGCTGGGCCTGGTCTGGTCTTCCGGGGGCAGGCATCATGACAGTAGTAGAAGGGTGAAATTACCTACCAGTGTTGATCACTTGAGTCGCCTCTTCCTCGTCCCAGTACCATAGTGTGTTAAATGATGGAAACTGCGGGGAAAGGTGTTAAAATAGCCCACAAAGGCCACGGGAGGGTTAGGCTGTTCTTCAATAGGGAAAGGGAGATACCATGTCTCGCCTGTGGATATCCTCGCCCCAATCCCCAAGGACCCTTCGCCAAAGTTATCCTCCCTCACTTTGCCACCCCCAGGGTCAGGATCCAAAAACGATGGCCTTTCGCTGGCCATCTGAGAAGACGATCCAAGGAAGAGTAGGTGTGAGGATACCATCGGGGTTCTGACAAAATCCTTACAAAAAATGTAACATGTCTCAAGAACATTACTACCCATTTATATAGCACTTTAAAAGTTTTATAGCAAGGAAATTACTTGATTTGAGTGACCACACAATACGGCCATGAAGCTTCACAATTTATTAAATCAGGCCCATGTATAAAATGTCTAATATTAATAATTTGCTTAAAATGCAACATTGGACACATTACTACAATGTGCTTTAATGCCTCAACACTATTGGCTTCTATTAGAGAATCTTAATTGTATCAATTCCTCAGGAAGGATTGTCTGTCTCACGAAAACTTCACGAGTAAGGAGGACATTTAAACGGAACCTCAGGAACACATTACGGGACCTCTTCTAGGGAAAGAAGCTTAAATATGTCGGCAGTGCGCCTACCTTTTTATGCTCGTACCCAAGATGTTCTAGAGAGCTATAATTTTGCAATGTCTCAATAGTTTCACTCCAGTCAGCAAAAAACATTGTTTTTTAAATGAGCATTAGATTGTTCCACTATTTCATTGCACCAGCGTGCAATTTGAAGCCTTTTTTTTAATTAGGTGACCCATATCTTCATAGAATGATTTTTTTCCGTGGGTCCAAGAATTTCCTCATCAACTGAAACTGCGTTCTGCTAAGAAGCAAGCTTGAATCTCTAACCTGGAGACTGAGTCAAAAACTGAACCAGCCGCGTATACTGTTGCAGTGGGAGTGTTCAGACTTCTGGTTAGGGGAACCCTTGTGTAGACCAGTATACCCATAGTTTAGACCCAGAGAGTCTTTGAGTTAACCTAGCCCTTGTATGTTAGGCCTCCTTATCATTTGTAGTTGGTTACAGCTTGTACCTATAAGCATTATCCACATCCATCATGATCCAAGTGACTGTGTAACTGCTGACTTGTGTTCTGTTGATCCTTCACACATGCTCTGAGCCACTATCCAGGCATGTAGTGAGTTAAACAAAAAGTCCTATTTTGTAGGACGGGTACAATTACGTTGGTGTGCATGCACATTGCTTGCATGGTGTCTGACACGAGGGCTGATTCAGATTAAGTGCAGCAGTTTTGTAAGTCATTTTTCGTTTTAGCATCTTTTTTCTTTAGCCTCAGTCTTTTGTGGGCTCTACTTTGATAGTAAACTTTGTTGTATGACTGAGTACTGAACGCAGCTATGTTTTACTTGGAAGTTTGTACCAACGACTCTTGGAAGTAGACTGCAGGATACGATCTCTTCTTGGTTTGGCAGTGCTTGCAGATCAGCTCTGCAAAAACCAGAACACAATCAGGTTGTGCAGAAATTGACAGATTAGATGGCTGATTGGCTCACTGCCTGCAATCAGCTTAAACCATTGATGTCCTATTTCGGAATTAATTTCAACTACTTTCTGACCATTGGCTCCCACTGAACAAACAATCAAACCTAGGAACCTCTAATATACATACAGGGCATTCCATGAAACCGGTCTAAAATATTCCCTTTTTCACGCCGAATTTTAATCTCTAAATCGTTTCTGGTCTGCCTTTTTTAGGTCTAGATAGGAACATGGCATGTCAACAAAGACTTCTGTGGAATCTGCTTCTTCCCAATCTCGAACAATGTCAATTTTGCATTTTTTTTCCAAACAGTTTGGACCTGTCTTTCTTAACTATGCTTTGACCCACCATTTGTCTCCTTTTCACCACGAAGCCCTCACTTAGCCCTTTTCTTTTGATCAATGAGCACACTTGGAAACGCAAATCCTGCATTCCAGTTAGGCGTATGCTATGAAACCTAGACATCCGTATGTGTGGATTATTCGTGGAGAAACAGCTCTCTAGCTCTGCAGCATATTGCTTAACCAGCCGTAGCTCCGTTTTGAAATTGACATCGGCTGTAACTAGATTTGGTAACCTAGCCTCCTACTACCACTCAGTGACATTAGTCATTGAGCAGGGTGACCCTACATGATTTAAGCTAGCCTTCCAGAATTAAAAATATGAACTTTGGTTATAGGACAGCAAAAGCTTACATACTCCTTGTGAAACAATGTTCCTATTTTTGTATTAATTTTACTTTGAAGCAGAATGTGATTTGGAGTATGACTGAAGTTTTAGCTTGCGATGGTCTTCAAATGAAACCTGCTTTTCAGGGCACGTTTAAACACCATTAGTCATGTTTGCCAATGCAGTTGGGCAAAGGTGTTCAACATTTTCTAATTGCATAATGGAAGTGTCTTGTGTTTGTCTTCCACTCACCCACACATAAATCACACACATTAATGAGGTGTGGCTCTTAGGATTGTGAAATGGGTGTTGTGATAACAAAAATGTATTGTGCATTAAATAGAGATGTAGAAAGGGGACTGCTAGAGTTAAAGGAATGTTTCAGTCAAAATGTGTTATTGTCCCTACGGGTTGGCCATGCGTTTTTAAGCCTAAGTTGCTCGATTTTAGAAAAATTTCCTATGGACTTTACCCGAGTTTCCGTCCATTAAACGCACACGAAAACAGGCACCAGGGCGCTGCCATTTTGTGATAATCCGATGACTTGCCGCAACGCCCTGGCTGACCTGCTTTTGCGGCACTAAATCATATCCCCCACCCCTGAGCCTAACATTATCAAAATATTCATATTCCCCGCCTCTCTCCGTGACGTTACTGTGCTGCGTAGGCAAACGCGCCCAGTCTTCTACGCGACTTCACAGAGAACCCGGAAACCAACACAGATCAACTCATAACACAGCGCGCCACAATTCGGAATATGAAACTGTACTTTAAAATCAAACCGCAATACGGTACATTTGGTAAAGTACATTTATTTGACATTAAATGTTAAGAGAATATTCAGCAATTGCCATATTAAATCGGAATGGAATTTTTTTTCTTTTCTCTCGATCCGCAAATCCAGAAAAGTTTCTCGTGAATCACGCGCTGTTCCTTTATGGTACACAGGGGGTTCGTTTTCGTTAAAAGAAGCACTTTGGACGCACGGTGAACCGCAAGGCTGTTCCATCAACTAGGCACTAGGCCACCGTAAAGGTCGATATGTTGCTTCTAGCCGTTAGTACCGCATAAGGGCATATGGCCCCTTGGCGATCGTCCCATAAAATGGTCAACGTTGTGCAGTTGTTTACAAGAAGCTGCTGCTGCAAGTTGAAAAATCCGTCTGCCGGGGTCTGGAATAGGTGGCAGTGGCAGTACGGTAGGATGTACCTGTTTCGAAAACATAAAAATTGAAATTAGTCTCACCAGCCGATCTTTATCACTATTTTTCATTTTATTGATTACGGGGGAGCTATTTGCTTGCGAGGATAGTGCAATGGAGTATGTTTGGCTCTAAAAGCAATGCGAAAACTAACGAAATAAATTGAGGGAAACACACAAACTAATGATTTTTTTTACCGTTGAACCACTGAGAAACGACTGTCTACATGCGTGTCAAATGGGCACATGCATGCCCATGTGCCCGGTAGAAAGACGTTCCCACAAATGTTGTACTTGCTGTTCATTCATTCATTCATTTCGGTATAAAAGTGTCTAAAGAGTTACTTACAATGGAAATGGCAAATATAATGTATCTCTGCGTAATGCAGTCCGGAAATCCCACTGTGTTCGTGCCAACAATTTTCCATATACTGAACTAACATGACACTCGGTCTAGTTTCAGAATTTTCAGCCTTATCGTCTCTTATTTCCCTCCTCCTTCAAATGAAGTCCTTTCAGCATGGTCCCGGTCTCTCAAGGTTAAAAAAACAATAGAACCTTATACTGCCAGTGCGATTTGCGGGCCTCTTCAGCCCGCGAGCAAAAAATCAAAGCTGCTGACCTTCACTCTGCATGAGCGTACATTCTTACTTTGCAACATCCCGTGTAAGTCCATCTGTGAGAACTTGAATTTTCGAATCCATCTATGTACTAGGCCTCAATGTGCAAATGCGAACTGGCTTCTCTCCCATCTGCAACACCTCGCTTGGCGCGTTCTAAGGCCCCCAATTTTGTCCTCGTTGTCTGCGAGCTTTGCAGCTCTAGAGAACCATAACTATGGAGACATTGACTTTTTGGGGGAAAGTCAGGGAAAGTATAAAGTACCCGAGGAGTTGAGCTGAAAGTGAGATTTATTGTTTATTTGTTTTATTATTTGCAATACGCAAACCTCCCCTTGGTTAACAGTGCGCAACATTTACATGAGATTGCGAAACTTAGTTACAGCAACAAAAATATATACATACACATATTCACAAGGTCAGCGATATGAGGTGAATAGAGAGAGAAGTCAAAGATGACACCCATGTTGTTCGCCACCCAGGATGGTGAATGGAGGGTTTAGGGTTAGCATACTTTGTATGCACACTGTACAATAACATAATTTTCAATCAGATTGCAATGATATATTTAAACCGGGATTTGAACTTCTCAACAAGCTCTGCTTTGGGTGGACATGGCACAGTGGCAATGTTTGGTGGCAATGCATCAGTGCTCTGCACAGAAACGCTCAAAATTCAATATCTGTGCTTCTCTAGTACACGAACAGTAAGGCCTTTAACAAAGTCGAACTCCATTTCCTCATATACTGGTTTTACCCCCCATTTCTTGGTTCTTTTTCCAAAGGTCGTAGTGTAGTGAAGCATCCCTACATTTCCCGTAGTCCTAGACTGTTCACGGCCCACATTCTCGTTATGGGCCAAGACCGCTAGTAGAGTCCTATGTTTCATGCCCTGTAAGCTGAAATGCAATCGCTTTGGCCATATTGCATTTGCATTTGGCAATTATGCACATATTGTTGAACACCTCCAATTCTCCTGTGTGACAGAATTCTGTCAGTACCCTCAAATCTCTTGATAGTTTTATCGAAAACAATCTTCTCAATGGCTTTGTGTGTAGGTGAAGACGCAATCAACCACTTCTTCTTCCGTGCCTCCTCTGTGGACAAAGGGCCATGTTCACATTGGTGGAAATGTTGGTTTTCTGTCTAGCTGTGAACGTTGGTACAGTGGTGCGTCAGTGACCGCCATTTTTCAAGTAGGATTTCCACTGACCCTTCACAAGTTTTGGAGCTCCACCAAAGATGGTTGCTAATAGACTGGGACCACTGCGAAATACTTTCAAAACCTTTTTTTTCCCCTGCAGCCGAGATTTTCTTATTGATTGATTTAGCAAGATGCCATACGTCAAATTGATGTTTAATATGTGGGAACTGCGCTCTCATTGTCTTGGCAATTGCAACGTGTCTGTCCGTGGCTATGAAGTCGATGTGCATTCCCCTTGATTGTAGATATTGCAATGATTTTATAAATCCTAGTTTCTCCTTGGCCACTGAGGATTTACATTGGGACACCTGCACGACCACCAAACTCACAATTTTCTTACTATCCATGTCCTGAAAGTGGTAGGTGCAGTACTTGGCAGAAAATCCAGGGCTGTCGCACTGTCCATCGCTGGCTAGCCTGAATCGTTTCCCTTCGAATGTACTTGCTAGAGACAATTGTTAAATTTTCCAAGCATCACTAATGGCCGGAAACAGATAATCATGTTGGTATTTGTAGTACTGCGTTTTAGAAATGAAATGGAGTCCCACAAACTGAAAGAAAGACTCTAGCTTTCTAAAACTGGACCCACTAAAAAGTGTGGCAGCTGCACACAGTAGATTTCCTGCTGCCAGCTTCCCCAGCATCGGTTGTGCAGACCATGAGAACGCATGATTTAATCTACAGGCAGCATCTATTTTGACGTTACTGCCTTGTTTTTGACGAGTCACATGAATCAATGGCTCCCCACGTACTTCCCATCCAACTGAATGCCCACATTTCAGCATACTTATAATATCCATCAAACAACTGTCGAATACTGTGTATTTGCCCTCTTTCATTAGACTGTCATCCGGCGTGAAACTTGTTTCGGACTGTGCCGTTGAGGACATATTGTTATTGTTGTTTTGCATTTATATTGCGCCTTATATACCATTGGTATGGTCTGAAGGCGCTGGTAGGTTGAACGCCCTTGGGAACCGAAGTTCATATCAGTAGAGAGAGTCAAAAGGGTGCGTGCGGGCACCGGGTATATGTGCAGTTCGTGCGGTATCTGTGTAATAGCTGCATTCTAGTGGTCGGTGTGCTGGTTGAGAGGTCAGGAGTATGTTTTCGTTCTGGCAGGATTTATCCAGACCGGAAGTGGCTGTGTTAGGCCTGGGAAGAACGCCTGACTGGGGGGTGTGTTACCAGCAGTGATTTCTTAGAATGATGTGGAGTGAGCGGCG
Organism: Ambystoma mexicanum; assembly: GCF_040938575.1. Classification (NCBI taxonomy): domain Eukaryota; kingdom Metazoa; phylum Chordata; class Amphibia; order Caudata; family Ambystomatidae; genus Ambystoma; species Ambystoma mexicanum. The sequence goes on from NC_090923.1 coordinate 835,018,490, forward strand.
AGTGTTGGTATGAGAACAGTTATACCGAATGGTGTTATAGTATCACTGTGTTGTAGTTGAGTGGTGATGTAAGGAGAGAGTAAGTGTGGTGGTGGGATAAGATGGGTTATATACCCTTTCAGATATTCTCTGCATTCCAAATCATACTATATCTGTCATTTCAACATCTGTTACTTCAGCATTGATGGGAGAACACAACAATGTCGACAGCTTTTTGGGTGGCATTTTTTTGGCGGGTGTAGATTGTGTGAATTGATCTGCGACTACTTCAGAGCTATCTTCAATACATTCAGTATCATCTTCTTTTGGTGGTGCGGTCGAACTGTAGCAATGGCCCAATAAAACTTTACTGGATTCTCCGGACACATTCAATTCATGTTGTGGCCATTGGACATGAGCATCTCGAGGCTCAACACGCTGCGTCTGAATTAATAGTTCCTCCATAGTGTAAATGAGCTGGCAAGCAACATCTCTCATTTGCTTCACTGTCTGTATATGTATAGTTCGTACACCCACGGGTAACTAGAGGACAGATTGGAAAAGGAATGTTCATTTTAAACACAATATAAAGTATAGTACAATTGACAGGAACAAAAATAATATAGTCCCCAACACAAAACAATTCCTAAAATGATGAACTGTTTGTAACTAACCTTATTTTTGTTTCTTTTCTTTGCAACTTTCTTGACTCGAACTTCAACATCTGCACGCTGTTGCTCCGATTCGTTTCCGCATGTCTTCCCTTCCTCTTGCGCTGCAACGACTATATTTTATGGATCCGCATAGACATCACGGAATGACGCTCCATCGACTCCCTGAAACATAGTACTTTCATTACTATGTATCACAATATTGAAAACATAAAAACACGTGAGGACAAACACACAGGTACATCTCAATAGCTAAACACAAATTAAACATTCTGTAGAACAATCAAACGACAAGTATTCGAGCGCTGATGATCTAGTTCGATGGAACTGTCAGTATCCATACCTCTGGCTCCGCATGGACTGCCATGGATGGTTGTATTGGAGAGGAGGCATCAGCAACTCCCTGAAACACAGTACTTGCATTAGTATGATTTTCAATATTGGAAACATAACACACACTTGGGGTCGACGGCAAAGGTACATATAAAGAGATAACCACAAATGATGCATTGTCTAAAAGAATCAAGGAATATCTAAATATGATCAGATTTCATCGACTTATTTCTCAGATTTATTTACATCTGCATCATCTAAATGGGATGTTGTTATTGTAGTGGAAGCTCAGTCGTCTCCCTGAAACACAGTACTTGCGTTAATAGGGAAGAAAGTATAGCAAATGGAATCACGTTATATGATGACGCTCGATGGAGCTGTCAGTATCCATACCTCGTGCTGCCGAAGAATATGTAGGGATGTTGTAAATGTAGTGCGCACTTCAGAAAGCTGTTGCGCCGATTCGTTTACGCAAGGTCCCGCTTCCACTTCCCCTGGAATTACTTGAACGTCAGGCTCCGCATCAAGTGCAGGGGTTGACGCTCCATCAACTGCCTGAAAGATAATACTTGCATTAGTAAGGATTACAATATTGAAAACTTACACACACTTGGGGTCGACCGCACAGGTACATATCAATGGCTAACCACGAATGAAACATTGTGTAGAACAATCAAACGACAAGTATTCCAGCTCTGATGATCTAGTTCGATGGAGCTGTCAGTATCCGTAGCTCGTGCTGCTGAAGAACATCTAGGGATGTTGTCAGTGTGGTGGACGCTTCAGCACCTCCCTGAAAGACCGTACTTGCATTACTATGGATAACACTAATCATAACTGGAAACAAACACCAGTGGAAGATAACTAAGGTGTATATCAATTGGAAAACACCAACCAAACATTCCGTAAAATAATTACACGATACAATAAAAATTTTACTTGACATGCATGAAACAAGTCTGTAGTGGAATAGCCAAGTAAGATTACCTGATGCGCGCTAGAAGTGGTTGATAACTGATGCAAAATGTTCTTGCTTCAGATTCAAGGGATAGTCAAGCAGTTGTAAAGGTAAATTATTGATTGATAATGAAATGCCAATATTAAAAATTGCCATGTAAGGAGACAGAATACTTGAGAGTAATGCTATTGAAAATGCGCAATATAGCACAGTTCCCTGGGCCCATATATAGATTTTGTTTGTGGGTTATGAAATCGAAAAACAATTTATTGATAAATGTCATTCAAAAAGCTATACAATCATAACAATGTCGAAAGTATTACAAGGGACACAACACCTAAAATATCAATGAATCCATTTGGCTATCTACACACTACCGCAAGGCCTAAAACTAAATCCGGACACTTGACTCACCAGTGGCGGAATGTGGACGAACAGAGTGGGAATAGCGTTCGCGAGCAATTTTCGTGTCGTTCGCGAGCAATTTTCGTGTCGTTCGCGAGCAATTTTCGTGTCGTTCGCCGTTTATTCTTCTTTGTTACCCAAGATGTTGTGTACATGTTCGAGGAAAAGTGCCGGCTGCAGATGCGGTATCGATCACCCCTCTTGTCCTCAGACTTGTTGGACTCTACTTTCCAGCTCATCCAGTGGATATACGCAATGTCTGACCCATTCTCTTATTCGATCAACAGTTTTCGGGAATACATGCATTGTAGTGCCTTCAGATTTAGCATGGGTCTTCGAAGGGCAACCGCTAATCGAACAGGCAGGCATTGTTGAAAATTCTGAAAAGTAAATATCGACATTATTATACAATCTTGATTAATAAAAATGTGATACAAAAGTAAATGAACCATACAATGTTCAATGCAAGGTTTGTTTTGGTCGCAGGAACTATAGCAGTTCATCATGTGCGGCTTAGTATTTGCATAAATTGCAGAAATTTATAAATTATGTGACTAAACTCTGAACATGTGACTCGTCCCTTGGATGTTCTGTCTTGCACGAGAAGGAAACATGCTTACATTATAGACTGGACCCCCGAAGGATGCAATTTGATGACAATTGACACAGATGAAAATAAATAGATCTATGGATAGCATAACAATGGAAAAAGTCAATATAAATGAGACCAATGAGCATAGCACTATTGAGTACTCTACCCGCAAATGGATAGAAATTTAAAAATCAACGAAATATGACTAGGATACATGGCCTTACCTTGACCAACAAACAGTTGGAATCAGCAAGCAGAGCAGTATGTTGCAGGAGAACAGGTAGATGGCCACAGGTAGCACACTGACGAGTTTGCTAGAAGCGGTCACAGAAGTTCACGGATAGCACGACGATGAGCAGAATAGCATAGATCTCAGTGGTGCTCAGGTAGCATGTTCAGAAGTTGACTTGCAAAGCACAAATGTTCTCATGAGACATCAAGTGGTTTATAAAGTATTACAAACAGGGGTGTGTTTGTGAATGAATGACATGTGTATGTCATGGTATTATGTGGTTTTGCCGGGGGTCGGCCAGCGTGAGGGGGGGTCCTGTCCGGACACACGGGGTCTGAGGAGGTCATGTGAGCGATGGGCCCTTGGCGTGGGATACCTTTTGAAGTGTACATGATGTTTGGCACCTTGGCCGTTCGCGCCCCTGACAGCCCCCCATGGCAGCGCACATCCACTGGACTTGTTATGGACTTTTGTTTTTGTTAAACTAACCACTTTTATACTTTATATAGTTACACTTCGCCTTTGATAGGGGAGGGAGGTGGATGGATGGGCCGGTGGGCGTGCAGACAAGGCACAGGAAGACTGCTGAATGGAGACACACTTGATTCATTTAAAAAATTGAAACAACCGTTGTTAAAATATATGTGGTGTTTTATTTTCTTTTTTTGATGGCACAAAAATACTAAACTTTACACATTGTACAGGTCAGGTTGTAGCACAGCGAGGGAAAATCCCCTGTACTGGCCGCTCTCACTCGGGAAAGTTTCTCTTATGGCACGAACGGCACAGGCAGGTATTACTCTTCGAACGCGGTGTCCAAGCCTCTCGTGAAGCCACCATGTAAAGGAACGATAGGCCACCAGCCGGTACCACCTGTGAAAAATGATACAAACTGTTTTTAAATGACCAAGATAAGTTGATTAAACGTTTGTTGTCAATGACAATTCTTGTAACTAATGGCATTCTGCTCGGACAAATGCTATCTAGACACTGCACACTATTGAACGACTTTCATGCGTTTCAATGATATGTAGATGTAATTTTGGATATAGGAGAAGACCATGAAATAATAGTGGCATCACAAGCAGATTTTACTTACTCGTTACTCGAATTACGAGGACGAACAGTTGCGCGAAGTTCGTGCATAAGCACCATCATTATCCTCAACACGGACCGTGTGAGGCAGGCTGCCCTGAAGTCAGTCACAACAGCAGCAGTTCTCCTCCTCGGTTGGCATTAGCTCGCACCGATTGCATGTGCACCAAGTGGAAACACCGTCCATGTGACTAGGTCCAGTGTCTTCATCCGTTGATTCGTCCTGCCAACTGCCGTCCGAAGCCCCATCGTTTTCGCGTGCTTCCCTTTCCAGTAGTTCCTCCTTAGTATACTCTGGCTCGTACATGTAGGGCATTATTGTAGCCATTGTGTGGTAAACAAACTAAAATACTTTATAGCGATGGTACAGGTGTTCACACGGGCTACAAGCGGCAAAGGTAGCTGACCAGAGCACAGAAACGAGTCACAGAATACTCAAAGTAACACAGAGAGGAATGGAATCGAAAATCTGCTGCTGTGTGTTGTGAAACGGTCTGTTTATACTTATTGAAGAAAGAGGCGTCTTGCCATTTCCACGGCGACACGTCATTAGCTGAAGCGCAGCGATGGTTGACACGAGCCATGCTTTGGCGTTGTGAAATGGGCGGTACGCGTCTGCTGATGACAGCCTCAGAGGCGGGGGCTATGATTTAGTGCCGCAAAAGCAGGTCAGCCAGGGCGATGGGGCAAGTGATAGGATTATCACAAAATGGCAGCGCCCTGGTGCCTGTTTTTGCGTGCGTTTAATGGACAAACTCGGGTAAGGTCCATGGGAAACTTTTCTAAAATCGAGCGACTTATGCTTAAAAACACATGGCCGACCCGTAGGGACAATAACATTTTTTTACCAAACCATTCCTTTAAATGAAATGAAGCACTGCCTAGAAGCTGTCAGAACCCTGTTTATGCTAGCCAATTGGGTCTGAAAGAGCGACCTAGTCTTCGACCAGCTGTACATGAAAATTGATACACATGGACGAGAGGAAATGGTTTGTAATTAACAAAAACCATTGGTGTATGGTTTCAAAATTCCCTGTTGGGAGTCTGCCAGGGGTCGCAGGCAAGATGGCTGCCTGATCGCACAGCTCTGAGCTGAATCCCCCAACCCCCCCTCCCTGCCTCGTGTGAAAACCGAGCAGCAAGCCCCTCTATAGACACACAGGAGGAGCGGGAAGTGCCATAAAACTCCCGGTGCAGCCAGCTGTGTGTGGCCCGGTGAGCAGAGATACAGCTGGTGAGATCATACCTGGTGCACTGAACAGTGGCGCCGGAGAAACGGGGCCCACCCGCAGTGTGGCCGCAGCAGTTGGAGGAGGCGGGGCACGACGAGACCTAAGGCAGCTACATGCCGCGTCTCGGCGGGGATCAGCTGCATGGAAACCATGAAGCAGTAGCAGAAATCGGCTTGGACCCCATGAAGAGATCAGAAGGTGCGGCGGCTGGCTGGTGACGACCATCACAGTGAGGAGGACCGCAGGGGTCCCCTGGCGAGGCTGTGAGGGCAGAGGACTGCCTGGATAACAGGCGCGGACAGTGAGGAGGGCTGACTGGGACCCCCAGTGAGGGCAGTGAGGAGCAGCTTACTGCTGGTAACAGCTGGTGTTGGTGGTGAGCCTGATGCAGAACTCGTGAAGTATCGAGGAGCAGATCAGAGGCCACTGGGGTAGGACCCACTGTGCAACAGAGGCCCGATGAGGTGTGCCTACACATGAGGGTACAGAGATGGGTCTGTGACCCATAAGTGACTGGTTAAGCGCAGACAAGAATGGTCCCCCCACCCTGACCCAGCGAGAGAGGGAGAGTGAGGGAAGCCCTGCAGAGAGGGAGAGGCCAGAGGGAGTTCAGTGCGCATGCATTGGATGAAGTGATGGTGTTGCATGGAAGATGGCAGTGTTGGGAGGAGACTTTAATTCCTGGGCAGACATGAATGTGGATAGGGCGACAGTCGGAGGGCTGGGAGAGCGGGCATGCCAGAAGCGAGCAGATGAGTTTGGGACCAGTATAGAGGGCCGGGGGCTAATAGATGTATGGAGAAGGATGCATCCACTCCGAAAGGGCTACACCTTCTACTCTACACCACATACAACTTATACGAGAATAGATTACTTGCTGTTAAATGGAGAGCAAAGCACTAGGATTCGTCAGTGCTGTATACTCACGGTGAGCTGCTCGGATCATAATATGGTTTACATGGCGATTGACTTGGCAGTGCTGAGTAGAATCGACTCGAAATGGTGGTGCAACGACTGGTTATGATGGGACCCACTGTTTGCCGCAAGTCTAAGTAAAGACATAGAAGAATACTTCATTCTCAATGATATTGAGGAAGTGAGTTTAGGGACAGTGTGGGAAGTGAGGAAAGCAACTTGGAGAGGGCTTCTGATACGAGAGGGGGCTAGAAAGAAGCGAGAGCGGTTGTTAGAGGACTTGATATGCAGGGACATTACAACTTTGGAAGAGGTCATACATAGTGAGGGATCCTCTGGGGAAGAAGACATCCTAAATTTGCAGGGGAAACGCATGTTTGAGTTGCGCTCAATATGGGGGCTGTAGCCGGAAACAAAAAATTCCAACAAAAAAAAAAATGAGAAGGGGGCCATAGATGCGGTCCGGCTCTGGCCTCAGAGGGGCGAGATGGGTAACGGGGATCCGGGATGAGGAGGGAAGGCTAGACAATAGACCCAAGGGAGTGTCTGAATGTTTTGTGCAATTTTGCCTGCAGATTTACACGAGTGGCACCCTGGGGTGGGAGGAAGACCTGGAGAGGCACTTGGGAGATATTGACGTGGTGCGACTGAAGGATAATGACGTGGACCTGCTAGAGAGCCCGTTTACACCAGAAGTACAAATGGCAAGGCTCCAGGGGAAGATGGGTACACCACACGGTTCTATAAGAAAGTCGCAGGATCTGTTCTCCCCTATCTTGTTAAACTGTATAACCATGTAATGGAGACTGGGGTAGCCCCCCCCTCCTTCAGTAGAGTTTTAATCTTGGTGATCCCGAAAGCGGGTAGGGACCTGGAATGCTGCTAATCTTATTGCCCAACATTATTCCTAAATTTAGATCAGAAAATGTATGATGGCCACAAGGCTGGAAAGGATGCCGCCATACCTGGACTCCCCTGACCAGTTGGGCTTCATCATGGGAAGGCAGGGAGTTGATGCAAAATGTAATGGAAAACGCTAGGAAAAATGAGGGGGGCGCTACGTGCTATTGATTCTGGATGTCGTAAAGGTATTTGAACGCGTGAAGTGGGGGTCAGGCCTTTGAGGCGAACATCCCCACGCCACTCAACAAGCTCTTCCTGAACTTGGAGACGTGGTCCTCTCTGATGCTCTCCTAGTTGGGCTGAGGACGCTAGTCTCTATAGTACCATAACTATATCACATGCTACCGATTGAGATGCCTTAAGGGCATTTTAAAGTATTAACATGGAAGATTATGGGATTTATATGGAAGGGGCATAAGCAAAGAGTAGCAAGGGTGACCCTGATGCAGCCCAAGGAGAGAGGAGTGGGGGGCGTGGCACTCCCCAACATGTGAACCTATCTAGTAGCTCAGTTTCGTGCACGGATACCACACCTCCGGATAGATGAGGAAAAGCACTGGGTAGCTATGGAAAATTACCTATTGCCACCAGTAACGGTAGGGGTGTGGCTGTGGGTGCCACTAAGCAAGTTGCTGCGTAAGGTTAGGCGACCCAATATATTAGGCCTGCTCTGGAGACTGTGGAATGTGAAAGGAGAGATGAAGGGGTGAAAATCTGGCTGTCGCCCTTGAGCCACATCTAGGGGCCCCCAATCATAGACAAAATTCAGGAGCAACTGCGCTTCCAGGCATGGTTCGGGACAGGGCTGGAAAGAGTGGGACAACTGGTTAAGGCAGAAACCTTTATCTCCAAAGAGCGGCTTGAAGAGGTGCTAGGACTGGCCCCCGGGCGAGGGGGTGTGTCGGGGGGGGGGGGGTCCACGGAAAGCGGCACTCAAGGATCCCACAAAGCCGCACCGCCAGATGGGGGACGCGGCAGGCGGGCGCGAGCGGCCGAGCAAGGCCCCACGAGGAGGCCGCACGGCGCCGCCGGCCCAGGTGTCGGTGATGCTGGTTTCGCGCACCGATTCCGCCCCAGATTTCGTCCACGCAGGAAGGAGAGTGGTAGAAACCGAATCGTGTCAATAGTGCTCGGAGAAAGTGCGGATTAGCGCCGATGTTCAGCTAATTCTGGCGGGCAGGAACAGAGCTCAAAGTCTAGGCAGCCATATTCCTCGGCTGCTCAACAGCGCCCCATATGGAACTTCTTACGGTTTTCAAGTGCCAGTGAAGTAGTTGGAATCTATCTTGTCATCTCTTAAGTGCATTCCGTATGGAGGCAGAATGTGTTGATAATTCATCAGATGGAGAGTATCCTCTGTGATCTACCACTAACTTGGTGGGCCCAAGTTCCCTGCTTGCTCGGAGCAAACGATTTGTCCACTTAAAAGGTCGATTTAAGCTCTGCAGTTGCGTTTGCTGAAAGCACACTCCTACTTGACCACGTTAACCTCAATCTATGCCATGGTTCATGAAACACTTGTACTCGTTCAAACAAGCTTCGAATATTACAGATCAGTTATTCCTTAGTCCAGCATGGCTCCCACCAGTTACAGGTAGTAGTTTGATTTCTAGGCACGTGTTTTTATATTTAGAGACTGCCTGCAGTGCTATGAGATTTCACTCAAAAAATGTCTCAAGTACCCAGTAAAACGAGTTGAAAACGCCACTTGGGCCCTCGTATGGTGGTAAAGGTAAACACAGGCAGCATTTGCCACCAAATTGTTACGTCTTGGGTATTTTCTTTATGCGCTATTCCTGTGAATAATGCGTGCAGTAAATACAGCCTGATTAGCGGCTGAAATGACTCCTAAACCCACCACCATTTTTTACCTACAGCTGTGCCAGAGGTAAACCATGTAAAAGCTCTTCAAAAGTTTTTGTATTTTGTGTGCCTGATGTGCTTTATGCAATAAGAAAATCCTCTACAGGACCATCCAAAGGGGTGAGCATCAGTGATGCCCATTGTCGCACAGTTTTCCAATGTAATGGACAAAATGCTAAATGGGAACCTTTTGTGAAATATAAAGAACTGTACAGTAGTGAAACATGAAAATAAAGCATGACTTATTTTACTGAAATACTAAATCCACCTCCGATAAGGCTTTACACGCATATGATTTTGGTAAAATCGGCCAAACTCATCATGGACCTCTTGGTGTCCTATTTTTTTTTTCTCTGGCCTAGAACTTCAGATTCTGCATTTTATATATGAAGCCGTGGCCTCCAGTTATTCTCCAATTCACTTGCACCATGTAAACAATTACCTTCCATAAGCCTACTATGTGTGCAAAATAAAATAAAAATTAAAGTTCAGAATTCGTCGTTCTGTTTCCAGTATTTTTAACTCTGTATTCTGAACTCCTCCTTGACGGAGGGGAAGAAACAGGAGTGTAGAGTTAAGGGTGGACTAGGATAAAAAAAACTCTCAAAGAAAACCCTTAACTTTGTTTAACTCTGCTGTACTCTCGCCCGACCCTAGTAATCTGCACGGGTTTTCCCTTATTGTCCTGTTTTACACATGGCCTATCGTCTACCTTTGGAGTAGAGCCTTTTCATTTAATTGCCATTACCCTACTCGCCCTCCTGCTTAATCTGCATCTTATCGTCTACCTTTGGAGTAGAGCCTTTTCATTTAATTGCCATTACCCTACTCGCCCTCCTGCTTAATCTGCAGCTACCCCATGTTTCTCCCAGGTAATCTTGTTGACCCCCAGTACTCTTAACCATTGTCCTTGGACCCATGATCTCCAGGTTCTCCGAAAGCACCTGTCTATACGTCTAACCATATGATCCATTGATGCTAATTCAGCTGCGTGGCACGTCGTCCCCAGGTACGTTTTTGTGTTTTTTCTCTGTTTGCAGGGTTTGCAGCAATGCTTCAGAATCTGAATTCTGCATGGCCATGACTGCTGACAGGCATAATTCCCCTTTAGTTTGAAAACAGAATCCAGAGAAGACCTCCGTCAAAATCATGAAATCCATGTAAAGTATTCTTCAGAGACGCTGCACTTTTTCGACTTAACTTGCCACAAGATCAGGGTCGATTAGTGCCAGTCAGTGGAGGCTGGAACGTGACTGGAGGATGAACATGTGCCATATTGTTGTTGGGAGTGGGAAGCAAGGCGTTGACAGGTGTTCAGAAAGAGACGTAGGAAGAAAACGGTGCCTATGCTCCGGGAAGGGGATGCAAAGAAGAGTAAAGTGACAGAAGGATTCGCTAGATAAGGGAGGAAGGGGCGGCAGCCACAGTGGGCAGCCTCGAGCGGTGCATGCAATGTCTAAACTGTCAAGCTAATTGTGCCGTTTGGAATTGGGATTTTGCAAAACTAAAGAACATGGGTCTTTCGAAAAAAGCTGAAATGTCAATCACTGTAGGAGCTGATTTTGCAGATCGTTGAAATTGGATACTGTGATTTGGGAAACTGTCTTGAAGTGCCACCGACCCGCAGAATCTGGTCTGTTCACTGCATGAGATTTGCCACTGTCACCTTCTCCTTGAAGAGGAGCGTCTGCTTCTGTGCCGTTTACCTCGGACCTTTTTGTCGGGATCATATCAGAGATGTACTGTAAAGACATTAATTCCATTATAACATCATACCACAAGTCTATTTCATGGGACACAATGTTGGTAGTGTATACCCCCACATCACTGGGATATTTTGGGCGATGGCTGCAAACTAACTGGCCGCTTTGTTGCTAATGGGTTGCCATCCCTTCCGCCAATAAGCCACTTTACATTTAGCACATGGTCTCATTAATGCTGGTTCTGTACAAGTTAGCGCTGAGGGCTGCCAGGCATGTCATCTCCACTGGAAAATCACTGCTACTCCTGGTTCAGTTGCTGCGCACTCTTAAAGAACTTTCACCTCATTCTGTCTGCTTCTGCTGGCTTCCTCTCAATGTATTTGTTGCTCTTTCTCTGACCCTCTTTTTCTCTTGCTCTTTTCCTCTTTCTCTCCTCCACCCCTTTCGCTTTCCCATACTATTCTGTGCAAGAAACTCGTGCACAGCGGATTCCTGACCATATCGGAGGACTAGGGTGGTCCTTCTACTTGGTTGGGTACGCTGCTTGTCATGAGCAGTGGTTTGCTTGTGTTTTAGGAGCATGGATCTTGCATCAGTGATGATGCATTCATGGGAGAATGCATGATTGCTTGAGAAAAGTTAACGAAAGCCAGCATCTTTCTGCCATAGGTCAGTTTATTTTAACCCAACCCACGGGGTCTCCGAGCACCTTATATGGCTCAAAGTTTGAAAAGTTGGGAGGTGAAATAGAAGTAAAGTATTTTCAGGATAAGAAGATTAGGATGCACACGTGGAAGTGAGGTTCTGTTTGAGGAAACAGGTATTTTTTAAGTCTCTTTCGGAAAGTGCTGATGGGTGGTGCAGGGTGGATTGAAGAGGTAAGGTGCTGCATGCTCTTGGTGTCAATTGGGTAAATGCTTGTTTCTGTGTGAGAGGAATGTGGAAAATATGTTGGCAGGCTTGCCTGATATTTGTGTGGGTGACTGGTTTGTTTTTCGTGAAAATAAGATGGGGTATGGCTTTGAAAACCATACAACATCCTTTTAAAGGCAATTCTCTTGATTACATGGGGCCAGTGGAGCTGGGTGAGAGATGGACTTATGTTTGGGTAGGAGGAGGAGTCTGGCTTGCAGGGGGACAAGTGTGCGCCTGAGGAGTCCAGTGAGGAGAACATTGCTAGTCCAGCTTTGACCGAACCAGTGCTTTGACTGCAGTGTGGAAGTTGTCAGAGGGAAGGAAGCATCTTAACCTAGGTAGGAGGTCTGGTGTAGATTCCATGTCTTGGTGACAGTAGCTATGTGGTGCATGGAGGAAAGGTGGGAGTCGATAGCAAAGCCAAGGGATTTGACAGGTGCGGATGGGGTTGTCACTGGCAAGTTCTTGGATCCAGTGGGTGAGGTTGGGTTTGTGGCTATGGGGGCAGATGGAGTTATTCTGTTTTGGAAGGGTTGAGTTTAAGGACGAGGGTGACAATACAGATGATGATGATGATGATGGAGAGCCAGCTTTTGAGTTTGTGGAGTTGTGAAAGGGATGAGGTTTGGAAGTATATTTGCATGTCGTCTGCATATTGGTGCTGCAAATGGGCGCTTTTTGCGAAGGGTCTGTCCAGGGGATGCCACATATAGGTTGAAGTGGAGTGGAGACAGGGAGGAGCCTTAAGGAACCATGTTCTTGACCGGAGTGGGGTTGATTGATAAGGGGGCATGGAGACTGTGTGTAAGGAAGGAGGTGGGTCAGTTGACGACGGTGCAAGAGTTTCATCCTGTGGGTGTCAAACTCTGCCGTGATTGGTGGGTTGTCAGCTATATCAATGTCCACCTCCCCTTCCTCCTCACCAGTTTCTTCTGATGAGACCTCAAACCGGGTGAGCTGCTTTTTTGACGACTTCTTTTTTGAGAAGAGAAATGGTCTTCTGCGGTAGGAAGACACCCTGATTCCCTGCTAGACAGGGAAGCAGTGGACCCCCTTCCCGCAGGGACCAACTGGAGAGGAAAAAAGCCGCCGCTTAATAAAAACCTCTCCACATAAGTTGCTGCCAAATACTGCCGAGTTGTAAAGACCAGTTCAGAGTTTTGTGGATGAATATCCGGAGCACTTCCGGAATGGACATCTTGAAGAGCGTAGCTACGGGATCTTTCGTAGTCCAGGACTTGATGTCAGTAGATCCGAAGCGGAACCAGAGCAGGAGCCCAGGACGGATGATCGGCCAGGAGTAGGAGCCGAGAGGAGCCCTCTGGTAAGTGTACATTAAGGAACATAGGCAAGGAGAGAGGCCGGAGCGAGGGAGCCAAAGGAGGAGGGAAGCAGAGCAGCGATCCGAAGGGTTGAAGGCAGCTGGCCATGTAAGGAAAGAAAGAGGGGGGAGCAAGGAAGGGAGAAGGCACAGAAAGAGGAAGGGCGACAGCAAAGTGCAGCAGAGCTGCAGGAAAGCCAAGCGAGCGGGACGGCGCAAAGGGAGGCGGAGCCGAGAAATGAGTGGCGGAAGCTAGAGAGGAACAAGCAAAGGGGTAGGCAAGGCTAGACGCGAAGCGAAACACCAGAACAAGCAACAGAGTGGAAAGACAAAGTTGCAACGCGCAGAGCCCAGAGAGGGGTGGAGTTATATACAGAAAAGGAGCGACAGAACAAAAAAGACTATAACGGACAACCAGGAAGTGAAAAAGCAACCCTGGAACTATCTAATGGCGCCGCCAATGCCAGCGGCAACCGGGAGTCGGCGGCCTGACAGTGGGCTAGGATTTTGAGTAGAATGGTGTCGTCGATAGTGATGAAGGCTGCTTAGAGGTTGAGGAGTACAATAAATGATGCATGTCCTTTTGTCAGTGATGTTGTGGAGGAGTCATCAAGGATGCGAATTGGGTATCAGGTAATATCCCCATATATATGGTTGCCGTAAATAATATCACTGGGAAAAGGTTGTGGCGATATTATATGGGTGACCATATATATGGGGACAGGGGTTCCATGCAATAATGTCGCCACAAAAAACCGCCATTTTTCGGCGATATTTTTGCATGGCGATATTTTTGTGGCGACATTATTACATGGAACCGTGAATTGTAGCGGTCTCCGTGCTGTGTTCAGGTCGAAATCTGGATTGCAAGGAAATTAGTAGATTGTGTTGATGTGCTGTTGCAGTTGGGTAGTGGCAAAGTGTTTCATGCTTCTTGCGAAGTATGGCATGATAGTAATGGTAGCCCATGAGGGAGTTGCATACTGCAGTGGATGGAGGTTTGGATAAGAAATTGTTTTGTATTTGTTTTGGTAGTGTCCTGGTTGTGGGGCATAGGTTCTCTAGCCAGGCACTTTCCATGCATCTGGCTTCCTGCTTGATGGAAAGAAGGGAACTGTTAAACCCCGATTTTTGGTGGTAGTTGTGGGGTTTCTGTCGTTTGAGGGGCAATTCTGTCAGTGCCTGTGTGGTGATGGTGTTATATTTGTTGAGTAGAATGGAGTTATGCGTGTGGTGAGGTGGGGAGTGGTATGAGTGGTGCTAAGGCTGTGTCTGTGATGTTTGGTATGGCTGGGGGAAGGGGATGTGTGGCGGGGGGATTTTGTTTGGTAGAGCATGAAGGGGACTACAAAGTTGTCGGACTACGACACCCTCAACAGATTGGCTTTTCCACGGAGGTATGATTTTAGCTTGAAATCAAAATCCCCAGGGTGTTGCCAGCGATGTGTGTGGGGTAGGTGATGAGTTGTGTGAAAGATGTAGCAGCAACTCTTAGCTCTATCCTCCCTTTGCTCAGGACACCTATCCTTACATTGGAGCTTCCGGTCTATTAAGTGTTCTTTATACTTGTCACTGGCTTTGGAATTAAACTACCCTATGGGGTGCAGTGCCAAAATTGGTGTTTAGCCTGTTACTGGCGTATGGTAGCACATGATGGAACTAACCAGGTAAGCTGAAGTTAGACTATTGACACCTCTAGGAACATCGTGAATGAGTGATGGCCTGAAATGAGTGTTGACTGCAAATTACATATGCTGTACCTGAATGTTCTTTGAAGAGCTTCCACCTAAGGTGTTAAAGACGAACCGCAAACTCCTCTAAAAGGAATTAAGTTTAGCAATGTCATCATTTTCCCTCTTCTACTATACATAGTCAGGAAACAGTTGAGAAAACCAGTATCACATTCATGGTGTTCAAGTAATAAGTGTATTTTTAATTGTAGAATGAGCACACACTTAAACGATAATCTCCGTCAGGTGACAAGGAAGAACTTCACTATAAAAAGATCTACTCGAACATTATTCCTTTAATAAATAACATGGCAAAGAATATTTCTGAAAGAAAATCATAAAATGTACAGCAGCTCTTTACTCCTTAAAGGAATCTTAAACTGAGGTGAACCAAAGTGTTTGTGTTATTGTTGAAGTCTATAAATGAATCTAAAAAAACCTATACGTTGGAAGATGCAGTCTGCCAAAAAAAGCAGTTGGGACCTAAAGGAACATTGGGCAGATTACTGCATTTTTTCCTGTGCTGCTGTATGTTTCATTTCTTGGTTGCCATTCATAACTGCCTTGCCCCAGGGGAATGTTCATGTCATCCCCGAGGGCTGAGCTTATTGGTAGGCCAATGAAATTGTTGATAGAGGGTGCACCTATGGTTTGGTGCATTAAGTCCTTGGGAGCAGATACCAGTAACTGTGACTAGAGTAGTGCAGAAGATCACTTTTTCCAGTCGATATGCTGAACACCCACGGTCCAGTATTGAATAGTGCATGCAGCACTGAGCTAAAGCAACTTTGAAGTTTTGTCAACACAGGCAGGTAAGCAACGGCAGGCTCAAAAATCCTGACTGGTCCCTTAAGAGGCCAGAAAAGGTGGCACCAAACCTGCAGAAAGAAGGCGCTTGTCCCAAAACCCACTCTCCTCAACACCAACCACTTTCTCCTTCCCACTGCACTGAAAACCAGTGTTCTTTGCTTTGCGGTCACCACATTTTTCCTTTCTTTTGAGAGGTAGGTGGGCATCACAAACATGAATGTGGAGCATTGGAGTAATCGACAGGCAGACTATTGCATAAAAGTAAATCCTGGCAATACATTTTCCTTCCTGTAATATTTATTTTTACCCTCAGTTTGAACTGACCAGCTTTGAAATACAAAGGTCCAGTCTTGGGTGCATATGATTACCTATTTAGCATAAGTACCTGTTTTGCTTTTCGGACACTTGTATTGACCGCAGAACTACTCACCCTATTACATGGACCAAACGTTATTGGACTCAGGAAGGCAATAATACACACTGAAATCAACAATTGGAATAGAATTGGCTCTTCACAGGCCTTTATATACACATACATTATAAGCATATAAATAACTGTTGGAATAAATGCAATTGGTTATACCTAAGCACATAAACAAGGATAGTCACAAAGGGTCTACATCACGTTAGTGCAGTTGTAGGAGAAAACATCACCTCGGCCACAACAACACTATCCAGTCCCAAGGCAGGTAGAGCGATGACACATACTAACGGGTTCTGGAGCTGCACGTCCTCCCTCTCAGCGAGACTTTATCATCCGGGGTTCCAAATTTCTGTCTTCTCATCAGGATACCTCTCTTCTTATGGGGGACAAGTCCCCGCCCCTCATAGGTTGCAGACTGTCCCCGGCTGAAGGATAGACAGCAATCATGGGCGGCAAAGAGCGGAATAATCCAGACAGTAGTGGAAAAACCCAGCTTGTTTTCGGTATTACCCAAATTGGTCGTTTCAAATTGACTGTATGGTGCAACTTGCCGATTTCGGCCAGTACCATTTGGTCATTTTGAAATGACTAATTTGGGTAATCACTACCAAACATGGGAGGGGCGGGGGTGTCATGTGACCTTCTCTTGATTGCGGGGCATGTCAGGCAAGCCCGCTAGAAGGAATGCAGCCGCACTGTGCTTTGACCCTTTGCTCTGCCCAGCCAATTAGTTTATCATCTGCTGCATTGCAGTAAATGACGGCACAACCAGTGATGTAAGACTCCTGGTCCCCTCTAGACACCATTTTGCAGAACAGTTTTAGAGTTTAAAATAGTTTTTCTTGCTCTCATGGCTTTTCTTCCAGTGGTTCAGGATGAGCTCTCGTATGACAAAATAGCACAACCTCCATGGTTTTTCTTTTAGCGATAGTGTGTTCTTGGGCAGCATAGCAAGGAGTCTTCTCGTTTAAGCACATGTCGCAGGAAATCTGGAATGCTGCAAGGCTGAGGAGATAATGCTGTGTCCTTTAGACAGTTGCTTATCACAGTGATAAACATGATCCTTCTGAAATGGGGATTATTGGGAGTAGATTGGTTTGGAAACCATTCTTCTTCATCGCAGCCAATGCTTTAGTGTGTTCAGATTTCCTTCTTCAATTAATTCTAGTACAAGGTTTTTCAGTTTTCTTCTGGTGTGAAAATAAATGGGTGCTCGCCAGCTTCAGTGGTCTTCGATTGTCCTTTCGGGCTCCTTCACCTTAGGCTTACAGATAGTCTCAAGGTGACTCATTTTCACCAGTGGCCTCACCAGTGGCCTCACTAATAGGCACAGGCTACTGAGGAAAACTGAGCCAGAGTGCTTCATTTTGGAGTGTACGTTTTCAACATATTACTGTTTGGTTGCAAGTTGGTTTGTTTCTGCCTCTGGTCACTTTGGAAGGTTATCAATCCTCTTGTCTGCTTGGTTCCATAATGTCATTTGCCACATCCTCCGTACAGTAAATAGGGAGTCAGAGGTACTTCCTCAAGACATAATTGCCCTAGACTGAGGCTTATAGAAATGGCGGAAGTGATTTCTTCGTGCTCCAGAATGAAATCTTCTGCCGATACTTCAATATACTTTATGAATTTTCAGTTTCTTAGGAATCCCCATCAACAATGGCGTTGAACCACAGTGTCATAACCTCTTTCTCATAATTATTTTATTACATTTTTTTATACAGTTTGTTTAAACCTTAAAGACAACACAAGAAGCAAGAAAACACATGATGACATCCTCTGCATCTTGTCACATCGTGTGTCCTATTAACAGCGCTCCCCGTATATAACCTTCCCTCTCCCTTCGCATCAAGTGTATTTTAAGACAGTTCCCAAGACAGTCTAAAAATGCAGTTTTAGACTACAACACTTTTAAAGTCAATTCTGTCTTTTCCAGACTTTTTTTTAGTTCTCCAAGAAATGTCACCTGCACAAACATTATTTTACGATTTAGACCATCAAACAAGATCTGCCACCACTCCGCCACACTGAGTGAGGGCTGTTTCCAGATAGCAGGACCAAGAGTACGAGTTCTTAGTATTCGTAAGCTTGGGCAAAACAAGGTTAGATGTTTTAAAGTCTCCTTGCATGCTTTGCAGAAACGGCAGGTTGCGTCTGTATTGTTTTGTTTGCGTTGGTTTAAACGTTCTTTAGTGTTCAGTAAGTTGAGTCTAAACTGCATGTATACGGATCTCGCTTTTGATCAGGAAATTGCAGTAAATAGGGTTGTAGCTTCCCTAAGGCTCTTGCCTCGCCCGGTAGTTCGGTCAAGAGTCTAGAGTTCCTCCTTTGTTCACATGTACTGTGCCAGTCCGAATTCCACAGTTTCCTTTTAGCTAGATCTGGATTTTCTAGCAACATTGATAGTTTAGTGTTGTGCTCTTCTAGGACTGCCAAACAGTGCATGTTCCACATCGTCAGGGCATTATGCTTGCTGCCCTTGAATTCTGTAGAATTTCAAACTGCAATGCAGGATTCGTTATTTTTGTTTTTTTGAATAAGCATAGCAGGTTCCAACTTATTCTGGCATGCATTGAGATTAACCCCAGCTCATAGCGAATACATGCCGAAGCAGTTCCTCTTGGCAGATGTAGAACTTTCACCCAGAAAATGTTTTCTAAGGTGTTCCAGAGTTCATATGAGCATCCAAAAGCATTTTCCGCACCGTAAATGATTGCAGGGACTGCTTTTTGTTGGTAAAATGTTAGCCAATTGTCGACATTTTGGTATCACTACTTCAGCCCAAGGCGCATCATTTAGGTTCAAGCTTATTCGCATATCCAAATATTTGGTATTGCGTGTGGTATTTAACCTAGTTTTTTTAAGGAACCACACTTGTTTCTTCTGTTGGTTCTTCAAGGTGTGCAGGTTTTGAAGGGTCAGAATCTCCCATTTTTGTTAGTTAATGAGTAGACCGTTCTTGCACACGTATACTTCAAGGGCATGAGGTTTGCGTTGTAGCCCTATTGGTGTCATGTCTAGAAGTATCAAATCGTCGGCGTAAACAAGCCAACTAACGTGTTTACCATTGACCTTGGGTGGGAATGAGCATAGCTTGTCAAACACTTTGCCAATGCCCGATAGAAACAGGTTGAAAATGATAGCAGCCAGCGGGCAGCCCTGTTTCACACCTTTAAATGTGTGTATGGGAGTTGATAAAGTCCCGTTCCGATCAAGCCGAATCTTGATGTTTGTGTTGGTGTGGAGTTCTTTGATAGCTTCCAGGAGACTTGCAGGGCAGTTCTATGTGTTTAGTTTTTTCCAAAGGGTTTCCCGATCAACACTATCAAAAGCGTGAGAAAAGCCCACTAGTGCCAAATATATTTTTGTATTAGTTCATAGGGCCTCCATCTTGAATACGTTCAGCAGTAAAAGGTTGAGGCTGCAACCCACACCCTTCACGAACCCGGATTGTCTCGGGTCTATGTGATTGTGTTTCGTTGACCATTTTAACAACTTCTTTTGTAGTGGAGTCGCGTAAATCTTTCCTAGTACGTGAAGAAGGGCGATAGGCCTATAATCTCTCGGATTTGACCTATCGCCCTTCTTGAAGATCGGAACAACAGCAGCACTTTTCCATGATATAGGTGATGAGCGTTTGCATACTATTCTTTTAAATAGTATCATGCAGAAGTCGGGCCAGGCCTCTGGGTTATGCTTGATGGTATGATTGGTAAGTCCGTCAGGACCCTGGGCTCTAGAGTTATTTACTCTTTTTTTATTGTGTTTAATATCTATTCGATGGAATTCAAGATCCCAGCGATCGAGTTTGATAGAATTCAACTCCTCTGCGCGCCCTTTTATGCTGAACATTTCAGTATAGTAGGAGACCCATGTACCTTCGGAGATTTGATTTGCTTGTAGTGCTTCTTGTCGAACAAATTTGTTTAGAAGTCTCCAGAAGTCTGATGAATTTTTATTTGACATTTTGGCCATCGTTTCTTCCGAGTCATTCTGTAAAAGGACAGCCCTATGAGCCTTACACCAGTTCTTATAGTCTTGTTTTATGGCTTTCTTCTTTGTTACAAAGACCTTTGTCAAATTTCGGTAATCTTCTCACGTCTTGACGCATTTGCCGTTTCCGCAGCTGCATTTGCAAATCAAATTTGTGTTTATGCACAAATATATTTTATTTCAGGCCTTGGTTATGCTCTGTGAAATCAGACCGCAGATGGAGATATTCGATCTCATTCAGCTCTTGAGGTTGGTGACAATTTTGTTAACGTCATCGTATTTTAGTTCAAGACGTATTCTACTCGAGCAAACCACGACAGGATGTGGCCAAGATGTTAAAGGTGGCAGGCTTGTTGCGTTAAGACTCAATTTCACCATGTCATGGTTGCTATGGTCCATCAGTTTAACCTCGAACCTGGTCGCTTGTATGGGGATTGAGTGCGAGACAAACATATAGTCTAGAATTGATCGTTGTTCCAATCTTCTCCAAGTTGTATTTACTGGAATGTCTCCTCTAACATTGCCATTCGGCATGGACAAATTTCTTGCGTCCATTTCTCGACACCATTTTGCGGCAGCCTCTTTGTATGTTGTGGATTTGCTTTTCGTAGCAGACTTTTGAATTTGCATAGTTCACACAGTCTATGTTAAGATCTCCAGAGATGACTAGGTTTGGAGATCCGCAGTTTTCAAGTATTGCATCAGCGACATAGATCACTTGATCTATGAAAGCCACCGATGCAACTGTAGCATGGTTCCAATATACATTGATAATGTTTATAGTCTCAGAGACTCCTTTGATTTTCTTAGATGTGAGGATTCTGGCAGTTTGAATAAATGGTGAGATGTTGGTAGAGGACTCGATTCTGAGGCCAGAGGCTTTCCTCACAGCAATCAACAGACCAGCCATTGGTGTTCCTTTGTATAGTTTAATAGCGGGAATTATTGCTGTTTCAAAGTCTTGTAAAGTCGGGCACCCAGTAAGTCATGTTTCCTGTAAGCAAACCAAGTCGAGATCCTGGAGCCATGGTGTCTGAAATAAGTGGCAAAAGCCTCTTGTGTTCCAGGATCCCAAAGTAAGAATGTGCTGTTCCTTTGTTGCTTGCCATTATTTTTTAGCTTGAGTGTTTATGGCTGATGCAACCCAGGCCCAATCTTCATCTTGGTTGGAACGTTCCGGCCGTAGAAGCGATTCCTTACTTGAGCTGGCCAGACCATCAATAATTATTTTTATTTGGTCGCCGCGTTTTGGCACTACCGCTTCAGTTCTTGTTTGATGGAGCGCATTTCTTTCTAGAACTTCCTCTACATTGTTTTTTTTTTTACTTTTCCTTACTTGATTATAAGGTAGACTTGGAACTGCCCCTGAGCTGTCTATTTTGGGAGGCGACTGATTTTCTGTAGATTTTTCAGTCGTCTTGTAAATGTCGAAACCAAGGGATAACAGCGGTTCAGCTTAGAGCAAAATGTCAGATATGATTTGTGTGTGCATATGTAGAGTCACTTTGTCATTTCTGCTTTCTTCACAAAATTCCACAATTTCAAATCCTCCGAGGCAACAACCCTGAGGCTCGGGATTAGATGAAAGAGTGGCATCACATTTTTATGATTTTTAAAATCAAATTGTCAACGTTTTCTATTTTCTCAAGTGTTATTTTGGCACGCATGGCAGACTCATCTTAAAGGCACTAGACTCCTGAACACTATGGTTTGCTGTAGTCAGATTTCTTGGTTGCATGACCTCCTTCACTTTACTTTGCCAATGGACATGTAGGAATCTTGAACTTGAATTTGTAGTGTTCATGGACATATGTGGAAGAATTGGGTCTTTGAAGTTGGTTGCATTTTGGGCCATACTATATGTAAGCAGCAGCTTTCTTTTATCCTCCATAGTTAGAAATTGAGGAGTGTCAGGCTCCTATTCGTCTTCGATGGCGTCCGGAGCTTGAATCAAGATGCATTTTCATTGACATGTGTTTATTGTCAAGGCACTTGGTGTGTCAACAGCAATCATTTTTGCGGTGCCCTCATCAAGAGACCCACAGAATGCAAGTTCCAAGGATGGAGCCTCTTGAATTAGTCAATTCGACTTCTTCATATGTCGATAGATTGGTCGGGTCGATTGATTCATCATCTAGTTCCTTTTGAAATGGATCCTTGTCAATCTGATTTCGTCTTAAGTCACTTGCTTTCTCTTCCTATCCTTTTGTATTAACTGTTACATTTATAGTTTTTAGATTTCATAGGAATTTTCTAGAGCTAGTGCCTTGTCTCATTTTTTTTTTTTTTTGTTGGTAGTTGGTTTTTTGTTGTTGTTTGACTATTTTGTGATGGTTTCATTGACTTGTTTTTTGGAGGACCAGAGGCACCTTTAAAGATATCGAAAAGAACTGGGTGAGGCGCTCCTACCGCACTCGTGGGGCCCAGGGTTCCGCTGTCAGTTAGGGGCGCCTCTTTTATTTCATTGGAAGTCGAGGCGACTTGGGGATTTGTAAGAGCCAGATTTGTAGTTGACAGACTGTTCATCAAAGCCTCAGTAAAGGAGTTGGGTTCCTCATTGTTTGCTAGTTTCTCAACCTCTTGATTGTAGGCTTTGAATACTGGGGACTGTACATTCTTCACATCGCAACAGGAATTAGAAAGGGGTTTTTCGAGGCCATTTTCGCATCCTTCTCCTTGATGTGTTGGTGTGATGGAGCCGGGAGTTATGCTAGGACTACTTTCTGCGCAGGTTCCAGATGTACATCTTATCTCTGAACAAGGAGCTGGAGCAGCAACCTTGCGGTTGCTATTCACAGATTCACAGTTACCCTCAGGATCTCGTCTGTAAATGAGTTCATAGGGGGCGCCGTGCTTATTCGAGAAGACATTTGGGAAACACTCATGTTGTTTTTCTTGAAGAGAAGCGGCCCAGCGCCTTCTTTGCCACCTCGGCTAACCATTTTTTATCCATGTTGTTGTTCCCCAGTTCAGTAACAATCTTAGTCCGCATTAGGTCTTCTTTGTGATTTAGTTCATATTGCGCTTCTTTAAGTTGAATACAGTTTCTGTCCAGATCAATACATTTTGTGTTCAACATTGCCACTAAAGTGGAAAGGTCTTTAGTATTCTCATTTAGATGTTCATACAACTTGGTAAATGGGGCAAGCGTAATTGCCATAGATGATAGAATGGTAGCTTGAATTTGTGTTGTGCAGTTGTCTTTGGTCGCAACATCTTCTTCCTTAGCTGACTCTGGTCTCCTGTTTTGTGCCAGATTCTGAGCTCTCCTGATTTTGGGGTACAGACGCTCCATTATTGAGGATTCGTCAGATGTATAATCAGTCGATGACCCTGATACATTCACTGCCGGGGCGGCATGCTTTGGCCTTGGTTCCAGGTTTCTCAGAGGGGTCCTTTCTAAGTGTGGACTTTTTCGCAGTACTGTCCCATTTAGCTTCTTTCATCTGGGAGCATCTGGGACTGAGGGAGCTACTTGCTTCCCTCCCTCCTACATTTTGTGAGGGCCAGGCATTCAAATGTTAGTTTTGGACGCTCGTCAGATAAAGTTTCGTCTGGCTTTCCATTATCGAGCGTTTGATAATTCAGTGTCAATGCCTCATTTATGGAGCTCTTCCTTGCTCGTGCTTTAAGTCTCGTTAAGTCAAGCAGTAATTTGTTCACCACATCAAGAGAATTTCTCGGATTACTGGAACCAAGGTGAGGGTTTGTTGAGTTAGTAGCTTGCACATTAATGTTTGTATCCAGGCTATGGGAATTCTGTTTTGAGACATCAGAAGGAGGAAAAAGGAAAACGTTGCCCCCCGCCCCCGGTACCCAGCATATTTCATCTGGCTGGGACAGCGTGTTTTGTTCCTCCAAAACCGCTGAGGCGCTGTAATACATCGACCTGTTTCGGGCTATATCTGCCACCGCTGTATTGTGAGTGGGTGAAGGGGAACAAGGATAGCAGGATTGAAGCTCCCGGCAACGCGACGCATGCAAATCTACACTGTTTTGTTGTACAATGTCATCATTGGCAATGTTGCTTTCATTGTGTAAAGTCAATTTGTACTCTTGCCAAGCTAAGTTGCACAAATAAGGAATTGAGGGCAAGCGGGAGCGTGAATCACTGTGATGTGGAGGAGCGGAGCATCCAGAAGCAACCGCACACCCCCAGGCTCAGTCCCAGGCTCTGACTCCAATTCTGATTCCAAGCCAGGCACGCAGCCGCGCAGCACCGCAGCCGTGAAAGAAGCAAGAGAAGCAACGTCCTCCGAGCCGGCGTCAGTGCACCGGGAGCAGACCGCACTGAGAGCGGTGAGAAACGCAGAGGTGAGATTGTGAGGGAGGGGGGCCCTATCGCAGAGGCGTCTCGCACAGCACTCAAAGGTCCATTGAGACTTAATTGAGTTTCTTCGTTGTTGATGTTGGTGTTGTTTTCCGTGTTAGGTATTAACACCACAGAAGATTGTAGCAAGTGTTGTGCACGCGTGTTCAGGCTCGGCACTGCATTTGCTTTCACTTTCTCATTGAAACCACTGCTAATGTTTGCAGCGTTACCGTCGGGAGATGCAGGGGACTGCGACCGGTGGCCTTCCACAACACTTCCTCGGACTCCTCACACTGCCAGACTCCGCACCCGCTCTGCGGTGGGAGTTGTTTCTTGAAGAGTCGGGAGTAATAGACAGGGAAAAAAACGCTGCACAAGAGGACTTACTAGTGTAGCAGCACTCCCTCGATACCTCCTCAGACTCTGCCAAAAACATTTGAGTCTGACCCTTTTTAACAGCGTTTGTGGAAAACCTCACAAGTTGCAAGATCTGGAAGTGTGCTGTACCTGACTAGATATTCACACTGTAAGTCTGTGAATGTCCATCACAGGGATGTCCTCTTATCATTGATACCCTTCCAAACAGTTGTTCACCCAATCCCCGAATTAATAGTTAATTTGGTAAACCATTAAATGCAACTATTTTCCAAGCTTGAGCAGACTTCTTTCTGGAGCTTGATAACCAATACATTTTTCTGGGTGTCTACTTTTCAGTCTAATTTGGCAAAACCTTAATGATGTAAGATCTTGGGAGTCCTTATGCAAAAGTCCATCACCATAAAATATCATGCTTCTGCTGGGATACTGCATAATATGGTTGCCAGATTAGGAACTAAAGGAAACTCTACCTCTGCAATCTGGTTAATCGGTCTCACGTCTTGTATGAATCATCCTGACCCCCTCTTTAATTTCTTGATAGGATACACCACGGTATTGCATGGTGACTCTGATGTCACTGAGATACCTTGTTCCATCAGGGCTGAAATAGTCTTAAAAATACCCTAATCTGCCTCTTGAGACATTGTGTACTCACTTGCTCGATGTAAAATCGCTCCTGGTTTCAACTTTATCTTAACCCCCCCTTCCCCCTTCAATAGGCCTACGTCCTAGGGGCCTGTAGTCCATAAAGCGTTTGGTATTTTTTCCAAGTCTTCATCAAAAAATGCTTGCCGCTGTCGCACTATTACTATTCGCTGTGGGATCTCTTTTCTCTATTCTGATCCAATATGTAATACTCATCTCAAATATTACTTCATCTTATGGATCATCTCTAAACATGTCTTTGTCAGTTAGTCTATACCCTTGCCCAATGGCAATCACTGTTCTCGATGGCCTGCCCTTGTCACCTGTTCCTTCGAGCGTGGCCATTTCACCTCGCATTATGGCTGAATCTAGTTCTAGGGGAATAGTCTGTCTCCCCCCCCTCTATCTTCGTCCCTACGTATTTGCAGCCTGAAAAAACATTCTTCCAGTAGCCTCAGTCTTTCCCACTAATACAGGTAGCCTTGCCAACGGAATGCATACCGCATAAAGAAAAACTTCTGGCACTAGTGGCATTCCTCACAGGGCCATTTGCCCTCTAAATGGCAATATAAGTTCACCCACAATCATATAATGTATCCCTGGAGTAGAACACACTGCCTTCATCAGTGAAAGAAATCGTCATGTTAAGCTTTGTCATTAAATCTCGTTCTTTAATGTTAACTGGTGTCTGCATTGAATATAATAATGGAACAGACATGTGTCACCCTCCTATAGAGACTGCTAATTCGTCAGTGAAAGAAACTTGACTCGTAGCTCCAGAGAATCCTTGAGCATTCATGGCATTTCCTGACATTGTGCATTTTCCCTCTCGTATACATGAATGAGTAGCCCCAGTGTCTACTAAAAAAGAAAAGGATTTGCCTCCTATTGTCGCAACAGCCCTTGCTTGCCCTTGGGGGTCTGGTGTCACTGATAGTACTGAACACATCAAGTCGCCCTGTGAGTTGTCCTATTGTGGATACATGCATATCCCAGTACCTGTGAAAGGACTTCCTCCTACCACAGTGACACCCCCTACTCCAGGTGTCAAGAACTGTCCTGTGTTTGCATTCTGCTGTATCTGCATGGGGCCAGCTGTGACTGCCCTTGTGGGAGATTCAATGGGGCTTGCTGTGTTTGCAATGCCTGTTGTATTTGCGGCGCTTGAGCTTGATTCACTGTCTGATCTTGGGCAAACGCATCCCTTGCTTGTGAGCTGTAAACTGGAGGATAAGCGGTAGCCACTTTTTAGATTTGCCCATTCTGTACATACCCTTGGCTTCCACATGTGCGCAATGTGCCCTGTCATCTCGCATGTCCAACATACTGGAGGAGCTCTTATTTGTCCCCCTTGGTTAAATCCTCCTTGCGCATTCTGATTATCATTCTGCATATTCTGAAAACCGCCTTGATTATTCTCCATACCACCCCTTCCTCTGCCTCGTGGTATAAATCCATTCCATCCTTTTTTTTTTTAATAACTTTATTTTATTGAGTCACACCAGTACAAACATGCCATAAGTGTGTCACAATATCACAAATACAAGACAGTAGTATCAGCATATATATCCCAGAAGAGGAGGTGGATTAAGGTGTAAATGAGGGGGAGCAATCACTATCCGATAACATGTTACATCTGAAGGTAGACCAAACGTCTTTAGGGCGACAAGTCGCTGATACAGTTAGCACAGTCATTAACCATTGTGAGGTTGCGAAGAAAATCTATACAAGGTGAATTTATAGCCTTCCAGCACTTCAGTATGCAACGTTTTGCAACCATACAAGTCATATTAAATAGAGGTTTGGTGGTTTTAGCCACCTTGCCTATATCCCCAAACAGGTACTTCAAAGGGGATAGTGATGCAGGGATTGATGTAATCTTTTCAAGGATGTCTGCGACTGGGCCCCAGAACGTAGTTATCAAAGGGCATCCCCAATACATGTGGAAGGCACCCGCACATTTTAAACACTACCCTGTGCAATCCGCCACAAACTTAGCCAGTTTGCCAGGGGTGTAGTGGAGTTGGTTAAGGATCATGTATTGTATTGGTCGTAAACCAGAGTTTAGGGACACAGATTTGGTAAGTTGGAAATACATAAGACACTGTTCCTGACTCACTTTATCCTCCAGGTCTGTTTCCCAAGTTGTTTTTATGGTATTTAAAGAGCTAGAATGTGATTGAACTAGGGCTTACAGGTTGGAGACTCCCTTTCTCCCCGTTAGTCGCCATCATGGCACGAATACTTTCATGTGTGATGGGTTCTGTAGGGAATGTCGGCCATTTCACAACAAACACCACCCTCATGCGGTAGTACTTAAGTTGTTGAAGTTGCCCACCCCCAAACAGTATACTCGAAATCTTCCAGACTTACATAGGTACCCCCAGGGAACATATCTCACATTTTTAATTATTTGTTTGGGTCCCATGTCATTTGCAGTGCTTTGTTCAATGTAGGGGAGATGTTGGGAAAGTGCCAAAGTGGGACCTCCGGATCATAGGGAACCGCCACCGCGATTCTTTTATATATCTTGGACCATGCATGAGCCGTAGTGTTAACAGGGTTGAACTTCCAGGGGTCCCTGTGGCTGGGGTTTGAAAATGACAGATCGAAGGTCGGCAGGGGAAGCTGCATATTTCTCAATGGGGAGATGTGTGGCTGTATCATCGGGGTCAAACCAGTGTTTGGCAAATTGGGCCTGAGCTACCAAATAATATAGTTCGAAGTCTGGTGCTGCAATACCGCCACTCGAATATGGCTCCACCATTTTGACCCATTTCATCTTCGCAGTCCCCCCAACCCATAGGAACGAAGTAGCTAGTGACTGAAGCTTTTTAAAAAATGCCTTGCCTGGCCAAAGGGGAATATTACCAAAATAGTATAACAGTTTGGGAAGAACAATCATTTTAAGAAGCGCCACTCAGCCATATAAAGAAACCGGGAGTTTAGTCCACAACTGAAGTTTGGCTGTCAATGTCTGCAAAGGTACTGCATGATTGTCTGCATATAGTTTGTTTGTCTCTGGACACAACTATACCCGTGTATCGGACCCACACTGGGGACCATTTAAATCCTCTAATATTAGATAAGTTGTTTGTGACAGGTATGAGTGGAAACCGTTCCGATTTGGGGATATTGATCTTGTACCCAGAGTAATTGCAAAAATTGTGTATGTCAGCCATAATATGTTCCAGATTAACCTCAGGGTCCCGAACATAAAAGTATCGTCCGCATAAAGGGATATTATCTGCGGATTGCCCGTCATTCCGAATGCCTCTATGTGCATGTTACTTCCGGACAAACTCTGCCATGGGTTCAATTGTGAGGGCAAATAATATAGGGGAGAAGGGACAGCCCTGTCTGGTGCCCCTATCCAGGGAAAACCTGGTTATTGAGGACCCTTGCGCCAGGGTCAGTGTGTAGTAACCAGACACATTTAATGAAGTACGACCCCAAGCCAAAGCATTCCTGTACTGAGAACGGATAGGACCATGATACCGAATCAAAAGCCTTCTCGGCATCAACGGCAGCAATTGCTGCATTCACGGTAAGGCTTATCTGTGCCATCACCCTGAACAACCTGCGGATGTTTAGGGCTGTGGATCGCATGGGAATGAACCCCAACTGATCAGGGTGCACCAGGTTGGGTATGTGTCGGAGGAGCCTGGTGGCAAGAATCTTGGCGAAGATTTTGGCATCAGTGTTGATCAGGGAAAGAGGCCTGTATGAGGACATGTCGTGTGTTGGGCGTCAGGGTTTCAGGAGTATGGTTATAATGGCTTCACGCATGGAGTCTGGGAGCGTGCCCCTGTCTATAGCCTTCTCCCACACATTCAACAGGCTAGAGGCCAGTGTCCAATGAAATGTCTTGTACAACTCAGCTAATAGGCCATCAGAGCCGGGAGCCCTGCCCGATGTTAAGGCCTTAATGGCATTGGTTATCTCTTCTAGTGTGATGGGCAAGTCTAACATAGACCGGATATCGGGGGGAAAAACATGGAGCCCAAGTCCTCGTAGATAGTTATTTTCTCGGCAGATATTTCATCGCGGTTGGAGTAGTGTCCTGTAGACTTGAGTGAATGTGGCATTTATGTCTTCCTCCCGATTCACCACCTCCCCTTGTGTTGTCTGGATGCTGGCAATAGGGTTGCGATAGCTTTCAGCCTTTGAGCATGTTGGCCATAAATGTACCTACCTTGTTGCTCTCACCGTATCTGCGGGCTCTGGCTGGGGTTGTCATGTATTGTACCTCTCCGCTAGTTTATGAAATTCACCCAGTAATTTATGAATATCAGCTAAAATAACTTAATCATGTGAAGTGCTATAATCTTGTTTGAGTGCCGACAGTTGAGACTCCACTTGACCCAATTACTTCCTGACAGACGTCAGCAGCCCGGTTGTCTCGGCCATAAGATTGCACCAAACCCCCACTTTGGACGTTTCCCACAGTGTTACATGTGACCGTACAGAGCCTTCGTTGATTTAGAAGAATTTCTCTCTCTATTTGAAGGGTTTCGCTGACATTAGGATCTTTGAGGATAGCTGCTGGCATCATCCGACTTTTGGCCCGGGGGGAGACCACATAGTACTAAGCAAAGGGACACCGGGGAATGATCTGAGTGAGTACGAGGATGGATATTGTATGTCAACACCGCATCTGAGAGAGACTAGGTGAGAAGCCAATAGTCTATACAGGATTCAGAATCATGGACAGATGAGTAGTATGTGTGTCGCCTGTCCTGCAGGTGGAGCATGCGCCAAGAATCTATCAAAGGGGTCTGTAGCATTATCTGTTGCAAGGTGGTGGCCGTCGTCAGTGGGCCTGTGGGGGGCTGTGGAAGACCTATCTAGCTATGTGTTAACCAGTGCAACTGAACAGCCTGAAATCTCTCCGACACCAATACGTTTCTACCCATAACATATATTTTACTGTTTAGGTATCAGAACCCCAGTGATGGATGAATTAGGATAAGAACCCCCTGAACTGAGCTGAATATTTTATATAGTAACGGAGCGGACCGCAGCATGCATTGAAACTAACATTCGCATTTTTAAGTGCATGTGTCTCCTGGAGCATTAATATCTGTGGGTTGTGCCTTGTTACATATGCAGCCACCTTCCTGGCCTTAGCCGGGTTGTTTAGACCCCGTACGTTCCAGGAGAGCAGCTTGACCGTCACCCCATCTTTCACATGTGTAGCCCGTGCCATACGTAATGCCAGCATTCCTCGTGTTTTTGATATACATGAATAGATTGGACATCGTCTGCAGCGACATGACTCTGTTTTCAAACTTTTAACCACCCCCAACTGACCCCAGCCAAGTGGCAGCGGTAAAACATTGCAATCCCCGCCCTCCACCCTGACCTGCTCCATCAACTCCAGCATGATGATGACATCCCCTTTTTAACTTGCGGAACCTTCCGGAGGTGCGTACAGTTGACCACTACAGCTGGAGGCAACACATCCGGCACAACTTAGCAGTTTCAGTTCAGTGCCACCCAGGCATCTTATTCTTCATTGCAGAGAAAACAAAAAGGGATCTTGCACTCGTAATCGATCAGTCAGCGGGGTCCCTCCCATCCACCTCTGGCTGTGGGGGCCTGTTCTGATCGTGCCCACGTTCAAGTGGTGGCAGCGGAATTGAAGCCTCGATCTAATCCATGGCTGCAGAAGCATTTTCAAAAAAAATGTGCTCACCCTCCACCCCCCATGTTGTATTCAGAGCTTCACCGGGAGGATCAGCACGTATGGAACCTGTCGCAGTTGCCTTTTGACTTGCTCGTATGACCTTTTCTGGGCTTGTACACCCGCGGTGAAGTCCGGATAGATGTGTATATTATCACTGTCATGGCGTAGGGGCCCCATCTCTCTCGCTAGCCTGAGAACTGCATCAGTGTCCCTGTAGTTAAGCAGTTTGTTGATGATAGTGCGGGGAGGGGCTCCAGTTTTAGGCACAGGGGCTAGTGTACGGTCGGCTCTCTCCACAAGGAAATGATCCGAGAAGGATGAGGTACCGAAGAGGGATTTCAGAAGCACCTCAGCATGTAGTTCCATAGGACCCTTGCAAGAGGATTCTGCTACGCCCCACTATACAAATATTATTCCTGCAGGCCCTGGATTCCAGGTCGTCGCACTTGCTGCGCATTTTGGCTACTTCCCTGATGTCTCGGGTGCTCTGCCCAATTCAGTCTTCATTAGTGCTTATCATGGCCTCGGCCTCTGTCACCCGGGCACGCTCTTTGTCTAGACGAGCCTTTAGCGACCCAATGGTTGAGACAATACCGTCCAGTTATACATTTGCATGGTGGCAAGGAGGTGGTCATCTCTGGAGGTGCCTGTGGATGTTTCAGGAGGGTCACCAGATGATGCCATAGCGGCAGGAACTTGGATGTTTGTGAATGAGTCCAAAGGTCCTATTTTCTTCTTCCTAGCAGTAGTGAGTACGCACTATAGCACAGCTGTGGATGTATCAGCGCTACAAAGGAGTTTTGCACCTTTCTATTCAGTCCTTTGAACCTTCAGGGCGTGTTTCCACCGTGGCAGTCCACTCACAGCACAGATAAGTGACTTGTATAGAGATTTGTAGAAGACTGGGTCGCAGCTCTGGCGTAGGATCTTGTTAAAGGAACAGGGCCACTGGCATCGGATCTGTAGCTATAGTCGCGGCTGCGGGACAAGGCAGTGCGGATTCAGAGTTCCTCTAGTGCGACGGCATCAGGGAGACTTGAACAAGGTTAGTGACCTGTCCAAAGCACTGGCACTGGAAGTTACTAGTTGCAGTCGCAGTGGCCACACGTGATTCTATTGCGGCGCCTTCACCAATTGTATTATGGGCAATGTATTTCCGGTGCCCCTGGTCCAGTTGTGTGTTATGGCAGGGATAATATCACAGAATTGCAATATTCATAGTCTGGCCATGTTCTGAGAGCCAGCCCTGCAAGGGCAGCGTGTTGCCTCCCCCAGCGTGCCCGGTTTGTATATGTACCCCTATTTTCGGAATGGACTGAGTTCTCCCGCGTTCTACAGAATCAGAAGCTATGGAGCTTATCAGACTGATCCCGGAGTGGTACGACACGATCGTGTAATCCGGGGCAGACAACACGAGGGAGGGTGTTCCCCATGCAGCTGCTCCTTACCCAAAGAGTCCGGGGGCTACATTGTCAGCGGGCTCTCCGGATCATGAACTCCTGTGACGGTCCAGCTGGTGTGTCTCCCCTATCCCTGCCAAATAGGCATTGACGACTTGCGGCGTTGCAGGATTAAAGCTCCCACAAGGAACAATATCGTCGCACATAGCTATGCAGTTAAGTATTGATGCCCATCCACGTCGTGGTCCGGCCCACTAGCGGGTAGCAAAGCAAAACCAATACCAAGCCCCAACGCCGTTCACAACATGAGGAGAGAGATGGGTTGTGGCTTCCCACGTGTAGGTCTATACTCAAATTATTCCAGATGTTGTATGGCGCTGACAGGGTTCAACACTATGGCCTTTTCAAACAATAGGAGTCCCAGGCATGGGCCACGCATCAGGGTCTGTTTTTTACCTACTGGATAGCCAACGAGGATACTTGTGTGTCTGGCGGGTCCGGATCAGTAAGCGTAGCTCAGGACGTCAGTTCTCGTATAGGACCCTGTTCTGCCACTGTCTTGACACCCACTGGGCAGAACCATACGTGCGTGCCCAGCTCCCGCAGCCGGGTCGATTCTGCTGCAGTCTGTGGGCAATCTTGCCAAGAAGGACCTGCGTCGGGTAGGCCAGCGCAAGTTCCCCCTGCAGTCACGGGGTCCCACTGGCCGCTCCGGGATCAGGATCAGTTCAGCCTTAAACGTGGATGGGGCCCGCACAGCAGGGCCATGTGTCGGTGGCAAGGGTCTAGTACAGCTGCGAACAGGGTCGCCGTTAGTCGCCTTGGTGGCAAGGGCGTCCACAAGGGTGGAGCGGTGTAATCCGCTCAGGGGCTGTGTGGTCCAGCCGTCCACAGCAGTTCTCCAGGGTCAGTGTTGCCCAATGCCTTGTGCGTTGGTCACCCTCTGCAGTGCCCGCCTTGGTTTGCTGGTCGATGGCACACTCTCCAGTGGCAGCTGGATCACTGATGTACCTACACAGGGTATCATAAAGCCTGCCCAGGGTGGTCCTAGTACTGGGGAACAGCCGGAGTGCTTCGGGAGAATCGTAGCATGTGGGGAGGTGGAGCTCAATCGCCTGGCTGTCACAATGTAGGCTCCTCCCACTACGTGGCTCAGAGGCGCTGTTCCCTCAGTGGAATACCGCCGTCAGCCCTCTTTTCTGCTCTCCGCCGGTCGACTAATGTAGGGCGAATATCTCAGCCAAAAAGCTGCAGGGCAGTCGAGTTTTTTTTTTTTTTTTGGTCGGAGTATCCCCAACACTTCCCATATAGGAATTAAGCAAAGTTTCTCATCTGGTTGGCTCCGGCGCAGGATAGTTTTGATTAAAGGATTTTAGCCGGAGCAGAGATCTGCAGCTAGGTGGCCATCACGTATGCGCGCAACAGAGCCCTCCACCCCCAAAATCCATTCCCTCCTTGATCTATTTGGCACTGATTATTCACCTGTGATGCATCCACTGCTTGCTGCATTCTCAATCCTTCTCCCTTGTCGAGACCACCCCTTCTAGGGCATATTTTGTCAATTTCTTCTGAACTAACTTGGCTTCCTCAAGTTTTCTGGCATCTTCCCTCTTCCTACTCTTCCTATTTTTCTCTTGCAACAGCCGACAATGATGCACTATGGTCAACTGTATTTCTGCTATGATTTCGCTTCCATTCCCACTAGTTTCTTGAGCTGTCTCTTTACCTGTTCTGGCAATCTCTGACATAAAATGTGGTAAAATACTGCTCCTGTCTTTCCCCATGGTTCCTGCGTTTCAAGAGTCCACTGTTCCTGAATACTTTGAATGTAAGCAAGCAGATCTTCGTCTTTTTTCATCTTACATGTCATAATTGCACTCATGTCCAACGTGTTGGGATACTGCACCCTAAGCGCTCTCCAGACATCTGTTCTACAATTGTTAAATGGCGCTTCTGTTACGTTCACCTGGACTCTGCGGGGACGTTGTAGCCCTCCCTGGAAGTAGGACCCCCATCTGCTTTCACCCGCTGCAAATAGGCTGTGGGCTACTGCAATGAATTGTAGCACTGTTCCTGCGTAGATATGAGAGGGCGTAAGTTTGCTGGCCTGTGAGTGAATCCCCTCTCAAACCCTTCGTCCCATAGCGTGGTGAGCATGCATCGTCCCATTAAGGCTCACCTGTTGATTATTAATGGTGAACTCTCAGTCGTGCTACTTCTGGCAGGGGCGCATGTAGAATGAGGACAGAGTTCCTTCACTGGTCCTTTGTACATGGTGTCCAGTCCAACTGCGATGATTCCACGCCTTTCTTGTAAGTGTCTTTCTGTTTTCTCTTTGTCGTGAAGTATTGGTATTGTCTTTTTCACAGCCTGGTGTCAGCACTGTAAAAAAGTATTTTTCCCAATTAGGTGTGATTGCGATCCAGCAGAGCAGCAGAGGCCAAGATGGCTCCGGATGTGGAGTGGAGTGTCCCGCGGTGGTCCGGCAGCTGGTAAGTGAGCTTTTAAGAACAAGCGTGAAGAATTTTGTAAGGGCCACCTTAAACTACAGGTTTCTTTGTCTAACCTTGCCTTTTGTATTTTTACAGGGTCTGCGTTCCTGGAAGAAGATGGCATGCTGCGCTGCGGAGCCCAGAGCCGAAGTCCACGTGCCGGAGGATGAAGATGTTGTGCTGCGGTGCCCAGTGCTGAGGTCCTGCGTTCCGGATGATGAAGATTGGATGCCAGCCTCAGCGGTGAGGAATGCAGGTGAAAGCGGACTGCAGGAGGTAAGCATATGGACAGGAGACTGGATTCCCCAGGTAAGTGCTGCTTATCCCTGGCGGCAGTGAGCGTTCCGCTGCATGCAAATGCAGATGAATGTGAAGTGTGCCCCTTGGGGTTGGGCTGGCTTTTATAGCTGAGCTCTTAAGGCCACGCCCGCTAGTAGTTCAGTTCTGCTTGCCACACCCTGCTACTCCTTGAAGTTGCATGTGCTGCTTATAATTGGAAAGTTGCACGTGCAGCTCAAGATAGAAAGCCACACACGGACTGATTGCTCACAAGTGGAATGTTCTTGAAAGCACTCCTGCCCGTACTAAGTGTCTTGCTTATGTTTCTCCATGAGCCTGGCGCCAACGGGCCCCCTATGTATAAACGTCCCAAAGGGAAGTGCGTGAACCCTGGTGCCCCTTGCTCCCTCTACCTGATGGTGCAGCTCCTGTGATCCTGGGCAAGTGGCCATGACAGCACTCCCCGTCAATGGTGGTCCTCTTCCTGGTCCTAGTTTGGTGGGTTTGTTGTGATAGAACTGCTTAACCATTGGGGAGCATGGACATGTTTGGTGGGTTTCCAGGTTCGGTCTTGAGGTCCATATCCTTTCCAGTCTGAGGTAGTATAATTTGGATCGGACTACCTTAGAGTCTGGGATAGTTTTGACTTTGTACTCCAGCTCCCTCTCAATTATCTCAGGATCTGGTGGATTGCCGATACGTGTACCCGGTTCCATTGGTTTTAGAAGTGAAACTTGAAACACCGGATGAATCCGCATGTTGGATGGCAACTCCAATTTCATGGCGGCAGAATTGATTAATGCTTTTATTCTGTAGGGTCCCAGGTATCTGGGCTGTAAAGCTCTTGGTCCTTTCAGAGGAATGTTCTTTGATGCCAACCAGACTTGGTCTCCGACTTGGTAACTGGGAGCTTCTCTTCGATGTTGATCTGCAAACCTTTTCTGTCTCTCCTTGGCTCTGGTCAGATGCTCGGTTGCTTCTTTAAAAACCTGGGTGATGGTTTTGTGCAGGTTTGCTATTGCTGGCATTTCTAATGTGTCGAGTGGATCAAAAACAGATGTTCGTAGATGCCTTCCGTACACAGTATAAAGCGGACTTTGCCCTGTACTGGTGTGAATGGAATTGTTGTATGTGTACTCCGCACAACCAGAGGATGTATTTCCAGGAGTCTTCAGATTGTTGTAACATGCATCTTAAATACTACTCTAGGGTCTGGTTGGTTCGTTCGGTCTTGCCATCAGTTTGGGGGTTGTGACTTGTGGACAGCCGCAGGACGATTTTGGCAATTTTACAACACCTTCTCCAGAATGCTGAAACAAAATGGGTTCCACGGTCCGATATTAATACCGATGGGAACCCATGCAGTCGCACAATCTGTTATAGAAACACTGTCGCGAGAGCAGAAGCGGTGGGAAGTCCTTTCAAAGGAATGAAGTGGGCCATTTTGGAGAACAAATCCACAATAACCACGATGATGGTGTAACCATTTCAGGAAGGGAGATCTGTAATAAAATCCTTGGACAGAGTGTGCCAAGGTGCTGGTGGTATCATCAATGGACGTAGTAAACTGGCAGGATTTTGCTTTTGAAATTTGTGTTGAGCGCAGACACCACAGATCGTAATGAAGTGGATAATGTCCTTCCTCCAATTGGGCCACTAATAGTGTTTCTTTAATTTAGCCTGAGTTTTTGCTATTCCTGGTTGTCCTTCCACCAAGGAATCATGATAGTTGGCGATGATCTGTTTTTTCAATTTCTTATCCGGAATGTACAGTCGCCCTGGGAAGTAGGGTAGATTATCTTTAATGGTGTATCAGTCTCCTTTTCAATGCCATTCCTGTTGGGCAGATTAACTCATCTGGAATCGCAAGTTGGAATGTAGATCGTCCAGACAGGTTGCCGCGACAATCATATTGTGGATCCGCTCTTCAGGAATGATAGCCACAGGGTCCGGTGTAGTGAAAGCTTCCTTCTCCTCGCTCATGCGGGAGAGGGCATCCGCTTTCCCATTATGAATTCCTGGTCTATAGGTAATGCCAGTCGTATTCCGCAAAGAAGAGGGCCCAACGAAGTTGGCGTGAATATTGCGCCCTAGCGGACTTTAAGTATTGTCGGTTGCGATGATCCGTGATGTCAGCGACTGTATGTCTGGCTACGAGAAGATAATGTCTCCATGCTTTAAATGCTGCTTTGATAGCTAGCAATTCTTTGTCAGTGATTTCATAGTCTAATTCGGGAGCAGAAAACTAACGAGACCAGAATGCCACGTGATGTAACTGTCTGGTTTCAGGGTTCCGTTGTGAATTTACAGCTCCCATTGCTATGTTAGATGCATCAGTTTCAACCACATACGCCAAGTCTGGTTGCGGGTGTCATAGAACAGGTGCTGTGTTAAACGCTCATTTTAGTTTCTGAAAGGCTTCCTCAGCCTCAGGGGACCAGCAGAATTGTTTGTGTTTTCGCAGCAGAGAGGTAATAGGATGGACGATCTGAGAGAAACCGGGTATGAACCGACAATAGAAGTTGGAGAATCAGAGAACACTTTGTACTCCTTTTGTAGACGTCGGTGAGGGCCATTGAAGGAGAGAATCCACTTTGTGTGTATCCATGTGAATGCCTCGTGGTGTGAGAATAAAGCCAAGAAATTCGACCTCTGTTATGGAAAAAACGCTTCTCCAACTTGGCACAGTCGATGTTGCGGAAGCTTTTCTAGAACTGCCCGAACATGATCAATATGCTCTTCTTTGGAAGTTGAATAAATGAGAATGTCATCAATATAGACAAGTGTGCAAATGTCCAGTAATTCACGGAGCACGTCGTTCATAAAGAACTGGAATGCCGCGGGGGCATTACATAGCCCAAAGGGCATCACCTGGTATTTTGGTTAGGGTGGTGCAGAACAATTCTTTGCAACCCCATGTTGAGAGCGGGTATAAAGTGACATCACAATGCTTTGAAAGGGCTGACAAATCCTAACCCATTATATTCTGAAGTATTGAGGTCCGTTAGTACGACTGTAAGCCCAAAGAAAATAGTTTGATTAAAAAAACGCCCAAGGGTAGAAGTGTTAATAGAAACATCTGCCCTGCTCAAGGCTAATAACATGTCAAAGCTATTCCATATTGAGACATTTTTTTTTTTATTTTGAGTTTTATTTTGAGTGCGCTTTTTAAACCTAAAGATGGGATAGTTTTGAACATGTCCATGGTGCTGGACTTGTGCATGGACATTGCACCTTTGCATTTGATTTGCTGATTTTGAGCAAGTGGAGTTTATAATGGAGGAGCACACGGACTTAGTCGTATTGCATGGAAAGCGGAAGATGGTTTGACTTGATCCTTGGTCAAGAAAGTTAATTCTTAGGTCTGAGCAATGACATCTTCCACCCTATAACAGTTCTTTACTGCATTCCCTGAGTAGAACATCGGGGTTGCCACAAAGTTAATCTTGATGAGCTTGAAACAAGATTTAAGTGTACTGTTAACAGTAATGGGAGCAGGACGTTACACATAGAAAATGAGAATGTGAAGACCCTGATCGAAAAGGAAGTTTGGTCTTGGTTGGCATCGGTCCTTGCTTCCACGTTGACCAGTTATCCCCTTTAAGTCGTACCGGGGTCCTAAAAATATAATGGAATAGTAGGCAATGTAACCGTTTCTTAAACCCCCAGTGGCGACGCCCTGCATTTGTCGTCTTATGATATATTTGCATTGCAGGAGGTGTGGTTCTTCGAGCCTCCTACGCTGGATGGCTATTGTGTTTTTGAATGAGGCAGCTAAGGGGATAACGGGTCGCCCCGTTGGGGGCCTGCTGGTTGGTATTTGCATATCCCTGTGTCCATGAATAGAAAGGATACAACTCTACTCTCATGATATACTAGCAGTGAAGCTGTCGTGGCCCAAGAAATACCCTGAGGTTAGACACGCACAATCGGCCAGACTTCAGTCGACGGAGGAATGTAAAGCTTGGGTGTTGTCTAAAGGGTCTGTGGCATCTAGAGTGCATGGGCGTAGGTGGGCTGAAGCGATGTCCACTTGGTCCCTGCATAAACTTAAAGGGAATACTCCCAGTGACTCAGAAGGAAATCCTACGTGGAGTAGTGACTAGTAAATCTGTCATTGATATATACGTCTCTGAGAGTTTATTGCTCTTGGTGGTAAAATTGGAGATTTAGAGATGTTTTGCTAGTGACAATGCGTATCTTTCAGTATATAGGTCTTTAATTTCAAAACGTGGTGATATCTGCAATGGGCCAGTGAGGGGGAGGTGAATAAGAACAGATAGAATAAGCTGGTCTCAGGCAATGATCCTTACCTTTATTTTCTTTGAATTCGTACTTCTGTAGAATTTTCCTGCGTTTAGCTGATAGTTTGCACAGTACCTCCCATTAGCAATTGCTAACTTGATATGTTTCTATGAATTCTTTCAAATAAATGTGTACTTTGATAACATTTTAAAAATGTGCGATACGTTATTAGCTCTGAGTTAACTGGTAACATAGTTTTTATTAGCTCAATCCCACAACCTCAATCAACCTATCATTTTTGATCAACTAGTGCCTGCTGAAATCCACTTTCAATTATGGCCGATTGCATTTGCAACAGTAATGAAGATAGAGCTGCTCTATTTGCTCCAAGGGGTAGTACCTCCAACCCTTCTAGGAGCAGTTACAATAAAGCAGAAACTCTTAAACAGAAATTCATTAAATTGGAACGTTTATCGAATAAGTACTGGGAACATGCTTCCCTAGCAAACTATTTAGAGAACGGTATTATTCCCAGAGGATTGCGAGTACCTATATTTCCGAATTTTGACAATGATGAGGATGCTGACCTGGATGAGAATTGGGAAAAGAACTTGAACCAGAGTTCAAAAATTATGTTGGAATTACTTATCACGCATGCTACACGTGAACACAAGAGTTATTGCACAAATTAATTCAGTTAAAGAAGAGATTAAGAAAATGCCTAACGCTGAGGCTACCAAAGAGAAGAACTTTGAGAAAATGCACGAAATGCTGCGTGAATATCAGGATGATATAAAAATTAGGAAATTTAGGACATTTTTCAGGGATGACAAAGATTATAGGCAGGATAGGGTCTACACCTTTCAAACTAAATAACATTGCCCCAGGACAGAAGCCTAGTTCATCAGACCCCACACCAGCCAGCTCAGATCCGGACTCAGAGGAAGATCTTAATGATACTACTGCAAGTAATAAAGGGGACACAGAATCAGTACCTAGAGAAGGCCAAAGTTTTTCAGATCAGATCTGCAGGCACTGAAAAGGCAATCAAAGATTTATAAACGCCAAGCAGGTCAGATTCATGATTCCACCCATGGTATCTACACCAACACCAAGTGCCACACCAGGGGCAGGAGGCGGGGGGGCTGGGAGGGTGGGAGGGGGGGTCTTTAAGCAGTAATGGAAGCTCCGGCGAGGAATTGGGTCGTCTGGGGATTTTGACCAGATCGAACATGAAGCGTCTAGAGAAGTGGTCCAGTCTAATTTGGTCCTAAATCTATCCGGTAGACAATTAACGATGCTGAGATTGCTGTACTCAATAAAGGTTTTTCTTTTGCACCTAGTGTGGGTACATACTTTGTCAATTTCCAGATCAATCTCTTTAAATTCTTGAGGAAATTGAAATTAAAAAATGTTTTTGCAGCCCAGGTGCGTACATTTGTGCCTAAGGCCACACTGGACCCTCTTAGCGCTTACACTGTATCCAAAATTGCTAATATTGAAACTCTAATGACATTGAATCAGGACATTATCACAAATTCAGATGCGATCTGTCATGATTTAGGAGTCAGTACCAGGCATCTAGAGATTAAAGAACTTAAACCGAAATCGAAGTTTACACCCCAGTTGGAGATGGATAATGTGATTGAACCCTTTCGCAAAGCCATTACCAAGGATATACATGACTATTTGGATAATAATTTTCACAACAAAAAGAAAAGCAGATCTAATTTGAGTAGAGAGGAATCTAAAGCATTAGAGGAATTCGCCAAAGATAAATCAATAACGGTTAAAGAGGAGGAAATATTGTTGTGATGAATACTGTTGATTATGTTGCATAGCCATAGAAACATCTAAATACTCCACAATGTTGCACACAATTGAAATCCAATCCAACCAAGATGATTGTAACAGAACTTCTGGATCTGATACATGTTTGGCATAGCACAGGGTTCCACAGATGGTGAGAAGTCCTTATTGACAAATGCTGAAACACCCATGCCCACCCTATACTTCTTACCCATGGTGCACAAGCCATTCAATACCTTAACAGCAGTAAGGCCCATAATGAGTGATATAAGGTGGGCAACGGAAGGATTGTCCCAGTATCTAGATGAAGCCTTGAAACCTCATGTTCTTCAAATGAAATCATACATCATGGACCGCATGCATGTAATCCAATTTCTTAAAACTTTGAAGTGGGAATATGACTATTTGTTGGCTACTCTAGACGTATCGGCTTTGTATACGAGTAATGATCATGACCTGGCAATTCAAACAATTGATTACACTTTCCGGGATTCATCTGCATCTTACTTTAAACACATTGACACATTAGAGTTTTTTTAAATTCACATTGAGTAACAATGTATTTATATTCAAAGGTCAATATTATGTTCAGAAGAAGGGCGTTGCCATGGGTGCCAAATTCGCACCATCTTTGGCAAATTTATTTATTTTGAGGAGACACATCTAGAACCAGGAGGATTGTAGATCTAATCTTGTTGCATGACGACGCTTTATAGATGAAATATTGATGGTCTGGAAGGGAACATTGGTTTAATTTGATGATTTTGTGTCGCATATCAATACGAACAACTTTGGCATCAATGTTACAGGCTCCACAGGCCCAGTCTCTCTTAATTTTTTGGATTTGCATATTTTTGTTGAAGGACATTTGGTACAAACTAAAATCTATCGGAATCCAACAGAGGTCAATTCTGTACTTTTTGCTCACAGTAGTCACCAGCTTTCCACTATTAATAACATTCCTGTGGGA
Source organism: Ambystoma mexicanum (assembly GCF_040938575.1). Classification (NCBI taxonomy): domain Eukaryota; kingdom Metazoa; phylum Chordata; class Amphibia; order Caudata; family Ambystomatidae; genus Ambystoma; species Ambystoma mexicanum. The sequence continues at coordinate 835,060,783 of NC_090923.1, forward strand.
GAATATTATAGTGCTAGGAGAAATTGTAGTCGAGACATTGATTATTTGGAAGAATCCAGTGTACTGACGATGAGGTTTTTGAATAGAGGTTATCATCCGAATTGCATTAGCAAAGCAGTTCACAAATCTACTAGGATTAAGTAGTCGGATCTGCTTACAGATTAAACTAAATTAAAAGCTAAAACAGGAACACATTGATATCATTAATCAATTCTCACAAGATTCCTCCACTCTCTATAAGTTGGTTTCTAGACACTGGCATATTCTAAAACTAGACCAAGATCTGCAATACTTTTTTTCTGATGAACCTAAATGTACCTTTACCAGAGCTCAGACAATCAAACAGAAACAGAGTCCTTTCTTGAATACTGAAGAAGTAAGTGTCAAGGGGAATAGGCTCAGTGAAAGTACGAGTTTTTTCAAGTGTGGTAATTGCAATTTTTGCAAATTTGCTTATGACAATTGCCAATCATTCACTGATGCATCTGGCACCACTATCAAGATCAATGGGTTCATCAACTGCAAAACATGTTACGTGGTGTATGCTATCATTTGTGTCTGTGGCAAACTGTACGTAGTTAGTACTATTATGCAGTTGAGAATTCATATTGGGGAACACCTGGCAAGTCTGAGAAGCACTGACCCCAAATCACCATTAGCCATGCATTGGCAGGAACAACATAAGATGTGTAACAAAGAGGACATCTGCTTCATTGGACTAAATAAAGCTAAGAAAGGGAAAAGAGGTGGCAATATTAGGCTAAAACTAAGACCATTAGAATGCAAATTAATTTGTTTTTTGAGATGGACTCTGATCGGTCTTGTGACCACGAGATGCATGTCTTCTTATGATGTTTCATTAGATTACAGGTATTGAATCCATTGTATGAGACACATTTTAAAGGTCTATTTTTATCTCATGTTAAAAGATTTTTTTAAATCAAAAATCTTTTTTCAAATGTGAAGTCATTCTGCCCATACCATTTCACTGCCAAGAGCTGGGAAGGCATTTTTACAATGCATTCACAGATTTCTTTGTTGAGTGGCTATTTGAATTTCAGATCTATATGTGCACTTGGATCTTTTGTATTTTAATTTATAATTATCAATCGTGGTTATTCGGTTCTGAAAGCCAATGTTAAGTGTTTTTCTTGATACTTGACACCACACCCACATATCAGTTCCGCCATGGTCTTTGGCGTGGCTTAGGGGTACTAGTTAAAACTGAAAGTCAATAGTTTTTTGACCATGAGGTCGCAATCTTCTCTAATCGGGAGGATCACTATCAATATTTTCCGTGCATACCTTTAAGGCATTCTAGTAATCACAAGAGCATTTAGTTCACTAGAATTGTATTACTCTTTCGGAACGGTACAAGACAGAAGTTTACATTTTTGCAGCGTTTTTGACGAGGTAGTCCGCTTTTTTGTTCGGGCATTTCACACTTTGTTTGTCACCACTTAGAGACCGGTGGCTATGGATGCCTATTTAATGTTCCACAAATCTAAATTATTCCATAAATTAATCATTTGTCATCTGGCGCAGGAAATTATTTAATCTCAGACGTCATGCGGAGACTCACGCATGACATCATCCCATACTGGAATACTGTGTTTACATTTGACGGCATGCGCTTTTGCGCGCATGATGTCAATATGCTCTTTTCACTCCATTTTTTGCAACGAGCGGCGACAACATATCCTCTTACTAGCCAAGAGGCGGATTCATCCAGGCATCGGCCATTAAATCTTTTGGAGGGATTTAACCCACATTTTAATATATTGTCTGTATAGCAGGTAACCTTTTACTCACTCTCACTTAAGTGCGAGGGGTTAAGAAACTAATTTTCTCAAATCATGGGGGTGTCTTTTATTCGGAGTGTGGTGTTACTTTGATATTTATGGAACCTTATTTATAATTCTATTTACAACATTGTGTCAATTCACAATGTGACAGGAATATAACCTTAAAACACTTACATAGTAAATGGGACTTAACTGCCTCATTGCAATAACATATCTTTATATAATTTTCTTTCTGTATGGAATTTTTCATAATATTGAGGCCTCTTATCAAGTCACTGAAATATATATCATTTTTAGGATACACGTTATTCAGAACTCTGCTCTGAAAGAAGTCAAATTGGACTTTTGCTCTGAGATTTTATCAAGAAACCGAGTTCTAGAGTCATTGAATGCAGGTGAGATTGACCGCCAGTACTGTAATAGTACAATTTGAGGTGGGCAGACAGTGGGATGGTTAAACAGGTTTTTAACAAAGCCTTTTTGCACTCTCTCATCAGATTATTTTCCAGATGAGGAACAATCTAAACCTAAACATTTAATGAGAATCCAGATACACTATACACCATATTGTGGATGACAATATTGCTTGATCCTACCAATGGACCAGAATCTATAATCATTGGTTTGGGTAAGCTTGTTTTGCTTTTCCTCACCACTTGGACCACACATTTTCTTTATCACTTCTGCAATTGTCAACTTTTGGAACTAATCACCATTTTTCTTTGTGGTGCTGTCATGATCTCTGCTTCCAAAAGGTCAGGGTTTTCCCAACTCCCTTGGAAGCAGATCCATAACCCAGGTTCCGAGTGCCAACCAGTCCCAATTGGGACCTTTTGGACCCAGTCCTGGCGCCAGTGGCACCAGGCTCATAAATATGCCCAGTCCCAGCGCTGGAAGCGCCGGGCTCATAATGCTTGGGTGGACTTACCTGCAGCAGACCATGCTGCTTACTTGCCTGCCAGTTGAGTCTCTGATCCTCTTCTGTTTGGAACTACTTTTCCTGTTGGGTGGGGCAGGAGCCACTCCCTAGATTCAGAACACTGGAACTCTTCTGGAAAGCAGGAACTCTTTTCTTACCTAGGCGTGGCTGTGGAAGGAGACACCTAAGCACTACAGGAGGCTATTTAAACCACACCCAATGGATGAATCTTGCTTTGCGTTATTCTGCATCCTCTGCAGCAGAACGCTCATCGTGTCTTCTGCATCTGATCCTGGGCCTAAGGAAAAAGGCTTACCTGAATCCAGTCTTCAGCAACACCTATAAAGACAAGAAAGAACAGGTTAGCATTACGGTCTTCAGTGACAGCTCTTCACTTACCTGGTCCATCGGCTGTCACCAACGCCTCGCGCTGCATTCCGGCATCTGAAAGACAAAGGCTTACCTACTCTTCGTGCGCTCCGGAGGTCTTCACACTGCATTCCGGCATCTGAAAGACAAAAGCTTACCAACTCTTCGCACGCTCCGGAGGCCTTCGGCGCTGCATCCCGCATCTGAAAGACAAAACAAGGTGCGTTTAAAGAAATTGGGGAACTTTAATACTCACGTGCCATTACTCCTTTCCACATCTAACCCAGTGGGTATTCCGGCACCCTGCAGCCGCTCCGAACTTGTACCTGCAAAATAAAAAGACAGTTAGAGCGCATCGTGAAGCAGGCAACAAGCGCTTACTTACGTGCTTCCAGGCGCTTCTATTCATCACATGGGCTCCATCTTCAACTCACTTCAGCCCGTCATCCGCCATCGCTGGAACCCTGCAAAACAAGAAACATCATTACTAAAGACTTTAAAGACATTAGAATTACTTGAAACTTACCGTTCGTGCAGTAAACGACGGACAGCAGTCCTCTGAAGTCAAGAGGCCTGCTCCCCTTATCCAGTGAAGAAACTGGTTACAGCACCCTGCCCCGAGGCAGATGGAGAGCACGGCGTTCACTTACCTAAGGTGAGAGCGTTAACCTTTGGGGTTCTACAGGAGAAGAGAAAGGGAAGAAGAGAGAGACATTCAATAACCCAGTTCCTTAATCCCATATTTTCTATCTGCAGACATCTTACCCTTCGAGTCACACATACAGTGCACAGAGGTCCAGCCCAAAGAGCCAGCCGTGTGTTACACATCACCTTTGAAGATACGGTATACGCCCAGTCAAGACCGGCGCCTCTGCGGGAATCAGGTGAGCGTTACAGGTGCATCATAAGGGATTCCACTATCCCAATTATTTTATACCAAAGAATGTGACCGTGTTTACTAATAAGGAATTGATATTTCCTCAGATTTCTTACTTTGAATCCAATGCCACATCATGGGCAAGGCAAGATGGTTTCACATTTGTCACTGTTAATGCCTACCGCTATGCATGAACTTCATCATAATGTATATAGTAAAAGGTTATTCTTCTACCATTAGTGCGTTTATCTTAGTCCATCAGATAATATGATAATTCTCATTACTCATAGTAATCAATGACCAATGAATGGCCATTTGTCTAATTTGTGACTTCCCGTCCCTTTTTAATCACTCTCTGAACCAATTTGTCTCCACCCGACTCCATTCCTCCATACCGGACCTGACCTGTGACACCTTATGGGATTTGTTTCAATAATTTAGCAATAACCCGAATTATCATATTCTCCATACATAAAATGTCCTTTTTTAAAAAAATAATTATGATGCGACTAATGTGTAACATTCTCTTTTTTCCTATGTTAGTGTTCCAAATATACTTTTTATTTACTGTAGTGTGTGAAAACTCCTAACCGCTTTGAGAACGACCAGGGGGTCGAAACACGTATCGGCTGTCTACTATCTGAAGAATAAACAATTCTTCTAGCATTGGACTCATAGTGATACAATTTGTTATTACAATGGCCTTTATGCAATTTCAAGGGGTTTTGAGCACAAATTATTTCCCCAACCCAGATTCTTTAGGTTTTATTAGCGCCTTGATTACTTTTATAATTGTAAATCCATTTTCATTTGGGGAGGAATAGACAAGCACAGTTTGCTTTGATTAAAACTGCATATCTCAGCATAATTTGCGCTCACACGCCTGTTCTGACGCGATTGTTGGGTGACACAGGCCATAACTGGCATGCGTCAGCGCTGATGCGAAGCCTGTTTGGGAAACCATCTGCCTGGATATCTAGCATTGGGTCACTTCGTTCAGCGTGCGTGGTAAGTCAGAATGTGACCATCCATTTTCTATTTCATGTAAGGTGATTGCCAATAAATCCACGTACATAATTTGCCAGTGTAATGATTATATATGTATACATGTGACTATCTGTTAAGATTGAGGGATTCCTCAGTTTACACACTTAGAATAAACTGTTGGGTATTGCTAAATCTGGGTAAGTCTTGCATTACTCAAAAAATGAAGTTGCATATATTTCTTCTTTTAAAGTACAAGGCGCATGAATCCATGTTGGGTCTGCAGTAAGAAATGCAGTGGCTTTGAATGACCTAATTATTTCACACAATTAAGATCTTTTTGTTACTGAAACTTGGTTTCAGGCTAATTGTACCCCAGTTTGTTTTACTGGCGCCACCTGGTTTTTCAATACAATTTTTATTATTGGGATTCCAAAAGAGGGGGTGGAGTTGCCATTGTTTTTAAATCAACTTTTACAATAACTAATTCTCAAGGCCTACCATGGGACAATAATTCCCAGGTCCTCGCCTGCATTTTTTTCAATTTCAGGTAATGTTTAAATGCAGGCTGGTAGTCTTATGTTATAGAGCGGCAGGTTCCATTGGTACCTTTTTTTGAGAAACCTGAAATACATCTGGCTTCAGAAGCCGTACATTGTTCAAAATTGCTGATCTTGGGCTATTTTAATGTATGGTGTAATGATTCTAGCGACACAAATTGGTTAGGTTTGAGTGTGATATTGATGGCCCATGATCTATCCTTCCTACATTCAACTGCTTTGCACAATTTGGGTATTGTTTAGACATTGTCTTATCTAGGGGGCTGAACATTTTTCATTGTGAAAATAAAGCGGTCACCTCGTCAGATCACCTATTGGTGATATTTTCTATTTTTATTGACTTGGCAGGTTCATTGACACGTTTACCATCTAACTCTGCTCTGTCGTGCAGTAAGAAGGCGACAGATGCTCTAACAGGACTTCAATTAACTGCTGAACTTTTGCTGCTTTCCTTGGTAAAGGACTGCAAAACTTGTTAGCTTAACATGCTTCTAAAGAAGTGTTGTGATTCAAGGGCACCTCTGAAAGTAAAGAATTAAACAAACAAACAAGGTCTTTTTTAACATCAAGGTTGATCTTATTCGTACACAGATTGATTGTTAAATGATTACTGCTACAGTTCTTAAACTCAGGATTGTCCAATGAAACTTATTTCTCATGTTCCCCTTTTTCCTTTTCTCTGGACTTAAACCTGCAAACTGACTGCAACTCTATTCCAGCATATCTTGCGGTGCAACATGCTCCTCGGTTGTTTTATGACGGAATTCGTGAATGTATCTTTAGCGCAGGGATTTGTACCCGAAGATTTAAAGAAATATGTTCGAAGACCTGTTGGTTGTGTGGGATGACATCTTGAGGGCAGCTGACGAAGGCAAATTGAGCATGTTGATCATGCTAGATCTGTCGGTAGCCTTTGACACAGTTGACTTCGATCTTTTATTGACCAGATTGTGAGGTCGCTGAGATGACGGAGGCTGCCCTGAAGTGGTTCTCTTCTTTCTTTATTGCCTTTTTTTAGAAAGAACAAACATCCAGCACTATGTGCCAACAGTCCCTCTATTCCACCTACTCCCTCTTTCCCCTTGGTACACCCGACATTCTACAAAGTACGCCACGTTCATTATGTCCTTGAGTGCATATGCATCATAGAGTAAAGCAGACGAGTTCACATTCCTGAGTGGTGATTAATGATCATGTCCTTCACCTCATCTAAGTTGCATTTTTACCACATTGTGCACCATTCTTGTCAATCGTGGTTCGGTTTCGGGTGTAGGTGAGACTACCTCCACACCGTCCGGTTGTTGAATCAGAATATGTGGGTATGCATCCCACATACTTCTATTATTGCACCGGCTTTGAGTTAGTGACCTCCTTCCATTTTCCATATCAATACAATACATTGTCAGCCTTCCACTGCAAGACTTTGGGACTCCATTTGCCACCCGTCTTTTAGCTAGTATAAGAAGTAGACCGATGTAACGTTCACCTGGCTCCCACGGAGGCGCGGGCGTGGCTGGGACAGCTGTGACCTCTTCTGCAGAGATGCGTAAGACCCGGAAGATGGACTGGACTGGATTCCCCAACCTGGCGTTTCTGGCTCGGAGGAATATCCCAGTGTGTGTGAAAAGGAATAGTCTGCGGGTGATGTTCCGACCTCCCACTTCCCTTCTCTCCCTCCGGGAAACCCTTTTGGGATTCCCTGCGAAGACTCACCTTAGGGACCAAAATGACGAGCTCTCCATCCTGCTTCTGATGCAGGGGCGCGTTGTGATTCCAGTTACTTCACTGGATTGATGAGTTTAAACTAGTTTGTCCATTCCCGTCGTACCGCAAATGTTTATGGCAAGTTTGGGTTTATATTCACTCATCTGTTCTTTTCTTTCGCAGGTGCTGGAGAAGATTCCAGGCTGCAGGCGATTTGGATGAAGCCAAATTCTGGTAAGAATTCCGATGAGAGATTCCTTTGCAGTTTTAAGTATCTCCTTTAATGTCCAATGACTTTTTCCCCCCATAGGGGCCGGGGTACGGCAATGCCGGAGGTAAGGCGCAGACCCGGAAAGAGCTGCTGTGTCTCTCTTGCAAATGGGTAAGTCTTGCGTGAGCGTATTGCTAATGTTCTCACATGCTCTCACTAATACAATGTCTGTTTCTTTAACCCTTAGGGGCCGGGGTGCTGAGATGCCGAAGTTATGGCACAAACCCGAAGGCGGAGAGGGAATTGAACCACAGGTAAGTTCTACTTAGATTCGTGTTTCCCTTCTCACCTCTTTCTCCTTCCTTCCAATAGGTGCTGGATGGCGGTGGAAGCTCCGGATGGACGTCGCAGGACTCGAAAACGCCACGTGCAGGTGAGTGAAATGCAGCGTGCTGCGCTCGATGCGATGCGCGTTTAAAATGTTTGCCTTCTTTGCAGGATCGTCGGCGTGCAGAATCCGGAGTGCAGATGTATCGGGTAAGGTTCTTGGTTTCACCTGTTCTCTTCCCTTTTCTTCTTTAGGTGTTTCCAGGATGCTGGCAGGCGTGATGGAGGACCAAGGCAGGAGCAGGCATGGTGAGCGTCCAGCTGCTAAGTGCAGAACAACGCGAAGCGTGGTCTGCTGCTTGGGTGTGGCTTAAATAGCCTTTCAAGTAGTTCCAGGTATGTATTTTTCCCCCAGAAATATGTATTCCTCCACCGGTCACACCCTAGAGATCAAGTAGTCCCTAGAAAAATAGTTCCTTCCAGTCTTGGAAGTTGCATCATGGTCTGCACAGGTAAGTTTACACCAAGCACTACTCCCAACCTACTTCTGTATGAGCCTGGCACCGATGGCGCCAGGACTGATGTCCCCTATGAGCCTGACGCCAACGGCGCCAGGACTGAGTCCAAAGGGCCCCCATCTGGGGCTGCTGGGACTTCCCTTGAATGCATGGTGTCTGTCTCTGAGGGTGCCGGGCCTGGTTTGGCTCCTTGGAGGCAGGCAGGCATGACAACCGATCAATTTCCTGGTGTACTTGGGGACCTCTTTAGTATAACTCAGCAAGCCCATCGGTGGCTCTGGTTTTATCGTCTGGCCTGTGACACCACTGACCACTGATCGTATGAAACACCTGTTCCCAGAACCGTTGAATGATCGGACAGCCCCAGGCCACATGGAGAAAGTCTGCCTGCTCTGTGTTGCATCTATTGCATCTCCCAGGGGTATCTGGGAAGTATTCCTTCAGTTTGACAGTTTGACTGGTGTGTAATAAAACTGATGTATGTATTTAAAATAAATTAGTTTCAATTGTGCACATGATAGCCCCTTTTCTGGTCCCCTAGGCAACAGTATCTCCACATTTCTTCTGGTATCGCCTGCCCCAAGGTTCGCTCACATCTCTCCCTTGGTGAGGTTTTAGCCCCTTGCTTGCATTCTATGCACATGGAACATAATCCCAACGTCACCCTGCAGCCTATACAGCTCCAGAGCAATTTATCCAATATGTGGGAGACCTGTGGTTGATCGGGGAACGTGGTGAACACTTTGCGCAGACTCACCTTCAATTTGTAATCTAGGAAAATTTCCAGAGCCGACAGTGTCCCTTTCTCTCTGAGCCCTTCCAGTATTATAAACTTCCCTTGAGGGAAGAGTTCTCCCAAGTGTGACCCCCAACCTTTTCACCATGGTCACAAACCCTGTTTCACCCATAATGGGGATCCCAGGTACATGCATTACTGGGAGTCGGGGTGAGTAGAGCATCCCACAACCTTTTATTCTCTATTCGGGTCCAGGCTCTGCAGGTCACTTCTACTATGTTTTGAGGGTTGTACTCTACCCAGTGCGGTCAGAATAATCGATTTAAGCAGGTCCAGCGCTGCTATCCCCCTTTCCAGCTCCACGTGCCTTCTGCCCCCTAGCGTATCGTACCAATACGCAAGAAATTCCACCTGTGCTACGTTGTAATAGGTGTCAAATTCAGGTAGTGCTAGTCCTCCCTCATGTAGAGTGCTGTTAGCTTCTCCCAAAATATCCTGGCTTGTTTACCCGCCCATAGAAACTGCTAGACTGCTGATTTCAGACCGCAGAAGTATTATTGGGGTATTCAGAAAGACGTAGAGGAACCTGGGAAACAGGGTCATTTTGATGACCGATATCCCGCCGTACAGGTTAAGGGGAAGGTTTTTCCATCTTAACATGGCCTCACAAGCTTGATCTAGAGCTCTCAGATAGTTGCTATGATATACCACATTTCTGTTCCTAGCTATGTAGATTCCCAGATAGTGGCTTTGAGTTATGTGCCATTGGAATCCCCACCTGTCTTGGTATTGTTTGACTTTCTCTGTTAGTGGGAAGAGCACTGAATTAGAGGCGTTTACCTTTTAGTCCCGATATTTCCCCAAAGCACTGGACATCCCTCATAATTGGGTCTAAGTTGGCTCTGGGGTCTTTGATAAACAGCACTATATTGTCTGCGTATAGTGATATTACTACCCTGTGGGTGTGTAATTTAACCCTGCGGTGCAGGTGTAGTTCTCTTACTCTTCAATCGCCAGTTTGAAGAGCAGCGGCGAGAGGGGGCACCCCTGTCGTGTTTTTCTTTCCAATGCCATCCTCGGTGTAAGATGACCGTTCACCCTCACCCTGGCTACCGGCTGTGTATCTAGCAGTTTGACCATGGCAATATAATGTTCTCCCATCAGCTGCATTACGGTGAACAAGAATGGGCATTCAACTGAATCAAACGCTTTAGTGGCAGCCAGGCTGCCACAATTGAGTCCTCAGGAGGTACTGCTGCGATCAGCCCGAACATCCTCCGGAGTCCATGCAATGTGGATCGCTCCGGGATAAAGCCTCCCTGATCCGCCCCCACCATTACTGGCATCATAGGTAATAGTCGAGATGCAAGAATCTTTGCTAACATTTTATTATCTATATTAATCAGTGAGATTGGGCAGTAAGAGGAGCAGTCATTATTGGGTTCATCTGGTTTTAGTAACGCTACTACCATAGCCTCTCTGTGTTAACGGTAAGGGCCCTGTCTCTAGACTTTGTTGAAACATTTCTAGCAAGTGGGGGCCTCAGCTATCTGTGTAGTGCTTATAGAATTCTGCCGTAAACCCGTCTGGTCCCAGCGACTTCCCATTTGGAAAAGACTTGATAGCGTTCAGTTCCTCTGCTAATGACGGGGGCGGCCTAGGTGGTGTTTGGTCATCGGTGCACCAATGTAAGGCTACTTGATCCAGGTACTCCTCGATATCCACATAAGGCATGAATCTGGGAAGAGTATAGGCGATTATAGAATTTAAAGAATTGCTGTATTATCTCTGCATCTACAAACCGATCCCTCCCTTGCTCGTCCGCTATGGCCTGGACGCTGCCTCTCAGGTTGTCCATCTTGGTCGCCCATGCCAATGTCCGGCCAGGTTTATGCCCCTCCCCATATTGGTGAATATTAGCCAGGTTTCCAATATTTAACTGCCTGGAGTGCCAATGCCTGAAACTCTTGTAGTTTCAGAATCTCGACTTATTCTCTTATTTTATTTTTTTTTTTGTGTTGGGGTCGCCGTCTGCAGCATACATATGCTTCTCTCCTAATCTGTCTAAGAATGTATTCACCCATTATCACACATTTAAAGCTTTCCCACAATATCCCTGTGGACTAGACCTATCCCACATTAATATCGAAAAAGTTATCTGTGGCCAATGTTAGACTCTCTCGGAAAACCGTGTCAGTGAGACCCTCACTTTTGAACCGCTATGGGAGCGTCCCTCTCGCCCGGCCCAACAGTCCCACCTCAAGTGCCCCAGGGCCGTGATCTGACAAGGTTCGGGCAAGGATCTTCACTTTTTTCACCCACCCTAGTAGCGAGTGGACACCAAAACAAAAATAGGTCCAGACTCAATGCCGAGTTATGGGATGTTGAATGGCAAGTGTACTGCAGCACTGTCTGGTTTCTCACTCACCGCATGTCTGCAATATCACACGAAGGAGCCATGCCCTGCAACTGATTAGTCCCCTTGCTCCCCAACCCGTGGTTTCCCCCCGTCCGGTGAAGTTTGTGTTGCATTACTGCACTGAAGTCGCTGGCCCAAATTATCTCCCCAGGCGGTAACTCCCCTACCTGCCGATCTATCCTTTCCAGCGTATCTACCGTGTCTGTTTGGACCGTAGTAGTTAATGTGTATAATTTTCCTTGGATCGTACCTTGAACTATGAGGCCCCTGCCTTCCCCGTCCCTTACCACCTTAGTCTGATGGAAACCAACCATGTTGTGTATTAGGGTGCCCACCCCCCTTGTGTATGAGGAATGCAACGAAAAGTATCTGTGCCATCCCCAGGTCTTCCTGAATTTGGACTCAGTATCTCGTGTTAAGTGGGTCTCTTGCAGAAATACTATTACGACCTGATGTCGCTGCATGTACAAAGGTATTTTCCCGGCATTTAGTGGGACACTTAGACCCCTGACATTCCAGGTGCAAAAGTTAAGTGTAGCCATCTCCTTTACTCAACACAAATGGTCTCTCCTTGTTTCCTAGTCTCCCATTCAGAAGTAGCTGCGATTTCCTTCTGTCCCCCTTTCCCGGGACCCACCCATTGCATGTTTAAAAAGTGACTTGTAGCATTGACCTTCAGTTTGAACTATTCGGGCGTTATGTATAGCAGGATTGTTATGTCTGGTGTACCATGCTCCTCCCATCTCCCACGACAACCCCAATTTGTCAGTGTTACGTAGCCCTTTCCCACAACCGGCCCTCATCCAACCAAACCACCCCGACCTAAAAACTTGAACCACCTCCCTCCTCCCCTGCTGATCACCCCAACTCTTCAGCTTCCCCATTTCCCCAACCATGTACGCACTTGGGCTTCCGCTTGAGGGGTAGCTGCAAGCCCGACCTCCTATCTCACCTACATAGATACGTGGTTCCCCTAGTCGTATCGGGGCCTTATCCCAACTCTCATTAGCACCTCATCACATTAAAGGATATATTGCCTAGATGCATGATCAGTTTTTGTTCCCCCTTAACCGAGGGTTTCTTGGTTGCATTTCCAGAAAAGCTGTGGCCTCTTCTGGGGTGTTAAAGAGGAGCACCCGTCCATCATGCTCAACTCGTAATTTAGCTGGGAGCATAATTGCGTATCATATCCCCCGATCCCACAACTGTTTCTTGACTTCTATGAATGTCCTCCTCAATGCCTGCACTTTATCCGAAAAGTATGGAAACAGTTTGATCGTGTAGTCTTTTGTAGAGGACATTTTATTTTCTCTGGCTTTGTGGAGAGCCACATCCCTATCCTGCTAGTTCAACAGATGGGCTATGATTGGGCAGGGTTGTGCACCTGGAATTGGCTTCCTTCCGCTCGGAATTCGATGCACCCTTTCGGTTATGCACACCGCAGGCAACCCCTCGGTGCCTCCTGCATTAGCTCCTCCACGAGGTGCTCCATATTCCTCTGATCGGTCAATTCTGGGATTCCGACAATCCTGAGGTTGTTCCTCCTTGATCTAGACTCCCAAGTCTTCTTGCTTGTCGGGAATTTCTTTCAGCGCTCTCTTCACTCACTAGCAGCGGAGGTAGATGCATCCTCCATCTCCGACACTCTCCTTTCTGTTTCTGTCCAGCCTCGCACCATGTTTGACTAAACGGAACTGCATGTGGTCAACCTTGCAGGTAAGTGAGTACAGTTTCCCATCCAGGGATTGGATGCTAGATTGCAGTTGTGTGAACATCTCTTTAATGTCCTGAAATGCCACGGCTGGCTCCAGAGGTGGTGCCCGGGGGCACGTTTCTGGAGAGCCTTGCATCGTTTTGCTAGCTTTGGCCTGCGCCGTTATATCAAAGTGTATTTTTGCTTGGTGTTTGCCCCCTTTACCTGATTTGGACATTGCCGTTGATCTCGGTTCCAGGTAGCTTGGGTGTGCAGCGTCTGTTGGTACTTGTCGTAGGACAACCTATCTGTATGATCCGTTGCTGGTCACAGGAGAGATGAGTCGTAGCACCTTGCTCTCTTTTTCCAGGCCAGTGATACCCTACTTGACAGCTGTAATCAGGATAGGGGTGTCAACAATATGGATCAGTCCAGTGTCGGCTGTCCTCGTCCACTGACGATTGTACCACGGTAACCTTCTCATTGTGGGCTATTGGATTCGAGTCTTAGTTAGGCTGCCCCAGAGTGCTGAACCCGCTGTGGCAAATACCTGCAGGTGGTCCCAGACTCCAGTGTGGGAGCAGTCAGCCCCCAACGCAGTAGATATGGCTGCTTTATTTGACAGAGTGTGCTGGAAGCACACCTGCCCTTGACTGCACTTGTCGCTTAGTCCCTTTATTTGCCAAGTCACACATGTGCTGCCCCTGACCTATGGTGCTCCACCATGTTGTAGGATGCGCTGTGTATTAGCATCTGGATGGCGAAGTATCCCCAGCCTGCGTCTGCCCGCCCCCAGGCCCAGTTTTATTCGGTCGTTACGGGTCTGCCCTTAGTGCCTTCTGATGTGGTGAGAGTGGGGAGTCTCCTTATGCGGACCGTACCATGAATGGTTGCCCTCTCCTACTCTGGGTTCACGCCGCTGGATCCGCCTCTTTGCACCAGTCTCAGATGGGCAGTTGAGGCTTCTTGTATTCCACCCTCCACTCTCAACAGGTTTCACTTCGCACCTCCCCGGGTGTCTCCTCTCCAATCTTGTCTGGGGTCAAATCGGATGAGTCCACACTTCCCTATCGCTTCATTCCACCCACCGGCGCTCCACAGGTCATATGGTTCAGCACATGTTGATTCTGCCGCCTGGTCCCCAGCCATCCACGCCCGTATCCCTCTTGGCCGCTCCGATCCTCCGCACTGCAGGGCATCTGCTGCATTCGGGGGGATTACACCAGTCTTTCGGCTGCGGCCGGCCTCTCAATGGCTTGGGCCCAGTGTCCGTTCGTGGTCCTCTCTGCACGGACCGCGCGTAACCTTTCCGCGGCAATCCTGTTGGGCTGTTTGTAATAGTGTTACCGTCACCATGGGGGGCGGTTGCTGAGGGCCTTTTGACCCATTCGAGACCTCCAAACAGCCATTCCTCTGACCTTCTGCTTCGATCCGATCCTGCACCATCTGTGCCTGCCCGACACCCCAGCTCACTGCCATTCTGGTGCCAATCCTTTCTTCTCTTCCGGGTGTCACCCAACCCGTCTTCACAGGTTGCTCACAGCTGTACCGTTAGAGCCCAGGGGAGAGACAGCAGGCCGACCACAGTTCATGGTAGTGGGACTGCTGCTGACTGCGTCCTCCATGGGCCAGGACATCAGTCACCACCCGGTCTGATCAAAGTTGTCTTGTCACTGTGATTCTACAAGGCATTTTACTTCACCTCAGCTCTTGTGACAGTGCCTACAGATCCCTGTGTTCTGGATCTGATCTAGGTGTGCTGGAGTTCACGGGCCTGCGGCCATCTTGGTCAGGCTCTCTAGCGCCCCCGGATCTCTTCTTTCTTAAAAAATCTGATTCCATTAGTCCAACTTGGAGGCCACTACACCGAAGCTCTTCCAGTATTGTGTAGTTCCACAGGGGTCATCACTGTCACCAATATTGTTTAATATCTACCTTAGGCTACTGATGGGCATTTCTTCTGTGTTCGAATTGAACTATCATTCATATGCAGAGGACACTCAAATATATGTTTAGATTAAAGTCTGCAATGGAAACAACAGAGCGTGTTCTGGCCTGTGCGAATGCTATTAAAAACAGGATGGTGGAGAGTTAGCTTCAGTTTAACCCCACCAAAACTGAGGTTATAGTATTTGCTCCAAAAAATCTCCTTAACAAATGCCTCTGCTCTCTGTCTGGCCATTTTTTTTACTCAGCTACATCCTTTGCTTGTAAGGTAAAAAAAACTTGAGCTGTATTGGGCAAGCATCTTTGGGCTGCAATGCCCATGTTTCAGGGGTAGTTATATCTTTTTATTTCTAACTCAGACTTCTGAAACTCATTTTGCTTTTTGTCTCTGAATCAGACTGTGCCGTGGTCATGGGAACTAGGGTGAACTCTAGATTGGATTACGCTGCTATCTGGGGCCCCAGTTTGTCAACTGCAACAACTTCAGGTAGCCCAGAATGCTGCTGTCAGATTACTGTAAAATCTACAAAAAAGAGCTCCCATCACCAGGCATCTACAAAAATTGCACTTGTTGCCAGTTCGGAAAATAATTGAATTCCGAATGTTATGTCTGATTTTATAATGTATTAAAGAAACCACACCTCGGTACTTGACTTTTAAATTAAAGTGCAACAGCCAGCTCGTGCTCTTCTGGTAAAAACCTGCTGGTTGCCACACCCCTGCACCCCATATCTAATTGTCTTTCTTGGTGGGAATCAATGCTTTTCCATCAGGGGTCCTCACATTTGGAATGCGCTTCCAGAAGAATTCCTGAATGACATTTATTATCCTTTTTCAGAAAAAACTAATTTATAGGTTCTGTAGCTGCATCCTGATGTGAGCAAAGGATTTTAATATCTGCGCCTAGATGCAGTTTACTGTTTGGTTCTGGAAGGATATGTGCTTTACAAATCCCTTTTCTAATCTTAAATATAAAGATAGGCGAACTGTGGCCTAATGTTTGCCCAAATTGGAAATATTTCGATCCATGGTTCTTTCTGGGTGATTTTCAGAAGGTAATGGCACAATTAGGAGTGGAGCTATGGAATAAAGCACATAAGGGCTTCTCTGGTAGCAAGTTTTACGATCAAGTTGTGCAGGATCGCAAGCGTAGATTGCTGAAAGACATTTGTGACCCCCGAAAAAGTGAACAAAATATAGAGGGGAGAACCCGAAGTATAAAAAAGCTAAAACAACCCTATACAAATTGGGTAAAGCATCACCATTACAGATTGGATGATATGGCAGCCCAAAATATGCTGGCATGCAAGTACATTTAACGCCATGATGTTCTCGAAGGCTGTAAATAAGGTTGATGGTTCAGGTAATTTGATTGAGGAAGCCTTGGAACTTTAGAGTGTATGGAATGGGAAAGCTTTATACAACAAACTTGACTAGGTGTAATTTTGTAAAACATCTAAATATGTTGGAGGGAACACTTGGATCTCAGGATATAGAAGGATTGATAGAGATCCAAGCGGGGTGCGGAGTGGCCGGGCCCGACAAACCCACATTTTGATATTTAAATCAGATGCCCGATTATGGGCCAGGGTATTATGCCTGGTGTTCACTGCAGTAATAAGGGAAGGATACCAGAATCATGGTGCAGCGCATATGATGATCTGATATTCAAAAAAAGGGGATTTAGGATCCCATGGGAATTATCAGACATTAACAATAATGGATTCCGTGGCCAAGCGGACTCTACGCCGCAAGAGAGAAGGGGGTCTCAATATGCCAGATTACGAGCTATACTTTGCCACGGCAAAACTGCAAGCAACAGTGCGGTGGCAGATGGGGCCGGGTGGGGAAATGACGGGCTTACTGGGGCGGTTGCAGCCGGAGAGACAGGGAGTGGAACTACTCTGGTGACCCATAGTAGGGGGAAAGGGGACGCAGTCTTCAAAGCAGTGTGGGCAAGGCTCTTGAAGAAGATGCAAACTATACAATTATACTGTAAAGATCTCCCTATCGGATTTGACACCACTATCAGAACGGCGTAGAGCAACATGGGCATTAGGGTATTGATAGACAAACAGCGTACTACAATGGGAAACCTATTTATGGATGGCAAACTGCAGATGTTTGCGGAATGGAGACAAACGTAACAAATATCGAAAGGCCACTTCCTTGCCTACGCCACAGTGGTCAGACGGATAGCAGCAATCTGGGCCGGCATCCCGGAGGCCACTACTGGGACTAAGTGAAGGCAGGGACAGAGTATCAGGAATGTACAGAGCACTACAGTCCGCCAGGGGAGACTGGGTTCCTAACGGTCAAGGAGAAGTGGGAAAGGGACATGGGGGCGCTAGCCCAGAAGAGAAGTGGGCACGGATGTGGGAACAGGTCAAAAAGGTATCCCGGAACGCACGGTTCTATCTAGCTCACGCAGTTCTTTTACTTACATAGGGTATACTTAACACTGGAAAGGATACATGCTAGCAACCACACACTTGCCCACGATGCAAGGGGGCACATGCCAGCTTCTGGCACATGGTCTGGAGATGCCCAGTGGTGGCGAAATACTCGGAGGAAGTGGTAGACAAGGAAATGCCCTGGGGAAAGGAGGTGGGGAAATTATGAATGCTCTTATGAAGTGTGCTTATGGGGACTTCTACCGGGGGCAAAGATGCATAAAAATCAAAACAAAATCGCTAGATTCCTCTTCATACTATCCAAGAGAAGGATAGCGATGGGATGGAAGAAGGGGACTGGCCCATCCATGCGACTGTGGTTGCAGGATATACGCCGATGGGTGTTGGCGGAAGCAGAATATTTATACCAATTTAGAGACCTGGAAGGTGAAAATGCATTGGAGATGAACTGGGGTCAGTTACTGAATGAGTTGGCATCCACGCAGGATCTGAGGCCACCCTAGGCATGCAGGGCAGTAAATGCAGAAAGCGTTTGTCTGCGCTTCCAGCCTCTCCTTCAGAGGGTGGGGTTCTCACCTATACTAGCACAGGGCTGTAGGTGGGCATCACAGGGAGCAACGGGGAAGAGCGGCACTTGGGTCTGGGGGGGAGGGAGGTGAGGGTTAGGGAGGATAGGGGTGTATACAATGGGTACTGGGTGGGCAAGGGGGCACAAAGGGAGTTAGGGGTCCTGTTCTTGTTGAGGGACATTGAACTAGGGAAGCATATTTGAAGGTTGTGGCTTTGATGTCCACTGGGAAAGGCCAGAATGGGAGAAATAAGTGGCAAAAGACATTTCCTGAGAGTGGAGAAAACTCTAGCATAACATAAACTGAAATAAAATAGACTGCGCTCCAGCTGACAGTAGTCTGACTACAGTTCAATAGAGAGATGGATGCAGACCTTACGTCTGGTGAGTCTTATGGAGAGGTCACGACATTCTATTGACCGGGGTGGAGGGGAGAATGCCCATTGTAATGTTCATTGTCT
This sequence comes from Ambystoma mexicanum, assembly GCF_040938575.1. Taxonomy (NCBI): domain Eukaryota; kingdom Metazoa; phylum Chordata; class Amphibia; order Caudata; family Ambystomatidae; genus Ambystoma; species Ambystoma mexicanum. The sequence continues at coordinate 835,079,295 of NC_090923.1, forward strand.
TTTGTTGTTCTTTTTTTTTTCTTTGACACAAGTGTGTTGGTTAATGTTCTAAGAAAACAATAAAAAATATATATTTTTTAAAACAATCATGGATTCCTCCTCAAAGTTGTATGCAGGTGTGCTATTGGAGGACATTTTAAATCTGGTCTAGAGTGCAAATAGGCCATCTAAGTATCAGACGATTTAGGGAAAACTATGGTACTACCTTAAGCTGTCTGATAGTTCAGTTGTTGAAAAGATGAGCGCTCAGTAAAGGTTCACTGACATTATGACGAGAGTATACCTAGCGAGTGCTTTGATACCATCACCCGTAACCTATCGGGAGATAGGATGCATGGGGGGGAGGCTCCCAGGCGGCTTTCTGAGATTCTTGGTCGAATTACATACAAATTCCAACGTTCAGATACAGATTCCAGCTATGGGAAGGTGGGGAGCCCAGTTGAGATCAATAGGGGCCTAAGATAGGGCTGCATTTTAGAGCCCTATCTTTTTCACCTGTACCTGTAGGATTTAGTTGATCACCTGGACAGATGCCACACATTGCCCACCAAATTAGGTAGTCTTAGGGTGCCGGCTATTCATTTTGCTGATGACAACCTTCTTTTTGACAACACTCGTATCAGACTGCTGTATGCTTTTGGTCTCTCTTCTCAACTATCTTACCTCAATAAATTGCTAATCAATGCCGAAAAGATGGCCATAACGATAGTTTGTGATAGGAAAACAAGAGTTAGACTGTCTTGGTTTATCGAGGGTAAGAAGCTGGAAGCACTTGGGGAAATTAAGTGTTTGGGATTTTTAATCTCCAACAGGGAGCATACGGGTTGTATAATCATTCAATTGAAACAAAAATGTATGCAATGATATGCCCAATGTAAAAAACATTCTCTTGAAGTAAAGTAAATATACTTTGAAACCAGTCATTTGTTTTTACATGGGCATGGTGTTACCTTCAATACTGTACCTTAAATTGAAAAAGGTTAAAAAGCATGAAGGTATGTTTTGGAAAAACGTTTTAGGCCTTCCATTAGATACTCTGTACATACTGATTCGTCACGAATTAGGATTAGTACCATGCTAAAGTCTGGTTAAAATAGTCAAATTTAGATTATGGTAAACTTTTATCACCGTCAAGTTGCTCCCTGTTTGAGGATTTAAGTCCTGCAAGTGCAATCCTTTTGTAAGCCGTTAACAGAATTTATTGCTGAATGTGAGATGATTGAGGACTCTGGGATGCATTGTAGTGCTCTGATATAAGGAAATAAAGCTAGAGCAGTCGTGTAGGGATTGTGATGTACTGGGGGATATAAACTACACCTGGAATTGTCTAAACAATATAGGAGGTACCAGAGTCCTCCAGAATACATACTTAGATTCCCCAATTATAAATATCCTAGGGTATAAATCTGATTTTTAATTTAATGGGTACTTTGGAGAGATGAGGAAGAATAAGAGGTACTGAAGTGAAAGATCGCTCATGGAGCTTATGTAAGAATGAGGAATCTCTGGAACCCTAAAACATTTGGTGGTAAACTACCCGGCCACATGATTAGGCAGAGAAATGTACTTGGAAAGATTTGTGGCACATACTGTATAGTGGCAGATAGTGGCTGGTTCTGGGATAAACTGATGGGAGTATGCTGTACATCTGATTCTATCGTTGGTGACGTTTTTAGATCCCATACAGACATTAGCGGAAGAGAATGCATTTTTACATTTAGTAGAAAGAGAATGTTAGGAACAAGATGTTATGGCGATGATAGATTTTAATAATGTATGTTGATGGTTAAGTTGGTATTAAGGTGAATTTTACAATTCTTTTTTGACTGGATGATTTTAGATTGTTAAGGAGTGAATTGTTTTTGTAAACATTAAAGTTTGTCATAAATTGGTGACAGAATAAAAAAAAAAAATCTTTCCACTATTGCAACTACTACTGCCACCCTTCTCAGCTCGTCTCCCTGCTGCTACTCCTCTTCCTCATTCTGGACCACTAGTCCAGGAATTGGGGCCTTCTCTTATGGTACTGGATTTTGGACTGGTTTGGGGCTTCTCTGTAGACCTAACACCCTTAGAGAGGGGCCGTCAATGCCCCCTTGACAAGGCCAAGTATAGTGGCCTTGTCACAAATCCCAAGAGGACGCCCCAATACTTGAGCCTTTCCTGACCCTGTACAAAATGTCATTGTGGCTACCCCCAGTTCCCTAATAGCGTTTAACAAAAAACATGATCTTATTCTATCTTCGTAGGGAATATATAGCACATCACAACACCCCCTCATTCCCCTAAAATGTCATCTTATAACATTTCTACTCCAACTGAATTTTCTGGCTCCTCAAAATTCCTTCCACTTAGCCGGTGCTCTCCCCATAGTCTTATGATCTTGTGCATGTGCTTCAGGGCCTTTACTGAGGTGGGTGCGGGGGGTTGGGGCGTGTGGCCTTCCACCAAAGTTTCAATAATTTACTGGATCTCCTTCCAACTTGACAGGGAGGACTGATCCTCCCCCAGCTTAATGCAAAAGGATAGACCCATCTGTTTTGAACTTCTCTGTTTCGTAACGACAGGGCAAACCTTCAAGCTTCTAGCCAGCTATAAAAGTAATTAGTCACCTCAATTCTAAACCGACACACAGCACATCATTTCTTACTTGCCAAGAGCATTTCAGGTTTTTGCCTTACCTTCTGTAGCGTGGGTTTTCGGTCTGGTTAGAGAAAGGGTCTGTCCTTCCATGCAGCCACGATGTGTCCTGAGAAAACAGGAAAGGCGCTGTGGGTACCGCGGAGGAGCAGCCCAACAAAGAGGGAAAATACTCAAAAGAGAAAAACCCTCTGGAATCCAATTGCTGTTGAAGTATGGCATAGGCGAGGCTTTCCGGATAGCAGTTGTGGTAGAAACTCTGGTAGAGGATTGCAGCAGAAGGGTCTCTGAGTTAACAGCAATGCAGAACAATGAGCAACCAGGCAAGTAAGGGTTTAGAAAGGTAGGAGAGTAGCAGGAAGGTGGGTCGCAGGATATCGAGAGTAGGCAAATTTAGAAGATGAGCAAATGGGGATTCAGAGAGAAACAGAGTGCCATGCAACGGTAAGGAAGTTTTGACGTGAGGTATACTTGTGATTGGCATCTTTATGGGTGCTGGAATCGAAGTGCCGTACTTCCGGGAACGACGTCAATTGAAGTCTCGGACACGTCGGCCAGGTTTGGGTGGGACGAGCCGTACCACTGCATCCGCCATCATGAGGGGGAACGGCTTGCCGCCAAAGAGCCCACAAGAACCAAGAAGGAAGCGTCCTAACAGAGGCAAATATCAATAGCTAGTGGCGTGTGCACCTTTTGAGCCCTGTTGTAAGCATTCAGTAAGTGCTCCATGTTCTTGTCTCTTCCACAGGTTAAGAATTGAGATCTTGGAATGTACCTTTTTATATTGTGTATTGAAATGGCCCCTTTCCGCTTGTCTTAATGCAGATTCTCGGTTTATCTGCATTATTATGGCAGCACACTACTATGGCTCTAGAGCCCATTCTCCACCCTTGCTCCTCTGTGCTCCCTGTCCAGGAGAAGCTCCATCCCCCTCCCCTGTTTACTATTTCTTTCACCACCTTCTCCACTTTCTGGGGTAGTCTCGCTCCTCATCCGGGGCTCCTAAAAAGTGAGTTTCCTTTCTCTTTTTTCAAAGACATCCAACTTTAGTTCCATTTCCCTCGCCTGCTTTTCCATATCAGTAAGTCTCTTCTCGTATTTCATTTCAAGGCGGTATGTGGATAATTGTCCGTGCACTTCACCCACCAGCATGCTCTTACCCTGGGGCCATTCATTCCACTGTCACGTTGCTGCACTGCATGGGGGAGAAGCACAGCAGGAGCAAACCTCCTCCACTCTTCCCGGAGTGCATCGGTTCCGTTCTTCCAGTCATTTCACCAATGGGCTCTGACCTCACTCAGGAGCGTAGTGACCTGAACTGTGCCGTTTTTCGAGAAACCGCAGCCCAACTAGGTGCTTCCCTGCTCCAATCCCCCATAAAGAATACACCGCCAAAGGGTTGGTCTCTGCTTTGTGCACTTGAGCGCCACTCTTTTGGATCCCGGCAGACCTGCGCCTGACCATGTCCCACTTCACTGCATGCCTCGTCTGCACCCACTCTTTTTTTTTCACGCACCGGCTGTTGTCCACTCCAAAGGGCCTGCAGGTGATGCATGGGTGCAGTCTCCAGAACCGAATGTGCGGGGGATGGGGGGGGGAATAATTTTAAATAGTACCGCCGAGAAGACGTCAACACTCAGGCCGCCATTACACCTACACTCCTTAGTGGTTCCAGAATGGTTTACTCCCTAATAATCATTTTACTCTTAGCTTTAGGAAATGGAGAGTAAAATGCTATTCAAATTCTTATCTCGATCCCTACTTCTTCCCATTCCGAGCACTATTTGCAGCCCAACTTTTTATAAGTCCCCCGGTAACTACTGCAGGGACTGCCTCATACAAAAAGAAATAAACAGTAGGGTGGTGGTTTATAGGGTTTGGAGGGCGTTAAAGTTGTCCTGGTAGAACAACTACAGAAGCTGACCCTTCTTTTCCTTTTCAGCCTTTCCTTCCAAATGTTCATTTTGCAGCAACAAGTAGAGTTGTGAGTCTCCAAGAAATAGTCTCTAAATTCATTAAATTAATATTGTGACAATTATGTCTTAATGTGTTTTGTTCTGAATGTGCAATTTAGAGATGATTCTAGTCTTTCAAATCACTGAAGAATTTGTTCATTTGTTTCCCAGAGTAAAATCTTTCCTTCTTTCACACAGGCTATATCTTTCTGCCAGTTAAAAGAGGCCCTAGAAGTTGACTGGAGCAGCGAAAAGGCCAAAGCAGCACTGAAGAGAACCCCTGCCGACTACTTCTTGTTTCAAGGTAAGCAAAATATGTGCAAAAAAATCCTTTTCAGTAGTTTTCCCCACCAACATTTGTTAGGTCTATAATTGACCTTTCTAAAACCCTGAATTTCAGTTCCAGAAAGCTCCTTATCGGACAAGTGCTTTTTATGGTCTTTGGTGGCAAAATTATTACTCTAGAATGAATCACCATGTATGTCTTTGAACCAGGCTCTTCTTTTAGGACGTCCTCTCCCTCCCATGTGCCCATTCATTTGAATATTTCAGACTGTCGGGGGTTACATTGGTATAAGTTAACATACATTTGAAACACATCTCCCTCCTTGTGCTTTCTTGTACATGCCTCCGTCATGGGCGTAATTTTAGGGGTGACAAGGGTGTTTGTCCCCCCCCAACTTTCGTGGCACATCATTATTTTGTCCCCATTCATTTATCAGGGGTACCTTTTCCTTTAGATGCCATGTCCCCCCCAACCCCCCAACATTTTCAGCAAAGTTACTCCACTGGCCTCCGTTCTCGTGAGCTGTAATGCTGTCATGTAAAGTGCTGTGCTATGTATAAATGGAAACCCTGTTGAACTGTTTTACTGAAAGTAGACTACTTAAAGTTGATTAGTTGGTTGTACAACATGTTGGGACACTGCTAAACAAGTGAAAAAGCTGTAGATGAGCAAATAAATGTTCCATGTGTAGGAGACTCTTCTCTGCCATAGTATACGTTAATGCGGGTTAACCATAAGGGTATCCCCAGGTTTGAAAAGGCAGCGATGGGTGCATTTGGGGGTGTTGATAGCAAGTGACAAAGTTGGAAAACTGTTCAGCATGCTAGACACTATTGCTCGTCTGATGGGGGAATGAGTATATGGTATAACGTCGCAAGATTTTGGTGGTGTGGCATTAGCGAGTGAGCAGTGAATCGGAAGAGGTGTGGGCTGGGGCCTAAAAAAAAAAAAAAGCTTTGATTTCGTGTTTAAGTTCTTCCTTAGTTTCAGATATTGTGATCCGGTTGGAATCTCGTAGGAGAGGAAATGGGGAAAACTTTAGGGATACCTCCTGAGTGGCTGCCTGCAATGGTTCATGTGATGGGATTATAGCAGACCAAATTCTTGGTTCACAAATGAGCTCCTGTTTTAAATTGCTCTGCAGAGGGGTAGACTGGAAATCTGGAAATTAATAAGTATTATGACTTGGTTAATTACATTTTGTAAAACATACCTTAAGCACTATTCTAAAGCCATCTGGTAGGACAGATTTGTATTGGCACACTGTTTTTTCCAATTCAAAGCACTACAGGAAACCAGTTGTTGGTTCAAGGCATAAATGAGTTTCCAAAAATTGCTTCGCAGAGTTTGCTAATTAAAATGTTCTTGATTAGCAAACAAACGCATTTGATTACCAATGGTCTACTAATATTTTTAAATTCACCAAAAGCTATTTGTAGCCAAGACATAAAATGATCAACAATACAGCAGTTTTGTGTACCACGAAAGGAAGACAATGGTGAGATGAGTCAGGCCTTGCTAATTCTTAAATACTGTTAGACCTGTATGTCGAGTAACTTAGTTTCTGAGGGTTGTGGATCTGCTTAGAATCACTTTCTTTGCTTAGGCCGATATCTAGTGGTAGGCACAGACTATTGCACATGAGGTTTTCGAAGTACGAAAAGGGACGTTGACTTGGGCGCATTTGTAACTTTATTCCTAGTGAGCCGTTGCCTGTACCAATGATCGCTCACGTGTCGCGGTCCCTCTGATTATTTCTTTCCGCCATCGTGGCTAGACACATTCTCGCAGAGTTCTGTACCTATGCTACTTTTTGAGGTATAACTTTTATCAATATTTTGAACGATGCTGCTCAACACAACATCTCGACCGAAGACCAACTTGACGGGCGAAATAGATTGTTCCAGCAACGGGCTTTGGCCTACATCTGGCTTTGGCCTAGCAGCAGGGAGTGAGGGACTGATTCCTTTCTTTCAAAGAATGCATACCTCCATTTCCTACATTTACTGCTTCCGTCTTGCTGCCCTCAATATTTACATACATCATGGAGCGAACGTTGTTTAAATTCTGTCCTAACTGCAACAGGAAATATCCATGGAAGGACACCGAGTGTTGTGTGAAACCACTGCCTACCTTGAGATCACCAGGAGACCTGTTGTGCATCCTGTACATATTTAGGCCCCAAACCCTAAAACAGCGTTGAACGAAGCAGTGGGCAGCACATGCCTTGATGGCTGAGTCGGAAACCGCTGCCGGTCTCAGAGTCTGATCCAGAAGGCCAGGGCTGCGAAGACTCCGGTTGGAGCCCAAAGGCATCACAGGGGAACCATCAGGCTGCTGTGTACCAGCCCCCTGGCCCCCAAAGGCAGTTGCAGTGTGTTGCTATGGGGAGAGCCACTTACGAGGACGCACACGCGTGCACATCCAAACACGTAACCCCAGGCTGCTTTTTGACTGAACAGTCAAGAGGTCCACACGCCAGAGGAAGGCGCTTCACGGCCTACCGACCATGCGCCGAGAAAGCCTGCTGCCGTTCTGGAACAGCATTTCCTGCAAGGCAATAAAGAACAGTCGAATGCTACAGGCGTGAGTAAAACGCACTCAACGGATTTGGAGGCGTCGAAACATCTGTTGAAAAAGCAAAAAAGCCATTTTGGAGCAGGTAAACACCACAAAAGTCGCATGGCCACCAATCTCACACTCCTGCTGCCTCTGAAGAGGTACACCAGTATAAAGAGGCTCATTCTGCTCTATCCCAATGTCTTCACGAGAAGAAAAGGCCAAGGGATGATGTTCCCCTGAGCATAAACACCTAAGACAGGGACTTGGACAAAAGAGCACTTTGAGGAAACAATGGACCAAGTATTTTATTTTGTCGATTTTATGAACAAGTTTCCCATTCATCAGAAAACATTAGACCTAGAAATGTCTAGACAACTTCAGCCAGGCCATTTCCTTCCTCTTGTACATTAGAGGACATGTGATACCTGACTCCATCAGTCACCACTACCAAAAAGACCTGGTGTTCCACTCTCTGCTTCAGAGGCACCCCCTAATAAAGAGTGTGAACGCTTATACACGTTAGGCAAAGCCCATTGCTACCTCTGGGGCATAGATAACCAGAATTACAAACAATACAACACTGCTTGCAAGTTACAACAATGCTCAATGGGGTGAGGTGCTCAAACTTCTAGATTCATTGGGCCTCATCACGACTTCAGCGGTAACCCTTAAATCCGGCGGTAGTGCTATTATCGCTGGATTTAAGGGTCCGCTGAATCAGGGCTTCGGCGGATTTCGCCCCAGCTCTGAGCTGGGGGGAGATCTGCTGAAGATTTGCGCTATTACCGCTGGCGGGAAATCCGCCGGCGGTATTAGTGCGAAGATTCCCCATTAAGCCCAATGGGGAATGGGGCATTCCCGAATGGGCTCAGTGGGGAATGGGGACTTACTTTACTGCCGAACTCGTGATCCGGTGCTATAAGCGCCGGGGAGTTCGGCGGTAGGGCTAATACCGCCCGCGCTAATAGCGTTACCGTTACCGCCCAAGTCGTGATGAGGCCCATTGCCTGAACTTGCTAATTCACAGCTACTCCAAATCTCTAAAGATGGGAAGCAAGTGACACAAAACATATTAAGAATGTCTTGGACTAAGCCGATACTCCGGGAGAGTCAGTGCTGAGGGAACCCTACTAAAGAGACTCGTGTCTCTGTGAATCAGGGTTTAAACCCGAAACTCAAGCAGCACTTCTCAACATGCCAAGGCATATTTTTCCTAGCCAAGGGTTCAATAGATCCAACCAGCCAGGATTTGGGGCATCTGGATCCTCTTTTTACAGTCCCCAAACTGTCTTCCTCCTGTCAGTCCAAACAGAAGGTTTTGCAGAGGAAAACGGCGGACAGGGTTGCAGCTTCTAGAGGCGCAGCTGCCCCCGTCAACAAATGACATTCCAATTTATGCTCCCTCCCATGCAGCCCCAGTTGGGGGGGGGGGGGTTGCGTAACACTATTCACCCAGCAATGGGAGGGAATAACGTCAGATTGCTGTGTGCTCGTGACAGTGGCAAAACTGTACTCGGTACAGTTAATCGAAACACCACACCATGCCACCACCTTCCTCGTTCAAGAAAAATGTCTTGAACATGTCCTAATCCTACCGGAGGAGATTCAAATACTACTGAAACAAGCATTGACAATGCCAATAGTTTTTGCATTTACTGTTCTTTGCATTATGCAATTATAGGCACCAGGTTGCAAAGTTTGAAAGGAGGATGTGATAAGGGGTGCAGGTTAGATCTAACTTTAAAGAAACTAATCACGCTAAATGAATTGCTTCCAATTCATAAAAACAGTCTATTTCTACTACCAAAATTTAAAGCTACCAACTGCTGCAGGTTTTTAAAAAAGGGTCAGGCGTTCCTGGCAGCTAGTGGAGGCTCACTGTGTTAATTAAAATAAACAGGCTGCTATGTGCAGCCCCTCCTCCCCTTCCTCTCTCACTCACTTTCTCCCGCCCCCCCACCTCTCTGCTTCAAGTTGTACCTTTTGCTGCCGCTGTATGTCCCTGAATGCCCCTCTGTCTCCCTCCCCCTCTGATGGAAGGGGCAGGCACTGGCTAACAATGAAGCAATGCATGTAATTTTAAACAACATGAACTGCTGCCAAAGTCTTTCGGTATCTGTGGTATCAAGTTTATTATGTCAGATAAAATGTGAAGTCAGGTCATATAAAACAGTTTCATAAAACCAGATTCAAATGCAAGATGTATGTATACAAAACAATCAGTTTGCATGATATTGACTGTTATGTTGTGAACCCTCACCTAAAAGCCAAATAAAAAAAGCTTAGCATTGAATTCTTTAAAGTAGCTTAGAATAGTAACTTTTTGAGAGAGGCCTTTCAAACACAGCCAGTCAGCCCCACCAGATAAGGGACGTATCGGCCACTTTTACTCCCTAGATTTGGGCAAATACGCCCAAAAAAGAAAAAATAGGAAGTAAAAACACTCCCTACAAAACATAGGAGAGACATGTAGAATGTTGCGCCCCTGCTTTCACCCTCACAGCTCCATAGATATGTTTGGACCAGTAGTGCAGGGTTTTACCACAGGACGAAACTACTATTCTAACTGCCTAATTGTAAGTAAACGCATCTTTTATAGTGCATGAATAACTAGGTGCAAAGAAGTAAATAATAAACACATTTCTGTTTTTCAGTTAAAACATATTTTTACCTTTTTAATAAATGTGCTCTAAATGAGAATTGGACTTGCATATTTACTCCCTAAAAATAATTTTACTCCCAGCTTCAAAAAATAGGGAGTAAAATACTCCCACTTTCAAAACGTATCTGGAGCACTGCACTGCATCCAATATAAAACAATACACATTTTGGATGAGTCTATTCTTTGACCGATCACCATCGTTATGCGAGGTGGGTTAATTTTGAGCTTTTTTTCCTAGGACCATGCGCTTGTTGTAAACGTCAAACCTGGCAACACCGGGCACAGTGCTCTTTGGGACTGGACTTAAGTGTAGCCAAAGGGAGCGCTTTAAGCTTGGACTGGACCTGGCGGCTCTGGATTTCAGAAGCTTGTGTCTGGCTTGGGCTGAGGGAGGCACAGTCATTAATGGAGGAGCTTGACATGCAGGTGGGACAGGCCTGGGACCTGCTTAGCCGGCAGAGACTCACTGAGTTGTATATAAAGTCTGGGCTCTGTACGTAGTGACTATTGGATGGGGCGATTTAGACGCCCTGGCAGCGAGTAGTGTACTAGGTGATCCTAGGGTGGTCTGATGCAGCAGAGTTCTGCGCTTCCAACCCCTTTGGTTAATTGCTCTGCCTCTACCTGCGGCAAAAGCGTGATTGTGAGCAGAGGTCAGTACTGCAGCGCTGGGCCCAGGCAACTGTGTATATGGCAACGAGTGGAAATATTAATGAGCGCAGTGTATCAGTTTTAACGTCATGCACGGAGGCAGAGGGTAGTAAATCTTGGCTTTTGGATCCAAGCCAGGTGCTGGAAAGACAATTGCGGGATGTGTGGAACTCGCATTATGGCACAACATGGATGCAAGCCCAGGCCATTCCCTGACGTGGTTTCACCGGACACAGCTGCAACAAAAGCAATGATGCAATTTCATCTTAAGGAACTCATTAAAGCAGTGGAAGCACATGAAAAGACGAGGCCCAGCTGTTGCTTTGGCTATTTCATTGCCAAGCGTCGGCAAGTTGCCATAACGCCATACAGTGCTCCCGAACCCCGCTTTCTCCTTTCTCTTTTACAGTACTAATGTTTTGGTGATATTTGGTAGCTTAAGCCACAAAAAATTGCCAAAACCAAAAAGGAGCAATAGAGCTGGTACCACCTCTAGAGGAAGATCAAGGTATTTATTCAGTGTGCTTCCTTGTTCCAAGGAAATGTCTAACAATGCACCCAGTTCTAGATCTGCGCCCTGCGAACATGTATGCCATTCCTCTAATTCTGCATTTTCCCTCTGTTCGAGGATAATGATATAGACGAAATCAAAGATTGGGAACAACTACTAACAACCACTTCAAATGAAATGATGCACAGACTAATCAACTATCACAAAACCAAGCATGTACGATTGATACAAGAAATAACTAAAATAAAAGAAAATATTGAGAAACTTAATGTCCCGGAAAAAACCTTCAAAAACTATGAAATCCTAGATGAAATTATCGACAAATATTCAACAGAAATCAAAAAACAAAGGCAATTTTTACGGGACGAACTAGACTACAAATTTAAAAGTGTCTACACATTCAATAAAAAACCAACAACAGCGTCAAGAAACAGACCATCCAACGTCACTAAACCCAACAAACCTACTGCCACTCCTCTATCGTCGGACACATACACAGTTAGTGATAGCGAACTGGAAGACAGAAGCTCGAGCCAACCAACCTTACCTCACTCATCAACAGCTGAAACTCCAATTACCACGAAAGACACAATACAATGTACATGGCTCATCTTTTTTAGAAAAATTCCAACAACAGAAATATATGAGAAACTACACAAGAACGCCCGGAAAAAGAAATCCTATCTTGACTCTACAACCAAGACCAAACGCGGCAAGAGAGGAGGGTGTTGCAGACAGTCAAGAAAAAATTGGAGTACAGACCAGATCTCAAAATCCCTTACCCCAACGCAAAACCTAGTCATCAATCTCACAGGAAAAGAATTAACGACACCACTCATTCAAGCACTAAACAAGGGACTTAACTTTTGCCCAGACCGCAATTACGACGACTTTTCCACAGTAGTCGATCTACACACTTTTTTCCGAAAACTCAAATTGAAAAAATTCTTTGCGAATATGGAAGCTAAGAAACGCACGACTAAGATTATTGTTGAACCATCAGACTTGTCTGTCAAACATGTTGAATATACAGTGGATCTAATTAACATCACAGAAGACGACGATCAGTACATAAGTTCATGGAGGAACAAAACATTGCTTCAGGACTAGCAATTCAGACCAAACTCGAGGACAAATCAAAGTTCACACCGAATTTACCTCCAGAAAACGTTATTGACACCTTCTGTAAAGTAGTTCAAAATGAACTTCTAGACATCTATATCAGCAAAAACTCCAACCACAATGGCAAACTGACAAAACGGAACAACATTTCAATCTCCCAAATTCGAGCACTTAAGGATCTCAAAAATAATCAAGATATCACTGTAAAATCAGACAAAGGGGGAAACATAGTACTACTGAAAACAGAAGACTATATACAAATGGCCCTAACACACCTCAAAGACCGCAACTGCTATGAAATAATCGAAGAAAATCCATTCTCCAAGATAGGGGACAAATGGAAAATCATGAGCAGTCACTGGAAAGACCTTGAACTACTAACAGAAGAAGAATACAAATACATGGCTACATCCCATCCCATCACACCGACGATCTATTTGTTACCAAAAATCCACAAGAAATTTACCAAATTACCACCAAGCAGGCCCATCATAAATGGCATTGGATCAATTACTGAACATATTTCAGAGTATATAGACCACCAACTGCAACCCCTGGCGAATTCACTGGCATCTTAGATTAGAGAAACCACTCGCATCATTCAACTCAGACAACATACCTTTGAAAAAAGACTACTGGCTAGTAACCATGGACGTTACTTCATTATATACAAGCATCCTACATGACAAAGGACTGAAAACCACTGATTACTTCCTGAAAACCCGCTCCATCTCCTTCAACGATCACAACAACATGATTTTGGAAATGTTACAATTTACATTAGAGAACAACTTCTTTGTCTTCAACAAAACCCTGTACCGGCAGTCTCAAGGAACCGCCATGGGTGCAAAGTATGCCCCACCATATGCAAATCTTTACATGGGACACTTTGAAATAGAATTCACATGGCAACATCCATCATTTACTCACCTCAACAATATCATCTTTTGGGCCAGATACATTGATGGCATCTTCATAATTTGGAGCGGAACAATACCAGCTTTTCAGGACTACTTCAACTATCTCAATCATAACACTTTCAACCTCAAATTAACTACGGAATACAGTCAAACCACCATCAACTTTTTGGACATCATCTTCTATATAGAAAATGACACCATCTGCACAACACTCTACACCAAACCCACAGCTGTCAACAGTATTTTGCATGCAACCAGCAGCCATCCCAAACACATCATCAGAAACATACCATTTGATGAAATCTTGAGGGTAAAAAGGGGCTGCACAAAAGAAGATGACTTTACCATTAAAGCCAAAACAACAGTAGAGAAATTCATCATGAGAGGATATCCAACCAAACTTGTCAAAAACAGTTACAAGAAATCTCTATCAAGGACAAAGCAATCACTGCTACAAGTCAAACCTAAAACTGACCCCACTACTGATAACATCAACAGGAAAATCAGCTTCATTACAAACTTCAGTGCTAATAATTCAATCATTCGGAAAATTCTCACTAAATATTGGAACATTCTCAAATCAGATCCTGACCTCACGACCTTATTGGAGGCCAAACCCACCATCACATTCAAGAAAGCCAAAATTCTCAAAGATGAACTTAGTCCTTCACACTTTGAAATCAACACTACGGACCAAAACCCCAATCCACCGACTTTGTGGCTACAAAAACCGTTAAAAGGAAGTTACAAATGCGGCCAATGCTCAATTTGCAAATATTCAGACAACGCAAGAACTACTGTCACCAAACCCAATGGCACTGTCTATACCATCAAACAATTCATCAACTGCAACAGCAAATTTGTTATATATATCAAGTGCCTGTGCAACAAACAATACATTGGAAGCATGATCAGAAAACTTAAAATCAGGATCAGCGAACATATTCGAGCAATTATTAATCAGGATTTAAGATCTCCAATGGCCACCCATTTTCTACAAACACATCAACCAACCCAGATCAACCACATTAAATTCTTTGGAATTGTTACAATGAAACCTGCCCCCCGCGGAGGCAATATGGAACAAAAACTAAAACGGCAAGAAGCCCGCTGGATTTGTTTGGACACCTGCAACACTGGTTTAAACAGTGACCAGGAACTGTCACTTTCTGTAAAACTACTTGACTAGACCCACTTAAACAATATCAGGAGCATGTCACTCTATTCATTCCTATTCACTTTGTTCCCCACTACCCTCTCCGTTTCACCTGCGCTCTCTTTCAAACACATGACCTTTTTCCATATATGTAGCGAAGCTAAGATGCAATGAATCACCTTCGAAGTCAACCCTATCTTATCCCACATGGACTTTCATGCAACAGTCCAAGCACACTCACATCGAGCATGTCTTGTGCCTTCAGTTATTAATCACACTACATCAGCGTCCTATTATTCTATCTACCATGATTCTAATACAATCTTCTCCCCTTTTCTTTTGGACTCCATGTTTATACCTTTTGTCATCTATTTTCAAGTATATTTACAGCCATCACAGCCATCACCAGGCCGTACATCTCGTGTGCCTCAAATTTAACAGATTCATCCCTTTAGCTCAACTTACCTAATAGTTGGAAAACCCATGGATGTGTTATTCACATCCACTAATTCATTTAAATAAACACACGTCTAGCAAAATAACATTCTATTCATCAGAAAGACTGCAACAGTGCGGCGGTGCGTGTGCGCAGTGATGTCATCACGCGGACGCGTGCGTGCGCGTGACGTCATCGCGCGTTAGCCCGTGTGCGCGTGGCTTTGTTGCGCATGCGTTTTACCGCGAAATTTCTACTATAAAAACACTGCACCTCTACAGTAGGGCAGCAGAAACCGAACGGGAAGGACATCCATTCTGACGTAGCGATAAGAACACATCTTTACCTTTGATCTAAGTCTAAACCTCCTTCTGCCACTAACTTTAAGCAACAAAATGTTTCCCTATTTTCTTATTTAAACCAATTCAGTCTTTTCACCATTTAACAGAACATTGACTCATTATGAGCTTGACCACCCTACTGGTCAATCACTTCATTTACACTTCTAACCTCTTTGCAAATTATACATTCCCGTTTTTTCTTACAAGCAACTGGTCTATAACTTCTATGCACAAAACGAACATTTATGTCCAGCTCTGCACTTTGGACTGTTAGTACTTTGATATGACATTTTATATAAATAAGTATCCTTATGTTTTTTACAGACCATATTTTGAGCTAACGACCATGACAGACTTCTTTTGATCAAGCAGAATTCACCATATTGACAACATTTATTTCACTAAACATGTAAGTACCAATTGTTATACACTTGTCATCGCATTGGGCTACATTGTTCGAATGAAGCACTAGACTTAATGCTCCCCCATATTTGACCTCCACCTTTTCCTTCTTCCTCCTAGGCCATAACAGTACCAATTCATCCAACATTCCTCCTGAAGAACCGCCGTAATTACACGACGGGGAAACACGTGTTGAGGAATTATATTGTTTAGTTCTGCTCTATACCTTCCACACTGAGTCCAACACAGGACCCTTCTTTCAACAGCAACATTTCAACTTAAAAAGCAATTGTACTCATACCGGAAATCAGGATCAATTAACCATTCAGGCCACAGCCAAATTTATGAATCTATTTCTGCAACCTTGACTTAGTGACAGCAACTAAGCATATTTCAAGTCTCAGCCAATCCACAACCTTCACTCTAGCCTAGTAAAAGCAACTAAGGTTACCTTAAGCCTCGACCAATTTGCAACTTTTCTTTTTGTAACTTGTACCATATTTTCAAAGCCTAGTGTAAACAACAAGGACATTAAAATCTTGAAATTGACTGGATTTTCATCGCAATACAAGTGAAAACAAATCAATCCGGAATTCATTATTGGCTTAGTGCAATCCAACTAAGGACAATACATTCCAGCATGGACAAAATACTTAGTCTTATTTAGATTTGAATCTTATCAGGATTATTTTCTCATTTGTGCTCGATTTGTCTTTTTCTTCCCTATTCAAGACCTGTTTGTCACATACGTGTTCGTACCTTGAGACTTGAAATCAACAAATAAATTACTTCTTGCAAACTTACTACTTGTGCCAACATATACCTTTATTTGAGAAGCGCGACAGGAGGGCTCTTTTTTCTTCTAGTTTTTCCTGGCCCAGGTCAGCCTCTGTGGCATCCCTCAGTTGCAGCATCTCTAGCTTGTACGTTCATCATTCTGCCAAATATCTTCCACTTAGAGCGCCATCACTGCCTCCAAGGCTGACCCTTCTTTTCTTTCTTCATCAATTCTCTAATTCAGCATGACTGCGTTGCAGGAGGTAATGCCCCTGTTAAAACAAGGGGCTTACATGGCAACATTGGACATGAAAGATGCATACGTTCATATTTCAATGTTGCCAGTGCACAAAAAAATACCCAAGATTCAAAGTGGGGGGGGAGCACTACCAATTCAAAGTTCTACCATTCGGCATAGCCTCAACCCCCAGGATGTTTACAAAGGTCTGAGCACTAGTGGCCACCCATTTGCGAAGGCAGTCCATTCCAGTGTGCCCTTAATTATAGGTCTGGCCAATAACGGTAGACACACCTCGAATATGTCAGCAGAACACCCATCAAACAGTCGACCTACTGTTCCAATTAGGTTTCTCCATAAACGAGAAAAAGCCAAGTCTAGTGCCCAGCGAAATAAAACAATTTCAAATGGATTGTGTCCTCGCAGGTATTCCTTATCTTTGATATTTCCAATATCCAGCTTTGCTGCTTCAGAATTTTTTTCAGCTGTATGTCGATTCCTGTCAACTCGATGTCCCTTGGAGACCTCCGTCTCTATGTCGACGTCACCAAAGATATATGTAGCAAGCACAGCGCCCGTTGTCTTCTGTTGCGTTTTTCCGCCCGTGGCCGTTGGATATGGTATGCTTCATTGCTTCATAGGAATTTCTTCGATAAATTCTTAATTCTTCGAGTGAATCCGTGAAGAATGGCTTAGTCTTCGGGGTCTTCGACTCGTACATTGGGTTTCAAGAAGGGCTGTGACTGTGGTGCAAATATGTCCGTTATGGACCCCCATATAATCTGCCTATGGTGTCTGTGGTCGGCTCATCTGTCATCGGAGTGTGAGGACTGTCTGTCCATGACGGCCAAAGCCCTGAGAGAGCGTAGAGGGAAGCTAGCGGCAGGTAGGACCCAAAAATCCCATTCGACTCTATCGAAAAAACTGAAATCTTCGGAAAAGTCGAGAACAGCTTATCCTCCTCGCAAAAAAAATAAACATTTCCGGTCACATAGCGGTTCACACCACTCGTCCTCTAGACACAGAAAGAAATGATGCCATAGATCGCCATCTTCCTCGTCTACAAGTTCCTCACTGGAATGGGTAGTTTGCCCCACTAAATCTAGCTTACTGGTCCAGTAGGAAGAGTTTAGATTACGAATGTTAAAGGTTTTGGAGAACGCTGCCGTGTCCCCCTCGACTGCACCCAAGAGCCATGCTCCGGTTGAAAGACCTCATAAGCACCAAAGGCTTGTGTCTTTGGACCCGGTGGCAAGACTCCTCGAGAGCGATCAAAGGATCCCTTAGTCGAGGTAAAGTCCCCTCGAGGACTGTACCATTGACCTCATGGACACCGGAAGACTAGACCATCAGGGTCGAAAGGTGCATCACCTACGCCATCTGTGCCGATAACTTATGAGAACCCAACTATGCTTTGAGCGTCAACCTCCTCGACGCCATAGGTGTTGAAGCGATCAACGCAACCTTGAAAGCCGTCGACAGTATCAACAATTTCGGCTCCATTGGCCACAAATGTAATGACATCTACTACATTGGAAAAGGCATATACTCCCTTGCCCAGTTCTGATTATTTCAAGTCTCTCTCCTCTATTTATGAGGATGCAGAGGAATTTTCAGATGAATCCAGAACTTTTGGTTTGCAGTATGGCCTGAGGCATTAATTTCAGAAGAATCCATGAAAAACCTACAAGAATGCCTGCATGATGCTAGTGGGTTAGACACCTCACCAGAGGTTGAGTTCGGCAGGGCAGACCCAGGTGACCATGCTAAAGTGACACAGACAATTGATGTCAAGGGTTAGGGAGTATATGGAGTGGTCGAGACGAACACCAGTATTTGAGGAAGACGATTTAACTGACATCTTGGACGGGACCACAAGAGGACCCAATGGTACCTTTCCATCAAGCCTTACAAAGGCGTGTGGCTACCAACTGAGAGGCACCAGAGGTCATTCTGGCTGTCAACAAAAAGTTGACGTCAAAGTACAGAGTTTCAAGCTCTGACCCTTTTTTCTTGTCCAAGCACCAAACACCAGAGAGTCTGGTGTTTCAAGCGGCCACCTCCACCAGTAGGCAGAATGCCTATCCTACAATCTCTCCGGATAGGGATGACAAGTGTTAGAACGCCATGGCCCCAAAATGTTTTTTCGGTTCGGAGTATGGCCTTGAAATCAGCTAATGCTAGGTGCGCATTAGAAAGGTTTACACACACCCTTTGGCAATGCATTTCCATGGCGGCTGACCATATGCCCGAAGGGGAAGAACAAGACTGTTTTTTAAACATTGTCAAAGATGGGAAAGATGTGATGCGCAAATCCCTCCAGACTGGTCTCGACTCTGCTGACAATATCAGCAGAGCCTTGTGGCAAGTACAGTGATGCGCAGATTTACCTTGAGAAATTTCGGAATTTGCCCCAGACTTACAATCAAGACTTCTCAACATGCCCTTTGACGGCACTCCTTTATTCGGAAACAAAGCTGATGAGAGTTTGGAGAAGCTGCAAACTTCCAAGGCAACTGCCAAATCCCTTGGAGCTCCAATCACAGGGTACACCCTGGAGGGGTAGGTCCTTTCGTCACTGCTCCACATTTGGAAGGGGCAGAGAACAGCCAGCTCAAAGAGGACAAAGAAGATTCCCCCGCGGTGGACTGGGAAGAAGTACTAGGACTGCAACAGCAGCTGCCTCAGAGGAGCTGCCTCACCTTCAGCCACTGTGTCAGCCACCCCAAAACCTTGCTCAGGACTTGATTCACAAGACTGCAGTGGGAGGCCGATTGTTACGGCATCTGACAGAATGGCAGGAATAGCCAATACTTCAGATGCATGGGCATTGGAAACAGTTGCCCAAGGCTACTGCCTGCCTTTTCTGCAAAAACCTCAGTCATCCACCGGGGAACAACTCTTTGAAAGTTCCTGATCCGCTCCTTATGCAGCAGATTTTAACCCTGCTAGAGAAAGGTGCTATAGAACCAGTACCTGTAGCGCAGAGGAACAAGGGTTGGTACTCCCCATATTTTCTAATCCCCAAAAAGGACAGAGGCTTGAGACCCATGATGGACTTAAGAGACTTGAACAAGTTCCTCAGGAAGTTCAAGATGGTAACCCTTTCTCAGTGTCATGATCTCTGCTTCCAAAAGGCCAGGACTTACCCAACTCCCTTGGAAGCAGACCCATAACCCAGGTTCCGAGTGCCAGCCAGTCCCAATTGGGACCTTTTGGACCCTGTCCTGGCGCCAGTGGCGCCAGGCTCATAAATATGCCCAGTCCCAGCGCTGCAAGCGCCGGGCTCATAATGCTTGGGTGGACTTACCTGCAGCAGACCATGCTGCTTACTTACCTGCCAGTTGAACCCCTGATCCTCTTCTGTTTGGGACTACTTTTCCTGTTGGGTGGGGCAGGAGCCACTCCCTAGGTTCAGAACACTGGAACTCTTCTGGAAAGCAGGAACTCTTTTCTTACCTAGGCGTGGCTGTGGAAGGAGACACCTAAGCACTACAAGAGGCTATTTAAACCACACCCGATGGATGAATCTTGCTTTGCGTTATTCTGCATCCTCTGCAGCAGAATGCTCATTGTGTCTTCTGCATCTGATCCTGGGCCTAAAGGAAAGAGGCTTACCATCCTGAATCCAGTCTTCAGCAACATCTATAAAGACAAGAAAGAACAGGTTAGCACTACGGTCTTCAGTGACAGCGCATCTCTTACCTGGTCCATCGGCTGTCATCAACGCCTCGCGCAGCATTCCTGCATCTGAAAGACAAAGGCTTACCTACTCTTCACGCGCTCCGGAGGTCATCGCACTGCATTCCGGCATCTGAAAGACAAAAGCTTACCAACTCTTTGCACGCTCCGGAGGCCTTCGGCGCTGCATCCCGCATCTGTAAGACAAAAGGTGCGTTTAAAGACATTGGGTAACGTTAAATACTCACGTGCCATTACTCCATCCACGCCGAACTCAGTGGGCATTCCGGCATCCTTCAGCAGCTCCGAACTGGTACCTGCAAAATAAAAGGACAGTTAGTGCGCATCGTGAAGCAAGCAACAAGCGCTTACTTACGCGCTTCCAGGCGCTTCTATTCCGCATACGGGTCCATCCTCAACTCACTTCAGCCAGTCAACCGCCATCGCCGGAACCTTGCAAAATAAGAGACAGCATTACAAAAGACTTTTAAAGACATTTGAAATATTCGGAACTCACCGTTCGTGAAGTAAACGACGGACAGCAGTCCTCTGAAGTCAAGAGGCCTGCGCTACCTATCCAGTGAAGAAACTGGTTACAGCACCCTGCCCCGAGGCAGATGGAGAGCTCGGCGTTCACTTACCTAAGGTGAGAGCGTTAACCTTTGGGGTTCTACAGGAGAGGAGAAAAGGAAAGAGATAGGGCCACCCCAATAACCCCAGTTCATTAATCCCATATTTTCTATCTGCAGACATCTTACTCTTCGAGTCAGGCATACAGTGCACAGAGGTCCAGCCCAAAGAGCCAACCGGGTGCTACACATCACTTTTGAAGATACGGTAGTCACCCAGTCAATACCGGCGCCTCTGCGAGAATCAGGTGAGCGTTACACTCAGATCCTTCAGGCCCTCCAGTTTCAGGATTAGATGGTATCATTGGATCTTCCGTATATTTACTTTCATGTGCCGATCCATCACAAGCACAGACAGCACCTGAGGTTTGACGTTGGCGGTTCTCATTATCAGTTTCAAGTTCTGCCATTTGGGCTGTCCTCCGCCCCAAGTGTATTCACCAAACTGATAGCGGTTGTGGCCGCGAATCTCAGGAGTGGGGGAATTCACGTTTACCCCTACCTAGACGATTGGCTGATCAGGGCCAGTTCCCCAGAACAGGCCTTGGGACATCTGAGCTATGCTTGCCACTCCCTTCACAGTTTGGGCCTCTCCTACCTCAACCTCAAGAAGTCCCACATGATACCATCACAAAGACTCCAATTCATTGGGGCAGTCCTGGATGCATCCCTGGGAAAAGCCTCGCCACCTGTGGTGAGGGCTCAAGACATTCTGCAGATGGTGACAAAATTCCAGAATGGCCAGCGTCTACTGGCCTTCGATTTTCTGAGGTTGCTCGGCCTCATGGCATCCTGCATCTTTCTGGTTCCAGAGGCTTGCGTGAGAATGAGAACTCTCCAATGGGCTCTCAGGACTCCGTGGTCCCAATTGTCAGGAGGGATGTCAGACCTCCTACAAATCCCAAGCAGAGTCTCACCAGATCATCAGTGGTGGGCCTGTCGGGAGAACATCTTGAAAGGAGAACCATTTTGGCAACCATGGCCGGAGATATCAGTAGTGACGGACTCCTCACTTACGGGGTGGGAAGCCCATACAAACGATCTGAATCAGCGGTCGTAGGTCTCCATCAGAGTCCAAACTACATATCGACCTTTTAGAGCTGAAGGCAATCGGACTAGTGCTGAAGACTTTTCTGCCATCTGAATGGGGAAAGAATGTCCTGATAATGACGGACAACACAGTGGCCATGGACTACCTCAACAAGAGAGGTGGTGTAGGGTCACTACCACTGTGCAGAGAGGCAATGCAGCGCTTGTTCTGGGTAATACAAGAAGGTATATCTGTCGGCAGTTCATCGAGCTGGAGAGAAGAACACAACGGCGGACGATCTGAGCAGGCAGAGCAGTCTCCCACGAGTGGGAACTAGCTCAGGAAGTCCTTCAAGAGATCTTCACCCTTTGAGGAACCCCTCAAGTGGATCTCTTCGCGACAGGTGGCAACCGGAAGGTTGAGCTATTACTGCTCAAGGGAATTTCCCCCAAGAGGAGCTCTAGAAGACTTGTTAGGGATGGACTCGGAATTTCCACTCCTATACGAGTCTCCTCCAGTCCCTGTCATTCCTTGCATAATGAGGAGGTTGAGAAAGTTCAAGAAATCAATCATCCTAGTTGCTCTGGATTGGGCCAGGAGGACGTGGACCTTCTGGAGTTGTCCATCTGCCCTCCAATACGTCTTCCACAAAAAATGGGCCTTTCTCTCACAAGAGGAGGGTCGAGTTCTCCATCCGGATATCAGGATCATCAGCCTTCACGCATGGTTTCTGAGAGGCTGAGATACAAGGATTGGGACCTCACGGATGACGTAATGGAGATTTTGCTTTTGCAAATCTTTGTACGGTTGCAAGTTCTGCAGCTGGTGTAGAGATAAGAAGGTTGACCCTTTTACATGTAATACACCGATAGTGATATACTTTTTATTACATCTGGCAAATCTGGGGCTCCAGATTGGTACCATCAAGGGATACTTCGCAGCGCTTTCTATTTTTAAGCGCACTTCATAAGAAGTTTATCACTTTAAGATACCTTTAATTGTACAATGTGTAAAGGGCCTGACAAATGTTTTCCCTCCAATCCCTTTTCAAGTCCCAGTTTGGGGTCTCAACTTAGTGTTGAAGTTCATGATGGGGGCTCCTTTCGAGCCATTCCTGTCCTTTGAGGCTACTAACTCCAAAAAAACATATTTTTATAGCAATTGCATCTGCCAGATGAGTGAGTTAGCTACAGGCTTTATCCTCCAAGCCTCCTTACACTATCTTTTTTAAAGATAAAGTGGTACTGAAAGTGAAGCCCACTTTTCTCCCCAAAGTTATCTGAGTTTCATCTTACTCAAAAGATAACGTTAACATTTTTTTATCCTCCTCCACATCCTGGGAAGGAAGAGGAAAGGCTTCACAGGCTAAACATGCACTGAGCTTTTACATATCCAGAATGACAAAGTTAAGACAAGATGACCAATTATTCTTGGGCTATTCGGGTCACAAATTGAGGATGGCTATTAACAAACAAACTCTATCCAGATGGATTATATTGGCAATATCGGAATGATGCAAACTGGGGGCAGGGGGAGAGAAGATCCTCCGGAACGCCTACGAGCTCATTCGACCAGGGGCATGGCAACATCTGCTTTATAAACGGGAGTTCCAATAAGGGATATATGTGCAGCTGCCACATGGTTGTCTGTACACACCTTCACTAAACATTATAGTGTAGACGTTTCTTCAAGTCCGAAATCTGCATTTGGCAAAGCAGTGTTGCATTCTGTGCACACACCCATGAAATCTATGCTCGTCATACAAAATTCTGACTCCCTCCTCCAAATTCTTTAAACTGCTTTGGGAGTGTATCAAAGATCAGGAATACGTCGGAGGCCACAATCCATTCAAAGAGCAAGTTATTTACCCCTAGTAACTTTCTTTCGACTGTATGTTCCTCCCCTGTATTCCTTATTGCCCCTCCCAACTTAGCCTGCAGTAGACTTTCCCTTGCGGTTACAGTCTAGGCTCTCAGGAGGAGTATCCATCAGGCACAAGATAAATCCATCATTTGTAAAAACGGAACTGAAGCCAATGGGCGCTGCGCGTGCTACATATACCTTCAGTGACGTCTACATCGAGGCGGAGGCCTCCGAGGGACATCGAGTCAACCGGCAACGACGCACAGCGCCCCCTG
The DNA here is from genome assembly GCF_040938575.1 of Ambystoma mexicanum. NCBI lineage: Eukaryota > Metazoa > Chordata > Amphibia > Caudata > Ambystomatidae > Ambystoma > Ambystoma mexicanum. Next base: position 835,103,432 of record NC_090923.1, read on the forward strand.
CTGAAAAAATATTTCCGAAGCAGCAATGCTGGATATTGGAAATATCAAAGATAAGGAATACGTGGGAAGAACATCCAGTCGAAAGAAGGTTACCAGGGGTAAGTAACTAGTTCTTCTGGCGGCCACCAATCTGAACAAACAACGGATTGGTTTCCCCCTTCCAACGAGAGGGTCCAAAACATATTATTCCAAACACCTCAGTATGTAGCTGGTTGTCAAAGTGCAAAAGGCAATGTGCCTTCTGGGAATGATGGCTTCCTTTATGTATCTAGTGCCACATGCCCGACTGTGCATGTGTCCAATGCAAGAGTGGTTAGCGAAACAATGGTGTCAAGCAAGTGGTCTATGGGGCAATCTAGTGGTGGTTTCACAACCTCTGGTTCAATCTCTGCAGTGGTGGTCCAAGGGGAAAGCCTTTCAACACTCCAGCTATCGATGCCACTCTTACTACAGACTCATCCCTGACACGGTGGGGAGCCCATTTGCCCCAGCACACTGCACACAGGGTGTGGACACCAGCATTAACCAAAAAACATATCAACCTCCTGGAACTACTAGCAGTCTTCAAAGCACTTCAAGCTTTCAAACCACGGTACACAAGAAAGTTATAATCCTAACAGACAGCACTACAGCCATGTTCTACATAAACAAACAAGGGGACACACATTCTGTCCAAAGTAGCCCAGAACATTTTGGCTGTGACCACTAAAACAATTGTTTATCCTGATGCATCATGTGCCAGGGGAACTGAATTCACTGGCAGACACATTAAGCAGAAGTGTGGTGCGGTGCTACCCTCGGAACACAAGTGGCCACTAAGCCATGCTACACAACATCTTCTCAGACTGGGCGTTCCCAGAAATAGACATCTTTGCTACTCAGGGGAACATACAATTCCTAGACTGTGTCCAGATTTCCCCAGAAAGGCTCCAAAGGGAACACACTACCAAAGGATTGGTCAGGAAAATGTGTGTACGCTATTCTCCCTCAACCCTCCCCAACACCCCTTCTCAACAAAATAGTCCACAAGCTACACCAGGAACAAGTAATGCTTATCCTGATGGCTCCCATGTGGGTATGATAAACATGGGTCTCGCACCTACAAATGATGTCCCTGTGTCCTCCCATGAAAATACCATGCCAATCCAACATGTCATAGCATCAAGGGACAACACTACACCATGCCCTCAGACATTGAACTTAGCAGCCTGGCTCCTGAAGTCATTGAATTTGGTCACTTCATCCTAGACCAGAGATGCAGGGACATTCTCAAAGAGGCAGATAAATTAAACACATGACATTGCTATTTTAGCAAATGGAAGCCTTTTGTGTTATGGTGCAAAGCCTGTTCACTCAATCCAATTGAATGCTCACCTTCAAATAAAGATCAAGGCTTGGTCTTCAACTCATTAAAAGTATACCTAGCTGCTCTCTCAGCTTAAACCACTTCGCAAAACAAAGTTTTATGGTGGAAGATCCCTGTAATTGTATGCTCCATATTTTTTTAAGTTGGGAGTCAAATAATTTTTGGGGGAGTAAAAATGTCAGTCCAATTCCAGATATTTTATAAGCGATTTAAAAATGATTTCCATTGTTTCAAAATTGCCTTTCTTGCATTGGGCAGCTTATCAATTTTAATGGATATTTTACCCAGCTCGCAGGCTTGGACTGGGAACAACAGGGAAATGACTGAACCAAAAATGCAAAATGTTTGTTGGGTCAAAGTGGCCCACTTTTTTGGCCTATGTGGGCCAGTTGATAAGCTACTTCACCCTGCGGCGAGTAGTTTTGACCAGTGCTAATGAATGAATTTCTTTAAAATACACAATTTGCATCATATTTTATCAAAACCCTCAAAAGGAATGAATTGCCATTTGCTACTATGGGCCACTTTCATTGGTGCCCGAGACAATGTTATGCTCCAGTCCGACCCTGCCAGCTTGCCCTCTGATTCTTTTGTTTAGATTGGACTGCTACTCATATTTTTCTGATACCCAACTTTATCTTTGCATGGTTGACAGTCTGGAGCAATTCCAGAGACTGGATGACTTTCTGACTGGAGTAAAGGAATGAATGAGACGGATTGCTCAATTGATTGCAGAGAAGACTGCAATCATTTTCAAAGGGTATAGTTATATTTTGGAATACTAGTCTCTGACTCTGCAAGTGCCCACCCGAGTGATGGCATAGGCTGATGGATCAACAGGCAACTTGAAGCTAAAATAGGCTATAACAATTGAGATTTCTTTGATTCAAAACACAGGCATTAGGAGAATATCTCTGTCTAATAGTGAGAGTTATAAGGAAACAACCATTTCTTCAGAGGTTTATTCAAGCCCTAGTTTCAGGTAAGTAGTTCCATAGTCTACAACAGTTTGTGATCTGTGTTTCGTAGCCAGAATGCTTCACACAGTCATTGACAGTTCTACGAAGTTACTCGGATATCCTGAGTGATTCATGCAGTAACTCATAGTTCTTACAGCACCCATAAGGGCTGGGACCATCCTGTCAAGGCCTCTGGTGGATTTTGGCCTTATATGGTGGTGTTCGCCTTGCTTCCAAAAGACAGTTGAGTTCTTGCTGGTCGGCCCTGGGTTGATTATCAGGCTGTAGTCGTTATTGACTGTACCCACCTGAGCCAAGGGCAGTGTGCCATTCTTTGAGCTAGTCATTGGCTCATGCTGATCAAGAGAACACCACAGCAACCAGTGGCTTCTCTGTGAGCACTATGGCTGTGATTGACTTTTTTTTGGTTGCTGAGTTTGGGTGAGGAGTTATCACTTGGTCTCAATGAGCAAGTGTTACTTAGCAGTCCTTTTGTGCTCTCACTCATGCACTCGTTCTCGGTCGTGCACTACTGTTTGCACGCGCTCTCCCTCACAAGTCTACTTCTCTTCTCCCACTTTCCCCCACCAACCCTACTCTTCTCTCTCCCTCAAGTCTTATTCTCTGGTTCAGCTCTGCAAGACACGTTTTCACTGCAGCTTCTTTTCACCCACTCTGAACAAAGAACCTCTTTTATATTGCTTGGAGCAGATGTCTGGTTCCCAATTTGTGGGGTGGTCAGGTGGTTCCCTGCAGTGTTCCGATTGGGAGTGAGACCTTGCAGTGCAGAGGGAATATTGCTTGTTTTGCTTGTGCAAACCCTACTTCTGAAAAAGGATGGGTAGGTTTTTCACTGTGGTGTTCTGGTTTAGTGGGAGTGGGAGGGGAATATTGTTTGTGTATGAAAAGGTGGTTGGGGGGGTGCATCTACCCCACCAATCTAGTGTACCTTGTCTTAATTTGGTTGGATGCTCGGCTGGGGCCTCCATTTAAAACTAGGCGGTGACTCCCAGTTGGGTTTGGTGGTTAGGAGGGGTTTACATTATGGCTAATGGACCCTTGTGTATGCGGAATGCTGTTTTCAGAAGAGACTGCACCATATGCAGGGCAGTCCATGAAAGAATAGCTGTGAACCTGAATGAATGGACAATTGTTTATGGGACAGTACGGACAGAAGCTAAATCTATGTGGCAAGGACACTTGGCTGATCTATCAAATGAATTTGTTTCAAGAACCAGAGCACAATTTTAAAGATTTGCGCGTTAGAGATAGAGAACTGGAAACCATGTTTTTTGCACAGTAATTATCAATTCTGCAGCAACTTTGGTGACTAGCCACACAGTTTCAAGTGGTGGTGTTACCTTATCCAAACAATTGCCTTGGTTGACACTTAACAATACCGACCAGAAGTCGATACGTTTATACTGAATAGAACTGTATACTTCATGGAAGAATATATAGTGTTCACTAAGCATTTAAGCTTTGTGTTGACCAGTTAATAGGTGTTAGGCTGTAGAGGCCTTTTTCATGTTTTAAACAACATATTTGCCCCTGAAGAAGTTCCTATAATTGTGGTAGATTGCAGATGAGGAACAAAACATGTTGGGCTTGATATGAACACCCACATTGATGTGGTTGTATAACAACAAACTAATGAGTTATTGAGGCAGTAGGTAATCGTGCCTTTACATGCAGCCATGACTGAGATTAAGACTCACTACCATTTGTGATTATTAAATGTACATTCGTGGACTTTTAGAGATGGGATTTTTTTAAAAAAAGTATTCTGTAAATGAAATATTTTATGTGTATATGACCATTTCTTAAATCGCTGTATTTGTGCACAAGTCACTTTTTTGGTGGAATGCACTGGTCTCTTTATAAAGCACAATATACTTGCTGATTGTTTTATGATAGACATTTTTTATGTTCTAATAAAGTCTTGGAGTAAGTGAAGGAGGTGCTGGAATATGAAGGTTGAATTCTCCTTCACTATTGGGTACCGTTAGCTAGATGGAATAACATTTAGTGAGTTTATTTAGACTTCACCTTGAAAGAAATTGCCATAGTGATTTAGAGGTTGTTCGCTTTAGAGTGTGTATAATTGTTTAAAACAAGGGGTGCTATTCAACCTCATTTCTTCCTGGTGTCCCTCAGTGTTAAGTACCCCTTGTGAAGTTCTACCTGGTAAGGTGGAGAATGTCCTGCTTCGAGCTCCCATTAATCGATGTAAATCAGTGTTTCCCAGAACGAGAAGTGGATTGTTCCATGACAGCAATGTCTTTGAGGGATGTTAAAGTAGTGGTGGAAGGACTCCCCTACCACCTGTCTGCACCTGGGGGATTCCCCTCAAATAAGCCATTGCTTACATCATGTGGCCGACTACTTCCCCTGGCCTGTAGAGTATCATAGTCCATTCCTACTGGTCTGTCCAGCGTGCCTTTCTTACAGAGAGCTGTTTTTTTGTTTTTTGTTTACATTTGATACACTGCATTGTGAAAAAGAATAGAGTTGTAGATACTTGTCAAATTGCCCATTCTCTGCTGCATTATTATAACGGGCGTTGTGCCTGACTGCTTTATTTATGAAAACGTTTCACATGTAGCCCAAAATGCATTACCAAGGCTAATCTGTGAAGTGTGACCACATCTCTGCTGTAGCTTCCTCCACTGGCTTTCCATTGGAAAGAGGAACGTGTTCAAAATTACTTGCACAACTCATAAATGCCTTACCATCAAATCCCCCATCTATCTTTAAAGTAAAATCAAATACTCATCTACTTGCAACATTTGATCATTCCATCAGAACTTCACTCGCCTTACTCTTAGAATACCCAGAATTGGAGCAATGATTTCAGAGCACAGGCACCTACAATCTGGAAGGGCCAGATCCGGACCGCAGTAGAAAACTGATAAGTGCACAGGGATTTAAACAACCCTCCTTTCTCCTGACCATGTTCTTTGACTTCTTCCCTTTGAGCTATTGCTATTCCCATTGATGCCTGTTGTCTTGAGATGGTTAGTTCTGTTAGAGCCTGACTTACAAATGTCTTGATTAAATCGTTGGTTGAGATAAATCAAATCGCTAGGTACAAAGATGGGTAGGTCAAAAAACTAGCTTGTCCTTTGTGTTGCAAACAATTCCTCAAAATACTTCAAAGCCCAATTTTGACTTTTGCACAGTAAATCGTGTGTAATGTTCACATGATATAGTTGTGCCACCATGATTTAATTCCTCGTTTTTGTTTCAGACCAGACCCACGGATAGCCAGGATTCTTTTAGCCCATGAAAGAATCGAATCGCTCCTGATGTGGGTTTGGAAGATGAACTCCAAAAGCTGATGGATGAGTTTGGATTCATCTGGGTAGCTTCCATTCCACTGTTTTCAATTCCGTGACTCAATCTCTCAGTCCTGCCCACGTCCCTTACAGAACTCGAGCAAACCCAGACCTAATTTTTTTGTTGAGCTTAATCTGTGAGGTGTAGATACATCTGATCGGGTACCAACGTCTAGGGATAGCCACTCTCACTGTGGGTGTTACTCACCGGACGGGAAGTATACCAAATCGGTGGCCGGAAGGCACAGGACTGAACTATTGATTGAAGAGCTAGGTCGGGGCCTCCAACCTAGCCTCCTCTCTGTGAGGGCACAAGACCTTTTTAACGATTTGACTCTCTGCTGGGTAGGACCAGCAGAGGGACTGATTGCTCAAAACGGCGGGGAGGACACGCCGCCAAGAACCCAGCTGTAAAGGAAAAACAAGAGGTGAGCAATTGGAAATTTAAGAAAAATCCCTTTCCCTCGATGCTTCTTTCTAGTAGTACCTGAACTATGCCCTCCCCTTGTTTCAAGGCAACCGGAACCACCTACAAATAAGAGAGGAGAATGTAACCTATCCTGACTATAGTTGTCAATTAGCTAAGGAGAATGGATAATCATACAAAAGAAAACCCTTACCACTGATGTGCTGTTGAGTCTGTGTTGTCCCAAAGAGTTCATGAAAACGGAAGTGCAAAATAACAAATGGGTAGGTTAGTTAGGGAAACTGAACCCGGGCGGAACGAGGGCCGCACTAGAGTTGGGTAGGTGCACTATCCGCAAAGCGTCCCTGTGCACTACTGAAGAATGTCCAATGGAAGTCTGATTGTGGAAAGGATGGTAACAGCAACAATAAAGGACACAATTGAGTTGGAGTATTGCAGGTGATATAGTTCAGTGGCAAGGTACAAGGAGTACAGGAGATATGCTTGTTAGCAAGTGGTGAAAAGAAGAGTCTTACCGATGCCGTGATCACAAGGTTCCAAAAGCGGCAGGCACAAGCAGTCCGTGAAAGAGGAAACAGGTCTGGTACACGGCTAAGTAAAGTAGGATTGAAGACGGAACTTCTAAATACCGGGATGCAACTTTAATCGGAAGCAGCGTTTCGCCCGGTTCCGAGGTTTAAATCGGGAAGGAAAAGGCGGAACTGGACGAAACCGAGGCTCACGCATCATCGCCTCTCAGCTGACAGCGGGAGGCGGAAAGCTGGGAATTGTAGTCCAAACTTGCCGCAGAGTGCTGCAGAGTGAGCCGAAGCCACTATTTTCCAGGGCAGTTGCCAGTGGGCGTAGAATGGGTTTGCAATATGACGCATACCCTTACGGAGGGCAATAACCTTCCTGCGGGCCTGCCGAGGCGTAACAGTGGGAGATGTACTATAAAAATCAAGTGATGTATGGATAGCTTTGAATTATTCAAAGACTCTTAGAATTTCTTTGGGCATGTTTTTGTTCCACCGGTTTTTATAGTGTCCATTATTCCAGAAAGGGGAAGAGGGTCCAAATGAAAATAAATTGCTGAAAACAATATGAAGAAAGCTGTCCAGATTTGGCCCCAGTGGCTACAATTAAAGCAAAGCATTCCAACCATCACTCTTTATGGCTTTTAGTGGGTTTCGAAAGTTCCAGCCATCAGTTTGTGGTGCAATGGTTGGGGCAAAGAGCCCTTTAAAAGTATCCTTTCGAGGGGATTGTGTCCTCCGACGTATTCCACATCTATGACAGGTAATGACCACAGCTGTGCTGCTTCGGAAAATTTTCGGCAGAGGGCGTCCTGCGTCGATACGTTGTTCCTCGAGGGCCTCAGTCACCAGATGTTATATGTAGGACACATGGCGCCCGTAGCCTCAGTTCTATTTTTTCTGCAAACGTGTTTGCTTCGGAATCTCGGCGCGCTCGATTCTTCTCTTCGATAGCAATGTCTTCTTCTACTACCCCGAAGCGGGCTTTAAGAAATGTCGGGACTGCGGGTCAAAGATATCCATCACGGACTCGCACGACATCTGCCTCTGGTCCTCGGCGAAAGCCACGCCACAGACGACTGCGATGATTGCCAGTCCCTGACGTCGAAGACCTTGCAGGAACGTAAGAAGAAATTAAAGGTAGGTAGGGTGTCTAAGCCCCATAAATTGAAGTCCGCTGGGCTTTCGACCGATGATTCGAGGGACAACTCTCCACGTCTGCAAAAATCCAGGGGTGGGGGTCTCGGAGTGGTTCCTGCCATTCCTCTGCCTCTTCGAGGCACTCTAGGAAGCGCCGTCACCTGTCGTCCTCCCCGTCCTCGTTGGAGGACTCCGCCAAATTGGTGACTTGTCCCACCAAGTCTTCATCGCAGGCAGAATGGGATGCAGTCTGCCAGCAGATGGCGATTTTTCAAATCGCAAGGCACAGTTCCGGCCACGCTCTTGTAAGAAGCCGCCAGGGAATGGGCTCGGTCCACCACTCACACGCCTTCAGGCTCTGGCGGTCGGCACGATCATCGGGAGCCGTTGAGGTCCCGAACAGAGAAGGAAGATCGCTGTAACCGTGCCAGGTCCCAGTCCTCGACGCCATCGAGACCGTCGGAACCTGTGAAGCCATCGGCGCCTCGTTAGACGCAGATTCCCTCGGCACCCGACGCCTTTTGTGGAGGATTTGCCGGAGGTGCCCCGGAGGGCTGTGGAAGCTCGCGCTCTCTGTAAATCTGTGAGGCCTGTTTTTGAGCCCTACTCTATTCCTCCTCCCAGATTGGATTTGTTCCAACCTTTGGAGTATATTTCAGAGGTAGAGGAGGGGTCTGATGATGAGATGGTTGTGCCTCCTGATGTCCTTGATGACCTTTTGTCGGGGCACAGTCAGATGGAGGAACTCCGTCAGTCCTTGCATGATGCCAGTGGTCTTGACACCTCTCCAGAGATGGAGTTTGGCAGGCCTGAGCCTGGGACGCATGCCGAATCCTGCTATAGGCGTTGCATGTCAAGGGTGACTGAATACTTGGGGTGGTCTGCTCCACCTGTTGATTTTGATCAGGATGATCTGACGGAAATCCTAGTCCAAGGTCCACCCACTGACCCGGTGTTGCCATTTCACATGGCTTTGCAAAGAAGGGTGGCGGCGGCTTGGACTGCTCCAGAGTGTCTCCCGGCAGTGAATAAGTTGCTTCCGTAAAAATACCTTCCAGCCAGTAGTGACCCCTGCTACTTGTCGACACACCCTACTCCGGAGAGTTTGGTGGTGCAGGTGGCTACGGTCCCCGCGAAGCAGGCTGCGTACCCTACCACCCCTCCTGATAGGGACGATGAGCGCTTTGATGGTTGGCCGAGGAAGGTATTTTCATCTGGAGGTATGGCTTTGAAGGCAGCCAACTCCGTTTATGCCTTGGTGAGATTCACCCACACACTGTGGAATTGTGTATCTTTGGCGGCTGAGCATATTCCCAAAGGGGAAGAACGGCATGGTTTTCTAGCCCTCGTGCAAGACGGCAAGGATGCCATGTGTGAATTCGTTCAGTCGCGTTTGGACACGGCAGACTGTGTCAGCCGGTCCATGGCTGCGAGCACTGTGATACGCAGGTTTGCGTGGTTGCAGAAGTCGGGGTTTGCTCCTGATGTGTAATCCCAACTTCTCAACATGCCCTTTGATGGTGTCCATCTGTTTGGCAGCAAGGCTGACAAGAGCCTTGAGAGGTTGCAGAACTCCAAAGCTGCAGCAAAGTCTTTGAGCGCTGCAGTACGTCAACCTCTGCATTTTCGTCCTAGGGCACAGCAATGGAGGGGGGGTTCCTTTCGGTACTACTCTACCTTGGGGCCACCGTAGGAGTATTAGAGGCGGAAGGCAAGGTACTCTAGGTGCCAAAGCTGCTCGGGCAGTTGCCTCTTTGCCCTCAGGTACTGCCGCAGCCGCGTCCGCTCAGTCATGAGGCCATGTCCCATGGTTCACCGGTTGGGGGCAGACTTGCGCAGCATCTTGGAGAATGGCGAGCATTACTTCAGGTGTGTGGGTTCTGGAGATCATAGCCCACAGCCGACAGAGGCCTCACAACAATCCACCGGGGAAGCTCTTTGAAGCATCCGGATCCGGTACTTACGCAGGAAATCCTATCCCTGCTGGAGAAAGGCGCCATAGAACTGGTGCCTGTAGCGGAAAGGAACAAGGGATGGTATTCCCCTTATTTTTTATTTCCAAAAAAAGACAGGGGACTGAGACCCATCATGGACTTGCGTTGGCTGAACAAGCTCCTCGGGAAGGACAAGTTCAAGATGTTAACTCTTTCTCAAGTCCTCCAGGTCCTTCAACTTCAGGATTGGTTGGTGTCTCTCGACCTCAAGGATGCTTACTTTCATGTACCGATTCATCCCAAGCACAGGAAGTACCTGAGGCTCGCGGTTGGCGACTCGCATTTTCAGTTTCGGGCCCTGCCATTCGGATTGACCTCTGCCCCGAGGGTCTTCAAACTGATGGTGGTGGTGGCAGCGTACCTCAGGAAAGGGGGGGGATTCAAGTCTACCCCTACCTGGATGATTGGTTGAACAGGGCGCACTCTCCCGAGCAAGCCCTAGATCTGTCCGTCACCTGCCACTCCCTTCACAAGCTGGGCTTCTCCCTCAAACACCTACCCAGCGGCTCCAATACATCGGAGCAGTGCTCGACACATCCCTGGGGCAGTGTTCGCCTCCCGAGGCGAGGGCTCATCCCATTCTTCAGATGGTGGACAAATTTCAACGTGCCCAGAATCCCCCAGCGTTCAAGTTCTTGAGGTTGCTCGGCCTCATGGCAACCTGCATTTGCCTGGTGCCAGAGGCCAGGCTGCGGATGAGATCTCTGCAGTGGGCTCTCAAGATGCAGTGGTCGCAGTTCTACGGCAGGATGTTGGACCCCATTCAGATTCCGCCCTTGGTCACACAGGATCTTCAGTGGTGGGCCGTCGAAGGCAATCTGATGAAGGGAGCTCAATTTTGGCAACCTTGGCCAGAGGTGACGATCGTGACGACACATCCCTCATGGGTTGGGGAGCTCATGCCAACGAGTTGACAGCCAGCGGCCGTTGATCTCTGTCGGAGTCCAGACTCCACATCAGTCTGTTAGAGCTGCGGGCTGTCAGGCTAGCCCTGAAGGCTTTTCTGCCCTCTGTACGGGGGAAGAATGTCCTGATCATGACGGACAATACAGTGGCCATGCACTACCTCAACAAAAAAGGGGGGGCAGGGTCACTCCTGTTGTGCAGGGAGGCGATGCAGCTCTGGTTCGGGGCCATCTAGCAGGAAATTTTGATCTCGGCAGTTAATGTGGCCGGAGACAAAAACACGGTGGCGGACACTCTGAGCAGGCAGAGCATGGTCTCTCACGAGCGGGAACTGGCTCAGGAAGTTCTGATGGAGATCTTCGCCCTTTGGGGAACCCCACAAGTGGATCTCTTCGCCACCAGTGTCAACCGGAAGTGCGAAAGATTCTGCTCGTGGGAATTTCCTCCAAGAGGAGCCTTAGGGGACGCGTTCGTAGTGAAGTGGTCCTTCCCACTATTGTATGTGTTTCCTCCAGTTCCCGTCATTCCGCAAGTGTTACGGAGGTTCGGTTCCTGGATGATCCTCATTGCTCGGGCATAGGGCAGGAGAGCGTGGAACCCGGGCCATCTAGACCTGTCCATCTGCCCTCCATGCCATCGTCCCTACCGAGATGATCTTTTCTCACGGGAGGGGGGGGGTCACGTTCTCCATCCGGAGGTCAAGTCTCTCAGCCTTCATGCTTGGTATCTGAAAGGTTGAGGTATAAGGATTGGGACCTCCCCGAAAATATCGGTGTTGCTTTCGGCATCCCTGTACCATTGCCATTGGAGAAAGTTATGTGACTGGTGCAGGGTACAGAATGTGGATCCTTTCCACTGTTCCATTCCTTTGGTTTGCTCTTTTTTGCTTTGTTTAGCCCACAAGGGCCTGCTTACCTGGCGGCGCTGTCCATATTTAAGCGCTCATCTGAGGAATGTTCCTATTTTAAGATCCCTTTGATTTCTCAGTTTCTAAAAGGGCTAACGAATGTGTTTCCACCATCGCCGTTCCAGGTGCCGGGATGGGATTTGAATTTGGTTTTAAAGTTCCTAATGGGAGCTCCGTTTGAGCCCTTATATTCTTGTCCGTTGAGACTGTTGTCCTTTAAAACTGTGTTTTTAGTTGCGGTTACTTCAGCACGCAGAGTGAGTTGCAGGCACTTTCCGCCAAGCCAACCTTTACTGTGTTCCATAAGGACAGGGTTGTCCTAAGGGTACAGCCTTCTTTTCTTTCAAAGGTTGTGTCGGAATTCCATTTGAGCCAAAAGGTAACTCTTCCTGCGTTTTATCCTCCTCCACATCCTGGTAAGGAAGAGGAGAGACTCCATAGGTTGCATCCTAGGAGAGCTTTGAGTTTCTATCACTCACGGATGTCCCGGGTCAGAGTGGACGATCAGCTCTTGGTTGGAAGACGCCTGGGTTAGGCTGTTTCCAAGCAGACCTTGTCCAGATGGATCATTTTGACGATCTCTGAGTGTTACCATTTGGCGGGAAAGGACCCTCTAGTGGGCTTGCGTGCTCACTCTACTAGTGGTGTGGCTGCCTCCACTGCTCTGCAGAGGGGTGTTCCTATTCACCACATTTGTAAAGCAGCCACATGGGCCTCTGTCCATACTTTTGTGAGACCGTAGTCCTTGGACTCCATCCATGGACAGGATTTGGCCTTTGGTAAGGCAGTCCTCTATTCAGCCATTTGATTGGACATTCTAAATTTGTAAATTATTTTCCCACCTCCATACGTTGGTACTGCTTTGGGAGTCTGTCATAGATGTGGAATACGTCGGAGGACACAATTCCCTCGAAGAACAAGTTACTTACCTTATCTGGTAACGTTCTTTTGATGGGATGTTCCTCCGAAGTATTTCACATCGCACTCCCTATATCCAGTTTACCCTGGCAATGGAAATGGATGTCTGCCTCATGTGGCAATGGGGAGAAAGGGGGCAAATGGGCGGGTGCAGATGTTGTGACATGTGACGCTGGCTGGATGTTGCTCCTCAGGAGCCGGCTGTGGTGTGTTGGTCGCAGCTGCTGTGGGTGCTTAAACTGCAGGGCCTCCATCGGGTGCTGTGCCACGTGCATTGCTGGTGGAGGGGTCACTGGGCACGCTTGTGGAGACTGCGTCTGTCGCACCAGTTAGCACGGCTGACATTGTGCAACTGTGCTACGGCCCTTCCTCCTGCTTGTTCCATGGCTGGCCTATGCAGGGGGTGGATGTTGGTGTGCTACCACCAGTGGAGGTCTTCTAGAAAGTGGAGAGCCTTGACTAATCAGCCTGACTCGACTGTGAACCTGTCGGGTGGATATTGACATACGGGCAGTTATCATGCATACTAATATCTGGGCTAGCGAGACACTTGTGCAACATGATGAATGGCCACAACCATTCTGTCTGGTGGGAAGGTTTGTTAGCAGCCCAATGAGTACAGCTCATGCAAGATTGGAGTAGTGTCTGCTGAGGGTGTGCTTAGCACAGGTATGGGCGCATTGTCTTTTGGCCTGCCAATATGGCTTGTTGTGGTGGCGCTGGGGCTTCACTTTGCAACTTGGACTTCACAGCACACATGGGTGCTTCTCATGGTTCCATTGGTTCACATGCACATTTCCCCTACGGTGCATGTGTATTTCAACATTCTCCCAACTTCCCGTACATTGCATGTAGTCACAGTGCATTTGTACAGATTGCTGTGTGGTCGCCCATTCCCCTGACCATTGCGCCCATCTATGCCTGGGGAAACATACCTTTGCCCTATGCATTCTCATGGGATAGCAAACTCGCCCGCATCTTTGTGGCTGATTGCTCCCACTGCAGCATTGCCAACACCCTCTATCCCTTCCATGTGGAGGATGCTGCTGGCCTTTTCTTGTCATGGGGTCAGGACGAGTGGTTCAACGGTGCTGCCTCCTGTAGCGAAAGTCTCACACCTGTGGTTGGCAATGAGGCTGTGGACACTGCCCTTGGAATGTTCCATTTTATGCGGCATGTCCTTGCTGTCCGGTGGGACAATGGCCACTGCCAGAAACTTGCCCCAGGTGCTGGCCCAGATAGCCATCCTCTGCCGTCTGGAGCCATACAGCTCATCCGCATGAGCTACCACCTCATCTGTGAGCACCTGCAGTTCCCCCTCACTGAATTTCTGTATTCGCAGCCACCTTGCCTTTCCACTTTTTCTGGGACATGTTCTACATGTCTTTTGTTATTAGATGGCACCACGAAATGGGAGATTCAGGGTGGAGTCCAACATTAAAGATGGCTGCAGCCAGGCTTCCCATTTCTGCGATGACGCTATTTCTGAGTTTCAAAGTAAAACTAAAAAATGACACCTGGTTTTGTCTGGAAGAAATGTTCTCCTTACAAAACAATTACCTCATGCAGTATATTACCAGTCCTTATAGAGACGAAATGGGTAATAATTGAACGGTCCCCATAATTCTGAATCAGGCAGACCTTTCCTGTTACTGCATGCTTACCACTAGAGCTGGGCAAGCCCAGAGAGGCTCAGTCTGAGTCAAAACTAGTGCTCTGGCCTTACCCTCCCTTCTGCACAGTGTCTGCCTAAACCAGGGGCCAGGTACGAGCCCCCCCCCCCCCTTTCAACCTGCAGCAAATGTGAAAAACAGTTTTAAAAAAAAAATGTAAAACGTCCTTGACGTGAAATCATATACAAGATCATTGTTGCCCGATTTCCTGTCCCACCCCCTTCTCCACTCCTTCATTGGCTGAGACGGGACAGGGAGTCTCCGGACTTCCTGTTGTGGTGGAGCGAAGCGGTTACTGGCGGCAACTTCGAAGCAAGCATGTTGCATCGTGGGCCAAGTACTTCCGCTCCCCCTGCCCTGGCCCGACCTGTGCTGCCATTCCTCTCCCCATTCTCTGCTGCTAGCCCTTTTCCTCTCAGTGAGAGCTTCCACTCCCTATTCTCTGCTGCCAATCCTCTCTATCTTTGGCTCTCACTCCCCTCTCCCTCCTTTACCTGCCCTAACATCCAGTCTCCCCAACCCTGAGTGTGGCCATCAGCCCCCCCCCCCAACCATGCCATCCATCTAAAACCGCTCTCCCCACCTCACCCGTTCAACCCCTTTTTCTTGACCTACATATCCCCCCCCCCCCCCCAGTTTTGGGCGGCCATTTCCCCGATTCAGCTTGCGTATGGCAAGAGCCAGGCCAGACGCACTCACTCGGTCCTAGCTATGATATCCCAGTTTCTCCCCGCTCTGCTTATCACATACTTTAATGGTATTTGAAATACATAGCTCTCAACTCACCCGCTTTTGGCGGGTGCCACCCGCCTTACAAAGGGCTGACTCACCCGCCAAGTCTCCTGCACGCCCATTCATTTCAATGGGCGTCTCACCCGCCAGAAGCAAAATCGGTATTTGAGTTTGGTGGTATTTACAACGGACATGCTGCCAATCCATAAACGAAGCCCTAGTTTGATGGAAATAAATGAGGTACATTGATGCATATACTGAAACATACCACAAGGGAGTTCGACACATTTGTTAAAGAAAAACACAGAATTCAAACATTTGTTAAAAACTGAACAGCGTAGTGGGTTATTGCTTAGTAGTTAACACATTCCTTAACGCTAATTGACAATCCGTATCAAACAATCTGTAAACAATTCTGCGAAGCTTACCCTGTCGTTAAAATGAATACAAAAGATGAATTGTTTGGTATCGATTTGTTAAACGCTCATGTTTTTGTTATTGCTTTGGAAATGAATCCTGTGAAACTGCGCGTTTCTATTATGCCAGTAGGTGGTAGCATAGTACTTTTTGATGCATGATCGGCGATACATTTCATTGCACTACCGTTTCCTTTGCCCGGAAAGCCAAATCACGTTTGTTCCCCATCAGTCGAAGTATTTGGCTCAATTTTGTAAGTTGTATTTGAGTAAAGCCTCGCTGAATGGCTAGAACTGACCCCCCCCCCCCCCCCCCCGCGAATGGCCTTCCCCCAAGCACAGTCTGGGATACATTCTGGTGCAACGTGTGTCATTCTGACATACTGAACTGTGCTGTCAAGTGCACAATTGTCCCACAAACGTTCCAAAGAAAATTCACCACATTGTACTTTAACCATTTCATATAAAAAGTCACTAATGGCAATCAACGAATATGGGGCAACATTTTCCCGGAGCAGCTTCACATTGCTTTGTTTACTAGTGCTGGAAATTGAAAATTCACTCTGGCAAATGGGCAGTAAGGTTGAGCTGTGGAGCAGAGGTGTGTGAAGGGGTATGTGACATTACGGAGACGGAGGGCTGAATTCACGGTTAATGTACATTGCATATTTGATCGTACTCTTTATTTAAATTTATATAGCGCACGAACAGCCCTTGGGCATCGAGGCACTGTTACATGTGATGAACTTAGTTACATGCGGCAACTCGGCCGCCTTTGCAGTCAATACAGGTTGGTAATCTATATTTTACATTGTAGTCATGCAGTATATGCAGGGCCGGCCTTAGAGGCAGCAGTGCCCTGGGCGAATTGGCGCACCCCCCCCCCTGCACGCCCCTGGTCAACAGGGAATGGGGGCGGGGTCTGGAGCGCCACAGTTGTTTTGTCCCTCACTGCTCTGGCGCCTCGCAGGGGGTTGATTGCTGGAATAGAACTCATGCTAATGCAGGAGCGTCCTATTCCAATGAAAACCTCCTCTCCCCTGCGTCAGAGCATGGAGGTAATCATCATGTGAATAGGGTGCTATTGTTATTAAATGCACCCTGCCATCGTGGGCGCATGTAATAACATAAGGCGCCTGCAGGTCCCTCTCCCACTATGCCAGCTCGGGGGAGCACTTAAGACTCCCCCGAGCTGGTGTTGCGGAGGCTAATGATGCCCTGGGGGGGCATGGCGCCCTAGGCGGTTGCCTGGTTGGCCCTGCCCGAAGACCAGCTCTGAGTATATGTTACAGGCAGGTAAAAATTGACAGTGTTATGTGACAGTAGCATGGTCAAGATTAGATGAAGAGTAGCGTCTTGACCACTCTGCGGAAGGCGAGGTGCGAGTTTTCGGCTCTTAGGGATTGCGCAAGGGCAATCCATTGCAGGGCTGCTAGGTAGGGAAAGCTGGCTCCTCCTGCTCTGACTCGCTTAATGTTGGGCACTGGGACCCTGCTAGAGTAGGGACCTTTGATTGGTCTAGTAGGTGCAGTTGTGTATTCTTTGGTGAAGGAATTAGGTGGGCAGTTTGGTACACATTTGTGGGTGAAAGCGAGGGTCTTGAAGAGGACGCGCTCCGTAATAGTAAGCCAATGATCTTGTTTTCTGGCGGCAGTTATGTGTTCTCTTTTGGGGATGCCTAGGGCTGCACGCAAAGTGCCTTTTTGGATAATCGGCAGCTTCTCCATGTTTTTTACTGATGTACCCAAGAAAAAGGCATTGCAGTAGTCTACTCTTGACCCTGTTATAGCTCTGGCAATGGTCAGGCAGTTGTCCTTGGATAGAAAATGTCTGGCTACTTTTAGAAGTTTGGTGTGATATGCTGCGGCAGAGGCGATGGCATTGACTTGCCTTGTCATGGAGAGGGTTGAGTGTAGATAAACTGAGTGTTTTCACTGAGTCAGAAACCGGTATTCTGGTGTTATCAATGGTAAAGAATGCAAATGCTCCTTTTTATAACTAAGTTAACCACAATTAACAGCGCTGTGATGCCCAAGGGCTGTATGTGCGCTATACAAATGTAAAAATAAATAAATAAAATAAAGTGACTGTATTCTGTACTGAGGTTCTTGAGGGTTTCAGTCGATCCAGCCATGAGAAGCTCAGTCTTGTCACTGTTGAGACATAGTCCGTTCAGGGCCATCCACACTTGTAGTGTATATGGCGTTAAGGGCTCTACCGTCAGATTCATAGTCACCTGTCAATGGGAGGAGGACTTGAGTATCGTCCACATAGTTTGTGTAGGAGCTCTCTAGTGAGTCCAGGATGTAGAAGAGGGGCCTTGTAAAATGTTGTAGAGGTTGGGCCGCATGAGATGATAGGTGACGCGGAGGCTAAGTCAGAAAAGACTTGCATGGTTCTACCTTGTAAGAAGGAAGTGATCCAGGCGTGTCATTGTGTGAGAAGTTGGCTGTCGAGGTCAAGTGGTGGCAATGAACATTGTGATCGACTTCAAATGCTGCTGAGAGGTCTAGGAGTAAGAGTAAGGCGGGTTTACCTGAGTCTCTTGCGTCATCCATTTGATTTTTCAAATCAAGTAGGGATGTTTCCGTACCGTGGCCCGGGAGGAAGCCAGATTGACGCAGTCCGAGGAGTTTGTTCTCCTCAATGAATTGTTGCACTTGTACATAGGCAGCTTTCTCTAGTATTTTAAGCAAGAACACGACAGTGGTTATGGGCCTGTAGTTGTTGGGTGACTTGTGGTCCATGGTGTTTTCTTTTCTTTTATCTTTTTTAGGAGAGGGCGACCCAGGCTTCGTTGAGGCAGAAGGGTACCTTACAGGTGGAGAAAGAAGCGTTGATGAAAGCTGTTAGGAAGGGGGCAAGGGTGCTGGCACAATCATTGATGATAGCTGCAGGGCAGATGTCCCCTTTGTAGTGTGAGGGATTAATGGATTTCATGATATTGACAATATCCTGCTCCTGAATTTCTTTGAATGAGAAAGTTGTGGTTGATCCTTTGGTTTGTGGCGGTATGGGGAGAGGAGAATTAGTCAGCGTTTTTTGGGTTGTTTAGATTTTGGTTTGCAGGGTGTCCAGTTTGTTAAACATGGTTGCTTGGACCTCATCGCACCAAGTCTTGTCTTTGGTGATGTTCTGAAGGGGGGTGGTACGAGTCTCCAAGTCCCTGAAGATAGAGAAGATTTCTTTGGTGTCAGATTTAGCGTCTGAGATCCTAGATTTGAATGAGGTAGCTTTGGCTCGGATAATAGCTTTTTCTGTATTCTTTAGAGCAGTTTTGTTGTTCTGACTTGGTTTAGTCCGAATGGTCCGATTGCGATAAGGATAGGGCAGCACGTTTTTTGGATCGGAGCGCTAGGTCTGAAGTGAACCATGCATTAGCATTACTGGTGGGTTTGGCTTTCCAGGATTTGAGAGGGGCAATGGTATCAACTGCAAGTTTGATAGCAGTGTTGTATGATTGTGCGAGAGTCTCGGGGTCGTTGGAGAAGGGGGCCAGAAGGCGGGGACTTGTAGATGGGGTTGTATCTTTCAGCCGTGAGCTGACGAGAGCTTCTGGAGATTGCTGGCGGAAGTGATGGTGTGGGATGATGTGTATTCCTTCAGTTAGCGATATCGAACTGGATGAAGTGGTGGTCAGACCAGGGGGTCGGTGAGTTTCCGGTGATGGAGAGAGGGCAGTTGTGCTGGGCTATCCGATCGAAGGTGTGACTTTGAGTATGAGTGTGGTCAGAGATGGTTTTGCTGAACTCTAGTATATTAAGGGCAGTGTTAAGAGACTTGGCTGCCGGATCTTTGGGGTCATGGAGGCCCATGTTTAGGTCTCCTAGGAGGATGGCTTTGGTTGATTATTTTTTTTTTATGTTGCCTGATGGGAGGTGGGTGAGGGCTGCCTGGAAGTCGCCTAGGGGTCCTAGGAGGCGGGAGATAAGGTGTAGGGAAATGGTGCAGTTGTGAGAGAGGTTGAGTTTGATGATAAGGTAGTCACTATTATTTTCTATGGTTTTGTCAGTCTTCCTAATGGAACTCTGGTTCCGTCTCCTCATAATCCTATAGCTCCGACCCTCCCCCTCTACTGCACCCTCGGACCTTACCTCGTGCCTACTGTTATCTGTAAATGGCTGCGGGGTGGAACACACAGGGCTGGCGATGATGGTAGCCGCTCAAGATACACAATGAGGCGCCGCCCTTCAGGATGCAATCTTTCAGTGTCGTCCAGGTTGTCAATCACTGCCGTCTATTACCGTCACTCATCACTCCCTTGGTTTATGCTTTTGATTCAGCCCTTGATGAATTCGGGCTAGTATCGGGTGCTGAGCCGTAGGTTGGATCTCAAGTGACTTTAGGGAAGGACACCACTTTCCTTAAACATTGGGCGGGTGGGCGTTGTCGATGCCCCGTTCTTGAACGTGCACACCAGGGGGACTTTACTATCCTGCCTACCAGCATGTTTATGCTTTGGCATTTTTACACTGCGTGTAATCAGCTCCTTGTTCTCTGGTTCTGCTATTTAAAGGTAATTTTGTAGCCCAGTATTTGGTCTCAAACTGAAGGAATGTTTCTTAATTTTTTTACCAACGCCTCATGGGCTTCCATGTTTATCTCTCCCTGGCAATCTGATAACGTGAGCAAAGTGATGTGCCTCATTCTTTGTGACGTATGGGTCCTTTCCATGGCCCAGTGTCCAGTCACTACAACGGGCAATAGTTCCAATGGCATGCTGAGCTTCCGTCTAGGTGTTCAGCTCCCTACAAGTTCTACATTAAACACTCGTATAGTTGATTCTCTTGCTTGCCAGTGTCTGCTCAAGACGACATTGAAGTAGGCTTGTCTCTACCACAGCTTCAATGTCAACTAGCGCTCTCACAAGCGAGTGTGTCGTAGTTGTTTAGATGAAACGGATCATCAGAATGGACGCCAGGTAGGGACCCGACGGAACATATTGGCATACTGTCTGCTCACGCAGGATCTTGGAGCACAGGAATTTCGGCTAGTTTGTGTATTAACCTCTTTAAAGTGTATGAAGTATATTTCACACGGAGGGGTATTACGGTAAGTTATGTATTTATTGTATATATATATACATATCATGTAAAGGGGATAAATAGTTATGTGGTAACGGGCTCCACCGGCTGACGACCTGTTCCGTTGGCATTTTAAAGTCGCCTCCGCTCGCTCACCTCGATGCGCCCTCTGCACTATGACGTGCTTCAATGGATCACCTCTCGTGCTTGCCTGGTCACGAGCTCTGCGGTCTTTAGCTGGATTGTTTATACTACACATCTCCCCTTCTTAATATTCGAAAACATAAAACTGTCTCTTTACAAATTGTATTGGGCTCATTGTTCACACACGAAGTCTTTCAATCTGCAGGGATGATGAATGACTCTCCCTCTTCTTGATGTGCGTGAGATATCTGTTCTTGGTTTTGGCAAGGAAATCATTGATGGGTCTTTCTCTTGTGTTACATCCCTCTGACATCTCTCAACATCATTAGTACTATTTGCATTCGTTCTCTCTTGACTTCCCTCGACTACTATGCATTGGTGCATTCTCTACAGGAGTATCCCACACACACACACACTCTCTTCATATTCCAGACTCTTCCATCTTCAACCCTCACTGCATGTTTAAAGACTTCAATGACCCCAACTGGCTTGGACCATTTACATGGACCATTTCTCAATACAGGCGGAAGTTTGATTCTCACTCGTCCTCCAACCATCAACGTTGGACTCCCTTTTTTTTTTTACTTACAGACACATCATGAGTTCTCTTGTTTCTTAACTGCATAGTTCTGATGTTCTGACATGCATCTCCGAAATCCTTCCTTATCACAGTCATTCTTTTTAACCAGGATGGTGTTAACTTAGTGTTAGCTTTCCTACCTCTACTCATTTCAAATGGCGACAGGCCAGTCGTACAGTGTGTTGTGAAACGGTGTGCATCAATCTTTTGTTTAACAGCTTCTCCCCATTTCACACCGTTTGCCCAAGCCCATCTCACAGCATCTTTAAGCACTCTGTTAAAACGCTCGACCATCCCGTTAGTCTGTGGGTGATATATGGCGCTTCTTTTATGTACAATGGAATTTTCCACACAAATTTTTTCCATTTCTCTTGAACGGAATTGAACTCCATTGTCTGTTAGTATGCTTTTGGGTAAACCTTCCCTTCCACATTCTTCTTTTAAGAAATCAACTACCATTTTTGCAGTCATGCATGGTTTAATCATGACTTCAACCCATCTAGTCAAAAGATCAATAATCACTATACAATACTGTTGTTTTCCCTCACTGTAAATTGGACCTATTATGTCCATACCCAGATCTTCCCATATGTTACCTGGAAGTTCAGTAATTACCATGGGGTATTTCTCACTCACACATCCTCTATCACTCTCTTTGCAAAGGATACAGTCACGTATGACTCTCTCAGCATGTAGATCATATCCTGGCCACCAGAATTCATCTCGTATTCTTCTCTTCGTCTTTACAATTCCTTGGTGGCCTTCATGACCTAACTCAATGGTCTTCCGACGTAGGCTTACAGGTGGAACAATTCTGTCACTCCTCATAATTCTGTTATTTTCCACCTTCAGTTCATTCGCAACCTTCCAGAATTCCAATAGTCCATTTTCTTCATATTTGGTCTTGGTCAATGCATCACCACTTATAATGATGTGTTTCAACTTATTGAACGTATCATCCAACTCTTCTGCTTCGTTCCATTCCTTTTCCGATATAGATAGTTCTTCAATATTTAACACAACCTCAGATTCCATATCTTCAACGTCATCTACTTCCAAGACATTAGTGAGTCTTGATAAACAATCAGCAGCACGATTTTTTATGCCTGGTACATATTTCACTGTACTATTGTACTCTTGCAGAAGTATGACCCATCTTTTCATACGATTTGAGACATTGTCCAAACCCTTACTCATTATGACATGGACTAATGGTTTGTGATCTGTGCGAAACTCCACTTCTGTTCCCCAAATGAAATTTCGAAATTTCTCTGCCGCCCATTTAATGGCCAACATCTCTTTTTCAATGGCTGCATATGTTTTTTCAGCTCCCTTCAGCAATCTGGATGCAAAGGCTATCAATCTCTCTTTACCATCACTTTCTTGTGTGATAACTGCACCAAGACCTACATTGCTGGCATCTGTCGTGATAACGGTTTTCTTACCACTCTTGAAATTTCTCAATGATGGCGCTTTATTCAGTTCGTGTTTTATCCACTTAAATTCTTCTTCACATTCTGTATCCCATGCAAATGTTTTCTTCTTCAATAATTCACGTAGAGGAACGGTATGTGTAGCAAAATCACGCATGAATTTTGAATAGTATTCAGCCATGCCGATGAATGTACGTACTTCCTCTTTAGATTTGGGCCTTGGCATATTTTCTATTGCTTCTACCAGTTGTTTCTTGGGTCTTACTCCCTCTGCCGATATAGTATGTCCTAAATATTCAATTTCACCACAATTTATCTTGCATTTTTCTTTACTAAGGGTCATTCCAGCTTCGTATAATTTCTTGAATACTTGTCGTATTTTCTCATCATGTGTTTCCTGGTCAGCAGCATGTATCAAAATATCATCCTGGAAGCATATAACACCATGATCTCCTTCAAACAGCTTATGCATGACCTTCTGGAAAACAGATGCAGCTGATATTAGCCCAAACGGTAGTCTACTATACTGATATAGACCATCCGGCGTAATAAATGCTGTCATGCATCTGGATTCTTTGTGTAGATTCACCTGATGGTATGCCGAAGTCAAATCAAGGGTGGAGAAATGCTTCGATGGACCAATCGTGGAAACTATTTCATGAATGTTTGGAAGTGGGTGTCTGTCGGGAATTGCACATTTATTCAGCTCACGCATGTCAACACATATTCTCAATTTCCCAGATTTCTTCCTTAAGACAACCAACGGGGATACCCATTCGCTGGCATCAATACTTTCTATGACTCCTTGCTCAACCAAATTTTTTATTTCTTTCTTGACTTCTTCTCTCATAGAAAGAGGAATATTCCGTAATTTCTGCGCCACCGGAATACATCCTGGTTTCATTCTGATTTTATGTGAATACCCACGTAAACACCCAATTTCATTCATGAACACCTTCTTCATTATTTCTTCCATTTTCTCATGTGTTAAACGTTTCCTTGTTTCATCATTTTCAATATTCATCACTGATTCGTCAGCATTGGCGTCCAATCTCACTCTGAGTTTGCTCTGATGGGTCCAGCTTAATAAAGGAATTCTCCCAGATTTTGTAATGTAAATCTTCCCATTCGCCTTTCTGTTTTTAAATTTGAGTGAACCCCAAAACCATCCAATGATATCTATTTTAATGCCACCATAGGCTCTGGGTCGAATGTCAGGTTCATACAAATATTCGTTTCTTTCTGTCCCACATCTCTTGTGGTATTAGTGTATATTTGGCACCAGAATCAACCATCATGTGCATATTCACTCCATCTATACACACCATGGCTTTAGGGCTTTCTATTTCTTCTTCCTGTTCTTCATCAGATATAGCAAAAACACATTCATCATCATCAATATTACTGTCATTATCACTACTAATCCAATTCATGGAAGTATTTGATGCTTTGCAACATCTGGCATAGTGGCCCTTGCCCTTGCATTTGCCACATATCATTTTCAAAGCAGGGCATTCAGGATTATCGGCCCAATGGTCAGTGCTGTCACACCTAAAACATCTTCCCTCATTTCTTCTTCTTCTTGGGTTGCCTCCTTGTCTGCGTGGTCTTCTTCTCTTCTCATTTCCTCTGGTTGCACCTCTGCCCCTTCTATTTCCATTCCACGATGAATTACGAAGTCTTCCTGATTTGTCTCTGCTGCTAGTTACATCCATCACTTGGGTTATTGATTCAGTGCCTTTATTTGTGTTCATAGTGTTATTACTCTTTGGAGTTTCCTGTTTAATCTCCACAGACTGCATCCTGTTTTCTAGTTCCTGAACACATTTTTCCGTATGTTCAACTTCTTTGGCTATCCTCAGAACTGTGTCAAGGGGTGGGTCATCTTCAGCCCACAACTTTTCCCTCACCTTGCCGCTTCTGCACTCTAACATGAATTGGTCACGTAGTCTCTCATCCAATTGTGCATTGAATTTACATGTTCTGGCTAATTTCCTTAAATTAGTTATGTATTGTTCAACACTTTCGCCTTCCTCTTGAATTTTCTTCCCGAACTTGTACCGTTCTAGTATAGTGCTTAATTTCTTTTCGTAATGTTTACTCATTTTCTTCACAGAACATTCATAGTCGTTTAAATCTGCACTCTCTTCTGGTAATAGTTCTGGCAGATCTTCAAATTTTTCTTGTCCAGCCGGTCCTAAGCAGTGTAACAGAAGAGATTTTCTTTTCTCTATACTACAATTAGGACCCCACACTACTCCTGCATAGTGTTCAAAAGCCTTGATCCATCTCTTCCACGGTATTGAGGGTTCCCCTACATCCGTCAAAAAGAACATGGGAGGTGGAACACCACTGAATGCCATTTTGAATGTCCTATTAAGACTTGGCCTAATTAATAGTGCGCACAATATTGGCAGTGTGCCTTTGTGGTAACTCAAAATCCGGTTCACATTCGCTTTTTAGTATCAGCGTTTCCCATTACAATGCATTTCACACCATTTAAATAACACTCTTGTCCTGCAATTAAAAGTAGTTAGCTACCAGAGTTCACTTCCTCATCTATAACGTGGTGTACGGTACAAAATTTTACTTTTATCATTCCCTGCTATTAAAGGTAGTTTGTTAACCAGAATTCACTTGCTCATCTATAACGTGGTGTACGGTATACAATTTCCGTGTACACACTGTGGGCTGGTTGAGTGGGCGGGGTATTCTCCTGGACTGTTTCCAATTTGAAACAACGAAAGCACTTACGTGATGATGTGCTCTTCGCAGACGGTAGGGTTATAAGGTGGCCGCTGCTACGTTCACGGGAACGGAGCGGCCATACTCATGGTTGGGCCACTGCCACGCTCGGGAAACAGAACGGAGCGGCCCGGTTCCCCTGGAAATGTTCTCCGGAAACTGAACGCACAGGCGGAAGGAGGCGGTGGAACCCGAATCCTCGTCGCCACTTGAAGTATATTTCACACGGAGGCGTATTACGGTAAGTTATGTATTTATTGTGTATATATATATATATATATATATCATGTAAAGGGGATAAATAGTTATGTGGTAACGGGCTCCACCGGCTGACGACCTGTTCCGTTGGCATTTCAAAGTCGCCTCCGCTCGCTCACCTCGATGCGCCCTCTGCACTATGACGTGCTTCAATGGATCACCTCTCGTGCTTGCCTGGTCACGAGCTCTGCGGTCTTTAGCTGGATTGTTTATACTACAGTGTATATCTTTAAATGGACTTCAGTGACATTTGTACAAATCCTTTTTTTAAATTGGCTATCGATCAATTCTGAGCCACTTAATCTGACTCCCTACAAGGTCGCATAATAGGTATTAAGTAAAAGAATCTGCCAGGTCACCGGTAAATTACTACTCTATCTAAGGATGTAAGGGAATAGCTGGCCTGTGTACCTGTGGCAGGTGGCTGGCAGTTAAGCATTTGTAGGGGGGATTAGGGACGAGAGCAGGGGTTTTTATAGAGAAAGGATACTGAGGTATTTGGGAACAATATTTTGGGGACTGCCCATTAAAAAAAATATACAGATATACAGGAAATAACCCCCGAGCTGGAGATTTAGCCCACCAGGTGCTTGGTAAAGACTTTTTTATTTA
Source organism: Ambystoma mexicanum (assembly GCF_040938575.1). Classification (NCBI taxonomy): domain Eukaryota; kingdom Metazoa; phylum Chordata; class Amphibia; order Caudata; family Ambystomatidae; genus Ambystoma; species Ambystoma mexicanum. The sequence continues at coordinate 835,129,519 of NC_090923.1, forward strand.
TTTTTTTTGTTTTTTTTGGGCAGGGGTGCCGGGGGAGTCGGCATCATTAGGGGCTCAAGTTCTTCTTGGGGCATGGTGCTATGTTATCTAAGATGGTTTGAAGGACACTCCGTCTTTGCAGTAGGCGCTTAGCAATATTACCAGGGCATCAAAAGCTCACCTTGAAGGGGTAGTACAAGAGGTTACAGGTGTGAAGGGGCCCGGGCAGGCCACAGTGCAGAGCAGCTTCGGATGGGGTCCTCACATCGGTAGTGGCTTGCAGCCTGTCAGCAGGTAGGGGAGAGGTATGGGACAAAGGGCCCAGGAAGAGTAGGAGGGATAAACCCAGGAGGGCAGCCAGGAGTAGGGGACCGGATCGCGGTGGGTCAGGCAGTGGGTCGGGTGCAGATGGGGCAGCAGAGTGTGCTAGTTGAGAAGGAGTAGGGGCGGAGGTGGGCACGCAGCAAGTTGGTGAGGATGTTAGGGTTGGCATGGATCGAAGAGGTGCAGCGGGACTGAGGGACCGAGGTGGCAAATGCCTGCAGAAGAGTGCAGGGGGGAGGGCACTTTCTCCGGTAGATAGCAGAGAAAGGGGAAGGTATGGAGCGACCTACCCGTGAAGCAGTGTGGTATGCAGAGGGAATGGCATGGCCCCTGTGGTCGTGTAAGAGGTGGATGGGTGAGGGTTTGAGAGTGGCCCCTCCGGCACGCAGAAGAGGACAACCTAGAGGGTGCGGTACAGCCCCTAGCACAACGGAGCCCAGGAAGCGTTGGGTGCCACCCCACCGAGAAGACGACACCGGAGCATTGGGGTGGACGCCCTGTGCTCACCCGACAAAGATGTTCCCGGCCCGAACATGTGCTTGCAACATGAATGGTATATGACTGGCGAGGATGAATTTGGGGAAGAGGGTTGTTTGGGGTTGGGTGGGGGGATTTGGATCAAGGAGAGCAGTTTGGAAGAGAAAAGGTGCAGAGGGGTTTAAGGTTTGAAGGGGAAGATGGGGTTAGGGGGTAGCAGGAGTTCAAGAAGACTGCAGGGAAGTCGGCCTGGAGTCTCTGCTAATGTTTTTTGTTCCTGTAGTAGGAGCCTGTTGAGTGTGGAGGCCAGGAGGACACGGCTAGGTGACGGCGGGGCAGCAAGAGATGAGCAAGAAAGGAAATGGTCGGTGGCATGAGTCAGGCTGGGTACTAGGTGGGGGGGGCACAAAGTGAGGGGGAATTGCTGCTCCTGAGGTGGATGGTCAGATGGAGACTGTTTCCGCAGGGGCATTGGTGAGAGCGAGTGGGAGAAGGGTCTCAGTTGAAGTACAGACAGACAAGGATGCTCTGCCCGTGGCCCAAGGGGTGGTGGAGGTTTCTATGGTAAAGACAGGTGAGATTACAGAGTAGACCAAGAAGATGCCTTATATGGGCATTACTAAGCCATGGGCGCGCATCTGATGGTGGCTACGAAAGAGAAAATATGGGCTGGGGAGTTTGTATGTGTTCAAACTTATAGACTGGGAGGTGAGAGCAAAAGCAGGGTCCAAAGGAGAGGAGTGAGAGTTAGCAGCAAGACCAAAGGTACCGGTTACGACAGAAAACTGGACGTCAGCATTTATAATATATGCTAGCATTTATTGAGAAAAAGTTCTCTGAAAGGTGTGTGGACTGTTAAAATATATGGACGGAATTAAGAAAGCCTTTACGAGTTTTGGGGGGTTTGCATGGGTGAAATATGAGGAATTCAGGGCAAGGATGGGTGAAGACAAGCATGCGGTATGGGGAGAGATCGATATGGACCTATGGTTACAGTGGATGGTGCCCACAAGTCCAGCCCCTACGCTGCATACAGCAAGCGGTTTCCGGTCCTGTCTTTGTCGCCCAGCCTTTCGATGGGGCAAGGGGAGGAGGCAGGGTCAGCCATCAGCAGCATGCTGGGCACTTAATAAGGAGGGCTGCACTAGACCAGTGTTCACATTTAGGCACAAGTGTAACAGATGCGCGGAACGGCATCCTGTTACACGTTTTGCAACAGGTGACAGAAGGAGGGGGCGAGGAGTGGGGAAAGGCCTGGGAGGTGTCGAAGGTATGACAACATTTTTACCCGGATATGGAAGGTACCAGGATCTTCGGTGGCCGAGGGGGGGTTGTGGAGTGATTGGGATATAATAATAATAATACAATTATAATTGGTTATTTATAACGCACTTAATACCCAGAGGTGTCTAAGCGCGGACACGGGGATCGAACCTATGTTGCTTTGGGTCATCTTGCTTCCAAGACGATTGCGTTGCCCCTGAGCTATCCTCCTGTGATATCAGGGTCTGAGGATGCAGCGGTGGGTGGAAAATGAAGTCTGCTTGGGAGAATTTGGAATTGGTAAGGCTGAAGTTGCAAAAAGAGGTGGCAGTGGGGAGAGTGGTAAGGCGGTTTCCGAATTTTTCCTGGTGATTTGGTGGTGTCTCCTTTAGGGGTCATGCCTAATAAAGCAGCCAGAGAATTAATGTCGATTCATCATGTATCATGGCCAGAGGGCATGTCAGTGAATGACTTCATTGCATCAGAAGATTGCGGGGTGTCCTATGTGGATCAGGCAGTGGGCTTAGTAAGGGTGTGGTGCGTTCATGGCCAAGTCTGATATCAAGGACGGCTTTTTGTTTGTTACTGGTGCATTCTATGGATTTTTGGTTGCTGGGAATGCAGTTTGAGTGTCAGATTTATGTTGTCAAAGCTTTGCCAATAGGCTGTGCAGTTTCATGTAAATTGTTTGTGCGTTTTAGCTCTTTTCTGCAGTGGGCTTTTACTTCTAGCTTTGAGGGAGTTTTGCATTATTTGGATGACTTTCTTTTCATCAGTGTGACAGACGAAGAGCAAGAATGTCAGCGGATGCTAGAGGTTTTCAGTCATTGATGCAGGATTTGGGCGTATCCTTGGCAGAGGATAAAACGGAAGGGCTGGCAGTGGTTTTGACTTTTTTTAGGACTAGATCTGGATTCAGTGGCCATGACCTCGGGCTTTCCGGACGACAAGTTGAGCAGGCTTGTAGAGTTGCTGGAGAAGGTGATAGCGGCCTTAAAATGAAGCTGGTGGACATGCACCGTTAATAGGGCATCTCAATATCGCATGTTGGGTGGTGGCCCCGGGCCGCACCTTTTGCAGGAATATGGCACGTTCTATGGAGGGGGCGAAATATCCACATCACAGGTTGAGGATTTCAGGAGTTGTCAGGGAGGATTGTAAGATTTGGCTAAGATTTTTGGAAGAATTCACTGGAGTGTGAATTGGTGGTACGAACAGAACACCTGTAACACAGGGCAAGTGGTCAGTGGGCCCTCAGACGCTGGCAGGCTGGTCACACTGCAGTGTGCCAGTATAAACGGTTTTAAACTGCATTCAGGCAAGGCCTTCCCTAAGAGCAGGTGACAGAAAAACCATTCTTCAACAACAGCTGTGTTTTTACATTAGATTTCTTTTGTAAAGCACTTGAATTACAATGTAATGAAACCAGCTTCATTTATATAGCAATTAATTTATTGATATTGAGGAGGGGTTTTGTCGCACGACAGAGGTGTGGTTTGGAGTGACTTGTGCCAGTCGGGGTTTGGGGGGGGGGGACATGAGGGGTTTTGCATTCTGGCGGTTAGCCCTGGGCACCAATTTGGCTAGAAACTGCTGATTATGAGCCTGTTAGTTCTAGGTATCCATTTAAATCGGCAGTTTTCCACAATTTGTGCTTACTTCCTAGTGCCCTTCTACCTATCGAGGGCAGCAGACATTTACGGATTATATCTTCTGCAAGCAGCTCCCTAGGATTCCACCTGTTTGTTTTTCGACTCCTGTTATCCTCCAGCCTGGCTGCGACTGTCACCAAGTCTCTGGTCATCAGACGGACCTGCTCCTCCAACTCGTTAATCTCACCCACAGTTCTAAGGCTGGTTGTATGTTGCTGCATTTTTGTCTACCTTCAAGGCACGTGTATGCTGCATAGCCTGTATCGTCTACAAAAGATGTGCAGCACTGCTGTGAGGAATTCGACCATCCGCACAGGCAGCGTGTACTCGCCTGGGCTGTTTGGATATATTTTTTTAAGGAATTCAATGTTGGTAGATAAACCTCTGGGAAATGTGTGGGGCTAATCTGCACACAATTCCCAATGGTCTCTGCTCAACAAACACATAGTCAAATGTACTCTGGGGGATGCAGCTTTCTGGCGCAGTGCTCCTGTCATGTTCAGCTGGAATGTGACAGCCACGGGTACATCATAGAATCTCAAGAAGGGGGGGAAGGCAAACTCTTCATTCAGCCATGGCAAGCCTAATTAAAATATCAAAGGCTGCATGGATCCGCCCTTCTATTGTTATGTTCTGTGTGGTGGCAGCGCATACTGATGAGTTAATTGAAGCAGGCCTGCAAGGAGGCCTGTTTACAGAACTAACAAAGGGCAGGAAACCCAACACCTTTTTAATATGCAATGTGTCGGCTTGAAGCTAGATCCCATCCATCGGTATGAAAGGCAGTGATGTCATGTTGGACAACTGTTTACAGTAGGCAATCTCTGCAGGGCGACCCCCTTTCAGAAGGAAGTAGTATGTGATTTGAGGGAGACCAATACTGTTCTCGCCACAAACTTCAAGGGAGACCTGAGCTTTGATCAGGAGTCACAGTGACTTCAATTAACCAGAGACACTTTGATCCACAATGGACAGGAAGATGGCTGGGACTTAGTAGTACATGCTGTCACCCCTTACCTTTCCTTTTGCAAAGCACTCTGGTTATGACCTCATGCATAACAAAAGATTGTTGGTGGGGACCCAGGATTGGTTCATTAAGGTAGGCTTAGCCTGTACCAATCACTGGGGCCCATATGACTTTAAAAGAGGGTTGAGCCCCTCTTTTGGCACACAAAGCACGACGACTCATTTGGACCCTGACTGAAGGTACAGTCTGCCTTACAGCTTGCGCCAGTGAAGGAATGCCAGGATTTCCAAGAGGGAAGCAAGATCCCTCCCCTAAACATCTCCCAGGGAACAGAGGGAGAAACCCAGAGGACCCGTCCAGCAGCTACAGAACAGGTACCCAGCCAACATACAGCATGTCCTGCTAGGTTCTGCCAGCAAGTTTCCTAGGTGGAAAGTACCAGAGAGTCTCTGAACAAAGGACATGGCTGTTGCCTGCAACCACTCTCTTCAGCTTTGGGCCGTCCGCCTTCAAGGACGACGCAAGCCCTGGAAAGAAGCTAGGAGTGCCACAAAAAGCATCAACCAGCGTCCATCTTTTAAGGACGTTTTCGAGGCAGTCAAGCCCTCAAAACCGCGTCCGGCTGCCCCGCTGACTGTTGTCACGTTGCAGTCACTAAAGCAATCAGACGCCTTGACCAGTGTTCCCGATCTGCCAACCAGCACACAGACAACAATTCTTTGTCTCCCGTCTTGAACTCTGTCACAGGAGCTGCAAGTAATCCTGAAACCAACTCAACACTGTCGAGCATCAAGATCATCTCAAGCACAGGTACATTATGGTTCTGTCTTCCTGGTCCTTTGCCGAAGGACCATAGTGACGCTTATGACCCCTTGCTCCCTTGGTGCTGAAACCAAATAACCTTGAACAGTAAAGACTGATTGCTTTACCGACTACCCTCCTTTCAGTATCCAGAGTGCATCCCTTTCCTTTGTGAAATTGTCTGTCCTCTGCGTTCCTTTACAGGGTGGGCTGTATTAGAATAATAGAACTGTCTGTTGTAATAATAAGGTGGATATTTGTATACAACCTTGAATGGACAGTATCTTTTATCATTGGATAATAATTGTATTTTCGCTGTGTTGCAACTAAGCATGATCCACGACCTTGTTGAGATAAGCCTGCCGTTCTGACCAGGTTACCAAAATTGGACAAGGGCGTTTATAATTTACTTATGTTTCCATCTTGTTCAGATCCCTTCTAGTGTACTAGAGGTGTAGGGCTTATTGATGGTTTAGAAACCAATATTCATCCCTTGACCACTGGTGCCCTGGTAGTTGATTCGTCACAACTGTACATAATATCTGGGTCTGCAGGGGAACCTTTCATTATCATACTGCGGTTGGCTCCACTGTGCCCTTGGCAGTGGTGAAGTGTGCCATCTTTTTCAGATGCTAGACAGAGAGCTCATGGTGTGGAGCTCCACTCCCCCAGGTAAATGTGTCCCTTTAAAATCTCAGAAGTATGGAGAAATGTGTTTAACAAAGTGAGCGGAGCTAGTCAAGCTTTTAGCTCGCAGTCATCACTTGACTGTATACATGCTGGAATTTTGATAACTGGTATGGTTTGTACATGTGTGACAGGAAACCAACAGCACCATGTTTAAATGTACTTTATTCTTGTCCTGATTTCCTCAATGAGTGCAGGGTTTCCACCTCCCTAAAAGGATCCCCTTTGGCATATGTAAGTCCTCGATCCCCCGCCTCCCACCTAATTGGCTTGGTGTCTTACATACCATGTCTTTTATGGTGAAAACAAAATCTTGACGTTAGCCTCCTTGAATATGTAGGACAATGGACAAGATGAACCCCAGGGAGTGGCGTCGTCCTCAGTGCTCCTCGTGATAAAAGTATTGCCCAAAACCATCGTTTTGCTATGTTTAGAATTGCCTTTCCCAACATGCATCAAGGAATAGTGGACAGGTTATATAAAAGGACAATGGTGTAACCTTGCATTCATATTCTTCTTGCTCTAAAGCTATATCTTAACAGCAGAACAAGACCAAGGGCTTGGTGGTGGGTGGGATAGTTCACACCTGTACTGCCTCCTGGTGGCTCACGGTTCTGGCAACCGTGCCTTAGTAGGCAGTCTTTCCTGGGCCTTGGACAGCCAGGAACCTGACTTTAGTGACCCCCCTCAACCCTCCCGCCCAAATGCACCCACCCACTGAAAGTTCTAACAATATTAAGATGGAGCTGAGCATGGACTTCCTATTCATACACAGAGGCTTGATCTCGAGGTCGTCTAGTAGGAGTTTGTGTAATGTTGTATCCCTCCCTTAGTCGGCACGTTTATTTTGATGCCAATTGCTAAGCCGCTAGTTCGTCCGCTCGGCGCTCTTTCTGCACTCTTTCTGCAAGTACTAATCCCTGCAAATGAGCTTCATGGGTGATGATCCAAGTGGCCACTCGGTCATTTCTTAAATACATCATGTAGGGATCGGCTGAATGGCCCCACTCACCACTACTGAGGCTATGGACTAACAGTACAAGTGTAACTAGGGTTAGTTACTTGTAAATACTTAAGTCTCATTTCCTTCATCCGTAGCTACAAGAGATTATGATTTAGACTTCATTGCAAGGCGGAGGAACCATTTTCCATAACGCTCCAAACTGTGTAGACAGCTGCTGTCCCACTAGCAGAGTTAGTTTGCTGGTTTTGGGTTTGCAAATGATTCATACCGGTGAGTAGGCTGATGAACATGGGGCATTGTAACCTTCCCCAACACTTTGTATAGACAGTGGTCCAAGTGTTTTGTGTAGTGCACATTGGTGGGGGCGATTGTGTTAGTCAGAACGGAGTCAAAGGAGAGTATGTGCCAGTTGGTAGTATTGGACCAACGATAAGTATGCCGTCTTTAGTGGGTAGTTGAGTGTGTGTTTGTATGGTGTCTGTGAGGGCGTGTGCATGTAGTACACCCCTCGTGCGATTTGTGGGTGTGGCCCCGTCTGGACTCTTGTTTTCATTTGCCAGTATGCCTACCTGTCGAAACAGTCAAATTAAACAAGAATTGTCTGAGGGTTTTTTTCTCCCATCACCTGTCTCTACCAAATTCTTTTTAAAGAAGTCACTTTCGTCTTCAACTTTTGTATGGTGAGAATTTGGCCAGTGTTGTTATGGGTATGTATATGTGTACCTAGGGCACTGGTCTTTAAACGGCGGGGCTGGCCCCACCGTTTTGAAGACCCGAAACGATGTTCAGAGGATGGGGGGGTAAGAGGGTGCATGGGTCTTCAAAAAGATTTTGCAGTAACTTCTTTTAATATAAAATATAAGCAAATATGGCATTTCGCTTGGCCCGGCAATAATATTTTTACTGGGGGTTGGGGAGCATTGCCGCTGGGCTTAGCAACAGTATTTTTACTCAAGGGGAGTAGACTCTGCATAAGCAAGTTTAATACCACTGTTCATGAGACTGGGAAGTAAGTCGAGGAGAGATGGGGGCTGAGCGGGAGGTGCACAGGGGGAGGAACCATCGCTTAAAACAAGTAGGTAAAACACGTAGAACCGTTTTGTCTATAGGTAGAGCTTTTTCTCGCATTCAGATATGTTTTAAATTACAGTTTTATATATTATCACTTTCTACTAATGCACCTAGTACACGTGAAAATATATTATTCCTGGGATTTACATCTTCTTAACAAAACAATGTTACTACTAGTGATTTTAATTCAGGGCTACTTGGAAATCAGGTTGCTGAAAGCACTTGGGTACGACACCTGAGGCTTATTGATGGCTGCAATTAAACCCATTCCTTTTCAGGCTGATACTTTTCGAGCCAGTAATTGCTGTTTTTAAGTCACTTAAATGTAACAAGAATCTAGGTAACCCAGAATGTGCTACTGCTCCTGGCATTTATGCATACCCAGCCCCCCACCACAAATGCCAGAATAAGAGTCACCCCCACATACACTATCTATACGAATTTTCAAAGGTGGTGATAGCCACTTGTATACGGGCTAAAACTAAAAAGCCCTTTGGGGTGAATGCACACATTTCATTTACTTTGTGACCTTTGTACATGAACAGAACTTCAAGTTTCTTAAGTGTAATGCTGCAGTGCTTCAGAGAGGGGTGTATTGGAACAGTGGTTTGTGATTAATGGGTGGTCTCCAAGTCCAGTTTCTGGTTTGCCATCCGTTGACACAAGGATCTTACAAGGTGGTAATGTAGAAAAGCAGCTTTACGTAATGGTTTAAGCGGACTTTACGATTATTCCTCTGTACCTTCTGTAGTCCCAAGCCATTGTCTCGCCTCCACCCACCCGGTCGCAATGGGTTGTTTTTTTTAGCAGACAATGACTTCATGAGACTCGAAGTCTGCAGTTGCTGCCTTCTGTTACTAATTCTACCAAAAAGTGTTTTAAGTGTAAAAATAGCCTCAGATGATCGATGGTTGTGACAGCATGTGCCTCTATGAAAGATACCCACGCTGGAAAGGCAGTGATGCAGATAAGTAACTCTGTCTTCCAGGTGCTTCAACCAGACCGTGCATACATTCCAACTTCCTCTGAACCCAACTGTAATTAGCCCACGTTGGGATGCAGCCAACCTACCCACAGTTTCCGTTTCACTACAACAATTTGCATTACCCTGTAACTATCTCCAGTTCACTGCATCTTATTGAAATGCCAACCTCCAATTGTGTGTCTTGTATGATTTATTGTCAGATTTCTAACTCTAGCCTCTATCAGAATGAATGTTTTTCACCTCACCCTGATCTCTAGATCACGAATAACTTTTATTTTCAAATGGCTTATTTTGAATGAAGGCATTACACAGCAGACAAACGTGCCAATTAAGAATGTATGCAAAGTATTTTATTTTCGGTACTGAGTGCAGATCTCGCTTTGAGAAGTATCTGTACATCAGTAAAGGTTATGGCTACGAACATACGCATAGCATGTGTTACTGGCATGTAATGTACAGTAGCAGTGCATCTTTAGCCTTTACAGTTGCTGGCGAACATGTAACATTACTAAGGGGGAATGGGGAAACGGTGGGGTTCGGCTGTAAAGGTTGGTTGTCAGGATAGATACTGGTCTGGGTGGGTGTATCTTGGGGAGTGTGGGGGGGACGTGGTGTCAAGGGGCTCCTAGAAGAGTAGGGTCTTGAATTATTTTCTGAATTGCATGAGGGTATGAGCGAGTCTCATGTTGGTGGTATGAGGATCTAAAGTTTTGAGTATAGATGGAGAATGCTTGGCACCTTATTCATTGTTAGCATTTCCATTGCTATAGTCTGTGCAGGTGTGCTCTCAATGTGCTGACAGCCAGAGGTAGAGACTTTGCCTGCCAGGTAGGAGGGAGCATGCACAGGACAGCTTTGTATATGATGCAGGCGCCTTTGAAGGTGTTGCATGCTTACAAGGTAGTCAGTAAAGGTCAGTGAGTGTGAGAGTTATGTGGTTATATCTTCAAAGACCTTTAAGATGGACCGAGGCATGTAGGAAGTTTCTCATATGTGCTTGGGTTCTGGTGAGTAGGTAGTTGAGCAGGGAAATCCCTCTTTCCGGCTGAAATGGGACCTTGGCCTGTATGGTGGGTCTTGAGCTGCTGTTGGGTAGGGATCTGTTTGATAGTAACCTGCTAGCTGATTTGAATTCCCTTTGTTTTGAAGGGCGCATGCAATCTTCATGGCATCATAAAGACTAGCTCTGTGTCAGTTGCTGAGTGAATATTCATGGCCAACAGCCAGATCTGGATTTTTGTGTGCTTGGTGTTGATGCAGATCATGAATTCCGTCTTGTTATGGTTCATTTTGGAGTAGGAGCAGAACATTCAGGTCTGGAACAAGGCAGGCCTTGATTTTGTATATTCTTTTGATGAATATTTTTCCTTTAGTTGGGCTATGTCTGCATATTTGAGGATTTTGTGACTTTCAAGGAGGGGTTGCAGTGGCTCCATGTAGAGACTGAGCATCTTGGGTCAAGCGGATGGAACTATGTCCAATGACGGTCTCCTTAAGCATCAGATTTTTACTGCACATTTCAGGGTTGGAAGTCCTCTGAATTGCTCCTAGCGTATTTTGCTGGTTTTTTTCGAGTTTTTTCAGATAACTTTATTTTTCCCTCTGATTCTTTCCATAGTAAACCATTGTTCAACTACCGGTAATGGGCACTTTTTCCAGTGAAGATCTTCGTTCATCACCGGATCTTCTCCAAGTTTTGGAAGGCCCAGACTAGGGCCTACTTCGTGACTCGACGATGTCTGAGGAGAGGAAGAGTTTCTTCAAACTGTGTGTGAAAGGTGCACTGTGGAACGTGTTCTGTGGAACGTCTACTGCAGAACGTCTTTGTCGAGGATCTGAAGTGCCTATATAGCCTGCACCCAGACCATGAGGAGGATGGATGCGAGTTTTGCTGCGGATTTCCGACAAAAACGAAAGACCATTATCTCAGATTGGCGGCTTGGCTCAAGTTGGGAGAAGGTCTCCGACTTGGCCACCGGATGTGCTCATGCCTCATCCAGGACGTTCGTGTCCCATGAGCGTGCGCCCTCTGAGTTGAGGTCCTTTGAGGATGTCCATTCCCATGGGATCCAAAAGAAGGCTAAGTACCATCCTACCGATCCCACGAGGGTCACCACAGCTGTGGGACCTAGTACGGTAAGGACCCATTACCCATCTCCATCCGTGTCCACAGTGAGCCTGCCTGTGGGGTTGGGGGTGTGCCTTCTGTGAGGAAGTTGTTTCTTCCAAGGACCATGCTTTGAAGGAGAGGTCTTTGAGTCCATCAACTGCCCTCTCGTCAACCAAGACCACAACTTTGTCGACGACGGCTTTGTCGGCTAAGGCTTCCACCTCAACGGCCATGGCACAGTTGATGACGGTATCCACCCCATCAATGACCCGGTCGACTAGCATCGTATTTCATCGAAGCCGATTACCACTGTGGTTTCTATGGTAAAGACAGTGGTGACTCCACAGTGGCCCTGCCTGCAGCCTACAGCGGCTGTTCCCACGACAAGGTGAAGGTTCTTGTCAGGGCACATGAACCTCTCGTCTACACGTTCCCAGTGGGATCGGGCAGGACCAGGGAGCTGCTGCCTCCTACAGAGTTTCCTTCCAGGTCGGCAAGGACATTTCGACATGTCTATACAAGCTCTGATGACGACCACTTGCCCGAGGACTATTACCCGAACCACGAGGGATGCATCTGCCTCATGTCCTAAGGGGATCCCCACGGGAAGCTGGATCTGCAGTTGGACCCTTCAAGGTGCGCTAGCCTGGGGCTGTGGCCAGCTGCTCCTATTGGACCTCAGCCAGCACCAAGGGACATGTTGCTGGACATTCTCGCTACCCTCCACACCTTGGTGTTGAAGATACAGCAGAGGCTACTGGCTGCCCCGCTGCATGGGCCGATTCACACTCCGCCTAAATCACCGGCTAGAAGTCCTCCCAGGCCTAGCCCACCAAGGCTGAAGTGACAGCCTAGCCCTTCATGGCCCATTTGCCAACCGACACCCCTGCAACCAGCACTGCCCCTGAGGCCTTTGACCCCAGTGATGGAGGAGCCACCGAACACCGGCTATGGTCCTGATTCGGACACTACAGCGACACATACGGATGAGTGTGATAACTGTATTTGAGCTGACGAAGAGCCTTTGGGTGCTGAGTCAGCCAGAGCGTCACCACCGGACGATGTTGGCTCCTTCCATGCCATGATTTTGAGGGCATTGCTTTCTTCAATTTGGTGCCCGAGGAGTAGAAGGAAGGTTTTCTTTTCCGAGGCAGAGAGTCCTTGCGGAAGACTGTCTTGCCGGTCCCTTTGCTGGACGACGTGTGGGAGGAAGGCTTGGCCCTGATGAATATGCCTAATAGTGCTCCTCCAAAGAGGGATAGGCTGGAAAAGAAGTACAGAGTCCCATACGCTGGCCCCAGGTGCTTGAGATTGCAGCCCTCCCAAGACTATGTGGTCTCTGCCGCTGCCAGGGAATGCTCGTCAAACCCATAGTCTTTGGCCATGCTTCCTCCGGACTAGGAGGCGGAAGAAGCTTGATGCAGTGGGGGAAGCGCATCATTTACTCCATGGCCTCCACCGTCAAGGCTGCCAATGCCCTGGCCATCCTGGCCTGGTATAAGCTTGGGCCAATCTTGAACTTCCTGCCGGACGACAAGGCCGATACCCTGGCCCTGTTGCAGGAGGGCGAGGTGGCCTCGGACCACGCCATTACATTGGCGCTGGATATTGAGGACTCCGGCTTCTGCCAGAGGGGCAATGGCGTGGCCCTTCGGTGCAATGGTGGTTGAAGGCCACAGACTTCAGGGCAAATGTACAGTCCACGGTGATGGACATGGCTCGATGGGGACAACCTGTTTGGAAATGCTGTGGACGAGATGCTCCAATCGATTAAGACAGACACAGAGATGCCTCGTTCTCTTGGGAGAGGAGATCGTCATTTCGTTCCTCAAGAGGGAAATAAAGCAGGCCCTCCAAGGGGTACTCTGCACCCTAACGGCAACCCTCCCGCTCTGCCACCCAGGAAGCCTACAGGGGCTGCTCGCAAGCGATCACCAGCGGAGGTCAGCGTCATCGCCCGCAGTCAGGGACGCAGTCAACCAAGCAGGCCTGAACTGGCCTGTGGACCCATCGCCCCACTTTCGCACCCTAGTGGGCGGCTGGCTAGCAAACTTTGTCGACCAGTGGAAGTCCATCACCACCAACAAATGTGTGCTGGACTTTCTTCATTAAAGGCACACCTTGGAGTTACAACACAGGTGCCCTTGCAAGTCTCCTGTGGCTCGTCAAGAACTGCACATGGCTCATCTGCTGCAGGAGGTGCAGTGCATGTTATGGAGAGGGGCAATAGAGCCAGTCCCTCAGCGCCTCTGGGGCTCCAGCATGTAGTCCAGATATTTTCTGGTACGGAGGAAGTCGGGAGAGTGGCGGCCTATTTTAGACTTATGGCGTCTCAACAAATTCTTAAAATCCCAGAAGTTTAGAATGGTTGCCTTGCAGCAGGTGCTCGACCAGCTGGACGTAGGGGATTTTCTAGCGACTTTAGACCTGGAGGATGCCTACTTTCACGTCCCCATTCACCCACAACATCAGAAGTTCCTGGCGGTTTCTGGTCCAGGAACGGCTCTATCAGTTAAAGGCCCTGCTCTTTGGCCTAAACGGCTTGGAGTGTTTGGCTTGTTGGCAATGCAGATGTCATTTGACCTTGATCCACTTGCGCAAGTTATGTTATGTTACTTGGCATTTATATAGCACCTTATGTATCATTGGTATGATCTCAAAGTGCTGGTAGGTTGAATGCCCTCGGGAGGTCAGTAGAGGGGGAAAGAGTCATTAGGTGCATGTGCGCACCGGATATGTGTGCAGCCGGTGTGGCAGTTGCATGATAGCTGCTTCTTAGCGGTAGGTGTAGTGGTTGGGAGGTCAGGCATATGTGTTCATTCTGGAGGGATGACGCCCAGAATGATTTGTGGCTGCGTTAGGCCTGGGGAGACGCTTAAGCTAGCAGTGTGCTCAGATGATATTTAGTTAGGATGATGGGCAGTATGCGGCGCATGTTAGTATGAGAACAGCTATACGGATTGTGTCATAGATCGCTGTGTTCACCTTGAGTGTTGGTGTATAGGAGAGAGTAAATGTGGTGGTGTAAATGGTGGTTATCAGTTATGCGCTTGAGATCGAGCATTCCATCTGTACCATCTATTCTATCTATTTTATTTACTCTGTCCATTCATTCCACTTTGTCGGATCATCCATTTCGTCTGTTTTATCCATTTAATCTAATTAATCTTTCCATCATTCCATCCACTCAACCCATCGTCAATTACTCCATCCATTTGGTAGACTAATTTCATCGTTCCCATCCGTTTAATGTGTTCAATCAGTTTCATCCTTCCTATTTATTCGATCCGCACTCCGTTCCATCCATCCACTCCGTCTGTTCCATCCACTCCGTCTGTTCCATTCACTCCGTCTGTTTCATCCATTCATCAGCTCTGCTGCTGTGTTACCTGTGGCTGTGTAGCACACAGCACATGAACAAAGAAATGCCATGAACTCCCTGTGTCCTGCACTGGACAAGGAGGGGAAATTAACACCCCCTTTCCCCCCACACAGGAATGTAGGGTGATTAATCTTTCCTGTGATTCCCCCAGATCTCAAGTACAACTACTGGAATCTTAGACCATTAGAGACATCCATGTGGAAATAACCAGATGTCCAGGAATGTATTGCTTCTACTGGACCTAGTTGGGATATGAGTTTTTTTTTGTTGCATTGTAAGGGTGTAGATGTAGGACGCGGAAACAGGGGCTCATGTTAATTGGTATAAACATTTATTGAAAGTAAAAGGTTGGGGGGTTGTGGAAACACCTACCTTTCACTAAAGCTAAGATGGGCTTCCCTATCTCAACCAAAACTAAGGAACCTGTCAGTACCTCTTTATCTAAAGTAAATAGTACACTATCACAAGTTCAAAGCAGATTTTCATCCCCTACACTATTGCCTAAACTATATAGAACAAAAGAACTCAGAAGAATAGGTTGTAGATCCAATTAAAGATTTGCAAAGCTAACGTTCTTAAATGCAATGGTATTGTTGTGAAGGTGTGCCGTGTTTTGTTTTCTTAATATTCTCTAGTTCTCAATGTTTGATTCACTGCTACTGTGGTTTGCTAACCATAGTATTCTAACTTCGCTTTAGTTTTGTTATTCCTGTGAAGACGGTTGTGAAAGCTTCTACGTGTTTTTGTGACATCTGTGTATTTCTTCAAGTTGTCTTTTAAAAGGTATCAACTGCAGTGTTGATCATTACGGCTGTTAATTACTGCATTTTAACTTCCAATGGAAATCCCTTTTAGAGAAATGTTTAACCATCTAATTCTTTAGACTCCTTAACAGTGTTGCGCACATAAAATTTTGACCCCTTCATTTAAGGTTCAGCCTGTTCATGGAGTCCAGTATAGAATGTTTGATAACTACTCATTGTTTCTTATACTACCTACTCTTGCAGGTTATAAGCTATTTTTGCATGAGTAGTTGAGACAAAGTATATATTGTAAAGAGCGCTGATTTTAAACCATTTCTACAATGTCATTCCGTGAGTAAAAAGGGTAATTCCGACTGAATTGTGACCCCTCGTATTCTTTATCTTTGATATCTTCAAACCAGCGGTGGCTGCTTCGGAAAAGTTTTTCTCAGCAAAGGGTGCCCTGCTGTATATATAGCATGTGTGATCAATACAGGGTTTGTTGAGCACTAGCAACTGTGGGTTTCTGCGCCTTTTATTTCAAATCTCAAGTGCACTGGCAGCCGGTAGGTAGAAACTGGAAGGCCCTTGCCCGTGGTGCCTAATATGTATGTCCTGGTAGCTTGGTTTTAGTTTCTACTCAATTGACACTTGTGCTGGAATTCATACACAGAGACTTCTTTTCCCACTCAGGTGAGCAGGTAGGTAGAACCCACACATTTAATTTATTCTTATTTGCTTTTATTTGGTTAAATAATTTTTTTTGTCTAGTTCACTGTTCTTAGTACAGAAAAGTGTCAAGGTGTGTTTAACATTGTTTTCAAGTGGTGCTGACGCGTGTTTTGACCGTCAAGGTCTTTATCAAGGCTAACATATTTTAAAATAGCCATATATATCCATATTTGACATGTATTATAATTGGTGAGAAGTGCAAGGTGAGTGTATTTGGTTGTGAGGCGTTTGACCATACAAGGTGAGGTGACATGGTATGGTCAGGTGCCATGGTATTTTCAATTTGATATCACATTTAAATGGTCAGTCCAATTTGTAAGATAAGCATTCAATATCCAATGGCAGTGTAAGATGCGTTGGCAAAGAAACACGAATACCCCCATGCATGAGGAATTTTTGGTTCATAGAAAATATATATTGGTGTGGTCCAGTTCAAATAAAAACATACATTGATACAGTATCATTAGTCATTTAGAACAGATCAGTGGGACAAGAATAAGGAAGGAAGGTAGTTGGATAAGTGTTAATATGGTCAGAGGAGAAGGAGAGTATACTTGCACATTGGGTTTGATGGGTAACAGGGGTTAGCTGACCTGGTGGGTGTCTGTCCTTGGTTGGAATTGGGTTAAAATGAGGATAGGTAGCTCTTGAGCCCAGCAGTGTCCTCGGTTGTTTGGTGTGCGCTGGTTAGGTAACCGGGCTCCTGGTAATCATGCAGGTGAATACCTAGGTGTGTTTGAAAGCAGAGATCGGCTATAAGGGTCATGTGGGTTCCTGCGGCCCTAGAGGTAATGGTGCTATATCTGTTGAGCAGTACAACGGTTTGAGAGAAACATGTGGCTGGTGCTGGGTGAGCACGGTCTGGTTGCCCTTATGATTATGGGGGGGTGCGGGAGTATTGTGGTCCGATATCTCATGCTAGGTAGTTAAAGTGCGGGTGAGTGCTCTTGATGATCATATAGGGTAGGTCAGTGATAAAGTACGGCGTAATATCTCAGTCAGTTGGAATGGATGAGTCGGACTCGGGGGTGCTCAGTGCGAGTGCGTAATTGGCGAGTGCCCCTTCGCAGTGTGTGGCGTAGGAAAGGCAGAGGCTTGGGTGCCCGGGGACCCCTCTGATGTCTCCCCGTGACACAGGACAGAGGGGTTCGTTAAATTCTGAGGAGCAATTGGATTAAAAGCTTGGCAAGCGCAGGGGAAGGCCATGGGGCATTAGTTGATAGGTGCCCAGGTGAGGGCGCGGGATCAGGAGGCTTGCCTGTAGAGCTGCTTACCTGTGTTGTACGCTGTATATGATTGTCTCTGTTATCCGTCGGACCGGAATACCTTTGCAGTGCTGGAGTTGCATGTTTAATCTAAAAGGGGCAGGTATTGGCCAGATAGCACATTCTCCTATTGGATGAAGAAATATCTTTTGTGATTAGCTATGCAGGCCTGGCCCGGCAGCCCTCAGCTGAAGACTGCTATGGCGCTAATGGGATCGGAACCCTTAGCTGAAGAGGGTTGTAGTGCTCCAGACCTCGGGGGTGAATTGGCAGGAGTCTGCAGTTGGGTGGGGGATTGGTCATAAGGGTTGGCTTGAGGGTCCGTATGGGATGTTTGAGTGAGTCTACTGCGTTGCAATACCTCATTAAAAAACAATGTATTATAGTTGGGTTGGAGATACGGTATTAACTGCAGGTGGGCAAGCGAGGGGGGGGGATTTATGTCTTGGATACACATATTGGGTGGTCTGGATGAGACAAGTTGAATGGGGCCTGGGGCCCGCGGCCCGCTATGTTGTTTAAGTGGCGGTGTGGTGCTAACCTGGAAAATGTATATAAATAAAATGGCTAGGTACACAGAAACACCATTTGGTACAGTTTCATGGCAGATTATGGTAAAACATGTTGTTCGCTGGGGTTCAATTTAGTAAGGAGAGGCTATCTTGTCATATGACTAGTTTAAATACTATGGATACATTTAGATCTGGTACAGTGGAAATTCACAGAAAGACATTCAGCTCATGTTCAGTGTTTAAACCCAGTTCTGTGTTGCGTGTTCTACAAATGAGTCTGCACACATTTTGCCTCAATCTCAGGGCTCTGGTTCCTCCTCTTGCGTCTGGTTTAATCATCTCCAAACCGATGAATCGGATCTCTTTCTGGTTGCCCATCTGGTGTTTTTCTTGCCAGTGAGTCGATGGTGGGCATCTTGCTTCAGCTTTTTGAGGGAGTTGAGGTGCTCCCTGATTCTTGCCCGCAGTTCGCGTATTGTGCTCCCTATTTACTTAAGGCCACATAGGCGTATGATCACGTAGATTACAATTACAAATTTAGTTCTACAGTTCATGAGTTGTTCAATCTTTTTCTCATAGTGCCAAATTGTACACAATTGGTGGTGATTGTGTGAGAACACATGGAGCAAGTTCCCCATTTGTGGAAGCCTGACACAATTTATTTGGTTAGCCAATTGCTGGTGGGAGTTGCCAAAGGTTCCATGAATGAGGGACTAAGCATACGCTTCAGTATTGGTGCCCGACAATAAGATATGTTAGGTTTTTCTGTTACCCAGTCTTGTATATCTGGGTCTACACCCAGGATATGCCAATGTTTGGTTAGTACTTTCTGAAGTTTAGTGCTGTCCTTGTATTTTGTCACAAACCGGATGATGTTGGCAGCCTGTGTCGTGTCTTCTCTTGGCTTTGTTTTGAGCAATTTTGTCCTGGGGATTGTGCTCACTTTGTGGATTGCTGTTGTGATATTAGTTGGTTTGTATCCTCCTCTTAGGAATCTGTTGCGTAATAGGTCACATTCTTTATTGTAGGAGTTTGTTGGGCTGCAGTTCCTGCGCACCCTGATGATGTCACCTTTGGGTATATTTTCAATGACATTCTTTTTGTGACAACTGGTGGAGTAGAGGACTGAGTTAACTTCAGTTGGTTTCCTTTAAGTTCTGGTTTGTAGTCCCATTTGGTGTGGCTGAGATTCTGATGTCTAGAAAGTCTATGGTGTGTTCGTCTTCAGTCTCTGTCAGCTCTATCCCAAAGCTGTTGGTGTTCAGAAATGCCTTGTATTCATCGAGTGCTGTTTTGCCGCCTGTCCAGATGAGTAGGATGTCATCAATGTTGTGGTACCATTTCAGAATATGCCTGTTGTATTGGTCCTCACCAAATGCGTGTACTTGTTCATATTTGTTCATGAATAAATTGACAGTGCGTAAGTTGCTCCCATGGCGATGCCCCTTTTGTTTGTAGTATGTGCCACTGAACAAGAAAATGCTGTTTGCAAGTGAGAATTCCAAAAGTTCCTTGACCATTGCCAGGTGCGAATAGTGAGATGCTGATGTGTGCGAGAATGCATAGTCAATTGCATCCAAGGCCTGCCTGTTTTCAATAGCTGTGTAAAGCGCTTTGACGTCTAGGGTCACTAGTAGGTATGTGGGATATTTTGACCCATTCCAATGTGCCCCACTGCATCACTTTACAAATGGTGAAAGAAACAGACCAAAATGGATGCGCTGACTTCTGTGTGCACCAGAATCTGCAAAACTGTGTTTGGGTCACAACCAAGAAAAGGCTGCACACCCTGTGCCACACAGACAAGGGGGTGTGAAAACAGTTATCACTGCAGGAGTATGCCAGTTGGTTCTGTTACATTCAACATGGAGCAAAGCAGCAGAATTGTACTGAAAACCGAAAATGCATTTTAAAATGTAGCTCTTCAAGCTTCAAAAGTACTGTTTTCGGCGCTAGATCCATTTATTTTCCATTGAATCAGTGAGATTAAAAGGGTACTGAAAATCCAGGATTATCCAGTATGGCCAGAGGAACCGGGCTTCATTGTCTGACAGCAGTTCTAAAATGTATCCAAGGAAAAGGCAGTCCAGGAACATTTGTTTTCAGTTCCACTGGAAAAATGCAGCTAAAATTGTAACATGTAACAATTTCAGCTGTGCAGACAGAAACTTTAAACAAAGGCTGGATACATGGTCCAGGCTGCAAACAAATCCCAGCACTCAAAGGAAGAACTGGTGCTGAATAAAATGTATGTGCTGCATAGGAAAATTGGATTTAAAAGAATTCAGTTTGTGTTTTTCCAGGAAGAAAGTGCAAAATCGTCTATTTTGAATGCATGTTTTGTTGAAAGGCCTAATTCTTTAGGAAATGTCAAAATCCACCTACAAACTGTGTTCATTTTTATGTTTTAATGAAAGATGTAGGTAACTTAAAGTTAAAACCCAGTCTTGAGTTAATTAACGATTACAATTCAGCGTGACAGTCCTCAGCCTGGGAAAGGTTGACACCTCAGTTTGACACTCCACTGCTGCCAGGAAGGCCTAATTGCTGTGGGGAGGCCTTGCATGCTCATGACATAGGACCTCATCAGACTTTCGTCTGGGCCCCAGGCAAAGACAAAGGAAGGCTTGAACACTCATCCCTACAGGGGAGGGGCAGGATGTTTCATTCTCTGGGAAGAGCCTTCTCATTGAACTTCAAAGGACTAGCCATTTGCTCACAACGGTGAAGGAAGAAAAAAAAACGGATTTGTGATTTTTGGATTGAAATTACTTATTTTGCCACAGAACCTCATGACATTTAACTTGGCGGCAAGAATAAGTAAATGAGTGAAAAGTACATACATATAAATTTGAACTCGTGCTAGCCAGCTGAAAACTTGGTAGGAGTTCTTACTGCATAAGGAACAAAAGTTATGCAAAAACACTAATTGCGCAGAGACTATTAATGCTGCAAATCTAATATTATGTACCTGTTTTCTAGGGGTGAATGCACATATATGTACC
The DNA here is from genome assembly GCF_040938575.1 of Ambystoma mexicanum. Classification (NCBI taxonomy): domain Eukaryota; kingdom Metazoa; phylum Chordata; class Amphibia; order Caudata; family Ambystomatidae; genus Ambystoma; species Ambystoma mexicanum. The sequence goes on from NC_090923.1 coordinate 835,150,438, forward strand.
GAATTAGGAATTGTTAGGCCAAACCTTTATGATTCAAATTGTTAAAATTCAATAGAAAGACAACACCAGGTCTCACTGACTTGGGAGTTGGATGTAAATGTAACCCACAAAATATGTATTGTATGTGCCTGCTTTTATTAGAGGGCATAATTATATCAATATGTATTCATGGGAAAGTTCAATTTTGGTCCAAGCAACTGGGAGTTTCCCAAGTCACGTCATAAAATATGACAATCCTTTCTGTCATCCTACCAGCAAAGAGCAGGGAGGGAACTGTGCCTTTTGACCAATCATGGCCTTGTGGGTGTGGGTTGTAAGTCTGCCCCTACCATAAACTTAGTGATGTAATTTGGCAGGATAAATAAGGGAACCTCACAACACACAGACACACACACTGATTCCTGACTCCATCCTGATTTCCGTGTGGCGTTTTGTTCCTGAATTCTACATCTTGTTCCTGGATCCATTTTCTTTACCAAGCCAAGGCCTCAGCATTGCTGAACTCTTCTTCAGCTAGGCCAAAATCCCGAAACCATCCCAGAACCAAAGGGAAATAATTTGATCCAGTTTGGCTTGCTACCACTTATGCTTGCCTGCTGAAACTCGCCATCCCGCTGATCTACAGTGTCCAGTAACCAGAAGGGCCAATCCAATCCAGCCTGAGGTGCCAGTCCAATTGACCAGAACTGCCTAGGTGACCTATCCCGCCAGAAATGCCCTGCTGTCTGTAGGCCCGATCCGGATGACAGAACCCTGATGGTCCAAATCTTAAATTAAAATGGGCTGTAAGTATCAATAGGAATCACAGTAACCCATAGTATAGTTGCCTTACATTGTCCTATCCCAATCTATAACTCATCCTAGCTTTAAATTAAGAACTTGTAATATTGTCACCCCAGTCTTGAAACCTTGCTTTGATTCCTTTTGCTAGTGATAACTTTTTTACAATCCTTTTGACTTGTGAAATCCAAAACTCTTAATCCTCCCTCGGGTAATCCGACTGAGTCCTCCAAGGCGGACATGGAGGTGCTGGAGTTGGTTCCACGGACTACTCTGGAGCTTACTATGTTTCAAACTGGTAACCAGCCTGAATACCCTTGTTTAGAGCATGCTTGTCATTGTAAAAATTGATTTCTGTTTTCATTTTCGTGCCTTTATTTTCCAAACGCCTCTCGTTCAAACTTACATAACTTTCTCAATTTTATAGCTAGAGACTTCATTTCAACTCAAAGTTAAACCTAAGACCCTTAGCTACATCCACACATAAAAACCGCATCCAGAAACAGTTTGAAAAATCACATAGTGAAAATTAGGCAGGAATTCGCAATTTTGCAAATGTTTTACACGTGTGTTTTCCCATTCAAAGTATTTCGATGCTTCCATTTTGATTCAAAGTGTGTACTGTTGCTCTTCTTGTAGCTTGTTAGGATCTTTTCAGTGTTGCTCCCATAGGAATTTATATCAATTTAAGGATTTTTGCACCCCTTTCATTGTTTCACAAAGCCATTTTCAAAGGTCATTTTAAAAGTGTAAAATTTCCAAAAACATTTTTCTTTTGTTTGAGGAGGGAAGATTGTATTTAAGCCCTATACACTGTTCTATATTCCTAAATGCCTGCTGCTTACTTACATCTATGTAGAATTGCTTCTTTGTGAGTTGAGAAATTTGCAGGGGGAAATCTTAACCTAAGCGCTGTCTTTTCAAACAAGCCAAAACTGTTCTTTTCCCTGTGTTTTATCTTCTGCATTGCTATAAGTGAATTCAATTACCTTACTTTCTGATTTGTATAGTCACCACATTGGTGATTGCTGCCCCATATATTAAAACATGTGTTTGATTTGAATTTTAAATAAAGAAAGAAATATTACTTTTAGCAACCAGCCTGATTCCTGGTCCATTGTGACCAGGGGGTATTTTGAGAAGGGGTGTGATGAGTGGTATATCACTCAGAATTTTGAACCTATAGACACAATAAATAAGTATTTCATTTGTGCATTGCATGCTAGGCTGAGACCCGGGTGTATTGCCTGATTGAGATCCTTAACAGGTAGTGAGTTTCCAATGTGATCTTGCAGTATAGCCAGAGTGTGCATCGTATCTCGTAAGTAGGTTGGGATCTTGGGCACTTCTTTCAATAACACCATTGATATATTTAGCTATGGGTTCATTGCTAGAACCAATTGCACTTACTATAGGTCTGCCCTCTGGTATTTTGATAAAGGGTTTGTGCACCTTCGGTAGGACTTGGATGGATGGTTGGTTAGTGTTCTTGGATGTTCAATTCTTAGGTATTTGGCCTCATCATCGGTTAATATTCCTCTCGGGTGCCATTTCTTTATTATTTGGATTGCTTGTTCTTTGATGTCCCCATAGGATTACTGGGTAATACCTCATAGCATCCTGGTGTTTCAAGATGAGTCTGGGCCATCACGATGTAGTCCTGCCTGTTCATAATGACAATATTGCCCCCTTTGCCTGCTTCCTTTATAATCAGGTCCATGTTGTTGCATAGATTTTTCATTGCCTGTAGTTCCTGGCTGTTGAGTTTGGAATGTACCCTTTTCTTTTGATTTCGTGTTTTATCTTCCATTATCTGGAGATCCCTGGAAACTGCTTTAGAAAAAATATCAATCGCATTATCTCCCTGTAAATTAGGGGTGAATGTTGATTTCCTTTTCGGTTCCTTGGCTTTGATTTTGCATTCTTCAATTTCCAGGTCCTGCATGATTGATTCCCTCGTCTGTCCCTCCTCAGCACTGGTGCATGGTAGATTCACTAGTAAGTGTATTTGTTCCAATGTGTCCAATGTTACATTGCTAATTATAGGTTTGGTTGTATCAACAGATGGTTTGTGGCCTTCCCCTGTGCTTAATTCAATTGATCCTCAGAATTAAACGAACCCCTCCGTCCTCTCTCACGGGGAGACATCAGAGGGGTCCCCAGGCACCCAAGCCCCTCTTTGTCTTTCCTACGCCACACTCTGCAAAGGGGCACTCGCCAATTACGCACTCGCACTGAGCACCCGCGAGTGCGACTCGTCCATTCCAACTGACTGAGATATTACGCTGTACTTTATCACGGAACTACCCTATATGATCATCAAGAGCACTCACCTGCACTTTAACTACCTAGCATAAGATATCGGTCCACGAGACTCCCACACCCCCCCATAATCACAAGGGCACCAGACCACGCTCACCCAGCACCAGCCACATGTTCCTCTTAATAAACAGTCCTACTGCTTAACAGAAATAGCACCATTACACTCTAGGGCCGCAGGAACCCACATGGCCCTTCTAGCCTATCTCTGCTTTCAAACACAACTAGGTATTCACCTGCATGACTACCGGGAGCCCGGTTACCTAACCAGCGCACACCAAACAACTGAGGACACTGCTGGGCTCAAGAGCTATCTTTCCTCATTTCAACCCAATTCCAACCAAGGACAGACACCCACCAGGTGAGCTAACCCCTTTTACCCATCAACCCCACTCTGCAAGTATACTCTCCTTACCCTCTGACCATATTAACACTTGTCCAACTACCTTCCTTCCTTATTCTTTTCCCATTGATCTGTTCTACATGACTAATGATACTGTTTCAATATATGATTTTATTTGAACTGGGCTTCGCCAATATATATTTTCTCTGAACCAAAAATTCCTCATGTATGGGCGTATTCATGTTTCTTCGCCAACGCATCTTATACTGCCATTGGCCATTGAATGTTAATCTTACAAATTGGATTGACCATTTAAATGTGATATCAAATTGAAAATACCATGGCACCTGACCATACCATGTTACCTCACCTTGTATGGTCAAACACCTCAAGGACAAATACACTCACCTTGCACTTCTCACCAGTTGTAATGTCAAATATGGTTATATATGTTACTCCTACGTCCCGTCCCCTTTCCTCCATACTTGTGGGACATCTCTCCGTCCTGTGGGACGGGACCGGAGCACTTTGTAAAAAGTATCCATATTTTTTTCAAAAATGTGTCCCTCCTCTTTCCTGCGCGGGGCCCGGCACACGGCCGTAACCCCGCCCACCTTGGCTCCACCCCGGCTCCACCCCGCGCATCCCCCATCAGTCCTTTTCTCCGCACGATCGGGGCCGACGCACTTGCATCCTCTGAAGATTTTCTTCCCTCTTTTCCTCTCTGGCTCTCGCTAGCGTTCGTTTACTAGTCTGTCTATGTCTTTTAAACTAGATTTTCCAGACTGTTCATCGTGTCACCGTCGCTTCGCGAGGGCGGATCCCCATCCTCTTTGTTTAGAGTGTTTGGGTCCGGAACACCGTTGGGACTTCTGTTTTTACTGTGACTCCCTTTCGGTCCGGGCACTTCAACGTCAGTTGGAGCGGTGGGAGGAGGTGTTCCAACGAACTCCTCCTTCTCATTTTCAGGCGTTCATCGACGAGAAGAAGAAACACCCGGTAAGTTCTTCACTTTTCAGAGCACCCCGACCGTGGGATACCTTCCCAGGTTCCTCTCGGGCCGGGGGGGGGGCGTTGATCGCTCTGTTACCGGGGTTCGCCCTGAGGTGCCTGTCGGGCCTAATAATTCTACTGGAGTTTTCTCTGAGGATCTCCGTAAGGGGCCTGTGTACACCGGAGTATGCTCCGAGGCCTCTCCTGTGGGGGCTGTTTGTAGGCCCAGTTCTACTGAGTCGTGGGGTACCGGAGCTTGCTCTGAGGCCTCTTTCGGCTTCTCTCAAAAACAAAACCGGGCTGCGCCCACGAGGCCTTGGCTGGGCTTGTGGTTACCGAACGGATGTTCGAGGACCGTGCTGATAAGGCTTTTACCGGGCCTAGGTCCGAGGTCCCTCGTACAGAGGCTAATACTACCAACAGTTCTGAGGGACCGGGCAAGGTCCTGTCGGTGAAAGTGGTTGCTCACCGTTCCCGCTCTTGTGGTGACACCAGATCTGTTGAGGGGCAAAGAAGAAAGGTTCTTCTTTTACCGGCAGTGCCGAGGCCCTTCCTTCGAAGGCTCAGTTGGCGGTTGGTATGTCGCAGAAACATTCCAGGCCTCATAGTACCGGCTCTGCCGAGGTTCCTTACGTTGAGGCTAAAATTAAAACCCCTGACCCATCGACGGGGACCCCTGCCTCACGTCTTCACGTGCCGCAGTTCCCCTCAGATGAGGACAAAATGGCGGCCGTTCCCACCACGACCACGGTGGCCATTTTAGGTACTACCCCTACAACTACGCCAATGGCCCCTAGTGTAGGGTTCGGTCCTTTGGGTGAACCTAAGGTCCCTTGTGCGCATACTTACCGGCCGGTTTATGATTGGAATGCCCAGATGCCTCTTCTGCACAATGTTTCGCTGCCCGCGGGGGCGGCTCCCTTGATTTATGTGGATACGTCGGTGGAGGGGCCGGTGTGGCACCCTTCTCCGTTACGTCTCTGGATTTGTCCACCTCATGAGAGGCCTCCTCAGGTTCTGAAACAATCTCCTGAGGACGCCTTTTTCGGTAAACTTCAAGCGCTTATGCGCACCAACCCCATGAGGGAATATTTCAAAGGGCTTTTCAGGGTGATATGTCCACCTGCGCCTCCGGCACCACCTGTTCCTCCGGTGGTTCCGCCGGCGCCTCCCTTGCCCGTGGTGCCTCCCCCTGCTCTTCCGCCTTTGCCACCATTGTCCCCAGTGGACAAGGCAGTGCCTGACACGGCTCAGCAGGATCCTGACCTGTCAGATGACCCTCAAGGCGATCAGGACAACAAGGACCTTCCCCGCTCTATCACAGCTTTTCATGACCGGGTACTGGACATGAGTTTCCTAAATGTTCCGGTGCCCGAGGCACCCGCTCCGCAGGAGGGCGTGCTTTCTGGGGTGTTCACCTTGTCTCCCTTGGAGCGTACCGGCCTGTTCCTGCAGAAGGACGTTCTGGCCGAGGTCTGAAGAGTTTGGGAAAAGCCACACTCGGGACTTGTCAATAAAAAGATTGACGCGAGGTATAGACTACATTCTTCGGAAGAAGTGATCTTGTCGTCTTGTCTGCCTCCCTTCTGCGGCTGGTGGCTGCGGCTACGTTGCAATCCAGACATGCAGTATCCTCTTCCGCGACGGCTACTCGGGTCTCGGGAAAGGAGGACAAGCTCCTGGACTCCCTAGGGAGGAAAATCTTTGCTAATTCGGCCTTGCAGCTCAGGCAGGCCAATGCAGAATTGATTTTGCGGGAGCTAACATGCGGATGTGGAAGGGTCTGTCGGAGTTTGAGGAGCACATTCCGGTCGGGAAGTTGGAAGATTTCAGAGGTGGCCTTTCCGATGCCAGGGTCTTGGCCCAGGATATCCTGGAGGCTGCGGCTCATCACATAGACACCTCGGCTCTGGGCCTGATGCTTGGGATTGATACCTCGGGGCAAGCATGGCCGCATGCCACTAAGTTTTTGAAGGAAGTGCAAGACAAGGTACTGGACCATCCATTCGATGGTAAGGAGCTTTTTCACTCTTCTACTGATGTAGAGCTCACCAAAACCAAGGATAGGACTCAGACGGCTAAATCATTGTCTGTTCTGGTTAAAGCTCCTTTCAAATCCCAGAGACAGTTGTCGCAAAGTCGACCTTCCTATGGTTTTAGGGGCTTCCTCGACGCAAATCTCGCAGAGTGGATACTCCTGCGGGGAATAACCACCGTAGACAACAGCATATGTGGTTTTTCTCCCGCTCCTCAGCCTCCTCATCAGGTTCAGGTGGCACTGCCACCGATAAGCCTGCCAAATTAGGGTTTTCCGCGCTTGCACGAGACCCCGGTGGGTGGAAGCATTGCGTCTCATTGGGAGGCATGGCAGACCATTACAGAAGCCAGATGGGTCTGGTCAGTTGCTCGAGCGGGCTTCCGCTTACCTTTACCCCCTACCCCACCCCTCAACCCCCCTTTTCAGCTGTCGGGTCCACCCTGCCACAAGGCCGAGGTTCAGTAACTTCTGCACCTCAGAGCTGTGGAACCCGTTCCCCTTGGGGAGCGAGGGGAGGGCTTTTACTCCCGGCTGTTTACGGTGCCCAAACCCAACCAGGCTGGCCTGCGCACCATCCTAGACCTTTCCCAGTTCAATCTTTTCCTACCCCAAGAGAAATTCAAGATAATCACGCCCAGCCAGATTCGCTCCTCTTTGCAGATGGGCGATTGGCTCAGCATGGTGGATCTTCAGGATGCGTACATGCGTATCCTGATTTGGAATCCACACAGGAGATACCTCTGCTTCGCTTTGGGAGAGGAGCACTACCAGTTTCGGGTGCTTCCTTTTGGCCTCAGCTCGGCGCTGCGTGTCTTCACGAAGATGATGTCGGTGATTGCGGCCTATCTTTGTCTCCAGGGTATCCATGTGTATCCCCATTTGGACGACTGGCTCTTATGCAGCCCTTGTCCATTGGCAGCAGCGGGCAATCTCCAGTCTCTCCTTCAGCTCCTGTTCCATCTTGGGCTGTCGGTGAACTGGCAGAAATCCTCCATGACGGTCTCACAGGACCTGACTTTCTTGGGTTTTTGTTGGAACACAATCGACTGCCGAGTGTATCTGACCGCGGACAGAATCGTGGATCTGTTGACCACGTGTCAGATGTTTGCGCAGTCGGAGAGCATGTCGGCCTGGTGGTTAGAGGCATCTGGGCCTCCTGGTCTCATGTGTACTGGCTCTTCCTCTTGTTCGTCTCAAAATGAGACAGACCCAGATGGCTCTTCAGAGTTCCTGGCGTCACGCTCTGGACCCGGATTCCAAGCGGACAATGATTCCGGATTCCAAGAGAGTGGACCTGGACTGGTGGTCATCTCTCAGCAACCTGTCGGGGGCGTGGGGTTTCAGGACCCAGCCCCCATGGTGACGATCACGATGGACTCCTCCCTTTTGGGGTGGGGTGCAACGTTAGATCTTCTTCAGGTCTCGGACCTGTGGTCGCCTCAGGACAAGCTCCTGCACATAAATCATTTGGAGCTTCTGGCGATCTTTCTGGCGCTCAACGCGTTCAGACCGCTCATTGTCAACAAGGTGATCTGCAAAGGAACGGACAATGTGGTATCAATGTATTACATAAACAAGCAAGGGGGAACAAAGTCTTCCCCCCTCGTGGACCTGTACATCCAGATTTGGGAGTGGGCCATGCTTAATGGGGTCTGGCTCCTTGCAGTGCACATCCCGGGCCAGCTGAATGTCACAGCGGATGCCCTCAGCCGGCGGACAGTGGTCAGCTACGAGTGGTAGTTGAAGGCGGAGGTGCTCTCATGGATTTTCTCGCGTTGGGGCACACCGGAGGTGGGCCTCTTCGCCACGGCAGTAAACAAGAAGCTTCCTCAGTACGCCTCCAGAGGGGGGCTGGGAGCCTCCTCTCTGGGGGATGCTCTCGCGATTCCATGGCACAACATGAGAGCTTACGCCTTCCCGCCTCTGCCCCTATTTCATCGAGCTATTTGGAAGTTGAAGAACTCTGTGAACTGTTCTCTTCTACTGATAGCCCCGTGGTGGTTGGCCAGGTTTTGGTTCTCAGAACTTCAACACCTGTCGGTGTGTCCGCCGATCAGGTTACCAGTAACTCCCGATCTTCTTCTTCACCAAGGGGAACAACAGATGTGGCACCCCTCCCCACAATCGCTCAGCTTGGCGGCATGGTGCCGGAGTTCAAGTCTTTAGAGCATCTGAGTTTGTCTGTGGATAACATGCGCATTATCCAGACAGCCAGGAAACCCTTGACCAGGTGTCAATACAAGAGTAAATGGCTCAGGTTCTGTCATTGGTGTTTGGAGAAAGAGTTGGATCCGAGGGTGGCAACGATTGACACGGTGCTGTCCTTCATATCCTCCCTAGCAGAGTCAGGGATTCATGTTCTGTCTTGCAGGACTTATCTCTTAGCGGTTTCCGCTTACCTTTCTACAGACTGGTGTTCTTATTCCCTAACTAACCCGGTGGTGAAGAGACATCTTGCTGGCTTGACACGCCTCTACCCTCCGGTTCGTAGTCCGCACCCGCCTTGGGACCTAAATGTAGTCCTGACTGCGCTATGCCATAAACCCTTTGAGCCAATGGCTACGGTTGACCTCAAGTACGTGTCCTGGAAAGTGTCCTTTCTGGTCGCCGTTACATCAGCGAGGAGAGTGAGTGAGCTCCAGGCATTGTCGGTGGAGCATCCTTTCTTGGTCTTTCACAAGGACAAGGTAGTCCTTCGGACAAACCCGGCTTTCCTACCGAAGGTGGTGACCGAATTCCATCTGAATCAGTCGATCTCCCTTCCGGTGTTTTTTCCGAGCCCTGCCTCGGAGGCTGAAAAGGTTCTACACTGTCTTGACATCCGAAAAGAGCTCTTAAGTTCTACCTGGACAGGACTTCCGAGTTTCGGAGGAGTTCTCAAATTTTTGTGACCTTCGGTAACCCTCAGGGCAGGCCGGCGTCTAAGGCATCTATTTCCTGATGGATTGCCGCCTGTATCACAAAGTCTTTCACCGTCCAACAGCTGAAACCTCCTAAAGGTATCCATGCACACTTGGTGCGGGGCAAGGCAGCCGCGGTTGCTTTTCAGAAATATGTTCCCTGGGAGTCGATCGGTAGAGCAGCTACTTGGGACTCCACATCTGCTTTCTGTAAGCATTACTGCCTCGATATGAGCTCTAGGGCTGACGCTCAGTTTGGTCAGGCTGTGCTAAAGAACCTGTTTCAGTAAGGGGTATTTCCATCCACCCATAGTTCCTGTAAGGAGTCCTTGGGAATCTCCCACAAGTATGGAGGAAAGGGGACGGGACGTAGGAGTATTACTAGGTTTCTCACCGTAGTGACCACCTTACTCCTAGTCCATAGTCCCTTTTCCTCCATACACCCGCCCGCCGTCCCCCTAATAAGGTTCCTCTGTTATGGCTAATGGGTCTTGGACCCTGCGATAGAAAAGGACTGATGGGCGATGCGCGGGGCGGAGCCAAGGTGGGCGGGGTTACGGCCGCGTGCCGGGCCCCACGCAGGAAAGAGAGGAGGGACAAATTTTTGAAAAAAATGTGCTTTTTACAAAGTGCTCCGGTGCCATCCCACAGGACGGAGAGATGTCCCACAAGTATGGAGGAAAGGGGACTATGGGCTAGGAGTAAAGGTGGTCACTACGGTGAGTAACCTGGTAAATATTTTAAACTGTTAGAATTGATAAAGACCTTGACGTTCGAAACACGTGTTCGCACCACTTGAAAACAATGTTGCACACCTTGACACTTTTCTGTATTAAGAACAGTGAACTTGACGAAAAAAATGATTTAACCAAATAAAAGCAAATAAGAATAAATTAAATTTGTGAACTCTACCTACCTACTCACCTGAGTGGGAAAAAAGTCTGTATATGAATTCCAGCACAGGCGCCAATTGAGTAGAAACTAAAACCAACCTTCCTGTGTATATATAGCATGCACTGCGGGTGTTCAGTTAGTTTTTTCCGCTGCACAGTTCGCTTCGGATCAGTTCTTCGACTGTGGCAATGGTTGTTTTTCAAATGTCGACTCCTAAAATGGGCTTCAAGAGATATGCCTAGTGTGGGTCAAAGATGTCCATTACAGACCCACACTGTATGTGCCTGGGAATCCAGAAAGAAGAAGAAAGAAGACTGCGGTTCGTGTCCGTCCATGACGGGAAAGGTGCTGAAGAAGAGGAAGGGGAAACTCACTCTGGCCCCCATCAACAAATCCTTCGAAAAGTTCTTCTGATGAGAAGAGCTTGAGGGATGAATTGCCACCTTGGAAGCGCTCTAAGAAGCGATTGCAGTCTAGGAGTAGATCGTACAACTCTTCGTTCTCCCATGAAGAGACGTCCTAGATATAGCTCTTTGTCCTCCGGCTCCTCACCCCATTGCAAGGTCATCTGTCCAGATAAGTTGGCTTCTTAAGCAGAGTAGGAGCATATTCACCTCCTAATGTGGAAAACATTTGAGAAGGCTTCTCACACCCATCCGCGAGAGCCTCCTAAGGAGTGAGTCAATGACCCCCCCAACCTAAAATCTCCTCCCATGTGGCCAGGGGACGACAGTCGTTGCTTGATCCTGACCCTTACCCTGTGGGTGATATTATGAGGGAGGATCGCATGGGACGAGGTGACTGTCGGGAAGTTGTGACCCCATCAGGAGTAACGCGGTATGGCCCTCTTCCATGTGATGATCTTCTAATCCCTTATTTCCTGATGGCATATTGCTTGTGTACCAATCCTTCTAATAATAAAACTCAAATACCTCTTCTTAAATCTCAGACCACCTTCACTAGACACTCTAGGCAGGATGACTTTTACCCTTTATGTACACGTGGTGTTCAGATAACCTCTTCTATGTCTGCCTTGACCTGAATGTAAACCCAAAGCATTGTAACCTTGCAAAGCCTCAATCTCCAATGGACTCCAAGTCCCAGAAAACACATAGTACTGGGACAAGGAAGAGAAAGGAGTTCATGTGGAGTAAGAAGCACACCAAGCTGAAGGTGCAAACTAGTTGTTGGGATACCAGTCACCTTTTGGGACATTTAAAAATGGTGTGCTTTTGGCGCAAAGAGGAACAGAAGGGGAGATGCAGAGCAGCCATAGCAGGAAGCAGAACCAGAGACAGATACGCTCTGGCAAGCTATGCTGAAGAAGGCGTGTGCTTCCGACTGAAGTGGAGAGAGACCGGAGCGGCGTAGCAGAAACAGAGCAGAGAACGATAAGGAGCCAGTAACGAGGAGAAGGCTGGCGAGGGGGTGGTCATGCTGCCGAGTTACCATTCCTCTGGCGAGTGAGAGAGATGCCGGCGGGAAGACAGAAGTGTCAGCAGAACAGGGAACGCTTCCCCAGCGTTCGACCATTGCGTCAGCAGTATGCCAAAGGTCGGGACGCCATGTAACACCAGTGAGTCTGCCCTGGAGTTCTGGGAGGCCTGGGACGTACCAACAGGCATGTCGGCAATTAGCAAAATGTTTTGAATGTTCACCAACTCTCATTGAGCGAGGAATGCCAATACGGGGAAAAGTTGGAGTAAGCCTCATGAAAAGCAAATGAACATTACTAGTGAAGTAATTGAAAGGCATGATTTGTACAAAGCTTCATATAGGAAAGGTCAATATGGGAAAGATTGGAACAAGCATTGCTGCAGGCCAATGAACAGTATTAATGAAGGTGAAAACTTGAACATGCCTCCATTTCAGGGATGCCAGTTCGGGGGAAGTTGGAACAAGTAGTAGCTGGAGCCAGTGGAGTATAAAACAGTGACGAAGTTAGAACTCTTTTACTTGTGAAAGAATATTGAAATTTTGTGAGCAGACCTGGTGAAGGTGTTTGATCAGGAAACAAGTCTTAGGGGGGAGGAGGTGCGATACCTGGCAAGAGAATATACCAGGAATTTTCAAGCCCAGAGAGGGGAATACCTGGCAGGGGAGTACACCAGGTAATCCAGCCAAAATATGTAAAAGGAGAAAAGGCATTGTGAAACAAGCTCCTGGCAGTATACCAGGAAATCTGAATCAATAAATTGAGTGTAAGATACTCTTTCTTCTTCCATCCTTATAAAAACCATGAATTGATTTTAGAAGATACTCTTTGACAGTCTTGAGAAAGTGTTGTATAAAGACATTTCCAATACTCTTGGATTATCATTGTTCGGGGAGGACAATGTTTTCATCATCCCTAAGAACGTGCTAAGAACATTCTCGCTCAAATTGCCAAGAGATACTTTACCATCCTTGAAAATCATAATTTGTTTGGAAGAGACATTTTCGTGTCAGGGAGGTGTTATATGAAAGAGATATTTCTACCACTGCTAAGGAACTATTGTTTGAACTGACCACCTTATACCTGAAACAATTCAGGGGAAGTGAACTATCCCTCGGATCCAAGGATTGTTTTGTTGGATTTATATACTTAGTCTTTTCACTTATTTTTCTAAGTTTGAAACCGAGGCATTTACCCTGGCATGTTTTGTTGTTTGTTTTTATTGAGGGTCAGATACATTTTGGGCACAAGGACAGTTTGCTTAAGTTGGATGACGAGACAGACTGTTCCCTAGTTTCAATTTCATAAGTAGGGAAACAAAACTCTCCCTTGGATAGGTATAGAAAAGCCTTTTTCCAAACTGCATTTTCTGAAAATAAAAATCTTCTCAGCGGCCTAGAATATCGAACGCCTTAATGCCTGCAGGCCATTCCTGTCGGACGATAGCCGCCTTCCCATCACCCGTGTCATCCTAGGCGCAAGACTTGACTATTGCAACGCACTATTCGCTGGCACCACTAAGAACAATATTGACAAGTTCCAGAATAACACATTCTTGTTGCCATTAAACATCCATAAACGAGATCACATTACCACTGCCAGAAGGGGGAGGCCCATTGGCTGCTGATACAAGAAATAATTTTCAAAACTTTATCAATCACCCACAAGTGCCTATCCAAGACGTTCTCATCTCGTTCAAAAATTCACAAGTGCCCTGTCCACAAGACCAACTAGAACTGTCTATGCCAACAAGGCTCATCCTGCCCAAATTAAAACTGTCAAGAGCAAGTGGATCAAGCTTCCCAGTCATTTCAGCTAAACTGGAACTCACTACCCCCTTTATAGATGGCGAAACAATCTTATTGGATCTTCCGCAAACTATTGAAAACTTGACACTTCACGTAGAGCACGGTTACTTTTCTATATCTAGCCAAGTACTTGTATGGCTTCACTGACACTGTCTTGTAACCTCTCCCACAAGGTCTGTTATTTTCTGTTCTCTGCTACGATGTGCCTTGATGCTTAAGGGCTTAGTGCACACTACAAATGTGAAAAATAAATAACATGTCTACTGTTGAGAACGTTACAACTTTGTGTACATCTCTCATTTCTGACCCCTCACTACTTCATCGGCTTTATAAAGCAGGGTTGCAGTGCAGGACATCTTTAGTGCTGCAACCTGGTCCTCTCTTCATACGTTTGCAAAACATTATTGCCTGAACTCTGCATTGAGTCGGGAGGCGAGGTTTGGGAAAGCTGTTTTACAGTGTTAATGAAAGAGAAATTCTCTTTTCCCACCTCCAGTAACATACTGCTTTGGGTGTCTACCAAAGACGAGGAATGCGTGGTAGGACGCAATGCATCCGAAGAACAAATTACTTACCTTTTGGTAATGTTCTTTCGACTTGCTGTTCTTTCCATGTATTCCTCAGCACCCCTCACATCCTGTCCCTTAGGAGAATTTCTGTATATTACACCTACTCTTGCGTCCCTTCCCCTTTCCTCCATACTGCATGACCGTCCCTTGCTAGGGACGGGAGATGGAACATTTTTCACCAGAAAAAAAAGTCTTCCCCTTTAAATTTAGAGGCGCGTGGCCCTGGGAACATGGGCTCCCCTGACTCGGCCCACCGGCGCCACTCCTCAGTCCTCTTTTCCCCGTCGACTGGAAAGGACCGCTTTCACCAGCGCTCCTGGTTTAAGCCTCCAGCCTTGTAATTCCACATGCTCTTCCCCGGCAAAGTGTTTTCTTTTTGTCTTCAATCGGAGAACTCTGTCCTCTGGCACCACGCTCCTCCCCGGCACAGTTCGATGTCAGCAAGCTCCAGCAGGAGCTCAGCCTGCAAGGGTCTCTTCCCTACGTCTGACCCCCACGCTCTCTGCCTCCGCTGCCTTAGCCCTGACCATGGCTGGGAGTCATGTACCACGTGTAACGTGCTTACAACACACTCTGAAGAAAAGGTTAGCCTGGGGGAGGGAGCTCTTCGGAAGTTTGCCTCCAGAGGACTAAAAGGAATTTGTCAGGACAAGTCCAGGCCCAATGTAGGGGCACTGTTTTCATCCACACCTAGAGCAGGAAGGGCCTTTCAGGTTTTTGTACCAATGCAGGTACCAAGGCTACTACAGCTACCGGTTGTCAGGCCGAGGGGTCGCTAGATCCTACCGGTGACTGTGCTAAAGGGCCACAAGGCTCTATTGCCGGGTCTACACCCTAATACCGGACAGAGGTTAGAGGGGGTGCCTGTACGCACCCCGCACCCTGCAAAAAAAGGTGACTCCTCCCCCAGGAGGCGCAAGAGCAGGCGGGACCTTTCAGGTCCTGGTACCACTGCAGGCACGGAGGCTGCTACAGCTACCGGCGCTGAGGGGCCGCAAGGTTCTACTACCGGGTCCAACCTGAGGGGCTACGCCCTAGTACCGGGCAGATGTCCGAGGGGGCACTTGTATGCACCACGTACCACGCAAAGGCGACTCCTTCCCCAGGAAGTCTAGGAGCAGGAGGGACCTTTCATGTCCTGGTACCAGTGCAAGTACCAAGGCTGCTACAACTACCGGCTGTCAGGCCGAGGGGTCGCCAGATCCTACCGCACCCAAGGCTGATGGGCCACAAGGGTCTATTACCGGATCTACACCCTAGTACAGGACAGATATCCGAAGGGGCGCCTGTATGCACCAAGTACCCTGCAAAGGCGACTCCTTCCCTAATAAGCGTAGGAGCAGGAGGGACCTTTCAGGTCCTGATACCAGGGAAGGTACCAAGGCTGCTTGTGACAGCTACCAGCTGTCAGGCCGAGGGGTGTCAAGATCCTACCGGGGACTGTGCAGAGGAGCTGCAAGGTTCAATTACTGGGTCTAAGCCTGAGGGGCTACCCCCTAGTACCAGATATATGTCGGAGGGGGCTCCTGTACGCACCACGCACCCCGCAAAGTTGTCTCTGTCCAGGAGGCGCAGCAATGGGAGGGACCTTCCAGGTTCTTGTACCAGTGCAGGTACCAAGGCTGCTACTAGAGCTACCGTCCACCAGGCCGAAGGGTCGCAAGATCTTACTGGTGACTGAGCGGAGGGGCTGCAAGTTTCTATTAATGGGGATGTCTGAGGTGTCGCCTGTATGCAGCTCTATGGGTGGGATCACCAAGGGCAATCCGCCTACCAGGCCCCGTCCTGAGGTGCAGGGTAGTCCTCAACCTCCACCGCCAGGAGTCTTGGAAGAGGCGAGGCTCAACGCGGAAAGCATCACGACACAGGCATATGAGGCATGCAGCCCGACAAATTGGCCGCCGGGGCCAGATAAAATGGCGGTTCGTCCGACACCATCCCCCTTTTGGGACCAGGTAGGGGAACGAGTTTCCAGGTGGGACTGGCCTTCACTAAGTTTGTGGCTCACGGCATACCCTTCGTCGTAGGGCCAATGCGCCCCGCAGACAGTAAGGCAGAGTGGGTTCAAGCTGCAGCACCCTCTGGGACATTCCCCCTCCGGTTCTGTCGCCTCCGCCCCCTATGCAGCCCCAGCTGCCCACACCAGTACCCACAACACCGGCTTCCCCGCCACCAATGGTCTTGGCAGCCCCACACCCTCCTTCTCAGCAGCCAGCTCGGGTCAGCAGGTCACAGCTTGAACCCCATTCGGATCAGCCTACCAACAGGTGCCCCAACGCCAAGTTTAGATAGCTGGAGGGGGCCCCCCTCTTGCTGTTGGCACTCACAGCCACACTCCTCAGCCACTTCCGGTGCAGCGCCTGGCACGCTTCAAGGTAGGGCTGTTGGAGGCCAAAAATGGTTGCGCAAGACATAATGGAGTCTGCCGTGGTGCACATGGATGCCTCAGGCGTTGCCATTTGCTCCGCTACTGGCAGGAGGATGACTGTCTGGCTACGGGTGACCAAATTCAACCTGGACGCCCAGGAATGTCTACTGGACTTTCCCTTTGGGGAGGGGGTGACCTGTTCCATTCTATGACAGATTAGGAACTTGATGAGAGGAGGAACAGTCCCCAGACTGCTGGATCCTTACCTATCCTCGCTGAGGTCACCCCTAAGACATATAGCCAGACGCACGCCCATGCTGGCGCACAAGGTACGCAAACGCTTGGATCCTCCCCAGTGTCCTCAGTCTACCCAATCCCTCCTTCGTCTCTCTCCTCTGCTCAGTTCCCACAGATTGGGACAATAACTCTGTGGCCGGAAATTCGCTTGCATGTAGAGAGACTGGCATTGGAGGAAGTACCAGCCTCCCTGCAGGATCTGCACTCCTAGTCCAGGATTTTCGCCATACAATGGTTACCCCAGCACGTATTGCAGAGATTTTTTGCACGGGAGACTGGATGTGCTCCCTGGATCTGTAGGATGCTTACCTTCACGTATGGATCTGCAACCCCATCGGTCCTTTCATAGGGTTAGGATCATGTGCTTCCATTTCCTATGAAAGTGTCTTCCCTTGGGCCTCAATCCGGCCCCCAGGGTCTGTACAGGACAGATGAATGCGTGGCAGCCCTACTTGGGGCCCAGGGTCACCACGTCTATCCATATCTAGACTGCCTCATCAGGGCAAGGTCTCTGGAGGCAGTCCTCTACACCACGTCCGCCCTTATCCTTCCTCTACACGAGTTGGCATTTTCCATCAATCTCAAGAAGTCACAGCTGGATCCCAGGCAGACTCTAACGTTCCTGGGCCTCTTCTGGGATACGAGCTTGGAGTGAATTTTCCCCTCAGATGACAAGAGCACAGCCATCAGAGTCCAATGGGGCATTTTCTCAGCAGAACAGTAAACTGGGCATGGTGGTACCAATGCCTAAATTGCAGTTACGCCACGCATCCGCCTGGAGTCAGGAGAGGGGTTCCTGGGCGGAGACTTGCAGCATTCCACCGCATCCCGTCATGACCTAGTCTGGTGGAGCACGGACAGCAACTTACCGATGGGCAGGTCCTTTCCTCAGCCTGCTCCACAGGTTGCCATCCCCACGCGGATGGGAAGCTACCTTGGACAGCAAGTGTCTACGTAGAGGGTTCTGTCAGGAGCAGGCAGCACTCATCAACTGGCTCGGAGTGGCGCCGATGGACGGAGTCAGGTGAGCCCATGCTCCCATGGCCACGCCCCCGTGCACCTCCAAATTTAAAGGGGGAAGAATGTTTTTTCTGGTGAAAATGGTTCCGTTTCCTGTCCCTAGCGAGGGATGCCCATGCAGTATGGAGGAAAGGGGATTATGGATTAAGAGTACGTTAGTCACTACGGTGAGTAACTTGTAATTTCCTCTACTCCGTTTGGTCATTCCATAGCCTTGCAAGTGTTTGCTTTTGAGAAAGGAAAAACTAGAACTGAAGTAACAGGCGCAGTGCGTGCTACATATACAGTGAGTGAGGTAATGCTTGAGAGCGGACGGAATCCATAGTGGGGCACAAGTCAATGACGCACTGCACCCTATACTGAGAAAAGGATTTTCAAAGCAGCTGACAATGGATGGAAGATATTAAAGATGAGGAATACGTCGGAGGAACATCCAGGCGAAATAACATTACCAGGGGTAAGTAATTTGTTCTTCTCTGATCTTGAATCGCTAGATGGTGCTAGCAGACTGCCTTGGTTTAATCACATAAAAACATGTTAAGCAGCAAGTGTTTTATTCTTGGGGAACCCCCAGATGAATTGTCTATGTAGGAGCCTCTATTGGGGTTACCAAAATAACCTCATTCATGCTTACCCAAACTAAAACTAATAGATGGATGCTGCAACTGGGGAATGGAGGGGTGATCATTAGGATGTAGTATTTGTATTTTATTTATTTACATAGCGTACCTGGCCCAAAGGCACCTTGGTGCATTTCTTGAGGTTACAGGTTACAGATGCATAGTTATGCAAAGAAAAGAGGAGGAAGTGCATATTACAATGAACTTACATGATATATACATATCACAAAGAACTTGCAAGATATTTACATGAAAATTAGTGTGCAAAGATGTTCATCTATACAAAGTTGAGATTCACCTTGATAAGAAAAATGGGTAGATTGAAAAGGTAAGAGGCTGTTGGCTGTCTCTCATAAAAACCAGCCTTACAATTCAGGTCTGTGTTCTAGTTCTTTGCCCCCTTTACAGCATGTGAAAATCAGCATGTGAAAATCAAGGATGGCTCAAACCACTGCTATAGTTGGCAGCTTTGTGAAACTCTCCCGCTTTCCTAATATGGGCTAGAGGCGTGGCTGGTCTATGTAATGACACACTAAATGAATCCCTCACCCATTGTAATTTGCGTTAAACGTTTGACTCACTTGTCCTAAATTCCATTGAGTCAAAGAAATAGAGGCCTTTGCAGCAAATGGAGAAGTTCAATTGCTTAATTTGAACATATCTATAAGAGATGAAACATATCTGAAATGATGCTAAAGAATTTGTCTTGGCCATGAGTGAAGTAATGAAGTGTTAAACCAATATAGTTTGAGAAGGTCCTTAATTCTACTCCTGTGTTCCATCATTCTTGTTTTAAGGGTTTTGGTTGTCCCTCATACTGCAGACCACTAGTACAAGTGGAAATATAGACTACAAAGTCAGTATGCAGAGTAATCATGTGTCTAATTTGAAAGTGTGTACTGGTAAAATGGCAGCTGAATCAAGCACCGACTATCACATGATTACTGAGTACCACTTCATGTGTTGTGGGATGCAGATAGTAGTTCATGTTCTCTTGTGTTCCAACATCAGGTGAGAGACAAACAAAATCGCTTGTTCTTGTGCTGTACATGCTACTATTGGAGGCTTATAATGTAGGCGGTGTTTGCCAAATCCTCACAAATCCTCTTAGAAAACGACTTGTAATTTCTTTGGAAAGATTTGAGAGGCTTTGTCAACAAGGGGAAAAGGTATGGAGGAGGTTCCAAAAGTTTGTTTTATATGTATTCATTTCCCACCTACAAATGTTTGCTTTCACATCCAGGACTGCTGGTGAGATTTGTTCCATATTTGAGGGATGAGTGGGCATCTAGTCCTGTAAACATGTTTCAGAAATTGTATGCGCATCTGTCTTGTAGTTTCTTATAAATATGCCCAAAAGAGGCCATATAGCCATTTATTGATATTTGGGTTCACATTAAACAATCTGCTGAGAGCTTACACGTATTGGCCCTTTTGTTGGCTATCTGGATCTGCGGCCCTCAGGTGACCCGACCTGGTAAATCCTGTTAAGAAATGCCTTCTCTGCAGGTTTGAAAACCAAAGCTTTTTTGATATTTACTGTGACAAACTATGCTGGTTTCTCACTCTGAAAAAGAGCTCTGCCAATCAGGCCCCACTTTCTCAATGGGCCATTCCAAAAAGTAAAATGCACATATGTTGTTTGCTGGATCCGGTCTACTGACATTCTAGCAGCTTCTACTACGTTTGGCAGTATGGTAGGCACTGATTAACATGTACATTTCTGACAAACAGCCAGCTGGATTCCAAATTAATTCGAACAGCAATGGGCTGCCTTTAACCGTGGACTTCCATGATCCAAATTATACATAACTGTGAATACTGAAGGCCTTGTGTCAGTTTGTTTAAATAAAGCTATTCCTGATTTGGTATTGTGGCCTATGCAGGAATAGTTATTTATCGCCAAAACCATCATATTTCTTTTTTTATTATTTTAAAATTATTTTGTATCCACTGGTTTCCTGTGACGACTATGATTAATCCATTGGAGTCATTGTGGATTCCCTGGCTGGAACCTCCTCCCATGCGGACAGGGGCTTGCAGCTGCTACCTGATCCTGATCCTGACCCTGGGGGTGGTTCTATGACGGAGGATCAAATGGGAGACAACTATCAGGGAGATGTCATGATTTCATTGGATGAGGCACAGCAGCCCCCCGTTCCCCATGAGGAAGACCCTCTGACACCCAAGACTTTAATGGCCTATTGTCCTAATGGTTCCCCCCTGTAGAGGAAGTCAAACCTTTTCTTTACACTGTTCTGGACAGGCCCCCACCGTTGTACCAAACACCCACAACCCATGCATCACCTTTTGTATCTAATGTGAAATCCTTGAGAAAAACATTTAAGAGTTATGTCCAATGACATCCATGGACTCCAACTTCCCTAATCGCACAGGTACTGAGATGATGATGATGAGGAGGATGATGCAGGGGTTTGTGCAAAGCGACAGGAGCTCCAAGTACAACATGCAGGCTAGTTTTTCCAAGCCTTCAGTGTGCGGAACGTTTACAGATTACAATTGCACTGTCAAGTCTAGCAGTGCAGGAGGAGACGTTATCACCCATGCTGAGGCTCGCAAATGCGAGGCACACTGACGTAGCTGACGAAACTGAGAAAACCGCTGGGGCAAGAGTAATGCCACGTGGAGCAAGAAGGTCTGTGGAGACGCTGTTGTCACACAGGAGCTCCTGGAGGTTGGACCGCTCGACACAACAGCATTCTCCAGCCTGAGCCGAGAAGGAAAGCTGTCATGTGACCGCAGAGCCACCCAGGATGCTGGGAGAATGTTGGCACACTCCAAACGGGAAAGCGGCTGAAGGTATCCACACCGCAGTGGCGTGAGCAGCTTCAGTGATGCTGGAAGGAAATGGTGAGTCTGCCCAAAACAGCTGGGGAGCCCTGGGTGCCAACAAGTGTTTGAATGGTATGAGATTGCTGATGCAGAAAATACACAAAGTTTAAATGCCGTCAAGGAAAAGTGCAAATTTAGCACCCAATAAGAAGAATGTTTGAATGCAGGTAAGGCACAGTTCAAAAAGCCAAGTTTGTTTGAATGCAGAAAAGACAAAGTATACATTCAACACCCCTTAATAAGAATGTTTGAATGCTGACAAAGAAAAATATGAAGGCAAAGCCCAGTCAAGTATGCATGAGATGCCAATGTGGGGAGAAGTTGGAGTAAATGTTACAATAGACGAATATACCAAGTACCTCATAGTATATTCTGTTGTGGTATAACCAAAGAACTGTGGTAATCGAAGAACTGTGAAACTCATAAGAAGTCCTGACTGGCGAGTACACAAGGCAACCGAAATTGTACCATGATTCTTGGCAGGGGAGTATACCAGAGAATTTGAAAAACCCTAAAAAGAATAGGTAATGAGTGAAATAAATACTAGGTAATCTGCTAAATTGAGAGATTCTGCAGAAAAACTATTACAGAACTTTTTGCTTGAACAAGAACTTTTTGAGTCCTGAGACGCCGCAAAGGAACTGTTAGCTAAAGAGACAATGCTGCCATCTTGTTTAAGAATCCACGGGAAGGGGACCATCCTCTGGATCCAAGGGTCTTTACCTTGGAGAACATTTTCATTGAACTTATTCTTCTACTTTTGGTTTTGAACACTTTTGCCAATATAAAGATAAAGACATTTCCTTTGCACCCTTTGTTGTATTTGTAGTGTGAGGGTCAGGATAGGGAGCTTTGGACATGAGGATGACTTTCTTCAATAACTGACATCCTGACGCACACAGACCTGTAGCTTTACTTTGTAGGTAGGGAAGTTCCTCTTTAGAATAGGACTAGAGAGGTATTTTCCCAACCCCTTGTTTAATTAAACATCTTAGCTTGAGAATGACAACGTTGTGTCTTTTATTTCTGGTCCCTCACACGAATTGTCAAAATATTTGTGTAACTGTCTCGGGCTGGGATTCACCCACTACATGGTGCAGGGCCCACTCCTAGATGCTCCCTTTGTTCCCTGCCTGGGAAGGCTCAACACCTGCCCAGAGGAACAGGGCATGACCTAAGGGGTGAGGTCGAAGCTGTTTGAAATCAAGCTTTGGTCACACAAAAGGCTTTGATCATAGGCCGACCATAAGGAGCAGTGTAGTCCAGGAAACAATTTACATCCAGTAGAGGGTTTCCACCATCTTGGAAATAACGAGTCTGCCTTTCCCTCCTGCCCAACCTCCTGCAGACAAGACATTCTAGGAGATGACCTCTGAAAGCAAAAATTCTTCTTAAAACAGCATTGATGTGCTGCTTATAGATGGATTTAAATGGTCCAATCTGCTGTGGCAAAAAGACTGTATAAGCTGGTAACCTTCATATTACCTCCCCCCTTAGTTGAATCCTCTTTGAACTCAAGAAGTAGGATTTCACGAACTTTATCGGGGTATCAATCTGCCTGAAGTCCCATGCTATTGAGGTAATGAAAAAGAACCCTTGCGCAGCATCTACGCCAGGGCCCTGCTGTGCCCTTGTCCTTGTTGAGCCCTTTTCCATGGTAATTCACAGCGGCATGACCCAGTGAACAGAAGTGCCCCCACATAACTCGACCCACGCAAGCAACTTACTACGCTGCAACCTCATGAACTACTCATAATCTGCTCCCAGCAGCGGAGGCCGCCCTTCACCCTGCATCTCTCGCACAGTGCAGGCCCTTTTGTTTGGCCCTCACTGGTTCACGTGGGGGTGAGCCAGTGCAGCCTGTTACCCAGCAGTTCCTCCGGTACTATTTAAGACTTTTTGGCTGCTATCGATCTACTGGCACACACTTGGGCTCTCATTGCCTTCGACGCTGGTGCCGGCGGGATGACCTACTCCACTGCTACGGTCCGAATTTGGGGTAAAGCCCAGACCCGGCCTGGGAGACTCTGGGAGTGTGCTCATCACTGTCTCCCTTCTTTTGGGTGACATCATGCTTAGGACACCACTGGAATGGGGCTGGTGGTACCTGCCGGCCAGCCTACAGATTGACACCTTGGTCCCAGGGTAATATGACCCAGGGGAGCTCCAAGAACCAGCGCTCGATGAGCCAATACGGTAAGGCTGCTCCCAGGCCCTCGACGTCCGGCGAACTGACCAGAGACATGGAGGGGGCGACATCACCACCAGCGGAACCCTCTGACACCCAGCGCATGATGGCCTACCTGCAGGAGGGGTTCGACAAGGTGCACAGTTAGTTGGACGATATAACCACCACCACCATAGATGCCATAGACACGCATGAACAGGTCTGACCAGCGGCTGACTGAGGCAGACAAGTGTGGGCACGGTGGAGGGTGAAGTATCCACCATGAGGAACAAACTAGTCACCCTGTCCAGAAGGGTGCTTCAGGTAGAGAAGAAGAATGACGATCTAGAGTCACACTCTCACCCCAAAAATGTCTGAATCATTGTTGTCCCTGAGAGCAACACAGAAACACCCTTGGAGCAGTGGATGCAATCCACTCTACTTCCACTCCTGGGGAACCCGCCATTATCACCACAGTTAGCTATCGAGCGGGCTCACAGATTTCTGCTGCCTAAAACCTGGCCTGGTGCACCCCCGTGGCCCATTATCGCCCAAATTTTCAACTATCGGGATTGTAACGCACTCCTTCGCGCGGCCTGCCAACAGGAAGACCTGATGCTCGGTTAGATCAGGATAAATATCTACACTGATTTCTCAGTGGCTGTCCAGCAGGAGAGAAAATCCTTTTTAGCGGTCAAGAAGCGTCTTTGCGATGGCAATCTGAAATATGCAATGCTACACCAGGCGAAACTACTGATCGAATGGAACAGCAAAACCTACTTTTTTACCCTGCCAGCGCCCTGATAGGTGTACACCCAACCTATGTCGGTGTCTTATTGATGCGCCTAGCTTCTTATTGTGCCCACTTGCCTCGCCGGATGTTTGTCTTGACGAAATACTGCATTTTCCCGACACTATACTTGCGTGGGCCGGGTGTTGCCGGGTTGCATCCGCTTGTCTGTCTGATTCCAGCTGAAAATGAATATGCTACCCTGATGGGGGGCTGTCTTTGTAAGAAGCATAGGAACATTAATTAATTCTTTTATTTAAGTCCGGATCTGGTCTGGAGGGCCCGAGCGTCCGCTTCCCTCATGCAAAGTTGCGTTAAGTTGGGGGAGGGTATTTGCGGGGTTCACCTTCCTGGATTTTAAGAGGGTGAGGGAGGGGGGCGGTCGGGAGCTGCTGGGGATGTTAAAAATGCACAATGCATGTGTCTGGTCGAGTGAGGGGGCAGCGGAGGGAGATTGGGGGGGGCCTGAATATTGTGACAGTAAGATCTGTGCATTGCCTTGTGGAAGGGTGACATAACTTGTCTTAGCTGGAATGTTCGCGGACTGGGCAACCCAATTAAACGACGGAAAGTACTCCTGTATGTTAAGAGGCATAAGGCTCAAATTTTGTATTTGCAAGAGACACATGCCCTCTCAGCGGTTTGTGAGTTTTGCTAAAACCTGGCGACAGAACCGCTTTTATACGTCCTATTCATCGCAATCTAGAGGGGTTATGATACTGGTGCATGGGTCTCTTCCATTTCAATGCATACACTCGAAGGTGGACCCATCTGGGAGATAAGTTTTGGTGTATGGAGCGCTGGTGGGTAGGGAGATAATGTTGCTGAATGTGTACGGTCCTAATGTGGATGACCCTCAATATTCTATGTAGATAATATGCAGGAGCTGTCCCGGTACCCGCTGGTTCCCATTTTGTGGGGTGCTGGCGTAGGGGGTCTTTAACACTATCCTCGATCTAGAACTGGACCGATCCACCCTGACCCTTGGGGTGCTCACAAGCTGCCTCTGCTGTCCAGGAAGACATTCATAATCTAGAGCTTGTGGATGCCTGACAGGCACTACTTTTCGGGGACCGCTCCTGCACATTTTACTCCTCAGTCCATGGCTCCCTCTCTCGTATTGATATTTGGGTCATCTCTAAGTCACTGCTAGGTGGGGTTGTGGACGCTGCTATTCTCCCATGCACCTATTCAGACCATTCCCCAGTCACCATCTCTGACGCTGCCCACTTCTCTGGACCCCGTAACACCTGGTGTTTTAAACCACTGGCCTTGCAGGATGTCGCGTTTGCATCCACTGTTGATGATCACGTACAGCTGTTCTTTGAAACCAACATTGGCTCAGTGCCTTCATCCAGCACTCTTTGGATAGCCTTTAGGTTTTATATTCGGGGGGATAGCCATGTCAGCAGAATGTTGTATCCTTAAGACAATTCGACAAAGCTTAACACAATGTGAAGACAGGCTGCGGAAACTTGAGCAGGAGCTGCCTAACGATCATTCTATGTCCATACCTGCGCAGATTAGGGAATTTGTTCACTCCTTCAGGATCCATGCAGACCGAGAAGTTACTTTTTTTGGCACCCCCATGGCCGCTAGGAGATATAGCGAGGGCGATAGGCCTGGTAAACTGCTCGCTCGGATGGCGCAGCAGCAAAACGGTAGTAGATGTATTCAGCTTATACGTGATGCAGCGGGTGACCTGGTCCATACGACCAATGCCATCAATGAGGCATTTGCAGGGTTCTACTGAGACCTCTGCACCAAAAGAGAGACACACACATGAGGGAGGATTGAGGAGCTTCTCAACACTCTTCCACTCAGTCAAATTTCACCTCATACCAAGGGCCTCTTCGATCTTCTGATCACAGTAGCGGACATCACTCAGGCGATTGAACACCTACCAACTGGGAGTGCCCCGGGGTCGGATGGCCTAACCGCAGAGTTCTATAAGCACTACAAAGACACTCTTGCTCTGTACCTCCTCCAGGTTGGGTGATAGTCTCTTGTGTCCCGGTCTCTTCCAGGCACTTTGCATGAGGCGGATATCATGGTTTTGTTAAAGCAGGGCAAGCATGCGGATCAATGTGGTTTGTACCGCCCTCTGTCCTTAATTAACTCAGATCTGAAGATACTTGCCACTCGCTTGAAGCTGGTAATGCTGTAAATTGTCCATCCTGATCAATCGGGTTTCATCGCAGGCAGGTCCACAGCACTTAATCTCTGTCTACTTTTTAATATACTGGCGCAGATGGACCCAGAGACCCATGCAGTAGCGGCTGCACAAGACATCCAAAAGGCATTCCACTCAGTTTCCTGGCGGTTCATGCATTCCGTATTGTTAAAATGTGGGTTTGGCCAAGGATTCCTTGAAGCCTTGCATCTCCTTTACACAGCACCTGCAGCCAGGGCTTGTACAAATGGACTACTCTCCGCAATTCACGAGTGGTCGTGGCACCCGCCAAGGCTGTCCCCTGTCACCACTAATATTTGCAATTATAATTGAACTTTTGGCAGATTTAATGAGATTTAAGCATAGATATTGCAGGGTCTGGATGGCAGAAGTGACGCAAATAATCTCCCTATAGGCGGATGATGCATTCATATTTGCCCGGAACCCGCAGGAACATCTATGGCCTTTTATGGACGATATTTTAGAATATGGGGAGATTTTGGGGCTCAGAGTGAATTGTGGTAAATCTGAGCTTTTTAAACTCAGATATCCCTCCCCCTCCTGCAGACTTTCTGAGATTCTATTGGGCTCCGACTATTCTGCGCTAACTGGGAGTAATGGTGACACGACATGGCACTGCATTGTATGAATGTAACTATAATACATATATGTACTAGCTGCGGGCCAAGCTTTTAGGGTGGGCTTGCCTCCCTATAACGCTAGCAGGCAAGATTGCACTTCTCAAAATGACAATGTTGCCTAAACTTCTATTCCTATTCCTCAATGTTCCATTATGGCCCAGGAAGACCTTCTTTCAGGAACTTGAGTGCAATCTCTAAATTCATGTGGCACTCCGGGGCGGTACGACTGAAATGGGGCACATTGACACAACCATTTGATAGGGGGGAGGGTTGCTGCCCCCCACTTCAAGTTTTACTGGGTGGCTGCTCAAGCACAGTATGCAGCCCTTTGGATTGGTGACACCCCCCCCCCCGCCCCCTTCCACCCCCCATACCCCTCTATGTACTGCTAGAAAGTCACTCAGCGGGAGGCAGAGATCTGTGCTCGCTGGTTTTCCCCGATGTATTTGCTGACGATTGTTTTGCTCTGGCTAGCGTCATAGCACTGGCTTGGCACAAAATATGGAAGGCAGTGGCGGTGCATGCCCCTTTCCATGAAAACATTCCCCTAAGGAACTGTGTGCAGTCCCTTCTGCGGATTGACTCTAACTCATGCTCAGCATGTGTGCAGCAGGGTTTTCATACGTTGAGGTCCCTATACCGAGAGGGGAATTCCATTCAGATCTTTGATATCCCAGGACTTGAGCGCGCAGTAAATCCTCCCAGTGGTCGCAGTATGCAGGCTTACAGAGGGCATGCAATTCGCTGTGGAGCTGTTTCCCAGTTCAACCCGAGAACCGAGCCCTGCTGCAGTTCACCTTGACAGCGCTTACTCCAAACTAATTTAGGTGTTACGCTGAAGTTACGGGCTAAATCGGCAGAGGATATCCAGCTGGACATGACCGACTTTCTCTGGTCCGACGTGTACCCAGACCCATAAAGTATCATTTAACGTCCTGCCCGATACCACTACACTCCAGATAGAATGCACATGATTTCGGGGGTGGGCGATGGGGCGTGCCCGCACTGTAACCTTCCTCATGCCAGATAATGCCTGTTATTGGACTGCCCGCAACTTAGGACATTCTGGGGAGGGGTATGTGCAATACTGTCAAACGACCGGCTCGGATATTCCCCCTATGCCATTGCTGTGCTTGTTTCATCACTCGGCAGTGTTAATACATTCGTACAAATGTCTTCTTCTTGCCAAACGATGTATCCTTTGGCATTGGACTAGCGCCCACCCACCTAATTACGATCACTGGCTGAAGGATGTGACATGGACAAATGACATGGAGGAACATTGGGCGCACATGCAACCACCCCAGTCACGCCCGAAGGATATTTTGAGCCCTCTCAGGATGTACCTTTTGTGCACAGCTACAGACTCTGACTGGTCCCTGTCCCCGTAACCGATTTGAGCTGTCTCACCAAGATGAATGTCCTCTGATGCAGGAGCTGTTATCTTTTAGCTGTTTCTATACTATGTATGCCTTGCTGCGGGCTTGTATTTACTCGTCTCATGCTCCTGTTCTCCCTTACCGCTGCCGATCTGTACAAATTATCATTATGTATGGTGTTGTGTTCTGTCAGGTGCTTCAATAAAGAAAGTTTAAAAAAACAAAAAAAAGTGTCTTCGACCAGACGAGTGGAGACATTTTTCTCCTCGTCATACAAAGACACAGGTCGAGATCACGTAGTGGTTCTCACCACTAGTCATCTTCACGACAGTCGAGAAAAAGGCACCATAGGTTGCCGTCTTGGTTGTCAAGTTCCTCCCCAGAATGGGCCATATGCCTGACGAAATCGGCCTCTCCAGCTGAGTGGGAGAAGTTCAGAGTAAAACTTATGCAAGTTTTTGAGAATGTAGCCTTGAGACCCCCTCAAAAACTCATGAAAGCCATGCCCAGGTCGAAAAACTAGACAAGAAAAAGAACGGCAAAACCGTGCACAGAAGGCAAAGAAAAATCTCCTTGAGCGTTTGAAGGATCCCTCTATTCGAGACAAATCTTCTTTGTGGAAGAAGTCATTGACGCCAACGGTGCCGAAAGACTCCTTATGGGACTGTGACAGGTCCTCGACGCTGAAGGCGTGGAAGCCCTCCACGTCGACTGTGCCGAAGATTTCGGCGCCGCCATCGAGGATCACAGAAAAGATATATACGTTTTTACCAAGAAAGGACTTTTTTTTACTCATTTTCTACAATTTATGAGGAAGCAGAACATTCTTCAGATGATTCACAACCTTTTGGTCTTCAAAATGGAACACCTGGAGTTGCGGAGCCTTTGATCTCGGAGGAATCAAGGCTAAACAATTTACAGGAGTCCCTGCAGAAGGCAAGTGGACTCGATACGTCCCCAGAATTAGAGTTTGGGAGACCAGACCCTACTGGCCATGCTGAAGGGTCTTTTAGTTAATGTCCAGGGTGGTAGAGTATATGGGATGGAAAAGACCAACATCAATATACGAACAGGATGATCTAACTGACATCCTAGATAAGGAACCCCAGGAGCAATGTTCCCTCTAAGCTGTGCGCATGTGCGCTTGCCCAGCTTCCTTCTGGGTGCCGCTCAGAAGATTTTTAGCAGCGCACACAGACAATACTCACCTATTCAAAATGATTTAATAAGGCACAAGCCACAGCAATTACCAGACATTTTCTTTCTCTTAAAATAAGCACCTAGTCGTGATATTCTGCTAATTTGCATTCCTCTACTATGCACCTAAAATCCCTAACAGCAGAATGCAACACAAGAGATTAAAACGAATATGAAAAACTGCCTCCATGAATAGAAGAATCTAACCAAGATTTGCCTGCACACATTAATCAAAAATGTTCCCTGCCAACCCATGACTCCTAAACCTGACTCTACCACACATTTACCTTAAGAGCCCATGAAGATGCTACTGGTCAACCTTCTCTTCCTCTCTTGGCTCTGCGAAAGGTTAGCAAACATGTACCTACTCCACTTGTTTTATGTTTATTGTAACTTGAATAACGTTCATGTGCCAGAATTTCTGTTGCTCATTGTGCCTTACCAGTAGTGTCACCCACACTATATAAACTACAAGCTCAAAATCGGATACTGACTGTAGGTAAGCAGGCTACTGGGATGTGTAACCAAATCGCACACTTCCTCTTCTTTGTACATATGTCACGCAAGTGCTTTGAAGGGGCCCCCTTGAAAGTTAACGCATTATAAATCGCAAATATTAATTTGCCCTCCAAAGATTTTGAAAAGACAAATGTGATGCTCAGCGTCTCCTACTTTAGCATTACTAACATTACCATATAAGTGAAGAGCAACATTGCAATATCATTTACTTAACCTACAAGGGATAATGGGTATGGACTATGCCTGGGATTACTCGTCCACAGTATCAGGGCACCGAATATTCAGACGGGAGAATGCTTTTCACACAATCTGCATCGTTTCCAAGTGTTCAGAGTTCCTTTCGGCACAGACCCTCACACATTGTATGGTAACTCGCTTCTATACAAAACAGTTTCACTGAGCACTTGTGTAATCCTACACAATGATATAAGGGTGGAGTATATTGCAAACAATCTTGTATGCACTGCAAAAGAATTGTGTACGTGCAGAGTCATGACATTCTTAAAATACACATCATATGTTGAGACATTTAAATATGCCTTTCTTGCAAAGTATTGTGGGTCTGCAAATATCCCAGTGAGTTGTTACTGCTACAATCCCTCACTTTTTACAGTGCTCCATCATCTAGTATGGGAGGCATGTACAGGGGCCGGGGAAGGATATGTGTGGTAGCATTACTCTGCGGGTGATGAACGAAGCAGCAAATTTCAAAGACCAAGTCAAACGTTTCGGCTGTAAACTGAAGGAAATGTGTAGCGTGTTTGCTAAAGGATCAGAAATGTTAGTACCAATCTAGACAACAGCACCTTCTTTTTCTTTCCATGCTCAACTGCTGAGGACTTTTCAATATAAACATGTTATCTGTGTGTGCAGTCTCTAGCCCCTCCCTACATCTTACAGATGAGGGATCCATGTTATAGAAGAAGACACTAAATCAGTTGTATCTCTGATGAATTGATGCAATTAACTTAAAAGGCATATCTGTGATTTTCTTCAACAGGGCTCCATAATAAACCTCACTAAGGCACTTGTTTAATTTTATCTAGCCTGTGGTGCGCAAGGGTGGGCAGAACTATACATTTTATTATGTGCCCTGTCATTTAACTCCCTATGTCAGGGTTACAAACAGGGTTCTAATCAGATTTTACTCCCTATTTGGAGTTAAATAATTTTTCAGGGAGTTAAAACGTAATTGCTTTGACAATAGGGATACTTTCTGCTTATTAAAAGATGTCCATTCCCCATAAAATTCCTTTTGAGATCAGGCATTAATATTATTAGAGTTCCTTCCTTCCTATGCCACTGCTCTACTGGTCACTAATTCGAAAAAATATCAGTGGAGCTTTGTGGGTTGAAGCATTGATATGTTCATTGTTTCTCGTTTTTGTTAGGCACATTTTCCTTTTTTAGGGTGTAAAAATGCATGGTGCATATGTCTCTTAGATCTAAGGCTGGTGTTACACTACCCACAGGAGAATGTAATGTGGATAGTAAGCAGAGGCACATGAATTTTGGATCATCATAATCTAAGGTGCAGTTATTCTGATGCAATTATCATCCTTACACAAATTATTAGAAGCATGTTCTCCTGGCCCTTGATTTACTTCCTTAAAGTGGCACTTGAACTCCTTTCAGCATGTTTTGGCCACATTGCTTTTAATTGCCATTAATCCATCAGCAAATGTATTCTGTTTGTTTGGGCATTTGTTTGTTTGGGCATTTATATAGCGCTACGAACCCTAAGGTATCTGAGCACTGCTTATTTCCCACAGTGTGTGGTGCTCATTTATCGACCTCGGAAGGATGAAAGGCTGAGTTTGGCCCTGCCGGGATTCGAACTTGCATCAGCAGGCTCTGCGCGGATGTCAAAGCGAGCGCTCTACTCGCTGTGCTATCTGACCGGCTGAGGTTCTGAGTTTCTTGACAGCCACACCAGTTATGACAAGAGATATTTTAAGGCCATAACCGCCAGGGACCTTGTTTGCCGAAGTAACAGGCTGACAAGCCATCCTATTCATGGAGTGGAACCCACCTACCCCAACCCACCACCAAGAGCCAACCTACCTAACGGTCAATGAACAATAACGCACCAGCCTTGATAAAGACCCCTTGGGTCGAAACACGTGTCGGCTGACCATGAGATTGTCGCATCAAGAATAAAATTCCCTTTTTTGAAAAATCAGAATACAAAGAAACATTTTTTTTTAAGAATAAATATTGTTTGCACAAGATATCTGGGATAACTAAGAGATATTTGTGTTTTGTAATACAAATTAGTGATTATCCAGTGGTATAAAACATACAGGGCCTCGTTAATACTTGGGGCCGTATCCTGGCATAAATCCACCAGAACACCGCCCAAACGAATTACTGTTTCCGCCACTTGGTCCGTAGGAATTTCCACAGGATTACAACTGGTGGTGGCGATGTAATTCCCCATTCATACTGAGTCCATATTGGGTCCATTGGACTCAATGTGGCTTTTTGGTGGAATTACCGCAGCATAAATTCCGACAATTTCGCCATTCAGTTGGAGGATTTAACTTTAGGATTTTCCTGGAGGCAAATCTTCCACTCCAGGCCCAAAATCATAATTTGGCATAGTAGTAAACTTTACCACTTACCGCCAAACTCGTAATGATGCCGACATTTTTCTATGCGCAGAAGTAAGTTTGCAAGGTACTGTGGCAGATATTGAAGTCTTGGACTGGTTGATGAGTTTTCTGCCTAATCACATTTGACTTACTTTAGCCTTTGTGTTTGAATTTTAAAGAATTGCAGTTGCTGGGAAGAGGAACTTCCTTTCCAAACTCTTCTGCGATGGTAGCTCACAAAGTGGCTTACCTCATTAGTCAGTTCGCACATGGAAAATAATGTGCGCACAACAGGCAACCGGTTCCGCACATAGAGAAAAAGAATTAGAGGGTACATTGCCCAGGAGGACCCTATACTTTTTCATGTGGCATTGCAAAGGAGAGGGAGTACAAATTGGGAGACACCAGAATTAATTCTGGCAGTGAATAAAAAAATGTACCACAAAATACAGGGCGTCCAGTAGTTACCCCAGTTAGTTGACAAAATATCCCACTCATGAAAGTTTAGTGGTACAAGCTGCCGCATCAACCTCTAAACAGAATACATACCCGACTATTCGCACCGAGCAGTGATGACAAGCGTTACAATGCTTGGGCCAAGAAGGTTTTCGCTGCGGGAAATATGGCCCTAAAGTCTGCAAATGCTATGTGCATGTTGGCCAGATTCACTCACACTATTTGGGAATGTGTAGCAATGGCGACTGATCATACCCCTGAAGGGTAGGAAAGGGACTAGAATGTTTAAATCTAGTAAATGATGGGAAAGATGCAGTGTGCAAATCCCTCCAGACAGGTTTCGACACTGCCGACAGCGTCAGTAGGTCCATAAGAAAATCTAGTTTTTCTCCAGATGTGCAATCTAGATTACTTAACATGCCCTTTGATGGCACACATTTATTTGGTAGCAAGGCTGACGAGAGCTTGGAGAAAATACAGACCTCTAAAGCAGCAGTAAAGTCCCTTGGTGCTGCTATTAGACAGCCACAAAACCGCTCCCTTGGCACACCTTGAAGGGGTAGGTCCTTTTGCTTTTATTCCACAGTTGGGAGGGGCAGAGGACTGTCCAATCAGATGTCAGAAAAGATTTCCCTGTTTTGGACTGGGAAGAGGCACTAGAAGCGCCCAGGCAGCGGCCGCTTTACCCTCAGCCACTGCTCTAGCCGCCTCAAAACGTCTGACGTCTTAGTTCACTAGATCCCAGTGGGAGGCAGACTCTCGCTGCATCTGAAAGAATGGCGAGGCACTACTTCAGATGCATGGACATTGGAAACAGTTGCCCAGGGTTACTGCCTTCCCTGTCTAAAAAAAAAAAAAAAGCTGGAGTCCTCCACCGGGGAACAGCTCTTTAAAAGTTCCAGATCTGTTCCTTATGCAGGAAATATTAACCCTGCTAGAGAAAAGGTGCTATAGAACCAGTACCTGTAGCAGAGAGGAACAATGTTTGGTACTCCCCGTACTTCCTAATTCCAAAAAAGAATGGAGGATTGAGACCCATCTTGGACTTAAGAGACATGAAAAAGTTCCTAAAGTTCCTCAGGAAGGACAAGTTCAAGATGGTTACCCTTTTTCAGATCCAGTGTATACAGTGCACCACAAATACAGCTCCCTCCCTTCACGCTCTAAGGTTGTTCTCAATATCCCCCTGGCACTTTCACAACCACCTGTTCAACATGAATTTAGGTGAGGATATTTGGATTTCAAAAACATATACATATTTTAATGTTCATAAAACACAATAACAAACAAGTGCTTAAAACATCTAAACATGATTCACTAATCTGAATCGTATGTCTAAAACCCAAACAATATTTCATTCTGGTGTATATGTGTGACAAAACATTTTTTTTTTCTCGAATGGTCAACCTTTGAAAACAAATGATTCCATCAATTAAACATGTGCCTTTATCAATATCTCTTTTTAGGGAGAATCAATGTGCCAACTCTGTACGTGTGTTTCTAGAACCAATGTTCAGTAGTCAGAACGCAATCAAATTAATACAAATCACATCTCTCATTGGTGCTGGCTTCAGGGCACTCTTTGTTTTCATCATGTAATGTCATTCAACGTCTTGCATAACGGGAACATATTGTATTCCAATAAATCTAAAATCAAAACAAACATAAAACCTTATTGTTACCATGTAGTGTTATTTGTGTCGTGTCAGGTTTTTTGGATAAACAGCTGAACTAATTTAACAGTATTATTAGCGTGAGGGCAGTAGTATATACCGATCTGCAAAGTATCAGGGCCAAAGGTCCACTGAAACAAAACCATATCTACTTAGGAGGGGGCGAATTCTACTCCTGTTAATATCTCTGTGGGTATCGGCTTCTCACTCAGCCTATAAATCCCTTGTTAGTCTTCATGATTCAAAACATGCTTAGCTGGTGTCCCATATGGGAATCCATACTTCTACTTGTTTAAACAAATTCATATAATTACCCGTGAATCCTGTCTCAGGGATACCTTGGATTTGTAGTCTCATGGACCGTGCGGTCCATTGGATTTTCTTAGAGCGCAAGAGGTCCCCTGTAGTGTCATCATTCTCCCCAGGAACTGTAGTGAACAGTATGCATTGTTACTATCCAACTAAGTTCATATCTGTCCCTACTAATTTTTCAGGTGTAAGGTGCTTACCGGCCGTCATGCTCTCACAGCTTCTTGTGTAAATGATGGCCCGGGGTGTTCTTGCTGCACGGATCCTTTTGCGAAACCCCAGTGCATCGAGACTGTTTGCATGGTCGCTGCCGTATAGTGGAACCTATCGGGGCAAGCGAGTAGAGAAACAATGGAACTCTATATTCTCACATGACCCATCAACCTGGGTTCAGCTGTCCTGTGGTCAAAGATGTACCTCAGCTTGCTCGACTTTACAGGAGCTGTTGTTTCCTTCATCAGCGTCTGAAGAAATTCTCACAAACTTAGCTGATTCTATTCCGCTCACATGATCGGATTTAAATACAGAGTGCGTGGTGAGGTAGTCCTGCTGTTGTCCTTCTGTTCATTTGTTGCTTCTACTCGTTG
The DNA here is from genome assembly GCF_040938575.1 of Ambystoma mexicanum. Taxonomy (NCBI): domain Eukaryota; kingdom Metazoa; phylum Chordata; class Amphibia; order Caudata; family Ambystomatidae; genus Ambystoma; species Ambystoma mexicanum. The sequence goes on from NC_090923.1 coordinate 835,186,160, forward strand.
TGTTGATGTGGAGTCCATCATGTATTGGAGACAGGTCTATTCCAATGGCTCAATCGGACAGCACCATCTTGGAAAGTCTTTCCTAACTTTAGCACCGCATTCGTATTGGTTTTTCTGCATGTATTCCCTGTTTAATGCTAGAGGATCACCTTAGTAATTTTCGGAGTAGGCATGTGCCAACCATAACAGTGATCTAACACTGTAATAGCTCCTAGTCCAAACTGATATATACCGGAGCTATAATTCACTCGAACCCTGAATATTGTTTTAGATAGTGGCGAGGGCCACCTTAGAATGATGGATCGTCACATAAACCACTGACTGGACTATTCTGTTTTCGATGTCGGTATAGCGGCCTATTGGTGGGGCCCATAGCCGGATGATGTCACTGAATCCATTGTGACTAGAAGTTATCATCATTCTTTGAGTTGATATGTGGAGTGTCAATTTCATAATAAACATATGTACCCTTAATGAATGAATAACCCCCATTCTATGGCGATATTCAAGCCGTCTTTAACTGTGTTAAGGTTGTAGATCCATTTTTGTTCAGTTTTTGAGTTTAAGGTCCCTATCTCCCCCTCTTGGGTGGGGTCCAATGGTTTGAATGATAAACCACGGAATGTCCTCGTGGTTATGATTAGCAGATTTAAAATGAGCTACTAATGGTTTGTCCGCTATACTGTTTTTTACACAGGACCTGTGTTCATAGATCCTTTGGTGCATCGGTCTCTTTGTTTTACCATTGTATACGAGACCGCATGGGCACCTGATGGTGTATATGGCTCATTTTGTATTACAATTTGTAAAACTCTTCAATACCCATTTGCGGCCTTTGAGATCTACTTCTTTCATGTTGGACGTCGGGTTACACACCGAATCTTTGCCACACTTAAAGTGGCCGATCACTGACGGCAAGTACCACAAGGTAGACTGAGTAGAGTTGGTCTTGGGGTCCACTTTCTAATAGGTGTGGACTAATTTATCCCGTAGATTGGGAATGCGTTTAAACGCAAAACGTGGTCTCTTGATGGTAAAGTCTTCTGTGTTGATCATGCCCCAGTTTTTAAGTATACTTCTCTGTAAGTTATTACTTATGGGTGAAAATGTTGATGCACAAGTGATCTTATCCTCCTTGACTTTGTTGTTTCGTTAGGCAGTCTTGTCTGTTGATGCACCTAGCTCTTTTCAACGATCTCCGTATAATGTAAGGTGAGTAACCTTGTGCTTTTAGTCTTACGGATAGGTCTTTGCTGTTTTTGTCAAAGTCCTCTCTGACTGCAGTTTCTCCTAATCCGTAAAAATTGACCAAACGGTAAATTTTCGCACAGACTCGCTGAATGGTAACTGTTAAACAATAACAGTGCGTTTTTGTCTGTGGGTTTTCTAAAGAGCGTTGTGCCCATAATGGTTTTCTCGCCTTTATAGATTTCTAGATCTAAAAAAGAAATCTTATCGACCTTCAAGGTCATCGTGAAGTTAATCATGTCTCTTGTTTATTCAACCAGGTTAGAAACAGCTCCAAGTACTGTCGGTTTCCTGCCCAGAGCATGAAGACATTGTCGATGTATCTATGCCACGTCTTTATTTGTTGTTTAAATGGATTGTTTTCCGCATATACCGGATGGTTTTCAAGGTCATCCATGAAAAGGTTTGCCAGATAAGGGGCAAATGTGGACCCCATACTAGATTGGTAGAGCAGACATTGTTGTAACATGGAGAATGTAAACATAGTCTCATTTTCAGACGAACAATTCAAACGGTTTTTTGATCTGCCGTCGATATTAGGACAACCTACACTGGCATCGCCTATTGCCACACCACCTAATACAAATGATTTAGATCTTTTCACTCTAAAAAAGAAAAAACGGATTCGCACAGAATCCCAAGGCCAGTTGATGGTAGAATACCTAAAGTCGGGGGTGATACCAGAGAGTTTGCAAGTTAAAAATATCCCAAGGGTGGTGTTAGACAACCCTAAATTCATGGCTGATTTTAGTGGTGTAAGTAATAAATGCTCCCGGGACTGGGTGATCTGTTGATATACACAGCAGAAGAGGAAGCTAAAAAACAGAAAAGAACTAGCAAACCTCGATAAAAATATCAGAGAGGAATCAGTAATACCTGACATACAAACCCTACTAGATAAAATAGAGGAAGACATGGGAAAATTCAAAACCTTTACCATTGACAAAAAACTTTGGAAACTGAAAAAAGACGTCCACAACTAGGAGGAGGAGGTCACATACCCCGATCTAGTCCCTGTTTTTTCACTCAGAGTAACACAAATCAAGGTAACAACATGGGAACAAATAGACGTCCATTTAGGATGTTTGTCACCTTCTCAAATTCATCCAATAGCAATGATGCAGGGTCTAACACTGGCCCCCAGAACAACCAAGGTGGTCATCCGCAAAGGGGTACTTTTCAAACCCGGGGCAGACGAGGGTGAACCCGACAGCCAGGGAGCCACGGGATGCGAACCCGCCAGTGGCATCCACCACCACAGACATGGTAATGCCAAAATTTAATTTGAGTACCCATGAGCTAACAGCCTTTGAAATTAAAGTTCCGAGCAAAGGTCTGACTTTCGTACCAGCAAATAAAGCCAACCTTTTCAAAGCTGAAATTGAATGCAAAACTTTTTTCGCATCATAAAACTAAAATATGTCTTCAGCGACTAAGAAGGTCAGCGATTTAAAAAAAAAAAAAAAAAAAAAGTACATCGGGTCTGAAACCACAATCTTCCTTTACCCTCGATGGTCTTACTTGAGATGATTAGTTTTGAGAATAGGATCCTCCGCGAGATGAAGACACTGGTGAATACTAAACATATATAGGGACAACCTATCCAAAGAGGAAAGAAAATCTATGAAGAATCTGGCAGATAATGACCTCTTATCAAACCAGCAGTTAAAGGGGGAGGTGTGGTACTATGGAGCATCGAACATTACCTCACAGAAATTAAAAAACAACTGAATAATTTAACTTTTTACAAACCATTATCCTGTGACCCGACAGCCAAAATTTCCGACGAGATTGGCAGTCTTATGACCCACGCCGAGTCAGAGGGTTGTATTGACACGGATGAGAAGGCCTTCGTGATACAACAGAACCCAATAACCCCGGCTTTCTATTGTTTGCCAAAGATGCAAAAAGATGCAGTTTGGCCACCGGGACGTCCCATTATGGCAGCTATGGGTTCCATTCTTGAACCTTTGTCAATATATGCCGATTTCTTTTTGAGACCATTTGTCCAAAAGATGCTGTCGTATATTCAAGACATGACACACAGGATTCACATTCTGGAGACCGTGGAAGTGACAGCAGAAGATCTTCTGGTCACACTCGATGTGGAGGCACTGTATACCAGTATCCCCCAGATGAAGTGCATCAACATCATGCACAGGTACCTGGAGACGAGAGGACAAGATGGTTCCATCTGTTTTAATCTCAGAGTGCATTAAATTAGCTTTAACCAACAACTTTTTCATCAAAGGAGGCACTTTTTATTTACAACGTGGGACTAGTATGGGCTCTACATTTTCCCCTGATCTGGCAAACCTTTTCATGGACGACCTTGAAAACCGTTCGGTATATGTGGAAAACAATCCATTTAAACAACAAATAAAGATGTGCCATAGATACATGGACAACGTTTCATGCTCTGGGCAGGATACCAACAGGACTTGCAGCTGTTTCTAACCTGGTTGCATCAACAAGAGACCTGCATTAACTTCACGATGACCTCGAAGGTCGATATAATTTCTTTATTAGATCTAGAAATCTATAAAGGTGAGAACAACATTATGGGCTCAACGCTCTTTAGAAAACCCACGGACAAAAACTCACTGTTTAACAGTTACCATCCAGCGAGTCTGTGCGAAAATGTACCGTTTGGTCAATTTGTATGGATTAGGAGAAACTGCAGTCAGAGAGGACTTTGACAAAAACAGCAAAGACCTATCCGTAAGACTAAAAGCACGAGGTTACTCACCTTACATTATACAGAGATTATTGAAAAGAACTAGGAACATCAACAGACAAGACTGCCTAATGAAACAACAAAGAGTGCAGGAGGATAAGATCACTTGTGTATCAACATTTTCACCCATAAGTAATAACTTGCAGAGAATACTCAAACTGGGGCATGAGCAACACGGAAGACTTTACCATCAAGAAACCACGTTTTGTGTTTAAACGCATGCCCAAACTATGGGATAAATTAGTCCACACCTATAAGATAGTGGACCCCAAGACCAACTCTACTCAGTCTACCTTGTGGTACTTGCTGTCAGCGATAGGCCACTTTAAGTGTGGCAAATGTTTGGTGTGTAACCTGATGTCCAACATGAAAGAAGTAGATCTCAAAGGCCGCAAATGGGTATTGACGATTTTACAAACTGGAATACAAAATGGGCCATATACGCCATCAGGTGCCCATGCGTTCTCTTATACATTGGTAAAATAAAGTGACTGATACGCCAAAGGATCTGTGAACACAGGTCCTAGCGAACAAACCATTAGTAGCTCATTTTAAATCTGCTAATCATAACCACGAGGACATTCAGTGGTTTATCATTCAAACCATTGGACCCCACCGAAGTGGGGGAGATGGGGACCTGAAACTCAGAAAAACCGAACAAAAATGGATCTACGACCTTAACACAGTTAAAGACGGCTTGAATATCGCCATAGAGTGGGGGTTATTCATTCATTAAGGGTACATATGTTTACTATGAGATTGACATTCCACATATCAACTCAAAGAATGATAACTTCTGGTCACAATGGATTCAGTAACATCATCCGGCTATGGGTCACACCAATAGGCCGATATACTGACATCAAAAAAGGAATAGTCCCGTCGGTGGTTTATGTGAAGATCCATCATTCTGAGATGGCCCCCGCCACTATCTGAAACAATATTGAGAGTTTGAGTGAATTATAGCTCCGGTACATATCAGTTTGGACTAGGAGCTATAACACTGCTAGATCACTGTTCTGGTTGGCACATGCCTATTCCGAAAATTACTAAGGTGATCCTCTAGCATTAAACCGGGACTACATGCAGAAAAACCGATATGAATGCAGTGCTAAAGTTAGGAAAGACTTTCCAAGATGGCACTATCCGATATGAGCCATTGGAATAGGCCTATCTCCAATACATGATGGACTCCACGTCAACACGACGAGTAGAAGCAACAAATGAACAGAAGGACAACAGCAAGACTAAGTCACCACGCACTCTGTATTTAAATCCAATCACGTGAGCGGAATGGAATCAGCTAAGTGTTTGCGAATTCACTCACACGCTGATGAAGGAAACGACAGCTCCTGTAGAGTCGAGCAAGCTGAGGTATATCTTTGACCACAGGAAAGCTGGACCCAGGTTGATGGGTCACGTGAGAATATAGAGTTCCATTGCTTCTCTACTCTCTCGCCCCGATGGGTTCCGGTATACGGCAGCGACCATACGAACAGTCCTGACGCACTGGGGTTCTGCAATAGGATCCGTGCAGCAAGAACACCCCGGGCCATCATTTACACGAGAAGCTGTGAGCGCATGATGGCTGGGTAAGCACCTTACACCTGAGAAATTAGTAGGGACAGATACGAACTTAGTTGGATAGTAACAACACGTTGTGCTGTTTAATCCAGTTACTGGGGCGAATGATGACGCACACCGCAGGGGACCTCTGCGCTTTCTGAAAATCCAATGGACCGCACGGTCCATGAGACTACAAACCCACGGTATCCCTGACGCAGGATTAGTTTTCAAAAATTGATTAGCAGATTTTGCTAATTACATTTTTTTTTATTAGACAATTAACTAATTTGATTAGCAATTTTGTACTAATACTGAATGTCACCAGGATTAGTTGTACCCCAAGATATAGAATTCGCAAGAATGCAGAAATGATTTCTATGTACCTCTGAAGTATAACATCAGTGCAATGTCTGTAAAATGTAAAGGTTCGCTGCAAGATATTTTTAATATTTTTAGAATAAAACGTTGGGCTAGGCTTACCTCTCAGGGCCGTTGTTTTCAAGTGGCAAGGTCCTCTCTGCCTAATCTTCCTCTACACGGCAGACCAATTCCTACAAAATAGGCAAAAAGCAACTCATTTACCGGCTTCCCACAACAATGCACACTCACTCTGGGAGGGGGGCTCGAGAATCGACAGCCGAACAAATGCCAGCGTAGCTACTTGCCAACACCAGGCCCAGCAATCGGGGACAGCGTTGGGGCCTTTCGCCTTTACAAACAAGTGAGGCCTCGAGCCTCTTGGGGGAAGGGGGTAGGGAGGGTGGCGTCCAGCAACTGCCCCCATGGTTCCAGTCCGCAAACTGGGCAGTGTAAAGCTTCCTACTGGCTCTGGCTGCTTGCCTCGTGATAAATAAGGCAGCTAACCTCCATGCACCACTGCAGGCTGCTCGGACTGGAATATATAGGGCAATAGGCCCATGGCTTAACCAAGAACGCAAAATGCTTGTGTGGGGCCATATTTATTAGGTCAAAGTGAGCCACCTTTTTGGCCAATGTGGGCCAGTGGAGTCCAGTAACTCCTCAAACTGGCCCAATAGTTTTGACCAGTGTTGCTGAACTAAAATGTACAATTTGCCTCACCTCCCTCTTGGGTTATTCAAACAATGTCACAAAAGGAATTAATTCACTGTGGAGCACTTTTTCGGTTGGTGCCCGAGACAATTGTATGCCCCATTCCAACCCTGCCCACTGTTTCCACCATCAGCAGTGGGGAGGCTGGTGGGCGCACATCAGAGTCCCCTCCATGGTTATATATCTGGTCCTGCACCCTGGCGTCTATAATGTGCTCTTATTTGATGACCTTCACTGTATGACCAGTGGCGTAGCTAGGAGGGTGGCATTGTCCCTTGTGCCCCCCTACCTAACCTGATTAAAAACAACTAAGGTGAAATGTCCAATTTCGGTACAGAAAAATTCAGGGAAAACCTTTGTATTGGTTCTTGGAGTTTACATGCAAATGCCTTTTGTCCAATGCAATTTGGGTGGTTGTGAAAAGGCAATTTAATGAAATATGCATATCTCAATTTGAACCGCAAATTTCTGACGTCACATCACATTACAACAGAGTTTACCTTTTTGACATGTGGGCAGAGCGCGATTTTGTGTGGCTCACTGTGGGCAGGGCATAAATCTCAGGAATTTTGATTTTCAAATCTAGGCAGGTATGGTTGCTGGGTGTTAGAAAGCTCCTGCTCTGTAACACCCAGCACCCACCGTAAGAACGCAGCCTTGTGCTCGTAGAAGAGGTCTTCTACGAGCACAAGGCTGCATTCTTACGGTGGGTGCTGGGTGTAAGCGGCTGGTAATATTTCTCCCGCCCGAACGGGCGGGAGAAATATTATCAGCCGCTTACACCCAGCACCCAACAGATAAAAAGGCCCCGGCTCCCCCACCCAAACCTCCTTACCGTGGAAGCCGGAGTCGCGTGTGAGAGGGGGGCGGAGATCCTCCTCTCACATGACTCAGCACCCGGGCTGGGCTCACATTGATACAATGTTTTGAGCCCAGCCCAGGTGCTTCGGCCTGCCTCGTCTGCAGTGCACGTTGTGCACAGAGGCAGGCATTTTAAAGGAACCATTTTATTTTTTGTGAAATCATATCGCAGTAACTGCAACATGATTATGAACATAAACATCAAAAGGGCTTAATTATATCGCAATTTGCGATGTGATGCCGCTTATTTTATGCCTTGATATGCATTTGTTTAAACAAGTAGAAGTATGGATTCCTATATGGGACACTAGCTAAGCATGTTTTTAATCATGGCGACTAACAAGGGATTTATAGGCTGAGTGAGAAGCCGCTACCCACAGAGATATTAAGAACAGGAGTAGAATTCGCCCCCTCCTAAGTAGATATGGTTTTGTTTAGTGGACTTTTGGCCCTGATACGATGCAGATCAGTATTTACTACTGCCCTCACGCTAATAATGTTAGGTTAGTTCAGCTGTTTATCCAAAAAACCTGACACGACACAAAAAGAACACTACATTGTAACAATAAGGTTTTATGTTTGTTTAGATTTTAGATTTATTGGAATACAATATGTTCCCGTTATGCAACACGTTGAATGATATTACGTGATGAAAACCGAGTGCCCTGAAGACAGCACCAATGAGATGTGATTTGTATTAATTTTATTGCATTCTGACTACTGAACATTGGTTCTAGAAACACACGTAGAGTGTTGGCACATTGATTCTCCCTAAAAAGCGATATTGATAAAGGCACATGTTTAATTGATGGAATAATCTGTTTTCAAAGGTTGACAATAAAAAAAGTCTTTTTTTTGTCACGCATATACATCAGAATTAAATATTGTTTGAATTTTAGACATATGATTCAGATTAGTAAATCATGTTTAGATGTTTTAAGCACTTGTTTGTTATTGATTGTGTTTTATGAACATTAAAATATGTATATTTTTTTTAAATCCAAGTATCCTCACCTAAATTCATGTTGAACAGGTGGTTGTGAAAGTGCCAGGGGGATATTGAGAACAACCTTGGAGCGTTGAGGGAGGGAGCTGTTTTTGTGGTACACTGTATACACTGAATTTGTCAGTCCTTGCCCACACAGCCCCTAAAAAGAGGGTGCTACAGCTCTTTACAGCTGATCCTTTCTCAGATCCTTCAGGCCGTCCAGCTTAAGGACTGGATGGTATAATTGGACCTTAAGGATGCTTACTTTAATGTGCCAATCCATCACAAGCACAGAAGGTACCCGAGTTTCGCCGTTGGCAGTTCTCATTATCGGTTTCGAGTTCTGCCATTTGGGTTGCCTGTGCCCGAGTATTTTCACCAAGTTAATGGCAGTGGTGGCAGCGATTCTCAGGAGGGGTATTCATGTCTACCCCTACCTGGACGATTGGCTGATCAGGGCCGGTTCCTCCGAACAGGCCCAGGAACATCTCAGCTCCACCTGTCGCTCCCTTCACAGACTGGGATTCTCCCTCAAATTCAAGCAGTCTCACATGATACCATCTCAAAAACTCCTAATCATTGCAACAATCCTAGATGCATCCCTGTGGAAAGCCTCGCCACCAAGGGTGAAGGCTCAAGACACTCTGCAGATGGTCACCAAATTTCAGAGTGCCCAGCGTCTCCCGGCCTTCGACTTTCGGAGGTTGCTCAGCCTCATGTCAACCTGCATTTTTCTGATGCCAGATGCGCGCCCGAGAATGAGATCCCTCTAGTGGGCTCTCAGGACTCAGTGGTCTCAATTCTCATGAAGGATGTCGGATCTCCTTCAGGTCCCAAGTAGAGTTGCTCATGATATCCTGTGGTGGGCCAGCGAGGACAGCATTTTGAACGGACAGCCATTTTGGCAACCATGGCTGGAGATAAAGGTAGTAACGGACACCTCACTCACTGGACGGGGAGCACATACCAACGACCTGACAATCAGCGATTGCTGGTCTCCATCAGAGTCCAAACTACATATCAACCTGTTGGAGCTGCGGGCAATCGGACTAGCGCTGAAGGCCTTTTTGCCCTCTGCACGGGCAAGGAACGTCCTGATAATAACGGACAACTCGGTGGCCATGTACTACCTCAACAAGAGAGGTGGTGTCGGGTCACTACCACTCTGCAGAGGGGCACCACAGCTCTGGTTCTGGGCAATTCAGGAATGCATCTCCCTATCAGCAGTTCACCTAGCCGCAGAGAACACAACAGTGGCTGCTCTGAGCAGGCAGAGCACAGTCTCTCACTTGTAGGAACTAGCTCAGGAAGTCCTTCAAGAGATCTTCACCCTTTGGGGAGCCCCCAAGTGGATCTGTTTGTGACCGGTGTCAACTGGAAGTGCGAACAGTACTTCTCACAGGAATGTCCCTTAAGAGGAGCTTTAGGAGACGCATTCGTGCATTTCCTCCAATCCCTGTCATTCCTCAAGTCATCAGGAGGTTCAGGAAATCGTTGTAATCTCTCTTTCTCTCTCGCTCTCTCTCTCTCTTTCTGTCTCTCTCTCTCTCTCTTTCTCTCTCTCTCTTTCTGTCTCTCTCTCTCTCTCTTTCTCTCTCTCTTCTCCATCCAGAGGTCAAGACTCTCAACCTTCATGCCTGGGTCTTCAAGGATTGGGTCCTCCTGGAAGACTAAATGGAGATTTTGCTTTTGGTCTGAAGAGTAGCAACAAAGTCCTTGTTCCGCTGCTGTTGGAACAAATTCTGCAGCTGATGCGGGGATAAAAATGAGGATCCATTTGCATGCAGTAAACCTATGGTGGCATCTTTCTTATTACACCTGGCCAACTTGGGGCTCCAGGTTGGTACAATCAAGGGGTATCTTGCAGCGCTCTCTATTTGTAAGCTCTACTCTGTAAAGAAATATTTTTCTTCAAGATTTCCCTTGTGACACAATTCTCAAAAGGACCGACAAATACATTTCCTCCAGTTCCATTTCAAGTTCCAACTTAGGACCTCAACCTAGTATTGAGATTTCTAACGTGTGCTCCTCTTGAACCTATCCATTCTTGTCCTTTAAGGTTGTTAAACTAAAAAAACATCCTTTTAGTGGCCATCACATCATCCCGAAGAATGAGTGAACTTCATGCCTTGTCCTGAAAGCCTCCTTATACAATATTCTATAAGGTGGTTCTTAATGTGAAGCCAACCTTCTTGCCTAAGATTGTGTCTGAGTTCCATTTAACTCAGAAAATAATTCTATCTTCATTCTATCCTCCTCATCATCCTGGAAAGGAAGAGGAGAGATTACACAGGCCTGATCCTAGACGTGCACTGACATTTTACATCTCCAGGATGTCCAAGATGAGACACGATGATCAACTTTTTGCTGGTTACACGGCCACAAGTTGGTAGAGCAATTTCGAAACAAACCTTGTCAAGATGGATTATTTTGGGAATAACTGAATGCTACAGTTTAGGAGGAAAGGATCCCCGGAGGGTGTTGGAGCTCATTCAACCAGGCACATGGCTAACTCTTCTGCATTAGAGGGGTGTCCCAATTAGAGACATTTGTGCGGTTGCCACATGGTCGTCCATACACACCTTTAACAAACATTATAATCTGGACTCTTCCTCAAACCGGGAAGGTTTATTTGGAAAGGCAGTGCTACATTCTGTGCACACAGACCTATGAAGGAACTCCTAAACGATCATTAGTCAGAAAAATTCTGACTCCCTCCTCCAGGAATACTTACACTGCTTTGGGAGTTAATTATAAGATGAGGAATATGTGGGAGGACACAATCCATTCGAAGAACTAGTTACTTACCCATGGTAACATTTCGACTAGATGTTCCTCCCATGTATTCCTCATCGCCCCTTCCAACCTGCCCCGCAGTAGAATTTTCCATGTGATTGCAGTGTTCGCTATTTCAGGATAAGTTACTGTCGGTTTAGGTTATCCTATACGTGCTTTAAAAACTCAACTGAAGCCAACGTTCGCTGCACGCGCTTTATACCATCTGACCTAGACATCAAGACGGAGGTCTCGGAGGGACATCAAGTCAACAGGCATTGACGGGTAGCGCCCTCTGCTGGAAAACAATTACGAAGCTCGATCTGGAAATGTCATAAAATGAGGAATATGTGGCAGGAACATCCAGTCGAAAATACGTTCCCATGGGTAACTAACTTGTTCTTCTTAAAGGCGTGGGTTTTAAGTAGATTTAATGGTGTTTGTGTTTTTATTTTCACCAAAGACTCCTAATTTTTTGGGGCACCTTGATTGAACATTTCTTTTTTACATTGGTACCACAGAATTAGTGTTTTGGATTTTTCCATTCTTGCTCGCATCCCTCTGGGACTCTGGGACATTCTGGCATAACATTCTGGGACTTGTAGTCTTGGATTACCCTGTCATAAACTTAGCACTACAAGTCCCAGAATGCAAAGTTAAAACATGGACTGGACTAATTTGTCTCGAATTGAGAGGATAATTTTGCAATGTATGGGATCACACTATGGAAAAGTATATTTTAGCCCTCTTACTGTTGCCACCATCTTCTAGGAGGTGGGGGAACCCAGATTGGTGCAATAGCACCCAAAGAATGATGTCCCACAGCATTAATTACAAGCTACCCGGATGGCCTGCAGGCTACAAATAGGTCTCAGCCATGGGTTGAGACCTGCAGTCCATGGTGCTGGTCCACAGAACTCTGTTGCAGTCAATGGGGTGAGCGGGTCTACCTGCAGAAATGCCCTAAAACCATTTTCAGTGGCTTGCCTTAGCAAAGTGGCCACTGGTCATAGTTTTGGTCCATGGCCAATGGGTTCTTTAGCCGGCTCGGGGGAGTGACCTGCACAGTGCGTATTGTAGACGTGATGCCCTGTATGCAATTTAAAAACCATTGAAAATGTTGTTAATGGAAGGTTATAGTTTCAACGCACAACAAAAAACAAATCACATGACCGTTATGCTTACCAAATCAACCGTAACTTTGCAGTCAATGTGCTCTTCCATGCATTAAAGTTATCAAAGAGCCTTTTCAGTACACCATATATTACACAATGTTTAGTCTTCATTTTGCCAGGTATATTTGCATAAATTCAGATGGTGGTGGTGGAAGAATTACCATAAGCTTTATTGAATTTTGTCATAGCACTCTGTGATGCTAAAGAGTTGTACCATTTTTCCTTTAGATCACAAATAAAGGGTTACTGCCCCAAAGATGTGCAGCAAAAACGACAAGACAAACAGAATAGGTTTTAACAGGTTCTCGCTTCATTTAATCCTTACTGCAAGTAAATGTTTGCAGGTGCATCTTCCTCTGTGGTGCCAACTGATAGGAAGGCTGCCTGCCAACTACCCAGATGTGATCTCAGCATAGACGGGCAACTGATTAGTGAAGTGGTTGTTCACTGATCTGGGGCTGTGCTATGATTTTTTCTACCATCTCGTCCCTACCATAAAATGTCCATAGAATATGGGTTTTGCACAGCCCAGGACTATCAGTAAACATTCCCTTTGATATGTGTATTCTCTTTCCAAGTCTGATTCCTCTCCCTAAGAAAGAGATCTCTGTAAAAGTCAACAAAGTCTCGAGTGATAAACTGGTAGTTTCTTTTGCTTCCTCATTAAAACAAAGCCTCTGCTTCACGTGGTTTCTTCAATGCAATGGTAGTCTTTCCAAATAATAAACAAATTATAAAAGATCCTCCTCCAGAAAGATTCAAAGAAAACCTACTGTGTCTGTGGGCACTGGGGAGCCCTGCTGGAGCACCTGGTTGGCTTTCTCCATTTTCCCTGGGACTGTTTCTGTTCTGCATGTCCACTGGCCAATGCAGTGGTTTTTATTTTCTCTGGCCAAGAAGTGACTTGCAAGGTGCTAGCACTTTCTCCATCAAATCTGCATTGTTGGGGCATGAGTTTGACATAAACGGGTTTGTAGTTGCAGTGGCCCTTAAGTGGCAGTCCCTTTTTAGGCCCCTTGTGGTATGGGTATCATCTCCATACAACTCCCAGTCTACACATCATGAATAGTTGGTGGGCCCCAGCTGCCTAACTGGCCCCCAAACACCCACCATCATGTCCAAACAGTGGACACCCATCACAGTACAAAAAGCAGACCTTGATAACTAAATTCAATTTACTCCTGCACAGTCGTGTCAATAAGATGTTCACAGCTCTTTTGGGGGTTTCCTCCCTTAAATAACGTTATTTTCATCTTTCTGATATTGGTGGCCCTATTGTTTTAAAAAAACAAAGGCTTCATGTTAGGATCTCTTGTGAGCCTGAGAAACGTTTCCTGGGTAGGTTTATGGTCATGAATTGGATTGGCCCATTTATCCCCAGTTGTCAATTCTTTTTCATATTTTTACCTTGGTCATTGAAGACAAATGCTGCTGGTATATGAATTTTTCTCCCCTATGTAATTCTGTGAATTTGCCTATTTTAACAATAATTCTTCCATCTAGCTCCGTTAAGTATGCCTTGATAGCAGCCTTTTTAATCTACTTGTTGGCTATGTTGCCTTTAACATGCTTTGAAGGCCTGGCTGTGTTTCTTCTGAGGGGTTAATTTCTTAGCCTCTTCAAAATGTTGGGATTATTGTGTTAATCTAGTAAAGAAAGACAGCGTTTGCGTTACAGCCTTCACGGCTTCATGATGAATTGGCATCTTTTGCTGAGGATGAATTGGTGGGGTTGACTGATTTCAATTTGGTGTGGCCAGCATCACAAGACCATTTATCACAATCCTCAATACTTTTGAAAGCTATGTCCAAATCTCTCAAAAATGTATTTGTTCAAATGTAGTTGGTTGATGTGTGGCGAAACCAACACGAAGACTCAAGTGACAATGTTTTACTTTCCAACGTTATTCATACTGACACGTGAATTGATTTTATTTTCGTCAGTCACAAGCTCTTCCAACAGGTGTCTATTAGCGGACCTTGCAACTCCTGCTGTAACAATTCTCTCGGGATACTAAACCTGAAACTCCTTTGCATTGTACCTTAATCCTGAGATTTGTATGTATCCAGTGCCCAAGAAAGAGCTAGGTACCTGTGTCAAACATTTCTTTCTTGAAAGCGCAACACGCAGTACATAACATTCCAGCAATTTGTATACGTTTAAGGTGGTGATACGGGGAAGCCATTTCTTTGATGTGGGAAATACGGATGCTACTCAAGATTACTATGGGGGATTGACCATGCACCTGAAATCCTTATAGAATGCACTCATGATTTAAACAATCCCTCAGCCAACTGAGAGCTGGAAGGGGCCAATTTACTTTAATATATGCCAAACAGAAGAATTTCTCCTGGAAATGAGACAAAATACTATGTAAATTTCAAAAAAGCCAGTAAACTGTTGCCTGTCAAGTTGTGATAGAAGAGTTCAACCTGTACGTTTTAGATCAGTTGTGCTGCTCAGAATGGAAGTAGCTCAATGCCTTTAGACATTTGAGTCACTCGGCTCCTCGGCCGAACCCTCAATAAGGGGATATCTGTTAAACTACCTGCCAGATGCAGGACCTCAAACTTTCTCTCCCACAGAGCCAAGAATTGGAAGCTGATCTCATCAAAATGGCAGTACAGGAGGCCATAAAGGTCCTTAAACCGCACAAAGCTCTGGGCCCAGATGGTCAAACCGGAACATTCTACAAGGTACATCTTCCACTCTTTACACATGTGCGAGTTAAGCACTACAACGTTTTTGCCACTGTGGGCACACTATCTCAGACGATCAGTGAATAAAAAAAAAAAAGTCCTACCTAAACAGGGTAAGTATTGAACAGGTTGCAGCTTGTATCATCCGATTTACATCCATGAGCTTGGATGCACACATTTATACAAAGATCTTAGCCAATAGATAGGCGAACATCTTGCCACAACTAATTGATGCCAACCAGGCAGGATTTATTTAAAAAACACCAAACATTTGACAATATCTATATGGTCCTGCATTTAATAGAAAAACTTCATAAAACCCACAGCAGTTAAGCTAACACTAGATGCAGAAAAGGCCTTTGACTCTGTTGACTAGTCTTTTTTGTTTAATACTGTCGGTCATGGGTTTTGGATCTACATTTTGGCAAATGGTCAAGGCATGTTATCAGCCTGGTTCTAGAATATTTCTCAGCATTCTACTCTGCGAAGCATTCACCTTTAAATGGGGGTACTAAAGAAGCCCGTCTCCCCTTTCTTCTTTTTCTGCTCTCTTCCTTTTAAAACCCTTTGGAAACATGATTAGTCATAATTATTTAATAAGGGGGTTATTCACTGCATGGAACACGAGCTTTGCCCATGTGCCGATTTTATTTTGCTAGCAATTAATCACCCACTACACTCTCATCCTCCCTTGCTGGAAGCACTTGAATGATTTGGTTTGTTAGCAGTTTTTAAGATAAATACTTAAGTCAGTGATACTAAATTCAACTTCTGCCAAACTAACTATAAGATCTTTTTTTTATTTCCCTCCCGCAGTTAAATTCCCAATTTAACCTTTCGTTATGTACACTATCGAGCTTTGTCCGTTTCGCCTTTGACTGACACCCATCTGAGTCAAGATGTGGTGCATGTTTGAGCACATCTTATGGAAGTCTTTTATCCAACCCCTTGTAGTTCAGGCCAGAAAAAGATGTCACTACACGCATGTGATTACTATATTTTGCTTTGTTCCTTGACTGTTTTTCTCCATCTATAGGTCCCATTCATACTGACAACCCTCTGTTTCTGTGGTTCCAGCTCGTTTAATGATCACATTTTCAGCATTTTACATACACTTTTTAAACTGATGGCAATGCAGGCATGTGTACATTTAAGATTAGACCTGTGGTACATGAAGTAAGAGTTTCGTGCCCACTTAGCTTTTGGATGTTTTCTATAACTTGGCTGTCTGGATGTTGGTTGCGGGTTAGTTTTTGTACTGCGACAATCCTTCAGATAGGGTCACTTCTCCCCAGGAGAGAATCCCTTCCCATGGAACTATGGAGGTGAGTCTGATAACCAATAGTCCCCCTAGGAGTGGTTATATGCAGGAGGATCTGATGGGGGAGGAGACTCCTCTACCAGGGATAAGGACACAATTGAGAGGCACAACCCCTGTGAAATCCCACCACGTGGGGCTGGCGATAACGCCTTAATGACCAAGTACTGAGACGAGCAAGCGCTCAAAAATGCTACAATTGAGCGTGATGAAAATTGGAGCAGCTGCTGTCATTTGGAAGGACAATATGCCGGGGCCGTCCCCGCTATTTGAACTGAAAAGCAAAGAAGGATTGTGTTCTTTGTCATCCTCTGACCCGTCCGGCAATGGCCCATGCCGTTCTGGCAATCTGTGAGGTGACCAGAGGGAGAACTTAGTGACATAGGAGACTGCATTGAAGCCTTCAGTGCTGGTGCAGGGCTTCAGGAGACGGCATTGAGGTCCGTCTTCAAGGCTGAAAAGTGAAATAGTGGGACGCTGACAAGTGTCTTGCAAGTTGATTGTGAACCTGCGTGGTAGTCTTGCAGAGACTGAGAGGTGGTGGTGCGATCTGTAGTGGGTGGACCGTTCAGGTCGACAATGGTAAAGTACAGCAGAGCCATGTAGGTGACGATCAGGAGAGAATGAGAGGCTGTGGAAGGGGGTGTAACCTGTCACAGCGGGACTAAGGGGTCCAAAAGCTACACCAAGGTCGTCCACAATAACCCCAGGTGGAGAGTGGCGGGACACAGAACTATTGAGGGAAGAATTGGCACTAAGAAGTGTGGACCCACAACCCCTGGCGAAACCGGTGAAGAGTTCCACGGGAGAAGGTAACAGGAACCTGTAGAAGTCCGGGAGGGAGTCGGGATGTTACGAGACTGTGAACCATAAAGAAAACCGTAAACCATTTTGTGATACAGTCCCCAGGCCAGTTCCACAAAAGTGGGGTGCTAGAGAGTCATGGGGGACTCCAGGAACAGCTTAATCGTCCCAGTGAAGGGGCAGATCAAGAATTGTACAAACCCCGGGGATTGTGCAAACCTACACACCTTAATAAAGAACCGTGAAAGACATTGGGGAACTAGCTAGGAGAAGGGAGTCCTTTTTCTGTTGGGTTACGGAGAACCCAGAACATTTGTGTAACTTTTACTTTGAACAACACGAGAGGCGTTTAGATTCTTTACATCCAGGAGAAGGGAGTCATTCTCCTGGATTACCAACAGTAGCTGGACTTTATGGTGTTTTGTTGTAGGGACGGGGATAGAGTAAGAGCTTTTGTGACCAGGACTGTGCCTTTTAGTTTTGACTCACACAGACTTCCTGATGAGCACTCAAGTTTCTTTAGTTTATGTAGGTAAAATCCCCTTAGAGTATGGGACAGATGGGTTTGGTTTATCATTTAATAAGTATATATCAACCACTGTGGCACCACATGGTCAGTCTCTTCCTTGTCGCCGCAGTACAAGATGCATCCAAGTGTGGGTGGTGTGGGAATTGGCATGTGAGGTAGGATGTGTTTACAGCTATGAACATGTGCTGTAGGGCAAGCTGTACGGAGGAAAAGTATTCATAGAAGCAAAAGCACCAGTTTAAAAACAAACATGTGAGCTGTAGCTTGCGCATCACATCTGAAAAATTAAACCTGCTAAGAAATGTGCAACGTAAGGAGCCCAGCTACAATACGTGTATATGTCGAAAGGAGCTGATAAAGCCAAGTAAATAAGTCCTTCCTGTTACCAGAAAGTAACCACCAACCTCTATTAAAATGGTAAAACAGTCAAATCTGGGATGAAAAGTACAGCATTTTATAGCCTGGACAAAATCATGAGACCTTCTGGAGTTTATTTCCTTTACAGGATTAAGAAACCGTATTAAGAAACCTACAGATGTTGAAAACATGGACCTTTGATAGGCGTTTGATAAGCAAATATGATGTGTGATGTTGCCCTGTTTTGTGGAAATGTAAAGCAACATGGAAAACAAAATGTCTTTTAAATGTGGCATTTTTGAATGAGACCAAGCTAGGCGTCCAAGGCCAAAAGGCATTGCTTCTTCTCTCCAACCACAGATTAGCAGTAACTGATGAGGTTGTCTTGCTTTCCCAGAATGTGAACACTGGCCTTTGAAGCTGACCATAAAATTAAATGACTGATTGGAATTAAATGACTGATTGGAATTCATTGTCAGGAAACCATGGCCTCCATAGCAAAACAAATGGTATTCATTTATTTACAACTTCCATCTGCCACAGGCTCTGTGCTGAAGACCTTAAATATACAAGAGATGGAACCTCTGCAGCGTTCCACTATCAAAACATATTCCCCATCTTAGTAGAGACTGGATGTCTGACACGGGCACAAGCAGATGCTGTAATCACTCAAGGAGGCATTATTGGGACATACGTGGCCCATACCGGCCAGCTCTGTACTTAAAAGAATCTTTACAATGTCAATTAGGCCTCTTTGTCATAAATGCCCCAGTACTGAGCTTAAAGGAACTAACATTATATGACACCATTTGGCTGTACTAGCCAGGAACTGAAGATATTTAATACTGTATAACGTGAGAGAGAGAAAAGAAAATTGGGCTTATTATGAGTTGGGAGGTATTCCGGTGGTAAATCCGAGGGAATAGCTGCCAATGGAATTACTGTTACCGCCACTTGGTCTGGCGGATTTTCTGCTGGATTACAAGTGGTGGCGGCGGTGTTATTCTCCATCCGTTTTGAGTCTATAGGACTCTATGGGGGATTTTGGCAGATTTACTGCTGGCGGACTTACTGCATCTGTAATTTTTGCTGATGTTCTGGTGGAAAGTGGGATTTACTCAATGCAGGAGTGTAATCGCCCCACTCCATGGCCGAACTCGTAATATGGCGGAGCGGGGAAAGTGGCAGTAATTCCGTAATGGCACTTTTTTCCCGTATCACCATTCTTGTAGCACTAATATCCTTTCTATATTGGTTGTAACTTCTAAACAAAATATCGTAGATGTGTCTGTCATCTGAATGTTAAATTATATTGTTTTGTGAAATTATGTTAATTAGGAGAATTTGGATGTCTTCATGAAAAAATTGTGCACGCCAGTGATTTATATCCTAGCGTCCCTGCTGGGAGAGTCTGTTATTCTGAATTGGAAATTAAATTGTTGTATAAAAGTATTAGTTAGAAAAAGACAAAAATCCATAGCACACCCACCATGTCGAGATGAGAATCTCATCATTTGATTTGCCTGAGTTATAACAATCTGATTAACTGAGTAGTAAAATGATCAAGTGTTGGAATATGCTGTTTTAGAAAGTTACAATGTTTTAATGTAAAAATCTCCAAGAATTACATCAAATGGTAAGGCATCTGGGTTTAGAAGTCACTCCCATTAGACTGCCCACTTTATAAATCTGCACAATGACTATGGCAGGGTTGGTTTAGAGTGATGTCACGAGGGGCGTGGCCAGCGCACATGCCGTAAAGACGTGCATCTGCGAAGCTCCTGCCCGCGATCCTTTGGATGACTGCAACAGGCAACTACGGCCAAGAAATTCCCTGCAAAAATACACGACTGGAAAGAGAAACCTCTCCCCGCTGCAGCGATCCGACCTCCGAACAAAATCAGAGTCGACAACACCCTGAACGAGGCGAGCAAAGAGACGCCCCAGGGGATCCAAGATGGTGGCGACCGTTGCGATCCCGAGTGCCGCCGAGTGAAGAGGCGAGGCCGCAGTGGGACCCGTGGAACAGACCTCTCTTTCCCGACGAGCTAACTCCCAGCTCCTGGGCTCGCTCTCGGCCCCCCGGGGACTGGAGGAGACACTGCGGAAATGTGCAGCGCCGCGACTTGCAGACCGCCGACTGCTTGGAGTGAGCAGGGATCCTACGCAGCGGGAGCCGGAGACGAGGGCCTTCTCTCGCTGCCCGACAACACAGGCGCTGGGCCCCACTAGTGATCGAACGCGAGGAGGAGGGAACCGACCCTCCCCAGAGGCACGGGGGGCACGAGGAGCGGCTCCGGGGCCAGACCTCAACGGACTGCACCGCGGAAACAGGCCCGCGACACAGGACACGGGAACAATCCCCAACGCTGATAACAGTGCGTGGCTACCTTGCGCCCCCCCGACCCCCCGTGCTGCTATGGAAATATAACGAGGGCACCAGCCCAACTGTCGGGGCCTGTGGGCAGGGGGACCAGGACTAGCTGCCCTGCCCAGCATAGACAACCCTGAATACGGCTCACAAATACCCCCAATACATGCACGCCCCGACACTGAACTGCTTGAACCCGGGTGGCACCACACCACCGTGATCGCACGGGAGCAATACTCAACGCTGCCAAGGTCCCCCCCCCAACATCACCGATGGCTGAACCTAACTAGACGCGGCAATAACGCGTGAAGGGGGGTGGCACAGCTCCGGTTCTTCGCAGAAACTTGGTCCCGGGATAGGCACCCAACTAATAGTAGAGGCTGGCACGGCGGCCCAGAGGGCCCAGAGGGAAAGGATGTCTCCGCCCAGAACCAAAGCGAGATCCATGACAATGGACACCTACATGATGGTCAGGCCTAAACAGCTGCCACTGTCAGACCCTATACCCACTGACGAACCATCACGTACGGCAGCAGCAACTGGTGATACTTAAGTCCATTGCAGCGCTCCGTGACTCCATTGAAGGCAAGATTGACGAAATGAAAGTGGATATGCAGCTCATGCGGCAAGACGCACGCAACCTGACCGAAAGAGTCAACGCCAACGAAGCCACTTTACAGGTCAATGTTGAAAATACCACAGACCTGAAGAAGCGAGTCCTAGACCTAGAACAGCAAGTGGCAAGGCTGGAACAAGAAATTGGTGCAGGAAAACTCTCGCAAGGGTTCTCACTAGAACGCGCCCATAGATCCCTTCAAAAGCGCCCTCCACCGGGCTCACACCCACGCCCGAACATTGCAAAAATTTAAAACTTTCGAGACAGAGAGACAATATTGCGCTATTCCAGGGAAGGAGGAGAAATTAAAAGACAAGACTCGTCAATTGTCATATACCCAGATTACACCCCCGCAGTACAGCGTGCCAGGAACTCATTCATACCAGTAAAAGGAGACTCCACAAACTGAATCTAAAATACATGCTGCTCTACCCCTCTCGCCTCAAAGTCCTTTACAAAGGGAAAGCACTCTTCTTGGAGACCCCAGCTGCAGCAAACATGTGGCTTGAGCACAATAACTTAGCGGACGGCGGAGAGGAACCGCCAAGGACCAACAACGGATAAAGCAGGAAGCCACAACCGTCAACACCGGCCGTCAACTCCACACAGAGGTACAACTCAGCCAACCCAGATCGTAACATGACGATAGCAATATCGGGCAGAAGCATGAGGCACCACACACGACCACGCCAATGGGCGCCCCCCCAAAAGAGATGTGTGAGCCAAATGCTTGAACACAGCCCGCACCGGAAGGCTTGGAGAGGCCCAGAAGGCTAGGGAGCCCCTGAGCGCTGCAAGTTCTACGCAACTGCTGGGGGCAGTTCACAGTTAAATGGTTTAGTTAGTTCATTCATTGGAATGACAGTTGAAAAAGTTGGTAAGTCTCCATACCACATTATGCCAGCTGCAGAGAGGGAACCGGGAGGACGGAACACGTTCCAGGAACCCGGGCGCATAGACAAAGCTCCTTACCAAAAACA
Organism: Ambystoma mexicanum; assembly: GCF_040938575.1. Taxonomy (NCBI): domain Eukaryota; kingdom Metazoa; phylum Chordata; class Amphibia; order Caudata; family Ambystomatidae; genus Ambystoma; species Ambystoma mexicanum. The sequence continues at coordinate 835,208,255 of NC_090923.1, forward strand.
CCCCGACCACGGGAGCCCACCTGGACAACTGCGAACACAACACCCCCCATGACATGGTGACGAAAATGAAAATCATGACATGGAACGTAAGGGGCCTCGACCACCTACCTTCGAAGGAACAGAATTAAATCCTATCTACACAGAAAGGGGATAATGATAGCGCTCTTACAGGAAACACACTGCACTGCAGAATCCACCACCAAACTCCAGGAACACTGGGGTGGGCAGGGGTACAGAACTGCTTACTCCAAGTACGCCAGAGGGGTCTATACATGGATCCATCCCCAACTCCCATTTCAATTAAAGAAAGCAGTAAAAGACCCAGAGGGCAGGTTCGTGATACTGCTCGGATGCATAGAACAGCAAGAAGTTTGCATAGTGAACTCTTAACTCACCAATAGCAATGTCCCAGCCCACCTCGATTCAATGTACGCTGGCCTCTTTATTTGGGGAGGGGACTTTAACTGCACCCACAATCCAGACCTAGACAGATCCCTACCCTTGCCTAGGGCCCCATCAGCGGCTACGACCTCACTAAACGTAGTAACGGATAGACTAGATCTTGCAGACATATGGAGGGAGTTACAGCCACAGACAAGCACCTACTCTTACTATTCGTCCCCTCATGGCCTCCACACGAGACTAGATTATGTCTTCGTAGGAAGGGAACACCTACCCCAGATGGAGGAGGCACGGTACCTGGGTAGGACAATCTCTGACCACTCTCCATTGGTGATAGAGTGGAACCATGCTGGCTCACGACCACCCATTCCCATGTGGTGAATGCCGGTGGAAGCCTTTGAAGGACCAAGTTTTTAGAGATGAACTCAATAGACAACTACATAGAGCTAAATACAGGGAGTCTAGAACACGTGAGCACCATATGGGAAGCCCTAAAAGTAGTAATACGGGGTGAAATTATAGCAAAGGCCGGAGGTGTGAGAAAAAAGTTGAAAGACGAACTAACGCAAAGAGAAAGGGAGATAGAGAGGCTCGATAACAGTCCCTTAAGCCCACAACAATGGGAAGACGAGCTCAAAGCCCTTAGAGTAAAATGCATGAAGGCCTGGGATAGACTGGCCAAGTTTGATTATACCACCAGAACGAACAGAGCACACACAGAAGCTGACAGGCCTGGTAGGCTGTTGGCTTGGCTCTGCAGGAAAGAACACCCCAGGCACACAATTACCTCCTTACAGGACAAGGACAGCAACGTACATCAAGCCCAACATAACATAAATGACACCTTTAAAAATTATTATACGCACCTGTACTCACACGAAGCTGAAATCCCCCTAGACCAGATAATGGACACCCTAGACGAAATAGGACTACCCAGGCTCTCCCCTACACAAGCCGAAGCCTTAGATGCTGAAATCACTGCGGAAGACATAGCTGAGGCAATTAAATCACAGGCTACATGCAAGGCCCCGGGCACTGATGGGTTACCCTCAGAATTTTATAAGTCATACGACTCCTCCCTGGTCCCACTGTTACACAAAGTCTTCCTAGAAACATACGAGCGAGGTATCCTACCTGACAGCATGAGGGAAACCCTTGTGATCCCAGTCCTCAAGCCAAACAAACCGGCTGAGCACTGCAAATCATATCGACCCCTAGCCATGCTTAATTATGACGTCAAATTATTGACCACAATCCTAGTTAAAAGACTTTCTAGACTCATAGGCGATATTATTCACACAAACCAATGCGGATTTATACCAGGACGCAACACAACCATGAATTTACGCAGACTACAATACATAGTTGAACAAACAGACACGAATCTCGAACCCTATGCCTTACTGTCGCTAGATGCCATCAAGGCATTCGATTCTATAAATTGGGAATGGTTGCTAGCAGTCCTAAAGGAATTTGGTTTTGGTCCGGGATTTGTTCGATGGGTCAAAATACTGTACACCATAACCAAGGGCTCGGGTGAAAACTGGGAGACACGTGTCAGAAGTATGGGACATATGTAGGGGCACAAGACAGGGATGCCCGCTGTCTCCCATGCTACATATTCTCGGGTTAGAACCCATTGCAATCTATTTCAGGAAACAGTTCTTTGATGCAGGGATAAGACTTGGCGGGACGGACCACATCATTTCGCTCTATGCGGATGATGTCCTGCTGTACGTCAGAGACCCGCACCTTAACATTCCAACCATGTTAGAGGTCCTCGACAACTTCTCCAAGGTCTCGGGCATACGATTCAGCAGAGCTAAGTCCTGCCTGTTCCCACTGGCGGGACTGAGAGGCAGAGACAGGGAGGAGCTCCCTGCACTAGGTATACAATGGCAGACCACAACATTCTGTTACCTCGGAATCCAAATAATGCACACCCCGGAGCTTATGCATGAGCACAACACGGTGGCGGCGATACCTGCACTACGCAAATCAATGAGCTTCTGGGCAAAACTTCCCCTATCAGTGATGGGCAGGGCCTCTGTAGTTAAAATGATTATCCTTCCCTGGTTTCTATACAAATTCCAGAACGTACAATACTACATCAAAACTAAGTTCTTTCGTCTGCTTGATTCAATTGTTTGTGGCTTTCTTTGGGGGCAGGCCAGACACAAAATAGCACACTCTACCCTGGTATTAACATACACGCAAGGCGGTATCCAACTCCCGAACCTTGAAAAATACTATGTAGCTGCTCAACTCAGCTTTGTGTCCAAATGGTTAGCCGACAACACCACGTCCGAGACACCCCTATTACAATCCATGATTCCCCCTATACATCTGAGAGAACTCATATGGGCACCACAACACCTACTGAGTGACATACCCTTCATTGCCACCCTGGGGAGGCAAATATGGCAAAGGGCGAAGGCGATAACCCAGTTGAAACACCCGTACTCTCCGGAAATCCCACTGATCCAAGACATGTGCAAATCAGGTGTGGACCTACTCCACCTTAGACACTGGGAGAGGAAAGGCGTCTATATTTGGGGGGGGGGGACCTGTACGACGAAGGCTCCTTCAGGGAGTTTGAGTCGTTGCAAAAGGAGGAGGACATACATGCTGGCCAATTCCTCTGGTACCGCAGTATACGGGAAACGGCTAGGGAAAAATGGGACGTTTGGCCAGAGGAACAAGAGTCAGCCCCTCTTATAACGCTGTTATATAATCTGGGAGAGGGACAGAGAGCGGTCTCTCAGATATACAGCCACCTCAGCGACATACCCAACCCAAAAAGTGAGACAATGAAAGAGATGGGAGACAGATCTGAGACGGGAACTGTCAGAAGGGGAATGGAACAGAGCGCTAGCATACCCCAAAGCTGTGTCCAGAAACCACAGATTGCGATTTATACAACTGAGCATCCTACATCGGACATATCTGACCCCCCTGCAGGCTAGCGAAAATTAACAAACAAAAGGAAGCTCCCTGCCCATGGTGCAACGCAGACGGGGCAGACCCACTTCACATGTTCTGGGAGTGCAACATATCGCAATCCTTATGGATGAAAATAAAACAGACCTTTGAAAAAGCGGGCTCCCCCAACTACAAGTGGTCCCCCGAGGAGTGCCTTCTAGGAACACACCCCAGGCCAGCCAAACTCAAATACTAGGTGAAACTTAAGGACTTGACCTGTATACTGGCTAAAAGACAAATCTCCGTGGCCTGGAAAAAACCCGCAGGCCCGAATCATAAGGCATGGCGCAATGAACTAGACAGGTGGATTAACGCGGAAACAAGAGCATCGGAGGACAGCGTCATCAGGTCAACCGACGAATCAAGCTCTACCTTGGAGGCATGGAAGGAAATAACCATTAGAATGCTTTCCTCCCCAGATGATAAACCCCCATGAATGAAAAAGGACCTGACCACACCGCGCTGCAGGAACACAACACCCACGGCAGAGACAGACACGGGTCACGCCGAGTCCCTGAAACTTGGAGCCCCCCCCTCCCTGCTCCCGATGCCCCACCATAATGTTTGCCAAAACTTTTGAACTAAGAAGTTGAAACTAGGAGACAGTTAAATGTTAAGTTACTTCATAAAAAAAAAAAATGTTACTGTTTGCTATACCTGCTATCAAATGCAGGCCGATAAGTTTTACTGTAAGATAACAAATGCCAATAAACAAATTTGAAAATTAGAGTGATGTCACTTTTGGAACGCTACCCAATTGCTTACATTGACCAGTTAGATTAGATGAATGATACACACCTTCGTAGCGGATTATGCTCTATAAATGTTTAAACCCATAAATGCTAGGGGCACCTACTCAGTTGTTGACTGATGGAGTGGAGGAAGAAGGAGAGAAAGGAGAACGGAATATATTGCTTTCCTTCAGACCCATTTTTGGATCCGTAAGCAGAGTACTGTAAGAGGCCTACCTGGATTTAAAGTCTGATGTTTTCTTCAGTGGGTAAGACAGGCCCAGATACAGAAACAAGGGAACGGGACTGTGGAGGGAAGTTGACCCCATCTTGCTGATTGAAGCTCACCTATTGCAGAGGGGGACAATTAAACAAGTCCTTAAGAGGGAGCCCACATGTCTGTGAAACAGCCAAAAGAAACTCATTTGTAAGGGCTAATAATTTGGAGGGAAGCAATACTCTCCAGGGGAATAGATTAACACTCAGCCTTTTTATGTGTGAAAACAGTTAGGGGGTGGGGGTATATAAATTAACTAGACATCTTGCAAAATTGCTACATATTTCAGATGTTTAAGTGCTTCTTGAGAGTTTTGATTTTATAGAAGAGACCCCAAAGAGTGTTAGTTGGGAGGTCCCAGATTCCTTCTGTGTGCAATGACGAAGTGTAGACTAGGCTCTCAATGATATCGCATTTTGTACATGCCTAGAAGAATAAGTAATTGCCTGGTTACATCACCAAGTACGTTTTGTTATTGATCCTCTCGAATGACGGTTAAAGGGCTCTTACCTGCCACCCATTTGCCCACCTTGAGTTGACCATTGACAATGAGAAATCTAGACTTTTAAACATTCATGTAATAGAAACACCACTGAAGCGAGTTTAGCAGGCAAGCGTTTTCTGTTTGAGTGAATCGTATGCAGGAATATAGCTTTTTAAAATTAAGCTTACTAGAATACTGTTTAAAATTCTGTCATGTCTTTTGAGTAAGGGGGAGTTATCCTTTTTTTTAATGAAGGGGAAGTAGAGTCATTTACATAGACAGTGATGTTCTGATTTAATTTGTTTTTTTACCAAAAATGAAAGCCTTGTCCTGGACTCTCATGTTTTTTTCAATCCATGGTGCATGTTTGCTCAAACTAATTAAATAGTATATGCGCAGATGTGTGGCAAAAGTCTACATTCATGTAAAGTTGAACGTAGAAAAGTGATGAGACGTAATGGCCCTTCATTGAAGTCACTATTGTTAATGGAATTTCTAGTCTCCCATTCATTTCAATATCTATATCTTCCTGTTGGTGCACCTCATCCGCTCATTCGGTGTCAGGTGCACCCTTGTGTTTCTTGTCCCGAAAGGTGAAGGGGCTTTTGGGAAGTAAAATGATTAAATTGTGAGTCCCAGGTTCATAAATACTTTGTTAAATTAATGAAATTAGTGTCCGATATGGGGTGAATGGTGAACTCTCCTAAACTACATGTCGCCTGATTATAAGATCATACAGTGCACAGGGGTGTGTTGGTATGTGTACTGTTATGAGATATTGAGGGTACAGCAAAAAATGAGGCTGTATTAACGGTCAAAGATGTGTATATTTTTACATTTTTCTATAGCACGACCATGGCTATCCCAAGCATCAGAGCGCTTCACAGTAAACATATACACATTATAACAGTTAAGAATCATGAACAGTAAACGGACATTACAGAAAAGGATTTTTAGCTATCCAATTCATCGCACATATCTTCACACTGAACCTAGTTAACAAAATGTGTGCATACCATTATTAAAAAGACTAAATGACGCTACAATCAAGTTAATGAAAGCACACAAAATGCCTGAATCCAGCACCATGCTTCTGTTTTCTTTCTAAACTCAAGATCGTCTTTGATCGCTCGAAGGTCTTTTGGGAATGTATTGCAGAGTGTGACGCCCTCCCCTGCAATCGACCTATCGTGTGTGAGCGACTGTTTAAAAACATTGAACCTCGGCCTGTAGCTACACTCGACTCCATAGCCCTCTTAGGCCCCCTGAGATTTTGTTTGAGCTAGATGCTCAGGAGATCAGAAATGAAGTGTTTTGTAAACTATGCATATCAATTTAAATGTAATCCTGAAATGAATAGGTAGCCAACACAATTAAATTAAAAGGGGGAAATGTGGGAAAAGGTTCTTGTCCAACGCACTAACCGGGCAGAGGCATTAAAAACTGACTTCAAAGGAAGAAGCGTATGTTAGGGGAGTGCTGTTGACACGGAATTCCCTGTCAATCCGCAAAAGAACTAAAGAGCGAAAGTGAGATTTATTTATTCATGTAGCGCACAAAACCCAGGGATATCTAGGCGCTTATGCTTAAGAGATTGGTTACAGTGCTTCTCCATCATGGGGTCTGGCATGGATTCACATGCTCATGAATATTCCCTGTCATCAGGCTGGGAATCCTCGGTAAAGAAAAAAATCAGTTTCATTTTCGTTTCTGAACTGTCTTTCTACTAGTAACCAATCACTGGTCTCTGGGTCATACTGCCCCCAGCCAATGACTACCCTCTACCTAAGCCCCTCCTTCGGCAGCGATCTTCAGATTTTTACCGCACGTTCAAGTGTTGGGAGTCCTCGTGCTGTAGCTCCCGAGCTTTTACTGCGTTTTGCTAATTTTCAAAGAGATTTCATCTCATTTTTCGGTCAATCGAGCCTCAAGCTCCATCGTTTCTACTTCTGATCAACAGGGACCCGTTTCTGATTTTTCTAAGCCCCTCAAGGGCGGGATTTTCATCGAGTTTCACTTCTCTGAGGCTTCCGGAAGATCTTTGAGGCCTATCCCGCGTGGACATGGCCCAGGAAAAAGGAAAAAGGAAACACTAACCTGGACCCAAGCCCTTCAGGAGCTGCCCTGGATGTGGACTGCAGAATGTCTTCAAGGACGATGAACATTCTCAATGTCTCTACTGCCTTCATGAAGGCCAAACGCACGTGGAAAAGGACTGTGCGTTTTGCAAGAACATGTCCGAGCAGACAATGAGGGATCGTCGTGCCGGCCTCACCAACTGGCTGGATGGGAAGAGCCCAGCAGCGGGTGAGAAAAAGAAGTCTGAGCGGTCTTCTAAGTCCTTTGAGGGCGCTCCGGCGACGGGAGCCCAACAAAAGGCTAAGCACTGTGAGTCTGCGGGCACCGGAAGTGCCGAACGGTCGCCCGCAGCGCCTGTGGAGGCTACCCCAGTGGAGGCGACCTCGGGGCCTAGAGTTTCCCTGCCACCGCAGAGGGAATACTCTTTTCAGCCCATCGATAAGACCACCGTGAAAACCCCAGTGGGAAAAGAGGGCGGGGTGCGGACACGGATACAGCCTCTGAAGAGGAACTGGCTGGAGTCGTGAAAGTCCTGAACAAGAAGTTCGAGGAGGTCCAGTCCCACGGGAAGGATCCCGAAGAGGCGGACGAGGAAAGCGACGGCGGTGGCGACGAACACGTGGAGGCAGAGGATTCCACTCCGCAACCGTTGCAGCTGGTCCCTGGGCCACAAGCCAACTCAGGTGCGATCTTGATGGCGATCCAGGCCTTGTGTACGGAGATAAGGACAAGGTTGCCCTTACCACCAACGGACGACCCAGCAGAGCCTGGACCGTCGGAAAGCCCTCCAAGCGGAGGAGAATTCATCCACCCCCTCCTTTGCAGCCTTCTCAGCCTGCACAGCCTTCTTCCCCGTCCCCTGAGCTGAGGGATGATACAGGAACAGAGACAGCCACGACAGGGACGGATGACGACGGTGGTGACGACGGGATGGACCTTCCCTCACCACCTGCTCGGGCCTCCCCTCCCGACGAAACTGGATCCTTCCACGCCATGATCGCCAGGGCATCCGAGCTCTTCCAGCTCTGCCCCGTGGAAGAGAAGAAGGAACGAGGGGCTGTTGCTCCTGAAGAACCCATCCACCGCCCCTGCCAAGAGAGATCGGTACGAGAAGAAGTACCGGGTTCCGAATTCGGCCCGCATGTGCCTTAGGGCACAGCCTACCCCGGATTCGGTTTTCTCTGTGGCAGCCAACAAGAAAGCGGCGGGGGCGGTGGCGTCAACTTCGACATCTCCGCCGGACGGCGAAGGGAAGAAACTGGACGCCATGGGACGACGGGTCATCTCATCGGTGGCGACTACCATTAAAGCGGCCAACGTCCTCGCGATTGTGGCCTGCTACGACAGGGAGCTGTGGTTTGAGATTGCTCCCCTACTGGATTTCCTCCAGGACGACAAGAGGGCAGAGGCCCTAGAGATCCTACAGGAGGGAGAGGTGGCATCTGACCACGCCATAACGGTGGCCACGGACATTGCTGACACCGGCTTCCGCCAGATGGGCAACAGCGTTTGCCTTCGCCAGCGCGGTTGGCTCAAGGCAACCGATTTCCGTCAAGACGTGCAGACCAGGGTACTGGACATGCCCTTCGACGGGAACAACCTGTTTGGCGAGGCAGTGGACGAGTCGCTGCAAGCCATCAAGGCCGACACGGAGACGGCTCGTGCCTTAGGTGTTCTTCAGCAACGACGGCCACCCTTTCGGGGGTCTTGAAGCAAGCAGGGTGCCCTACAGGGGATGCTGCAAGCAAGGAGGATCTCCTTGTAGTCGCCAAGGAGGCCAGGGCGGCAAGGCCGCTTCCAAGCAGGATTGAACCGCCTGTAGTGACGGCCCCCCACCTGAGCACCCCGGTGGGAGGCCGGCTGGCGAACTTAATCAGCGTGTGGGAGTCCATCTTCACCGACCGTTGGGTGCTGGATGCTCTGGCCCGTGGGCACACTCTGGAATTTCTAAGAAAGTGTCCCCATATTCCACCTGTGGCCAGAAAGGAAAATCACGTCCCACAACTACTACTGGAAGTACGAGCGATGTTAAAGAAGGGAGCCATCAAACTCGTCCCAAAGAGGCTTCGGGGCTCCGGAGTATACTTGCGGTACTTCCTTGTAAGGAAAAAGACCGGCGGTTGGCGACCCATCCTGGACCTTCGTCGTCTAAACAAGTACATCAGGTCCCAGAAGTTCCGGATGGTTACCCTCCAGCACGTGCTGGGACAACTGGAGGAAGGTGACTTCCTATCGTCGCTGGACTTGGAGGATGCCTACTTTCACATCCCCTTGAACAAGCATCCAAGGTTTCTGCGATTGGTAGTCCAAGGACGGCACTACCAGTTCAAGGCCCTTCCCTTCGGTCTGAAGTCGGCGCCCAGGGTGTTCACCAAGTGCCTAGCACCAGTGGTGGCGCAGCTGCGCCTACAGGGGATCCACGTCTACCCATACCTGGACGACTGGCTCATCCGGGCAGAGTCAAGGGAACGCATTAACACCAAGTGCCAGATGTTCACCAGCAGGTTCCCCCAGCCGGGGAGGATGGGCGATGCCTTCTCGTTCCCCTGGAATGGCCTGTTCCTGTATGCGTCCCCTCCGTTGCCGTTGCTGCGACTCATCAACCAACTCAAACGGTCCCGGTCGCAGGATGATCCTCGTCGCACCGGCGTGGCCGAGGCAGATCTGTTTCCCGGACCTTCTGCACATGTCAGCGTCCCCCCCCCCCAGTCAAACTGCCTACGGACGCGGATCTCCTCATCAGAGAAAGAAGCGCCATCCTCCACCACGATCCGGCATCGCTGAACTTGCAGGCCTGGCTCCTGCAGCGCTAGATTTTGGAAGGTACGATGTCCCGGCGAACTGCAAGGAGGTGCTTGCAAAGGCCAGGGTGCCCTTGACTCTCAAGAGTTATGGACACAAATGGATGAGGTTCTCTGTCTGGTGCCGTGCACAGAAGATTAACCCTCTGCGGATTATGGCCCCCCAGGTGTTGCCATACCTACTGTCGCTGGCCAAGGCGGGGCTGGCACACGCCTCCATCAAGATCCATCTAGCGGCAATTTCCTACTACTCCAGGACCCCGGGCGATCATCTCTCTGGTCCCATCGCCTGGTGAAGGAGTTTGATGGGACTATTCCGGTCATTCCTGCCGGTGAAGGCTCTGGCCCCGCCGTGGGAGCTCAACGTGGTGCTGTCCAGGCTCATTCGAGCCTCTGCATTCGGCACTGTTGAAGTTCCTGTCATGGAAAACTGCGTTTCTTGTGGCCATCACCTCCGCACGACGAGTGGGAGAGATCCAGGCCCTCTCCTGTAAACCTCCATACTTGACTTCTCCCGATACGAGGGTGGTGCTGAGGACGCACCCCTCCTTCATCCCCAAGGTGCCATCGGACTTCCATCTCAACGAGCCCTTGGTGTTGCCTGTTTTCTTCCCGTCACCTTTGTCGCCGGCTGAGAGGACTTTGCACTCGCTAGATGTAGCTAGGGCGCGGAAGCCTGACAGGGAATATTCTTGAGCATGTGAATCCATGCCAGACCCATGCTGGAGAACAACAGTTACAGTTAAGTAACTTGTTCCTTCTGGTTACATAGAGGAAGCGCAGGGAGTGATTACACCATAGAGAAGCATACAGAGGTAATTGCATCACAAGCAAAGTGCCAAAAAGAGTTCAAAGTGGGCACATTCATGGAGCCTAACCCCATTCCGAGATTCCGAGATAAAAGGTTTCACTGCTCTTAATGAAAATCAAATGAAGATAAATGTATTTCTTAGAAAACACATTGAGGGTTTCACAAGTGTTAATTGGCTCTTCACGAGTAAAACAGGGTTTGTTGTGTGCATGTGTAGAACTAAGGACATGAGTGGCTGTTTATGGGTGGCTAGTAGCTTAGACCTTAAAATCCTTAACTCTGGCCCCATTCAGCCCCGTTCAGATCTACTTGCTCAGGGCTGTTATGCCTTGGTCCCCATTAGCTCTCAGCCCAGGCCAGTAAGACTTGCAACTGCTTTACCCCTGGCACACCCACCTTCATCCAACTCAGGCCTACTTGTTCACATTGCCTCCTCCTGCCTCTGCTTCCTGGCCATCTTGGATCGTCAATTGCTGGGTCTTAGTCCTGGTTGCCTCTGTCCACTACCCTGGGCTTCCTTCCTCCTCCCTTTGGCTCGTCAGATGTGTGCCTCTTTCCCAAGTTGTTTTGCCCTTCCATTTGCCTTCTTCCCTATTATGTTATGACTGTTCTTTTCCATCTCCAATCTCTGCTGGTGTGCCATCCCTTCCCCCTCCCTTATATCTCCACCTCCCACCCCCACTGTGCCAATATGTCCTTTTTCCGATGTTTTCATCTTTCTGCTCACCACCTCTCAGCTCCTTCCTGATCTCTCCTTCCTAAAATAGCCTCTTCTCCTTTTCTCCAGTGTTATCCTTTTCCCACTGTTGACAGTACAACTCTCCTCCAACTTCCTCTCACTTCTAAAACAGCAGCCTTACCCCTACAGCCTTTTCACTCGTCTTTACCACTAGTCATGCCTTCCTTTCCCTGTTCACTTCTTTCCCTGCAGTCTCCTGCTCTTCACTGCTATGCCCCCCATTCTTCAACACTTTTCAAACTTCCTTCAACTTCACTGAGTACTTGTATACCTACCAGACCCAGTTCTTTGTCCCTGATTAGATGGGTTGATAAAGTGCTCTCGTACTCTGGTCAATTAGACCTGAGGTTTTGTAGTTCAGCACTTGGGGGGATGCTTTTAAAAAGCTAGGGAGGCTATCTTGGATTCCTTCCATGCGGCTGGGTAGGATGTTTGGTAACGAGAGCCACAGTCCGGGTCAGTTAACCACCCTTTTCCTAGGTAAGATTTTAAATTGCTGTCTTCCTCTGGAACTTGGACTTGGGCGTTCCAGCCTATTTTAAGGGCATGGGTATAATATTTCAAGCTACTAGCCAGGCATGAAAAGTCACTGGCCCTTCAAGTTCTCATATACACACAGATACACACCGGATGCAATGGGTGGAGAAGGGGTAGGGAGGCGTTAGCCCCATACACTGTCCTGGTTGCTTGAGCGGTGGACACATGAACACCTCACTGTGGCTGCTGATTTAATGAGGCGAGTAGTTGTCCTTGTTTTCTCTTTCCTTGCTAGGAAAGAGCTTTCCCGGGATGTTCTGAGTCCCCCCGTTATGCCATCTGTGGTGGGTCAGGAGGAGGACGCAGACACTCTGAGGACATTTCCAACGTGTGTTTATTAAAGAATAAGAATAATGCCTAACTTTCACTAGCTCTATGGAGTATTCCCTACCTGTATTACTAAGGTGCTTGCCAGTGAATGTCCAAAAGGAATAAGTCAGGTGTCTAAAACTAGCTCGGACTGACCCTACCACTATTCTGAACAGACTAAGGTAAGGAGAATGACTCCCTTCTCGTGATTGCCTCTTGCAGTGGCCTTTGGTTCTCTTGTTAATATGCCACTTTTAAATAGTCTCTCTTACTTTCTTTATCAATTGACATAGTTCTCTCAATATATTGTTGGCTTTTCTCCTCTTTAGAGAGGTCTCTTTAACTTTTGTTGAATCTTTGGATCTGAGTTAATGGACTATGTCCCCTTGGAAAGTAGATTTCCCTGTGTGGTTCTTACTCTCTGGATAACTCTAGTTCAGCTCTTTCCAGCCTGTTCTCTTTTGTATATTATTTATCTTGAGGGGTTTCTGTTTTTCAGTTCACAACGTTTTCTCTGTTCTGTTCCACTTTTTTTCCTTGTTGAATAACTGAATAGGTGCCCTTCTTCCAGGGTAGTGTTTCCCAAGCACTATTGGCTTGCGTCTGAGGCTTTTCTGAGATTCTTTCTCGCATTAATTAACTTTTGTTTCAAGTATTTGTCACTTTTACTTGGACGAGTATCTCTGATTACAGCACGAGTCCCTTTGTGTCTCCTTGTTACCTTCACTGCTCCAGGGGAACGTCTCTGGGCCCTGCATTGTCTTGTGACCTTCTCTTTTGTTCCTCTGCACGGTCGATTTGGTTTCGCCGCTATACTTTTCTTGCAGTTCTTTCTCCTTCACAGGGTCTCCGTATCTCCATGGGTAACCGGACAGTTTTCTGAAGTTTGTGCTTGCTGGTTTCAGCATAGTTGGATAGGTACTCCACCCACTACAAACTCCTCGTGGTCACGCCACCTCCAAGGTTTGGGCTCCCGTCATCCCTCTTTCTCCCTGGGCTTTGTGCGAAACCTGAAGGTGTCTCCCTGACTAGTCCCCGGGGTCTGTCATCCAGGTGGGCCAGGACTCAGCCATCACTATTGGATCCAGTTCCTGGGGGTGGATCATTGAGGGAGGATCACCTGGATTGGGGGTGTCATTGGGGAGTGAAAGTGGGACACCAACTGTTGAGACGCGGTGTCCCCCTTCATATGACAACTTTTCCCCAATCTACCACGTTGGATACACAAACACTTTACCCCCCCCCCCCCCCGCCCTTTCCGAAGTGAATACTTTCGCATATCACGAAAGACGATGGACTAATACTTGAGCCATTTGCCTGACATGTCCCAACACCAGGGTTGGGCAAAGTCAGGCAATTGACCAGTACCGCACACACCTGACGGCCCTTTCCCTTCCCAACAGGGATAAAAGGTGGAGTACAAGAGCACAATACGAGCAAGGCAGACTGCATGACGTGAGAGCTAATTCAGCATGGCAGTTCAAGAGGAGGAGAAAGACTGCGTATACTGAGAGGGTGACAAGTAGAGAAGCGACCTTGCCCTTTCCGACCAAGGCCCAAGGCCCGTGAAACTCTGCAGAAGGAATTGTAAGACTGCAAACAATAGCCAGCGTGTGTTGCAGCAGAGGTCAATGGTACACAAGACCCAAACTGGGGAGACACGCTTGTCTCTGTGGTACCAACCTTGACTCGAAAGACAGAGAAAGCCACGCGGTTCATCACAGCCGGTGAGTTGAGGGGAACAGTCGAAAAGAAACCGAACTGTGTTGAATGAAAAAAGTAGCAAACGGCTAATTGAACTGTGAAGGCCTAAAGCGCGATTGATGCAAATGGGGAAACCCAGCAACTGATGAGTCCGGCACCATGTGGGTGCTCACTCTAGGGAAACTGGGCGATTACCCGATTGTTGAAACTACCATAACCAGAAGGCCTTGGGAAAGATGAGAAGGGAGTCAGTGGTCATACACAGGCCTTGTAAAATCCTTTGTACAGTTGAAAGTCTTTGACTGGCAGATTGTGAAGCCAAGGAAAATGAATCCTGCAAAGTAAGAGTTGAATGAAAATGTCACGATTGATAAGATTGGCAAGAGTGAACCCGAAAGAGGGATGCCGATAAAAGGGAGCGAAGTCTAAAGTCCCGAAATACAGTGTGCTGACAAAAGTGAACCCGGCCGAGGGATGTCCACAGTCAAGTGCATAAAAAGACATTAAGATTCACAAAGGCACAACAAAATTGCATTGAAAGCCATAATGAATCCGATCGATGGAGGCAAACAGTCGTGCTGGTCTTGGTGCACACAGCATTATGGGAGATGTAGTCCGTAGCAGCCCTGTTCTGTTATGGTATTGTGAAACTAGGGGATTGCTGGTATATGGGTCCGAATTGTCCTGACACTGATTCCAGAACTGCTACCTGAGTAACCCTGCACCCCAAAACCTTCATGTTTTGTTTAAAGCAAACCATGAAGGGGATTGTTACGAGTTAATCGTGCTGAGGTTCGAAAGGGATTTTTTCACGCTCCGTTTATATTGACAGGCTTGCAGGAGAACCCTCAGGAATCCTCTGTACTGCCTCCATGGGTTGGATAGTATTGTGGGCAGCCTCTCCCAGCCCCCAGAGACCCGCAGCTGGCCTGTTTCCTGTGAATGAGTTATGGCATACAGTTTTATTAGTTTTTGGAGTAGGTGCAGGCTTGTTAGGTGGGTGATGCTCTTGGCTGCTGCTTAGGTTCTTGGTGCACTTCTGAAGCATGGGATACAACTCCCCCATGCCGTCTGTTGCCACTGCCTATGTTATTTCACAAGAGATTTAATGAAATGCAAAATATAAGGAATTCAATATCTAAAGGAACAGCAAGTAGTACCGAAATGCCAGGCCTTTCAATCCTTCAGACATTACCATTTCTGCAGTAGCACTTGGGGACTAGTTCTAATACAGAGACCATGTTGGGACATCCTTTGCCTACTGTGGAAAACCTGAGGGTCTTGCCCAGAGGAGGGCCCATCTCTTGTATCCCGACCCTAGGGGTGGATGAGGGAGGGAGGATTGAGAGGATCATTTGGGTGGAGGGACCTTTGGGATTGGGGAGGGATTTCCCAAAGGCGAGACATGGTACACCCTTTTTCCAATGACCCCCCTACCCGACATTCCCTCCAATTACATGACCACAGACTGTGCCCTTTTCCCTTTGACAAAACCTACCCGCTCTGCTAAAACATAGCATAATCCAACAGAGGCTCTTTTTCATTTCTATCAATGTCCCATTAACAAGGACAGGCAAATTAGGGCACTGAATACAGACCAAACACACCTGAGGACTGTTAACACACGACAGGTGTATCAAAGGAGTGAGACAGACAAACAGAATGAGCGAGCTGGATCCCGAGAGGTCCATGAATCTGAGTAGGAGAGCACAGGCAAACTGGGACGCCCAGAGAACCCGAGACCTGCTGGGGGAGGACGGAGGGCTGAGCCGCTGAGAGCCTGGTGTAAAAGGGGGTTTGAGTGAAGTCTGTGGCCAGAGAAGCCACCCAGGAGGCTTGGAGGGGCTGGCGAGGAGCACTTAGTCTTTAGTTGATGAGACCACCACAGTGACGTTCAAGAAAATCGCAACCAGTGAGTTCAAAGCCAGAGGGGAACTGTATTGATTGTAGCAAACTGCAAGGTATAAAATGTTGAAAGAAGTAAGATTATTACAAGGACGAGTCTAAGATGAGAAGCGAACTAAAGAGGAAAGCTTTGACTGTTAGTTGTGAAAGTTGAAAGGCGAGAGAAACAAAGTAGTGAACGTTCGCATGTATGTTAACATGTGGTGAAAGGAGCCCTAGTGAACTTATATTGTGTACAGGAGTGAAGTTCACGCAGAGAACGACTATGAAAGCAAGTGAAGGAGGGCTATGCTTGAGGGAAAAGGCACGCTGAGACCTTGTGAAAACTTGTTGATGACTTGTAAAAGGTGCCCGGGGCGCGACATTGACAAAAGCTGAAGTTGAACTGTAAAAAGGTGCCGGCGGCATTCTGATGAAAGTAAGCCAGGATTTAATTGCAAAAAGGTGGCAGGGAAACAGTGAGAAGAGACTGAAAGAGAGGCCTAAGTAGAGTGGTCCCTCACAGCGCCGAAAGTACTGTGTGTTCATCGAAAGTCTGATAGGTTGAACTGCTGAATAACTGTGTGAGGAGAGCCAAGCTGTCAGTCATACCTCCTGGAGTAGAGGAAGGCTGGGCGTTGTCGAAAGGCTCTGATACACCAGTGAACTGTGAAAGTCTTGTGAACTATTGATAAGTGAGGAGAGGTGACAGTGGAATTGTTACCTAAAGGAACTTTGAACTTGTGTGACCATAACTGTTTTGAACTTTGTAAAAATAACTTTATAAAGTGCCTTTTAAAGCCAAGGAAGGCATGCTGAATCCCAAGTGGCTCAAGACTTGGCGAAGGGAGCTGTGGACCAGATCCAATATTATCCTGACTTTACTTCTTTGAAGCACCCTTTTTATTTAGTCCAATCCCATACACATTATTATATTAGTGTTGGGGAAAGCATAGGTTTAACAAATTGACTGACTTTGGACATGTTTTTGTTGTTGGTTGAGACTACTGCCATTATAGTCGTAGGGCAAGTTAGGCAGTCTCCAAACTCCTTTCTGTATAAAATAAGTTTTCATAAACTTGAATCATTGTGTCTGTGTTTCTCTCGTGATACTATGCCTGTCTCGCGCTACACTGTCAATGAAAAACCACTTTGAAACTTGATTCTCCACACATATAAGGAAAGTGCTATACATTGGGTCTTCCTGTGCGTGGTGGTCTTTGACATTCAAATCTGCAATTTGTGCCTCAAAGCAAGCCTAATTTGTGGAGTGATTAGTAGGCTGTTTGTTGTACATTACTAATCCTGATGCCAGAGAAATTTTGAAATCTGGCTTGAGGCTCTGCACAGAAGGCATCAACGTGTATGTAGTAAATGAGTTTTAACAAAGTCTGCCAGAGTGTTGACTTTGCCTAATGCCCTATCCAAAGTAGCCTACACCATCTTTGTCCAACTTGTTAATGCTAGCTTTTGGCAGGACTGCTATTGTGTACTTCTCACAGAAGTCCCAGGACTTTTTTTATATTGTTGATCAAGGCAGGAATTAGATTGAAATGGCAATGTTTGTAAAGGGAAAACAGCACTTTATATATCTTTCTTATGTTGTGATAGAGCATTTACTTTAAAAATGTAGTAACCTAAAATGTCGTTATTTTTGCTGGTAGGTGGCATTAGAAATGCTGCCTATTAGACATAACTACTGGCTTGTGAAAGTGAAGATAGGTTGGCTTTGAGGAGGGACAAAACAGCATGTGGGTCCGGACATCCAACCACCACTCGTTTGTCCATCTGTCAGTCCACCCATGTATCCGTCCGTCTGCCCATCCCTTTGGCCATCTGTCTGCCCATCCATTTGTTTGCCATGCACCTATCCGCCCTTTAATTTAAATGCCCATCCATCTGTCTGTGTTCCATCGTTCCATCTGCCCAACCACTCATCCAGCTATCCATCCACCTCTCACCCCCTTCCCTTTGGTGCATTGCCCCAGTATCCTTGATCCACCCCCCCCCAACCTGGCCCTTGGCTGCATCCGTCCATTGTTCCATCCATCATTTGTCCATCCATTGTGGTAGGTCAGAATCTGGAGACTGACAAGCAGGCATGTTTTTCAAACGGTTTATTTTCTCTTTTCTCTTCAGAAAGACAATCTTTCCCGAAGTCTGTGATACTAAGCCCTACTCTTTACAAAGAAAGGTAAAAAGGAGTGCTCATCAGTGTGTTAAGACAGTCAAACTAAATTTAAGTCCTCTGTCCAGAAATCCTATTCTAACTTGTTTTCACTTCCTACTGCTCAAAAGAAAATATAGAACATCCAAGACTTCCTTTGTGTCTTGCCCAAGGGAACGCGATGCGACTGGCTTCTGACCCCACCCTTGTATCGTAACCATATTCCTTTGCCTATGCTCACAGTCCAAAACGCATAGTTCGAGGGGATTGGGTCCTCCGACGTATTCCATATCTATTACATGTCATAGATATGGAATACGTCGTCGGACCATCCCATCGAAAGAACGTTACCAGGTAAGAAAGTAACTTGTTCTTTTTGTACGGCTGGAGTGCTGTCCCATGGTTCTAGGATAGTATCTATCATTCTCCTTAAAACTTGTGTCGCTCAGTCCTTCTCCCTTCTAGGAGACTTTAAGACCCCCGGTCCCCACTTCACTCAGTCTGGGGTGCTTTCACTCATGTCTCATTATGGGCTCTTTAGTTTTTACCCCCACCCCTGGCTTCTCTCTTTCTCATTTCCCCATTCTGGGGCTTCTTGCTTTTTCTCTCCCCACTCCAGGAATTCTGGGCTTTTTCTCCACCCCAGGGCTTCTCTTGGTTTCTCTCCCCACTCTAGGGTTCTTCTGTTTCTCCCCTACACCGGTATTTCCTCTGTTTTCTCTCTCCACTCTGCTTCTTGCCTCTCGGTTTCTCTTCTGACTCTGGGTCTTCTCTATCTGGGGCGTTCTCAGCCTCTGTGTGCTTCAGGTTTTTTTTCCTTCCCATTCTCCTTCTTTGGGGTTTGCTTCTCCACTTTGGCTGGCTTCTTTTCCCTCTTTCCCACCACTGTGGGGCTCCTTCCTGTGGCCTTGATGCCCACTTCCTGTTCCTTGAAAGCCACTGTGTACCTGTATCTGACGTCAGCGCTTCCTGGGAGGTCTATGTAGGCCGCCTGCCTCTTGTTGCGTCATTGAGCCCCTTATACTACTCCTCAACTGGATGCTGAGGAGGTGTGTCTCTCTTCATGCTTCCCGCTTGCTTGGTGCTGGAGCTTGTAGACCGTTCTTTCTCAATGCTCTGCCTCAGCACGTTGATGTACACTGTTGTCGCTTGGGATGCCACACCGGACGGCTCCATTTTCTCACCTGGCGGACTGTGTTCCACTGGATAAGTGCAGACCTCTGGGTGCGATGCCACGTCTGGCTTTGTTTTCCGGACAATCTCTCCTCTCAATGTGTGCTGCGGCGTAATTAAAGTCTGCGGGCTGCGTGGATACTCCTTCTTGATTGGTACTTTGTCTGATGGGAGTTGAGTAGACTGAATTTTTTCATAAATGTGCGGTTTTCTTTAAAGACGACTAAATGAATTTTGGGGTCAAAAACTGAGCCAGCCATTTTAAAGCGTTCACACACATCTGAATGCCTGAATACCATATAAAGGTGTTAGTCTCTGGGGAAGAAGGGATGGTGACTTAGTCTGTCTGGGTTTCCCTGTCCCCTAAATTGAGTCCCCTCCAGTGGGATCCCACCTACCCTGTCTTTTAGGAGCTCTTAAGCATAGCAGGCTCACTTCCATAGTCCCAAAGGGGGATGGCTCCCCTTTGGGGAGAAGTGATGAACTCCTTGGATTTGTCACACCATCCGCCCATCAGTGCATGTCAATCGATTTGCCCTTCTGTCCTTGTATTTGTCCTTCTGTTCATCCATCTACCAGTCTGTTCATCGAACCGCCCATCTGGCTAGCCACCTGTCCGTTCATCCTTTTTTTGTGAGCTTTCAAAAGTTAGAGGAAAAAGATGTATAATTTTCCTATGTAAAGTGTCCTCTAACCGTAACTATAGTTAAGTAATAAACACAGACGTTGGCGGTTAATACAGAGCAAAGCAAAACAAAATGGCTGACATGAACGTAGGGAGAAGGGAACCACATGTAGTCATGTCTACTTTTCAGTGGCGGCCATTGCCACAGAGGGCAATGCAAGAGACGGCAGTAGTTTCGGAAGCTCGTAAGGGATGAGGCGGCCACTGATAAGTGGGGCTAGGATTAGTTGGGGGTGGTGAGGGGAATGGATGGGTAAGTTGAAAATGGTGATGGGGAGGAGAAAGTCGCGCAGACGTGCAAAGGCTTGCACCCCCCGAGGGAAGATGGCAGCCTCCTGCTTCTCTGGAGGCTCCGGAATGCAGGCAAAATTCTGACGATTTAGGCCACCTTGCAACCTTCCTGATTGATTGAGAAGCTCCATAGCTTTGCCTCCCAGCTGCTAATGTTGTGTAAGTTAAGGGTTGTAAGTGTTGGGTGCTCTAACAAGAGTAAAGAGCAGGGTAAACCTTTTATGCTATATACCATAGTCTTCTCATTAGTATGTCTTGGAAGCAGTGATAAATGTTTTATTGCTACCTTCCTGTTGAGCAAATAGCACCAAAGTAGCAGGCCATTCAGACATTGGCATTCCCACATCAACATTAAAGTGTACCTCTGTGTACTTCTCAAAGGAATATGGTTTGGGACAGACCTTTCAAATTGGACTGACCTATTCTTGTTGCTGGATCTTCTGAGTTATGGATCCCAGGTATATCCACGTGTATGCACTAAAAAAACTAAAGAATTAAGAAAATGATATATAAAAGTAAGGGTTATGACATTTGGAAATTGTCCAAAACTCAAATTAAAGGTTGAACATGGTTTTAATATTTGCTTTTGGGGTGTCATAAGAACATCAATTGTGTGACCTTGACAAACGATGAAAACACATAATCAACAGGTGATGAATTCCACAAAGTGACGTTGGGAAAATTACTCATATGTTTGTATGAAGTAAAACAAGAAAAACATATTAAATGAATCCATAACCATACATAATGAACTTGTGCAAAAAAAAAAGAAATTGTCCGAATAAGGATAGAAGACGAAAAACAATATCCTTCTTTCAATACATACCCTTATTTGGGAGAGGTTCTTTTAAGCTTGTGCTTAAAACTGTCCACTACACTCCTAACCTCCAGTCCAATGTAATAGTTTATTCAGATGTTGGGGACTTATAGCCATAATGTTTGACACAGGCTGTTGATCCTAAAGTCCTGTAAGTTTAATAGGAGAGATTGTGGAAACCTATATTCTGCGTTTTAAGTGCAGAGAAGACTATCAGGATTGTTCATTAGTCCTGAACGTGAGAAATGGGGAACATGTCTAGTTGGTTGTTCGGGAGATATGCACTCCTGACCGCCTTGTCCCCATGATGATCACGTTTCGGCGGTCTGTGGACGTTCTGTGCCACCTTCATCTGGGCTCCTGGTTGAAGGCCCCGCCGGTGTTATATATCATTCCTTGAACTGAGGTGGACAATGGAGAGGCACTGCAGCTTTGGGGGCTGCGGTGACTTGTGGTTCTTGAAAAGTCATATCATCTTGTTCATACACGTGGTGCGCCTATCTGCTGTAAAGCTTTTGATTCAGATGTAAGGTGCCCCTTCTGTGTTGATCCTGTGCTCCTGCTGTAGTTTGCGTGCTTTAAGAGGTTGTCCTGTCCATCTACCGCGGATGTTTAGTTTGTGGTGTGCTTGCGAATGATCCCCATCTAAATCATTTCTGATGAGTCCTGTACACATTGTGCTCGAGCCGCCAGCACTCTTGCATAGCTTTAATGGGCGGTTCCGCACAAAGTCGCCTGTTGTCTGTGTTTTCCTGGAAACCAGGCATTCCCACAACACCCCTTTATCCGTCATCATGTACACACATACTGCTGGGACAGCGTTTGCATTGCAAGGCAGGAGAGTGGTGGGAGTATTATGGTCTCAACTTTTTAATTATGTAAAAGCATAGTTAATTTATTGTATTTTCAATTGGTTAATAAAAGATTTATAAAACATTTACAATAGTATTCAGTTCAAATGACATATTATACATATATCAATTCAAATTTTCATATTCGATATTATTTTTTAAATCTTTTTGAGATACTTCCCCTTTTTTCTTTTTTTCACAGGTTTAATCTCTCACACAATTAATAAAGATTCTAATCAATTAGTTTACATTCTTGCTTCAGAAATCTGATCACACACAATTTCACAGTTAAATTTTTGCCATGCATTATATTTAGCCAATGGTCATCTAGGGATAAAAAGGAGTTACTTCTTACAATGGTATCTATGTCAATCAAAAATCTGTTTCTTATTAACAAAATTAGGATTTGTACTAGCACCATAAATAGTGATCCCATTTTTTTTCCCTGGACAGATGAATATTTTAGACTAAGATCATTAATAAATCCCTTACCACTTGTCCTCTCCCTACCCTCTTTTCCCAACAACGTATAGAGGTTGGTGGCCAAACTAGAGTACAGTTTTCTCACCAAAGCCATCTGCCGCCATTCAATCAGCCTTGCCAGTGATTGAAGACCCAACTCCTATCTTATTGCAGCCAAAGTAACACAGCAGGGAATATTTAACACTTGCCTCCAGATAAAGCCCTCATAAAAATAATTTTCCCCCAGTATCCACTGCGTAAATAATTCTAGACAATATAATATTTGTGGTATAACTTTGGCAGTATAAAATGTAATTACTGGTAGAAGTGGGAAGTTGCCGTACTTTTTATCTACTTTTACCATTTGACTTGCTAATAATGTGGCTTTCCTCCTTAAGCCCTATAGAAACCTTAGTTACGGTTAGCAACTATTTGGTAGCCTAAGTACACCATACATTCTTTCGCTTTTATCTTAACGTTATTAATAAACCAAAAGAATTTACATTTGTTGCCTGTTCGACATAATTTCAATATTACGGGTTTCAATGGATTCATTCTCAAATTGTTACTTGCATATAGTCATTAAATCTCTTCAACAGTCTCTGCAGACCTATTGGTGTAACATCTATTAGTATAAAATTGTCTGCATTGCTACCAAAGAGATATGCATATTTCCTATTTTCGGTGCAATTGCTTTACTGAAATAAGTCTATATATATTTAACATATATATATATTAAAAAGAGTAGGTGCATATAAGCAGCCCTGTTTTAGGCCATTGTAGATGGAAATCGGTCTTGACATCAGGCCCTCATTATTCATTCTCACTCTGATAACTGAATTAGTGTGTATATAAATCAGATAATTCAGTAATCCTTCGGGCATGCATAGGTTTTTTACGATCCACCAGATCGAATGCCTTAGAGAGATCCATAGATGCAACATAAATCGCAGGATGTCCATGATTCCAGGCAGTTTGTTGTAAACTCCTCAAAATAATTCCTCACCCCCATCTGTGCCCATACCCTTGTGAAAACCAAGCTGAAAAACATGAAGAATAGTCTTCTCTATACACCATTCTTCTGTATGTATTAAAACAATAGATGTGAATAGTTTTAGAATCAGCATCCATTATTGAGATAGGCATATCATTTCTCGAAATTACCTTTCAAACTTCTTCAATATGGGGCACACACATGACGTTTTCCAGGAAATGGCCGTTTTCTACATTTTCACAATATCATAAATGTAAAAATACTCTGCTTAAAAATACAATATGTAAGAGAATTGGGCCCCCCTTCTTGACCGACTCGACTTCATTATACACTATGAAATATCGCCAGTAGAAAAATGTAGGCCCATGGAATTTCCTTTAAAACAATTGAAAGAGTCCCTGCTTGCTCATTTACTTGATACAATTTCCCCAAAAATCACTCCCAGCTATCTTCACTAATGGGATTAACCCAAAGTGTGGCTTGAGATCTTTCTAGATCATTCATTAATCTCCAGAACGTACCCGGGCTGCCCTCTCTCAAGGAAAGCAGCATAGTGGCATGGTACCTGAGCATGTAACCCTGCAACATCTTCATCTATCGCAGGACAACCTGAAAATAATTGTCTGCAAGACGCAACTCCGCCAGGAAACGAGACTAACACAACCAGGTGTTGCTTCTGTGCCAAGTAAAAGGGCATAGACACGTTAAGCTTCATATTGGATCAGGTACTATCATTCATAGCACATTCGGCGGGATCAGGTGGAGACATGCCGCTCCTACCTAGCCGCGATAAGTACATATACAAATTCAAACATCATTCTCCACCTCCAACCCAGTGGTTAAAAGGTATCTGACGGGGCTGACAAGGCCGTTACCCACCCCCCCCAATCAAAAAGACTGCACCCGGTATGTGATCTGAACGTGGTGCTGGGCACACTGGGGCATAAACCATTTGCGCCCATGGCCTCTGTGGACATAAGACTGGTCACGATCAAGACCCCTCTACTGGTGGGGCCTCACTTCAGTGCGAAGAGTGAGTGAAGTTCAGGCCCTTGTGTTGTCGGAACCCTATACCATGTTCGATTGAGACAAGATGGGGCTCTGCACCCACCCTGCGTTTCTTCCCAAAGTAGTTGTGTCGTTTCACCTCAATGAGGAGATGGTGCTACCGACTTTCTTGCCTAGCCCAAAGGACAGGGTAGAAAGAGTGTTGCACTGTCGAGATGTCAGAAGGGCCCTCAAGTTCTACCCAGACAGGACTTGGGGCTTCTGCAAGTCAGAGGCGCTATTAATCACCATCGGCGGTTCTAGACAAGGTGGTCAAGCTTCAAAGGCATCCATATCCAGGTGAAACATTGCAGCCATTCAGGAGGCATACAAGTTTTAGCAGAAGGAAATTCCAGCGAATCTCCATGCTCATGCCCTTGCAAGCGATGAGCAGAGCAGCTGCTTGGGGTATCCCCTCAGCATTCTGCAAGCACTATTGCTTAGATTGCAGCACAAGATCAGATACAGCCTTCGGGCAGGCTGTCCGGAGTATAAGTCATCTCACCACCCAGGGGTGTGAATCAGCGGTAATCGTCCATGCAGTATGGAGGTAAGGAAACAGGACGTAGGAATAATGACTCAAATTTAAAGGGGTAAAGAAGGTTTTTCTGGTTAAAAAGGTTCTGTTTCCGTCCCTAGCACGGGATACCCATGCAGTATGGACGAAAGGGGACTATGGACTCGGAGTATGTAGTCACTATGGTGAGTAACTTATATAATTTTTGGGGAAACTGCAAGTGCATAGGAGAAAAATTGAGTGGATTGTGACACATGGAGGCCTTGATCAAATGTTTTTGTATACCACGCTGCTAGGTGCCATTCCAGGCCTCCCGTCTCAGAGGTTTCTTAGCGGGCCTATCCCCGTCTGGCCCCCACAGTAAAGCACCACATTTCCTCTGAGTGCCCATCACTGGACCACCTCCCTTTTCACAAATGCTGCCTAGCCAGCCGATGCACCCCAGACTCCCCTGTCATCTCAACTGTGATGCTGATCGGTCTTCTGAGAAGCAAAGTTGTGGGGATGACAGGGAACTGAGGAGGAGGGTGTCCCTTTGGCGCCCTCTGATCACCCGCCCCTATATCATTATCACCGGCCACTAAGTGCTTCTGTCACCACTTCCCTTCACCAAAAGGAGTGGGTTGCCAGGCAGGCCCGTCCCTCCCTGAGGTCTCTGTAATTGTGCTCTTCTGTTGCCTTCAGGAGACATATTTATGCTGAAGAACTGCTCTAAGACTGCCCCTAGAGTTTGAGTATGATTTAAGTGGAGTATGTGCTTCGTCCTCTTGATATTTCAAGGAAACAACTTCTTAAATGGGGGCTTTGGATGGAGTGATCCTAGCAGGAAGCTATTTCGCTGCCAGCCCCCCCCCCAGCCACCACCCCCCTCCCCCTATTGGTCACTCATTTTTTCTATTCCGAATGGATTGTCCTCCAACCTATTGCTCATCTTTGATATATTCCCCTCCAGCATCAGCTGCTTCGGAAGTTGGTTCACAGCAAAGAGCGCAGTATCACTCAGTGACCTCAGTCCACCCTTGTATCGTGCCGCTGACTTCGGTTAAAAAAGGCACACACTGTGCCCGTCGCTTCAGTTAAATTTTTCGGCACATCGCTTCGAAGGATGCGTCGAAGGTCTTCAAGCCCCCTAGCCAAAAAGGACTTTGTGCTTGATGATTTTTGAGGAAGTTGAGACTGACCAGGACACTTATCTAACTGGTCTGGATTATGGGATGCCAAATGTGCCTGGGGAGCTAATATCTGAGGAGTCCTCAATGCAGAATCTCGTAGGCTGTCTCAAGGATGCTAGTGGGCTTGTTACCTCCCCAGAGATTGATTTTGCAACCCCAGAGCCTTTTTTACATGTAGACTAGTCCTAAATATCAAAAATGTAACTCCTTGCGGAAAAGGTGTGTTTTCAGCACGCAGTATGGCATTGAAGTACAGTAATGCCACGTATACGTTCATGGCGATGGCTGCAGAACACATCCCAGATAGTGAGGAGAGCGGTTTCTTAAACATAGTTAAAAGATGCTAAAGGGGCAATGTGCCACTTGTTTAGTCTGGTCTGGACCCGGCTGATGGTGTCGGTTGTGTGATGGCAGCAAGTACTGTCTCTCAATGGTTTTCTTGGTTACGCAGATCTGGTTTTGCATTGGATGTTCAAGCAAGACTCCTGAACATGCCGTTTGTTGTCTCCCACTTAAGTCAGACGAAAGCTTAGAGAAGCTTCAGTCTTCTAAGGCAATGGCGAAGTTGCTGGGCGCTGTGATTCGTCAACTGCACCAAACCAGCACGGACTCTCAAGGTTGGAGGGGCTGGTCCTTTCGTTATTTCTCTTCAGTTACAAGGACAAGAGGACAGAGCTCACAAAAGGGCCAAAGAAGAGTTCTCTGTGGTGAACGAGGACAAGGGGATAAGTCTACCCAAGCAGCTGCAACCTCTTTGCCATTAGCAGCAGCCACCAGACCCAAACCTTGCAGTCCTTTGTCCACAGGACAGAAGATGGGGGGCATGTTGATGCAGCAACTGGAAAAGTGACGAGCCATTACTTCCAGTGCATGGGCCCTCTAAAAGGTAGCCTAGGGTTACTGCCTGCCGTTTTTTTAAAAGACCTCCCACTTGTCCACCAGGGAGTCAGTCCTTCTGGGGCTCAGACCTGCTCCTATTGCAGGAGATTCACAGCCTGTTAGAGAAAGGTGCTATAGAACGGGTACCAGTAGCAGAGAGGAACCAAGGATGGTACTTCCCCTTACTTAATGTCCAAAAAGAACAGAGGACTCCAACCCATCTTGGACTTGAGACGCTTGAACAAGTTCCTCAGGAAGGACAAGTTCAAGATGTTCACTCTTTCGCATATCCTTCAGGCCCTTCAGCTCCAGAATTGGATGGTATCATTAGACCTTCATATGCCTTTTCATCACAAGCACAGGAGGTACCTAAAGTTTGCCGTTGGCAATTCTCGTTTTAAATTTTGTGTTCTGCCATTAGGACTCACCTCAGACCCGAGGGTCTTCCCCAAGTTGGTTGCGGAAGTGAGTCTAAAGGGGGGGTGGCGGGGACGCAACGATTTGCTGATCAGGGCTCATTCACCCGAACAGTCTCTGCAACACCTTAGCTACACTTTCCACTCTCCACAAATTGGGCTTCCACCTCAATTTCAAGAAGTCCCACATGGTGCCTTCACAACAGATTCAATTCATTGGAGCGGTCCTGGATGCTTCTTCAGGAAAGCCTTGCCACCTGAAGTGAGGGCTCAACCTATTCAGCAGATGGTAAACAAATTTCAGAGTGACCAACGTCTACTGGCCATCAACGTCTTAGGTTGCTGGGTCTCATGGCATCCTGTATTTTGATGGTGCTAGAAGTCTGTCTCCGAATCAGGTCTCTCCATTGGGCCCTCTGTTAGGCAGAAACCTGTGCAGTTCCCTCTGGGACCACTGCACAAGATTTAAGACTACAGGTGTTTGGCAGTAAACCCACTTGGTAGCAGTCTGTACCACACAGAGTCACTTGGTAGCTGTGGCTGAGTAGTCAGACTTCCCTCAAGAAGAGTTAGGCAGTATACAGAGTATTCACAATAGGTCAAAAGAACACAGTAGAACAAGCAAACACTGACCACAGCTTGGTGTAAAAGATATAATTATTTATTTAAAACCACATCTAATAAAACACACAGGCACTAATTTTAAGCAGTTCAAAAACACGGTCGCTAAAAGATATACACTCCCTTAAAAGAATATTAGACAAGTCTTAAGTAAAGCCCCACTTATTTTCAGACAGCGGTGAGCGCTTAACGCAGATGGCACTCTAATAATTTTTTTAAAAGGGAGAGAAAGGCAGAGCATAAATTGAAACAGATCCCAACACTTTCAAAAGAACACAGCAAGAGAGGAAGGCAGAGTCAAACGGTGAAGTTAGAGTTCAGAAAGGCGGATCCACTTTAAGAGGATCAGAACGAAGTGTGTCCAAGGTGTCACGGTTGAAAAGTGCACAAAAGTTTCAAAGGTTCAGAAAGAGTTGGACCAAAAGAAAGGGACCAGTTAGATGGTCAAGGCGGCCAGCCCAGAAGGCTAAGGGATTATTATTACCTTGTAGCAATCTTTAGAAAGGGAGGCCTGGCGGACACGGTACCTTAAAGTGGTGATAATACTCCAGCGGGGGCAGTTGTTCCTGGCAGCGGATGCAAGTCGGTGCTTTGTCCGGAGGAAGAGAGGATCTCGTCGGGGAGGAAGACAGGAGTCCGTTGCACTGCCAGGGAAGAAACCAGCCGCGGAGTTCTCGGGTCAAAAAGGAAAGGTCCTTTTATTCGCAGTCCAATGGTAAGTGGCTATCCGGTTGCCGGGGTGCTTGGCACGGGCAATTTGACCACAAGACGTCCTGGGATGCGAGGAAAAGAAGGTAAACTGGTTGTGCCCACCAGTCAGGGGAAGAAGACTCTCCAGCCGGGAGATCTTCTCTGTCGTCGGGAAGTGGCGAGTCGGTTCCGCAGGGCTCCACCGGTGGTGTCGTCGTAGCAGGTCGGCTCAGCTTCTCCCTCGCCGGATTCTCCGGTCCTGTGGCGACTTCTGAAGTTGCAATCCCCAAAGCCCTGCTTTTATGCAGAAAACCCCCATTCACTCAACCTAGCTGTCACTCAAACATGCTAAGTGGTGAGCCGGCCGCCTCACCACTTGGGCCAATCACACAAGAGTGCGACTTGAGTTACCAAGGTAACTCAGTCCAGGGTGCCTAAACCCCCTCCCATACCCCCTGTGGTACCCAGACAGAGTGGCACCACTTTTGGGGGGCTTCTGTGGAGAAGCCCGCCAAAAAGTGGAACAAAGGGCTCGACTTGGGTTGGAGTCACAGAAGAGAACACAAACGCCATTTTAGAATCGAGTCCTGGCAAAAAATACCAACCGGCGAATTAATATTAAATAAATAAACCGGCGTATGTTCGAGGCTATGAGAATTAAATAATTAAAGTTGGTAGCCTCGCACAATGGGAAAATCCCATAGAGAGATATTTGCGGTCGAATATAAAAAGTAGTATCCACTGCCACCAGCCAAAACTCGATCAGGGGGGAAGGAATCGTGCCCCCTCGACTAACAGACCCCGGGGCAATCGAATTGCCCCGACCAGTACGTCTACAATATGATGGTTTGTACTGGTTGCTGTTCATAATTTGGGACTAGTAAAGCCAATGGTGACTTTACATGCCCTGGGAGACGGTAGTCAGTCCCAGGCTATGGAGTCTATGGTGGGGTGTCACTATGACACCCCTGTGTCACTGCACGGAGGGTGCTGTGTAACACACATAGTAAAAACACATGAGACCCTATGGAGTAAAGGACCTCATAGCCCATAAAACACATTAACAGTCAAAGGAACACCACAAATCAGGTCCAAGAGTGGGAGAAGGAGAGTCTCACTCTTGGCAGGAGAAAAAAAACAAACTCCAGAAATCCAGCAAAGCTGCTGGGGGACTCACTAGGTTGGGAAATTCAGCCTAAACAGAGAATTCTCCCTAACACCCTCAGATCCCAGTGGTCACAGTTCTCTGGCAGAATGATGGCCCTGCTTCAGGTTCTGAGCTGGGTGGCACAGGATCTTCTGTGGTGGGCCTGCAAGGAGAATGTGTTGAAGGGAGAATCTTTTTGGCAACCATGGCCAGAGAGAACAATAGTTACGGACGCTTCCCTCATAGGTTGGGAAGCTCATGCAAACGATCTGACAATAGGCAGTCCTTGGCCTCCATCAGAGTCCAGACTACACATCTACCTTTTAGAGATGAGGGCAATCAGACTGCCACTGAGAGCTTTTCTGCCTTCTGTACGGTGGAAGAACCTCCTGTTAATGAGACCACACAGTGGCCATGCATTACCTCAAAAAGAGTGTTGTAGTAGGGTCACTACTTCTGTGCAGAGAGGCAATGCAGCTTTGGTTTTGGGCACTTCAAGAAGGAATCTCACTTTCAGGAGTTCACTTAGCCGGGGAGGAGAACACTGCAGCAGATGCTCTTAGCAGGCAGAGCACAGTCCCTCACGAGTGGGAGTTAGCTCAGGAAGTCCTTCTAGAGTTCTTTGCTCTTTGTGGAACCCCTTAAGTGGATCTGATCGTATCCAGTGTGAACAGGAAATGCGATGTGTCCTGCTCAAGGGAATTTCCTCAGCGAGGAGCTCTGGGAGACTCATTCATAGTGGACTGGGAATTTCCCCTCCAGTCCCAGTCATTCCTTATGTCATCAGGAGGTTGAGGAAGTTCGGGAAGTCCATGATCTTCATAGCCCTGGATTGGGTGAGAAGAACATGGTACTCGGACGTACGGGACATGTCAATCTGCCCTCCAAACTGGTTTTCCCCAAAAGGAGGACCTGCTCTCGCAAGTAGGCTGCATTATTCACCCAGAAATCAGGACTCTGAACCTCACACCTGGTTTCTGAGAGGTTAAGATACAAGGATTGGGACCTCCACAAGGACGTAATGGAGGTGTTCCTTTCGGGATGGAAGGCCAGCGACAAAGGCTCTATACCGCGGACGTTGGGAACAAGTAGTTTTGCAGCTTGTGTAGAGAAAAGAATATTGATCTCTTTTCTTGTGATAAACCTTCGGTGTTGTCTTTTTTTTGCTTCTTTCAGCTCATTAAGGACTGCGGGTATCTACTGCAAAAGGATATCTGGCAGTGATGTCCATCTTTAAGCGCTCGCCAGAACAAGGGTCTTATTTTAAAATCCCCATTATGATTCAAATTCTAAAGGGAATAACCAGTTTGTGATCTGAATTTGGTTTTGAAATTTCTCATGGGAGCTCCTTTTGAGCCCCTCCATTTGTGCACTTTCAGGATGTTGAATCTCAAGACTGTTTTTTTGACACCATTACCTCAGCTTAAATGGTGTTAAGTAGTAGAACATTTGGGTCTTGTGACAACTGCACTGGTTGCATCATAGATAGTAATTTTTTAGTGGTGTTTCCGCTCATCATTCTTTCGAGTCTTTTGTCCTAGTTCATCATAGTCCTCGCCCTTCAACAAGCTCCATAGTCCTTCTCCTTGGCCATAGTCTTTTTTCAGTCTTAGTCCTTCTCCTTCATCCTAGTCCTTTGCTCGAATAGTTGCATTAGTCTTCTATCCTAGCTCCAGTCCACCATCCCAGTCCTCTACCTTTATCCCAGTCCTCCTCTGCCTTCTCCCTCAGAAGGATCATTCTTGAACACCCTCAAGACTCGTCTCAGAAGACCTCTTTGGAAAAAACAATCCTAGACCCAGATGACCTGGCCAACTTCTAGCCCATTAGGACCTCCTTTTATTGGCATATTCTTGGAAATATTTGTAGCAAACTCCTCAAAGATCCCAATATAGCCATCCATCAATACGCAGACAATAATCAATTGTACAGTAAAGTACAAAGTCTACAGAACATCCATCATCTCTGTGATTACCCAGCCACCATCCAGCCCTGGATATCGACTGCCTACCTGAAACGTAGCATCCAAGACCCAATTCGTTCTCATCAGACCCCTAGCTAAGCAACAAATTGTCCAACTGTGTCTCATTGGTATCTGCCTAGAAGGATTTGATCCCCAACTCTCGGACTCAGCAAAATCCTTATGCTTCACCATTGACAGCAGCACGTCCTTCCTTAAACAGCCAAAAAGGCCCAAATGGGGTTCCCAGCGGTATCCGGTAATATTATCCCCACAAATAATGTTGCCATATACATGGTCGCTGGGCAAGACCTTAGGCAACATTATTTGTGGGGATAATTTATGGTGTAGATGGGAGCGGTGGATGCTGGGGTGTCCCTGGTTCCCTTTAAAAAAAAAAAAAATGGAGGTTGCAGGGGTCTCCCCCGCAGGTTCCATGGGTTGATATAACCGCAAGAAAAGGTGCCATTCTTGTATGGTGATATTTTTGCAGGGATATTAACACATGGAACCTTCCCAGCTCTGCACTTGGGTCCCTTAAGAGCAGTGCACCATGCAACAGCACCTCTTGTTAAAGGTGAGCAGAAATGTGACTGAATTGGCTCCCCCTACAGGCCAGGATACGGTTCAACATTGCACACTTCTGTTTGGTGAGGACCCTGCAGAGATGCGAGTTCGGGACACGCCGCGAAATTGGGACCTACTCTGGCCCTCTCTGGCTCACTGAGGGACTGCGGCCTTCAGAAGACCACTCCCAGGGCAACACGCACGTGCAATCCAGTTTAGGATTGCCCACAGCCTCCCACTGCTCTAGCAGCAACAGAGACTACGGACCACACCACTACTGGTGTCCATCCTGACGAAGGCCAACACACAGACAGGCTCCAATCAAGCCCTTTTTTGGCCGAAACACACCTGTGTCGATCCCCCGTGACACAACTGTACTACCCCTCTTGTGTATGTTTTTGTAAAAACTGTTGTGTACACTGTGTGTAAACCACGCCTGAGACCACGTTTTGTCCCAGGCGCACCTTTTTCCAACTGTAGGTTCTTCACACCTCATTTCTGAATGTGCCTCTATGTGAAGTTTTGACCTCAATATCTCTGAGGTCGACACTGATCTGTGTCACCACTGTATACAATCACCCTTGTCCGTTGCTCTCGAAAAACTTTCGTGCTTATCGAAAGTACTGTAAAGTAACTATTGAGTCAACAAAAAATGTTCCACGTTTTGAAATAAATATCAACATTCAGAACGACAAACCGCTTGGAGGATCTTTCATCCCAATTATTTTTGCTATGTATTCATCTACAAAGCAGTCACGAGCAGCACACCAGCGTAACTGGAGACGAAGCTCTGTATATCTGGTGGCACACTCTGCTTGCACAGCAAATGGACCAACTAACTCGAATCACAACTCGCCCTCAAAGAGAGGACCCACAAACAATCCTTCTCTTGTCAGGCAACCCGCCCTTTGTAATCCCGGTATTGGCTTGGAATTCCACCACAATTTTCCAATTTCGCAAAACTCTCAATGTGGCTTTTTCAACAATACCTGACCAAGGACTACTGCCAATGGATGCACAGACCGAGTCACATATAACTCAGCGTATTGCGCTACTGTTAAAAGATGCCAGCCCATACATTTACAGCGCTCCACTGCTCTCGAACTAGGGCCACGCTTTACAAAAAAATGTCCTGTAGACTTTTTACTATCAAGTATAATTGAGTAATGTCCGTGTATATGTCGATCACTTTATCGGAATCTTTGAGGGTGCCCAGGGGCTCAATGTAGAAGATAAATAGGATTGTTTTTTTCCGTGCAGTAGCAGAATTTGTCGACCTTTGTAAAACATCAAATAAACAGGAAAATTGGAAACTTCTTCCGCTGGAGTGTGTAGAAAACGTAACTTGTTAGATGTCGTTAGTTGGAAAAATGTGTCCCCTATTCAGACATAAATTATTATATGCTATGAGGATGCCTTCTGGCTGGCATCCAAACGTATCTTCTTTTGGTGCTTTTGCAAATAATTAGTGATATGTTTTCTGTTGAGTGCACTTTTTATGTTGGTATATTCGTTTTTAGGTCAGAGTATAAGCATGAGAAAGGCCCGTTTAAATTAGTTGAATTATGATTCTCTGTATGAATTATATATTTAATGTGGATGCATAGATGTTAACTAAGATACATTTTGATAAATGTGTTCATTTCATATTCAATGTGTAAGGTTTTGTAAACCATAACGCTATAAAAAGAATGTTAATATCTTGTTGTCTTATCTATTATGCATGCGCTTTATCATCTCTGACAGTCTTTCAACCAACACGGCCATTTAGCTCTCAAACATTTATCACCACTGAGACCCACATTTTAACACCAGCGCACTGCAGAGACCCTTTGTCATCTACTGCTTTAAACTACTTTACCCTTTAAAGTATATCAAGTATACACTCGCACCCAACAACCCCAACATCTCCTTGATGACACACATAATCGACAAATCAACCAGTATTAAGCAACTGGACCACCCCCAGACATACCCCCATGCACTAGACACATTATGGCTCATTAGCCAATTCGAGGGTGCTTATCTGCGCAAAGGCATGTTTCTCTGATCTGCCATGCACCACCATTTTGACAATAACAATCTTGCTCTCCTCGAGTTAGCCCACTTCTCTTATCTGTCTCTTAAAAGACGTAAAGTACTTCGAATCCATCAAAATGGCAAGCGCTGTGCTTTAACATCACTCCATCCCAACCCCCTTGCTCATGTTAACCCCAGTATATGGCTATAGCCCCTACAAGTAAATAAACTGGTAAAAAGGGGAATTCTAAAATTGCATTTAGACTTTGCAACGATCCAAAGGCAGAACTAGGTTCTTTCTACAATGTGCGCGTTCAACATCACATTGTTCCCATGATTAATGCAGTGATTGTAAAAATTAAAGGCATTCTCAAACCCAGGATAGTACAGTAAGATCAGATGGGGAGACGCCACACAGAGGGAAAATGTGTAATGATGACTGCAGAAGTGGTATTAAGAGAAATAAAAAGCTATTATTTGCCCGATGCTGTGAGGGGGAGGGGGGGGGATTGCCCTGTGTGACGATGAAAGTCTGAGTCGGCCCATCGGAATTCAAACCTTGCTCCCTGCCCGGTTACACACCTCTGTATTGTGTGCATGAATTCTGTAAACTGTCTGTGCTGGCCATCTTGTTAACAAGCAAATGGGAGAGTGTAGTGATTTGCCTTTTCCTATATTCTGGTAGAATGAATAGATGTGGGGTTGACTGACACAGAATGTTACAAGGTAGAATGTTGTGGTATGACTGGTGTTCTGAGGGAGTCAGTTAAGATGTGAGCGCTGAGGAGAGGATGCCGGTGCTTGTCATTGTACCCTGGAAAATACCATCTTATGAACATGACTCAAAGAACTGGATGTAATGTACTGGAACTGAATAAAGAAGTCACTGGTACATCCAATGATGTCAGTCATATTGGCCGATCCCAGAGCTTTACGGTAGCGACGAGGATGACCACTGATGACTCTGACATCAGTTGATGTTCCTGTTGCTTCTTTATTGAAGTTCCAGTACATTATATTGGATTTATTATGTCAAGTACATCTGAGCTTCAGACAACATGCACTGGCGTCCTCTCAGTTAAGCTTGTCTCTCCAACTGACTCGCTTAGAACTCCCAATCATACATCAACATTCGAAGGGATTGTGTCCTCCGACGTATTCCTTATCTTTGATAGATCTCCCAGCTTCCTGGCCTCGGAATTTTTTTTTCAGTAGAGGGCGCTGTGCATCGATGTCCCTCGAGCCGATGTCCCTCGACGGCCTCCGTATCGGCGCCGACGTCACCACGCGTATAAATAGACTTGCGCAGCATCCGTTGCTCAGTTCCGTTTTTCCGGAGCTTCGTGGGGCCTCAGAATATCGTTGCTCAGTTCTTCAGTCAAATATATCGATATATTCCTCATGAATACCGATTCGTACTCGATGGCTTCCTCACCCGAACCGACGACTCCGCGGTCCGGCTTCAAAAAATGTCGGGACTGTGGAAAGAAAATGTCATTGACGGATCCTCACAGGATATGTTTGTGGTGCCTGGGAAACGAGCACCATTGTTCGGAGTGCGAGGACTGCATGTCCATGACGGCGAAAGCCTTGAAGGAGCGTAAGGGGAAGCTCGAGAGAGGTAAGGCAGTTAAAACTTCTTCGAAAGTTTCCTCGGCGGAGTCGAGACATTCGTCTCCTCGCCATCATAAAAGACATTCTCGTTCTAGATCTCGAAGCAGTTCCCATCACTCTTCGAGATCTAAGCATTCAAAAAAGAGACGTCCAAGATCTCCTTCTTCGTCTTCCGTTTCCCCAAAAAGGATCTCCTGTCCCATTAAACATAGCTCTCAGGCTGAGTGGGAGGAATTCAGGAAAAAGATGCTAAGCGTCTTCGAGAAAGCGGCCTCGACCCCCTCGAAGACTGCTGAGGGTGATACCCTGGGTGAAAGACCTGAAAAAAATCAAAAAGCCGCGAGTCGCAGTACCCGGCGAAAGAAGCCACTCAAGAGCGAGGTTCCCTTCGACACATAGATCGGCGTCAACGCCGTTATCGAAGGGTTCTTCGACGCACAGGTCAGTCGAGTCGACGCCGTCTTCGACGTCGAGAAAGGACAAACCCAGGGCCACCCCACAGCCAGTGCCCATACCCAGAGCCTCGACCACGAGAATGTCATTGACTACCTCGAGTAGAATCCTGATAGTCTTGAGTTAATCGAGGCCTCTACCACCTTTCTCAATGCCTTTTTTGATGGCTTCGAAGCCTTTAACGTCTGCGTCGACGACGTCGACTTTTTCTCAGCCAATCATGACAAATCTGGCTCCTTCTGCTCTGGAAATGGGATTTATACCATTTTCAAGACCTGACCACTCCAGGGTCTTATCTTCTATTTATGAAGAATGGGAGGATTCAGATCAGGAAAGGCCTTTTGAGTTGCAGGGATCTGCAACTCCTGCACTAGAGGAATTTACCTCTGAGGAAGGTAGGTTGAAAGACCTGCATGAAACCCTACAGGAAGCATGTGGGTTGGACACTTCCCCAGAAGTGGAATTTGCAGCACCAGACCCAGGGGAACATGCTGAAACCCCTTATAGAACCTTGATGGCAAGGATAATAGTTTATGGGATGGTCCACACCCTCACCTGCTTTTCAGCAAGACGACCTCACAGACATCTTGGTCAAAGGTCCACAGGAGGATCCTGTAGTGCCATTTCATGCGGCATTACAAAGGAAAATATTGGCAAACTGGGAAACACCTGAGGTTATCCCGGCAGTTAACAAGAAACCATCAGCTAAATATCAGGTGTCTTCTGCCTTCCCTGAATATTTATCCAAACCCCCAACTCCAGAGAGTCTGGTTGTTCAGGCAGCTACTTCAGCAGTTAGTAAATCGACTTACCCTACTGTTCCACAGGACAGGGACGATAAGAGATATGACTCTATGGCCAAAAAAGTATTTTCCGCATGTAGCATGGTGTTGAAATCCATCAATGCTACTTGTACGCTCGCAAGGTTCAGCCACACACTTCGGGAGTGTGCTTCATCAGCGGCTCACTGCCTCCCAGAGGGAGAAGAAAGGGAAGCGTTTCTCAACATCATTAAGGATGGTAAGGACGCAATGTGCGAATCCCTTCAGACTGCCATTGATTCTGCTGACAGTATCAGCAGGGCCATGGCGGGAAGTACAACAACCAGGAGATTTGCTTGGTTGCGAAAGTCTGGTTTTGCTCCAGAGGTGCAAAGCAGACTCTTGAATATGCCATTTGACGGCCCTTCTTTGTTTGGTAAGAAGGCGGACGACAGTTTAGAAAAACTACAAACATCAAAGGCAGCAGATAAATCCTTAGGAGCTGCAATCCGTCAGACACCATATCACCCCTCAGGAACCTCATGGAGAGGCAAGTCCTTTTGCTTCTATTCCGCATTCGGAAAGGGCAGAGGACAGCCAGTTCAAAGGGGTCAGAAGAAATTCACCCGAGGTGGACGGGGTAAAAACACAAAAGCCGCAGCAGCAGCAGGTGCCTCTTTACCCTCGGCATCTGCATCAGCCGCCTCCAAACCACTCTGAGGACGCTCTTCACAAAACACCAGTAGGGGGCAGGTTAACTCAACATCTGACGGAATGGCAGGCTATTACGTCAGATGATTGGGCATTGGAGACAGTTGCCCAAGGTTACTGCCCGCCTTTTCTACGCATCCCTCAGAGTCACCCACCGGGGAACAGCTCTCTGAGAGTTCCAGATCCGCTCCTCTTGCAGGAAATTGTAGACCTGCTAGAGAAAGGTGCCATAGAACGGGTACCTCTAGCGGAGAGGAACAAGGGCTGGTACTCCCCCCTACTTTCTCATACCGAAGTGAGACGGAGGACTGAGACCTATCTTGGACTTAGAAGAATTGAACAAGTTCCTCAGGAAGGACAAGTTCAAGATGGTAACTCTCTCTCTCAGATCCTTCAGGCACTCCAGCTCCAGCACTGGCTGGTATCTCTGGACCTCCAGGATGCTTATTTCCATGTGCCAATCCATCTCAAACACAGGAAATACCTGAGGTTCGGAATTGGCGGCTCTCATCATCAATTTTGAGTTCTGCCATTTGGGCTGACCTCCGCCCGAGGGTTTTCGCCAAGCTAATGTCGGTAGTGGCGGCAAGTCTAAGGAGGGAAGGGATCCACGTCTACCCCTACCTGGACGATTGGCTGATCAGAGCTGTATCTTCAGAACAAGCTCAGATCCAGCTAGATTATGTCTGCCGCTTCCTTCACAAACTAGGCTTCTCCCTCAATTTAAAAAAAACGCAGATGATACCATCAGAGACTCCAGTTCATTGGAGCGGTCCCGGACACTTCCCTGGGAAAAGCCTCGCCATCGGAGATGAGGGCTCAATATATTCTGCAGATGGTCACCAAGTTTCAAAATGCCCAACGTCTCCCAGCCTTCGACTTTTTGAGGTTGCTAGGCTTCATGGCATCCTGCATCTTCCTTGTGCCAGAGGCTCGTCTGAGAATGAGATCTTTTCAGTGGGCACTGAGTACTCAGTGGTCGCAATTCTCAGGGAGAATGACAGACCTCCTTCAGATTCCAGACAAGGTGGCTCGAGACCTTCAGTGGTGGGCCTGCCAGAAAAACATCTTGAAGGGGGAACTGTTTTGGCAACCATGGCCGGAGATGACAGTAGTCACAGATGCCTCACTCACGGGGTGGGGAGCCCATACCAACGACTTGACCATCAGTGGTCATTGGTCTCCATCAGAGTCCAGACTACATATCAACCTGTTAGAGCTGAGAGCAACCAGACTAGCGCTGAAAGCTTTTCTGCCATCTGTACAGGGGAAACATGTCCTGATAATGACGGACAACACAGTGGCCATGCACTACCTCAACAAACGAGGAGGCGTAGGATCACTACCACTGTGCAGAGAGGCAATGCAGCTCTGGTTTTGGGCAATCCAAGAAGGAATCTCTCTATTGGCAGTCCACCTAGCCGGAGAGAAGAACTTGACGGCGGACGCTCTGAGCAGGCAGGGCACAGTCTCCCACGAGTGGGAACTAGCTCAGGAAGTCCTTCAGGAGATCGCCCTTTGGGGAACCCCTCAAGTGGATCTGTTTGCCACCAGTACCAACAGAAAGTGCGATCTGTTTTGTTCAAGGGAATTTCCCCTGAGAGGAGCTCTAGGGGACGCATTTGTAGTGGACTGGGAGTTTACACTCCTGTACGCGTTTCCACCAGTCCCTGTCATTCATCAAATGATCAGGAAGTTGAGAAGATTCCAGAGAACCATGATCCTAATTGCCCCAGACTGGGCCAGGAGAACGTGGTGCCCAAACCTTCTGGACATGTCCATCTGCCCTCCAATTTGTCTTCCACTCAAGGAGAATCTTCTCTCACAGAAGGGAGGTCAGGTTCTCCATCCAGATTTCAGAACCCTCATCCTTCACGCCTGGCTTCTGAAAGGTTGAGATACAAGGATTGGGACCTCCCTGATGACATCAGGGAGATGACATTTGCTTTCGGCCAGAAGGCCAGCAACAAAGTCTTTATACCGCTGCCATTGGAACAAGTTTTGCAGCTGGTGTAGAGAAGAGAATATCAACCTCTTTTCATGTGGTACACCAACGGTGTTATCCTTTCTACTCTACTTGGCAAATTCAGGCCTTCAAGTTGGCACTATCAAGGGCCATCTCGCAGCGCTATCTATCTTCAAGCGCACTGCGGAGGAACCTTCGTATTTCAAATTACCCTTAGTAATACAGTTTCTAAAGGGATCAACAAATGTCTACCCTCCAAAACCTTTCCAAGTTCCCTTATGGGACTTAAATTTAGTCTTAAATTTCCTGATGGGTACTCCTTTCGAACCACTCCACTCTTGTTCGCTAAGATTTCTCGCCCTTAAAACTGTCTTATTAGTGGCTTTAACATCTGCTAGAAGGGTGCGCGAATTACAAGCTCTATCTTGTGAACCCCCTCATACAATTTTTCATAAAGACAAGGTTGTCCTACAGGTGAAGCCTAATTTCCTCCCAAAGGTCGTTTCTGAATTCCACATCACTCAGAAAATTACTTTACCTTCATTCTATCCATCTGGGGAAAGAGGAAGAAAGGCTACTTAGGCTGTACCCAAGGCGGGCTTTAAGCTTTTACATCAGCAGACTTGCTAGGATTAGGCAAGCAGACCAACTGTTCGTGGGTTACTCAGGGCACAAGTTGGCACTATCGATAACAAAACAACCCATTTCCAGATGGATTATTTTGGCCATCCTGGAATGTTACAAACTGGCAGGGAAAGAGCCTCCTCAAAATCTTAGGGCTCATTCAACCAGGGGTATGGCAGCCTCCTCGGCCCTCCAAAGAGGGGTTCCGGTTCGAGACATGTGTGCGGCTCCCATATGGTCGTCCGCACATAGCTTCACAAGATTTTACAACCTGGATTCCTCCTCCAGTCAAGAGACTAGGTTTGGCAAAGCCGTATTACATTTGGTTCATTCCTAAAAGGAAACCTGGCGTTTTACTCCCACCTCCCATTGCACACCACTGCTATGGGAGTCTATCAAAGATAAGGAATACGTTGGAGGACACAATCCCTTTGAAGAACAAGTTACTTCTTACCTTGTAACTTTCTTTCGATGGGATGTTACCATCCATCCCTGCAGTAATACTTCCCTTGTGGTTGCAGCTTACGCTCCTTCAAGGTCAATAACCAATTCATATAAAACAACTTTTAACGTCAAAACGGAACTGAGCAACGGACGGTGCACGAGTCTATTTATACGCGTGGTGACATCGGCGCCGATATGGAGGCCGTCGAGGGACATCGGCTCGAGGGACGTCGACGTGCAGCGCCCTCTACTGAAAAATAATTTCCGAGGCCAGCAAGCTGGGAGATGATCTATCAAAGATGAGGAATACGTCGAAGGAACATCCCATCGAAAGAACGTTACAAGGTAAGAAGTAACTTGTTCTTCTCACAGGCAGCATTCTATGTCACTCGCCCAACATTCCATACATACTTACAAAAGCAATAAGGAAACCAAATCACTACAGAGAGCTGTAAAGGTGAAGAGCATGTAGATTAATGTAGATTATTGCTAGAGAAGGCTGCCATAAGGACCTAGTTTTCTGTATGTGCTAGCGGATTGTGTTACTGGTCTACAGGCACTTTAGACTTATTAAATTACGTTTTGTTAATGGGTCCCATCAGAGATAGAACAGTAGAAAAATTGTCTCCTAATCTGGAATATTTTAAAAACTAGGTTAACTATATTATTTCCACCAAGCGTGGAAAAAAACCTGTTCAAACGAACATGTTTTTCCCATTTTGTTTTAAACGCCCCGTATGATGTTTCACGGTAATATCCTTGTGGCTGAGGCAGTTTTCTGGCTATTTATTTATTTGGCTTAAATCCATTATAAATGCATCAAAATACATCACAAGCTTGACGATAACAATACATCGGTGTAGAACAAGCTATAAATAAAAACACTTATAGATATAAAAGGGTTTTAAATTCATAACAAATAGAAACATTCATAGAACATTGATAATCATATAAGTTAAACGATATATTTGATCTGGGAGCGATAACTCACAGCCCTTTATACAGATTTAATAATTTATCATAATTTTGACCCCATAAATAATCAGCACCTTCACTATTGCTCTAATCTCAGCAGCCACACACAATTAATATATTTAGCCATATTGCCAACAAGTAGATCCCGCATATAAGCAGGCAGTTGCTTCTGAGATGGTCACAACTCCTGCTACCCTGAGAATTGGCTTTAGATGCAACGGTCTTAGTGCACTAAGGCTTGTGCAGAAAAATAAAAAATGGCATTTGGTTTCCGAACTAGACAAGCACAGCGGGCACTAGCTTGACACTTCCAATTTCGTGAAGGAGGCCAAGCTAAGGGTCCCCATGCGAAAATCGGTGTATAAGGCATGTGCATTCGGAGTACCAAGATAGATAATGTAGATGACCTTCAAAGCCAAATTCTAGTTTGTCAAGGAAACTGGCCCAATTCAGTTGTTGCATTGGGCTACCATTCTCCTTCTGCTATGCGTGTTTATTGCTTCCTTTATTCTTTGCATGGAAGCTTTATTTATTTTTTTTAACTTTGGTTTTATTAGCATTTTCTAAATACAACAAGCGGGCCCATTATAGAAACAGATTAAACACATTCATCAGACCCTTGAACCCAACCCCCTCGTCCCTCCCCGTCCCTCTCCCCAATTAAATTGCCCCTTCAGAACTTTAACTATGGGAGCCATCCATAAGATGTCTTTTCCCCGGTGCTTGGGTGCTGAATTGTTTGTCGCCATCTCCGTCGGCTTTGTAGCATCTGCTGTGCCCCGGACCTTAAGTCGCCCACCTTGGAGTAGACAGCACACATTCCCCTTCCCACTCCCCCTCCCCCCACCTGTACATAAACATCCCCTCGGCGATGTTAAACCGCCCATCCCATGTCTGTCGCACCCCGTACCAGTTTGCTTGGAATGCACCAGAGTCCATGTTAACCATGGCTGTCCATTTGTCCATGAGGAACATGTTCTTTAATTTATTTAACCAATCGTCCTTGGAAGGGTTCACCGGGCTCTTACATTTGTGCGCCAGGGCCACCATACCCACCCTCAACATTGTTTCTGACATTCTTGGGTACCGGTGTATTTCTGATTCCTCCGGGGGGGGTTGGAGCTAGCGGTATCATCAGCGGATTTGTGGGAGTAGTTAATCAGTCACCTCTGCCATCCAACCCCTTACATCCTTCCAAAACTTCTGGACTTTTGGGCAGTACCACCACATGTGGTCCCTTGATCCCACCTGGCCACACGCCCTTGGACATCTGGGTGACACCCCCTGGGAACATCTTTGACAGTTTCAATGGGTCCCTATGCCACCCCTGCAAGTTCTTAAAATTATGCTCCATATCTGATGTAAATAAGTTCCCATGGAACACTATTTTAAATGTCGCTGCGCAAGCGTCCTCTGAAAGAGTCTCCCTTGTTAACCCATTCTAAAACTTGCGGAATCCCCTCCTCTCTAGTCAGCCTTGACCATAACCCCTGTTCATTCAGATCTATCAAGATTTTCCTCACGTGCTTGGCCCATAGCAAACCCCTGCCCCTGTCCAAATCAATCAAATGCACAAGGGCTTCCAGATAGGCAGCCAGACTTACCCTACACCATAATCTCTACCAGTAAAATACTGGTTTCATTTGGATTTCAATGCTGATGGGGCACAGGTCGACCTCCATATTTACAAGGGCATTAGGTGCCCCTTGCGTTTACTGCGTTTACTTTAGATTTTCAAACATGTATTTTAGACTTTGTCTAGCTTGGAAGCATTAACATAGCCCCACATTCCTACTCCATAGGAAGCGGACATGACCGCCTATTTTTTATACACATATAGTGCAGGCGAAATAGCTCGTCTGCCATGATTGCAGAAAAACGACACCTCCACCATACTTGTCCATATTAGTTATTGCCTTTGCAACCTGTGATGTCCAGGTCCCATGAAACCTGACCTCCAGGTAATCATAGAATTTAACCTGCTCGAGCAGCAATCTACCCGCATTAGCTACGAACCTTTGTTTAGCAAATTTTGGCTTAAATCCCATGTACTTGGTTTTACTTATATTCAAGGGAAGCTTGAGCACCCCACGTTTCCTCACAAACGACTCCAGTGTTCCCTGCATTCCCCGTGGTGGTGTTAACACTGCGTCGTCCAGAAAAGCGCTGGTATCTTTCGGGGGCCCCATTTTCAGTGGATCCTGGCTTTCCCTAGGCAGGGTTGAAGTGAATTTCCCAATTTAAATATAAAATAAGTGGGGCGA
Organism: Ambystoma mexicanum; assembly: GCF_040938575.1. Classification (NCBI taxonomy): domain Eukaryota; kingdom Metazoa; phylum Chordata; class Amphibia; order Caudata; family Ambystomatidae; genus Ambystoma; species Ambystoma mexicanum. The sequence continues at coordinate 835,252,282 of NC_090923.1, forward strand.
GGACGTACCCATGCCTCGCCCCTTTATCACATCAAATGGCTGCGTTGCCGGTGTAGAGGGACTGTACAGCTGCTAAGAGATGAGATGGATGGTATCTTGCTTAATTGGAGAACCCGCCAAAGTATGTGTTGCAGGACTCTTCGACTACAGTCTGGAGGTCGACAAAAATGGCATACAGATTCGCCTTCTTGAAGACTGAGTATTTTTGCACAATCAAGAAAAAGCAGAAACTGATAATTTTGATCGACCCACTCTTGCATGCTTTTCAAAATCACCTTGGCAAATATTTTGCCTGTGCTGTCCAATAAAGAATTAGGCCGATAGTTAGCCGGTTATCTCTACCCCCTTTTTTGTATATAGGTAAAATTTCCGCACCCCGCCACGAGGTGGGAACTGAAATCAAATTGATGCATGCCGTAAAGATTTTCCAAAGTGTGGGAGCCCGTCACTCTATTGGGGCCCGGAGATTTTTCAAATGTGTGCGATTTAATTGCAAGAATAACCTCCTCTAACCCAAGGTGTAGGAGACCTCTGTCCATGGAATCCCCAGGGCTTATTTCAGGATCAGCAACAACCGATAGCCCACAATCCGTTCCCACACCGTTCTTTCTTGTAAGGAGCACGTCCACTAAGAAGTTCCCCCATAGCAAACCTTGCAGGTGTCATTGTGAAAGCAGCAGCCAAGACTATTTGGCATTCATTGGATACCCACAAACAACCTGATCTCAACGTTGTACAAAAAATCCTACTTCAGTTGCAGAACGATTTGAAACGCGCACGTTACCAAGTTAGACACGCACAGAACACAACCCATACACGTCTCTGCACCCACAAACTAACTCCTCTACATATGTGCCCATCCATCCACTCACCAACCCACTCACTGAAATGCACATTTAACCCATTGGCACATGACTCAAAACCATCCATCCTTTGCTCACTAGCCAATTTATAGCACACACTCCACCAGCATATACAGAGACCAATCAACAATGAAACACGTTTCCAAAATGCAGACCTATTGTGTTTTGCTTGCGGATCTGTCCCTCTTGGTCAGGGATGGGGGTGCTTGTAAGCATAACGTTTCCGCTTTTAAGGATACCTTATTTCGCCTTAAAATAAAATAGTTGTTTACACAATACACTGTACACCTTCTGTACTGTTTCTGGAAGTGAAATTGCTTCAGACAAAAATATTTGAATGCAGTCCTATTGCGTGCGAGTGGGCAGCACTTTCAGTGGGCAAAGGTTGCCACTAAATATACACAAAGGTTTCAACCTGTAATGTGAAAAACATCCTGACACCTTAAGAACTCTTTACAGTTGCAGACATTCTTTTTTCTTCTAACAGTAACCAAGCCAGAAGCAAAGGCGTAGCATGCACAAATGTTTCTTAAGTAACTATAGAAAGTACATTTTTTAAATTTTAGAACCGAAAGTGTTATGTAGGTGGGCCGTTGCCTATTGTAGGTGTGTCTGAGCTACTCCTAGATCTTTCAGATCTATGGACCCCACCACCAAGCTAATCTGTTGAGAATTTGAGGAAGTGGCCTTTCCTTTCAGGTAGCTAAAAATACAATAAAGGTTTGCATTAAATCTTGTTTTCTCTGACCCTTGAGTTATTTACAGGCTACTTTTGTTCTCCCAATGTTTTGGAAGCAGTATTGTTATTTCTAATATTTTGGATCAGTGGACCACTCTTGTCTTTGTCAATATCATTGAAAATACATTGGTGAAACATGCTGTTTTTGTTGATATTCCCATCCCGCTGCCTATTGTTGATATTCCCATCCCGCTGCCCCGTATTAGTCCTAATCTCATTAGTTACGAGACACCTTGATGTTGAGCTACGTAGCAGAAGTCAGCCTCGTTAGAGTTGTCTCTTTACCCATAATAATGACACAATTATGTCTTCCCATGGAATACTTGACTCTGATCCTCAGTGGGATGAAGCCAAAAACCATATTCTATGCATCATAAAAGCAAATATGATCAGGAGTCATTTAGATTGTTTTTCTTCACCCACTGTTCCACCTTGCGTTGGGTTTCCATTGGGGAAAAGTCTTTTGTCCATCTTGTCTCGCTCTGTCTGAACTGCTGTGTGGCCTGCAACCTGCATTATCGAGAGTGCTTGGAGACAGACCATGAAAATGTCAGCTTTATACCATGACATGACCACATTCCCTTCTTCAGGGATGCCAGACTCGTTTTAGTGCTAATTTAGAATGTTCATACTTGGAGCTTCACAAGCAACCAGAACTTGTGCTTGGGATTCAGTATAAATAGGTCTGGTTTTTAGGATGTGACTTCTTTCTTAACATTTTCTGAAGCCACTCTTTCAGTAGTTTTCGTGCTGGTCACTGTATTATCGCTGCTCCTGTTTCTGATAATGTATTGTATCAAAGAATGTCTGCTTAACTCTTCCTCCAACGCAAGTCAAGACTCTTGTGTCTTAATCCAAGAAATGGATTTGCCACTTACATTCTTTTAGGTTTAAACTTTATGCATCCATGTTCAACTTTGTAGCCCAGAGATAAACTGCAAGCCTGCAACATAAGAAATCATTCTGGTTATTTTGTTACTGGGTTCGAATTAAAGTAGTTCCTACTAGCCCATGCCGAATCCGGTATCCAGTTACATTAATGTAATTTGATCTCGACGCAAGAATAGTCGGAAATGTATTTTTTTTGTTTTGTTTGTTTTCTAATAAGGCAATCCGGGACTGAGCGTTCGTGGCCTTTTTCATTCATATCCTAGAATGGGCGAATCTACTTCCTGTGTGTCCTTAATTTGGTCGTCTTTTTTAAGCACATGCTTCTCAGCAGAAGCGTACTTTCTTTGAAGACTTCCTTTCTGGTAGTTATCATGGGACTCAGGCGAAGTCAGCACATTCTGAGCTTTGTTGCCCTGAAACGTACAATATTTTTTTTAATACACCGCTCATGTATTCCATTCCTTTTGGCATTCCTGATCATTGAAGAAATGTGCCCTTCAACATTTGTTTCCAAAAGTGTTTCACGCAGTTGAGAATATTGTTGAAAGATTGGATGCCAGACCAGATGTAAAGTTGTACCCTGATAGAGTCCACACCCTAGATCCACTATCCACTTCACTACTTACTATTGTGCCAGTCGAAGCCTCAGACTTCTCTGACTTTAGCTGGGATCCTGCTGCACTGCTTGAACAAAAGCAGCAATTGTGGATATTTGTGGAAGAGTGCCAGTCAGTGAAATTTGTAGGACATCACTATGGGCTTCACCATATACCTTCTGCTGCCAATATTCTTTGTTTCTTTGTGGTGCTTTCTGCCAAGGGGTTGCTTAGTTTGCCTAGGGGACACTCCATTGATTCCATTCATTTTGCTAATAGAGAAGTGGATATTGAAGTAAAATCAATGTCTTTGTTTGCTCACTTATTTCTGCAATTCAACCCGTTTACTAGTAGTTACCTTCCGAGCCCTCTCACCAGATGGGTTCGCCAAATGTGGGAACCCCTGAATGGCATTGAGAAAACTATGAAGATGCACTGGGACGTGTACTGCTGTGCACCAACCCGTATACGTGAATGAATGTGCAGGGCTGGCTGTGCTCAGCTTTGAATAAGAGGTTAGTATTTGTATTTGATTTATATAGCGCAGCCAGGCCCTAGGGCAACCGGTATGCATATTTAGTGCTACCAGTATGTTCAGGTCCTGCTGATCTGTTGATGTGAGCTCTCACAGCGAGATGCCCAGGAGTTTCTTTAAAGTAAACATATTTTTCTACATGGCCTACCAACATCTCTGACTTTACGGCATTGGTTTGTGATGGCTACATGTTGAGCGATGTTTAACATCTCTAACGAATGCTAGAAAAAAAATTATTGATGAAGCTTCAAGTGGGAAATAATCCATGCAGTACCGTTTGATTTGTATAAGTAGAACACCATGTATCTTACAGTTAATGTGGGTGTTCAGCTCACAGATAAAGCGATTGCTGTAAAGCACGTGGGACCAGCCTGCACTTGGCAAGTTGAAATCCTGCCAGGGCCTATATTCAGCCCATACTTCTGAGGCAATACGTTGAGTGAGTGAATTCTAATAACACTTATTTTTACAGCGGCCTAGATTCCGAATCAATCTCTCATGAAGTGCCATATAACAATTGGACGAATGCCATTTACTTTGTGTGGCTTCAGGTTTTTTTTTTAAAATAGATTTTACTCTTTTTTTTCGTATTTTTCTTATAAGAAACAATGGGATGCAAAGACATTTGTTATTGAAAATTAGCAAACTTGCACCGTATTGAAGCATGAATGCTGTACTTTAACCAGACCGGTCTTTAAGTTTATTGATTGTGTTTAAAAGGTTTTTAAATGGCCCTCCTTCTGCAAGCAGCGTTGGTGAGATCTTCCTCTCATCTTCCACTGACTATTTTATTACAATCGTCAATCATTACATAGTGTACGTCTCATCCTCTTTCCTGCGTATTTTTGAGACAGAACGATTTTTTTCAGCACAAAAAATGTCAGTCCTCGTTTGTTTTTTATGCAAAGTGGCCAACCTCCCTGTCTGAGGCTTCATTTTTCAATTGTTTTCTCTGTGCCTGTGTGACATGACTGGATGCGTGCAGCACAGTGAATTTTCTTCCCACCTTTTTGTTTTTTCTTTTTTCCCACCTTTTTCTATCCGCTCGTTCCTTGGGTTTTTCAGCGTTGTCTGGCGTGTGCCAGAGTTGAAGGAATTTCTCCTACTGCTATTTTTGTGACAGTCCCTTTCGGTCTCTGGCACACACCCTTTTCGGTTTAGAGTGTTTGGGGCCAGACCACCAATGGGACCCATGTATCTACTGTGACAAACGTTAATTTGGAGCGTTAAGTAGCTAGCTTTGTTGGATTGAAGGAGGTCTTCAGTTGCCCTGCAACTCATAACTTTCAAGATCTCGTTGATGAGAAGCGCAGACCGGTAAGTGACTTACTTATCTGGACATACCTACCTCATGGCCTATTTACAGTGGTTGCTTGTTTTAGAAGGGACTTCAGGGATCCTAGCAACACCACGGACTTGCACGAGGTACCCCTTTTGGGGACTAATGCAGATGATAGAGGCCACTCTTAGGCTCCCTTTTCAGGGCTAGTTCTACCAGGAGAAATCCAAAGACTTCACCACCAAAGGGCTAAACATTTTACTGCAGGCTAAGAAGGTTACCGCAGGCTAATGATCCTGCAGCAAGACTCAAGGATCTCAATCAAGGGCCTAAAGCTCCTCGGGCTTGGCTGAGGTTGCCCACAATGGCACTAAAGTGACAAGCGGCACCGCAGATGTTTAGATGGCTAAATCGGAATATTCAGAGGTTCCTTCAAAGAAGGCAACACCTAAATGGGTTGTCAAGGGCCCTTGGATAAAAGCTAAATAGAAGAATGTCATCTTTCCGTGATCGGGAGCTAGTTTAGTCTTCTGGGTGGATCTATGTGATTCGACCGTGGCTGATTTTACTGCGGCCGAAAAGTTTGCATGTGAAATGTACGAACCACAAAAGGTTTGTACATTTCCCATGCGAACACACATACAAAACCCCTACATACCCGCACCCCCACCCACACCACGACACCCTCCCACCTACACCCTCAACACCCCCCCACCCACACCCCCAACATAAACAAACACTACTTACCTTCTCTTCACGCTGTCTCCCTGCGGCGCCAGTTCCCTTTCACTTCCGTGATCGGGAACTGGTGTTGCAGGGTCCTTTTCTTTTTTTTTTAAATGTTTATCGGGGCAGCAGGGTTTTCCCCACAACCCCTGCTCACTACACTGTAAAGTATAGTGAGCGGGCTGTTGCGGGGGACACCCCCGCAGCCCCTGCAGTCTTTATTTTTTTATATACTTACCTACAATGCTACCACCAAAGGTTCGAACTTTTGGTGTTCGAACCTTCGTTGGTAGCATTTTTCGGTCTTTTGTTTTCGGTCCGATTGTACAATTCCTTCTTGGTTATGTCTAATGCATTTAACTTTGCAGCGCCACAAAATGTCCAAAGTCCAGAATGTCAAAGGAGGCCCTTTTCGGATGCTCCTTTATCCAAACCAGGGCACTGAAGACATTGGACCTCAGCCCATGCCCAGTGCATCCTTTTGGGGGGCATTTTCCCAAGAGTGTAGTACTTGGGTGATGACCAGAATGTCAATTCCAAACGTTTCCTCTCTAGAACATTATCCTTGGTTGGGTAGGTCTTTGGGACAACCCGTTTTTATTAATTCAAGAGCATGGCCTGCACCCCTGCAATTGCCCTACCCATTGCAGCCTCCTTGTTCAAACAAGGTGACAGAGGATTTATTGTTTGCACACTTGCAAACCCTGATACATTCAGGTCCATTGAAAACACATTTTAAGGACCACCTTTGTTAACTTTTTCTGGCTTCACAACCTCAACTAATAGTAATTCCTCTGGTTCCCTAGTTACTACTACTGAAGCTCCTGTGGGTGCTTTGCCTCTGCCCGCTGTTTGTCCTTCTCTTCTGCTGTCCCCGGCTCTTCAGAGGATTCTCGGGGGCTTGCGCTTCTGCCCCCTTCTCAGAATGATCCGTCCGGTTTAATGGAACGTTTGGAAATTCCTCTTCCAGAAGTGCCTCCGAGCTGGATGTACAGGCAGGGACCTTCTTTCATAGGGACTCTGAAATATCGGGTATAGCCCATGAGAAAGATGTGCTTGCAGAGGCAAAGATGATCTGGACCAATCCTCATTTGGTACAGGCTACAAACAGGAAAACTGCTGTTTGTTTATTATTACCCAGAGGGGTGGGGCCAGCTAGGCCTTACCACATGCCCCACCCCACTTCCTCAGCCACAGATACGTTTGTAAAGTGATGCATTTGTCAGGCCTTACAGCACTTCAGTAGGGCGACGACCAACCCTTCACATAGAAGCTTGGAAGACAACAACATCGGTCCCCGTGTGGAGCCAGTTTCACCATCCCTCCTCCCTCCCACCACAGTGCAGATTGGCTCCCCTAATCTAACAGAAGAGGTTGAGATGCAAATTCAGATGGGTGTTGTAGTGCCTGTCCCCCTTCCAGAGAGGCGCTTTTTATATTTTTCCCATCTTTTCACTATGCAAAGTCCAACTGGCCTGTCCTGCTCACCATTCTATGCCTTTCCTCTTTCAACCTACTCCTCCCCAAAGAAACGTGAGCACCCCAGCATAAATGTGTTCTGCCATTCAGCAGTGAGAAAGGTTTTGTGTTGTGAATGTGAAACTCACGTCAGCATGTTTCCATATTGCCAGAACAGAAACCTTCTGCTTTGTTTTTTAGTACAAGGTTCTTCCAGAGTTCTGCACCATGCGCGTTTACCCAAATGATGGCAGCAGTTCCAGAGTTCCTTCTCCTTCAAGGAGTCCACATGTTACTAGTTCGTGAGGGCCCAGTTGCAACAAGAAGTATTTAGGGACATCTTTAAATCATACTCCTTTCTTTTTCCAACTGCACCTGTCCGTGAACCTGGGGAAGTAGTATTTGACGGCTTCACAGGAACTAACTGTCATGATGCCTACCCCCAGGCATCCAGACCAAGCCCATCAGCCCCGGGAGCAGGCATCTAGACATTTGTAAAACCTCAGCAGCCCCGGCTAGGGGCTATCTGGGTTCAGTCGCCAGGCTCATAGTAGGAATCAGTCCTGGCGCCTAAGGCGCCAGGCTCATAGTCATTACTTAACTCAGGCAGACCATGCTGCAAATGACTCCAATCCAACATGAAGCCCGAAAGGGACTATTTTTCTACAGGGACTATTTTTTACTCGGGTATGGTTCTAGGGACTTCTTACTTGGGACTACTTTTGAGGCTATTTAAACCACACCCGACCAGCAACACACGCTTTGCGTTATTCTGCATCCAGCAGCGTAACTCACCGTGCCTGCAGCCTGCATCCAGTCTTCTGCCACGCCCGCCTCGAATCCGGAGCTCCTAAAACAAAGAGGAAAGAAAGGGACAAGGTTAGAAAACAAACTTATTTCTATTCCACACCTGATTCTGGATCCATCTTGTCTCTGGACCTATAAAGAACATCATTTCTGCATGCGCCGCTCCTCCAGCTGCAGCGCCGCGCCATACTCACCAGTCTTCACAGCATCCTTAGGGTTGGCGCTGCCTCCATCATTTCTTCGCCGAACTTCTGCACCTAGGAGACAAAAGAAAACCACAAGGCGAGCCGAGGGAACCAACAAATATAATTCTTACCACCATAGACTTACCTGATTTACCACCGGAGGCATCCTTTGGGACTCTCCATATTTTCACGTGCCGCATCTGTAAAGAGAGACAAAACAACACGTTTTCCTCGTGCAACATTTACCGGACAGCGCCAGGTAATACTCTTACCAGCTGCCACAAGAGCATCTTTTCACGAGCCAGCTGCAAGACAAGAAAGGAAGGGGGGAACAAGAGTGAACATCGGACAAATTGAACTCTATGAACTTAATACTTACTGGTCCTCACCAGGAACCTCGGAGTCAATACTCTCAAACTCTCCCGAGCCTTCCAACCAGTGAAGTAACTGGAATCGACGCGCCCCTGCAAATCCACGCAGGATGGAGAGCTCATCTTTCAAGAATATAAGGTGAGATTGCTGTGAGGGCATTTCGGAGGTGATTAGTTGGGGAGGACTGTGGGGGTGCCATCACTTGAATCCACAAGTGGCTAAATCCATCTCTCCACTTGCAGGAGAATATTTCTACGGGTTAAGCAGACAGGATTAGGAGGGCAGATCCAGTCAGTCATCGCTGCACAAAGCGTCACGTGGGTGGAGACCGCAGCTGTCTGGGTCCGACCGACGCCCCTGTGGGAGCCAGGTGAGCGTAACACTAACAGACATTTGCCAGAACACGCTTTGTGCCCGTGTATTAAGAAGACCGTTTCACCAGATCTTTTTATTTTTTTTTATTTTTTTAAATACATGCTTCCATGATGGCTTGGTGTTTTCAGAGATTTATGGGGTTGATGGCTTCACGTGTTTTGGCATTTCGATTGAACATAACCTTTCTTTACAACCTCCTGGTCTCAGGCTACAGATCACCCCCAATCCGAAATTCTGATAATTCCAGAGGAAATCAGACCAGATCTTTTATTCAGTGGATTTCCATCAAGTGACTTTTACAACAGACTCCCCCAGGCAATGATGGAGAGAAACTCAAGAGTGTTCAGTATTACAACCTCTCGCTATCCAAAAGAGCATGTAATTAACCTTGAGCTTTGTGCAGTTTTTCAGGAAATGGGTGGTTCAGATTTGGATGAACAATTCAACATCAATGATTTGTCAACAAGCAGGGGCGCACTTGCTCTGCTTTCTTAGTGGCGATATGGGAGTCAGCGGTCAATAAGGGCATAAGGCTGCAAGCTATTCATCTCTGGGGTCTGGAATCGGACGGATTGACTCAGACGCTTGATGTATGCTCATTCATTCATTCATTTATAATGCGCACCAGACCCGGGTGTATCGGGGCGCAGCATTTGCAGGATATGCAAGGCTTAGGTTAAAGGTTACAGAATATGAACAGAAGTAATACAGGTACAAGACAGGAATAAATCAATAAATATATTAAAGAGAATATACAAATGCAATACAAATGTATAAATCACACATGAACGGGCCTTAAAGATTGGTAGACTTGAGCCAGTTGATGTAGCTAAGTCTGAAATTCAGGTAGGGTTGATCTTCTCTGAAGGGGTGTGGCGGGGAGTTCCAAAGTTGGGCCGCCTTGACGGGGAAGCCACGAATGAGAAGTAGGAGGTGGTGATACTCAACCACTGGGGGTCACCAGAAACAGAACTATTAGCCATTCATGAGAACAGTAATGTCATCCCAGTGTTGCCAAGTTTTCTGGGGTATATCTCCAGTGATTCCTTGGAATGGGATGTATTCCTATGTGTTTTTCATTCTCTCCCCTAATTTACCCAACTCATTTTACATTTCTGTTGTCAAGGGGCTGTGTGCTGATTCCGATAGTGCTATGGCGGGCAGATAGTTTGATTTTCTCGCAACCTGAATTCATTGATTGATTCAGCTGGCTGGTCTTACAATGCATTCATACCTGTCTCTGGTGGATCTTCCATCCATGGGCATAATTTTAGTGGTGGACCAGGGTGTTTACCACCTTCCCCCAACTTTTGTGGCACACCATTTTGTCCCACTAATTTGGTAAGGACCTTTTCATTTAGAGGTCATGTCCCACCCTCCCCCCAACATTTTGGAGAAGGTGTTCTTAATTTCTTATTTGGCTTATCCATCAGCTATATGAGTTTACCTTCATTCTGTTTCTGTCTTTTTCAATATCCAGCCCAGTGGTAAAGCATGGCTTTGATGGGTTGTCATTCCCCCTAAAAATAAAACCTACCGCCCTCAATGGGATCTTAATGGCATCCTAGCGACAATGTTGCAAGCCTTTTCAGCCGATGGCTTCATCAGCTATTCGACAAGTAAAGCGGAAGCAGCCTTTTTAGTAACAATTTTGTGAGCTCTGTTAATTGAGTGAATTGGTGAGCTCAAGGCCCTTTAGGCACGGTAGAGATAAAATGGTCCGTTGGGCTCAACCTTTTACCTGCAAAGGTTATTTCACTCATTTCAATGAGGAAATCATCCTTCCAGTTTTCCTTTTGAATTCTTTCTCGTATCCAAAAAGGGTCCTCAACTGTCTAGTCGCAAGAAGGGCTTTCATATTTTATGTTGATGGAACTATATTTTCTAGGTTGTGTTAAATCTTAAGGTATTCATCCCTTCTCACCAGGGGGGAGCCACCCCCTTTTGGGCTACGGAGATGAGCCCACTCCGCAAGACCATCTCTAGGGGTCTGGGCGACTAGTTCCTCACTGGGAGTGTCTCCTTTGTTGGGGACATGGACTCTTGTTCCCCTGGGGAACGCCCTAGACCCAGAACCATATTGGCATTTATGGGACAGTCTGCTATGAAGAATGTGCCCTCCTTACATTTGGGTGCAGGGAATGCTGAAGCAAATCAGTCACCAGAAGGAAAAGATGTCTCTTTAAGAAGAGATGTATAATTAATTGGGATTAGTGGATTACGAAGAGAGTGTGTGTTTGGTGCGCAGAGGAAGCCACCTGATGCGCGCATTGGAGGGGCGGAGCAGTAGCAAGGCCTGTGACTTTCAGAAAGGCGAAGAAAGCCAACTTGAGACGCAGGAGGTTTGGGGAATCCAGCAACGGGAAATCTGTTGGCAGGAGTCATCCTGTGCAAGTTGGTGGTGGTGGGACCACGACCATCATTGTTGGCAGGGTGCCTGGCTAATGATGCTGGGAAATCCTAATCGGGAGCGCTAGCGTCCATAGACAGCAGCAGCCTGCAGCAAAGCCAAGAACGTAACGCTGGCGAAACCAAAGACCAAGAAGCCAGAGAACACATTGGATTACCCGAGCGAGTGCCGGGCACTGCATATACAAAGGTACCAGGGAAAAGCGGGAGACCGTCAGAGCAACAGTATGAGTGGAGACGAGATACAAACAATAAACAAGCCTAACTAGAGTTCTGAGCAGTCAATAAAGAACATAACGAATAACCCTGTATGAGAAGTAAAGAGACTCAAAATTAATACACTGGGAGGAAGGGGAAAGGCCCTGTGAGTACAGAGAACACACCACAAAAACGTGTAATGAATGCTGTGAGCCAAGTCAGTCAAATTAACAGTATAAGAGAAGTAATAATCCAATACAGAGAAACCAGGAGAGGGACACAAATTGGATAGTCATATCAAATCGAGGATAGGTTGCGTTTAAAGACTAAGAGCTATACAACCAAATACAAACATGTTACACAGAGTTTCATGTTTCAAGGAAAACTGTCATAAGCTTATCACTAAAGAGTACAAGGTCCAGGAATGTTATGTGCTACAAGAGCTCATAAAGGAGATATCCAGAGAATATCCAAGAAGATTGTCTTAAACTTATGTTTGAAGGAGAGACATTTCTATGAAGAGAATACCGGGAGACCAGAAAATACCAGGAGACAAGAAAAGACCAGGAGAAGAAAGCCATTCTTTTGGCCTACTTTGAGTTGTTCATACTAGTATTGGGGTCAGGTGGAGTTAGGTGTGGAAGGAGGACTTCTTTTTAGGACTTCCTGATGACAGACGAACACCTTAGTTATTTAGATAGATAGGTTAATCCCTTTTAGGAATAGGGAAAGATAGGCCTTTTGCTCATAGTTTAAATAAAAGAACCCTTGAAATGTCCTTATTTCTTCTGTCCCTCCACAGTCCTCAAAGTCTCTTACATTTGGAGAACGAACAAGTGCACAAGCTCACAGTGCTTCAGTCGCAATGTGGATCGTCTCTTGCATAATCGAAAGCTACTTGATACAACGTGAGACTTGTCTTACTACGGGAGTCTCCTCGCACAGAACGTACTCCTATTAGGTAGTAAAAGAAATTAAATGTTATTCTTGGCCCGATACCGTGCAGGGGGAGGAGGGTTCCCTGCACGGTATTGTGGGATGTTTTTACCCATGCATCCAAGCCCTACAATAAAACTGTGCAGTACTGGTATGGAAAACATCATGATGGCCAGAACTCCCCAGAGAGTGCACAGGGAAAACATGAAGAATAGGCTGCCACCCATTTTTGCCTATGTTGTGAGCACAGGAGGGCACTGCCTAAAACCACCATTGGGCTACACACACAGTAGCCTGAAACCATTGGGAATGGCAATGCTGATTGCAAAAAAAAAGCAACTCATAACTGTGGGGAATTCATTTTCTTAATCCCAAAAATGGTTGCATTACCAGTACTCACCACTATCAGAAAGCCGGCGTTTTAACACCACCAGACTTTTGTGTAAAACTGAACAAATGAAACAAAACCAGACCAAGGAAAGACTTGCTAAGAGGTGGATACAATGTAAAACTATATTCTGAAATGACTTGAAGTAATTATTTAATGTATAGGTAAAAATTGTCAGTTTGATTTGAATGTAGAAAACTGGGAATAAAAAAGTGACATTTAGCTGAAACCTGGCTTAATGAAACTGGATTCTGCCTGACAACTACCCCCGACAGGAGTTGAAACTGGATCAACAGCTGTGTTCCCTGCCAGGCCTGGCTGCATCCTGAGGTCACATAGCCCTGTTGATTGAAAGGGGAGTGGCAGCTGGGGACTACAGGGAGTTGAACAAAGGCCTGTCCTGGACTCAGGCAAATGTTATATTGGGGGCGTCGTAAAAGTGGCTTCCTCTTAGGGGAAACCGGGAGGGGCAGTGCCTCTGCTAGCAGCTGAGCTTGGGGGGAAGTGGATAAACCAGTTATTCCACCCTGTGATGTGGGAAGCCACACCCCTTTTGACCAGGGCATAATTTTAAAAAGATAGATAACTCATAGTGCAGACTTGTCAGAATTATATAAGTAATATCATTATTTTTGTGATTTTTCTGTGAACATTTTGAGAGGCGTTAGGACCCAGTGGTGTATTCTGGGGGGTTGCTAGCGGAAAATAGGGTCTCACTCCAAATGTCTGCATGTTAAAAATCTGACACTTCATCAATTAATGTCCATACTCCTTGCGCACATGTGTGTAATTTTGGGTAAATGTCCGATATTGCAAAACCAGTTAAAAAGCGCAAAATGTTATCATTTTTGAATGCAAGCCCCCAGGAAGATCAGAGGCGGACAAGCATGGACCATAAGGAATATATAAGGTGCACATGTAATTTCAACAAATTGTATATCTGGGAAGGATGTATTTGAATCAAATATAGATTTGTGGGCAAACTGACCAGGGGAGGATCCTCTGACCCGTAAACAGACTCCATCATGATGACAATCCATTTCCTTCCCCCAATCATGGGAGAGGGGAGAATTGGGCCAATGACAAGTAGAGAGGGGCAGGCTTAGCTAGGCCCAGGCACACACCCATTTTCAAAACACATAAAAAGAGACTGCTGGGACAGGTAGAGACATTCAATTCCATTTACTGCGGAGCATGCTGACCGACGACTTCACATCCAGAGATCCAGACTTCAAATCCATCAATCTCCAAAGACCAGAACTTTACTTCAGAACTTAAAGCAAGGGCCTAAACCCACAAACTGAGAACTCTTCTCAGCAGGCCTCAGCATCCTTAAAATCATTTGCAACTATTCCACAGCCGGGCGAGCTGTTTGAATTCTTTTGCCATGAACAATTGCCAGAGACCAGACCAGAGATCCAGAGTGACCCAAACCGCTGTGAGCAGAACCAGAGAGCTGACCCAGATCACTGTGAAGTGCCGAGACCAGAACCGGAGTCCAGTCCAAAACCTGACCAGATCCGTGGCGAGGCCTATTTCAAATTTATATTGTGAGTACCTAGCAGAACTGTGCAGAACCAATCTCTTAGTAAAAATAATCTAATCCAAACTATTTTAACCTAAGTAGAGCTGCCTCCTAGAAATCGTGTCATCTGTCATTTTTAAAGCTGCACAACTGTCACCTGTCAATTCTGCAGCTGCCTGACTTCCTACTCCTTATACTTTTTCCGCAATCACGATTCACGCACTCGCGAATTTTGCCGCGATTTGCGATTTGGCCCGATTTCTTTACCTGTAAAAAGATAGCAGCTTTTTGCTTTCCTTTGCTAAAAATTTGTTTGCCTCTTAATAAGCATCCCTGAATCATTGCTAAAGTGAGCCTGAGCTCATCCCAAGTATCTCTCACTCACCCTGAACCTCCTAAAGGGAATTAAAAGCATTTTCAGCATATTTCTCACTTCATTGCCACCACATTCAAAGCACTTGGGCCTGTGTTTTAAAACTCATACCGGTTTTCTCTAAGCTTGCTGGGGTGGGAATTGAATTTCATATTGTATTTGATTGCATTCCTGAGAACTGTGTGTGTTACTTTCATCCCCTTCCATTTCTTACATTGCATAGGGGAGGGGGGTGAATTGCCAGAGAAAAAGTGATTATCTTATCTTTTGCTAAAATCATATCAAGTATTTCTGTACTGCATTTTATTCCTCATTGCTTTTCCCTTGAAATCATAAAAGTATTTTTGCTACTTTATCCATCCTATACTAACTCCTCATTGATTATAAAGAAGTGTGCTAGTGTCAGATTACCCATTGTTGATTAACATTATATTTATAAGGGCGATATTGATTATTAATTTATTATAAAAGCGTGGTATCTATATTTTGTTTTATTCCTCAAATAAACCTTTTAAACTTGCAAAACAGAACTACTTCTTGGCTCAGTGGGGTCAGGGGGATTCTGAGAGAGGGGTGTTATATAGGGGTAGTCATCCAGAACTCATGAACTGGACATAAAGATATATCAATAAGGGTTTCCATTCAGTATCCCAGACTAGGCTTTGACTTAGCTGTAGTGTTGAATTGAATCCTCTTACAGTATCTCTGACCCATTGATACCAGACAGGCTGTCTTCGGTTGATTACATGTTTGCAAGATGAATCCTATTTTACGGCTTGTGGAAGCTGTTGACACTGTTTTAGGGAGTCAGAAGGGAAGTTCCAGAACTGAACAACATGTAAGAGAGGTAGAGTAGGTTTTTGCTGTCAAAAGGACCACAGAGACAGTTAAAAGTGGTTCCATCCTGTACTGATTTGTTGTGCATGTTTCGCACTTGTCCTGATTGTTCAAAATGTGCATGTTGCCTTCATTTGGAGTTTGGGGTGTACATTGTTGATCTAAATATTTACAAGATGATGTAACTCTACACACCTTAGCAATAAAAACATATAACCAACACATTCCTGGATAATAACGTGAGACTAATACATGTATGCAAGTGTGTATGTGTGTGTATTTTTATTTAGTTTAGGGCTTGTGTATCTGTTTAGTTCCACATGCTATGCTGCACATATTCTGCTATATAGGGGCACGTCTGGAGCATTACTAGTTTTCCATTTGTGAAACAAGGCGCCGGCTGGGCTGGTACTGTCGTACTATTGCTACCTTAAATGTGCAGGTATCCAAAATGCCCCTTTATGCCTACAGCCTCTGATTATCTTTTTTCTGCTGTTTCGTCGCAGGCATGAGTGGAAACTAAATACAGCATAGACATTGAGGTGGCACCAAGTCGGTACCAGAGAAAAGTGCCATAAGTTGTACTTCACCCTCCCCATTACTGCAACAACCAGCATAGGGACAGGTCATTGTAAAAGATACGTATATATTTTTGTCAATTAAAGCAGGATTCTCGGATATCTGAACATGACAATGTCCATGGAAACAAAATCCTTCAAATTATGCCCAATGTGCCACAGGGGTTTTCCGCACCTAGATGCACATCAAGTCTACAATTTAGTTCTTGCACAGAAATCATTCTGAAAACACATTTTCAGCATGCTAAATGTTCAAGCCTAAACCCCCTAGGACACAGTGCTGGCCAGCATATGTCCTGGAGTCTGTAATATCGGGACACTCCAGAAAGACGCACCAATGTCGAGGTTTCAGATGAGGGGTACGATTCGGACACCGAGGAGACTGAGTTACCCCAGACTCCGTATATAGAGTGCCAGAAAGCCTCTAATGTAGTTGCCTGCCACCTTTAAAGAATTCGCTGGATTGTCCATTTAGGAGGTGGACTATCAAGTCCAAAAGCATGCATGGGATAAATCGTGCACATTTCTGCCTAAAGACAATGGCCAAGGCTTAACTTATAAGGCAAGCGTCAAATCTGCCCATCCTGAAACAAAAGCAGAACATTCCCTCAGCGAAAGAAGGGCGATTGACGCAAAGCGGGCACCTAGCAAAGGTTCTGAAAATCTAACTCTGTTGTCGAAGAGTGACCCTGAGACACAGACCAAGGAGATACAATGGAAGCATAATGCTGCTTGGGATCCAGAAGGTCAAGTATCAGAAAGGCATGATGCCACAAAGCATGGACCAGAAAAAGATGATGCTGAAAATGATGGCACGAGAAAGACCTGCATTACACTCAAGGAAGGTGCGCTAATGGACACATTACACTAATAAAACAGAACCCGAAAGACAAGGCTAGTCAGATTTCAAAGTTTATAAACGTGCAAATACTCTATTAACAAGATTTTAAAAGCCACCTTAAGACCAACCAGCACTTAAATAGCTGCAGTAGACTCATTATCTAACAAAATGAACATGATCTAGACTTTCCAGAGAAGGAGCAGGAAGAAAAGGGCTAGAGAGAAAGAGTACTCTGAAAGGCAAGCTAGCATCTATGATCTAACAGATGATGACACCCTCCTAGCATTAGCAAGCTTTTACGCGGATATTAGCAGTAAAGATAAACACCCTGCAAAATCAGAGTACAGGAGCAAGATCATAAAGACTTCATTTCTATCCTTTTAGACTGCCAAAGCACGAGGACCTAGGCGATCTACACGGTTTCATTACTCTGCTCTGCAGAGAGACACTTTCCCAAGTCGGTCCTCCACAGATGTTCAGTAATGGGGCATTGTTAAAAAGGGCTTCAGCAAGATTTAATATCTCCTACAACCAAGAAGTGGAAGATTGACTTTATAGAAGAAACTCTAGGAGAGTCAAAACCATTGGCCCAACACATTCCACTAATTGAGTCTGACCTCCATTTAAAAGCATCTCTGGCAGCAGCGCCTGCCATTTGAAAGATGGACAACCTGCGTTAACAGAAAATATAACAGAAAATATAAGCCCTGCACATTCTCAATAGCTGTAAATACTGCCGGATGAAGTGGAGCAAAAACCACCACAGAATGCCCCTCAAAGGGAAAACAAAAGACTATATCTAATGGGTAAAATGATGGTTGCAATCCTAGCAATGTCAGGGGAGCAAATGCCTCAGCCCTTCTAAGCTGATCGGGCAAAATAGGATACTATGGCGGAATTGGTGAAAGAAATGTCAAACTATGTGCAAAACCTAAGGGTATTCTCACTTCTCCTCCTTTGCACACGTGGCCAGGCAAAGACCATCGCTCTTGGATCCTGAGCATGAGGGTGGAGAAGGAAGGGAGGATCACCTGAGCAGAGGGTACTTGGGGATTGGGAATGAGATGTTATCCAGGATTTAATCTTAGATTCACATGCTGTGAATATTCCCTGTCGGCTGGGAATCCTCGTAACCTAGAGCATTTTACACTTAAACTGAAACTTTTGGTCACTGTTGTGCTCTATCGTAGTCATTTTGGGTCCTACTGTCCAGCTCCAATTGGAACACCTCCTTTAACTCTTCCCCTGTTGACAATCTTCAGATTTTTTACTGCACATTAGTGTGGGGCGTCTTCAAAAATTATTTCCCACAATGTTGGGAATCATTTTGGATTTTAACATCTTTTCCGCAAAATATATATATTTTTGGACGACCGGTGCTACCTCTGTAGACTGTTCCTGCCACCGGTAATCTTCGACAAAGTTTCGTCTGTGCAGTTGGGCCTACCTCATGGCGGATTCCACGAGGAAGAGCCTGTTCAAGGCCTTTGCCCGCTGTGGACTGAAGAATGTCTATGTGGAGGATCACAACGACGACTGCCTCTGCTGCCTTCATCCTCACCATGTCACCCAGGACTCTGAAATCTGTCAATTATTCTCCAACAAGAAGCTGGGGGATTGTCACTGTTGTCTCGTCATTTTGTTAGAGGACGCTGGCGGGGTCTCCAATGCTGCTTCAGTACATAGTCATGCCTTGTTGGAATGGGGCAGGACGGCCCAGCGAACCACCTCTAGTAAGAGGTCTAGGTCGCAAGAAGTCCAGGCCACCAGCAAGAAGTGGCAATAAAGACCTCTCCGGCGACAAGCACAGATCCTTGGCATCTACGTCCATGGCTGTGATACCTTCATCGATGACACGGTTGATGGCCAAAAGTGGTTCCTTCTATACCATTGTTGCCCCTGCGATTGTCACTGGCGTCTCCGTCACCCAGACCAGCACAGTGTCTGCATTGACGGCCCATCCACGGGGATCATTCCCTAACCTTGGGGTGGCCTTGCTGCCGGCTAGTATTGTTGTCCGAACAGAGTTTCTCCCAATCAGAGGATGTGGGGGAAGTGGAGGAGTAGGCCATCATGTCGCCGCCGTCATCGCCAGCACTTGAACTTTTTCTTACCAGACTTGGTGAGAAGGATAGGATAGTTGATCGAGAAACAGTTAGAGAGGATAGGAGAGACAAAGAGCACCAAAGAGGGTGCAGAGTGCGGGGAAAGGCTGGGCTAGGGGACAGGCAGGAGGGGAGAAGGGAGAAAGACTAGGATGAGGGGAGGACACAGAAGGAGCAGCGCACAAAGCGGACAACACAATGACCAGAAACAAATACAAATATAGACAAGCAAACAAGAGCAACAATACCGCTAGAGAAAAGAACAATCAAACCGTGAACCTGAAAGAAGGAAGAACAGCAAGATGTAGGCAATAAAATGATGCTAACAACCAGGAGAAAACCGTCAAGACTGAGCAAACAACCAGGAAACCTAGAAAGGAATGAACAGCAGGAATACAATGACACAAACACCAAAACTGCCAAGACCGAGCAATCAACCAGGGAACCTAGCGAAAGAATTAACGGCAGGAAAACAGTGATGCAAGCAACCAGGAACTACAAAATGCACAAAGAAAGAGCAACTGAGAACCTAGAAAAAAAAGAACAGCAAGGATGCAGGCAGTACAATGTGAGCAAGCAACCATGAATAGAAAAACAACCCAAGGCATGAGAACTACCAAGGGAACCTATAGGGAAAGAAAACAGCAAACCATGAAGAACAAAATCAAAGAGTAAACAGGTCAGGTGAGGGGGTTTAGGAGGGGGAAAGAAGGGCTTGCAGGGGAAGCAGAGGGTGCGCAGAAGGGGTCTAAAGGTATACCGGTATACCGTAATACCCTAATAGATACAGTGAACAACTTAATTGAACTTTAAGAACTGTCATGTTGTTTATACCAGTGTACCGTTTTAGGGACTGTGGCTATTAAGTGAGCTTTTCAATCTGATTTGGAAAGGCTGCAGTAAGCAAGTGATGCGCAGTCTGGATCTTGCACTGTGGGATGTGGCGTCTGCCAAGATGGCCTTGTTTGACAGACAACAGCATAGGGAAAGTGATGCCACATTACTGATCACAGAGAAAGCGTGGTCACAGCATCAAAGCTGCGTTTAGTAGAGTCGGGTTAAAGATCAGCCGCTTTGTAGTTATCCCACCAATTTGAAAGATGGGGAACTACACATCCCAGAATTCAAATGGGGGAATCAACTGGATGCCCTTCTGATGGATGTCGAGAAAAATAAATGTAGCTCTGTAGACTGTATGAACACTGGACCTATCAGTGCTTTGTGCTAGTATATAAACTGCACCCCGGCCCCACTGTCCTCCGTGTAGATTTGCACATTGGCACTAGTTAATCTGCATATTGCACTGGACTCGAGTAGGCAGGACAGATTCTACATTCAATTTGAAGTATCCAGAGCAATGTTGGTGAGAGATTTCGTAGGCCTATTCTTGATTTGTGACACCACCCATGAAAGCATTCCTCGGTTTCAACTCACATGACAAGGGTCCTAATGCCTTCAGACCTGGGGAAAATGGAAATGATGGGGCGGTGGTCTAGGCCATATTTGTGCCGATATGTATTTTAACTTTGTCGTTTTCAAAAATGTTTTTGTCCCACTATATTTAAGAAGGTAAATGAGCATGTATTGCAAGAATCAAGAAAAAAATCAACAGTGCCCACTGAACACTGTCCTGTTAGGATTACATGGTCAGTGGTGACTCCAACATCAGACCTTTATAATACACCAGGCAGGTGGTAAACAAGCTATAGTTATTTGATCAATATGCAACCTTTCGGTGAGTGTGGGTTGGCTATGACATTTTGACAAAAGAAACACAATGACATGGGCTTTCAGACCTCAAATGAATGTCCTTTCTCCCTGTAGTGGGATAAAGCGTTATCAAAACAAACTTTTGACCAATACTGTGACAATCCTAGTGCGCAGCAGGGGAGAAAGTAGGGTTGGGATGGAGCGCACACTGCCTAAGCGTGAGGGAGGGAGCGCACACGGGCAAGTGAGGGAGCGCCGCAGTCGGGGAATTTGCAGGAACGCACGTGGCCCAGGACGCTAGGAGCCCATGTGATCAAGGAAAGAGCGGGAACGCATGCAGCCCGGGACGCAAGGAGCACACACGATCAAGGAATGTGCGGGAATGCACGCGGCCTAAAAAGCTAGGAGCGCATGCGATCAAGGAAGGCAAGGGGACATGCGCAGTCTAGGAAGCGGGGAGCACTTGAGATCAAGGAATGCATGGGAACGCACATGGCCAAGGGCGCAAGGAGCACACGCCACCACGGAAAGCTTTGGAAAGCATGCGGCCTAGGAAGCGGGGAGTGCATGCAGTCAAGGGTTGCGTGGGAACGTTTGCGACAAAGGTCACGAGAGAGCGAACTCACTCCTGGAATGCAAGGGAGCTCAAGCATCCCAATAGAGGGCCTAAGATGAGAGGGAGTAAGCGCAGCCTAGGGTGCAAGTGACCACGGATTGCAAGGAGGCGAAGTGAACAGGGTACAGAGGGCATGGGGCGGCAGGAACAGCTCACGGAGGAAACTGCAAGGGTGGGAAGGGGGCACCAGGTCAGGGAGTTGCATGGAGTAAAGCAAGCTGAACTCTCCCTGCAACTTTTTACCTGGCACCCGCAGACAGGAGGGTGAGTCGTCGTGCTCACTGCCTGCACAATATCCTCTTCACCACCAAACACCTGCGTCGCTCAAATCCACTGCCTTGTCCTGCGAGGGCTTTGCCGCAGAGGCTCTGTGCCTTGGTTCTTATAGGTGCGGACGCGTGGACCTAGCAATGATGCTTCTTTTCATTGGGCAGTATCTCCTACACAACTGAGTCGGTCAAAAACGCGGCCTTGTCCTGCGAGGGCTTTGCCACAGGGGGTCCGTGCCTCGGTTCTTATAGGCGTGGACATAGCAAACATGCTACTGTGGTGTAAAAAAAAGACAGCCGCAGAGCGACGGGGATGGAGAGGCCATGCTAGGCCCCATTGTGAGAGTGAAGCTCGCTCTGTGTGGAATTTCATTGAAATATAAAAGCCAGTACAAAACAGTGATTTCAACTTGAGGCCTAGTGAATGAACGAGAATGGGCATCCCCCCCAATTTGTTACAATGTACAGGCATAGAACTGGAATATTAACTGTGGCCAATGGATTCCAAGTACATGTGGCATTGCAGATGCTGACTTTGTGTAAATGCCCACTTTGACAGATTCAAAACTGTAACAATGCACATAGAAATAATAAATGCATTTTGAAATAGTGTGCATCTTGAAGCTAAAAAGGAGGAATTATGCCTTAGATTGGAAAAAAGTCAAATGACAGACAGGAATAAAGAGATTCCATTTCAGCACATAAAAATGACAACATTTATAGGAAAAGGCCCATTTCATTTTTGCATAAATTAACACTGGTTCTTCTGTAACTGTGGCCTATCTGTGTGCACAAGACGAATAGTGAATCTACATCTATGCTAATGTAGTAGAAAAGAAAGATTGTATTTATAAACAGCAGGCTTAATTATAATGCTAAAATGTTACATGTATCACATCTTGTCGATTTAAGGATGTATTTTCTGAAGGCTGGGTTGTAAATTTGAACTCCAGATCTATGGCAGAGGACCCCAAGAGAAGGTCTGGTTGTCAATTTAAATACTAAGATATACAAAGAAGTAGATTGAAAATATGGGATTTACAATTAACGCAACCAAAAAAAGGACCTTGAAGGTCAGGCTCCCCATTAATTGTGCATTAGCTCTGAACAGAAGTCGCTTTGAAGCTCAGGAGGAATGGGTAGGATAAACATTGGCTAGAGCAGGTAGCTGGTCCCATGCTTAGGGAGAAATGAAACTACCTCTCATAACATGCAGTGCCATTGATAAGCATTAATACATTTTCTCGAATAGAAAGTGAATTGTGTGTCCAATCAACCTCACCCCGCGTTCACTGTAAAGTGGATAGCAAGCCAGTTGGGACCATGTAAAAACAAAATGTTTGTGACCTACATCACTTAGGTTATGATCAAAAGTATGATTCTTGCATTTTCATAAATCTGAGGAATTGGAAATATTGATAGACTAATAGACGGTGAAATTAATGTTTGAAGTATGTAGTGTCAGAGTTGTACCTATTCTGGCGCATTAGCAAACCAGAAAAAACAGCTCTGCCCAGGATGGGCATGCCAAAATAAAATTAGTATTTTCCGACTCACCATAAAATGTAGATTCCAAAAAAAAAAAAAATATATATATATATATATATATATATATATATTAGTTATCTGAAAAATTAGCATAGCTGGCATGATATCAGATTTTCAGAACACAAAAAGGTTAAACCCACTTGTCATTTTGAGATGGCAAATCTTTCTCCTCCCTCAGCCTATATCATACAGATCTTCCAACTTCTGGTCCTATCAGCAGCAAGTGGGCTTCTTGGTGGGAGGTGAAGGGAAAGTACTTGCCAAGCCTTGCCGTGGGAATTATAACAATGTTGGAGTGTCATCAGCCCTGTAAGCTGGCCTGTTTGCATCAGAACAGGGCTTTTCACTTTATTCCAGGAGATAGCCTGCTGACTTCCTCTTGCAAGGAACGACTAGCAGATAGGCCTCAATCCTTGCATTGGAGACACTGACAGGGAAATCTAGAAGCTAGCTGGGACCCAATCAGGAGTCTGGGTGCAGGAGAAAATCCTTGACCTGAAAGCCCTTGACCAGGTCTGCGCTGTCCTCAGAGGAACCCTGCTGCTTTTCCCTGACCAAAGCCTCCCATGTAAGTAGAGATATCCTAAATGCCATGTGAGGGGGGGGGGAACTGCCAGCCTAAATCTCCATCTTGCATAGTGGGTAGGAGGTGTTACTGGGAAGGCCATTGGCACATTGCATTAATCAATTCCACTACAGAAAATTACCCTAACCATTTAAATTGCATTATGTTGGGAACAGCCCGCCTTAATCCTTTCCATTAAACTGTGCCAAGGGGGAAGCTGTGTATATCCTTAGTGCATTGAATTGAATTGAAATCAATTAATTCCCATATCGAAAATCACAGGATGAGTGTTGTTACAATTCAAAATTAACAAAGTTCATGCCCAGTGTGTTCAAACCAGTATAGACCATAAAGACTTGGGTGACTGTTCTCCTGTCCCAAAAGGGTTGTCAATAATCCCAAAATAAGCATTCCTAAACACTACCTTTCAAGTTAATGTCGAGGGTAGAAAACAAAACTTTGCATTTATTCAAAATTCAGAATTACAAAGCCTTACTTCGAGGGGATTGGGTCCTCTGACATATTCCATATCTATGACAGGTAATGTCCACAGCTGTGCTGCTTCGGATAATCTTCGGCTCCTGCATCGATGACGTCGATGCGCCAAACCCCGAGGACCTCCTCCGACGGCCAACGTCACCCGATGTGATAAGTAGGACGCACAACGCCCGTAGCCTCAGTTCCGTTTTTTCTGCGAACGTGTTCGCTTCGTGAATCTCGGTACGCCTCGACTCTTTGGAGCTTGCTGTATTCTTCTCGGTTCGTTGAACCTGTTTGGTTTTTGTGTAGACTTGTTCGTGACGATGTCTACTTATTCTTCAACCCCGCGTCCAGGCTTCAAGAAATGCAGGGACTGTGGGTCCAAGATGTCGGTCACGGACTCACACGACCCCTGCCTCTGGTGCCTCGGGGAGGCCCACGATACGGACGACTGTCGACTGCCAGTCGCTCACGGCCAAGGCCTTGCGGGAGCGCAAGAAGAAGCTGTCGGTAGGTTGGGTATCTAAGCTCCGGAAGTCGAGGTCTACCGGGCTTTCGACGGATGACTCGAGAGGCAACTCTCTGCGTCATCGTCCGAAGTCCAGTGGGTCTCCTTCCAGGAGTCGGTCTCGCCACTCCACCGCCTCTTCAAGGCATTCCCGGAAGCGCCGGCATCGGTCGCCTTCCCCATCCTCTTCCGAGGCCTCCGCCCGTCGGCGGGTCATTTATCCCACCATGCAAGCGACACCGGAGCAATGGGCTTCCTTCGGGAAGCAGATGTTAGCGATTCTTGAATCGCAGGGCACCGGTCCGTCCGCGCCTCCGAGTGGGGTCGGTCGGCACCGGTCGAGAGACACCGCTCGTACGCCTTTGTGGTCGGCACGGCTCACGGGAGAGGTCCCGCTCGGACAAGGGTACCCGTTCTCGCCATGCCCGTTGCAGGTCCCGGTCCTCGACGAGCTCGAGACCATGTGATCCTGTGCCGTCTTCGAGGAAGACGTCGACGCCTGTGGCGCCGAGAGACTTCTCTCGAGGCTCTGTCGGCACCTAGGTCGTCGAGAGACCAGCTCGGAGCTCCGGCTTCGTGGCCTGTGTCGACGCCGTCGATGCTGGCAGCGCTGCAGATGACGTCGACGCCGATTCGCTCGGCGCCGACTCGTTTGGCGCCCTCGACGCCTTTTGAGGCAATGGTGTCGGAGGGGACCCATGGCACGGGTTTAGCCCCCATCGCCTGGAGTACATTTCAGAGGGTGATGAAGGCTCTGATGAAGGCTTGGTTCCGGTTACGGTACCAGATGAGCTTATCTCGGGCCATAGCCAGTTTGATGACCTGAGGCAGTCACTGCATGATGCCAGTGGACTGGACACCTCTCTGGAGGTGGAGTTTTGTAGGCTGGAGCCTGGCACTCATGCCGATTCTTCATAACGGCGCCTTATGTCTCGGGTCACCGAGTACTTGGGTTGGTCGGCTCCCCCAGGGGAGTTCGTTCAGGATAATCTCACGGACATCCTTGATCTTGGTCCCCCCACTGACCCGGTAATGCTGTTTCATATGGCTCTGCAGAGAAGGGTGGCGGCGGCTTGGACTGCTCCGGAGAGTCTCCCGGCAGTGGGCAAGTCTTTGTCGCGAAAATACCGTCCAGCCAGTAGCGACCCCTGCTATTTGTCCAGGCACCCCACTCCGGAGAGTTTGGTGGTGCAGGCGGCTACGGCCCCGGCAAAGCAGGCGTCGTATCCTACCATCCCTCCGGATAGGGACGACAAACGTTTTGACGGCTGGGCGAAGGAAGTGTTTTCTTTAGGGGGTATGGCGCTTCAGGCGGACAACTCCGTATGTGCATTGTCTCGTTTCACACACCCTCTGTGGAACTGTGTTGCATTAGCGGCTGAACATATCCCCAAAGGGGACGAACGGGATGGTTTCCTTGCTAGGGTTCAGGATGGCAAGGATGCCATGTGTGAGGCCGTTGAGTCGGGTTTGGACATGGCAGATTGTGTCAGCCAGTCCATGGCGGTGAGCACCGTAATACGCAGGTTTGCGTGGTTGCGGAAGTCTGGGTTTGCTCCTGATGTGCAGTCCCAGCTCCTCAACATGCCCTTTGACGGTGAACATCTTTTTGGCAGCAAGGCTGACGAGAGCCTTGAGAGGTTGTAGACCTCCAAAGCTGCAGCGAAGTCGTTGGGCGCTGCAGTTCGACAACCTCTGCCTTTTCGTCCTAGGAGACAACAATGGAGGGGAGGTTCCTTTTGCTATTGCTCATCCTTCAGTAAAGCGAGGAGCTGGCCACCGTAAGGGTGCCAGAGGTGGAAAACAAGGTACTCGAGGTGCCAAGGCCGCTCGGGCAGTTGCCTCTTTGCCCTCAGGCAACGCCACAGCCGCTACCACTCAGTCATCAGGCCAGGTCCCATGGTTCGCCAGTTGGGGGAAGGCTGGCGCAGCATCTTGTAGAGTGGCGAGCCATTACTTCAGATGTGTGGGTTCTGGAGATCATAACCCACGGCTACTGTCTTCCCTTTCGGCAGAGGCCTCACGACAATCCACCTGGGAACTTCAAAGAGAAGAGTCCGGATCTGCTCCTTGCTTAGAAAATTCAAGCCCTGCTGGAGAAAGGCGCCATAGAACTGGTGCCTGTAGCGGAGAGGAACAAGGGATGGTATTACCCTTATTTTTTGATTTCGAAGAAGGACAAGGGATTGAGACCCTTCATGGACTTGCGCGGTTTGAACAAACTCCTCAGGAAGGACAAGTTCAAGGTGGTTACTCCCTCTCAAGTCCTCGAGGCCCTTCAACTTCAGGACTGGTTGGTGTCTCTCGACCTCAAGGACGCTTACTTCCATGTGCCGGTCCATCCCAAGCACAAGAAGTACCTGAGGTTCGCGGTTGGCGACTCGCACATTCAGTTTCGGGTCCTGCCATTCGGATTGACCTCCGCCCCAAGGGTTTTCACCAAGATCATGGTGGTGGTGGCAGCGCATCTCCAGAAAGGGGGGATTCACGTCTACCCCTACCTGGATGATTGGTTGATCAGGGGGAGCTCTCCCGAGCAAGTCCTGGATCATCTGTCCGTCACCTGCCACTCCCTTCACAAGCTGGGCTTCTCCCTCAATTTAAAGAAGTCCCATTTGACGCCATCACAGCGGCTCCAGTACATCGGAGCAGTGCTCGACACATCCCTGGGGCAGTGTTTTCCTCCCCAGGTGAGGGCTCCTCACATTCAGCAGATGGTGCACAAGTTTCAACTTGCCCAGACGCTCCCAGCGTCCGAGTTCTTGAGACTGCTCGGTCTCATGGCATCCTGCATTCTTCTGGTGCCAGAGGCCAGGTTGCGGATGAGATCTTTGCAATGGGCACTCAAGCTCCAGTGGTCTCAGTCCTCCGGCAGGTTGTCGGACCCTGTTCAGGTGCCGCCCTCGGTCGCCCAGGACCGTTTATGGTGGGCCGTCGAAGGCAATGTGATGAAGGGGGCCCCATTTTGGCTGCCCTGGCCGGAGGTGACGATCGTGACGGACGCATCCCTCACAGGATGGGGAGCTCATGCCAACGAGTTGACAGTCAGCAGTCGTTGGTCTCCATCGGAGTCCAGACTCCATATCAATTTTTTGGAGCTGAGGGCCGTCAGGCTAGCCCTGAAGGCTTTTCTGCCGACTGTGCGAGGAAAGAGTGTCCTGATTCTAACGTACAACACGGTGGCCATGCACTACCTCAACAAAAAAAGGGGGGGCAGGGTCACTTCCTCTGTGCAGGGAGGCGATGCAGCTCGAGTTCTGGGCCATCCAGCAGATGGTTTCGATCTCGGCTGTTCATCTGGCAGGAGACGACAATGAGACGGCGGATGCTCTGAGCAGGCAGAGCGCGATCTCTCACGAGTGGGAGCTGGC
The DNA here is from genome assembly GCF_040938575.1 of Ambystoma mexicanum. NCBI lineage: Eukaryota > Metazoa > Chordata > Amphibia > Caudata > Ambystomatidae > Ambystoma > Ambystoma mexicanum. The sequence goes on from NC_090923.1 coordinate 835,280,365, forward strand.
TCAGGAGATTCTCCTGGAGATCTTCGCCCTTTGAGGGACCCCTCAAGTGGATCTCTTTGCCTCCAGTGTCAACCGGAAGTGCGAAAGGTTCTGCTCGTAGGAATTTCCTCCAAAAGGAGCCTTAGGAGACGCGTTCGTGGTGGAGTGGTCATTCCCACTGCTGTACACGTTTCCTACAGGCCCCGTTATCCCGCAAGTACTGCGGAGGTTACAGAGGTTCAGTTCCCGGATGATCCTCATTGCTCCGGCGTGGGGCCGGAGGACGTGGTACCCGGACCTTCTCGACTTGTCCATCTGCCCTCCACGTCGTCTTCCCTACCGAGACGATCTGCTCTCACGGGAGGGGGGTCAGGTTCTCCATTCAGAGGTCAGATCCCTCAACCTTCACGCTTGGCTTCTGAAAGGTTGACGTATAAGGGACCTCCCTGAAGCCGTGATGGAGGTGTTGCTCTTGGCCAGGCGGCCGGCAACAAAGTCTCTGTACCGTTGCCGTTGGAGAAAGTTCTGCGACTGGTGCAGAGTTAAGAATGTGGATCCTTTTGAGTGTGACATTCCCATGGTTGTGTCTTTTTTTGCTTTCCTTGGCCCACAGGGGCTTGCAAGTGGGGACCATTAAAGGTTACCTGGCGGCGCTGTCCATATTTAAGCGCTCGTCTGAAGAATGTTCCTATTTGAAGATTCCTTTAATTTCTCAGTTTTTGAAAGGGCTCACTAATGTGTTCCCTCGTCACCTTTTCCGGTGCGCGGGTGGGATTTGAACCTTGTTAAGTTTCTTATGGGTGCTCCGTTTGAGCCTTTGCATTCTTGCCCTTTGAGACTGTTAACTTTGAAAACTGTGTTTTTGGTTGCGGTTACTTCCTCTCGCAGAGTGAGTGAGTAACAGGCACTTTCAGTTAAGCCACCTTTCACTGTGTTTCATAAGGACAGGGTTGTCCTTAGAGTTCGTCCTTCCTTTCTTCCGAAGGTGGTTTCGGAATTTCATTTGAGCCAGAAGGTTGTTCTTCTGGCGTTCTATCCTCCTCCACATCCTGGTAAGGAAGAGGAAAGGCTACATAGGCTTGATCCTAGGATAGCGTTGAGCTTTTATATTTCGCGCATGTCCCGGGTCAGAGTGGACGTTCAACTTTTCATTGGTTACGCTGGAAAGCGTTTGGGACAAGCTGTGACGAAACAGACTTTGTCTCGTTGGATTATTTTAGCTATCTCCGAGTGTTACCGCTTGGTGGGTAGGGACCCTCCGGCTGGCTTGCGGGCCCATTCTACCAGGTGAGTGGCTGCGTCTACTGCCCTGCAGAGGGGTGTTCCTATTCGTCACATCTGTGATGCAGCCACCTGGGCTTCAGTACATACTTTTGTACGTCACTACTCCCTCGATTCCATCCAAAGGCAGGATCTGGCCTTTGGCAAGGCAGTCCTTTATTCCGCAATTTGATTGGGCATGCTAAATTTGTGTTCTAAATTCTTTTCCCACCTCCTTGCTTGGTACTGCTTTGGGAGTCTGTAATAGATATGGAATACGTCGGAGGACCCAATCCCCTCAAAGAACAAGTTACTTTCTTACCTGGTAACGTTCTTTCGACGGGATGGTCCGACGACGTATTACATATCGCTCCCTCCCTACCTTCCCCGCTGCAGAATTTCTTTTGCGATTGCAGCTTGTGTTCCGCAAGGCCTTGTGTGTCTGACTGGCAGAAAACTGTTGTCACACGTTCTGGGGGAAAAAACTACAACTTAGGCTACGGGTGTCGTGCGTCCTACTTATCACATCGGGTGACGTCGGCCGTCGGAGGAGGTCCTCGGGGACGGCGCATAGACGTCATCGACGCAGACGCCGAAGATTTTCCGAAGCATCACAGCTGTGGACATTACCTGTCATAGATATGGAATACATCGTCGGACCATCCCATCGAAAGAACGTTACCAGGTTAGAAAGTAACTTGTTAATCTCATTTGTATGTGCGCTGCCAAACGAAATTTCCCATTTATTCCCTTGTATTCCAAACCAGAATTACCAATCATTGCTTCTAGTTTGAATGTGTTGATAACGACTTCCCTTTCTTTCTTTTCCCAACCTTGCTTTTTAAATACAAGTTGAAAAACGATTTCCCCACTTAAGTTCCTTTTCCCAACTTGCCTTTCAAATGAAAGCCTAGAAACGAGATTTCCCATTGATTCCCTTGCCTCCCAAACCAGAATCCCAAAGCACCGCCTGTCCTTTGAATGTGTATTGCAAAACTATTTTTCCATTGTATTGTGAATGTTTTCTATTGTTAAATTGAAATTAAATCTGTTGTAAATTTTAACTGCATGTTTCACAATTGTACCTGTGTTTTAATAGAAAAGTAATATGGAGTTGTGATATTGGGTGTTGCCACAGCATTGGTGGCTGACATTGATGCTAGTCTTCTTTGTCAAACCTTAAATAAATGGATATATATTCTTACTATACACTGGCCTGGTTCCTAGGCCATTGGTGACATAGTATTTGTTGGGGTGCGTGCAGGGCGTTTGGAGGCCTCACCAAAGTGAATCTGTAATAGCGCTTAGGTTGCGCATCACCTTGCTTCGGGGGTGGGGGCACTTGAATATGTCTACCTAATAAACTGCAACACTGTTTCATCGGGCAGCGTCACCTGCACTGCTCAACTCTGCAGCCTTGTCCTGGGAGGGCTTTAGACTAGAACCATCTACAGGCTCTGAGCTAGAGTCCCTGTTTGAGTTTGCATGGAAAATTGTTGCTAAGCATATGGACCCTCTCGGATGCAGCGTTTGTGCCAGTGAGGATCTCTTGCTGTATCCCTGGTAGATAAATGAGTATCTGGTTAGTTCCGTCGAGTCCTTTCTAAATAAGGGTTTATGTGCGATGCAAATCTCATTCACTTGAATAATGATTGCGTTTGTTATGTTGAAGAAAATGATGGTTACTCTGTGGCGTTTGATGGAGCTATACAAACTCAAGGGTAGTTTTAACTGGATGGCTTTCTCTGCAGGACAATGTAGAGGTAGTGTCCATTAACACAGTCCAGCCATCCGCATAAGCACTCTTATAAAGTAGGGTGTCGTGAATGTCCTGGAATTGGGCCCTATGTGACACCCGTCATGAGTTCTTAAAACATTTAAATACCCCGTCATGGTTTTCAGGAAAGGGAGGATGATGGCTGACAAAATTTCAGCTAGATTGCTGGCAGAGATTACATCTTCTCATTCGCAACAATTCAACATAAAACAACTAAACATAATGGTTTCATAATGTAGCACCATCATTGAACCCAGCTTTTTGACATTCCAGGATGTGCTTGAAGCCAAAAGCTTTCAGATACCAGCTGCATGCATCTACTGATTGTGCCATACAGACTGATTGGTAATGGCCTCATAGCAAGGTCTGCATTAACAATCCATTTACTATGTTTTTAACATGCTTACAATCACAGATGCGCACAGTTTATATCCAGATCCAGGAGTAGTGCCAGAAATATAAATGATTTTCTGTGGGATCCCACCAGAGACCCTAGGAGGGAGGGCTGGGGAGGCAGGCCAGAATCTGAGAGTAATTGGGTTGTGGAGGTTAATTGTATAGTAGTCCTACTTTTCTGGGTTTGATTGGGCCGGTTTTTTTATTTTGAAAATCTGGTCAAAAAGGAAAGAAGGTAACAAGGAAATTAAAAAAAGCAAAGCAGGGGACGTCTGACCTCAGCATGAGGTCGCAGAAAACGAAAGAGCAGCTTTGTAGGTGTTTGGGGAAAAGTGGTGATGTCCACTATTTTGAGGGGGATGAAAGGAGATGGCTGTTTGGATCTTGCTCTCCTGTTACTGCTGAGTGTGCATGCAAGTGCAGGAATGCAGGAGGAATTAAATGTGGATGGAGGAGAACGAGGTAGGGAGGGTAAGCGGGAATTGCAGGTGTGGTGAAGAGCAAATGCTTTACAACCTATTTGGGTATGAAAGGGAAAGGGCTGAACAAGATGGGCTGTGGAAAGCAAGGACAAGGGAGCTGCCCTCGTGGTGTGAGAAGTGAGATGAACACAAGTGGGGTAAAACGGTTAGAATTGTGGGTTAGCAGTGCGGTTGGATGAAAACATGAGTAGGACAAAAAGATGAAAAGGGGTTTGGGATAAAAAAGATTGGCCGGACAAAAGTTTGAGTGTGCTTGTGGATGGTTTTTGATGGTAAGGTGAGTAGGGTAAGAAGAGAAATGTGTGATTGGCCCCAACATGGTGCCCTGCAATAATCATATATTGTAGATGGGCTTAAAATGCGATAATGTATTGCACAATATCACTCGTTTATCTTTTCTCTTGCACCCACTCAGCTGTCAGTTCGGAGGGCATTCATACTGTTCCTAAAGAAAGATCATAATTGATTTTTGTTATTGCATTCCTTCTAAGAGGTATGTTCCAGTTAACAGAAACAGATTGTGTTTAAATGGATCAGGGACATGACCTGGAGCAACAAACACGTGGCTACCTGTCCTAGCCTCTTACCACCACGATAAGACCATGGGACTTTTGGATCCCATTCTGAAAGTATTGATGGAATACGGTTACTGTGCTTCCTTTTGCTCCAGAAAGTGGCTGCTTAGCGTTTGAGCATAGTATGGAATTTCGGAGGGAATCCAGAGTCTGGCCAAACTCCATCAAGCCTTGAACTTCACTGGATAGGGTGGTTCTCTATCCTACTCATCCACATTACATTCTGTGACTTCTTGTCCACAATGCTTTGTTCTTATGTTACTTTTTTCTGAATTGGTGTATTTATTGAATTGTATTGTTGCTTCGATGTATACTGCTTTATCATGGATGTTGCGATGCTGGATCAATGAAAACCTTCTGGGGGGAAAAATGCTGTTTCGTCAATCTTGGTTCATGCTGAGCATTATCATACTACACGTCCTCTCCCCTTTCCTCCATCCCTGTGGGGTGTCCCCCAACATGGGGACGGTAACTGAACCTTTGGCAGTGAAAAATGTGAGCCTTCCCTTTAAATTTAGTATAGTGCGCGGGAGCACAGTCTCGGTCATGGCAATGCTCCAATGAGGCCCTGCCCTCCAGTGCCTCACCTCTGTCTTTTTCGGCACAGACAGTGTTGTAACCTGGCAGCCAGCACAGAGACTTTATTAGCTTTCTGCTTGTTCCCCTTTTTGTTTTTTCAATTTTATTTAACTTTCCTTCGGTGCCTCGCCTCCCCTGGTGCATGTCGGCTGCAGGAGGATTCAGGAGATGTGCCTCATGCGACTGCTCATTCCTGGCCTAAGACCTGCATGCACTCTGTCTTGAGGTTTTGGTGTCTGAACACCGCTAGGGCGCATATTTGACTTGCTGTGCTGTCGGTCACAGGGCATTGAAGAATCGGTTGTCTCGGTGGAGGAAGATCTTCCACACTTCTCCGCCCCACCGTAATGACTTAGTCTCCAGGACCTCGCGTCAAGACAAGGTAGGCACTGTGTTCAGCACAGCTCTGCAGTGCAGTGACTCCTTCCCCTTGCTTCCCACGGACAGGGGTCACTCAGATTCAGGGTCTGGGAGGCCTGAGGCCTATAAGGCTACCAGCTGCCAAGCTGAATGGCTAGGGGCTCTTACGGGTGCTCCGGGGTCAGACATGAGGCTGTCCAAGCTTTGGCTCCCTAGCTGAGGGGCTCGAGGGGCTGTCCTCAGAAGGGCGCTGAAGTTTATCCTCTTCAACCTAAAGGGGTAAGGGTTCTTCGAGTGCCTCAGGTCATGAGTCAAGACGTTACGATTACCGGCCAGCTGGCTGAGGGTTCAGCGTCTACCAGAGTGATCTCTGAGGTCGACCTTTGTGCTTCGGGTGCAAGACTCGAGCAGTATCCTCCCATTTCTGAATCCTCTTGTGGCTCAGGGCCTTTGTGCCCTCCCGCCCAGTGCTTGGCGCAAGGCCTCAAAATGGCAGAGACTGCCAGGCCGGCGGCCATCTTGGATCCAACTCGGGGCACATCCGTGCTCTTCCCCCATTGAGTGGGCTTTGCAAGATGATCCCAGTCCCCTTTCCCCTGGAAGCAGCACTGGATTTTATGGTACAGACATCTGGTCTCCTCAGGGATACATCTAGCCATCGCAGCCTTACAGCTACACACTTCAAGCGCCTCATTGCTTTGACCAGGAGCGGAGGCACAGTGCCTCGGAAGGCCGGGTCCATGGGGACCCAGTGGCTAGCGAGGACTGCTTCTTCTAGCTCTTCATCTCCTTCCCCTCAGGTGAAGGAGATCATGACGGATATAGTGTAGGTCATCCCACAGTTGGCATCTCCCCGGCCCCCTCCTGTTCACGGAGCTGCATTCTGCCGTGGTAAACTGTTGTCTTCCTCCACAGGAGCCACCTCCAGTTGGCTTTCCAAGGAGGACAAGGTCCTCAAGTCTTTGTGAAAGCGCTGTTATTCCATCTCAGTACTGCATCTACATGTGCAGTCTAGTCTTTTGGGTGTGGTTTGGCCCAGAGGCACCTGGGATACCCAGAGACTATTTAAGCCACGCCCAGGCTGAGAAACGTGCTTTGTTTTCTGCACTTGCAGCGTGACACTGACTGTGTTCGGCTCGGTCTCCAGTAGGCCTGCATCTTTCTTCTGCGCTCAGCTCCTGCAAGAACAAGAACACCATTAGGAACAGCCTTACCTTGCGGCGCTTCTGCCCATCATTCATCGCTTCTTCTGTTCTGCGGGCATCTTCGGCAGTCATTCCCATCCCGGCATGCCGCTTCCTAAGGAAAAGGGAAAAGAACAGAAAAAAAGGCATTAGTAAGCATTCAGCAAATCTTCGCTTATTTTTAAAGACTGTACGAGCTTCAAACGTTTACCTGAATCCCAGCCGCTCTGGGGGAACTCTGTTTCCAGAACTTCTTGTCCATCTGCAAGAGGGAAAAGACACTCCAGGTTAGCGTGGAAACATCTAGAGGCGCCGCATACCGCGCTTACTCACCGCATTTCTTCTTCATAACCGGCATCCACGCTGAAAACGTTGCGGCACCTAAAAGACACAGAAAAAGAACTCAGTTCAATACAAATACAAAAGGGTTGCATCGCGCTCTCACTCCCCTTCAGCGCTACTTATCTCAGCAGCATGTCGCCATCCCCGGACGCTGGCCATCATCTAAGGAAGGAAAGGAACGGAGTTAGAGAACTGTTCAAAAGACTCCTTATACTTACCTGTCGGACTCTTGCCAGTGAAGTAACTAGGCAGCAACGAGCCCGCATCAATCAACACGCCCCTGCGCTGAAAGCAGGACGGAGAGCACACTTTCCAAGAAAACAAGGTGAACTGTGGATCAAAGGGAAGGGTTTGACCCCAGGGAAGAAGGGGTTCAAGCGCACAGAGACAATAGGGAGTTAAACGTTACCAATCCTGTGTTTCAGGCCCAGTCTCCAGTCGAGTAGACTCCAGGGAAGGGTTTGAGGTCGTAAGATGTCAGAACAGGCTGTTTGACGTCTCTGTGGATACCAGGTGAGGTTTACACAATGTGGTTCCTGCAGCTTTGCAGTGCAAGCCTTTTGAGCCGATGGGCTCTGTGGACATCCGCTTGGTGACACTGAAGACAGTTTTACAGGTGCCTCTCACCTCTGCATGCAGGGTTAGTGAGCTGCTGACATTGTCCCTGTGCAAGCCCTTCACCACGTTTCACAGCAAGGTCATTTTGCGCACTCACACAAACTTCTTGCCCAAGGTAGTCTCTCCATTTCATCTTCCTGCTGGTGTTCTTCCCGAACCCTCAGTCAGCGGCATAGAGGGCCGTGCATTCCTTAGACAGCGAAAGAGTCCTCAAGTTTTATTCCTCTCAGACGAAATCCTTCATGAAGTCTGAGGCATTGTGACTTTTGGGTGCACATCCCCGGGCTCTCATGCCATTTCGGTGGCGTACATGGCTGGCCATGGGCAGACCTGTTCCTGAGAGGATACATGCCCATGCGGTCAGAGCCAAGGCCACGGCCATTGTTTCTGAGACATGCTTCTTGGGATGTCATCAGCAAGGCGGCGACTTGGGTCAGTCTGTCGGCCTTTTATAATCACTACTCACAGGACCTCCGCTCCAAGCGCGATGCAGAGTTTGGTCAGGCGGTTCTGAAGAACCTTTTTGCTTGGTCCTAGATATAAGGCAAGTTATCACAGCTCGACCCTATGTTCTTGTTTGGTGGAATCACCCACAAGGATGGAGTAAAGGGAACGGGACGTATCAGTAATTAAATTTACTCACCGTAGTGACTATAGTGCTCATAGTACCCTTTCCTCCATAAGTCCCATCAGCCTTCCCCTGCTAGCATGCCATTGGCTAATATGTAATAAGCGTAGCCGGTTTATAGTGATTGCATCGAATGCCAAAGCATCGAATGCCTCAGCATCTAAAAAAAAGCATCTAATTTTCTTATGGGGGGGCCTCCCAACCTTTGTTTCTTTTTTTTACCCCTTAAAACCCATTATACTTCAAATAAAACCTTTACCTTTGAAAAAAAATGCATTCAATGCTTTTTTTTCAATGCTTTTTTTTCGATGCATTTTTTTTAAATGCTTTTGGCATTCAATGCTTTGTATTCGATGCAATGACTGGATACCGCGTAGCCAGGTATCTAAGTATCCAATGTGTTCAAAGGGGACTGAGATGAGGTGCCAGAGGGTGGGGCCGCGACAGGGCGTTCCTATGCCAGAGGCCACGTGCTATACTAAATTTAAAGGTGAAGCTCAATTGCTCGCTGCCAAAGGTTCAGGTACCGTCCCCATGTTGGGGGTCCATCCACAAGGATGTTGGAAAGGGGACTATGAATACTCTAGTCACTATGGTGAGTAACTTTAATTTCTCAGTGCTTTTGCCAAAGCATGGAGCAAACAATATGAATTCATTGAGATTTATAATAAGTTATGTTATACTTTTTTATCATATCATGAACAGCAATATGAACAAGGTGGAGAATTTGGAGAAAAAAATGTACTGTAAGAAACAGCAGAAAGAAGAAGGTTCTACAGTTTAGTTGAAATGTGAAGATACAAGATGGAAAGCAATGAGGTGAGGGAGTACGTAAATGAGAGCATAACAAAGCAAAGAAGTGACATGGTGATAGGAGAAAGATATGGAGTGGGCAAGCACATGTGTGCACCTAGGTGACTAAATCTAAAAAGTTAAAACTGAACACACATAAGAGATGTTGGCATAGCAATCTTAAATTTGATGAGCTATGAGCGTTTAAAGCGTACATACATCACAGAGGAGAGCGGCAATAGTCAATCTTCAAAAACAAGAGTGAGAATTAGGATTTAAACTCCAAAAAACCGAGAAACGGCAACATTTCCAAATACTGTACAGTTGAGGGTAACAATAGTGTGTGATGGAGGAGAGAACTGAAGGATTGAAATTCATCCTGAGATTATGGGTGGAGAAGCATCGAAACAGAGATGAGGATGAGTCCATGGGGCTCTTATGCGCACCATATTCCACCACTTGTAGGCAGGCCCTGGCTTAATTCTGGGCCGCCTAATTGGGGGAGCGGGCCGGGTGGGTTTCGATGCAGGAGATCCCTCCCCATTACCACTCCATGCACTGCAGGGTGACATCACATGCAGGCATAAACCGTGTTGGGAGGGAAGGGGCAGGGGATGCTTTTGGCTGGCTTTTCTGGAGGCGGTGCAGCAGTGGCACTGTGGGTAAAGGAGCATAAAAGATGCTGCTCGGAAGTCTAATGGCCATGACCTCTTTCCCATCATGCCGCTGACCCTTGTCCGTAGGAGCACCGCTGCCTGTATCGTTGAGAGGGAACCCATTTTCCTCCCACTCTTACTAGTGATTATGGTGGGGATAGAGGGTGAGCAGTTATGGGCGCAGGAAAAGATTTTCTGGGCGGATGTTTGCCCCTAGTAGGAGTGGTCTCGGTATCCGGCGACATCTGGTGAAGTTGTAAAATAGGTGCTCATCAGAGGGTTTTAGGTCGGTAGGGGCATCAGCGGTGGGGAAAGCAGGATCAGAAGGCAGATGGTGCAGATGAAGGGGTCTTCGGCCATCTACCATGCTTCAAGCAGAAGTTAAAATGTCAAGTTGCAAGATTCTAGCTAGCCATAAAAATTACTTGCCACCTCAAATGTACACACCCCCACCCTTTTTTGTTTGCCAAGAGTCAGTTATCATTAGCCAGTGGCTGGTAGTGACTGCAAATTCCGACCCCCCCCTGCTTAAAGAATATGTCCGATTTGTCAGGATTGAGTCCCAGGAGAATGGATCCGCCTTCTTCTCTATGGGCCAGTCAGAGGAAGCACAATGGTTACACTGCTACCCAATCAATTGAGCAAAAAGGTGGATGGAAGAGTACTTCTAGGCTTTGTCGTGACTGCAAAATGAAAGAGCCCTGTACCCATGCTCTTTATCTTTGGAATCCGGTAAGTGGAGGAGTAAGTGTAGGAGTAGGACCGGGGATGGGAGGAGGGGAAAAGACGCCCTGACATTGACTCAAGCAAAACAATTCAATTGGAAGGGAATGTGGATCCTAACTCCAGGTGGCAAGAGGGCACAGCTAAGGTGGTAGATGGAAGGTGAGGGTGCCAGGAGGGACGATGGGTGCCCAGCAAGGTTGTTCTTGTAAGCGAAGTAGTTTCAGCATTCACAGTTCAAAGCAGGGTTCAAAACAACAATCCATGTTCCAATGGAGAACTCCATACGCAATCCAAACTTCCACAGATTAACAAAAACGGCCAAGCCACAAAAACATGACCCTTAAAGTGACAGTACAATTCTTAAAATAATCAGTGTAGCATTGCAATTTGCTAAGCACTTTTGTAGGTTTGCTAATCAAATTGACTACACTCTGTGATTTCTTTTTTTGTATTTTTTTTTAATTACTGTTCAATGAAAACACAACAAACCCTGCATTCCTCTCTTGTCCTGAAGGCCCTTTCCACCCATGTTCACCTTTTCACTGCAAGTAGGGGCTAATGGAGAGAGTGTGCATAGGTAAACATCCCTGCCACTCTGAAAAGTGCAAAAGGCCTAATTGCAAACCAGACATAATCAGGATAATTTTATTAACCGAACTGTATTTTGTCTGGAAATGGCCAGTAAGTGTTAACTTATTTTTTTTTTTAAAAGACAGTCCTTCAATTCCATTGCTAAAAAAGTTGTTACATAATTCTGAATTAGTGTTGCTATCGTAAAACTGCATTGTCACCATATTTTCAGTAAAGTTTATCTTGGTGAGTCTAAAGTGTAAACAATATTTCATTTTGTAGGGTAAAGTGCATCAAATTGACAAGAAAACACTTTAAAAAATGTACATGATCACATGGCCATATGCTTTCCATAGATAACTTAGTTCTGTCTCCTGCTGGTTGCATATATCTGTGCAACTGGTGCTTAACCCATGAGCTGATGCCAACCTCCTTGACATTCTAGCTCATCCTGTTATACCAACTACAGTAACTGAGATGTCATACAATAAACTGTAGTTGGCCTCCCGAGTTTGCGTCGCTGTACGATTATGATGAGAGCTGGCCAATCCAGAGTCAAGATGCACATCAAGATGCACACAGGGTCTGCAAGTAGCTGCTGGCATTTCATGCCGGCCCACTCCAACTTTATCCATACTTCACCCTGTCATTGGAAGCGGTGCCCCAGGCCAAGTCTCCACTGGAGTGCCACCCCTTTGTTCCTCCTCATCACTTGCACACCTCTTGGCCCACCTCCGGCCCCTGAAAATAGTTATTTCCAATCAGACCTATGTGGAATTTCTTTTAAAGGAAAACATGAATTGTGCACCGCCTGGTTCCCTTAAAAACACGGCACCCCAGATGTCAGCTCTGAGCACTAATAGCGAGATTCCACTTTCATCGTCACACAGGGATGGAATGCTGCACTTGGGCCTAACTGGCTTGGGCTTCAGGGCTGTTCCTGGCCCTTCCCTCTCCTGAAAGCGGTATTTAACACTATATTGAAAATAGTTTATATCCATGACAGTTAAGGGCCATCTTTTCCACCTGAAGTTCACAATTGCCCTGCTTGCCACAACACCATGCTGCATACTTAGTCTCAGCTTTAATTTTCCTTTAACATTGTGAACTTTAAATTTCGCCCTACACTGCAACGATGAAGCAAGCATACAATATACAGGACACTGCCCTGTTCAACCCAGACTGCACCCAGCTGCAAATAGCCATGCATCAAACAGTGATCAGAGCCTTTTTATCACATCTATTTGTGTCTATTGATACAGCTAAGCTTTACATTTTACAGACACTCATGTCGCTGTCTTAATTCACAGGTACACAGACATGCCTGACATTAAATATATCAGTGTGAAATTGCTAATCAAATAAGTTTTAGATATTCAATGCCATTTTAATTAGCAAAATCTACTATTCAATAATTGCTTTGTGGTAGAAGAAACAGAGGTCCTAAATAAGTTTGTCAACACCATGAGTCCATTGAATGCCACTCACGGTAGGAACCCGCTGAGAAGCGTCTTTTGCAGAGGTGTGAGGCTTTAAATCACTGACTGATACAATACGGCTTCCAGTTGTCGCGTAATTCACGTTTCCCAGTGTCATGTGACACACTATCTGCTGCACGGGAGCCAGAGAAGGATAGTCTGCTTCTCTCCAAGCTTTCCTCTAGGCTCCACAGAAGATGCCAGGATTGCAACGTTGCTTTGGAGCGCTGGCTCCCGTGGCGCCTTGGAACACGCTGAGGGATTGTTGTTGTGGCTGTGTGCCTGACAATATGAAGTGATGTACGATTGACCACAATGACCATTGGTGGCCCTTGCGCTACCCAAGGCAAACTCCTCTCTGATGTTTTAACTGGGCAATATCTAATTCAGCAGAATTTTCCACCCACCCCAAAGCAGGTGCGCACAAATCTGCTTTATGAATAAGTTCTTTTTATGAATCTGGGCCCGCAATTTAATATAATTGATTTCTTAGAGCTGCCCTCCCCTTTCGGGACAAGAAAAACGAAGGGTTTCACAGAAGGTCTATTTATTAACAAAATAGAAATAATTGAATCCGAGAAAGGATATCCATAAAAGGCCAATGATGAGAAATACTCTGCACACTAGTCATTTTAATTTTCAATGCCACAGTTATGGAAATAGAGTTTAGTAACACACACTTCACCCGAAGTATCTATGCATTTAATTCAGCCTCAGCATGAAGGCATTGAATACATGAGAGTCCAGGAGGAATCATTCATTTGTGAAAACAGCAAATTCATTAAAATATCCCTGAATTTCCAGTTCTTGCTACTTCCCCTTTATTCAAAATGCCCCCTCCCCCTTACTCATAGACATGTCAGAATATCCACAGCATTTTAAATGCAATTGCAACAGACTACTGGACATTAAGGTATGTAAGTGGCTTGTAAAAGAAAAATGTATGTTCAGCATGTATGGAGGCTAGATTACCTTGAGTGATGTTTCTATTCAATAACTGGGTAAAATGTACCTTTCCCCCTTTCAATGGACACTTTGAACAGCAAGAGAAAGGTTAGCGAATAAGCACCCTCCTTTTTCTCTTGAGCAACCCTGCATTAATAACCATATTCTGCTTTTTGGTATATCCAAGAATTCCTTCAGTTATCGTCTTTGTCTAGTTAGGCACACAATAAGATGACCTATTCTACCCCTGTTAATAGTTCTTCTTTGCTAGACGTCATCGCCAGAGAAAAGGCTCTGGTGAATTCCACTGTATACACACCGTGTGCCTAATCCGTAAAATATTTTTTTTTCCGGAAGCACATACGCTTCTGAAGTGTTCCCTTACTTCTCAGGATGCACAGTCAATTTGTATCTTCCCACCCCTCGGTGCTAACAAGTTAGGGGCCGGAATTTACTTTAATTCCCTTTTATAGGATCATTCTCCAGAAGAGTACTCCTCTTTTACATAACACATCCAAATTTCTTTTGACTGAAACACAGAGTGGTGGGCACCCCATCTTAAGTAGTTCTTCCATTCAGCCCATCCCAGGTGGGCATCAGCCAATACGATAGGATTAGCTTTTCTCCATAGCCTGTCTGCTTTCTCTTACACTGAAGAAGGCCTGGGACTACTCCTTCTTGGGCTCACTTTTTGTGCTTTGGTCATAATCCAAAATGGGTCAGAAAAGGGAGGACTCTATTCCATCTACTTCTGGTTATCAATCCACCTTTCTCTCCTTCTTCCCCATTAGTCACTGAGTGAGCAAGTAAGTCTGTCAGTGTTTCTTCTTGAGTGAATGTGTGTTGAATCTTATATAGAACAGTAACTCCACCTTTTTGAGGTGTTTGCTTTCCCCAATCTAAATGGTCAATGTATATGATTGGTCCATGTTCCCAAAGTGACATCACAGTACACCTTCCCCTCGGTAGTCTTTGGGCATATTAATGAAGGGGGCAGTCAATGGGAGTAATTTCTATACCTAGTTTCCTTCCCATATGATGTAATCTCAGATTTCTTGCATTAAAATGTATCCCATTCTGAAACAGTAAATTCCACCTATGTGAGCACTTTATTTTCAGCTCCCCAGATTGGCATCGCTGATACGAACTGAATGATGCAATTCTCATCATAACACAAATTATTACTGAATTATCAATTTTTCCATTTAACTGATTTATACGTTTAGATTCAAATTATTTTCCTATCTCAAAGTGACAGGCTCATCCCTGGGAACGCTACGACATATACACTAGCGTGTGCCAATTCTTGGCGGCAAAATAGAAATTTGCCTAATTTCCATAATAAAACTACATTTAAAAAAGAAAATTATAGAAGATTTTCATCTGGATGTTTCCACACCTAAATGTTCTCTAAGATATTCGGTTCCAGAGATACAGGTGATATAAAGAATTCAAAATACATTTAAAGGGTATTTTCCTTTATACCAAAATATTGCATTACAATTCAGTTCTGGCACCATTTGAAAGTTGGTTTCGTTCACAATAGCAGCTTTTAATGTGTTTATTTTCATAAAACACAACAGTTTATATTGCATCGCCTTATCAAACGCCCACCAACAGTCCATATTCTCAGTATCTGTAGGTTTCCTAATCCTGACTCTTATTTCTGTAAAAAGGAAATGAACACACACAGCAGTAGAAAATGCAAATCCGTGTTTCTTCCTATAACTTGCTGTTCTTTCTCCTCTGGTTCAGCAGTTCCCCGTTATTGTAAAAGTTGTAGGTTATTTTTTTCTCTGGTACTTGAAATATTCATTTTAGGCCTAGTCAGTTATGGTTTTTAGTGGCTGCAAAACATTACACATTTTGTTTACTTGTGTTTCCCAACTGCTGTGTGCAGACTGCAGCTTAAATATTGTCTCTTATGTTGGCACTTCTAATCAATGGCGATTTCTTTAGACTTCACTTTTTCATAGCATTTATTTACTGATGATACTCCAATCTTGTCCTCCTGTCATTCGCCCCTGAGCTGTCGACTTGCAAAACTGCCTTTCTATTGTTTGTCTGTGCGTGGCACTGCAATTTGAAATGCTGCACTCCCCTAAATCAAAGGTAATCATTCTCTTAGCTTCCAGTACCACACCTCATCTGCTTTCCTATATCATTTCCTCTGACCTACATCCATTTATCCTGACCTCTTGACCTGTCTCCATAGCATTGTCATCTCAAGGATCTCTTTGATAAATGAAACAGCAGCCCTTTATAACTGCCACAGCTGCCAGGCTTAGCGTTTTAAACATCTGTACATTCTGATCCCATCTCACTCCACCAAAATATAAAGTACTCTGGTGCTCAGCATACAGGATTACTGCTCCATGAGTGGCTGAGCAAGCCATCAATTGTTTGTGTTTTCTTAAGGGAAAAGTTTACAATAAGCCCTGTCATTTACTAACTTCCAACATTCCTTTTACCTTTTATGTTGGGGGAACCATAATGGGCCAGCTACAGAACAGTGATAATCTGTAAGTGAAGTAGTATAGCAAATCTGCTGAGATATAAAAATTCAAAACCTAATAATTCCACTATATCACTAAGCAATGTGCTCTCCTAACCCAACTGAAGAGAAGTGTGTGATGAAACTGGTATCGGGTAATAATGACCCTATATATATGGTTGGGGTACATAATGTTGCTGGGAAAGGGTTGTGGTGACGATATATGTAGGGACAGGGGGAGCTGGGTTGCGGCTTTTTCCCCTGGATGTTCCATGTAGTAATGTCTGCACAAAAATCAGCCATTTTATGGTAAATTATTTGCATGGCAACATTTTTGTGGGGACATTATCACATGTAACCATTTAAGAACCCAAAGAAAAGCTTAATCGTAATACTCTGCAATGCTAGCGTATATAATCGCATCATTTTGCATTCTTTTTAAGTACTTGTTGGTTATTTAGATACAAAATGCAGGAAAACACATACCCAAATGCAATATTAAGTGAGGCCAAAAGCTAGGGTGGTCTGATTTATTTCACACATGGTATGGGAAATGTGGTTGCTTTAAACTTCCCTGTGATTTATTCTACTTTCATGATCCAAGGACACATACCAAAAGAGCTTGTGTGATAAAGCACTGTGAAGGTGTAGGAGACCGACAAGGAGGGGTCATCTTGTGGGCAATAACATTTTATAAAATCAGTTAAGAAACCTCTCTCCTTACTTCTAAGGGGCTTGCATTGCCTCAACCTAGGAAAACTTGGTTCTATGTCATAATCCTGCATTTTAATGCCCGAACACAAAAAAGGCAGAATATTTTGGGCTGTTTTTTTGTAGGCTTTAAAACGCGTCATTACATAGTACCCCATTATTTCTCTATCCTCTCCCACTCAATCAGGGGGTGTAACCCTCCCAAACCCCTCTTCCCATATCTAAACACACATTCTCCTCACACATCTGCATACAAACCCATGCACGCACACACATATGCATTTTCAAACTTACCTGTCACTCCCGCCACGAGTCCGCTGGGGCAAACAGAGCATGTCAGCCCCTGCGTGCACTCGTGTGCAGCAGGGGCTTGACCGTTCGATTTAGAAAGACCTCTCCATGCGGTCACAGAGCGATCTTTTTAAATCTGTCTTTTTTTTCATTTTGGAAAAAAGAAAAAGGTCTTGTGACCTAGGACTGACAACCTTGGTGAGTTGTCAGAATGTCCGTGAAAATTAAATGTTCTCCGTCAGAAACAACTAATCTAACCATAACACTATAAACATAAAGTCTTTAACTAAAGTGAATTTTGTGTGTCCTTCACCAGGAGAATGACTCCCTTCTTCTGATGTCTTGCTTCTGTCTTGTACTAGAACTCCTTCAATGTTCCATCACAAAGGACTGGGGAATAACTCCCTTTCCCACTTCTATAAAGATTATCCACAGTGGTTTTTAAGCACTTAAAAAAGAAAACCTTCAGGAAACTTGAATTAGTTCTTTAACTCTTTCCAAGAAGTAGAAATACTTTGGCTTCCATTTACTTCTCTGATGCGGGAGATAGCCCCTGTTCCACTTTGCTTTGGCAGAAGTATTGGGTAGATCACTGCAATGATGGAAATGACTCCTAACAGTCTGCTTGCTCAGTGGTATTGTGTTGACCACTGCGACGAGGGAGATGACTCCTGATGTACTCTGGTATGGTTTGGGTTGTCACCACTGTGATGAGGTGTATAGCTCCTCATGCTCTCTGGCTTCTTGCTTTGGCTTCCCGGATACCTCCCAGTCTTCCCGCCATTCACGTTACCTTGTTCTCTGTCGGGACACGGCTCTGGTTCTTCCCGGGGTCGCTGGTTTATTCCTCTGAGATTTCCGATACCTGCAAGTCTCTGCGGCTGGCTTGAGCTGGTGGTCTCTGTCATGAGCACTACTCCCGAGGAGCCCGGACTGGCCCAGCGCCCCCGGAAGCAGACCCTTCTTCCACATCTCCGGACCCAGCAGACCCCTACAGGGGCCCTTTGGACCGTGTCCTGGCGCCTTTGGCGCCAGGCTCATAAAGGACTTCAGTCCCGGCGCCATAGGCGCCGGGCTCATATTGATAAACTGTAATAATGCTTGGGTGGACTTACCTGAGGCAGACCATGCTGCATACTTACCCAGAACAATCCAGTCTGGCTGAAGTCCCCAGCCATCAGGGCTGGGAGGAACTATTTCCTCTATTCAGGAACTCTTTTCTTACCTGGGTGGGGCCGGTGGAAGAACACACACCTGAAGCACTTCTCTGCTATTTAAACCACGCCCGATGGAATACACATGCTTCGCGTTATTCTGCATCAGCAGCAGGGCGCTCACCGAGTTGGCTCCTGCATCCTGGCTCCTGACACGCCCGCCAGCACCCAGAACACCTGCAAACAGACAAAAAAAGAGAAGGCGAGCATTAGAAATTATACTTACCGGAATCCGGCCTCAGCAATCCTACCTCCGACGATCCTGCAAAGGAAAGGTACAAGATTAGCAGTGCTCTCAAACGCTCGCAGCCGCGCCACCTTGCCTTACCCATTCGTGGCCTCGCCGAACTCCACCACGGCCACGACGCCGGCAGCATCTCGGCACCTGAAAGACAGAAAAAGACAGTCATTAGAGGTGCCCGCTCTAAAGCGGCCACATTTCTTCCACTTACTTACGTGCTTCATCACGTGCGACAGCGGCTGTGTCGCCGGCAGCATCTCGGCACCTGTAAGCAGAAAAAGACAATCATTAGAAGTAAGCAGTCGCTTTTCTTTCACTTACCTTCCTCCACCGCGGCCACGACGCCAGCTACATCCCAGCACCTGCATAAGAGGAATACATGGTGAGCACTAACTAAGCACGGAGAACAAATACTCACCAAGAGACTTACCTGCTTTAGGTTTCTGGGTCCCGGCTCCTGTGGAGAAAAGACACTCGTACTTACGGCTACCGCAGGAGAGACGAAAGGACACAGTGTCCGCAACTATTTCTCATCCAGTGACGTAACTGGATCCTACGCACCCCTGCTCCTGAAGCAGGATGGAGAGCTCATCTTTACAATACCTAAGGTGAGAGCTCGCAGAAACCAAGTTGGGGGTCAAGAAGAGTGAGAAACGGGAGATTGGTGGGAATACATATCCACCCCAGCTGGTAATGAATCCCTTTTCTTCCACCTGCAGAAAACTTACTCTACAAGCCAGGCAATCCAAATTCGGAGGCCCCGTCCAGAGCATCTTCCGGGCCCTGCGCCTCACGATAGAAGAAACGGTAGCAGTCCAGTTCGGGTCAGCGTCTCTGTGGGAATCAGATGAGCGTTACAGTCTCCGTACTGTTTCAGACCCAATTGTCCACCTTTCTGCAGTTGCGCCACCACCTCAATTGCTTCTTTCTTTTGGTGAGTCGGCTCCCAGCCGGCTCCTGGGATGTTGTAGCAGCGTCCTGTACTTTGTGGCCTCTGGTCCTCCCG
Source organism: Ambystoma mexicanum (assembly GCF_040938575.1). Classification (NCBI taxonomy): domain Eukaryota; kingdom Metazoa; phylum Chordata; class Amphibia; order Caudata; family Ambystomatidae; genus Ambystoma; species Ambystoma mexicanum. Next base: position 835,299,669 of record NC_090923.1, read on the forward strand.
GTTTGAAACTCCCAGGCAGAACTTGCATGCTGCTGGCTTCCGCAATGAGAGATCTCTAGTCCGTTCTTTCTTCCTTTTTTATATTGACTCCACTCCACACTTGCGTAACGTCAACATCATCTTGAAAAATCTTTTTGGCACTCTTCGTGCCTCTAGTTAGCCACCTCATTGCAGTACTTTTCTGGTTTTGCATGTAGCTTCTCATGATGATCTTCCTCCCAGTACGATCTACATTTCTTAGTCATGGCTTTACATTAACACATAGTTCCACTATCAATGGTTGGAGAAAAGGGTGACCATGAAGGTAGGGGGCTTTGTGTCTGGGTTGTAAGGAGGCCTTTCCCCCAGGGGGACGTCCTTATCCCCAGGAGGGAAGTCCCCCCCCGCCCCTCCTACAATGTCCTCCCTTATATTACCACCCCTATGGGGACTATTGGGTAGCGTTCTCACCACCTTAGCCTCCATAGGAAAAGGCTTCTCTCTGGGGAGAAGTGATGAAACCTGGTGATTCGTCACAGTACCTACTGTTAGTGCTTGTTGGGCCCAGGCTTACAACTTGTTGGTAAGAATGATATAAAAGATATTTACAGAACCACAAAAACTGGACAGTTTTAGCGGATTTAACATGAAATGTTAAGGTCTTGTAAGCATTTAGGTTCTAAGGTTCTCTTAGAGTCTTTGCAACAATCAGTTTGAAAACCTTGCTTGGGCTATGCAATGCATTTCTCTGTTACAGTACTAATTGTCAATAATTAGGTCAGTTTTGCTCTTCATCGCTGATCAGCCCCATATTACAAAATCACAGCTTAAAATACTCTTTGTAAAAGACAGTACTTGCTGGCATAATGAGGCATGGTGCAAGAGTGTGCTTTGTACATCTTATGATATCTATGCTCGGGCTAGTTTGCCATCCTTTTCTGTCAGCATTTCGGGAGGCCTTTAGCACCCCAAATCTTCCGCACCCTAAGCCCGCTCCATGCAGCAATACTACCCCTGTGCTCTAGCTTCCTCCTGGGGCTAACTCCTCTAAACAAGGTATTGACCTTTGCTACATATACTCTCTTCAACCTCTCATCATCCTTGCTAACCACTGGTGGCACTCAATGCAAAATCGTTCCCTATTAAAAATCCTTGTCGAAATTCATGCATGGTCTAGATAGATGAATCAGTTGCCTGCTACTCGGACCTGTGCACCAAAAACTCCTCCATTACCCCAACCAACGCCTCTGTGCTGCCTCCCACTTTAACCTTCTGGCTCTCCCATTGCTGGGACTCCCTACTCCAAAAATGCCAACCATTCCATGTGACTGGCTTCAAGATTTTCTTTAAAAGAACCACTTTCTCGCCCAGGAGGGATCCCTCAAGTCTTAGGCTATAGACTCCACCTCACAAACCATGTAATGTCATGCTTCATAGAAATGTAAAGCTATTCTTTAACTGTCACCATTGACCGGTTCCAGTTTCTTTCTGACCAGCAGCCTGTTTGATGAATTGACTACTAAATTATGACCTTGCAAAGGTTTTTAACCCCCATGGCATTGGTGCTGGGCTGGTCCCCCAGTACGGTGGTTCTTGGTGTAGCACTTTTCATTTTCTAAAAATTGTTACCAACCCAGTGGTTACACCCCTATCTACCAACAAGTGTGCACTACCCTAGTCCCCAAGACCCAACATAATCAAAAGGAGTTTTCAAATGGATTGTGTCCTCCCACATATTCCACATCTTTGACATGTAATGTCCATAGATGTGCACTTCAGAAACTTTTTCGGCAGAGGGCGTCCTGCGTCGATGACATCGGGTCGATGTCCCTTCAAGGCCTCCATCGAGGGCGACATCACCGGATTTTATAAATAGGATGCACTGCAACATAGCCTCAGTTCCGTTGTTTCCCCAAACGTGTTTGCTTCGAGAACTCGGCGCACCTCGTGTGTTTCATCGTAGACATGTCTTCTTCTTCGACTCCGCGGTCTGGCTTCAAGACTTGCCGGGACTGCAAGTTGAAAATGTCGATCACTGACCCGAATCGCATTTCTTTGTGGTGCTTGCGCAAGAGTCACGACACTGACGACTGTTCGCAACATGCGTGGATAAAAAAACACCAGTCATAAATGCATGAAGTACTGGGATGAAGAGGCCCGATATGGAGGTATTAGTATGGGATATATTGACCCACTCAGCTGTGCTTTACCACATCACTTTGCTGCATTTGTGCAAGACACAGCAAAATTGCTGCGCTGGCTCCTGTGTGCACCAGTATCTCAAAACTACGTTTTTAAACAACCAAAAAGATGGCTGCATCATCCTGCCACCCACATTTCTGGCGGGTTGGAACAGGGGACACGCTTCAGGAGCGTGCTCGGAGACATTTAACTGGAATTAAATGAAAGAAGCAGCATTGCTTTGCTGAAAAACCAATATTCCCATTCCAAATGAAAACTTGTTCACCTTTAAAAATGTTGATTGACTATAAATTCATCCATTCCTCCTAAAACTACTATCATTGAAAAGGCCATGGCATGCCCAGAAGAAAGTCCTTGTACCTCTGTACAACCGGGCATAATTCCCGAATGAAAGGCCCAGTCAAAGTAGCTTGGAAAGAAATCGACCAGGATCTTTATTTTCACTAACACGGCAAACTCACGTTCATTTTCTTTAGAATGTAGCAAACATCAGCTGTCTTCAAAAGAACTTTAACCATCTGAGCCTGGTCAGTTTCATAAACCAGTGTTCAGATAAAACTCATGATTCAAAGAAAAATGACTTTAGCTGCAAGGACATTGCGGAAATCTGAGTGAGCTGCCCAAAACCGAATTAAAGAAAGAAATGTCAGCTTGCACCACGTGTGAAAATAGGCTGCTTACAAAATAAGGAAAAAAGAATGCCTGTGTTTTAAAACAGTACACTGGTAAATAAAAGTTTTACTTGTCTTTAGAAATATAAAGGGGTCTGTTACTGGGGAGAATATATCACGTGTTAATTGGTGTAACATGCTTATTTAATTCTGGATTTAAGATCAAAAGATGTTAAACCCAGGGTGTCTGGAGTTACAAAGTTGAAAAACAGGTTTTCTGCCAAAAGGGCTATCTCTCCCAGCAGATCCTGCCAACCCACTGATAATTATAGGGCGGAACAGACTTTCGTCTCTGTTGGAACCCAGGACAAACTTCAATCAGGCTGAAGGATCCCCCTATCCTGCTTGAAAGGAAAGGCCAGTTGGTGTCGGCTGGAAAGAAAAAAATTAAAGACAGTGACTCCTATTTGTTCTAAAGATTATTCCATAAGGAAACCTTAAGGACTTTTAGACAGCAACCAAAATTGGTAAAAATGTAGGATTTTCAAAGTGTAAAAGTAAATTTGTGGCCTTTAATTTAAAACTTGGTAGAATGTAGTGACACCAAGGGGACAGAAATGGCGATATATGTGAAATTATAAGAAAAGCATCCATGTTGGAAATGTAAAATGGTGTACATATCTTCCTTATAACAATCCCCACTCATGTGTAAAGTTGGAGACATGTAAATCCCAGTGAAAAGTGCGAAATACTGGTAGAGGAGTGAAACCAGGCCTCACGGACTGGGGGTTTGGATTGAAATGTGAGAAAAAATATGTAACCTGTATCTGATTGATTTACTAAAAGGTTTCAATTGTGTAAATGTGTTTGTGGCAAAATTAGATTTTAGTTCCAGTAATTCTGGGAGGTTTCTGGACACTGTAAATATCACCCCATAAACATGACATCATTTTTCTGAGATCCAACCAGCAAAGAGCGAGGCTGAGACTTCCACCCTTGCCCAATCCTATTGTTAGAGGCGGGTGTAGTAAAGCCTGCCCTTGTCATATACTGTGATGATGTCACCTGGCATTATAAATAAGAGCCCCTGACAACACACAACAGGCTGATTCCTGATTTCCTACGCCAGCGTCCTGTTCTTGTCTGTTTCTGTCTTCATCTTGCATCAATCCATCTAAACTCCAGATCCCAATCACACGTCCAAGCATTGCTGATCTTGCTTCAGCTAGGCCTCAAATCGAAATTAATCCCAATAACCAAGGGAAACGCTATGGTGTTTTGGGAAGCATCCAGGGATAACAAAGGGAAACGCTATGGTGTTTTGGGAAGCATCCAGGGATATCCAAGGGAAACACTGTGGTGTTTTGGGAAGCATTCTGATGTAACCTGGCTTGCCACTTACTTCCTGCTGCTGCCATCCTGCTCTCCTGATGCCCTATAGTATCCAGTAACCAGGATTGCCAGTCCAGAAGAACTATCTTTTGGTATCCAGTCCCTGCCCAGCTGACCCTGTCACACTGATTTTGTCCGGCTGCCCTGTTTTAGACCAGATCCGTGTGGCAACCAGAACCGCTGACTGTCCAAAAGCCAAAATAAAAGTGAACTGTATCAATAGGAACCATAGAAACAAAGCATACCTTGTTGTGCCTTGTCCTTAGTTCCAATCTCTAAGCTGCCCTATTCTGACCCCAATAACTTATAATATTGTCACAATCATTCTTGCTACCCTGCTTAGATTTTTTGTGCTAGCGCCAATTTCTTTAATAATTTTGTCTTGTGAAATCTAAGCTAGCTCTCTCTCTCGAGTGATCGGACTGGTTCTGCCAGGGCGGGCGCGGAGGTGCTAGGGTTGAACTCGCGAGTCAACCCCGGAGCTTACTGTAACTCAATCTTGTAGTCCAGCCTGAATGTCCTAGTGTAGAGTAAAACTGTTCCTTGTCAAAACTGATTTCTTTGCCTTTTTTCGCACCTTCATTTTCTCAAACGCACCTCACTAGATCTTGCATAACGGACTCAATTTAACAGCTAGAGACTTCATTTCACTTTTATATTGTACCTATGACCCATAGCTACACCCCAACACAAAAGCCGCATCACAATAATTCACCCGTCTTTATTAAAAACCGTTTTGGTAAATTCAGGGGGGATTTGCAAAAGTGTTAATTTTACGTGTCATTTTGATTATAGACTGTTTTCAATCTTCCATTCAATATCTTTCCAGTGTTGCTCCAGTAAAGAATTGTTTTTGTTTAAAGAGTTATACCCATTCATTCATTTATTCATCCATTTCCGAGTGTCAGTTTATCATCGCCGGGTTTGAAATCCATTTTTCTCTTTTGTTTGGGGAGGGAAGGTCGGATTTAAATTCTGTTTGTCTGTCATTCCTGATTACCTGCTGATTCTGTTTATCCACTTAAAATTGATTATTTGTGGGTTGAGGGAACATTGTAGGGGGAAAACACCAGTGCTATCTTACCTAAAATCAAAAAGTGCTCCTATTCCCTGGTGTTTTGTAGTTGTGTCAATAGAAGGTTAAACTAAGTGCATTGCTTACATTCATATTGTTCTTATCACCCCATTGGTGATTGCTGCCCCATATAAAAAAAATGTATTTCTTTTAATTTTCAAATAAATATTATATTTTATAAACCAGCATGGGTCATGGTCCATTGGGACCTAGGTTATTTGAAAAGTGGGTGTGATGAGTGGTGTATCATCTCAATATTGAATCTAATCTAACCTAAGCATTTCAATTTCGCGCTGCATACTGGGCTGAGACTAAGGTGGGCGTCGCCTGATTGAAATCCTTAACATTAAGAAAGTACCAACAGCGTTCTAGTTGTTATCCAGCTGCAAGAGGAACTCTTTGCATAAAGGGAGTAGAGAACAGATCTGAGAGAAGCAGAAGTAGCAGCGGTAGCAGTTCAGGACAGAGAAGTAGCTGGAGCAGCAGTAATAGACGAAAGAGCTGAATCAGTTAGGATCAGAGAGACTGTGAAACTAAATGGCAGCAAAGAAGCAATGTCAACATAGTGATGCCAGGAAACCAAAGGAAGTGTGAAAGAGGAAAATACAAGCCTGTTCTTCATTACCGAGACAGGCGAAAAAAGCACAAGAGAAGTCCAAGAGACAGCTGAAACCAAGGTTTCTTTCAGTGGTGCTGTCTCTGATATTTTTTTATACAATCCAACGAGAACGTCCAATCAGGGAGCTGAGGATATGAACCCTGCAGCAAGAGAATCTGCTGCACCATGTGTCCATCCAACTTCCAGCTATGGGCAAGTAGCAATATGCCCAACTGAATCGAGAAGGCGGTAACGTATAGAAGAGGCAAGAAAAGCTGGTCCGCTGCCAGATATAAAGGGAGTCTTGGAGGACGCAGACTGTCGGATGGTGTCGGCGGAGATGTGCAGTATGAGGAGAAAAAAAATGTGCCCTGCTGCGTGGGAAAGGGGAGTTCAGCGTGAAGCAACTTGTGTGCTTAGGCCAACAAAGCCAGCAGCAAGGAAAGCCTCGCTGGTGACGACAGTGAATCTGGGAAGGGATTTGTTCATCAGAACCACAGCCTCCCATATTTTAATGGGGAAAAGTGTGCGCAAAAATTATAACGGGGACTTGTGATGAAGTTAAAAAGGGGGAGGAAACAAACCCGACGTTGAAAGAAACTGAAATATTAAGAACGCTCGTACCTATTGTTTACCTACTCCTCTTTGTCCCAGTGATTCTGGGAAATAAAATGGGCAGTAAAATAAACCAAGTTTGCCCCAGCCAAAACAACATTAATTAAGCTATTGCTGTATAAAGTAAAGACCAGGGGATGTGGATTGTCCCCTATGGCATTAACAGATCCACTTGAAGGGAAGAAAGAAACTGCCCCAAATAGGTGGACCGAAAAATAAGGAAATCTTACTTGTAACTTTATTTTTGGGATTATTTTGAGTTGCTGGATTAACAGATTGAAACTTTGCACAATCAAGTGGAGGAAGGTTGTAGGAAATGTAAGGAAGGCATGGTATCAAACAGTGAAGACGGGCACAAGTGATCTAAGTTCCAGGGTGTTTATTGAAATTCAGTGATTTGGTTGAATGCCTATCCAACCTAAATCTTAAAGATGGGAGCAAGCTACGACCATCAAATAATAACACAGTCCTAGTCTAGTCTGTCAAAATAAAAGGGCCTATACTAATAAACCTATTGCCAATTCTCACTTCTAAATAAAAAGGATGGGGGGCAATAACGTATGCAACAAAGAAAAGTGTTCAAGAAATAATGTCTGGACTGTTGAGCAGTTGGCTTCCCTTCCCCATCTTTTCAGCACCGGCAAAGCAGCACATTTAGCTTCACACAGACTCTGGCCTCTTTGCCACGAGGACACAGTTCGAAGCCTAGACATCCGGGCCTTCTGTCAGTCTCTTTTCAAATAACAGTCTCTTACTGCAGAGGGCCTGTTGTAACAAACAAATATCATAGTTCCATTTCTATTAGGATCTTCACATAGACAAGTTCTTGCTTCCAGTATTTATCATGGGTCTCCCTCCTTCAGGCTTAGACCCCCTTTGTACCACATTGTTTACTCTTGGTCGGGCTCGGATCCCCTTGATCTCAAAATCAAAGACTTTCGAATGTGCAATGGGTTTTGCTTAAACCATCGCAGGACCTCTTCAATTCACTTCATACAATACTTTCAATCTTTAGGCTTTCGTTTCTGTTGGCAGGATACCTTACAGAGACCTTCGATTGAGCACACTCACGTTGCCCCACCACTCTGTTAGCGGTATTATATCTTTCCTTCTCAAGTGCAAACATTCATCAGCAGTTTAGCTTTACTCGCATCTTTCATCGCACACGTTTAACAGTCCGTTCCAGCGCTAGTTATACAATGTTGCCCCTTGCAACCTTGACTTCAACACAGACTGGGCTTGCATCCGTCTCCCCAACTCAGCAGTTGTGTTAATCTGTCTAATGCTTCTTTGTTCTTGGAGCCAAGCACTATACCCCGGTGGCTGCTGCTCCTCCCCACCTTGTTTTGTTACATGGGAGGGCCTTCGGTATCTCCGACACACAATGCAAGAGTCTTCAGTCTGGTTTCCTAGCCTTATGATTTCTGCATCGGAGGTATCTTGAAAGTAACTGGTTCTTGCTGAAAAGGTCAAAGATATTTCCCTCCATGCAAAACCCTTCATGGTTTCCCATCTTTCTCTCCTCGTTCAGCTGCCAACTCGAAACTGTTGTTCCTTCATGTGCTTTGCCTCCCTCAGAGTGTGCTCTCATGCTCTGCCTTTTATCTGTGTGGGGAAGTTTAATAGAAGTCGGGTGTGAGAGATTGTCAGTAATTACCTGACTTCGCCTGACCACTCTGACAAATAAATGCAAATAAAACGGGGAAGAGATTGATGGCTGTGAATGGCACGGGGGTATAAGCAAGAAAGCCATAGAGCTTCCGTTTTCACTCTGTGGAGATGGAGATCGGGATAATAGCCACGAATTGACACAAACAGGAAAATAGATGAGCAGATTGAGCTAAAGGTGTGAAAGGAAGGCTTGCCAGTCGTCTGCATAAATGTGACTGGAATGAACAAAAACTGACAATTGCATATAAAGGAGATGTCTTCCACAGTGGGAATAGTTGGAATTGGAAAGTAGAGCGGATTAAGAATTGAAGGGTAGGCTTTTTCTTTAAAATAGCATGTTCATTTTTTTAAAAACATTTTATTTCGAGCTTGGGGTTCTGCACTACTGTGGCTTGTATTTGTCTGCCTATGACACATTGTTAAAAAAATGTGCTTAAACTTGTGGCAAAAGTATGCGACTTGAACTTTTTTCAAATATCCTAAAGTAGCCAAGTGGTACCAGCTTCCCCAGTCCCTGCTCTGTAGCCTGCATGGGCCATAAGGCAGCATTGCAAACCGACATTGCCTATGTAAATCTAACAGCCATTTAAAAGTTTCTTTTCACCCTTTTATTTCTGCCAGGGGTTGACATTTCTTCCAAATGCTTTGAGGATGAGGGCACTAAATATGCACATAGCAATCATCCTGGCCCATAGGTATCACGCGTGACATGCAAACACCAAACATACACACTGATATATATGCACCGTCTGTTAATGAAGCACCATCCCTAGCACATAAACACAGGTCCACATGCAGCAGTTATTGGCACAATGAGCCCCGTTTATATTCCCCTAGCTTCTCATGAGAACTGCTTTAAAAAACAATAGCTTTTTACCTGATGCTATAAATTGATGTGCTATAAAATACATGGTTTGTCATATTTTCCAATTTTAAAAATAAATGGTATTTGGGGGGGGTCGTGGAGGGCAATCCCACTCCTCCTTTCCCCTTTGGCGTGTCCAGAGAAATAAGGAAATTATACTGAAACGTTTCAAGGGCTGCTTTTGCTGCCCATCACTAGTGCTGATTACAGCATCTGCAGACGAATTATTGCTTAGAAGTACCTGCACAGTAGCATGTATGAGGAGTCGGCAATGAGAGCCGGACAAAAGATAGATATATTTTCAAACCAAGACATTCATTAAAATAAAAATAGGTTGGGAAACTGCCTAACTGGCTCTATTCTAAGCGGAATTTCCCTACCTAAAAATCAAACCTAATGATCAGTTTATTTCATGAAGTCAGTAACTGAAGAGCCGTCTTTGTGTCCAAAACATCATATCCTGAACCTCACACTAAAACAAAGTGTGCAAGGAAATGTATTTTTTCTTGATGTTGATGAAAGCCCAAATGTTGTAATGACTTCAACAAAAATGTTCTCCAAGGTAGAGACCCTTGGATCCAGAGAGTGGTTCCCTTCCCCTGGTTTCTTAAATAGGATGGCAAACGTCCACTTGAATTAACAGTTCCTTTCTTCACTGGACTCACAAAGTTCTTGTTCAAATCACAATTTTGCAACAGTGTTTCTGTAAGATTTCCTTTAACTCTTCAGATTGGCTGGTTTATTTCCCTGCCAGGAAAATGCTCTCTCATCCACCTGTTGTACTCGCCTGTCAGGTTTTCTTTTTGTTTTTTTCAGATTCTCTGGTGTACTCTCCTGTCAGGGATCTTTCCATAACTTCAGCTGCCTGTACTTGCCTGCCAGGACTGCTCTTAATGTAATCAGTTACTTGATTATACAAAAATGGCCTATACCCTGTGGTACTTGGTATATTTGCCTATTGTAGCACTTGATCAAACGTCTCTCCCACACCGACATCTCATGCACCTGTATTGGATTGGGGCTTCTCTTGGTGCTGTCTTGTCTGCATACAAACATTATTGGCTGTTGCGTTAATACTTTCTCGACTGCATTCAAATATTCTTCTTATGATTGTTTCATGGTTGACAATCTCATGTTTATCAAATGCGTTCTGGCGGCTTGTCAGAACACCCCTTGGACCCAGCTGCTTTGGACAGACTTGCCTGTCTCTTCCAGCGTCTCCGGTCTCTTTCCACCTTGGAGTCAGCGGATGTCTCCCCAGCGTTCTGTGCGGCACCGTTATCACACTCTGGCTTCCCCTCTCAGTCTGGGCAGATGAACGCTGCTTCTGCGCAGCTCCTCGGGTCTGCACGGCTTTACCTGCTCATTTGCGGGTCCCTCCTTCTATCCTTCTATCCTGGTAACCTGCTCTGTGTGTCTCACGCTCGCGAACCTTTGCCTGGAGTTCACCACCCTCTCCTGTACTGCTCGCTTTGTTAGTGTGGTCAGTCTTTAAATGTCCTGCGCAAGGTAGGCTTTGAAAAACTAGCCTGCATTTTATATTTCAAGCACCTCTCACTCTGCACAAACTTTCATCCTCCTTCTTGTCTCAGTACCCAAGTGATTATCGGAGTTGAGATCATGAATGTCATTGGGCTTTTAACTCTCAAATGTTTTTCTCAGGACTTTCCGTAAGGCATATTAGAAGCAGGAGGCGATGTGAGTGGTTGGTGTTTGGGCGAACGGTGGGGCCCGGACTAACATGTGGTGAAGAAAATGTTTCTTGATATCTTATACAAGGGGCAACATTGGATGACGATAGACTATTAAGGTACTTGGTGTCAGTCTGCCTCATGGGAAAGGGAGGGATACTGTTTCATCCAGTGAAGTCATAACATCTCCCCGGGGGTTGTCCCCTCCCATGTGATCCTCCCTCATAAAGCGGCCTGAGGGTCAGGATTAGGTAGCAGCTGCCTTCCTCTGGCCACATGGGAGGACTGGATTTATCACACGTGGAGCAGCACTACTGGGCCCATGCTGCGGTATTGCAGCCAGGAAAAGTGGTTACTTGGGAGCATCACCACTTAGTCTGTTGCCAGCACAGAAGGCAGCTTTGCTAGACAAGTCAGTGAGCCCTCTGGAGTGTCCTAGTGCCAGCACAGAAGGGACTGTGGAAATTAGGGGGGCATCGTTGCAAGATCATGATCACGGTGTCCTGCCAGGTCGACGCCAGCACAGATCATTAGCAACCTGCATGACCTTGCAGCACTTCAGAACACATGTTTATGCGAAGGGGGGCACTGCGGATAGCCAAGCAAGATGGCTGCTTAACTCTGAGGCTTCGCTCTATGGCGGGAAACCCTTGTGACACTTGCAGATAATGCTGATATTGCATTTTGCCTGCTGATTATACGATCTCACGAGTGACTGCATCGCCCGGTTGCAGCTCAGCCTCCATGCTGTCTAGCAAGTGCAGAGACCAGTTTGGCTGTGGCTTGGCCGGTGCTGAGTCGGTGGCAGCATCTGGAGACCTAGACTGCATACTGCCTTGGCGACGGGTACATATCTGGAGGCTGCTGGGCCGTACCCGCCCCGAAGGTGCAGAGAGGAATTGGGGCTGGAGGGGCTGGCGCCTGGTGTTGCTATGGCAGCCGAGCATTGGGTCCGGCGTGGCCCGGGGCCTGCTCTGTCGACTGCCTCGGTTGTGTTACAGCCCTCTGGGATGCCATGCTGGCTGCAATGCTCGGTGCGGAGAACCATTGGGGCTGCTGGGACCAGCTATGGCGGCAATCATAACTGCGGCCTCCCGCAGAAGGGACAGCCGTGGTGGATGCTCGCAATAGCGGTTAAGTGGCCCGCATTGACATGCAATACCCCAGAGCTCCGGTGGTGATGATTCATTAAGTCTGGGCCTGTCGCAATGCGTTGAAGACGACTGGGGGGGCTTCACGGAACATAAAACGAAGCGGGATAGTGATGAGCCTCAGTGTGGGGGTTTGATTTGCCTATATTCATGGACACCCTGCTATCAGCCAGGCGGGTTGGCCTCTGGTGTCAGAGGTGATTCATGGGGCCACAGCTCCGGGCTAGAGTCCCTGTTCTGGTGCACTGTGTGGTGGGCACTGTTACAATCACGTTAAAGCTGCAGTATTGAAAACAGGTGGGTCCTCTGGTAGTGTGCTGCCTTAGCTCCAGTTAAACAAAGGGGCTGCTGTGGTTGGAACATTTGCCCCACATCTGGGCTGGAGCAGCCCGCACCAGGGTGGCAGGTGGTGCTGGATTACACTGCCCATGGAGACGCATACACTGTGTTTTCTGGGCCCCATAGCTCTATATCGACACCTCCCTGTTAATACCGGCTCCTTGCACAATATGACCCGGGAGGTAAGAAGGTTGGTCCAATGGACATATTTGCTCAGGCAACTCCACGGAAGGAGAGAGACGCAATGCCCCAAATGGTGGTTGCCCCCGAATAGTCAGGGAGCACCACCCCCTCACCCTCACATTGAATGTCAACGCCATCCTGGCGCAGCTGTCGAAAGATCAGCTGATTAATGAGGCTTAGGAACGGATTGGGGCAAGGGAAGACACTGTGGACAATCTAAAGTCAACAGTTAAAGCCATGTCAAAAGCTATGAGGTATGTCAAAGCTAAATGTGATGACCTTGAATCCCGCTCACAAAGGAACAATGTAAGAATAAATGGAGTCCTGGAGGATGCCCTCGCGAGGAACAGGAAGAGCAACCACTCAAAGATCTGCTGTAGAAGTCAAAACTGTTGCCCTTTTTTGCAGTAGAGAGGGTGCATAGAGCACTGACCCAGAAACCCAAACCTGGTGACTTCCCTAGGCCCATAATAGCCAAAATCCTGACCTACCAGGACAGGGACTTACTCCCGAACCAGGCAAGGGACAAGAGCGCGCTTTGGCTGGTCTCCAAAGTTATGTTTTTTTCCTGACTTGTCTGTGGCGGTTCAGCAGGAATGGGGTCAATCAAGAATATGCTGCGGGAGTGCAATATCCCATATGCGATACTATTTCTAGCTCGATTGTGTTTCCAAATCCAGGGTGAACTGTATTTCTTCACGGTCCCGGTTATCGAGGCCAAAATACTGATGCAGCCACCGCCCGCTGCTCCCCCGGATGACCTGCCGGCGACATGAGAATTCTACCTCCTTATATGCATTGAGATGTTAGTCCTTATTATGTGTTGATGGCATCTGTTCTAATTATCACTGCTACTGTTAAAATGTATGTCTTAGTGGAGATTTGAAGGAAAAACGCCTGGAGCGGCGATAGCACGCCCCTGTTGCAATTGCATGGTTTGTTACAGTGGGAAACCTGCCCTGATGTTGAGGCGGTACAGTTATGGGTTTGGTGGAGTAGGGAGGGAATGGTTTACACTGCTTGTTGGGGGGTGGCAGTGAGGGTGGGGTAGGGAGTGGTTGGGCACATTCGGAAAAGGGTGGGTTGTCAAGAGGAGGGGAAGTGGGTGGGGGAGGGGGAAGATGGAGTGGGGGGGATAAAACGTTTTTTTAAAGTCTTTGCAGACAGGTAAGTGATGCTATGGCACAGATTGCAGTGTTTCGGCAGTGTGGGCCCACAGGGCTGGTGCCACTGTTGGGTGCAGGGGGACATGACTACAGACAGATGTGATGTCAGTTAATGTGATAAACTGGAACATCCGGGTGTATGGGAACTACTCCAAGACGGGAGGAATTATGGCATACATTAATTGGCATGAGATCAATGACTTGTTCCTCCAAGAAACTCATGCCACAGCTGGGGTCAGTGGGAGTGTAGCGGCAACATGGGTGGAAGAATAGGTACTTCACCTCCTATTTGACCCAGTCCCGGGGTGTTATGAACCTCATTCATAAATCGCCTAATTTATCAGGAGAAATTCACATGTGGACCCTGAAGGCTGTTCTGTGATTGTACATGGCGTACTCGAAGGCACAGAGATATTCCTAGTTCACACATATGGGCCAAACATAGATTCCCCTGAATCTAGAGCTGCACGTTCCCTACTGGGCCAAATGGATGCATTTACCATCTGGGATGTATGGCGCCTTTTGCACCCGCAGACCCGTGTCTACACCTTTTGCTCCTCAGTGCACGATCAGGTATCGGTCTTCTTGCTCTCACAATTACTCATAGGGAAAGTTGTAGCTGCGGATATTCTTGCACGCACACTATCGGATCCTTCCCCCACAGTCCTACGCTTGGTGGTTGGTAAGAGGGCTGCCTCATACAGGGTGTGGAGATTTAAATCAGAAGCATTACAGGACATAGTGTTTAAAGCTGACATAGAAACCGATATTAAAACCTTCTTCCTGGCAATACTGCAGACGCTACATCTTATGACACAAGATGGCAAGCGTTTAAGGTGTTCATCAGAGGGATGGCAATTTCTAGAGAATTTGGGTTCGTTAAAACTATCCAGCGAGACCTGCAGAGATGCAAAGACAAAGAAAAAGGTGCTAGAGAGTGCGTACGCCGCAGCGCCTATCCAGCAACTGCTGGCATGTATATGCACTACCCTGGAACAGTTCCGAGATCATGCACGGAGGGAAACCAGATATTTCTCTCAGCCGGCAGCCGCTAGGAGATATGCGGAGGGTGACCGGCTGGGGTGAAAGCTGGCACGATTTGTGCGCTGCGAAAAGGGCCTCACGCACGTTGATTGTGTTCTAGACACACAGGGGGATAGTAAATGGATGGACCACGATATCCTTGGGGTGTTTCGAAATGTATACCCTTATATGAGGCTGGTCAGCAACACAGGGAAAAAGCTATACACTCGCTGCTCGAAGACATGCCTCTGTCACGGCTGTCTGAAAATGCCAGAGACCAAATGAATACACTGCTTACAGTTGAGTAAATAATGCCCGTTATTAGAGACCTACCGAAGCATAAACCCCTGGGCCCGGATGAGTAGACAACCAAGTTTTAAGGAGAGTTTGGGGCGGTACTGGCCCCTCATCCATTAAGTCTGGGAGGAATCCTTGGAGAACTTGCTTCTCCCTGAATGTCTGCGTGAGGCCACAATAACAGTGCTGCTTAAACCAGATATGTTTTGGACCGTAATGTGGATCGTATGGGCCCCCTGCCACTCATGAAGGTCGCTACTAAAATGTACGTGAAAGCACTGGCAAAGAAATGGCTCCCATTGATGTCAGACCTGGTCCATGGGGACCAGGCCGGCTTTATCTCTGGCAGATCAGCAATCCTTAATATCCATTGTCTATTCAACGTCATGGTGAGGCTAACCCCTGAAGCTTTTGCAGCGATGCTAGATGCGCAGAAAACGTTTTTATGGTGTCATGGGAGTATCGCCTTGGCGAAGATGGGGCCTGGCTCTAACATGATCCGCTATATCAAGCTCTGTTATGCTCAACTGGTTACCAGAGTGTTGGTTAACTCTCAAGTCTCCGAACAATTTGTTTTTTGTAGAGGCACCCGTCGGGATGTCCTCTGTTTTGTTCGCCCTAGCCATTTAACCGATGGCAGATCTGGTTTGAGAGTGCCATAGGAAGCAAGGGCATACAGTTGAAGGACCCCCCCAGAGATCATTTAATTGTACGCAGACGATGTATTACTTTGTCAGAAGCCAAGTCAATTTGAACGTGATTAAGTGGGATATTACACGCGTCGGCGAGTACTCTAGTTTTGTAGTGAACTACACTAAGTCGGAGATTTTCCCACTGACAAACCACCACAGAGGGTGGGCGCCCAGTCAGATTTAATACCTAGGGGTTAATATATCTAGGGAAAAGAGCGTGCTCCTCCAGGACAACTACACTGCAGAGGAGCGATATGTGGAGGAGAGAATAATATGCCCCAATTACGCTAGCGGGCAGACTGGCTCTTGTTAAAATGTTATTGCCTAGACTGCTGTTTACTTTTTGTCAATGTTGCCCTCTGGCCAGGTCAATCATTTTTGGCTTGAATTCCTGGATCCCGCTCACAATTTCTGTGGCTCGCGGGTGACATTCGGAAGAAATGGTTGGAAATGACATTGCTCTATGATAGGGGTGGTTTTGCAGCACCGCATTTTGAAATGTATAGGCAGGCAGCCCAGCCACAGTTTGCCACATATTGGTATGGAAACGACCATACCTTGCTACATGGTTAGCCGAAGGTCAGTCGAACACTAGGGCATTGCTGCTCGATGTGAAATTCAAAGGCGACTGCCCATATGAGTCAGTTGTCAATACAGTGACCACATGGCACGCCATATACATGAAAATAGGGTTGGTACAAATCCGTATTATAAGTGGATCCCACTGTGGAGATTCTCAGGCCTCGCCCATACATGGGACAGATGACTTATTTCATACTGGGAACGGAAGGGGTATAGGGCTGTGCGTGACGTGTTTCCGGAGGGGAAGTTTATCACACCGCAAGTGGGGAGGTGGGAGCATAATGGTACGGCTCTGGAAATGGTACAATACTATAGACTGCGTGGTGGGAGGATTACCCCGCTGAACCCCCTGAAGATGATTTCCTGCTGTATATCACCAACTCCTGGGGTGGGTGCAGACTTCTGGCCACATTATACAAAATGATAATGAGCAAAATAACTTATTGAACCCCAGTATAAGGTGCTGATAGGCCGATGACTTGGGTGTTGTCCTGTCAGATGAGTGGAAACATGTGTTCTCATACCAAAAACTGTATCAATGAACTCCAGATTTAAACTAGTGCAATATAAAATTCTTAACAGATTGTATTATACGCCTGACGGGATTGGCAAAATGTACTAGTTGATTTACAGTGGCTCCCCTAGATGTCGCCTGGCTAAGGCTGACCACCTGCACATGCTTTGGAGTTGTGGCCGCCTGGGTGAATTTTGGGAGTCTGTACTAAATACATTGTCTGAAGTGGTGGGGCTACCTGTGGCATGCTCGTCCATGGGGGCACTATTTGCCTGTGATCAGACATCCCTGTGAAATGGGTGAGAGCTTTTATTAATCTGGGATGCATGGTGGCCAAACGATTTATCTTAAGGAAGTGGAAGGACAAGGAATAATTTTTGTTCATAGTATCGACCGTCGTGCAGCGTCGAGCCTTGGTCCTCGATGCCCTCCGTAGCTTCCCTCGTAACGTTGACGCTGGTATATGAAGCACGTGTTTTGACATTACGTCTGTTCCATTTTTTCCGCATTGATGCATGCTTTGGGGCTTCTCGCCTCAACGAAACTTCGATTGCGTTTATTCAATCAAGGGAATCTGATATGTTCTCGTCACCGAAGACAAGTTTCAAATGGTGTACAGACTGTGAGGAAATAATGTCCATCACAGACCCTCACCGCGTCTCTGTGGTGTTTGGTGACGGGCCACAAGGTGATGGTCAAGGCTTTGCGGGGGTTTATGGTCTTTGCAACAAAAACATTGCATCAAAAACTAAAAGCATTGAAGGAAATACATTGAATTTAAATGCATCAAATTGCTATGTTTTACATTTAAAAGTACATATCCATTGAAACTTGTCCATCAAAAATAGGAATGGACAAGTTTTGATGGATATGTACTTTTAAATGTAAAAGATAGCATTTCCATGCATTTATTTCACACGTTAAAACCTTACATGGAGCTGTCCAGTGTGAGAACTTCAAAGTATTTCGGGACTGGCCAGCTTCATGTAATGTTTTAGTGTTCATTATTTAATGGGGGGGTCCCCCACCCAACCCTCAAGGGAACCCCCCCTTTCCCCCCTTTACCCTTACCCAGACCCTAACCCTTCCCCTAATTCTAACCCTTGCCCTAACCTTAACCCTATTTGTAACCCTTGCCCTAACCTTAACCCTAAGCCTAAAATCCATCGAAACCCATCGATTTTATTCAATGAAAATGCATTTGGATGGAAAGTATTTTCAATGAATAAAATTCGATGGAAATGCATTAGAGAAATCAATTTTCGATGAAAAGTCTAGATACCCTTGCGGGAAAGGAAGGGAAAACTAGACGCAGGTAAACCCTCCTCCAAATCCCCAGCCATTACCCCATCCAAAAGAAAGTCGTCCTCATAAAATTCCCCATATTCTTTCTTTCTTGCTCCATCTAACTCATTCTGGGTTGCAAGTGGTCAGGCTGAAGGGCTACTTAGCGGCACCATCAATCTTTAAGAGATCTCCGGGTGAGGAATCATACTTCAAAGTGCTAATTGTGGTACAGTTTCTTATAGGATAAACGTTTGTTTCCGCCTATTCCCTTCATCGGGCCATCATAGGATTTATATCTAGAACTGAGGTAACGGTCAGCACGCAAGCTTCACATACCAGCATCGACCTCACAAGGGGCACTATGGAGGCCATCGAGGAACAAGACTTAACGCTGCACAATGCTTGACCCTAGCAAAATAAAATTCCAAAGCACGCTGCAAGCAGACTTGAATATCGAAGATGAGGAATATGTGGGAGGAACGTCCAGTCAAAAGAAAGTTACCACGGGTAAGTAACTTGTCCTTTGAACTGATGATCTGAAAGAACAAAGAAATATTGGGGCTGAGTACAACAAAGGAAATACACCAATCACAGGCTAAAAAGATTCACAGATCTTTTATTACTGTACAGTTTACAAAGCAAAACAGTTAGCCATCTGGCTCCCAACACCTTGCAGTGTGTACCAGCCGACAAAGAGAGGTGAGAGAGTGCTGAACATCTAAAGACTAGCGTATTTATACATTTCATGCAATATTATCCAGCCTCTCCATGTTAATAATTCGTGGTCTAGAGTTCGTGCCTAGTTCAAATACAGCTTTTACAATATCATGCGAAGGATTACATAAGTTTGTATTTCCATGAAGACACAATAGTGATGTATGTTCTCGGATCCCGCGGTAAGCCTTATTTCAAGTTTCTTCACAGTGTAGTTCAGCTAAAGCATACGCTCGAGGTTTGTTCTTCATTGTCCCAATGTTTATACAAGGATGAGGCTTGTGAGCGCAGACAGCACTATATGAAGCACAAGGTCTCTTTGCTCAGTCTAAACAGTCGGATCTCGGACAACCTAAACATTAACAGAACTCAAAGGTCGGAAGGCTTGGCTGCAAGTCAAAAATATAGCCCACCATTTTAGAACGTAGAACTCACGAGTGGACATCAAAATGGCGGATGAATCTTAAAATGTCAGCGAAGTTAACCCAAAAATAGGAACTTTGCAATGCGGTTTTCCGTGTAACGCGAATAGGCTTAGGCCAATATAAATATAAGGAGGTACTATATAATTACCATTTAACAAATCTGGGTTGAGGGCCCGCCCATCCTTGGGGGATAAAGGGGTGCAAAAGCAAAACTATGCAGAAGCAAACCTTGTGGGAATTACCTGAGGATTTATATTGGTTTTCTTGGCTTTCCATCCAACACTGCTGTAAACGTGATGTGGTGTTTTCCCCTTTCCGGGATGCTGTACACAATGACTGCCAAGCTTAAATAAAGTTGTCTTTATGCACAGCCATTAGCAAGGTATATTTTCATACTACTTCTGTTATGGTACTGAAATTTATACTGCTCACCACTGCCATTTTCATGGTCCCCAGGCGCTGAAGCAGATCTGAAAAGGAAGCAGGGTTGGGGGGATTAATTAGTGGGATGGAGAGGGGCAGCGCAAGAGAGCGTTTACTGTGCTGTTGATAATTTAAAACCGGTCACTGTGTGTGGATTTTGCTCCTTGATGTCATTGGGTTGGTTGTGTTTTGGAGTGTTTGTGTCTGTGGGCTAATGCTGGAGGTCTAGTTTTGTTTAGTTCAATCAGGATGTCTTATGGTGGTATGCAGTTTGCTGTGTGATTTCAAGTTGGTGCTGTGGTAGAGGTATATGTGGGAAGTATTTGGTGGCTGAGCGGTTTGCTTGTAGAAAATTGAAGGTTTTAGTAGGGTTCACAGTGAAGGGTCTGTGTGACCTTGTAAGCTTAATTTTTTGGTTAAGCCAAAATTATTTATATGCATTGCCAAGCTTTCTTTTTGTGGAGCCTGCCCACTTTGGTGTCATTTTTGTGGTACCTTGGTTTGAGGTGCCTCTCCTTGAATCATGAATGTGTGATAGTAATTCCTGCTTAGGTGGGTGAGATAGTCAGGATTGTATTAGTTTGAATTTTAGGTGTGCTTCTGTTGTACGTAGGTCCTTGGGGAGGGAGGTTAGTTGAGATGCACAGAAGACTGATCCACCGTTTTTCAGTTAAGAGTATTGCTTTGGTTCAAGGCAATGGCATTGAACCAAATCTTAGGGTTTGTTTCAGTTTGTTGATGGAGAATATTTCATGCATGAATTCCGCTCCTTGACCGCAAATTGATCAGTGGGTTATACAGAGCGTTTTGAATTAGATCCTTTTTTTGACTGGTAACCAGTATAGGGTTCTGAGTTCTGGAGTACTGTGTTCCCTCTTAGTGTGTCTGAGGCATAGTCTTGATGCTGCGTTCTGTATTCATTGACGTTTTTTAGTGAGGTAGTCCGGCATTCCAAGGTAGATGCTTTTAGGCATAATCTGATCTTGAGATGACAAGGGAGATGGCGGCAAGTGTTCTGTGGGGGAAGTTGAGGAAGGGTAGTATCAGTTTTTGTGTAGATGGAAGAAACTATTATTTATCACTGCATTTACTTGTGGCTCTAGTTTAAGCTCATTGTTCATTAATATCCAGAGATTTTTTGCATTTTGGAAGATTGTCATCAGTTTCCCATGTCTTTTGGCCAAGGAATGTTTAGTTGATTTGGTGGATTGTTGTGTGTGTGATCATGATCATCGTTTTGTCCGGGATGAGTTTGAGGCTGTTGCTACTCATCAATCAGTGTATTGTTTGAGGAGGTTGGTAAGGGTTTGTCCCTCTTCTTCGGTGGTGTCGATTTTATGGATTTGTCTCATTTGCATATTTTACAGGGATCGAAATTAAGATTGGATAAGCAGTAGCTAAAAACAGCTCCTGGGCATCCATTATTAACCACTGAGCAGGAGTTTCCACTGTGGACCGAGGAGCTACACAACGTCCCACAAATCTTACTTCTGTTTAAGATGCAAACGTATCGCTTTGTCCATTATCAATGAACCTTCTGCTTAGAGTGTCATATAAATGTGTCCTAATACTTATTTATTGATTGTCCCAAACGCGCAGTTAGTGTCACATAGGTGTTTGTTTGGAATCCATTCACCTGGGGCAGCCAAAGGAACCTCCTGGTAGCTGTTGGTGTCAAGCTAACTAGTCTCTTCTAGGCAACAAGCTGGAGCTAAATTGTTCCCAGCAATTTCAAACCTGCTTGTAGCTGTTTATGGTCATTGCATCGAGTTCCTTGCATCGAGATGCATTTGCATTGAGTTTTTTCCATCTAAATAATTAGCATCAAATGCATTAGATGGAATGGCATTAGATGCAATGACCAGATACCCTTGTAGCAAATGAGTCCATGACCTTTCAGTGCGGTCATGTATATGTTGAAGAGTAGTGGTGAAAGGGATGTGCCTTGTGGTACCCCACATGGCGTGTGTGGTGCCGAGCTGAAGGGAGTTAGCTGGAGTTAGCTGGGTTGTTGCTATTGTTTCCGTTAGAAAGGAACTTGATCCATAGCTTAAGCAGTGTTGTGGATCCCTATTTCTTGTAGTCTTTTAATGGGTGAGGGTTTGGTGGTTAACTGTGTCTAACACTGCTGAGCGGTATAGTAAATTAGTGGTGAGGTGATGTTGAAGTCGGCGTTCGTTTTCAGGTCGTCCCAGATTATTAGTAATGCTGATTCAGTTCCTCGCATGGGTCTGAATCCAACTTGTGCCTGGTCTGTCAACTGGTTGCTTTCTACATGTTGCAGGATTTGTTTGTTAACGTAGATTTCGAGGGGATTGGGTCCTCCGACGTATTCCATATCTATGGCATGTAATCACCACAGCTGTGCTGCTTCGGAAACTTTTTTCGGCGTCTGCGTCCTGCGTCGATGACGTCGATGTGCCGTCGTCGAGGACCTCCTTTGACGTCCGATGTCATCCGATGTGATAAGTAGGACGCACGACGCCCTTAGCTTCAGTTCCGTTTTTTCCGCGAACGTGTTGCTTCGTGAATCTCGGTTAACGCCTCGACTCTTTGGAGTTCTGTTCTTCTCGGTTCTTCGAATCTGTTCGTTTTTGTGAAAATCCTTCGTGTGAAGATGTCCAAGCCCCGGAAGTCGAAGTCTGCAGGGCTTTCGACGGATGATTCGTCGCAAGTCTCGTGGGTCTCCTTCTAGGAGTCGGTCTCGCCACTCCTCAGCCTCTTCGAGGCATTCTTGGAAGCGCCGACACCAGTCGTCTTCCAGGTCCTCTTCGGAGGACTCTGCCCACCACGTCGCTTAACCCACCAGCCGTGCGACGCCGGAGGAATGGGCTTCCTTCGGGAAGAAAATGCTGGCGATTCTTGAGTCGCAGGGTACTAAGCCGTCTGCGCTCCCGAGTGGGGTCGGTCGTGAGAGGTCGAGAGACACCGCTCGCAAGAGTGGTTGGCACGAGTCACGGGAGAGGTCCCGTTCGGACAAGGAGACTCGTTCTCGACGTACCCGTTCCAGGTCCCGGTCCTCGACGCGTTCGAGACAGTGTGCACCTGTGAGGTCTTCGAGGAAGACATCGACGTCTGAGGCGTCGAGGGCGTCGACAGGCTTTCTCGAGGCTCCGAGGAAGTCGTCGAAGCCGTCGACGCTCAGGTCGTCGAAGGACATGCTCGGGGCTCCGGCTTCGAGGGCTGTGTCGACGCCGCCGATGCTGGCGGCGCTGCATCTGACGTCAACGCCGATTTCCTCGACGGCGATCCTCTCGGCGCCGATGTCTGTTCTCTCGACGCCGGCGCCGATTCGCTCGACGCCTTTCGTGTCGGAGGTACCCCGTGGCACGGGGGAACCCCCTAGGAAGGCTCTGGTTAAGAGCAAGCACTCTCGGGTGCCTTCTTTTTCGCCACCTGGAATATATTTCAGTGGCGGATGAGGATTCTGATGGCCTGGTTCCTAGTCAGGTTCCAGATGAAATTGTCTCGGGCCATAGTCAGTTTGACGATTTGAGGCAGTCACTGCATGATGCCAGTGGACTGGACACCTCTCCGGAGGTGGAGTTTTGTAGGCCTGAGCCTGGCTCTCATGGCGATTCCTCGTACCGGCGCCTTATGGCTAGGGTTTCTGAGTACTTGGGATGGTCTGCTCCCCCAGGGGAGTTTGTGCAGGATGATCTAACAGACATCCTTGATGTTGGTCCCCCAACTGACCCGGTACTGCCGTTCCATATGGCTTTACAGAGAAGGGTGGCGGCGGCTTGGACTGCTCCGGAGAGTCTCCCGGCGGTGGGCAGATCCTTGTCGCGAAAATACCGTCCAGCCAGTAGCGACCCCTGCTACTTGACCAGGCACCCCACTCCGGAGAGTTTGGTGGTGCAGACGGGCCATGGCCCCGGAAAAGCAGGCGTCGTACCCTACCATCCCTCCTAATAGGGACGACAAACGTTTTGATGGCTGGGCGAAGAAAGTGTTTTCTTCTGGTGGTATGGCGCTTCAGGCGGCCAACTCCATTTGTGCCTTGTCTCGTTTCAAACACACTCTGTGGAACTGTGTTGCGTTAGCGGCTGAACATATTCCTGAAGGGGACGAACGGGATGGTTTCCTTGCTATGGTCCAGGATGGTAAGGATGCCATGTGTGAGTCCATTCAGTCGGGTTTGGACTTAGCTGAATGCGTCAGTAGGTCCATGGCGGCGAGCACCGTGATACGCAGGTTTGCGTGGTTGCGGAAGTCGGGGTTTGCTCCTGATGTGCAGTCCCGGCTCCTCAACATGCCCTTTGACGTTGAACACCTTTTTGGCAGCAAGGCTGACGAGAGCCTTGAGAGGTTGCAGACCTCAAAAGCTGCAGCGAAGTCGTTGGGCGCTGCAGTTCGCCAACCTCCGCCTTTTCGTCCTAGGGGACAGCAGTGGAGGGGTGGTTCCTTTCGCTATTACTCGTCCTTCAGTAAAGCGAGAGGAGCTGGCAGTCAAAGAGGCCAACGCGGGGGTACCAGAGGTGGACGACTGGGTACCCGTGGTGCCAAGGCCGCTCGGGCAGTTGCCTCTTTGCCCTCAGGTAACGCTGCAGCCGCTCCCACTCAGTCATGAGGCCATGTCCCATGGTTCGCCGCTTGGGGGAAGGCTGGCGCAGCATCTTGTAGAGTGGCGAGCCATTACTTCAGATGTGTGGGTTCTGGAGATCATAACCCACGGCTACTGTCTTCCTTTTCGGCACATGCCTCGCGACAATCCACCGGGGAACCTCTTTGCAGAGTCCGGATCCGCTCCTTGCGCAGGAAATTCAAGCCCTGCTGGAGAAAGGCGCCATAGAACTGGTGCCTGTAGCGGAGAGGAACATGGGATGGTATTCCCCTTATTTTTTGATTTCGAAGAAAGACTGGGGATTGAGACCCATCATGGACTTGCGCGGTTTGAACAAACTCCTCAGGAAGGACAAGTTCAAGATGGTTACTCTCTCTCAAGTCCTCCAGGCCCTTCAGCTTCAGGACTGGTTGGTGTCACTCGACCTCAAGGATGCTTACTTACATGTGCCGATCCATCCCAAGCACAAGAAGTACCTGAGGTTCGCGGTTGGCGACTCGCACTTTCAGTTCCGGGTCCTGCCGTTCGGATTGACCTCGGCCCCAAGGGTTTTCACCAAGCTCATGGTGGTGGTGGCAGCGGATCTCAGTCAAGGGGGGATTCACGTCTACCCCTACCTGGACGATTGGTTGATCAGGGGGAGCTCTCCCGAGCAAGTCCTGGATCATCTGTCCGTCACCTGCCACTCCATTCACAGGCTGGGCTTCTCCCTCAATTTAAAGAAGTCCCATTTGACGCCAACACAGCGGCTCCAGTACATCGGAGCAGTGCTCGACACTTCCCTGGGGCAGTGTTTTCCTCCCCAGGTGAGGGCTCTTCACATTCAGCAGATGGTGCACAAGTTTCAGCATGCCCAGACGCTCCCTGCTTTCGAGTTCTTGAGGTTGTTCGGCCTCATGGCATCCTGCATTCTTCTGGTGCCAGAAGCTCGCCTGCGGATGAGATCTTTGCAGTGGGCACTCAAGACGCAATGGTCGCAGTCCTCCGGCATAATGTCGGACCCGGTTCAGGTGCCGCCCTCGGTCGCCCGGGACCTTCTGTGGTGGGCCGTCGAAGGCAACTTGATGAAGGGGGCTCCATTTTGGCTTCCCTGGCCGGAGGTGACGATCGTGACGGATGCATCCCTCACGGGATGGGGAGCTCATGCCAACGGGCTGACAGTCAGCGGTCGTTGGTCTCCGTCGGAGTCCAGACTATATATCAATCTGTTGGAGCTGAGGGCCGTCAGGCTAGCCCTGAAGGCTTTTCTGCCGACTGTGCGAGGAAAGAGTGTCCTGATCCTGACGGACAACACAGTGGCCATGTACTACCTCAACAAAAAGGGGGGGCAGGGTTACTTCCTCTGTGCAGGGAGGCGATGCAGCTCGAGTTCTGGGCCATCCAGCAGGAAGTTTCGATCTCGGCTGTTCATCTGGCCGGAGACGAAAACGTGACGGCGGACGCTCTGAGCAGGCAGAGCATGATCTCTCACGAGTGGGAGTTGGCTCAGGAGATTCTCCTGGAGGTCTTCACCCTTTGGCGGACCCCTCAAGTGGATCTCTTCGCCTCCAGTGTCAACCGGAAGTGCGAAAGGTTTTGCTCGCGGGAATTTCCTCCAAAAGGAGCCTTAGGAGACGCGTTTGTGGTGGAGTAGTCATTCCCGCTGCTGTACGCGTTTCCTCCAGTCCCCGTCATCCCGCAAGTGCTGCGGAGGTTACGGAAATTCGGTTCCCGGATGATCCTCATTGCTCCTGCGTGGGCTCGGAGGACGTGGTACCCGGACCTTCTCGACTTGTCCATCTGCCCTCCACTTCGTCTTCCCTACCGAGACGATCTGCTCTCACGGGAGGGGGGTCAGGTTCTCCATACAGAGGTCAGATCCCTCAAGCTTCACGCTTGGCTTCTGAAAGGTTGAGGTATAAGGATTGGGACCTCCCTGAAGACGTGATGGAGGTGTTGCTTTCGGCCCGAAGACCAGCAACAAAGTCTCTGTACCATTGCCGTAAGTTCTGCGACTGGTGCAGAGTTCAGAATGTGGATCCTTTTGCATGTGACATCCCCATGGTTCTGTCCTTTTTACTTTCTTTGGCCCACAGGGGCTTGCAAGTGGGTACCATTAAAGGTTACCTGGCGGCGCTGTCCATCTTTAAGCGCTCGTCTGAAGAGTGTTCTTACTTTAAAATCCCTTTACTTTCACAGTTTCTGAAAGGGCTCACTAATGTGTTCCCTCCGTCACCTTTCCTGGTGCCCGGTTGGGATTTAAACCTTGTTCTTAAGTTTCTTATGGGTGCTCCGTTTGAGCCTTTACATTCTTGCCCTTTGAGGCTGTTAACTCTGAAAACTGTGTTTTTAGTTGCGGTTACTTCCGCTCGCAGAGTGAGTGAGTTACAGGCACTTTCAGTTAAGCCACCCTTCACTGTATTTCACAAGGACAGGGTTGTCCTTAGAGTGCGTCCTTCTTTTCTTCCGAAGGTAGTGACGGAATTTCATTTGGCCCAGAAGGTTGTTCTTCCGGCATTCTATCCTCCTCCGCATCCTGGTAAGGAAGAGGAGAGGCTCCATAGGCTTGATCCTAGGAGAGCTTTAAGCTTTTATGTTTCACGCATGTCCCGGGTCAGAGTGGACGATCAACTCTTTATTGGTTACGCTGGAAAGCGTTTGGGGCAAGCTGTGACGAAACAGACTTTGTCTTGCTGGATTATTTTGGCCATCTCGGAGTGTTACCGCTTGGCGGGTAAGGACCCACCGGCTGGCTTGCGGGCCCATTCTACCAGGGGTATGGCTGCATCTACTGCCCTGCAGAGGGGTGTTCCTATTCGCAACATATGTGATAAAGCCACCTGGGCCTCAGTACATACATTTGTATGTCACTATTCCCTCCATTCCATCCGAGGACAGGATCTGGCCTTTGGCAAGGCGGTCCTTTGCTCTATTTGATTGGCTATTCTAAATTTTGATTCTAAATTCTTTCCCTCCTCCTTGCTCTGGTACTGCTTTGGGAGTCTGTCATAGATATGGAATATGTCGGAGGACCCAATCCCCTCGAAGAACAAGTTACTTTCTTACCTGGTAACGTTCTTTCGATGGGATGGTCCAACGACGTATTCCATATCGCTCCCACCCTGCCTTCCCCGCTGCAGAATTTCTTTTGCGATTGCAGCTTACGTTCCGCAAGGCTTTGTGTCTGACTGGTGTCCTACTTATCACATCGGATGACGTCGGAGGAGGAGGTCCTCGACGTCATCGACGCAGACGCCGAAAAAAGTTTCTGAAGCAGCACAGCTGTGGTGATTACATGTCATAGATATGGAATACGTCGTCGGACCATCCCATCGAAAGAACGTTACCAGGTAAGAAATTAACTTGTTCTTCTAAGAGTTTAGCTGGTAAGGGATTGTTTGGATAGGCCGCTAATTGGTTAAATCCTCTTGCGTTTCCAGAGGGGTCTTTGAGGTAGGGTTTAATGTACACGGCTTTGAAACTTTGCTCTACAGCCCCTGTTGCCAGTGAGTTGTTTATGAGGTTATGGATGTATTCTGCTGGTGTTACTTGGGTGAGGATGATCTTGTAGATGTCCGGTGGGCAGGGGTCTACTGATGACCCTGCTTTGCTTCACTAGATTAATGATTTTTCTTGTTGAGTTTGGTGTGAATTTGTTTTTGGGTGAGAGTGCGTGTGTTGCAGGCTGTCCGGTTATTTAGCTCATTGATGATGCAGAACAGCTTTCTGTGCGTTTGCTTTTTCTGTGTGTTCGGCATAGTATTGTTGTTTTACTTTGAGGATTTGGGATTTATATAGTTGTATCTGTTTCTGGTATGCAAGTTTGTCTTGTCAGTCGTAATTTTTCCTCCACACATTCCAGATTTCTGTTGGTTTTCTTCTGGGCTCTCAGGTTGTGAAGTATTTTGTGGCGGTTTTCTTTTTTGAAGGGGTGAAAAGTTTTTGGTGTGTCAATGTCTGGAGTGATGTGTTCTCTCTTAGTGCGTCTGAGGCTTGGTCTTGATGCCGCATCCGTGATCCATTTTTGGATTGTCTCTGCTTTTCCATGTGTGTGGAGTTTGTCTAATACGGAGCTTGGTTTTGTGGATTCAAGTCTGGTGTTAAGATGCATGATGGTTGGAGATTTCCAGTTCCTTTTCTGAATTGGAGCGAAATTTAGGTGGTGGGGTTTGTATTCATGTTGAAGGGTCGATCAGATGTGAAATGGGGGTGCTGTCTCGACCAGGTTTATTTTGCAGAAAAGTTGCATCTAGGGCGTTTCTGGCTGAGTGGGTTAGTCACTTAATTGTTGTAGCTGCATCATTGATAGCTGTGAGGTTTGTGATTTAGCAGAGTTGGTGTTTTCTTCAAACCATATATTGAAGTCCCCTAAAAAGATCAGGTGGTAATATTTTATGGCAATATTGGTTATGGTCTCTGCAAATGCCTCGATGAAAATTCGGTTGTATGTGATAAATACGATCGATGTTTTTTTTTTATCGGTACTCTTTAGCAAATGCACAAGCTGAGGTGGCGTTGGGGCCTTTTGACTATTTCAATGGAAATGGACCATCACACCTTGGTGGCAGGAGCCTGTTGCTCTAACAAAGCATACTAGCTTTTTAAGTGGTCAATTAGGGTTTCATCCCGACGCTGGCTGTCTGTTTACTTTATTCTGCTCTGCAGAGGTCAAGGGACCTCTCCTGTGATAATCTGCAGCACTCACTCTGTCCCACTGTTGCTATATCTAGAGTTTTGCTACAGAATGAAGACATAAATTGAAGTTTATGATATGCATATGTTCCCTAAGGAAGCATCCGTCTATACAAACTAAATGCGGTGTCACTTTAAATGTGTATTTGCTGGCCAAAGACGGGCCTTTAAAAGGTGTTGATTTACCACAAATCTGCCTTACCCTGCTTTAAGTTCTTTGCTGTGTGCCCATTGGCTGAACCAGCCACTAGCTTGGGAGCGGCAAAGCCCTCCCAAATTGACGATGTGCCAGGCAGCCTGGGCACAGGCGGGAAAGGGGTGCTACGGCAGGCATCTGTCAGATCTCTCACCTGTGAGCATAGTGAGCACAATCATTAACAATAAACAGTGGCAGAAGACAATCCAGCCCATATCAGTATACTCTCCACAATGAATGAAGCTAAAGACTTGACCACTCTAGCCAGCTTTTTGACTGCTCAACCCCCGTTAATTAGCACATTTTTGTGAAACTAAATCTCCTGATAATTTGTAAGATGTGCAAGATGATTGTAATTGGCTAAAGAAAGGCATAATAGATGAAGAGATGAAGGATGGGATAAAAAAAACGACATTCATCCTCCTGGTCTGAGATAAGCGGCCCAGCGGGTTAATGCACCTATTGCGGCAATGTATGTGTAATTGCAGAACACACGTCCATTTTCTGGTGAGATGCTGATGCAGGTTTTATTATTAAGGTGTGAATCTGCCCTAGAGTGACAGTGAGAAGTGTACCACATAAACGCATGCAACTTTGATATTCAGTGGCACTGCAAAGCGGGCAGCATGCTAGCTGAAATGTCTGGTCCACTGGGCGGGTTTGCAGAGTGACTGATGTATACAGAAGGAAAGAAAGCTCACCCTGTGAGGCCCAGGCTCAGCAGCAGGTTATCTGTCACCCAAACATGCTAAGTGGTGAGCCGGGCGGCTCACCGCTGGCCAGGTCAGAACAGAGTGTGACTTGAGTTGCTAAGGCAACACAGTCCAGGGTGCCAATTCCCCTCCCCACCCATCCTGTGGAACCCAGACCGAGTGGCACCATTTGGAGGGCTTCTGTGGAGAAGCCCGCCAAAAAGTGGAACAAAGGGCTCGACCTTGGTCAGAGTTACAGAGACTGACACGAACGCCATTTTAGAAAAGAGTTCTGGCAAAAAGACCCAACCGTGAATTTAATATTAAATAAATAAACCAGCGGTATCTTTAACTTTGCACCAAAAAGTGGTGCGTTTAAAATCAATGGGAAAATCCCATGGAGAATATTCCGGTGGAATATTTTGCGTGGTTACCACTGCCACCAGCCAGAAACTCGACAAGGGGGGACTGGACAGTGCCCCCTTGAAAACAGACCCAGGGGCAATATAATTAACACCTTCCAGTACTTCCACAATATGATGGTTTGTACTGGTTCTGTTCATAATTTAAGACTAGTAAAGTCAATGTTGACTTTACATGCGCTGGGAGACAGTAGTCAGTCCCAGGGTATGGAGTCTATGTTTGGGGGTCACTATGACACCCCTGTGTTACTGCACATACACAAAAAACAGATACCCTACGGAGTAAAAGACCCCACAGCCCAAAATCACACACATAGTCAGAGACATACCTCAAATCATGCCTAAGAGTGGGAGTAAAAGAGTCTCACTCTTAGCAGGAGAAAAAAACAAACCCCAAAAATACAGCAAAGCTGCTGGGGGACTCACTAGGTTTGGGAAATTAGCCTTATAAGAGAATTCTCCCTAACACAGCACATCAGAACAAACAGGTGTAATTATCTACACTAAATCTCCGATCATCAGATAATCTATGCATTATTCACTCCCTCGCCCATGTACCTGGCAGGATAGGCTTATGCGTCTTCTCTCTTGTGAAGTTGTTGCACTTCGCTTTGTTCCTGCTTCTGTCGGAAGCTAAGCGTTTCTGCAGCCCGGCCCCCGCCTTCTTTTTAGCTCACAGATAAACACAAGGAATGCAATAAGGCAGGATCACATATGTGTACACCACCAGTCTGAGATCTCCGGTTTTCCCATGCCATGCTTGAGAAGCCGTCCAGTCCTGTATTATTTGTCCTTTGAGTTCTGGGACTTAAGGAAAACTACAAGTCCCAGAATTCCAAGCAAAACTGGACTGGCTGTCCTTTTCACACATGACCTGGGGACACTTGAGAGCACTTAAACTTCAGTGAGCTTTGCCCTTCAATATAATTGTTCTGCCTGAACTAGGCCATCACTTTGATTGTAAGCCTAGGGGAGTGACAGTAGCTCACTGCTCTGCCTTTTGATATTCTGGTAGATTTTCTGGGGTGCCTCTATTATTTTGAGATCAAATATGAAGTTCTTTCATGTGGCACTTTATACATCAATGGAATCCATTTACATAGCACTAAATTCATCTATGCCAACAGCATCTGGTTGGTTAAAACCTGAAAAATAAAGTATTATAGTCCCGTCCACAATACATCATCCTGCACTTCACAAAAACCATGAATCATATGCAGCAAAACTCGGACTGTGTCGGGGCCTTTCAAATGTTTCAGTTGAAAGGGGCCACGAGCCTCAGTGGGGCCTCAAGCAACTGCACTTAAGTTGGCAGGCAGCAGTGTTATGCCAGGGTAATATATTTCCTTCTATATAACTTTCGTTCTGTAGCTTTAAGTGTGTGCTTAGCAGCGCTTGATTTACAAGCTACGTTTGCAGGAGACAGTTCAGCTCATCACTTCCCTCAGGGTATACTGAAGTGTTCTTATCACCTCGTTTCTCCATATCAGCCCATTGCTGACAAAGAAGGATTTTGAGCTTTTCTGTGGGCATTTAGTGTTTCAGGTAGCAGTCTGTTGATAATTGGCAGCTGCTAACTCCTGGCAGTATTTCTTTATCTCCATTATAATGTATGCACCCCACGGGTGCCTCAGACAGTTGTTTTCTGATGTAAGCAAGTGGGTCCCCAACCATCATGTTGAAATGGGCCCCCACGAGCCGTAACACATCTTCAACTGGACATGGCTAAACGGACTGTAGTATTCTCTTTGGCATGTAGCTGTGGAGGCTCTGCCTATTACCAAGTTTGCCTAAGGGGCCAGAGGATCACACTTCATCTTGAACATCGTTTGGTAGTGCTTGTGTGGCTGATGCAATGCTTGCATCTAGAGAGAGAGACGCTAATGCACGAACGAGCGCACTTTTTTTTTGTCCTGGGCACCATTTTGCCTAGTCGCTGCTCTTACCTCCCCACAACGGGATGCCCTTCACTGAATTCATTCTTCCTATTCCTTATAATAGGTTGTGTGTTCAGGTAATCTGCCATACACAATCATAGCCTAAAAAAGAAAAGGGTTTCCATTAACAAACGCATTCAAATCTGTTGGCGTGATTGTCTCTCTGGCTCTGCACCTTCTGGGCAGACGTGTGAGACGACCTGACACAGAAGAAAGAGCCTGCTAGAGACGGAGCGCGCATTAATACCCTTTGACAAGAGGTTGAAGTGTGACCTGCACAGTGAGGCATGCCGACTCCTCTGAGAAGCGGAACTTTGGTGTCAACCTATGTGTACATGATTCCATCGCTCAAAGGTTATAGGTTTAGAGATCAGTCTTTTGTAATGAGCCAAAGTAGTGAAAGTGTTCTTTTCGTTGCTGGTAGAATGCATCGCTAGAGGGCAGTTCAATCCCTTCCTGGGAGGCTCCTCTGTGTTCATAAGGGGGTAGGCATCATTGGGTAATTTAACATTTTATTGGCATCGGGTGACCTTGTTTAATACTACAGTAGATGCATGTAAACAAAGGATAGCGTGGATGACATCTTTTAAAATGTTTATTCCTGCTACGTTTTACTTTAAAAAAAATAATATATAGATACATCTGTTTTTGTAAGTCTTAGGTTTTGACCCAGAAGACACCTATTCAACATTTTAATGTTGAATGCGCTTCCTCGTCAAGTTACTTTGTATTTACTTTTTGGGTAAATAATTTGTTATGTGGACTTGAAAGAAAAATTACATCTAACTATAGGATTGTCTCGATCCCCTTCACTTTCTTTACCATGTTCAATACTCTTCAGTTTCCATACTCTTCAGTTTCCGCTCAAGAAGATTAAACTGAATAATTCGGATATAAAGAGTGCAAAAGGACCACAGTTAAAGAACAGCAGAGTTTTTGTAAAATAATTTGTATTCAGGGTGTGGTCCTCAATAAACGGTCACAAGGACTTATTTGTTGACCATGTCTGGTCGAGAGAGCTAGCCTCTGGTTTCCATAGGCGACTTTACTCCAACACATAGTTGCACTTTAGTTTTTATTATTGGCTCTTTTACGCAGTCGGTAATACAACAGAAAGGCATCTGTATGACCAGGGTGCACGAACAGTAATAACACGCCGCTCTAAGCTTCAGCAGCGTTCTGGTGCTCCCGCAAACGTATAGTCTGTGCAGGGCGCTTGCGCGCCCATGCGTGAAGTTGTTCTGGGAGCCATGTACCAGGCACCGCGTCCCCAGCGGTTCCAGATCTGGCTACTGCAAGGTGATTGAGAGCCTCATCAAGGTACATATATATATATCCTTTTCAGCCTGCTTATACATATTATGAGATTAGACTTCTCCAAGATTAGTATCTGTATAGCAAGAACTGAGCGAGATTGTGTCTGGTTTACTTGGACACGCTGTGCGTCTTGCACAAACTCTGTACCTTTAATGGATTGAGTACTACAAGAGTCATTTACGAAAGAGGAGCATGGTGTCAGCCTCCTCGTTCCTACTCAAGGTTCGTAGACACTGTTTACACTCGGAGCCATAGCCTGAAATCGGATAAAAATACATTTGGGCTTCTGTCCATTTCTTTCTCCTACTTCGTTTACTCCCCAACAAAACTAATGAAGTACAGGTCTCCTTCAGCAATTGAAGGAAGATCTATTGCACTAACAGAGGGAGCAATGACACTACCAGGTACATATCTTCCTCACACAAGATATATTGCAAGCCTGCACTTGGATGCTTTTTAACCAGTATCCGCGTAACTGCTTTGGACCTTGAACAGGGTTTTGTAACCATTGTGTTGCAGGATTGTGAATTTAGTTGGGATAAAGGTCCTTTCCTTTTTAGGATTAAGCCTCAAAGCAAGCTACATCCTCCCATCCAGCTTCGTTTCCAGTTTTGGGATTCTTCAACTGAAGATTATTAAGTATTGAGCTGACGTTAGCGGCTCCCTGCAGTCTTTTTTGCTCTAAAAGATAAACATCTCGGTAACTCACATCATGGTGAGCAAGGCAGGCTATTAAGAATACCTGCTATACTCAGTACCTGTTTCAGTCAAGGCAGTTGTGTAGCGACGTCGACTGCAAATAGGCCCCACGGATTGACTCCGTATTTAGGGTTCAAGTTTTGAAAGAAATATTTTTTTAGTAATCCGATGTAGGTCGAACAGTTAGAGATTTATACTTTGAGGAAGTTTAAACCCTACAGTAAACCAATCACTTTTGATTAATTGGTTTCTTTGATTCTGTACTTTGCACTTTTTTATTGGATTTGTGTACTTTGTACTTGGCATTGGAAACAACGACTTTGCCATATAAGGCACTTTTCAAGCGACCAGAGGTTTGTGAAACATTGCATGTTTTGGACATTGTTACCACATATGTCATGAGTATTCAGGTATCTGTTTTAGAGTACGTATGCTTACAGCCAAGTAATGATGCACGTTAGCCCTTAGTAAGATGGGTGCTGTTTACAAAATAATTTTTACTGCCAAGCAAAAAGATGTTTGCAAAATGAAATATTAAAAATAATTGTGTATGGGTGATGAATACACCCCATGCAGGTAGTCTATTTTTCTTGAAAGACTGTTTTTGATTGGGTTTACATTAAATTTCAATATTGATGCGTTAATGCTTAAAACTGCATATTCATTCATTTGTTAGGCTGATTTTCGTGTTACGTACATGGCTGGTCGTAAGCCTGCAAAGGGCCAAATGATTCAAGGAATTGCAAGGCAAATTAGTGAAATGCGATTCAGCAAACGTGCCAAAAAAGGAAGCGTGTAATGATGGGGCAAAGGTTCTACTGGACCCCAAAGGGTGCAGATTAGGTTTCTTCAGCATTTGAATAAGCATGGCTTGTTCAATAGCAGATAGAACAATATCGAAAGGGCGGAGGCTTTAAGAGTAATATTTTGTTGAACTGTCTCTATTGCAGTGTCATTTCTTGGTGCATTGTCCATACTTCTCCATCCATATTAGATGCAGCATAATTTGGTTCAGCAATATTTTGGGAAGGTTCTGTGGGTGAAGGTTTGATGCCTGACATTTGTATCTTCCAAGAACTGTGCCAGTTGTACCATGGGGCATTGGCATTGTGCTCACCTGTCTCTGGACTCAATGTATGGGGATGGCCTGGTACTTAATGACTGTACTAGTTCTGTGAATCCACCCTGTCTCTTGTTCTATCATTTGTGTCCAGTTTCATAGTTGTCTGCCCTTTCGAATGGATTGTGTCCTCCCACATATTCCTCATTTTAGGATATCTTTGTTTCCAGCTTCAGCTGCTTTGGAAAATAATTTCTCTTGGTAGAGGGCGCTGTGTGTTGAGACGGTCGACCCGATGTCCCTTGAGGGCCTCCATCTCGGCTAATGTCATCGTCAAGTACATATACCACGCGCAGCGCCTGTTGGCATCAGTTCTGTTTTTCCATGAATTCGATTGCTTTGAGAATTACGTTATGCTTCAGTTTTATACGCAAATGTTTCAAGAATGACCTAGTCTTCAGCTACGAATACTCCAAAGACGGGCTTCAAAACGTGCCTAAAATGCAGCGCCACAATGTCCATCACATACCTGCATAAAATATGCATCTGATGCCTGGGCGGCAAACATGTAAGCAAGGCCTTAAAAGAGCATAAAGCTAAACTATCAGTGGGCAGGATTGTGTCCAAATCCCCATCCACTCCTTCAAAATTTGAGTCATACGAGTCGAGAGATTCTTCTAATAAAAAAGGTCAGAAAAACAATCCCACTCGAGGAGCAGATACACTTCGTCTCGTCGGCTTCGATATATATATATTTTTTTTTTAGACAAAATTGATCAGCTTCTTCCTCTGATGAAAGGAGCATAGTCTGCCTGGCTAAATCCTACTCCAAAATGTTAAAAACTATGAGGAACAGGCCTCTTCCTCCTCAAAAGATGAGAAAAGTGGCCATGCTACAGTCGATGACAAGCATAAGGCCAAGGCAAAGCCCTGTGTGCCCTTGAGCCTGTGTCATAACCCTAAGACTTCTTGAGAATCTTTGAGTACTCGAAGAGACTAGAAATTGTCAAAGAATCTGTCGAGTCCCTTGAAGCACAAGTGGGAGGCCAAATCATGGATTCCATCAACACCACTGACGTCAACGCCACAGACGCTGATACAAAAAACATTAAAGCAGACTGTACATTCATCAACACCTTTGCCTCAAAGTCAGGAAAAGGTTTTTAAACCTCTACCTAAAAAGATGTTTTGATCTATATGAGGACTATGAAACATCCAATGAAACCCCTCTGTGTGGTTTTCAATTGGATACCCTAGTATTAATGAGGAACTGAATGCTTCATTTCGGAAGAGACCAGGGTTAGTTAGCTACAATGCACCCTACAGACAGCTATTGGGGTAGACGCCTACAAGAGTTATATTTTGGGAAACCAGACCCGGCTGATCATGCAGATGCATCATCAGAAGCCTAATGTCCACAGTGGTAGAATTTGCAGGATGGAGTAGACCAGCTCCTTCATTTGAGCAAGATGACCGTACAGACATATTAGACAACGGTCCTCAATAGGACCCCATACTACCATTTCATGTAGCACTCCAAAAAAGGATTGCGAAGAACTGGGAGGCTCCAGAGTCAAGCGATGCAGTAAATAAAAATCTGTCAAAAATACAGGCCATCCAGTAGTGACCCAGACTACCTGTCAATACATCCAGACTCCGGAAAGTCTAGTAGTGCAAGCAGCTACATTTGCCTCTAAGCAACCTGCGTACCAAACCCCTGATGGGGATGATAAAACGTTGACTCATGGGCAAAGCAAGTCTTTTTGGCTAGCAGCATGGCTTTAAAGTCTGCTAATTCTACATGTGCCCTTGCAAAGTTAACATTCACTCTGTGGGACTGCATAGTGATGGCGGCTGATCGCATCTCTGAAGGTGAGGAAAGAGATGGCTTCATGAACCTGATAAGAAATTACAAGGAGGCCATGTGTGAGTCTCTGCAATCGGGTCTGGACACGGCTGACTGCATCAGCAGGGCCATGGCGGCAAGCACTGTCATATGCAAATTTGCATGGTTGAGGAAGTAAGGATTTGCACTGGATCTACAATCCAGACTCCTTAACATGCCCTTTGACGGCTCCCATTTATTTGGCAATAAGGCTGACGGAAGCCTTGAAAAGCTGCAGACCTCCAAGGCGGCAGCTAAGTCCTTAGGTGCTGCTATCAGGCACCCACAGCCTTTTCACCCCAGCTAATCATCTTGGAGGAGTAGGTCTTTACGCTGCCACTCTTCAGTTGGAAGAGCAAGAGCACAAAGAAGATTCCCTCATGGTGGATGAGGGAGAGGTGCAAAGCCTGCACAAGCTGCAGCTTCCCTACCATCAGCCACTGCTTCAGCAGCCTCAAAACCACTTTGAGGTCTTGGCTCACGATACCCCATTGGGATGCAGACTGTCACAGCCTCTGAAAGAATGGTGAGGTATTACTTAGGATGCATGGGCACTGGAAACAGTAGCCCAGGGTTACTGCCTCCCCTTTATACAGAGACCTCCAGATCATCCACCGGCAAGCCATTCCCCAAATCTTTCTGATGCATTCCTGTTGCAGGAAATTTGGACCCTGCTAGAGAAAGGTGCTATAGAACCAGTACCTGTGATGGAGAGGACCAGAGGATGGTATTCTCCCTATTTCCTAATCCCCAAGAAGGACAGGGTACTGAGACCTATCTGGGACTTGAGATACTTTAACAAGTTCCTCAGGAAGGACAAGTTCAAGATGGTCACACTTTCTTAGATCCTTCAGGCCCTCCAGCTTCAGGATTGGATGGTATTATTGGACCTTCAAGATACTTACTTTTATGTGCCAATCCATCAAAAGCACAGGAAGTACCTGAGGCTTTCAGTTAGCGGTTCTCATCAGTTTCGAGTTCTGCCATTCGGGCTGACGTCCGCCCGAGGGTTTTCACCAAGTTGCTGGTGGTGGTGGCAGCAAGTCTTAGGAGAGGAGGGATTCACGTTTACCCCTATCTGGACGATTGGCTGATCAGAGCACATTCACCCGAACACGCTCAGGAACATATTATCAACTGCAACTCCCTCCACAGACTGGGTTTCTCCCTTAATTACAAGAAGTCCCACATGATACCATTCCAGAGACTCTAGTTCATTGGAGCGGTCCTGGCTGCATCCTTGGGGAAAAGCCTTGCCACCCGATGTGAGGGCTCAACACATTTTGCAAATAGTAACCAAGTTTGAGTGCCCAGCTTCTTCCAGCCTTTGACCTTTTGAGGTTGCTCCGCCTTATGGCATCCTGCTATTTTGTGGTGAAGAGGCCCATCTGAGAATGAGATCTCTTGAATGGGCTCTCAGGACTCAAAGGTCCCAACTCTAAGGCAGTATGTCAGACCTCCTTCAGGTTCCGAGCAGAGTCACGCAGGACCTTCTGTGGTGGGCATGCAAGAAAAACATTCTGAAAGGAGAACCTTTTTGGCAGCCATGGCCGGTAATAACAGTTGTAACGGACGCGTCACTCATGGGATGGGGAGCCAACGATCTGCCAATCAGCGGTCGTTGGTCTCTATCAGAGTCCAAACTACACATCAATCTTTTGGAGATGAGGGCAATCAGACTAGCGCGAACAGCCTTTCTGCCCTCTGTACAGGGATATAATGTCCTGATAATGACAGACTGCACAGTGGCCATGTACTACCTCAACAAGAGGAGACGTAGGCTCACTACCACTCTGCAGAGAAGCAATGCAGCTCTGGTTCTGGCCCATTCAAAGAGAAATCTCTCTGGCAGCAATTCAGCTAGCCGGAGAGGAGAACACAG
This sequence comes from Ambystoma mexicanum, assembly GCF_040938575.1. Taxonomy (NCBI): domain Eukaryota; kingdom Metazoa; phylum Chordata; class Amphibia; order Caudata; family Ambystomatidae; genus Ambystoma; species Ambystoma mexicanum. Next base: position 835,338,492 of record NC_090923.1, read on the forward strand.
CGGTGGACGCTCTGAGCAGGCAGAGCAGTCTCTCACGAGTGGGAACTAGCTCAGGAAGTCCTTCAAGAGATCTTCACTCTTTGGGGAACCCCTCAAGTGGATCTGTTCGTGACCCTTGTCAACCGGAAATGCGAACTGTTGTGCTCCAGGGAAGCTCCCCAAATAGGAGCTCTAGGAGACGCGTTTGTAGTGGACTGGGACTATGCGTTTCCTCCAGTCCCCGTCATTCCTCACGTGATCAGGAGGTTGAGAGTGCAGGAAATTCATGATCCTAATTGCCCCGGATTGGACATGGAGGACATGGTACTCGGACCTTCTGGACATGTCCATCTCCCCTCCAATAAGTCTTCCACAAAGAGAGGACCTTCTCTCGCGAGAGGAAGGTCAGGTTCTCCATCCAGAGCTCAAGATATTCAAACTTCACGCATGGTTTCTGAGAGGCTGAGATACAAGGAGTGGGACCTCCCGCATGACGTAATGGAGATTTTGATTCTCCAGCATGGGGTCTGGCATGGATTCACATGCTCATGAATATTCCCCGTCGTCAGGCTGGGAATCCTCGGTAAAGAAAAAAGAACCAGTATCAGTTTCGTTTCTGATCTGTCTTTCGTAGTAATAACCAATCACTGGTCTCTGCGTCATACTGACCACAGCCAATGACTGCCCTCTACCTAAGCACCACCTCTGGCAGCCATCTTCAGATTTTTACCGCACGTTCATGTGTTGGGATCCTCGTGCTATTGCTCTCGATCGTTAGTGCTATTTTTTCACGTTTTTTCTCAAAAACTTCGGTTTTTTCGGTCAAAAGAGCCTCAAGCTCCACCGACTCTCCATCCGATCAACGGGGACCCGTATCGGATTCGTCTGCGCCCCTCAAGGGTGAAGATTTCGTCGAGCTACGCTTTTGGAGGACTCCAGAAGTTTCTCAGGCCCGGACATGGCCCAGGAGAAGGGAAGCTCGACGCCCGGAAAGCTGTTCAGGATCTGCCCTGGATGCCAGCTGCAGAACGTCTTTAAGGAGGACGAACACTCCTTTTGTCTCTACTGCTTACATGAGGACAAGACGCACGTGGAGAAGGATTGTGCGTTTTGCGGCAACATGTCGGAGCGGACCATGAAGGACCGCCATCAAAGTCTCGCCAATTGGCTGGAAGGGAAGAGCCCGTAAGGCGAGAAGAAGAGGAAGAAATCCGAGCGGTCTTCTAAGACCTTTGAGGACGCCCCGGCGACGGGGGTCCAACACAAGGCCAAGCACCGCGAGTCCGCTGGCACCGGGAGCGCCGAACGGTCGGGCTCTACAGGCGCCAGGCAGGGCGCACCCTCCCCGGCACCTTCAGCCACGAGCCAACGCTCTGGGTCGGGTAAGAGGAAGGGCGAGCACCCGGCGAAGCTCCTGGAGAGGCCCCGGTCGAGCTCGAAGGCCCCATCGGAGGGGGAGCAAGGCAGTGTCCCCCACCTCAAGGATAAGGCGGTGAGCGCACCTAAGGTGGTGAAGGCCTTAATCCATCCGGCCAAGCCCTCTATCGATACTGTCGCGGCGGCCCTGGCTCAGCCTGTGGAGGCTACACCAGTGGTGGCGACCTCGGGGCTCAGTCTCCCTGCCACCTCGGAGGGAGTCCTCTTTTGTGCCCATCGATAGGACCCCCGTGAAACCCCCGGCGGGGAAGAAAAAGGGGGGGCAGGGCGTCGTCGTAGATTCGGCCTCAACCTCAGAGGAAGAGCTGATTGAGGTCTTAAGCCACGGCCTTGGCGTGGAAGAAGACCGGCCCGTCGGGATGGATCCCGACGCAGGTGACGACGACATCGTTGAGGGTGCCGACGGGGCCCCTGATCGCCCGTCGGATTCCCCTCTGCCAGTGCCGCAAGACAACTCGGCGGCCATTTTGTTGGCTATACAGTCCTTATGTTCAGAGATGAGGACGAGACTACCGTTGCCGACGGAGGAACCTCTCCCGTCGGGAGATCCTGAACCGGGACCTTCTGGTGCTCCCCCGCCCAAGAAAAGAAGGATTCACCCTCCACCTCCTTTTCAGCCGTCGCGCCCCGTCCAGCCCTCCTCCCCGTCCACCCGAGGGGATGATACAGGGACTGACACGGCAGCGACGGGTACGGACGACGAGGTATACGACGAGGATCTACCGTCGTCACCTCCCACCAGGGCTTCTCCGCCCGACGAGATTGGATCGTTCCACTCCATGATCGCCAGGGCATCCGAGCTTTTCCAACTCTGCCCTGAGGAGAAGAAAAAGGAAGGATTCCTTTATCAACGGCGCGAGGCCAAGAGGAAGACGGTCCTCGCGGTGCCTCTACTGGACGACATTTGGGATGAGGGCCTCGCCCTCCTCAAGAACCCTTCCACGACGCCAGCTAGAAGAGACCGGTACGAGAAGAAGTACAGGGTCCCGGACGCGGCCCCCCTGTGCCTCCGGGCGCAGCCTACCCCGGACTCCGTCGTCTCTGCGGCGGCCAGGAAGAAAGTGGGGGGGGGGGTGCGGCCTCCACATCGACTTCCCCACCGGACGGCGAGGGAAAGAAATTGGACGCTATGGGACGCAGGGTCATCTCGTCGGCAGCGACGACGATTAAAGCGGCCAACGCCTTGGCTATCGTGGCCCGCTACGACAGGGAGCTATGGTACAAACTGGCTCCCCTGCTGGACTTCCTACCGGACGACAAGAGGGCGGATGCCCTGGAGATCCTACAGGAAGGCGAGGTGGCGTCGGACCACGCCATCACTATTGCGACGGACATCGCCGACACTGGGTTTCGTCAGTTGGGCAACGGCGTGTGCCTTAGGCGGCGTGGATGGCTCAAGGCTACGAACTTCCGTCAAGACGTACAGACCAGAGTCCTGGACATGCCGTTCGATGGGAACAACCTGTTTGGGAAAACAGTGGACGATTCCCTCCAGGCCATTAAAGCGGGCACTGAGACGGCCCGGGCCCTTGGGGTTCTGCAGCAACGACGGACGCCCTTTCGGAGCCGCGGAGGCAAGGGCGCCTCCAAAGGTTCCGGCGGCGGTTTCTCCACCTACCGTCAAGCGGCCCGCTCGTCGTCTCAGGAGGCCTACAGAGGACGAGGCAAGTCTGGCGGACCCCGCCGTCGTCGCCAAGGAGGTCAAGGCGGCAAAGCCTCGTCGAAACAGGATTGAACCGGCCGTGGGGTCGGGCCCCCACCGAAGCACCCCGGTGGGAGGCCGGCTGGCGAGCTTCATCAGCGTGTGGGAGTCCATCTCCACCGACCGTTGGGTGCTGGACGCCTTAGCCCGGGGCCACGCGCTTGAGTTTCAAAGAAGGTGCCCGCGCGTCCCCCCCGTGGCCAGGAAAGAGCTTCACGTCCCTCAGCTTCTCCTGGAGGTAAAGGCGATGCTCAGGAAGGGCATCATCGAAAACGTCCCAAAGAGGGTTCGGGTCTCCGGAGTTTACTCGAGATACTTCCTCGTGAAGAAGAAGACGGGAGGATGGCGCCCCATCCTAGACCTGCGACGTCTGAACAAGTTCATCAAGGCGCAGAAGTTCCGGATGGTCACCCTCCAGCACGTCCTGGGGCAGCTGGAGGAAGGAGACTTCCTGTCGTCGTTGGATTTGGAGGATGCCTACTTCCATATTCCCATCCTAAAGGGGCACCGAATATTCCTCAGGTTTGTGGTCCAAGGGCGTCACTACCAGTTCAAAGCCCTCCCCTTCGGACTACGGTCGGCACCCAGGGTATTCACCAAGTGCCTTGCACCGGTGGCGGCGCAGCTGCGCCGCGAGGGGATCCACGTCTACCCCTACCTGGACGACTGGCTCATCCGAGCCAAGACGAGGGAGCTCGCCGTGGAGCACACGGCAAGGACCGTCCAACTTCTCACGGACCTGGGATTCTCCGTGAACTACGCCAAGGCCCACCTGGTACCCGCGCAAAACGCACTGTTTCTGGGAGCGAAGCTCGACACAGTGTCCCTTCTGGCCTCCCCATCGGAGGAAAGGACCAGGTCCATCCTGGGCAAGGTACAGCGGATGTTGGTTTCCGACGCGGCCAAGGTGAGGTCCATCAAGTCCCTCCTCGGAATGATGTCTTCTTGCATCTACCTCATTCCCATGTGCAGGCTCCGGATGCGCCCGTTGCAGGAGTTCCTGGACGCGCGCTGGATCCAAACGACGGGCGGCTTCGAGGAGAGGATCACACTCGACGAGAGTTTCCGCCGAGCGGTCCGGTGGTGGGGCAACCGTGCGCATCTGACGGCGGGCATGGACTTCCAGACCACCAGGAGACAGTGACCACGGATGCCTCCCTGGAAGGGTGGGGAGCGCACACCGAAAATCTCCACGCGAGAGGCCTTTGGCTCCCGACGGAGAAGTTCCCGCCATATCAACGTCCTGGAGCTCTGTGCAGTGTTCTGGGCCCTCAGGTCCTTCCTTCCGTCCCTCAAGGGCAAGGTGGTGAGGATCTTCACCGACAACACCACCACCATGTTTTACATCAGGAAACAGGGCGGAACCAGGTCTCCAGCGCTGTCCAAGGAGGCGCAGGACCTGTGGCATTGGGCTGTCGCCCAAAGGATGTTTCTGGTGCCGTTTCATCTGGCAGGGATAAAAAACACCATCGCCGACTCACTCAGCAGGGAGCTGCGCTCGTGCCACGAGTGGGAACTACGGCAGGATCTGGTGGATCGCCTCTTCCGACGGTGGGGCACACCCCAGATAGACCTGTTCGCGACGGCGACGAACTCCAAGTGCCGGAGGTTCGCCAGCAGGTTTCCCCAGGCGAGGAGCATGGGCGATGCCTCCTCGTTCCCCTGGGAGGGCCTGTTCCTCTACGCGTTCCCTCCTTTGCCACTGCTAATCCGGCTCGTCGACCAGCTCAAGAGGTCACGGTGCAGGATGATCCTCGTCGCACCTGCGTGGCCGAGGCAGATATGGTTCCCGGACCTTCTGGACTTGTCAGCGTCCCCGCCAATCAAGCTGCCGGTGGACGCGGATCTACTCTCCATGGAAGGAGGCGCCATCCTCCACCACGACCCGAAATCGCTGAACTTGCAGGCCTGGCTCCTGCAGCGCTAGAGTTTGGAGGATACGACATACCGGCCGACTGCAGAGAGGTTCTTGCAAAGACCAGGGCGTCCTCGACTCTTAAATGCTACGGACACAAATGGAAGAGGTTCTCTGTCTGGTGCCACGCACAGAAGATTAACCCTCTACGGATTACGGCTCCCCAGGTACTGCCGTACCTGCTGACGCTGGCCAAAGCTGGACTGGCACACGCGTCCATCAAGATTCATCTTGCTGCGATCTCCCGATACACCAGAACCACGGGCCGGACGTCCTTGTGGTCTCATTGTCTGGTGAAAGAGTTCATGAAGGGACTGTTCAGATCGTTCCCGCCGGTGAAGGCGCCGGCCCCGGCATGGGAGCTCAACGTGGTGCTGACCAAGCTCATGGGACCTCCGTTCGAGCCTCTGCACTCGGCCCCGTTGAAGTTTCTGTCGTGGAAAACAGCGTTTCTTGTGGCCATCACCTCCGCACGACGGGTGGGAGAGATCCAGGCCCTTTCCTGCAAGGCCCCGTACTTGACTTTTCACGACACGAGGGTAATGCTCAGGACGCACCCCTCCTTCATGCCCAAGGTTCCGTCGGACTTCCATCTCAACGAACCCTTGGTGTTGCCTGTGTTCTTCCCGTCGCCTTCGTCGCCGGCTGAGAGGACTTTGCACTCGCTGGATGTGGCTAGAGCGCTGAAGTTCTACGTGGACCGCACGAAGTGTTTTCGGAAGACGTCACAACTCTTTGTGAACTTTGGACCTGTCAATCAGGGGAAGGCTCTCTCGAAGGATTCCATTTCCAGATGGCTCTCCGGCTGTATCATGTACTGTCATCGGTTGGCAAACCGACCGCTGCCTGGCCGTCCGAGAGCCCATTCCACCAGAGCGATCGCAGCTACCACGGCGTTCCTTTCTGGTGTGCCCCTGCTGGACATATGCAGGGCTGCTACGTGGAGGTCGACGCACACCTTCATGAAATTCTACTGCGTCGATCGGGATTCCAGGGAGGAGTCCAGGGTCAGCCAAGCAGTGCTGCGCAACCTGTTCACCTGAGGTGAGCCTGGTGAGGAGGTAAGATTGCTTGATGTTGAGTTTGATGTAATGCTTAATGTTGAGCCTTTGCCACCTCCCGTGGTTGTGCATGTGTGTACTGCTATGTATTCTTTATTCATGAGCATGTGAATCCATGCCAGACCCCATGCTGGAGAAGGAACAAGTTACTTACCTGTAACTGTTGTTCTCCAGCATGGGTCTGGCATGGATTCACATGCGAACCCTCCCGCCTACCCCTCTGCGGCTCTTCACTTGGTCATACTGCCACTTCACGTGCTTCCAAATCTGAAGATCGCTGCCAGAGGCGGTGCTTAGATAGAGGGCAGTCATTGGCTGTGGTCAGTATGACGCAGAGACCAGTGATTGGTTATTACTACGAAAGACAGATCAGAAACGAAACTGATACTGGTTCTTTTTTCTTTACCGAGGATTCCCAGCCTGACGACGGGGAATATTCATGAGCATGTGAATCCATGCCAGACCCATGCTGGCGAACAACAGTTACAGGTAAGTAACTTGTTCCTTTTGGCCAGAAGGCCAGCAACAAAATCCTTATACCACTGGTGTTGGAACAAGTTGTGCAGTTGATGTAGCGAGAACGATGTGGACCGACCCTTTTCTATGTAATACACCTATGGTGTTATCATTTCTGCTGCATCTGGCCAATATGGGGCTCCAGATTGGAACAGTCAAGGATTATCTACCAGCGCTTTCCATATTCAAGCAAACCTCGGAGGAGGAATCAGACTTCAAAATAACCTTAACTCGATTCCTTAAAGGACTCACTAATGTGTTTCCTCCTACACCATTGAATATACCAACGTGGGACCTTATTTTGGTTTAAGACGTGTGCTCCTTTTGAGACGATTCATTCCAGCTCTTTAAGGTTTCTAACTTAAAATAATATTTTGTTAGTAGCAATAACCTCAACCCGCGAGTGAGTTACAGGCATTATCCTGTAAACCTAAGTTTACCTCCTTTTTAAAAGGATAAGGTCGCACCCTCTTTTCTAAGATTGTATCAGATTACCATTTAGCACAGAAAATTGTGCTTCCGGCCTTCTATCCTCCACCTCATCCTGGCAAGAAAGAGAAAGGATTTATTAGACTCAGTCCGAGGAGAGCTCTAAGCTTTTATGTTTCAAGAATGGCACAACCATCTTTGCATTGGTTATACAGGACACAAACTAGGTCTGTCAGTTACTAAACAAACTAGCCAGATGGATCATACTGGCTATTTCGGAGTGCTACAAGCTAGCTGGGAAAGATCCACCAGAAGGCCTAAGGGCTCATTCCACTAGGGGCATGACAACTTCCTCTACGCTTCAGAGCAGAGTTCCGATAAAGGAAATCTGCGAGGCAGCTACCAGGTCCACCATCCACACGTTTACAAAACATTGTTTGGACACCTCCAACAATGAGGTAAGATTTGGGAAGGCAATTCTATGCTCCATTCTTGACAAACAATAACTCTCAATTCTTACTCCCATTTCCAAAAGAGCCTAATACTGATTTGGGAGTCTATCATAAAATGAGGAATACATGGGAGGACACAATCCATTAGAAGAGGTTACTTATCCCTGGTAACGTTCTTTCGATTGGATGTTCCTCCCACGTATTCCTCATCAGCATCCCAACCTACTTCACTGTAGAATTTCCGAGGTTTAGACTTTGCGCTCTTTTAAAATCTGATAAATTAAAGGCTCTTATCAAGACAGTAATTCTGCATATGGGTGGCGAAAATGCAGAACTGAAGCCAACGGGCACTGCGTGTGGTATATGTACTCGATGATGACGTGAGTCGAGATCGAGGCCCTTGGGGGACATCGGGTCGACCGCCTCGATACACATCGCCCTCTGCCGAGCAAACTAATTTCCGAAGCAGCTGAAGCTGGAAACGAAGATATCATAAGATGAGAATACTTGGGAGGAACATCCAGTCGAAAGAACGTTACCAGGGGCAAGCAACTTGTTCATCTCTGTACAGGAATTCCTGGTCAATTATGAGGTTGATATAGCTGCCCTTTTTTATGGCATTCTCGGTGGCAGCCTTTTTGGCTGCTGGAGATTGTTTCGCAGACCTGACTCTTCCACTGAATTAATTCTGCATCTTTCAGTTGTTTCTGAGGTGTTCGTAGCCATCATTGTTTCTCATGGTGGGTGGATTTACCCTGGAAAAAATGCAAGTAAAGCATTCCTTGCTAGGTGGCTTATAACCTTTGTTTCTGGCAGTTATGAATTCCAATGATTTCACTTTCCGCTGTGCTTTTCAGGTCTCCATTTCCAATGTTTGCAGGGAAGCCATGCAGACCATATTCCCTTTGCCACCCTCTTAATGCTTCAAATATTTTTAATAGTATGTTTTTGTAATATCTAATAATCTAGAGTCTGGACTCTTAGGGTGGAGTAGGGTCGGTAGGCAGTTGAGTACTGGCACAAAAGCGGGGTTGTCTGGCCAGCTCCATGGCTTACTAAACTCACTCTCAATTAGGCTGCGTGTATTCTAGTTAAGAAACATTCCTATGCGGATGTTTTTGTTGCAGCACTAAAGAAATATTCTCCAGTTGTGCTTCCTAGAGCAACCAGAACTTGGGCACCACCTTTGTAACACAACTACCACTCTTCCGTCACCATGCACTGTTCATGGTGTCTTAATGTGCTCATTGACATGGAAAATTGGTTCTCGAAAATATTGACATCTGACTTGGTCTTTCTTTTCATTTGCATTCAAATCAAATGTTAAGTTAACTCCAATCAGTTTGGTGAAGTGCTTTTTTAAAAAAAATATTTTATCATTTTATTGGATTTTCAGTGACATAGAAGACAATAGCAGAATAAGCAATTACAAATGACATCAAAAAATACATATTTCCCCTTGCATTATAGTATATCTATTTACAGTAAGAGTACGAAAGAAAAGAAAAATGCGGTGGGAAGGGAAGCCTCACTTAACTGGAATTAAACTCTTCATCAGTAGAGTAATCACCAATCTTACCTTTTAGCTTGGAAGATACTCACTCTTGCAGAAAGCATCATCAAGCTATGTAACTAATCCTCAACAGGTCTATCACTTTTTCAATGCATTAACATGTTTTTTTGCCATTCTAAGAACCCGACCCATTTTAACTTATCACTGGACACAATTATATGCCTAGGGAGTAAACCCAGCAGACATGTTTGCGGGAAAGAAAGACCTAACACTAGGTCAATGACTTTGTTAATCATCCCAAAAATGTTGGCTCTTTTGGCAAGACCAAAGCATGTGTTTGGTTGTCCTAATTTGCCTCTTGCAGAACCAACGTATATATCAGTGGATTGAGTTTACATGACCACATCTTCCATGGCGGCCAATATATGCAATTCACTATTTGTTGTGTGTAACACAAATCCAGATCTATGTTAAATCGACTGGCGCCAGTACATATCAGTTTCCAGTCATTGTGATGCTGGAAATGCATCGGAGGGACAGGGCCTCCGTATCCTTGTCTTTTACTGCCTTTTTATCATGTGTTCTGTCGTGTTTTCCGCGCAGGAGTTCATGTGGGACTCCTGGCGGTGCAGCTCTCTTTTGGTTTGGTGAACAGACCCATGGGATACCCTTACGGCACCTATGGGTGAGGATACAACCCTGTGCCCCTAGTGTATGTATTTGGGCACCTGTGGGTGTCCCGCAGAGCAGGGTATGGGCTGGTGGCAGCCCCATGCTGAATTTGACAGGTGCTCTGAGTATCCTCCATTTTGGGATACCCAGGCCCTGCCATTGGAATCAGTTGATTCCTGATGGAAAACAAGATGGCCCCTGTGGCCTCTTGCTTTCTATTGCCTGTTACCTTGTTTTCCCAAAGTCCTGGGAATCCCTGACGCTGTCCCTTCCCCCTGACTAGCTGTTGGGTAGAAGTTCCATATATGGTGGTGTTGTGAAGTCCAGTCCAGACTGGCTGGAGCCTTCCCAGTGACTGTATGTTGTAGGTACACCCTGTGGGTGGGACCTGGGTGAATGGAGTGTGTGACTAATATGCACTTCTTGTTGTGGCTGTCTGGTTTCTGGTATGAGCCAAAAAGACTGAGACAGCCCTGCCCGAAACTGGCCTGAATGCAGAGTGTAGTGTTGAATGGCTGGGTACTTGTCCCAATCCACATTCCTTGTTGCGAGTGTCTGAGAGGGAGGAGGATGGCCTGAATGCACTGTGTGCCTGATTGGCTGACTGACTGCATGAATGCCCTTCTGTATGATTGGATGTGGGGCTTGACCCAGCAGTGTGGATGAGAGACAAGATAGTATATCTGGGGACCTCTCACCACTGGAAATTGTTCAGAAGCTGTGTCTACACTTGAAGAGTAACTGGAACTGCTGATCCTCGACGCCCAGCTGGAAGACGAAGACTTGCTGTTGCATTTACTTCGACCTGATCTGAAAGCTTCTGAATTCGTCGAAGACTGATCCGAGAGAGGACCTGGTAAGGTGCCCTCTTCCCGTGCTCCGAGGGACTATCTAGCACTGCTAACCTTCGCCGAAGCTCCCTGGAAGTCAGACCTTCGAAAGGCTGCCCACCCGAGACGGGACCGATGAGGAGAACGAAGCAAAGCACCCGGACTTTGCCGCTGTTGAAGTCCATTGGCGTCGACCATGGTTCGCAGGTTTGTGTAACCGCTGGAAGCCCGTCGAAGTTGTTGCCCAGCCGTGGGGACCACTTGACGCCGTGCCGCCGACGACCGGAGCAGCCCGCTCCTTTGCCTAAGAACATTTGAATCGAAGGACTCCCTTGTCCGCAACGTCGACCGCTTTGTCCCGCCGGAGAAAGTTGAGGACGACCAACGCGCCGAGGAGAATCCGCTGGTGGGTTTCCCGCCACCTGAAGGCCACAAAGACTTCGACGACTCGACGCCCTTGCTGGGCCACAGTCCTTCTGAAACTCTTTGCGGTCCTGAACAATCAATCGCCGAGGAGCCCCGCACACCTCATCCTCGCAGGACGTCGCTGACGAACACCGCCTGGATCGACGACGTGGTCTCGGCATCCTTGAACTTCTCATCGCCGCCGCTGACAAGTTCACCATCTTCGACGCCTCTCGACGATACGTGGCTCCTGCTTTAAAGGGAGTCACTCAAGATGGATCCTTCGACGCCTCTTCGAAGAACTCTACTCCACCAGGTACATTGGGGCGGTAAAAACTTAATAGGAGGAAATAAGACTAGTGAACAATATATGGACTGGCCTTGTGCTATATATCTTTATTTTACAGGTTGCCCTGGTGGGGGGGGGGGGATCTCCACACAGAACTGCGTGTTAAGGTAGAGGCCATTAATCTGCCTATTGTTTCAACCATCTTGCGTTCCGTCCTACCTCTATTGCTGGTTTCCTCGTTATTGATCTGTGTGACATTTTAACCGTACAGTTGATGTACTTTAATGAGGTTTGATAACATTGGTGGTACCACTTTAGAATTGTATATATTTATCATTGTTGATTTCCGAGTACAAAGTGCGTTATTGTGATCGTGTACATACCTTTGAATATTAATTATATAAAGACTGTGTTTTCAGTAATACAGTGTGTGGACATTCCTTTGTGGGGGTTCGGGGACTACACTGTACTTAAGAACAGCCCGCATCACCTCCTGAGAAGCTGGGCCTTGATTGCTCGTCCATTGCTACCACAATAGAGAATCTTGGCTGGGGTCCTCTGTGCCTCTCCTCTACCATATAGAGAGCGGAAGTACAGACACCCCCCACCGGTATCTTTACAGTCATCCATTAATTTTTGTCCGAAATCATACTCCCAAGCAACTTTATCTCGCTGAGAAATTGTTCCCAATTTTGGCAGTGTAAGAAGTTTATAAATCTCAGATGCAGAGGTCTGTCATTTTATATAACTGTGAAAGCATTGGAGGACTATCCATCTTGGCGTTGAATGGTGGAAACAAAGTTTTAAATGGGTTTTGTAGCAAATATCACTGGATTTCATGGACAATCAATTTATTTTTAAACCTTAAAAAACGGATTTCCAACACGTTATTGCCATTATATACCTGACATTGCTTCCATATTCTAGCTTTTTTTCCAATAGCTAATGCGATTGTTAATGGTCACTGGAGGGTTTTTCCAGAGGCAAGAGTCTTCACAAAGATATTTTTCACCTCTAAGTTGGATATTAACCTTCCATTCCTTTATAACATGTCTCACTGTTGGCGGAGTGGTAATAACTGGGAGTGTCCTTTAGTTATCCACCGGAATTGGAGAACTTATACGAATGTTGTTAATCCTTTAGTTATCCACCGGAATTGGAGAAATGGCACTCTTTTCAATGTGGTCCCAATTGGGACTTCTACTGGATCCGCCCTAAGCCAGTAATGTAATGTGCGCATTGTGTAGGCTCTATTGTATTGTTTTATCTGAGGGTAACCAAATCCGACCGTTTGTACTGTACACCGGAGAACATCTAGTGGCATCTTTGCCATTGCTAAAAACTTTATTTCGAATACTAGTCTACTGTGAAGTCAAAGTGGAAGCATACTAAATACATAAAATAACTTATGGAGTAAAGTCATTTTAATTGAATTGACCTTACCCCAAAGCATCAAGTTCATTTGTCCCCACTTCCTACACAATGCTATTATCTCTACAAGTCTTATACGAATGTTGTTAATGATAAACTAATTAACATCTCTGGTAATTTGAATACCCAGATATGTTAATGTTAAAGGATATTTGTACCGAGCACTATCACCACCGGCGTGGTCCCCTGTCCCTATCACGAACCCTAATTAGCCCACACATTATGCTCTACCCCAAATAAACACCTATGGCATGAAGTCGTAATAGGAAAGATTTCAGTTTTAGAAGTGTTAACTTTAAAATCGGACACTCTTCCAAATTAATTCAACGCTACCATCAGTTTGTGGAACGGGTGCTCTGTATCAGATTATAGCACTAAGATCATCTGCATAAAGTAGTACTTTTGAGGTACAATTACCATTTGTTGTTCCATTAATATTAGGGTGTTCTCTTATGAAGGTAGCAACGTTTTTGTGGAGGTGAATATTATCTATCAGTTCCCTTATATTGTAACTATTCTGAACATTTTACAAAGCCTCTCTGGTTTTTATGGACCTATTTTGGTAGGAGCGTATTCAATTTTGTAGCATAACGTTTCACCAAAGTTTTCACAGCAGCATTTAATAATCAAATTTGGTAGATGTTAAAGCATTGAGTGATTATTTCTCTCCTCCAGCCCCTCCCCCCAGTTGTGGAATCACCGGAATCTGTGCGTATAACATTGAATCCAGACATTTCCCCTTTCTAATAATAGCCATTTTTTGCCTCTTTAGGATTTAGACGATTAAAGGTTTTGTAAAATTCAATAAGAACTCCATTTGAACCTGGGCACTTCCCTGAAAGCATAGCATCCATCGATTCCACAATTTCCTGTACTGTTATTTCCACTTCCAAGTAAGCCTTAGCAATGCCTACTAAACTCAAATAGTTCCCACTTGATCTAAATACTCTTCTAAAAAAATAGAACTTGTCTCTTGTCTGTAAGCGAATCACAAAGACCTTTCCTAAAGTCTCATCCCTGGTGGCTGGGCAAAGGCAGACGTTTCCGGACCCTGAGGGTGGTATTAGCCGGAAGGATCATCTTGGAGGAGAAGGGCCCCAGGGGAGCAGGAGGATTCCACTGGGTGAGACGCAGTATTTGCCTTCCTCTAGGGAGGAAATCCGTAATGCTAAAATATGTAATGGCTTGCTGTCAGAGCTGTTAACTTCCCTGTTGATTATCTAAATGTAGGTGAAAACATTTGTAACCACTTGGGCATTGGGAGAAATGAAACCCCTTTTAAAACAACCATGTAAATTCATAGAAGTGCAAGCTCCCTCGACTCCCAGAGGAATAGTAAAGATGAGTGTTTAAATTAATCTAATTTAGACCCTGAAGATCTTCATTCCTCCGTAAGGACACATCTTTCATTTTATCCTTATGATAATGCTTTGGGGAATATAATTAAGGAAATGAACATGGTGTTAATATTCCCATGGGAAAGATGATTTTTACATTGTGGACTCAGTCTCACAATCCTCAAAGTACTGGGACGAAGAAGAGGGCTGCAGAGGCACGAAGCGGCAAAGTGCAGCTTATTAGTGAAGATGATCCACACTTGAGGGAGACTGAGAGGCTTAAAAGGCCTACTTAGGTCCAGGCCATGAGAGCAGAGAAGAGGAGCAGTAGGTTGAGCTGTTGTGAACTCGCCACAGTGCAGCAAAAGCCGAATCTGGAGAAAAAAGACGGTGGGACCACTATCTAGTGGCAAACAGTTGCCGGTCGTAAGAGGGTCTTTTCCTCTAGAAGTCTTAATTGCAGAGCTCACGCAGCCGGAAGCGTACATTTTAAAAGCTTGCCCTGTAGTAAGGTTGGCTCTGGTGGTAGGCGAGCACCAGAGAGCCTCTGTAGCAGATAGAGCGCCTTTGTCGAGTGGCGCAGGCACCCAGAGACTAAAGAAAGCAGGTTGCCGGGCCATGAGAAGCAGAGAACCTGGAGGCAGTGAGTCGAATGGACGCGCACGCCAGAGCCAGTGAGTTCACCAAGATATTGTGACACCGAGCGCTACGTAACCGCTTGCTGGCCAAGTCTGGGTGCCTTAACGTTGGAAACAGTGCAAGCAGAGTAAAATAAAAATAAAAAAATGTTTACAAATACGGAACTGACTTAAAGCAGACAGATCATTATTTTGAAAACCGAGCTGACTTGAAAAGAAGCAAGTAATAAGAACTTAATCACCAGACCAAAAAGGTGTGATTTGTATGCATGTTGGCCAGATTAAAGGCCAGCAACAAGAGGGGCCAATAATTTGAGAAACCAATACAAGCCATTATTGCCAAAGCAAAAAGAGAACTATATCAAGGCAAGATAAAAAGAACAACCAGCGGGGCGTGGCCAGCAATGCCGCCGATGTGGTAGCTCTGCTAAAGACCTCAGCTTGAAGCCCATCTTTAAAGCATTTAATGCGGTCCAATGGCAGCTCTGAGGTGGTTGTTCATGCTAGCGACATCGGAACATAAGCATAAAATAAGCTGTTTTTCATGTGGAGGGAACCCTGAGGCTCCCTGCTAAAAGGGCCGGAGTGAGCAATGGGAGAAGCGTGGCGCCCACATAAGGTGGCTGAGTGTGAAGCCTGCTCTGTTCCCAGTCACCTCCCTCAAGCCGGCTCCCTCCCTCGCAAGTGACTGACCTGAGGTGACATTGGCGGCGGCAGGGGACCCCTCCTCCCATACACGTCGGACATCTTCCCCTTCCAAGCACCACCAACATACAGCGTGATCCAGCCCCCTTTGGTGCGGCACCGCGGTCTCAACCCCGTTCTCCCCGGCCCTGAAGAGGTGGGCACACTGTCGAGGGACCCCAGCGTCACTGAGGAGTTGACGTTTCTTTAGCGGGAGACCATATCACTTTTGCACTGAGGCGGGAGCTGACATTCTGCTGCAGAGGAAGAGCCATGCCCATGGAACGGGTGCTCCCCCACACCCCCAGACTCCAGCACACACGAGTTGCGAGATGGAGAGGACCGTAGCCCCTAACTAAGGTGCCACATCATGTTGAGGGAGACCTTGCTGCCGTGCTGCATCTCCATTGTAACGGCCGGACCCTGGGTCCAGCTCCAGTGCATTCCTCGCCTCCCAGCCCTGCCCCCCTCCCCCTTTCAACAATGGCACCTGGGAGCTGCTGTCTAGGGCCTCTTGAGATCCTTCCAACACCTTCTGCTTGGTCCCCCTCGCTTGCCCCCCCCTATTAGACAAAGCCAGACGTTCTTTGCCCCCCAGGGAGAGGTGCCACTCCTCTGAATCGAACCCGAGGGGGAGAGCTGAAGAAGCTACTGATGGCTAAACAGCCCTTCAGCACCTGGACTGGAAGTATCGGCGGAAGGGACAGGAGTCTGCAAGCTGTAGGCCGATATACCTCGCTCCTCCACATTGCTGGAACTTTGTTGAGGCCTCCCCAGCTTAAACACACAAGTCCTTTTTGGAGGCTGGCCCCTGACCCGCCAACCCGCCCCTGAGTGGTGTCCCCCCCCACCCCCAATTTGGACCCTCTTATCAGAATCACCAAGATGTCCAAGCCAGTTAAATCTCAGAAGAGTGGGGACATAACTACTATGCTGCTCTCATCTGAAAAAGGGAGGAAATGGGGAAATCTTCGCTTTCAGTATAGTCAAGACTCCCTGGACAACTCCCCACCGAAGACGACATCGTAGCCTTCATGCTAGATATAAAAACGGAATTCCAGAGCTGCATGGCTGAGTTGACCACCAAAATAGAACGCAGAGACCAAAGGGTCATGGAACTAGAAGAAAGACTGCGGGGCCTGGAAGATCAGACCCGGGAACAGGCTGCCTCGCTACTGGAAGCCCACAAGCGGATCCAATCACGGACTAGCCAAAATGAGATCTTAGAATTCAAACAAGAGGACTTGGAGACTAGGGCAAGAAGAAATAACCTCTGCATTAGAGGGGTCCCAGCATCGGTCCAAAATTGCGACCTACCAGACTTTGTGGGGTCTTGTTCCAGTCTTTGCTCCCCAATTGGTGAAATCACAACTGCAATTAGACCAAACTCCTAGACTTCGCCCTTGAAGAGGCTTGGACATGAAGCCCCCACCGGATGACCTCACCAGAGTACAGTTTTATTCCACGAAGGAGCAGATTCTTTCGGTGGGTCGCTCCCGAGATGAGCTAACCTTCCAGTGCTCGCCCATACCAATTTTCCAAGATCTGGCGACTGCTACGATGCAAAAGCAACAAACCCTCCGGCCCCTGACGCTCTTCCTCCGAGACCAGAAGATTAAGTACCGCTGGCTCTTCCCAACGGCAGTGAAATTCTTATACAAAGGAGCCACCCGTGTGATCTCCAGCGTGGAGGATGCAGACATGTTCCTCAGGCCTCCCCCACCGAGGGGGGAGGGTGCCAGTTCCTCCCCGGCTTCTCACCTGGAGTTTTTAGACACCGATCCCACCTCAGATGGAGCTACTCAACATTTTGTTGCAATCTGGATACGGCTTCTCTGGTTCACCAGACCCAGCCCAGCCCCCCTCATCCCCAAGCCGAAACCATCAAAAAATGGGGCGTCCCTGCACCTGCCTCTAAACTTCATCTCGCTAAATGTTAATGGCCTGAATTCCCTGATGAAGCGGAAATCAATCTTTAAGTGGATGAAAGACCTGGAAGGCTTGGTCGTATACATACAGGAGACCCATCTCTTCCCGGAGGACTGTCCCTGGCTTCGCAGTAGAGACTTCCCTAGACAGTTCGTCACTTTGGGCGACATGAAAAAAGGGGGTGCAGCAATCCTGCTGGCAAGAGGCGTCCTGTTCGGGGAACTAGACACAATCAAGGATCCTGAGGGCAGATCCATAGGAATAAAACGTCTCCTTTATGGTCAATTTATAGTCCCTAATTTCAGTCTACGCACCAAACTTAGGCCAGGAATGCTTTCTGGAGGACCTGGAGGCCTCCCTTCTCACCTTTCTGGAAGGTCTAACCGTTATTGGAGGAGACTTCAACAGAGTCCCAGACCCCAATAAAGATAGAACCTCTACTCCAGCTCTTAAAGGCATGGTCTAGTAAAAATTTGTATTGTCCCTAAGTGGCTCGATTTTAGAAAACTTTCCTATGGACCTTACCCGAGTTTTTGTCCATTAAACGCATGCGAAAACAAGCACTAGGGAGCCGCCATTTTCTGATAATCCTATCTTTCCCCCCATCGCCCTGGCTGACCTGCTTTTGCGGCACTAAATCAATTCCCCCGCCCCTGAGCCTGACATTATCAAAACATTCATATTCCCCGCCTCTCTCAGTGATGTTACTGTGCTGCGTAGGCAAACACGCCCAGTCGTCTTCTGCGCGACTCCACACAGAACCCGGAAACCAACACAGATCAACTCACAACTAGGGGTGTCACGGTATTTGTTTTATGACGGTACGATAACCTTCTTGCCAAATGACGGTATATCATGGTTATCGCGGTATAGCAGGTGGAGTTAACTGATCTTAACAAATATTTTCTAAAAGGTCATAAATTGACAGATTTATCATCACAAACAAAACCAGGCACCCAGGGCCAGAATTGGGCTTTTCAACATACTTTCCACTGAAATGCCTTGCTTCCACCAAACACACGTGAGGAGGGGGTGGGTGGAGGCCTGCTGCAACTGGCAAAGCAAACTGAAAAGCTTTTCTTAAGTGGTCATTTAGGCTTTTTGCTTCCCCACTGGCGAAGATGAACATGTTGCCATCTTGATAACCTGCATGCCACAGATCAATGGAGGCTGATGGTAGTGTGTACACACACGCGCACGCGTACACACACACGTACACACACACACGTACGTACACACACACACGTACACACACACGTACACACACACACACGTACACACACACACACGTACACACACACACACGTACACACACACACACGTACACACACACACACGTACACACACACACACACACACACACACACACACACACACACACACACACACACACACACACACACACACACACACACACACACACACACACACACACACACACACACACACACACACACACACACACACACACACACACACACACACACACACACACACACACACACACACACACACCTGACATGTTACCCTTTGGTATGGCAGCAGGGAATACCCACAGAGATGAGTGAATTTCGTAGTGTGACTTAATATATGTAAATTCAATGATAGAACCAGGGAAATCCCCCATTGCCATATATTTAGAGAACATTATCCATTATAAATATATAAACCCCAAAGTAAACCCTTTTCCTTCTTGGCACTGTATCTATTCTTCCTATTGCTAACATATTGGTTTTGTGTAAGGCACGTGTGGTTTATGGAATGGCATTAAAAACTGCTCCAACTGAAACTACTTGTCAGACAGCACATCCAACAGTGCAAAACCAAGACTGTGCAGCAATTGCTTACTGCAGCCTTTCCAAATCAGATTGAAAAGCACACTTAACGGTATGAACGGTATACACAATGTGACGGTTATTATTGTTC
This sequence comes from Ambystoma mexicanum, assembly GCF_040938575.1. NCBI lineage: Eukaryota > Metazoa > Chordata > Amphibia > Caudata > Ambystomatidae > Ambystoma > Ambystoma mexicanum. The sequence goes on from NC_090923.1 coordinate 835,357,637, forward strand.
AATTAAGTGGTTCACGGTATACCGTTACATCCCTACTCACAACACAGCGCGCCACAATTCGGAATATGAAACTGTACTTTAAAATGAAACAGCAACACGGTACATTTGGTAAAGTACATTTATTTGACATTCAATGTTTAGAGAATATTCAGAAATTGCCATATGAACTCCGAAAGCCATTTATTTTCTTTTATCTGTATCCGCAATAACTATTCCGTTTCATCTTGAGTCACACGCTGTTCCTTTATGGTACACAGGGTGTTCGTTTTCGTAAAAAGAATCACTTTGGAAGCACGGTGAACCGCAAGGCTTTTCCATCAACTAGGCACTAGTCCAGCCTAAAGGTTGATATGTTGCTTCTAGCCACTAGTAGAGCGTAAGGGCATGTGGGCCCTTGGCGATCGTCCCATAATATGGTGATCGTGCTCCAGTTGTTGACACGAAGCTGCAGGTGTCTGCTGAAGAGTCCATCCGCCGGTGTCTCAAACAGATGGCAGTGGCAGAATGGGATCAAATACCTGTTATGAAAACAAAAAAATTATAATTAGTCTCGCTAGCCGAACCATTAATATTACTCATTTTATTTATTACGGCCGATCAGAAACTATTTGCTTGCAAGGATAGTTCAATGGAGTATGTTCGTCTCTAAAATCAATGCGAAAAGTAACGAGATAAATCGAGGCAAACACACAATGATAAACGACAGTCTACATGCGTGAGGAATGATATGATATATGATATGGCATTTGTAACGCGCCTATACTCAAGTGTTTCTAGGCGTGACGAGGCAGGTGGGGAACAAGGGCAGACAGACAACGATCCTACTAGGCCAGGTGTCTTTCTGATCGCGCATGGGGAAGGGCTGTACAAGGTTGGTTGAATACAAATTAAATAATAGGGCCAGCTGGTGGCAAGTGCAAGGTAAATGCCGGGAGAAGGGGCTGAAGGATACAGACAGTCCTGTAGTGCAGGTAGGCAGTGCAGGGAAAAGTGGCTGGGCCAAGGACCGAGATCGGTGAGACCAGTGGACCTGCATGCCCATGTGCCCACTACGAACACGTTTTACTTGCTTTTCCTAGCTCTTCCTTCATTCATTTATTCATGCATCCATTCATTAAATCTTCATTCCGGTATAAAAGCGTGTAAAGATTTACTTACATTATACTTGAAATTTCCATTGTCTCTTCGTAATGCAGTCTGTAAAAAGGACCGTGCTCTTGACAACGATTTTTCGTATATTGAACTAAAATGAAACTCGGTCTAGTTTCTGAATTTTCTGCCTTATCGTCTCTTACGTTATTGCGCACTCCCTTCAAATGTAGTTCTTTCGGCATGGTCCCTGTCTCAAGGTCAAAAAACAATAGACCCTTATACTTCCAGTGCGACTTGTGGGCCTCATCTGGGCGCTGTCCTTCGCATTCTTTATTTGCAACATCACGTAGTATAGGCATCTGTGAGAACTTGAAGTTTGGAATCCGTCTATGTAGTGCGCCTCAATGTGCAAATGTGAACTGGCTTCTCTCCCAAATGCCACGGCCCGCTTGGCTGGCGCGCTCTAAGTGCCCCAATTTTGTCCCCGTTAAAGTACCACAGGAGTTGAGTTAAAAGTGAGATTTATTGTTTGTTTGTTTTATTATTGACAATACGCAAGCCTCCCCTCCGTTAACAGTGCGCAGCATTTACATTTACATGAGATGAGACATGAGAAAAATATATAAATACACATATGTGAGGTGAATAGAGAGAATTCAAAAATGACACTCAGCTTGTTCGCCACCCATGATGGTGAAGGTAGGGGTTAGGTTTACAGGTACACTGTACAATAAAATTTATTTACAAAAAGACAATCGTATTGCAATTATTTAAACCAGGATTTGTACTTCACAATCAGCTGTGCTTCGGATGGGCATGGCACAGTCGCAATATTCGGTGGCAATGGATCACTGCTCTGCACAGAAACGTCCAAAATTCCATATCTGTGCTTCTCTAACACAGCAACAATAAGGCCTTTCACAAAGTCGAACTGCATTTCATCATAGACTGGTTTGATCACCCATTGCTTACTTCGTTTTGAAAACACCTTAGTGTAGCGAGGCATCCTTACTTTACCCCTAGTCCTAGATTGTTCACGTCCGACATTACTGTTATGGGCCAAGACCGCTAGTAGAGTGCGATGTTTCATGCCCCGAAAGCTAAAATGCAAGCGCTTTGGCCTGTACTTTAGGCACATATTTTGGAACACCTCCAAATCTCCTGTGTGACAGAATTCTGTCATTCCTCTCAAAACTCTTGATAGAGTTTTGTCAAAAACAATCTTTTCAATGGCTTTGTGTGTCGGTGAAGATGGAATCAACCACTTCTTCTTCCGTGCCTCCTCTGGGGACCAAGGGCCATGTTCACATTGGTGGAAATGTTCATTTGCTGTCCAGCGGTGAACGTTGGTACAGCGGTGCATCAGTGACCGCCATTTTTCAAGTAGTATTTCCACTGACCCCTCACAAGTTTTTGAGCTCCACCAAAGATGGTTGGTGATAGAATGTGACCACTGCAAAATACTTTCAAAACCTTTTTTTTTCCCTGCAGCCGAGATTTTCTTATTGATTGATTTAGCAAGATGCCATACGTCAAATTGATGTTTAATATGTGGAAACTGCTCTCTCATTGTCTTGGCAATTGAAACGTGTCTATCCGTGGCTATGAGGTCGATGTGCATTCCCCTTGATTGTAGATATTCCACTGATTTTATAAATCCTAGTTTCTCCATGGCCACTGACGATGTACATTGTGTTACCTGCACGACCACCGAACTCACAATTTTCTTACTATCCATGTCCTGAAAGTGGTAGGTGCAGTACTTGGCAGAAAATCCAGGGCTGTCGCACTGTCCATCGCCGGCTAGCCTGAATCGTTTGCCTTCGAATGTACTTGCTAGAGACAATTGTTCAATTTTCCAAGCATCACTAATGGCGGAAACGGATAATCACGTTGGTATATGTAGTACAGCGCTTTAGAAATGAAATGGAGTCCCACAAACTGAAAGAAAGCCTCTAACTTTCTAAAACTGGAGCCACTAAAAAGTGATGCAGCTGCACACAGTAGATTGCCTGCTGGCAGTTTCCCCAGCATCGGTTGTGCAGACCATGAGAACCTATGATTTAATCTACAGGCGGCATTAATTTTGACGTTACTGCCTTTTATTTGACGAGTCACATTAATCAATGGCTTCCCACATACTTTCCCTCTAAAGGAATGCACACATTTCAGCATACTTTTAATTTCCATCAAACAACTGTCGAATACAATGTATTTGCTCTCTTTCATTAGACAGTCATCCTGCGTCAACGTTGTTTCGGCCTGTGACGTTGTGGAGATTTCAACACATTGGAAAGTAATATCGCTGATATCAAGTTCTGATGCGTCTATGGATGCTGCGGCTGGTTCATTCTCTGTCATTTCGACATCTATTACTTCAACATTGATGGGAGAACACAACAATGTCGACAGGTTTTTTGGTGGCAAATTTTTGGCGGGTGTTGATTGTGTCAATTGATCTGCAACTACTTCAGAGCTATCTTCAATACATTCAATAACATCTTCTTGTGGTGGTGCGGTCGCACTGTAGCTATGGTCCAATGCAACTTTGCTGTAGTCTCCAAACACAGTTAATTCATGTTCTGACACCCACGGGTAAATGGAGGAGAGATTGGAAAAGGGATGTTCAGTTTAAACACAAGATGGAGTGTAGTAGAATTGACTGGAAAAAACATAAAATAGTCCCCAGCACAAACATTTTTTTAAAGTTATGAACTGTTTGTAACTAACCTTTTTTTTGTTTTTTTTTCTTTGCAACTTTTTTGACTCGACCTTCAACAGCTGCACGCTGTAGCTCCGATTCGTTTCCGCATGTCCTCCCTTCCTCTTGCGCTGCAACGACTATATTTTCTGTATCCGCATAGACAGCACAGAATGAGGCTCCATCGTCTCCCTGAAACATAGTACTTTCATTACTATGTATCAAAATATTGTGAGCATAAAACACACGTGAGGACGAACACACAGGTACATCTCAATAGCCAAACACGATTTAAACATTGTGTGCAACAATCAAAGGACAAGTATTCGACCAGTGATGATCTATTTCGATGGAACTGTCAGTATCCATACCTCTGGCTCTGCATGAACTGCCATGAATGGTTGTATTGGAGAAGAGGCATCCGCATCTCCCTGAAACACAGTACTTACATTAGTATGCTTTTCAATATTGGCAACATAACACACACTTGGGGTCGAACGCACAGGTACATATAAAGAGATAACTGCAAATGATGCATTGTCCAAAAGAATCAAGGAAAATCTAAATATGATCACATTTCATCGACTTATTTCTCTGATTTATTTACATCTGCATCATCTAAATTGGATGTTGTGATTGTAGTGGAAGCTTCGTCGTCTCCCTGAAACACAGCACTTGCGTTAATGGGGAAGAAAGTATAGCAAATGGAATCACGTTATATGATCACGAATGATGGAGCTGTCATTATCCATACCTCGTCCTGCTGAAGAATATCTATGGATGTTGCAAATGTAGTGCGCACTTCCGAAAGCTGTTGCGCCGATTCTTATACGCATGGTCCCGCTTCCACTTCCCCTGGAATTACTTGAATGTCAGGCTCTGCATCAAGTGCAGGGGTTGACGCTCCATCAACTGCCTGAAAGATAGTACTTGCATTAGTAAGGATAACACTAATTATAACCGAACACGAACACCAGTGGACGATAAGTAAGGTGTATATAAATTGGAAAGCACTAACCAAACATTCGGTAAAATGATTACACGATAAAATAAAAATATTACTTGACATTCATAAAACAGGTCTGTAGCGGGTTAGCCTAGTAAGATTACCTGATACGCGCTAGAAGTGGTTGATAACTGCGACCACGTCAAGGATGTAGAATGTTCTTGCTTCAGATTCAAGGGATAGTCAAGAAGTTGTAAAGGTAAATTAATGATTGATAATGAAATGCCAATATTAAAAATAGCCATGTAAGGCGACAGAATACTTGTAAAATGCTCAATACAGCACAGTTCCCTGTTCCCATATATATACATTGCGTTTTTGGGTTATGAAATCGAAAAAGAATATATTGGTAAATGTCATTATTCAAAAAACTATACAATCATATCAATATCGAAATTATTACAAGGGATAGAACACCTACAATATCAATTAATCCGTTCGGATACCTACACACTACCGCAAGGCCTAAAGCTAAATCCGGACACTTGACTCACCGGTTGCGGAATGTGGACGAATAGAGTGGGAATAGCGTTTTCTAGCAATTTCCGTGTCGTTCGCCGTTTATTCTTCTTTGTTACCCAAGATGTTGTGTACATGTCCAAGGAAAAGTGCCGGCTGCAGATGCGGTATCGATCACCCCTCTTGTCCTGTAAGACTTGTTGGACTCTACTTTCCAGCTCATCCAGTGGATATCCGCAATGTCTGACCCATTCTCTTATTCGATCAACAGTTTTCGGGAATACATGTATTGTAGTGCCTTCAGATTTCGCATGGGTCTTCGAAGGGCAACCGCTAATCGAACAGGCAGGCATTGTTGATAAATCTGAAAAGTAAATATCGACATTATACAATCTTCAAGAATAAAGATTTGATACAAAAGTAAATGAATCATACAATGATCAATGCAAGGTTTGGTTTGTTCGCAGGAACTATACCAGTTCATTATGTGCGGCTTAGTATTTGCATAAGTTGCAGAAATGTATAAATGATGTGACTAAAAACTGAACATGTGACTCATCCCTTGGATGTTCTGTATTGCACGAGAAGGAAACATACTTACATAATAGACTGGACCCCCGAAGGATGCAATTCGATGACAATTGACACAGATGAAAATAAATAGATCTATTGATAGCCTAGCAATGGAAATTCAAGTCAATAGCAATGAGACCAATGAACATAGCACTATTGGGTACTCTACTCGCAAATAGATAGAAATTTAAAAATCTGCGAAATATGACCAGGATACATGGCCTTACCTTGACCAACAAACAGTTGGATTCAGCAAGCAGAGCAGTATGTTGCGGGAGAATAGGTGGATGGCCACAGGTAGCGCACTGATGGGTATGCTCGAAGCGGTCACAGAAGTTCACGGATAGCACGACGACGAGCAGATTAGCATAGATCTCAGTGGTTGCCAGGTAGCACGTTCAGGAGTTGACTTGCAAAGCACAAAGATGTTCTCATGAGACATATCGAGTGGTTTTTAAAGTATTAGAAACTTGGGTGTGTTTGTGAATGAATGACGTATGTATGTTGTGGTATTAGGGGGGCGGCCTGCTTCAAGGGGAGGCCTGGCTGGAGACACGGGGTCTGAGGAGGCCATGTGACCGATGGCCCCTTGGCATGGGACACCTTTTGAAGTGTACATGTAGTTTGCACCTTGGCCTTTCGCGCCCCTGACAGCCCCCCCATGCCAGCACGCATCCACCGGCGCGAACCACCTTTGATACAGGGGGGTGGGATGGATGGGCCTGGGGCGTCCAGATAAGGCACAGGAAGACTGCGATTGCAGGGGGGCGGCCTGCCTCAGGGGAGGCCTGCCTGGAGACACGGGGTCTGAGGAGACCATGTGAACAATGGCCCCTTGGCGTGGGACACCTTTTGAAGTGTACATGTAGTTTGGCACCTTGGCCGTTTGCGCCCATCACAGCCCCCCCATGCCAGCGCGCATCCACCGGCGCAAACCGCCTTTATATCAATATATAGTATATCGCCTTTATATCAATGATAGTATATCGTTGCTTATCATTAACAAATGCCACATACCAGAGATTCTTGTGAGCACAGACCCACACTTCAACCGGTGTATTATAGTGGTCAAGACCCTAAGGCCTGTATAATCCAATGGTAATTGTTAGTATAGATATATGTGTGACTTTTATAGAGACATAACCTACTGAAAGACTTTGAACAAGTGTTATTTAGTGCATGCATTATCGAAAATGTTACGTTAGCTTAGATAGATAGCGACCACCCTGCTTCACAGCGACCAGACTTTCACCCATTCGGAGCACAGATGTCTGGCGTCCATCCTTGAATGGAGACGCACTTGATTCATTTAAAAAATCGAAACAAACGTTGTTAAAATATGTGGTGTTTTATTTTGTATCTTATTTTCATGACACAAAAATACAAGACTTTAAAGATTATACAGGTCAGGTTGCAGCACAGCGAGAGAAAATCCCCTGTACTGACCGCTGTCACTCGGGAACATTTCTCTAATGGCACGAACGGCACAGGCGGGTATCACTCTTCGAACGCGGTGTCCAAGCCTCCCGTGGAGCCACCATGTAAAGGAACGATAGGCCACCAGCCTGTACCACCTGTGAAAAGGAATGAAACAAACTGTTTTTAAATGACCAAGATAAGTTTAATAAACGTTTGTTGTCAATGACAATTCTTGTAACTAATGGCATTCTGCACGGACAAATGCTATCCAGACAATGCACACTATTGAACGACTTACATGCGTTACAATGATATGTAGATGTAATTTTGGATATAGTAGAAGAACATGAAATAGGAGTGGCATGACAAGCAGAGTATACTTACTCGTTACTCGAATTACGAAGACGAACAGTTGCGCGAAGTTCGTGCATAAGCACCATCATTATTCTCAACACGGCCCGTGTGAGGCAGGCTGCCCTGAAGTCTGGCAGCTCGGTGATGCATTGCGGTCGTGGCTCGCCTTCCGAAATGTTGGCCAGGCATCCCGAGTTTTCTCAGGAGCAGCAGTTCTCGTCCTCAGTTGGCATTAGCTTGCACCAATTGCATGTGCACCAGGTGGATACGCCGTCCATTCGACTAGGCCCAGGCTCTTCATCTGTTGATTCGTCCTGCCAACTGCCGTCCGACTCCCCATCGTTTTCGCGTGCTTCCCTTTCCAGTAGTTCCTTCTCGGTATACTCGGGCTCGTACATGTAGGGCATTATTGTAGCCATTGTGTGGTAAAAAGAGTTAAATAATTTACCGAGATGGTACAGGTGTTCACACGGGCTACAAGCGGCGAAGGTAGCTGACCAGAGCACTGAAACGAGTCACAGAATACTCAAAGTAACACAGAGAGAGGAATGGAATCGAAAATCTGCTGCTGTGTGTTTTGAAGCGGTCTGTTTATACTTATTGAGGAAAGAGGCGTCCTGCCATTTCCATGGCGAAACGTCATTAGCTGAAACGCAGCGAATGTTGACACGAGACGTGCTTTGGCGTTGGGAAATGGGCGGTACGAGTCTGCTGATGACAGGCTCAGGGGCGGGGCAATTGATTTAGTGCCGCAAAAGCAGGTCAGCCAGGGCGATGGGGGAAAAGATAGGATTATCAGAAAATGGCAGCTGCCTGGTGCTTGTTTTCGCATGCGTTTAATGGACGAAAACTCGGGTAAGGTCCATAGGAAAGTTTTCTAAAATCGAGCCACTTAGGCTTAAAAAAAACACGACCGACCCGTAGGAACAATACAATGTTTTACTAGACCATGCCTTTAAAGACTTCAAGTTGGCTCTGGGTATCCTACACCTCAACGTTCGGAGTGGTCGACACCTGGAGAGTATTGCATCCTGATGAAAGGGACTTTACAATCTTTTCTCATGTCCACCGCTCCTCTTCCCGAATCGATTGGATGCTAGCCTCCCCGCAACTGCTAGCCTATACAAGAGAGGTGGTGATCGCCCCAAAGCTCCTCTAGGACCATGCCCCGGTATGCCTGCAGACCAGGGCCTGGAACTCAACCCCTGTCCCCAGGCTACAGTGGCATCTTTACAACCCAATTTTAAATGATCTAGCCTTACGGGATGAAATGGCTAAAGCAATCAAACCATACTTCCAAGAAAACCCGAACTGACCTCACCTGCGATTACCTGGGATGCCATGAAAGCTGTTATTAGAGGCGTGCTCATCTCACACACGGCAGCTTACCACAGACGCAAGCAACAGTCCAGGGAGAAACTGGAACAAGAGATTTAGGAGATTGAGAACCAATATAAAAAGGGATGGTCCCCTTAAGTTCACGCTGCCCTTTGTATTGCTAGGAATAAATTGGAGGCGTTCTACGCTGAGGAAACGGCTCACTCTCTCAGCGGTGAAGCAAAGCTATTATGTCAAAGGCAACAAGGCCGATCTCCCCCCTAGCCAGCTAGTTAGCCGTAGCGAAAAAGCTAAACTTCATCATGGGCCTCAAGGACCGGAATGGTACCACTCACTACAGGGAACAGGACAAATTGCGCTTGGCACGTGAACATTTTGAGGCAGTCATGAGGACCCAGGATAGGTCGACTACAACACAGAAAGATTACATCTCCTCTCCCACATCTGACTGAAGAGGATATGACCGTATTGGAAGCCCCAATTCGACAACATGGAGTGGAGGATGACATTAAGTCAGGCCTTGATGACTTTTCCCCAAGATGTTCAGTGCCCAATTGGGCCCCCCGCCCCCTTACTGCTCTCCAACACGTTAGCAGATGTGGGTACAGGGACTCCTACAATGCAGACCTCTGCTATGATCTGGACCCTCAAACCAGGTAAAAATCCCAAGGAATGTGCATTCTATAGGTTGATTTCACTCCTAAACATTGACTATCGAAGGTGTAGGCTAACCGCCTGGCCTCCCTTCTCCCCTCACTAATTGACGCTGACCAGACAGGGTTTATCAGAGGTTTGAAAACAGGGGATAATATTAGGAGAGCCATACATCTCATTGATTTCACTACATGGGGAAAGGGGAGACTGGCCCTACTGGCATTGGACGTCACCAAAGCTTTCGATAAGATAGACAGGTCCTTCTTGCGCCTGACGCTGGAAGCATTCAAATTTAGTCCCCAATATTGTAATATGATCATGGCCAACTACTCCTCCCAAAACAACTAACTGATTAACTGCATGCTTTTAGCCCCGATCCCTTTGACATGTGGTACTCGGCAGGGCTGCCCTCTCTCTCCTCTATTATTCGCCCTGGTTTTGGAACTTTTAGCGCAGCATATCCGGAGAAACGGTCGAATTGTAGGGGTGCGAATTCAGGGCTCCACACGTAAGGTTTCCCTTTATGCTGACAGCACTCTTCTCACCATCTGACTTCAGCCATCCCTTAAGGTGGCCCTTCAGGAGCTCTGATCCTTTGGGGACATGGCGGGCTTTGAGATAAACTATGGGAAGTAGGCCCTGGGGGTGTGTCTGTCCCCCAAATGACCCCTCTGCCCTCAGGCTCATGGAATACTTGGGAGTCCGGCTTACGGCCTCACTGGCAGATCTCTATGCGGCCAACTACCCCCGCTGTTCCAACAGCTGAAGAAAGATCTAGATAAATGGACGAAACAAGAGATTTCACTTTTGTGCCATATCACGACGATACAAATAAATCTTACTGTGTACCTATACCTCACTCCCAGTGTTGGTCCCCAAATCGGTAATAGATCTACAATGTAAGGTTCTGGGGTTCATTTGGCGGGGGGAAAAAGCCAGAATACCTAGGAGAACTGTGATGGGTGGGGCCCGCTTGGGCAGTTTGGGAGTCCCAAATCTCCTAAAATATTACGAGGCAGCTCAACTATCACACATGCTGACATGAACATCGGAATCCCGCCTCCCCCGAAATGGATAGAGGTTGAGCAATCACAATGCTCGCTCAGTCTTCGCTTTATCTCTTTCGTCCAGCACACACAGCGTAAACACTGGCCGCTCCTCTCAGCAACAAAGGTCACTTTGAAGTGCTGGGACGAGGCATTGAGGGAGAAAAAAGATCCCACTCTCCCCGATCTTTAACAATCCCACCTTTGCTCCGGGCTTGTCACCTACTGCCTTCCGAAATTGGAAAGAGGTGCTGGGGGGGTCTACAAACTCTGGCCCAATTGTATGTGGGAAATCTTCCCCACACATTTGAAGACTGCAAGAAGGAATTTCTCCTGCAGGAGGCGGACAGGTTCCCTTACCTACAGCTGAGACACTGGATTACGCTCCCCAAGATCAAACATAGGGCCACTCGCCCCTTATGCCTGCTAGAACTGACTATTTGGGAGGGTTCAAGTAAACAAGGCGTCTCAAAACTATACAAGGGGAGGGAGGACCTCCTAGACCAGAATTTATGCCCCGATGGGAAACTGATCTAGGTCTGCAGCTGGACGATTCGGATTGGCTGAACATCGGGGCTAGAGGCCACTCATCCTCTAGATGTGTTACGAACAATGAGTGCACCCTGAAGCTAATATTCCGATGGTACTACCCCCCCACCCAGATTCATCATTTTCAAGTTTCTAGCCCCCCCACCTGTTGGCGGAACTGTGGTGCACAAGGTACTTATTTCCACATGTGGTGGAGCTGCCTGCACGCCTGTCTATTCTGGGAATCGATTGCAAGGTTGATAGGGGAAATAACGTGGAGCACACTCCCGATTTGCCCTAAAACCATGTTGCTCGGATGCCCAGTGGATGGGATCTATCCCAAGAGGGGGGGTACGTGCTAAGCTCCTTACTCAGCTCCTGTTGGCCGCTTGCATCACCATAGCCGGCGGTGGAAAGCTCCAGAAGGCCCGGATGTGATCTTTTGGTGGGGCAAGATTTGGGATATTTTGGTATCGGAGAAGGTGACGGCAGCGGGGGAGGGAAAGCTTCACCAATTTCAGGCAATTTGGTCCCGCTCCTGGAGTTTGATGACAAATGCCCAGCTCTGACATTCAAGCCCCGGTTGGCTTGTCTGTTCCTGGGTCGGAGAGATGGTGGAGGTGGACATTAGCAGGGACACATCGATGGGAATGGGGGCGGTGAGGGAACGTATAAGTTGATTTTACTGGAAGGTATCCGATCTTTGCTACCATTGTATTGTTGTCCATTACTTCATCCGTTTAGTAATTTTTTTTTTTTTTTTTTTTTAAAAACAACCAGCGCTAAAACCAAGAGGGGGCAAATGAGAATCCCAATGTTTGTAAAATCAGTTGCCCATGTTCAAAGAAATGCATACGAGGTACTAGCTTAAACCCACTTTACCAAAGCCATGAAGTATCAGAGTGAGACCGAACAATTGTCAGGATTTGGTTAAAGTGGAAGTGGGCAAACGAGAGTGGCAGAAACGTTTGATGGAAGGCATTCAGGAGGAGTGGAGCTTAACCTGCATTGCATGGGGCAATTACAAGGGTTTTACCAAACGGCACCATTATGGTTCTCGTTTTCCCTGAAGAAATTCTTAAACTTGATTGTATGAAGCAAGAGACATTGCTAAATTGTTGAAAGCTACCCTTTACCACATAACTACTTGTAGATAGTTGTTTATTCTTGCTTGCCGGGAGAGTAAACCAGGTCAGAGGACTTTGTAGTAGTAGTAGTAGTATGCCTGGCAGGTGAGTTGACCAAGTGGAAGTTGATGAAGTACTGTGGTGTGGTGGTAAAAGTCGTAAAGAAGAAGTGATAGAACCAATGAGATGTCTTTGTGAAATATTACAGAATCATACTGACAAACGTACATTGCTAAAGCAAGAATTATGTGAATTGCTGTCAAAGAAAGTGTTGTCTTGACAGACAATTTCTGTTCAACTAAGGAAGTGTTCTTGGTTTCTGAGAAGACGTTTTTTTAAGTTTTGTGTCACAAGTGGAAAGAGGAAAAACCTTGTTGAACAATTGTGAAGTATTGTAACTTTTGTTGTCAAGTTGGAATCCAAAGAACTGCTTTGATACTTTGTTAAAAGACAGGATATCCTTATTCTTTTGGAACTGTTGAACCTAGTCCTTCTTGATTCTGGGGAAGGGGAATTCACCCAGATTATAAGGAGAGACAGTTATCATGATGCAAACTTAACTGTTTTATTTGTTGGTTTTGAATTGCCATATATTACCTTGTATGTACAAGTGTGAGGGACAGAAACTTTGTGTTTGAGTGTTTCCTTAAGTTTATTTTAGGCATAGAAATCCTTGTCAGGTTAGGGATAGTGAAGAGTTTTTCCTACTTTTTGAGTTAATAAAATGGCATCTTTTGAAGAGTCTTCACTAAGTTGTCTGCCTCACATACCTGGCCCCTCACAGTACCCCCTTTTCCCCATGCTCCCTGAAGACCTTCCTCGTGTAAAACAAATGTCTCTGCTTTCAAGTTCAGTACATATTCAAGAGAGCATCTCACATACAATTCTTCTCAGTTATGGTAGGGCCAGTTTTATAGTTTTGTTCTGCCATTTTATATTCCGCTTCTAGTCCATGCACCTATGCTTTATTCTGTTTGTGTATATGACGCACAACTCATTTATTCTTCCACATATTGTTGATTTTAACGCATCCTAGAAATCATCTAGTAGAAGATGACTATTTAACGTCCAAGTTTTATTTCCCACTTGGACCACCTGACACTGTCTGTAGTTAATTCAATACTAGCATAATCAGAGATCATTCTGGTGCCTGCATCAGTTTGATTTGTTTCCTTGCACACATTTCTACTTTCTAAGAATAGGTCAATACTGATGGTAATCCATGAGGTATCAAATAAAAAGTATATTACTTAATTCTGTCATGCAGCTCACACCAAATATCAATAAGATCCCATGAATGCATAAGATTCAAAAGACCCTTTTCTAGCCCCTTTGTTCTGCATATGGATTACTCTTACCCGCCTTAATCCAGTGTGGTATTGGTCTCGTTCCAATATAATTGTATTACTCTCCTTGCTTTTTAAAACATTATCAATTTCCTCAAAAAATACTTTCTGGGCCCCGTTCAGCACATACATATTAAAGAGTTAAGTGCTTATTTTACACAATCAAATTAGCAGCAACATATTTGCATTCTAGTCCATTTCTACTCTTTCTACAGAAAATCTTGTGTTCTTTCTGAATAGGATAGCAACTCACCTGGAATTACCAGTATTGAATATATAGTTGGTGTGTTCTAGCTCCAAATGTTTTCCTTGCAGAAACACTATCAGCCTTTTTCTTATTTAAGAGTGTAAGGACCTATCTCCTTTTAATGTGGATGTTAACTCTTTTAACATTGCAACTTAATAATCGTAAATTGCTGTCCATTTTATAGTCCATTTTATAGTCCCTTCTCTTGTCTTCTCGGAGGATATATTTTATACATTTTATATTTTATACATTTTATATTGTGCATTTCATTGGCTAGCGAAACGGGAAACCGACCGGAACCCTCCATAGTGGAAAACATTCTTGTAATATTAATGGACCACGACTTGACGGTCAAACCACAAGTCAATGCAGTAGTAAAGAAGTGCTTCTTTCACCTACACACAATCATCAAACGGATACTAGCTTTCCTCACGTTCCCACACCGAACACTTGCAGTCATCTCCCTTGTCAATTGACAATGCCAACTTCTACCTTGGAATGCCGAACTGCCTTGCCAAAAAATTGCAGCAAATCCAGAACATGGAGGAAAGACTTCCACAGAGTAATCCATGGCCAAAGATCGCAATTCATGCAGTAAAAAATCTCATCTACAAACAAACCAAAGCGATCCCTGAGATCCAGCAATGACATTAGCCTTGAACCAGAGCAATATTCAAAACTTAAATTTTGTGTATCCGCATTCTCTCCAAGGAACTACGAACAACAGAAGAACACCTAAAATTAGAAAACTAATAAAAACCTGCCTCTTTAACTCACCCACCTAAATAGGAATAACTATCGAAGTGAAATACCCGACCACAATGCAAGGAGACGCACCACACACCACAAACCAAAACAATGAAAAAAAGAAGCAACCACATCTATGCTGGCCCAACGAAGGGAAAATATATAAATGCCACCCACCTTCACAGCAATTAAGCCTAACCAAATCAAAGTAACCCACCAGAGCGCACAGACCTCTCACCACTAACCCTACTAAAACATTCAATTTCCTACTCACCCTCAACCGCTTATTAAAACAAACGCCCTCTTTTGCCTGCCTATCACCTGGGAGTCCTGTTGGGCCTGGTTTGGTGTGGAGCATGCTGATTTTCCCCCATGCTAGATCCGCTCTTCACCTGAAGAAACACCTCTCCTTTGGTCCTGCTCGGTGTGGTTAGCCCTCCCCTTTTTTTTGCCAACACCCCTGACAAGGGACCAGAGATTTTAAGACCTGCATCTGGGGCGAACCCGCAGAAGTTGTCTTGATTCATCCTATATCCTTTTCTGCATTAACTCGTGCTATAGAAGGCACCGTCTCTTCCTGTCTGCTCACTATCCAGTTGTGGATGACCAACCATTACCCTCATATGATTCCCTCCTAGACTGAGCTCCTCTTTCCTGTTATAACTATATTACCCTCTCTCCCTCCCCATTCTATCTTTTCCTCCTAATTGTCTCTCTTTCACCATCTTTGTGCAATCTTGGCGTGTAGTTTGACTCCCTTTAAATTCCTGTCTATTCCTCTCTCGCTCCTGTCGTTTTCACCTTTTTAATATTCTTAAAGCCAGACCTTTTCTCTCTTTTCATGCCTCTAAGGGTCTTGTTTCCTTGCTTATCTTCTCTCGCCCCTTATATTGCTCTTCCCTTCTCCTTGGTTTCCCGATTTCTCATCTATCTCGACTACGTTCAGTGTATAATTCTTCTATCCGTTTGTTTTCTTTCTCTCTCTCCTCGTGACTCCATCTCTTGCTCTCGTCTCTTAATGCTGGCTTTCTTTCCACACTCATTTTTACTTTCTCTGCTTGGTTTTCAAATGTCTTCACAGCTTGTTCCCCCCTTTTCTCTCGGCACTTACAACTTTTTATTCTCCATCTCGGTCTTTACATTCCAACAATCAGTTCTTAATGTCCTCGTTTTCCATGTGCCGCCTCCCATTTCCATTCTTTTTCCTTGTTGGCCTCTTTTCACTGTAATGCTCTTCCTCCGTTTCATCTTACTCTGTTTCATTCACATTTAAAGGACTTTCTCCTCTTTTAATTTCTTTCACAATTTTTATAGTGATTTGTATATTTTTTGGACAGCGCTTTGGCTAAAGCACCATAAAAATAAATACACATTCTTATACCACAACACAAATTTGAAATTCTACATCAAACTGCACACCCACTCCATCCTCTGTCTCAACCCTGCTCACTTAACCTCTGCAGAAAACTACCTCACAGGCATCTAAAACGATCCCATACAGGTTCACTCACCAAAACAACACTAAACCGGTACCAACTAGAAGCATACTCAACACACAGCAACTGTTTTTTCCAAACTGAAGCTACCAAAAGTACAGCGGAAGCTCTCTTGCATTTGCGCCACCCTATCCCACTAACTAACCCTAGCCCTCCTTCCTTTTCATATCCCCCTAAATGCATGGACACCATGAAAATGGCAGTGGTCGACAGAATAAATCTCAATAACATAACATTTCCACCTTAACTTGACAAGTTCCATCGTTCGTGTACGCAACCATATCGACTCTAAAGTCTGTAAGTTGACGTCTTCATTAGAGCAATTCTTTTACGCTGGGGAAATGTGTAGTCCTAGAGTTGATAAGGTGATGTAAATATACGTAAATAGAGTTTAAAGTGGGCTGGGACGGTTAAACAATTTTCATAAGAGGAAATGCTAAACCTGCCATGCATCTTGTCCATTTTGAAAATAAACATCAAATGTACTGTACATCGAAATAACAAAGCAATAATAAGATAAAACCATGAGATTTACCCTGGCAGGAGAGCGACTGCCTCAAACCACCCCATGTCTAGTTAAGGCATAACATTCAATAAACGCAAGTGTCTTTATCCTATTCATCCAGATCACACTCACGCTTTGACTTCCAATTCAACAAATCTTTATCACTAATGATAAATTATACATCACACTAACCCCTTCCAGCTTTATATATCATTATTTGTAACCTATTGTATGAACTAATAATCCTGTCACAAGTAGATTTTTCCTGGATTACCCAGATATATAATATAAATAGAGGTCTCTCTTGGCTCTTAACAAAATGAAGGCTGCAAAAATGTCAAAGCCCAAAATACAGAATTTCAAGAGCCCCATTGTATGTGGGGGTAGTGGGGTGGCTTAATTTAATACAAAAGGTGGAGGAGTATTGGGAAGGTTGCTGGTTTTTTCCCCTCTGCATGTATATGGGGTAAAAAATAAATCGGTATTTTGAGATTTGACTTTCTCCCTCTCAGTAATCACATGGATCCTCCTCTCCAAGGCGCCCTGGATCTAGACAGGCTTCTTGAGAAATAGATATATATATATATATATCTATCAAAAATGTTTTTTTGTCCTTCTATTTTTACACAGAGTACCGCACGTGGCCGTAACCCTGCCCTCCTGAGCTCCGCCCCATGCATCGCCCTTCAATCCTTTTATCTGCACTGTCGGGGCTGGACGCACTTGCATCGGTGGGAGTTTTTTCTTTTTGGCTCCCATTGTCCTCCTTGCTCCGGTTCCTCAGTTGCCAATCCTCTGTCTATCTCAGAGCATTTGGGATTTGCTTCCTTTTCTTCGTGCGAGTGTCGTTTCGCAGGGGCGCAACCTCATCCTGTTTATCTGGAGTGTCTATGCCCAGAAAATCATTGGGACTTGTGCCTTTACTGTGACTCCCTCTCCGTTCGGGCACTCCAGCGTCGTCTTCGGTGGGAGGTTGTTACAGCACGTTCCTCCACTGCATTTGAAGCTCCCGCTGAGTTCTTTACTTTCTGGGCACCCCGGCCGGGAGACTCCTTCCCGGTGTCCTCTTCGGCCGGGAGGGGCTCTAGTAGCTATGTCGCCAGGGTTTTCCACTGAGGTGCCTCAAGGGCCTAACGGGCATACTGGAGATTCCACTGAGGGTTCTGAAGGACTTGCCAGTACCGGACATCGTTCCGAGGTTCACCTTGACGGTGCTAAAGTTAAGCTCAGTTTGGCTGGGTGTTGGGATACCATGGTTCGCCCTGAGGACTCCGTGTCTGGAGCTCTCCTCGCTGATACCAGGGCACACCCTGAGGTCTCCTCTTCTGTAGTTTTCTGTACCGAGTTACGACTCGTGGCCGCTCTTAAGGGAGCTTTACGTACCCGGTTGAAACCTGAGGTTGCTTTTGTGGAGGCTAAAGTCTGTACCAACAGATCTGAGAGGCCTTCTCAGAAGGTCGTGTCGGTGAGGTATTGCCCTCACCTGTCCGACGCTCAGGGTTGTGGTGGTACTGGTTCTGTCGAGGGGCCAAAGAGGGGGGGTCACGGACTGCATTCCCTCTGATACTGGTTCGTCCAAGGTTACTCCGTGGAGGCTAATTTTGAGACTGGTTAGAAGTTGTCCACTAAACATCCGAGACCACCCAGTACCGGCTCTGCCGAGGATCCTTGTAAGGCTAAAGTGTTACTTAAGTCCCCTGACTTTCCTGAGGAGACAATTGCCTCAGCTACGCTTGTGACGCAGTTCTCTTCAGGTGGCGACAAAATGGCGGCCCAACCTGTATGGCCTACGGCAACCATTTTGGATACCTCTTAAACCTATGTTTCACAATGTCTGGTGCTGGGGGCATTCCTTTCAGGTTTCAGGGCTTTCCGTTCTGCCCTTCTTTCGATCGGAGTGCGCGGGCTCCGCTGCCTCATGCTGCCATTCTCCGCTCCACTGATCTATGTGGACGCTGCCGGTGGTCGACCCTCCTGGCAACCATCCTCCTTGTGTTTGTGAGGGTAGGCCCCTTACGAGCAGCTTCTTCCTCTCCCAACACCTAAGCCCTCGGCTGAGGTTTTTTTTGGGCAGTTTCAGATGCTCATGCATTCTGACCCTATGAGGATGTATTTCAAGCGTCTATTCACTACTGTTCCACCCCCGGCCCCGGCTGTTCTGATTCAGGTTCCAGTGGTGCCATTCCCTCCACCGCTTCCTTCTGGACCTCCTCCATCCCTTTCTCCTGTGCCCCGTTCTCCTATAGAGAAGTCACTGGAGGGCAATATTTTAAAACCTGAGGCGGTAGGCGTGGGGGACCAGTTTCTGTTGGATGAGCCTCAAGCAGATGAGTCCAGCTATGAGCAGCCCCGCTCGGTGAGAGCAATCCATAACCGGGAGGGGCTTGGGTAGCTCTGTTACCTGGGATTCCCCAGGTGCCTCAAGGGCCTAATAGGCGCACCAGAGTGTTCTCCGAGTGTCCTTCAGAGCTCCTGCCAAAACCGGATTTGGTTCCGCGGTTCACCATTTGGGTGCTAAGGTTCAGCCCACTTCGTCTCTGGCTCTGGATACCGGGGTTCGCCCTGAGGTCTCTGTTTCTGGTGTTTGTCACACCGAACCACGACTCGAGGCCCCTCTTGAGGGAACTATACATGCCTTTTCTATCTCCCGTGGTTTTCCCAGCGAGTGGTCCAACAGTTTAGGTAGGATTTTTTTTCTAAAACATCCACAGGGCAAACCTTTTCTATACCTCATGGAAATTCTGTTTTCCTGATATTAGACCTTCTTGAGCATTTTTCGTGCTCTGCTTTCTTAGAGTAGTAGAGTTAAGTTGGCCACTTTTCTTTTCAGCTTTTAAATCTGATCTTCCATACCAGAGACCCTGTTTTACAGCTCTTCGGTCCGTTTCTTGACTGAGGCATCGTCAAGTACAGTCAGTTTACTCTTACTTATGGATAGATCCACTCCATCCATTTATTTCCATTAGGTAGTCTTCTGTAGTTTGCTGCTGAGCAGTTGGAATTTGATTCATATTGTTTTTTTCTTCTTTTTGATGGTTGAGAGGTTTGAGGAGTTTCAGAAGATTCATCTTCTGCCCCCAATCTGGATCTTTTACGTGAGTTTTCATGCATTTTAATTGAATCTGCCATACCTTATTTATATTATCAAGGATCTTCCCGTGAGGCCAGAGCAAAGCTTTCAAGCTGCTCCCACACATGCTGCCAGTTTTATAATACATATTTTTCAGGCCTCCATTTTGGGGCAAGTGTTGCCATATTGTCAAAATAAATTGGCAATTGGTTAATTTCAACTGGCAACATTTTTTTTTTCACTTTTAAAACCCTACAGAAGCATGCAGGTTTTCGTTTTAGAGCAACCGGTACTATTTGCACTGTTTTGGTCATTGACCATTTCCTCATATTTACTTGCCCATCTTGGGATTCTGGTGGTGATGGTGACGGTCTATTTAATCTTTTCTATGGATATAAACACTCCATCCATTAGTTCCATGAGGTAGTCTTTTACCTGGAGGGCTTCAGCAACAGAATTGTTCTCAAGTTTGTGGAACCATGGATTTAGAGAATGAATCGGCATTAGTTGTTTCACAATCTTGAAGTAAAGATGCATGATAGCTGCAGGGCATTCTCCTTGCGTTTGCAGTTAACGAAGAGGCCGACAAAACCAGTAAATCGAGAACAAACTTTGGAAATGCCAGTAGTTTTGGCATTGATAGGCTTTTATTTATTAATGACCTTTGACTCCCGAGCTAGTCACATTAATGGGAGAAAATGTTTTTCGAAAAACCCAAGTCTGCAAGTGCAATTTCTCCAGCCCATTGTGCGCCCTGCTGTCTTGTGCCGCAGAGCCTTTCACAAATCAGGAAATCAACATCTTAGCTAATCACGAAAGAAGGGGGAACGAGTCTTGCTGACTGGAGCCCACTATGGTTCACATTTTGAATCCAAGATGGCGGCCTCATGTACAGTAGCTTGGCATGCGGACCTGCAATTTGCTACTCTAGCCAGTTGCACTCGTATCAGGAAATTGTAGTTCCTTGCCACAAATCCCAATCCCCACCTAGGCTCATATATTTTATGTGCATGGAGACTCTTGAATAATTAAGTACCCTTCTTGCATGAGGAGAAGTGGGGGACTGCAGTCACGAGGGAGTGTGGAAGTTAGTCGGATAGTAAGTGGCAGTGCTGCAAAGAGGAAAGGTTACAGAAAAAAAAGCAAAGGAGAAGAGTGTGAAAAAGGAGTAGGGGAGAGTTCAGAGATGTTGGAGGAGACTAGGATGAGGGGAAAAAGTGGCGAGAGGTTAATGAGAGAAAAAAGGGATTAAGGAGAAGGAGCATCCGGAAGTGCGTGGGAAGTGCTGAGGCTGTTTGGCTGGGACCGCTGCGCCGCTGCGTGGACACAGCTACCCCTGATTGTTTTTCATTCCTCGTTTCGTGCCGCGAGTGAAGCCGTCGGCAAGTGGAAGAGCGAGCTCCGCCCACCGATCCGCCCATCTGCAGCTCGCGCCCTCCCTACATCTTCTCCGGTGCCCGCGCATCTCGCGCGCGCATCCGGAAGTGCGTGGGAAGTGCTGAGGCTGTTTGGCTGGGACTGCTGCGCCGCTGCGTGGACACAGCTACCCCTGATTGTTTTTCATTCCTCGTTTCGTGCCGCGAGTGAAGCCGTCGGCAAGTGGAAGAGCAAGGTGTGTGGAAACACCTAAGTAAATATTGTATAGATCTTTAGTAAGATCTGCTGGACTTGTGCTCCCAACTTCTGTCTATTCCTTTGCTTTTTTGAACTATGCGCCAATTCTTGTTTCTCTTTCCCCCTAGCTCCGCTCATCTGCAGCTCGCGCCCTCCCTACATCTTCTCCGGTGCCCGCACATCTCGCGCGCGCATCCGGAAGTACGTGGGAAGTGCTGAGGCTGTTTGGCTGTTCGGTGGAGCGGTGATGAGGGGAGTTTTTACTCCTTACTCGAAATCCAGGGAGGTATTAATATACATGACTCGTTCTATCTACTGAATGTGTATGCGTTCTTCTCTATTGGCATCAACTGGTGTTTAGGATGTGTTAGCACAATTGTACAATTGACAATTTAGTTTTACAATTGACGGTAGAGGGTGTGAATGCTGGTACGGATACCCGGCATTGATAATTTCCAATAATAATTGAAAATTTAAACAGTGCACTCTTTACCACTCTCCACTATGGCAACGGGGCTAAGGAGTTTGAAGAAACTTCAGGACCCACAAGGCATCATGGAGATAAGTCATATGAATGGTGCGTGCATGTCCTCTACTATGGTTAACGATATGCTGCCTCCAGAGCTACATAATGGGGTGGTTGATGAAGTTGATAAAAATCACCCAGACTTATTAGATGTACACAAAGAGAGAATCTTGGAAGATATGGGAATAATACCTAAAAACCTGGCAACGGCACAGGTACACAACTCTTCTACTAGCCCTGTTAAATATAACACCACACTTAAATATGCCGTGAAAGACCTTAATAACATCTTACTTTCAGAGGAATCGTTTGACGATCAAGAGGCTGAAAGTAGGATACAGGTGAATAATGAAACAGCTAATGTAGCAATGATTCGACCTAATGACAATATTATGGATTGTTCTATGTTGGGCCCAACAATTGAGGCCGAACTAGGGAGAAGGGTGCGACTAACGCATGGCCCTTCTACCCCAGTGAATTCTCGAATGATGGGCCGCGAAGATGTTTTTATGCTTAGCAATCTACCATCTAAAAAAGCAATAACAAGACCTCCTCATTTGAAAGCACAGGAGGTGGTTAATATAATGATACAATGGGAACCCGACCTGGCGGTAGACTTCATTTCCGAAAAACTTGAAATGAGTTCTTCACAAAAGACTAGTCCTAAATCGGTCATTGATGCTCGTATGAACCGTGACTTACAGGAGTTCCAATCGACATTAAATGACAAAGATGAGGATTTTTCATCCCCTGTGGTGCGATTAGCTATATTGGAAGAACGATCACTAACCACGGACTTTCCCGTAAAAGCAAGAATCCTGGACCTCCTCGATGAAGGCCACGAACGTTCACATTGTGAGATAGGCTTGCTGAGAAGTACGATCGAAGAACTTGTGAATAAAGCCAACCGAATTGAGGGATTATTATTCACATGTGATGCAGTGGCCAACCTAATAGGGAAATCTTGCTCGGGAACCATCTCGGCGGACAAAGCAACTCAATTTGATTATGAACCTGATTTATCAGTCAGTGACAAGAGAACCTTTGCCGAGGTGACCACTGCAAAAACAATGCTATCTATACAATGCCAGACGGACTTCCTATCCCAGAATGAGATAGAAGTCTCAAATATGGCTATCTCAATGCAAAAAATAGAATGTGATCTGAATGAGTTAAAAGATCTGTTTGGGTCCATTAAACCTATGGGTACTAATGTCTGTCCTGCTCAAGTACCACCTATTGTTGAGAGTCCTGATAGTCCCTCTCCCCTGACGGACCTAATTGATCTTACTGAGGATTGTGTCGATGGAGAGGGCCTACCTGCACTGGATGTAAGTGTGGTCGATGACCAAGAGAAACCTTTAGTTGTACTTACAAGAAGAGAAAAAAGATTAGCCATGAGAGCCAAAAACGAAGAGCTAAAGCCAATGCCACAAAAAAACAAAAACAAACAGCGAAGGAAAACATAAAACCTAACTCAGTCCAAACCTCCACGGATGCAATTGGAATCCATAATGAGGAGGGGAACATTGATCTTTCTCAATTAAATGGGGAATCGAGAGTCCATTTGAATCATAATTCTGATGGTACGGCTGTGGTAGCAAAGAACCAAAACAATTCCAGTCTAACCTCTAAAAAGGCAAAGATACCTGATATATGTACCAATGACAAAAACTTCAAAAAAAAAACTCCTGCAGGATTCAGACATGTTGACTGCCACCTTGCAATCCTCACACTCTCAATTATATCCTGTAACTCACAAAACTACTTCTGTGAACAAAAAAAAGATGACATCTCTTGAGAATCTACCCAATAAGCAATCCCTAAAATCACAGTATGAGTCGGATGAACCGTGAATGATGGGAGTCCTGGATAAAGATGTCCATTATGCGGAACGGGGTTCGAATGCAATTCTGCCCTGATGGAATAATAATGTGACCCCAAGTATTATCGAAACTAAAAAAATTGGCACTCCATCCGTAGTGGTAGAGGATGTGCCACATAAATCATCAACCGATCCGGTACCCTCAGAAAGGAGGATTCCCGATATTCAAAATGTTGATATAAATTTAAGAGAAAATAGGGAAGCTATGATTAGTCCTGAAACGCCACTTATTCTGGGATGGGAAAATGATCCGACAATTACTGGTAAAATCAATCTAAACCGTTCCTCATTGCTAAAAGCATTTCATTCAATACCTTCGTTGAGAACGCTTTGTTCGTATGATATTGACTGGGTGAGAATTGCCTCTTGCCACAATAATAGAATGATCTGTGGATTCCACTCATTGCTGATTCTGAAACTGGTATGGGAGCAAAGGGAAACTTTTATGTATGTTGGTTTGCAACCCTGTCTGTTCCAAACTCATTTGGAAGCTAAAACTTTTCTTGAAATGCCAAAAACGAAGGTTGCCGTTGATCAGGCAAATGGGGTTACTGGTTCTTCAATGCTCTCCAATGATATGATTAAGCAACTAATGGCTCTGACAGCTGCTCTGAATGGGTTGAATGGTCTGAACAGTACTTTATCGAATGCAGTTTCTAAAATAACTATGCCTCCCCCCTAATCAACATTGTAGAGGGTTCAATATAATGTGCCGCTCTTGGAACAGTTGTGGCTTGGCAAATTGTCTTAGATGGTGGGACACAGAGAAAGTTTCCTGTCATTGGGATGTCATTTTGTTACAAGAGACAATGCATATGTCACACTTTAACGTTGAAGGTTTTATATGCCATACTCAGTGTGCCAAAAGAGGGGATTTGGGAAGGCCTTCAGGAGGTCTGGCCATCCTAATTAATAATTCTTGTAAGCTTACTTCTAAAATGGTATATAATGACGATGCTGTAATTGCTGTTGAGTTAACTTCTTCCTTGGACCATGTGAACCCAATTCTGATTCTATGTGTGTATTGGAATAGGATTACTACTACCTTCAATGAATTGGAGGGTAAAATTGATACAATCCTAGAAGATGCGTTTGGTAGACATGCGAACATCGGTGTCTTAGCGGGCGGGGACTTTAACTCTTCTTGTTTATATAAAGGACTAGCGGGTGGAAAAAAACTGTCATCTTCTGCACCCACAGTTAGGAACGGGAAAAAATGGGTTAAATTCTTTTTGAACTGGGATATGCAGGTGCTCGAAGTTAAGGACCTCCTATCCCCGTATACATGGTCCCGAGGAGGACTATTCTCCCACATTGATCATTTTTTTCTGTCTATGGCACTGTATAAAAGGTGTGATCCGATTACAATTGAAAATTTGGGTTTCAGTGACCATTGTGCAATCTCCACTAAACTTGAATTTGGGTATTGGGGCTTTACTATCTGTCCCGCCCTTACTTTGGTGGATACGGACAGACCTGGTCTGTCAGTTAGATGGACGCAAATGACGTGCTTACAGCTTACTTGGCGGATGAAAAATGACCCTATAATTATGGTCAATCTGTCCTGTGGTAATATGGATGCACCCGCTATGGATGCACTTCTTACTAAACAAATTAATCTGCATGTACTGGCTCTGTCCAAGAAGAGGGTCCCTGTCAGTAGCAATCATATACACAAACATAAATTCAATCTTGAGATATATAACATAAAGAAATTAAAAAATGCTAAGCTTAGACATCTTGCTAAAATGGTTATTGATAGGGACTCTTATTGGGCTGCTAAGGCCAGAATCTTGCAGATGTACAAAAATTCATTGAAGAGTCTCAAATTAATTCAGTACGTAACAGACAACCAGAACATGATGTATCATTTGCTTAAATGTGACACTCGTAACATCTGGGCTGTTTTAAGATCTATTAATCATGAAAAGACTGCCCCTAAGGAGAATGCTATCGCGGGGTCTGTTTGGGTGGATCACTTTAAGGCAAAATTTAATCTGTCGATACTGCCAATAAAAAATATAATACATTCACTCTCAGAACTGTATGGTTGCCCACTTCCCCCTGGTCACTCAATGATGTTGAAAGGGAAATTATGAAATTAAATCCATCGCGAGCGGCTGGGCCGGACGGTTTTCCAGCGTGTCTGCTAAAATCTGACATAAAGTTCTGGGCCCATATCATGAAACAAAGAATTGATATGGTATTTGCCACCCAAACTTTACCTCGGTCATGGTGTGCCGCTACAATAATTCCAATCTACAAACAGGGCCCATTAAATGACCCAAATAATTTTAGACCAATAGCTCTTACGGATGTTTCCTCTAAAGTATTTTGTCATCTAATTTTAGAGGAACTATTGGAGTATATGAGTGTCAATGCTACTCTATTAAAATATCAAACTGGGTTTCGTCGCTCTATGGGATGCTTTCTAAATGCCACAGTTATCTCTCATATTCAATGGAATGCCAAACATAATCATTCAGGTGCAGTTTATATGGCTTCCTTTGACCTTAGTTCTGCATTTGATACTGTGGTGAGGGAACTATTGTGGAAGAAAATGCTTGACATGGGTTTTGCCTTGTATCTGGTATCTCTAATTGCCCTCTTGCATACTTCGACCTATTACAAGGTCAGACTAAATCGAGCAGGGGCTACTATGGATGCAATATCTACTAACATCGGTCTTAAACAAGGATGTATCCTTGCAGCTGTATTATTCAATCTATACATCTGCGATATCGAGGACTGTTGGAGGGATGTTACTAATTTCCCTGTTAACCTGGGGGCGCTGAAGCTCAATTATATAGGCTTTGCTGACGACCTGTTAATATTCGATAAAACTCCCTTTGGTCTCCAAAACAAACTGACGGCTTTTTCAAACTATGCATCTGAGAATAATTTAAAAGTAAATCAGTCTAAATCCAACATACTTGTGTTTACAGATGGGGAAAAAAAACTATTAGGTTCAATTGGTTCATGGATGGTGTTCAAATTGAATTAGTCAAATCAGTTAGATATCTTGGTTACATTTTGTCTGATATGTACTCTATCCAATGGTGGAAAATGAAACTGAATGAAAGAGTTAGGCCTTTAATCTCCCAGATGAAAATCATCATGAGAAAATACTGTGAGTTTTCTATGTTGCCTGCTTTGCAATTTTATCTACTCAAAGTGGAACCATGTATCTTGTATTTTTTGGATATATGTTTATATAATGTTGAAGATGCTCTCGATTCTCTCCAAGGTGGCATTTGGAAGCAAGTATTGGGTTTGGCTACCTCATTACCAAATGACATCATAAGACATGAAATTGGCCTCCTTCCATTATCCGCGAAATGGCACTGGCGGATGCTTACTAACTATGCCAAATGCCTAAGGCCACCTGCTAATAGTCTTTATGAAAATTTAAACAAACTGATACTGCTTAAACAACCTGTATCCATATTGGCATTTGTGGAAAAAATGAAGGTTATTATGTATGACACACAGATCCCAGAGGATCATATAATTCTGTGTTTACCTAGTTGCAAAAGGAAAATGCAACTATATTATTGGTGCTGTCAATCGGACAGAATAAGCAGATATAGCACATTTCAGGAATATGCTAGGATTCGAAGAAAATGGGGTACTTGTCCAAGCTATCTTATACAGTTTCCATCAAGCTCTGGAAGAAACCTATATCTTCGTTTTAGACTGAATCAGTTTCCTACCAATGAAAGATAGCACAATGGGGAAGGTGTAAAGAATCAGTCAAACCGGGTGTATGTAGATTCTGTCAGAATGCTTCTATAATTGAATCTATACAACATCTGGTTGTTTTCTGTGATCATTTTGAGACATTGAGACTCCATACGCTTGGATCATATTTCGATCCTTCTTCACTGTTAGCAAGATTGACCCTATGGTCCAGGTGTATGTCAGGTAATAGCAATAAAATGACGTTGAATCTTACTACTCTATTGGGTGAAATCGATAGGAAGTTGAGAGATATGAATTTTGATGCTCATAATCCAAATACATTCTAGAAAACTAAGATCAAGTGCATGATGGGGTCTGTCTTGTCTATGGCTTATGTAGATAAAAAGAAAATGTGAAAAAAAAAATTTATATGAATTTTTTTATATGAATTGTTGTTGAAGAATTGCTTTTCTATCAAAATGAAATGTTTTTTAGAATGATGTTCCTTTATTTGTTTTTTATGAATGTAAATATGTATGCAAAAAAATCTTGTTTAGTATTGATTGTTGTTTTGTTTTATAAATTGTAAAGGTTTGTAAATTTACCAAATACAATAAAAAAAAAAGAGGGTCAATTGAAAAGTAGTGTTTTAGGTGTTTCCTGAACGGCCAGTATGAGGTTTCAGGACACGGGTGGAGCAGCAGAGAGTTCAAGAGATGGAAGACAGAGGCTGTAAAGTTGGAGTCTCACGCTCTTGTGTGCTTGAAGCGTGGTGTAGTCGGTGTCTGTGAATGGATCCTATAGGTCTGGTAGAAGTGGTCTTGATTTAGTCTATCTGTTCTCTCATGGGTAGCCAATGTGCAGCTCTTCTCTGGGTCGATACATGGTCCCATTTGACGAGGTCCATGGCAGCGTAGATGGCATTGTTTTGAATTGTCTTGACTGTAAGGTTGCACTCTGATGTGCCAGCAAAAAGAGAGTTGCAATAGTCCAGTTAGGAAATGACTGCTCTAGCTATAGTTAGGCGGTCTTGTGTGGAGAGGAATGGATTGATGGCATTTGAGGTTTGTGGTGTCGGCTGCTAACGAGATAATTGCGTTGACCCGTTTGGTCATGTTGAGGCTGGAGTCAAGGAAGACGCCAAAGTTTTAACGAGGAGGAGACTGGGATGGTGAAGGCATCTATAGTGAAAGCGCGAAAGGCAGTGTCCAATCTGGATTGGCGTGCAAGGGTGCCCACAATGAGAATGTCTATCTTATCATTGAGGCAGAGTTGGTGGGTGGCCATCCATGCATGGATTGTGTCGGAAATTTTGTTGATGGTGCCTCTGTGTCATGGTCGCGGTTGCTGGAGAGGGGGAGGAGGATCTGGGTGTCATCAGCGTAATTTGTGTAGAAAATGCTGATGTGGTCGAAGAGGGGTTTAGTATATATGGTACACAGGGTGGGGGACGCAGGATACTTTTGGGATGCCATAGGATACTGGGGTCGGATGAGCAGATGTATTTCCTGCAAAGTCGTATGCAGTCCTGTCAGCTAGTAATAATAAAACCAATTTTCTTGCTTCAGCTGAGAAATTATAGGTGCTTGTGGGATGTTTTAACCCACTAGTCCATGCCCTGCAACATCATCGTGCACTGCTTGTATCAGAAACCTCAGAATGGCCGCTGGAAAGCATTATGCGCGCTACCATCACCCAGAAGTGCGCAGGAAAACCCGTCCGTGGTAACACGGGAGACCACTGCCAAAACTCATCATTTGGCTGCCCACAGAGGAAAATGAAACTATTTGAAAAAGCAGTCCTGCATTGCAAGAGAAACACAGAGCTGTTTAAAAAATCTGTTTTTCCTTAGCTGTGGAAAGTGCAAAAATCTTGGTTCTCAAACATCACAAAAGATCCAACATCCCTGTTGGGTGTTAAACATCACTGTATATAAAGAATTCACCTAAGCACAATGTCAGCAGAAACATATTTATCAGAAGAAAATCCACATTTAAAGATGCTTGCTTGGAAGAATATGTCAAAAAAGGGCACAGTACCGCTACTCGCCTGTGTCAGAAGCAGGCGATTACTTAACCTGTCAAGTTAACTGATACATTGAAATCAAAGTATGAAAATGAAAGGCTTGCTATCAGAAGCAATAGAGGTGGATACAATTCAAAACTCTATTTTAAAAAGGCTGGAATGGAGAGATTGGTGGATATATTTGTTAAAAATGTAATTTGTATTTTAGGACGAGACTATTTTAAACATTGTTAAAAGTTAAAGCCAACTACACTGAGCTTCAAAGACATTCCACACCTTCTCCCAAACAAAGGAATCTTTTCCCCAGCTCTCTGCCAAGGAACTGGCAGGGAGGTGTGAAAGGAAAAGGGAGGAGCACTTTGCCCTGTTGCTCTGCTAGGAGACAAGACTCCCTTTGACTCAAAGGAAATGCTAATTCGGGTGTAGGCTGAAACCAGATGCCAGAGGCCTGGGACTGCTCTCTAGCCCAGCCAAGACCTTTGGGGTGGAGACAAGCAGTTTTGTTTATTCAGAAAGCACAGACAATAGCTTTTTGAAAAAGACTTATAGAAGATTGTGCCGAACTGGTAAAAATATGGAATTAAAGGTTATTAAAATGCAAAGGTTGCTCACAAGTAGAAACTACTCTGGAACTTGTGCGATATTCAGAGATAGAATTATCAAAATGTGGACTTTGTAGCAGTTGTGATAATGTTAAAAATATGAAACTTTACAGGAATATGCCCAGATGGTATGTGCATGTATGTGAAAAAATTGGTACAGAACTGACACTGAGTAACCAACCAATAGCGCGAAAAACTGTCATTTGTGAACCAAAACTCTCCAAAAGTTGGGACTTTGATGGATGCGTGCCTTATTTAATTTGGGATGTAAATATGTAGTATTATTAAATTAGTGATATTATAAATATGCTTTTTGTGAAAAATAAGATATACTGTACAGAAACAAAAGGCAGGGTTTTCTCCCTGGACCTTAAACATGACACATCATGAGACACTTGAGAAGCAACAATCAGGGGAGAGGAAATTCTCTGACCTATCGGCTTCTTAGAGGGTTGGGCATAGTATAATCAGCCTACCCACCCCCTTGAGAAATACATAAATAAGGACTGTTGAGGGCACAGAAACACACATTCACCCATCACTGATCTACTGGCGAAGCGCTTTGAAGGAGAATCCAGATCCAGAACTATCCAGACTTGAGAACCCTGAAGCAAAAGGCCCAATCCAAAAAGCTGTAGCCTTCTCAGCTGGCCTTTAAAATTTTGCAACCTGATTTTAACCCCACATTTCCAAGGGGCATCACAAATCCAACAGCCTGGCTGTGCTGTTTTGGCTGCTTCTTGCCAAGAACCCTTGCTAGAACCCAGAGATCCAAACCAGTAGAGCAGAGCTGTACCCAGAACCAACCCGTCAGATCCAGTCCAGGAGGCCGTGCAGACCAGAGGGCCTTGCTGAGAGCAGAACCAAGTGCCTGAATCCTGTCTGGTGGCTAGCAGATTCCAGTCCAAAACCCTTGACCAGATCCTGATGGGCCTATTCCATTCCAAAGCCATAGTTGTAAGTATTTAGCATAGACTGTCCATAGCCATCTTAGTTTTAAGTAATCCTATCCAACCCATTCCAACATATCCAGAACTGCATTGTAGTCTCTTTTGTCTATCCTGACTCCTTCTCTCATCCATATAATCCTGTGATAATTGTAGCGATAATCATCTTTGCACTAATATATATTTTCTGGAGAAAGGCAAGCGCCTCAGCAGATAGAAACCATCCGGGGGCGTCCCTGGATCGGTGGTTGTGCTGTCGTATAGCTTGTGGCTCCATAGACTCCCTAGTGTTAAGAAATCATTGTTTCTCATCTTCAAAAGCGCATCTTTCATTTTGAAATCTTGACTATTTTGAGAAAAACCGACCTTTACTAAAACTCTAACTTTTGAACCGTACATGCTAGGAACGAAATTTAAATGTGAAATTGAAACTAACATCCTTAGCTTTCAAACGAACTAAGAACCACACTCCACTCCATATTTTTTCTGGAATCTCATTTCTCGCGCGCTGAAAAGTTGGCCACGATTCTGCATCTGGCTCAATTTCATCTCATATAAAATTGCTATTTCTTGCATTCAACCTCTGAATTCAGTTTCCTATCTGCTAGTCATTTAAACATCATTGCTAGTGTCTACCTGAATCTATCCAAAGCAGCTCCCACTAGTTTTGAATCCCTTTTAGCGAATTAGTCATTTTAGCATTTTTCCCATTCATTTCAAATCACATTCAAAAGCATTTGACCTGTTAAAATCATTCCTGTTCTCTTAGCTTGCTTGGGGAATTGGGATTGAACTCCATTGTTGATTGTATATTCCTGAAACCTGTGTGCCCTCATTCCATCTCTTCATCTTGCATAAAAGGGGGGGGGGATTGAGTAGTAACAGGGGGAAAGAGTGATTACATTGTCTTTGATTGAATTCATATCAAGTTTTATTTCTGTGCTGCATTAATTTCATATCATTGCATTTCATTGAACCAACAGTTATTCTCTGCTACATTATTCTTATCACCCATACGTCTATTGATTAAAGAGATTGTTGTGATATCACCCCTTACTGATCAGTGTATGAATATGAAGTGTGATATCTAGATATTGTTCATATTCATAAGTGTGATATGTATTGTTCAATTCATCAAATCTTTTAACTTTGCAAAACAACCTACTTCTTGGTCAGTGAGACCCGGGGGGTGGGGGGGATTCAAAGAGAGGGGTGTGATATAATGATATAAGGGTACATCATCCAGCCAGAAATAAAAACTTTTGACATAAAAATATATAAATAAGGGTTCCAGCTGGGCATCTCACACTAGGCATTGACTTAGGTGGAGTGCTGGTTTGAAACCACTTACATGGTGACAGTGTTTGGTGGTTCGCAAGATGGAATGCAGCTGGTAGTAGTAGGAGGGCTAGGTTTACAGTCTCACAAATATCGTCCATTTTATTTTTTACGTCAAGTAGTGCAGATTCTGTGTCATGACCAGGGCGGAAACCTGATTGTTGTGGGCTGTTATTTAAGTAGGTTTGTATTTGTAGGTAGGCAGTGCGGTCCAGGATTTTTAGTAGGAATGGGACAGTGTTGATGGGGCGGTAATTGGTAGGGATAGTGTGATTGAGGGATGCTTTGTTGATGAGGTTCGAGATCCAAGCTTCCTTGAGGTTGGTCCGGACTGGGCTGGTGGCGAAGGAGGAGTTGATCATTGATGTGATAATTGGCATGAGAGCTTCAGAGCACATCTTGATGTGGGGATCAGGGCATGTGTCTCCTTGGCATTGAGAGGGTTTCAGACCAGAGATGATGGAGATTTCCACTTCAGTGACAGGAAGGAAGCTGAATGGGGTGGTAAGGGAGAATGGTGCGGTAGAGGGTAGGATTGGCGATTAGTGTATGACTTGGAGTGAATGAAGTCTTGCTTCTTCAGAATTTCCTGGAAATATGGTGATTTTATTCATGGGGGTGTTCTGAATTTGTTGCCACCAGGCGTCCTCATTAGTGAAGTTTGTCATATGTGTATAGGGGTTTCCAACTCGCACAGGGTAGCAGAGTTTCTTTGATTGGGATTGGGCTTTGGTGGTTCTGTCTGAGAATGCAGTGGCTTTGGTTGTAAATTACTCTGTCCTCTATCCAGGCAACAGGATAGGGCTTTCAGGATGGAGTATGCCTCACCTGTAGGTAGGTATGCCTCCATTCCTTTCCTACAAGTTGATATACCATCCGACGGAGAAATTGTTGAAGTTGCAAATGGTCTTAATCACTTTACCGATATGTTTGACCTTAGTCGGCTTATTCATCATCCGGAGCATGCTGATGCATTCTAATTACATAGGACAAGCTTTGTGGATGGTCTGTTTATGGTATATATGTTCTGGTGTAGATCTGTATAGTCCAATACCCAACCCCTGATTGGCTGGGGCAGAGAGTTGGCTATTCAGTAGGTGTTCCCAATTCCTATTTCTCTCATCCCTCTATCTTTGATTTATTTGTGCTTAAATAAGTTTTCTTAAAAAAACGTGGGGGTTGGTTTTTGTGTGGCGTGAAAGACACCTTGTGCTAAATAACACTATTTCAGCACAAACTCTGGATGACAGGAATCTGATTTTATCAAAATGCTCAATTGTTACAATAGTCTATGCGTTACATGAAGTGTATATGTTGTAAAATGAGAAATTGATGATTATGAAAATGTAATCCTTCTTCTAGGACACACAATTACAAGGTTAAGGGCAAGTTTTTAAATCCTATGTAATTGCAAAATGCATCCTGTTCTCTACTTTGTTTAGAAAAAAACGGAATCTGTCATTGATCCATAGAGATTATATAACATCTGCCATTTGCTGTGAAAAGACTGGCGTTTGAAGAACAAATTACTTTTAAGTTCTTTCTATTGCTTAAAAGTCCAGATTTGACAGCTGTTTCTAATCAATCACCAATGAACAATCTTAACACATTAAAATCTCAAAACTGGACCAGAGAATCAGTATGATTTCTATATTTTGGGTATTTTTGGTGGAAAAAGAATGAGGCGCTATTTTTTTTTTTCTTCTTTATTTTAGCAAAACGGCAGTGCTTAATTGATCTGGTTGTGAAGTGGAAGATGATTGATATGTTTCCAACAAGTGCGAAGTAACAATGGATTGATTTGACATATGAACCAGGGGTTCATATAATTCACTCTTTTTTGGAATGTTCCACTAAATAAAACATCATACATCTAAAACATAAACATATATGTTCTCAGACATTAGCTTTCAATCCATTACCTGGACCTAGAACAATGTGTGGACACTTCTTAAAAGGCATATTTTTTCAAGTGAAAGGCATCATTTCTCAATAGCAATTGCTTTGAGTCCCATCAGCCCGCTATTTTAAAAATGTCAGCGTAACTTGGATACTAAAGGTTTAGGTGGTATGGAGCACTGGCATATGTCCCGAAATGTGTAGTGGATATGTGAACATTGAAATGAGAGACCATACTTATTGATGTTTAATTGTTCCATTCAAGATTATTTGGGTATAGTAAAGTGCATCAACAACTGTTGAACATTTTTTGAAACACTAGTCGTGTTCTTTTTCTTCTGCATGAAGATATTTGGATGACATTATTTGTTATTTTTTAATACTATGAACACAATGAATATTTGATTTGAACTATTAACATTCTAAATATTTTTTTGTACATCTTTCACAACTTCTGTATCATATGAATGTTCTTATTAAATATGAGAACGAACAGAGTGGCAACTATTTTTCAAATAGGAGTGACTGGGAAAACTCATCAAGTACTTGATGGGCTATTATATGTACTTCGGCCTGAAGAACATTTTCATTGAAGATCGGCACCTCACGTGCATCTTCTGCCTATAGCCTGACAATGTGGACAGATGTTCGATTTGCCAGGCCTTCTCCTCCAAAACACGGAAGGACCGCCATTGGAGGTTAGTGGTGTGGATCGAGGAAGGAAGGCCTCTGACATGGCCTCCAGGCGTAGTCATGCCTCTTGCAGGGCCGATGGGTCCAACGAGCATGCTTCTTCTGACAGTGGTTGTTGTCCTTTGTGGATGCTTCCCTGGTGAAGATTCATAAGAAGGTAAAAATGTCACATGCTCGAATGCCTTCGTCGACGGTTGCTGCGGCTGCAGGACCGAGATTGGGGAGTGGCCGGTCGCCATCACCGGCTCTGTCGACTGTTGGCCTACAAGCAGGTGGACAAGTTCCGTCCAGGAGTAAATTGTTGATGCCATCGCCAAACACAAGACTTTGTGGAAGGGCAAGTCGTCCAAGGACCCGTCAGCGGCTCCACCGTTGTCGACACAGGACTGTTGCCCTGTCGATTAACTGCCCTATCGACTAGTGCCTTGTCGTCGACCTATATACAAAGAATGGACTTCCATCGACTGCTTCGATGACACCAGACGGCTCGTCGACGACCGTTGCCGCTATGATGGTTAGCACGTCAGAGTATCCTTGCTCCCTAGACATCCATCGGTGGTTCCGAAAACTGTCCCATCCGTGACGGCACCTTTTCCTGCTCCACCTGCTCATGTCATTGCCTCTTTTCATAAAGGCTTGGATTTGGTGAGGGACATGCCTCCAGCTAAGGATTCTGTCATGATGCCTACCCCCGGAGCACCAGGCCAGGCCCAGCACCCCCCGGAGCAGGCATCATGCCCCCGGGTAAAAGCCCAGCGGCCCCTTATAGGGGCTCTTTGGACTCTGTCCTGGCGCCATAGGCGCCAGGCTCATAAAGGAAGGTGTTTTGTGCACTTACCTGATGCAGACCATGCTGCAAGATTCAGGCCTCCCTGAGACCTGAAAGGGACTATTTTTTCATTGGGACCATTTTGCCACTCGGGCGTGGCCAGGGAAGGATACTTACCTGGAACTACTTTGGGGGCTATTTAAGCCACGCCCAGACAGTAGCTCACGCTTCGCGTTGTTCTGCATCCAAGCAGCTGAACGCTCACCGTGTCTGCTCCTGCATCTGGTCTCCAGCCATGCCCACCTCGTTCCTGGAACACCTGTAAGGAAAGAAGAGAAGAGAAAGGTGAAAACCAAGAATTTTATCAAACTTCTTACCTGCATCCAGAACCTTCACGCCAGTGTTCCTGAGGAAAGACTTTCATTTAAAAGCACCGCGTTGCTCGCTGCAGCGCCGCGCTTCACTCACCTGTCCTCGGGAGTTCTTCTGGCTCCACCGCGACTGTCTGCACCGGTTGCCACATCTCTGCGCCTAGGGGAGAGAAGAAGAGACAAAAGGTGAGCAGAAGGAACATATGAGGAAAGCCTAATTTTCCGCCATAGCACTTAACGGTCTTCTGTTGGTGGACCATTCCTCATTTCGGGTCGGCGCCGCTTCGTTGGCAGGTGCCGCACCCCGGCCCCTATGGGGAAAGGACAAAAGACATTACTGGAGGAATATAAAGACATTAAGAGGGATCGCCCCCATCGCTAACTCACCTGAGTTTACCATCGGCAATTCAATCCCTCAACGCATCGCCTTCATTCTGCACCTGAAATAAAGGACAGATCACAGGTTAGGAAGGCAACAGAAAAGGAGGCTCAACACTTGAACTTTTGTAATCTTCATACTTACGGCGTTCTGCTCGGAAAAGTCGAGTGGATTTTGCCAGCGCCATTCTGAAAACCAGTGAAGTAACTGGACTAACACGCGCCCCTGCACCAGAAGCAGGATGGAGAGTTCATCTTTTCAAACCATAAGGTGAGCTTCAACTGGGGATTTCGGAGGAAGTTAGAGAAGAACGAAGGGGGGAAGGGGGGAGCAAGCACACTATTCTGCAGACTGTTAATCCCCTTTCTCATCTGCAGAAGGATATTCCTACAGGCCAGACAAGCAAGATTTGAGGGTCCTGTTCAGTCGGTGTTCCGAGTTCTGCGCATCACGCTCGAAGAGGCCACAGCAACCCAGACTAGACCAGCGCCTCCGTGGGAGTCAGGTGAGCGTTACAGATTCCCCGCCAAGGCCGCACCAGTTTTCACCTTGGCCCCCCTGGTATCTCCCAGGAGGTCACCAACACACTACACTGCACCAGATCAGAGGAAGACTTACCAGAGGGTTTGTACTCTGACCAGGAGGGTGGTGAAGGAGAGCCTGACCCTATTGCGCCAATAGCTTGGAAAGGGCAGCCATCTTACCAGCTTTCTCAGCCTTTTAGCCTTCGCTTCTGGGCCCAGCTCCAGCAGCTGCACCTGCACTTCCACCAAGGGATAGGTGTTTGGACATTTCAGCCACCTTGCACACACTGGTGGCTGAAATCCAGCAGCGATTACCCATTGTTCCCATTTGTGTTCCCACAAGGAGCCATGTGAGGCTTTCTCGAGCTCAACCATTTCCGCCTCATCCGGCCCATGTCACTCCTCGACCATTGCCGGTTGCACCACCCCATGTGGTAGAGGAAACAGCTCTGAAAGACCCTGATACTGTCACAACCTATATGCAAGGCATGTATGAGTTTGATGACAACGTTCCTGCGGATGGGGAACACCCAGACATTGATGTACCCTCAAGGGCCTGTCCGCTAGACGAGATCAGGTCTTTCTACTCCATAATCTCTAGGGCTGCAAAGTTGTTCAACCTAGCAACGGAGGAAAAGAAAAAGGAAGGTTTCATTTTCGAACAACGGGGGTCCTCCAAGAGGACCATCATATTAGTTCCCCTGTAGGATGACATTTGGGAGGATGGCCTGTTGGTCATGAAGTCCCCAAATACCACTCCTTCTAAAAGGGACCACACGGAGAAGTAGTACCGGGTTCCGGTCTCGGCCCCTAAATGCCTCAACTGCCAGCCCCCGCCAGACTCTGTGATCTCGGCTGCTGCTTTGAAGAGGTCCTCCAAGTCTTCCTCGTCTATGGTTCTGGATGTAACAGGAAAGCACTTCTTGATGATGGCAGCATCGAAGATCAAGGCCGCCATCGCCCTCGCAATTCTCTCGAGGTATGATGGGGAGTTATGGTACAAGTTGGGGCCCATCCTCAACTTCCAGAGAAAAAGAAAGCGGAAGCCCTGGCTCATCGCTAACTCAGGCTTTTGCCAGATGGGCAATGGTGTGGCACTCCTCCACCGGGGTTTGCTCAAAGCCACCAACTTCCACACAGATGTGAAAACAAAGGCGGTAGATATGCCGTTCGATGGCGACAACCTCTTCGGAAAGGCAGTCGATGACACTACAGGTCATGAAGACCGACACTGAGACGGCATGTTCTTTAGGCCCTCTTCAGTGGAGGAGGCCGTCCTTTCACTCTTCTTAAGGAAGAGTCTAGAGGTCATCGCACAGTTTCATGTCTCCCTATCGTCAGGCCTCCCGTTCAACCACATATGAGGCCTTTAAGGGGACGCTCAAAGGCCTATGGCAGTGGCAATCAGTGTAATGGCCCCGTCCAGGAACCAGCCCAAGATCCGCACCCCAACAGGAGGCCGCTTATTGCAATTTATCAATCAGTGGCGATAGATCTCTACAGACAAATGTGTGCTTGATGTCCTTCAACAGGGGCACGCTCTGGCATTCCGGGACAAATGCCCTCCCATTACTCAACTGCACGTGGCACAGCTGTTAAGGAGGTTCAAGCCATGCTAGGCAAAGGGGTGATAGAACCAGTCCCTCAGCGGCTCCGGAGTGTACTCCAGAAACTTTCTGATAAGGAAGCAGTCAGGAGGGTGGACACCCGCCTCAACAAGCTCCTCAAATCCCAAAGGTTCAGGATGGTCACATTGTGGCACATGCTTGACCAACTGGAAGATGCTGACCATTAATTGCAAACACTGTAATATCCCGCATTTTGTCATTCAGGCGCAACATTACCAGTTCAAGGCCCTGCCCTTCGGCCTGAAATCCAGCCCAAGGGTCTTCACCAAATGCTCATCTGCACCGCAAAGGAATCCTGGTCAATCCTTACCTGGACGATTGGCTCATCTGATCCCGCTGTCACATGCTGGCATCTTGCGGAGACCATCCAGACCCTGACTTCGAATGGATTGTGTCCTCCCACGTATTCCTCATCTTTTATATATCCAAGTCTGCTTGCAACTTGCTTTGGCAAAAATGTTCAAAGGTTGTGCAGCATCGATTCATGGTCCCTCGCCGTGATGTCAACGCCGGTATATGAAGTATGTGCGGTGACTGTTAAATTTTTTTCTGCATTGCTGCGTGCTTCGGAGCGATTGTCTCTTCGAAAATTCAACTGCGTTTCACTTCGATCAAGTCCGATTCGATACTTATTCGAACATGTCCTCGACACCCGAGACTAGTTTTAAGCGTGTGCAGACTGTGGGGTGAAAATGTCCATAACAGACCCTCACTGTGTCTGTTTGTGGTGTACGACTGTGGCTCATGTCAATCCATGACAGTGAAGGCTTGTGGGAAAGTACGGGAAAACTTGAAGCAGGTAAGCCCTCTCCCAAATCTCCATCCATTACCCCGTCCAAAAGAAAATAGTTCTCCGACTTGAGGGATGTATCCCCCAAGAAAGTGTCCTAAACATCGGAGACGCTCGTCGTCTTCTTACAAGGAAAGTAAGAAGTGACTTCTTCCTCATCTCCCGATAGTCTTGTTCCCTAAAAAAATCTTTGACTCTGCTTGACATGTTTCAGAGGCAAACTCCACTGAGCACCCCTCGCAACGAGTAAGGGAAGTCGAGCCACCCTTCTTCGTCTACAAAGACCACTAGAGAGTCTGATGCGTCTCCTTCCCACGTGCCTAAGAGCCCGGGAAGAGAGGTTCCCTTCATCGACACATAAGAAAAAGTCAACTGCTTCCTCCTAGAAGTCGCCTCCAATTTCGAAGCCATCATTGAAGGGTTTGAAACAGGAGAATTTGTCACCTGAACCATCGCGGCACGTAATCCACTTCAAGCATTCAAAGCTCTCGACACATTTTCAGACCACTTCTGCAAAGTCGTTGAAGCCCTCTGCGCCCTCAACGCCATCGGAGCATTCTGTGCTCTGGAACACTTTCAAATCTGTACTTACAAACCCCTACCTCAACCAGATTTCTTCAGGTCTATGGGTTCCATCTTCGAGGATTATGAGGAGAAAGACCAAGCTCCTTTCTGGTATGAGTATGGAACACCCAGTGTCCCAGAAGAGCTTATATCTCCAGAAACTAAAATGCAGAATCTGGTAGAGACAATTAAAGAAACAAGCAGTTGGGAGACATCTCCTGAAAAGGACTTTGGGAATCCAGAGGTGACTGGATATTCTTATCCTTTCTATAGGTCAGTAATAACTAAAGTTGCTGAATATTTGGGGTGGTCAAAACCCACTGCATTTGTGGAGACTGATGACCTTACTGACATTTTAGGTAGTGGTCCAGTAAAGGAAGAGGTTACCTTTTCATGCAGCCTTAAGGGTGAGAGTAATGCAGAATTGGCTGAAGCCAGGTTCCATAACACCTGTTAAACTATTGACAGAAAAGTATAGAACAGCTTCAGTAAAACCTCCCTTCCTCAGCAGGCGTCCAACACCAGAGAGCCTAGTGGTTCAGGCCGCAACTGTATGTCTAAGTCTTGCCCTTCAACTCCTGCAGATAAAGACGAGAGGAAGGTTGACTTGTTGGGAAAAAGAATGTTTATTGCAGGAAGCATGGAACTGAAATCACCCAACGCTGAAGTGCCTTGGAAAAGTATACACACACCCTTTGGGGTGTAGTTGCTTTTGCGCAGACCACATACCGGAGGGAGAAGAAAGACAGGTTTTCAAGCCTAGTCCAAGACGGAAAAGATGCCTTGAGGCAATCTTTACAGTCCAACCTGGATACTGTGGACTCCGTAAGTAGATCGATGGCTGCCAGCACTGTGCTTAGATGTATGTCATGGCTCAGAAAGTCAGGATTCCTGGGAAAATGTCCAAGCACGTTTGCTTGACAATGGCTTGGAGATGCTGCCAGCTTCAAGGGCAGCAGCAAAATCTTTAGGGGTGGCAATCGGACAAGCAGGGCAACCCTCAGCATAATGGTGGAGAGGACACCCTTTTTTCATTTCTATTTTTCCATCTCTAGAGGAAGAGCACCATTCTCACAAAGGGATTAGAGGGAGAGCTCCTTGTTAGAGCCAGAGGCAGAGGGGGTAGAACTCCCCGTGCAACACCCACCAAGTTACCCCGAGCTGCAAAAGGAGCAGCAAAATCACTTGCCCCCACAAGTCTGTGGTACGAGGCAGACTGTTGCAATATCTTCAAAGTTGGTGAAGCATAACTTCGGATACATAGGTGCTAAAAACAGTAGCCGACGGTTACTGCCTTCCTGCCTAAAGAAACCCCCAGATTGCCCCCCGAAAACCATATCTACCTTGCTTCCATATCTGCTCCTCTAACAGGATATTTTCATCCTGTTGAAGAAAGGTGCACTAAAGCTGGCACCTGCGGCGAGAGACACCATGGTTGGTACTCTTCCCTACTTCCTAATTCCCATGGATTGCGACCCGTCTTGGACTTGAGATGCTTGAACAAGTTCCTCAGGAAGGACAAATTCAAGATGCTAACTCTTTTGCAGATCCTTCAGGATGCTTACTTTCATGTGCCCATACATCAGAAACACAAAGTACCTGAGGTTCGCGGTTGGGTGTTCTCTATCAGTTTCAAATTCTGCCAATCGGGCTCACCTCGGCACCAAGGGTCTTAACCAAGCTTATGGCAGTAAGGGCAGCAAGTCTAAGGAGGAAGGGGATTCACATCTACCCCTACCTAGATGACTGGTTGATCAGAGCTTCTTTCCGGAACAAGCACAGTAACTGCAGGCACACCTTCCACTTCCTCCACGAGCTGGGCTTCTCCTTGAACTTCAAGAAGTCCCACTTGAAACCTTCACAGAAGCTTACATTTATTGGGGAATTCCTGGATTCAGCTTCGGGAAAAGCTTTGCTACTCGAGTTGAGGGCTCAACATCTCTTGTAGATGGTCCAAAAATTCCAGAGTGCCCAACATCTTCCAGCCTGCAACTTTCTAAGGTTGCTCAGTCTCATGGCATCCTGCATTTTTCTGGTGCTAGAGCCCATCTGAGAATGTGATCCCTTCAGTGGGCTCTCAGATCCCAGTGGTCTCAATTCTCCGGTAGAATGACAGACCTTCTCCAGGTGCCGAAAAAGGTTGCTCTGGATCTCCTGTGGTGGGCTTGCCGAGAGAATGTGATGAGGTGAACCTTTTTGGCAACCTTGGCCGGAGATCACAGTTGTGACACATACCTATCCTCACAGGATGGGGAGTGCACATGAAAGATATTTCTGTGAAAGGACACGGGTCTCAGTCGAATCCAGACTCCATATCAACTTTTTGGAGCTGAGAGCAATCGGAATAGCTCTGATGGCCTTCCTGCCCTCAGTGTGGGGGGGGGGGGGAAATGTCCTGACAACATAGAACTATAGGGCAAGCGCAACATCCAACAAATGCAATGACCTTTCAGCAGGCAAAGGATTCACGAAGAATACTGGTGAAGTCTTGTCATATGTACTGCTGTGCAATCGTATTCATGAGCATGTGAATCCATGCAAGACCCCATGCTGGAGAAGGAACAAGCTACTTCCATGTAACACTTGCTCTCCCGCATGGATCTTGCATGGATTCACATGCGAACCCTCTCTGGCCCTTCTTGGTACATACTGCCACTTTACATGCACAACCAAATCTGAACATAGCCACCAGAGGTGGAGTTTAGGAGGGCGAGTGTCATTGGCTGGGGCAGCATGACCCAAAGTGATACTGTCAGGTTTTAGAAGCGACAAGCATTGTTTAGCTTAAGGCTAACCTGCTTTAATTTTACTGAGGATTCCCAGCCTGTCGACAGGGAATATTCTGCTGGAGAACAAGAGTTACAGGTAAGTAACTTGTTCCTCCCCCATTGTGGCCTTTCATAGTGTTTTTCCACTTTCCTTGGCAATTTCTCTGGGTTGGTGTTCAGGATTGCAGTGATTTGGGAGTATGTTGCTGAATGCCTTCTCTGGGGATGGCCATCTCTGTGCTTCCAACATGTCTCTGAAACCGGCTAATGATTCTGGATGACGATATCTTTTGAAAAGGGTTAATAGTGTCACAACTGTTATTGTACACGTCCCCATTTGTGCCCAGGGTAGATCTTTTCCCCAAATTTCTTTCTCTAGGAGCTCATCTTCCACCAACTATTCATATTCCTAGTGGTTAGGGTTCCAATGTGGTTTAAGATGACTGGACCGACTTCTACTACAGATTTTGGATCTGATGAATCGGTCTCCACATCTCTTCGCAGTGCATTTCAGGGAAGGCAAAAGAAGGCTCGTCCAGGCAGTGGTAGTTCGGCCGTCGTCTTGATCAACGGTGAAGAGGTTGGTGCTAAATAGTGGTTTGAGCAATGCAAATGCAGCAGCACTGCATAGTTCGAGCTGAGGCATCAATGCGCTGCAGCTGGTGCGATGCAGCAGCAAACTTGTTTGAACTGACCGACTGTGTTGCAAAGTGTG
This sequence comes from Ambystoma mexicanum, assembly GCF_040938575.1. Taxonomy (NCBI): domain Eukaryota; kingdom Metazoa; phylum Chordata; class Amphibia; order Caudata; family Ambystomatidae; genus Ambystoma; species Ambystoma mexicanum. The sequence goes on from NC_090923.1 coordinate 835,401,063, forward strand.
AAAAATGCCAAAGGCCTCTCCGAAGGGTCCTGGTGGTTCGAACAGGGTCGAATACGCTCGAATCATGGCTTAATAGCGAAGGTGCAGGAATCTTGGCTCTCTTGGCTCTTAAGAGCTGTGAATTTCACTCCAGGTTCTCCGGGACAGGGGTCGTCATTTTCCCAGGTTCCTAAACACTGGGAAGGCTGGTACACACCTTCGGGAGTCCTGCAGCACAGTGAGGTCCTGGGCAGAGGGTGGCTGGCAGATTTGCACGTCTTGTTCCAGCACTAGGCTCACCTACTCTGGGGATGCCTAGGAACACCTGTCTACACCTCACTTGATCAGTGATGAAGAGTCTGCTGGGGCGAACAGCGGTTAGAGCAATGCAAATGCAGCAGGAGTTCTCTGTTCAAGCTGAGGCAACAATGCGCTGCAGCTTGTGCCGTCTGGCGGCGAACTTGTTCAAACAGACGTGTTCACAACTAAAGGACTTTGGAATGGACTGCTCGCCCAACAGGGTCCAATGCAATCTTCTTGAAGCCCTCTCACTGCGGCAAATGGATTTGTCGAGGCTGTAGGTGAAGCTCCTCCTTCGGGTTGGTGGGTGTTGAGAGCGGCTTCGAAGTACGTGTCTCTCCGACAATTTCGCCCCCTGCAGCCATCTGCTCTCTGTTCCTTCACAGCGGAGTCTGTGTATACGTCACAGCCTTCGTTTCCTCACTTTCATTTAATGAACTCCGCCAATGGGCTAAACTTTACATAACGTCCGTAAACGTCGTAACGCTTTATAATTTAATTTCGCCATGAAATATGCTAATACACCCATTCGTACTCGTCCTCTTGCCCAGTTGGTCCCTGTTCACAACAAAACGACCAGTCTCTTAAAGAAAGGTACTTTCAAATATGTACACACCCTTTCTATTTGCTGAGAGAACTGTTCATCCAGCTCATTAAGACCCAGCCCCCAAGCATTCATCCTATTGCTCTCTGCTTGCCGGAATGCCTGGTGAAACCGGATAGACCCCCCTCTCCTAGCTTCTACCTTTTCACAGGTGCATATCTTAAATGCATTCCCTGTACTACAGAGACTTGTCTGATCAGCGCATTCCCATTCCTGAAATGGAATTAACCAGCATCATTTTATTAAGAAAAATCAAAAAAGCTGGGGATTCTACACACTTCCCAGATGGCAATTCCTCACAGGTTGGTCGTAGAAGTTTAGTAACTCCACCACCAGATTATTTGCATGTTTAGTGTGAATCTAAGCATATGCAACAGTGGGCAGAAGGCTCCCTATTCTGATGAAATCTCCTTGTGCGCATCTGTTGCAAGCAGAACTGTTCTCCTCCGACCCAATAGGTACATGCAGAAATACACTTGTATACTTGACTCCAGAGTGTTTTGAGTAGGTAGTTGGGCTCCTAGAGATTAGCCACATGTTTCGTCACCCGAGTTTGTTTAATCTGCAGTTAATTGGTAGGTGCGAGTTGAACGCTGAATAGGGTTCTCAGATTCCACAATTAAACGATATGTAATGGATGCTTCAAAACACACACAACCCTTGGATATCTATTTGATATCTTTGTCAGGATGGTGGCAGGTTTCTAAGCTTCCAACGCTGCACTGAATGGCTTCTCATTGTGTTCAACAATAATAGTATTTGTTCTCCAAAGGTCTGATTAAAAAAAAAATGGTCTCTGAGTTCAACTAAAACTCTCTGGGTCTCATACTCGCACCCCTGAATGGGACTATACCCCATGATATTTCTCTATTTGCCATCAATCAACCTTGGGTGTGGGGGTTCAGTGTGTTTTCCCATTTCTTTTTGTCTCCTCTGTCTTTAGATTCTTGTCCTCTGCTTCTTAGCCTTGACTCTTGGAAGAACCATTCACCTGGATTTTGGGGCCCTGCATGCATTGTTCGAGCATTGACGGCAACTAGTGCTGAACGGGAAGGAAATGATCCTCAAAGGTTTGGCCACCTCATTACTACAGATGGGGTCAGAGTGTATGCGTCACCTCCCTATCTTGAGGTTCTGAACACAGTCTCCAACCTCCTCAACAAACCACAATGCATTCATGCCTAAAGGGACCTTTCCAGCACCTCCTGTTCACTCCTCTTTTCTTTCTCTTCTACTTCCATCTTCTCAACACCTTGCTGCATACTCTTGCCACCAAACACCTTCACTCACACCCCTTCCATTCTATTGTCTGCTCCTCTCTCCTCTGCCTCTTTACACTTACGTCCCGTCCCCTTTCCTCCATACTGTAGGGGTGTCCCTTCCAAGGGACAGGAGATTGAACCTTTTTCACCAGAAAAACCTTCTACCCCTTTAAATTTAGAGGTGCATGGGGGTGTGGCCCAGGGAACATGCGCTGCCCTAACTCGGCCCTCGGGCGCCACACCTCAGTCCCCTTTTTCCAGTCGTCGGGAACAGGCAGAATTCATCAGCGCTCCTGAGTTTGGCTCTGGCTATGTAATTCCACGCATGGATACTTCATCTTTGTCATTTTTGTCTTATCTACTATCCAGATACTCAGTCCTTGGGTGTCACGCTCCACCCCGGCGCATGTACAGGCTTCAGCAGGTATCCATCCTGCAACAGGCGCTTCCCAACTTCAGACCCCCACGCCCTCTGCCTACGTTGCCTTGGCCCAGACCATGGTTGGCAATCATGTTCGGCGTGTGACTCGCTGTCCTCGAAGGCTCTGAAGAACAGAGTAGTCAGGTGGAGGGAGCTCTTCCAGAGGTCGCCTCCCGAGGATCTCAAGAACTTTGTGAAGCATCAAACCAGGCCCAAGGTAGGGCCGATATTTTCCTGTGCACCCCGCAAGGGAGACTGTTTCCCAGGGACTCTCCCGCGTGGGAGGGACCTGCTAGGTCCTTCTACCAGCACGTGCACCGAAGCTTCTTCAGCTACTGGCTTTCGGGTCCAGGGCTCTTTGGATCCTCGGATCCCCGGAGAGCATTGTCGAGGGACTGGAAGGTTCTTGGACCTGGTCTACACCCGAGGGGCTCTGCCCTTGTACCGGCACCATGGCTGAGGGGCTATGCCCTAACACCGGAAATACGTCAGAGGGGGCGCCTAAACGCAGCTCTACCAGGTCGAGGGTGTCACACCTGCAGGGCCGAGGCTCGAGGATCCACACACGAGTCTGGGACGAGGCCGAGCGCCCAGCGGCCCGAGCACTACGTCGCAGGCACGTGGCAGGCAGCTCAATCAAATGAGCTCATTTCTGTCAATACAATATGTTGGTCCATACACTGCTAATATTTATTTCAGAAAACCTTCCTTCAAATACTTTCATTTAACCATATGCTCCCCTGGACATGGAAGGAATAACGTGTGCCCTGAAATGTTTTTACTTCTTTTATGTCTGGAAATAGTGTTTATTGATGAGGCTTTGGTGGGCTCGAGTAATATCCGTATTTGCTATTGATCTGCTTTTGGCATTATCTTTATAGGGCACTGGCTTGCCTAGAGTACAGAGCATGTAGCATGGAGGAGATTGTTAGATGTTAATGTACATTCACGTCGAAGGCACACTCAGACGCAGTAGGCCACATGGACCTAATATAGAACCTGGGGTTGCCGTCGCTTGTCGCCAGTGCTAAAGTCCATCAATAAGGATAGGATACCAGGAGGTACATGAAGTGTCTTATTTATTCAGACATAGACACAGCCCAAGCTTGCCACTTTCTGCAGCCCTGGCTAGTCAGCAATTGACTTTCACAGAATCTAGATCTTGCTGTGTCCTTGAGAAATGGGTGAGGATGGGGCAGAGAAAGGGAGGAGCAGCTGTGGGAGGCATTGAAAAGACCCCAGAGTCTACAGCACACTGCAACCATAATGCCCCTTTAGCCAAATTCCTTTGACTGCATTTTCTTAATGGTGATGTATATCGGATCTGAAGCACAGAGCACCTGGAGTGCCACTGGGCATGGTGTGCAGCCATATTGGGCAAGGCCATGCACACTAGCAACTTTGCCAGGGTCATAGCCTTTAGCAAAACACTCTAATCCAGTCACATTTCCAAAGTGGTGTTGAGCATTCATGTGGCACTGTTGTGTATGGCTTCTACTAACACACCATCTACTAATCGGGCTCTGTTCGAGCTGGACCTAGTCCTGGTTTGGGACCTGCCTTGGCCCCCACACTACTGGTAGCCTGTATATTGTATCCACGAGCCCCAAGGAGGAAAACAGCCATTTCAATAAATGTTTGGGATCAAGGCCCTGCCCACTGTGGCGACCCTCTGAGGTTTACAATAGTCCCCCTGTTTAGTGAATTGTCAAACACTGCCCCTTTAAAAATGCTTTTGGGAGGATAAAGGGTCCTGAATCTTTAAAGGGGATGTCTAACAATGTAGTCCTGTAGATTTCTTTTTGCAGAGGTTGCATCAAGGCTCCCCTTGCCACTGCACCTATTTCAAAGCAGCCTTTCACTGCTTTGAATAGATGGCCGCTATCATTAGAACAATGTAAGGATTTGACTTGGATGTCTGTATACACCTTTAGTAGTCGCAACTGCAGAAACCTTTACACCAGACCTATATCACGTTTGAAGGTGCAATCCCCCAACATGTTTTCGTTTTGAAATCCGTAGGACATTGCTTTCAGTCATAAGACTTGACACAGGTTAATGTTTTTTGTGAGTAGATTATTCTTACATTGGCAGTTTAAATGTTAACGATTGGCGGAGATGAATAAATTAAGCTCCAGAGCATCTGTTCTCTTCCAGACCTTGATTTAAAGTCAACACAGAAATACTAGCTAGACGATGGCAGTTGGGCGCGTGGGATTCTGGGAAGACTGAATGGGGAAGGAAAAGTAGCATGCATCCGACATCCGGGTGAACCAATGCCTTGGTACTATGTTCAGGGCTGAGCCTAGGCATGGACAGTCTCTCATAACCTGGGGGCTCCGCCGGCAACAGCTGCTGCATGTATATTGAGTGAAACAGATTGTAATGTAGAGGAGCTTTGCTCCTTTTATTCAAGAGGCTGTTTTTTTGTCTGTCCCAGCGAGGGAGTGCAGTCACTTGAGGTCACCGGAGCATCCTAGGGCATGGGAGGTGGCACAGCACCCACCGGCTATGATGCTCTGGAGGTCAATGCCTCCCACTGGTGCCTCATAAATATCTCAAGATGTCACTTTGAAGTGGAAGCTATTTGAAAGTGTTGGTTGTTTAATCTATTGTTTTGGCCAGAAGTTCCTAACGTTTCGGTGATGACTACTAAAGGGGCACGTTTATTCTGGTAAGCACAGACAAAAGCATCAGTTATCCGCACAAATCTGTCTTCTTTAACATGAATGACACAGGTGGCATGGGCAAGGAGTGAGACCATATTCTTTTAGGAAGGCATTTGGCCGCATTTTATTTACAAAATGCAACATTGAATACATGAATATCATAGACTGCAGGATATGCCATATTTAATTACGAATTTGGGCGTTGGGGGTTGTGGCCATCTTCCCCCACACCTCAGTAATGGTCCGGTGGAAATAACGTGTCCTCTGAACCTGCCGGACTCCATTACTGTGTAGCTACCGGATAAGTACCTTTGGATGCGTGGCCCGCATGACAACTTCACTATTCTGCGCCAAGCCTTGGCCCACAACTAGAAGAAAAATCTCTACCAGTGACCCCAGTTCTTGAGTCCAGTATACAATTCAATGAAATGTGCCCCAACATACCGCTCTGCCCCAGGAAAAGGAATCCACGCTTAGCATGCAATTTAAAAGGGCAGAAAAAAGGGCAGCAGCGCTGCACTGAAATGATTAGGGGGTCTCCGACACGAAAACAGAGGGAGCACCACCTTACTCCACCCTCTTTTATAAGTCCTTGTCGTGTGACAGCAATGGCGTAATCTCCCTTCTCGTCAATCGAATGTTCACCCAACTTCCCTCCTTAGCCTGTCACTCCACCTCTCAGAATCCTGCCCAGGCTTACTGCCAGAGCTTGTTACCATGTCACACAAATACTACTTTTCATGTGGTCTCATTTGATGCACCAAAGCGCTTTTTTTTTTGTAGCGTCACATTTTTCTCAGATATGAAGCATGCCTTTTGCAGACAATGAAAACCTCCAGGAAACCTTGTTGCACGTCTTTTGTTGCGAGTCTTGAAAGTACATTCACAAAACCCAAAGGCTATTTATCCTTCCTGAATTATATTCCGGCATTTGTAGTCTTCCTTTCAAGATGAAGGCAATAAAAGCTATAAATATACTCTTGGCTGAACATTTCTATACAGATTTACATATTTGAACACGTACTTTATTATCATGTGGTCTTTTCAAGCCATCTTCATTAAATGAGTATTTTTTTTTAAAGCAAACGTGGGGTTGTGTGGGCAAAGAAGGAGATGGCAATCATTATTTGCTAAGTAGGTGGGTAGAGGTTGCTGTCCTTCAGCCTGGAGAGATTTTTCACCCCTGTGGGCCCTGTTGATTTTCGCATTTAAAGGCCTGCAAACATGCTTACTTTCACTGCTGCTTCAATACCTAGCAGGTATTTGGCATCTACTTTTACTGTGATGCAATCCTCTAATAGAGGCACATTTCCCGGTATGCCCCAGGCCCAGCAATCCAGCCCTTATGTCCATGGAACCTGCGCTCACTGCAGGAGACATAGTTTACTATATGTTTTGAAAATAACTTATTAATAAGCATGGCTAAGAAAAATGACTCCTCTGCGGCTTCTGAAAAACATATTGCTAATTTAGATAAAATTGGCCAATTTGTACAACATAACCCTAAAGCCAATAATGCAACTATTGCCAAAATATAATTTTGGTCAGTTAGCAAAACAAAATCACCGTAAGACGTTTTCAATTCACAGTGGCAAAAAGACCGGTCACAAACAAAATGTCTACCAACTACAGTTGGGGATAGGTTTATTAAAGTGTCTTTATTGCAGACTGGTCTCAAATCCAAGCTTCAGCATGTAACCAAAGTGTCTACTCTGGGGCAGATCTCACTGAGGCTTATCTGCCAAAATTAGAAGTCCCCAAAACGCATTCCGCTCTCCCGGTTTACTACTCCAAAAACGTCTCTCTCATGATATTTCCACATAAGTAGTAAGTGACCATTCATATACTCAGACATACATCTGAGCAATTGCCATTTGGCAAGAGTGTAGAAGCCCTGGCTTTTTTTTATTTGTATTCATTCATAATCTGAGGCAGATCATTCCATCTCAGAAAGAATAGTCTGCCAATCAGATAACCCTTTCATAAGCTCCAAGCCAAAACATAATTTACACCTGTGCCCTGCTTCCTCAGTAGTCTCGTCTGCTCTTCAGTGGGACAGAGCAGGTTGAGGACACAGTTACGCATCTGACAGCTGCAGTGACAACCAAATCTCTGCAGCACAGGGGCTACATTTAAGATGTGCACCCATGTTCCAAAACCCATCATTCTGAGTATACTATCCTTGTGGCAGAATAATCTTACTGTATAATAAAAGACCAGATTTATGTTGGTACGATGCAGTCATGTGCAGAAGAGGCTGCCCGAACGCACAGAATAGTCTGCTAGAGGGAGCTGTTGTGTTAGGGAATACAGTGGTCCAATTCCATAGCTTCACCTGTTGTCACCGCTAGAGGGAGCTGTGCTCCCTTTGTCATTGAAAACCTGTACTTTGGCCAGTATACACAGGTCTGTACACTAGTCTCTAATAATAAGCCATATCTGAGTTATGGGATGGTACATTGTCGTCATAATTATTACAACCACAGCAGTTTCGATATTGCACATGTCTGCCCTGTGATCCCAGCTCAGCTGTGATGGGACTGTGTGCATTCTCTCCAAACTCTGCTGTCCCTGCTACTGCTAGCAAGACCATACCCTAGGGGATTACCTCTCTTTGTTACTTTTCTGAGGACTGGTAACACCCATCCGAGGAGCCAGCCCCTCCACATGAATTTGGCTTAGGAACAGGCAAAGGAGCACAACCATTCAAACATGAGTAGCCTCACATCAGGGTGCTGCATATCTAAAGACCTTTGATTCTAATGAGAAGTGAAGGGATGGGGTTAGTGCAGCTAGAGGGAACTCTGTACATTCGGAGGAAGGTTTCTCTCTGGCTCCATCTTTCCTGCCTGTTCTTTGTGCCTCCACTTCCTTTAACCCAAAGCACTTTGGGTGTGATGTCAGAAGGCAAAGTCCAGTTATTGTGTGTTTGCCTTGTTTTACCTTCAAGGAGATCATATATATTTTTTTCCTTTTTATTGGTATCATGTGTATACCTTTTACTGTATTTGTCTGTATATGAACCAATCAAAGGAAAAAATAAAGAACGAATTGGGCCCCTAAAGCAGGCTAGCTTTAGTACAGTCACCTGGGGGCTCTTGCCTTTCAAGGAGGGGATCTCCCACCACTTCTGAAATTCAGTTTGGGACTACCACCTAGGAAGAATGTAATATGCACCTCTGTTGGGAGAGATGTCTTTCCAGAGCCCTCCACCAATGAAGTGGAGACTGGGTGTCCAAGGCTGAAGCAAGCTCTGTTCCCTACCCATTCCCGGGCACATTGGGGATGTACCTGCTACTGGAACAAGACCTGCATCTCTCCCAGTAGCACTGCTGCCAGGACCTCAACTTGCTGAAGGGACCCCTGAAGGTATGCACCATCCTCCCTTGCTGGGAGCCCAAGATGATGGGTGTAATCAAAGGCCCCACACCAACGGAATTGAAGGGCCCACTTGAAAAAGATGTCCTCTCAGCCTTCATTAAAGAACATTCACACTGAAAATGGGCCTATTTAGCCAGACTATGCAGGTGTCTTTATGCAGTTGAAATCCAATTCAGACCCACGTTTCAGCAGAAAAATGAATAGATAATAAAACATGTATTTTTTTATTTTATTATTGTATACAGTTTTATTAAACCTTTACAAAACATTTACAGAAAGAAAACATCTTTACAGAAAATTCACAATAAATAAAAGCCAAAAGACATAAACAAAACACTCGCAGAATAAATAGAATTCCTAAAAGATTACCAGCAAATTTACATCCTTAAAACTTGAACATAACGTTAAAACAAAAGCAAACAAGCTATCAGATGAATGCAAGTTACAACAAGCAAGTTCCAAATAATCAAAATTATCTGGGATGATCTAAAGGAAGACTCCGAATAAATCCAGAAAGAGCCAATCCTTCTCGCGTGTTTTATACACATAAACAACGTTGCCAAACAAGGTCAGTAGATTGGAAGTACAGGTACTTCAATAAGCCTAAACAAGAGTCTCTTACGGTATTTATCTGAGCACAATGAAGGATGAGATGTTTAGCCGTTTCTGGTACTAGATGACAAAATCTACATAGGCTGTCCTCCACCTTTATTTGATTTCTTCTCAACATGATATCCAGAGTGGGGAGGATATTCCAACATAATCTTAATAAAGAGGCCTGATATATTGTATTCGGGAACATAGTGAGAATCTTGGAGAGGGGGCCTCTTTTCTTATGTTCGTGTGATAAGTGGCTCATCGATTTATGAGTGAAAGCCTTCTACAGTAAGAGACCAATCATAGTCCAGCAACTTCTTTTTAGTTTTCCTCGGGTTAGTTGTTAGTTTCCCCAAATCAGAGTCAATACTTTGGTGAATCTTTTCACAAGTTACAGAATTTAGTTTAAAAAAACCCGAGAAATCAATGTTGCTTTCTACTAACTCATATAAGGTGTTTACTGATGGAGCCTTAATTTTTGCATATATAGTAAGCTTCCTCCAATGCACACGTGCCACTAAAGAGGTACATCGCAATTCATATCGAATTGAAGTCAGGGGTATCTCATTCGGGAGGCCGAGGATCCGGCTCCAAATTCCACCCTCAATTACGTACGGTTTAGACCTATTTTGCTCTGTACACAGTTCCAATCCATAAATCATTTTGGTAGCTAATTTCCCTTCAAAGAAAAGGAGAGCTGGTTTTATGGAGAATCTCCCATATTTACGATACATTTTGAGGATCTGATTTTCCAATAGTTTTGCTTTATTAGAAAGCACATCGAGCTGCCCTCTGGAACCCCTTTACGCACCAACATGATAACCTAAATAGGTAAGGCTGCTAGAAATGCCTACCTTCACCCCCTCCAAGGTCCAAGAATGTCTCGAGTTCTTATAAGCGCCTTTTTGCAAATGCAAGAATTTTAGTCTTGCTGGGGTTGATAATAAATCAGATCATTAATCTTGGCATAGTTGGCAAAAATGTCCAGGAGACGCTGAAGCCCCACCTTAGTGGAGTCAAACAGAAAGTCGTCCGCCTAGGCCAACCAGACGACTTTACTGTGGCCCACTCTGAGCTAGCAATCCCTCTTTATACAGGTGTTCAGCTGCGTCAGACACGTACTGATTAAAGCTTTAAGGGGCCAAAACGCACTCCTCTCTCACCCCACTATATGTCTGAACGATAGTTGATATATCTCCCTTCTGATTGAGGCAGACTCTTATACCAGCATTTTTATAGACCCCTTCCAGCAAGCTCAGTAAGCCCCTTGGTAGATCCCATAATGCAAGCTTACGCCACAACTTTTGGCGATCGCTACAATCAAAAGCTGCTGAGAGGTCGACTGAGGCCATAAAAGTATGGCCGTTGTCCCTACTCTAAGCCGCATCCTGAATACATTTGACCACAATGCCATTGATGTTAGTAGAGTGGCCATTGCGAAAGCCTGTCTGAAAGGGGCTTAGTGGATGGCATCTTTTTTCCCAATCTTCAAGGTGTGAAAGAATTAAGGCAGAAAAGATTTTGCAGTCTGCATCAATCAAGGCAATAGGCCGATAGTTTTTAGGATCTGACCTACTGCCACACTTGAAGATTGGTATAATATGCGCTAATGACCAAGATTGTGGTCAAACACCAGACTTAAGGATATCCTTGAATTCGTAATACAATAAGTTGGCCCATAGAATCGGGTCTGACTTAAAGGTGTTATTAGTTAACCCATTGGGTCCAGGTGCGTGAGATATTTTACATTTCAGAATTGGCACCAGAACTGTATCGATCTCAAAAGGGGGCTCCCATTTAACAATAGGGCAGGTTTGTATAATGTCTTTAGGCTCATCTCCCACCGGTGATAATTTAGGGGCAAATCTATTGCTGTATAAATCCAACCATGCTTATTCCGAGATAGGGTTTAATTGGGATATGTCTAAATGAAGTCTTGACCATTCACAATAGACCAAAAGTCCCCCACGTTAGACCCGAGTAGGATTTGCAGCATAGGTTCTGCATCTTGTTGCAAACTATCATGTTTAAAGTTTTGCACACGTTTTTATAGATTGCTTGATCTTTCTGATGCCCGAAGACTGTATTTCCCCATCAAGATTTAGCGACCTAAGTCTCCTGATCTCTTTCCGACTAAGTGGTTTTAGCCAACGCCAAGTCATGGTTATAGCAATGAGAATGCAGAGGGGAACAATCCACTCTAATAGGCCATTGTCCTGGGGGACCATCTAACAGCTTGTCCAGACGGACTAGGTACAACCTGTAAATGTGTCCGGAATTTCCTGTTAGAGAGATTCAAATTAAAAAGAGCCGTTACAACAGCGTGATCACTCCAGTTGTTAATATTGATTTTAAACGGTGTACATCTTTTGCTCAGGAAATCGTCGAGAAAGATAAAGTCCAGCATGGAGGAGGTATCTCCACGTCGCCAAGTATGCCAAGTGGTATCTCGAATTTGCACTTTAGGATGCCCAACCAAAGGATAAAGGCCCACATTTCCCAGCCCCACATACCAGGCAAAGCCCAATTGTTTTTTCCTAGAAGGGCCCAAAGACTCCATATTCTTCTTACAGATGTCCCACGCGGGAGTTTCAAATTTACACTCAGTTTAGATTGCCCCCAACCAAGACATGACCATTCTCGTTAGCAGAGGACTAATCCGATATTACATGACAGATAGATGTAACAAAAACATCAACCATTGCCACTATGCCAATAGATGTTTATAATTAAAAGCTTCAAAGCGCCATTACTGGTTTAAAGATCCACCCCAAAGAGTAAAACCAAGAGAGCAATACCCCTGAGGCCTAAGCAATGGTCCACTGCCATCAGGAGACCCCCTGCAGGTCTACCCCCCAAACTCTGTCTGGCGAACAGGTCATAGATCTGATATCGATCCAGGTGGGGCTAGAGGTCATCCAGGTCTCCTGTAAACATATGATGTTGGCCTCTCTCAATTGCAACTGACAGTCAGGATTAGTAAATAAGTGAGAGTTACCTCTTAAATTCCAAGACTTTACACATAAATCACAATTTCCACTCCAATCTGTCAGACAACCTTATTGACTAGGGAACAAGTTTCTTCCACAGGATCGAGATGATGGTGGCCCAATCAACATCCGAATCCGGTTCTTTAACAGGTTTAACTAATTCAGTCGGCCCCTGAGTACCCCGCAGGGGTCCAGAGAAGAGTTTACCCTTTAAGTTATCATTCGGTAACTCTAACTTCTCTGCTTCCAAGGATGTTCTAGACTCAACTTCAAAGCCCAAATTCCTCAGAGAACCAATCTGGTTAAGGAGAAGTTCCTTGACCAGAGGAGAAGAGAGGAATAGCAGACTTGTATCCCAACACTCTCTGTCCGGAAAAGCCACCCTAGCAATGTCCTTAGAGGAAATAAGGGTAAGAGTAGGGATTTCTGCGAGAATAGTCAGAATGTTAGATCTGGTTAAGCAGATTGGTTCTTCCAAACCCAACAAACTCTTTATTCTAATTAAGTTGAAAGGTTTCCCAGTGGGAGTGGTGTTACGTATACTACCTTATGGGACGCTCAAGTGATGTTTCAATGGGCCTCTGTCCCATTCCTTGTACATTAGGTATGTCATTCTGAGGAAACCTGATCAATGGTTTATGAAGTTGTTGCACCAAATCTCTTATACCTGAGGAAATGGATGGATAAAGGATTTCTGGAGGGATATCTTCATCCTGAAACTTCCCCCCACCCAGCCCTGTTATCTAGAGGAGCCAAAATAATATCAGTGGCTAGGTTTCTCCTTAGGAATTACATCACCCTGCAGAGGACCCCATATGGAAGACGGAATTTGCAGCCCACATTTCCCGTTACAAATGGCCTTTGAGCATTTGTAGCGCATTTACACTGCTGATCTAGGACTTGAGTCAGTTCTGGGGGGGGGGGGTCAGAGGACCTAACTCCCGTGGCAGGAGTAGATTTATTGGTAAAGCCACTACATCAAGCATTTTTGTTTTCCCAGAACCGCAACCCCATCAAGAAGGCAGAGGAGCCAACGAGGCATGAGTCGGTGGCTGCTGATTACCAACAGGTTTAGGGACCTTCTCTGTTCCCAGAACCATCTTTGTGTCGCACAATTGTGCAACACATGGGTCCTGAGCAGGGATAGAGGAGACCGTATCAGTTTGGACAGTTGAGTCCACCAACTTGGGTTTCAAGGCAGTAGCGAGAATGTTCGCCCCCCACCTCTGGAACTGGCCCTAATTTTGGTTTAAATAGAGAGTTAAGCAATGCTTTAGTATTAACAGGGCTAAGACGCTTCATTGCAAATTTTCGCTTAATCGATCTCAATTTCCGGTGAGGGTGGGTGTCTTTGGAGAAAACAGCCCCAGAGTTTCCACCTAAAACGGGGTCACAAACCTGAAGTGGCGCATGTTCAACAACATTAACATTGGGAGAGTTTGAGGGTATATTAACAGTTTGTGGAGGAGAAATGGCACTGGTCAAGGGGCAACCAAGGTCCTCTCCATTGAATGGGACCATCATTGGTTCAATAATGGGGACATCAAGAGAGACCGAATTATCTGAGATTTCAATTATCTCAGACCGGGCGGGGGCCCCCGGCGGGGTGATTAAAGGAATCAAACCCTCATGGAGACCGGGTAACTGGCCCAACACTGTTGGTCTCTGACACAGTTCAGCTCCAATCCAATCTAATTTGTTGCTAATCTCCACTAATATTTCCGTACCAATACAGTAAATTTTAGTGTTCACTTCCGCCATGAGTCTTTGGGAACTTTTTAATTCTGCCCATATGTTGTCGTACAATTTGAAACTGTCGGATGGGTTAATCAAAAGCGTTCATCAAGTTCTTTGAGGGTGTGGTGCAGTCTTGGGGAGCCCCCCATACTCCTGACTGCACATATCCTCTGAGGAGGTGGTTTTAGCCTCATCAATCCCATCTAATATATTTGTAAGGGCGGTTGGTGTATCTTGAGTAGAGGCATTACAAGTCTGTTGGGTTACGCATTCAGGAATTTCACCGACCTAGGACAATTCGATTGCCTTATCCGCACATTCAATTATGCTGATATCGATATTATTATGAGCTCCAAAAAAGTCCTGAGTCCTGGCCGAATGATCCAACATAGCGTTGCCTCTAAATGCCTTAGGTAATTTCATTTCAGTACTCGTGGAGGTTGCTTTTAAGATGTAGTGGTCCATATTTGTTTGACCCAGATTTGGCTTGATAGATCTTTGGTTCTTCAGTGTATTGGGATAGGTTTTCCCAGTAGGGATAGCAGGTATAGTGAAAGCACGCAGTGTATCAATATTATGGAACAAAGCCTTATGGGTGGGAGCTGGATTAATCTGGTCGTTTTGACTTGAAGTTGTTTGTTGAGCCATAGGGAAGATAGAAGTTAAGTCATCCTTTGAACCCACTCAAATTTTCCCTACCGAAGGGTTAGAAGAGGGAAACAACACACATAGAGAGGTAGAGGTCACTGGTTGAACTTGAGTGGGGGACCACTGCTTCGCCCCATCTAGGGACATATGATTATTGTCCAACGAAATAGCATCCGATTTTGTGTTCATTCCTTTTTGGCTTTGCAGGCCAGCCCTCATACCAATAGCAAATATTCAATCTGGTGGTTCTCAAGACAAAGTGGGACCCCACAACCTCGAGGCTGCCTTCAAGGAGAAGAAAGAAGAAAAAAACTGTCAAGCCCAGATCAAAGGGCTTGTATACAGATACGGGCCCCACAGTCTACAGGGAATACGGCTAAAAGGAGAGCAATACCGCAGCCGAATATGTGGCTCGGGTCAGAGGAAGCTAAACCTGCCGTGCGACAACCTTTGACAGGCCACACCCCCTTAGGTGAAATAATTGGAGAGTAAATGAACAGTCATGCAAACTCAGCCTCGGGACACTCCAAAGGTACGAATGTGTGCTCCCCGAATTAGTCAAACAATTCAACAGGCTGTAGCCTGAGGGCAGAGCCAATAGTGTACCTGAGCAAAGCAAGTGGCCTGAGCCCACAGGAGCCACGAGGAACATGAACACACTGCGCACACCGCACGCTCCACATGTGCAGCAGCTTATGAGTACAGCCTCCTAGGGGATTGGTTGAAAGTGTAGAAGGACTCGTAATTGCCTCCTGGCAGAGTCGGAGCAGGATAGTAGCAGCGTTTCCAGAACATGAAGAACACACTGCGCACACCGTAATGCAAAACTTCAATTTTATTAATCACTGAAGGAAATGGTACTGTTCTTTCAGCGCAAAAACAAAGTGAACCCTGATCAGTAAAACACACTGTATGTCAAAGAATAAAGGCTGATGTTAGAAAATGCAATCTGTGAGTTCCCTTCAGCCAAGGACAATCGGTAGGGCTCTGGGCAGAATTCACAAATGGCTTCCCCCGCTGCAAGCCAGGTTTGTGCATCCCAACTAATTACAACTACAATACAATCAGGCCTGCCTGAAGGGTGTTGAAAACCAAGTTTCCTCAGACCTGCTGTCTATGAAGGCAGTACTGTGCAGGCCAAATATCCTAGCCAGTGCATGAATGGAATGTGGGGAGGGGCATCTGTGTTGCCAAGGCCCCCCAAACATGTACGACCGGCAGCCACCTACTTCAAACAACAAAGAGGGTAATAAAAAGACAGTCCAGGAAGCTTTGGTCACATGCTGGCCAGGAATGGCAAATGGCCTGGAGATAGGGAAGATCATATTTGCATATTCCCCCTTAGTTTAAATGGACTATCACAATTGTTGCATTTTCTCAGAAAATACAAGTCACCCTGCATACATGTATGTTTCATTTTTTAGATAATTTCAAGGTGATTTGTTGAAATAAAATGTGTCCACCTGTGACTTATAGGAAATGTAATGGCAAGCTTAATTGTGTTTCTGGCTCCTCTGGACATGTCCCGAATTTCACAATTGGTACGCTGGTGGAGGGTAAATTGCCTGGCCATAGCTATTAAACTTTTTTGTAAAAATGGTGGAAACTTGCCAAATGCCTGTGCAAAATGGTCCAGACCCGGCTCTCATTTTATTTAATTCACCATGATTAGCTGAATCGGAAAATATTTACATTATGGCAGTTACTAGTAAATCACAAAGTTTTGCAACATAACTAGTTTTTGCCAAAACGTTCACATGGAAACAAATGGGGGATTTCAAATGGAAGTTGCCATATGTCTGTTCCAGACTCCTGAACCAATCCTTGGAGAGAGGCTGGATTTGGGAGGAGAGAGAAGGGTAACTGTCCAATCCTGGTTGTGAGACTTCTTGCAGAGCACTGCCCAACATTGAAATCTTGATGTCATCACTGGTACATAAAGTGGATGCACTACAATAGAAGAAGAAAAGCTGCTAAAATTTACCATCTAACAGCCGCAAGGAAACACCAAATGGAGGTTTGCTGAAATTGCATCTGGGTAGAGTTGTCTATTGCTGGGAAGCCTAAAATCTGACTGGGTCCTCTGGTGAAGTGCTGGGAACTATCCTTGAGGGTGGAATGAACAGACCCCTGTCCTGTCCTCCCAGGGGGTCCTGAAATGCAGCTGGCTATCCTGAACTTTAAAGAGGTTATCAATGTAAGTAGAATTGAGCCCTTTGAACCCGAAAAGTGGGGAATCTGCTTGCCTTCAATCCTTTCCCTTTATAGTGGGCAATGGGGGGGCTGTGTAGTTCCTTGGCACATTTAACTAAAAATATTAATGTATTAATTCCCCTTGGCAGAACACCACAGGGTGATTTTTGCTAAAATTCTAAATTAACAAAGCTCATTACCAGGGTGTGCTGAAAACTATAGGCTGGCCCAGATTTCTTTTAGGAAGAGGAATGCCTATGTCCATAAACTAAAACTAAAACAATCCCTAAACTGCAGCTTCCCCCAAAACAGGCCTTTAAGTGTAGGCGGGTCTGAAATCCAGAATTCTTAAAACATCCCAATTTTTCTGTCCAACTTCCCTAACATCCCAATATTTTTGTCCAACTTCCCTAACAAATCACCCTGTGTTTATTTTAAAGCAAAAGTGTGGGTGGGATAATAATTGCCATATGCATTTGTTCAAATCTGTAAACCAAACTGCTAGCCTTTTGCGCAGGAAAATCAAAATTGCACATCATTGCATATGTAAACTGATGTTGTTCATTGACCAGTATAGATTATTTCTTGATTTGAAATCAGGAGAAAGTAAAGTATTGTGATTTATGTTTTTCCCAACCAACTTGTGAAATTTATTTGTGTAACACAATGTTTAATTGTGAGCCTCAAATAAGGTGGCGTGTGTAGTTTAGTGTGATTTCTATTACCCATCATCCAAATAAATAGATTTATTTCCTGTACACTGTCCTGGTTCTTGACTCATTGGGAGAGAGATCCAAGGGGTATTGGATGAATCGTAAATAGGGCTGAACAAAGAACTGACATTAAACAGTTTGTTGTGTAACAACTTAATTGGGGAGAGAAGGAACTCCCTGTGTTGCGGGTGGCCTCTCAATAAACCGTTACAAACACGGAGCCTGTTTCTGAGACCCCAGTGAGGGACTCCCAGTATCCGGAGAATCCAAGACAGCCAAGAGCCCTTTTATTCCTTGCACTGAACCGGTCGAACTGGTGTTGAACTGGGTTCACCGCATCCTGAACCAGGAGGACACTCCATCACTGCCTTTGCACTGACAAACTGTTCGTACTCCAACTGTTCATTGAAACCTGCTTGCCAATTCACTGCACTAGCTAAGCATGTTGTTGCCTCGGCTCAAACTACAAGCTCTTTGTTGCATCTGCTGCTGCTGAAGGTCATTTCCAGTCAAACCCAACCCTTGTGGATCCTCTAGCACCAACCATCAGACGCTGCATCGAACAGCCCAAAGTGAACCTGCACATCCAGTCGTCTGTGTCTTTGCCGTCTTCTCGACCATCAAATTGACCCTTGTGTCCCTCACGTTCTGCAGCCCCTCAAGCACTTCATTAAACCAATCCCGCAGGCAAGTGCATCCAGTCAACAGCCTCTTGGAAAGGGCTGTCAAATGTACTGTGCTGGCCCTCATGGTTCGTTCATAGTCTTTGAACTGCAATGGGCTCTGGTCGACCCCTGGTCGACACCGCTCCCATTCTAGGAGTCCGCGACTGCTGCACGTGGAACAGCCTTGAATGGCACAAACCGCGCCGTAACACCTGGTTCACCAAAGTGGTACTATTGACTCATAACTGCCCCCCTTGGTCTATTCTGGGTCCTAGAGACTGGTTATGTCACCCGTGCGCCTTTTCTCAAGACGCACCCTTTTGGAAAGAAAACTGCGGTAGTTCAAATTGTCTTTTCAACCTTGCATTCTCACCCAGTGTTGCATTCTCTTTTCTGCATCTTCTCTATTCTTCCCACACGGATGGGTTTTTGTGCAATTTTTCTATTTTGTTTTCCTGCATAGTGTATGTATGTTACCTTATTTGGACATTACCATTATTTTGAGCTGTGATACTTTTTTTGCTGTTTGGGTCGCTACTGAACCACATTCACACCCCTTGTAAGAGTATAGCCTTCCCTCGGCCCACGTTGCCACAAAAGGCAGAGGAGGTATGTGTCTTGAATGCTCCCGTTTTACCTTTGATTATGGATCACTTTTGGTTGGTTGGTAGAAGTGCGGGGGCTGAGTAGGTGGTTTATTCACCATCACCACTCACCCCATGCTCCTGAAGAGCAGAAGTAATTTTATCACAACATCACTAGGTTTGTCTCATGGTTTACTTCTGGCAACTTCTTTAAATGTAGCTTTCCATTATGCCCTTGTATATTAAACTAATGCTGTGGTCTCATGGTCGCCGATATCCCTAGATGCTCCCCTCCTCCAGAAATGTCAAGGACAACATTGCCTCCCTTGCGCCAGCCGTGGCCGATTTCTGTAATCACTTCTTTGCCACTGGCTCCTTCTCGATACCACTCACTTGTGCATCCTCTTCTCAAAAAGCACTCTCCCATCCCCTCCTGCCCGGCTTACTACTGCCCTTTCTCCATTACCCCCTTCCTGGGCAAACACCTTGAGAAGTTGGCCATCTCCCATCTGATCAACACACAGAATCTGTTGATTGTCATCACAACCACCAGTCTGGCTTCAGAGCAGCCAGAGGCACAGAAACTGCTCTACTGAACACCCGTGAAGACTTGCTCTCAAATCTCGATTCCAACTCTTCATCCGTTCTTATCCTTCTGGATCTTTCCTCTGCCTTTGACACGGTCAATCATGCCACCCTCACGAATCAGCTCTGTGACACCCTTGGCATCATGGGCCTAGCATCAGACTAGTTGACCTCTTTCCTTTCTGACTGACCGTCCTATGTTCAACTGAGTCCTTTTCTGTCCCCTTTCACAATCTCCACATGCAGCGTCCCTCAAGGCTCTATCCTCACTGTGGCTCTTAAAAATCTACCTTGCCCCTCCTGATCTCCTACTTCTCTCCTCACTTTCAATGTTATACAGACAACACACAGCTCTCCTTCAATCTTCCCTCTACTCCCCCCCCCCCCCCCCCATCCATGCCTGACTGCTATTCAGGTATGTGTGCTGCCAATGATGTCTGCCTTAATGCCAGTAAGACTGTGATCCTTCTCATTGGGATGCTAGCTCCCTCCTTCCATCTGGCTGCCCTCTTTGGGTCCCCTCCCCTGTCATCTTTGAATCCTTTCTCTCCTTACATCGCTGACCTTGCTAATGAGGCCCACTATCAGCTGCTCCTCTTCAGACACATTCTCCCTTTTCTCACCTTCCCCCAGAAACTCAATGTTTCCATGCTTTGTTCTTCTCTAGCCTGGACTACTGCAACAGCCTCTTCCTCATTCTTCTTTTATCCTCTGTTCGCCCCTTCCAACTAATCCACAATTGGACTGTGAGACTTATGCTTGGCGTCAAGCCCAGGGACTGCATCTCTCCAGCCCTAAAATCCCTCCACTGGCTCCTATTTTGCTGCTAGGATCAAGTTCAAGACAGTTTGCATCATCCACAAGGCTTTCTGGAGCCTGGGACCCCGCTACATCCAACTCTCTCTACCCGTAAATACCTCCCCGGTAGAGCCCAATGGTGGTCTAGCTCCATCTCTCAGCAGATCCTACACTTCTATAAGCACAGTGTGGGGAGTACATCTTCCTCCTCTGCAGGAGCCTCCCTCTGGAATGGTCTCCCTGCCCCCTTTCAGACTTGAGCGAACCTCTTTAAGTTCAGGAAGATCCTCAAGACCCTCCTTTTCTCCTTCCCTCTCCTCTGCCAACACCCCAGTCTGCCAACACCCCAGTCAGCCGCAGTGACTGGCATCATGGTTCCCTATGAGTTCTATGGGGCACCAGGTACCCCCGTCCAGTCCCCTTCCTCCTAGCACTTAGCATGGTGACCCTCTCCGCCTGCACCCATGCAATACGTGGCACTTGCCCCCCTGGCCTCATTAGCATTTGCCTAGCTCCTGTTACCCTTGTGCCCCTCCCCCCCGCCGCTTCCCCTCTTTTCTACCCCCCTCCATCTTCACTTCCCACCCGTGCACTTCGCATTACCATGACCTCTCTCATCTGGTGCGCGCAGACGTGGCTGGGAATGGAAAAGCGATTGGGTGGACCTGGCGAACCTTTTTTCGTATTTTGTTTTAACCGTGTGCGCCCAATTTACCAGTCCGTGTAAGTTCTCTTGTGCTACTGAAACTATTGCCACTTAATTGACGTAGTCCGCTAAAAACTAATCTGAAGGCGTTACTTGTATTGTAAGTATAACGGATACGCATTTACGTCGAGACGCTCCCGCACTCCGCAGCCTTGGCTCTTTTCAGCTAGAGGACTGTAAAGGGAGTACTGCCGCTTTAAAGACGGCGAGCGCTTTGTTATGGTAACACGGCTAAGCAGCAATGCTACTGGTTTGTAGAATCGTTCGGTTCACGCCAGACTTCATTGTGGAATCGCTTTGCTTCAGTCCCGCGCTCTGTCTGTAACTGGGCTAGGCAGAATCTTTATCACTTGGAGATTGCAATGAAAATATCAGCCAATCCTGTGCCTAGTTGCTGTGGAGCATTAGCCCTCTTCTGCAGCTGGGTCGGTTAGGGACTTCGCTCAAGGACACCAGATTTATTTATTTTGTTACTGTTGTTTCTAGGTCTTGTGCTCGCAAGGGTCCCCATCAGCTTTATTAGCATTTTTTTTTATTTAACTGCAATTCCACCCGCCTGTCTTTAGGTTCTGTTGTGAAATAATCAAAACTCACAACTGGACACGAACTCCGAAGACAACATAGACGACACCTTGCGCACAGCTGATTTCTTGATTTCATTCCAACGATACATATTGCGGTGCAGTACACGCTGCAATAGCTTTTCTGTGCTACGCAGCCTTTTATTTATCTTTATGTGGGCATTGCAGATGTGTTTATTGTAAGCTAAAGCATAGTTTTGCCTATTTCTCAGCGCACGGAAAGAGGCATGCTCATCATGTTGAGAAAAATAAACACTCCACCTCTCATTTCAAAGGCTTTCGTTCGAGGTTATTGCCATGACGCATGTTTTACATCCCACATAAATGAATGACATCACATTCGTGGCTTTAGGAGAGTGCCATATGTAACACGTTTTCTTTCCTTTAACATGTAACTTAGTTCCTCATACACTTGAAAGTGGATTTTGAACTTGGCCAACAGAAAAATAGCGAATCCCCGACCCTCCCTCAGTATTCTGAATGGGGATTGGATTCCATTAAAGACACGCTGCATGTATTGGGCATTATCTTGTTAATGCACTCGTCCAGAAGCAAGGAAAAAATGGCGTTTTAAGAAATACATGTTTTAAAACAAAAAACTTGTTGAGAACATGAAAAGGAGCTTCATAACCAGGTCGGACCCTGCCCCCTGTACCAACCAATCACGACCAGAGCCATTCCATAACAAGCTCTGTCTTTTAGCCCCTCTTCCTTCTTATTGCTCGGAGCCAACACTTGTACTTGGAACTATCTCCACATCAAGGGCCCTTGGAAGGAGGTAACCCAACACTGCTGTCCACTTAGCTTTAGCCACTCTCATCTAATGTTGTGTACAAAGACGAGGCTCGCTCACCAAGAACCAGTGCCTAATTTGTAAAAAAAAAAAGTGCTAGGTCCCAAATATTTTCTAGCACTCCTGTGGCACTGCGGGTGCGCACCACTGCTGCCACCACCCACCGCTGCTCCCAGCAGTGTTGACATATTTGGGGTTGCACTACAGCTCGCACCTGCTCATTGTGGTTGATGGATGCACTGGCTATCGCCACATCCTAATTATAGTGAGTCTGAGACGATAAGTGCTGAGGCTCAAAAATAAGTGCCACTCCCATAAATTAAGCACTGCAAAGACCCTTCGTCGTCTTCTTTGCCCCTCACCGGCCAAGAGAAGCTTTCAAGATCCAGGACGTCTGTTTCTGGATTGGCGCCTGAGTGAAGATAAAATTATATTGAGTCGATGGCTGATATAGAGGGCATCAAAAATGTTTCTCCTGACTTCCAAATGACTGTAGCGAACTATAGAAACTGTACACATTTTATAGCACTCTTGGATACACTCTGGGGGAGAGAACAGTGATAACACCATCCCCACAACAATTGCCCTTTACAAACGAGAACAGCACTGCGGGAGGTTTAGCTCCCTGAAGGCGTTGCTGTTTCCAATGGGGACTTAAACGACAGACCCAGGCATAACAGAATATATCCTTGAGAATCGAAACTATTCTCCTTCGCGGAAAACAAATAAGTTGAGGCTCTTAACAGGAACCAACTGACCCTCCCCCAATTACTGTTATTCTTCAGACTTGTAACCATTAGGGCAACACTCCTATCCCCTTGTAATTACCAAGGTGAAACTGTGCACCATATAGATACTTAATGGATAAGCAAATCCAAGGCAGGGCTTAAAAGGCAAAAAAGTACCCTAACCTGCAAGGCCAATGGGACCTAGGGAGATCCATAACAAGAATTCGAAGCTAAGCATATCCAAACCAATGTTGAAAGAAACAAGTAAGAAACAGGAAGGGCTAGAACTAAATATATTTCTCAGGTGGGATGGATTGAATTAAAGCTCTTTATTAACAGTTTTCCAAATATGAGGATCATCTAATGTTTGATTAATGAGCATTCTGGATGGAACAAACAGGTCATTGCAACAAACATACCAATGTGATTATTCCTCCTAACAGTCTAAAAGGATACATATCCAAATGTTAAGGAAAGAAATATTTTGTTGAGCCCTAAGATGAGTTACGCTACCGTGAGGAGTAAGAAAAATCATTGTAAAGACTGATCTTCAGCCCACCCCCAACCATCATCTGCATTCCTGCTCAGTAACATAACTCTGAGAGATGTCCCACTTATTTCCTGGCCCAGAATAGCTCACATCGATCCTCCCTTACTAAAGTCACTACCTCCCATATTGCGATAACAAATCTAATCTCAGGAGCAAGGGCCACCAGATGGCATGAGCACAACAGTATTCAGAGGGGAAAAAACTGCCCATTGGGTTCACTACATACTAAGGTATTTGTGCCAAACAACTGGGAGAGCAAAAGAGAAACACAAGTACAAACTGGTTCCTAGGCATTCAGGATGAGAAATCAACTCTCTGCTTCCTGACACTAACAAGGCTGAGACCAGGTAAGTGGGGAAAACGGAATTGCAAACCGGGAAGAGGAATTAATTTATGACATACTAAAGGAAGCATCCCCTCTGCAACTACTTTCCTCTAAACGGACATATCCGAGGGGTGGAATGAGTTGCTATAAACCCGCCAGGGAGGGATGGAGGGAGGAACAATACTCCCCTTGGTCTTTACACATATCGCCATAGTGAGGTGGAATAGCCATTCTATGTCCAGACTGGTTGCTTCATTTGATGCATGTTGAAAGCCATCTTGCAGGACCTGGATTGAGTATGTGACTAGCAGGTGTTGAAAGCAGCTTCTGGCTGTTCTACATCACTTAGGAAGCTGGGTACCCCTGCCTAAACCAGGGGTTGCTCTATAGCGTTCTGCCAATGTAACTCCCAAATAAGATACAAACTATACGTTTGTCAATTATTTCTAGCCAATTTAGTTCTCAGTCTTCTTGGTGTGTCGTACTGTTCATTTATACAAATTCCCAAACCACAGAAATATTGTGCTATAGGTATGTTTGCTTTGAAACAGTATACCCTATTAAACAGCTTGGATGTAAATAAATGGGAAGGTAAATACTGGCAGAAATAGAACTATAGCAATGTGACAAGAGTATCCCCAGAGTCATACCAGCACCCAAACAGGGGTGACGGGTGTGTTAACAGACCAATCTCTATGCACATGTATGCTAAATCAATCTAGGGAAGCTAAGGGAAGGGATAACAAACCCACACATCCAGAAGAATAATTGGCAGAAGACTGTAGACTGAGCAAAGTAACCAAAAGACTGTGTACTCTGAAGAATTCATCTGGCCGAATTAAACATATACGGATGTTAACCACCACAACACCTGCATCTTTATACGGGATAATCGAAGATTGGTTGGCCTCCCATCTACTCTGCCTAAATGACGGGAAGACCAAAATCGTCCTGATTCTCAAGCCTCACTCAAACTAGACCCAGCCTATCACTCATTTGAGATGGACTGTACCACAATCCCGGTCTCGCCAGTTGTAAAAACATTGGGACTATACCTAGATTCCACCCTCAATATGACCCATCAAGTAAGCACAATTGCCTCCTCTGCCGCCTACACCACAAAACTCCTAAATGCCAGCATACCCTTTTTTTTCTTCCAACAACCTCCTCACCATCGCTCAAGCCATCATCAGAGCCATATTGGACTACTACAACGCGCTACTAGTTAGCACCACTGAACGCTACCTCAACAAATTACAAGTCATCTAAAATAATGCATTCTGTGCAGCCCTCGACCTATCAAAGCATGACCACTGTTAGGAAAGATTTCATATTCGTATGTAATTTTCCCTCCATGTGTCAACCCCCAAACCTTTTGCTGCTGTTTAAACACCATTGACTGACTTTGCCAGAGAAGCACAGCCTTCAGCTGCACTCCTGGGCTTTCGCTCACTTGTTATGGGGAAACTGACAAGCCCTTAAAACAGTCAGTACTGGGAGACTTTGATCCCTTAGTCCTTTCCTCGTGTTGCAACTTTTGTGCAACATGTAACAAGTATGCAATGTATCTTACCATACAGCACACTTGGGTCTATAGTCGTTTCCAAGGGCCCAAGATACTCTCGACTTTTTATGAACTGTGCAGATGTGTCAGGGACAGGACTGGTGGCAGCTATTCACATTATTTTTAACCCGTTCCTGCCATGTTAACTGCGTTAACCGCATTTGGCACGAATAGGTGGGCTGGCTCCAAAATGGCCATGCCACGAGGTTCTTTGTCCTGTTCTTTGGCCATCTTGCCCCTTCATCTTCCCCCAAGTCGAGTCCACCCGGGCGAGTCATTATTTGGTCATGCACTTTCACGCGAATCCCAATGCTTTTGCGGGCTTCTGCATGCCTTGTAGGGGGTGCCTCCAGGCTGTGGGCTGAGATGTCTGGTCCCAATATACATCCTGGGTGCCAGAGAGTCTGGAGTGTCCTGAATGCCTGAGACCACCGTGGTCTGTGATTGGTCCACTTATGGAGTGTGTGTTTGTAAGCAGATCTCCCATTGGGTCCTCTCCGTTTTGGCGCGCAGGGACCTTTGGATAAGAGGAGGCTAGAAACACCACTACCATGTCGATCTCCTGTTTTCTCACTGAACAAAGGATAGGATCCAAGTATCCTGCAACTACGAAGCTGAGTCGAGGAACCACTGGTGACCCGCTGGAAGGTTTGGCACCCTGAGCCCGCTGTCGTCCAGTGGCACCCCTCTGCATCTGGTCATCATAGAAGGTCTGCAAAGACACTTTGACCCATTGGAATAGTTGGACCAACTACTCTCTGCACTTTCACCAAAACCTGCAAGTAAGCTTTCTTGGAAGTGTCCCTGGGCCAACCAATGGGCTGGCCCGTGTACACAGGACCTTTGCTCTGTATCCGCCGTCGTTTCGAGGAGGCCCTCGAAACCTGATATAATGCTAGTTCTGTGTCCACGGTACCCTCGCACCGAATTTCGTACACTTGGCATTCCCAGGTCTGAAGTGAGACGAGTGCGTCCAGACCGGAGTAAAGCTTGTTACCGTGTTGCCCTGCAGCGGCAACGTCCTTTGCAAGTCCACTGCATTTGTGACCCTCTTGCCCCTTGAGCCTGCTGCAGTGAAACTGGGGCGATTCATCCACCCGGAGCGGAGAAATCGCCACTGTCCGTTTGGGAATCCTTGCTGGATCTCAGGAACTAAAAGGTGCCGAGACGCCCTTTTTGCCGCATTCGAACCTGCAACCGAATTGGACTAACCTGCCGTAGTTTGGGTCTCCTTGCATCAGGGACTGGTGAGTAATCAATACCCCAACCGGTGGCCCCTAGCGCAAGAGCCCTATTTTATGCACAAGTGGCCCCTGGGGGCCCCCTCTCCTGTCCAATGCTATTGTGAAATAGCGACTCCATCCCGAACTCTCGACCTGCCTCTGCCTTCAAGTGGAGGTCCTTCTTGAATAGTGGGAACTTATTCTTCATCGTCTTATCCACCTTCCCGAGCTGCTAGAGACCCCTGAAGAGACACCTTTTTGCCCATTGGAACAACCGCGTGCGCTAGCACCACATGTACTATTGAGCACAAGGCTCCCCTTTTCTTAGGGCTTGGACTGCCTCTTAAGTGAATAACTTATGTTGAACTGGGCCTAAAGATTAACTGCACTGCCTGTTTCCTTTTCAGCTAGGTTGACGACCTATTTCGTGCAGTCAGCCTTTTAGACCCCCCCCCCTCAGTCTTGTATATATATTGTATTGAGTGTGATGTATTGGTTTACTTAGACCATAGCAGAGAATCACAGTAATACTATGTTACAAAGGCCTTGTAATAAATGTGTCTATATTTAATATAACACCTTTCTGGAGTAATTTGTAAGTGTCCTTGCTCTGTGTGCTCATTGAGGTCCTTCAGCCCACCCTCACTCCCCCACCCCCCAAGACTTAGTATTGACTGCCTGCCATAGCTACCCTGATTGGTCTGGCTTGTCCAGAGGTTACCCTGTTCCAAGAAACTAGGTTGGCCTTCTGAACTGCTGCTGCTGCTCCTGGTCAGAGTTCAAAAATCCTTCTTAACAACCACATCTCAGTAGCAAGAAGAAAGGCGCACTGGCTCTTGATAGGCAACTGCATCTAGTTCAAAGCCCTATCCATCGCCTACCGATGTACCCTAACTCTGCCCCAACATACCCATCACAAAGACTTGAGAAAACTAACCCACTGAGACCCACATTCTCAACCAATTCACACTGCCTTAATACAAACGCACAAGAGCAGGTGGAGCCAGTCCCCTGTAACCTCCGCCACACTATGCAACTCCCTCCCTCTCACTATTCGTGCTGGGCCATCTTACTGTACCGTCAGAAAACACTTTAAAACATGGTTATTTATATAGCAATATTCTATACAACGAGACTATCGACCCATATGTCTGAAGGTCTTGTTTGTGCGACTGTACTGTAAACAGCGCGTCGATGGTGTTATATGTGCTAACTACACATTCAAAATTAAGTAAATCTCCCACCTTGTTAAACGTTAAATTCATTCTAGTATAAATGTCCCCCATTAATAGAAGAAGGCGCCAGACTGTTACAAATAGCATCTTATGCCCCAATGCCCCGTTTGCTGACCAGGTTAAACATGTGTGCAGTCTTGAATAAATCTCATGTAAACGTTAACCAATACCTGAATTTTTCCAGTCACAGTATACGTGCGACTGTGGCTTCAAAAACAGAGCGAGCAGCTACTCATCCTTATGCTGCCAATTGCAAGCATCAACTACAATGTCAGATTTATTCAAAGCTAAAATAAAAAACATATTCTGTTATCCCCATGAGACGGGACCTGAAAGCCCATGAGTTTACAACAGTCCAGAAGACCTGAAGGCAAGATGGAGGATAATTGTCACCAACACAGAGCAAGAAAACAAAGTGCAGATCAACGGAACCAAACGTGGAAAACACGGAGCAGACAACATAACTTTGTCAACATAGCCACTTATACCCGCAAATCATTTATACATATTTATAAAGCCAAACCCAGATTGCCCTTGACACCACATTACGCATTAAGACATTCACTTGTATTATGCATGAGCCACTCGTGCATAAAAAACATGGGGAAATAGATCTCTGACTGTTCCCGGAACAGCTGCCACTAGTCTGTCAAAGATATAGTAAAAAAATAACTCAGTGCCCCTCATATGGATGTGCCGAGCAAGTAGAAGGTGCGGCAACACATACCAGTCACGTGGTCCCATTATTAGCATGGATCAATCTGCTGAGCAGGCTGTACGTGCAACCAGGCCTATAGGTAAGGGGTGTTTCTGCCACTTTCACTCACTAAAAATAGGCAAATACTAAAAAAAATAAGTCGGTAGTAAAAATACTCCCAGCAAACAATAGGAAACCGTCACATGTTCCCCTGCTTTCTCCCACATAGCTCCATTGATATGTATGCACGTATTACCGTAGGAAGAAACTACTATTGCTGTCTAATGTGAAGAGGTAAAAACCTATCTTTTAATGTGCATGAATGACTAGCTGCAAAGAAATATTCAAAACATTTTCAATTTTCCAGTTAAAGTTGGGTTTCAGTGGCTTATAAAATGCTCTCATTGAGAATGCTTTCTTTTTTTACTCCCTAAAAAACATTTTACGCTCAACTTTTAAAAATGGGGAGTAAGATGCTGCCACTTCAAAATCTTATCTGGAGCACTGAGTGAAACAACACCAATACCAGTCACCTGGTCCCATTATTAGTGTGGGTCAGTCTGCCGACCAGGCAGTAGATGCAACAACACCAATACCAGGCACCTGGCCCAATTATTAGTGTAGGTTATTCTGGCCAGCGGGCATGAAGGGAATTAATCCAGTGTAAGTGGGGCTACTTGATCTCTGGTATAGGGTATGGGTTGGAAATGTTATTCAGACAGAGCACGGATGTTATTTAACTCCTAAAATTACAAATATGCCAGTGTATTTATACTTCGCTATGCACCCGAATAGAATACAGGATCTGAGCAGGGCTGTGGAACCCAGTGCTAATTAGACAGCATCATATTTCCCAAACCTCTGCGTAGTATTTGCGAGCAGCACATTGAGGACTGGACATACAGCCCTGTGGTATCTTTAACGGCTGTGGCAATTCATGAGGTGTGAACCTATTCAACATAATGCCCTCTTTTGTTTGCAGTAAAATATATGTTCAAATAACATGTTTATCTAAACAAGCTGCTAGCTGAAGCCATGTTCAAACCCAGCATTGCCTTGCCCTGAGCTATCATTCTATCTCGTTCTTGTTGTAAAAAGTAACACTAGAAGGTCAACCGGCAGTGTGAGACATTCTGGCAACTGGACATGGGAGCACAACCCAGTCACTTGGAAATAATGAGTCTGGGATATGATATGATGTGGCATTTATAACGCACCTGTACACGTGTTTCTAGACGCAACAAGACAAGGGGGGTGTAACAAAGGGAGGACCAAATAACGATCTTACTAGGTCTTGTGTCATTAAGATAACGCAAGTGCAGGGAAGAGAGAAGGGGAAAAGTGTCGGGGGGGGGGCGGTGTAAGGGGAAGTGCAATTAGCTCACAAGTGCAGCCAGCGAGTGGCTCATAAGTGCAGAGAGAAAGGTCTGTATGGTTGCAGATACAGAACTTTAAGTGCTGGGGAGCCTGGAGGCAGTGCAAGGGCAACTGTATTTGCAGGAGCCGCGGAGCAGTCAGGTGCATCGGCAGGGGAGAGGAAGAGAGAAAGCGGAAGCGAAAAGAAAGGTCTTTAGTTGCTTCCGTAACCGGAGGTGGTTCTGCTAAAGTTTGAGAGAGGCTGTTCCGGTAGGGGGGGGGGAAAGGGGGTGGAAGGGAGGGGGGCAGCCAATGAATGGGGTCAACCTTATGGTATATAAAGTTACGAACTAGCGTATCCTAAATTCAAAGTCTTAAGTTTACCAGCTGTGCCGCAGAGAGTGGAAGAAAAAAAAACAGGTCTTGACACGCCAACTCTGTACGACGAGCAACATTTACACCGGAGAACCGGTGCCTCTGAACACCCTGCGCTGGAAAAACAAGGTGGCTGCGCGGTTGAACACTGCACGACCTTCAGCAAGCCATGTTATGGAGTCTACTCCGCTAGTGTGGGCCTCCAAACACCATGCTCAGGAGGGCGAATCAATATAAGGAGACCTGAACTCCGTCAGAAATACTCTGATCAAGAACAACTTACAAATGAAAGTAAACGTGGAGCCGTGAAGTGCTTATCCCAAAGTACAACGGAACTGAAACAGTCAGTTACACCAACACCCATTAGAAACCAGTAGTTGCAGAAACGAAGGGTACTGGTCTGTTGTCCCAAGCAGCAAAGAAGGAAGACGGACTAATACGCAACCTGGTTGTGATTTGTTGATAGAGGTCATGAAGCTCCATTTCATGTTCTCACAAAGGGTTTTATTTGATTTAAGAATTTCTTTCTTAAAATGTAATGTTTTCTTTGCTGCTGGACAGGTGCATAAAGAAGATAATGCATAATATGAAGCCTTCGTTCGTGCCATAGAATTTCATATCTCGACCAACATCTTGAAACCACTGAGTGCAGTGACCACATGCCATTATATGATTTTGAACATATGTATGTTCCTAACTCTTCTTACATACTCTTGTTTGCTTTACATAGTTGGCAAAAACAAGTCTTGGTCCGTACTTCATCCATCAATGTTCTATTAGTTCTTATCAGTTTCTGGAGGTCTGCGTTTTTGAGAATACTTTCAGGTCCTAGGTCAGTGGGTCCAGATACCAAAATAACAGTGCCCTGGCTCTCTCGCAGCAGTGTTAATGGTACATCTCTGACCTAGCATGATCTGCAGTCTCAGATATAGGGGTTTCAGTACCCGCCGCCCGTCCGAGTCTGAAGTAAGTCTAAGCAGTTGACAGTCCTTGTTTATTTCATGCACAAGCGGAGCGGTGCAGAGGTGCCTTTAAACGAAACCCGTGATCTGGTTCTTGTGCAGGCGAAATCTTTTTCTTCATGACGCAGAAGTGGAAATCTGTCCCTTGGCTCTTTGTGATTTTGTGAATTTGTGCCCAGATGCCTTTTTGCTTTTTACATTATGCCATTTCTTCGATATTTCAACTTTATTTTTGCACATTAAAAACTGTGATTGAATAAATATTTGCCTTTGTCTGAAATATTTCCCTAACCACTAAGTTTTACTGTGTTGTATTTTGCAGTGTTAGTCTAGTACCACATAAAGCGGATATCGGTTCCAGATACCTGCTAATGTCCAATTTGTATATTTACCAAAACAATTAGCTATTCCAGTGGTGGAATTATGTTTTGTGTAGAAGTGAAAATGCCAATTTCTCCAATGGGTAAGCTTTATGCCCCCATCCCCAAAAGTCTGGTTACACTGTTTTGCTTCACGTTGAGTAATGGAGTCCTCATGTAATATCTGTTAACTTGTTATCTTTAACTTGGCAAAATAATTCGAATCCAAACTCTTCTGCTCGGGAGGGAGTGCACCTGTGTGCTCTAAAAAAATATATGTTGACTCTAATGAGGCAGTTGCTCTCCGTGTTCAGTGTTTTGTCAGTGAGCCTGACCAGGTTGTGATCAACAACATTACGTGACTGTTAGTTTTCTTTTTACATGAAACTGAGATTATGCCACCTTTCCATGGATTTTGGAGTAGAATGCCCAAGTCTAGGAGGGAAACGACTTGTAATGTTCCTGAATGAATGATCATACCATTCTTATTTTCACCTCATCAGTAATTAAATGTAACACCTAGCCTACGTGCACATTGAGAGCAAAACAATCCTCTTTTAACATGAGTACAGTCCTCAGTGCAGGAAATGGGCCAGAACAGGACAGAGCGCAGCCCTCTTCCCAGGCCCAGGGGCTTGCCCACAACTCTCGCGGATCTGCACTGAAGCCACGTTATCGCACAGACGTGGAACCTGCGCTTCAACAAGTAGGCATGCACGAGCAGCCTATGTTTCAACAGGCAGGTGCTTTCAATAGACTCAGCAAGGGAAACTGAATACAGTGAGGAGCCAGGAATGAGACGCGAACACAGAGGACTCATGTTTGTGGTTAAATACGTTTTTTTCAACCTTAATTTACATTTTCAATAAAATGCAATACAATTAACCAATCAGAAATCGTGAAACAAACAACTCAAGCACTAAAACTAAAGAAATATGCGAATGAAACCTATGTACAATCATCAAAAACACCCACCACCCCCAAATAAAGACAGAAAGCTAGAAATGAGACTAGTATAAATCAGTGAATTTCCCCCAGATCTTATCAGAAGTGACCAATTTATTATTGCTGTAGATCACCATTTCAACCTTTTGAAAGATTGTGCATTTCTTCAACCCACTCATCCAATAGCGGAGCAACCTTGGATGTCCACCCCAGTAGAATCAACCGTTTTCCCGCAATAGCGCCTGTAAACAGCCATTTTTTCTGTGAAGCATTCAAGGTATTCAAGAACTCCTCATCAACCAAGATCATCATTCGGAAATCAAGGTCAAGATTCTCACCTAGAACAATCACACATGCCTCACACACTTCCTTCCAAAAACCACAGACTCTAGCACAGCTCCATAACATATGCTCAAGGGTACCAACCTGATGGACACACCCCTAACATTCATCCGAATCCGAAAGACCACGCTTCATCAAATGTTCCGGGCACCAATAAACTCCATTCAAAATCATAATCTGTCTGGATCTCTAATCAAGATTAAGAGAGCAAAACATTACATTCCTGCACATGCTAAACATCTGGGTTCACATTGAAGCCAATCCTCCTACTCCATTCCTCTCGGAGGCCGTCATTACTCCTGTAATTTACCACTATCAACTTGTACAGTCTACTAGCCAATCCCCCCCTTCCCCATGTTTCAGTTTAGCCAAAATGAGATTCAAGTCCAGATTATTTAACCAGTCAATTTCACCAATAGATTTCTTCAAACGCCTATAATCAGCCTTCGAAAAACCCAAAATGTCCCATTTCTCTTTCACTTCATCAGCAGATAGCCACCAGCCATCTTTCTTAAAATCACCAATCCATTTCACACCACCTAAGAACCATTCGGGCCAGAACAGCATTCTTCCATTATCTCTAATCTTTGGATTTAACCAAATAAAAGCTTGAGAAGCTTGGAGTGATTTCAGAGCATCAACCAACAGCTCCAATACATTTCTCCGTGCTTCCCGTTAAAATTCAGTGGCAGGTGACTTCCCACCACCCAATTTCGGTTGAGTAGTCAATAGTGCTCTCGGACTCAACGGGCCAGAAACACTCGCCTCCGCAATAGACCAATCATCCGACTCATTATCCAGAAGTGGAACAAACGACTGGGACTAAAACGCCAAGTGATAGGCTTGATAATTTGGCACCCCTAGCCCACCACGATCCACAGGTAACTGAAGTTTCCACATTTTGAGCCTATAAGCCTTGCGATCCCAAATAAACTCCTGCATTCATCGCTCAAGTTCTTTCCAATAGTACAAACGGATCCTGAAAGGCAACATGCTAAGAATGTAATTCACTTTAGGGGCCGAAGTCGTCTTGAGCTCATTGACCTTACCCCACAGTGACAAATTCAATAATGACCATCTATCCAAATCCATCTTGAAGTCCTTACATACCTCCTTCAAATTCTCATCAACCATGTCGCTAACCAACGGTGTCAACCAGATACCCAAGTAACGCATTCTCGTTTTGCACCACCGGAAACCCATGGACGTGACCAAAGACTTATCACACAAGTAAGTATGAGGCATGACCCCAGATTTTATCCAGTTAATTTTGTAGCCAGAGGCCTCATGAAAACTGGTCAAAATTTGCATTAAACATGGTAGTGAGTTACTCAAATCTTGCAAGACGAGCAAAAGATCGTCCGCATAGAACCACACCTTCTGCATAACTCCCCAGCAACTTACTCCACACAACTCCGGTTCACTCGAGTGCAATAGCCAACGGCTCAATTGCAGGGATGAATAAAAGCGGTGAAAGCGTACATCTTTGCCTGGTACCCAGTTCTAGTCGAAAGGATTCTGGCTAAACCGTTTGTTTTCACATCCGCTGTTGGACTTGCATACAATAACTCAATCCATGAAACAAAAGCGTCACTTATATTCATCTCGCGCAGAACAGAGTATAAATATTCCCAATTTACTCGGTCGAACGCCTTTTCGGCATCAAGAGAAAGGACTGCAATATCACTAACTGAGTTCAAGGCCTGACCCATAGTATGAATCAATTTGCGGATATTGCTGGATGTACGCCTGTTCTTTTGAAATCCTGATTGATTATCATGAATTTGTCAAGGGCACACTGATCCCTGGCGCAGGAGTGGATTTAACCAACCACCCCCACGCTGGTCTTGATACCTGCAAGTCGAAGCTTACGCAGGCATTCCTGACCAGGGCAGGGAAAGAGGGTTAGGGTCTCATTGGTTGGATAGGTTAGGGCAGTTAGGGAAACCGGGAAAAAGGTTAGGTAGAGGTTGTGGGCAGGTATGGGGAGACTGGGAGAGGTTTAACTGCTGCACGCCTTCATCACATGCCAGATA
Organism: Ambystoma mexicanum; assembly: GCF_040938575.1. NCBI lineage: Eukaryota > Metazoa > Chordata > Amphibia > Caudata > Ambystomatidae > Ambystoma > Ambystoma mexicanum. Next base: position 835,435,966 of record NC_090923.1, read on the forward strand.
TGATAGTTCCTGCAGTGCTTGCAGACTGACAAATTGTCCCTTAGTAGCACCCTCCAAGAAACCTCACACTATGTTATAAATCACATAGACATAGGCCTAAACACCTTATGCAATCTCAATATACAATACGGCAGTGGATAGCCACTGACAGATTAGTCATGCATGCAACACTCCGGTAACGTGGTCCTTGGTGTCACCAGTCGCAAGCTGTCAGTTTTGTGCTGCGTCTTGAAGGTTGTGCAGGCTGGGTTCAAGCTACAAAGAAAGAATACTGTGTTATTCTTTGTTATGCACTCATACAGTCATTCACTCTTCATGCTGTATTCATACACTCATTCACACCCCCACCAAGGTTAATAACGTGGCTTCCCATGAACTGTGTTACACATAGTACTTGTCTCTAGCAAACAAGTTATTCACTAATGCCAGCGCAAACGTCGCCACGTGTGGCTTGCAGCATTTGGGCTGTTTCCCTTGCTTCCGCGATGCCAGCGTTGTGTTCCTTTAGCAGCCGTTACACGCGTTATTACGCGTGGTTCAATATCCTCCGGAGCGTAGAGGCTGCCACAACAATTTAGTATAACACACCCAGTGCGGCTACTTATCTAGTGGTGCGGACGCAGGGGCGACGGTATGGGCTGAGACAATATGCCCCCTGCGCTTCCCCCAGATCCCTCTGTGGGCTTCCTTGGATCTGTGTCACGCCTTCCCACTCCCTTTGCAGCGCATCCCAAACTTATCTGTAGGCTGGCGAGGGGCTGGATTCTCAATCTGGTGGTGCCCCTTGCATATGTTTTTTGCTGGAGCTCTTCCAAGCACGTCCTCCTCCTCGGGACTCTCGAGCACAAGCCCCGTGCTGGAATATTTGCTGATGCGCGCAGCGCCCGGTCTGCTTCCTGATTAGTTGCCCATGCGCAAAGCATGCTGGGCAATGTGGTCCTGATGTGCCTTTAGTCTACAGAGAGGACAACGCCTTTCTCCTGCTTGATTTTACTGAGTGCATACTATCAGTACATGGCCCATGGTGCAAAACACATACATATTTACCTCCCCTAGCACCATTTACATGTTTTATCTGTATGTTTTGATTTGTCTTGGGTCTGCCCCTGGCATCACTCACCCCCCCTCCCCCATCACCCCCCCACAGAAGACCGGAAGTGGCCGGGGTTTGTCTGGAAAATTGCGATGAAAGGTGCGCAGCAGTCTTGGGGCATGCACATGAGTGGAAGGCTCCCAGGAGCGATCCTCAGGCCCATACCCAACCCAATCTACCAGATAAGACTCGCCCAGTCCCATCCTTTTTGGAATTTAGGATTGCTCGAACCTCATATTCGGGTTCTCCTTGTACCAGAATGGGCAGTGGCTTTTGGGTCTTGGTGGTCTTGGGGGCAGGCTTCAACGAGGTATGGAATGTTGGGTGAATCATCATCATTTGAGGGGGCAATTTTAGACGCATGGCCACTGGATTAATAATTTGTTCTATGGGAAATGGTCCCAAATATCGTGGTTGTCGCTTTTGTGGTCCATGCAAGGAAATGTTTCTGGTAGAGAGCCATACCATATCCCCTACATGGTATTGGGGGCAAGCTCGATGGCGTTTGTCGGCATAATTTTTGTAGGTGGTTTTGGATTGTACAAGAATGTTCTGCACCTCTTTCCAAATTGTTCTATGCACTTCCTCTGCCCTGTTATTGTTGGAAGGGCTGTCTCGGAAGCTGTTAGTGCAACAGAGAGTACCCTGGGGTGATGGCCGTATAAGGCAATAAAAGGGTGATTGCTTTGTGGATGCATGGCTTGCGTTGTTATACGCCAGTTCCGCTAACCACACATGTTGTACCCAGCATGCTTCCCTACTGGCGATGAAACGGCGCAGGTACTGCTCTAGCCCCTGATTTACTCTTTCTCTTTGGGCATCGGTTTCTGGTTGATAGCCCGATGTTAAGCCTACACCCATTCCTATAACCTTACAGAACTCTCGCCAAAACCGGGAGGTAAATTGTGGTCCTCTATCAGTCACAATGCGGTATGGTAGCCCATGAAAGGCGCACTACATGCTGGAGGAACAGCTCTGCGGCCTGACCTGCTGTTGGTACCCCTACACAGGGAATAAAGTGCGCCATTTTAGAAAAGGTGTCCACAACCACTAATATGGAAGTAAACCCATGTACTGTGGGTAAATCTACTCCGAGATCCATAGTAATGGTGTGCCAAGGTAAAGAGGGAGTAGGTAATGGACACAACAACCCTACGGGTTTACGGTGATCTGCCTTATTACGTGCGCATGTATCGCATTCGTTCACATATTGTTGAACATCCCGTCGCCAAGTAGGCCACCAGAAATATCGTGGTACCAATTCTTGTGTTTTTGTTATGCCCGGATGGCCTGCCAGAGGTGAATCGTGGCACCAGGACATGGCCTTTCTTTGGAGTTCCTTAGTAGGTAAGAACATAAGTTGACCGTGATATGGAAGCCCAGCAACAACCCTGTGTTGCGGGTCCCCTACACACCACACTTGTGTAAGTCCTGTACGGTTAATTCTTTTTGCACCGCCTCAAATAAGTTGAATGTGGTGCCCACGATACGTGCCAGTGGTACTACGGTCTGTGGTGCGTTTTCAGGGTGCTTGACAGGGTCAGGATATCATGACAATATGTCAGCTTTCCTGTTATTAGTAACTGGTCTGTATGTGATAATAAAATAGAATTCTGCGAAGAACAATGCCCAACGCAATTGACATGGGCTTAAGTTGTTAGCGGTTCTGATAAATTGCAGATTACGATGATCTGTTATCACGGTTACCGTGTGGCGGGCCCCCATCAGGTAATGTCGCCACTCACCAAAGGCATCCTTGGTGGCCAATAGTTCACGGTCCGCAATGGTATAGTTTGCCTCAGCTGGAAGCAGTTTTCGTGAATAATAGGCCACTGGATAGAGTAGGCCAGACTCGAGGTTCCTTTGGGATAATATGGCCCCTAAGGCAAAGCTAGAGGCGTCAGTCTCCACTACAAATGGTGGGGCTAAGTCAGGATGTCTCAGGACAGGTGCATCGGTGAAAACCTTTTTGAGCTGTTGAAAAACCTGTTCTGCGGCTTGATCCCACACGAAGGCACATCCCTTACGTAGTAATCTGGTAATTGGTGTAACCAGCTCTGAGAAATTTTTAACAAAACGCCGATAGAAATTGGCGAATCCTAGAATGGATTGGATCTCTTTTACGTTAGTAGGGGATGACCAATCTAATATTGCTTGTACCTTTTTTCAGTCCATTTGTACCCAGGTGGGTGTCAAATAGTACCCCAAAAATTCAACGGTGGTACGATGGAACTCACACTTCTCTAATTTAGCGTAGAGGTGGTGTTCCTGTAGTTTTGACAGTATGGCACGGACATGCTAGACGTGTTCCTGAGGACTGAGAGAGTATATTAAGATGTCATCAGTATAGACAATAGCACATATGTCCAGATACTCTCGGAGGACTTCGTCCAAGAAGTGTTGGAAGGCTGCGGGCGTGTTAAAGAGGCCGAATGGCATAACCTGGTACTCGTACAATCTGAATTTTGTACGGAAGGCGGTTTTCCATTTGTCCCCCTTACCCACCCGCACTAGATGAGCGCCTCTTAGATCCAACTTGGTGTAGATAACCGCGTCTCGTACCTGATCTAACAGAACTGGGCAGAGGGTATCAGTTTTTGGTGGTAATCCGATTTACCCCGCCGTAATCTATAAAGGTCCAGAGCTCCCCGGACTTCTTGGGAACGGAGAATAAGGGGGAGGAGACTGACGAGTTTGATTGTCGGATAAAACCATTCTGCAAGTTCATGGCGATATACTCGCGAAGATGTTCGTTTTCCGCCTCAGTCAACGCATAGATACGACTGCATGGGAGGGCAGCTCCCTGCTCAAGGTCTATTCTGCAGTCGAAAGGTCTATGCGGGGGCAAAGTCACTGCTGCCTTCTTATTGAAAACATCTGCGAAGTCGGTGTATTCCTTAGGCAGCTCTCTGGGACATACCTCGGCCGGTTGGTTTTCTATGGCCCCAATGATGCATGGAGTCACAGTGGTTTTTAGTTTACAATGCAATTGGCAATAGGGGGGGGGGGTTCAATTCAATCCGGCCAGAGGTCCACTGAATGTCGGGATCGTTTTTTCGGAACCAGGGCAACCCCAAAATAAACCCGAACTGTGGAGGAGTTCCATCGACTGCCTGAACCGGCTCTGGTCTTGGTTTTGGTTGAACGGGGATGCCTAGTGCAGCAACACATTTGGCATCTATAAAGTTTCCTGTTGCTCCCGAATCCACCAGCATAGATATCGACCTGTGGTGTCCTGCATAGCTCAATTGACCCAATATCTTAATATGGGAAGCATAATTGGGATTGTCAGTGATTGCGGCCCTACTCTCCAGAAAGCTCGGTCGGTTGACCCCTACTACCACCGAGCAGCGGCGTTTCCCTGACTCTTCGGTTTGGTAGGGCATTCACAAACAAAATGTCCTGCTAAGCCACAATAAAGGCAAACACCTTCCTTTCTCCTTCGCTCCTTTTCCTCTTTGGACAAAGGTCCTCGGACGGAACCTATTTGCATAGGTTCCTCCCCACCTGACCTTTTCGCAGGCCCACAGGGTCCCCGAGACTGGTCTAACCGGACCATTGTACGGGATTCTCGCTTTTTTCTATCACCCCGCCTCTCAGCCTGACAATGATCTAGCCGCAAGGCAAGATCAATCATGTCAGAGCATTCCTGTGGTTGTCGGTCGACTTGGGCAATTAAATCCTTCAGATCGTCCTGTAACCCTTGGTAAAATAGGGACATTCTCTTTTCAGCAGGCCACTCAGCCTCAGCTACCAAGCGGTTGAAATGTGTGACATATGTCACTAATTCCTTATTACCCTGCCTGAGCGTCAACAGCTCTCTATCCTTATACAGGATGGCTGCTCGCCTATTAAATACCTTCTCAAACTCGCCCAAAAATCCATGCCAGTCATATAGCAATGGGTCGACTTTATGTACTAAAGGATTGGCCCATGCGGCAGCATCCACAGTAAGATAGGAGATAACAAATGCCGTCCTAGAATGGGTTGACCGAAATGCCGTGGGCTTGGTGAGAAACTGAAGACACGGGGTAATGAAAGTGGTAAACTTCTGGGGATCCCCTGAATAATGCTCTGGGGGCGCTAGGGGAATCGTTGGTTCGGGCGACACCTGCTCTTGTACTGGGACCGGGGCTGAACCAGGCAATGGTGAACCCTGCGCTGCCAGGCTGCAGACTTGTACTGATAGGGTGGCATACTCCTGCCTGGATGCTGCCAGTTCGTTCTGCATATCCTGCAGGGCTTTTGCAATCTCCTCCATGTTGCACGGAGCTGGGGGTGGTCACACCCACTCACGTAACGTAAATATACGTGGGATTGTGCTTCTGTCAAGGGCACACTGATCCCTGGCGCAGGAGTGGATTTAACTAACCACCCCCACACTGGTCTTGATATCTACAAGTCGAAGCTTACACAGGCATTCGCAACCAGGGCAGGCTAAGAGGGTTAGGGTCTCGTTGGTTGGATAGGTTAGGGTAGTTAGGGAAACCGGGAAAAGGGTTAGGTAGAGGTTGTGGGCAGGTATGGGGAGACTGGGAGGGGTTTAACTGCTGCATGCCTTCATCACATGCCAGATATGATAGTTCCTGCACTGCTTGCAGACTGACAAATTGTCCCTTAGTAGCACCCTCCAAGAAACCTCACACTGTTATAAATCACATAGACCTAGGCCTAAACACCTTATGCAACCTCAATATACATTATGGCAGTGGATAGCCACTGACACAGATTAGTCATGCGTGTAACACTTAGCTCTGTTCATTGTCCAGTCCGGTAACATGGTCCTTGGAGTCACCAGTCACAAGCTGTCAGTTTTGTGCTGCGTCTTGAAAGTTGTGCAGGCTGGGTTCACGCTACAAAGAAAGAATACTGTTATTCTTTGTTATGCACTCATGCAGTCATTCACTCTTCATGCTGTGTTCATACTCATTCACACCCCCACCAAGGTTAACATGGCTTCCCACGAACTGTGTTACACATAGTACTTGCCTCTGTCAAACAAGTTATTCACTAATGCCAGCGCAAACGTCGCCACGCGTGGCTTGCAGCATTTGGGCTGTTTCCCTGGATCTCTGTGTCGCGCCTTCCCACTCCCTTTGCAGCGCGTTCCAAACTTATCTGTAGGCTGGCGAGGGTCCGGATTCTCAATCTGGTGGGGCGGGGCCCCTCACACGTGTTTTTTTGCTGGAGCTCTTCCAAGCACGTCCTCCTCCTCAGGACTATCGAGCACAAGCCCTGTGCTGGAGTATTCGGTGAAGCGCGCTGATGCACGCTATACCCAGTCCGCCTCCGGATTGGTTGCCCATGCGCAAAGCATGCTCGGCAATGTGATCCTGATGTGCCTTTAGCCTACAGGGAGGACAACACCTTTCTCCTGCTTGATTTTACTGAGTGCATACTATCAGTACATGGCCCATGGTGCAAAACACATACATATTTACCTCCCTTAGCACCATTTACATGTTTTATCTGTATGTTTTGATTTGTCTTGGGTCTTCCCCTGACAGAATTAATGTTGGAGGAAACTTTTCAATTCTCAAGGCCAGAGGTTTTGAATGAAATCCCAATATTCAACCTATCAGGAGTCGCACTCTCCAAGGAAGAAATCTCCATCCTTACCAAGGGCTTATCCTTTGTACCTACTAAACAAACAGACTGGTTCAAACTGGACACAACTATTTAATCTATTCTGGAGTATCAGAAGAAAAGTATACTTCAAAGACAAAGACTTCTGCCCGGAATTAGACGACACAGGCCTAAGAGTCAAATCCACATTTAATCCTACGGAGAACGAGGTACGGGGATCCCTGATGGCATTCGAGAAATGCATTACCAAAGAAATGAAAAAACTTCAAACAAAACCCCAACACATGAGACGCAACCTAACAGCAGGTGAACGCAAGGCATTGACAACTTTAGCCGAGAATAAACAACTGATTATTAAAGCAGCGGTGGAGGGATTGTCATTCAAAATATCGCGCAATACAAAGAGATGGTAATGAAATTACTCAATGAGGAAGGAAATTACAAAAAAAAACTCAGGAAAGATCCCACAGCAGCTATCAAGCACAAAATCAAGGAAGTGACAAGATGGGTATTAGAGCAAAACTGGATCACAGACCGAGAAGAAACCTTCCTAAACCCTTCGGAAAACAGGACTCCGGCATTCTATGCACTGCCCAAACATCACAAAAATAGGCAAACCCTTCCAGGAAGACAAATCGTGTCAGGGTGCGGATCGATACTGGAACCCATTTGTAACTTCATAGACCACTTCCTGAAGCCACTAAGCCAGCAAACGCCAACATACCTGGGGGACACAATGTCTACCATCACAAAGTTTGAAGGACAAACATTTAACAAAGATCAAGAACTCCTAGTCACCATGGATATAGTCAGTTTATACACAAGTATCCCACAAGAAGCAGCGGTGGAATGCATAAGACATCACCTGACTCACTTTATGCTCCAGAAAAGCGTCCCCACCAACTTTATAGTGGAACTCTTAGAACTTGCCTTGACTAATAAGTTCTTCACATTTAATGACAACTTCTACCTACAAACAAGTGGAACGGCTATGGGAGCAGCATTCGCCCCTAGTCTGGCAGTAATATTTATGGCTGAATTTGTGCGCCTCCACGTCCTCAATACCTCAAACCCTTTTCAAGACAAGATTACCTCATGGTATAGGTATATCGATGATGTCATCCTAATATGGAAAGGGGTCGGAAACAGCCTTGCCGACTTTTTCAACTGGTTCAACACCAAGACACAAGAAATAAAATTCACCATGCTAAGTAGCAGTACAACAATCATTTTCCTGGTTCTCTCCATCAAAAATGGAACCTTGATGTGTAACCTCGTTACTAAGGAGACGGATAGAAACACTTAGCTCCACTACAACAGTCGCCACCCGAAGAGTCTATGGGACAGTCTTCCATACGGCCAATATTTGACGCTAAGACGTAACTGCACAGAACTGGACCAATATAACAAACATGCAAGGGTTCTACAAAGTGAACTGGAGGATACCCGAAAAAACCCATTAAGAAGACAACGCAAAGAGCCAAATTCACACCAAGAGAAAGCCTTTTAACACCCAAAATAGCTAGCTCTAACCACGATGATACCCTTACTTTCGCATCTATCTTTGGCCCAGACACCACCAAACTCAAAGGAATATTCAGAAAATTCTGGCCTCTAGTGCAATTGAGCCTGCCTGAAGAAAAAGTGCCCAGAATGGCTTTGAAAAGATTGAAAAACCTCAAGGACATGTTAACACACGCCAGAATAGATAACAAGACGCAAAGATCTACTATCTGGAACATGCGAGAAATAAGGGGCCACCACCCATGCGGCACATGCACAGTGTACCGGTTCACTAAGAAAATGAATTCTTTCCGGATCAGCGAAAAAGACTGGCAACTCAGACAATTCATGAATGCAAAACAGCAAATGTCATATACATAATAGAATGCCCATGTGGCCTCCTTTATGTAGGACAAACCACTCGCCAAATCCATAAAAGAATAGGAGAACACCAATCTCGGATCAGATGTAAATCCTTAACAGCTCCCATGGTCCAACACTACACAGAACATCACCATGGGCCCGATAACATCTTTTGGTGGATGGCAGATTCAGTTCCCAGCACCAGCAATGCCCTCAATTCACTAAACCACAAAGAAGCCTGGTAGATCTTCAAACTTAAAAGCACTACTAATTGGCTCAACGAGGCAGAACCCACCGGTACCTTCGATAGCCACGCCGCCCCACTTACCCGGGTAGCTTCAACCACATACACTGCATTCCATTTAAAGGACGCCTCCACCCAGCGCGCCATCCATTGTCATCAACTCTTCACTGACCACAGCCCTCTGTACTTTGGGACAGTAGCACGCTTTGCTCGACCAATCACCCAGTCTTGGAACCCCACCCAGCATACCACAGTGAGGGGTTGTTCACTAGGAACTACATACACACCCTGATGACACACGCACCCGAGTCCAAAGTAGGACCTGCAGCCTTTATTCTCAGGCTAAGACTCCTCCAGCAGTCTATTTTACTCCCAATGGCAGGACCACCACCCATACTGCTGGGAACTACAGGGAGACTGCAGCCCACGGCACCCTCCATACGCCCGTCTTGTCTGCCAAATTAAGCTCCCCACTATTAAACGGCCCACTATACTGGGATACTAACACTCTCCGCACACAATCTGCAATGGCCATTAGCAGATAGGTTACACAGTGCCTCCGTTTCCACCATGCAACCTGTTAGGTTTAGCTACGAATCCCTGTCTCTCCATGGCTACAAGACGCCAGGAGAGCTCGATCACGCGCGCTGCCTGAAACACTTTTCTCCTTCACACATGTGCAGTAGAGCAATATGCCTAACACTACTCCCTACGCGCATGCGCATTACGCCCCGCCTTCAACAGCTCTACGATTTCTTAAACGCAGCGACCCAGCCGCTTCATGATACAGTGGCTCAACAGGATACCTACCTCCCGCTCCGGACTCTGATTCCAGGTAATTAAACACCAAGCCCCTCTTCATAGGCTCTACCAGCCTCCTCCTGCCACCAGATCTTAATTCCTTCCGTGCCCTTTTGTCTCCTCCCTACAGGAGAACAGCCATTGGTGATTAACATTGGAAACTCAGCTCCCACTCGACCTACTGCCCCCGATACCTCGAGCAGGTGCGAACTTCACCGCCACCAGCATCCTCCAGTGACTCCTCACCACGAGCACACTGGGGTAGGTTAGCACCAATTTTTATACTACTTCAGCTGCCTGATTATACAGCAACCACATGCTCCATTCTGTAGACATAATGCGCAATAGGGTACATTGCCATTTTTTTTTTATACCCTACAGCAGCCTGATGTTGCGCCTAACAAGCACGGATTATACATACCCTGCTGCACACCTGTGAACCAGCAATTCAAGGTTCCGCCTAGCGATACCACCCCCAAGGTCAGTCCCGCGCTTGCCTGGTTTTTAACTTAACTTTGCCTGTGGTGTACCACAATCATGGAACTTTTAATGTCATGTTTTCTAGTTTTCGACCATTACTTCAGGCACTAATAGAGTCCCCTCTCTCCTAGGGAGACCTACTCCAGGCCCAAGATGAAGGCATCCCCATTAAGTTCCACTTGGTCCTCCTAACTTGTTACAACCACCTGATTAACATCTAGACGTCTACCACGTGTTAGGTCACCCTCCAGCCTGGCTATGTACAACCAATTGTTACAACATTTACTGCTTTCTGTTTGGTTGAATTTTGTATTTGTACTATCACTTGTCACTATAGGTGGTGGTAACACATTCATTCCAAAGCACTACTTTGTTTTAGCTTTGCACAAATTGATTCAGTTGCCAGTTCAGCTTTAAGGGTCTCTGAATGTTAAGAACAAACCCGCCTTAATATACTGGATCTCAACAAAAAAAATCATACAAATATTACAAATGCATGACTAAGAAATGCATCAACAGCCAAATAAAATAAAAGCTGTACCCTCGATTTTTGTCTGCACTCTCAATTTCATGAGTACTACTACATACAGAATGTATTTGCATGTAAGTTACATGACAGAACAAGTCTAGGTTTACTGGATTCAAGAAGTAGACCCCAGAAACGCAGACGTCAGGACAAACCCCCTTTGTATCATGAACCTTAGACAAGACTTTGTCAGTATTAATAAGACTGATAGGGCGGTAGCTAGATGCTGAGTTGCCATCCTTCCCTTTTTTAAGAAATACCGAAATTGAAGCATGACTAGTACTCTGAGGCATCACACCATCCTTCCGGGACGCCAAAAAACATATCTTTCAATAACTCAATAGCTGGGTCAGGTAATCTGTAAAATTCAACTGTAAGCCCCGGGGACCCTTCCAGTATTCAATGTTTGAATTGCAGCCTTCAGATCCTCACAGTCAGTCCCACTTCAAGGAGCAAACTATCTGCATCAGAAATCCTTGAGATCTTAAGGTTACGAAAGAAGTCCCTCTCTTTACCTGAAATGCCTGGCTCATTACGATACAAATCCATGTAATATTGCCTAAATATCCCATTAATCTGTTTTGGATCAAATGTAACATTGCCGTCAGGATCCAAAATCGAAGTAATCGCTGCATCAGAATTCTTTTTTCTCAATCTATATGCTTGCCATCTTTCACATTTCTCACACCTTTCAAAATAGGTACATCTTGAGGAATATAGGCTATGTTCCGCCCTTACCGACAGAATATCATCCATCTCTTTTCAGTTTCTGTAGTTATTTTAATTTTACAATGTTCGTCTGATCAAGCATCAAATCTCGAGCGATATCTCTTATTCTCAGATCAAGATCCAATCTAGTTCTCTCATCGTTTTTCCACTTCCCGCTTGACAAGCCCAGCAAAACCCCATCTCATCAGAGCGGTTCTCTTCCACAAAGTGGTTCGCCTCAAACAATTTTGTCAAGCATATACTCATCGTACAAAATGGAAGTGTTCATTTTCCAGAAAAATGACTTGCACAAATCAAATTTGGGTTTCAGATGCATTGTGATCGGAGCATGATCAGTCAATGAAATATTTCCAATATTACTCGAAAGATAATTCTCAGTCAATGCCCCACTAGTGAATAGCATATCCAGCCTGTAATAAATTCCATGTGCCCCAGAAAAGAAACTATACTCTCGTACATCAGGGTGTTCCAACCTCGAATTATCCTTTAGATTGTTTTCTTCCAAAAGGGCCTTTAGAGCAAGGCGATGATAATCCAATTTCCCATCCCGTCTATATTTACTCCTATGTATAAAAGGGTCCAAAATTGTATCAAAATCACCCCCAATAGAATATTCTGAGAATTCAAATCCTGAATCATTTGAGAAACTTGTCTAAAAAAAAAAAAGACCATCATCCACAGAAGGAGCATATATATTACACAGAACCATAAGTTCCCCCTGAGTCTCCACCAACAAGGCAGCCAACCTCCCTTCATTATCCGAACATTCCTTCAGGACTTTCAAGGGACCTTTTTACGAATAAGAATGGCAACTCCCCTAGACCATCCAAAAGCATACCCGACTCATTCCTTTTCTAATCCTTTGATCTCATCACACATTATGTGCGTCTCTTGTAAAAAACAAATATCGTCCCTCATGTCATCCAAGTAATTAAACATTTTATTTTTTTTAAGTCAAATGTTTATCCTGTTAACATTCCAAGATACCACACACAAATCCCCACCAGGATTCCCAATCATTTTCCCCGCCATTCTCTCACGTACCAGTCTCAAAAATAAAATAAACCGAATATACACAAAACCCACCCTCTTAAGAAACCATTGAATTTGTGAAGTCCACGCAACCTAGAAAAACTGGGAACATCCATCCAAAAGGACCCATGTCCCAGGAACCCCTCCCAATCCCTGTAAAACTCAAAGAAGATTAACACTGATAAGATAAAAACTAACCTATTCGACATCTCCCAGCCAGTACCTAATCAAAACAAAATGTCAGTCCTGAAATAAACATATCAAATTTAACATTCTCAAAAAATTGGATGAGCTTCTACCCCACCGATGAGATAATCTATGAATCGCATCATAAACAGATCAGTTTAACACCCGCAAAGAAAAAGAACAAGATCCTGAATTTCACAGCAAACAAATAATCCCATTTCCAATCCAAACTCAAATTAACGTACCCAGATAAACCCATATACTACCCACATAGTCCGGGGATTGAAAGGAAAAAGGTAGGTACCATAATCCCAAAATCAAAGTACAACCATTCGATGAGAGACTAGTCTAGAGGGACTAGTGGTAGAAAAACTAAAAAAAAAAAAAAAGTTAAACTAATCAAAACGAACATAACCAGGGCCATATGATACACACAATCCAGATTTACATTCATCGCGTAGCCAAACTAGCCTTATACCGAACATCGGCGGATGAAGCAATATGTCAAAACCGGGGTTCCCATATAACCACAAGCAGCGTCCTTCATTCAGTCCTGATGCCAGACGCAAACCTTGAGAACCAGGACCAAGAACTGGATAGTCAGAAAAAAAAGGTGGACAGTGGTGTACTAATCTCCCGACTATCCATGAAAAATAAAAAACAAGAACAGAGGTTTAAGAAAGGTCCAGATCCTTTGAATTGTGCCGTATTCTTGCAGTTGTAATGAAATATAAAAAAAAACAATGTGTACAACTTCAAGCAGTCCCCAACACAATAAGAAATATGTAAACACCAAATGAGCAAATATAAACAGTGTGCCGCCTTAAAAGGTGTGTATTATATTGATTGTGACAAAAAAGCACTCCCCCCAAGATCAACGCCCAACAAACTTCATAGGGAGGCGGTACAATCAACACAAAAAACTCAATTCGGATAAACTAGCCCCCCACCCGCCCAAGTAAAGCGCCACACAAAAAAATATCCAACAAGTGTAGGGCAATGACAACAAACCTGTGTGGCATGATTGCACCACCTCACACATGTAGTCAACCAAATGAGACCATGTCAGACAGCAGTTAGAATAAATTAGATATGAAGAATAACATGCTTAAAAAACCTGAAATGAAAAAGGGGAGATATTCACAAGAGCCCATATTAAGCAGCAGACAAAATAATACCAATAACAGCCCAAAAAGCAGAAATCCTAAAATAATCTCATCCACCAACCTGGAAAGGAACGGTAACTCTGGTCTATGACACACACACAGACATTCGCGCAGAGGGCACCATGTCATAAATCCGTAACATACAGAGTATGCGTGATCTTACATGACATTGCAGAAAACTCACAAAGACATAGTTCGGATTGTGCATCAGTAGACCAGTATAAAATCCAATCGATTTCAGGACCAACTGAAACCAACCCTGGTTTCCATTTTTGGATAAACTACGGTTTTTCTTATTTTAAGAAGAGGTCCTATCACAGAGTGAGGGCAAGCATAGGTTTAGACACAGACCTTTATTTTGGACTCTTGGACAACGACAGACATTAGAAACATCAGTTGAGGGAATTACCCCTTTAGAGTTGGGCCCAGTTATGCATTACACCAACCCAGGAACCTTAGTAGATACAGGTTTTCAAACAAACCCTTTTAAGTCTCTGTGTCTCTTGATACCATGCCTGTCTCACACCTGACACTAACTTGTGCAATTCGTACCAGAACATTAGTCTGCTGAATGTTGACACTAATATAAGATACGATACTAGCCACTTGACTCTCAGGGGTCCTTCCTAACCAATTCAAGCCAGTCCAGACTGGGTCTGTCCCGGGCTGCAGTGCCCACAACAACATTCAAAGGGTTATAATAGTTAGCACACAGATAAAGGGAATGGCACAAAGATGGGCCGACTGGGCATAGAGGCTCATACAGCATTTGATAGGGTTGATTGGTAGTGCCTCTTTAAAACCCTTGATGTTTGGTTTGCCTCGAAATACACAGCATATGTTCGATTCATTTATTTCTCTGCTAAAATGGGACACTCTGGCCCTGTAGTGATAATTTGTGGTACCCACCGGGGCGGTCTCATATCTCCCCTTTTGTTTGCTCTGGCAATGGAGCCTTTTCTGCAGGTAGTTAAAGCAAACCCAAGATGCGCAGGCTTACTACCAAATCCACAATGCATAAGATCTTGCTGTACGTGGATGATTTCCTGTTGGGTCTTGCCAATGTTTCAGAAGCCCTTCCTCATTTGCTATTTGCGCTCCACAAATACCAACTAGTTTCTGGATTTAGCGTTAATCATGCAAAATCCTAAGGGCTTGTGGTGGGTCTACTGCAGACTGTTGGAGAGGACATAGGAAACAGGTTCCCCTTCAAGTGTTCACCCAGGACTTGGGTTATCTTGGAATCCCAATAGGTCATACCTAGATGCGCTCTCCAGCCAGCAAAACACCACTATTTAAACAATTGGCAGAGGACTTAGATCAGTGGTATACACAGGATTGTGTGGCTGAGTCGTGTAGCCACTATAAATATGAACTTCCAATCGAGGATCTTATACACATGCAAAGGCTTTCCCATAAGATAACCGCTTAAAGCTGTCTGTTCATTGAATGGGGGAGGTGTGAGGGGAGCACTGACCAAGAGCCTCAACTCCTTAGAGGTACTCTGCCTTTCCTCTCCTTCCGACCATAATCTATTTAGCCTATTGCATCGTGCCTATTTGAATTTACCCTATTGCAGGCCACCATGCCTACTCTGAATTTAGCCTATTGCAGCCCACTGTGCCCTTTTTGATTTTAGCCTATTGCAGTCCACTAGGTCTATTTGAATTTAGCCTATTGCAACCCATTGTGCCTACTTTGATTTTAGCCTAGTTTAGCTTTTTCACATGCCACCACTTAGAGGGTGCATCAATTTAGAATGCACCACCTCTTACACAATACCACATCATGAGCATCATAGCCTGTAGCCTCTTAACCTGCATATGTCTACTGATAATTACCTGCCAGACTGCTGGCAGTTGCCTCCCCACAGCATTCAAGCGAGTTCTACATAATTCAATCAATATATTTCTAGCCATCCCTACCATTATGAAACGCCCTGATCTGAGTCCCTCAAGCAGGCCTCAAAATAACCCGTGTAGTCTACTCCTCAGAAACTCTATACTCCGAGCAAGACTCAGGAGACTCCACGAGCCCCTGACCAGAACCCTACCTCCCGCTAACCAGAACCCTACCTACCGCTAACAAAAGATCCAAAAACAAGAAGGTAAATATCACCCACTTCAATATCCTGAGGCCTCTAACTACTCCTACCAAAATAGAACCCACCCAATCCACTGCAGTGGCCCCCCTCTTAAAGGAGGATTAATAAATGCTAGATCCCGGACCGCACATGCACAGATATTTGCGACCTGATATTGGTCGATAATCATGACATTCTTGCTATCACAGAGTCTTGGTTGCACGACGCAGCAGGACTCCCTACCTTCTCTTGCAATCCCGGATGGTTATACTATACTGAGACAGGACAGAACTAATATGCGTGGCGGCGGCATTGCTATCATCACGAAGACTAGCGTAGGCATGAGAACCACGCTCACCATAGTTTACGAATCATGTGAAGCGCTCACCATCAAAATTCCTCTAGTTAACTCCCAGACATTGACTATCCACCTCATCTACAGACCACCTGGACCCATAGGGACATTCGAGGAGGCTATCTACAACCTACTTTCCAATAACCTCAAAATTTCTTCACAAGTACTTGTCCTATGGAACTTTAACTTGGGTTACAATGACCCTCTAGACAAAAACTCCACCACCATTGCCAACATTCTTTCTGATCTTGGCATAACTCAAAAAATTCTCGAACCCACTCATATCAAAGGAAGAATCCTTGATTGGCCAGCAGATTACAACTGCACCGCCAACATCAAATCTATCAACCAGCAACCCTGGACAGACCATTTCCTCGTGTCCTTTGAACTATCCACCTCTAGACCACTCTCGCCAGTACCCGCCATGTCCAACAAGAAATAAAAAAAAGTATTACCAAGGAGAAAGTGTTTCCTGCGATCCTACCAACTCTTCACCAATTAGCGTATCACTTAGACCCTGAAACGCTCGTTGACGAGTATAACAAAATCATGTTAATTACCCTCGACAACATCGCCCCTGTAAAACTTAGACCGAGTAAACCTAAATCCCTTTGAAATAAATGGTTTACCACCGAACTAAAGGATCTACGACAACTTAAGAAGGGTTGCGAAACAGCATGGAGGCTAATCCCCTCGGAAGACCACAAAAACAAACTAACGGAAATCTCCTCCCAATACTAAAAGGAAATTCACCTTGCCAAGCAAAACTCCTACCTACAACAGGAGTATATCTAATGCTAACTCGAATATGAGGGAACTGTTCACCATCCTCAAGGAACTAGAGTCGCCTATCCCCATTCCGGACACATGCTCCAAAGATGAAACATGTTGTTCAGATATTCAACAAGCACTATCAAATAAAGTAACCATGCTCCAAAAGAAAATAGCTAAGAAAAAAGCCTCTCATATTCAACCATCCCAGACTAACAATTTGAATACTGATCCCCCTTCAAAGGAACAGGACTCTGCTGCATGATTCATGTTCTCAAAAACCTCCATCCTCCAGGTAGAGAGACATCCTCTCTCTCAAGCCATCCAACTGCCAGGGCAACCTCTGCCCTGCTCAGCTTATAAGAGACGCTGCCAGAGATCTCTCCCCATTTGTATCAAAACTTATCAACGCCTCATTCACGTCGGGCACTGTGCCTACCAATTTGAAACAATCTTGGGTACTGCGTCTGCTCAAAAAGCAAACCCTAGTCCCACTTATACCTACTAATTACCGTCCCATCACGACAGTACCTTTTCTGCTTAAAATCCTGAACAAGATTGCTTGTAACCAAATTCAAAAATTCTTGGAACAAAAGCTCCTAGGAGCACGTCAATCAGGATTCCGACCCCAACATGGTACCGAGACTGCCCTCATCAATTTGAAGGCACAAATAGATGAACTACGAGATAAAGGTAAAATGGCTCTTCTCCTGCTGTTGGATCTTTCGGCTGCATTCGACCTTGTGGACCATAAGGTCCTTTGCAGCCACCTAGACTCATCCGCCCACTTTTCCAAAAAGGCCATAACCTGGATTGAGTCTTTCCTCAGCGACAGGACTATGAGGGTGTTCTCCCCTTCGCACAGGATGGGGATCGGGTCAACCGCTGCCAGAGTTCCTCAGGAGTCTTGCCTCTCCCCTACCCTATACAGCATATTTACTAAGCCCCTTTTTGGTGATCTGGGCCTTCTTGGTATCACCTACACTAACTATGCAGATAATACCCAAATTCTCCTCCCACTCTCCGGGGATTACAACAAGGATTTGGCCTTGGTAAATAGGGTGTATATCATCATCCAGGCATGGATGGCAACCCATGGTCTATGCCTGACTGATGATAAAACGGAGCCTATTATCCTGGGGACTCATTCTAACCTAAAAAAAATTAGGCCAAGACTACACCTCATTTGAGATTGATGGCAATATCATCAAAGTGTCCAAGGAGGTGAAGACACTTGGCTTTTATCTGGACTCCACCCTCTCCTTCGATAAACAGGTGAATTCTATGGCATCTGCCACAGTTTACACTTGTAAGATCATTAGAGCAGGCAAACACTTTCGAGGGGATTTGTTCCTCTGACGTATTCCACATCTATGACAGGTAATCACCACTGCTGTGCTGCTTCGAAACATTTTCGGCTTCTGCGTTGATGACGTCGATATGCTGTCCTCGAGGGCCTCCGTCAATCCAACGTCACCGGATGTTATAAGTAGGACGCATGACGCCCGTAGCCTCAGTTCCGTTTTTTCCGCGAACGTGTTCGCTTCGGAGATCTCGGTGCGCCTCGGTTCTTCTGATAATTCTATTGGTTCTTTGAACTTGGTTATTTGTGAAGATATCATGTCTTCGTCTTCTACCCCGCAGTCGGGATTCAAGAAGTGTCGGGACTGCGGTTCCAAGATGCCGCTTACACACCCGCACGACGTCTGCCTCTGGTGCCTCGGCGAGAACCACGCCACCGATGACTGTGACGATTGCCAGTCTTTGACGTCGAAGGCTTTGCGGGAGCGGAAGAAGCTATCTGTAGGTAGGGTTTCCAAACCCCGAAAGTCGAAATCCGCTGGTCTTTCGACCGACGATTCAAGGGGTGACTCTCTGCGGTCCAGGGGGTCTCGGTCCTGGAGTGGTTCCCGCCATTCCTCTGCCTCCTCGAGGCACTCGCGGAAGCGCCGTCACCGGTCACCTTCCCCGTCCTCGTCTGAGGAAACTGCCAGACGGCCGGTTGCTTGTCCCAACAAGCATTCCTCTCCTGCGGAATGGGGCGCATTTCGTAAGGAGATGACGATTTTTGAATCGCAGGGCTCCGTTCCGTACACGCCTTCGCGAGAAGCCAGCAGGGAACGCGCTAGGGCCACTGCTCGCACGCCTTCGGGCTTTGGTGGTCGGCGCGATCATTGGGAGCCGTTGAGGTCCTGATCGGACAAGGTGGATCGCTCTAGCCATGCCCGCTCCCGGTCCTCGACGCCCTCGAGACCGTCGGAGCCTGTGAGGTCTTCTAAGAAGACATCAACGCCATCGGCGCCATGTCAGTCGAGGGACTCTCTCGAGGCTCTGCCTCTGAGGAAGTCATCAACGCTGTGGGCGCCGAGGCCGATGAAGGACCCGCTCGGGGCACCGCCCTCGAGGCCTGTGTCGAAGCCATCAGCGCCAGGCTCAACACTGATTCCCTCAACCGCTTTTGTGGAAGTTTTACCGGAGGTACCCTGTGCATCGGTGGAGACTCTGAGGAAGGCCCTGAAGAAGTCAGTGAGGCCTGTATTTGAACCTTTTTCTGTGCCCTCATTCAGGGATTTATTCCAGCCTCTGGATTACATCTATGAGGTGGATGAAGGGTCTGATGAAGGTTTGGTTCCAAATGCGGTTCCTGAGGAACTCTTGTCTGGTCATAGCCAGTTGGAAGACCTGCGTCAGTCTTTGCATGACGCCAGTGGTCTGGACACCTCTCCGGAGGTTGAGTTCGGTAGGTCTGAGCCTGGCACGCACTCCGAGTCTTCATACCGGCGTCTGTCGGGGGTGACGGAGTACTTGGGGTGGTCTGCGCCACCAGTGGATTTTCTGCAGGATGACCTGACCAAGGTCCACCCACTGACCCGGTTCTACCATTTCATATGGCTTTACAGAGAAGGGTGGCGGCGGCTTGGACTGCTCCGGAGAGTGTCCTGGCAGTGAGCAAGTTGTTGCCAAAAAAATACCGTCCAGCCAGTAGTGACCCCTGCTACTTGACTATGCACCCCACTCTGGAGAATTTGGTGCTAACGGCTATGGGCCCAGCAAAGCAGGCGTCGTACCCTACCATCCCTCCTGATAGGGATGACGAACGTTTTGATGGCTGGGCGAAGAAAGTGTTTTCTTCAGGGGGTATGGCTTTACAGGCAGCCAACTCCGTGTGTGCCCTAGCACATTTCACTCACACTCAGTGGAATTGTGTGTCTTTGGTGGCTGAACATATTCCCAAAGGGGAGGAACGGGATGGTTTTTTTGCCCTCGTTCAGGATGGCAAGGATGCCATGTGTGAATCCGTTAAGTCAGGTCTGGCCATGGCAGAATGTGTCAGCTGGTCCATGGCGGCGTACACCGTGATGTGCAGATTTGCGTGTTTGCGGAAGTCGGGGTTTGCTCCTGACGTACAAGCCGGGCTTCTCAACATGCACTTTGATGGTGTACATCTTTTTGGCAGCAAGGCTGACCTCCAAAGCTGCAGCAAAGTCGGTGAGCGCTGCAGTTCGCCAACCTCTGCCTTTTTGTCCTAGGGGACAGCAATGGAGGGGAGGTTCCTTTCGATACTACTCTTCCTTTGGTAGATCGAGGGGAGCTGTAAGTTAAAGGGGCTGCCGTAGGTGTACCAGAGGTGGAAAACGAGGTCCTCGAGGTGCCAAAGCCGCTCGGGCAGTTGCCTCTTTGCCCTCAGGCACTGCCACAGCCACTTCAGCTCAGTCATGAGGCCATGTCCCATGGTTTGACGGTTGGGGGAAGGCTGGCGCAGCATCTTGTAGAATGGCGTGTCATTACTTCAGATGTGTGTATTCTGCAGATCATAGCCCACAGCTACTGTCTTCCTTTCCGGCAGAAGCCTCACGACAATCCACCAGGGAATCTCTTTGAAGAGTCTGGATCCGCTCCTTGCGCAGGAAATCAAATCCCTGCTGGAGATAGGCGCCATAGAACTGGTGCCTGTAGCGGAGAGGAACAAGGGATGGTATTCCCCATATTTTATGGTTCCGAAAAAGGCCGTGGGATTGAGACCCATCATGGACTTGCGTGGTTTGAACATGCTCCTCAGGAAGGACAAGTTCAAGATGGTTACTCTTTCTCAAGTCCTCCAGGCCCTTCAGCTTCAGGACTGGTTGGTGTCTATCGACCTCAAGGACGCTTACTTTCATGTGCCGATTCATCCCAAGCACAAGAAGTACCTGAGGTTCGCGTTTGGCGACTTGCATTTTCAGTTTCAGGTCCTGCTGTTCAGATTGACCTCTGCCCCGAGGGTCTTCACCAAGCTCATGATAGTGGTGGCAATGTATCTCAGGAAAGGGGGGATCATGTCTGCCCCTACCTGGACGATTGGTTGATCAGGGCGCGCTCTCCCGAGCAAGTCCTGGATCTGTCCGTCACCTGCCACTCCCTTCACAAGCTGGGCTTCTCCCTCAACTTAAAGAAGTCCCACTTGACACCTACACAGCGGCTCCAGTACATCGGAGCAGTGTTTGACACATCCCTGGGGCAGTGTTCGCCTCCCCAGGTGTTGGCTCATCACATTCTGCAGATGGTGCACACGTTTCAACATGCCCAGAGTCTACAGGCGTTCGAGTTCTTGAGGTTGCTCGGCCTCATGGCATCCTGCATTCTTCTGGTGCCAAAGGCCAGGTTGCGGATGAGATCTCTGCAATGGGCTCTCAAGCTGCAGTGGTCGCAGTCCTCCAGCAGGATGTCGGACCCCATTCAGGTGTCGCCCTTGGTCGCCCAGGATCTTCTGTGGTGGGCCGTTGAAGGCAATCTGATGAAGGGGGCTCCATTTTGGCTACCCTGGCCGGAGGTTACGATCGTGACGGACGCGTCCCTCACGGGATGGGGAACTCATGCCAACGAGTTGACAGCCTGCGGTCATTGGTCTCCGTTGGAGTCCAGACTCTGTATCAATCTGTTGGAGCTGAGGGCCATCAGGCTAGCCCTGAAGGCTTTTCTGCCGTCTGTGCGGGGGAAGAATGTCCTGATTCTGACGGACAATACAGTGTCCATGCACTACCTCAACAAAAAGAGGGGGTAGGGTATCTCCCTCTGTGCAGAGAGACCATCCAGCAGGAAATTTCGATCTCGGCAGTTCATCTGGCCGGAGACGAAAACGTGGCGCGGACGCTCTATGCAGGCAGAACACGGTCTCTCATGAGTGGGAGCTGGCTCAGGAGATTCTCCTGGAGATCTTCACCCTTTGGGGGACCCCACAAGTGGATCTCTTCGCCACCAGTGTCAACCGGAAGTGCGAAAGGTTCTGCTCGTGGGAATTTCCTCCATGAGGAGCCTTAGGGGACGCGTTCGTAGTGGAGTGGTCCTTCCCACTGCTGTAAGAGTTTCCTCCAGTCCCCGTCATTCCGTAAGTGCTGCAAAGGTTAAGGAGGTTCGGTTCCCGAATGATCGTCATTTCTCCGGCATGGGCCAGGAGAACGTGGTACCCGGACCTTCTCGACATGTCCATCTGCCCTCCACGCCATCTTCCCTACCGAGTCAATCTGCTCTCACGGGAGGGGGGGGGGGTCAGGTTCTCCATCCAGATGTCAATTCCCTCAACCTTCATGCTTGGCTTCTGAAAGGATGAGGTATAAGGATTGGGACCTCCCTGAAGATGTGATGGAGGTGTTGCTTTTGGCCAGTAGGCCCGCAACAAAGTCCCTGTACTGTTGCTGTTGGAGAAAGTTCTGTGACTGGTGCAGGGTTAAGAATGTGGATCCTTTTACATGTGCCATTCCTGTGGTTCTGTCTTTTTTTGCTTTCGTTGGCCCACAAGGGCCTGCAAGTGGGGACCATTAAAGGTTACCTGGTGGCGCTGTCCATATTTAAGCGCTCGTCTGAGGCATGTTCTTAATTTAAGATTCCTTTGATCTCTGTTTCTGAAAGGGCTCACTAATGTGTTCCCACTGTCACCTTTCCAGGTGCCCGGTTGGGATTTGAACCTGGTTCTAAAATTCCTAATGGCGCTCCGTTTGAGCCTTTACTTTCTTGTCCTTTGAGACTGACCTTTTAAAACTGTGTTTTTAGTTGCGGTTACTCGCAGAGTGAGTGAGTTGCAGGCACTGTATGCCAAGCCACCCTTCACAGTGTTCCATAAGGACAGGGTTGTCCTTGGGGTTCGTCCTTCTTTTATTCCGAAGGTTGTGTTGGAATTTCATTTGAGCAAGAAGGTCATTCTTCCGGCGTTATATCCTCCTCGGCATCCTGGGAAGAAAGAGGAGAGGCTCCATAGGTTGGATCCTAGGAGAGCGTTCAGCTTCTTCATCTCACGCATGTCCCGAGTCAGAGTGGACGATCCCTTTGTAGGATACGCTGGAAGGCGTTTGGGTTAAGCTGTTACTAAGCAGAGCTTGTCCAGATGGATTATCTTGACTATGTCGAAATGCTACCGTCTGGCGGGTAAGTACCCTCCGGTAGGCTTGAGGGCCCATTCTACTAGGGGTGTGGCTGCCTCCACTGCTCTGCAGAGGGGTGTTCCCATTCGTAACATTTGTGAAGCAGCCACATGGGCCTCTGTCCATACTTTTGTAAAACATAACTCCCTGGATTCTATCCATGGGCAAGACTTAGCCTTTGGTAAGGCGGTCCTCTATTCTGCAATTTGATTGGGCATTCTAAATTTCTAAATTCTTTTCCCACCTCCATACCTTGGTACTGCTTTGGGAGTCTGTGATAGATGTGGAATACGTCAGAGGAACAAATCCCCTCGGAGAACAAGTTACTTTCTTACCTGGTAACGTTCTTTCGATGGGATGTTCCGACAACGTATTCCACATCGTACCCTCCCAGCCTGCCCCTCTACAGAATTTCTTATGCGATTGCAGCTTACGTTTCTGCAAGGCTTTCTGTAGTCGTTCTGGCAGAAGATTGGTGCCACACGTTCTTGGAAAAAACTACAACTGAGGCTACGGGCGTCGTGCGTCCTACTTATAACATCCGGTGACGTCGGCTCGACGGAGGCCTTCGAGGACAGCGTATCGACACCATCGACGCAGACGCCGAACATTTTCCAAAGCAGCACAGATTGGTGATTACCTGTCATAGATGTGGAATATGTCGTCGGAACATGCCCATCGAAAGAACCAGGTAAGAAAGTAACTTGTTCCTCTCTCAGAAAAGAACTGCATTATCTGAGCTAGAGCCTTGATTCTGTCTAGGCTCCACTATTGAAATGCCCTTTACATTGGTGCTAACAAATCCATCATCCATAGAATTCAAATCCTACAAAATATTTCCTTGAGAGCAGCTCTTGGTGTGTCCAAAAGATCATATATGTCCAAGATTAGGCGCCAAAACAACTGGCTGTCTACCCAAAATAAAATACACTTAAAAGTTGCATCCCTTGTTCACAAAGCTTTGAACAATGCTGCACTGAGCTATCTTACAGATAAATTCCTAAAGAGAAGCTCCACCCGACCAGCAAGAACCTCAAATGCCAATAGCCTCCTCATACCGAGATTCAGGCTGACTAAAGCTGGGGGAGGCAGCTTCCAGGTCAGAGCGGCCCAATTATGGAATTCACGGCCTCACCCTCTACGTGAGGAGCAGCCCTTTTTGAAATTCAGATCCAATTATATCAATCTGCTGACGTCTGCCGATGACGCTCACTCGTTCTTACTAAACTCCTTAGTCCTCATAGTGTGTGTGTGTGTGTGTGTGTGTGTGTGTGTGTGTGTGTGTATATATATATATATGTATATATATATATATATATATATGTATATATGTGTATATATATATATATATATATATCTATATATATATATATATATCTGAGGCTCGTGGAATCTGCTTAGATCACATGCTGTGCATAGGCCGACATCTAGTGGAAGCTGCGGAGTATTAGTTTGTTTTTCGAAACTCGAAAATGGGCGTCGACACAGGGCGTGCCAGTAATACTATCCCTAGTGTGACGTCCACTGTACCCAAGATCCCTCACGCGTCTAGGATCCTCAGATTGTTTTTTTCTGCCATACTGGTCGGAAGCATTTTGCGGAGTCCCCTGGCCTTAGCCATACTTTTGCTAAAAAATTTAAAATAATCTATTCACATCCTTCCCCACCCCAACGTCTAACTTCGACACTCGACGCCGGCTGGAGAAGACATCGACCGTCGGCTGCTGCACGACGGATTTGGGCCTCGGAAGGCCGCTGGCCTCGGCCCTGCAAGTAGGGAGAGTGGGGGGTGGTACATACTCTACACTCTTGGTATATAGGTACACCTTATACATTTCCTACACTTAACAGCCCGCTGCCTCAAGTATGGAGGGTACCCCTTTTCAATTCTGCCCCAAGTGCAATCGCAAATACCCTTGGGTCGACGGGCACGCCACGTGCAATCTCTGCTTGCCGAGGGACCACCCCGAAGCGAACTGCAGAGCGTGTAGTAGGTTTAAACCTAAGACACTTAAGAACCGCAGGCGCCGTACCTTCGGACGGCGAGGGCATTACGGTGTCGAAAGACAGCCGAGCGCAGGTCCCCGACCTCGGAAGGTCGTCCGGCTGGGAGGCTATGGGGAAGACCCCCGGCGACACAAGCGCTTCACATACTACACATACTACACACACTAAACACACTAAGTTCAACCGAGACTCGACGACGTAGAGTTCTCGGAAAGAGGCACAAACAGAACGGTCCGATTCGGTGTCCTCTGGGCGCTCTCGATCAAGATCGCCGCATGACTCCAGGCAATCATCCACTCTTGCCAAGAGTGCCTCGCTCCCTAGGCTAACAGAAGTTCGATCGTCGGAAGACGAAGACGACTTCCACCCCCAGGCCGCGCGCCAGGAGTCGGAGGCCGCAGTTAAAGCCAGCGAGGCCCCACGCTCGAAGGACAGGGACACCACCCCTGATCCTCGACGCCAGGCGTCGAAAACCTCCGGAGCCACTAAAGGACAGGGAAAACATTTTTCCACGCACGGGGAGGGGGGAAAACAGCAGAAGAAACAACCTTTGCACTCTTCCACACCTGTGAAACACACCTCTCCCCCTAAACAGACAGACAAAACCAGGTCTGCTGATATGTCTAAAACCAGCAAAGCTACTCAGGATAAATCCCATAGACTTGCTGAGAGAGTCATTCCCAGTTCCAAAAAATGGTCCAGTGAAGACATAGATAGGGTCATGTCAAGAATGTCTTCTTTGGCTGATTTTTATGATAAAAATCCTGAACATTTCCTCTCGTATGATCCACAAGGGGCGACTCCCTCAGGCTCTACTGATCCTATCCCCCCGAGTAAAAAAGCCCCGGTTTGAAACTCCGATGAGGTCAGAACCCTTCGAGGTTCAACCATACGCAAGACCATACTCACTGTATCAAAGAGAGGCTTCCTTTGGTGAGGACCAAGAATTTGGTATGGTAGAAGAGCAAACCGGGACTGGCTACTATGGAGATGATGAGGACCAGGAAGAAGAGGAGGAGGACCCGGAAACATACAGAGTAGATTCCACGGTAGAGAACGAAGCCCCGGTTACCGACTCCCCGGTCGATAACCAACCCCTCCTAAACGAGGTTCTCGCACGTGCAGCAGAACATTTCCACATTGACACCCACGGTGTCCAGTAGGAAAGGGACTTCGCAGAAGAGTTAGTGGGAGAAAGGAGGCCTGTTGTCCAGACCATCCCTATCCTTAAGTCCATTCAGCGGAGAATAGATCCGTCCCTGGTGAACCCCAACCTCACCAGAGTAGTCAATCCCAGGGTTGAAAAACTTTTCAGGGCGGCCCAGTCTGACCCTCTCTATATAAGAGGACATCTGAAGCCAGACTCCCTAGTTGTCACCAACACTCGTAAGAGGGCTGGAACACCCTTGTCATCGTCCGAAGCTCCTCCCGACAAGGAGAGCAAAAAACTATACGGTTTCGGCAGGAAAGTAGCCTCAACGTCCGCCTATCAAGCAAGGATTGCAAACTCCACCACCCGGTTGGCCAGCTACAACTGCCATCAGTGGGAAGAAGTCGTGGCACTCATAGCCTCTGCTACTGAACCTTTAAAGGGCCAGTTAGCTCGGATTTCCGCAGAGGGTAGAGCCGTGTCTGGTTGCATTTTGAAAGCAACCTTCGACGCCGCGGACAACGCAGGCAGATTGATAGCAGAAGGTACTGTTATCAAAAGACATGCGTGGTTACGGAAGTCTGGTTTTAAGGCAGAAACCCAGGCTGCATTATTGGACAAACCGGTGGAAACCGATCTGTTTGGTAAGGCGGTCGAAGACGCACTGAAGAATGCCAAGGACGAATACGAAACACTCGAGTCCCTTGGCCAATTAACCAATATACCCCCTAACCAGAGAGGGAATAGTAATTTTCGTCGCCCACGCGGCCAAAATTCCCAGAGAGGATCTAACTATTCCCAGGGGCAGGGTACACAGTGGAACAGCAACCAACAGTCTACCCAGGGTTACGGCAGGGGTAATAGGAGAGGTTGTGGTAAAGGCAGAGGCAGCCCCAACAAGGGAGGCGGCACGCCTCCACCAAAGCAGTGACGCTCAGTTCAGGGTCCCTTCTCACGCAACCCCAGTAGGGGGACGCATTTCCAACTTCACCCAGGCTTGGGAAGGGATCACATCAGACAGATGGGTGCTGTCAACAGTATCCACAGGGTACTGTATAGAACTACTGCAGCGTCCCCGGAACCATCCTCCACGGCAAAGAGTACATTCTTTAGAACATCAGAAGATTCTCCTCGAGGAGATCGCCATTCTGCTAGAAAAGGACGCGATAGAACTCGTCCCGGGACACGAGGTAAACAAGGGTATTTATTCAACTTACTTCCTTGTGCCAAAGAAAGATTTGACAATGCACCCAGTATTGGACTTATTGCCTGCCAACAAGTATGTCAAGCCCCAAAAATTTCGTATGACCACGCTACAAGAGGTAATCCCCCTCCTAAAAAAGGTGGATTACATGGCAACCTTGGATATGAAAGATGCATATTTTCATATTTCCATGTTCCCAGCGCACAGAAAGTATTTGCGCTTCAAGATGGACAGTCGACACTACCAATTCAAGGTACTGCCCTTCGGGATAGCTTCGGCACCAAGGGTATTCACCAAGGTACTGGAGGTGGTGGCTGCACACCTACGCAGGGAGGCAATCCCAGTGTACCCTTATCTGGACGACTGGCTCATAACGGGGGAAACCCCAGGAATTTGCAGGACAAACATTCAAAGGACTATCGACATCCTTCACGAGTTAGGCTTCTCAATCAACGAGAAAAAGTCAAGCCTGGTGCCAAGCACCTCAAAACAATTCCTAGGAGCAATCCTAGATACCCAAGAGGGGGTTGACCTTTCCTTCAGAAGAAAGAATTCGGAATACACTACTGCAAATTCCGCATTATCTGTCCGGTCAACAAATAACAGTACGCAAAGCAATGCGTCTACTGGGCATGATGGCGTCATGTATTTACCTGGTCCCCCAGGCGCACCTGCGCATGCGTCCCATGCAGGAATGGTTGGCGAAACAGTGGTCTCAGGCAAGTGGTCAGTGGGACGATCTAGTGGTCGTTTCACCAACACTGGTACAAAGCCTTCACTGGTGGACAAGAGAATCTCGCACAGGGGAAACCCTTTTACGATCCCGAGGTACAGGCAATAGTCACTACAGATGCATGCCTGACGGGGTGGGGAGCTCACCATCTCCACCACACAGCTCAGGGCCTCTGGTCTCACTCAGTGGCCAAGAACCACATCAACCTGCTAAAGCTTCTGGTAGTATTCAGAGCGCTTCAGGCGTTCGAGCCCCACCTACTAAACCTGTCAGTGCAAATCCGGACGGACAGCACAACAGCCATGTTCTACCTGAACAAGCAAGGAGGGACTCGCTCGCCAAATCTGTCCAAGCTT
This sequence comes from Ambystoma mexicanum, assembly GCF_040938575.1. Classification (NCBI taxonomy): domain Eukaryota; kingdom Metazoa; phylum Chordata; class Amphibia; order Caudata; family Ambystomatidae; genus Ambystoma; species Ambystoma mexicanum. The sequence goes on from NC_090923.1 coordinate 835,464,729, forward strand.
GCCCAGGAAAATCTGGATATGGCAACTCAGACGGAACATCTTCCTGTCATCACAACATGTTCCAGGGGAGCTCAATTCCCTAGCGGATGCTCTGAGCAGAGACTCCCGCCCAGAGGAACATGAATGGGCTCTACACAGAGAGGTCGTAGAAAATATCTTCTCTCAGTGGGGTTTCCCCACTATAGACTTATTCGCCACAAGTGAAAACAGACAATGCCCAGGATTTGCATCCAGGTTCCCCCAACCAGACTCCCAGGAATCTAGGAAACAAAACACAAGGCACTGTTACTTTGACAAGTGGAAGAGGTTCGTTATCTGGTGCCAGAGAAGATCAATCAACCCAGTTGATTGCACTCCTTCCACTATTGTTACATACATGCTCCACCTGCTGGATGCAGGATTGGTTTTTAACTTACTGAAAGTACACCAGGCAGCCCTGTTGGCTTACACCACTTCCCATAGCAAAGTTTCGTGGTGGAAAGTACCAGTAGTTAAAGCCTTCATGGAAGGAGTAAAGAGACTTCACCCTCCTATTTCAAACCCACCACCAGGGTGGGACCTTAATGTGGTGCTAGCCAAGCTCATGGGCCCCCCTTTCGAACCCATGCATAAAAGCAGTCTCAAACACCTGACTTATAAAACGGCCTTCTTAGTAGCTATTACTTCTATAAGAAGGGTCAGTGAAATTCAGGCTCTGTCAGTGCAGGATCCCTTCTTTACTGTCCATAAAGACAAACTGGTTTTACGCACACACCCTAGGTTCTCACCTAAGTTTATATCAAAATTCCATGTAAACCAGTCCATCAAGCTTCCGGCTTTCTTCCAGGACCCACAAAGCTCGGCTGAGGTGAAACTACACTCCCTAGATGTGCGTAGGGCGGTCCTCTACTATGTAAATAAAACCAGACCGCTAAGAAAAACAGATCAACTGTTCGTCTCCGTAGCTACAGGCAGAGAGGGGGATCGCGTCTCTAAAGGTGCCATCTCGAAGTGGATTATTAACTTATCCAGCTGTGTTACTCACTCTCTGAAAGAACTCTGCCTTTCACGCCAAGAGCCCACTATACTAGAGGCATTGGGGCCACTCTGGCTTTCATTGCAAATGTACCCCTTGACACCATTTACAAAGCAGCTACTTGGAGCTCTATTCACACTTTTACTCAGCATTACTGCATTGACACCCATTCCAAGGCAGATACACAAGTGGGACAAGCGGTTCTAAGACACTTATTTGCTCATGACCCTTCTCACATCCCACCTCCTTCTTCAGGTACTGCTCGCTAATCTATGCACAGCATGTGATCTAAGCAGATTCCACAAGCCTCAGAAGGGATACATTACTCACCGTAATCGTATTTCTGATGCTTGTATCTGCTTAGATTCACATGCGACCCACCCTTCCTCCCCTCTGAGAGAAGGCGCATGATTGCTTGTAGTCTTACCTTTCTGTCTATCTGCTTGGATTATCTGTACTCACGCTACTCCTCATGCTACCTCATGTCAGAAAAAAAAATACAATCTGAGGATCCTAGACGCGTCAGGGATCTTGGGTACAGTGGACGTCACACTAGAGATAGTATTACTGGCACGCCCTGTGTCGACGCCCATTTTCGAGTTTCGAAAAACAAACTGTAATACTCCGCAGCTTCCACTAGATGTCGACCTATGCACAGCATGTGAATCTAAGCAGATACAAGCATCAGAAATACGATTACGAGCAATGTGTGAAAAGCAGAGAAAACATTTTTCGTGTAGGCCCGTGTGAGGAAAGCATATCTTGCAGACAGTTCAGAACCAAAGAGCTGCAGGCCTTTTTTTGTGAGCAGTATGTAGTTTTGAACGGTCAGCAGTAACAGTGTGCAGAAATGTTGCACGGCTGAAGTTTCCCAGCAGAACGCAGTCCCATCGAAGTCACTGAGATTCTTGAGAATTGGCAGAAAAATAAAAATCAAGTACGATACATTAAAATCCAGCCACAGTATTGTCGTTTTTTCAGACTACACTTGGTAGCAAGGCACGAGAAGGAAGCTGGTGTGCCATAACATTGGGTTAAGGGTTGGGGGAGCACAACAGGTAGCCAATCGGCAAAGAGAGGTTTTGGTGTCCCTAGGGTGCAACAATGTAAAGTGTCTTCGCGGATGTCAACCGGGTACATCATTGGTCAGACTCGGTGTGAATGTCTTGCCCCTTGCCATCTCAAGCCATTTTGTACATTGGGCGTTGTCAACCCATGGCAAACAAGTGTTTTTGACTGATCAGCACAATCACGTAATTGAGGGGTGGTGTGGGAAAGTTTGTCATGTCAATGTGATTTATTTGCCAAGAAATGGTCCACCCAATTGGGGTCACTTAACATATGTTGGGAAGGAAATTAACCTTTCCCACTGCAATAGGCGCTTTAGAGTAAGGCAGATCCCATAACCACACTTGTGATGTACCAGGGGGGAGGGGCCGTGATAAGATTAAACATAAATGTGTAGATTAAGTGCGCACATATATGGAGTTGCCATTTTTGTAGTTATGATAGATGCATTTGGCCCTGCATGGCTGTGCGGTAAACACAGGCCCGACATAGAAACCTAAACCGGCCCAAGCACTGATGGTAGAAAGACCTGCGCTGCTAATTCCCATAGAAACATCTTTGTTCCTTAACTGTTGCAAATACTTATTATCTGAGGAAGAAATGCATCCTGCCCTGCAAAGCCGGGAGACCGCACCAGACGCCTCACTGTGCACATTCATCATAGCCAGGCCAAAGGTAGACCTCCAACCCACACCCAGCCCACCAGGAGTTATGACACCCCACAACTGACCCAGTCCAAGACCCCTGAATTCCCTGATAGTAGGTGACCTCAAACCACAACCATAAACCCAGTGGTCATAAAAGATCAAGACCATTTCACCTTATTTCATAATGACACACTTTGTAATACGAGGCACAGGGAGGAATACGTTATAGTCCAATGCAAGAGTGGAAATCTCTGGTGTGGGGAGTGCAATATGAACTGAGTGAAGAATATGTGGGTCAGCATGATCTTAAACTACCCCCCCCGTGCCAGTCGGAGTTTCCCAGGTGCACGCCATACTGATAGAGGAGCATTGGCTTAAAATAGTAACTAATGAGGAACGCGACCTTCAGTCCCTGGAGAGATGAGCCCAGCTGACCCCACGTGATGGTAGACGGACAGACTGGGCTAGGGTCAATTGCAGCACAGCATTCCCTATGTAGCAAGCCGCCCATGTATAGGGTCTCACCAACCAGCCACGCAGGTTTCTACTGTATGTATGACGTAGTAATGCCGATGTGTTGCCTTATAACCTTCTGCTTGTACCATTTTTCAGCAGAATGTTCTCGAGCAGCAGAGTTTTTTGCTGACATACTTATTTTTTGTGCTGTTTAAAACCTGTTATCCTTGCAAGAAATCTCTTGGCCTTTTTTCACTAGCAGGTTGCATTTATTCTGGCGTGAGCGTTCAGGGGTGTGCCTTCACATATACATTCTTATAGGGGACTGATGTAGATCCCCCGATCAACTTCTGTGACCGGCCCTGTAAATGTAACTAAAATGTGGTATGATAATTCTGTAATATGGGTATAAAATGTTTGACAGTTCATTACATTCAGTACAGTTCCTCGAGCCTCTCTGAACCGTGCTTCCCAGCTGTGTGGGTCCAAAAAATGTCCATTACTTTGGTGTACGCTCCTTTTTCTAGATGGATGCTTCATGAACTGTTGCCAGGGTGTAGGAACCTTGGGTGGGAGCAGATGGGATTTGTCCCCACCCACATGGGGAATGCAGCATGACTTTGCATTCGCTTCAGAAGATGCAAGGAAATAGCCGACAGGAAGAATTGACGTGGCTTTACTTTTTCGCTCCCTGTTCTAACCCAGAATCACGAACAAACATTCAATGCCGTTATCCACTAAAACCAGTTGTACCTTCGCTGCTCTGACAATTATCGTCTGTCTGTTTGAAGGCTCCAGCACTGGTGTCCTTGAAGTAACCTAATATGCAAACGTTGCTGTCTTCTAATTTACCAATGCAAGAATCTCTTCTGTTACTGCAACTGCATGCTGGTCGTTTTCTGTGTGCTTAAGAATGCTGTTTTGACAAAGTGATGGTTTTGGGAGGACACTATTATATGATTTTGAGGAAATAAAGTAGCTGTTAACAATTGGTCTATTACTATGTCACATATGTTTTCTTGTGTGCTCTGTGGTCCACAAAATACATATTTGCTTTTTTAATTTAGCCCAGAGCAGAGTGGGTTGCAGTTTAGAGAATCCTGAAGACATGCAAACAGTAGCTAAAGAATTTGACATGGACACTGAAAACGCACACTTTTTTAACACATACCCAAAACTGCTGTGAGAAATGTCAGTCGGACTGCGAAAAGACTATAGAGACGGACAATGGGGCTGATTAACTAAGCTAAAATAAATGGTGTAATTTGTCCTTGCACCAAAAAATAGCATAAGTGCTACTTGCACAGTTTTTTTAGCTTAGTAAATTGTCTTACGTGAGCTACTTATTTATCTTAGTAAATCAGCCACGTTGGGTATAGATGGACAAATAGAAATGCTGTCCCCATATACATCAGTCACTGATTTGATGTAAATTGTGACCAAATTCTAACCTAAATCTAGCAATGTACTCGTTTCTGGGGGGTTCAGAGGCATGCAGATCTGTTCTGGTTTGGGCAAATTGTATCATTAGCAACAACCCCAAGCTATCCCTTGGTGGCAGCTGGCCCATTACGACAATCGGTGGTGCCCCACCTCCTTTCAACCGCAACTATAAGGGACAACGCCAAGGAGTGGCAACCAGCCTAACATGACATAACATATGAATGGACATGATCTCTGTACTGTGAATGTGCCCTGGCCTCCACTGACTGAACAATCTCCAGTGTACATGCACAGTCCAGGTTTTCCCCAGGCTTGTGGAGAATTGCTCCCTAAGATGGAACACTAACTCAACACCTGGGTCACCAAAACTGAAGTGCCCCTTTGTTGTGTTAAGATCTAGCTTCCTCCCTCACCCTGTCTCCGTGGCCAGAATGCTGACTGCCACGGTATGCAGAAGCAGGTATCCTATGCTGTCATTCCCCTTCTAGGCATACCTCGTATTCTAGCCACTGCCCAGAAGCGGGGGGAGACCTTGCAGAGCTAGTTTGCTGCTGGTAATAGTTTTTGGGTAGTGCCTAAAAAAAAATGGTAAATAGGTTTGTCTTGGTCATGAATCAACCTTCATGCAGTCTTCAAAGGTAATTTACAGGGTGAGGACCATTATGACTGAACCAGAGAACCACCCGGAATAGCTGTTGATTGATTTCAGGAACTGTTTTGTAAGACTAGGTACATCTGGACTAGGTTCTTTTGAGACTAAAAATCTTTGACTTATACATCGAAGAATTCGGACTGGAACAATGCGTTCTGTACAGAAGTAACACAGAGCACTAATTTTGGTTATACGCCGATCCTGATACTGTTTCGTAGTTTTAAGCCCTTTCACACCTTACAGAATTCACAGACCCAGTAGAAGTTTATCCAAACTGTTCCTTGACCGAGAAAGATGAACCGTAACGCTGGGAAAGAATATAACCCTGTAACTTCTCCTTGTTAGGGATAAAGAGAGCCTTAAAAGCCTCATGTGTTCAGCCTATTTTCCGACTACACTGTTATGTGATTCATTCTCTTACTGAAAACACATGAGCATAAAGTGGACATCCAGGTTTGTTGCAAAGATCTTCACCCTATAGGCCTTCACTCAACCCCTTCTGGTGAAGTATTATGCCTGTTGAAAGGTACTTTGAGCCTTGATTGTTCTATTGATCCCACACCATCGCAAAAGAGAGGCAATGTACAAATATTCACTAGCGACTAGTCATTTCAAAATATTATTCTTTACGGCGACATCTCAAATTGGTATCCAACTTGATAGGCTTAATATTTCAACAAAAACAAGGTAGAAGGGTGTTAAAACACATCCCATCTGTATCCCACCAATGGTCACATAGTTCCTTATAAACCAAATGGTTTCTGTCGGTTTTCTATTCTAGCCTCTACAGCAGGACACAGCACACTTTCGGCAAAAAAACATTATATTGCTATGTTGAAATGACCGGGAAGTGCAAGTAATTAAAGAAGCAGTTTGAGACTTTGACTTTCACCAAATGGACAGTCCCTACCTAGCAGTTGACTGGAAAAATGCATCATGACTTTTATGAAAGCATGTTATGAAGTTTTTCTAGAATCCTAGTAGAGTGTAGAAATGCTTTATCGAAGTGGGAACGTGGTGTCCAAGCTAGACCAAATCTTTCATTGGGAAAAGTGCCAATAAGTTAGGTTTTGCTCAAGGAGGGGTCACACAGTACAATTAGTGCAATGCACAGAAATCACACATACTGTGTTTACATTTATTAGTAATCTATTATGATTAAAACACTAAAATAAATACTTAGGAACATACACCACAATGTAGAGGAATATAGAAAAAACAGGAAGTATAAGTGTTGATTCCACAACACTCACATGCATAAAATTTACCAGGCTAACCTAATAAATAGAACTGTCTATGTAAGGCCTAAAAAGGTGGGAAGAAGGGGAATTAATGCAATTCGAAAACCGGACCTAGGCCAACTGACATAGAATTACCATAACAGACCTGTAGTGGTCCCAGCTCACCCCTAGAATTCAGAAGACCGTGTCCACAAGTATATACTGCAACATCATCCACTAAAGGCTACAGTAATTTGCAAATATAGCAATTCCAAATATTCCTCAAGACTTCTCTCTTCTGTTGAGAATCCTCTGTTCTGTGCATGACTGATATACTATTTATGGGGCGCACTAAATGTGTAAGCTCACCCTACCATTGCAATATAAATCAATGATACATTTCAAAATTCCATTCTTTGTTCTAAAAACGTCAGGTCCCTTTGCATTGACCTAGAAAATATTCCACAAGTCAGACCGTTGCAGGTAACTTAGGAGTTTTTCAAAAATTCTACCATTGGAAACAGTGGCGCTAAATCTCATAGGTCTGCTGCAGTTATTGGGAAAAGCAGGGGAAGTTCTATTTTTACCCCACAATGCAGCAGACGGAGTAAGCATAGCAAAGGGGACATCAAAAAGAACTCCCAAGAAGTGTCCGGATGAGGGTTTGAGAAGTAGTATGCCAGGAAGAGTCTTGGCACTTTATAATTGGTGGTACTGTCACACAAATATGTATTATTCATTTTACCGACCTTGGAGGGATGAAAGACAGAGTCTGCCAAATGTAGGTTTATACCTGCAGCCTGAAGGTTCTTGGGTGGCACTAAGCAGACTGAGCTATCTTACGGACTCCTTTGCCCTTCTGCAATTTTCTGTGTTGTGGCTAGTGATGCAGCTGTTTTGGCAGCACTGACATAGTTGTAAGCATTGGTGAAATAAAGCAATAGGCAGCAAGCTGCTTTACCACACAGCCCATTACTTATAATATTCAGTTTGTACACTAGCATTTAGCAATAATTCTTGAATCATGCAAACCTTATTCATTATATGTTAAATTCTCTCCTTAGTTCTCATGAAATTCCGCACTGACAAAGGAAGGGATCCTCTACCTGAAAGTTATGTTGAGGACTCTGATCTACTGCTTCAGATTCGAAATGATGTGATGGATTCACTGGGTGTTAACCCTGATCTCATCCCTGAGGACTTTGCCAGGTAAATACTCTGCATGTTGATGCTGTAATCCTATTATTGTCTATTTTTAAATTTATCCATCAAAAATATATTCTTATAGATAATTTTCCCATCTGTAGCAAAGACACATTGCCAATATCGCATCCAGCCCACTTTCTGCCTGAGAGTAATTAAAATTGTTCTTCTATAACACGCTTAATACTGGAGACTGGTTTCTAAATGCGAGACTGGAATTCGAACCTGTGTTTCTATGTGCTGTCTTACTTCCAAGACAAACGCCTTGCCCCTGAGCTATCCTCCCATTGGCTCAACTGACTGTGCTCCTGACCACAACCCGAACAGTTAATCATCCTATATGTGATGCGGCGCAAAGTGAAGAATTAATTGTCAAGAGGGAGGGGTAGACCATTGCAGTACAAACCAGCAGGATTCTCCCCAAAGACCTTAGAGTCCTTAACTCAGACTCAGGATGTTGTGGGGGACCTGTCCCGAGCTATTCCTGAACCCACTGAGATTAGCAACTAGTTAGGAACTATCAGGTCCCAAAGAAAGATATTTGTCACTGATATTGGGCACTCTATCTCCCATGTTTAGGGTTCCAAAACCCAGAGCAGATTTTGGAATATCTACAAGGGTTTCAGAGAAAAGTACGCTTTAGCACATCAGAGAGACACCTTAGAAAACGGGTATGGATCCTTGAAAGTGAAAACCAAATTCATTCAGAAGCACCTTACCCAGCAGCACCACTTGTGGAGAACGGTTTTCTCCCTTCCCTGCAGCATTTAAGGAGAGAAATACTTCATTCCCCTCTCACCAAAGGAAAAAGGATTTTGCACAGATTGGATCTTACTAGAGGTTTTCCTGTCCCTTGTGATGGCCTTTCAACACCAGAGACCCACAAAATGAATTTCTGTGCAGGGGGGCAGCCAGGAGGCAGGCCAGAGCAGAGCAGCAGACAAACACAGAGCATCAGACAAACACCAGCTCCTGCACTGGACACCAACTGAAAGAAATGCAGAATGGTGTCAAGCCCTCTAATAGGATGCCAGTTAACCAATCAGTTTAAAAGTTTGTCTCAGTCAACGGGAGTACAGTGGGGGGCTTTAAAACATAGGCTTATAAACAGACATTAGGCCTCATTGCAAGTATGCTGATCCAGAAATAACGGTGCCGGTCACACCGCACTGGCACCCTTTTCCAGGCAAGCACACTACGAGCTGCAATGCCACAAACTACGTACCTGCAAACATGACCCACGGTGCTACTGCTGCCGGCAGCACCGTGAGTGCCAACAGCGGCAGCCCCCGAAGGCAGTGCCATAAACCCCGGCACAACAGTATTACAGCATCATTCCGACTTCCATCAACATGGAAACACCGGCATTGTGGAGCAGGCGTTAAGCAGTCTCAGGTGTGCAGCAACAGGCCGCAGGTGGCCATAATCGGCCCAGCTGCACACCATGAGCACTGTGAATGCTCAAAAGGACCACACCAACACACCTTCCAACACAACCATGGGGCAGCTGCAGTAGCAGTCATGGAGCTAGGGGCCCTGCAGGCAGGGATCCAATATATGCTGGAATTGGAAGAGGCAGAGGAGGATGAGGCTGTGGAGGAGGAGGCGGCGGAGGAGACGGCTGCGGAGGAGGAGGAGGAGGAGGAGACTGCTGAGGAGGAGGCGGCCACCTATACCCGCTTAAGGGCCACACCCTTTGCTCAAGGTAGTATCAGTGCTGCATTTCCTGACCACCGGCACCCATCAACACACACTGGGAGTGCTGCAAGGGACATGCCAGCCCTGTTTTTCGATGGTGCTGGTTCAGGTCCTGGATGCCCTCATGCGTAGCATGTCTGACCACATTGCCCTCCTCAGAACACCGGCTCAGGTTAATGCCACAAAAGTAGGCTTTCATGCCCCGGCAGGCATGCTGAATGTGATGGGTGTGCTGGACTGCATGCACGTCAAACATGCCAATGAGAAAATGTACCACTTGTTGAATGTCCAGGCTGTGTGTGGTGCAGACCTAATAACCCACTGCAGTGCACGTTTCCCTTGATCCATGCACAACTCCATGCTGCTGCGTAACGCCTCGCTCCCAGGGTACATGGCACGATACGGCGGAGATGGGACCTAGCTTTTGGGTGAATGCACCTGAACTATCCTCCTCTCGGGAGGATAGCGCAGGTGCAGTGTGCTTCGCCTTGGAAGCAAGACGACACGGAGCAACACGGGTTCGATACCCACGTCCGCGCTTAGAAACCTCTGTGTATTAAGCACATTATAAATAACGAATTATAAAAGTACCTACACATAGCACGTGCACTTTTGAAGGGGCAGGGGTTGTCCACTGTCACCATTGCATGGGCGTTATGCAACAGAATGTATACAGATTGCAGGCATGAGTGGGAGGGCATGTCTGACATGTGGGGCATGGGCAAATGGAAGGACACACATCACAATTTTTACACAGTTGGATAGGTGCATCACATGCACTACAGCTTCCAGAATTCACTCCCCCATGCCACCTACCCCAGCATGTACACAATGTGCACAACCCCCACTGCCTGCGTCACAGCCAGGTCAGACAAATTTGACCTACCTTCCCACCAGCAGTGTATCCCACAGCATGAAGCCAGGTGATTTGCCCATCACAAGCGCACATTCCCATATGCATGTAACATGAATCTGAACAATGAAGGAACACAGAATAACGAATGGGAGAGGTGACCGATGTACAACATGCAAACGCAAATACACATGGCACACATCAAAAACAATGTAGAAGCATGTGTTGGCATAAGAGTAATAGCCAAGGTGGGTGTCATATGGTGTGGGGAATGTGGGCGCAACCTACCCCCCTGCAATACAATACACCAAAAACTAGGGTCATCTGTGCCATTTGCTACGTCTTGCAGAAATCCTGTGACACAGACCCACATCCAAATATGGCTGCATTGTCACTACCACCACAATGACTTGTCCCCCACCATTGCATCCCCCCCTTGATTCCATTCCATGCAGGCGATTCTGGCTAACCCTTACTGACATGGCTCATGACCCCTGTCAGGCACCCACAAAATCAGCATGAGCATGCCCACATCTGCACAAGGTGCAAACATTTGGGCTCTGCTGCCTAAGTAGATCTGGAAGTGCCCTGATGTACAGTCCTGTGAAAGTGGGCAAGATCGTCCTGGCCTGTGCCATGTTACATAACATGTGTCAGACGCAACATTCCCCTACCCTGAGATATAGACATGCCTCTGACGGATGGTGACGATGGCAGTGAGGCTGAGATGCCATTGCCCCATCGCAGGGATGACATGGATGGATGTGAGGCCTTCAATCAACTCATCACCAACTACTTTTAGCACAGAGCACATGCACATGGCCATACACCACAATTAACACTGTACAGTAAATAAATCACACTTTGACGAAAAGAATGAGTGTTCAGTCATAATTTGCAATGCAACACCCAGTGTATTAAAAAGGAATGAGAAAAAATGAACTGGTGGACCAACTATCCCTCCCCACATCCCCTCCCAACTTGTAACACAATGTCAATGTGTCAGTCCGAGACACACAGATGCCACATGTTTGTCCAGGGCCTATTTACGTGGCCACTTGCCACCTGGAACTCCGTTTTGCTGTGTAGCAGACAGGCGCATACACCTGCGCCTCGGGCTGCTCGGGAGTGAACTAGCGGATGTGGAGCTGTTGGATGGCGTGTGGGATGACTGACTGGCCCGTCGAGCCAGGACCACCTGCAGGGCCATTGAGACTGACTCGGCCATGGCCGACATGATACTGTTGCCCCCGCTGACCCTCCTAGCCAGGTGTACTATGGCTGATGTTGCACGTCCGAGGGCACGTGCACTGAAATGCCCAGTGGCCTGCTCACTTTTGCTCATGAGCTGGCCCCCCCCCCCCCACATCAGGCGGGACTCTTCCAGGTGCTGCTGCACCAGGGCAGACAATCTTTCCTGCCTTTCTTCAATGCTGTGCAGACCGCAGTCCATGTCCATGACACTGGGGAAGGGCAGGCTTGTGCAGGTTGATGGGGCTGAATTCCAGCCGCTCATATGGGGTGTGATCCGTGGTGTTTCCTGTGGTCTCACCAGCATCATGGCTAAGTGTGGTGTTGTGCCTTGCAATGGGACACTGTACAGGGCTGCTGTACCGGGTTTGGGTGTGCAGACGGTGGCAGTGCTTATGTGTAACCCTGGGCATGGCTTCATGTGTGCCTCCATGGGTGGCTGGCCTGGGGTTTCACAGTGAATGACGGTGACTGTCCTCACAGGCCACAGGGGCAGATGCTGTCCCCGGACCAATGTTGTTGCAGGCACTGGGAATGTGGGGCGTGTTGGGCACACTCCATAGTGGCAGGGGGGGGCTGCCTGCAAGTCAGGTGTGTTGTTGATATTGGTGCTCCATGTACCACCCTCAACGGGTGTCCCGGCCTCTGCAGCACCCGCTCCTTCCATTCCCTCCGAGGGCAGCAGCTGGATTCAGGAGGGTCAACCACCTGTTGCCATGTACTGTCTGCGGTGTGCAGACAGGAGGTTCCTGACCTTCAGGCGGAGGTCGTCCCACTGCTTGTGGCAGCCTTCACTGTGCGTGGGGTCGTCCCCACAGCGGATACCTTTTGTGCCACTTCCTGACAGATTTCCTTCTTCCGCTGCTGGGTTTTGGCAGCGTTGGTCCGTTGAAAACCGCTCCCCAGCATGCTCAACTATATTATCGGTGAGCATGTGCAGCTCCGCCTCAGTGAAGCATGGCAGGCACTCCCGGGTCTCCAGGATGCGAGTTGCCATGGTGAGGGATTGATTTCTGGAGTCGGGAGGGGTGAATGGCTGCTGGTACCTTCAGATTACAGTGGATTGTGATTTTGATGATGGCCGCCAGCCAGTTTTCTCTTCCGTCGATCACGTAATTTCTGGTTACAGTGTTTGCGGTGCCCCTGTTTCTGGTGCCACTGCGTCCAGCTTGGTCATGCCGTAAACGGGGGCACCAGCACCCAGGGTGAAGCTGCGGCCGGCCAATGGCCTTTTCAGTGGTGTTACTGTGTCGCTGGTGTCACCATTTCCATCATGCGCGTGGCTGACAAACCGTAATCTGCCATTGAATCGGGTGCTACAGGGTGCCAGAAACGGTAGGACCGGCATCACAGTAACACTGGGGATACTTGTTATGAGGCCCATTGTCTTTTGGGATAGGAGCTGAGGAGAGGAGTTTGCTGAGGAAGCAGAGATCACCAGTGCAGTGGAACCCCTTGAGGACTGTGCTACAACGAGTGGTCGGAAGCCCATGTAGCCACAGAGGAAGACCCCCACCCCCTTCATCCCAGGGATTGCAGCCACTGTTACGAGTCAGGTGGGGAATCAGAGCATCCAATAACAGTACCACAGATAATTCTCCCAGGGTTGGGGATGTTGGGAGTTTTGCCTCCTGAATACCAGGAATTCCGTGACGTATTTGCCAAGGAACAAGCCAACGTTCTGCCCTTGCACCGTCTTTGACTGTCAAATTGACTTGGTCCCAGGGGCAAAGGTTCCGTGCAGCCGCATATATGCTTTGACGGAAGGGGAAAACGCTCATCTGAAGGCTTACCTGGACCAATACCTTGCAAACGGTTTTATCCGCCCATCCAAGTCCCCCGTGGTGTCTTCCCCCCCTTCTTCGTCCCTAAGGAGGAGGGGAATCTAAGGATGTGCATTGACTATCGCGCGTTAAATCAGGTCACGGTAAAAAAACGGTACCCATTACCTTTGATACCCGTATTGCTCGATCAAGTGCGCCAGGCACAGCTGTTCACGACACTGGATCTTTGAGGGGCCTATCACCTGGTGCGTGTTAAAGAGGGTGACGAATGGAAGACCGCGTTCTGCACCAGGTATGGCCTCTACGAATACCAGGTTATGCTGTTTGGGTTATGCAACGCGGCAGCGGCTTTCCAACACTTCATGAATGATGTCCTACGAGAGCTGTTCGACGTATGTGCCGTGGTGTACATAGACGATATCCTCATCTATTCGGCTTCAGTACAAGAACATGTATCTCATGTATGGGCGGTTCTTCACAAATTGCGCGACAATCACCTCTATGCCAAGCTTAAAAAGTGCTCCTTCCACGTCACCGAAGTTGAGTTTTTAGGATTCATCTTGTCGCCACAAGGCATCTGTATGGACAACAGGAAAGTAGAGGCGATTCTCACTTGGCCATAACCTTCGTCCCTAATGGGAGTGCAGAGCTTCCTGGGTTTTACACATTTCTACAGACGCTTTATACCCAGATTCTCGCATTTGGTGCATCCTATTACCGCTCTTTCACACAAGCATCGGAAATTTGAATGGACCCCAGCAGCTGAGCATTTTGTGCTCTAAAGAGCCGATTCACATCCGCCCCAGTAGTTTAGTTTAGTTTGTTTATTTATAAAGCGTGTCCGAACCCTCAGGTAGCTGGGCGCATAATCATGTGCACAGCACAGTTGCATATCGTTACAACAGAGTTGCATATCGAACATCTTAATTCAGCAGACAGAGCATACATTAGTCAAGGCTCTGAGAGTTAATACAAGCATAGAATATACTGAGAGTATAGTGTACAGAGAATAGCACAGTTACAGTGGCGAATGAGGACCGGTTACAGATTGGTCCTGCATAGGCTGTAGAAGAGTAAATATTACTGCAGGTGGAGAGCGGCGGCTAGCCGGTCATGTCGGGGAGAGTCGTGATGTTCAGGCTAGTAGCCATGATTTTGCCATGGTTCTGAAAGGCCAGAACGCGGTTTCCGCTCTAATTGTGGGAGGTAGGGTGTTACAGCATTGTGCTGCGAGCACTGGGAAACTGGAGCCCCCTGCTGTTTTTAGGTTATAGTTCGGGATCTTTAGTTGGTGCAGGTAAGGAGTTCTGGTGGGTCTAGTGGGGCAGTGTCTAGAGAATTTGTCTGAAAGGTAACATGGGGCAGTACGAGACAGACACTTGTGGGTGATGACCAGGATTCTTAGCTTAATTCTGTCACGGATCGGGAGCATGAGGACTTCTTTGCTAACCGTGGATATGTGCGCCTTGCGCGGGAGGTTGAGGGCACATCTTAGTGCATTATTTTGCAGGATCTGGAGCCTGTTCAAGTTTTTAGTGGTAGTGCCTAGGTAGAGTGTGTTGCAATAGTCGAATTTAGACAATATTAGCGCTCTAGATAGAGTGAGGCAACTGGAGGTGGAGAGAAAAGGCCTACAGGCATTGATCAGTTTATTGTTGTATGAGGTAGCTGAGATGGTATTTGTTTCTTTAATGACAAGATAGTCGGGGTATACACCTAGTGTTTTGACCTCTTTGGATACTTTTATGATGTTGCCATCGATGGTAAAGGATTGGTATCTTTGGTCCAGTTTGTTGAGGCGAGCCTGGGAGCCTACGATAAGCAGTTCTGTCTTATCGTCGTTTATGCAAAGACTGTGTGTAGCAATCCAGGCTTGGATTTCTAAGTAGATATCGTTAAGCTTTGCAGCATCTTCTTCATAGCTGCCAGTGAGCGTAATGAGGACCTGGGTGTCGTTTGCATAATTAGTGTAGCTGACACCCAGATCGTCGAGACGGTCAAATAGGAGCTTCGTGAAGATGTTGTAAAGTGTGGGAGAAATGCAAGAGCCTTGGGGCACTCCACATGTGATAGGGATGGGGTCCGCAGTCGCAGTGGGGGCAAAGACTCTAGTCGACCTGTCAGACAGAAATGACTGGATCCACTTAGTGGCATTCTGAGAGAATGCAGCAGCCGAGGAGAGGTGTTGGGTGAGGATCTGGTGGTAAACCAGATCAAAGGCAGCAGAGAGATCCAACAAGAGCAAGATGGCCAGTTTGCCCTTGTCTTTGGCGTCATCCATTTGGATTTTTAGATCCAAGAGGGCAGTTTCAGTCCCGTGCCTTGGTCTAAAGCCGGATTGTCTCAGGCCTAGGAGGTTGTTGTCTTCCAAATGTTGTTGTATTTGGATATAGGCTACCCTGTCCAAGATTTTGAGAAGAAATGGCACTATAGTGATAGGCCTATAGTTTGTGGGGATGTTGGGATCTAGGTTGGGTTTTTTGAGCAGGGGTAGGACCCACGCTTCTTTAAGGTTGTTGGGAACCACTGAGTTTTTGAAAGAGGAGTTGATCAGAGAGGTGATGAGGGGCTAGCTCATTAGCACCGTCTTTGATGACAGAAGCGGGACAAATGTCACCTTTGCAATTGGATGGTTTGAGACTGGCGATTATCTTGATTACTTCTTCTTCTGTGACTGGTGAGAAGTGGAAGGAGGGGCAGTTAGGGGTGGTGCGGTTTATTTTGCTGCTGGGGTTCTGCTCGGAGGCAAGCCTGACTTTTTTAGCTTCTATCTTAGATTGTAGGAGGGCAATTTTGTTAGCGAGGGCGAGCTGGATATTGTTACACCAGGCTTTGTCTTTAGTACAGTCCTTTGTCGGAGGCAATGGGGATTCAAGTTCTCTTAGTATAGAGAAAAGTTCTTTGGTGCCAGATTTGACATTTTGTATTCTCAAGTTATAGATCTCTTTTTTAGCATTTAAGATGGCGGATTTGTAGGTGGAGGCAGCTGAAGCGAATTTCTCTAGTGGAGAGAGAGAGAGGGCTTTTCTCCAGCTAGTTTCTGCGGTTCTTTTAATATTGCAGAGAGCTTTTAATTCTGCTGAGAACCATTTGTTGGAGTGGGCAATAGGTTGGGCTTTTCGTTGTTTGAGAGGGGCTATCTGGTTGAGGGCTAGTTCTAAGGTATTGTTGTATAGGTCTACTATGTCTGCTGGGTTGTTATTTTGCGTAGGTAGATAAGCTTTACTGATGGGCGCGAGGAGAGGTTTGAGGTTCTCTATGGTGGTGATGCGGTTATTTCTGGAGATTATTTGAGGTAACTTTGTGGGTAGTGTGGTAGATGATGAGGATCTAGGTAAGGAGAAGGTAATAAGGTGATGGTCAGTCCAAGCACAAGGAGAGATGTCAGTCAGTGAGAGGTTGCAGTTGGCATCTGCTAGCCAGTCCAAGGATCTTCCTTTTGTATGTGTAGGTTGATTAATGTGTTGGGTGAAGCCTAGATGGGTAATCGTGTCATTAAGGGAAGTGGCCTGGTTGTCATCGGGGTCATTGAGTCCCAAGTTGAAATCTCCCAGAATGATGATTTGGGATTTCGGTTTCAAGTTGGTGGTGAGTAAGAGAGAGAGATCCTCTTCAAAGGTGGAGGGGGGTCCTGGGGGTCTGTATATAATATGGAGCAGGATGGTTTGTGTGTCAGATAATGGGAGTTTGACAGATAGTAGTTCGGCTGAGGGAAGGGTTGTGCTCGTCACTTCTCTAATGTTAAAGGTGGATTTCGCAATAATTGCTATTCCTCCTCCTGTTCCATTTTTTCTGTCAACACGGATGATGTTGTAGTTGTCCGGAGTGGCTAGAGCTATTGTGGGACCGGCTGCTGGATGGAGCCATGTCTCTGTGATAGCGATAAAGTCTAGGTGGTTGGTGGAGATAATGTCAGCTACATCAGTAGCGTGGGCTGCCAATGAGCGAGCGTTGATGAGAGCTCCCTTAATAGAAGTCTGCGGAGGGTTGGCTTTCGTGTGTGGTGGCAAGTGAGGTATTGCCGGGTTGAAACTAGGTGGGAGGTCAGTGGGTAAGGTGGGCTGCTTGGGGTTCTTAGACTGCCTAGTGAGCATTCTGGTGAGTTTTGTATCAAGATTAGTGCGATGGCTGAGTCTATCGTTTCTGATCATGGTCGATGGGGGTGCGTTCAGGAATGTGGTAGTGGGTGCAGCAAGGCGATAACCTAGTCTTGTATTTCTAAGGGGTGTGGGACAAGGTATGCAAGGTGAAGGTGGGCGGGCGAATCTGTTTATCCATTCTGTAGGAGATAGTAGATCTGGGTAAAGTGGAAGGGTTGAGTGGGCGCGGTTCTGAGGTGAGATATTCTGGAGCAACGGGAGGAAGGTAGCCATGTTTAGGGTGGCGCCTCTAAATGTGGACATTGTGGGTGACTTGGCTTTGATGATGGGGGCAGTGCGGTTCATAGGTTATTAGCGAGAATAGATTGTGTACTCAATTAGCGTATGTGTAGTCTAGATGGGCACTACAGTAGTAGTGTACAGTAGTAAGGTACAATGGTAACTACAGATAAAGCACAGCACAAATCAGATGTGGTCTATTGGCGATCAGAAGGCACAACACAAGTCAAATGTAGTCTGTTAGCGACCATGAGGCACGACACAAATCAGATGTGGTCTATTGGTGACCATAAGGCACAACACAAATCAAATGTGGTCTGTTAGCGACCATGAGGCACAACACTAATCAAAATGTGGTCTGTTAGCGACCATGAGGCACGACACAAATCAAATGTGGTCTATTGGTGACCATAAGGCACAACACAAATCAAATGTGGTCTATTAGTGACCATAAGGCACAACACAAATCAAATGTGGTCCATTAGCGACCATAAGGCACATCACAAGTCAGATGTAGTCTGTTAGCGATCCTAAGGTGCAACACAGGATGCAGTGTGGCAGCGTCTATAGTACATAGGCAGAGTTAGGCAGCGCCTGGGTTGGGAAAGGACACTTAAGCCAATTAAGCCAAATGGCAGCACTGAGTACAGGTTGTACCTCAAGCTGCAAAGCTAAAGTGTCATGTGTGAGGGCAGTAGTAGTATGTCAGAGCGCAAATCTATAAGGCGCAGGCTGGCAAGTGCAAATTAGGCAATACAGATGTGCTAAAGCTAGTGACAATTGCGGGCGACCTGTCTCAAGTTCAAGTCAGAATTCGGCTATACAGATACCCTAAGGTTAGCATCAGATGTAGGCATAACAGGTAGTGGACCGTTCAGCGTATGCAGGCATGGTTCAGGCACTGCAATGCACAATAATCATTAGAGGGCAGAGCAGTGTACAGCAGATTGGAATATGGGCGCACCGTGTTAGGACGCTGCCGGAAATAGATGAGCTGGTTTGCATATCGCGCTGTCTGTAGGCAGGCACAACAGGGGAGCGTTGCAAGTAAACATGAGCCGCATGGAGTGTATTCTGCTCGGCTGAAAGCATGCAATGAGGCTTTACGCATTGGTTGCTACGGATGAATGCGTGCACTGTGGACGCAGAGAAGGAGCGCAGTAACACAATGTTAATAATATAAGTTAGTGGCACTTGCAGGATTACCTTGCATTGCAAGTAGACAGCTGGTTGATGGGCAGGAAGGGCACTTGAATCGTGGTTGCAGCAGTTTGAACATATGGACGTCGCCTGGCGCCGCTAGCGCTCGGTCAGCTCAATCAGAGCCTTCTCTCGTGAGCCTTACCTCGTGGGCCAGCTCTCGCGCCTGCCGGCGTATCGTGGCAGGTTTAGAGTGCTGCCTGGCCAATCGGCTCGAGGCTACGAGCTATGGGGAGGCAGGCAGGGGAGAGGACAAAGGTGCCTAGGTGGCGGCAGCCATCTTTGAATTTGGAGCACCTTGTGTGTTCCAATGGCGGCTATGGCAATATCCCTGCAGAATGGGCACTTGAATAAAGAACGAATCTAGGTGGCACGATGGATGTTGCTGGAACGGCTTCTCATAGCGGTTTCAGGGTTTTCGGAGAAAGTCGGATTTTTGCACGAGGGCACACAGCAGCTGGTAATATGCTTGTGGACTACCTCTGCATCCTGGGTACAATGCCGGGGGGCGGGGGGAGGCTGCTCCTGCAACAACACCCGCAACCAGATCTCCCTTACATTGTAGAGACTGATGCATCAAGCGTGGCAACGGGAGCGGTCCTGTCCCAACAAAATACAGACACTGGCCAACTTCATCCCGTGGCTTTCTGGTCGAAAAAATGTTCACCAGCAGAACTAAATTATGCAGTTACGGATAAAGAACTGCTTGCAATGAAAGAAGCCCTCAAGGAATGGAGACATTACTTGCTTGGAACTAAACATACCATTACCATAATAACAGATCATCGGAATCTCCAGTATCTGCGTTCCGCTAAAGCACAATCATCTAGACAGCTCCGTTGGGCTCTGTTCCTGTCAGAATTTGATTTTGTGATTACCTATCGGCCTGGAGTTAAAAATGGGAAAGCGGACGCTTTATCGCGCATAGGCAAAGGGAAACAAGCTTACAGAATCCCTGATCCGGTGGACGACATCCCTGGGGACAAGATCCTCGGTCTGTGTGGAAATAATTATTTGTGGGAAGAAGTCAAACAGAAGGTAAGAGACATCCTGCACGTAAAGGAAGTTGAAACATGGGAAGAGAAAGGAGATAACTTTTTCCGTCAAGGATGGGCTACAGTACTGTCGTGACCGTCTGTACCTTCCAACACGTACCCTGCAGGAAGAAATACTTAAACTATCACGACTCTCCAATGGGATGCCACCCAGGAGTGAGTAAGACTACTGAAAAGATAGGGAGATCCTACTGGTGGCCACGATGTTCAATATTTTGTCAACTCATGCGGGACATGTGCCCCAAACAAGGCCTCAAAGCAAAGACCTGCCGGTTTATTGCAACCACTGGTTACACCACCCACACCTTGGCAGACTTACCTCCCAGTTCCAGATTCAACACCATCCTTGTGGTGCTGGATTTATTCACCAAGATGGCCCACTTTATCGCTCTTAAAGGAATTCCGTCAGCCCAGGTCTTGGCAAGAGAATTCCTCTATCACATCGTGAGGTTGCATGGGTTTCCATCCATATCAGTCATCCAGTCCCCAATCAGGATCCGCCCGTGAATCACTCATCTATAGATAATCAGCTCCAGTACAACAAGCTGCTCCTGAGGTCCGCCCAATGCTTCAATATAGATACTCAGGAGGCCCAACACGTCAGCAATGTTGTGGAGCATGTTCTGGGAGACCAGATGTCCGCTACACAATTAGCTCTGCTCTTTTAGTCGGTACAAAGGCATATTCAGCCCTCCCTACTAACACCAAACCTCACAGGAGCGGTCAACCCCAGCATTGAAAAGGTGTTCAGTCTGGCCCCTACCGACCCACTGTATATCGGAGGTCAATTAAAAACCTGGCTCCCTTGTAGTCACCATGACCAGGAAGAGAGCATGCACACCCCTGGCCTCCTATCAGGCTCTGCGGATTCCTCCCAACCTTCCTCCTCATCTGGTTCCTCTGTTGAGCTGTCCTGCGGATCTGTCTTCTTTCTGCGTGTTCCTTTCTTTTCTTATGTCTTCTTCTTGGCCTTCTTTTCATGTAAATGGGGGCAAGCTCCTCCAGAGGCCACGTTGTCAGGTTGTGATCAACACCCGACAGGCACAGTTGGCACAATCCTTGCCTGGCTTTGGTATCGCCGCTATCAAGGCCTGGAGAAAAGTCAGTGAAATAGAGTCCTCTCCAACTATGGAGTTGTATAGCTTGGTCAGTGGTCCCGCCAAAAGCAGCTGAAACTGCTTGTAGAAATCTGTGGTAAACCCATCCTCTCCAGGGGCCTTACCAGCTTTCAACTTTTGGATTGCTCCCAGCACCTCCTCTCGTATCACCTCTCCCACTAGCATGCCCCTCTCCTCCCTTGTGAGCTTGAGGATGAAGAGGATGTTAATGTATGCCCTAATCTCCTCGCCCGAGGCCTCCGGCGGTCTGGCATAGAGCTGCTCGTAGTACGATGTAAACTGAGCCGAGATGGCATCCCCTCTGTCAGTCATGCAACCCTTTGCTCCTCATACCTTGTCCACTCTCCTCTCCACCTGTCACCCTGTTTGCTAGGAATGACTCCACAGCATCACCCCTCTCATAATACCTTTGCCGCGCAAATCTCATCCTCTTCACCATCTCACCTATCAATATTGAGTGGAGCTCCTGCCTTTTGTCTCTCATCTTCCCCAGGAGCCCCTCTCTATCAACACCTTTCAGCCCCAGCTGCGTTCTAAAGATTGCAGAGTTTAACCTCTGTCAAACACCTCTCCCTTTTCCTCCGGGCCCCTTCCGCTATGAGTCCCCCAAAGGTGGCCTTAGCCACCTCCCACACCGACCTCAGGTGTAGGGTCTTTCCCGCTGTGCAGAGAGGCGATGCAGCTCTGGTTCTGGGCGATACAGCGAGAAATCTCACTCTCAGCAGTTCATCTGGCCGGAGAGGAGAATGCGGCGGCAGACGCTCTGAGCAGGCAGAGCGTGGTGTCCCACGAGTGGGAATTAGCTCAGGAAGTCCTTCAGGAGATCTTCGCCCTTTGGGGAACCCCTCAATTGGATCCGTTCGAGACTGGTGCCAATCAAAAGTGCGAGACAGATTGCTCAAGGGAATTTACTCCGATAGGAGCTTTAGGGGACGTGTTCGTCGTGGATTGGTCATTCCCACCTGTACGCATTTCCTCCGGTCCCCGTCATTCCTCGGGTTCTAAGGAGTTTGCAGAGGTTCGGGTTCCACATGATCCTAATTGCTCTAGATTGGGCCAAGAGCGTGGTACAGGGACCTTCTAGTAATGTCCATCTGTCCTCCACGTAGTCTTCCCCACAGAGAGGATCTTCTCTAGCGCTAGGGGCTTTGGGGGTTCTCCATCCAGAGGTCAAGACTCTCAACCTTCACGCATGGTTTCTGAAAGGTTGAGAGATAAGATGACGTGATGCTTTCGGCCAGGCGTCTGGCACCCAAATCCCTGTATTGTTGCTGTTGGTGTACGTTTTGCGACTGGTGCAGAGGACACAATGTCGATCCTTTTCAGTGTTCCATTCCAATGGTTCTTTCTTGCTTTCTTTGGCCCACAAGGGTCTTCAAGTGGGTACCATTAAAGGTTACCTGGCAGCGCTATCTATTTTCAAGCGCTCGTCTGAAGAATGTTCTTATTTTAAGATTCCTTTTGATTACCCAGTTTCTAAAAGGGCTCACAAATGTGTTCCTGCCGTCCCCTTTTCAGTTGCTGGTTTGGGATCTGAATTTAGTCTTCACATTCTTGATGGGTGCTCCGTTTGAACCTTTGCACTCTTGTCCTTTGAGCCTGTTGACCTTCAAGATGGTTTTCTTGATTGCAGTTACATCTGCTCGCAGAGGGAGCGAGTTGCAGACACTTTGATCTAAGCCACCCTTTACTGTGTTCCACAAGCATAGGGTTGTACTGAGGGTACGTCCGTTCGTCCTTCCTACCTAAGGTAGTGTCTGAGTTTCATTTGAGCCAGAAGTTGGTACTTCCTGCATTCTATCCTCCTCCTCATCCTGGTAAGGAAGATGAGACACTATAGGTTGGACCCTAGGAGAGCTTTGAGCTTTTATATTTCTAGGATGTGCAGGGTCAGAGTGGACGGCCAACTTTTTGTGGGGTACACTGGACACCGATTGGGCCAGGCTGTTACCATTATGTGCATTATCGTCACCATTGCTGAATGATACAGATTGGCTGGCAAGGACCCGCCGGAGGGTTTGCAAGATCCCTCCACCAGGGGCGTGGCTACATCCACAGCCCTGCAACGGGGAGTTCCTGTTGAGAACATTTGTGATGCTGCAACGTGGTCTTCCATCCACACTTTTGTCAAGCATTACTCCCTGGATACTTTCCATGGTCAGGATATGGCCTTTGGTAAAGCAGTGCTTTATTTTGCCATCTGATTGGGCATATCTAAATTCTTCTCCCTCCTCCCATCACTGATACTGCTTTGGGAGCCTGTCAAAGATGTGGAATGTACCTTGGAGGACACCATCCATTCGAAGAACAAGTTACTTACCAACTGGTAACGTTCTTTCGACTAGATGTTCCTCCAACGTATTCCTCATCGCCCTCCCAGCCTGCTCCTCTGAAGAATTTGCTGTGCTATTGCAGCTTGCGTTCCCACAAGTCTACGTGCAGTCAAGCAGGCATTGTGTGCGGTTATGTCACATGTTGTTGGAGGGAGAAACATGAGCTGAGGCTACGGGCGCCGTGCATGCTACTTATAACATCTGATGACGTCACCCTCAACAGAGGCCTTCGAGGGACATCGAACTGACGCCATTGATGCAGGACGCCCTCTGCCGAACAATTTCTGAAGCAGCACAGCTGTGGACATTACATGTCAAAGATGTGGAATAGGTTGCAGGAACATCCAGTCGAAAGAACGTTACCAGTTGGTAAGTAACTTGTTCTTATCGATACAAAAGAGTGTGGGACAATGATTTATGCAAAAGAAAAGTGTTCAGGAAATATGTTGGGACAATTGAGCAGTTGGCTTCCCTTCCCCACGTTTTCAGCACAGGGCAAGGTGGCACATTCGAGCTTCGCACACACGCTTGCTTCTTGGCCACAAGGATACAGTTCAAAGCACAGACATCAGGGCCTTCTGCCAAAGCCTCTTTCCAATAACTGTCTTACTGAAGAGGGTCTGTTTTAACAAAGTCTCAAAGTTCCATTCCAATTAGGATTTTCACATGCACAAGTTCTCACTTTCAATGTTCCTCATAGGTCTCCCTCAGAGGCTTAGACCCCCTTTTTATCACAATATTCACTGTTGGTCTCCCTCGTTCGGGCTTGGGCCATGGATGATCTCCCACATTCCGGATCGGATCCTCCTAATTTGGAGATCTCTCATTCGGGCACGGATCCTCTTGATATCAAAAACAGTCTTTCGAATGTGCAATGGGTTTTGCTTAAACCGTTGCAGGACCACTTCATATAACTTGACACAATTGTTCTCATCAATCTTCTACTTTTATTTCTCTTGGCAGGAGACCTTAGAAACTTTCAATTGAGCACAACCTACGGTGCGGTACCACTCTGAACTTGAGAAGGAAAGATAAAGTTACCGTTGACAAACATTCATTAGCAGTTTAGCTTCACTCGCGTCTTTCATCACATGCATTTAACAATGTTTGTTCCAGCGCTTGTTATACAATGGTGCTGCTTGCATCCTTGAGTTCAACACAGAGCAGTTTTATATCGGTCTCACCAACTCACAGGCTGTGTTGCTCTTTCTGTTACTTCTTTGTTCTTGGAGCCAAGGACAATCATCAACGGCTGCTGCTGTTCCTCCCCGCCTTGGTCATTAGTGCAGGAGGGCCTTCGTGTTCTGTGACCCTAAATGCAGGATTCATTAGCCTGGTTTCCTACCCTTACGCTTTCTGCCTCAAAGCGTTCTTGAAAGTAACAGTGTCTGGCCAAAAAGGTGAAGGGTAATTCTCTTCTTACAAACCCTTCTCAGATTGCCGTCTTTCTTCCCTCATTCAGCTACCGACTTGAACTGCTGTACCTTTTGTGTGCTTTGCCTCGCTCAGTGTGCTTTCGTGGGTCCGCCTTTTATCTGTGTGGGGAAGTCTAATGGAAGTCAGGTGTGAGTGATCGTCAGTAATTGCCTGGCCTCGCCTGATCACAGTAGCTGGACATGTCAGATACACTGCTAGGGTGTGAGTCTGTTTTCTCCCAGAGCGGGCTGTCCATATGAAAGTGCTGGGAAAGGGCAAGTGGGGGAGGGGTAAGGTTCCCACGTATCCAACCTGGTAGGATGGGTTAAAGGTGTTGCAGGGGGAGGAATACAGCTTCCCACCAGCCAGTGTCCACTCCCTGAAGAGCCCTCACCCA
The DNA here is from genome assembly GCF_040938575.1 of Ambystoma mexicanum. NCBI lineage: Eukaryota > Metazoa > Chordata > Amphibia > Caudata > Ambystomatidae > Ambystoma > Ambystoma mexicanum. The sequence continues at coordinate 835,489,917 of NC_090923.1, forward strand.
GGTGATCCTCCTGCACTGGTTCACACCCAGGAACTGGATCCAAAAGCCATGGCCATTTTCTGGCTACCTGGATGACGGATCCTCGAGGACTAGCGGGTGAGACACCTTCTGGTTTCTCACACTGCCCCTCCTTGGAATCAAGGACCATGCCGATTATATCTTTGCTCTTCTGTTCAAGGCCGCTAGGGCACTCCCCTTCCGCCTCTATCTGCCCAAAGAACCAGAGATTCTTAAGCTTTTCTGTTTTCTATGTCAACCACTTTGAGCCTCAATTCATCCTCCTTCCTTTCCTTCTCCTTAAAGCGCACTTCCATCTGCGCTTCAAAAATCCCCATCGAAGCCTGGCTGGCCTCCACCCCTTCCACCCTCTCCTACAGGCATAACACTTTCGCCAAGAGGTCTGCCACCTTTGCCCCTATATCCTATCTCATCCCTCTTATATCCTCCAGGATGGCCTGTATGTCACCCTTGATCGTGCCAATCTCTGCAGACCATGAGTGGGGGCCTCCCACTCCTTTAGCTTAAGCCATCTCCTCGCTGTCCTTGTACCAATATTGCATGAGGGTCCCCTTCCAGCTCATCCACTGTAGGCCCTCCACACTTTGGTGCACCTGCTGTCAGTCACACACAGAGGCACCGCTCTCTGGAGTTCCTCGAGCCAGGAAGATCCCCCTCCAAACTACCCCGGTGTGATCAGACAGCCACCACACTTGGTCCAGGCCCCTGATGCTCTGTGGGCACTTCGCCTTAGTCTCTGAGCCAAGTGGAGAGGGCCCTTGCGCGCCCTGGCCCAGGCTTCCCATTCATGCAGCCGTGGTTCTCCACCTACCACCCCTAGTGCTAGTCCCACCCCCTACCCCGAGAGTCTGAGGGGGCAGTGTATTGTGTGCCATGGGAGCACCTGTCCCCGGGGGGGGAGGGGAGAGAAAGAGAAGAGAAGAGAAGATCACCACTGGGGGCCGGCGCCCAGGCCCCTCTTTCCAGTGATTTTACACACACACACACTCTTTCCCCCCCCCCCCCCCCCCAAAACCCCACTTCTGGGGCCCAGGGCTGCCTTGTCTTGCCTCCACCTCCTGTGCTCCTGCGCCGGCCCCCTCTGGGATGTAGGCAGCCCTGGAGCAGGCTCTGCTACAGATTCCTCCACCAAGCCCTGGGCCGGTGCCCAGGCTTCCCTCAGCTGCTCCGCCACACCACCTGGTGGGAGCAAGGGCTACCTAATCTACTCTGTGAGCCTTCGCAGGAGCACGCCGTGTCATGGAGTTATATAGAAAGCAGTTTGTATTTTCAGGACCGTGTTGGGTCTAACACACTAGGTTGTTTGACCTTACAATAAAGGACATTGGCACTGGTTGGGAACAAGGCAGGAGAGTTTGGCTTGCGGAAAGAGGGTCGGTCTAACGAAGCAGAGGTATACCGTATTCTCTGGGAAAGGCTGTCCCTAATGCCATAAGGGGCTTCCTCTCCCATGTGATCCTCCCCTGGTGCACCACCCCCAGGGGGACGGTTTTACTGTTACGCACTGCCCTGGCCCCATCGGAAAGATCTCCCTGTAGAGGAGAAGGGACGACATCCACAGATTTGTCACACTATCTTTGCTATACCCATTCCCTCATGTCTCGTACTCTTGATGTTTTTCCTTCTACTGCTTTATTTAAGGGATCTTCTTGTGCCCCCTCATTTCTCTCCCTGTTCTTCTCCATTTTATTTTATTTTTCTGTAGATACTGTTTTTCAAATTTCCCTCCTTCCTTCATTTTTTGGTTTCTCCTCCAGCTTTTTTTCTTCTCAAATGCTCTGCCTTCCCCCTCATAGAGGTTACTTCTCCATAGCTTCCTTTCACTCTCCTCTCACTCTCCATACTCTTCCTCCCAATCCACACGTCTTTAGATATTCTCCTCTATCAGTGTTTGCCAACAAACATCTGGCCACTGCACTCCTCTTGCGGTTGTTCCCCTTCTTTATACTCGGTCTTGATCAGTAATTGGGCTTGTGAATGGTTTGTCTGCATCCGCTATGTGAATCTCAGGGGTGGGCAAATTATTCCCTATTGTGCGTTTACTTGTTCTGTGGAGCACAAAGCAGCTCTACGTGCCGTCGCTATATAAAGGTGGTCTGCCAACTTGTAGTCGGGAGGCCCTTTCCGTGTGGGTGGCTGACTCCATGGCAGTGTTGCTAATACATTCTGTGACGGAGGTTTTCTGCCAGAGTAATGCCCTGCTTCCGAGTGTTGACCTTTCCTGCTGGTCTCTATCCCCTTGATATAATATGTGGTTCATGGACGCCTGTGAGAACGAGCTTGAGTGGCACCTCCTGTACTCAAACTAATTCTCCTTTCTGACTGTTTGAAACAGCCTGAGCTCCATTGGGGGTTGGAGGGTCACTGATTTCTGAGGTCTTAACGCAAGAGGCAAGGGATTGGATGGAGACATTGGCCAGCATCGGGTGTTGGTCCTTGGTCCCCAGGGTCTCCTAATCAACAGCCTCCAATTTTTTTTAATGACTTTCACAACACTCGCTTTGTCAGTCTTAGTGCAGTACCTTGCTCTTTGGAAAAATTAACCACATGATTACATATTAGCTAGGGCCCAGTCTAGGATACAATCAGTATTTCAAAACCCAGTGTCACGTCCGTCACGGATTGATGGGGGATTGTTGAGGGAAGAAGTGGGACATGATGGGGAAGCATATGCTGCATTGCTTTGGTATCACCTTTGTTTCTCGGTTTCATGGACAGTTTTGATTCTGGAGTAGGCAATAATCGACATGCATTTCATATGCTATAAATCACGCCACTATTATGCTTTGTTGGTTTTCAGTTTTACAGCTGGTTCCTTCATACTTCTAGTTTACACACCTTGCCTTTTACGTACATTGTGTTAGTAGAAAACACTGTTCATAACTATGTTAACATGTCTGGTTAAATGTTCTATAATGGCCCAATGAATATAGATTTTGAAGTATGCAGAGATGGGGGTTGTCGCATTCAAATGAAAAATAGAAAGCACTCGAAAATCTGTTTTTTGAAAGTGCGCTTGCTCTTTTTGTAGTTTGTTAGATGGAAAACAGCCGTTAGGAATTGTGTTACATGCACTTGTGGCAGGTGCACTTAAATATTGTCCAAGGTTACGTAAATGCTGTTTCTCAATCTTGTTTTATTTATTAGTTTCACTACTTGACTCTGCTTTAGTGTGGGAATCGGAATCTACTGCATGCTTTGCCTGTTTTGTTTTCTTTTCACGTGTGCAATGCAAGCCGCTACAATATCCGTACTCTACTACTTACCTGTGTTGCTGTGTGCGACTGAAGCACAGCATCAACGGCGAGTGTCCCACATGTGCTTCCTGTAGCTAGACGATCACCCTGTAGTAGCCTTGCTGCTGCTTAGTCTTAGGTGTGGTTTCATGTGGCAGCGCTGGCTGTCTGTCTCCTCTTTGGTCTGATCCTTTGCAGAGAGCCTAGATGTTTGGGTGCTTATGTGACCAAGCCCACCAAATGGCTGCTGCTAGAGCTTGCTGTCCCCTATGCATACTCTATGCAGATATCCTACGCACCCATGTTGGTGTGCCACAGGTATCAACTTCTATATATTTGCTAGTTTCACTAATTGGGCAACCCAATATAATACCCCTGGCATGCCATCCCACTAGCTTTATGTAGGGGAATTCAACACAAATAATCTGTTTGCGTAAATATCGCTATTTCTCACACGCATGCATCCAGTTAATCTATATATGTTTCATTCTGAATAGCAATATGCATTCTAGATGTAGTTCTGCTGCTTGTCGGTCACTGAATCAACTCTTAACTTCAAAACATTCCGAACTTACACCTAGGTTACACACATTAATGAAAGAACGTTGCTTTCCCCAATAACGCCAACAAAGGCTGAAATCTGAGAACTATTGCAGGTCTCGTGTCCCATATAAACATGTTGCTGTGGGTTGTTTGTATGTGGGTGTAGTTTAAAGCGATCTTATAATGAATTGCATCAGAGTTCTACAGATTTTGATTAGAGAACTAGAGCTATCAATTCAAAATACACAAAACCTTCGCTCACCCACAGAACCTGGGAGATTGGTTTTAGAATTATATTAAACAGGTATGCGTGCCTTCACATTTCAACTCACAAATGTAGGTCCACTATATAGTTTCAAGAATGTAGGGAATATGAGATTGACCTAATCATTTTTTATGGGTGTAGAAGTTACACAACTAAACCTGTTCTAATTTCCTAATCGTTATTAAATAGCCATGGAACACAGCTTAATGTTAACTGTCTCTGTGAAACCCATTTGGCTGCTATTTAAAGAGATTATTATTTATAAAGAGCCTTGCACAGGCTGCACAGAAGTGATATCTGTATCAGTTCTCAGACATGTATTTGTTTTGGCTGAAACGACCTCAGTAGGTTTTATTAGATTTTTTTAAAATTACTATTATAGTTTGTTACAAAACTCTTTTTACACATTGAAATGCCTATCCAAAAGACATTTAACTTTCCCTAATAAGAGCGAGGGAAAAAAAGGAAAAGACAATTGAGTGTTTTCTTAATTATATCTGCTTTAGTGCCGTCCTTCGAACTCATAACCATTGGAGAACAGATTTCTAGTCAGTTTCCTTCCTGGGGCATGTCTGGTATAGACGTCAAGCACATTTGACTGCACATACAAAAGCTGTTTTCTCACCATGTAAGAGAAAGGACCAGCATTCGTCCGTGGTTAAAGTGCTTGCGTCTGTGAGGTACTTTCCTAGATGGAAAGATCTCTTCATCTTGACAGCTGGGCAAGTGAATATCCAGTGTTTAACCGTTTCTATTTGCTCATTCAAATAGCAAAATCGACAGCTGTTGTTCAGGCAATTTGTTTGCTTTTGTCTGAACAGTACCTCCTTGGTATAGTATAGATTGAGTCTTAGTCGTAAGAATTGATTGCGGTGGTGCCTGCTTTGGAATTTCTGTAAATATCTCGGCATTGTATTTAGTCTACGAGGTTCATTGGGGAAATCTCTTAATGATTTAGTGTTCACTCTTTGTTAAGCCGTTTCAATCCAATCTCTCTTTTGTACTTTATTTTGACTGCATCTGGGTTCTTCATCAATGAGTCTTGATCGGTGTCCAGGTCCTCAAGGTGTTTTTGCCATATCTCGTTCCATTCATTCAGGGGCCAGATTCTAGTGCCATTTGTGGAAGTATTTAGTATACTCTACAGCAGCTTCTTTCATCTTGAACTTGGCGTTATTGAGTATAGTGATTGTAGTCCTAGTTAATTTCTTATAAGGCTCATGAGAACACTCGTTGGTAAATGTAGAAAGCTTTTCCAAAAAATCTCCTAACAGGGTCCAGGCCGTCCACTTCATACCCAATGCTGCTTCTGTGCCGTACGTTATCGTTGGCGTCACTTTTTGTTTATAAAACATTATTAAAGGTATCATCGAGAATTTCCTGTATCTGGCATGAATTGGCACCACGTGAAGCAAGCATTTTTATATTTAGCATGTTTATCCAGATGGTTTCACTCAATGCCTTGTTGAACTCAATACCCAGGTATCTAATAGAATCACATTGTTCGACTGCCTGGTTTCCCAATTTCCAGGTGAATGCGGTGGTCTTCTTGCTTCCATGTGTAATGCTTATTATCTTCAACTTTTTTTGTTGATAATTAAGTCGTTGTTGGACATATATGCTTCTAGGTTAGTCAGTTTTCTTTGAAGACCTGTTTGAGTGCTATCAAAGATCACCAGGTCGTCTGCGTATAATATCCAGGTGATGTGTTTCCCGTTGATTTCCGGTGCGAAGTCTGCCACATTTTTCAAGGTTATTGGCAGATCGGCTAGATATAAGTTGAACAATGTCGCTGCTAAAGGGCATCCTTGTTTTCCGAAGATAAATCGCCTTCTTTATTTAAGCGTATTCGGACAGATGTATTGGTATAGAACGCTTTGCCTATTTCTAACAATGTCTCTGGGCATTTCCATGCACACACTTTATCCCAAAGTTTTGGCATAGTCACACTGTCAAATGCTTGTTGAAAATCCATAAAGGCCAGAAATAGGTTGGATTTGTTTTTGTGTGTTTGCAGCTTCAGTGCATTCAGTGTGAACAGATTGAGGTCAGTTCCTGTTCCCTTGGTAAATCCAGTTTGCCGTATGGTCATGATGCGATAGTTGTTAGTCCAACATACAAGTTGTTTTTGAATATGGGTTGCAAGCAATTTTCCTATAACATCTTGCAAGTTAATAGGCCTGTCGTTTTTAGGATCCAGTCTATTGCCCTGCTTGTAAATAGGCACTATGATGCCGGTTGTCCATGTTGGTGGCAGTTTTCCAGTTACTGATAGGCTTTGAAGTATTTCATTTGTCAAAGTTGCCCACTCTTCGGGGGCTTTTTAAGATGTTTTATTTGTCAGCCTATCAGGCCCAGGGGCATTTGAAGATCTTAGTTTTTTAATAGATTTGCCTATTTCCGGTTGGTCACAAGTAATCGGCCATGCAGATGTTGTGCAGACGGCATCAGATTCTTCTTCTTATTTATGTCTGTAAAAACACTTGTATAGTACGTTATCCACTCTTGCTCGTTCACTCCGTTAATCAGAATAGCCTGAGAATTAGATGTTATTTTGTTTAGTAGGTTCCACGTTTCTCTGCCGTTCGTCTTACATAGTGCCCGAGCATCTCCTCACCTTGTTCCTGGTCTCTGGATAGTCTAAATGAGAGATCCAGTTTTGATATTGTTGTTTTCTGTGCCTCGTCAGCCGTGATCTACAAGGTTCTGACATCTTTGCTTTTCTGAGGTCAGCCCTCAGTACTTTCTTTTGATGGACTACCTCAGTACTGTATAAATGCTTAGGATTCTGAACCTGGTACTCAAAGCCAGTGTATTTAGTCTCTTTGAATGACCACAGTGGCACATATGTTTTTTCTGTATTTCCACTTTGTGCTCGACTTCAAAATGTTGCTGTTATTGCTGTAATAGCTTTGGCCAAAAATCTTAATAGATTTCTTCTTTGATTTATGATGGGGAATAAAATATCCGTTTCTACTTGTCGTGTGTTTCTTAGTTTCCAAGTCAATCGGAGTGGATTGTGGTCTCTCAAGCTCGTGGAAGTAATGTCTAATCTTTCCATGATGTGTCTCTAATTGCACAAGCTCCATATGTTGTCGGGTGTATGTGCGCTGTTATTTCCATTCCAAGTAGACTTGCCCGGCATGTCACCACTAGTTTGGCCATTTATCATGTAGCGGTTTCGCATTACCAACTCCTGGTGCCACTGATAGTCTTTTAGTCTTTCTGTATTCACAGTTAAAGACTTGTAATCCTTTGGTGTTCCAGTTTAATCTAGACTGTTCTAGTCGCCACATATGAGTATATAACAGTTTTGTAGTTTTAGCTAAGAATCATCAATTATTGTGTTTATACTTCCAATTATTTTTTTTGTTGAAATACGCCTAAGATTCAGTACATTTTTATGAGCACTGTGTATGTTGGAAGTTCTTCGTCAATATGAGTATGCTGCAAGATGGGTTAATATTCTCAGACATCTTGATTGTAACACCTAAAGTATTTTTAATCCTTTTTAATCCTCCATAGGGTCTTCCATGTGGACCTTTTGATGCGGGATTAAATAACATAACATATCCATCTCGCGTTGCAATGTCTCACATCCATGTCTCTTGGAGACAAATTGTCATGTTGGTCCAACTTTGCTGAATGAGACCTGAGTAGGTGTTTGTACCCTCGGGTGTTCCAAAAGATGAGAGTTCCCCTATTCACTGTCTCTCTTTTTCTTGTAGCTAGTCTTGATTTTTATTTACAAGAGCTCTTGTAGGGCCAGGCCCAGTCTGAGTGATCTTGAATATTTCTCGCTGTTTTGACCGCGGCTCGCTCACTGTATATTGCTTTGTTTTCAAAGGTTACAGTCAGACGTTTCTTGTCTTTGTTCTTTTTTGGAATTAGTTGTTGTTGTTCGCACACGATTTTTAGATGGTAATCAGATTTTTTCTCACCTTCGTAAGCGGTCGTGGTCTTTGTCTGGTGTAGTCTTGTATTCCAAACCCAAATGGTAGAATTGAGGGTGTTGCTGTTTAGTAATAGATCTTTTATCGGATGGGATTTCATATGTAGCACCGCCCAATCGACTCTAGACTCTTTCACATATTCAATTATCGCAACATCATCAGAGCTCACAGACCCCGGTGTGGGAACACAGTGTAATAATTGTATTTCATTCTCTCTGTTCAGGTTTACCTAATTTGTTACTGTCAATATGTTTTCTAGTACTACTTTGTCTATCTTTTCATGTCTCGATAAGTTTTTGTATGGTCACCCTTTATTAGTGCCTTTTTGCTGTGAATTGCATGGTTTTACAGGATTATAGATTCTGGTATTCAGCGATACCCCTGCATCTTTATTCCAACCAGAGTGGACCTCTGTCCTCTCACTAAGCTTTTTCTGTTTCTGTGCCAAAGTCATAAAATCGGAATAGTTGCTAGCATCTAGATCTTTATCACAGAAGACTTTATGGTTCCTGTGGTTTGATCTTGGTCTTTTAGTTGTAGCTCTTGAAACCTGGCTCAATGAATTCTCTTCTTGCTACTGTTTGTTGTACTGTCCTCACCAAGCGATCTTAGGTCTTCATTCTCTTCTGTATTGTGACATGTCTTCCAGCAGATCCTAGTCTTCCACATTACTTGCATCTGGATTCCTCAGAGCCTCATTTGCATCTGAATTTTGGATTCCTGTTTTCAACGAAGACTTTCCTTTCTTTGGCCCGTCACTTATTCTATTTGGTTTGTAGATGTTTTAAATTCTTCATTACTTCATTTTTTATTTTGGTTTCCACCTTTTTAGTTTTAACTGGAAGTTGGACATTTCTCAGCAATGCCCATGATCCATTTGATCTCGGTTTGGTTTTAGCTTTGAAGTTTTTTGATTTTCCTTCAGTATCCGGTTTCCTTTTTTCTTTTTTACACTCATTTGACGTTGCTAGATTAGTTTGATTTAGTTGTTTTTTGAAAATGTCAAATACATTCCCTCTATCATTTTGATTTGGTATTTGCATGCTCAGATCAAATGTAGCATTATGCTCAATTTGGACCAACATAGCAGAGGAGTCTGCTAATGTTATCTCGTGTTCTGTGGTCGTTGGAAGTTGTTTTTGATTACTTTCGTGTTCATCCGTTTTGGGCAAGTACACCTCCTCGGTCCCACAAGACTGTAAGGGGGATTTATTTCTTAGGAGATCTTTCCTTGTGCCAACACTAGTATGTACTCTTTGCTCCTTGCACTTACATGTATTCACACTTTCTCGATGGCCCGTTCTGTTTTGCAATGAGGGTTCCGATAGTTCTACAGCGGAGTGAATTAAGGTGTGTTGGTTCCTGGTGTCTAAGATCGCATCTTTCCTCATCCACTTTGTGGATTCCAGCAATGCATCCATCATGCTGTTTTTTTCTGTATGTTCTCCTTGTCCCATATCACATAATCTTGCCTGCCACCTCGTGGAGGCCTCTGCTTCTAGATCCAGCATGTCCCAAACAACTGTTGTAAATGTTTCTTCTATGTGCAGAAGTCTGGCGTGGTCCATGGCAAACAGGGTGTTGTGATCTTTTAGACTGTGTATGTCTTCATATAGTTTAAAAATTGAGCTAGTAATCTAGTGAGTGCAGCTATCACATTATTGTGGATTTGCATTGTTGCTTCACTTCACAGATGCATACTTTGTTGGACGTGTTCACTGTTGTCTGAGTGATTGCTTAGTTGCGACTAGGATGACGAGCACTGTGCAATGGGGGATTCACGATTAATCACGATAGAGCTGTCATCATGAACTTGACTATGATTTTCGTTGGCAAATCTGTCGTCCAGGGCAGTTCCCGCTAAAGTGCCAATCTGTTTTATCAGTGCTCTACGCATGGTTTTGATCCAGTTGCAATACGCTCGTCGGGAAGAACTGTTGTTTTCCATTACAAGCCAGAGAAGCTGGTGTAGATATGTATTTATTTACATTTCTATTCAGGTGTCTTTCCTCAAATTAGCACTGCAGCGACTGCTGGCGACTGCTCACATATTCGCTCACTGATGTGCAGCATCTTCCCTCAACATTGCTAAAATCCTCCTTTCCTGTTCAGTCGAGAGTGGCTGTGGTTTTTCCCATGCCTTGCATTTTTTCAACATTATTTCCTTTCATTTGAAACGCTTTGTGGTGTCTATGGTTCTTGCTCTCATTTCAATTGATGTAGTTTGTTCACTCACTTTTTCCTCCTACACAGTTTTCGTGTTGGTACTGGGGAGCACTTCTCCATCTTTCCCTTGTTGCTCATGGTTTGTTTGTTTGTTTTTTCCCTGAGTGTCCAAAGTATTGGTATAGCGTTGCTTTGTGAGGCTTCAGTGTGCATCTTAAGGGTGCTGATACATCCTAAGTCTTGTGCTTGTGTACACAATTCCACAGTTTATATTTCGGGTTCTAACCCGCGAGGCCAACGCTCTGTTTCATACTCCACTTTTTGTTCGTGAGCGGTCATTTCCTGTGAGCATTGGCTGTTACCTTGTAGTAGCTATTGTTCATCTGGGTTGAGGTTAACCTTGCTGTTTCTATTAGGTTATATTTGGCGAATATCAATGCCTCATCAGCCTGCAAGAGCTCGGCGTCAGTTACATCCAATGTGCGCATATTTGAGTCATGATCTCGGTCTGAACGAGCAGTTTCAATCAGAGCACCCTGTCTTTGATGTTTATAAGGTGCCGAGGTATCGTGCACGCTCAGTCCTTCTTTTGTAAGTGAAGTTGACATTGGATTCTCTTTCGATGCCATATTGTCAGTCTCAGGCTGAGCCTCCATCGCCCCCACAACAATGTTCATGCATTCACTCACTTTACTGGAATGATCGATTATGCTTTGTTCAACCGCAGCAGGAGCAGCAACAGCCGGTTGCAGGCGTTGTTTTTGCCTCGTTCGCGGTCCAACATGTTCCATTGGGATGTAGGCTGCTCCCGCTGCAAGTACCGCCGTAAGCTTTCTGACAATTCTTTACCAGTTCTTGTCGGGACTTGTGAGGGACTGGAAGAGACTGGGACTATCTCTCTGCTGGACTCACATGGTTTTAAATGCATTGAGAATGCGCTGTTCATTTCCCATTACATTATTCATGTATTTTACTAGTGTCTTTCCAGATCACCCTCTTCTGGCACTTAGCAATAAAAATTGTTCTAAAGAGCATAATATTTAATTTGGGGAAATTCTCATATTCATTTTGGGTAATTCTTTAAAGGTGTGTTGAAAGCAGAGACTCAATCGTATTCCCAGGGAATGCCCTGTCAGCAGGCTCTTCCTCTTCCTTTACTCCCTTTTTCAGGAAAGTAAGTTGCTTCCAATTCCCTCATTATTAAGGCTATGTCATCTCCAGATATATGCACATTCAGCACTCGTCCAATTGGAACAGGTGCTATTCTTCCCTGCAGCGTCTCCAGTTTCAGACTGCCACTTCCCTGTGTGTTCCTGCTTTTTTGTGGACAGGATCTTCTGCTTCAGAAAAATGACTCCTGTAAGCAAGCCCATGTAATTCCTTCGGTCAATGATTGATTTGAATGAAATGACAGGCCATATGTGTTCTTCTGCTGTAGATACCTTGTGTTTGACTTTATGGCAATACAAACTTCAAAAGGTGTCACTTTAGTGGAAGAATTTATTTCTTTTTGAGGTTCAGCAATGAAAAGTAACTGGGTTCAACCAGCAGATGCTAATCTCCACTCACACTGCAAATCTCAAGTTGCTGTTATTTGAACTTCTTTTTTGAAGAATCATCTGGAATGGTGCTCCCAAGGTTGAGGGCTAGTTTTCTCTGGAGTTAAACTCTGGTCAATGGAAATCACTAGATGGAGCTGAGATGAATCCTTGTCATTCAAGTCAATACAAAAAACATTGTTTTTCCATTCATTTACTTTCTAAGATATTAGGTCCACCATGTTGTTCTAAGCTTTGTACAGTATCCGGACAGCTGTTGGAGAAATGAAATTAAATGTTACTTTTGAAGCACTTTGAATAAAATGATGGTTCATTTTGGCTTTATTTGATGTACACGTTGGAAACTGCATACATGTTACCATTTAGAATACTTGACAACATCCTATCACTTGGTGTTTGTCATTTTAACAATGTCTGTGGCACAGACTGCGTTCACTTGCTTGTTTGATCATATGTCTGACCCTCTCTGGCCTCTACACATTTCTTATATGCAGTTCCATGATTTGTAAGAAATGTTTGCCCGACCTGCTGTTGATTTTAGTCATTAAAAACCAATTCTTTGGGGTTAGTTTACATGAGACTTTCTGGTGTGTGTCACATTCCATGCTATTTGTGGGGTGCTGTTTCTCAATGGAACAGGCATGCTAAAGCGACATTGTTGCAAGGCCAACCACCCCTGATTGAACACCGCACATTGACCAATCATTCATGACCTGAGCATTCAGTCTTTAATAGTTGAGAATGACCAGTGGAGGCCTTTGCATTATGTGCGTTGGGGCAAAGCCTCTCAAAGTATGCACAGGCTGTCACTGCACTTGTCATGCAGACCGTTCCTGTCGTAAACTATACTGGAGCACTCTGCGTGGCACAGTGCCACGTAGTGTCTCAAGCAACATAGGCCTGCATACCCTCATGTGGGGCCTGTCCTCGTTTCTGGGTCCTGCAGGGTCTCTGTCCCTGCAGGCACTAGGTGGCGCTTCTGAGCAGCAGGCAGGAGGGCGTCAACTTTGACGCACTCCTGTCCTCCCAGAGGCAGGACTCAGGACGGAAAGCTGTCAATCAGCTTCCCTCCCTGCTTCCTGTTTCCACTAATTGCCAGTAGAGCTAGAGAAGTGAGAAACTGAAACCAAGGGATCAGGTTGAGAGCGGAAAGGTAAGGGTTTTTTAAACATTTTTTTAAACCGCAGTTGGCATTGCATGTCTGTCAGTTCATTTGAACGTTTGTGTGTGTGTGTGTGTATAAGTGCACTTGTTGAACTATTTCCTGGACAATTGGGATACTCAAAATCCAATTGTGTGGGAAATTATGGGAGTGTGTGGGTTGGGGGGTTTGGGGACAAGTGCTTTGTTTGTACACTGTAGAGGTGGAAGTCCAACAAAAAGCATCATTATTGAAGCCCTACTTCATTTTTATTTTAAAGTTCTTGCCTTCAGTTTTAAAGGTAATGGAAAACAAGAGAAATTTAGAATCTACACTTCTCCATGCAGCAAGTGCTTGCCATTTTCCAAATGATGGCCTGGCTGAGACACACATGGCATTGCCTGGGCTATGTCCTTCCAGCACCTCTTAAGGAGCTCACAAACACATTTCCTTTCTCATCGGTAAACACTTTCTTATGCATGATGGCTGTAGCATTTCCTGAAACACCCAAAATGCAAGCTGTTAACTAGGAAGCGTGCCAATTTCCAAGTCGGTCAAAGTGAATAGAATGAAGTCCCCTTTTAAAGATGTATTTATAACCAAGCAAGGGAAAATCCTAGCCATTGTTTATGGAGAACTCTCTTCATTTGAAAGCCGCTATCCATTCATTCTCGCCACACAGAGTGCCCTTCTGAGCCTTATTGCAACAGTGAGCGTCGTGGGGATCATCACTATAAAGTGTGATCGCCGAGTTTAGCACATGGGTAAGCGTAGGGGACCTGGAAATGCGTTTTCGCCCAATAGCGAAGGTCTCTATGGGTTGGAGATAGCAGCCATTCATCCACGTAGAGGAGCAGTTAGGGAGGGGGTGGGCAGTTGAGGTGAAGGTGGAAAAAAGGGGGGCAGTTGGACAGACGGATGGAGAAAAGGCAGGCTGTTTGTGAAGGCGGCAGTTTGTGAAGGCGGCAGATGCATTTTAAAGCCAAATTCTACCACAGCTGATTATTTATATATGTGAAAGAAAAGGTTACCAAGCTGTTTGCGGAAAAGAAAGTAATTGGTTTTTGCGCTGTCAACCGCTTATTTTATTCCCAAAACATAACAGTAATTTCTACAGCATGAGGTCTGGCATGGATTCACATGCTAATGAATATTCTCTCATCGTCAGGCTGGAAATCCTCGGTAAAAGAAAAAAGTTCCACTTTAAAACTGTATCGCTGTCCTCCTGGGTCATACTGCCCCCATCCAATGACAGTCTCCCTAAGCCCTGTCTCTGGCAGCCATCTTCAGATTTTTACTGCACGCTTCATTGTTAGGAGTCCTAGAGTTGCTGTCCGAGCTATCTGTATGTTTTTTCCACGAGATTTTAGATTTTAATTTCCACCAGAGCCTGTGCGCTCTTTCCTTATCGACCGGCGGTGGGGGACCCTTTGTCGGTGATGTTTTGCACCCCTCAAGGGTCAAAGATTCATCAAATTTTCTGGAAGGCCGTCTTGGACCTACTTCCTGCCCTTCGACATGACTGAGGAGAAAAAGGAGGTAAGGACCCTCTTCAGGCCCTTCACCAAATGCGGGCTATGAAATGTCTTTATGGAGGACAAACCTCTACAATGCCTTTTACTGCCTGCACCCGGACCACAACAAGGTGGGGTGCAAGATGTGCCTGGGCTTATCGAATAAGACAATGAAAGACAGGCATAGCAGGCTGGTGGCATGGCTCAACTCAAACAAGGCCTCTGTGATCCAGGTTCAAATCACTCAGAGTAAAAACAGGGTGGTGAGACGGCCCAAAGACAGCCCTCCAAGATTGATGTTCAATCGATGGAAATCTCATCCACGGATGACAACGACCTACAGTCTGTCCATACGGTCCACGACCACAACAGTGCAAGGGCCTAGCGATCCATTGTTCCCTTTGCAGCCAAGGGACATATCCCACTCTCCACACCCTAGTGAGGGAGATCCAGCAGAGGTTGCCCCCAGCAACGACACCTGTTGTGCCACAGGCTTTTAATCTGCCTCCTGTAAGAAGAGAAAGCGTCATTTGACGCCTCCACATCCGCCTCCTCTGCCACGGAGGGCTCCCACTCAACCAGTGGAGCCGGATATGCAAACTGACACGGGTACGGACACAGCCACGGGAATCGAGGAAGATGAGTACTTCGTCCCGGCAGATAATGAATCACTGCACCTGGATGCCCCCTCAGAGTGTCTTTCCACTAGATGAAGTGGGATCACTAAACTAGATCTCCAGGGCCCCTGATCTGTTCCAGCTGGTGCCCAAGGAAACCAGGAAAGAGGGCTTCTTGTATCAGCGACGGAAGTACAAGAGGAAGGCAATCATGGCACTGCCCTTTCTGGATGACATTTGGGAGGAAGGCCTAGCCCTCATGAAGAACCCATGCATGTCTCCAACCAAGCGAGACAGGTTGCAGAAGAAATATAGGGTGCGGGACTCTGCACCCACGCAATTGAGTTCACAACCGTCGCTGGCTTCATCAACATTTCCCCCAGACAGCAAGGGGAAGAAGTTGGGTGCCAGGGAGCAGAGAAATTTACACTCCGGCATCCACGATCAAGGCGGACAGTGCTCTGGCTATCTTGGCCCGATACGACCAAGAGCTTTGGTACAATCTAGGCCTGATTCTGGAGTTCCTCCCCGGTGACAAGAAGATGGAAGCTCACGCTCTCATTCGGGAAGGGGAGGTGGCGTCGGACCATGCCATCATGGTGGCACTGGACATTACTGACACAGGTTTCCAGCAGATGGGAAACAGAGTCTGCCTTCATCGGCAGGCATCATTGAAGGCCACAAACTTTCAGAAGGACGTGCATGCGAAGGTGCTGGACATGCCTTTCGACAGAGAAAATCTGTTTGGGAAGGCGGTCGACAAATCCCTTCAAGCCATAAGAACAGATGCAGAGACTGGCCGTTCCCTAGGAACTCCAACAGCATTGCTCGTCTTCTTTTCGCTCCTCCATGGGTAAATTGATCAGATCATTCAACGGATTCTCCATATTATACAGGCAACCTCCCCGATCCTGAACGCAGGAACCCTACAGTGGTCGTTCCCAGGCCTACGGTTGCGGAGGTCAGCGTCGCTGTCGCCTGCAGAGTAGCGATGCGGCGCCCAAGCAAGCCTGAACCACCCAAGACGTTGGGCCCTCACTTGTGCACCCCAGTGGGAGGCCGGTTGACAAGGTTCATCAGTGAGTGGAGGAAGATCACCACCCAGGGACACACCTTGGAATTCCAACGCAGGTGCCCAGGTATTCCACCGGTTCCCCCTCAGGCGCTCCTCATCCCTCAGCTCATGGAAGAAGTACGAGCCATGTTACGGAAGGGTGCGATGGAGCTTGTTCCCCATTGACTCCGGGGCTCCAGAGTCTATTCCAGATACTTACTGGTAACTGGACTTGCGCCATCTGAAAAAGTTACCTGAAGTTCCAAAACTTCAGGATAGTTGCGTTGCAGCACATGCTCTGCCAACTGGAGGAAGGGGATTTCTTGACGTTGGACTTGGAGGACGCCTACTTCCAAGTCCCCATCCACAGTAAACATCAGTTTCTATGGTTCCTGGTGCAAGGGCAGCACTACCAGTTCAAAGCCCTACCATTCGGCTTGAAATCAGTCAAAAGTGTTTACAAAATGCTTGGCCCCGGTGGCGGCCCATCTGAGTCTATAGGGCATACATGTGTACACATACCTGGAAGATTGGCTGATGCACGCCAGCACTTGAAATCTGGCTGACGAGCACACGAAGGAGACCGTTCGACTTCTGACGGAGCTGGGGTTCTCTGTAAACTATCATAAGTCCCAAGTTGACGCCATGGCAGAATGCGCTGTGACTCTGCGCCAGGCTCAACACAGTGACTTGCCTGGCGTCACCCTCGGAAGAGAGGATAACAGCCATTCAAGGGAAGGTGCAACAATTGTCATTGGCGAAGACAGCCACGGTGCAGGACATCAAGTCGTTGCTGGGCATTATGTCATCCTGCATCTCCCTCGTTCGTCTCTGCATGTTTCAGATGCAACCCCTACAAGAATTCTTGGATGCCCGTTGGATACAAGTTTCTGGAAGATTTGCTGACAAGATCCCTTTCAACAAGGAGTTCCAGCAGGCGATAGTGGTGTGGGGTTGTGCTCCCATATCGCCCGGGGATGGGATTTCAGACCCAAGCATACCAGGAGACGTTCACCACGGATGCCTCGCTGCAAGGTTAGGGGGGGGCGCAACCTCACACCAGAGGTCTATGGCTTCCAGAAGAGAAGGATCTGCACATTAACATCCTGGAGGAACAGGCACTGTTCTGGGCCCTCAAGTCTTTCCTGCTGTCTCTGAATGGCAAAGTGGTGAGGATCTTCACGGACAACACCACCACCATGTTCTACATCAGGAAGCAAGGGGGCACTCCATCCCGAGCGCTCTCAAGGGAAGCTCAGGGCTTGAGGCACTGGGCCATCGGACAGGGGATGTTCCTCATCCTTCTCCACCTGGAAGGCATGAAGAACACAATCGCAGACTCCCTCAGCAGGGAACTGCGCTCCTGCCATGAGTGGGAACTTAGTCAGGATCAGGTGGACCACCTGTTCGTCAAATGGGGCAGACCCTAAATCGATCTCTTTGCCACAGCGGCGAACTCCAAATGCCAGAAGTTTGCCAGCAGATTCCTGTCAGAATGTTTCTGTACGATTTTCCCCTGTTTCCTCTCCTGCTACGTGTGATCAACACACACAGACGGTGTCGGTGCAAGATGATACTCATCGCCCCGGCGTGCCCAAGGCAGATTTGGTATCCGGACCTACTCGGCGTGGCTTCCAGACAAGTTGCCGGTACTTCTGGATCTGCTTGCCAGAGCCAGAGCAATCCTTCATCACAACCCAGGATCCCTGAACCTGAAGGCATGTCTCCTGCAGCTCTAGAGTTTGGACGTTATAAGCTGCCAAAAGTGTTACGGCCATAAGTAGAAGCTTTTTTGCATGTGGTGCCGGTCACTGCCCCACAGATTCGTACATACTTGCCTTGGCAAAAGCTGGTCTGGCTCACGCCTCCATCAAGGTACATCTGGCAGCCATCTCACACTGCATCAGATCCCCCCCCCCCCCATGGAGATCCTTGTGGTGGTCCCACAGACTCGTCAAAGAGTTCGTCAAGGGCCTTTTTTCGATCTTTCCCACCGGTGAGGGTGCCTGCCCCGGCATGGGAACTCAACATAGTACTGACAAGATTTATGGGGGCACCTTTCGAGCCTATGCATCAAGCCCCACTCAAGCTTCTCTCGTGGAAAACAGCGTTCCTCGTTGCCATCACCTTGGCCAGACGAGAGGGTAAGTTCCGATCCTTGTCCTGCAAGCAGCCATAGCTTCCTTTCCACGAATTGTGGGTGGTGCTGAGTATGCAACCCTCTTTAATGCCAAATGTTCTGTCGGAATTCCTCCTCAATGAGCCTTTGATATCGGTTTCCTTCCCGAAACCTTTTTCGCCGGTGGAGAGAACCCTGCATTTGCTGGATGTTTCTCATGCCTTGAAGTTCAACGCGGCACGCACAAAGTTTTATGAAGACTTCTCAATTGTTTGTGAACTTTGGACCTGTGAATAACGGGAAGGCCTTGCCCCCAAGGCTTTCATCTCAAGATGGCTCTCCGGCTGCATCATGCGCCGTCATCGGCGGGAGCTCACCCCACCAGAGCGATTGCTACGACAACGGCGTTCCTTTCTGGTTTACCCCTGCTCGACATCTGCAGGGCTGCGATGTGGAGGTCCATGCATACCTTCACGCGGTTCTACTTCGTTGACAGGGATTCCAGGGACGGTTCCCGAGTCGGCGCAACCTGTTCGCTTAAGGTGAGTCTGTTCCAGGTGTAAGTGTTGATTATTTCTGTTGAGCCTTGGCACCGCCCGTGGTTTTGTAAAGTGTACTGCTGTGTATTCGTTATTCATAAGCACGTGAATCCATGCCAGACCCCATGCTGGAGATGGTGTAAATTACTTACCTGTAACTATTGTTCTCCAGCATGGGTATGGCATGGGTTTGTGCGCAAACCCTCCTTCAAGCCCCTCGGTGGCTCTTCTTGATCGTTCTGCCACTTTACGTGCTTACCAAATCTGAAGACGGCTGCTAGTGCCATTTGGGAGAGGAGTGTCATTGGATGGGGGCAGTATGACCCAGAGGATAGCGATTGGTTCAGAGGAGAAATACAGTTTTAAAGTGAAACTGTTTTTTTCCTTTTCTAAAGATTCTCTGCCTGACGGGGATTATTCATGAGCATGTGAATCCATGATATGATATATTTTATTTCTATCGCACTCGTACACAAGTGTTTCATGCAAGACCCATGCTGGTGAACAATAGTTAGTAAAGTAACTTAAACTTTGTCTTTTCAAAAAATGAAAAAAAACAGGTTACTTAATTTCACAAATACAAAGGGCACACAGGCATCCCCAAGTGTCCCATGAATATATCAGAAGAAAATACAGCATCACTGACTCCTTTCCATTCTCATTTGCAGTTCTGCATTTTTAAGGAAACTCAAAACTGCAACTTCTAGAATGCAGTGAAACGATGCAGGTTGCACCTCTCAACATGTAACATAGTTGGGTCTATTGGGTTATCAAGCATCCACCTACCCTAGCTTTAACTGCCCACCTCACCATGACCGAAAAATACCATATACAACTCAAGCAGTGCAATGCCAAGTGCGAGCAGTCTACTCCGATTCTTTTTACTTGGCATTTTGGTACCTATAGTTGTGCACTTGTAGTGAAATGGGCATAGCATGCGGTTGCAAGAATTCAAAGGAAAATCAAATCGGGATGAATAACTTGTGCCTGACATGGTGTGGGTAATGGATCTCGTGTTCCTGCCCATTATGCATAGCAAGTAGGTACTGGTAGGAAAGATCTAATCAGTGGCTGGCCTTTCATTTTTGGTTAACAGCACTTCTCATCTAATGATTTCCCCATAGGTTTGGGCCTACAAAACTAGAAGTCCCAGAATGCAAAACACATTTGATAAACACTAGAGTCGGGTGAAAATATCAAACTGTCACAAGATCACTAAGCCATATTAAAGAACTGTTCAACATTAGTTTCCTCTTCAGATCGATCAGGAAGTTCATGCCAAGTGTGAAAAACACTACAAGACACGCCCCAGACCCAGATCACCCTACTAATCTGCTACTTGCGGCCCATCATTTATAAAGGGGCAATTAAACTTCCCTTGTTCATAAGAGCACAGTGACGCGAGTCAAAAAGCCAGGACTAGCAGATCGTCTCAAATCAAAACTGTACAACACAGGAACTTTCTCATATTTTTGTGAATAGAGTATGCGTGAAGGAATGACGATCGATAATAGCAGTGTTTGTGTACAACTGGTCCTTTAGGCAAAGGACCATTGCAAGAGGGAAAGGGAAGGGGGCGTTAGTTAGGAATTAAGATTTGAGGAGGCAAGACCTGTCTTCTTTGTAACGGTCAGTAAGCCCAACAACTAGCGACAAGTGATACGAATCTCGTTGTGTGCACCGAGCCTGCAGTCGACAGCTCACTCCAGCACTCCTCTGCTGGGCACGCAGTTTGCAGCTCATCTCAATTTCCCGGTACGGTTTTCGACAGAGCTCCCTTTTGCCCAGAATAATCAGCTGAGCTCGCAGTCTGCGGCTCAATCTAACCTCCAGGCACTTTAGGCGTATCCCCACATGCCACCCAGCGCTTGCTCTCCGCAGCACCAGCGAGTCTGTTCCATTCTGGAAAATCTACCATTTCCAAAACGCATTCAGGCGTCTCTGCAGACCATGCCCCACGTCCTCTGCACGAGTCAGTGCTAGTTCCCGACACGGTACGCTCTGTAGCGCCATCTGCTGGTCACGGCAATCGCAGCAGGCCTGGTACAAAAATGAAGGGGAAAAAAAATCAGTGTTTGAGGAAATTATGGTGAACATTTGGTGAACAAACTGAAAAATTAACAAATCTTTATTAATAACGCTGTAGGAGGTGCAGGCAAATTACAAGAAAGGCAATTGGATAACTTTTCCATGCAGCTGAGCCACCTGTATGAAAGAAGGGTGCAGTGAGGGCTACCTCCAAGTCCTGAGGCTGCACAGCGCCCGTTAACCCGCAGAGCATGGCAGGCCCACAACACAGCACTACAGCACAAGGAAGGAAGAGCAGGCGGCGGACCCACCAGCATTTCAAGGTGCGAGCCCCGGGGCGACATTTCTCCCTTCTCCAGGAGCCGGCACCTTTTCCATTACAGCTTCAACACGACAAAGGACCCCAATTGGCGGAATGGGTGCAAGACTTTAATGCTTTCATAAGTGCCATGGGGGAAGAAAGATCACCAGACATATCTGACATTTTCATGAATTTGCCGGGTAAAGAGATCAAAGGCATTATAAAAAGAATCCCGGAATGGAAAAGAACATCGTATGACACCCTCATAGAAGCTCTCAACAAAAAATGTATCATACTGCCCAACAGAGACTACGAGAGGTAAGTCTTCAACCATTGTTCACAACTGCCTCATGAATCTGTTGATGAATTAATCACGAGACTCGGGACAGAAGCTAGTGCATTGTCAGTTTGCACCCTTTTCTGATGACGAGGCCATTGGTCTGCGTGAGATTGAAGAATGCATCTCACCGCCTTAAGGAAACCGCTACTGAAGAGACCATTGTCCGTTTATGAGGTCACTATTGAAATAGCTAGAGTACTTGAACGTGTCGATGTACAAGCGGCGGCCATAGAAACAAAAAAAAGACTGGGAAAGCGGAGACAGTGGTTGCTTTCATGTCATCCAGGGAACAGGATAGACAGCCCACAACGAGACCCAACACTGAGTGCGTCCATCTGTTTCCCATACTAGCAACCCAGGACACTGACTTGACCACAGAGGATTTGTTTCAGGTGCGGGTTTGCGTTTCCACATGCCCAGCGATCAACCAGGTGTGCTCTAAATATGGCAGGGAAGGAGGACATTTTCACAATGTATGTCAAGAGGGCATACCATTTCCAGTAACGAGAAACCCGCCCACTGCCATGTGGAGGCCACCGATCAGATCCACACAACACACCATGTGGAGGACGTCCGAACAAGACATACAGATGCCATGGAGAGTCATCAGGGCAACGGAACAGGTACTGGACTACGGAATAGAGACCTATGAAGAAGCACAAACCTTACGCGAATGAACAGGAGACATACCCAAAATTCGAGGAAAATATCACGAGATGTATCTGGACTACGCGGATCAGTGCATCAACCTAATGCAGGGTGACCTAGGATCTGAGGAGGTCCCGAAAGTGGCCATTGGCATGGGGATAGCCACCCACTGCTTGCTTATTACTACAGGGGCCACGGTCGACATCATGGAGGAGCAAGAATTTCTTTAGATCGGGGACTGACAGATGTTATCGAAATCTACAGCTAGGATTTTCCAGTGGGGAACATGCTCACCATTACCATCCATAGGGCAATTCCAGTGTACGCTTACGCACCAAGGACGCTCTACCACTGCATCCATGTACTCAGGAGCCCGACAAGAGGGAGTTGTCTTCTCAGCTGCAGAACTGCCATAGAGCTGGGACTCAGAGATCCACTGTTTGGAAGCTGAAACTGTGAGATGCAGTGCAGAACCAATACAAATAATGGGCGTGGTAGCAAGAATGACCCACACCCCCATGTCAAAGGAACAGACATTTCCAACCCTTTTTACGGGAGTAGGGAAATGGAGAGACTCAGTCATAAGAATACATATCGATGAAATGATCCGCCCAGGACCCCAACACCTGCAGAGGGTGGGATTTCACTTGCAACGGGCAGTGTCTCAAGAGCTAAAGCAACTGCTGCAGAGGGGTATCATCGAGAAGGCAACAGAACCGACACCATGGATTTCACTGTTGGTGGTGGTTCCTAAGGAAGGGGGGGCAGATTAGGTTGTGCATTGTCGTCAGGATGGCCAACACAGTGATTCAATGTGAACGCCACCCTATTCCAAAAATAGGACATGATTGTGCAACTGAACAGAGCTATGAGGTTCTCGAAACTCTGTTTAAATCAGGCCCATCACCAGCTAGAACTACACCCTCACAACGTTTGCCACGCATGATAATTCATTCATATATGCATGCCTTATTTTTGGTATCTCCTCGGCAGCTAAGATTTTTCAGGAGGCCATTAGACAGGTACTACTGCCAATCAAGATGGCTGTTAACTACAGTGACGGCATCTTAGTTTATGACACCTCCCAAGAAGAACACAAGACTGCACTGATAGCTGTATGTGAGGCTCTTCCAGCAGCAGGACTCACACTGAACTTTAGTGCAACATCGACAAGAGGAAACTGCGATTCTATGGACCTATCTTTTCAGATTTTTTTATTTATTTATACCACGCACCATTGACCCTGAGGCATGAGGGCACCAACAAACAAGCAAATACAATCCAGAAACTGGGCACAAAATCTACAAATCGAGAACATTTAAAGGGAAACATCAGAACAAAAAATAAAAAATTGGAGCTATTATAAGAACTATAATAAAAAGACAAACAATACATGAACCAGGTCATTTCAAAACAATTCTTAGTTTAGAGGGTAAAGACGTAAGATGTATGTTTGTATTTCTGTTCAAAATCAATGGTAAGCTACTGGAACCACATCCCACTACTGTACAGTAGGTATTGTCCGTAGATTGTCCGTCGAGCACCAATTGTCCATCGGTACTCTGTGGAGAACTCTCAAGTCCTGAGTTCTAACACAATTGGGACCAAGTTTTAAATTAAGCCAAGCAAGAATGTTATTCTTGAGTGATTCCCTTGATTTGAATTGTCTCGGCTTGGCAACATTGGTGATAACATTTCTAGAATCCAGTACAAAGTTCCTTAAGCTAGGATCCATAACATTTGCCATCCTTGATTTATTTATTTTTTAATTTCCTTCGGGAGTGGGGGAGCCAGTATAGTAACAGGCTTAGTAAGAATCAAGGTACCCCCCAAAGGGACTTCACCCACTGGGCAAGGAGCCAGAGGCGTTACCTTCGCCTGCAAGGGCAAAACTATGAAGGAAGGCTCCATAGGGTCTGTTTGACATCGCTGATGAGAGCCATTCTGAATAAGGAGGGTTTGCAAGGATTTATCCAATACTTTAAGTTCAGTATGTTTAGACTTTGACCGGTTAGACGAAGATGACGAGCTGATGCACAAGTCTAGCCCAACCGAAGCCATCCAGGACTGAAATTCATCCTAGTTTGAGCATACCACAAGGTCCCGCAACATCTGTTCCTTTAAAAAGCAACCAGTTTTCTGGTGTTTTGGGGACACGCAGCCCCCTATCAATACCCTCTACCATTACTTCACCTGACAGCTTCAACTTGGCTATTTGCTGGGCTGACAAAATATGGGCGCCCATCGGCCAAAGGCCTTGTAAATTGTCAGATACATTATTCACTAATGACACCCCGTTTACCACTCCATGTTCATTGTGAGGGTCGGGTACCATTGTTGACTGTAGGTGCATTGAGATGGATGAGAGAGCATGCAGCGCTGGTATCAGTTTTGGAGTTGCTCTTAAGAGCTTTATTAGTAAGCAAAAGGTTAGTGAGTAGGAGATGTTCTTGCTTGTGCTTTTGTCTCCTTTTGGTGCTTAGTGCCAAGACTGAAGGGATGAGGCCGGACCCCGCGAAAGTACAGACCATAACTTATCTGGATGCACCCAGACAAGTGCCGAAGGTGAGATTGTTTCTCGGCATGACAGGGTATTGTGCAAGATATCTGCCCAGCTCTGCCACCACAATGGAATCCCTGAGACGCTGTTGGCACCAGTCGGAGTCCCTTGAAATAGGCGGGAAATGGGATGTGCGATTTTCAAAGTCTTTAAGAATTTTAAATGGCTCTTTTGAACTAGATTTAGCGTTATCAATACAAGCATTATAAAAGTTCTTTTTAGACTCAATTATAACGTTCTTATACTCTTGAACAGATTTTTTATATTTTTCCATGGTAGTCTGACATGGGTTCTTTCTCCATTCTCGCTAGTATGTTCTTTAATTTGTCTTCTACAGTCTTATCACAGAACCAAGTTTTGTTAATAGTTTCAGCTTTGATCGTCTTTGTTTTTTCTGGGACCAAAGTATTGATAGCGCCATTAATGGCGGATGATAAGTGGCTGAAAAGCTCCAGCATGTCTATCATATAAGTTCATATCAACCAGTTTAGTTGACACCAAGGCAGAGAAGATAGTCACATACTATTTTAAGTGTTTGTGCAGGTAGTTATAGACCTGGCATTGGTATCAAGTTTTAATGGGGGGCTTGGTTATATAATCGTTCAGCCGAAGGTGCTGGTCGCAAGAGTTTCACCATTATGCACCAATAACCAGTCCACGGTATGGCCTCCTTGATGAATTGGTGCCTTAACCTGCTGGGTATAGCCAATCGCTTCTAAGGCAGATGCATCTATTGGGTCTTCAGCCCATAGATCAAAGTCACCCATGACAATAACTGGTGAATTCATTTTAGTAATGTTATTCAATAGTGTTCTTCAAAGGATGGAATGGATCAGGGGAGAGGGATTTACAAAGTATACTTAAGACAAGAAAGATATAGTGGTACATTTTTATTTTGATCATGAGGTATTCAGAGCCATCCAAACGATGCAGTTTCTGGTCATGACAATTAAGGTGTTTTTTCACCACAATTGCTACACCCCTGATGATCTTCACGATCTGCCTTGAAAATTGACAGCGTTATTTACTGCTTTCTGAGTAGAATCTGATAGCCATGTTTCAGAAAGTGCTAACACATCAGGTTTCAGAGTGCCTATGTGGTCAGTGATTTCAAACGCATGTTTGACCAATGATTGTGTATTTAATAAACAAATGGAAAGGAGATTGGTGATGGATGTATAGAAATATTAGTAGGCACTTACCCTGGTTTGTCTGTTTACTTTGCTCAGTCTTATAGCACCATTTATTTTTTACTTCAGCATAAAAATTCCAAAACATGTATTGCTACTACCACCATGTGCTAATAGCCTTATAGACCTTGGGAGTGGTCAACAACCCCACCCTCGGCCTACAAGGCGATATTATTGCACTTCTGTAGTGCTCAGTGTTTTATCTTTTAACTAAATCCCATCCTACTGCCGCCCCTTCTGACCCCATTCCAACCCTTCTTATTCCCTAGATCTAACCCCCCCCCCCCTCATTTCCTACCTTACCTCCTTCTTCAACACTTGTTTATCCACGGCCACCTTCCCTTCTGCTTTCAAGCATGCCACTATCATCCCTATACTAAAAAAGCCTTCTGCTGATCCTCTTCTCGCCTCCAACGTTCGTCCAATCTCACTTCTACCTTTTCTCTCTAAAGTACTCGAACGCTTAGCTTATTCTCAAATTTCAACTTTTGTCACTACCCACTCTCTCCTTCCCCCCCCTCTCAATCTGGCTTCCGCCCCAAACACTCCACTGAGTCCGCTCTTACCTATGTCCTTACCTCTTTACCGCTTGCTATTCTAAGCATTCCTCAATCCTCCTGGACCTCTCTGCTGCCTTCAACACTCTTGATCACCCCTTACTCCTCAACGCTCTTTCCTCCCTTAGATTCAAAGGCTCTGTTCTTAACTGGCGCTCCTCTTACCTCTCCCACCGCTCTTTCGCTGTCTCTTGGGGAGGACAAACCTGTAACTTCAATCTCAAATACAGCGTCTCCCAAGGCTCTGTCCTTGGACAATTCGTATTCTCTTTACACCTCACTCCTTGCCCCTATCATCTTCTCCTTCCGTATTTCCCACCATTTCTATGCCGATGACACCCAACTGTTCCTCGCCTTTTCCTCCTTCACCTCTGACTTACATCTCAAACTCTCTTCCTGTTTTACTGCTATTAAAGACTGGATGCCATCTCATTATCTCTCTCAACACTGACAAAACTGAAGTCATGTTCTTTCCTTCTAACTCCCTACCCTCCCCATCTCCCCCTCCTTCCATCCATTTTCCCCCTTCTAATCTTTGAATTTCCAACCATGCTCATAATCTAGGTATTTACTTTCTCTTCCCTCTCCTTCTCTCATCATATCTCCCTCACTTCTCGGGCATGTCACTATCATCTCTTTAACATCTGTAAAGTCCGTCCCTCTCTCACCTTCCATGCTACCAAACTTTTAATTTCCTCCCTCATCTTTTCTCGCCTTTTCTATTGTTCTTCTCTTTTCTGCGAGCTTCCCATCTGGCCTCCTTCAAATCTCTATCACTCTGCCATCCGTACTCTGTCTACTCTCTCCCCATGACTCTATCTCCAACTCACTTTCTTACCTAGGATGGCTTCCTTTCCACTCCCAACTTAAGTTTCACTTCCTTTGTCTTGTCTTTAAATCTCTTCATAATCTCGCCCCTCCTTACCTATCTTCTCTCCTCTCATTCTACACCCCCTCTCGCTCCCTTTGTTCTGCTAATCTCTTCTTACTTTCTGCCCCCCCACCACCATGTGCCTCTTCTCGTTTCCGCTCCTGGCCCCTTAAACTGGCATTCCCTACCTCTCTATCCGCTCTTCCCCCTCCTATTCCTCCGTCCGCTCCTCATTGAAAGAACTTCTTCTTCATTCCCCTCCCTGATACCTTCCCTCGTTCCATTCCCTCCCTTTATTACCTCTCCCTGTCCTCCTTATCTTTCTTTCCTGTCTCTTATGATCTCCTCTTTCATCGCTCACTTCAGTCATTTTTTCTCTCCTTCCCTTTTCTCCTTACCTCCCCTCCCCTCCCTTCTTGCAAATTGTTCTAAATGCCGATTTTAAGACTTGATTCATGTATACTGTTTTGCTTCTACTGTTCCATGTTTGATGTGTTTCTTGTTGTTAACTGTATAGCGCCTTGGATGAAGGCGCTATATAAAATAATAAAATAAATCTTATCACATTTTAAGTGACAGAGCATTTAGTTAGGGTATATGCACATACTATCGCCCCCACCTTGAGTCTTCATTTTGTGGCAAATTCCTAGAGATGGAAGGGGTAAGTGGCTACAGATTATAATATGATGGGTTTATCGGCCTCCAGTGCAGAACATAGAAAGGCAGCAGGTAAGCTGAAACCCTAAATAACCATTTAAAAGCTATTACGCTTTTTGTCTGAAGCACATGGCCTTCCAAGGTGTGTGGGGTTGTTTCAATTGCAAGATTAAAGCGGTCCTGATAGGTCTGCTCACCCTTGCTTCCAAATGTGAGTCAGTGACTGAATAAAGTGAGGGAGCCCGTCCCACAACATTGCATTTTTTAGCACATTTTCAGAGGCAATTGAAAAGGGGTGTTAATGATTTACAGGCAGCTCTGAACATATCACATCACGTGCCAGCTACAGTCACTCAGCATGCATGCTACCAGTGGCTGCTCCTTTATTAGGGATCTTCTCGTGGTGTATGAGCGATCTACATGTTCCGTACATTTCTCGCATTTCAAAGCAGTAGCACAGTGCCAGACAGCACAGCCCACCCGGGTGCTTTATTTGTTCAAAGCACTGTTTTTCTGTCAAGCGGGTGCGTCTCTCACTACGTATTTTTTTTAAATGTTAAATGCAGAGCTCTTTGGGCTCCACAAAATACTTAAAACCCAATAATGAGAGGCCGACAGAATGAACGAAGTCTGGTGTGACGTGTTCATGTGTTTGTATGCATGCATGCAAGGGGGGGATGTCGGAGTGTACATGTATGAATTTGTCCGAATGCGTTTGTTTTTGTGCGTGCATGTGTGAGTTGCATAATGCTGTATGAATGCGTGTGAATAAGAGTGTGTGTGCTGCATGAGCATGTTTGAAGAGGGAGTGGGTCTCAAATTTTTGGGCTACTGGCAGCATGTCATTTTTTTTCTGGGCATCAAGGAATGACGAACAAGATTAGTGTTATTATGTAGCTAGTCTGGCCTATATTTACCAGTCTGGTCATGGGCTCTTGCGGCATGTCATTTTGTCTGGGCATCAAGTGTAAAGAAAGCAAACATAAGTTATTAGATGGCTAAACTGACCTACATTGGTTCAGCCAGACTGGGTATACGTTCTTACTGTGGCATGGAATTTGTTTAGAGCATCATTGGTAAAGCAAACGTGCAAAGTGTTATGTGGCTAAACATACCTGCAGTGATGACACCAGTCTTGCAATGTAGTCTTACTGTGGTCTGGCATTTTCTACTGGCTATCCAGGGTAAGCGCATACATGTGTTCTTATTTGGCTGGACTGGCATACATTGATGCAGCGGTTCTATGTTCATTCATCACCCATTTTCTTTGCTGAAAATCTTTGCCGAAAAAATGAATTGAAAGTTTATATTTTTTATTTGGGGTTCCCAGCCCACACTGCCCTATTAGTTATACCCTTTTCCTACCCCACCATACCCCTTATATGCCCTTACCCTTCCAACCCCACCCCATATTTTTCAATGTTTGTTTCCGGGCAAAAATGTACTGCAGAAAATGCTGCGAAAAAGAAAACAGGCAAGGAATGCAGCCAGTCTGGACAGGTTTCCTTAATGTGGCATTGCATTTTCACTCACCAAGCCAACAGGAGTAATATCTAATACTGGCATATATTGGTGTAACCTGCATGAACATTTTTATACTGGAATACATTCTGGGTAAAGGCATCATGTAAATGTGTTGGAAAATGCTCCTGTGCACTGTTGGTGACTTGCATCTATTGTTTTTTCCATGTGCTACAATACAAAAAAAAGATTTTAATGTGTTTTTACCCAATTCTTCATGGAAAGTGGGACACAATGTTGAAACCCAGCTGTAGGATCACTGCGACTCATGGATCAATATTTGATTCATGGAAGACATTTACAGTAGTACATTTTTCTGATACAAAATTCAATGTAATCTAAAAAGAAAGGTCACTGGCGGGCCGGTTCGACCCCCAGTTTTCAAGACGAGTGTTTATGAAGCCATGTGCAAGCTAATGGAAGCTTTCCCACAGCACAGTATGTCATTGTGTGCCATGCACCATCTTTCTGAATGGTACTCATTGCCTACATCGCAGGACAATAGATAATGCAACATTTGGTTTATTGTTAATTTATATTGACTATATCCCAAAGGGACCGGGCAGAAACTGCATCAGGGTGCAGATGTTGGTATCGGCGGACAGGAGCTGAGCAATGAATCAGTAGCTAATTATTGAAAGAGATCAGGTTTTAACCTTTTCCTAAACTGTGGCAAATAATTGATTTCATGTAGGTCAGCTGGTAGTGTGTTCCAGGCTCGTGGGCCAAAGATGGAAAAGCATCTTTCGTCACGATGGAAACATTTGGCTGATGGGATCATTGAAAGATTTCGACCCACAGACCAAAGTATACAGTTTGGTTGGTAAATCGACATTTTAGCTGAGATACTGAGGGGCCAGTCCATGAGGACATTTGAAAACCAGACTGAGGGTTTTAAAAAGGATCCTCTGCTGTACAAGAAGCCAGTTGGGACTAGAAGCCGAATAGCTGCATTCTGGGCAACTTGAAGGCGTTGCATTTAATTGGTTGGAATACCCATAAGAGGGGCACTGCAGTAATCTAATTTTGAGTTAACCAAGACCCATACAAACAGCAGTCAGAAGAGGCTTCAGCAATCGAAGTTGGAAATAAATACAATCTCGATAATTTGAAGATTACAGTTCAGGTTCGCCTGCCAGGCACAGCCAAGGTTTTTTTTTATGTTGGTGGCAAAGACAGTTGGAACATCAAAAAGCATTGGACATGGAACACAAGAATACATGTTTGTGAGTTGTTTCTTAGATCCGAAGACAACCTCAGTTTTAGAAGGGTTTAATTGGAGCTTATTCTCTAGCATACAGTTTTTAATCTTACATGCACAAGCAAACACTTGATCAGTGGCTTCCATGTTTTAAAAAAAATCTTAACATAGATTTGAGTGTCATCAGCATAAGCGTGATCACTCTGGTCAAACTGGGAGAAAAGATTCAATGGATGTCGGATGTAGATATTGAACTACAGTGGGGCGGGGGGTGGGAGGACCCTTCGGGTGCACCACATCTAACTGGCAAAGAATTAGAGTAGCAGGGTCCTATTTTAACCCGCTCAGTACGATCCAACAAAAAGGAAGAAACCATTTCAATCAGTCCTGAGACATCCGTGCCACTGTGGTTAATCTTGCAGTAAGAATGTCAAAATCAACGGTGTCAAAGGTATGTGAGGGGCGAGATCTGCTAAGGACTGGATTGGTTCAGCCATTCTCCTCCCACAGTATTACATCCTCAAAGATTTTGCAAATCACTTCCTCAAACCCACTCTGATGCATGCAACCAGGGATGATAAAACTTCAGTTCAAAGCTGTCACAGTTGTATGAGAATGGTGACGCTCCTTGGTTCAGAATGTATCACACATTTCCCACTGTAAAATCTTGCTGGACCAACTACTCACCATGCCCTGCTAGACTGCCTAGCTTTCGTAAAACAAAGCGCAAAGTCCACGCAATATGAGAACAGAGGTTCCCGAACTCACCAAAGCAGTGATATTAACAGTCATCAAACCCCATGGTTGGGCAGACCAGCTGCAAGAGACTGAGGGTCATTTTGCAAACACCTCATCATGCAACGCATGGATTCTGAGATGGCTTTAACGTTAAGAGTTGCATGTAAAGATGTGGAACAAACGGGTGAGTGTAATCACCTGATTAATCGATATGGAGAAACTCCTTTAGATGGATTTCAAAAATGTTTGGGGAAACACAAACTACAATTTCAGAGCCTCAAAATTAAACTGTATCAGCCCTGGGCAATCCCAAGGCTTAGGATACTAAGGGACTAGAAAACAAGCAGGTTTAATGTAGAGATGGGGAAGGGACAGACATTTGGGTGGAAGTTGAAATGCTTCTAATTGGTCCCTGTATACACATAGAAAACCACTATCTGGGAAGAGAGCACACGTTTTGCCAGTTGTACAACAGTAATTCTGTCTAAAGGTGAAGGACCTCATAAATACCTCCCCGAGAGAGACACTTGGCAGGGTAATTTGTTGTTGTCTTCCTGAAAAGGACCCTGAATAAGAGGGGAGGGGAACCAAATTAACATTTTTGCTAAGACACACCAGGTCTAGGAGAAACCGAATGTCAATGCTGAGAAACAAAAGGTCTGATAGAGAGCTATCTGATAGTCTGAAGTCTCAGGGGTTAAGGAAGAACCCATCATGTTCAGAAACACTGTGGGAAACCATGTCCAAAGTGAGGAAACCACAGGATCAGTGAAACTTGAGAAGAGCAAACTGAAAACCCTGAAGCCTGAAAAGTCTAGAGAGGCCTGACGAAAGAAGGAAGATCAAAGGAGGGTCCAGACCACGTGTGAACCCTGGAAAAACCTTCACAGGACATAATTTCTGTTTTGTTCTCCAAGACTAGGGTTGGATATTTGAGTCGAATTTGTGAACTCTTTGGTTGACCACTTCTTGGAACATTGTGTTAGATGTTGGTTTGTTTAATGCTTATAACGGGTAGCCAGGGAGGCTAAGGACTTAAGATTTAGACATTGTTTTGTGTAGAATACGATTACCCTGGAGGGATAAGGACTCTTGTGAATAGGTTAAGAACTTTATGATTTGGACATTTGTCCTTCGAGGTGTTGGAAACTCGGAGAAAACCCCACCTTCAGTTGTCCAATACTAGTCCCTGTTTACCAGTGTAACATTCTTACGTGTAGTTTTTTCCATAGTTACTATATGCATTTAGTCCTACTCGTCCCTTAACAAAACACTAAATAATGCCATAATTTATTAACCATGTTCATTAAGTTTCATTGGCAGCCTTAAGTCCACAAGCAATAGTAGTTATAAATGATGATCCCCCCCTTCTGGATATGTACAATTATTTAACTATACATGTAGTTCCCCAACAAGTATGTCCTCCTCCTATTCATAAGTAACCTGCCATCCTCCCCTTTGGTTATGAGTTGACCATCTCCTTCATTGAGCTCGAAATGGAACCAAGCCGGGAGAGCTAGCACAGTGTATGTTCTTACACCCTTAATGGAGCACCACAACAAATTGTCCACTGAAGATTTTTTAAAAATGTCAAAGTTAACATTGTATTTCTTTTCCTTGGTTTTGTGATGCCTCTTGACGGTGTCCAGTCATTTGGTCGACTGAAAACTGGTCGACTGCAATTTGGTCGACGCAATTTGGTCGAAAACCAAATGGTCGAATTTTTTATTTATTTATATATTTATTTTTCGGGTTTTCGTTTTGTAAAAAAAGGGGTTTTTAGAGAAAAAAAGGGGGTTGGGGGGGACCCCCCCAAAAAAATAAAAAACAATTCGACCATTTGGTTTTCGACCAAATTGGTTCGACCATTTGTCTGGTCGACCAATTTTTTTCGACCAAATGTCTGGTAACCCTCTTGACCTCTGAGATTATCCCATTGCTACAATATGATAAAGACCTTCATGATGGCGAGCTAGTATTATATGTTAAGTACAACATTCATGTATGCTAATTAGTCTGCAACAATCTGACAAACTACTGACATTGTTCAGCTTAGTCACACACTTGTATGCGAAACATTCACTTTGGATTGTTCAAGTTTTAATTTTCTTTTTTTCTTTAGCTACTGCTTTTCAGAAATGGCTCCAGTATGTGCAGTTGTTGGTGGCGTCTTAAGCCAGGAAGTGGTGAAGGTAAATCTTTAACTTTGAGCATGTTATGATGACTATCTTAATGCTTTTAAAAAGGTTATTTAATGAAATCATCACTGTGACTGAAACTGCAGTGCTGTTGATGGGGACACATCTATGAGAGATGGGTGCAGAGAGAACAGGGGTGAAAGAAGGGAAGGAGATTTGATGGTTGTCTACATAGAACTTATATGAGAAACCAATAGCGAGATAAGTTGTCCAAGGGAAGAGGTAGCGGGTCAAGGACAGAGCTTTGAGGCAACCGCATCAGGGAGTGGGCAGTGTCAGAGGTAGCAGTGTTCCAAATAAAAAAGGTTATCCTGTCAAGGGGGGGTATCCTGAAGTTCAAGATTGACAATGGTTCAAAAGACAGAGGGGTGTTCCATAGTATTGAAGGCAGCAGAGCGGTCTAGAAGGATAACTATAGGGGGG
Organism: Ambystoma mexicanum; assembly: GCF_040938575.1. NCBI lineage: Eukaryota > Metazoa > Chordata > Amphibia > Caudata > Ambystomatidae > Ambystoma > Ambystoma mexicanum. Next base: position 835,523,874 of record NC_090923.1, read on the forward strand.
CGTTTCTGATGGTTTGCAGAGGTTAAATAACTGGAAACCAGGGTAAGGTTTGTTTCTGTAGTGTGGCCCTGGAATCCCAACTGGAGAGGGGCATAGATTACATTGTCAAAGTAGGTGGAGATCCTGTTAATGAGCCTTTCAACACTTTTTCAAATGTGAAAGTTGAGAGATGGAGGACTAGAGTTGGCAGGGTATTTGTCAGCCGAGTTATGTATGTGGATTGGTAAAACAGCTACCTTGAAGGCAGGAAAGACCACACGGAAAATTAGATATTAAAGCGGAAAGAGAAATGGAAGCAGGTAAGTGGTGTCATTTCCCTGGACCTTTTGCATAGCTGATGCGCCAACGGGCGCAAGATGTTAGCTTTTCTTGGTATGTGATCCAGTTCTGTAGAAGTCTTTGGAGGTTTGGGGGGGGGGGGTTTCATCGGGAATGGCTTAAATTGGGGAGGAAGAAAGAAGCAAGGAGAGGGGAGTGGGGAGGGTGTCTTGAATTTTAGAGATCTTTGTCGAGTAGTACTAGGAAAAGTACTTTGCAGAGATTGTAAAGGAAATTACTCAAGGCCCAAGGAGGAGCAAACATGGCTTTCCGTGTGGAGGAGAAATTGTGGTGGTGTGAGCAAGGAGTAATAATTGCATTGATGAAGTAAGATTTAGCTGAGTTCAGGGCCATAATGAGGGTTAGGTCTCCTTTATTGGCCAACGTAGCGTTTCATGTTCCCTTTTAAGAAAATGGGTCTTGGAGGTGCTCAAGGATTGGGTGCAGGTGTCTAGTGAGTGAGGCTTCAAATGGATTCCAAAGTGAGATCTGAGATCTTAGTTAAAGTCAGTGAAAGCCTTTTCAATGCAGGAGATCTAGGGAGGACATTGAGATAAGCGGAACGTCATAGTCTAAAGAACGTTATGGACGTGAACTCCCATAACCACTCAGATACTAAGATGAGGAGGAGGACAGGGGAGTTTGTGCAAAGTGACAGGAACTCAAAATACAACATGCAGAATAGTTTTTCCAACCCTCCAGTGAGCGGGCCAATTATAAACGGCAACCACAATGTGGAGAAGAGAGGTGCAGCAAGCAGTGTAGAAGGTGACATTGCAATCCACGCTAGGGCTACGAAGTGCGAGGCACACAGAGAGATTGCCAAGTAGAGAAGGCCATTGGGACAGGTGAGAGAGATGCTGCGTGTGAGCAAAAAGGGCCATGGAGACATTGGGAGCAGTGCATATGCTCCTGGAGGTACAGTTGCTTGACGAGGCAGCAGACTTCATCCCAGGCCGAGAAGGAGAGCTGGTGTGTGATCACGAAGCCATGCTGGGGGAGTGCCCGCACCCTCTCAACTGAAAGACCAGAAAAGCCATAACGCAGATGCGCAAGCAATGTTGAAGATGCTGGAAAAGACCAGTGAGTCTTCCCAAAGCAGCTGGGGAACACAGGGCATTCCAACAACCCGGCTAACGAGTGATTGAATGGTACAAGATTTCCAATGCAGAAATATACAGACAAGTTTGTTCGAATGCCGCCAAGGCAAAGTATAAAGGCTAAGTTAAATAAGAATAGTTGAATGCAGAAAAGACAAAGTATAAAAGAAATCAAATACAGATGCATGAGATGCCGGGGGGAGCAGAAGTTTGAGCAAGTACATTTAAGTAAATTATTACCACAGATGGGTATACCAAACACTACATAGTACATGCTATTGCGATATATCAAGGAACTAGGCAGTGCAAATGGCACAAAGATTCCTGGCAGGCGAGTACAGCAGGCAGTGTAAAATTATGTAAAGATTCCTGGCAGGGGCGTATATCAGATAATCTACCAAGCTACAAGAACCTTTACAGTAACCCTTTAACAGAACTCTTTTCTTGAACAAAATATTTTAGTTAAACAAGAACTTTGTGAGTCCATTGAAGATTGCGAGGAACTGTTGGCTAAAGAAACATTTTGCCATCCTGTGTAATATTCTAGGGGAAGGTAACCACCTTCTGGACCCAAGGGTCCTTACCTTGGAAAACATTTGTCTTAGTCATTCTTACACTTTTGGGTTTGAACACTTTTTCTAACATCATGTGGATGACATTTCATTGCACCCTTTTGTTGTTTGTGAGGGTCAGGATAGGTTGCTTTGGACACAAGGATGGGTTTTCAGTTACTGACAACGACAGATCCTTAGTTTTACTTTCTAGGTAAGGAAGTTCCTATTTAGAATAGGGTTAGAGGCATTTTTCCAACCCATTTGCTGTTGAATAAAATGTATTTACTTAATAATACAACAAACTTGTGTCCGTCTCTCATTTCTGACCCCTCACACCAGACAGAGGCACCAGCTAGTTTAAATTTGTTTGTTGAGTTAAGAGCGCAGTCTGGCGGAAGAGCAGTGGCTTTACTGAAGTGAAGGAAATATTGGTTAGATGGGGAGGGACTGATGATGAGATTAGATGTGCTAAGTGAAGAGAACAGTGTCAGGTGGGTAGTTTGTGGAAGTGGTAGGAGAGGAGGGAGTCCAGTTTTATGATGGAGGAAATATTGGGCAGGATTGAGTCCACCCTGAGGAGCACAGGGGCTTCAGTGGGAAAAGAGTCATGGAGAAGGGGAAGCTTGCAGAAGGAGTTAATGGCATGGGGGCCTACAGTATAGTGAGGGCGTATGTGGAAGTTGTACGCAGCAACTTAAAATGAAACTGGTAGAAAGAGTGGAATGGTGGCAGAGGGAGTCTCATGGTTAATCATTATGCCAACCCCACTGCTGGATTGATGTACAAGAGGTGTACACAGAAGGACAGTCAGTGTGAATGGCAGCAGGGGTATCTGTTTCACGAGGGCTGATCCAGGTTAGTTACGCCCTTGACCACTAGCAGAGTTAGGTTTGAAATTATCAGTGAGTAAGGAGACTTGTATTACTTTTTTGCAGATGGCGTAGGCGTTGCTGAGCCCCCAAGCATGGGAGTAGTGAGAAGGAGTGCTATTGGGGATGCGAGGGGAATTGCTGTTGGGATGCATTGGTTGGCCCAGAAGCCATTTCTGGGTGGGACTACAGGCATGGGCATGATAGGAGGCAGGGTGGGAGGGGGGGGAGTGGAAAGAGATAAGGGGAATCTTCAAGGGGAAGGGGACGTAGACAAATTGAGAGAATGAGAAGAAGGGATGAAAGAGGTTGTGAAGTGACTTCAATTCAGCAATCCCACTAAGTCAGTGCCTCGTCTGGGACGCCCAAGGGAAGCCCTTATTTATATATTTTTATGACAAGTTATACTCTGGATGATAAACCCTTATATAACACCCTTCTCTTTGAATCCCCCTGACCTCACTGAGCCAAGAAGTAGGTTTGTTTTGCAATTTAAAAGATTTATTGGAAAAATTAAACAATATATATATCACACTTTTATAATTTATTTGATATCACACTTAAGAAGATGACAGTGATCAACAATGGATAATATTACAATAGTACGCTTATTTAATTACTTAGGAGTTGGTATCGAGGGGATAAGGTAGCTGAGAATGCTTTTATGGATTCAAGGAAATGCAATGGTGTAAAAGAATGCAACACAGGAATAACCTTGATATGATTTCAACAAAAGACAATGTAATCACCTTTCCCCTTTTGACAATTCACCCCCCACCCCCCTTATGCAATATAAAAAGATGGAAAGGATAGCACACAGTTCTCAGGAATACAATCAAATGTAGTTCAGTTCCCCCCTGGCAAGCCTAGATCACAGGGATGATTTTAAAACACAGGTAAAATACTTTAAATGTGATTTGCAAGGAATGGAAAAATATGCAAAAAGGATTTTAATTCCTGATAGGAGATTCAGGGTAGGTGACAGCTACTTTGAATTAGTTCAGGTCCACCTAACAATGATTAATAAGGGATTTTCAGGTTGAAAACGAATTTCAGCAATGCAAGCCAAAGCAGCTATTTTGACAGAAAACGAAATTGAGCGAAATTAGAATTTGCGGCAATTTTTCAGAATGCGTCGAGCGCGATTACGGAAAAACTTTAAGGAGTAGAAAGTTGGTTTAGGGCTTGTTGGAAAGCTTAGATTCTTAGCTTTAAAATGAAAATTAAATCTCGTTCCTAGCGGTTCCAAAGATACGTACGATTTTGTGAAAGTAGTTTTTCATGAATTAAATAATGATTCAAAATGGCAAAATGACACTTTTACAGGTTTAAAATTGGAGAAGGGACAAACGATTCTATGATGCAGTTCTGGACAGGTTAAAATGGTTTGAATCAGATTATTTTAGACTAAGAGATTGGTTCTGGCACAGTTCTAGCTGAGTACTCACACTATAAATTTGAAATAGGCCGTCAAGATCTGGTCAGGTTGGCTGCGGTTCTCTCGCCACGGAGGTCTTTAGTACCGGTTCTGCTCACAGTGATCTGGTCTGGGTCTGCTAGCGGCACTACGGTCTGGTCTGGGTCTCTGGTTCTGCCGGTCTGGATCAAGTGGATTCTGGATACAGCACTGCTTTCTGGGTACTGGCACAGGGTTCTAGGCCAGAATCAAACAACTTGCCCGGCTGTTCAATAGTTTGGTTAGGTTTGCTGGATGCTGAGGGCCGCTGAGAAGAGTTCAGCTGTTTGGGTTAGGCCTCTCTGCTTTAAGTTCTGGCTTGGTTCTGGATTTATCTGGAGTTGAGGTCTGGATCTTGAAGTCGTCCGGCAAAATGCTTCGCAAGAAAATGGAAAGTGAGTGTCCTGCCTGTCCAAAGCAGTCTCTCTTTATGTGTTTTGAAAATGGATGTGTGCGTGGGCATAACTAAGCCTGCCCCTCACAACTTATCATTGGCCAAGCTCTCCTCTCTCCCTTGATTGGGGGAAGGAATGGAGCGTAATCAGGCATCAATTTTATGGCATACAGAAAGAACACTCCCCTTGTCAATTTGCACACAAATCTATTTTTGATCCAAATACATATTTATCTATGTACCATTTTTCTGATATTATATGTCCAGTTAACATATTTTCTGTCGCACCAAACCATCCGATCCCTGTAAGATGTTGTGTCCACTTATGACAGAATTCTGCCATTTTCATCAAGAACACAACCTCTAAACTTTTCCAGAATTTACACAAACATGCACAAGGAATATGGGCATCAGATGATAGTGTCAGATTTTTAACATGCAGACATTCAGAGTAATACCTTATTTTCCGCTAATACCCCCCAGAACATACCACAGAGTCCTAACACCTCTTAAAATGTGCACAGAAAAATCACAAGAATAATGATATTAATTATATAATTTTGACAAGTCCGTACTATGAATTATCCATCTTTTTAAAATTATGCTCTGGCCCAGAGTGGTGTGGTTTCCCAAAGCGCATGGTGGAATTTCTGGTTTGTCCGCTTCCTCCAACTCAGGTTGCTCACAGAGGTACTGCTCCTCCCAGTTTCTTCCAAGAGGAAGCCATTTACGACCCCCCCCTCCCTAATTTAACATTTGCCTGAGCCAAGGAAAGCTCATTGTTCTGTTTCCCTGCTCCCAGGTGCTCCTCCCCTGATTCAATCAGAGAGGTGTAATCTCCTTTTGGTGGGAACAACAGAAGGCAGCCAGGCCTGCAAATGCAGTTGCTTGGGCAAGTTTCAACTCCTGTCGGGGGTAGTTGCCGGGCAGAATTCAATCTCTTCAAGCCAGGCTTCAGCTAAATGTCACTTTTGTTCCCAGTTTTCTTCATTCAAATCAAACTTACAATTTTTACACCTGCAGCTAGAACGCTGATTCTAAGTTCAAAACTATGACCTTTAAACAGTTGCAACCTATGTGACACTCAAAAGTAGGTCACTCATTTATTTTAAACATTTTGATTTTAGTGATTTTAAATCCAATTTCAGTTAAGCTGCTGACATCCACAGCTCAGCCAGTTTTGTTATAAACATTGCTTTAGGCTCTTCATCTTTCCAGATTTTGTATGCACACAAGACTACATTCTGCCAAATGTCTGCTGGTGTTCAGTGAGATAGGCATTTTTAGCTTGCATTTCAGAGAAACAAAGGTGATTTCAAAGCGCTTTTTTGAGCTAACAGGCACTGCTGTTTTTCCTTTAGCACCACGTTTCACTCATGGCGCTTCTGGCCCATCACGCTCGCACTGGTGGGTGGCAGGTCAGGCGACCATTTTGGTGTGCGCAAAACTGTGCCGTTTTCCTGGATTCTGGCACAATTGTGGGCTTTTCGGCCATCTTGGATTTTCTAAGCCCACCGCACCAAATGTGGCAGCATAATAACTTGAACGTGGGTCAAGACACCCAACAAGGTATGCACTCTGATGTTATGGGATGGAAGAGACGTATAAGGCCTGAGTGGCAAGGCAAACATGCTGCTAGTAGCTGGAATATGGGGTTACCAGTTTAAATAACGCCTGACCACCAACTAATGAAATGCAATTTTACTTGGGTAACCATCACCAAAATAGTTAACACTGGACCATGGTAATTTACGACCATGCTGGGCCACTAGCGACCAAAATGAAAGGTCATTGAGCCAGGTACATTGGCCAGTGGCTTGCTAGGAGGCAGCAAAGGTGGTCTGCCACAATTAGTGAAATAATGCAGTAATGACCAACAGTAACAAATTTGCTCATGCTTCGGCTTGTGGTATTCCAAGTCTCTCAGTGTAGTGTTTTTTAGTGCGGGAGCGGGCTTGGAGCTCAGTGTTTGGTGCAGATGGGAGAGGGCATAAGACTGTACGGGCCCATAAATGTCCAATCAATGTCTGCCCTTTGCTTTTTTGCCCTCAGTGGAGACACCATTTGATAAGATGCCTAGTGCCAGATATTTGAGTAGGAGGCCAGTTATAGAACTCCCAGCCTTGAAGCTGGCTGTTGCTTTGAAAGAGGTCAGAGGGAAGGCATGTGTGGAGCTCTGTGAGAAATGTTGTTGTGGTGCTTCTGTTTGGTGGTGAGGCTCTATGGTCCCAGGTGGCTGCTAGATATGTTTGTTTAATCTATAGGATGTTAAGTCATCTGTGCAAAAGGTTTTCTCCAAATGCTTTGTAACGTATCTCAAACACAAAAATATCACCTGCCCACACTTGCAACTCTGACTTGTCAAAGCAAATTTCTTTCAGATAGCTCACCAGGATTTTTAGTCAACGTGCAACGTCTTACAACATTTAGGCTGCACCTTATCAAATCATTCTGGTGCAAAGGAACCATTATTCATGGACTGTGCTTGAAACACAAAGGTGCCCATTAGAGAAGAATATGTTCCATCCACCAGAAGTGCTTTTTGCTTTAGAACTGCTTGGCTGTAGGAGTGTTTTTTCCAACCACTTCTCAACTCGCGTCACGCGTTTCCATTGTTCCACTTGTATCCGAAAAACAAACTACTAAACATATGGAAAGCTATTCAGTGCTGCAATAAGGAATGGAATTGGAAGCAACATTCACAACCTGGGCAATGACATTCAGCGTGCAAACCCACCAATGAACAGCTTTAAGCCAATGTCTGGACCAGACTTAAAAAAAAAAAAGAATGGGTGAACCTTAGCAAAAAGGCTGGATTGCCGATTAACCTTCAGTTAATCCTTAGCAAGGCAAGACCAGTTTTCTTCTCAAATGAATGAACTGCTCCCTCGACACAGGAGTTGTTCCAAAGCTTTCAACACTGCCTACATCAAACCACTTGAAAAATACTGCTGGAGACCCAAAAGTCCAATCCAACTTTCGTCCTCTCTCAAATATACCGTAAACAGACGAAATTCTAGAGAGATGTGTATGCAGTCCGATCTTGGGGCATGTAGAGTTTAATAACTTAATAGATTGCTCACAAGTCTGCTTTAGACCTATGAGCTGCACAAAATCTGCAATAGTTTCTATTTGGGATAGCTTTAAAATGTCAGAAGATACGACCTATATATGGCAAGGGACTATGACCTATATATGGCAAGGGACTATGACCTATATATGGCAAGGGAATATGACCTATATATGGCAAGGGAAAACCCAGAGAGTATCTAGAGCAGTTCTCACAGCCCCGAGAAGTGAAGGTGGATGCGCACTCCGACACTTTAAGAAGTACTACGAGGCAGCCCAGCTGTGGGTACTGAAAGAATTGAATCCGGTCGATTCACAGAAATTATGGGCAGCCCAAGACAGAGCGGTAGCGACAACACCCACCAGACAAATGCTCAGGATAGGAAAGAAATACAGACACCCAAATGCCCAAATTAGTGAAATCATGAGGTCAGCACTAGAGATATGGGACAAAGCCACACAGAAAGGTACACTAACAAAGGAACCGGCTTCCTTCATCTCCCTCTTTGGAAATCCTGAATTCCCACCAGGGCTGGAGAAAGGGGCATTCCAGAAATGGGAAGAAGCGGGTTGTAATATGGTCGCAGATATGCACGAAGATCAAACCATAAGATCTTTTGCCGACGGCACATCACTGTTAAAGCTCGGCACCACAGACAAATACAGGTACGAACAAATATACCACTGGTTGGACACGCCGAGAATCAAAGAAGCAGCGTCAAGGGAGTTAACCCCATTTGAAAATTACATTATGACAAACGCAGGCATGATAAAAATTTGTCTCCACCACCTACACATTTATAAATAACTCTGAAGAAGAAGTGAAATGGAACTACATTGAAAGATGGGACTGCACTTTAAATAACACCATCCCCAAAGGACACTGGGAATATATATGGAAAATGATCCCAAAACTGACAACAGCGATTCAAACAAGAGATGTGGATGAAAATCCTTTTGCGATGGCACTATATGCCGGAAAGGCTTAATCAAATGTTCCAGAATTCCACAAAAATCTGCTGGAGGGGTTGTAGAAATGAAGGAACTTGGAGACACATATGGTGGGACTGCCCAAAAATACAGCAATTTTGGGGAGAGAGCAAGGCACATATGAACTCGATGTACCCGACTATGGGAACTATAGGCGAAGAGATATGGATGTGCGGGCTGTGGAGCCCCAAAGACAAACAATTCACTAAGAAACAAAAACGGAACTTTATGGCACTTTTGATAGTCTCATGCCTGGAAATATCCCACAAATGGAAACAGAATCATCCACCCTTGTCCTTAAACTGGATTAGGAGGGTTTGGACCCACGTGGCAATGGAAAGACTAACCTACAACATACAAGGGGCCCACCAGAAATTTCGAGAGGACTGGGGCGAAACCCTGGAATATCTCCAAAGCGATTACATGGAAAAATGGTGCCCACGCAAGATAAGGATTTTGGATATGTTTAGAAAAGATAACGAAATACCTTGGACAGGAAGATACGAAAATGCTGACATTCCCAGGGGGTAGGAGGGGGGTGGTGGGGAGAGGGGGGGTTAAGGGGAAGTTGGAAATGTTGTAAAATGTAGAAAAACTAATAAAAATATATTTTAAAAAAAAATATCAGAAGATAGCACTTTCTCAGACATTTCAACGAACTTCGACACTGTTACCCATAGTGAACCAATTGGAATGGCTGAAGAAACTGAACTCAATAACTCCATATGGATGAGATTGTTCCTAACAGACAGAATGGGCTCCCCCTTTTCAGAACAAACCAGTGACCTGTTACTTGGTGGGGATTCCCCAGAGATGAAGCCTCTCACTACTACTCTACATCTCCATATGACCCGTTTAATGAAGATCATGAAATACTATATGCTCACGTGTTACAATTATGTGAATAACACACAAATCAAATGCAAAAGGGCCAACAATGGAAACTTCAGCACCGCCCTCAGCAAGTGCCCCACGCAAGTAAGCGATTGGATGACAGCCAACCACCTGAAACCTCAACCATACAACATGGAAATGATAGTCCAACCTCGCACTGCACCTGAAATAGTTCTACCATGGCCATTGGAAATGGCTAACTGGCCTAAACCATATCAAGTGATCAGAAACCAACCTAGGTATGTTAGTGGTCACCAGACTCACTGGCACCCCAAGCAATGACCAAAAGGTGCTTCTACGATCTCGATCTCCGTTCTATCCAACAGATTATGCCCTGCCTCATTTGCTTACAGAGCGCTGGCTGTCATCTCCTTGGTTCTTTGAAGAATCGACTGCACAACCGCCTTTACCTTGGTATGCTCGACTACATCACAAACCTTCCTACAGATCCAAAACACTGTAGCTAGCCTACTACTCTCACTCAACAGGCGTGAACACAGATCTCTGGCTATTAGATAAAAGAACATTTTGTAGAGAGAGTCACCGCTTTTTCCCATATATAGCGACTAAACACATAAATGCACGGCCATGGGAAATTCGCACCCTATAGGACCACCAGAAATTCAGGAAAAGTCCAAAACCATGGCTCTTTAATGCTGAACAGTTAACCTATTCCCATCAAGCAGCAGAAGCAGCACTTCTCAGTAATTCAACTTTCACCCTCATACATAACCGAAGAGAATGTGATTGTTGCTCCCCACCATCCACCTAGAATACAGTGGGTAGCATTCAGGAAACCAACGGCTAGAAGACATCACCACTAAAGCCTCTCGCCATAAAGCACCCAAAAGCAATACCAGTAATTTGAAAGCACTTTGAAACCCCAATAACATCCCAAATATTTGACTAACTCTGTTTCTCTCCACCTTACTCACCACACACAAACTAGCAACTAGCAAATAGCTTTTAAAAAAGACCTTCTCCGCAGAACATCAGAAACCTATACCTCCAACTACAACTTACCTACTCAGACCCTGGCCACAATACATGGCCACACTCTAATCATGAGGCCACCTCTCTGGACTAGAAGGCCTTGTTACCTTCTACATTTCACACCTAGAAAGCTTACAAGCATGCAGAGCTCGAGGTAATTCCAGTCTTCAACCTCAACACCAAGCACTTCAATCTTTCCTTTCCCTCTCCTCCAAACTAGCCAAACCCACCCACTTTCTTCCCAATCCGCCAGAGCATCCGGAGACCCTGCAAATTTCAGTGGAGCAAATTTTAATAACATAACATGTCTTGTCTTGAGTCCTCTTCAAGAAGATCAGTTACCTGAAAGATCCGATCCTGGGAAGGGATGTTGACATGATCGACAATAGTGAAGATGTTCTGGTTGTGTGAGAAGAGCATCATAAAATGAGTACCTTTCCCCTAACCCGGTAGTCTTCAAACTGTGGGGTGCGTCCCCATGACCGCTGTTTGTGCATATCCCATCCTACCATAGCCCGTGCCGCACATGCTCAGTGTGACGGGCCATTCTTAGGGTCAGTGGGAGTGCTCTCTATCCTTTTCCAGAGAGCGTGCTTCCAGGGTTTGAATCCATTTTCAGTAACAAAACGGAATGGGGATTATACGAGGTGAAGAGGCGCCCTGGGGTTATTTTTGGAGTGGGTGGGGCATCACTGAGGTTGTTTGTGGAGTGCGGGGGTGGGCTGGGGTTATATTTGGGGCTGGTGGGGGGTACCCTGGGGTTTTGTGGAAAGGGTTGGGGGCCTTTTGGGTTGTTTTTGGGTGAGCCCTGGGGTTGTTTTTGGAGTGGGTGGTGGGCCCCCACAGAGTGGGATAGAGAGGAGCGGGGCAGAGGGAGCCCTGGGCAGGGGCGGCTCATTTATAATGTGTAAGGGGGCATCGACCCAGTGGCCCCTTAGCCCATTATGGAGGAGCAGAGGAGCCATCCCAGTGACACACTGAGCACTCCATCAGCTGCTTTTTCTAGCTGAGAGAGCGCTACTGGGCTGGCTGCACTGTCAAAGGGAAACACAGTTCCACAGCCATGCTTCCCCAGCCTTGCATAGCTCATTGGAAATGCAGGCTGGGGAACTGCATGTCTGTATGTGCGATGGGGCGCGCCTGTCCCTCCTCACACATACAGACAGAGCAGGCTGGAGATGGGCTTTTCAGTACCCATGCTCGGGCCCCTGTCCAAGCGCTTGCTTCCTGTTTTCTGTTCATGATGCAGGAGCTAGAGCGGAAACTTCAGGACCGCGGCAGAGGTTTTTTTGTTTTCTTTCAAATGTGTATGGATGCGTGTATTATGAGTGAGTGCATGATGATGGGTGCTTGTGTGAATGATAGAGTGCTTGCTGTGTCAATGTGTGTGTTTGTGTTGGTCCGTGGAGCTGATTTTGGCGAGGGGAGGAGGGTTGTACAAAAAAGATGTTTTAAAAATGCCTTTGTTGCACAATCCGCCTACCCATTAGCAAAATCAGTTCTCCTAAGGAGGCACTGTGAAGCCCAGGGGAGAGGAATAGTATTTTATTATTGGACATCTATCATAGATGTCCAGTAAAAAATACAATGCCTGTCCCCTGCGCCCCCCAGCACTGATTGGAAAAAGTGTGCTCTAAAATGCATCATTTTAACCTATCATTTAAAAAACAAAATCCTGGGGGTTTGGTTTCCTTCGCTACGCTCAGTTGCTATGGCTTATCTGGGGAAAATATTTGACCCTCCACTTAAAACAATTCACCAGCTGCCACTGGATCTTGGACTGTGATGGGAGCAAGGTGGGCGGAGGCCAAAGACTGTGGTGGGACCAGGGTGGAGGGGGGCAGCCATGAGATAGTGGTGGGAGCAGCGTGGGTAGAGCCCAGGGACTTTGGTGGGAGCAGGGTGGGGAGAGCCCAGGGTCTGTGTTGGGGTGGGGAGAGCCCAGGGTATGTGTTGGGGTGGCGAGAGCCCAGGGACTGGGCTAGAAGTGGGATGAGGAAGTCCAGAAACTGTGATGGGAGCATGCGGGGAGCACAGGGACTATACTGGGAGCAAGGTGCAGAGAAGGCATGCGGTAGTTAATTGCCATTTGGACTTGATGTCCATTTGGCATTTTTGGAGAGAGCCAGCCTTTCCACATTTTACTATGGGGCGGTCCCAGGCAGCAAATGTTTGAAGACCACTTCCATAACAATCCCTGGCAATGTATGTTTCATCGGAGGAAAGGTAAGAACTTCTAGTCCAACAAGGAAAGCACGAAACGCATTAACTTCTCAAATTGACTTCACCGTCCATCTGGCTCTTTTGCGACACACCCTGCTCATGCATGCACTCAACACTCCCACACAATGAGTTATCTGAACAAGCAAAAGAATCACAGATGATGGCATTGCAATGGCTGCCACGATGCAATCTGATGATGATAGCAGCTTATCTAACACATGTAGAAAAATGGGCAAGCATACTCTGAAAAACGAGTCTCACTGGACAACCACAAATGGATCCTAAATGACTAAGTGCACAAAGAGACATCTGTTCGGTGGAGAATCCTGTACATTGATCTAGTTGTTCTAGCAGTAAATGCAAATGTTGAGACTGTGTCCAAGTATGTCTAGTGAAGGTTGTAGGGGAATGTTCTTGTCATCAATTGCTCAGTAGTATTTATCTACCCACGCGTCCCTCTTCTTCTGAAGGCCATCCTCAAACTAAACATTTACATAAAGACTACACCAGGTACAGCTACACCAGTGGTGGTTCGAAAAAGCTTTCACTCATTTTATGAGCTTCAAACAAGGCCTCAGCACATACTAGATCACTGTTGAGAAATTCTCCTCTGTGTATGCCATCAGAGCCTAACATCACTGAGCTTGGCTGCATGTCTTCTGAATACCTTCTATATATGTTTGAATTCTCTGCAAAATCGTGTATGCATGCTGAAAGAAGGGAAATATTTTTCCATGTACAAGGGAGTGCCTCTTAAAATGCCCTTGTGCTCTGGGGAAACAGACTGAATTATAGCATAGATTAACCCAGGGAAACCCAAGGCTAAGCTGTAATCGAGATCAAAGTGGCAATCATACCCACATTTCTCATCCAAAAACACGCAATTAAGGAGATTATTTTATATTACAATTTTCTATTACAAAATTAATTCTTACTAATCTTAAAATGCAAATTGGTCTCAAACACAATCTTCTTTTCCCAGTTTACATATATAAATTGTCTAAGACGTTAGTGATCCTTATTTAATATATACCAATGCATTGTGGTCTAGCACCAAAAATTACTAGCTGAAAGATGCAATCTTCAAGTACTCATGTCCGTGGAAAAAGCAAGCAGGAGATTAGAGAGGCTTTAAAGGTTTGTATACCAAGAGACTCTTACTGTAGAATAAATTGTCATATCACTAAATGATCATAACTAATGGTGTAATTAGTAAAATATGTATAACTAAAACAAAAAGGTTTACAATGAACAGAAAATCGCCGAAAGATTATTACAAAATTAAAGGAACTTGCCCTGCAACTACAAACTTATATGCATTCAATGTAAGAGAATCTCTTTATGGTAACTGCAGAGGAAAAAAAAACAGTATTGCAAGGACTGCTTGTTTTTTTTTTTTTCTTTCCTTTTTTTTTTTTTTTTTTTTAGCAAAATATGATTTGCAATTTTCCTTCCCAAAAGATAATTTGTTCAAAAGGGAATCCCCCTACTGACGTCTTTCATCCCTATATCGAGATACAAATTTTCTAGATGAGTTAAGGTAGTGTTCTCCACCCCCACCCCAGCCAACACAGTGTGAAAGCCAGCTCTGGTTCAGTTAATGGGGGTTACCCAGGTGAGCTTTTGCACAAATCTATCAACAACCTTTCTTGGAAATGGGATTTTCTGGTAGCCCTTAAGTCTGCTGCAAGAGTAATCGAGATGCAAGTCCTACATGATCACAAACCATGAAATTTATTCCATACCAATAAGGTGGTCCTTAGCATACCTTCTTTCCTTCCAAGTGGTTATTTGGGATGTTCACTTTAATCTGACTATTTCCATTACATCATGAATGCTGAGTGATGTTCCCCTTGATCAAATTGTGTTATCCTGGGCAGCTCGTTTCACCTAGCAAAGACTTCATTCTGTTACCTGCAATTTTGTTAGTTCATAATGGGGAACCATATGAGTGATTAACCTCCTACTGTGCAGTGTAGAATATAAAAACTGACATGGCTTAAGCAATGTGGACCGGAGGGAGCTTTACTGGCCAAGGTCCAAATTGGAGGCTTGAGGAAAATCAGATAGCATGGCATGTGGACAGCCCTGTCGTAAAAATGAAAGGCGGCATTGGCTCGGAAATGTGTGTGCTGGCTGTTGGTGTCGATCAGCACTAGAGAAAGCTTAGGGACCTGTGGGAAAAGGAGGAGAGTTAATGAGCGGAATAATAGGACCGGAAATTACAGAATAGGTGGCTTATGAGGAGATCAGGACTGGTGTGCGGCGAGGAGGTCCTGTACAAGGTGGGGAATAAGGAGAGCATCTCCTTGGGGCAGGAGAATACTGGCAGATAAATGGGCTAGGTGGAGGTCTCGGGCGACACAAAACTGAGTGTCTTGCTAGCATGCGAAGCTGTTGAGCAGCAGACCAATGACAAGAGGAGAGTTAGGAGGAAATGCAGGATTTTCCATCCGGTAAGGATCAGCTACCAGCCAATCGCGACATCTGGACGCCACAACCAGCATACTTAAGACTTTAGTGCTGCTCCATATAGAACAATAATGACCATGTGTAAATAATGTTGAAAGATGTTCTAGATGTGTTCCTCTCCTAGAAGGCTGCCACTAAATCCATTTATGCCTAGAGGTGGCGTACGTTTTTGGCTTTGTGCCGGGAGAGGTATCTGGACCTTTTTACTTGCTCCACATACATTGGTTTTGGATTTTCTACTGTCCTTGGCCTGGACGGGCGTGCAGATTTATACATTTAAAGGTACTCTTGTGGCCATTTTGGTTTTTAGGAGCACTGGGAGCAGGGCTCCTACACGACCCCGTTAGTAATGCAATTCCCAAGAGTGTCTTTCTAATAAGTTTCCTCTGCGCCAATTTGTTTTTCTGGCATAGGGCTTACATTTTGTGTTGACATTTCTGATGTGCTCCATTTGAGCTCACTCATTCATTTTCCTTAAGGTTGCTCACAGTCAAGGTGATGTTCTTGATTGCCTTCATTTCTGCTAGATGGGTGAGTGAACTCCAGGCAATGTCAGTTAAAGCTCCTTATTTGGTGTTCTCCAAGAAGTTGACTTTGAGAGTTGGACCCTCTTTTCTTCCGAAGGTTGTCTCGGATTCCCATCTCTCTAAAGATCCATCTTCCTGTCTTTTTTTATTTTTCCTTCACCTCATCCTTCCAAGGCAGAGGAACATTTCCATTGACTGGACCCGGTGTGGTGCCTCAGCTACTGCATCTTTGATGATAGAGGCCAGGAAAGATGACCAGCTTTTCGTTGTTTATGCTGGTGCCTGTGCTGACAGTGCTGGGGCTATACAGAACCTGTCAATGTGGATCATTCTCTGAATCGTGGAATGCTATGATCTGGCTGGCAAGGAGGTGCTTGAAGGTCTCAGGATACACTCCACTACAGGTTTGGCTGCCACTTCTGCTCTGCAACGTGGAGTCCCTTTCCTGGCCATTTGTCAGGCAGCGACATGGGCTTCTCTGCACGCATTTGCAAAACATTACTGCTTGTATTCTCTCTGGTCAGGGTGCACGTTTTGGCAGGGCGATCCTTCAGAGGTTTCTGATTTAGATGGTGTGCTTACCATCCTCCCTCCTCCAGGTCTTTGTACTGTTTTGGGAGTATATCAGATATGAGGAATATGTGGGGAAGAAGTCCATTAGAAGAACAAATTACTTATCTCTAAGTAATGTTCTTTCTTATGGGCATTCCTCCCACAGATACCACATTGCCCTCCCTACCTTCCCCTCCTGGCCGGTTCTGTGGTCCATCCGTGTTGGAGTGCTAGGGAAAGAGGGTGGAAGTGAGGTTGCACAATGCCTCTGTAATATACTGGCGTGCTGTCCTGTCCGGTGCCTGGAGTCAACGGGAAGCCAAAATTGACCCACTCTGCGCTCCTTGAGGGTGGAAACGTTTCTGAAGAACAGCTGTGCTGGGAGATTGATATTATCATAGATTAGAGATCTGTGGGCGGAACGTGAATCTGTCTTTTCTAAAAATCCTCCATCCTTGCAGGACATTAGATTTATTTTTGGAGAATTGGGGGAAGCCAGTTTATTGTGTTTTGTCTGTTAGAAGAGTTTGTTGTGTAGAGCTGTGTAATCCAACTTCTTCCAATCTCCTAATTAAGGCTTCATGGTTGAAGGTGGCAAAGAGGGTGGGATAACCAAGACTATGAGGGCTGAGGTGATGAGTGTTGATTTTGAAGTTGTCCCAGATAGAGTAGGTTGCCAACACTGTTCCTCTCATTGAGGTGCAACGTACTTGTGAGCGATCTAATATGTTGGTTGGTTTATAGTGTTCCAGGATTTGCTTGTATACATAGCTATTTGGCTTTGTAGGGTATGTTTCGAAATGGCCAGTAGTTGGCCAGATTGTGTGGATCTCTAGTAGTGTTTTTGAGAAGTGGTTAGACGTTTGCCACCTTTAAAGATCCAAGTGCAATTCCTATAAAGAGTTAATCAACTTGTGAAACTAGTGCCGGCTTTCTTTGGTTTGGATCTCCTTATAGATTTCTGGGGGAATGGATGTCCACTTTGGAGGCTACCTTCATAATTTCTTTTCACCTTTACGTCCCTTGCCATGATTGGTTCAAATTGGTTGAGTGTTGGGGTTGTGGTTAGGTTGTCCATGGAAATGAGTTCCTTCTGTCTGTAATGTGTGCAAGGCTCCAAAAAACAAATGGTGAACTCCAGGGGAAGCAAAGCTATCCGGTCGTCCCTGGTAATATTGTACACTCATAACAAATACACTGGCCTATTTTGTTATCAGTACAAGCTCGTCTTAGAGTAAGCTGTTAATCTTTTGGGATGTCGCTTCATCTGTTGTGCAAGACTCTATGGTCTTTCAAAAATGTTTTCATCAGATGCATCTTCTTTACATCATTGCGTGGGAGGTCTGTGAAATAACATGTTAAGCATGACAGCCAAAAAATTCCAAACGCGATCCTCCCACCACAATGTGTGTTAGTGGATACCCAGCTGCTCATGGTGTTGGGTGCAACCAGGGTACTCACTTGCCTCTGGGGGCTGTCCTCGCTTACACTCTCCTCTCTTGCGCGTGTTGGTATAAATCTCAACAGGGGATACAATCCCCCCCTAATGTACATAAAAGTGCTGACACTGCCATCCAGCATGTATACCACTGAAGAATTTCCCCAGAACCACCTATAATCTGACCGTTTTATGGGAATGAAACATATTGAGACATAAAGTGCAATAATACCACTTGAAGTTACAATAGAGCATCCATGCGATTGCTCTTCTTAACTGGTCACGTTATGTGTGTAACATGTTTTTTGTGATTGTGTTGATTATTTGTAATACTGTGTCAACCATACTCTACCAATTCAGTATATGATGTTTAACTGTGTAGCTATAGGCGTATTGTGAATTGGAGAGTGCCTTGTTCAGTCTGATTTTTCTCTACATTTTCCTCGCTGTGAAAGGCTTTGCATGCCATCTTAAATAAGTCTGTGTTCTATGGGGAAACTAATGCAGAGTATAGTAGATGGGAGGAATTTGTTTTTTCTGTCTCTGTGCCCAAGTTGAACTGAATATAGAAGTAGTGCTTTCCAAGGCACATCAATGCCCTGTGAAGGCCACCCAGCATGAGATTCACTGAATCCAAATGGGAAATTGCCAGGGCCTGAACGCCATGTGCAAGTCCCACTCTCCAATTGGATGGTGATTTTTCTAGAGCACAAATAGTTGGCACACAGCCTGGATATGAACTGGATATTAATTTTAAGGACAAGCCAGAATCCAGGATAAAATCCAGTGACTTTGCCTTCATAGCCTTGCTCACCATTGCAACGAAAAACACCTTGAGCCCAGCTTGAACAGGCAATGTGGACGAGTTGTGCATGACCAGCAGGAATACTCTTGAAAAGGTTGAATTTCATACTGATATCAGACCTACGGAATTGAGATGCTTCCAATCAGAACGTCATGTGCTAGGCATACTGATTTGCGACAAATGCAGATGGAATTGTCATCCGTGTACTGATGGCGATTCCCAACTGGGCAGTCAGGGTTTGCAGCAGCTCCATATACACATTAAACATGGTAATCAAGACCTATCCAAGTTGATGGCCCTCCGAAAGTGACAGGAGTTAGGCTGAATTAGGCATCCTCAATTCTTAACTCATGATATGTGCTTCGATCTGTTCTAAAGCATGTTTCTTTTCAAGGTGGCTTACTCTGACATGTACATGTTTTCCCTATTCTACCCCTCTCAATTTTTCCATCTTTTATGTACATGTTCATTTTCTGTTGTGGAAGTTTAATTTGCATTATGATACATTGAATATCTTCAATCTCCATTTGCAACACATTTAATTAAGGACGCTTGGGGAATTTTCCCTCTAGTCATTAAGAAAACTGTTCTCTCTGCTTTTTAAGCTACCTATCATTGCATGTTTATCACCTTGTCTGCCCATTTTAAAATGAAAGTGGGAGCACATTTTATAGCTTCGACTTTCCAGAGCTTTCCTGAGTACTGCCACAGCATTTGATCTAGTCACTGTGTTTCAGTGGTTGTATTCAACATTGTAAATATTTCCTATGAATTGACAACTTGAATGTAGTGTTTGTGCGTGTGTAATGTGGTACAATGGTCATCTCCTCCTTTATGATCTTAATGTTCTGCTTTGTTGCACTAGTACTCGTCATGCATTGGTGCTTTCTTGAGTCTTTGTCTAGATGGATGTCTCCCAAGATAAATGTGCTCACTTCAAATATGTGGCCAGCCTGCACTTTGAAAGATTGAGTCCCAACATGACTGACTCGGCGCTTCATCATTCAGAGCTCGATAAATGGAGTACTATTAAATCTGGTGAAAATAGCACCTATAAAATGCATACACATGCTTATAGTGCCTTTAAAGTAGGAGCAATCCTGCATGAAGCACCCTTTTTTTTAAAAGTGATATTACATTATTGAATTCCCTGCTCCCATGCCCCCATCTTTAATTGTGGATGGAGCTGAGGACACTTCTCATCTAAATGTACCAAAGATTGTTAGCAAGCATTTTTTTATGTATTGACTATACCTCATACTCTGGCTCTCTGAAAACGTGAAAATGTGCTTGTGACATTCTCAATTTTCCCCCCAGTAATGAAATCAGTCTTAACATTTGCTAGCATTAGCATTTAAAATTTGAAAATGTTAACATTTTCAGCTTTAGCCTAACTTTGTTCTTGAGTTTGGCTTAGTCTTCTTTTTTTTATTTTTTTTTTAGCAAGCTTGAATACAGAATTGATGTAAACATATTAATATATACATATGACCTTTTCCGCCAGGATGGGATTATACCCCTGTTCATTATTGTGCTTAATTCACTGGTTTGAAATCATTCCTGTGAAAAAGGTATTTTACCTGCTGGAAGCCTAGAACATCAGCCCTGCAAATTAGACCCATTGTACTCATAGGTTTGTCTCTTAAAACCAAATCACACACACTGTCATTAGCTTCATGGAAATATTCAGTGTTTGAAATAGCTGGGAGTGATTTAGCTCCTGCTTCTGCCCTAGCAGAGAGCCTGGTTACCTTTAAACCAACTGTTACCAGGGGCTACTTTCTCATCCCAAGACCAACTGATGCCTTACACACATGCATAGTTGATAGTTGACTTTAACGTTGAATGTTTGAGACTATAAAGAATTAGGACACATCTAGGGCACATTTAAATATAATGCATCATATATAATGGTCAAATTATTAAAGTGTTCATCTAATGTGGAAGTTAGATTTGCAGTGCGGTGTGTACCCTCTCTTGGTTCCCCAGCAGTAGCTCCTGCCTACTGGGTGAAGCCTGACACCAAGAGTTGGTTTTAGCTCCTGCTTATCGAATCCTAATTTCGAACCCTATATTGTTTTATATTTCCAGCTGGAAAATGTAGTAAGCAGCTGTGAATCTAACTTAGTCTCCCTTGTTTACTCCTCTGTAAACTGTCCGAAGGTTTCTTGGGGCCAAGAATTCCCAATACTACATGCATGAGTTTCACAACTTTATTTTGGCAATCGTTACAAGGGCCCAACTACAAATATAGATGAATAGGTTTTCCAGACATTAGTTAGGATGGTTTGACTCCTCGATGTAGGCCTAATCTCTTCCCATGAGACTTCCCCTCTGAAATCACCATCCCTTAAGCCTTCTTGGCCTCTGTGTTGTCTTTCCAAGACCATACACACAGATTTCTTCATCCCTTCCTGAAAGGTGTGGGTTTCTGGATTTCCAAAACCATTTCCTGACCCCTTCTACTGTTTATCAAGTAGTTGCAGGCTTCAGGGTTCCCTGAACACTGCTTCTGAACTAGTTGTGGGTTTCCGTACCCCAATGCTCACTCAGTTGTGTAGTGTTGTCAGCAGACCAGTCAGGGGGAGAACCGAATGGGGACAGCTAGAAGGGCTGTCTCTAGTGGTCTACTTTACCCGGGCTCCCTCCTGCGCTTTCTTTCCTCGTCTCTCTGTAATTGCAGTCGGTAAAATCGCATATAACCGAACAGAGTGGTAAATTTAATCGCAGACAAAAAACGCTGCATTTTGGTTTTTTATTTTTGAGGGTGCCCCCAAGCCCCATGTTTTTGTATTTACCCTTGTAACCTCAACCCAACCCCATCCCAACCCATTTTAACCTCTTTACCCCACTACCCTTTATTTAATGTTTGCAGTGTTTTTCGGTATTATGGTCCACTCTGAAATTTACCACTCTGTAATGTTTTAGATATATTGACTGGATACCCTCTGATCTCAAGATAACCTTCCTGGCCGACTCTTGTTCCTCCTCCCACCGACTGCCCCAGCTCATGTTTGACCTGGCCTATTTCCACATCCTTTTGTGTCTCCTTCACCTCGTGTCCATCCATCTCTCTTGCTGGTTCCCCTTCACGTCCCACTTTGCTCAGTGATCTTTTCATCTCCAACTTGTCCATATCACTAGTCGTCTAATGTCACCAACTCCTCTGAGTCACTTCTGGTCTTTTCCATCTGCAGATTCACCACCACCTCCTGAATCCTGGTCTTTACCGCCACCTCCTCATTTTCAGCCTCTCCTTCTAGAAGAAACTCCTCTTCTGTACCACCTTCCCTCCTTGGTATTACCACCTCTTTCTCTTCTGTATTAATTTCCTTACTGTCACCAAATCCTCCTGCATGCTTGATGTTTACCGCTTCCTCCCCCAGTCTATTAGCTCTCACCACCTCCTTCCTCTGCTGCTCCCGCTCCAACATGCTCCAGTCTTCAGCCTCTGCTAAATTTGAGCTGCCTGCTCCTTCCACCCACACCAACTGATTGAGGTATCTTAGATGTGTACTGTGGTGTCTCCTCACCCTGGCTGTCATTGTTTGCTGCTCTTTTTTTTTTATAAACTCTTTTTTTCAGCATTTTGCAAAGTTTGCTGCTTCTAAGGGCACCCAAGTCTGCCTATGGTGCAAGAACCACCCTGTAAGTGGCCCGTCCTCTATCTTGGAATTCATTGTTTCTACCTTCCCTCCTGTTGCTTGTGCGCAGCTTGGGTCCCAAGTCTGTCCATTGTGTGCATTTACCTCTAGGGGAAGTCTTTAGTATGTTAATGTTAAAGGATATTTGTACCGTGCACTATCACCACAAGAGTGGTCCACTGGCGCTCAGTATGCTGTTTAAACTCTTTGGGGCTGATTCATGGACTTTGTGCGCTGAAAAATGGGGATTTGTGCGCTATTCTGCCCGCAAATGGTACACAAATCCCTGTTTTTCAGCGCACAAATTCCATGAATCAGCCCCCTTATTTCTCTAGATACTGTGACCTTTCCAGATTGTTCCCTTATTGAGGAAATGCTCTGCTGTGAGAAAATACAACATAATTTCCTGCGTGATAAAGTACACAGTCAGGCTCATTTTGCACCATTGTCTTTGCGGGAATCCTGGCTTTCCTATCTGTCTCCTTAATTCTTTACGAAAACTTTTCTGGTGTTGCAAGCTGACTTTAAATAGCATCCAAACATGTGACACTGATTCTGAGTAAATTAGCCAACTATTACAGGGGAATCTGTGTATTTTCATGCTGGGACTTTTGGTCTGCATAGTGGGAGGCTTGGGCTCTCTTTTTGGAAGGGTCAGTGTGCCTACAATACCTTGACTATTGTTAGGCGGAAACCTGTGCAGTTCCCTCTGGGACCACTGCAAAAGATTTAGGACTACTGGTGTTTGGCAGTAAACCCAATTGGTAGCAGTCTGTACCACACAGATTCACTTGGTAGCTGTGGCTGAGCAGTCAGACTTCCCTCAAGAAGAGTTAGGCAGTATGTGGAGTATACAATATAGGGCAATCTACACAGTAGAACAAGCAAACCCGGAACAAGGCTTCGGTGTAAAGCTATAAAGGTATTTATTTATAACAACACATCTTTGGAAAACACTCTAGCACTAATAGGGGAAACAACTTCAATTACTATACGAAGAAAAAGATCAATCCCCCTAACAATAGTTTGACAAGTCTATGTTCACCGGCATCACTTATTTGCAGACAGAGGTGTATGCTTTAACCTAGATGGCACTCTAGTTATCGTTAGGACGGGAGAGAAAAATAAGGCAGGTTATGAAGTCAACTCGGTACCAATACTTTTCGGACAAATGCAAGGCAAGTAAGGCAGGGTCTACCCCAGATCACAAAGTTCAGAGGCCAGGCCCACTCGTAGAGAGGCAAGGCGATATGTCCCAAAAAGTGTCTCAGTGGAAATGCGCTTCGCGTCTTTATCGCAAAATTGTTATGGAAAGATTGGCCCAGTTCAGAACACGTTAAAGAGAGCTTGGAGGCGACCCAATGGAAAGGCGAGGATTAAGAAACCTCACTCGATCCGGCAGAAAGGGAAGCCAGGCGGACACGGTACCTTGTTTGTGGAGAGACAGCTCCAACGGGGGCAGTTGTTCCTGGTGGTGGATGCACGTCTGGTCTTTGCCAAGAGTAGAGATGATCTCGTCGTCGAAGAAAAGCGAAGTCCGGTGCACCACCAGGGAATAGACCAGCCGCGGAGTGCTCCGTCACAAGGCACCACCTTTTGGTCGCGGTACATGGGTAGTGGCTATCCGGTTGCCGAGGTGCTCTGCACGGGCAATTCGACCACTGCGTCCTGGAGCGAAGAAAAAGCAAAGGGGACTGGTTGTTCCCACCAGTCAGGGGAAGAGACTCTCCGGCAGGGAGATCTCCTCTGTCGTCAGGAAGTAGTGAGTCGGTTCCGCAGGGCTCCACCGCAGGGGTCATTGCAGGTCGGCTCAGCTTTACCCTCGTCGGATTCTTAGGTCCTGTGGCGACTTCTGAAGATCCAGTCCCAAAAGCCCTGCTTTTATGCAGAAAACCCCCATTCATTCAGCCTAGCTGTCAATCAAAACACACTAAGTGGTGAGCGGGGTGGCTCACCACTTGGGCCAATCACACCAGAGTGCGACTGGAGTTGGCAAGGCAACTCAGTCCAGGGTGCCTTAACCCCCTCCCACACCCCTGTGTTAACCCAGACAGAATGGCACCACTTTGGAGGGTCTCTGTCCAGAAGCCCGCCGAAAGTGGAACAAAGGGCTCAACCTTTGGTTTAGGAGTCACAGAGACGAACACAGACGCCATTTTTAAAAACCGAGTTCTGGCAGAAAATACCATCCGATAGACTTATTTAAGATAAGTAAACCGGTGGTATGTTGGAGATTAACGAGGAAAAGTATCAATCTCCAACAATGGGAAGAATCCCATAGGGTTATATTCAGGGTCGAACATAACAAGTAGTTTCCACTGCCACCAGCCAAATCTCGACGAGGGGGGACGGGACAGTGCCCCCTCGAATAACAGACCCAGGAGTAATCTAATTACCCCTACTAGTACGTCCACAATAGGATGGTTTGTACTAGTTCTGTTAGTAAATTTAGGTCTAGTAAAGCCAATGGTGACTTTACATGCCCGGGGAGACAGTAGTCAGTCCCCGGGTATGGAGTCTATGATGGAGGTCCGCTAGGACGCCCCAGTGCTACGGCACGGAGGGTGCAGTGTAACATACATAGCAAAACATATGAGACCCTATGGAGTAAAAGACCCCATAGCCCATAGAACACATTGACATTCAAAGGAATTACACACACTCATGTCCAAGAGTGGGAGAAAGAGTCTCACTCTTGGCAGGATGGAAAAAAACAAACTCCAGAAATCCAGCAAAGCTGCTGGGGGACTCACTAGGTTAGGAAATTCAGCCTAAACAGAGAATTCTCCCTAACAACTATGTACACACACGATGGGGTCTCTGATGACTTTGTAAGTGATTTCAATCAGGCACACACCCAAGTCTCGCCCAGCATGTAGTACGCAAATGAAACCCTTATTTATTTTTATCTATAAATTCAATATTCTGAATGATACACCACTCATATCACACCCTTCTCGAAATAACCCCCAGGTTACACTGAACCAGGAATCAGGCTGGTTGTAAAGGTAAATAGTTGTTTATTTAGAATTTAAAATCACAATATAGTTTTAATAGGTAACAATCACCAATGGGGTGACGGGAACAATGAATAATATCTTTAATGCACTAGGAATGAAGTAATGAACACAGAAATAATGCAGCAAAGAAAATAATACTTTTGGGTTGGTTTGGAACAGATAGCACTATGGTTAGAGGTTCCCCCTGCAACACCCCTCAACCCACCAATAGGCAATTTAAATAGATGTGAGGCGTGAACAGGTAATCGGGAATAACACAGACCAAACCAAATATCACTCCCACCTTCCCCTTTAAACATACGAGAAATACAGATTTGACTTTTCATCCATCAGGATGGCTTTTGAAATTGGCTGAGCAAAAACACAAAATATGTTCAAAAATGCTTACATTATTATAAATTACTACAGGAGCCGCTTTGAACGGATGCAAGCAAACACAAGCAATGATTTAATCAAAAGGAAACAGTTGGGATCTCAAAGGCCAAGTGAGAAATAATTGAAATGTAATTCTCACGTGTAAAACGTTTCCAAATGTCAATTCGCTGCAAACTTTTACTTATGCGATTTTTGATATAACGGGTCAATTGCACTGTTTTTGATTTGCACTAAAAGTAAGTTTGATAGTCTACCTTCACACGAAAGTCCAACAGACATTCAGTGGTCCTTTGTTAGCGCCACAATTTGACTTTGTAAACATTGTACTTCCACAGAGCAGATATTTTTAAAAACTGCAGTTTGTAAATTGAAAACTTCTTCTGTGAAACCCATCTATTGAATAAAATAAATGTAAAGTATTGTTTATAATTAGTTTATTTTATCTATAATTTAAGATGCAACCGTATCCAATTTACTTCTTTAAATCATTATTTTCCTTTTTGAAAATAAATGTCATATTAAACTAAGCTACAATCTATCATGTATCTACCAAGTAGGATGCAAATTGCTTCCTTCAGCAATTGTCTTGTTTGAAAGAAATATGTGGCATACTAAACCAAACACAAATAGGAACTATACAAAGCAAATGGCAAGCTCTTAATGACAATTGTGAATGGCACGACAATAATGGCAGGATATATTTTTGTGCAGTTTTTTAGCAATTTGTTCCAGATCATTCTCCTGAATTGAGGATTTTAACTTATGTCTGCATATTTTTAAAGTTGAAACATAAACGGATACATAACTGGTAACATGCACTATGGTTCAATAATGCCGCCTTGCAGTTCTGGTGATATTTCTAAACCCATCATTCGAATGGATTGTGTCCACTCACATATTCCTCATCTTTAGAAATCTTACTCTCCAGCACCTTCTGAAAAAGAATTTCAGCAGAGGCCGCTGTGCATATTAGCGGTCAATTCGATGTCCCTCGAGGGCCTCCGCCTCGATGTCATCATAGGAATATATAGCACGCACAGCGCCCGTTCCCTTCAGTTCTGTTTCGCGCTTCGGTTTCTCTGAAAACTGCAAATACTCATGTACGATTGCCTCGCCATCAACCCGAAGACTTGGTCAAAGAAATGTCTTGATTACGGCACCAAGATGTCTATCAAAGCTCCTCATCGAGTGAGTCTGTGGGGATCTGCGTGATTTTACCGAAAATTGGGGGTCAGACTTTTGGGAGTCGAACATTTGGTATTCAGTCCTTTTGTACAATACCAGTCTGTGGTGCCTTGCTTTCATCTAAGAAGATGAAGAAAAGGCGTTATAGGTCACCTTCCACTTTCTCTGATTCCTCTTCTGAGAGAAAGATAACCTGCCCAAGCAATTCAGCGACTCCTGCCGAATGGGAGGTGTTCAGACAAGAAATGCCAAGTGTTTGACCCCTTCGAAAGAAAAAGCAAAGACCCATATTCCTTTTGTGGCGTCAAAAGCCAACAAGGAAAGGGCTAAGGTGAAATCCTGTACGCCCTCGAGCCTGGGACACAGGCTTGAAACCCCTCAAACTGTCTAGGTCTCGACACAGCGATAAACACTCTTATCGAGTTGTGGGTTGTGCCCCTCTAAGGCTCCTTCAATGCCAGGAGCGTCAAAATCATTGACGGCATTAGTGTGGAAAACATTGTCGCCATTGGTATCGAAGCCATCAACGCCATCGGTGTCAAAGCCATCAACTCCTTTACCTGTTAAACATTCGATGATCTTGGAGGTTGAAAAATCATAGGAACCTTTACCAAGGAAAGACTTTTTCAAATTTTCGTCTTCTATTTATGAATAACACAAACTTTCAGACAAAGATACTCCTGCAATTGATTTGGCCTTTGGCACACCTAATGTCCCGGAGGCCCTAATCTTGGAGTCAAGATTGAAGGACCTATATGAAAACCTTCAGTCGGCAAGTGGCATAGACACATCACCAGAGCTTGAATTTGGTAAACCTGACCAGGCAGAACATGCAGATGCCTCATACAGACACCTTATGGCAGGCCTGCTCCTCCATTCATGCAAGTTGACCTTACGGACATACTTGACAAGGGTCATCAGAGGAATCCTGTATTTCCTTTTCATATCGCGCTACAGAAAAGGGTAAAGGTGTATTGGGAGGCATCTGAAACAAGTCTGGTAGTAAATGAGTATCTCGCCAGAAGTACATTGCTTTGAGTCGCAATCCAGACTACTTGTCAGAACACCCTACATCAGAGAGCCTGTTAGTTCAGGGAGCGACATCGGCATCTAAACAAGCAACATATTCAACCATACCGCCAGACGAGGCGATAAGCGGTTCGACGTAATGGCGAAGGAAGTCTTTTCTGCCGGGACCATGTCTCTAAAATCTGTACAGCGATGTAGGCTTACGTGGTTAAGGAAGTCTGGATTTGCACTGGTCATGCAGTCTAGGCTCCTCAACATGCCCTTTGACGGCACTCTGCTGTTTGGCTGCAAGGCCGACGAAAGCCTAGAGAAGCTGCAGAGATCAAAGGCAGCAGCCAAATCCCTTGGTGCTGCTATCAGACAGCCGCAACGATCCCACCCCAGTGGATAATCTTGGAGGGGTAGGTCCTTTAGTTTCTACTTCTCAGTTGGAAGAGTGAGAGGACTAGCTAGTCAAAGGGGCCAAAGAAGATTCCCGCCTGGTAGACGAGGGAGGGGTGCCAACTCCGCCCAAGCAACAGCTCCTTTACCATCAGCTGCTGCTTCAGACGCTGCAAAATCTATCTGAGGTCTTAACTCACAAGACCCCGGTGGGAGGCAGACTCTCAGAGCATCTGCAAGAATGGGGAGGTATTTATGCAGATGGGTGCGCGTTGGAAAAAAGTGGCCCAGGATTACTGCCACCCCTTTTTAAGAAGGCCTCAGGACCATATACCGGGGAGCCACTCGTTCAAGGATCCAGATCCGTTTCTTGAAGGAAAGAGGATTGATACCCATCTTGGACTTGAGATGATTGAAAATGTTTCTCACGAAGGACAGGTTCAAGATGGTCACTCTTTCTCTTTCTCAGATCCTTCAGGCCCTACAACTCCAGGATTGGATGGTGTCCTTGGACCCTCAGGATGCTTACTTCCATGTGCCAATCCATCACAAGCACAGAAAGTACCTGAGGTTCGCTGTTGGCGCTTCTCATTATCAGTTTCAAGTTCTGCCATTAGGGCTCACCTCTGCCCCAAGGGTTTTCACCAAGTTGATAGCAGTAGTTGCAGCGAGTCTCAGGAGAGGGGGGATTCATGTCTAACGCTACCTGTACGACTGGCTGATCAGGGCCAGTTCCCCCGAACAGGCCCTGGAACATCTCAGCATCACCTGCCTCTCTGTTCACAGACTGGGCTTCTCCCTCAACTTCAAGAACTCCCACGTGTTATCTCAAAAACTCCAATTCATCGTAGCAGTCCTGGATGCTGCCTCGGAAAATGCCTCACCACCCAAGGTGAGGGCTCAGCACATTCGGTACATGGTCACCAGATTTCAGAGTGCCCAGCGTCTTACGGCCTTCGACTTTTTGAGGTTGCTCAGCCTCATGACATCCTGCACTTTTCTGGTTACAGAGGCACGCCTGAGCATGTTATCCCTCCAATGGGCCCTCAGGACACAATGGTCTCAGTTCTCAGGCAAGATGTCGGATCTGCTACAGGTTCCAAACAGGGCCATACAGGATCTCTTGTGGTTGGCCTACAAGGACAATATTCTGAAGGGAGAACCTTTTTGGCAACTATGGCCAGACATAACAGTAGTTAGACATCTCACTCACGCGGTATCGAGCCCATGCCAATGATCTGCCCGCATTTGTTGTTCTCCATCGGAGTCCAAACTACATGTCAACCTTTTAGAGCTGAGGGTGATCAGACTAGCGCTGAAGACCTTTCTGCCCTCTGCATGGGGAAAGTATGTTCTTATAATGACACACAACACAGTGGCCATGTACTACCGCAACATGAGAGGAGGTGTAGGCAATGGAGTAACTTTGCTGAAAATGTTGGGGGGACATGACATCTGAAGAAAAGGTGCCCCAGCCAAATGAATGGGGACAAAATGGTGTGCCATGAAAGTTGGGGGGAACAAACACCCCTGCCCCCCCCTAAAATTACGCCCATGGGTGTAGGGGTCACTACCAATGTGTAGAGGGGCAATGCAGCTCTAGTTCTGGGCAATTCAAGAAGGAATCTCCCTATCGGCAGTTCACCTAGCCGGAGAGGTTAACGCAGCAGCGGACAATCTGAGGAAGCAGAGCACAGTCTCCCCCTTTGGTGAACCGCTCAAGTGGATCTGTTCGTGACCAGTGTCAACCGGAAGTCAGAACTGTTCTGCTCCAGGGAATTTCCCCTAAGAGAAGCTCTAGGGGTCACTTTTATAGTGGACTGGGAGTTTCCACTCCTGTACGCATTTCCTCCAGTCCCAGTCTTTCCTCATGTGATCAGGAGGTTGAGAAAGTTTGGAAATTCCATTATCCTAATTGCTCTGTATTGGGCCAGGAGGACGTGTCCATCTGCCCTCCAATGCGCCTTCCACAAAGAGAAGACCTCTCATGAGAGGAGGGTTGGGTTTTCCATCCGGATCTACGTGATCCGACAGCGACTGATTTTGCCACGGCCATAAAGTTCGCATGAGAAAGGTGCAAACCACCAAAAGTTTGCACCTTTCTCATGTGAACACACGTACATACCCACACCCCCACCCCCACACACACACAACACACCTATGACACCCCCCCACCCACACCCTCAACACACCCCCAACATAAACAAACCCCACTTACCTTCTTCACGCTGGGTCCCTGCAGCGCCAGTTCCCTTTCACTTTTATTTTTTTTTTTTAAGGAAAGGAAGGCTGCAGAGGTTCCCTCCGCAATTCCTGCTCACTATACTGTAATGTATAGTGAACGGGGTCACCCCTGCAGCCCCCTTTTTTTTCTTTTTTTTTTTTCCTACGGAAGGCTGCGGGGGTGTTCCCTGCTCACTATACTATAAATTATAGTGAGCGGTGCGATGCGGGGGATAGCCCTGCAGCCCCCATTTCTTTTCTTTTTTACAATGCTACCACCAAAGGATCGAACCTTTGGTGGTAGCATTTTTAGAACTTTTGGTCCTTGCAAACCTTTATAGTCGGTAAAAAAGTACAATTCCTTTCCATCCACCTTCACACATTGTTCCTGAGAGGTTGAGATATAAGGATTGGGACATCCCGGATGACGTAAAGGAGATTTTACTTTTGGGCAGAAGGCCAGCAACGAAATCCTTGTACTGCTGCCGTTGGAATCCATTCTTTGGCTGGTGCAGGGATAAGAATGTGGACCCTTTTCAGTGCAATACACTTTCTTTAAAACTCTATTGTATTTAACAACATTCAATAACAGACAGCAAATAACACAACATGCAGTCTAGCACTTCGTGCTGGGACTCACATTATTATTGTTCTGGCGCATTGTCCTGGCCGTCCGTACATGGATCGTTGGTTAGTTCCGCACAGCTGTATAGTGCACCTTTTGGAACAACAGGTACCCGGTTAGTGCCTTCTCGACTGGTCTGGTGCCTTAGTAAGGGTGCTCTTCTTGCTCTTCTGCTTTCCAGTCTGCGCTTATTGTCCCTCCGAAGTCATCCGTGTCGTTTCCATCCCTGGGTTCGAACAGTTCCTGTATCAATGCGTTCCATGCCAGTATCTTGTCACTGCTCCAGCTCATACCCCTCTGCAACTCTCCGGTCCATACTGTTGTCTCAGGCAGCGTCCATCTATTCAAGTCTGCCCACCTTGCCTCTGTGTTCTGGTCTGTTAGATTTCCACGCCATTGCGATCCGACGCTTTGCCAGAATGCTCATCAAGTCCTTCATTTTGGCTATGTGTGTTCTTTGCTGGCCACCTCTTGGAGACAGTCCCAGCAGATAAGATTCCGGTGACCACCGCCGCTCTTTCCTTAATGATGTCTCAGAACTTCATTATTACTGGGCAGGCCCAGAACAGATGGAGCATGTCAGCGTTTTCTGTTGCGCATCGAAGGCAGCTTTGGGTTTCTTTACTCCCCATGCTAGATATTCTTCTGGGGGTAAGGTATGCCCTTTGTGTGACATAAAGCTGTGTCTGTCTGAATCTCGCATGTCTAGAGACCTTCTGCGTATATCTTAAGGCCCTTGTCCATTCCTGGTCAGTAAAGGTCTTCTGGAGTTCTGCCTCCCATTTTTCTCATGCTTGCAGTTCCCTTAAGTTATTGCTTTTTAAAAGCTGTTCATAAAGCCTGGACACCGTATGTCCTCCTTCTGACACATCGCACCATTTTTCTAGTTCCCTCTGTGTTTCAGGGTTCTCGGCTAGGCCTGGCCATCTCTTTTTTTATCCTTTTAGACCATGCTATTGTGCAGCATGAACTGGCAGTTGAGTATGTCATAATCTTCCATTTGGGTTTGGAATTCCACCCATTGTTCCTCTTTCTACAAATCTCCAAGCTGAGCTACACCTTTGGCTTCCCAGTTTTTCCGATACGTTGCAAGGGCTTCGGGTCTGGTACTAGCCAATCCTGCAAAGGGGATCTGCAAGGAGCAAGGGTCTGGGGTTCCCTGGATTTTCCACACTTTCTTCCATAGGGTCAGCCCTAGTCTGTCCAGGGGGGGAAGGGTTTTGGTCCAGGACTTCTCCATCCGTATTATTTCTCACAGAAAAACATTGCTGTAGTACCGGCTGGAACAATGAGCCTATGGATGCGTCGTCCCCAAGCCACCAAACCTCAAATTGCAGCTGCCGTGCCAGGTAGTAGCACACAAAGTCTGGTAATTTGATTCTCCCACAACTCATAGTCTGTGTAAAGTCTTTAGGGCTGACCTGTTTCTCCCTCGACCCCATAGGAATCCCTGTACTGTTGTTTTTCATTGTTTGAAGAATGTCCCGGGTATGTTATGGGGTATGTTTTCGAAATGGTATAATAGGTGGGGTAGTACTGTCATTTTTAGCAGGGCTGCTCTCCCCATCATCCCTAGTGGTAGTGCCTTCCAGAACTCCATGGCCTTCACTGTTTTCTCTAGAGCGCCTTGTGTGTATCCATGGGGGTCATGGTGTTCTGTCTATTCCCAAATTGCGGAAGGTGCGTGATGGCCATGTGAGGCTCAAGTCTGGCAATTGGTCTGTGGGAACTCATCGAAGCTCTGCTAGGGGTACAGGGAGGATTTGTCTTTATTAATGGAAATAGCTGACAGTTTAGCAAATGCGTCTATCACTTCCAGCAAATCTGGTAGGTTAACTCATGGAATTGCAGTAAATAGGAGCTGATCGTCTGCGTACAATGAGACTAGGTGTATATCTATTTCGATCCCTGTCTCCTTGTAGTCTGCTCACAAGAAGGCTGCCAATGGCTCCAAAGCCAGTATATAAAGCATCAGGGACAGCAGGCAGCCCTGCTTCGTGCCCCTGTATATTCTACAAGCCTCGGAAATGTCTACCCGTCTTTACTCTTGCCCTGGGGTCCTTTATATAGTAACTTGATCCATCTGAGGAAGCCCTCCCCTATTCCGAAGTGGGCGAGTGCGCTCAACAACCAGTTCCAGGCCTGCCTGGCCTGTTGCCCTCTGCATGCCCCAACGTCTCCCAGACGGTATTGCACTGTAACCTTGGCGCTACAAGTTCGGCTGTTTCCTCCCCTGTCATGGTCGCCTGTGTTTCTTCCCTTTCTATTGCTAGTTCTGTTTTCCCAAGTTCGTCCACAACACTCCCTATAAGGCCTGCTGTCTTCACAATCGCTGCTCCCATGACCACCACTTTAAAGGCATCCCATACTGTCCCGGATCTGTCTACACTGCCTGTATTAAGTTGGAAATAGTCTTCTTTTGTGTCCTGCAGGTGTTGTTGAAATTCCCCTTCCATCAGTCCTTCCGCCTTTAGTCGCCATGTCGGTATAGGGGCCTTCCTATGTGTATATGCCCATGGTACTACTAGCAGGTCGTGGTCTGAGAGTGCTCTAGCTCTGAGGTGTGCACTTGTGAATTCCCCCAGTGTTTGACTGTGGTCAATACGTGTAAACGTTCCATGTGGGGCGCTATAATGTGAGCACCCTCTGTATTCTGCATGTAATCTCCTCAGACGTCTTCGAGTGTCAGTTGATTGAGAATCCTCTGCAGGGCTTTAGACGGTGGTGCTGGCTTTTTTATATTTATTGTCCAACTTGTGAAGTAGTGGGTTGAGTGTACAGTTAGTCCCCTGCCTAGACAAAGGGTGCCTCCCTGTATGGGGCAAGTCGGGGTACCAATTTCTTGAAGAACATGGTTGCGTCGTGGTTCGGGGCGTAGGGGTTGATCAGACACTTTTTTTTTTTTTACTCCAACATTCCATACACTATCACCATTCTGCCCTCCGTGTCTTGTTTCTGCGTTATCAACTGAAATGGGACATTGGGTGCAATCCACGTCAGCACTACTCCGGCGTGGTTGGAATAGGTCGAACCAAATATTTGTCCCACCTTTTTTTTTTTTTTAGCCATCCTGGACTGCTTTTCTTTCGTTAAGTGGGTTTCTTGCAGCATAGCTATTTTCACTTTTGATCTGTTGAGCCAGGTATATACTCTCAACCCTCTTAACATAGTCATTCAGCCCTCAGACATTCCAAGCGGCTACTGTTACTTCTGTGCTCATTTTACCAGCTTCTGCTTTGGCTTGTGAATACCCATGAGCCTGCGTGTACTCCTATGCTTGTCTTCTGTCCTCTTGGCGCTGTGTTGTGCAGTTTATATACAGCCTATTTTCAGTGCAGGTTTTGTCAAGTTTCTTTGTCTTGGGGGGGTGCGTTGTGGAATTCTTTCTTTTTTTGTGCTTCGATCTCTTTGCCTCTTGCGCCTTCGTAATTTCCATTGCGTGTAAAGTGTTCTCCCCTTCTTGTGCTACCTTTCAACCAACAAGCTTTAACTATTAACCAACGTCTAGCCACCCTCCCCCTGCTCGGGCTCCACCGCTTTCCTTGCTCTGCTCCCGTCACTTGGGGCAGGCTCGCCGCAGTGTGATGCCTTAGAACTGGCTCAAATCCATGGGGTTCCTTGTCGTGGCAATCATGGGCCTCAATGGCGCTCCCGGAAGCGGTTTTCTGGTTAGGGCTCTGGGGGCTCTTTGCACAGCAAAGCCTTGGGAGAGCATCCCGGCTCCCACCTCTTGCAGCAGTAGGTTTTCTACGTAATTCGTGGGGTCTTCCTTCCTCTCCCTCTGGTAGACCGTTCCGTGCATTATTTCGTCAAGCTCTCCCTTCTGCATCTTCCATCCTGTGTTCGAGTGTTTGTATATGTTCAAGCACATCCAGCATTTGGGATTGGGCAGTTGTGATGTTGGTAGTGTTGTTTTGTACTTGTTGCTCCACCATGCTCGCTCGGTCCACCAGGGACCGTACATCTTGCCTCAGGAGGCCCACATCAACGATGACCGCATCCAATTTGTGCTCCAATGACGCTTTCAACGCTGCTATGGCCTCGAGTATGGGACCGCCTTCCGTCTTGTTGCTCAGGACTTGTCCTCATGCCGGCCTCTGTTGGGGTGTGCTGGTTTGTCATTTTTGCTGGTGAACGTCGCCATGCTGGTATGCTTGCCCTTCCCTCCTTTTGGTTTGTCTGGCATCTCTCTGCCGCTTGCGTAAGGTGTGCATGTTGCGTTCTTGTCTGTCACCCAGTGCTGGGTTTGCTTTTTGTTGTACCTATTACTGAAGCGTTGGGGTGGGGGGGGGGGGGGGGGGTTAGCTCCGGCTTCAGGGTTCTTACATTATCTTTGTCCGGGGTTGACTGTGCAGCCACTTTACCAGTCCGGGCTGAAGCCCCCTCCCCCACCAGTGAGAACCGTTGGTCAATGTCTGTGCTCCCTTGTTTGGTTTTGCTTCCCCTGCTTGCGCTTATTTATTGTTGGTGCAACGCGGTAACCAGAAGGTCGCCCCCTCTGCATATGGTTGCGCTTATTACTGTTGTGCCGTGAGGTCGCCAGGAGTATATCCCTTGTTCTATGTGGAGCTATTGTGTGTTGCACTGCACCGTGGGTGTGCCCTTGGGGGGTGGTAGACTTGTTACCCCTCCTCGTGTGCCGGTCGCGTGCCCTGCTGTCAGCGTCAAGGTGATGTGTGCTTGAGGGCTGTGGCAGCTCGTGCTCTGTTTACCTTGGTGATCCCCAGCTGACTTCTGCCTTTTTTCGTGCTGTTGCACTGTCAAGCCGGCTCAATAGATTGTGCTCTCTCACGTTCTTGACTGATAGTGGATGCCATCTGGGTCATTCCCCCTCCCCTCTTCACGTGGGCAATATTGCTGAAGGCCCTTCTGTGGACTTCAACCCCCTCTTAAGCATCTGGAATTATGTTGGAGGTGGTCTCTCTGTTCCACCGTGTATGTAGATTTCTCCCTCTACCGCTCTCAGCCTCTGGAGTTGCTCCCCCAAGGCTTGCACTCACTTCCGGGCAGCTACACAGCGTCTATGGTTGCTCCCTCAACTGCTCGTGTCGACCTGTCTTTTGTTTTTTTATTTATTTATCCCTCTTCACTTCACCGGGGTGCCTTGAGAAATTTGCATAGAGCTCCATGTGTATATTCTTGAGCTTACCTGTTAGCCGTGGGCCCAGTCGATCCCCTTTGGTTGCGTTCCGCCTGAGGCAGGCGTTCTTAAGATCTGCCTTGTTTGGATGTTCCTGTTTTCCTGGGGGTGACTGGTCAGCCACCTCTCTCCCCCCACTGTTCTGCGCTGCTATGCCAAATCAATGGGTTGTGTTCTCCCTCGTCCTCAAGTTAGTAACAGGTAATTTCTGTGACTCCTACTCGTTGGGGACTTCTGCTGCGCAGTATCCCTCTTTGCTTGCGCTCTCACCTGGTATGTGGCTCGCTCCTGCTGTCGCGGGTTGGCCGGAGGTTGTGGATATCCGGGAGCGATGTAAAATGCCTCCCGGGACGTTGTGGAGGTCTCTTCTCCCCCTGCGCTCTGCTATGTTCAATGTGTTATGCACTTTGCTGTTGGCGGCCCATCTGCTTGCTGTTGGTGGCTCTGTCCCCCTACTCTGGGCCTCAGGCGTA
This sequence comes from Ambystoma mexicanum, assembly GCF_040938575.1. NCBI lineage: Eukaryota > Metazoa > Chordata > Amphibia > Caudata > Ambystomatidae > Ambystoma > Ambystoma mexicanum. Next base: position 835,560,623 of record NC_090923.1, read on the forward strand.
TTATGGGTGATCTCTCCTCACTCCCCGCCGCGTGTGCTGACCTCACTCCCCTTCTCGGGCGGCCGCCGGCGTTGGGTGCGTGGGACCGGGTACACTGTATACTTCGATGTCTCACAGGCTCTAGTGTTCTATTATCCGTGTCTGCACTCGCTCTCATGCGTAGGTATTCGTAACAGGAGCTTCCAATGGTCCCATACCTCCGCTGCAGGTGTGCCCCTTTCTTCCCTTTCTCAGGGGCTGTTTGTGCTGGGGGCGCTTTCAGTTTGTTCCTCTGTGTGCGCGGTTTATTATCTCCGTCCCTGGCCTGTCAGAGGTGTTGTGAGCCTGGGCGCTGTTTCGTCCCTTTATTCTCCTCCCCTAGGAGTCCTGTGTTGGTTGACTGGTTGTGCCTCTCCCTTATGTCCAGCCGTGCTCCTGGGATGGCGTAATGGCCTCCCATGTCTGTACTGAAGCTCTCGGGACACGCACTGCCACGCGGCGTGGAGTGTCCTCAGCAGTCATTTGCTGATGAGGCTCTCTACCCCAGGGCGGGCTTACCTGGGCCTCTCTGTGTGTTGGCGGCACAGGAGGGGGGGGGCTGCTCCCCGTCGTTCACACTCCCCCGCTTCACCCGCCCGTGGCCTGCTTACTGTTTCCCGGGCTTGCCGCTCGTTCCCCGCCCGGGGTCCTCTGTGCTGTCCCTCCACCGCTCCTCTCCAGTGTCCACTGCCCTCCGTCTGCGTTTTAGCCCCTCTTCTGTGCCTTCAGGATCAGGCGGCCACTCTTCACCTTTGGGCTGAGGCTGGGTCATCGCGTGGGTCCCTCCTTGGCTCTCGCCACCATTTTGTTGCCTGCGCTTTTGTTTTCCTCCGACACCAGCTCAGGAATCTGCTACCTGGCCACTCCTCGCCCGGGGGCTACCATCTGCCATCTTGGCGGCAACTACGCAGGTTCTTCTCAGTGGTATCTAGGCAGTTCCTCTCCCTCTTGCGCTGCAGGCTTCACCCAGACGTGCTCCTCATGTTCCGACGACTTTCTGTCGTATTTATTTTCTGTTTTATGGAAAATCGTTCCAGTCTGGCGAATTTGTCTATAGGATCACTGAGGAGCTCCGAAATGCAGCCGCTCATCGCATGGCTCCCAAGCCACACTCCCCTTTTCAGTGCAATACACTTATGGTGTTGTCTTTCTTGTTACGCTTGGCAAATCTGGGGCTCCAGATTGGAACCATCAAAGGGTACTTGGTGGGCGGCGCTGTCAGTTTTCAAGCGCATGTCGGAAGAGGTGGTATACTTCAAGATGCCATTAGTCCTAATATTTCTAAAGGGCCTCACTAACGTGTTCCCACCTTTTCCATTTCAAGTTAGTTTGGGACCTTAATCTGGTACTAACATTTCTTATGTGCGCTACTTTTAAGTCACTCCATTCGTGTCTCTTAAGATTGACTTTTAAGACTATCCTACTAGTTGCACTAACATCAGCCCGCAGGGTGAGCGACCTACAGGCCTCATCTAGTAAAACACTGTTTACAACCTTTTTTAAGGACAAGGTTCTTCTTAAGGTCAAGCCAACTTTCCTTCCAAAAATTGTCAAACTTTCACATATCTCAGAAAATGTTGTTTCCATCATTTTATCTGCCCCCGACATCCTGGCAAGGATGAGCCGAGGCTACATAGGCTGAATCCAAGAAGAGCACTTGGCTTTTACATCTCCCTTGGCTTAAATACTTCAGGATGACTGACTTTTTGTGGGGTATACTGGTCATAGTTTGGGACTACCAGTCCCAAAACAAACCTTATCCAGATGAATCATATTGGACATTGCTGAATGGCTGGAAAAGATCCTCCAGATGGCCTGAGGGCCCATTCCACAAGGGGCATGGCAACGTCTTCTGCTTTACAGAGAGGGGTGCCGATGCATATTTGTGCGGCAGCAACATGGTCTACTATTCATACTTTCACAACATATTACTGCCTGGGTGCATCTTCAGGCCAGGAACGAGGATTCGGAAAGGCAGTCTTAATATTCCATATATTATTCCATGACAAATCTGAAAATTCTTACTCCCTCCTCCAAAACTGACACTGCTAAAGATTAAAGATGAGGAAGAGGACACAATCCATTTGAAGAACAAGTGACTTACCCCCTGGTAACGTTCTTTCGGCTGGATGTTCCTCCCACATATTCCTCATCGCCTCTCCCAGCCTACCCTGCAGTAGAATTTCCGTGCTTTACACCTTATGATGTTTCAAGGTCTTATACTGCCTTGGACGCTCTGATGCCGGTAGTTCTATAAGGAGGAGGAGGCGGCGTAAAAAACGGAACTGAAGCTAACCTGCGCTGCGCATGCTATTTATACCTGTGATGACGTTGACTTTGAGACTGAGCCTTTTTAGAGACATCGAGTCTACCGATTCGATGCACAGCGCCCTGTGAGGAAATAAACGATTCCAAAGCAGCTGAAGGTGGAGAGGAAGATATCTAAAGATGAGGAATACGTGGTAGGAACATCCAGTCGAAATACGTTACCAGGGGAAAGTAACTTGTTAGTCTCTCATAGTTTATCATGTCAGCCCAACCACTCAGTGGCATTAACTAATTAATCCAACGTAGCCACTCTTCCCATGGCAGTCTGCGAATGCTTAGTTTCTTTCATGTTCTCCACAGAAAGATGAAAGACTATTTACAGAGTGCCTAATGTACCCCGTTCCTGATGAATATCTCGATCAATCTCTTGGCCCTTATTATGCCCTTTTCCCTGTCTATTGTCGTAGCTTAGACTAGATGGGAAATAACATGCTTGGGCCCCCTGGCAGATTCCCTCTTATGTCTGTCTTCTTACAGACATAACCATGTGCATCCTAATCCTCAGTTAAGCGAGCAAAACAATTAGCTAGGTGTACAGCTTTGAAGCACTTTACCTGTGCATAAACTCTATATAAATAAAATGAATAAACAATAAATTAATACATTCCGAAGAAAATATTTTAGCATATTTAGGACAAAAATAGTCCTCTTTTGTGGTTTGCTAATGCAGTAGATTGCATCTGTAGTTTTTATTTCAACAGTGAATTTCACTTGTGAAGTGTACTTTTAAATTGAACAATATTTTAGTGTACTGTCTGCTGCTGCCTTCCTCCTGACTTTTTCTACAGTGGGGCCTGTATGTGGACTCTAGAGATTTCATACCGACTTTGGAGGAGCACACTCCTACCCTAAACTTGTTCTGGCCCTTTATCCGTGCAGTTCCCTTCACCCCTCCTCGTGGTATCCCTTTTTTTCGCCATCTTGCATTTTGCTATGTGAACTTTAAGTAAGCTTTGCCTGCAGTGCTTTATAATCTTTGCTTTTTCATTTTAATCATGTCTCTACTTTGCATAATTTGTTAGTGCCATTATGCCTCCTCAGAGTGCTCTGAACAGATACAATAGATCAATTATCAGCAAACGGAAGAGAATGTTGATGCTTTCACTTGTCATGATCTTGAACAGAATGGGAAATAAAGGGCGCACAATATTGACGCTTGAAGATTTGATGTTGCTATGTAGCTGGCTCTTGACTTGTCCTCCTTTCACCTCTAGGCTTTATCACAGAGAGACCCGCCACACAACAACTTTTTCTTTTTCGATGGAATGAAAGGAACCGGGATTGTTGACTGTCTGGGTACCAAGTAACCAAAGCATGCTGCTTGCCACGGCCGCGAAGAACATTCAATGTGGAGACAAACCGGAAAAGACATTTTTAACCCTGGGACTCCCCCATGGCAGCAGTGCTCATGGTGCCTATGACGATTGCTTTAAATTGTTAGTAGAATGCACTGTTTTGTGAACTTGACACTTATGGACTGTTCCCTGAGATGCAACGCCATTTAGGTTGGAGCGCTATATTTTATTTGTGTAAATCTCATGCATGAAACATTTTTCTAGGAACTGCATAATTGTAGGAAGAGGCATTTGTGTGTAATGGGCAGGGGTTTAGTTGTGAGGAGGGCTGTAGTAAGGATCAGCATTTGAATTAGTGTGTGCTGTCCTATCTCAATTGAGTGCTGTGGCCACTTTCCCATTATCTTCCCATTCCTTCTTATAGTACTTGAGCAAGCACCATGAACCAACTCTTTTAGAACAATTTTGTGAGTATCGTGAACGTTGAATAATTACGTCATCATAAAGGCAAACCACATAGTACACCAGCCTTAAGGTGACTTAAATGGGTGGCCTTTGTAGGCTGTCATTAATTTGTTCCCCTCAAGTGACACCATGTCTGGTAGCCTGAAATAAGGGTTGGACATTATTTCTTTTTTTCCTTCTGTGCAAGTTTGAATTTGTCCCAGGTCTCTAGTCAGTGCTAGCCCCTCCAATTTCCTGTTTAAAGACCTGTTTGAAATTAGGTTTATTAAACTGCCATAGCCCTACCTTTGTTGGCAGTCCCAGGTAATGTTTAATTTGCCTTGTTGAGCGCAGTGCTATAGCACCTTTTCAGGGACTTGACGGTGGTCGCATTCTCCCTTATGCAATTGGTGGTCTTATTACAACTGTTCACATTAACTTTGTTCTCAATAGCCCCAGTGTCATCCTCAGGCTATTCCATAGTTCTGTGTCTCCAAGTCTTTTCCTTTGGGTGTTGGAGAGGGACCATTGTGAGAAGATAGTTTGTCCTGATTTAATTTAGCAATCTGCTCATGGAAGAAACCCGAGTAAGCGCACTGAGCGGGGGTTCTCTTTGTAGCCAGAGGCTGGGCATTGTTATCATTGGCGTTTCTACATTCCTCTTCCAAAGTTCCTCAGCCATGCTATTGGAAGACTATTTGTATCATGCACATTCTGTGCCCCTGGCGCCCTTGGCTTAACTTTTAAACTGGTAATAGTTTATCTGTCATTGAGTACAAGATTACCATGATTTGCACTGGAACCGCAATCTCATTTCATACAGGTCAAAACGTTAATGCCCTCTGTTCCTTGGTTAATAGGGCCTGATTTAAACGTTCAACTTCACCAATAATAAATGCTTAGCACGTTGCCAACCCCATAAGTAGATTTTGTTTGAAAATATTTTAAGTAACTTTATCAACATGTATTTTCTTACTAATAACAAATACACGCTAAATTGTCCTTGATTGCGCTTAAATTCATTTTGCTGACCTCCTAGAACCACACATTTTAAAAATGTCAGAGCTCACCTTGAATAGGTTTGTTCATCTCTAACCTTCCATGCTTCACATGGAGGCAATTGATGAAACTAATGGTCTCTCTTCTGTCCGTCTGTGAAATGATGAACTGTGCACTATTTACCATTCTACGGTTAGCCTGTTGCACTCTAGCTGTACACAATTTTCTTTAAATGTCCTGCTTTTAATTGCGATCTTTTTGGAATACATGTAATGTTTGTTCTCTCACAAGGATGTTATGGTCGCTGTTTTGGTGTGGCTAATAAAGTAATCGTTATATAATTCTAAAGTTGATCATTTTACCCACCAACCACCATGTTCAGTAAAGGGATGTGTTGCATAAACTTCTTCAGTTCTGTTGTGTGGATTAATACAAAGCAATATGGTCTTGAATTGTGTTGTAATTATTTAAGGGCACTGAAGTGTAACTATTGATAGCCATAAGCTCTTGTTTTCCCCACCTCCTTTCAAAATCCGTAATCTGTCTTGAAAGCGGAGTTCTGTTAAAGGTCATGGTGGCAATGTGTGTCTTGATAAGAGAAACGTTGAGTCTTTGGTTCAACACCGCCAATTAAGTAATCCTACATTTTTATATTAGTTAACTCATTCAAGATAGCTTACATCTGAAACTCCTCTTTTTGTAAAATAAATATTAAAAATAAAGTTTTTATAAAACCCTTTTTGTTTTACAGTTCACAGTATCCAACATAACGCCTCTCACCTCATGTTAGCAGGACTACAGTAGAGGGCATGAGAATGTGCAGACCTCGTGCACATGCCCAATCTATATGCCAAACTACTTCAAATGCTGTTATTTGATTTATCCAGCAGCATTAAAGAAAAACATTCTTAAGATGATTCCCTCTTCTTCAGCCTTGGAAACCTCTGTATTGAAAAACATAGGCATAAACAAGAGAATACAATTTTTGCAGGCCACCCTCATCGTCTAAGTGCACAACCAATGGGGAGGCCAGACAAAACTTCTCTCTGGAGCCCTCGTCCGATTTGTTTGGAACATGCTTGCGTTAAGGAACACTCTGTGCCACTCCATCAAAGTTTTGTTTTACTATCTAAATCATGGTTTAATGAGATATATTACTTGTCCGGTCAATTTTAGCAGACTTTCGATCTGTATTAAGGCTATTTTTTACCTGGATGGGTATTTCTTTCCTTACTGTTGAACCCCTAGGCAGAAATACAATCTTGTGTCAGGAACTGGAGGAGTTCCCACACAAGTTATTAAAAAAAATCTTTGCCTAGAGACGGTGAGGTGGAAAGATTTGACAAACATTTGGAGCGTTTATATACAGATATTTGGGGGACCTTTCTGCTGATGTTTTTGGGGGGAGGTTTTGTTTTACTCTACCCCACAGTGCACACCTAGTATTTAATACTCATTGGCATAGTTTGGTAGTCTGATCAGGATTTTTTGATAATGATGTTAAACCTTCACAGAGGCGAAGAGGTCATTGGCAGTGTAACAACATATTCCTTGGAGACTGACCTTTTGGGATAACATACAGGAAGCCATAGCTCAATTTTTGGAGGTCAGTTACACTGGGCACTTTAGTTTGAGTACAATGTGTGATGCAGCTAATGTCTACATTAAGGGTATGTTAATTGCCACAGGAACCAGGCGAAAACGACAAAGGGGTCTGATTGAATCTAACACGCAGACACAAATTAAGAATCTTGAAGACAGAACATTGACAGAGGGGGAAGATATGCGCTGGGGAAGATATGTGCTGGGTTATTGGAGGAAGTCAGAACTAAGTGGACCAGTTAATTGTCTTGTCAAATTTATAAGTGTCTGCATTTCTTTAGGCAACAGTACAGTGTAGTGGGGGACAAAGCAGATAAGCTCCTAGTTAAACCTTACAGCTCATAGATTGGCGACAAGAGTGAGGAAGGTAAGAGATGAATGTGACATAGAACACTGTGATCCCTATGAGATAGTTGGCTGCTTTTCTTGATACTATTTAGTACTATATAGTGAGAGGATAACCCTGAAGTACAACAAATTAGAGCATGTTTGTGCTATTTAGATTTAGTTCAGCTCTCACTCGAAGATGGGCAGGGACCCTAATCACCCATCACTGTGAGGGGCGGTCAGTGGTGCCTTTAGGAGGGGAGGAAAGGGAGTGGGGGGCAGGAGAAAATGCGTTTACTATGGCCTTCTATAAGCGGTTGGAGGAGGATTTGGCAACTTTTTTATCCATGTCTCTTATTGGGATTTCATCAGCAGAGGTCATACATGCAACCTTCATTGAAAGGTCATTATCTCTCTGATCAACAATGATTTAAACGTAGAATGTTGACTTCCAGGCTATACGAAGTACTAAACTAATTCATGGAGACCAGTTAGGCTTTGTTGAGGTGACGGGGGCTGATAATGTTTGGATGCTGTTGAATTTGATGACCCAAGCTCGAGGACTACCCTGGTCTTGCTGCGTTTGAACACTGAAAGCGTTTGAATGGGTTGGTTGGTTGTTTTGGAAGGATGCCCTTCAGCAGATTAGCTTTGGAGAAAATTAGATGTGTAGGCTTGAGAAAGTGGTGGTTAATGGCATGCAGTCTCATCAATTTGCTTTGGGGAAAGGCTGAGGCAGCGTTGTCCCTTGTTGCACTTTTCTATGCCTCGACAATTTACCCTTTGATGGTAACCATTATGTCAAGTCTGAGAATAAAGAGTGTAACAGTGGTAGGGCCAAGTATACATTAGGGTTGTTTACGGACAGCATATCATACCTGTTGAACCAACTAGATTGGTCTCTCTATTGTTGGAAGAGATTGACTGGTATGGTGCATTGTCTGGGTTCCAAAATGAATGGGACCAAGTCAGCCCTCATGCCTAATGGTCTGTAAGCAATTGCAGATTTTCCTTTATGGTTCACTGGAACAAACCTGTGGTCTTCACCTTGGATGGGCGTTTGACGTCAATAAAAATGAATGTATTGCCTAGAGTGCTGTTCCTTTTTCAGATGTTGCCAATATTCATCCCAGAGAATGCCAAGCTTCTTATTTGCAGGAATAGCTCTTCACCTACCATACCCCTCAGTTTTGTTTTTGTGTATTTTTATTTATTGAACATTTGTATTGCACCTTTACAGCAATAAGTGTTTTCAGACGCCACAAAACAGAGGGGAGGAAGGACAGAGGAGAAAACAGTAACAGTCCTTCTAGGACTTGTGACATTCGGATCGTGCAAATCCAGGGGGGGGGGGCGCGCTATCAGGGCTAGGGGATGGGATAGGGAATATATTATTCAATCCCCAGACCATACTGGCCAAATGGAGGCAGATTCCCCAGTGGACAACCAGCTGCAGTACAATGACCTGCTCTTAAAGGCTGCAGAACACTTTAAGATAGATACCTTGGAAGCTCAAGTAGCTAAAGACTTTGTAGAGGACATCCTTGGGGATAGGAGATCTGCTGCACAGTTCATCCCTCTGCTACAATCTGTCCAGGGACTTATTCAGCCTTCTTTACTTACCCTTAACCAGGCGAGGGCAGTCAACCCACGCATTGAACACATTTTCAGACCAGCTCCATTAGACCCTTTATACATTAGGGGGCATCACAACAAAGAGAGCAGGAATACCCTCTGCTGAAGCCCGTCCTGACAAGGAGAGTAAGAAAATCTACACCCTGGGCGGAAAGTAGTTTTCTCGGCTGCCTATAGCTAACAATACTATGCTATTATCCAGCTATAATTGACTCGGTTCCTGAGCACCTAAAGACACAGCTGTTGCACACTATTGCTGAAGGGAGACCAAAGCAAGCAGCTTTTTTTTAAATAACTTGCACGCAGCAGACAATGCAGCGCAAATTGTGGCAGAAGGTACACTCATTAAATGCCATCCATGGCTTAGTCAATCGGGTTTCAAATTGGAGACCCAGGCTACCCTTTTAAACATGCCCATCGAGCCCAATGCATCATTTGGCAGAGCGGTTGAGGATGCACTAAAAAGTGCAAAGGAGAAATCTGACACCCTCAAATCCTTGGGACAACTCACTAACAAACACTTTCGGCAGAGAGGAGGTTCAAATACACTCCGGTTTAGACGACAGAACTCCCAGGGGTCCTTCAGTTACAACCAGGTTGGGCAGAGTTTGTCCTGGGGTTCTTCACAGGGGCAGTCCTCCCAACAGAATTTTTAAAGGGCCCAAAGAAGGTTCAGAAGTAGGGGCAGATCCTCCTCCTCAAGAGGGGGCTACACATTTTATAAGCAGTGACCAACCACTGCAGGGTCCCTCCCATGCTTCTCCATTAGGAGGTTGCATTTCTCACTTTATCCATGCATGGGAGGGGTTCACGTCAGACAAGTGGGTACTTTCCACAGTGGCGGTGGGGGGCAAGCCACAAAAGTTCTTCATTGTTAGGGCGAATTCTCTGTTTAGGCTGAATTTCCTAACCTAGTGAGTCCCCCAGAGGCTTTGCTGGATTTTTGGGGTTTATTTTTTTCTCCTGCCAAGAGTGAGACTCTTTTACCCTCTCTCTTGGTCATGATTTGAGTGTGTTTCCTTTGACTCTAGATGTGTTTAATGGGGTATTGGGTCTTTTACTCCATAGGGTTTCATATGTTTTTGGGATGTGTGTTACACAGCACCCTCAGTGCAGTAACACAGGGGTGTCATATGGAGTATAAACTCCATACCCTGGGGCTGACTACTGTCTCCCAGGGCATGTAAAGTCACCATTGACTTTACTAGACTTAAATTCTGAACAGAACCAGTACAAACCATCATATTGTGGACGTACTGGATGGGGCAATTCAATTGCCCCGCGGTCTGTTAGTCGAGGGGGCACGTCTCCGTCCCCCCTGATCGAGTTTTGGCTGGTGGCAGTGGATACTACTTTTTATATTCAACCGCAAATATTTCTCTATGGAATTTTCCCATTGTTCGAGGCTACTATCTTTATTTATTTAATTACGATAGCCTCGAACATACCGCCGGTTTATTTAATTAATATTAATTCTCTGGTTGGTATTTTTTACCAAAACTCGGTTCTAAAATGGCGTTTGTGTTCTCTTCTGTGACTCCAACCCAAGTCGAGCCCTTTGTTCCACTTTTTGGGAAGGCCTCTCCACAGAAGCCCTCCAAAGTGGTGCCACTCTGTCTGGGGTACTTAGGAGGGGTGGAGGGGGATTTAGGCACCCTGGACTGAGTTGCTTAGGCAACTCAAGTCGCACTCCGTCCTGATTGGCCCAAGTGGTGAGCCGGCCGGCTCACCACTTAGCATGTTTGAGTGACAGCTAGGCTGAGTGAATTGGGGTTTTCTGCATAAAAGCAGGGCTTTGGGGACTGGAACTTCAGAAGTCGCCACAGGACCTAAGAATCCGATGAGGGAGAAGCTGAGCCGACCTGCCACGATGACACCACCGGTGGAGCCCTGTTGGACCATCTCACCACTTTTCCCAACGACAGAGGAGATCTCCCGCCGGAGAGTCTTCTTCCTTTGACTGGTGGGGATAACCAGTTTCACCGTCTTTTCGCCTTCCCGACGTATCTTGTGGCCGCCTTGCCTGTGCCAAGCACCCCGGCAACCGGGATACCACGTTTTACCATGACCGCGAATGAAAGGGTAATACCTTTAACCGGAAAACTCCGCGGCTGGTTTCTTCCCTGGCTTTGCAACGACCTTCATCTTTCCTCCAAGTCGAGATCTTCTCTTCCCCTGGACGACGAGACTTGCACCCGCTGCCAGGAACAACTGCCACCGCTGGAGGATCCTTCCCACTTAAGGTACCTTGTCCCGCCTGGCTTCCCTTGCCACTGACTGTACGGGGTAGATTTAGCCCCCGGCTTTCGAACCTGGGTTAGCCTGGGACGCCCTAACTAAACTCTTCTGAGCCTCTCAACTCTTTTCAAACTCTCTGCAGGACTTTCTAAGCCTAGTGTAACTGTGTGATCTTGGGCGCATTTGTGCTCTGCTCTCTCTAAGAGTGGGCCCATCCTATGGACTTTGGCTCACAAGTGACTTTTGCTCTTCTGCCTTGCTTATAGTGTTCCTAAATCTTAGAGTGGTGTATCTCTCCATATTCTGTCTTTTTCCCTCCCTTCTTCGTGAACTTATTGGAGTGCCATCTATAGTTAAGCGCTCACCTCTGTATGAAAATAAGTGGTGTTAACTAAGACTTATCTAATAAGGAATAAGGGTTGTATATATTATAGTAGTAATTGTGTTTAGAGTGTTTTACCATAAGAGTGCTGGAGTGTTTCAAACAGTGTGTTTTTAAATGGGTAATTATATACTTTGATACCAAAGCTCTGGTCAGTGTTTGCTTGTGTTATTGTGTCTGAGTGCCTATTGTGTATACTTTGCATACTGCCTAACTCTTCTTGAGGGAAGTCTGACTGCTCAGCCACAGCTACCAGGTAAATCTGGGTGGTACAGACTGCTACCAAGTGGGTTTACTGCTAACACCTGTAGTCCTAAATCTTTTGCAATGTTCCCAAAGGGAACTGCACAGGTGTCTGCCTAACATTCATGACAATGCTACAAGAAGTAATCTGACTGCTAAAACAGGGGACTACATGGCAACCTTGGACATGAAAGATGCATACTTTCATATTTCAATGTTCCCAGCGCACAGAAGATTCCTGCACTTCAAAATAGCAAACCAACACTAACAATTCAAAGTGCTACCCCAGTTCAAGCACTACACTGGTGGACAAAGGAAAATCTATTGAAGAGAAAACCTTTTCACAACCCTACAGTGCAAGCGATTGTCACTACAGACGCATCTCTCACTGGGTGGGGAGCCCATTACCTTCACCACACAGCGCATGGCCTGTGGACCCATATCACAACCCAAAATCACATACACCTTTTAGAGCTACTTGTAATGCTCAAAGCCCTACAAGCTTTCCAAGTTCATCGGTCAGGCCAAACAGTACAAATCCTCACGGACAGCACCACTGCCATGTTTTACATGAACAAGCAGGGAGGCACACTCTCCAAGTCTGTCCAGGCTAGCACAGAAAATGTGGAAGTGGGCACTCAAGCGGAACATGTTCCTATTGTCGCAACATGTTCCAGGGGAACTCAATTCTCCGGCAGACTCATTAAGCAGAGATCCTCTACCAGAAGAGCACGAGTGGCAGCTCAGCAGAAACATCTCAAACAATATTTTCTCCCTCTGGGGCTATCCTCCCTTAGACTTGTTTGCCACAAGCCAACACACACAATGCCCAGACTTTGCATCCAGGTTTCCCCAACCCGGATGCAAGGGGAACGCCCTGTGGGTGAGTTGGTCAGGGAAATTTGCCAATGCTTTTCCCCCAAACACACAAGTGACGCTAATCCTGGTTGCTCCTATGTTGACGAGACAACCTTGGTTTCCGCATCTGTGCAAACTGGCGATGTGTGATCCAATCAAACTGCTGTGCCCCTCCAACATGCTCACCAAACACAGGGGACAACGTTTCACCCACATCCTCAATCCATGAACTTGGCAGCTTGGCTCCTGAAGTCATAGTTTGGCCATTTAAAACTACCTTAAAGGTGTATGGAAATCCTCAAGGAGGCACGTAAACCAAACAGACACTGTTATTTTAACAAATGGAAAAGATTTGTACTATGGTGCCAGTCAAAAAAGGTAAAACCAATCGAATGTACGGCTCTATCAGCGTACACCACTTCTCATAGCAAGGTGTCCTGGTGGAAAGTCCTTGTCATTAAGGCATTCATGGAAGGAATAAAAAGGCTTTTACCCCCCACCCCCCCATTTCAAACCTGCCTCCAGTGTGGGATCTAAATGTGGTACTTGCAAAGCTCATAGTGCCCCCCCTTTGAGCCTTTGCACAAGTCCAGCCTTAAAGACCTAACATATAAAACAGCTTTTCTGGTGGCCATCACCTCCATAAGAAGAGTCAATGAACTACAAGCTCTGCCAGTGCAAGACCCTTTCTTTGTTATCCACAAAGACCAGTTGGTACTAAGAGCACACCCTTGGTTTTTACCTAAGTTCATATCTAAGTTCCATGTCAACTAGTCCATCGAACTACCCACTTTCTCCAGCATGGGGTCTGGCATGAATTCACATGCTCATGAATATTCCCCGTCGTCAGGCTGGGAATCCTCGGTAAAAGAAAAAATCAGTTTCAGTTTAGTTTCTGAACTGTCTTTCTACTAATAACCAATCACTGGTCTCTGGGTCATACTGCTCCCAGCCAATGACTGCCCTCTACCCAAGCCCCTCCTCTGGCAGTCATCTTCAGATTTGTACCGCACGTTCAAGTGTTGAGAGTCCTCGTGCTTTAGTCTTGCGCTTTTACTGCGTTTTGTGTTTTTTCGAAGCGTTTACTCATATATTTTTGGTCACTCGATCCTCGAGCTCCACCAATTCTACTTCCGATTAACAGGGACCCATTTTGTATTTTTTTTCTACGCCCCTCAAGGGCGAATATTCATCGAGTTTGTACTTCTTGGAGGATTCTGGAAGATCTTTGAGGCCTACCCCGCGTGGTCATGGCCCAGGACAAAGGAAACATGACGCCTGTTGGATCCAAGCTGTTCAGGAACTGCCCTGGATATGGACTACAGAACGTCTTCAAGGAAGATGAGCACTCCCGGTGCCTCTACTGCCTTCACAACGACAAATCGCACGTGGAGAAGGACTGTGCGTTCTGTAAGAACATGTCTGACCAGACAATGGGGGATCATCGCACCCGACTCACCAACTGGCTGGAGGGGAAGAGCCCAGCAGCAGGTGAGAAGAAGTCCAAGCAGTCTTCTAAGACATTTTGAGGGCCCTCCGGTGACGGGCCCAACCAACGGCAAGGCACCGGGAGTGCCGATGGTTCGGGCTCTTCGGCTGCCAGGCAGGGCGCGATGTCACCGACGCCATCTTTCACGAGCCAACGCTCTGGCTCTGTGAAAAGGAAGTTGGAGAACCCGGGTAAGCTTCGGGAGAAGCCCCGGTCGATCCCGACGGAGACAGCCAAGGGGGTGCGGGTCAGCAACCCTTCCCCTGAGGTGAAGACCTCAGGCATGCCTAAGGTCGTGAAGGCCTAGAGTTTCCCTGCCACCTCAGAGGGAATCATCTTTTCAGCCTATTGAGAAGCCTAGAGTTCCCCTGCCACCTCGGAGGGAATCATCTTTTCAGCCTATTGAGAAGCCTAGAGTTTCCCTGCCACCTCGGAGGGAATCATCTTTTCAGCCTATTGAGAAGCCTAGAGTTTCCCTGCCACCTCGGAGGGAATCATCTTTTCAGCCTATTGAGAAGACCCCCATGAAACCCCAGGAGGAGAAAGAGGGGGGGGGGGCACGGTAGCTATAACGGACACAGATACCACCTCCGAAGATGAGCTGGTTGGCGTCGCAAAGATCCTGGACAAGAGGTTCGAGGAAGTCCGGTCCTACGGGAGGGATCCCGACGAGGTGGACATAGAGAGCAACGGTGGAGCCGACGAAGAGCCGCAGGCTGTGGAGGAGATGGAGGACCCCACTCCCCAGACGTTGCTGCCTATGCCACAGGACAACTCGGGAGCAATCTTGATGGCTGTCCAGACCCTGTGTACGGAGATATGGACAAGGTTGCCCTTACCCCCAGCGGACGATCCAGCGGCATCTGGACCGTCGGGGAAGCCCACCGAACAAGCAGAGGTGGATCCATCCACCCCCTCCTTTCCAGCCTTCACCTCCTTCCCCTCCACTGAGGGATGAGACGGGAACGGAGACAGCAACGATGGGGACGGACGACGATGACGGTAGGACGACGGGATGGATCTCCCATCACCCCCTGCCCGGGCCTTCCCTCCCGACGACATTGGCTCCTTTCAAGCCATGATCGCCAGGGCATCAGAGCTTTTCCAGCTTTGTCCGAAGAGCAGAAGGAGGGTTTCCTCTACCAATGACGGGAGGCCAAGAGGAAGACCGTCCCCTCAGTACCATTACTGGACGACATCTGGGACGAAGGACTGTCACTGCTCAGCAACCCGTCCACGGCTCCTGCGAAGAGGGACCGGTATGAGAAGTAGTACCGGGTCCCAGATTCTGCCCCGATGCGCCTTAGAGCTCAGCCGTCCCCGGATTCAGTGGTCTCCGCAGCGGCCAAGAATAAATCGGCTGGGGCGACGGCAATAACTTCAACTTCCACTTCCCCACTGGACGGTGAGGGGAAGAAGCTGGACGCCATGGGACGAGTCATCTCGTCGGCGGCAACGACCATCAAAGCGGCCAATGCCCTCGCGATCGTGGGGCGTTACGACGGGGAGCTGTGGTTCAAGATCGCTCCCCTCCTGGATTTCCTGCCAGACAAGAGGGCAGAGGCCCTTGAAATCATACAGGAAGACGGGGTGGCGTCGGACCACGCCATCACGGTGGCCACAGACATTGCTGACACCGGGTTTCGATAGATGGGCAACAGCGTTTGCCGATGCAGTTGGCTCAAGGCAACCGACTTACGTCAGGACGTTCAGACCAGGGTACTGGACATGCCCTTTGGGAACAACCTGTTTGGCAAGGCAGTGGACAAGTCCATCAAGGTGGACACCGAGACGGCCCGGGCCTTGGGTTCTCTCTAACAACGGCCGTCCTTTCGGACCCCCGGAGGCAAGTCTCAAGGTGCCTCCAAAGGATTTGGGGGTGGTTCCTCGTCTTACCGCCATTCGGCCCGCTCATTGTCACGGGAGGCCTACAGAGGCCGCAGCCAGGCTGGAGGACATCGTCGGCGGCAAGGCCTCGGCGAAGCAAGATGGAACCGGCCGTGACGTCAGGCCCTCACCCAAGCACCCCGGTGGGAGGCCGGCTGGTGAAATTCGTCATCATGTGGGAGTCCATCTCCACCGACCGTTGGGTGCTGGACGCCCTGGCCCACGGCCACACTCTAGATTTCCAAAGAAAGTGTCCCCGTCTACCACCCGTGGCCAGGAAGGAAAACCACATGCCACAGCTACTTCTAGAGGTATGAGCAATGCTAAAAAAGGGTGCGATAGAACTCGTCCCGATGAGGCTCCAGAGTATACTCGCAGTACTTCCTCGTCCGAAAGAAGACCGGTGGTTGGCGACCCATCCTGGACCTCTTTGTCTAAAAAAATACATCAAGTCCCAGAAATTGCGGATGGTCACCCTTCAGCACGTACTGTGACAGCTGGAGGAGGGCGACTTCTAACGTTGCTGGACTTGGAGGATGCCTACTTCCACATCCCCATACACAAAGGACATCGAAAGTTCCTACTATTCGTGGTCCAAGGGCGACACTACCAGTTCAAGGCCCTACCCTTCGGTTTGAAGTCGGCGCCGAGGGTCTTCACCAAGTGCCTGGCACCGGTGGCGGTGTGCCTGCGCCTGCAGGGGATCCACATATACCCCTACCTGAACGATTGGCTCGACCGAGAAAAGTCAAGGGAACTTGCTGTTGATCACACAGCGAAGACAGTCTGACTGCTCACAGATCTGGGATTCTCGATCAACTTTGCAAAATCCCACTTGGTACCGTCGCAAGCCGCCCTGTTCCTGGGAGCCAGACTCGACACAGTAGCGTGATTGGCTTCACCGTCGGAGGAAAGGACGAAGGCCATCCTGGGCAAGGTTCAACGGCTGTTGGCCGTGAAGATGGCCAGGGTGAGGTCTTTAAAGTCCCTACTCGGCATGATGCCATCATGCATCTACCTCGTGCGCCTATGCAGGTTGCGGATGCGGCCACTGCAGGAGTTCCTCGACGCCTGTTGGATGCGGGCAGCTTCGAAGACAAGATCTCCCTCAATGAGAAGTTCCGCCAAGCGATCCGGTGTTGGGGCAACCGCACGCACCTAGCGGCGGGTATGGACTTCCAGACCCCGGCACACCAGGAAACTGTGACAACGGACGCCTCCCTGGAAGGATGGGGAGCACACACCAGAGATCTCCACGCAAGAGGCCTTTGGCTCCAGGAGGAGAGGTCACTACACATCAACGCCCTGGAGCTCCGAGCCGTGTTCTGGGCCCTCAGGTCGTACCTCCCGTCCCTCAAGGGCAAGGTGGTGAGGGTCTTCACAGACAACACCACCATGATGTTCTACATCAGGAAGCAAGGGGGCCCAGATCCCCAGCCCTATCCAAGGAAGCGCAGGATCTGTGGCACTGGGCCGTTGCCCACGGGATGTTCCCGGTATCCTTCCATCTGGCAGGAATAAAGAACACCACGCTGTGCGTGGGAGCTTTGGCTGGATCAAGTGGATCGCCTGTTCCGACGATGGGGCAATCCCCAGATCGATCTATTCGCAACGTCGACAAAGTGCTTCGCCAGCAGGTTTCCCCAGCCGGGAGGTATGGGCGACACATTCTCATTCCCCTGGGACGGCCTGTTCCTGTATGCGTTCCCGCCGCTGCTGTTGCTCCTGCGACTCATCAGTCAACTCAGACGGTCCCGGTGCAGGTTGATCCTTGTCGCACCGGCGTGGCCGAGACACATCTGGTCCCCGGACCTTCTGGACATGTCAGCGTCCCCCTCAGTCAAACTGCCGACAGACGCAGATCTTCTCTCCAGGGAAGGAGGCGCCTTCCTCCATCACAAACCGGGATCGCTGAACTTGCTGGTCTGACTCCTGCGGCACTAGAGTTCGGAGGATACGATATCCCGGCGGACTGCAAGGAGGTGCTTGTAAATGCCAGGGTGTCCTCGACTCTTTATGGACACAAATGGAAGAGGTTCTCTGGTGCCGTGCACAGAAGATCAACACTCTACGGATTACCGCCCCTCAAGTGCTGCTGTACCTGCTGTCCCCGGCCAAGGCGGGGCTGGCACACACCTCCATCAAAATCCATCTGGCGGCGATCTCCCGCTACACCAGAACTCCGAGGTGGTCATCTCTGTGGTCTCACCGCCTGGTGAAGGCGTTCATGAAAGGACTGTTCCGATTGTTCCCGCTGGTGAAGGCTCCAGCCCCAGCGTGGGAGCTCAATGTGGTGCTGACCAGGCTCATGGGGCTGCCATTCGAGGCTCTGCATTCGGCACTGCTGAAGTTCCTGTCATGGAAGGACAGCGTTTCCTGTGGCCATCACCTCCGCACGACGAGTGGGAGAGATCCAGGCCCTCTCCTGTAAACTTCCATATCTGACATTCCATGAGACGAGGGTAGTGCTGAGGACGCACCACTCCTTCATGCCCAAGGTGCCGTCGGACTTCCATCTCAACGAGCCCCTGGTGTTACCTGTTTTCTTCCCATCGCCTTTGTCGCCGGCTGAGAGGACTTTGCACTCGCTGGATGTTGCTAGAGCGCTGAAGTTCTACGTGGACCGCATGGAGAGTCTTCGGAAGTCATCACAGCTGTTTGTGAACTTTGGACCTGTGAACCAAGGGAAGGCCCTCTCGAAGGCTTCTATTTCCAGATGGCGCTCCGGCTGCATCATGCACCGTCACCGGTTGGCAAACCGACCGTTGCCCGCCGGTCCGAGAGCCCATTCAACCAGAGCGATCGCTGCTACCACGGCGTCCTGTCTGGTGTGCCCCTGCTGGACATCTGCAGGGCTGCTACGTGGAGGTCGACACACACCTTCACGAGATTCTACTGCGTCGACTGGGATTCCAGGGAGGAGTCCAGAGTCGGCCAGGCAGTGCTGCGCAACCTGTTCGCTTGAAGGTGAGCCTGGTGAGGAGGTAAGAGATGCTTAATGTTGAGTTGTTAAAATGCTTTATGTTGAGCCTTGTCACCACCTGTGGTTGTGCATGTGTACTGCTATGTATTCTTGAGCATGTGAATCCATGCCAGACCCCATGCTGGAGAAGGAACAAGTTACTTACCTGTAACTTTTGTTCTCCAGCATGGGTCTGGCATAGATTCACATGCAAACCCTCCCTCCGACTCCTCTGAGGCTCTTCTCTTGGCCCTACTGCCACTTTGCGTGCTACCAAATCTGAAGATGGCTGCCAGAGGAGGGGTTTGGGTAGAGGGCAGTCATTGGCTGGGAGCAGTATGACCCAGAGACCAGTGTTTGGTTATTAGTAGAAACACAGTTCAGAAACAAAACTGAAATTGATTTTTTTTATTTTACTGAGGATTCCCAGCCTGACGACGGGGAATATTCATGAGCATGTGAATCCATGCCAGACCCATGCTGGAGAACAACAGTTACAGGTAAGTAACTTGTTCCTTCTTTCAAAAGCCTTGAAGCTCAGCTGAGAAAAACCTCCATACACTAAATGTAAGGAGGGCGGTTCTTTATGTAAACAAAACGGCTACGAAAAACAGACCAATTGTTTCCATAGCAACTGGCAGATAAGGTGATCACATTCCAAAAAAGGAGATCTCCAAATGGATAGTGAAATGCATACAGCTCTGCTACTCCCTTTCAAACAAAACTCTGCCTTTCACACCAAGAGCTCACTCTAACAGGGGTACAGGAGCTACCTTGGCCTTAATTGAAAACGTCCCGCTGTGCACCATTTGCAAAGGAGCTACATGGAGCTCTATACTTACTTTTACTCAGCACTTCTGCATTGACACACATTCTAAAGCAGATTCGCAGGTGGGACAAGCGGTGCTAAAACATCTATTTGCCGCTGTACCTTCTCACAACCCACCACCTTCTCCAGACACTGCTCGCTAATCTATGCATAGCATGTGATCTAAGCAGATCCACAAGCCTCAGAAGAGATTCATTGCTCACCGTAATCTTCTATCTGATGCTTTAATCTGCTTAGATAGACATGCACCAACCCGTCGGCACAGTGGAGAAGAAGGTGCATAGATGTTTTCTGGCGTATCTACTCTTATCTGCTCGATTACATCTGTACTCATGCTACACTTCATGCTACCTCATGTCAGAAACAAAACTATCTGATCTGAGGGACCTCAACCCGTGAAGGACCATGGGTACAGTGGACATCACACTAGAGATGGAATTACTGGCACGCCCTGTTGATGTCCCGTTTCGAGTTTTGAAAACAAAAAATGTAATACTCAGCGGCTACCACTAGATGTCCTATGCATAGCATATGAATCTAAGCAGATACAAGCATCAGAAATACGATTACGGTGGATAATATATCATATAGCTGGAAGACGCCTCCCGTTGTTAATGTATGCGGATGATGCTGTTCTTATTGCAAGAACGGGAAGGGCCCTCCAACAGTTGGTAAAAGGCTATGTAGTTACATATATGAGAGAGATCTGAAATAAATTAATGTGGCAAAATCAAAAGTAATGTGTATTGGGTCTATAAAAAGTAAAACAAGAACCTTAATGGCCGAAGGACATGCCATGCAATGGGTTAGCTCTTTTTCGTACTTGGGTGTGAAATTTTGGAAAGGCCTTGAGTGGCGTATGCATATTGATTCTCAGGCCAGTAAACGCACCCAGATTTTGGCTCCATAGTGCGTTATGGAAAGAGTATGGGTGGGCTTCCAGTTGAGCACGGCCTACGTATTAATAAAGCCAAGTCCATTCCGGTTGCTATGTATGGAGCAGCAGTCTGGGGGCATCGGGCGTCTTTGCCTATTCAAAGGAAAGAAAATCGGTTCCTAAGAGGAATTATGAGGGTGAATCAGGGCTTCGTCAGTTTCATATTACATGAGAAATGTGGTATGCTCTTTGCCTCCGATCTTATTCAGCTCCAACCACTGTTGTACTGGCGCTGTCTCTGAGGTAACCCAGCTTTATCGTTGACAAGGTCATTAATTCAAGATATTTTAGACTCCGGCGTACAATATAAGTTAAAATGTCTACATTTTATTTGTATGACTTTTAAACAGCTTGGTCTGGTGGATTATTTCTATTTCAAATTAGGTAGTGGGGTGGGGCGTTTGGAGGCGGCAGAAAAACTGGCCAAGGCCTTTTTCAAGTTAAAACAAATTGAAAGAGGGGCCTGTGAATCTAATAAAAGAAGCAATGCTGTTTATCTCAGTAGAATGCACAATCTGGGACCATCAAACTATGTTTTGGTTTAATGATACAAGGAGGACAATCTTCCTTCGCTATAGGTCTAACCTACTTTTTACGAAAGGCACCTTGCAGGACAAAAGAAGGAATGGTTTGAATAGGTGCCGTTGTAATCAACATAATGTGGATGATCTGTTATACTTCTTGTTAATATGCCTTCTATATGCAAAACTGCAGTGCAAATATCTCTGTCCATTGTTTAGAGATCAGGGTTTAAGAAGTGCACATACAGCTTTTAACATGAGTTTATGTTGATCATGCGCTAGAATTGAGGGCGCTTTTATTGTAGCATATGTCATTTTATTGTGATGTTTTATATTTTTAACTATTGTATTGAGTTATATAACATTTGTGTTATGGGTTTTCAATGTACTTTTATGGGCATTGCCGGAAATAGTTTTTTCTATCGATCTGTATATATTACACCGCCACCGTAGTGGCCGTGTAGTTATGGTTAAGTTGCTGTTTCCATAGGAAGAGCACTTTTTGTAAAAGTGAGCGGCTTATTACTCCGCTCCCCCTGAACGAATCCTCACCAAACTTTGCAAAAAATTATATTGCCCACTCTGAATTTATTTGCAAAGTTCGGTGATGTTTGGTCCAGAGGGGGGAAGTTATAGGGGGGAGTTCCAAAACGTCATTTTTTTTCCCATAGACTCAATGGGGGAAAAACTTTGCGCACGGCTACAGATCAAACCGCTGGACGGAGTTTCACAAAATTTGCGGCAGGTATGGGGGCTTTGTCCAGAAAGCGTGCTTTTGTAAATTTGGTGATAATCCGTCCAGTATTTTTCTTTAAAACGACCAAAAAGCATGTCTCAAAAAATTAGTGATATCTATGTCCGCTCTGCGATCACACTTCCCTGTTCTCTCCACGGACAAGATAACGATTGGCTAATGGGCACGCATCATGACCGCGGACACGCAACGTCTCTGCCGATTGGCTGCTGTGAGACGTGTTCTGCGTCAGATTGTTTGGCTGCGCCCGACATCTTGGATCCGCCGATAGCGGAGCAACAACCAGTGTACACATGCTATACTTATAAAATTCTTTTGCTGTGTTACAGAGTGTTGGGATAGGTTCAGACAGTAAGACATGGGTGATCAATGCTTTTGTTCTGGGGGTTGGTCTTCACGATGTATTTTCTATGGCCACCTTGTACGCACAATAAATGAGGGGTCCAATAAGGGCAGTATTTCAGTCCGTGCAGTACACAGGGAACTTGTAACTGTTGTAAGGACACGCGTGGTGTTAGGGAACATTGAAATTGCCAACATGCCATAATTGCATTAACCTTTCCTATGGGTATTGTATTCATTAGTATGCCGCCATGGGTGTCACATGCTACGGTGGTTGTGGCCAGGGCCTAGAGTCTTGAATGCATGGCCATCGGCCGAAGGCCTTACTTCCAAAACTCTAGGCCCTGGCCACAAACACTGCAGCATGTCACACCCTTTTATACACCCATAGTAATGCAAATCGATTGCCTGGTTGTGGGGAGTGTGCGCAGTCTTGGGTGCATGGCCATAGGCCATGCACCCAACAACAAAGCTATAACCTCTTCACTTACAAGCCCACATGGGTTTTATCTAGTGCAGTGGTTTTGGCCAAGATGTGTACTTTTGGGTGCATGGTTCCAGGCTGTCTGCCATACACCCAAGCATGCACCCAAAAGGAAACTTGTAATCACTGGAGTTATAAGCCACTTCACAACCATATATTAAAATGTATGGACATACACCTAAGATTTTAGGCCCTTCCCACAAACAGTGCAGCATTTTAGAGCTACAGAGACACCCCTAGTATTCAACATCAGTCCGGTGGCTGTGGGGAGGGTCTGCAGTCATCAGTGCATGGCCGCAGGCCATGCACCAAACAGAACAGTTGTATTAAGTGTACTTACAAGGCACAATGGGTGTGATATGGTGTGGTAGTGCATCACTCAGGCGGCTGTGGGGAGGGGCTGCAATCATGGGTATATGGCCGAAGGCCATTCCCCCAAAAGGACATTTGTATGTAGTTTACTTATATGCCGCAATGGATGTCATATGGTGTGGTAGTAGTGGCCAGGATGCAGAGTATTTGAACAAAGTAATAAGCACTGCAGTTGTAAGCAACTGTGCATTTTATATACTGTACACCCATACATTGATAATTCTATGGCCTAAAACCCACGTCTGTAGCCTGTGGCTACAAACTACTGCAACATATCACAGCTATTGGTACACATGTACTATGCAACATCATTAAGGTGGTTGTGGAGAGGGCACATCATTTTGGGAGCATGGCCAAAGGCCATGCTCCCTAAACCAACCTTGTATAGTGAAATGAGAAGGCACAATGGTTCCGATATGCTGTGGTGTTTCTGGCCAGGACCCAGAGTCTTGACTGCATGCCCAAAGGCCATGCACCCAAGACTGAAGACATAAGCAGTGGAGTTATGAGTGAATATGGGTGTGGTGTTATGCGCTAGTTGTGTGCACGCCCTAATGTCTTGGCTGCATGGCTGCAGACGATGGTCCCAACAGTAAATTTATAAGTAGCTAATTTACAAGGACCATGATTTCGATATGCAGCAATGGTTGTGGCTAGGAACTATACTCTTTTTACTTTGGTCGTAAGGCGTAGGTCGTAGGTTACACACTGAAGATGCAAGGGCCAGCCCCCAGCCACTGCAGCATATTACTACCATAGATTAGACGTGTAGATTCGCATGTGTAGAAAATGACTGCCAATATACTTACTCCTTATTTTGTTCAGAATCCACATATTTTTTTTTAATTCCTTTGGTACTTGGCGGAAGTATCCCTTTTTTAATTTCTGTGATAAAAGAAAAAGGTATGTTAGTCTTTGCATTTTATGAAAACTTACTACATTGCATAATAGTTTACCTTTTTTTTACCATCATATGTAGTTTACAAACCAGTGTACTGTGCATTGTGCTCAGTTTCTTTGTTTGCTTTTCTAATCCTTGGGTTTGGGGGAAAAAATCCTTGTCGGATCAAAAAAAAACCTTAATTTGCTATGGTACTAACTACTTCCTTGTTTCCTTTGAGTGTTTCCTTCATCTTTCTGATTAATGTTATGTTTGTTGCCTTCCTTCTGATTTTTAACAGTAAGATACCTGTAGGCGTATTCTAACTGCATTTGTTCCTACAAATCTGTGATATTCATTTATTTGTGTCATTGTTATATCCTCTTGGGCAGTTAGATACCTATTGGTGTATTCTAACTGTTTGTAGTCTTTCACATAATTTTTTGGCAATCTTGAAGTACACATTATTTATTAAATTTTGGCTTTAAGAAGATTACGCATTTGTAAGATTAGCTGGCAATCTCTGCTTTAGAGTAATGGTGCTATCATTACATTCGAACCATCCACATTTCTTTTTAATGTATGCAGTGTAGTGACCTGCATTGGTTGCAGTTCCTGCATGGTAGATTATACCCATTGTTGTAAAGGTTTTCTTTCCAAGTGACACTTGACCGTGTGTGAATCCAGTCAGTTTGCAGTTGTTTTTGGTACCATCTGCATTATAACGTAGAAGCATAAGTATTATGTAGGCACTATGTGATTGCATCAGTAAGGTGGAGTGATTGTCTGAATTGCAAATAGTACATAATCTGCCATGGTTTGCATTCTGTACAAGTTGCTGAAATGGAATGCTTTTACAATTTGGTATGGAAACATACACAAATCGCTCATTTGGGATTAGGGATATAACGGTATACCGTTAAAGATACCGTGAACAACTTAATTGAACAATAATAACCGCCACTTTGTTTATACCGGTATACCGTTTATACCGTTAAGTGTGCTTTTCAATCTGATTTGAAAAGGCTGCAGTAAGCAAGTGCTGCACAGTCTTGGTCTTGCACTGCAGCCTTTTCAAACCACTCAGCCAGAAGGAGCAGAAATGTATCGATTCAACCTGGCCCGGCATCAAGCACCATTAGTTCAGTGTATTAAGGTCCTATAGCACTAAGCAAACACACATTGGAACAGCTCTTGCTCTGGCTGTGCAAATTGTATAACAAAAATGGACGGCCAGTGAAGTCATGCATATCTAATTACTCTCCCGAAGGTTTAGATTCAAGGTACTTAAGTTTCTCATGGTCATCGATCGGATAGCCATCCAGTTCTGTTTTAGCTTAGAATTCGGGGATTTGTAGTTTTCACACCAATTTGAAAGATGGGGAACTACAAATCCCAGAAATTCAAAGGAGGGAATGAACTGGATGCCCTTCTGATGCATGTCCACAAACAACGTTAGCTCTGTAGACCAGGCATTGAATGGCCTTTAGGGCAATATGCCCATGGCCAAACCAAATAAGCAAAATGCTTGTGTGGGCCAGTTTTTAGGGTCAAAGTGGGGCACTTTTTTGGCCAAAGTGGGCCAGTTTGATGAGTGACTTCACTACGCGGCTAATAGTTTTGACCACTGTTGCTGAATAAATATTCTTTTAAATGTACAATGTGCATCACATTTTATCAAAAATCTCCCCGTTGGTTACTATTCAAACAGTGTTCCAAAAGGAATGAATCCCAATTTGCAACTTTGTGCCACTTTTATGTTGGTGCCAGAGACAATTTTATGCCCCATTCCGACCCTGCTGTAGACTGTGTGAACACTGGGCCTATCAGTGCTTTCTGCTAGTAAATAAACTGCCACCTCACTATCCTCTGAAGATTTGCACATTGGCACTAGAGTTGTTGCTTCGCTTGATCCTTCACCTACCTGCCTTCTGCATATGGCACTGGACTCAAGCAGGCAGGACAGATTCTACATTCAATTTGAAGTATCTAGAGCAATGGGGGTGAAATATTGTTTAGGTCTATTCTCAATTTGTGACACCACCCATGAAAGCATTCCTTCCTCTGAACTCGCATCACAAGGGTCCTAATGCATTCAGACCTTGGGAAAACGGTAATGATGGGGCTTTGGTGAGGTGGTGGTCTAGGCCATATTTGTGCCGATATGCATTTGAACTTTGTCATTTTCAAAGTTTTTTGTTTTTTTGCCACTATCTTTAAGAAGGTAAATGAACACGTATTGCAAGATTCAAGAAAGAAATCAACAACGCCCACTGAACGCTGTCCATTTAAGATTACATGGTCAGTGGTGACTCCGACATCAGACCTTCATAATGCACCAGGCAGGTGGTAAACAAGCTATAGTGATTAGATCACTATGCAATCTTTCGGTGTGTCTGTGTTGGCTGTGGCATTTTGACAAAAGAAACACAATGACATCAGACCGCATACGAGTGACTTTTCTCCCTTTAATGGGATAAAGAGTTGCCAAAACAAACTTTGTCGCAGCGAGGGATCACGATGGCCATGCCATGTGGTTCCAAAAAAAATGCAAGTCGATGCCTATTTTCAAACCGATGACCTGTGACTGAGCAGCAAGCTCAATGCTCAAAATGTGCATTATAACACTTCCACTAGTCACTCTGTCATTCAAGTAGAGCAACAAGTGAGCGCCATGAAAGACCAATTCTGCAGCCGCCTTAGATTCCTGGAGGATCGGCTAAATATGTACAGAGACAAGTTTCAAAATGCTACTTTGCTACAGCTGGAAAATCCTGCCTGCGTATTCGTAAGATAACTAAAAAGCATTGACTTAATGGTAAGTTAAACAACTTCAAATGCAAAAAGGCAATGTAAAATAAGTTCTTTTTCTTGGTACAAGTAGTTTCAGTTGGAGTAGTTTTTAATGCCATTCCGTAACCACACGTGCCTGACACAAAATCATTATGTTGGCACTGTATTCATTCTTCCTATTGCTAAGAAGGAAAAGGATTTACTTTGGGTTGGTGGCTTTGGGGTTTATATATTTATAATGGATAATGTTTTTAAACATGACAATGGGGGATTTCGAAAGCTTCTATCATTGAATTTACATATAAGTCACACCACGAAATTCACTCATCTCTGCGGGTATTCCCAGCTGCCCTATCAAAGGTAAAATGTCCGTGATTACTGAACACCTTTTGGCCTGCACGTAAACTAAAGGCTGCAACGTAAAGAGAGAGAGAGAGTGTGTGTGTATGCGCACAAGCACATACTACCGTCGGCCTCCATTGATCTGTGGCATGCAGATTATCAAGATGGCAACATGTTAATCTTCACCAGTAGCCAGTGGGGGAGCTAAAAGCCTAAATGACCCCTCCTCCTCAACACGTGTTTTTGGGTCTGGTGGAAGCAAGGGGTGGCATTTCAGTGGAAAGTATGTTGCAAAAAGCCCAATTCTGGCCCTGGGTGCCTGGTTTTGTTTGTGATGATAAATCCGACAATTTATGACCTTTTAAGAAAATATTTGTTAAGATTAGTTAACTCCACCTCTTACACTGCGATAACCATGATATACCGTCATTTGGCAAGAAGGTTATCGTACCGCCATAAAACTAATACCGTGACACCCCTATTTGGGATTTCTTCCTATATCACATTGCTACAGAGAGTGCATGTATGTTTCCACATGTACGAAATCTGGAAGATTTCATTTACAGGTATGCTTTTGTTTTCCAATACTAATAGTAAGTACATTAGAAATTCTTGTGGGTGTTCTGGTGAGTTCATAGTGAATCTCACCATTCCAGCACAGTCGTCCAATTCTTGCCGTATTCCATGAACACTGTGTTGTCAGGATTGCTTGTTTCATTTCTATGAAGGACTAACCTTTGCAAACACAATTGGTCTGTGCTGTGCAAGTAAATATTGTTAAGAATTGGTGGCAATTGAAATAGAATATTCATTGCTGCATTTGCATAGCAACTTAGCCCACTTTCATTTGCAAATTTGAATGGACCAGCTAGTTCTGTATCTGAGTGCATTTTTCGGAATTTCTGTTCCTTCTTTGCCGACGTCCCTGGTTTACATTCCCTAATCGGTTCTTCTTTGTTTGTGGTAATTGCTGAAACTTTAGCTTCTTTTCTTTGAGGAATTTGCTGTTGGATTCTGTTGCATTTCTGTTTCATTTAGTTTTCTTTTACTACGTTTTACTTTATCTGGAACAGGATATTGGGGGTGTACAGTGAACGCAGTCTATTGTATTCTAGAATGCAAGGAATATCATCTTTGACTTTACTTGCATCAAAGTTCATTAGCAATAGACTGTCAAGTGTACGTAAGCGTGATAATGCTACGTAGCTCATGCCTTCCTTAAAGACTGCGTTTCCTATATCTGTCAATGCTTTGTCTAGGGTAAGACCTTGGGATTTATGAATGGTAACTGCATATGCAAGAGTTAGAGAAAATTGCTCTCTATGTACATACATGTCTTTGAAGAGAAGGAATCGAGCGCCCTATCTTTTTCACTTCTGAAACTTTATCAAAGCGAATATTGACAAACTGAATGTTGCTGTCACGTGGGTATGATTGAAAGCCAACAACTGTACCTAATGCTCCATTAACTAGCCCTTGCTCGACGTCAAGGTTACGTTTAAGCATTACTCTACAATTTAAGGATAATTTTTATATTTTTTCCAACCCAGCTGTTGTGGAGATTGAATTTTCTAAACTATTTAGTCTTGTTGTGGCTTGCTCACACATGGGTACTGTCATACCATGTACGTCTAGTTTGTCTGTGGCGCTAATTTCCATTATTGGTTGCATTTCTTTATTTAACATTGTTTCATTGAATTTGAAACAGCTTGCAAGAGTTGGCATTAAGGCCATACAATTGACATTTTTGTGCGCTATTTGTTCCATAACATCAGTTGCACATGCATTATCGCCATAAAGTGCATGAATGTGCCGGTTTTTCAATACAACTTGTGCTTATAGCGATAGTACACCAACTCTAATACTTTTTAAGATGTTGGCACAAGTGAGATCTCCGAAAACAATAATGTGTTTCTCTGCAAAGAGTTCTTCGTTGTTACTTTTAAGTACTTCTTGCAATCTGAGGGGAATCAAAGCCAACATTAGGTTGGAGACCATGCTCATTTCATCTATTAGTAGCATTTTCATTTGTTTTAATACTCTACGTAATTCCATTGCAGCTTCTGCAGAAAGTTTGTAATAGTCTATTTTATTTTAATGCTCTAATGGAAGCAGTAGTAATCGGTGTAAAGTGACACCGCCTATGTTGTAGGCAGCTAAATCTGTGGGGGCTGTTACAACAGCTGACAGTTTGTTGTTTGTCAATTGTTGAAGGAACTTGCTGATGGTTTTGATTAAGAATGTTTTCCCTGATCCAGCTTCACCACTCACGTACAGCAGTATAGGTTATTAATTTTGGCAGGTGCATTCTTTATTTTCGTGTTGTACACCATGTACACTTTGTTTTGATACGTCTTCAAAAATGGTGCGCTGATCTTTAAGTTTTGCTTGTTGTACATTTAAGTCTTCTGCATCTTCTTGATACTGATACATGGTGTTTTCTACTTCTGCCATAGCTACTTCAGCCTCATTTGCTATTAGTGGTTGTCCTAGTGGTTCTTGACTTCCTGTTACAGAAGGTTGACTACTGTCGGAAGAGTCCTTATCTAGTTGGGCCTGAAGTAGTTCTTCCTGTTGCTGCTCATTGTGTAACATTGTTTTGTACTGCGTGAAGTTCACATCGGTGATAGCGCTTTCATTTGCTTTGAAAGCATCTTCATAGCAGTGATAGTTTTCTAGTATGTCTTACTCTTTTCTCCATGGTTTTAAAAGTTGTAACAGACATGTAATATGGTTCATTCTGTTGAGGAGTTTTTAATGACAATTTTACATGATTAATTAAGCTTTGTTTGGTAAGTTTCACTAAGCTCCCTTCACAATCGGTCACACTATATCTACGTTTGCTTTCATCTGGTTTTACATTATTTTTGTATGCAAAGTTTTGAGCTATGTGGTATAGACACACGCTTTCCAAATTGCTATTCCTATTCGGAAAGTATGTGTCCAGTAAATTGTTTTTTAGAATCTCTTGGCTGTTGGGATCATTTCTGGCAATTGTTTCTATGTCCTCATATGATTTCAGCACTCTTTTTCTAGATTCTGCAGGACCAAGACTTAGCCGTACTATGTTGTCTGATTTTCCATACAAAGCAGTACCGGTTAAACGATCTGCTGCTTCATAGGCGCCACATTCTCTATGAGAGAGCATTTTTATGCCTAGGCTGTACAATTTCTGTGATAATGTTTTGTCTGATGCTAAGTCATCCCAGAGGTCTTGAAGCTCTGTTTTTTCTGCTTTTGTTAAGTAGGCTGTAACATATCGTGCAACAGCAGTTGAATTGTCTGCAATGTACTGCACATCTATGTTTGCATTCCATAAGAGGGCAATGATTGCATTGTAATCATTGATATATTTTGATTCTTCGCTTCTTTTTATATAATACTTGTTCTTAGGGGATTTACCTTTAACACTATGTCGAACTGAAGACATGGAGTTGTTTACTTCACCTGTTTCTGTAACTGGTCTAGGGAAACCAAACCGGCATTTGGTGTAGTATTTACCTTTGTTTTTGTATATTGCGGCGACAATATTTGCCACATTTGTGTCTTTGAAATTGTAAAATCTGCCCATGCAGCTCACTATGTGTCTGTTGTGAAGGGATTTCACAAGTGACATATTTTTGGATAAACTACAAAACAGTGCTATCACTGTCGTGACCAAATTTTGATGCACCTTTGATCCATAACAGCATGTGAATATGTGGTGTTCCTCTCGCTTGATATTCTTTTCTCCAAAAAAAGTGTTGCACTTCTCCAAGGGGAGGAACAGTTTTATTGCAAATAAAGTGTAGCATGGCAATGAAATGATGATGGAAATATCTTGACACATTAACTGGATCTAGAGAGCAAAGTTCTCCAGGTGTTAATATATCTGTTGTTTTTGTTGCTGTTTGCTATGCGTAGCAACTCATGTAAATCTTCCCATGCATATTCTGCACAACTTAGCGTAACAAACCAAGTCGGTGGTCCAAGGTTTCTGATCATACAACGCACGTCTCTGTGCCGTCGGAACCAGTATTCCTTTGTACCACGCATGTTTGCAAACAAATTTGTTATACTTGATTGTAAAACCTCATCTTTTTCCTGTACTTTTTGTATTAACTGCGTAGCTGGCATATTTTGAAAGTGGGTTCCAGATTTCAAAATGTGTGCAACTCCGTAACATAGTGTTGCTAATTCACTTTCGTAGAGTAGGTGGAATATGTATTCCACATTTTGTCTAAATCTGGGATCTTGCGAATACATTCATATAAAGAGCGGTATTCTGATGCCCCCATCTGAGTGGGTCTATCATCGTATCTTCCACCTTTGCCAGTAGGAAATGGCAGTGGAAAAGCATGTGCTTGTATACTTTTTTCCCATATACTCATTGGTACCCTTTGGTTTGTCGCATTTGGTAAGTTTCTAGTGAATCATCTATGCTTTCATTGGAATGCAATGGATGAATTGTGTAATGGTCCAAAAGAGTGGATACTGTAGCAAGATCCAGAAGTTCGATTTGTCCAGTTTCTGATGGCTCTTGAATTATTTGTTATTTCCCTTAAGCTTTCATTAATATTTATTTCCTTGCAGTACTCATTATTGTCTTTTAGATATTGCAAATCTTGTCTAACTTTATGTAAGTCCACCAGTTATTGCCAAATTTTTTTTGTCATTTGTTGGTAGACCATTTACCAAAACTATTAAAGAATGCTCTATTGAACGTTGCACTCCTAGAGTGTGTACATTTTCCGTTAGATCTAATGGCAAATAAACTACTTTGCCACAAATGCCTTGCACCAATTCAGAGGAAGGTAATTTTGCTGTTTTTGGATGAAGGTGTATAATTGCTTGAAATGGGTGAACTGTTTGAATTATTATGCTCTCATACAAATTGAGTTGTTGCAGGACTTTTGGCAGTGGGAACAATTCCAAATGATTTGTACCAGCACGTGAAGGAGTGTGGTTGTTGTCTAATTTTGTAGTACAGTAACTGCAACAATTTAGGCTTTCAGTTAGTTCATATTTGTTTTCTGCTAAAAGGTAGAGAGCTAAGTCGAACCATTTAGAGTCTTCATTGTCTTCTATTTTGTATGCTATGTCTACATTTTTTGTGTTCCTTTTCTAAAACTTTCTGCGGCAACACACAGACACATGGTTTGGTACTTCAGCCGATGACCTTTTCAATTTTACTATTTCTTTTCTGTATGTGTGTAATATAAGGTTGCAAATGTGCAGAATTATTGCTACTATGTTCTAAAACTATTGCATTTTGTAAGTGGCTTTCACTTCCAAAATACATTCTCTGAATACGGTCAATTTCTTCTTGTAAGTATTTGGGTGTACCATGCAGAAGAGTGTTATTTAAATTGGCTAATTCTGAAGCTGGACTTTTTGCATAGTATATTTTATACACTAGACTTCTTACATTTGAATGATGTATTGATATCCTTTTAATATCATGGAAGGTGCTTTTGCAAATAGGCCCAGAAATGCAGGCTAATTAATGTCCTTGTAGTCCTGTGTATTTGCGCACTGGACAAATATCCATATTTTGCAGCACTTTCATTTTACTTTTGTCTTTACCTTTTACATACTGATTGAGGAACGGACGAAAAGATTTGAAAGCTTTGTTTGGAATGGCACACATTGATGTGCACGGCCATTTGTATACTGGACGGTGTAGTTCTGCTGAATCGAGAGGTTCTGAGTTTTCAGAGGATACTTTTGTAAGCAGTGTTTCTTGCTCCATGATGGTAGTATTGATTTTCTCATACCCTCGTCCACTGCTATGGATGGCAATTGTTTGTTTGATTTATTTTGTTTGTATGCTTCTTCATTAAAATATGGTTCTGTGGTGGTTGTGTGACTCCATTCACCACCACAAACATATAAAAATTATATTTGTTCACATTCCGTTAATTGCTGAGTTTCTTTTGTAGTTTGGTACTTAGTTTTGTTAGTGCTTTCATCTATTTAACAATAATATAAACAACTTCCTTTTGAGAAGGATTGCACTGTCCAAGAGAGCTCGTAGGATTAACTTTCTACGGTAGGTTTTAAGGGGTGAGGATGATTTTGGTCCTCTTCTTAGTAGATTCTGAAGGACTCTGTGATGAAACATTTTTGATAAAATACTTTTTTTTACTATGGGTTCTTGTTACACTATCAGGATTAGTAGGAGCATTGTTAGCTGTACTGGTAGCCGATTTTTTTTTTCCCAACATTTTGGTGTTTTGTGACACAATTTGGTGGAGGAGGTAAAGTTTTGGTAGTTGAAGCTTCTTTTGTTTTGCTACCCGACTGCATTAGCTGGTTTCTTCCAACATTCTCTACAAATTCTACAACAGATGGATGCTTAGATTGGGCACTTTTATTTTTATTTGTTCTACTTCTGCGTTCCTTTCTACGGAGTTGCTTTTTGGTAGGCATTCTTTGGTGTCTGTTGAAAAAAAGAAGGCATACGTTGGACTGTTGTACAATGTATGTGTGCTGTGTGCATGAGTCTGATGGGGAAGCTCTTTGTCATGGTGTGTGAATGTGCATTAGATTCTTGCAATGATTTGGTAAGGATATTTTGCTGTTTGTATACTACTACAATGTACTTCAGATGAGAGTACAAAGTGGGCTAGTAGTGACAAGAAGCATTATTAATAAACAAAATGCCATAAACTTGCAACAGCAACTTCTCTTCTAAATCTAACCTAAGGATTACGTATGTTATTTGAGTTCCAAACACAGGGATTTGTGAGCCATTCTGCCTGTTATTCTTTGTTCAATAAATGGATATTTGTAGGTAGAATGGTTCAGAAATCAATGTTTGCATTGGTGCCCAAATTAAACAAATAACCCATGCAACCTCTTTGAGGAGTAGTTACAATATAAAGGTAGTACTGTACTTACTTTTTTTGCAAAATGACCAGGTTTCTTCGGATATGTCTGCAGTGTAGATGCTGTTGATTCTGAGGAGAGTAGTCTTCACTGCGATTCAAAAAACAAAATGAATTACTGTGTGGTTACAGCAGTGCTGATACTGCACAAATTAATTGTGCATCGTTCGTCAGAGCATTCTCCTTTCATATTTGAACCAAGTGCATGTGCGCATTGCACTTCACTCTGTGCAGGCTTTGCATGGTATTTGCAATATGTTACTTGCAAGTCCTTCAAAATTGCTAAAATTTTTAAGCTTATGAAAATGCCTTGTTTTTTACAAGGTGTACTATCTATAGGAGAGAGGTTTGTAAGCGATAGGGCATAGTAGTAGATGGGGGAAAAAAATGTCTACTTGCAATTTAAAAGCACAATGCCGAAAAATTGAGACCCTCAGACGGAGATGTCACCACAGCAATCGGGAGCGCTTACTTTTGTCATACGATTACATTGCAAGTAGCATTACTGTAGGCCATGCACAGTATACAACTCTGATGTTTTCTAATTTTCTAATACAAAATCGAGTTTCGCCCTAAATAGGCATGCTTGCAACGTTTGTATAGGTTATGCGGAAGACAGTAAGAAGTTGTGCGGTTTGTCAATGATAAATCGGACATCTTGCACTTAAAAGGGGGAGCGTTGGTATGTATTGCCTATGCACATTTAGCAGCATTAATTTGTTTTAAATTAAATCATAAAGGTTGCACTTGTTCTCTTATTAAAATATACATACCTGTACTCTATACTCATGCATGTGCGCATGCATGGAGCTGTACGTAGAAATTCGCAACACTTGCACAGTAGCTTCTGAAGTAGGTGCTTTGCAATGATATGCGACTTCCATTCAGAATTATCGACAGTAATTTTGAAGTGTGGATTGTTGATTGAGTTACATTTAGTGATTTTCAATGTGATTGGTGGATGGTTGCGTGACTGCTTAGTTGTGTCCAATGAGGGACTCGATTTGCTATCGCTGTGGAAAGGGTGAAAGGGCTGGGTAATAGTTGTGTGCCGCACGTAGGCAATGCTTGTCCGCGGGTAGGGCGTGTCACATACGGGTTTCTACAGCAAATCCTGCATGGAAAGGGGACTGAAGGCATCAGCCAATCAGATGTTCACATTACTCTTTTGTGTCGAAAGACGGTGCATACACTGAAGATGGTAGAGTTGGAGAGGGTCAGGGTTTTGGCGCTTGGAGACATTTTTGTACATGGCTTACAACATTATGCAGAGAGTAGGCATGTGGCACACCATTTCCATGTGAGAGGAGTGGAGGTGGTGTGGAACGCTGAGACTGATGCCAATGTTGCAGCAATTCTACAAGTTTGCAGACACATACGTACGATGACCTCTCCTCGTGTGGTAATTTTGCACTACAGTGCTTACCATTGGGGCTACCTGACTGCATGTACTTTGTTGGCAGATTTGGGACAGTTGGTTCAAGCACTCATGAACATCTTTGCGAAAGTATTTTTTTCTGGTTTACTCCCTAGAGTAAAATGGGAAAACAATTATTTTTTTTCTGTCCAGATCAAAGTATTGGGAGGTGTATCATTAATCGCAGCATGCATGCATTTGTTACAGGCTGGTATGTTTTTCTGCAGCCACAAAAACATTGTTCCAAGTAATGTGTATTATTTTGAAGCAGATGGGAAATGCAATGTTCTTTTGGAACGTAAGGCTTGCTTTAAAAAATGTTCTGTAATGGTTGTAGGAGTAAAGTAAGGACAAAAAATACAAAAAAATAAACAAAATAACAGATGTCTGTAAGGTATCTGCCCAAAAACAAAAAAAAGGCTCTTTTCAGAGCCCACCTTAAAGGGGGAAAAAGAGGAATAACACTTTAATGTACCGTCCTCACGCTCTGATCCTATACATGTCCGCGGACATGGTGGTAGTTTGCAGCCAGCGCATATCACCAACGAGGATTCTGGGGTGGAGACGCATGAAAATGAGCAGAGCTAGGGATTGGTCAATAAAGTTCAGTGTGTGTGTTCTGAACGGCGAGATTTAGTAAGACTGTCTTCTCCCTGACAGGAGACCACACAGCCATGGCTTTGCGTGCTCGCAAACAGAGTATCTGGATTTTGGGAGACTTATGGATGCATTGGTTGAAGGTGCATGCAGAAAGCTGCAGTTTATCTGTAGATCTTGGATTTCCTCATGTGGAAGTGCACTGGCATGGCGTGTGTGGCATGAGGTGGCTGGACTTGGTACCGCTCTGTTAATTTACTGACAGAGCGTCCTCCAGATATACTTTTCATTGCGGAGGAAACAGTTTAGACCATGGCTCTGGAATTTCTTTGCAATTTGCAATGAAGGAAGGACTTGCGAAGCTCATGGACATGTTTCCAAATTGTCAAATACGTTTTCCCCGTATTGCACAAAGATAAATATGGCTGCGTTCTTCTGCTTTTGGTCCACAAATGGAGAAAGCGGGATGCAATGTGAATAAGGCTGTTTGTGCCTTTTTAGGAGATGTTAGCATGTCCCCCTTCCACAATGAAAACATTTTGTTTCGCAGCTCTTTCATTTTCCACAGAGATGGAGTCCATCTCACATATGCTGGCAATCAGATTTTTCTTCGCAATGTACAAAATGCATTGCAACCTCTTTTGGATTCACAATAACCTATGTGACAATCCGTTTTCTCCAATCCACAGTTTTTGACCCACACAACACACCACCGAAAGGCTCTTTTCAGAGCCACCACTTACTCCCAGCGTACACTTCATTGTGTTTGCTCCGCTTGCACCCTCCTTTTTTTACCCTACGACTGTTCGCAAACTTTTCCACAACTTCGCGGGGTCTACAACGGTCACTTCTTAGTTCTATTGTTAAACTGAGAAAGGCGGCTCTGAAAAGAGCCTTTTCTGTAATTTTTGTTTTCACGTTTATTGCTTCTCAGCACATGACACACTAGGAGAGGAGGCCAAAGGAGGGTAAGGAAGGGACACCATGTCATGATGCCTACCCCCGGGCATCCGGATCGAGTCCACCAGCCCCGGGAGCAGGCATCCAGATACTCATTAAAACACCAACAGCCCCGGCGCCTTAGGCACCAGCTCATCATAGAAATCAGTCCTGGCGCCATAGGCGCCAGGCTCATAGACTTTACTTACCTTATGCAGACCATGCTGCAAATGAGTCCAAGCCAACGTGAGGCCTGGATGGGACTATTTTATTACAGGGACTATTTTTCACTCGGGTGTGGTTCTGGGGAACTTCTTACCTGGGACTACTTTGCAGGCTATTTAAACCATGCCCGAACAGCAGCCCATGCTTCGCGTTATTCTGCATCCAGCAGCGTGACGCTCACCGTGTCTGCAAGTCAGCATCCAGTCTTCTGCCACGCCCGCCTCGAATCCGGAGCTCCTAGACAAAAGGAAAAGAAAGGAGAAGAGGTTAGATCACGGACATTATTTGATTCCTTACCTGATTCCGGACCCAGCACATCTCCGAGCCTGGAAAGGACATTATTTCAGCACGCGTCGCTTCACCAGCAGCAGCGCTGCGTTATACTCACCAGTCCACCGCATCTTTCGATTCGGCGCTGCTTCCATCATTTTCTTCGTCGAAATCCAGCACCTGGGGGGAGAAACAAAAGGAATAACAAGGTGAGCCGAGAAAACTGACAAAGACAATCTCTTTGCCACCATAAGCTTACCTGCTTTACCACCGGAGGTATTATCCTTTAATTTGCCGCATCTTTCTATGCGCACCTATAAAGGGAGAGAAAACAGCAAGTTAAACTCATGCAACTTTTACCGGACAGTGTTTGGTAATACAGACTCTTACCTGAACGCCATCAGCTGCCTCCAGACAATATTCTTTTTGACCCAGCTGCAACCTAACGGGGGAATGGAACAAGAGTGAACATCAGACATATTGAACTCTTTGAACTTTATAGACACTGGAGTCAATATTCCTCCAGTACCTTCAACCCAGTGAAGTAACTAGTATCTACGCGCCCCTGCATGCCATGCAGGATGGAGAGCTCATCATTTAAAAACATATGGTGAGGTTACCAAAAGGGGATATCGGAGGTGATTAGTGGGGAGAACGAGAACTGTTGGGGGGCCATCACTAAAGTCCACTAGTGGCTAAATCCCTTTCTCCACTTGCAGGAGAATACTTCTACAAGTCCAGCAGACAAGATTAGACGGGCCAGTCTAGACTGTCATCTCTTCACTACGCATCACGTTGGTGAAGACCGCAGCTGTCCGGGTCCGATCGACGCCCTTGTGGGAACCAGGTGAGCGTAACACACCAGCCACAGGGATAAGAAAGGGCAACTGGACAGGGAAAGATATAGGGTGAGCTT
This sequence comes from Ambystoma mexicanum, assembly GCF_040938575.1. Taxonomy (NCBI): domain Eukaryota; kingdom Metazoa; phylum Chordata; class Amphibia; order Caudata; family Ambystomatidae; genus Ambystoma; species Ambystoma mexicanum. Next base: position 835,598,817 of record NC_090923.1, read on the forward strand.
CACTTAGGTAAGGAGCAGATCTTCTGGTGCTCCGTGATCGTAGCCTCAAAAGCACTTCGAAAACTCTTCCCCCCTGCAGAGTACTACGTCACAATACATACACACTATTGTCACCTTTGAAAGGTAAGGGTCAACAGCATTGCAAATGGCTTGTAAGGCAGCTGGAGGGAGGCAATCTCCCACAGGAGTGTCTCTTGTGGTGGGAGGACGGACTCGGAGGATGCTGTGGAGGAACTTCATCGACTACGCTCTTCACATGGCACCACCTTGCGAATGACCACAGTGTGGAACAAAGTGAGGTGAAGCTTCTTGATTGTCGTACCAAAGCTGGACTCACCAAATCTCACGCGACTCAGCACCACCTCGCACTGGTTACACCTCACCAGGTTCACATGTGCTTTTGGTACGTTCACATAAACGGAAAACAACCGCCACACCCACGACTCCTGGCGGGTGCTCCTAGTGCGGAGTTCCTCCACTTCATTCTCTTCCTCCTCTTCTTCCTCGCTCTCTACATCCTCAACCGTATATCTCTCTGCAGGCCCTTGGGGAGGTGGTGGCAGGTTTGGGGGTGGTGCAGAGGCTAATGAACCAACAGCAGCCATGGAAGCCATACCGATTGCTTTCCTTTTGGTCACTACAGCAGTAAAGGAAATACACCTCAATCTGCTATAGCTAGAAGGACAATGAAGATGCGCTCGGGGTGTGGCCATTTATAGGGGTGGAGGGGTGTGCCTCGTGACCGTCTTAATCCCTGCAAAGCGGTACAAACATTTTACAGAACAAGTCCTCAGGTAAGCTATTGTCTGGGATATGTGAAATGATATTTTTACACTCTACAATATTTTGCCTTGTGTCTACAAGTTCTTTTGTACTGCTGCGGAAGCACACAAACTGCCCAAATTAGTCCACACGCTCAGCGTGGGTGCGGTCACATGATGACGTCCTGAACACATCCGCGACAGAAATGGGAGTCCGCTGGACAGCAAATGCAGAGTAACAAACTTGCGCATGAACGCAAGTGTCCTACAAACAGTGTTCAGGTTCTCAAACTAATTCAAAGTGCGACACAAGTGAGACGGACAGTTAGGGACAGGCACGATGTTCGCTATACTTACGGTTGTACTGCGCATGTGCATACATAATATGCTCACTATACGGACAGGTCCAGTGTCCTTAGGACAACTCCATTTTGTTTGACTACGAACTTGCCGGCAACCGCGCCTGTTCTACGGATGCCACCATTTTGGCTGCAGATGATACGGACAGGTATACTGTCCATAGCACACTCCCATTTTGCTCATTTACAACCATCCTGGACACCTGGTGTGTTCTACGAACATGTTTCATCTCGTTTGTAAGCGGCACGGCGAAGTATAATGTCCTTAGGACGCCCCTTTCTGTTTATGTACGCACAACTTGAACAGATGTTGCGGTCAAACATCAACTCCATCTTACTTGACTTTAGTAAGGGTAGGTGTACTGCCTTTACAACACCCACATTCCATTCCTTGCAGATAGGTCGAACAGGCGCGCTGTTCGCGAACATTTGAAGTCTTTTTAAAAAGAAAAATCCCCAAAACTTGAACTACTACTACTACTATACAAAAACATTCCAAACACACACACACTTCAATCCAAAGAAATAGTGGGGGAAGCATATACTGACACAAATATAGGGGAATTAGGATTCAACACGGGCTGGTTATGAGAAGATTTGTGAGGGGAAGAAGGGATGGATATTTTATCAAAACGTCCATTTTCTTCTTGAAGGTTTGGGGATGGTTCACTAGGGAATGGAGAAGCGCGGCAGGTACAGGTGGGACAATGGTAACATACTTTTCCTCTCACACAGTCCTCCACAAACTCCCTTAAACTTTTAAAATTGTCATTCAGTACATCCATTTTCTGCTCAATCCTTTTCATCCTGTCTCGTTTGTTGGCCTTTCTTCTTTTCTTTCCTGGTCTGTACAAAAAAAATATACATATGTTAAATGCCTATAAAATACTGATCAGTATTTTGCCTACGCAGAGCAGCGTGTACCATTATTGTCGCTGTCTTCAGACATTTCCCCATGCGGAAAATTCTCCTCCAGCCACCCCAAAGTACTAGCCATTTCTGTGTCAAAACAGAAAGAAATTATTATTTCTGCACCACATACAAAATAACACACATACAACAAAAATGACCTTCACTCACTATTTTGATGTAATTTCCCTTCGTCCTACTGTGTCCGTGCACTGTCGGTCCAGGCTGCAGAGTTTCTGTGAAGTGCTTACGATGGAGGCATCCTTTTTTATTTATGGTACCATCCATTTAATTCTACATGGTTATTAAATGTGTCGTTTTCATTTCACGCTTTTAGGTTTCCATTTTTACTTATTACTACTTATGTCTTTATGTCCTTCTTCTACGTTGCAGATTTTTTGAGTAAGACAATAGTATATTTTCAGATACCCCCTGTATCTTTGGTTAATGTTGATCCCGTCCGCCCCCTGTCCGCAAACAGGCGCTCAGTCCGTCCCTTTCTAATATCAATAGGGAGGGGGTTCTGTATGTTCTATGTTAAATGTATATCAAGTATGTACATTATACTACATATCTCCCACAATCACATGATGACAGTGTATATTCAGCACAACAACTTCATTGACATAATGTTATGATTAAGTTCCCCTTCCAAAAACCTGCAAAATTCACTACAAAAAAAACTTTGTTGAGGGGACATTATGGTTAAGTTGCCCTACCAAAAACCGGTGTACTTCATTACAAAAAAAAATGTCTACCTCCCCATTATGGTTCAAATTAAAACCAAAAAACACCTGAAATTCACCAGTTATGGTAAACTAAGCCCCTATACCTGCCATCACCACTGTACACTGCTAACCCTAACACCCAGAACATGAAAGATGGCATCACAAATGTCATTGATGACATCACTGACGACATCACATGTTTAGCCCCTTTGTTTTCGTTCCCTGCCACATATATATGTACATTCAGTAAAAAAACTTTGTTAAAAGAATGTTAAACTTCACAATGAAACCAAAAAATACTGCACATTCCCCAATTATGGTAAGCTAAGCAACCATAACTTGCACCATCTACGTGCATTGCTACGACTAACACCCAGGACATCAAAGATGACATCACAAATGTCATTGATGGCATCACAAACTTTGCAAACAAAAAGTATATGGCTAGCTCTGAATTGTTTTGCCAGGTTGGGTGAGGTTTCGTGCAGGGGGGGCAAAGTTGTAGGGGGGTCCCAATTTTTTTTTTCCATAAACTGAATGGGGAAAAACTTTGCGCACGGCTACAGCCCCAACGGCAGGACAGATTTTCACCATATTTGTGACAGGAGTGGGGGCTTGGGCCAGAAAGCGTGCTTTTGTCTGTTTGGAAATCCGACCAGTAATTTTTTTGCAAAATACTGAAATGCAGTGATATCTGGGTCCGCTGCGCAGACCCATTTCCCTGTTTGCTCCGCGGACTGAAGTCTCATTGGGCTGCGGTACGCTGCGCTGTCGGCGAACAGTGGGCGCGACTTGTTGCCTGGAGGGAAGCATGCTGTGCGTGAATATTTTTGGGAAACACTGCCATGGTGTATTGGAGGACAGTGCAGCGGTGGAGGGGGTCTGGAAAATGTACCATATACGTTGGCGGCAATAAGGGAGGGAACGGGTGGGGGGGTGAGAAGTGGTTCATGTGACATGTAGGCGAGTACTTTGTGTGATGATTGGAGGCAGCTGTCGTAACTGCCTCATAGCTTCAACCGCAAGCTGTTTGCAGCGACTTCTTTTTGTGGTGAGTGGTGGCAGATCAGTTGCAGGAGGGGACTGAATTGCACATGACCTAAGTTGGGTGGGAGCGCAGGTGGCTGCGTGCTGCGGATGGAATGCAGTAGTTGGGCATATGGTGGTATGCATGGGTGAATGAAGGTGCAGTGGGTCTGTGGTAGGAATAAGCTATTGGGTGCATGGCCAAAGGCTGTAGGGTGTAGGGCATGCACTGAAGAGCATAGGGATGTAGCATACCCACCGCAGGAACGCATATTTGACTCTGTATTCGGTAGAGGGTGTTGCTTGCATGTGTGCAGATTGGTTGCAGTAGAGCCAGTGTTGCACACAGAATGTGGGTAGGTTGCCAGTGGCACCATAGTTTGTGATTGTAAGTGGGTAACACAATAGTATGTGATTGAAAGTGCACAGGGAGGCAGGAGAGAGTGTTTGTTTTGTACATTATTGTAACTGTTGCAATTTGTTGTTGCATAGCTCCATGGTGGTGCTCTGTGGTTGGAGTTGCTGCAGTGAAAAGTCACACAGTGTGGGCACTGGGTGCAATGTTTGCATACTGTCAGTATTGTAGAGGGTACGGTTGAAGGGCAGGTTATATGTGCTGGGATAGTGTGCCGTGTGCACAATGCTTGCAGTATGGGCAATGTTGTAAACCTTTTGTGGTTAAGTTGTCAGTGACACAATACTTTGTGAGTGGAAGTGGGTAACACAATAGTATGTGATTGAAAGGGCGTAGGGGTGCCAGAGACAGTGTAATGTTTACACATTATGGTAACTGTTGCATGTAACGTTGTGCACGTCCATTGCGGTGTGGAGGTCAGTTAGGATAGGAATGCTGGTGCCAGTGGTGCGTATGTGTATAGTGGTAGTTGCTGACATGCATGGGTGCATTATGGTGCGGGGAATGTGTGGAAGGAGCATACCCACAGGAGCAATGCAGGTTTTGCAGTGCATGCGGCACGTGGTGGTGATCTTTGGAGCCTGGGTGTGGAGCACATTGTCGACGTGCTACAGCACCAAAAGTGATTTCCAAAGCGTGTATTGTGCATTCCATGGTTGTGATGATAGTTGCAAAATGCTAAATTGTTTGGTGTGCGGCAGTAGATGGTGCAGTGAGAAGTTGTGCAGTGTGGCCACAGGGTGCAGTGTGTACATAATGTGAGTATGGAAGTGGGTATGGTTGAAGTACAGCTTATATGTGGTTGGTTACTCTGCTTTGTGCAGATTTATTGAAGTAGGCCCAATGTTTTGAAGCTGTTGTGCAGAGGTTGCCAGTGACACAAAGCTTTATGAATCGCAGTGCGTAGGGGTGGTGGAGGCTTTGGTATGTTTGTGGATTCTGGTTTTTGCGACCTGTTTTCGTGAATGGGTGTTTTATGGCGCGGGGTGAGTTGGGGTGAAGTGCCGCTACCTACGTATGTTACATTTGTGCATAATGTTAGCTGCCCACATGGACGTTATGTTAACTATTGCAATTTGGTGCTGCATAGCGCCGTGTCAGTGTACAGGTTGGGTAGGAAGTGGTGTGTATGTGGATTTTTGTACTTGCTAACATGGCGACATGAAGTTGCTGTGGGTGTGTTGAAGGCCTAGACTATTGGGTGCATCGCCATAGGCCATGCACTCAAGAGCCTAGGCCTTGAGGACACCCGCGGTAGTAATGCATTTTTTATTGTGCATGATTTAGCGGGTGGTGACATGTTAGGAATGGTTGTGGCGCACATTTAAGCCGTTATAGGCCAGCAAACAGAATGTGGGTAGGTTGGCAGTGGCACAATACTTTGTGAATGGAAGTGAGTATGCCCATAGTATGTGATTGAAAGTGCACAGGGAGACAGGAGAGAGTGTTTTGTTTGTACATTATGGTAACTGTTGCAATTAGTTGCTGCATAGCTCCATGGCAGTGCGCTGTGGTTGGAGGTGCTGCAGTGAAAGGTCACGCAGTGTGGCCACTGGGTATAGTGTTTACATACTGTCAGTATGGTAGAGGTTATGGTTGAAGGGCAGCTTATAATTGCTTGGATAGTGTGCACAATGCTTGCGGTATGGGCAATGTTGTAAACATTGTGTGGTTAAGTTGGCAGTGACACAATACTTTCTGAGTGGAAATGGGTACGACAATAGTATGTGAATGAAAGGACATAGGGGTGCCAGAGACGTTGTAATGTTTATACAATATGACAACTGTTGCATGTAACGGTGTGCATGTCCATTGTGGTGTGGAGGTTGGTTAGGAGTGCTGGTGCCAGTGGTGGGTATGTGTATAGTGGTAGTTGCTGACATGCATTTTTGTATTACGGTGCAGTGAATGTGTACAAGGAGCACATGCAGTGGAGCAATGCGGGTTTCACAGTGCATGAGGCATAGAGTGGTGATCTTTGGAGAATGGGTGTGGAGCACATTGTCGACGTGAGACAGCACCACAAGTGAGTTGCAAAGCGTGTTTTGTGCATTCCATGGTTGTGGTGATAGTTGCAGCATGCTACAGTATTTGATGTGCGGCAGGAGATGGTGCAGTGAGAAGTTGTGCAGTGTGGATACTGGGTACAGTGTGTTCATAATGTGAATATGGAAGTGGGTATGGTTGAGGTGCAGCTTATATGTGGTTGGTTACACTGCTGTGTGCAGATTTATTTAAGTAGGTCCAATGTTGTGCAGCTGTTGTGCATAGGCTGCCAGTGACACAATACTTTGTGGATGTCAGTGTGTAAGGTGGTGCAGGCTGTGGTATGTTTGTGGATTCTGCTAAGTGAGACACGTTTTTGTGAATGGGTGTTTTATGGTGTGGGGGAGTTGGGTGGAAGTGCCACTACGTATGTTACGTTTGGGCGTAATGTTAGGTGCCCACATGGTTGCTTGGTTGGATGTATAGTGTTGTGGTTGGTGGGTGTGGAAAGGGCTGCAATGGTGTGTGGATGGCCAAAGTTGTGCTGGGTGCGTCTTAGGATTTTTGTGGATGCTGCAATGGCGCATTATTCAGCAGAAGTTTCTGGTGGAGGGGCTTTGCAATCAAACGCAACATGTACTGAGAGTGTTTAACGGTAAATATGCTGTGGTGGACAGAAATTACAGTGTGCAATGCAGAGGTTGTGTATGCGATTGCTGCATGCATGTTTGAAAATTTGACAGCACCCAATGGGGGAGTGCTGCAAAAAGTGGCTGTGCAATGGGAAGAAGTATTGTGCGAGCTGTACTGGACCGTGGCCCTCATTGTAGATGGGAAAGCTCACGTGAACATCCTGCCATTATGAGCAGGGTGGAAAGGCAAATGGAATTGTGGGAAATAGGCCAATAGGAGTTTAGGGCATGGTTGACAGGAGGAGGCGGTACCATTTTGTCCCAATACTGTGTCGTCAGGGTGGTCGAGATGGAGGGACGCACAGTGCTCATCGTCGGTGATACCTTTGTGCGCCATCTGCACAGGTGTTGTGTGCAAAGAGGTGTTGCTGGTAATTTCAGGTTGCAAGGAGTGGATGCTTTCTGGGCCTGTCAGGATGACTGCAGTTTCGGCGGGATGGTTAGCCTGAGCAGATATGTGGCGTCCGTCACAAACGTTAACTTTGTCGTGCTGCACTATGGAAGTCTACATTTGGGTTACATGTTGTGTGGACGATTAATCCGTCACCTGAAGAGGTTGCTGACCGCAGTGATCTGTATTTTTCCTCCTACTGCCAAGGCCCTTCTACTCATGCATAACGCCAAGAGGAGTATGGGCCCATGATGGTGTGATTTGTCCCCAGCCAGAGGTTGGAAGGTGTGCTATAAACAGAATTATGTGTGAGTTTATGCAGACTGCTGGCATGTTCTCCACCCACTATGAGATCATGAGGTTGCAAAATATGTAGTGGTTCCAGTAAAATTGGGCACCATTGACAATGCCGTTTTCTTTTACACTGTGCAAGAAGCATTGAGCAGAATGTGGTAAAAATGTCAGGAGAGGCCATCAAATGCATATAAAGAGAAAATACACAACTTGATTGCACGCACGTCGAAAAAAATTAAAAATAAATAACACTTCATACATGTACGCTGGAAGACTGCATCCCCTACCGAGTTTAATATTGTTAACCCCCCCCCTCCCCACTCACTATCAGGAAAAGGTAGTGGATTGCGCGGTAGTTTCAGGATTACACCTGCCACATCCTGGGGGGCTATGTGGGGGTGTGCGGATGGAGAAATCATGCATACTTTCATTGAACTTTGCAGTATTGTAAATGTGTAGCTGCACATTTCAAGTGTTGTACAGGAGTGACGGTGTTGGATGATGGCAGCTTCGATGCGATTTGTGGATGCGTGTGCACCTATTTACGCGCAACCCAATGAAGTAGAGCTGCAGAGAAGATGGTGCATAGGGAAGGACTGCTCCAGCTTTACAGGGGTGCGGCCCTTGCGCTACTTTGAGAGGGGCACATGCGAAAGTCTGCCCTTTACAACACCTTGTCCAATTGCCATGTCAGTGTGGGGATTAGCCAATCAGGTAGTGTGGGTGTGGTTAACAGGAAGGGGAGGTGAAACTGTTGTACATGATACTCTGTGTACTGAGGATGGTTGACATGGCGAAACACATTGTGTTCACTGTAGGTGATCCCTTTGGCATAGATCTGCACAACTATGCCCTGCAAAGACACTTTGACAGCAATTTTGGTTTGGAAGGAGCCGACTCATTGTGGAATGCTGTGTGTGAGTGCAATTTTGGCGATATGCATGCACTTTGCAAAGACCTCGCTAGTTTTCAAGTAGCATAGGTTATTGTCATACATTACGGCGGCATGCATATGGGTTACCTGGCTTGCTTAGATTTGTTACGTAGGCTGAGGAGATTGATGGATGCCGTGAGGACCGTTTCCCCCACCGCCAAGGTGCTTTTCTCCAGAATACCACAAAGTGTATGGCCCCCCTGCTCATGGATGTTGTTCCGAGCCAGAGGCAGGAAGGTGTCATCAACAGAAGCATGTCTACTTTTTTGTCCGCTAAGTTGTGACCTCATTAGTTGTGGAAATGCTGAGATTTTCCAAGAAAATGCCATTTTGTTTGTCATTCATTGGCGATGCAGTTTTGTTTGCTCGTATACAGGATGCAGCGAAGAGTTTACTGTACTAATGTGAGCACAAGAAAACACAAAAGCTAATAAACGAAAAAGTGTTTCTGTAGAAGCATCTAAACAAAACAAAAAAAACAGCCCTTTTAAGAGTCGCCTCTTACCATGAAGTCCCCCTATCCTGGTTGCAAGTTATTCTTGCACGCAGCACAAAAGGCACATCCAAGGATTTTGTGGGGGCAGCCACGAAAATGGAACTGTGGGTATTGTCCAATCAGATGCTTAGGGTGTGCAGCAATAGGAAGAGGGACTCCTGCTTCCCTCTGGCCCAGCCCGCAACGTACTTGGGGACCCGCACGTGCCACATTCGCAGCTTCTCACCATGCTGGCCTGTGGAAATGGGACTGTAGCGATTGTCCTATCAGGTGGTGCTTGGTGTGCGTCACAGGAAAGTGCGCCAATAGGAAGGATGACTCCTGCTTTACTGAGGTGCGCGCCTCAGGGTACTTGGTGAAAGGCATGTGTGAAATTCTGCGCTTCTCAGCACGCTGGCCAATGGAAATGGGACTCTGGCCTTTAGCCAATCAAGTGCTCAAGGAGTATGTCACAGGAAAGGGAGGCATTCACTTTTCCAATTACGTTGTGCACTGTGCCTTGCAAATATGGCAAGACGCACAGTTTTCTGTGTGTGTGTGTGTGTGTTCCCTCCCAGAAGACTTGTCTGGCCATTTTGGTTTGGAGGGAGTGGACGCTTTGTTGTGTAGTGTTGAATCGTGCTGTTTTGGCAGACTACTTGTAGAATGTCGATGCGTGGCCTCTCCGGCAACTGTTCATTTTGTGATTGTGCACTTTGGAGCCTTCTTTTGTGTTTAGTCAACTGAAGATTATGATGAAAGCAGTGCAGTGCATTTTTCCTACTGCCAAGGTGCTTTTCTCTTGTATACCCCAGAGAGCAGTATGGAAGTATTCCAATGATTCCTCTCACCAGCCAGAGGTCGGAAGGGGTCTCATCAACAGAAGCATGTGTGACTTCTTGAGTGCTGCTGGGATGTTTTCCTGTGAGAATGAGAACATTGGTTCACGATACATACACTTTTCAAGGCGAAAGGCATGTCTTTTTTGCACAGTGGCAATGAAACGTTGTTTCACAATCTACAAACTGCACTGAAGGCCTTATTGTAAGAATGTGAGCTGATGTTGAAAACCCACATTTACGTGTGAAAATCGCAAAATACATTTTTTAGGGAAGCACCTTTTTAAAAAAAAAAAAAAAAAAACGACCCACAAAGGCTCTTTTAAGAGCCACCACAACTAAGGACGTCCGCTCTCCTGGTTGAAAGTTATCCCCCCACTCCTGCGCGTGCACAGTAGGTAAAGTCAGCAAATAACACGATTGTTGCAGGGTGGCACGTGTTACATATGCCCCTTTTGAACATGACACCATAGAAATGGTCCTGCGAAGGCTACGGGATTGGGCAATAAAGTTTGTGGGTGTGGTGTGTATGGACAGACTGTGCTACACAGTGTATTTGTCGACAGATATGCAGAGGGTGTAGTTATGGCTGTGTGTTTCACGAGGCGCAGCGTGCAGGTTTTAGGGGATTCCGACATATATTGACTGAAAGTGAATGGAAAACACTGTGCGGTGGCTACTCATTTTGCAATCTATAATGTGCATGTGTAGTGCTGTGGAGTACCTACAATGAAGTGCCTGATTTTGGCTTCTCTGTGCGACTCTTTGGTGACGCACAATCATGCTGACATTATTGTTGCTTATTGCAGAGGGAAAACTGCACAACATGTTACACGAGTTTGAGAGCCGTTTGTCATGGAGGCACTTGCCCAATTCATGCATTTGTTTCCGATGTCTTGCATAAGTTTCTATCACATTATGCAGCCACTGATGTGGCAGCGTCATTTCCTATTTGGTCAGTGTTCCTATGTCATGCTTCACCCATGGGAATATGACATTTGACAGCACGATTACTGTCCCGCAGCTATAACGTTCATCTTACTATGCCTGCCATCTCCATTTCTGCACACCCCATCTAAATTGGCTTGGGGCCCTTCTTGAAAGTAGTGTTATTTTTTTGTAGTACGTGTTGGGCACTGACTCTCTTGAAAATGCTCTGCAACACGTAAAGAAACCTCTGTGCAGCGTACCCCTTTCTAACCGATTGAACTACAGTGTTTACCACACTGCTATGCCTCCAGCCCTGCATGCGTGCGTTGCCAATTCAGTTGTTGATCTGTGAAAGGTGCTTTCTTTATTTACCTTTTTTCCTTTCCCAGTTCATTTATTATGGTGTTCTCACTCACGCCACATATGGAACGACAGGAAAGGTTAGGTACAGAAGGGGCAGCACCTGTATGGATACTATAGGGGATGTGCTGGGGGACAGAATTATTGGGTGGCCCTCACCTACATAGGCGGCAGTGATTGTAATGCTCCTGTAAGGACCGTTCCCACACACTTCCAAGTACCTTCCCTCTGCACAGTAGCGCGTTGCCGTATATGCACAATAGCCCTTTGCCGAGTAAGGGTTTGTAGCGCAGCATATGGTTTGCAAAGGTTGTTTTACTGCGCTGCTGCCCTACATGAGTGCCTTTCTTGTTATCCGGGGTTGATGTGGCAAATGCTGTACATGAAAGTACCCTACATAATTGTTGGAAGGGTGGTAGCCTGCTCACTGGTCCCTTGTGCTTTCATTTCAGTTGTCGTGGTATGCACTACAAAGAGTTGCTGGTGCTCCATTAGTGTTAAGGGTAGCAATCACAGATATACATACATTGTGGAATACAAGAATGTTTACAACAACGTGAAACAGAGCTACATTACGCGCAGCAGAAAGCCATTTCTTGTGTGCGACCCATGCAGCTACAGTGCTTTTGTACCTACCACCAAGATTGTTTGCGCTCTACTGTTTCCTTACTTGACTTTACATGCACTAGTATGTGCGTGAGGAAGGTGCAGCAGCTTTGCCATTTTGCTGACTTACTATAAACTGTCCCACCTGCAGTTACATGTCTTCAACTTTACGACCGGCAGGCAACCTCTTGATACTTTCCGTCACACTGCTGAGTGCAGACAAAATGTATCTGTTTCAGGGGTTATGGAAAGGCAAGCAGCAGATAAATCAAAGTAATGCGACATTAAATAAGCCCACGTCACACTGCAGGTTGCTGTTCCTTGTTTAGCAGTGGCCGTTATACAGTTAGGAGTGCTTTAGCCACACATTGGTAAGTTTGCAGAGCCTCCCACAAAGTCGGCAGCAGTTCTTTAAAAGCGGTAGCTACTGCATGAATCCGTAGGGCTGGCGACAGGGGCAGTGTTACCAGCATACAGTGGATGACCTATGCATGGGTCTAGGTGTGGAACGGAAACACGTGCGCTTCCAGAACTACTTAAAAGTGCATTTGAAGATGCAGACATGCGGTCACTAATGGAGTCCTACGGATACTTGCAGTGTGATTGTACAAACGCCAACCAGGTGCAGTCTCCCTAGGAAACGTCCATATTGATCATCTGTAGTTATCACGGCCAGCAGTGTGCGGTAAGGATTTATAATGCACTATTAATACAATAAGAGAGCCTACTGACACACTAAACAACATTTACTATGTACATCTGTAATTGCTACGATACACCAACAGTATTCAGAAAGGTAATGGGTAGCGCAAATGGATACATACACCAGACAATTTGCCCATTCCACACGTTTATCGTGAGGGCAGCCAAGGAATCAGTAACAAACCGTTGTTAACGGGACGTTATGGTTATGTTGCCGTACCAAATACCTATCCTTTTTACAGATAACGCTATGCTAAAGCAACGTTCTGCTTACAGTGCCCTACTAACAACCTATAGAATGAACTAACAAAAACATTGTTAAAGGGACGTTATGGTTAAGTTGCACTAGCAAAAACCTATGAAATTCAATGGAAAAACATTGTTACAGGGACGTTATGGTTGTAGGTAAAACCGAGGGAAAAAACGAAATTCGCCAGTATGGTAAGCCAAGCCACCAGAATTCGTGCCGCGGGTGTGCACTGCAAGGACTAACACCCATGACATCGAAGATGCCATCACAAATCTCATTCATGACATCACTGGTGACATTGCATGTGCATGTAGTTTTAATTGGAAGCCTCTACAAGGGATTGTTATTGTAATAGTGGCAGAAAACTATGAAAGATTATTGAAAGAACTATCATGAGATAAGTAGGTAATGGATACACACCATTGTATTACACACTTCTTCACTGTACATGAAGGAACTTATGTGCAAACGTAGCTATTGTCTGCACCATGCCTCATGGAAGTGTATCCTTCAAAATCTTTCCATGTTACATAGTCAAATCATGAATGCGTTTGTGTTAGTGTTGGGTACTGTGAAACATGTAAGAAGTAGCTACCATTGCCTTTATAACTACATAATTGTACTACTGCACAGAAACCAAAAAGACACCACAATGCATACAAACATGATCATAGGCAAGGGAATTAAAGTAAGCTAAACAGGAGCAGTATTACCAGAAATTGTTCATAACATAACTGATTATCTTCATGCATAGAAACCAGTGCTGTTTTACGCTTTCTTCTTCCCCTATATGTGTATGTATCTTATGATATGAGTGAACCATAAGGAAAGTAGTGTAAGAACATATTAGCAGGGTGTCCTACACAAATGTAGCCCTTTTGAATTGCTAGCGAAGAAAAGCACCTGGCCTATTTATGGTAGTGAACAAACAGAGGGAGCCACACATGCGATGTCTTCTGTGATGTCATGAATAAGATTTGTGATGGCATCTTTGTCATGGGTGTTAGTCCTTGCAGTGAACACTGGTGGCAGGAGTTATGGTTGCCAGCTTACCTTAACTGGTGAATTTCAGGGTTTTTTCGGTTTTACCTGTAACCATAACGTCCCTGTAACATTTTTCCATTGAATTTCATAGGTTTTTGCTAGTACAACTTAACCATAAAGTCCCTTTAACAATGTTTTTTTAGATATATATATATATATATTTTCGATGCGTGTGAAACTTTGGATCACATGCTGTACATATAGTACGACATCCAATGGTAATCGCTGTGTTTGCATCTTTTTTTCGAAGATCGAAAATGGACGTCAACAGGGGTGTGACTGTAACACTGTCCCTAATGTGACATGTAATGTACGCAAAATCCTTCACACATCAAGGTCCCCCACAGTTGTTTTCCCCACCATTCTGGTCGGTCGCTTAATGCAGAGATCGTCTTTTGCGATTATTGCTATTTCTTGGGTCTTTGGCGCACCCTTTGATGGCTGTTCCTGTTTTGCCGCTCTGCAACTCTTGCTGCCTCCTGTGACTCGACTAATGTTTTCTCTGCCTTGGCCCTCAGACCTGGCATTACAATACAGAGAGTGGGTATACATTTCAATTGACATTTCTCTCTGAGTATGCCTTTTCCTTTCTACCTCTCCTACTCCTCTCGTCTGGCTGCTTTTCCATATTATCATGGAGCAAACTCCTTTTCAATTGTGCCCTTAGTGTAACAACCAGTTTCCCATGAAAGACACTCCTTGACAGTGTAACCAGTGTCTCCCTCATGACCACGATGAGTGGCGTTGTGTGGCCTGTAAGCTCTTTCGGCCTAGGTCCCTAAAGCACAGGCTTACCAAGCAGTGGGCGGCCTACGCCATGCAGGACGAGAGTCACTCCCGCCGGCAACTCGGACGAGGAGTCCATAAGCAGGCACAGCTTTATTTCAGAGGCTGTATACCTAATCCTAGTGCCTTCCGACTACCGAGTGTCTGGCCCCACTAAGCATGCCTTCGGCAGTGCAATAGGGACATTGCACCCCAGCGACAAGGACACAAGCTACTCATAAAGACAAACGCACAACTCTTCAGCCTTCCTCGACGGATTTGTTGAGTGTCATCGGCGCCCATGGGACCCTTGAATGTTTCAGTGCATCCTACTGAACCTCTGGGTTTAGGGCATGCTGCGCCCCTGCCATTACGGCCGGCACAGGGTCCCAAGGCTTTCGCATCACAGGGCAACGTCCCTGAAATTCTGGTGCACTTTGTTAATGATACGAAAGACGTGCCGAAACACGCTACCCTTGCTAAAACGCTTCCCAAACTTCAGGAAAAGCTTTCCCAACCCCCTTCTCATGGCCCTGGCCTCAAGAAGGCCTCCCCTTGGCCAATAGAGTATTCTTCAGCCTCTCCACCTCTTTCACAGGCCCTACAGCAGGACCCTGCTCAGTCTCATTCCGTTTTCCCTTCTCCTGTTAAATCCTCTTCCTCTGCATGGACAAGAGAACGGTTTGAGGCCTCCATGGATAAAATGTCGGAATGTATTCATTTTTCTGGCAAACCTGGTGGCATCCTTAAAAGGCCAATACCTAGGCCTACTAAGTCCCCAAGGCACCAATTGCCTGGGGCTCATCTTTCCTCTCTTCCTATGTAGCGTTTTCCTGATCCTCCTGCAGACATTTCCAGGATGGTCAATATGACCCATATAATTATATTCATTATGTCCTGGGTCCAGAAGAGGTCTCGCAAGACTTGGCTTCTCAAGATCCAGATACCTGGACCCCAATGACCAGGGGACTTGACACACTATCCCTGTCCATGAGGCTCAACTGGACAATATATTCTTGGACTCTCCTCCCGTCTCAACCCAGGGAGTCCTCACCGATAGATGATTGTAAAGCCTGGAGTGGGGTGTCTGTACTCCTGCTCTCTATATGGCAGAGGAGAGGCACAGAAGACCCCAGCCAAGATTCTTTATATTGGTAAAACATGGCGAGCAATCAAGGCCTAGCTCTCAGGAGGTGATGTGGGCTGGTTTCTAAGTACAGTGTAGTCCCCAAGCACCCACAAAGGAATGTCCACACACTGTATTAGTGAAAACACATTTATGTACTTAAGGTTCATGGTAATATGCACAATCACAATAACTCACTTTGTGCTCAGTTAATCTACAATGGCAAATATATACACAGTTCTATGTGGTACCACAATTACTTTCAGATTTCATGAAAGTGCATCAACTGGACTTAGTTTAAATGTCACACAAATCAATTAAAAAGAGAACCAACAATAGACATAGGAGGAAAGCAGTTGGTTAGAACAATTGGCAGAATACGGTCCCTGTTACCTAGACACAGTTCTGTATGAGGATCCCCCTCCCTGGGCAACCTGTAAATAAAGATATATCGTACAAGTCCAGTCCATATATTGTTCACAAGAGTCTTATTTCCTCCTAAATAATTCTACAACCCCAATGTACCTGGAATAGCAGAGCTCGATGTCGGGTCGTTGACGGATCCTTCTTGAGCAGCTCCCTTTAAGGCAGGAGGCACGGATCTTCGAGATTCTCACGAAGAAAAAAGGGGGAACACTGTCATTGTGGCAGCAGCTTCGGTTCTTGTGGTGGTCGTTGACGATCGGTCAAAAATGTCCTGCAAGGTGAGGCATGCGGTGCACCCCGACGACGAGTGTTCGTTGCAGCAAAGAGTCAATGAAGAACTTTGGCCTAGCAAGGGCGTCTGGTCACCGGTGTCGGCGAATGGGACAGGACCACAGCTGGCTTCAGTAGCTTTGTCGGCGTCTGAGGTCTTCGGGTTGTGGGAAACCCACCGGCGGATTCTCCTTGGTCATCAGCGGCCTTGACTTTCTCCGTCAGGACGAAAGTGGTCAATGAGGATGAGCAAGGGAGTCCTTGGATCAAATGGCAAAGGGAGTACTGCGGCCCTGGTCTGCGACAGCGGTCAGCGACTGTGGACGGCTGTCCGGTGCTTCTCTTCGTTCTCCTCTGCGGTATCCTTCTCCGGTCGGCACACTTTCGTAGATCTGTCTGCCAGGGAGCTTTGGCAAAGATCAGCTGGTGCATGATGGTCCCTCGTAGCTCGGGAAGAGGTCTCCTAAACAGGTCCTCTCTTGGATCAGTTCCTTGAAGACACAGCAGCTTTCAGATTTAGCGAAGGACAGCAGCAGCAGTTCTTCTTCTTCCAGTGGGCTTCAAAGTTAAGCATCAGTTTCGACTTCAGCTTCTGAACGATTTCTAGCAGTGAGAGGCCCCTAGATATACTGTTGATCTCCCATTCACTCTGCTGGGTCACACTCAGGCAACCGATTATTCAGAAGGGCATTCAGGCGGTCAGGCAGCCAATCAGTCTCACAGTGCATTCAGGCCATTCTTCTCCATCCAGACACTCGCAACACAGGATGTGGATTCAGACAAGTACCCAGCCATTCAGCAATACACACTGCATTCATACCAGTTGTGGTCATTGTGTGAACCACCAGATACTAGACACCCATAACAGAGTGTGTATTCGTCACACACTTCATTCACACAGGTCCCACCTCACGGGCGTACCCACAACATAGTCATTGGGAAGGCTCCAGCCAGTCTGGCCACAACTTCCACCCAACAGCCAATCAGGGGCAAGGGACAGAGTCTGGGCTTCCTGGGACTTTGGGAAAAGTAAGTTAACTGGTGATAGAAAGCAAGAGGCCACAGGGGACATCTTGTTTCTGATCAGGAATCCACTGATTCCAATGATAGGGTCTGGGCATCCCAAAATGGAGGATGTGCAGGGCACCTTTCAATTCAGCACAGAGCTGCCACCAGCCCGTACCCTGCTTTGTGGGCCACACACAGCAGCCCCAAAACATACACTAGGAATACTGGGTCGTACTCCCACCCATGGGTGCCATAAGGGTATCCCAAGGGTCTGTTCACTTAAACCAAAAAGAGGAAGAGCCGCACCGCCAGGAGTCCTACATGAACTCCTGCGCAGAAAACAAGTCAGAACACACATAATAAAGCAATAAAGGACAAGGATACAGAGGCCTTGACCCTCTGATGCATTTCCAGCATCACAATGATCAAATGCTGTTCAGCACACTCCTCAGAAAGGCTGCGGACCACTTTAGAAATATGACATAGGCATCAGTGCCTGGCTCGGATTTCGTTGAGGATGTCATCATGGAAAAAGTCCCCATCAGCCATGCCATCCCTCTTTTGAACTCCGTCAAGAAGTATATTGCCCCCTACTTGCTCACGCCCTCCCTTACTCTGGCCGTCAACCCAAGGGTTGAGAAAATGTTCCACCTGCACCTTCTGATTCTCTATACATTAGAGGACATGTCATTCCAGAATCCTTGTCATTACAATGCCCAGGAAATGTGCAGGGGTTCCACTGTCCTAGTTAGTGTCTCCCCCAGACAAGGATTGCAAGAAGCTTTATGCCCTGGGAAATCTCATCAATTCATCAGCTGCTTACAGCACCCATATAGCTAACACAACATTCCTTGCTAGCTATGACGTACAATGTGGGCTAGTGCACGACAGCTTGCAGATTGTTCCAGAGCCCACCAGATCACAGCTTCTGGCAGTGGTTCAGGAAGGGCGTCAACTGACGCAAAACATATTGAAGAATACCCTGAACTTGGCAGAGACCGTGGGTAAGGTACTGGTGGAAGGCACCCTTTTGAAGCGCCATGCATGGCTAAAGAATTCAGGCTTCAAGCTGTGGAAGACTCAACCCTCTTGGGTAAAGCGCAAATAAGGAGCATGAAACTTTTAAGTTTTTAAATCGGGTCGCAGCCAAGCCTTTTTTTCAAAGTGGGGCCTTTAATATCCGCCAGTCTTTTTGCGAGCAATCCTTTCCCCGCTCAGCACAAGGGGCCTACGGAACTGGAGGATCTCCCTGGTAATTTGGCCTGGGCGCTTCAAGCAGCTTTCAAACCCCTCAACAGGGATTTTGGTGTGGCACTGGTAGTGGGGAGGAACTCAGCAGCCAGAGGCTCCCCTGGCCCAGCCAGCAAATGATTTGGTGCTGCAGGTCTCCTCCCATGTCTCCCCAGTAGGGGGAAGATTGACATCTTTCACCCATGCACGGGAGGGAATCTCCTCAAAGCCATCAGCGGCTGTTATTGTATAGAATCTCTACATCCACAACAATACCATCCACCAGAAGGAAGCAGAAGACTGTCGACAGAACATCTCACATCCTGCTGGAAGTAGTACATATCCTGCTACAGAAGGTAGTGATCAAGGTCGTCCCAGATATTCAGGTAAATGAGGGTATTTATTCAGTATACTTCCTTGTACCCAAAAAGGGTCCACCTATGCGCCCTGTTTTAGATCTGTGTACTGCGAACAAGTATGTCAAACCTCAAAAGTTTCCAGATTACAACTCAGGTAATCTCTGCTAAAAATAAAAAGGGGATTGCATGGCCCCCTTGTATATGGCAGTTGCATATTTTCATATTTCAATGTTGCCAATGCACAAAGTACCTTGGATTGAACTGATATTGCGTGTTCTCGATCTTGAATGTACTCCCCTTTGGCATTGCATCAGCCTGAGGGTGTTTTACCAAGGTACTAGCAGTGGCGGCTGCTCACCTGCGCAGGCAGTCCATTTCGGTATACCCTTATCTCGACGACTGGCTCATAACTGATGACTCGCACCAGGTGTGTCTGGAGAACACCAATCGGGTACTGAGACGCGGAAGAGACAACCCAGAGCTATACATCCTCTCTTTATTAACACAGGCATGCACAAACACCACTCTGGTACTGGGACAAGGAAGAGAGATACTGAGTACCATGACTGTTATTCAGTTAAAGATCATTGCCTACATCTGGGGCCTGGAGGGCAGCATAAATGGTTCGCTCTGGGTGAGCCGAAGGAGATCATCTGTGGAATGCTTGCAGGAGAATCCCGAGGTGAGAGCAGGGAGACGGGTGCCCGAAGCTTCCAGGAGCTGCTTAATAGTTAAAGCGGGAAAGGTCTCTGGTGGCAGAACTGATCTGCAACCCTCCAGGAGTTGGAGGGACTCCATCTCTGTACAACTGAGGCAGCAGAGATTCTGGCACCAAGTTGCGCTGATCCAGGAGCAGCGATGACCACAACGAGCCTGCTGACGTGGAGAGCAGCACCCAGGTAAACCAGGGTATTTATTCAACGTACTTCCTTGTGCCAAAGAAACACCTAACAATGCGCCCGGCACTAGACCTGCGACCAGCGAACACGTATGTCGAGCCTAGAAAATTTCACATGACAAGGCTTCAGGAGGTAATTCCTCTCTTAAAACAGGGCGATTACATGGCAACATTGTACATGACCGATGCATACTTTCATATTTCAATTTTTCCAGCGCACAGAAAGTATCTGTGCTTCTAGATAGCAGGTGAACACTACCAGTTCAAGGTGCTCCCTTTCAGCATAGCCTCAGCCCCAAGGGTATTCACAAAAGCACTAGCCGAGGTAGCGGTGCACCTACGCAGAGTGTCAATCCCAGTGTAGCCTTATTTGGATGACTGGCTAATAACCGGGGAGTCGCCTCAAATTTGCAAATACAACACCCAAAGATCAATCGACCTTCTGTTCCAATTGGGATTCTCCATCAACGAGAAAAAATCAAGTCTCGTTACCAGTCAAACAAAACAATTCCTGGGAGAAATCATAAAAACGAAAGAGGGGCTAGTCTTCCCCTCAAACAAGAGTTAAGAACATGCTTTTGCAAATACCTCACAATCTAGCTGGTCGCCAGATAACCGTACGCAAGGCAATGCGCCTGCTGGGGATGATGGTGTCATGGATTTACCTAGTTCCACGTTTACCTAGTTCCACAAGTGCGGCTGTGCATGCGCCCAATGCAGCAGTGGTTAGCAAAACAATGGTCTTAGGCAAGCGGTCAGTGGGACGATCTAGTGGTGGTTTCGCTAACCCTAGTACATGCTCTTCGCTGGTGGCCGAAGAACAATTTGTTAAAAGGAAAACCACCGGTTCAAACAATACCAACTAAAGACGCCTCACTCTCCGTATGGGGAGCCCATTACCTTCACTACACAGCTCACAGTCAATGGAAACAAACCACAGCCCAAAACCACATCAAACCTCCTAGACCTACTGGCAGGTCTCAAGGCTCTGCAGGCTTTTCAGCAGCATCTAGTAGGTGAAACAGTACAAGTCCTCACAGACCGCACCACTGCCATGTTTTACATAAACGAGCAGGGAGGCACACACTCTCCAAAGCTGTCCAGGCTATCCCAAAGAATTTGGATGTGGGTACTCAAGCGGCACATGTTCCTAGTCTCGCAACACATTCTAGGGGAACTCAATGCTCTAGCAGACACTCTAAGCAGAAACGCTCTACAAGAGCAACACAAGTGGCAAATGAACAGAAATATTCTAGGCAAAATCTTCTCCCAGTGGGGTTATCTGCCACAAGCCAAAACAAACAATGCCCATACTTCACATCCAGGTTTCCTCAACCAGAATCCAAGGGGGAAACCCTGTGGAGGAGTTGGTCAGGGAAATGTGCTTACACTTTTCCACTGACACCACTCCTGAGAACAAGTCCCGCTAATCCTGATCGTGCCCTTGCAGGCAAGACAACCTTGGTTTCCACATCTGTTCAAACTGGTGATGTGCAAACCATTCAAGCTTCTGTGCACCTCCAACATGTTGTCCCAACACGAGGGGACGACGCTCCATCCACATCTTCAGTCTATGAACTTGCCAGACTGGCTCCTGTAGTCATAGAGTTTGGTCACTTCAACCTTCCTCAAATGTGTATGGATATCCTAAAGGAGGCACAGAAACCCAACACCAGACACTATTACTTAAGCAAGTGGAGGAGGTTTGTTGTTTGGTGCAGATCACAAACCTTACATACAATTGATTGTTCACCATCCAACATTCTACACTACTTGCTCTATCTACTAGACTCTTTAACTCCTTCAAAGTACACCCAGGGCCTTGTCCTTATACACCACTTTGCAAAACAAGGTGTCTTGGTGGAAAATTCCTGTTATCAAGGCTTTCATGGAGGGAGTGAAGAGATTATACCCTCACATCTATAACCCTCCTCCAGGTTGGGACCTTAATGTTGTACTCTCAAAGCTCATGGGTGTGCCCTTTGAGTCTATGCACAAGGCCAGCCAAAAACACTTAATATACAAAAATGCCTTTCTGGTAGTCATGACCTCGATGAGACAGGTCAGTGAGCTACAAGTTTTATCTGTACAAGACCCTTTCTTTGTAATCCACAAGGACAAGGTGGCCCTTGGAAAACATCCTAGGTTTTAACCTAAATTAATTTCCAAGTTCCATGTCAACCAATCCATTTGATGTGGCCCCTAGGGGACCCTCGCGTATGGAAACAAGGCACAATCACCACACACGAACTGATACGCCAGACACGAGGCTCAATTCCCAAAATCTAGGGTTTATTGCAAAGCAAATAGTCTCAGTCGGCCGACTGGGTCTCACGTCCCGCAACATGTGTCACCCAGACCTCGTGGGAAGCAAGAGAGCGAGCATTCTACATCAGTTACATATATACAAAATGATAATCTTATTATCAGTAGTGACACATTCAAATCCGCCCATAAAGTATCTTTCTTGGCAATGGTTTCGATGATTGACAATTATGATGAATATGACACCCTTCAGACATTTATTCAGCAACAGTTTGCAATTTGCGAAGTCGCAGACACCATTCTTTGTTTTAGGGAACATATTGCTCTTGTTCTGTCATGATTCCTGCCCCTCATATCCCCAGCCCTCCAAAATGTCAGGCTGGAGCCAGGCCACGATCACCTACATGGCCCTCCAGGGCCTCTCCATCACTCCAAAGACCCACTTGGAGTCAGACTTGGCGCTTGTGGCACCAGACTCACTCACTCCCATGGGATAACATTGGGGATTGGACTTGTAGTGCATTTAAGCCACACCCAGGCTGAGAAACATGCTTTGCGTTTTCTGCACCTGCAGCGTGACACTCACCGTGTTCGGATCGGTCTCCAGAAGGCCTGCATTTTTCTTCTGCGCTCAGCTCCTGCAAAAACAAGAACACCGTTAGGAACAGCCTTACCTTGAGGCGCTTCTGCCCATCATTCATCGCTCCTTCTGTTCTGCGGGCATCTTCGGCGGTGTCATTCCCATCCCGGCACGCCGCTTCCTAAGGAAAATGGAAAAGAACAGAAAAAAGGCATTAGTAAGCATTCTGCAAATCTTCGCTTTTTTTAAATACTGTACGAGCTTCAAACGCTTACCTGAAGCCCAGCCGTTCTGGGGGAACTCTGTCTCCGGAACTTCTCATCCATCTGCAAGAGGGAAAAGACACTCCAGGTTAGCGTGGAAACCTCTAGAGGTGCCGCATACTGCGCTTACCCACTGCATTTGTTCTTCATAATCGGCATCCACGCTGAAAACGTCGCGGCACCTAAAAGACACACAAAAAGAACTCAGTTCAATGCAAATACGAAAGGGGTGCATCGCACTCTCACTCGCCTTCAGCGCTACTCATCTCAACAGCACGCCGCCATCCCCGGACGCCGGCCATCATCTAAGGAACGAAGTTAGAGAACTGTTTAAAAAGACTCATTCTACTTACCTGTCGGACTCTTGCCAGTGAAGTAAATAGGAAGCAACGAGCCCGCATCAATCAACGCGCCCCTGTGCTGAAAGCAAGACGGAGAGCACACTATCCAAGAAAACAAGGTGAGCTGTGGATCAAAGGGAAGGGTTGGACCCCGGGGAAGAAGGGGTTCAAGCACACAGAGACCATAGGAAGTTAAACTCTACCAATCCTGTGTTTCAGGCCCAGTCTCTAGTCGAATAGCCTCCAGGGAAGGGTTCGAGGTAGTAAGAGGTCAGGCGTCCCTGTGGATACCAAGTGAGCGTTACATGTTCTTACAAGCAAGCTGCGTGCAGGGGAGAGACACATTACAGACCTCACTATCTTCTAGTTTCTATTTGTGTTCTAGAGGTCAGCTCGATCTAGAGGGGCTCAGTGAAGGGGGGCCGCAAAAGAGAGCATAATTCAAGCCATTAATTGTTCATTTCGCCTATTTCTGCCGCACCAGCGAGACTAGCTGGCACCTGCATAATGATTAAATGCCTTGTTGCTTACTTCCAAGGACTTGTGAGGGAGGATACCGCCTATGTCATGGGAGGGTAATTTCTAGACTCTCAAACCCTCCTCTTGTTCGTAAGCCAAAGGCATCATCCGACTATCCCGTCTTCCTCTGACCATGTATCTGGTTCCGAACTTTGCATACTACTATAATCATCATCATTGTCATCGATATTAATTGACATAAACTCTTTCACTGTCTTAATTTCATTATTCATTTTTGTATCTAATTTGGGGGTTCTTTTCTGCGTTACCATGTGTATGCATTCATCACTTATTTCGGTGCAAATTATTGGTAAACAGTGTATGCAACAACATGTCATGAATAATCCAAGCACTGCGACTAGAATCGCAACCAATTTCCATCCCCATCAGTGTAATACTTCCAAGAACCAGGAGTTTATGTCTAATTCCCAACTTCCTTCTGGGGGATGGAGATCGGAGCTCAGAACGTGCAACTTTTTTATCGCTTCAAAAATCGTAGGGGAGGAGTCACTTACAAATACGCAACACGATGACCCCACGATTTTGCAAACTCCCCCACGATCAGCCAAAACTATGTCAAAAGTCATCCTATTTTGAAGTGTCATCGATCTAATCGCTTTTTCCTCCAAAGTCATGTTATATAATATATCTGTTGTCCCATTTATTGTTTTTTCTAATATTCTGGACAGTTGTCTTATATTATAGGAGTTTATTGCTTGACCCCAAAATGGAATAAACGATTTTGCTATGTCTTCTGCTATTAATCCTCCTTCCTCGTTTCGTCGCGGTCTTGATCTAGATAGTTTGGCTATATATGACGTTTTTGAAAGAAACATCCCCGTAAATCCATGTTTGTTCTATCTATTTGACCCGTTTCACTCTTATTCCATTTCCCATAATATAATGCACTTAAGGACGCGTCACATGCAGAACTCAATGGCAATGGCTGCACATACCAACCTATTCCCTTTCCGCCATGTTGCGGTATATGGGTGCACACCCAACAATTGTTTTTTCTCAGAATTGAGTGTGTCATATTATTTATCAAGAGTAGTGTATTGTTTCCATATCCTTCCCTGTGCCTCTCTTCTATTGGGGACAAAGTATAGGAAATTACATGAACCTGGCTTTCAGTGGCAGAAATATTTCTAATAGGCAAAAACACTTCTAATGGATGTATCTCTTCTAGATACCATAATACCAATACTGTCATTATCGGTGCTAGTATACTCATAACACACATGACTAGTAAGATCAGCATACAATTTTTTCGGCACTTTTTTTTCTCGCAATCTTACAGTCTCTATATTTACTACATTGTCAGCATCAGTGCAGGAGGGGGCAGAAGCTGGTGCAGGCATTTTTCTTGATTCTTCTTCTCCAACAATGTTCGTCGTGAATTCCTCTTCCCGCTGCATTTGTCCGAATGTCAGTAAGTTCTGAAGTGTTAAAGTGTTTTAGCCAGCTCTTCACAGCCTGGATTGCTATACGTTGGGCAAGATTATCGTGCTCCTGCACATTGCTCAAAGAACTACGGAGCAGTCATCAATTGCCTTTGTACCGTATGAGCCCCACTTGTCCGTGTGGGGGTGA
Organism: Ambystoma mexicanum; assembly: GCF_040938575.1. Lineage (NCBI taxonomy): Eukaryota > Metazoa > Chordata > Amphibia > Caudata > Ambystomatidae > Ambystoma > Ambystoma mexicanum. The sequence continues at coordinate 835,624,161 of NC_090923.1, forward strand.
TCAACACATTGATTTTTTATTTTGTTTTCAAAGATGGCACCGGGGTTCCTGAGCTGTCGGATTTGCACAACTCCCACGCCTCTCTCCCCTAGGCCTTCAGTTCCCACCGTGATGGGAAATAGAGGCACCAAAGATCACTTCTTATTTCGAGAACGTAGATTGTACTGTATTGTTCCATGTACTGTGTGATCGATGAATAGTGCAGGCGCACTTCCAAATTCAGGCTCAGTCGGCCTGCGGCGCAACGAGAAGTGGTGGCTGCCAAAGTGATGATGCAGGCTTCATGTCAACCAGCAGCCGTGCAGATTCTTCTGGGCAACGTTGGGGCACTCTTAGCCCTTTCTCCTTTGTAGCAATCTTTCCAGGCTTTGTTTCAGGATTGGACAGATTTTGTGGCAAAGAACTGGCAACAATTTCTTTCGTTTCAGAGGCAGTTGTCTCTTCCTTCTCGTCTGGATCAGGCAGTTCTTTCAATGGCGATGGAATTCTTTTTGTGTGCGTGGCATGTATCCACTCCTCCCTACCGTCCACATGGACTGCTGTCTGTGTTGCCAGAAGGACTTGGTAGGGCCCATGCCATCTGGGTGCAAGCAATGACTTCCTCTTGAAATTCTTCACCAGGATCCAGTTGCCTAGTTGCAGAGAATGCCCCGGGCCAGTATATCTGATGGGAAGAGCCTCCTGCACCTGCTGATGAATCAAATGCAATTTCTGCATTAAAAGGTTACAATATGTACTAAGCACAGGATATTCTACTTCACTCAACCGCCTTGGATGCGGCGCACACAAAACATTAGCAGGCCTCCCTATCACTATTTCATATGGGGAGAGCCCAGTCCTGGCTTGCACAATAAATCTAGGGGCAATGCATCAATCCACCTTAACTTGTTTCCTGCACACATTTTACTGATCTTGTTCTTTAGTATGCCGTTCTGACATTAAATAAGCCCGGCACTCATCGGATGTCTGGCGCAATTGTATCTTACCAATCTGAAGACCTGCGCAAATCTGTAATATTACTGTGCCAACAAAGTGCGGGCCGTTGTCTGACCATATGACTCGGGGCAAGCCAAACCGCGAAAAGTACTCCTTTAACATCACCTTAGCAGTGCTCATGATGGTGCAATCCTTCAGTGGATATGTTTCTACCCATTTACTGAACGCACACACTACCACCAGTACATATTTTAAGTTCTGACACCTTTCCATCTCTATAAAATCAAAATGGATCACCTCAAATGGCATAGACGGGGGGGGCAAAACTACATGTTGGAGTAGCTGTTCCTTTTCCAACGTTGTGTTGTAAACACGTTATGCAATTTTGTACTAGCCTTTCCGCATTTTTTCTTATGTGCGTGTTCTGCCACACTGTAGCCAGATGTTGAATCATCTTCCTTGCACAAATGTGTGTGGGGCTGTGGGCCATTGTGACCATTGCAGTTACATAAGAGTTGGGCAACATCCAATTTCTACTCTTCTTGTCCACCCAGCAACCTTCCAGATCTAATTCTGCAGAGCCCTCAGCTCACGCTTGTATTTCATCAGCAGTTGCTTCCGCCTGTATCTCTTTGACTGTAGCAATCCCATTCTCCATCTTGCAGGGCACTTCCTCTGACTGTACTGTTAACATTTTGGTGCTCAAATCAGTGGCAGTTTGTTACGCAATCCTGTCTGCAAATGCGTTTCCCTCTCCCACTTTGCATGTTACTTTTTTATGCGCCTCATATTTTACTATTGCTAGGCGCTTCGGGCACACGCAAGTGCAGACAGCAATCGTACTATCAAAGGGCCATGTTGAATTCTGGTTCCATGTGATGTCAAGAAACCCCTCTCAGCCCAGAGTCGGACAAAATTATGTACCACCCCAAAGGCATATTGGCTGTCAGTATATATGTTTACACTCAGATTTTCAGAAGTTTCACATGCTCTAGTTAACGCTATTATCTCTGCAGCTTGTGTGGAGTTGTAGGGGATTCTTTTGCTTTCTACAATACTTTTTTGTGTCGTAATGGCATAGGCAGCAGTTGATGTGCCATCAGGTAGTTTAAAGCAGGAGCCGTCACAAAACATTTCTCCATCTGGCTCTTTCTGTGGGGTGTCTGTTAAATCAATCTTCCTATTGTTTCTTCTTCAGTGACCATTAAACAATCATGGGGAGGTTATTCATTCTCCCCTATTTCTCCCCTGGGCAGTGGCATTAATTCTGCAGGATTCAAAGCGCTAAACCTCATAATTTGAATGTTTGGTGCAAATAGGACAATTTCATATCTAGTCAATCTAGCGGGCGTGAGGTGTTGCGTCTGCGTTACCATTAAAATTAAGGTGTGGCCCAACACCATTCCTTCAGTTTGTTTCACTGACGCAGCAGCCGCTGCAACAGCTCGCAAACAACGTGGTAAAGCGCATGCTACACGGTCCAGCTCGGAAGAAAAGTAACCGCATGGCCTATTTCTTCCACCTTGTTCCTGCGTTAAAACAGCCAACGCGCAGCCTTCATTCTCATGCACAAATAATCTGAAAATGTTTTCATAATTTGGTGTGCCCAAAACTGGGGCGGAGCACCACGCAGTTTTGAGCAGATCAAATGCTCTCTGGCATTCTCCATTCCATTGCAAAGGCATCAAAACATCCTTTTTCGTGAATGCCACCATCTGTTTCACAATCATTGCTAAGTGTGCTATCCATTGACGGCCATAGGAAGCCATGCCTATTTTGGCTCTGACTCCTTTCTGTGTTTTTGGAATATGCATACCAGAGATACTTTCTATCCTTTCTGGTGTCAGTCTTCTCCCCTCTCTCGAAAGTAGGTAGCCCAAATAAGCCACCTCCTTTCGACAATATTGGAATTTTTTCAAACTAGCTTTATGGCCATGTGCTGCTAAGTGTGACAATAACAAAATGGTACTCTTTTTACAAATCTCCTCTGTATCAGCAGCAATTAACAAATCGTCTATGTACTGCAATAATACACAAGCCGCCGGTAATTCTAGCATATCTAACTGTTCTTTCAATGCCCTGCTGTATGTACTTGGAGACTCTTTATAGCCTTGTGGAATTCGTATAAATGTAAATGACCGTCCCCCTAAGGTGAAAGCAAACAAATATCTGCTATCCTGGTGTACTGGAAAGCTAAAAAATGCATTCTTAAGGTCAATCACGCTAAAATATGCTGCCGAGGCAGTTATTGTCAGAATTGTGGTGACATCTGGGACCAATGGGAATTGAGGATCAACCACTTTGTTCAATGCGTGTAAATCAATTATGAAACGATATGATATCTCATTACCTCCTTTCCTATACACCGGGAGAATGGGGCTGTTACAAGTACTACCTGTAATCTCTTCAATTACATTTCTTTTTACCAAATCTGAGACAATACTTTTCAATGCTTTCTCGCCCTCCATCGAAATCTTATACTGAGGAGTATGTGGCAATGTTACTCCTTCTTTCAAAAGTGTTTCACTGGTTCTATCTTCAAACATCCCACATCATTGTTATTCATTGCCCACACACAAGCTGATACTTCACTTAACTTCCCTGGCAGAGGTTTGGACAGGAACTCGGACACTGGTATATTCTGTGGTGATATTGTCAAAAACAATCCATCAGGTGTGCAATGGATAATTGCACTTAGTTTCTTAAATAAGTTTAATCCTAATAGATTTTCGCTGCAATTCTCTGTCAATAGAAATGGACAATATTCGGTATGGCCCTAGTGTTACCGGTACTGATTGGGACACAGGATTGATTACTGGGGTACCTGCAAACCCTACTGAAATATTCTTCTGCCCTGACAGTGGTATTTCCGGAAGTGGTGGTCTATTGAGCACTTTTGTGCACCTGTGTCTACAAGAAAGCTGTGCTCTCTATTCCCGAGTTTCATTTCTACGTAGGGTCCTTTTTGATTTACGGGAATAGACACTGGTTCCGACCCCTGTCTTGGGTTGTCCTATTGGGGAAACAATAGATCATCCGATGTGTAATCACCAGAATAGTATGTATTTGGCTGTGTATCAAAAATATTTCCGCCCCTGCCTCTATTGCGCTCACTTTGATTTTGGAAGTAAGGAGTCTGACTCTGATCTTGGTTCTGATTCTGATTGCCATTTCCTTGATTATTCTGGTTTTGCTGCATATTATTTCTATTCTGTCCATTTGTTCCCGGGTGACCTCTGTGCTGTCTTCTCTGACCATACCCATTTCTATTTTGTAAGTGTGGACATTGCGCTCACCAGTGACCCTCTTCCTTACACTATGCATATTGATTTAATCCCAGTGGACCTCAATGCATGTTGGAATTACTTCCTCTCCCCTGCACATTTCCTCTTCCTCTATTGTGACCCGCTACCTCCTGGAGTAACACCCTTTTTTTCCAATGTACCCTATCTTTCACCTCTTTCTCTGTATTCACTCTATTCTCATAGTACTGGGCCATGTGTAATACCTCACTCAATGATTTTGCTTGCCGTGCACTTTCAGATGTCATTATTAGGTTTTGAATTGGTGGTATTAATCCCCTCACATATTTATCAACAAACAGTATTTTCCCTGCCTCAGTGCTTACATCTTGCCCACTGAAATCTGTGAACACTTCCTCAAATGTATTGAAATAGTCTGTTGCTAACTCATCTTTGCCTTGAACACATGCAGTTAATTTATCCCATACAATTCTTTTTTCTGGAACTATCTCCTTTAACTTTTGTATTATTCGTGCTGGTAATGCTGCCATATTTGGCGATGGTTTCTCGCCTGCTTTCCTGTCCGCATCTTCTTTCGCTAGATGCTCCCATGTGTCACCGAAACTATCCACATCATCTGCTTTTCTGATCTGCTTCCATATATCTGCTGGTAAGATTACTGGGATTATTAGGTCAATATCGTTCATTGTAAAAATGGACGATCTCTAATAGGACTCTATTTCTTTATAGAATCCCGCCGGATTTTTCCTCAAATCAGGGATAGTCTGTTTTATGTTATTCACCACTTGTCTGGAGAAAGGAACATGTGCGTACTGTGCTGTATAATGTGCTTCCATTACCTGCTCAGGTTGATCACCTGTTGCAAGAATTTCTACTTTCGGCACAAAAGTAGGTGGACCTTCCCTCATGGGAAATATTGCACTCGCTTTTCCTCTCCCCTCCCTCATATGCAACACTATTGCTAAATCAAGGGATAAGGCTGTTTCTCCTGTATCACGTTCAATAGCTCTCTTATACACTGCCATTAATTTGGGGGGGCTAAATTGCTTATTTTCTATATCTCTATCCTGCAAATATTCAACCATCACCTGCAGTGCTTTTCTCTTCATAGGTAATGTACATTGATCAAATATTTCGTGCACTTCCATTGTGGGAATACTAGCATCTGTAATCCATTTAAGCGCCTCTAGTGTACATATTTTCATTTTCTCACTAGCCTGTCTTGACGGCGGAAGAAATGGCTGCTGCACATATGGTATTGACTCTTGCCTTTCGCTTCTTATGTCTTTGTTCCTATACCCTGGCATAGAAAACATTTCAGCATATGCTTCATCAAGTTCATTTTTAAACTCAAAAAGCCTGTCCACATGTTTCTTTATTTCTACATCTCTTTCTCTCAACCGTGTGAATGCATTCAGATCCCACAACCTCCGTGGCGGTACCATTCCAATCAACTGCTTCCATCTCTCCATTAAATATTCTCCCATGCATTCCCACAATACCTGTTTTTCACTAGTCTTTCTGAAGTCATACATCGAATCCAGCGTCAATGTCTCATCGTTTCCATCTATATACATTTCTGCCTGTTCTTTTAACTCCTTTCTTCTCTCTTTGCTGACCACACTACGGGTTATTCTAGTACACTCACTTTGTGCCGTCCCCTCTCTTCCCATACCGTCTTCCCTTGTTACGGTGAATTCATGTTCAATAGGCGGAGGGGGAATGTGGGTGTTTTGGAGGGGGAGGGCCGGTGCAGATGGGACAACTGGAAGGGGGAGTGGTTGCTGCGGCTGTACGGTCCGTGACTCTAACAATGACTGGGCAACAGAGATGGGTTGGGCAATTGTCATTAATGCAATTTTATCAGCCTTACTCTTGGGGCGCTCTTGTCTCTTCTCGGTTAATATTTTATTGATTAGTTCATCTGATGAATTCAATTCTTGTTGAGGATATATTTTATCTACTCCCATCTGAACACATCTATCTGTCTTTCTTATATTCTCATCCCACTCCTTTTCGTCCTGTTCTTTCACTCTCTCTATTCTTGACTTGTGCCTGCGCGCATTTTTCTCTCTGCTTCTCAAGCGAAGCATAGCTTCCTTCCTCCAGTCTCTAATGACGTCAAATGTCGCAGGGCGTGCTTTCTTTTTCAACAGTACTGATTCCAAATAATCTATCCTTGCAATCTCATAACTCCCATGTTTTGGCCATTGTAAATCTTCTTCGTGTCTGGTTTGCCTATGCCAAATTTCACAAAACATTATTGCCCCAGTACCATACTTCACATACATCTCATATTCTGGCGACCCTACGGGTGGCACAACCTGGCCAGTTTCCAAAGATTGTCTACCGCAGTGGGAAAACCCCACTAAACAGAAATATCCCAGGCATGTTTTAACCTTACCCTGGGCGTTTGATCTTGCAAGAACAACACTCAACCAATATCAGGGTTATTCAGAATCCGGGCACGACTCACCTGATCAACCAAGTCGTCTTTCAAGACGCAATTTGTCTGTATACTGACACAACCAAGAATCGTCGTATCTGCGTATCTTGGCTCACTCTGCCTCGTTTCGGGACCCTCGCCGCCTTGCTCTCTGGCCAGACACGTTGATCAGGGATCAGCTGTGTACAGATCTGCAAAGGAGTCATCACTTTCACAGGGGCGCCCCGAACACCTCTCTATCCCGGCTCAACCGTCTCGCTTCATTTTTTCTCTCTCACCTTCCTTAAATTACAACGTATACGATGGAGCAAGTGGGGGAGGGTCCCTATTCGGCACCATTTTGATGTGGCCCCTAGGGGACCCTTGCATATGGAAACAAGGCACAATCACCACACACAAACTGATACACCAGACAGAAGGTTCAATTCCCAAAATCTAGGGTTTATTGCAAAGCAAATAGTCTGTCGGCCGACTGGGTCTCACGTCCCGCAACGTGTCTCACCCAGACCTTGTGGGACGCAAGAGAGCGAGCATTCTACATCAGTTACATATATACAAAATGATAATTTTATTATCAGTAGTGACACATTCAAAGCCGCCCATAATGTATCTTTCTTTGCAATGGTTTTGATGATTGACAATTATGACGAATATGACACCCTTCAGACATTTATTCAGCAACAGTTTGCAATTTGTGAAGTCGCAGACACCATTCTTTGTTTTAGGGAACATAATGCTCTTGTTCTTGCAAGCAAGCTGCGTGCAGGGGAGGGACACATTCCAGGCCTCACCATCTTCTAGTTTCTATTAGTGTGCTAGAGGTCAGCTCGATCTACAGGGGCTCAGTGAAGGGAGGGGCCACAAAAGAGAGCATAATTCAAGCCATTAATTGTTCATTTCTCCTGTTTCTGCTGCACCAGCGAGACTAGCTGGCACCTGCATAATGATTAAATCCCTTGTTGCTTACTTCCAAGGGAGGAGACCAGAGCATTGCTGTCTGGGTTGTCTGGGCTGCGTTTCAACATGTAACTTGTGGCCTTGCTCTATGCATGAACAAGAACGAAATAGAATTCACTTACAGCAAAGCAGATTGAACAGAAAAGCAAGAAAGCGAAAGTTACTCAAAATGGCGAATTCTATTACTACAAAATGGACGCTCTCTGGTTATGCTCATGAGTCTATATCAATAATGCTGAACATATTCTGCGGTTGGTTTTCAGCCAACAAAATATACTGCCTATGTCATGGGAGGGTAATTTCTATACTCACTCATTGAGCTACCTACTTTTTTCCAAAATCCATCTAAATCGGCTGTAAGAAGCCTCCATACATTAGCTGTAAGGAGGGCGGTCTTGTACTACACAAACTAAACACAACCTCTGAGGAAAACAGATCAGCTCTTTGTTTCCATAGCACTTGGTAGAGAATATGATCACATCTCTAAAAATGCCATCTCCAGATGGATAGTCCAATGCATACATCTGTGCTATTCACTATACAAATGACCCTACCTTTCACTCCTAGAGTTCTCTACCAGAGTTACAGGAGCTACTCTAGCATTTACTGCAAATGTCCCCCTAAATGCTGTTTGCAAATCAGCTACTTGGAGTTGCATTCATAGCTTTATGCAGCATTACTGCATTGACACATACTCTAAAGCAGATTCACTGGTGGGACAGGCAGTGCTAAAAACATCTATTTGCCACTGTACCTTCTCACACCCCACCTCCTTCGCCAGATACTGCTTGCTAATCTATGCATAGCATGTGATCTAAGCAGATCTACAAGCCTCGGAAGGCATACTCACCGTAATTGTATTTCTGATGCTCGTATCTGCTTAGATTCACATGTGCCCACCCTTCCTCCCCTCCTAGAGTTGAAGGTGCATAGATGTTTCTTGCTCTATCGCTATTTTCTACTTTATTGCATCTGTACTCGCGCTACACTTCATGCAACCTCCTGTCAGAAACAAAACAATCTTAGGGACCTCGATGCGTGAAGGACCATGGGTACAGTAGACGTCACACTAGGCGTAGTATTACTAACACGCCCAGTCGACGTCCCTTTTTTTGAGTTTTGGAAACAAATCATGTAATACTCCGCGACTACCACTAGATGTCGGCCTATGCATAGCATGTGAATCTAAGCAGATACAAGCATCAGAAAATAGGATTAAGGTGAGTAATGTATGATATATGTATATATGGTTAGAGAAAAAACGTTTTAACTAAAACAAGCCGTCTGTTTGCTGGTCTTCAGATCTTTCAACTCTTTTAACACTATCCAACAAAACCACTAAATATCCCAGCACTCATTTGAGAAGAAAAGTGCATTTATTTAACCAAAGTTTAGTTTTCAAAGCATTCTGACCAACATGAACTTACTGAGCCTTTTCCATCGAAGTCGGCATCAAAACGCTACATGTTCCATTTCATCACAGAGACATCTCAGGCAGTAATTACATCTTCTCAAAACAAGCTGCTCTTTATTTCCTTTCTCCCACATCACGGCTAGAATACATGCATGATCATTTGACCTGTCTAGAAGTCTGTCTATCTAGAGATGGTGGCCATCTTACAATGGTTTGGAACCTCATTTTTCACTTCAATCACTATTGTGACCCTTTAAATACTGCTTACATACCTTTATATATTTTTTTTAATATATAAACAAACAGTATTGCATTTTGAATATCAACATGTCAGAGTAATTAATTTCAGCTTATCACGGCAAATGCCATATTATCAATTTGAAATGTCTAGTTGCTGATTTATACCAGTGCCTTTACTCAAATGGACTTGCTCAGAAGCCTTTTGATTTGCAGCTACACCCATTAAATTCATGCCCAATGGGCTAGATTCTAGTTCTCTTGTCAGTCTTTATTCAGCATACAATTTCAGATCAGACATTGAATACTTAAGTATCTCAAATCACAAAATGTTGATTCTCATCAATTAAGAATAATCCTGCACAAGTCTTGTCAGCTACTAACAATACCACAATTGATGTACAATATGATGATTCTGATCTTCAATCATTGATTAAATGTACTGCCAGTTCTTCATCAGAATTGTGACTGGCTGGCTTCACTGTGTTAATTTCTATAATGAGTTTGAATTCTAGTTTTCTCAATCATCTTTCCCTATTGCCGTTCCTCTTTTGATCAGGTATATGTGCCAGTGCAAACATTTTGATCAAGGTTGCATCACTGTTTTTGCGAAATATACAGCTAGAGGGTAATTTTCATCTCTGTTTTTAATAGCCTTATAGTGTTGCCAAATCCTGATTTTCAACATGCAAATGGTTGACCCAATATACAATTTGTTACAGGGGCAACCAATTAATTCTATGGGTTATATACAATGTATTTATGCATCACATGTTATCCTTCAGTTAAATAGGATGTATTTTCATGTATTGCAAATGAAGATATAACCTTTCCCAATGTTCCTTGTCCTATACAAACACTGTCATTACACATCATTTTCGACTCCCACATTCCTATCCAGTCAATGAGACCCTAGCCCTCAGATCCCACGTAGTCCCTATGCTATATGTCTTTGTATATACAGGACACAACGGGTGCTGGCTGAATAATATATTTCTTCAGTAAGTTCATATTGAGTCTTGATTTAGATGAAGGTTTATTTGGCATATGGAGTGGATAGAACAGATGGAACAGATGGAGTGGATGGAACAGATAGGGCGGACAGAGTGAATGGAAAAAATGAAATGGATGAAACGGGTAGAGTGGATGGAACAGATGGATATAACAGATGGAACGGATGGAGTGGACAGAGTGAATGGAACAAATGGAGTCGATGGAACAGATGGAGTGGATCGAACGAATGGAATGGATGGAACCGACAGAGCGGATCGAACGGATGGAGTGGATGGAACGGAAGGAGTGGATGGAACTGATAGTGTGGATGACTGAATGGGTGGAACACATGGAGCTGATCAAATGAATAGGAAGGATGAAACAGATTGAACACATTAAATGGATGGGAAGGATGAAATGAGTCTACGGAATGGATGGAGTAAGCTATGTGGCCAATGGGTTGAGTGGATGGAACGATGGGAGGATTAATAGATTAAATCGATAAAACAGACGAAATGGATGAACAGATGAAGTAGAACCAACGGACAGAATAAACAAAACAGATAGAATAGATGGTACAGATGGAATGAACGATCCTAAATGCCTTACTGATAACCAGATGGATACAACAGTCGAAATGGATGAATGGACGAAGTGGAATGAACGGACAGAGTAAATAAAACAGAATAGGTGGTACAGATGGAGTGCCCGATCTCAAGTGCACAACTGATAACTACCATATTACACTACCATGCCTACTCGCCCCTACTCGCCAACACTCAACTAGAACACAGCGTTACTATGACACATTCGGTATAGCTGTTCTCATACTAATAGCCGTCACGTATCACCATCATCCTAATTAAACATCAGCTGAGCACACTGCTAGCTTAAGCGTCTCCTCTGGCATAATGTAGCCACAAATCAGTCTAGACATCACCCCTCCAGAATGAACACACATACCTGACATCCCAACTGCTACACCTACCGCTAAGAAGCAGCCATCATGCAACTGCCACACCGGCAGCACACATATCTGGTGCACACACGCACCTTATGACTCTTTCTCTCTCTCTACTGACTTGAACTTCGGTTCCCGAGGGCGTTCAATTTACCTGCGCTTTGAGATCATATCATTGATACATAAGGCGCTATATAAATGCCAAGTAACATAACATATAAAGGATGTAATTTATTAATGAGATCAGTAAAATTAGTCAGATACTGAGAAGCTACATTGACCAAATCAGATCCCTAACAGGCCAAAAGGTGGACTTCAGCCTGTTTCCCAGCACACCCGTATGGTAAGGTCATATAAAAGAGTAGCTTACATTGCACTTATACTGTGTCTTACTCTCCTGTCACTGACCGCGCAAATGGAGAAAACTCCATTTAAACTCTGCCTTCAGTGCAAATCCAAATTCCCGTTGGGTGATGGGCACAGAGTTGGCAATCAGGGATCAAGCCAAGGCTGAGTTTCCATTGTGTAAATGTTTAAAACTCTTGCAAGTAGGAAGGAACAGTGCTGAGCAGCCCGCAGTACGTCGACAGCCCACGCTAGGTAGGCAGCCAAGGCTGGACCCTCTGAGGATGTAATCGAGCTGGAGTAATTGGGAGAGGGAACTGTATCTGAGACGGATCAGTCTTTCTGACCCATGAAGGTAGAGGAACATCTGCAGTTGCTTCACAGCTGATCCCCATTTCTGAAGGGCTTTCCATAAATGCAACCCAGGAGCCACCCCATGGTGTCTTAAGGCTGAAGGGGATAGCACTTGAAAATTGGCACTGAAGAATGTGAAGGGAGCTAGTGTGTAGATGGCTCCTCAATCTGATAAGGAAACCACATAAGTCAAACCACAGAAGAAAAGAGGGGACAGCACAAAAGGCTAAATCACCGTCAAAACACAAGGCATGCACAATCACAGCACCATCACCAGGATTGGATTTTACATGGATTCATATTGTCATGAATATTCCCTGTCGTCGGTCTGGGAACCCTCATTAATATTAAAGCACTTTTGCTTTACAGCTAAAACTGATAGTTGCTTCTTTAGCCTATTGCTGTCACTTTGGGTTATACTCCCCCAACCAATGAGATTCGTCCTCCTTGGCTCCACCCCTGGAGGCCATCTTCAGATTTTTACTGCATGTTTTCGTGTTGGGAGTACTCTTGTTTTGATCCTTGAAATCTTGATATTTTTCTATTTCTGTACAAATCATCTTTAATGCTTCATTTTTAATCATCGTTATGACTGCTTGTGGCGGGGACCCATTGCCGGTTGAGACCCAGTTCGTCGGATTTCCAGACCATATGAGGCTGCAGTCTCGGATTCAGGCCTTCACTACACACCATGACGGAGGCTTCCAGGAAAAGCCTTTTCAGGCCCTGCTCGAAGTGCGGTTTGAAGACCATGTTATGTTATCACAATTTTTAAAGCGCATGTTCACTAAGGCATCATGGCGCTGATAGACTGATATAAATTGGCTGCCAATTGGAATATTGACTCCAGTGTCTGTAAAGTTCAAAGATTTCAATATGTCCGATGTTCACTCTTGTTCCATTCCCTCGTTAGGTTGCAGCTGGGTCCAAAAGAATATTGCCTGGAGGCAGCTGATGGCGTTCAGGTAAGAGTCTGTATTACCAAACACTGTCCGGTAAAAGTTGCATGAGTTTAACTTGCTGTTTTCTCTCCCTTTATAGGTGCGCATAGAAAGATGCGGCAAATTAAAGGATAATACCTCCGGTGGTAAAGCAGGTAAGCTTATGGTGGCAAAGAGATTGTCTTTGTCAGTTTTCTCGGCTCACCTGGTTATTCCTTTTGTTTTCCCCCCAGGTGCTGGGTTTCGACGAAGAAAATGATGGAGGCAGCGCCTACTTGAAAGATGCGGTGGACTGGTGAGTATAACGCGGCGCTGCTGCTGGCGAAGCGACGCATGCTGAAATAATGTCCTTTCTAGGCTCAGAGATTTGCTGGGTCCGGAATCAGGTAAGGAATCAAATAATGTCCGTAATCTAACCTCTTCTCCTTTCTTTTCCTTTTGTCTAGGAGCTCCGGATTCGAGGCGGCCGTGGCAGAAGACTGGATGCTGACTTGCAGACACGGTGAGCGTCACGCTGCTGGATGCAGAATAACACGAAGCATGAGCTGCTGTTCGGGCGTGGTTTAAATAGCCTGCAAAGTAGTCCCAGGTAAAAGGTTCCCCAGAACCACACCCGAGTAAAAAATAGTCCCTGTAATAAAATGGTCCCATCCAGGCCTCACGTTGGCTTGGACTCATTTGCAGCATGGTCTGCATAAGGTAAGTAAAGTCTATGAGCCTGGCGCCTAAGGCGCCAGGACTGAATCCAAACAGCCCCCAGCCGGGGCTGTTGGGGTTTTAATGAGTATCTGGATGCCTGCTGATGGACATGATCCGGATGCCCGGGGGTAGGCATCATAACAGACAGCCATCCTGTGAACGAACAACCCGGTTAGGGACATAAAGCTGAAAATTAGCCTAGAGATATTCTGCTCACAGTCCATACATGGCCCGTGGATGATGCAGAGAGATTTAAACTTGTTGCATTATAACACTGGAAGCCAGTGAAGATTCCACAGGATATGTGTGATAGGAGTATCATAAGGAGAACCAGTAGCTACTCGGGCAGCCAGATTCTGCCATCGCTGAAGGTGTTTGATATGATACAATGGCTGTCCAAGTACAGGGAGTTTTAATAATCGATGCGACTCAGAACCAGAGAGGCCACAACCGGAGCATGGAACTGCTTGGAACATCTTTGTCAATAATCAGCATCAGAAATGCATTTACTGTCTCCATCCAGACCACGACTTTTTCCTTAAAGACCAGCAAAGATCATCATAGGAGGTTGGTGGCCTGGCTTGAAGAAGGTACAAAGGCTGCAGACTCAGCCTCCGTTCGCACTCGTGCCTGATCCAAAGAGCATGCACCCTCTACTAAGTGGTCAGCATCCTTGGAGGACACTTCCCTGGAGAAGATGCCGAAAAAGGTGAAATCATCTCACACTCCCTCTTCGTTGACCACTTCGAAGCCAACGACCACCGTGTCGACGGTGCAGCGTTGGTCCCTTTGTCGGAGAAACAGCGTTTGATGGCCCCTTCATCGAAGGACTATGCACAGTCTACCTACCGGGATCCTCCCGCGAAGCACAAATCATGCACTAGTCTACGAGGCACAGATTACCGTCATCAACGTCCTTGTCAGCAGCTCCGACAATGACCATCTTGTTGGCATCCTCGCCTTTGACACCTTCCATCCGGTTAACAACCAATTTGACGACCCAGTTGATGGCCACAACTACAGTCACCAAGGCTCTTGCCCCTGTTGCCAGGGTGGCTCTGCCTCCAAGGCCTCTTTCAGGTCCATCGGTTCCAGCGGCAGCTTCCTTGAGGTCACCACAGGCTCCTGTTATAGCCTCCTTCTCCAAGGGTCTTCCAGCACCTCATCACTCTCTGCAGCTCGGCCAACCAGCCCTTGGCCTGAGGCCTTGGTGCTAGTGCCCACTGCACCCAAAGATTTGTCGATGGGCATTCTGTCCACTCTAAATAAACTTGTTGAACTGCAACAGTGTCTGCCTCCAGCAGCGCCCCTGCTTGCTCCTTCTAGGAGTCCGCCTTCACAGCCACAATTGGTGCCACACATCAGTATCCGCAAAGGACAGCTGGCAAGAACGGACACTCCTCACCATATATCCATTCAACTGCCTCCCATAGTGGCTACTGCTGTGCTCATGGACCCGAATACCAACCCAGACAAGTCCCAGGGCACCCTGGGTACCGATTTCGATGACCACCTTCCTGGACTTGGTGAACCTCCGGATGTTCACTTGCCCTCCAGGGAGTCTCCACTGGATGAAATTGGCTCTTTCCATGTATTGCTTACACAGGCTGCCAAATGTGGTTCAATCCTAGTCCCCGAGGAGAAAAAGAAGGGTGGTTTCCTTTTCGAGAGGATGGAGTCCTCCAGCAAGACATCCATTCCTCTGTTGGTTGACATTTGGGAGGACGGGCTGTTGGTCATGAAAAACCCTTTCTCAGCTCCTCCTAGGAAGGAGTGGCAGGAGAAGAAGTACTGATTGCCTGAGACCGCCCCTAAATGTCTGAGATTCCAACCGTCGCCAGACTCTGTTTCGGCTGTGCTGCAAAAGAGGTAATCTAACCCCTCTTCCCCTTGTTTGGTGCTTCACGCTCATGGGGCAAGAAGCTGGACGTGACTGGCAAAACGCATCATTACGACTGCTGCGTCCACGATCAAGATGGCTATTGCTTTGACCATTCTCTCTCGGTACGATGGAGAGCTATGATATTAGCTGGGCCCTATCCTTGATTTCCTGCGGGATGACAAGAAGGCAGAAGCTTGGGAGGTTTGGCTTGGAGCCGTGGCACACAGCATAGCGGTTATGAGAGCTCCTGGCCTGAGCCCAGCAGCCGACAGAATAGCAGCAGTAATAACGTCTGATTCAAGGGGAAACTAAGCGGCACAAAATGCAGCACAGAGCACAAACTGACTAAGTTTGGACTTGTGCGCTAGCCCCTGTCGGGCGAATCAGGCAATAATGTGCAGCGCCCGTGCAAATGTTGGGGCGGACAAAGTGGCGGATGGGACCTGACTCCCCAAAGTGTTGCAATGAGAGCAATTCGCTAAACCCATTGTTGCCCTATATGTTCACCAATGGCCACGCCGCATACGTAGTATCAACCTCATTCACACTCCTGGAACAAATGGACCAGTACAGCAAGAAGTAAGGCAGGGGAGATCCAGCCCTTGCGCTATCAGCACAGCTCCACAGCAGCATCTGGTCCACCCACCTTGATGAGGCGCACCCCGGGTGGAAGTAACGTTCCTCAGGTGATGAAAGCTCACAGAACCCTTGAGGAGGTTGGCGCCACTATTGACATGGGCAGCGGTGTAAGCAGCATACCCACCTGGAAGCGGAGGAAGAACCATCGGTGACCCAAAGCGGCATTAAGGCGGTGCAACCCAGGGTCCCTGACAGTATCCATCAGGGAGAGGTGCTCCCCTCAGGTGGAGTGAGGGCTTCACGGGGTGGCGACGGACCACCACAACAGGGGAATCCCCCAGTGACACCAACCCCCCAGCAGCATCAGACTTGCCCCCAACAGCAGTACCAGTTGGGAGGAATTAAGTAAAACGAAGGAGCAGGATCGCGTGGGTGGGGGTGACCCGATCACCTGGGGGCACCTACCCCTGCCTGGGACCCCAATGCCATGACCACTGCACCAGACGAGGCCCCTGAGGGGGGCAAGAGGTGATCCGCTCATGGTGTGTTCCCGCAGCAATACACCAAACTCTGTGGCACCGAGAGAGGCACTGGAAAGCCAGGGATATGCCACACATGTGCACGCGCCCCAACTAAGGAAATCCAGACCTGGCAAGGCAACCGGGTGGTAGAGCACACACCCGCCAGCACTACATCCTCCCTGTCTGCACTGGAGAAGCCACAAAGGCGGGCCACAGACTTATGCAACCAACCAAGCAAGCTCCCCCCCCCCCCAAGCATGCAGTAAGTTCCCAAAAGTACTGGGAACTCCCAAAACTGAAAAAGTGAAGAAGGGAGAACGAACAGACTCATTGACCCATGAAAGAGATCCAGAACCCCCCAACAGCCGCCTACACAAGCAGTAACCAAGGCAGATCTCCAAGACCTATTAGCAGCTATGGAAAAAGAATACCAAAAGGGCACAGAGGAAGAAATTAGGAAAATCACAGCCCTGGACAAGCGCATAAAGGAGATGGAATGCAGAACCGCAGAGATTGAGAACACACTATGCTACCAAACCTTTGAAATTGGGGAAGGCGCAGACTGAATCATGGCGCTGGAAACCAGGTGAGAATCGCTGGAACTGAAGCAAGAAGGCTCGGACAATCGCTCCCGCCGCAACAACATCCGCTTGGGGGGCATTCCAACCTCAATCAGACGCGGAACTAGCTGACTTTATGCTGGACCTATTCAGCTTTATCCGAACTCTACCCGATAGCACCCCGCTCGAATTCGACAGGGGGCACAGAACCAGACCAAAACAAGGATTCTCCACACCCCCAGATGTGTTGGCGAGGGTGCACTTCTATAGGGTCCAGGATAAGATAATGCAGGAAGCGAGAAACTGCACATGCATCCAATTCAGGGACGCATCCATTATGATGTACAAAGACCTAGCAGCAACTACGCTTCTGAAGACGAAAGCCCTTAAACCACTAACAGAATGGTTGCGGGAAAAGAAAGATATTATATATATATTATTATAGAACTTATAAAGCGCGGACAAAGACCCAAAGGTATCTAGGCACTGAGAAATGGAAAGCAGCTCACAAAAGGAATCATGCCGCGGGTGTACGAAGCAGCAAAGGCCAAACTGAAAAGGTGAGTCTTTAGAGCCCTCCTAAACGGGAAATATTCAGCTAGGGCTCTCAGATACAGCAGGAGAGTGTTTCACAAGATGGGGGCCAGCACAGAAAAAGAGCTGCCACCCAGGTGCTTACGATGAAATTTGGGAATTTTAAGCAGGACGTGCGCTTCAGACCAGAAGCTGCGTCCAGGGTGCAGTACCTTTCCAATTTCCTTGACATATAATGGGGGCCAACCTTGTGGTGGCTCTCGATGAACAGAACACAAAATCTTGAACTCGATCCGTGCGCCAATCGGGAGCCAATGCAACCGATGGAGAAGAGCAACGGAGGGAGTCCGACGAGGGGCTTTGAGTGCTAAGCGCGCAGCAGTGTTTTGAAGAACCTGCAACCGCTAGACCTGATACTTCGGTTGCCCCAGATAAATCCCATTTCAATAGTCTAAGGAGCCCATTATCGTGGATGTGACCCGTGGAATACGATTTTCCGGAGGAAGCAAACGAAGAATTTTCTTCAGAGCTTTCAGTTTTCCAAAACCAGCACCACAAATAGCAGAAATCTGTGCTTCCCGTGATCCATTTGGAGGCAGTTTTACTCCAAGGCTCTTACCCGATGCCTAGGGAACAGGGCAAGGGCCCAGAGATTCAGGCCAATATTGAGAGTTCCAGAGGTGGTCACTTCCCTGAGGCCCCACAACCAGAAACTCAGTTTTGTTTCCATTTAGCTGTAACCAATTGGCCGCCATCCAAGAACCCACTTTCTCCAGACAGTCATGCAGCTTCTTAGGTAAATCAGCTTGGGAAGAGTCCAGCCGATAAATCAGCTGCGTATCATCCGCATAGGAATACAAGAGTACACCGCACTCTGTAATGAGGTCGGCCAGCATTCAAACATATATATTAAACTAAAGAGGAGATAAAACTGACCCCTGCAGGACTCCACAAGACAATACCATAAGAGAGGAAAGACATGCCTGGAATGATACTGTTTGGGAACGATCGTCTGAAAAAGACCTAAACCATGCCAGCATAGAACCACTGACACCAGCTTGCTCCAGTCGAGTTAGGAGAATTTCATGATCGACTGTATCGCAGACCGTAGAGAGATCCAGGAGAATAAGATCTCCGGTCTCTCCGAGGTCCTGGAGCAGGGCAAGATCATCCAGCAATGAAATCATAACAGACTCCATTCCCATCTTGGAACGAAAGCCTGATTGAAAAGGGTGAAGACTGTTATTATCTTCAAGTATCTCGAGATCTGAGGTGTAACTATCGCCTCAAGCAGCTTCATCATAGCAGGAAGGATGGGTCTGTAATTATCAGGCACCTGAGGATCCAGATTCTCTTTTTTTAAGAGAGGGAGAACAGCAATGTGTTTAAGAGCCGACGGCACAATGCCCGTAGCAAAAGAATTGTGTACTGTATTAGTCAGAAAGTCCATGGCCTCTTGAGGCAGAGCTTTCAAAATATGGAGAGGGGCAGCATCAAATGTAGAAGCTGTTTTAAGGCCCAAAATGGCTTTCCGAACAGTTTCTATGCATATGGGGTCATGTTTCTGAACCATCAGTAGAACAGGATTACGGAGTTTCCTCTCCACCTTGACGAACTTTGATGCCCTTGCGGATATCCACAATCTATTCAAAGAAAAAGCTGCTAATTTCATTGCATCTAAATTGAGCGTCGGGGGGGTTCAACTGAGTTACTCACCGGGCCAACCAAAAGTGCTATATCGATGGGGGTTCCGCACTGCATTGAACTTCCCATTGGAAGGCAAGTCATGGCAAATCTGCACCATGAAAGAAGCGGAAAGACTCCTGAATCCAGACGGGGAGAGTGAAGACGGCGAAAAGGGAACAGTGCATAATGAAACCAAGCTGAGACACCACAAACCCATGGACCCAGGTGGACCACAGACGCAGGATCAAGGGCCCAGCCAAAAAAATAAGAGGCGACGAAGACTGAGTGAGAGGATCGCTCCAAATTATGATCACGGCCCAGCTCTGAGGCTGCATGATTGGATTATCAACAGAGCCTAAGGCCTCCACCCGCAAACAGGCATCCACCTGCCACGCAGGGACTTGACTATTTTACACGCAAATCATCTCCCCTGAACATGGAGGTGTCCGTTTCAAACAAGGGCGGAGACACCCACGAAAGAAATCTGTAATGGCTGCTTAAAGGAACACGAACCACTCAAACTGCAAGTACGTTTTACCTACGTTTGCAAGAGGCCTGGTTGGCCTCCAATAAAGTCGGCTGTGGGCAGGGGGACAGCGAAGCATAAAAACGAAGTAAAATTTCAGCTGACACTAGCAAAGTATTACGCATGGCAACATGGAATGTGCAGGGACTTAATTACCCATGGAAAATAAAGTCAGTGGAGCGCAGATTAGCCCAACTCTCCGCCGATATAGTATGCCTGCAGGAAACTCACCTCCCGGAGGATGACGAAAAGCGGGTCCACTTTAACGGATACACTGGGCGCTACTTCGCGATAGCAGGCGAGAAGAAGAGAGGGGTTGCCTACTATTTAGCCCAGCGATCCCTCTCACATGGGTCACAGTAAAACGAGACCCAATGGGGAGATACATACTGGTAAAGGGACTCCTGCTTGAATAGCCACTAACCATGGCTTCCATTTACTGTCCGAATAATGCACAAGATTGTTTCCTTCACAGTATTCTTCCAATCATAATCTCATTCACAGAAGGCCACCTCCTGATAGGAGTTGACTTCAACCTAGTCCCAGACCCGCATAACGATAAAACGTTACCACCTACAAGGGAAGAGTTTGCCCGGGCAATATGGTTCGCTGAATTCATGATTGAAACACGAGCGGTAGATACTTGGAGACTCGCCAATGAGGGTATCCATGACTACACATTTTAATCATACGTCCACAAGGGACTCTCCAGAATAGACCTAATCCTGATGTCCAGCGCACTCTTCCCATGTATAGAAGAGGTCCAAATACATCCTTACCTCCCACCATCCGAAGTGAGGCCTCCCTCCTCGCTTTCCGCAAAGCAATGAAAACCATCCTCTTCTCATAAGGTCCTTCGTAGCGGCATGAATACCAGCCATAGGACCCACTGCTTAATCTGTATTGACCAATCAAATAAGCTGTAATGATACCTATGTCTGTGTTTGTATGCAATGTGCCATTTACTGCTACCACGTCTGTACCCCTGTAACTAAGCTCATGCAAGTAACAGCGCCTCAATGCCCTTGGGCTGCTTGCGCGCTATATAAATATAAATAAATAAATAAATAGAGTATTATCGGATCACACCCCAGTAATAGCTAGTGTGCGGGTTCAGAGCCTACCAATTCCCCCACCCCCCAAAGGCACCGGAAAAAATGAAAGACTCCATACTACAGGACATATGCAATCAGGAGTGGACTATAGGAAACACTCACTTGCTACTTAAGGGAAAACACTGCGGTGGGGTGCTCTGAGCCGACGGTCGGGTGCCGCAATTAAACCAGTGATACGAGGGGTAATGATTAACTGTGCTGCAGCACAAAGGAGGAGGGGGCAAATACATCCAACCAGATTAGAGGAGAGGGTTGCGGAGCTTGCAAAAAGCTTCAAAAACAACAATCAATTAAAATAGGACGAGAGCTTTAAAAAGCAAAATCCACCCTGGAAATGCATTTGGCCAATAAATCTGTGCGAGCATTAGCGTACACCAAACAATACTACTATATAATCTGCAACAAAGCAAACCAGCTATTAGTATGCATACTAAAAAAGCTACATACGCGAAACAATATCCAAAAACGTTGAGGCCTAGATGGAACGCCCTGATGTGCGATGGGAGACAAGGTGGAGGTAATGTCAAGCCATCATAGGAAAATTATGTCAGGCACAAACCCGCTAACTGCGAGCCACCCAGAAAGTGGTCCCTCCCACCCCAATTAGACTCCCTCGAGCTCCCAATTACAAATGAGGAGATAGCTGAAGCAATAAAGGGCCAGAAAAACGCAGCCCTGGGCCCCTACGGGCTCACGGCTCAATTTTATAAAACATTTGCACACATATTGGCCCCTCAACTTGCAACACTATTTAATTCCTTCCGGGTAACAGGCAGCATCACCCCCTCTATGGAAGTCTCTTTAACAGTGCTCATTCTAAAGCCAGATAAGAACCCAGAGCAATGTGCCTCATACTGGCCTAAAACACTAATAAACAACAATGCTAAGATCTTCTCGACTAGACTGGCAAGGGTCCCCACCGAACTAATCCACTCAGACAAAACCGGGTTTATCCCAGGTTGCAGCACACAGGACAACATCATACGCACCCTAAATCTAATAGAAAGTGCAACCAGGATGGGGACAGAATTAGCAGTTATCTCACTAGAAGCACATAAAGCGTTTGATCTACTAGAATGGTGGTAAATAAGCAAAACACTAACCCACTTTGGGTTTGGCCCGCGGTTTCGAAAAAAGACCCTAGTCAACCATCAACATCCCACTACCTCCCTAAGAATAAATGGCATCAGATCACCCAAAATCAAGATCTCTAGAGGCATATGCCAAGGATGCCCCCTATCAACACTAGTGTTTGCTCTCTCGATGGAGCTGCTTGTGACTAGAATATGAGAAAACCTACTCATAGAGGGCTTGAAAGTGGACGGTAGCTACTACAAAACGGGCAAGTATGCGGACGATGTCCTTCTCACCCTAACCCAAGTAGATGACTCTCTGGAGGCCCTATGGCAAGAGATCGAGACATTTGGCAAAGCGTCAGGGTTTAGGCTTAGCTACGCTAAACTGGGTGTCGATATGTTGGGTGTCAATATTTCGCAAAAGCATAGAGAAGCACTAGCAGCGAGACACCCCCATCCATTTGGGCCAAATCGGCTACCTGGGGGTCCAGATCTCAAATAAAATAGAGCGAGTATATTGGATAAACTTCCCATAATTATTTAGGGAACTGCAGAAAGATCTAGCGCGCTGGCATACACAGATGGTGTCATGGTGTCATGGATAGGGAGAATTACGCCCTGAAAATTAACTTGGTCCCAAGACTAATTTATCAAAGCCTAGCCCTCTCAGTCACTTTCCCTGAGAGAGAACTCCAAAACTTACAAAAAGGCCTACTAAAATATCTACGGGGCAGGAAAAAAACACAAATAGCTAAGCGAATCATGCTCCGGGGCACAAGCACGGGCTGTCTGGGGGTGCCGGACGTTTCCAGATATTGCCTTGCAGTACAGCTTTCACAAGCCTTCGCTGGAAACAATTAGAGGAAGCTTGGAGCCTGGCACCACTTGCAACCCTCCCACATATCACAACACCCCGGGGTCCTCCAAACTCAGCCCCACTAACATCTACCAAAAAAAGTGGAATGCTGGAGAAAGGCGGCCTGCAAATGGGGCTGCAAAGGCACCCTGGGGCCCTTGTCCCTGGTATGGAACAACCCTGACTTCCCCTCTGGCACATCCCCGGAAAGCTTTGACAAATGGAGGAAAGGTACTAAGCCAGAACCCCACTAACATTTGCAGAGTGCAAAACGAAATTTCAGGTTACAGAGACCGAAACATTCTGATACGACCCAACTTAGGCACTGGATGTCACAGAGCAGTACTAGAACACATGGAGGCAGGGTGCTAACCGCACTTGAGCGCACCCTAACAGCACCAGCCCCCAGAGGGAACATCTTGATGCTGTATAGACTATATAGACTACTCGAAAAATCCAACCCCAGCAAAAAAAGAAACCTACATGCTCAAATGGGAGAGGGACCTGGGGCGAGAACTAGGGCTGGAGGATTGGGGACGGATCTGGACTTGAATGCATAATAGCTCTAAGATGGGCTGTAGGTGGTATATAACCCCAGAAACTCTAAACAAAAGCAACCCTGCAATATCACCACATTGTTGGCAAGGCTGCCCATCCATAGGCTCACTGTTACATCTAGTATGGTCAAGCCTGAAGTCAACCCGATTCTGGCGGGAAATATTGGAACAGATTCGACTAATCACTGGGCTGACAATCCTATGGGACCCGGGGATAGGCCAGCTGGGGGACACGGGCAAGCGAGTACTCGCGCTGACAGGACACCTAGCGGACCTCTGCACACATCTGCTCACAGCAGCTGAACTCACCATAGCACGGTTGTCGAAACAACCCGAAGCCCCGGCGCTTCCCATGTGGTGGACAAAGTGTTGGGACACAGTAGTTGCTGAAAAAATAACCGTTAATCGAGGGGGAAGCATGAGCAGATATCACAGTATATGGTCACTATTTCTAAGATATGCCGAGCAGTTCCCGGGATTGGTGCGCCAGCCACCGATACTCCAATGGTTTTGGAAAGATAGCCAGGAGAAAACCCCAGACCCATGACCACTTCAGGGACCCAGACCTTGTAACAAACTCGGAGAAGATCAGAAACCATGTCCACTGCATCCCATCATCGTCCCCCTTCCATTTAATACTATAACACAGGTTTTATATATAATTCTGCCTCTGTTGATGAACTGTATAGACGCCTACTGCTGCTCCGCTATACAACCCCCTCGACTGTTTGCTTTTGACAGTATGTTGAATTGAATGTGTTGTAAAATCCTAATAAAATGACATCTTGGAAAAAAAAAGAAGGCAGACGTTTTGGTCTCATTCCATTAAGTTGAGGTGACCTCCGACCACACGTTCACTGTCACCTTGGACATCAGAGACTCTGGTTTCTGGCAGATGGGAAATGGGGCAGCGCTACGCTGCCAGGGATGGCACCAATTTACGGACATATATCCAATTGAAGGAGGTGGACATGCCGTTCGACGGGGTGGACCGGTTTGGTAAGTCTGTGGATGACACTCTAAGGCCATCAAGATGGACACTGAGACGGTGCTCTCTTTGGGCACACCTTAGCAGTGGAAGCAGTCCTTTCACTCCTCCAAGAGGCGTTTCTCCAGGTCTTCAAAAGACTACAGACCGTCCTATCGTCAGCCCTCTTGCTCCACCTCTCAAGAAGCT
The DNA here is from genome assembly GCF_040938575.1 of Ambystoma mexicanum. Taxonomy (NCBI): domain Eukaryota; kingdom Metazoa; phylum Chordata; class Amphibia; order Caudata; family Ambystomatidae; genus Ambystoma; species Ambystoma mexicanum. The sequence goes on from NC_090923.1 coordinate 835,648,776, forward strand.
TATAGGGGATGATTGCAGTCTTACCGTGGGGGAACCCACCGTCGTCGTGGGATGTCCTCCAGGAAACAAACAGCCAAACAAGCATGACCTGGCCCTGTGTCCGAAACCACTCTGGAGCACCCCAGTGGGAGGCAGGCCATCTAAATTTGTCAGTAAGTGGCGCAACATCTACACAAACAAATGGGTGCTCAATATCATTAAAAGGGGCATATCCTGGAATTCTAGGATAAATGTGCTCCCAACCCCCCGGTCCCTCGAAAAGGAACAGCACATTGCTCCGCTCCTATAGGAGGTTCAATCCCTGTTAAAGTCCACAGGCAATAGAGCGAGTTCCTTTACACCTCTGGGGCTCCAGATATTTCCTGGTTTGGAAGAAGTCGGACGGGTGGCGACCCATTCTAGACCTAAGGCAGCTGAACAAATTCCCCAAGTCACAGGACTTCAGGATGGTCACGTTGCACCAGCTAGAAGAATTTAATTTCCTGATGACCTTGGACTTGGAGAATGCGTATTTCCACATCCCCATTAATCACAAACACTGTAAATTCCTGTGTTTAGTCGTTCAAGGAAGGCTATTCCCCTCGGCCTGAAGTCTGTGTTCATCTCAGACACGAGGGCATCTAAGTCTACGCCTATCTCAAAGATTGGCTGATCTGCTCTCAAGCTCTATCTGTGCTGCACACCACAAGGACCACCTAGGTCCTGACTTCTATAGGGTTCTCAATCAACTAGCCAGGATTCTGCATGTACCATCCCAGAACGACCTGTTCCTGGGGTCCCCCCTCTAAACACACGCGTGCTTGGCAACTCCCTCAGAGGAAAGGATAAAAGCCATCTTGGGCAAGATACAGCAGCTTTCCGCTGCCCGGATAGCAGCAGTCCGGTCCATCAAGTCCCTACTGGGAATGATGTCCTCTTGCATCCAGCTAGTTCCTCATTGCAGACTACAGATTAGACCCCTACAAGAGTTCCAAGACGCCAGGTGGAAGCGGATTACGGGCTCCTGGAATGACCGCCTTCAATCAGGCATTCTGCCAAGTCCTCCATTGGTGGGCCTTTCTTCCGCACCTCTCACACGGCACTCCTTTTCAGCCCCGAGCTCAGCAGTATATCACAAAGAGGAGTAGCCGCCAAACAAAGTTAGAACATACTATTGATTTTGTATGCTGCTATTTAAAACAAGATAATTGTGGTGTTCTTAGAATCACCGGTAGTCCATCCTTGTGGTATAATCTAAGGGACCCGTAGGTGTGAGGACTACACGCACATTAATTTGTACATGTGTACGCAGTATTGTCAAGCAATACATAAAGCTTCTAGTGCCGGATCAGCAACAGTCAACGTAGAGCAGCCTGGTACATTTATAAACAGGCAGACATCATTAGAGCATGTGTCTCAAGTGTGTTCTGCAACAAAGATATTTCAAAGACATAAATTGCAATAACATATTACTCATATACATTTGAACAATGTCATAAAGGAGATAATGAAATGAAAAGTGTGAGGGGAAAAACAAAGGGGTGAGTACATTTTCAACAACTTAGAAAAATAAAAAGCAAAAGTATACTGCAACAAAATGCAAGCAGGTCTAGTGGGCACTAGTTAGTGGTGCAAAGACATATGGAAGGAGAGGACACTTGTCCTTGCAGAGTCAGGACAAGCCCCATATGCTTATACAATTATTTGAGAGCTATTGGTGACCAATCCTCGATCCGAAACCTGCTTACATTTTGTTGCAACCTACTTCTGCATTTTATTTTTCTAAGTTGTTGAAAATGTACTCACCCCTTTTGTTTTTCCTTCACACTTTTAATTTCAGTATCTCCTTTATGACATTGTTCAAATGTTTGTGAGTAATGTTATTGCAATTTATGTCTCGAAATATCTTTGTTGCAGAACACACTTGAGACACATGCTCTAATGATGTCTGCCTGTTTATGAATGTACCAGGATGCTCTACCTTGACTGTTGCTGATCCGGTACTAGAAGCTTTATGTAATAAATTTACAACAAAAAAAGCTTTTGCTTGACAATACTGTGCATACATGTACAAATGAATGTGCCTGTAGTCCTCACACCTAAGGGTCCCTTAGATTATACCACAAGGATGGACCATCAGTGATTCTTAGAATACCACAATTATCCTGTTTTAAGTAGCAGCATACAAAATCAATAGTATGTTCTAACTTTGTTTGGCGTCCTACTCCTCTTTGTGATATATTGTACACCTCAGCCTCAGGTTCTGCCTCTAGGGCTGCCCCTTCAGTTACTATACCTCCAAGCTCAGCAGGCCATAGGCCCTACCGACTCCACTCTGGAAGGTTGGGGCAGCTCTATATCAGAGGCCTCTGGCTTCCGTAGGAGAAAGAGTTGCACATCAATGTTCTGGAATTGCAGGCAGTGTTCTTGGCTCTTAATTTTTTCAAGCCTCAGCTTCAAAGGAAGGTGGTCTTCATCTTCATGGACAACACAACCACCATGTTCTAAATCAGGAAGCAGTGTGGGATGCACTCTCCTGTCCTCTCCCAAGAGGCGCAAGAACTTTGGAACTGGGCCCTAGCTCAGCAGATGTTTATCCTGTTTCGCCTTGCAGGCATTCACAACACCATTGTAGACTCACTCAGCAGGGAGCTGCGGTCCTGCCACGAGTGGGAACTCAAGATTCAAATGTGTCTTCTCTTCAGCAAGTGGGGTCACCCTCACATCGATCTCTTTGCCACTGCTGCCAGCCCCCAGTGTCACAAGATTGCCAGCAGTTATGCTCCAGGAAGAAGTCTGGGGGATGCTTTCACATTTCCTTGGGAGAGCCTGTACCTTTATGCTTTCCCACTGAGACCTTGGCTACTATGTGTACTAAAAATACTTGGACATTACCATTGCAGGATTATCCTCATTGCTCCAGCATCGCCCAAGCCGATATGGTACTCAGATCTTCTCCATCTGTCAGAGGCTCCAGCCTATAAACTGCCTCCTCTTCCAGACCTGCTCTCCAGAGAAGGAGGGTCGATTTTTGCGCCACGACCCAGCGTCTCTGAACCGAACAGCCTTGCTCCTGCAACCCTAGAATTTGGACACTGCCTTCAGAATGCAAGGACCTTCTAGCCAAGGCTAGAGTTCCATCTACGCTTTCCAGCTACAAACACAAGTGGAAACGCTTGACAGTTTATCATTCACAGGGAATCTCTCTGTTGTCATCACAGCTCAGCAGCTTCTACTATACCTGCTCTCGCTCGCCAAATCTGAATTTGCCCAGGCATAAATCAAGGTGCACCTGGCCGCCATTTCCTGGTATACTCAGGCTCCCGGCAGGCTCTACCTGTGGCCTTGCATACTCATCAGAGTTCATCAAGGCTCTGTTCAGAACGTTTCCTCCTGTCAAGGCACCAGCTCCTACTTGGGACCTCAATGTGGTTCTGTCAAGTTTGATGAGTCCTCCTTTTGAACTCCTCCATTGGGCATCGTTGAAGTTCTTGTACTGGAAGACTGCCTTTCTAGTGGCTATCACCTCTGCCAGGTGTGTTTGGGGGTATTCAAGCTCTCTTGTGGGCCACCGTATTTATCATTTCACTGATCAAAGGTGGTTCTGTGGATACATCCATATTTCATGCCTAAGGTCCCATCAGGTTTCACTTGAACAAACCGTTAGTCTTACCAGTTTTCTTTGCAAATCCTACTTCACCTGCAGAGACGTCTTTGCACTCACTGGACGTGTCGCTTGCCTTGAGGTTTCAGACGACACGCAGCAAAGCTTTTTGAAAGACTTGTTTCATTACATTTGGACCTGTGGAACAAGAAAAGGCCCTGCAGAAGGGTTCCATCCCCCAGTGGCTCTCTGGCTGTATCATGCATTGCCATAGGCTGGCCAGCCGACCATTGCCAGGGAGGCCAAGAGCTCACTCCACCAGAGCTGTGGCATCAACTATGGTGTTCCTGTCTGGTGTTCCCCTGCTGGATATCTGCAGAACTGCTATGCGTAAGTCTACCCACGCCTTCACCAGATTCTACTGTGTCGACAGGGATTCCAGGGAAGAGTCCTGTCGGCCAGCCAGTGCTCCGCACCCTGTTCTCTTGTGGTGAGTTTTTTTCCAGGGGCAAGTCTTATTGCTTCTGTTGAGCCTTGCCACCTCCCGTGGCTGTCTATATGTACTGCTGTGTAATCGCATTCATGAGCATGTGAATCCATGTAAGATCCAATGCTGGAGAACAAATAAGTTACTTACCTGTAACTCGTGCTCTCCAGCATTGGTATCTTAAATGTATTCCCATGCAAACCCTCCCACCGTCCCCTCTATGGCTCTTCTTGCTTCCTACTGCCACTTTACGTGCACAACCAGATCTGAAGATGGCCTCCAGGGGTGAAACGAAAGAGGACGAACGTCATTGGTTGGAACAGTATGACCCAAAGTAACAGCAATAAGCTATGGAAGCAACAAGCAGTTTTGGCTGTAAAGCGAAACTCCTTTAATATTACAGAGGATTCCCAGCCTGATGACAGGGAATATTCATGAGCATGTGAATCCATGTAAAATACCATTGCTGGAGAACAGGAGTTACAGGTAAGTAACTTATTCCAACCATGAGGTTGGGACACTGAACATTATGCTGGGCACAGAATACTGCATCAAAATGTTTGCTACTGAAAAACTTAAAAGCAAAAGTAGCAGCGCCATAAAGACCGGCATTGTATTTGTATTTATATACCTTAAGCCAAGGCGCTGGCCAAAGAATCAAAGCGGTACAAAAAAATGAATATCAATAAAAGCAATCTGTCATATCAACCACGTTGAAGAAAATGGGACTTCAATGACTTTCGAAATAAAGAATAAACAGAGATAGAGTGAAGAGAATAAGGAATAGCATTCCAGTGTAGGGGAGCCAAGAGAGTAAAGGACTGAAAGTGCGATTGAGCACAAGGACGACGTGGAGCTATGAGAAGAAATTGAGAAGAGCTTAGAGATCAGGAGGGAGTATCGAATGAGGCCAAAGAAGAAAGGTAGTCCGGTACAAGACCATAAAGGGACTTGAAAACAAGAAATAGCAAGTAAAATTTAAGTTAAGATTGGAAAGGTAGCCAGTCAAGAGTAGAAAAGGTAGATAAAATAGTCCCTAGAAGAGAGAATACAAAGACGACCGATAGAAGCTTTAAAAACAGATTTCAGGGGCACAAGCCTGGTAAGTGAAAGACCAAGGAGAGCAGTAGAACAATATAAAAACTGTGAGAAAATTAAGGAAGTTATCAACATTTTAGTGGCTTAAAGTCAGAAAGGGACAAGCTTTCCGGATATTGTATAAATGGAAGCGACTGGCGCGCACGGACAGTGAAATATGGTGGTTAAAGGAACAGTGTGGGCAGGAAAGGAAAGAACCTCCATTTCGGCAGCATTAAGTGTAAGATAATTCGATATCCAAGATTTAATAGCTAATAGACAAGCAGACAATCTGTGGTGAACATCAGAAGAAAAAGACAGGAAAAGCGGAGTATCGTTGGCATAAAAATGGTGTGATAGAACAAACGAAGAAATCACTGTGGCGAGTGGCGAAGTGTAAAGGGAAAACAAGAAGGGACCAAGCACAGACCCTTGAGGAATGCCATGGCAAGCGAGAAAGTGTCAGATCTTCCAGCCCAAGAAACAGAACATTTTCTTAGGGACCGGTATAACCTGAACCAGGAAAGGACAGGACCAGTAAAGCCAAAGGATGAGAGAGAGGCCAGTAGAAGAGTGGTCAACAGTGTCCTATGCAGCCGAGAGATCTAACAAAATAAGAAGATATAGTATTTAGAATAACGTTCAGTGAGTGAAAAATTCAGAACTGAAAGAGCAGTTTCAGTAGAATGACTGGGACAAAAGCCTGACTGAAATCATGTAAGAATAGAGGAATTAGATACAATAGTAGAGACTTGAGAATACCAGTAGTTTAGAGTGTTAAGGCAATAAAGAAATAGGGAGAAAATTAGAGACCAGCAAAGGGTCAGCAGTAGGGTTCTTTAGAGTAATCGAAGTGTTTTTGAAGGGTGACAGAGAAGTTGAAGTTAGGAGACAGGTGTTAAGGAAAGAGGTAAGATAAGAAACAAGGGAAGGATAGACTTTGGGAATGTTGGGGTAGTTAAGGGTCCCACGGGTAAAGAAAAGTTTGAATTGCGTGCGCCATATTGGTGGCTGGGATGACAGCGATGTTGACATAATGTGGCAATTTAGCTTGAATACAATGTGGCTAATGGGAATGAGATGCATTATTTTTAGTGTTTGTGTTTTAGTTGATACATGTTCGAATTGCATGTGCGCAGCATGATAAATGTTAAAACTGCTGATACAATATAAGCGCAATATAGGTGCGTCAGGCCACATAACGCTTAACAACCAGCCAGCGAGGAGCTCTACGTGTGCATGCAAGGTAGGAGATTTGCAATGGGAAAGTCAGTGTGACGGGATGCGGTAGTCCTGAACATAGATGTATAGGTACACATACATGGGGGGTCTCTAGGGAAATAGGTTTGAGGGAATTGGGTCCTCCGACGTATTCCATATCTATGACATGTAATCACCACAGCTGTGCTGCTTCGGAAACTTTTTTCTGCGTCCTGCGTCGATGACGTCGATGCGCCGTCGTCGAGGGCCTCCTCCGACGTCCGACGTCATCCAATGTGATAAGTAGGACGCACGACGCCCGTAGCCTCAGTTCCGTTTTTTCCGCGAACGTGTTGCTTTGTGAATCTCGGTTAACGCCTTGACTCTTTGGAGTTCTGGTCTTCTCGGTTCTTCGAACCTGTTCGTTTTGTGAAAATCCTTCGTGTGAAGATGTCTTCTACTTCGTCTTCGACCCCGTGTCCGAGTTTCAAGAAGTGCGGGGAGTGTGGGTCCAAGATGTCGGTGACGGACTCGCACAACGCCTGCCTCTGGTGCCTCTGGGAGGCCCACGACACGGATGACTGTATCGACTGCCAGTCGCTCACGTCCAAAGCCTTACGCGAACGTAAGAAGAAGTTGTCGGTAGGTCGGGTGTCCAAGCCCAGGAAGTCGAAGTCTGCGGGGCTTTCGACGGATGATTCGAGGGGTGACTCTCCGCGTCATCGTCGGAAGTCTCGTGGGTCTCCTTCTAGGAGTCGGTCTCGCCATTCCTCAGCCTCTTCAAGGCATTCTCGGAAGCGCCGACACCGGTCGTCTTCCAGGTCCTCTTCGAAGGACTCTGCCCAGCACGTCGCTTACCCCACCAGCCGTGCGACGCCGGAGGAATGGGCTTCCTTTGGGAAGAAAATGCTGGCGATTCTTGAGTCGTAGGGTACTAAGCCGTCCGCGCACCCGAGTGGGGTCGGTCGTGAGAGGTCGAGAGACACCGCTCGCAAGAGTGGTCGGCACGAGTCACGGGAGAGGTCCCGTTCGGACAAGGAGACTCGTTCTTGACGTACCCGTTCCAGGTCCCGGTCCTCGACGCGTTCGAGACCGCATGCACCTCTGAGGTCTTCGAGGAAGACATCGACGTCTGAGGCGTCGAGGGCATCGACAGGCTTTCTCGAGGCTACGGCTCCGAGGAAGTCGTCGAAGCCGTCGACGCTCAGGTCGTCGAGGGACACGCTCGGGGCTCCGGCTTCGAGGGCTGTGTCGACACCGCTAATGCTGGAGGCGCTGCATCTGACGTCGATGCCGATTTCCTCGACGCCGATCCTCTCGGTGCCGATGCCGGTTCTCTCGACGTCATCGACGCCTTTCGTGTCGGAAGTACCCCGTGGCACGGGAGAACCTCCTAGGAAGGCTCTGGTTAAGAGCAAGCACTCTCGGGTGCCTTCTTTTCGCCACCTGGACTATATTTCAGAGGCGGATGAGGATTCTGATGGCCTGGTTCCTAGTCAGGTTCCAGATGAAATTGTCTCGGGCCATAGTCAGTTTGACAATTTGAGACAGTCACTGCATGATGCCAGTGGACTGGACACCTCTCCGGAGGTGGAGTTTTGTAGGCCTGAGCCTGGCTCTCATGCCGATTCCTCGTACCGGCGCCTTATGGCTAGGGTTTCTGAGTACTTGGGATGGTCTGCTCCCCCAGGGGAGTTTGTGCAGGATGATCTGACGGACATCCTTGATGTTGGTCCCCCAACTGATCCGGTACTGCCGTTCCATATGGCTTTACAGAGAAGGGTGGCGGCGGCTTGGACTGCTCCGGAGAGTCTCCCGGCGGTGGGCAGATCCTTGTCGCGAAAATACCGTCCAGCCAGTAGCGACCCCTGCTACTTGACCAGGCACCCCACTCCGGAGAGTTTGGTGGTGCAGGCGGCCACGGCCCCGGCAAAGCAGGCATCGTACCCTACCATCCCTCCTGATAGGGACGACAAACGTTTTGATGGCTGGGCGAAGAAAGTGTTTTCTTCTGGTGATATGGCGCTTCAGGCGGCCAACTCCATTTGTGCCTTGTCTCGTTTCACACACACTCTGTGGAACTGTGTTGCATTAGCGGCTGAACATATTCCCGAAGGGGACGAACGGGATGGTTTGCTTGCTATGGTCCAGGATGGTAAGCATGCCATGTGTGAGTCCGTTCAGTCGGGTTTGGACTTAGCTGAATGCGTCGGTAGGTCCATGGCGGCGAGCACCGTAATACACAGGTTTGCCTGGTTGCGGAAGTCGGGGTTTGCTCCTGATGTGCAGTCCCGGCTCCTCAACATGCCCTTTGACGGTGAACACCTTTTTGGCAGCAAGGCTGACGAGAGCCTTGAGAGGTTGCAGACCTCAAAAGCTGCAGCAAAGTCGTTGGGCGCTGCAGTTCGCCAACCTCCGCCTGTCCGTCACCTGCCACTCCCTTCACAGGCTGGGCTTCTCCCTCAATTTAAAGAAGTCCCATTTGCCGCCAACACAGCGGCTCCAGTAGATCGGAGCAGTACTTGACACTTCCCTGGGGCAGTGTTTTCCTCCCCAGGTGAGGGCTCTTCACATTCAGCAGATGGTGCACAAGTTTCAGCATGCCCAGACGTTCCCAGCGTTCGAGTTCTTGAGGTTGCTCGGCATCATGGCATCCTGCATTCTTCTGGTGCCAGAGGCTCGCCTGCGGATGAGATCTTTGCAGTGGGCGCTCAAGACGCAATGGTCGCAGTCCTCCGGCAGGATGTCGGACCCGGTTCAGGTGCCGCCCTCGGTCGCCTGGGACCTTCTGTGGTGGGCCGTCGAAGGCAACTTGATGAAGGGGGCTCCATTTTGGCTTCCCTGGCCGGAGGTGACGATCGTGACGGATGCATCCCTCACGGGTTGGGGAGCTCATGCCAATGGGCTGACAGTCAGCGGTCGTTGGTCTCCGTCGGAGTCCGGACTCCATATCAATCTGTTGGAGCTGAGGGCCGTCAGGCTAGCCCTGAAGGCTTTTCTGCCGACTGTGCGAGGAAAGAGTGTCCTGATCCTGACGGACAACACAGTGGCCATGCACTACCTCAACAAAAAGGGGGGGGCGGGGTCACTTCCTCTGTGCAGGGAGACGATGCAGCTCGAGTTCTGGGCCATCCAGCAGGAAGTTTCGATCTCGGCAGTTCATCTGGCCAGAGACGAAAACGTGACGGCGGACGCTCTGAGCAGGCAGAGCACGATCTCTCACCAGTGGGAGTTGGCTCAGGAGATTCTCCTGGAGATCTTCGCCCTTTGGGGGACCCCTCAAGTGGATCTCTTCGCCTCCAGAGTCAACCGGAAGTGCGAAAGGTTTTGCTCGCGGGAATTTCCTCCAAAAGGAGCCTTAGGTGACGCGTTTGTGGTGGAGTGGTCATTCCCGCTGCTGTACGCGTTTCCTCCAGTCCCCGTCATCCCGCAAGTGCTGCGGAGGTTACGGAAGTTCGGTTCCCGGATGATCCTCATTGCTCCGGCGTGGGCTCGGTACCCGGACCTTCTCGACTTGTCCATCTGCCCTCCGCGTCGTCTTCCCTACCGAGACGATCTGCTCTCACGGGAGGGGGGTCAGGTTCTCCATCCAGAGGTCAGATCCCTCAACCTTCACGCTTGGCTTCTGAAAGGTTGAGGTATAGGGATTGGGACCTCCCTGAAGACGTGATGGAGGTGTTGCTTTCGGCCCGAAGGCCAGCAACAAAGTCTCTGTACCGTTGCTGTTGGCGTAAGTTCTGCGACTGGTGCAGAGTTCAGAATGTGGATCCTTTTGCATGTTACTTCCCCATGGTTCTGTCCTTTTTACTTTCTTTGGCCCACAGGGGCTTGCAAGTGGGTACCATTAAAGGTTACCTGGCGGTGCTGTCCATCTTTAAGCGCTCGTCTGAAGAGTGTTCTTACTTTAAAATCCCTTTAATTTCACAGTTTCTGAAAGGGCTCACTAATGTGTTCCCTCCGTCACCTTTCCTGGTGCCCGGTTGGGATTTAAACCTTGTTCTTAAGTTTCTTATGGGTGCTCCGTTTGAGCCTTTACATTCTTGCCCTTTGAGGCTGTTAACTCTGAAAACTGTGTTTTTAGTTGCGGTTACTTCCGCTCGCAGAGTGAGTGAGTTACAGGCACTTTCAGTTAAGCCACCCTTCACTGTATTTCACAAGGACAGGGTTGTACTTAGAGTTCGTCCTTCTTTTCTTCCGAAGGTAGTGACGGAATTTAATTTGGCCCAGAAGGTTGTTTTTACGGCATTCTATCCTCCTCCGCATCCTGGTAAGGAAGAGGAGAGGCTCCATAGGCTTGATCCTAGGAGAGCTTTAAGCTTTTATGTTTCACGCATGTCCCGGGTCAGAGTGGACGATCAACTCTTTATTGGTTACGCTGGAAAGCGTTTGGGGCAAGCTGTGACGAAACAGACTTTGTCTCGCTGGATTATTTTGGCCATCTCGGAGTGCTACCGCTTGGCGGGTAAGGACCCACCGGCTGGCTTGCGGGCCCATTCTACCAGGGGTATGGCTGCGTCTACTGCCCTGCAGAGGGGTGTTCCTATTCGCAACATCTGTGATGCAGCCACCTGGGCTTCAGTACATACATTTGTATGTCACTATTCCCTCGATTCCATCCGAGCACAGGATCTGGCCTTTGGCAAGGCGGTCCTTTGCTCTGCTATTTGATTGGCTATTCTAAATTTTGATTCTAAATTCTTTCCCTCCTCCTTGCTCTGGTACTGCTTTGGGAGTCTGTCATAGATATGGAATACGTCGGAGGACCCAATCAACTCGAAGAACAAGTTACTTTCTTACCTGGTAACGTTCTTTCGATGGGATGGTCCGACGACGTATTCCATATCGCTCCCGCCCTGCCTTCCCCGCTGCAGAATTTCTTTTGCAATTGCAGCTTACGTTCCGCAAGGCTTTGTGTCTGACTGGCAGTTGACTAGTGTCACACGTTCTGGGGGAAAAAACTACAACTGAGGCTACGGGCGTCGTGCGTCCTACTTATCACATCGGATGACGTCGGAGGAGGCCCTCGACGACGGCGCATCGACGTCATCGACGCAGGACGCAGACGCCGAAAAAAGTTTCCAAAGCAGCACAGCTGTGGTGATTACATGTCATAAATATGGAATACGTCCTTGGACCATCCCATCGAAAGAACGTTACCAGGTAAGAAAGTAACTTGTTCTTTTGGACAGCAGGAATATACAGAGCGGTTTTGCTGCAGAGTTCTCTGATGAAGTTAGGAATTGTGCTGGCTGAAAACCTGGGTTGGGCAATTGAACTCTGTGACTTAGAAACTAGTTTTACAAGGTTGGGGGAAAGACAGCAGCAGCTGCGATGAATATCAGATGGTCCGTTTCGGGCAGGCCTTTTTTCTGGCCTCAGTGTATTGTGAAGGGTAGATGCAATCTCTGTAAGTATATAGGAGTCTGTTATTGAATCATGCGAGGATTCCGGCCACCTGGTAGGGCTGGATTTTAGGGTCAGACAAATCTGATACTGGTTGCTTGCGGGGAAAAGAGCACTGATAGATCGTGGATTTTCAATAGAGTTGTCAAAGTGTGGGTTGGGACCATGTGGGCTGGAATGGTAAGTCATATAGTTTAGAATTAAATGTGGACAACAACACATTTGGCCGATAAAACCAGCAACAATAGATCAAAAGAAAATGTGTTTACTCTCCTCTTCACATCAATGGCATTTTCCTAGAATAGCTGTGTGCGTGTCACATCACAGGTAGGGGTAAAGGTTTCTAACCAGATGGAACCTGTGATCATTGAAATTGTAAGTTGTGTAACTAGGAGATGAGGCTATGAAAGCCCCCAGAGAGGGGTCTAGTGTAAATATTAAACATGCAATTATAAGTTAAAGAGGATGGTGCTTAGATGAAAGTATCGAATAAGAAGTGTGGGAACTAAAGGAAATATGGTTACATTGGATAGGTTTAAACAACTATGTGTGGGGGATGGTTGACTCTGTAACAAAACCTTTGGGAGTGTTTTAACAGTTGCATGGTGTATATAATGCGTGTTCTTTGTGTGGTTCGGGGAGATAGGTTAGTTTGGCTCTTTGATGTCATGTAACCCCTCCTGGCCGTTTGTACAATAAACTTGCTGTACGGACAAAGTGTGTGCGTACTCTTTAAGGGTGGGCCTGCTTTTGGTTACGAGATATGGAGGAAACCGATTTCTGTTATGAAGAGGAGGAAGAATATGACTTGGAAAAAGAGGAGCAGGATAGTAGTTATCAGTCCACTGAAAAGGAAATATCGTCACAGCAAAAACAGGCTTTTGCAGAAGATATAGCAAATGTCAATATTCTGATGAGAGAAAGGGAAGAGAGGGAAAAGATAACAGGATAAATCCGATATGGGATAGGCAAGCCTCCCTCGAAAACCCCACAAATTATGTCCAACATGCACTTTTATACATGAAGATGTTATTCAAGAGGACACATATATACTGAAGAAGCAGACATAAAATGGCATAGTGCAAGACGAGCCTCAAGATTATCCAATGGACTTGCCAGAGGAATACAAGCTCCAGCATGTAACTTTCCCGTGGAGGACCAATGTGACACTTTTTAAGGAAGCATCCACATGATTTGCATTTAAAAATCTGGAAGATGAAGACATGGATTTCCTCCAAGTAACATTGATGGAACCGAGGCCAATGTATTCTGTTAAAAGGCAAATGTGGCAAACTATATGGAGACAAAATATAGAATAGGTGGGCACCACATTTATATTTCATCAAAAACATGTATGTTTAAATAAATGCATATCAATCCTAAATAATAATCGGAACCCTCTGGTAAGGCTCTTATCACTAGCATATATATTAAGAAACCAGATTCCAAAGTTGGCTTTGGAAAACCATGTGCTCGATTAGAGTTGCATATGTTACCACATAATATCACAAGTCAATATTCAATTCTTGTTTTTTAAATTATGTACTTTGACAATGTAAACTATTTTCATTAAAAAAGTTTGAGTGAAGCAAGGTTTATACACAAGTCTATTTTGCCCAATGCATTTCTGACTTAGTTCGTCTTCAGGGCTAGACAGTTCATTCAGTAAACCAAAAATAAATGTAATAAAGGGGAAAAAACACAAAATATGGTTATTAGTTATTTGTAAAAACCTCATAATCCCCAAACCATTTAATATAATAAACCATCTTGGTTTCGGTTTTCCTGGTCCCACCCTGCCTGCTCCCATTTCCTGCAGGTAAGGTACTCTAGGTGTGATGTTGTAAGGCAAAGTGCACTTAGTACAACATGATTGGATCCCTTACAGCAGGTTTGCTTTGGGCCAATCCCTAGTGAAAATGTGCCTTTAAAAGAAGAGGGGAACATCTAATTGTTTGATTCATCCACAAGCACAAAAATAATACTTAACTTGGACCTCTATTGTGTATACAGTCTTTCCCAGGGTCCTCTGTCAGGGAGGTGAATAAATAAGGCATCCCAGGCAGAGTGAGAGCTGCCACCTAGCCATCCCCAGAGAACATTGGGGTTGACCTGCTGTGGACTAAAGCATCAACTGCTGGCTGCACTGGAACCATGACCCTGGTCACTGAAGGTAAAGGATCCACTATAGGTACCTGCCAAACTCCCTTGAGTGGGAGTGCAGTACAAACTACCTCAACGCTGGTTTGGGCACCCTCAACGCCATACAGCTGCCACAAGGAAACTGCTGGAGTCATCTTTGACCTCAACGCTCGAGGGACTCTGGGGAGCATGCATCTTGGAATTCGCTTGATGCAGGAGCTCCCCATCTGTGACCCGGTGAGTCTTCTAGTTTCCTCAACTCGACACTGTCTTCAGCTTCTTCAACTGAATGCTGCTTCAATATCCCAACAATGTGTCAATTCAAACTTTTATGCCACACTTGTTTTCCTTTTTATTAAATACCTATCCATTGAGCAGTGACATCTACTCCAAGTGCGGTTTCACGAGAATCTGCATTGTTTTTGTTTGCAGGGTTTGGGTTTCTTCGTTTTTACTATTTGTTTGCATTTTATTGTTACATTAAATTTCTATATTGTTATTCAACCTTCATTTGGCATTCTTTTATTTTGGACTATTGTACTTTAATTTGGATTATTAATCTTATAAGCTTTCACCCCTCCTCGAGATGTAAACTGCCCCTGGCCTGCGCTACCAAATGAGGTGAAGGAGGGGTATACCTTTGGGCTGTGCCTGTTACACTTTGTGTGGGGCTGAATATGAGTTTAGCTACTACGGATCCCTACTGCAGAGCAATAGTCCTTTTGTCTCAAATATTGACCATCACTGTTAATTCCATTGCATATTTCTGTCCAGATACAAGCTGATTTCTTTGTTGCTACCACTTCACACGGGTATCCAGTGATAATATTGCAGGAAGAAATCAAGAATGAATTTACAAAGATGAGAAAATATTGCAAGAAATAACTGAGTGGGTAAAAAATACTTAAAAGAAAAAATATTCATATAAACAAAATGTAATGATAGTGGTGGGTTTTAGGTGTACAAAAAAACAGATTTAAGTTAAAATTGGGATAAAGGGTAAGGGAGACAATGAGAATTTGTGTAGGAGAGGTGAGGGTGGTTCGGGGGGGTCCCCACCCCCTAAAATAGTTATTTTTACAATGTGCACTGTATCTTTGCTGTATTAGCCATACCAAGCTGGCTGTGCCCTTTGTTCGTGCTCCGTAGTGCTTGGCTGGTGTCTATGGAGCCCAGGATTGGCCATGGCCTTCTACATCATGGCCAATGAGGAGGCCGGCAGGCTTGGCCAGCCCTCCTCCCAAGGCCTGAACCTAAGGCCCCTGTCTGCTCCCTGTCCGCTACAGGTATGCCATGGTCGCCTGGGATGCTGAGTGCCCACCTCCCCTTGGTCGCCTGTGATGCTGAGTGCCCCTCACCCCCGCCCCATGGTCGCCTGAGATGCTGAGTACCCCCCACCCCATGGTCGCCTGTGATGCGGAGTGCACCACACCCCCTCCTCATGGTCGCCTGTGATGAGTGCACCACACCCCTCCTCATGGTCGCCTGTGATGTTGAGTGCACCACACCCCCTCCCCATGGTCGCCTGTGATGCTGAGAGCCCCCCGCCCCGGCCCATGATCGCCTGTGATGCTCAAAACCCATGTTACCTGATTGACTGTAATTTTCTACCTGCATCCTTTGCATTAAGCCCCCCGGATCTTGAGGTGCGGCCTGTAATGTGTTGTGCCTACCTGATTAACTGTAATATGTTGCTCCTACTGATTTTAACTGCATCCTTTGCTTCTAGCCCCCCGTAACATGAGGTGCGGCTTGTAATGTATTGCGCCCGCCTGATTGACTGTAATATGCTGCTCCTACTGATTTTACCTGCATTCTTTGCTTTTAGCCCCTGTAACATGAGGTGCGGCTTGTAATGTGGTGCACATATTTGACTGACTGTATTATTGCCCCCACCTGATTGACTATACCTAACCATGTACATTACGCTAAGCACTTATGAAACCAAGCACTTATGTAACCAAGTAAGCCTTCTGTAACAGCGCCACAATGCCTCAGGGCCGTTTGGGGCTTTATAAATGCAAATAAAAATACACTTGTGGTAAAAACTATTTGGACCTGTGGGTCCATTTTGATCATGCCAATGCTTTTACTTCCACCTCTTTGGTGTAGGTAGCTGTACTGTGTTTTTTGAGGAGCAGCCCCCTGTTTTGGTGGTATTTTGATAGCATTTCAGCTTCTAATAATGGGAATTAACATTATCTTTTTTTAGGCTAATTCTACTTGAAGAATTGGCTCTGGTGGAATTACTGACATTTTTGGGTGTTAATTCCACCAGAAGAAATTCCTCTGATGGAATTACCACCAGTGGAATTACTGCCCCCTTCTGTTAACTGTGATTTGGTGCAACAGTAAAAGGGTCACCAATTCCATTATGGAAACCGATGTGAGTGGGCACCACGTATCTTAAAGCATTCAGATTAAGTTCTGTGGTCCTATTGCCAAAATTGTCCCCTTTGCACTGGGGACCAACTTAAACTTTGAACTGGGTCCTGACAATTTGTCAGGTAATTTGAAGGACCTCTCATGTAGATACATGTGACACGCAATAGAATATATTTACAGGGGGCGCTGATGGACAGCGACCCTCGCCCATTAACTGCTAAACTCTTCAAAGCACCTGCTTTTACAATACTGATGACTGTGAAGTGATAATATTGGAAGCTGGTTCACTTATGGTACGTGCAGTGAGCGTTCCAAGGCTCAGTGTATGCATCTGCATCAGAGCTGTAGTACCGGAGAGAGACGTTTCCCCCGGGCGGCCTGTTGGGCCATCGGCCTTGATTTTGCTGGAAGAATTGTATCTCGCAGAGACATGACATCCCCTGGCACCTCTGCGCACTGTCACCTGTGTGGTGGAGTCTGGCTGTGGCGGACCTTTGATCCCTGTTGATACCGCCGGGCACAAAGCTCCCCTCCCTAGGCGTGGTGGGCCGGAGATGCTGCTGAATCAATTTGATGGCACCTGCAGAGGTTCAGTGATCTGGCTAATCCATGTGAGGTCGTCCCCGTGGCACTGGTGAGCAGATTGTCGTCCTTGCAGTTGCGAAGGCTGGAAGGGCGACACTGATGCACTGAACGATGTCCCAGGCTCTCCAGGAATCGTTTACAAGTAAGGAGACCTGAGAATTACAGTGGGGAGTCCAATGGTCGCTGGGAAAGATTTATTTTCATATTTGTGGCCCATCACGCCCCTGGAGACTAGTACATGTACATCTTTAGCTATAATCTGGAGTGATAAGCCTACTACCAGTCACTGGCCTCAAGGGGACTGTTGAGGGGCTAAACCTACCCCAGCTAGTTGTATGAAGATGACCAAAGGTGCAAATAAAACACGAGTATGGAGGCATTCGCAAAAGCAACCCCATAACCGTCCAATAAGCAAGTGAGCACTCCTGAGAGCAAGTGACCTGCGGCGGCGGTAGAGGTCACAGTGCTCCAAAAGGTCCCAGCTGGGGTGAAAGAGGGATTCTCCTTAGTTAATTCCATACTCAATGACATTACTGCAAATATATCAGTCATCAACTCCAAGCTTTAGAGGGCGCAGGGGAGGATCACTGAGGCAGAAAATAGGGTGAGCCTCTTTGAGGATGACATACAAGCACTGAAGACAGAAATCATCAATAAAACCAAGACTGTTAACAATACTCAAAACAATTGTGAAGAGCTGGAATCACGGTCCAGGCAGAATAATATCTGTAAACTGGTGATCCTGGAGGGTCCCACCACAGGCAGCAAGGAATTATTTGTTGAAAGTATGCTATCAATCCTTGACCATCCCCAATTATCCCATATGTTCATGGTTGAGAGGGCCCATAGACCGCTATGGGACCCACTGAAACCTGGACCCCCAATTGGCGGATTATAGGAAGAATACTTAATTACAGGGATAGGGCTGCAATCCTTGGAGCAGCCAGAAACAAGGGTGACCTCTGCCTGGGATCCAACAGAGTGCACATCTACCCGGATTTCTCTGTTGCTGTTCAATAAGAGAGGAAAACCTTCCCAGGAGTCAAAAAGATTCTGCAAGAACGCTCTATCGCATACTCCTTGCTATACCCGGCAAAACTGCAACTTGAGTTTCAAAACAAGACTGACTTTTTCATGCTCTCAGAAGAGGCGCTTTCTTTCATTGAACATAATATCCCTAAGCCGGGTCCTTGACATGGTCATCCTGGGAAATGTCCTCACACAGTTCAACACATTCTTCAACCTTTATGAGTGCATCTGATTCCACACTAGAACACCAAGATTTGGACATAGGTGGAGCCTTAGTGTTTGTGTGTCATCCGCTTAGTGAGCTAGTTTTTTGTGGTATTGGTGGGTGGAAGGGTTAGTACACTACCACTGGTTGCAGGGTGGTGAGGGAGAGAGGGTTGTTTAAGGGGCAAAATGTTCTTGACATAAAGAATAGTTCAATATTTGTATACAGGACAAGATGGTTATCAAGTCATGGTGGTCTTGACGTGGGCAAGTATTCTAACACAATGGTTCAATGGCTAAGGGATGAAGATATGAGTTGGAATGTACAGGGGATGGGCAACCCCATTAAAAGGTGCACAATATTGGCATATGTTGAGAGGCATAGCACCGATGTTCTATTTTTGCAAGAAACTCCAGCTACAGACCTCATTTTCTACCAATTCGCTCACTCCTGGCGACAACATAGATTTTTTTTACATTGTATTCTACACAGCTCTGGAGGGGGACTTGATTTTGATGCACAAACTTAAAAGATTTCTGAAAATCGAGGCATTGGTGGACACTATCGGGAGGTACGTGATTGTCTATGGTAGGCTGGAGGAGGATGAAGGTCTGCTAGTAAAAACGTACGGCCCAAATATAGATTGTCTCCAGTTCTATAAACTGTATTTGAAATCTGTCATACATTTCCAATGACACCTATCATTAGAAAGAGAGAGAGGGGGTTCAATTTGACCCTTGACACTACATTATCGCACAGGTGATGGGCCCAGACCATTGTCTGGGGCCGCCCAAGCCTTACTCGAAGGGATGACAGACATACCTCTGATGGATGTTTGGAGGACATTACACAAGGTGGACTGAGAGTACACTTCTACGGTCCATGATTCCTCTATTCCTCTTGCAGAATAGAATTGGGATTGGTGAATGCTCCATGGATTCTACTGTGTACCTACTCGGATCATTCTCCTATCCTGTATTATATATCGCTGTTGGAACATTGTAATGCACATCATAAATGGTGTGTTAAGCTGCTAGCACTTTAAATCAATGTAGGCTCCGTTGAACGCATATGGACCCTATGGCAAGCGTTCATTCAAAGCTCATATTGGAGAAATCGCCATGTCTACTGAATGGGGTGTCTTGAGGATGATGCACAGGGATTTGAAGAAATTTGAAGAAACATTCTGTAAATTAGAGAAGGAATACTCCTCTTGCCCATCGGCAGAAAAGAATATCTCTGCTGCAATAATGGTATTCCAGTGTAACGCTGATAGAGAAGTAAAGTTCTTTAATGTCCCCCGGGCTGCCCACTGATATGGAGAGTGTGAGAGGCTGCGAAGGCTATTTACTCGATTGGTGCAACAAGACAAGGGTGGATGTGGAATCCCACATATAAGAAGTGAATCAGGCAGGATAGTCTACAAAGGGTCTGAAATTAATGGAGCCTTCACAGACTTCTATGCCAACCTATACGCAAAGCATGACACCTGTACACAGCTGGACATATGCAACTTCCTGGAAGGGTAACCACTTGCACAGATATCCGAAGATACTAGATAGCTTCTAGACCAACCCGTAACATCAGATGAAATAGCAGAGGCGATTAATGATTTACCATCTGGTAGAATGCCATGCTCTGACCGTCTCACCGCACAGTTTTATAGGCACTTTAAACCAGTGCTTGATCCACACCTGCTAGCAGTCTGGGAGTAGGCGTTATCGGAACATACTCCCATCTACACTGCGGGAGGCCATTATTATTGTTTTGCTCAAGCCAAACAAACCACCAGAAAAAATGTGCGTCCTACAGGCCGCTATCACTTATCAATGTAGATGTGAAGATATTTGCAAAGGTCTTGGGCAACAGATTGATGCCGTTCATGTTTTATATAATCCACCCAGACTGGTCTGGATTCATCCCTGGTCGTTCCACCAGTCTTAATATACGTTGATTGTTCAATGTAATGGCACAGATTGATCCAGATATTGAAGCAGTCATGGCTACCTTAGATGCACAGAAAGCATTTGATTCAGTTGTCAAAGGTTTTGACCCATGTTGAACCAATAGACTGGGTAGATGTGGGGATGAGCTGTCGCCGCCCATCATTCCATCCCAGAGTCCAGGAGAACTGCGCAGTTGTGCGCACACCAAAATAATCGGCTGACCTGCCACCCACCAGTGCAAGCGTGCTGGGTCAGAGGAGCCATGGGTGAAATGGGGTGCCAAAGAGAAAAACAGCAGTGCCTGTTAGCTAAAAATCACTTTAAAAATCACCCTTTGTTTCTCTGAATGCAAGCTCAAAATGCCCATTTCGAACATTGCGAGATATCCAAAAATCTCACTGAACACCAGCAGACATGTGGCAGAATGAATTCTTGCGTGCATACTAAATCTGGAAAGATGAAGAGCCCAAAACAATGTTTATAACAAAACTGGCTGAGCTGTGGATGTCAGCAGCTTAATTGAAATTGGATTTAAAACCACTAAAATCGAAATGTTTAAATTAATGAGTGACCTACTTTTGAGTGTCACATAGTTTGCGACTGTTAAATGTCATGGTTTTGAACTTAGAATCAGCATTCTAGCTGCATGTGCAAAAATTGTAAGTTTGATTTAAACTGGGAACAAACAGGACATTTAGCTGAAGCTTGGCTTAAAGAAATTGAATTCTGCCTGACAACTACCCCCGACAGGAGTTGAACTGGCTCAACAACTCTTCCCAGGCCTGGCTGCATCCTGCTGCCCCCACCAAAAGGAGATCACACCTCTCTGATTGAATTAAGGGAGGGGTACCTGCAGATTGCAGGAAATTGAACAAAGCCCTGTCCTGGACTCAGGCAAATGTTATATTGGGGGGGTCGTAAATGGCTTCCTCTTGGGAGAAACTGGGAGGGGCAGTGTCTCTGCTAGCAAGCTGAGCTTGGGGGAAGTGGACAAACCAGAAACTCCACCATGTGCTTGGGGGAAACCACACCCCTTTGGGCCAGAGCATAATTTTAAAAAAAGATGGATAATTCATAGTAAGGACTTGTCAGAATTATATAAGTAATATCATTATTCTTGTGATTTTTCTGTGCACGGTTTAAGAGGTGTTGGGACCCTGTGGTGTATTCTGGGGGGTTGCTAGCGGAAAATAGGGTCTTACTCCAAATGTCTGCATGTTAAAAATCTGACACTTCATCAATTAATGTCCATACTCCTTGCGCACATTTGTGGAATTTTTGGTAAATGTCTGATATTGGTAAACCGACCAAAAAGCGCAAAATGTTGTCATTTCTGAATCCCAGCTTGCAGGAACATGGGGCTTGAACAGAGACCTGTCTTAATTCATCTGTAATATGTACATGTAATGTCAACCACTTGTGTATCTGATAAATATATATTTGGGTCAGAAATAGATTTGTGTGCAATTTGACAAGGGGAGGTTCCTCTGACCATAAAACCTACAGCATCACTCTGACACTCCATTTCTTTCCCCCCAATCAAGGGAGAGAGGAAAGCTTGGCCAATGACAAGTAGAGAGGGGCAGGTTTAGCTAGGCCCAGGCACACACCCATTTTCAAAACACATAAAAGGAACATTGAAACCCAGGTAGGGACATTCACTTTCCACTTTCTTGCGGGACGCTTTGCCGGGAGACTTCAGACTTCACATCCAGAGATCCAGACTTCAAATCCATCAATCTCCAGAACCTGTAGCAGAAAATTAACTCCAGAATTTGTAGCAGAGAGGCCTGAATCCACAAGCTGAATCCTCTTCAGCAGGCCTCAAAACCAACCAAACAATTCAACAGCCGGGCGAGCGGTTTGAATTTTTTGCCAAGAACTTTTGCAAGAACCTGTAGCAGTATCCAGAAAGCAGTGCTGTATCCGGAACCAGAGAGAACCACAAACCAGACCGTTGTGAGCAGAACCGGTGCTTGACAGACCCAGAGAGCAGAGCTGACCCAGATAGCCGGGACTTCAGAACCACCCGCCGGAAGTCCCGTCCAACCTGACCAGGCTTATTTCAAAAATATAGTGCGAGTACTCACTGTGCAAAACCAATCTCTTAGTTTAAAATAATCTAATCCAAACTATTTTAGCCTATTAGAACTGCCTCCTAGAATCGTGTCATTCTGTCATCTTTAAAACTGAAAACTGTCATCTGTCATTCTGAGCTTTAAAATTTCAAATCCGAAAAACGACCTTGACTAAATCGGCCGTATCTCCGGAACCGTTTGTGCTAGGAGTGAGTTTTAACTGTCATCTTAGAGCCTGAACTAATATAAACTAGATATCACCCACCCTGAACCCCCTATAGGGAATTAAAAGACTTTTTAGCACATTTTTCACTTAATTGCAACCACATCAAAATATCTTGCCTGTGTTAAAACTCATACCTGTTTTCCTCTAAGCTTGCTAGGGGGGAACTGAATTATATTTGATTGCATTCCTGAGAACTGTGTCTTCTTTCCATCTCCTTATATTATATAAAGGGGGGGGGTGAATTGTCAAGGAAAAGTGATTACATTGTCTTTTGTTGAAGCCATATCAAGTTATTTTCTGTACTGCATTTCATTCATCATTGCATTTCCTTGAACCATATAAAGCATTCTTTCCGACCTCATTCTTCTGTTCCTATTCATAAGTAACCAAGAACTGTGCTACTGTAGGATTACCTCTTGCTGATTACTGCTCATATTCACAAGTGTACTATCCATTATCAATTTATTTATAGAAGTGTGATATATATATATATAGTTTAATTTTTCAAATACACCTTTTAAATTTGCAAAACAAGCCTACTTCTTGGCTCAGTGGGGTCAAGGGGGATTCTAAGAGAGGGGTGTTATACAAGGGTTCATCATCCAGATTATAACTTGCCATAAAAATACATAAATAAGGGCTTCCCTTGGGCATCCCAGACAAGGCACTGACTTAGTGGGATTGCTTGATTGGAGTCACTTACACAGTATCCTGGAAATTCGTGTACGTGGTTCTATCAACCAACAGGTTCGGGCCTCCGTTTTTCATATGTTGACCGTTGTACACTGCCCCGGTGGCGAGAGTTTGCACGAACGGTGTGCTGTCTGAACACAGCATAGAGAGAGGGACCGGTCGGTGTTGTCCTCTATCCCCAATTCTATTTGCTATATTCATCGAACCGCTTGCAGGCATGATTAGATCGAAACACACTAGGAAAGGAATTAGGATTGGTGGGATACCCAATTTTATATCGCTATAGGCTGACAACATCCTGTTGTATATTAGAAATCCGCAAGAGAACCTTAACTTGATTTTGCAGGATGTGTCCAACTTTGGTGTTATACCTGGGTTACTGATAAACCAATCGAAGTCCAAGCTATACCGGTTGATGATGAACATATCCAAAACCCTTGTAGCGAATGACTTTACATGGTCCCCAACTAGCATACTATTCCTGGGTATCAAGATCTCAAACACAAACGCTTCTTTATTTAACGACAACTACGCAACTTAATTGAATCAACTTCTGAATAAGGTACATAAATGGAAGCTGCTACCGATTACGCCCCCAGGCCAAATTTCACTCCTAAAAATGATGGTGCGTCTAAAGTTACTATACTTCTTTTGCAACATCCCCATTTGACCAGGTACTTCTCTCTTTAAAGATTTGGACTCCCTGGTAAGGAAATTCATGTCGCACTCTGGAGCAATCCGGATGAAATGGTCAGACTAAACTAAACCATATGAGCAAGGGGGTTTCATGGCCCCAAACTTTAAATTATACTACACAATGGCACAACCCCGATATGTGGCTTTCTGGTTCATGGCTGATAACACTTTGTCACATCTACAAATGGTGAAAAAAGCTGTCTGGAAAGATATTAGGTCAATGTTACTAGCTCCAACCTATTCAGCCGAATGTCTTTTTGACCCGGTTAGGGCCACTATGATAGCGTGGAAAGAACTATTTCAATTACTGCAAGTTTGGCACCCTTATTGCGGTGAAATCCCACTTTGGAACTGTAGGGCATTACCACCCACTCAAGATGCAATTGTCTGGGCTTGGGCGCGACTCCAATACATGACACTGGATGACTTATATAATGACGGTGCATACTTAATGATCGAAGACACTATTCCCAATATAGGAAGCAAACCAAAGATGCTATTACAGTAGTATCAGCTGAGGTCGGCATTTCAGGCACTTGGCTAGTGATTCCTGCTGGGCCCCCAACAGACCACTGGTAGCTACAAGGAAGATGTTGCCAAGCTTAATGATATCTACTCAGAAATCCAAACATGGATGGCCACACACAGTCTCTGCCTTAACGACGATAAGACAACTGCTTATCGTAGGCTCCCAAGCGCACCTCAACAAACTGGACCAAAGGTACAACTCCTTTACTATTGATGGCAACATCATAAAAGTCTCCAAAGAGGTTAAAACATTAGGTGTATATCTAGATTCTACCCTTTCACTAAAGAAACAAATAAATTCTACCATCTCAGCTACCTCACACACCAATAAATTGATCAATGCCTGCAGGCCTTTTCTCTCCACCTCTAGCTGCCTCACCCTTTCTAGAGTGCTGATATTGTCTAAATTAGACTATTGCAACACACTCTACTTAGGCACTTCCACTAAAAACTTGAATAGACTCCAGATCCTGCAAAAATAATGCACTTAGATGTGCCCTCAACCTCCCGTGCAAGGCGCACATATCTACGACTAGAAAAGAAGTCCACTGGCTCCCGATCCGGGACAGAATTAAACTAAGAACACTGGTCATCACCCACAAGTGCCTATCTCACACTGCCCCACGGTATCTTTCTGACAAATTCTCTAGACACTGCCCCACTAGACCCACCCGAACACCTTACCTACACCAACTAAAGATCCCGAATTTCAACCTAAAAACAGCAGGGGGTTCCAGTTTTCCAGTGCTTGCAGCACAATGTTGGAACACCCTCCCCACTACAATTATATCTGAAGTCGCATTCTGGCCATTCAGAGCTATGGTAAAATCTTGGCTATTAGCCTAAACACCCAGATTAACACCATCATGACCTGCTAGCCGCCACTCTACACCTGTAGCAATGCTTACTCTACCTACAGCATACTCAGGACCAACCTGTAACCTGGTCCGCATTAGCCACTGTAACTATTATTCCTTATCCCATATTCTTTGTACATACCTCTCTTTTCTTGGTATATTCTACTCTTGTATGTAAGCACTCAAAGCTTGGACTAATGTACGCTCTGTCTGTTATACGATGTTTGTGCAACAATATGTAACCTTGCTGTACACATGACTATGCGCCCAGTTACCTGAGGGTTCGGATGTGCTTTATAAATAAACTAAACTCGCTTATATAGTTAGTGCAGGGGAGAAAAAGAGATTAGTATCCACACTTTATAAGCTAGCACTCCATCAGATGTCAGGCCGTACACTCAATATCCGTCTTCAATGTGCCTGAGACTTGGACATCTCTGATGACATATGATGGGAGATGTGTGCACTCGCAAAACAAGTATCGTTACATTCTAGGTTTCGTATTATTCAGTTAAAGATCCTAAGTAGATGGCACGACAGCCAGGCCAGACTGCGCCTGTTTAACCACGAAAATATGGGCAAATGCCCCAAGTGTGTAGTCGAGAGGGATGGTTGTATACATATGTTTTGGTTATGCTCGCGACTGTTTGGCTTCTGGGGGGAAATGTGTAACACACTGCAAGCAATTACGGACACCAACATACAACCCAAACCCATGGTGTGTCTGTTTGGTCAATATGATGCATGCACAGTGACCACCCACAGATTGATGAATATATGCTTCCTCCTAGCTAAGAGATGTACGTCCTGGCCACAGCGGAAAGCTCTCACGAAGAACCAGTGGTTGAAAGATGTAGACTGGGCTAATAATATGGAGGAAACGTGGATCTCTTCTATGCCGAATGCTAGTCGTCCCAAAGACATATGGTCATCATTTAAAGTCTATCTACTTGGTAGTGCTGCTTCTCTGCAGTAACCCTGGTCTTCACTATAGAGGTTTACTGGACTCTTATTTTGCCAATTAACATGTTTTTATCCTGTCCACCAAATGATCAAGAACATTTGTTTTAAGCATATGAATGTATGCATACATCGTACTTACCTTGACTTTCCTGTATGCATGTGTAGGTCTGTTTTTTTGCCAAGATATAACTAAAGAGTTTAAGGAAAAAAGAATATCTTTACAGACTTTTTCCCAAAGACCAATCACAGGGGCGGTGTGCCCTGAGTTGTAAGCCATCTCCAGTAGAGTACATACTGGATATGTGCTAGTTTCCTCCAGCACATATCCATCAAGAGCTCCACCAAATAGGGAAACTAGCTTTACACCACAGCATGCACAATTGATAGCACTGAGAATTACCCTATAATGAGCACAGGCAGAACATTTTACCTGAGGGCGAAAGCCCTGTCTGAAAGGCATTGCACCTAATTACACTTTTTCTGCCTGTGATGTTAAAATGGAAATTGTTAGCTTGAATTGTTGGTCTGAATCTTTCTGCACAATATGGAACAAAATTGGTCTTTGGGAATAATTCTGTAAATATATTTTGAGTGTCACATGTATTTACATGAGAGGACCTTCAAAGAACCCGACTAAAATGGTCAGGACCCAGTTCATAGTAATTCCATTGCTGCAAATTGCTGACCCATTGATCCCAAAAACAGTAACAGGAAGGTGGGCTAGGGCAGATCAATCAGAGGCTGCCTGCCCTTTTGCTTCATGGACTAGTAAAACTCTCCTTCATTGAATAGTATTATGCCCACTTTACAAGGAAGAAATCAAGCAAAGCTTGCGGCCCTTATGGGAGAGAAGTGGCTTTCAGCCGTGTATGCCAGGAGTGATGTGTTTAGTCTGGTTACCTTCGTGAGCTTGTCTGTGGCCATTTGCATCTCACTAGCTTTGAAAATTAGGAAGAACACAAAAAACGGTTTTAGTGTAGCATGAGTGAGGGTCTTTAATACGGATGCATTTGTGTCTGGTCTTATGAATGACTGTGTTTTTTTTGCATATCAATGGATAACGCGATGCAATTGGAAATTCCTCCCTGTTAATCGTGAATATTACTGTGATATTGTTTTACATCGTTTTTTATGAAGACTTTTCTGAAAACATTGTACTTTGATGGATAAACTCCTGGTGTGCACACCTGAAAAGCAGCTACAATTCCAGTGGCTGACGCAATGTAGGTATGGGACTGACCTCAGCCTTTCACTGACGCTGGTGTCGCGCGTGTGCGCCGTGGCTGCACCTGTAGTCGGGGCCTCCGTTCCCCTGCACACATCCCTGCAGTGAATCGGGGGTTTGTGCATAGGGAGTTTCCCATTTGACCGTGTTGCATCCTTGTTATCTGCTGCTGCCCTGCCTGCCTTGCTGAATGGCCGACGTGTCTAGCAGGTCTTCCATTCCCCCCCCTGCCCCCCAACCTCCAACTACTGCAGCGTAATCACACAGACCTGCACGCAGTGGTATACATGGAGATTCAATCAGAAAGTAGTCAAACGTTTTTATAAATTGAAAGAACCTTGCACTTGGAAGACTTAATTCCCAGTCTTCTTATGCTTACAAAACGTCACCATCCGCTCCCCTTTCAGCATTACTGTTATTACTATTTAATTATTAGAACGCGCCACATGCCCATAGACCTCGGGGCACACACTAACACAACTGACTAACATCATATAAAGGAATTCTGAGATGAGCCAAAACGCGTCAGCGGACCGAGAAATTCAGACCAGGACCTGGGATCAAGTAGAAAGCCAGGGATTCGTCGCTCTGGTTTTAACCCCTTAAATGCTAAGGCTTAAGCGCATGGGATTTTCCATTGTGAGCAGATTCCTCAAATGTGTTTTTGCAGCTCTTTTAAACGCGATCAAACAGGAGATAACCCTCAAGGGGGCTGGCAGTCCATTCCAGAGGCAAGGGGCCTATGCATCAAACATCGTGCCCCGTGCCTCTGGCGTTTGATGCGTGGCTGAAAGAGTTTATTATCTCCATTGTAGCGGAGTAGTCTTCTGCTGGGAGCTGCTATCAATCGTGCGTAAAGGTACTGGGGTGCATGTGTGGGGCAAGCTAAGGATCTCATGGGCAATTCACGGTTTAACTGATAGCCAGTGGAGTGCCACTCTAGCAGGAGGGACGTGTTCTCTCCTACCCTTGTCCTGAATGGCCCTTACTGACCCATTCTGAGCGGTCGAGAGCTTTTGCAAGTTAACAGCCGACGCAAGCAGACTATTGCAATAGTCCGACATGGAGTTTACTAAGGCACAGGCCAGTAAGCATCTGTTTTTATCTGACAGGTAAGGTTTCATTTGTCGCAGCAGTTTCAGTACGTATGCACATGTAGACCTCAGATGGAAAACATGCTTCTGCATGGCTAGTTGTGAGTCCAGATGCACGCCTAGTGTCTTAACATAGGACACCACTGGATTGGCGCAATCAGCAGTGACAAACTGTTTTTAACAAGGCTCGAGCTTTTCGAGGTGAGGTCCTGACCACAGAATCAAAACCTCAGTCTTGTTGTCATTAGGGGCAAGTTCATTAGCAACCGCCCAAGACTGTATGGTAGCACAGATCTGATTAATGGTTTCAGAGTCCCGTGCATAGTCAGCTGTCAGTTGGAGGACTGCCTGATGCTGGACATTTTTGTGAGAATTCCTCCCACAAGCCCCTGCGGAAGCACCGCTTCACTCCCCACTTATTACACGTCTACAGTTGGATATGTCTTAGAATTAGCTAAGCATGATGTGCTGACACAGCCATAGCAATTGACACCCTTTTTGTATATTCTTTTGCTCATTGGGATTGATAGTTTATTTGGATAGCGCCTATACACAATGTGTTTCAAAGCGCTTCAAGGCAAGGGAGGGAGCAGGGTAAAATACAGTGACATTCCTACAAAGCCTTGAGACATTAAGAATGTGAAATTACTATCATACTAGGCCTGGCGACATTTCAGATAGTGCAAGAGCTATGACAAAGATAAGGAGGAGACGGTGTGTGGGGGGTAGGAGATGAGACAGACAAGTAACTACCCTACTGGGCATGACATTTCTGGTAGAGCCACAGAGTTGATACGAGGTGCAGGGAGGGGTGGGATGAGGGAGGCGGAAAGGAACAAAACAAGCGACTATCATACTAGGCCTGATGACATTTCAGGTAGTGCTGGAAGGGGAGGAAACGAACAAGGAGGGAGGGGGAGGAAGACAAACAGCTACTATCGTACTAGGTCAGATGACCATTTTGGATAGAGTAAGAGCTATGACTGGGATAAGGAGGAGGTGGGACAGAGAAGCAACCATCATACTAGGCCTGGCGACATTTCAGGTAGTGCTGCAAGGGGAGGACACAAACAAGGAGGGAGGGGGATCTCAAACCTTTACCCTTACACCACTTTGGTTTAATTTCTACACTGCCTGACATTTTAAAAACAATCTTTTTCTCTCTAGCCTTCTTCGCTTTATTGGTCTTGGCAGCCCTTTTAAATGCTTGTGCTTTCTTGGAAATGCAGTGGTTTCCTCAAGGCTAGGGTCTGCACACATCCCCAACCTCTCTTGGACCGATCTCTTTTTGTGAATAAAAATGGTGGTGTGTATTAATTAATCTTGTGTATCAATTTATCTGAGAGTGTATGAGTTCTAGCAAAAATGGCAATGAGCACTTGGACGAAACAATTATCCATGCCCTTCTGACTTGTCTGCTGAACTGAATGAAGGATATGTCTGCCAATTGGGCTGCATTAAGAACCTCTTGCATGTGTTTGGCAGTATTTGCAAATAGCACTTCTTTTGTTATCACCCACCTGATTATCGGACAGGCAGTATTTTAGGCAAGCAATATTGTAAGAATGCAACATGCAGTAAACATTGTCTACATATGTGGTGAAACCCTAGAGGTGGGTGCACAAACTGTAAACCCTGTTTCACCCAGAGGTTTTACAATTCTTTTTTGTAGTCAAGGGATTTCCTATTCAGGAAATAATTCTGCAGGGCGGCCCAAAAGAGTGTGAAAAATCAATATCTCTTGCCCACCTTCTCACCCCTTGAACAAAGTAATGCCCAAAAAGGTCACTAATGGCCCTTTCATGCATTATTAAAAATAGTAGACTAGAGGTATCGTCTACTACGACAACCATTCCTTTTACATATATATTGTAAGCGTTTAAATGGATGCAGGGGGAAACCATGCGGATTTCCTGAAAGGCAGCATTCAGTATTTTAGGAACACTTCATCTGTTATGGCCTGGCCAGCAGGAGGAATTCGCCAGCTATTGCATCATTAACAGAAATGACTGCCTGCGGTAATCCAAGGAAAACATGTAAAGAACATGTAATGAGGCCCCAGGAGTCAGGCACAAGGATGGCTTTCTTGTTATCGCCCCTCACACCATGAGTGAGCTTGCGTGGGCTATGGAATCCCGCTGATAAAGTTGTACTTGAACCCAGCTGTCTTGTGGCTATTGTTGTAGGGTGGCTACTAAAGAAGCCCTTACGTTCCTTCTGCTCTACCGCTGGATCCCAATGCAGGTGCGTATTGTAGAGAGGCGCTATTATGAAAAGGGAAAATGTGTCCGCACATTGTTCTACAACTAAACAGAAAGGACATGAAACTGAAGAAAGGTGTTAGCAAACAAAGCACAGTAAAGGTAACGTTGATGGAAAATCCTCTTGAGAGTTTTGTCAACAGAGGAACCTGTCATGCCATTCATAAATATAAACATAGGACACATCCTTCAAAGGCACAACGACTTTGGAGGGATCTGGGGGTCAGGTCGCTCTAGTTTCTCACTGAAATTGACTATAGTTGTACCAGAACTTGCAAGTATTCTCCCAGCACCTGCCACTCTTTGTCGGTCACTCCAGGGGCTGTTTTTGCACTATATGCATGTTACATGTGTGAAGGCTTCTGTGATCTCCATTGACTTGATTGACTTATTAACCAGAGCCACAGTCAGAGAACGCTAGATATCCACAGTCCCCTTGTGATCCATATCACCAATATGGCTATAACAGGAAGCTGCTTTCCAGCAGAAATATGACTTTCTGTTGCAACCTCACTGATGATGCTCAACAAGGCTGAAACACGTGTATGGGGTTGCTGTTGATACTCTTGTCCAGAAGAGAATTGCCTAACATTTCAGTGCTGGACTGCCCCTGGGCAGGACAAAGACTGATATGCAGGGATATGTCTTCTCTGTGAAAGGGACAGTGAGCTAAAGACTTGGTTGAGACCCTCCCAGGGGCCATCCGCCCAAGAACAGGTCAATGGGCTGTGTTCGTGCTGGTAGAGAGACTCCCAGACCCCACACCCCCCCCTTTGATTTAAAGAAATTTAGCAGAACTACATGAAATGAAAGGCTTCCCAACTGGAATGGTCTGCATGATTTTCGATATTCACAATTTTTGAGTGCCATGGAACTCAATGGGGGTGCAGTAATGGTTCTTTGTGGAGGAAATTCACACACATCCATGTGTAATTCACTATTTTCAATTTGTAAATCTAAATTTGGTTTGTCGCAAACATGGCGGTAATCCCATTAATGTTGCTTTTTTTTACCACACTGTCACATGAGGTTGTAAGAGAGAGACAAAAAAGAGAACATAGAACAGTGATTCACGAGAAAGAGGGGCTCTCCATCTAGAAGTACAGCAAGAATTTCAAAGAGATGCTACACCTCTTGGCTCAGTTGCTGTACTCCTGAACCCTCATCCTGAGGCTCCGTCCACTCAGTCATCCTCTGCTCATGAATGAAGTCGCAGAACTCCGATTCTGTTAGCCAACCCCAGGCTATCTCCATTACAGGGTAAACTTGTAGCCTTGTACTTGCCACCGCAAGCTTCGGAAGGTATTGCCAGGAAATGTAAAGATACGAAGAAAAGAGACATTACTGGAAGCCTTTGGATGGTGGACTGTTGATAGAGGATACAGGCCAAGGCAACCTCGAAAGAACTTCAAGAAAATGGTTGATGCCAAATAAAAGAGCGCAAAGAAATGGTGTCCAACACGGTTCAGATGCACATAAAGAAGCTCCTTTTACCCCTAGCCGAGATTGAGGGTCTCAACATCGTAATTCTTTCCAAGGAAGAGCTCTTTCTCTGAGGGTTGCACAGCACTGCAAGACGATGCAAAGGTATCAGCTGAAAGAGTCACTGGCGTGCACCTTCCTGGCTTGAACAGTGGCTGCTGACTTTGACAACCTTCTGTAACTTGGAAATTACCTGACTGACAGGAATTATGTGGAATCCTTTCTGGAAGTGATTCAGAAGCATTGAGGTGACCAACGTTAAGACCAAGAAACGGTGAACATGTAACCCATTTATTACATTGGTTCTAGGTCCTAAGTCTGCATACATAAGACCGATGTTGCGGAAGGCAGCCCATGAGGTCCGCCCGCCGTAAGTCAGACCTGCCTAGTCTCCGGGTTTAGCGCAGGGAGACTGGGTTTAGACGCTCTTCTCCGGTGAGAGCATGGAGTCTCCGGGTTTCTGACTGTTACAGCAACTCTGCCCACACCTGCATGTAATTGACTAGAGAAACACTGCTAGTGGCCAATAACATGGAGGTGTGAGCGGGATTGACTGCAGGTGATGTCTTTGTGCGTGCTGTCATTTCAATTAACAAACAGCCGGGTGTAAGACCTTTTTTAAAAAAGTGGGTGGGGCTGTGGGCAAAGTGGGCGTGGTGGTGGGCCATGTCTTTAGTGGATGTGGGTGGGGCATAGCGTGACATATTTCCGGGTTTTTCTTATTTGAAATGTAGGCAGGACTGACGTATGGTCAGTTTTATGCCAGCCCTTCTCCCTGTTCGTTTTGGGCCCCCCTCCACCCGACCCCTAACCCCCAGCACTTAACTGTACCGCCACTGGCGCTCTCTAGACCGCTTTCCCTGAAGCCCGAAGTACTGTGCGTTGCGCAACAGGACACAGTCTTTAGTGCATCAGGCTCCGGTGAAGCTGCTTAGAGGCCACAATCTATAGAATCAGCAGGTGTTTCTGTGGTTCCATGTAATAATGTCGCCACAAAAATATCGCCATACAAAAATATCGCCGAAAAATTGTTGTTTTTTGTGGCGAAATTATTGCATGGAACATGGGACACCCCCGCAACCCCCAAATGTATTTATTTATTTTTAAATATTCTTTTGTGCCCCCGTCGCCACATATATGGTCACCCAAATAATATCGCCACAACATTTTCCCGGCGACCATATTTGTGGCGATATAAATACCTGATACCGTTTCTGTGCAGTTTCTATGCCCTTACACTGTTAAAGCAGCGTGAACAGTAAACTGAGGGCCACAAAGCTACTGTTTCCTAACATGTTAACTCTCCAAGCTCCTATGAGCAAGTCATATCTGAAGGACAGTGGTCAAAGTGTAAAACAAAAGTAGTGAAACTATGTTCCCTCTGTCTTTCCCCCTTTTCTGCCCACTCCCCCTTCATTGAAACCCCAGACCTGGGACCTTCTTTTCCTCCACTCCATCCTGCTACATTGTGTTTTACAACAGTTCTAGTAAGACTGAAGAAAACACAATGAAAGAAAATGCATTTAAATGACCACCATTAGTATGTCATTGCCCCCCTCAGCATGCACCCTCCCCTTCACCACCCACCATTCACACCCCTTAAAGAACAAGCACAGCAGATCCCCCCCCCCCCAGCCCCATCACCCACATTGCCTGCAAGCAAGGCTGAGCCTACATTCATACGCAGATCGCAGTCAAGCAGGGCATTTGGCTGCTTGCAAATTGCTTTTATGTCCCAAGCAGTCTATTGAAATGAATAGTCCAATCCACCACCTGGGAGATAGCACTGTGCCATGTTA
This sequence comes from Ambystoma mexicanum, assembly GCF_040938575.1. Classification (NCBI taxonomy): domain Eukaryota; kingdom Metazoa; phylum Chordata; class Amphibia; order Caudata; family Ambystomatidae; genus Ambystoma; species Ambystoma mexicanum. The sequence goes on from NC_090923.1 coordinate 835,682,720, forward strand.
CACTAGCCCTGCTATGGACAGGGCTCAGGTTTGAGTACTCGGTAGGGGTATTTCTTTTTAAGTTCCACCCTGGAACGTATTCTGGGTCGCATGAAGTAAGTGAACGATGACGGATTGCCCCGAAAAGTAAGGGAATGTTGTACCCTTTAGTTCCCGCCCACTTTGACCTTTGCTGAAGGTAGCCTCCTCTCCACACCCTCTCTGTGAAAGAACTGCAATGAGAACCTCATTACACTAGGTACTGAGGGCAGATCTGACAAGGAGTCGTGTGCTTTTTTGGTGTGTCACGGATTCCCGTGTGTAATAGTGCATCTCACGTATGCTGTGCAAAGCCTGTTTTTCATGGCGACAGTCAACTGGGCCAGTCTGCTGCCCAGCAAGTGGGAAGAAAGGGGAAGTATTTTGCGGAAGGGGAGGCCTTTCAGATATTACAAATCTGCTGCAGACGGAGGTTTGCAAATAGTCTGGGAGTCAGAGGAACGCTGACATGCGAGTGTCTGGAGAAGGTCCGGGAAGGAGTCTTGTTACTGGGTGGGATCGGTCAGTGTCTGACATGGGACCATTAAGCACCTGCAGCAAAGATGAGACCAGATTGTCCCCGGTTGATAAGACGACCAACGCAGAGAAAAAGTGAGCGTGGGAAGCACCAGAGAGGCAGGAATCACTGGTGAAAGTTACCGGAGAGTGTCCTGACGTGAGCACCAGAGATTGACCGTAGACTGAGAGACAAGATATTAAGAGGTGGGCCAAAATCCAGAACCGTGCTAGATGTGATGTAGGCAGTGCTCTAAATGGGAAAAAAGAACTGCAGGTAGTCCCGATGAGTCCTGCACAGCCATACAAATTTGTCAAATTTGGGAGGAAAATTGTGGTTTTCGCAGAACTACCACTGTGCGAACCATCGAGTATCAACATGTGTGTGGTTTTTATGGGGACATTTCTAGGACCTTTTTAAGTGCGCTTTTCTGTGCATGCTGACCATTTTGTTTGTCCACAAGTGCTGTCCTTTTCACCTGGGTAAAATGACAAACACGCATTTGTAAATCAAATACTAAAAACGTGGGCATTCCGCACTTGCGTGCAATGGAAAACTCAAGTTTATTCACTTAAATAGTGTCATAGTGTGTACATTTTCCTACAATTGTCCTGCCTTCTTAAGGACTAGCTTTAGATGCTCAAGGTATTTGATATATGGAGTTGCTGTTACTTCTCAAAAAAAGTTAAGCGTTACTTATGCTCCTGAAATCAGAAAAAAGTAGCTCACTTAACAAGAAAATAATTCATTTACTTGTACAGGAAATAGCATATCAAATCAGAAAAGTGTCCACATTGACTCTCTACCCCTTGTTAGCGATCAGCACATCTTACTCCCTTTTGCAAACATGTTCTTTTACATAAGGAAGGGCATCGATTATCTGGATTATTGGACCGAACCGCATTCCTTTCAATGGAAGCTCCCCAGCGAATGAACAAAAATAACGAGGAATCGCTGATCGATATCTTTTGCAGATTGCCTCAGTTCTGTTGATTTTTTTGGGGGGATGTATGATAGAGAGTCGAATTTATGGAAAGAAATTTGGAAGTGACTTAGCCCCGAAATCTCTTTCATAACATTGCCCACAGCTATGATTTGAGCAGTGCCACACTAATAAGCCTGGACAATGCTTCTGAAGCTGTGTGGCAGCCCCAACCTGCCTTCCATGCATGACAGATGCACCGTCGCACGCAAGGGAAATAAAGCATTCTCAATTGCCATAGCGACTGGCCAGGGGTGAGCGCACATTTGTTTTCCTATAGCAAGAAAACCACTGGGGAGTTGGCGGGGAGCTGCTGCCTATTATAAGGCCTGTATGAAGAGAATATCCTGGAGGGGACGCAGACAGAAATCAACAACGTCCACATACCCGACTGAACCCCAGGAAAACTTAGTAGTAAATTTGTCAGGATACCAGTTGACTAAGGAAGAGAATGATCTGTTGCAGAAAGGACTAAACTTTGTTCCAACATACCATTCTAATTTATTTGAAAAGAAAATAGAACTTTTTAAGTTCACAAGAAAACTTAGACTAAAGGCATTTTTTGATTCAATTGAGGAGACAACAACAGATAACTCAGCACCTGAAACTACGTATAAGGAATTTAAACCTAAGAGCAACTTTATACCACCAGTCAATTATCCTATAATTGATTTATTCCAAAGGATGGTCACCACTGATCTCAAGAAACTATTGTATAAATCACCGTGCCACAGTAACTTCAGTAAACAAGAGTTGAACATTATTCATAGACTATTTTCCAACAAAGATATCACATTTAAACCAGCGGATAAAGGGGGAGCGATGGTAATACAAGATACTACAGACTATCATCAAGAATGCACCCAGCAACTGTCGGACAGAACTGTATATAATCCTATAGACAGAGATCCTACTAATGAAATTCAACAGAATTTGGAATACATATTGGATGTAGCAGAAGGAAATGAATGGATTTCTGAAAAAACCCGAAGCTTTCTAACTACCACAAACCCAAGGATACCCATTTTTATACTATTCCTAAAATTCATAAAACATTAATTAAACCACCTGGCAGACTCATTGTGTCTGCCACCAATAGCATCTTACAACCTTTGGAAACATACTTGGACTATTTTCTTCAGCCTATTATACAAAATACCAAGACCTATATCAAGGATACTACTCATTTTCTTAATATTCTAGCTGGTATATCTATCAACGAGGAAATTATTTTGTTTACTGCCGATGTACGGAGTTTATATACTTCAATTCCACATAACGAAGGACAAGAATCAGTGGAATGGCTCTTACTGAACACTAGAGAAGTAGAAGCATCAAAAGAATTTTTAATGATCCTTTTGGAATTCATTGCCCAAAATTCATACTTTAGGTACAAGGAGCAATATTACTTACAAACGAGTGGTACCTCAATGGGAGCTACAATGGCACCGAGTTATGCTAATAGCTTTATGTACAAATTTGAAATGGAGAACATTCTAGAACATGAGACCTGGAAACAACACCTCCGATATTGGGGCAGATACATCGACGATGTATTTGGGATTTGGCAGGGAACTGAGGAACAGTTCACACAATTTGCAGAATTTCTTAATACCATCAATGTGCATATACAATTCACAACCACTCATAGCAAGAAAGAAGTCAATTTTCTGGACGTTACTGTGATGCAAAAAGACTTGAAGCTTGTTACAACCTTGTATCGTAAACCTAGCGATCGAAATAACCTACTACATAGCCTAAGTTTTCATCCTCAAAATACTCTCAGAAGTCTCCCTTATAGTCAACTATTAAGGGTAAAATAAATAGTGCAAGAAGAAGTTGAATGTCAGAAACAGACACAAGAAATGGCCACGAGATTCTTACAAAGAGGTTACTCTACACAAGAAATCGAAGATTCAATCTCCAAAGTGGCTACAATGGATAGGCAAGTGATATTGACCAAATCCACAGATACCAAAGAAATCCCATTTATCTATGTGACAAAATATTCCATACAAAGCAACAAGATCAAAACATTTTTTTGAAACATTGACACTTTCTGCCAGAGGATAGGATATTGGGACATCTCTACACAACACCACCAATGTTTGCTTACACTAGAAGCAGGAATATCAAGGACATGTTGATACGTAGTGACACTCAAGTACAGAAACCAACATCAAAAAGGAAGGGAACTTACCCATGTCTGAACTGTTCAAATTGCAATATGGTCCAGAAGGGGGACATTGTGTTTCACCCAAATTCAGGCCAAAAAATGTACTTGAAGAAATTCGCTACTTGCGATACCATGAATGTCATATACAACATCAAGTGCCCATGCGGCAAATATTATGTGGGCCAAACTACTCGCAAAGCTAAAGTGAGGTGGAACGAACATCGATCCAATATCCGGACAGGCAACATGAAATCCCCTGTATCGAGACATTTTAAGGAAGCCAAACACCAAATGGCACAGATGAAATTTCAAATTCTTGACGTACTGGAGGTTACTTGTGGCACTAATGTGGACATTACCAGATTGTTAAACCAGAAAGAAACTTATTGGATTGAAAAGCTCAACTCTATGCAGCCAGGTGGTCTCAGTGAAGAGTGCAATTATGTTTAACGCCCACCTGGTTCCCACGGGGGCGCTGATCTAGTCTGGATTACTGCGGCCTCTTCTAGCGTGATGCGCAGGACCCGGAACACCGATTGGACAGGACCTCCAAATCGTGCTTTCTTGGCCCGTAGGAATATCCTTCTGCAGATGAGAAAGGGGATTAACAGTCTGCAGAATGGTGTGCTAGCTCCCCCCTTACCCCCTCCGTTCCTCTCTATTCCTCCAAACCTGGTTTAAGATCAACTTATGGTTTAGAAGGTTGAACTCTCCATCCTGCTTCTGGTGCAGGGGCGCGCGCTCGTCCAGTTACTTCACTGGTTTTCAGAATGTCGCTGGAAAAATCCACTTGACTTTCCTGAGCGATGCGCCGTAAGTATGAAAGTTCAAAGTTCAAGTGAGGCCCCCTTTATGCTGTCTTTCTCACCTGTGATCTGTCCTTTACTTCAGGTGCAGAATGAAGGCGATGCGTCGAGGGGTTAACCTGCCGAGGTGAGGAGTAATGAGGGCCATCCCTCTAGATGTCCTTATCATTCCTCTGAAATGTCTCTAGTCCTTTCCCTATAGGGGCCGGGGTACGGTACCTGCCAACGGGGCGGCGCCGACCCGAAATGTGGAAGAAAAGCCGGTAAGTATTATGGCTGTTAACCAGGCTTTCCTTCTGTGAGTCCTTCTGCTCACCTTTTGTTTCTTCCTCTCTCCCCTAGGTGCAGAGATGTGGCGTCCGATGCTGACAGCCGCGATGGAGCCGGGAGATGTCTCGAGGACAGGACAGGTGAGTGAAGCGTGGCGCTGCAGCGAGCAACGCGATGCTTTTAAATTGAAGTCTTCCTTCAGGGATGCTGGCGAGAAGATTCTGGATGCAGGTAAGAAGCTTGAAATAATCCTTGGTTTTCACCTTTCTCTTCTCTTCCTTCCTTGCAGGTCTTCGAGGTTCAAGACGGGCGTGGCTGTAGTCCAGGAGCAGGAGCAGACACGGTGAGCATTAAGCTGCAGGAAGCAGAACAACGCGAAGCATGAGCTGCTGTCTGGGCGTGGCTTAAATAGCCTCCAGAGAAGTCCCAGGTATGTATCGATCCCCAACTAGGAATGTATCCTTCCCTGGCCACGCCCGAGTTAAAAAATAGTCCCTATGAAAAAATAGTCCCTTTCAGGTCTCAGGGAGGCCTGAAGCGTGCAGCATGGTCTGCATCAGGTAAGTGCACAAAACACCTCCCTTTATGAGCCTGGCACCTATGGCGCCAGGACTGATGTCCAACATGAGCCTGGCGCCAAAGGCGCCAGGACTGAGTCCAAAGAGTCCCTTTAAGGGGCCGCTGGGCTTTTACCCGAGGGCATGATGCCTGCTTCCGGGGGTGCTGGGCCTGGCCTGATGCTCCGGGGGTAGGCATCATGACAGCACTCCCCCCCAAGGCCCCTCCCAAGGTCGTTCCTTCTGGAGGTTTCGGTTTGTTTGGGAAATTCCGATGGAACCTTTTTACCAGCCGAGGTGCATGTACGTGATCACTGGGTTCCCAAGACCTTTCCTGAGGCCCGTACCCTTTCCAATCAATTAGATAGAAAAGCTTTGATTTTAAGATTTTGGAATCCAAAATGTTCTTTACTTCGAATTCTGGCTCTCCATCTATCAGGATTGGGTCTGGTGGCTTTATTAATCTGGTTCCTGGTTGTACTGGTTTCAAAAGTGACACATGAAAAACGGGGTGAATCCGCATGTTGGCTGGTAGATCGAGCTTGACTGCTACTGGGTTAATTATAGCTTTGATTGAGTAAGGGCCTAAATACCTTGGATTAAAAGTTCGAGGTCCCTTGAGCGATAAGTGTTTGGTAGCCAACCATACTTGATCCCCAATTTGGTACGGAGGCGCCTCCTTTCGATGTAGATCCGCATTCTTTTTGTATTTCTCTTTCGCATGTTGCAAATGTGCAGTTGCATCCTTGAAGGCTTGAGTTATCGTAGAATGCAAATGATCCACTGCAGGCATTTCAAGGCTCGAAGGTGAGTCCAAGTCTGAAGTACGAGGGTGATGTCCATATAGGGTAAAAAAGGGGCTTTGACCCGTTCCAGAGTGTATCGAGTTATTATAAGCATATTCAGCCACCCTCAGAATATCCTTCCAATTACCCTCCGATTGGTGTAACATACATCGTAGAAATTGTTCAAGGGTCTGGTTCGTTCTCTCCGTCTGACCATCGGTCTGTGGGTGGTGGCTGGTCGAGAGTCTTACGTCGATTTGTGCCAGCTGACAACACTTTTTCCAAAAATGAGAAATAAACTGGCTTCCCCGATCGGAGACTAGTATGGACGGGAATCCATGCAAACGGATGATATTCTCGAGGAATTCCTTGGCAAGAACAAAGACTGAAGGTAATCCTTTCAACGGAATAAAGTGGGCCATTTTGGAAAATAAATCCACCATGACCAGAATAGTATTGTAACCATTACAAGAGGGCAGGTCTGTGATAAAATCTAGTGACAGGGTGTGCCAAGGTGCTGGTGGAATGTCTAAGGGCTGAAGAAGACCGGCGGGTCTTGTCTTTTGACCTTTGTTTTGGGCACAAACTCCACAGGACATCACGAAAGATTTAATATCCTTTCCCCAGGAAGGCCACCAGAATTGTCGTCTAACCTTTTCCTCAGTTTTGGCAATGCCAGGATGTCCTTCCATCAGGGTGTCATGATGACGGGAAATAACCAGTTCTTGCAATTCCTTTTCTGGCAAAAATAAGCGTCCTTGGAAGTAAGGTAAGCCATCCTTGACTGAAAAGTTAGACCCCTTTTTGATCCAATCCTGCAAGGCTGAAGAGTCCAGGACTTGTTTAACTCGTGCTTGAATGTCTTCAAGGGTTTGTAAAGTGGTTATTCCCAAAATTCTTTGTTCAGGAATTATCGGCACAGGTTCTGAGTTTGTGTCTATTTCTTCCATTCCAATTCGGGATAGAGCGTCCGCCTTACCATTCCTACAACCGGGGCGGTAGGTGATTACAAAATCGAACTCAGCAAAGAACAAAGCCCATCGGAGCTGTCGAGACGATTGGGCCTTGGCAGTTTTTAAATATTGTAAATTTCGGTGATCAGTGATCACGGTGATGGTATGCCGGGCGCCGAGGAGATAATGCCGCCAAGCCTTAAAGGCGGACTTAATGGCTAATAGTTCCTTATCGGTAATCGCATAATTTATCTCCGGCGGTGAGAACTTTCTGGACCAAAATGCTACGGGGTGCATTTGGTTGGTTTCAGGGTCTCTCTGAGACAGGACAGCTCCCTTGGCTAAACTGGACGCGTCGGTTTCGACTATATATCGGAGATCAGGACGCGGGTGCTTCAAAATAGGTGCGGACGTGAACTTAGCTTTCAACTCCTGAAAGGCCTGTTCGGCTTCCTCGGTCCATTCAAAACGTTTATTTTTTCGCAAGAGTGATGGGTTGCACCACACGTGAAAACTCTGGGATAAACCTGCGATAAAAGTTGGCAAAACCAAGCATGCTTTGGACACCGTTCACTGAACTAGGTGATGGCCATTTGAGGATGGCATCCACTTTCCGTGAATCCATTCGGACCCCTTTAGGTGTCAGGATGAATCCGAGAAACTCAACCTCGGTGGTATGGAAAACACATTTTTCCAGCTTGGCAAACAGTTTGTGCTGGCGCAGTTTCTCTAGGACGGCCCTGACATGTTTTCTGTGATCAGATTCCGAAGAGGAGTACACAAGAATGTCATCGATATACACGATAACACAGACATCGATGAGTTCCCGAAGGACATCATTCACGAAGAATTGGAAGGCAGCAGGCGCGTTGCACAACCCGAAAGGCATCACCTGGTATTCGAATAGTCCATATTTTGTACGGAAGGCCGTTTTCCATTTGTCGCCTTCTTTTACTCGTACCAGATGATAAGCCCCCCGGAGATCTAACTTGGTGTATACGCAAGCGTCCTTCACCTGGTCAAGGAGTTCAGGGATCAGAGGCAGAGGGTAACGATTTTTAACAGTTATCTGGTTCAATGCGCGGTAATCGATACAAGTCCTAAGGTCGCCCTCTTTTTTAGGCACGAAGAACAAAGCTGAAGATGCCGGGGACTTTGACGGGCGAATGAAACCATTGGCGAGGTATTGATCTAACTATTGTCTCAAATGCAGATTCTCAGGTTCAGTAAGGGCATAATCCTGCTACAAGGGGGTTGTGCACCGGGCACCAGATCGATTTGGCAATCGTACGATCTGTGGGGAGGTAACGTGTTGGCCTGTTCCTTTCGGAAGACGTCCTGAAAGTCTTGGTACTCTGGAGGTAGTTGCACGGGGACAGAGGTTACTGATGCTAGATTAATCTTTGGATTTTCTGGGTAGCAGGTTTGTGCACAATCCAGGAAGGTTATTCTCTTCGCTCGCCAATCAATTCGAGGATTATGTGTCTCTAACCAAGGGACTCCGAGAATAACCTGAAACTGTGGAGCCTTGATCACATCAAACACAACTGCCTCCCGATGGCCATCCGGACCTACAAGTGTCACCTCAGCTGTGGAATGTGTTACCGGTCCAGAGGCAATTTCGGTTCCATCTACAGTGGTGATGATATCTTTGCTGGTTTTAGGACGCAGAGGGAGGTTTATCCTAGAGACCAATTCTCGATCCACATAGTTTCCTATAGCCCCGCTATCGATGTATGCCTTTATAGCATGCAACCGTTTTGGCTGTTCCGGATCTATGAGGACCATTGGCACAATGAAATCCGAGGTCTGAGAGTTAGTTTTCAAGCTTGGCAAGCGGACCCCTACGCTTGCCGGGCGTGGTAGTTTCCCGATACAGAGTTTCCATGGATTTTATCAGCGGTTCCTACCACCTTCTTGGGCGGCTTAACCGGGCAATCTCGTAGAAAGTGTCCTGAGGACCCACAATAAAGGCATAATTGCATCTGTCGTCTTCTTTCCCGTTCTTTTTGAGTTAGGGGTCCTTTAACTCCTCCGATTTGCATAGGCTCCGAGGCATCAGCCCCCTTGGGGTTAGCGTGGGTTTTGGCCCCCACCCGGGTTTCAAACTTGGACCGATCTGCTTTTCTGTTTTGCAGCCTGTGATCCAACTGGACCACTAAGTATATATATTCAGTGCATTCTTGGGGTGGATTTACAACTTGTGCCAGGACATCTTTAAGTTCTCCGCGTAGACCTCGATAGAATAACGTGATTCTTTTATCCTCTGGCCAACCAGTTTCCACAATTAGTCTATTGAAGGTTGCAATGTAGGATAGAAGGTCTTGATTGCCCTGTCGCAGAGATAGAAGTTCGTCATCCAGAGCCTGTCCCTGGGAATGTCGAGCAAATAACCTTTCCATGCTTGTTTGAAATCCTTGAAAATCACGAAGAATCGGGTCATCTTGAGTTACCAGTGGGACTGACCAATCGGCAGCACAGCCGCTGAGATATGACAACACAAAGGCTACCTTGGTCTGATCATTAGGGAAGGCCCCGGGTCTGCATAGGAAGTGCAAACGACACTGATTCATGAATACGGCAAATCGTTTGGGGTCCCCAGCAAAGCGTTCGGGTGGGGCCAGCGGCATGTTTGCAGGTAGATTAATCAGCACAGGGTTACTGGAAACCACAGGAGTGGGGTTCCCCCCGGAACCGGGTAAAGGAGTTTGTCCAGCTTGACCTTGCAAAAGCTGTCTAGCCAGGTCATCAGTCCTTTCCCTTGTTACAATCACTTCTCTTCTGAGGGCATTAGTGTCTTGACGAGCGGCGTGTACCTCGGCCTGTAATTCCCCCAGTAGTTGGGCCAGTTGGTCAGTCTCAGAAGTTTCCATAGAGCCTGGGTGGGAATTTGTAGGGAGGTTTCGCGTTCTGTAACGCCCACCTGGTTCCCACGGGGGCGCTGATCTAGTCTGGATTACTGAGGCCTCTTCTAGCGTGATGCGCAGGACCCGGAACACCGATTGGACAGGACCTCCAAATCGTGCTTCCTTGGCCCGTAGGAATATCCTTCTGCAGATGAGAAAGGGGATTAACAGTCTGCAGAATGGTGTGCTAGCTCCCCCCTTTCCCCCTCCGTTCCTCTCTATTCCTCCAAACCCGGTTTAAGCTCACCTTATGGTTTAGAAGGTTGAGCTCTCCATCCTGCTTCTGGTGCAGGGGCGCGCGTTCGTCCAGTTACTTCACTGGTTTTCAGAATGTCGCTGGCAAAATCCACTTGACTTTCCTGAGCGATGCGCCGTAAGTATGAAAGTTCAAAGTTCAAGTGAGGCCCCCTTTATGCTGTCTTTCTCACCTGTGATCTGTCCTTTACTTCAGGTGCAGAATGAAGGCGATGCGTCGAGGGGTTAACCTGCCGAGGTGAGTAGTAATGAGGGCGATCCCTCTAGATGTCCTTATCATTCCTTTGAAATGTCTCTAGTCCTTTCCCCATAGGAGCCGGGGTACGGTACCTGCCAACGGGGCGGCGCCGACCCGAAATGTGGAAGAAAAGCCGGTAAGTATTATGGCTGTTAACCAGGCTTTCCTTCTGTGAGTCCCTCTGCTCACCTTTTGTTTCTTCCTCTCTCCCCTAGGTGCAGAGATATGGCGTCCGATGCTGACAGCCGCGATGGAGCCGGGAGATGTCTCGAGGACAGGACAGGTGAGTGAAGCGTGGCGCTGCAGCGAGCAACGTGATGCTTTTAAATTGAAGTCTTACTTCAGGGATGCTGGCGAGAAGATTCCGGATGCAGGTAAGAAGCTTGAAATAATCCTTGGTTTTCACCTTTCTCTTCTCTTCCTTCCTTGCAGGTCTTCCAGGTTCAAGACGGGCGTGGCTGTAGTCCAGGAGCAGGAGCAGACACGGTGAGCGTTAAGCTGCAGGAAGCAGAACAACGCGAAGCATGAGCTGCTGTCGGGGCGTGGCTTAAATAGCCTCCAAAGAAGTCCCAGGTATGTATCCTTCCCCAACTAGGTATGTATCCTTCCCTGGCCACGCCCGAGTTAAAAAATAGTCCCTATGAAAAAATAGTCCCTTTCAGGTCTCAGGGAGGCCTGAAGCGTGCAGCATGGTCTGCATCAGGTAAGTGCACAAAACACCTCCCTTTATGAGCCTGGCGCCTATGGCGCCAGGACTGATGTCCAACATGAGCCTGGCGCCAAAGGCGCCAGGACTGAGTCCAAAGAGTCCCTATAAGGGGCCGCTGGGCTTTTACCCGAGGGCATGATGCCTGCTTCCGGGGGTGCTGGGCCTGGCCTGATGCTCCGGGGGTAGGCATCATGACATTATGCATGTTTCCTTTAATTCTAATTGTATTAGTTTATAAGTTTAAAAGTTTAAATTAAGGACAAAAGAATTGATGGTGAGTATGTTGTTGTTTACAAAATGACTTACCATATGAGTAACAGGTTGATGCCTATGAAAGAAATGAATTTAGAGTGTATTATTAGTTTGATCAGTACACTATTGAGCGTTCAATTTTTCTATATTATCTAATATGTATATTATGCAATCCTTAATGAGAGTTGTTATATTTTCGAATATACCTTTAACTAATAATATCAACAAGTGAAGGATCTTGTCTGAACCATTGTAGTTGAAAAGACTATATCATTATACATATGGATTTAGATTAATAACACGTGTTCTTAAAAATTGTTTAGATTAGGTGGTTCCAGTGAATTGCCACCTATTGATGGAAAAGTACGAATGACATGCCCATAATAACGGTTTTGGTCACGGAAATATCATTATTAATGTTTTCACAGCATTTAAACACCACAAACGACACACGAGTACTGTATCAATAGAAAACACTACATCAAAATGGCCGCCGGCACGCGATGACATCATCACGTTGATGACATCACCGCGTTACGTGCCGACGCCATTTTTTCAACACAAAAACAGCCGGGGCATCCAGCAACGCGTATCTACGCGAGCGAGGTGCCCTGCAGCTGCAATACGGTTTCACCACAGGTAAGAATCCCCTCGCGGGGAAGCAAAGCTTTGTCAGTTAGAAGATTATCCCAATAACAACTCCCTTTATATTTGTTACCATTTAGATTGCCAGAATATACAGGAAGACACTTAGCGGCTATACATCAGCACAACACAGAAAGAACGCTTAGGTGGAGCAGGAATTGGAATATTTTCCAACAAGAAAGTTAACATAAATAAGGCTAAAGCCACAAAGCAACATTGTACAGGTACACTTACTAACGTTGTATAATGTTATGGTTTTGAAGAAAAAGTATATAAGATCAGATGGTCAGATTTATGAGTAGCTTAGTTATTTACTATTCTTTATTGTTTTCTTTATTGTCATTAGTCCCTGAAGAAGGTCTAAGATAGACCGAAATGCATTGGACAACATAATGTTTGCAAACAGTCTTATAAAGATGATGAATTATCAATAAATACATTTATACTTTACCTCATCCAATCAACTGAAAACCTTTTTTTCAACATACTTTGATAATTAACGGATATTTTCAAGATAACTCAGTGGGTTTCCCACACAGGTCCTTCCAGCAGACCGGTAATATTAATCCGGTCAACATTATACCATAATATCCTGCACCTTAGGCACAGGTTTAGAAGCCTTCCTGCACTTCCTAGGGATGTGCAACTAATGCTCAGAGGAAAAGGGGGCACACACTCATCCATTCACTCCTTGGATCAAACTTTCCTGTCTTTGGACAGGAAAGCTAAGAAGAACTACAGATACTACTAATAAAGGGTGGGGTTTGATTCGTGGCTCCTTTGGGAGCCAGGCCATGGAGCGGGCTACTGGGGAGCTCTTGAGGTCTGCCATGAGCGTTAGTGTAATGGTAATAGTTTTGTGGGAGGTTACATTCCTCTTGCGCCGAGGCTAGGGTCTGCTGGGAGTTATTCTGCATGCACCAAACTTTCCTTCACCTCTCATGCTGAACTTTTCTTAACTAGCCCTCTTAGTAGAGGGCAGGGGGGCATTTTAGGTTCAGAAGGTTTGTAAAGTCTGCTTACTAGCAAACGTAGATTTACTTTGCTGTTATGGCCCTTTCCCTGAACGGAGGCTGCTACCATGTGTAACGAAATCAACATTTAGAAGGATTACAATAAAACAAGGATGGAAAGAAGTGAAAGCCTCAACAGGAGTGTGTGTTGGAGTGGGTCACCCCATCAAGATCAAGGCAGAAAGAAGATGTACATTAAAAATAATATGTTAATATTTCTGGCATAGATGGACAAGGTCCAAGGGTAATATCGTAACAGAACATCGAATGACATGTTGTGTGTACACACGCACCCACACCCTTCTCTACCTACCTACACATACCACCCCCCTCCGCTCACCCGCAGTTAACAATAATCTCAGACACATTGGTGATGAGACATTCACGCAGCCCCCGTTCTGCTCCGCAGTACGAAACCGACTTTGCCACTCCTCTCTCAAGATCAGTTTTCTGCCACGTTATCATTGCACTCATTTGAAACGCCTTCGTACCTCATCATGAAGAGCAACTCTTCCCTGGCTGGATTTGCACTGTCACCTTAACAAAATTCCCACATATTTAAGTTCAGGTCTAAGACAAAGCCAACCCAGATTCTAGATTCAAACAGGCCAGAGGGTGATGGCATACACTATGGGCCTCATTACGAGGTTGGAGGTAGCCTTGCCGGTAAAACCGGCAAGGCTACCTCCAAACAGTTAAGAAAATCCGGTACCTGTGAATGGGCAATTAACGGGGTATTACAGCCCCGCTGGACCCGATAATTGCCCTTTCGCCAGTGCTGCATATACCCATTCCCGTTTGAGCTCCATAGGGCTCAATGGGAATGGGGATACCTGTAGCACCAGCACCGTTCATAACGGTGCCGGTGCTTCAAGCTTGCTGTACTCACGGGTGCCTTTCATTCTGCCAGGGCAGACCTGGCGGAATCAAAGGCACCCACAAGCAGAACTCGGAGTTTGACGGTCCGGATACAAAGGTACCGGTAAGCTTAGCGGTACCGTTTTATCCGGACCAGCAACCTTGTAATGAGGCCCACTGTCCTAAACATACACAACCTTTAAAAAAAAGCTGCCATCATTTGAATGCCAACCATCTTTAGGTGAGCATATGACCAACTGTGTGGAAGGTACTGTAGAGTTAAAATAAAGGCAGACGTGGGGAGACCAGGCGTCACTATTCCCCCAGGGCAGCACTTTTTCATTACCTGGACTTATTTTCACACATCAGTCACATACGGTGAATGGGCGTGTTGGGTTAATCAGAAGTTAACACTTTATCCCCCAAAATGCAATCCTTTACAAAAATGAAGCGTGAAATGGTCATCTGATCATCAAACTAAGAAAGGATGCCTCGTCCATTAAAACACACTGGAAAGGTAAAGAAGGTACACTTAGACACACACCTAAATGACACTACAAATGTGAAATTCCAATTTAGCAGGGCAGAGCAAATGTCTGAAGGAGGTACCACTTTGCCAGCCTGGTACATGGCAGGCCATCAGGCTGCGCAGTCCTTTGATTACAGTCCAAATGCAGTGCTAAAAAAAAAAGAAAAAAAAGCTCCTGCTTCAGTTGACCTTTTTCTTTGGTGCTGCGACAGCGAGCAAGGAGGGGCGAAAGTTGACAAGGTAAAATCATCACACACGAGTCACGACACTGCAGCACGGCTGTGGACAGACTGGTCTCCTAACAAACAAAAGGCAGGGAAAACCCAATCTACTGTCAGCCACTGAAATCCACTAGTTTGTCTTTTGTCTGACGTGACGTATTTTTTTCGAGGAACATTGGCGGGCAAACACTACAACATACAGGACTTGCAGTAGGTGGTGGTGGGGGGGGGTGCTTGCCATCTGATCCTGCACGTTGATAGGCTACTCTCCACTTTCCTAAACAAACAACTAGCCACTCTCCTAAACAAACAACTAATTGAGTAATCAACTTGCAGGAACAGGTATAGCAGCGCTTGGCTCTGTAGCTCAAATCAGCCTGCAGAGAAAATCAACAGCCCTCATTACCAGTACCCAATTTTATTAACAAGAAGTGCCGTCTGTGAGACACCTCACAGGTGACCAGGACACGACCATCACTTTTGGATCCAGTTCCTGGGGGTGGACCAATGCGGGAGAATCACCTGGGTGCGGGGTCTTCGGGAGTGGGACACCAGATGGTGAGACGCAGTATCCCCTTCCCCCCTCTAACACCTTTACCCCATCCTACCAGGTAGGATATTTAAGAACTCAACCCCCCCTCCTTTTACAACACAAACACTTTCTCACTGACAGCCCGCTGTGAGAGAAAACGGACTAACACCCGATCCGTATACCTGACGTGTCCCAATACAATGGTCAGGCAAGGTCAGGCAATTACTGACCATCACACACACCTGACTTCCATCACGCTTCCCCACATGGATTAAAGGCAGAGCACAAGAGCACGCTTTGAGTGTGGCAAAACACATGAGGAAACAGAAGTTCCAAGATGCCAGTTTAACAAGAGGAGAAAGATGGCGAAACAGAAGGGGATCGCAAGGAGGGAAGTTCTCTTGACCTATTCGACAGGGAACCATTACTTTCACGAAGCCTCGAGAATAGGAAGCGTAAGACCAGGAAACCAGGCTGAGGAAACGTGCATTGTGTGTTGGAGGCACTCGCGGCCCTCCCGCATCGAGAATCAACAAAGCTGGTGAGTTGGGGAGGCCGATACAAGATCGGTCTGTGTTGAAGCCAAGGCTAAAAGCGGCAACATTGTATGGCAAGCGCTGGAACGAACATTGTATGAAATGCATGTGATAACCAACGCCAGTAAAGTTGAACTGCAGATGAGTGATTGAACTTTGAAACCAAGATATGATACCTTTGACAGACGGGTCCGGCACTGCTTGTGTGCTTAATCGAAGGTCTCTGTAAGGTATCCAGTTGAAAGTTGACAAAAGTGAAAGAGTGGCAAAGGATTTTGAATCCATGTGGTCCTGCTACGGGTCAAGCAAAATACTGCGCACAATCGAAAGTCTTCAATGTTGATACAGTAAAGATTTGTGTTAGATTGATAAATTGGTGCGAGCCCGGCAGAGGGAGACTGATTAAAGATGTTGTGTCAAAGCAGATCTGAGCCCGGCAGAGGGAGATCCAAGGTGAATAGTAAATCACCTAAGAAAATGGCGTATTTATGAAATGCAAAAATGAAAGGAATTTTGTTTGTTGCATTAGGCTCTCTGAAAGTAGAGACTTTGAATGGCAAAAAGACTTTGGCACAGAAGGCCATGATGTTGAAGTTTTGAACTGCACCCTCATGCTAAAGAAGCCAGAGACTGTGCTAAGCCCGAGTGTGCCGTCTTGCCCCGTGTTGAAAACGTGGGGAAGGAAAGCCATCCTGGCATATCATTTCTTGAACACTTTTCTTTTACAGAACATTGTTTCCCACACTATTTGTATTTAGGGGTAAGGATTGGCAATAGGTTAATTAGTATAGGCCCTTTAATTTTGACAAGATACCACTACGACTGCGTTATTATTATTTGATGGTCGTAGCTTGCCCCTTCTTTAGATTTAGGATTAGATAGGTGTTTATCAAACCCAATTGAAGTTCAATAAACACCCTTGAACTGTGGTCACTTGTGTCTGTCTTACTGTTGATACCATGCCTTCCTTACAGGGCCCTCTGAAGTTCATATTTTGAGAACTGCCGGTATTGAGGGACGGATGTTGCCAGCCGATTTAAAGCACTGGATGGACCCAGGGGGCGGATGCCAAATGATGGGTGTAGAGGTGGAGTGAAGGCCCAGGCATTGGTAAGAAAGAAACCAGGGATCAAGCTTGTGGCAACAATGTATTATTTCTTTGTCTGGACCGCTGAAAAGCGGTTGTCGAAAGTGGCCAGATTTTGCATTTTCCTGTTACGCTGTATCGCTGTTATTCTGGTGCGGCTTGACATCCCGTAGTGTTCAACGTAGCATTGCTGGGTCCTGTCCTCTAAGGAGCTCAGAGTTTCCAGCGACATGGGTGCAGTACCGTCTCATACCGTTTGCTTGCTGCCCCTGCATACCTGTACTCATTGTCTGGGATCCCTGAGCAGTGGGTGGGGTGTCTGCTATCCACCTAGCGGTGTTGGAGCAACAGACAGAGGGTCCACCCAGACACTGGTGGGGTTGTAAGTAGTTGCTGACTCCAGGCAGTGTATACGTTTTCCCCTGATTGGGGACAGTCTCCTGTGCCTTATATTGGTATCTAGGTATGGAGGTATAGAGGTATCCCACAGATTAGGCTAGGAAGGTGTGAGTGTACAGGTGGTCTGGCACTCCACTGTATAGAGATAGTGACTGTGTGGCCCCTCTTGTAGGGTCACCTTTGAGCTGTGCCAGTTTGGTGCTTTTTATTATATATGCATCCCGTGTAGTGCGAGGAGTGTCTCAGTTGTCTCCGGTGTCTCCTCTAATCTCTGTGGTTGCCAGCACTTTTGAGAGGAGTGAATTCTCTTGATAATCTACCATCTCTACTATTCCAGATGCTGGATGCGTCAGAACCTCCTATATATACCTCAGTACTTGCGGAGTGCAAGCAGTGTTTCAGGCATTTGGGGTGTGGGGGTGAGGTTTCCCCGGACAACAAAGCAGCAAATTTAGCTTTCTAGGACCAGCTTGTCATCTCAGGTATAATATCCTCACCCACGCCACCCTCCCCCTACTTTCTTGTGGTTAACACTCTCCAGGTACTCCGCCTCCAGTCAACTTGTAGTAGCACCCTCCAAGACTTCAGTATTACTATCTTGCGGTAAATGCTTTTTAGTGTTTCCGCTAGTGTCCTCACTAATTGGTTTATTCGATTGCTGACTTTTGGTGCACTCTGAGCCTTGTATTTTCCTTTTAATCTTATCCTCGTCCAAAATATCCAACATCTCACCTTTTAGCACGTTTGAATTGTAATGGCATACTCCCTGTGAACCGAAATGCCCAGCCAAAGATTGACAGTGCAAGATATTACCGTGTTGACAAAAATGGAAAGGATGGCTAAAGATCTGAGTAATAAGACCAGTGAAGGTGAGGGAGAACTGATGAACTTGGACAAAACTCTGATAACAATTAAAACCTGGGTTAACAAGGAAAATAAACAAATGCACACATCTTTTACGGAAATAGTGGCATGACATTAGAACAAAAAAGGAATACCATTGTCACCATCGTCCCCCATGTACAGTCCAACTTGAGGCGTCTACCCAGAGCTTCTCAGAGGTGTCTTGTTCATTGGACCATGTAGATATGTAGGATCCTATAAATTTCCCCCATAAAAACCTAATCACTGATGTTTCTGTGCTGGGGCCCATTGTCTCCCATGAGCTAGCAAAACGGGTCCGGCTGTATCTCGGTTCGGAGAGGGTTGAGTCACTGGCATGGGACAAATGGGAGAATGCTTGTCTGTTTAGACTTCTGGTAGCTATTCAGGAATATTCCCAGAATTTTGAAAATAAGGCTCAACCTGAATGTCAAGGCCCTCTGCAGCTTGGTTCCCAGTTTTTTATGCCATCGGTAGTTGAGACGAGACAGTGGGCCCAAGGCATGGATCAGTGCCACCAAAGTGTATGTGTCGCATTGTCACCTGTGGAAGAAATTATAGACGCTTTCTCATTGCCTGTGCTTTCTTGTCTACTATCCTCAAAGGATAGAGGCCACAAACTGGTGCCGTATGAGATGAGAGATGTCAGACATGCCCAAAAATGTCTATTGTGGAAGGGTTCATTCTAGCGTCTAATTTGTTATCTAAGCTACCCACCCTTGCCAACTTGCCCGAATGTCAATATAAAGATTTTCTCAGAAGTGAGTGCCCTCAACCTCAAGTGGGGGTCCATAGGGTTATAGCCTTGGGTGAGGGAAACTCTTTACCCAAGGGAGCACAAACTGAAGAATAGTCTATAAAACCACTGACTCGTATTTCTATGACCACCCAAGTGGACAAGAGGGAGTTTGATCAGAAATTGAGTCCCTTAACAAACACCTAATTTATTCATAAGTTGGGGACCTAATGGTGGGAGAGTTGGTCTTGGACCAGGAAGTTTATAAAGCCTCATTAAACACTAAAGTCATTGAGGATAAGCCTACGGCTTTGTAGAAAAAAATAAAAAGATCTGAACAATCTTACTAAATAATCCACCAATGGATCCCACAGCTTTCTGCAGAAACTTAGATGCCAGTTGTCTGTAAAAGAACAGGTGAAGTGATGGAGGACGAGACTCTTACAGGAAACAATAATACTGCATCTGCTATTCCTCCTGCTGTTCAGAAGGTAAAAGAGGAGAAATAAACACTGACGACAACGAAAAAGTCCATGAAAAAAAAGGCCCAAAAGCCAAAGTAAATTCACAGTTGGTGATCACAAAATGTCTAAAGCCTGTAAAACTTTGAATTGAATCCCTGGATCTGAGTATTCTCATGATCCACTCAGTTTCAGAACATGGGAAGGGAAGTACAAATGAATACCATGACGGTGGGCTTTTCGCTGTTTTGGAGGAGGAAGCCTTGACTATCACATCTAAAGACATAAAAACATCTCTAAAACCCTCTGCACGCGAATGTGTTCCTAAAAACATGTATGAGACTGAGAGGAGTGATAACCCTAGGCGTTGATTTGAGAGTAAATTTGTATGTAGAGTTGCAGGTATGTCAGAGAGAAGTAATACTCATCCAAGGGATGGGCTATCCCTTAAGGCCATACCAAAGAAAGGTGTGGAGAATGTTTTCCGTGTATTTCTAACACTAGAAGAATTTAGGAGATTGGTGCAAGAGAAAGTTGCGTATGAGAAAAAAAAGGGGGAAATGTGACCAAAAAACATCCTGGTGCTCTAGCAAAGGG
The DNA here is from genome assembly GCF_040938575.1 of Ambystoma mexicanum. Lineage (NCBI taxonomy): Eukaryota > Metazoa > Chordata > Amphibia > Caudata > Ambystomatidae > Ambystoma > Ambystoma mexicanum. Next base: position 835,702,640 of record NC_090923.1, read on the forward strand.
GGAGATAAATGCAGCCTTTGAAAGGACTAATGGGAAAGGACACATTAATTTGCTGCACAAAAAGTTATACTTTCTAGAAGTAGAAAGGAAATGTAAAGTGCATGAATTTCTTCCTCTCAATAGATCTTACGTCTTGGCTCTATTCGAAGACATTCCAAAATTGAACCTAGTAAAATATGGTGATTTGGTTCGGGTTCAATTTACTTGCTCAGGGTAAATAGATATGGTGAGGATGGGATTTAAATCGGAATTAATCAGAAATGTGGTACTGGCTGAAAGCCAGGCCTTTATAGAATTGGGATATGAGCTATACACTTGGGAGCAGGGAGTGTGCAGTGATGAGTAATCATTTAAAGGAGGGTACACAACAACTACTGATGGTTAAAATTAATTGCGAAGATCAAAACCCATGTAGGATGCCAAAACTGTTAGGTCCTAAAAGAATTGTTACGTAGACTGGTCATCAATCCTGAATTCTTTGCATACAAAGAGTGATGTGGGTGATGGTAGATTCTGAGGTAACAACTTTAAAATCTCATCATGGAATACAAGGGGCTTCACCCATTTCTCCTCTCCCTATTCTCTCTGGGGCTCTTCAGAATTCATACGTTACAGAAAACATGTATTCTTAGATCAACCAATATTAGAATACTGTCTCCTATGAAACGGCACATAAGAGGCTGACGGGGAGGCCCTTTGGAGGCTTATTTTGTGCCGTTAGTAATGACTGTAATGTGCTGATGGTAAAAACTCCAAGTGGAAGAAAAATATATTCTAGTGGTTAACTTAATAAGGCAGGGGAGGGGCGAAGCGGCATCACATGTTTGAGATTGAATGTCTATTTTAATGCTAATTCTGATGATCTAATGAAATTCTTAGCTAGAATAGACTCCATGCTGGAGACATACCTTACAGAAGATAGCAGCTGTATACTTCTAGGTGATTTGAATAGTGAATGTCAACACGAGAAGTACTACCTGGGACAGTATGCAAATGTAAGGTAAGCCCGGGAAAGAGGGCATATATGCAAAGATGTTTTGGGGTGCCTGGGACCTTACTTCAGTCAGCTGTAATTTAAGGGATATGTTCCCCCTAAGCTAGCAAGGAGGCTGCAGGGTGGGGGCTCAACCCTAGATTATATTTTTTTTATCAAAAGACCTTTTTCATCAAACTGAATCCCTAACAATTGTAGATAAGGGGTGAGCGATCACTGTTGTTTGACCCTTGTGCTTCAATGAAGAATTGAATATGTATCGACCTTTAATAACCAGTGTGTTGAAATAACTGGTAATAATAACTGAGTTCTTTGGGGACCAACTTTTACAGATAGGTTTAATACCATAATGGCAGAGTGCTTATGGCAAGAAACAGAGAAATACTAACCCCATTGAGATTTGCCCCATTTATTCAAGACACACTGATGGGCTTGATTCCCTGTAACAGGCTTGCTGGATGTGGGAGAAAGAATAGACAACATGTTTTTGATCCCACCAGCCATAACGAAAAGAAAAATGATTACCGCCAGATTAGGGCTATTAGGAAAATGGGGACTACAGATTTCCCTCTTTAAAAAAAAATAAAGCGTGAATACGCCAACCGGGTGAAAGCAAAGCGACATGTGAAGTATTAGCATGATGCAGCGAGAATTTTGGACTCTGCGAATGCTAAAAGGGAGGCCTCTTTCTGGTCCCTAATAAAAGAGAAGTTCAGAGGTCATTAAAGGTTAATCCTATTGCAGCCAATATCTGGGTCGACTTCTTCTCAAGACTCTATGGGGATGTTCCCTTCACAGTTGGGGGGCATAAAGAGGTCTTCGAGAGTGACAGTAATCGATTGGGATGGCTTCAGTATTACTTTGGAGGAAGTTCATTCAGCTATCATGAGATTCAAGAATTCTAATGCTCCAGGAACGGATGGCTTGTCGAACCTTACTATAAAGTCTGATCCTGATGTGTGGTACTTCATACTCCTTGAGGTATTTAATAATGTGAAAAATCAGAGGATAATTCCCCTGACGTGCAGAGAGGCTACTCTGATACTTAATTATAAGGCATTTGACAGACGTGATCAAATTAATGACCGGCCAATATCTTTATTGGACGGTACATACAAGATCTTTTCCTCTGGTGCTGAATTACTGCTGCAGTGAAACAACGATACCAATGTGGAGCGATATTTACCAGTCTGGCTTCAAAAAAGGGTGTGAATGTCCCATTGTATTGTTTTAACATTGGAGGAAGGGAGACAGATATTTACAGCCTTTTTGGATATAAAAAAGGCATTAGACTGTGTCAATCGGGGACTCTTGTTGTCCAAATTACAGTCCCAAGGCTGTTCACCTCCTGTACTTGATATGCTGATGGCATTATACAAAGAAGTAATACTTAGAGGGAGGTTGGATGCCACCGGGAATTCATCGGGTTGGATAAAAAGTGAGAGGGGCCTGCACCAAGGGCGCTTTTTTTGGTCCTTTTCCTCTTTAATGCCTATATAGCAGACATGGGTGGCACCTTGATACAGGCGAACATTCATCCTCCAAAACTTGGAAACTTGGCTATACCGTACCTTTTTTACGCAGATGACCTGGTTTTACTGGATTATCAAGTAGGTCTTTAGAGAGCTTTACGAGCAGTGAATTCTTATTTTAAGAAGGTGGGTTTGGAGATGAATGAAGTAAAGTCCAAGATTCGTATCCTAAACAAATTAAGAAAAAAGGAGACTAAGAAATTTCGGTGGTGGATTAACGACCTGAGCAAGTTTAATCTATTAAATATCTGGGAGTCTCTATTTGTAGTACTATGAAACCCTATGAACAATACTCAGTAACTAAGACAGCATTAATTCCTTTGTTACTACAGCTAAAATAACTGTACAGAGAATTTGGACGGTACTCCCTCCTCCCATTCTTAAAATGTTACAAGCAAAAGATTATTCCTCGGGCCATCAACGGTGCCGAAGCAGTTCTTAATAAGGAACTCTGGCCACTGTTTGAGGGTAATATTTGGCGTAAGGTATTATCCCTGCCTCAAGGTACCCCATTACCAGCTTTAAGGTGCATATTAGGTCTTACCTCGATCCAGACGATGGTAGACTGAAGAACTCTACATCTATATAGAAACTTTCTACTGCCCCTAGCTAAATATGTTTGTAGAGCAACAAGGTGTGCTATCTTCAGGTAGTTGTAAAGCTTAGCAGAACATTGTACTAAAATGATGGATGGTGCAGGATGGCATAACCGAGGAAATACTGTTGTGCAGACCAAACATGGCCAAGAAGTGCCTTGTTGAAGAAGACTGGTCCGATAATAGGCTTTGGTTAACTATTAATATAGTCTTTGATCATTGCATCTATGACATAAGATCTGTGGGCTCCGTGAATGTAATACTGCAAAAATATCCTTCTTGAATGAAGGCGAGCTTGGCTGTACTTAAAATTGAATCTGTTTATAACAGTGGAAGTGAAAGGGGCGTGAAAACATGCCCCGTGGAGAGCGTTTGTGCCATCTTTGTTTCACTGAAGTTGAATCTTTGCACCACCTGGTAGTAGTTTGCCCACAGCTTTCTAGATTGCGGGTCACGATGCTGGCTAAATATCTATCAAGTGAAATGCTTTTATTGCCAGATAAAATTTGGCACACTCTACTTGGAGATCCCCCAATACCCATGATGGTTGCTGCTATAAGATTTATTTTTATATGAGATATTCCCCAAACAACTGTGCTGCAATAGTAAAATGATGTGAGATTGGACAATGATTTTCTATTTGTTTTAAATGGTTGGGAAATATATATTGGATTGTTTTTCTTCTTTTTAATAACTAAAGGTAGGCTATGTTTTAGGTAGGGCTGATGTAATTTGTGAGGGAAAACTGTGATGAACACTGTTTTGATATATACTTATGTTAATGTGGTCCTTTTTTTCTTGTCTCTTTTTTCCTTTTTCCGTAAAATATGCCTTTTTTACCCTCTTCTTTTTAAGCTTATTTGGTAAGAATAACGATGAATAATCTTGCTGCTATTTTTATAATTCTTGATCTTTTGATGCTGCTTGTGTAAATCTGTTCTTTGTGTATTGCTTGCCTTTCCGTTTGTGTGCAAAGCTTGATTTTTAAACCATAATGCACAGTACACATTTAAAAAAAAGTAAAAGCCATTTCAAAGAGAAATGATGTGCAATTCTGCGGTAAAGACAGAGAGGCAGTCATAGGGTGCTTTTACAAGTTGCATTGGTAGAATGGATGAGGTAGACCTGGTGATGAAGAGGTAATAAAGGACCATAGGCATTTGACAGTCAGAGTCTAGGGCCGTTATATACATAATTACAATGTATGTTTACATGCTCCTGTAAGACATTAGCATGAGAGGTGCGTTGGGCGGTCAGTCGAGGAAGGGAGCATGTTGGGGCTCCCTCACTCACTAGCAGGTGGAGTTTGGGTCTGGTTTTGAACAGTGTGATTGATGAAATTGTAATTGGTTATTTATAATGCACTTAATACCCTAGAGGTTTCTAAGCGCGGACCGGGGTATCGAACCTGTGTTGCTCCACGCCACCTTCCTTCCAAGATGAGCGCATTGCCCATGAGCTATCTTCCCAAGATAGCTCCTGAGGCTTTGATGTCCCAGGGAAGTGCCTTCTCGTGGAGTGGGGCAAGTATAAAAAGGAGTGAAAGTGGGAGGAGGCACAGGGGGACAGGGGACCAATGGGTTGTTGAGATAAGATGAGCACAGAGTCCAAGAGGGAAGAGTACAGTGAGATGCATTCAGCGAGGTACAGAAGGGTGACACAGTAGTTGGATTTAAGGAAGAAAAGCAGGAATTTATAGAGAAAGTGATTTTGCATGGAGAGCCATCCAACGGATGATGGTATGTTGAGGATCTGGGTAGGTTGAAAAGGTACATGTAACACAGTTAGGGACATTGTTGAGGAGAGCATAAGAGTACAACGCTTTAATAGAGTGTTAAATGAGGTGTGGACAGACTTTTCTTGTGTTGAGGACGGTGAGTCTGAATGTGGTGGCCGTGACAGTGATGAACTGGAAGAGTTTAATGTCATTGTCAAAGAGGAACCAAAGGTTGCAAGCCATGGGTGAAAGGGTGAGGAAATTGGGTGGAAAAGAGATGGGGGAATGGAGAGTAGGGATACATTTGGGGGCTGGTAGAAAGATCACATTGTTTATCAAGGAGATACGTAAGTGGCAGTATTGAGGCATCCGTTAATGGGTGGTGGTGAGACAGTTGGTTAAGATTTCAGATGTAGCGCCGTCAAGGGGGGGGGGACGATTTGGGTATCGTCACTGATGAGGGCATCGTTAAGCCAAAGGAAGAAATGAGTGTGCTGAGTGGGGGGATTTAGTGGAGCAAGCAGTGTAGAGATCCTAGAGGTGTATCCCTGGGGACGGTTCTGCGAGAGGCAGTGTTGAGATCCAAGAGAAGAAGGCACATTCAGAGCGCTAGAAGGGCACCAATTCAAGTATGGTATCCTTAAAGCCAATGGAGCAAAGAGTTTGGAGGTGGGAGGATGGTCCACAGTGGTGAAGTCTATGGAGATATCAGCTAGAATAAGGATGGAGGAGAGAGTGGTGATTATTGGTAAGGAAGTTGCAGACGTGGGTGTTGGCAATCTTGGTGGAATATTTGGACCAGAATCCAGATTTTAGAGGTTCACAAAGCGAGTGTACCTTGAGATAGTAGACTACACAGTTAAGGAGAGTGACACGAAGATAGAATGAGGAATTGTTGAGGTCAGCAGTGTTATTTGTTTTAGTATAGGTATGATAGTGACTATTTGGCCACATGGTAGAAAGATGCCAGTTGAGGGAGAGAGGTTGAAAAGGTGAGAGGAGGTAATAGGTGCAAGTCCGTTGATAGTTTGGGTTGTGAAGGGATAGAAAATAGCAGAGGATGGCTTGGCAGAGCAAAGGCTGGGTGAGTATTTGGTGGCACCTGTTAGAGAGAAGTGAGATAGCAAGGAAAGTGTAGCGGAGATGTTAGGTGTGGAAAAGTACAGAGGGCTGAGAGAGATAGAAGGATGGAGAGGGTGTTATATATATTGAACGGTTTAGAAGGTATGTATGAGGAATGCTCCTCTGCAGAGACAGAGGAGGATATAGAGAGCTTCTAAAGGGGCAGACACATGTTTTGTTGGGTCATGGATAGTTTACGAGGGTAGGAGAAGAGAAAGTACAAGATCTGTGTCATAAGAGGATTTGACAGACTCGAGAGCAAACGCGGTTAGCAAGAAATTAAGTTTTCTTTGCAGATGGATTGGGCGTTCCAGAGGAATAGAAGGAAGGTGGTTAGCATAGATGAGGTTGGAGGGGGTCAGATGGGAGGGACACAAGCCTTTGGGAAGAGAGTGGAGGTTGGATATGGGGACACAAGATGGGGAGGGGAGCAGTGGGATTAGATGGCAGGTAGGTGAAGGCCTTGAGAGTGGAATAGTTAGAGCAAGGTAAGTGGTAGGATTAAGATTGGTAAGAGTTTGATGCGCAAAGGGGACTAGGGGTAGAAGTATGAGGGTAGGGAATTGCTGGATCTCAGGGAGGTGTTGTTAGACTTGGCAGGTAGGAGGAGAACAGTAAGGTGTAGTAGGACGTGGTGACCAACAGTAAATATTAGGGTGCAATAGGCCTGTAGTAATCAGCAATAACAATTAAGGTAAAATAGGATGGTGGTTATCAACAATACAAATTAGGTTGCAAAACGCTGATAGCAGGCAACAACAAAAATTGAGGTGAAACATGTTAGAAGCGAGCAGCTGTAAAACGTCTTAGCCAGTAGGCTGGTATTGACCAATAATACACATTATTATGCAAAATTCAGTTAGTGACTGTGAGGTTTATACACAATATTGGTAAATAAACACAGTTAAACGGAGAATGTATATTCTTATTCTCAAGATAACTTTTATTATCAACGTATAACTCTTCTAAACTTTTTTCTATGTTTTCTTTCAGATAACCAAATAACAAGGATACAGGTGGTTCCCCGATGTCTTCTGGAGAGGACAGAGTTCTCTTTTGACCAAGCGGATCAGAATATTTCAGGTAAGCCTTTGTTAGACTTCGTGTCTTCCTTTCTTTGACATCTATAATATTGTTTGAGTCTTTTCTCTTTTCCTTTGCTCGGATTCACTTCTTTTCTTTTGGTCTTCCTCTTTCCCTTGTCAAGACTATCCTATGTTAATTAGTCTTTTCTCCTTTGCTTAAGGTCTTGTCCCCCTCTTTATTCTCTTCACTCTTCTAATAGTCTGAAATCAACATTTCTCAGCATGCGTTTCGGCCCTTCGCACCCAGTTCATAGCGTAGCGGCTCTTCCCAAATAACTCGTAGGGTAACTGTGTTTCATCAACAACTCATAGCGTGATTGCGCTTCCTAAAGTATCCATAACGCAATGGCATTTCCTAAATAACTCGTAACAAGTCAGCGTCAACTAATACACAGCGCAACAGTGTTCGCTTATCACAGCGCTGCTCTTTCTTTCATAGTAACAGCTTACCGCTAATCAGCTGGGTCACGTCACATGGGTCTTCCGATCGTTCCTACGGGGTCATTCCCCTGCTTGCTCCCTCGTATTCATCAGCGTTGGTTTACACCACTTCCGAGGGTCGCCTTCTGGTCACTCTGTCAGCCTGTAACGACTTTCTCTCTCTCACCTCCAGGCACCTGCGGGGAATCCGTCACGATCGCGTTCACTACTCTTCCAGAAATACGGCGATCATTCTTCTCTCCTCAAACAAACCGCTTCCCCTCTTCTTAGCCGTGACACACGATCAGCTGTTCGTCTTGGCGTTCTCCGCTGACCAATACTTCTATCTTCGGAAGACTCACCGAGTCAACAGCTGCTCGGCTCGGCTCGGCGCGGTCTCCGTTGTTACGAGCTCCGCCGCAGCTATCCGCTTCGACAGATCAGCTGTTCCGTCGTACGCTGACTCTCCCCCTCTTCGGTTTCTCTCGGCCTCACATGAGACAAACCCAATAGCGATTTCTAACTATCGCATATATTATTAGTTTCATTAACTTCTGCTTAACTCGGTGCAACGGCACAACTCCCTTCTTCTCTTTTGCTCTCTCAGTACGCCCAGTTTAAACCGTCTTCCTTCAAAACCTCCTCCTCGGTCTCCTGGCAACCAAAAAAAATAAAGAAAGGACAATTGTTGTCATCCAAGTTCATCTCTCTCAAATCTTCTCTGTGATTGGCCCAGTGACCTGTCAATTACTCCCTTCTTTTAGATATCCTCAATTAACCCTTCATATGGTCTTTCTGCCTAGTATTAACAGAGCCTGAGCCAGCTGGTGTCTTTGTTACAAAATCTGCTCCCTTTTTATCACAGTGACCAACAGTAAAAATTAAGATACAAAAAAAGTTGTGCCCAACTGAAAGTGTTGGTAGTTGCCAACAATAAAAATTGTTTAAAAAATAGTAGGACGTGAGCAATCAAAAATAAGAATTAAAGTGCAATAAGCTGCTAGTGATCTGTTCTTTTCACTGTTCGAATTGAGCCCAAGTTCAGATGTGGTCCATCTGAGTGGGTGTGTTCATAGTGAGGGCAGTCGTGGCTAGGGTTGTAGGTGAAAGCAAGTCATGCAAGGGAGGCAGAGCAATGGGGTCGCAGGAATAAGCCCTAGAAAGTAGAAATGCTGCATGCGGAAACTTATGATACATGTTCCTAGGATGCATTCATAAAGACATACTGAAAAGCACTTGCCTGCTGGTGCTTGTTGCATGAAGGAGCTTTGAGTTTGCGTTTCTAGAGCACATTGGGAAGGGAACATTGCTACAGACCAATCCATGTTGAACGTAGTATGTGAGTGCCTAACACGCATTGAGAAAGCCACCCTGGTATGGCATGTTGCATGTCAGAGGTAGTAGTAAGAACTCCTGAAACATTGTGAGAAAGAGGCACTGACAGATTATAATACATGCTGGATGCAGGAGTCAGGACTCCAAGAGGATCCTCAGAAAAAAACACTGAAAGATTACAATGCAAGCAGGATACACAAGAGTACTCCTAAAAGTATTTTGAGGTGGAGACAATGAATGATTGGCAAAGCGAGAGGTCGTGGAAGGGTTGGCGACTGTCCCCTTATCGCCAATTTTCCTTCCCTGGTGCATAACCATTAATGCTACCACAGAAACACATCAATCCAAACTGCTATGGACCATGCTACAGAAATTGCAGGACAGCAGGCTGACCCTGCACAGAAACCAGTATGAATTCTAAAAAAACACCTGTAATTCTTCAGCTACCGATTATCAGCACAAGATGTGTATCAGTCATCGTCTGAGCCACGTTTATGACGTGAGGTGTACAGCTTCCTAGGTATGGAGAAATAAGGTAACACGTTCCTACCTACCCTGACCACCTTCGAGATCTGGATGCTAAATGTGAAACAAGCCCTATCCATGCAAGCCAACATGTCTGAACACTGAGTTTGTAGAAGATGTGAGTCCATGCAGACAGGGTCTGGTGCTCCTACAGATATGATGGGAGAGTGAGCCCGAGTGAGTAGTCTGCACCAGCAGGGTGCTCACAGCCACCAAACAGAGCTATTCAGTGAGAAAGAAGGAAGCAATACCATTCTTTTGGGCCATGATCAGTTCCACCTTTATCTATATGGACCCACTTTTACAGTAGTGACTGATCATAAGCCTCCCATGCCCCTGTACAATGGATCTGCACTCAAGTTACAATCAACTGTAGAAAAGGGGACTCTGCAGTTAGAGAAATACAAGCTGGGGGTTGATTAATGGTGTGATGTAAGCAACACTGCTGATGATCTCTCCTAGCACCACAGACCCACCAGAGAAACAAAAAGGCTGAACATGCGCACATCAGAGAGGAGATCACAAGGCCACCGGCCCTCATGGTACCTGAGGTAGAGAATGTCACACTCCAGAATGAATGCCTACAGATATACAAGCTAATCAAAGTGGACAATGGAAACAGTTAGTGGTGTAGAAACACCACTACACAACAGAAGTGAAAAAAACATGCAAGTGCTCATGAACCTACGCCATGAGCTGTAAGTCTCAGAGGAAAGCCTCTTACTGTGAGACGCTCATATTGTTTTACTGCAGTCATTAAAAGCATGGTCAGTGCAGCTCACTCATGCTGCTCAGAAGGTCTTTGTCAAAATGATTGCTCGGGCCAGAGAAAATATGTAGTTTCCAGGGCTGGGTGCCCTCTGGAGTTGGTAAACCCAAACCTCCTGTCTTGCCAAACATCAGGAGCAGGAGAGCAGCCATCCCCCATGGCAGTAACTGACTTCAGCATGAGTCCATAGACATAGATTCAGCACAGAGCTCTACAGACTACCAGATGGCAGACATTGGCTGGTCATGGTGGACGGGTTCACTAAATGCCCTGTAGCTACAATTGTGGAATCCACAGTTGCTGTTGTGGTGTTGACTACATATGGATGGCCACTGAAAAGGAAACCAGCTAACAGCCCCCCCCCCTTTCATGGCAGGGGGGAATGGAAAGCACACTTGTAAGAATGGGGCATCAGAGATCATGGGATAACGCCTAGTGGGCTGCCAGCGAAAAGAGAAGTGGAACGCTTCATTTGGGCTTTAAAAAAATATGTAAACTGGTGCTGGAAGAACTCATACTTGGAATATATCAATTCCTTATGGACTACTGTAGTGCCATTCTTACCCACTCATCCTGCTCCTGCTGTAACCACAGATCAGAACCATGAAGCAGAACCATGTAGAGGACAAGCGTAAGAAGAGCAACACAACAGTTACAAATGTAAAGTAGCAATGGTGATGGTAACACAACGGTGACCAGCAATGTGTTTCTAAAAGTTCAAAGGGCCTTAGCCCCACATGACTCCATTACCAATAGTTGATGCTCCTGACTCCTGCGTCAATAAGGAGCTGCTGGCACACCCACTTAGGAAGTGATGCGAGATCTCCCAACTCTCAGAACAGGCCAAGGGAATCAAGACACCATCTGCAACATGACCCATTCCCCTCGGCTGCAGACTCCCAAGAGGAACGACTGAATCCGTGCCCCCCTGTTTATTGCCCTTTTAACATGGGCCATGACTGTGTCATGGCCTAAGCTAATAAAAGGAGTCTCTGCGGACACGTGAGACAGAGCGGCTGCAGACGCCCAAGAGGAACGAGTGGAAGATGGAGGACTCCTGGCCAGCACAGGAAAATCCAATCGAATGGCTCCTTACAATCCTGGGCCAACCTGGCAGTGCATGTACAAATGCCCATTGTCTGAAAGGAAAGAGCTCTGTGCCAGTGCAGCAGACACATGGAAAGTGCCCTCACAGAACTCGGGCCATGAGGCGGTGACGAGAGGGCGCAGAGGCTGCCCGCTGCTACAAGTAAAGCGAGCAGCACTCTGGTGCTCTGGCAGCCCCATCAAGACCGGGCCGCTGTTACCCAGCACTCCACGTGTTAAGGGCACTTGGCCCCCTCCGTTGGGGAGGCGGAGTGCTAGCGTGACGTGGGAGCGGGGAAGTGGGGGTTTGTGGGAAAGGCGCGTAGAGCGCCAGTTACGGGAACGAAGGAAAGAATAAAGAGGTTTCCTTTATACCTCCGTGTGTGCGTCCTTTCTTTGTGCCGCGACCTCGGCAACATTGGCGACGAGGCTGCTCCTCGCACACCGGAGTCCTCCAGCGGCAGTCCGCCACGTCCCGGCTCGCGTGCAGGGAACCACGCGGAGCCTCCTCCTCCTGCTCCTCCTTCCGTGGCACTGGGCGCAGACACCCGCCAGTGCTCGCGCGCGGGCGGCCGCGGACCCGCCGCGCCTCCTCCTCCACCGCATACAAGGCCGCAGATAAAAAAAAAAAAAAAATTTCGTTTACTTAAAACGACGCGTGTGAACCGCATCCTCCATGCCAGGCGGTCCCTACTGCTCACGCACGCCAGCGGCTGCTCCAGTCCCCTGTCACGGACCACGCCAGCGACGTCTGTGAGCCACCTCTCACCGTTAAAGGCCCATAGCCGGACCTGCCTTCGCACGTTTGGGTGAGTGCGCCGGTACACGCCTGCGTCTCCATAACCTCACACCGCCCGAAGATCGCAGAGGTCTCATCTCCTGACGACATGAGCGTCCAGGGATCCAATCCTGGGTCCCCGCAGCCTGTGCGCGCAGCAAAATCAATACAGCTGAGGCTGCCCCCGCCATTCACCATGACGCCTCAAGCGACAAAAGGACCCAGGTGGACTGACTGGATGGAAGATTTCCACCATTTTGTGCGGGGGTCTGGCGATGGTGACTCCCCCAACATCAGGGACATCTTTCTCAACCTCGTGGGGGGCGAAATCAAGACCGTGGTAAAAACAATCCCGACGGCAGAGCAAGACACCTTCCCCAACCTGATTAAGGCCCTGGACAAGCTACTCATCATCGAAGTCAACCGAGACTATGAGAGATATCTGTTCAACAAATGCACCCAGCTGCCACACGAGACTGTTGATGAGTTCATAACTCGCCTAAGAGTGAAAGGTGCTAACTGCCAGTTCGACGCTTTCTCCCTAGAAGAAGCAATACGGCTGAGAGTGATAGAAGGTTGTCTCTCTCCTGCACTCAAGAAACAACTTTTGAAAAAGCCTCTCACCATCCCCGAAGTGAGCGAACTCGCTCGCATACACGAGAGAGTTGATGCACAAGCCTCATCCATGAGCAACACAAATAACCCCAAACAAGACACCAATGAACTCATAGGCGCCATACAGCCGCCTCGACAAGGCGACAGAGGACCACAACAATATAGAGCACCAGGGGCACCAACCCCGCGCCAGCAAAGACAGTGCTATCGGTGCGGGATGTCATTCCCACACTCCGGGTCGTGCCCAGCATTATCCCAACGGTGCACGAACTGCGGAAGAGAGGGGCATTTCCACTCTGTATGTAGGGAGGGCATACCATTTCCCCTGATGCGTCCACAAGCACCCGCCAGAACGCCGTTTCGGCCGCCACCCTCACAATACAATCAACCGAGGCAATACCAACAAGGGCAAAACCAGAGACGATATGTCAGAGCAATTGATGAATACCAAATGCAGGGATACTACGTGCAACCAGACCAGGTGGACCAGCCCAGGCATTTCGTGGATGAATACGAAAACCCCTCCATGGAACAAAGGCCGGAGGCATTCTATCATGAAGATCAAGAAGCAGCCTACAATGCGCCGCATGATCCATATGACCAGGACGAGTTCGTCAATCTCATTCTTGACAACGAAGAGGCGCGCGAAGCCCCAAAAATCCCGATCAAGATGGGAAATTACCAGTTCCAGTTCATGATCGACTCTGGCGCCACTGTGAACATCATGGGCGAGCAGGACTACGGCAGGATGTCAGACCCACCACAGCTTGCCCCGTCACATTCAAGAATCTTCCAGTGGGGCGCTGCTACCCCTTTGCAGACGGTGGGACAATTCGCTCAACGGTTTCTCCTGAATGGACGACAGGTGGACACCACCATCCACGTCATTCGCTCGCTCACCAGGAGTAGATGCCTTATCAGCTACCACACAGCATCCCGCCTGGGTCTGATCGAGATACACGTGAAAGCAGGTGATACCATTACTGCAACCTCAAACAACCCGAAGGACTCAATTAGCGCAATAGCATGCGTTCGAAACCAGAACCTAATCACACAAGACGACATAATGGAAAGATTCCCAAAGCTGTGTACTGGATTGGGAAAACTCAGAGCCCCTCCCATCAAGCTACACATCGACCCGCTGGTACGCCCAGTGCCGCAACACCCCAGACGGGTCGGGTTTCACCTCCAAGAGGCAGTGTCCGAGGCTCTCCAGCAATTACTCTCCGACGGCATTATTGAGCCAGCAACGGGCCCAACCCCATGGGTTTCCCCCCTGGTGGTCGTACCAAAAGAAGGTGGAAAAATCCGTCTATGTGTGGACATGAGGGTGGCCAACACGGCTATCCAGCGGGAGAGGCACCCGGGTCCATGCATCGAAGACATGATTGTGCAGTTGAACAATGCCCAGATGTTTTCCAAGCTCGACCTGGTGCAGGGCTATCATCAGCTGGAGCTACACCCTGACTCTCGAGTCATCACAACATTTGCGACACATGATGGCCTATTCCGGTACCGCAGACTGAATTTCGGTACCTCGTCCGCTGCGGAGATTTTTCAGGAAGCCATACGTCAAATTATCAGACCCGTTAAGGGTGCTCTAAATTACAGCGACGACATACTTGTGTTCGGCGCCTCCAAGGAGTCCCACGACACAGCGCTGCACGCCACGTGTGAAGCCCTTCAAGCTGCTGGTCTCACGCTCAACATCTCCAAGTGCAGATTCAGCAAGACGAAACTTAAATTTTTCGGCCACATCTTCTCCGGGGAAGGGATGATGCCGGATCCCGACAAAGTTGCCACAATCACTGGCCTTGGCGAACCGCTGCAGGTTGCAGACGTCCGCTCTTTCCTCGGCATGGCGGGGTACTGTGCGAGATACATTCCCCACTTTGCCTCCCTCACCGACCCGTTGAGGAGGCTCCTGCAGAAGGAGACAGTGTTCGAGTGGACTCCCGCATGCCAGCAGGCATTCACTGCCATCAAGCAGGCCCTCACGGAGGCTCACCGCCTGGCCTACTTCAACCCCGCGTGGCACACCGAGGTGGTGGTGGACGCAAGCCCAGTCGGCCTTGGGGCCATACTAGCTCAAACCAGTGGGGCGGACATCAACCCGAGACATGTGGTCGCTTATGCGAGCAGAGCGCTATCCACGCCGGAGCTGGCTTATTCGCAAGCCGAGAAGGAGAGTTTGGCCGCAGTATGGGCATGTGAACACTTCCACAATTTCCTCATCGGGAAGAAGTTCACGCTAATTACCGACCACCAGGCACTCCTATCCCTGTTCGGGAACCCGCACACCAAGATGCCACCAAGGATTGAGCGGTGGGGCATCCGGCTTCAAGAGTACAACTACGACATCATCCATCGCCCCGGAGGTGAGCTGAACCCAGCCGATTATCTGTCACGACACCCTGTGGGGCCCCCGCTGACGCGGAAAGGAGATGTGGCCTATGTGCAATATATAGCAGATCGATCGCTACCACCAGCGTTGTCCCTCGAAAGGGTGGCCGCTGCATCTGCCGCCGACCCGACGACAGCCCTTGCAATCAGTTTGACTCTAACCAACAAATGGAAGGACCACCACAGGGCAATGCTAGCCCACCCGGGCGTCAACAAACAGGAAATCGCGAGACTGGCCAGAGTGCAGGGTGAACTGGCTGTGAAGGACAACAACATTCTTCTACGAGGCTGCAGGATTGTTATCCCCGCCACACTACGAAACGAGGTGGTCCGCACGGCCCACGAAGGTCACCGAGGGGCGGAGAACACCAAGAAACAGTTGAGATGCTACGTCTGGTTTCCCTTCCTAGATGTGGCGGTCGATGAATGGGTGAAAAACTGCCATGCGTGCCAGTGCACCGCCTCAATGGAACGTCCACCCCCGCTGCAACACACACAGATACCAGATCGCCCCTGGGAACGAGTAGCCGTGGACTTCTACGGACCGACCGAAACTGGCGACTACCTCCTGCTGCTAATAGATGAACATTCAAGGTTCCCCATAGTCAAATCGGTCTCCACCAAAGCGTTTCCCCAGGTGGCAGAGGTGCTAGAGGAAGTATTCAGCGAGTGGGGGGTTCCCAAAACCATCAAGTCTGACAATGGACCACCATTCTGTGGGCACGAGTTTGGAGAACTAGCGATGCATTTGGGTTTCAAGCACATGAAGATAACCCCTCGACACCCCGGCGGTGATATGTGAATACACAGTGCCCCAAGTCGGGGCAATGAAAACAAAATTACATATTCAACATCTGTGCAAGGCTAAGAAGGTGCTCTTGTCATTTGAGCGATGATGTCAGATCCCTGGCCTACCAGCAGTGCAACTGACAGTTGTGCTCCATGTCAGAGCTCAAGTAAAAAGGGGTGCCCCAACTTGGAGCAAGGGAATTGGCAATGGCTGGGCAGGTGTGCTGACCACCAGCATCACGGGCAGCGGTATCAGAAGGCCAAGCCCATTTGGAATATCGTGCCGACTGGCGGTGAAACCTATAGTTCCATGTTCGAGCAGTGAGAACAGAAGCCCGAGGAAAATCCTGGCCCAAGAGGGACAGTAAGTGGCTGATGGCAACAGTGTGTTGGAAGTGCTGCATGGCAGCCGCCCCCACGTTTATGTGGGCAATCTCCTGCCCGAACGAAGGAGGGGGCCAACCTCGGCTGACGTCAGAGGAGATACATCCTGCCAGAAGAAAGAGAAGCAGCCCATGCAGCGGCAGGAAGGTGAAGATCCTGACAACGGGAGCCTGGGTGGTGAGGTATCCGCCGCTGGGGGAAACCAATACAGATGAGGATCTCCCACCCGGGAGAGGGAAGGACTAGTGCCTGCCACATGCGCACATATAAGCGAATGAGAAGTGACCCGGTCTTCAGAGTTTAAAAACGGAGGCACGTGGCTGAAAGAGGTGCACCACCTTTTGTGATCTCGGGCCAACATCACAGCGTGCCGCAAGGTCAGACAGCAGATGCTGGTGACAAGGTCGGACTGGAAGAAGAACAGGAATGTGGCATCAACTGGAGCGGCGTGCCAAGGTTGCTTAGTAATGATGGTGGCTGGCCCAGTACAGCAGACACATGCAAGTGATCTGCTGAAGGCTCCGGGGCTGTGCCAGTGAACAAGGTTGTTCTCTGGATGACTGCCTGCGGATAAGGTACGGCAGGCAGCACTCTGATGATTTGGTAGCCTCTCTAAAGGCATGATGCTTCGATGGCGGAGTGGATAAGTGAAAGGCCCACATCACTGAAAAGAACAAGGAGAACTCCCCCACACCCTTCAAGTTCCCAGGATCGGCCGTGAGCAACTGAAGCTCCAGGCCCATGGAGTGTCCATCTAGGGAAATGCGGCCCAACAGGCTGATACTCCCGGTCAGCCCTATACCAGGTGCTTTGCTGCCTTTACCAACAAGTCGGGCCACTCAACTGCTCTGTGGTCCGGAAGGAATTGAAGCAACGCAGCTGCCTGTGTGTAAGTGCACAAGTAGTAGACAAGCCCTGTAACTAGGCTGGGTGATGTCTGCGGAGAAAATAATCCAACAACCACTAACTGTATCAGTGCCCGACAAGAGCGTGTGACGAGCTCGACTTTCAGCCAACCATGACATTGAAATAGATGGCTGGGAAGAGAGTAGGAGGACTAAACTGGCACATGCATGGTAAAGACACGGGAAGGTTGCAGTTCAATGGGAGTGCTTGTGCGCCCTCTGCTGTGGGTGGTGTCCTGCCTGGAGGGAGGTGAACTGAGAAGCAGGTGACCCCAACACCCTGCCACCGGTGTCACACAGCCTGCCTAGCAAGTGGCCTTATCACTCTCCCACTGGTGTGCGCCCGGCCAGGCCCACCATCCATGGACCAGGCCGTGGTGGGCCTGGGTGTGATTTTGCCAGCCCCAAACCGGGACAACATGTGCAGTGTCAACGGAAGTGACCCTTGCCTGGGAGGAGAAGCAGTGGCCCAGACACCCGAGCATCTATGTTGGGCAAGCTAGCTCCCTAGAAGAAGAGCTAGAAGCAGGAGAGGGTTGCAGTGCCTCACGAGTGCTTGTGTGCCTGCCTGTGCCCCTGTCACATAGGGACAATACTGGTTGCAAGAAAGCAGGGGTGAGTGAATACCTGTCACCCTGGGCCTATTCGACAATCATGTGACACAGCCTAGACACCCAGTTACCTGTGTCTGGCTGCCCAACTTCAAGGGACTGGCTGATCCTGACCCAGGCGCAGCATGGACGTCCTGCTGCCTGCATCTCGCTGCCTACCCCAACATCAAGGGACTAAGCCAATGTGGCCCCTGGTGCCCCCCAGGTGCGGCTTTACAGGTTGTCGAACGATGACATCAACGGACCTCGACCCATGGGAATGGCTATCCTGTATGGACGCTAACTGTTCTCCCGCAGCCCGGCAGTTCATTAAAGAGGACTCAGTGAACATGTGTTTGATGCTGTGAGCCTGCATGTTAGGTACCTGCTTAAAGGGGTTTCGGTAAGAGTTAAGTGAAACTGTGATCTCGCAGTTTGTAGGTAGGCGTGGCATGGTGCCAGCAACTGACCATGGCATCATTCAGTGGTTGCAGTTCCACACCCCAGGTTAATAAAGGGTTTGAAACATGTGGTCGAACTGCCAGCATTCCCCTGTCATCCCAGGGTTGGGTGTAGAGAGTGTAGTATATCCTATGCGTTGTTGATCGTACGACTTTGAAGTAGCCAGCGTAATGTCGTTTTGTAACGGGGAGTGTGTTGCCCTTCTAAGGGAATGTGTCCCTCCCCTGTGTATTGCCCTTTTAACATCGGCCATGACTGTGTCATGGCCCAAGTTAATAAAAGGAGTCTCTGCAGACACGTAGAGCGGCTGCAGACTCTGAACGACTGAGTCTGTGTCTCATTCATGTAGGCCTGCATGTCCTGATGCCGTGGGACTCTTGCCAGTACGATGGCAGGGGTCCACATGATCATGGGCATGGCTGGCTGTGCCCCCACACCTGATGGTGCTGGAGTCCTATAGCACCATGGGGCCTTCCGGATGTCCAGAGCAGGCCCCAACCCCCACAGGCACTTGGCCTGTCAAGTGCTCGTGTCCAGAGCACTCCAGAGGCCTGATGGATGCCCATAGCGTTACAAGTCCCCTGTAACAAGTAGGACAATGACTTAATTGTTGGCTAGCACCCTCACCATGGGACTCAAATTATTTAACTGGTGTTGTGTGTTTCACAAGAATTTTGACATTTTACTGAACTGAGGTTTAGTTGCTCCTAGGATGGGATTCGAACCCTGGCTTGTGAAGGATTCTCAGCCATTGACTTATAATGAACACCATTACATCAATAGGATGAGTGGTGTATCACTCGGGGCGTTTTCAGCCACTGCTGGAAAACCAAATGCAACCAGTTTACAAATTATACACTTTGTTTACCTCACTATTAAAAAGGAGTGTAAAGAAAAACAGAAGGCCTCAGCAGAAACAGGGAAAAAACTGCCTGGTAAAAAGACACAAGCTAATTTTACGGCGCTAGTGCTTTGCTCTGGCTGTTGTTACCTCTGGCTTGTGGGCCATTACTGGCCAAGGCCGCCCACCCACGAGGTGTTTATTGCTAATGTATGGTGGAATTAGAATTTAGGCATACAAAAGTTATTGTAATTTAGAGAGAAATAAACTCACGGAATCTGCAACCCTGCAGAGAGATACAAATAAAATAGCAATGCGCTATGGCATGGAATTGTCATCAGATGAAGGAGAAAAGGTGTCATAAGATTAATATTGATAACCCTTTAGGGTGCTGCACCGAAATTACCTAAACCTCTGCAGGGATGCAGGCTTTAGGCTCATGACTTTCGACTGTAAACAGTTCTGTGAGCGGTGGCCACAAGTGACAAATTATAAGACAAAGGGCCTCAATATGAGTGCGGCGGTAAGGGGTTAACGGCGCCGATAAGGATGCCATTGCCGTTAACCCCTTAGCACCGCATTCCAAGGTCCTTTAGCGGCTCCCGGGGTCCGCTAAAGGACCAGGCAGCTAATAACGGGCCCATAATTAACGGGCCCGTTAATAGCTCCCTCCCCATTCCCATTGAGTCCTATGGGGGCTCGAATGGGGATGGCTTCCCTGAATGGGGACTTATCGGGTCCTCCAAGGTTGGAATGACCCGGTAAGTCCCCATTCAGGGAACCCGGACCCGAGTTTGGAGGCAGCCATGATGCTAATAGCACCATGGCTACCTCCAAACTCGTCATGAGGCCCAAAGAGTGGGCGGAATCAAAATAAAGATTTGATGAGCAGGAGTTAAAAGCAGCTCCTGGTATTTGGACATCATCAAGTTAGCGGGGGATACCTACGCAGAACGAGGAGCTGCACACAGTGTGTCATAAATCTAATTTATGCATGATATGAAAACGATATCCTTTGTCCATTATATATCACCCATTAGCATACAGAGATAGTTATTGACGTCCTCTCACCCAATCAGAATGCTCAGAGTGGAGTCAATAACTACTGGTATTAGCTGCACTATGTACAGCCTAACTTCAAAGCAAACAGGGAAAAAAAATGCAATTTTGAGGCAAGATTTCTTTCATCAAGATAATTCCTCTTTGGGGGGACCTTTTTATCACAGCAATATCCAGTTTAATTCACCAAAGAGAAAGCTAAAACATTTGAAAAGCTTTCACCTTCTTATAGAGAAACCTTTTATGTTTACATGACACCTATTGCATGCTTATGTTAAAACCTCTCCACTTTAACCAAGTTTGCAATTACGGTACTTAACGTATGAAGACAAACTTGTTATTTAAATAATAAAAAAACACATTTAATTTACTAAATCAGTTTGTCTATTTGCTTTACTCATTATTAAATGTGTTATTTTTACTTCAGCTCCAGAAGCAAGTATTGCTACTACCACTATGGGCTAACAGACTTATAGACCTAGGGAGGGGGTCATTATCGATGAGATAATGGCCCTTCCCCCAAAATATAATTTAGTGATGGGTCTTTATCCCGTTTTAATGAATTCTCCCTTGGTCAGTATGAGTATATTATGGTTTAAATGTCTTCTAGATGTATCCTAAAGCTCCTTTATAAACATTCCCAACCCATAGAGTTGATGCCATTTTGGTCTGTGCCCTGGGGTGTAAATAGTAGCTACTGATAACTGTTGTTATCAAGCAAGCTACGTTAGCTATAGGGTTATCCGCAATTCCAATCACTTGTAGAGTTGTATATCAGAACCGAAGATCTGCTTTTAAAGTATAATATTGTTACTTTATAGGCATTTATACAGTGCTCTCCTACCATGTGCTTGGTCTCCTGATGCTTTGGAGGCTTTCCAAGAGATGGTCTGTGTTAGGTTAGTGGGGAGGGAGGGAAAATGCAAGATAGATTTACTGTTGTGTTGATATGTGCAGACCAGACGTATCCTGAACTCTGCGAGTGGATCTGTTTTTAGATGTTCTGTGTTGAGAGCTTAGAGGCATTTGTGTCCAAATGGGATCTTTGCACGCCTTTTGTCCTAGGTTGCAATGGTCCAGGCTGTGATATGTAAGCTGATTGTTGTGTTATGTTGTTAGATAATTGTGCGTGTGTGAATGGCTTAGTGTATATATGTGCAGAGTTTTTGAGCGTAGAGGTCAAGACAGTTAGTGAGGTGAGGTTAGTGGAGGGCTTAGTGGGCAAATTGGAACATGCATCCGGTGTGGCAATGGCAATGTCTCTGTAGTGGTGCCCTTCATGTAAGTTAGTTGTGAGAAGATGTCCTGAGGCACCCTGGAGCAGGCTGGTATATTTTGCAGTGGACAGTGCACGGCATCTGGTCCTTCAAGAGAGTTGGGTAACATGTGGAGGAGCAGAAAGCATAGGGAGCATGCTGCAGTCAGCACTGAGTAGCATGTGAGTGAGAATTGCTCCTCAGGGGAGTTTAGAGTAGGTATTACAGAGAGAGCAGAGTCCTGGTGGGGTCCCAAGGAACTACAAAGCATGCTACAAGGTCAAGCTGGGATATTTGGGAGCCAGTTATGCAAAATAAAATTGGGCGTCGGAGATAAGACGGTAGGGCACTAACTGTTTTCGGAAGCAGGGGCAAAATCACGGGATTAGTAGTTTACTGTGCATTACATTTCCTCGCAGGAGAATTTGGTGTGTTTTCCCAATACATTTTTCTGCATTTATATGTGGGGGTGGGTTTAGGGGAATAATTAAGGCAGGGGCTTTCAAGCAGAGGATGCAAGGGTCTCCCCCGCATATATATGCAGCAAAATGAATTTGACACAAAAAAAAAACATTAGGCAAAATCTCCTACGAGGAAATATTTTCGACCAAATCAACCCAAACCAAAATTACAGTGGGACAAAAAGGATGAAAACCTCACAGAGCCAAAATGACTGTGTGACACGTGGGAACAAAACCTATGTCCATTGTTAACCCCCTTCCAATCTCCCTTCAGAAAATCTTTCCTATACGCTTCCTGGCAGCATAGGAAAACATTCTTCCCCGGCTGTAGAGGGCAGAGGTAAGGCTGACATTCCATCTTTCACCTTTCAAGCTATTACCAAGGAAGCCTACGGCACAGTTCTTCTAAAAATCAGGCCCACTACATGTGACAGTGAGGCTCACCCTTCTAAAATCATTCAGGGTTTTCATCCTGTTTTTAGTTAGTTTTATTAACGCATCATTTAAAGACAATCTAATACCAGACTCATTGAAAAATGTATCGTTAACACTGCTTATAAAAAAACAGGATCGCATTCTAAGTGGTATACAAATTATAGGCCCATTATAAATGTGCCTTCCTTGATGAAAACCGCGGATAAGATGGCTACAATTCAATTTCAAGAACATTTGGAAAGGACTCAAGTCTATCATCCTTGGCAATCAGGGTTCTGGTCTTTTCATGGCACAGAAAGTGCATTACTAGACCTACAAACTGAAATGCTGAAAATCATGGACAATAGCTAGGTGGGGCTGCTGATACTATTAGATCTTTCAGCAGCCTTCGACCTTGTGGTCCATGATAGGATCTTGGATAGAATTAAGGATGGTGGCAATTGCTCTGGTGACACAGTCACTTGTTTTAAAACCTTTCTTCAAAACAGAAGTCTAAGGTTGTTTAGGGAGAAGCTCGGTGTAAACCAGAGCGATTAGGATATGGAGTGCCGAAAGGCACCTGCCTATCACCGGCTCTTTTTAATGTATACTTTCACCCATTATGCAACCTCTTGACTAGACTGGGAGTGCATTTTTCTAATTACGCTGACGACACCCAGCTCCTCATTGATTTAAGTGGTGATTATGAAAGTGATGCAGAGAGGATCTCTCTGACCTATATATCCATCCAAAATTGGATGACCAGAAATGACATGTGCTTAAATGCTGCACAGACAGAGCTGTTGATTTTTGGATCGTCACAAGTATGTTCAAAATTAGACAGCAAGGGGATTCCAAGATGGCCACCGCAGCTTGAGGACGTGTTTGTGCCTCTCTCCTCCTCTAGAAGCTAACGGGAGCGGCATGAGTTAACTCAATTAGCAGTAGAACTGAAGTCAAAGACCACGTTTTTTCTGGCAGGAAGTGAGAATAACTGACTTTGAAGCTGGGTCGAGGGAGGAATGAAAGGGAAACCTCGCTGTGCATGGTGTGGCCTGTTCACATAGGGCGTGGCAGGGAACATACTCGGTGGTGGTCGGTGAGAGCGTTGGTGGGATTGGGAACATCTACCCCATGAGCGGCACAGCAACGACAGGGGTCGGAGGCTCAGAATGCACTCGATGGTTTTGCGGAATGCATCGGATCAGTGTTTACTTGTGTGGTGCAGAAAATAACATTGAAAGTATGCAGAGCCCCTTCTTGAACTCTGACTTATAGACAGGGCTGAATGTTCTTCTACAGCAGTGGCAGCACCAGGAGATAGGCCGGCGGGACGGTATGAAAGCTTTGCGGTGGGGGATTGCTGCTGATGGTTTCAGCCATGATCTGAAGCACGTGAGTTTACGAGTGCAGCGACACACCGCAGCGGTGGCAGGCAACATCGGAAGGGGGACGCCTTAGCCTGAACGGATTGCTAACAAGGGTGACCTGATTCAATGAACATGTGGAATATTTTGCTTTTTGCCTTCCCTTTTTCTCTGCTGCAAGATGTAGCAGCGCTATTGGATGGGATGAATCTTCAAGGTGGGTCAGATGGAATGAAACAGCCAGGTTAGTAATCATTAGCGACGGAAGCAAGCGATGGTAAGACTGAGGCTCTATACTGTGCAGTGGGCAATATCCAATGGAAGAAGTTAAGTTAAGGCCTGATACACTTAAAGCAAAGTATATAGGGCCTCATCACGACCCAGGCGGTAAGTTACCGCCTGGGCCGTGACTTTACCACCATGGCGTAAACTACGTTTACGCCATGGTGGTTGGCGGACTTACCGCCCCATTCGGACCTTGGCGGGGCGGTAAGTCCCCAATCCCCATTTACCCTTCCCCATTCCCATTTTTGCCCCATAGGGCATAATGGGAGTGGGGAAGGCGTTAATTACGCCACCGTAAATTACGGTGGCGTAATTAACTCCATGGTCCCTTAGCGCCATGGATTTTAACACCTGCTAAAAGCAGGTGTTAAATTCGCCATGGCGCTAAGGGACCTCGTACTCAGGCGGTAAGGGTCGGCGCTGTTTACGGCGCCGTAAACCCCTTGCCGCCTGGGTCGTGATGAGGCCCATAGTCTGGTTTTGGCTGACGTGAGCTCTGGGTGCACAGTCTACCTTGTGGTGATCTACACACACCGTTTGGCTGCCTGCTGGGATACAAAACAACTCAACTTGATACAATTAGCTTCGGTCACATAGGGAACCACTGCTTGATGGCCCTAGAGGGGGGCCAGTGTACGTGGCAATACATATCAGTGCTAGAAGTCGTGGCAATGCTCCTAGGGAGCTGGTCTGGAGCGTGTGGTATTGGCCAAGAAGGGTGTGGTTACATATCCTAGTACAGCGGTATTGATGAAGGATTGCAGGTACAAGACCACACATTTGGGGAATCTAATACTTCAGACTGTAATGGGAGGTTACTGACATATATATCTACACCCCTGTGGCTCAAGTAAATGGTCATGTCATCTGTGATACAGAAGAGTTTCTAAAATCACTTGCAGTGCACACTGGTTTTTCTGGTTTGGTTGCATTGGTAGTTTTCACCTTTCAATGCTAATTTTCCTGATTCATATTGTCATATGCCGAGGGGAAAGAAAAAGACTATTCAAACACTCCCTTCTAAGAACTTGAAAACCAAACAGAACCCTTTGCAAAGACTTTGGAGTGCAACGGTTATGGATACCTCTTCTATAGCTGCTGAGAAGCAATTTGTTTAATCCCAAAATACCGACTCTTAGGAAACAGCAATGGCGCCTGCTAGAGAGGATTATGCTGGCAGCTTCCAAGTTTTCCAAGAAAAATGTTCTGCCTTCTTTCAGGTGCAATTTACATAATTTACATCGGAAATAAAACAATCACTATCTGATTTCAGCAAGAACATTGCCAATTTAGGGGAGCGGGTTGAGGCTGGGCAATTTAGGTTTTGTCACAGGACAGTAAACAGACTGATATCGCATTGGAGGACCTTGCTAGGGCAACACGAAATCTAGAACTTCAATATGAAGATCTGGAGAAGAGGTCCAGTCGTTCGAACATTAGGGTAAGAAATCTACCAGAAACGGTTTTGGACACTCCGCTAAGATAAGCGGTGACGCAGATCTTCACGAATTTGCTCCCAGGTGAGGAGAATCCTCCAGTCTCTATAGACCGAATACAACGGACTGGTCCAAAAAGGAGTGATCCTGATGCTCGCCCACAGGACATTTTGGCTGCCTTTACCTCCTATCAACAAAAGGAACAGATACTAAAAACGGCCCGTGAACAAAGTACGATTACTTATAACGGGACGGAAATCCAGCTTTATCAGGATCTCTCCCAGGTCACGGTCCAGAAAAGGGGAGAGATGCAACTGGTTGTCAGAACACTTCAGCACTGAGGGATCAAATATAGATGGACTTTTCCTTTTGGAATTTTGTTTTCAATCGACGGTACGCAACGTAGGATTGCGTCCTGAAAAGCTGGATTGGCTTGGCTGCAAGTTGAAGAGGATGAGGGTGAAGGCGCAACAGCCTCCGGCATCGATCGCTTATCTCAGAAGTCTAAAACGTGGGAACGGTCGGTGCTGTTGCGCTGAGGGAAAAAGCAGACCCAACAGCAAAAGGGGGATTGGAAGGCCCGCTTCAGGGGTCCGACTCCCAAGGCGACCGATTGAGGCATAAACATTGGTAACTGTGGGAATTAATGGATGTTCTGAGACAGACTTAAATCGTATCTGAAATGGAGGAGGAGATGCTGAAGAACTTTGTAAGAATCTATCTATTAAGGTAACAGATGGGGGTACTAGGATACCCCCCACATTGGCCTGGGGGTTTAGTGGGTTCATGGCTGGGGCCGGTTGCCCCGGATTTTCTTAGGATCTGTGGCTCACACCAGGAGACTATGGTTGGGGTTTGTCATATACACGTTGGGGTAAGGGAGGGAGTAACGGGTGTGGGCAAACTGGATGGGAAGAGGTCAAGGGGAAGACCCGCATAGTACTTTTGGTTAACTTATGTAAATTGGTTGAAACTTCAGGATGTTGGGATACTAACAACCCAGAAATCTAATGGGACAGTTTAAATGTTTAACATTGGACATTAGAGGTTTGAATACACTGGTGAAGCGCAGAAAATTGGATGCTCTTTTGGGGCGTCACCAACCGGACTTGGTGGCGCTTCAAGAGACACATATTAGTTCATCAGATAAATGTAAACTGCGGCTTCATCGGTACCCGCTGGTGCTACAGGCAAATCTAAAGACTAAAGTGGCAGGAGTTCTTTTGGCATTGAAGGCGGACCCTTACAGTATGGTGTTAAAGACGCATGTCCATAAAGAGGGACGATATATTTTCGCTATACTGAAAGTTGGCCCCAAAAGAATAACAGTGGCATCAATCTACACTCCTAACAAGGGCTAAGAGGCCTTTATAAAATCAGTTATTGCCCAGGTTGAAAAGTTCAGTGAGGGAGATGTAATAATGCTTGGAGACTTTAACATTGCTTGGGACCCCACACAAGACCGAAATAAAGCTACTTCCTCGATACATTCAATACCCTCTAAAGCACTAAAACAAAGCTTTGCTAATTTGACTCTGGTGGATGTGTGGACGGCCCTGATGGGGGATGCGAAAGGATATACATTTTATTTGCATATGCATCATACATTTTCTTGTATCGATTATGATTTGTCACCCTTTTGCAATTTCCGACCATGCTCCATTGACTGTACATTTTGACATAGAAGGGATGATCCAAAGGGTATGGGCGTGGCGATTCCAGTATGCATTGGTGCAGGACACAGTGGTAAGGGAGAAAGTGGAGGCTATAATAGAGGAATTTCTTGACCAGAATATAACTCCCGATATCTCCTTTAATATGGTATGGGATGCTTTTTAAGGCTTCAATCAATGGGATTCTAATAGCAGAGGCGGCAAATAAACACCTGCAGAGAATGGCATTGGAAATATCCTTGGAAACGGAACTACAACAAGTAATGAGGGAAATGGAAACGCATAATGACCCGGTAATACTTAATTTGTTTCTGACCAAAAAGGCGGAGAAATCTCTGCTGTATATGTGCCAATCCTATTATGTTGCGGCCAAGACAACTGCGCCAGAAGATAGCCTTGCAAACTGTCCAAATGAT
Source organism: Ambystoma mexicanum (assembly GCF_040938575.1). Classification (NCBI taxonomy): domain Eukaryota; kingdom Metazoa; phylum Chordata; class Amphibia; order Caudata; family Ambystomatidae; genus Ambystoma; species Ambystoma mexicanum. Next base: position 835,729,955 of record NC_090923.1, read on the forward strand.
AGACTTGCCAGAGGGGGGCACTGTAACAGAAACTCTTCAAATTATAACAGAATTTCACACATTTGAATTGCAGATGTATCGAACCGAGAACCCAGATGAACAATCCCAGCTAATATACTTGCAGACAGTTCATCTCCCCTGGATCTCGAGGATAGATCAAGATATTTTGGAAAAGGAAATTACTGTTGAGGAGGTGCTTAACGTTATTAAATCACTCCCTCTGAATAAATCTCCAGGACCTGATGGGTTTTCAGCTTCTTTTTATAAGATTTTCAGCAAGGTATTAGCTCCAAGGCTAGTGCAACTCTATAACTCATTCCTCAACATGGGTAGTATCTCCCCTTCAATGGAGGACACCAAGATCATACTGATTCCAAAACCGGGCAAGGACCCAAGCAGGTACGATTCGTACCGGACTATTGCTCTAATTTACCTTGATGCCAAGATTTACTCAAAAATCTTGGAAAATAGAATGGAAATTTTACTTCTGTCTATTATACCAGATCAGTCTGGCTTTATAAAAAACCGACAGACACATGACAACATACGGCGCCTATATCAGGTTTTGGAAAAAGTGGAAAATAAACACATACCCACAATTCTTTTATCATTGGACGCCGAAAAGGCTTTCGACCGAGTTGAGTGGTCGTTCCTTTTCCAGGTCATGGCCATGATGGGGTTTGGCCCACAGTTTATGACAAGAGTTAAAGTCAATTACAATTCCCCAGTGGCATGGGTACTAATTAATGGAGAACTTTCACCCCTTATCTCCCTTCAGCGGGAAACAAAACAGCGATGCCCCATGTCGCCACTGTTGTATGCTACTGGATTGGAGCCTTTTTTAGCGAGAATTCGGCAAACAGACATTCATGGGATACAGTTTGGTAGGTAGAACATAAAATCATGGCGTACGCTGATATGTTGCTAGTGATTTCAGAGCAAGCTAGATCATTGCCCAGAGTAGAAAGAGAATTGGAACATTATGGCTTTGTTGCGGGTCTGAAGGTTAATTTGGCCAAACCAGAAATATTAAACTTATCTCTGTCCCCTATCACTGTGATCTTTCTGCGTACTCAATTTGACTGGGCTCAGGGTAAAATTAAGCTCTTGGGAACTACGATAACCCTGAATTTGGAAGGCCTATATTAAGCTAATTTCCCCCCGTTGTTGAAAGCGATTACGAATCAACTTGGACAGTGGGGTCGGCTTTCAATTTCATGGCTGGACGGATGAATGTTATAAAAATGTTGATTCTCCGAAAAATGTTATATTTCTTCCAGGCACTCCCGATCTGAATTCCTCTGACATTTTGTGAAACATTACGTGGGAGAATCTCTGAATATATCTGGATTTATAAATCCCCTAAATCCCCACCAAGAAAGGAGGGTTGGTGCTTCCCGATCTGTACAAATTCTACCAGGCAGCACAGCTTCGGGCAATTAAAGACTGGTGGGGAGTAGACAAAGAGAAATGTTGGCTACAGATGGAACGGTCATTGGGGGATCCAAATTTAGGGGAAGTGTTATGGCATGCTGAGAAAGACCTCTCTCCCAATATTCATACGAGTAGGATTGCACATTTAGTAGAAGAGATTTGGGATGGGGCGATGAGACAGACTGGTTTACGACTTTCCCTTCACCGTTTACTCTGATTTTCTTTAATCCTGCTTTCCCTCCGGGGTGAGATCCTCTGGCTTTTCTTCACTGGAAGCAGGCAGGATGCAGGAAAATTCGACATTTGTTTGTTGTAAGGAACTTAAAACCTTTACACAGCATAAGGTGGATTTTGGCTTAGATGATAGGGAACACTTCCAATACTACCAAGTACGCCATTGGATATTAGCTCCACCTATTCGAGTGAGATTACTTCTTTTGAAAAATGTGTCACCACTAATCCAGGCAATAAGTCTCCAATATCAAATATTTATAAACTCTTAAATGGGTCACCTTATACTCCCTTATGACATTATAAAACTCAATGGCAGTACACTTTGTGGTCATCTGTTGCAGATAATGAATGGCAAAGACTATGGAAGGATATTCCTAAATACACTAGCTCGGTACAATTGCAAGAGTTTTGGTATAAATTGCTCACTCAGTGGCATTACACACCTGGTCGACTGCATAAGATTAAATCCTCTCTGTCAGACCAATGTTGGCGACAATGTAGGGGCGATTGGAGACTGGGGGCATGTTTGGTGGCATTGTCCGATTCTGGTGGGCTATTGTGCAGAGATAGATCATTGTATGCAACAATTGTTTGGGATTTCGAAGCCTTGTACGATTCAATAAAATCTATTGCTGATTTTTGACCCCATGATGCGGCGTAATTTGAGGAAAAAATGTATAACTTGTGTGGTGTTTCATTTGGCTTGGTTATTGGGGATTGTACAGAAGTGGAAGTCAAACGACCCTCTGGAGGTAGTTGAATGGTTTTATCGAATCTGGAACTTTGTGGCATTAGAATGGACTAATTATGCGATTCAAGGTAGACAATCTAAATTTTCCAAGGACTCGGCGGGGGTGCCTGAATTTTTACAATCTGATTTTAACTTACAGCACTGACCTCAACGGTTGCGGATTCTCGATATTTGCTAATTATGTATGATGTATGTTTTCTGTACCATGTAAAGGGTTAAAGTAGGGTCATCCAGCTTTTATGTTGTAATAATTCAAAATGCAAATAACATTTTTTTAAAATAAAACATTAGACAGCAAATACTCTGGATTTCTTATTGATAAACATCGTATTAGCACAGTCACTAAAGTGAAAACCTTAGGGGTAGTCCTTGACGCATCTCTAAGCTCAGATGCTCATGTGAAAAATGTAACCAACTAAACTCAATATTACCTGAGACTACTTTGATTGGTGAAGCCTTATGTTTCTGAAGCCAACTGTACTATGCTAGTCTGTGCTTTAATCATGCCTACGATCGATTATTGTAGAGAGTTGTTAGCTGGTGCAAGTAAGGGTTGTCTGGGGAAACTTCAGATTATACAAAAGGATGCTGTACGAATTGTGAAAAATGTACCCAGTCACAAGCCTATATCGATCCATAGGAGAAATCTACATTGGCACCCTGTTGAAGCTAGAATTTGCTACAAAGTCAGGACTATTGTACACAAATGTCTGTACGGGCATGCTCCTGGATACTTGAAAGATTTTATTAATGTGTCCAAACCTGAGAGAACTAACAGGTCTACTGATGCTATACGGCTGATTGTCCATAATAGCAAACGGGTTAGAGTTATGAGCAGGTTATTCGTGTCGCAGGCAGCTCTGATATGGAATAATCTCCCAAAGGATCTGCGTGCTGATAGAAATCTGACTACTTTTAGGAAGTGAGTGAGGACAGTTTTGTTTATTAAATTAATTAATGTTAGGCTTCTTCCCTTGATACTGGTTTCGCCCACTTTTCCTCTTTTGTGCCCTGATGCCTGCGGGCTCTGGCGCACTACAAATAAGTAGATTAATAAATAAATAAATGTTTAAACAAGTTCTAGGGCCATTATGAAATGTTTACCTCCACATCTTGGGTAGAGGTAAAAATTGGCTGATTTTAAAGGTGACTTTGCATCTTGGAATACCGCTGTGGTATTTTTTATAGAGGGCTGTAATTTGGTGGGTGCTGAAACAGGCAGTATTTCTTATAACATTACCACCATAGCAGTAATGAGGGCTTTAATGGTACTTGGTTGAGAGGGAAATGCCTTCTGTCAAGAGTGTAGGAGCCCTGGCTTTTTTGATTTTTAATAAATAATAAAATCATGCAGGTAATTCTGCCTTTGAAATGGAAATCTGCTGACCAGATTCCCCTTTCATACGCTCTATGCCAAAAGCCTAATGTGTCCTTCAGACCTGTCTAGAAGGGTAAAACCAAAGTTCGATATGAAAAACAGCTCCAAAAAGAGAGTGAATGCACGTTGTTGGAAAAGCGAGTTTAATTACATGCAAATGGCCAGAAGAGGTTAGTCAGCATCATGAAGCTGAAAAACGAACAATTCCATACTGTTTTTATACCCATAATTAGATAATTTACATCATTACACATACCAGTTACGTCCTACCACAATCCCCATTGGCTAACCCTGTACAAAGAAATCTAATCATCTCCTACATTCGCCAATCCCATTGGATACATTTATTAAGGACAGTCCCTTTTCCACGTGGTTTCATTCTGATAGGTCAAGACATTCTGAAATATAATTAGTTTATTAACTCAAAACAATACAACAGTTGACTTGCTTCATTTGTCAGAAAAGCTTTAACCCACTACGTGCTGTGAATAGCCTTGATAAGATTTCCTAAATTAGAGGGAGGAGAGAAAACAGTGACCATTCCTTTGAACCTCCTTATCGCCCCAGACAAGCTGCCGTCCCAAATTTCTCCCTCTACATTCCTTCACGTCACCTCATTGCGACTTCCATTTTAAATCATATGGCCTAACTAACAATATCCTGCTTGTCTTCCGGTGAATCCAGATGGAACCTTAAAACACTTATTAAGTTCTACCCTCGAGTATCCATTGCATGCATTTATTACCTAACCCCAATTCAACCCTCGCAATCCCACTGGCCATTCAATAAAAAGGCTTTGTGTTATCAGGAACTTTGTTCGTTGTATCTTACACATCCATTTGGCCATAAAAACCCAACCTAATAGCATTTCATTCCGTCCACACCTCCAGAGACCATTTGGTGTGGTTTCCCCCCCCCCCCACACTCTTTGACCCGGTCATCCAAACTCCCATAGCTAAGGAAAGTCAACCTTTGTAAACAAAAGATTCTGCAGCATACACAGGCCCTAACAACGAAACAACTGTAATCTGGAAACTTCTTCGGTAAAACACATAACACCCTAATATTCTAACAGTATCTCCAACCTAAATCATATCGAGTCCCCACACATTCACTACATGGGACTACTGCACCCCAATACAATTGCTTTCTCTATTATCAGACCCTCTTCTCTCAAAGCACATAGCTGCTCGCATAGGCACTACGAAGTTACAAAGTTGTATTGCACGAAATAACATTGTGCTCACACTTTTACCTATTATGTTACTACATGGTGCAATCTAAAATATATCCAAAAACTAAACACTCAGTAACACTTATATCAATTTCTCTAACTATACCGAACATATGCTGATTGCAACATTGCATTTAAACAAGCCACACATAGGATAATACAAATTCCATGGCGTAAACCTCTTTTCCCTGTTGCTTGCGGGGTTGTACATGCATCCCAACACCTGCTGCATCAGTATCCTGATTTGCAGAGCCTGCTGTACCAGGAGCACAGAGCAGGTTCAGAGGTCACAGGTGCCCTCTTGACATCTCGGTGACAGCAAAGTCTCTGCACTGCAGGGGCTGCATTTAAGGTATGCACCCCTGTTCCAAGAACTGCATAACTCTAAGGTTCCTGTCCTGGTGGCACTGTAAACTCTAAATACTAAGCAATACATGGGTTATGGTATGGTGGCCGGCAACTCACATAGTTATCCAAGCCACATTCAGCCCTGTGGGCCCAGTTCAGCTGTGGAAGGGTTATGTGTATTCATTCCAGACAAGCCCCACCCCCTGCTCACTGACAGGACTATAGCCTTGGGGGAGTGCCTATCTTTGTTCCGTTGTAAGGGCAGGTAACACCCTTTCCCCAGATGCAGTCACTCCACAGGAAGCTGGCTTGAGAAGAGGAATCACATTTATAACCCACGCCCATGGTAAGGAAGCTTTCTGCATCAGAAGCGGCTGCAACCCTCAGTTGTCAGTGCCGCTTGATGCTGCTGTCTGGCGTATTTGTGTCGTTGCTGGGTCCCTTACTCTAGCAACCACGCTGCATCGCTGTGCCGATGGCTCTCATGGCTGGAAATTAGCACAGAAACTCTGTACGCATTCCTGTCTCGCCTCACTGTGTTAAGAAAGATTCTGCAATCTTCACTGCCATGTTTGTCTGATGGTCCTGATGACAGGAGCCTTAGCGCTGTAGCGCTCCAGCACCCACAGCCTCCTTGCCCTCTTCCTTGATCCCCGGGGTTGTGCCAGTGTCGTCTGAAGGGGGGGAAATTGTAAACTGCTGCAGTTTGTTGCACATACTAGTCCTCTCTCTCGCGAGGAGTGTTTTCCCCTCTGACATTGATACAGAGACCATCTGCGCTTATGTATGCTGCAGTAGGGCACTTACTGTGGAAAACTTGAACCCTAGTTAATATCGTTGGGAACAGCAACACTTGTAGTACAACATGCCCAGTACTAGATTCCATGTATCTAAAAAGGTACCCATTCACCTAGCAAAGAATGTGTCCAACTATGCATCTGCAGAGCCTGCTATTGTGGCTACTTATCAAACACCTAATAGTAACCAACTGTCTGAGGTCCTGCCACTTAGTACGCGCAGGAGGTAGAGACTCTGGAGCAGGAAAATAGATATCCCCTCAGATGTTGATAAGATTGTGCCCAGGCCTGGCTTCAGGGATGTTTATATGCAAGAATCTGGAATCAACTGACCCAGCCTGTCAGGCAAATAGTGGAGAAGCCCTATGTCTGACTTGTGACGAATCAACTTCCGGGGAACCAGTGGTCAAGGGATGAATATCGGTTTCTAAATCATCAATCAGCCCCACACCTGTAGTACACCAGAAGGGATCCGAACAGATTGGAAACACAAGTCAATTATAAACCTCCTTGTCCAATTTTTGGTAATGTGGACGGAACGGCAGGCTTATCTCTGCAAGGTCGTGGATCGTTGGTTAGTTGCAACACAGCAAAAATACAATTATTACCCAATGATAAAAGGGACTTTCCAGTCAAGGTTGTATAAAAAGATCTACTTTATTATTATTACAACAGACAGTTCTAGCACACTACAAAATACAACCCACACTGTAAAGGAACACAGAGGACAGACAGTTTCACAAAGGAAAGGGATGCGCTCTGGATACTGACAGACGGGTAGTCGGTAAAGCAATAAATCTTAACTGTTCAAGGTTATTTGGTTTCAGCACCAAGGGAGAAAGGGGTCGTAAAGGTCACAAGGGGCCTTCGAAGAAGGACCAGGGCGACAGAACCACAATGTACCTGGTGCTTGAGATGTTCTTGAAGCTCAACAGCGTCAAGTTGGTTGCAGGACGCTTTGCAGCTCCGGCAACAGAGTTCAAGACAGGAGACAGCTTTGGGCATCAGGCGGCAGGCAGTTCAGCAAGCAAGGCTGGACGGTCGGCTGCAGGCTGGCCTACACAGTGGCTCGGGGTCAAGAAGCTTTGTCTCTGTGCTAGTTGGTGGATCTGGAACACTGGTTAAGGCTTCTTGGACGGCTTTAGTGACTGCAGCTTGACAACAGTCAGTGATGCAGCCGGTCACGGTTTCGGGGGCTCAACTGCCTTGAAAATGTCCTTAAAAGATGGACGCTGGTTGATGCTTGTAGTGGCACTCCTAGCTTCTTCGCAGGGCTTGTGTCATCCTTTAAGGCTGATAGCCCAAAGCTGAGGAGAGTGTTTGCAGGCAACGGCCTTGTCCTTTGTTTAGAGACTCTCTGGCACTTCCCACCTAGGAAGCTTGCTGGCAGATCCTAGCAGGGCACGCTGTGTGCTGGCTTGGTACCGGTTCTGGAGCTGCTGGACCGATCCCCTGAGTCCAGTATCTCCCTCTGTTCCCTGGGAGATGTTTGGAGGAGGGATCTTGCTTCCCTCTTGGAAATCCTGGCCTTCCTTCACTGGCAGAAGATGTAAGGTAGACTGTACCTACAGCCAGGATCGAATGCTGAGTTCTTCTTTCCTGATTCTGGCAAAGCTTTCAGATGATCTTGTGAGGGGCTCAGCCCTCTTTCAAAGCTAAATGGGCCCCAGTGAGTAGTGCAGGCTAACCATACCTTAAGGAACCAATCTTGATTCTCTGCCAACAATCCTCTGTTATGCGTGAGGTCAGGATCAGAGTGCTTTGCAACAGGAAAGGTAAGAGGTGACAACATGTACTACTAAGTCCCACCCATCTTCCTGTCTGTTGTAGATCAAAGTCTCTCTCTGGTTAACTGAGTCCCCTGTGGCTCTTGATCAAAGTGCAGGTCTCCCTTGAAGTTTGTGGTGAGAACAGACTTCTGTCTCCCTCAAATCACATACTTTGTTCCTCTGAAAGGGGTCAGCTCTGCAGGGGTTGCCTACGGTAAATAGTGGACCCAGAGAAGCCATTCCCTGTTCTTCATACAGAGGGGTGGGAGCTAGCTTCAATGTGACACATTGAATATCAAAGAGGTGTTAGTTTTCCTGCCCATTGTTAAGTTCTGTGACCAGGCCTATACGCAGGCCTGCTTCAATTAACTCTCATCAGTATGCGCCGCCACCACACAGAACTTAGACAATTGCACAGGGTGGGTCCATGGAGCTTTTGATATTTAATTAGGCTGGCCATGGGAGGAGGAAGGTGTTGCCCTTCTTCTCTGGATGTTTTTGTTCACCCCTCGCTGTCACCTGCCAAATGTGACGTGGAGGACTGCGTCTGTAGGCTATGTCCCCCACAGTACACTATGTGTTTGTTGTGCGGTGAGCATTAGAAAATGTGTTTGGATTAGCCCTCCACATTTTCGGAGGGTGATCTCCCCTCATTCATTTTCAGTTTTTTTAAATCAAGGAAGCCCAGGCGAGTGCACACTCTACGTGCAGATGGTTGAATTCCTCACACGACTATTATTGAAGCTCAATTAGGAAGCATTATTGATTCCTTGGCTTCGTCCTTAATGGCCACACATGCTTTTGGGAAAAGATGGAGAAGGCTATTCGAGAGCCACTGGTGACCCCCTCATTACAGCCTTTGTTGGGGCCCATGGAAAGTCCTGAGGAGTATATGCCGCATACAGAACATATCACCCCTGCACAGTGGCTGCAATGTAGGGCTAACATAAACGCAAGTTAAACCTATGTAACAGCTTGTCTGATTTCTGCAAATGGGTAGATTTGCTGGATAAATGCATAGCACATTACCACATGGACAAAATTAACAGTGCCTGCCGAACCTACTTACAACCCATATTTGCAGTACAACAACACCAGGGTAAAATGAATAATTCTTCTCAGACGGATACTCAACCAGACAGGGTGGACCAGCCACCTCAAACAGGAATGTACTGCCAGGATCTTGAAGTTATACATGATCCACCTGCCATGAGTCTATCCCCACTGTTAGTAATTAAAGAGCAAACACAGGTTCTGATTCCAACCGCTTCCACTGTCATATGTAAATTAGTACCAATACCCTTATACCCCTTGCGACCATCTGAAATACCAATGATAACGGACAAAACCATAAGAGGACTCTACGTGGACTGAAGAAATGTATCATTACTAACATAGATAAGCCTGTAGGGAAAGAACCTGCAACAAAGTACTGGCATGTCTTCGCCAGAGAACTGGGCCAGGAATCATTAGAACCTCTGACTTGAAAGTTATAAGCAGAGTCAAGCTGGATGATTGGTGTGCCCAGAAGAATATGGGCTGTGTTCTTGTGGGATGTGGATCTAGTAATATGTCGCCTTTCTTAAGCAAGTGTTAGGGACAATTCTCAGAAATGTGCGAATTCCCTCCAGCTTAGAGACCCCCAGCAACTTTGCTGGATTTTGAGGACTTGATTTTTTTACCTGGAGAGAGCAGGGCCCTTTTTTCCAACTCTCTCATGTATTTTAATGTTATTTTGAACACTGTGTTTCTTTTGGTTGTGGAGTCTGACAAACTCCATAGGCATAATATTTTACATTGTCACACAGCACCTTCAGTGCAGTGGCACAGCGAAGTCTTTCAGATGTCCCAAAGGTTTAGATACCTTCTCTGGGATAAACTACTGTTTCCCAGAGCAGTAAAGTGAAATTAACTTTACTTACATTTGTAAGTTTCTAGACCCAGCACACACTATCTTACAATGAGGTTCTGGAGGGGTTACCTAGTATCCCCTTTGTCTAGCTTCTCATGTAACATATTTTTTTATGTTACCCTTTTCTCACTGAATGGCTGGTGGCAGTGGTTTTGTTTAAACTACTGTGGTGTGCATTTAGCGCGGGCTGCCTTCGCAGCTGCAGTAAAGCACCCAAGGGTGCCATTTTTCTCAAAATGGCCCTGGTCTTCTTTTGTCACCATTCCTTTGTGGAAAGGTCCTTCTTGAGACTTACTCTGCGTGCCAACCAGGTTTGGTCCCATTATTCGCTTTGCCTTTGGCAGGATTCACGAGTGAAGCCCGCCTCTGGCTCCAGGGTGTCTGGGGTAGGCAGGACGTGAGGTAGGTGCCCGAAACTCCCTGTGCTTAGTCTCCTAGGAGACCCAAATGCACTCTGTGGCGATTGGCTGGCTGACTGTCCGGCAAGGACAGCCATCCTGCTGGGTGACTGACAGCTAGGCTGGAATTAATGGGAGAGAACTGAATAAAAGGCGAGACTTTTGGCTTGGAAGGCAGAGTCGACCACTGGACGAAGGAACCGAAGAAGAACTTGAAGAGGACGCCTGCTGCAACTCCTGGACCGTTGGTTTGCCCGGTGAAGCCCTGCTGCTGTGCTGAAACTCCAAATTCGTATAGAGAGAGAAGCCCCTGCAAGGACAACTTCTCCCTTTGAGTTGGTGGGACCAATCACCTCCAAAGTAAGCCACCTGGACATCCATGTCAGAGCTGGTTGAATTTCCACAGAGTTGCTGCTGGAAACCATATAGCCAGGGAGAGGAACACCAGATTGTGTACGTTGCTTTTAAGCTGGCCTAGAGCTTCAGGAAGATCCTCCGGACTCCCAAAAAGCAGGACTGACTGAGCCTAAGCCCCCTCAACAGAGTGCGGGACCCCAGAATAAAGGAAAGTCCATCTTGACAGCCAGGAACCGCGGTGTTGCTATTTGCGGTAGACGCGAGGAGCTGAAACACTAAACAGACACTGATTTGGAGATTGCGGTTGCGAGCGGTGACCATCCCATTGCAGTGCAGGAGTACCCAGAAGTCCTCCCTCTTGTCCCCACATCTGAGGCCCAGGAACAGTGAGATCTGCAGAGCTGCACAGGAACAGACGTCGTCTGCTGCACTTTTTCTTCAATACAAAGGTACTGTAAAAAGTCTGAGAGAACTTGCCTCTTACGGTAGAGTTGCTTGCATCTTCTACTACTCACAGGTCTAATCAGCGTGTGACCCTACATTTGATTCTTCATTTCTTAAAAGACTCCTAAGACATTGTGCAAAGACTTTTTCTACTTACCTACCAGAAGTGCTGCATCCTATATAAGACTTTTTCCCATTGACTTTGGCTTAGCCAATTGTACTAAATGACTCTTCTTGGGGGATCCAAAAGTATTTGCCTGCTTAAGAATATTTGTGGTCTCTTGTATGTTCTAAATAACCTTTTCCTTTGACTTATTACTATATGATTCCAAATGCAACATGGATATATTAATGTCCCCAGCACCGTAACAATTGAAGTCACCTGAGGGTCTAGGTAGTTATGTTATGTTATGTTATTTTGCATTTATATAGCGCCTTATATACCATTGGTATGGGCTGAAGGCGCTGGTAGGTTGAACGCCCATGGGAACCGAAGTTCAGATCAGTAGAGGGAGTAGGGAGAGTCAAAGGTGCGTGTGAGCACCAGGTATGTGTGCAGCTTGAGCGTGTAATAGCTGCTTCTTAGCGGTAGGTGTGGTGGTTGCGGGGTCAGGAATATGTGTTTGTTCTGGCAGGATTTATCCAGACCGGATGTGGCTGCGTTAGGCCTGAGGAGTACGCCTGGCTGGGGGTGTGATACCAGCAGTGTTTGGAGTATGTGGCGGTTTTTGGTATGAGAACAGTTATACCGAATGGTGTCATAGTATCTCTGTGTTCTAGTTGAGTGGTGGTGTAAAGGAGAGAGTAAGCATATGGTGGGTTATGTGGTCATTCAAACGTTTTCAGCATTCCAAACTATCCTATGTACTTCACAACATCCGTTCCATGCACCCTATCCATTCCATGCACCCAGTCTGTTCCCTACATTCCGGTCCGCTCCACGCACTCATGCATTCCAGTTCGCCCTGCGCGTTCTAGTCCATCCCGCGCGCTCCAGTCTGCCCCGTTCTACGCAACTCGTCTGCTCTACGCAGCACGTCCATTTGTTCCGGGCACTCCTTTGCTCCTGGTACGGCACTCCTTCGCTCCACATACTACGCACCTGTCCCATCTACGCACCCGTCCCCTCGATGCACCCGTCCCCTCTGCGCACCTGTCCTCTCTGCGTGCCCGTCCCCTCTGCGCGCTATCCCCTCTGCGTGCTCTTCTCCTCTGCGCGCTCTTCTCCTCTACGCGCTCTTCTCCTCTGTGCACTCTTCTCCTCTACGCACTCTTCTCCTCTACGCACTCTTCTCCTGTGTCTAGTGTCTGTGGGCATCCCAAAAAGGCATCTACTGATTTAGAGATCTTAAGAGAGTGTATTTCATGAAGTATATTTCAGTGTTACTGTTATATTGCTCCCTTCTGAAGAAGGCTTATTCTAACTGACTGATAAATAAATTAATAATTGTTTATTCAAGAAACCTTGACTGCAAGAGTTTATTTGAATACTAGTAACTGTAAATCTCTGTGTAACTCCACATTGACCCCTCTTGAGATAAGCCTGGCTGGTCAACACGCTACCAAAACTGTGTAGTACAAGCTTATACCAAAGGTTGGGTTTCCTATACCTGTAGTCAGATTTGTTTGTAGTGTCTCCAGAGGGTACTGCATGCAATCTTTGCCTAAGACTAGTGGCATGTGGTGAGGATATATTGTAGAGTTATTACACTAAGAATTTGCTTGACTTTTGTTCAACTAAAAACCTTCACAAGGCTAAGCTCCACTAGAAAAGCAATTGTAACATGCCAGATATGGATAACTTCAGACAGGAAGCCCTGGTTATTTTAACAGTGGATCAACTGAAAGAAATGTGTAAAGTCAGGAATCTCCCTGTTAAAGGAAAGAAAAATGAATTAATTGCAAGATTTTTGAATAATCAAAGTCTGGGTAGTAGGTCTGTCACACCTACTATCCCGGGACATGTGGAAAATGATAATGAGGATGATAATTCAGAGTCTAACTCTAATATTGTTGAAGAGTCAGAAGAGTCTCAGAAAGAGAGCCCCTCTTTACCTCAACAGGCCCTTTTGCCTCAGCTTTTAGCCACAGGGACCCCACAAGGTCCATCACCGAGTCCAGAATTTGTGTCTCTTGAAAAAATTAGACTTGTGGTAGAATTCAAAAGATTACAGATCCAAGCTGAAACCAAACATCAGGACATCAAACTAAGAGAAATGGAAATGCAGCATGCTCTTGAAATGAAGAAATTGTCTCTTGAAAATGTTTCTATCCCAGAGTCTTCTAGGTCTTCCAGCCCAAAGAGACCTTGCATGCCTAAAGAAGCAGTGAGTATGTATGATATGAAACTTGATATTTTGGATTGGTTGGGTGCATTTGAATGTAACTATGGAAGTCAGGGTTCCACAGGGAATCAGTTGATTCATTGGCTTTTGTCTACGCTGCCCCCTGTTGCAACTGATGCTGAAATGGAGGTGGAGGAACTTGAAAGATTGGAGTATGAAAATGTGAAGCTAGCTTTGATAGCTAGATTTGGGAAAACTCCTTCCCAGTACCTTAAGAGGTTTAGGACCCTCAAAAAGACTGATGGTACCCCTTGGGCTACCTGTGTGTGTGAATGTTTGAAAAACTTAGATGGTTAGGTTAAGGGTTACAGAGTGAACTCTTTTGAAGGAATGAGAAATCTGTTTTTGTTGGAATCTATTTTTGATGCCTGCTCTCCTGAGCTGAGACAGCACTTGGCTGACTCAAAAGAGATTGATCCCAAGAAGCTAGTAAAAGCTGCTGACTTGTGGGTTGCCAACAGGGCTACTCACAAGGATTCTGGGGCCACTCATAAAAAGGATGAGGTGAAACAGCACAAGAAAGATGACAAAGAGAATTCTAAAAACTTCCATCCAAAAGAGGGCCACAAAAATAAAAAGGGTAAGTCATTTGGGAAACCAGGTCAGTCTAGTGAAACCTCTGGTGCCAAGCCGGAAGGAGGTCAGCAGAAGCCCCATTTGTCAAAACATTTGGAAAATGTTATGCTTGTGGGTCAACTGACCATGTGAAAGGGGATTCCAGATGCAAGGGTAACCCTTCAGGGGTCCACACTGCCTCCTTAGCTTTCATCCCCAGGGGAGAAGTACATATGGCAAGTGGAAACTTTCAACTTTTGGCTGAAGACCCCATTGGAGTCTCTGCCAGTGTTTCTTTAGTGTCGCTGGGTCTGTGGGAACAGCAGAATGTAGATGTGAATAACTCTATACCAGATAACATAAAAGAATACTACACAGACAGTGTACTTGTAAATGGTCAGGAGACCCCTGCCATTAGAGACACTGGGGCTAGCATCACAGTGGTGGATGAAACCTTTTTCAAACCTGAGGATGTTGCTAAGGCACCCAAAGGCCCCACTAAGCTTGCTGGAGGCCCTATCCAGATGGTTCAAATACTACCAGCTCTCATTCAGTGCAACAATATGGCTGTAGGAATACCTGTCAGTGTACAAAGTGAGGTGCCTGGGAGAGTCCTGCTGGGGAATGACTTAAAAACTCTTGGAGTTGTATCAAGCATCCCAGGCCTCCCAGTAAAAGGAAGCAGGAGCAGACTAGGAAGGTCAGAGAGCTCACTTTAAATGACTCCCAGTGGGTTGTTACAGAATAACCTATAACACCCAGTCCACAGGAGAAGCCTACTTCCATTTCCAAGAAGAATGAGACAAAGGGGAAACCCAAGGTCTCAGGAAGCAAGAAAGATAGCACTCATGTGCATCAAACCAGAACATCCCCGAGACGACAGTCCAAAGTCACGCCAGTGACTACTCCACCTGCTGAGGCTGAGTGTGAGGTCCAACCAGAAGAGGTTGAGTCAGCTACTGATGACACAGAGTTGGAAGAAGACCTTCCCACTGTTGGAGATCTAGATCCTAAAGACCATCCTGAGCTGCAGTCTTTACTGGCAGAAGGTGGCCCCTGCAGGGCGGACTTCAGCAGAGGTCAAAGAGAGTGTCCCACTCTTGTAGGACTTCGCCAACAGGCAGCATCCCAGCTGGAAGGGCAAGAGCCAGGGAAGCACAGGTTATAGTGGGAGGATGGCCTCCTCTACAGTGAACCAATTGAGTCTACCGTAGGAGACAACAGAAGACTTCCAGTGCCCCAGGAGGTGAGACCTCAGTTCCTACAGTTAGCCCATGAGATTCCTTTGGCTGGTCACTTAAGCTTTAAGAAGACCAAGGAAAGGATTTCTCTCTATTTCTACTGGCTCAAGATGGGGTCTGATGTAGATACATTCTGTAGGAGCTGTCACACTTGTCAGACATCTGGCAAGAGTGGAGCCAAGAATGTGGCACCTTTGGTGCCTCTCCCAGTGGTGGGAGTACCTTTTCAGAGGGTAGGAATCGACATTGTCCTGGGAGGATAGCTCGGCGGCAACGCGCTCGCCTTGGAAGCAAGACGACACGAAGCAACACATGTTCGATCCCCGGGTCCAAGCTTAGAAACCTCTGGGTATTTAAGCGCGTTATTGTCATGTCACGCGGGAGACTGGGGTCTGCCGCTCCCATTTCCTCCTGGCGAGTCTACCCGCGCGTTCGCGTCTGGGGACTCGCCGGGAGGGGAGCAACGGATTACAGGGCCGGCGGCCTTCGGCGCATGCGCGGAGGTTCTCTCTCTCGGTTCCGCGCATGCGCCGTGGGGGCTTGCCTTCCAAGCCTCGTTCTGGGTTCGCCGGCGCCCGGAAACGGAACGGTTTGCGTTCCAGGCCTCTCGGGCGCCGGCGGCCCATAAAAGAGGCCGCTAGTCAAAGCTGCCCGCGTCTCAACGCGGTTTGCTTCGCTTTCCTCGTTGTTCCTGCCCAGCCTTACCTGTGGCCTGTCCTGGGCCTACCTGCCTCCAGCCTTACCTGTGGCCTGTCCTGGGCCTACCTGCCTCCAGCCTTACCTGTGGCCTGTCCTGGGCCTACCTGCCTCCAGCCTTACCTGTGGCCTGTCCTGGGCCTACCTGCCTCCAGCCTTACCTGTGGCCTGTCCTGGGCCTACCTGCCTCCAGCCTTACCTGTGGCCTGTCCTGGGCCTACCTGCCTCCAGCCTTACCTGTGGCCTGTCCTGGGCCTGCCTGCCTCCAGCCTTACCTGTGGCCTGTCCTGGGCCTGCCTGCCTCCGGCCTTACCTGTGGCCTGTCCTGGGCCTGCCTGCCTCCAGTCCTTACCTGTGGCCTGCCCTGGGCCAGCCTGACTCCAGTTCTTATCCGGGTCCTGTCCTGGGCCTGCCTGCCTTCAATCCTCTCCTGGGTTCGGCCCTGGGCCAGCCAGCCTCCAGCTACTACCTAGGTTTTGCCCTGGGTCAGTCTTCCCTCAGCCCATTCCGGAGTTCTGTCCTGAGTCATCATTGTGTAGAGGGGACTTATCCCACACTAGCCTGCATTCCCCCTGTTCCATCTTGGGCACGTTCCTACAGTTCTCTAATTGGCCAGACAACTAGTTCCAACTGTCCTCACTCTTTCCTGTCTTGCCTGACTCCGAATCTCATCCTGTGTACCATTGGAACTATCTGCACCAGCCAAGCTCCTTTGCCTACTACGAATACCTTTCTGCTACACTGGTCTATCTATCAACTGTCGCTGCACTGAGGTTCTTGGAAGATTCATGGTCTGGACAACAAGCTCTACCTGGACTATGGTTCCCTCCATCTGAGCCTACATCCTCTTGTCACGCTTACCTGGGAGAGTGCCTTTGTGACATTGGGGGTTGGTCCATCCTTCACCCAGTTCCTCATTTGGGTGGTGGAGAGGCTGATTCCTCGTGCCGCTATCTCATCTGTTCCTGGACTCCAGACTGGCGACCTCTGCGAGACCAACCACCAAGACTACAGGTACGCGGTCCTCTCGGGCCAATCAGCTTGACAGATTGAGACGCCTTCCTCCTGATTCAGAGATGGATGAATCGCAGGACATGAGGAACGAGTTGCTAGCGCTCAGGGCCGAGATGACCGCCCTGCGTCAGGAGAATCAAACATTACGACAAATGATAACGCAAGGAGCACCTAGTACCTCTCAAGGAGAGGGATCATTGGCTCATACAACACCCATCAAATTCGACGGAGACCCTAGACGGGTGGCGGAGTTTTGTAACCACTGCAGAATACACTTTCTCTTCAGGTCTACCTACTTCAACACTGATAGGGCCAAGATTGGTTACATCTTGGGGAACCTAACTGGGAACGCATTAGCTTGGGCAACTCCGTTTGTGGTTACGAACAGTCCTATTTTGAATGACTTTGCTGCCTTTGAAAAGGCCTTTCTTGAGGTATTTCAGACGTCGAACCTGGCCTCCGTTGCACAGAATCAATTGATGGACTACAAACAGGGAAGCAATGACGTCATCACCTACATCAGCCGTTTCCGACTTTTGGCTACTGACTCCCAGTGGCCCGAAATTACACAGAAGACACTGTTTCGTCGAGGCCTGAGAGAGGAGTACAAGGATGAGTTACTTCACATCCCTGAACCAGAGAGCCTTCAACTCTTGATCGATCAAGTACTCCGTATTGACCAAAGGCTAGCCGAACGAAAGGCTGAGAGACGTCGGCTTGACAGAAGCGGTCCCCGGACAACCAACACACCTGCTGGTTCGTTTGGGTCGACCGAGTCCGGACCTGAGCCCATGCAAGTAGGAGCCATGAGGGGACCTTTGACGGAAGAAGAGAAGAAACGAAGGAGGTCTTTGCGTTTGTGTCTTTACTGTGGAGCAGCTGGACATTATTTGGGTACGTGTCCTTTGCGTCCGCAGAAGAAGAAGTCGGGAAACTAGGAGACCTGTCGTATACAGGAAGGGCAACGACAGGTCCCATTCCTTCCTCAGACCCTTCTGTTATTTGTTCTATACGTCTGCCCATGCAACCAGCGGTACTACAGACCCTGAAGGTCCGAATTAAACTACCAGACAAGAACCTGGAAGTATCCGGTCTACTGGACTGTGGGGCTTCCGGCAATTACATCGACGAAACGTTCGTCACCAGACATAAGATACCACTCGTTTCCAGACACACGCCTCTGTCGGTGGAGCTTATTGATGGTACTCCCTTGTCTTCTGGACCCGTTAGTCAGTTCACAGTTGGACTGGCCCTTCTGATTGCTGATCATTACGAGGAACTAGCCTTTGATGTTATCAAGTCACCGAACTACAAGATGGTTTTGGGATTACCTTGGTTGCAACACCACAATCCTTTGATAGACTGGAGAACCCAGACCTTGACCTTTTCATCCGAACGGTGTGCTCAAGAATGCAAGCTACCCGTTCCCACCAGGACCGTCTCGACTTCTCTAATAACGGACAGCAATGGGGTTCATCTATGTTCCACGTCTCTGGTCCCACAGGAATATTCCGAATTCAAACATGTGTTTTCTGAACCTGGCAACATACCCCTTCCTCCACACCGTTCTTTTGATTGCTCCATTGACCTGCTACCGGACCACGTTATTCCCCATGGGAAACTATATGCTTTGACACGTGACGAGAAGCTAGTTCTTCAGGAGTATTTGTCGGAGAGTCTAGAAAAGGGGTACATTGTGCCATCGAAATCGCCTGCAGGATTCCCCCTGTTTTTTGTAAAGAAAAAAGAAGGTACATTGAGACCCTGTGTCGACTACCGGCAGTTGAATGACATAACAGCCAAGGACCGGTATCCTTTACCCTTAATTCGCAGCATCCTTGAAACCCTGCATACTGCGCGAATCTTCTCCAAATTGGACCTCCGCGGAGCTTATCATTTGGTGCGCATCAGGAGTGGGGACGAGTGGAAGACAGCTTTCAAGACATCTTTTGGGCATTTTGAATACAGGGTTATGCCTTTCGGCCTATGTAATGCTCCCGCTGTTTTTCAACGATTCATGGACTACATCTTTGGTGACCTGTTAGGGTTATCCGTTTGGGTTTATCTGGACGACATATTGATATTCTCTAAATCCTTAGACGAGCATGTGGAACATGTTCGTGAGGTCCTTCATCGGCTGTCCGTCAATAACCTGTTCGCCAAAGCGGAGAAATGTAGCTTTCACCAACCCAGCATTGAATTCTTGGGATTTGTTATCAATCAAGAAGGCATTGGGATGGATCCCAAGAAGGTGCGAGCCATACAAGAATGGAGACATCCACACGATATCAAGGCTCTCCAACGCTTCCTGGGATTCGCAAACTTTTACAGGCGCTTTATCCCACAGTTCTCACAGATCTCGGCGCCCCTCACCAGGCTAACCAGCAGCAAGATCACGTTCGAATGGGATCTCGTGGCTTCCCGGGCTTTCGACGTATTGAAGTCGGCCTTTATGGCTGCCCCGATCCTGCGCCATCCCCAGGAAGAGTTGCCTTACATAGTGGAGGCCGATGCTTCCAGCTTTGCTGTAGGGGCAGTCCTTCTTCAGAAAGATCCTATCACGTTGGTAGAACATCCAGTAGCCTATTATTCTCGCAAGTTGAGTCCCAGCGAACGAAACTACGCGGTGATTGAAAGGGAACTGTTAGCCATCAAGACCGCATTCGAGGAATGGAGACATTTTCTCCTCGGAGCACGCTTTTCTGTGGAGGTGCGGACAGACCATCGCAATCTGCAATATCTTCGCTCTCTGCAATGTCGGACTCCTCGTCAAGCCCGGTGGGCCTTCTTCTTCTCTCCGTTTGAGTTCCATGTTACTTATATCCCGGGAACCTCCAATACGAAAGCGGATGCGCTTTCCAGGTCCCTGGAAAACGTAGATGGGACGCCCTGTCCAGAACAGCCACTGATTTCTCCTCGCCATTTTCTGCTGGCCTTGTCCTCTCACCTTAAGTCCATCGCGGAAGCCACTCGGTCGGATCCAGAAAGAACGTCCCTTCTTAGTCGGCAACTGGTATCAGAACGAGACGGACTGTTGTTTTTTCAAAGAAGACTCTACATACCCAGAGGAGCCATTAGAAGGGGCATTCTGCACGGATTCCATGATTCACCCATAGGAGGACATCGCGGGGTCAGAGCCACTCGAGAGTTGATATCCCGACAGTTCTGGTGGCCTGGTTGGGCGACCGAGGTCCAGAAGTACATTGACAGCTGTCCAATATGTGCCCAGTGCAAGGTTCCCAGAAGACGACCATTGGGTTTGTTAATGCCCACCGAAGTGGCTCCCTATCCATGGCATACCATCGCCACCGATTTCATTGTGGATTTGCCTCCATCTGAAGGGTACACCTGTATAATGGTGGTTGTGGACAGCTTCACCAAACTGGCCCATTTCATCCCATTCCGGAAAATCCCTACAGCTACTCAAATGGCTTCAGCGTTTCTGCACGACATCTACCGGTTGCACGGCCTACCGGAGAAAATCATATCGGATAGAGGTACCCAGTTTCTTTCATCATTTTGGAGACAGGTGTGTGGTCATCTGGGAATACATAGAGCTCTAAGCTCAGGCTATCACCCACAGACAAATGGGCTAACCGAAAGGACCAATCAGACTTTGGAGGGGTACCTCCGCTGTTTTGCCAATGCCACACAGTCTAATTGGAAAGGTGGGCTAGATCTGGCCGAAGTATCCTACAACAACACTGTTCATGCCTCCATTGGAGTCAGCCCATTCTTCTGTTCCACTGGTCTACATCCTCGGTTAATGCCTTTTCAACCAGTTCCGTCTAGTACTGTTCCCTCTGCTGATGGTCTGGTCTTACACATCCGGGAACAGCAAGAACTTGCACACAAGATCTTAAGTGAAGCCAAGGATCGGATGAAGAGACAGGCAGACAGGAAGAGGAGTGCAGAACCTAATTTCCAGGAGGGCGACAAGGTGTGGTTGTCCTCAAAGAACCTGCCTCTCCGCAATCTGCCCGTCAAACTGGCCCCTCGATATTTGGGACCCTTTGTTATCACCAAACGGTTGTCCTCTGTAGCCTTCCGTCTTCACCTACCCTCTTCCTGGCGTGTACATCCCGTTTTTCACGTGTCCCTGTTAAAACCCTATGTGGTCGATGATTATGGCCGCACCTCTCCTCGTCCGGCCTCTGTTTTGGTACAGGGGGGCCCTGAGTTTGAGGTACACGAGATCTGTGATGCCCGGTACCGTAGAGGGGTGCTCCACTATTTGGTTGACTGGAAGGGGTACCCGGCCTGTGATCGTACCTGGGAACCGCGCCAGCACGTGCATGCTCCCCGGCTGATACGTGAGTTCTACGTACGGTTTCCCTGGAAGCCTGGGGCCCCGGGTCTTCCTGGGAGGGGGCATAGTGTCATGTCACGCGGGAGACTGGGGTCTGCCGCTCCCATTTCCTCCTGGCGAGTCTACCCGCGCGTTCGCGTCTGGGGACTCGCCGGGAGGGGAGCAACGGATTACAGGGCCGGCGGCCTTCGGCGCATGCGCGGAGGTTCTCTCTCTCGGTTCCGCGCATGCGCCGTGGGGGCTTGCCTTCCAAGCCTCGTTCTGGGTTCGCCGGCGCCCGGAAACGGAACGGTTTGCGTTCCAGGCCTCTCGGGCGCCGGCGGCCCATAAAAGAGGCCGCTAGTCAAAGCTGCCCGCGTCTCAACGCGGTTTGCTTCGCTTTCCTCGTTGTTCCTGCCCAGCCTTACCTGTGGCCTGTCCTGGGCCTACCTGCCTCCAGCCTTACCTGTGGCCTGTCCTGGGCCTACCTGCCTCCAGCCTTACCTGTGGCCTGTCCTGGGCCTACCTGCCTCCAGCCTTACCTGTGGCCTGTCCTGGGCCTACCTGCCTCCAGCCTTACCTGTGGCCTGTCCTGGGCCTACCTGCCTCCAGCCTTACCTGTGGCCTGTCCTGGGCCTACCTGCCTCCAGCCTTACCTGTGGCCTGTCCTGGGCCTGCCTGCCTCCAGCCTTACCTGTGGCCTGTCCTGGGCCTGCCTGCCTCCGGCCTTACCTGTGGCCTGTCCTGGGCCTGCCTGCCTCCAGTCCTTACCTGTGGCCTGCCCTGGGCCAGCCTGACTCCAGTTCTTATCCGGGTCCTGTCCTGGGCCTGCCTGCCTTCAATCCTCTCCTGGGTTCGGCCCTGGGCCAGCCAGCCTCCAGCTACTACCTAGGTTTTGCCCTGGGTCAGTCTTCCCTCAGCCCATTCCGGAGTTCTGTCCTGAGTCATCATTGTGTAGAGGGGACTTATCCCACACTAGCCTGCATTCCCCCTGTTCCATCTTGGGCACGTTCCTACAGTTCTCTAATTGGCCAGACAACTAGTTCCAACTGTCCTCACTCTTTCCTGTCTTGCCTGACTCCGAATCTCATCCTGTGTACCATTGGAACTATCTGCACCAGCCAAGCTCCTTTGCCTACTACGAATACCTTTCTGCTACACTGGTCTATCTATCAACTGTCGCTGCACTGAGGTTCTTGGAAGATTCATGGTCTGGACAACAAGCTCTACCTGGACTATGGTTCCCTCCATCTGAGCCTACATCCTCTTGTCACGCTTACCTGGGAGAGTGCCTTTGTGACATTGGGGGTTGGTCCATCCTTCACCCAGTTCCTCATTTGGGTGGTGGAGAGGCTGATTCCTCGTGCCGCTATCTCATCTGTTCCTGGACTCCAGACTGGCGACCTCTGCGAGACCAACCACCAAGACTACAGGTACGCGGTCCTCTCGGGCCAATCAGCTTGACAGTTATGAATACGCAACTAAGACAAAAAAGCGAAAACAAAAACAATTACGCAACTAAAAAACAAACGATTCCTGTAACAGCACCTCGATGCCCGCGGGCTGTGTAGGCGCTTTAAAAATGCTAAATAAATAAATAAATAAATTGTTGGTTCTTTAGACCCTCCAACATTTTCAGGCAACCGATTTATATTGGTTGTGGTAGACCATGCTAACAGGTACCCTGAAGCAATACCTATGAGGACTGTCATTTCTCAGGCAGTGGCTAAGGCCCTACTTGGTATTTTTTACCAGAGTAGGTTTTCCTAAAGAGATTATCTCTTTCAGGGGATCAAACTTTATGTCCCACTACATGCAGGCCATGTGGAAAAACTGTGGAGTGACCTACAAGTTCTCAACAGCCTACCATCCCGAGACCAATGGGTTGGTGGAGAGGTTAACAGAACTATGAAGAGCATGATAGGCAGTTTAGAGGAACCCCTTAGAAGAAAGTGGGACCTTCTACTGCCATGCCTTCTCTTTGCTTATAGAGAGGTCCCTCAGGAAGGGGTTGTATTCAGTCCCTTTGAGCTTCTCTATGGTCATCCGGTTAGAGGTTCATTGGCCCTAATCAAGGAGCGGTTGGAGAGTGCTCCTTCCCACAAGCCAGTAAGAGTCACTGACTATGTGTTAGGTCTCCGAAGGAGAATGACCCACATGATGACAGAAGCTTCAGATAACTTGAAAGCAGGTCAGGCTCTGGTGAAGCATTGGCACGACCAGAAGGCCAACATGGTTGAGTTTACTCAAGAGCAGCTAGTTCTAGTTATGGTACCTCTAAGGCAGAGGGCCTTACAGGACAAATGGATTGGACCCTTCAAGGTTGTGGGAAAACTTGGAGAGGTCAATTATTTGATGGACTTAGGCAACCCTAAGGAGGCCCCAGGGTCTTTCACACCAACCACCTAAAGGCCTATGTCTCTAGACCAGAACTAGGAGCTTTGCTTCTAGCCTTGCTCAAGAGGAGGAGGAGAGCGAGCCTCTACCTGACCCCCTCAGGGGACAATCTTTAGATGGAAAGATAGGAGTTATTCTCTCTTCTGATCTGACACTGGAACAACAGGAGGAGTGCAAAGCTCTGTTAAATCAGTTTGCCCCTATGTTTTCACTATCACCAGGCTTGACCCCTTGGGGCCAGCATGAGATTCTCACTGGTGACTTTTTACTTGTTAAAAGCAGAGGTTACAGAATGTTAGACCATGTAAGAGCCCACATAAAGGAAGAGGTCAAAAAGATGTTTGATCTCAGGTTAATAGAGCCATATACAAGTCCATGGTCTTGTCCAGTTGTGCTAGTACCAAAGGCAGGTTCCAAAGAGTTGAGATTATGTGTGGACTATAGAGCCCTAAATGCAGTCACCACTACTGGTGCCCATCCTTTACCTAGGACAGATGAGCTGGTGGACAAACCTGGGTCAGCCAAGTACCTCAGTACATTTGACCTAACCTCAGGCTATTGGCAAATAGCTCTGACATACCATCCCAAGGAGAAAACTGCATTTTCAACCCCAGGAGGCCTCTGCTAGTTTAAGTCTATGCCCTTTGGACTAAAGAATGCACCTGCTATATTCCAAGGGATGGTGAATCATGTTCTGAATGGGGTGGAGGACTTCTGCATGGCATACTTGGATGAGATTGCAGTGTTTAGCCCTGCTTGGAAGGAACATATTGACCACCTAGGATATGTATTGCAGGCTCTTGAGCAGGCCAATCTGACCATAAATGCAAATAAATGTCAAATCAGTCAGAGTAAAGTGGTCTACCTTGGACATGAGGTAGGAGGAGGTGAAATAAGGCCCTTTTCTAGCAAAGTACAGGCTGTATAAGACTGGGCCACCCCTACTACTCAAACCGAAGTGGGAGCCTTTCTAGGTCTCACAGGTTACTATAGGAACTTCATGAGAACTATGGGTCCATAGCTTCTCCCTTGAATGTGATCTCCTCACCCAAATTCCCCGAAGGAGGTCAGGTGGAATGAGGAGTGCACTAAAGCATTTGAAGGACTTAAGCAAGCCCTTTATCAAGCTCCAGTCTTAAGAGCTCCTGACTACAACCAATCCTTTATTGTACAGACAGATGCTTCCAATACAGGTATAGGTGCACTTCTGAGTCAGCTAGATGAGAAAGGCAGGGAACACCCAATCTGCTTCATCAGTAGGAAACGGAAGGAACCTGAGACAAGGTGAGCAACCATAGAATGTGAATGTTTTGCCATTGTGTGGTCTTTGAAGCATTTTAGACCATACTTGTATGGGTCTACTTTTGTGATTAAAACAGACCACCAACCCTTGAGATGGTTAATACAGATGAAGGGGGGAAATCCTAAATTGTTAAAATGGTCAATCAGCCTACAGGGGTTTGATTTTACCATTGAATACAGGTCAGGGTGTAATCACCAAAATGCTGATGGTCTCTCCAGAAAGTATGACCGACTGGAGTAAGGAGATTCAACCAGGGGTGGATTAAATCCTCCTGTCCCTTAGTCTGGGGGGGGGGGGGGGTACGAGTGTTAGGGAGAATTCTCAGAAATGTACTAATTCCCTCCACCTTAGATTCCCAAAGCAACTTTTCTGGATTTTTTAACCTGGAGAGAGTGAGACCCTTTTTCCCACTCTCTCATGTATTTTAATGTGATTTTGAACACTGTTTCTTTTGGTTGTGGAGTCTGACAAACTCCATAGGCATCATCTTTTACATATTGGCACAGGGAAGTCTTTCAGATTTCCCAAAGGTTTAGATACCTTCTCTGGGATAAACTACTGTTTCCTAGAGCAGTAAAGTGAAATTGACTTTACTTACATTTGTAACTTTCTAGACCCAGCACACACTATTTTACAATAGGGGGCTGGAGGGGTTACCTAGTATCCCCTTGGTCTAGCTTCTCATCTAACATATTTTTTATGTTACCCTTTTCTCACTGAATGGCTGGTGGCAGTGGTTTCGTTTAAACTACTGTGGTGTGCATTTACCGCGAGCTGCTTTCGTGGTGTCCCCCGCAATCCCCGCTCACTATACTCTAAAGTACTCTATACTCTAAAGTATAGTGAGCGGGGTGTTGCAGGGGACACCCCTGCAGCCCCTGTTTTTTTCTTTGTTTTTTCAGGTGTGCTGGGGGGTGTCCCCCGCAACACCCCGCCCACTATACTCTTTTTTTGTTAATACTTCCCTACAATGCTACCACCAATGGTTCGAACTTTTGGTGTTTCAACCTTTGGTGGTAGCATTTTTAGATCTTTTTGCACATGCGACCGTTTGGATACGGTCAAATCGTACAATACCCGCCAAACCAGGTTTGGTCCCATTATTCACGAGTGGAGCCCGCCTCTGGCTCCAGGATGTCTGGGGTAGGCTGGAAGTGAGGGAGGTGCCCGAAACTCCCTGTGCTTAGTCTCCTAGTAGACCCAAATGAACTCTGTGGCGATTGGCCGACTGACTGTCCGAAGAAACTGAAACACTAAACAGCCACCGATTTCAAGATTGCCGGTTGCAAGCGGTGACTGTCCCATTGCAGTCCAGGAGTCCCCAGATATCCTCCCTCTGGTCCCCACGACTGAGACCAAGAAACGTGAGATCTGCAGAGCTGCGCAGGAACAGAAGTCATCTGCTGCACTTTTTCTTCAATACAAAGGTACTGTAATAAGTCTGAGAGAACTTACAAGTACAAGCTTATACCAAAGGTTGGGTTTCCTATACCTGTAGTCAAAGTTGTTTGTAGTGTTCCCAGAGGGTACTGCATGCAAACTTTGCCTAACATGTGTCAATATCTGCCAAGGGGTTCCTCGAATCTGAGTCTAGTAGTTGATCTGAAGGAAGATTCATCTTTTTGTGGAATGTCTTATCTTGCAGGATTATTTAGATTTGCTAATTGCCTCTTCTTGTTCTGATTTTGATCTGTTTATCTATTGCCATATGTTTTGTGTTATGTTTGTTTGTGCTAGCGCTCTGAGGCCTATGGGTGTGTGGCGCTTTATGAAAATGTAATTAAAAAAACAAAACATGGAGGCAGACATCCCAAACTCCCACAAGATGTTGAAATCTAGTGGTTTTTCTGAAAAATTGGATTTCGTGGTCCCATACGGCTGTGGCCCCCTGTTCCTGTGGCTTGATTCCCCCTTCTCACTACTTTAGTCCAATCACCTGTGGACTTTTACGTTTAAAAGAAGGAGTCTCACATCACTTCTTTGAATCATCCTTTGGACTCAAGTTTTTTATTTATTTTATTTGAATTTTTGTTTAGTGCTGGCCCTACCCAGATTGTTTTGGAGCACCTTACATGGTTCAGGGTTTGAAAAGGTGGGAATTGAAAAAAGAAGGTAAAACATGTTTTTCTGGAAGGATAGGAAGATTAGGATAGACAAGTGATAGCAGTGGAGGAGGTCACAGTTATGTGTGGGGAAACAGGTATGTTTTGAAGCTCTTCCTGAAAGTGGTGATGGAAGTTGTAGTGCATCTGTGAAGAGGTAGGGTGATCGATGCCCTGGATGCCCAGTGCCTACATGCTTGTTTTTGTGTGCATGTGAGTTTGCAGAGTGGAATGTGTAGAAGGTGTTGGCTGGCTTGCCTGGAGTTTGTGTGGGTGATGGGTTTGAGTTTGTCATGAAGGTAAGATGGGGTTTTGAGGTGGGTGTCTTTGAATACAATGCAGAGTCCATTAAAGGCAATTCTCTGGGATATGTCGTGCCAGTGGTGCTGGGCATGAGCGGGGATGATGTGAGAATGTTTGGGTAGGTGGAAGAGGTCTGACTGCTGCGTTGTGTATGGCTTGCATGGGGGAGGGCAAGGGTGTTGTTTGGGAGTCCAGAGAGGAGAGCATTTCTATAGTCCAGTTTAGAGGGAACCAGTGTTTGGCCTGCAGTGCGGAAGCTGTCAGGAGGAAGAATATGTCTGATTGTGCAAAGGAGGTGTACTTGTAGATTGCATATTTTGCTGACAGCGGCTATGTGGTGGTGACAGTGGCTATGTGGTGTGTGAAGGACATGTGGGGGTTGATGGTGAAGCAAAAGGAATTGACAGGTGTG
Organism: Ambystoma mexicanum; assembly: GCF_040938575.1. Taxonomy (NCBI): domain Eukaryota; kingdom Metazoa; phylum Chordata; class Amphibia; order Caudata; family Ambystomatidae; genus Ambystoma; species Ambystoma mexicanum. The sequence continues at coordinate 835,757,667 of NC_090923.1, forward strand.
GAGAGGGGTGTGTGTGGGATGGGCGTGGCGAGTTTTTGGATCCAGGGGGTGAGGTTGGTTTATGTCTTGGGAGGTAGATGAGGAGGTATTCTGTTTTGGGAAAGTTGAGTTTGAGGGCGTGGGTGGCCATCCATTTGGTGATGGTGAAGAGTCAGGTTTTGAGGGTGTGGAGTTCTGAAGGGGATGAAATTTGGAAGTATATTTGTGTGTCCTCTGCGAATGGGTGGAAATGTACATTGTGTATGCTAAGGGTCTGCCAAGGGATTCAACATATAGGTTGAAGAGGAGTGGAGATAGGGAGGAGCATTGCGGGACCCCATACTTGACAGGTGTGCGCTCTGATCGATAAGGGGGCATGGAGACAAAGTGTGTCCTGTCAGTGAGGAAGGAGGTGAATCAGTCAAGTATGGTGCCAGAGAGATGCATCCTGTGGGCTAGGATGTCTAGTAGAACCAATCCTAAAAGAAGGTTTTGTTGCACCCTGCTGGGAGAGCACTCCTTTCTAGAGTCCTCCAATTGTGAGGTGAAGGCAGGTGTTCCAAGGCAGAAGCAAGCTCTGTCCCCTAACCATCCCCAGGGACCATTGGGAGTGAACACTCCGGCTGGACCAAGACTGCATCTCTGCCAGCCAACCTGTTGTCTGGGACCTCACTGTGTTGTGGGACCCCTGAAGGTGTGTGGCAGCCCCACGTGTTTGGGAGCCTGAGAAAGGCAATAATCTTGGCCCTTGAGACCATGGAGTGGGACTCACAGGACCTGGAAGTCAGAACAGCTGTGATCCCTGCTTTCAACCTCAACCCGCTGCCAGCCATGACTTAAGCATGTTCGACACTGAGCAAACTATCCAGTCTCTCTGATGCTGCCTTTTGCATTCATAATGCTTTGGACCGCCAATGCCTGTTCAACTCCGTTCACCGCTGCACTATGCCAGCTGAAGCCCGTTGTTGCTTTGGCTCCAATAAACAAAGTACTGCTGCCTTGATTTGCTTGAGTCTCTGTTCGAAGCACCAGCCTTGCCGTCACTGTGCCTGTAAGTCGATCGACCCAACTCTTGTGTCTCCCGAACAATAACCTCTGCATAGAATTTCCTTGCCTGCGCATCCTGGTACCAGCTCACTGCCGACGAACTGCAACTGCCGACTGATACTGGGGATCGCTTGATCCACGCAACGCGAGTAGACAATTCAAGACTGCAGCCACCTTTTATTTGACCCCAATTCAGTGCCAGCTTGCTGCTGCACCACCGTGACTGCTGCATCTTTGAACTGTAAAGAACCAGCGATCGACTGTGAGATGCCTGGTTCGACGATTTTGAACCACCAAGACCTTTGCAAAGGTATTATTGACTAATATACCCCCGCTGGTCCATCTTTGGACTCTAGAGGCTGGATAGGCCATTTTAAACTCTGTTGCAACCTCAAGAATATAGCCTTTGAGCATTGTGGTCTTAATTGCCTTTTTTGTTCCCTGTCTCATTATCCAGAATACTGCATTTATTCTATCTTTGCATATTCTGTGTCCTTTCTACAAGGGTGGTTTTTGAAGTTTTTTCTTATTGGTTATTATTGTACATAGTGTGTTTGATTAAAGTATGTAGTTGTATAGAGCCTTGAATGGCCATTCCTTTATTTTGTACTGTTATACTTTGCTGTTTGTGTTACTACTGTGGCAATAAGACCTGAGGCGGTGGGCCAATACCGCCCCAGGTAATGCCCCTGGGGCCGTAGTAACGAAGCCCCGGGGGCATTACTGTGGGCAGTATTGGCCTGCCACCGAGGGACTTATTGCCATTAGTACCCCGGCCGTTTAGACTGGGGTACTAATGGCATTTTTTTCTGTTTAGAAATGCTGCTGCATTTCAAAACAGAAAAAAAAGTGAAAAAAAATGGCTCCCGGGAAAGGGAAAACATAGTCCATTTTCTCTTTCCATGGCAACCATCGGGAGCGGATGCACTGGGAACAAAAGTGTTTCCAGCGCATTCGCTCCCAAGAAAAGAAGAAAAAAGAAGGTAAGTGGGGTTGGGAGGGGGGAAGGGAAAATAAAAAAAGAAAAACGTACCACGGCTCTGTCGGGGGACGATGGAAGCCTCCAGCCGTGTAGAGGCTCAGAGCGGGGATGGCCCCGCTCCAAGTCTCCACATGCCTGGAGGCTTCCATCGTCCTCTGCCGGAGACCAAGGGATAGAGGGTAAGTGGGTTGGGGAGGGCAGGAAGGTGGGAGGAGGGAGGGAAAAAAAAAGTCTTACCTGAGTCCCCGGCGGGGGATGAAGGCAGTCTGCAGCCATGGGGAGGCTCGGAGCGAGGATTGCCCCGTTTCGAGCCTCTTCATTGGCTGAGGGGCTGCCACGCCCCTCAACGGGAACAGAGAACCCGGCATGCACGGCGTACATGGGAATACTGTGTGGTATGGCTCGGAAAAGAGCCAATCAACACGTTGGATTCCCGGTGCACCGCGCGTGCCGGGTACTAATGAACTACATTCACACCCCTCTTGAGAGTATTGCCTTTCTCATTACTCATCCTGGTACCACTGCAGGGAAGAGGTCAGTTTGTCACATAGGGTGAGATGATTGCATCATAGATGTTAATGTTAATGTTAAAGGACATTTGTACCGCGCACTATCACCACCAGAGTGGTCCCCTGGCGCTCTGGCGGCTCTGAAAGAGGAGGGGAGGTTGAGTTAGTGGGAGAAAGCAGGAAAAGTGCAAGAGAGCAGTGATGTGATGTTGGCGGCCTCAGCCCGGTGGGTCCGTTGGCTGGGCCTGGGGTGTTTGCGGCCGGTAGTCGTCGTGTACTGTTGTGCAAGGCTATGTGTCTTTTTGTTTTGTTGTTGCGATGTAGTGAAGTTTGTGTGGTTTGTTGTGCTGTAGGTTTTGGTTGTGTTTGGTTTGGAGTTTGAGAGGTGTATGTAGAAAGGGAAATTGTTAGTAGGGTTGGTTAGTTTGCGTATCCTAAATTGATGTGCTCGGCTTGCCTAGTCTCCCCTGATGCGATTCTGTCCTGATCTGGGTCCGACTGGCATACAGGTTTCTTACTCCTCTGGCCCCCACCCCTAACATGCTCTCTCATAGCTCCCCTTATCCTCCCTTCATACTCCTGTGGCCAGTGCACCTGCCAATGACAACCTCTCAGGTAGTGGGGTGATTGCCAATATCTCGATAATACCACATCACTGTGGTACCTGGCGGTAATCAAGGGGCGGGCTAAAGTGTTGGTGGGATTGTTTGGGGTAGTTGAATCAGTCTCTGTGCGTGCCGCCTGTGTTCCTAATCTATTCGGTGTCACCCGTCCAGGTGCCGTGGGAGTTACTCTCTCGGGTCGGGATGTCCGTGTCTTTTCGGTTTAGTCATCCTTTTTCCGGTTTTGGTTTCCAGGTTTAGTCTGTGGTGTTGTAGAGCCAGGGTTTTAGTGTTTTCCTGAATTTTAGATGATCTTCAGTGTTTCTTATTTCTTTTGGGATGTTGTTCCAGGTTTTTGCAGCGATTTTTGACATGATTAGGGCGACGATTGTGAGTGTTTTGTGTGTGAAGGAGAGGAAAGGTAGAATTCTTCTTGCCGTGTGGAGGAGGAAAAAGCATTTCTTTACTGTTGCATTTATTTGTGGTTCCAGTGTTAGGTTGTTGTCCATTAGGACTCCCAGATTTTTTACTACCTTCGATGGTGTTGGTGCGTTTCCCATTTCCGTAGGCCATGGGATGGTGGTTTCGTTCTCTTGGTGGTTAACTGTTAATCTGTTAACCACCTACCAATCTCCCCACAAAAGAATCATACCTGTAAGCTTCTGTCAGTACAGGAACAAATATGTCAAAACATTTCTAGGGCCATTATGAAATGTTTATCTCCACCTCTGGGGTAGAGGTAAAAATTGGCTGATTTTCAAGGTGACTTTGCGCCTTGGAATCCCGCTGTGGTATTTTCATAGATGTCTGTCATTTGTTGGGCGCTGCGGCGGGCAGTAAATTACACCAAAGCAGCAACTAGGGCGTTAACGGTACTTGCTTTGTCTAACTTTGAAGGACTGATGCGATTCGAACCTGTGACAGGAGGTCGCATTCAGATATCCAAAGCGACTACCTCGCTGAGCTGTCTCGTCCGTTTTTGCTACAGGGCAAGCAACGTTCATTAGACGCAGCTGAATGATCCCCAGCAGCAAGAATCTTCTCCCAGCGAAATGTAAAGGAGAAATTCATAAATTATTATTTCTCCACAAGATAAATGGCTGTTCGCATTCTGCACTCCCTCCTCTAAAGCCTCTGCTCTTAATACTCTTCACAGTACACTGAAAGACGAGGCTTTCATCTCCGAGGCCAGGAGGCCGCAGGGCGACTGCACGCTTGAACTACTGGCACAGGGCAGACATCACACAGGGGCTTCTAATCTGGATTTAATTAAAGTAGCTTGTCAATGCCAGTTTTCTTGGCTAGGCATGCTGCTGGTTTTTTTTATTTTTACTTACTGACCAGTGTCTCGCCGGCCCATCTCATTCTGTGCGAACTTGAAAAGATTATAAAGGAATATATTGAAAATTATTCGAAGGAATAGGAGACTGGAGAGAACGTCTTTAAGGAAGTAAACACTGCTTTGCAGGTGCTTAGCTAGTACAAACAAACTTCGACGTGCTCCCCTGGTGTGCATGTTTCATTATTACCACAGTATCTCGCGACTGCTCTTGCCTCCTCCTGGGCCTTCCTCTGTACTCCTTTGTACCCCTGAACAGGGTCGAACTAGGAAAAGAAAGAATCCCGGGCAGGCTAAAAAAAGTGGCCCACAACAAGACAAAAAGTGGTCCCCATCTGCAAAGTTCAGCGAATGACATTTGACAGCACACCGTTTGGGAATGTGTTGGAGTGGCGGCGTTGTGCACACCTGTGGTTATTGCACTTAATGCTCAGAATGAGTGAACTTTGGGAAAGGCATGAATGTATCTGCTTGAATAAAGGGTGATACATGACCTGCAGTTATCCACCCATATATATGGTCCGCTCCCTTCTTCTCCACCCATACCTCTCATGCACGGTTACGTGAGTACGTTTAGCAGCGTAATACGTACAGAGAGCTCCGAAAGTATGCATATTACAACAGGGTTTCATATGCTCAATCTGCAGGTTACATTGTGCACACGCATTGTGCCCTCTAAAAAATATGAACTGATATAAGTCACCAATTCACACAAATTAAACATACCAACTTTAAAATGAATGCTCACCCAAACAGGCCAATCTTTTGGTGTTCAAGAGAACACTGAGCATTTCTATTAAAAAAAAAAAAAAGAACAAAAAAACATTACATTGCAACATTGCAAAGTTAAATATTGACAGTGTGTGCCTGTTGCCGGTAAAACACAATTCCAATTAAATTGGCATTGACACGACATTGAAATTCAGCTCCTGTTGAACAAATATTGTGTATGCATTTCACCAGATCTGAAATAATCTCTAGAAATTGCTCTTCGGTCTAGAAATTCTCATGTGCTGAAACACATTAGAGTGGTACTCCCTTTCCAGGCGCATCAGACTCCACTACTTAACAACATGTTTAGTGGTCTTGCTTTAACCTACTAGATACATGTTTTGTGGGATTACCCCACTGGCCGTATTTCCATTGTTTGGGCAGCAGATTGGCAATCTCGATCTTTTTTTGTACAGATGTTTTCTTCCACCGTATTATTTGGTAGCGGTTAGACCTAGAGTCCAAGAGTCTGAATGTAGCACAAAGTGGTCAGTGAAAAGGTGTGCACCTTTTATTCTGGTGTATCTATGCCACATTCAGACTCTTACACTCTAGGGTTAACCACTACAAAAGAATATAAATGTGGTGGTGTAAAACATGTATTCCTTTTATGCCTGCGTATGGAGTTTTTATCCTTTAAAAAAAAAACAATTCTGGGCAATTGGCTGATTAACGGAGTGTCCCATGGCTTGTAGTCTCCGTTGACTCACGCCCGGACAGCCCCCTGCCTGATGCCATGTAAGCCCTCTGTTATGTCACACCGGGTGAGATTAGTGTATTTAAATGCTAGCGTGGGTATCTTGTGTCATTACCTGCAAAACAATCAGATGCCACATAAAAGCTCTTCATTGCATTTCAAAACAGACCGGAGGTCTGAGCCACAGATTCTGGACTCTCCACCACACCTCAGTGTGTGGAAACCAGAATAGAATCCCTTCACATGCGCTAAAATGAATTCATATGCCCATTAGCAAAGATCTTAACTACATATTCGTCAGTACTGAACTCAATGTAAAATAAGTAAAGGGTCATTGCGTTAGAGAATAATGACACTTTTGTTTGCTCAATATTCTTTATCTAAATATAGCTACAGACAATGGGCATACATGCCAACATGCCACATTCCACTCTGGAGATGCTACTATAATCCTGCTTTTAACTTTACATTCTGGGACCTGTAGTCCTGCAATCATCATGGTGGAAATTCAGGACTACAAGTCCCAGAATGCAAATTTAAACCAAGAACTGGACTAGCACCCCATGCATTAAATGATGCATTTTGGCATGTATTTATTTTCATTGTTTTACATTTGTAAAGCGCCCAAACCCTCAGGCACCATGGACCAAATGGGAAACAGGTCGTTCAACCACTGAATGACACTTTTCTTATTTTGTGTGGAGCTCAGCAGGAGACCCTAAGTGTAATACACAGTTTTGACTCAGAAAGTTAAAGCATCTGAGGACACAGTTTTGGTAATGCATCTCAAGTGTGTGTTCCTAGAAGGTGAAACCCGAGCCCTGGTCTGAATGCACAATAATAATTGCTCCTATCTGATTAAAAAAAAGTAAGGTTTTCACTCAGCCTGAAGAATCGTTTTGCATTCCTTTTATCAGCCAGCCCAAACTTTTCCTGTCACTTAGAATGGAACACATCCGGTTTAAATCCTGAAAATAAGTCCAATAGTCTTCAGAGTTTTTCTTTTGTACACAACTTTATTGGTCAGTGCAAATTATATTTTTTTAATTATGATAGCACGACTTAACAAATACACAATGGCTTGAACCTGCCTCTGAATCTGTTTCTTCTCTCCTCGTTTGACCTCTGCTCCTAAGCTTCAGGCTGAACTCTGTGCATACGGACCCATGGCATACAGTGCAGGACCTTGAGTTCCTAATGTGCCGTCTGCAGTGATGTTGTCTCGTCCTGCTCCTTGACCACCGACAGGCTCACCCAAATGACAAGCAGCGCAGACCGCAGTTTACTTTTTACAAACTCTGCTGGGCTGGCCTGGGCATTGCATGCACAAAGCAACATATGTGTGTAATGCCTCCTACCACAGGATGCTTCCTGAGTGCCTGCCAGGCAGATTAATGAGCCACACCAGCAGGGATCAACATATGTAATTATGTCCCAGGAGGATAGCTCAGCAACGTGCGCGCCTTGGAAGCAAGACGACACGAAACAACACAGGTTCGATCCCCGGGTCCGCGCTCACGTTATAAGTACACAAAAAATTACGCAATTAAATAAACAAAATCAATTCCTAAAACAGCGCCTGGGTGCCCACTGCACTAACAGATTTAATTTTAGTGCAACTGCAGTGCTAACCACAGTCTCGTGGAGCATGTTGTGCCCTGTACAGTCCATGCACCTTCAAAATACTGTAAAATAATAACGGCCAACACTATTGTGTAATATCGTTCGGCTGAGGGCCGAACGCCCAACCCGCCCCAAGACGACGACATAATATAGCCCGACATTATTGCAACTGGATGGCAGCCCCCGAAAATTCCTGATCGACCCCGGGGCAACCGTGAATGTAGTTAACAAGGCAACATACCAGGGACTGAAATACAAAAAGACATTTCAACCAGATGACATACACACCGTTAAAATGTAAAGGCATGTCCAAGGCCACCTGCACTTACAGGACAAAATAGCAAAAATATTGATATACGTAATAGAAGGAGAAGGACCAGGTGCAAGCAGCCTCAGCTTCAAGTCCGCTATACAGATGGGCCTAGTACACATCATGTAGCAAATAATGACAGCATATATCACAAGCCCAAAAGACATGATGCAAAAACTCTTCCCAGCCCTATTCAAAGGAATTGGCCGACTCAAAGGAAAACCAGTTAAATTGTATATCAATCGCAACATCAAGCCTGTGGCGCAACATTAAAGAGGAATACAGCTGAACATTAAGTCAAGGACAAAATACAAGCTCTCCTAGATCAAGACATCATAGAGCATGCAACCGGACCTACACCCTGGGTATCCCTGATCGTCCCAGTTCCAAAGAAGGAAAACGGGAAAAGCATCTGCATCTATGTGGACATGAGGGCACCAAACACAGCCATTGAAAGAGAGAGGCATACCTCACAGAGAATGACAGAAATGATGCACCTGCTGCATGGAGCAAAAGTCTTCTCAAAATTAGATCTTAATAAAGGTTATCATCAGATTGAGTTACATCCCGAATCCCGATACATAACCACATTCTCCACCCACGTAGGTTTGTTTCACTACAAGCGACTCAGCTTTGGGGTGTCTTCGGCTGTGGAAATTTTCCAGAATGAGATACACCAGGTAATTAAGCATGTTCCACAATGTCCCAATTATAGTGATGACATCCAGTGTTTGACACCACTCAGGAATCTCATGACGACGCATTGCGGCACGTGTGCATGGCACTGGAAGAGGCAAATCTAACACTGAATGTTGACAAATGCGAACTCAATAAGTCAACTCTCAAATTCTTCGGGCACATTTTCTCCCAAGATGGCCTCCAACCTGACCCGGAAAATGTTCAAGCACTTGTAGAAGCACCTATGCCACATTCCACCTCAGCCATCATTTGTTCCTGGGAATGGCTAGCTTCTGAACCAGATATATACAGGACTTTGCATCCATCAGCACCATGCTAAGACATCTCACAGGAAAGGGACAAGAGTTTGCGTAGTCAGATGACTGTGAGGACGCTTTTCAGGAAATAAAACGCTGAATCGCATCAGCCTTGTGCAGGGCGTACCACGAACCAAACCTGGAAACGCAACTGACTGTTGATGCGAATCCATTCAGCCTACGGGCAATCTTTGCACAATTTAAGCCTGTCTCTCCTTCTTCAGAATCATGCCAAATCGTAGCATATGCCAGTCGCAGCCTTTCGCCGGCAGAGTGTGCATACTCACAGCCAGAAAAAGAGAGTTTAGCTGTAGTGTGAGCCTGTGAGCCTTATCACCTATTTCTATATGGATACAATTTCACCATCATCCTGCACGCCTATGTTAATCTCCAATTTATTGTAGTGTTATGATGATATTAAGATAACATTGAATAGACTTAAGGTGAAGAGGAGATAATGATCAACCGTGGCATATGGGTTGTAAAATATGAATCAAAAACAATAAAGTTCCCATGTGGGAACTCCTGTCCTCGGCACACTATCAATGGCTCAAAAAAGTATTTTGAGTCCAGGTTATTTAATGATGCTTTGTGTAGTTATTTCAGAGTGATTTCCCATCATTTACTTTGATCAAAGTATTTTTCATAATTAGATACAAAGCTGATGAACTGACACAATCAAAGTTCTTGTAAAACATAAGTGATTTATTTGTGGCCCAACGTGTTTCGAGAGTAATCTCTTCTTCAGGGGCATATAAAGCAAATTCCAACAGTATCTAGAAAACATTTCAAATGATATACATTAATGAAAGTCTTCAAAATTGAGCGATAAAACACTTCATACACTATTCACAGTGTTTGTAAACAAAACAACATATTTTCAACAAGTTTGTATAACATTAACTAATGGTAGTACACATAGTTCCAGAATTCAACAGATTTTTTATGAAGAATGCATATGCTCAGTCTATCATGCGTCTATCATAGATCTGTAATAAGTCTGTCTTGCATCCCACTCTGCAGGCAAATTATTAATGTAATTCAAAACCTTGATCTAAGGAGTAATTTAGGCTTACCAATATTGTGGCAAACAGCACATGTGCGTTGCCTAATTCTTTTCACCACAGCCTCAAATGAAGGTTGTAAATCCAACCGGTTTTATCTTGTATGTAGTGCTTCTCAGAACCTAAATAAAAAAAAATTCAGGTGCTGTATCAGATCATTATCAGTCACTGGTTTAAAAGCAAAACAAAATCTGAGATGAGGTAAAAAAAGAGGATTAGAACTTACCAAAAAAGGCCAACTACAAATCGTTAAATGGTGACTTGAGTAATGTCCTAAATCCCTTTGGGTCAAGTGAGCATGTGCAGCTTCTGATGAAGTGAGGCGCCAAAAAGCCCTCACGCTTCCTTGGTTTAGAAAAAACCTAAAGGCAAAGGATATTACAATTAGTAGGGCTAAACGGTTATGACCGGGGTTAGGCGCAAAAAGAAAGTGCTAAAAAAGTAACCTGGAGGAGGAAAATGCACAAAATGGCATCAGGGTAGAGGTGGGGAGGGAGAAAGAGGATACCATGTGACATTGTGGAGTTTAGGATGTAGTAGATAATGAGACTGCCACAAAGCAATTTAAAATTACAGTGGCTATCACTGCACCCTATACCCACTGCTATAAACTATCAATTTAGGGATGGTAGCTGGGTACGTTGGGAGTCATTTCAGCTGTATATACGATGAAAAGTGCACATATGCGGTGCATTTTCTCTATCCGTAGTTATCAGAAAATAAGTACATAAGTAGGGTTCTACTGACACATACTGAATAAAATTAATCATATAAGGTTTATTAATCCATTTATATATTCTGTGTATTTATTTATGTTTAATTACTTGAAGGGTGGTTCTGACAAGAATCATTGGGGTAAAAGGAGGAGAGGGAACTTGGATGGGAAAAACAGTAGGTTTTGAACATGTAAGAAGGGGCTAAAAAGGGAAGATGTTTTTAGGGTTTTTTTGTTTTTTTTAAATAAAATAAGGGGGGGTAGTCCTAGCAGTGGCAGTTTTCTTGGTGGTTTGCAATTACAACTGCCCACTTGTCTAGGCTGGCACCTCCCATAGGAATCCTGTTGTGGGTACGAGGCACAAGATCATGTACTTGCTCAGGTCCACTGCCAGCCGAATGACAGCAGGTTGGGGCTGTAGCCCCACTGGTGGAAACTGCTGCAGCTGTGGCTCCAGATATTGCTGGAGATGATGTGGTTGGAGCTGATGGTGCTGTAGGTGAGGAGGTGGGTGCAGCATTGCGGACCTATCATGTTGCTTGGGATCCAAGGGACCTTTTGCTTCTTGTGGGCCTGCTGGTGGGGGTCGTCCACCTTATCCCAGTGGACCCTCACCAGATGCTGGATGAGGGTTGTGGTGCCCAGGCTCTGGGATGGCACATTGGACGGCCCCCATTGCAGTATCTTTCGGCAGAAAGTGCAACGGACCTCCTCCACCTCCTTTATGCTGTGGTGCTCTGGCACTAGGAAGTATCTCCAGCTGCGTGCCTTCTTGCTTGGGGGAGAGGTGGTGGCAACCCAGATGACATCATAGTCTTACAGAGGAACAATGATCTCTTGTATGTCGTTGCTGCTGTCACTGCGTCCTGACATGATGGCAAATGCAGGACAGGGAGAAAAATGTATAAATTAAAAAAGAGTAGACAAAAATACAATACCACCTAAAAGAAAAAGTTGGAAATAAAAGAAAACAAAAAGCTCAACTAAAGAATAGATCATTCACACAGCTGACGAGACAAGAGAAAGAGGTTAATGAGTAAGGGGTTTTGTGTTTGCAAAAAGCTTTTGCTGGCAGGAGTGAAAAGTGTCTGTAGGCAAGACAAAAAAGCAATGAGAGAATCATACAAGTTCCCTGCAGGTGTGGTGGAACAACCACGGTTAGGAAATAGAACCAATAAGGAGCCGTGTTGCGGAGCCGCAGGAGGTGTCTTTGCATTCACGTGGTGGGCATAGTTTCATAGCCCCAGTTATAGGACATAGAAACAAAACAAAAAAGGTTTAAAATTGAATGATTTCAGCTATTCGCACAGTGTCAGTGGCTCAGAAATGGTTCAATGTGCTGTGGTCTATGGTTGTTTCATTACAAAAAGCCATTTTAGGTTTTGTCTAAACACAGCCTTGGTGCTGCGGGAATGCTGGGTCTGTGAGCAAATCGATTTTTCAGCACCCGTAGGAATCGCACCTGCGCTTCGATTGGCTTGTAGCCGCGGCTATGGGCCATGGAAACTGGAAAAAATTGGGAAATCTTCTTTAACAATTTAAATGAGTTAGAAATGTTTATTTGGGGTGTAGCTTGGGGTTGTTTGTTTTGCATGTGTTATTTTAAAGTTTGTTTTAAGTCAGCATTGTATCCACGGTTATACAGTGCCCAAAGTAGACGCAGTTATAACATCAACCGGCCCTTGGTAACTGCAGCTATAACGGCTTGGGTGTAGACGCCACCTGTGGAACCCCAAATTAAAAGAACGTACTTCTTTTTAACGATCTGAATGTGGTTATAGCCTGGCGTTGTTTCTTTAGCAAGTGTTATTTTGAAGTTTGTTTCAAGTAGGCAAAACGCTAACTATAGCCACGGTTATGGATCTGCCAATAGGGCGTCTTGTATTTTGGCAGGCTTCGATTCCAGCAGCTTTAACGGCTCGCATGTAGCTGCAGTTATGTCTCTGCCCAATTGGGCCACGCTTCTCATAGACTCGATTCTGGGCCATGGAAACTGGAAAAAAACACAGAGGAAAACAGGAAAATCTTCTTTTTAACAATTTAAATGAGTTGGCAATGTTTGATTGTGGTGTGGGCTGGGGTTGTTTGTTTGGCAAGTGCAATTGTAAAGTTTGTTTCAGGTCAGCATTGAAGCTGCGATTAAACAGCGCCTATCATAGCCGCAGGAATGAATCGGCCAATAGGACGCTGTGTATTTTGGCAGGCTTTGATTCCCACGGGTGAACCGGCTGCACTGGTACCTGTGGTTATAGGGTGCTACCTGCATATATATAACCCTAATTATACAGGTAAAGGTGACATGTTTAGACCAATGAGATCATGAGTTTGAAAACAATGAGTGATAGGTTGATTCAAGGTGTATTTTGCAAGAAGATGTGGTATTGGAAGGTGATACCTCTTTTGTATTCTCGTCAGGAAGGGGTGTGTTATTAATAGATGTGGAGTTGAGTGTATACATTCTATTGGTGGATGTTTATGATATATCTGTAGGAGGTAGAATAATTTAGACAATTTAAGAAACAGATTGTGACTACTTCTTCGCTGGGTTGTGAAGCGATGAATCTGATTGTTCCGAATATTGTGGAGGAATATCTTAATTTGAGAATGGAACTAGCAGTGATAAGGAAGATATAGGTCAACTGTGTGAAAAGCATTGGCTAACAGAATATCTCTGGTTTTACAATATCATTTTAGACAGAGTATTTGAAGAAAGCGGTATGTGTTCAAGCTGTGGACAGATATTTTTCACTGGCAGCACAGGATATTTGGCAAAAGAAAACTAATAAACCATCTAAGGGAAGAACATAGAGAAATGTTGCTAGTTTTTTTTAATCCTTTGAAGGAATTAAGTAGTGGAATTGGGGAAGGAAAGGGGTTCTGACAATACAATACAATTTTCGGAGTATAATTTTGATATAAAAACACAACGGCTCTTTTAAGAGCCACCTTTAGAAGGTATTTAATCATATTGAAAATGTACCATGTGTTGTGTTTATCTTTTTTATAGCCACGGTATAATCGTGGCTATATAGTAATAGTAAAAAATACATTTTTGCTTTGTATATTTATACATATAAATAAATGTGTGTGTAATTGTTTATTTGTAGAGCACTTATACACAAGTGAAGTGTTTCAAACCGCTTCAAGGCGGGAAGGGTGCAATGGAAAACAGTAGTCATTCTTAGGCCTTGTAATAGGTAGTCCTTAAAAGTACTGTTTTTGGGTACATTGATTGTCATTTTTCAACAAGTTGCTGATTTAATATTCTCATTGAAGAGTGCATTTCCTTCATCCGTTAGATGTACTCATTGTGTATATAAAGATTAGACATGTAAAACTGGATGGTGTTATTGGATATCACATATGTTTGTGATCTCTGATGAATGCAGAAACTACTACTTTATCTGCATTTCTCCGTGATTTCTCATTTTTAGAATTTAATTTGATAGTCCACTTCCATTTTTGCTGCTGAAAGAATGGAAAGGGTGGTGTTGGTGGTGTTAGAAAAGATGAAGGTGGTGTGAGGGAAGTGTTCCAAGAATTTTTCCAAATCTTGTTTTATATTCAAAGACAGAGATATGCCTCGTACATTCCCCAAATGATTACCTCCTCAATTAATGAGTATGACACCTGGCTGCGCGCTCTGTGTCAGACTTCGCAATTTGGGAAAAATCTGGAACCTTCCCATTCCAATGTCAATATGCAGGCTTCTACAATCAATCATCAACCAAAACAGCCACGAGTCTTCTACCCACACAATGTTACCTCTTGCCATCACATCTGCACTATGTCACTGTTTTCTTGAAAATGCATGATTTGAACATGTTATTATTTGTGATTTAGGCATTAGTTGCAGTGGGGCAAGGATGATGTCAGTATTTCTGTGTTTGTAATTGATAGGTTTTATTGTTTTCATTGTGTTCTTGTATACAACAGGTTGAAGTGAAAACGTGTCTGCCATTTTGTGGGGTGTTCAGACCTCTTTCATTGCCATTGTTTTTTAAAAATGTTTCATAGGCACCATTTTCTTTTCAACTGTCATTCTGCTTGCAGAAACTCGACTTTGCTGATGGTCTATGCTTGGGTCATGTGAAAATCTGCATCTTTTGTAGAAGTTGGCAGTGAGTGTTACATTTTTTGTTTTTGGAATAGTTACAGATTTCACTGAGTGTTTTTATGGACTTCCGTAAAAGGAACATAAATTAGTTTCCATTTCTTTCGGTATTAAAGATTAGAAATGTGATTTCTTAAAAGGTTATAGTGTGCTGTATGTGTACTTCTACAAAGAGTGCTTCTGTATTAATGTGTATGGTCAGTAATCATGTGAAATTAGATTGTGAAATGCATTTGCCATGGCTAGTGATAATTAAAAAGTGGTGGAATTCATAATTATGCCTTTCTGTTGGTGCTAGGTTACTATCATTCGTGCACTTTGTTACGAAAAGAGTAAGTGGTATTAGTAGGTCTTGAGGCTTGTATAAAATAAGGCGCAGGCCACTGTTATGACCCTTAACCCAGGCCCTCACTGGCAAGTCAGCCTTCCAGTTAGGGCTAGGTCAAAGGCCTTAAAACCTCATCCAAGACTCTCTTGGAGTCAGTCCTGGTGCCTTTGGCGCCAGGTTCATAACCATCATGAAGACCAACATTAGAATGGGACTATTTACTTGGGACTATTTAACTTGGGGGGGGGGGGTTCAGCCAACATGGAGGCACACAGCTCAGTTACAAGGAACTGAGCTATGCGGTCTAGTCTTTTGGGTGTGGCAGGCTTGGGGCTACTTTACCTAGACTATTTTGGGTGTGGCAGGCCTGGGACTATTTTACCTGGACTACTTTACCTGAGACTATTTAAACCGCACCCAAACAGCAGAACATGTGTTGCTTTATTCTGCTGTGGGCAGCGTAACGCTCACCGTGTCCAGTTCTTTGATGCCAGTTTACCTGAAACCAAGGACCTGCAGAGAGAGAAAGAACACTACGAAACTTACCTGGAACACTATCCTGTCTTCAATCCATCGCCGAATTCAGTTCCACTCACCTGAAGGTACGAACTTTATCATCCGGCACCGCATGCATCCTGGAATACCATATCCTGGAAAGACGATAAAGAAGGACAGCATTAGTAAGCGTTTACTCACGTTTCCTCCCGAATGAAGAAAGCCGCATAATTCTTACCTGGGTAGTCATCTCTGGTCAGTATGATTGCTGGAACATTACGGCGCTCGGCGAGGAACATCGCAACGTGCAAGGAGAGAAAAGACACAGGTTAGCAATATAAAAGGCGAAACAGCGCCGCGCATTACTCACCGAACAGCATCAGGCACACCGCGCTTTCGCCTACTGGCCCATGCTCATCTTCAAACGGCATGACACCACCAAAATACCTTTCCATACCTAAAAGGAAAGAAGCAAGACATTATTATTCGAACTAAGAGGAACATAAGAAATGCATACAAAGACTGTAAAGCAGCAAACCTACGGAGTCGCAGCAGGCCTGGATTCCCACAGGGGGGCTTGCACCAGTAACTTGGTCGCTGCTCGCCCCCCACATCTACGTGCCCCTGCCACGAGGAGCAGGACGGAGAATCCACCTTTTACAATATTAAGACCCATGTTTAACCAGAGGCCTTACCAAGGGACCGGGAGAGGGTTCGAGAGTGCAAATCATCCAACCAGGGCTGGGTGGCGTTCCCGTGGATACCAGTTGAGCGTAACAGTCATTCCTAGTTTGTATAATAAGAATGCATTAACGCAATCTAATAAGGTGTTCAGGGTCGTGCACGTCTTCCTGTCAGCTGTTTTGGTGTACAATTTTTTTGCATCTTCAGCTGGTATAGTGAATGGTGAGGGATTATGGGTGTTGTAGTTCAGAACATATGAATAGCTGCAGGTTGCAGTGTCTTTAAGTTGTGGGTAACAATGCTAATAGATTTAAGCAAACATGCTGGATCATTTGTGTGGCACAGAAGAATGGAGCAGTGTAAATGGAAGTAGTGTTTTATTTAATCTCTTTTCCATGGAAATGCTTGATAGTGAGGTGTGGCATAAATGGAATGCATTGAAGCATTGCTCGTGAATTTTCTAGAGGGAATATTAGATTTGGGTACCAGATATGTTAATAGTGAGTATTTCTAAAGTTCTTGTTGCCACATTTTTGAATTTGCATTGCAGGGTTTAAATGAGCAGGCCAAAAGTTGGTGTATATGCATGTGCTTTCTATAGTGTAAAGTGAGTGAATGCTAGTTGGCATGCTGATGTGATAGCCAGGTTATTTTTTGTGAACACTGTTTGGCATGCTTTCATGTTAAACAGCACTCACAATAAAAATGTAAACGTTACAGACATGATTGCATATTGGGAAAATGTATTTGTAATCTTGAACTGTTGTTAATGTGCACATGGTAAGCAATGTTCCCATATTAAATGAAACCCTACGCAACATAGAAACCTGTCGGGGAAGGTTTAATTATAATTGTGCACATTCCCTGTCCTGCTTGCATGGCATGGAGCATATAGAGGAGATTGAACATACACTTCACATATAGAAAGATTTTGCAATGAAGAGAGTTACATTAAAATATGCAATGTGACTCTTGCTATTGTAGAGACTGGACAAGGATATGAAGTGAAAGGTAACATGATTTCTGAAAGAGAAGGAATCTGAAAATCAGGAACAAGCAAAGAAGATACATTAGGACAGTGCCCAATAGAAGGAAGAAAAGTAAATCTAGTATGTCAATGTAATTCCTTGTGTAATATTGCCAAGTACTCTGCTAAAGTCTTGAAGAAATTCTTAAAATTATTACAAATAAATTATGTATAACAAAAAATCAAGATGTTGCAGAAAATTGATGACTGAAGTGAGTGAAGAAAGCTGACTTCTGGGTCACTCTCTGGCTTGTCTAGAAATGGAAATGTGAGAAGTCGGTTTCGCCACATAGGTATGTTGACTGCACATCACAACAAAATATGGTATCTTAAACTGTATCACTGCAAAACACCATGTATGATATATGATCATTCATTTATAACGCACCTGTACACAAGAGTTTCTCGATGCAATATGTATGTACCTTGCACTGTTAAGTAAGGCGTTGACAACTGGAAATGTAGAAAATGTAGTTTCCACTTTTGAGAACCACTCATCTGAAATATGATGTCCATGTAGAAGAATCACTTGTAGCAAGTGGCCATGATGATCCAAATGATCTATTTTTTTTATCAGTATGGCCAAGGAATGGCAATTTCTGAGTCGTCTTCAAGTGAAAAACATGAGCATGTTTGTGTGTCCTGTCCATGTACATTCTACAGAACATGAGTACAAAAATTGTACGTAGAAGAGCAAGTAAGAGACTTTGTAGATGATGTCTGCAAAGGACCTTTATCTGCATTTGTTTAGCAAACAGTGACTTAATACAAGTGATACACTACTTGTGTGCAAATACTGTTTCAGTGTTTTATAAAGAAGAAAGATTCCTACAAAAGGCATATTGAACAACATGGTGGTGTCTGAAATTCCTGTTGTGCTTCAAATTTTGAACATGTTTGAGGTGATTGCCTTGCAAAATGTTCATCCTTTTCAGGTTATTGTTAGACTACAAAGACATCAAAACTCCCTAGAAAGTCATTAGTGCAAGGTGTGAAAGGCAAAGTTGTGTATTTGCCTCTTAATTTGTAAGAAAATGTGAACACTCTGGAGGTGAAAGGGGAAATTAATGATTCTTTGTTTGTTTTAGTGAATGGTGTTGCTGCAAAGGACATCCAACGTTGGCAACAGCTTATTGATGTCCGAAAGGTAAAGGGAGTTTTAGAGTTTTTAGTGAATCACAATAAACTCTATAAAGACAGTCCGAATGTACCAGACCTGTCCATACTTGATGTCGGGTTAACAGACAAGAACAGTGAAGGTCAATTCCAGCGTCTTACTGTTGCAGAAGGCAACAGTTTGTATGAGCATTATACTATTCATCCTCTACACTCCCGAGAAGTTATGGCTGGTAGTCTTGAATGATATCAAATGAAGCAAACAAGAGGTGCACCAATCAGTGTCTGGAAACAACCTTAGAAGCTTGTTTTTCCCCCATGTCTTTTCCCACCAGAATAGGTGGCAGATTGGATGATTGGAAAGCCCCCATTTCTTCCTTGGAATGCTGTTGCACACGTATGTATTCTGAAGATTCCAGCTCCCGCACCAATATTGAATATATTTTTTGCTTACTGTATGAAAGTGAATTTTCAACACTGTGCAATTCTGTTGCTCATAAACTTCAAATGGGAACTAGATTGCAAATGTTTCTGCAACAATTAAAACAAAATAATGAAGTCCTAGAACGTAAAATTACCAATATCCTTCCTGCTATGAGAGGATTTAAAGAACATTGGTCTAGAAGGCATTCAAAGGTTAGCTGCATGCTCTGAAACTTGGGTCCTCCAAATTGGTTTGTGACTTTAAATTGTGCCGACTATGGCTCGGATGATCTTGCAGAGTGGATTTGGAAAACTAATCCAACAAAAGTAGGTATAGTACACATGGTACCAGCAGAACTGTGCGCCATGGACGCTTTTAGTGTATCTAGATTCTTCCATCACCGATTTTTAACAATGTTACACTTTATATGTAATAAAGAAAATGGTCCATTAGGCTCTGTGGAACATGTAGTAGGACAGAAGGAAACAGATCCGGATTTGCCATTTCAAGAGATATTTATTATAAATAATAAGAACATGTCTGACTTTACCTTCTCTAGGGGTTTTCCTACCTCACACAACTAAACTAGGGTGCTCGTTGTCTGTTTGAAACTCCAAGGTAGAAGTCTGTCATCTGTTCAAAGCTAAACTGCACTGATCATACCACTTAGCCTAAATAACTAAAGACTAGGAGAATGACTCCCTTCTCTTGGGATTGCTGTCCAGCAAGTACTTTTCAGTAAAGAATCTTCAAATAGCTCTTAGCTATTTCTTGCACCAGTTCATTAAGCCCTCTCGCGGGACTTCTACACATCCCTTTGTTTATACCTCCATGGTTCCTCTCCCTAGGTGTTCTGACACCTGAATATTCTTTCTCTGTTCCTCTCAGTGGTAGTTGACAGTTGCTCTCTTTCTGACACCAGTTTTACCAGTTGTACACCTTCCCTTTTCTCGCTTATTATGATCGGCTGTGTTCCTGTCTCCTCACTAGGATCTGTGTGATGTACCCAGTGACCAATCTCCTTATGATTCTTCCATTCACTGAACGCTTAAGCTGAGTCCCTGAATGTTTCTCACTCTTCTCAGGATTTAACCATTTACTGGAATGAGTAGGATGACTCCAATCATTATATTTGTTTATTTTTCTATGACGAATATGATTGTACTTCTCATTATCTGTGGCTTCTTCCCCCAGGTCTCCTGCTGTCCCAGTTACCTGTAATGCAATAGAGCTGCATCACCCGTCTGCACTCGCCTTTGCAGGCTCACTGTGGTTCGTCAGGACGGTGCTCATGCTCGTTCCTCCTTCTTCCTCTTACACACTTCAGTGTCGTCCTCTCTGTGTGGTTTCGCCATTGGAAGGGGTTTGCACTCATTGTCCGCCACCACTTCTCTCTTGCGATTCCCTCCTGGGATCGCCGTCAGGCAGGTAAGCTCTCATGGTTACTTGCTGTAGCTCGGACACCTCCCACCCTCTGCTTCCCTTCAGACTCTCTTGAGCGTCCATCCTGGGATTGCTATTCACCTTGCAGGCTTCCTTGGGTTTACTCTATGCACATTGAAACTTCAGCACTTCCTTCTTCCAGTTACCCACCTGCGTCAAAAACAACGTCTTCGCTTGGTTATCAGCTTACCTTCTCCAGCTGAGTCAAAACTCCTGGGTCTCTCTCTCTCTCTCGCTTGTTCTTTTGCTCCTCCCATATTTATGCTGCTGTTCTGGGGCTTCCCCAGTTTCTCATGCTAATACTTTATTTGTATTGGAGTTATCATTATTATACCTCCTTTGGGTTTCTTCATCCCAGTACCTAACAGGTACTTATCCTTTATCACTCTTGGGTTTTTACTCATCTCAGTGTTAGGCAGGTACTTAACTTCTGCAAAGACATCACAATAGCAGATGTATGAGGATTCTGGTTTTCTGTCAACTGGTATGGTTTTATCAGACTTCTGAGTGAGATGAAAAGGGAGTTCGTCATCAGAACAGCGTCCTTGTCCTCAGTGCGGGAGTCTCTCCCTGTGAGGTCACACTTGTCACTACCCCTAGGGGGAATGATGCATAGCGGGCTCACCTCCCTAGCTTCACAAGGAAAGACTTCCTGCATGGGAAGAAGTGACTGAATTATGCAATTTGTCACAAATATTACTTTTGGAGGAAAGAGTACCAAGCACGTGGAGCTTGACATATACATATGCTTTTTTGGGTTAAAGATGCTCCACAGTTCGGTAAAGATAGTGATAGCTGCATAATGTAATTTATTGAAAAATATGTAACTTGTTCGAGCCCTGCTCAGCATGTTAATACTGATCTATAGAACAAGGTGGAAATGTTTCAAGTGCCATACTAAGTGCAGCTTTGGATTTCCCAGGCCTATTTCGCCAGTTGGTCAAGCAAATAGTGTTTTTACATCTGTTTGACACCTGGTAACTAGCAAATCGCCTAAGAATACACATCACCTAAAAAGAGATAAAGAATTCCAATGTGTAAATTATTACAATCCTGCCTTTGCGCAACTTTGGAATGCTACTACAGATGTACAGTATATTGCTGATAACACAACAGCTGGTGCCTGCTACAGTAGAGCATACTTGACAAAAGCTGAAAAGAGTAATGCAGCAGAGGTGTGGGCTGACTTATCAGCAGACTAAAGTCTTAGTCCGAAATTACTAAGTTGTGGTATCAAAATGTTCGCAGACAGAGTGTGGAAGCTATGAAGCTGCAGATAGTCTGACTAGTTTGCCTTTGTATGGACCTAGCGTCAATGTACTTTGGCTAAGTCTTGGTCTTGCAGTTAGCAGAAAACAAGTACTAAAGCCTATGACTGAAATTGAACAGTTAGCTGAAAGAGTACCTAATTTTACACACCTTTTAAAAACAAATGTAATTGCTGCCTATTATCCAAATAGGTCTTTACATTTGCCTTTGCTTGTATGAAGTAGCAGAACGCTACTCATACAGGAATGTGGAAGCGAACAATGACGGAAGAGTGTATAAAATACATGGATGTACTGGTTGTGTGGTGAGACATGAAAAGCAAAGTCTTGTCAACCACATGAAACTGTCTTGCCAAACTGTAATTTTTTTATTTTTGCCTTTTGTGTTTGTTTTTGCCATGGTGTGCAGAGAGTGAGCTGCTTGGACGTTTTGAAACTTTTGAAGAGTAATTTCTTACAAATAAAGTAAATATTACATACACAAAGCTTGAACAGTACTTGGAACTACTGCAAAAAGAAACGTGTCAAGAAAACTGTTGGCAGCTGAATTGGCAAAGGGGACCCCAAACGGCAGACAAGAATCTGCTGATGGGAGTGAACATGAGATCCAATTATTCTAAAAGATGTTGAACTTGCTATGGAAGAAGTAGAGAATGTAATAGAACAAATAAAACCTTCACATAAAAATGTGGAGATGTTAGTAAATAAGCTAAATAAAGAGCAAAAGGACATGTGTGAGAACATAAAAGATAGGTTTTTGCATGGTCTTAAACATGATAAACATGAATGTTCATTTGTTCACTAGAACCCTTTATTGATGTATTTTAGTAGACAGGCTAGTGCAGGAAAATCTTCTTTGATTCATGCATTGAGAGCAATGATACAACATGTGACCGATTCCTCTGTGTCATTTATTGTGACTACTCCCACAGGCTTAGCAGCATTCAATATAGGTAGTGTTAGTTTACATCGGTTGTTGATGCTACGAGTGGAGCATGACAATAAACTTGACTATTGCGATCTTGTATCAAATGCAGCAAAATAAGTAGGGAGAGTTCTGAGAAAATTAAATTTCTCGATTGTGAATGAAGTGAGCATGGTGTCTAACCTGATGCTAGTTTTCATTCACTTGTGAATGCAAGAGGTCTTAAGGAATTACTATGATTGTTTTGTTTGGGGGAAAACATTCCTAGTTTTTGGAGATTTGTTAAAGTGAACTCCCGTAAAAGGTTAACCAGTCTTAAAGATTCTTCGATCAAAGGACAGTCAAAAAACTATAGGTAGCATTGGTAATGTGAACCTTTTGAATTATTTGTAATATAAGGAGCATGCCATTAATATGAGGGAGTCTGCAGATTTGAGTATTCAGAAATGCTAAAAACCATTCATATAGGTTTGCTTGAGGATAAAATGAAAACAGTCTTAAAAGGTAGACTGATTTCTAACATGTTTCATGCTGGTTTCACTGGACCTGATGTCCTGTTGAATCTGAAATAAAAGAACATTCCTTGGGTTGCTTTGATGTCTACACTTGCAGAGCTTGACAAGTTCAACTCTATAATAAATACAAATACAAAATACAAATATAATGATGCACTCTGAGAAGGAACCAATTATAGAGATAAAACTGTATGATGTTCTAGATGGGCACTGCATGCCACTGGAATTGGATAAAAAAGCAAAAGCATGATTAAGTCAACTAGAAACAACAATTTAAAAAAACAACAGGTATAGAGTCTGATCAAAAGTTGTGCATAAATGCACGTGTTATGTTAAACCAGAACCTGAATGTAGAAATTGTTCTGGTGAATGGAGCAATGGGGAGAGGGGCTGTGTTTGTCACTTTTCCACACAGTACAAGTAAAGAATATATTTTGCTAAAGTTCAGTTGTGTCTAAGAACCTCACTTGTCTGTCGTACGTCTGCAGGCTTCATGATTTTTAAAGACATGTTTGTGAAAAGAGCACAATTTCCATTCTGCTCTGCATATGCAATAACTGCATAAATCACAAGGATTAACTTTGGAAGCTGCACTGATAGACATAAGGAATGTCATATGTAGCACTGTCACAAGTACAAAATAAAGGATTGGTTTATTAAACTTTGACGCGACAAAAGTGACAGCTGACATTTCATGTATTAAAGAGTACAATAGGTTACGTATACTGTATGCTCCTCATCTTGGCTTATTACCAACTCTTGTAAGACTTATTTCAACCACAAATAAGCAACAGGTAAAGTTACATTCAAAGAAAACTGTTCCTGTACATTCTGTAAAGGAAAATAATCTATCATTGTAGGAAAGTAAAGAAGATTTATAGCGGTAAATACTCCCACTGTAGGTTTAGTAATGAAACAGGAGTTGAATGTTACTCAAAAGCAGCTTTGTGTATGTTGTTTCATATGACATCACTCATGCAAATAGTAACTTCAACAGTAGACAAAAACTGTGTGGAACCTTCAAGTCTTAAATTGTCAGTAGACAATTATGCAATGTCCATTCTGTATGAAGTAGCTGTAGAAACGGAAAGGGAAAATGTTTCAGAAAATACTCAACAAGATGCTCAAAAAATCTTAGTGAATATTTCCGAGGTGTTAGACAAAAAGACATGGGCCTCATTACAAGTTGGCCGGTGCTGTAATAACATGCCAGTATTAACGTATAGCGGCCAACTACAAGTTTGATGGTGGGGCACCTGATTTACCTTTAGCTAAGAGCTGGAGGTAAGTCAGGTACCTTACAGGCAAAAATAGCTGTATTACCAACACTGATACTACCAGTGTCGATAATACAGGCAAATCCTCTCATGGAGTGGCACTCCATGGAATGGGGATTTACTACCCTTACCGCCACTTGTAATCCAGTGATAATTCTGCTGGACCAAGTGGTGGTAAGGGTAATTCCGTTTGCCGGTATCCTGGTGGATTTACCGCCAGGTTACCAGCAAACCTATGAGGGCCATTGAGTGTGAACAATTTCATAGGAACATTTTATGAGTGCAACCATGAGTGGTCACAATGTCATAAACAACACATTTGTTGAAATCCTTTAGAAAGGTTTTTATATCTACCAGTACCAGATCAGAAAAGGGTGCATTTTGCCGATCTGGTAATGCAAGCTCATCATGACACGAATAACATGGGATGTAGTCAGTGTGGTTGTGATTTGCGATCATCACTTCAAAATCTAGAGTATAATAAGTACCTTTTAGTTATGTTACAGAGACATGTTACAGAGATACGCAATGAATGGTAGGAAAATTAATACTCAAATTTAAAAAATTGTAAATTCTCAGGTGGCCAAAATAAGGACAAATACAGATTTTACAAGAAGTATTCTAATGACGAGTGACACAGATGCACTATGTTTGTAATTAATTGTGTATGTATTTAGTGATAGTGTCATGTTTTATTTGTCTTGCTATTATTAAGATAACAGTCTGACTTTATATTAAAATGATTAAACTCAGAATAATTATACACTGTCGGCATTGCTTTATATATTCGGTAAAAGATGGTTAGGTTATTTGTCACAGTTTCCTTAGTAAGGTTACTTAAACTACTCTGTAATTTCTATAACCTGATTTTTTTTTAATAAAGTTTTTGCAAGAATGAAACATAAGCTATTTGTATATAGTTTGTGTGCTGATGTCTGTGTGTACATTTGTGTGTAAATAAAATGTTATTTAAGCAGTAAACCCCGATGGGTGTGGGCATTACTGGCCTAAGTAATGCCCCAGGCTTTTTTGAAGCCAGAGTGAAGGGAAGGCTTTAACGTTAGTCTGGGGCATTACCTGCCCAGGTAATGCCCCTGCCGGAGTAGTTTATTGCATATACTATCCTGGCACATTGTACCATGATACTAATCTTTTTTTTATATTTGAGAAACAACATCTTTGCTGTTTCTCAACTTCAAAACAAGATGCTGCCATGGATCAGGGAGAATGAAACTACATGTAGACCCTTCTTCCCTTACATGGTGGCCATTTCCATGACGCAGCTGCACAGGGAACAGAGATTTCCCAACACTGGTGTGGGACGAAGGAGCACAAGGTAAGTGAAGATGGGGTGGGGATGGGTGGGGGATGTGGAGATTGGGGTTGCAGTGTGGGGCACGGTGGCGCGAGGCACACACTTTAGTAACATCAGGGAAAATGGCGTCTTCCCGCTTCTGCGGAGGTTTGCAGCGGGGCTATGTGGTAAAACCCCCTGTGTGAGCCGTGAAGTAACTTTGCTGCCAATGTTGGGGGAGGACGTGACATCTAAAGGAAAGGGGTCCCTGCCAAATGAGGGGGACAAAATGGGGTGCAATGAAAGTTGTGTGGGACAAACACCCTTGCCCCCCTAAAATTACACCCATGGTTCTGACCCTCCTGATTGGCTACATTCTCATTTCATGCTGGCAATGATACAAATATTAGGACAAGATGAAGAGTGAGGTAAAAAATAATGTACAATATTTGCTTTTTTATCTACTTTGAAAAAAAATATTATTTGTAGAAAATAAGTTTTTCTGTAATGTGTGTAAATACTGTTATTTATTATGGCAAAGAAAATGTATAAACTATAGAATAACAATCTTTGAAATTCAGGGAAAAAAACTTTAGTTTCAGAGACTTTAAGGTAAAAATGTAATGCAACAAAACCCCTGAAATTCGCCAGACCATTCAGGCTAAGTCACCTTAACATCTCACCCCCCTGTTATGCAGTGTATGACCACAATGATGACAGAGATTATATCACTGATGACATCACTAATTACATCACTGATGGCATCAGACATGAGATCACTCATTAGGTATGTTAAAATATTTATAGGGCCCCTCTCTTGGTACATATGTGATTTTAGTATACTTAAGTATGCTTAATAACAATAAGAACATTGTATAAAAGATTAAACAGCTACACATGCATGATATCAGTACTTGTGGAGCTTTAATTTGTAGTATTTATTGAAGGGTGACATTGAAAATATAAATATGTACTATTGCATAAGTATCTTTACTTTCATTTAATGGCAATCAATTAAAATGGTGCATTGCATACAATTTATATAATTGTGGAAATATACTTGAGATATGTGTAAGATAATGGGCCTCAGTACAAATCAGGCGGTCCGGAAATAACGGTGGCGGTAAACCCGCCGCCACCGTTGTTTCCGGACCGCCTGATCCCGACTCCTGCGGGCGGGAGGTGATGTTCCTGCCAGGTTTGACCTGCCGGGTTTAACACCCCCCGCCTGCAGGCGGACGAGGAAACACCGGCAGCATCACGAGATGCTGCCGGTGTTTCCATGATCCCCATTCCCATTGAGTCCCATAGGACTCAATGGGAATGGGGATTAACAGCATTCCGCCTCCGTGATTCCCGGAAAACCGGGGTTGTAATGCCCCGGTAATTCCGGGAATCACGGAGGCGGAATGGTAATACGAGTCCGGCGATAACCAGGCGGTTTTACCGCCTCGGTTACCGCCGGACTCGTAATGAGGCCCAATATCTATATAAAGTAGTAAAAAAAAGAATCCCAATAAATACAAATAAACATGTTAAAACCAGATTCTTTAGAACATGTTAAATGTGCAGATCTAAGTTTTCTTTTATGCTCATCATAAAAAAAATAGTATGTAGATGTACTGTTTTTTTTAAATTGGATGAGAATTGTTATAAAAGAAAGAATATACACTTATGTATTGGGATATACTATAAGAATTCCAAGTATGGGTATTCTAAAAGAATGATTCATACATATATATATATATATATTTATATATATATATATGTATATATATATATAAGCAAAAACAACAGCACAAACGAACACACTTGAGGATTGCACTTGAAAAAGTCCATAATAGTGCCAGTAAATCAAACCTCCATTAGCCAGAGAGAATTTTCGTGGACCAATTCCAGCTTATTCAGGTCACAGGATTAAAAGATAATGCGTGTTCCGCAGCCCACTGGCCACTTGCTCACATATACAGTCACATGGTTACTCTGATTGTTCACTTAAATAGATGGTCAGGCATTCCCTATGGTAATTACAATAACGTCCCTTTTTAGTTTCTACAGCCAAAACACAAAAGATAGGCAGTAGGCAAGGCTTTTGTTAATGCATTCGACCATTCGTAAACATTTTGTGAATATTTACTGCAATTCTAGTTGTTGACCAAGTGGGACACAAGTATACTGACCAAGAACTTGTTAGGGAGGTAGACCACTAGTGTGTAAAAGATACATAGGTTAGACATGGAAATTTAGCAATAATTGTGCAACTTGCCAATTTAAAGTGTGTGGTGCTTTTAAAATTGCAGAACCATTAAATGGTAGGACATGCATTTAGGTAAGAACACAAATTAAATATAGTACGACTGGCCACATTGAGATGCAATCCTGATAAAAGCTAAAGTGCATAGTGCTGGGGGTTAAATAGGACGATGTGCTGTTTTGACATTTTCATGCTTTATGTCCAACATAATTCGAATTAGACAATGCTCTAGTTTGAGTTTATGCATCTGGCCCAATACCAACTAAGGCAGCTTGTGCAAAAGGTGAGCGAGATTAGTTAGCACTGAGTGTGCACATCTGCAATTAAAGTGCACTTTGTCTAGGAACAGGTAAAAGAGTCTTAATAAGAAGTGCATTGAATTGGTCACATAAGGCCAGAACGTTGCAAAGAATTGCATCATTAACTAAATAACTGTCAATATACATCCAGCAAGCCTATTCATGTGCAAATTCACAAATAAAGTGCATAGTGCTTGCCGTTGGATCCCCTTGTTAAATACCTTAGTGCGTTAGAGGGTCTACGAATGAGCGAGCTGCAAAACAACATACCCACACCACTCATTGTGCTTTGTGGGCAATGCTATGCGCATATGCTACAGATTTAGTCCAGACTTGCCGTTTGCCTTAGTGCATTTGGAAAGGATGCCATGGGGTGAGTAGGCAATTTGGAATGTCCGCGACCACATCGGAATAGATACAACTAAAGCCATAATCCACAATAAAAGTGGACAGTCCATGTTCTGAAATGCATCAATTCTGGATAGAATGCATGGAACCAAAGTTGTCAGAATACTGTCCACCAATACTCCCAATTAGTACCCGGCACGCGCTGTCCATGGGAAACACTACACGTGGATTGGCTCTTTTCCGAGCCATACCACACGGTATTCCCGTGGATGTACGAGCGTCCCTCGCGTGCCGGGTACTCTGTGAATCTCATTTACATATGCCGCCATTGGCAAATCTTCGCTGCTTGCCTCTCCACTCTCAATACGCTCCGAGGATCCAGCATTCTTTTCCTTCACATTCTTTTCCTTTCCTGGCATTACTGTGCTTTCTGCTCCACATATATTAACTTATTTTAATTCCTTATAATACGGTAATTGATGTCCGGCAAATGGGACGAATCTTCATTTTCAATTTTAACATGGAGCAACAGGAACAAAAATGGCGCCCTGTTGCTCTGTGTTAAGAAAGCAGAACGCGCGGTCTAGTCTTTTTAGATCCAGCGCATACTGCAACGGAAACCTTTTCACGCAGAAAACTTTTGCTGAGTGAAAAGGTTTCGCGAACAATTATTGTTCTGGGACAGCAAACTAGGGAAAAGCACTTTCCCAAACCTGCAGCCCCCGGAACACTAATGCCAATAAGCCACTCGCGGCGGGCCAATACAGCCCGCGGTAATGCCGCCGTGCCTTTTTAAGGCCCTTGCTATGCTCAGGCCTGTAACTAGGGGTCTGGGGGCATTACCTGGGGTGCTATTGGCCCACCGCCTCGTGGCTTATTGCCACATTAACACACACTTATGAGGAAGGCATGCTTCCTCATGCAACTGTCCCTGATGAACTATCTTGGTGGTCCCTCTAACATTCAATATTACTCAAAGTTATTATTAAAACAATTAATTGGAGCAACACTCAAATATTAAAAACAAACATTCATAAAAAGGGAGAATTAAGAGAAAGGTATTTTCAAACAAGAAAACACATTTTGACAAGGCAAGTAGTGGGGTAAAAAATACTTAAGACATTGAGAGCATTTATCCTATCATTTCTGATGGCTTCATCCTAATATCATGTGCCCAGGAAGGTATAAAGTTCTTTATCTATGTTGTGTCATCTTGGTTTCTTCGTTTTCAGATCTAGGATGTTTTTCATCTCCATTTGACGCAGCTCAAGCTCTCTATTTCCCTCTCTACAATTTGTCTCTATTGTGTGTATGGCAAAAAACTGTAGCCCTTCTAATTTGCCATTGTGTTTTTCATGAAAATGTACAGCCATAGGATAAGATGGGTTGAAGTTCTTGATGGCTCTCATATGCTGAAGAATCCGTAGCTTAAGTTTTCCAATGGTGCTAACGACGTACCACATTGTACAGGGACATGTCAGGTCATAAACTACATATTTAGTGTTGCAAATTATATTGCAATGTATTTCGACTTTGTGTCCCAACACCGGATGCAAACAGCTGGACTTTTTTTCAGCAAACCTACATGCCTTGCATTGAGTACGTTTGTGAAACCCCGGCTAACTTGTATTTAGCCAGTTTATAGAGCTACTGGGTTTTACCAAAGGCATGAATCTTTGGACTAACAAATCTTTTAGGGAGACAGATTTTCTGAATGTGATGTTCACTCTGTCTTCTAAGATGGTTGACAGGTTAGTGTCTAGTTTTAGCGCATGCGCATGCCACTGGCGGTGTATTATTTGTGGAATACGACTGGAATGGGCCCCAAATGTGAGAATGATGCAAGTCTGATCGAGTTCTTGTTTATTGTCTTGTCTTTCGTTTGTAGTCAAAAGGAGATCACAATCTAGATTTCGTGCTTTGGTGTATGCTCTTATATATGTATATATATTGTATGTATATATATATATATATACACAAGAAATATAATTGACCATTTACTTTTAAACATGCAATTGGATTTACATTACTTTAATTATTTCCTTTCTACATTAATTATGACTTATTATTCCAATAAAACAGATTAACGCCAAAAGCAAATTAATCTTTAAATACAATGCTGTTATTTGCTATATTCTGTTTTGTACATACTTCAAACTGTCGACCATACACTACATTTAAAGAATTTACAGCAGAATAATATGTAACTTTTAATCACAGCAGAACATAATGTAGCTTAAAAATATCTATATTTCGAATGGATTGTGTCCTCCTACTGTGTCCTCATCTTATGATATCTTCGTTTCCAGCTTCAGCTGCATTTGGAAAACTGTTTCTTCTCGACAGAGGGAGCTGTGCGTCAAGACGATCGACCCGATGTCCCTCAAGGGCTTCCATCTCAGTTGATGTCTTCGTCGAATACATACACCGCGGGCAGCGTCCGTTGGCTTCAGTTCCATTTTCTGCAAATGTGATTGCTTTGAGAATTACGGCATTCTTCTGTTTTCCACAAAAATACTTTGAGGTGGCCTTGTCTACTACTCCGAAGACGGGCTTCAAACAGTGCCTAGATTGCGATGCCAACATGTCCATCATGGACCCTCCAAAAAAAATATGCATCTGGTGCCTGGGCGTTGAGCACAAAACCGCCGACTGTCGATCCTGTCAGGTAAGGCCTTCAAAGAATGAAAAGCTAAACTGTCAGTGAGTAGTATTGTCCCCATCCACTCCCTAGAAATTTGGGTCATCCCACGAGTCGAGAGATTCATCTCCTCATAAAAAAAGGTTGAATAAAAAATCCCACTCGAGCAGCACACACTCTTCTTCGTCATCAAAAAAATCAAAGAGAAGGCACAGATCACCCTCTGCTTCTTTTTCTTCCTCAGAGGATAGGAGCGTAGACTGCCTGACTAAATCCTCCTCCAAAGATGAGTGTGAACTCTTTAAAAAGAAAATTTGTAAAATCTTCGAGGAAGAGGCCTCGTCCTCCTCGAAGCATGAGAAAAGTGGCCATGCTACGGTCGATGACAAGCATGAGGCCAAGACAAAACCCTGCACGCCCTCGAGTCCGGATCATAAGCCTAAGACTACTCGAGAGTCTTTGAGCACTCAACAAGATGAGAAATCATCGAAGAAACCATTGAGTCGAAGGTCAAGTCCATCGAAGCGGAAGTCCAAGGACAAAGCGTCGATGCCATTGACGCCACAGGGCTCCACACCGTCGATGCCATTGACGCAAATGGAAAAAACATTTATGCCGACTGTACATTCATCAACGCCTTTGCCTATATTTGCCTATAGGGTAATTCACCCTGTGGTACTGCATTACAATGGTGGCTGATCACATCCCTGAAGGGGAGGAAAGAGACAGCTTCATGAACCTGATAAGAGATGGAAAAGAAGCCATGTGTGAGTCTCTGCAATCAGGTCTGGACACTGCTGACAGCATCAGCAGGGTCATAGCGGCAAGCACGGTCACACGCAGATTTGCGTGGTTGAGGAAGTCAGAGTTTCCACCTGATGTACAATCTAGACTCCTCAACATGCCCTTTGACAGCTCACACTTATTTGGTAATAAGGCTGATGACAGCCTTGAGAAGCTGCAGACACTTAAGGCGGCAGCTAAGTCCCTAGGTGCTGCTATTAGGCAGCCACAGCCTTTTCACCCCAGTGGATCATCTTGGAGGGGCAGGTCCTTTCGCTACTACTCCTCAGTTGGAAGAGCGAGAGGACAGGCTGGTCAAAGGGGTCAAAGAAGATTCCCTCGTGGTGGACGAGAGAGAGGTGCAAAACCTGCCAAAGCAGCAGCGTCTTTCCCATCAGCAACTGCTTCAGCCTCTTAAAAACCTCTCTAATGTCTTGACTCACAGCAACCTGTTGGGAGGCAGACTGTCACAGTATCTGAAAAAATGGCGAGGCTTTACTTAGGATGCATGGGCACTGGAAACCATAGCCCAAAGTTACTGCCTCCCCTTCATACAGAGACCTCATGTTCATCCACCCGGGAAGCCATTTGTTAAATGTTTCAGACCCATTCTTTTTGCAGGAAATGTTAACCCTGCTAGAGAAATGTGCTATGTAACCAGTACCTGTGATGGAGAGGAACAAAGGATGGTATTCTCTCTATTTCCTAATCCCCAAGAAGGACGTAGGACCTATCTTGGACTTGATATACTTGGACAAGTTCAAGATGGTCACACTTTCTCAGATCCTTCAGGCCCTGCAGCTCCAGGATTGGATGGTATTATTGGACCTTCAGGATGCTTAATTTCATGTACCAATCCATCACAACCATAGGAAGTACCTGAGGTTCGTTGTTGGTGGTTCTCATTATCAGTTTCGAGTTCTGCTATTCAGGGTGACCTCCGCCCAAGGGTTTTCACCAAGCTGATGGCAAAGGTGGTAGCAAGTCTCAGGAGAGGGGGATTCACATCTACCCCTACCTGGGCGATTGGTTGATCAGGGCATGTTCACCCGAACAAGCCCTGGAACATCTCTGCGTAACTTGCCACTCACTCCACAGACTGGGCCTCTCCCTCAATTACCTTCTTCCCACATGATACCATCTCAAAGACTCCAGTTCATTAGAGCAGTCCTGGATGCATCCATGCGAATGCCTCGCCAGAGGTGAGGGCTCAACACATTCTGCAGATGGTAACCAAATTCCAGAATGCCTAGCGACTTTCAGGTGTTAGCCTTTTTGAGGTTGCTCAGCCTCATGGCATCCTGTATTTTCCTGGTGCCAGAGGCTCGCCTGAGAATGAGATCCCTTGAATGGGCTCTCAGGACACAGTGGTCTCAATTCTCAGGCAGGATCTCAGATCTACTTCAGGTTCCGAGCAGGGTCGCACAGGATCTTCTATGGTGGGCCTGCGAGGACAACATTCTGAAGGGAGAAACTTTTTGGCAACCATGGTCAGAGATAGCAGAAGTAACGGATGCCTCACTCACAGAGTGGGGAGCACACGCCACCGATCTGACAATCAGCAGTCGTTGGTCTCCATCAGAGTCCAAACTACACATCAACCTTTTGGAGGTGAGAGCAATGAGACTGGTGCTGAGGGCTTTTCTGCCCTCTGTTCGGGGAAAGAATGTCCTGATAATGACAGATAACATGGTGGCCATGTACTACCTCAACAAGAGAGAAGGTGTAGGGTCACTACCACAGTGTAGAGAGTCAAGGCAGGTCTGGTACGGGGCAATTCAAGAAGGAATCTCCCTTTTGGCAGTTCACCTAGCCAGAGAGGATAACACAGCGGCGGGTGCTCTGGGCATGCAGAGCACGGTCTCCCACTAGCTCAGGAAGTCCTTCAAGAGACCTTCATCCTTTGGGGAACCCCTCCAGTAGTTGTGTTTGCCACCAGTGTCAACCGGAAGTGCAAACTGTTCTGCTCCAGGGAATTTCCCCCAAGAGGTGCTCTAGGAGACACGTTCGTAGTGGACTGGGAGTTTTCACTCCTGCACACATTTCCTCCAGTCCCCATCATTCGTCAAGTCATCAGGAGGTTGGGAAAGTTTGGGAAACCCATGATACTTATTGCCCAGATTGGGCCAGGAGGACGTGGTACCCGGACCTTCTGCACATGTCCGTCTGCCCTCCAATATGTCTTCCACAAAGAGAGGACCATCTCTCGTGAGAGGAAGGTCGGGTTCTCCATCAAGACACTCAGCCTTCATGCATGGTTTCTGAGAGGCTAGGGTACCGGGATTGATACTTCCCAGATGATGTAATGGAGATTTTGCTTTCAGCCAGGCGGCCAGCAACAAAGTCCTTATACCGCTGATGTTGGAACAAGTTCTGCAGCTGGTTTAGGGAGAAAGATGTGGACCCCTTTCAATGCAATACACCTATGGTGTTATAGTTTCTGCTTCATTTGGCAAATCTGGGGCCCAGATCGGAACAGTCAAGGGTTATCAAGCAGCGCTTTGCATAAAAGCTCACCTCAGAAGAGGAATCTTACTTCAAAATACCCTTAATACCTAATCACAAATGCGTTTCCTCCTACACCTTTCTAAATTCCAACTTGGGACCTTAATTTGGTTTTAAAGTTTTTCATGTGTGCTCCTTTCGAGCCACTTCATTCCTGCCCTTTAAAGCTCTTAATTTACAAAACTATTTTGTTAGTAGCGATAACATCAGCCCGCAGTGTGAGTGAGTTGCAGTCCTTATCCTGTAAACCTCTGTTTACCACCATTTCCAAGGATAAGGTTGTCCTTAAGGTCAAACCGTCTTTTCTACCTAAGATTGTATTGGATTACCATTTAGCACCGAGAATTATGCTTCCAGCCTTCCATCCTCCATCTAATCCTGGCAAGGAGGAGGAAAGATTTCATAGACTCAATCCAAGGAGGGCTCTAAGCTTTTATGTTTCAAGAAGGGCAAAGTTGCGAAAACACGACCAACTTTTCACTGGTTATGCAGGACACAAACTAGGTCTGTCAGTTACCAAACAAACTCTATCCAGATGGATCATAGTGGTTATTTCAGAGTGCTACAGGCTAGCTGGGAAAGATCCCCCAGAAGGCTTAAGAGCTCATTCCACTAGGGTGATGGCAACTTCCTCTGCACTTCAGAGGGGAGTTCCAATAAAGAATATCTGCGACGTAGCTACCTGGTCCACCATCCACACATTTACAAAACATTATTGTTTAGACACCTCTAACAATGAGGGAAGATTTGGGACGGCAGTTCTATGCTCCATTCTTGACAAACATGAACTTTCAAATTCTTACTCCCCCTCCAAAAGAACTTCATACTGCTTTGGGAGTCTATCATAAGATGAGGAATACATGGGTGTACACAATCCATTCGAAGAACAAGTTACTTACCCCTAGTAACGTTTTCTCGACTGGATGTTCCTCCCACATATTTCTCATCACCTTCCCAACCTACGCCACTGTAGAATTTCGTAGCTTTAGACTTCAAGCTCTTTAAGGTCTGATAAATAAAGGCACTTCTCGATGGCGATAATTTTGCATATGGGTGGCGAAAA
Organism: Ambystoma mexicanum; assembly: GCF_040938575.1. NCBI lineage: Eukaryota > Metazoa > Chordata > Amphibia > Caudata > Ambystomatidae > Ambystoma > Ambystoma mexicanum. The sequence goes on from NC_090923.1 coordinate 835,793,103, forward strand.
AACAGAACTGAAGCCAACGGGCGCTGCATGTGGTATATGTACTCCACAATGACGTCAACTGTGATGGAAGCCCTCAAGGGACATCGGGTCAACCGTCTAGACGCACAGCGCCCTCTGCCGAGAAGAAAATGTTTTCCAAAGTAGCTGAAGAGAGAAACAAAGAAATCATAAGATGAGGAATACATGGGAGGTACATCCAGTCGAAAGAACGTTACAAGGGGTAAGCAACCTGTTCTTCACTTTCGTCCCAGCTCTTTCTCCTTCCCAACTGGTTGGATTCACCTGCATTCACAGGCAGGCTGGAAAAGGCTGGCTACAAAAGATAGCTGCAACTTTAAGAAAACTGACGATGGTGGGGCTACGTCATGCGCTCGTCCCTCTGCCAGCCAGCCCCACACCTCATCAATGTTTCACACCTAAAGAGTGGGTCGGAATTTGCCACGCTCTGATACTTCCACTTTGGGGCATTATTCTTGGCTCTCCATCCCATTTTTCTAGAGATTGGTTTTCTTTTTTTCTTTTATTCAAAATGCGGTGCCTTCTTCTGACGTATGGCGTTTATGACAGGATTTAAGTAGTGCATCGGTTGTTGTAAACAATTCTCAGTGGGCGATCCCCATCATGCCTGTGTTCGATGCCTGAGTATCCATGAACCAATGAGTATGTGTGTTTTCTGATGTGGAATTCACCTGAGGTCTTTGCGTAGTCGTCTTCTTTCCATGTCACAGATGGGACCGGTACCGAAGGTGACCAAAGACGATGTACAGACCAGGAAGGATGCCAACATTGGTAATAGGGGGTCTGTACCTACAGGTGAGGTACGGGTTTTGGCACCTGCCTTTGGTACCCATGTGAAGACCGCCTCCTCAATTCCAGGGTCTTCGCAGGACCTTTTAGGGGGAAACCTCAGGCGCTTACACCTAAGAGTACCTCTGGGTGGAAAAACACCAGTACCTCCTGGTGGAAAAGCATTAGTACCTACAGGTGGGAAAGGCTCTGAAAAGATCCACCTGGTACCGAAAGATTTGTTCACACCAGACAAGATGGTTATGGTACCAGGGAAACCCTCATCTGCCTCTGCTATCCGTACAGGCAAGGGTTCTTTGAAAGAGGCGCAAGCCCTCAAGGGTTGACTCGGTACCATCCGATTCCCCTGTATCTTCTACAGCCAAGGTGGCTACTGTCGTTAAATCTTCCATTACTTCGGTACCGGAAGAAAACAATCCTGCCTCAGTTACCTCTATTGAGTCTTCTGACTCCTCAGTACCGAAACAGGCACACAAGTCCTTTCATAAGAGGCATAAACATTCATATTCGAGATCAAGCCCGGCACCAGCTTCTGCAAGGAAGCAGAAGTGAAAAATATAATTTGTTGACAAACTCTCCGCTTCAGTACTGGAGAATCAAAACAACTGTATTAGTCTTATTTCTGACTCAGAGGAATTTGATTCTAAATATTTCACAGTTCCTCCTGAACAATTTTTCAGTTCACATGTGAGAGTAAATACTCCAGAAATGTTGCCACAGTTTTCTCCTCGGGTTGAGGATGTTTTGGTAGGATTCCTACATCTCAATCGGGATCACAACTGGTTGAAACAAATATTCAAGTACCCAGACCAGTGGTATTTAACATTTATAATCCATCTCATCAGAGTACCCGGAATTGACTCTTCAACATCCCGTTTTAGATTGGAAGAGGAAAAATCTGATCCATCAGACATGGCAAATGATATGACCAATACAGTTCTCGAGACTATATTGTCTGAGCTTTTATGGTGGTCTTGGCTCAATGCATTAAAGACAAGACGTCTCCTGCTATGCCTTCTCAAGGAGTTGATCCCATAGATCCAGTCCCTCTGCCAACCCATGTTTCCATTTATTGTAAGGACTCTGCTCCTCCTCCCAAGAAGCAGAAAGTGTCCAAGGACACAGATACTGATTCAGATGAGGACACTGCGTCTACCTCTCCTTCTAAAGTGTTCCATGATATTGTGGCAAAGGCTATGCAGGCCTTAGAATGGATGCCTAAAGAGGAACCATTTGTGCTTATGGGAAATCTTCCTGCACAATCTGTTGTGGTTTCAGCGACCTTAGGTACTAAATGTAAACGCCCTTCTCCGTCTTCTGTTCTAGATAAAAACTATAAAGCTTGGTAAACTCAGGGCAACACATCGTATGCTAACACTTCTCTTCAGCTTAGACAAATTAACACGGCTACTGTGGTACCAGGCTTAATATCCTTAACTGGGATAATCTGGAACGATTCACTGACCTGCTTCCTCCAGAGGATATGATATGATAGATTTTTCATAATGTGCTTAATTCCCAGATGTTTGTAAGCGCGGACCCGGGGATCGAACCTGTGGTGCTCTTTGTCGTCTTGCTTCCAAGGCGAGCACGTTGCCCCTGAGATATCCTCCTTTTGGGTTTTAGAAGGGAGCGAGGCAGCCATCCAACAGCTTCAGGTTGTTAAGGATCTAACTGACACCACATCAAGAGCAATCATGGGCACTGTTTGCAAGTGTCAACATGCTTACTTAGTAGCCTCTTCCCTGCACTAAGACACACAGGAGAAGGTTTTAGACCTTACCTTTGACGGAAAAACACTTTTTGACCCCTCCTCCGATGAGGTCCTTCAAACATACAAAGTCAGCGTCACTGCAGCTACATCGCTTAGAAGTATCTCTGTGAAGCAACCTTATCACCAAAATTCCAAATCATTCAAGCCACGTGCTCAAGGAAATGGTGGCTCTTCCACATCCACTAAATCTTTTCTACCAAAAAGAGAAGATACAGGCCAAAGTCAAATGTGGGGGTCACTCCTTCTTCTGCCTCTTCTCATGAACAAAAGAAGTCTGTTTGACTTCCATCCGGGGATATACATACCATCAGTTCTGGTGACTTTATCTGGTAGCACAAATCATTTCCGATGTTATTCCTCATTGGGAAAACATCACCCAAGAGGAATGGGTTTTGAATATCATCTGCTGCAGTTACCCTTTAGCCCTTCCTACTACTCTTCCATCTTCTCCCCCAAAGTTCCAAAGGTCATCAGCAGAAATTGTAGTAGAGATTAAAAAAGTCTCTCTTTGGGAGCAATAGAATTGGTTCCAGAGGAAGAGTTGGGTTGGGGTTTCAACTCCTGTTATTTTATGGTCCTGAAGAAGACCGGCAGGATTTACCCAATTGTAGATATTTCCAATCTCAACAAGTTTCTACTGATCGATACTTTCCTCATGGTCATCATACCTCAGATTCTCGCTTCTCTCCAATTCAACGACTGGATGGCATCCATAGATCTACAAGATGCTTATTTCCATATTCCCATCTTGAAGGAACACTGCCAATATCTGAGGTTCCCCATAGGGGAGTCTCATTACCAGTACACTTGCTTCCCTAATGGACTCAATTCAGCCCCCAGGGTCTTCACCATGGTCTTTGGGGCTGTGACAGCCCACCTACGGCTGAAGACAGTACATATATGTCCATACTTGGACGATTTGCTTTTGAAAGCTCACTCTCTGGGAGAATTGCTTCAAATGATGCAACTAACATGCAGCATTCTTTTCAACCTAGGTTTTTCTATTAAATGTGGCAAAGTCAAAACATATTCCTTCTAAAAAAATTCTGTTTCTGGGAGCGGGACTGGATACTATTCAAGAAAAAGCCTTTCCGCCACCAGAAAGGGTGGTGGCAATTCAGCAAGTCATCCCTGTATTCAGAGCACATCAGCTTCTAGCAGCATGGTGGTTCGAAAGACTCTTGGGGCTAATGGGCTCTTGCATCAATCTAATCCTATATGGAACGCTTAGCAATGGGAACCATCCAGTGGCATCTCGCCAGCAACTGGAACCAACTTCTGGATTCTCGGGATATGAAATTCCACATCCCGAGTCAGGTAGAAGATTTCCTGACATGGTGGAACTCTCCAGAGAATATATTGATCGTGTCTCCCGTCCGCCCTCCTCTTCATACCATTGCAATTATAACAGACTCATTGGAGTATGGGTGGGGAGCCTAGTGTCACGGTCTGACTGCCCATTGGCTTTGGTCAGCCTGAGAAAAAAGAGATCACATACATTTCTTGGACCTAAGAGACACTTTTTAATGCTCTAAAATCATTTATTCCCTCTCTTCAAGGAAAGGTGGTTGAAATTCTTACAGACAATACCAATGCAATGTTTTATATCAACAAACAGGGGGAACTTGTTCCCTTCCCCGGTGTAACACCACAGAGAAAGTTTGGTATTGGGTCATGCAAAACCACATTTTCTTGTTGGCGTCCCATCTGGAGAGAACGAAGAATGTCAAGCTCCGCAGCCTAGAGTCTGCTCCACATGAATGGGAACTGAAGCTGTCAGTAGTGGAGACGATATTTCAGAAGTGGGACCATCCAGCAGTAGACCTCTTTGCCACCCAGCACAACACTGTTTCTCCTCCCAGGGAGATGCCCTAAAGCTGGACTGGTCAAACAAAGCACTTTACACTGTTCCCCACTCCCTTTGATACACAGGACATTACTCAAATTCAAAATGTCCCAGCATCTGACAGATTCTAGTAGTCCTGTTCTGACTGGTTTCCGGACCTAGCAGGGACTTCCAAATTAGATCTTCTATTATCGAAGGATCTATTGAGTCAACAGAAGGGGAAGGTGCTTCACCCCACCCCTCAATTGATGAACTTGAAGGTTTGGTTCCCGAAAAACAGACCTTCTTTCATCTACATTTGTCAGAACAAACCCTGAAAAGTATGTAAGCCTCCAGAAAAGCTTCTACAAGGAAGCAATATTGTAGCAAATGGCTGCGGTTCTTTCATTGGGCTGTAGACTGCAGCCTTACTCCTCTAAAAGCTTCTATTGATGATATCATGTCCTTTATGTCTTATCTAGTATCTACAGGTGTCAAAGTTGACACTTGCAAACATCACTTGTCTGCTATTGGAGCCTATTTGAATAGAGAACAAAAATCCTTCTCTTTCTCTCTCTCTCTCTCTCTCTCAAATGAAGCTATTGTTAGAGACTTTGGGGGCCTTCTGTGTTTGCATTCTCTGTGAAGACTTCATGAACAAGGACACAGACAACAGATGATTCAAAGTTCAAAATAAACACATAAACATTTTTATTAACTTAAATGTCAGGATGGAAAAAGTCCTAACTTGCCCTATGATAAGATGGGATTTCCCTACCTAAAGAAAACTAAGGAAAGCCTGAGTCAAAGAGTTCAACTGCAGAATCTGTGTCCAAAACCTTACTTGCCCTCACAACTAAATCTGTACAATGTGTAGGGATGTCCGCAACCAAAAAGAAAACGGTGTATAACACAAAGTTCTGAGCTTCTTACAGCTCGCAGCTTCCTTTCAGCTCCCAGCTTCCTTTCAGCTCCCTTCCCCAAGTATGAAACAGTCCCAGAACAGTCTCAAAATTACTCTCCATGGACTAAAAAGGAAAAAGTCTGAATTAGGACCCGGGGTTCCCTTACCCAGATTTTCAGTAATGCAGTTAAAAAAAAGCAAGACATCCTTGTTAAAGTTCCAAATATTAGTTCATTTTAATTTGTAGGTTTCACACAAGTGGACACCTTTTATTTGTAGGTTCCTTAAATTCACATTCAATTAAGAACTCAACCTACTGTGGTTTTGGTTTTTCTTTAAAGTTTTATTAATTCCAATCTTTTAATATACCATAAATTGTTTAGATGGAATATTCTATTCCCTGTCTGGATTCACAGTGTCTTATTTCTGGTTGGTAACCAGTTTTTGATTTCAGTTCGATATTCAATAATCATGAGTTTTGCTCATTATTCCTTTGCGCTTTAACTGTTGTTCAATAAGTGTTTGTTTCCCTTTAATAAGATTGCCCAGTGCTCCAGTGCTTGGAGACCTTCAAAAACGTGTTCTTGCCACATGCGACCACTGCGCCACAAAGTATCCTCAGCTTTTCCCTGTTCTTTGGTAATTGACAAGAAAGGGAATCGGATACTTTCGAAAGCATGCTTATTCAAGGCACGCGACCACTGCAATACAAAGTATTCAACCTGTAACAGAGTTCACACACTCGCGAAGCGGCTTTCCCATTCATTAGAAACTCACTGATCGCTTTCCCAGTTCTTATTGCAGTGCGGTTCACACAGCCTTGTTTCAACCCTGATCCACAGCCTTCTGGTTTTAGGGTGAGGGCTCCCTTCAGACACCGCTGTAGTGGTTCTCTCCCACAGGGGAACAAGTACCTCAAGCCACGCGGAAAGGGACAGCCTTCCTGCACGGCTCCCTTCACTGTGCTCAGCCAGCTCCAGGGAGTCCCAGCTTCACTGTGCTCCCAGCTCCCCTGCCATGCTTCCATGGACCGCCTCTCTACTTGGTCCCCAGCGCCTCAGCATCCCGCTCCTGCTGCTTGTATCGCTCTACTCGCTCGCTGCTTCTCCTGTTGCTTTCCCAATTGCTCCTCCAGTCGCTCTGTCTTTCACTGGGTAGCCCGGGGCTGAGACTCTTTTCGGAGCTTAGGAATATCCTGGTAATACAGGGGTTCAGGGAACCAACCATATCAAAATATTACTTAGCGCAACAATGGTTACCAGCCTCCACTGGTTATGAATTTATATACCCAACATTTATCCTTTTGAGTGCCCAGTTTTGATAACAGCAGGCTTTGCCATTTGCATGGGCATCCACAATATTGGGTCCTGAAATAAATAAGAAACGGCTTTGGAATTTCTAACAAACAAGAGGTAAAAAGCCATACAATTTGCAGTTGGTTCTCTAGGGTAATGCATGAAAAACTCCAGTAAATGCAATGTTAGCAACAACACACCACACAGGAGCGCGCTTTATACCATTTTCATGAGGCTAGAGCCACAACCTATCTATGCCAGTAACGTTCACTTTAAATTAGATGAATGAAGCGCTTCAGCCTGCATGCATATGATTTGAAGTGGCTGTTGCTAGCATGGACAGGTTGTGGCAGCAACTTCATGCATGTGATTTAGAGAGACCATTACTGCCATATACAGGGAAAAGCTATCTGTGCCAGTAATGGTCACTTTAAATCACATGCTTGAAGCACTTAATGTATACAATTTAAAGTGACCATTACTGGCATGCATAAGTTGCGGCAGCAGATTCATGAATGTTTTAAAGTGAATATTATTGGCAAAGATAGGTAAACCTATTTATGCCAGTAACACCACTTTAAATCACATGCATGAAGGTTGAAGCATATGATTAAAAGGGATCGTTGCTGGCATTGATGGGACAACCACTGTGTTCTCTTATGGGTCCTGCTCGAACCCTATGACTAAACCTATGCTTTCAATTTCATCCCTACTCCCCAGTATAGGGCACTACATCCATCCACATATAAAATCACTCCTGGACCAACTTGATCCTCTCTAAACTCACTTGTCTATTCAGCCTACTTCACGGATTGGTCAAGCTCTCTATTTCAGTATCACCCCTTGTCTCCACAATAACCTCTCTCTCCTTATTCTCCAAAGATGTTCCCTACTTCCTTCCCAATGTGGTATCCCTCTCTTTCCTAGTCAATATAATACCATTCTCCTTATACTCCCACAGACTATATCCGTCCTCCTCCAACAACACAGAATCTCGATATGGCTTCAGAAAATAAATATATCCCTCTTTCACCACAATATCTCTCTTCATACTGCCTGTATCTCGCGCCTGCTCTGCTACAATCTCTGCTAACTTTCTATTCCATGCTTCACTGCTCACCAGCCTCTCTTTTTGCCAGGTCTCGACCTCAAGTTATCCACACCTGAGGTCTCCGGGAACAGGGTCTGCTACTTTCCTTCTGCTAGCTCTCCCAGGTAGGGGCATGCTCTTCCTGCCTATCTACCAGGAAATTATGCAGATTTACTAGGCTGGCTGGCTTTTAACATCTTTTCTCTCCCCCCTCTATCATGGTGCATATGTCTGTGGACTCCACCTGTGTATTGTGGGCTGGGCTATCCTTTGCCCTGTGAGCCTTTGGGCTAAGAGGGTTAAAGCCTGAGATTATATTAAAGCCTGTGGCTGAGGTATAGATATGAATGGTGGTTAAACCACCTACCTACTGGGCTAGGAGGATAGCTCAGAGGCAAACCTGTTTGTCTTGGAAGCAAGACATCATAGAGCAACACATACCGGTCTGTATTAGGCGTGTAATAAAATATGAATTAATGAATTATTAAGCCCGACACTACTACTAAACCAGTAGTGATCCTAATCAGAAAGAGGAAACAGGCATGCTGTGTTGCTAGGCAGGTGTGTTATGGCAAATGATATTAGCAGCATTGTCAATGTTGAATGCTAAGTCTTTAACATGCCAGAAGGAAGGCTTAAAAGCCACTGTGGTCCTTTAAGGTGGACCAGCAGACAGGGCCTCTTCAAACATCTGTATTTGTCTAGGGTGCCCAGCAGCCTTAAGCAAGGGCCCTTTTCTGCCAGCAAACCGGTTAAGATGATTGAGTTGCATTGATTCAATTGTGGATCGGTATCAAGTTGGCTTCAAGAGATGGCTCTCTGTGGATCGAGACAGTACCCAAAATAGTTTGAGTCGATGATCCCAAAAGCTCGAGCCGGGTCAAAGCGATGCGTTTGCTGGGTCGAGTCTGTTTTCAAGATGGGCGAATTCATGTCTTCCAGTGGTTTCAAACAGTCGAGATGATGCTTCTGTTGGGTCGAGTCAGCACTCGTGGCAAATCTGAGGCTTGGACAGAGGCGATCCGATGATCAAGTTGCAATGGTGATGCGCTTCACTGAGTCGAGCTGGCGTCAAGACAGCTCGAAGATGCAGGTAAGTGGTTTGAAATCCTTAGAGTGCCAAAGCAGCTCTGCAGGTCCTGTAGTTGCTTGAAGGGACTTGAGGGTGGTCGAGCTGGCGGGAAGATATCTCCAGGCATGAAACATGATTGGAAGCTGCTTCTCTGTTTCTGGATTGCTGGGAGGTGCAATCAAGGTTGTCCAGGGACAAGGTGAGTTTTTAATTCTGCATTTTCACTCCAGGGAGTTTGCCTGGTGCCTGCAGGGGGCTCCAGCAACAAAACCAGCACCCCCAATCTACTTCTTTCCAGCGTTGTCAACATCTGGTTTTGTAGATCCACCAAGGCGCTTTCTGTGCCATGGAAACATCTAAAACCCGACTGCTTCTTATGAAGGGTGCCCGCAGCTTCCATATACGATTGAAGCTGCATTGTAGCCACCTTGTCAACCAACTTCAGGAAGAACAGCGTATTGGTGATAGGTCGCAGGTTCGCTTCATCTTTGGGATCCAGGCCCGGTTTCTTCAGGAGTGGAGTCACTGCCACATTTTTAATCAATTGCAGAATGGTACAGTGTATAAATGAGGCATTGACTAATTGACACAAATAAGGGGCAAAAATGTCAGGGTGTTCCAGAATTACATTGGATGGCAAAAGGTCTCCTGGACGACTGGTGGGGTGCATGACTTTAAGGATGTCTTGTATTTCCATGGCTGTCAACTCAGAAAAACTGAAACCAGTGGGGGTGGGGGCCCCCTGGTTTTGATCCCGGGAGGTAGGTATAGGTCTATCAGCCACCTTATCTAATTGCCCATTTCCAGGAATAACCTCTTCTATGGCCGACTTCCACCCGTCCAGCTTGGCCTTTATCTTCTTCTGGGTGAGCAGAAGTTTGTCAGAGAAGGCCCTTTGAACTCTAACACATTCTTCCTTATTTGGAGTTATGGTATGATTAAGGACTCTGGGTTTTTCCCATGCTCTAAAAGATGATAAAGTTCCTTAGTTTGGTTCCCTCCCCTATTTATCTGATTGTTGCCTTTTACTGGCTTTTAGCTGGGCCAGTTCTGGGGAGAACCAATATTTTCTTATATTTCTTAACTTATTAGGCGCAAGTTTGTCTAACATGATAGTCAAATCTCTATTATAATTCTCTATGAGAGTATCAGGGTGGTCCGAGTCATTAGATTTTATCACCCAGGCATCCATACAATCTGCCAGATCTCGTGCATTGATAGTCCGGTAATTCCTACCTAGCATCTTGCATGGCAGTTCGTGTTGCTGCCTAAACGGAGAGGGGAGTTGTATCTGACACGTGATGGAGGAATGGTCAGACCTCACACACAGGGACGTTGTAACCTCTGTCAGTGCCACCTTGTCATTGGCCACCCAGTCTAGGATATTTCCTTTTGTGTGTGTGGGTTCGGAATTTTTAATAACTATGTCTTCATTATTGAGAAGTTTCTGTAGTTCCTGAGCTTTCTTATCCTTGGGATACCCTAGCCAAAGATTTAGATCTCCCAGAAGAATTTCAGCTCTATTCGTTTTTTGCATGGGGGATAGAACATTGATAAGGTCTTCATTAAACTTGGGAGATTCTCCTGGTGGCCTGTACAGCACTACAAAGTCAATGCTGTTATTGGGACTGACCTTAGTGTGCAGTATGTCGCACCCCTCACTTTCCATTTTCACTTTGTCCATCCCAAGCTTCATTTTGCATATAATAGCGACTCCACCACCCAGGCCATGTCTCAGTGACGCACATTATGTCCACGTCATGCTCCAAGATGAAGTCTTGGACATCCAGTGTATGTCTTACAAGAGACCGAGGGCCTCATCACGACTTTGGCGGTAACCCTTAAATCCGGCGGTCGCGCTATTACCGCTGGAATTAAGGGTTCCGCCAAATCAGGACTTCGGCGGATTTCGCCCCAGCTCTTGGCTGGGGGGAAATCCGCTGAAAATTCATGCTATTACCGCCAGCGGGAAATCCGCCGGTGGTAAGAGCGTGAATTTTCCCCATTGAGCCCAATGGGGAATGGGGCATTCCCGAATGGGCTCAATGGGGAATGGGGAATTACATTACTGCCAAACTCGTGATCCGGCGCTATCAGTGCCGGGGAGTTCGGCAGTAGGGCTAATACCGCCGGCGGTAATACTGCCGGCGTTTCCGCCAAAGTCGTGATCAGGCCCTAGTGTTGAGCAGAGCAAGATTCAAGTGTATAGCAGAAAGTAATTCTTTAGATGGATTCTTCACTTGTAAGGAACTCTGCTCCATAGAAGGTGTAATTTTATGGGGACCACCCAAATTTGTTTGGGAGTCTGTACTGGGGTTTATCTGACTTAATGGGTTTAATGCACCATTTTTCCTGTATTTAAGATCTTCCTTCTCGAGCACATTATAAACTACCTCCCCGGCAGGGAGGCTCACTGTGGTACACTGGTGTAAACATAACTTGTTTTCCATATAAGAGGTGTACTGTGTATTACTAAGTGGTAATGCCACACTTGTTCTTTAAATTAAATGCTTTTGTCAGGATAGCACAGCAACTACTCCTGGTAATGTCACACTTGTTCTTCAAATGAAATATTGTTAACAAGTTCTTTTCATTAAACCTCTTTGCCACAATTATACTGATTCAGAACAACATCTTCTTTATTGGTCCACTCGCCTGCCAGGACTAACTACTATTGGTCCTTTTCCTGGTTTACTCACCAGCTAGGATGTAAAACTCCTACAACTAGTGTTGTACTTATTGGAAATATCTGTTCCAAGATTCTCCGCACCAGTATTCTAGGTGAGGAGAGTTGCGCAATGGTTGTCTCTGTTTACAGCAGGTTAAAGGTTTTCCCCAATTGGTGTCCCATATAAGGGGACTTGCACCCTTGTCGCCATAATATTACTCCTTTGCAGCCTTTTGGCTGTTGACAGTGCGGGTTACACATTTCCCCCAATTGGTGTCGCATATAAAGGGAGTAGCGGCCTTGTCTCCATCGTACTGCTTTATTTGTTCGGTATTAAAAATTATGGGTTTCTGTAAAATGTCCTGTTAGGATCGACCTGGGGTCACCTTAAGCGTTAGGCACACTTACTGTTCTTCTTTGGCATCTCTGTCCACCTTGCGATGCTGCAGTGGGTCTCCTGTTTACATCAGAACTTGCGTGTCTTCAGCAGCCTGCATGGTTGCTTCCTGGAGCACTGCATGCCGGGTTGGGAGCGTGTCTCCTTCTCGGCTGGGTTTCTCTTCCCGACACTGCTTCCCGCTGCGCTTAGTTTGCAATGTGACAGGCCTTCACATCTCGTGTCGGCCTCAGCTGGCATTATTATCATTGTAATTATAATTGGTTTTATATAACACGCTTAATACCAAAGAGGTTTCTAAGCATAGACCCGGGATTCGAACTTGTGTTGCTCTGCGTCGTAACGCACGTTGCCACTGAGCTATGTGACCCATTCCAATGTATTGGCGTCCTGCCACATATTCCTCATCTTTAGATATCTCCAATATCCAGCTTCAGCTGGTTCGGAAAAGAAAAATTGGCAGAGGGCGCTGTGCATCGATGCGGTCGACTCAATGTCCCTCGTAGGCCTCCTCCTTGAGGGTGACGTCATCTAAGGTATATATGGAACGCACGTCACCCATTGGCTTCAGTTCCATTTTTCTGAGTAAGCTTTCACTTCGTGAACTACGTCACGCTTCATATTTTTCTTTGAAATTGGGAATTCTGTCTTCGTCTTCGGCTCTGACAACCCCGAACACCGGGTTTAAGAAATGCCGACACTGCGATGCTACAATGTCAGTGACTGACCCACATCGGGTGTGCTTGTGTTGTCTTGGTGTGGAGCACAGGACCTCGACTTGTTAGATGTGTTGGTCGATGACTGGGAAAGCTGTGAAAGAGCGTAAAGGGAAATTGGTGGTAGGTAGACTCCCCCAAACATCCCCTTTGACTAACCTGTCGAAAAAACATTCCTTTCGACAAAGCAAGAGACGGGTCTCCCCGACAGAAGACTAAAAAGTCCAGGTCACAAAGTGGTTCTCACCACCACTCGTCGTCATCGAGGAAATCGAGGAAAAGGCATCATAAATCGCCTACTTCGTCTTCCTCGTCCGACTCCTCTCCAGAGGGGACTATATCTTGCCCCACTAAAGCTTCTTCTCCGGCTGAATGGTAATCATTCAGGCAGGAAATGCTAAACATCTTTGAGAGTCAGAAACACTCAAGACAAGTAGACCATGGTCCTATCATACCTTCTGAAGCCGGTAAGGAAAGGGCTTGAGCCAAATCCCATGCACCCTCGAACTCAGGACGAAGACCACATTCTCATCAAGAGCCATCAAGGCCTCGACATGATTAAAAGTAATCGAAGAATCCTTTGAGCCATCGAAGTCCATCACGGACAAAGTCCACGTCGAAGTCTTCGACGCCAGTGGTGCCATTGATGTCATCGACACCCAAGACGTCTTCATCGAAGACATTGACGCAAACAAAGTTTGGTGATGACTCCATCAGCATCTGGCTCAAAACCATCGAAGCCATCAACACCGTTACCAGTACTTCAAAAATCCTTCACACCATTGCCTAGAAAGGATGTTTTTAAGTCACTCACATCCATTTATGAAGACAATGATCCTTCAGACGACAATGATCTAGCTTTTGGATTACAATATGGCACTTCTAATGTCCTTGATAGCTGTATATGGGAGGAATCTTGGTTGCAGGACCTGCATAAGAATTTACAAACAGCCAGTGGGGTGGACACTTCACCAGAGTTGAAGAGTTGAATTTTAGCAAGCCAGAACCAGATGATCACGCAGATGAATCTTACAGACAATTAATGATCAGGGTCACTGATTGTATGGGATGGAGCAGGCCTGCCCTCCCGTTCGAACATGATGACCTCCCATATATCCTGGACAAAGGCCCTCAAAAGGATCCAATCCTACCTTTTCATGTCACCCTACAAAAGAGAGTAAGTGCATCCTGTGAAGCACCGAAATCAAGTCCGGCAATAAATTAGAATTAGACAAAAAAATATAGGCCGTCAAGTAGTGACCCCAGCTACTTGTCTAAACATCCTAACCCAGAAAGCCTGGTGGTACACGCAGCAACCACTACCTCCAAGCAAGCTGATTGGGATGATAAGCGTACAGACGCCCGGTCAAGGAAATTCTTTGCTGCCCAGGAGAATGGCTCTTAAATCAGCCAACCCTACATGTGCCCTTGCAAAATTCACCTACACCCTATAGGACTGTGCATCCATGGACGGCTGAACATATTCCCGAAAGGGAAGAAAGAGATGGCTTCTTGGCCATTGTAAAAGATGGCAAAGAGGCCATGTGTGAGTCTTTACAGTCGGGTCTGGATTCTGCTGACAGTATCAACAGAGCCATGGCAGCAAGCACGGTGATACGCAGGTTTGCACAGTTAAGGAAGTGTGGATTTGCAATGGACGTGCAGTCTGGACTCCTTAAAATGCCTTTTGATAGGTCTCATCTCTTAGGCAGCAAGGCTGCCGAAAGCTTTGAGAAGCAGCAGACCTCGAAGCAGCAGCCAAGTCTCTAGGTGCCACTGTTAGGCAGCCTCAGCCTTTTCACCCCAGTGGACATTCTTGCAGGGGTAGATCCTTTCCCTACTACTCCTCAGTTGGAAGAGTGAGAGGAATGGCTGGTCAAAGAGGCGAAAGAAGATTCCCTCGTGGTGGATGAAGGAGAGGTGCAAAGTCTGCCCAAGCAGTGGCATCTTTACCATCAGCCACTGCTTCAGCCACCTCAAAACCTCTCTGAGGTCTTGACTCATGGCACCCCAGTGGGAGGCAGACTGCCTCAGCATCTGAAAGAATGGCGGGATATTACTTCAGATGCTTGGGCATTAGAAACCATAGCACAACGTTCCTGCCTCCCCTTTATTCAGAGACCTCAGAATTATCCACTGGGAAAGCCATGTGTTAAAGGTTCCAGATCTGTTCCTTTTGCAGAAAATGTTAAGCCTGCTAGAGAAAAGTGCTATAGAGCCAGTACCTGTAATGGAGAGGAACAAAGGATGGTATTCACCATATTTCCTGATCCCCAAGAAGGACAGTGCAATGAGACCCATCTTGGACTTCAGATACTTGAACAAGTTCCTCAGGAAGGACAAGTTCAAGATGGCCACACTTTCTCAGATCCTTCTGGCCCTCCAGCTCCAGGAATGGATGGTGTCATTGGATTTTCAGTGTGCTTAATTTCATGTGGCAATCCATCTCAAGCTCAAAAAGTACATGAGGTTCGCTGTTGGAGGTTCTCATTATCAGTTACGGGTTCTGCAGTTCGGGCTGACCTACGCCTCAAGGGTTTTCAACAAACTGATGGCGGTGGTGGCACGAGTCTCAGGAGAGGGGGTATTCATGTCTACCCCTACCTGGACGATTGGATCATCGCAGCCTGACCTGCCATTCTCTCCACAGACTGGCTTCTCCCTCAATTCCAAAATGATAGCCATATGATACCATCTGAAAAGCTCCAATTCATCAGGGCTACACTGGATACATCATTGGGAAAGACCTCACCACCTGAGGTGAGGGCTCAACACATCCTGCAGATGGTCACCAAATTTCAGAGTGCCCAGTGTCTCCCAGCATTCGACTTCTTGAGGTTGCTCGGCCTCATGGCGTCCTGCATTTTCCTGGTGCCAGAGGCACATCTGAGAATGAGATCCCTTCAATGGGCTCTCAGGACGCAATGGTCTCAGTTCTCTGGCAACAGGTCAGACCTACTTCAAGTTCCGAACAGGGTCACACAGGATGGGCCTGCAAGGACAACATTCTAAAGGCAGAACCTTTTTGGCAACCATGGCCGGAGAGAACCGCAGTGACGGATGCTTCACTCACGGGGTGGGGGGACCACACCAACGATCTGTCAATCAGCAGTCGCTGGTCTTCATCAGAGGCCAAACTACACATCAGTCTTTTGGAGCTGAGGGAAATCAGACCTGCGCTGAAGGCTTTTCTGCCCTTTGTATAGGGAAAGTATGTCCTGATAATGACGGACAGCATAGTGGCCATGTACTACCTCAAAAAGAGAGGAGGTGTATGGTCACTACCACTGTGCATAGAGGGAATGCAGCTCTGGTTCTGGGCAATTCAAGAAGGAATCTCCCAGCAGTTCACCTAGCCAGAGAGGAGAACATGGTGGTGTACGCTCTGACCAGGCAGAACACCATCTCCCAAGAATGGAACCTAGCTCAGGAAGTCCTTCAAAAGATCTTCTCCCTTTGGGGAACCCCTCAAGTGGATCTGTTCATGCCCAGTGTAAACCGGAAGTGCAAACTGTACTGCTCCAGGGAATTTCCCCTAAGAGGAGCTCTAGGAGATGCATTTGTGGTGGACTGGGAGTTTCCACTGCTGTATGCGTTTCCTCCAGTCAGCGTCATTCCTCACCGGATCAGGAGGTTGAGGACGTTCGGGAGATCCATGACCCTAATTGTCTTGGTTTTGGCCAGGAGGACGTGGTACCCAGACCTTCTGGACATGTCCATCTGCCCTCCAACATGCCTTCTACAAAGAGAAGACCATCTCTCGCGAGAGAAGTGTCAGCGCTCCATCCAGAGGTCAAGACACTCAGCCTTCACACATGGTTTCTGAGAGGCTGAGGTACGAGGATTGGGACCTCCTGGATGACATAATGGAGATTTTGCTTTCAACCAGAAGGCCAGCAATTAACTCTTTGTACTGCTGCCATAGGAATACATTCTGCAGCTGGTGCAGGGATAAGAATGTAGATCCTTTTCTATGAAAGACACCGGAGGTGTTATCTTTTCTGCTGCATCTGGCCAAATGGGGGCTCCAGACTGGAACCATTAAAGGTTATTTAGCGTTGCTTTTCATCTTCAAGCGCTCATCTGAAGAAACGTCATATTTTAAAATACCTTTGGTGATAACATTTCTAAAGGGACTCACTAATGTGTTCACATATCTGTTTTTCAGGTTCCCTTTTGGGACCTTCATCTTGTTTTGAAGGTTCTCATGTGTGCACCATTTGAACCACTTCATTCATGTACTTTAAGACTACTAACATTCAAAACAATCTTGTTAGTAGCGCTAACATCAGCCCGTAGGGTGAATGAGTTGCAGGCACTATCTTCTAAACCACCATTTACAGTCTTTTATAAGGGCATGGTCATCCTCAAGCTCAAACCTTTGTTCCTATCTAAGATTTTATCAGATTTCCATTTGGGACAAAAGATAGTATTACCTACTTTTTACCATCCACCTCATCCTGGCAAGGAAGCGGAGAGGCTACACAGACTTGACCCAAGAAGGGCTCAGAGTTTCTACATTTCAAGGATGTGAAAGCTTCGCCTAGATGACCAACTGTTTATAGGATAAACTGGCCGCAGACTGGGACAGACTGTTACCAAACAGATCTTGTCTAGATGGATTATTTTAGCTGGTACTGGATGCTATAGGCTGGCTGGAAAAGATCCATGAGAAGGCTTGAGAGTTCATTCCACAGGGGGCATGGCTGCTACTTCTGCTCTGCAAAGAGGTGTTCAAATAAAAAAATATTTGTGAGGCAGCCACTTGGTCTACCATTAACACTTTTACAAAGAATTACTGCCTTGATGCCACCTGAAGTCAGGATGGAAGCTTTGGGAAAGCCGTCCTTCATTCGGTTCACAACTCTTGATGACAATATTTGTCCTCCCTCCGCCAAAACTAACACTGCTTTGGGAGTCTAAACATGAGGAATACATGGGAGGACACAATCCATTCGAAGAACAAGTTACTTACCCCTTATCGACTGGATGTTCCTACCACATATTCCTCATCGCCCCTCATAGCCTACCCTGCAGTAGAATTTCAATGTTATTGCAGTTTACGCTACTTCAGAGTCGAAAATACTCTAAACCAAATTAATGCTGGTAGTTCTACTGTAAAGAAGACACAGAAAAACAGAACTGAAGCCACCAGGCGCTGCACGTTCCATATATACCTTCAATGACGTCACCCTCGAGACGGAGGCCCCCGAGGGACATAGAGTTGACCGCATCGACGCACAGTGCCCTCTGATGATTTGTTTTCTCCAAAGAAGCTGAAGCTGGGTATTGGAGATATCTAAAGATGAGGAATACTTGGGAAGAACATTCAGTCGAAAGAACATTACCAGGGGTAAGTAACTTGTCCTTCTCCCTTCAACATCTACAGTGAACTCAGCACTCTGGTCCGCCTCTGCCTCAACTACTCGTTCAGTATCTTCTTCTCAGCGGGCATATCCTGTCACCTGCAACTCATTCCTGAGTTTAAATATCCTGCTCCTGTGTTTTGTCTATAACAACTAGACTGCACATTCTGGTTAATGGCATTGTTAATCCTTAATAACTCTGGGCCCCTCGTCCCAGTACCAAGAGCATTATGAATCCTGAAATCCATAATGGATTGCATAGCATAGCAGTTACGATCGTTTGTTCTATTTTACAATATGCTATCAATGTTTTAGGAAGGATAGGGGAATCTTGGATTAAAGAGGTAGTCAATTCCCCCTCATATGAATCCCCTTCCATGTGATTCTCTCACATAATACCACCCCCAGGGTCAGGATCAGGTAGCGGCTGCCTTCCTCTGGCCGTATGAGAGGAGGTCCATACCGGGGGTTTCAGTGATTTTATCACTAGATCCATCACAGTACACAATTATTGTGTTTCACAAAATTAAGTTGATGTTTTGCATACAAGCTGTATTCTGCCGTTCGTGAATGGCGTTCTGAATGGCTGAATACAACTTGGATGCAAACATCCACTTAGTTTTGTGAAGTACATGGAAACTACTCCTTTTGCCAATCCATTAAAAGTGATTAGAGGGAGATTTCCAGATCTAAATACTTTCATGCTTAACAAATATAAATTACAAACATTAAATGTGATTCATTCACCATTTTCTCACATAGCAATTAGGAAGACTGTTGGGATCATCCACAAAGGACCAAGAATGTGTTCCAATATCACAATTGACCATTTGCCTTCATCTTTGCCTTGAGAAACCTCAAGGCAACACCTGGTCGAAACACGTCTTTGAAGGGCAATTTTCTGAATACATTTTTTATATTGTACAACCCAACCCAAACCAGGGTAGTAGTTCAATTAAGTGGTTATACATTGTACAACCCTATCTTGGGTGCCAATATAGTTTCTTGTATCTGAGTCTGAGGCAGACACGGTACCAAAAGAAATGACACAGATAACAAAAATATATTTTGAACAACTTTATTAAAAATCAGAATGAAATAATGCATAACTAACCCTATGCTTTGGCAGGATTTCCCTGCCTCAAGAAATCTAAGGAAAGTCTATGGGCCTCATTACGACCCTGGCGCTAAGGGATTACCGGTACCAGTAAGGGTACCCGTACCGGTAATCCCTTAGCGCCTGATTACGAGGTCCCTTTGCGGGTTGGAGACTTTAACGCCTGCTTTTTGCAGGCGTTAAAAACCAACCCGCAAAGGGACCTTGGTGCTAAGTACGGTGCCGCAATTTGCGGCACCGTACTTAGGGCCTTCCCCATTTCCATTGAGCCCTATGGGGCAAAAATGGAAATGGGGAAGGGCCATGGTGGCATGGGGAATTACCGCCCGCCAACCTCGGAATGGGGCGGTAATTCCCCATTCCGCCATGGCGGAGTCGGTAAGTTACCGGCATGGACCATGGTGCTATTAGCACCATGGTCCAACGCCAGGGTCGTAATGAGGGCCAATGTCAGGAAGTACAAAAGAAAGAGTCTGTCTGAGGCTAAACCTATGCTATCCTCACAACTATAACAAACTATTTGGGAAATGCTTTCAACCAAAAATCAGTGCTTCAAAAAATGTTTTCAAGGAGTGGCAATATAAGTTTCTTTACGGTTCTCTGTTTCATCACCGTTCTAATACCATCTCTTTTCAGTTCTTTTTCAAAGTCAATACAATTCTAATATAGCCTTTTTCATCAAGCTCTAAACAAGTTCTGAAGTTACCGTCTGTCGTTCTGCTGGTTTCACAGTTCACATAAAAGGGGTTTCCCTTCCCCAAGTACAAAGGCAGTAAACGTCTATTCAACACAATAGTCTTGGAACTAACTCCCTTTCCCATGACAAATGCAACACAAGTCTCTTTAATACGGTGGTCTTGGAACTCTTTTTCCCAAGATAAATGTAGCAAATGTTCACACCTTTTTGTTGTTCGACAAATTTGTAGTGGCTTCAGGTCTAGCCACAGTTATTAGACCCCACGGTCCATCGTTTACAGGTCACGCAACTAGTTTAATCTGTCTTTACAAATTGTCCAAACTTCCTCCTTAGTATTACTTGTCTCCTTTAACCTTGTTTTATTGTCTTTAACATGAAGCTTCTTCCTTCTTTTGCCCGAGGGTGCAGATCTGAAGTTTTTCCCTTTGCTCCTACTTCACTGCTCACTTGCCTGACCATAATTAAGCCAATCAGTGGGACGTTCCTGACCTTCAGTCCTGTACTCCTCTTGGTCCCTCTTCTTCGTCCCAGTACTGTAGTGGTTTTTACAACAGGAGATCTGCACTAATCCTAGTTGCTTCTTCACAGTACTTTGTGGCGTTGCCTTTCTCTTGATTGTCTGAGGGGGGTGCCCTAAGAGGGATACATTGGAGAATTCCCTCAGATTGTTCACATATCTCACATCTGTAATTTACACAATTAGCACTAGTTGATATGCCCTAAGAGGGATACATTGGAGAATTCCCTCAGATTGTTCACATATCTCACATCTGTAATTTACAAAATTAGCACTAGTTGATATTTGTGCCTATCTGGGCACTTTGATTTGAGCAATAACTATGTACCTATATGTTTAACCATTGCATCTTAAATATACTCTTTTTTAATCTTTTTCATTTCAACTGAGTGTGTTTCAAACCATATATTTTAAAACCAACATTAATATATGCTACAGAGGTGGAACATATATAATTATTCCTTTCAAAGCACATTAGCTGGCTTATCAAATACAGGCAGTACTCTCACACATAACTTCTGCATTGAACAGTATCCTAACGTGGATAGGAAGCCAATGTAGCTTATGTCAGATGGGGGTGATTTGGTCGAATTTCTGTACACACACAGCAACGTATGTTGCGGCATAGTGGACTGCAGCCTAGTCTTTATTTTGACGCCCCAAGATGGACTGTCCAGCTGCTAATCACACTGGTTAATGAAACACTGGGCTGGCAGGAACTGGCATGCAACAGTGCATTTTGCTCAAATCAAGACAGGTCGATGATATACCAAAGGTAAATGATGTTGAATGACGAAGGGCGTAGAGACAGACAGCTTTTGTAAGATGTCATTGCATACAAGTGGGATGCACTTTGTCATTAATAACTGAGCTTGTGCAAATGGAGCCAGTGATGTGAGAGAAGAACTTTGCTGATTCATAACAATTGCTAAAAGAAAATGTCAATGCATGTTCATTAAGAAAGTGAATATGCAGAAATCCCTTAAATTCTCCACAATTAATAAAACACAGAACCAATAAAAATAATAAATCAAAACAACCACAAAATAAAAAGAAAATTCAGCTCATTCTCGGCCCATTACTATATTCCATTCTCACCTGTATTTTGCTTCATTTCTGCCACCAACTCTATAGCACTGCGCTCCTCTGGCTGGCCTCCACCTGGTCTCTTGGTCTACCTCCACACCTCCTTATCTCACCCCTTGCAGCCCCCACTCTACCTTTCACCTGTTTCCCTTTTGCACGGCATCTCTTCTGCTTCTAACCATTCCCTTTCCAATGGCTCCAGCGCTCATCTGACTCTAATGGCTGTCTTTTCAACCGGGGCGGGATTACACAAAGGAAAAACTTTTTTAAAACTTTAGGTAATGTCCCTTTTGCAGTGTGGTTTTGTTTGCAGTCTCTGATGGTTTCCCTTCGGTTTCTCTGGGGGGCTGTGAGTATGGATGTTTGTCTTTCTGCTGTTGTGGTGAGTTCTTTGGTTTTCTGAAGGGCTGGACACTTGAATTGTGGAGAATGCTCATAATCCGTAATAGTGGATGTTTTGCTGTTTTACGCTTTGTTTGGTTGTGGTCTGGATTTTCTTAGCTGCTCCCAGATGTACTCTGGGAGTTGTGGGATTAAAAATGAAGACAAGGAAGTCTGGCCAGACAAAAGTGCTCAGCAGCACTTTTGCAACAGTGTTTGGCACCATTAACAACATGCATGGGCACATGTGTGGGTCTCAGACCCTGGGGTTTCACCATCTCCCCTTTGCCCCCTGACAGGGTCATGACCCTGTCACACTGCCTCATTCAATGCTCACTATTTACACATTAATTAGCCACCGTACTTGATTCATTGATCATACTGGCATTTTCACCGGTCACTGTGGCTACATATCGGGGTCAGTTACCATGGGCCTCATTACGACCCAGGCGGTAAGTTACCGCCTGGGCCGTGACTTTACCACCATGGCGTAAACTATGTTTACGCCATGGTGGTAGGCGGACTTACCGCCCCATTCCGAGGTCGGCGGTAAGTCCCCAATCCCCATTTACCCTTCCCCATTCCCATTTTTGCCCCATAGGGCATAATGGGAGTGGGGAAGGCGTTAATTACGCCACCGTAAATTACAGTGGCGTAATTAACTCCATGGTCCCTTAGCGCCATGGATTTTAACACCTGCTAAAAGCAGGTGTTAAAAGCTCCATGGCGCTAAAGGGACCTCGTACTCAGGCGGTAAGGGTCGGCGCTGTTTACGCTGCCGTAAACCCCTTACTGCCTGGGTCGTAATGAGGCCCCATGTGTCACTTCATTAATCACAATGCCTCACGTGTCTATCACCCTGTCCTGTTCACCGGGAAACCTGCCTCATCCACTGGTGGTCATGTGTTATCTTCTGGTCCACATCACACTGATGCTGCACATTGCATTTTTCAGTGTTCGCCCTACCTCCCTCCCTCCCTGAATCACCCTTCCTTGCAGTGTTTGTGATTATACTTTACAATCATTTTTTTATTACTGAACTGTACTGAGATAACATATTCCATGCTGCTACCATCTTTTTATTTTGCTGAATATGTCTCATGATTTATATTGGGAAATGCTGAAAAATACTGAAAAATGTAAACTATATTTACCACTAAAGCAAGTTTACAAATGTTTCCTTTCTCTTGGGGGCTTGGCTTAGCAGCCATGGGATCAGACGCTTCTCAGAGAAGCGCCCGTGGATCCGACAAACATCCTAGCACAAGCACCTCAATAGAAGACGAAATCGCACCAGAAACGAACATTCTCTTGGGAGAACACGCGGTGCACATCAGGACTGAGTTTTCGCCGGCCCTATGAAGCTAGAAATAACAATATAGCTGAATCAGCTGACGGAGCCCGACGACACAAGAAGCGAAAAGATGGCAGCATATGAAGAACAAAGGACAGACGGTGGCTACACTGTGTCATGACCTGACACTGTAGCACACTGCGGTCCACCACAGCGCAGCCCCACTGCTTGGTAGAGAGATCCGCGGCAGCTCAGCAACTGCCATTGCAGCACTGCAGGGGCACAGACCATGCGGCCCCCGCCGTTGGTGAGTGAGGAGGAGCAGTTTGGAGACAATCACCGCAAGCGACACGGTGGGGGGCCGCGCGGCCTCGCAACCGAAACTTGCAAGTAAGTGGGGCCCATCGGCTGGCCGGGGCATGCCATGCAAGGAGGCAGTACGGCCACCCAAAGCGTAGCACAGTTGATAGCTGCGAGACCCCACCAGCAAAACCGGAAAATAGGAGGGGTCCGGAGGCAGGCATCCGAGTAATCCTGTTGCGTTGGCAGCGTGCGGACATAACCCGCTGCAAAAGAAATGAAACGCCGCCACTCCGGATCCACCGGGAGAAGCGCGGCCCCTCCCAGCAGAGCGACAACTCACACCGGCGGTCACCCGCCGGGGGGGAAATAAGTGTGCCTGCAATGAACTATCGCTTCCCCGGAACAGACTTAAATGCGAGGACGCAAGAGGCGTGGTGAACAGAAAGGCCCAAGAGAGGCGACAGGGGAGACAATAAAAGAGCCTGGGGAGCCCACACAACTGAACTTGCATGGCCCATGCAGTCACACTGGCAGATAAGAAACGCCATACAAACACACACATGATGGAGGCAGCCAGAGGCACACACCAAGGAAGCTGAAGAAGCATTGGACATCACGCCAGTCCAGGGCCAGAACGTATGGCAAGACCCTGGAAGAGCCCATATACACCTAATCAAATAGGAACAGTCCCCTAAACCACTGAAGATGGACGCATGAAAAACAAACCACATGGCGAGACACATGCGCCACCGCCTAAAGACATACAACACTAGCGTGCCCAAGATCAACCAGCTTGCAAACATTAGTGCGTTATGAACTGAGAGATGTGTGTACGTGCCAAGTAGGGGCCCATGGGGACTCGAGCCGGCGACTAAAGGAGAGGTGAACAACATAAGCTTACCTGAAGAAGGGTAGGGTAACAGGGCACCAGGACGCAGAGCGAATACAGCACAACATGGAAGCCCAGCGATCAGGGCCACGACCCAGCACCAACACTGGGCCCCGGACTGCAGGACTGGAACAGGGACAACACTGAAGAGGCACGCCTAGAGTCAAAAGGAGTACCGGGCGAGAACAATAAGCCCACTCCTGAGACCCCACAACCAAACCACGCTCCTCAGCCGGGTCTGAGCCATGTGACCCTCTAGGATGCCGTGGGTGCAGCAGACAGCCCTGGAACAACATCCAACACTGGACGCACTGCACAAACGGATAGACCCACAGGTCAAGCCCCAACCAAGGGGAACTGGAACTCCGGGTGGCACCACAATGGCGTCCAACCTACCCAAATCTAAAGGGAAGCAGCCGATAATGGAAGAGTACACGAAAACACCAATACACCAGGAACAAGGAGAAAAACCCACCAATAGACCCTACACCAGGGCGCAATGACCAGCAGATCGTAGACGCCATCGCGGACCTAAAAGTCACATGGGAAACCAAACTGGAGGCAGCTGTGGCGGAACTTAAGACATCACTGGACCTAAAAATCAGAGCAGTACAAGAAGATGTCAACCTACTGAGATAGGATGTCAAGAAAATGTCGGAACGCACAGGTAACCTGGAAAAAACAGTGATCTCGAATGAGGCGGCATGTACCACACATGCCATGGAGATCCACATACTTAAGCAACAAGTGTTCAACCTGGAAAATAGGGCGGAGGAAGCGGAAGGACGGGCCTGAAGAACCAATATTCGGATTGTGGGGCTCCCGGAAGGAGAAGGACAGAATCCAACGGACTACATCGAGACCATGTTCCTTGCTACAGGAAATTGGAGGCGGGACGCTCACACAAGGGTTCGCGGTGGAAAGAGCACACAGAGACCTTACTAGGAAACCCCCGACAGGAGCCTCCCCGAGAACGATAATTGCCAAATGTTTGAACTACAGAGACAGGGAGAAGATCCTTGAATTTTACCGGAAAGGGGCATGATACAGAGAGCATCCGCAATCATTACAGCGTACCTGGATTACACACTCCTGGTGCAAAGACGGCAACTGAACTATTGGACAGTGAAGAGGAGGCTGAGAGAAGCGGGCTTCAGGTACATATTGATGTACCCTACGAAACTCAAAGTGCTCCACGGGAAAAGAGCACTGTTCTTTGAGACCCCGGAAAATGCATCGAAATGGCTGAATGTACAGAATTGTCCATCGGGGAGCGACAAACAAACAGAGGATTGAACATAGAAGTGCAGCAGCGGACCCTACGAATGAGGTGCCGTATAATTTTAGACATTGGGACTTGAATATAGGTTAGAACAATACGAGGTATACACAAGTCTAGTGCTACAAAGAATGTAAGGGAGTGCATAATACACTATGACATTAACGGGAGGTATAGCGACCTAAACCTATAACCCCATAGATAGTTTAGATAGGTCACCGATAGTGCGGTAACCTCCTGCTGAGTTCCAAACACCGACTTGTCGAGATAGGACTAAATGCAGATCACCTGAGATCCAGGGAAAGAGCTGGGCAAATGTTGGGAAGGGGAAGGGCGGAGGGATGGAGGGGAGTTGGGGGTTTTGGGGTGTTAATAGTTAGTGAACAAGCCTAAGCACGCACACACCCAAATTGGAAGCGAATAATGAGAGGAGGCAGAGGCGGGATGGGGTATGGCTAAAACATGGGAGACCTTAAGATAATGACCTGGAACATCAGGGGACTCAATAGTTACCTAAAGAGAAATAAGGTCATGATGTATTTAAAAAGACAGAAAATAGATATCGTCCTAATGCAACACCTCACAAAAGAAAAACTAGACGTTCTAAAGAGAAAATGGAAGGGCACCCTTATAGGTGCAACGTACTCGGCCTATGCCAGGGGGGTGGTAACTTTGGTGGCACCACACGTCCCATTCCAACTGCTTCAGTCCATGACCAAAGCAGACGGGAGGATGGTAATATTAAGGGGACTGATAGAAAACAGAGAGATTTGAAATTCCTGTTGTGCTTCAAATTTTGAACATGTTTGAGGTGATTGCATTGCAAAATGTTCATCCTTTTCAGGTTATTGTTAGACTACAAAGACATCAAAACTCCCTAGAAAGTCATTAGTGCAAGGTGTGAAAGGCAAAGTTGTGTATTTGCCTCTTAATTTGTAAGAAAATGTGAACACTCTGGAGGTGAAAGGTGAAATTAATGATTCTTTGTTTGTTTTAGTGAATGGTGTTGCTGCAAATGACATCCAACGTTGGCAACAGCTTATTGATGTCCGAAAGGTAAAGGGAGTTTTAGAGTTTTTAGTGAATCACAATAAACTCTATAAAGACAGTCCGAATGTACCAGACCTGTCCATACTTGATGTCGGGTTAACAGACAAGAACAGTGAAGGTCAATTCCAGCGTCTTACTGTTGCAGAAGGCAACAGTTTGTATGAGCATTATACTATTCATCCTCTACACTCCCGAGAAGTTATGGCTGGTAGTCTTGAATGATATCAAATGAAGCAAACAAGAGGTGCACCAATCAGTGTCTGGAAAACACCTTAGAAGCTTGTTTTTCCCCCATGTCTTTTCCCACCAGAATAGGTGGCAGATTGGATGATCGGAAAGCCCCCATTTCTTCCTTGGAATGCTGTTGCACACGTATGTATTCTGAAGATTCCAGCTCCCGCACCAATATTGAATATATTTTTTGCTTACTGTATGAAAGTGAATTTTCAACACTGTGCAATTCTGTTGCTCATAAACTTCAAATGGGAATTAGATTGCAAATGTTTCTGCAACAATTAAAACAAAATAATGAAGTCCTAGAACGTAAAATTACCAATATCCTTCCCGCTATGAGAGGATTTAAAGAACATTGGTCTAGAAGGCATTCAAAGGTTAGCTGCATGCTCTGAAACTTGGGTCCTCCAAATTGGTTTGTGACTTTAAATTGTGCCGACTATGGCTCGGATGATCTTGCAGAGTGGATTTGGAAAACGAATCCAACAAAAGTAGGTATAGTACACATGGTACCAGCAGAACTGTGTGCCATGGACGCTTTTAGTGTATCTAGATTCTTCCATCACCGATTTTTAACAATGTTACACTTTATATGTAATAAAGAAAATGGTCCATTAGGCTCTGTGGAACATGTAGTAGGACAGAACAGAAGGAAACAGATCCGGATTTGCCATCTCAAGAGATATTTATTATAAATAATAAGAACATGTCTGACTTTACCTTCTCTAGGGGTTTTCCTACCTAACACAACTAAACTAGGGTGCTCGTTGTCTGTTTGAAACTCCGAGGTAGAAGTCTGTCATCTGTTCAAAGCTAAACTGCACTGATCATACCACTTAGCCTAAATAACTAAAGACTAGGAGAATGACTCCCTTCTCCTGGGATTGCTGTCCAGCAAGTACTTTTCAGTAAAGAATCTTCAAATGGCTCTTAGCTATTTCTTGCACCAGTTCATTAAGTCCTCTCGCAGGACTTCTACACGTCCCTTTGTTTATACCTCCATGGTTCCTCTCCCTAGGTATTCTGACACCTGAATATTCTTTCTCTGTTCCTCTCAGTGGTAGTTGACAGTTGCTCTCTTTCTGACACCAGTTTTACCAGTTGTACACCTTCCCTTTTCTCGCTTATTATGATTGGCTGTGTTCCTGTCTCCTCACTAGGATCTGTGTGATGTACCCAGTGACCAATCTCCTTATGATTCTTCCATTCACTGGACGCTTAAGCTGAGTCCCTGAATGTTTCTCACTCTTCTCAGGATTTAACCATTCCCTGGGATGAGTTGGCTGTGCCCCTGAATGCTTCTCACTCTTCTCAGGATTTAACCATTTACTGGAATGAGTAGGATGACTCCAATCATTATATTTGTTTATTTTTCTATGACGAATATGATTGTACTTCTCGTTATCTGTGGCTTCTTCCCCCCGGTCTCCTGCTGTCCCAGTTACCTGTAATGCAATAGAGCTGCATCACCCGTCTGCACTCGCCTTTGCAGGCTCACTGTGGTTCGTCAGGACGGTGCTCATGCTCGTTCCTCCTTCTTCCTCTTACACACTTCAGTGTCGTCCTCTTTGTGTGGTTTCGCCATTGGAAGGGGTTTGCACTCATTGTCCGCCACCACTTCTCTCTTGCGATTCCCTCCTGGGATCGCCGTCAGGCAGGTAAGCTCTCATGGTTACTTGCTGTAGCTCGGACACCTCCGACCCTCTGCTTCCCTTCAGACTCTCCTGAGCGTCCATCCTGGGATTGCTATTCACCTTGCAGGCTTCCTTGGGTTTACTCTATGCACATTGAAACTTCGGCACTTCCTTCTTCCAGTTGCCCACCTGCGTCAAAAACAACATCTTCGCTTGGTTATCAGCTTACCTTCTCCAGCTGATTCAAAACTCCTGGGTCTCTCTCTCTCTCTCTCTCTTGTTCTTTTGCTCCTCCCATATTTATGCTGCTGTTCTGGGGCTTCCCCAGTTTCTCATGCTAATACTTTATTTGTATTGGAGTTATCATTATTATACCTCCTTTGGGTTTCTTCATCCCAGTACCTAACGGGTACTTATCCTTTATCACTCTTGGGTTTTTACTCATCTCAGTATTAGGCAGGTACTTAACTTCTGCAAAGACATCACAATAGCAGATGTATGAGGATTCTGGTTTTCTGTCAACTGGTATGGTTTTATCAGACTTCTGAGTGAGATGAAAAGGGAGTTCGTCATCAGAACAGCGTCCTTGTCCTCAGTGCGGGAGTCTCTCCCTGTGAGGTCACACTTGTCACTACCCCTAGGGGGAATGATGCATAGCGGGCTCACCTCCCTAGCTTCACAAGGAAAGACTTCCTGCATGGGAAGAAGTGACTGAATCATGCAATTTGTCACAAATATTACTTTTGGAGGAAAGAGTACCAAGCACGTGGAGCTTGACATATACATATGCTTTTTTGGGTTAAAGATGCTCCACAGTTCGGTAAAGATAGTGATAGCTGCGTAATGTAATTTATTGAAAAATATGTTACTTGTTCGAGCCCTGCTCAGCGTGTTAATACTGATCTATAGAACAAGGTGGAAATGTTTCAAGTGCCATACTAAGTGCAGCTTTGGATTTCCCAGGCCTATTTCACCAGTTGGTCAAGCAAATAGTGTTTTTACATCTGTTTGACACCAGGTAACTAGCAAATCGCCTAAGAATACACATCACCTAAAAAGAGATAAAGAATTCCAATGTGTAAATTATTACAATCCTGCCTTTGCGCAACTTTGGAATGCTAATACAGATGTACAGTATATTGCTGATAACACAACAGCTGGTGCCTGCTACATTAGAGCATACTTGACAAAAGCTGAAAAGAGTAATGCAGCAGAGGTGTGGGCTGACTTATCAGCAGACTAAAGTTGTGGTATCAAAATGTTCGCAGACAGAGTGTGGAAGCTATGAAGCTGCAGATAGTCTGACTAGTTTGCCTTTGTATGGACCTAGCATCAATGTACTTTGGCTAAGTCTTGGTCTTGCAGTTAGCAGAAAACAAGTACTAAAGCCTATGACTGAAATTGAACAGTTAGCTGAAAGAGTACCTAATTTTACACACCTTTTAAAAACAAATGTAATTGCTGCCTATTATCCAAATAGGTCTTTACATTTGCCTTTGCTTGTATGAAGTAGCAGAACGCTACTCATACAGGAATGTGGAAGCGAACAATGACGGAAGAGTGTATAAAATACATGGATGTACTGGTTGTGTGGTGAGACATGAAAAGCAAAGTCTTGTCAACCACATGAAACTGTCTTGCCAAACTGTAATTTTTTTATTTTTGCCTTTTGTGTTTGTTTTTGCCATGGTGTGCAGAGAGTGAGCTGCTTGGAAGTTTTGAAACTTTTGAAGAGTAATTTCTTACAAATAAAGTAAATATTACATACACAAAGTTTGAACAGTACTTGGAACTACTGCAAAAAGAAACGTGTCAAGAAAACTGTTGGCAGCTGAATTGGCAAAGGGGACCCCAAACGGCAGACAAGAATCTGCTGATGGGAGTGAACATGAGATCCAATTATTCTAAAAGATGTTGAACTTGCTATGGAAGAAGTAGAGAATGTAATAGAACAAATAAAACCTTCACATAAAAATGTGGAGATGTTAGTAAATAAGCTAAATAAAGAGCAAAAGGACATGTGTGAGAACATAAAAGATAGGTTTTTGCATGGTCTTAAACATGATAAACATGAATGTTCATTTGTTCACTAGAACCCTTTATTGATCTATTTTAATAGACAGGCTAGTGCAGGAAAATCTTCTTTGATTCATGCATTGAGAGCAATGATACAACATGTGACCGATTCCTCTGTGTCATTTATTGTGACTACTCCCACAGACTTAGCAGCATTCAATATAGGTAGTTTTAGTTTACATCGGTTGTTGATGCTACGAGTGGAGCATGACAATAAACTTGACTATCGCGATCTTGTATCAAATGCAGCAAAATAAGTAGGGAGAGTTCTGAGAAAATTAAATTTCTCGATTGTGAATGAAGTGAGCATGGTGTCTAACCTGATGCTAGTTTTCATTCACTTGTGAATGCAAGAGGTCTTAAGGAATTACTATGATTGTTTTGTTTGGGGGAAAACATTCCTAGTTTTTGGAGATTTGTTAAAGTGAACTCCCGTAAAAGGTTAACCAGTCTTAAAGATTCTTCGATCAAAGGACAGTCAAAAAACTATAGGTAGCATTGGTAATGTGAACCTTTTGAATTATTTGTAATATAAGGAGCATGCCATTAATATGAGGGAGTCTGCAGATTTGAGTATTCAGAAATGCTAAAAACCATTCATATAGGTTTGCTTGAGGATAAAATGAAAACAGTCTTAAAAGGTAGACTGATTTCTAACATGTTTCATGCTGGTTTCACTGGACCTGATGTCCTGTTGAATCTGAAATAAAAGAACATTCCTTGGGTTGCTTTGATGTCTACACTTGCAGAGCTTGACAAGTTCAACTCTATAATAAATACAAATACAAAATACAAATATAATGATGCACTCTGAGAAGGAACCAATTATAGAGATAAAACTGTATGATGTTCTAGATGGGCACTGCATGCCACTGGAATTGGATAAAAAAGCAAAAGCATGATTAAGTCAACTAGAAACAACAATTTAAAAAAACAACAGGTATAGAGTCTGATCAAAAGTTGTGCATAAATGCACGTTTTATGTTAAACCAGAACCTGAATGTAGAAACTGTTCTGGTGAATGGAGCAATGGGGAGAGGGGCTGTGTT
The DNA here is from genome assembly GCF_040938575.1 of Ambystoma mexicanum. NCBI lineage: Eukaryota > Metazoa > Chordata > Amphibia > Caudata > Ambystomatidae > Ambystoma > Ambystoma mexicanum. Next base: position 835,824,623 of record NC_090923.1, read on the forward strand.
TGTCACTTTTCCACACAGTACAAGTAAAGAATATATTTTGCTAAAGTTCAGTTGTGTCTAAGAACCTCACTTGTCTGTCGTACTTCTGCAGGCTTCATGATTTTTAAAGACATGTTTGTGAAAAGAGCACAATTTCCATTCTGCTCTACATATGCAATAACTGCATGAATCACAAGGATTAACTTTAGAAGCTGCACTGGTAGACATAAGGAATGTCATATGTAGCACTGTCACAAGTACAAAATAAAGGATTGTTTTATTAAACTTTGACGCGACAAAAGTGACAGCTGACAATTCATGTATTAAAGAGTACAATAGGTTATGTATACTGTATGCTCCTCATCTTGGCTTATTACCAACTCTTGTAAGACTTATTTCAACCACAAATAAGCAACAGGTAAAGTTACATTCAAAGAAAACTGTTCCTGTACATTCTGTAAAGGAAAATAATCTATCATTGTTGGAAAGTAAAGAAGATTTATAGTGGTAAATACTCCCACTGTAGGTTTAGTAATGAAACAGGAGTTGAATGTTACTCAAAAGCAGCTTTGTGTATGTTGTTTCATATGACATCACTCATGCAAATAGTAACTTCAACAGTAGACAAAAACTGTGTGGAACCTTCAAGTCTTAAATTGTCAGTAGACAATTATGCAATGTCCATTCTGTATGAAGTAGCTGTATAATATTTCCGAGGTGTTAGACAAAAAGACATGGGTCTCATTACAAGTTGGCTAGTGCTGTAATAACATGCCAGTATTAACGTATAGCGCCCAACTACAAGTTTGATGGTGGGGCACCTGATTTACCTTTAGCTAAGAGCTGGAGGTAAGTCAGGTACCTTACAGGCAAAAATAGCTGTATTACCAACACTGATATTACCAGTGTCGATAATACAGGCAAATCCTCTCATGGAGTCCAGTGGCACTCCATGGAATGGGGGTTTACTACCCTTACCACCACTTGTAATCCAGTGATAATTCTGCTGGACCAAGTGGTGGTAAGGGTAATTCCGTTTGCCGGTATCCTGGTGGATTTACCGCCAGGTTACCAGCAAACCTATGAGGGCCATTGAGTGTGAACAATTTCATAGGAACATTTTATGAGAGGAACCATGAGTGGTCACAATGTCATAAACAACACATTTGTTGAAATCCTTTAGAAAGGTTTTTATATCTACCAGTTCCAGATCAGAAAAGGGTGCATTTTGCGGATCTGGTAATGCAAGCTCATCATGACACGAATAACATGGGATGTAGTCAGTGTGGTTGTGATTTGCGATCATCACTTCAAAATCTAGAGTATAATAAGTACCTTTTAGTTATGTTACAGAGACATGTTGCAGACATACGCAATGAATGGTAGGAAAATTAATACTCAAATTTAAAAATTTGTAAATTCTCAGGTGGCCAAAATAAGGACAAATACAGATTTTACAAGAAGTATTCTAATGACGAGTGACACAGATGCACTATGTTTGTAATTAATTGTGTATGTATTTAGTGATAGTGTCATGTTTTATTTGTCTTGCTATTATTAAGATAACAGTCTGACTTTATATTAAAATGATTAAACTCAGAATAATTGTACACTGTCGGCATTGCTTTATATATTCGGTAAAAGATGGTTAGGTTATTTGTCACAGTTTCCTTAGTAAGGTTACTTAAACTACTCTGTAATTTCTATACACTGATTTTTTTTAATAAAGTTTTTGCAAGAATGAAACATAAGCTATTTGTATATAGTTTGTGTGTTGATGTCTGTGTGTACATTTGTGTGTAAATAAAATGTTATTTAAGCAGTAAACCCCGATGGGTGTGGGCATTACTGGCCTAAGTAATGCCCCGGGCTTTTTTGAAGCCAGAGTGAAGTGAAGGCTTTAACGTTAGTCTGGGGCATTACCTGCCCAGGTAATGCCCCTGCCGGAGTAGTTTATTGCATATACTATCCTGGCACATTGTACCATGATACTAATCTTTTTTTTTATATTTGAGAAACAACATTTTTGCTGTTTCTCAACTTCAGAACAAGATGCTGCCATGGATCAGGGAGAATGAAACTACATGTAGACCCTTCTTCCCTTACATGGTGGCCATTTCCATGACGCAGCTGCACAGGGAACAGAGTTTTCCCAACACTGGCGTGGGACGAAGGAGCACAAGGTAAGTGAAGATGGGGTGGGGATGGGTGGGGGATGTGGAGATTGGGGTTGCAGTGTGGGGCATGGTGGCGCGAGGCACACACTTTAGTAACATCAGGGAAAATGGCGTCTTCCCGCTTCTGCGGAGGTTTGCAGCAGGGCTATGTGGTAAAACCCCCTGTGTGAGCCGTGAAGTAACTTTGCTGCCAATGTTGGGGGAGGACGTGACATCTAAAGGAAAGGGGTCCCTGCCAAATGAGGGGGACAAAATGGGGTGCAATGAAAGTTGTGTGGGACAAACACCCTTGCCCCCCTAAAATTACACCCATGGTTCTGACCCTCCTGATTGGCTACATTCTCATTTCATGCTGGCAATGATACAAATATTAGGACAAGATGAAGATTGAGGTAAAAAATAATGTACAATATTTGCTTTTTTATCTACTTTGAAAAAAAATATTATTTGTAGAAAATAAGTGTTTCTGTAATGTGTGTAAATACTGTTATTTATTATGGCAAAGAAAATGTATAAACTATAGAATAACAATCTTCGAAATTCAGGGAAAAAAACTTTAGTTTCAGGGACTTTAAGGTAAAAATGTAATGCAACAAAACCCCTGAAATTCGGCAGACCATTCAGGCTAAGTCACCTTAACATCTCACCCCCCTGTTGTGCAGTGTATGACCACAATGATGACAGAGATTACATCACTGATGACATCACTAATTACATCACTGATGGCATCAGACATGAGATCACTCATTAGGTATGTTAAAATATTTATAGGGCCCCTCTCTTGGTACATATGTGATTTTAGTATACTTAAGTATGCTTAATAACAATAAGAACATTGTATAAAAGATTAAACAGCTACACATGCATGATATCAGTACTTGTGGAGCTTTAATTTGTAGTATTTATTGAAGGGTGACATTGAAAATATAAATATGTACTATTGCATAAGTATCTTTACTTTCATTTAATGGCAATCAATTAAAATGGTGCATTGCATACAATTTATATAATTGTGGAAATATACTTGAGATATGTGTAAGATAATGGGCCTCAGTACAAATCAGGTGGTCCGGAAATAACGGTGGCGGTAAACCCGCCGCCACCGTTGTTTCCGGACCGCCTGATCCCGACTCCTGCGGGCGGGAGGTGATGTTCCTGCCAGGTTTGACCTGCCGGGTTTAACACCCCCCGCCTGCAGGCGGACGAGGAAACACCGGCAGCATCACGAGATGCTGCCGGTGTTTCCATGATCCCCATTCCCATTGAGTCCCATAGGACTCAATGGGAATGGGGATTAACAGCATTCCGCCTCCGTGATTCCCGGAAAACCGGGGTTGTAATGCCCCGGTAATTCCGGGAATCACGGAGGCGGAATGGTAATACGAGTCCGGCGATAACCAGGCGGTTTTACCGCCTCGGTTACCGCCGGACTCGTAATGAGGCCCAATATCTATATAAAGTAGTAAAAAAAAGAATCCCAATAAATACAAATAAACATGTTAAAACCAGATTCTTTAGAACATGTTAAATGTGCAGATCTAAGTTTTCTTTTATGCTCATCATAAAAAAAATAGTATGTAGATGTACTGTTTTTTTTAAATTGGATGAGAATTGTTATAAAAGAAAGAATATACACTTATGTATTGGGATATACTATAAGAATTCCAAGTATGGGTATTCTAAAAGAATGATTCATACATATATATATATATATATATATATATATATATATATATATATATATAAGCAAAAACAACAGCACAAACGAACACACTTGAGGATTGCACTTGCAAAAGTCCATAATAGTGCCAGTAAATCAAACCTCCATTAGCCAGAGAGAATTTTCGTGGACCAATTCCAGCTTATTCAGGTCACAGGATTAAAAGATAATGCGTGTTCCGCAGCCCACTGGCCACTTGCTCACATATACAGTCACATGGTTACTCTGATTGTTCACTTAAATAGATGGTCAGGCATTCCCTATGGTAATTACAATAACGTCCCTTTTCTGAGTTTCTACAGCCAAAACACAAAAGATAGGCAGTAGGCAAGGCTTTTGTTAATGCATTCGACCATTCGTAAACATTTTGTGAATATTTACTGCAATTCTAGTTGTTGACCAAGTGGGACACAAGTATACTGACCAAGAACTTGTTAGGGAGGTAGACCACTAGTGTGTAAAAGATACATAGGTTAGACATGGAAATTTAGCAATAATTGTGCAACTTGCCAATTTAAAGTGTGTGGTGCTTTTAAAATTGCAGAACCATTAAATGGTAGGACATGCATTTAGGTAAGAACACAAATTAAATATAGTACGACTGGCCACATTGAGATGCAATCCTGATAAAAGCTAAAGTGCATAGTGCTGGGGGTTAAATAGGACGATGTGCTGTTTTGACATTTTCATGCTTTATGTCCAACATAATTCGAATTAGACAATGCTCTAGTTTGAGTTTATGCATCTGGCCCAATACCAACTAAGGCAGCTTGTGCAAAAGGTGAGCGAGATTAGTTAGCACTGAGTGTGCACATCTGCAATTAAAGTGCACTTTGTCTAGGAACAGGTAAAAGAGTCTTAATAAGAAGTGCATTGAATTGGTCACATAAGGCCAGAACGTTGCAAAGAATTGCATCATTAACTAAATAACTGTCAATATACATCCAGCAAGCCTATTCATGTGCAAATTCACAAATAAAGTGCATAGTGCTTGCCGTTGGATCCCCTTGTTAAATACCTTAGTGCGTTAGAGGGTCTACGAATGAGCGAGCTGCAAAACAACATACCCACACCACTCATTGTGCTTTGTGGGCAATGCTATGCGCATATGCTACAGATTTAGTCCAGACTTGCCGTTTGCCTTAGTGCATTTGGAAAAGATGCCATGGGGTGAGTAGGCAATTTGGAATGTCCGCAACCACATCGGAATAGATACAACTAAAGCCATAATCCACAATAAAAGTGGACAGTCCATGTTCTGAAATGCATCAATTCTGGATAGAATGCATGGAACCAAAGTTGTCAGAATACTGTCCACCAATACTCCCAATTAGTACCCGGCACGCGCTGTCCATGGGAAACACTACACGTGGATTGGCTCTTTTCCGAGCCATACCACACGGTATTCCCGTGGATGTACGAGCGTCCCTCGCGTGCCGGGTACTCTGTGAATCTCATTTACATATGCCGCCATTGGCAAATCTTCGCTGCTTGCCTCTCCACTCTCAATACGCTCCGAGGATCCAGCATTCTTTTCCTTCACATTCTTTTCCTTTCCTGGCATTACTGTGCTTTCTGCTCCACATATATTAACTTATTTTAATTCCTTATAATACGGTAATTGATGTCCGGCAAATGGGACGAATCTTCATTTTCAATTTTAACACTGAGCAACAGGAACAAAAATGGCGCCCTGTTGCTCTGTGTTAAGAAAGCAGAATGCGCGGTCTAGTCTTTTTAGATCCAGCGCATACTGCAACGGAAACCTTTTCACGCAGAAAACTTTTGCTGAGTGAAAAGGTTTTGCGAACAATTATTGTTCCGGGACAGCAAACTAGGGAAAAGCACTTTCCCAAACCTGCAGCCCCCGGAACACTAATGCCAATAAGCCACTCGCGGCGGGCCAATACAGCCCGCGGTAATGCCGCCGTGCCTTTTTAAGGCCCTTGCTATGCTCAGGCCGGTTACTAGGGGTCCGGGGGCATTACCTGGGGTGCTATTGGCCCACCGCCTCGTGGCTTATTGCCACATTAACACACACTTATGAGGAAGGCATGCTTCCTCATGCAACTGTCCCTGATGAACTATCTTGGTGGTCCCTCTAACATTCAATATTACTCAAAGTTATTATTAAAACAATTAATTGGAGCAACACTCAAATATTAAAAACAAACATTCATAAAAAGGGAGAATTAAGAGAAAGGTATTTTCAAACAAGAAAACACATTTTGACAAGGCAAGTAGTGGGGTAAAAAATACTTAAGACATTGAGAGCATTTATCCTATCATTTCTGATGGCTTCATCCTAATATCATGTGCCCAGGAAGGTATAAAGTTCTTTATCTATGTTGTGTCATCTTGGTTTCTTCGTTTTCAGATCTAGGATGTTTTTCATCTCCATTTGACGCAGCTCAAGCTCTCTATTTCCCTCTCTACAATTTGTCTCTATTGTGTGTATGGCAAAAAACTGTAGCCCTTCTAATTTGCCATTGTGTTTTTCATGAAAATGTACAGCCATAGGATAAGATGGGTTGAAGTTCTTGATGGCTCTCATATGCTGAAGAATCCGTAGCTTAAGTTTTCCAATGGTGCTAACGACGTACCACATTGTACAGGGACATGTCAGGTCATAAACTACATATTTAGTGTTGCAAATTATATTGCAATGTATTTCGACTTTGTGTCCCAACACCGGATGCAAACAGCTGGACTTTTTTTCAGCAAACCTACATGCCTTGCATTGAGTACGTTTGTGAAACCCCGGCTAACTTGTATTTAGCCAGGTTATAGAGCTACTGGGTTTTACCAAAGGCATGAAGCTTTGGACTAACAAATCTTTCAGGGAGACAGATTTTCTGAATGTGATGTTCACTCTGTCTTCTAAGATGGTTGACAGGTTAGTGTCTAGTTTTAGCGCATGCGCATGCCACTGGCGGTGTATTATTTGTGGAATACGACTGGAATGGGCCCCAAATGTGAGAATGATGCAAGTCTGATCGAGTTCTTGTTTATTGTCTTGTCTTTCGTTTGTAGTCAAAAGGAGATCACAATCTAGATTTCGTGCTTTGGTGTATGCTCTTATATATGTACATATATTGTATGTATATATATATATATATATATATACAAGAAATATAATTGACCATTTACTTTTAAACATGCAATTGGATTTATATTACTTTAATTATTTCCTTTCTACATTAATTATGACTTATTATTCCAATAAAACAGATTAACGGCAAAAGCAAATTAATCTTTAAATACAATGCTGTTATTTGCTATATTCTGTTTTGTACATACTTCAAACTGTCGACCATACACTACATTTAAAGAATTTACAGCAGAATAATATGTAACTTTTAATCACAGCAGAACATAATGTAGCTTAAAAATATCTATATTTCGAATGGATTGTGTCCTCCTACTGTGTCCTCATCTTATGATATCTTCGTTTCCAGCTTCAGCTGCATTTGGAAAACGGTTTCTTCTCGACAGAGGGAGCTGTGCGTCAAGACGATCGACCCGATGTCCCTCAAGGGCTTCCATCTCAGTTGATGTCTTCGTCGAATACATACACCGCGGGCAGCGTCCGTTGGCTTCAGTTCCATTTTCTGCGAATGTGATTGCTTTGAGAATTACGGCATTCTTCTGTTTTCCACAAAAATACTTTGAGGTGGCCTTGTCTACTACTCCGAAGACGGGCTTCAAACAGTGCCTAGATTGCGATGCCAACATATCCATCATGGACCCGCAAAAATAATATGCATCTGGTGCCTGGGCGTTGAGCACAAAATCGCCGACTGTCGATCCTGTCAGGTAAGGCCTTCAAAGAATGAAAGGCTAAACTGTCAGTGAGTAGTATTGTCCCCATCCACTCCCTAGAAATTTGGGTCATCCCACGAGTCGAGAGATTCATCTCCTCATAAAAAAAGGTTGAATAAAAAATCCCACTCAAGCAGCACACACTCTTCTTCGTCATCAAAAAAATCAAAGAGAAGGCACAGATCACCCTCTGCTTCTTTTTCTTCCTCAGAGGATAGGAGCGTAGACTGCCTGACTAAATCCTCCTCCAAAGATGAGTGTGAACTCTTTAAAAAGAAAATTTGTAAAATCTTCGAGGAAGAGGCCTCGTCCTCCTCGAAGCATGAGAAAAGTGGCCATGCTACGGTCGATGACAAGCATGAGGCCAAGACAAAACCCTGCACGCCCTCGAGTCCGGATCATAAGCCTAAGACTACTCGAGAGTCTTTGAGCACTCAACGAGATGAGAAATCATCGAAGAAACCATTGAGTCGAAGGTCAAGTCCCTCGAAGCGGAAGTCCAAGGACAAAGCGTCGATGCCATTGACGCCACAGGGCTCCACACCGTCGATGCCATTGACGCAAATGGAAAAAACATTTATGCCGACTGTACATTCATCAACGCCTTTGCCTATATTTGCCTATAGGGTAATTCACCCTGTGGTACTGCATTACAATGGTGGCTGATCACATCCCTGAAGGGGAGGAAACAGACAGCTTCATGAACCTGATAAGAGATGGAAAAGAAGCCATGTGTGAGTCTCTGCAATCAGGTCTGGACACTGCTGACAGCATCAGCAGGGTCATAGCGGCAAGCACGGTCACACGCAGATTTGCGTGGTTGAGGAAGTCAGAGTTTCCACCTGATGTACAATCTAGACTCCTCAACATGCCCTTTGACAGCTCACACTTATTTGGTAATAAGGCTGATGACAGCCTTGAGAAGCTGCAGACACTTAAGGTGGCAGCTAAGTCCCTAGGTGCTGCTATTAGGCAGCCACAGCCTTTTCACCCCAGTGGATCATCTTGGAGGGGCAGGTCCTTTTGCTACTACTCCTCAGTTGGAAGAGCGAGAGGACAGGCTGGTCAAAGGGGTCAAAGAAGATTCCCTCGTGGTGGACGAGAGAGAGGTGCAAAACCTGCCAAAGCAGCAGCGTCTTTCCCATCAGCAACTGCTTCAGCCTCTTAAAAACCTCTCTAATGTCTTGACTCACAGCAACCTGTTGGGAGGCAGACTGTCACAGTATCTGAAAAAATGGCGAGGCTTTACTTAGGATGCATGGGCACTGGAAACCATAGCCCAGAGTTACTGCCTCCCCTTCATACAGAGACCTCATGTTCATCCACCCGGGAAGACATTTGTTAAATGTTTCAGACCCATTCTTTTTGCAGGAAATGTTAACCCTGCTAGAGAAAGGTGCTATGTAACCAGTACCTGTGATGGAGAGGAACAAAGGATGGTATTCTTTCTATTTCCTAATCCCCAAGAAGGACGTAGGACCTATCTTGGACTTGAGATACTTGAACAAGTTCCTCAGAAAGGACAAGTTCAAGATGGTCACACTTTCTCAGATCCTTCAGGCCCTGCAGCTCCAGGATTGGATGGTATTATTGGACCTTCAGGATGCTTAATTTCATGTAACAATCCATCACAACCATAGGAAGTACCTGAGGTTCGTTGTTGGTGGTTCTCATTATCAGTTTCGAGTTCTGCTATTCAGGCTGACCTCCGCCCAAGGGTTTTCACCAAGCTGATGGGAAAGGTGGTAGCAAGTCTAAGGAGAGGGGGATTCACATCTACCCCTACCTGGGTGATTGGTTGATCAGGGCATGTTCACCTGAACAAGCCCTGGAACATCTCAGCGTAACTTGCCACTCACTCCACAGACTGGGCCTCTCCCTCAATTACCTTCTTCCCACATGATACCATCTCAAAGACTCCAGTTCATTAGAGCAGTCCTGGATGCATCCATGCCAATGCCTCGCCAGAGGTGAGGGCTCAACACATTCTGCAGATGGTAACCAAATTCCAGAATGCCTAGCGACTTTCAGGTGTTAGCCTTTTTGAGGTTGCTCGGCCTCATGGCATCCTGTATTTTCCTGGTGCCAGAGGCTCGCCTGAGAATGAGATCCCTTGAATGGGCTCTCAGGACACAGTGGTCTCAATTCTCAGGCAGGATCTCAGATCTACTTCAGGTTCTGAGCAGGGTCGCACAGGATCTTCTATGGTGGGCCTGCGAGGACAACATTCTGAAGGGAGAAACTTTTTGGCAACCATGGTCAGAGATAGCAGAAGTAACGGATGCCTCACTCACGGAGTGGGGAGCACACGCCACCGATCTGACAATCAGCAGTCGTTGGTCTCCATCAGAGTCCAAACTACACATCAACCTTTTGGAGGTGAGAGCAATGAGACTGGTGCTGAGGGCTTTTTTGCCCTCTGTTCGGGGAAAGAATGTCCTGATAATGACAGATAACATGGTGGCCATGTACTACCTCAACAAGAGAGAAGGTGTAGGGTCACTACCACAGTGTAGAGAGTCAAGGCAGGTCTGGTACGGGGCAATTCAAGAAGGAATCTCCCTGTTGGCAGTTCACCTAGCCAGAGAGGATAACACAGCGGCGGGCGCTCTGGGCATGCAGAGCACGGTCTCCCACTAGCTCAGGAAGTCCTTCAAGAGACCTTCATCCTTTGGGGAACCCCTCCAGTAGATGTGTTTGCCACCAGTGTCAACCGGAAGTGCTAACTGTTCTGCTCCATGGAATTTCCCCCAAGAGGAGCTCTAGGAGACACGTTCGTAGTGGACTGGGAGTTTCCACTCCTGCACACATTTCCTCCAGTCCCCATCATTCGTCAAGTCATCAGGAGGTTGGGAAAGTTTGGGAAACCCATGATACTTATTGCCCAGATTGGGCCAGGAGGACGTGGTACCCGGACCTTCTGCACATGTCCGTCTGCCCTCCAATATGTCTTCCACAAAGAGAGGACCATCTCTCGTGAGAGGAAGGTCGGGTTCTCCATCAAGACACTCAGCCTTCATGCATGGTTTCTGAGAGGCTCAGGTACCGGGATTGATACTTCCCAGATGATGTAATGGAGATTTTGCTTTCAGCCAGGAGGCCAGCAACAAAGTCCTTATACCGCTGATGTTGGAACAAGTTCTGCAGCTGGTTTAGGGAGAAAGATGTGGACCCCTTTCAATGCAATACACCTATGGTGTTATAGTTTCTGCTTCATTTGGCAAATCTGGGGCCCAGATCGGAACAGTCAAGGGTTATCAAGCAGCGCTTTGCATATTCAAGCTCACCTCAGAAGAGGAATCTTACTTCAAAATACCCTTAATACCTAATCACAAATGCGTTTCCTCCTACACCTTTCCAAATTCCAACTTGGGACCTTAATTTGGTTTTAAAGTTTTTCATGTGTGCTCCTTTCGAGCCACTTCATTCCTGCCCTTTAAAGCTCTTAATTTACAAAACTATTTTGTTAGTAGCGATAACATCAGCCCGCAGTGTGAGTGAGTTGCAGTCCTTATCCTGTAAACCTCTGTTTACCACCATTTCCAAGGATAAGGTTGTCCTTAAGGTATCGGATTACCATTTAGCACAGAGAATTATGCTTCCAGCCTTCCATCCTCCATCTAATCCTGGCAAGGAGGAGGAAAGATTTCATAGACTCAATCCAAGGAGGGCTCTAAGCTTTTATGTTTCAAGAAGGGCAAAGTTGTGAAAACCTGACCAACTTTTCACTGGTTATGCAGGACACAAACTAGGCCTGTCAGTTACCAAACAAACTCTATCCAGATGGATCATAGTGGTTATTTCAGAGTGCTACAGGCTAGCTGGGAAAGATCCCCCAGAAGGCTTAAGAGCTCATTCCACTAGGGTGATGGCAACTTCCTCTGCACTTCAGAGGGGAGTTCCAATAAAGAATATCTGCGACGTAGCTACCTGGTCCACCATCCACACATTTACAAAACATTATTGTTTAGACACCTCTAACAATGAGGGAAGATTTGGGACGGCAGTTCTATGCTCCATTCTTGACAAACATGAACTTTCAAATTCTTACTCCCCCTCCAAAAGAACTTCATACTGCTTTGGGAGTCTATCATAAAATGAGGAATACATGGGTGTACACAATCCATTCGAAGAACAAGTTACTTACCCCTAGTAACGTTTTTTCGACTGGATGTTCCTCCCACATATTCCTCATCACCTTCCCAACCTACGCCACTGTAGACTTTTGTAGCTTTAGACTTCACGCTCTTTAAGGTCTGATAAATAAAGGCACTTCTCGATGGCGATAATTTTGCATATGGGTGGCGAAAAAACAGAACTGAAGCCAATGGGAGCTGCATGTGGTATATTTACTCCACAATGACGTCAACTGTGATGGAAGCCCTCAAGGGACATCGGGTCAACCGTCTAGATGCACAGCGCCCTCTGCCGAGAAGAAAATGTTTTCCAAAGTAGCTGAAGAGAGAAACAAAGAAATCATAAGATGAGGAATACATGGGAGGTACATCCAGTCGAAAGAACGTTACCAGGGGTAAGCAACCTGTTCTTCATTTTCGTCCCAGCTCTTTCTCCTTCCCAACTGGTTGGATTCACCTGCATTCACAGGCAGGCTGGAAAAGGCTGGCTACAAAAGATAGCTGCAACTTTAAGAAAACTGACGATGGTGGGGCTACGTCATGCGCTCATCCCTCTGCCAGCCAGCCCCACACCTCATCAATGTTTCACACCTAAAGAGTGGGTCGGAATTTGCCACGCTCTGATACTCCCACTTTGGGGCATTATTCTTGGCTCTCCATCCCATTTTTCTAGAGATTGGTTTTCTTTTTTTCTTTTATTCAAAATGCGGTGCCTTCTTCTGACGTATGGCGTTTATGACAGGATTTAAGTAGTGCATCGGTTGTTGTAAACAATTCTCAGTGGGCGATCCCCATCATGCCTGTGTTCGATGCCTGAGTATCCATGAACCAATGAGTATGTGTGTTTTCTGATGTGGAATTCACCTGAGGTCTTTGCATAGTCGTTTTCTTTCCATGTCACAGATGGGACCGGTACCGATGGTGACCAAAGACGACGTACAGACCAGGAAGGATGCCAACATTGGTAATAGGGGGTCTGTACCTACAGGTGAGGTACGGGTTTTGGCACCTGCATTTGGTACCCATGTGAAGACCGCCTCCTCAATTCCAGGGTCTTCGCAGGACCTTTTAGGGGGAAACCTCAGGCGCTTACACCTAAGAGTACCTCTGGGTGGAAAAACACCAGTACCTCCTGGTGGAAAAGCATTAATACCTACAGGTGGGAAAGGCTCTGAAAAGATCCACCTGGTACCGAAAGATTTGTTCACACCAGACAAGATGGTTATGGTACCAGGGAAAGCCTCATCTGCCTCTGCTATCCGTACAGGCAAGGGTTCTTTGAAAGAGGCGCAAGCCCTCAAGGGTTGACTCGGTACCATCCGATTCCCCTGTATCTTCTACAGCCAAGGTGGCTACTGTCGTTAAATCTTCCATTACTTCGGTACCAGAAGAAAACAATCCTGCCTCAGTTACCTCTATTGAGTCTTCTGACTCCTCAGTACCGAAACAGGCACACAAGTCCTTTCATAAGAGGCATAAACATTCATATTCGAGATCAAGCCCGGCACCAGCTTCTGCAAGGAAGCAGAAGTGAAAAATATAATTTGTTGACAAACTCTCCGCTTCAGTACTGGAGAATCAAAACAACTGTATTAGTCTTGTTTCTGACTCAGAGGAATTTGATTCTAAATATTTCACAGTTCCTCCTGAACAATTTTTCAGTTCACATGTGAGAGTAAATACTCCAGAAATGTTGCCACAGTTTTCTCCTCGGGTTGAGGATGTTTTGGTAGGATTCCTACATCTCAATCGGGACCACAACTGGCTGAAACAAATATTCAAGTACCCAGACCAGTGGTATTTAACATTTATAATCCATCTCATCAGAGTACCCGGAATTGACTCTTCAACATCCCGTTTTAGATTGGAAGAGGAAAAATCTGATCCATCAGACATGGCAAATGATATGACCAATACAGTTCTCGAGACTATATTGTCTGAGCTTTTATGGTGGTCTTGGCTCAATGCATTAAAGACAAGACGTCTCCTGCTATGCCTTCTCAAGGAGTTGATCCCATAGATGCAGTCCCTCTGCCAACCCATGTTTCCATTGATTGTAAGGACTCTGCTCCTCCTCCCAAGAAGCAGAAAGTGTCCAAGGACACAGATACTGATTCAGATGAGGACACTGCATCTACCTCTCCTTCTAAAGTGTTCCATGACATTGTGGCAAAGGCTATGCAGGCCTTAGAATGGATGCCTAAAGAGGAACCATTTGTGCTTATGGGAAATCTTCCTGCACAATCTGTTGTGGTTTCAGCGACCTTAGGTACTAAATGTAAACGCCCTTCTCCGTCTTCTGTTCTAGATAAAAACTATAAAGCTTGGTAAACTCAGGGCAACACATCGTATGCTAACACTTCTCTTCAGCTTAGACAAATTAACACGGCTACTGTGGTACCAGGCTTAATATCCTTAACTGGGATAATCTGGAACGATTCACTGACCTGCTTCCTCCAGGGGATATGATATGATAGATTTTTCATAATGTGCTTAATTCCCAGATGTTTGTAAGCGCGGACCCGGGAATCGAACCTGTGGTGCTCTTTGTCGTCTTGCTTCCAAGGCGAGCACGTTGCCCCTGAGCTATCATCCTTTTGGGTTTTAGAAGGGAGCGAGGCAGCCATCCAACAGCTTCAGGTTGTTAAGGATCTAACTGACACCACATCAAGAGCAATCACGGGCACTGTTTGCAAGTGTCAACATGCTTACTTAGTAGCCTCTTCCCTGCACTAAGACACACAGGAGAAGGTTTTAGACCTTACCTTTGACGGAAAAACACTTTTTGACCCCTCCTCCGATGAGGTCCTTCAAAAATACAAAGTCAGCGTCACTGGAGCTACATCGCTTAGAAGTATCTCTGTGAAGCAACCTTATCACCAAAATTCCAAATCATTCAAGCCACGTGCTCAAGGAAATGGTGGCTCTTCCACATCCACTAAATCTTTTCTACCAAAAAGAGAAGATATAGGCCAAAGTCAAATGTGGGGGTCACTCCTTCTTCTGCCTCTTCTCAAGAACAAAAGAAGTCTGTTTGACTTCCATCCGGGGATATACATACCATCAGTTCTGATGACTATATCTGGTAGCACAAATCATTTCCGATGTTATTCCTCATTGGGAAAACATCACCCAAGAGGAATGGGTTTTGAATATCATCTGCTGCAGTTACCCTTTAGCCCTTCCTACTACTCTTCCATCTTCTCCCCCAAAGTTCCAAAGGTCATCAGCAGAAATTGTAGTAGACATTAAAAAAGTCTCTCTTTGGGAGCAATACAATTGGTTCCAGAGGAAGAGTTGGGTTGGGGTTTTAACTCCTGTTATTTTATGGTCCTGAAGAAGACCGGCAGGCTTTACCCAATTGTAGATATTTCCAATCTCAACAAGTTTCTACTGATCGATACTTTCCTCATGGTCATCATACCTCAGATTCTCGCTTCTCTCCAGTTCAACGACTGGATGGCATCCATAGATCTACAAGATGCTTATTTCCATATTCCCATCCTGAAGGAACACTGCCAATATCTGAGGTTCCCCATAGGGGAGTCTCATTACCAGTACACTTGCTTCCCTAATGGACTCAATTCAGCCCCCAGGGTCTTCACCATGGTCTTTGGGGCTGTGACAGCCCACCTACGGCTGAAAACAGTACATATATGTCCATACTTGGACGATTTGCTTTTGAAAGCTCACTCTCCGGGAGAATTGCTTCAAATGATGCAATTAACATGCAGCATTATTTTTAACCTAGGTTTTTCTATTAAATGTGGCAAAGTCAAAACATATTCCTTCTAAAAAAATTCGGTTTCTGGGAGCGGGACTGGATACTATTCAAGAAAAAGCCTTTCCGCCACCAGAAAGGGTGGTGGCAATTCAGCAAGTCATCCCTGTATTCAGAGCACATCAGCTTCTAGCAGCATGGTGGTTCCAAAGACTCTTGGGGCTAATGGGCTCTTGCATCAATCTAATCCTATATGGAACGCTTAGCAATGGGAACCATCCAGTGGCATCTCGCCAGCAACTGGAACCAACTTCTGGATTCTCGGGATATGAAATTCCACATCCCGAGTCAGGTAGAAGATTTCCTGTCATGGTGGAACTCTCCAGAGAATATATTGATCGTGTCTCCCGTCCGCCCTCCTCTTCATACCATTGCAATTATAACAGACTCATTGGAGTATGGGTGGGGAGCCTACTGTCACGGTCTGACTGCCCATTGGCTTTGGTCAGCCTGAGAAAAAAGAGATCACATACATTTCTTGGACCTAAGAGACACTTTTTAACGCTCTAAAATCATTTATTCCCTCTGTTCAAGGAAAGGTGGTTGAAATTCTTACAGACAATACCAATGCAATGTTTTATATCAACAAACAGGGGGAACTTGTTCCCTTCCCCGGTGTAACACCACAGAGAAAGTTTGGTATTGGGTCATGCAAAACCACATTTTCTTGTTGGCGTCCCATCTGGAGAGAACGAAGAATGTCAAGCTCCGCAGCCTAGAGTCTGCTCCACATGAATGGGAACTGAATCTGTCAGTAGTGTAGACGATATTTCAGAAGTGGGACCATCCAGCAGTAGACCTCTTTGCCACCCAGCACAACACTGTTTGTCCTCCCAGGGAGATGCCCTAAAGCTGGACTGGTCAAACAAAGCACTTTACACTGTTCCCCACTCCCTTTGATACACAGGACATTACTCAAATTCAAAATGTCCCAGCATCTGACAGATTCTAGTAGTCCTGTTCTGACTGGTTTCCGGACCTAGCGGGGACTTCCAAATTAGATCTTCTATTATCGAAGGATCTATTGAGTCAACAGAAGGGGAAGGTGCTTCACCCCACCCCTCAATTGCTGAACTTGAAGGTTTGGTTCCCGAAAAACAGACCTTCTTTCATCTACATTTGTCAGAACAAACCCTGAAAAGTATGTAAGCCTCCAGAAAAGCTTCTACAAGGAAGCAATATTGTAGCAAATGGCTGCGGTTCTTTCATTGGGCTGTAGACTGCAGCCTTACTCCTCTAAAAGCTTCTATTGATGATATCATGTCCTTTATGTCTTATCTAGTATCTACAGGTGTCAAAGTTGACACTTGCAAACATCACTTGTCTGCTATTGGAGCCTATTTGAATAGAGAACAAACATCCTTCGCTCTCTCTCTCTCTCTCTCTCTCTCTCTCTCTCTCTCTCTCTCAAATGAAGCTATTGTTAGAGACTTTGGGGGCCTTCTGTGTTTGCATTCTCTGTGAAGACTTCATGAACAAGGACACAGACAACAGATGATTCAAAGTTCAAAATAAACACATAAACACTTTTATTAACTTAAATGTCAGGATGGAAAAAGTCCTAACTTGCCCTATGATAAGGTGGGATTTCCCTACCTAAAGAAAACTAAGGAAAGCCTGAGTCAAAGAGTTCAACTGCAGAACCTGTGTCCAAAACCTTACTTGCCCTCACAACTAAATCTGTACAATGTGTAGGGATGTCCGCAACCAAAAAGAAAACAGTGTATAACAAAAAGTTCTGAGCTTCTTACAGCTTGCAGCTTCCTTTCAGCTCCCAGCTTCCTTTCAGCTCCCTTCCCCAAGTATGAAACAGTCCCAGAAAAGTCTCAAAATTACTCTCCATGGACTAAAAAGGAAAAAGTCTGAATTAGGACCCGGGGTTCCCTTACCCAGATTTTCAGTAATGCAGTTAAAAAAAAGCAAGACATCCTTGTTAAAGTTCCAAATATTAGTTCATTTTAATTTGTAGCTTTCACACAAGTGGACACCTTTTATTTGTAGGTTCCTTAAATTCACATTCAATTAATAACTCAACCTACTGTGGTTTTGGTTTTTCTTTAAAGTTTTATTAATTCCAATCTTTTAATATACCATAAATTGTTTAGATGGAATATTCTATTCCCTGTCTGGATTCACAGTGTCTTATTTCTGGTTGGTAACCAGTTTTTGATTTCAGTTCGATATTCAATAATCATGAGTTTTGCTCATTATTCCTTTGCGCTTTAACTGTTGTTCAATAAGTGTTTGTTTCCCTTTAATAAGATTGCCCAGTGCTCCAGTGCTTGGAGACCTTCAAAAACGTGTTCTTGCCACATGCGACCACTGCGCCACAAAGTATCCTCAGCTTTTCCCTGTTCTTTGGTAATTGACAAGAAAGGGAATCGGATACTTTCGAAAGCATGCTTATTCAAGGCACGCGACCACTGCAATACAAAGTATTCAACCTGTAACAGAGTTCACACACTCGCGAAGCGGCTTTCCCATTCATTGGTTCCCTCGGTCCAGGGCCCAGCCACTCTCCACTTGCACTGCCTCCCTGGCTCCTCCTGCACTGTGGGACTGTCACTGCATCCCTACAGCCCCCTTCCCAGCACTTGCTCTGCACTTACCTCGCACTTGCCACCAGCTGGCCCTTTTATTTATTATTTATTATTTTATTACGCTACTTACCTTGTACTGCACTTTCCCCCCCCACCTCCTCCCCCTGCACTTTCTCCTTTTCCCCTTACCTCTGCACTTGCACGATCTGAATGACACCTGGCCTAGTAGGATCGTTTGTCTGTCTTCCCCTTGTTTCCCTCCCTCCCTGCCTCGTCGCGCCTTGAAACACTTGTGTATAGGCGCGTTACAAATACCATACCATATCATATCATATCATATCATATCATTAGAAACTCACTGATCGCTTTCCCAGTTCTTATTGCAGTGCGGGTCACACAGCCTTGTTTCAACCCTGATCCACAGCCTTCTGGTTTTAGGGTGAGGGCTCCCTTCAGACACCGCTGTAGTGGTTCTCTCCCACAGGGGAACAAGTACCTCAAGCCACGCGGAAAGGGACAGCCTTCCTGCACGGCTCCCTTCACTGTGCTCAGCCAGCTCCAGGGAGTCCCAGCTTCACTGTGCTCCCAGCTCCCCTGCCATGCTTCCATGGACCGCCTCTCTACTTGGTCCCCAGCGCCTCAGCATCCCGCTCCTGCTGCTTGTATCGCTCTACTCGCTGCTTCTCCTGTTGCTTTCCCAATTGCTCCTCCAGTCGCTCTGTCTTTCACTGGGTAGCCCGGGGCTGAGACTCTTTTCGGAGCTTAGGAATATCCTGGTAATACAGGGGTTCAGGGAACCAACCCTATCAAAATATTACTTAGCACAACAATGGTTACCAGCCTCCACTGGTTATGAATTTATATACCCAACATTTATCCTTTTGAGTGCCCAGGTTTAATAACAGCAGGCTTTGCCATTTGCATGGGCATCCACAATATTGGGTCCTGAAATAAATAAGAAACGGCTTTGGAATTTCTAACAAACAAGAGGTAAAAAGCCATACAATTTGCAGTTGGTTCTCTAGGGTAATGCATGAAAAACTCCAGTAAATGCAATGTTAGCAACAACACACCACACAGGAGCGCGCTTTATACCATTTTCATGAGGCTAGAGCCACAACCTATCTATGCCAGTAACGTTCACTTTAAATTAGATGAATGAAGCGCTTCAGCCTGCATGCATATGATTTGAAGTGGCTGTTGCTAGCATGGACAGGTTGTGGCAGCAACTTCATGCATGTGATTTAGAGAGACCATTACTGCCATATACAGGGAAAAGCTATCTGTGCCAGTAATGGTCACTTTAAATCACATGCTTGAAGCACTTAATGTATACAATTTAAAGTGACCATTACTGGCATGCATAAGTTGCGGCAGCAGATTCATGAATGTTTTAAAGTGAATATTATTGGCAAAGATAGGTAAACCTATTTATGCCAGTAACACCACTTTAAATCACATGCATGAAGGTTGAAGCATATGATTAAAAGGGATCGTTGCTGGCATTGATGGGACAACCACTGTGTTCTCTTATGGGTCCTGCTCGAACCCTATGACTAAACCTATGCTTTCAATTTCATCCCTACTCCCCAGTATAGGGCACTACATCCATCCACATATAAAATCACTCCTGGACCAACTTCATCCTCTCTAAACTCACTTGTCTATTCAGCCTACTTCACGGATTGGTCAAGCTCTCTATTTCAGTATCACCCCTTGTCTCCACAATAACCTCTCTCTCCTTATTCTCCAAAGATGTTCCCTACTTCCTTCCCAATGTGGTATCCCTCTCTTTCCTAGTCAATATAATACCATTCTCCTTATACTCCCACAGACTATATCCGTCCTCCTCCAACAACACAGAATCTCGATATGGCTTCAGAAAATAAATATATCCCTCTTTCACCACAATATCTCCCTTCATACTGCCTGTATCTCGCGCCTGCTCTGCTACAATCTCTGCTAACTTTCTATTCCACGCTTCACTGCTCACCAGCCTCTCTTTTTGCCAGGTCTCGACCTCAAGTTATCCACACCTGAGGTCTCCGGGAACAGGGTCTGCTACTTTCCTTCTGCTAGCTCTCCCAGGTAGGGGCATGCTCTTCCTACCTATCTACCAGGAAATTATGCAGATTTACTAGGCTGGCTGGCTTTTAACATCTTTTCTCTCCCCCCTCTATCATGGTGCATATGTCTGTGGACTGCACCTGTGTATTGTGGGCTGGGCTATCCTTTGCCCTGTGAGCCTTTGGGCTAAGAGGGTTAAAGCCTGAGATTATATTAAAGCCTGTGGCTGAGGTATAGATATGAATGGTGGTTAAACCACCTACCTACTGGGCTAGGAGGATAGCTCAGAGGCAAACCTGTTTGTCTTGGAAGCAAGACATCATAGAGCAACACATACCGGTCTGTATTAGGCGTGTAATAAAATATGAATTAATTAATTATTAAGCCTGACACTACTACTAAACCAGTAGTGATCCTAATCAGAAAGAGGAAACAGGCATGCTGTGTTGCTAGGCAGGGGTGTTATGGAAAATGATATTAGCAGCATTGTCAATGTTGAATGCTAAGTCTTTAACATGCCAGAAGGAAGGCTTAAAAGCCACTGTGGTCCTTTAAGGTGGACCAGCAGACAGGGCCTCTTCAAACATCTGTATTTGTCTAGGGTGCCCAGCAGCCTTAAGCAAGGGCCCTTTTCTGCCAGCAAACCGGTTAAGATGATTGAGTTGCATTGATTCAATTGTGGATCGGTATCAAGTTGGCTTCAAGAGATGGCTCTCTGTGGATCGAGACAGTACCCAAAATAGTTTGAGTCGATGATCCCAAAAGCTCGAGCCGGGTCAAAGCGATGCGTTTGCTGGGTCGAGTCTGTTTTCAAGATGGGCGAATTCAAGTCTTCCAGTGGTTTCAAACAATCGAGATGATGCTTCTGTTGGGTCGAGTCAGCACTCGTGGCAAATCTGATGCTTGGACAGAGGCGATCCGATGATCAAGTTGCAATGGTGATGCGCTTCACTGAGTCGAGCTGGCGTCAAGACAGCTCGAAAATGCAGGTAAGTGGTTTGAAATCCTTAGAGTGCCAAAGCAGCTCTGCAGGTCCTGTAGTTGCTTGAAGGGACTTGAGGGTGGTCGAGCTGACGGGAAGATATCTCCAGGCATGAAACATGATTGGAAGCTGCTTCTCTGTTTCTGGATTGCTGGGAGGTGCAATCAAGGTTGTCCAGGGACAACGTGAGTTTTTAATTCTGCATTTTCACTCCAGGGAGTTTGCCTGGTGCCTGCAGGGGGCTCCAGCAACAAAACCAGCACCCCCAATCTACTTCTTTCCAGCGTTGTCAACATCTGGTTTTGTAGATCCACCAAGGCGCTTTCTGTGCCATGGAAACATCTAAAACCTGAATGCTTCTTATGAAGGGTGCCCGCAGCTTCCATATACGATTGAAGCTGCATTGTAGCCACCTTGTCAACCAACTTCAGGAAGAACAGCGTATTGATGATAGGTCGCAGGTTCGCTTCATCTTTGGGATCCAGGCCCGGTTTCTTCAGGAGTGGAGTCACTGCCACATTTTTAATCAATTGCAGAATTGTACAGTGTATAAATGAGGCATTGACTAATCGACACAAATAAGGGGCAAAAATGTCAGGGTGTTCCAGAATTACATTGGATGGCAAAAGGTCTCCTGGACGACTGGTGGGGTGCATGACTTTAAGGATGTCTTGTATTTCCATGGCTGTCAACTCAGAAAAACTGAAACCAGTGGGGGTGGGGGCCCCCTGGTTTTGATCCCGGGAGGTTGGTATAGGTCTATCAGCCACCTTATCTAATTGCCCATTTCCAGGAATAACCTCTTCTATGGCCGACTTCCGCCCGTCCAGCTCGGCCTTGATCTTCTTCTGGGTGAGCAGAAGTTTGTCAGAGAAGGCCCTTTGAACTCTAACACATTCTTCCTTATTTGGAGTTATGGTATGATTAAGGACTCTGGGTTTTTCCCATGCTCTAAAAGATGAAAAAGTTCCTTAGTTTGGTTCCCTCCCCTATTTATCTGCTTGTTGCTATTTACTGGCTTTTAGCTGGGCCAGTTCTGGGGAGAACCAATATTTTCTTATATTTCTTAACTTAATAGGCGCAAGTTTGTCTAACATGATAGTCAAATCTCTATTATAATTCTCTATGAGAGTATCAGGGTGGTCCGAGTCATTAGATTTTATCACCCAGGCATCCATAAAATCTGCCAGATCTCGTGCATTGATAGTCCGGTAATTCCTACCTAGCATCTTGCATGGCAGTTCGTGTTGCTGCCTAAACGGAGAGGGGAGTTGTATCTGACACGTAATGGAGGAATGGTCAGACCTCACACACAGGGACGTTGTAACCTCTGTCAGTGCCACCTTGTCATTGGCCACCCAGTCTAGGATATTTCCTTTTGTGTGTGTGGGTTCGGAATTTTTAATAACTATGTCTTCATTATTGAGAAGTTTCTGTAGTTCCTGAGCTTTCTTATCCTTGGGATACCCTAGCCAAAGATTTAGATCTCCCAGAAGAATTTCAGCTCTATTCGTTTTTTGCATGGGGGATAGAACATTGATAAGGTCTTCATTAAACTTGGGAGATTCTCCTGGTGGCCTGTACAGCACTACAAAGTCAATGCTGTTATTGGGACTGACCTTAGTGTGCAGTATGTCGCACCCCTCACTTTCCATTTTCACTTTGTACATCCCAAGCTTCATTTTGCATATAATAGCGACTCCACCACCCAGGCCATGTCTCAGTGACGCACATTATGTCCACGTCACGCTCCAAGATGAAGTCTTGGACATCCAGTGTATGTCTTACAAGAGACCGAGGGCCTCATCACGACTTTGGCGGTAACCCTTAAATCCGGCGGTCGCGCTATTACCGCTGGAATTAAGGGTTCCGCCAAATCAGGACTTCGGCGGATTTCGCCCCAGCTCTTGGCTGGGGGGAAATCCGCTGAAAATTCATGCTATTACCGCCAGCGGGAAATCCGCCGGCGGTAAGAGCGTGAATTTTCCCCATTGAGCCCAATGGGGAATGGGGCATTCCCGAATGGGCTCAATGGGGAATGGGGAATTACATTACCGCCAAACTCGTGATCCGGCGCTATCAGCGCCGGGGAGTTCGGCAGTAGGGCTAATACTGCCGGCGGTAATACTGCCGGCGTTTCCGCCAAAGTCGTGATCAGGCCCTAGTGTTGAGCAGAGCAAGATTCAAGTGTATAGCAGAAAGTAATTCTTTAGATGGATTCTTCACTTGTAAGGAACTCTGCTCCATAGAAGGTGTAATTTTATGGGGACCACCCAAATTTGTTTGGGAGTCTGTACTGGGGTTTATCTGACTTAATGGGTTTAATGCACCATTTTTCCTGTATTTAAGATCTTCCTTCTCGAGCACATTATAAACTACCTCCCCGGCAGGGAGGCTCACTGTGGTACACTGGTGTAAACATAACTTGTTTTCCATATAAGAGGTGTACTGTGTATTACTAAGTGGTAATGCCACACTTGTTCTTTAAATTAAATGCTTTTGTCAGGATAGCACAGCAACTACTCCTGGTAATGTCACACTTGTTCTTCAAATGAAATATTGTTAACAAGTTCTTTTCATTAAACCTCTTTGCCACAATTATACTGATTCAGAACAACATCTTCTTTATTGGTCCACTCGCCTGCCAGGACTAACTACTATTGGACCTTTTGCTGGTTTACTCGCCAGCTAGGATGTAAAACTCCTACAACTAGTGTTGTACTTATTGGAAATATCTGTTCCAAGATTCTCCGCACCAGTATTCTAGGTGAGGAGAGTTGCGCAATGGTTGTCTCTGTTTACAGCAGGTTAAAGGTTTTCCCCAATTGGTGTCCCATATAAGGGGACTTGCACTCTTGTCGCCATAATATTACTCCTTTGCAGCCTTTTGGCTGTTGACAGTGCGGGTTACACATTTCCCCCAATTGGTGTCGCATATAAAGGGAGTAGCGGCCTTGTCGCCATCGTACTGCTTTATTTGTTCGGTATTAAAAATTATGGGTTTCTGTAAAATGTCCTGTTAGGATCGACCTGGGGTCACCTTAAGCGTTAGGCACACTTACTGTTCTTCTTTGGCATCTCTGTCCACGTTGCGATGCTGCAGTGGGTCTCCTGTTTACATCAGAACTTGCGTGTCTTCAGCAGCCTGCATGGTTGCTTCCTGGAGCACTGCATGCCGGGTTGGGAGCGTGTCTCCTTCTCGGCTGGGTTTCTCTTCCCGACACTGCTTCCCGCTGCGCTTAGTTTGCAATGTGACAGGCCTTCACATCTCGTGTCGGCCTCAGCTGGCATTATTATCATTGTAATTATAATTGGTTTTATATAACACGCTTAATACCAAAGAGGTTTCTAAGCATAGACCCGGGATTCGAACTTGTGTTGCTCTGCGTCGTAACGCACGTTGCCACTGAGCTATATGACCCATTCCAATGTATTGGCGTCCTGCCACATATTCCTCATCTTTAGATATCTCCAATATCCAGCTTCAGCTGGTTCGGAAAACAAAAATTGGCAGAGGGCGCTGTGCATCGATGCGGTCGACTCAATGTCCCTCGTGGGCCTCCGCCTTGAGGGTGACGTCATCTAAGGTATATATGGAACGCACGTCACCCATTGGCTTCAGTTCCATTTTTCTGAGTAAGCTTTCACTTCGTGAACTACGTCACGCTTCATATTTTTCTTTGAAATTGGGAATTCTGTCTTCGTCTTCGGCTCCGACAACCCCGAACACCGGGTTTAAGAAATGCTGACACTGCGATGCTACAATGTCAGTGACTGACCCACATCGGGTGTGCTTGTGTTGTCTTGGTCTGGAGCACAGGACCTCGACTTGTTAGATGTGTTGGTCGATGACTGGGAAAGCTGTGAAGGAGCGTAAAGGGAAATTGGTGGTAGGTAGACTCCCCCAAACATCCCCTTTGACTACCCTGTCGAAAAAACATTCCTTTCGACAAAGCAAGAGACGGGTCTCCTCGACAGAAGACTAAAAGGTCCAGGTCACAAAGTGGTTCTCACCACCACTCGTCGTCATCGAGGAAATCGAGGAAAAGGCATCATAAATCGCCTACTTCGTCTTCCTCGTCCGACTCCTCTCCAGAGGGGACTATATCTTGCCCCACTAAAGCTTCTTCTCCGGCTGAATGGTAATCATTCAGGTAGGAAACGCTAAACATCTTTGAGAGTCAGAAACACTCAAGACAAGTAGACCATGGTCCTATCATACCTTCTGAAGCCGGTAAGGAAAGGGCTTGAGCCAAATCCCATGCACCCTCGAACTCAGGACGAAGACCACATTCTCATCGAGAGCCATCAAGGCCTCGACATGATTAAAAGTAATCGAAGAATCCTTTGAGCCATCGAAGTCCATCACGGACAAAGTCCACTTCGAAGTCTTCGACGACAGTGGTGCCATTGATGTCATCGACACCCAAGACGTCTTCATCGAAGACATTGACGCAAACAAAGTTTGGTGATGACTCCATCAGCATCTGGCTCAAAACCATCGAAGCCATCAACACCGTTACCAGTACTTCAAAAATCCTTCACACCATTGCCTAGAAAGGATGTTTTTAAGTCACTCACATCCATTTATGAAGACAATGATCCTTCAGACGACAATGATCTAGCTTTTGGATTACAATATGGCACTTCTAATGTCCTTGATAGCTTTATATGGGAGGAATCTTGGTTGCAGGACCTGCATAAGAATTTACAAACAGCCAGTGGGGTGGACACTTCACCAGAGTTGAAGAGTTGAATTTTAGCAAGCCAGAACCAGATGATCACGCAGATGAATCTTACAGACAATTAATGATCAGGGTCACTGATTGTATGGGATGGAGCAGGCCTGCCCTCCCGTTCGAACATGATGACCTCCCATATATCCTGGACAAAGGCCCTCAAAGGGATCCAATCCTACCTTTTCATGTCACCCTACAAAAGAGAGTAAGTGCATCCTGTGAAGCACCGAAATCAAGTCCGGCAATAAATTAGAATTAGACAAAAAAATATAGGCCGTCAAGTAGTGACCCCAGCTACTTGTCTAAACATCCTAACCCAGAAAGCCTGGTGGTACACGCAGCAACCACTACCTCCAAGCAAGCTGATTGGGATGATAAGCGTACAGACGCCCGGTCAAGGAAATTCTTTGCTGCCCAGGAGAATGGCTCTCAAATCAGCCAACCCTACATGTGCCCTTGCAAAATTCACCTACACCCTATAGGACTGTGCATCCATGGACGGCTGAACATATTCCCGAAAGGGAAGAAAGAGATGGCTTCTTGGCCATTGTAAAAGATGGCAAAGAGGCCATGTGTGAGTCTTTACAGTCGGGTCTGGATTCTGCTGACAGTATCAGCAGAGCCATGGCAGCAAGCACGGTGATACGCAGGTTTGCACAGTTAAGGAAGTGTGGATTTGCAATTGACGTGCAGTCTAGACTCCTTAAAATGCCTTTTGATAGGTCTCATCTCTTAGGCAGCAAGGCTGACGAAAGCTTTGAGAAGTAGCAGACCTCGAAGCAGCAGCCAAGTCTCTAGGTGCCACTGTTAGGCAGCCTCAGCCTTTTCACCCCAGTGGACATTCTTGCAGGGGTAGATCCTTTCCCTACTACTCCTCAGTTGGAAGAGTGAGAGGAATGGCTGGTCAAAGAGGCCAAAGAAGATTCCCTCGTGGTGGATGAAGGAGAGGTGCAAAGTCTGCCCAAGCAGTGGCATCTTTACCATCAGCCACTGCTTCAGCCACCTCAAAACCTCTCTGAGGTCTTGACTCATGGCACCCCAGTGGGAGGCAGACTGCCTCAGCATCTGAAAGAATGGCGGGATATTACTTCAGATGCTTGGGCATTAGAAACCATAGCACAACGTTCCTGCCTCCCCTTTATTCAGAGACCTCAGAATTATCCACTGGGAAAGCCATGTGTTAAAGATTCCAGATCTGTTCCTTTTGCAGAAAATGTTAAGCCTGCTAGAGAAAAGTGCTATAGAGCCAGTACCTGTAATGGAGAGGAACAAAGGATGGTATTCACCATATTTCCTGATCCCCAAGAAGGACAGTGCAATGAGACCCATCTTGGACTTCAGATACTTGAACAAGTTCCTCAGGAAGGACAAGTTCAAGATGGTCACACTTTCTCAGATCCTTCTGGCCCTCCAGCTCCAGGAATGGATGGTGTCATTGGATTTTCAGTGTCCTTAATTTCATGTGGGTGGATATAGTGATGGGTACTCCCAATTTTTTTGTTTTCGGGGGGTCAGGTCTGTAAACAGGGAGAATGAAGGAAGGGAAGAGAAGTAACAGACTGACTACCCCTCTCTTTCAGGTCTTGCGACACAACAGATACAGGTGCTGGAATACTGATATGTAAATTTACAGCAGGAACCTTATGGAAGAGACAATTGTTGAGCAGAGACCGTTGAAAGTATATAAATCACTTTAATAGTTAATAATAAAATTACATATATTGCAAAAACCATGTAATAATAGGCTTTTTCATATCTCACTCATGCCATTCATATCAATTCACTCATTCTGTGACATTCGGGTTCAGCAATTTAACATTTCCTTCTAACATATTAGTTGTTGGTAATATGTATGACATTGGGAAAAAACAAGCATGGATTTTCTATAGGTCGACATATGTTTCGGCCCCTTTCAGTAGTACCATCGTTGTCTACGGTGGTCTGAATAGTCAATGTTGGGCCATCTTCAGGACAGTGATGATTTAGTAAAAGCTTACAGTCTTCACCCTTATTCATATGAAAAGCCAAAGCTAAAAAACACAAATTAAACATATATTACATTGTATAACGGTCTGATCTCTTTTGGTTAGTCTCAAGGTAATGGCTTAATTACTATGCCAGAGAAACTGCACCAACCTGTGGCCGGAAAAATTGTTATGGACCGCAGAGAAAAGATTTGATTGTAGGGTATCTTCTATATTCCCTTTATCTATAGCCCTAGAAAAAAAGGACAAAAACAAGGGAGATTACTGCCTTGTTTGATTGCTAAAAAAACATTTTGTTGTCGTATGGCATTTCAGAGCAAGCTTACAGTTCCCCCTTGGAGGTGGGTAGAGCTTCAGATTTCTGTAACTCAGTATCGCATTGTGAGATGTCTTCAGGATGAGGCTGATTGCATCGGCATTTAAACACGTTATGTCTGAAAAAAGAGAAAGGTGTTCAATGAACTACCCTTCTGTAATCATATCGCAACAGCTCCAATTTTTGGATAGAAAATCATTTGTTTGCAGTGGTTGTGACCGGGCTTCAAATGAGGATGCAGTGTTATCGAAATTGAAACCTGGAGGTGGTATTAATATTACAACCTTTCTATTGCATGCCTATAAAGTACCTAAGCTACCTTTAAGGCAGCGCGGTGACATCTTGTACACCCGGGTGCTGTGCACAGTATAACGGAGAGTTTTTGCAGTTATCGATGACGCACGCGCCGGGCCATGTTAACCCCTACCCACGGGGTTAGTGCCTAGCCTTTCATTCGCTACTCTTTCGAGAGAGCTGTTCCTCGCATTTATACAATGTCATCCAGGGCTATAGATAAAGGGAATATAGAAGATACCCTACAATCAAATCTTTTCTCTGCGGTCCATAACAATTTTTCCGGCCACAGGTTGGTGCAGTTTCTCTGGCATAGTAATTAAGCCATTACCTTGAGACTAACCAAAAGAGATCAGACCGTTATACAATGTAATATATGTTTAATTTGTGTTTTTTAGCTTTGGCTTTTCATATGAATAAGGGTGAAGACTGTAAGCTTTTACTAAATCATCACTGTCCTGAAGATGGCCCAACATTGACTATTCAGACCACCGTAGACAACAATGGTACTACTGAAAGGGGCCGAAACATATGTCGACCTATAGAAAATCCATGCTTGTTTTTTGCCAATGTCATACATATTACCAACAACTAATATGTTAGAAGGAAATGTTAAATTGCTGAACCCGAATGTCACAGAATGAGTGAATTGATATGAATGGTATGAGTGAGATATGAAAAAGCCTATTATTACATGGTTTTTGCAATATATGTAATTTTATTATTAACTATTAAAGTGATTTATATACTTTCAACGGTCTCTGCTCAACAATTGTCTCTTCCATAAGGTTCCTGCTGTAAATTTACATATCAGTATTCCAGCACCTGTATCTGTTGTGTCGCAAGACCTGAAAGAGAGGGGTAGTCAGTCTGTTACTTCTCTTCCCTTAATTTCATGTGGCAATCCATCTCAAGCTCAAAAAGTACATGAGGTTCGCTGTTGGAGGTTCTCATTATCAGTTACGGGTTCTGCAGTTCGGGCTGACCTACGCCTCAAGGGTTTTCAACAAACTGATGGCGGTGGTGGCACGAGTCTCAGGAGAGGGGGGATTCATGTCTACCCCTACCTGGACGATTGGATCATCGCAGCCTGACCTGCCATTCTCTCCACAGACTGGCTTCTCCCTCAATTCCAAAATGATAGCCATATGATACCATCTGAAAAGCTCCAATTCATCAGGGCTACACTGGATACATCATTGGGAAAGACCTCACCACCTGAGGTGAGGGCTCAACACATCCTGCAGATGGTCACCAAATTTCAGAGTGCCCAGTGTCTCCCAGCATTCGACTTCTTGAGGTTGCTCGGCCTCATGGCGTCCTGCATTTTCCTGGTGCCAGAGGCACATCTGAGAATGAGATCCCTTCAATGGGCTCTCAGGACGCAATGGTCTCAGTTCTCTGGCAACAGGTCAGACCTACTTCAAGTTCCGAACAGGATCACACAGCCTGCAAGGACAACATTCTAAAGGCAGAACCTTTTTGGCAACCATGGCCGGAGAGAACCGCAGTGACAGATGCTTCACTCACGGGGTGGGGGGACCACACCAATGATCTGTCAATCAGCAGTCGCTGGTCTTCATCAGAGGCCAAACTACACATCAGTCTTTTGGAGCTGAGGGCAATCAGACCTGCGCTGAAGGCTTTTCTGCCCTTTGTATAGGGAAAGTATGTCCTGATAATGACGGACATCATAGTGGCCATGTACTACCTCAAAAAGAGAGGAGGCGTATGGTCACTACCACTGTGCATAGAGGGAATGCAGCTCTGGTTCTGGGCAATTCAAGAAGGAATCTCCCAGCAGTTCACCTAGCCAGAGAGGAGAACATGGTGGTGTACGCTCTGACCAGGCAGAACACCATCTCCCAAGAATGGAAACTAGCTCAGGAAGTCCTTCAAAAGATCTTCACCCTTTGGGGAACCCCTCAAGTGGATCTGTTCATGCCCAGTGTAAACCGGAAGTGCAAACTGTACTGCTCCAGGGAATTTCCCCTAAGAGGAGCTCTAGGAGATGCATTTGTGGTGGACTGGGAGTTTCCACTGCTGTATGCGTTTCCTCCAGTCAGCGTCATTCCTCACCGGATCAGGAGGTTGAGGACGTTCGGGAGATCCATGACCCTAATTGTCTTGGTTTTGGCCAGGAGGACGTGGTACCCAGACCTTCTGGACATGTCCATCTGCCCTCCAACATGCCTTCTACAAAGAGAAGACCATCTCTCGCGAGAGAAGTGTCAGGCTCTCCATCCAGAGGTCAAGACACTCAGCCTTCACACATGGTTTCTGAGAGGCTGAGGTACGAGGATTGGGACCTCCTGGATGACATAATGGAGATTTTGCTTTCAACCAGAAGGCCAGCAATTAACTCTTTGTACTGCTGCCATAGGAATACATTCTGCAGCTGGTGCAGGGATAAGAATGTAGATCCTTTTCTATGAAAGACACCGGAGGTGTTATCTTTTCTGCTGCATCTGGCCAAATGGGGGCTCCAGACTGGAACCATTAAAGGTTATTTAGCGTTGCTTTCCATCTTCAAGCGCTCATCTGAAGAAACGTCATATTTTAAAATACCTTTGGTGATAACATTTCTAAAGGGACTCACTAATGTGTTCACATATCTGTTTTTCAGGTTCCCTTTTGGGACCTTCATCTTGTTTTGAAGGTTCTCATGTGTGCACCATTTGAACCACTTCATTCATGTACTTTAAGACTACTAACATTCAAAACAATCTTGTTAGTAGCGCTAACATCAGCCCGTAGGGTGAGTGAGTTGCAGGCACTATCTTCTAAACCACCATTTACAGTCTTTTATAAGGGCATGGTCATCCTCAAGCTCAAACCTTTGTTCCTATCTAAGATTTTATCAGATTTTCATTTGGGACAAAAGATAGTATTACCTACTTTTTACCATCCACCTCATCCTGGCAAGGAAGCGGAGAGGCTACACAGACTTGACCCAAGAAAGGCTCAGAGTTTCTACATTTCAAGGATGTGAAAGCTTCGCCTAGATGACCAACTGTTTATAGGATAAACTGGCCGTAGATTGGGACAGACTGTTACCAAACAGATCTTGTCTAGATGGATTATTTTAGCTGGTACTGGATGCTATAGGCTGGCTGGGAAAGATCCATGAGAAGGCTTGAGAGTTCATTCCACAGGGGGCATGGCTGCTACTTCTGCTCTGCAAAGAGGTGTTCAAATAAAAAAATATTTGTGAGGCAGCCACTTGGTCTACCATTAACACTTTTACAAAGAATTACTGCCTTGATGCCACCTGAATAAGGATGGAAGCTTTGGGAAAGCCGTCCTTCATTCGGTTCACAACTCTTGATGACAATATTTGTCCTCCCTCCGCCAAAACTAACACTGCTTTGGGAGTCTATCTAAACATGAGGAATACATGGGAGGACACAATCCATTCGAAGAACAAGTTACTTACCCCTTATCGACTGGATGTTCCTACCACATATTCCTCATCGCCCCTCATAGCCTACCCTGCAGTAGAATTTCAATGTTATTGCAGTTTACGCTACTTCAGAGTCGAAAATACTCTAAACCAAATTAATGCTGGTAGTTCTACTGTAAAGAAGACACAGAAAAACAGAACTGAATCCAACAGGCGCTGCACGTTCCATATATACCTTCAATGACGTCACCCTCGAGACGGAGGCCCCCGATGGACATAGAGTTGACCGCATCGACGCACAGTGCCCTCTGATGATTTGTTTTCTCCAAAGAAGCTGAAGCTGGGTATTGGAGATATCTAAAGATGAGGAATACTTGGGAAGAACATTCAGTCGAAAGAACATTACCAGGGGTAAGTAACTTGTCCTTCTCCCTTCAACATCTACAGTGAACTCAGCACTCTGGTCCGCCTCTGCCTCAACTACTCGTTCAGTATCTTCTTCTCAGCGGGCATATCCTGTCACCTGCAACTCATTCCTGAGTTTAAATATCCTGCTCCTGTGTTTTGTCTATAACAACTAGACTGCACATTCTGGTTAATGGCATTGTTAATCCTTAATAACTCTGGGCCCCTCGTCCCAGTACCAAGAGCATTATGAATCCTGAAATCCATAATGGATTGCATAGCATAGCAGTTACAATCGTTTGTTCTATTTTACAATATGCTATCAATGTTTTAGGAAGGATAGGGGAATCTTGGATTAAAGAGGTAGTCAATTCCCCCTCATATGAATCCCCTTCCATGTGATTCTCTCACATAATACCACCCCCAGGGTCAGGATCAGGTAGCGGCTGCCTTCCTCTGGCCGTATGAGAGGAGGTCCATACCGGGGGTTTCAGTGATTTTATCACTAGATCCATCACAGTACACAATTATTGTGTTTCACAAAATTAAGTTGATGTTTTGCATACAAGCTGTATTCTGCCGTTCGTGAATGGCGTTCTGAATGGCTGAATACAACTTGGATGCAAACATCCACTTAGTTTTGTGAAGTACATGGAAACTACTCCTTTTGCCAATCCATTAAAAGTGATTAGAGGGAGATTTCCAGATCTAAATACTTTCATGCTTAACAAATATAAATTACAAACATTAAATGTGATTCATTCACCATTTTCTCACATAGCAATTAGGAAGACTGTTGGGATCATCCACAAAGGACCAAGAATGTGTTCCAATATCACAATTGACCATTTGCCTTCATCTTTGTATTGAGAAACCTCAAGGCAACACCTGGTCGAAACACGTCTTTGAAGGGCAATTTTCTGAATACATTTTTTATATTGTACAACCCAACCCAAACCAGGGTAGTAGTTCAATTAAGTGGTTATACATTGTACAACCCTATCTTGGGTGCCAATATAGTTTCTTGTATCTGAGTCTGAGACAGACACGGTACCAAAAGAAATGACACAGATAACAAAAATATATTTTGAACAACTTTATTAAAAATCAGAATGAAATAATGCATAACTAACCCTATGTTTTGGCAGGATTTCCCTGCCTCAAGAAATCTAAGGAAAGTCTATGGGCCTCATTACGACCCTGGCGCTAAGGGATTACCGGTACCAGTAAGGGTACCCGTACCGGTAATCCCTTAGCGCCTGATTACGAGGTCCCTTTGCGGGTTGGAGACTTTAACGCCTGCTTTTTGCAGCCGTTAAAAACCAACCCGCAAAGGGACCTTGGTGCTAAGTACGGTGCCGCAATTTGCGGCACCGTACTTAGCGCCTTCCCCATTTCCATTGAGCCCTATGGGGCAAAAATGGAAATGGGGAAGGGCCATGGTGGCATGGGGAATTACCGCCCCGCCAACCTCGGAATGGGGCGGTAATTCCCCATTCCGCCATGGCGGAGTCGGTAAGTTACCGGCATGGACCATGGTGCTATTAGCACCATGGTCCAACGCCAGGGTCGTAATGAGGGCCAATGTCAGGAAGTACAAAAGAAAGAGTCTGTCTGAGGCTAAACCTATGCTATCCTCACAACTATAACAAACTATTGGGGAAATGCTTTCAACCAAAAATCAGTGCTTCAAAAAATGTTTTCAAGGAGTGGCAATATAAGTTTCTTTACGGTTCTCTGTTTCATCACCGTTCTAATACCATCTCTTTTCAGTTCTTTTTCAAAGTCAATACAATTCTAATATAGCCTTTTTCATCAAGCTCTAAACAAGTTCTGAAGTTACCGTCTGTCGTTCTGCTGGTTTCACAGTTCACATAAAAGGGGTTTCCCTTCCCCAAGTACAAAGGCAGTAAACGTCTATTCAACACAATAGTCTTGGA
Source organism: Ambystoma mexicanum (assembly GCF_040938575.1). Taxonomy (NCBI): domain Eukaryota; kingdom Metazoa; phylum Chordata; class Amphibia; order Caudata; family Ambystomatidae; genus Ambystoma; species Ambystoma mexicanum. The sequence continues at coordinate 835,858,909 of NC_090923.1, forward strand.
ACTAACTCCCTTTCCCATGCAACACAAGTCTCTTTAATACGGTGGTCTTGGAACTCTTTTTCCCAAGATAAATGTAGCAAATGTTCACACCTTTTTGTTGTTCGACAAATTTGTAGTGGCTTCAGGTCTAGCCACAGTTATTAGACCCCACGGTCCATCGTTTACAGGACACGCAACTAGTTTAATCTGTCTTTACAAATTGTCCAAACTTCCTCCTTAGTATTACTTGTCTCCTTTAACCTTGTTTTATTGTCTTTAACATGTAGCTTCTTCCTTCTTTTGCCCGGGGGTGCAGATCTGAAGTTTTTCCCTTTGCTCCTACTTCACTGCTCACTTGCCTGACCATAATTAAGCCAATCAGTGGGACGTTCCTGACCTTCAGTCCTGTACTCCTCTTGGTCCCTCTTCTTCGTCCCAGTACTGTAGTGGTTTTTACAACAGGAGATCTGCACTAATCCTAGTTGCTTCTTCACAGTACTTTGTGGCGTTGCCTTTCTCTTGATTGTCTGAGGGGGGTGCCCTAAGAGGGATACATTGGAGAATTCCCTCAGATTGTTCACATATCTCACATCTGTAATTTACACAATTAGCACTAGTTGATATTTGTGCCTATCTGGGCACTTTGATTTGAGAAATAACTATGTACCTATATGTTTAACCATTGCATCTTAAATATACTCTTTTTTAATCTTTTTCATTTCAACTGAGTGTGTTTCAAACCATATATTTTAAAACCAACATTAATATATGCTACAGAGGTGGAACATATATAATTATTCCTTTCAAAGCACATTAGCTGGCTTATCAAATACAGGCAGTACTCTCACACATAACTTCTGCATTGAACAGTATCCTAACGTGGATAGGAAGCCAATGTAACTTATGTCAGATGGGGGTGATTTGGTCGAATTTCTGTACACACACAGCAACGTATGTTGCGGCATAGTGGACTGCAGCCTAGTCTTTATTTTGACGCCCCAAGATGGACTGTCCAGCTGCTAATCACACTGGTTAATGAAACACTGGGCTGGCAGGAACTGGCATGCAACAGTGCATTTTGCTCAAATCAAGACAGGTCGATGATATACCAAAGGTAAATGATGTTGAATGACGAAGGGCGTAGAGACAGACAGCTTTTGTAAGATGTCATTGCATACAAGTGGGATGCACTTTGTCATTAATAACTGAGCTTGTGCAAATGGAGCCAGTGATGTGAGAGAAGAACTTTGCTGATTCATAACAATTGCTAAAAGAAAATGTCAATGCATGTTCATTAAGAAAGTGAATATGCAGAAATCCCTTAAATTCTCCACAATTAATAAAACACAGAACCAATAAAAATAATAAATCAAAACAACCACAAAATAAAAAGAAAATTCAGCTCATTCTCGGCCCATTACTATATTCCATTCTCACCTGTATTTTGCTTCATTTCTGCCACCAACTCTATAGCACTGCGCTCCTCTGGCTGGCCTCCACCTGGCCTCTTGGTCTACCTCCACACCTCCTTATCTCACCCCTTGCAGCCCACACTCTACCTTTCACCTGTTTCCCTTTTGCACGGCATCTCTTCTGCTTCTAACCATTCCCTTTCCAATGGCTCCAGCGCTCATCTGACTCTAATGGCTGTCTTTTCAACCGGGGCGGGATTACACAAAGGAAAAACTTTTCTAAAACTTTAGGTAATGTCCCTTTTCCAGTGTGGTTTTGTTTGCAGTCTCTGATGGTTTCCCTTCGGTTTCTCTGGGGTGCTGTGAGTATGGATGTTTGTCTTTCTGCTGTTGTGGTGAGTTCTTTGGTTTTCTGAAGGGCTGGACACTTGAATTGTGGAGAATGCTCATAATCCGTAATAGTGGATGTTTTGCTGTTTTACGCTTTGTTTGGTTGTGGTCTGGATTTTCTTAGCTGCTCCCAGATGTACTCTGGGAGTTGTGGGATTAAAAATGAAGACAAGGAAGTCTGGCCAGACAAAAGTGCTCAGCAGCACTTTTGCAACAGTGTTTGGCACCATTAACAACATGCATGGGCACATGTGTGGGTCTCAGACCCTGGGGTTTCACCATCTGCCCTTTGCCCCCTGACAGGGTCATGACCCTGTCACACTGCCTCATTCAATGCTCACTATTTACACATTAATTAGCCACCGTACTTGATTCATTGATCATACTGGCATTTTCACCAGTCACTGTGGCTACATATCGGGGTCAGTTACCATGTGTCACTTCATTAATCACAATGCCTCACTTGTCTATCACCCTGTCCTATTCACCGGGAAACCTGCCTCATCCACTGGTGGTCATGTGTTATCTTCTGGTCCACACCACACTGATGCTGCACATTGCATTTTTCAGTGTTCGCCCTACCTCCCTCCCTCCCTGAATCACCCTTCCTTGCAGTGTTTGTGATTATACTTTACAATCATTTTTTTATTACTGAACTGTACTGAGATAACATATTCCATGCTGCTACCATCTTTTTATTTTGCTGAATATGTCTCATGATTTATATTGGGAAATGCTGAAAAATACTGAAAAATGTAAACTATATTTACCACTAAAGCAAGTTTACAAATGTTTCCTTTCTCTTGGGGGCTTGGCTTAGCAGCCATGGGATCAGACGCTTCTCAGAGAAGCGCCCGTGGATCCGACAAACATCCTAGCACAAGCACCTCAATAGAAGACGAAATCGCACCAGAAACGAACATTCTCTTGGGAGAACACGCGGTGCACATCAGGACTGAGTTTTCGCCGGCCCTATGAAGCTAGAAATAACAATATAGCTGAATCAGCTGACGGAGCCCGACGACACAAGAAGCGAAAAGATGGCAGCATATGAAGAACAAAGGACAGACGGTGGCTACACTGTGTCATGACCTGACACTGTAGCACACTGCGGTCCACCACAGCGCAGCCCCACTGCTTGGTAGAGAGATCCGCGGCAGCTCAGCAACTGCCATTGCAGCACTGCAGGGGCGCGGACCATGCGGCCCCCGCCGTTGGTGAGTGAGGAGGAGCAGTTTGGAGACAATCACCGCAAGCGACACGGTGGGGGCCGCGCGGCCTCGCAACCGAAACTTGCAAGTAAGTGGGGCCCATCGGCTGGCCGGGGTATGCCATGCAAGGAGGCAGTACGGCCACCCAAAGCGTAGCACAGTTGATAGCTGCGAGACCCCACCAGCAAAACCGTAAAACAGGAGGGGTCCGGAGGCAGGCATCCGAGTAATCCTGTTGCGTTGGCAGCGTGCGGACATAACCCGCTGCAAAAGAAATGAAACGCCGCCACTCCGGACCCACCGGGAGAAGCGCGGCCCCTCCCAGCAGAGCGACAACTCACAGCGGCGGTCACCCGCCGGGGGGAAATAAGTGTGCCTGCAATGAACTATCGCTTCCCCGGAACAGACTTAAATGCGAGGACGCAAGAGGCGTGGTGAACAGAAAGGCCCAAGAGAGGCGACAGGGGAGACAATAAAAGAGCCTGGGGAGCCCACACAACTGAACTTGCATGGCCCATGCAGTCACACTGGCAGATAAGAAACGCCATACAAACACACACATGATGGAGGCAGCCAGAGGCACACACCAAGGAAGCTGAAGAAGCATTGGACATCACGCCAGTCCAGGGCCAGAACGTATGGCAAGACCCTGGAAGAGCCCATATACACCTAATCAAATAGGAACAGTCCCCTAAAGCACTGAAGATGGACGCATGAAAAACAAACCACATGGCGAGACACATGCGCCACCGCCTAAAGACATACAACACTAGCGTGCCCAAGATCAACCAGCTTGCAAACATTAGTGCGTTATGAACTGAGAGATGTGTGTACGTGCCAAGTAGGGGCCCATGGGGACTCGAGCCGGCGACTAGAGGAGAGGTGAACAACATAAGCTTACCTGAAGAAGGGTAGGGTAACAGGGCACCAGGACGCAGAGCGAATACAGCACAACATGGAAGCCCAGCGATCAGGGCCACGACCCAACACCAACACTGGGCCCCTGACTGCAGCACTAGAACAGGGACAACACTGAAGAGGCACGCCTAGAGTCAAAAGGAGTACCGGGCGAGAACAATAAGCCCACTCCCGAGACCCCACAACCAAACCACGCTCCTCCGCCGGCTCTGAGCCCTGTGACCCTCTCGGATGCCGTGGGTGCAGCAGACAGCCCTGCAACAACATCCAACACTGGACGCACTGCACAAACGGATAGACCCACAGGTCAAGCCCCAACCAAGGGGAACTGGAACTCCGGGTGGCACCACAATGGCGTCCAACCTACCCAAATCTAAAGGGAAGCAGCCGATAATGGAAGAGTACACGAAAACACCAATACAAGCTGACAATCCCAGGAACAAGGAGAAAAACCCACCAATAGACCCTACACCAGGGCGCAATGATCAGCAGATCCTAGACGCCATCGCGGACCTAAAAGTCACATGGGAAACCAAACTGGAGGCAGCTGTGGCGGAACTTAAGACATCACTGGACCTAAAAATCAGAGCAGTGCAAGAAGATGTCAACCTACTGAGATAGGATGTCAAGAAAATGTCGGAACGCACAGGTAACCTGGAAAAAACAGTGATCTCGAATGAGGCGGCATGTACCACACATGCCATGGAGATCCACATACTTAAGCAACAAGTGTTCAACCTGGAAAATAGGGCGGAGGAAGCGGAAGGACGGGCCTGAAGAACCAATATTCGGATTGTGGGGCTCCCGGAAGGAGAAGGACAGTATCCAACGGACTACATCGAGACCATGTTCCTTGCTACAGGGAATTGGAGGCGGGACGCTCACACAAGGGTTCGCGGTGGAAAGAGCACACAGAGACCTTACTAGGAAACCCCCGACAGGAGCCTCCCCGAGAACGATAATTGCCAAATGTTTGAACTACAGAGACAGGGAGAAGATCCTTGAATTTTTCCGGAAAGGGGCGTGATACAGAGAGCATCCGCAATCATTACAGCGTACCTGGATTACACACTCCTGGTGCAAAGACGGCAACTGAACTATTGGACAGTGAAGAGGAGGCTGAGAGAAGCGGGCTTCAGGTACATATGATGTACCCTACGAAACTCAAAGTGCTCCACGGGAAAAGAGCACTGTTCTTTGAGACCCCGGAAAATGCATCGAAATGGCTGAATGTACAGAATTGTGTAACGCTCACCTGGTTCCCTCGGAGGCGCGGGTCTTGGCTGGGCGATGCAACCGTCTTCAGTGTCAGGCGTAGGATACGTTTGGCTCCCGGATTCGGCCCCTTTCTCACCGAAAGTTTAACCTGAAGGGTGAGGTGTCTGCAAGTGGAAAATCAAGGTATTAGTGCCTGGAAGATTGGGAGAAGTTCCAAGCCCCTCTCTCCCTCTCCCCTCTCTCCCCGTGGTACTCGGTCGATGGTTGTGCTCACCTTAAATAGGTAAATGCTAGGCTCTCCATCCTGCGTCTCAGGCAGGGGCGCTGAGTCCAGTTACTTCACTGGATATGAGTTCAGCCTCTTAATTGCAGAGGGTAAGTTGAGAGCGATGCCGCCGTGTGCTGCACGAGCATGACTTGTAAGTATAAAAGTTCCCTTTAGGTTGCTCTCTTCAAATGTCTTATCTCCTTAATGTCTGTCTTTTTCCCTTTCAGATGCTGTCGGTGCCGAAGAAGATGCTCCCCACAGGTTCGTGGCAGAGAGCGTAACAAGATGATGGGCATACAAAAGCACGTAAGTAGAAAGGCTGCTCTAGGGCTGTAGAATGCACCTTAATGTCTCTTTGTCTTTACAGGTGCCGGAATGCAGCGCGAGCAGAGTTGGAGCGAGCGTAACACAAGTAAGCAGTTTTGTAACTAAGCGTTACTAACCAATGTTCTTTGTCTTTGCAGGCCCGATGCCGTACGAGATATGCAGAAAAAACGCCTTGAATGCTGCCGATGGATCGGGTAAGTTGAACCGCCAACTCTGCCTTTGCCTAACCTGTGCCTTTTGTTTTGCAGGAGCTGCTGAAGACTGAGGATAGGTTCCCAGCAGGTAATTTTCATATTCACAGGATCCGGAACTGAAGATTCACTGGAGCTGACACGGTGAGCGTCCTGCTGCAGATGCAGAATAACGCGAAGCACCTTGCATCAATCGGGCGTGGTTTAAATAGTCCATAGGAGTGCTTCGGTGTCTTCTTCCACAGCCTCGCCCAGACAAAAGAGTTCCTGCTTCCAGAAGAGGTCCAGCATCAATGATCCAGGGAGTGGTGCCTGCCCCACCCAGAAGGAAAAGTAGTCCCTGCCAGAAGAGAGTGAAACATCATCTTGCTGGTAAGTAAGCAGCATGGTCTGCTGCAGGTAGGTCCACCCAAGCGCTCTCACACTTGTTATGAGCCCGGCGCTTCCTGTGCCGGGACGGGTCCATGCTATGAGCCTGGCACCACCGGTGCCAGGACAAGGTCCAAAAGGTCCCTATTGGGACTTGCTGGTGCCGATAGTATATGTTATGAGCCTGCTTCCAAGGATGTTGGGCAGGTCCTGACTCCTTGGAAGCAGTGGTCATGACAGCACCCCCCCTCAAGGCCCCTCCCAAATTTGTCTTCTCCGGGGGTTTCGGTTTATCAGGAAAAGTTCGATGGAATTTCTTAACCAGACGGGGTGCATGAACATGTTCTGACGGTTCCCAAGATCGTTCCTGGGGGCCATAACCTTTCCAGTCAATCAGATAGTATAATTTTGATTTGGAAATCTTGGAGTCTAAGATGTCTTGTATTTCGAATTCCAGTTCTCCGTCCACAAGAATAGGGTCTGGAGATTTCGTCAAACGGGTTCCAGGTTGCAAGGGTTTTAGTAGAGAAACGTGGAAAACTGGATGTATTTTCATATGGGCAGGTAGGCCCAATTTAACTGCCACTGGATTAATTATGGCAGTGATTGGGTAAGGTCCCAGGTATCGCGGATTGAAAGTACGCGGTCCTTTTAGCAGTAGATGTTTGGTGGATAACCAGACTTGATCTCCCACAAGATATTGAGGAGCTTCCTTTCGATGTATGTCCGCACACTTCTTGTATTGTTCCTTGGCCCGCTTAAGGTGAGACGTGGCCTCTTTAAAGGCTTGAGTGATTGTAGAATGCAGATGATCTACAGCGGGTGTCCCAAGATTTTGAGGTGGATCAAGATTTGAAGTGCGAGGGTGGAGTCCATATAAAAGAAAAAAAGGAGTTTTTCCGGTTCCGGCATGGACTGAATTATTATAAGCGTACTCCGCAATCCAGAGAATGTCTTTCCAAGTGTCCTCCGACTGTTGTAACATGCAGCGCAGATACTGTTCCAGAGTTTGGTTGGTCCTCTCGGTCTGCCCGTCGGTCTGGGGATGGTGGCTGGTTGAAAGCCTTACGTCAATTTGGGCTAGGCGACAACAACTCCGCCAGAAGTGGGAAATAAATTGACTTCCTCTATCTGAGATTAAAACTGAAGGAAAGCCGTGCAACCGAACGATGTTTTCGAGGAACTCTCGAGCCAGAATTGAAGCTGTAGGTAACCCTTTCAATGGGATAAAATGGGCCATCTTCGAGAATAGGTCCACAATCACTAAGATTGTATTAAATCCCGAGCATGGTGGTAAATCCGTGATGAAGTCCATGGAGAGAGTATGCCATGGGTGTGGAGGAATGTCTATTGGATGTAAGAGACCTGCTGGCTTCTCCTTCCGGCTTTTGCTTTGAGCGCACACACCACAGGAATTTATGAAATTTTTAATGTCTTTTCTCCAAGACGGCCACCAGAAATGTCTTTTTATCTTTTCCGACGTTTTGGCAATGCTGGGATGCCCTTCCATTAAGGAGTCATGGTAACAAGAGATCACCTGTCTTTGTAAATCGGTGCATGGTAGATATAATCTTCCTCGAAAGTATAGTAAGTTCTTATCCATTGTGAAATCTTTTCCCTTGAGTTGCCAGTCTTGCACTTCTGCTGGAGTTAGAAGTTCTTTAACCTTAGCTTCAAGGTCTTCAATGGTTTGTGCACTTATCAAACCCAGGATTCTCTGCTCTGGAATTATGGGTACTGGTTCAGGATTGGTCGTGAGTTCACCTACTCCAATTCGGGAGAGAGCATCTGCTTTACCATTCTTGTTGCCTGGTCGGTAAGTTATCACAAAGTCGAATTCGGCAAAGAATAATGCCCAGCGAAGTTGTCTAGATGATTGAGCTTTGGCTGATTTAAGGTACTGTAAATTACGATGATCCGTGATGACGGTGACTGTGTGTCGGGCTCCCAGGAGATAATGCCGCCAGGCTTTAAACGTGGACTTAATAGCCAAAAGTTCCTTATCTGTAATAGTGTAGTTGATTTCAGGAGCTGAAAATTTGCGGGACCAGAATGCTACTGGGTGTAACTGGTTTGTTTCTGGGTCTCTTTGCGAGAGCACTGCTCCCATTGCGAGACTGGAAGCATCAGTCTCCACGATATAGGGAAGTTCCGGGCGAGGATGTTTTAAAACTGGAGCCGAGGTGAATTTTGTTTTTAGTTCCTGAAAAGCTTGTTCCGCCTCCGTAGACCACTCGAAACGTTTATTCTTTCTGAGAAGGGCAGTAATGGGTTGGACTACTTGAGAAAAATCAGGAATAAATCTACGATAAAAGTTGGCGAAGCCCAACATGCTTTGAACTCCTTTCACAGACGTTGGTGAGGGCCACTTACTGATAGCGTCCACTTTTCTTGAGTCCATGTGGACTCCATTAGGTGACAAAATAAATCCCAAAAATTCGACCTCCGTGACATGAAAAACGCATTTCTCCAGCTTTGCAAAAAGTCTGTGTTTTCGGAGCCTCTCCAGTACTGCTGTGATGTGTTTTCGATGATCCGCCTCAGAGGACGAGTAGACCAGAATGTCATCAATATAGACAACTACACATACGTCGATGAGCTCTCTGAGGACGTCATTCATAAAATACTGAAAAGCAGCCGGTGCGTTGCATAACCCAAAGGGGATTACTTGATACTCAAACAGTCCGTATTTAGTACGAAAGGCCGTCTTCCATTCGTCGCCCTCTATTATTCGTACTAAATGGTAAGCTCCTCTGAGGTCCAGCTTTGTGTAGATACAGGCACTTTTAACTTGGTCAAGAATTTCAGGGATCAATGGTAACGGATATCTGTTCTTAATCGTAATCTGGTTCAGGGCACGGTAATCTATACATGTTCTCAGGTCTCCTTCCTTTTTTGGAACGAAGAACAAAGCTGAAGAGGCTGGGGACTTCGAAGGACGGATGAATCCATTAGCCAGGTACTGGTCCAAATACTGCCTCAGGTGAAGATTTTCAGGTTCTGTGAGGGCATAAATTCGACTGCACGGAGGAGTGGATCCCGGAACCAAGTCTATCTGGCAGTCGTATGTTCTGTGAGGAGACAGCGAATTAGCTTGATCTTTTCGAAAGACATCCTGAAATTCCCGGTATTCAGGAGGCAGGTGATGACTCTCAGAAGTAGTTGCTACTAGCTTAGTGGTAGGCTGAGTATAACAGGTAGGAGCGCATTCTGGAAACCGGATTGTCTTTGCTCGCCAATCGATTTGGGGATTGTGTTTCTCCAACCAAGGGATTCCCAGGATAACTTGAAACTGCGGAGCCTTGATCACATCAAACACGATCTTCTCTTGATGTCCATCTTGGCTTACCAACGTCACTTCCATGGTGGTGTGAGTTACTGGTCAGGAAGCTATTTCCGTACCATCCACGGTGGTGATGACGTCTTTCACCGTCTTAGGACAAAGAGATAGATTCATCCTGGCGGCCAATTCACAGTCCACGTAATTGCCGATTGCGCCACTATCAATGTATGCTTTAATGGCATGCATACGATTGGGTTGTTCTGGACACACGAGGACCATGGGCATGATGAAATGCGAGGTCAAAGAACTGGTTTTAACGCTCGGCAAGCGGACCTCTACACTTGTCGGGCGAGGTCGTTTTCCGACTCTGAACCTTTGGCACCTTTATCGGAAGCTCCTACTATCTTCTTCCTTGGTTTCACGGGGCAATCTTGAAGGAAATGCCCTGAGTTTCCACAATAGAGGCACAATTGCAGTTGTCTTCTCCTTTCCCTTTCCTTTTGGGTTAGAGGTCCTTTCACAACCCCAATCTGCATGGGTTCCACGGTATCATTTCCTTTAGCGGAACTCTGTGGTCTTGAAAAGGTTTGAGTCTCAATTCTGGAACGATCGGCTTTTTGATTTTGTATTCTATGATCCAATTGAACCACCAGATCAATGTATTCGGAACAGTCTTGTGGAGGATTCACCACCTGAGCCAGAACGTCTTTGAGTTCTCCACGCAGGCCTCTGTAGAAAAGGGTGATCCTCTTATCCTCAGGCCATCCGGTTTCAACCACTAGTCTATTGAATGATGCAATGTAGGCCAGAAGATCTTGATTGCCCTGTCGTAGTGAAAGAAGTTCATTGTCCAGGGCCTGTCCCTGAGAATGTCTTGCGAACAATCTTTCCATACTAGCTTGGAAGTCCTGGAAATTGTAAAGAATTGGGTTATCCTGAGTCACTAAAGGAATAGACCAATCTGTTGGTCTATTCCTTTAGTGACTAAGATATGAGAGCACTAAGGCCACCTTAGCCTGGTCCGTTGGGAAAGCGGCAGGTCTACACAAAAAGTGCAAACGACACTGATTGATGAACACAGCATATCTTTTCGGATCACCTGAAAAGCGTTCGGGCGGGGCCAGAGGTACATTTCCTGGTAGATTAATTTGCACCGGATTAGAGGAAGTCATTGGAGCATGGCTCCCCCCAGGGGTAGGCAGAGGAGTTTGTCCCGCTTGGGCTTGCAACAATTGCCTAGCCAAATCGTCTGTTCGTTCCTTAGAAACCACTAACTCCCTCCTTAGGGCATTTGTTTCCTGGCGCGCTGCGTGTACTTCTGCCCTAAACTCCCCGAGCAACTGGGCCAATTGGTCCGTGTCTGAAGTTTCCATTGCGCCTGGGCGGGAAATATGTGGTAAGTCTTCGCGTTCTGTAATGCTCACCTGGTTCCCTCGGAGGCGCGGGTCTTGGCTGGGCGATGCAACCGTCTTCAGTGTCAGGCGTAGGATACGTTTGGCTCCCGGATTCGGCCCCTTTCTCACCGAAAGTTTAACCTGAAGGGTGAGGTGTCTGCAAGTGGAAATTCAAGGTATTAGTGCCTGGAAGATTGGGAGAAGTTCCAAGCCCCTCTCTCCCTCTCCCCTCTCTCCCCGTGGTACTCGGTCGATGGTTGTGCTCACCTTAAATAGGTAAATGCTAGGCTCTCCATCCTGCGTCTCAGGCAGGTGCGCTGAGTCCAGTTACTTCACTGGATATGAGTTCAGCCTCTTAATTGCAGAGGGTAAGTTGAGAGCGATGCCGCCGTGTGCTGCACCAGCGTGACTTGTAAGTATAAAAGTTCCCTTTAGGTTGCTCTCTTCAAATGTCTTATCTCCTTAATGTCTGTCTTTTTCCCTTTCAGATGCTGTCGGTGCCGAAGAAGATGCTCCCCACAGGTTCGTGGCAGAGAGCGTAACAAGAGGATGGGCATACGAAAGCACGTAAGTAGAAAGGCTGCTCTAGGGCTGTAGAATGCACCTTAATGTCTCTTTTGTCTTTACAGGTGCCGGAATGCAGCGCGAGCAGAGTTGGAGCGAGCGTAACACAAGTAAGCAGTTTTGTAACTAAGCATTACTAACCAATGTTCTTTGTCTTTGCAGGCCCGATGCCGTACGAGATATGCAGAAAAAACGCCTTGAATGCTGCCGATGGATCGGGTAAGTTGAACCGTCAACTCTGCCTTTGCCTAACCTGTGCCTTTTGTTTTGCAGGAGCTGCTGAAGACTGAGGATAGGTTCCCAGCAGGTAATTTTCGTATTCACAGGATCCGGAACTGAAGATTCACTGGAGCTGACACGGTGAGCGTCCTGCTGCAGATGCAGAATAACGCGAAGCACCTTGCATCAATCGGGCGTGGTTTAAATAGTCCATAGGAGTGCTTCGGTGTCTTCTTCCACAGCCTCGCCCAGACAAAAGAGTTCCTGCTTCCAGAAGAGGTCCAGCATTAATGATCCAGGGAGTGGTGCCTGCCCCACCCAGAAGGAAAAGTAGTCCCTGCCAGAAGAGAGTGAAACATCATCTTGCTGGTAAGTAAGCAGCATGGTCTGCTGCAGGTAGGTCCACCCAAGCACTCTCACACTTGTTATGAGCCCGGCGCTTCCTGTGCCGGGACGGGTCCATGCTATGAGCCTGGCACCACCGGTGCCAGGACAAGGTCCAAAAGGTCCCTATTGGGACTTGCTGGTGCCGATAGTATATGTTATGAGCCTGCTTCCAAGGATGTTGGGCAGGTCCTGACTCCTTGGAAGCAGTGGTCATGACAAATTGTCCGTCGGGGAGCGACAAACAAACAGAGGATTGAACATAGAAGTGCAGCAGCGGACCCTACGAATGAGGTGCCGTATAATTTTAGACATTGGGACTTGAATATAGGTTAGAACAATACGAGGTATACACAAGTCTAGTGCTACAAAGAATGTAAGGGAGTGCATAATACACTATGACATTAACGGGAGGTATAGCGACCTAAACCTATAACCCCATAGATAGTTTAGATAGGTCACCGATAGTGCGGTAACCTCCTGCTGAGTTCCAAACACCGACTTGTCGAGATAGGACTAAATGCAGATCACCTGAGATCCAGGGAAAGAGCTGGGCAAATGTTGGGAAGGGGAAGGGCGGAGGGATGGAGGGGAGTTGGGGGTTTTGGGGTGTTAATAGTTAGTGAACAAGCCTAAGCACGCACACACCCAAATTGGAAGCGAATAATGAGAGGAGGCAGAGGCGGGATGGGGTATGGCTAAAACATGGGAGACCTTAAGATAATGACCTGGAACATCAGGGGACTCAACAGTTACCTAAAGAGAAATAAGGTCATGATGTATTTAAAAAGACAGAAAATAGATATCGCCCTAATGCAACACCTCACAAAAGAAAAACTAGACGTTCTAAAGAGAAAATGGAAGGGCACCCTTATAGGTGCAACGTACTCGGCCTATGCCAGGGGGGAGGTAACTTTCGTGGCACCACACGTCCCATTCCAACTGCTTCAGTCCATGACCAAAGCAGACGGGAGGATGGTAATATTAAGGGGACTGATAGAAAACAGAGAGATTTGCTTTGTCAATACATATGCCCCGAACCAAGACACAGTGACCTACTTCAGGACCCGATACAGCAAAATGAGCCCATAACTGGGGAGCACGGTCATTTGGGGTGGTGATTTCAATTGCATGCTGGACCCAAAAGTGGACAGGTCAGATGCGAAATTTGATAAACCCACCCCTCCTGCCAGAGTCCTAAGGACTCTACTGCAAGATTTTCAGCTGGAGGACATATGGAGGCTACACCACCCATATGATAGCCACTACTCACATTACTCAGCCCCACAAAACTTGTATACACGCTTGTTACGTGTTCACCACACAGGAAATCACAGGGGAAATTGTGCGCTCATAATACAAAGCGAGGGTCCTCTTGGACCACTTGCCATTGACCTAAACATGGCAATACATAGCCCTGAGAGCCAAGATCCCTACTTGGCGACTTAGAGCAGAGGCTTGAAAGATATAGTGTTTAGAGAGGACCTCAGAGACGAAATTGTAGAATACTTGAGAATAACACGGGGAGTGTAGAGTCGGCTGGAACCCTATGGGAAGCATTCAAGGTGGTGGTGAGAGGCACAGCTATAGCCAAATCCAAGGGACTGCAGGGGGATATACTATGACAACTACAGAATACAGAGGAGAAACTAGAGATAATGCTAAGCAGTGGAGGCTACTCCCAGGAGGATGCTAGAAACATCACCCAACTACAGCAGGAATGTATGCTACACTGGGAAAGACTATGCAACCTAAAACAATACATAGAAAGGCAGCACGTGAAGGGGACAAACCTGGGATATTATTAGCATGGCTATTGGCTATATAAAAGTGAGACCCCTAGACAAACGATTAGAGAGATATGGGGAGAGGGTGTACTAATACTAGACACCCAAGAAGGTGTGAATGAGGGCTTCCTTGAATTCTATAAACAATTGTATAGTAACGTAGAATGTGAGGAAGAGAGTGAAATAGTAGAAACTTTGGAGGGTATTGGCTTACCGAAAATAAGCGCTGAAGAACGGGAAAGCCTTGAAGCCCCAATTACACTAGAAGAGCTAGAGGCGGTGGTGGAGCAACTACCTACCAGTAAGACCTTGGGAGCAGACGGACTCCCCAGTGAATTCTACAAAATGTACAAAAAAGAAGTGCTACCCCCACTGCTGACACTGTTAAATGAAGCATTCGAAATAGGGACATTGCCAGAATCCCTTAGAGAGGCGATTATCATCCGTCTCCTCAAACCCAACAAGCCAAGCACAGACTGTGGGTCATATAGACCACTATCTATGCTGAATCAGGACAGCAAAATACGGCAGTGTTGGCAAATAGGATGAAGCGAGTTCCACACAGAAACATATCCAACAATCTCAGAAGGCTCCTCCACGTTATAGAACAAACAGAAGGTGCCTCTGGCGAGTTGGCTATCGTGTCACTAGACGCAGTGAAGGCCTTTGCCTCGGTCAAATGTCCATGGCTGCTGGCATCCCTAAAGGAATATGGGATGGGACCGGGTACCTGAAATGGGTGAAATTATTATACAGCTCACCATTGGCCAGACTCAAAACGGGAGCGGTTATTTCAGAGAAATGGCAGCTCAGCAGGGGCACCAGACAGGGATGCCACTGGTCCCTGATATTGTACATTCTGGCATTAGAACCACTTGCGATATATCTGAGACAACAATATGAGGAAGTGGGGATTTACACAAAAGTGGGGTCGCACCTAATATCGTTATACGCAGACGATATGTTACTGTACCTGAGGTACCTGGAAGAAAATTTACAATATATCCTAGAGGTGATGGAGCGTTTCGCAATGCTCTCTGGCATTGCAGTCAATCCCAAAAAGTCCTGCATATTCCCCCTGGGATGGTACAGAGAGGTCCCGTGTGCAAAGCTACCAGTACTACCCATACCCTGGGTGACCGACACCTTCAGATACCTGGGTATTGACATCTACCACATAGCAGAGGCAGAATATACACATAACACCGAAAAGGCACTGAAAAACGTTGAGAATAGTATGAAGTTTTGGACCAAACTCCCACTGGCCATGATGGGGAGGGGGGCATTACTGAAGATGGTTGTACTACCCAGACTATTACACTTTTTTGGGAACATACCACATATAATACCTAGGCGCTTCTTCGTCAAACTTCAAAGCATATGCAGAGGCTTTCTATGGGCCAAGACAAGGAACAGGATAGCCCTATGGAAACTACAAAACACATACCACAAAGGGGGCATTAGGCTGCCTAACTTTGAGATCTATTACCTGGCCAGCCAACTACGATACGTGACCGAGTGGCTAGCATAGGACTCCACATCAGAGTCC
Organism: Ambystoma mexicanum; assembly: GCF_040938575.1. Lineage (NCBI taxonomy): Eukaryota > Metazoa > Chordata > Amphibia > Caudata > Ambystomatidae > Ambystoma > Ambystoma mexicanum. Next base: position 835,874,372 of record NC_090923.1, read on the forward strand.
AGACTGTTGGGGTCGGACTGTGCCCTGTACTTGAAAGGATTTGGCTTCCTAAACGTGAGATCAAAGGGAGCTTAGGGATGCTGGAACTAGGATGGCAAATATGGCATAAAGTATGCCAGACCATAAAGAATCCGACTCCATGCTCCCCGCAATTGCCGCTAGTGACACTAACCGGAGGAGATGCACAGTTAAGAAAGATTATTCGCAAACACTGGGAACAGGTGGGGATTGTAACGATGGGAGACAAATGGCAGGAGGGGGCAATAAAGGGATTTAACATGCTGGCGGACGAAACGGGCGTACATTTGGGGCAATACATAACCTACAACAGACTAGTGCGGAAAGTGAAGGAGACTTGGTCAGAAATAATGCTAGACGAACAGCCAGACATGACCATCGAAACACTGTATGATATTGCGGAGGGGGGGGCATGAGGTTTCCCGAATTTACGAACTATTGATGACCAGGGTGGGAAAGGAAGTGACCCAGCTGAGGCAAGAATGGGAGGAGGACGCAGGGGATCCGATGACAGATGGGCTATGAGAACGGGTACAAGGGTATCACAAAAAGTATCTAGGAACGCCAGGCTACAACAAATACAGCTATATATCACCCACAGAGCATACATGACCCCCCAAAGAATCTCTCGATTTGAGGGTGCAGAACAACAAACATGCCCCAAATGTGGGGAAGAAAACGCTGGGCTGATACACATGTTTTGGGCATGCCCTGAAATAAGGAGATACTGGGGAGAAGTGGGCCAACGATTGCACGAGAAGGAGATCAATCTGAATGTAGATTCAACATGGGCATGCATGGTGGGAGGGTTTCCTAGACACCAATTGAAACATGTCAGTAAACTCAAAGACTTGGCCTATATACTTGCCAAGCGTAGGATTGCCATGGGGTGGAAAGCACCCAACAGACCCAATATGGAAGTCTGGTGGTCCGACCTCCGTAAATGGTCAGAGGCTGAAACAGTAGTATGGAGTGAGGCGGCCAACAGAGGGGGAGAGGAAGAAGCTGAAACTCTGATGGCCTGGAAACAGCTGGTGTCCACACTGTGGAGTCCCAACCAGGGGGGTCCAAACGAGGAGTCCTCTGAGAACACAGACGAGGAGATACTTCCTACGAATAAAGAGCAGGGGGGGAACGGGGTAGGCTTGCTGGAGGGTGGGATAATGGAAAACAGTAGACACTAACCACACGTCCGCAATGATGTTATGACAAGACAAAGTACTGCTGGGGTTGTTGGTTTTTTGTTGATTGTTTATTGTTTGTTGTAAAAACCAATAAAAATTGTTTAAAAATAAATAAAAATAAATGCTTCCTTTCTCTTAACAGGAGACATTGCAGACCTCAGTGGTAGTTCTGAGTCCTCAACGTTACAGCATTTTTCCTTCCATAAGAAATGAACATGGGGTTGAGGTGAAGTGAATGCCGAAGGGGTATTTTACCGATCACCCGGGTAGGATTCCACAATTGCTTTGGCTCTGCTTTCTATCAAAAGCATTCTGAAATGTGTAGGTGTTTAATTTTGTGTAGATTCAGTTTCAATTGATATCCTCTCTTTTCTTATTTATTAATGTATTGTTTTTAAAAAATTTACAATCTGTTACCTATCTTCAATGTTTTTTTTTCCAGAAAACCAAAATAAAGCAATTCTGGTCATTTTTTCCACTGTAACCTTGTTCTTTATACCGGGAATGAAAACACAGAGATCAAGCGTAGTGGCCGACGAGTTATGGTTGCTTTACCATGGTGGCAGTCAAGTTATTCTTTAATGTCCAGTAGTTCTGGTGGGTCAAAATGAAATGCACCTTTGTGCAATGTACAAAAACATCCATGACCCCCAAAATACACACAAATGTTCATAAGGGGAAGCCAGGCATTTTTACTGGACAGGAGGGTAGAGAGGGTCCTACACAAGGATCAAAAGAGTCATTGGGCCTCATTATGAGTATGGAGGTAGCCATGCCCTTAATAATGGCATGGCTGCCTCCATACCGGGTTCCAGCTCTGGGTTCCTTCAATGAGGAATTACCGGCCCATTCCAACTTTGGAGGACCCGGTAATTCCTCATTGAAAAAACCCATCCCCATTCCCATTTGAGCCACTATAGGGCTCAATGGGAATGGGGAGGGAGCCAATTAATAACGGGCCCGTTATTAGCTCCCTGGTCCCTGGGCCCTGGTCCCCTTGCGGGACCTGCTAAGGACATCTGGTCTGACCAGACATTCTGAGCGGGTCCCGTAAGGGGACCTCTTAATAGGGCATCCGTAATGAACGGTGCCGGTCCCGTACCGGCACCCTTCATTACGGGGGATGCCAGAGTCATAATGAGGCCCCTTGTCTGCTACATTTTTCAACACATGAGCAGCTCAAAGACAAACAAAGGAAGTTACAGTTTAGTCATATAGTGTTAATGCTTCGCCATTGCGTAGGTTACTCTTTTGATGTTCATAATCAAAGACGTTGTCGGCATTAATGCAAACATTAAGAGCAAAAATGTATGATAAAGTTACAAAAAAGTAATATGTAAGCTACAGTGTCTCTGCAGGGCAACATATTTGTAAAGCAAAAATCACATGACATACACTGACACAAATATATTTACAATTTGTCAAAAAATTTGACAAAAACCCAAATCATATTTGTATGTTCCATTATCCTGACATTTCTCAATCCCTTGTTAGCAATACAGGATGTAGGGGTGAATATTATGGTGGTTCATGTCTATGTCAAAACTGTGGGGATACAGGGAGCTGAACATATGTGTCAGTGAAGTGAGTGACAGTATTATAAATAACTTTGAAAAAGGGAAGGAACTGAAACAATCGTTTCTACTCTTACCTCCTGCTGAGCTAATTTAAACATTCCTAATTAAGGGCATGGCACATATCTTCCACACACTAGAACGTATCCCATTTGATTATAAATTGACTGTATTGCTCAACCTCGACAATGAATCATTATACACTTGCATATCGCAATAAGAAGCAATTGAGATTGTTCTCACCCATCTGCAGGAACAGCACAATTGCCTTGACCCTCGGACCTGGGCATTTGTCACCTGGTGCACAGAAATTACACTGAAAGAAATGGTGTTTGCTTCAATCAGAGAATGTCCCTTTCCTTGGATTGAGGGCAAGCTGATGAGAGCTACTAGAGCCTCCAGTGTGGCTAACCCGTATGTGGAGTCATTTAAAGAGAAGCATATCTATATTGTGAATACTATCCTTCTAGGGCATAGTTTCATCAATTACATTTTAATCGCATAGGAAGGTGAAGCTAAGAAACTTGTTCAATTTGTTCTATGTTACAACGGAGTGTGGGAGCCTCTCTACTGAGAACGAACATAGGTCAAATACCCTGTTCTATGGAATTTCTTCCACTCAGGAGGGCCTACAACCAGGTTTTATCTCACTGCACCCTTCACAGAGGAGAAATATCCATTTGCATATCAGTCTTTGTCCCACCCACAATGGCAGTCCAGCACCAAAATGCTAGGCAAATCTCCCCTGAACAAGAGTACCATCAGCAACCCCAGACACGTATTTCGGACTAGACACAGTGAGCAAGAGGTCCACGTCTGGATTAGACAAAGACTGATATGCAAATGGATATTTCTCCTCTGTGAAGGCTGCAGTGAGCTAAAACTTGGTTGTAGATGCTCCTTACTGGAAGAAATTCCATAGAACAGGGTATTCGAGCCATGTTCTTTCTCAGTAGAGCGGCTCCCACACTCCTTTGTGGCTCCAAAGAATTACATTTCTTGGATAGCACTATTTTCACAAATGCACAAAACCCACATTGTTTATTTACTGTTATGATTTAACAATTTTCACCCCAAACTAGAACCCACCCTGTGATTAGTGCTTGAGACTCTATAGGAACAGGATCGAAAGAACTGATTATGAATCTGTGGTGGAGAAACTAACACAAAAACTTGAACATTAAGACTGCCACGCAAACTTATTAAGAAGGGCAAGAAAAGGGCATTATATAAATACAGGGAGGTTTTTCTGAAGCATAAAACCAACGAAACCATGGTAGACTAGTTGGTGTGCGTCAACACATTCATACACTTGTCTTACCATATCACGAATATTAATCTTAAGTGCAGAAAAATAATGAAGAAAGATTTGGTACTAGTTTGCAACTGTTACCAATAAAAGAAGGACCAGCAATCAGGGCCAGATGCTAACAGAATTATGGGGCGCTCCTAGTTTCACCTTTGTATGCAAGTTTAGCAAACCTAGCTCCAGAATTGAGACACAGTAACTGTTAAAGTGAACATACAGTTTGTCATCTTCTGCACATGTGACAAATATAACATATGCAAAACTATTCAGCCCATTAAGACACGCATGATCAATTCTGGCTTCTATGGTCTTGCATAGCCAATGTGGCTTACATGTGAAATGTCGTGTTGCTTTGTTGTCATAAATGTGTGCTCTTAATTTTCTTGGGTAGATTAATGGTGGCTCCTTGTGGCTATAGGAACATTATTATATAGTGTTTTCTTTGAGTGATAACAATAAAAGGAGTAACGTAACAGACGGTGAAACATTTACACTTTATGAATAAACAATAAGTTCATTGTATGTATGCAGGTATGTATGGGATTTATAAAGTGCAAACCTGGCTGTGAAGAAAGAACCGAGCGCTATACAAAGGGGTCCATCCAGGAATTACAGTAGGATGCAGGTTTAGCAGAGGAGCTGGGATGGGGGAGTGAAGCAAGGGAGGAGGGGAACTCCAGAGGAGGAAAAAGGTTAAGGTGGAGCAATCTGTGATTGGCGAGATTGTTATTTGAAGGGTAAGGTCTTAAGGTCATTCCTGAAGTGTAGGATGGAGGGTGCCGTCTTATCTGTGTTGGTCATTTGTTCCAGAGACAGGATGCATAGCAGGATAAGGCCCGTTTATAAAGAAAGAGTATTAAACAAGATATATTAGGGAGATATGCAATGGTCCAAATACACACCACATGCTGAAAAGAAGACGCCATACAATAAACAAGTGTTCTCAAAAGTGGACAAAACATTTAAAATGTTCTTATAAAACCAGAATTTACATGGGCCGTTATATGAACACTGTCTCCACGGAAACCATTTGGACCATTGCTGCAGATGTTAACGTGGCCTATATTAGACATCCTGTGATCCCGCAAAAAGGCATACACGGATTTATTGATTTGCCTTTCAGCTTTGTCAATCTTCTTGTGCACTGCTGTGCCTCTCACCCATGACTCCTTGGCTGCAAAACAAAATGAGACTGAGTGCCATGAAGGAAACTGGTGAAACAAAACAGAAGCACGATGGCTGGAAGGTTTTGAATGAATCATAGCCCCCAGACCATTGTTTTTCATCCTGCCCTGTACTTTTAGAAGGAGAGAGACCATATGAAAATCATGTTTAGTCCCACCCCAAAGGTGCTAAAACAGCCTGAATTGCTAGGTCACACCCCTTCTACACGAGACCACAGGAAACATTTTTCAGCCTCATTGGGAATTGTCAATGAGATGCACCTGGGGTTTTCTAGGTATGGAATGCTTGGGTCCTATATCTGGGCATACGAGTGCCACTCCACTAAGGGTGACTTTAGAGAAACAGAAGGTTAATGGCTGCAAAGTTTTCAATGAGTCATAACATCTGGCATTGCTCGGGGCAACCCTTCAGACCATTGGTTTTCAGCTCGCCACTCCATTTCAGAAGGGAAAATAGCATATGCAAACCAGTCTTGACCCTACCACAAAAGTGGTAGTCCTCCCGAACTGCTGGTTCACCTCCCTTCTTCATGAGACCACAAGCAACCCCAGACATGTTTCAGACAATTGAACATTGTCAGTAATATGTAGCTTGGATCACTCTATTTGGCAAGTCTGTCGCCCACATCTGGGTATACCCATTCCACTTGGAGTAACATTAGCAAAACATAAGAGTGATGGCTTTAAGGTTTGCAATGAATCATAACTTCTGGAAATTCTCTCAGCAACCCTCCAGACCATCGATTTTCAGCCTGCCATGCCGTTATAAAAAGGGACAGCCAGTATGCGTATTAGGGTTGGTCACACCCCAAAAGGGGCAGTCCAGCCCGAACTACTGTGTCAGATTCCTCCTTCTGCACTAGACCAAAAGCACGGCCAGTAGTGTTTTAGACTTGTTACGCACCATCAGTGTGGTCTAAGTTGGGTCTCTAGCAAGCTCAGGATCCACATCTGGCATTACTGTCCCACTTGGGGTGACTAAGGTAAAACAGAAAAGTGATGGATGGAAGGGTTTGAATGGATCATAACATTTGACATTGCTCCGAGTAACCCTTCTCACCATTGTTTGTCACCCGACCATGCCATTATAGAAGGGGAAGGCCCATATGTAAATCTGACTTGGTCCCACCCCAAAGGGGCAGTCAAGCCCAAACTGCTAGGTCACATCCATTATGCAGGAGATCACTAGTAACCCCATGCATGTTTCAGTATCATTGGGCATTGTCATTGAGATGTAGCTTGGCTCTCTAGGCATGGCAAGCTTGAGACCCACATCTGGGCACACACGTCCCATTTAGGGTGATTTAAGCTAAAGAGAAAATGATAAGTGGAAGGTTTTGAATGACTCATAACCACTGACATTGTTCAGATTAACCCTCCAGACCATGGTTTATCAGCCTGCCATTGCATTATAGAAGGGGAATGACTGAATGCAAATCTGCTAGGTCACATCCCTTCTGCACAAACCCACAAGCAACCTCAGACATGTTTCAGCCTTATTGCGCATGATCAATGCGATGTTGCTTGAGTATCTAGGCAAAGCAGGCATGGGGCTCACGTCTGGCCATACTTGTTGTGGAGGGTCATAAGAAGGAGACAGGCTATATTTTCCATCTTCAACAAGGTTTTTTTCAAATCATAAGAAAGTTGCCTCACTTTCCTTAAGCTGTGGGTTTCCCTACCTAACACAACTAACTAGGATGCTTGCAGTTGTGAAGTCCTAATAACAGTCTGTCCTACGTCCAACACTAAGCTACTCTGGCCCTACCACTAATGCAAAGCTACTAATGACCAGGAGAATGACTCCCTTCTCCTGGGGCGGTTTTCTAAGCAAGGTCTTCTCAATATAAGATTTTGAAATAGTTCTTGTTGATTAACTGCAGCAGTTAGCTCAGTTCACATGGGGGAATTTTCTAATTCCCTGGCTTTCGCAGGCTTTGTAAGAGCCTCTTTACAGGTGCTCCCTTTTCTGGAGTTTTTTTCAATCTGTCTTCCTAATATATCTTGAAATGTACCACTGCAGTGTTAATGCAGTGATAGGGCACAACTGCCTGTCAGCTCACTCTGTCAAGGAGAAATATGGAGAATCCTCCAATCCTGTGCGAAAATCAACACTGCACTGCACCAAGAAAACAGGAGTCCATCTCAAAACACAGCAAACAGTTGACACGTTTGCCCCCTGGAGAATACTAGCGGGAGGGCGAAAGGTGGGGGCCGAGTCACTTGCACCTGCAAAGCGCTTGCTGCAAGCTCAATAGGCAAACTGTGGCCATGCCGCCTACTCGCCCGTGTTCACAGGACAGCCGAGTCAAGCGCGGGCTTGTCAAAAAATCAGTCCACCACTAGACTCTTTTTGTTCACCCGCTAAGTATAATTTAGGGTTGTTGAGTGAGTTGGTCAGGGAGTTCCTCACCGCAACGGGAGTCCTATCGCGTATTGGGCTCACCTCCCTAGCTTCATAAGGAAAGGCTCCCCGCTGGGGAGAAGTGACGTAATCCCATGATTCGTCACACTGTCTGACTTGCGATGACTTTAACAAAGCAGAAGAGTGATGAATGGAATTTTTGAATGAATCCTAACCTTTGACATTGCTCCAGGCAACCCTACAGACAATTATTTTTCAGCCTCCTATGTCACTCTGGAAGGGAAAAAACCATGTGCAAAGCAGGCTTGGCCCCACTCCAAAGGGGCAGTCCAGCTCGAAATTCTAGGTCACATCCCTTCTGCATGGGACCACAGGCAACCCTAAACATATTTCAGGCTTTTTGGGCACCGTCAATGAGGTGGTGCTTGAGTCTTTAGACATGGCAAGCTCTGTATCCATATCTGAGCATACCCGTCCCATTTGGAGTCACTTTAAAAAATAACAGGCCTGTCATCATCTGATTCGTAACATCTGTGCCCTCTGTAGTGTATTTATTTATTTATTTTGCATCTTATATAGCAGGCATATGGGCGCTTTCTTACATAAGAGGTATGTTACAGTTGCAATTGTTACACATAGACAGACATGATGCATTGTATTAGCAGAACAGATAAGAAATGGAAAAGACAATGGTGGTAATTAATAGAATTCGGAGCACAAGTGGCGCACGCGGCTGGCGCACAGGGTGCGCGTGTGGCAGTCTGCGCCAGTCGCATGCGCCAAAACCTATTTCAGCGCACAGCGTATTCATGGATTACAACATCCAAAACCAGCCGTGGCGCATAGTGGCGCAGCGACCCTGCAGCAGCGCCCGTTATGTCCCCAACTCCGCCCCGTGCGCCATGAACAGCGCACAAATCCAGTACATGGCGCAAAGGCCAGTGGACCAGCATACAGCCCCCCAACCACAAAAACGCTTGGCAAACTCCCGCGCACCCCTTAGAATACACGTACCCCTCTCGCGCTAGCGAAATCATGTGTAAAACTCCCTGCACACTCCTCGGAATACATGTACCCCTCTCGCGCTAGCAAAATTGCGTGTAAAACTCCACCCTGTGTTGTGGGCAGCCAGTGGGGCATGCACTGGGGTGATGGGCTGCCTGTGGGGAATGTTGAGGATGGATGGGCTGCATGCGTGTTTTCCTGAGGTGCGCAGGGAGTTTCACACGCGATTTCGCTGGTCGAGTGGGGTACGTGTATTTCTGGGGGTGCGCGGGGAGTTTCACACGTGATTTCACTGGGTGAGCGGGGTACGTGTATTTCTGGGGGTGCGCGGGGAGTTTCACACGCGATTTCGCTGGGCGAGCAGGGTACGTGTATTTCTGGGGGTGCGCGGGGAGTCTCACACGTGATTTCGCTGGGCGAGCGGGGTACGTGTATTCTGAGGGGTGCGCAGGGACTTTCACATGTGATTTTGCTGGGCGAGCGGGGTACGTGTATTTCTGGGGGTGCGCAAGGAGTTTTACATGCGATTTCGCTGGGCGAGCGGGGTACGTGTATTTCTGGGGGTGCATGGGGAGTTTCACATGCAATTTCGCTGGGCAAGCGGGGTACGTGTATTCTGAGGGGTGCGCTGGGAGTTTCACACGCGATTTCGCTGGCCGAGCGGGGTGCGTGTATTCTGAGGGGTGCACGGGGAGTTTCACATGTGATTTCGCTGGGCGAGCAGGGTACGTGTATTTCTGGGGGTGCGGGGGGAGTTCCACACTCAATGACTCTAGTGCGAGAGGGGTACATGTATTCTGAGGGGTGCTTTGGGAGTTTCACACACGAATTGGCAGTGTGGGTCCTCCCAGGTGTGCCCTCCCCCCTCCCCAGGCCCTGCAGGCAGCCCACACCACAGGGGACTACCCTGCACCCATGGCCATGCCCGCGGGCAGCCCATCCACCCTGGCCATGCCCCGCAGGTAGCCCATCCACCCTGGCCATGCCCCGCAGCCAGCCCACATGTCACCATGCACTAGTGAGCACCACCTCATGTCCCCCTGCACCCCCACCCAGCAGTGACGGGCACCTGCCAGCAGGCCCCGACTCATGTCCCCCTGCACCCCCACCCACCCAGCAGTGACGGCACCTGCCAGCAGGCCCCGACTCATGTCCCCCTGTACCCCCACCCACTCAGGAGTGACGGGCACCTGCCAGCAGACCCCGACTCATGTCCCCCTGCACCCCCACCCACCCAGCAGTGACGGATACCTGCCAGCAGGCCTCGACTCATGTCCCCCTGCACGCCCACCCACCCAGCAGTGAAGGGCACCTACCAGCAGGCCTCGACTCATGTCCCCCTGCACCTCCACCCACCCAGCAGTGATGGGCACCTGCCAGCAGGCCCCGACTCATGTCCCCCTGCACCCCATCCACCCAGCAGTGTCCCCCCCAGCACGTCATCATGATCCACAATCATGGGCCTTATGGCCACCCAAATCCCACCGCACGCCACCCCTGCCCAAAGACCCAACCAAGTATTCCATCCACCCCACATTGAAATGCCCATTACATGATACAACCCAAATGGCAAGTATGTACATCAACACATGTCCGTACACACACACAATGGGTGCCAGTGAATGTGAAAACCCACATTGTGACATGCATGAAAACCAATGAGAGAATACCACACATTGAAGTATGAAACAAAAATGTATTGAACACAAAATGAAGGGAATTAAATGAAAACACACAATAATGGAAATAAGAAATAAAATGCAGCATGTCCCAAAATGAAAAAAATATATGAAATCAGAATCCAAATAAATCCAAATGAAAATGTGTCCAAAGTCTCCGTCCAACAAAGCAAATCCAAAGTGAAAGAAATAAGTAAAATCTGTTGCTCCATGGTGAAATAAAAAAAGAAATGATGATAAATCCACTGTTCAACTATATACAAATAACAAATCCAGGGTCCATGAGCCCAACTATTGAAATGAAACCTACAAAAAAGGCTACCTAATAAAGAACTATCTACAAGAAGGTGGGGCATAGTCCAAGCTCCCCAAATGAAAGAAAAACATAAATTAAACCTAACACTAACTAACTATATACAATGGCGGCGGGCAAGTCCTACGGCTCACTAGTTGATTTCCCGGGCCAGGGCATCATCGAACTCCTGTTCAACGTCCTGGAGGCGGGCCTGTTCCCTGGCCCCGAGGTCTCGCAGGGATAACGCCATGTCCACCTCCAACTTGAATTCCCTCGAGGCACTCAGCACGCCTCAGTGCCCTGCGCATGGAGTTCTCAACCGTGACCATTGTGAGTCGTGCCTCCTCTGCCCACCGCTGCTCCGCATCTAACCGCTGGCCCAACCGCTGCCACACGGAAGACCCTCCCATTCCAGGGTCCTCCTGCCCTCCGGCCGATGCCTGCCCCTCTGATGTTAATGGCCCCCGAGCCATGATGGCTCCCACGTTGAGCCTGCCACTGCCTCCGATGCAACTGCCTCTGCCAGCACGACGGCATCCAGCCTGATGGAATCCACCGGCGCCGTCGTGCACGTGCCCTGCCCAATGGTGCCGGCACATCCTCCAACTGCTGGGTTCCAGTTGCTGTGGTGTCCACCCCTGCTGGACCTCCGACTCCCGACTGTGGCAGGGATGGGATCTCCACCGAGTTGGCTGCGTTGGTCAGGGCAGGTCCACAGGGGCCCTGGTGGCATCTGGGCCGGAAGACGGCATGGAGAATGACTGGCGCATAGTCTCCACAGAGGAGGAGAGGGCCGCCAGGGTGCCCGACACATATACGAAACCCCCGACCAAGGCCCCTCCCAACTGGGCCACGTTGGCACGCAGCTCTTCATGAAGACGTGCGTGCTCCCCCCAGGAAGCATGCACGTCATCACGAATGTCACGTGTGCGCAACGCAACACCAATCAGGACGGTCTCCATATGGTCACGGGTCCCCTCGTCCGCAGGTAGTGGAGAGGCAGATGACTTGGGCCTCCCCCCTACCTGCGGACGGGCCTGGGATGGGGCATCCCTGCTGGTGCATGGTGGTGCAGTCACAGTGTCAGGGACAGTGACATGCATAGACCCCTCCACGGCGACCTGTGCTGCCTCCTGCCCCTGCCCCTGGACTGCACCATTTGCACCAGTGGTACCACCCCCACCAGGCCCCAGGTGCGGCTCAGTAGTGGCCTCCTCCTCCTCTGTGGAAACCACCAACCTGGATGGCTCCACACTGTCTTCCGCCGTTGCAAGCCCCTGTGGGGGCTCACCCACCCCTTCCGCTGCAGCCGTAGTGGCAGACGCGGCACCAGTCCCCTCACTCCCGGATGATGGTAATTCCTGGGAGGGTGACTGGGCCTTGCGTCGCCGGCCGGTGGAGGCATCCTTGCCGCTTTGCTCCACAGTGCCGTCTCCGCCTTCTTATTCACTCGCCGCTGTGTAGAGGGAGACATAGAACACAAGCATCAGGGTACTGTACAATAGTCCCATAGACAGGAAGCAATAGCAGATGAGAGGCACTGTCAAACGTCACTTCCATCATGTACCTCCACAACACATGGGTCAGTGCAGGCAACACACATGCAGTAACAGGCATGGCGCATGCAAAGAACATTTGCATTCATGCCCAAAGAACTGTTGAAACATACGATGGTGAGGCCACCAGGGGGCGCAGGCAACATGGCTGCCTGAGCTGAGAGCTCCGTACCCAGCTCCGGGTAACTGTTGGTAGCGAAGAAGAGTGGGGGCCCCATCCTCCTTGAGACCCCCCCACGAGATTGTGGGAACCCTCGGCCCCCAGCTGGGTCCAACTCCGACCCTCGGCCGTGTAGGCTTCGCCGAGTTCGGCCGCCCGAGGGATTCACCGGCCCCTCCCCCCACACCCTGGAGCGGGGCTCGGCCGTGGGCCGCGGCGGGCGCGCCGGACTTGGAGAAGGAGGGACCAGATGCGACACGGAGAACGCAGAAGCCAAGGCGGAGACTCTACGCGGGACCTGCGGCCGAGCGAAGAGACAACCCGACGCCCAGACCCGCAGAGCGACGCAGGAACACACCCCCCCCGGCTTCAGGACGCCCGGGGCTCGACGTGGGATAGCGACCCCAGACACCCCCACGAACTCGGGAGGCCGACGCAGGGGCGCGGCCCCCCCCTCTCTGGCCTTGAACCACCCCACGCTGGGGGGACGAACGGGGCCTGAAGCAGGTCCGTGGCGGCCCCGGCACCAACTACGCCGGTGAATCCCGGGGGCCGACGCAGGAGCGCACCCCCTCCCCAATTTTGACTCTCCCCCCTCGGGGACAAGCGGGGCTTCAGGTGGGACGGCAGCGGCCCCAGCCCCCAACACACCAACGGATCGGGGGGCCGACACGGGAGCACACCCCCCCCTGTCTCTCTCGCCCCGGCTTTGGCTCCCCCCCCCCATCCCCCTGATGACAAAGAGAATGTAGATAAGGGACACGGACCCAGAGTGACTGACAAGGTGGGACCCCGGGAGGTGAGACCTACGTCAAAGAGAGATCGGTACACGGAGGAACATAGGGGACCAAGGACTATTGGCGAGAGGTCAATCGGACCATTCCCCTCACGACCACCCCACTGGAGCACGACGCTGTGAGCACATTGCGGGAGGAGAAGGCACCGGAGGCACGCCACAGGCCCCACCGACACCAGACCCCCAACTTCTCGACTGGGCCACGTTCCACATACGGAAGCTTCGGCCTGGCTGCGCCCATCGCTTGGGATCGCCATCGGGGGGGCATTCGTCCACCAGGTGCCTACCCGTCCCACCACCGGGGCCGCCAACTATACGCTGCACTCTCCCACGATCAAATTTGCGGGTTGGATAGGTCGCGCCAACTACAGCCCACCGGAGTGCCCCCCCATGAGCTGGAGGGAGACCCTCGCCAAATACCAATTTGTGGCTTCCGAGGGCGAAATGGCGGCAGGGGGCACTTCCACCCCTCCCCCCGACCTGGGGGCTATACAAAACAATATCCAGATAATCCTAGAGGAGATACGTGGGATGAGAACTGACATGGGGGCTAAATTGGCGGACCTTACCACCAAAGTCACCACCCTCGAGGACCGGATGGAGGGGGTCGAAAATAACCAGCTCTCCGCGGCCCTCCTCGAGACCCAAATGGAGGTCAGGTTCCAGGACATGCAACGGCGGGAGGTGGAACTTCGGTTCAAAGTGGACGACATGGAAAATAGAGAAAGGAGGAATAACCTACGCATTTTTGGGCTGGTGGAATCCGAGGGCGAGACTATACAGGGTCTGGAGGGTAAAGTACTGGATATCATAAGGATTGTCCTGGGCGAGAGTGCCGGAGGCGAGATCAAATTTGATAGGGTCCACCGGGCGGGCGGAGGAGGCAGGGGCCCGCGTTCAGTGCTGGCTAGACTGCATCACTACAAAGACAAAGCCAAGATCCTAGAAAAGGCGAAAAACCTAGGCAATATCCAATATGGGGACTCTAGGGTGTCCATATTTCAGGACCTCTCTGCTCTCACCCTACTAATGAGGAAGAAATGTGGCACCCTCACAAGATGGCTACAGGGGAAGGGGGTCAGATACCGCTGGGGCCACCCTTTTTACCTAGCGTTTGAATGGCAGGGAGAGAAGTTCCATCTGGTCTCGGAGGAGGACATTCAGAGGGCCACAGATGACCTGCTTGGCGACATGCCCGCCCCCTCGGGCGGCAGAGTGGGTGGCACCCAAGATCTCCCTAGAGGTCCGGTCGGCCTGGGAAAGCTTAGCGGCAAGTCTAAGGTCAAGGGTACTCGTAAATTTCAGAAAACAAGACACCCATCAACGGCCTCCGAGGACCGCCCGAACTCATGACTATACCACTTTCTCGGGGGTTGAGGAACCCTACTGATGCTCCTGTATTCCAAGCTTTGGCAGAGCTGGAAAATGAGGCCTGGCCTCATGAAGCCAAGGCCGGGCACCACGTTGGCGTGAGGTTTGAACCGCCAGGTTGGAGGGCGGGAAGCAGTTTGATGCAATGTTAATGGTTTGGTTGTGTTTCTCCCGATGTGGGGCTGAGTTTGAACCTTGGGGTGGGTGCGGGGGCCGGGGGGTTCGCAGGCTCCAGTGCTGACCACCTCCACCGAGGTAATGGTTGGGGTCGATATATATGGAAGAACAAAAGATGGGGATCCCTAATATAAGAAATACCCGGGGCTGGGGTAAGAGTCCTTGGTGGTTCGTTGACCAACCCCGACATCAGTTGGGGGGCGTGGACGGACGCCTTACAATGAAAGGGAAAAGGGAATGGGGGGAAGGGGCGGGAGGGGAGGACTGGGTGGGGGAAGGGGGATGGGGAACACAGGGGAAGGAAGGGGGTAATAGCCGAATCAAACTAGGGTTTACAATACGGACACAGGCTACAGGGCAACTCCGCGACACAGGACAAACAGAGGGGGCCTCCCTATATGACAATGGTTGAGGGCAAGATAGGCACACTTAATGTCAAGGGCCTTAACTCCCAGAACAAGAGATCCCTGACGAGTAACATGTTTCGCAAACAACAACTAACGGTACTCTTCCTCCAAGAGACTCACTATAGACAGGGCAAGGAATCACCCATAAGGGGAAGGGACATTGGATCCAATTACTGGGTCTCACACAGAAGTTCGAAGAAGGAGGGGGTAGGGATCCTCCTGAATAAAACGTTCCACCTCTCCAATACCGAAACCAAGAGGGGCTTTGGGGGGCGGTTCCTGGCAATCAAGGGCACTCACGAAGGCGAACGCATCACTCTGGCTACCCTCTATGCACCCAACTCTGGCCAGATCAGGTTCCTAACCCAAATCATGGGGGTAATCGATGAATGGGCAGAAGGGGCCATGATCCTTGGGGGCGACTTCAATCTTGTAATGGACCCCAAACTAGACTGGTGGACGGCCCGAGGGGTTGGACCCAAGGCGATATCTAAAGATAATATTTCATTCCAGACTCTCCTGAGGGAACACTATTGGGAGGATGTTTGGCGGGCAACGCATCCAGAACCGGGAGGCTATACATTTTTCTCCCCTCCACACTTTACATACACCAGAATCGACCTGCTCCTGACCTCCAAGGAGGGAGGCGGAGTGGCCACGGACCCGCGAGTAGAGGCAATAACCTGGTCCGATCACAAGCTCCTAGTGGCGAGCTGGTTTCTCCCCATCTCCCTCCGATCAACCCACTGGAGGTGCAATGATGTGCTTCTCAGAGACCCAGTCTTTAGGGACTTCCTAAGAGGCAAAATGGTGGCATATTTCGAAATAAATGATAACGGGGAAACTGACATGCCAACGGTATGGGAGGCAGCAAAGGCCACCTTCCGCGGCCTCCTCATAGCAGAGGGAGCCAGACGTAAACGGGAAAGAGGGCTCGTCGAAACCAGGATACGGGTGGACCTTGGAATCTTGCGGGGTAGGCTCAATCAGGGGGGGACGGACAGGGAATCCATCTTAGTTGAAATGAGCGAGAAACGTCAGGCCATACACACGGCTCTCATAGGTGAGGTGGTTAAGAAGCTGAGATACACACGCCAGAGGTACTATGAGAGGGGGGACAGGGTGGGAGCGCTGCTGGCTCGTAGATCCAGGGGATGTCGACTGGAGAGAAGGGTGGGCCCCATTAGAGGCCGGGAGGGCTCCATGCTTAACAACAAAGCAGAGGTAGTGGGCTCCTTCGCAGACTACTATAAGGAACTGTATACAAAACAGGGGGGAACATCACCAGAAGAGATACGGGCATATTTGGAGGAATACCCCCCGCCACGCTTGACGGAGGCGGAACTACAGGCGCTAGAGTCAGACATAACTGTTGACGAGGTAGAGGCGGCCATCAAGAGGCTGAGGGTGGGTAAGGCCCCGGGGGGAGATGGCTACACAGCCGATTTTTACAAGCAGTTCTCATCTTCGCTGGTGGAACCCCTAGCCAAACTCTTTAACCAAATCCGAAACGAGGAGACGCTCCCACCCTCCTTCCTCCAGGCCCTCATCACGGTCATCCCGAAGCCGGGAAGGGACCCGAAGGAGTGTGGCTCCTACAGACCCATCTCCCTCTTAAACCTCGACGCAAAAATATTCACTAGAATTCTGGCATCTCGCCTAGAAAAGTGCCTTCCCCGACTGGTTCACCCCGACCAGGCGGGTTTCATACTTAACAGACAGGCCTCGGACAGCATGCGTAAAACTCTCCACGTGCTGTACTCAAGGGAGATCCGAAACGAGGGGGCCTTGCTCCTATCCCTAGACGCAGAGAAGGCCTTCGATAGGGTGAGCTGGGAATTCATGGGAGAGGTCTTGTCTGCGGTGGGAATGGGCCGGAGGTGGTTGGGCTGGATGGCGGCACTGTACTCTTCCCCAACAGCCAGGGTGGTAGCTAATGGGACGAAGTCAGAGTCCTTCCCCCTGGGGCGAGGTACAAGACAAGGATGCCCACTATCCCCCTTGATATACGCCCTAGTTATGGAACCCTGGGCAGTCTCGATACTTAACAACGAAAACATCAAAGGGGTCCAATTGGGTGACTCCCATTGCAAGATTAGTCTGTTCGCAGATGACGTCCTCCTGTATGTTACTAAGCCGTCACGGACGATCCCTCATGTACTACAGGCCCTGACGCGCTATGGTAACCTCTCAGGGTATAAAGTCAACCTAGACAAGTCAGTGGCTTTCGTGGGAGGTCAGCTGCCGGATTCGGAGGTACAATATGTAGAAAGTCTCCCCTTCCAGCTGCAGAGAGAGGGGTTCCGATACCTGGGAATCCAAATCCCATCCACCCCGGGTGACCTCTTCGCGCGCAATTTTACCCCATTATGGACTGCTGTTAAGAGAGATATTGAGAGGTGGGTGGCGGCGGGGTTCTCATGGATGGCGCGGCTCAACCTGATTAAGATGGTAATACTCCCTAAGTTCCTATTTCTCTTCCAGATGCTCCCTACCCAAGTGCCGAGGCCCTTTTTCGACTCAATGAAGCGGGTGTTGCTTAGATTCCTCTGGGCGGGAAAGAAACATAGAATTTCCTACGATGTCTTGACAAGACCAAAGGAGGATGGAGGAGTGGGGTTCCCCGATTTTGACACATACTATAGGGCATCACAGCTAAGGATTCTGGTTGACCATTTTAATCCTGGGACGGAGAAGCAGTGGGTGGCTCTGGACAACAGACTTCTTGCCCCAGTCACGATCGACGAGCAGTTATGGGTCCCAAGAACAAGCATCCCAAGGAGGGTACATGAACACCCAGTGTTGGGGGTTCTCTGGTCAGTCTGGAAGGAGGGGAGCTATTTCAGGTGGCTCACGACCTGGCCCTCCCCGCTAAGTTGCATTTGGGCGCCACCGTTCCTGGCCAAAATAGCAGAACCAGCAGCATACCAGAGTTGGTACGAGGCAGGCCTGGTCAGGGCCTGCCATCTATGGGTAGGGGGATCCTTCATGCCCCTTCCTGACCTCGAGGAGGCTCTGGGTCTGGGCAAGCTGTCACCATTCCGCTACCTCCAGCTTAAGGGAGTTCTCTCAGAACCCTCGTGGGGGGACACTCTTAGGAGGGACCTTACAGATTTTGAGAAAGTGATCATCTCCACTCGGGGCTCCAAAGGGGTGATAGCTCGGTTGTACAGACTCCTCTTGTTTTCAATACCAAGGGACCCCCCCCCAGCACGAACGCAATGGGAAAGAGACCTTGGCGTGGCAATAGACGATAGGAGATGGACCAAGATGTGTATCCGAGCCCATCGCTCAACTACGTCCCTCCAATACAGACACCAGGCATTAAAGGTCCTACATAGGTGGCACTCTCCCCCCCCAGAGATTATCCAGAATGCTCCCAGGTTACGACCCACACTGCTGGAAATGCCGAAACATCACTGGAGACTACATACACATGTGGTGGTCATGCCCCAGGGTACAGATATATTGGGGAGAGGTCTTATCCTGGATCAGGGGAGTTGATGGGATAGACAGACCCCTCTGCCCCTGGCTACTCCTCTTTGGGATCGAGGTTGGGGACGATCAGGAGGACACCCAGGGCCACATGCTCCAGGTCATGCTTGTGGCGGCCAGGTGTTGCCTGGCCCAAAAATGGAAAAACCCAAACATGCCACAGGAAAAGGAATGGGTTACCAAGGTCCGAGCGATTTATGACATGGAGTTCCTTACGCACGTTCTTGATGAATCCAAAACCAACATCGGAGAACTCTGGCTTCCATTTTTTGAAAGATACGAGCGCAGTACATGAGGGGTCCAGTCTTCACGGTGGGTCACGGGGGGCCCGGTTTTGTCCTTTAGACATTGTGAAACTGTAAAGTCGGGGTCTCCAAAGGCACCCATTAACTGGGACATGTTTTCTCCCCCCCACAAGGGGGTCCTAATAGGTTGAGCCCAAGGGCAAGTGTGCAAAAAAATGCCCATCACCTGTGCTCTGGGACTGTGCATTGTGTTCTGAAGTGTTAAATCCAGATTCTACTTTGATTAAACGGCTAGGGGGGTGGGGGGGGGATAAAAGGGTTATTGGTGGGTACGCTTTCTATAAATGTAATACTGTTTTCTTTTTTATGCAATGTTCGCAGTAATAACCTACAAAATGTCAATAAAAATATATTTTCAAAAAAAGAAATATACGATGGTGGTTCAAAACTCACATGCATCATGGCTCATACTGATCACATGCGCACACATCACCGTAGTTTCATCCATCTGGCCTCGTACACCCCAGACACAGTGGAGACAAGGATGACTAGGCTGCCTCAGTGAATCGCAACAGTCACGGACATGTGTAATACATCCATGGCGTTTACAAGTCACACACATGCTACTCAGACACATAGACATGTACACCATACATGTCCTTGACAGCAGCACCCATCTCTCACACCCCATCCATGTCCAACAACAGAGACAGGCATGCATTCATGTGTGCATTCCGCATGTTGCCCCGCATGTAGCATTGTAACACATGCAACATCCATGTGGTTCACACATGACTGGTCTCACATGGTCTCACATGCAGCACCATGATGTCCCTGCACACACACATCCATAGATGGCCAATGTCACACATACAGGCTAGTAGCTGACTACCAGCACACTGCAACATGCCCTGTTACACACAGCAATGCATGGCCACTTACCGCTCAACTCCAGACGGGCGTGCATCCTGAGGATCTGGTGGCGAAGCACTGGGTAAATGCGCTCCAGGACCCTCATCTGCTGGTTGGTAAGCTGGCCCTGGTGCCCCACTGCATCCTCTGCCTCTAAGAGGCGCCAGGCCTTCTTGAGGGTCCTGGACTTGTAGTCCTCCCAGCGCTTCTGGATGTGTTTCAGGTCACGGGGTGCCACCCCCTCTGTGTTGATGGCACCCACTATGTCCGTCCAGATCCTCCTCCGTCCTTCCTTGTCGGCGCGTGATGGTGTGAAGAGGGCATCATACTGCCCCAGGACTCGCTCCACCAGGATGCCAACTTCTTTGGAAGTGAAGCTGGCAGCCCTCTGCCTCTCTGGCTGGGGGTTGCCACTTGTGCGGAAGGTGTTGCGTCGGACATGGCAACCCCCAAGGCAGGTGTGGGTGGGCAACTGGGTCCTGGGGCTGGGCTGTGGAGTGATGGAAAACCAGTCGGGAGTCTTCTGTTCCAGCAGGGGAGGTCACTGCAACTGGACCCCTGCAGATGGCAGATGTGCAGGCACCAAATGGCAGGGCATGGTGGCAGCAGGCAGGCAGGCAGCAGCAGATGGCTCGTGGGAGGCTGCTCAGGGCTCTGGGGGGCAGGGAAATGGCCTTCTGGGCAGGAGCATGGTCTTCCGTGTGCTGTCACGTGGCCGGCTTGATACGGAGTGATTTGGCACGTGAAAAAACTGCACGTCAGCGTGTAATTCGAGGAAAGGCTCTTAGCGCGTAAGCGTGTCTGTGACGTTACGTGCGCGGGAGTTCCCCTCGTGACGGGTGCATAGTAAATCAGTGTGAATGCGTGTGATCCGAGGAAAGGTACTAAGCGCGTAAGAGAAGTGACGCGCGCGCGTGTTCCTCAGTATGGGTTAAAGGTGAGCGTATCCCGGCAGTTCGCTGTACGTGCCTTTCGTGGAGACCGACGTGTGTGTTGCTACTTCGTGTTGTTTCACGTGCCATCACAACTTCACAGCAGATCAAGGACGTATCAATTCTTTTGGCGGGGGTATTGGCTATGCGTGTTTTTCATTATCACGCTAGTCTGATGGTGAGTCGCGCATGCTATTTTTCCCACTGCGGGTGCCCCTGTGTATCGCGTACCGTTTTCGAGGTCTTAGTAGCCTGCGTGTCCCATGCGTACCTGTTTTTCGTGTCCCTGGGTGCCACCGCGTACTGCGGGAGGTTAATTCCACACACGTGGGCTACCAGGGGTTACGTGCTCAGTTTTACAGCAGTTTTGAGGTGCCTGAGCGTTGCGTGACCCGTCACTTCATCACCGGGGTCACATACAGCCTTGCAGGTGCAGGGGTGCTGTTAACATCTTGTATCCCACCCCCTTCACCCCAATTTCCCAGGACAATTGTCGTGTACACCTCCCATTGGCAATACTCCATCTGTGCCGGCACTACTCCATCTGTGCCATGGTTGGGAGGCCACGTAAGGTGAGGGGTGCCTCAGCTGGGTGTACTCCATGTGGTGGGCGTGGTCAGGGACGTGGCCGGGGTGACCATGGAGTAGGGCGACTCCAGGGTGTTCAGGGTGGCTGCAGAGGGGGAAGAGGCAGGGGTGCAGCAGCTCGGCACAATGTTGTACCACATGTTGGTGCAGTCATGCCACCACCCCCTGCGGCTCTTGCATCTGACACTGGCACCCATGTGACCCGGCAGTCCGTTTCATCGACTGCCACAGGCCCAAGGGTAGTGGTAGCTGCAGGTGCAGCTGTGGACACCACCACCCTGGCTCAGGGTCTACCAGCACATGCTGCGTCGGCACTCGAAGAGTCCATGGAAGAATTCCAGGTGGTCAGGAGGCACACCGTAGGTGCACGCAGGGCTGCCCTGACCGAGGCACGTGTCCCTGGGGCAGCAATGTCATCTGCTGCCCCGACCAGCCGGGTGTTGGCAAGTCCAGGGGCAGATGCATCCGACACAACCCCGGTTGTGAGTCTACCAACCAGGACAGTCCTGGTCAATGACCCTCACACAGCGGATGTTGCTGCGCAGATTCCATTCCAGGGCACCCAGCAGCCACTGATGTAAGTCAGGGGTTCACTCCATGTTCGACCTGCCACTCCCTCGGCTCATTCCACCAGCGCCACTGCCCATACTGATCAGGGCGGCATTTGCCAGCCAGGGTCCGTACCAGCGTCCAAGAGGAGGAAGGTTGCACCAGCAGTAGAGGCTGGGACCCCAGACACAGCTACGGCCTCCAGCACATCAAAGAAGAAGCCTTTCTGCAAGCAGGAACTGGATTTCCTCGTGGACTACATGCGGGAACGCAACCGTGACATGCTAATGGGCCGAATTGTCAAACTACGGCTGCCCATCGGAATACCCACTGGAAGCAAGTTGCGGATGATGTGAGTGCATTCGGCCATGAGGTGTGCACAGCGCAAGAGTGCAAAAAGCGTTGGAATGACCTCAAACACGGCACTAAGGCAAAGCGTGCCTCAAATTACAACATGACTCTGGTGACTGGAGGTGGGCCAGCACCTGAGGAGGAAGACCTCACTCCGCACGAGGCACTCGTTGCGGGGTTCATACCAACAGAATTGGTCGAAGGAGTGGGAGAGATGCCGGACTTTGATGCCCCGTCACATGTGTGTTTTGCTTGTGTGATGTGTTGTGCTTGACTGCCACAGCATGTCAGGTGTACATGGTTCTCATGTGCAAGTAATGCAATGCTTCTATGATACGTGCCTGCTGTGCAGGATAGTGGACATGTAGAGCAGATGGGGACTGTCCTCACCACCACACTTGCACCCTAATCACATGCTAGTCACCCAGCTGCCCCTACAGTCCATGTTCCAGCTCAATGGCCCTTCTGCATGTAGCCTGGGGTGTGTTTCGTCTCAGCACTGGGACTATGTCATTGCATGACTGACATGCATGTGTCCTCTGCATGCATGCAGGTACTCCACAAAGGCATGCTCCCTTGCCCCTCCACCAACTCTGCGCCCCAATTTCAACATTGCACAGCTGTGCATCACGTTGGCGTACTGCAATGGCCTGTTCAAGACTCATGTGTACATGCAAACTTCCACCAGCCAACCTGCCAGACACATGCAGTGGTATACATCCTCTGCACTTCATGCAAGTTGTCTCACTTGGACTGTGCAGATGGCAAATGCTCCGCTGGCACATGATTTCCCATTCATGCTCCATGTGTATTACATGCATGCCCCTATGTATCCTTGACTGGATGATCATTGTAGTACGTGTCCAGGATGACCTACATTTCTTTGCTTTTGATCATCCATTCCATGCCCACTCTGGCTCAGTCCTGCACCACACACATGTTTAGGTTGTCACAGTCTGTGCAGGGCACAGGCCCCCCCCGTTTCAGGCCCACTGACTCTGTTCAACTGGTGTAGGGGCTTCTGCACACATGTCTGTACTACTGAGGGGTCATCATATGTCCTGCTTTCTGTCCCATCATGATCTGCTGTGTTGTCAGTTGACTCAGATGATGCAATTGATGCTAGACAGCACTGTATGCCAATGCACAGGTCTCTGGTCACCCTTTCGCTGCCAGGCAATGCATCCCTAAATTTGCACTTGGGGGGGTTTGCTTGTAGCCATGCAACACATTGCATGCACATTGCACGTGATGCCTGGACTTGCCCTTGCACTGCCTTCAAGTCAATTGATACACATCATGATGTACTTGTTCATGTAGATAGAGGATAACGTACACATGTCCTGCACTGCATCAACCCACTTCTGAGCCGTGTTACACCGTTCTACATGCCTTGTCCCTGATGCTATGTCAAAGTGACCTTGCATGGATGCCAGGTTCACATTTGTGTGTGACATGTGTGCTTCATATGGTGTCAGTCTGTGTGATGTCTGTGTGTGTGTTATGTGCTTCTGACATGTGTACTAATGTGAATTTTCTCCACTTTCCAGATGATGATGCAATGGAGCCAGAGAATGGTGTTGTCCTGTCAGACACAGGTTTGCTATCACACCAGCAACCCGGCACAAGTGGGGGTTGTGGGGTGGTAGACCACACAAACCCACATGTGTTACAGACCATCTTGTCTGTGGCAGGCAATCAGTCAAGCCCGGACGATCACTCTGATGACAATGTCGAGTTGGATGTGCATCGGTCCATTCATCTGGGGTGAGTGATTCTGATGTGGATGCTCTTCTGTCTGCGACACCTGCACTAAGGGGCCAGACAGTGGTGGGACCTCCGCCTGTGGTGGATCGGGACGCAGGGTCACCCTCCACACCAGTCGCTGATGGCCCTGGGACATCACGTCAACTGGGGCATGTAGTCCTGCAGCCGCGGTGCCAACCCGACAAGGACGGCCGGTCCTTGGGACCCACAGGTGTCAAGCCCAGCAACACGGTGGGCGCGCGCCACCGAGGTATACTGAGTGGGTGCAAGACATGACTGCCAATTCAGAACGCCAGGGGGCAGCTATAGAAAACATCGCTGTGAGCATCGAGCGTGTGGCCCAATCTGTGCTCCCCCCTGCTAGGCAGATGCTTCTCCAGCAGCGGGCGGCACAGTCCATGGCCCGCTCGCTCAGGCTGGGCATGGCGGCCTCAGACAAGGCACGCCAGGCTGAAATGTCGTCTTTGCGTCAAGCAATTGCTGCTCACGCAGAGGCACACATGGAGGCCCTGAGGGCTGAGTATGAATCCCTCAGATCCACTCTGGGCGTCCTCTTGATGTCCCAGAGGGAGCTGTCAGAGGAGAGGTTTGCATAGCTGGAGCGTACCATCTTGGCTGAGCTACATGCTTACCGGGAGGTGCATCAGTTGTCCAGCCAGGCCACGCAGGAAGAACTCTGTGTTACATGTGCTACCTTGCAAGAGGAAGCACACGTATCACGAGAGGTTCTGCATGCTGACCTATGTGTCATCGCCGTACAGAATCAGACTTGCTGCCGATGAGGGGCAAGCTGCGCCTAGGCGTGGTCAGGCTCCTGTACCACGTCTACCTTTTCAGGAAGAGGCTGACTCGGACGACGAGATATCTCCCACACAGGCCAGACGTGCAGGCATTGAGCCCATGGAGGTTTTTTTTTGACTCAACAT
Organism: Ambystoma mexicanum; assembly: GCF_040938575.1. Taxonomy (NCBI): domain Eukaryota; kingdom Metazoa; phylum Chordata; class Amphibia; order Caudata; family Ambystomatidae; genus Ambystoma; species Ambystoma mexicanum. Next base: position 835,899,217 of record NC_090923.1, read on the forward strand.
CATCGCATGTGGGTGTTGAGCTGCACCCTGTACCTCCCCCCTCCTGGGTACCTTCCCCCCCTCGGGTCGTATGTGGCCATTTTTGATTTTACATTTTAGTTTAGTCAGTTAACATTGTTTTTGATAGTTAGTTTAATTAGGTAATGTAGGTTTTTTTTATAGTTAGTTTAATTAGTTAGTATAGTTTAAAATTACTTGTCTATTGTGCATTCATGTGACGGTGTGGTGCTTTGTGGCTTTTGAAAGCATCCACTGTCTGTTCCAGCTGGGCCCTTCAAGCTTGTCTCGTGTATGTGTTTGCAGCTTGGGGTCCTGACTCACATAGGCCACTCCTGCTTCCCTTATCCATGGGCTCGCAAGGATGGTTCGGTGTTACAGTCATTTACACAAGGGCTTTGGACTGTCATATCTGTGGCCTGTCTGCTGCTGTACTACTTGTGTTAACACCCCTAGTGGGGATTGTGGGGTTTTTGTCCACGGCATGTCTGCATTAGAATTGGGTGGGTTCATGATTGATGTGTCCATTAATTGATATACATTGTGCTATATGTTTATTTTATTTCCTGTACATGTGCTTCATGCACTTCATGCTGTAGACAGTGGCCAGCACCCTTTGCCTGTCAAAGTCACACTGATGGTAGGAGGAATTCTGATGTAGGTGTCTGACATGGCCCAGTCACAACCAGCATGAAGAGACACACAGGGAACTTTCCTGTGTTAATTATATGTTTTGTGCCCTTTCTGCAGGAGAATGAGCCTCCAGACCACCTTTGCCAGACATGGGCCATTGTACGACATACAGCTGGCCACGTTCGGTGGGGCAGACATGCACATGTGTGCGCAAGCAGTGCCACAGGGCTTGTGCTCAGACGGCCAACAGAAACAGACGTATTTCCAGGAGCTCCAGGCAAGGTGAGCATCACAAGGGGGCCACACCGCAGCCAAGCTTCCACCAGGCCGCTTGCACATGTATGCTAAGTAGCGCCACTGATGGGGAGCTAGGACAGATATTGTTGTTGAAGCACACAGTACAGCGTTGGGAGACAAATGGCAAGTTGCTTACCAAGTTGTCAGGGGCACACGCAGGGGCTGTCGCACATATCCTCCAATCCACCCTGCTCCATAGAAGCAGAGTCACTGGCGCAGTAGCATTCCTAGCCAGTAAATGAAGCAGCGCACAGGGACACCCAGCGAGGCACAGACTTGTGTGCAGTGCATATCATTTAAATGTGCAAATTGACACGTGCACTACCTATTTTAATCTGCGGATGCCAGAACACAACTTGTACTGGAGTCGCACCTCGCTATACGCGTCTAGCTGCTCACCCAGGGACCATTGTATGATGTTTGATTCTTGACGCAAAGGTCTTCCATTTGCCACGCGCCCACGTGCACCTGCTTTACTGCATTGACAGTGTATGGACCTTCATGGGGGCAAGCTAACGTATGGATACAAAGTAGCAGACAAGAGTGTTTGTGTGTGGAGGAGTCACTTACTTTGCCATTAATGGTTTTGCGTGTGTGTGTTGTAGACACACACAGATTAGTAACGCATATTCTCTTTGCAGCATTGAACTGCTCCTGTTACCGGACCTGAGAGTGAGCAGGCAGGAGGCCAGCACTCACCCCAGAGATAAGTCTCTCTTTGGCTGGCATTTGACTCATTTCGTACAATGTGCATGATAAACATGTTTTGTCTGATTGAGTATGTGTTATTGTGAATAGTTGTATTTTGTATTTTCCCTACTTTCCCTTGACAAACCTACTCCCCTCTCCTGCCCCTCTTTCCGGTTATCCTGAATACCAATGCCTGTCCAAACAACATATCCCTGACCCTCCTTCCCCACCGGGGTCTCAGAGGCCTGTTTAAGTTTGACCTTGCAGGCACCCAGACCACGGAGGGGGTGGTTGGTTCGTGCCACTCCTGCGCCTGGACACCGGAGCTGTGACACTACCCATCAGTTGGTGCATCATCATTGTATATCTTGTACCGAACATGGAACCCATCCTGTTGTGGCATTGTTGAACTGTGCTACCCTGGTTGTTTTATCATTGAGCTTGGACATGTGCTTCGACATTTTCTGCTACTTCAAGTCATCTACTGGAGACTCTTCCAGGGTTTTTGGTTGCCTACAGGCTTTTTCCATGGTTTGTGGGTTTGGCTCCTTGGAGTTCTCTGCGATTTGTTTTTTTTTTGCCAGTCAAGGTGGCCCCCGAGGGGGCTGGACCCTATTTACACAGGAGACCAAGGGGTAGGGTGATGCTGTGGCCAGGTATACTTGAAGGAAGAAGGCTATATACCCCAGACACAGTTGTTCACTAGGTCATGGTGATGTGTGAAGGAGGGAGGGCCTTTTGTTGTTGGACAGTTGGCTTCGGCTACAGTGTTTTGGGCACTCTGACATTGTAATTGTGGGGTACTATGTACATGATGTGTTCTGCTGGTCAATGCCTGTTCCTGCTGGTCAATGCCTGTTCCTGTGTTGTCTTTACTTTTCAGGTGTGAGGGGATTGGTGTGGTTTGACATGCTTGGGTGTACACATGGGCAATGTTCACATGTGATGTGTACAGGACACTGAGGATCACTTGATTTCACATGCATTTATCGAGTGCATGTCCCTACTGACACACACAGTTGCACAATGATCCACCACATGTACAACCACCCTTCCGTGGCCACTGGTGCACACAGATTGCCTTCTGGGGCCCGCTGTGTCCCTGCAGCACATGATATATGGCCTTTTGGGGATCATCTACATGCGTCAATTGGTTATTTTTTAAATGTGTCCTTTTCATGTGATGCTCAAGGTGTATCTCAGACACAATGACTGCTCACTGTGCTGTGTGCTGAGCAGTGTGTTGCAGGAGACACACACAGCACACAGGTTCGGGAGTAGGGATTTTGCCTTGCCCAATGTGCATGTGAACAGGCATTCAGTGCTATGTTCATGCTACGACTGGTGAAATGCATTTGTGTATGACTTGGTATGTGTGGGAGGTTGTTGGTCAGTCATTACGTGTGATTCCATGTCAGGTGTCATTGTCTGGAGCCACTTTCCATTTATCACATGTCACTTCGGATCTTATTGGTCATGTGTTAGCCTTTTGGTGTGGGGACAAGGGTGATGGGGGTTGGGAGGGTTTGGGTGACATACCAGGGATTGTCATGGGCTGTTTTGCGGGGGGGTGTGATACACACCTTGCATGTGTTCCTTTTGGTCACACAGGATTGTTTAGGTTTAAGTAGCTAGGGATGCACACAATGTAGCACTTGCATGGCAACATTCTCAGGGTGGTAAGGTTGTGACAGTTGACTGTCTCTTTGTCATCATCGATTGTCACCTGGTATGTGCCAGGCCTGTGTGTACTCCGCAGGGGTGGGAGTTTAGGTGAATAATGTGGCCACAAGCTGGGTCCGGGCTGCCTCGCCACATGCCCTATCCCCTCCCATGGGCAGCGCCTGCGCCTGTGGTTGGCGATGTGGGGGCACCACCATGTCCACCGGTACACCCTGCTGTGTTGCAACATTGTGCAGGACACATGCTGCCACAATGATCCTGCACACTACTGGGGGGGGCATATAGTAGCTGCCCGCCAGAGGGGTCAAGGGAGCAGAAGCAAGACTTGAGCACTCCGAATGTGCGCTCCACTATGCCCCTGGTTGCAATATGGGCAGCGTTGTCTCTTACCTGGGGTGGTGTGGTGGGGTTCCGGATTGGCATCATCATGTGGTTGCTCAGAGGGTAGGCACTGTCCCCTGGGGTGGTGATAATGGTTGTGATAATTAGGGTTTGTGTATTTGTCTGTGTGTGACATGCATGCATGTGCACAGGCATTTGTACTCACCTAGGAGCCATGTGTCGCCATGCTGCCCAGCTTCCAGGGCCCGGCTCAGGGCAGACATTCTGTCTATGAAACTGTCATGGGTGGAGCCAGGGTAGTTTGCATAGACAGAGGTGATGATTCCCTTTGCATCGCATACGACCTGCACATTGATGGAATGCCAGTGCTTGCGGTTTCGATAGATGTGCTCAGTGGCCCTGGGTGGACGTAGGGCCACATGGGTGCAATCTATGGCACCGAGCACTTTAGGGAAGTGTGCCACCCTGTAAAAGTCCTGGACCACGGCCTGCATTTCTGCAGGTGTTCTGGGCATATATATGTGCCTGCGGACTGAGGGGCGCGCAGCCATGATTGCCAACACCTGGTGTAGGCAGCGTGACTGCGTGGCCTGTGAGACCCCCCCACTATGGCAGTAGTCCGCTGAAATGACCCAGTGGCCAAAAAGTTCAGGACATTGAGCACCTTCTCCAAGGGGCTCAATGCTTGGGAGCACAGGGTGGGGGATATAAGGTCATCTTCCCACTCCCTGACCAGGTCTAGGATGATACGAGGTGGAAACCTATACCTGCCATGGACCTGGTCGTCAGGCAACCCAAAAAGGCTGGTCCAGGGGGAATAAATGCGGGCCCTGGCTATTCTCCTCCTCCTGCGGTGTCCCACGATCAGTGCTGCGACAAATGGTGCATTCATCGTAGCTGTATATACGTGTTTGTTGTTTGTGCACACTTTTATACTGTGCGCGGGGACGCTTGCGCCTGCCTTCCTGTGGCGGACGTGTTGACGCCTGTGTGCGTTTTTTAGCATGCGCGTGTTTCCCGTATTCGATTCCATGAATACGTGTTGTTTGCGTGCGTGTGGCCGTTCCGTCTATTTCCCTGCAGTACTTCCCCAGTTACGCCTTCTTTTTAACACGTTGTTCCCCGTTCCGCGTGTTACGCCTTGTGTCCTGCCCCCTTTTTGGTGTGTGCGCCAACGTTGTGCGCTTTCCCTGTGTGCGTCACGCACAGCGTTCAGGATGTTGCAATGACGTGTGCGCCCATGTGCGCCACGCATGGATTTGGCGCACATCCAGGGGAAAACACGCGCAGGCCCTTCCTTGAATCGCTTGCTTTTTCACGCTTGCACCAGCTTGCGCTGAGATTTTCGGCGCACATTTGTTCCATGAATCGGCCCCAATATTTGCAGTATTTAAATGGGAGCAGGAGGGGGGCAGTGGGATGGTTGGGCAAATGAAGAGTAATTTGTGGATGTTGGAGGGGTGCATTAGTTACCAAGGCTTTGAATAAAGAGATGCGTTTTGAGTTGTCTACAGAATATCCAAAAGGATTCTTGTGCTCTGAGTGGGAGCGGCAGTGAGTTCCATAGTTTGCTGGCAATCATGGGGAAGCTACTACCACCAGCTTTTTATAGTTTGAACCTGGGAATAGCTAGGAGGTGTTGGTAGGCCGCTGTGTCATGGTAAATTTGTCAGACAGGTAGGCAGGGGCCATCCGGTGAAGACATTTGTGAGTTAGAGTAAGTGATTTAAACATGATACGTTCATGTACTGGTAGCCAGTGTTGCTTATGTCTTATGGCTGATATGTGTGCTGATCTGGGTATGTTAAGCATGGTTCTGAAAGCGTTATTTTGAAGTACCGGTAGCTTTCTGATATTCTGGATCTTAGTACTGGCATATAAGGCGTTAAAGTAGTCAAGACGGGTTAGGACTAATGCTCTGGTTAGAGTAAGACAGCTGTCAGGTGTGAGGAATTGTCTGCATGCGTTGATGAGTTTGCATATGTAGGTAGTGGCTGACGTTGTGGCGTTTACTTGTTTGGGAAGGGTGAGTGAGGAATCCAAATAGAAACCTAGTGTTTTTACCTCGTTAGAAACTTTGATGGTGTTTCCATCGATGTTGAAGGAATGGAAGTCATCATTAAGTTTGGCAAGCTTGTGTTGAGAGCCTATGAGGAGCAACCCAGTCTTGTCATCATTTAAGCATAGTCCGTGTTGCGCCATCCAAGTTTGAATGGTGAGGTATATGGCATTGAGAGTGGCTGTGTCAGCGTCATGGTCCCGGGAATTTGGGATGAGGATCTGGGTGTCATCTGCATAGTTAGTGTAGGTGGCATCCAGGTCATCCAGACGGTCAAATGGTGGCTTTGTAAATATATTGTACAAAGTAGGGGACACACACGAGTCTTGAAGTACTCCACATGCGATAATGGTGGGAGGTGCTTCCGCTTTAGGGGAGAAGACATTCATTGTTCTGTCACTAAGGAAAGATTTTATCCATTGTGTGGCATTTGTGGAGAACTGCGCTGCTGTGGCCAGATGTTTACACAGGATATTCTGGTCCACCAACGGAAAGGTCCAAGAGAAGAAGCAAGGATAGTTTCCCTTTGTCCCTCAGGTCGTCCATTTGGACTTTTAAATCCAGGAGTGCAGTTTCCGTCCCATGTCTGGGGCGGAATCCAGACTGGTGTAACCCCAAGATGTTATTAGCTTCAAGGTATTTCAGGATTTGTAAGTATGTTACTCTAGCTAGGATTTGCAAGAGAACTGTACTGTTGTTATTGGGCGGTAGTTTGTGGGAGTGTTAGGGTCAAGGGTGTTTTTTTATTAGGGGTAGAACCCAGACGTTTTTAGGTATGTGGGGATGCAATTGTTTTTGAATGAGGCATTGATAAGATTGGTGATAAAGGGTGTGAGTTGGGATGCGCAGTCTTTAATGACAGTAGGTGGGCAGGGGTCATCCTGGCACCTTGATGGTTTTAGACTTAGGATAATTTGGAGGACTTCTGAGTTAGTGACCTCAGTGAATTCGAATTGAGGCAATTCATTGAAGTTGGTGGCGTTCACAGGGAGAGTTGGAGGAATGGAGGGTTTGGCTAAACTGTTCTTTTTAGCTTCGATTGTGGATTGGAGACGAGTGATTTTATTTTGGAGAGCATTGTGTATGTTCTCACACCAGTTTGCATCTTAGTTGCAATTTGGATTAAAAGCAGTTCCTTTGTGTTAGAGCTTGCTTTAGGGATTCTGTCATTGTAGAGTTTACTTTTGGTAAGAAGTACTTGTTGTTTGTATTCCCTAGAAGCATTGTTAAAAGCATGCTTGTTTGTTACTGTAAGCATATTTTTCCATAGTGATTCAGCCTTTCTTTTAGTCTTTCTTAGAATTTTCAGCGCAGGGGTGAACCAGCCGTTGAGGTGGGCAGGTTGCTTGGCTTTGCGTAACACAAGGGGGGCTATTTTCATAATTGCTGCAAGGATTGTGTCATTGTAAGTTTTGGTCATTAGGGTTGGGTCGCCGTTGTCAGCGGCTGGAGTTGATAAGACAGGTTGCAATAACGGGAGTAGGTTGTTGGCTATGATATTACTTTTGTTTCTCGATGGGGCCGCTGGGGCTAGTAAAGGGAGGTTGGTTTGGCTGAGTTTGGTATTGACATTGAATGCAATGAGGTGGTGATCGGACCAAGGGCAGGGAGAGTTTGATGCGATGGTGGAATTGCAGTTGGTGCCTGCAAATCAGTCGAGTATTCAACCTTTTGCATATGTGGGCATCTGGATCCTGTGCGTGAAACTGAGTGCTGACATGGTGTTGGCCAAGTATAGGGTGTTGTTGTCAAAGGGATCATTAAGGCCTAGGGTAAAATCACCCAAAATTATGGTTTGTGATTTAGGTTTGGCATCAGAAGAGATGATTTGCGTGACCTCATTCTCAAATGAGAGTGCAGGCCCTCGGGGTCTGTAGATGAGGTGAATATTTAGTGTGGTTGTTGCTAATAGTGACATTTTGACTGATAGAAGTTTGCAGGAAGTGGGGGAGTTACAGAGATCTCTCTCATGTTCAAGGAAGTTTTTGCTATGATTGCAACTCATCCACCTTTGGCATTAGGTATGTCCCTCCTACATATGGAATAGCTGTCTGGAATGGCAAGTGAAAGGGCTGGGCCCACTGCGGCATGGAGCCAAGATTCTGTTATGGCTAGGAAGTCAATATTGTGAGATGTGATGATGTCTGCAATATCTAGTGCGTGGGCTGGAAGTGATCTGGCGTTGGTGAGAGCTCCAAGAATTGATTGGTTGTGTGTGTTGGTGAGGGCAGGTGGGTGTAAGTTAGTTCGGGCCATGTGGAGTGAAAGGAGTGAGTGGTCGGGGCAGTTGTGACTGCTGTGTCCCTGGTTGACTTAGTTCTAGTTGCTAAGTGGGCATTTCTGAGTGACAGTGGGCAAGGGCAACTGATGGTGGTGCTGAGACCATCGGTTGTTGCCATGGCTTCCAGATTGTGCATGGAATGACGGTAGGTTGTGGATCTCCTGTCGGGCTGTGTGGTTGTGGATGAGTGCTGTTGATGGGAGGCGGGTCAGCTGGCAAGAGTTGGCATCAGGAGAGTTTGGGGAATGGCTGAAGGCTGGGATGTTCTGGGGCTGGATAGGGTCAACACGTGACTTGCTTAGATCAGGTAATTGAATAAAGCAGAGGGCATGGTGGTCGGTAGGGTAGGTAGGCTAAGTGCCAGTTGCTGAGCTATAGGGTCTTTGGGTGGCTGGTAGCTGTAGGAGGTGGTTGGCCTTGTTAGGAAGGCCAGCAGACTCACGGCTCTAGTAGAGGTAATGGGCACATAGGCTATGGCACACATATCAGATAAGGCACAGGTAACAGTTGTGGCACATAGGCTAGGGCGCAAGTATCAGATAAGGCACAGGTAACAGTTGTGGCACATAGGCTAGGGCACAAATATCAGATAAGGCACAGGTAACAGTTGTGGCACATAGGCTAGGGCACAAATATCACATAAGGCACAAGCTGAGGCACAGGTAGGACATATTGGATGCAGGCTAGGCTAGGGCATAGGTATCAGACCTGGGCACCATGTCGTGACTGGGCAGGAGCAAAGGCAGAGCACATGAGGTTAAGTGAGTTACGATGTGGGTGGTGTAGACCTAATTAGTGTCACATGGGGCAGGTATATCAAGGAACATGGAAGGACCTTCAGCTGCAGTATAATGGAAGCTATCGTTGTGCAAAAGTGCTGTGCGGGCGATAGGCAGTTGGGAATAGTTCTGAGCAGTGCTGCCGAAGGAAGCGTTTTTTCCTGGATGGCTCCTGAGAAAAGGGTTTTTCCTCGTGTGTTCCGGGAGTCTCTGTTTAGGCGGAGGGCCTGGTGGGCGGCCTCTGTGTACTCTAAATTGTTCCCACCTACACACAAAACATGAACATCCAGCCCACCATCATGTTTGGGCTACAATTCTAAAGATGTTCCATTGTAGTGGCCTTTTTAGCGCTGCGGTGTCCATTGCCAGTTGATATCGCAGCCATGTTTTTCTGCCAAGCAAAGTTCCATGCTCATCACTAAACACTGGAACCGATACATTCAGGGGGAGCCCCTGACAATCCACAATCTGAGGGACATGTCAGCAAATAGAAAGACAAAAAGAAACAATGCAACCGTTTTGTGAAAGTTGAAAATTGAATGCAGTGACAGAACAGCCCATAACTGCTAATGGTGGAAGTCCCCAGCATTTATTTTAAAAAATGAGCCCCTTAGTATGGTTCATTGAATGCAACGGAATCCCATTTAACCCATACAAAAAACTCCCAAACATGCATGTGTCACAAATGCATGCCACATCAAGGAAAACTCAGAAACATTACGGAATATTGACAGTTTTTTTTTTTTTATTATTGTTGTTTTTCGATAATATATCTTTACAACAAACACATTTTAAAAAATCAACATAAAAACAACATAAAACCAGTATTCTTATTTCTTTTCCTTACTCAGTTTACAATAATTTCGTAGTACTAAACATGATAGCAAAGGTGAATAAAGATAGGTATCAAAACAGCATTAAGTCATAATTATGACATATCTATCGACTACATGATCAAACCTTAACCTGTATATCAAGCGGGATTTTAGAGCACTGCATTCAGTCACAATTTAGTTTTTGTTGGTCGCTTCATCACATCCTCAATGGTAATCCATGATTATTAATCTTTTGCCAACTTGCTTTCAATAATAATTAAAAAATAATACAAGTCAATAATCAATGATCTCCTGTGTCCCCACATACATTGTAGCCACAGAGATTCAAAATCATAGATAGCAATTTCATCCACATATTTCCCAAGATGAATTTGCCTATCTTTTGCAAAGAAGGGACAGTATATTACCAGATGTTTCAGAGTCTCATTTAGTGTTGATTTACAAAATCTGCAACCTTCTACACATATTAATAGGCTATGCTGCCAATTTTTGATCCGAGCTGCTGTTCTGAAAAGGTTGAATTTAAACTGCATATCTAATTTGCAGATCTTTTGACAGGGTACCTGCTTGATATATTCAAGTACTGGTTTTTGGCTATGACGAAATTTGGCATATTCCCTATACAGTGTATAGGACCCAAATGTGTCTGCTGTGACTGCCCAATCATAGTGACGTAATTTCACCTTCACCGTTTGTGGCCGTTTGATTAAATCATCTGTCTTCATAGCAATTTTTTCTAGTGTTTTTACACATTGTTGTCCAGCATCATATACAAATTTTGGTGTTCCCTGTTTTAACATGTCTCCAAGATCTTCATACAATGAGTTTGAAACTGGGTCTAGCATTTTTGCATAACTGGCCATTTTGCGCCACAAATATTTCGTAGCCAGAGAGGTGAGTCCCAATACATGAATAATTATTATTGAATTTGGCAATGACATGGGTAAATGCAAGACTTGCTTCCATATTTTTTTAAGAATTATACCAATTTCAAGAGAACATAAGTCTAGCCCATAGATGATTATCGGTTCCACTTTAAGCGTATAGTATTCAATTAGTGGAATTAGTAAGAATTGACAGAGCTTCTGGTGTACTAATTTCATTTGAGAAATTAGTGGAGAAGCTTTAGTAATAATTTCCAACTGCCATTTCGCAAATGAATCAGCATTTGTTAAATTGTACCCTAAATATATCAAGCCCAGTGCCCGTTGAATAGACAGCCCTTTGATATTCCATTTGTAATGCATTAGCTTTTTCTTGTTGGTAAGAACCATAATATTCGATTTCTTTGTATTTAGGTTCAAGTTGTGATTGTCACAGAATTCAACCAGACATGTCAATTTGTTTTGCAGTCCGAATGGAGTAAGATCGAATAGTATTAGATCGTCCGCAAAGGCCATCCAATCCAGACGCATTACCCCCAATTTGACCGCGAAGGAATTACAACTTGACCATATTGCACCAATCTCTGTTAAATACAGATTAAATAGGGTAGCTGCAAGGTTGCAACCCTGCTTAACTCCTATATATATGTCAATTGGGGAAGTAAGAGAACCGTTTTGATCTATTTTTATCCTGTAGTTCGTGTTGGTATGAAGTAGTACAATCATTGCTATAATTTGAGGTGGTATATTAAGCTCTTGCATTCTTCTCCAGAGAATTTGTCTTATTACCGAGTCAATAGGTGAGCCAGTATGGTAGCGTTTAGTTGCGTGCCCATTCCTTTCCTGAAACCAGTTTGGAATCGGGAGAGGATCTCCTGTTTTACAATAAAGGTGTTTAGATCTTTTAAGATTAGGGCAGCAAATATTTTTGCTGCTGCATCTATAAGAGCTACCGGTCTAAAGTTTGCTGGATCGTTAAGTGGACCTTTTTTGTCTATAGGGATCACAATGGCCGATAACCAAGACACTGGTACTCTCTTAGTTTGAAAGACACATTCTATGCTCCTCAACATAATGCCCGCCCACAACTTAGTATCATCTTTTAAGACACAGGGGGGGATGCCATCCGGGCCAGCAGCCTTTGAAGGTTTCAAGTCGTTATTATCTTTTCTATGTCATCCACACCCCATGGGCATTTTAGTGGCAGGTCTGACATATTAACCACAGTCTGCTGATGTCTAAATTTGAGTGGCAGTGCATATTTGTTGCGATAGACATCTGTCCAAACTTCCCCACTGACAGCCGAAGTCAAAGGTGATATTTCTTTCATTAAAGGATCTCTTAGCATTGCCCAGATTTCTCTTGTATTTTTTTGAATAAGATTATGAATCATATTCTGATTAGATTTTTGATATTTGGCAAGTTTTATCTGTTTGATATCGTGTTTGTAACTTATCATAATAAGCTTTTTTTCTGTACGGTAAGATGATTTACCATTACAGAATTTCATCAAGTTACGCAGTGCTAAGTTCTTCTTCTTTTTCCTAGTGGCAATTTCTACATTATACAAACCCTTTTGATTTTGCAGTATATCATTCCCTTTTTGTGCTGCCAACCATTCAATGTGCCTACGTATCATGTTAGCATTTTGCAATTCGAAGGTCTTGACCTCGGGTATAGTCATCAACTGCGGATTCATTTTACCATTATCCCTGTTCACCAAGAAGTTCAATTCGCTGTACAGTCTCGTGTTCCATTGTATGGATAAGGCTTGCCGATCAATTTCCAGTAAAGACAAAGCAGGTAACACGTTATATACTGGAAGAGTACATTCGAACGAACACTCCAATATGCAGTGATCACTTGGATGTGAGTTTATGACGTTACACACAGATGCAGTATTAGATAGAGGTCCAGACATCACAATGTAGTCAATAGTAGAATTTTTGAGACCACGAGACCAAGTGAATAATGGATCTTTATCTAGATATGGTATTATTTGCATATCCCATTGATCAAAATAATTTGACCATATTTGTCCCCTTTCAAAGGAGGATTCAACATAACCATAGTTAGATGTTGCTTGGACCACACTACTTGTGGAAAGATTGCAGTTAAAGTCACCACCTATAATGATCATGACATTAGGAGAGTCTTCTACAGCTGCAGTCATTACATTATTTAGTTTTTCCATTATAGTATCTAGAGTGTTTGCCATTGGATTCCAATATAGAGAAATTAGTAATATATGTAGGTACATCATAGTGCTTGATGTAATTTCTATTGAGAGTATGTCAGCAGATGTAAGGACTTGCCGTGCCTTAACCGAGTAAATATGTTTTACAAAAATTGCAAGTCCACCAGATGGACGCCCAGTTGCGCCTCTCACTGCCCAAAATGCCATGTAGCCTTCTAGATAAATATCCTTGAGTGCCATGGTTTCCTGTACTATAATTATAGCAGGCAATTTACAATGTTGTAGTTTCTGGAGCCATGCATTCAAGTTCTTCAGGCCACAGCAATTCCATGAATTTATAAACAATGCATCATTTTATAAATTTACTTTTCCTGGAAACTCCCCAATTAGAGTTTTCATTAATGGTTCAAGTCATGCAAGGCTTGTGACAATTTGAGCCACTGCCTCTGATTGTACTCTTATTTTTTCATGCATGCTTACAAATTCGTTCTCTCTCACCTCAGCATTAGGTTAATTTTGGCACATTAGCACCTGATATTCAACAAAATTACTTGCATCTTCCATTGAGTAATACATCGATAGTTCATAACCCAGCATTTCAAAGTCTTTTACATGTTGCCATATTAAAGAAGCAATTATTATGTTTTGATATTTACACAACATCCTACAATTGGGAACATATGGGAGCCTAATCCAATCAATATAATTTGATACAAGGTTACGCAAGTTTGGAATTTGGTGAAACACTTTCATCAGAGAAGCCCGATTTAAGTTTGGTTTATCGACCTTTGACGGGTCTACCGTCCAGCCCTTCACCAATTTCATCTCAGGTGACACTGGTTTGTGATTGTTCATACCATTTTCATCGTGTCCATCCTGTGTCGTAGTATCTATATTGGGTTTGTCTTTGACATAGGCATCTAGTTGTATTGTATTTGCCTGTGAATTACCAGCCCCAGGTGCATTAGTTAACTCCATTTCTTTTTTCTCGTTTTGTGCATGACTAGTATCATTACTATTCGATGCATCTAAGGTCTGAGCCGTATCTTCAGTATTAATCACAGTACCATGAGATGGTTGAGTTAGAAAATCAATTTTTTTATCCATCTTTTCAAAAAAACGTTGGAGCTGTGTTTGTATGAGTAGAGGTGTAGATATATTGGCAGCATCTTTAGCAGCTACCGAGTTGTCTACACTACACCTCAGTTCTGGTTTTTTATTAGACCCCTTTACAGATGCGGATACAGACTTCTCCTTTACATTACAATCATCCAAAAGTGCCTGGCTTTCCATGTTTAATTGGGTTAAGTCAATGATCGTTTCATCCCTTGTTTTATTTACATTTTTTTTATAGCATCAACATTTTTTTTTGTTTTTTGTTCCCATTTTTTTTCCGTTAGGGTAAGCCCCACTTGTGTTTTACCATTTTGTATTCCTGTGTTTGCTTGTCTCTTTTTCGCTCTAGCATGAAGTTTTTTTGCTTTGCGAGACATAAAGTATGGTGTTTGGTTTTCATTAGAGCCTTCAGATACGATTTTAATAGGATCGTGTACTTTCATATTTGCTCCTTCATTTAAGTCAATCAGATCCGTGAGAGCCGAAGGGCTATCAGGACCACTATGGGATGGAGGAACAAAGTTATCACCATGTACAACCTGATCTCCACAGGGAACTGCAAAAGGAACTAGATTTGCCGCTAGGACAATTTGTTCCAATAGCAAAATTCTCTCATGTTGGAGTTTTGCAAATTCTGCATACGGGGGAGGGGGGAGCTGGTTTGTGTTTTTATCAAGTGAGCAAGAGTCTATATTTACTTCCAAGGTATTGGCCCTGTTCCCCAAATTAGTTTGGGTAGATTGTGATTTTAACACAGGGTCAATACAGTTGTTTACCGCTCCTATCGGTTCCAATACATTGATGTCATTTCTTGTAGTGCGTCTAAGAAGTTGTTCAGCCCAGAATGTATGGCATTTTTCCTGTGCCATCATATAGCCTTCAATTCTACTCAATCTAGAGGCAATATCAGAAGTTGCTGTGCTAAGGGCACCAATTGCTCCGTGGGTATATTCGTGACCCTTATCCAGCAAGTTTAGAATCCTTGCCAACACAGGAACATTTTGTAGCTCCTGTTGATTGAGATCAACCAGCATATCTTCAAGTGGGAAGAGTGGTAGTGATGAATTTGGTTGGCGTATTGAATCAGAGAGTCTTTTAGCTAGAAGTGGGTCAGACCCTAACACAGGTGAGTGTGGATACATTATATCAGATGGATTGCTCACCAAATCATGGGCAGGTGAGCTTGCATTTTGTTTTTTCTCTTTTTCTCCCCACACCATCTCGTTTTTTCTTGTTCCTTTTAATTGATTGAGAATGGCCGCAATTGCTGCATGAAAGTGTACTTGTTCTCTCAAACCCCGAGAGCTCGCTGCGGGGGTCGAGGGACCATTTGATAGGCGGGTTCTGCTGTGTAGTTCTGCCAGAACCACTGGTGCTACTAATGAAGTATCATCAGTAGACAAGCTATGTCCATCGCTTACCGCACCCAGCAACGAGCTATCAGTGATGGGTATATTACATATAGGATTTGGTGGATATGTAAGTCCATCAGTATTCTCCATGTGTATTTGAGCAAGTGTATCTATTTTGTTTGATGCTTCATTGGAATTTACTAGATCAAACGCTGGTAAATTTAAAGTGGGTATATTTGAAAGCATTGAGGCTAGTTCCTTGTCGCTTGAAGTCTTACTAGTGCTTCTCCCTTTTTTCTTTGTTTGATTTATAGTGTCCTGAGATAACTCATCCACTGACATGTTTCCTTCGCTTAACATAGAAGGAGACCCGTTAAGACACCTTTTCCCGTTTCTTAACTTTTTAACCATGCAATACAGCCTCAAATCGCAACTACCTATTAATTGCAGATATTGCGAAGTACGCACCCAATCAATTAAACAACACGCTTTCCAGTGATGCTTTGGGTATCGTATGTTATGGTCCCCCCAGCCACTAAACAGTCTCCTTATACAATTTCCCGCTTATGAGTCAAATCAGCCCTGTTTTCTACACTTAGCACCTTAACATTTGCAATTTACAATTCATACCTCCATCATTGCAGGCATCAAATAATTGTCTGACCTTTGATATCACACTTATTTTCACAGAACATGCACGCCGCACCCCGCACCGCGAACAGCAAACAGTACTTGATGTACTTGCTGGGTGCGCGCGCGGGTGCGCTGATGCAGGTGATTTTATTTGGTAGCGTGCGCGCCAAGGAGGCTGGGCCAGCGGGTTAGTACCTTTAAACAGCAAGAGAAAAGGCAGTGTTACGTACTGTCAGATAGTTTGCTTGTAACACCCCCTCACAACCTGCTGTTGACAATGTGCCCAACACAACTACACAACTCTCGTTAGCAGCTCGTGTGAACCACCGGTGTTAGCAACTCGTGTTAGAGTTAGACAAACAGTCACCTTTTTCAGTTTCTATGAGCTAGGCAATCCAGTGTTGCTGTTAAAGACGTCCTCCTTGTGGACAAACAGCAGCACGGCGGGCGAACGCAACGCTCCAAGCTCCAATGTACTCCAATGGAAGTGAATAAGGAAACCGCAGCGCAAACCGCACAAAGTCCTTCGAGACAGCAAACAGTACTTGATGTACTTGCTGGGTGCGCCAGTTTATTGACAGTTTATTTGTATGTACTGAATTTACATAGCGCTTTTGCCAAAGTGCTGAACAAGAAAACCAACGCTACAGTACAGGCAACTGGTATAAATCACATGGAGACATTATGATAACAGTAGGTGAGCTTTAAGAGAAGAGTGAAATAAGGATAGAGAAGAGGAAGAATTAACAGCTAGAGGTAAATAATTCCAGATTTTAGGAGCTAGTAGAGAGAACGAACAGAAAAGAGACAGCGCACTAGGAGGTTTAGGAGTAGTGAGAAGCAAAAGAGATTGGAAATGGAGTGAGCAGGTGGGGCCATAAAAAGAAACCGAGGCATGATGAGGGCGGGCCAGACTGTGCATGCACTTAATAAATGGTAGCCAGGAAATAACCATATTGTACTGGTATAGTAGTACACGGTGGAAGAAGAAAGAGTGGAAGAATTGAAACTAGAGTGGCGGGGGGCAAGATGTTAAGCAGGTAGACCAATGAGAAGAGAAGAGCAATAGTCAGTCTTGAAAGAATCAGGGTAGAAATGAAGAGTTTAGAGGCTTGAAATGAAAGGAAGGAGCTTACTTTCAAAATGTTAAAGAGTTGGACACGACAGGCAGAGCAGTGTTAGTAATGTGAGAGGCGAAAGAGAGAGAGAAGAATCAAAAGTAACAGATTTAGAGCATGTTCGGATATAGAGATAAGAGAAGAAGGTAAAGAAATGAAAGGAGATGGGGAGTAGAAGAGATTTGCAAAGGAAGGAAAAAAAAGAAGTTCTGTTTTAGAAGGATTGAGATGGAGAAAGTGAAACTGCATCCATAAATGTATAGAAAGTACAAATGGCAGGATAGACCGAACGGTTTAATGGCATCATCAAGGGGAGTAGTATAGAGCAAAAATAGAAGCGGACCAATGACCAAGCCTTGGGGGAAACCATGATGTAGTGGAATAGCTCGCGAGCGTTTACCAGACCGAGATATGGAAAAGGAGTGATCCGAAAGGTAAGATTGAAACCAGTTGAGAACAAGAGAAATACCAAAGGAGAAAAGAGAGGCCAGAAGAAGAGAACGCTCCACCATGTCAAAAGCAGCAGAGAGATCAAGTAGAATCAGATAAGAAGGTAGTTTAGAATGGCGGGATGTGAGAATAGTCAGTAATAGTGAGAAGAGCAGTCTCAGTAGAATGAAAAGGATGGAGAGCTGTGGTCCAGATAGATAGAGATCTGGTAGTCAACAATATGTTCCAAGATCCTGGAAAGAAAAGGCAAGAGAGAAAGAGGATGGAAGTTGGCAGGGAAGAATGAGTCGAGAGAAGGTTAATTAAGAATGGGGAGGTAGAGGGAGAAAGTTTAAAAATAATAGTGAGATGGGGAGAAGAAGAAAGACCTTGGGAATAAGAGAGGAAGAAATAGGATCGAATTGGGATGCTGATGGATGGGCATGAGTAATGAGGTTAGCTGTATCAATGTCAGATAGGAGAGAGAAAGACGAAAAAGAATTGCAGAGGGGAGGGGAAGTATGTACAGGAAAATAGTGGGGAATGGAAAATGTTTGGTGGGATGAGGGCAGGAGGAGAACCTTATCACTCAAGAAAGTCGCAAAGTCCCAGGGTGTGGCGGGGAATCACATGGGTCAGTAGAATTTGATTTAAAGTCTCGAAAAGATGTTGCGTATGAGGAGATAGAGAAAGAATCAGATTAGAGTAATATTGCTTTTTAGTGGCATGTAGAGAAGAGTCATAGGAGGAGTACAAGGAAGATGGGGACTCCAATTTACCTGTGGACTGGGATGTGTTCCATTGTCACTCAGCACCATGAAGAGAAGAGCAGCGCAACCGAATGTTAGGGATAAGCCAGGATGTAGGAGATTTATAGGATGGTTGAAAAGGGCAGGCAGCGTGAAGAAGATCCAAAGAAGAGTGGGGAGCAGAACTAATGGAGGATGAGTGTGATAGAATCTCCACATGCCCCTGCACAGACGTTCTGCACATCCACACAGCAACAGATAGACAAGCCTACAAATGATTGATATAGTACTGGCCAGTGAGTGCACAGGAAGCCCATACACATAACACTAAAATCCCTTAAACACACATGTCATCTGTTCATACCGCATAAAAAACGACCCATCACATCACAGCTCTGATGCATAATCTCATACATACACTTAGCCCAGAACATCCTGTCTACTAAAACTACATGCTTTACATTTACTAATGTTCAGCGAGTGAATGAAAATTCCCTTACCATACTGCAAAATACCAAAAAAAAAGATACATATGTTGCACCAAAAAAGAGCTGAAACATCAAAGCACTTATTACTACGACTAACTACCAGCAAGGAAATAAAGCAATCAAAAAAACACACATGTTTGGTAATTAACATACATGTATTTACAGAAATACAATGTCAATGCTTCTGGAAAAGAATATCTCCTGCAGAGCTCATGGGAAATCCACTGCCCAGACTGTGGCCAACAGCCCTACCTCTGTAAGAAAGGCCCAACATATCATCCACAGTGCTGTGAAGCCATAGGTTCGTGGGCCCATGTACACATATTTTATCAACAGTCAACAATGAATAGATCTCAGAAAATCAGGGTTTCCTCTCCATTACAGTGACAGCAAAGAAAAAGAGAAGCAGGACACCAGAAAATGAGAAACACCAAAAGAAGACTAAAATGTCTCATTAAAACACCCTCGCCATCCTTTTAGCAAGTAGAAATTAAAGATATATCCAACAATGTTTTAAAAATAAGTCCTGTGCCATGAAATAGCTACAGTGCTAGTAAACAGTGTTAGAAATATCAACAGAACGCTAACTCCCGAAAATAACATTAACTGAAGTTACTAAAGTTGGTAACATAACTGTACTTTGTTAGTAAACGAAACAGCTATTGTGATTACTAAACATGAGAACACAAACAATACTTCAAATGCACATACTAATATGTATTACTATGCAGGAATAGATACATGTATTAAGAGCTTCAGTCATTGTGGAACCCGTGGAACCCTCCCTCCCTCCTCTTCCTTACAGCATGCTGACTGGACACTGGGTGTACCTTAGAGTCTCACTGGCCCCGGCAACCCCGCCAGTCCTCTCTCGCGCTTGCCTCAGGGCCCTACACTCCCCACCCTCACTCATTGCACCGGCAAACTTAAACCAAGAGAGTGACTCCCTCTGCATTTACCCCGGTCTCAACCGACGGGGTGCACTTGATCCTCAGCCATCACCAGACCACCATGAATATGGTAAGTAGAAATTTAAATGCAAACAAACACAACAAAACAATAAAGCATGCCTTCACTTTGTTTACCGCAAACCTCACTCGGGAGTAACAGGCTGCTGTAAAGGCTATAGAGCAGAACATTGGTAGCAAGAATTTAACAAGTCCTCAAGTAAACATTAGTAATATTTCTCACAATACAATATATAGATGGGGTTGTTCACAGTTGCAAGATGACCATGTGCTCCCTGATGATTTTAGTTCGGCCATCTGGTAGACCAGGGTACCAGCGGGGGCTGCCTTTTAGGTGGGGCATGCAGTTTTGCACCAGATACTAGCTGGGATGGGGGGGGCCAGTGTAATTTGCACAAGGTGGTGGTGATGTGGTCAAATTTCCTAGAGCCGGTGATGAGGCGAGTCAGGGTGTGATGGGCCACTTCGAGGTGGTCAGGTGAGCAGCCTGAAGCCCTGTGAGGAGTGCATTACCCCTCTCGATATGCAAGATCACCTGGGCCTGCTCCACTTTTCTGAAGTCCTTTGGCAGGAGGAAGGGCTTGATCTGGAGTAGAGAGATATGATACCAAGCCATTTGACCGTTTGTGATTTATTGTTTAAAGGATAGATTGCTATCTACCATAAAGCCTAGGGATTTTGCTTAGTAGGTGAGGGTTGTCAAAGCTTATTTTGTTGAACCACTTTTGAGGGTTCCTAGTGATTGCATCAACAGTCGCAGCATCGACAAACCGTACCATTGACAACAAAGCATCTAAAATAAAAACCATTAAATGCATTTCTTTTATGTTGTTTATTTTTATGGAGAGGTTCCCCCCAAACCCCTTTTTTAATGTTTTACCCAAACCCCCTTTTTAATGGTTTAAAACACATTTTTACTAAACTATACCCTTTACCATTGAACCATTGCTCCATATGCCTGGCATATTTAATGCAAAGCAATCCTTGTATGCTAGTCTACATGTGCCAAAAATACTATGGGGGTCATTCTGTGTATGGCGGTAGGGGGTTAACGGCACCGGTAAGGATGCCGGTGCCGTTAACCCCTACCGCCGCATTCCGAGGTCCCTTAGCGGGTCCCACTAGGGCCAGCTGGTTTTACCAGCCGCCCTTCACGGGACCCGTTAAGGGACCATGGAGCTAATAATGGGCCCGCAATTTGTGGGCCCATTATTAGCTCCTTCCCCATTCCCATTGAGCCCTATGGGGGCTCAATGGGAATGGGGAATGGTTTTTGAAATGGGGACTTACCGGGTCCGCATAGGTCGGAATGTCCCGGTAAATCCCCATTCCGACTACCCGGACCCGCACCCGAATTTGGAGATAGCCATGCTGCTAAGAGCACCATGGCTGCCTCCAAACTCGGAATGACCCCCTATGACATTTACAGCTCGCTCCCATATGAATGAATCTTCAATAACACCAGCAACCACTAACTACATCTCCCCCACCCACTACCACCACCACTGGACCCTGCCCAAAGCCTTGCACTGTGGTGAAGAGCCTCATGATTAAGATCATGTCCTCAGGCTCCAGAGAGGTGCAGATCTCAGCGGTTTGCCAGAGCGGGTTTGCAAAACTGAGGGTTTTGAGGAAGGTGCTTCCATTTCTTCCGACTAAGGCTAGGAGTGAAATTGTCACAGCCGCCATCATGGGTGCAATTGACTATTGCAACAGCATTTATGTTGGCTAGCCAGAAGCACTACTCCAACGCCTTCAGATCTTGCAGAACGCAGCAGCCAGACTTGCACTTGGTGCCCCGAGACTGTCCTATTCCTACAAGATTTAAATACATATAATATATTTGACTGTATATGGTTTGCAAATAATCATCGACACATGGAGAATTAGAAAATGCAAACAATGTCCCTAATATTAAACGGTTTAGGTCTATTTGATCGAAAAAATTGACCTATTCCGAATTGACCTAATTTATTTTGTTCTCTTTTTGTACGAAAATGCGGGGGGGGACCTCCCGCCGCATACCCCATTTTAACCTGGTCCCTTACCCCACCCACATCTATATTTAATTAAAATGGACCGAAATTCCTAAAAAAAATAACCAATAAAAATGTGGTCAATTTGGAAAAGGTCAATTGGGCCACGATCAAGTGTGCTAATACCATATTAAATATATGTTTGACATGCACAAGAGAAAAGTTTTCTTTATTCTTATTCAACAAATTGACTTTGTTAATGAAGGTTGCACAGGAGGTTTATTCTAAGTTTAAAGTGGGCTTGGAGCAGTAGCTGCAATGTATTGGATCCCTTATAAATGTGATGGACATGTAAATTTGACATTACCATTGCAATGTGTGCCTCACCTGCAAGAACAGGACAGTCTTAAATGTACATGGTGTTACTGTCTTCATTTGCCTTATGCTTCTGTTAGCATATATTAAGTATATAAGTATATCAGCACAGCCAGTAGAGCCCCCAGGCAAAGTGAGAAATAAACAGAACAGCGGGTGGGTGGAGTATGCAGGTAATGCAATGAGTAAGAGAGGATGCAACTTTGACATAAGGTAAACCTCTGGCATATCCAAACTGAGTATCTTATGTCATACTGCAGAGTGAAGGGGAAACATTAGACAGGAAGAGGAGGAGGAATTATTTCCAAGCTAACAAGTTACAATAACTAAAATTCAAGAAGCTAGAGAAAGGGACCTCAAGAAAACAAAACCCTATCAAAAGCAGAGAAAACCTTACAGAACACATCAGAGCTCATTTTGCTCCAGGGTGTCATGTAAATGAAATGTGTAAAAGTCCTGTGTAAGGCATTCACGCATTTCATTTGTTACAGCCCATTTTCATTATTTTGAATAGTGGAGAGAAAGGTTGGATCGTAACCCACCTACCCCTTATCCGCCATACAAATATTTCAACATTTTCATGCTGGCTCAAATGATGTGGATGCCTATAGAATCTGCCTACTTTTTACACCATCAAAAAGCAGTTGGATCCCATCGAAAACCATTGTAAATGCTGCCTGCCATGCGTGCATGGCAGGTAGCGTTTACTCCATTTGCAGTTCGGAGTGCATAAGGGTGGCGCACAGGTGAATACACCACCATTTCACACTCCCCTTTTGCACTCTGAAGTGCAAATGAGGAAAATTACATGGCGAAGGCCTGTTTCTACAAAAGTGTACATTACAGGTCCCCCATTGTAATTATGAGGAACTCTGAAATGAGCCCCAAAGGGTACCACAGGAACAGGCAGGGATGAGGAGACCAAAGTAGGCAGAAAAAAAGATTCAATATATCTGGAGACAAGCAGCAAGCCCTGGAACATGGTGTCTCCATGACCTCGTTTCATCACTTCCAGTACTTCCAGTAACAAGGCTTTAGTTATCCAAGCCTCTATATCATTTGTGGCAGCCATTTTGGATTGGAACTGTGCCTACCTTTATTGGAACATCCAAATGGCAGCTCCTTCTGAAGCCCATGTAATCTCCAATCGGTTTAACTGCCTTTTTACTTCTAAAAACATCACACCCAGAATACAAATCATGTATTCATTTCTAAACGCATAGTTTACGAGTAAAGCACTAGTCTCTGACATAAGGGCAGACTGCACTTCTCAAGTTCAAATCCTGCAGCAGTTCTGATTCACCATTTATCGTTCTGAGGTTGATAAGTCGAGTACCATAAAAGGGAATCTGACATGAAGCACTATATAAGTACTCTAAATATTATTGTTATTATTCAGATTTCAAAATGTATCTGCTAAAAAAGCAAGATCTTATAAAAGATCAAAATGATTCCTACCCACAAAAGCATGTGCTCTATCCACAGTCCATGCATAGCACCCTGCATACATATTTGCCCTAATCACTGTCTCTGGGGTATAGCATCAAGCTCACTTCTTTGCCTCAACCACAGTCACATGGATAAAACTCCCAGCTTGCTTCTTTGCTACAGTTGCAAGTACTGGGATTTAGTGCCCAGCTTGTTTCTTTACCACAGTCCAAGTCAGAGGGAAATAGCACCAGCTTGCATTTTTTCGACAGTTCTAGTCACAGTGATTAATACCCAGCTCATTATTTGTAATCCACTGAGAGTAACAGTGCATGGTCGACTTCTTCCTGCTTCAATAGATATGGTGTTCTTCTCACCCTTCAGGATATAGTGCTTAAACCACTCTTCAGGGATATAGTGCCCATCTCAAACTACAGGGGTTTAGGTTCCAGCCCACGCTCCAGTAACATAGTCCAGAGTACACTGTCCAAGGATATAGTCCCCAGCTCATTCTCCAGTAGTCGTAGTTCTGTTGTAGGAAGATCAGGCTATCCAACCATGAATCTTCTCTGATGTTTCAAGGCAACAACTTAATCAGGCTCTGTGCTCGTAGCGATCGCTTCTGCTGTACGGGATCCTGTGGAGGAGTACTGACTAGAGCATCTCTCTCCATCTCTATTCTAAGCTTGCTGGTCTTCTCTTCCTTTCCCCTGGAACTCTCTCCTGGGGCACAGCACTTCCCCAATTCCCAAATCTGTTTCATTGTTTCTTCGGGTGTATTGAACACAGGGGCCTTGACTAACAGATGAGACCCACTGAGAAGGAGGTCTGAGATGCTGTAATCTCCAGATCTGATCTATAGTGTTTCTGATGGTCAAATGCAGTGATCTCTCTGGCATTGGGACCCTCTTCCTCTGACCTCGTGTATGAATGGGAGCACAGCAAATATAATTCATAAGAGTCAGAGACTAGGTCATCAAGATTGTGGATGGTGCTGGAATGAAAAGGGGCTGCTCCCACCCTGTAGTGCCTCCACTTAGCTCATGGCTCTGCTAACAAGTCCCTAGAAGGATGGCTTTCCTGGGCTGCAGAGCCCCCACCAGTGTCACAGCCTACATTGGCATGTGTTCATACAGTTGCATGGCAATATTACTGGCATTATGGGCAAACAAAAGGTGTTTGTTCTTATTTGGGTTTCTGACCAATAGTGGCAGAGCCTGAATGGGCATGTGTTTATACAGAGTTCTTACGTCGGAGTACTGTGGTTTTGCACCAGATCCTAGATGGGATGGAGAGTCAGTGTAATTTGCACCAAGTGGCAGTGATGTGGTCAAATTTCGTAGAGCTGGTGATGAGGCTCGCCGTGTTGTGGTGGCCTGCTTTGAGGGGGCCAGGTGAGCAGATGGAAGCCCTCTTAGAAGGGCCTTATCCCAGCTGATATGCCTGCTCCACCTTTCAGAAGTCCTTTGGCAGGAGGAAGGGATTGATCTTGTGGAGTAGAGAGATCTGATAGCCATTTGATCTTTTTTCGCGATGTGTCAACGCCTGCCTGGTAATTTTTCTTACAGTGGAATTGGCAATATTAATGCCATTAAAGGCAAAGATAACATGAGTGTTCTTACATGGGGCACTGGCTTATAGTGGCACAGCCTGCTTAGGTAAGTTTGAATGCAGTGGCATGGGATAGATATGTTTTGCTACAATTGCATTACTGGCATTATTGGCAAAGTGTGTTCTTTTGTGGTAATACTAGTATATATAGTAGCATAAATTGACAAAGCCAGCATACATTTGTCTTCTTGCAATGCCTTTACTGGCCTTATATTAAAGCCAAAATGTGGGTGTTCTTTTGTGGAAATACTGGAATGTATTGGCACAGGCAGCATGACACTGTCTTGTTACACTGGCAGGATACTCCCATATATTGTGGGCACAGCCAGTATGAAGATGTCTTCTTACACTGGCAGAATAACCGGATATATTGTGTGCAAAAGCATCATATAATTTTCTCCTGAGTATTGTTGGTAATTTTACATCTATTAGATTATTTTCATGTGTTACCCTTCAAACCCAATTGTGAATTGTATAGCATTTCACCCAAGGTTTCAAAACCAGTGTGTTTTAAATGTAACCATTTTAATGCATTATTTTAAATAGTCTTTTGGTGCAAACCACCTCTTTGCTTGGTTTGGGGACATCAGTACGCTCGTACACATTCATGGAAAATATTTAAGCCCCTCCAAAGAAGCAATTCACCTGCTGCTACTTGTGTGGTGGTATGGTTCGTTATGTTTATTTTGTGAGGATGTTGAGAAATTTGAACAGAGACAGTACTTGTGAGATCATGCTTTTATTGCAGTTTACAGTTGCTTCGATTTTAAGCTTGAAGAAAGGCCTACAAGAAGTGACATTATTTACAAATAATAAGGAATAACTTAACAAAACAGTGTCATGGATGGGACAACACAGAGTAGGGTCCCTAGGTGTTCCCAGCACCTTGGGATGAGGATTCCAATAAACATAACATTCTCAAACCTAATCTTAACAATTCCCTGCCCCTCCAGGAATGCCCTACACCATTAAACAAAATCCAACAAGTTGTCGACAAACCTCAATCAATTAATCAATGTACAGCCCTAGCCTGAAAACAAACACAAAAGATAGTTTCTGGGAAATCTTCTCCAGGAAGAGCTCATGATTCTGACCTCTCCACTGACATTTTCTAAATACAGTCAGAGTTCCCCCACGGACTCTGTTTCTTTTCCAGACCACACTGCAGTCTTTCTGTTCTCCAGACATCTCCATCTCCCAGTTTATTCTCCAAACCACTGAAAAGTCTTTCCGTTCTCCAGCCCTCTCCAAAGTTTCTTATCAGCACTTGGTTTTCTCATAGGTTCAGGGTACTCGCTCCTTCCCCGTGCCTTTGGTGATATGGTGGTTACTTCTGTCTTGACAAGAACAGAAACACTTGTAACATCCTGAGTTGTGTTGATCTAAAGATCATACCACTCTTCTGTTCCAAATGAAAAAAGAACAGAAGATCTCTGTCCTCATTAAGGGCCCCAATTAGACAGTCTCTGGATTGCTTATAACAGGCCAACCCCTCAGGCCTTGTATCCAAAGGAGAGTCAGTCTCTCCCACTCTCGCTCTCTCTCTCTCTCCTCTTTCCCTCTGACTCTCTAGATTAGGGTGCTTACTCCTTCCGTTGTCTTTGAGTTTGTGTTAATGGCTTCCTTTCCTACACCACACAAACATACATCTTCTTTATATGCAAAAGAGCATTTATCCACCACAATAAGGGTCTTTCTTAGGTGGTAGATATTAGTACTCCCCTGCCATGGTTCTTCCTTTCTAAAGTTTCTTTCTGAGGAGCCCAGTCCTCAGACCCTCCAACTTACTTTGTGCTTCTGTAGTAGAACCAGCTGTTGGCTCCACCTCCTGCACAACACTGGTCCTCGTGACGTGGTCTCTATCATCTATCTGGAAAAGCTTCTGCTATATGGCTGGCAACAGGTAGGCTACATCTGCCCATGTAGAGGTCTCCCTGTTTCGCCCAGGGGCAATGGGCCGCACGTCTACTTCTTGCCATTCTACATACTTTAGTGTCTTCCTCCAGCCCATTTTATACATCTGTGGCAGTGGATGTGTTGGTAATCTGTCCTGGAATTGGTCTTTCCCTTGGGCGACTTGTCTCGGTCCTCTGATGGGTCCCTTCACCATTGAATTCCTATTGGGCTGGGCTCTTACACAATTATTGTTAACTTCCACATATTGGTTAAATATTGGTTACAAGGTAAATTGACTTTATTATTTCCAATTGCCGATTCCATGGCTTTAAACATTTCCTGTGACAACAGGACCATCTGGAAATCCCCTCTGTGTGTTTGAATTTCTGCTGTGCTCTGTGGCTGTCTGTGTTCGCTGGGAAAGTGTGGAGTGCCATCCCGCCTCGCTGCACAGTCCATGGGCAGCCTGGAATCTGCCTTCTCCTCTGATTCACAGGTAAGCTGGTTCACAGCTTGCAATCAACTCTGCTCAGCATGATCAGGGACAGGAGTACCTGGGACTTGCAGTCCCTTTGCGATGGCCAAGGTTCTGATATCCTCAAAGAGGAAAGTATAATTTTGTGTCTTGGAGAGGTGACTAGCCGAGTGATTTCTGGTCTCTGATCTCAGAGGTCTGTGAAGGGTGAGGAATGAAACTCAGACACAGATGATTTATGAGTTTGGCCATAAAGAATTATTAAATGAAAATGGGTGTGGAAATGCCTCTCTGTCCCTGCTCAAGAGGTGTTTTCCCTACCTAAAACAAATTTAATGGGTCAGTCCTTTGTCAAGATGTCCAAAGTAAACTGTCCTGTGTCCAAAGTACTATTCTGGTCCTCACATTCTAAAAATCAACTATAAGGTGAAAAGGGAAATGTATTCGGCCTTGGAAGGTGTACAAACATTAGAAAAGGGAAAATGCTTAACTCCAACAAAGGTTCCAGGAGGATAAAGTTCACAATTCCAGAGTGTGGTCTCCTTCCCCAGGATTTCTCTTCACTCAGCTTTGCACTGGTTTCTTTAAGTTCCTTCAGATCAAATATATTTAATATACAAATTAGCTTGACTGACAGTAAGATTCTTGATAAACTACCCGGTGTACTCTCCTGGCAGGTTTCTTCTTACTCCTTGAAATCTCTTAATAACACTCTTTAGTTACTTTCTAATGTATCCTTCTCAGAACTTTCTCTTTCAGTGTTTTTTTATAAATTGCGTAATTTGGTTTTACCCGGTATATTCTCCTGCTGGGATTCTTTAATATGCAAACACTTCTTGTTGTCATATACAAACACTTATGACTTGCAATGCCTGGTATGCTCTCCTGCCAGGGCTTTTCTTATGTGCATAGTTCTGCACCTTAGGTATGCCTAGAGCACTCTCCTGCCAGCGCGTTTTCTTATGTGCAAAACACTTCTTCTCATACACAAAACACTTGTGACTTGAAATGCCTGGTATACTCTTTTCTGCCAGGGCTTTTTCATATGCGTATTACACGCATTTGCAAACGTGACGAGTTGTTTCTTTAAGTAATATTGCACTTTTCGTTCTTTCTGATTTACTTCAGGTCCCATTGCCAAAATGTCCTGGTGTCCCCTCTTCCCTCAGGTGGACTCACTGGTGCGCTGTAGTGGGAATGTTTTCTCCCGCGGTGAACCTGCAGAGGTACGTTGGCGTACTGCTTCCTTCCTTCATGCTTCGTGGCTCCTGCCGTTCCCGCAGCTCTCGCTTGCCTATTCCGGGATCCAACAATGCAGAGGTTGCTCTTTGGTACAGCTCCACACCAGGAAGACATCCTCCCTCCTTTGGTGGGAGTACAACCCCTCCAGCCAGCTCCTCCCTGTCAGCCGGCTTTGCTGTTTAAATGTTCCGCCGGCCAATATGTGTTCACAACAACTGGATCGTGGCTTACGTTTTGGGCCTTCACTGATCTTCATGCAGCTTCCTTGTGGCAGTACTTTTATCCTTAGAAGAAGGGAAGTCAGTGTATGATAACTTGTAAGTAGAGTTGGGGAAGGTGCTCAACAGTTCTAAAGCGGGAATTAAGAGAGCTATAACAGTATGCCATAAAGGCATGGGGAATGAAAGGGGTATCCTCAAAAGCAAAAGGGGGGGATATCATCTCTCAACCGATGATGTCATGACATTCTCCTGTGGGTTATCCCCCCTCATGGGGTCCTCCCTCATATAGCTGACCCCAGGGTCAGGATCAGGTAGCAGCTGCTGTCGCCTGGCCAAATTGGGGAAGCTGCCACTGGGAAAGGAGTGATGACACCATAGGATTCATTACAGGTCTGATCTGGGTCTGGACGGGTCTCTTATGCCTGGTCTGGTCTCTGCAGTCTGGTGTAATGTGATGTCTGTATATTGGTCTTGACTGTGTTCTGGTCTCTGAGGTCCAAGCTTGTCTGGTCTCTGATCTAGTATGGGGTCTTGTCTGGTCTCTGGGGTCTTTATGACTGCTGGTATCTGGGGTCTGCTCTGCGGTATGGCCTGTTCACTGGTGTATGGTCTGTTCACTGGTGTTCTGGTCTCTTGGGGTCTGGTCTCTGTAGGTTTTATCTGATCTCTGGGATCTGGTTTCTAGGAGTCTGTGCTCTGGTCTCTGGGGTGTGACCTCAGGGATGTATATCTATACATCTATCTGTCTGTCCGTTCCTATATATATATATATACACACACACACATGGAAATCTCTGTATCTATCCTTGTACCTGTACCTGCCCCTGTCATTCTCTAGACCCGTCTTTCTTGGTACCTGTCTGTCTCTACGCTTTTTCCTGTCTGTTTCTCTACCTGTCTGTCTCTATACTTGTACCTGTAGATCTCCAGCATGGGGTCTGGCATGCTCATGAATATTGCCTGTTGTCAGGCTGGGAATCCTGTGTAAAAGAAAAACTGTTTCACTTTCACTTACAAACTGTATATCTCCTTTAAACTAATCAATGTCCTCTGGGCCATACTGCCCCCATTCAATGACAGTCCTCTCCCTAAACCCCTCCTCTGGCAGCCATCTTCAGCTTTTTCCTACACGCCGCAGTTTTAGGAGTCTTCCAATTTGCTCTGCGAGTTACTTCTACATTTTTGTGTATTTTTCAATGGAAAAAGGATCTATTTTTGTTCTGCAAGAGCCTGTGTGCTCTTTTCTCCATCTGTCGACAGCGGGGATCCGTTGTCAGTGAATTTCAGCGCCACCTCAAGGGCAAAGATCGTGGAAGTCTCCAGAAGGCCATTGGGCCTACTTCGCACCCTCCGACCATGGCGGAGGAGAAGAAGGAAGGAAGATCCCTCTTCAAGCCATGCACCAAGTGTGGACTTCGGAATGTGTTTGTGGAGGACAAACACCTGCAGTGCCTCTACTGCCTGCATCCGGACCACAAGGAAGGAGATTGTTAGATATGCCTCAGCTTCTCCAAGAAGACGATGAAGGATAGGCACAGTGCACTGGCGGGGAGGCTGAACACCAAGGAATCTGCCCCATGCTCTGAGCAGGGTCATGCCTCACCCAGGACCGGCCGGTCCAAGGAGCGGCCTTCTAAGTCCTTTGAAGGCGTCTCATCTGTGTGGACCCAAGAACCGCAAGTCCGGGTACACCGGGGCCACCGCGCAAGCGGGTACTGCAATGGATAGGGCGCAATCTACATCACCATCCGCCTCCATTGCCAGCCGGCAATCAAGCTCCTCCTCGAAGAGGAAATCGTCCAACCCGGCTAAACTGCAGAAGAAGCTCGAGAAGCCTGGGTCGGAGGAGAAGGGCGAACTGCCTCAGAAGGCCCTATCGGTGCAAAAGAAGTATTCGTCGATGTTAGAGCTGGTGGCTGCTGCTCTTACGAAGGGGGCTGACCCCGTGAAGGTAGCCCCCACAGTACAAAAGGTGTCCCGGCCCCTGTGGCACAAAATTGCTGCAGTGATTTTGGTGAAGTCTGCTAGAACGCCAGAGAAGGGGATGCATTCTCTGAGCCTGACTCAAACCCCCAGGGTAGAAATAAGGGGGGTCAAGGATGCCCCGGATGAGCCCTTGGCTGTGCTGCAGGCCATGAAAGGTTCATCCAAGGACAACGAGGACCTGGATTCCTTACACACAGTGGAAGAGGACGAAGGCGACGACAGCCCGGGTCCTAGTATTCCGATCGCGCCAGCTCAGCCAAGGGATGTCACTCTGGACATCCTGTCGATCTTGGTGTTGGAGATCCAGAAGAGGATGCCACAGGGCCTGGTTCATATGTTCCCACAGGCCCCCGTTCAGCCACCAGCGAAGAGTGGGTAGCGTCATCCGATGCCCCCATTTCAGCCACCACGTCTGCGTTCGGCACCCTCTCCCCCAGTAGACCCAGACACAGGGACAGATATGGCCATGGCCAACATGGACAACAACAATATTGTTGCAGCGGGTCTCCACAGCCTAGGGCTTCCCCACCAGATGAGGTGGGGTCGTTCCATTCAATGATCACCAGAGTCTCTGAGCGGTTCCAGCTTTTGCCTGAAGAAACCAAAAAGGAGGGTTTACTGTACCAGAGGCGCAAGGCCAAGAAGAAGACAATCATGGCGGTGCCCCTTCTGGACGACATGTGGGAGGAGGGCCTGGCCCTCTTGTAGAACCATTGCACAGCTCTGGCTAAACGGGATGGGCTGCAGAAGAAGTACAGGGTGCCGGAATCTGCACCCAAGTGCCTGAGGTCGCAACCATCGCCGGATTCAGAGGTTTCAGTGGCCATGAGGAAACAGTGATCTAACCCATCCTCCTCATCTTCAGTCCCTCTGGACAGCGATGGGAAGAAGACGGATGCCATTGGAAGAACGTTGATTTACACTGCAACGTCTACCATAAAGGCGGCCAAAGCACTGGTGATTGTAGCCAGGTATGACAGGGAGCTGTGATACAAGCTGGGTCTGATTCTGGAGTTCCTCCTTGATGACAAGAGGATGGAGGTAATCGCTCTCTTGCAGGAGGGGGTGGTAGGGTCGGATCAAGCCATCACGGTGGCGCTGGACATTGCTGACACAGGGTACCGGCAGTTGGGGAATGGTGTCCGCCTTCATGGCCATGAATTTCCGCCAGGAGGTCCACGCAAGGGTACTGGACATGCCTTTAGATGGAGATAACCTTTTTAGGAAGGTCATGGATGAGTTCCTGCAGGCTAACAAAGCAGATACGGAGACAGCCCATTCCATGAGCACACTCCAGCAGCACTGTTCTTCTTTTCACTCCTCCAGAGGCAAGTCGTCAAAAGGTTTTTCCTCATTGTACCGTCAGTCTTACAGATCCACGACTTGGGAAGGCTACAGGGGCTGTTCCCAGGCCTACGGTGGAGGAGGACAGCGTCACTGGAGGAGAACAGCACCGCCGTACAGCACCGCCGTTGCCCGCAAGGCTGGACGCCGGTGCCGTAGCAAGCCTGAACCGACCATGATGTCAGGCCCCCACCCGTGAGCCTCGTGGGAGGCCAGCTGATGGGTTTCATCAGCGAGTGGGAAAAGATCACCACCGACAGATGGGTGCTGGATGCTCTTGCCCAAGGACATACCCTGGAATTTCAGCACAGGTGTCCACGGATCCCTCCGGTGGCCCGGCAGGAGCAGCACAACCCTCAGCTCTTGGATGAGGTGTGGGCCATGCTGCTAAAAGTGGCGAAAGAGCAAGTTCCCCAATCACTACGGGGCTCCAGAGTCTATTCCAGATACTTTTTAGTCAAAAAGAAGACCGGGATGGAGACCCATTCTGGACCTGCAATGTCTGAACACGGACCTCAAGTCCCAAACGTTCAGGATGGTCACGCTGCAGCACATGCTCGGCCAACTGGAAAAAGGAGACTTCTTGATGTTGCTGGACCTGGAGGACGCCTACTTCCACATCCCCATTCTCAAGAAACACTGAAAGTTCCTACGCTTCGTAGTGCAGGGATGGCACTACCAGTTCAAGGCCCTTCCTTTCAGCTTCAAATCAGCCCCAGGGTGTTCACGAAGTGCCTGGCACCTGTGCGGGCCATCTGCATGTAAGGGGTATACACGTGTACCCGTACCTCGATGAATGGCTCATCTTGGCCCGCTCACTAGAGTTAGCCGTCGGACACACGTAGACAACTATCCAGCTGCTGACAGATCTGTGATTCTCCATCAACTATCCAAAATCCTGCTTGACACCATGGCAGAATGCGCTGTTCCTAGGAGCCAGGCTCAATACTGTCTCCTGCCTGACATCGCCCTCTGAGGAGAGAGCAGCGGGCATTTAGGGGAAAGTACATTGAATGTTGTCGACGACGACCGCCACGGCATGAAACATCAAGTCGTTCTCAGCATGATTTCATCTTACATCTACCTTATCCGGCTTTGCAGGTTACGGATGCAACCTCTTCAGGAGTTCCTGTACGCCCGCTGGGTACAGGTGTCTGGAAGCTTCGCTGACAAGATCCCGCTTGACGAGGAGTTCCGTCGGGCCATAAAGTGGTGGCGCCTTCACTCCAACATCGCCCGGGGCATTGAGTTTCAAACCTCCCCCATACCAGGAGACAGTCACCACGGACGCTTACCTGGAAGGCTGGGGAGCCCACACCAGACGTCTGCATGCCAGAGGCCTGTGGCTCCCGGAGGAGAAGGATCTCCATATCAATATCCTAGACCTACGGGCAGTGTTCTGGGCTCTCAAGTCATTCCTTCCGTCTCTGAAGGGCAGGTGGTGAGGATCTTCATGGACAACACCACCACGATGTTCTACCTCAGGAAGCAGGAGGGCACTCAATCCCAAGCACTCTCCAAGGAGGCACAAGATTTATGGCACACTGGGCCGTCGGACATGAGATGTTCATCTTCACCTGGCGGGAGTCAGGAACACCATTGCAAACTCCCTCAGCAGGGAATTGCGATCCTGCCACGAGTGGGAACTTCAGCAGAACCAGGTGGACCGCATCTTTGTCAAGTGGGGCAGGCCCCAGATCGATCTGTTTGTGACGGCAGCGAACTCCAAGTGCCAAAGGTTTGCCAGCAGATTCAACCAACCGAGGAGACAGGGGACACGTTCTCCTTCCTGTAGGAAGGCCTATGTCTGTACGCGTTTCCTCTGTTGCCTCTCCTGCTACCCGTCATCAACACACTCCGCAGTGCCAATGCAGGGTGATACTCATCGCCCCGGCATGGCCGAGGCAGATTTGGTACATGGACCTTCTCAGACTGTCAGCGTTGCCTCTGGTCAAGCTGCCAGTGGTTCCGGATCTTCTCACCCGAGAAAGAGGCACAATCGTTCACCATGTCCTGGGATTACTGAACCTAAGGGCTTGGCTCCTGCAGCCCTAGAGTTTGGAGGATATGAGTTGCCTGCGAACTGTAGGGAGGATCAAGGCCAGGGCGCCATTGACTTTGAAGTGTTACAGTCACAAGTGGAAGTGTTGCTCTACGTGGTGCTGGTTTCAGAAGATTATCCCAATGATGGTCACGGCCCCGCAGATTCTTCCATACTTACTATCCTTGGCCAAGGCTGGAATTGCCACGCCTCTATCAAGGTACATCTGGCGCTATCTCCTGCTACACCAGGTCTCCAGGAAGATCTTACCTTTGGTCTCACCGACTCGTCAAGGAGTTCCTCTAAGGACTGTTTCAATCTTTCGTGCAGGTGAAGGCTCCTGCTCCAGCATGGAAACTCAACGTGGCGCTGACCAGGCTCATGGGGGGCTCCCTTTGAGCCTATGCATCAGGCCCCTCTCAAGATCCTCTCATGGAAAATGACTTTCCTTGTGGCCATCACCTCTGCCAGGAGGGTAGGTAAGATCTATCCTGTAAACATCTATATCTGACTTTCCATGAATCGATGGTGGGGCTGCGGACGCACCCCTCTTTCATGCCGAGGGGTCCATCGGAATTCCACCTCAACGAACCTTTGGTGTTACCTGTTTTTTTACCGAAGCCTTCGTCACCAGGGCCTTGCACTCTCTGGATTTTACTCGTGCCTGGCTGTTTGAGATCCCACTCCTTAGAGCGATTGCTCCGACGACAGCGTTCCTGTCTGGTGTGCCCCTGCTGAACATCTGCAGGGCTGCTACGTGGAGGTCCACAGACACCTTCACAAGATTCTACTGCATTATTAGGGATTCCAGGGAGAAGTCCTCAGTTGGCCAAGAGGTGCTACGCAACCTGTTTGCTTGAGGTGAGTCTTTTCCAGAGGTAAGAGTTGATTGCCTCTGTTGAGCCTTGCCACCTCCCGTGGTTGTGTAATGTTGTACTGATATGCATTCGTTATTCATGAGCATGTGATTCCATGCCAGGCCCCATGCTGGAGAAGGAACTAGTTACTTAACTGTAACTATTGTTCTCCAGCTTAGGTCTGGCATGGATTCATATGCAAACCCTCCCTCCATCCCCTCTGAGGCTCTTCTTGGTCATACTGCCACTTTACATCCTTACCAAATCTTCAGATGGCTGCCAGAGGAGGGGCTTAGAGAGAGGACTGTCATTGGATGGGGCAGTATGAACCAGAGGACAGTAATTGGTTTAAAGGAGAAATACAGTTTATATGTGAAAGTGAAACTGTTTATTCTTTTACTGAGGATTCCCAGCCTGACTACAGGGAATATTCATGAGCATGTGAATCCATGCCAGACCCATGCTGGAGAACAATAGTTACAGGTAACTTGCTGGAGAACAATAGTTACTTGTCTACAGAAACAGACCTGTGCCTAACTGTCCAAGTACCTGCCTGTCTTTCAGTATGTATGTACCTATTTGTGTCTGCAACAGTACCTGTCTGTCACTGTATCTGTTTGTTTACCTGTAGCTGTCTATCTCTGTATATGTAGCTGTCTGTCCTGTCTCTGTACATGGATTCCCTGTCTCTTTAACTGTCTGCTTCTATACTTTTACCTGTCTGTCTATGCACCAATATCTTTATGCATCTGTACTGGTCTATCTCTGTATCTATACATGTTCCTGTGTGTCTCGTAACTAATTGGTCTTTGTACCTGTCTGTCGCTGCACCTGTCTCAGCCTGCCTCTCAACTGGTCTATGTCTATATATCACCTGTCCCTTCACCTGCCTGACACTGTCTGTCTCTGTTCTTGTCTAACTTTGCGCCTCTACCCGTCTGTCACTATATTTGTCTGACTCTGAACTTGTTTATCTCTGTACCTGTCAGGCTCTGTACCCGTCTGTCTCTGTACCTCTCTGACTGTATGTGTCTGTATCCATACCTTCCTCTGCCTGTCTCTGTAAACATACATGTAATCTCATACCTGTCTGTTCTGTACCTGACTGTCCCTATACCTTTACCTGTCTGGCTCTTGTTTGGGCCATATTCTATCCCTTCTCACCACCCCTTTCCTCTACCTAGGATGCGGGTGACACCCAAAATGCTGCCATTTGCCTCTTTTGCAAAATGTTCACGGCGGTCCTGTAGGCACACCCTAAAATTCTGCTGGCCCCATTTTTTAGACCCACCCAACCAACCAAATTTGCTTCTTTGACTAGAATCGCAAGCCACTGTGCATCCCGCAAAGTCAGTGGACAGCGCGGTGGTCCACAGACATTTAAAAATGTAGGGTCTGGGACAATTGGAATCATTTTAATTGTTTTGCGTTCAAAAACATTGGCTCTTAAAAGAACCTGAAGAGAGGAGGTTGAACTATTCCCTCTGTCCTGAGAGACACCTCAAACCGAAAGAAGAACCAATATGGTCATCGATTGCACAAGCTCACGCCAACCCCCACTGCACCCATGATGGACAAGTACCATGAGAAGTATCCTCTCAGCCATCCCTACAACCCCGGAGCAATACGAGCACTACCCAGGGTGAATGAAGATGCGCAAGACGGAACCTAAAACAGCTATATGGACAGAATCGACTAAAGCGCTGAGAAGCCATGCCTCAAGTCATTAGAGACTACGCAACTTACCAGCATCAGACATGAAGCACGCATGCCATCCGCACATTCGGGACACACATTCATACCCAAATACACAAAGAACACATGCGTACAGTGTTATGAGATAAAGGCAGGTGACATATAGATACTGTCTGCATTTATTATTTTGCCACTAACTTATCGCAGCAACGCAGAAATGCCAGGAGCAAGAAGATCACGTTTACATGCTTGCAGATGCTTATATGCAAATAACCCCATGGAATGGCAGGAGCACCCACGGGACCTGACAGAGCCATGATGCACTAACCTATGGATCCTATATGGAAGACACACACAGGGAAAACCAGGACATGGCTTAGGAAATCATAGTAGGCTATAATTGTCCCAGAAAACCTGAAGCCGCTGAGTGCTGTGCAAGCAGAAGTACCGCGGTGGGAAACGAGGCCACTGC
Source organism: Ambystoma mexicanum (assembly GCF_040938575.1). Lineage (NCBI taxonomy): Eukaryota > Metazoa > Chordata > Amphibia > Caudata > Ambystomatidae > Ambystoma > Ambystoma mexicanum. Next base: position 835,936,367 of record NC_090923.1, read on the forward strand.
CAAGGTTGCACTGTTGCAAAGTGACATTATTTTCCCTGAACTGAAGTAACAGCGGCAGTAGGGAAGCATAATTCTACTTAAATTCAGAATAATTTAGAACTCCAAGACTCACGAACGCGGTCTCTGAGCATGTGGCCCAGCTGACCTGAGAGCGAGCCAGGAATTGGCAGCTGAGAAGCACAGAAGTCTCACGGACCAGACGGTGATCGCAAAAAAATTGTTACATGCGAGCTACAGTTGTGCGATGGGAAAGGAGCACTCATACGGCAATAATGGTCTAGACACGGTTACAGCGCGGACTCATAGTTGCACACAGCACCGTGAACAGGTGCAGTCCGAGCTGGGAATTGATTTTGTCCCCGAACTGGGGGCTCACGGCTCAGCCAATCATAGTTTATGGCCCTATGGGTGGGTAGCTGGGGCCACCGACCAATCAGTGCATCCACATACTGTAACATTTAGTAAGTTACATTTTTCGGGGATGTTCCAGGCCTGAAATCAGACATGGTGAGAGTCTATCCGGCAACCTCTATAGGGGTTACTATAGGGGGACTACCACTCAGCATCCTATCCGGAGTGGAGATAGGTTTTTGGAGATGGCCCATGGTGTGATGTACTCATGACATAACATGGTATCAAAACTGGCCTGCGAGCCAGAGTTCTTCGAGCTGTGCCTGGAATTGCCTCAGCGCATTTGATCCCTTTGGTTTGTTGGTTGTAATAAACCTCAGTTGAACTTGCTACTTGTCTGAACTTGCGTTCCTTTTTGGATTAGGGAAGGAGTTAGGCCTTGTTATGAACACCTAGAAACCCGCCCTGCTTGCCTGGGAGTTATCCCTAATAAGTTGGTAGCAGAGCGATGGTTGTGGAGTGAGCCCAGCCAAAAGCTGCTTCCTTTGCCGCCGGACCTGCAAGTCTGTGGGAACTTCATGGGAATTGCGAGTAAGCTGGAACAGCGCTAACCGGGCAGAGGCCGTCGGGAGCTGTTTTGAAAAATGATCCTGCCTGCGATCGGTGAAGAGTCCGAGGCAAATCGGAAGGGTGAGGTGAGCGTTTGATGGGGAGCCAGCGGCAGAGCAGCGTCCACAAACACGGAACGTAAATATTGGTCCAGACAATCAGCAAAGAAGGTGTGAGGGTGGGAGTTACAGGTGCGGGCGGCGAGAAGTATTGTAAAGTCTAAGGTATTGTTTAGTACTTGAAGAGTATTGGTAGTAGGTGCTTGTTGAGTAGGAAACTGGAGCAGAGGTTGACGTCCCTTTTCTATGTCTATGGATCGGTCATTCTTCGAGGTAAAATGTTCTGGTGATGAACCGGGACTATAGACTTGATAGGCCTGGACTGTTGAAGAATGTGCATAAGGTATTCCTATGAATTCGTTGTTTTAGCTTGAAGCATAGATGTCGGAGGGTTAGCTGGAGCGATCCTAGAAGACGGAAGGTGCTCTATCTGGTTAAGTCTCCTGGGGAGAGGTGTTTCACATGTTAGGTCAACGCAAATGGGTACAGTTAGTCACAAGAAATAACGGTATACTCTGCCCTGGAGAGGCAGGAAGACAGCTGTAGGGTTTTGTGGGGTTTGTGAAATATTGTGGGGTTATCTGTGGAAGTGAAATAATAGGTCCTTGTCTTCTGTGTGTACAACTTGTCTATCTACCTGTTCAAACTTTTGCTTGGTGATGTCACCTATAGGTCAGTGCATAGGACGGAGTGTTGTGATGGTGAGGAGCTAGAATTATGGACTTGGGATTGGCAGAGTGGTGAACAAGTGGCAGTGCGCAGAAGGCGCATGTGCAGGATTGTGGCAGTGTGTCCGGAGAGTGGCAGAGCTGGTGACGAAGGGGCTGTACATGAAGTATGCCATGTAAGATGCAGAGCTGCTGGGGCTCGTAGCAATTGAATGTGATAACCACTGTATTATAACTTTCTTCATCTGACAGCAGATTATTGAAATTGTCGATTTGAGGTCAGGTAAAGGGTAATAATGTATCCCATGTATCAGGGGACGGTGGGGGGAGTAACGCCAATACAATACCTGTGCAAGACATTGCCTCCTTACAAGAACAAAATTGTAAATTATAGCATACAGTGGTCAAAAGACACTGAGGGAAAAAGCCAGAATCCATAGCCGCCTAACGGCAGTTTCTCCAAAGGTATGCTGCAATTGCTACTGTCCCACATACAGAGCACATACAAGGGGAAGAAGTTAGCAAACCACATGGCCAAATTCGAGCTGTGGTGCATGTTTCAGGAGGGGGCGTGGGAAAGGATAGGGATGATGAACCAGCAGGAGGCAAAGACGGAGGGCTCTGACCCTTCTGCATCTCCTCCAGCCCCACCTAGTGTAATATCTGATGATGGAGATGATGAGCAGAGAATATGCCCATTGAGAGAACTAAGGGCAGAAGAGAGGTATTCAAACCCCACGTATAACCCACTACCATATACCAAAATCGAACAACAGCGAGGTACAGGACGTGCCACCGGCAGCACCGACCCAACTGAGGAGGGTCTGCGGCGCACGAAAGGAGAATTAGAGGAAATAGGGCCAGAAGAATGGATAGCTGCACAGATACTCCTGAAGTTAAAGGGGAAGACAACAGGGGCCACAGAAGGGGCAACAAAAGCAATAAAGGGTTTGGGACTGGAACATGGAAGGCGTGACTGGGCAGCGCAGGTGGAGGAGGAGGAGCAATAACAGACAGACAAGGTGGCAAAGTTAGAACATGAGGAAAGGGAGCTGAGAAGGGAGAAGGAGGTGGAAATAATGGAAAGGGAGCAGAAGGAGAAGATAGAAAGGGAGAGGAAAGAATGGGAGAAAGGGGGGGTGAGAATTGGAACAGGCAAAAATAGTAGAGTGGAGTAAGAAAATGGTACAGCAGGAAGCACGTAGGTGTGAGGAGCGAAAGCTGAGGAAGTTACAGTTAGAGAGAGGAGGCGTGAGCACTAAGGGCAGTAAGTGAACAGATAGCACTGTAGCTGGACAGGAAAAGATGGGATGAAGAAAGAAGGAAAGAACCAGGCACTGCACGCTTGGGGGAACGGGATGAAGAGAACACCCGCACATTCACAAACATCCACCCCTACCTTATCACACAAAAGTTGAATTTTTCAGAAGGGTTCTGTAGCGACATGGACGAAGGGTCTGAAGATGACCTTGCACACAGTGATGATGAGAGAGGGGGGCACAGCAAACTCTTCCTCACTAGGACAGGTGAAGGGACATCATGGGAGTGTAGGTCCCAGGGTCAGAGGGCAGGTGGACCAGAATGCAGAGAACACACACACCAGACAACTGACGGATGCACTACACAGACCTCATACATCAATAAACTGAGGGACCTCCCAGGGTGCAGGGGGAGGAGACAGCATTGGCCCACTCCAGAGGGTGACTGTCTAGAGCACATGACAAAACCAAATGCATACTAGAAGCCACTGTGGCTAGAACCCACTGACATTTGCACAGACAGAGGATGAACGGGGACCCATTCAAATTAGGCAGTACAGAAGAACACGAGAAGAGAGGGACGTGCACTCACGGATGCCCCTATTGGAGAGAGGTGGGACACGACCCCAATACGTACAATGGAAGCACACAGTCAACGAAAACGTTAAATACAGATTACCCTTGTTAAGTGCAGGAGCAGGGAAATGGATATACGAGATGGAGAAGTTGACAGCAGGTCACAGGCTAGCAGTGGGATACGTCAAGGGGTTCCTGGTATCCATACTGGGCGGCGCAGCCGATGACATTTGGAAGAGGGCAGGGTTCCCAGCTGTGACTATCCACAACACTGCCCATGACGGGGCACATTTGCGAATTGCAGAGAAGCAGTATGGCAAGATTTGCGGACCCAATACGCAGACACGTCAGACATGGCCATTACATCACACAAGATGCGTGACGACTAAGATCATGTCAATTATAGTCAAGAGATCCAAGAGCTTTGGCGCCTTGAAACTTGAGAGCCGTGGGACAAAACTATAGCAATCTTTTATCACATCTTGGTGCAAGGGTTACCAGAAACTGTGCAGAAAAGCTTAAAGAAACTGGTGGGGATGGAAGCAAAGGGTTGGCCAGAGATACAGCTCACTATTATGTATCATTGTAGGCTGTGGCAAGAGAAAGTTAAACAGAGAGGAAGGCAGACGAGGCGAAGTTAGTACAAAAGAAATTGGCAAAATATGCCATGGAAGGGGCGGTAATAACCAGCCCCGCACAACAGACACAAGCACCACTGCTACAGTACCAACCACAGCTACCGTAGCACCCCATGCAACAATATAACCCGCCCATGGGAGGAGGGTATATGGGTAGTAGAGGATACCAACAGGGTTACCGCGGGAGGGGAGGATTCCAATGAGGGCGTGGCTTCGGACCCCAGTCCCATCAAACCACAATGGGTTTTCAGGGTTATAACCAGAAGATGTCGCAGGCACCAGGAGATTTTACGGGTGGGTTCCCAGGGCAGGGGAGGGAACCACCCCAGTGCTGGACTTGTGGGCAGCTAGGACATATCTCCAGAGTATGCCAAATTAGGGGTGTGCAACAAGGGTGGGGAGATAGGGGACAACAGAGCTACCAAGGAGCACAAGATGATTATTATGTCCAAGACACACAGCAACAAGGACAAATGCCCAACACTGAACAACAGGTACCACATCCAGCACAGACCCAGCCTCAAGCTGCACAAACGACAGTACCCCAAATGACAGCACCACAAATGACAGCACCACAAATGACAGCACCACTACCCCAATACTTGCAAGAAACACAACAGGTAGCATAGATACAGGACAGCCCCTCCCCAGAACCTATGGACATAGTGGCAACGGTACCAGTGAGAAAGGTGGTAGGGGTCACCATGGTGGGAAAAAGCTCCTTTACCGGGAACTGACTATCTATGTACCCTCAGTAAGACAGCCCACAGATGAACTTGTGTCAAATCCTGTCAGTCACACCTAATCCTGTGAAGGAACCTCGCATAAGGGTGGCGATAGATGACATAACGTTTTCCTTTCTTGTTGACATTGGGGTGACTAGGTTATGTATCCAAGAAGGGACATTTGAGTTGTCAGGTGATGCCATGAAGACTCAAGGATTCTCTGGGGCTCGAGAAGTGGTTCCTTTTACTGATAACATCTCCTTATCTATAGGAGATCATGACTTATCTTTACTCTTATTCTAGTCCCATCAAGCACCTGTAAACATACTGGAATGTGACATAATGAGCAGACTGAACATGACCATCTCATTCACATACAAGGGCATAGCATACTATGCTCTACACCAGGAATACACGTTAATGGCAAGGCATATTGTCCAAGCATATTGTGGGGGGTGCCATCAGACCCAGAGATGTTCCAGTATGGGACAGACGTGACACTCGCCTGGATGCCAGGAATAGCAGCGAAAGTACGGAGGATGCCAGGTGAGTACCTGTTCAGACCAGAGATGCCATTGGATGAGAAAGAGGGAACAATTGTGCAAATAGACATAGAGGCAGTTGTGGGAAGAGAGGACTGGGTTGCAGTACATGCAACCGATGACCAAGGGAGAGCATGGAGGGCGATAATTGCAGTTGAAGAAGGGTGCAGGTTGACCACAGTAACATATGAGTTGTTTTCGGAAGAGCAAGTGGAGACACAGATGTGTTGGAAATGAGCGTGATGTTCTGTTTGCAGATTACATACAGAGAGGTCACACAGAAAATGACAATGGCACTGGAAGGAGGATTTTGCAAAAGTACCCGACAGCTTATAGACCACAAGTCCCTATGACGTAGGGTGAAAAAAGACCATAGGGGGTAAAGATTAAACTGAAGCCTAGGGCGATACTGTTGTGGGTCAAACAGTACCCCCTGATCAAGAAAACAGATGAGGGCATTTACGAAACAGCAAGCGCCCTCATTGAGAGAGGCATCCTGGTACCATCAGAATCCCCATGCAACACTGCGCTGTACCCTGTGCTCAAGGCGCACGGGGGTCGTGGCGTTTCATACAAGATTTTCTCCCTCTCAACCACATTGTAGAGGCAGAATACCCTGTAGCAGCAAATCCAGCAACAATATTTTGTGGCATTCAGGCGGAAGCTACTTGCTTTACTGTAATTGACCTGAAGAATGCCTTTTTCTCAGTGCCACTACACCCTGATTCACAAGATCTGACTAGCTTTATGTACCATAACCAGAAGTGCAAACACACTAGGTCACCCAAGGGCACTGCGAGTCACCATCCATCTTCAACAGGGTGATTCAGATGGATTTAGCCAACATTACTACAGAAGGCACTGTACTACAGTATGTAGATGACATCCTAATCTGTAGCAAAACCGAGGAAGAATGCAGAACAGACTCTGTACACATGCTCACGTACTAGCTGAAAAGGGGTACAAGGCAGGTTGGCAGACACATTGCCCCAAAGAGAGCACAAGCGATGCAACACACACCGCAGCCCAAAGCAGTGCGGGAGATGCAACAGTTCCTCAGGTTGTGCAATGTTTGCAGAGCATGGGTCTTTGATTACAGCACATAAACCAGGCATTAAAGGAAGCTCTAGAGAGGAGCGAAAACACTGGCCTGGACACAAGGAATTATGGACGCATTCAATGGGCTAAAGGAAGCAATATGCAAGGCTCCAGTGTTGGGGACCCCAGACTACAAAAGAGAATTCTTCCTGTTTTCACACATCAATGGCGTGGTTATGAAGGCAGTACTGACACAGAAAACCAGCCTGGGCCATAAGCCAATTGCTTACTACAGTGGACAACTTGACCCGGTAATGAAAGGACACTATCCGTGCGAACAATCATTGGCTGCCGCAACCTTCGCAGTAGAGAGGGTGTGAACAATAACAGTGGGGTGTACCACCACCCTTTACGTGGAACACGCACTGTTTGCAATTCTGCACAGGCCAAAGAGCACATTGACAACCCAAAGAGCATCAGGGCACGAGATAATGCTATCAAGAGCAGAGCTGAAGATAGTAAGACACAAGACTGTAAATCCAGCATTATTCATTGCAGACGTCTATCAACCAGGTGAGTGGGCTCATGACTGCACAAAAACTATAGAACAATTCAGTGAGACACGCAAGGTGGAGGAAGATGCATTTGAGGGGGGAGATGTCCTCTACATTGATGGGTCTACAACTATTGATCAACGTGATGGGCTCAGGAGAACAGGGGCTATTGTAGTGACATTGAAGGAGAATGGGGAAGTGAGGAGTGGCGAGTGCCTGGTTGCCACTGCAACGCTCACCTTGTATCTGCGGGGATGCCTCTCGACTTGCCGGGATGCTCTTCGGTCCCTTCCCCTGCCCTGGAGTTCGTGCTGTCGAGGGTCGGCTCTAGAAGACAGAAGGTGAAGTTTAACTGCTGTTCCTTCCCTGGTGACCCGCCTCCCAGGTACCTGTTCTCCTTGTGGTTCCCCTGGGACGTCTCTCACCTTGATTTCTATAATGATGCGCTCTCCATCCTGCTGCGGTGGGCAGGGGCGCGTCGTCAATGGCACAGTTCCGCCGAGTTTCTTCACTGGCGAGGGCCAGAGTCCAGACCGGCTGCGACTCCGTTTTTTCAGGTAAGTCTTTGAAGATGAAGATGAGAGCAATGTCTTTAGTGATTTAAGCACAAATAACCTTCTCCCCTTTTCTTGCAGATGTTGGAGGCTGAGGTGGATGCCGAAGCTGGGTTTGAGAAGGTAAGATGAAACACCAAGCGGCGCTGCGAGCGTCCTTGCAAATGGCTAACCTGTGCTATTGTTGTCTTGCAGGTCGAGAAGAATACAAGATGAGTGGTTCTCCAGAACCCAAGGGGCGGAAAATGTCTTGGAGAAGATGGCCTTCCTGACAGACTGGTAAGAAGCTCACACGATGTCGGAGATGGTACGGGAGGAAGATGGTGAGCGTTGGACAATTTCGGTTGCCAGAGGATGCCCCTGAACAGGTAAGGATGGCAATGCTTCTAGCCTTTTCTCGCCCTTGCAGGCCAGGATGCTGAGCAGGACCCAGTGAACGTCATGCTGCTAGAGCAGAATAACGCAAAGCGCGTGCCTCTAATCGGGCGTGGTTTAAATAGCCAGCAGGTATCCCAGGTGCCTTCGGGGCGAGCCCCGCCCTGGATGCTAGACCACTGAATGCAGTTCCCCAACGTTCCTCATGGGGGCGGCCATGCTTGTCCATTGCCCATTGAAACCCCGTCCTAGCATTTGCCTCCGATGCCAACAGGTTCATCCAGTGGCGGGAGTTCCACCAATGGTAGAGGCCATTATAACGGCAATCGACAAAGGAGAACTCAAGGTAGAGGTAGACAAAATAGAGGTAACAGGAGGAATTCCAATAGGCAAAACATGGGACGGCAAGGTCCGCCATCAGCACCGAAGTCAGGTTTTTTAGGACAGGACCCTCTAAAGGAGGACTGGGATTATGCCCCACGACATACCAGGAGCAACCAGACCTATTAGTGAATCTTTCAAAGTATAATCCAAAATTAGTCAAAAGGAATGTGTTGAATAAAGGTTTAGGGTATGTCCCTACAACAAACTATGATGGCTTTAGGACAAGGCAAGAAATCACCAACTTTTTCGGAAAATTAATTTAAGACAATTCTTCAAGGATAAAACTTATGAAGAGCAAATCAATAGAAGTGGGTTAAAAAATCCATCTTCTTTTTGCCCCCCAGTGTCTAGTCATACGGCGGAAGCCACAGTTTTTGAGAAACAAGTCCTATCTGACTTAAGGTCAACTAGAAGAAACGAATGTTTCTGGCACATTAAGTAATAATTTCAAAATCTAAGTAATAATGAGAGATTGGCATTGAAGAGTTTTAAAACCAATGAAGCTATAGTGATCCGAAAAGCAGACAAAGGTGGAGCTGTAGTTTTATTGGATCGTGATACATATATTGCTGAATGTGACTGACAACTAGAAGATACTGATTATTACGAAAGAATTAAAGAGGATCCTACACCACGCCTGCAACTCTTGATTAATACCAAAGTAGAGAAAGCATTTGAGCGTGGTTGGATATGCAAACAAGAGTACGAGTACCTAGTATCATTAAAACCTAGTATTCCAAACTTTTATATATTACCAAAGATCTATAAATCCTTGTCCAATCCACCTGGATGCCCAATAGTTTCGGGCACAGGGTCATTGTTAAAACCTCTTTAGAAATATGCAGACCGTTTTCTTAAGCCTTTTGTTCTGGAGATGTACTCGTACCTTCAGGATACAACCGAGGTCATTAATTTGATCGAACACTATCCATTTAACGATAAAAAACAACTGTTGGCAACTTTGGACATTGTGTCGTTGTACACTTGCATCCCACAGGACACGACACTTGCAGTGATCGAAGAGGTACTGTTAACTAAGTGAACAAGTGGAATTACTCCTAATAGTTTTATTTTGTGGTGCGCAGAACTCGCACTTACAGAAAACGACTTCAATTTTAATAACAAATTGTTCCATCAGGTTCATGGGACAGCAATGGGGTCCTCGGTGGCCCCATCAGCAGCAAACCTGTATGTAGAGTCGTTTGAAATTGGAGTGATTTATAAGAATCAAATCCATTTTTCTCTAAACTCCATCTTTAGAGACGCTTCATCGATGACATCCTAGTAATATGGGACGGAGATGTAGGAAGTTTCAACGACTTTGTGAATTGGATTAATACACAGAACCCTTATTTGAAATTTACTGCACAGTTGAGATCAATTTTCTTGACATCACCATTTGGAGTGAGCCAATAGAACAGGTGCTAAAAGTCAAACCATACCATAAGAGCACCGATAGGAACTCGTTGCTACAGTTTGGCAGTTGTCACCTGAAAAATACGAGACAGAATCTCCCAGTAGGTTAGTTCCTCCGGTTAAAGCGTAACAGCTCAGACAAATGTACTTTTGAAGAAGAATCTAAGTTATTGGGGCAAAAATGGATTGCTAGAGGGTATCCAAAATTGGCCATAAAAAAGGCCAAGAAGAGAGCTAGCAATAATAATCGAGAAGCACTACTAGAGTATAGATCTAAAACAAAGAAAGATAAGATGGTGTTTGTCAGTACTTTTAATTCACTATCTAACAAAGTAAATGTCATAGTGAAGAGAAATTGGCATACATTAGAAGGCGGTGAATGTCCTCTAGATCGACCACTGTGTGCATTTAAGAGAGGGAGCAACATTAAAGATATTGGCCCTCATTACGACCCTGGCGGTAATTTTTGGACATTACCGGCATGGCGCAATTAACGTGTCCGAGCTGGCCAGATACTGCTAAAAGCGGCACATTAGGACCTCTCGGTCACAAGCTTTGCGCCATGCCGGTAATGTAACAACCGCCATGGCGCAAAAGTACCAAAAATGCCACTTACCGGCATCGTATGCCGTGCAAATAGCGCGTCCGCCACCTCAGCCATCGATATTAACGATCACCGCCATTAGCGGTGGCCGCAAATAGCGGGAACCGCTATTAGCGGTGACCGCTAATAAGCGGAACCGGAGTTGCGTCGACGCACAGGAACGGGAAAGAGCACGGCGGCCATCTTCAAAAACACAATCCATTGCCATCCGCCTGAACCAGTGGACACCTGACCCCCACAACCTCGGCAAAGCTTCATCTACATCAATCCATCATCACAATGCCAAAAGTTGTGAAAAAAACTGGAGACCAGCTTCGGCAGGAGCGCTTCTCTAAGGAGGAGCTCAACATGTTGACAGACACACTACAGGAACATGCCGATGTGGTGTTTTCGAACGAGATGACAAGACTGGCAATAGCCCGTAAGAAGGCCATATGGGCCCTGGTCGCACAGAGGGTCAGTGCAGTTGGCAGTACACCCCGCAATGCACGACAGTGTAGGAAGAGGTGGGATGACCTACGGTTCCACGTAAGGAGTATTCTTTCTGCCAACAGAAACCTGGCCATGGAAACTGGTGGAGGAGCACAGTTACCAATAAAATTGCAGCCGTGTGAGGAGACATGCGCCGCACTCATTGGCACCGAAAGCATCGAGGGGGTCGGAGACAGGGAGAGAGGAGCCCTGACTTCATGTGACGCAGGTAGGTGCCTCTAATCCAGCCATGCCAAAGGCACTGAAGTCCAGATTGATGGGAATTGCAATGATGCCTGACAGGGTTAACACAACACATCTGCATAATACTACCTACAGGCAGTTCTGACCTCCACCTTGTACACATACAGTATGCACACCCTTTCCGTAGCCACATGCCTCCATGATTCTACCACCTAAAAGTATGTCACTGCCTCCAATGTGCAACATGTACAAATCAAAATGAATGCAGCCATCACAATGCCTGCTCAATGTCCACAGTGGTATCACTAACCCTTTCCCCCCTTTGCTCCACCACAGGCTCTCATTCGGACAGTGATGAGGAAGACACTGCCACCACATCTGCAAAGAAGGCCAGGCCCGATGTTCCCACACAACAACCCTCCACCTCTGCTGGAAAAACCAAAATCCCTCGGCAGCCAAAATCAACCACCACAACATAGGCCAGGGCACAGATGTGCACCAGGCCAAGCACCATGGTAGCACCAGCATCACACACCCAGCAAGTGTTGCACACCGAAAGCACTGGGTCTGCCGGAAGCAGCATAATAGGCGAGACTGCTGCCACCGCAGGTTGCTCGGACGATGATCGAGGGGATGCAGATGTAGTTGTAGGTTACCCCATTGGCCACCTTCTTTCCCCCTACCTGTCCCCATGCAGCCAGCATGTTGAAGGCATACAGGAAAAATCCCCTGATAGCTCTTGGCCAGGCACTCCATCCCCAGTTGAAAATGTGCAGGAGGGGAGCAGCACATTCAACACACCACTGGCATCATCGTCAGCCCCGACAAACCAGGAGTCAATGGAACAAATAATCTAGTGCCAACAACAACTCTCCTCACTAATGAACCAGCATGTGGCCGAATGTGGGAGTGCTAGGGCAGAAATGCAACAATGTGCAGAGACAGTGAAGGCAGCAATAGAATCCATATCCAAGGACATATGTACTGAATTAGCCGCGGTGCGGCACATGCTCGCAGACCTTGTTCAGGTTTTGAGGGACATGCGTCCTTGTGAGGGGCCAAATACCTCCTCGGCTGCCAGTTCGGCCCCATCCAGCCCTGTCCGCAGATCGGCCAGGAGCCTGCGGAGTACAGGCAGGGGTGCCCCGGGTGCAGGGAGAGGGGGGGCAATAGAGTCCGCCCAGTGGGACAATCCCACATGATGCACTACACCACATGCATCCACACACTTTTGTGGGAAGTTGAGGGGGGAGGGGGGATGGGGTGTGTTGGGAAGTTGAGGGGGAGGGGGGATGGGGTGTGTTGGGAAGTTGAGGGGGGAGGGGGGATGGGGTGTGTTGGGAAGTTGAGGGGGGAGGGGGAAGGGGGGAGGGGGTGTGTAGGGAAGTTGAGGGGGGAGGGGGTGTGTAGGGAAGTTGAGGGGGGAGGGGGGAGGGGGTGTGTTCCGTCAAATCACCTAATCAATAAAGTTTATGGTTATGCACAAATCACATGTGTGGACATTGATCATTGTGTACGTGTGCTTTATTTGTGAACGGTCCACAGTGTGCATGTCCCAGACACACACAGTGCCCCAAGTGCCATCTCCATGTGACACCCACCGTCCATGTGTGCTAGAAGCATTGGTTAATTAGAGTCTGACGCATGGCACGTCCTTCCTGTGCATTTCTTCCGCCCTGAGGTGCTGCCCCATCCCCAACCTCCTCATCCTCATCGTCAGGTGGTTGCAGTTCAGCGTCAGGGGGCAGGGGCACATTCCGTCTGATGCACATATTGTGTAGCATTACACATGCCATGACGATCTTTGCCACCTTCTCATGGCGCTACAGGAGTGCCCCACCAGACCTGCTGAGGCAGCGAAACCGTGCCTTCAAGAGGCCAAATGTCTGCTCAATCACCACACGGGTACGGGTATGTGCACGATTAAATTCCTCCTCGTGCCGGTTCTGTGGGTTCCGGACTGGGGTAAGGAGCCACCTCTTCAAGGGATAGCCTGCATCACCTGTATGTGGGTAACAATGTGTGTGTCAATTATGACATCAGATTTCAAATCATGACGTAACACCATGGTATGCATTCATCTCTTCCTTTGAACCCCATTTGAACCCCATTTCCATGCACGAATGCAGTCACACAATGTGACCGCTATATGTGTATTCCTCTTATGGACTGTTTTGCATGCCTTCAACCACTGTATGCAGGGGGGTCCAGTACTGTGTTAGTACATAGCGGTTGTTTTGGTGATCTGGCCGATGTCCATGTGTTATCAATGCTCTCACCATGGCACCATTGCTGTCAGCCTCATGATGACCTCACTGAGCACTAAAAATGTTGTCATGCAATTCATTTGGGCCTCTATGTCCATGTATTGGTGTTTTGATGTTCATGTCCGTCATGTGGCTCCTTTGTGCGCAGTTATGGTGGACTGGCCTTTCAGTTGATGGTGTTTGGTGCCGTGTATTGGCTGAAGTCATTGCATGTAGGTGCATTTCTTTGAGCTGGATGCGGTCTGATTTTGTACAGTGCACATGCTTTTGGTTGGGTCATGGTTGGGACACATCTTCATTCATATGGTAGGGCTGCCTACATCTGGCATCATGTGGTCAGGTGTCAGCTAAAGTCTGCACTGCTTTAGGGTATGAGCTGGCTCCATTACCTCTGCTACTCGCAGCCAGCTGAAGTATGCATCCTCCCCCCCCCTATCAGCCAGATGAAGTATGCATCCTTCCCCCCCCTTTCAGCCAGGAAAAGTATGCATTGGTACGTCAATCACCTATCCACTTCACAATTCCATGGCCATGACATGAGACTCACCAAGTAGCCACGATCTCGGCCCTGCATGTTGCTCCATGTAGCGTGGTATTGTGGAGTTCCGCATGAACATTGAATCATGGGTTGATCCGGGGTATGGGCACAACAATGTGTGATGATCCTGTTTGAGTCACATACCATTTGTACGTTGATTGAGTGTTATTGCTTACGGTTGCGGTACGCTATCTCCATGGCATGTGGGACCACCAATTCCACATGGGTGCAGTCGATGGCACCAATGCAACCAGGTATACCGGCCAGTGGATGGAAACCCACTTTGGTGTTTGCGATCTCCTGGGCAGACCGTGGTAAGGAAATGTAGTCGTCTGTGTGCTTGAGGAGGGCATTGAGCACTTGGTTCAGCGTACGTGAGAATAAGGGTTGTGAAATGCCATGCAAGTGCCCCACTGTGTGCTGGTAGGTGCCTGTGGCCAGGAAGTGGAGCACAGACACTACCTTCAGTAGGGGGGGGGTGGCAGTGGGTGTTTCAATCATGCTGACGATGTCGCCGTGTATCATGTCCACGATGGTGGTGATGGTGTCCCGGTCCAAACGGTACAGGGTGTGGATCTGCTCAGCCTGAGGTTGAATGGACTGGCTCTGATGCGTGGGATTGGGGGCTGCCTGGGTGGTAGCACTGGCTGTGCTGGTGGGGCTTGCTCGCCCTGCCTTTCCCTGCTTTTCCTCCTGCGTCTCCTCTGTGCTGCCTGTTGTTGTAGTAGTTGTTGTTGCTGTAGCGCTTCCATTGCAATTAGGTCCTCCAGCCCCAACATTGCTAGTCGTATTGGAATCATTGTGGAGTGTGACTGGGTGTGGGAAGGGGTGGGGTGTGCTCCTTTTGTACTTGGCCAGTCTGTATTGCCTCCACCTGTGCTGATTGTGTGCACCTGTGACAGCTGGGAACACTGCACATGGCCATTTACGGTTGGTCCGCGATGGCGATATTAGCACCATGGCGGTAAGGTACTTTACAGCCTTCGCAAGGGCATTAAGAGCATGTCCGCTCGACTCGTCATGTTCCCCAATTTGCGCCATGCCGCTATTTCCTGCATGGGGGGTCGCGTGACCGCACCCTTGGTGCTGTTAGCGGCACCGTTAACTACGGTGCCGCTAATTGCAGTTACTCGGGTCACAATCGGACCTAGCGTTAAGCGATGCCGGTAATCCTTTACCGGCATTGTTTTTCACTTACCGCCAGGGTCGTAATGAGGGCCATTGTCACTAAGAATGATGTTTACATTAAGAAAGAACAACTGACAATAACTGAGACATGGGGTGTAGCCAAACCAACAGGTCATGCACCATGCGGTACGTGCATATGTTGCAATTCCACCAAGAGGACCAAAGAAGTTGATCTGGGTCTTCGCAATCCTTGGAAGCAGCTGCAGTTTACGAACTGCAACTCTAAAATGGTAGTATATGCAGTATGGTGTCCTTGCCAGAAAATGTACATAGGTAAAACAGAGAGAAAGGTCAAAATCAGAATCTCAGAACATAAAAGTTGTATAAGAAATGCAATATTAACAGCACCGATGGTTGGACATTTTTTGGTGATGGAGCATACACCTGAATCTTTGACATGGACCGTCCTGACACAAGTTTCACTGACAGGAGACGGATCTGTAAGTAAAAAGAAATTATATCAGAAAGAACACCGTTTGATATATTTGTGCAACAGTGTAGATAAAGGCCTGAATGAAATGATAGATTGGTCATCAATCTGAGAAAACACAGCTGTAGTTACTATGTATAAAAGCAGATGTTTTTGAAAAGATTAATCCTGTACAGTAATGGTGTAAGAGTAATTAGATGGTCAACCTTGTTGTAATTACCAATTGTTGGTTTGTACAATAGGGTTGACCAGTAAAACACATAATGCTTATCAGACCATGCATTAATAACAAGTTGGGCTTAGAATTTTGACAACTCCACTTTACAACATTGGTTAACAATCGTGCAATGAGGGTGTGGTAAGTACAGAAAGATATGTTATTTTTCTTTTTTTTTTAAAAACAGCGATGTAACTAGCACTTTTTCTAACGTTTGTATTTTTCGATTGGCTTGGAAGAGACTATAAGCTTCCGAATAGTGTTAGCCGTGGTATGAGCATACATGGTATTAACTTTGTAAGTTAAGAACGATGGTTGGGACTGCCGCGACTTACGTTTAAACATATGTAAAATGGCCAATATTAAAAGTCAATTTGGAATGGCTTTCTGCATACTAGTGGTTAAACAGGAAGTAGATTAAAATAGAACCATTGCGCCCAGCTGATGAGATAAAAGTAGGACTGATTCCCATTTCGATGAAGACATTAGCTGCGGTAGAAACTACTAAGACGTGTGGAATGGTGGCTTAAACAATACAAAGGTGAGCGAGTTAAGTAGAGCCCACGCGCAGCGATTTCGAAGAGCAAGAGGGGTTTTAGGACACTCGTGATTGCTACGCAAGGTTTTTGAAAGTTAAGAGGTGGGGCCCCACTGGTGACAAATATTGTTGTTTCTTTGTCTCTCTAGTTTTGCGTGAATGCAAGATTGAAAGAGTCGCATGCCCTAAACCATTTACGAGTCATGTGCACCGACTGAAGGAAAGGGAGGATTTCTCTGCAGTCAGGAAATACGTTTCCCTACCAGAAAGTGCAACTTTGGGCACTTTTCTTCAGGTACGAACTAGGGTTAATATGTTACACCTGGTTGAAGTAATGAAGTAGCGTTGTACACGAAAGGGCTTTGAACAGCTTAGCACGACACCTGTGTAGTTTTTGTAAGAAAGTTAGCTGGTCCTGTTATAGAACTTTGTACATCTCTGAATACGAATTACGATCATATCTATATTTTTAGATGATCCACTATACGAAATGTGGTACTTTGTCAGATAGTTAGGGCAGCCTTATTGCCACTTAGTTGTATAAGGACAAGTTTGGTGGAGGTATAAATATTACCTTCCAATAGGAATAAATCTGTACAATATACCTTTGAGACTCAAGTCTGATTATAGGTTTGCTAAATGGATGCTTTTTCTCTCTGTTCTCATAGAACCGGTTCCCAATAATAAGGAATTTCACTTGATGCATTTTTACCTATATAACTCGAATAAATGCGGTAAGCCTGGTCAAGATTACAGATTTATTTTGATTAGTAGTTACTAAATTAACATTTATGTAATTCAACTCATACATAGGGTTGTAATAAACAGGTTAGCCCCGATAGAGGACTGTCAACAGCACCCTTACAGAAGAAGACAGATGTCTACCTAGCTTATTTCTATGACACATTGCAAAATTCCCCTGAAGAATTTCCCGCACAGAATGGTTGTGACTAATATATGGGAATGAAACATGTTGGGATTATTGTCACTGTAATACTAATGATGACAGTAGTATTTATCTACTGATAACTTTGTACTTGGTGTTAAGAAATTTTCAATTGAGCTTATGAAAATCGAGTACACTAGACATAAGTATTGATTGAATAAGACTAAGTGCTAGTTCGAAGCGTTACGTGTCATTTTGTAGATGGTCATCCCTCTGATGGGCATTATTTGATTTGTTTTTTTAAAGCGAATGTTTTTGTTAGGCTTTTTCATGTATGTCATTTACTGTTTAGGTCTATGGTGAGGGCTCCAAAACAGTTGATTTTTTGTTTGGGATTGTTAAGTTTAAAGTGGTGTTGAGTCACCTTTCTAAATATATATGAAGAGTAGGTGTTTCACAAAAAAAAATTCACTATGTGTTTAATACCGATTAAATTAAATTTTTGCTTTTTTTGTTGGTTTTATAAATGGATTTTATATTAAAAATGTGTTAATAAAAGTATTTTAGAGTCTATATTTATAAAACTGACTTTTAGTGTGGTAATTTCCATACATATGAGTGAAGTGTCTTTCTGTTCGCGTGATAGTGACAGTACTTGCAGTGGGTTGGTCTCTGAAATAGGGGCCCTTGATACTATGGATGATAGTTTAAAGAGGTGACAGGTCTTTTTGAAAATGTTGTTGTTTTTTAAGGGGCACAGTCCTGTCCTCTGTTATATAAAAATCCCCAGGTCCTTTTTTAGTTGATTAGTTCCGATGCCAACAGCGCCAGGACTGGCTCCAAGGTATCCGAGGGGGGCTGAATAGAGTCTTTAGGGCCCCGTGAACACTCGGTGGGGATAAGGTTGTGATAGCACTCCCCCCTAAGGCCCCTCTCAAAGTGGTTCTCCAACCCGGTCTTGGCTTGGAAGGAAATGCTCGATGGAAACGCTGAAGTAAACGTGGGGCATGGATGTACTCACTGGGTTCCCATGTTCTGTCCTGTGGTCCATACCCCTTCCAATCCACTAGGTAGTAGAGTTTAGTCCTCACATACTTAGAGTCGAAAATGTCCTTTACCTCGTATTCAGGTTCCCCCTGAACGATGACAGGCTCAGGTGGGGTAGTTACTCGGGTACCCGGCTTGACTGGTTTCAAGAGAGATACATGGAATACTGGATATATTCGCATGTGGGCTGGTAGTGTCAACTTGACAGCTGCTGGGTTAATTATGGCTTCCACTGGGTATGGTCCCAAGAACCGCGGGTGAAACGTTCGCGGTCCTTTTATTGGTATATGCTTGGAGGCTAGCCACACAATATCTCCTACCTGGTAGACAGGGGCCTCGGAGCGAAGCTGGTCCGCACACCTTTTCTGACGCGCCTTAGCTTGTTGCAGGTGTTCATGAGCTTTAGTGAATGATGGTTGTGTGCAGGGTCTCGACAGCTGGCATTTCCAGGGCTGTGGGGGCGTCTAATTCAGAAGTGCGTGGGTGTCTCCCATACACCGTAAAGAATGGCGTTTGTCCCGTACTACTATGTAGAGAATGATTATAGGCGTACTCGGCAACCCATAGAAGTTCTTTCCAATCACCTTCTCCCTGGTCGAAGCATGCAGAGGAAGTACTGCTCGAGAGTCTGATTCGTTCTCGCCGTTTGGCCGTTGGTCTGAGGGTGGTGACTAGTGGACTGACGGATGTCTATCTGGGCCAATGAGCAGCATTTCTTCCAGAAGCTGGATACAAATTGGGTTCCACGGTCTGATATTAAGACTGAAGGGAATCCATGCAGGCGCACTACGTGTTCAAGGAAGATTGTGGCGAGGCCGGATGCAGTCGGCAGACCCTTGAATGAGAAGAAATGAGCCATTTTAGAAAATAGGTCCACGATTACCAGGATGGTATTGTATCCTTGACACGGAGGAAGATCAGTGAAGAAATCTAACGATAATGTATGCCATGGGGCTGGCGGGATGTCCAATGGCTGTAGGAGGCTGGCGGGTCTTTGTTTGATGGACTTATTTTGGGCACAGATACCGCAAGATGACACAAACTCGATTACATCCTTACGCCAAGTTGACCACCAGTAATTCCTTTTTACCTTGGCCAAGGTTTTGGCGATTCCCGGGTGGCCTTCAATGAGGGAGTCATGGTATTCGGAGATTACCTGTTCTTGCAATATCTTCACCGGTACAAATAGCCTGTTTCGGTAATACGGCAATTGATTCCTAATACAGTAGTGCTCCCCCCTGGAACCTCACTCTTGTAGTTGCTCCTGGGTTACAACCTGCCGAATTTCGTGTAGGAGCTCGTCCTTGGTCATGGTGGTTGTGATGCCTAAGATATTATTCTCTGGAACGATGGCCACCGGATCCGGAGGCGTGTTCTCCATTTGGTCAGTGCCCATGCGGGAGAGTGCGTCAGCTTTGCCGTTTTTAACCTCAGGTCTGTACGTAATCACAAAGTCATACTCTGCGAAGAAAAGGGCCCAGCGCAGCTGTCGTGACGATTGAGCTTTCGCTCCCTTCAGATACTGGAGGTTTCGGTGGTCCGTAATCACCATGACGGTGTGCCTGACCCCCAGCAGGTAGTGTCGCCAGCCCTTGAAGGCAGCTTTAATGGCCAGTAGCTCTTTGTCTGTAATGGTGTAATTGAGTTCTGCTGGCGTGAAGTTTCGTGACCAAAAGGCCACCGGATGTAGTTGGCCTGTTAGTGGGTCTTTTTGGGACAGAACCGCCCCCATTGCCAGACTGGACGCATCTGATTCCGCAATATAAGGAAGGCCTGGACGTGGGTGTCGCAAGATGGGAGCGGTGGTGAACCTCGTCTTGAGTTCCTGGAAGGCCTTCTCAGCTTCCTCAGTCCAGTTAAACGTCTTGTTGCATTTTCTTAGCAAAGAAGTAATCGGGTGTACGACTTGGGAGAATCCGGGGATAAATCGACGGTAGAAATTCGCAAACCCCAACATACTCTGGACTCCCTTGAATTGGGTGCTGGCCAATTGAGGACAGCATCCACCTTGTGAGCGTCCATTCGTATGCCCTTGGGGGAGAGGATAATGCCCAGGAATTCCACCTCCGTAACATGGAACGAGCACTTTTCCAACTTGGCATAAAGATGGTGTTCTCGGAGTTTGGTCAGGACTACCCGTACATGCTCAATGTGCTCTTGTTCAGATGTTTAATATACCAGGATGTTGTCTATGTATACTAGGGCGCAGAAATCAATGAGTTCTCGAAGGACATAGTTCATGAAATACTGGAACGCCGCGGGGGCGTTGCATAGGCCGAATGGCATTACGGTATTCGAACAGGCCATACTTGCTACAAAATGCCGTCTTCCACTCGTCCCCTTCCTTTATGCGCACCAGATGATAGGCCCCTCTCAGGTCCAGCTTTGTATACATCTGGGCTTCCTTAACCTCGTCCAGTAACTACGGGATTAAAGGCAGAGGGTAGCGATTTTTGATGGTTACTTGGTTCAATGCACGATAGTCAATACACATTCTCAAATCGCCTTCATTTTTCGGTACGAAGAATAATGGCGCCGCGGCCGATGACTTGGACGGGCGGATGAAACCATTGGCCAGGTACTGCTTCAGGTAAGTTTTCAAATGTTGGTTTTCAGGCTCAGTGAGTGCGTAAATGCGCCCACATGGAATTTGGGGTCCAGGTAGCAGATCGATTTGGCAGTCGTAGGGTCTGTGGGGGGGGCAACATATTTGCTTGCTCCTTTTGGAAAACACCTTGGAAGTCTTGGTAATGAATTTGCAGGCAGGGTAGCGATCTCTCCGAGGGAATGGGCCATTCCCTCCCAAACTGGAGAACTTGCGTATTTTGCCTTCCGACCCTTTGGGTAACAGGTGTGCATGCAGCCATGGGCAAAAACCAATTTGCGAGCTCGCCAGTTGATTCGTGGGTTATGAGCGACCAGCCATGGCATCCCCAGGATCAGCTGAAATTGGGGGGCTTTAATCAGATTGAAAGCGATGATTTCACGGTGCCCATCTTCACACAGGAGGGTGAGTTCTGTGGTGCATTCCGACACAGGGCCCGAGGCAATCTCAGTACCATCAACAGTGGTTACAGTGTTCACGAAGAGAGGAATTCACTGACGGCCCATAGGTCAGCGCTCACCCTAAAGAACCTGTAAGACAAGATAGCTGTACCATGTGAGGACAGGGAGTGCAGGATTCACTTACTCCGACAAAACTCAATAGTGAGGTCTCAGTAGTTTGACAAAGGGAAGTCCGTTTAATGATACATACATCAAGCAGGGAAACAAATGGGAATCAGCTGTAGTGCGATCATCGGTCTCACTCCGACTTCCACGAACTTTGGTACAACAGTAATTCTTATAGGCTAACATCGTCATCTCTGATGTCTAATTTCTATAAAAAATCATCATGCAACCTAATTGGTTAGGAAAGGTAACTTAAGTGCCATATCTGTATAGAGAGATAAAGCATATGGATTGGGTAACTTATCAGGTGGGCGTCTACGCCCATCCCTCTACAACACACGTGATTGATGTCACTATGAGTATGACGTCTCATTGGTTACAGTGTCTATAGGACCCTAGATTACATGGTCCATTGTGATTGGGCAAGTTACAGCCCTAAACATAAATCTCCACTTTAATTAGCAGCATGCAGAATAGACACCCAGGTGCCTAATGCCCCAAGATTCACCCTTCCTTCTTTCCATCAATCAGTGTTTTAGGGCTATGTGTCATTTAGTTGGCTGGGTATGGCCTCGGAACTGTAGCCTCTTGTCAGGAAAAGTTATGGCATCCTCGGGTTCTGGATGACATCAGGCGGTGGTACCTCTTTGCGCCTGGCTGGTCACATGTTGGTTCACTGTGAATCTGCTTCAGCTTCTAGCTTTTTGTGCATTTAATTCTGTGTCAGCATAGCCACCTGCATGGGCCTCTCTTATCTTGACCTTCACGGATGGCCTGGCATGCTCTGTAGTTGGAGTCTCGTGAGCTCATGCTCTCCTCCCCTTCTCTGGTTGACCTGGTTTTCCTAAGCATGAGCCGCTCTTTGCTGAGTTTCGATTCTGCTCCTTCTCCTGCCTTTGGCTGGGTTTCGAAACTTAGCCTGTCAGGCCTCTGGCCGCCTGGGTACCTTTCTGCTTTCACAAAATGGAGTCGCACTTGTATAATGTGCCTTATTGAGGTAGTTATATGGTTGGCGCTCGCCGCTCTATCTTCTACTAAGCATTGCAGGCAATATCGATTTCTTGGCATCTTGCGTTTGAAGCCTATTTACACACGTTGAACAGGACGGTTGCTTCCATTTTGTCTCGTAGCACCTTTTCCTTATGTTGTAACATTGTCTCTTCTCTGCGTACATTCCATTCAATTTCGTAGTAACTCGCACTGGCGTGTTATCTTCGATAGCTGCTCTTGTTCATTCTCGGATCTGTTCAGGCCCTTGTCTTATTTCCACTGGCCTTCCATTAAGGCCTTTGGGGTCTCTTTGTGGATCGTGTGTAGGTACTCCTCATTTCGTATCAGAGGCTGGTATGGCTGTCTAATAGGGTACTGTGCTGCCCAGGGTTGTCTGATTATGGGTGCTTCAACCGGTATGGATCTTCTGATGTATACTGGGCAGAGTCCTAGTGCAGCTCTCTGTAGGTTCATTTGCTCTTTATACGTCACATACCTTGGCGAGCGCGTTCCTGGTACCTCGAAATGAGGGGAAGGGGTGCAGGCCATGTCTGGGACTTCCTTTACACTCCCCCCTCTGGTCGGTTCATCGACCACTTCAGCACCCTCCTTTGCATTAATTTCTTTTGCTTCTTCAGTGTCATGCTCATCGTCCTCTGTGTTGGTACATGATGGTGTGAACGTGTGTGCATTTGGAGTCCATATTTTTATTACTCCCTTTAAACTAGCTGCTGTCTTCACATGTTCGTCTTTGTTCCACGTCATTAGCTGACATTGTCCATTTGGGCTGCAGTAGATCCATTTTCATTCATACCTTCTTCGTTTCTTAGGGTATGTGAACTTTGTTCCCTCTGGTGCAAATTCGCGGGCCTTCACAAAGTCCATGATTTCTTCATCTGACAGGTCTCTTGGCTTCCAGCCTGGCTCGACATCGACCATAATCTTCATCCCAATGGCTTTCTTTGCAGTTTTCTGGCATTGTGTGATGATTATCTTGAAAACGCAGAATCCTAGCAGTACCATGGCTAGTAGGGCTCCCAGGAACTTGAATATATGAGCCAACCATTGCGGGACCCATGAGAATAGGTTCCCAAACCAGCTGTCATCGTCCACCTCATCCGTTTCATCGGTCATCTGGTTTTTTAGAGTTGTCAACATGCCTATGGCCTCTGTTAGGGTTCTGCTTTCTTCATCGTGTGATGGTACAAATGTGTAACATGATTCTACGATTTTTGCACAAACACCTCCATCCATCGCTGTGATTATGTCAAGCACATATCTGTTTTGGAGGGTCATCAGCCTGATTGCTCTCAGCTCTTCTTTGATCTCGTTGAATCCTTTTATAGTGGTATTGATGGTCTGCAATAACTCCCATCCGGTTATCTGCAACCATTTAGTATTCACTCCAACTTGGATGTGGGCCAGGAGTAGTGTGAATACTGTTGAGGTGAGGCTGAACAGCCTATGTTCGTGCGGGATTGCATGGAATGCTTCTTCTGATTTGGGAGAAAAGTAATTTTCCCTCTTCATCCTGGATACCAGTTCCACAGATCTTCTTCTTCTTAGATGAGCATCTGCTTTCGGGAAACTGTCCAACTTTAGGTCATTCTTAGGGATCACTAGTGCGGGAACGTGGACGTTCACTAGTGTGCATATGCCTCCGCAGTTTTTCAGCAGCCTTATGTATGCCTTGGATCCACATGCCCAGTAATGGTCCATAATAACTGCGGTTCCTCGGGTCATTCCCGGAGCTTCAAAGATTTGTCCGCAGTTTTGATTCTCTCCCATCTTCCTTGTGCCATTGTTTCTGAAGCATAGTTTCGGGCTCTCCAGTGGCACTATCTGTAGGGGTCCCCCTCTATCTTCGACCCATGTTAGTAACTTAGGCCACAGAGGTTTGCATAACCTCTGAATTCTCTATTGCTTCCTTGCAGGCTCCAAGGACCATCCATGCTCGGCAGATTACTACTCAGTCTTCCCATCCGTCTGGGGAGACCATTGACCCCCAGATCTGCATTTGGCCTCTGTTCTTCCAGATTTGTTCCTCTTCTGCAGTCTTCCATTGGAAGTTCAGTCTCGGGTTAACTTCCCATTTTATCCCTGATGTCATAAATCTCCCCCCGTCTCACCTGAGATCGCTTCTTGCTCTGTTCCGTGAGAGGATTCCTCTTGTGGACGGATCGGGTCTTGCATAGGCTCGCTCGAGTCTCGTCCAGCTGCAGAGCGTGTTCAGAGTTCCGGAAATGCCGCTGTTCCAGGATGTCCAGGAAAAAGGTAACGGTCGCTAGGAATCAAGATTCCGGGAGCAAATTAGAGGGAAGGTGTGAAAGGAAGGAAGAAGGAACCAGGAACAAGGAATAGTGGATTCACCGAACAGCACACACACGTCAAGTCGCTACCTAATGATAGCGTTGAGACGCGCGGGGCCGCGGGGGCATGGCCAATTTATAGAATGTTCCGTGTGCGACGTGAAGGCTGGTGCGAGGCAAGTGGCTTGGCACAGCCATGTTGGGAGTAACAAAGAGTACAAGCCCTGTCGGGATAAGGACCAGGAAGTCCAGAAAGGGCAAGTTCTATGGTTCATGACAGCATGCCTCCTCCGAAGACCTGTTCCACCAGGTTTGCCCCGGTGTATGAGATGGAATCTTCTAAGCAATCGAGGGGTATTTAAGTTAGAAACTGGTTCCCAGGTTCTCTCGCTAGGAGGAGATCCCTTCCATTCAACCAGGTATTGAAGTCGACCCCGTTTATATCTGGAATCGCATATTCTGGACACTTCATATTCCTGCTGATCGTCCACAACAACAGGACTGGGTCTGCAGGATTTTCGGGTGGATTGGATGTAAGGGTTTCATTAGGGAAGTGTGGAAGACTGGGTGTATTTTCTTCCAGGAATCAGGTAGCTAGAGTCAGAATGAGACAGGATTGATGATTTCCTTTATGTAAAATGGTCCACAGTACTGAAGGGACAATTTATTTGGCCGTAGATGTCGTGGTAATAGTTTCGAGGACAACCAGACTTGATCACCAACAGAATAAGAAGGCGCTGGTCTTCTTTTGGAATCCGCATAAAGCTTAGTGCGTGTTTGAGCCTCTTTCAATTGTTCCTTGGCTTCCTTGTGTATGTTGATGAGAGTCTGTATCCATGAGTCGAGAGAAGGTACTGGAGTGGGATGTGGAAGAACAGAAGGTAAAACGGACGGGTGAAAACCTTGACTGCAATAGAAAGGGCTGACCTTGAGTGCTGAGTGATCGGAATTGTTGTAGGCAAACTCGGCCAGGGGTATGAGAAGAGACCAGTCATCCTGAACCTTGGTGGCAAAACAACGAAGATATTGCTCCAGAGTTTGATTTACACGTTCCGTGGCTCTGTTGGTTTGTGGGTGATAACCTGATGAGAGAGCACGTTGGATCCCTAGAATACGACACAGATGTTTCCAGAATTGTGAGATGTATTGAGGTCCTCGGTCCGATATGATCTTGGAAGGAAGTCCATGAAGACGGAAAATATGTTCCAGGAAGATTCCAGCAAGTTCTGAGGAGGATGGTAGTTTATACAAAGGTGTAAAATGAGCCATATGAATGAACAAGTCTATGGTTACCATGATGGTTGTGTATCCTCGGGAAGGTGGTAATTCCACAATGAAGTCTGTAGCAATAAACTCCCATGGTCTTGTTGGCAGCGATGGTTGCAGTATCAGACCCGCCGGTCTCTTGTTATCATGTTTGTTTTGACTGCAGATAGCACAAGCCTTGACGTACTGTTGTACGTCGGTCTTCATTCGAGGCCACCAAAACTGTCTTTGTATAAGACGGAGGGTGTTAGTTATACCACGATGACCGGAGTGAAGGGTATCATGGCAGAGGTTTATTATCCTGTTGTAACGCTCACCTGATTCCTGCAGAGGCGCCGGTCTTGACTGGGTGAATGCCGTATCTTCAAAGGTGATGTGTAACACACGGTTGGCTCTTTGGGCTGGACCTCTGTGCACTGTATGTCTGACTTGAAGAGTAAGATGTCTGCAGATAGAAAATACGGGATTAATGAACTGGGGTTATTGGGTGCCTCTCTCCTCTTCCCTTTCTCTTCTCCTGTAGAACCCCAAAGGTTAACGCCCTCACCTTAGGTAAGTGAACGCCGAGCTCTCCATCTGCCTCGGGGCAGGGTGCCGTAACCAGTTTCTTCACTGGATAAGGGTGCAGGCCTCTTGACCTCAGAGGACTGCTGTCCGTCGTTAACTGCACGAACGGTAAGTTCTGGGCACTTCAAATGTCTTAAAAGTCTTTTGTAATGATATCTCTTGTTTTGCAGGGTTCCGGCGATGGCGGATGGTGGGCTGATGAGAGTTGAGGATCGAACCCGCGTGAGGAATAGAAGCACCTGGAAGCACGTAAGTAAGCGCTTGTAGCCTGCTTCACGATGCGCACTAACTGTCCCTTTTATCTTGCAGGTACAAGTTCGGAGCTTTAGAGAAGCTGAAGGGTGCTGGAATACCCACTGGATTCGGCGTGGGAAGGAGTAATGGCACGTGAGTAATAAAGTTGCCCAATGTCTTTAAACGCACCTTCTTTTGTCTTTCAGATGCGGGATGCAGCGCCGAAGGCCTCCGGAGCGTGCGAAGAGTAGGTAAGCCTTTGTCTTTCAGATGCCGGAATGCAGCGCGAGGCGTTGGTGACAGCCGATGGACCAGGTAAGAGATGCGCTGCCACTGAAGACCGTAGTGCTAACCTGTTCTTTCTTTGTCTTTACAGGTGCTGCTGAAGACTGGATTCCAGGATGGTAAGCCTTTGTTCCCTTAGGCCCAGGATCAGAAGCAGAAGATACAATGAGCGTTCTGCTGCAGAGAATGCAGAATAACACAAAGCAAGATTCATCCATCGGGTGTGGTTTAAATAGCCTCCTGTAGTGCTTAGGTGTCTCCTTCCACAGCCACGCCTAGGTAAGAAAAGAGTTCCTGCTTTCCAGAAGAGTTCCAGTGTTCTGAACCTAGGGAGTGGCTCCTGCCCCACCCAACAGGAAAAGTAGTCCCAAACAGAAGAGGATCAGGGGTTCAACTGGCAGGTAAGTAAGCAGCATGGTCTGCTGCAGGTAAGTCCACCCAAGCATTATGAGCCCGGTGCTTCCAGCGCTGGGACTGGGCATCTTTATGAGCCTGGTGCCACTAGCGCCAGGACAGGGTCCAAAAGGTCCCAATTGGGACTGGCTGGCACTCGGAACCGGGGTTATGGGTCTGCTTCCAAGGGAGTCGGGCAAGTCCTGATCTTTTGGAAGCAGAGATCATGACAGCACCCCCCCTCAAGGCCCCTCCCAAACCGGGCTTCTCTGGGGGTTTGGGCTTGTTAGGAAATGTTCGATGAAATCTTTTGATTAGACGAGGCGCGTGGACATATTCTGCAGGTTCCCAGGATCTTTCTTGAGGACCGTAGCCTTTCCAGTCAATCAGGTAAAATAGTTTAGATTTGGAGATCTTGGAATCCAGGATGCTTTTGACTTCAAACTCGAGTTCTCCATCAACTAGAATAGGTTTTGGAGATGTAGTTAGTCGGGTTTGAGGTTGCACGGGTTTTAATAGAGAGACGTGGAAGACCGGATGTATCTTCATGTGAGGGGGCAAGTCCAACTTGACCGCTACTGGTTTTACTATGGTAGTGATGGAATAGGGACCAAGGTATCTTGGGTTGAATGTGCATGGTCCTTTTAGAGGTAGATATTTGGTGGATAACCAGACTTGATCTCCTACTTGATATTGGGGGGCTTCCTTCCGATGTTGGTCTGCTCCTTTCTTGTATTGTTCTTTAGCCCTTTGAAGGTGAGAAACGGCTTCCTTAAAGGCTTGGGTGATTGTAGAATGCAGGTGGTCTACTGCTGGTGTTCCAAGATCTTGGAGTGGATCCAACTCCGAGGTTCGAGGGTGACTACCGTATAAAAGAAAAAACGGGGTCTTCCCAGTTCCCGAGTGGACAGAGTTATTGTAGGCATATTCGGCTATCCAAAGGATATCTTTCCAAGTTTTTTCAGTTTGTTGTAGCATGCAGCGCAAATACTGTTCCAGAGTTTGATTGGTCCTCTCGGTTTGTCCGTCGGTTTGAGGGTGGTGGCTGGTCGAAAGTCTCACATCAATTTGAGCCGACCGACAGCAACTTCGCCAAAAATGAGAAATAAATTGACTACCTCGATCCGAAATTAGAACTGAAGGAAAACCGTGCAGTCGGACGATGTTTTCGAGAAATTCTCGGGCCAGAGTTGCTGCTGTTGGTAAGCCTTTGAGTGGAATGAAATGCGCCATCTTGGAGAATAGGTCCACGATTACTAGGATCGTATTGTATCCGGAGCATGGAGGTAGATCGGTGATGAAGTCCATAGAAAGCGTATGCCAAGGGCGAGGCGGGATGTCAATAGGGCGTAAGAGGCCGGCTGGTTTTTCCTTTTGACTCTTGTTTTGGGCGCATACTCCACAGGACATTATAAAGTCTATGATATCTTTTTTCCAAGACGGCCACCAGAAGTAGCGCTTGATCTTTTCCGAGGTCTTGGTCATACCGGGATGTCCTTCCATTAAAGAATCGTGATAACAAGAGATTACCTTTTTCTGTAAATCTGTGCTGGGCAGGTATAACCGTTCTTGGAAATATAATAGGTTGTCCTTCACCGTAAAGTCCTTTCCCTGCAGATGCCAATTCTGTATGTCTGCTGGAGTTACCAGTAGCCTGGCTTTATCCTTAACTTCCTCTATGGATTGTGTGGCGATTACACCTAGAATTCTTTGTTCGGGAATGATAGGTACAGGTTTAGGATTGATCAAATGTTCTTCCACTCCCACCCGAGAAAGGGCATCAGCTTTACCGTTTTTTGTACCAGGTCGATAGGTAATTATGAAGTCAAACTCGGCAAAGAATAGTGCCCAACGGAGTTGCCTAGAGGATTGAGCTTTTGCAGTTTTCAAATATTGCAGGTTTCGGTGATCTGTAATCACAGTAACGGTGTGTCGGGCCCCCAGAAGATAATGCCGCCAAGCCTTAAAGGCGGACTTGATAGCTAGAAGTTCCTTATCAGTAATAGTGTTATTGATTTCAGGAGGCGAAAATTTGCGGGACCAAAATGCCACGGGATGCAACTGATTGGTTACTGGGTCCTTTTGTGATAGAACTGCCCCCATGGCAAGGCTCGAAGCATCAGTTTCAATGATGTAGGGGAGTTCTGGGTGAGGATGTTTTAAGATCGGTGCAGAGATAAATCTAGTCTTCAAATTCTGGAAAGCTTGTTCCGCCTCGGTAGACCATTCAAAACGTTTGTTTTTCTTTAACAAGGCGGTGATGGCCTGGACTATTCGAGAGAATTCGGGGATAAACCTGCGGTAAAAGTTAGCGAAGCCTAACATACTTTAAACACCTTTTACGGAGGATGGCGATGGCCATTTGAGAATTGCATCGACCTTCTTTGAATCCATACGCACTCCGCTAGGTGATAATATGAATCCCAAGAATTCAACTTCAGTCACGTTGAAAACACATTTTTCCAACTTAGCGAAAAGTTTGTGTTGACGCAATCTCTCGAGGACCATTTTCACGTGTTTCCGATGTTCAGTTTCCGATGAAGAATAAACGAGGATGTCGTCAATGTAAACAACAACACACACATCTATGAGCTCTCTGAGGACATCGTTCATAAAATATTGAAAGGCGGCCGGGGCATTGCAAAGTCCGAAGGGCATGACCTGATATTCAAATAGCCCATACTTGGTGCGGAAGGCCGTCTTCCATTCATCGCCCTCTTTTACTCGTACCAAGTGGTAGGCTCCTCTAAGATCCAGCTTTGTATATATGCATGCTTTTCTGACTTGGTCCAGGAGTTCAGGGATCAAAGGTAACGGATATCTATTCTTAACGGTGATCTGGTTCAGGGCGCGATAATCTATACAAGTTCTAAGGTCCCCTTCTTTTTTTGGAACGAAGAACAAAGCTGAGGAAGCAGGGGACTTGGAAGGACGAATAAACCCATTCGCTAGGTATTGATCCAGGTATTGTCGGAGGTGAAGATTCTCAGGCTCGGTGAGGGCATAAATTCTACTACAAGGAGGAGTAGATCCAGGTATCAGGTCTATCTGGCAGTCATAAGACCTATGAGGAGGTAGAGAGTTAGCCTGATCCTTCCGGAAAACATCTTGGAATTCTAGGTATTCAGGAGGTAACTGGGGAGCCTCCGAGGAAATTGCTGCCAGTGCAACACCAGGTCGAGGGTGACAAGTAGAGACACATTCTGGAAACTGAACCGTTCTTGCTCGCCAATCGATCTGAGGATTGTGCTTCTCTAACCAAGGAATTCCTAGAATAATCTGGAACTGAGGGGCCTTGATCACATCGAACACGATCTTCTCATGGTGTCCATCTTGACTTACTAGCGTCACTTCTTGGGTGGTATGCGTTACTGGTCCGGAGGCTATCTCCGTACCATCCACCGTAGTAATGACGTCCTTTACAGCCTTTGGACAAAGAGTCCGATTCATCCTCAAAACCATTTCATGATCCACATAATTGCCGATGGCACCGTTGTCGACGTAAGCTTCAATCGCATGTAATCGATCCGGATGTTCAGGGCTAATGAGGACCATAGGTATCACGAAATGCGAGGTCACTGAACTGGTTTTAACGCTCGGCAAGAGGACCTCTATTCTTGTCGGGCGAGGTCGTTTCCCTGCTCAGAGTTTGTGACCCTGGTAACTGCAGCTCCTACTGCCTTCTTGGCTGGTTTCACCGGACGGTCTCGAAGAAAGTGCCCAGAGTTTCTGCAATAGAGGCATAATTGTAGCTGTTTTCTCCTTTCCCGCTCCTTTTGTGTTAGTGGTCCTTTCAGGCCCCCTATTTGCATGGGTTCCCCGGAGTCTACTCCTTTGGTAGGAGTTGGTGGTTTGGAAAATACTCGAGCATCAAACCTGGAACGATCGGCCTTCCTGTTCTGCAGTCTGTGGTCAATTTGAACGACTAAGTCAATATAGTCCGAACAGTCTTGCGGGGGATTCACTACTTGGGCTAACACATCTTTGAGCTCTCCACGTAGACCTCTATAAAACAGCGTAATCCTTTTGTCCTCAGGCCATCGAGTTTCCACTATCAGTCTGTTGAAAGACGCAATATAAGCCAAAAGGTCTTGATTACCCTGTCGCAATGAAAGGAGCTCATTGTCCAAGGCCTGCCCCTGTGAATGTCTTGCAAACAGTTTTTCCATACTGAGCTGAAAAGCTTGAAAATCATGGAGAACCGGATCATCTTGATTAACTAGAGGGATCGACCAGTCTGCCGCATTGCCACTAAGGTACGAAAGCACGAAAGCTACCTTAGCTTGATCAGTTGGAAAGGCTGCTGGCCGGCATAAGAAGTGCAACCGGCACTGATTAATAAATACTGCAAACCTCTTTGGGTCACCAGAAAATCGTTCGGGCGGAGCCAGAGGTACATTCCCAGGTAGGTTGATCTGCACTGGGTTCGTAGAGGATGTTGAAGGAAGATTTGCCCCTGATGCGGGTAACGGAGTTTGTCCGGCTTGTGACTGTAGCAATTGTCTAGCGAGATCGTCTGTTCGCTCCTTGGAAATAATCAGTTCCCTTCTTAGAGCATTCGTTTCCTGACGGGCTGCATGCACTTCTGCTCTTAGTTCCCCAAGTAACTGGGCTAGCTGGTCGGTATCCGAGGTTTCCATAGCGCCTGGGTGGGAGTTTTGCGGTAGGCTTTGTGTTCTGTAACGCTCACCTGATTCCCGCAGAGGCGCCGGTCTTGACTGGGTGAATGCCCTATCTTCAAAGGTGATGTGTAACACACGGTTGGCTCTTTGGGCTGGACCTCTGTGCACTGTATGTCTGACTTGAAGAGTAAGATGTCTGCAGATAGAAAATATGGGATTAATGAACTGGGGTTATTGGGTGCCTCTCTCCTCTTCCCTTTCTCTTCTCCTGTAGAACCCCAAAGGTTAACGCCCTCACCTTAGGTAAGTGAACGCCGAGCTCTCCATCTGCCTCGGGGCAGGGTGCCGTAACCAGTTTCTTCACTGGATAAGGGTGCAGGCCTCTTGACCTCAGAGGACTGCTGTCCGTCGTTAACTGCACGAACGGTAAGTTCTGGGCACTTCAAATGTCTTAAAAGTCTTTTGTAATGATATCTCTTGTTTTGCAGGGTTCCGGCGATGGCGGATGGCGGGCTGATGAGAGTTGAGGATCGAACCCGCGTGAGGAATAGAAGCGCCTGGAAGCACGTAAGTAAGCGCTTGTAGCCTGCTTCACGATGCGCACTAACTGTCCCTTTTATCTTGCAGGTACAAGTTCGGAGCTTTAGAGAAGCTGAAGGGTGCTGGAATACCCACTGGATTCGGCGTGGGAAGGAGTAATGGCACGTGAGTAATAAAGTTGCCCAATGTCTTTAAACGCACCTTCTTTTGTCTTTCAGATGCGGGATGCAGCGCCGAAGGCCTCCGGAGCGTGCGAAGAGTAGGTAAGCCTTTGTCTTTCAGATGCCGGAATGCAGCGCGAGGCGTTGGTGACAGCCGATGGACCAGGTAAGAGATGCGCTGCCACTGAAGACCGTAGTGCTAACCTGTTCTTTCTTTGTCTTTACAGGTGCTGCTGAAGACTGGATTCCAGGATGGTAAGCCTTTGTTCCCTTAGGCCCAGGATCAGAAGCAGAAGACACGATGAGCGTTCTGCTGCAGAGAATGCAGAATAACACAAAGCAAGATTCATCCATCGGGTGTGGTTTAAATAGCCTCCTGTAGTGCTTAGGTGTCTCCTTCCACAGCCACGCCTAGGTAAGAAAAGGGTTCCTGCTTTCCAGAAGAGTTCCAGTGTTCTGAACCTAGGGAGTGGCTCCTGCCCCACCCAACAGGAAAAGTAGTCCCAAACAGAAGAGGATCAGGGGTTCAACTGGCAGGTAAGTAAGCAGCATGGTCTGCTGCAGGTAAGTCCACCCAAGCATTATGAGCCCGGCGCTTCCAGCGCTGGGACTGGGCATCTTTATGAGCCTGGTGCCACTGGCGCCAGGATAGGGTCCAAAAGGTCCCAATTGGGACTGGCTGGCACTCGGAACCGGGGTTATGGGTCTGCTTCCAAGGGAGTCGAGCAAGTCCTGATCTTTTGGAAGCAGAGATCATGACACCTGTGTTGTAATTTCTGCGTAGGAATGACCAGTGCATTGTCCTTGAATAGATATTCTTCCTTAACTCTTAGATTGCATGGATTCTTCCTTGAAATATCCTTCCAGAGGTCAGAGGACTGGGTTTGCACTCGGATTTCTTCCAGGAGATTGATTGCTTGAGCTACAAAGATAGTGTGGGGAAACATCTTAGGCTAGGCCTTGTCCTCAGTGGCTACGCAGTCAGGACGTCGAGATAAGGCGGCAGCAATCATGTTTTGTGATCCGGGAACATGAGTGATTTGGAATTGGTACTGGGCAAAGAAGTAGGCCCAACACGCCTGACGACTGTTCCTGCACTCCAACGACTAGAATTTGGAGATTCCGATGGTCTGTGCGGACCTGAACTGGATATCTTGCACCCAGAAGTAGGTGTCGCCATTCAGTGAAGGCTTGGCGGATGGCCAACAGTTCCTTCTCCAGGACGGAATAGTGTGTCTCGCTGGGAGTCAGGGTTCGTGAAAAGTAAGCAATGGGGTGCTCCAGTCCATCCTCAAGTTCCTGTTTCAAGACCGCCCCTATGGCGTAGTTAGAGGCATCCGTTTCCACTAGGAATGGGCGATTTATGTCGGGCTGGGTCAGGATGGGGGCTTGCATGAACTCTGTCTTCAATCGTTGGAATGCTTTATCTTGCAGCGTAGACCAGATAAATGGGGTGCCTTTCTTCAATAGAGCAACGATCGGCTGAACGATCTCGGAAAAGGTAGAAATAAACTTCTGGTAGAAGTTGGCGAGCCACAGGAAGGATTGAACTTGTTTCACAGATGTGGGAGCAGGCCAAGCCAGTATGGCCTTTACCTTTGAAGGGTCCATACCAATTCCTTCTGGGCTAAGGATGAATTCTAGGTAGTGAACAGAAGTAACGTGAAACAAGCATTTTTCTGGTTTGGCTAACAGTTTGTGTTCACGAAGTCGTTGTAGTACTGCCTTTACATGTTCTTCATGTTTTAGAGGATCCTTGGAAAAAATGAATATGTCATCCAGATAGACAATGACGAAGAGGAACAACATATCAGAGAAGACCCTATCCATAAAACGCTGAAAGACTGCGGGAGCACTGGCTAGTCCAAAGGGCATGACTAGGTATTCATGGTGACCAAAGGGTGTTCTAAAGGCTGTTTTCCATTCGTCTCCTTCCCGGACACGGATTAAGTGGTAGGCACCCCGGAGATCCAACTTCGTGAATATTACAGCGCCTCTCACAGCTTCCAGGATATCTGATATCAGGGGCAGTGGGTACCGATCTTTGAGGGTGCATTGATTTAAGCCTCGATAGTCGAGGCAAGGTCTGAGTTCCTTGGTATCCTTCTTGGGAACGAAAAACAACGAAGCACCCGCTGGAGATTTCAAGGGTCTTATGGTGTCGTTTTCAAAATTGGTGTCTAGGTATTCCCGAAGGGCCTTTTTCTCAGGTTCGGAAAGAATGAACATTCTTCCGAAGGTTATTACAGCTGAGGGATCTGTATCTAATGCACAGTCTTCGGGCCTGTGAGGGGGTAAGGCTTGGACTATGGCAGTAGAAAATACATCAGCATATCCCTGATATGCCTCTGGAACTTGTATGATATTGGAAACCATGAGTGGTGTTTCTTGGTCTCTTGGTGGTTCTTTAAGAGTTATCGAGGAGGGATCCAGGGATAGACAGTGGAACATACAGAACTCTGAGCCCAGGAACAATGATCCTAATGTCCAATTGATATACGGATTGTGTTTTTGTAACCTGGGCATACCCTAAACCATGGGGTAATGGGCTGACTTAATGATGTCGAATGTAATCCACTCTTGATGATGGTTTATGGATCTCTTTAGTCTGCAGGCTTATGGGTCCTGAAGAGAGGGGTCTTCCGTCAATTGCTTCCACCGGCTGCATGGTATTTCGTGTCTCGATCAATGAAAATTCCCATGGCTCCGCAGTCCACCAAGGCCAGAATGGGATAGGTCTTGTCTTTGGAGGGCGACAGGAAGGCCTATAGTATCACCAAATTATTTTGTCCAGGAGAGTTCAAGGATGGAATTGATGTGGAGCAAACATCTCTCTCCCGACAACTCGCTCCATCTAGGATCGGGAGCTGGCGTTTCCTGAACGCCGTGGAGGGGCTAGAGGGCATTCTCTCACAAGGTGTTTATCCGAGGCACAATACATGCAGAGGCTTTTGTGGATCCTTCTCATCCTTTCTTGAGGGGAAATAGGCCCACGAAAGGCCCCTATTTGCATGGGTTCCATATCTATGTCAGGGGTTGGGGCAGAATCGAATTTAACAGATGTCTCAAGGGGATTCCTTTGAAAGGGTGTCTTGGTCTTTCTTCTTTCAGCCTTTCTTTCCTGGATTCGGAAGTCTATTTGCATGGCTAGCTCCATAAGAGCCTGGAATGAACTAGGACGAGCCACCCTGGCTAATTCATCCTTAATGCCCTCGTTTAGACCCCTGCGAAATAGAGTGAAACTTGCTTCTGAGGACCAATCCGCTTCCTTGGCCAGTTGTTTAAATCTAGTAACGTACGTTAACATATCCTGAGTACCCTGTCGGAAATCAAGTAAGCGTTCCTCAGCACTAAAAACCTGTTCTGGGCGGTCGAACATGGTCTTGAGTGCCTGAATGAATCCGTCATAATCATCCAGGAGGACGTCCCCTGAGTTGACTAAGGGAGTGGCCCAGGTCAACGCGTTCCCTGTGAGGTGCGAGATTATGAAGCCCACCTTCGCCCTAGAACTTGAAAAATAATAGGGCTTAAAAGTAAAATGCACCAAGCAGGAATCCAGGAATCCACGTAAGGATTTTGCCGAGCCATCATATTTGTCTACCACTCCACCCAGTCACACACTGTCCTTGTTTGCGGGGTCGCGAGACAAAACAAGCTGCCTTAACGCAGCATTCTCAGCCTTTAAGTTCTGTACTTCAGTTGTGAGCTCTTGCATGCCACGAATAAGGTCCTGGACTGCTTTCTCCATAGCAGTATTAGTGTCGGTCGTTTGGCATCTCAAACTGTCATAAATCTCCCCCAGTCTCACATGAAATCGCTTCTTGCTCTGTTCCGCGGGAGGATTCCTCTTGTGGACGGATCGGGTCTTGTATAGGCTCGCTCGAGTCTCGTCCGGCTGCAGAGCGCGTTCAGAGTTCCGGGAAGGCTGCTGTTCCAGGATGTCCAGGAAAAAGGTAGCGGTCACTAGGAACCAGGATTCCGGGAGCAAATTAGAGGGAAGGGGTGAAAGGAAGAAAGAAGGAACCAGGAACAAGGAATAGTGGATTCGCCGAACAGCACACACACGTCAAGTCACTACCTAATGATAGCGTTGAGACATGTGGGGCCGCAGGGGCATGGGCAAGTTATAGAACGTGCCGTGTGTGACGTGAAGGCTGGTGCGAGGCAAGTCGCTTGGCGCACTCATGTTGGGAGTAACACAGAGTACAAGCCCCGTCGGGATAAGGACCAGGAAGTCCAGAAAGGGCAAGTTCTATGGTTCATGACACCTGATCCTTTGACGCCAGGGTTCTCGTACCTGATCACATGATTTCTGGTGTGCGCTCGGTTTCTTGTTTTAATGTCCTCGACGTAGCCATCTTCATCCGGGTAATTCTTTTCACTTGCCCATATCAACGAGGCGTCTCTTCCCATAAATTGTCCTCTGGTGTTGCACATTGATACATGCGTCATACAGTGTGCTGTAGGGACATCAACTTCTACAGCCACGAAGATCTTGGATTTTCCCATGCTGTATGGTAGTAGGGCACAGACAAATCATTCGCGCTTCGACTCTTCGCCCTACTTCCTTCATATGCTGGTACCATATGTTGTTCCCAAGATGGGCTGTACTGTCCAGGTAGTCATTAAGTTCATTGTTATCTTCATGAGGGCTTCTCTTGATTCTCAGTGTTCTTCTGTAGTTTGCTATGACTACGTCTCTGAATACATCTGTGCGGCTTTTCCACTTCGGGTATCTCGATGGAGCAGGCTGCCTCGACTGCATCGTTGTAGTTGGAGGAGGATTTGTGGTTCCTTTCCTTCCCTTTTGCAGTCTGCCATACACTTCCCGTAACCACCAACCTCCCAACTTGTGGCTGTGTTGTAGGCCTGCGGCTTGTTCCTTGTGCTGGAGCAGGTGTGCTTGCTGTTATAGTTTCTATAGTTCTGTTTTTCAGCTCCTCGTGTAGTTTCTTTGCTTGGCCTATGAACGGGAACAAATAATCTATTATCATGTGCATCTTCTCTGTGAGTTCTTTCGTGGCCACTTCTGTTTTTTCGAGGGATTTTGCTATTTCCTCCTTCTTTGGCATTTCATTTGACTTTTCTTGGTTATCTCCACTATTCTCTGGAATTGAGTGTTCGGCAGGCAGTTTCTCCTTCTCCGCGGCCTTCGTTGGAGGTCTTGTAGCCATTGACACTTGCCCTTGTTTGTGTGCATTCTGTGTGTGGGTGCGTACCGTGGACAGTGCAATGTTTTCATTCATTCCGTGTTGACCCTGTCTCCAGCTTTTCTCTCCATTCGTTACCTCAAGTGTATACATATCACAGCTGATTACATTCAATTTAAAATCATTTGCTTCATCATTAACTTTTCTCGGAACTGGAATCACTATATAGGGCCTGGGTGCTTTTGTGGGATTCTGACGTTCATTATCCTGTGGGCGTGCTGATAGTGGGATACTTCGTGCACCAATAAAGAAAGCAGTTCTGATTGTTAATGACAGAAAGACAATAATGATCACCAAACATATACACATGATAGATTTGTAAGACATCTGGCAGCATTTTCTCCTAGGAAAGAAGGGGCACCTTTCTGTTGGGGGTAAAACCAAGTTACTGTTCTGGGCCCCCATTTCGAATGAGTTCATAGTCAGTTATTTATTCCTTCTTTAGCTCTGGTCACGTTGCTGTAAAGTTCAGTAACTACTAAAGTGATGTGTGCTATTCAAATGTCCCTTCTCACGAGTGAAGATAGTAGTCTCTGGATATGCAGTACAGTTCCTGTGCTAGACTATGGTGAAAGGTTAGACTACCGTTTTAGCACATCACATTCATCCTGCATTTCTATAGTAAACACCGTCTCAGGGCACAACTCCAATTTGCCTTGGCCTTGATGACATGTAGGAATCTGTTCACTCTGAAAGGCTGAAAAGATGGAACTACTAAAAATCACACAAAAATAAAATGTCGTAAAAATAAAAACAAAAAAATAAAAATAAAAGTGAACATATGAAAAAATAGGTAAAAATAAGAAAAACGAAGAAAAAGGAAAATAGGATGGTGCAGTTCTTGGGTCGGCTCCTTTCTCTCGGTGACAAGTTTAGGAACAGTGTCTCTTTCCTCTATCTGCTCCACAGTGAAATGATGACGACAAAAATTCTATTTTGGATTTCCTCTTCCTAAGGCTCTCCTCAGCAGTGGATGTCCATAGTTGCTTCTTAGTTGCGCTGCAATAGCCCTCAGGAGCCTGTTTAGTTGAGCGTTTTTTGCTGGATCACTGAGAAAAGTGGGTACATCAATGTGGTTGGGTCTGCCCACTAGTTCTGGAAAGTTTTCAATGAGGTGAAAGAAAATACGATATGCGTATTCGCTGTCTTCTGGTGTTAATGACATTTGCTCTGATTCTCTAGCCTCTGGATCACAGGCCTTTCTTGCAGCGTGAAAAGTCTTGCACTTTCCTCGATCTGTCTCTCGGCGAACAGTCTTACTGGAAACTCCTTTGGAATTCTCGCTGGAAATTGGACAACTCCACTTGGAGCATGATCCCATGGAGAAGGGTCCTCATGTGTAGGAAATTGACTGGATCTCTTAGGAAGGAGACAACGTCAACATCAGCAGGCCTTCCTACCATTTCTGGATAGTCTGTGACTAGTCTGAGCATGACATGGTGGGCCAGCTGGGTATCTGCGGGTGACAGGGACATCTGCCTTGTTTGTTGGGTCCTGATAACAATCCTTTCTTTTGACGTGAACAGTTTTTACACTTTCCAGCTGTGTGGATTGCAACCACGTAGTTCAATTTATACCACACTTGGTTGAGAAATTAATTGTTCTTGGATCTCTGATAAAGGTTAGTGTATCTGTGGTTCTCCCGACAAGCCTTGGGCACTCCTCTATGATCCGGAAGAATAGGGTATAAGTCAATTCATCTATTATCACATGAGGTGGAAGCATTTGCTTTTTGTTTGCTGTGCTCGGGCAATTCGGCGAAGACCTCTGCGATGACAGTCAGTAGTTGCCTGATTATCTTGTTATCTGGATCTTGAATGAATTCTGTGACACTTGTTACTCTCCCTATGAGCGACGGATATGTTAACACCACAAGTTGGAAGTAGGTAAGGACATCCCACTTAAGACTTCAACTGGACTGCACAAGACTTTCAGGGCTTGTATACGTGAGGGACCCCGCCCCCACGGGTGTGACATCCCTCATGGACTTGGTTCCGCCTTTTTGCGGCCTCAACCAATCAAGCCCCGAGACGTAGCGCGCTCTCACTGGCTCTCCAGCGCTCACACCCTCTCGAACGATACATGTCTTGGAGACAGCCGCCGCTGACCTGCAGACACCTGCCACAGCGCAGCGGTCGTGCGGTTTCTGAACACACTCCTCCACTCCAATAGCACAACTAAGACAGTGCTTTACGGATTGATTCCCAGGTAACACTGGCTTTCCACTCTCTAGTCCCACATTACCCTTCTGCTTACTTTTCGTTCTGTTGAGTCGGAGACATGCCCACTCTAACTAAAAATATATATATTTTTTGGGCTTTTGTATTAGGATGTATGGGACACCCTAGCTCAGCATTCAGAGCCTTGCTGCAGCCACATTGAAGGCTTGGTCCCACTCTGCTGTACCCTATGATCGGCTCCCGGGTCCCAGCAGCCACTTTCCTTCTAGCCCAGGTACATTTTGGGATTACTTAGTTTTTGTTTTGGGTCGCCATGAATACGAGCATTTCACTCGTGACCAGTATCACACACAATGCAAGCACGACGCTTTGTGATTTTTTCTCTATGTTTGTCTCGTTTTCAGAGCAAGCCGTCTATTCGGCCACTCCAGTGTAATAGACTAGTTCCTGTCTATCCATTCTATATCCAGAGACACAACAGTGTTGACTGTCTGGCCCTACCTGTCCTTCGAGCCTGCCCCACAAACAAGATTCATGACAAGGTTGTAGTGGTGAGTCAGACAAAAACCTCCCCACCACCA
The DNA here is from genome assembly GCF_040938575.1 of Ambystoma mexicanum. Classification (NCBI taxonomy): domain Eukaryota; kingdom Metazoa; phylum Chordata; class Amphibia; order Caudata; family Ambystomatidae; genus Ambystoma; species Ambystoma mexicanum. Next base: position 835,977,014 of record NC_090923.1, read on the forward strand.
CTTTTAACTTCTATAGCATGCATTTGCTTCCTTGTTAGTGCATTTCTGTGCCCTTCCCTCTATTTTCAAACCGAACCACACACATGGTTCATCTTACACAATATAATTGTGGGTACTATACAACCCAGTTATGTCCAGAAAGAATGAAGATGTTGAAACACAAGAATTTTGTATTTATTTTTCTTTTCTTGTGTTTCATTCTTTTTTATTACAGGGGCCACCTACTTGCCCTGATGAAGGCGGTTCATGTAGAGTAATACCTATCCGGCTGATGCATTTGGAGCTGGATACTCTCCCCGCCGAAACGTGTACCATATGCAAGGGGGACATTGGCACCAAGAAGTACTTTTTGGGGTCTATGAACTATCTATTGTCAGGCCGGCACCTGGCATCAAGACTAACTACGGTCCCCCCGTCATGTTGTCACCTGTAATACAAGATGCTCTAGGCACTTGCAATCTGAGATGCTTCATTGAAGGCACCTACAATATAAGATGCGTTCAGGCACTTGCAATATGAGATGCTTTATTGAATATGATGTATGGGTAGTACTTGATATCTACCCATGCATTGCAGCATAGTCTCTTTGATTCCACCAATTATTCACGCTATGCTACATGATCAAGTACTCTGAACTGTTTTACGTACTGAAGCAAAAACTGATTTTTTGATTTCTTATGTTAAGATCACTTTGATTGGGTTATATGTAAATTGTCTACAAATGTGTTTTTCTGTTCATGTTTGAATGTTTTCCATTTTAATACAAACCACGTCTATTCACAACCTTTATTGTATGTGATTTTTCTTGTCCAATCCTCTTTTTCTTTCTGGACAAACTTATGGGTCAGTAACTTAGAGACTTTACCCATTAGTACCAACAATACCAGGATTCCCATTCCTAAGATATAGCTGTTTCATTCATTGACAATTAGTGGGAACTGACCTGGTCAGTAGCAGTACTAACTCTCTTGGTCTTTATATTTCTTATGCCCAAGTCTGCTACGTGTCACGAAGGGCATACCGAAGCTCTCTGTTTACATTATTACTTAGACAACCCCAGTTATTTTCTTCGGATAAGTGACTACGAGAGGGGATTAATTATTTGAGGGCCGGTTTAATAAACTCAATCCCGCCAACACCCTCCTGAGCATGGCTTCAGGATACACTCCGAGCCAGCGTAAATGATCCTGGGTACATTTTTTGCACTCTACCCACATGCACATAGAATCTCTTCCAGTGAAGGCGGGCACCCCCCACAGGTAGACCACACAGTAAACTACTTATAATAATGGCAGAAAGTGCCACTCTAAGCTACCAGAAGAAGAGACACTAGACATATTAGTATGGCCTTCTTTTTTTGACCCTCCAGGATCCAACGTTCCTGGACCATCAACAAGCACAGGAGACGATCTCCTGAAACTTAAAAAGAAGGTGTTCCGAACAGAACTTCACGGACACTTCTTGAAGGAATATTTACGAGCAAGCATTATTCCCACAGGGTTAGTCGTCAGAAACGAACCTTGTCTGTTCCTTGAAGACAAGGACTACACAACGAATTTCAGTTACATTGCTACCAAGTGCAGTAGGGACCTGATGGTCCTCACCATCACAACAGCACAGAGAATTGGTTTAGATTTACAAAAGTTACTAGAAGACGAAGAGAGGAAATTTACCAATAATTCACTCATAACTGACGCCAAAAATCAAATAGAAGCCATCAACAAACAATTTGCCATTTTTAAAACTAATACCTTGACGAAAAAAACAAATAAACTACAGAAAGATATTCAGGAATTTAAAACTGAATTAGTCTACACTTACACGACAGAAGGCTATTGTAGAAAATCCAATCAGCCAGGGGGCACACAACCGGGGAACCAGAAAGCAAAGAGAAGAGGAGTATCCTTCTCTGGATCAAGCAGTAGCTCATCCAGTGGAAACTCCAATCCGAACTACAATCCATATCAATTCGATCAATTCGGCCAAACATTACCATACAATTACTCCCCACCACCGTTCCAACAACCTTTTTTAGGACGAGGAGGGGCAGGATGGGGGCCCCCACCTTGGAACGCGGGCTTCCAAGGGCAATACAGACGCCCCAGGCGACGGAGGAGATAGATTCCACAGATAATCAGGGTCTTCCTATTTTCAATTTAGCTAAAGTCCAACTTACCACGACACAAATCTCAGTCTTATCGAAAGGTTTATCTTTTGTGCCATCGGAAAACACAGATTGGTACAACACTGAGATGGAGGTACGCAGATTTTTACGAACCATTAGATTACGCGCCTTTTTTGATGCCCATGAAATCAGCGAGGATCTGAATGACACGGGATTACATCCTAAATCTACTTTTACTCCCTCTGAAAACCTCTTAACTTTTGAAAGATGTGTCCTGCGAGACCTCAGAAATCTGAGTAAGAAAAATCATACCAGCAGAGACCAGAATATCTCTCGGGCAGAAAGAGAAACTTTGACTGAATTAGCAAACAACTCAGAGATAGTTATAAAACCCGCCGAAAAAGGCGGCGGCATTGTCTAATGAACTCCGCTCAGTACTGCCGTATGGTAATGGACCTTCTCAATGACACACAAAGCTACAAACTTCTAAAAAAAGACCCTACGAAGGAATTAACCATTGAAATTTGCCGCCATGGTGTCCTTCGCTCTTGAAAAAGATTGGATTTCGGAAAAAGAATCCAACTTTCTCATTACTACAGGCAGTAGAACTCCTTGGCCCTCATTACGACCCTGGCGGAAATCGAAAAACGATGGCGGAAATGTAATACCGCCATCGAATACCGCTCGGTGCGATTATGACCCGTCACCGTAAAGTACGATGCCATCAGCGACACCGTAGTGAACGCCAACGCTAACTGCACCAAGTACACGCACGCGCGCCATGCAAAACCGTAATTACCACCATGGCGCAACGGTACGCAAATTCTGACCCTAGCGGACATTTACTTAACGCCATCAAGCATGGCGGAAAGTACCATTCCGCCATGGTGAGAATTACGGCATCATGAACCAACCGTAAATGGCCCTACTGAGTGCCTGTACACCACTCCCTGCCCACATAGCACAACTCCTCGTAGGTGCAATGAAGTTACACAATGCAACCAGTGAAATGTACAAGTCACCCATGCATGCCAACGAACAAATGAATGTAGGGGCTCCAAGTGCCTTGTGAGTGGCCATCCATATTTGGCATGGCACCATTGCCACACTGATGCAGCACAGGCATGTGAAGGTTCAAGTACAGCAATATGAACTGAAACATGAGACAAAACAACAACAGGCCCCCATCGCTTGACACCAGTGTAAGGCAACATTCAAAGCAGTATCCTGAGGGAGACTGCACCAGCCCTGTACACTTGCCAGTAAACAAACCAACCATCAGCATAAGCATGTACCACACAAGTTGGCAGAGTGACTGAGCAGCCAGGCTCATCTCAAGAGGGGCCAATGGGAGCTGCAGGGCACAGATGGCACGTATACAGAAGCTATTCCAATGGACATGACCTCAGTCTCCCTCCAAGAAACGCACGCAAACACAGGCACCTGTGACCAGCCATTTTCTGATAATCACATCATTCCACCAATCCACCTGGCTGACCGGCATCTGTTACACAAAAGCTAATCCCCCGCCCCTGAGCATGACATCATTAAAACAGTCATAATGGCAGCCCCCATCCCTGACCTTACTGGGCTTCGTAGGCAAACGCGGCCAGTACAGTACCACGCAACTATACTCAGAAGCCGGAACCCAATGCAGATCTTCTCACAATACATCGCTCCACAAATAGGAATATGCTACATTACTTGCAAAGAATAACGCTACACGGTTGATATCAGAATCAAATTTTAATGCACATCAAATTCACCAAGCCCATACTGCTATTAGGTCATAAACTCCAAAATATTTTCCATCACTGTGGGCTGCATCCGCAATAAATGACCAGCTTCTTCTTGTGTGACGCCCTGTTCCTTCATGGTACACAGGGGCTACATTCACGTTCAAAAAGGCAACATGGAAGCGCCTAGAACCGCAGGGCCGTCCCATTAGGTAGGCACTAGTCCAGCTGTAAGGTTGATATGTAGCTCCTAGCCACTAGTACTGCGTAAGGGCATGTGGCCCATTGGCGATCGTCCCATAAGATCGTAATGGTGCTCCACTGATTAACTCGAAGCAGCAGGTGTCGGGAGTAAAAGCCATCTGCAGGAGTGGCATACAGATGGCAGCGGCAAAAGGGGAGGAGATACCTGTCACCCAAATGAAATGAAAAAGAATAGTATGGGCATCAGAACTTCATTTGTATTACTCACTTCAATGATCACACTAAATCTACAGCCATATGCATGCTAGCCCACTCAAAAGGATTATTTCCACCCAAAAATCACTTGCGAATCATAACTATATAAATCGAGGTGAAAACACTATTACAAACGAGTGTTTGTGTGCATGCGTCTGTTAAGACAGAATCCATTAGATGGGATTAGTAACGTGCATAGACACAAGTGTTTAAAGGCGCGTCGAGACAGGGAGGGTTCAACAAGGGCAGATAGACGATGGTCCTACTATGGCTGCTCTGCATCACATAGCGCAGGGGAAGGGGATAGATTCCAAAAAGCCATGTACATGGCAAACTCTCAATTAAATCATCTGTCCATGCATCCATACAGCATTCCCTCATCCCGGTATAAAAACGCCTGATCATTTACTCACATCACATTTGAAATTTCCATTGAGTCTGTGCTTAATGCAGTCTGCAAAATCCACTGTGCTCCAGCCCGGAATTCTAGTGTTGTGAAGTAACATGTATTTGGGAACGTCCTGCCTTATCGTCCACTACGCTATTGCGCATCCCATACTATTCATATCAATCATTGCATTCTCGACATGGCCCCTGTCCCAAGGACATTAAACAATAGAACGTTATATTTGCAGTCAGACCTGTGGGCGTCTCCTCGCCGCTAGCTGAAAACCGAAAGCGCTGTCCTTCGAATTCCTCATTTGCAACATCACGTCGAAAAGGCATCTGTGACCGCTTGAAATCACAAATTCATCCATGTAGTGCGGCAGTGTGTGAAAATGGCAACTGGCTTCACTCACAAATGGGACGCCCCGCCCGTCGGTGAACCTCGGTACAGTGCTGCATGAGGATCCACCGTTAATCGAGTACTACATTCCACTGACCCTTCACAAGTTTGTTCGCGACTGCAAAGATAGTATGTGAAACAATGGGACCATAGCAGAATGAACATATAAACCAATATTTCACTGCCATCGGGATTAAATACATGTTTGTAATAGCAAGATGCCATGCGTCACATTGCAGCGTTGTGTGCGGGACGTGCTCGCCCAAAGGGGATTGCAGCTGGCACAGGTGGAATGAATCACCACAGGTGGAGGCTATACAGCCTGAAAACACATAAATTGCACACCCAACCCCCTCCCACAACCACACCCACTCCAAAATGCTACCGGCAGGACTAGCGATGTTGGCCCTGGGGGACCTGATAGCACTGCAAGTACTACAACTTCAAGAAGAAGACGAACACCAACTACTACAACAACCGGCCGCACAGAGGAGACGCAGGAGGAGGAGGAGGGCAAGGCAGGGCCAGCAAGGGCCACCAGCACAGCCACTACCACCACGCAGGCAGCCCGCAATCCCACGCCTCCGAGCTCATCCGTTCAACCCCACTGCTGAGCAGATCCACACCCTCTACCGTTTGGACCGGGACACCATAACCGCCATTGTGAACATGACACACGCTGACCTTGTCAGCATGATAGATAGCCCAACCGCCATCCCACCCCTACTGAAGGTGGTGTCTGTACTCCACTTCCTGGCCACAGGCACCTACCAGCACACAGTCGGACAGTTGCATGGCATTTCACAGCCACTGTTCTCACGGACACTATCGCAAGTGCTCGATGCCCTCCTGAAGCATGCAGATGACTACATCTCTTTACCACGCTCGGAGCAGGAGATTACAAACACAAAAGTGGGATTCCATGCACTGGCCGGCATACCGGGTTGCATTGGTGCCATCGACTGCACCCATGTGGAATTGGTTGTCCCACATGCCATGGAGGCCCAGTACCGCAACCGGAAACAATATCATTCTCTTAATGTACAGATGGTGTGTGACTCCAACAGGATCTTTACACATTGTTGTGCCCGATTTCCTGGATCAACCAATGATTCTATGGTCTTGAGGAACTCTACAATACCACGCTACATGGAGCGACACGCAGGGAACAGATCCTGGCTACTCGGTGAGTCTCATTTCATGCATGATAATGTGGGGTATGTGATGCGGCAATGACCTGGCAGGAAGGGGGGGGGATGCGTACGTAGCAATGTCATTCCACAAACATCCTTTATTGTCCACATACAGGTGATGCCGGGTATCCACTGAAGAGATGGCTCCTTACACCGCTCCGGAACCCACAGAACCAGCATGAGGAGGACTACAACCATGCCCCCTCACGTACCCGTGTAGTCATAGAACAGGCATTCGGCCTACTGAAGGCTCGTTTCCGCTGCCTCAGCAGGTCTGGCGGGGCACTCCTGCACCGCCATGAGAAGGTTGCAAAGATGGTCATGGCATGTGTCATGCTACACAACATGTGCGTACGTAGAAATGTGCCCATGCCCCCTGACGCAGAACTGCAAGCACCTGAAGATGGTCATGATGAGGGTGGGGATGTGGCAGCACCTCAAGGAGTCCGCGAGGCACAGGAGGCCCGTGAAATTCGTCAGAATATCATAGATTCATGCTTCTAGCACTCACGCCTGGTGGCTGATACATGGACACGGGACTTGTGGCACTGTGTGTGTCTGTAACATGCACAATGTGGACTGTACGCCAATAAAGGCCTCGTACACAAAGATCAATGTCCACACATCTCATTGGATGATTATGTAATGTTTATAGCATATGTGAAATTATATTACACACCCCATCGACCCGCCACCCAAGAAAGCCCAACACCCCCCTCCACCCTCCTACCTCCCCCCCGAACACCAGTGTCCAAAGATGCTCATTGTCAGTGGGCAGACGCTATTGCAAGCCCCCTCTCCGAGTATCAGGGGCACCCCTGCCTGTGGAGCGCAGGTTCCTCCCAGATCTACATTGGGGGCTGCCCTGGACGGAACTTGCAACGGATGATGTCTCTGCCTGCTCACGTCCATGCATGTCCCTAAGGGTTTGTGAGAGCTCAGTGAGCACACGGCGCACAGCGGCAAGTTCACCACATACGTCTTTGGACGTCGCATGCAGTTCCCCCCTCAGGCTCTCGGTGCTTCTCTCCATTTGTACCCTTAGTGTCTCTGTACTTCTCTCCATTTGTGCCCTAAGTGTCTCAGTAGATGTTTCTATGACTGCCTTAGAACCCCCACATTCATCAGCATGCTCCTTGAGGAGCGTGGCCAGTTGCTGCTGTTGCACGATCACCTGGTCGAGGGACTGTTGCCTCTGCTGGGCCATGGCCATTTGCGGTGGTGTCACAGAGGGGCTGATCACCTCATGTTGCCTTGCCACAGGGCTTGTGGGGGATGGCCAGTCGTCGTCTTGTGGGTGCCCCTGCGTGGTATCCTCATGGTGTACGGGATGAAACAAACAGGGGGATTGAGACAGGTCATGGATGGGTCCTACATCGACAGCACCGTTTTCTGTGTCGGAGCATGCTGCCATTATTGCAGTGTCACCTATGGTGCTGCTGCCACCAGAAGCAGTGCCTTCTGTGGCATCCATTGGGGGGACCTGTGGTGCTGCTGTTGTGGGCATGCTGGCTGCTGGGGTGCCTGTTGAAGTCCCCTCCTGTGTGCTGCCACTTGATTTGTGCTGCTGCCGTGTCTTGATCCGTGCAGCTGAGGTGGAGGGTCTTTGGCCATTGGTCTTGGCCCTCTTTGCAGGTGTGCTGGTAGGGGTGTCCTGGAGCTCGTCGTTTGAATCGGACCCTGTGGTGGAGTAAAGGAGGGCGAGCGTTATTTATGGGTCTGTGGAAATTGGAATGGCAATGTATCACATGCATTGGGGTGGTACCTGAGGGTGATTTGGGTCAGGGCCTTGGAGGTGGTTTCATTTTTGTGTGGATTGAGGATGCAGTTGTTTTGCAGCCTGCAGTTAGGGTGTGCATGCTGCACGTGTAGAGGGTGTTTTTAGGATTTTTAATTATTTATGTTTTTAATGTGACTTTTTAAGTGCGCTATCAGGCCAATGTATGTGGACGTTTTCCTGGACATGTGTTTCTGTTGCACTATGTGGACACATGGTACTTCACATAATTGGACATTGTGGATTTAGCATTGTTTTATTTGGCCCACCTACCTGATTCTTCGGATGTCTGCACTCCTTTCTCCATCCCTCCGACTCCCTCTATACTCTCCATTCCAATGGTGGAGGCACAGATTTCTTCCCAGGGGGTCAACTTGATGGGTGATTCCGATCCTCCCCCGGTAGCTGTGGCAATGTTACGGTTGGCTGATAGTATGCTCCGTACGCGTATCCGCAAGTCGTCCCATCGCTTTCTGCATTGCTGTGGGTTGCGGGGTGCGCTCCCCACCGCACTTACCCGCTGTGCCACCAGGGCCCATATGGCCTTCTTGTTCGCAAGTGCCGTCCTGGTCATTTGCGTCGAGAAGACGACGGCAGCATTCTCCTGGAGGGTCTCTGTGAGCACGGTGAGTTCCTCATGTGAGAAGTGGACCTGCCGCTTGCGGTCGCACGCTTTTTTAGCAACTTTTCCCATTTTGATTGTTTTAACTAGGGTGGCTAACGGGTTGGGATGTGTCTCAGGGTCGGATTTGTAATGGTTGTGTTGGGATTCTGATTTTGTAGGTGTACGACGTGCTGTTTCCCGTTCCGGCCCCATGTTTTTACTTCCGTTTCCACATATTTACGGTCACCGTATTTTGCGATTACCGCTCATTACGGTGACCGCTATGATGGGTGGCGGAATTGCACCTAGGGCGCCGTACGACGGCGGTGAGGGGCGTTTTGGGGACATTTCCACCATCGCGGACTTTGCACTTCCGCCATGGCATAATGCTCGTGCCCGATGGGTCAGAATTAGCCGCACTTTACTCCATCGTGCAATGGCGGAAACGCTATTTACGCTATGGCGGTCAGGTCAGTTACTTTCCGCCAGGGTCGTAATGAGGGCCCTTGTCTGTATGCATTACCAAAGATCCACAAAAATTCAATCAACCCACCCGGAAGACCCATTGTATCGGGATGTGGTTCGATTCTGGAACCACTATGTAAATTTGTGGACTTTTTCCTCAAACCTATTGGCATCACAACAGAATCCTACATCAGAGAAACAATGCACACAATCCAAATATTTGAACATTTAGACTTTGACCCCCAAAAACATATTCTTGTGACTTTAGACATTAAGTTACTCTATACGAGTATTCTGCAACAAGCAGCAATTGACTGCATTTATGAATACCTGGTTGAAACCAATAGAGAAACAAAAGCCCCGCCAGAATTCATTATTGAAATAATGACTCTTGCCCTCTGCAAAAATTTCTTTGAAATTGATAAACAATTCTATCTGCAAACCAAGGGGACAGCAATGGGGGCAACATTTGCCCCAAGTTTGGCAATTCTATTTATGGCCAAATTTGAAAAGAACTTTATCTTAAACCCCGTCAACCTATGGAAGGATAACATCAAACAATGGCGGCGCTATATTGATGATGTTATCTGCCTATGGGAAGGACCAGAGGATACACTCCAAAACTTCTTTGTTTGGCTGAACACCTGCAGTACAGACATCCAGTTCACTATGGAACACAGCAACATTATGATTCATTTCTTGGATTTAACAATTGGACATACCGAGGGTAAATTAACTTGTAATACCTTCCGAAAACTGACTGACCGTAACACCTTACTCCATTTCCAGAGTAATCATCCCAAACATATCAAAGAGAATTTACCCTATGAGCAATTTCTGCGGCTACGCAGAAACTGCACGCCCCTAGAGGATTTTTACCATGAAGCTGATTTACTCAGCAGGAGGTTACAAGAAAGAGGGTATCCCCGGAAGTTGGTGTCCCGATCTTTAGAGAGGGCACGCTTCACTTGCCGGGAATCACTCCTCACTCCCAAAGCTCGTGAGGAACCCCAGGACCAAATTACATGTGTGATCACGCACGGACAACATGCGCTCCAAATTAAGAAAATTATTGCAAGACTATGGGCCTCATTACACGGAAGGCGGTGACCGTTAACCCTTACCGCCTCACTACGAGGTCCCTTAGCGGTTTGGTACTTTAACGCCTGCTTTTAGCAGGCGTTAAAAACCAACCCGTTAAGGGACCTTGGTGCTAATGACGGCACCGCAAATTTGCGGTACCATATTTAGCACCTTCCCCATTCCCATTATGCCCTAGTGGGGCAAAAATGGGAATGGGGAAGGGCAATGGTGGAAGGGGGAATTACCGCCCCGCCAACCTTGGAATAGGGCAATAATTCCCCTTTCCACCAAGGCAGTGCCGGTATTTTACCGGCATGGACCAAGGTGCTATTAGAGGGTGCTATTAGCACCTTGGTCCACCGCCTACCGTGTAATGAGGCCCTATGTCTTCTCGACCAACGAAAACCAAGATTTGCGTACAAAAGAGCACGGAACATTAAAGAACATCTGGTGCATTCCATGTACATTAGGAAAACACAACAAAGCAATTTATGGAATCTAAGACCACTAAAAGGGCACCATCCATGTGGGTCGTGTTCGGTTTGCCAATTCACGTCAAAAACACAACAATTTCAAGTGGGACAAAAAACCTGGTTCCTCAATGATATTTCCAATTGCAAAACCAACCAAGTGGTATATTGCATAGAATGTCCCTGCAAACTCCGGTTGGGCAAACCATGCGCAACGTAGGCACACGGATTTCAGAACATCGGTCACGGATCAGGTGCAAAAATCTAACATCCCCCCTGGTCCAACATTACTTGGATAAAAAACACACCACACAAGATATTAAATGGTGGGTTCTTGAAAGAGTGAGGGACGGTCCCAATATTCAAGGACGACTGTTGAGCCTAGAATGCAGATGGATTCATAGATTGGATTCGGTGCAACAGGGCCTCAATGAACAACAGATTTTTCCCTCCCAATGAGAGTCAGTAGCTCCCGGCACGTCTTCTCTGTAGACGTTGTTCTTCCCATACGAGAACGTCAGCCATCTCCATTTACTTAATAGGCTTCCCACCCCCCACGTGTGGCACAACCCTCTGCTTAACCTCTATAGTATAACCAACAGGCTCTAGCCCGTAGAATAGATACAATTGGCATCCAGTTTGCCAACCACCAAGTAGGAGGACCTTTCCTCCAGTTCTTGAACATACGGTAATTTACACCATGGGCCTTTCTCTTTCATTTTCTCTCTTTCTTTCTGACTACCACGATTTAGCCCAACTCTTTCGTTGTGTCACAATGCTTGTTGGTGGCTCCAAATTTGAATCGTGACTAATGCAGCGCATAGTCCATTCTCCTCCCGGCTCCAACCGGGCGGTGCACAGGTTTGCCACGATTGGTCCGGCGCCGCACACCCACAAGCTCCATTTCACAATGGAAGCTCGGAGTTACGGCGCCGACATCGAGGTTGCAGCACAACCCCATTCCATTACACCCGATCACGGGGGCTTCCCCTTTTCTTTGAGGATAACCCGAATATTACGGCGTTTCTCCTTCCGGCTGCAGCTTTATACTACTATGTGATACTTTATCACAGGGGCACTATTTCATTAACTTATGGACCCCTTACCATCTCAGTTTTTGGCTCCTGTACAAGACTTTCAGGGCTTGCATACGTGGGGGACCCTGCCCCCACGGGTGTGACGTCCCTCATAGACTTGGTTCTGCATTTTTGCGGCCTCAACCAATCAGGCCCCGAGATGTAGCGCGCTCTCACTGGCTCTCCAGCGCTCACACCCTCTCGAACGATACATGTCTTGGAGACAGCCGTCGCTGGCCTGCAGACACCCGCCACAGCGCAGTGGTCGTGCGGTTTCTGAACACACTCCTCCGCTCCAATAGCACAACTAAGACAGTGCTTTACGGATTGATTCCCAGGTAACACTGGCTTTCCACTCTCTAGTCCCACATTACCCTTCTGCTTACTTTTCGTTCTGTTGAGTCGGAGACATGCCCACTCTTACTAAAAACATATATATTTTTTGGGCTTTTGTATTAGGATGTATGGAACACCCTAGCTCAGCATTCAGAGCCTTGCTGCAGCCACATTGAAGACTTGGTCCCACTCTGCTGTACCCTACGATCGGCTCCCGGGTCCCAGCAGCCACTTACCTTCTAGCCCAGGTACATTTTGGGATTACTTAGTTTTTGTTTTGGGTCGCCATGAATACAAGCATTTCATTCGTGACCAGTATCACACACAATGCAAGCACGACGCTTTGTGATTTTTTCTCTATGTTTGTCTCGTTTTCAGAGCAAGCCGTCTATTCGGCCACTCCAGTGTAATAGACTAGTTCCTGTCTATCCATTCTATATCCAGAGACACAACAGTGTTGACTGTCTGGCTCTACCTGTCCTGGGAGCCTGCCCCACAAACGAGATTCATGACAAGGTTGTAGTGGTGAGTCAGGCAAAAACCTCCCCACCACCACTTTTAACTTCTATAGCATGCATTTGCTTCCTTGTTAGCGCATTTCTGTGCCCTTCCCTCTATTTTCAAACCGAACCACACACATGGTTCATCTTACACAATATAATTGTGGGTACTATACAACCCAGTTATGTCCAGAAAGAATGAAGATGTTGAAACACAAGAATTTTGTATTTATTTTTCTTTTCTTGTGTTTCATTCTTTTTTATTACAGGGGCCACCTACTTGCCCTGATGAAGGCGGTTCATGTAGAGTAATACCTATCCGGCTGATGCATTTGGAGCTGGATACTCTCCCCGCCGAAACGTGTACCATATGCAAGGGGGACATTGGCACCAAGAAGTACTTTTTGGGGTCTATGAACTATCTATTGTTAGGCCGGCACCTGGCATCAAGATTTTAACTACGGTCCCCCTGTCACGTTGGCACCTGTAATACAAGATGCTCTAGGCACTTGCAATCTGAGATGCTTCATTGAAGGCACCTACAATATAAGATGCGTTCAGGCACTTGCAATATGAGATGCTTTATTGAATATGATGTATGGGTAGTACTTGATATCTACCCATGCATTGCAGCATAGTCTCTTTGATTCCACCAATTATTCACGCTATGCTACATGATCAAGTACTCTGAACTGTTTTATGTACTGAAGCAAAAACTGTGATTTTTTGATTTCTTATGTTAAGATCACTTTGATTGGGTTATATGTAAATTGTCTACAAATGTGTTTTTCTGTTCATGTTTGAATGTTTTCCATTTTAATACAAACCACATCTATTCACAACCTTTATTGTATGTGATTTTTCTTGTCCAATCCTCTTTTTCTTTCTGGACAAACTTATGGGTCAGTAACTTAGAGACTTTACCCATAAGTACCAACAATACCAGGATTCCCATTCCTAAGATATAGTTGTTTCATTCATTGACAATTAGTGGGAACTGACCTGGTCAGTAGCAGTACTAACTCTCTTGGTCTCCATAGGTTTTGCGAACAGAGTCTTGAGTTTGAAAACTGAATTTACAAAATGGGCCCCATTATCTGATCTCATTACCTCGCACACCCCCCATCTAGGGAACACTTCTCTCACCAGGAACTCTGCGGCACAGGTTGCATCGGGTGTGTACAGGGACCTGCTTCTACCCATCTTGAAAAGGGACACACCACCACAATTAAATACCTGTACCCATTACACACCTGGACCATATCGACATAATTGATATGCAGGTGCTGGAACGGTCCATTTGGTCTGGGGATGATTCCTCTCACTACTTTAAATGTGTGCCCAGAGGTGAATTGCTAGCAGATAATGCAGTTTACCATCAAAAATGCAACATGCTCCGCTAAATTCGGTGTGAACCAGTCTTCTGCGAGCATTGCAGCAAGATTTTCCTTTGACATGTGTATGGGGTAGTGAAGCTGTTCTAATGCTACCTTTAGAAGAGTGATAGGCATTACTGGTTTACCAGTGCTGTCTTGCCTCCACAGTCCGTCAGAGGGGTTTAAAGAACACCCTTGATGCTTCCACAAGTTCTTCTCCTCCTGAGGTGCCTCCCCTTGGAGCTCCATTAGCTGAGTCTGCCCCATGTTGCTATAGGCCTCTGGAGTGGCTTGTGCTACCATCATTCTTTCATGGATACGTGCCACCTCCACGTCCATGATTGTTTCAGTTTTGGATGCCATGCGCTCGGCTTCTGTCTCCGCTTCATGATTTCCGTGAGACACAAAATCCATACCCTTGGTATGAGCAGCGCATTTCACGACCGCTATGCCCACTGGGAGCTGTAGTGCTTTTATCAGCCTGTCCAACAAGGCTGCATGTTGCACTGGTGTGCCGTCTGCTCGGAGGTAGCCCCTCCTTTTCCAGCGCGCTAGTCCTGCGTGAACTGTGGACGTCACATAGGCAGAGTTACTATACACCGTTACTTCCTGGTCTGCATGGTTCTCAATGGCGAGTATCAATGCCAATAGCTCTGCAGCCTGTGCCGAATAGTGAGATGAAATTCGTACACTAACGAGTACTTGAAACTCTCCATTCGCTATGTGTTTTACCACGGCAACGCCTGTATACCTTTGTCCGTCTTCTTGGTCAATTCTTGAAGACCCGTCAATAAAGACGATCTCTCCACCTGCCAGGGCATTTTCTTTTACCCTGGGAATCTCATCATAGAATTCTTCATAGTTCGCACAGTCGTGTATGGGTTCTCCCTCTGTGACTAGCTCAGCTATGAAAGTGGCAGGGTTTACAGTTTTACATTGCACTGCTTTAATCGATGGATTAGAGATAATCACCTCGTAGGCGGATGCTCTCTGTGACGTCAGTGTGCCCTTTGGTTTCTCTAATATGGCGAACAGTGAGTGCTCAACATACAAAGTCATGGAGCACCCCATCACAATAGATGATGCCTTCTCGATGGCGAACGCTGCAGCAGCTACATTTTGTTTGCATGGGAAATGGCCCTTCATGACCGGGTCCAGACTCCTGCTGTAATATGCTAGCGGCTTGTATCCCAGCGAGGTTCGCTGCGCGAGCACTGCCGTCATAAAATTTCCATCGGTGTGTGAGAACAGGTAGAATTCCTCTGCATAATTAGGAATCCCAAGCACTGGGGCCTTACAAATTGCCCCCTTGTGCTCTGTGAACCCTCTCTCCATTGCTTCATTCCGTTCAATTTCTTCTCTTGTTGCCTGGGCCTTTTTAAGGGCCTGTAGCAAGGGCTTGGTATACGAGCTGTAGTCAAAGACCTATGCTCGGACATAACTGCACAGTCCTAAGAAGCTTTGCATTTGTTTTATCGTGCGCGGCTTGGCCGTGTTCATGATAGCTTCACCCCTTTCTGGGGTTACCTTCTTCCCCTCATGTGAGATCAGTTGCCCTATGTACAACACCTCCTGTTGGCAGTACTGCAATTTTTCCTTGTCAACTTTATATCCCTTCTCAGCTAGTATAGTCAATAGCTGGACAGAATCGCGCCTGCATTGCTCTTCAGAGGTGCTGCAGATCAGAATGTCATCTACATACTGCAAAACAACACTGTCCACCGCGATATTGCTTAGGTCCTTTTGCAGGACCATGTTGAAGATTTACGGGGATTCACAGTACCCCTGTGGCAACCTCGTACTTTTCAGGCGCATTTGTCTGAAAGTAAATGACGTCAGATCTTGTGAGTCACGGTGCAATGTAATCGAGAAAAACGCATTTTTCAAATCAATCACCGTGAAATATTTTGCTTCAGTTGGTATATTGCATAGTATTGTGGATGTATTAGGGACTAGAGAGAACTCGGCTTCGACTATATCGTTTAATGCTCGTAAATCCTGGCATAAACGCCAGGACCCTCCCTTTGATTTCTTGACAGGATAAATCACTGTGTTACAAGGTGATTCTGACGTCATTAAGATGCCCTGTTCCATCATGGCGGAAATTGTGTTTGCGATCCCTTCATCCGCTTCTCTGGACATGGGGTATTGTCGTGTTCACGGCAAAATAGCTCCTGGCTTCAGCTTAATCTTTACTTCACCTGCCCCTTTCAGGAGACCTACGTCATAGGGCCCTGTAGTCCAAACTGCGGCAGGCACTTGGGCCATGTCGTTATCAAAGTACTGTGGGCGTATTAGTGGCAACATCATTTTCTGTGGCACCTCCTATTTGATCATTTTGACCCAAAATATGAGACTCACTTCTACCCTTGTCTCTTCTAGGTCAGGGTGCTCTTCGAACAGATCGTCATCAGTGACATCAGTCACTCGATACCCTTCTTCAATGGCAACGATTGCACACCATTGTCTGCCTTCATCGTCACATCCTTCAACCAATACCACTCTCCCTCGCACTGCGGCAGATTGTATCATTAGGGGGAATACTTGTCCCTCCTCTTCGTGCATGGGTATTCTTGGTCTGAATAGAAATTCATCAGGGGTTCTCATAGTTCTGTCTGAGAGACCCGGCAATCCCGCCATAAGCACTCGCACACCATATGCGAAGACTTCTGGCTCCAACGGTATAGCCCTCATGGCTGCACGTCCAGAATATGCTCTGATCATTTCGCACACGTTTGAGTAGTGCATTCCTGGGGTGGAGCACACTATACCATTCTCGGTAAATGAGATGGTCATGTTTAGTTTAGTCATCAGGTCCCGACCCAGAATATTTACTGGGGTCTGATGTGAATATAATAGAGGTACATTAATTTCACGCTCTCCCACTGAGACTAGGAGTGCATTTGTAAAGGGAACTCTACTATGTGCTCCAGTGAAACTTTGGGTATCTATGGCCTGGCCGGACAAGGAAAATTTGCCTTCTCGCATGCACGAATGTGTTGCACCCGTGTCAACTAAAAAGGAATATTCTTTTCCCCCTATGGTGACATTCATCCTTGGTTCCCTGTTAGGGTCTGGTGTCACTGATAGGATAGAACACATCAGAGTCTCCTGTGAGCTGTCCTACTTTATATATAAGTTCGGTCCACTGTACACTTGTTGATTTCCCCCAGTCCAAGGATTAACTCCCCCTTTGTGGTTAATGCCCT
Source organism: Ambystoma mexicanum (assembly GCF_040938575.1). Classification (NCBI taxonomy): domain Eukaryota; kingdom Metazoa; phylum Chordata; class Amphibia; order Caudata; family Ambystomatidae; genus Ambystoma; species Ambystoma mexicanum. The sequence continues at coordinate 835,994,210 of NC_090923.1, forward strand.
CCGACATTTGCAGCGGTGCCTGCTAGGGATGTCCCTGAGGCAAGTTCCCCATGTTCGGTGGTTGAACCACTTGCTGTGCACTTTGCTGCAAGCCCGCCACCTGCTGCTGCACTGTATAATTTTGTGCACCGCCCTGCTGCGGGGCAGCAGGTTGATTTACCATGCCTGTCCCCATCCCTTGGCTGTTTTGCCATATGCCTTGGCTTCGGCACATGCGCGCAACGTGTCCTGTCACTCCACACAACCAACACTCTGGCGGCGGCCGGACCATTTGTCCATCCGGCATAGCTGGACCACCCATTTGTGCATTCTGGAAACCACCTTGAACATTTTGAAAACCTCCTTGGTTACCTCGAAACCCTCCATGATTGCTCTGCCATCCTCTACCTCCAAAACCTCTTCCCCTCGGGTAAAATCCCGTATTAGCATGATTATTTTGCGGTGAGTTAGTTGCTTGTTGTGCGCTTAGTTTGGCTGGGTTAGTGAGCATGGCTCCCTTGAGAGCATACTTAGAGAGCTTTCTTTGCACCAGCTTTGCCTCCTCTCCCTTACGAGTTGCCTCCTTTTTCCGATTCTTTTCTTGCAACAATCTGCAATAGTGTGCAATTGTCAACTTTATTTTGTTTATTTTGGCCCATGGTTTAGCTTCGATTCCTACCAATTTCTTGAGCTGTTTTTGCACCGGTTTTGGTGACCCTTGGCACAATATATGGTAGAACACAGGGATGGATTTTGTCCAAGATTCATGCGTTTCGAGCACCCACGCGTCTTGAAAATTTTGGATATAAAGCAACGGATCCTCTGACTCTTTCATTTTCCGAGTCATTATAGCTCCCATGTTCGAAGTGTCTGGATAAAGCGTACGCAGCGCTTTCCACACTGCTGCTCTACAGTTATTAAATGGCGCTCCGTCATTGGTGGTGTTAGTTAGGGTTACATCATCTGCTCTTTCACCAAGTATGGCAATTAGGAGGCCCTTAATGTCCCCTATAGCTAAGGTGACACCCCCCGTCATTTTATCTAACTCATGTATCCACTTTCCGGCACCCGATGTCAGCATTGGAAGCTTATTTTTTAGGTTTTCTCGGTCCATGTGTGGCCATGGAATATATTGTGGTCTTGCACCCCCTTTTTCTAGCAACGGGAATTGAAATGCACAGTCCTCCTTCTCTTTTCCCATAGCTCTCTGGTCTACCGCGGGGGTGGCATTCCCGCCTTGTCGTCTGCCTGGCAATGCCCTTAACCTGTCTGCATAGGCAGGTGCCAACGCCCCCCTCTGACCGTGGGGTGTTTCTTCATGTCGGCTGGATTGTCCAGCGGACTTCGGTGCCCTACTTGTGGACCCTCTAGCATCCGACCATCGTACCTCTCGGTCCCTTGGGAGCTGTTATTCGCACCATCTCCTTTTGTCATGTGCCCCTTCCTCCATTTCCCCACCGGAGTCAGATCCTGAATACTCCCAGTTTACACAACTTCTTGCATCTTCTTCGTTCTGCCCAATCTCCAGCCTGTCTAGGGACAGTCCCCTGCTCCCACTACTTTGGGTGACATCCTCAGTGTCGTCGCATAGCTGAGTACTCTCTAAGCGCTCATCCTCCCTTCCCCCTTGGCAAATTAGTTCCAGGCCCATCCCGTCATAAATATTCTCAATCGTTTCCCTGATGCTTCTGGTGTCGAAGTCATCATCAATATTTGTCCCCCTTGTACCTGGTACCGCATCGCTTGCAGGAAAGAACTCTTCTGTGTCTTCCCATTCTACAACAGGATTGGGTTTTTTAACTTCCCGTTGCAAATATTCTAGACCTCGTGCCCTCTGTCTGCACTTACGTTCTGCTTCCTCATCTATTTCCTTTTGCTTCTTTGCTTCTTCTCTGGCCTTATCTACTTCCCTCATCCATTCATTTCTACGTTCTTTTGCCTTTCTACTTTCCTCGTCTTCCCACTTCTTTACTTTCCTCTCTTGCACTCTCCTTTCTTCCTCTAACTTTAGCATGTTCTGCCTGTACTTTTCGTAAGCTGCGTATTGTGTGCGACTGAGCGGTATTCCTTGCTCTTCGCGATATAGTTGTTCTCGTCTTAACCTATCCTTCTTTTTTTACCCTCTCATCTATTATTTCCTTTTCCTTCTCTTTTCCCTTTCTCTGCACTTCATCAGACCATTCCCTCGGCCTTATGTCATCACTCCCTTTACCATCAAGTTTTAGCAATATCTGACCTCCCATCCACTCATCCTTTGCAAATGCTAACTCGCTGTTCCCTTTCTGCTTTTTTCCCTCTCTCGAGAGAGAGATGCACTGCTCTGTGCTTGATCCTTTCCTTCGTCTCCGCGTCTCTCCTTGTCCCTCGGGACTGCGGAGGCAAGATCACCTTCCTGCTCCTTTTCTTTGATGTCGTCCCACTGCATGCAGGCGACTTGTATGCCGGGTTGCTATTCCCCGTGGCTGCCTTAAATTCTCTCAGCGGGTAAAAACCCTCTGTCTTGCTTCCCTCAATGACTGGTTCCGGCGGGGCTGGTGGCGCGGTAGGCGTCTCACCCCCCTCCGTTTACGATACATTTAATATCCAGTCTGCAGGTGGTTCTTCCTCCTTCGCTTGCTCGAGCATTTTCCAAAGTTCGAGGACGGCAAGGCGTTTCTCAAACTTTTTTCCAGTATATGTGGCATGTAGGAAGGTTGTCATGTGCTGTAAAACAGCCTTAGAGAGTGACCCGTTCTGGGGCCATGGCATAAACATCTTGTTTGCGGTGCCCTAAACCCACTCTTGGCTATGTTTCTTCAGCTTTGTTGCATGCTTGGCAGTTGCTTGAATAAACACTCAAGCGGGGTAACTTCCTCCATTCTTAATTCTGTCACCAACAATAATTATACAACTCCTTCAATCTTTCAATAGTATGAGCGAGCGCCAAATACGCAAGCTCCAATCCAATCCTTTCCCGCCAAATTTTATACCAACAATTTACTCAAAACTCATCAATTCAGTGGCGATTCCCTCTCAGTTACAGAATCGCGTAATCCAAAAATGCATTTTAAACACTCACCAATACAATTATTTTACATTTGACATACAACAGAACATATATGACAGATGTTTGACAGACTAGACAGACACCAGCTGGTCATACTTATACCTGCCTTCTAATTAATACCCCGTCATGGGATTTGAACAAACCCCCTTATGACGTCTTTAAACGTCATCGTATTAAATTGTCCCCCCACTGTGGGCTCTGGGTTCACGTTCCTTCTGACCACTCTTTAAAGTGCAGGAACAATGCGAATCTTTACGTTTTCACTTCAGGTGCCACCCTGATTTACGTTTTTACTTCAGGTGCCCCCCTGATTTACGTTTCATATGCTCGAGTCATTACCCCCTATATATATATATATATATATATATATATATACAGTCTTTTCTACTTGTAACTATTTTATTGTTTCTCCACCACCCTCCGTTACCCTTCCCTTGCTTGCTCTAATGCCTACACGACATTTGCCAAAGTAACAAATTTTATTGCTTCGCTCACCGATCGCATTGTTTCCTCTCTGGAACTTCGGGATCACCGCCCCTTCCTCTTCCTGCTTTTAAGTTTTCGTCCGATTCGCTGCACGTGGGAAGTAGAAGGGTTATGCTTGGAAAAGCGGGTTCCTTGAGACACACTGCAGATTTTTGAAATTTTACTCTATCATTGTCCACGGGAACCTTGTCAGTCTACTCAGCCGGAATGGCGAAAGGACTCGTGATATTGCCGAAGGTTCAGAGTTACTTCGTGCCTTCGATCTACGGGTGTCTCATGACTATATCAATCGATAATCAATAATTGATGGCCAAAACCATCCTCACGCTACCAAGTGTTCACGAGGAGAGGAATTCACTGACGGGCCTATAGGTCAGCGCTCACCCTCAAGAACCTGTAAGACAAGATAGCTGCACCATCTGAGGACAGGGGGTGCATGATTCACTTACTCTGACACGACTCAATAATGAGGACTCAGTAGTTTGGCAAAGGGAAGTCCGTTTAATGATACATACATCAAATAGGGAAACAAATGGGAATCAGCTGTAATGCGATCACCGGTCTTACTCCGACTTCCACGAACTTTGGTAGAACAGTAATTCTTATAAGCTAACATCGACATCCCTGACATCTAATTTCTATAAAAAATCATCATACAACCTAATTGGCTAGGAAAGGTAACTTAAGTATAGGTGCCATATCTGTATAGAGAGATAAAGCATGTGGATTGGATAACTCTTCAGGTGGGCGTCTACGCCCATCCCTCTACAACACACGTGATTGACGTCACTATGAGTACGACGTCTCATTGGTTACAGTGTCTATAGGACCCTAGATTACATGGTCCATCGTGATTGGGCAAGTTACACCCCTAAACATAAATCTCCACTTTAATTAGCAGCATGCAGAATAGACACCCAGGTGCCTAGTTCCACAAGATTCACCCTTCCTCGTTTCCATCAATCAGTGTTTTAGGGCTATGTGTCAATTAGTTGGCTGGGTATGGCCTCGGAACTGTAGCCTCTTATCAGGAAAAGTTATGGCATCCTCGGGTTCTGGATGACATCAGGCGGTGGTACCTCTTCGCGCCTGGATGGTCACGTGTTGGTTCACCGTGAATCTGCTTCAGCTTCTAGCTTTTTGTGCATTTACTTCTGTGTCAGCCTAGCCACCTGCATGGGCCTCTCTTATCTTGACCTTCACGGACGGCCTGGTATGCTCTGTAGTTGGAGTCTCGTGAGCTTATGCTCTCCTCCCCTTCTCTGGTTGTCCTTGTTTTCCTAAGCATGAGCCGCTCTTTGCTGAGTTTCGATTCCGCTCCTTCTCCTGCCCTTGGCTGGGTTTCGGAACTTAGCCTGTCAGGCCTCTGGCCGCCTGGGTACCTTTCTGCTTTCACAAAATGGAGTCGCACTTGTATAATGTGCCTTATTGAGATAGTTATATGGTTGGCGCTCGCGGCTCTATCTTCTACTAAGCATTGCAGGCAGTATTGATTTCTTGGCATCTTGCGTTTCAAGCCTATTTACACGCGTTGAACAGGACAGTTGCTTCCATCTTGTCTCGTAGCACCTTTTCCTTATGTTTTAACATTGTCTCTTCTCTGCGTACATTCCATTCAATTTCTAGTAACTCGCACTGGCGTGTTATCTTCGATAGCTGCTCTTGTTCATTCTCGGATCTGTTCAGGCCCTTGTCTCATTTCCACTGGCCTTCCATTAAGGCCTTTGGGGTCTCTTCGTGGACCGTGTGTAGGTACTCCTCATTTCGTATCAGAGGCTGGTATGGCTGTCTAATAGGGTACCGTGCTGCCCAGGGTTGTCTGAGTATGGGTGCTTCAACCGGTATGGATCTTCTGATGTATACTGGGCAGAGTCCTAGTGCAGCTCTCTGTAGGTTCATTTGCTCATCATACGTCACATACCTTGGCGAGCGCGTTCCCGGTACCTCGAAATGAGGGGAAGGGGTGCAGGCCATGTCTGGGACTTCCTTTACAACAGTCTCTGGAGTTGGTTTAGGGCAAAGGACTAGCCCCATCTTTGCTGCAAGATCTTGATCTATGTAATTTCCCATCGCTCCGCTGTCGATGTAGGCCTCCAACGAGTGCATGTCGGATGGCTGCTGATGGGGAATTAAGAGCACGGGTAGTGAAAAAAATGGGAGGTCTGTAGCTGAACTTCTTCGCTCGACAATTGGACCCCTACAATTGGCGCGCTTGCTCGTTTCCCGATTCCTCATCAGGGGTTTCATTATCTGTGGTTCCCACAATTCTTCTGGGCGGCTTGACCGGGCATTCCTTTAGGAAGTGACCTGCTTTTCCACAATATAGTCACAACTGCAACTCCCTCCTTTTATCTCGTTCTGCTTTAGTTAGAGGGGGCCTGACTCCTCCTATCTGCATAGGTTTGCTGGTCCCGTCAGTTCCTCGCGGGGTTTGTTCTTTGGATCACAGAAATAGGGGGCGCAAATCCAGCTTCCCACAGTTGTTCTTTCTGTCTTGCAGTCGGCGATTCGACTGTACCACCAAACTAATGAACTCAGCACAATCCCGGGGTAGGTCTACTACTTGGGCCAAAACGTCTTTTAGCTCCCCTCGAAGACCCCGGGGAAACAGTGTGGTCCGTTTGTCCTCTGGCCAGTCTGCCTCGACCACCAGTCTATTGAAAGTTGCGATGTAACTCAGCAGATCCTGGCTCCCTTGATGAAGGGACAAGAGTTCATTATCTAGGGCCTGTCCATGGTGGTGTTGGGCGAAGAGTTTTTCCAGTTCCCGGTGAAACCCGTCGCAATCTTGTAACAGATTGATGGTCGTTCCGACTAATGAACGGGACTTACCAATCTGCCGCACTCCCACTAAGGTAAGATAAAACGAAGGCCACACGTGATTGGTTCGTGGGGAACGCCCCAGGCCTGCACAGAAAATGGAGGCGACACTGGTTCATGAAGGTAGCGTATCGTCGGGGGGTCTCCCGAAAAACGTTCCGGAGGAGGCAGAGGTACTGCCCAAGGGAGGTTGATCTGGACCGGATTGCTCGCTGAGGCTGATGTGGACTGACCAATTCTGGGCAACAAGGCTTGTCCTGCTTGTGACTGGAGGAGTTGCCTCCCGAGGTCATCTGTCCTTTCCTTGGCCACAATTAGTTCCCTCCGCAAGGCATTAGTTTCCTGCCGCGCAGAGTGGACCTCCGTGCGCAACTGCCCCAACAACTGGGCTAACTGGTCTGTTTCCGAAGTTTCCATACTAGGCGCCCAGGTGGATAATTAAGTTGTGGGCTTTGCGTTCTGTAACGCTCACCTTGTATCCACGGGGACGCCTCTCGGCTGGCCGGGATGCTGTTCGGTCCCTTCCCCTTCCCTGGAGTTTGTGCTGTTGAGGGTTGGCTCTAGAAGACAGGGAGTGAAGTTTAACTGCTGTTCCTTCCCTGGCGACCCGCCTCCCCATTCCCCTTGCGGTTCCCCTGGGACGTCTCTCACCTTGATTTCTATAAGGGTGCGCACTCCAGCCTGCCGCGGTGGGCAGGGGCGTGTCGTCAATGGCACCGTTCCGCCGAGTTTCTTCACTGGCGAGGGCCGGAGTCCAGACCGGCTGCGACTCCATTTTTTCAGTTAAGTCTTTGAAGATGAAGATGAGAGCAATGTCTTTAGTGATTTAAGCACAAATAACCTTCTCCCCTTTTCTTGCAGATGTTGGAGGCTGACGTGGATGCTGAAGCTGGGTTTGAGAAGGTAAGATGTAACACCAAGTGGCGCTGTGAGTGTCCTTGCAAATGGCTAACCTGTGCTATTGTTGTCTTGCAGGTCGAGAAGAATAGAAGATGAGTGGTTCTCCAGAACCCAAGTGGGCGGAAAATGTCTTGGAGAAGATGGCCTTCCTGACGGACTGGTAAGAAGCTCACACGATGTCGGAGATGGTGCCGGAGGAAGATGGTGAGCGTTGGACGATTTCGGTTGCCGGAGGATGCCGCTGAACAGGTAAGGATGGCAATGCTTCTTGCATTTTCTTGCCCTTGCAGGCCAGGATGCTGAGCAGGACCCGGTGAACGTCACGCTGCTAGAGCAGAATAACGCGAAGCGCGTGCCTCCAATAGGGCGTGGTTTAAATAGCCAGCAGGTATCCCAGGTGCCTTCGGTGCGAGCCCTGCCCTGGATGCTAGACCGCCGAATGCAGTTCCCCAACGTTCCTCATGGGGACGGCCATGCTTGTCCATGGCCCATTGAGACCCCGTACTAGCATGTGCCTCCGATGCCAAAAGCACCAGGACTGTCTCCAAGGGATCCGAAGGGGACCGAATAGAGTCTTTAGGGCCCTGTGAACACTCAGTGGGGATAAGGTCGTGACAGCCACCCACTACTCAGCTCAAGCAGCGGTACTAGAGGCTCTCATACTGGCACTACAAAACAGTGTAAATAAGAGAGTGACAATATATTCGGACATGCATACGTCACGTCCACAGTACATTCTGGTTTGGCACAATGGCTGAGGAGAGGGTAGAGAAGGGTATATGTGCAGCATGCACTATTGTTGGGAGAGCTGATTGAAGTGATCACACAACCGCAAGAGCTAGCATTGGGGAAGTGCCAGGCACACACCAAAGGGGAAGATGCAATATCCAGAGGAAACGAAGCAGCGGATCATGAGGCCAAATGTGCGTCATATTTTGGAGAATTATGGGAGTTGAAGATGAGAGCACAAAGCATGGGAGGAGTAAGACAAATGGTGTTAAAGGAAGGGTATAATCACCTACCAGAGACTGAAATCATGAAGTTACAGGGAGCTGCACCCAGGGAGGAAAAGGAACTCTAGGTAAAGAGGGGATGCTCAAGGTCCCGTACAGACGCCCTATGGCGACAAAACAACACTGGAAAGGTGGTCATGCCACTTGCATTACTGAAATCAGCTCTGACACAGCTACATTATCCAACCGCACACAGGGAAGGAGGTCATTGCAGCCTGCATTGGAGAACCATGGTTCTGACCAAGCCTAAACGAGCATGTGGCAAATTTTATCAGTAACTGTTTGACCTGCCACCAGTTCACTGTTGCCACACATTGAGAGTTGTGAGAGGAGCCATACCTAGACCCGAAGGGCCATTACTGCACCTCCATGTTGACTACGTGGACATGATCCAAGTATGTCAAGGTTACCGATACATGATAGTGGTCGTCTGCCCATTTTCAAGATGGATAGAGGCTGGGCCTTGTTTCCATGCAATGCCCTCTGAGCTGCTAAATCTCTGGTCCAAGAAGTATTCCCAAGATGGGGTGTTTGTGAGGTCCAGGTCTGACAATTGCCCTCACTTCGCCAATGAAATGTTCCAACATATTAACACCTTGCTAGGAATAAAACACAAATTTGCAGGTGTGTACCACCCGCAAGAAAATGGAGTGTGTGAACAGCTCAACGGCCTCCTGAAGGAGCGCATTGCCAAAACTCAGCAGAGAACCAACAAAAATTGGTTTCACTGTCTGCCATTGGCACTATTCAAACTGCGCAACAAGCCCTGGTCCGACCACCATTTAACGCCCCACAAGGTGGTGACAGGATGGTGTATGCATCTCCCAATGACTCCTCCCATTAGGGCCCTAAAAGATTGAGAATGTTCCTGACGTTTTGGGTCAAGAGATGTTCAAATAAGTCACTTCACTGGTTTCTAGTGCTTCTTTTATCTCTCGCCAGATACAGCGGACCCAGGGCAGGCCAGAAGACAACGTGCAAAGCAATGTTGATGACACAGAGCAGAAAACACCTACAGACCCCTGAGTACAAATAGTCGACCTTGTCCAATTACGAAATATTACACGGCGTTGGAACACGCCTCTGTTCACCGGACCCTACGTTGTTGAAGCGGTCACCGACTGAGCGATACGCCTACAGAGAAGGACAACTTGCCACCACTGGCATGACATCAAGCCCTACAAAGCATTGGCCTTGCCCAGGAGCTCAACTGCAGAGATTGACAGCGCCAATGCTACACCTTCCAATGATACACAAGAAAGTGCAAATGCCCCAAATACCCCTGAACTAGAGACTACTGACCATCCGATGGTCAGACATTCCCAAACTGCCAAAATACCCACAGCAATATTGGTTAAAATTGACCAATAAGAAACAGCGCCCATTCCATGCCCAAACCTCTGTCCAACGCCAATGCTGCAACCTAGCTAGTAACACAATTTAACCTTCTCCTTTCTCACAAATGCAGGGTGCTGCGATTGTTGATATAATTGTTAGAGAAGCAAATTAATGTTGCCTCCCGTTGACCACTCCGAAGCATCTTCAAACCAGTTTGTCCATTCCATCAGAAGACCCAGACACTTTAGAGCACGATCCCCTGGAATATTTTAGTATTCATAGAATACTTGACCCAAGCCTACCCTCAACTTGAGCATACCACATATCCCCTCCTGCCCACATATGTCACCCATCCATAAAATTTGGGAGGAAATATTTGCATGGGCACTTGACGATTACTTCATTCACCGAGCTTGACTAATACTCATAATTACTAAACAAATAACACTTTTTATCGCAAATTTCAGGCGGACAACTTTATCATCGCTTCAGCTGCACACAACGCAGTGTAAGTGTTTATGGAGAATAAAATAAATTTTGTAATAACTGTTGTTTGGTTCCTATTATCCATTGGACTATTGGGTGCTGTTTTCTGGAAGATGTACCTTGCTATGCATGCAACAGTTGTGTCCCTTACTAACATTCCCCTGACCCAAGCAGCAAGGACAACCATGTCAGGTGGAAGAGAAGACACTGCTGATAAGGTAAGGCGAGGTAAGCGCAGTGTTGCCGCAGACATGAAGGGAGTTAACACATATCTCACAGACACAGCACACATAATGAACAACATGTGGTACAAGCACATGTTCAGAATTGGTAAGGCTATGCCCAGGGAGAGCTGATATGTCTACTCTTTAATTCCCTATGTCGTGTGTGCCTCCACAACATTCGTAGCAACAGAAATACCTGTAGCAAGAGTGCAACGATTGAGGTATCTATCAATGTTCCAGACACAAGGAAGATTTCAAGGAAAGAGAGCCACATTAAGGTGGATGTCCAAAGGGACCGTTCCATGTCAGGACAACTATATAATGACATTAGTCATGATGAACAATTACTGGCAGCTCAGTAAGGGGTTACAATACATAACCGAAGGACCAGATAAAGGAGAAACAAAGACTATCACACTGGAATACTTGCCATGCCCATGGTCAAGAGTAAAGGAAGTGGGAGGAGAAGTGGGTTACTAGGAAAGGCCACAGCTACTGATCTATGGAAGGGTATATACTAATGACGGATGGGAAGACGTAGTAGTGGGAAGTAAGGCACTAACTCTGGCAAAGCTGCAGTGAATAAAGTGCAAGAAGAGAACGACAAATGTCTCAAGGAAGGGGACAGGAGTGCAAACCTAGTGACATGGGTGAACAATGAAGCTGGACCACTGTATAGTTCCCCTGAAGACACGAGCTCTCTGCTATCAGCATAACAGAGATGAAGAAGTAGGGGAAAATGTAGGATCCAAAGGGTAGAGAAGATACCGGAAATGGGAGCAGGAACAGCAGTGCTGATGTACCACTACTAGGCTTGCAGATCTAAAGCATATGACAAGCTGCCACCAAACTGTATGCTCCCTAGCACAGGTCACCATGCCCTCATTAGTGGTACTGATGGAGGACGTGAAGCTTAATGATTTCCCAAAGATGGAAAACAACAAGATAAAGAAAAGATCACTGCCCACTGTGTCATCTGTCCAATCAACCAACGACGACCAGCAGAAAAGACTGAGTAGACTAAGGAGAGGGTGGAATTACTTCTCAGGAAAATCAGAGGCAGCCCTGGACGAAATACCAGCATCTTACAGGCTATTCAGCAAAACACAAATGTTCTTCACATCCCTAATCCCCAGAGGACAGACATACGTAAACCCCAAATGGCTGCAGATCACTCGCTGGCAGTTGATGGTCACCTTAAACTCGACGGTGAAAGGTTTCAATGCAATCAAAGAAGAGCTCACAGCGATAAGGTTGGTGGCGCTCCAGAATAGATACATTCTGGATCTCATCACAGCTATGGAAGGAGGAGTTTGTGTAAAAATAGGAAGTTCCCTTTGAACATTCATACCTGCCAAAAATGAAGATAACGGAACACTCTCAGATGGAGTTACCCAATTGGCCACGGTGCACATAAAGATGGAAGAAGAGGCGAAAGGAATGGGGTAAGACAAGAGCTGGTTCACATATCTCTGGTCATGGATGCGGTCCTGGCTGGCGGATGGGCTGAAGGTGATATTTGGAGCTCTAGCACTGGGTGCAGCATCTCTGTGTGGGATCAAAATATGTATTGGCAGATGCAAGAAGGGGGTAGAAGAAGCAATACGGATGCATGTCCTAATGGAACTAGAGACAGGAGAAGCAATGGACGACATTGTAAAGGAAAGGGAAAGACCAAGACAGAAGATAGCAGAATCTGACCTGTTTCGACCTGGAATAAAGATAGACAACCCCACGCAACCCAAAGAAGTACGTAGGGAAATGGATATGGTGCAAACCCAAAGGTGGATGTGTCTATATGTACTGGTCCTTTGAAGAACATGTCAACTACTATTGACATCTAGCAGGAATAACGAAGGTGTGGCGGTTGATAGACGATAGACGAGATGATGGTGGTGGGTTTGACAAGTGGACCAGAGGGGGGGAATGAAGAGAGGAGGTCGAGCTATTCCCCCTGTCCCGAGAGACACCCCAACCAAAAGAAGAACCAAAGACAATTTGGCCACCGATTGCACGAGCTCACGCCAACCTCAACTGCACCCATGATGGAGCCGTCCCTACAACCCCGGAGAAGTATGACCACTATGCAGGGTGGATGAAGATGTGCAAGACGGAACTAAATTTATTTATTTTTTACATTTATAAAGCGCTCACACAGCCCGCAGGCATCGAGGCGCTGTTACAAGAATTGTTTGTTTTTCTTAGTTGTTAATTGTGTTTTTTTTTTGTCTTAGTTACGTATTTATAACGCGCTTAAACACCCAGAGGTTTCTAAGCGCGGACCCGGGGATCGAACCTGTGTTGCTTTGTGTCGTCTTGCTTCCAAGACGCGCACGCTGCCGCTGAGCTATCCTCCCGGGACAACTAAAGACAGCTATATGGACAGAATTGACTAAAGCGCTGAGAAGCCATACCTCAAGTCGTTAGAGACTACACGACTTAGCAGTGTCAGACATGAAGCACATGTGCCATCTGCACATTCGGGACACACACTCAAACCCAAATACACGAAGAACACATGCGTACAGTTCTATGTGATAGAGGACGGTGACATATACATACTGTCTGTATGTTTATCATTTTGCCACTGTAACGCTCACCTGGTATCCACGGGGACGTCACTCAGCCTGTTCTGACCTCTTATGACCTCAAACCCTTCCCTGGCGTCTACTCGACTGGAGACTGGGCCTGAAACACAGGATTGGTAGAGTTTAACTCCCTCTTGTCTCTGTGCGCTTGAACCCCTTCTTCCCCAGGGTCGAACCCTTCCCTTTGATCCACAGCTCACCTTGTTTGCTTGGAAAGTGTGCTCTCTGTCCTGCTTTCAGCGCAGGGGCACGTTGATTGATGAGGGCTCTTTGCTGCCTAGTTACTTAACTGGCAAGAGTCCGACAGGTAAGTATAATGAGTCTTTTGAACAGTTCTCTAACTTCGTTCCTTTCCTTCCTTAGATGATGGCCGGCGTCCCGGGATGGCGACGTGCTGCTAAGATGAGTAGCGCTGAAGGTGAGTGAGAGCGCGATCCAACCCTTTTATATTTGTATTGAACTGAGTTTTTAGGTGCCGCAAAGTTTTCAGCGTAGATTCCAGTTAAGAAGAAGAAATGCGGTGAGTAAGCGCGGTATGCGGCGCCTCTAGATGTTTTCACACTAACCTGGAGTGTCTTTTCCTTCTTGCAGATGGATGAGAAGTTCCAGAGACAGAGTTCCCCCAGAGCACCTGGATTCAGGTAAGCGTTTGAAGCTCGTACAGTCTTTAAAAATAAGCGAAGATTTGCTGAATGCTTACTAATGCCTTTTTTCTGTTCTTTTCCCTTTTTCTTAGGAAGCGGCGTGCCGGGATGGGAATGACACCGCCGAAGATGCCCGCAGAACAGAAGGAGCGTTGAATGATGGGCAGAAGCACCGCAAGGTAAGGCTGTTCCCAACGGTGTTCTTGTTCTTGAAGGATTTGAGCGCAGAAGAAAGATGCAGGCCTACTGGAGACCGATTCGAGCACGGTGAGTGTCACGCTGCAGGTGCAGAAAACACAAAGCATGTTTCTCAGCCTGGGCGTGGCTTAAATAGTCTCTGGGCATCTCAGGTGTCTCTGGGCTGAACCACACCCAAAAGACTAGACTGCACATGCAGTTCTGGGAACCGAAATATGTGGGGGCATCCATCTTGTCCCCATCAATGCACTAAAAGTCCAATTCCCCAATGTTATCCTATGGGAGTGAGTGAGTCTGGTGCCATAAGCGCCAAGTCTGACTCCAAGTGGGTCTTTGGAGGGATGGAGAGGCCCTTGAGGCCCATATAGGTGATCATGGCCTGGGTCCAGCCTGACATCTTGGAGGGCTGGGGACATGAGGGGCAGGAATCATGACAGCCACTAGCTTATCGCAGCAACGCAGAAACGCCAGGAGCAAAAAGATTACGTTTACATGCTTGCAGATGCTTACATGCAAATAACCCAATAACCCCATGGAATGGCCAAAGCACCCACAGGACCCGACAGAGCCATGATGCACTGACCTATGGGTGCTATATGGAAGACACACACAGGGAAAACCAGGCCATGGCTTAGGAAATCATAGTAGGCCATAATCGTCCCAGAAAACCTGAAGCGCTGAGTGCTGTGCAAGCAAAAGTACTGCAGTGGGGAATGAGACCACTGCCAAGGTTGCACTGTTGCAAAGTGACATTGTTTACCCTGAACTGAAGTAACACTGGTAGTAGGGAAGCATAATTCTCCCTAAATTCTGAATAATACAGAACTCCAAGACTCACGATCATGGTCTCTGGGCACGTGACCCACCTGAACTGAGATAGTGGCACGAATTGGCAGCTGAGAAGCACAGACGTCTCACGGACCAGACAGTGAACACAACAAAATTGTTAAATGTGAGCTACAGTTGTGCGATGGGAAAGGAGCATTTGTACGGCAATAATGGTATACACACGGCAACATCACAGACACACTGTTGCACACATCACTGTGAACAGGTGCAATCCGAGCTGGAAATTGATTTTGTCCCAGGCCTGGGGCCTCACGGCTCAGCCAATCAGAGTTTATGGTCCTAGCAGTGGGTAGCAGGGCCACCGACCAATCAGTGGATTCACATACTCTTTCTAAATCTGCCTGCTTCTACTCTCCGCCCCTGCAAATTATCCAGAACAGGACCGCAAGACTTATCCTTGGCCTCAAGCCCAGGGATCATATCGCTCCAGTACTGAAATCTCTGCACTGGCTCCCGTGGCTGCGAGGATTAAGTTCAAAACCCTCTGCGTTGTCCACAAGGCCTTCTGGGGCCTGGGGCCTCAATACCTTCAACTCTCTCTCCCCAAATACTTTCCTTCTCGAGCTCTTCACTCATCTACCTCAAACTCCCTCAGGGTCAGTCGCTTCTCCAAGCAACGAGTTGGTGGCAGATCTCTTTCTTTGGCTGGGGACTCCCTTTGGAACAGCCTCCCTGAAACTTGAGGAGAATCATCTTCGGTTCCGGAAGCACCTCAAAACCTTTCTCTTTGCTCCTGCTTTTTCTCCCCCTCTCCCTTGCTGACTTCCTGGCTGACACTGAATTTGCACTAGTTACCTGGTCACCCTCTGATCTCAGGCCCAGATCCCCTCCCCTGCCAGTCACACTCCTGCACTGCCCTCCTGGCAACTTCCGCACTTGGGGACTGTTTCTGTATCCCTACAGTCCCACTAACAGCACTTGACACCTGGTGTCAGCACTTTTCCTTGCACTTGCCACCTGCTGGCCGTACTTTTACTTACTGTTTAATTTTGGGTTTTTTTCTAACCTCATGTACTGCACTGTCCTCTCCCCCTTCTCCCTCGCACTTCTCCTCCTTCCCCTTCCCATGCACTTGCGCAAACTGAATGACACCTGGCCTAGTAGGATCGCTGTCTGTCCTCTCTCTGTTCCCCCTTCCTTGCCTCGCCGCGCCTTGAAACACTTGTGTATAGGCGCATTTTAAATGCAATATCATATCATATCATATCATACTATAACATTTAGTAATTACATTTTTATTTAGGGATGGTCCATGCCTGACATCTGACATTGTGAGAGCCCATCCGGCAAGGGTTACTATAGGGGGACTACCATTCAACATCCTATCCGCAGTGGAGATAGGTTTTTGGAGATGCACTCATGACGTAGCATGGTATCAAAACTGGCCTGTGAGCCAGTTCTTCGAGCTGTGCCTGGAATTGCTTCTGCGCATTTGATCCCTGTGGTTTGTTGGTTGTTGTTGGTTGTAATAAATCTCAGTTGAACTTGCTACTTGTCTGGACTTGCATTCCTTTTGGGATTTGGGAAGGAGTTAGGTCTTCCATGAGTTTGATGTCCATGAACTCCTAGCAACCCGCCCTGCTTGCCTGGGAGTTATCCCTAACAAACCGTTTATGGAATTTTTGGCTTTTATAATTATTTTTTTTTGGTTTTACAAACTGAAGAAAACATTTCACTGCTTTTCATTATTTCTTGTCACTGTCACAAAAACTGCTTTAAAGCATTTTGAATGTTTTCCACAAAAATCTGATTACCCACATCAATTAGATGGACTCCATCTTGCCGCAAAATGTTGGCGCTATCAAATGTAATGTTCTGATTATGGAACAATGTCATGCCAATATTGCGAACAAAAGCACACGCAGCTTTATTGCTGTTGTGCCTCACTTTTTCCATTTGCGTACCAATTGAACTGGAACGCATCCACATCTGTCTCTGGGCAATTCAAGAAAAAATTATTTTGGAATTAGGGAACATTTCCTTCAACTTTCCCAATGTCTCGTTCATTGCAAACTGCAACGAGATTCCAGTCACATTCCCCAAACTTTTCCCACCATAATGAATGATAACAATGTCCGGATGCTTCAGTTGAACCATATTTGCACAAAATTGGAGCAAGTCCACCCACTTCATGCCACGCACTCCGTACCAGAACACTTCCAATTCAGAAATCCAAGATTTCTGGCTATTCCACAGTGCTCAGCATACACCTTCACCCAGTGGACCCAAGAGTCCCCATAAATCCAAACACTCTGCCTGCTGAAAGACATGGGGCCTCATTACGACCCTGGCGGTATGGGGTTAAAGGCGCCGTAAAAGGTGCTGGTGCCGTTTACCCCGTACCGCCTCATTACAAGGTCCCCTCGCGGGACCCAGGAAGTAACGCCTGGTCAAACCAGGCGTGCTTACCGGGTCCCGTGAGGGGAAGAGGGAGCAAACAACGGGCCAACTCGTAATGGCCCGTTGTTTGCTCCCTCTCCCATTCCCATTCAGCCCTAGCGGGGCTGAATGGGAATGGGGAAGGACCGGGTCCGGGTCCTTGGAGGGAGGAATTACCGGGCCTTCCGAACTCGGAATGGCCCGGTAATTCCTCATTCTGTGGACCCAGACCCGGACGCGATTTCGGCCGAGGTCGTAATGAGGGACATTGTCATGGCCATCTTAAATCCTCTTGTGACTCCTACTAACAAAACTCCTCCTAACCTCTCTTCTTGTACACAACACCAAGGAAACCCTGTTGGCTGACCCTCTTATTGCGGCAGACACACCGACTGTCCGCGCCCTCCGCAGTACATTCTCCACGCAAGGCAGCACCAAAAGACCTAGATGAGGCACATGTCGTTCGTGGACCACCGTGGTGTCCACAGACGGATCATCCAATTGAACGGGGTGGGGAGTGGGAATTTAAACACAATGGGCCTCATTACACGGTAGGAGGTAACCATGGCGCTAATAGCACCATGGCTGCCTCCAAAACCTTACCGACTCCGCCCTGGTGAATGGAGCAATTAACGGTCCATTCCCAGGTTGACGGGACCGGTAATTCCCCATTCACCAGGGCCCTTCCCCATTCCCATTTGAGGCCCCATAGGGCTCAATGGGAATGGGGAAGGCGCTAATAACGGTACCGCAAATTGCAGTACCATTACTAGCTCTAAAGTCCCTATGCAGGTCCTGTCCTTTACGCCTGGAAAAACCAGGCATTAAGGGAGGACCCGCAAAGGGAACTCGTAGTAGGGCGGTAGGGGATTACCGGCACCGGTAGGGGCACCGGTTGCCGGTAATCCCCTACCGCCTACCATGCAATGAGGCCCAATGTAAATTATTTAATCTGTGTGGTGGTTCTGAAAAGAACCATTTTTGAGGGCGTTAAACAAACACCTTTTTTCTGTTTTTTTGTTTTTATGTTTTTTCTTTCCTCACAGGAACCTCTTCAATGCATTCCTTACATTATAAAGGAAAATTGCATTTCCGACATCTGTGAAGTGAATTCCATCTGAACAAAAACAAATAATCACACCCTGAGAATTGATATTATGATTCTCAAAAGAGGACATTCCTGAAGCATACAAAAAAGCAGATACACCTTTATTTATAATATGTCTTGATTGTTCAATTTGAGGACTGAAAAGGTTTGTTGAACATCTCCATGTGTGTCTCTGATTTATTTCCCAAAAAATAATCTAAGCAGCAGGAAACCGTTGCATTAGTCTTTTAAAAAAATCCTTCAGCACAACTTTGGAGTCACAAACCCCAAACTGTGGACAATCGCAATATCTGGATATTTGAAGTGAGGCATAGTCTCACAAAATGAGGGCAAGCTTGCACAGTTTGAGCCACAAACTTCATGCCAGGAAACCTCCACTTCTGCCATTCTAATATTTCCAAGCATACCCTGATTATCAGCATATACCTTCAATGACTTAATTGAAGAGTCCCCCAGAACCCATGCAGTCTGCCTTCTCAAAGACATAGCCTTTATCAATGCTCTCCTGCAAACAAAACTCCTACTACCCTCTCTGTTCCTGTACACCACACCCAGCAAACCTGATTGGCTACTCCCCACTGTCCCCTTTCCATGGCAGGCATCCATAAAACGCCCGGATGTGGCACATGCTGTCTGCGGACTGCTGCAGTGTCTGCAGACCCGCTTGCAGAGGGCAGCCCTTCTACCCTTTCCACTTCCATGTTCTTAACACTCCCTCATTGGCTGCTTTCAAAGAGTCACACATCCATCCACATACATATCTCCTCTTAATAAAACACATCTGCATCAAAAACTACTGTGGGACTGGCAGCATTTCTATTTCCAGAATTACCGAGCTCTGCACCTATATAATACAGGTATGCTTATATTTTTAAAAATGTTTTCTTGAACTCTTTCACAAATATATATACATGGTTCCTGCTACTTATCCTGTAATAAGGTTCGCAATAAGCATATTATCTTATGTAACCACTTTAGCAAATACCATACAGTGCAGCATTCATCACCTGCTCGCATGAAGCAGCATTTCAAAATGTTTTTTTACAAGCATTTTCATGAAAGTTGAAAAATGCATGTGCATGCACAGCAGCACTGTGTCACTTTTCCATAAAATAAGGGAACACAAAATAAAATAGACCTGTACACCATTTTGAAATGTCACTTAGTGTCTCACAGTTTAATATCTTTGCAGCACATGCATACATCCCAACATCGCCCATTCCAATGTATAGGTGCTTCTTAAATCTTTCTTTTTTCATTTGCATCATGTCAGTTCCAATTCACTTTGCCCATTATAAAGTTGCAACTACAAGTCCCAGAATGCAAAGTAAAAAAACACGACTAAACTTCATGATTCCAAACTGTGCTTTTCTAAATATTTTTTTGGAAGCCTTTTTAACAAAGTAAAAAAAATGCATGTCTCCATTTCCAGCAGCAGTGTGTCGCTTTTGCATAAAACAAAGCAAATGCAGGAAAAATTGATTTGTACACCATTTGTAATTGGCGCTCAGTGTGTGCCAGTTTAATATATTAACCGTACATGTATACTTCCTAACAAGACCATTCCAATCTTTTTCTCTACATTCTGTGACTTGTACTCCAATGTTTATAATGGTAAAAGTGCAACTACAAGTCCCAAAATGCAAACAAAAACTCTACGGTTACATAAACACCAACAGATTATGATGCATCATGTTGGCCAGTATTCATATACTCCTAACACATTAAACTTATACACACCAACTGCCATTAAAAGTGTACTACAACTATTTTCCATCAACTTTTCTTTGCTTTTACAAATTGTTACAGTTTCTGTAAATGCACACACACATTTCTTCAATTTCAAGAAAATGCTCCTAAAAAGAACCCATTTTTAACGGTCCACAATTTTATTAACTTTTTCCCCACCACTCCTCCTTCAATTACAAATATACCATTTTCTTCCTAACAGTACTTCATTCCCAAATATGCCCACTAACTATCTTTTACAACTACAGGAAAGAAGCAAATCACTGTAATCAAGAACCGAAAAATGAATACCCTTTGAATCTGAAAAAGTACATTAATGGACCAGGTATATGTATGTTATTATAGCAACACAGGGCCACTATCTATATTACCCAGACTATTTTTTTCATACGAACATTTCTTTCACTGTAGCCCATTATATTCCACCATACACACTCCTGCTATTTCCATCTACACACCACCATTGCAATACCCATTCTGTTCCTCCAAACAGCACAATCACCATACAGATTCCATTGCACTACCACTGCCTTCCTCACTAACTCAACACCATGACACCTCTGTAGACTCGTATTCCCACAACCTTTCCGACCACACCTAATATACCACCTCATAATCAAAGAGTACTCTATTCATCTCTACAATCCCACCCATGCACCATACATGAATATACATTGCACAAATTCCCAATACAACCTTTCTCTTTTCCCAATAGACACAACATAATGCCTACCAAACAGCAAATCTGTAGAAAAGAAAAAAAACTAGAGCAGATAAGACTAAAAGTACACCACATAGTCAAACACCTCTAAAACATTTTTATAGAAAACCTTAAAACAAAAGAGCTAGTAGCCTCACTGAATAAAACTAAACCAACCATGACTAAAAAAGGCAAGGCTCCTCTAGCAAAAACAAAAAGTTAAAGATTATGTACAAAGAAAAGCGCACCTACTGACGTACCCAATCCTCTATCTAGCATGGTTAACCTAGCCATGGTAAAGTAATCCAAATAATTATGTTACAAAACATTTTCCATCGTAGGGGTCTTAACAATCTTATAAAAACATCTGAAAAGTCACGATCTTCCCTTAAAAACTACCGCAGGAGACTAATCCTGCAAGCTCTAATCGACAGAGTTTTTCTAGAACATTATTTATGTTGATTTTAAACAGAATTAAACCACTTACTAAATTAATCAATAAATGACGACAAGTCCTTCTAAACATGCACGATGGCAGACCTTTTCAAACTTCTTTGATGGTGAATGGATGCTCACAAGCACCACAGAACCATACTTCAATGAAGAAGCTTATAAACAAGAACAAGAACAAAC
Source organism: Ambystoma mexicanum (assembly GCF_040938575.1). NCBI lineage: Eukaryota > Metazoa > Chordata > Amphibia > Caudata > Ambystomatidae > Ambystoma > Ambystoma mexicanum. Next base: position 836,015,350 of record NC_090923.1, read on the forward strand.
AATTGCCAAAGACAATGGTGGTTGAGGGTATGAAATGGTGGTTCAAGCCATTATGGCAAAAGAAACCCTTATAGAAAAAAAATCCCCAACAAACTTTGAACCAAATGCTCTTTTCACCCAAACAAACTGTCCAGTGTACAAATGGACATGCAGTTCAATGTGTAATGTATGCCAACAATCCTTTAAATCTTTATGACAATTCCTCAATCACTATGTGAAACTAAAAGACAAAAGTAAAATGAAACATTTACAAACCATAGACTCTCAAATCTTGACACCAACACTCCCTTTGTCCTCATTCTCCTTGATCTCTCCTGCGCCTTTGACACAGTTAACCACAATATCCTCATCACATGTCTTCTTGACACCCTGGAAATCACAGGTCAGGCTCTGGCTTGGTTAACTTCTTTTCTCTCCGACTGCCCATCCCAGGTCAAACTTGGAGCCTTTCTCTCGCCTATCACTCTCTCAACCTGCAGCGTTTCCCAAGGACCTAACCTATCCCCCTGGTTCTTCAACATCTACATGGCTACCTTGGCACGTGTGATTGCCACTTTCACCTCTAATTTCCAGTGTTATGCGGATGACATGCAACTATCATTCAGGCTACCCTCAGCTGCCTTCCTCCTTCACACTCATACCTGACTTTCTGTCTGCTGTTCAGTCATGGTGTGCTGCAAACGACCCCTGCCTCAATGCCAGTAAAACCGAGGTCTTTCGCATTGGGACCCCTGCTTCGGCTTTCCCACTCTGGCCCGGCCTCCCTTGCCCCTGTGCCCACCCCTTCCTGTGAGGCCAAAAACCTTGGGGTCATCTTCAACTCCACTCTCTCCTTCTCCTCTCACATTTCTGACATCTCAAAAAAACCTAATGATCAACTACACCTGCTCAGATGCACTCTACCTTTTTTCACTTTCCCCCAGCGTCTCACTGTCTCCAGAGCCCTGGCCCTCTCTAGGCTAGACTACTGTAACAACCTCTTCCTTAACCTCCCTGCTTCTGCACTGCGCCTTCTGCAACTCATCCAGAACAGAACCGCAAGAGTTATCCTTGGCCTCAAGCCCAGGGACTGCATCTCTCCGGTGCTGAAATCCCTTCATTGGCTCCCTGTGGCTGCAAGGATCAAATTCAAGACCCTCTCCATTGTCCACAAGGTTTTCTGGGACCTGGGACCTACTTACCTGTAATATTGCCTACCTACATACTGTCCCTCTCGAGTCCTCCGCTCATCTACCTCCAACCTTCTGCGAGTGAGCCGGTTCTTGAAGCAGAGATTTTGAGGGAGATCCTTATCCTCAGCAGGTGCCTCCCTCTGGAATAGCCTCCCTGCCACTCTCCATCTCAAGTGGATCTTCTTAAGTTCTAGAAACTCCTCAAGGCCTTCCTCTTCTTCCCCTCCTTCTCTCTCTATCCCCCTTCTCTCTGAATGCAGCTCTACCTGAAGATCGTCTGTCTGTTCTCCCTTGTCTTCACCCATTAATGTGCACTTAAAAAAAAGCAGAATCGCCGTTAGGCCTATTTGCTGTATATAAACTGTTAAATGTATCATATTCACTTACTCTGCCTGTGCAGACCGTTATCGTCTCAGAAATTCAAGGGCTCTGAGCGGCTGTTGTTTTTTTCCCATGTTTCCACCTTCCTTGAGCGCTTTGAAACACTGCCTGTGTATAGGCACTTTATAAATAAACATTATCATACCATACCATACCATACCAGTGTGCAGCCACACCGGTCTGTAAGGACATTCATTAGCCTGCATTTCAGGAACTGCTTGCCAAAGCACTTTCCACCACATCAAAATGTTAGTAACACACCATTCTACTATACGGAATCTTGTGCATCGACTGTACTATGCAAAACGTCCTGCTCTACAACTGGAAAATTTAAATAACATTCTCCTACATGGAACAGCCAAAGAACTCCTTGAAGAAATAGAGCACATCCAACGTAAATACTTGGGAACGGAAGTTGACTTAGAAATTCTGTACCTTTCAAAAACATTACCAAAAACCTTATAAACACCAACCTCCTAATACAAAACATACAAAAAAGAAATAGCTAAATTTCAAAACACATCTGCTGAAATACCAGACCAAATGTGTCTGTTGCCACAGAACTTTTTATAAAAAGAGCACAAAAATAGATTGAGCCTACAAAATAGAAGGCAATGAAGAATCCCAATGGTTCCAATTAGCTTTATATCTAACAGCAGAAGCTAAATACAAAATAACTAACCCCTCAAGAGTGTGCACGTACTGAAAGCTTGACAATAACTAAATATATCACGTGCTATCACTAATAACTTTATTCCCACTTCCAAAAGCTCTCCAACAGCTTAACTTGTACGAGAGCATTATAATACAAACAGTGCACCCATTTCAGGCTATAATACGCCTTCAACCAAAATAAGCCAAATTGCCTCCATCCGAGCTGCTGAATGGGCATTCGTGGCAAAGTAGTATATTTACCATTGGATCTAAAAGAAAATGTTCAAACTTTAGGACTACAACGGCCAACAGATCAATCTTTAACTGTACTAGTTAAAGGTGTGCCAACAAAGGACAAAATAATTTTGCAACAACTAGTAGACTTAAACAAAGTTAGATACGTCCTAAAATATCTAAAAGAAAACAATGAGTACTACAAATATATAAACATAGAGGAAACCATAAGAGAATGCCCACATTATTCAAGAGTCACCAGAAAGTGGCCAATTCCAACGTGTAGATCCTGTTACAGCAGCCAACATTTTAGACCAGTACACCATTCACCCACTGCAATCCAAAGACACAATTGATGATGCATTAGAAACATATCAAATGCATCAAATCAAAGGACCCCCAATGAGCATATGGGAAAAAAGTGAAGAAGCATGTTTCTTTCCTCTACTCTTTCCTACAGGAAAAGGAGGACGATATGATGAAACGTCCACACAAATTAGTTCATCAGAATATCGCTCTTTACGAATGTATTGTGAAGACGCCAGATTCAGGCAAAATGTCGAATACATTTTCCACCTCCTCTTTGAAAGTGAACTAGCAACCCTATTAAAAACAGGCTCTAATTTTGTAAACATATCGACTACCTCAAAAAATAAAAGACCAAATAATACTGGTTCCAAGGTCACGCTGATGTACGTTGTATGCTAAGGAACCTAGGCCCACCCACATGGTTTGTTACTTTAAGTTGTGCAGAGTATGCATGGGATGACTTGCACGACTTCCTACGCACTGCAAACCAAAAAAAGGCAGAATAGACATAAAAACACCAGGAGACCTCTGTTCTCTTGACCCTGTAAAGGTATCAAGGTACTTTCACCAGCGCTTCATAGCCATGCTGTATTTTATCTGCAATAAAAGTACCCCTCCGCTCGGAGAAGTGCAACACTTCTTTTGGAGAAATGAATATCAATCCAGAGGAGCACCATACATCCACATGCTTTTGTGGATAAAGGATGCTCCAAAATGTGGCCATGATGCCTCTGTTTTACAATTTATTGAAAAATACATTACCTGAGACATCCCTTCAGAAACCACACAAAGTGACCTACATACACACGTGTTACGCTTCCAAAAACATAAATGTGGCAAATACTGCCCACGTAGATATAAAAACAAAGGGAAATACTATACCAAATGTGGCTTTGGCTTCCCTAGACCAGTGTGCAATAGAGGAAAAGCAAATAGCTTAATGTCTTCTGTTAGACACAGCGTAAAAGGCAAATCCCCTAAAAATACCTACAACATTAGAAAGGACGAAGCATCCAAGTACATCAATGATTTTAATGCAATCATTGCCCTCTTGTGGAATGCCAACATAGACATACAATACATTGCAGACAATTCCACTACAGATGCAAGATATGTCACAGTTTATCTCACCAAAGCTGTGAAAACAGAGCTACATGACCTCTGGGATGACATCATCTGACAAAACACTATCACAGAAATTGTACAGCTTTGGTATAAAAATGCTCTCCCATAGAGAATGCGTGTCCTACGAAGCTGAAGACTGTTTAACTGGTACAGCTTTATATGGAAAATCTGAGCACATTGTTTGGCTGAACCTTGGACCAGCCGCATCCCGAAAAAGAGTAGTAAAATCCTACCAAGACATATTAGCCTCATTACAACTCAGGCGTTAAGGGTTAACGCCGTCGTTAACCCTTAACGCCTGATTCCGATTTTAACGGTTGCTTTTAGCAGCCATTAAAATCCATGGCGCTAACCCGCCATGATGCTAATTACGCCACTGTAATTTACGGTGGCGTAATTAGCGCCTTCCCCACTCCCATTATGCCATATGGGGCAAAAATGGGAATGGGGAAGGGAAAATGGGAAATGGGGATTTACCGCCCCACTCACCTTGGAATGGGGCGGTAAATCCGCCATCCACCATGGTGTAAACATAGTTTACACCATGGTGGTAAAGTTGGCGTAATTACCGCCTGGGTCGTAATGACCCCCATAGCCACAAATGATCCCAACAGCCAAGGCATTTAAAAAAACGATTTACTTGACATATACTACCCAAACAGAAGTACTACTTTGGAAACCGTGTCTCTACGACATTGCCCAAAGCCAATGTCACACCACATGAGACAACTGCAAATATTAATTTTCAACGTTTGAAGGAAGCCTAGTGAAACTAACTAAACACAGTCTAATTAATCATATTAAATTATCATTTAAAACTCCACAACATAGAGAACTGTGTTACATGGCCCTACTCCACGTTTTAAACCTTGGAGAAAAGAAAAAGAATTATTAGGTGACAATGACTCATTTGAAGCTGCATTTAAAGCAAAGGAAAGCAGTATAACAAATGACAATTTCAAACAAAACAAAGAAATGTTGGACAATGATCGCCAACAAGAGGAAGAAATTGAAGCTCAACTACACAAAGGCACTCCTGAGGGCAGTCAACCTTCCTTTAAAAGGAAGCCAAGACCCACTTGGAGAAACACTCATTCATAAATGAAGCAGAAATAGCCATGGCTGAGGTAGAACATACCATGCATCATAATAAACAATCTGAGGAGAATTTGTCAGTTCGACAATCTCAGATAAATGATGAACAACTCACCATTTATCTGGAAGTCACTCAAGAAATTGAACATGGTTTTAAAAATGAAACTAAAACCTGTACCTGTAAAAATTATAAATCTCTGCTTCTGTATGTAAGTGGTGAAGCAAGTTCTGGCAAAACATTCCTAATTAAAATAATCAGAAAATATATACAAAACTTAACAAACAACAATGTTTTGGCTGTAATAACCACCCCCACTGGTTTAGCTGCTTACAACATAGTTGGTGTCACTTTACACCGACTACTACTGCTCCCTGTAGAACACCAAAACAAATTAGAATACCACACATTGTCAGCAGAGGCTGCAACGGAGGTACGCAGAATTAAAAAACAAATGAAATTGCTCTTGATAGATGAAGTAAGCATGGTGTCCAACCTCATATTGGCTTTAATTAATCTCAGAATGCAAGAAGGCCTAAAAACCAACTACGAGGAACTGTTTGGAGGAAAACATGTTATTATTTTCGGAGACCTCCTACAGTTGATGCCAGTGAAAGGGCAACCTATTTTCAAAACATTATGACACAAAAAATGCTCTCAGCAGCATTGCATTGGAAATGTAAATCTCTGGCAACACTTTCATTGCAAAGAGCTTACCCAAAACATGTGCCTGTCTGCAGACCTCACATATGCTAACATTTTAAAAAGCATTAGAACTGGGCTGCTTACTAAAGATGCAAAATCCATCTTAAATAGTAGACTAATCCATCAGCTGTATGGGTAAAACACGGTGTCCAGTCATAATTTCGAATGAAAAATTTCGAAAGACAAAAAAGTCGAATCAAAAATGTCGGAAAAAAAAGTTGATTTTTTTTTTTTTCGACATTTTTTTTTTTGGCTCTAGTTTATATAAAAACAATAGGTAAAAAAAAAAGGGGCGGTTGGGGGGAACCCCCCCGTTTCGCCCCATTTAAAAAAAAAAACGTCCTAAAAAAAATTTGACATTTTTTTTTTCGACTTTTTGACTTTCGAGATTTTTGTATTCGAAATTATGTCTATAAACCAAGATTTTACATCTGCTCCTGATGTCATGCAACAATTAACAAAACAAAATCTGAAAGGTATGTCTTTAATGCCAACGCTTGCAAGCTGTAGTCAGTTAAATGAAACAATGTTGAAAAAAGAAATGAACCTATACTGTCTATCCGCTCCACAGACAAATTTGAAGTGCACGGCTTGACACTTCCTATGTGTCAACAAGCAACATCACGACTAAATAGCTCAGAAAAATGTATCTCCAACAAAGCTGGATTGGAGAAAATATTAACTTAACTTCAGAGTAATTGTAAAACGTAACCTTGATGTAGAGCAGGGCTTAGTCAATGGAGCAATTGGTACAGTTGTTGGCTTCCAGACACATCCGCATGACAACAACATTCACTTTGTCAATATTCATTTTGACAAACTTGCAGAGGTTAAATAAATTGGCCGAACAATAGGACGTTTCCTTCTTTTCAAAGCATTGATTGATATTGGCAGCACAGTCTTTAAAGAATGTATGAGTTACCTAGCACTTTCACGTCTATGTACACTCAATGGTCTATTCCTAGTCAACGTTGATGCAACAAAGTCAATGCTGACATTTTTTGCATCCTGGAAAACAACAGGCTATGGGCACTATACACCCCTCATTTAAATATGTACCCTGTACCACAAAAAATAAAACTTTTAAAAGACAAATAATAGAAACAGAATCTATAGCAGATTTCCCAATAATACCACTAAAGAAACCATGACCAACCCATCAAACAATACAACCACAAAACCATCTAGTGCAAAGTCAAGGTCAAAGCCATCAAAAAATAAAGACACAAATGTCTCTTCGCCACAAAGATGAACAATCCCATCTAACGATCCACAAACAGAACTCTCTGGTGTATTTAAATTCACAAACACAACTGGAGTAAATTGTTATGCTAATGTGACAATGAATCTTCTCTTTCAATGGCCACCAATTGTTCAGAACATTTACTTAAACAGCTTGGACAAGTTGTGTTTGCAAATGCTCGTCCTTCACAGAAATACCACAAATAATCCTAACAATAATTACAGTGGCCCTCATTACAACACCGGCGCTAAACCATGGCGCTATTAGCACCATGGTTGGTGCCGGTGTTGTAACGGGTCCGCCATGGTTCAAGGGGGAATTACCACCCCATTCCAAGGTTGGCGTGGCGGTAATTCCCCATTGAACCATGGCCCTTCCCCATTCCCATTTTCGCCCCATAGGGCTCTATGGGAATGGGGAAGGTGCTAAGTACGGTACCGCATATTGCGGTACCGTACTTAGCACCAAGGTCCCTTTGCGGGTCCCTACTTTAACGGCTGGTGTAGACCAGCCGTTCAGGTCGGGTCCTGCAAAGGGACTTCGTAGTAAGACGCTAAGTGTTTAACGGCGCCGCAGCCTTTTACGGCGCCGTTAAACACTTAGCGCCAGGGTCCTAATGAGGCCCAGTGTCTCAGGTATAAGGCAAGAATTGGACTATTGTGCAGGAATTGTAACATTTACCATAAACACACAGGAAGATCCACAAGAATTCCTAAAGTACTTACTACAAGTACTGGAAACCAAAAACATCCCTATAAATGAAATCTTCCTGATTTCATACACATGGAAACAAAAATGCACTCTATGCAACCATGTTTCACAAGACTACATCCCTAATGAACGATTTCTATATGTATGCATACCAAATTGTGAATCCATTCCATTGCAGCTGCTTCTTCAGAATGCAAATCATGGCATACTATGCTGTGTTTGCAATTCAGACAATCGTTCCACTATGCAAATGAACTCAGATAGCCAATATGTCATACTAAAGATTCTAAGGTACAATGCAGATGGTACCAAAAATAACTGTAAGCTTACAGGCTTCACACATGGCCAAGTATCTCTTGGAAAGAAAACCTTCACAACAATAGGTATAATATACCACGGTAGTGCCACAACTACTTCAGGGCACTACACTGCATATGTGAGAAAGATAAAGTTGTTGGTTCCAATTTAACAATCCCTCTGTTACCCCAAAACATAGGTTTCCAGCAAATTTAACAAATGCCTACTTAATTTTCCTTCAACCAAAATGTAGTCACTAAACTATAGCACAATTAACAGTTAGAATATGCCAGAAGGTATCCAACTATATCCATAATACTGCAAGAGCATTTTTCAAACTCAATCTAGTTAGAATACCCCAACAGGCATCTAACTACTTCAAAAACACCCTTCATTGCAATTCGAATACGCTATCTGAATTGCTATTTAACAAAACATCTTCTAACCTCTAATGTAGTTAGAATACGCCAACAGGTATCTAAGTATTTCATGCATTCCTTCCGTTACAACATACTTCAAACAAACATACTATCATCCTTGCACTCACGTAACTGTAATCAGGTTTTATTTATCCAGTACAGATTTTTTTCCCCAATGATTATATAAAGTAAAAACAACAGCGGTGTGTCATGTTGTAGCAAACATAGTACTTAAAATGTACTGTTTATGACGGTCTAAAAAAGAAAATGTATATTAAAAACTGTATACCAGTGCAGCTTTTAAACGTTCATGCTTAACCAATTGTACTTTTTTTCCCATAGAAAACAAACCACAGAAGGCAGCTGCATGATGCTACAACAGTAAGTAGCCACAGCAATCTTAATAAACTGCATATTCTGGGAGCACTACCCTCAATTGTACTACAATCATAAGTACCATATTCAATTTAATTACATAATTTCTCCATATTACAAACCCTTTGTACTCCCACTTCATTATGTACAATTACTGTACACATATTCCTTTATGGTTATTCTGCCCATACTCCTACAATACACATATTACATATTACTACTGTGGTGATTTTACCCAGTGCACATATTCTGGGGGACATGGCCTGTAGCCATGCCCCCCAGAATCTGGACACTGACCACAACACAATTAACTATAACAAGAATGTATCAGACAATGTCATCCAATAAAACTCAACCTCCTGCAATCGAAATGATGTCCGCGGACACCAACATTGACCGTGGACCCGGCAGCATTTCCAAACCCTTTTGCACCTTTAAAAACAGCTCTACGCTGCCTTCATTCAACTTCTCTACCATTTCTACACCCTCTCCCAAACCTCCAATAACCACAAATGTCTTTCCCAATCTGCCCGTTCACCGACTACCACAGTGTCCGTGGAAAATGACAGCACCTGCCCAGCCTTTTTCAACCTACAAAAACAGCCCCATATCATCTTTTTTCCACTATCACACCCTTCCCAGCCCCTCTTTCCACCACCAAATGACCCAAGATATGTTTTCCCAACTTTTTCCCGACCGCACTGTCCGCGGGCAGCTGTGACCGTCCACGGATCCAACATGGCTGGCGTTTCCAAAAATCTGATGCACCCCACGCTCTTCACCATCCAATCAGCGAGTACGTCCGATGTCCGACGACCTCACATCTCCCTCTAGGTCAATCGAAGGCCCATCCACAGACCAAGCAGGGAAGTGAGTTTGCAGTCCGGACCTAGATGTCACAAATTTTTTGGGGCCTACTTTTTGGTTGTTTTAAAAGAAACTACTTGACTGATTTACACCAAATGTACAAAAGCACGCTTTCAGGCCCAAACTGCCACTCCTGCTGCAAATTTGGAGAAAATCCGTCCAGCAGTTTAGCCTGTAGATGTGAGCAAAATATTTTTTCTATTGAGTCTATGGGAACACATGTTGGGACCCCCCTGTAACATTGCACCCCCTGCACGAAACCTCACCAGACTTCGCAGAATCATTCTGATGGGGCCATGTACTTTTGTTTGCAAAGTTTCATGAGGATTCGTCTGGGGGGGTGAAGTTATAAACCACCCAAAAAGTTCCCCCCAAAAGGTGCTCTTCCTATGGGTTGAGTAACTTAACCATAACGACAGGGCCGCTGCCGCAGGCACTGTAAAATATAAATATATAGGTATAGCACAGTTTCCCAAAACACACTGAGGCAATAACCCCTCAAGTCATATAGAGAAACAATAAAAATACCTAGGCACTCATAGGTAGTGCTTGGTGAATAGTTTTAATACATAAAGTACATCACAAAATAATCAAGGTGAGCCAGAGACGAGAAGTTCACTCACCCATCCGTGTTAAAAACGCCACGCGTTCAGCTTAATACACAAGCTTCATCAGGCTTTGATACATTACAATCTTTGTCTCATTTGCAGGTATATGTATTCAAACAGTTTGCCATGTTAAGCCCCACCTCTGCTAATCATGTGATTGTTTTCACACACACGAACACTTTTTGGCAAACAACTGTATATGTGTGATATTTAATTTTATCTCACAAACAATGGCTTACCTACCAATCTCTAATCGAAGGACATCCTTCCCTACATGTGGGGTGTCTATCCCTAGGCTTCGAGTGGTGATACACCTATCTAATAGGGATAGAGACGAAGAGCAGTCCCTAGCTCAACAAGGTTATTGAAGACTTGATAAAAAGCAAATTACTGTCTGATTCAGTAATGCAACATTTCTGGGAAGGCCTATTTCTCAGGGCCCTTAAGCCCTCTGTATGCTTTCATCAACCTTCCAAGAAGTGTGTTGACAATTTACTATAGATCAGTTGCTTGGTTGCGTGGAACCATAAAAACCTTCTCGAAAAGGTAAACTAAATATGAACTAATAAAATTCGACCAACTTTTTGCCGAGTAGCAGAGTATTCCATATACCCGTGGTTTTTGTATACCAGCCAAGGATCTCATTTTTGTAGACAACTTTGTCAACTGGTGAGGGGCGAAGAAGGTCTATTCTTCACTCCAGTGGTGTTGGTTTTTTCCCATATCCCGTGTGTCTTCGGGGATATCGTCCATCCATATGGTCGACCGGTTAGCTTCTTCAGGACCAATTAATTTCATTCTATCTGGGTCCGATCAGCATTCCCAATGGATATGGCGGTTGCTCACCACATCCGCCTAGGAAAACATATTAAAATCTAGTTGTAATGTAGGTCCGGGAGGTAACCAATTTCTTTTAAATATGCAAAGTAGCAATAATCTTCATTATTTCAGCAGGTCTATATCCTTCCCGCCTAGAAATCTGATGGCTCAAAACCCAACATAAGGTGAGTATTACCTTCAACCCGCACGAGAGCCTCATGTGTGGGTGATCTTATTGCTGGGTCCCGGTCTCGGGTCGTATGGGCGAGACCCAGGAGCTTCCTATCGTGCTCTAGGGTCCTCTAGGTTAGGAAAATAATTGATGTAACATTTTCTTCTTCCATTCTCTTGTACCTAGTTTTCTTTAAGGTAGCTATAAGCCTGCCTTTTGGCTCGATTAGGCTATTCACTGCTGTGCACTTGGATCAAAGCGAGAGCTACAAGGTCTGCCATGCAAAGTTCTTTTCCAGAGGGAATGCTCCGATCTTAACGTTACATGTGATTGGATGAACTCCTTTGCCATTCTGGTGTCACTTCAAAGAGTACACCATTGGTGCAACATCCTGCCATAATGTTCGCTTGTGCATGGTCACACTAAGTTCACTGAAGTTGTGGAATAAGCACCATGTATTGGTGTTTTGCAGTCGGTCCTTATTTATGGCCCACTCTGAATGCAAAGTTTGGTGAGGTTTGGTCCAGGGGGGGCAAAGTAATAGAGGGGGTCCCAAAATTAAATTTTTCCTATAGACTGAATGGAGAAAAAACTTTGCTCACGCCTAAAGCCCAAACCACTGGACTAATTTTTACCAAATTTGCAGCAGGAGCGGCGGCTTGGTCCCGAAAGCATGCTTTTGTAAATTTAGTGAAAATCTGTCTAGTTTTTTTAAAAACGACCAAAAAGTAGGTCCCAAAAAATTAGTGATTTCTATGTCCGCTCTGCGGACACACTTCCCTGTTTGCTGCGCAGAAAGGACTCCGATTGGTTTAGAAGACAATGTGGTGTCCACGGACATCGGACGCCCCCACTGATTGGATGGTGAAAAGCATGAAGTGCGTCAGATTTCTGGAAACGATCGCCATCTTGGATTCGCGGACAGCAACCAGTGTCCACAGACATCGCAATAAAACACATTAAAAAACACAACATTGCACTTGTTAAACTTATCAAATAATCTCTGGGGAGGTGAGGGGTGATGAGGATGGGATGGGATATGGCTGCAAGAAGCAAATAAACTGGTGTTTTTTTCACCACGAAAGTCCACGAACAGTCCTGATTTTGACTGTGTTGGACATGCATACTCATGGAATCGTTCATGGTTTGGTTCTTAGGACACATACATTGCCACAAAACATTGCAAAAGTGCCCTGTCCACTGAAAGCAGAACTCGTGGAACAGTTTGCATCCCAATACAAATGATTATCAGCTATTTGTATGTTCAACAATTTTGATACATTATACATGACCAATGGAAAACATGTGTAACTTGAATTTCAAAGCTATCAAAAGTATAAATTATCCAACTAAAGCATACAAAAAATGTCTTTCCAGCGGTACCCTGTATGGTCAATTTCTTTTGCAAGAGGTGCCGTTTGAGCCCTCGATATTAGGTATATGGGAGGTGATTTTGAGGTGGTGCGGGGGTAAGGTCTGAAGGCGCAAGGTCCCCAAAATACAAAATATAATAATAATAATTGTACACATCAATAAGGGAATGAGACTAGGGGAGTGGCATTGAGAAGAATAAAGTCTTCATAGAGATTCAGCATACCGATAACTCTGCTGCCGTGTAAAACATTATATCAAACACATTCCATTTCCAAATGATTGCAGGTGGGGGGGTACAGGGCTACTGCTCTTCAAAGACCTGTTTGAATGATAACACTTCGCGGTGGACCAGCCGTGACAAATGGGCTAGTCTGACACAGGCGCTGGAGGAAAAAGGTGGGGGCAGTCACTGTTCGCTGTGCACAGCCTTTGCAAAGGTGGGGGCTGTTGGTGCTCCCTGTGCGCGGAGCTCACTAGCAGAAAACTGGAGACGTGCTCAGCTGACAGCTGGATTATGAATTCCGAGTGTTTTCATAAAATGAGTAAATCTCTAGAAATTTTGCGAGGCATTGGTGTATGCAAGCAAACAATTAGTTTGTTTTTCATAAATATTCCTAATGCTACAGTAGCGCACGTGGGAATCGATGAAGTGGGCCTCATGGTCAATGCCTTGAGCTGTCTACTCCCTCGCGTCCTGCCGAGTTAATTTGTCGCTTCCATTTACCAAAAGCAAGCTAGGCATAAGCCTGTATTGTTTTTTGTCCTTGGAAATAAAGGAAGGATTTGTAAGGAAAGGAAAGGAATGGGATGAGGTATGTAAAAACATCAAACTTGATAAGGGTCAGCATTCTAAAACTGGACAAAGTAACATTTCATTTCATTTAATGAAAAATCGTTGATCTGAACAGACACTCCGCGGTACACCAAGAGAATGGAAATGCTGATTATTATGTATTATGTAAGTTTTACTGTAGACAAGTTTGTAGACAAAGGAGTCAAGGTTTCATTTTATGACTGGTATGGATGGCTGGCTAACATTGCAATGTCTTGTTGTTTTTGGCAATTGGTGAGGAGACTCGGAAACAACCATTGTGTACTTGTATTTGTCCCATGGCACGTGGGCAGTCCAGCACCGAAATGCATGGAGTCCACGTCTGTGTTCGCACACGTTCCACCAACGGCCAATTCTAGGCTAATGTTATGTTAAAATGCTGTCTATGTGTTATTCGAATTCTTCAGTCAACTTCAGCATCGGCCTCCCATTACAAGCTAAACACACTGCATAGCACTAACCTCTCAATCACATCATTGACTCCAACGTTGCACGTTGTTTTCTCTGTGTTTGCATTGTTTCTCATTTGTGTTCATCCCTAGTTTTTACATGGTGCATAAGTAATTGATCGATTAGAATAGAATTAAGAACGGCTACTGAGACACATTTCTATTATGTTTTCTACAAAGCCACATCCTGCCCTATTGCGAATGTCATAATTTCCAGATACCAATTGATGGCTTCTTCAGCAGGCAGTTGGATGACCATTATGCTGTTTTAGGTTGATCGCCCCAGACCCATATGCCTTTTCTATTGCGGTACCGGCAATAAGGAGTACCTTGACATTGTTTACGGTGGTGTAGCAACAAGCTGATGCCGAAGCCTTGCGAATCACAGTGACTCCATCCAATGAGCTTATACCCAAAGGGACACCGTGTGACTCACGATACACATTTGTGTATCGAGAACAAAGAAAGAAACAAAAAAAGGTTGAATATGGAAATCGGCGGATGTTCTCGGAGCGTTTATTGTGAAATAAAAGTACATTCTAAATTGCAGAGTATTGCAGTTTCCTTTAAAGATAGTGTATTCAGAATTGGGACGCGCTATGCTGTGAAAGGATGTGTGTTGATATTCCGGGTTCTGCGTCAACTGACGTCTGGACGTAGGTGGTGATTGGCTGCGATTGGCTACGCTGCACAGTAGTGTCACGGATATAGGCAGAGAATATCGCTAGGAATAGTGATGTCAGCTTCAGTGGCGGGGACTATTTTTTTATTTTTTTTTAAATGATTTTATTAGTTTGTTACAAACCTTTAAAATATAATGCCATCATAAAAAACAAAAAGCTCCAGTTAATTCAAATTACACAAGAAAATAAATACTCAGGGAAGCAGCACAACATAGGACAGGAAGACCGAGCAGAAATAAGATTAAAAGAAAACAGTAGCATTGTTAGGAAAGATTTCGTAATTGTAGGGAATTTTCCTTCCATGTGGCAACCCCTAAACTTTTTGCTATTGTTTTTAACCTTGTTGTTGACTTTGCCAGAGAAGTACAGCCTTCTGTCGCACTTCTCTGGGCTTTCGCTCCTTTCTTACGGGGAAACTGACATGCCCTTAAGACAGTCAGTACCGGGGAACGTGGTTTCCCGTAGTTTCTTTTATCGTGTCGCAGCTTTAGTGCAACACGACACAAGAGGGCACTGTAAGCTAAGTTACAGCTCTCTTGGGTCTCTAGCCTTCTACAGGCCCTAGATACTCTTTTAGGATGGTATTTGATCGGTGCAAGTCATTCAGGGACTCGAATGGTGGCAGCGATCGCTTTGTTTATTTTGAGCTCCTTTTGGCGTTCTGAGCACGTTTTTGCCCTGAACCCAAAATGGTGGCCTGGCTCCCAAAATGGCCAGGCCGCGAGGCTCCTTTGTCTTGTCCACTGACCGGCTTGCTCCCTTCACCTTCCCCAGGTCAGACGACCCGGGGCCTTCCTTATTTGGGCATGTACTTTCCCGCGAAACGTGGTTGCTTTCGCGGGCTTCTACATGTCGTTTGCGTGCCTCCAGGGTGTGGGCTGGGATGTCTGGTCCCAATACACATCCTGGGTGCCAGAGAGTCTGGGGTGGTGTGAATGCCTGGGACCACCGTGGTCCGTAATTGGTCCACGTATGGTATGTGTGTTGATGTGCGGATCTCCCATTGGCTCCCCTCCGTTTTGGCGCGAAGGGAACCGTGGATAAGAGGGAGCTGGAAACACCACTACCATGTCGATCTCCTGAGTTCTCACGAACGAAGGAATACAGGAGCCAAGTATCCTGCAACTACGAGGCTGGACCGAGGAATCGCTGGTGACCCGCTGAAGGAATCCTCCTTTGCACTGCTGTCGTCCTGTGAAACCCTTTCCTCCTTGGATCGAACCAGAAGGCCTGTACTGGTGCTTCGACCTTTGGAATAGCAGGAACAGCTATTCCCGGCGACTTCATCATCTCCTGCCAAGTAAGCCTTCGGAAGTGTCTCTGGGCCATCCAGTTGACTGACCAGCTTACAAGGGAGTCCTGCTCTGTAACTGCCGCCAGGTTGTGCTGTATTTCGAGTCCTTGTCACTCTCCCACGCTTCGTACGCTTGGCGTCCCCAGGTCTGAAGGGAGGAGTGTACATTTGGCTTGAATACACACAGCCGCTCCGTTGTCCTGCTGCGGCAACAAAACTGTGCTGGTTTCGTCGATTGGGACGTCTTTTTGCTCTACACGACTACGAGGCGTTCCCTGCTCTTCTGAACCTGCCAGCTGCTGAAACTAACGTGGAGAAGCCTGGGTCTGCTTGCTTCGGGACCGGTGAGTAGTTTAGCTAGGATCTGGTCGCCCTCCTGCAGTATCCCATTGCTTTTCCCTGCTGTGTAAAAACAGCACCCTTTTGGCCGTACTCGCGCTCTGCTTCTGCCCGCTGTGGAGGCTGCGCTTGAGTTGCGGAATCTGTTCTCCTTCTGCTGTGCACTAACCCGAACTGCCTGACTTCCTCCGAAGAGCTTCCCCTTTTGCCCGTTGGCACCGGCGTGGCAGGTACTTTGAGCACAAGGCTCCACTCTTCGCAGGGTTCGGACTTCCATCTAGTTAGGTGCCTCTAAAGGCGAACTGAGTCAAAAGCGTTATCGCACTGCCTGTTTTCCTTCCCTGGCAGGTGGACTACATATTTCGTGCTTTAAACGCTTGCGACTGTGTATTTGTATATATATTGTGTTGATTTGGTATGTGTTGGCTTAATATTGTGATATTGTGATTTTCTCGCTACAGTCGTTGTTTTAAAGGCCTTAAAATAAATGTGTTTATATTTTTGATATAACACCTGTTTGGAGTAGTTTGTAAGCGCTCTTGCTTTGTGTGCTCATTGCGGGCTTTCAGTCACCCTCACCCCTCTTGAGACCTAGTCTTGACCGCCGCGATCGCTACCTTGATTGGTCTGGCTTGTCCAGAGGTTACCCTGTTCCAAGTAATTAGGTTGGCCTTCTGAACTTCTGCGCCACCAGGACAGAGTTCAGAAATCCGTCTTAATAAATTGGTGTACAGCGGTGGGATACGACTGAAAGTATCCAGTGTTGCGCTCGAACTAAGGCATTTCAGGTTATTCCAAACAGTACACGTAGTGAATTGTTATAGTATAACTTTAAAAAGGCCATAGTCCTATCAAACAGTATGGAAACAAGTACGTTGTTAACTTTAAATGCTTCCAAATCAGAAACGCTGAAAAAGATGTGTGCGGAGAGAGGTGTTTCCTCTCAAGGCACGAAATTGGAAATGATCCAAAGAATCGTGGCGTGGCAAGAAGCGCAGCTTGACGCTATAACTTCTGAGGACAGTGCGGAAGGTGGTGGGGCTGCTCTCACTGGCAGAACCGACGGTTCTGCCGCTGCACTGATCCACCGCGACCACGAGGACAGGGAGGATGTAATGTCTAATGTTTCCTCTGCCAGTGTTGATGGGGAGGCTATGCTTGAATTCAAGAAGCAAGAGCTGCGGTTTAGGCAGCAGGAGCTTGAATTCAGCATAGCCAAACTAAAAATCGAACAGGCAGAAAAACAGAAAGACAGGGATCACCAGTTGGAACTGGCCAAGCTTCAGTTTGCAAATGGGTCCAAGGGTCCTGGACATGGTTCTGGGGCTTCCTCTCATCCACGGTTTCCGAAAGATCTGCTCAGTGTGTATGAAGAAAGGAATGACATTATGGACTGGCTGAATGCGTTTGAGTATGCATGCGAGGTCCAGGAAGTTGACAATGCTGATAAGATTGCGTGGTTGCTCAGTAGACTGCCCCATTCTGGCTGCAGTGCCATTATGGAAATGTCGAAGGCTGAGCGGGCTGATTTCGCAATGTTAAAGCAAACTCTCATTTTAAAGTTTGGGAAGACTCCGGCCCAATATTTAAAGCGTTTTCGAGAGTATAAGAAAAAGGAAGGTGGTACTTGGGTATCTTATGTCGCTGAATCTTTGAAAAACTTAACTGGCTGGGTTGAAGGTTATAAGGTTTCTACCTTCGAAGGCATGATCAATCTGGTCATGCTGGAACACATTTTTGCTTCTTCTTCCCCGGAGCTTAAGCAGCATTTGGCCGATTCGAAGGAGATAGATCCTAAGAAGCTGGCCATTGCAGCAGACTTATGGGTGTCACATCGAGTGTCCCATAAGGACAAAACTCATCCTGGTAAGCAGGAGGAAGGGAAAAAGTCCAAAGATATGGAGGGTGGGGAATCTGCTAAATCTTCTTCCCATAAGGGCCACAAAAAGAAAAACAAGGGTAAGACACAAGAGAACTCACAGGGTAGTGGAGGTCAGCCTCCAAAACAGAACTCTGGTTACAATAAGCCTCCCTACGTAAACAGACCCACTGGGGCTTGTTTTTCTTGTGGAGCAACTGACCATGTGAAGGGGGATCCCCGTTGTAAGGTTAGACCTTTGGGGGTCCACTCCGCTAATCTGGCCTTCTCCTCCTACGAGGAAGAAGAGATTACAGGAGCATCCTTCTCCTCGGACTCATTTCCCAGCGGAATAGAGGCCGAGGTAGTTTTAGTGTCCCTGGGTTCCTGGGAGCCTAAAGTCGCAGAGGCTTATGCTAGGATTCCGGATAATACCAAGCACTACTTTAAAGACAGTGTGCTGATCAATGGAGTGGATACTCCAGCTCTTAGGGATAGTGGGTGCAGTCGAACTGTAGTGGATTCTACCTTGGTAGACTCAGAGGAAGTTGCCAGAGCTACTCTGATGCCCACTAAGTTGGCTGACGGCCCCCTCCGTATGTTTCCCGTGATCCCTGTTAATCTTACTTTAAATGGTACAGCAGTCAGGATTCCAGTGAGCATTCAGAGAAACGTCCCGGGAAAGGTCTTGTTGGGCAATGATCTCAGAGCTTTAGGGCTCGTAGGAGACACTGCCGAAAGACCCTACACACGGTCTCAAGCACGGGCAGCATTGGCCAAGTCCAATACGCCGCCCCAGCCGAAGGGGAAACCCAAGGCGAAAGGAGTCTACAAGTCAAGACGGGGGAAAGAGAATATTCCCCCGAGCTCGCCTACCACTGCGGTGGAGGAAGTTGGTCAATCGCCCGAGCCTGCCGAGGAGGTGGCGATGCCTGAAGTATTCGACCCCAACGATCATCCTGAACTAAAAGACTTGTTAGTTGAAGGAGGTCCTGATAGGGACGAATTCAGTAAAGGCCAACGTGAGTGCCCATCTCTGGAAGGCCTAAGGAGACAGGCCTGCTCCCAGCTTGAGGGTGAACCTCCTGGGAAGCATAGGATTTATTGGGAAGGTGGACTCCTGTATAGTGAGCCCACAGAGTCTACAGAAGGAGACCATAGGAGGTTGGTGGTTTCCCTTGCTGTTAGGCCCTTCCTCCTGCAGTTGGCGCATGTCGTTCCCCTTGCTGGTCACCTTGGTATGAGGAGGACCAAGCAAAGGTTATCCATGCACTTCTACTGGCCCAAGATGGGGGAGCAAGTAGAAAGTCACTGCAGGAGTTGTGCCGCCTGCCAGTTGTCTGGTAAGGTTGGCGCGACAATCCAAGCTCCGTTGGTACCGCTCCCAGTTGTGGGGGTACCATTTGAAAGGGTAGGGATCGACATGGTTGGTCCCCTTGACCCGCAAACATCCTCAGGCAATAGGTTTATCCTGGTGCTGGTCGACCATGCAACCCGGTATCCTGAGGCCGTCCCATTTACAACTGTAACTGCCAAGCCAGTTGCAGAAGCTTTACTCGGCAGGTTTACTAGGGTTGGCTTCCCTAAAGAAGTTGTGTCGGATCATGGCAGCAACTTTATGTCGAAGTATAGGCAGGCTATGTGGAAAGAATGTGGGGTCACCTACCGGTTCTCTTCTGCATACCGCCCCCAGACCGATGGTCTGGGGGGGCGTTTCAACAGGACGTTAACGAGCATGATTGGGGCTCTGGAGGAGCCTCAGAGAAGAAAATGGGATCTTCTTGTTTCATGCTTACTGTTTGCCTACCGAGAGGTACCACAGGAGGGTGTTGGCTTCAGCCCCTTCGAACTTCTGTTCGGTCATCCCGTACGGGGACCCTTAGCCATCGTCAAAGAGGGATGGGAGATGCCCACTCCCCCTGTTGCTACCAATGTAGTTGATTATGTGCTAGGGCTCAGAAAACGGATGGTACTTCCGATGGGCTTGACTAGTGATAAATTGAAGGCAGGGCAAGCGCTGGTGAAACATTGGTACGACCAGAAAGCTTCCCTCATCAACTTTACACTTGGTCAGCAAGTCCTGATCATGAATCTCATAAGGCCTCGAGCTTTACAGGACAAATGGTCAGGCCCTTACCCAGTGGAGGAGCCCCTGGGTGAGGTTAACTATTCAATGGACCTTGGAAGGCCTGGACAGGCTCCAAAAGTGCTTCCCGTGAATAGGCTGAAGGCTTTCGGCCCAAGCGTCGAGATCGCAGCCCTGCTACTGGCTTCAGATGTTGAGGAAGAGGAGTCTGAACCTCTCCCCGACCTGTTCCCAAGCAGTCCTTCAGTTAGCTCTTTTGAGGGTGTCCGAGTGGCCCCTCACCAAAATGGACAAGGCTCAGTGGTTTACCTTGGACATGAAGTAGGTGGAGGGAGGATACAGCCTCTACCCAGTAAAGTACAAGCAGTACAAGACTGGCCTACCCCCACTACGCAAACCCAAGTGAGAGCCTTCTTAGGACTCACGGGGTATTATCGCAATTTTGTGGCAGACTATGGTACCATAGCTGCTCCTCTGACTGCCCTCACAACTCCGAAGAAACCCAAGAAGGTAACTTGGACCGACGAGTGTGAGAAGGCCTTCAATGGCTTAAAAGACTCCTTGTGCCGGGCCCCTGTGCTCAGGGCCCCTGATTATCAAAGACCTTTTATCGTGCAGACGGATGCCTCTGACACTGGGATAGGAGCTGTACTATCACAAGTAGATGAGAAGGGTAAGGAACACCCTATCGGTTTTATTAGTCGCCAGCTTAAGGACAGAGAGCTCAGATGGTCCACGGTAGAGAAAGAATGTTTCTCTGTTGTGTGGGCCCTAAGGAAGCTGAGGCCCTACCTCTATGGGACCCACTTCACTGTGCAGACTGACCATAAGCCGTTAAAGTGGCTAATGAACATGAAGGGGGAGAATCCAAAGTTGCTTAGGTGGTCCATAAGTCTTCAAGGCTTCGACTTCACTATTGAGCATAGACCAGGTGTCCAACATAGCAATGCTGATGGGTTGTCCAGAATGTTTTACCGACCTGAACAAGAGACTCATCCAGGGGTGGATTAGTTCCCCCTGTCCATAGTCTGGGAGGGGCGAGTGTTAGGAAAGATTTCGTAATTGTAGGGAATTTTCCTTCCATGTGGCAACCCCTAAACTTTTTGCTATTGTTTTTAACCTTGTTGTTGACTTTGCCAGAGAAGTACAGCCTTCTGCCGCACTTCTCTGGGCTTTCGCTCCTTTCTTACGGGGAAACTGACATGCCCTTAAGACAGTCAGTACCGGGGAACGTGGTTTCCCGTAGTTTCTTTTATCGTGTCGCAGCTTTAGTGCAACACGACACAAGAGGGCACTGTAAGCTAAGTTACAGCTCTCTTGGGTCTCTAGCCTTCTACAGGCCCTAGATACTCTTTTAGGATGGTATTTGATCGGTGCAAGTCTTTCAGGGACTCGAATGGTGGCAGCGATCGCTTTGTTTATTTTGAGCTCCTTTTGGCGTTCTGAGCACGTTTTTGCCCTGAACCCAAAATGGTGGCCTGGCTCCCAAAATGGCCAGGCCGCGAGGCTCCTTTGTCTTGTCCACTGACCGGCTTGCTCCCTTCACCTTCCCCAGGTCAGACGACCCGGGGCCTTCCTTATTTGGGCATGTACTTTCCCGCGAAACGTGGTTGCTTTCGCGGGCTTCTACATGTTGTTTGCGTGCCTCCAGGGTGTGGGCTGGGATGTCTGGTCCCAATACACATCCTGGGTGCCAGAGAGTCTGGGGTGGTGTGAATGCCTGGGACCACCGTGGTCCGTAATTGGTCCACATATGGTATGTGTGTTGATGTGCGGATCTCCCATTGGCTCCCCTCCGTTTTGGCGCGAAGGGAACCGTGGATAAGAGGGAGCTGGAAACACCACTACCATGTCGATCTCCTGAGTTCTCACGAACGAAGGAATACAGGAGCCAAGTATCCTGCAACTACGAGGCTGGACCGAGGAATCGCTGGTGACCCGCTGAAGGAATCCTCCTTTGCACTGCTGTCGTCCTGTGAAACCCTTTCCTCCTTGGATCGAACCAGAAGGCCTGTACTGGTGCTTCGACCTTTGGAATAGCAGGAACAGCTATTCCCGGCGACTTCATCATCTCCTGCCAAGTAAGCCTTCGGAAGTGTCTCTGGGCCATCCAGTTGACTGACCAGCTTACAAGGGAGTCCTGCTCTGTAACTGCCGCCAGGTTGTGCTGTATTTCGAGTCCTTGTCACTCTCCCACGTTTCGTACGCTTGGCGTCCCCAGGTCTGAAGGGAGGAGTGTACATTTGGCTTGAATACACACAGCCGCTCCGTTGTCCTGCTGCGGCAACAAAACTGTGCTGGTTTCGTCGATTGGGACGTCTTTTTGCTCTACACGACTACGAGGCGTTCCCTGCTCTTCTGAACCTGCCAGCTGCTGAAACTAACGTGGAGAAGCCTGGGTCTGCTTGCTTCGGGGACCGGTGAGTAGTTTAGCTAGGATCTGGTCGCCCTCCTGCAGTATCCCATTGCTTTTCCCTGCTTTGTAAAAACAGCACCCTTTTGGCCGTACTCGCGCTCTGCTTCTGCCCGCTGTGGAGGCTGCGCTTGAGTTGCGGAATCTGTTCTCCTTCTGCTGTGCACTAACCCGAACTGCCTGACTTCCTCCGAAGAGCTTCCCCTTTTGCCCGTTGGCACCGGCGTGGCAGGTACTTTGAGCACAAGGCTCCACTCTTCGCAGGGCTCGGACTTCCATCTAGTTAGGTGCCTCTAAAGGCGAACTGAGTCAAAAGCGTTATCGCACTGCCTGTTTTCCTTCCCTGGCAGGTGGACTACATATTTCGTGCTTTAAACGCTTGCGACTGTGTATTTGTATATATATTGTGTTGATTTGGTATGTGTTGGCTTAATATTGTGATATTGTGATTTTCTCGCTACGGTCGTTGTTTTAAAGCCCTTAAAATAAATGTGTTTATATTTTTGATATAACACCTGTTTGGAGTAGTTTGTAAGCGCTCTTGCTTTGTGTGCTCATTGCGGGCTTTCAGTCACCCTCACCCCTCTTGAGACCTAGTCTTGACCGCCGCGATTGCTACCTTGATTGGTCTGGCTTGTCCAGAGGTTACCCTGTTCCAAGTAATTAGGTTGGCCTTCTGAACTTCTGCGCCACCAGGACAGAGTTCAGAAATCCGTCTTAACAAGCATAGTAATAAAAATACATAGTTCTATTGATTAAGACCTCATTGATCCTCACTTATCTGTTTGTTCAAAGCATCCAAAAGGAATGTTAGGGGCCACTGTTAATTTTCAATTAGATTCCTCAAATAAAATTTGACACCAGTCATCAGCAGTTAAGCTTGGTCGACTCAAGATGAATGACCCCAAGAATCTGGTTCTCTCCATACACAAGGCAGTACAAAATATAGTTAGATGTTTTAAGGTCTCTTCATGTAAACCGCAAAATCTACAGGTTTTAGGGATAGTTGTGTTTTGAGCCCACAACCTTTTACGCTCAGCTGTTTCAAACAGATTCAAGTGAAATTGTTTCAAATAGTTTTGAGTTTCATTGACTGATCTTTTCGCACATGAAATGTCTTTCATGATGGCGTGATGCCGACTTTGTTCTTCTGTTGTGATCCAGTCTTTTTGCTGTAGTCATTTTTTTACATGATTCGGATTAGTATGTAGGGTATCAATGCAGGTATCCAGATCTTCCAAGATCATCTGCATCGATTAACCCATAATACTCGAACCTTCTTTTCATCGCCATTTTCTGCATTTTCCAGAATTTTAAACTGTGGAAGAATGTCTTTGGTTGTAAGTTTCCGGTATAAAGTTTGCATGTTCCAGCATATTCTAGCATGTATGGAAATCAAACTTCGTTCATACCGGATGCATGCTGTTGGGGTTCTTTTAGGCAATCGTAAGACCTTTGTCCAGAAGACACTTTCAAGAGTATTCCAGAATTGGAATGAGCAGCCTAAGGCACTTTCTGCTCCATGTATTAATGCAGGGACAGCCTTTTTCTTATAAAAGGCGAGGACAGGTAATAAGGAGAACCAACCATATTTTTTGTTTAGAATTGCAGCTTGATTTGCTAGAAAATGGCATTTTGTTTTTGTACTCACAACCCATGGGGCGTTGTTCAGATTAGAGTTGATCAACATGCCCAAGTATCTGGTGCTTGATGTAATTTGCAAAGGTACGTTTTCAAGATGCCATCGAAAGCGACTTAGCCGCTTTTTATTGGTGCCTCTTAGGTCCTCCAAGACTAAGATTACCGACTTTGAAGGATTAATAGTAAGTCTGTTGGTCTGGATGTACTTTTCTAGCGCATTCAATTTTCTTTGCAGACCTATAGGAGTTGTGTCCAGCAGAATTAGGTAATCTGCATAAACTAAATGGCTTATGTGGAATCCGTTAAGTTTTAGTGGAAAAGCAGCTGCGCTATCAAGAGTCTGGTCAATGTCGGACAAAAAGAGGTTGGAGATAATTGCTGCCAAAGGACATCCTTGTTTACCTCCACAATACGTGAAAATGAGGGAGGATAATTTGCCCATACGATCAAGTCTGATTCGGATCGTAGTATGAGTGTGAAGATCTCTAATGGCCATAAGTAAGCTAGGAGGACACTTCCAGCCTACTAATTTCGACCATAAAATTTCACAGTCGATACTGTCGAATGTGTGAGAGAGATCAATAACAGCAAGGTAAATCTTTCCACCTGTTTGTAGAGTTTCCATTTTCATGATATTCACCATGAGGAGATTTAGGCAGCATCTGACTCCTTTTACAAAGCCGGCTTGTCTAGGGTCTATAAGGTTAGTCATCAAGCACCATTCCATTAGTTGGCATTGAAGAATGGTCGCATAGATTTTACCCAGCACGTCAAGAAGCGCAATTGGTCAGTTATCCTTCGGATTGGCTCTGTTTCCTTTTTTGAATACTGGAACAATGATTGCATTTTTCCACCATGTAGATGTGGCACAAGTGACAGCAATCTTAGTGAAGAGGGTATAACAAAAATTGGCCCACTGTTCGGCATTGGCTTTTAAAGTAAAGTTTGTCAGCCCACGGGGACTGGGGCTAGCGATGAGCTCAGATTTCTGATGATGTTCAGAATAACGATCTTCTTGAATCTGAGGTCCCAGTGTGTCAAAGTGGGGAGTACCAGATATTTTCTGTTGCCTTTTTTGCTATACAACTGATTATAATTTTATTTATTCATTTATTTTCATTTTTAAAGCACTCACACAGCCCGCAGGCATCGAGGCACTGTTACAGGAATTGTTTGTTTTTTTAGTTGCATAATTGTACATTTTGTCTTAGATGCATATTTATAATGCGCTTAAATGCTCAGAGGTTTCTAAGCGCGGACCGGGGATCGAACCTGTGTTGGTTCGTGTCGTCTTGCTTCCAAGGCGAACACGTTGCCACTATGCTATCCTCCCGGAGTAATCCATTTGTGTTCCCTGACCATGTTACACTGAATAGCATGTTGGGTACCCTTGGGTTGGTTGATGATGCTCCAGAATTCCCTAGAATTTTTGCTCAAGTTTTGCGAACATGGTTTCAGCATCACGCTGGATTATGATTGCCTTATGCGATTTCAGCCAATTTTTGTATGATTGAATTACATGTCTTTTCACTTTTTTATTTTCAGAATTGTTTTCTTTCATACATAATCGAATTTGCATTCTCATTTTACGTTTTTGTTTTAATACTTCAAAATCAAAGGTGTGATTGGGTTTGAATCCAGGTTTTCGTAGACCTTGTTTTTTTTCCTGAAACTGAGCCAAAAGATGGCGGTATTCCAAGTCATCTGCTTCTCTTTGGTAGGCAAGTGTAAACAATTTTACTTCGATATCGTTGAGTCTCAATCTAATTCGACAGAAATCGGTGGTTATATTGAATTTCCAATATTCGTGGGGCTTGGTGACCAGCCCAGTGATACTTCATTTCACTAAATTATGATCGCTTTCATTTTTTTACCACTTGGAAAGATGTTACGTGCCAGTGTAGACTCTCAGAGACAAAGTAATAGTCTAAAATCGATTCCCGGTTAGTTCGCTTCCAGGTGGGTTTTGCTGATATGTCCCCTGCTGTATTGCCATTCAGCATATGCATTGTTCTGGTATCCATTTTGGCACACCATTGTGCCGCCTGCTTCAAGGAGTTTTTATTACCATACAGATGAGCTGATTTGACTTCCATGCAATTGATGTTTAAATCTCTGCACAACAGAATATTTGCCAGATGAGTTTTCTCATTTATATCATTGATTAGGTATGTCACTACATCAATGAAGCAAGCCGACTCTGATGCTTTATGCTGCCAGTACATATGAACACTTATTTGTACCCTTACTAACAAACATTTAAAGCAAGACTAGGCATTGAAGGGGACAGATACAGAGTTTTAGGTCTGTCCAGAGGAAAAGTTTGGTCTCATAAGTAAGAGATCAAAGAATGAATCTAAAAGTAATAACCACACACAGTGTCTGTAAATATAAAATATTAAGAGGCAATTATTTATTTTCTGTAACATATAATCATATGAGATATGTGATAAACAAATGTGACATACTAAATATTGAAACATGCAAATTATAAATAGCAACTTGCAGTGACATCAGGAAAAATACAACAAACCAATAGTACATAGGTATACAAAATTAAGTGTGGGTGTCAATTATTATTTCATTGATACAAATGGTGTGCATCTTAATGTGCAAGTCTCGATTGTTACTTCATCGACACATGTACTAAAATACAGAGGTACTTTGTACTGAATAGGGGAAAGGAAAAGTGCCTATGAACTCTTACTGTGGGTTTAGTGGTTATGGCTTTGGTGCAGGGTAAAAGTTCAGTGCCTCTCGCAAAGTGTATGCTTGCCGGCGTTCGTGTCTGGGAAAGACTATGTTATATGCTGCCAGTAAACATTGATGACATTAATAGCATCCTTTTTTTCCTCTGTGTCACACTGCCGCTGCAGCCGTGTCATTTGAATGTAGGGGGTGATATTTTTTGTTTCCATAATTTTCAGTCCAGAGCTTTTTCTTACACAGGTTAAAAACCCGGAATTTGGTCTCCCCTTATCCTTTTTGATGGCTGGGTTAAAAGTGATTTCAAACGCATCAGAGGTTAGAACTACTGTTAACCAAGATTCCTGAACACATGCTATGTCCAACCCTTCTAGCCAGTTATATTGTAACAAATATTTGAATCCTCGTGAATTCCACGGTCTGAAATTAATTGTAGAGCAGGGGGATGAGACCTGGCATTAATTCTGATTTTGACCCAAGAGTGCTGTAGCAAACCAGTTCCATTTTCCGACTTCATCGTTGGTTTTATTGTTCACATCAATAGCAGTGGTT
This sequence comes from Ambystoma mexicanum, assembly GCF_040938575.1. Classification (NCBI taxonomy): domain Eukaryota; kingdom Metazoa; phylum Chordata; class Amphibia; order Caudata; family Ambystomatidae; genus Ambystoma; species Ambystoma mexicanum. Next base: position 836,042,761 of record NC_090923.1, read on the forward strand.
TCTGTGAGGGATCCTGTTGTATTACAGGCAAACGTAATTTGAATCTGTTCACCTGGTTCCATAGCTTGTATGTTATCATTATCAATATGATGTGTGGAATTTTTTGTTGTGATTCCTTTAGCTCGACTTAAGAGTTCATCCATTTCTTTTCTCATTCTATTGTCCCTGGCATCCTTATTTAATTCAATCGTCTTCATTTGTGGTATGAGTAAATTGCCCATCATGTTGTGGTCATTGGTAAGAGGATGGTTATTTACATTCTGAGGTTCAAAAAGGTCGAAACCCAGCGAAAGCAGCACCAGAGTCGCATTTAGCAAAATATCACATAAGATTCTAGAGTCAATATGCAATTTCAACTTGTCATTTTGAGGCTCCTTAAAGAATTCCACACATTTTCTGTCCCCAGATTCAATAGTTCTCAGAGAAGGGACGTAATGTAATAGGTGTAGAACATTATTGCGATTTAACATAAGACTGACCTTTCCAGCAGGAACACGCTCCAAAATGAGACAATATTTATATTGTGGTTTTGTCCCGGTTGAGAGCGAGATGGTCGTTGTGAGCCTATATCCTCAGACAGAGTTCTTACAATTCCAATATCATTCAGGAGATTGTTATCATGGCCTTTTGGATTTTCATGGTGTGTGTCTACACGAAGTTCGCAAGGACCAAGAGTAGTTGAATCCACTTTGATGCTATTCGCATTGGCTAGCTTGTTCCATTTTGCATCTATCATTATAAACGCTTTAGTATTCGGTGTTGCCTCAATTCTTTGAGATGTCTTACTGGGAAGCAACAGTGTGCAGACTCCTGGAGATTTTTTTCACAACTTAGTTGCGGGCAAGGAATGCATGCCACGTTTTGTGCCACGATGCCAATCGCAGGATTCTCAACATGAAAATTTGGTGAAACGGCCGAGTCTTCATCATCTTCTTAAATCAATAGATTTAATAGTTCAATCGGAATTTCAATAGGGCCAGCTGTTTCATCTGTAGATTTATTTTGATTGTCAAGTTTCTTTGCATCGTTTCCTGCTTCTTTTTTCTTAGTTCTGACATTATTTGCGGCTGTATTCAAAGTAAAATTCACTGTTTTGATGTTACACAGGAACTTTCTCGAGCTGTTAGTAATACGAGTTTTCCTTGGATTCTGTTTTTTTTGTTTTTTTTTACTTGAACGGCATTAGTCCCGGCCTTGTCTGATTGCATACTCTTACCATTGAATATGGAGTATACCTCCTCTGTGTCCTTTAGAACCTCAGTGATTGCAAGCACTTGGTCAAGCGTGGAATCCATGAGGCAATTTTTTGCCGTTGATGTGGAAGTAGTCTGGGCATCATGGTTGGCTCCATTTGCACTGTGGTTGACACTTCTAACGGCATCTTTGAAGGTGCAGACAACGTCTCCTTCGGACTGTAAAGTTAAATTCGGTTCTTCACTCTGTCCATCCTTTCCACCAATGTTCGTAGGTCTAAAAACTTCTCCAGGAGTAACAGTGGTAACACCAGGCTGGGACGATGTAGCCTCTTTAACTGTTAAATCAATAACAGCTGTGTCGGCAGGTCGTAATATCTCGGTCTGGGTTAATGCGTCGACTTCCATTGTGCTTGATTCTTTACTGCAGGTTTTTATAGATTCGCTTCTTAGTCGCAAAGTGTGTGCTTTGTCATAATTTGGTTCAGTTTGAGCTTAGCTGCACTGGTGAGAACTTCTATCATGTCGCAGCAGGCCAAGGGCTTCTTTTGCAACCTCAGTCAGGAGGCATTTATCATCACTCTTGTTACATTTTTGGTCCACCAGAGCAGCAAGAGAGCAATCAATTTTTATACTCAGCTCATGTGATGATTGCTTAAAGTTGGTATTATTGTGCTCAATATTTACCAATTTATAATTCATCAAAGCCACTAAGGTAGTTAAGTCCTTTACAGTTTCATTAATCTGCTCATACATTTTCAGGAACAGTGAGATGGTCATTGACATGGAAGACATCCGTGTGGGTTGTAGTACTTGTATGATTTTTTAAATTAATTCTTTTGAGTGATATTTACTCTCAGGTTTCCTTATATTGGCTCTGTGAATAGCCCACTGAATTTTAGGGTATTAACGTTCCATGATGGAAGATTCTGAGCTTGAATCGTCTGATGACGATCTGCTCATTGAAGTTTTGTGCCTTAATTTTGCATTCATTGTTGCTTGTGTCAAATTCGTTTCATTTGGTTCCAGGCAGGTGGCTTTCATCCTTGATGGTAAAACCTTGCCACTGTGTGTTGGGCGCATTCTTTTTTGGGAGCAGTGTATTCTGAGAGGCACTGTCATCCATGTATCTCCGTTTCAAACGGCCACTTTGCCATTGGATCCCCCTTTTGTTCGGTGTTTTTGTATTATTAGAATCCTGATTATTTTCACTCGTAGTTTCATTTGTGTCATTCACATGCTTAGGAGTGTAGTTGGTGGGTTTTTCCTTGTTACGTGCTAAAAATATTTTAGTCAGATCCTGGAGAAGTTTGTTTACAACTTCAATAGAGTCTGTCCTGTTATTTTGAGAAGCTGTCTTTGTTTTGACTGTCACGCTGCACGAATCTCGTTCGGTCAGCGTGTCAGGAGGCGTGGCAGGAGCGGGATCGGCTGAGAAATATGAAGCCGAGCCAGGCTCCTCGTCCGCGTCAGCCATGCTGCCCAGCCCTCGATCTTCCATCCCCCACGGGGGGACCACAGTACGAAAACCCACAACGTGGAAACATGCAGGACAACACCTTCGCCACCGGCGCTGCATCATGCTCAGCTGACGCAGCTCAAGAGCGCCGAGCGGCTCAAGCCAAACACCTCGTCGTCGGTCACAGCCCCGCCCTCCACACCAGCTGCACCAGCCCCGACCCGCTGCAGCTCGGGGGCAGCCTCCACCTCCCCAGCGGCCCACTCAGGTATTGACGGCCATGATTTTCAATATTCAAAGTCCCACTACCACTCCGTATTTCAACCCCACATTTTAGCGTAGATTTCGGGGATGCACTCCTCAGATAAGGATCCATCCGGTGCATTTCCAGAAGAAGGTAGTCCCCCCCCCCCGGCATGATCTACTGAGCTCACGTAAGTGTCCACATTTTGAGTAATAGAATAAGGCATTTTACTGCAACAAACACTCACTTGTAATTCTGGAGGTGTCTCTTCAGAATCTGGGCATATGAGCCCGCGTCGCAACTGTGACCATGTCAGGGGTTGATGGGGTTGATGGATGTGCTGATGAGTGTTTTCTCTTGTTAAGAGTCAATATGGCTCTGCTATCGTCCATTTTGTAGGTACGTAGGTTAACCCGCTCCACAAGCTCCAAAGACTCAGCTGGACTCCGTAGCCGCTCCGCGGTGAGTCTAGGGTTTTAAGAAAAAACAGCTCCTCCTCCAGCAATTGAAATGAAAGAAACACTCCACACTCCAGCTACAAAGACTTAGCTGGGCTCGGGGCGGGGACTATGATCTAGTGCCGAAAGGGCGCTTGAGTTTAGGGCGATGCAGCAACGGATAAGATTAGCACAAAATGGCCATGCCCTGCTGCCTGATTTCGCATATGTAAAAGTGAGGAAAACCACGGTAAAATGCATAGGAAAAGTTTTTACGATCGATCAACGTATGCTTAAATGCACATGCCCGAACACTTGGGACAATAATATTTTTGAGCGCACTACTCCTTTAATGAAACTGCATGAAAATTTGCAATTTTATTCCCAACCTAATCCCAAATGAGTTTGCAAAGTTTGGTGGGATTCAAGAAGGAGCAAAATTAGAGGGGGGTCCCAAAATAATGTGAAGGCTTATAAATGTGGTGGCATTTGACAAATCTACACAAAGGTTTGCAAAAAGATTATAGATCTAGATATAAATGTTTTTGCAAAGTTTGGTGGGATTTTGTCAAAAGGGGGCAAAATTAGAGGGGGGTCCCAAAATATTATAAAGGCTTATAAATGTGGTGGCATTTGACAAATCTACAAAAAGGTTTGCAAAAAGATTGTATATAGATCTAGATATAAATGTTTTTGCAAAGTTTGGTGGGATTTTGTCAAAAGGGGGCAAAATTAGAGGGGGGTCCCAAAATAATGTGAAGGCTTATAAATGTGGTGGCATTTGACAAATCTACAAAAAGGTTTGCAAAAAGATTGTATATAGATCTAGATATAAATGTTTTCGTAAAGTCAGAATGCATTTTGTGAAGTGGTGGCTAGGTTATATGACTATTGTATGTGCATACATTTGACACTTTTGAAAAAATTAAACGTGGGTGGATTTCCAGAAAACTTGTGTAAGGAACATTGGCAAGTACCTGAAAGCATGATTTTGCAAATGTGCGCGTGTTTTATTGTTTGACAAGTGTCATAATGTAGGTACAAAAAATAGTGATATACCTTTGGTGACTGAGGTGTAGCCTATGGCCATGGGCAGTGGCCAGATTGTCCGGGTCTTGGAATAAGGTCATGATCCTAACAATCTGGCTACTGGCCATGACCACGAGGGACAACACATGGGGTTAAAGTGGCCATGTCCATCTGGTACTCGCTTTGTAGTAAAGCTATTCGAAATTGGGATATGTTTGAAAGGGAAGAAAATGTGCTTGTGGTAATATGGTCATAGGGTTCTCCTTTTGCCTTCTGCAGGCTGCCATGGAAAGCGAAGTGGGGCACTGTATGGTACTGCGCCTTCCCTTTCCATCGTGGCCATCTTGGAAAAGGATTTTCCTTCCTACACCGGGACGGCAGAGGTCCTACAGAGGCGTCCCGGTGTAGGAAGAAAAATCTTTTTTTTTTAGCATTCCGGATTCCCGCTTTGGGAACCCAGGGTGCGAATGGCCTTCATCCCCCATTGCAGGGGCTGGTAATGGTCTGGAGACCTCGTTATCCACCCTCGCTTCGCTTGGGCTGATAACTTTGGCTGCCAGGCCGGTATCCACCATTCCATTCCCTGGAACGGGGGATAAACGCCACAATATTTCCATTAGCATAACACAAAATGCAAATGGAAATGTTGGAAAATCTTATTGAGTCTATGTACTTTACTGAGAAATATAAAGTAGATGGAGTCTATAATTTTTTTTTTTAGGTCTTTTTTTTAACTGTGAAAGGTGGTTCCTAAAGGAACATTTCTTTTGTTGTTTTTGGGTGTATTTTTTTTTTTTGGCAGGAAAGCTAAGAACGAAAGGTGGAGAGGGAAATGAGAGAAGAGGCGCCAAACACTAATATGGCAGGTGGACAGGAAAAACTGTTGCTCATGTGTTATTGCTAAGGTAGGGGACAGTGTATCTCATGCTCCTTGATTACAGCAGTGGTGGTGTCTCTTGGGGAGGAGGGATGGCATTAGCTGATTCCATTTTAAGATAAATAGCAGTTTTGTGTACCGTGTACTAGATTGTTAATGGATGAGTAGGCATAAGTGTTGGAGCTGTGCAAGGGAAATTTTGAAGTTGAAAGTTCCTAGATCAGTAGAAAATGCAGTTCCGAACTGTCCACGAAGTATGGATTTTATCCTGAAGTGTGGACGGGTTCTCGGACACGTCATCATGCGTATGGTCATGTGGCACTGTCCAGAAGTTTTGTAATGAAGTCAGATGTTCGTAGACGTCTACGGATGCAAGACTAGTTGAAATTGTTGCAAAAAGTGTATAGAAGTGTTAAAAATTATTCTAGAAGGTGCGAAATGGAAAGGTTTTAAGGCGACACTATGTAAAATAGACAAAAAATATTGCTATATTGGGTAGGTATGATATTAGTAAGTTGTAGGAAAATAGCATGCACTGGTAAAAACCTATGAAATTCAATGAAAAAACTTTGTTAAGGGGACGTTATGGTTACAAGTAAAAGCCAAAAAAACCTGAAATTCACCAGTTATGGCAAGCTAAGCAACCACTGATTGCGCCACCACCGGGCACTGCTAAGAATAACACCCATGACATCAAAGATGACATCACAAATATGATTGATGACATCACTGATGACATCACATGTGCATTTACTTTTCATAGAAGTCCCTACAAGGGGTTGTGAATGTAATGTTGGCAAAACATTGTCAGGGGTCATCTGGAGATGTGTGATGAACTACATACTTGATTATGCAATGTATTGCCCCAATGAACATTCCATTGCAGGAATGATTCTAGTACAGGAACCTACTCATACAGAAACATAGGCATTGGCTGCAGCATACACCATAGAGATGTAATATTTCTAACTTTCCAATGTTGGATAGTAAAACGGCGAATGCTTCTGTATCACACTTTTGCGTACTGTGAAACATATACTAAGTGGGTAATAATGCATCACTTATTGCATCATACTTGTACTACTACACACAAAACATTAAGAGACCACAATGTATACAAATATGGGGCCTATACAGGGAGAATAAAGTAAGTAAACAAGAGGCAGTATCATGAGCCACTGTGTATAACCAACATGATTATCTTTACGCATAGAAATGATTGCTGTGTTTCAGGGTTGCTTCTTCCCCTATGTATGTGCATCATAAGATGCGATTGACTTCTAAGGAAAGTACTGTAAGAACATGTGAGAATAGCAACATCTACAAATGTAATACCTTTTGAATTTTAAGTGTTTGACTGTCAGTGAATAAACTCACCTGGCCTAGATGTGTCAGTCAGTGAACAAAAAAAGAAGGGGCTAAACATGTGATGTCATCAGTGATGTAATCAATCATATTGTGATGTCATCTTTGATGTCAGGGATGTTATTCTTAGCAGTGCACAGTGGTGGCATGAGTTATGGTTGCTTAGCTTACCATAACTGGAGAATTTCAGGGGTTTTTCGGTTTTACTTGTAATCATAACGTCCCTTTAACAACGTTTTTTTCACAGAATTTCATAGGCATTTATTACTGCAACTGTCCCACGTGCACCTGTACACCTTCTCCATGTTCCAGTCAACCATCCCCTAAAAATCCCCATCACCAAAAATGTTATGATGAGACCTCAATTCCTTTCCTCCCCTACCATCCAACATGTAGAAAACCCTAATTCTCCTGTGTGTCTCAATTTCTGCTTCCCCATCTTTCATAATTTCTATATTTTTGTACAATAATAAAGTATTATGTACACTGTTCCTATATTTCTCTGTGTTTTTTTTTTAAAAGGCTGTTAGGGTGTCCGCGGACGGCGCGGCTGTCCGGGATGTCTGCAATTAACCAAAATGGGGGTGACCCTAAGGACTGTCCGCAATCAAAATGGAGGTGTCCGTAGGACACATAATATGTCCGCTATTAATCAAAATAGGGTGTCCTAAGAACATCCCCCTGTTCGTATTGTCCGCAATGAGAGTGGATGTGTCCGTAGAACACATACCCAGTCTGCATGTCCGCAGAGTTACGACGCACCTTTAATTAGTTCGGGGACCCAAACCCTGTGTGGCGGACACTTGTGTGCATGCGCCTGCCACCATCGGGTCCTACGAACATTACGCCTGTCCTTAACTGTCCGCCGCACGTGTGTCATACTTTTAATTAGTCCGGGACCCAAACACTGTCTGTAGAACACCTGCGCGCAAGCGTACAACCAACCCCGTGCATTTGGTGTCCTGTGCGAATGTGTCCGCAACATCATCATGTGACTGCACCCACACTAAGCGCGGGTTCTTGTCCATGAACACAGTCCGGGCCCCCAACACACAAAAAGTGTTTTTTTGAGCAATCCAATGTATTTTACTGTGAAACTTCACCCTTGCACATGTCCCACACCATCTCCCTAGCTATCTGGATACTTTTTGGAACTTTTTGAGCCCTTTTTGGTGTTCGATGCATTCGCGGACAGCGCCGCTGTCTGTGAAGCACGCTTCAGCAGCCCTATAAAAGGCCACACCCCAGAGCTACTTCTCATTTTGTTTTTGGAGTTCCAGGACAGACACTGCTCCACATTGCTGGATTGATATTCTGCAAATTGTTGACTTTGCTGTGCATCCTGACACCATTGAAGATGGCAACCATGGCTGCTGCTGCTCCTGCTGGTGCTAGTTCTGCCTCAGCACCACCTCCACCCCCTCCACCACCACCTCCCCAAGGGCCTGGAGGGGGAAACAGGCATGAAGCTGCAGAGAGTGATGAAGAGGATGACAAGGTTGAGGTAGTGGAAGTCCCTACTAATAGTAGCCCAAGTGGATCTTAGGTGTGGAGGTTGTTTGCCACCGTTGGAGGGGTACCCAAAGCTCATGTACACAAGGTGCACTGCACTGAGTGCCAGATGGTGCTCAGTCGTGGCAAACCGGGTTTGTACAGTTACGGGACTACCTCCATGTGGCGACACCTAAGATCGTTCCACACTGGGGCAATTTGGAGGGTCATCCCCTTCGATAAAAGTAGTAGGTTGAGTTCCTCTACAGCATCCTCCGTTTCTGCTCCTGCGGCCACAAGAAACACTCCTGTGGGACAGTGCATCCCTGAACCAGCCTCACAGGCGATTAGTGATGCTGTAGACCCTTACCTTTTGAGGGTCACTGCGACACGGTACTCTGCATGGGGGAGACACTTCGAAATGCTTTTGAGGCTATGGTCTGGGAGCATGAGAACGTCTGCCACCTACCTGATGAAGGCCCACCCAACATCTTCCTCTCTCCACCTGCCCTTTCGTATCCCTGCGGTTGGGGCCCCTTCTTTACCCTTCCTTCCCTTCCTTTCCTTTCCTTGTGTGTCTTGTTAAAAAAACCAAAAACAAATACAAAACAACAAAAAAATCAATAAAAAAGGCTCTTTTCAGAGCCACCTTTCACAGTTTAAAGTAGAAGTGCCAATGAAATGCCGCAAGTCCCTGTGCATTTTTAAAAGCCTGTGAACAGTCCTGGTGCCCATTGACAGATTGTGAAATCTGAGAGTGGGGAATGAAAATTTAAATAGTGTACTCCACTTGCCCTTTGATGTTTGCTCTGAAACGAGCCTTTTTTGGGGGGTGGTTTAGGCTTTTTTGAGGCTTTTTTCAGATTTTGTCTACTACATGATTTCACAACAACTTTCTGATTGAGTTCTGCATATTACTAAGAAATATTGCATGACCAAAATCTGTGAAAGTCATTCCATCAAAAAGAAATTGCACCATCTTCCAGAAGGTTCTCATTTTTGAATGATGACATGCCTACAGAATACATTGAACAAGATATTCCTTTATTAACAAGACATCTTGCTATGTCTTGTTGAGGATTAAAGTCATGACAAGGCATCCATGCAGTCCTAGGTGGTATATGGGAAAAAATTATCTTTGCAGATGGAAATACGCACATCAGTTCCTTTAGCAACTGCTTCAGTGCACCCTGGAAACGTATTGCACTCGGATAGCCCAAATAAATTTCTCCACAATTTACCACCAGGATATCAGGAGGGTTAAAATAAGCCATATTTCTAAAAAGTGTAAAAACACCTTTAAAATTTCTCCCTGGCTCATCACACCACATAGCCTCCACTCCCTGCATTCCAAGATTGTCTGAAATGCCACACATATTTGAATGCCACTGCAGATTAGTTATAAAACCATCTCCCACTATCCGCACTCTAACTCTGTCCATCTCAGAAACCACAGCCATCTTCACTGCATACAGCAATGAAAAACATGATTACCCTATCTCCCTATGAATGACACCCTCAGCACCTAATTGGCTAATCCCCCCAGTCCTATTTCCATGCAAGATATGTTAAGAAGCCCCGGATGTGGCACACCCTGTCCGCGAACAGCTGTGGTGTCCGCGGAGCGCATAACACTGGGGCAGCCCTTCTTCCTTTTCCTCTTCACTCTCTGCACCATTCCCTCATTGGCTACTGTTAAGCAATCACACAACCATCCACCAATCACATCCAAGACTCTACATCTAACTCTGTCATCACACTTCAGCACTTTAGATGTACTGTTGATCACTCTGAGTACAAGTCTGCTGTGATTGCAAAACACCTACAGCACAAACTACTATAAAACTGTCCAAGATTTGTGCTTGCAGATTCATGCACATCCACATGCATGAACACAAACAACAGGTATGAATATTTTGTGCACAGTACATGTACAAGTCTTTTATAAATGCATATGAACAGGGAACTTGCCACTTACCTTGTATAACCTGCAACAAAAAGCTTACTGTCATTTCGCCCATCTGCTATGATCAAGTGTCACTTGCAAAGCTGTGTGCTTTCCAAATTTTCTTTTGCCTATATAACTGTGTGTAATGTGCAAACTGTTATTCTCTTCGTTCATTTTGTCATTTTTGTAACCACTGCCACCTATTTATCCACATTTCAAGCATAATAGCATTTCATGCATTATAGTGCATAGGATGTACATACAGTTTCCTTTGTGTACATTCTGGCCATTTTACATAGACTATCATCTGAACTTTCTTTAGATATGATTACAATAGTAATCAGACACAGCACACACAGTTTTCTAACAAAGTGTCATTTCATGTTAAAAGATGGGAGAAATAACAGTATGATTGTAAATGGCAAGAACCATATTCAAATGCATGCAATGTATGGTTTCCTGTTCTGTGTTGTGATATGGGTAAATGAAAACTTGGAAAACACACACCATTGAAAGTGACACTTGACTAGTTATACAGGGTAAGTAGCAGGTACCCTGCATTGTAAATACATACATTGCATGCTTTTGAAAGGCGTTCCTGCCATTTATCCTGTATAACCAGCAGAAAAAGCATACTGTTATTTCTCCCATCTCTTAACATGAAATAACACTGTCGTAGAAAGCTACATGTGCTCTGTGTGCTTACTATTGTAATCATTTCTAAGGCAAGTTCAACTGACAGATTCTAATTAAAATATCCAGAATGCACATAGACAAAGGAAACTGCATGTACGTGCTATGCACAATTAACAGAAAGCACTATTACTGCAAAACAAACAAATACATGTCTACATTAACAACAGTGCTATTAACACACATATGTACTAACTTCCTTCTTTCACAATTGCAGTGAAGACCACTCTCCTGAAAACCAGCAGCGTCTGAAGTACAAGAGAGAACCCAGAAGAAACCTACTCTTTGCATCCAACAAATTAAGTGCAATACTGCCATAATGTTCTAACTGTTACATAAACACTGTAGAATTCTAGTATTGTAGAACAAACAATTATATTAACCCTACAGCATTAGATTCAGTATTACTGATTGCACCTCAACAAGTGCACACTTTGTATTATCTCAACACCAGTATAATGACACACAAATACGAGAATAGCCATCCCAACATGAAGTAACAGACCATTCAACAATCACACTCCTCTACCTATATATCTACCAGCATACTCAGACACTCATGCACAATGCACACAGACATTGCACAACATCCCAACGACACCAAAGAATGCCTACCAAAAAGCATCTCCATAGAAAGCAACGCAGAGGTAGAGCAAATCAAAATAAAAGTGTACAAAATAGGCATCCACCTCTAGCAGAATGTATTAAAAAAATTCAAACAGAACAGCTAATACAGTCAGTAAGCGAAACTAAAGCAGCTTGCAGTAAAGAAACTTTGACTCCTCTTTCAAAATGTAAAACTAAACAGACAGTTGTAAAAAAGACTGCAGCTACCACTAGTGTTAACATTGCAACTATAAATCTTAATGTAATCAGTATGTGGAAGGCAAAGATACATTGAAAATAAAACTATTACAAACTATGGACTCCTGTCCAGTGCGCAAAAACACAGGACTAAAAGGACATTCATTAGCCTGAGTTTCTGGACCTATTTGCAAAAGCACCTTCCACCATATCAAAATGATAGCAACACACATTCAACAGTAAGAAATCTCGTTCATAAACTGTACTATGCCAAAGGTCCTGCTTTACCACTGGCCAATTTAAATAACAATCTTCTACATGGTACAATCAAAGAACTACTCGAAGTAATAGAGCACATCCAGAGAAAATATTTTGGAAGTGAAAGCTTACTTACAAATTCCAATAGCTTTAGAACAGACTAGCAACAACTTTACAGATGGCAACCTTCTACTACACACATACAAAAAAAAGAAATACTAAACTTTAAAAGCACATCTGCTGAAGTACCAAACCATGTGTGTGTGTGTGTTGCAGCAGGAATTTTTATAAAAATTGCACAAAAACTGTAGACATAATGTACAAAATAGAAAACAATGAAGATTCCAAATGGTTCCAATTGGCTCTCTATCTTAAAACAAGTACGAAATAACTAACGCCTCAATACTTTGAAAATACTGAACTGCAAAACTTGACAACAACCAAATACCTTCACGTGCTATCAATAATAACTTGGAATTATTCCCACTACCAAAACCACTGCAACAACTTAACTTATATGAGAGCATTAAAATTCAAACAGTGCACCCATTTCAAGCAAAAATACGCCTTCAACCAAATACAGCAAAACTACCACCATCTGAATTACTAAAAGGAATTTGTAGCAAAGTAGTTTATTTGCCATTAGATCTTAAAGAAATGTACACACTCTGGGAGTGCAACGGCCAATAGAGCAATCTTTGATTATCCTAGTAAATGGTGTACCTACAAAAGACAAACATATTTGGCAGCAACTAGTGGACTTACATAAAGTTAGAAAAGCCCTGCAATATCTAAAAGACAACAATGAATACTACAAAGAAATAAACATTGAAGAACCCTGAGGGAAACCACCAAAATAATTCAAGACTCATCAGAAACTGGCCAATTTCAACTTCTAGATTCTACGACAGAATCCAATATTTTAGACCATTATACAATTCACCCATTGCACTCTAAAGACACCATAGGTGATGCACTGGAAACTTACCAAATGCAGCAAGCCAAATGATTTCAAATAAGCATATGGGAAAAAAGTGTAGAAGCGCAAGCCTTCCCTCTACTCTTTCCGACTGGAAAAGGAGGAAGGTACGATGAAAGACCCACACAAATAACAGCATCCGAATACCGCTCTTTACGAATGTATTCTGAAGACCCCAGATTCAGACAAAACCTGAATACATATTCCACCTTCTCTTTGAAAGTGAACTAGCAACTCTATGCTACAGAGTTGCACACACATTGAAATCGGGTACCAATTTTCAAAATATGTCTGCTAGACAATTGCTACAAAAAGTGCAAGACAAAGACAAAGTTTTACAGTCGAGCATTACAAACCTTTTAGCAAACATGTGTGGTACAAAAGAATACTGGTTCCGACGACACGCTGAAGTACAGTGTATGATAAGAAACCTTGGCCCACCCACATGGTTTGTGACATTAAGTTGTGCAGAATATGCATGGGAAGATTTGCACAATTTCCTACACATAGCAAACAAAAACAAAACAAATATGGATATGAAAACACCAGGAGAACTCTGCTCTCAAGATCCTGTAAATGCATCAAGATATTTCCATCATCGCTTTATTGCCATGCTACACTTCATTTGTAAGATAACAGTGCCTCCCCTGCGATAAGTGCAACACTTCTTTTGGAGAAAAGAATACCAAGCCAGAGGAGCACCACACATCCACATGCTTTTGTGGATTAAAGATGCTCCTAAATCTGGTCAAGACAGTGATGCCACTGTTTTGCAGTTCATTCAGAAATGTGTCACTTGTGAAATCCCATCACAAATTACACAGTGACCTACATGCACAAATTTTACAATTTCAAAGGCACAAGTGTGTGGAGTATTGTCAGTGCAAATATAAAAGCAAAGGGAAATACTACACCAAATGTCGCTTTGGTTTCCCTAAACCAGTTTCAACAACAGGTCAAGTGAACAACTTCATGTCTTCATTTAGACATAGTGTCAAAGGTAAATCACCTAAGAACACTTACTGTATAAAAATAACAGAACGATCAAAGTACATCAATGATTACAATGCAATCATTGCCCTCCTATGGAATGCAAATATAGATGTGCAATACATTGCAGACAATTCCACTGCAGTTGCACGATATGTCACAGCCGACTTAACCAAAGCAGAAAAAGCAGAGCTCAAAAACCTCTGGGAAGACTGTATTGCTCGCCAAGAGTGCACAGACAGTTATTTATCAGCAGTACATTTGCAGAGAAAATACTTTGAACGCAGGTAGACAAAGCAATGACTTACACCCTGTAGTGATAAAGAGAACCCGCACCCACTGGGATTCAGCCCTTTGTGCAAAGTAAATCACTCCTAATTACCTTCCCACACAAGTAAGGTTTATGACGCACGATGAACTCAGTCTGGAAGAAAGCCAATCACACAGAATATATGATGCTTGCATTTATTATCTACAGTGTCTAATGAGAACTGAGCAGCAATTTACAATAATATGGAAATAGAAAGTGCAAGCTGTATAATGCCAATTGTCAATCACAGGTGAATATGCAATTATTTTGTCTTACGCTCCTAATAAAATGTAGATGAAGGTACAATCAGATCACACCCGGGACCCTCGCCGCTACCGGTGCCCGGCACTCCTCGGGAGAGGAGGGGAGGACTGGCCAAGCCCCCACAGTCCTACACCAGAGCAGGGGTGTGATGCAAGGAGTCTCGGCCCAGATAGTGCACAGCTGGTCGTCCAGGCACTATTCCTCTTGGTATGCGTGTCTCACCAACAGCCCAGGATGAGTCCCCACCTCACTGGTCCAAATATAGTTCTCTTATTAGGGGCTGCACGTCAATCATCATGACGTATCAGCTCTTCGAGAAGCTTCTAGACTCACCCTTCGGGGCAGTAAACATGTTTTCACTTGGAAAGTTACAAGACTGGAAACAGCCTGTCTTGGCTCCTAGGCTTCGTGCACTGTGTTTTGGGAAGATCTGACATTCTTGCCTTATAGGTGCACCTGACTCGCAGAGCGAAGACGAGCAAAGCTGTGCAAAGCTGTGCCTGGCCCGCAAGGGCTGCATAGAGCCTCTTGCAAATGCTAGATGTTTTATGTCTTCAGGAAAGGCCTTCACAATTAACCCCTTACAAGCATGCAGGTTCACCCAGTTCGAGAGGCCTGGTTGATGTCAGCATTTTCCTCCACGCTTCGAATAGGCTCTAATACACACAAGATAGCTCAGTGGGTTAGTGCAAGTGCAGGTTACTGCAAGCGCCTAGAAGCTTATCACGACACACCCACAAGCGCAATTAGAGGATAAGTAGCACTTATACGGCTATTTATTCATAGTTAAACATACATAAGCAATAAGTGATAACACAGAAATAAAATACAGAAAGGATAGTAAGTTAGCAAGAATACATCACCATGGGCATAACTGAATTTCTCATCTCGCCAGAAGCAGCTGAAAGACCCCGGTAACAGCCAGGCCAAGAGCACAGCAACCCACTGGGATTTCGGAACAAGGCGTCCCCCCTCCGACTGAGGTCTTTGTGCTTTTTCCGCCGGACTTTTCCAGAGCCCCGCATTATATGCCTTCCTCAAAAGGGGTGGCAATTTCTCGAACCTTCTGGTATTAGCGCTTGCGTGTTGATGAGTGACTGTTGGTTGCTGGCCGGGTCAACCGACAGGAACCCCAAGGAGCAAAGCGCTTCTTCCTCCTACAGCACCACGGAAAACAACTCCATAACTCATCTTGAAACCTTGGCATGCCCATAACAAACCTTATCACGTATCAGCCGGCACCTGGGGATCCTAGTTTTCCAAGCGGCGTGTCCTTAGCTGAGGCATGCATACCAGTCTCAGCAACGAAAAACATTGAAAACATGTTTTCAGCAAGTGCAGCTTTCACCGAGGCATGGAATAAATATCCATTATGGCTCTGAGTGCCCCCAGAATGCACTGCGCACCAGCGCCATGTTTTAGCTCAAGCATCACAACAACATATCATCTGACAAAACACTGTCACAGAAATTGTACAGTTTAGGCATAAAAATGCTCTCCCATAAGGAATGTGGCTGCTACGAACCCGAAGACCGTTTAACCGGTACTGCGTTGTATGAAAAACCTGAAAACATAGTATGGCTAAGCCTTGGACCTGCCGAATCCAGGAAAAGAGTTCTCAACTCATATGAAGACATAGAAACAATAGCCAAAAATGATCCCAACAGCCAAGAAATTTTCTAAAACAATTTACTAGACACATACTACCCAAACAGGAGTACCACTTTGGAAACCATGTGTCTATACCAAAACAAATTAGACTACTACAAACTTTCTCCAGAAGCTGCAATAGAACTACGTAGAGTTTTGAAACAATTGAAAATGCTATTAATAGATAGGTGAGCATGGTCTCCAACCTAATGTTGGCTTTGATTCACCTCAGATTACAGGAGGTCCTAAAACAGACTACAAAGAGCTCTTTGGAGGAAAACACATTATTGTTTTTGGAGATCTTCTTCAATTAAAACTAGTTAAAGGTGAACATATATTTAAAACCTCAGGGCACAAACTATGCCGTAAAACTCTTGGCAGCATAGGAAATGTCAATCTTGGCAACATTTTCAATATAAAGAATTAACTGAAAACATGCGTCAGTCTGCAGACCTCACCTATGCCAACATTTTCAAAAGTATTCGGATTGGTGTTCTATTTAAAGAAGTACAGAGTATCTTGAATACCAGACGCATCCATGACCTATACGGTCATAACTCATGTGCTACTGATGTCAATGAACAATTATCACACAAAAATGTAAACTGTATGTCCTTGATGCCAACTCTTGCAAGCTGTGCACAATTCAATGAAACAATGTTGAAAAAAGAAATGCAACCAATAGTTCAGATTTGCTCCACAGACAAACTGGACGTGCATGGTATGACACTACCCATGGATGAATAAGCCACAGCACGACTAAGGGGCCGATTCATGGAACAAACGTGCGCCGAAAATCTTTGTGCAAGCAGGCGCAAGCAGGCGCAAGCGGAAAAAAACAGGCGCACGCGCACGCGTGCGATCCATGGAAGTCCCTGCGCGTGTACACCTCGGGATGTGCGCCAAACCCGTGCATGGCGCACAAGTCACTGCAATATCCCGAAAGGCGTGCGCGACGCGCACAGTGAAAGCGCACAACCTCGGCGCATACACCAGAAAGTGGGCGGAACACGGGGCGTAACGCGCGGAATGGGGAAAAACGCGCGAAAATAAGGGCGTAACTGGGGATGTACTGCAGGGAAGCAGACGGAACGCCCACACGCGCTCGAACCACACGTATTCATGGAATCGAATAGGGCAAAGCCACGCACAGCCAAAGACACGCACAAGCCGAAACACGTCCGCCACACGAAGGCAGGTGGTAGCGTCCCTGCGCATTACAAAAGTGGCAACATACAACAATTGGGCCTGTGCGAGCGGGGCACGTGTACATCAGGGGTGCGCGGGAAGTTACACACGTGATTGAGCGGGGCACGTGTATATCGGGGGTGCACGGGAAGTTACACACGCGATTGAGCGGGGTACGTGTATTTCGGGGGTGCGTGTGAACTTTTTCACGCGATCGGGCCTGGGGGAGCGGGCTACGTGTATATCAGGGGTTCGCATGAAGTCCCAGGCCCGGGCTACGTGTATATCAGGGGTTCGCGTGAAGTTTCTCACGCGATCGGGCCTGGGGGAGCGGGCTACGTGTATATCAGGGGTGCGGGTGAACTTTTTCACGCGATCGGGCCTGGGGGAGCGGGCTACGTGTATATCAGGGGTTTGCATGAAGTCCCAGGCCCGGGCTACGTGTATATCAGGGGTTCGCGTGAAGTTTCTCACGCGATCGGGCCTGGGGGAGCGGGCTACGTGTATATCAGGGGTTCGCGTGAAGTTTTTCACGCGATCGGGCCTGGGGGAGCGGGCTACGTGTATATCAGGGGTTCGCGTGAAGTTTTTCACGCGATCGGGCCTGGGGGAGCGGGCTACGTGTATTCCAGGGGTTCGCGTGCAGTTTTTCACGCGATCGGGCCTGGGGGAGCGGGCTACGTGTATATCAGGGGTTCGTGTGAAGTTTTTCACGCGATCGGGCCTGGGGGAGCGGGCTACGTGTATATCAGGGGTTCGCGTGAAGTTTTTCACGCGATCGGGCCTGGGGGAGCGGGCTACGTGTATATCAGGGGTTCGCGTGAAGTTTTTCACGCGATCGGGCCTGGGGGAGCGGGCTACGTGTATTCCAGGGGTTCGCGTGAAGTTTTTCACGCGATCGGGCCTGGGGGAGCGGGCTACGTGTATATCAGGGGTTCGCGTGAAGTTTTTCACGCGATCGGGCCTGGGGGAGCGGGCTACGTGTATTCCAGGGGTTCGCGTGAAGTTTTTCACGCGATCGGGCCTGGAGGAGCGGGCTACGTGTATTCCAGGGGTTCGCTGTGAAGTAATAGCGTGTGAACCCCAACGGATGGAAAACACACGCACCGCACGAAAAGCACGTACAGAACAGTGTAAAGGCACGCGGGATCTCCAAGCCCTGCCTGGGCAACGCCCATGCGCAAAACGTCACAGACGCGCTTACGCTGTAAGGGCCTTTGGTCCAATGAAATCGCGTACGCGTGCTGACGCGCTTACGCGCTAAGGGCCTTTCCTCGATTTTCACGCTGACGTGCAGGATTTTCACGTGCCAAATCACTCCGTATCAAGCTGGCCACGCGAAAACACACGGAAGACCACGCTCCTGCCCAGAAGGCCGAATTACTGCCCCCCAGTGCCCCGAGCAGCCTACCACGTGCCATCTGCTGCTGCCTACCTGCCTGCCTGCCTGCTGCCACCGTGCCCTGCCATTTGGTGCCTGCACATCAGCCATCTGCAGGGGTCCAGTTGCTGTGTCCACCCCAGCTGGAACAGAAGACTCCCGACTCGGATAACATCACTCCACAGCCCAGCCCCAGGACCCAGTTGCCCACCCACTCCTGCCCCTGGGGTTGCCATGTCGGGCACATCCACATCTGGCACCAGTGGCAACCCCCGGCCGGAGGGGCAGAGGGGCACCAGCTTCACTGCCACCGAAGTTGGTGTCCTGGTGGAGCAAGTCCTGGGGCAGTATGATGCCCTCTTCGGATCGTCCCGCGCCAACAAGGAAGGACGGGAGAGGATCTGGGCCGACTGTGTGGTTGCCATCAACGCGGAGGGGGTGGCAACCCGCACCATCCAGAAGGTCAAGAAGCGCTGGGAGGACTTGAGGTCCAGGACCCTCATAAAGGCCCGGCGCCTCGTGGAGGGGGGCCGGGGCCGCATGAGTTCCATCCAGATGAGGGTCCTGGAACGCGTACACCCAGCGCTCCACGCCCAGGTCCTTGAGAGGGAGACCCGTCTGGAGTTGAGCGGTAAGTGGCCAAGCATTGCTGTGTGAGACAGGGCATGTTGCAGTGTGCTGGTTGTCTGATACTTGCCTGTATGTGTGACATAGGCCATGTACGCATGTATGTGTGCAGGGACATCGTGGTAATGCATGTGCGACCAGTAATGTGTGAACCGCACGGTTGTTGCATGTGTTTAAATGCGACATGGGGAGCCCTATGCAGATTGTACACATGAGAGCATGGCAGTCTCTGTTCGTGGACATGGGTGGGGGTGAGGGATGGGTGCTGATGCCAGGTACATATATGGTATCCATGTCTGTGTGCCTGACCTGCGTGTCTGTGACTTGTGAATGCCATGGATGCATGACACATGTCTGTGACAATGTACAGATTCACTGATGCAGCCTAGTCATCCTTGTATCCACTGTGATTGAGGTGTACGGGGCCAGATGGATGTGACTGAGGTGAAGTGTGTGCATGTGATAGGCATGACCCATGATGCATCTGAGTTCCATTACATTGTATGTTTCGAGAGTCCATTGGACATGTATGGAAATGTCCATGGCATGCACCATGACTGTCACTGTGTGTGTTTTGCCTGGACTGACACATGTCTTGTGGAGGGACATGATGGAAGTGTACTTTGACAGTGGCACTCATCTGCTATTGCTTCCTGTCTAGGGGACCATTGTACAGTACCCTGATGCTTGTGTTCTATGTCTCCCTCTACGCAGCGGCTAGTGAAGAAGAGGGCGGAGACGGCGCTGTGGAGCAAGGCGGCGGGGATGCCCCCACGGCTGCAGCGGAAGGGGTGGGTGAGCCCCCACAGGGGCCTGCTACGGCGGAAGATGGTGAGGAGCCATCCAGGTTGGTGGTTTTCACAGAGGAGGAGGAGGCCGCCACTGAGGTGCACATGGGGCCTGGTGGGGGCATCCCTGCTGGTGCAAGTGGTGCAGTCCAGGGGCAGGGGCAGGAGGCAGCACAGGTCACCGTGGAGGGGCCTGTGCATGTCGCTGCCCCTGACCCTGTGGGTGCACCACCATGCACCAGCAGGGATGCCCCGTCCCAGGCCAGTCCGCAGGTAGAGGGGATGTCCATGTCATCTGACTCCCCTCCACCTGCGGACGAGGGGACCCCTGGCCGTATGGAGAAGGTCCTGATTGGGGTCACGATGCGCACGGCTGTGATTCGTGATGCCGTGCGTGCTTCCCAGGAGGAGCACGCACGTCATCACGAAGAGCAACGTGCCGACGTGGCCCAATTGGGATCGTCCATGTTCGGGGGTTTCCTGCATGTGTCGGCCAATCTGGCGGCCCTCTCCTCCTCTGTGGAGACTATACGCCAGTCGTTCTCCTTGCCGTCTTCCGGCCCAGATGCCACCAGGGCCCCCTGTGGACCTGCCCTGACCAATGCACCCTGCCACAGTCGGGAGTCAGAGGTCCAGCAGGGGTGGACACCACAGCAACTGTACCCCAACAGATGGAGGATGTGCCGGCATCATCAGGCAGGGCACGTGCACGACGGCGTCGGTGGATTCCATCAGCCTGGATGCCGTCGTGCTGGCAGAGGCAGTGGTGTCGGAGGCAGCAGCGGAGTCAACGTGGGAGGCATCATGGCTCGGGGCCATCAACATCGGAGGGGCAGGCATCGGCCGGAGGGCAGGAGGACCCAGGACGGGAAGTGTCTTCCGTGTGGCAGCGGTTGGGCCAGCACATAGGTGCGGAGCGGCGGCGGGCGGAAGAGGCGCGGCTCACAATGGTCAGGGCGGAGAACTCCATGCGGAGGGCCCTGAGGCGGGCCGAGTGCCTCGAGGCAATCCGCAGGGGGTTGGAGGAGGAGACGGCGTCGTCCCTGCGGACCCTCGGGCCATGGAACAGGACCGCCTCCGGGACATCGAACAGGAGTTCGATGATGCCCTGGCCCGGAACACCACGGAGTGAGCCGCTGGACTTGCCCGCCGCCTTTGTATATAGTTATATAGTTAGTGTTAGGTTTCCTTTATTTTTTTTTTTTATTTGGTTGCGATTGGACAATGCGCCACATTTTTGTATGTAGTTCAGTTTTTAGTTAGTTGTCATAGTTAGGTTTCATTTGGTTGGGCTCATGGACACGGGATTATCTTGTAAATAGTTCTTCAATGGATTTTTCTATTTTTTTGATTTTTTTCATGGACATTCTTCTTCCTTTGGTTGTTTTGCTTTGTGGTTTTTCTCATTTCATTTCCATTCAAGTTGATTTTAAATACATTTTTATTTTCATCCTTCAATGTGTCGTATCATCTCATTGCTTTCATGCATGTCATGTTGGCTGTCTTAACATTCACTTGCAGCCATTGTGTGTGACAGACATGTGTTCATTTGCATTATTTACATTGGGTGTGTAACATGTCATTGCCTTTGATATGTGGGTGGATATGATAGTTGGTTGGGCCTTTTGGCAGGGGAGGATGGCCATTACGGACATGATTGGGGATTGGTGGGACCCAGGTGCAGGGGGGCATGGATGGGACATGGGTGGGGGCCTGGTGGTGGGTGCCCCACAGTGCTGGGGGGTGGGGGTGGTGGGAGACATGAGTTGGACATGGGTGGGGGCCTGCTGGCAGGTGCCCCACAGTGCTGGGGGATGGGGGTGGTGGGAGACATGAGTTGGACATGGGTGGGGGCCTGCTGGCAGGTGCCCCACAGTGCTGGGGGGTGGTGGGAGACATGAGTTGGACATGGGTGGGGGCCTGCTGGCAGGTGCCCCACAGTGCTGGGGGGTGGGGGTGGTGGGAGACATGAGTTGGACATGGGTGGGGGCCTGCTTGCAGGTGCCCCACAGTGCTGGGGGGTGGGGGGGTGGGGAACATGAGTTGGACATGGGTGGGGGCCTGCTGGCAGATGCCCCACTGTGCTGGGGGGTGGGGGTGGTGGGAGACATGAGTTGGACATGGGTGGGGTCCTGCTGGCACGTGCCCCACAGTGCTGAGGGGTGGGGGTGGTGGGAGACATGAGTTGGACATGGGTGGGGGCCTGCTGGCAGGTGCCCCACAGTGCTGGGGGGTGGGGGTGGTGGGAGACATGAGTTGGACATGGGTGGGGGCCTGCTGGCAGGTGCCCCACAGTGCTGGGGGGTGGGGGTGGTGGGAGACATGAGTTGGACATGGGTGGGGGCCTGCTGGCAGGTGCCCCACAGTGCTGGGGGGTGGGGGGGTGGGGAACATGAGTTGGACATGGGTGGGGGCCTGCTGGCAGGTGCCCCACAGTGCTGGGGGATGGGGGGGTGGGGAACATGAGTTGGACATGGGTGGGGGCCTGTGGAGGGTGCCCCTGGTGGCTGGGAGTGCAGGGGGACATGCGTTGGTGGGCAGTAGTGCAAGTTGACATGTGGGTTTGCTGGGGGGCATGGCCATGGTGGATGGCGTGCCTGCAGGACATGTGCAGGGTAGGCCCCTGTGGTGTGAGCCACCTGCAGGGGCCGTGGAGGGTGTAGAGGGAACACCTGGGAGGACCCACACGTGCAATTCACGTGTGGGGCTCCCCGCGCACCCCTGTAATACACGTACCCTGATGGAATCGCGTGTGGAACTTCCCGCGCACCCCTGAGATACGCGTACCCTGCTCGCACGGGCCCAATCGCGTGTGGAAATTCCCGCGCACCCCTGAAATACACGTACCCTGCTGAAATCGCGTGTGTAACTTCCCCTGCACCCTGAAATACAAGTACCCTGCTGATATCGCGTGTGGAACTTTACGCGCACCCCTGAAATACAAGTACCCTGCTGATATCGCGTGTGGAACTTCACGCGCACCCCTGAAATACACGTACCCTGCTGAAATCGCGTGTGTAACTTCCCCTGCACCCTGAAATACACGTACCCTGCTGATATCGCGTGTGGAACTTCACGCGCACCCCTGAAATACACGTACCCTGCTGATATCGCGTGTGGAACTTCACGCGCACCCCGAAATACAGGTACCCTGCTGAAATCGCGTGTGTAACGTCCCCTGCACCCTGAAATACACGTACCCTGCTGATTTCGCGTGTGAAACTTCCCCCGCACCCTGAAATACACGTACCCTGATGGAATCGCGTGTGGAACTTCCCGCGCACCCCTGAGATACGCGTACCCTGCTCGCACGGGCCCAATCGCGTGTGGAAATTCCCGTGCACCCCTGAAATACACGTACCCTGCTGAAATCGCGTGTGTAACTTCCCCTGCACCCTGAAATACACGTACCCTGCTGATATTGCGTGTGGAACTTCACGCGCACCCCTGAAATACACGTACCCTGCTGATTTCGCGTGTGAAACTTCCCCCGCACCCCGAAATACACGTACCGTGCTGATATCGCGTGTGTAACTTCCCCTGCACCCTGAAATACACGTACCCTGCTGATATCGCGTGTGGAACTTCACGCGCACCCCTGAAATACACGTACCCTGCTGATTTCGCGTGTGAAACTTCCCCCGCACCCCGAAATACACGTACCGTGATGGAATCGCGTGTGGAACTTCCCGTGCACCCCTGAGATACGCGTACCCTGCTCGCACGGGCCCAATCGCGTGTGGAAATTCCCGCGCACCCCTGAAATACACATACCCTGCTGAAATCGCGTGTGTAACTTCCCCTGCACCCTGAAATACACGTACCCTGATGGAATCGCGTGAGGTACTTCCCGCGCACCCCAGTGATACACGTAGCCCGCTTGCTGTGCTGGTACAGGGTTAGCGCAGCCCTTTGCGCTGGATTGGGTATATTGATGGCTTTTCCCTGCGCAAGGCGCTGCTGCAGGGTCGCTGCGCCACTGTGCGCCACGGCTGGTTTTGGTGGCTGGAATCCATGAATACGCTGTGCGCGGAAATGGATTTTATCGCACGCGGCTGGCGCAGGGATTCGCACGTGCACACTGTGCGCCAGCCGCGTGCGCCACTTGTGCGCTGAATTCTATGAATTACCCCCTAAATACCTTAGAAAACTCTATCTCTAACACAGCTGGTTTGGAGAAAATATATGAAAATTATCTTTAAACTGTAGAGTAATGCTCAAACGTAACCTTGACATGGAGCAGGGACTAGTTAATGGAGCACTTGGTACAGTTGTTGGCTTTCAAACATACCCACGTGACAACAACATTCAGTTTGTCAATATTCACTTTGACAAACTATCAGAAGTTAAAAGGGTAGGACGCTCAACAGCCCGATTCCTTCTTTTCAAAGACATGTATGCACGCAGAGAACAATTTTCTCTCTAGCATATACAGTCACCATTCATAAATCACAAGGTTTTACACTAGATCAAGCATTGATAGATATTGGCAACACAGTGTTTAAAGAAGGCATGTGCTATGTAGTACTATCACGCATATGTACACTTGAAGGACTATTTCTAGTCAACTTTAATGCAAGTAAAGTAAATGCTGATATTCCTTGCATTCTAGAATACAACAGACTGCGTGCACTCTACGCACCCCATCTCAAAACCTATCCTGTTCCTCAAAAATCAAAAGTTTCTAAAAAATAAATTACTTCAGACTCAAATGATACAGGATCTCACAGCAATACCTCCAAAGAAATTAAAAGAAGCTAATACTTCATCAAGAACCACAGCCAAAGAAGCATCTACTGCAGAAACAAAACCAAGTACCTCTTCAAAGAATCAACGCGCACTCCCAACAAATAACTTAGATGCAGAACTGTCTGGTCCATTCAAATGTTCAAATACAAATGGTGTAAATTGCTATGCAAATGTAGCAATCAATATTTTATTCCGTTGCCACCAATAGTTCAAAACATTTACTTAAACGGGACAGACCAGTTGTGTTTGAAAATGTTAGTCCTTCACAGAAATGCAACCAACAATCCTGACATCACTTAGTGTTTCTGGAGTAAGAGAGTAATTGGACTACTGTGCTAGAATAGTCAGATTCACTATAAAAACACAAGAAGGTCCACAAGAATTTCTAATGTACTTACTACAAGTACTGGAAAACAAAAACATACCTATAAATGCCATATTCCAGATTTCATACACGTGGAAACATACATGCACTCTCTGCAGCCATGTGGCACAGGAACAAGTCCCTAATGAACGCTTCGTGTATGTATCCATACCTAACTGTGAACCCATTCCATTTCAGCAACTTGTACAAAATGCAAACCATGGCAGATTATGTACTAACTGCAATTCCGATAATCGTTCCACCTTACAAATACAGTCACATAGTGAATACGTAATAGTAATGCTTTTGCGTTACAATGCAGTTGGTACCAAAAACAACTGCAAGCTGACTGGATTCACACATGGACAAGTATCACTTGGTAAGAAAACCTTCACAACAGTAGGCAAAATCTACCACACAGGAGCCACAATCAATGCAGGTCACTACACTACATTACACTGCATACATAAAAAAGAATTGTGGATGGTTCGAATGTAATGATACTTCCATTACTCTAAAGCAAAGATTACCAGCAAATTTTGTAAACGCTTACTTAATATTCTTAAAACCAAAATGTATTCACTAATCTGAATATAAATATCTACAAAATGCCCTCAATAACCTTTAAATCCATAGACTAATAGAATAAGACAACAGCTATCTAACAGTGCAAAACTATAAATAGAATACGCCAACTAGTATCTATGTACAACCAGAAAATGGCAATGAAAATGTTTCTAAGGAAACCCTGCAACACTTACTACGTATACAAATACCCTCAATAACTTCAAAACTATCATCGGTTAGAATACGCCAACAGGTATCTAACTGCCCCACGATTCTGCAACAACCAAACAGATAAATGGATACTGCTAAAATGCAACAAGAAATAAGCAATTAAAATATGCCAACTGGTATCTAATTGCAACATTACTACCACCACTTCCAAACCAAAAACCATACACCTATTCAATTCCTCCTATTGAAATCAACCACAGAATGATATTGTATCATAACGTAGAAAGTTTTTTTTAATCCTGCAAGGATTTTTTTCCTCACAGACCAAATGATTTTATGAACAAACACAGGAACTGAGCAAATTGCACAGTGCACTGGTTTGAACCACAGTGCTTGTAAAGTACTAACTATGAGGGTCAACAAACTACAGAAATATCTGCTATGCAAGGCAATAACTCATTACAAACTACGCACACTAACATGTGATCTTTTCTTTTATAACAGAGATTGAAAAAACAATATATACTCCAATTTCCCATGCACCCAAGAATCTAGGCCATGGCCACAACCACTGCAGCATAAAACACCCATGCAAGCAAACTCCTGCCAACTGACCACAAGCCAAAAACATGACACAACCACCTCAAAACCTATCCACTTAAATTAACATTCTAAAACAAAAATTACAGCAAATGCACAAATTCTGCAATACATTCCCTCTTCACCCAATACTCTACTAACTACGCAAAACCAATACATCAGAGCCCGCAGGATTTTGGCACGTTAGAAGTATACACATAACATAACATAACATAGTAAAATTCCCAGTAGTGCGACCAGCGTTTGGTATGTCCGTGGACAACCATGGTGACCGCAGACACCACGATCACATCACAGCCTTCTCCCACCTAAACAAATACAGCGTTTGACCCATCTCTCACTCCTCCACCCTCTCCAGCCACTCCTACACACCAACACACTCCCCAAAATTGAATTCCAGCTCTGTTCCATGCAGTGCTGTCCATGGCTGTCCGCGGATCCAACATGGCGGATGCATCGAGAAAATGTGATGCTCCTCACGCTTCACTCCAACCAATCAGCAAACACGTTGCCTGTCCGTAGACATGACTCACGTCCTTTGGCCAATCGGTGTCCTGTCCGTGGAGTGAACAGGGAAGTGTGTCCGTAGAGCGGACCCAGATATCACTCATTTTTTCTCCACTACTTTTTTGTTGTTTTTAAAAAAATACACTGGACGGATTACCACCAAATTTACAAAGGCATGCTTTCGAGGCAAAGTTTTTCTCCATTCAGTCTATAGCAAAAAAACAAAATTTGGGACCCCCCTATAACTTTGACCCGCCCCTTGACCAAACCTCGCCAAACTTTGCAATGAAATTCAGAGCCGGCCATATACTCCTTTTGCAAAGTTACCCCATATGGGAGCAGTCAATTGCGGCAATCACATTTCACATGTGGCCTTCTGCGTAGAGACGTGCCTTTGTGGCATTGATCTGTGTCAGGGTGGAGGGCATGGATGTGTGTCTGTATGCATGGCACATGAATGCCTCCAGCACTTGCCCAAGCATAAGTGTACATTGTTAAGCGGCTTCACTTCAACACTACAGCTAAGTCAATGCCTAGTCTGGGATGCTGAGGGAAACCCTTATTGATATATTTTTAGGTCCAGTTCATGTACTCTGGATGACAACCCTTATATAACACCCCTCTCTTAGAATCCCCCTGACCCCACTGAGCCAAGAAGTAGGTCTGTTTTGCAAATTTTCAAGGTTTATTTGAGAAATATAACAATATATATCTATCACACTTTTATAATAAATTAATATTGGATATCACACTTAAAATATGACAGTGATCAACAATGGATAATGTTCTACTGGTAAACTGATTTGGTTACTTAGAAGTAGTATAGAGGATGAGGTAGCTGAAATGCTTTATGGTTTCAAAGAAATGCAAGGTGGAATAAATGCAGTACAGAAAATAAACTGATATGGTTTCACAAGAGATAATATGTTCACTTTTTCTCTGGCAATTCACCCCCCCCCCTATGCAATGTAAGAAATGGAAGGAGATGGAAAGAGGAGCACACAGTTCTCAGGAATGCAATCAAATACAATACAAAATTCAGTTCCCCCCCAGCAAGCTTAGAGGAAACAGGTATAAGTTTGAAACCCAGGCCCAAAATGCTTTGAATGTGATGACAATGAAGTGAGAAATGTGCTAAAAATGCTTTTAATTCCCTCTAGAGATTCAGGGTGAGTGGTAGACACTTTAAATCAGTTCAGGTCAGCCCTAACAATGGTTCAGGGATGGTTATTATCCATCAAATTTTATCCAAACGAATTTTAGCAGTTCAGGCAAAAGCGGCTATCTTTTTACAGATGACGAAATCAGGCCAAATCGCGGTAAATTTTGCGAGTGCGTAAATCGCGATTGCGGTAAAAGTATAAGGAGTAGGAAGTTGGTTCTAGGCTTGTTGGAAAGCTTAGATTCTAGAAATCTCGTTCCTAGGACAAACGGTTCCAGAGATACGGACGATTTAATAAAGGTAGTTTTTCGGATTTGAAATTTTAAAGCTCAGAATGACAGATGACAGTTTTCAGTTTTAAAGATGACAGAATGACACGATTCTAGGAGGCAGTTCTAATAGGCTAAAATAGTTTGAATTTCATTATTTTAACTAAGAGATTGGTTCTGCACAATTCTGCTAGGTACTCACAATATAAATTTGAAATAGGCCTCGTCACGGATCTGGTCAACACGTCCAGCGGCGGTTCTCTCTGCTCGGCAGGTCAATCAGGCACCGGTCCTGCTCACAGCGATCCGGATCTCTGGTTCTGCTCACAGCGGTCTGGGTCTGGTCTGCAGTTCCAGCAAAGGTTCTTGGCAAAGAATTCAAACAGCTCGTCCGGCTGTTGAATAGTTTGGTTAGGTTTGCTGGATTCTGAATGCCTGCTAAGAATACTTTTGCTTGCAGTGGGACTTCTAGGTTCAAAGTTCTGTAGTCTATGGGTCCCTGGTTCTGGTCTCTGTCTGGATGGGATGTCGGCCGTCAAAATGCTCCGCAAAAATGGAAAATGAATGTCTCTACCTGTCCCAGCAGTCTCTTTTTATGTGTTTTGGAAGTGGGTGTGTGCGTGGCATAACTGAGCCTGCCCCTCTCTACTTGTCATTGGCCCAATTCTCCCCTCTCCCATGGTTGAGGGAAGGAAATGGATTGTCATCATGATGAGGTCTGTTTATGGGTCAGAGGATCCTCCCCTGGTCAATTTGCCCACAAATCTATATTTGATTCAAATACATATTTCCCAGATACACAATTTGTTGAAATTACATGTACACATTATATATTCCTTATGGTCCATGCTTGTCCTCCTCTGATCTTCCTGGGGGCTTGCATTAAAAAATGACAACATTTTGCGCTTTTTGGTCGGTTTACCAATATCGGACATTTACCAAAAATTACACAAATGTGCGCAAGTAGTATGGACATTAATTGTGAAGTGTCAGATTTTTAACATGCAGACATTTGGAGTAAGACCCTATTTTCCGCTAGCAAATGCCAGAATACACCACAGGGTCCTAACGCCTCTTAAAACGTGCACAGAAAAATCACAAGAATAATGATATTACTTATATAATTCTGACAAGTCCGTACTATGAATTATCCATCTTTTTTAAAATTATGCTCTGGCCCAGATGGGTGTGGTTTAGGTTCCAAAGCACATGGGGGAAGCTTCTGTCTGTCCCCTCCTCCAACTCAGGTGGCTTCCAGAGGCACTTCTCCTCCCACTTCTCCCAAGAGGAAGCTATTTTACGACCCCCCAATATAACATTTGCCTGAGCCAGGACAGTGCATTGTTCTGTGTCTCTGCCCAAAGTTCTGAAGGTGCCCCTCCCCTAATCTAATCAGAGAGGTGTCATCTCCTTTTAGTGGGGAAGCAGGATGCAGCTAGGCCTGGGAAGAGTGGCTGAGCAGGTTTCTCCTGTCGGGGGTAGTTGTCAGGCAGAATTCAGCTAAATGTCACTTAAGTTCCCAGTTTACATCAAACTTACAATTTTTACATATACATTAAATAATTACTTCCTTCAAGTCATTTCAGAATATAGTTTTACATTGTATCCACCTCTCAGCAAGTCTTTCCTTGGCCTGGTTTGGGTTCCTCCGTTCAGTTTTACACAAAGGTCTGGTGGTTTTAAAACGCCGGCTTTCTGATAGTGGTGAGCACTGGTACTGCATCCATTTTTGACATTAAGAAAATGAATTCCCCACAGTCCTGGGTTGCTTTTGGCAATTAGCATTGCCATTCCCAATGGTTTCAGGCTACTGTGTGTGTAGCCCAATGGTGGTTTTAGGCAGTGCCCTCCTGTGCTCACAACATAGTCAAAAATGGGTGGCAGCCTATTCTTCATGTTTTCCCTATGCACTCTCTGGGGAGTTCTGGCCATCATGATGTTTTCCATGCCAATACTGCACAGTTTTATGGTAGGGCTTAGATGCATGGGTAAAAACATCCCACAACATGTGTGTTGGAAGTGCCGCAGGCAAGAAAATGTGGCATAGACATGCATGTTCCACTTAGCGACGACTGATGTCAGCATGTTGAAAGTGTGTTTGGGTCAGGTGCAGGCCTTATGTAGTCATTCAGAGGTGATTGGGTGCATTTGTGACTTGTTTTCCATCACCTCTATGCATTTACCTCCAACTTTTAAGGGGCGGTAACTCCACTGTGTTTTTGGCAGAATTACAGCAGATTTTTTGGTGGTATTTTAGTGGTATTCCAACTTCTAATGCGGCTGAAAAACCGTTTGACATATTGGGGGTAATTCCACCGGTGTAATTAGCGCCATCGCTAATTCCACCTAATGTCGGCAGTAATTCCATGGGACGGTAATTCTGCCAGGGCTAATTCCACCAGCGGAATTAGCACCAGCCTCTAATTCAGAAGTGTGTTAAAAGTGGCACTCATTTTGTTACCGCCACTTTTACCGTATACCGCCCCACAGTCTTTCGTTGCTCCCGAATCTGCAAAAGGTAGGGTAGGAGATAATTATAGGAGTAGAAGGAGCAGGGCAAGTTTGCTTTGTTCCAATATTGATCTGTGCAGAGCTGAAAAGTAGTTGTGTTTGGTGTGTAATGCATTAGATGTTTTGCAAGTTGTCTTGAGCAGTGGTTGATGTATGTTTCAGGTAATGTAAAATGTTTGTGTGGAAAGGGGCTTTAAAGAAGAATGTGGAGAGCTGTGCTTGTCTATCTGTGGTAGGTTATTGTGCTGTTTTGGGAAATGTAGTTTAGACACTTGTCTTGGGGTGGTGCTTTGTACATCCCATTTTGTTAATCTATGTTGTTTCGGTGGTTGAGTTTGTGTCACAATCTGTTGTTGATTAGGGTGAAAGATATAACGATTTAGATGTGGTTATTGTTGCCGTACCTTGCTCAACAGACTACCGAATAACAACTGCAGAGAATCTTTTTGACTTTGTAAACCTCTCAAAGTTGCATGTATTTGTTTATTACTTGCAAATCAGTCTTTAGCTAGCCTTTATGCACAGTTATGATATATTATGCAATGATAGGCCATGCTATGTCAGGTTATGCCATGCTAGGGCATGAATTAAGGCCCTACATTTTTAGGTCAGTGGCCTGGCCCTTACCTTCTGATGCAGCACTGGCACCTCAAGCACACTCCAACTGTAGCGCCATTCAGTCTTACAAGGGGTTTCAGTATATGCAGCTGGACGTGCACCATGAACTAAAAAACAGGGATTATTTAGGCATTGTCTGGATGTGAGAGGTGTTTTTTATTTCTTATTAAAAGGGACATGTAGGGCATGTTAGAGGACCTGTGGCAGCAAGGAGTGCCAGGGGGCAGATCCCCTTAGCATCTTCCACATCCTAGTGCGCCCCTACTATACCTTACCCCCTGACTTCCTTTGTGCTTTTGTAATCTACAACCCATGCACCCTACTTGTGCTCTAGCTATCTTTATGACACGCCTCTTGCCATACCTAATCACGGGGCCCTTTATTTTAATTCAAGCTGGACCCGAGCAGTGAGCAGTGATTTCTGGCAGCACGTCGGTACACATTAATACTAACTACCAAAGCTGTGCTTTCATTTTTAGCAATTTACTTTTTGTAAATGCCCAATAGTGTCTGATCCCCCCACCCCCCAAAAACCTCATTCAAACTCTCTTGTGTTTGCACAAGAGAGTTTGAATGAGAACCATGGATGTGATGGTCCGCACTATGATGGTATTTACAGTGACATATTGGCCTATATCCTAGGCAAAATCATGACACTCTTTTACAGTGATAACACCGACATATATTTGGGCCACAGACGGCGTGAAAACCTGTTTTACAGGGAAGTGCTAGGAATATATTCCAGTGAACGGCATCAGAAATATAGTCCATCAATAACTCAGACTTTGGATTACGCCAGTAATTTAGTGCAGTTGGTTGTTTATTAAGTGCTGCTTGATGTAAAAGTCGCCCTATTAGATAACACGTGTTTCGGCTATTGTAGCCTTTTTTCAAATCAGGGCCTGTATCTGATCTCCTTCAATTATACATATATCCAAAGTGATGGTTAGTATTGCATATTGAATAGTGTACATATACCATTTATGCATTGGAACCACGTTCATCAAATAATACATTGTTTGTAAGCATACAATATTTCGTATATGAACACAGAGAGAAGGGGTTGGTGATGGGAAGGATTGTATAGGTTTTGAGAAAATCACAACAAGTTCAATTCACATTT
Organism: Ambystoma mexicanum; assembly: GCF_040938575.1. Taxonomy (NCBI): domain Eukaryota; kingdom Metazoa; phylum Chordata; class Amphibia; order Caudata; family Ambystomatidae; genus Ambystoma; species Ambystoma mexicanum. Next base: position 836,075,377 of record NC_090923.1, read on the forward strand.
ACATGATAATAATAAATTAATACGAAAAAATCAAAGTAGAAGTAAAGAGAGAAAAAATAAAAGAAAAAATGGGCAGAGAAAAATGTATATTCACATGAGTACATTGCCAAAATATTTTAAACGCTATTAAATTTTCATTTAATAAGGTTATGCTAAGCAGTTGTTTACCTTATTGTTTCGGTATAATTTATAATTGGCCTTGGGTCTTTAACTGATTCAATGGGTTAGATCCCTGTAAATAAATCGAGTGGAGTTCTTTAAAATATATACTAGCAACACATTTCTAGTTTCAAAGTGTTTCTTTTAATTATTTCAATTATTTGGTTTGTTCGGATTGTACCAATATAAATTGCTTATTTAAAGCTGCGAGTTGTAATAGTCATGAGAGTCATTCCCATAGAGTTTTGAGTATATAACCTGGACATTGCAGTTATTTTGTGTGCCGCTGTCAATAAATCATCATATGTATATAAGCATCTGAGCCCCCTTACAGTCGTTTTCCAGTCAAATACGCACTTGTGTACTTTTACTAGTTCTTGTAATTATCTTATACCGTCCCCGCGGTCTTTCACATCTCAGAATCTACGTCTAATGGGCTTTACAGAGAGTAATTGTCAGACAGTCTCTTACCTTCAGCTTTCCTAGCTTCGATCAATCGCACGCGTTGGCTATAGTCAAAGACGCCGGAATGGCGTCTCCGCATTGTTTTAGCTTCTTGTTGCATTGTCACGACAACGCTTCTTTGCAAGTCGTTTCACTGTTTCTGTGAAAACTTGTCTAAAACATGGGCGCCATATTTTGGGCTGATTCCTATAGATTTGCACTGATATGTATGTTACGTGTGTAAGGAAAACGATTTATGTCAGATCCTACGCGTAAGCAATCATAAATTACCTGATTACTCTGGATAAACTAATTAGGCATTGATAATTTCAATAAAAATACATGACGTAAATTCGTAACTGTTACTAGTAACTCGTTATAGAAGTGACACGAAAAGATATATTAGCAACAATAATAAGTGAAAGTGGGGAACCCATCCTAATGTACTGTATTATCATATGCTTGCATGAATGTTAGTACACATCTCCACATGTTATTAGCAGACTTGTTCTGATTGGCGTATTCCAGCCAAATAGGAAATACAGTGTGGGTTAGATTTACGTACTTGTCATCCCTTGTGTGCTGATTCCATTCTAATTAGCGTCAACCTTTGTTAATACTGATGCCTTTATTTGCGCTAAATTAAGATAATTAAGGTATTTTTACCTTAATATCATACAATTTTTTTGTTTGGGAAGTTTCCTTATATTATAGAAAAGCCACCATTTCACTATCTGAGTTAAGACCGTTAACTTTGGTGTTAAATTGACAAATTAATCTCGCTTCTGCCTGGCAGAGAGTTTTCTCTCGCTTTCCACCCCTTTTTCCCATTTTAATGTGACAGAGACCAATGAACCTAATACCTGTTTTACTCGCCATTTGATGTTTGTCCTGCCAGTTCAGAGCAAACGGGAGACGCGGATCTTGGCTACCTATTCTTGCCAAGTGCTCCCTGATCCGAATCCTTAACTCCCTAATAGTACTGCCTATATAGATCTTGTCACATATGCACACAATACCATAAACCACAAACTTTGTGTTCCAATTAATTCCTTGTTTAATTTCTATTTCATGTTTTACAGGGAAGTGCTAGAAATATATTCCAGTGAAAGGCATCAGAAATATAAGCTTTACAGTAGCAGTGCTGGCACACATTGCAGATTGGTCAGCATCATGGAAGTGTTTTACTGGGGCAATGCTCTCATATATTTGGTCATAGACATCATGGAAATGTGTTTTATAGGGCCATTCTGGCATTCATCATAGACATGGGCACCATGAACAGTTGTATCACAGTGGCTATGCTGGTATACACAGTGGGCACAGGCATCATGAAAATGTTGTAAAATGCTCCTTTTTACTGTGTGTGACCCGACTATCCTCTACAGGATATTTTTCACAGAACCAATTCTAAGTTGTTTATCTACTTACCCAGTTTATTTTTGTTAACAGATTGCTCTGAAATGCATGAATTTCAACCCGTTTTTTAAAAAAAACATTTTCTGAGAGAGAACACCTCAAATCCACAGACATTTGTTGGGGCTCCCTTGCTACTCTTAGTCCTTTGCACAAATGCATGGAAAATGTTCATGGCACTTCAATGAAAAGGTCTACACCTGGCACTAACCTGGTATCATTTATAATGGAAGTGCTTCATCAGAATGCCCAGGCCCCTCGCATCAAAGGCTGACCCCAACCACATAGGGTAACAAATAGAAAAAGGATCAATAGACATAGGGGCTAACGACTGTTGATGCTCATGTTTATTGTAAGAAAACCAGCCCAGGTTAAACTCAATTTTCAAACATGAATGTGACACACCCCTTGAAAAATATGCCTCTGAATTATTTACTTGTGTTTCATTCTCCTCTTTTTTGCTTTTCCGTTAGTTTAGTTTTTAAAAATATATGCGGAATACAAAGATTGCTCACATTTTGTTTTAAAAACAAATTCAATAATAAATATTTCAATCCATGAGTTTTCTTTTTTTTAATTTTGATGGTTCGACAAAACCATGCTCCATATCAAACAAACCTTGGTTATACATCAGCGACCACAGAGGAACTACAGAAACGTGTTTTTTCAGGATCAGAATATAGAGCCAACCCAGAGTGGGGCTCCTCAAAGTGTTGGAAATCAGAGAACCCTTCATAGGACTTATTTTTACAAAGGTAGCGGGCGCCCCTCTCTCGCAAGAACAGACATGATAACCTGTTCAGGAACCTGGGATTGGTAACCCTAGGTCTCCTGGGGGCAACCAGACGTGGTCTCCCTCTCACTGTGCTTAGAGAGGCATCAGCTTCACCTCACTGATGATCCCCAACAAGGGTGAAACACGTGTATGGGGTTGCTGGTGGTACTCTCGTTCAGATTGGAGTTGCCATTGTATTTCGGTGCTGGACTGCCCCTGGGCAGGACAAAGACTGATATGCAAATGGATATTTCCCATCTGTGAAAGGCACAGTGAGTAAAAGCAGTGGCTGCGAACTCTCAAGTGGTTAATAACCACTGAACAGGTTATCATGTCTGTTCTTGCGAGAGAGGGGCGCCCGCTACCTTTGTAAAACTGTCTTCATAGGACTTAGACAAGGGTGAGGCTGGTGCAGCCACTTCTACTCTACCTAATGCTCTTATGGAAGCTATTCCTGCTACAATACCTGAGAACCAATAACTGAACCATAAGCTGAAGCTGGAGACTATAAGAGCAAAGAAGGATGTGGTGCGGGAAATGTGGGAGAAGGAAGAGGGGTGTGGGAAAACCTGAAGCTGGAGATTAACAGAGAGAAAAGAGCATGGAAAACCATTAAAGTGTTGACTGGCAGAGAGAAGCGAGAGACTGATTAAACGCAACATATGTCAACCAACAAGGCCTTGTTGAGAGGAGTGAAATAGGAGGACAGGATTCCCTTCTGTCCCAAGTTTCATAATTCTCATATGTATCTACCAGCAAACAAAAAGACCACCATCAAGTACATTTTATCATGCAAATGTATTTGTCTTTTAAGAAACACCATCTGTCACTTTTCCAGTAAACTCACCTTCTTGCACAACAGAGGAATAATGCATTGACCAGGCATGTCAACACAAATAACAATAACTAACTGTAAAAATACAAACTGTACATAATATTACAGAGACACCAAAGAAAAAAGGAACAAGATACGTGAGCTGGAAACTTTGGATAAAAGGTTAGTCACACAAAAAGAATCCCCATCATTACAGTAAATAGAAATGCAATATCACTGCAAGAGATTCTACAAAATCACTCCTATCATACTACATAAAGACTCCACTAATTTAAAGCACAACTAAAATCAACAGAACAAGACCTTTATGTAAAATTAAAACCTGAATTTAGTAACTAAGCAACTGTAGTTTATTGGTAAAATACCCACCTATAACATCACCAAGCATGCGTTAACATCTTCAAGCCATCAGAGTGCCAATGGAGAGATGCTGCTTTCCTCAGGAGAACAAGCAAACAGCCAACAAATAGCAATTGACCCCTGAAGCTTAAATCGCTAGGAAAGAAAAATGAGAAGCTGGAAATATCTGCAAAGACTGAGAACACCACTACTATCGGGGATACAGTAACATATATACAAGTTTAAATTCATGTTAAGAGAATCCATTGACAATGTAACAACTGTGAGGAGAACCAACACGAATCCTAAGCATGAGTGGAACAGAGGCGAAAGAGAGGGACCCAATTCCTGCCTCCCTACTTGTGCAAGCATGTGCTGTTGCAGACCCTTAGCTGTAGCCTTGTCTTTTGATGCAGCTACACACCAGTGTTTTCTCTCACTTTCGGACACATCCAATCCGAAGTAGTGCAGCGAAGAGAAAAATGGGGCATCCAGACCTACCACTCACACGCTGAGACACCAAAACTAATCACGGTGCAGCAGAGACCCAAGCACAGCAACTGGAGACTATCAAGAGAGAGATACTGTCTGCAGTGGCACAGCGCTACAATGTTGGAACACACCACACTGGGCTGGTGGATGATGGCAGAAATCCCGCTCTGGAAGATAATGAGCCCCTAGACCACAAGGGGCTAAGAAGAAAAATGTAGCTATTTCCCATACTTACCGAGACGGTTGGAGGAAACGTATCTACAAACATGGATTATACCAACGTCAATGGGCGCCATGGTTATTTCACAGCGATCCCATGCAGAGAAAGTGGGCATGGTTTAGACCCCTTTTAAATACTTTCCCCTTGCACATACACATCCCACTAGGGGAGGAGAGGCCAGGATTGGCTAGTGAAATCTGGCAAATCTGGACAAAGGGAGGGCAATATAAGCAGGGGACTGGAAACAGGAAGTGTGGGTTATTCAGGTGAGGGCAGTAGTGGAGGTGGGCCAAGAGACCAGCAGGAAGGTAGAAACGAAGGGGCAGTGTGTGGAAGAGATTCGTGTGAACATGTGAGGCATTGGCATAGTGGTTCTGCAGTGTGAATGGGCACATGTGCGAGATAAGTGTGTACAATCGATAGGAGTGACTCTGGGAATGCTGGTACATAGTTTAAGGAGGGTGGTTGAGTAGTAGTGTACTAGGAGTAGAAGTAGTGTAGGAGTAGTATTAGCAGTGTGGGAGGAGTAGTAGGAGTAGTAGTGTGGGAGTATTTAATTTAATTTAATTGTTTTTTTTTATAACGTGCCTAATACCAAACCTGAGTTCAGTTTCTAAGCGTGGATCCGGGATTCAAAGCTCTGTTGCCCGCTCTGTGTGGTCTTGCTTCCAAGACCAGCGAGTTTCCCCTTTGCTATCCTCCATTCACAATGAGTCGCTGTATGACTAGCATTAGAGTGGAAAGAGGAGAGGTAGTGGTATGGAAGGAAGAGTATTAGTAGAGAGGGAGTAGTAGTAGTAGTATGGAAGGAGTAGTAGTGGGCAGAGGAGTTGTAGTCGTAGAAAGGGAGGAGAAGTAGCGGACATACTAGGGGTTACCGTTAAATAGAACAAAGTGGGAGATATGGACACCTAGGTTATGGTAGGGACCCATGGAAGATGAGATAGACCGACAGCTCTAGAGTCCACAAACAGTTCAACAGTTGAACTGTTCATCAGACTCAGTGGGCCTCACTACAAGCATGGCGGTCCGGGAACTATGGTACCAGTAAGCATGTACCGTAGTTCCGGGACCACCATACTAAGAGCTCTGCTCGTGGGTGCCGTCTCACCTGCCAAGTTTTTCCTGGCGGGTGTAATGGCACCCGCAAGCAGAGCACGTCGGATGCACCGGCTCAACTCTGAATGTGCCGGTGCATCTGACGTCCCCAACCCCATTCAGCCTATTGGGGCAGAATGGGGATCGGGAGGCCCTTGATTCCAGCACCCGCAAATGGGCAATTACCGGGTCCGCCGAGCTCGGCATGACCCGGTTTTTACCCATTCGCGGGTGCCAGAAAAAATACAACTCCAGCGGCAGCCGTGCTGTTTTTAACGGCAGGGCTACCGCCAGAGTTGTAATGAGGCCCAGTGTCTTATTGTTGTGTTCCATCTGTGACATAACCAACTGATAATGTATGCCACAAAATCAAGTCTTATTAATTTTTTCACTGCAAACACTAATTTTAAAGCAACATACAAAACAACAAACTAAAGCACATCCATCCAACTTATTTCTTTCAGGTATACCTGTACTTGCAAGTGAACCTGGCGAAGGGAATGCAAACCAACACCCCCAAACCACCTACAAACCTGACAAACACAGATTCCACGCAGCTCACAACAAACACACATACTATCCTACCATCAAGAAGCACCACAGCTACTGATACCACACCAACTACAAATACCAACATTACACTTACTACTAGCAGAACTATACCCATTACTGCAACTACTCACACTATCCCCACTATTACATGCATTACCACTGTGATGAATCTGGAGGTTTTATCCCTTCTTCCTTGGGGTGGGGGGCAGCCCGTTTGAAACTAGGGAGGTAAGCCTGCTCAGCAAAATCCTCTCTAGACTTTTGGGAAAGCAGGACCTCACCCCCGTCGAGACAAGGACTCCCATTCCCACAGGGAACCCCTATAACTAAGGCATTATCTGCATAAAGAGGAATCAGAGAAACTGATGTAACCTTCAGCTGTGGGGCTCAAAATAATACTGAAAATGCCTTTGGATATTTGGCTCAAGACAATGTTGGTCTTTCTGCCGGCCCGACAGCTGAACATAAACAACATGCCCCTTTTTGGTCACGGAGCGAGAATAAAGGTACGATCACCCTGGAATGCCAGAGAAGAAGCAATACTCTGAGGCAAACCTTTGACGTAAGCGTGTCACTGAGAAACAGAGCCCTGCTGCCCAGCGGAACCTTCTGTGGCACGGAGAGAAGCAGGAGAGAGAATGGGAATCTGTTAACGTGGTCGGAAGCGGCTGACACTCTGTACACCAGTACTCATTGGTACAGAACCTCAGTGCGGCTTGACTGCTGGGATCGAGTAAAGCGTACGCACGTTGGTATGCACGCGTGTGTGGGTCCTTTCCTTTAGCAGGAAGTCGCAGGACCTGCCTTGACTGAACAGACGACGATGGAGATTGAGCTCAGGGAGCTCAGGGAGCTCAGGGCAGCCTCAGGGCAGCCTTGACTGATCTTGTGTGTACACCCGTGAGGTTGAGACGGAGGCAGCTGAGGCTCAGAGGCTCGGAGGTGGGTGCCTGCAGCAGGTCCGTGGTGGCGGTGGCAGCGATCTGAAGTAGCCTACGGCCACGACCCCCGCCTAGCGCTCTCTGGTTACACTCACAGCATTTACAGACCCGCGGGGGACCCGCGAGGCACAGAGGCACAAAGGCATAGAGATATGGAGGTGAGTGCTCACAGCGGCCCGAAGTAGACCGCGAAGTAGACCGCGGCGGTGGTGACCCCTGCCATATCCGCCATCTCCACAGATAATCACGTCCGGTGGGCCTCGTAATAGCGCTAGTATTGGTATTAGTATTAGTATCTGTACAAATCGCGTAGCCAACTTGCCAAATAGTGACTGCCACCCAGACAGCTACCCCGACCGGCCCAATTGATACCGATAGCACCCTTACATGAGCCTGAGACTGTTGGAGAAACAGTGAGTGAACCGGGGCTTGTGTTAATATATAAACATTGACACCGGTATTGATAAAAGTGGGCTGTTGTCATTTATTTTTAGACAGCAGTGATCTCGGGCCGCAAGTCCCTTTCATAAGCCTCCTTAAACGAGAGCATCAGAGACTATTCTGAGACAACCCGCAGCTCTCTGACAGAAATCTTGGAGTGGATAGCGGAAAGGAAGTGACCGGGGCCGGATTTAGGCTATATAAAGCAAAAAAGGGGGAGACTGTGGGAGATTTTACTCCTTTGATCCCCCATATTTTTATTTTTTGGCCTAATCTTCGGTCAACGAAGGGGTAAAAAATGGCCCGTTATAACCTAAGGAGTGAACAACATGTTGATGATTTAAGAGCTCCAGAATGGGATGGTTCCTATATTGAAAAGTCCCTGCACGAGGATGTGAACCCCGAAAGTTCTCAAACTCCAATTGCCTCAACAAGAAACAACAACGTAATAGAGGCACAAATCCATCAAGAACTTCAAGTGGACATACTAACGGAGGGAGAAATCTTAAGGGACTCAATCAGGAACACCCCACTTGGACGGGTGAAAGACTTTACCCTGACATCAACTAATATAAAAGGGACTATTGATTACTACTTCCAGAAATCTGCACAAGTAAATTTAAATGAATCTATGCCACATTCCCCAAAACCTTCTAATCAAAACATCAATTTACAAACGGAGACCAGTGGATCTGAACCACTCATTCCAGTTATGGAATTCTCAAGAAACCCAAATCATCTGCTGAATTCGGTGCAGAATATACAACTGTATGAGGAAAGATTAAATTCAACAGTGGCATCAAGAGGGGACACGATTGCGTCTGATGGAATTTTACTGAATGTCCCAGTGCAAGCACCAAGTACGACACAGGGAAACAAGAACCAAGCCCCAAATGATGGTGACTCTTCTCTCTCGGCTCTAAATTTTGTTTTAAACTCCTTGGTGAAGGTTTTTGACCTTCTAAAAAGAGATGTGCAGACCCATACAGGGATTTTAATGGAAATGACAAAAGATATCGAACAAATCGAATTCTCAGTCGTAGGCCAAAATAATGTAATAAACTGTTCGGTTCTGCCCCTGATGATAAAGATGGAAGATAACTATACAAAGCATAGTGGAGATTTAATGGAAAGTAAGCACCAAATGACTTCTCTTACGAGCGAGAATAAGGAGATTAAAGATCTGTTATTGCAAATTAACGAAAGAAATGTTCTGACTTCTTCAACAAACCAAGACCTAGTAATTAAAACAAAAGACTCAGTCCCCGAATTGAACGCCTTCGGGGATGATACTCCCCCATCAGAATCAATAATGGAAGAATTCTGCCGATTGGCACAGATTGCTGAGACAACGGCGGAGCAGTTGACGGAAGATCTATGGGAAACTACAGAAAACCACGAAGATGAGGCAGAAAATAACTATATGTGGAAGAAGAGTTTGCAACAATCTTACAAGAGAAGGAGGAGAGAAAAGCGGAAGACCCAAAAACAAAACAATACAGACTCAAATTCACGAGGTCGACAAGAAAAGAAAACAAAAAACGTGAAGAATATTAGATCAAAAAAATCAAAGGTAAATAGCTTCGTTAAGGGGATTTCAGATCCTGCGGAAATTAAGGAGAACCAAAATACCTTGGATAAAGATGGTAGAAGCAAAGGTAAGGACTCTCTACAACAAGAAAGAACTGCCGGGGTAAACAAACCCAGAAAACAACAAAGGAAAAGACATCAGATTGATAGAATCCCCGAAGTAGAAGGAGATGAACACCCGGCAAAGAAAACAATGAGTACTCAAACAGAAGGGAAAACTGCCGAACTTGATAGAAATCAACCTCGACATGATTCGACTAGATCAGAGACTACAGGGAAGTTGTTAAAAATAGCCCCTATATTTCTTCAAAAACAAAAAAAGCTTTTCAAAGTACCAATGAAGACCCAGACTGGCCTAAGAATAGCCCCAATATTCAACCAAATAAAAATAAAGACTGGAGATTTGGAGATTGCTCAGGATTCTAGGATGGGTCATGCAGAGGATATAATACGCATTCAAACATCAACATTGAATACGAATACCTACGATCAAACCGAAGAGGCAAGAAGAGAAGAGACTGCAAACATCTCAGTGGGAAACTCACCCTCTGAAATAGTAACAGAAAGAACCACAAACGCCCAAGATGATCCGAATCCATATGCAATCCCGAGACTGTGGCTTACAAACGAGGAAAATCGAAAGCCTGGTAAACCATTGAATAGGAGCTTGATTCTATCATTGGTTAAAAAACTCCCAGAACTATACTTATTTTCCACAAATGACATTGAATATGTTTGTTTCCCGGAGCCAGAATGTATTAGCTTAGTTGAAGTTGGATTTGCTTCCAAATTGGGGGTAAAAGCTTTTTTAAACCTACAAGAAAGATTAAGGGAGGTGGGTTTGGAAGTATACGAGCAATTGCCATCTCAGGTAATAGAAATGATTGAAATTGAGGAACAAGAGTTAACCAAGGGAAACACCTCCTTACTGCATGAAACCAATCGGGGAAAAAATGAAAATATTATTAATGACGGGTTACAAATAACATCTTGGTCAATGCTACCAGAGATAATTTTGCAAGTCTGTCAGAAGTTGGGTGTATCACAGAAGTCTCTTTAATAGTGACAAACTGAGAATCACTAGTTGGAACTCTCGGGGATCCAGTTCATTCAAAAATAACAAAATGAGAGCGTTGTTATTTGGGGGAAACGATTTGATCTTGCTACAGGAAACATGGTTAGTAAACACCCCGGTACTTGAAGGCTTTGCATTGATAGCTCAACCAGCGAATTGCAAAGCCAAGGGTAGACCGACGGGAGGTTTGCTGATCGCCTGTAGAAAGCCTTTGTTTAAAGAAATAACAATGTTACCTTGTAAACAGGAGGGAATATTGGTGGGGAGAGTGGTCACTTCCCCCAAAAGTTCTTCAGGCATGGAGATAATAATTGTAAATCTGTATTGGAATCCCGTGTGGGAAAAACTCTCAGAGTTTCTAGAGTCAATTGCAATAATTCTTTGCGACATTAACATAACGTACTCTGGGGCACACCTATTGGTAGCAGGAGATTTAAATTCGCAATGTATCAAATCCAAAAGCCATACAGGGAAAACGAAAGAAGCAACAAATAATGGGAGAAAATGGTCGAACTTCTTTAAGGACTGGAATTTAAAATTCCTAAATGGCTCCATAGAAGGTGATGTTCCATCGGTCACAACGTGGGAGAGGGGTTCCTCGGAATCGACACTGGATTACATGCTTTTATCAACCAAATGTTTCGATACCTGTACATATTTTTCAGTGGCCGATGGTGGAACAAGTGATCATAAGCAATTAGTTGCACACTTAAATTGGTTTAGTGAGGAAAAAATAGATATTTGGGACCAAAAAGTAGAAATCAATGCACAGAAAAATCGGTTGATAAAATACAAGAGGGAAGGAGAGCGGTTAAATAAAGCTCTGAATGGAATCGCCAACTTAGGAGAACAAAATATTTTATATCAGCACTGTGACCCATCACGGTTTCATGAATTCTTATGGTCAATTGATCCCCCGTCAAGCACCCAATAGAGCTTGCGGCGAGTACACAAACACTTTTTTGATGAAGCAGTCTGGGTTAAAAAACGCGAGACGCAAAAACAATTAAGACTCGCCAAGAAACAGACTAAAAGTTTACTAGACCTAGAGATAATATCAAAAAAAATTAAGAATGATTTGAAGAGTTGGACCAGACAACACAGATGAAAACTATGGCAGAAAGATGGGGAAGAGATGCTGTGTGCATTACAAAATAACTCCTCGCGAAATTTCTGGTCATTAATAAATGCGCCTCTATTACATCAAACCACTGTACAGACGAATAATGTGTCAGAAGCTAAATGGTTAACTTATTTCAGCACAAAATATCAAGAACCAACGGGAGGACAAAAATATAGAAGTGTTAATGGAAATTGGAGTTTAAATTTTGACAAAGAGGATATTTTAAATTTGATCTTAAAATCCTCGGCGTCGAGATCTGCGGGCCCAAACGGACTAACTTATCAAGTCCTCAAAGGAAACGGGGCATTGTGGGCGGAAATCCTATATACCCTGTACAAGAAAGTAATTGCTAATAAAATAATTCCATCTTCTTGGAAGACAGCAATTATAATCCCGATCTTTAAGCAGGGAGACCGCAAAAACCCCATCAGTTATAGGCTGATAACACTGCTTGATGTAGAAAGCAAGTTGTTTACAAGTCTGATATTAACAGAACTTGAAACATGGGCAAAACAAAATAACATAATCCCTAAACAGCAGACTGGATTTAGAAAAGGACATTCAACTTCATTGAACGGTATAATATTAGCTTCATTATCAAATCTGAAAGATAAAAACAATAAAGGTAGACTTTATGGAGCATTTATCGATTTGTCAAGTGCTTTTGACATGGTAAATCGAGTTAAATTATGGAGTAAGCTGGAACAACAAGGGGCTCCCAAAACTCTAATTAACATACTAGTAAAACTTCATGACAGAAACACAGCAGGAGTAAGATTAAATATGGATGGATACCTGTCAGAATACATTAGCATAGGTAGGGGGGTTAGACAGGGTTGTATGGTTGCTCCATTTCTTTTTAAGTTCTATTTGGGAGACTTTGAAGATGCCCTAGAATCGTCATCATTAATAAGCCCTAAGGTGGGTTCTTTGGTCGTAAGATGGCTTATGTATGCGGACGATATAGTCCTCCTTGATAGGACTCCCATCGGTCTACAAAGATTGTTGAATGCTCTCGACAAGTATATGAAACTAAATGATCTGGTTGTAAACCCAGACAAATCTAAGATCGTAATATTTGAGCAGAAAGGCTGCAAAGAAATAAAATACCGGTGGTCAATTGGCAGTAACCAGATACCGGTTGTAAAAGAAGTAATGTATCTGGGTACCACTGTGTATGCGACCCCTACAGTTGGGAAACAGTACGGTGAAATCCTGGCTAAAGGGACACAACTAATAGCTCAGATGAAGAAGATTGCAAGCCTTTATGGCAAATTCTCAATCATGCCCGTCATAAATTTCTATGTGGCCAAAGTAATCCCAGTACTATTGTACGGAATCGAATCTAAACCTTTGTTGTGGTCAATAGACTGGCAAAAAATAGAAGGTTACATTTGGAAACAGGTATTAGGATTGCCTAAAGGTTTACACACGATAACCCTCAGATACGAGCTTGGATTAAAATCTTTAAAATACGTAGTCGATTGGAAACTCCTGTCCTTGTATAGATCAATTATTGTGCCAATGACTAATACATTATATGAAAATTTACTAGAAAATATGAATTTAGATTCCTCACTCATCTTGACAGAACTCAAAAGGATAGCAGAAAATCTGCTGACTTATTGTGAATCAGATAAATTAACTTTGAGTACAAAACCGCTGAAAGTTAAGAAGTCTTTATCTCTGAGAGACTGGATCTCAACAGGGGACATGGTGAGATCATCCTCTATTCCAGAAGGGTTTTTTAAGTACGGGAAAAAACAGGGTGTAGTACCAAGATACTTGATGAAGTTCCCTAACCCAAAAGGAAGACAACATTTTATGAGGGTACGGTTAAATTTGATCAAAACTGGATCAGTGTTAACAAAATGGGGGTCACTGAAGGGGCTCGTAGTTTATGCATGGAATGCTCAGATTTAAGCAAACAAACACGAGAGCACCTGCTAAGATTCTGTAAAGGCACTTGGAAAATTAGGGTGGAATACTTAGGGAATTCAGTTGGGTCATTGGATAGTTTATCTTCCGATGCCTTCTGGGAAAGAATGATTGCGGGCCATGAAACAAAATTAACCTTAAATATTTTAAGGGTCTTGCAAAAGACAGGTTTTATCTCACCAGAATACTGTTGATTTATTGTCAAAAAAAAAAAATTAGGGAAAATTAATTAGTTATTGACGTGTTGAATTCAATTTTAATATGCTAATCGTATAAAATTGTGATGAATTGATTTTAAATGTTATTTAGATATATTTTATAAATATGATGTTTTTCTTATATGTATATATGCATTATTTTTGTATGTGAAAAAACCCCAAATGAGGTTATATCACAATAAAAAAAAAAAAAAAAAAGAAGCAGGAGAGAGATGCTGCGGACCCGACACATATAAGTGCAGAGTGAGCCAAGACCGAGTATAGCCGGCCTTATCTGGAGACACAGAGGACGTGGTGGGCCCGAGGTTTGAGAAACAATGACAAACCCAGACCGTGAGGGAGGAACTCATCCCCTGCTCACAATGACAGAGCCCAGGAGCCCAGAAAGGCTGATACGAGCTGACTGCAAAACTCGCTCGTATCCAGATGGAACATTTCTGGTACGCCACTGCTACCAAGCAAATGCCACCTCACTGGTACCTGGGTTGCTCATACTGGAGGGGGGTGAAGAGACCAGGGAGTGAAGGGGGAAGAAGGAATGATTTCCCTAAACCCATATCAGGGACAGGAAGGCCTGTAGAGAGAGAACGAAGCAAGTAACACCAAGGATTACAGGAGCCCAAGAAACCTGCATCTTGCAATCAGCTAAACGATAACCAAGAGAGACATATGCAAAGAGGGGTTACAAATACCCCTGGGAGATAAGTGACATAGGGGACAGAGAAGCCCAGGGAGCCAGAGGGGCCCAATAAAACCAATTCAAGGAGAGCACAGAGGCAAACAATATATGAACCGAGTGGGGAGAAATCCAGCCAAGTGGTGGAAAGGGATTAAGGAGGTATCCCTCCACCTACGACAACTTGGACATTTTATCTTTTCAGAAACGTGAGACTTTATTTAGCAAACTTGAGAAACTTGTGGACCTTTGACAGATGGCCAAGAACTGTTAAACCAGGGAGAATTGTTTTCTAGGGATAAGCATTGGATCCAAAACCAGGATAGATTGGGGTTCTAAAGGCAGGACACTCTCCCTAGTTTTTAGGTGTGGTAGGGCCAGTTTAGAGGATTGGAGTTGGACAGAGGACCATTTTTGTTATTATTACTATTCACAAGCATTTTAGTATAGTTTGTTAGGAAGGGAACTCCCTTCATAGCAATGGGGCTAGACAGCAGTTTTCTTTTCAATTAAATAAAACCCTTTGATAACATGTCCTCTGGTCTCAGTCCTCCTTCTGGCTTGCCACAACACACTCACACTTAAATGCCACAAACTCCTTTTCATCCCTACACCACAAGACAACTCCACCCCTGCTGGCAGCCCCCCAACATATTTAAACAACTCATACATCTACAATCACCGCAACCACCACAGCATGCACTCTTACAAGCAAACCTACAAATGGCATCCTGTGAGGAAACTGTAGTCCTTGGTGTGGGAAGATTTTGAGGTCCAATGCCAGCAAGATGTAAACACAGTCAAAGCAGTAATTTGCTCCATATGCTTGGGCTATTTAGAATGAGACAATCCCAGTAAGTACAGGTTGGGTATACCTTCTATGCACCTCCAAATAGGCCAAAAGCACCTAATCATTTACCATGACCATATGACTCTGGACTCAACAACAAACAGGGCTCCACTAACCCCTTGATCGCCTACTTTCCCCACTATTACCACCACAACCTCCATGGCTAGAAGGCGGCCTAAAGAAAACCATTAAAACAATATCTCATACACTCCCCCACACACTGACTGGGACAAACACATAGACACATACCCCATATTTTGTTAGTGAGCCATACCCTCTACTAAGGCCATAAGTCCAAACCTATAAGGTGTACTTGAACTATGCCACATATTGCCTAAAGTGCTGTGTGCAACTTCAGGTAATGATACACACTACTCATATCACATAGTTCAGTAAATCCTCATTTTAATTAACTGAATGGACAGGGTTAGGTTACTAGGAGAAACTCGACAACTAAAGACAAACCTCTAACTGAAACTGTGAAAGGATGGGTTCAACTCAGTAGTGATCCCTTAGTGCTCCCGTCATGATCGAACATAAGATCCAAAGCCTATTTTGAAAAGCCCATGCCCCTCTAGGGACAAAATCTATAAAGAAGTGACCAAATGATGTGGCCAACAAAAATGTCTCAATCCTAATCTTAATTGGTATTTTGCTTCTCGGCTACCCTAAGCTAATAACACAAAAGTTCCAAAGATTTGACCAAAGCAAAAGTTCATAATGTGCTCCTCAAAATCCATCTCTATTCTAATGCAAAAGAAACCAACTTGTTCCTTAGGTCTCTCAAGGTTTACAACAGGCCCCACTATGGCATTGGATTTCCGAATTCATGGCAGGTCCCTCCAGGACCTTCTGTCCTCTGTCTCCCTTTGTATCGGGGTTCTTTATTCCTCTGGCATCTTGGTACCAACAGTCCAGGATTCACAGTAGGCCTCTGTCAGGCTGCCACATTTGCAACAAGTCTCCCTTTTAAGCCTTGGGTTACAGGACTCACCTTTCCTCTTCTATTTGAGTACTTTATTCTCCTGTCTTTTTTGTATCAAGAGCACAGGATTCCCAATAGGCCGCTCTCATTGACCTACAGCATTCACAGCAAGCCTCCCACCATGGCCTAAGGTTCCAGGACTCACAAAGGCCTCTCTCCTTGAAAATGATCCTTCCTGGCAGGGCCTGGAATCTTTCATTATCTTTCCCCAGGGGTCACCGGTGGAAGGTCCCAGGCTTTGGCTTTCCAGTTCCCCCAACGAGCACAGAGGAGCTGTGGTGTCCTTCTGGCAAGCCTTCCTCCTTCGGGCCTGTCAGGTCTTAACAGCTCTCTCCTTCCTTCCAGCCTCTCTAGGCTTGCACTGCCTTCCTCCTGGCAATAGTCCTTCCAGGAGTCCTCCTTCTAGCAGTCTCCCCTTATATCCAGGGAGAATCAGCAGCTACATTTGTGTACTCTGAATCGAAGACACTAGATTACTTAACCCAGCCATTTTGATGCTTATGGGACATTGGTGCAGTGAACTCGGATTGGTTACTTCCTAGGCTTATTTCTCTCCCTCCCTGGGATTGGTTATACTCAGTGGTTAGAGTTCCTCTTACTAGCTCTTTAGGAAGTGGTTCTTGGTGTTTGCAATTTGGTGCCATCTTGGAAAGCCCTCTGTCTGTGACAGGGGTTCTGCGACCTTTCTTGTGGTTGTTCGGCCCCAACCTCGTTGGATCTTTGGATCTTGGTCTTACATTTGAATGCACTTTGATTTAGGTAAGACTTGTTTCGCTTCTGCCTAGCCCACCCTTGCCAGTTTGCAGATTTTGGGGCCAGTTTGCTGCAGGGCACAGTGTAAGGAGAAATTATGTGTCTCCAGGTGATCCAAAATAACGCTGTCAGAACAGTAAAAGGGCTGAAGAAGCACAAACATGTTTCTGATGCTAGGAGAGATCTCCACTGGCTACGTAAAGAAAGTAGAGTGACCTCCCACCTCTTATGTGTTGCACACAAATGTCTATATGGATTAAGTCCAGCCTATCTCTCTAATTGCCTTTCTTGGTTGCCAACAAGGATGACACTAAGATCGAAACAATAAGGGGCTACTCAGCATGCCATGGTACAAATTGGTAGGGGTCAACCAGGGGTCATTTAGCTATGCGGCACGTAAGAGCTAGAATGCGCTGCCTCTCGATTTCAGGTTGTGCTAATCTTTCTCTACTTTTAAGAAGGATCTGAAAACCAGGCTGTTTGGATGAACCCTAGGCTAACTACTGCGCCCCAGCCAGGCTTGGTCTGTGGGCGGTCTGCCCTCTCCTAGGCAGAGTCTCTGTTTTTATATGTTATGATTATATGTTCTACGTCCTGTTAGCGCTATTATGCCTCCGGGCCAGTGACTTGCGCTTTATAAACATAAATACATAGATAAATTCCTATGGTTGTATGATTCACAGCCTTTTAAATCGGAAAAATATTCCACTTTATTGAGGGCGGCATACTTCTGTTGCTGAGGCATGCTGATACTTGTAGTTTAAGTTCCTTCCTTTGGATAAAGGCAGACTGAGTGAGGTAGTAAAGGGCCTATGGGATACATATGTGATCCTCCTCAGGGAGATATATCAGGTAGCGGCTCGATCTGCTGCATCTCTAGAGGCCCATTATTCCCATAGGTTATCATAGAGAATCTGTTGAATTCACCACAGTGCATAAGTGCCATTACTCTGGTTCAAGTAAAAATGGAGATTCAATTTATAAAACGCAGCACAACAAAATCCATTTTTAGAAAGGAAAATAATAAACTATAGATACTATACACAATAGCTGTATATTTATTGCAAATAAGAAATGTGAAGAACGCTGCACCTAAAAATAAAAATCAAAGGCATATGAAAATATATATGTTATTTAACCGTTAAAATCACATCAATTGAAGCAATGTTTCAGCAATGTCAGTTGTAATGTGTTTTTATTTTGTTATGTTTAGTATTAATGTTGGTGTTGTTGTATATTATGTTTAGTGTTTAATAGCAAGTTAAACCTTAGTGTTGGCATTTATAGATTTTAACCTACATATAGATAAAAACCTTAAATTAATTTTTAATATATGATATTGCAAGTCACTGGGCAGTTTGTGACCAAAGATAGGAACAAGGCCAAAGGTTGTGTTCCATTAAAAGATAATTAAAATCCAAGGTGCAAAAACTAGCTATACACATTTTAATACAATGCATTTAAAAAACATTGTGTGGTTTAAAATAAGTGATAATATGCCAATTGATGCTTTCTCTGCAATGTTTAACTCCAGTAGTGCATAGAATAAACATAGTACTAATCAGCCAATAGTTGTGAAGGGTCACAGAAAGCTATTTGGGAAGAAAGGATCTGAAAGAATAAATCACAACTTTAATTAGGTATTCCAGTGGTAGCTGGAATTCTGCTTGCTGCTATCTCATGCAGCAAGAATTGGGATATCACAACTCAACTGTAATTCACTTTTACAGTTACACTAGTGATGTCATTTTCTTAGTACAGGTGATTAGCCATTAACTGATAACAAAATGTTCATGATAGTATATTTACTGTACTGCTGGAGTTTAAAAAAGGAGAGCAAGCATCTAATCTGCATAATATCACGTATTTGAATTCACAAAATGTCCTTTAAATGTATCATATTCAACTGCTTAAAACACGTTCTTGCACCTTAGCCTCGTTTCTAAATTTGGGCACGGAACTCATCAGTGACTTGCAATACCTGTAGTATCCATGTAATGTAAGATAAGTGGTACTTTATCGACATTTATGTCTGTGTATATAAAGATATGTGTTGTGGTATGTCAGACATAGGAGACAAGCAAGAAGACATGTTTCAAAGTGTCTCCGTTTTATTAAAGTAAAGAAATGTCTCGTCAATCCCTACTTCTACGATGAAGGCTCCCTTTTTTAGAACATAACAAACGGGTCAGGCGGTATTGGATCACAGTTGGGCGTTAACAGTTAAACCCCATTCCCCAATAGGTCGATGGGATCCATTGGGGAATTTTCGGTGCTAATACAGCGCGCTAATAAAGCCGGCTGTAATACCACTGAATACAGGGCGCTAAATTGGATTTTCACCTCCAGAAAACTGCTGGCGGTAGAACAGCTCATTTAGCACCCAACTCGTGATAGGGCCACCCCTTAACGGCGGCAATACTGTTACTGCCTCATTTAAGGGCTACAGCCCAAGTCGTGATGAGGCCCTTTGATTGGTAAAAAATAAAGTAAGAGGAAACCTATCTTTCCCTATTTCTAAAGGAGTTTCCCTTCCTCAACTAAAGATCTAAGGTGACTGTCATGATGTCTGCTGTAAAACTGTCCAATGTCCTGAGTCACGAAAACCCTATTGCCAAGCCTTAACCTATAAAGTAATAGATACAACAGCACTATGCTGATGCCAAGAAAATGCCTCCCTTCTCCTGGGTGTTAGTCAGTGTTCCACGTAATGTCTCATTGGGTGGACCAGGAGAAGGACCTCTCCTGGTGTTCAGTCTTAAGCAACCTGGCGGAATGACTACCTTCCCTCGGTCGCAAAGTTTCAAAATAAAGATCCAAATAATAGGCCTGGCGGGGCAATTCCCTTCCCAAGGTCACAAAGTTAAAAAAAAATATAAAATGTTCCCGTGTTGGGCCAGGAGAATGCCTCCCTTCTCCTGGCATTCAGTTTCAGTCTCAATTTAGCCCGCGGGAAAGACTCCCTTCCACAGACTTGTTGGACCTTCCTCACAGTCCACGTTACCAGGAGAATGACTCCCTTCTGGTAGTTATGACACACTCCCTTATAAACAGGGGGAATTACTCACTTCCCATAGTCATCTCCTTATCGGATTTCACACTTACAACACCCAACTCAGAGTGTTGTGAGGGTATGTGACCCTGGTTTCTCTCTTCCTCTTTGGCTTAGCCCACTTGATTAACATCCCTGCCAAGTACTGCCACAAGGAAGATGGCTCGTATCAGTCTCCTTGGGGAGAGGGGAGGTCCTCGACCCGGTTTCTCTCCCCCTCCCTTCATGGCCTCTTGGCTGCCTTGCTTGCCAAGTAGTGACACAAGGAATATAGTCCTGCTCATAATCTCAGTATCGAGTTTGTGCCTCCTACACCTTTCGACACCTCTTAGGCCCTTTTCTGTACCTGCGATGCATGGCCAGTTCTTCTTGTCATTGTCCTGTTCGGGGTGTTGTTCGGGGTTCTCTGCATCTTGGTTCCTTTTCCTTGCGGATCTCCTACCCACCCTTGGAGTGACATTATGAACGCTGCTTCTTGCATTTGTATCACATTCTGCCAGCCTCCTGTGACCGTCTGGACGCCTCCAGGTGAAGGGGTCCTGTTGTCCTCTTGACTCTGGGTGCGGACTGCTCTCTGCTCCGTTCTGGTCTTCTCGGCGTCTCCTTCATGCTTGCTGGATTTCACAGCTCTCGTTCTGGTCGGCTGCGTCTCTCTTTCATGCAGTCCTTCTTTAGTTTTTATTGTGCAAGCAGGATCACACCTCTGTATCTATACCACTGACGTTCTTTCTCATTAGTGCTCTTCATTGCTCCTGTGACCCACCTCGTCCCAGTGCTTGGACTAGCTATGTTCTTGATGTTGTTCTTCATCCCAGTACTTTCCAGGACCCTGCGATAGTCTACTTTACAACAGCACATAGCTATAGTCTCCACAAAGAGATTAGCGTAGGAAGAAGCTAGAGTGTGTGGGGGTGTGATGTTCCTATAAGGGCTACACCCTAGATGGTCATCCTTCTCCCTAGTGGGGAGTCCCTCCCCATGAGATCCTCCTTCATTACACAGGCCCCAGGGGGACTTTCGGTTAGCGGCCTCACCTCCCTGGCCTTATGGGGATGGGTCCACCTGGGGGAGAAGTGACGACATGCAGTGAATCGTTACAATATATACATATTGCGGCGGCTACCACACTATGGTTAAGTTGAGCATCAGGTTCCATAGGAAACCCAGAATTTGAATTGCTAATAACTTTTGACTTGCAGGACAGAGTTTGTCACAACCACCAAAAGCCGCCCCCGCAAAGACTGGTAATCTTATCATATGATATTTTATTTGTATCACGCTCATACACAAGTGTTTCAGAGCGTTGAGAAAAATCTTGGGCAAAAGTTGTTAAAAACGATAAAGTTATTAAGAAAGAAAAAGCAACATCTATATTTTTGCGCATGCACAGCAAAAAACGCTAGATGGAATTGGACCAGGTACGAAACAACTTGGCATGAAGCGCGAACTCGATTTCTGTGAGGGGCCTAGGGTCATTCCGTCCAGTAGTTAATCAAATATTTCACGGAAAAGGGGATGGCCCCGTCTTCCAAAATGATAGCTATGTTTTTCCTATGGTGCTTTGCACAGAGAGGCTGGCAGACTTTTCCGAAATGAAAATGCAGCAATTTTTCCCCAAATTCTATTGCTAATAACCTTTGACTTGCTAGATGGATTTGGATGAAATTCTCAAACCAAATGGTTTGTCAAGGGCCCCCTAATTGCACATTTTGGGAACAATACGTTATAAAATGAAAATGTTATTAAGAAAACAAAACACCACGGTTTCCCAGTTTTCAGCCAATTCATTTTCCCTTAGAGAAAAATTGTTGTTTTTGAACAGCTGTAGCACGAAAACCGCTTAGCAGATTTGGACTATATAAGAACAACATGGGAACCAAGTGTTGACTTACATTTCATGACTGGCGTGGGGGAAATCCATTGAGTAGTTTTTAAAATATTTCAGTCCCTTAAAACCTTTATATCGGCCTTGGTGCTTTTTACAGCTGAGAGGCTAAGAGAGGCTAATAACGTTTTTGACTTGCTGAATAGATGTGGATGAAATGTTCTAAACCAAGGATTTGCCAAGGTCCTCCCAAACTGGACATTTTCAGAACAATTAATCAACAAATTAAAAAGTTATTAAGAAAACAGTTTTCAGCCTATTCCCATTCGTTGTCCCATAGAGAAAATGTGCTGTTTTTTAACAGCTGTAGCGTGAAACCCGGTTGGGAGATTTGAACCAAATAAAAAACGATTTGGGCTCAAAGCGTTGACCTAATTTCATTGACTCGCTTGGGATAAATCCATCCAGGAGTTTTTAAAATATTCAACAGAGAAGGGGGTGGCCCTGCTCCTTAAAGCATTTATATCGTTCTTGGTGCTTTGAAGCAGAGAGGCTGAGAGAGGCTAATCAGATTTCTGAGAGGATTCTGGGGTTATTCCATCTAGTAGTTCAAATATTTGATGGAGAAGGGTGTGCCCCCTTCTCCCAAAATTATATCTATTTTTGTATTCCACAATGCATCACCTAGGCTTTTCAGAAGTGACCAAGTTCAGAGCACAAACGGTTTTGCATAACCGGGGTTATCCGGCGTGATAACCGCGGTAATTATGGAAAACTAGATCGGGAATGAAAGTGCATCAGACGAAAGGATGAGTGTTCGGGAGGAATGAGAGAGGGCTAAGGAGGGAAAAAAGAACTTGAGGGGAGTTTGCAGAGCATGACGCATTGATGGGGACACTTGGTGTGTGCCTGGGAGGGCAGGGAAGAGTTTGGGATTTTGCACACTTTTGACGGATAACCGCAATTTTGGGTTACTTTAGGGAACTGAATGGTGCAATATGGAAAGTGGAAAGTGGCCACGGGCGAAGGCCATGGCTAGACCAGGCATGTCAACACAAATAACAATAACTAACTGTAAAAATACAAACTGTACATAATATTACAGAGACACCAAAGAAAAAAGGAACAAGATACGTGAGCTGGAAACTTTGGATAAAAGGTTAGTCACACAAAAAGCATCCCCATCATTACAGTAAATAGAAATGCAATATCACTGCAAGAGATTCTACAAAATCACTCCTATCATACTACATAAAGACTCCACTAATTTAAAGCACAACTAAAATCAACAGAACAAGACCTTTATGTAAAATTAAAACCTAAATTTAGTAACTAAGCAACTGTAGTTTATTGGTAAAATACCCACCTATAACATCACCAAGCATGCGTTAACATCTTCAAGCCATCACAGTGCCAATGGAGAGATGCTGCTTTCCTCAGGAGAACAAGCAAACAGCCAACAAATAGCAATTGACCCCTGAAGCTTAAATCGCTAGGAAAGAAAAATGAGAAACTGGAAATATCTGCAAAGACTGAGAACACCACTACTATCGGGGATACAGTAACATATATACAAGTTTAAATTAATGTTAAGAGAATCCATTGACAATGTAACAACTGTGAGGAGAACCAACACGAATCCTAAGCATGAGTGGGACAGAGGCGAAAGAGAGGGACCCAATTCCTGCCTCCCTACTTGTGCAAGCATGTGCTGTTGCAGACCCTTAGCTGTAGCCTTGTCTTTTGATGCAGCTACACACCAGTGTTTTCTCTCACTTTCGGACACATCCAATCCGAAGTAGTGCAGCGAAGAGAAAAGTGGGGCATCCAGACCTACCACTCACACGCTGAGACACCAAAACTAATCACGGTGCAGCAGAGACCCAAGCACAGCAACTGGAGACTATCAAGAGAGAGATACTGTCTGCAGTGGCACACCGCTACAATGTTGGAACACACCACACTGGGCTGGTGGATGATGGCAGAAATCCCGCTCTGGAAGATAATGAGCCCCTAGACCACAAGGGGCTAAGAAGTAAAAAAATGTAGCTATTTCCCATACTTACCGAGACGGTTGGAGGAAACGTATCTACAAACATGGATTATACCAACGTCAATGGGCGCCATGGTTATTTCACAGCGATCCCATGCAGAGAAAGTGGGCATGGTTTAGACCCCTTTTAAATACTTTCCCCTTGCACATACACATCCCACTAGGGGAGGAGAGGCCAGGATTGGTTAGTGAAATCTGGCAAATCTGGACAAAGGGAGGGCAATATAAGCAGGGGACTGGAAACAGGAAGTGTGGGTTATTCAGGTGAGGGCAGTAGTGGAGGTGGACCAAGAGACCAGCAGGAAGGTAGAAACGAAGGGGCAGTGTGTGGAAGAGATTCGTGTGAACATGTGAGGCATTGGCATAGTGGTTCTGCAGTGTGAATGGGCACATGTGTGAGATAAGTGTGTACAATGGATAAGAGTGACTCTGGGAATGGTGGTACATAGTTTAAGGAGGGTGGTTGAGTAGTAGTGTACTAGGAGTAGAAGTAGTGTAGGAGTAGTATTAGCAGTGTGGGAGGAGTAGTAGGAGTAGTAGTGTGGGAGTATTCAATTTAATTTAATTGTTTTTTTTTATAACGTGCCTAATACCAAACCTGAGTTCAGTTTCTAAGCGTGGATCCGGGATTCAAAGCTCTGTTGCCCGCTCTGTGTGGTCGTGCTTCCAAGACCAGCGAGTTGCCCCTTTGCTATCCTCCATTCACAATGAGTCGCTGTATGACTAGCATTAGAGTGGAAAGAGGAGAGGTAGTGGTATGGAAGGAAGAGTATTAGTGGAGAGGGAGTAGTAGTAGTAGTATGGAAGGAGTAGTAGTGGGCAGAGGAGTTGTAGTCGTAGAAAGGGAGGAGAAGTAGCGGACAGACTAGGGGTTACCGTTAAATAGAACAAAGTGGGAGATATGGACACCTAGGTTATGGTAGGGACCCATGGAAGATGAGATAGACCGACAGCTCTAGAGTCCACAAACAGTTCAACAGTTGAACTGTTCATCAGACTCAGTGGGCCTCACTACAAGCATGGCGGTCCGGGAACTATGGTACCAGTAAGCATGTACCGTAGTTCCCAGACCACCATACTAAGAGCTCTGCTCGTGGGTGCCGTCTCACCCGCCAAGTTTTTCCTGGCGGGTGTAATGGCACCCGCAAGCAGAGCACGTCGGATGCACCGGCTCAACTCTGAATGTGCCGGTGCATCTGACGTCCCCAACCCCATTCAGCCTATTGGGGCAGAATGGGGATCGGGAGGCCCTTGATTCCAGCACCCTTAAATGGGCAATTACCGGGTCCACCGAGCTCGGCATGACCCGGTTTTTACCCATTCGCGGGTGCCAGAAAAAATACAACTCCAGCGGCAGCCGTGCTGTTTTTAACAGCACGGCTACCGCCAGAGTTGTAATGAGGCCCAGTGTCTTATTGTTGTGTTCCATCTGTGACATAACCAATTGATAATGTATGCCACAAAATCAAGTCTTATTAATGCTTTCACTGCAAACACTAATTTTAAAGCAACATACAAAACAACAAACTAAAGCACATCCATCCATCCAACTTATTTCATTCAGGTATACCTGTACTTGCAAGTGAACCTGGCGAAGGGAATGCAAACCAACACCCCCAAACCACCTACAAACCTGACAAACACAGATTCCACGCAGCTCACAACAACCACACATACTATCCTACCATCAAGAAGCACCACAGCTACTGATACCACACCAACTACAAATACCAACATTACACTTACTACTAGCAGAACTATACCCATTACTGCAACTACTCACACTATCCCCACTATTACATGCATTACCACTGTGATGAATCTGGAGGTTTTGTCCCTTCTTCCTTGGGGCGGGGGGCAGCCCGTTTGAAACTAGGGAGGTAAGCCTGCTCAGCAAAATCCTCTCTAGACGTTTGGGAAAGCAGGACCTCACTCGGAGTTACTCCCGTCGAGACAAGGACTCCCATTCCCACAGGTAACCCCTATAACTAAGGCATTATCTGCATAAAGAGGAATCAGAGAAACTGATGTAACCTTCATCTGTGGGGCTCAAAATAATACTGAAAATGCCTTTGGATATTTGGCTCAAGACAATGTTGGTCTTTCTGCGGGCCCGACAGCTGAACATAAACAACATGCCCCTTTTTGGTCACGGAGCGAGAATAAAGGTACGATCACCCTGGAATGCCAGAGAAGAAGCAATACTCTGAGGCAAACCTTTGACGTGAGCGTGTCACTGAGAAACAGAGCCCTGCTGCCCAGCGGAACCTTCTGTGGCACGGAGAGAAGCAGGAGAGAGATGCTGCGGACCCGACACATATAACTGCAGAGTGAGCCAAGATCGAGTATAACCGGCCTTATCTGGAGACACAGAGGACATGGTGGGCCCGGGGTTTGAGAAACAATGACAAACCCAGACCGTGAGGGAGGAACTCATCCCCTGCTCACAATGACAGAGCCCAGGAGCCCAGAAAGGCTGATACGAGCTGACTGCAAAACTCGCTCGTATCCAGATTGAACATTTCTGGTACGCCACTGCTACCAAGCAAACGCCACCTCACTGGTACCTGGGTTGCTCATAGTGGAGGGGGGTGAAGAGACCAGGGAGTGAAGGGGGAAGAAGGAATGATTTCCCTAAACCCATGTCAGGGACAGGAAGGCCTGCAGAGAGAGAAAGAAGCAAGTAACACCAAGGATTACAGGAGCCCAAGAAACCTGCATCTTGCAATCAGCTAAACGATAACCAAGAGAGACATATGCAAAGAGGGGTTACAAATACCCCTGGGAGATAAGTGACATAGGGGACAGAGAAGCCCAGGGAGCCAGAGGGGCCCAATAAAACCAATTCAAGGAGAGCACAGAGGCAAACAATATATGAACCGAGTGGGGAGAAATCCAGCCAAGTGGTGGAAAGGGATTAAGGAGGTATCCCTCCACCTACGACAACTTGGACATTTTATCTTTTGAGAAACGTGAGACTTTATTTAGCAAACTTGAGAAACTTGTGGACCTTTGACAGATGGCCAAGAACTGTTAAACCAGGGAGAATTGTTTTCTAGGGATAAGCATTGGATCCAAAACCAGGATGGATTGGGGTTCTAAAAGCAGGACACTCTCCCTAGTTTTTAGGTGTGGTAGGGCCAGTTTAGAGGATTGGAGTTGGACAGAGGACCATTTTTGTTATTATTACTATTCACAAGCATTTTAGTATAGTTTGTTAGGAAGGGAACTCCCTTCATAGCAATGGGGCTAGACAGCAGTTTTCTTTTAAATTAAATAAAACCCTTTGATAACATGTCCTCTGGTCTCAGTCCTCCTTCTGGCTTGCCACAACACACGCACACTTAAATGCCACAAACTCCTTTTCATCCCTACACCACAAGACAACTCCACCCCTGCTGGCAGCCCCCCAACATATTTAAACAACTCATACATCTACAATCACCGCAACCACCACAGCATGCACTCTTACAAGCAAACCTACAAATGGCATCCTGTGAGGAAACTGTAGTCCTTGGTGTGGGAATATTTTGAGGTCCAATGCCAGCAAGATGTAAACACAGTCAAAGCAGTAATTTGCTCCATATGCTTGGGCTATTTAGAATGAGACAATCCCAGTAAGTACAGCTTGGGTATATCTTCTATGCACCTCCAAATAGGCCAAAAGCACCTAATCATTTACCATGACCATATGACTCTGGACTCAACAACAAACAGGGATCCACTAACCCCTTGATCACCTACTTTCCCCACTATTACCACCACAACCTCCATGGCTAGAAGGCGGCCTAAAGAAAACCATTAAAACAATATCTCACAGCATACACTCCCCCACACACTGACTGGGACAAACACATAGACACATACCCCATATTTTGTTAGTGAGCCATACCCTCTACTAAGGCCATAAGTCCAAACCTATAAGGTGTACTTGAACTATGCCACATATTGCCTAAAGTGCTGTGTGCAACTTCAGGTAATGATACACACTACTCATATCACATAGTTCAGCAAATCCTCATTTTAATTAACTGAATGGACAGGGTTAGGTTACTAGGAGAAACTCTACAACTAAAGACAAACCTCTAACTGAAACTGTGAAAGGATGGGTTCAACTCAGTAGTGATCCCTTAGTGCTCCCGTCATGATCGAACATAAGATCCAAAGCCTATTTTGAAAAGCCCATGCCCCTCTAGGGACAAAATCTATAAAGAAGTGACCAAATGATGTGGCCAACAAAAATGTCTCAATCCCAATCTTAATTGGTATTTTGCTTCTCGGCTACCCTAAGCTAATAACACAAAAGTTCCAAAGATTTGACCAAAGCAAAAGTTCATAATGTGCTCCTCAAAATCCATCTCTATTCTAATGCAAAAGAAACCAACTTGTTCCTTAGGTCTCTCAAGGGTTACAACAGGCCCCACTATGGCATTGGATTTCCGAATTCATGGCAGGTCCCTCCAGGACCTTCTGTCCTCTGTCTCCCTTTGTATCAGGGTTCTTTATTCCTCTGGCATCTTGGTACCAACAGTCCAGGATTCACAGTAGGCCTCTGTCAGGCTGCCACATTTGCAACAAGTCTCCCTTTTAAGCCTTGGGTTACAGGACTCACCTTCCCTCTTATATTTGAGTACTTTATTCTCCTGTCTTTTTTGTATCAAGAGCACAGGATTCCCAATAGGCCGCTCTCATTGACCTACAGCATTCACAGCAAGCCTCCCACTATGGCCTTAGGTTCCAGGACTCACAAAGGCCTCTCTCCTTGACAATGATCCTTCCTGGCAGGGCCTGGAATCTTTCATTATCTTTCCCCAGGGGTCACCGGTGGAAGGTCCCAGGCTTTGGCTTTCCAGTTCCCCCAATGAGCACAGAGGAGCTGTGGTGTCCTTCTGGCAAGCCTTCCTCCTTCGGGCCTGTCAGGTCTTAACAGCTCTCCCCTTCCTTCCAGCCTATCTAGGCTTGCACTGCCTTCCTCCTGGCAATAGTCCTTCCAGGAGTCCTCCTTCTAGCAGTCTCCCCTTATATCCAGGGAGAATCAGCAGCTACATTTGTGTACTCTGAATCGAAGACACTGGATTACTTAACCCAGCCATTTTAATGCTTATGGGACATTGGTGCAGTGAACTCGGATTGGTTACTTCCTAGGCTTATTTCTCTCCCTCCCTGGGATTGGTTATACTCAGTGGTTAGAGTTCCTCTGACTAGCTCTTTAGGAAGTGGTTCTTGGTGTTTGCAATTTGGTGCCATCTTGGAAAGCCCTCTGTCTGTGACAGGGGTTCTGCGACCTTTCTTGTGGTTGTTCGGCCCCAACCTCGTTGGATCTTTGGATCTTGGTCTTACATTTGAATGCACTTTGATTTAGGTAAGACGTGTTTCGCTTCTGCCTAGCCCACCCTTGCCAGTTTGCAGATTTTGGGGCCAGTTTGCTGCAGGGCACAGTGTAAGGAGAAATTATGTGTCTCCAGGTGATCCAAAATAACGCTGTCAGAACAGTAAAAGGGCTGAAGATGCACAAACATGTTTCTGATGCTAGGAGAGATCTCCACTGGCTACGTATAGAAAGTAGAGTGACCTCCCACCTCTTATGTGTTGCACACAAATGTCTATATGGATTAAGTCCAGCCTCTCTCTCTAATTGCCTTTCTTGGTTGCCAACAAGGATGACACTAAGATCGAAACAATAAGGGGCTACTCAGCATGCCATGGTACAAATTGGTAGGGGTCAACCAGGGGTCATTTAGCTATGCGGCACGTAAGAGCTAGAATGCGCTGCCTCTCGATTTCAGGTTGTGCTAATCTTTCTCTACTTTTAAGAAGGATCTGAAAACCAGGCTGTTTGGATGAACCCTAGGCTAACTACTGCGCCCCAGCCAGGCTTGGTCTGTGGGCGGTCTGCCCTCTCCTAGGCAGAGTCTCTGTTTTTATATGTTATGATTATATGATCTACGTCCTGTTAGCGCTATTATGCCTCCGGGCCAGTGACTTGCGCTTTATAAACATAAATACATAGATAAATTCCTATGGTTGTATGATTCACAGCCTTTTAAATCGGAAAAATATTCCACTTTATTGAGGGCGGCATACTTCTGTTGCTGAGGCATGCTGATACTTGTAGTTTAAGTTCCTTCCTTTGGATAAAGGCAGACTGGGTGAAGCTCAGGAACTACGTGCCACTTAGGTAGTAAAGGGCCTATGGGATACATATGTGATCCTCCTCAGGGAGATATATCAGGTAGCGGCTCGATCTGCTGCATCTCTAGAGGCCCATTATTCCCATAGGTTATCATAGAGAATCTGTTGAATTCACCACAGTGCATAAGTGCCATTACTCTGGTTCAAGTAAAAATGGAGATTCAATTTATAAAACGCAGCACAACAAAATCCATTTTTAGAAAGGAAAATAATAAACTATAGATACTATACACAATAGCTGTATATTTATTGCAAATAAGAAATGTGAAGAACGCTGCACCTAAAAATAAAAATCAAAGGCATATGAAAATATATATGTTATTTAACCGTTAAAATCACATCAATTGAAGCAATGTTTCAGCAATGTCAGTTGTAATGTGTTTTTATTTTGTTATGTTTAGTATTAATGTTGGTGTTGTTGTATATTATGTTTAGTGTTTAATAGCAAGTTAAACCTTAGCGTTGGCATTTATAGATTTTAACCTACATATAGATAAAAACCTTAAATTAATTTTTAATATATGATATTGCAAGTCACTGGGTAGTTTGTGACCAAAGATAGGAACAAGGCCAAAGGTTGTGTTCCATTAAAAGATAATTGAAATCCAAGGTGCAAAAACTAGCTATACACATTTTAATACAATGCATTTAAAAAACATTGTGTGGTTTAAAATAAGTGATAATATGCCAATTGATGCTTTCTCTGCAATGTTTAACTCCAGTAGTGCATAGAATAAACATAGTACTAATCAGCCAATAGTTGTGAAGGGTCACAGAAAGCTATTTGGGAAGAAAGGATCTGAAAGAATAAATCACAACTTTAATTAGGTATTCCAGTGGTAGCTGGAATTCTGCTTGCTGCTATCTCATGCAGCAAGAATTGGGATATCACAACTCAACTGTAATTCACTTTTACAGTTACACTAGTGATGTCATTTTCTTAGTACAGGTGATTAGCCATTAACTGATAACAAAATGTTCATGATAGTATATTTACTGTACTGCTGGAGTTTAAAAAAGGAGAGCAAGCATCTAATCTGCATAATATCACGTATTTGAATTCACAAAATGTCCTTTAAATGTATCATATTCAACTGCTTAAAACACGTTCTTGCACCTTAGCCTCGTTTCTAAATTTGGGCACGGAACTCATCAGTGACTTGCAATACCTATAGTATCCATGTAATGTAAGATAAGTGGTACTTTATCGACATTTATGTCTGTGTATATAAAGATATGTGTTGTGGTATGTCAGACATAGGAGACAAGCAAGAAGACATGTTTCAAAGTGTCTCCGTTTTATTAAAGTAAAGAAATGTCTCGTCAATCCCTACTTCTACGATGAAGGCTCCCTTTTTTAGAACATAACAAACAGGTCCGGCGGTATTGGATCACAGTTGGGCGTTAACAGTTAAACCCCATTCCCCAATAGGTCGATGGGATCCATTGGGGAATTTTCGGTGCTAATACAGCGCGCTAATAAAGCCGGCTGTAATACCACTGAATACAGGGCGCTAAATTGGATTTTCACCTCCAGAAAACTGCTGGCGGTAGAACAGCTCATTTAGCACCCAACTCGTGATAGGGCCACCCCTTAACGGCGGTAATACTGTTACTGCCTCATTTAAGGGCTACAGCCCAAGTCGTGATGAGGCCCTTTGATTGGTAAAAATAAAGTAAGAGAAAACCTATCTTTCCCTATTTCTAAAGGAGTTTCCCTTCCTCAACTAAAGATCTAAGATGACTGTCATGATGTCTGCTGTAAAACTGTCCAACGTCCTGAGTCACGAAAACCCTATTGCCAACCCTTAACCTATAAAGTAATAGATACAACAGCACTATGCTGATGCCAAGAAAATGCCTCCCTTCTCCTGGGTGTTAGTGAGTGTTCCATGTAATGTCTCATTGGGTGGACCAGGAGAAGGACCTCTCCTGGTGTTCAGTCTTAAGCAACCTGGCGGAATGACTACCTTCCCTCGGTCACAAAGTTGCAAAATAAAGTTCCAAATAATAGGCCTGGCGGGGCAATTCCCTTCCCAAGGTCACAAAGTTAAAAAAAAATATAAAATGTTCCCGTGTTGGGCCAGGAGAATGCCTCCCTTCTCCTGGCATTCAGTTTCAGTCTCAAGTTAGCCCGCGGGAATGACTCCCTTCCACAGACTTGTTGGACCTTCCTCAAAGTCCACGTTACTAGGAGAATGACTCCCTTCTGGTAGTTATGACACACTCCCTTATAAACAGGGGGCGTTACTCACTTCCCCTAGTCATCTCCTTATCGGTTTTCACACTTACAACACCCAACTCTGAGTGTTGTGAGGGTATGTGACCCTGGTTTCTCTCTTCCTCTTTGGCTTAGCCCACTTGGTCCACTTCCCTGCCAAGTACTGCCACAAGGAAGATGACTAGTACCACTCTCTTGGGTTGGATCCTCAACCCCCTTGTTGTTTCTCTTCTTGTTTGGCTTTGCCCACTTGATTCACATCCCTGCCAAGTACTGCCACAAGGAAGATGGCTCGTATCACTCTCCTAGGGGAGAGGGGAGGTCCTCGACCCGGTTTCTCTCCCCCTCCCTTCATGGCCTCTTGGCTGCCTTGCTTGCCAAGTAGTGACACAAGGAATATAGTCCTGCTCATAATCTCAGTATCGAGTTTGTGCCTCCTACACCTTTCGACACCTCTTGGGCCCTTTTCTGTACCTACGATGCATGGCCAGTTCTTCTTGTCATTGTCCTGTTCGGGGTGTTGTTCGGGGTTCTCTGCATCTTGGTTCCTTTTCCTTGCGGATCTCCTACCCACCCTTGGAGTGACACTATCAACGCTGCTTCTTGCATTTGTATCACATTCTGCCAGCCTCCTGTGACCGTCTGGACGCCTCCAGGTGAAGGGGTCCTGTTGTCCTCTTGACTCTGGGTGCGGACTGCTCTCTGCTCCGTTCTGGTCTTCTCGGCGTCTCCTTCATGCTTGCCGGATTTCACAGCTCTCGTTCTGGTCGGCTGCGTCTCTCTTTCATGCAGTCCTTCTTTAGTTTTTATTGTGCAAGCAGGATCACACCTCTGTATCTATACCACTGACGTTCTTTCTCATTAGTGCTCTTCATTGCTCCTGTGACCCACCTCGTCCCAGTGCTTGGACTAGCTATGTTCTTGATGTTGTTCTTCATCCCAGTACTTTCCAGGACCCTGAGATAGTCTACTTTACAACAGCACATAGATATAGTCTCCACAAAGAGATTAGCGTAGGAAGAAGCTAGAGTGTGTGGGGGTGCGATGTTCCTATAAGGGCTACACCCTAGATGGTCATCCTTCTCCCTAGTGGGGAGTCCCTCCCCATGAGATCCTCCTTCATTACACAGGCCCCAGGGGGACTTTCGGGTAGCGGCCTCACCTCCCTGGCCTTATGGGGATGGCTCCACCTGGGGGAGAAGTGACGACATGCAGTGAATCGTTACAATATATACATATTGCGGCGGCTACCACACTATGGTTAAGTTGAGCATCAGGTTCCATAGGAAACCCAGAATTTGAATTGCTAATAACTTTTGACTTGCAGGACAGAGTTTGTCACAACCACCAAAAGCCGCCCCCGCAAAGACTGGTAATCTTATCATATGATATTTTATTTGTATCACGCTCATACACAAGTGTTTCAGAGCGTTGAGAAAAATCTTGGGCAAAAGTTGTTAAAAAACGATAAAGTTATTAAGAAAGAAAAAGCAACATCTATATTTTTGCGCATGCACAGCAAAAAACGCTAGATGGAATTGGACCAGGTACGAAACAACTTGGCATGAAGCGCGAACTCGATTTCTGTGAGGGGCCTAGGGTCATTCCGTCCAGTAGTTAATCAAATATTTCACGGAAAAGGGGATGGCCCCGTCTTCCAAAATGATAGCTATGTTTTTCCTATGGTGCTTTGCACAGAGAGGCTGGCAGACTTTTCCGAAATGAAAATGCAGCAATTTTTCCCCAAATTCTATTGCTAATAACCTTTGACTTGCTAGATGGATTTGGATGAAATTCTCAAACCAAATGGTTTGTCAAGGGCCCCCTAATTGCACATTTTGGGAACAATACGTTATAAAATGAAAATGTTATTAAGAAAACAAAACACCACTGTTTCCCAGTTTTCAGCCAATTCATTTTCCCTTAGAGAAAAAGTGTTGTTTTTGAACAGCTGTAGCACGAAAAACGCTTAGCAGATTTGGACCATATAAGAACAACATGGGAATCAAGTGTTGACTTACATTTCATGACTGGCGTGGGGGAAATCCATTGAGTAGTTTTTAAAATATTTCAGTCCCTTAAAACCTTTATATCGGCCTTGGTGCTTTTTACAGCTGAGAGGCTAAGAGAGGCTAATAACGTTTTTGACTTGCTGCATAGATGTGGATGAAATGTTCTAAACCAAGGATTTGCCAAGGTCCTCCCAAACTGGACATTTTCAGAACAATTCATCAACAAATTAAAATGTTATTAAGAAAACAGTTTTCAGCCTATTCCCATTCGTTGTCCCATAGAGAAAATGTGCTGTTTTTTAACAGCTGTAGCGTGAAACCCGGTTGGGAGATTTGAACCAAATAAAAAACGATTTGGGCTCAAAGCGTTGACCTAATTTCATTGACTCGCTTGGGATAAATCCATCCAGGAGTTTTTAAAATATTCAACAGAGAAGGGGGTGGCCCTGCTCCTTAAAGCCTTTATATCGTTCTTGGTGCTTTGAAGCAGAGAGGCTGAGAGAGGCTAATCAGATTTCTGAGAGGATTCTGGGGTTATTCCATCTAGTAGTTTAAATATTTGATGGAGAAGGGTGTGCCCCCTTCTCCCAAAATTATATCTATTTTTGTATTCCACAATGTATCACCTAGGCTTTTCAGAAGTGACCAAGTTCAGAGCACAAACGGTTTTGCATAACCGGGGTTATCCGGCGTGATAACCGCG
Organism: Ambystoma mexicanum; assembly: GCF_040938575.1. Taxonomy (NCBI): domain Eukaryota; kingdom Metazoa; phylum Chordata; class Amphibia; order Caudata; family Ambystomatidae; genus Ambystoma; species Ambystoma mexicanum. Next base: position 836,110,355 of record NC_090923.1, read on the forward strand.
GTAATTATGGAAAACTAGATCGGGAATGAAAGTGCATCAGACGAAAGGATGAGTGTTCGGGAGGAATGAGAGAGGGCTAAGGAGGGAAAAAAGAACTTGAGGGGAGTTTGCAGAGCATGACGCATTGATGGGGACATTTGGTGTGTGCCTGGGAGGGCAGGGAAGAGTTTGGGATTTTGCACACTTTTGACGGATAACCACAATTTTGGGTTACTTTAAGGAACTGAATGGTGCAATATGGAAAGTGGAAAGTGGCCACGGCCGAAGGCCATGGCTAGTGGGCCCCAACGGCACCTAGTGGGCAACATGTCAAGGGGCCACAGAGAAAGCATGTGGCTAGTGTACCCGAAAGAAACCTTGTGGTCTGGCCACAGATGAAGGCCATGGCTAGGGAACATGTACAGTGCTCACAGCATCTAGTGGTCAATATGTCAAGGAAAACTATTGGACCAATTTCTAAAGGGGCCACGGCTCAAGGCCAGGGCCAATGCTCATGGGTGAAGGCCATGGCTAGTGAGCGGGAAAGAAAGGTAATGTTTTAAAAGATACAGTGGGCACAGCCAAAAGAAAGATATTGGGGAACATGCACATTGGACACGGGCAAAGGCCGTGGCCACTGCCGAAGGCCATGGCTACGGCCGAGGAAAAGACACTATCTGGAGGACTTTCAAAATTTGAGGAGTGGTGGGGGTTGACCTTCATTTTATTACATGGAATCTTGGAGGGCTGAATAGGTACATGTTATGTCATGGTGCATTGGTATAGCGCCTTATATACCATTGGTATGATCTCAAATGGCTGTGGGTTGAACGCCCTTAGGGACCATGGTCCGTGTCAGTGGAGAGAGAAGTGTAGCATATAGTGCAAAGGTGCACTTGGTATGTTTGCATCCAGAGAGGTTTGCTGCATTCTAATGCTAGGTGAGGTGTGGTGGATATGCAAGGTCAATGTAATGAGTGCAGGAAGGAGGATAGTTTCCGATCTGCATTTTGGCTGCCCGGGGGCCTGTGAGAAAATTGTGTTCAGCTTGGCCAATTTTTTGTTGGGTATAGCTGCGTTCTACCAGGCTGTTGAGGTGTTATATGAGCAGTGTAGGTATGTGTGCAGCTAGGCCGAATTGATTGAGGGGGTGTAGCTGCGTTCTATTGTTAAGTTGGTGTAACTTGGAGAGTGAGCATATTGGTGGGAATGATATCTGTGGTTATCGGTAGGAGGCCCTTGCACCCGGTTGCTTTCAGAGCTCAGTGCGCCGGCATTGTCTGTCCTGGTTGTTCAAACCGGCTTTGTGCCGTCTTTGTGCCGTACGGACCACAGCTGCCCAGGCCGTAGCCTGCCAACCTTAGGCCCGCTTCTGTGCCATGTCAGTTCCTGCTTTCCATTGTGGGGTAACTAATAATCTGGCTTTCGTGGCCTTGCTGTTGCTGTGTTATCATATTACGCAGATTCGGTCAGCAATATGGCCATTGGTGAATGGATTTGTGGCCTTAGGCGGTCTCTTTCATAGATGCAGAAAAAGCCATGTTTTCAGTGCTTTGCGGAAGGCCATGGGGTCCTTGTTGTGTCGAATATTGGGAGGTAGTGAATTCCACAGAGTTGATGTCAAGGTATAGTATGCTGACCCTCCAAGCCTGGTTGACTTAGATACTGTGATCATCAGTAGGAGGGCCGTGTTTGATCTTAAGGATGCGTGTTAGGCGGTAGGGCATACACTTCTGTTGGAGATATGTCAGGCCGGATTTGTGGACTGCTTGATGGGTGATGCATAGGATTTTGAACAAGGCCCTTTGTGCGATAGGTAGCCAGTGGAGGGTGTGGAGCGCAAGCAAGATGTGTTTCCTTCGTCCCAGTGCAAGAAGGAGTCTTGCTGCTATGTTTTATACTCTTTGGAGTGTAAGTTGGTAGGCCAGTGCATCCAGGTACATGGAGTTTGCATAGTGCAGTCTGGACATGACAATGGACATAATAAAAGCCAGTCTGTTGGGGAAGGTGAGATAGGGGGAAGATGCATTTCAAGAGCCTGAGGCGGTAGTGATAGGATTTGGATACATTATTGATCTGGAGGGACAGGGTTAGGCCCGACTCTAATGTGCAACCAAGGTTTTTGACTGTGATGGAGGCAGCGGGGGAGTGCCGAGGGAGTGGGGCCATGGGAGTGGTTGTGGGATTAGAACTGGTTGCCACACACCATGATCTCTGTTTTCTGTTTTTGAAGGAAGTGGTTTCTTGTCATCCATAGGTCTATGTCAATGAAGCATGCTGCTAGGTCCGGGCATTGATCAGAGGTGGTTTTGTGGATTTTCAGGATAATTTGGGTGTCATCAAAGTAATTGTTGCAGGTGAGTTTGTGTGCACGCATGATCCCTGGGAGCGGGGTCAGGTAGAGGTTGAATAGGAGAGGAGAGAGACTGACACCTTGGGGTACTCTGGTGTTCACAGGGCGAGCGAAGGAGGTAAACTGGGGGAGGACAGTGATTTGATTCCTGTTGTTAAGGAATGAGGCAATCCAGTTGAGTGCCGGGTCTCGGATTCCTAGGAGTGGAGTCTGCCGAGGAGGATTGAGTGGTTAATGGTGTCAAAGGCAGCTGAGAGATCAAGTAGGACCAGTGTCAGCAGTGACTTTGAGGTTGTCCCAGATAGAGATCAGTGTGGTTTCAGTTCCGTGGCGAGGCCAGAAGCCTGACTGGTCGGGGTCTAGTAGGTTGTTGGATTCGCGAAATGGTTGAGCTGAGAGTAGGTAGAGCGATCGATTAGTTTCACCAGGAATCTGGTGTTGGAGATGGGCCTGTAATTGTTCAGCTGGAGGGGGTCGAGACCTGGTTTTCTCAGAAGGGGTTTGACATGTGCTACTTTGAAAGGGTCTGGGAAGGTGCCGAAGGTGAAGGAGTCATTTAGTATGGATCGAGCCTGTACTCCAGCACAGGTAGAGGCGAAGACTGCCTTAAGGAGCGAGGCGGGACAAGGGTTAAGGGGGGACCCGGAGGGTCTGCTGCTGGACAGCAATTTGAGGAATTCCTTGCTTGAGATGGGCGTGAAGGAGTTGAAGGTCGAGGCTGCCAAGGGTATAGGTTCTTGAGGGGCTGGGGATGGACAGGGGTTGAGGTTGGACAGTTTAGCATTAAGGGTGGCCGTCCTGTTCAGTGCTATACTGTGGAAGTCATCAAAGAAGGAGTTGCAGAGTGCTTGCTTGGGCATGGTCGGGGCAACGGTTTTTCAAGACAATCCTGTGGAGCACCTTACTGCTGCTGCTACAGTTCAGTATTCTTTTGTTGTAATAGGTTTTTTTGGCCTTTTAGATCTTGGATTCGTAGTTCCGTTTATGGTGGGCAAACCGGGATCTGCTAAGGGTGGGGTTTGATGCTCGCCATTTGCGTTGATGGAGCGGTTATGGATTTTGACAGTCTTTAGGTAGGGCATGAGCCATTGGGGGGTTAGGTCCTTTGCGTGTGTGAGCCAGGCAGGAGGGTATGATAGGGAGGAGTGAGTTGTTGAGCCAAGAGTCAAAGGATTCGATAGGTAGAGGTCTATCAGTGGTCGGGAGTGAGCGTAGCAAGGCTTCAGCCAGGTCTGGCACTACCTTGACCATGTTCCAGCATTTGTGATTGCGTGGTGGGACAGGGAGGGACTTGGAAGGCGGGGCTGGTGTGCAGATATAGGAAGGTAGGGATGCATGGTCTGTCCAGATCATGGGTTTGGGGCTGGACACTGAGACGAGGTCGGAGGAGCTGAACATTGCATCAAGGGTGTGCCCTCCAGTGTGGGTGGGACCTGTGGTATGCCAGGAGAGGTTGAGTGCCTCTAGGCTGTTGGTCATGGAGTTGTTGGGTGCATCAAACTAGATATTAAAGTCACCCAGTAGAGTGAGTGAAGGATGTTTGGCCAGAGTGGTAGCTAGTGAGTCACAGAGATTGTTGGCAGAATGTCTGTCGTATCCTGGTGGCCTGTAGATGAGTAGGAAATGGTGTGATAAAGTGGGCAATAGGGAGAGTCTAACCAGCAGGGATTAGCAGTTGGCTGTGCATGGCTGGGTTTCGGTGAGTGAGACAGTGATGTGAGAGGATCTCTACTCCGCCGCCTCTGGTGGGTCTATTGTGGGGGATGAGAGCGTAGTCAGGAGGCCTTGTGTGCGACTGTACTGAATTTGTCGCTGAACCATGTTTCAGTGATGAAGATTAGATCGGGGTTGTCAGAGGATAGTAGGTCAAAGATGCTGTTTTTGTTTTTGGCTACAGAGCGGGCATTGAATAGGAGGCAGGTCACTTGGTGGGAGGAGGTGGTTCATTTGTTGCTATTGGCTGGACGGACATGGCTAGTCTGGGTGGCAGGTGGGGAGGTGTCATAAACAGTGGGAGATGGTGTGGGTGGAGAGTCCAGAACAGTCGGAGTAGTCCGGGTTAGTGATTGAGGGGGGTAGAAGAGTGAGGTCGGAGGGAGCAGAAAGAGTGAGTGTGCGGTCATTGGTTTGCATGGGATGGGGTAGATTGAGAGAGGGAGGGGGTTTGGGGGGATGACTAGTGCCGGTGTGGTGTGGGGGCACCGGTTGGCTGATGGAAGGCGTTTAGGTCTGGAGGGAGGTGGATGTTTAGAGGTGGTAGGTGAGGGTATGTGTTCGAAGCAGGACAGACAGGGAATGGATAACAGGAAGGGTGGTGGTGAAGGGGGACTGATGCAGGTGAGGGGAGGCATGAAGAGTTGAGGGTGAGGGTGTGTTGCTTTTTCCAAGTTGTGTCCGTTTGGGCGCAAGAGGTGTGTGGGAGCGGGTGGGGGTGTCGGAGGGGAAAGGGGATGAAGCGATAGTTCTGGAGAGAGCAAGGCGTGCCATGCTGAGAGAAGGGAAGGCGGTTTATGGGGGAGGTCGGTGATGGAGGGTAAGGGGGTGATGAGGGGTGTGTGTGTGGGGGGTGTTGGTGGGAATAGCAGGTGGAGGGGAGAGAGGTGGTGTGAGGGAGTTGGCTGGATTAGTGGGACCCTGGGTATCGGTCAGAAAGGGGTAAGTGGAGTGGCAGGGTGGGTTGGAGTTGAGGGAGGGTAGGTGAGTTGGTGGAATGATAGGTTTGGTGGAGTGACATGGAACTCCCCAAGTGTGAGTGTTTGGTGTGGATTCAAAGGGGAAGGGAGTCCAGGGGGTTCTTGCTAGGGCAGGAGGGGGTGAGGGCGGTCAAGCTGATCTACTGGGTCAAATACTACGTGGTGGAACAGATGTTGCGGTAGTGGGTGGAAGGTTGTGTTTGGAGAGCCACAGTGCTCCCCTGGCTTGCGAGTTGGAGGTAGCACGGTATGTGTTTTCGGTTGATGCAGGCCGGGATGAGGGCATCGGATCTTGGTGGGCTGGTGGGATGGGGGTGGAATTTATGCAGCAGGATGTTGCAGTGGTGGCTTGGAGGATGTGTTTGGAGCGTCAGAACATTCCTCTAGCTTGGGAGTTGGAGTTGGTGTGGTGTGTTGAGAAGTGGGGTGTGTGTGGGGCTTGGTGGGCATAGCAGGTGGAGGGGAGAGAGGTGGTGTAAGAGAGTTGGGCCAATTAATGGGACCCTGGGTATCGGTTAAAAAGGGTAAGTGGTGAGGCGCGGTGGGTCAGAGGTGAGGGAGGGTAGGTGAGTTGGCAGAATGACGGGTTTGGTGGAGTGACATGGAACTTCCCACATGTGAGTGTTTGGTGTGGATTGAAAGGGGGGAAGTCCAGGGTGTTCTGGCTAGGGCAGGAGGGGATGAGGGTGGTTGAGCTGATCTACGGGGGAAATACTGCGTGGAGGAACAGATGTTGCGCTAGTGGATGGAAGGTTGTGTTTGAAGCACCAGAGTGCTCCCCTGGCTTGTGAGTTGGAGGTAGCAATGTGTGTGGTTTAGGTTGATGCGGGCAGGGAAGACGACATTGGATCTAGGCTGGCTGGTGGGATGGGGTGGAATTTATGCGGCAGGATGCTGCAGTAGTGGCTTGGAGGATGTGTTTGGATCCCCAAGTATTACTCTAGCTTGTGAGTTGGAGGTGGCGTGGTGTGTTGAGGAGTGAGGATGGCGGTCATTCTCAGAGGTTGACCGGGGGGAGTTGGAGGGTGCAAGAGGGGGGAGCAAGTTCAGAAGCATGATGGGGTTGGGTAGTGGGTGGATGGAGTGTTGTGCACCAGGAGTCTCATCTGGTCTGATGGGTGTAAGCTGTTTTGTGCGAGAGCAAAGGAAGAGGGGGGCTGGAGTGTAGGACGGTTCCAGAGGGGATTGAAGGGATGGGGAGGTGTGGTGGTGTGTAGCTGGTGTTCAAGAAAGAAGTTGCTAGAAAGGTGGTGGTGGTGGGTCGGGTCCAGTGCTTACTTGCTTGGCAGCGAGTTTATTTTATTTGCTGGTTGTGTGGTGTGAGGGGAGTGGTTGTGTGCGGGATTGTTGTACTGAGTGGGTGCGTAGTAGCTGGATCATAATTGATGGGGCTTCTCGCTCCATTTTTGTGTGGATGGAATTCTCGGTCGTGTGGGAGAGTGTCATGAACCCAATGTCATCACACTCCCGGAGATGGCCTACCTCTCGGAATGTCACCACCCGTCGCCCCCTTGGGTGAGCTGGCCATGCTGCCGTTCCATCTGGCAGCGTCGTTCAGCCTAGGCATTGGAGGAGGAGCAGAGAGCGGTCACATGTGTGGTTCAAGCTGCTTCCATGATGGAGATTGCCATGGCGACTGCAGGACATTCGGAGAGCACCTGCGGTCGCATTCAGAGAACTTACGACGCCACGCACGCAGTTACCACGGTAACTGAATATAACGCCCCAGTTAACAGCACACATTGCTTCGCAGCTGTGCTCTTGCCAGTTTGTGTGGTGTTCAGTTTTGCTCTCCTGCTACCATTTGGATGTCCTGGCTTCTGACCCCTCCTGCTTCTGGACCACATAGTTCCTTGGATTTTTCCCTTTGCTTTGTTTGCCTGGACTGCTGCTGCTTTGGTACTCGGCCTCAGACTTCCTTTCCGACTCTTGTCTTGGATTTTCCCACAGAACTGTCTTCTTCCTTCCTTTGACCTTGGACTGCCTAACGGATAGCTTGCACTCCCCACGAACATTGGTTACCTTGATTGAGGTGCTTTTCCTCATCGTCTGCTGGAGGCCTCCTTTCTTCATCACCTGAAGGAGCCCATGGCTGCTGGAACCTCGTCATCTACCCTGCACCGGCTTGGGGTGGATAGCGGACACCTGTACTGCGGGAACCCTGATATTCCGCTCCCACTTCCACGCCTTCTACAGTCTCCTCCGAGGTAGATGCTCACTCCTGCCCCAGTAATACCTGTTGTATGCTTACCTTGAATGTTACCTGCTCTATTTCCTTTCTATCCTCTGAGACCCGCTGCCATTGTTCCAGCCACCTGTGGCCCTAGAGATTGGTCGGTGAGTGCATGTATTATTTCTGACCGGTACTTAGGACAGAGGTATTCATACTCTCCACCACAGCCACGTTTGTGACAGACTGCAAAGCCTTCTGTCGTGTGGAGTTTGGATGCGGCATCCGGGGACCCAGTGGCTACTCTAGTTCAGGCCATCACACTGCTAAGGGCGGACAAGACTGCTGACACCAATGCCATACATCAGCGTCTTGACACTATACAAAGCGAGGGATGCCGCTGCCCAATCAGGTGCTCACACCAGCGCACAATCCCCAGGCCCGGTCTATGTCCCAACTCTGTTTCCCTTGGCTGCTCCAGAACAGTTTCAGGGAGACCCTAGGAAGTTTCGCACATTCCTAAATCAGTGCAAGTTACATTTTTTATGCCGGCCCCAGGCCATTTCAGATTCTACCACCGAAGCTGCTTTTACCTTACCCCATCTTGGTGGCATAGCCGCGGCATGGGTGAACCCTCTCCAGCTAGTGGCCAGAATTACCTGGGTCTTCAACACCAGTTACAAAGTCCAGACCTGGGATCTCGAGCTACTGGACCTGGTGCAAGGAAAAAACAGCCTGATTGATTACATCACCCGGTTTAATCAACTTTCTGTTGAAACAGTATGGCTAAAGAACAAGAAGGCCGTTTTGTTCTACCGGGGCCTTAGTGACCCTATGAAGGATGCCCTAGCAGTGGCACCCCCATCACCCGCTCAATACACCGAACTAGTTGACTTAGCCCTCCAGGTAGATGCCCGTAGTGCAGAACGGAAGTTCGAGTCCAACAGGTTGCCCGTCCACCTACCTCCGGCACATTCTCCTTCTGTGGACGCCTCCGGGTATCCAATGCAAATTGGGGGTATATGTGGTCCATTGACCTTCACCGAACGAGAACGTCGGCGTACATCCAACGCCTGCTTCTACTGTGGACTTAATGGTCACTATGTGAAGGACTGTCCTAAACGGCCCAAGAAACCCACAGGTTTTCCGAGAGCTCATCCTTACTAACAGAGGAACGGATGAGCTCTATCTCAACACCCCCTGTTCCCATGCGCACAGCTCCTGTTGCTCTTCCAGCGGTTCTTTGTTCTTCTGATGGTACTAGTCATACCGTCCGTCTGGTGCTGGATTCGTGAGCCACTGGCAATTATATAGACATTGCCCTGGCCACTTCTTTGAATCTGTCATTGCAAAACAAGACCCGACCTAAGGTTGTACAGGCTGTGGACGGTACACAGTTGGTCTCGGGCCCCATTAGACAACAAACACTACCACTCACCTTGACCATTCAAGACAACCACAGAGAAACAGTAACCTTTGATCTGATCACCACTCCTCAGTGTGGGATAATCTTGGAAGTGCCCCGGCTATGGGAGCACAACCCCCACATTGATTAGTCCCAGGGTTATGTTTCCTTTGAATCCCCATAGTGCCAAGACCATTGCTTGAAAGGGAGTCAGGCGCTACCCACACCCTGTCAAGCGTTAGTTGCCATCGCCCATTTGGACCCCTCAGAAGGTGCAGACGCCTTGTGGCCTCCTACCACACATGTAGTGGGTGCTGTAACACCTGACATTCCTTCCGAGTACCAAGCTTTTGCCAGCGTCTAGACCGTTATTTTGACTGCCCCATTGGCCTGTTCCCTGGGGCCGAGATACCTCGCGGAAGGATCTACTCCTTATTACCCACAGAAGACCAAGCTTTAAAAGAATACCTAGCCTCGTCACTCAAATTAGGTCACATCCGACCATCACAGTCACCTGCTGCTAGTTCCATCTTTTTTGTCCCCAAGCGAAAAGAGGATCTCCTCCCTTTTGTTGATTATAGGTGGATGAACCAAATCACTATCAAGGATCGCTACCCCATTCCGCTTATTACACCTTTGCTTAAACAAGTTGGCCGTGCCACCATCTTCACAAAATTAGACCTTAGGGGGGCCTATAACTTGGTCTGTATAAGGAGTGGGGATGAGTGGAAAACAGCTTTCTGTACCCGTCATGGGCTTTTCGAGTATACTGTGATGCCGTTCGGGCTATGTAATACTCCGGCAACATTCCAACCTTTTATGAATCACATCTTCCATGACCTCATCTTCCACAGTCTCCTCCTAGGTAGGTGCTCACCCCTCCCCAGTAATACCTGTTGTATGCTTACCTTAAATCTTACCTGCTCTATTTCCTTTCTAGGCTCTAGTACTTAGGGACAGAGGTGTTCATACTCTCCACGACAGCCACATTTGTGACAGAGAGCATTGCGGCAGGAGGGGATGTTAGGGTCTGGGTGGATCCCTGTAGGTATGGAGCTGCTTGGTTAGGGGTATCTTGGTGGAGTGAGGCACCTAATATGGGGGGAACAGTATTAAATGCAACAACACCTAGATTCAAAATACCTGAATAGCGGAAGAAAGCACCTAAAATGGGACACAGTAGTAAATACAACAGCAACCAGATTTTTCACAACGCCTAGATTTCTGACGCCTAAAGTGGGGCACACTATTAAATGCAACAACACCTGGTCTGAGAGACCTGGAAAAGAGGGAGAAAAGCACCTGAAAAGAGGGACAGTAATAAATGAAACAACCCCTAGATTTGAGAGACCTGGATAGAGGGAGAAAGCACCTGAAATGGGGGACAGTAATAAATGCAACAACACCTAGAATTGAGACGTCTAAAGTGGGAGCACAGTAATAAATACACTAACACCTAGATTTGGGAAATCACTAAAGTGCCCGGAAGTGGGTGCACAGCAGCAAATTGCAATAACACCTGGGTTTTAGAGGTCTCGAATGGGGCACAGTAATAGATGCAACAACACCTAGGTTTGAGTGACCTGGAAAAAGGGAGAAAAGCACCTGAAATGGGGGATAGTAATGCATAGATTTGGAAGATCTCGAAAAATGGCGAGAAGTGGGTGCACAGCAGCAAATGCAACAACTACTGGGTTTGAGAGACTGCACTTACAAATATGATGCTGGTTGATGTCTGCAGGTCTCACAGGCTAGCACGGGCCAACGCGGTCTGGGGCTGCTTCCTTAGGAGCCACCCTTTGCCTCTGGGTCCTTCGCAGAGGGCCGTTGGGCTTCCCTTGATGGCTGTGTTTCAATGGGTCTCCAGACCAATCAGGGCATGGGGGCGGGTTGGAGGGAGGGAGCAGGTTAGTATGCCGGAAATGTGGTCGGGGAGGAGAATTCTAGCCCGCACATGCTACTTTTCCCAAAACACTTAAATTGCCTCAGAAATGGGGATAGGGCACTAAGGGTGCTTCCTTACCTCGCCAGCAGCTCTGGAAACTGGCTTCCAAACACACAGAGCGGGCCTGTGGCTGGGGGCAGCAGCGCACGGCCTAGTCTCTTGCTGTGCACAATGCAATGGAACTGGCCAATCAGGTGGAGAGAGGGAGTGCTGGGAGGCGGGCGCCTGAGAAACCAGGAAGTGGGGAGTAACTCAGGAAAGGGCTTGCGGCCGAGCGTCCTGGTGCGCAAAAATGGTTTTAAAAGTAAAAATACCTGAAACAGGGTTGGGCTCCAGGGACACACACTCACCTACTTGGATGGTGGCTAAAATGTTGTTGGGGGCAGCAACGCCGGGCCTAGTCCCTCGCTGTGCACAATGCCAATCAGGTGGAGGGGGGAGTGCTGGGAGGTGGGCCCTTGAGCGACCAGGAAATGGAGTAATAGTTACCTCAAACGAAAGAAGGTTACTGATGCATTGCTGCAGGAGACATACCTGGACAGGTACATGCAGGAAGCTATGCTTCGGAGGTGGGAAGGTATGGGGCAACCTACTTGGCCTATGCAAGGGGGGGTGCTCATATGGATAGCAAATGTGACATCTTAAGGTGGAAAAGATAAGAGCTTGGGAGGACAGGCTGATACTGGAACAGGGGGCGTTGGAGGGGAAACCAATTTGCATTATTAACACGTACGCGCTTAACATGGATGCAGCACAGTTCTTTGAAGCATTACTAGGGGAGATAGCTGGCTATACAGACATGCTTTGGGTCTGGGGCACGGAAATTTAATTGCACATTAGAGCCAAATGGGGGGATGGGGAGAGTAACGTCGGCAACATGAGGACTGGAAAAACTGGTGGAGACGCTTAACCTCAGGGAGATAAGGAGGGGTTTTCTTTCCATTCCCCTTCACAAAAGTTATACACAAGAATCGATTTTTGTATTCACTGGGTTAGAAAAATCGAAGCAGTTTGTTAACTCAGGATACTTAGGAATGCCCATATCAGACAACGCCCATTGATTGCTTCTATGGGGAGGGAGTAGACCACCTGTGCCCACCTGGAAGCCAAGCTACGAGCAGAGGTCCTGACTGATCTGGCATACCGTAAAACAGTGGGTGATACTGTGTGCAGCTACTTTGAGGAAAATTAGCACAGTATTCTAGATAACCGGGTGGTATGGGAAGCCTTTAAGGTAGTGCTTTGGGGGGATGTATAGCAATCATGGCAGGGGGTCAGGGCTACATTGTCTAAATCCCTGGAGAGTATAGAGCAACAGATCGAAGCAGCTGAAAAAACAATGGAAAAAGTTAAGGAACAGGAGCTGATGTCTTGGGGACAGGAATGTGCTGAGGCTTGGCACAGGCTAGGGAAACACAGCTACACAGTGTACTCCCAAAAGCTGCATGAGCTGGGTGGGGGGGGGGTTATACCTGGTAGACTACTGGTATGGCTCCAAAAACGATAAACCCTGAGGACAAACGTGGTACAGATAAAACAGACAACCTGAAGGCCGGAAAAGACCTGATGGAGTGTGGGTCCTATAGACCCCTCTCAATGCTAAATGTAGATGACAAGATCCTACGTTTGATACTGGCACAATGACTGCAGATGGTACTCCCAGAGCAGATACATCATGATCAGATGGGATTTATACAGAATAGAAATACATCCCACAATTTGAGATTAAAACATGTGATTACCCATTCGACAGATTGGACCAAAGGGTATGCATCACTGTCACTGGAGACCATTATGGCATTCGATTTGGTGAGGTGGGATTGGCTATTCACAGTCTTGCAGAAATTCAGGCTGGGAGAGGGGTTCCTTAAGTGGATCCATCTATTGTATAGCAACCCAGTGGCAAGTGTTAGGATGGGTATTATTTTTTTCAGGGAATGGGAAATTAGGTCAGGAATACGTCGGGGTGCCCGCTCTCACCTTTGATATTTGTACTGGCTGTGGAGACATTAGCGGTATATTTGAGGAGTGAATTCAAGAATGCGGCTATAACCATAGGTAGGAGTCACCACTTGATCTGGAAGTATGCAGATGACGTCCTCATGTATGTCGTCAACCCGGAGGTAAACTTGCAATACTTCTTGGAGGTGGTGGAGCGCTTTGGAGATCTGTCGGCCATCAAAATTAATTGGGTGAAGTCGTGCTTATTTCCGTTAGCGGGAATTCACTATAAACAGAGATTGGCAGGGGCAGAGTGTGAGGGATTGGACCATCTGCATGCCGGGTGTGCACTCTCCTGGGCTTTTCTGATATTTTTAAAGAAATTGAATGATGGTAGCTCAATCTCAGAAAATGTGTGGGGCTAATCTGCATACATTTTCCTATGCACACCGCACGACAAAAATATAGACCCATGTACTCTGGGTGGGCACAGCCTACAGGGGCTGCCTCCCCCTGTCCCAGTCAGTTGGAATGTAACTGCCAGGAGTACATGAAAGTACCTCAGGAGAAGGACGGCCAATCCTTCCTCCGGCCATGGCCAGCCTAATTAAATATCAAGAGCTCCATGGATCCACCTTGTTCATTGTCATTTCTGTTGGCGGCAGCGCATATTGATGAGAGTTAATTGAAGCAGGCCTGAGAGAGGCCTGGTCTCAGAACTAAGGAAGGACAAGAACACCAACACCCCTTTGAGATGCATCTGTGTCAAGGTAAAGCCAGCTCTTGCCCTAAGGTATCAATGACAGTGAGCTGTCATGTCTGGTACATGTGTTTACAGTAGGCAACCCCCAGAGGGGGACCCCATTCAGAGGTTAGGAGTATGTTATCTGATGGAGACAGAAAGTCTGTTATTGCTACAACTTCAAGGGAGATCTGCCTTTAATCAGGAACCACAGACAGCTCAATTAACCAGAGGGACCCTTTGATCCACAACAGACAGGAAGATGGGTGGGACTTAGTAGTACATGTTTTAACCCCATTTACCTTTTCTGTTGCAAAGCACTCTGGTTATGACCTCACGCATAACAGAAGATTGTTGGACCGGACCCAGGATTGGTTCATTAAGGCACGCTTAGCCTACACCAATCACTGGGGCCCACTTGGGTTTAAAAGATAGTTGAGTCCCTCGTTTGGCAGATCATCTCAAGACTTTGAAAGGAGTGGCAATAATAACTCATTGGGACGCTGGCTGAAGGTACAGTCTGCTTTACATCTTCCACCAGTGAAGGAAGTCCAGGAAATCCAAGAGGGAAGCAGGATCCCTCCCCTAAACATCTCCCAGGGATCAGAGGGAGATGCTGAATCCAGAGGACCATCCAAGCAGCTCCAGAACTGGTAGCCAGCAAGTACACAGCGTGCTCTGCTAGGCTCTGCAAGCAAGATTCCTAGATGGGAAATGGCAGAAAGTCCTTGAACCAAACCAAGGAAACGGCTGTTGCCTGCAACACTCTCCTCAGCTTTGGCCCGTCCGCCTCAAAGGACGTCACGAGCCCAGTGAACAAGCTAGCAGCAATGCATCAACCAGCATCCGCCTTAAGGAAATTTTCAAGGCAGTCGAGCCCCTCGAGCTGCAACCAACTGCACCGCTAACTTGTCACTGCGCAGTCGCTCACGCTGTCTGAGATGACTAGACTAGAGCTTCAGACCCGCCAACCAGCACTGAGATAACGATTCCTGACCTGGGCCTCCATGTAGGCCAGCCTGCAGCCGTCCATCCAGCCTCGCTCGCCGAATTGCCTGCCGCCTGATACCCACAGCTGTCTCCCATCTTCAACTCTGTCACAGAAGCTGCTAAATGCCCTGAAACCGACTTGACACTGTCGAGCACCAAGAACTTCTACAAGCACAAGGTGCATTGTGGTTCTGTTCCCATGGTCCTACTCCGAAGACCTGTAGTGACATTTTATGATCCATTGCTCCCTTTGTGCTGAAACCAAGTATCATTGAACTATTGCAAATGAAAACTGTTATCCCTGGTTGCGCTTATACCATTTAATAATTGTAAACTTAATTGGCCTGTTGTGGTTTGTTCCAACTTATACAGTTTATTTTTGCCATCAATCAGGTACAGATTGTCAGCAGTGCATTTTCTTTAACACATTCACAAACTTGTTTGAGTTCATATGATTGTTCCACTTATATACTTTCCATTTTGACATCAATTGATTGCAGATTGTTGGCTGTACAGTTTCTTTACCATATTCAATTCAATCTTGTCATAGTTACTTTACTATGGCATAAACAATTGCCTTAAATGGTTTGTATGTTGACTTTTGTCACTCCTTCTGTCTGTAAAGTGGGCTAAATGCTAAATCTCAATATTAGCTCACCACTTTGCACTCTAGTCACAGTTGCTTCACTGGGACATGGACAATTGCCTGAATTTGTTTAAATGTTTATGTATTGCCTCATTTTCTTCTGTCTGTAGAGTGGGCTAAATGCTGGCTTTCAATGCTGGCTCTCTGGACAATGCTCTTGATGTGTTTAAATGTTGTATATTGCCTCACTTTCTGCTGTCTGCAGAGTGGGCTAATTGCTGGCTTTCAATGTTGGCTCTCTTTGAATGTTGTATATTGCCTCACTTTCTGCTGTCTGCAGAGTGGGTTAAATGATGGCTCCCAACACGCGTTTCCCCGCCCCTTTGGGGGCAATTTTTCAGGGGAGAGGATTTGTTTTCCTATTCTCTGTGCAATTGCCTGGACGAAAAATTATGGTGTGCATTTAGAAACATAGCTTTAAGTTTTGAAACTTTTTGGTATAACATTTGCTAAATTGTCTATAGGTACAAAGGGACAATACTTACTGGTACACCTCAGTATAGTATGGTAACTTTCTTGGGATTGGACTTCTTGTGTAGAGGGTATTGAGAATGGTGTATTCTACAAAAAGGAACACTTTCATGAATATTTAAAAAAAGTTCATTAAGCCTGTTCTAGAGGGGAATTTGGTGCTGGGGCTCGACTATTATATTAATGTGGAATCAATAGCCTGGTGTGCTTCCCTGTGTATATCTTTAGTTGCTCACGATCCGTGGTCGGATTCCGGGTGTTGTGGTTACTAGATACATGGCGCATTACATCTTTGAATGCGATTGTGCTGCGATGATGTCATCGCGCCACTCGCGCTGTGGCGTCATTACCTTCACACGTCGCGGCCGCCATTTTGCTTTGGGATCAATCTTGTGGTAACATTATTTTGTGAATTTAGACAGGTTTTGGTCAATATTTTGAAGATAATTCTCATAGCTACTCTCATTTGTGATTAAGGCTTTTGCCAAGGTTGGTCGAATATATTTATTGGCTAGTGTTATATTTGCTTGCCTGTTTGTGGACGAGCCCTTGTATGTGATCATATATTCTTGAAGAATGGGTCACTATGTGATTTGAATTATTTTTACGTTATGTATTTCAGTAATTGGGATTGCATTAGGTAGAGTTGCTAACCTGGGGAAGAAAAGGGATGTTCACATGATATCTTACAGCATAACAGAATGAATAATTACTGAATGGCTTTAACTTGTCTAGAGAGTTAAGGATGATGAAAAAGAAGTTATTTGGTGTCTAGAGTTACAGTTAGTAGTCTGTGGGGTGCAGCTGATTATTAAACAGTGTCTAGTTTGTGGTCGATGTTAGATGTGGAGCATTTTATAGAAAGTGATATAGTTCTTGGTCCGAATTCAGACCTGAGTGGCATGAGTCCATAATACATATCCATTTTGCTTCATGTTTGTGTAGGATTTGTTAAGTATTGCCTCCTCTTGGTGGTGATTTAACTTTTTCAAGACCATAAAATCTAAGACTGTTTAGATCTTCATCATCATGGTGATTCGTGAAATGCATTTCTAGGTGATTGAATGTCTTTATTTTTGATAGATCTTATATGTTCTCCGATCCTTATTTTGAGTTGTCTGGTTGTGCTTCCGATATAGATTTTTTTGCATGTGCACATTATTGCATAAATTACAAAGGTAATGTTGCAGTTGATGAGTTGTTGAATCTCCTTGATGTCACCAGTGGGTAATTGCACCGTTCACTTACCATTCTCTGAATAATTGCATATTTGTTGCATCTATAGTTGCCTTTGCGAGGTGCCTGTAACCATGTTGTTGACGTTGGTCGTGGTGCTTGGAAATGTGAGGACTCAGTTTGTCTTTCAGACTTGGTGCTTTTCTAAACATTATGGTCCGATGTCCGAACCAGCAATCTGTAAACTGTTCCAATTTTTGGATAAGATGTTCTTGATGATGTAACTGTTGGAGCTATATGTGGTAATAAATCTGGTTTTTGGAAAATGGGAGGCTGCCAGGGGTTTTTTGTTTTCTTGGAGCAGTTGCGCTCTTGGCCTGGTAGATGTCTTGCGATAGCTTTTGTTTAGCAAAGATTTGCTGTACCCTCTCTCAGTGAAGTGAAGTTGTTTTTCATTCGGTCTGTATGTTTTTCGAAATCTGCTTGTGTTGAGCAGTTTCTTTTTATTCTTAACATTTCCCCAAATGGGATATTGTTTATGTGTGCAGGATGGTTGCTTGTGGTGTTGACTGCTGTCGGTTTGATGTAGAGAGTAGTCAGAATCATGTTGTTTTGTATATTTAGACTGATGTCCAAAAAATGGATTGTTGTTTTGCTGCTCTGCATCGTCAGAGTGAGATTGTAGGTATTGTTATTGAGATATGTCAGGTATTGGTACAGTTTATCTTGTCTGCCGTTCCATATGAGTATGATGTCATCTATGTATCTTGCCTAGAAAATGATGTTGTTGTGTTCCATAAATGATGGATGCATGCATGGTCAAGCTCGAAGTGACCCATGTATAGGTTGGCATACAATGGGGCGAACATGGCACCCATGGCTGTTCCTTGGATTTGTCTGTAAAGCTATTTTTTGAAGATAAAGATGTTATTTTTCAAAGTGAACTGTAGCATGTCTAGTATCATATTGTTTTGGTCGTTGTAAGATATGGGTCTGGTTCTAAGAAAATAGTTTGTAGTATGCAGACCTTTTTCATGTAAAATACTGGTGTAGAGTGAGGAAACGTCCATTGTAACTTGCATAAATTCTGGTTCCCAGAACAGATTTTCTAATTGCTGGATAATTGGTCCACTGCTTGGAAGATGGAAATATGGTTTATGGATTGTTGGTACAAAATATATGGTAGAAGTGATTGTAAATTGAGATACTGATATTCTTCATCTGTGATGAGATCCTGGTCCCTCCAGCACTGACTCATTAGTTTCCAGTCTTCCTGTAGTTTTGTTAATGGAGCTGTATTCAGTTTTTCATAGCATGCTTGGTCGTTCATTTGCAGTAATCATAATCCTGACTAGTCAAAGGATATAGCCCAGGTAAGCAGCTGACCAAACATTAACACGCCCTCATAATAACATTGGGTATTGCACCCAGCTGTTGAAGACTGGAATAGAACTTTAAAAAAATCATTGAACTATTGCAAGTAATTACTTTACTGACTACCCTCCTGTCAGTATCCAGAGTGCCTCCCTTTCATTCTTGAAATGGTCAGTCCCCTGCATTCCTATATACAGGGTAGGTTGTATTTTGTAGTGTGCTAGAACTGTCTGTTAAATAATAATATAGTAGATATGTGTATACAACCTTGACGGGACAGTCCCTTTTATCATTGGGTAAACATTGTATTTTCTCTGTGTTGCAACTAACAAATTATCCACAACCTTGCAAAGATAAGCCTGCTGTTCCGTCCACGTTACCAAAATTGGACAAGGAGGTTTATAATTTACTTGTGTTTCGAATCTGTTTGGATCCCGTCTGCTGTACTAGAGGTATAGGGGTTGATTGATTATTTAGATACCGATACTCATCCCCGGACCACTGGTGCCTGGGAAGTTGATTTGTCACACGGAGATGGCGTAATCCTGGGCAACAGACTCTTTTTGATACCGGGGAATCAAAATAAACCATAAAACGCAGGACATTTACAACCAGAACACGGATAGGGCACTGCACAGGCTGAACCCGATGTTGGAACTTTGGAAAATATTGCCTCTCTCCTTGATGAGTAGGATTGCCTTGATAACAGGGGCGTTGCTAGGGGAAGGCTAAGGGGGCTATAGCCCCTGATCTTTTGGTTGTAACCCTGGATAGAATCTCAGGAGCTAGAGCTAAAAGACTAGCTAGCCCCTAGTCCCAACAGTTCTGACATCAGTATAGCCCCGGGTCTTTTCCAGACCTAGCACCTCCCCTGCTTAATAAAAATGCTGCTTTTACCGCAAATGCTCTACTTTTATGCGAATGTGTTTTTTGAGGTGCTGCGTAAACATTTTGGAGTCCTACATGCTAAGATCACAGTTGTTTGGGTGTACTCCAGAAGGAAGTTTGCTCTATATACATTACAGAAGCAATTTAGTGGGTGGGGGGGGCTGCAGGTCCCCAACTTACAATGCAGTGCAACTGCAGTATGTTTCGAATTCGCTAGATGACGAGGAGAACTTGGAAACGGGGGTGTTGCTAGGTCGGGAAAAGATCTGGGGCTATGCTAATGTTGGAACTATCAGGACTCTGGGCTAACTTGTCTTTTGGTTTGAGCCCTTGAGCTTTTATCTGGCTACAACCAAAAGACCAGGGGCTATAGCACCCTCAGTCCCCCCCAGCTACGCCTCTACTTGGAAACAACCTTGATTTCGTCTCTGATTTGCCAATTCTACATGAAGAAAATACTCTGGATAGAACTGGGCAAGCATTGGATAGGGCCCATGCTCCTGACAGTGGGCAGGTCAATATAGGCCTGTGCGCTGTGTAGATTCGGAATAAAGCATCCAAATTTGCCAAATATCCTGTTGATGCAGCACTTGGCTGACTTTGGAAAAGACATAACAGCTGACCGGTTGAAGTCTGGAGATGTAGGGATTGCAACTTGGAGTGACGTGTTTGAGGAAGGGAAATTGGTACCATTCCTGGAAAAGGCTGAGAGATATGGTCTTTAGCCGGGACAGTCCTTATATACTCAACGTTGACTAACTGAGCCAGGAGCTATTGGCCAACCCTCCCAACAGAATTGTAGGCAGGCTTATCACCGACCAAAATGTATGAAATACTAGGGAGTGTGGGGACGGTGTCTGCTTTGTATGGAACATTGTTCGTCATGACCGGTGGGAGTGAACCACAACCTTCAACCTCTCCCCTGAAGCTACCTTAAGGATCCAATCCTTTCTTTCTGGCCGATCCACTCGGGTCTTTGTGGTCTCCGAATGAAGCTCTCCCCATCCCAGTCTCCAACTGTGTCTCCCAAGGCTCAAACCTCTACCCCACCCTGCACAATATGTAGACCAAACCCCTCTTTGACCACCTGGATAGCCTCAACATACCTTACACCATCTTCGCTGACGATACACAGGTCCTTCTCAAAATCAGTGGTAACCATGAGCTAGACTCTACCAACATTAACCGCATCTTCAGCATCATCCAGGCATGTATGGCCACCCATCATCTTTGTCTGAACGACGATAAAACCGCTCTTTATCGTGGGCTCCCTGCACCACCTCAAACACCTCAGTCCTGCTTCCACCTCCTGCATCAACGGAAACACTAACCCTCTATCCACTCACGTCAAAAAGCTAGGCGTCTACCTTCATGCAGAATTAAACATGCAGAAACATTTTAAAGCAATTGCCTTCTCTGCAGCTTACTCCTCCAAACTTATCAACTTCTCCAGAAAATTCCTTCCCCCCCCCAACAGGTGCCTCACCGTAGCTAGGGCCATCATTGGTAGTAAACTGGACTACTGCAAAGCCATCCTAGCACGTACTTCAACCAAAAACATCAACAAACTCCAATTGCTACAAAATAATGCACTTTGGGGCCTGAAACGCTCCTATCATATCTCACAAATCCAACCGGAGGTACATTGGCTCCCCATCCAAGCGCATATCTATTCAAACTCCTTACTATCACCTACTGCTGCTTACAGAACACTGCCCCTCACCTCATGAACCATATCACTAAGAAACACACCACTCGGAATGCCCGCGCCTCCTCTACATCGGCTTAGGTCACACCCAGATTCACCAGAAAGAGAGCTGGGGGCTCTAGCTTCACTACCATGGCACCCGCCCTCTGGAACGCCCTCCCTCAGCATATCCAAGACGAACCTTCCTACTTGCTCTACCAAAAGAAAGTGAAAAGAACCCTGTTTAACAAATATGTGTTACCCATGCCCGAACTGTAACGTGCCTGTCTTGTACCATATGCTTACCTACTCTGTACCGTTTTCTTAGTGCTGTGATACCTCTAGGCGCTACTTACAAATGCAATAAATAAATAATAAATAACTCTAGCCCCGGTAGATAAAACTCCAGTACAGCCCATGAAATGGGTGATTATTGCTTTTAAAAGGCTGTCTACTAATAAAGAGACGCTCAAAGCCTACACAAAATTATTGCATGCATGTGAGGCCCCCTTTTCCTTAAGGATTTAACAACAAACACACTTGTAGGAAGAATCATTGAGGACTTGACCACATAGAAAAACCTTGGAAAATTAAATCTTGCTGGAGCTTTTCTACTTGAGTCCATCTTTCATGTTGTCAAGTCTTTCACAAATATGAACATTGCAAAACTGTATGCTTGGTTTTCTCTCATTAAACACTGACCCAGAATGGAAAGCTAAGTAAATTAGAATAATTCAAAATGCATATATCGCCGTTTTTATGTATTCAAAAATGTTTTATTGTACACTTAAACTGTTGTACACAAGTTAGTCACATAATGACTTCAACAATACCACTTATAAAAATGGCAATGGGCTTCACACTTTCAAAATTCACTGTCATCTATTCGTGAAATAAAACAGACACCACATTGTCATTACACACCTATACTAAAGCCACGCCTGATGGCTTCACAGATACCCGTTTTCCATTCCTCTGCATTGACCAATTTCCTTTCTTTCTGACATGTGGATTACTTCTCAGTGGTGTTACCTGACCCACGCACTGGACTTCATCGCCTACTGATTACATCAATGCAGTCTTCATTGAAACTTTATTAAAAAAATAAGCAATCCTCCGAGGTCATTCTATCAGAATTACGCCAAAAGCAGCGAATAAAAAATGTCCACAAACACAGAAACAAATGACACTGCCAAGAATGTGGAAAAGATGGGGTTAGGGTGCCATTCACTCTTCTCCCGTCAATCTATACTGATACTTTGGCACACAAGGTGGCACTAAAGCACCAGGTATAATTCAAAACTAAAAAGGAAATCATGGGTTCTATTGGATCCATATGTATTTCAATAACACATTTCACTTGCTCCGGTGCTTGGTATATAGACTCTGAAAGTAGGTGCTGTTTTCTGTTACTGCTGGCACCCCAGGCAAATCCATGTTCCCAGGTACACATGTTTCCAGTCCTGAACTTTTCTTTTGCAAATCCCTGTGATGTGGTGATTTAGTCTACATTTCAGTAGAAGCCTACAACTGCCAGAACGCATTAGTTTGTTAAGGAAAAGCCCAAGTCTGGACACAAAACGAGTGGTGACGTGGAAGTATTTGGCCTGTTAACACAGATACCTGTTAAAACACCACCTGTCCACGTGGCGCATTGTGGGAACACAACGGTGGCCGTGCAAAGAGAACGAATGTCACTGCATCGCCGAGGACAATCCTTGGCGTTCCTGCGCACGTGAGATCAGCCTCACGCGGAACGGAGGGCACAGCGTGTTCTCCCGTCCACCCTACTGGCTGTGCATCGCGATCGCTCCTGTTGCTAAGCAGCGATCGTCTTGCTGGGTTCCTGAGGACAGGCGGAAGCCCGCCAGGCAGTGACACACGCTTTGTTGTGACTTAAATTATCAATGAAAACAATAGATTCTAAGGTTCGGACAAAATGAGAAAGGGACTATCTGAGCAAACAAGCGACTTATTGAAGCATTTAAGGTGAAGGCTAAACAAGTAGCAGCTGCTAATCGTGAACATTACGTGGTGTCCTCTCTCGCCACACCTACCCCCTCGACTTGCGTAACGTCAGGAAACGTGACTTAATAACGAGAGAAAAACGAGCTGCACGTTGCCCGTGCACTCGTTGACAACAGCAAGCTGTCAGTTCAGTTACCAGTTATCTCCACCCACCAGTAGGTACCCTCTGCAGTATCAGTGTATGGAGTTTCTTCCACAGTAAAAATCACACGGTTCAGCAACCGTGGCGTGGCTTTACGTGACACGGTCTGGCGATATACTCAGTGGCAGACTGATTGTCCCGATAACCATTTTAGCTCTGACAATGAAAGTAGGCTTAGGCAGCGGATAAAACATGTATTAATAATGAAAGCCACATTTCTTTACGGTGCACTTAAAACCTTGGTATAAATGATATTAAGCGATTATGTCTCGAGCTGATATAAGGCAATATTTGAATTTGGCTTTGTACAAGACAACAGTAATGCTGTGATGGAGGGTCAGCTGGGTCTCGGAAACGGCCCTTCTGTGAAGGGCTGTTGTGTTGAAAAGGCTGCAAGCAAAGCATGGGCTGGTGTTCGCGGACGGGGGGGGGGAGTTAGAGAGGGGCTTAGCTTTAAATAAATCACGGTGCACACAGGGCACTGCGGCAACAGACACATGGCGTTCAATTCTATGGCAAGACAGGAGGCTCATATTATGCATTACAATCTTTACTGAGATCCACAGCAGCAAAGAATAAAACTTTGTAAAACGAATTTTTTTTCCCAAGAAACATAGAGTTATAACAATGTAATGGGAACATCCCAGTTCAACATGGTGGGCAGGTCATGCCCTGGAGGTAGCCAATAGGGAGCGAGCCAATCCCATATAGGTCCATTCCTTTAACAACTCCCCCTCTTTCTTTGCTGCTGACCCACAGCTAAGTCACACCTCCAGTTTGCTTAGCTTGTACTTGTTACATTGTGGCATTTCTGTAGGAATTGCTTGATTTATTACTTTAATATCTTTGTTTGCCTTAATTACGGCGTTCGTTTGAAAGCGTGTGTTTCCTTTACTTGGGTATTTCATTTAATTTCATTTCATTTACTCACGCGAGCGTGACGTTCCAAATTAGAGCCCGCTCCGCGTCTTGTGTGTTGAGCGCTGCCTGAAGGCGCCGAGTTCCCTCGCACACGCTGGGTTGGTCCTTCTGGACACATTGTTGCGAACGCTTTCAGCGTTCTATTTCAGGCGCGCGTCCCTGTTCAGGGCCGCGGCGTCTGCTTTGTTTGTTTATCGCGCGGCAGCCAGTGTCAGAAAGCTTATCTTCTGACAGACTGCGCGCGTTTTCCACAAGGTCTCTGGCACATGCTGTAGGTGTGCCACTGCTAGTTTGGAGGTTGGCGGTTCAAACCTGCTATCCGCCTGGTGGTTTATGTGTGAAAAGAAAAATTTTGTTGGTGTAATGTTTCTTGTATAATTCCGAATTTCTATAATTATATTGTGGGAGTTGTGTTTATATTTTTCCCCTCACGCTGCTCGCGTGCTTTTGGCTGCTAGTCAGCAGGCTCTGCCTGTGTGAGGCCTAGGTGGCCCTTCCCCTGATATTACTCCCTGTGAAATTGTGGGTTCAGCCTGCTAGGCTTGCATAGTTCAACAGCTAGCCCGGCTGTTTGTTGACATAATATATATTTATATATTTGTTCCGATTGGAATACTGCCAAGTGCTGTCATGGATAAGGGGGTGCTCCCCTCCTCTGCTGATGCCAGCACTCAAGTACGTACTGCCAAGAAAAGCGACAGGTCTGGAGACAATGTGGGGGATCAATCCTGTCATGCCCAACCTTCAGTGGCTCAAGCTATTCAGTCCTCTTTGGACACAGCTTTTTACTGGTTTAAATAACACCTTGGCGTCTGCCTTTGACAGATTAATATCCCGCATTGCGGATTTCCACCCCTCCCAAGATGCTGCCCCATCTGTTGCAACCCAGGCCCCTAAAAAGTGTATGGCCAAAACTAAACATACCCAGGGACAATTCAGTCCCCCCTTGGCCATTTCACCCATAACTTCCCCTAAAAGAACTTTAAAGAGAGGGTGGGAAGAGTCTCATCAACCTTTCACTTCCACACCCTGGCCTGCGCACGTGTGTTTCGCGCCGGCGGAGTCCCCTATTGCGGTGTCATCCTCAGAAAGTTCTGTTGATTCTGATTCGCCCCCTAAGAGGCGGAAAAAGAAAGTAACATCAGTGGGCCCTCAGGAAGCGCCCCTGCTTGATGGTAGCGGAGTACCTTTCTTTGACCCTGCCCTGATACAGCACCCCAGGTCAGCCGAGTGGCAGCCCTCTGAGGAAGTTTCCTCTTTCCTCAAGTTCTGGATAAGGCGCCCTATGCCCAAAGAGGATCGTAATAAGATGCGGTCGGAGTGTCCCAGACCTGTGTATGCAGACAAGGTGGCTTTAGCGCCAGAAATAGACCAGTCTATGGCGGCTTTTCTATCCCAAAAAGGGAAGGACCCCAAGAAGGGGGTCGATAAAGCGTGGCGTAGTTGCCAAGACAGACTGTTGGACATCCTGGGTCCAGTCACGCAGATTTTTGAAATGGCAGAAGAGGCGACGGCCTCTAATACCCCGGTTGATGTTGACGCATTAAGGGGTTGGATCCAACGTAGGGTATGCCTGCTCGGCAACGCTAATGCCTCCATATGTAGGGAGAGGAGAAAATCATTATTAATGAGGTTGGATTCCAAGTTGGCAGACATGGCTGAAAGGGAAGGTGGCCCTTCAGCTCAGGGTAATTTATTTGAGGATTCTTTCCTGAAAGACTTGTCGGCTTATGTTCACACCTTTACAGCGCTGGATAAGGCTCAGGTTAATATAAAAAAGGTCTTTGCCCCAAAGGTTTTTAACAAGGCTGGACGAGGTAGGGCCCGCTCCTCCAGCCGCGTTTCCCAGGGCTCCTCCCGTCCCCGCCAGTTTGCGCCCCGTGGCGCATACCATACCTCCTCTGCTCGGGGAGCACATAACCAGTTCTACCCACAACAAAACTCGAATGGGAGAGGACGTGCCGGCAGAGGAGCCGGAAGATCAAGAGGGCAATCAGGTAGTTTCTCAGGTGCTAAAAGTTTTTTCCCTCAAAAGTCTAGGTGGCAGACTAGCCAAGTTTCTTCCACAGTGGGAGGCCCTCACTTCGGATCCTTGGGTGTTACAAATGGTTCAGGGTTAGCAAATAGAATTCTAAGCCCCACCTTGTCAGTTGTCCTTTCCCCTTCCTTTGGTGTTCGACGAAGTCAAACAATCCCTCATAGATGTGGAGGTAAGGGATCTCATCTCCAAGGGGGCGGTAGTCCCGGCCTCTTACAAGGCCTCTCAGTTTCTGAGTTCCATTTTTCTAGTCCCGAAACCAGACCACGGGTTTCGCCCAGTAATCAACCTGAAAGCCCTCAACTCTTTTGTGGTGTATCACCACTTCAAAATGGAGGGAATTCATTTACTCAGAGACACCCTTCTCCCTGCAGATTGGATGGTCAAATTGGACCTCAAAGACGCTTACCTAGTTGTTCCCGTCTTTCCCCCGCATCAGGAGTTTCTTCAATTTCAATAGGGGGGGCGGGTGTGGCAGTTTGCATCCCTTCCGTTTGGCCTGTCCTCGGCCCCATGGTGTTTCACCAAGCTCATGAGGCCTGTGATGGCTCTTCTCAGATCCTGGGGGATTCGGATCATAATTTATTTGGACGACATGTTGCTCCTAGCCCAGAATTATCAAACTCTGTGTTCTCATCTGAAATTCACTGTGACCCTCTTACAGGATCTAGGTTTTGTGATAAATGTAAAAAAATCCATATTGAAGCCTACGCAATGTATGCAATTTCTGGGCTTCAATATAGATTCAAAGCTTTGCATCCTTCTTCTCCCAGACAACAGACTCTCCAAGATAAAGAAGGAAATTCGTCTGCTCCTCAAAAGAGGGAGGATCACCCTCAGGCAGTTGGCCAGAGTTGTGGGAATGCTGTCAGCATCCATTCAGGCTATCTTCCCTGCTCCCCTACATTACAGAGCTCTACAACGCTTAAAAGCCAAGCATTTGAGCAATTGTTTCTCTTACTCCCAAATGGTGGTATTGCCGCCAGAAGCCAGGTTGGAACTCCTGTGGTGGCTCAGGCACATGGAGGCATGGAATGGCAAGGCAATATTTGGCCCATCTCCGGATGTCGTACTGGAGTCAGATGCGAGCAGATCGGGTTGGGGAGCCAGATTAGGTCAGGTTTCCACAGGTGGGAAATGGTCAGAGTCAGAGAAACAACTACATATCAATTGCCTAGAGTTGTTAGTGGGGTCCTTTGCGGTTCGGAGTCTCCTCAAGGATCAGGGGAATTGTTGTGTTCTCCTCCGCATGGACAACATCTCTGCGGTGAGATACATCAATCGTCTGGGGGTACCAGGTCCAAAGTCTTGGCGGATTTGGCAAGAGAGTTCTGGCATTTTTGCCTCGACAGGGATATTATATTGAAAGCGGAATACCTCCCGGGAGTCAGCAACGAAGTGGTAGATTGGAACTCCAGGCACCTGCAAGACAGGAGCGATTGGATGTTGAACAGATCTCTTTTCGCCCGCTTAGCATCCCTCTGGGGTCCCCTGACCATAGACTTGTTTGCCTCGAGACTGAATTGTCAAGTTCCCAGGTTTTACAGTTGGAGACCAGATCCGTTAGCTCTGGCCACCGACGCTTTCCTCCCGTTCAGCTATTTCAGCAGGTCACCATTTGGTTAAAGGGGAACCGGTGGGTAGGCATTTTTTGGTGCAAAGGGCCCTCAAATCTATCCGTATTAAAGTTCCACCACAACCAAAGTATTCGGTTCTTTGGGATGTTAATATGGTTCTGCAGCTCTTCAGGTCCTGGCCTCTTAATGAAGAACTGTCCCTGCAGCAGTTATTTGCCAAACTTGCTATGTTACTATGTCTAGTGTCTATTAAAAGGGTCTCTGATATCAGAGCTTTGGATGTGGATAATAAGATGTGCACCCCTCAGGGGGTTACTTTCTTTATCTCACGAAGGACTAAATGCATGACTTCCTCGATATCCTATCCAGCTTTTCCTGAAGATTGTAAATTATGTATGGTTAATTGTCTGAAATGTTTTGAGCTCAAAACTGAACGTTTTAGACCTCCCAATACCTCTCAGCTGCTGATTTCCTTCCGAAAACCCCATAAGCCGGTCTCCCCTTCTACTTTGGCCAGATGGATCAAATGGGTTATGCGAGAGGCGGGGGTTGACACTTCCTCCTTTGGTCCCCACTCAGTCCGTGGCGCTATGGCCTCCAAAGCAGCCTTTCTGGGGGGTAGTTTGGAACAGATTCTAAAAGCAGCTGACTGGTCAGAGGAGTCAACTTTTAAGACATTTTACCATAAACGTATTGCTCATGTGGCGGTGAATGTAATGCAAGGGCTTTGAACTTGCATAATATGAGCCTCCTGTCTTGCCATAGAATACCTAATCCCCCACACTAGCGTGAGATGGGGGTTTAGATTCTATAAAAGACAAGGAGGCGAGTATTATCCCACCCACCCACCCTTACTGGTGTTGATTGTTGTTTCAGCTTTCGGTTGATGGCTTCGACGCAGGAAGAGGCAAGAGTTTCCGCTCCAAGTTGCTGAAGGTTTCAGCTCCGGCGTCTCCATGGGAGTTTGGTCTTCGTTGTACGTGGAGAGAAGTTGTTCGGTGGTCGTGTGAAAAGGATCAGCTTCAGAAAGAGGGGGAGTTGTTAAAGGAATGGACCTATATGGGATTGGCTCGCTCCCTATTGGCTACTTCCAGGGCATGACCTGCCCACCATGTTGAACTGGGATGTTCCCATTACATTGTTATAACTTTATGTTTCTTGGGAAAAAAATTTCGTTTTACAAAGTTTTATTCTTTGCTGCTGTGGATCTCAGTAAAGATTGTAATGCATAATACCCCCATCTCACGCTAGTGTGGGGGATTAGGTATTGTTGCCTTTTTCTTAATCACAATCAAAAATATGCATTGGCAAAGCCAATAGTTTTGGTGATTGTAGCTGTGTTTTACATTTGGCGTTGGGTTGGAAGGAACCAATGACAGCAACGGGGTGGGGGAAGGAACAACATCACTGGTGGGAGTGTGGGAGTAAGGAATTGGCAGCATGTGGGGAGATTTAAAAAACCTAATAGATGGCTGCCGAGTTAGCAAGCATACCCAGGAGCATTGTACAACATTTGAAGGAGTGAATGGCTGCTTTATCAGGGAAGGAGTGACAGCACAAGGGAGGAATAATTAACAGCGTAAAGGGTGAATTCATAATAGCAAAAGGGGAACATATGACAGCCCAAGACGGGATGAAATGACAGAGCAATGAGGGTGGAGGGAGGACAGAAATGACAGCATGAGGGGAAAGGAAGGACAGTGCAAATGGGACATAATGACAGTGCAAGGGAGGAAGGTATGACAGTGCAAGAGGGAAAGAAATGACAGTACAAGTGGATACAAAAATCCAATAGATTGATACCAGCAGCATTTTCATGATGCCTGTGCCCACAACATGTGCACGTGCTGCCAATGTTTATGATGCGTCGGTAGGGTGACCAGAATTCCAAAATCAAAAACCTGGGACGGGCAATAGACATAGAAGTAGGTCTACAGTCTTAGCAGACATAAACACAAAAGATGGACTAAAACACAAATAGGACTCTGATAAAACTGTATGTTGGTAGTCTATTCTGATGCAATGTACGGGGTGTGTTGCAGGCACAGCATTCTCATTGGAAGAAAGAGGGCAGGGAGGAAATGGGGCTGTAAAAGCGAGTAAGAGAACAGAGCGGCCCGATTTTGGGATTTATCGGTTCCCGGTAAAAAATGGAACGAAAGCCACCCGTCCCTCAAATCCCGGGACGGGGTTTTGAAATGTAAAAACTCTCGGGATGCCAGGAATATGTGTCGGTCTAAAATATGTGCCAGCATGGACCTGTAAAAACATTTTCATGCAGTCTGTGCCCACGTATTGTGCCAAAAGTCTCATAATAGTGACCACAATATATGCCAGCGCTGCCACTTTAATACACAGGCTCATAGGGCTTGTTTCTATTATATATTACTTTGTTGCCCTACAGAACATTTTCCATGCTTCCTGTTCCCAGATATTTGCCAGTCTTAAGTGCAAGGATGGCGAATGACAGCACCGACGACTGGGGTAAAAGAATGCAGAACACATTAATGGTGCCAATAAGCACCCTGTTTTCTCAAAAGCACAAGCATGCACCCCAGAGTTCCACCCCACACACACACACACAGATGCACCCAAACAGACTTAACGACCACCCATTATAACTCTCTCTCCCATTTTAAAGATGCAGATTACACAGAGAAAACTGTGGCTGCTAACACCTACATGTCTGTGGTCTTCGCCATAGATTTCTATTGGCTTAGGTGTGTAAATAAGGCACATGAATCTGTGCGGCCCCAGGTTTTCGTGCCTTTTTACACCCAAAGCATCATTGGCCACCTCACTAATAGAAGGCTCATCACAGAAGTGTTTTGTGGCTTATTTTATGACCTCCTTGTGATTATTGGAGTCCTTTAGGATCAATCTCTCAATGAAGAAAAGTGTAGAGTTCACTGAATTAAAGGTGTATTGCTGTGACTTCAGCTCATTGTTAATGTTGTCATATAGCCTGACAAGAGAGTTGAGGATGAAGTTGAATGACATATTTGAAGCAGAGCCCAGACTGGGTTCCATCAGAGAGGACTGAGGTGGGTGCAGGGATGAAAGATGATCAGGAAGGCCAGAGCCCAGGGATGGCTTGCTCAAAAGGTTGAGGAAAGACCTAAGCGAGTGCTCTGTAGGATGAGAAAATGACAAAACTTACAGCTGGAAATAGTCTCCTTTCTGCTACATCTCATCACCCCAAACACACTGTTCACAGCTATCCATATGGGGAGATCCTCAGAATCAAAAGGAACTGTAGTACTTCTCTCACCTTGCAAGATAATCTTCAACAAACTTACCAGAAATTTAAACAGCGAGGTTATGGATCAAAGATCATCACAAATGCAATAAAAAAGGTAGAACTGGTATCAAGGGACTCTCTATTGAAAGACACACCTAAAACTGAGAAAATGAATCCAAAAACTTCATTCATCACCACATATAGCACGGAAGCCAGAAAAATCAAACAAATATTAACATTGGAATATTCTCCTAACAGAGTCAGGTTTACAAAAACATCTGGACAATCATCCAAGAACCTGTTTTCGAAGAGCACCAACTATTTAAAACCTGATAAGTCCAAGTTATCTCAGCCCAATACCAAACGAAAGAAAAATATTTTTTCTAACTGCAAATAAAGGAATTTACAAATGCGGACACTGTAAAAAATGTCCATTCATGCAAAAAGGCAAAAAGGACATCATCCTCCCAAATGGAAAAAACGAAACATATCAATCAGATGATCAATTGCTATTCAACCTATGTGATTTATGGGATTGAATGTATTTGTGGAAAACTATATATTGGGAGCACCATAAGAAAACTAAAGGTGAGAATACTAGAACATATAAGGGCCATATGTAACAAAGACTTAAGATCCTCCATCTCGGTTCATATGATCACAGACCATCCAGTCTTTGACATCTCTAACCTAAAAGTATTTGGCTTGGAGAAAGTGGCTCTACCCCCTCGAGGCAACAAGGAGGAACTGCTATGCAAAAATGAATGTAAATGGATTTGTATCATGGACACATGTGTTACCGGTCTAAATTGTGATACGGAAATGTATATTTGGCTATAATTGTCTGTTTCTTTGTTTATATATGAAAAAGTAGATTACTTTCTTTTCTGTTCCCTCTTTATTTATCCTTCTTTGGTTGACAGGTAACCAATGACTTTTATAAGTTTAAACTTAGGATGTTCAAAATGTAACTCTAAAAAATAGATGAAGTTCAAGTTTAATTTGCTTGTAAAAAGCATTTAAATCCTGCTTTCAGCTTTTTTGATTAGGAAACTACATGAGGGCAAGTTTATCCATCAGAATTATCTATTATTACCAATAAGAATAAAAAAAGTTTTGGCTCATTTAGCATTGACACCTTCAAATTAAAATAAAAATGTAACTACATGATGTAGGCAAAAAAACTAACCAAAATAATTTATTTAGCTTTCCGATTTAAAACTCTAAAATTATATTGTCTTCATTTCAGTAATGGCGAATTCTATTGTATTATCAAGGAAAACTAATTCAGATTAGAATCCAAATTCAAAAGCCTAAATTAACTAACACAGCAAATCCGATGTACACCTGCCGGATCTGTGCATTGTAATGCTTTTCCTAATCCGAAATGACCATCAGAAAGAAAAACGTGCATGATGATGTCATCACATCATGCTAGATCATGTGGACTCAGCGTGATGACATCATCGCGGCAAAAACACACTATAAAAAGTGTGCGAAAATTAAATGGCGACATTCACTCGTCCTGGGTATCCTCCAAAACAGCTTATGATGGCATTAAAGGACTTCAGAACCTAAAAGGAAGAAAAATAAGGTAAGCAATTGAGCTCTTTAGTGCCAGAATGATGAAGGAACAGAAAACTTAAATCTAAAATTACTTCTTTACTCCAAGCATTGTAAAACAATATCACCTCTCCAACTTTCTCTTCCCTTTAGCCTTTTGACCAATTTAACCCACAATTGGAGTAGAAGGCAACACTCTTAAATATCTATCAAGTAGAACTTGGATATATTGCTATCTGATCACTTAATTTGATACCATCAAAACTACCTGGATGAATATAAATACTCCCCCATAAAAATTCAGCATCAAAATTTGGGTGAGTCAAGCAAAATATATATTTTTTTTAGGTTTTAGGTTTAAAAGGTTTTTGAATAATAGTATGATCTGAAAAAACTCAATGGAACCCCTTTAAGTTTTTATAAAACATAATTTTGGTCTTTACTTTTAGAATACATTTCCTCTCCTGATGAACCATTGACAACTTCAATGGGGAAACACGTGTCGAGAGAGATATAAAAACATAGAGGGAAATATAAAGACATACAATCCAATTTACCAAGAATCAGCGTATATTATTTGATGTGAAGATTTAAAGATTTAAAGGTGTGGATTAAAACACCATACACCAATTTGTATTAAGGATTTGTGCATAACATTTGTTGTGGAAACTATAAGGTGTGAAGTAAACACCAGACAGTTCATTATTTTTGTTTATCCATTTCTAAACAAATCGCAAGAATAAAAAGAAAAAAAACATCATTATTGAACTGGAAATTCGTCTTTTTTTGAAGAACAATTTGGAACTTGTCTTGTCAGAATTTGTATGACTTACCTTTGAACAATTTATGAATAAGATTGGCGCATATGAGGAACTTTTTCCAAATCTTTTACTTATCTCAAGAGTAAATGAACAGTAGTAGAGATTACACAAAGGACCACAATTACTGTGACTCAAGCAAACACGGACTCAAGGTTTCAGGTAAAAAAATATAAGTACATTTATTTTAAACCATCTATTATAAAACACTTCACTTCTATAAATTCGAAACCATCCGTAAAATATACTACACACAAACAATTCTACTTGTTCCAGCAAATTCAAGGTAAGTACATTAGGGTTTGACGGACCGGTGTTGCGATACTAATGCGTACCCGCGGATAGAAATGCTCACGAAGTTAAAGCACACTTTGTACTTTAGAATTTCAAACAAGGGAAAAGTGAATAAAAATCATAGACAATACTTTTTCAAGGCAAGGAGACTCGAGGACTTATTCAAAGATACAGATTAAAGTCAATAGGCCTGCGCCAGTGTCAATGGAGCAGATGCTCAGTTGCCGAGGATCACACGTTGAACAGTTCGAGATTCGAGATGGCAAGAGTTCGTAAAGATTGTCAAATGGAAGGAAAAGTTATAAGAGGGAGGGAAGAAAGAGCAAATCTTTGTGGAGGAAAAGGGTTCACCCCGATTCCGGATGGTCAGGCGGAGCGAATGACCAAGTGTGCAAAGTACCTTATTCCGTATGAGAAAAGCTTGTGCCACGGCAGTTGTTCCTGGTAGTTCCTGCAGACTCACAGTTCCTGTGGCTTCAGTCATGGGGACAAGAAAGAGGACGTCTGGAGCGATCTGCACTACCCAGGGATGAGGCCAGCAGGGTTCCATGTCATAATGTTGCCACAAAAATCTCGCCATGCAAAAATATCGCCGAAAAGTGGCCGTTTTTTGTGGCAACATTATTGCATGGAACATGCGGGGGACACCCCCGCAACCCCCAAACTTTTTTTTTTGCCCCTGTCCCCATATATATGGTCACCCATATAATATCGTTGCAACCTTTTCCCGGCGATATTATTTACGCCGACCATATATATGGGGATAATATTACCTGATACCGGCTGCAGCAGCGAAAAAGACAACGATGAATAAAAGGTGCGCTCCTTTAAATCAGGAGAGGGCTCTTCTGATGGCTATCCGGACCACTACAGCACAGCAGTGATTTCGACCCAGGAGAGGATTCTCTGACTGGAGAAAAGGCGAGCTGGTTGATCCCACCAGGCTCAAGGGAAGAAGACTCCGGACTGGATCTTCTCTTGTCGTTGAAGGGTAGATAGCTCAGGACTGCAGCAGGGCTTCACCGGGATCTGGGGTTGCAGCAGCCATCTTCTCCCCCGCTTCTCTTCGGTTCCTTGCAGTTCCAGTGGCGACTCTGCCTTCTAGCCCTGCCTTTTATGCCAAAACCCCCATTCACACAGCCTGGCTGTCAATCACTCAGCAAGGGCGTTGTCCAGTCAGGATAACCAGCTCAGCCAATCAACACAAAGTGCGATTTAGGTCTCCAAGGAGACACTGTGCAGGGGGTGACTACACCCCTGCCTCACATTCAGCCCACCTAGACACCCAGACGCCAACGGAGGGCTTCTGGTCAGAAGCCCGCCAAAGGTCGGCGAACAACCGGAGCCGAAATAAAAAGTATTTGGGCAAGCGGGTTTAAAGTTCGAGGCTACTAAAATAGCCTAAAACATTACCATGTTGTATAATATAACCGCGGTAGGAAAATTAGGGTAGGTACCACTGTCACCAGCCAAGTCTTAATGTTAAGGGAGAGAAACAATGCTCCAAGAGGCACAGATAAAAAGGGCTAAGAATTAACCCTTTCCAGTACTCCAAATAAGATGGGGTGTAATGGATCCGTGGTTAAAAGTGACTATTTAAAGTTAATGGCAACTTTACCCTTTTCTGGGGGACAGTAGTCAGCCCCAGAAAATGATGTTGTGGGAAAACTAAGAGACAACCCTGCGTTACTGCACTGAAGGTGCTGCAGTATATAGCGCTTTATAAAAAAATAGTGCTTTATAGCGCATTGGAGTGTATAGCGCCTCAATGAATGTGATGACATGTTGTTGCCAGCAATAATGTGGCATACACATATAGCCAGTCTATTTTGCCAGCATAACATGTGAGTATGTGGCTGGAGACAGAATTTATAATACAGCAAAAATCAATGTGAAGCTGCAGGTTTAAAGTGCACCAGAATTGATTTTTTCTCTTCCTTGAAATACCTCATACATAGAAGACTATTCATCTAACTAACTGACTTAATTAACAATTATTAATTACTATAGCTAACTTATTAACATTATAATGTAATCTCTATGTGCAAATGGGGTGAAAATTCGTTTTTCAAATGTGCACTGAAGTTTTCTCCATTATTGTTCTGTGTTCGCAGTAAGCAGAGAGCCTGCATACCAGGAAATTATATTAGTTACAGTTGCTCATTGTGTAACTGGTCTATTGTATTGAAGGAAGGGTGATGCGACATTTCAACTTGATTGGTGCAAATTATCTGCAGTTGTATTACGTAGGAAAAGGGGAAGGTGCAGAGGTTTGCTGGGGAAAGACTGACAGAGGGAGAGGGAGTTGGACAATGACTGGGCTTCCAGACAGATGTGCCTGGCCTCACTTAGCGCTGGCTTGAGAACTCTATGTTTTTGCAACACACCACAAACATTCGAGCTAACAAAACCCCTGCTGATTGGGCCTGTTCGAGTGAAAGGAGATCGTGTGGGAGAGGGAACTGCAAATATTTGGTGAGCATCCAAGGTCGAAGTGAGGTTATTCTTGTGCGACTGTTTGGCAAATGTGTTTTAAACATACCAGGTAGTTAGGGTAGCAAAGCAAAAGAAAATCCCTTGCATTTTTATTCATCATGTGTTGAATCCTAGTTTGAAAAAGATTTATTTGCACTGTATCTGTGCTTTGATTTTCCTCTTCTCATTTTGTTACAGGTAGTGATGAAATGCAAATCGTAAGAACTGTATCATGACATTGTAATTGTTTACAATATAATATATATATATATATTGTGGGGAAGATTCATGTTCTTTGGTAATATAGCCGCCCATTTGTTCATGCAGATGGAATAATAGATAGAATTAGCGGTGATAAATAGATGTATTAGTGTGTTCCCCAGTGCATGTTGTCTGGGGGAATCTAATACAATATATAGATAACTGGGGGTCTATGAACCAGTAATGAGGCCTATGGACACATAGTTCACTGGTGTAAATAAATCAGTGATACCAGCCACAGGTTGTAGGTGGCACTCTATGTAAAAGTTTGGTGTCTCTGAATGTAGTTCCAAGGCCCTCTATAGATCACTACGAGTATCATAATAATGAGGAAAATTTTGCGTATGATGGGGCTATAATGTAGGGAAGGAAAATTATGCTCACTACTATGTAATTTACTACCAGAAAATACTGCCAATAGTGTATATTACTAAATTCTCCAATATAGTTTAACAAAATATGGTCACTGGAATGAGGTAAGGCCAAACCCAATCTAGATGCAAGGATAAGTTATCACCAAATTACCACTTTTCTCTTGGCGGTAAGAAAATACCACCAAACCCCAAAACTACACAAAATATCCTACATATATGGTGCGTTGCAGGCCGGGAAAGTGATTATAGAGCACCTACTGGGCGTGGCAAGTGTGTCTCACACTAGCATCCGTGCATTAGAGGCAACCCATTTCATAATAGCAGTGTGACACTAAAAGTGAATTTCAGAATGTCTCAAATGGAAACCACATTCTCAGAGTTGGTGCAATATCTGGAGGCAAAGTTATATGCACCTGGGACATGGTCATCAAATAATACCACAGAATGGCATGACCACATTTATAGTGAAGTACAGAAAGAACCATTAGACAGCATTTTTGCAGAAGGCAGCATAAATCAGGTCTGCCTTTTGAGACTATTAAATGCAGCTGATAAACATGCAAAGAAAGATTGTTTAATATGGCTATGTGCCAAGACATGGTTTATCCTGAATAGATCCCTGCGAATGCAAGAAAATGATACTAAGCTGATTAACAGGTTAAACGCTGATCTGGATGGGGCAAGTAAAAAAGAGGAAATGTTAACAGCATAATTGGAGGTATGTCAAAAAGACATGCAGTTAAAATGTAGGGATCTTGATACTCAATTGTCTAAAAGCAAGAAACAGTTTGAGGATAGTGAACAAGAACTGGTACATTTGAAAGTGTTGGTAGACCATGTTAGAGAAGACAAAGATGAGGTTGTTTTGGAAATGCAGATTTTGCAAAAAGAACATTGTGAAAAAGAAAGTGATCTCCAAAATGCTGAACAGGAAATGGTTAAAATGTTTCAAAAAGAGACAAGAGAAACAAAGAATTCAATGAATGCCAAATGAAAATGTGTGATATGCACGAGGTAATTAATAAAATGAGTGATGAAAACAACTATTTGCAAAAAGATGCAGAAAGGCTCCTTAATAAGTGTAAGGATTTGGAACAGCAAATGTTCATTTCCAGGTCCCAGGATAGATGGCAGGGCCCCACATTCAATGGAGTTGAGATGAATCCTATTTCTACCCAAAGAGCTAGTGCCCCAGTGATTGGGCCGGTGACTGAACTTGGTTGCAGCGCCCTTGGGGGATTTGATACACCCATTGGGGGCCGCCACCTGAAACCAGGATTGAATCACAAAGTAGTGCAATTCCATCTACAGCAACGAGTAGCCCCATAAAGATAATGAAATCCATCAAAGCTCTGATCAAACCATTTAAAAAAGGAGGGGAATGCTGCATAGAGGACCACTTAGAAGCGGTGCATGACATAGTTAAAGCCCTCCAGATACCTAAGGAACAATACAGACAATATTTTCATTTAACTCTGGGCGCCCCCACAGCCAGTATCACCAGGGGATTAAATGAACAGCAGAATATGACATGGGCAGAGTTTGAAAAGAGATTAGACGTCATTGTTCTCCTTTCCAATCATTACAAGAGGTGAAAAAGGTTGCTTTCACACTTACTGCTGGGCCTAATACATCCCCTCACCAGTTTTTGCAAGGCTTAAAAAGAGTTTTTTCTCATTTTGATGTATCTTTTGACCCCAATTCCAATGAGTTTAAAACTGCCTACTTCTATTGGCTACAAAAAGACATCATATCACAGTTGGTCTGTGAATTTGACCGAGACAAATCACTTGAGTGTATTGTACACCAAAGCACAAAACTATATGAGGTACTCTATTGTCAGGGTAGAGAAAATGATAAAATGAAAGACACGGAGGCGAGGAGGCCACCAGGGGGCGCACAGGCAATGGCAGCCTGAACACGCCGCTCCCGCCGTAACTGGGACACGAAGAGGGATTGAGCCCCCCCCCGTGACCCCCCCACGAGAGATCTACGGCTCACGGGGCCCGTGAACCTCGGGTGCCCCCCGAGGCGAAGGAGCGGCATCTGGGGACCCCCGGGGGCCCGAGAACGAGCTCCGCGGCCCGAGGGGAGGAGCCCCTGGGAGCTCCAGGCAGCATCGCATCCATCGAGAGGGGAAGCGGCGGCCTGTATTTCGGAGGCGCGCGCGATCCCCTCACCCCCCCGAACACGGAGTGCGCCGGCGCCCCGGCAGAAGACCCGCCGGCGACACCCCCATAGCACCCTGCCGAGGAGCCGTCGCGGAGGGGAAGTCCCCCGCTGAGGAGCTGGGAGAAACGCGGGCCGCGACCCGCGTAGGGAGAGGCGGCCTGCCCGCGCCCCCGAACTCGGCGCCGAGGTAGGTGGGGGAAGCCCATCCCAGCCCCCACGCAACCCTCAAGGACCCCGGGGGACCAGCTGCGGGACGCATCGGTGGGCTCGGAGGGGCGAGTCGGCCCCGCCCCCCCCTCGCGAGCCCCCCCAAAAAAAAAAAAAAAAAAAAAAAAAATGAAAGACACTAGACCAAAATCTAAAGAACCCTCAGCAACAGTGATGGAAATCAGGTCAGCTAAAATGTCCCTTGAGTCTGCTCAATGTCCAGGTAAAAATAATTTGACACCTCAACAAAGGGGTAATCAACAGAGATTGTCACTCCCTGCACCAATGTTTCAATCACATGCCCCTAGTAATAGAGAGAATTACATTAGCCCTAGGTACTTAGGAGATAGGCCCCGGGCATTATATCGGTCTGATGCGGCAGGTATGAATAATAATCAGAGACAAAGTCAGGATGAAAGAAATAATGGTCCCTACCAGACATTGGGGACACAGAGTAGATTTGATCCCAACACCATGATATATGGTAATCAGATAGACCCCGATATGTGGATCGATTTACTGATAATGGGAATCAACATAGGAGTCAGTACCCACAAAATGAGAGACATGGACATGAGGCAGAATATGAATTACGCTCCACGTCAATACAATGATTCACCACCAACAGGGGACTACAACCAAAGGATGGGTGCACCCTGCTCCCCTCCACATATGAATCAAGAGTTCAGGAACAATCCCAATAGAAATCATTCCCCTGAGAGGTATCAGAATAGATTCAATCAGGGGGAAAACAACCAATATCGATCTAGGCCACAGAGAGAGGATTCTAGAGAAATGGAAAGATTCCAGTGTCTCGAGGCCCAAGTGAAAATGTTGGCTGAGCAAATAGGAAAGCTTTGTGCAGCACAAAAACAGTCATTAAAGGAGGAAGCTGAAGGCCATAGCAATGATCGGGGGGTTTCTGATAAGTGACTAAGTAATTATGATACCTGCAGTGATACCTGCAGTGCCAAGAAAACAGATTGCTCTGATGTGATTTTGCATAATGACTCTGAGTTGCTTAATGATTTAAAAATGAAAGTACCAGCAAATGAAAATGTGACAGAAAGTGCTTGGTTTAACCTAGAGCTAAATCAAACATTGGAGATTTGAACCAATGAAACAGGAAAACCTGAAAATCCAAAAGAACAAAGAGACAAATTTAAAAAATAATGACTCATGCATGGGGAATACCAGTGAACAGGGAGTAAGTGGGGATGCTATAACTCATTCCCTGGGCAATCAAAACAATAACCAACCACAGGCAGAAAAAAGAAATACTCAAAAGGAGGGTACAGGTCAATCACCCAAAGAATTCTTTGAGCCACATATTTTTGAAGAAGTTAAAAGGACTGGTACCATACTAAATAACTACAAATGCACAGAATTAGACAATGAAAAATTGCCAAGTGATGTTGTTACACATGTTCAGTTGGAGGATTGTAATGTGACCTCTGATGAAACCTGGATGGATGGGCGAACAGTGGCCAGACTCCAAAAAACCTCTGAACATGGGGAAATGAATAGAGTCTTTCACACAGAAATGGACAGAAAGGAGGGAAAAATGTCTTTCCATTTACCAAAGTGCTTAGCCAAAAGTTGAAAAAGGCCTCAGAAAGGTGAGTCCTGACATCAGTAAGAATTCACACGTTTTATGTGTATTAGAGGAAGTTGAAGACAGGTATTATGCTCCCATCACTGTGGAAGAGAAATGCAGTACATTTGCAATGATTGATACTGGCGCGCAGGCCACAATTATGTCCAAAGAATTGGTAAAAAGTATTAATGAAGGGAGATCTCCACAGAATCAGATGACAGTGAGGCAAAATGAAGGTCCCGTGCATAATTTTAATGGGGAGGAGGTGCCTATTATAGGTGTTACCGAGGTTGATATAAAGATAGGAAAACACAGAATGAAACAGGAGGTATTGATGGCATCTATTTGTGAAATTCCATTTCTGATGGGGACAGATTGCCTGAAAAGATGATCTCCTCTTATAGATGGGGTGAATGGAGTACTGTGGTCCTTAACAAAAAAACCATTGAGACCTAAGAAAATAAAATCACAAAACAGCAATATAAATGAATTCCACACCGTTGCCAAAACCAATGATGCAGTGGAGGTATACCCCCAGAATAGCTGTATACCTAGTATCACTGTTATCTTGATGTGTCAAGATAAAATGCAAAGTGAAAATAAGAAACAATCTGTACACATTTGTTTAGACCCCAGGAAAAAATGGCAAACTGAAATAGATGAGCACACATTATGTTTTTATTTGAAAGAAAAGACATACAAACAGAATACTACTCCTAAAACAGACACAGAAAGACACATTACTACTCTTGCTGAAATACACATGGAAGATGAGCAACCATGGGTTCACATTGGTATAAATGACTATTCTAAAGTAATAAAAGCCACCTTAGAGGTTGAACAGGAAAGAAGCTTTATTAATGAGAAATTACTGCAGAAAAGAATGGAGAAAGAGGAGATCCCAAAATTTAGAATTAAAAACCAATATGTCTCTGGTTTGGACAGTCCAGATTTTGAAAACCGGATTGCAGGCAGATGCATGCTGAAGATTAGTATTGGACAGAAAACAATTTACCATAATGTGTGGATAGTGAGTGGGACACAAAATTACTTTTACATGGGCAATGATATCATGCACAGAGTGTGTATGGTGTTAGATTTCCTTAATCAAAAAATATGGTCACGGCTAGGTGGGCCTGCACCTGAATTTGAAGACAAAAGAAGGGGTTATCATTTCGCACAACTGGTCCCATATGCAACTGAATTACAGCTGAGGAAGGATACTATTATCCCTGCATGCACCAAGCAGGTTGCAATAACGCTAAAATGCAAAAATGGACAACAGATGAGAGATTCTGATGCATTTGTGTGCTTGAATGAATCCATAAAACAGCAAGGCCTGGATTATGAATACATTCCATTGATAGATGTTGGTGAAGGGTCTGTCAAAATTATGGTGAATAATTAAGGGTGTCAAGATATCAATGTAGAAGAAAATTCTTCATTGGGAATGGCCATACACAAATCACATTATACTGCAGATCTAAATAACATGGTCATTGGCAACATCCCTGAAAGGTATGTAGATGCCAGGGGTGTATTGCCAGAATATTTGAATTCTCAGCCCAAAGGGATCTTTAAAATTCATTCTGTGTACCCTTATGATTCAAATGAGACAGTGTGCTGTCATCAAAAGGATTATATAGTATTTGACTTAAATGAAAATGAAACAGAAAATCAGCCCATTGAAGTGGAAGCTGATATGCCAAAATATTTAAAAGTGGCAGCTTTACAGAGAGACACAGCCACACAGTTGGAAGAAAGCACAGAGATTCCTCCACTGGAGGATTTCCCAGAGTTCTAAAAAATGATAGAGGAACAGATTTTATCAGCAGATGCATGCGATAGCGATGAAGATAAAAATGAATTGAGAAAAATATTTATGGAGTTTAAATATGTCTTTGCTAAAGATGCATACGATTGTGGATTAGCTAACTTACATGTTGCCACATTACCGGAAGGGTGTAGTAGAAGTCCAGTATTTGTGCGCCAGTATAGATTACCACTGGCATGTTTAGAGTCACTGGCAGAAATAATTAAGAACTTGGGGTCTCGGGGAATTATCAGGCCTATTTATAGCACATCCAACACACCTATTTTGGGTGTGTTAAAGCCAAATGGTCAATGGCGTTTGTGTGCAGATTTGAGAGAATTAAATAAAAGAGTGCCAGTGTCTAGATGGCCACTGTCATTGATTGATCAAGGTTTAGCTCAGGTACATGGCTCAAAGGTGCTTACTACATTAGATCTCACATCTGGATATTGGTGTGTGCCATTGGCAGAAGAGATTCAGAATGTATTTTCATTTTCATTTGATAAGACCCAATACGCATGGGTTAGAACTCCATTCGGGTACGTCAATAGTGGGAGTGAATTCGGCATATTTTTGAGAAAGGCTATGCCTGATACAGTGGAAAGAGGAACTATAGTTTATGTGGATGATGTCCTGATAAGAAATGAAAGCTTAAAAAGCCATTTTGATGAAATTAGACATGTTCTTGGCCAATTACAAAAGGCAGGTGCCAAAGTATCTTTACAAAAAGCACAATAGTGCAAGAAAAAAGTGCATTTTCTAGGCCATGAAGTGACTGAACATGGACTAAACCCACAAAAGAAGAAAGTAGAGGCCATACAAAAACTAAAAGATCCTAAAAGTGTGAAAGGATTAAAAGGTTTAATAGGAATGACGGGTTATAACAGAAAGTTTATTGAAGATTATGCTGAAATTACTCAACCATTGACTAAACTACTGAAGCTGAATACACCCTGGAAATGGAGAAAGAGAGCAATCTGAAGCAGTAGCTAAATTAAAGGAATGTTTTATAAAGGCACCATGTTTAGCATACCCCATAAAGAATAGGGATTTCTTTATAGAAATAGGTTTCTCTGAACATCGTATGTCAGCAGTTTTATCACAAAAACATGACTTGACTCACAAAACAATT
Source organism: Ambystoma mexicanum (assembly GCF_040938575.1). Lineage (NCBI taxonomy): Eukaryota > Metazoa > Chordata > Amphibia > Caudata > Ambystomatidae > Ambystoma > Ambystoma mexicanum. Next base: position 836,153,468 of record NC_090923.1, read on the forward strand.
GCTTATGCAAGTAAGGCATTTTCCCAAGTTGAAATTAAATTCAATGAATGTGAAAAGGCCCTTTTGACCACTGTGTGGGCGCTACAGCATTTCCGCCCCATTGTTCAGGGAGAAAAGGTAATCATTGAGACAAATATCAACCATTGCAATATTTAGAGAGTAAAAGAATTAGGTCAGGCAACCTAGCACAGTCCAGAATTACTTCATGGACACTAGTATTGTAAGGCTTTCCTGTAGAAGTGAAGTATGGTCAAAATAAAAAAGGCCTGTTGCTCAAGGTTTAGCTGATCTACATGACTGTGCAGCTGAACATGTATCAAATGAAATAGAAGTGGAATCTAGTTTACAGGTGCTTGGACAATCACCACATAAAGCTTTTGATGAAAAGACATGCAAGGATTTGCCATCTGTACATGTTGACGGTTGTGCTTTTCACATAGAAAATGACAGTAATAAACAATTGGTGTCAGGAATAGGAAATGTCTGGTTGAAATGTGAAGATATTCCCAGTGTAGGGATGAGAATTGGGGCTAGGAGCAGTCAAGTAAGGGAATTGGCAGCCATCTATAAAGCAATTACTAAGGCAGTTGATAATAAATGTAATGAAATTGTCCTGGTGACTGATTCTGATTATGCACGAAATAGCTTTGTGGGATATTTGCCTGGCTGGAAAGCAAGAGGTATGATTACATACAATAAAAAGTGTCTCAAACATGGAAAGATGATACAAGCCATAGACAAATTGGTGTCAGAGAATGATTTGACAATATACTGGAGGAAAATCTGTGGGCATTTAAAAACTCCAGGAGAGGATAAGGAGGGAAATTATAAGGCAGATCATTTAGCTAAAATTGGGGCTGTGATGGGAGAGTTGCTACCTATTGTACATTTACTTGGTGAAATACAAATTGATGCAATTACACGCTCTAAAGCTCCAAAAGAGGCAGATCAACCACTAGTGCAATGGAGTTATGATACACCAGATCAAGATCTGATTAAGGCACAAAAAGATGATCCAATTTTGGGAATCTATTATAATCATTTGATAGACCCTGAACAAAATTCTTTAACAGAAAATGATTGTGTGGGAAAAGAAGAGTTGAGGGTGCTATTAAAGAATAAAAAACAAATTAGACTACAGGATGGACTCATGATTAGGGAATCCATAACGGGACAAATATAGTGGGTGGTATCCCTTTCATTCAGAGGGTTAATGCTGCACCATGCACATGATGCAATAACTGCAGGACACAGAGGGTCACAAAAAACATTAGAGATACTGAAAGATTATGCTTACTGGCCACATATGTCCCAAGATGTGGAATTATATACTAGGGGATGTCTAGTATGTGCCCAATTTAAACCCGCTTCACCAATGCATAGAGCCCCATTAATGAAAAGAGGCTTAACTCTTCCATGGTCAGATTTGCAAATAGACTATGTAGGGCCTGTAAAAAGGTCGAGCAGGGGGAACCGTTATATTTTGAGTGTGGTTTGTTTAATGTCAAAATGGATAGAGTGTATTCCTGCACCAGATTGTAGTGCGCAGACAGCAGCTACATTACTGCTAAATCATATATTTTCAAGATTTGGGTTACCACAAAGAATAGAATCAGACAGAGGAAGTCATTTGACAAACGATTTAATGAGTAAGGTGTAGCAAATACTGGGAGTGAAAAGAAAGCTGCATATTGCATACAGATCCGCCTCTTCTGGTGGTATTGAACGTTGTAATAGGTCTGTTGTGGATATATTAAAGAAGTCTGTAGCAGAGGCAGGTTCCAGCTGGAATTTACGTTTACCTCTGGTTTTGATGGCAATCAGATCCACTCCTGCCAAAGCAACAGGTATCAGCCCTCATGAAGTATTGACTGGTAGGAAGATGGTGTTGCCACAACACCTGCTATATAGGACACATGAACAGACACTTGTAAGCACATCTACAGTTCATGAATATATGGAAGAACTGAGGAAGCATTTACAACATGCATTTGCTTTTGTGCAGCAGAATTTGGAAAGGGCCGTTGACAGAGCAAAATCATATTATGATAAAAAGACATCTGTGAAAGAGTATGGTGTGGGGGATCAGGTGTATAAATTTCATTTTGGAAAGGGTAAACAGAAAAATTCTAAATCTGCCGGCATGGCAGGGGCCATTTCAAATAGTAGATAAGGTGTCTCCAGTGGTTTACAAAATATTAAAAACAGAGGGTGAAACGGTAGCAGAGCAATTTGTTCATGTTAACCAAATTAAGCTCTGACATCCCAAACATGAGGTAAGGAGACTTGAGCAAGTAGAAACAGATCATGTGCCCTAAATACATGAAAGAAAACACATGAGTCTATTTATAGGGCCCAATACCAGAGAAATAAAAATAGAGGTGATTGTTGTAATGGAATAGATGTAAATAAAAATAATATATGTGATGATCATTAAAAGGGGCTGAGGCTAATGAAATTATTTTATTACAAAGTTGAAATATGTTAAATGATTAATGATGCTTTGTATGTTTGTTTTCTCTCTAACATGTGCTTAATTTCAGAAAGCGAAAGAAAAAGGGTGAAATGTTTTGGAATATATATGGATATTTTATTTATGGTAAAAGGGTGAAATTGGTATTGTACTTTGTACTTAATCTGTTTCTTTTCTGTTTGATTTAGAATCATTAACCTGTCTTTTGAGGTCAGAGGTCACAGGACCGCAGGACACGGGAGATAATGGAGTCCTGGAGTCCGCGGGATGAAGATCAAGTGATGCCTGCCTCCGGATGGAGGTGAAGACAAAGTAACCGGGATACCAAAAGAGATGACTCCTATGGAAAAGCATCCAAGAGTGCCAGGATGAAAGAATTCACCAGATGAACGAGATGATGTGATGTTGCTGGTCGGGAAGTATCAGAGATGGACATAATTAAAGAAACAAAATTGAACTGAATCGGCAGCGTTGTGGGTGCATTAATTCAGATACATCCTGGAAGTATGGAGTTCCACACCTTTATTGCTTTAATTAATTATTTGAATTTGTTATGTTAATTCTTTGTTTTAATTATTTATTTTATTGTATTATTTTAGTATTGACACAAGTATTAAAAAAAAAACATTGGACTATGGACACTTCTGTTGGGAAGAAATATGTATAATATTTTGTAAGAACTGATGGACTCATTTGTGATGAATTTTGATTTTGTGGTGATTAAGCAATGATTTATTGTAAACATTTTTGAATGTTCATTTTTTGAGCTGCTATGATGGAAAGAAAAATAAAAGGAGCGCAAGTTGGGTTTCCTCCAATTGTGGCTTGGAACACTGCCAAATGGTCAGAAAAGGAGGCATAATGTAGTAGTATATAGCGCTTTATAGTGCCTTGGAGTGTGCAGCACTTCACTGAATGCAAAAAAATAAATAGTGCTTTATAGCACATTGGGGTGTATAGCGCCTCACTGAATGTGATGACATGTTGTTGCCAGCAATAATGTGGCATACACATATAGCCAGTCTATGTTGCCAGCATAACATGTGAGTATGTGGCTGAAGTCACAATTTATAACACAGCAAAAAGCAATGTGAAGCTGCAGGTTTAAAGTGCACCAGAATTTGTTTTTTCTCTTCTTTGAAATACCTCATACATAGGAGACTACATTATTCATCTAACTAACTGACTTAATTAACAATTACTAATTACTAGAGCTAACTTATTAACATTATAATGTAATCTCTATGTGCAAATGGGGTGAAAATATATATTCTGAAATTTGTTTTTCAAATGTGTACTAAATTTTTCTCCATTATTGTTCTGTGTTCGCAGTAAGCAGAGAGCCTGCATACCAGAACATTATATTAGTTACAGTTGCTCATTGTGTAACTGGTCTATTGTATTGAAGGAAGGGTGATGCAGCATTTCAACTTGATTGGGGCAAAGTATCTGCAGTTGTATTACTTAGGAAAAGGGGAAGGTGGAGAGGTTTGCTGGGGAAAGACTGACAGAGGGAGAGGGAGTTGGAGAATGACTGGGCTTCCAGACGGATGTGCCTGGCCTCACTTAGCGCTGGCTTGAGAACTCTATGTTTTCGCCACACACTACAAACATTCGAGATAACAGAGAAAACCCCTGCTGACTGGGCCTGTTCGAGTGAAAGGAGATCGTGTGGGAGAGGGAACTGCAAATATTTGGTGAGCATCCAAGGTTGAAGTGAGGTTATTCTTGTGCGACTGTTTGGCGAATGTGTTCTAAAAGAAAATCCCTTGCATTTTTATTCATCATGTGTTGAATCCTAGTTTGAAAAAGATTTATTTGCCCTGTATCTGTGGTTTTGTTTTTCTCTTCTCATTTTGTTACAGGTAGTGATGAAATGCAAATGGTAAGAACTGTATCATGACATTGTAAATGTTTACAATATAATATATATGTGTATATATATATATATATATATATATATATATATATATATATATATATATATATATATATATATATATATACATACACTTCTGAGTTTTCATTATTTTGGGTTTGCCTATGCGGATGTGTGGAATATGTATGTTCTTTGGTAATATATACGCCCATTTGTTCATGCAGATGGAATAATAGATAGAATTAGCGGTGATAAATAGATGTATTAGTGTGTTCCCCAGTGCATGTTGTCTGGGGGGGAATCTAATACAATATATAGATTACTGGGGGTCTATGAACCAGTAATGAGGCCTATGGACACATAGTTCACTGGTGTAAATAAATCAGTGATACCAGCCACAGGTTGTAGGTGGCACACTATGTAAAAATGTGGTGTCTCTGAATGTAGGTCCAAGGCCCTCTATAGATCACTAAGAGTATTATAATAATAAGGAAAATTTTGCGTATGATGAGGCTATAATGTAGGGAAGGAAAATTATGCTCACTACTAAGTAATTTACCACCAGAAAATACCACCAATAGTGTATATTACTAAATTCTCCTATATAGTGTAACAGAATATGTTCACTGGAATGAGGTAAGGCCAAACCCACTCTAGATGCAAGGATAAGTTATCACCAAAATACCACTCTTCTTTTGGTGGTAAGAAAATACCACCAGACCCCAAATCTACACAAACTATCCTACAGTGCTGTGTAACACATAAAGGAGTGGGGCTACTAGTGGTGTACTCCAGAGTCCACAATCACAAAAACAGTCAAAATACACATGGCAAAACACAGGTAAGAGTGGGGGAAAAGCTCACATTCTTACCAGGTGGAAAAAATAAACTCCAGAAATCCAGCAAAGCTACTGAGGAACTCACTAGGCCAGGGAAATTAGCCATTTAAAGATAATTCTCCCTAACAACTCTCCATACCCAAACCTCTTTAGGACTGCATATATCCACTCCCAATATACCGAATCAAAAGCTTTTATTGCATCTAGTGATGCCACCAGTAACTGTTCAGGGCGCCCATTAGTGTGATCTATTACATACTGCAGTCTCCTTAGGTTCAGAGACGTACTGCTGCCAGGGATAAACCCCATCTGGTCCGGGTGTATTTAAGGTTGCCATTTCTTTATGTAGCCACCCCGTTTAAATAGTTGTGAACATTTTAGCATCATAATTTAGTAGGGCCAGCAGGTGGTAAGAATCGCAACAATACTGCGGTTTCTCTGGCTTCAGACTCAGCATCACCCAAGTCTCCCTCATGCCTGGCAGTAAGATACCACTTTCATATGCCTCTTCGTACACCAGCTGTAGCGTTTTTACTAGCATTGAGCTATACTCTTTATAAAATTCTGACGGCAGGCCGTCCCCGATGCTAACGCTGCAATCGCATCCATTACCTCCTCTACAGTAATGGGCTTGTCTAAATTTAATGCCTGCTCACTCGACAGACATGGAAGGCTAATATGCTCAAGTGCTGCATCAATCTTATCCTGTGGCACAGATAGTTCATGACTATAAAGCTGTTTATAACATTCCTTTAAAAGGTCATTTATACACACCTGGGACCTCCAGTGGGCCTGCATTCATCCCGCAGAGCCTTAGTCATAAACCTAGGTTGCTCTCGCTTACACAGCCAGGCCAACATCTTCACAGCTTTATCCCCCTCCCTGTGTGCTTGTTCCACTTTTGCCTCATAGTGGAATTTCGATAGTCTGCCCCATGCCTTCTCCCACTTCAAGTTCTTTTCTGCCCATACACGCTCTACCATTACCCCTGTCTGTGCCAACGTGTCTAGTCCCACAATCTCCTCATCTAGCATTTGCAATTCCTTCTTCAATTTCCTACGAATCCCCTCTGCTCCTGAAATTCTTTCCCCTAACCACCACCTTCAGCGCCTCCCACACTGTGCCCCAGCTCCTTACGCTTCCCACATTTATTTCAAGACATTGCTCCATTTTCTCCCCTAGTGCCTCTGCGAAAGCCCTATCCTCCAGTGCCGCCACAGCGAAATGCCAAGTCAGAACCAAGGCTCTGGTATCTCCCATTTTCCATACCACAAGCAGCGGCGAGTGATCGGACACCACGCGACCAGTATATTCTGCCCCAATACAATCCCCTAGATTTTCATGATCTACAAATACATAGTCTAACCGTGTATATAGGTCATGTGGAGGCGAATAGAAAGAGTATCCCTTAACTCCCATATGCAGCTCACGCCAAACATCCACCAGTGCCAGTTCTAATATGATCACTTTCAGGGCCACCGTAGCACTTGGGGGCATCGCCCTGTCCAGTGTGGCATCATGCACACAATTGAAGCCCCCCCCCAGAAGAACAGTCGGTCACACTTGTTAGCCAAGCTACTGCTAAATTTCCTCACATAAGCCGGGATCCCCGTATTGGGAAAGTATGAGTTCACTATACAGCACTCCTTCTGGCCTATGTACCCACACAGAATAACATACCTGCCCTCGGCATCTGTTGCCACCTCTGACACCCGCAGCGGTACCGCTGCATCTACCCAAATGAGAACCCCTCTCACGAACTGGAAGTTTGTGGAGCCATAACCTGCTCCGCCCCATCTGGACACAAATAGTTCCTGACTTTCCAGAAGAAAATGCGTCTCTTGTAGTAACACCACCAACACCTGCTTCCTCCTAAGGAAGGATCTCACCCGGTTCCTCTTCAAATAGGTCCCCAGACTCTTAACGTTCCATGACACAATATTCAATCTGGCCATGTTGATGTGTACCCAATTCAACTCCTCCCCTCAGTTCCTTATCAGCTATCATTGTGTTATACACCCCATGCTCCTGGCTCATCATTATTCAGTGAAGGCCATCTGCCATTTCCTGGTCACATGTTCCACACTGGCCCCTTTTGCCCACTTTTCTCATACCTCCTTTTCCCATTCATACCTTGATGCAAATTGTACCTGAGCTCTAAACAAACATTTCAAACCAAAACAACCCCTCAACCTCTGCAGGGAAACAGTGCCCAACAGTAAAGTCCCGCTCGGGCACACCCATGCCTCCCGGACCAATCCTAGGCATTGGGCATTAGGCCAGCAACCAGCTGACACAAGTACACTCCTGGTGTGGGGTTGTCTGAAAACCATCTGCTGGCGTCTTTGCCCGCCCCTGTACATAAGAAAAAGTTTTGTAACTACAGTATTGCAACCTTCGTAGCATGCATTCCCACTGTTTCGACAACACTTTCACGTCATCTTTCATCCAATCCCATTCCACAGCCAGCTTCTCCATCCTGCTCCGTCGTGCGTCAGAGGGTCCTCCGTCCACTCCAGTCTTCCCTCTTTAGGATTTGCCTGCTTCACCAGGCTGGACCGCATCCTCTTTATCACCCAAATTATTATGATACAGCCACATATTGACCGCTGCCGGGGTTTCCAGAAAGTGTGCCCTCCCTCCATGTAGGACCTTCAGCCTTGTTGGATACATCAACATGTATTTAATACTGAGGCATCTCAGCTGTGCCTTAATCAGGATAAAATTTCTGCTGCACCAAGGGAGTATAATCAGGGTATATGGCGACCAACTCATCTCCTCTACTTATGGTACTACTTTCCCTGGAGAAACCACCTCTCGATCTTGAAAATTCAGGATTCTTGCGATTATCGGCCTCGGGTGTGAGCCTGGGGCGGGGGTTCCACTGTAGGGACCTATGTGCTCTCTCTATTGCAAATCCCTGGGCCAACTTTCCTAGTCCACTTTCTTCCAATAGCAGCGTTTCAACATACCCTGCCGGGTCCCTGCCCTCGATTCCCTCCGGCAAACCAAGTAATTGTACGTTATTTCTGCGGGATCGTTCTTCTGCCTCCTCAATCCTGGCCTCTAATGCTGCATTTCTGGTTTCCAATTTTCACAGCTTCGCTGTGTGGTTCTTCACTGTGGGCACCGCGGTCTTCCTCTAGGTTTCCCCACCTGCTCCTGATTGTAAAGACTGGAGGGGGGGGTATCTGTACTTCTGCTCTCTATATGGTTGAGGAGAGGCACAGAGGACCCCAGCCAGGATTCTCTATTTGGTAGCTATGGTCGAGCAATCAAGGCCTAGCTTCTCAGGAGGTGATGCAGGCTGCTTCTTAAGTACAGTGTAGTCCCCAAGCCCCCACAAAGGAATGTCCACACACTGTATTAGTTAAAACACAGTCTTTATGTAATTCAAATTCAAGGTTATGTACACTATCACAATAACTCACTTTGTGCTCAGAAAATCAATAATGGTAAATATATACAGTTCTAATGTGGCACCACATTTATTATCAGATCTCATTAAAGTGAATCAACTATACTGTCAAAATGCCACACTGATCAATAAAGAGGAAACCAGCAGTAGAGAGCGGAAGGAAAGCAGGATGGTTGACAATTGGCAGAATACTGGCCTCTACCAAGTAGGCACAATTCTGTGTGGAGATCCCCCACCTGGGCAACCTGTAAAGCAAAGATGTATCACAAGCCCAGTCTATATATTGTTCTATGAGTCTTATTTCCCCTCTACAATAGTTCTACAGCCCCAATGTACCTGGAATTGTAGCGTTCGTCATCGGGCAATCAATGACCCTTCTTGAGTGCCCTCCCTTTAAGGCAGGAGTCACGGGTTGTCCAACGTCCGACGGAGAACATGGTGAACTAAGGCGGTGAAGTGGCAGCTTCATTCCTAGCGGTGCTCGTCGACGATGGAGCATTGGCGTCCTGCAAGGAAGAGGCATGCCGGGCACCTCGGTGATGGTAGTTCTGGACCGCAAAGAGATGTTGAAGAACTGTGGCCCAGCAAGGGCGTTGAGTCATCGGCGTCTCTGTGGTCTTTAGGTGGCGGGAAACCCACCGGCGGATGCTCCTCGGCGCGTCAGCGTTCGGGCCTTCTCCAGCGGGATAAAGCGGGCGGTGATGCAGACGAGAGCGTCCTTGGTTCAAATTAAGCGCTTAGGCAAACGGGAGCACGGCGGCTCCAGTCGGCGACGGCGGTCGTCGACAGTGTCGGACAACAGTCTGGGCGCTTCTCTTCGGGATTCCGCGGCAGTCCCCATCTCCGGTCGGCAGCCTGTCGTAGGTCTGTCTACCAGGGAGCTTTAGCAAAGATCAGCTGGTGCACGATAGTCCCTCGTAGCTCGGGAAGAGGGAGCCTTACCAGGTCCTCCCTGGGTCAATCCTTGGAGAGACAGCAGCTTTCAGATTGTGAAGGAGAGCCACAGCAATTCTTCTCGTCCAGCAGGGCTTCAAGGTTAAGCTTCAGTTTTACTCCAGTTACTCTTCGTAGTGGACTTCAGCTTCTGAACACGAATTCTAGCAGTGAGAGGCCCCCAGATATACTAGTTGATCTCCCATTCATTCTGCTGGGTCACACTCAGGCAACCAATCGGTCAGAAGGGCATGCATGCAGGCAGGCAGCCAATCAGGTGCATAGTGCATTCAGGCCATTCACTTCTCTCCAGACACTCACAACAAGTTATGTGTATTGGAACAAGTACCCAGCCATTCAACACTCCACACTGCAGGGCTATCTCAGTCATTGTGTCAAACACCAGATACTAGACACCCACAACACAGAATGCATATTTGTCACACACTCCATTCACCCAGGTCCCACCCACAGGGTGTACCCACAACATACAGTCACTGGGAAGGCTCCAGCCAGTCTGGCCTGGACTTCACAACAACACCATATATGGAACTTCCACCCAACAGCCAGTCAGGGGGAAGGGACAGAGTCAGGGCTTCCCAGGACTTTGGGAAATCAAGGTAACAGGCAATAGAAAGCAAGAGGCCACAGGGGCCATCTTGTTTCCTATCAGGAATCAACTGATTCCAATGGCAGGGCCTGGGTATCCCAAAATGGAGGATACTTCGAGCACCTGTCAAATTCAGCATGGAGCTGCCACAAGCCCATACCCTGCTCTGTGAGCCACACAAAGGTGCCCAAAAACATACACTAGGGTTGTACCCCCACCCATGGGTGCCACAAGGGTATCCCATGGGTCTGTACACCAAACCAAAAGAGAGCTGCACCACCAGGAGTCCCCCATGAACTCCTGTGTGGAAAACACGACAGAACACACAAGAAAAAGCAGTAAAGGACAAGGATACGGAGGCCCTGTCCCTCCGATGCATTTCCAGCATCACACTGATCCCATGGCATAGGTCAGTAGGTACTTTCTGGGCATACACTGTGTCTCAATCTGTTGGTTTTCTGACGACTTACCATGGATTCACCACTGGAGGAGAAAAAGTACCACTAAAAAACCCCATGACATAAAAGTATTAAAGCTGAAAATTGTGGTAATTAACACTGAAAATAATATTGACTCTTAAAAAGTATTACCAGTTAGAAGATGCTACAATGCAAATTATGTGTCATATGTTGTCATGTTATATTTGTGTAAAGATGGCATGGTATGTATTTCACTAGAGCACTCGTTTGTCTAAAAGGGGCACCTTGGCCTTTTAAAGAATTTGTACATAAAATATGGTATGTCTACAAAATATGAAAGGAAAAATAAATCACAACAAAGACCAACTTAAAAATGTGACTAGTCTATGACCAGTGTCGCTTGTTTATGTAAGCATGTGGAGATGACAGACTGTAGTATTGTGCTGGCATAGGTTATACCAAGGATAGCTATAGAATGGTAGCTGCCTGGAACCCCATGTCATTCCAAGGTTCCAGGAGTAACGGTTGGTGAACAGACAGGATGGGAGATTAAACACTGAAGGATATATATGCTATCTCTCCTACCTCCCTTCTTGTTCATACCCTGTAACTTAATAAAGCTTATTTATATGTATACTTATTGGATCCCAGAATGTCTCCTGTTTACAGTTTATACGTGTGAACCCCAATACTACAAGTGGTGACGAGGATGGGATGTCTGAATGAACCAATGATCCAGCGCCGAGATACAACGTTGAGCAATGATGATGTGTGGTTTCTGCCACATCCAATTTGAAGATGCTCATGGTTGCTGAGGATGAGCCACCTTAAAGCGTTGTGGAGCAGCAGCGTGTTAATCCCAAATACAGCAACAGCCTTGCAGGAATACTACTATGTTTGCAAGATGCAGTTTGCAGTGCTATCAAAGGTGGTGGAGCAGGCTGCACCCATCAATTCATCCAAGGTTAGTGCCCGGGAACCACTCGATAGCGTAGCGGTTGCTTTGAGAGGAATTCGGGATTTTAAGTTTCGGGAACCTCAGTCGCAAAACAAATGGAAGCGCCGCTACCATACCCATTCATATTGTGTAATTAGGTTGTTTTAATGAGTTTGTTTATTGCCATACTTGTGAGGCACTGGCGCTGGGAGGCGCAGAAGACATCTCTGTCAACTGTCCCCGTTACAACAGTCATCAAGCAATAGCTCCGTTCAGCTGGGCTGTAAATATACAATGATGACGCATTCAGCATTATATAATTTGACGGCGAGTTGAGAGGAGTTTATTCATGTGTGTTCGAACCTTTGCGAGTAACGTACCCACGAGCGCTTTATAAGTGTGAAACCACAACGAGGCTTGGAATGCGAACGCCCATTAACGTGGTTTACAATGTGCTTAAAATACGGCAGAATTAGGACGTTTTTTTTCACAATACAGAGATCTCTGACACAGTGCATGTCTGTGGCTATGCGAGAAACTGTGCATCTAGGATTCCGGTCTTCGGAGGTTGCAAGTGAGTTTGTTCTTTTCATGCGGTTGAGCAACAGCATTGATCCTGCGGATTTTCCATGATCTCTCTCCATTAAATGGTTCATACAAATTCCAAGTTTTATGATTCATGCGATTGCAGCATATTGATGAACGACGTATCAGAAGCTATTTTGGTCACTCGATTTCTCTGTCTGAAGAAATGTTATAAGTGGCAGTCTTCCGAGTTATTCAGCACAGTCCAACTATTAATTCAAATGGATTAACAACTTTCGTTGTGCCACATGAACACAATTAATGACTCGTGTGTTTTATTTACTGTGAATGTCTACGTGTTGGTGCGCACCATCTTTCGGATGAGAACGTTTTTTTGAACAGCTTCACACAGAATTAGTGTTTTGTGTCAATATTACAAATTTGTTGATACACTAGGTGACAGAAACTATGCAGCTGCGTTGGGATAATAGTGAAACTGCTGTTCCAGCCATTCAGTTAAGAAGGGAGGTAGGAACTGCATTTTACTGGCGGCATATTTAAATGGCGCATAGCCCGATGAGCATTTGATCGTCAAAGATGAAATTTCGTTACTGCACGGCAGCAAAGAGACAGAGAAGGAATTTAGAAGAAACATTGCGTAGTGATATATTAACATGTAAAAAGGGAATTTTGAACTCATGCTATGATATGAATGTTATTTTTGTGTGTTGACACTTTTGAAGCAGTGGGAACGTTTTCATGGTTACAATAAGAAATATCGATACCCACAAGTAGTATATATCATTTGCAACAATTTGGGTATAATATAACAGCTATATATATGTGTTTTTACTCTGCTTGAAAGACTTGTTGGACCTTACCTGAACGCTGCACTTAATCCAACTTAATCCAACTTTCCTCTTACGGCACTGCGAGCGCAGCTCTTGCCGTGAGGCTACCAGCTTCCTGGAGGAGGCGGGACAAGCCCGGCCCACGTGACTCGTCACGTGTCCACTTCAGGAGACTCGAGTTACCGTTGCGGCGTAAAGCCCGGCGGTGACAAGGCCGCTAGCTGTACTGTTGTGCGGCTGTTTGGCGGCTAAATCGGGCAGGAGACTGTGGAGGCATTTCTCTTTGATCCCTGACGACTATATCGTAAGTGTAAGCATTGGGTTAATATCAGTTTGTTGCACGCTGCAGAACATTCGTGGTCAATCGATTGGGAGTGTAACAATAATACTGTTATTGCTCTAGACATAGTTATAACCGAGGGCTGCATTGACCTACTGGTTGTCGGGGTGCCGTGTGGAGTAAAAGAAAAGTTCTACAATCTGGCCAATCTTCATAACTGACACCTACACTTTCCATTCTCCTCTCTCCTGCCTTTCCCTCCCCCCCTTTTTTCTTTGTATCTTGCTGCCCCTCTGGTTCAGCTAAACCAGGCTTGATAAAGATGCCGGGAAAGGCAACAAGCCGAAATAAAGCAATTGCAAGGGGAAGGAAACCCTATGGGCAACGTTCAAACAAAGGAACCTCCGTGGATATGGGAAAAGACCATATGGCAGAAAATGGGGAGAAAAATACCACCAGAGGAAAAGGGCCCTTTGGATGCATATTTTCCCTGTAAACCTATGGATAATGGGACCACGTCTGGACCCAAAAGAGGAAATGCCTCGCAAATTGAAGGGGAAGGCAGCTATATTCCTCTTGATTTAGATAACAATTCATTACTACAGTTATGCTATGCCCTTCAGGAGCGGGTAGGATCACAATAGGGGAAACAAATAGAGGAAAAGATGGTAGGATCCATTGCATCAAGTGAACTTATACCTGACACTCTGGAGGAAAAAGGGCCTACAACTCCTATATTGGAGCATATTACAAAAGCCCCCCTTGTAGGGGCAGAGGTATATCCTATCTGTGTCTCCTCTGCCTCACAAACGGATCCCCCCCTGTTACCTATAATAAACTCGACACCCTCACCAAAGGCACCGAGACTATCAGCTAGTCCAATCATGGCCTTAGATTCTGGAAATTCATTGCATGACCTGGTACCAACGGAGTATAGCACCCAGGAAACATCACAAACTGGAAATGCAACTCTTAATTTTGCTATTAAAATCCTGTTAAAACTATGTGGCACGATACATGAAGATCAAAAAGCACAGGGGAGAGTGGTTATTGACCTCTATAAACTATTGAGTGCCCCGGCCAAAAAATCCACTATTCCTTGTATCGATCTAAGGGGTATCCTACCCACCGCTATCCCTACAAAGGAACGGGACAGGGCAGCCCCATTACTAACCTCAGATAAGGAAACTACGACTAAGGAGGAACACAGGCCCATACTTGTGGGAGAGGAGGAGGTGGAAAATAGAACTATACCCTCTAGAAAACAGAGAAGACAGACAAAGAAATGTGAAGATAAAGTAAATAACCCTCCCCCTCCACCCCGCAATTCCACTCCGCGGCCTTCAGTAAAAATCTTATCTAAAAAACAACGTAAACGGGCTGCTAGAAGAAAAAGAAGATCAGCCCAAACAGCGGGCACCCTCACCAGCTGGTTTATGGATGAGCAACAGGGGCATGCTAGCCAACATTTGGAAGATCAGCTGTCAATTGGTACTGAATCAGGCGCAGTTATACAAAATCCTGTATCCTTGGTTGGACAGAAACAGGTGTCTCTTCCCCAACCTATACCCACTAAAACACCCAGTCTGGCCTGTGGCGAGCTTCCGGTGTTGGAGCAATTGGACATTAAAAATGTAACTATTGCGCCTATTGAAGGAGGGGAAATGGTTATCCAACTTAACAGATCTACACTCTTTACCCTTTTTTCTAAAATTCCTTCACTTCGAATACTGAATACCAGCGATGTTGACTTTGTGGAACCTTCGCGTTTAAAGGGAATAAAACTTACAACAATCCACTGCTGCTTACCTGAGACAGCGGCTATGATAAGGGCTAACCGGTCGTCTTTGGAATATCTGGGATATAAATTAGATGTACCCATACCGACTTTGGCAGGGGAGGAAAAATGCCAAAAATGCTCCTGTGCCTGTACTCCTAGCACTGTGGTACCTATGACAACTAAAGCTGCCCAAAGACTTAGTGATGAACAAGGGTGGGAGGGGTTGCAAGGAATGTTTGCCCAGAAGAAAAAAGATTGAATTACCTCCATTATCAGTTGGAATACGAGGGGACACAACCACTGGTTAAGTGAGGGAGAATCTTGTAATATATTATTATCTGCTGACCTATTTCTACTACAAGAAACCTGGGTAACTTTTGAAGTGGAATTTGATGGCTACGTAACTTTCCAATGTAGGGCAGTAAGAGGAGAAAGGGGAAGACCCAAGGGGGGTCTCCTAATTGGTATAAAGTCCCCTTATAACCCCAAACTGATTTATCAGGATACCCCAGGAGGAAATGTATTGGCTGTTCAAATAAATCCTCCAGGGGGCTGGGCAGGCTGTAAGGAGGTCTTGATAATTACCATCTATGACCCTCCGGGTGAGCTTAATACAGAAGCCATTGGGGATAAATTGGACACTTTGATGACCGGCTGGTGCACTGGGGAAATAAGATGGCAGTCATACTTGGAGGCGATTTGAATGCAAAATGCTGTGACCTAGAGGGGAGTGGAAACTACCCTCATGTACAAAATATGTGTGATATGCCTCTGTTTAAAATTAATAACAAAGGGAGAATATGGTTAGACATATTGAAAGAGTGGAATTTGACAATCCTAAACGGTCGTGTAAGGGGGGATACACCAGGGAAAGTGTCCTGGTCGGTGTGGAATAAGTGCTCTGTCCTTGACTATATGGCTGTATCAGAATGTTTTCTCCCACATGTTAAGCACCTAAATATCAAGTTAAATGACTTTAGCGACCATGGAACCCTCACATTGTGTGTTGAAGGGGGGGAGATTATTAAGGTGGACTCTAGTAGAGAGCTGGTACCTAATCATGCGGGCAATAAGATCAGATGGACCCAAAGATACATTGAAAAAATGATTACTATCTCCTTTCCTATCCATAAGACCATTAAACAGCAAATGAGGGGAAAGAGCCCTGAAGAAATTGAAAATTGGATTATGCATCTAACACACTCCCTTTTTAAAAAAACTTCTTCCCCGGGGATAAGCTGGAAGAGTGGGGGTACTCTTGCATTTGACGCAAACATTAGAGACCAGAAACGCCTGATGCGACGAGCTTTAAGAGCCGTAAGAGCACATAGAACTACTAATGCTGTGGGAGACATGTGCAATCTTGAGTCTCTACAGATAAAATGTAAATATCGTAGTTGGTTAAAAAGGTATCGCCAGTCTCAAAAAATAACTCAATGGCAAAAGTTTGCGGAAGCCCTCTGTAGTAAAAATAGCCGTAGGATATGGCAAATACTGGCACTGGCGGGGGGAGAACAGAATTTAAAGGTGTTAAACCCTATCTCGGCCGAAAAATGGGTCGAATATATCACTAATAAGTTCCACAGAGAAAACATGTCTAACCCACAAAGTATTAAGGGGGTTACAAGTTGGCCTCTCCCTATGAGCTACAGGTTATTAAACAGACTATACTGAATTTGAAATCTTCAAAAGCACCAGGACCAAATGGTTTGGCCAACGTGGTATTGAAGCAGGATCCACATAACTGGGCGCAGATTTTACTTACTTTATTCTCTAGGATCTGCAGAACCTGCCAAATTCCCTCCTCTTGGATGATGTCCCTACTGATACCAGTATATAAAAAGGGGGAGCGAACACTACCCGCTAATTATCGCCAACTTTCTATGCTGGACGTGAGTAGTAAAATCTTTAACAGCTTGGTCCTCAAAGAGATTGAAAAGTGGGCCATAGAAAGACAGGTGTTACACTTTGCACAAACGGGCTTTAGGCCAGGGGCAGGCACAATCCATAACATCAGGGTCCAAGATCAGCTGATTAATAACACCATTAGCTGTAAGGAGGCTACACTTTATATGGTTTTTGTAGACTTTACCAGTGCCTTTGACTTGGTGGACCGGGATATATTGTGGCTCAAGTTAAAGAAAATGGAGTGCCCAAGTTGGATTGTAAACATACTGATAGCTCTGCACACTAATACTTCAACTAGGTCTGTCTAAATGACAGGGGGGAGGTATCAGAAAAGATCTGTATTAACACAGGAGTCAAGCAGGGATGCGTAACTGCTCCTATGCTCTATAATTTATATATAGCCGACCTGCTGTACCGTATGGCATTAAAATCAAATTGCCCACCTAAACTAAATGAAACTCCTATTACGGGAATGTTATATGCAGACGACCTGATCCTCTTCGTTCGTACACTAACGGGTATTAAGAACTTACTCAATGAATTGCAGGTCTATTCAGCACAATTAGGTCTAGTAGTAAACTTGGAAAAAACCAAAATAATGGCGATCGCAAGAAGAGGGCCGAGACGATCGGAAACTGCTACCAATTTAGGAACAATTGCGGTGGTGGGGCAATACCCATATTTGGGGCTGGATTTTAAAGCCCTATCAGATTACGAGGCCATTATTAGAACTAAAAAGAGGAGAGCTAAATTGCTCACGTATCAGGCCTGTAGATTTGCTAAGGGCACGGCAGGCTTTGGTATGGCTGGTATTATGAAACTGTATCTACAGTGCTTTGTACCTGCCGTGCTATATGGCCTGGAGGCTTTGGCAATGCAGGACCTCACGTGGTTAAACATCTTGGAGGGATTTTATTGGCGGAGTGTCTTGGGCCTGGGACCATCTTGTTCAGTTCAATATTTAAGATTGGAATTGGGCCTTATCTCGCTGAGAGGAATGGCACTGCGGGCACATGGTTCCTTCTATTTGAAAGCCTTAGCAAACCCTTGTTGTAAATTGCTCAGGCTGGCAGGACAAAGCTACCACCTAGAAAAACACCCTATAGGTGGTTCATACAAAGAGCTGAATGAGTTACTGTTTGTGGAGATTGATTGGCCATACGAAAAGTTAAAACATTTGCCTTATATTCACCAGAAAAGAGCGTTCCAAGATAAGTTTAATAAGTGGGCCTGGTGCATGAACACAGAACACTTAACTAAGCTTAAAGGATATGAGGCAGTCTCTCATGTTTCTCACAGATATTTAAGACCCCAGATCTACTTACTGCTATCCCCGGTGCCTGAATTAAGGCGTTTTTTGCTACAATTAAGAACGAACCAGCTCCCGGTCCTTTCTATAACTGGGCCAAGGTTGAAAATCCCTCGTGAGTCCAGGACTTGTAGAATATGTCAGGTGACAGGAATGCTGGAATCTGTGCGGCATGTGCTAACCTTGTGCCCAAAACTTTGCCCAACATATATGAATGCATATGGAAAATGGGTCCATAATTATGATTCGATAAAAGAAGAAGTGTTCTGGTATGGGTGCTTGAATCCAGTTTCCCTAAGTTTACAGCTAGCCCTTTTTAGGGTATGGACTCAAATAAAGCCCTTACTTATTTATCCCAGTGATAACAAACTCTTTATCTCAGAAATAAAATGATCCCTTATGGTATCTTAACATACTGCCGCTCTATGGGACTGTGAAATCCAAAGGCTAATGGTTGAATGAACGATTGAAATGACATCATCATATTGTCGATTGTTTAGCCTGTGCCTATATGGTAAATTATATGTATATGTATATGAAATGTATCTAGTGTGCTCCTGTCCTTATACTCTTCTTATACTGTTGTTATGTGAGATATTTTTATGCTTGACATTTGATGTTATATGCTGTTCATATGTGAGCTATCTTACATGTGATATGAGTTGTGTAAAATCCAATTTCTGGATTGTACCACAATAAAGTATTTATTATTATTATAACAGCTATTTTTCTTTCAGGTGATATCTGTTCATCTATATTATAAGAAGTGTAACATGCCAGATGCACATGTATTTACAATTTAAGTGCAAATGTTTCCTTCCCAATGCATCTTGGTTTATAATTCAAGTGCGAACGTTTTCTTCTTACAAGTAAGACGTTATGTTAAACCACACAGGTGGTGTGTAATGCACATACATTCATATTTTAAATGTAAGCATCCTGTTCCCTGAGAAAGTGAATTAATGAGCTTGGGGGTTGTTATGCGACCACCTATGTCGAGCTGTTCAGAGAGACGTGCTTTAAAGCTGTTCATGCGCTTAATCACAATTGCATCTTATTATGCCATTTACATGCAAATGTTCAATTCCGTTTTTTTTTATGCACGCATTTATTGAGAGTCAAAATGTATTGTAGGAGTGAATTGTAATCAACGTAACTGGCATAGTATGGAATACATTTGCAGAATATTGGCGCACACACTTATGACCTATTTTTAAGTGTAGATGTTTCACAAGGGAGATGTTCAGGTTTGGTTTTTTGTTGGGTGCCAATCGATCATCACTTTCTGTGGTGAAGCCTGCATGGGGTGTATAGAGATTGCATGGAATGCATAGAAATCCATGCACAAGTAAATAAATAATATGTTCAAGCAATACATTTAATGAATGCCCATGCAATAAATTTGTGGAATAAATTAATACATTAAATTACATATTATGTTATTCTAGGCTGCAAAAAAATCCATTTGGTGATATACAGTTGGAGCTGACTTCTCTATGCACCAAATGGGCCGATAAAGGCCTTATTGAGGATAAGTTAGCCAACTTTCTTGTTCCTGACAGCCATACCATCCCTACTATATACTTCCTGCCTAAGACATATAAGTCTCTGACTCATCCGCCAGGCAGGCTGATTGTCACTTTATGTGGTTCCCTTCTTGAACACATGGCCCAGTTCATTGATGAGACTCTGTTCCCGTTTGTTTCAGTGTTACCTTCCTATCTACGGGGTACTAGGGACTTTCTGAGTCACATTACTGATATACCTTGGGAGGAGGGTCTAATGTTGGCAACTCTTGATGTTGTTTCTTTGTATGCCTCCATTGATCACACGACTGGGTTGACAGCTTGCAAATATTTTTTGGACACTCGATCTCTGAATTTTCTAGGGCACAGCTGTATGATTTTGGATATGCTTCTGATTTGTTTAACTAACAATGTTTTTCTGTTTGAGGGCTTCTTTTATCATCAGGTTAGAGGTACTGCGATGGGCAGTACCTTTGCCCCATCATACGCTAATTTGACCATGGGGTGGTGGGAGGCTACTTTTCTGTCTGATTTACTTTCATCTAGTTTCCCTACACAAATTATTGGTTGGTGGCGTTACATTGACAATGTTTTTTTAATTTGGAAGGGAAATGAAAGCGAGTGGGCATCTTTTGTGGCCAGCATTAACAACAATGCTATGAATTTGAAATTCACTGAATGTCACAGTTCCACTGAGATTGCATATTTCGATGTCAATGTGAGGCTTGACAACCTTGGCATTCATACATCCCTTTACAAAAAACCCACTAACACAGGCCTCCCTCTGCATACCACAAGCTGTCATCCACCCTCCTGTAAGAATATCATTCCTTATGGTGAATTTATTCGCTTGCCGCGCAACTGTACAGATATCCTTGAATTTGACCGGTGTTGCCGTTTGGATGCCGTTGGTTTTTTACAACAGGGTTACCGAAAGAAGACTATAGAAATGGCCTTTGTCAAAGCACGTGCACTTTCGAGGGAAAAGCTATTGCATGGTCCTACCAATAAGAAGAAGAAGGACCATGATGATCCCCACCTTATTGTTACATTTAATAATGCTTCTTATGATGTCCGGAAGATTATTATGAGACATTGGCGTATCCTTATGCTTGACAAAGATCTTGGTCCAGTAATGCCGAAATGCCCTATACTTACCTACAAACAAGCACCTTCGCTGAAGGATAGACTGGTTTCTAGTTATTTATCTCCTGTTAAAAAAAACTGTACTATGACCAATTGGCTACCAAGTTTTCCAAAAGGGTTTACCAAGTGCCAAAAATGTAAGGCCTGTCCACACGCTACTGCCTGCAAATCCTTTATACATCCTATTACAGGCACTGAATTTAGGCTAAAACATTTTATCAACTGTGATACCCCTTTTGTAGTGTATGTTCTCGCATGTCCCTGCCGAAAATGGTACGTAGGGTCCACTACATGTATATTGAAGCTCAGAATTTTGCAGCACCTTAGAGCCATTAAGAATTTTGCCCCTACGTACCCCATGGCCAAACATTTCAGACAGGAACATGATAGTGATGTTCACCTTCTTACGTTTTTTGCTGTGGCACATGTCCCGACTCACTTGAGAGGAGGTGACCGAACCCTGAAACTTAGACAATTGGAAACCAGGTTAATTTTAGACTTTGATACTAAATACCCCAACGGTCACAATGTGGATGAGGAGTTGCATACTTTTATGGGAATCTGATACTTTGTTCCTTTCGCTCCAGTTTTTCTTGTTCTTGTCTGTCTGATTTTGGTTACCTAATATTGCTTCTCTTAGGTACTAATAAGACATATTGCTCTGGCCTGGAAATGCCTTGTTCATTTTAATTTTATTATCTGTGTTATTCAACCAGATTTATTTTCTTTTTGGTCTCACGGCTGTCTTGCCATTCTGATACATTAGGGGAACGTAACTTTATGATTATGATATAGGTTTATTTTAAATCTATCTTTTCTACGGATATTGCTTTTTTTCTTTCCATTTTTTGCCTTCTCTCCTTATCTGTTATTGTATAAGGCGAGTACTATGTAGATTTCTTGTTTTCATATATTTGCTTTTGACTGTGTGGGCACTTTATCAACAAACAAACCAACTACTTTTTAAAGAATTTAGGGTACATAGTGCTTTTATTTGAACCCTAGCTTGCAGCCATATGTATTTCGATATGGAATCTTATCGGAATATACTTGTACTTGCACCTCATGATAACCAAAAAGTTTGGTTGTTCGTTTACTGCTGCTGAGTCGGTATGTTTACATAGAAATGCACTTGCACTTTATGAGTATCAAAAAACTTTGGTTGTTTGTGCTAAATTAGTATGTTTACATATAAATGCACTTGCACTTTATGCTGTAGCTGTGGGCTGCCCCGCTCATCAGATCTTTCGCTATTGCACTTGCACTTTATGGCCCATTTTTAGAAACATGTTTTAATTCGATGGTTGCATTTTTCTGATAGTGATGCATTTATTTTTAACAAGCCACCAGTGGCCTCATATCTATATTGTTATTCTATATATGGATTTCTTTGACTCTATACTGCTGCTATGTGAATATGTTTACATAATATTGCACTTGCACTTTATGTGATTGCTATTGGCTGCACGTTTCGGAAAGTGATGTTTTCATTTTCAAAAAAAAGGTATCTTTATGTATGCATCCATATCCATAATCCTTAATTTTAAATTATGGGACTTATATTTCAGTATTATGCTTACCTCCTATTTTGTGACATTTTAAACATGTTTCTCGAATTATTTTACTGTGCAATGTATTATACTGTCATATCTAACTGTTTATATCATTGATATGTATTAGACTTTACTCACAGTCTAATATGGCCGCCCTGGTTTTTACGGCATAGTGGCTGACCTGTGGAGACAGACAAAATGGAAGAGGGACAACTGTACAATATGTATTGTGTTTTTCACATTGCTTCCCTAACGTGACCAAGCGCTCAGGGAAGCGCGAAACGCGTCGCTCAGGACCCATCTTTGGCGTCCTGCTTCGTTTGCTGTGTGTGTTTGCTTTTTTTTCTTACCATCATTAAAACTCGTGTCTTTACATTGATCCGAGTTTGTCATTTTTGAGACCAGCAGTACCTCATGTCTGGAGTGAGTTTTTTTTCCTCTGCCGTGCTTTTCAATATATATATATATATATCCCATGGATAAGGTGCATGGAATATATAAAATGCAACGCATGGGATGTCTTCCATGGACATGGTGTATGGAATAAATGAATAAATCTTTGGAATAAATTGTTATTCCGTTATCAAAATGTTATTTTGCTACCAATATCGGTAGGTGAAGGCCGTTGATATAAATGCTAACTCACGGATTGTGCATTTCGTAAATTGTTATTCCGCTATCAGTATCAGTGAGTATAATTGTTATTTTGCTACCAATATCGGTAAGTGAAGGCTGTTGATATAAATGCTAACTCACGGATAGTGCATTTGGTAAATTGTTATTCCGCTATCAGTATCAGTGAGTATAAATGTTATTTTGCTACCAATATCGGTAGGTGAAGGCCATTGATATAAATGCTAACTTACGGGTAGTGCATTTCGTAAATTATTGTTGTTCCGCTACCAGTATCAGTGAGTATAAATGTTATTTTGCTACCAATATCGGTAGGTGAAGGCCGTTGATATAAATGCTAACTCACGTGTAGTGCATTTCGTAAATTGTTTTTCCGCTACCAGTATCAATGAGTATAAATGTTATTTAGCTACCAATATCGGTAGGTGAAGGCCTTTGATATGAATGCTAACTCACGGGTAGTGCATTACGTTAATTGTTATTCCGCTACCAGTATCAGTGAGTATAAATGTTATTTTTGCTACCACTATCGGTAGGTGAAGGCCATTGATGTAAATGCTAACTCACGGGTAGTACATTTCGTAAATTGTTATCAGTGAATATAAATGTTATTTTGCTACCAATATCGGTAGGCGAAGGGCAGTATATAAGTGCAGATATCATGAATGCAATTCATAAATGCAACAATATAAATGAGGGCCTATAGTATAAATGCCAATGATGCTGTAGAAAATAATTCTGCCAGCAGCAATAAATAATAGAATGTGGGGGCCATTAGCAGCGCTTTCTGTGTCCATTGATGGATGAACATAAAGTACTGTATTCTATTTCCTTCGTTCCACAGGGACAGTCAACGTACAATTTATGGACATTGTCTGAGCAATGAAGTTTAAATCAGCAATGTTTCTTTAGCAATGTAAATGTGGGTTAATGAAATTCAGTTGAAGTAGAAGTATAATATATGTATTCCATTTTATCTCAGTAAGAAATATATCTAGTGAAGTGTTATGATTACATGATGCACACATATTTTGATGTGATGGATTTGTTCTGTTTAAGGTTCATGCATGATGCCACGTATTTCAGTATTGTAAGATATATGCACAATTTTGGCCTGGAAGAGAGAGGACATGTCAAAGGGATGGGTGGGAATTGAACAGGGGGTGACCACGATCCCACTGGGGGCCCTACACAGGTTGCGGGTGCGAGATAGGGAAGCAGAGGGGTGTCTGCTTGAAGCAACCAAGATCACACTCAAAGGCTGGGACCGAGCATTGAAAAAGCGGAACATCATCCCAGGGTTGGGTCCCTATACCCCAATGGCGCACAACCAAAACTTCACACCGGGTAAACGGCCCAGTTTCTGGAAGAACTGGGGACAGGAACAAACACTGTATTTGAAGGACTTCTTTCGGGAGGGAAGCCCATTACGGTTCGAAGAGTGAAAACAGAAATTTGAGGTAGGAGAAACAGACAGATACACCTACATTCAGATCCGGCACTGGATAACGCATAAGGGATTCAAGAAAGCAGCTACAAGGGAACCGGTGGGCCTGGAACTAACGTTACACGAAGGGGACGAAGCAGGAACTGTCTCCAAAATATACAAGTTGCTGGACAAAGTACAAAAGAGTGACACCTTCCCATATATGGACAACTGGGCAAAAGACATAGGCGACCCCATCACTGAGGAGGAGTGGACCCAAATCTGGAAAACAGCACAGAAATCCTCCACATGCACAGCTATTAGAGAAACCACACACAAGATTTGTTTTAGGTGGTACCTGCCCCCCCACAGACTGCACAAAATGAACTCCAATTACCCACCTACATGCTGGAGAAACTGCGGAGGCCATGGAGATCTATACCACATGTGGTGGTCCTGCCCTAAGGCGGCCATGTACTGGAAGGAAATCCTAGGCCAGATAAAGGAAATCACAGGGAAGCAACTGCCAGCAGCACTTAAAGTTATACTCCTGGGCACAACTGTGGAAGACACATATGCAGCAACTGGAAACAATGCAACACTTATCACCCATCTGTTAATGGCAGCAAAGATGACCCTGGCACAAGCGTGGAAAAATCCAAAAGGCCCAATAGCAGCATGTTGGTGGGTAAAACCTTGGAACGTAATGGCCATGGAGAAGTTAAGGGCCCTGAGGGATGGCAAGTTTCTGAAATTCCGAGCAATCTCGGGCCCCTTCTTCGACTACGTCAGAGACAGAGAAGCATACTTCTTCAGGCCAAACCTGTTGAGAGCAATTCACAATTGAGTACTGACAAACTAAGTACAGGAGCCTTGACTCTATGCAGAAGCCAACTAACCAGAGCACAACAATCTCATCCGACAGCAGAAGAAATGGTCCATGCCACTGGGGAACCGGGAGGGGGACATGGGAAGGGTCATTGAACGGGTGCAGTTAAAGTTAAGTTATTGTTCAAAGCTACACCAAAAATTGTAATGCCAAAGGTTGATATGTGGCCTTAACAAATGACATGTGTTAATTTAAATCTTTGGCCTATACAGTATCTGAATATGACGATGTTTGAATAAATAAAGTTGGTTAAAAAAAGAAAAGAAAAAAAAAGATATATGCTGGTTGAGGTACAACCATTATGAAAATGCTATATGTGCCATGGTTTTAATGTGGACATACTTTTTTCCCACACTTACATGGTTATTTTGGAGTTTATGTTTGGTATGTAAACTGAAAGATTTTGTTAATTTCCTAGGGAAAGGGGATGTGTGTAGTATTAGCATTGCATGACTAGGTCATGAGAGTCATAGAATACCACAGCTATCTGGAATAGTGCATTCATGAGAGTTCCAAGGATGTCTTTTAGTTACTTCAGGGTGGGAGATGCAAAGTGAAGGATGCTTGTTTAGTGGCTCTCCCCTTTATCTATAGCAATTCGAAGATGTAATTGTACTGTGCTTTTCCACTGCTACTTTTGTTTCTGTTCTCAAAAGTTATTACATGGTTCTTATCATGTGTTTCTTCAAAATGTTCATCCTTTATTTTGTTGTTATCTGTGTTTCTTTTATTTGTGTAAGGGAAGGGGGATGTGTAGTATTGAGCTGGCATAGGTTATACCAAGGATAGCTATAGAATGCTAGCTGCCAGGAACCCCATGTCATTCCAAGGTTCCAGGAGTGCCGGTTGGTGAACAGACAGGATGGAAGATTAAACACTGAAGGATGTATATGCTATCTCTCCTACCTCCCTTCTTATTCATACCCTCTAACTAAATTAAGATTATTTATATGTATACTTATCGGATCCCAGAATGTTTCCTGTTTACAGTTTATACGTGTGAACCCCAATACTACACAGACCAACCATAAACCTCCCACACAATATTCTGAAATGTCACAGTAAAGCGAAAGCATTATTTTC
This sequence comes from Ambystoma mexicanum, assembly GCF_040938575.1. Lineage (NCBI taxonomy): Eukaryota > Metazoa > Chordata > Amphibia > Caudata > Ambystomatidae > Ambystoma > Ambystoma mexicanum. Next base: position 836,179,885 of record NC_090923.1, read on the forward strand.
ATAAATCCAATTTTATTGAAAATTATACAAAAGGCATGTACAAAACGTAATCAAAAATGTACACAAAAAATTCAAATATCTCCAGTTCACAACTGTACAACATATACAGGATTCTTCCCTATATCCACCATCTTTTGGACTAAGTAAACAGCTACCATAAGAGTGCAGGACCAGACTGAAATGTAGAATTCTCTTGTTCAAGGGAAACATTTCGCCCGTACAGTAATGCATTTAGGCCCTTGTGAGGCATTCAACATTATGAACCCCAAACTGGGTGTAGCAAGAAGTGGTTTCATCCATCCAAAGGCTGGGTAACGAGAAAACAAATCACGGCTTTGGGGATGGGGGATTTAGGAAGGTTAGGGGTACGAAACAGAAGTTTATGGACCACTTCGGATTAAACACATTGTCCCTCCCATTAAAGGGATTGACAGCACACATTCTCTTTAAAGTACCAATTAAAAGCTTGAGTTTCCAGTGAGGAACTAACTGCTACTTAATGCTACATATCTTGAGAATTATTCCTTTCAACAGGACATGAAACTGTGTTTTTGGTGGAAATAATGTGCTTCTAATATTTTAAGAACACCTACAACAGGGGACCTTGTCACCTACTTAATTAAGACAGTTGTGGAATGAGTATTCCCTTTCTGTACAACGAGATAACCAGTAATTGCCCAGACAAATTCTTTTGAGGAAAGAAATCCAGCAAATAACACCATTCCGAACAGAAGTAAACTTTAATCAAAAGGCATCAGTTTCTTGTGAAGGCTCATTGAGATGTCTCCAGTATAATCCCCAAGGGAACGCTTTGATGAATTTGGAACCCTTTAAAAGTGTATGCAGGTAGATCATATTCAAGGCCGCTTTGCCCTTTCTTCAATCATGGCAGGAAGTTTACTTGTGTAGAGTATGTCCCCAGACATGACTGATTTTAACGTTCTATGGCAAGAAAGAGCAGGCAGTTCTTTGTGACAGTCGGACATTTTCAGTCTAAGAGTCGGGTTTTAAGTCCACAGCTCCTCCCCAAGCCCTACCAATTTAAACCTCTCTGTGCTCGAGAGCTCCTGGCAAACATTTTCACTTTGGTATTAGGACATCACCAGGATGAACATTACACGCCAACCTTCCTTGCTCACTGCTGTTCCACATTTAGAAGGCAAAGATATAACCTGGAGACGGTCTGTCCCTCTGTTTATGAAAGCATTCTTGATGTCTGCTTTCAAAATTAAATCTACCCTTCAACAAAAACAAAGGACTCCAGAGGTAGAGGTTTCTGTCTGCATCTTGTGTGTTTTATTGTTTTTCCAAGGCATGCTTAATTTGGAAGATTTTTTTCTTTTTTTCTTTTTTGGAAATAAATAAATAAATAGCAGTGGAGTACATTAGTATGAATTTTTTTTGTTTTTTTGCTTTCAGTCTGGTATCTGGGAAGTCGCTCTCATTTGCTGTAGTATTAAGACTGGGTATTTGCCACGCAGAAACTTAAGGCACTTTTAGAAGTGACAATACATTGACGTTTCTTGGGGGAACCAGGAAAATGGATATCCCACTATTGCTCAGTTCATTACTGTCACGTGCCTTTATCTCTTAACAGAAAGATTTGTTTTACTTCTGAAATAATTTTGCAGTCTGGCCATAATTTTGTAACTTTACAAAAACAAGTAACCTGATCTATATAGGATGAGAAATGCGCCGAAATATAATGTCTCTGGCAGCAATCATAGGGAGAATATGTGTGCTATCAGATTTTCTGAGGATCAAGCCGTCATTTTTTCCAGATTCCAGATGAACTAATCTAGCTAATATAGGGGTACCCTCAATCATGACCGCAATAGTACAGTACGTTCACTTTTAGGAGGGTAGTAGGAATTTAACACTAAAAATTCTATTTCACAGTAGGAATTTAACCAAAATATCAAATGAAATAATGAATGAGCATTTGTTCCCCTTTAAGAATTATCAAGGCTGCATATGATATTAGATTGTCTACTTACGATTTGGAAAGAATTGATAGTGGGAATACCCAGTGCACTAGTGGAAGTTTTAACAGTACCTACACCATTCGTTTCTTTGTAAAGTAGTGGGTAAACTGTTTGATGCCACTCAATTGTGCTACTACCCAACTGATGGGTAGAATTATGCTACATACAAAATTCTGGACAAGATCAGCATACCATCACAAACCCGTGGGAAGACAGTGTCCTGCCGAAGTGTATTCACATTGTAATAACAATGGCATATGGCCAATGCCTCTAAGAGGAAATGTTCCCGAGCAATGTATTCCACTCTTGAAATGCGAGTGGAATACCAGATTTGTTTGCGAACCCATGGTCCTATTCGGCCAGGATTTCTCGTATAGGCAGGAAGGAGAAAACCTTGGTGGACATCAGACCATTTTAGTGCATTGGGTTCTTTCACAACGATGTGGAGTAAAACCTGTTGTTCAAGACCATCAGTGGACCCAACATTACAACTCCTGTTTGGAATGGGGGTCTAATTGTATTGGATTGGTGTCACATTTTGCATACAGTGAGTGCAGTGGAAAAGTGTGTACATCCTAATGAGTCAAGAGCCCTTTTTAATGATGGTCATTCACTCCAGTTTTACTACACATCTATTAAAATGCCTGGTCTTTGGAGGAATGTGGAGCACAACTTCTGGTCCTTTCCTTGTGTTTGCACACCTTTGTATTTGTAACTTATGGAAACTGTTTACCAGAGACACTGATTAACCGGCTCAGTGGATATGCAGCAACCATGGCTTTACATATACATATCAATCTTCAGTATGCTACATTTCGTCAAAAGAATAAACTCTTCTCTTTCTTTTCTTTCTGTAGTCCCCCGCTTCTGTCCTGCAGAAGTAAAGTGTTCTAAACCCGTTCTGTGATTGAAATTTTTAGCACCGTCCGGGATTCTAGTTTGGCTCTTGCTATGGCACCATGTCGCCCTGAGGGTTGAAGAAGACAGCAAAGACCTCTGTGATGAAGTGGTACAAGTGCCAAATGAGGGGTACCCGATGCACTTCTTGTTCCATTGCCTACAGGAATGAAGACAATGAGAAACAATTAGATCATACAACCACGGCTGGATATGGTTAACATGTATAGCACTTAATATTACAACAAGAGTCATATTAGCTGACACAAAACAAATTAAATTAACCAAATATTATCTGGAGTACTTAATAAGCTGTTCCCTGACAAACATAATCATTAATGAACATCACTAAGAAGATTCTCCTCAAGATTTGTCTTAATTGAACATCAGACCTTAAAAGGGAACGGTCGGAATGTGCACACTAGAAGAAACAAGCTTAGGAATGGTTCCCTTAATTTAGAGCTAAAATCAATTTTCTCTTGATATTTTCCAAGTCCTGGTTGCCGTTTGATTGCTGTATAATTTTAAAACTGCTAACTAAAGGGGCAGTTACTCTATCCAATGTGCTAACAGGAGCTGGTAGGGGGGCATATCTGCTGTAATTTGAGAGAAAAGAGTGCTGATTAGATGAAAAGGTGACATATAACAGAGAGTAAGAGGTGACCGTAAAGACCCAAAATGCTATCGCCCCATTGCCCTCCTAGACGCACCGGGAAAACTTTTTTCGCGGCTGGTGTTGAAGGAATTTAACCAATGGACTGCCCAAACAAATCAGCGCGATCCGGCGTAGACAGGCTTCGTGGCAGGACTGGGCACTTCGGTAAATTTAATAACTCTTCATGCCATTAAACATCAGGCACAGTCTGTTAAACAGCCCATGTATTTTGCGTTTGTTGACCTACACTCGGCATTTGATTCAGTTTCTAGACCCCGACTGATGGATAAATTGTTAGAGGCTGGGTGTCCGTCAACTTTAAGTGACATCATTTTCGCATTACACTCGAACACCTCCATCCGGGTAAGATTGAACTTTGAGGGGCTTCTATCATCGGACGTCCTTACCTACCGGGGGCTGAAGCAGGGGTGCATTCTCGCCTCGGCGTTGTTCAATTTTTTCATTAATGATGTTAGAAGTGCACTTGAAGAAGTACGTGCAGATGCACCAAAATTGAATAACATCGAGGTGAAAGCGTTATGGTACGCAGATGATTTAGTACTAATATCTAAAACTCCCATTGGCCTGCAAAATCTTTTAACAGCATTATGTCAATATTTTCGAGTTAATGAGCTGGTAGTGAATGACAAGAAAACCCAAATCGTAGTTTACACTCCGAAAGGCAAGCGCAGTCATCGCATGACCTGGAAAATAGAGCACATAAGTTTAGAGGTGGTTCCCAATTATACATACTTGGGTATCCTATTTGACGGATCGTCGAACGCTCATTCCCAGTTAATGATAATTGAAGTTAAAATTCTCGCAGCAATCCGCCAGACTCGTCTAATCATGCATAAATTTGGGAAATTCTCTATAAAACCTGCTCTGATCTTCTGGATTCAGAATGTCATCCCTACCATCTTATATGGTCTAGAGAAATACAGTGCAAGTGATCCAGTATTCCTACATGCTTTGGAAGCAAAATTTTGGTGTGCTATTCTAAATCTGCCACAATGCATTCCAGGCCCGATCATTCGATATGAAGTAGGTTTGACCTCACTTTTGGCAATGTATAACTGGCGCTTATGCAGCTTGTTTAGAAAATGTCTATTATCTGTTCTTGATAAATCAACTTTAGCCACAGTTGCCAGTTATCTGATGTCTTCCTCTGATCTGTTTCCGAAAACATGGTCTAAAAACATCCTTACCATACTACTAAATGCAGACATTTCTATTGAAACCCTTGTCACTGATCCTGATAGAGCTAAGAAAAAACTCTACATGATGGATTGGATTGACACTAGAGATCTGTGTTTGAAGTATAAAGATTTTGATCCAGCTGTTTTCTCAGCAAAGTGTTATAGAGACATGGCCTTCTATTTATGCAAATCTCCTTCTCCTGCTGTTAGGAATGCTTTGTTACGCATGCGTTTTAATTTATGTCCTACCCGTGAAATTCAAGCCCGTAGAAAAGAAATCCCGCGGGAATCTTCAGGATGTCGTTTTTGCAATAATGCAAAAACTATTGAAACTTTGGAGCATGTTATTGTGGACTGTCCTGAACTTATGAACTTAAGACAAAGTCACTTTAGTAAACATTTGCCTTACTTTAGCCAGATGAGACATGAGCATAGATGGCTTTCTATTTCCACTACCACCTGCATGAGCATAAGACTGGCCACAATTAACTTTCTGCGAGCCTTAAATCTACTAAAATAGTTTGATTCCTAAAGATATCTGCTATATGGAACAGTGATTGTCATACCTGTTCATTGCTTATCAATCGTTTAATAATGCAAAACCCAAATGTAACTATTAGCATTAGAAGTGATGGTGTGACATTTGGGGTGATTTGTAGGGTTTTATGATTGCATGTTTTATAATTCACTGTGTTTTATATGTAAACCTTTTGATAAATTGCTGTTTTAAATTGAAAAAAGTTGATTAAATTCAACTAAATTCATTAAATAAAATAAAAATGTAAAAAAAAGATAGAGTAAGAGTTATGTAATGGTAGAAATCATATAAAGTACAGACATATCGCAAGTGGATAGTGTTCAGAAACTCCAAGAGCAAACAGGCATGTCTCACTTCCTAAGGGACCCAGGTCATTTCCATGAACATTTCATTTCTTTTACAAGTAAACAGACTTTTGCGAACTTTCTTCAGAGCATTTTTTCTATTTTCTACCCTTGTGTTCTATTGTCTCATATATAGTGAGGGTTAAAACGGAAACATGTTGAGGAGGAGCAGCAAGCACCTTTTTGAATTTTCACAAATTATACCTTGGGCCAGAGTTAATCAGGCTCACTGAACGTACATAGTTTTACAAAAGATCCACATGTCTTCAACTCCTTTTTTAAAAGAAAGTTTTAGAATGGTTCAATGCAGTGTGCCACTCTAACTCCTGAAATGTGCAACAAAACTGAAACATCGCCTACCAATGAAGGCTTTATACTAAACTCGTTGTGACAAATTTAGGCCTCATTTTGAGTTTGGTGGTATATCTTGCAAGAATACCACAACATCTGGTTACTGTTACAGGGCTCGAAAATGGGATTTGCTGACCAGGAACAAAGGTCAGCTCCTGGGTATCCGGCATAAACAGTTTGGCAGGAGCTACCTCTGGGGAACCAGCAACTAGTACAGACTGTGCAGCAATCTAACTTTGCGCAAGATGCAAACTCTAACTTTTTGTCCATTTCATGATCTCCAATATGCTCTAAATGTCCCTTAAGTGTGTTCTTTGTTGTCCTTTATATACATCCGCAAACATACATAGTTAATATCACATAGCTAGGTTTGTATGGCACCACTTGTCCCAGAAGTCAAAAGTAGCTCATGGTAGCTGTTGGTTTCAAGCTAACCAGGCTCCCCTTGGCTATAACCAGGAGCTAAATGGCTCCCAGCTCCTGACAATTTCAAACTTTGCTGTTACTGAGACTCATTCTGGTAGTAAATCTGCCAGACTATAAGTGGGGTTAGCAGTGGAATGAGTCCCCATTTTTTTAGCTTATAGGATGTTCTAGGTATTTTGGAGGAATTACAGTGATCAGTAATTTTTCCAAATATTGACATTAAAGTACAGAATTTACCTCCAGCAGGAAGTAACTTCCCCACTTTAAGGCAAACTCAGAATTTGGCAGTGCGTTAAAACTAGAGGTAATTCTGTAACCAGCAAAAATGTACTGCAATACCGTGAGCAGGTTAATAATGTGGTAATGGTAATATACATCACTTCCAAAAACATGTAGGAAGATGGTAATGATGAAATAACACTCATTTTGGTACCACCAGAGAGTAGTCAATTCTAGTGCCATTTGTTACTCTGGATCGTCATAAAGAAAAGAATCCCGGGGTTACATTAATATATGTGCAGAAAACGGCATTTCAGGCAAAGACAAACATTGAGAATTATTCCATTTGGCATAAGTACATCAATGTTAACCATTGTATTGGTAAATTGTTTTACTCTAGTGGTCCATACCGAACTGTTGCTGTTACAGTAGTGATAAACAAGTTAATCCCCCTGGCATCTCCACTGGTTTCTCTGCAATTGCCCTCACATTCTGGTCAAAGATCTGATTCCTAAAAGCATGCCATAGTGGAGCTCTTAAACAGGATTGTCCACCGATGCATCATCTGAATGCCGAAGGAATGACGGTAATGAAGTATTGGAAGCGCCAGCATTCACCTTCCTGGAAGAAGGTAGGGAGATTTGTAAATTGTGCGCTCAACAGAGGCCTCTGGCCACGAACACTGAATAGGGGTGAGTGGGGTGAACCAGTGAGAGAAACCACAGTCTTCGTGATACAATGGAAGGCAAGGTCATGCTCGCCAAAATCTGGGGACTGTAAACAGATCAAATTTGCTGGAACGAAAACAATATCTGGGTGAGTGTTGTGGCAGCTGTGCGACCAGAAATGAGGATCCTAGGCCATAAAACTAGCTATGGACAATGCACACACATTTTAAAGTTGGTCCTTTGCCTAAAGGGAGCCAATGACAGTTGGTTGAAAGCGGGTTTGACGTAGGAGGCTCCATCAACCCTGTGGCATTTGCCTATCAAAGCCACCAGGACAAACTCCCTGCTCACCCGACTCCAGGGTGGATAGCTCGACTTGTTACTAGGGACTTCTTTCTCATTCATTCAAAAATCAACATTCAATTGATTGAAAGGGCAGTGTTTAAGAAAGTTAAAATGAAACCCAACAAACATGCCATTTACTGACCTATCACTGAACTGCACTTTGCAAGTACATTATTTGTTAAATAAAATATTAAGCAACTACACTACCAGTCCGTGAATTATGTTCACCAGGCTTCATTGCAAAGCCCCCAGACAGTACTACTGGTTGTGTAGCATGATAGCAGGGGCCTAGTGGATGATAGGAATGTGTCTTTGTCAGGCCTTTATGGACCTCTCTGTTACCCCTTATACCATGGACCATCCCATATTAATATATATTTGTAATAGGGAGCCTAGCTCGGGAAAAACGGAACACCGTAGAGGTGGTAGAGCAAATCTTTGGAAGTGATAATTTAACAAGCCATCAAGAAAACATAAAAAATAATTAACACAGTGCAATTAAAGGATGAGGCTGGAGTATAGGTTATCACAAGGTGTTATTGGAAGAGCCAGTTCTTTCCCAAATTGAAGGTGACCTGGAGCAGTCCAAATTGCCACTGCGATAGACTTCCAAAGGACTGGAGAGTACCATGAGAAGGACTGTTTGCTAGTTTTCTTATTGCAAGGCAGTCTAGTTTCCAGTCTGGTGATGGTCTTACTGCTAGTTGACTGTGTGCTACCTGATGTGTTTAGCTTGGCTGTCAGGTACGCTGGCATGTAGGTAAGGCATAAGGCTTTGAAACAGATCCTAGCCAGGATGAGGCGTCAGTGTAATTGATGCATGGTCAGGTGATGTGGGCAAATGTCATAGAGCCGGTAACGAGGGTCACAGTGTGGTTGGCTGCTTCAAGGCAAGCCAGGTGACGAGCCAGGAGCCATGTCCTCACTCCCATCAATAAGCAAGTTCACCTGGGGTCAGAAGAAATGCTTGATCTTATGGAGTATTACTTTGTCTATAGTCAAAGTTTGAAGTCTGGAGGATAGCCTTGAATTGGCTTTGCTCATTTATCATGGAGCGAATCCAGTCTATGAAATGAAGGTTGCATGTGATAATGTTGCAGTGAATAAGTCTCCAAGTAGGCAACGTTTTTTTTCCTCACCCCTACAATTCTTTCCCCAAATATTCCAGGAGGGGTATAATTATATATTATTACCTCCAATACTACAATATTTGGGTAAAGTGTTTGATTGTCTGGAAGGTGCATTTGTAGGGAAATGTCCCACCTTGTGGCCATTTTCACAGAGACATTATCACTGGATACGTGAAATGAATAGTGAACCTCTGAACTCATAGAAAGTGCCCCCAAAAAGCAAAGGTGTTTCCGGTTCTTATCAAGAAATATGTGATCCTACTGATCAGATGGGTTATTATTGTCCACCAAAGATGCCTGCATGCTATCTTCGGGACCACACAATGCAAAGCCCAAAAAAAATGTATGACTAGTGTTCACAATTTGCTGGGCAAGACAAGCGTACAGCTAACTCCGTTCTGGATGCTTTGGCTTTTCATTCATAGTGAAAGTCCTTCCTAGCTGTGCTTGCTGCAACTCTCTTATACATCTTCATTGCTCTTGGCTTTGCTGCCTGCATTAGCTTCTTGCCTATTTGCCCCTAGCTGTGCGGGCTGCATTGCGTTTGTAAATAAACTACCTTCCCGTGGGGTTGAACAGTGAGCTGGGCTCTGAATTGCCAACACTGCACACCTGTTGTACATCCACACACGCCTTGCTGCATACCTGGCAGCTCTCCAGACACCTGGGAACTTGGATGCTATTACACAGTCTCACGGAAGGTGGTTGCCAGAGGAGGTTGCCAGGACCTCAGGGGCAGGGTGAGTAATTTGTGCATAATGACAATACACACTGGAATTATGTGGTCCTTATCTACTAGCAATGCCTCTTTGGCAAGAAGAAATCCACAACCAAGCTGATAATTGGCACAAGTGATCTTACCCAGTTCAGCCAGTCAAGGTAAGGAAGCAAAAGCATGTGTCATTGTACAGTTAATGCATCCCTGGGTCAGACAGGTGGTTGCTACTGTCATCTCCCTTGAGATTGAAACCAGCACACTGCAGCTTTGCAAAGCTCGTCCACAGGTGTACCTTGGGTATGACGCAAGAACCCAACTGCTAACAGAAAACAGAGGTTTTCAGCCGTTTTCTGCCCTCCAGTAGCCTCCACACTAGACTTTTGTAGGCCTACTCTGTTCGCACCACGGACAGCTGTTAAAGAGCAGGCAGGCAATCTTACGTCTGTTTCTGTGTTAAATGAATTAAATATTCGTATATGGAGGCATTAATATCAGTCTAGTTGCATCATGAATTGTGATGAGTAGACTGTGCCAAAGATGACGATTGCAAGTTGCTGTTTGTCTGAAAAGTGCGTAAAGGGCTTAAATTGGGAGTTGTGGATATTGGCCACCTGACTGGTACCGGTCAGGCAGCGTGCTTCAACCATGCCGGAATGGGCCATGACACCTCCATACCCACAAAAGTGACAACACAGTGACTGAACATCAAGTAAAGAGCACAGACTACGAGGTTAGTATTTTCCCACCACGGATGATGCTCAACAGTGTCTGCGGTGATTGAAATAAGTAATATTGCAAGCACCCTTCTGCTCGCTCACAGAAACCACTGACATATGACAAAACAAGTCTGGAGTTTGATACTACTTTTGGTCACTCGGAGGGTGAGCTATGAGGGAGCAAAGGCGAGACAGCTCTTTATACACGGCTCTTTTTCCAGTAAACTGAAAGGGAATGGAAGGGAAGTTTACGAACAGCGGGCTACAGATTGGCCCTACGAATAGGGAATTTAGGTTCAATGCAAAGAAGGTGTAACAAAATGGCACTGCTCTTGGGAACCTTTTCCCCGGCCTTCAACATATTAAAAAAACGAATTACCTCTGACTGAATAGTGGATTCCTGGCCTGCAGTAGAAATCATGATTTCCTTGTGCTGTTTGCAATCAGTAAACATGGGCTTTGGCATGTTTAATGATTCTGCTGTGCTGTTTCCAATCAGCAAAATGGGCTTGTGAAACCTATTACAAAATCTCTACTGCAGATCTGTGCGCCGGAGGGGTGCACAGGTCACTTTTTCTTCTGAAAAACACAGATTCCCTGTTGAATGTGCTAAATAGTTTGTTAGATTTGGCTGATGGACTTCAATGTACTTGTATGCGCTCTGCTGCAGTTAATAATATGCTATATACTTTCTCCCCCAAGGGCGGGAAGAAAGAGGAAAAGATTGGAAATAGCACAATAATTTAAACACCATCTTAACGCACAGGCTAACACATAACCCAAAAAATGAAATGCATAGAGGAAAACAACACCAGTGGAGAAAAAGAGGGGCATATCAAAAATAATCCCTCCCAAGGAAAAAGAGAAGAGAGCACACTAAAGGTCAGGGGTGGGCGGGAGACTAGGGCAGACTGCCAGGGCCTAGCTGGTAGCCAGTGAAACAGATGTCGGAAATGAGCATGTATTTTTATTCCTATTATGGCAGATGGCACCTCTTATCCCTTACCACCTCAGACAGATGGTGCTGTCACTGGCAACCAAATTACTTCAACGAGCCGCATAACATGTATTGCAAAAACATACCAGCTAGTGTGTACAGTATGGCATATATGCTAATGTCGCCTGCAGGAAGCACACTTTCAGATACTGTCGTCCACGAGTCAGCAGACAATTTTACAACCTCCTACTGCAAACGTTACAGTAAACTAGTAGTCTGACTCATGTTCTGTAGGAGGCGCTGTGCTCACGGAAGATTGTAAATTCAGGACACAGTAAATGCGGCACTTCGAGGGTGGCTAGCACCACAGCCACTTGAACTTGTTTTCTACTGCCCACATACACAGTTTTGTAGCCGCTGCACGAACAAGCTGGGCAATCTTACTGCTGTTGTAGACTTAAAAGCGTACATGTTTTCTCAACCACTTTACTTGCTCCAAGCAACGTGCTACAAAAACAATGTAAACCGCGCTTCCTTTACAGTGTGCGCCCCGTCGCGGGCCCGTCCTGAAGAAACCTAGCGCGGACTGTGGGGAAGTGCTGCTGCTGGAGGGGGGGCAGAGGTCGCACACGCCAGAGGTCGCGTCACGGGGAGGCGCCGTGTTGTTTGCGCGCGGAGATTGTGGGCGGGGCCAAAGCCCGAGGCGGCTGGAGGAGACAGCACGCGAGCTGAGTCACCAGATAAAAATAGACGGTGATATATAAGGGCCTCGGTGCTCCCAGGCCAGGCTCATTATTCCCAGCGCAGGACTCTGCGTTCACACGACGGGCACGCTCTGCTCTCAGACCTACACTGCCTGTCCCTTTTACCTTTCCTGTTCAGCGCTGTACTGTCACGTTGGCTCTCCGAGAGGCCGGTGTGCTGCCTTGTGCCGCGTGTCTAATACATGAACATGTTGTCCTACTCAGGAGCAACTGGTAGGTCGCTTTATGATCAGGAATCGAGGCCTCAACTTGTATCCACAGGGGATCTCGTGGCTGGTAGTGGTGTGCCAGAGGCCGAAGGGTGTGCCAATGTTGCTCAAGATGTCTTTGTAGCACCTTCCCCCCTCCTGTGTACTCAGTGAGTCCCTACATGAAGTTAATAGACTACCCCGCGGATGCCTGTGATAGAGAGCGAGAGGAATACGTCCCCAGAATTTTGGTTATGAACGTGATACATCATTTAATGAGGTTGGAATTTATTCACCTGCTCCCTATATTGCCACCCGAATTCCAGTATATTTAGAAACATGTAATCTTTCCAGCAAGGTATACTTTTGCTGAATTGGCATACTTACCCGTCAGTGCGGTAACTTTGCTGAAAACGTTGGCGGGACATATCATTTAAAGGAAAGGGGCCCCTGCCAAATGAGGGGGACAAAGGGTGTGCAACGAAAGTTGGTAGGGCAAACACCATTGTCCCACTAAATGACGCCCATGATTACCATGCTTCCTTTCCATAACAACATAAACTTAGTTTCAATGCTCGCGACACACATAAAAAAATGCGATTTAGAAGTAACAGACATTTCTGGACAGTAATAAGTAATTGTTTTATTTTTGGGACCCTCCACAGTTGTCAAATAAACCCATATACGCGTAAATTACTCATGAAACCAGAATATTTGGAGCTTATGTTTGAATTCCTCGTAAATTATGCAGAGGGAACCTGTTTACACTTTTAAGTAAAGAGGCCCCTTTCTGGGTAAAGTCTCACATTTGCACAGTGTGGTACAATTGTACGACACCCCTTTTCACTACACTGTGCAAAATGAGTAAAAGCAGCCTGCCGTGTGTGCATAGCAGGCACTGTTTGCAATGGATTCCATGGGAATCCAGAGGATTTGGGCCAGCATGGAAATACATGCTGCTGCAAATGCTGGAGTATTTGTATGGCAGAGAGGAAGGGTGACACAGAAACATAACTTAGGATCCATGCCTCCTCTCCGCCATACACATGAATGAATATAAGCTGTGACGTAAATCGAATGCGTAAATGTCCTGCGCAAGACTTTTCTGCATTAAATTCACGTTACCGCTCATTGAAAATGAGCCCCGCTGTCGGCTGACCCCTGTAGCTTCTATTAAGAAGTCAGATATTTTACTCTTCGCTCTACCCATATTCAATGTGTGATCAAGGCAATCCACTAATTTCCGTCACAGCTGAGAAGCTGCCTTCGGCTGTCATGAGTTATTAGGTAAAGATAGCCACACATGGACACTCACTCCCCAGAGGACTTTTATTCGTCTGTTTTTAAAATCAGAATCTACTATGCCCTTACCTCAGTCCTAGCTACACCTACTCCCAAGCAAACAACACATCCGATGTAAATTATACCTTCTGGTACTATAGCAATGCCAACGTTTCAAAATAATCATTTTGTTTCTGATGTTACGTGTACTCGTAAGTGTCAGGCTATTATGTAAGTCTATACAAAAAGGACGAGCAATCTCGTCCTTGGCACTTACGAGGTTAATGTGGTGGCTATGAATCTGCCTCTGGGCCTAAAAAGCACGTAGGTGCAGTCAACAAAGCAGAGGAAACGTAGCTGGGTTACAGATTATTCAGCTAGCAGGAGGCACCGTGGCGACAGCACCCCCCACCTTAGCGGCTGCTGTCTTTACCCTGCTCAGAAAAGCAGCTGAACTGGCACCCTTACTTACACCTGCTGTAGACCTCTCTTGCTCCGTTTCCTCTGCTACAGAAAACCTATCATTTTAGTCATTTTTGCATTTTACACTGACATGGATATATATGTGTGCAATATTATGCCTTGAACTTCTTTAAAATATTTCTTGGAAGAACGATGGGATGGGGGTACATAGCACACACCATGCCCCTACAGGCAGTTGGGCAAAATAAACCCACTGAAATACAACCCATGTATAAGTCTTAAAGGCAGGCAACTAGTTAAATAGGCTCCTCCCGGGGGTTATTGCTTTGCATGCGATGGTGCAGTTTAACATGTATTCTCCAGGTTTACTGGGATATCACGATTCCTTTAATAATACACAGCAACACTAATCACCTGAAAGGCAAATAATGAACCGGTTTCATTGGGAGCTGGGATCTTATTCGGACCAGTGCCAATTCCATGGGGTTCCGCGAGGTTTCAAAACTATAAAATTCGATGCTGACCCAATCCTCGCAAAAATGATAGCATTGTAACTTTCTTTGTGGCTCTGTTTTCTGGAAGCAATTGATTCTTTGTCGCCCCTATTGCTGATCACTGAAATAATGGGGTCCACGCTGCTGCATAGTGGCACCAGAATACTAGGGCAATATTGTCTCCCTGTTTCCTGGTGCTTTTTAGGATTAATCCAGGGCCTTTTTTAGGAATGGGCCAATCCTGCCACCATAATGCCCACCCTCCTATTCCCTCTTGGCTCCACCATACTTTAGACTCCCTACTCAAATAATTGTTGACACATTTTACCACCCCAGAGGCTCTGGCATGCTAGGGCTGTATTGCCTTTTACTAATCTAGGGCCTTTCTTCTCAATGGGGGGCGAGCTGGGCTCCCCTAAAACCCCCACTATCTCTTCCACACACCACCACATCCACCTCTACCCATCCTTAAAACCTTTCCCAGTGGCCAGTCTCGGACTGGCCTATATAGGGCAATAGGACAATGCCCGAATTGTAGATCCAACATGCTTGTGTCTGCCGTTTTTTTGGGGGTCAAAATGGGCCACTTTTTGGCCCAAGTGGGACAGTTCGAGGAGTTGCGTCACTTTGTAGCTATTACATTTGACTTCTGTTACTGAACAAATATTCTTTAAAATCACATTTTTCAACACATTTTCCCGCCAAAAATCTCTCTTGGATACTACTCAAGTAGTCTGTCAGAAAAGGAATGAATTGCCATTTCGCCTGTGGGACACTTTTTTGCCCATCGGTGCAGGGGCCAATTTTATGTCCCAGTCCGACCAGTGGCTATTAACTGGGCATAATACTCCATATAGCATTTTGTGCCCGTACTTCTGTAAATACGGAAGCAGAAACATTGGCTCACAAGAGTCTGTCAGGGGAGGCGAGGCGGGACCCAGCATTGAACGCATTCCTATTCTAGACTGAACCCCGCCCCACTTTAATTCTGTGAACGATGAAACAGTATGATCTTTGTAATTTGCGCGAAGAAACCGGTGACACTTTTGTACGATCAAAGCACGACATTCATTCACTCTACCAACAAGGATCCACGTTAGGGATCTCCATGTGCTTTAACATGGAGATTTCTTAAAGAGAACCACAAATGGCTCATGCCAATGAAAAACGCAAACGCTTTCGGCTGAAAGGGAAAACGATGTGCTAATAATCCTGAATGAGATTACCACGCGCTTTCTGCTCCACTGTTGGTTTCAGATAGGCTTGCGCTGCCTTACCTGCGCCACACACACGCAGCCCAGTCACTCATTGACAGGCGTCAACCTTGAGCCTGAACGCCAACCAGTGAACGCAGCCAGACCGAAAAAAGTTCACCAAGATTGCTCGCCCCTCCCATTGCCTCGGCAGACATAGCTCTCTCCCCGGAGAACTGCCTTGTTTTACAGAAGCCGGGCCACTAATCGCGTATAATTGCAGACTGGGCGAGATTGCGAAATCATTTTAATTAGATAAGCAGCCAAGAAGTCAAGGCACGAGGCTCATGCCACGCCGCTTGAGGGCACTGACCCTGTTTTCCTGCCCAACAACATTGCGGGAGGCCCAGGGGCACAAGACTGATTAATTGGGCAAAGCAAATGGAAAGAACCGCCTTCGAGGTTCAAGGGAAAGTCGAAGTCTTTCAGGAAATTCAGGAGTTTTCTCTATGTTTATGATGAAATGTTTGTCATCTTTATTTGTGTGCTAATACCTCATGCTTTCCTTTGCCGCTCGTTTAGCCTTTTTTCCATAACTATCGCCACTTGTATGTCCCCACTGTTGATAGATAGCCTGTGTGAACCAGACCAGTATGGTCATTTATCACGTGCCCATTCACATGGGCCTGATTCACAGAACATTTCCCTATGGGATTGCACCATTATAAAACACTTCCATGGATCAGGCCATATAGTGTCTCTGCCAAACTCTACATACTCGTTCTTCCAAACCAGGGCTCCCCCCACCCTGATTGGTTTGATTTAATAGACATGCGAGGTCTCCCTGTCATCTAGTTTGTGCTTTTCATTTTGTGTTCTATAATCCTTATGAAATACATTTATTAAAGAAGTTTAAGAAAGCATGTCACGTCCCTGGAGTTTGACCACTACCAAGGTATCCGTATCCTAGACATTTACTGTAAAGTTGGCGCCCCACTCACCTTCGAAAGAGTCACTCACAACACGCCTGAGGGCTGGATCAGTAGCAGAGTTCCAAATTGGTTCCAAGGAGTTCTGCTTTTAATCAGCGACTCAGACTAACTGTGCAAGATTCTCATGGTTTTTTAAAACACATTTTAAGCCTAAGGTGACAGTTTTCGGGTATTCTCTTTGGGTGTTTGGGTATTGATCCAGTCATTCTGTGGAGGAAGGCTTGCTTAAACAGAGAAGGCAAGGCAAAACTACAGTGTGTACTCAGAGACTGAAAATAATACTGACAAAACCCTGTTTTAATATAGTGCTTGCTACCGCAGTCATGCCATTTTTCAGTGCTGGCAATAAGCGCTGTGGTGTTCATATTTCCTATTCCATGACTCATCTAAATTACCTGACAAGGATAAAAAGGTAGGTAGGGTCGGCAGGGCCGAGTGTTCAAACGTGCTGCATACAGGTTGCGCAAAGATCGCGTCAGAAAGCACTGAACTGTCTCGGTTTGAATCAGCCCGCCCAATTTGAGGCGCCTCAGAAGGCATGCAATCGCATTGTCAGAATTCAAGCCAGTTCACCTGCCACACAGGAAGCATGTAAAATGGATGCAGCTGCCCTGTGGCATACAACATCATTGTAAACTGTTAACAATGGATCCTGCATGAACTGTCAGTGCAAAAGGCTAGCTCCTCTAAAAGCAGTCTAACATGCTGCAGCACGTCTTATTACAGGTGCACAGAATTTGACCAAATCACTACTGCCTTAGGCACGCTACATTGGCTTCCTCTCCAGGCCAGGATAACGTTCAAGACGGCATGTATCATCTACAAAGCAGTCACGAGTAGCACACCAGCGTAACTGGCCGCTAAGATCCACATATCTGGTGGCACATGCTCACGCTTCAAATTGACCAACCGGCTTGAATCACAACTCGTCTGCAAAGAGAGGACATGCAAACAATCCTTCTGTTGTCACTTACCCACCCACTGGAACTTGGTCCTAGTATTGGCTTGGAATATGCCCACAATTCTCCATGTTTGCAAATCTCTTAAAACATTGCCACAAGCAACTCTCAGTACTGCGCTACTGTTAAAGATGCCAGCCTAAATGCTGGCTACCCACATCCTATACAGCGCTCCGTTGTTCTCGAACTAGGTCTGTGTTTTAAACAATATATTAAAAAAATGATATATAAAATAAACACTGTAGAGGTTACTACTGTACTGAGAGCACTGCTCTCAACCCTTACCTAGAGGGTGACTCATGCCAACTTTATATTACACTCAGAAGACAGGCGGGCGAACTTCCAAACTCGCTGCAGCTCCCTGTGCTTATTTTGTTAAACTAAAATGGAATACTCCTCGTGTTTGTGGCACTCGTCCATTGCCTTGGCAAAGGAATCTGTTTTCCTTTTATGTACTAAACAACTGGCGGGAATTACCAACAATGAAGCTTTAGAGAGAACACACTGCAACAACAAGCTTGCGTGAAGCACTGGCGGCGATCTTCGACTCCGATAAACCTTTCAGAAAGGTTTTCTGGCCCGTCACACTTAACTACTTCCCAGTGGCCAGACACAATGGGACAAACTTTGGATATGCCAGAGAGTAGGAAAAAAAGGATCACAGCCAAGGGAGATTTCGTAGCAGAGAGCCTTTTGTCTGCAGGGTCAGGGCCTTGGCTATTCTTCCTTGGGACATGATGCACTTCAGTGTCTACCCTGCCAAAAATGGGACAGCGGGACCAAGGCGCACAAAGAGACAATTCCTATTATGCTGTCCGGTTTAGAAAATACTGCATCTGGCGATTGGCCAACTGGAACTATCGTTGGAAAGATTCCAGCTGATGCAGCATTTTTTCCATATGTGATACTTTCTTTGCTCCATTTGCTTTTAAAAGACATCTATGCATACATCTATATCATACAGTTAGGCATAGCTGTGTAACAGTTACTTGGGCATCATGTAATTAAGGTTACGGAAACAAAAAAACATTTGTACGGTCCCCTTTGTTTGAAAATATGCAATTCACAAGATTGACCCAATTACTAGGTGTTAAACTTTACTCAAATATATTTTACACAAGTCATAAAAAAGAACATAGATAACATGTACCGGTACAAAAAAGCTATCTTGCTTCTGGTGACTGCCAGATCACTAGCGTTTTGCCTCGTCTTTCCTTATACTATTACCATAATACCTCAACAGCATTATAACAAATAAGGTGACCCACTACATGTGCAGTGTACACGAAGGGTAAGAAATGAGCATAGCTTTGAACCCTGTTGAACCATGCCTCTTTATGACTATGGAGTCAGTAAGGATGGACAGGCCATGGTGGCACGCGGAATGGAACTTCCTATTAGTGTTATATTGCATGGATTCCCGGTTTCACTCCGGGCCCCACACTGCCTCTTCACTGGTTCCAAACAAGTACCAGTCCCCAAGGGATTTGCTGTTTGCATAAAGCAGTGCTAGGGGCACATTGTTTCCACCACGTGGGCCCCCGCCGGGGGCTGATCCCACCAGAGGCCCACCTATGCTATGCACACCAGCAGTGTGACCACCTCTAGACACAGTACTGAAACCAAAAGGGTGATCAAATTGCCCCTTCCCATTTCACATTAAAATCTCTGCTTTTTGGGCTCTCTTTGTATTTTTCTGCTGCAGTGGGTGCAAGCAGATGCCCGTGGATTCGGCATCGGCGTGCTTTCACAGCAGATACATGCGTCCCATGAATGGCCAACAATTCCAGGGCTAACAGCGCTGGCCTCAGAGTCCAGCACACTACTCCATGGACTTGGCCTAAGGAGAGGGGGTTGGAGGGTCAGAGCGAGGGGCGCTTCTCTGCACTGGTGTATAGGGGTATGTGTAGTACAGTAAAAACAAATCGCTTAGAAGTGCTTTATAATGGCACAATTCCATTGAAAAATCCACAGTGAATCAGGCCCAAAGTGTTGATGCTAGGGAGTGGATGCGATGGGGTGGTGAATGGTGATGTGGATCTGGGGAGGCCAAGGCTTTCTTTCCAAGGAACGTCAGAGCAAGCCCCAGCAGCAGGCTGGGTGGCACGGGTTGGACCAATGGGGGAGGTCTGGGGGATGTGCTGGTGTAGAATTGCATGATGGCGCCATTATAGGGATCTGCCGCTGGGCGCAAGAAGTCCTGGGATCTCGGCGAGGTGGAACGGGTCCCATAAGAGGTGGAGCAAGGTGGTGTTGCGCCTCTTTTGTTTGGTGCCCAAGTTCCCTGCTCATCGTAGGGAATGTTCTGATGCTCGCTGCTTTTCCCAGCCCCCACGCCCCTTAGTTTGGCGTTATTTCCCTGTGGCCGGGCTGTAAGTTGGAGGCCCATTTCATGAAATGATAGACTTGTAAACTCGCCTCAAACAACGAGGTAGTAGAGATTTTCCTTCTAGCAGTGGGCCTAGGATTGGCACAGAACGGTGACATTGTGGGCATCACCGAACCGTGCTGATCCGGTAGGTGCACAGGAGTGAGGGGAACAGTACTGGGAGTCTACTCGGCTCACAGCGGTCACCTTATATCCCCCAAGACCGTTCCAGGAGCCGCAACCACTACCTCACACCCAGGTTAGGAATTTGAGTAACAATATGATGCATTCCGGATTCTATGATTCCTTTTATTAATTAAATGTTGCATTTTGTAAATAAATGCAGGCGAATGCCTTCCAAAAAGAGAACTAGTGTTGTGTTTCTCTACTTGGCACTGCCACTTACGTCGCCCCCTGAGGTTTGGTGTGCTTCAGGCGGTTGTTCAGTTCATTCTACATCACGTGTAACCAACCCCCTCCTACTTTGCTATCCTGGTTTGTTTGCTAACGTTGTGGCTCCACAGTATTTAAAATCACTGCCACATTGTCCAGCTCTTGGTGTTCATCATCCATTCTAAATAAAACGTGAGCTAGCTCAAAAATTCCAAGGGAGGTGTTTTCATCAGACAGAAATAGTCCTTTTCCCGCCCTAGTTTCTGTTCTGACAGTTTGGAAGCTAAGCAGGTTTGCAGTTGCTGCTTGTCCGGTGGTGAGCAGAGGGGATTCCAGCATGGCAGCATTCCATGGGACAGAGCTAATGCTGTAGCCATTTTGCTGTGGCGGAATACTGCAAACATATTTTTGAAAGAAGCATTGGGGAACTTTTTCCCCCAGTCAATGCACATGCATGCGTCACATCAGCAAGAAAGGAAAAAGGGGCTAGCCACGGATGGAGTTTCCAGGTGATGCAATACTGATGACTAATGTGTTATTTATGAGAGGCTGGTAACTAAGAGCATTTGCAAATGGTGGTGTACTTGTGTATTAGAATAGGTTCCAAAAACGAGCACAGAGGCATATGGATGGAGTCTTATCGAAAATGGTGTTGAAAATGTTTTATTACGAAATGGGAAAGAACAGAGGCTCTGAAGAAGCTTGTAGTAGGAAGTGTGAGTGTAACCTGTTTTGTGAAACACATGTTGGACGAATGGTGTTTAAATCATCAAGTTGATCAATGAAATAGAATGAAGCTATTATAGACGCACACCAGAGAATTCTGTTGGTCTTGTTGAAGAAATGATCATATGTGTCAATTGATTTAATTGACCTAATGGGTGTTTCATTGTGTTTCTCGATATTGGAACAATAGAATTGTAAGACTCAGGAAATTGTTTTTTCCTGGGCAGGACTTTAACAGTTGGATTAATATATATACATATACATTTTGATCGTGCTTTTGAGACTGTGAAAGGGTTGATAAATAAGCCCAAAGAGTAATCGGGCAAGTGTACCACGTTCATTTTGTATTTCGGCTACTAGACACAGGCAGATGAAGTATCTTGAAGTATGCATGGTTTACTTTGCAGCCATAACAAAACTGCCGAGTTCAAAATAAGATAGGTAGAAGTCTGCCAGTACTTAGCGCAACTCATTTCTTGCATTTGTCTGCACATGTTTTATATTATACTGATTATTCAGAAGCAAATTCTTACTTTTCGGACCAAGAAGAGAGTACACTGGGTACTCCTCATCCCTGGCACAAGGAGGTTTTCACTGCATTAGCGCCACTGTTGGCCACACCGCCAAACTCATAATGAAGCACACTGAGTTTACAGAGGTGTGGTGAAATTGTGGATTAACGTGTCTCTGCGTTTTGCAGGTGAAATGAGATGAAAATTCGGTTAAAAAAATAAGCGGCTGGAACCAAATTAACTGCTTCATGTGTAAATCCACCAATGCAATCCTTATATTTGGGCAATTTCAATATTGTAATCAGTTGGCAATACCCCTTACAGTTCGTCACCTCTCTACGGTGCCTTTGTTAAGGAATTAGAATTGTATGGAAATATGTTCCATGTAAAGCGCGAAAGCGCTATATCATTATCATTATATTTACCCACTTACACTTGATGCAGAGAATGGAGGGTGGGGATGGAATCTGAGTTCCGGGCCCAAAAGGGCAGTGGGTAACCCTATAACAGTTTGCCTACCGAGCAGTCCAAATCCCAGCAGAGGTTCTGTTCATGGCCCTGCGTGATATTAATTCAAGCATACATCCTTACCCTAAACACCCTCACAAGATGCTATCATGAGAACCATTGTTTTAGCATTCCCTTATTTACCAATGTAAATGGCAGTCGCATAGCCCTGTGGGATAAGCAAGCATATTCGCAATGACATGGCTTTGCGGCCTTCATTGCACATCTCTGTAAAGTCAAACAGAATGAACACTCATGTGGAGCATGAACATTGCTGCTATGTGCAAGACAGCGCTGCAAGAAGCCTGCGAAGGCCCCTGGCAGCATTGCCCAATGCCCTGCATTTAGGCTGTGACAGGGAGCACAGGCGCAGGAATGTACAAGTGCTTCTCTTTGTGAAGCAGGGAGGCCTAGTCCCCTCCCCACACAGCCCCCGTGCAGTTTGCGGGCACACTGCTGCATGTGTGCACGCTGATTGTAAATCAGAAGGCCGGCAAACTTCAGGACTTTTCTCCACTTGCGAGCTCCCTCCGCATACGCAAGTGCAACAAACAGTTAAGGGAATCGACCACAAAATCCCGAACCTAGCAAATGTCGGAACACAGGACTTCCTTCCAAAAACAGAGAATAAGGCACAGACTCCTGAACCCACCGTTGACCTATCTCCGGGCTCCTGCCCTTTCTGATGGGAAGAAAGACAGGCAGGTCGAAGCGCCTGGTAACAGTGAAGCTTAAAAATCAGTTTGCGTAAGAGAAAACCAATAGCCACCTGAGTAGTGTAGACTTGCAGAGGTAGTACTCTGCAGGGATCATCTGCTAACAACAGAGGTCACACAGTTTCTGCAAGATGAGCCATCAGTTTCCAACAAAGGACCCCCCAGCATTCCAGACCAACGCTCATTTGAATTGACATTATGGCAAGCGAGCCCCACTCAAAGCCCCTCATGCTACATGACACTCTTGCGACCTGCTATGTTCACGTCAAGGGGACACATTGTAGGGTAAGAAATACAACTGGGAAACTTACCCTCTGCAGGTAGATAGTGTTCATTTCATCTCCAATCATCCGAAGCCGGGCAGCGATTTGCCGCTCTATGTCCTGCCCCGGCTGCTCTCGATGGGCCACGCCATTTCCCATCATCATATCTTCATCTACTCGCCCACCCAGACCTGCCATGGCCACCTGCTCAGGGCGCGGATGCTCTCCCACTATTGACCGGCGATCTGAGTCAGAAAGAAAACAGAAAGCTTGACATTACACGTCTCGCACTGATGGTTACACAACGCGTTTCCCTTTTGTGGTGGTCACATTTAGAGCGTCATCCGCCTTTAAGTCCCAACAATCCCTTAATTTTCTAATTTTTTGGAATTTACCAGATCATAGCCCAAAAACCAACCCGTTAACATGTCCATATGGTGACTGGTGTCCTCCTGGTGGAGAGAAGGGGGGTGTCCAGATGACCCACTGTGCCGCAGTGGTGGTTCTACCTCTTCTTTAAATGTTTTTTTTTTTACTTACAATTTATAAAATGTACAAAACAGTTGCAGTAAACCACCCATTCCCACCCTCCCAACAATTTCAGGAATTTGTCCGCAGATGTCTGCAAATAACTTATTGTTTCTTCTGATGCCTGTAGATGAGGTGGTTCTGCTTCTTAACACATACTGCATTGCACAACCATGGGGCCTCTACCAGAGCGCGGACCACAGACAGGTGGTTCTAGGCAGCTGACAGTCTGCTATCACAGACTGGGCACTCGGACACGTTCCAGGGTTTCTATTCACTTATGTATTACTTGGTGTTTTGGAGGAAACATGCCCACATCCTTTCTACAGTCAGGCTCAGGACTTTCAATGATGCTGTGAGAAACAGACAGCAAAAACGAACTGACATTGTACACAGGGTATGGAGTGTTGAGTATGACCCGCTGTTGTTGCCTCTCCCCCACCAGCTAATCAGGGTAAATGGGGTTATTCTGAGTATGCCCTGCTCACTGGCATACTGACCACCACGCTAGCACCCATGATTAAGCATTCTTCATGCTGATGCCCGCCCCATTAAAGGCCTCAGCAAACAGATGACACAACTCCCTCTCTTATCAGACTTTACTGGCTTCCCCCAAATAAACGCATCACCCACAAAGCCACCGGCACAATATTCAAGGCTGCCCCCGTGCCCGCCCCTCCTATCTGGCAGAGAGTAGCCATCTATTGGTGGCGAGCACATGCCCAGCAGTCAGAAACTGGACCGGCTGGAGCAGCCGAAAGGCATGGAGGAAAGAGCCAGCAAACACACATTCTCGGCCTACGCCCCCGGGGGCAAGGGGACACCAGAGTGTGCTCCCACCAACATGCAATTTGAAAAGAATTCAAGTCACACCCATGATAAACACTTTGGCGACCTCCTGGGCCACTTCCCTACACCTTTCACGGCCGTCGCATAGCCCCACTACTGTACACGCTATGCCCATAAGAAATGCTACATTCTAACGACTGTTAGCGCCTGCATTGCGCCCCATAACGGTGTGTTTGTTTGTGTCACTGCACATTGGTGATAGACCTGCTGGCGCAGCGGGTAGCTTCTTGGATTACGCGAACAGCCGCCTGAGGATTCGCAGGGATGGCTGACGGGGCGTGTGAGGGTTGGGAGTGTGTCCTCTCTTCCTACCCTTTTCTGCCCTTAGAGGGGGGAGGGGTTTGTTAGGGACGTGTCCTGACCTGCTAGGGGAGGTATTCCCAGATCTATATTGCCCGGCGATATGATGCGTGGAGAGACAAGTCGGGCCCTGTTTCGGGCAGGCGGTCCCTATTCAGAATCCACACGAGGGCTGAGGGCCGAGTGCAGTGTAGTGCTGCTTGATAGAGCAACAGCTCCTGCGGACTCGCTCCTGCACGGACGCGGGATGGGCGTTAAGCTTGCCATCACGGCAGTACGCGTGCTGGGTTCACTCGCGGATTTTTGCACGGTAGGATGCCGGGCTGCCTATACATTTGTTGAACACGTAATCTGTTGCGCCTGACGTTAGTCTGATAGCAACACATGCCGGTGAGATTTGTATGGCAGGCCATACAACATACCACACACTGCAGGGGTCTGCAACCTGTGGCTGTCCCGACGTTTGGACCACAGGTCTCTGTTGATCCCTAGTTATTCTTTATGCTGGTCAGTGCTGATCTGAGTTGTAGTCAGAGACTACATTTTGGTGGGGCGGAGGGCTAACAGGTGAGGGGGGCACTCTATAAACTGGGTGTGGCAAACTTGGAGGCTCTGCCGCCTCTGTTCTACCCCAATGGTTATCTGACATGTAATGGGGCCCAAATATCAAATGGTAGCAGTCCAGCATTATACATAGGCAAACACACAATAACACATTCATTAACTTAAACATCCCATTCAGCTTACATCATACACACTCATTCACACACACTTACTCATTAAGACATATATTACATACACACTCTGTGCACATGCATACATTATGAGATAAAACACAACACCCTTTAACACTGCTAGTTTCAGAAAAGGCTTACCTCACGTCTCTGCCTAACACAAAGCAAGTGTGTAGATAGCCCCTTCCCCTCAGATGTGAAAGAACATATAACCTTGTTATATGTTCGCTCGCACCTGTGGGGAGGGGCTGGTGTGTGGATTTGATTTTTGTTAGCCAGAGAGGTGAGGGCAGCCTTTCTTGAAACTCGCAGCCTTTCTTGAAACTCGCAGCTTTAAAGTGTTGCTGTGTTTGTGCAAAGACGTGTACCTGCAGGGACATAGCAACACTTTAAAGCGGCCGGTTTCAGAAACCGCTTCTTTCCCCTCTCTTACTAACAACACACGATTCCGTGTAACACCATTGAGCTAAGCGGGCTTCAGCCCTTCCCTCGGCTCGGCTCAAATTTCAGAGGGGGCTGAAGCCCTCCAAAACATCTGAGCAGCCAAAGGTTGCAGACCCTTACCCTAGGAACTTAATTCAAATATGTTAATACAGATGCAAACGCTATGGTAGTCTTTTTATTGACCCCAGAAGCTGAAAAAATACTTAACGAGAGCTCTCTCCAAACGTCAAAAAACAAGTGCAGATTCTATGCTGACTTGTTGTGCTGTCTGTGCACGCATGCTCTAGGGCAGGGGTCTGCAACCTTTGGCTCTCCAGATGTTTTGGACTAGAACGCCCATCAGCCCTAGCCAGCATAGCCAATGGTGAGGGATCATGGGAGTGGTATTTCAAAACATCTGGAGTGCCAAAGGTTGCAGCCCCCTGCTCCAGGGAGTGCAAAGGGATTCAAGGAAAAGTGACTCAGTGGAAATCAAGAGAGATATTTCCCAAAAGTCCCTTTACTTGATGATCTCTGATTAGGGTTTAACCCCCTTGTGATAACATCAGTTCCCCCGCTTAGAGAGGAAATAGTAAGTCTTCTTAAGTAGACTCTGTTCAAACGTATACTACCCTGCCTTGCTATAGGGTAGCTGCTGGGAGCCTAGGCTCGTACAAGTAAAATGTAGGCTTAGAGTAGAGAAGAGGTTGGTTTTAGATCAGCTGCTCCAGGGTCGGATCGATTTACCATTGCCTGATGGGGGTGTGCCTGGGCTCTGTGTGTGGTGTTGGGGATTTGCTGGTGTTGGTCTTCAGCAAGCCAGAGCCCATCACCTACATGCCTGATCGCAAGTGGGTGATAAAGTTGCGATACACGATGAATGCTTGATTTGCATGATGAAAGGCAAGTGGAGGGTGCTACTTACAGTAGTATGTTACTTAAGGCAGGAGATTGACAGACCATGAAGAGATTCACACCTTTCACTACATTGCATTGCTCGATGCCATCACACCAATCACAAGCCTCGGGTCAGTGCTTACGCCCAGACCACAAAACCAGTTAATTGCAGCAAAGAGTTGGTTGCATCGTGCCATGGATCAGGCCTGCCATGATGAGGTCTGGCGTAAGGGTCCTTGGGAAATCTGGCACAGCAAGGCGCAGGGTTAGGCAGTGCAGAGTAGCAGACCTACATTCAAATACCTTGCATCACATTATGTTGTGCAGCAGTGGACTCTTATGCCAACGAGACACGGCACAACCGGTGGAGAAAGTCCAGTGTGGGCCATTGTTGCGTGTGGGGTATGGCAGTCTGCAGCACTCTGCTGCCCTCCGAGTGTGAGGTTGTGTGACACATTGCGGCATAATTTGACCATAGCAGGCGCAACACAGGATGAAAAGTAGCTTGAAATTGTGGCTTGATCTGTATTGGGGTGGAGGCATGTTATTAAGTGGGGTGCCAGAGGGTTCATGGCTGATCTTGTCCCATACTAGTGTGGGATGAAGTAGTGAATACAGCAAAAACATTCTGTGCGCCGGCTTCGTCGCATTGTACTACACACTAGCATATATAAACAATTTGTCACAACAACGGTCTGATGCCACATTTGGACGATTCTGTGTGTCTTTATATCGGGGTGAGTTGGATGTTCTACACAAAGGAGAGTTTTGAACAGCATGATTGTACTCCAGTAAACCAATGTGTTGCAGACACTTTAACCTGGTTTTGACAGGTGAGGCTCTGAGGACATTCAGGCTGAATATGTGATAGAAAGGGCTATCTCTGACGCTTACAGTGCAGTTTGACATTGAAGCTGGATGTGTCTGAATAGCTTTCATCATAACGTTTGGCCCTTATTTTGCACAGTGGCTTGTGTTTGGCCCTGTGCCCAGAGCTGGGGTGAAGCCGGGTGGGGTGAAGTAGATCAGAAGGACTTTCATCGCATCATCTTAGTGTTATTTTCCAAAATCACAAGTGGTTCGGAGCGTGACGCACTGAATGTTCAGGTCATGGGGGTGGGGCTGCCGTTTTGCCTGGGGCAGCCCGTGCCTTTATCAGGCTGTTCCACGTGTACGTTCCCCATGCGCTAGCCTTCTGGAAGGAATCATTAGATTTGCCCATGTCTGGAAAGGATGACACCCATTATGACTCCACTCCTGGATGACAAAAAGGCAAAGTGCCTTGATCTGAATAGCGAACCGGTTCTCTTGCAGCACTAGATGTGCAAGGAATAGAGGCTGGTATGCTTGGACCACATACACAATAGGGTCGGAGGGTCCATTGGGTCTGATTTGTGACCAGCATTATGGTTCTTGATGCGCTTCCCACGGGATCTGTAAGATGGTCCAGAGTTCCAACAAGGATGAGTATGGTCTGAGTGTGAGAAACACTGTGGCATGGATCCTTGCTACTGGCACCTCTCAGCAATATGAAGGTGGACGTGCCAACAATCAAAGAACACGTCTAGGGTAAAGGCATGGCGACGTGAGTGGAGTCAGCAGTGCCATGCAAGTGTTCATGGTTCTAATAATGTTCCTTGTAGTCAACCTCTATCTGTACAGTTAAGGTCACACCGAATGCATGTCTCTCTGCCCACTGAGCTTGCTTTATCTGGGCAGTAGAAGATCCGCCCGGGTCGCCCATGAGCAGTAGAAACCTTAGATTGTGAGCTTATTGACAAAGATGGCCTGCTTGCCTTTATCTCACTAAAGAACACTATATGGCACTGAAAGCCGGAGGGGTGCATCTCTACAGCACAAAGCACGGCAAGGAATGGGGCACACCCTGAAGCATGGTAAAGACAGCTGGGTGCCACTGAACAAGTGAGTGTCACCAAAGGACAGCACAAAGCACAGTAAGGAAAGGGGAAAACTTTCAAGCATAGTAAATACCACTGGGCACCGGTGAACAAATGAGGGTCACCAAAGGACAGCACAAAGAGCAGCAAAGAAAGTGCCCTCTGTGAGGCCCAGCAGATACCGCTGGGCTCCACCGAACATATGAGGGTCACCAATAAAGGGCAGTACAAAGCACATCAAAGAAAATCAAAGAAAGGGGCTCACCCAGAAACTTAGGGAAGACCGCTGGCCTCCACTGAACAAATGAGGGTCTCCAATGATGAGATAAATCTAAGATTCCAGGCTTCATAGCAGTCCTTCAGGGTTAGGGCTGCCGTCCCCATCAGGACTGAAAAGGGGGATCTTACTGTTACTGAATTTGGAGACCCAGGTCCAGTTTATTGGTTGGACAGGGCAATCACCGTCTGGGAGTAAAGTGGGACTACACGATGCTCCCTCGTAACCATATCAAGATATAAAGAATGGTTGTATCTAGCGATGAGTGATTTGTTGTCACATAGTAAGTTGTCCCTATTAAACTGTGGCCGAAAGGTTTTTCAAACATACTGGTGTTCCTTAGCTGACCCTTCCCTGGCCTATAGTGGCTTCAAACCTGAGGGCAGCACCAGAGGAGTAACTTTGCTGAAAATGTTGGGGGGACATGACAGCGGCGTCCCCTGCCAAATGAGTGGGACAAAATGGTGTGCCACTAAAGTTGGGGGCCTTGTCCCCCCTAAAATTACGGCCATGGGCAGCACCCTAAGAAGCACAGTGCTGGGCCAAAGAGGAAACACACTTCCCGCTCGGCTGAACATCATTGGGAAGCTTGGCTGGAAGCAGATCTGATCAGGTCAAGGTGCTTCCCCAGGGCGCCTTCAAACTGAGAAACACCCCTGCAATATCCTCTGTTGCGCGTCTCCTCACCTGTGCATCCCCTCCCCATTGACGTTCCTCATTGTTTTTCACCATCCAAACCGACGTTATGGCATGGCCACTCTATACTGTGCCAAAGCACTGCCATAGCAGTCGCGGATCTGCTGGCGTGTCCAGAAAAATGTGGCCTTTAGTGTCCTCACCCAGGGTGTCCAGACCGTGGTCTGTGGAAGGGAAAATATGGAGGGTGAAAAATGAGGGGTAGTTGATGGGGAATGCAGATATGGGAGGAGAGTGGTTGTGAGCGTCAGAATGCCTGTGGATCCTCGGGGTAGACCAGCTATCGGTTGTGATGAAGGAATAATATATATACTTAGGTTTAGGTGAAACTCAATGAGGCAGCAGAATATTTACATAATTTTCTAATGGTGTTTGGTTGTCTGATGGGCTCAAGGAATGCTCAAACCGACCCGCTGGACTGGTAGCGGCCTTTGACCTGGTTTGGTGGTAATGGTTCTAAATGATTACAGAGAATCCATAACAGCGCGTGCCTTTTCAGCGAAAACAATAACAGTGAAAAAATATCTATTTTTCAAAATGTTTCGAAGTTTTTTGCTCTGCTTTTGTTTCTCTGCTATAGCATTCTCTGTAATTGTATTCTCTATTATCACGGATACCGATGGTAATATTTACGATCACCGCTAGTCAGACCTGAAATGGTAATTCCAGGCGACCTTCCAGGCCTGGGCGAGGAGTGGCCCGGGAAAGAAGAGACCCTGTGTAAGTCGGAATGTGGTTGGCAAACACTACCTATGAGAAAAGTTAGATGTGTATGATAAGGATTGTGGGTGTTAGTCTGGGATGGTTGTATTCACGGTGGGAGGAGTGTCAGTAAGAGTGACTGAGTTGGATACAGTGGGGCAAGTCTGTGACAAGTGTATCTGAATGGCGAAGACCCAGGCCCAACCTCCCAGTGGGCGGTGGGATCACCCACACAAGGTCAGAGAAGATCCTCGCCATATTATTGGCTGGATGTAGCCATCCCTGTCTGGGTTGTAACCAGGACCGGCCTTAGGGGCAACAGCGCCCTGGGCGAATTGGTGCGTCCCACTTTCCCCCGCGCGCCCCTGGTCAACAGGAGGCGGGGCCAGGAAGTGCCACTTTTTTCTTTAAACCCCTTCTCTCCGGCCAGGTGGTAATGATATGTATAGGGTGCATCAGCATCCTGTTGCTGATGAATGCGCTCCGGCGCTGCAGGCGCATTTGGTAACAGTGAGGCGCTTGCCACACCTTCTGGCACTATGCCAGCTCGGGGGAGCCTTTGAAAGACTCCCCCCAAGATGGGGTGGTGGGGGGCTTATGACGCCTTTTTCTGTTGAAGGCGCCCACGACGGAGGGGCGCATTTGGTGACAATGGGGTGCTGAGCACCCTATTGTCATTGAATGCGCTCACCGCCGCGGGTGCATTTAATAGCAACAGCCTGCCTCCCGCGCATTCTCCCGCTACGCCAGCTCGGGTGAGTCCCTGAAAGACTCCCCCGAGCTGGCGTGGCGAGGGCTAATGGCGCCCTGGGCAGTCGCCAGGCTGGCCCCCCCTAAGGCCGGGTCTGGTGGTAAGCACAACCAATAAGTGGTTCACACAAGTTGTAAATGTTATTTATGCTGGGTGGGAACTCGGTCAAAAAACGCAAGCTCCCCTTTTGAAATATTATCTGGAGCTGTGCAGTGGTTATGCGCGACAGCGTTCTTTTGCTCACGAGTGGGGACGTACTGTAACACCAGTGGTTGGTAACAGCGACACAGCCGTACTCTTTATATCGACACGGCTACAGTAAACTGGGCTCTGCCAGGAGTCAAGCCTGTAACTTTCAGCTAAATTGCCAGCCTATTCCAGAACTTAATAGTTTTCAGACTGCAGCAAGAAAAGCCTACCCAAAGATTGAAAAACAACCTCCTGCCCACACGCAGCGCTGGTTGAGGGGCAGGAGGCTGGTAGAGTCTGAGTCTGCTGGGTGAAGCTGCCCTGCTAGCGCCGGCCCCGGGTACGGGACAGGATGCGCTGTGTGTCCGCCTGACTGGAAGCAAAACTTGTCAACAGGAAATCAAAGAACAATTCCCACAGATGTGCGGCCACGACAGCTACAGGCGGCCCGAGATGGAGTCGCCTAAAACAGCTAAGTCGGTTGAGTCAGCACGGCAGAGAGCACGTCTTTTTCTTTTCTCACCAAAGTCTCTAAACTCTGTAACCCTTTTGATGTCGCGCCGTGGAAATAAATAACAAGCGTTGGCAGTGAAAGTGAGCAGGGGCTGCGCGCGCGCGCGCGCACACACACACACACACACACACACACACACACACACCCCCCCCCCCTCTGCCCTCCACTTTACAGAGTAGGCATCAGGTAATATTATCAGCACAAATAATGTCGCCATATATATATGGTCACCGGGAAAGGCCATAGGCGACATTATTTGTGGGGATAATTTATAGGTTAAAAAGGAGCGGGGGTTGCAGGGTCCCTTTAAAAAGTATGGGGTTTGCAGGGGTGTCCCATGCAGGTGCCATGGGTTAATATTGCTGCAAAAGAACAAGAATGGCGATATTTTTGCAGGGATATTAACACATGGAACCACAGAGTCCTGCAACGTGCTCGCCTTGGAAATAAGACGACATGAAGCTACACAGGTTCGATCCCCGGGCCCGCGCTTAGAAACCTCTGGTTAATAAGTGCGTTATAAATACGAAAGTAAGACAAAAAACATTCCTGTAACAGCGCCTCGATGCCCCCGGGCTGTGTGAGCGCTTTAAACATGCAAAAAAAAAAAAAAAATGTAGGGCTATAGATTCACTGCGTTGGGATACGCATGCGCCCAGTTGAATCACAAGGTTTGGGTGACTCATTCAACGGCTCTGCTCCCACCTTACATGGCATTATTCAGACGGCCTTACACCACATGTCCCCCTTCACCCAAAACCTCAAATGGCGTGGACGGGACGGCCTTAGATCAGTCGGCTCTGTTTTGACATTGGCATGGATAGTACAGTAGCTGCGCCCCCTCGCCTTGCATGCCATCGTGAAAAGCCTGGGAGCACCTCTACACTGATTTACCCACTATGCACCCTTGAATGCCTGTGCAGAAAGGTAGAGTTTGGCGTGTGAAGATCGAGACTCTTTGCCAGCCTGCCACCCTCCTGAAGAGCCGGCGTCGTTACACACCATCAGGCTTGGTATCTCAGCCTGTCAATTTGCCCACCAACACTACATGACCTGCACAGCTGGGACCAAGAGTAGTATGCAGTCCCTTGACTTCAATTGAGGAATGACACATGGCTCCCAAAGTACAACAATCCGTAATAGACCAAGCACACTGTGCTATGTTGATTTATACCGCGCACCGGTGCCACCCAATGGCATTCTCCAGGGGCACAAGTATTCTGCACAGCACTGCTTGGTAGCTTTACGTCTGGATCTGCTTTAGAATAACTTTAGTACGTCTATGGAATTAATCCATAAATGTACAGCGAGTCGCACAATGAGCTAATGCGGGTCGATTTGCAGTAATGATGCTCATGGGGTGATTAATAGCAATCAACCTTAATGATGTATCAAAATGATAGAGAAAATCCCTCCACCTAAGTATGCTGTCGAACTGATACGTCCCCTATTTCAATCTACCCACCGCAGTTCCCAGACAACCAGGTCTACAGTCACCGAGGTTGGCAAATTACCTACTAGACTGCAGTGCCCCCTTCCATGCAAGAGGAAAAGCTGAGCCTCGTCCTCATTTTTCCCACTGCTTCCTAAATGGTCATTTTTGGTTTTGGCGCTTTCGTGGCATAAGCCACCTAATCGCTAAACCATTGGTACTGTAAATGTAAAAAAAGAGAAATGGGAGTTCAGCAAGTGTATGGTGTTGGCATGGCAACTTGCCCATGCTTGGTTATGTAATGGCCGAAGAACCATCCGGGCCCTCACCCTCTCGCTTACGTCTGTCGGCCGGCTGCTGTTGCCGGGGAGCTGTGCATGCTCTGAAGTAGGAGCAAATTGACTGCACTTAACTAGATGCCCGTTATATTTGGATTTTCTATGCACCAATCCTTTGTGTCAGTAGAACGCCTGTGGACGATTTTTAAAGTCTGGCACAAAGTGATATCTTTTCAAGATGAAGCTGCGGCACCATCGAACCTTGCAGAGTTGAAGTGGTTGGGCCCCGCAGGCCCTGCTTCTCCTTCCCCCATGGCTGCCCCCCCTGCTTTGCCCACAGCCTCAGGGGCCACACTTCACAACCGGGACCTCCTTCGCCCTGTGTGACCTTGCCTCCCCCACTTCACTAGGCTGCCCAACCCCCGCTGCCTCCACCCTCCTGTAGCCAGTTCAGGCCCTTCCATGGCCGTGCCCCGGGTGCCCACGCCACCCCCACCTGGCTGGTGAAGCCTCATCCCTGTGTCCCCCGCTTCTTTGTCCAGCCTTTGGTGCAGTACCTTTTCCATCATCTTAAGGTGTGTGCGCTGCATGCCCCTGCCGGATGTCCGCCGCGGGTGTCACGTCTTGCCCAGGTATTTCGCGCCTCCCCCCCTCCGCCACCATTCTTTGTGCCGGGATTTGCAGCTGGCAACCCCGATTACTAATCCCAATACCTAGCGAAGTAAAGTACAATTCCAATTTTAAGTGCAATTTGGGTAAAGCCAAGGGTAGCACTCCAGTTTGGCCACATCTGCGAAATGTGAAGGCATAACGAGCGGCACATTACGCTATTCATTAATTTATGTGCCGGCTTATTCGTTTTGTGTCTATCTACCTTTTTCAGTAATTTTCTGTGAGTGGGTATTAAGGAAAGATCCACAAAACGGAGAACCTGAAAACAAGATTTTGTGCCGCGCTTGCAGGTGATACTTAAATCAGCTGAGATTACAACCCAGTAGGCTTTACAGTTAATACTTGCTGCATCAAAGTAAATATTTTCTTTACAAGCAGCTGTTTCACTAAGGATATGCGCAGAGAGAGAGGAATCACATGAACCTTTCCCCTAATACGAAGTCCTCCACACTACAATCACACCCTTTGCACCACGCTTTCATAACACTAAATTTCATTAATAAGACGCCTAAGCCCACGCTACTGTTAAAGTGAGTCTTAAAACGGAGCAGTGCGAGTTGCACTTTAGTTTACAATGCGATGGGTTTCACTTGTTTTGGGATGCACTTCACTTGGGCTAAGCTTGCGCACAGAAGGTAGCATTCCCAGCGCTTGCAGAGAGTCCTGTCAAGTGCCCT
The DNA here is from genome assembly GCF_040938575.1 of Ambystoma mexicanum. NCBI lineage: Eukaryota > Metazoa > Chordata > Amphibia > Caudata > Ambystomatidae > Ambystoma > Ambystoma mexicanum. The sequence goes on from NC_090923.1 coordinate 836,214,609, forward strand.
ACCCAGTGCTCCAGATGAGATTTGGAAGTGGGAGTATTTTACTCTCTACTTTTTAAAATTATTTTTTAGACAGTAAAAACGTAAATTCAATTCCCAATGGGAGTATTTTATAAGCAGGTAAAAATATGTTTTAACTGCAAACAGGAAATGTTTTTGTAATCATTATTTCTTTGCACCCAGGCGTTCATACACCTTTAAAGATACATGTTTACTTCTTCCAATCATTTAGTTATAACAGTAGCTTCTTCCTGTGGCACTACGTGCACTAATGGGCCAAACATATCCATGGAGCTGTCTGCAAGAGCAAAAGGTCCTACGTGTCTGTTTCCTATTTTTTACTGGGAGTATTTTTACTCCCCATTTTTTATTTTTGGGCACTATTTGCACATTTTTTGGCAGTAAAAGTGGCTGATACACCCCTTATCTGTAGGGCTGTGCCCTACCTACTCACTGGGGCACGCAATGTTCTCATAAATTGAGGAGCAATGTTTGCCGGTGGTGGTTTAAAGTGCTTGACCCAGGCCTTTTGAGTAATTAGGCATAGAATTGCGCCTGCTGATATGATATGATTGGTTATTTAACACGCTTAATACCCAGTCGTGCAAAATGCTCCAATGGGGGAATTGTTCACATCGGCTATTTCAGTGCAAATGATCAGTGTAAGGGCACAGGAAGAACGCGGATGTCAAATGGATCAGAAATTATATCCAGTGACACAATGGCAGATCAAGGTCATACCCCAGGAATGAGCAGGCAGCGCAAAGGAGGTCTTAGGGGGAGCAGGGACAGGGGAATAAGGCACGGGCCAGGATAATAGCGGTACTTACACAGAGGACAATGTAGGATAAAGTGGGCAAGTGCTAACGACAGAGCAGTACCCTGCCCGATAACAAATTGCATGGCCGAGCTCATCGAGGGCAGTGGAGGGTGTTACGTGGTACATTTCTGATTCTGCACTTTCTTTCGGTTCGAGATACATCACATCTGAAGCAGGAACACTGGCCTAATGATTTGACATAAGGACTGGCCTAAACATCTAACAGCCATGAAAGCAGATGTCGCAGAGAACCACCAGAGCACAACCAGCCCAGCTAGCTGTGGAATGCCGCAGGCCTCGCAGAGACGGGCATGAACAGCCCTCCCTTCGAGAATGTACACAGTTCGGATGCTGCTGGCTCAAGTCCCAAGGTTGATAAGAGCCTGACTTGCAAAGACAATCTGAAGTTACGAAATGTACTTGATTGCCTTTTCTTCGGCGAAATGAACTATTGTTATGAATACGTACGGCTAATGGGAGGAGATTAATATGTAGCTTTGTATTGTACATAAGTATGAGCCAGGCCTGGGAGGGGGCAGAGTCGATGCAGCCCTCCAGAGCCTGGTGTGTGTGTTAACATTACAGCACTTTTACAACCCCACTTCTGGCTTTGTGGGTTATTTGTGTCCGAGTGCCAAGTGCGTGGAATGCCTGAGACGGTGCGAGGGAGCTGGATTTGCACTAGTATCGGGGAGAGCAGGACGAACGTTTGTAACAGAGGGTTCTGGTCAAGCTGGCAGGGGCTGCGCAGGGAGCGCACGCTGAGCTATTATGGTAGGCAAAAAGGTAGAATAACTGTTTACTGTTGAGGCATTACCTGTAAGTTTGAGTTTGTCAGCTAAAAGCACTCAGGGTGCGCTCAGGAATCAGACGTTAAGGCTAGATTTTACACCAGTAATCTGTATAGAAGCTGGCAAACCCTGCGTCCTTCACGCTAGGAGAACTCCCGATTGCAGGCAATGCAGGAGGGATTGAATCATAACCAAGAAGCCCACACTTGGGTTGATTGAGCAGTTCATCCCCCGACCCCCAAAAAAGAGGGATTTCATTGGAATTGGGACTTTCCTTTTGGGTGTCAACTCAACGGATATCATAGCCGTAATCTAGGCTTTCGTAGGGTGTTCTGTTATTGCCTGACTTTGTTGTAAAATAACAGAAGGTGACTTTAGGGGCTGTCCGGGTGCAGCACAGAGGACAAGTGCAGTTATTGCATTTCACCTTATTCATGTAGTAGAGTACTCTTTCAGGCTTTGATGATAAGTGCAGGCACTCAAATGCTCAAGGGGGACTTGTAGGTACTGTGACCTCGGTACGAATCAGCCCAATTAAAGGGGGGGTCCTGAACAGGAGCAGGCAGCGCACGAACCCCCGCCCCCCCCCCCCCATGTGCTTGTAATACAGGTTGGGGAAACCGCTTTGTAACACCTGTGGAGAGGGGAGCTTCTCAGTAGTAGGGTGGGAACACTGTCACTGGTGGGCAATTGTTTCTGGGGCCCTGATCTTCCAGGGCTTCCTCCCTTGCTCTAGTCTCCTTCTCATTCTATTTCACACCTGCACCCTTTATCACATCCTCCTCCTTGCACCCTGGTGCCTATAAATGCAAAAGGCTAATAACCTCAGTAAACAGCAAAACTATTGGCATTGCCAATGCTTGTTTTCATTACCCTCGATCACAATCTGAAAAAGATCCGCTGTGGGAGAGCCAGGAAAGGCAAGGCTGCAGTGATCTGCCATGCTATTAAGATGGCAGGGTATTGTTCACTACTGTAGGGCAATGAACTTACATGTGGAGATCATAGAGATACTTTCGGAGGGCAAATATTTCACAAAACTGGACTTATTTGGGCAGTGCTTGCCTGTGGGTGTTGCGCTCTGTATACAAGTCATAGGCAGATAAATGTGGCTCTTGGGAGGTTCCAATTAAATCATTAGTCATTTAGGGCCTAATTCATTTAGAGAGGAGCAAAGTGACTTTGCACTGCCAAAAAACACGTGCCACCGGGCCTAATTCACAGAGCGGCACAAAGTGCATTTTTGCAAAGCTAAGTCACTTTGCACTGCAAAAGTACTCTTTGCACCGCGCTAAATGGGCCTAATTCACAAAAAAACCCTTTTTAGATGTTACTGTATAAGAAGACAAGCAGCAGACAGTACGCGCTTATCAGGGAAGCTTTTCTGTGGTTAAGATTTCAGAATAGTTTAATTGTGGTTAAGATTTCTGATAGCTTAACTGGTTTTTGTGTCACTGACTGCACGTAATTGTGGAGACAATGCTCAGAGGTAAGCCACAAACGGCCAAATTATGAGCAGATATACAATCATTCGCTGAGATTTGTAGATGACCAACATGACAACTGACGAGAAAGAAAAACAACAGTGGAATTCAGAAAGTGTAGGCCCTTGTAGCACCCATTCTCCTGGGTTGCATCTTTCATAGATTCACATGCTTTGAATGCGTCCTCTTGCTCCCCCTGGAAATCCTCGGTATCAGTAAACTCGATAGCAGTAACCCGCTACAGGTGCAAGGCTGAGTAGGCAACTCCGGCTTCTGATCTCCAGGTAAGACCTTGGCTAACAGGTGCCTACAATCGGATTTGTCATTAAACCCTAATTTCATCTCCTAAAAGTCTTTAACTCTCTAAGTAGAGCTTCACCCAGCGTGAAAACTGAGATTCTTAAACGGTACACTGTGAGCGCAGCCCAGGGATGTCCCACCAGCCCCCGTCATTGACATGTGGCGATGGCGCATGCATGGGTACCTTCATGTGTGTGCTTCATTCTTTGCCCCCCTGCTTCTGCCTTTCAACAGTCCTGCCACATACAGTCTTTCCCGTGGGTGCCGGGAAACCCTTACACCATAGTGTGTGCTGAACCTCTTGAGAGGGTTTGAGTCACGTTCAAAGTTACTCTGCCTTTAAGTTCTAGAATTCTTTTTAACTTTTGCATATAATCATTGATGCCAAAATGTTAGCAAGTGCAAACTCATACCGGTGTTTGGGTAAAATCCCTTGAGAAGAACAGCGGGGTGTGGTCACTGGTAATGACAACATTTGACTGTACATGACAGTGCATGTTTTTCTGAGCAGCTTAATGTTGTTGTTTGGTTAAAGAAGCGTGTTGCAAGAGCCACTTCACATCCCATATGGCAAGCCTGAAAGTTATGACTGATAATGGCCAACAGGGGGCAAGAGTAGCTAATCGTCTTCTTATTATTATTATTATTAGGTATTATTATCATTATCATATCTGAGGCTGCACCTAGCTCCGGGAAGCAACAGAGAGCGTTACAAGTCATAGGAGGAAGCACACTTTGAGGGAAGCAGAGATGCATGGGAGCAGGGAGCTAACACGGGGGAGGGAGTGCGATTTGGCAGCAAGGGATCTACAAGCAACCAGGGAAGGAAACAGGGGGGAGACGATCGCTCATTCTCCGGTTAGGTGAGGAGTGCAAGGTGTGTGGTCGTAGGTGTTAGGGCTAAATATAGAAGTAGCTGTTTCTTTTTCTTGTGTGCTTCTTTGGTTTTCGGTCTTTCAAGGGGCACACACAGTTGTCTTCATGAGGAGTACGCATATTTCAGGGTGAACTTCTTAGAAGGCATGAATAGATGATGTGTGCAACTGTTCAGTATCAGGTGACCTGTTTGTCTGCGCTTATTACCACACCAACCTGCCGTGGCTTTGCAGGCGTGTTGCAATCGATGTGTCTGAAGCATTTGAGAACAAACTGGAAAGGATCAGGTCTGTACATGACTATGAAGCTATTGGCGGAGTGATGAGAGGGAGGCTGTCAGCCAGCGGCGGCGCCCACTGATGGGTAGGTGCATGGGCTACTCGAGGGCACGATGCCAAAGGGCCCTTTTGCTGTCTGTGAGGAGGAAAACCAGCAATCACTACCTGGAGAGACTAACCAGGCATGGGCCGGCACACACATGGCCATACAAATCAAACTATCTTGCTAGTTGTAGGCTCATGTAGTGATTCACAGAGAGCGCACAGATGGGATATATGAATGTGTATATTGTCTTTTATTAAGTTCATTTCTGTCTTAAGTTTATGGCAAGAACAGCCAGCCCATGGTTTATTAGCTGCATATCACCCCAATTCTTCCATAGAAGAAAGAAAGTGCTCCAGAATTGGGAGCAGCGTCATTAGATGGGCAGGAGCACCCCCCGCCCCCTTCCCACTAAAGCTTTGAGCTTCGTGGGGGAATTTTTTTACAGCGCCAGCTCCAATCAGTGATGTTTTTTCTAGGAGTTGGCCAGTGCGGGAAGTAACTTTTCTGAACCTTTGTGCACCCCCTACTTCTAAAAAGAAAAAGCCTATGTGTTTCAGTACACAGTACTGGTGCTCGCCACATCAATTCATCTAACATTTACAATGATCATTTTTAGTTTTGGTTATGAGATGGCGCTAATTCGCCACTTATAAGCCAAAACTATTGCATTAGAGTACAACTAGGGAGAAATGGCATTTGTGAAAGTGCCTAGAAGAGAAGACGATTCGAAAGTAGAATCCATTTGTGGAAGTGCCTGCCAGTGTCTTTACAAAGCAGTTTTCTGAGAGTTAATGACTTAATTGGAGCCTTAAATGCGCTACAAGGGTAATTAAAATGTCAACCAGGTCTGCCTTCTGCCAAGCGGTTAATAAGCACAATGCGTGTCCTTCCGCATTTGCCAGGCACTGCTATTACATGCCCAGGTACCATTCTTGTCCAGTTTAATACCACTACGGCAGTGCCTGGCAAATGCCTTTCCCATGCCTACGCAAATGCCAAAACTATTGGTATTGCCCGTGATGGTTTTCTCTGCTAAAAAAAAAAAATACTCTCTTATCGTTGCCGAAATTTCGAGAATGCTCAGTTTACAATACAGTTAACCAAAGCAGATTTTAAAACGCCTTTAAAGACACAGATGTGTATGGGCTCTGCCCCAGACCAGCCCGCCTGCCACATGCACGGGCCTGTTGGGAAAATGAACACTGTGTCTGTAAGCCAGGCTGCGTGTTGACAGTAGGCCGATGGTTTGCATCACTTCAGAAACGCAAAGCTGCGGAAACGGGAAAACCGTGCCCGTGCCAGCCTGGCCCGCTGCAGGTGTGTCCGCGGGAGTGCAATTCTCCAATTACACGTTGCGCGTTCGCCGTGGTGTGTCGGCGCACCTCGACGCAGCGCGGGCAACGTGTGCCCATGTTTACGCGGGGGCGCAAACACATTCCCCCTTGCACAGCAAGAAACACGCAACGCTGCCAAAGCACTTACTGAGCGGCTGGCGGTAGACACCCGTTATTATTTCGCCTAAAATAGTGCTGACAGAGTGTCAATCGGGAAGCGGGCAGCACGCGTCTCCTGCACTGGAGTCTCTTTGGATTGCAAGTCGTTCTGCAGTGGGGTCCTATTCGTCCGGGTGCAAACACCGCATGAGCATGGACTGGAACCCAACGCCCTGCGATTATGGGAAATTCGGCACAAGGCCAAAGACACTGGAACACCAGACGCGCTCCCCGAAGGCCCATGATGCCCGCCAGTGCCCCATTCCAGATCTCTGCAAGAAAAAGTTCATTAGGCGTTGCTCCTTGTGAGAACTGCTGAAAATAAGCGCTATATGTCACATTGGAGTTGGTCAGCAAGAAAACTTGACTACCATACAGAAAGTAAACAGAATGAGACTGGTCTTAGTATGTGTGGGGTGAGGTCCGGGGTGGGCGAGGAAACTGCACTTTCCATATAAACTGACCGTTGGAGCTAGTACCTAGGAGGTGTGATGGGCGAGCTTGACTTGGGTACAGTGCCCCCTCCATCTGCCAGATATTAATGGGCTCACTTACTGTTGCGGTGATCCAAGCCCAGCCTGACCTTTGCCACACTTGCGATCGTGCCAACCCTGGAAATGCTCATTAGACATTAAATCAACCAGAGGGAGTCCTTGATATAATAAATAGCATAATACCAATTGTCTAGATTTATATAGTGTTCACTGTCACACGCTTATAGTTTTCAAATGGAGAAAATGCTGGGCCTTCGTAACCACAATTCAATGCTACTCATCACCCCCATGAACGGATTCAAATAAAACGAAGGGTCTACATTCTTGGAGTGTGCTCTACCAGCCATAAGGTCGATAGTGCCGGCCAAGCCAAGCTGACAAAAGCGTGAACAGTGAAACCAAAAGTGAGTCATCCCATTTACTGAATAAGTCACAGCAAGCTGCTTCTCCAAACCACTGGGTATGTGACGGCTCTCCAGCGCACTCGCTGCATGTATGCATGAAGGCAGGGTCACTACAACCCCCCCCACCACGCCCCCATCTCACAGTGGTATCCCACATCTGAATGGGAGCTACAGAACGGTTAAAAGGGCCGCCAGGTCCCCAAATGAATGAGAAAGGGAGCAGCAGAAGCCAGGGCATGCTTGGGCATGTTCTGCATTCAGCCACCACAACACAGCAGATTTTGTACAGTGCCAGAAAGCAGGGCCATGCTTTGCAGTCTGTACAAAGCACCTGCCAGGCATACTGTCTCGCGGTGCATCTGCACTCAGTGCTGCGTACCGACAACTATGGCAGGGCACGGGCCAAGACCGAACAGCAGGTCTTGTCTTGGCTCGTGTGGTCTAGAATCCCAATGATAAATGATCAGCCATTAATTGTGAGAAGTTCATTGTGAAGCATGCTGGGTGAAAAGCACTGAAGTGGTCTACTAACACTAGTGTAAAGGGAAGATTTGGATGGTCTATGCAATGGCCCTCATTATAAGTGAGCCGGTCTGGAAATAAAGGTGCCGTTAACAATGTTACCGGCACCTTTTTCGGACCGGCTCATTTCGAGTCTGCCGGTAGGGGCTGTGAACTACCGGCAGGCCAGACCTGATATTTCATTGAAGATCCGGCACCTTCAGAGATCCCGACTCCACGGGAAAAGGAACTTACCATTCCTCTGCCACCTGTGATATCCTGATAGCAAGCGGTGGAAACAGTAAGGCGAGACTGCCGGTCGAGGGGTTACCGGCAGACTCGTAATGAGGGCCAATGTGTTGCTCAACCATGATTCATATCTGAGAGCATTGCTACTACATGCGGTATTTATAGATATGGCAATATCTGACTCTTGTCGCAATAGGATACTAATCCTGATACATGAACAAGGATCCAGGTTATAGTGTCTAAATTATCGGTTAATATTCTTAACTGAAGTGCCACTCTAGGGGCCCCTAACAACAAGGGTACAAGAGAAAAACATTATATCCATTAATCAAACTGGTTTCCCTTAGGGTTGTCCATGTCTGTAAAAACGTTTGTACTACTGCAAGTGGCGCACATAGCATAGCAGGAGTGTGGGGACAGCCACCACTGTTTGTGGTAATTCGGCTATTCTGCTGCTTTCGATATGGTGGATCGTCAGCAACTGTGGTCAAAATTAGAAGTCAGGATCATCAATAGGGACTTTTTGACTAGGATTAGCACCCTGTAGCTTGCGCCTTGCATTAGGGTCAGACTGAATACAAGCGGGAACATCACACTGGCATTACTATCAGTCCAAGGCCTTAAATAAGACGGTGTGTTTGCCCTGCTATGTGACTTATTCATGGTGGATCTCCGTCAATCCCTGGTGCAACAGTGGGTCTTCCCACCCAAATTAGGCAACAATCAGATCAATGATTAGCCAACACAGACCAGCCTGGGTTCTCGCTCAATGCGCCAAGAGGTCTCCAGTGTTTACTTGATGCCACAAATTATCCTTCTAAAACGAATGGTTTAAAACTAAATGTCACAAAATCACAGTCTGCGTTTTTTAGAAAAGGAAACCCTAAAGTAGATCTTGAATGAAGTGCCACTTGATGTAGTGCACCGTGTCAAATATCTAGGTACGATAATGGCGTGAAACTGAAAGGGAACAACTTTGTTCTGTGTACGCCGATTGGCTCCGACTTAAAATATGCAAGATATATAGTACAACCGTACATACCCGTTTACCATGTAGGAATTCTTCCGGGCTCACTGTTTGGTGCGCAGACCTTTGGGTAGACAGGGATCTAAAATGGAAAACTTCTTTAGAAGTGGAACGCTGGAGGAAAGCTCCAAGCTTGCCCCAAGATACTTCCTTATATCTGCTGCTAAACGACCCAGGCCTGGTATCTGCTAGAAGAACAGCACAAATATGTTATTGGTCAATCCCAGTCAGTCGGTTAGCTGAGGGTGGACGCTACTGCTATTCTTACTCAAGGTGTTGTTTTAGCAATATCTCGCTGAGGTCAAATGCATGCATTCAAGTTGGCTAACCACTTGTTGGCTAATGTATAGGTTCAGGTGAATGTTATGGGTAATTTCAGAAGTCTGATGGGGTGTTGCTGAAAAGAGAAAAGTTTATTTTTCAGACGTCAAGCAGGTACGATTTCACTGAGGGGGCTGTGTATTGGTTTTTGAGGAAAGGCATAATTCCCACAATGATTTGATGTGCTCGCTTTCGCTTATTTAAGAAACTTGCTTTAACCACCTCCCCACTAGTGAGCTACTGGGGAGCTGGAATAAAGTCCCTTATTAGCAACACCAATGAAGATCACGTAAAGAGCCAGCAACAACTGAAACAAAGAAACATCTAATGATCAAATGCTCGTGAGTGAGGGTCGAAACTGAATGCAATTACCTGAAAGATACGCTAAATATCACTGGGTCACTTTCTGTTCAATCATCTTAGATTCTTATTTCAGGCATCTTGATTATTTTGCATTTATTGAACATACTGTGACAAACATTTTTTAGTGGTAGCGGGAACTGATAAATATTCCCAACCCTGCAGCATGTCAGAGTATTACGGCAATACTATTTGCTTGGAAGACTCATTTTAACATATGATTGTCAGATTTGTTGTCATTTTGCAGATTTAAGACCGGATTTACAAAAATATTTTCAATGGGACTTTCCATGTTAAAACATGTTTGTAAATCAGGCCCTTAGCATATTGACTTTTTATACAGGGTGTAACAGTGCAGTGTTATCCCTAACTGTGCATCAGGTTAGCTTATGCTGTTTAACATTAATTGTGTTAACTTGATTTGATGTGTGAAACGTTAATTGTAACTGTCAATTGTATATGCAAAACAAAGGGTGCAAATAAAAAAGGAATCAGTTGGCTGAGCGCAACCAGAGCGTGGCAAGCTGACACTGAAATCCAATTGTGCAGTGGTGGGTTGCGCTGGAGTGCTCTGCCCAGCCCAGCAGACATTTGCCACTCATGTCAAGCTCTGAAGCAAGGGTGTTTTGGTGGTCAGATCGCTAGTTAGGCCGAGAAGCAGGGGCTCGGCCACAAGTGGTGACTATTTACAGAACCAGTCCGAGCAGCCGCAGTGTGTGAAGGCCTCCGTCGCCATTATCGACTCTCTGAGTCGGCTGCTGTTAGCGATGCCAGATGTCACTTACAGCTTAGCAGCTACCCAGTGCGCACAGGTGATGCCAAGGCTGTGTTACATTTCTGTGGGTATCACACAGAGCAGCGCGTCCTATTAGGCCTGCCTGTTACAATCACGGTTCTCCCCTTTAAGACCTTGGCAGTCGCTGCTAGTTGCCGTGTCACAGCACTATTGAAAGTAACATGAACAGAACTGTAGGAGCAGCGGCGCCAGCTGTTCAATGCATGCAACTGGAAAAAAATGGGATTTCTGCCAGGCAAGGCTGGCTGGGGTTGTTTGTTCTGATAATGTGTGCCAAACAGTGCCCACATTTCAGGATAATGGTGCAACGTCTGTTATGTTCTGTTATTTTAATTTATAAAGCGCACAGAGATATCTTGGCGATAGAGCTGCGTCTGCCCATAGCTTGCCCAAAACGATGACTATGCTTTAGGCTAGGAAGAATATATTTACTTTTGCAAATGGTGCAGGTTCCCATCTACTTCACTTATCAGATATTATTAGCACATGCATTCCATTATAGACCTCCACTCAGCCAATCAGAATGCACAGAAAACAGTATATAAAGCAACATTGCAAGTTACTTGTGGTCTTATCCTCACCCCCCCACCCCCAAACTAAAAATGCTTTCCTTTTTTAGTTGCCCGACCTCATGTGCTTTAGACCTCGGGAAGAGCCATTCATGTTTGGCATAATACGCTGTTTCCAATGAATAGCCTTCGGCTTTGCCTCAGACAATATCTTGGGGGTGGGTCATTATCCTACGATAATGACCGCTCCCCGTGACCTGTGAGGCCTATGTATGCATTGAGTTGGACAACAAAGGCTTTTCCTACCTATAGCCAGTGGTGTTGCTCAGTCTGGAAAAGATCCGGGGCCACAATAATGTCGGGACTCGGGGCTAGTTATAGCCTTTTGCCTGTAGACCTTGAGCTTCTATCCAGGACTACAACCAAAAGACCCGGGGCTATAGCCCCCGCCCACAAGCTGTGTAAGGCTTTATGGTTTGCAAAAGGGGTGAATTCCAGGGGTACGCCTAACCAGCCACAGGGTTACACGTGCTTTATCGTGGTGCTGGGAGTCAGATAAATCTGTCTTTCAGCACCATGGAGAAGGCCCCAATGCACAGCTTTTTTCAGCTTTCTCAGACTACCATAAAGGAAGAGGGGCCAATAGTCTTGGCCTACCCAACCGGAGCCCCAGAGCACGTTGCTTCGTGTACTTCTCTGGGTCCATCCCGGATGGCAGATGTGGTGGTTTCCTCACAGGAAAAAAATAAAACTGAACCAATGTACAACCTAACTGGACTCACGGTGATGTTACGAAACAGCGAAAAACCTAACACCCGCGTTAATTAGTACACATCCCGTGGGTTTCACTCGGACACCATGGTGTGTCAAAGAGCCCAGCTGCCAAGCAATGGTCCTACTTCCAGTCTGCGGCTGGGAAAGGTGACTATTACCGGTGACATGTTATCGTTTAGATGACACTCAAGTCCCTGGTCCAAAGGTCATTTACAATGATCGCCAAATAAAGCGATGTAAAATGAAAATCTTTAACCATAGCGTACGTTTCCGTCACTCCCTAACGCGCCTGTCCATTGGTTCTTCGGCCAACATTAGCATCAAATCATTTAGAAAACTGCCCCGATCTTTACATAGCTAAGCACCAAAGAATTGGCAAATAACTGTGCTCGGCAGACGAGAGCGTCGTGCCACCCGGACATCCTGCCAATGGTGTGACAGCACGGGCTGCGACCCGCCTGGGCTATAGGGAACTATAGGGAAATTGTCACACATGTGTGCTCTCTGAAAGCCAAGAAGGCTAGTGGCAGGAGCCGTCACACACGCCCTTCCAGCACTCGCTCCTCTTCTACACCCCAATGTAAAGCACAAAGTGTCAGAATGGCCGTGTTTTACATTATTTATTTGTTTAATAGTGATTTGTAATGTGACAACTGTGAACAGGTCACAGTAGCACACCAAATGAAAATGGGGTGACGGCTGGGAAAAAACCTGATCTTCAAACCCTGGAGCATTCAGATCAGGTAAGTGCCAGGAAAGGCCTGGGAATAAGTGCTGACACTACATATCCAATCAGTGTAGAGCCAGTGTTGCGCTTTAGCCTTTGTCGAAATCAATAGGTCCATTTGTTGTGTAGTCTGCCCATTTAACACACACAGGAACCACTACATATACAGACATAGCAGTGCTGATGTGTGCACAGGCAATACACAAAGCGGCATGCATGCTGGTCCCCACCAGGTATGAGCCCAGAGGCAGTGTAGACATGCAAGGTTTACGATAATTACCTCATAAGCATGGTATTGATACACTTCCATTAGTCATTACAGGTAATACTGTCCCAATCAGGCAGCATAAACACTACCAGGATACCTAGTTGGGCAGCATTGTTTAGTCTCATTGGGAAGTTCTGTTAGTTCTGGCTGCTATTCTTAGCCCCCAGGCAGGGAGGCGGAGGAAGGCATCTCTGGTACAGGGGGCGGCAGGAAGCAGCAGCTGGCCCTAGAAGTTTCTACTGTAGCCGCCCATGCCTCAGTATTAATGCAAGTAACATATTTATACAGCAGCAGGGACAGGTGTTTTTTTCTATATTTGATGAGTTGGCACCTACAGCACTGGGATCAGGGCAGTATGGCTTACATGGAGAGTTCCAGGGCATAGCCTGTCTACTGCCGCCACCATCTAACCGTCGGGGGATTATATCGAGAGTACTGCTGCCACCATCTGACAGTCGGGGGCTTTTATCGAGAGTACTGCTGCCACCATCTGTAAATCGGGGATTATATGGAAAGCTCCAGAGCTGAACCCACCTACTGCTGCCACCATCTGACAGTCAGGGCTTCTATGGAGAGTTCCAGAACAGAACCTGTCTACTGCTGCCACTATCTGACAGTAGGGCACAGCAGTGATCTGTACATAATAGCAACAGTTCCCAACAATTAGATGACCACTGCGAGGAAACAGGATAGTTGTACATACCATACCAACGAAAAGAGCATATGTGAAATGTGACTAGTGCAATAGCTAAACTCCACACACCTTCCAAGCGCTAATTACAAAGCTGCAAAATGTCACCCCACAGCCTTATGTCAACAATATCTCAGCCCCCTATGTGGCTGCATAAGAGATCTGAAGAAGATATCCGGCTCGCTACCTGCGATTCAACTACAATATACCTTAATCGCGAGTATTTCCACATACTACCTGTTTCTATTGCCTGTCCGATAGTGGGCCTTGGACCATTTCTGCATACGGTATTCCATAGGAATAACGCGTGCGGTAATTATTGCTGTATTATTATGCCAAATAGCTCTCACCTCCAATTCTACCTTCCCCAAAGAGGTGGCATTAAACATCATAGATGGTCTCCTGGATTAAAGTGTTTTTCCTGTACTGAAGAGAAGGTGTGAGCAAGTGCTTCCCTTCACTGCAGCAAAAGATGTTTTAGCATGGGGTCAACAGAAGGGGATAAAAAGAGGACCCCACCATCTCAACACCCTCCCAATGTAAAGCACAAAAGGTCGAAGTGTCTGAATGGCCGTGTTGCACATTATTTATCTGTTTAATAGTGATTTGTAATGTGACAACTGTGAACAGGTCACAGTAGCACACCAAATAAAAATGGGGCGAGGGGTGGGAAAAAACCTGATCTTCAAACCCTGGAGCATTCAGATCAGGTAAGTGCCAGGAAAGGCCTGGGAATAAGTGCTGGCACTACATATCCAATCAGTAAGGGGATGCTCATGGTTAGACCAAGAAGCCTCGATTCCACAGCAGAAAAAATAACAACACACAAGTGCAAGACTACAAAGTAGTCCAAACCAGTTCTGGAACCAAATGGCAGCAGACCAAATGCCACCAGGGGATACAGGCAAGGAAGCTATTGGTCAATGGTTTTTAGTTTTTTAAAAGGAAGTCCTGGGGGTTTTCTAAAGCGAAGAAGTTCCTCTTTTGCCTGAGGCGGGTAGACTGCGTGTTAAATGGGCTAATCCCCAAGTTGTGCCACTGACCTTACACCTCCAGACAATCAAGGACCTACCTACAGGAAGTAGTTTGTAAGATCCTGGTGGGGAGGTACTTTGACATTTTCTTCAGAAGGTACAATGTGTACTGATGAATGAAGCAAAGTGTTTTGAAGGAGTTCCTGGCTTCAACTGAGAGCCAATTATGGGTTTTCCTGGGTGAGGTGTTTGTTAGGCTTCAGTCCGAGGATACGCCTAGCTGCCTTGCTTTGCAGGATCTGCAACTGGTGAAGAAAATTCTTTGGTGGGGTCGGGGGCAATGACAAGGTAACAGCTTATAGCATTAGTTGATCATCCAAACGACCGGAGGCCTTGTTACCTCAACCTTGTAAGTAACAATCAAAAAAGGGAGGGTTAATTTCAGCAGGTGAAGTTGGAAATAGGCTTTTTTGGTAAGCTTGAGGACCTGTGGGGTGAAGTAGAGAGCAAAGGAAAATTACCACTGGATTCCCTGCCTAAGGGGACAAGAAGTGAGGGTCTCAGCAGGAGGGGCCAGCCTAAAGCAGAGAGAGAGCTTGACAGCTGAGTCCATCTATGTAATTTAGTTTTTCCAGTGTTTTTTCACTGTTCTACAGTTGTGGGCAAATGACAGGCAGGATGCAATTAAACTGGATGCCAGATAGGGGTCCACACCCAACTTGAAGGAATTATTTTTGTCATCCATGTAGGTATAGAAGGTGAAGCAAAAAGGGGCAAACAAATTGATTCACGCTTGCATGCAAGTGTTGAAGAACCGAGGGGAGAGTATGGAGTCTTGGGCATCCCTTGCGTCTATGTGCTGAGAAAAAAGGGCCAGATCTAGTCTGGACCTCTCTATCTAGGAGGATGGGTGCAATACACCAAAGGGTACTGTTGTTATTACCGACAGTGTTCTTCCAGCCATCTAGCAGGGTGGCATGGTAACTGCAGATATAACCAGTGGAATGGGAACACCTGGGCAGTCACTATCTAGTGATCGAAGAGTTACCCCCTTGGGCAGAGGAGGACAGATTTAGTGCCTCTGGTTAGGTTAGATAGAAGACTGATCGATGGTGATAAAGGACATTGTTTGATTTGCAGATGTCCCGGAGTTAAATGATGACCATCTTTTCAAGGATCTTCAGCTTGCTGATGAATTAGGCTGATGGCAATACGCTGGTAGTTTGCTAGGATGGTTGAGTCATTCGGTTTCTTGAGCAGAGTGAGAATACAGGTCTTTTTCCATTCCCGGTGGAAGATGCAAGCTTGGAAAGAGCCGTTGCACAGGGCTGCTAATACAGGAACCAATGTGGTGATGTTGTCTTTAACCCTGACAGCGGGAAAATTGAATGCCCGCTCACATAGGCTCTCATCTGTTTAGTGTTTACAGTGGGGGAGCCCAGATTGAAAGTGAAGATGGTGAATGTAGGTGTGTTTAGAGGGGCAAGAGGAGGACTTGGATAAGACTCAGACTGGCTAGTAATGTTTGAATAAATCTAGTCAAAGAAGAAAGCTGGCAGGTTATCTGCCGGCGCCTGTGATCTGATGAGCCGAGAAGTGCATTAGTGGGCAACTTCATCTCCCAATACACCTTGAATACTTCTGCTGATTTGTTTGCAGCTTGGTTGCCTCTAACAGATCAGTAGAGGTATGACCCTTTACTGTACACAATCCCTTTGTACCCTCAACATAAGGGTCGAAATTGTAAAACAAATGGAAGTTAATGCACCACTACATTCACTACCAGCAACCCAATCAGATGTTCAATAATTATGTGGCTTTCCAAAAAGTCCCCATGCAGTACCATTATTTACCCCCATCGGGTATTTCCATTCAAATATCCACAAAACTTGTAATCATGTTCGACCTGGGTATTCAACAAGAGGCAATTAAAAACTATTCAGGAAAACTGAGTTTAACCACATGTGTCACCTCTTGTGGACCGTTCTCTACTCTGTCACCCTCTCTACTTGTGGTGTCGCCCAGGGATCTAACCTTTCCCCCTGGTTCTTCAATATCTACATGGCCCCCTTGGCCCACAGGATCTCTACCTTTACCTTTCAGTGTTATACGGATGACAAGCAGCTCTCTTTCAGGCTACCCTCAGCCTCCTCCTTGCTCATCCCTGACGGTTTAGCCGCAATTCAGTCCTTGTGTGATGATAACAATCTCTGCCTGAATGCCAGTAAGACAGAGACCATCCTCATTGGGACCCCTGCTCCCGCTTTCCCACTTTGACACGGGCCAGCCTCCCTTGGCCCTGTACCCTCACCTACCAATGAGGCAAAAAATCTTGAGTCATCTTCGACTCTACTCTCTCATCTCAGGCATCTCCAAAAAGTTCCACTACCAACTGCACCTCCTCAGAGGTATTCTACCTTTTCTCATTTTCCCCTCAGAGGCTCACCACCTTGTGAGCCCTGGTTCTCTCTAGGCTGGCCTACTGCAACAGATTCTTTCTCAATCTTCCTACTTCTACTCTCTGTCCTCTCCAACTCACCCAGAACAGTACCGTGATACTTATCCTTGGCTCAAGCCCAGGGACCGCATTTCTCCGGCGCTGAAATCCCTCCACTGGCTCCCTGTGGCTGCAAGGATCAAGTTCAAGACCCTCTGCATAATCCACAAGGCGTTCTGAGGCCGGGGCCTGCATTATCTACAATGCTCTATTCCTAAATACTCTATCTCTAGAGTCCTCCGCTCATCCTCCTCCAACTCTCTGCAGGTGAGCTGCTTTCACAAACAAAGATTTGGGGGTAGATCTTTATACTCTGCAGGTGCCTCCCTCTGGAGCACCTTAAATTCCGGAAATTCCTCAAGACCTTCCTCCTCCTCTCTCCCCTGCTAAACTCTGTTCTTTTTTCTCTTCACCCTCCTTCCTTGTTCTTCTCCCTAACTCTGTTCAGTTTTTCTGACTGGTTGCTTGTTCACCTCAGAGCCTTGCAAATCCCAAACCCCCCCACCAATCTTTGCACTTGCCCTCCGGGCCACTGCACTATGTTCAGCGTTACTGCACTTTCAGTTTACGCTCCACGAGTGAGGCAACCTCTCTGCACTTAACCCAAGGCCTTGTTAGACTGGACGCATTTATCCCCCCCACCCCCTCTTCCTCGAACCTCCGTCAGTATGCGTGCATTACCTAAATGTACTAGGACTAGTAATATTCGTCTGTCCTGTACCCCCCGCCCCCCAACTGTAACACTTTATGCATTTGCACTAGGAGAAATGCCGTCATGCATAGTATGCTCGTTTTCCTGTTTCAATTCATTCAGAAACTTCAAGGCCTAAGAATGATTACTTACTGTATTCCCTTGTTCCCCTCCCGCCTTGAAGCATTCCACCTGTGTATAAGCGCTGTATAAATAAACAATTATAAGATACCCTTCACTTGTACAGTAACAGCTGTTGGAATGAGGACATGTCAACACTGCTTGAGTGTAGAAAAGTGGAAATGCGCTAATTGCTTGTTTTACGAAAGAAGAGCTCAATAGATCTGGAGCAAATTGTTTTGCCAAGTCGGTGGAAAGTCTTACCGTAAACAGTGTGGCCTGAGCAGGCCATGGGGAAGCTGCAGAGAGTTCTGGGAGGGGCTGAGTACCCAGTCTGTGCTGTCTGGCATCCACTACAGTAGAGGTGTGGGTCCTGGGCGTGGAGGTCACAGTCTTCAGGGAAATAAGAGGCTTGTGCAATGGTCTCCGAAGGGCGTGGCCGCGTCCCATCATTCGGAAGGCTCTCTACCTGCTCTGGCGGGCTTCCATCTTGGAACGGTCTAGCCATGCTGCCCTTTGAACTCTGAGGAAAGGCAAAGGAGAGGAAATATATTAAAATGTTTCAGGAACAAAACCAAATCAGAACATGCCCCAGCTAGTTCCTGCACAACAGAGGGAAGTGCTGGTGGGAACCTCTGCACCCTCGCATTAGGGTGCCACTACACACAGACCGTGGCAGAGTACTATCCCAGTGGACGACCTTAACGAGGGTATAGGAGGACCACGTTTATTTGTGTCTGTTTTTTTTTACAAGGCCAGCGTGCCTAGACTGGTTCAATCAAAGATCACTGCCATCTGCTGAGTGGCTGGGAGGAAAGGTCCATTTACCAGTTGGCGGCTGCCACTTCACCAAGTGCACGATTCGTGCCCGCTGGTGCGGAGGCCTGCGTCAACGCTTCTCTTAATGAACCAGCACACTCTCAAATGTACAACTTCAATCCCCACCGCTATCAAAGGTTCAGCTTCATTTCCCACCGCTCTCAGGCAATTCAAGCATGTGCGATCAAACACGGTCTGTCCACCCTCTCTCACTTCAAGTATATCTAGCGCTGGGTGCGGACAGTAGTGGAAGCTGTACGATCGACACACACACACGCCGCACCAAGTGTGTGCCTGCGTTCCTTCTTATGGGGGCACTCGGCATGTGTATGGCCAAATCGTCCTGGAGAAAAGAAACGTGGCCCACAGTCATACGAGAAAGGGCCGCCTTCCTCCCCCGGATCCAAGGCGCACGCAAGGGTGCTGGGCTGGGCCACGCCCTGAAGCATACAGACATTAAACTTCAAGGATTAAGTGGAAATCTGCGACTGGGCATGCGTGCCCTGTGTGGATTCGGCAGGTTGCGCAACGTTTTCCGTAACAGATGCAGGCACGCACCCAAAACGAAAACCACACGGAGGAGAGTGTGCTTTGTGTTCTAAGGCTGGGTTCCAAGTGAAGTGCAGCGCACAATAAACAGCACACTACCCACCCTCTCCGCACTGCACTCCGGCCGCGTGCAGCCGGCGTGCATGCATCCTCTCTGCAAGTCGCTGATTGGACAAGTCACCCAAAGGTGCGCCCTGCTCTACCCTCCTTCCTGCACCGATTGATGAAGCCTGCGGGCGCCAGGGGCGCATCTCTTCGCATTGCACAACTATCTGTGCCCTAATAGCATCGGCTGCCCTGCCAACCACAGTGGCATGTTTAGTCAGAAGAAACACAACAAAGGATATTCGGGAGAATCAGTCACCTGCATTGTTTAGTAAACTACCAAGAGGAAGTGATCCTGGCGCAGGGCACAGCTGGCGTGTGGTTCATGCCCTACACCTTGGGCGCGGAACTCGGTGAATGAGTGGGTGGACAGCAGGCACTGAACTGGCAGCGTGAGGTTTGGGTGCGATGCACCTATTTTAGAGATGAGATTCCAAGGCAGTGAGTTCAAACATCGAGCAACAAAATAACGGTCAAGTGTTAGAATCTAGAAACCACTTTTGCTTCTCCTCAACTTGGATCTCAAGATCCTCGTGAGCATCGTGGAATACACAGTTTATGGAAAAAGAGAAAGCCGAGCAGGAGCCACAAGCCAAGTCCCCTTTCACAAGGCTGACCCGCTCCTTGGGATATGGCCACTGCCAGCGGCCTTACGCACCCTGAGCTCGGCAGAGTCGGAGAAGGCAATTGGGACAATGTACACTGATAGACATGTTTTGCTTTTCACAAGAATGTTCGAACTGAGGACCCCACGTCCTTGGTGGTATGTGGAGTATGAGACAACCAGACTTTATACTTGTTTTTATTTAAGTGGTGATTTTTTTTGAGTAAAGGCACAATGCGGGGGTTGGGGGGGCGGGGGTGTCTGTTTCACCCCTGCCCACGCCTCCCCCCTTGACAATGAAACAGTGATGAACAAAGAACCCAATTTGGCAATTTTAAAAAGATCCCATGAAGACCTTGTAAAAAGTAGCAAAGATCACACACCCCACTTGGAAAGACTAGTTTGCCCCCCTTTGCCTTAAAGATCACTTGGGCCTGCCCAATACAATTGTGGTCAATTGGAACACAGTGATGGCTAACCTCAACAAAACTATGAGTCAGTTCCACTGTGGATTCTTCAGTGATGCTTGGTCTAGCTGCCCAGGCTTGTGGGCGGCACAGGCAGCGTGGCCAGTGAGTGACACCAAACACAGATATTCTTTGGACGGCCTTAGGCCGCATTTAATTACATTACTTACAACACCCAAAAGCGACAAAACCATACATGAAGGATATCATAAGCACTGTTACATCATCAATATCATACTTGACGGGGGGGGGTGGACATGGCCATCGCCCCCACTCTCCGGGAACAGGTCTGAGGGAAACATGTGACCCAGTGAACCAACCAGACCCCTAGTCCTGTTCCCCTCCTTTCGCGGCCAGAGAGGAACGATCAATGAGCGCATGGCACCTCACCATTCCGCACCAAACCTTGGACCATCATGTAACTCATCAATAAATCCCCCTTCCAGTGACACAAATTGCTGAAGCCATAACTCAATTCAATGTGCCCTAACCTATCGGAACATACCCTCTCAACCCCCAGACTACAAGGATTAAAAATCACTTGGGCCTGCCCAATACAGGTGTAGTCAATTGGAACACAGCGATGGCTAACCTCAACTGGGACCGCAAACTATTTGTCAGTTCCACTGTGGATTCTTCAGTGATGCTGCCTCTAGCTGCCCATGCTTGTAACCTTTGCATTGCCAGTCCTCTGAGGAGCTGCAATAGACATGGATACCCAAGCCTGTTTGAACTTGACATGCCTATGCTTGGCTTGGGAGCCACCTCACACAGGATATACTTGGAGAGAAGGCAGCATTAAAAAGACACCTAGGTTGTACTTCTTCAAACCACCTCCCAACCTATAAACGGGGTAAAACGAGATGGAAAAACATACCAGTAGAGAATAATATCTTGGAAAATGTTCATTTTTTTGTGTGAAGCTCAACTGAAATTGAATTGCGCCTCGAGGTGGTGTGGTGATTTGCGGGGGTCATTGGGGCGAGGGGGTGAATTTGGCAAATGGTTTTCAAGAAAGGTGAAGGGTGTGCTGGGAGCACCAGGCTTCAGCTCGCCGTAGATGCAACAGTCTCTCTTACAGTCTGCCTGGACAGACGGTAGTTCAGATTCAGTACCCATTCAACCATTGGCTTCTCTGAAGAGACAGCCAACAAGGTTTCATACTCGATGTCAACTGGGATTTTTGGTATGTATGAAGAACAGGGAAGTAACTGGCAGTGCAGAGAGATACACATGTCCAGGTGGGGCTGCTGCAGGCCATGGGCATGAGATAAAATGAGACCTGCGCACAGGGGAGGGAAGCTCTCACCCTAATACTCTATCCGATCAGTCCTAGAGTATAGCCGTGAATTGCATATCAGGTATACAAGGCTGTAAAATAAGGCATGTAGGATGAAAGTGACCACCTGAACGTTTTTTTTTTAATGTGAGAAAAGGCCTACTCCAGACTCTCACGTGCGTATCTATGTGTTTGTTAGCAACGCTCCCAACATCACAAGTTTAAAATAAAGTTGCACCTCTATATTTTTCCAGACATTGGTCGCCTATTTCAAACTTCACGTGCTTTTAAAGCAATACTGCGTTTAGTCGAACTGTTTTGGAATCACAGGTAAAAAAGCGCGCCTGTGCACTTAGTCTGGTGATCTGTGAAGTGAGATTTGCACAATGGTGACGTGATAACCCATGGCGGCTTGGATTTGGACACGGTACGTGCATATCGAAATATCAATTACACATGAATGTTTCATGCAGCACGAAAACGCTGAGGTGTTTTATTTTCTCCCTTTGGTAGCGAAGGGGGTGGGATGGTATTGGGTGGGTGGAGGAAAACGGCCTGAGCGAACTTTATAAACGAGAAGTTATACTGGAAGTGAGAAATTACACCAAGTTATGGAACGAACGATGTGAACTTATACGGAAGTACAAATCTGGTTAAAACCCGCAGAGAAGTAAAAGAAGAAAACATACTCCACAACGCTGCAGTGGTGCAAGCCCAACAGACGAGTGGACCAAGAGCTGCAGTACCGAGAGCCGCCAACAGGTGGCGGGCCGGAGAGCGCTCAATGTTTGTAAACAAAGGCCGGGCGGCACCTGCTGCGGATGAGACCTGGAGTGACCCCGGACGGGGTCGAAGGGACGGGGCCTGGCAGGGCTCAGCCAAGGGGGCTTTTTCAAGGGGATTTCCCAAGTCAGAGCTGCAAGTGTTAGCACTTCAGGGCAGCTGGAAGGAAGAGCGACGCTGAACGGATAGCTCAGTGCAGTGCAGTGCAGTACACACCAAATACGAAGTAGACGAGATGGACCGGTGTTATTCTGGCGCCCCGAATGTATATATTTCGGGGCTTTCGATGGGGGTGTTGGAAAATAATGGAGGTTTGCGAAAACCCAGGAAACGTGATATTTGCACAACGGACAAAACAATACGAAATGTTCGTGGGTGGGTGGATTTAAACAGTATAACACAAGTGACAAAACGTTTCAGTTTTGACTTCTCCTCAATTCATTTCCCCCCTAGAATCCAGCGCCCACACACTCACACACACACATTTAAGCACCCCAAAAACCATAGTAAATAATACGCATGTCCCTTGGAGGGCAGAGCCTGTCTCTCGGCGACTCACTGGAACGTCACTGCCCTCAACGCGAAGGGAAACATCTGTTTTTTCGTAGTTTGCACGTTGCTGAAATGGATCTCTAGCGCCCTGGGCGTGTGTGGGGGAGGGTGGCATTGTTGTGTCCAGAGGGTGGGTCTCTCTCTCTCTACCCCTTCCTCCTCCCGGCGCAGCTGGGTCTACTAAACCCGGCCATGTGCAGCGGCTGCTGCTGTCAGGCGCTTAGTAAACACTGGCACATGGGCTGATCCCTCCCAGCAACAGGCAACGTGCCGTGCAGTGAATCTTCCATTCACTGCACAGCCTCGGCAGTCTGGCTCGTGCCTCATCAGAGCGCTGCCGGTCTCGCAGCGCCGTCTGGGCATACCCTCCGTGAACCAGGCAGACTTAGTGAGCGCCACGCTGCCACTGCACTTACTGTCACCAGATGTGTACATGAAGCAGCGCGACAAGGCAAGAAACATGTACCCCAACATGTCACCCCGTGTCCAGCATCATCACAGAATTCAGTGACAGCCCCTGCCAACAATCGCAGGATGCGAACTCCCACCCATCATCACCACAGAACACAGTGCAAAACATGACCCGAAATCGCATAATGCAGTGACACCTTCTGCCCACCCCTGCAGAATGTATCACAGAATTCTCCACCACTATCTCCCAACCACCCTCATACAAATAGAAATCCTGACGGGTCATCGCAAAAATGTGTCTGTTTAAAACCATCACTCAATGCAGAGTCAGCCGCTGCCCTGTACCACAGGATGTCTTGCCACTCTATCCCCTCCACCACCAGTCCGACCCCATAACCATCATTGTACGTACTACAAGCCCATATTCAGCACCACCTTAAAATGCAACGACAAGCCACATACCCTGCACCACAGAATACTTTGTAAGCCTCTGATAAGCACGACCATATAATGCAGGGCAAGCCCATGCCGACCACCCCTTAATGCAGCGCCATTCCCTACAAAATGCCACCAGGAAGGGGATTGGAAGTCAACAAACAACGCAATGTCATATTTTGTCTTGCACCCCCAGTGAATGAAGTGGCAGTCGCATGAAATATAATACCAGTACATCAGAAAATAAAGAACACTAAAACAAGATGATACGATACTCCTACAGTACAACAAAACGAATGCAATTCCGTGCAAAAATGCATTACACCCTATCTCACCTGACTTTGGCATGCACTGTCTCCGGCACTGCCTGCGCGCGATGCTTTCACACTTCTCAGACGAAGCCCTAAAAATCACACTTCTGTCCAAAATCCAAGTAATGCTGCGCCTTCAACTCTGGCAGATTGTGTCTCGCCGCTGTCTGGAGCTGGGCACGCGCCGTTGCCTGTGCTGACCGGTGGTGTGCGTGCAGACCATTCCTTCTGTCATCTGAAGAGCCTGCAGTCAGACGCTTGTTTTCCCTCTCTTGCCTGCCACGCGCTTCACGTGACGTCACTACTCGAGCGCGCGCGCGCGCCCTCTTTGACAAGTTCGGGCTTGTAAAAACGAAGTGTAGCCAGACGCTGCCGTTTGTTGTTACAGACGTGCGCGGGGAGAGGGTCGCGACTTATTTAATACCGGGGGAGGATGACATGAATTGACAGCCACTGGGCCGAGGGAGCTCTTATCCCGGCCTGGAGACAACTCGCATCCACACGTACCTTCTTGTCACCTTGAAGGCGGGACGGGGTTGCTAGTTCTGGCGGGAAACTTGTTTCCAACAAGCGTTCTAACCGTGAACCAAATCTGACGGAGTGTATTACTAGCGTCTGTCATAACAGAGTAAGGGGGCGGGTACAGGGAAGGGCTGCCGCCCCCAGGCCTCGTGACACGCCAAGACCTGCCCCTCACACACCACTACTGGCGCAGCCCCCTTCCAAGCAGCCACAGTGCTCAGCAGTGCCTTCATAGTCCAAACTGGTACTGTCCACAGCGCAGGCTCCGTAGAAGAAAAGGCGCCGACTCGGAGGAGATGTGCTTTTATCAGTGAATGTCTTGGGAAGTGGAGACTGTTAAAGACACGGCTCTGAATTGATCACAAAGAATAGTACTCTAGAACGGTTAATTACAGAGACGAGCACAGTACTTTCTCCTGGTTGGTGGTGTTAAAGGCGATATTATTCCAGAATGTATACCTACGGGTCTCCAAAAAGTATACATCATATTCATTGGGATATTTCAAGTCTCTGTTGCGTTCCAATGTGTAACGAGGAAATGAAAAAAGCGAATCATGTGGGGATTTCTCTTGTTTTAATGCGCAGTTTATGAGTCTTTGAAACGGGGAAAAGTTCGTGTGGAGGAGTGTCAGTGAAATGCTCCCGTTCCATGAATACGGCGAACCGATAAAACGACGTGCTCTCACCTTCGGTGCAGGGGGGCAGGGCACAAGGAGGCTGCAGGGAGAAATAGTTATTGCATACATGCCAACAATCTGGTGCACCTGGGAAGGAGAACTTGTCACGAAAAGAGGGAGAAAATGATTGGATTCTCCCACTGGAATACTTTGGGTTTACTTTATTTTAGGAGGAGAAAGTTAAAAATAGCAATATTTTCATTGAAAAAACAGGAGTCTTCCACCTAAATTGGGAGGGTTGGCATGTATGATATTGCAGTCTTCTGAACTTCTTACAGTGCCCGTATGAACTGTAATGGTTCTTTCTGCTGCTTTTATACATTTCAAGGTTTTCATTGATGGCGGTGGCATCTTCATAATTTGCGTAATGGTGTTCATTTACTTTCGTTCACAGGGCTGCCCTTTCCATGTCCCATCTTTCGCTATTATCTAATACTATGCAGTTTTCCTTTTCACTACTTTCTGCGGCTTACTGTATCTTGCTAGTGTATTCTTGTAGGTAATTTTACCTTGACTTCTTCTCTTGGGTGGATCTTGGTTGCTTTAACACCATACAGCTTTTAATTTTAGTTATTTTTTTATTGGCGTTTTCTAAGACATGAATCGCAAGCACATTCATTTTGTATCGCTAATGCTTCATTGCTTTTGCTTAAAGCAGATGTCTCTAATGTTTATGTTTTTGGTATATTTGGTAATAGACACTCAGAGTGTAAATAAATCGAATTTGGCCTATCTGCCGGTAATACGTGACAAAGGTTTTACTCGCACTGTGTCAGGTGGTGTCATCCTGTGAGATGCTTGTGACGAATCAACGTGCAGCGCTGCCAGTGGTCCAAGGATGAATATCAGTTTCTAAACCATCAATCAGCCCCACATCTCTAGTACAACAGAAGGGATCCGAACATATTGGGACACAAGTCATTTATAAACCTCCTTGTCCCATTTTGGTAACGTGGATGGAACGGCCAGCTTATCTCCGCAAGGGCGTGGTCGTTGGTTAGTTGCAACACAGCGAAAATACAATTATTACCCAATGATACAATGGACTGTCGAGTGAAGGTTGTATCAAAATATCTACTTTATTATTATAACAGACAGTTCTAGCACACTACAAAAACCAGCCCACTATGTAAAGCAACACAGAGGATGGTCAGTTTCACAAAGGAAAGGGATGTACTCTGGATACTGACAGGAGGGTAGTCTGTAAAGCAATCAGTGTTAACTGTTGAAGGTTATTCGGTTTCAGCATCAAGGGAGCAAGTCACTAAGAGTCTTCAGAGAAGGACCAGGGGGACACAACCACAATGTATCTGGTGCTTGAGATGTTCTTGATTCTCAACAGCGTTGAGTCAGTTCCAGGATGCTTTGCTGCTTCTGCGACAGAGTTCAAGATGGGAGACAGCTGCGGGTATGAGGCGGAAGGTAGTTCGGCAAGCGAGGCTGGACGGATGGCTGCAGGCTGGCCTACATAGTGGCTCGGGGTCAAGAATCGTCTCTGTGCTGGTTGGCGGATCTGGAACACTGGTCGAGGCATCTCGGTAGCTTTAGTGACTGCAGCGTAACAACAGTCAATGGTGCAGTCAGTAGTGGTTTGAAGCTCAACTACCTCGAAAATGTCCTTAAAAGATGGACACTGGTTGATGCTTGTGTGGCACCCCTCCTAGCTTCTTCGTAGGGCTCGTGGCGTCCTTTCAAGGCAGACGGTCTAAAGCTGAGGAGAGTGTTTGCAGGCAACAGCCTTCTCCTTTATTCAGAAACTCTCTGGCACTTCCCACCTAGGAAGTTTTCTGGCAGAAACTAGCAGGGCAAGCTGTGTGCTGGCTGGGTACCGGTTTTGGAACTGTTGGACGGGTCCTCTGAGTCAAGTATTTCCCTCTGTTTCCTGTGAGATGTTTAGGGGAGGAATCTTGCTTCTCTCTTGGAAATGCTGGCCTTCCTTCACTGGCGGAAGATGTAAGACAGACTGTACCTTCAGCCAGGGTCCGAACGAGTCCTTCTTCTTACTCCTTTCAAATTCGTCTGATGATCTAAGTGAGGGGCTCAGCCCTCTATTATAGCCAAATTGGCCCAGTGATTGGTGCAGGCTAAGCCTACCTTAAGGGACCAATCCGGGGTCCCCACCAACAATCTTCTGTTATGCCTGAGGTCAGGACCAGAATGCTTTGCAACAGGAAAGGTAAGAGGTGACAACATGTACTCCTAGATCCCACCCATCTTCCTGTCTGTTGTAGATCAAAGTGGCTCTCGGGTTAAATGAGCTCCCCTGTGGCTCTCGATCAAAGTGCAGGTCTCCCTTGAGGTTTGTGGTGAAAACAGACTTCTGTCTCCTTCAAATCACAAATTTTGTCCCTCTGAAAGGGGCCCGCTCTGCAGGGGCTGCCTACAGTAGTGGACCCAGACATGCCATTCCCTGTCCTTCATACAGAGGGTGGGAGCTAGCTTCAAGGTGACACATTGCATATCAAACAGGTGTTACTTTTCCTGCCCATTGTTAGGTTCTGTGACCAGGCCTATTCACAGGCTTGCTTCAATTAACTCCCAGCAGTATGCGCCGCCACCACACAGATCATAGACAATAGCACTGGGCATATCCATGGAGCCTTTGATATTTAATTAGGCTGGCCATGGGAGGAGGATGGTGTTGCCCTTCTCCTCTGGGTACTTTCGTGCACCCCTGGCTGTCACCTGTCAAATAAATGTGACAAGTAGGACTGCGCCTGTAGGATGTGTCGGATGTGTCCCCAGAGTACACTGGACTATGTGTTTGTTGTGCGGTGAGCATTAGAAAATGTGTGTGGATTAGCTCCACACAGTTTCGGAGATTGATCTCCCATCATTCAATTTCCTAAAAAATCATCAAAAAAAGGCCAGATGAGCGCACACTCCCTGTGAGGATGGTAGAATCCCTCACATGCCCCCCAGCCTCAACATGTGAACCACCACCCTACTGATGGCCTGGTTCGTCATCAAGGACGAAAGTACTGGCTGAGGCCATCTGCATTTCCATGCTGGGAGTCTGGCTTGTGCTGGATGTCTATATTTAAGCCCTGTAGGGATATGGCCCAACGCAAAAGCTTAGGGTTCTCTCCTTGCATGGCCATTAACCATCGCAGAGGCCTGTGATTTGTCTGGATCGTAAATTGAGACCCAAAGATGTGGGGTTTCAGCTTCTTTATGGCCCACATGTCTGCATACTCCTCTTTTTCTACGACAGTCCAGTTCCTTTCCCTTTTTGTCAACCACCTGCTAATGTAGGCAACAGGTTGTTCTACCCCTTCAGAGATCAGCTGCGCTAACACTGCTCCAATCCCAAAATCACAGGCGTCTGTCTGGATAATGAACTCCTGACCATAGTCTGGCACTTTCAGGACTGGGGCCCTGCAGAATCCATCCTTTAAATCCTGAAAGGAGGTTTGACAGGCAGGTGTCCAAGTTACCTTCTTCGGCATCTTTTTGGAAGTTACATCATTCAGGGGCATGGCAATGGTCCCGTACACTCTGATGAACAACCAGTAGTACCCGGTGAGACCTAGAAAGGCTCTCTTCAACGTCTGTGTGGTGGGGATGTCCCACTCCTTCACAGCCTGTACTTTCACTTTGAGAGGTTGTTTCTTACCTCCACCGACCAGGTCTTGTGGGGGATACATCAGAGAGACCATGCACAAGGTCACCACCAAGAGGTGACCTGGCCATGTCGAAGGCTGAGCCAAAGCCAAAGGGGAAACCTAAGGCTAAGGGAGTCAGAAAATCAAAAAGAGGGAAAGAAAATATTTCCCCAAACTCACCTGCCACTGAGGTGGAGGAAGTTGGTCAAGCATCTGCACCTGACGAGGAAGAGGTTCTGCCTGAAATACTCAACCCACCTGACCATTATGAATTCCAAAGTTTATTGGTTGAAGGTGGTCCTGATAGGGAAGAGTTCTGTGAGGGCCAACTTGAGTGCTCATCTTTGGAAGGCCTGAGGAGACAGGCCTGCTCCCAGCTTGACGGTGAACCTCCTGGGAAGCATAGGATTTATTGGGAAGGTGGGCCCCTGTATAGTGAGCCCACAGAGCCCACTGAAGGAGACCATAGGACAGTGGTCTTCAAACTTTTTTGGCTGGGGCCCCCCTGAGCAAAATTTGGGCAGGATGGGACCCCCCAGAAATGCCAAATGGACAGTATATATTGCGCGCCGTCACCTGCTCCCATCACAGTCGCTGGGCTCCCTCATCCCACTCCTACCCAGTCGCTGGTCTCTCCCCACCCCATCACACACCCTGGGCTCTCCCCACTCTGCTCCCACCACTATCCCATGGTTCCCGCCCATTGTGCTCCCACCATAGTCCCTGGGTTCCCCCCATCCCGTTCCCAACACAGTCTGAGGGCCAGTGGCAGCTGGTGATTTTTTTAAAGTGGAGGGGCATAACTATTTCCCCAAAAATGCCATAGTGACCGAGCATAGTGAGGGAGCCCGAACCAATAAAGGGGTGTTCGTGGGGGTTTTCCCCCTGTGAATTTTTTTAAAATAATGGATTAAAATGTTGCATTGTAGAGCATAATTTTAACAAAAACATGGCTAAATAGCCAAACAGTTTGCAATTGGTGCTGGGGGGCTCAGGGGGCAGGCATTGATATTGATATTTTATTTCTATAGCGCTCGTACACAAGTGTTTCAGAGTGCGACAAGGCAAGGGAGGAGAACAGAGGAGAATAAAACTGCAATCTTACTAGGCCCAGTGACATTGAGAACGCACAAGTGCATGGGAGAGGGGGAGGGTAAAAGTGCATGGAAGGGGGGAGAAGTGGAAAGTGGGAAGCAGAGGAGAAATAGATAAATAACAATAAATAAATAATAAAGGCAACAAACAGTGGTAGTGCAGCCAGCAATTTGCAATTTTTAAGGCAGCAGACAGGGTAGGTCTGATAAGTGCAGGAAGAAAAAGGGGGGGCGTTATGGGTACAGATACAGACCCCAGTGCAAGGGGTGGCCCGGAGGCAGTGCGGGAGGGTGGCGGGCTGAGCAGGTACCTGGGCACAGAGTGTGGCCAGGTGCATGGTGCCAAGAGAGAACAGATCAGCAGGGGAGAGGGGGAGCGAAGGCAGAAGAAAAGAGGAAGGTCTTGAGGTTCTTCCGGAACCGGAGATGGTTCTCCTCAAGTTTTAGAGTGGCAGGACGGCTGTTCCAGAGGGAGGCCCCAGCCGAAGACAGAGATCTACCCCCAGCTCGTTTCTTTGAAAAACGACTGACCCTGAGGGAGTTGGAGTTAGAGGAGCAAAGAGTTTGAGAGGGGAGGTATTTGCGGAGGGATAGCTGAAGGTATTTTGGACCAAGGCCCCAGAAAGCCTTGTGGACAATGCAGAGGGTTTTGAATGATAGATGTCCAGTAAAAATATACCATCCCTGTCCCCTGGGCCCCACTGGTCCTAACACAATCAACATGATTATGTGTGTATGCAAGGCGCTGGACATTAATACAGCAATCACTCTATCATTTACATGAGCATCCATCACCATACACTCACTCATAACATAAGCATACACGCATCCATACACATGTTTGAATAAAAACAATGAACATAAACGTACCTTCTGCATTGGCCTGCATGCAGGTGCTGAAACGTCCTGCTCCAGGCTGCTGTGTCCGTATGTGCGAGGAGGCGCAGGAGCTCCCCCTCAGACATACAGACATGCAGTGCCCCAGCCAGCATTTCCAATGAGCTATGCAATGCTGGCGAAGTAAAATGCCGCAGCACCTGCATGGCTCAGTGAGCATGTGCGGCTGGGGAACTAAACTGAACTGTCAAAGGGAAACAATGTTTCCCTTTGACAGTTCAGCAGCCCAGGATCACTCCATTAGCTGGAAAAAGCAGCTGAGGGAGTGCTCACTGTTTCACTGGGCTGGCTCCTTAGCTCCTCCATAATGGGTGAGGGGCCACTGGGTGGGCGCCCCCTCGCCATTATGGATGAGCCGCCAGGCTCAGACAGGACTATAGGGCAATGCCTGCACCAAAAATGTAAAATGCTGGTGTGGGCCAGTCAAAATGGGCCACCAATTTTGCCAATGTGGACCAGTTTGATGAGTTACTTAACTATGCAGTTAGCAATTTTGACCATTGTTGCTGAATATATCACAATTTACTTACATTTTAATGCAAAGCACCCCCTTTGGTACTATTGAAACAGTGGGCTTCATTACAACTCTGGCAGTAGCTGTGCCGGTAAAACCGGCACGGCTGCCGCCGGAGTTGCATCCGGGTCCGGACCCACGAATGGGCAATTACCAGGTCATACCAAGTTAGGCAGTCCTGATAATTGCCCTTTTGTGGGTGCCGGTACCAGTAGTTCCCAATTCCCATTTGAGCCCAGTAGGGCTCAATGGGAATGGGGAGCTCGGATGCACTGGCACCATTAATAATGATGCCGGTGCATCCGATGAACTGTGCTCGCGGGTGCCGCACGGCCTGCCAGGTCAGACCTGGCAGGCTGTCAGGCACCCGTGAGCACAACTCTTACTATGGCGGTACGGTAGCAACGGTGCCGGTAGCTTACCGGCACCGTTGTTACCATACCGCCATAGTTGTAATGAGGCCCAGTCTGTGACTAAAGGAATGAATATCCATTTACAACTGTGGGCCACTTTTTTATTGTTGCCTGAGACAGTTTCATGCTTCAGCCCGACCATGTGAGCCACCCCTGCCCATTTCTTCCAATCTAAAAAAAAGAAAAAAACTTTCTTTTTTAAAAAATATTTCATGCTGAGCTCTCAGGCCCGCCCCAGGGATGCACCCGCGGACCCCTATGGGGTCATGCCCCACAGTTTGAATACCGCTGCCATAGGAGGTGGGTGGTCCCCCTTCAAGTCAGACCCTTCCGCCTGCAACTAGTGTACAAAGTCCCCCTGCTGGTCACCTTGGGATCAAGAGAACCAAGCAAAGGTTATCCATGCACATCTACTGGTCCAAGATGGGGGTGCAAGTAGAAGGTCATTGCAGGAGTTGTGCAACATGCCAGATCTCTGGAAAATGTGGCTCAATGATCAAGGCTCCATTGGTGCTCCATTGGTGCCACTCCCTGTTGTGGGAGAGCTATTTGAGAGGGAAGGGATTGATATTGTTGGCCCCCTTGACCCTCAGACATCCTCTGGCAATAGGTTTGTCTTGGTGCTGGTCGACCATGCCACCAGATATCCTGAAGCCATCCCATTGAAGACAGTGACTGCTAAGTCAGTTGCTAAAGCTTTACTTGTCATATTTACTTGGATTGGCTTCCCTAAAGAAGTTGCGTCTGACAGAGGCAGCAACTTAATGTCAAAGTGTATGCTAGCCATGCGGAAGGATTGTGGGGTCACTTATACGTTTTCATCAGCTTATCATCCACAAACAAATGGCTTAGTTGAGAGGTTTAATAGAATGCTCAAAAGCATGACTGGTGCTCTGGAAAAACCTCAAACGAGAAAATGGATCTCATGTTGCCATGCTTGCTCTTTGCCTACAGATAGGTACCTCAAAAGGGGTTGGCTTTAGTCCCTTCAAGCTTCTTTTTGGTCACCCTGTGAGCGGACCACTGGCCATAGTCAAGGAAGGGTGTGAGCTCCCCACTCCTCCCGTCACTACCAACGTGGTGGACTATGTGTTGGGTTCAAGGAAAAGGATGGTCCTCCTGATGGCTTAGGCCAGTGACAAGGTGAAGGCTGGTCAGGCATTGGTCAAACATTGGTATGACCAGAAAGCTTAACTTTTTCAGTTTACCCCATGTCAAGAAGTCCTGATTATGAATCCCATAAGGCCTCGAGCCCTATAAGATTAATGGTCAGGCCCTTACACAGTTGTAGAGTAGCCGGGTTAGGTCAACTATTTGGTGGACCTAAGAAGGCCTGGACAGGCCCCAAAAGTGTTTCACATAAATAGACTGACGGCTTTCATCCCTAGGGTTGAAATAGCTGCACTGCTACTGGCATCAGATATGGAAGAGGAGGAATTGGGACCTCTACCTGACTTATTCCAGAATGGTCCTTCAGATGGCTCCATTGAGGACATCCATGTGGCCCCTCACCTGACTTCTGAGAAACAAGAGGAAGTAACTTTGCTGTTTCAGTTCTCCTTGTTCTCACTGACTGTAACGCTCACCTGATTCCCGCAGAGGCGCCGGTCTTGACTGGGTGAATGCCGTATCTTCAAAGGTGATGTGTAACACACGGTTGGCTCTTTGGGCTGGACCTCTGTGCACTGTATGTCTGACTCGAAGAGTAAGATGTCTACAGATAGAAAATATGGGATTAATGAACTGGGGTTATTGGGTGCCTCTCTCCTCTTCCCTTTCTCTTCTCCTGTAGAACCCCAAAGGTTAACACCCTCACCTTAGGTAAGTGAACGCCGAGCTCTCCATCTGCCTCGGGGCAGGGTGCCGTAACCAGTTTCTTCACTGGATAAGGGTGCAGGCCTCTTGACCTCAGAGGACTGCTGTCCGTCGTTAACTGCACGAACGGTAAGTTCTGGTCACTTCAAATGTCTTAAAAGTCTTTTGTAATGATATCTCTTGTTTTACAGGGTTCCGGCGATGGCGGATGGCGGGCTGATGAGAGTTGAGGATCGAACCCGCGTGAGGAATAGAAGCGCCTGGAAGCACGTAAGTAAGCGCTTGTAGCCTGCTTCACGATGCGCACTAACTGTCCCTTTTATCTTGCAGGTACAAGTTAGGAGCTTTAGAGAAGCTGAAGGGTGCTGGAATACCCACTGGATTCGGCGTGGGAAGGAGTAATGGCACGTGAGTAATAAAGTTGCCCAATGTCTTTAAACGCACCTTCTTTTGTCTTTCAGATGCGGGATGCAGCGCCG
The DNA here is from genome assembly GCF_040938575.1 of Ambystoma mexicanum. Lineage (NCBI taxonomy): Eukaryota > Metazoa > Chordata > Amphibia > Caudata > Ambystomatidae > Ambystoma > Ambystoma mexicanum. Next base: position 836,248,428 of record NC_090923.1, read on the forward strand.
AAGGCCTCTGGAGCGTGCGAAGAGCTGGTAAGCTTTTGTCTTTCAGATGCCGGAATGCAGTGCGAAGACCTCCGGAGCATGCGAAGAATAGGTAAGCCTTTGTCTTTCAGATGCCGGAATGCAGCGCGAGGCGTTGGTGACAGCCGATGGACCAGGTAAGAGATGCGCTGCCACTGAAGACCGTAGTGCTAACCTGTTCTTTCTTTGTCTTTACAGGTGCTGCTGAAGACTGGATTCCAGGATGGTAAGCCTTTGTTCCCTTAGGCCCAGGATCAGAAGCAGAAGACACGATGAGCGTTCTGCTGCAGAGAATGCAGAATAACGCAAAGCAAGATTCATCCATCGGGTGTGGTTTAAATAGCCTCCTGTAGTGCTTAGGTGTCTCCTTCCACAGCCACGCCTAGGTAAGAAAAGAGTTCCTGCTTTCCAGAAGAGTTCCAGTGTTCTGAACCTAGGGAGTGGCTCCTGCCCCACCCAACAGGAAAAGTAGTCCCAAACAGAAGAGGATCAGGGGTTCAACTGGCAGGTAAGTAAGCAGCATGGTCTGCTGCAGGTAAGTCCACCCAAGCATTATGAGCCCGGCGCTTCCAGCGCTGGGACTGGGCATCTTTATGAGCCTGGTGCCACTGGCGCCAGGACAGGGTCCAAAAGGTCCCAATTGGGGCTGGCTGGCACTCGGAACCGGGGTTATGGGTCTGCTTCCAAGGGAGTCGGGCAAGTCCCGATCTTTTGGAAGCAGAGATCATGACACTGACTCCAGGTTTGACACCTTGGTGCAAACATGAGATTGACACTGGAGATAGTGTACCTACCAAAAGCAGGGGATGCAGAATGTCAGCCAAGTTAAGATCCCACATTAAGGCTGAGGTAAACAAGATGTTAGATCTAGGAGTGATTAATCCTCCAGTCCAGCCCTGTGGTTTTGGTGCCAAAAGCTGGTACCTCTAAACGTATGTTTTGTGTGGATTATAGGGCTCTGAATGCTGTCACCAAGACAGATGATCACCCACTACCTAGAACCGATGAGCTAGTGGAAACCTTGGGTGCCTCCAAGTACCTCAGCACATTTGACACTGCTGGCTAGTGGCAAAAAAGCCTTATCAGAGCATGCCAAGAAGAAGACCGCATTCTCAACTCCAGAAGGCCTTTACCAGTTCAGGGTAATGCCCTTTGGGTTGAAAAAGGCACCTGCCACTTTTCATAGGCTTGTTAACCATGTTCTAAATGGGATGGATGTTTTCTACTTAGCATATCTGGATGATTTATCTGTCTTTAGTGCCACCTGGGAAGAACATGTAGAGCACCTTAGAATTGTGTTACAGGCTCTTCAAAAAGCCCGCGTAACCATAAAGGCCAGCAAGTGCCAGATTGGTCAAGGATCAGTGGTCTACCTTGGACATAAAGTAGGTGGAGGGAGGATTCAGCCTATAACCAGTAAGGTACAAGCAGTCAAGACTGGCCTACCCCCACTACCCAAACCCAAGTAAGAGCCTTCTTAGGACTCACTGAGTACTACCGAAACCTTATGGCAGACTATGGCACCATAGCTTCCCCTCTGACTGCTCTCACCACTCCAAAGATGCCTAAGAAAGTCTCTTGGTCTGAGGAGTGTGAGAAGGCCTTCAATGGCTCAAAAGACTCCCTGTGCCAGGCCCATGTTCTCTGGGCCCCTGACAACAAACATGCTTTTATTGTGCAGACAGATTCCTTTGACAGATTCCTTTGATTCCTTTGAGTGTTGTACTATTACAGATAGATGAGAAAGGCAAGGAACACCCGATTGGATTAATTAGTCGCCAGTTTAAAGACAGAGAGCTCAGGTAGTCTACTGTGGAGAAAGAATGATTCTCTGTTGTGTGAGCCCTAAGGAAGCTGCGGCCCTACCTCTATGGGACCCACTTCAGTGTGCAAATTGACCAAAAGCCCTTAAAGTGGCTAATGAACAAGAACGGAGCGAATCCAAAGTTGCTCAGGTGGTCCATAAGCCTGCAAGGGTTTGACGTCACCATTGAGCTCTGAGGTGCATTTAAAGGCCCTAGGCATGTGGAAATAGAAAATTAATATGAGGCCGGGAAGCCCAGAAAGAAACACACCAACACAGGTTACAAAGAACATACAAGTGCTTTATTTAAAAGCTACAACAGTTACCAAAGTCAATTGACAAACGGATAGCTATTCGGCTCTCAGAGTAACATAACGAACTTCAACGAGGGTTCGATGCGTTAGTGAGAGAGACCGCACATTGGAATACTTGGGTCTTTTATACAGTTTGTCCAGCCCTTGGCCAACCCCCTTGCGGGTTAACTATTCTGTGAGCCGGGCCTATGGGTTCCTTGCCAGGTCAATCCTTTAATATATGCATTTTGATTAGTTTAACTGATATAGTTGTACATTTACATATAGGTCAACGGTAGGACAAGGTCTCAGTTCGCGACCCCGACAAGTGGCCTGCAGGCATATTAATTATTCATGTGTACCGAGGTCACAACGGCCAGAATCTTACTCAGAATGTCATTCGGCCTCCATTTTGATGTTCAGGAAGACTTCCATATAACAAGAGAACCTAAAATGGCGGCTTAATCCAAGATGGCGACTTACATTACTTTCTCTAAGGTCAGGACCTTGCCGTGGAGTTTGTTCACATATGATGTTTAGACAACTTGGCGTAGGCCAATACACATACAATTGTGGCGATAGGAGGCATAATATTGTTTCAATTCCGACAAACCCTCCTTTTGGCCTATGTCAAGTGCTAATATAATTTCTAATATCTCTGTTAATAACTCCAGGCATTGTCGTCCATACATCCTGAATCATTGTCCGTAATATCTATAGCCATTAGGTCGTTCATCAGAACCTCTTGTAACACAAACTATTTAGATGCTGTATCTGGGGCATACATTTTGCGCCCTATTGTGCTCACTGCCTGAGCACAACATCCCCTAGCATTACACATATACTAGGTAGACATTGGAAACAGCAACAAAGGAAGAGCAGAATTCCCAAAATAACCAGTATAACAGAAAGCACCTTCCAACCCCAGGATCGTAGAGAATCCCAGAACCAAGCGCTAATATTCCAACCTCCCACAGGAACATGCACTTCAGAACTAAGGATGTGCAAGTTCTGTATTGCTTTGAAAATTGTCGGTGAGGAATCTGGTACAAAAACACTGCAAGCGGACCCCACTAATTTGCATACTCCACCACGTTCTGCCAGGATGACATCTAATGCCATCCGATTTTGGAGTGCTACCAATCTTATTGATTTTTGTTCTAGTGTCATATTGTAGAGTATATCCGTGGTCCGATTGATGGTTCTCTCCAGTACCCTTGCTAGTCCCCTAATATTTTCAGAATTTGCTATCTGTCCCCAAAATGGCACAACTGATTTTGCTATATCTCCCAATACTTGCCCAGGGGTATCTCCGTTCTCGCCCGCCATGGGCGAGCCTTAGACACTTCCAATGTACTAGCTATAAATACCCCAGGTAACAGGATTCCCAAATAACAGGTTCCCTGCCAATCCTTGGGCAACCAGGGAAATGCTGTACTACCACAAACGAAATAGACAGGCCCCCCCACATATAGAGGCCTGTTCTCCCCGGTCAAATTTACAATGTTCACACAACCTTCAAAGTTTCCCATTGACCGAGTGCCATTTCTTTGTACACAAAAGGGGACTGAATCGGGGCTATGATTAATAGAGTAGGAAGGAGGCACAGCATCCTTATTGCCTATCGGAGCCATTTTAAAGGAAATTAGAGTTTGAAAAGGAAGAGATAGTTTATCAGATGGCCTAATAGAAGCAACATTAGGTTTACTTCTATTTGCAAAAAGCGAGCATCCCAGGGGAGTCAATTCACGTTTCTCAAAATCATTTAAATTAGTTCCATCAAAGTTCCCTGAGATGCTATCATTCCAACGGCCAAAGAATAGTGCTCTAAGAGAGGCATAGCAAGCAGTCGTTAAAGGTAAAGGGTGAATATACCATCCTAGCCCCTTGTTCCCATGTTGCGGTAAATGGGTGCAAATCCAGCAATTACTCTTATTAAAAATGGCATGCGTTGAATTCATTATTATCATTAAAGTGTTATTATGGTATTTTCGTCTATGCTGGGAGTCTCTAGGTGACAAAGTATGAAGGTGTACAGAGGGAGTCAAAGCAGTAGGTACAATCTCAATTGGCAGTAGAGGTTTAGAGGGTAAATTTCTTCGAAGTACCAAAGTCCCACAGCAGTAACTATACAAATTCCAATTATCATTAACACAACACAGCAATATGTTTTCGGGGCCCAGGCACATTGTTCGTTGTCCGAGTTGGTCACCCCCTTATTTACAAGTCCAATGCGAGCAGCAGCGGTGGAGGTGGCAGGCATCGTAGTTTCTCAATCGATGACCCCAATGTTCATTGCTGGCGATGCTACGGTCGCGCGACTTCTTAGTCCTTCCCCAACCCTAGCCAGCAGAATCCATTTTTCCCTTTTTTTAAAAAAAAACTTCCTTTGCAAGAGAAAAACTCTCAAATAACTTTTTCTTTCCAGATTCACAGGCAAGACCCGTGCCATAGTTCTATTTTCTTCGTCGAAGGTCGTACCTGGTGGTACCCAGTACTGTTTGATCCGGAAATAGGGTAACGTCACTTCCTGAGGGAAGCAACGTATCGGAGGCGACAGAAGTCGCAGAACTTGAAACAGTGTTTTTCGGAAGTGACCTTTTCAAAAGAGTGCAGAGACAAAATGGACTGTTCCCCAAGCTCCACGGGCTCAGAGAAATTCTCCGACCACTCACAGTGCTGTTTGCTACTCCAGGATCAGAGATTGTAGCATCAGCGAGGGGTTCTGCTTCTTCTGTAACGTGTGGCGTTGGCTGAGGAAGTTTCTTGACATGCGTCGCGTGGATCCAATGCTTCTTTCCAGCCACCCGCACTGCTGTCTGGGTGACCAACAGCACCTGATAGGGTCTCCGCCAGCGAGGCGCGAGACAGGAAGACCTTTCGTAGGCCTTCACTAGGACCCAACCTCCAGGCTGAATATCGTGTCCTGGGCCCGTATACCGTACAGGTAAAGCTGATTGGACCTGATGATAAATGAGATACAGATTTTTAGTCAACTGGTTACAGTAGTCTACAAGCAATACATTGTCGATCTCCCTCAAGGTTTTGGGCTTCGGAAGGCCCCAAATGTTAGCAGGTCTCCCCATCACTACCTCAAATGGAGAGAGCCCAGTCTTAGTTTGAGGTGTGGTACGCATGGCTAACAATACAATAGGTAAGGCATCCGGCCATTTCAGTTTGGTGCCGACACATGTTTTGGCAAGCTTATTCTTTAGGCTACCGTTATGTCTCTCTACCAACCCAGCACTTTGAGGATGTCTAGCCGAGTGAAATCGCTTTTCAAAGTGTAACGCTGTGCATATCTGCAAAATTACTGCTGCAACGAAATGGGGACCGTTGTCCGACCAAATTACCCTAGGTAGCCCAAATCGTGGAAAGAATTCCTTTACCATAGTCTTTGCAGTGGTCATGGCAGTAGCATCCTTAACGGGGAAAGCCTCAACCCATTTACTAAAGGCACAAATAATCACAACAACATGTTTTAGATTGTTACACCGTTCCATCTCAATAAAATCAAAGTGGATGACCTCGAAGGGAACAGAAGGGGGGCCCAAAGCTACCCCTTGGAGTTACTGTCCCCTTTCCCCACATTGTGCTGTAAGCAAATCATACAATTCTGAACATATCGCTGTGCAATCTTCAAAATTTTACCATTCACCCAGACTTGTTCTAACATTTTCGTGATCTGCTGAGCACACACATGCGTAGGACCGTGTGCCATCGTAACCATTGCCAGCACATATGAATCAGGGAGCAACCATTTCCCTTCAGATATATCCACCCACCACCCATCGTCATCCAGTTTCCCCATCCCTTCGGCCCACCTTTTAGATTCTTCTATTGTGGCATCAGTTTGGATATCTCACACAGACCCAATACCCTCATCCATTCCATAGGCATCTTTTGTTTCCCTTAGAGCATTCATGTCTGCGCTAAGGTCTGTGGTCGTTTGCCTGGCTATCTGGTCAGCAAAAGCGTTCCCTTTTCCCACATCATCTATGACCTTACGATGTGCTGCACATTTCATGATCGCTAACTGCCTAGGGAGTGAGAGTGCCGAGAGCAATTGCATGCTGAATCTTGGTCCCATGTGAGGTTAGGAACACTCTTTCCGACCAGAGCCTCCCAATGTTGTGAGCCACCCCAAAGGCGTACTGGCTATCAGTATATATGTTTACTGTATGCCCTTCGGAGAGTTCACAAGCTCGGGTCAACGCTATAATCTCTGCGGCCTGCGCGGAGTTATGCGGAATTCTCTTAGTTTCAACAACCGTACTCAACGTAGTAACTGCGTAGGCAGCTGTAGATGTACCATCTGGGAGTTTGAAGCAGGAGCCATCACAAAACAGCTCCCCTTCCGCATTGCCCAAAGGAGTATCTATAAGGTCTATACTGCCCTTCGTTTCCTGTTCAGTAGTATACAGGCAGTCATGTAATTCTTCGTCACCGCAAACAGTATTTTGCGGGAAAGGTAGGAGTTCAGCCGGATTAAGAACACAACACCTCTTAATTTGAATGTGAGGGGCAAACAGAATTAATTCATACCTTGTTAGCCGTGCAGAGGTGAGGTGTTGCGTTTGGGTTTTATTCAATAGGACATCTACAGAGTGAGGTACCATCAAAATTAAATCATGGCCTAGGACCATTCCCTCACTCTGTTTTACAGACGCGGCAGCAGCAGCGACAGCTCGCAAACATCTTGGCAAAGCGCATGCGACAGGATCAAGGGCGGAAGAGTAGTAGCCGCACGGCCTATTCTTCCCTCCGTGTTCCTGTGTTAACACAGCCAAAGCACATCCATCACATTCATTCACAAACAACACAAAGGCCTTGTCATAATTTGGAGTACCCAGAACCGGTGCAGAGCATAACGCAGTTTTGAGAAGCTCAAATGATCGTTGATGTTCCGATTTCCATGGCAGCGGCAAAGAAATGCCCTTCTTCGTCAAAGCCAACATCGGTTTTATCACTAGTGAAAGGTTCCGGATCCACAACCTACAGTAAGAAGCCATACCTATTAAGGCTCTGACTTCCTTCTGTGTATTTGGAACAGACATGCCAGAAATGTGTTTTATTCTTTCAGGTGTCAATCTTCTCCCCTCCTTTGACAGGAGGTAGCCTAAATAGGTGACCTCCTGACAACAATATTGAAATTTTTTGAGCAAAGCTTCATGACCGTTTTTAGCCAGATGAACAAGCAACAATACAGTGCCTTCTTTACAAGCACTTTCAGAATCTGCAGCCAAAAGCAAGTCATCGACATACTGAAGCAGTGTACAAGTAGGTGGCAATTCAAGGGTATCAAGCTGCTCTTTCAAAGCTCTACTATAAATGCTTGGACTTTCAGTATACCCTTGAGGTGCACGAGTAAATGTGAACGAACGTCCTCCCAAGGTGAACGCGAACAAATATCTACTCTCCTTGTGTATAGGAATACTAAAGAAAGCATTCTTTAGATCCACAACACTAAAGTGCGTAGCTGTAGCAGGGATCATTGTTAGTATCGTTGTTACATCAGGCACAATTGGAAATTGTGGGGCGACAACTTTGTTAATAGCACGTAGATCAATTATGAAACGGTATGGGATTGCATTGTCACCTTTCTTGTATACAGGCAAAATCGGGCTGTTACATAAACTACCTGCAATCTCTTCAATCACTCCTCGATGCACAAAATCGGAGACAATGCACTTCAAAGCACGCTCGCCCTCAACTGATATTTTATATTTCAGAATGCGTGGTAGTTTAACTCCATGTTTCAAAACTATTTTAACGGGCTCAATCTGTAGCACCCCGACATCATTGTCGTCAACCGCCCACAAACATTCCGGAACAACACTAAACTCAGGAGGCAATGGTCGAGTCAAAAACTGAGAATTGGGAAGTTGCTGTGGTGAAACCGTCAGTCGCACTCCGTCAGAGGAACAATGAATTAATGCATTCAGTTTCTTCAACTAATTTAGCCCCAGCAAATTCTCTCCACAGTTCGAAGTCAGGAGGAAGGGACAATGGTCCGTAAAGGGACCCAAAGAAACAGACACCGGCGAAGAAACCGGGCAAGCAATTGGTATGCCAGAAAACCCTACAGAAACATTTGTTTGCCCTGACAGTGGAATGTTTGGAACCCGGGAATGATCAATGGAGTACTTCTGTGCTCCAGTGTCTATCAAAAACTGATGTTTCCTATTCCCCACTAACAATTCAACGTAGGGACCTTTCTGATTAACGGGAATAGGTGAAGGTTCCAAACCCTGCTTCGGGGAGTCCTAACGAAATAAAATGTCGTCGGAAGGAAGCTCTTCAGAAAGGTAGGCAGCAGAAGGGTGATCAAATATGTTTCTCGTGTCCACACTCGAAGTCTGATTTTCCCGTGAAAAAGGTTGCTGAGGATCTTGCGAGAACTGACCTCTATCAGGGACCCCCGCTCCGGGGCGACCTCTAGGTCGTCTACCCATACTCCAAAATGCATTGTTTGACCTTTGTCGAAGGACGGGGCACTGTGCTCGCCAATGACCTTCCTGGCGGCAATAGGCACATTGATTAACATTCACAGGACCCAAAGGAGCGTTTCCTTTTGGGACATACTGACCTCTGGTCTGTGAAGTACCCCCTCTGGGATTTCTAACGATTTGTTGTAACAATACTTTAGTCTTCAAATCTCCTTTCCTCTTCTCTATTTTCTCTTTTTCATTATTAACACGGTTCTCATAATACTGAGCCATGTGCAAAACTTCAGATTGGGATTTCGCCTGCCAAGCGCTCTCAGAGGACATAATCTGTGAGTGGATGTCGGGCAACAATCCACGTACAAATTTGTCCACAAACAACCTTTTCCCAGACTCTGTGCCCAAGTCCTGTCCACTGAAGTCAGAGAATACCTGTTCGAATCTATTAAAGAACTCGGTGGCACCTTCAGTTTTTCCTTGAACACAGGCTGTAAGCTTGTCCCAAATAATTCTTTTCTCAGTAATTATGGTTTTCAATTTTGCGACAATTCTATCAGGCAAAGTAAGTATTACCTGAGGTGGTTTCTCACCAGCTGGTCTTTCCCCATCAAACCTAGTCATGTTAGCCCACGTATCTCCCAACCCTGGCACATCGTCTATTGTTCGAACCTGCTTCCATAAATCTACGGGCAGGAGTACAGGGAATAGCAAGTCAATATCACTTAAGGTGAACACAGAGGACTGCAAAACGGACTCTATCTCTTTGTAGAATCCTGTCGGGTTTTTCCTAATGTCGGGAATTGGTTGTCTAATAGTGTTCACTTCCTGTCGTGAAAACGGGACGTGAACAAATTGCGATACATAATGTGCAGGGATGTCCACAGCGGGTGCACCAGTCCCAGCGTTGGCGGGAATCTCAACCTTTGGGACAAATGTCGGAGGAACCTCTCTCATAGGCAACTGAGATATAGGTAACTCTGACCGCTTACTAAGCAACAGAGCCAGGTCGAGCGCTAAGGCAGCTGAAGAAGTGTTGGGCGAAAAAACCCTCTTACAAATACCCAATAACTCTATAGGACAACTAACCTTCTTCCTTACACATTCATCCTGCAGGTACTGTACCATTACCTGAATCACCTTCCTCTGCATTTCTACTGTATACTGACTATACGTGTCATATACTTCATCCGGCGGTATCGATGAATCCGAGATCCATTGAATCGCATCTTTGGTACAAATTCGTACTTCCTCAGATGCCGATCTACGACACGGAAGGAACCGTTTCTGCACATACATACTGTCATCTTCACCATCCTCATCCCGTAATTTCTAAAAGTCCCTCCTATACTCAAACAATCTCTCAACATGACCGTGTACTTTCTCCTCTGTGTCCCTCGAAAGCGCTAAAGTATTTAGATCCCTCTCCCCTTGTGGGAGATACGAATTATGTAATCTACCCCACATTACACATAAATGAGTCCCCAAACCTTCGATAAAACATTTTTCTCGGGAAAATTACCCATATTTGATAATGTGGAAAAAACGTTAGCTTGATCACCTCTCTCCATACAGTGCTTAGCCCATGCAAATAATTCCCGTTTCTTGTCTGCAGAAACAGTATTTCGAGTAACAATCTTTGACCCCGCACCCCGATCAACTTCAGTCAATACAGAACCACTCGGGAGCGGAGGTGTGGGCAAATTCAATGAGGGTGCAACTATCGGCGCAAGAGGAAGGGGTGGTAGGATAGGTGTAGGAACAACAACTGGAGAAATAGGAACAGTAGGTTGTACAGGGGGAACAGGAATAACAGCAGGAATGGGCAGAGCACCCGGTAGAGGATCATGCGGAGATGGCGCAGAGGCACCAGGCCTGCGTTCGTTTAACAATTTTTCAATAAATTCTTCAGAAGCATGAAAATCTTTAGAAGGATACATTTTCTGGATACCGAGTGAGAAAGCCCTATCCATATTTTTGGCTGACTCCGAATGTTTTTCCTTATCATATAACAACGCCTTTTCGGCATTTGTTTTATGACGGCGTGCATGTTTATCCCTACTTTTAAGCTGCTGCAACGCTTCTTTTTTCCAATTCTGCAAAACATCAAATGCTGCAGGTCTGGCCTTCTTTTTTAGCAAGACCGATTCTAGGTATTCAATACGGGGGATCTCGAAACTACCATTGATTGGCCACTGAAATTCGGAGGCATGTCTGTGCCAAATATCATTAAATACTATACTTCCAATGCCATACTTACAGTACATAGTACTTGCCGGCGACCCCTCCTGTGGTGCCGGGCAGCTAAATTCCAAAGATTGTCGATCGATGCGGAACAAAGCCCTAAAGCAGCTAGACAATTTCCCAGGCATTTCACAAAAAATTGGTGTTACCTGGTCAATAATTGTGTCTGCAGATACAATACGCCAAATTCAAATTGTCAGGGTTAAATTAAGAGTCGGGTCACGACTGCACCTGACCAAACCTAAGGAGGACCGTACGGTTTACCAAAGAACTTACCTAACGAATTTTACCTTGTGTTTGGTGGTTTCGACAAATCTGCCCGCCTCAAAAATGGACCCTCATCAAGATGCCGTGTCAGACCACACGACTATTGTCCAAGGATCGGATTGTGCAGTGCTGCCGAGGTATCGCGTCTCGTTCGTCGGGCCCGCAGTATCACACCGTCCGATCCCGGTTCGATAGTCTGCGTCAACCTTCAATGATCCGGCATCAATCTTGAGGGTCCCTGTTCGGGCGCCAACTGTGGAAATAGAAAAATAATATGAGGCCGGGAAGCCCAGAAAGAAACACACCAACACAGGTTACAAAGAACATACAAGTGCTTTATTTAAAAGCTACAACAGTTACCAAAGTCAATTGACAAACGGATAGCTATTCGGCTCTCAGAGTAACATAACAAACTTTAACGAGGGGTCGATGCGTTAGTGAGAGAGACCGCACATTGGAATACTTGGGTCTTTTATACAGTTTGTCCAGCCCTTGGCCAACCCTCTTGCGGGTTAACCATTCTGTGAGCCGGGCCTATGGTTTCCTTGCCAGGTCAATCCTTTAATATATGCATTTTGATTAGTTTCACTGATATAGTTGTACATTTACATATAGGTCAACGGTAGGACAAGGTCTCAGTTCGCGACCCCGACAAGTGGCCTGCAGGCATATTAATTATTCATGTGTACGGAGGTCACAACGGCCAGAATCTTACTCAGAATGTCATTCGGCCTCCATTTTGATGTTCAGGATGACTTCCATATAACAAGAGAACCTAAAATGGCGGCTTAATCCAAGATGGCGACTTACATTACTTTCTCTAAGGTCAGGACCTTGCCGTGGAGTTTGTTCGCATATGATGTTTAGACAACTTGGCGTAGGCCAATACACATACAATTGTGGCGATAGGAGGCATAATATTGTTTCAATTCCGACAGGCAGAAGCCCCTCTCACCCAAACAGCAGCATTTAAACACGGCCATGAAAAACGGCTTTGTTTTGCTCCTATTTCACATGAGTGGCAAGAATTCCTACACTGCAATCAAAAATGGCCCTGTTTTGCTCTTATTTCTCGAGTCGCAAGAAGTTCTACACTGCAACCAAAAACGGCCTTGTTTTACTTTAATTTCACCCGAATGACAAGAAGTTATACACTTCAACCAAAGACTGCCTTGTTTTACTTTTATGTCACATGAGGGGCAAGAATTTCAACACTACAACCAAAAACATCTTTTGCTCTCCCTTGCACATGAACAGCAGCTCTTTAAACACTGCAAACGAAAAATGGCATGGCTTTTTCTTTGTGTTCATGTCAAATTAAAGAACCATAGGGAAAGGGGGCCTGCCCATCATCGTCAATGGACCAACAGCAAATGTAAATCCACCCAAGAAGGAGAAATCAAGGAATCCTGTGACCTGCAAGACATGATTTTAAACATTAAAAGCATAAATGGCCTGCACATATGTGAAAATAAAAACAGCTTTAAAAAGCCACTGTGGAAAAAGATAGCACTGCTCACACAGAGAAATGTCAGGGAAATATGAATGTGGGGGTTTACCAAAGCGAATGCATATTAGGTTTCAACCTCTGTCCTTGTCCTTGTCCCTGAAAACCAATTTTCCTATTGTAAGCTAAATCCCTTCCATGAGCTGGTAATTGATTGAACTAAGTGGGTTCGATATGAATACTGCACGCTAGTGAACACTTTGAAATAAAGAATTGTTGCACGTTATTAGACCAGTAGCAATCACTCTATTCCCACAAACCCACTCACTTGGGTTTGAAAATTGTAGAAAAGGAATGTAAAAATCGGGAAAGGTGACTCGCGCTCAGGATATGATATTATTGAAAGATTGAGTAATAGTGCAAATCAAAATACAATTAACAATTAGTTCTATTTTAATGCTGGATTTATTCCATGTTGTGTACAGCCGACACGTGTTTCGACCACCTGGTCATTCTCAAGGCTGTCAGTCATCATCAGCAGAACATTTGATAAGAAGTCAATTCCAAAAGACATAATTGAGCACCTAATTAGTGAATTAGCACAATGAGAAATAATAAGATAGAACACAGTAGTTGAAAATAAAATTGAAACAAAACCAACATACCACATTCCAGGTCAAAGGGCGGGGAGTACATTGAATTGATCAAGATTGAAAAAATAAAAAATTAAGAAAAAAAGAGAAAAAATAAACACATTTCCTAAATCAGTAAAAACGAAGTTAACAGTTGTTCTATATTAATAATATGATTCATGACTCCATTGCATTGGTTAGATGAGAATTATTTGTGAAAAAGACAGGGGAAAATGTGAAACTAGATTGACTTTCCACCATTAGTTCCCACGACCAATGTTGTTCTGCGTCCATTATAACCATGCTCATATGGTGATCTGATTATTATGTGAAATCAATCACCGCAATGCGTGAACCAGTGATTGTTTTTGTGATAAATGTCTCCTAGTGTCCCCTTGGTGATGGTGGTCATTCCAAAGTCAGGATAGAAGAAAAACATTTTTACGTAGAAACAGTACCTTACCCTACTCTCAATGCATTTTGTTCATTGACCTACAGGGCAGTACAAAAGTATTTAGAGAACTGGAAAATCTTAAGGATTAAATACCTCACTTCCAAAAATAGAACGAATTGTTAATTGTATTTTGATTTGCACTATTACTCAATCTTTCAATAATATATCATGAGCGCAAGTCACCTTTCTCGATTTTTACATTCCTTACCTGAGCTGCCTGTCATTGTAAACCCCAGTATAAACAAATTTCCATTTGCCACCGTATTTTCCCTTTGCATTTGCTTTTTCTCAAAACCGATTTTCCCACTTCATTTCTATTTTTGCCCTGGTGTGCTGATTAGTATTCTCTAAACTTTCACTATCTCCTAAGTGCAAGCAATACGAATTTCCTTCTATTCTGTCCCCTAGCAGTTGTGAGTAAGAATCAAAATCCCATTCTGCCATTTTGCTCCAAAAACGGGTTTTCCCTTTCTTTGCTAACTTCCCATCTTGGGGTGGTGGGCTGTACCCCGAATCCGTTTTTTCTCTCTATTCCTACTCCTTGCCACTGCCTTCCATTCAAAGGAATCAAGTCTAATAAATGTTTGGGGGTGAGGGTTGCAGGGGGGAGTGCTAAACCGCTGGTGCCATCACTTGGTGGAAAATTGTTCTTTTTCTGTTTTGCCATTAAAGACCTGTGTGAACATTAATAGGATATCTTAACCTAATTGTTCTATGGGGATCATTGTATTTGTGTTGCCGCAGCATTGGTGGCTGTTGTGAAATTGTTTGATTTTTCCCTTTTGATTAAATAATAAATTAATACATTTCTTATTGATACACACCGGCCTGGTTCCTAGTCCATTGTGAAATGGGGTGTTTGTGGAGGTTGGGTACGAGATGGGTTGGAGGCCTACTCAAAAAAGAATCCGTAGTCTATTAAAAATAAAAAGTGTTTTATTGTAAGCCACATTCATTGTCAGGGAAGGAGTCCCTGGCTGGAGTGTGCCGTGTAATAAAACCGTGACAGAGCACAAGCCTGGTGTCCAACATAGCAATGCTGATGGGTTGTCCAGAATGTTTAACCAACCTGAACATGAGGCCTATCCAGGGGTGGATTAGTTCCCCCTGTCCTTAGTTTGGGAGGGGTGAGTGTTAGGAAAGATTTCATGTAAGTGCAATTTTCCCTCCATTTATGGACACCCAAACTTTTTGCTTTTGTTTGGCTATCCTAACCTGACTTTTTCCAGTGGAACCCAGACTTTAGTTGAACTCCCCTGGGCTTTTGCGCTCTTGTTATTGGGAAACTGACACGTCCTTCAGACTGTTAGTCCTGGGAAAATGTGTTTTGGATAGTCTTTCACTATGTTGCCATTTCTTGGTAACTTTTTAACAGTACACAATGTACCTCTCAGTACTGTGCGCTGGGGTCTCTTTTTGTTTTATGGCCCTAGACATCCTCAAAGGATTTTTTGATGATTGTACGAGTGTGCCTGAGACGAACTGGTAGAAGCAGTTACTTTTCATAATGTTTACTTCTTTTTACAGAGTTAAACCTTGTTAACCGCGTTTGGCTCAAAAATGTGCCCAGGTCCGAAAATGGACAATCCACAAAATGTTTAATTCAGTCCCAGGGCCATTTTGCCGGTTGCCTTCACCCAGGTTTTCCTTATTTGGGCATGCAGCCTCCCGCGAAAACCAATCTCTGCGGTGGGCTTCTGCCTGTCACCCATGTGTGCCCAGGAAGTGGACTGGGACTGTCTCGTCCCAATCCACACCACTAGTACCAGGATGTCAGGAGTTCCTGAATGACTGAGACCACCGTGGATCATGATTGGTCCACGTCTGGGATGCCTGCAAGAGAGCAGATCTTCTATTGGAAGTCCTTGATGTTTGGCGCAAAGCTAATCTTGGATAAGAGAAGGGGCTCTGCAGCCATTCTAGGTTGATCACCTGCGTTCTCACCAAACTACAGAAGGCACCTAGTCTACTACTTGAAGAAACGTACTCGTGAATCCACCAGAAATGTTTTGGAAGGTTTTGGCACCCTTCGCCCTTTGCTGTCCCATTGGACCCCTGCTTTCTTCTTCGATCAAGAAAGACTGCCAAGGCACTTCGCCCCCTTGGAGTAGTGGGAGCTACTCTCTGTGTCTCCTACTTACCCACCGAATGAGCCCTTTCGGAAGTTTTCCTGGGCCATCCAGCGAACTATCCAGCTCTACCACAGGGTAAACCGCAACACTGCCGCTGTCTCCAGAGAAGACCTGCTACTTGGGATATCGCTTGCTTGTGGTACCGTGCATTCTTCTGCTAAATTTTTCAGGCTTAGCTCCTCTGGGTCCCAAATTAGGAGAGTGTGTAACGCTGCATGCATCCACAATTCCTGCGTCACTACCTGGTGGCAATGGTCGCTATAGATCCTCTGCTGGTCTGTTCTCCAGTGCCCTGGAGCCAGCTGCACCAGAATTTTCTTCATACCTCCTTCAGAAGCTGATAAAAGGCAACTGTCTGTCATGGACTGTCGTTCGCCACCACAGCCACTGAGAGCCGGAGCACCGCAAAACTGCAGGACTCGAACCTACTAGTGACCTTGACTATATTGGAAAAGTTTGGTCTGGACTATGCCAAGGGTTGGTGAGTACTTGCATCACTTACCGGAGGCCCCCTGGCACTACCAATCAGTTTTACGCAGGAGTATCCCTTAAAAGTATTCGAACTTGGCTGGGTTAGCCTGTTCTCCCTAGCTATTCTCGCCATTTGAACACTGCTGTGCTGCCAAGGGCAGTGCCTACTCGGAATAGTGGGAACCAATTCTTCATTGCCTCAAGACCCTTCCTGACTTGCTACAGCCCTTCACCTGTGCGATCGTGCCTGTTTAGCACAAGGCTCCACTCTTCTCAGGGTTGAACTCGAAGGTTAGGGAACAAACTCTGAAGGAATGCCTAATGACATCTGTGTGTTAACTTAACCCTCTCTTCACAGGTTGTGGTTGTATCTTATCACTGAATTGCATTAGGAAATGTATATATCTTGCATAGTTTAAGGATTTGGGTGATAACGGTTTTCTCATTGCTAAAGTTACTAGTGTCTATTTGGTGCAGTCGAAAATAGATGTATAGCTATTTTTCATATATACTTGTCTAAGAGTAATTAGTGGTTTGTTGCTGTGTGTGCTCATTGTGGGCTTCCGATCACTCTTACCCCTCCCGAGACTTAGTTTTGACTGCCTGCTAGGCTACTTAGATTGGTCTGGCTTGTCCAGAAGGTTCCCCTGTTTCACTTAACTGAGGGTGGCCTCATAAACGTCTGCCCACCAGGTCAGAGTTTAGGAATCCATCTTAACCAAATAGATACCCAGATACTTCATTGCCCCCACTTCCCAGCGACAGTCCCAGGAACCCAAAACATTTTGTGGTAGACTAACGTCCAGAGGGAAGACCACTGTTTTCCCCCAATTTATCTTGTGGCGCGATAACAGACCTACCTTTAAGTTTTTCACATCCCTCCGCTGGATTAGTCAAAACAATAGTCATGTCATCAGCGTAGCACAAAACATTTACTTCACTATTGCCAAATCAAAAGCTATGAAGACTCTGTTCTTGTTTTCGGTACACAATGTGTGGTTCCAATGCCAGATTAAACAGGTATGATGACAATGGGCATCCCTGTCTAGTCCCCCAGAAAGCAAAAATTAAGAAGACATAAAACCGTTTACCCATACCTTTGCATTAATGTCGGAGTTCAATGTTCTAATAGTTTTTATGAATGTGTCTCCATATCCCATTCTCTTAAGAGCATGATACAGAAAAGACCAATAAACCCTATCAAAGGCCTTATCTGCATCCATACAAATTAATAAGGTATCCTGCGTTTTCGCCTTTGGTAGACCCATAATGTCAATCAGCTTCCTAATATAGTCATAACCATATCTACCTCTCATAAATCCAACTTGAGAACTACTAATTAGCTTACCAATACACATATCTAGTCTGTTAGTCAATATCCTTGTAAATAGAATGGCTGAGTTCAATATATCGAGAATATTGGAGATTATTAAAAGGGACATAGTAAAATGGGGCCAATTGAAGTTGGGTCTATGGGCTAAGGTTAACACCATAAAAATGGTACTCTTGCCGAAGATTCTATACATCATACAGTCCATCCCTCTGAAATTCACAAAAAAGGTAATTTGTTCTATTGATAAGGTTTTTCAGGAATTGTTTGGGGGAGAAGGTAATAGGCCAAAAGTGCCTAAATATATTTTGGCACGTCCTGTGAAGGATGGAGGATTTGGGTACCCAAACCTGATGAATTACTGCACTGGATTTGTCCTGAAAAAATCTACTTCTTACCTCTCTGAAGTTAACAATTATATTCCCAATTGGCATATTATTGAGAATGACCAATTTTCACCTTATGCTCTAAGGCAGGGGTGCACAACTGATTTTGACAGAGGGCCGAAAGTACCTTACATGATGGCTATAGTGGGCCGAAAAGTAAATGTGGGTGGGGCGGTAAGCATGGCGGGGCGTGACATGGCAGGAGGCTTTTTCAACCGCTAATTTTTATTAAACACATGGAAAAAGAATACGTTTTTGAGGTGTAATGATTTTTATTTGTATTTCAAAGTTACATTTTGTACTACACATTTTCCATAGTTATCATTTATTTCTATTTAGTTATTGCATATCGTCTGTTTAATTAAATTATATATATTTTATTGACCCTTGATTGGACATTCAGTTATTTTGGACTGCTATACTTTGCTGTTTGGGTTGCCCAAGATGAGTATTGCCTTCGTTGAGTCAGGTTTCCACAAAAAGCAAAAGATGTACATCTCCTAACTGTGCCTGTTTTAGCTTTACTATTGGGTTCACTCTTGGAGTGCGACACTATGCCCCATGGCCCCCACTCCCCAAATAAACACTATGCCCCATGGCCCCCACCCCTCAACCAAACACTGTGCCCCATGGCTCCCACCCCTTCAACCAAATCCTATGGCCCATGGCTCCTACCCCTCAACCAAAACACTATGCCCCATGACTCCCACTCCCCAACCAAACACCATGCCCCATGGCCCTCACCCATCAACCAAACACCATGCCCCATGATACCCACCCCTCAAGCAAACACTATGCCCTATGGTCCCCACCCCTCAACCAAACACCATGCCCCATGACTGCCACCCCTCAACCAAACACCATGCCCCATGGCCCCCACCCCCAACCAAACACCATGCCCCATTGCCCCCACCCTTCAACCAAACACCATGCCCCATGACACCCACCCCTCAACCAAACACTTTGCCTCATGGCCCCCACCCCCAACCAAACACTATGCCCCATGGCACCCACCCCCAACCAAACACTACGCCCCATGGCACCCACCCCTCAACCAAATGCTATGCCGCATGGCCCCCACCCCTCAACCAAACACTATGCCCCATGGCCCCCCACTGCCCAAGCAAACACTATGCCCCATGGCCCCCACCCCTCAACCATACACTATGCCCCATGACACCCACCCCTCAAGCAAACACTATGCCCCATGGCCTCCTCCCCTCAACCATACACTATGGGCCTCATTCCGAGTGGGGCGGTAAGGGATACCGGAGACCGGTAAGGAGACCGGTGCCGGTAATCCCTTACCGCCCTACTACGAGGTCCCTTAGCGGTTCCCTTCCTTAACGCCAGGTCTGACCTGGTGTTAAGGACGGGACCTGGAGCAAATAATGGGCTTGGCATACGCCAGCCCGTTATTTGCGCCCTCCCCATTCCCATTGAGCCCTATGGGGGCTCAAATGGGAATCGGGAATGGTTTGGTGAATGGGGACTTACTGGACCGGCCAAGGTCGGACTGGACCGGTAAGTCCCCATCTCACCAAACCGGACACGGTACCGTTATTGGTGGTAGTCATGGCGCAAATAGCACCAAGACTACCACCAACCTCGTAATGAGGGCCTATGCCCCATGACACCCACCCTCAAGCAAACACTATGCCCCATGGCCCCACCCCTCAATGAAACACTATGCCCAATGGCTCCCACCCCAGCCAAACACTATACCCCATGGCCCCCACCCCTCAACCAAACACTGTGCCCCATGGCTCCCACCCCTTCAACCAAATCCTATGGCCCATGGCTCCTACCCCTCAACCAAACACTATGCCCCATGGCTCCCACTCCCCAACCAAACACCATGCCCCATGGCCCTCACCCATCAACCAAACACCATGCCCCATGACACCCACCCCTCAAGCAAACACTATGCCCTATGGCCCCCACCCCTCAACCAAACACCATGTCCCATGACTGCCACTGCTCAACCAAACACCATGCCCCATGGCCCCCACCCCCAACCAAACACCATGCCACATTGCCCCCACCCTTCAACCAAACACCATGCCCCATGACACCCACCCCTCAACCAAACACTTTGCCTCATGGCCCCCACCCCCAACCAAACACTATGCGCCATGGCACCCACCCCCAACCAAACACTATGCCCCATGGCACCCACCCCTCAACCAAATGCTATGCCGCATGGCCACCACCCCTCAACCAAACACTATACCCCATGGCCCCCCACTGCCCAAGCAAACACTATGCCCCATGGCCCCCACCCCTCAACCATACACTATGCCCCATGACACCCACCCCTCAAGCAAACTGGCCCCATGGCCCCCCACTTCCCAACCAAACACTATGCCCCATGGCCCCCACCCCTCAACCATACACTATACCCCATGACACCCACCCCTCAAGTAAACACTATGCCCCATGGCCTCCTCCCCTCAACCATACACTATGGGCCTCATTCCGAGTGGGGCGGTAAGGGATACCGGGGACCGGTAAGGAGACCGGTGCCGGTAATCCCTTACCGCCCTACTACGAGGTCCCTTAGCGGTTCCCTTCCTTAACGCCTGGTCTGACCTGGTGTTAAGGACGGGACCCGTTAAGGGACCTGGCCGCAAATAACGGGCTTGGCATACGCCAGCCCGTTATTTGCGCCCTCCCCATTCCCATTGAGCCCTATGGGGGCTCAAATGGGAATCGGGAATGGTTTGGTGAATGGGTACTTACTGGACCGGCTAAGGTCGGACTGGACCGGTAAGTCCCCATCTCACCAAACCGACACGGTACCGTTATTGATGGTAGTCATGGCGCAAATAGCACCAAGACTACCACCAACCTCGTAATGAGGGCCTATGCCCCATGACACCCACCCTCAAGGAAACACTATGCCCCATGGCCCCACCCCTCAATGAAACACTATGCCCCATGGCTCCCACCCCAGCCAAACACTATACCCCATGGCCCCCACCCCTCAACCAAACACCATGCCCCATGGCCCCCACCCCCAACCAAACACCATGGCCCATGGCCCCCACCCCTCAGCCAAACAACATGCCCCATGACACCCACCCCTCAACCAAACACTATGCCTCATGGCTCCCACCCCAACCAAACACTATGCCCCATGGCACCCACCCCTCAACCAAACACTATGCCCCATGGCCCCCACCCCTCAACCAAACACTATGCCCCATGCCCCCCACTCCCCAACCAAACACTATGCCCCATGGCCCCCACTCCCCAACCAAACACTATGCCCCATGGCCCCCAACCCTCAACCAAACACTATGCCCCATGGCCCCCCACTGCCCAACCAAACATTATGCCCCATGGCCCCCACCGCTCAACCATACACTATGCCCCATGACACCCACCCCTCAAGCAAACACTATGCCCAATGGCTCCCACCCCTCAACCAAACACTATGCCCAATGACTCCCAGCCCTCAACCAAACCCTATTCCCCATGGCTCCCAACCCTCAACCAAACACTATGCATCATGCACCCACCCCTCAACCAAACACTATGCCCCATGGCCCCACCCCTCAACCAAACACTATGCCCCATGGCCCCCACTCCCCAACCAAACACTATGCCCCATGGCCCCCACTCCCCAACCAAACACTATGCCCCATGGCCCCCACCCCTCAACCAAACGCTATGCCCCACGGCCCCCTCTGCCCAACCAAACACTATTCCCCATGGACCCCACCCCTCAACCATACACTATGCCCCCTGACACCCATTCCTGAAGCAAACACTATACCCCATGGCCCCCACCCCTCAACGAAACACTATGCCCAATGGCTCTCACCCCTCAACCAAACACTATGCCCAATGGCTCCCACCCCTCAACCAAACCCTATGCCCCATGGCTCCTAAACCTCAACCAAACACTATGCCCCATGGCCCGCACCCTTCAACAAAACACTATGCCCAATGGCTCCCACCCCTCAACCAAACACTATGCCCAATGGCTCCCACCCCTTAACTAAACCCTATGCCCCATGGCCCCCACCCTAACCAAACACTATGCCTATGGCCTCCAAACCTCAACAAGACACTATGCCCCATGACACCCACCCCTCAAGCAAACACTATGCCCCAACTCAAAAGCATACACCATGCACCCATACAGACCCGAACCCCCACCACCTATCCCAGCACACAAACTCACAAGCATTCACCATGCTCCCATACAAACCCGAACCCCCACCCCAACTCAGCACACAAACTCACAAGCATACACCAATACACTATGCACCCATACAGACCCAAACCCCCACCCCCTCAACTTAGCACACAAACTCACAAGCATACACCATGCACCCATACAGACCCGAACCGCCCACCCGCAACTCAGCACACAAACTCACAGGCATACACCATTACACTATGCACCCATACAGACCGTAACCCCCCCAGTTGCCAACTCAGCATACAAACTCACAAGCATACTCTATGCACCCATACAGACCCCCACCCCCAACTCACCATACAAACTCACAAGCATACACTATGCACTCATACAGACCCAACCCCCATCCCCAAATCAGTATACAAACTCACAAGCATACACCATATACCTATACGGACCCCCACCCCCAACTCACCATACAAACTCACAAGCATGCACTATGCACCCATACAGACCCCATCCCATCATACAAACTCACAAGCATACACAATGTACCCATACAGACCCCCTCCCCCAACTCACCATACAAACTAACAAGCATACACTATGCTCCCATACAGACCCCATCCCACCATACAAACTCACAAGCATACACCATGCACCCATACAGACCCCCACCC
Source organism: Ambystoma mexicanum (assembly GCF_040938575.1). NCBI lineage: Eukaryota > Metazoa > Chordata > Amphibia > Caudata > Ambystomatidae > Ambystoma > Ambystoma mexicanum. The sequence continues at coordinate 836,271,182 of NC_090923.1, forward strand.
CCAACTCACCATACAAACTCACAAGCATACACTATGCACCCATACAGATCCAAACCCCCTTGCTCAACTCACCATACAAACTCACAAGAATACACTATGCACCATACAGACCCAAACCCCCATCCCCAACTCAGCATACAAAACCACAAGCATACACCATGCACCCATACAAACCAGAACCCCCCAGCCCCCAACTCACTATACAAACTCACAAGCATACACCATGCACCCATACAGACCCCATCACAGCATACAAACTCACAAGCATACACCATGCACCAATACAGACCCGAGCCCCCCAAACTCCAAATCAGCATACAAACTCACAAGCATACACCAATACACTATGCACCCATACAGACCCGACACACCCCACACCCCGCATCTCAACATACACTACAGACATACAAATACAAACACCCATACAGATCCGACACCCCCCCACCCACATCTCAACATACACTGCAGATATACAAATACAAACACCCATACAGACCCGACACACCCCACCCCGCATCTCAACATACACTGCACAGACATACAAATACAAACACCCATACAGACCCCACACACCCCCACCCCCGCATCTCAACACACACTGCAGACATACAAATACAAACACCCATACAGACCCAACACCTCCCCACCCCACGTCTCAACATACACTGCAGACATACAAATGCAAACACCCATACAGACCCGACACACCCCATACCCCCGCATCTCAAAATACACTGCACAGACATACAAATACAAACACCCATACAGACACGACACACCCCCACCCCCGCATCTCAACATACACTGCAGACATACAAATACAAACACCCATACAGACCCGACACACCCCCTACCCCTGCATCTCAACATACACTGCAGACATACAAATACAAACACCTATACAGACCCGACAGCCCCAACCCCCGCATCTCAACATACACTGCACAGACATACAAATACAAAAACCCATACAGACCCGACACACCCCCCACCCCATCTCAACATACACTGCAGACATACAAATACAAACACCCATACAGACCCGACACTCCCCCACCCCCGCATCTCAACATACACTGCACAGACATACAAATACTAACACCCACACAGACTCGACATACCCCCACGCCCGCATCTCAACATACACTGCAGACATATAAATACAAACACCCATACAGACCCGACACACCCCATACCCCCGCATCTCAAAATACACTGCACAGACATACAAATACAAACACCCATACAGACACGACACACCCCCACCCCCGCATCTCAACATACACTGCAGACATACAAATACAAACACCCATACAGACCCAACACACCCCCCACCCCCGCATCTCAATATACACTGCAGACATACAAACACCCATACAGACCTGGCACCACCCCACCCCCGCATCTCAACATACACTGCAGACATACAAATACAAACTCCCATACAGACCCGACACACCCCCCACCCCCATCTCAACATACACTGCAGACATACAAATACAAACACCCATACAGACCCGACACTCCGCCACCCCCGCATCTCAACATACACTGCACAGACATACAAATACTAACACCCACACAGACTCGACATACCCCCACGCCCGCATCTCAACATACACTGCAGACATATAAATACAAACACCCATACAGACCCGACACCCCCTCCACCCCATCTCAACATGCACTGCAGACATATAAATACAAACACCCATACAGACCCGACACACTCCCACCTCTACATCTCAACATACACTGCACAGACATACAAATACAAACACCCATACAGACCCGACACACCCGCCACCCCTGCATCTCAACATACACTGCAGACCTACAAATACAAACACCCATACAGACCCGAAACCTCCCCACCCCCATCTCAACATACACTGCAGACATACAAATACAAACACCCATACAGACCCGACAACCCCCCACCCCCATCTCAACATACACTGCAGACATACAAATACAAACACACATACAGACCCGATACCCCCCACCCCCGCATGTCAACATACACTGCACAGACATACAAATACAAACACCCATACAGACCCGACACACCCCCACCCCCGCATCTCAACATACACTGCAGACATACGAATACAAACACCCATACAGACCCGACACACCCCCCACCCCCCATACACTGCACAGACATACAAATGCAAACACCCATACAGACCCGACACACCCCTCACCCTTGCATCTCAACATACACTGCAGACACACAAATACAAACACCCATACAGAACCGACACACCCCCACCCCCGCATCTCAACATAAATACAAAAACAAAAAACACAGTCAGTACAGACCGGAGACACACACACAAATATACAGAGGTGCCCCCCCACTTACCAGACGTGCTGGAATGCTGGGGAAGCTTCTGGCACTACGGCCGGCGTGGGCGTGGCAAATGCCTTCCGGCATCAAGCCTTACTGGCCACGCCAGCCGTAGTGCTGGCCCTCCATTGGTGCAGCACATCGTACTACGTGGCTTGTATGAGTGACGTGGTGCGTGTGCACTGAACCAATGAGGGCCAGTGTTTTGTCCGACTCGGAAGACAACAAAGACTTTCCTAATGGAGGACGGCCGATGCTGCTTGTGGGCCGCACTCCATTAGAAAATTATTTGTTCCTCGCAGGCTGGACAAAATGGCATGGCGGACCGCAACTGGCCTGCCGGCCGTAAATTATGCACCCGTGCTCTTAGGGATGTGTACTCTATTTCAAAAATGCCAAATTTGGAAAAGAAACTACCAACTATGTGCGCTACTAGGGAGGCATTACAGAGCTTTATGAAAAATAATGGGGACAATATCTGGATGCATTATGATGCATCTTTGTGGCATAATATGGGGCTATAAATGCCAAATAGAGCTTTATGCTGGAAAAGTTGGATCAGTAAGGGCATACTTAAAATTTGTGATGTGTGGCAAAAGGTGTGCAGGCATAAAGTCGAATCAATAAAGTCGAATGACAAAAATGTCGAAAATAAAATGTCGACATTTTTTTTTTAGAATTTCATTTTTTTAAATTTATATGAATAAAAAACATAGTAAAAAAGAAATTTGAAATTATTTTTTTTCGCCTTTTTTTTCGACTTTATGACTTTCGACTTTTTTACATTCGACTTTATGACTATAAACCGTGGCAAAATGATCACATGATTCCCTTTGACCAATTGAGATTATCTTTTGGTATTGGGGGTAGGGAATGGGAACGTTATAGGATTTTGAAAGCTCTTTTGATTGAAATGACAAGGATGTTGAATGATGTTATGAAAGAGAGGCCTTCAGTGTGTGAGATTATTTGCTCTACCTGTGTACTGTGCCAACCTACATGAAGTTAATGCCGATGGAAAAGTTGGAAGTGGAGGCTTGGGATAAGCTGCGCCAGGCTTGGATGGAAGATCTTGATACAGATATCACTGTGAAGGAATGGGACTATTTGCTTCACATAGGGGTGCAAGCAAAAATGGATTTGGCGCTGCGATACATTAGGCAAAGGATTCTTTACAGATTATATTGAACACCTTCTAAAATGGCAAGATTGGGGCTTTTGGGAACTGATTCTTGTTGGGGTTGTGGATGTGGTGGAGGAACTTTAATGCATATGCTGTGGGTATGCTCAAGAGTATCTGACCTTTGGTCTGATGTATTGGATAGATTGGACATTGTGGTGGAGTAGCAACTTCCACATACTTTCTATTCGACAATTTTATTATTCAACAGAAGAAGGGGGGATAAGGCCAGGGTTAAAACGGTCTGGATTAATAGGGTTTTGGTAGTGGCGACGAAACAAATATTACAAGTCTGGAAGTCAAGAAAGAAACCGAATGTGGATGAATGGTTATTGGATGTGCAAACCTTGGTGAACTATGAAAAAGTTATGTTATTAAGACAAGGAAGAGACGGTTATTATTCTCGAATTTGGAGACCATTTAAGTAATTATACAGTTAAAAGTCCAGTAACATGTATATGATTGTCTGTTACATTAGTTGGGGGGTAAGCTTAATGGATACATAGAGTTGTCTGTTGTGCATTTTGCTGTTGTTTTGTCTTGTTTGTTGTGCGTCAAAGATGTATTAAATGACTGTAAAATAGAGCTCTGTATTTGGTATAATTTTCTCTGTTTTCATGAATTTAATTATAGTACTGTATGATGCTTGGTAACGTTATGAATTTTGAATTCTGGATGTAATGTTATGATATTGAGATGGTGTTACTGTTCTGTTTTGTATGTTCATTCAAAACAACAAATAAAATGGTTAAAAAAAAAGAAATCCATCTTAACACGCACAAGGAAGATGAGAAACAGATAACAAAAAGAGAGATTGAGAGCGAAAAGCCAGAGAAGGGGCATAGAAGGACACAAGGGATGCAAGATATTTTGGCGCCAGGCCATGAATGATTTAAATACAATACAAAGAAAATTAAATTTAAGTCGTGAGTGTAAAGATAGCCATCCAAGAGAAGATAACGAGGTAGACATGGAATCACGATGGGAAAGCAAGAAAATAAAACACATTGAAGAGTTAAAGATAGACTTTAGGGGGCAAGACGAGAAACAGGAAGACCAAAAAGTAGTGTAGCACAGTAGAATAACCGGGAAAATAAGTCTAGATATGAACAGTTTAGTGGCACTACAGGAAGAAAGGGCCTGACGTTACAGATATGAAATAGATGAAATCAACAAGAACGGCAAGAAAAAAATCTATGGTGTGAAAAAGATAGAACAGCATTACGATGTAGACCCAGATTGCAGGCAATAAGGGAAATAGGGAGGTGAGAAGGGGAACAGGACACATGGGGAGGGGACGAAGAAGGAATAGTAGAGGCTGGAAAGTAGATAACTTCAGTTTTAGAATCATATAAGGACATGAAAATGATCAGACATCCAGGGTTGGATACCAGAAAGAGAAACAGAGATTCAAATTAATAGTAGAAGTAAAAGAAGAAAAAAACAAGAAAAGTTGGGTATCGTCAGCATAAAAGTGGTGAGACATCCCAAAGGAGGAAATAATAGACGTGAGAAAGGAAATATAATGAGAAAAAAGAAAAGGACAGAGGACAGAACCCTGTGGGACACCATGAGAAAGTGGAGAGACATCAGAACAGGTTCCAGCCCATGAAACCGAATAAGTACACTTAGAAAGATAAGATGGAAACCAAGATCATACAGAACCAGAAAATCCAAAAGAGGAAAGAGGCTGGAGAAGTAATGTATGGTCCACTGTGCCAATGGCAGCAGAGAGATCTAGAAGAATAAGGATAGACGAGGGTTTAGAGTAATGAGCTGAGAGCAGTGAATCACAGACCAACAGGAGAGTTGTTTCCATTGAGTGGTCCGATTCCAGATTGGAAGCGGATAAGAATGGAGTTCAGTGATACAAATGCAGAAACCTGCAAATAAACAAATTGCTCTAACAGTTTAGAAAGATAATGAATAAGAGAAATAGGATGAAAATTATAGAGTAAAGGAGGATTTTAGGAGGGCTTTTTCAATACAGGAATGATCATAGCATGTTTAAAGAGCAAAGGAAAAGTAGAAGTGACAAGAGAGATATTAAAGAGACTAGTGAGATAGGAATGAAGAGAAGGATATATTAACGTAATAAGAACTGAAGGAAGAGGGTCAGTAGGGGAAGAGGTAGGATGAGCCCACAAAAGAAGCATGGAAATATGTAGAAGCAGCCGAAAATGTATGTATAGTCCATGATTGAGGAAAAAGAAGGAGATAAAGAAGAAGAAGAAGAGGGAGTAACAGTAATGGTTGCACAAAGAGAATCTACTTTAGAAGTAAACTAGGTAGAAAAACTAGAAGCAGTCAGAGTCGACTGAAGGGAATGGTTAAGAGAAGGAGGAGAAAGAAAACGAGAAAGCGTTTGAAAAAGACATCGCGGATGAGAGGATTGAGCTTGCAGGAGATCAGAAAAGTATGAGCGCTTAGAAGAAAGAAGAGATTCATCATAGATAGTTTGGTAAGAAGAAAACAGTGCTCAATCAACATCAGTTTGAGACGTGCACCATCTCCTCTGAAGACTCAATTGTACTGCAATGTGTGTGGTGCTGAAGATAAGCTGTGCTTGTAGTGGTGCTTGCGGTGAGGTTTGTGTGCAGTATTGGTGTGGTGTGTGTGTGCACTCTGTTCTGGCCCAGTATCTGTGTAGTGCTGGAGCAGTGTGTGTGTATTGCTGGGGTTAATGGGTTTATCTGCAGTACAGTTAATTCCTGGTGACAATGGCCCTCATTCCGAGTTTGGAGGTAAGGGAAAAACGATGCCGGTAAAGGATTACTGGCATCGTCTACCGCTACGGGCTATTCTGACCAACCAGATCGCTATTAACAGCATCGTAAAGTACGATGCCGTAAATAGCGGTCTGGGCGCATGCACGCGACACACCATGCCAGCATTAGCGGCATGCCGTAAACCGGAGAAGATCACAAGTGACGCGGACATGCAAATAACGGCCTCATGAAGGCGGAAAAAGTGCATACCGGCATGGCGTAAATACTGGCATCGCCGACCAGGCGTAACAAGCCCAGAGCAGTCTTTCCAACTGCCACAGGTGCACACTATCAGCACAGGTGGATGCAATGGAGTCAGGGCCAATACAAAAGGAGCACACCCACACACCACACCCCCTCCCACACCAAGATGATACCAATAGTAGTACCATTACTGGAGCTGGAGGCCCTGCTTCCAATGCCTCAACATCAACAACAACAACAGCCGCCACCACAGAGGAGACGCAGGAGGAGAAGGAGGGTGAGACAGGCCCAGCATGCCCCACCAGTGCAGCCACTGTTACCACCCCGGCAGCCCACAATCCCTCGCATCAGAGCCAGTCCATTCAATCTAACCCCTGAGCAGATCCACACCCTGTACCGGCTTGACCGGGACACCATCACCACCATAGTGGACCTGATACATAATGACATAGTGAGCCTCATAGAAATACGCACCGCCACCCCCCCCTCTACTGAAGGTAGTGTCTGTGCTCCATTTCCTAGTCACAGGCTCCTACCAGCACACAGTGGGGCACATGCATGGCATATCACAACCCTTATTTTCACGGATTCTGAACCAAGTGCTGGATGCCCTCCTCAAGCACACAAGGGACTACATATCCCTACCACAGACTCCCCAAGAGATATTCGATACAAAAGTTGCCTTCCATGCACTGGCAGGCATGCCAAATTGTGTTGGTGCCCTGGACTGCACCCACGTGGAGATGGAGGTCCCTCATGCCATGGAGGTGGTGTATCGCAACCGCAAGCAATACCACCCCATCAATGTGCAGATGGTATGCAACGCCAGCAAGATCATCACACATTGCTGTGCCCGATATCATGACTCTATGGTCTTGCGGGATTCCACGCTACCACGCTTCATGGAGCGACATGCTGGACGACGTGCCTGGCTGCTTGGTGAGTTGCCTGACTGGGCCATGGCAGTGTATCGGGGTTGTGTGGTGGGTGGATGCATACTCCATCTGGGTGGGAAGGGGGGATGCATACTCCACCTGGGTGGGAAGGGGGGGATGCATACTCCACCTGGGTGGGAAGGGGGGATGCATACTCCACCTGGGTGGGAAGGGGGGGATGCATACTCCACCTGGGTGGGAAGGGGGGATGCATACTCCACCTGGGTGGGAAGGGGGGGATGCATACTCCACCTGGGTGGGAAGGGGGGATGCATACTCCACCTGGGTGGGAAGGGGGGATGCATACTCCACCTGGGTGGGAAGGGGGGGATGCATACTCCACCTGGGTGGGAATGTTGATGTCAGTGCACGATGTGCACATCACCGAACACTGTGCCCCAAAGCATCAGAAACGGTACATGACACCCAAATCCCGTAGTGATGAAGTAAGGCCGATACCTATCACTACATGACTAACAGGTAACCAGCCCACATCCCACAACACATGCACCACTCATCAGCGGCCCTCACCCACCGTAAGACCATCCTGCACCATGCAGTCCATATGCACTATGTTGCCGTCTCCATCATATTACCACACAGGACAATCATCCCTGGGAGGGCATTGAACTGAGCCAACCAGGGATTCAGCAGTGTTTCACTGGTTCGGCACACCCATAAGAGTGCTGCATGTCACCATGGGAATGATCAGTGCATAATGCCCAATATTTTACAGACTACAGCCAACGCTCCCTACTAGTAAATCTCACAGAACACAACACATCACTAATTTTACTCCAACACTGCTGTATGCATATATGATGCACGTGCAACAAGATGTCAGTGCACACCATGAATCATCTTGAAGATGCAACCCACACCATTAGTCCATTGCACAGGACACATAGCGGGACCTGAAATGGGCTCAAGGCATCCAGTGACATGTGCATGCGGTCCCCAATTACCTGCAGCCATGTGAGACTAGTACAGTTGTCCAACATGAATGTGCGAACATTCACCTTCATTCCCCTCTAATGCAGGTGATGGTGGCTATTCCTTGAAGCCGTGGCTCCTGACCCCTGTCCAAAACCCACAGAACAGGCACGAGGAGGACTACAATCGTTCCCATACCCGTACAAGTGTGGTAATTGAGCAGACCTTTGGCCTGTTGAAGGGATGATTTTGCTGCCTCAGCCGGTCGGGTGGGGCACTCCTCTACAGACATGAGAAGGTGGCCAAGATCACCATGGCATGTGTAATGCTGCACAATATGTGCATCCGCCGGAACGTGCCCCTGCCCCCTGACATGGAACACCTACCATCTGATGAAGAAGAAGGGGATGATGAAGATGTGGAAGGACCTCATCATGGTGGCGATGCACAGGAGGGACGTGCTGTGCGCCAGTCAGAGATTGCCCAATATTTCTGACTTACATGTCAGCAGAGGGTGACATGATGGTAGGACATAGGGCACTGGGTGTGGGGGTACATGTACACTATGCACTGTGCAAGATTAAATGACACATGCGCAATGATGAATGTCCACTCTGGTTCTTTTTTTTTAACACAACCGGTGTATTGAAAGAAATAATATTAATGTGAATACCAAACCCTCCACCACCCTCACCCCCTCAGCCACCCCCACAAATCCCCCACACAGGTAACACAAGCCCCTAGTTTGTTTTGTCAGTGATGGACTGCCCCAGTGCCCTCAAATCCGCGCGCTACTCCTCCCTGGCCTGCTGGTTGTCCTGCACAAATTCATGGATGAGCTGGTCAGCCCGCTTTGCCCCTGCTGCTGCACCAGTGACCCTGCCTGGGGATTGGGCTGGCATGTCCAGCCTGCTCATCATCCCCGGGACTGTATACAAACTGATATGTCCCTGTGTCTGTTCTTGCGGAGACTGCTCCGGTGTGTTGGTATCAACAGTATCACTCATGGATACCTGGGGGATGACAATTGTGCTGGGGTGTGGACAACATCCACTGAGTCGTCCTCAATGGTGCCCCAGATGTCATAGAGGCTGTCCTCGACTGTGAGGGGGGCCGTGGCTGCAACCTCCCCAGCCACACTGGACTCCTCTGAACATGGCGTTGGACAGGTGTCTGCAGGCAGTGCAGTGAGGGGTGGGGGTGGTGTGCCCTCCACGGGCCTTGCTGTTGCTGGTGGTAAATGTCCCTGTGGTGGCTTCCTTGCTGGGACACGGCGCCCCCTGCCTTGGCCCCTGGATGTGGATGGACGGTTGCTGTCCTGCTCCTCACTGTCATGCTCACTGCTTGTGGGGGTGAAAGAGAGGGACAGCATGAGTGATGTTTGGATAGGCAGCATACATGCATTGGTACGATTGCACATCCACACAATTGTGGGTAATAGGCATTAGTGTAGGGAACGGCACGTCATTCCATACATGGTTGGTAAATGCAGGCATATGTCGGTGTCACTCATGTTGGCCAGGTACTGTGCTGTCTGACATGCACACTATTTAGATCATGGACGCTGTGTTTCTCATGGAATTTGCTACTTTGTTTGGTATGTGTCATGGAGTTACGGCCTTGCACCATGCACCGGCTTGTGTCTCACTTGCTTTGGCATACTTTACAGGGAGTGTGTGTGTGGCCAACCATGGCGTCACTCTTTGGACAGACATTGGCATTGACTTTCATCAGATTTGGCTTAGCAGTTTTTACTTTGGACACTCACCTCCATCAGCAGATGACATGGCGCCACACTCCATCTCTCCGACGCCTTCTATGGATTCTGGCCCAATCACGCTCGCACATGTTTCCTCCCACGGTGTGAGCTTAATTGGAGAACTTGGTCCTCCTCCAGTCTCCAAGGCCTGGGCACAGTTTGCCGAAAGGATGTTCCACACCCTCAGCCGCAGGTCATCCCACCTTTTGCGGCAATCCTTGACCGTGCGGGGGTTGATGCCCACTGCACTGACCTTCTGGCATACTAGTGCCCATATCTCCTTTTTTCGCAACACGGCCTCCCTCCTCATGTTGCTGCTGAACACTGTCCCAGCATGCTAGTGCAGGGTGTCTATGAGCATCTGTAGTTCGTTCTGGCTGAAGCGCTCCTTTCAGAGGTGGGCAGATCCCTTCTTGGGTGCTTTAGGCATTCTTGGTTGGTTGGATGAACTTTCCGGTCGATCACCAGTGTCCCAGGGGTCCTGTGTGGTGAGCATGGCAATGGATTGTGTTTTTAAAGATGGCCGCCGTGCTCCTTCCCATTCCTCTGCGATGACGCTATTTCCGGTTCCACTATTTAACGGTGACCGTAAATAGCGTTGACCGCTAATTACTGTCACCACTATTTACGGTCACCGCTAATGCCGCTTTGGACTATGGCGGTAGTGTTATCTACGGTGTGCTGCATGCAGTTAAGGGTTTTTTGGGGCCCTTTTGTGGCATAGCGCAAGGTACATTACCGGCATGGAGCAAAGCTTGTGCCCGCGAGGTCGTAATAGTCCTCTATTAGCGGGCTGATGCCAGCTCAGACACGCTATTTGCGCCATGCCGGTAAGGGACGGTACTTACCCCCAAACTCGGAATGAGGGCCAATGTGTGCAGTGATTAATGTGTGCTGTGCATGCAGTTCATTACTGGGGGCAGTATGCAAGTATGCGTTCAGTGCAAGAGGCTGTGTGTATGTGTTTACACAGTGCAGTTTCAATGCAGTATTTGTGCAGTGTGTGATGCCGTATGTGCAAAGCCGTGTTTTCTTGCATGCATACAGTGCAGGGCTAGTATGAGTACCAGCTGGAAACAGTGTGGACAGAGCAGTTGCATCTACATACATTTGTGATTGTGGAGGTGGTGTGATTGAAGAAAAGCATTAAGGATGTGTGCACATGTGCAGTGTGGGGATGGTGTGAGTGCAGAGCAGTGTGAGGGGCTACGTGTATGTCTGCAGTACAAGGAGGCGGGATGAGTGCAGAGCAGTGGTATAGTGTCCATGTTCAGTTCTAGGCAGTGTGGGTGTGCATTGAAGTTGGGTGGTGTGTATGTGCAGTGTTGTGGGTTGCATTTGCAGTGCTGGGTGGTGTGGGTGTGCAGTGGGGTGGTTTATGGCCAGTGCTGGGATTGATGTGTGTTTGTGTGTGTGGAATCAAAAGGGGCTTGTGTTAGCTGAGACTGGTGCTTTTGTATGGGCAGTGCTGGGGGCTTGTGAGTATACACGCAGTGCTACCGCTCTCTGTGCAATTCTGGCATGTTTATTGCCAATGTTACTTGGGCAGATGTTGTGCCTGCTTCATGCTTGGTAATTAAAAGAGGTCTTTAATGTTGCGCACATCTTAGAACACATTTCCTTTCAATGTCACTAATAAGTGAAAAATAATTGCATTTAAGTGCCTTTCTTACAATTTTTAAAGTTCTGCTTTCACAACTTTCACCCAAAATTAAAAATCAAAATGTATAGGTGTAAAGACTGGAGGGGGGTATCTGTACTCCTGCTCTCTATATGGTAGAGTAGAAGCACAGAGCACCCCAGCCAAGATTCTCTATTGTTGGTAGCAATGGATGAGCAATCAAGGCTTAGCTCTCAGGAGGTAATGCAGGCTGGTTCTTAAGTACAGTGTAGTCCTCAAGCACCCACAAAGGAATGTCCACACACTATGTTAGTGATAACACAATTCTTTATATAAATAAGGTTCTCGTTATGTACACAATAACACACTTTGTGCTCGGGCAATTCCAACTGGTAAATATATACATTCTCAATGTGGTACCACAATTGCTCTTGATGCCATTAAAATGCACCAACTGCTGACAGTTTCACATGACATACAAATCAATATAGCAAAAGGTATCAGCAGTAGACTTAGAAGGAAAACAAGTTGGTTAGACAATTGGCAGAATACTGGGCCTCTACCGTCAGGCACAGTTCTGTGTGAGGATCCCCCCACCTGGGCAACCTGTAAATAAAGATATAAAACAAGCCCAGTCCACATACTGTCTATTAGAGTCTTATTTCCTTCTATAAATGTTCTACTACCCCAGTGTACGTGGTTTAGCAGGGTTCAACGTCGGATCATCGACGGATCCTTCTTGAGTGAACTCCCTTTAAGGCAGGAGCCACGGATCGTTGAGATTCCACAAAGAAAAGGGTGAACAGTGTTGTAGAGGTAGCAGCTTCGGGCCTTGCAGTGCTAGTCGACGATCGGTCATGAATGTCCTGTGAAGAAGAGGCGTGCGGTGGACCTTGATGACGATAGTTTATTGCCGCAAAGTGTCAATTAAGAACTTTGGCCCAGCAAGGGCGCTGGGTCATCGGCGGCTGGCGTCGCCGATCAGGACTCGACCACGGGTGGCTTCCGTATCTTCGTTGGCATCTTTGAGGACTTCAAGTGGCAGGAAACCTACCGGCAGATTCTCCTCAGTTCGTCGGCAACCTTGACTTTCTCCGGCAGGACAAAGCGGTCAAGCGTTGCGGCTCCAGTCATCAGCGGCACAGGAGAAAGCTATCTACGCTTTGGGACAACACTTGGCTTCGACAGGCCTCCAGCGGTTACGGCGATCCACCGAACCCTGGTCGACGACGGTGGATGGAATGTCCGGGCGCTTCTCTTCAGTTTCCTCTGCGGTCCCCGTCTCCGGTTGAAAGTCTTTCGAAGGCTGACTTCCAGGGAGCCTTGGTGAAGGTTAGCTGGTGCACGATGGTTCCTGATTGCTATGGAAGAGGTCTCCTAGCCAGATCCTCTCTTGAATTAGTTTCTTGAAGGCACAGCAGCTTTCAGATTGCGTCGAAGGGAAACAGCAGTTGACCTTCTTCTTTCATCTCGGCTTCGAGATCAAGCATCAAGTTGCGACTTCAGCTTCTGAATGATTTCTATCAGTGAGAGGTCCACAGATATATTGTTTGGTCTCTCATTCACTCTGCTAAGCCACACTCAGGCAACCAATCATTCAGAAGGCCATTCATGCAGGCAGGCTGGCAGACAGCCAGCCAATCAGGCTCACAGTGCATTCAGGCCATTCTTCTCCATCCTGAGACTCACAACAAGGAATGTGGATTGGTACAAGAACCCAGCCATTCAGCACTCCACACTGCATTCATACAAGTTACGGGCAGGGCTGTCTCAGTCTTTGTGTCACATACCATAAACCAGACACCCATAACATGAAGTGCATATTGGTCACACACTCTATTCACCCAGGTCCCACCTGTGGGTGCCATAAGGGTATCCCAAGGGTCTGTTCACCAAACCAAAATGAGGAAGAGCTGCACTGCCAGGAGTCCCACATGGACTCCTGTGCAGAAAATAACACAGAACACATATAATAAAAGGACTACAGGACAAGGACATGGAGGCCCTGTCCCTCCAATACATTTCCAGCCTCACAATAGGTTCCACAAATAAAGTTTGTAGTGCTTCCTGGCACACTCCTACAGGTTCTGAGCACTGTTGTAATTAATAAACATTTATAAGACACAGTGGCAGTCATTGTAGTACTTTTAGTATGATGAAAGTCTGAGCTGGCTTTGTTAAGATGCAGCTGGTGCATTAAGCAACCAAGCTATTTTACCACCCACATTATGTCAATGTAATCAACGAACAGCACAATTGTACAAGCATGCACATATTTATAAAATGTAATCAAATTTGTTGATGGAAAGAGCAGCAAAGTTAGGTTCTGTAATATTTGGTTAGTTTGGTAGGTGGCTCTGGGGTGAGCAGAACAGTCTGCAGGCTACATCTCTCCTCCAAGCAGGTCCAATAGGAAAGGGCACCAAGATATAGCGCCTCAAGGGTTGGAAAATGGGAAGCACACTCAGGTGTCAGTCCAAGTTGGGGAATAGCATCTCAGCTGAGGTAGGACGTCTCTTGTTCCAGTGGTGAGTGAGACAGTTTGCATCAAGCATCTGTTTTATCTGTTCTTTCCTTCTGTACCTGGTCTGAAGTTGTGCTGTGATTTGCAGTGGAAAGATTGCCCATTTAATCTAGTCATCCCCACTCCAAATGGTTTTCAAAAGTCACCCCTCTTCTTAACAATTAGTCTAGCAGTGGCAACTGTCACAATCTCTCTGTAGCAAACTGTGAAATGTCACTTTTGCTACAGATTTCCGGCCTCATGAACTGCTAACTTTGTTAAAGTGTAATGTTTTTGTATCCTTCTGCTACAAAAGCATAGGGCTCCTCTCCAACCCACCACATGCAGAAAATAATCAGTATGTGTTTAACTGGAGAGCAATTATCACCTTGCTGAGTCTTAGTACAGCTATTTAAAGGTCCTTGAGCAGGTCAATCTGAAAACCTTTGGAGCTCCAAATATGCCCCGTTCCGTGCCTTTTTCACAGATAACGTTGATTCAGCCAGGGGGCTAAAAGGCACACGATAATGCCACAGTCAAAGTTAATGTAAAAGCACACCATAAGAGATGCCCTTGTCAACAACTACCATGGTTTAGTCTGGCTTTTCAGCTCCCCTCGTTTCTCTCCCCTAGTCACCTCAACCACTCTTTCCATCTCTCCTCATCCTTTACTGCCCTTTCGAGTACAGAAATTGTTCTAAATCACCAGTTAATTTTTCCTCGCACTTTTTTATTATGCAGACAGTGTTGATTCTTTGAGTGTAGTGACTGTTTGCGGGTACTCTGCAATGTAGTATAGAAAAAATAGATGACATTACTTTTTGTGTTACGATAAACTGTGTTTGAATCCCTTTATATGAACAAATGTGCTTCAAAGCTGAATATGTGAACCCATTTTGTCCAATGTCCCTTATTCGCCTGCTTTGTCAGATTCTTATTCCTCTGACTCCTGGCTCACCTGTTTGGTCTTGGATGTCCTTTTCTTTGTAGTCACAGATTTCTCCTTCTTTCTGGACGTGCAGGTCTCATGAAGGAATGGGCGAGTCTCCCCTGATGCCACCCTGCTGGTTAGCACCAGGCAGGTAGCCCCCGGGGCTCCTACCCAGGGTCGAGACGTTCAATCCAGGAAGCAAGTGTGTATTCCAGGGAGGATTTCAGGAAGCAATGAGGACCAGGGCCGCCGGGAAGGGAGCACAGTAAGTCCAGGGGAAGTTCAAGGTAGCGGTTTGCACCGACAAGCATGAGCGGGTGAGATGAAAGGAGTAAGGTGGCGCGAGGCCGAAATCACAGAGGAAAGAAATACAGGATCGGAAAATGGGCTCGCAAGGCAAGCAAAACCGGGAAACCAGAACGGCTGAACAAAGGTAGAAAATCCAGGAAACAAGCACTACCTATGAGCTGAGCACGGACAAGCTGAACGTTGAAACGCACTGAGCCGCGGAGGCGTGGCGCTTTTCAAGGAAGTTGCAAGTAAGTCCTGGTGCTCGACTGCTGGTTCCCCTATGGCGTCCGCCATGTTGAGGGCGAAAATGGATGCCGTAATATGGCGCAGAAGCGACCAGACCGTCCAGAAGGGGCAATGTTGGAGATTCATGACATGCATGGTATCTCGTGGGACCCCTATGCGAAAAATGTCAAAGGCCACTTTCGCTTCCCAGTCCATTTACATGAATGAGAGAGAGATTTTGTTTTTGTGTTTCTGAACACAATTCTCTTTGAAGTACAGTATTTGTTAAATTCAATCTTATCAGCATATATCACATTTCCAGTGTATGGCCATGTTCGGAAAACTTTGCCACAACCTAACCTTTTCCCTTTTCGTGATTTAACATACTAGGTTCTAGTTATCAGAACTAGACAATGCTGTTGTTAATACTCAAGTAGCCAAAGATGGGTCCTTAAAAAATAAATAATCTCTAGATATACTGTCCCATCAATATTTCTCCTAGTTGGTGAAGGAAACCTTAATGGTTGTATTCTCTAGTAAACTAGACAGGAAAATGAAACTACATCATCATCTTTCTTAGAAGGTGACCTTTTGCTCGGCAAGATTTAATTACAAAGACTTTAATTTGCTTTTGTAATTACAACACGGCAGCAGACTTAATTGTTTATTAATACTTTTTCACTCTAAATCACACTAAGTAAACAATACTTAGTGACTTTGTGGGCCTAATGCTGAAATCGTTTCAGTATCTGAAGATAGTCTTTGAGTTCTCGGATTTGCCCTCCAGTCTGTAATGAGTACTTCAATAGAAGGAAAGCATTGTGTGTTTATATTTTGAGCACTTGAAACAAGAAGGCATGTGGCTCCAGATTGTGGGGGGTGGTGGGGATAAAACACATTGGGCCTCATTACGAGCTTTTAGCGGCATGGCTACCCCCATACCGGGTACCGGGTCTGGGTTCCAGGAATAGGGATTTACCGGGCCATGCCGAGTTTGGCGGGCCCGTTAATTCCCGTTCTCGGGACCCGGACCCGGTACATCCCCATTCCCATTTGAGCCTTCCCATTAGGCTCAATGGGATTGGGGAGGATGCTAACGAAGGGCCTGTTAATGACGGGCCCGTTGTTAGCATACTGGTCTGCTAGCGGGTCCCGCTAAGGACGCCTGGTCTGACCAGGCGTTCTAGAGCGGGACCCACTGAAGACCTCGGAATAGGGCGGCCCGGAATGAACGGTGCCGGTCCCTTACTGGCACCGTTCATTCCATGGCCGCCTTCCTCGTAATGAGGCCCATTGTATCCCCCTGGTTAAATTTGTGAGGAGGATTTATCACACCTGTCCCTCACCTTTCCTACATCCATGCAAGGTGTAGTATCCTATTCAAGCTCCTTCACAGTGCGTTGCACTGAGTGATGGCAAGTGTGCAGGGAGAGAAGGGACATGGGGAGTGAGAAAAGCGTTCGAGAGATTGAAAGATAAAATACAGTCCCAGAGCTCCTGAAGGTGGGTCCGCTCCCCCAGTGGAGGGGCCACAGGATGGGCAGGACGGGAGGAACTGAGGAGACTGGAGGGGAGTAGCGACTGAGGATAGACAAAACTGTCCGATGATGTGGCATCACGCCTTCGTCCGCAATAATGGGGACATCCACATGGGCTCCAGCAACGGTGGCAAATGGTGCTGTTAAAAGGGGTCGGCAGAGGATAGAGAGAGCAGCAGCCATCGTGACCCTGCCGGCGGACGCCTCGTGGAAATCGCCTGAAACCTCTGCTGTACCGGACGCCATTGACCGGGGAAGCTAAACAGCACTCATCTGCCAAGGTGCCATCCCATGCTCCCTTGTTGTAAAAGGAGTAGATCGGTAGGAGGGGGTGGCAAGCATAGCAGGACCATGTGGTCAGGGATTTGCCCCTTCCGGGGGGACCCTGAGGCCAGTAAGGTACAGTGGCGAGGGCACAGTCTGCCTCACTGAGATAACTTCGGCCCGGCAGGAGGGTCCAATGGATGGAGAAAGGGGGTGGGGGCAGGAGGCAGAAGCTGTCGGTCAAGAGAAGGGTGCCTCCTGGGATCACCCCCCAACATAGGGTATGGCAGGGAGGTCTGCGACGGCCTAGGGGGGACCTCACCGGTGTACAAAAGCCGAGAGGGGGCGGAGTGGCAGGTTCCACTGGGAACTGCCTGTCACAAGAAAACTAAATGTTGATATGAGTTATGAACTATGTTGAAATTTGCTGATTAAGTTTGGGAGTTTGGGTTAAACGATTTGGGTCGTCTTTATGATTGTTATGCAGTGATGATGTTTAGTAGTGTTAAAGGATTAAACATGGCCAGATATAATTACAAACAAAGTGGTTTGTGTCTTTTCTCCAGTCTTGTCGTCAATGCTTCCCTGCTGCGCTCCTTGTGTGCTGGCCTCGCAGCTGGTGCCATTGAATACATGGAGCTGTTAAATAAACAGCAGTGTGTTCAGTCTACAACCCTGGCTACTGACCTCCTCTGCATACTGTGCATGTGACTGCTGCACCTCCAGGCACATCACAGCATTATCTACAATTAACAAAGGGTGAACGTCGTAGGGATCCACCTGCCTCTGCCAGTGGAACCCTCCTGTGCGAGACTGGCTTGAATGCTGTGTGGGAAACTAAGTTAAAATCCTCCTTCAATTGAGTAAGTTCTACAACTGGCTGTAATTCACTACTAAATCAATTCCTGACTCATTTGGAGCGGTCACTGATCAAAGCAGCGGGATCAACTAGTAGTACATTGCTTTGATCCAAAGGTTCAGGAAGGGTAGTGGATGCACAGCATCTCCGGATAGAGAAAGCCAGCACTATTGCAAAGGCCATAGAACATTCAGTTCACTGAATGAAGAAATCCACCAAGCAAATTCCCACTGGTAAGGTGTTCACCGTGCAATGAAAATCTACAGACAAATCCCATGTCTAAAGAAATGACACAGGGTAAATCCATCCCACTGGAGACTCGCTGCAAATGCTTTTGGTCTGGCAGTCTCACACCCATAGCCGACCATGAATTTAGCCCAGCTTAAAAAAAGAATGGACCAACTGCAAATAAGGTGGCCATTGGACCACAGTTTGAAAGATGGTACACACACGCACAGTGGCTGTTGTTGAAGACCATTCCATGATAACTCCCACTTTAATGGCAAGAATATCTTGGTCATGTGTTTGTTCAATGAAAGGACTGTGCTATATATGTCTGCTGAACATATGTCCGAGCGCAGGGAGACATTCTACTGCACAGTAGTGGTCATTGATATGCCTGTAAGACATTTAGCTGATTCTGGCTCTAAATATACCATTATTCCAGTGAACATGTCTGCTCAGTGGTTTGGGGAGTGCATTCATAACTTATGACTTGCTTGATATCTTCACTGAACGTAAAGTGAGCACAATATGCATCTTCTGGGCTATCCTTCTTCCTTGTTTCTTTTCAAAAGCGAAAAGGCTTCAGAGAAACTGTACATATCAGCATCAGGACCTGCCATTCTAGGTCAGGCTGAACAAGGGCCGCTTTCCATTAAAATGGAGCCCTGCTCGGAGTAACAGTTTCTCTCATTGGTCTAATCGTTTTGCGTCAGTCTTTAGGTCATACATCAGGACTACTCAAACAATATCTGCACATGATCAAACTCGAACCAGGTGTGTTTCCCATCAAACGTAAAGCCCAGCCCAGTACCACTCGCAGCTCGCAAAGAGCTCTCTGGTCTTCTCTGCACACTCAGAGTAGAAAAAAAGAGAGGAAGAGGAGGAGAAACAAAAGATAAGGAGGGTACGCCGGCATGAAAATCATCAGCCAGATCAGTTGAAAAATGAAAAGGAAGGGAATGAGTCATCCCCAAGCTTTGCATTTCAATACCACTAAAACAGATCCCCAGCCACCAATGGCAGAGTAACTTTTAGAATACAATATTACTTCTTTCTAACACCTGGACCACTGCTATTGTTAACCTTTGATCATGCCACGAGATCAGATTGTCCCAAAACATATCCGGGACAAATCTCTCAGAGCCAACTCCACATTTCGCAAATAACACAGATCTTACAGGCCAAGTGCCCTCACAATCCATTAACAGATGTTTAAGAGATTGATCTTCCGTGTTTTTTATACACATTACAAAGAATGGTAGCTAAATCTCCCAAATTCCATATGCATAACATTTCTCCGGTGTGGACTACATTTAAGCGCACTCTGAGGACGTTTTTCCTGATTGTCCTGTCAGGCAACTTCACCAAGTAGTTTGCTAAAAACCCTTGCTTTTTATCAACCTTCAGAAAATGATTTTCTCAGGCCAGGGCATGCAATTTCTCTGTAGCTGTTATCCAGTCCATTTCATACTAGGACTTTTTTTTTACCTTCAAAGGGTTCTGGATTCAGGTTTAAGTATCTGTATCTGTGATGGTTAGCCCCTCTTTTACCCAAACTTCCAGGTTTGACAACATTTTGGAGCAGCTTTTCTCCAGGTGGGACCTGATGACTGCATACAGAGTCCCCTCATCTGCTGTAACAATAAGCCAATAAAGGGAGATCAGTTTCTAATCCGCTTGGGCTTAAGTCAGGCCAAGTTCGAACCTGAGACTTGATATCAGGAGGCTAATAGGAAGACTCAGAAATGTTTTCCAAATGAGACCTTCCCATCTCTGCCAAACTCCATTCCATTACAAAGGCTTCGCCTCCAGGCCGTATAGGACTACCGGAACTACCTTTGCCTTGTAGTATTTAATTAATGGAATGAGTGAAAAACTGCAATATTTAGCTAGGATTTTTTCATCTCGGGGGTGAGCTGTAGGATCTTATTACGCATATCCTACTCCACCTTGCATATAGCTGGGGAAGCATAGATTTTATAACCTAGATAAACCAGGTCTTCGAGTCTTGAGATGTTCTATCCTCCCATCTCCCAGTGTGGATATATGGCCCTTTTATTCTTGCTCCTGAAAACCAATATCCTAGATTTTTTAGGATTCAGTGTGAGTCCTTTTTCCTTCGCATAGCTGTCCAAATTTTCCTGAAGGCGCTGCAGCCTGACTGCTGTATTATCTAGCAAAACTAAATCGTTGGCATAGGCCAGCCAGTGAATTCTAGATCCATTAATCACTGGACTGGCCAACGCCGACGACTTAAGGAACTCCCCCACATCTGCTAGATACAGGTTAAAATGAAGGGGAGAAGCCAGACAGCCCTGCCGGACCGCTCTCTCCAACCTAATATGGTCAGAGAGGGGCCCTCTTGTTCTAGGCAAACTCTAACTGTGGTATCGCTGTGAATCCAACCAGCATCGCCAGGATACCTTCTGGTATACCCCAGGATCTTAACTTTGACTATAGGCGATTTGAATCCACTTGATCAAATGCTCTTGAAAAATCCACCCATGCCCCAAAGAGCTGAGTTTCACCCTGTGATGGGGCCCCAAAATCTAGGGTTTATTGCAAAGCAAATAGTCTCAGTTGGCCAACTGGGACCCACGCCCCGCGACGTGTGTCTACCAGACCTCGGGGGATGCAAGAGAGATGAGAATCGTACAACAGTTACATATATACAAAGCAAGCATCTTCTAATCAGTAGTGACACATCCAATACCGCCCCTAATACATTTCCTTTGAATTGGGTACGATGATGGACAATGGTGACGAGTAAGACATCTTCAAACATTCATTTAGCAACAGTTTGCAATTTCGCGAACCTACAGACATAAGTCTTTGTTTAAAGAACACAATGCTTCTGTTTCTACAAGCAAGCTGTGCGTAGGGGAGAGACACATTCCAGGCCTTGCTATCTCCTGGTTTCTATTTGTGTGCTGGCGGTCAACTTGCTCCCCAGAGCTCTACAGGGCTCAGGAAAGGAGGGCCGCAAAGAAGAGCAAAGAAGAGCATAATTCAAATCATTTAATGTTCGCTTCTACCATTTCTACTGTGTTTCCGAGACTAGTTGGCACCTGCTGTACTGATTAGAATGCCTTGCTGCTTACTTCCCAAGGATATGTGAGGGAGGAGACCGGGCATTTCTGTCTGGGTTACTGCGTTATGTTTCAACATGTCTCTCGCGGCCTTGCGTTATGCACCAGTGGAGCAGAATACTATTTCAGCGAAGCAGTTTTGACATGAAGCAAAAGGCAAACGTTAGAGAAAACAAAATGGCGATTTCAGTCACCTCAAAATGGCCGCACTTCAGTCAAGCTTATGCCTACATTTTTCTAATACTAAACACATGAGGTGGTTGGCCTTTGGCCAACAAAGTACATTGCCTTCTGATCGAGGGGTGTCTGTTTTTCTGGACTGACAAACCCTCCTTTTGGCCGTATGCCAAGCGCCTCATCAATACATTGCATCCTCCTCTGACCAAGTATCTGAATCAGATTCTGAATCTTGCACACTTCTAGTCTTTTCTTCATTGTCATCAATATCGATTGACATGAATTCTTTTACTGTTTTCGATTCATCATTACCTTGAGTGTTTGTTTTAGCAGTGTCTTTCCGTTCCATCATCTGTACACATCCCTCACTTATTTCAGTGTATATTTTATTTTATTTTTAAAAAAATGTTCTTGCTTGAGTTTAATTAAAAAGATTTTTTTCAATTTTTACAAGGGTCTTTTACTCTGAGGATCAGTTCAACCCCATGTGACTTATTCAACTTCGTGTTATCTAGTCTTTTGTTCACTGGCTCGCTCTTCAAGTGGCATATTGATGTCAGAGTTTGGTCCATTCTAGGATCTGCCTTTGAATGTGTCAGTCTCCCCCCTCTGGGGTTTTTGTTAGTTCCGCCACCTCTGTCGGTAAGTGGCTAATCATTTTAAAGGCTACTTCTATTAACTTCACCGTTGTTAGTGTCCATCTCGCTGTCTCTCCTGAAATCTAGTGTTACTGCCCCTTGCAAGCAGGATTGAAGATATTTATCTCTGTTTTGATGTATCTTTGGACATCTTAAGACTAGATGTTTCAGTGTTTCCACTTGCTCTTTGTCTTTACACAGGCGGCAACTGTCGTCCGTCGTCGGGGCCCGAATTGCCAGGATTTCGTGCGTCGTCAGCAAGTTTAGTCTAGCTTTCAAAAAAGTTCCTCGCATGTTTTTGTTTGGGAATTTCATGCAGTAGTTCAGGGGCGTTTTGACTTTATTGAAAGTCGGTGGGAGATGAAGCAGTAGCTTATTTGTGCTGGCTGTGTCAATCGTCTTGATCCAATCCATCAGTTCCATTTTTCTTTTTACTCGGTCTGGGTTGGTTTTCAGATCTTCTTCCGAGCACGATATTTCTCGGAGGGTTTCTTGCAGTGATAATGCCCACTTGTTGAGAGCCTTGCATGTGCCACTCTTAAGCTCTTCCACAATGATGGAGTAAATTGGCAGGGAGTCCGCCATCATGATTTTCCTGTATAGTCTCATCTTGCTCTGCTCTACTAAAGATGCCAGGGAGACTAGGCCCAGTTCTCGTCTGATCGCTGGCATGGATGTCGACTTCGGTAGGCCTAAAACCGATTTCCAAACATGGCCTTCCAGCTTCTGCCATATCACACTTTAACGAAGTTTCCATGCCACAGATGATAGACGGTATGACTTTAGCTTTATAAAAGTTGATCGCCGGCAGGAGGGAGAATTTCCCGAATTTTGTATCTACCAATCTTGTTTGAGCTGTTAGTCTATTCACCTTATCCCATAGCTGATCTTGCATCGCTTTATCTATGGACGACCCGTCAATGTTCACCCCTAAGTATTTAAACTGATCAATGACTTTGAGTTTGGTTTTCTCTAGAAACCATTTGGGATGCCTTGATGTCTTCTTCGTTGTTTTATCTAGGACCAGTACTTTTGTTTTTGCTATGTTAATTTCCAAATTATTTTCTTTCGTGTATCTTGCCAAGTTTGTTAGTTTACCTTGTAGACCAATTTGGGTTTGGTCAATGATAATGGCGTCGTCTGCATAAAGAAGTCGCAAAATGGTTGCCTTCCTAATTTTTGGTGGTAACGCTCTAATTTTTTCCTCATCGTTTTGATAGTCCCCAAGGAAGGCGATGAAGAGAGCTGGAGCTAAGGGGCACCATTGTTTGATGCCTCGCTTAACTGGAATCTCCTCGACAGTACTCCTTATTTGCTCAGTTTCACCCTGATCTTGGTATGGGCATGGAGGGCTTTTATAGGGCCCAAAATGGACACAGGACATTTCCAGTTGCATAGTTTTGACCACAATTACGCCCAATCTATTTTATCGAAAGCTTTCGATAAGTCTACAAATGCCAGATACACTCTTGGTGCTCCTTCTCTAACTTTGGCCTTCAAGATCTTTATCATAAAGATGTTTATTGCCATGCTTCTGTTTTTTTGGAAACCTGTTTGGAAGGTGTCTGAGCAGGGTGGGTTTTTTGCCCAAGTTCTGAAGTGGGCCAACAGCTGAGTAGCGAAGGTTTTTCCGACAATGTCTAAGAGCGCTATGGGCCTATAGCTTTCCGGGTCTTCTCTTCCACCTTTTTTATATACCGGAACAATTATGGCAATTAGCCATGTTTCTGGAACCATTTTTGTTTGACCACAGTGGGTGAAGATTTTACTGATTACCCCCGCCCATGCTTTCGGCGACTGTTTCAAATCAAGGTTGGTCAGGCCATCCAGGCCGGGGGCTCTCGATGTTTTAAGTTTATTGATGGCGATTTCAATGTCGACTGCATTTGATACGTCAATCCATGGTGAAATAATATCAGGTTTTTCTTCAGACGATTTTGGTTTTGGAAGGTCAAATTGGGCCGCTAAGTATGTTTCCCATTTTTCCTCTGAGACAGCGTTCATGATTTCTGTGGATCTTGGCGGATTAGCTGTTTGAATTAATGCCCAGAAGTCGCTTGATTTTTTTGTGCTTAGACTTCTCAACATCTTTTCGGCGTCTTGTTGGTACAAGAGTAGTCTATGATGTTTTAACCACTGGTTATACGCCTTTGCTTCCATTCGCCATTTGTCCCAGGCTTCTTCGGTGTTTATTCTTTTTGCTGTTCTCTTCCATTTCCGAACTACTTTCCTTTTTTCAACCACCAGTTTAGCATAAACGTGTTTCGGACCCACCTCCTTATTTGGCTGACTTGCAACGGGTCTTCTGTATGGAATTAGTAGAGGTAGATAGTTTGGTCGCTCTGCGAGTTCATGTGTGTGGGTAGCTTCAGGGAGCTCGCATTTCGCCGTTAGCATTAGGATATCATCTTCTGAGAGGCATAACCTTGATTGCTGGTTGTTTAGCTCGACGTTGAACTTATATGACTGTTTATGTGGGTGTTTACCGTGCCATGTGCAGGTAAAAAGGTTGTGATCGCTATGCATGGTTCTTTGGACTTTGTACTCTAGCATCTTAGGCAGTAGGCCGTTAGTCACGTAGATGTAATCCAAGGTGGCTTTAGAATTAAAATGTTCCCATGTCGGAATGTTAGTTTGTTTAGGGAACAATGCTGCAATGTTGTGCAGGTTCCTTGGTTTGGCAACCGCCCACTAGGCCTTACCTCGTTTGGCTGTAGCTCCATGTGACGCACAATCTTTATTGTCCTTGTTCGATTCGTTGCAGTTTGCGTTCAGGTCTCCACACACGATGACGTCAATATTATCGTACTATGCATAAATCCATTCTATTGTTTCCCCCATTTCAGTACAATATGCTTTTGTTGTCGTGCGTTGCGGGTTCCAATATGTGTTTATTATGACAAGTTGATTAGTGTGTAGCGTCTTCGGCGCAGCAGTTTGATTGGTCCATGATGTCAGAATGACCAGCATCTCGTACGATTCCTTTAACTTTGTTGGTGCTGTCAAGCCTGAGCCCATTTTTATTGCTGTCAGGAGACCCGACGATGGACGCCCCAAGAGGCCCTTACATGCCAGAGATATTTGAACTACATACCCGTCTAGGGTCGGTTTGTCTTGCAGCCATGTCTCTTGGAGACATATGATGTCAAATAAGCCTAGATCGACATCTCCCAATATGGTCAGGTGGACATGACCCCTCGTGTTCCACGATCCCAAGGTGTGTCTTTTAGTGCTTACTTCAGCCAGAAAGTTGGTAGGTCCTTTGCTCGTGGTTTTCGGGGTCGGTTGTAGTTGCTATTTCTCTGCTTTTGGGTTCAAAGTTGATTTCAGCCATTCCCATAGGTCTCGCACTGATGTCATGACTTTTGTTTTCTCTGAGTTTGCATTACAACTCCTCTCCTTGGATGCCTGCATGAGATTGACTTGGGACTGTGCCGGAGATGCCTGTGGGGATCCTCTGGACTTGACCGCGAAATATGTTTGTGTGGTGATTTCTCCTGTCTTTCGACCCTTGACTGTGAGTTGTTCCTTTTATTCTCATAGCTTGACCATTGATAACGAAGATTTTGATAGTCTCGACGGGCGTACCCACTCTCAGGGTCATATATCTTTTCACCCTGCCATTTACCTATCAGGTTGGCTCGGTAGCACTCTTCCGTTCTAGATGTAAAGCGATAATTCCGTTCTTCCATGCCTTTTGGGTGGCGCGCTTTGTTCTCCCTTGAAGTTTCGAGTTTTATTTCTGTCAATAAAAAGCCAAGTTGCTCCATTTCTCCCGCTGCGTTTGCGTCTATTTGCTTAATTCCGACCGCCTTGACATCTATGCATGCTTTTGCGATCTTTCCTCTATGATATGGTTCAACTAGCTTGATGTCTCCTGTTTTGATACTTTTCAATGAGTTTGTTTTGCTCGTTATTTTTAAAATTGTTTTCCTATTCAGAATCATGTAGCCTGCTATTTTTTTCATTTGTTCCACTTTGAATATGCGTTTCTTGTTTTCTGATTTTGTATTTATACTTTGGTGGCCGTGTGCTCTTTTTGGGTCACTTTTCCGCTGTGGCGTTACGTGCGAAATAGATTTTTGCTCGTCTTCTTTGGTGTCTAACTCACTCCTCTGTCTCTTCTTTTTTTGTTCGATGGGCGAGGTTATCTCTTGAATCTTCGTTACTGCCGGTGTTCCATTACTTTTTGGGTTTTTACAATTTCTTTAGTGCTTGTTCCCAGATCTTGTGGTTTCATTAGTTTTTTTTGTGGATCCATGATAAACACCTCTTGTTCTAGGTTATTGGGGGTGGTTTCCCAATGTTGCGAGATGTTCATCAAGTTCGTGTCTTTCATAAAATCTTCTACAGATCTTGGTGAGCTTCTCGTCTCTTCCACTTTTTTGGTTTGCGTCGTGGTTTCTTGTATTTCCTTGTCTTTATGTGATTTTTTTTTCGTTTGTCCTGTTTGGTTCGTGGTGACTTCCCTTCTCCCCTCGCTTTGGCATTGGTGCCGGATCCTTGTTTGTTAGTTTTAGTACCACTGGGGTTCTTATAGATGGTTGATTTGACAGTCCCGATTTAATTGGGTTCAGGTGGTTCTGTCTGATGAATCGCCAATCTTTTCCTTTATCTCTCGCCGTACCTCTGATTCTTCCACGATTTCGCTGTTCTGCCTCCGGACCTGATTAAGTTTAGCTGTTGACATTTGTTTTTCTTTCTCTGCTTGTAGACACTCTACCTGCTTTTTCAGGTCATCTAATTCTTTTAACCAGCCTTTTTACTGAAGGCTGTTTCTTTCTTCTAATGCAGTGATATAACCTTCTATATGGGTCATTTTTGTGGTCAAAGTTGCCAAAATCGAAGTGTTGTCTTGAACTCCGTCTTTTATTGCCTCGTACAGTTTGCAAAATGGGGCTAAAGCAATCATAAAGGATGACATGATGGTTAAAATATCAGGTTTTTTACTTGGTCAGTCTTTTTGGGTTGTTGTAGATATTTCACTTAACCGTCTATTTTTGGGTGATTGTATCGTAATCCTTGATTTTCCTGGCGTACAGGTTCCTTAGTGGAGTGCTGATCTCTTATTTTTGCCGGGGTGCATGTTTTGTGACCCTAGCTAAGGTGAATTTTTGTCCAGTCGTGGCTAGAATCGCTTAGTCGTGAATCGTTTGCTTGAACCAACTGTTTGTGTTTGTCACGACGCGTCTGTCCCGGAAGTTGTGGACTCGATGGAAGAAACGTTAACGGAACCATCTGCTGCGGTCTAGTGTCCGGACTGCCTTGCCACGCCCCCTGAGGCTCAACGTTATCTACGCACCGGACACCTACGCCGGTGCGTTGCAACCCTCTGTTTTCCGCTTTGGGTCTACACGCTGAGTTTCTTCCTTTGCGCTCTTCATGTGAGTTTTCTCTGCCCTCCTGCTGCTTCCCCGCTTGGTTCTGTCTTCTACTTCCCTCCGCTTTACCTCCTGCTTGCCGCCTGCTACCTTGGATTCTGCATTCCCCGCTCTGCGCAGCTCTTCTCTGGTTCCATTTACTACAATCTTCGTTCCCAATCCTCTTCGTGTGCGGATCCCGCTTCCACTCTGCTGCATTCCTCTCTCTTCTCGCTCCCGCCTTGTTGTGCCTGGATTTCGCTTTGTTTGGATTTTGGAAGAGACTTCTGGGAATCGTAGTCTACGCTCTCCTGCATTCCATCCTGCAGCAGTTAACCATCACGGCAGGGTTTTTTCCGGCCTACGCCTTTTTCCCTGGAATTAGGGGTGGACTCCCTGAGGGTCCCACTGCCGAGCAGTTTGCTAAACAGGCAAGGTGGCCTCCAGACGAGTCCGTCCCAAAAACCTGCAAAGAGAGACAAGAGGGAACTTGGAGGAGAAACAGAAGGACGATATCTACAGAGAGCTCCTCTGAGGAACAAGATACAGGTGAGGAGGAAGAAGGGGAGGATCCTGATATTTACCTTAACATAGAAACCACCATATCTGAGAGTTTGCAACGCCAAAGGATGGCCAGTTTGGAGCAATATCAGGAACTTGTCAATGTGATTCAGGGAATTACGGCTGAACTACAGGCAGTAAAGGCCGATAATAATACATTAAGGGCGGATAATGCTGCTCTACGCCTACAAGTTACACAAAGGGAGGAGGTACGAGATGACCTTCCTCCTATGCCCTTGCCATGTGGCAAGTACGAAGGAAATCCCAAAAGAATGAAAGAATTTCTTGACGCATGTAAGGTCTACTTTACCTTTCGCCCAAGGATGTTCATATCTGACAAAGCTAAAGTCGGTTTTCTTATCTCCAATCTAGGAGGTAATGCCCTAGCTTGGGCAACCCCGTTGGTGACTAATTCCGACCCTATTCTAGCTGATTATGGAGCCTTTGTTCAACAGTTCCACACAAGATCCGAAAGATCCGAAGTTCTATTCACCTCATATGAGAACCTTGTGGATACTAAACAGGGTTCTCAAGATGTACAGACGTACTTGTCAACCTTTCAAAGGATTGCAGCGGAAACGGGATGGCCGGATTCCGCCAAACAAACCCTCTTCAGACGGGGTTTACTTGATGAGATTAAAGACGAACTCTCGAGGGTAGCGAGACCAGAATCCTTCCAGGAACTGGTTACTCTGGCTCTTCAGATAGAATACCGCATGGCCGAGAGACGCACCGAAAGAAGAAGGTATAAGTCTGGAATACCACCCTCCTCACCCTTCTCCTTTATACCTACACCACCTGAAAGAACCGTGCAACAAACAGAAGAACCCATGCAAATCGGAACTGCACGCGGGCCCCTAACTGCAATCGAGAGAAAGAGACGACAAGACTTGAACTTATGTATGTATTGTGGTTCTGAGAAACACCTTCTGCGAGATTGTCCTAATGTACCTCCCAGGAGATCGGGAAACGCAAGACCCCGACCCTGAACAGGGACAAGGAAGGGGTTCAAACGGCAGGTCCCTGTATCACTAATACACCCCAAGTATCAGATGCCTCACATCAGTTGATGGTTTTACCGGTGGTTCTAGATTGGAAAGGAGGCCACTCTGTAGAATGTCTGGCCATGTTGGATTGTGGAGCGGCAGGAAACTTCATGGACGATCAATGGGCTTTAGATCATGCTATCCCCAGAAGAGCGAAACCTCTCCCAATCCCTGTAGAAGGGGTGGATGGTACCCCTTTGTCCTCGGGCCTTAACAGACAGGAGACTCAAGAACTGGGAGTCAAGATAAAATTTCATCAGGAAGTAATGGTGTTCGATCTCATCAGAGCAGCTCACTTTCCGATTATCCTAGGCATCCCATGGTTAAGAAGGCATAATCCTGGCATTGACTGGACAACCAATGTAGTGGAATTCCGCTCTGAACGATGTTTCCGGTCCTGCCTATCCAACAAGGAACAACTATGTCCTCAAGTGTCTACTCTCTCTGTAAGAAGTATCAACACCATACCAATACACTATCAAGGTTATGCAGATGTGTTTGCAGACGTTCAACCCAGACCTTTACTTCCAAGTCGCAATGAGGATTGTAAGATCGATCTGGTACCGGATGCTGTAGTTCCTTTTGGACGTATGTTTCCATTGTCTCTTCCTGAAAAGGAAACTCTAAGAGAATATTTGGACACCAATATTCAAAATGGTCTTATACAAGAATCCACCTCGTCAGCCGGAGCATCTTTATTTTTTATCCCCAAGAAAGCTACCCAGGAGCTCCGACCTTGTATTGATTATAGGGGTCTTAACAGCTTGACCATTCGGGATCGGTACCCCATGCCCTTGATTAAGGATATAATGGAAGCCGTGCAAGGAGCCAAGTGGTTTACTAAGTTAGACCTAAGAGGAGCATATCATCTCTTGAGAGTACGAAGAGGAGACGAATGGAAGACCACTTTCCGGACTCCCTTGGGTCATTACGAGTACAAAGTGATGCCTTTTGGGTTGGTCAATGCTCCAGCTCAATTCCAGAGATTTGTAGACAAGATTTTCTGTGATCTTTTGTTCAATTCAGTAGTGGTCTATCTGGATGACATTTTGGTATTTTCATCAACCCTTACACAACATCGTCAGCACGTATTAGAGGTACTCCGAAGGCTCAGTATTCATCATCTACTAGCCAAACCAGAAAAATGTATGTTTGAGGCTGTTACAGTCCCTTATCTGGGATTTATCCTGTCGGAAGGAAGGGTAGAAATGGATCCCAACAAGACCTCAGCCATCCAAAACTGGCCCACTCCGAACTCAGTAAAAGATATACAGAGGTTCCTAGGACTGACAAATTTTTACCGTAAATTTATCCCGGGATTTTCCAATATTGTCCTGCCCATCACAGCCTTACTGAAGAAAGGCACACAATTTTGCTGGAATAAAGAGGCCGATATGGCTTTCAAACATCTCAAGGAGGCTTTTGTTTCTGCACCTATCCTCAGGCAACCTGATCAAGCCATACCTTTCATTGTAGAGACAGATGCCTCACAAGGAGCTATTGGAGCTGCTCTCCTACAGAAAAAAGAAGATCGACTGGAGCATCCTGTTGCTTATTATTCTAGGACACTCTCCCCGAGTGAAAAGAATTACTCCGTAGTAGAAAAGGAACTGTTGGCCATCAGACAGGCCTGTGAAGAATGGAGGCACCTTTTACAAGGTGCTAACTTCCCGTTCCAGGTACGAACAGATCACCGTAATCTTAGTGTACTCAAGAGTATGGAATGCCGAAATTCTCGCCATGCCAGGTGGGCATACTTCTTTTCTCAATATGATTTCGAACTAACATACTTACCAGGAAAGGAGAATCACCTAGCGGACGCCCTCTCCCGGAGTTTTGGGGAAGAATCGGGTTCGTACTCCAATCACGAACAGTTACTTCAAGGGAAGAAATTCATAGGAACGGTCAACACCTTTTTACAACAAGTGTTAGAAGCCCAAGCAAGATCTACGGTCACACGTTTTCCATACTTAATCAAGAAGGGTGAATACTTGTTTAAAGACGACCTGCTGTTCTTACCGAATTCCGTACTACAGTCTCAAGCACTAGCCTGGTGTCACGATCTACCCACAGCAGGACACAAGGGTCGAGCAGCCACACTACATCTACTAAAGAGAAACTTTTGGTGGTCAACAATGGTCAAGGATGTTTATGCCTATGTATCCTCTTGTCCCACGTGTGCTCAAAGTAAGTACAGTACGGCCAAGCCGCTGGGCCTTCTCCAACAGGATTCGTTACCTGCGGGTCCCTGGCAACATATATCCATGGACTTTATTGTGGACTTACCTCTGTCAGAAGGATTCACAGCCATCATGGTAGTAGTAGACTCATTCAGTAAACTTGCTCATTTTTCCCCTCTCCAGGGAACTCCATCTGCCACCAAGACTGCAGAAGTATTTCTGAAAGACATAGTCAAACTACATGGTCTACCACATACAATAGTCTTGGATCGAGGGACTCAATTTACCTCAAAATTCTGGTCCTCGTTGTGTAAACAATTGCAAATCCAAAGGGCATTGTCTTCCGGATTCCATCCCGAGAGCAACGGACAGACCGAACGAACGAACGAACGAACGAACGAACGAACGAACGAACGAACGAACGAACGAACGAACGAACGAACGACTAAACGCTACATTGGAACAATACCTCAGATGTTACTGCAACCAGACACAGGATAACTGGAGCCAAGTTCTATCCATAGCCGAGTTCGCCTATAATAACACAGTACATACGGCGATTGGTATGAGCCCTTTCAAGTGTACTTATGGATACGAACCTCGACATATCCCACAGTCAGTGATTCCAACCACTAACATACCCTCTGTAGATCAACTGTTGAATGCCCTCAAACAAACCCACTTGAGAGCTCAGGAAACATTAACGACCAGCCGTCAATCCTATAAGAAATGGGCCGACAGAAAGCGACGAGCAAACCCTATCTGGAAGCCTGGAGATAAGGTTTGGTTATCCACAAAATACTTACCAAGGCGGATACGTCCAGGAAAATTCACTCCAAGGTATATTGGCCCATACATCATTGAACAGCAAATCAATCCAGTAGCTTTTCGACTTAAGCTTCCCTCTTCCTTGCGAAGGATCCATCCAATATTTCATGTGTCCCTTCTCAAGGATTACAAAAAAGATCCATACCAAAGACAAATCAAGAAATGCATCCCTAACTTAGAAGAAGATCCCGAATATGAAGTCTCTCGTATTTTGGACTCTCGTTACAGACACGGGGTTCTCCAGTACCTCATACTTTGGAAAGGATACCCTTGGACTGAAAGGTCCTGGGAACCTGCAAGAAACCTCAGTGCACCCAGACTACTACATCTCTTCCATAGAAACCATCCAGGGAAACCCGGAGGAGTCCAGAGGAGGAGAGGTTATACTGTCACGACGCGTCCGTCCTGGAAGTTGTGGACTCGATGGAAGAAACGCTAACGGAACCATCTGCTGCGGTCTAGTGTCCGGACTGCCTTGCCACGCCCCCTGAGGCTCAACGTTATCTACGCACCGGACACCTACGCCGGTGCGTTGCAACCCTCTGTTTTCCGCTTTGGGTCTACATGCTGAGTTTCTTCCTTCGTGCTCTTCATGTGAGTTTTCTCTGCCCTCCTGCTGCTTCCCCGCTTGGTTCTGTCTTCTACTTCCCTCCGCTTTACCTCCTGCTTGCCGCCTGCTACCTTGGATTCTGCATTCCCCGCTCTGCGCAGCTCTTCTCTGGTTCCATTTACTACAATCTTCGTTCCCGATCCTCTTCGTGTGCGGATCCTGCTTCCACTCTGCTGCATTCCTCTCTCTTCTCGCTCCCGCCTTGTTGTGCCTGGATTTCGCTTTGTTTGGATTTTGGAAGAGACTTCTGGGAATCGTAGTCTACGCTCTCCTGCATTCCATCCTGCAGCAGTTAACCATCACGCCAGGGTTTTTTCCGGCCTACGCCTTTTTCCCTGGAATTAGGGGTGGACTCCCTGAGGGTCCCACTGCCGAGCAGTTTGCTAAACAGGCAAGGTGGCCTCCAGACGAGTCCGTCCCAAAAACCTGCAAAGAGAGACAAGAGGGAACTTGGAGAAACAGAAGGACGATATCTACAGAGAGCTCCTCTGAGGAACAAGATACAGGTGAGGAGGAAGAAGGGGAGGATCCTGATATTTACCTTAACATAGACACCCCCATATCTGAGAGTGTTGTGCAATTCTGTCTTTTGGTATTTGATCTTGAGGGTTTAGTCCCTCGTCCCACAACTTTGGGAGTCCCTCTTCCTGGTTCTGCCCATGTATTTGTTGAACAACTTCATTCGTGGGTAGGCTCCCTGGCCCTTGTTTGGCCATGACTTGTTGATCCTTCATAGAAGTGCACATCAGATTTTTCTCTCTTTGCACTCAGATTGCATTTGCAGCGTTTCTTTTTGCCAATAAAATCTGTGGAAGACTAAAATCTGCGGGGCGTTGGTTTCCATCTTGATCCCATTCCATGTCAGTTTTCCAATGTTTGTTGACTGGGGTACTTTCCTGGACTGCTTCTAAGATTTCTGCATCAGAAAGTTTGTTATCAGAATCTAGTTTACGTTTCTGGTGGTTAATGAAGAATGCTTTTAAAGTGCCCGACATCAGGGGGGTTGGCATTTCGGCTGTGCCGCTCTTCTTTTCTGTGGTTTCTGATGCCTATTTGCTGCTACAGCTTTACCTTTTGCCAGTTTTGTGTCACCGTTTTCTTGTTTACTCTTATTTGTTTTCAAATTAATGATATTCTGTTGATTTTTCCTTTGAATTATGGGTTTATTGACATTTTTTCTTTTTTTTCATTTTAGCCGAGGACTCCCTTATCTCAGGGTTGAGTCTGAGTCTGAGTTTAAATTTTCTCTCTCCTTCCTTCCTTCTTCTTTCTCACTCTCCTCACTGTTTTAAATGGTGACGGTGCCGTCAATGGTATGGTTTTGATTATTGCTTATGGTGTTTTGTGCCTCCTGTGTGGTACTTTCTTTTGTACAGGGCACTGGCTTATCTGCCGGTCCGGGCCCCATATGTACTATTGCCGTAGTGCACGTTAACTTTCTATTCACTTGATCATCTATATAGTGAGATTGCAGCGTTCTATTTTTTGGGCTGATTTGCCCCTGCCCGCTTCTTCACTTTGTGGACCTAGTTTCAATCGCTCTGCAGCTTTAGCAGCATTAGCTGCTTTGTACAGTAGTTCGGGACTCCTCGGTATGTTCCGGCTGACATCGTGGACAGGCCCCTCCCCTCTCCGTGGCATACTCGTCCAATCCCGCACGGGTACAGGAAGACCGGTGGGGGACTCATTTGCCGGCTCTGTGGCGCCCCCATTTTCGGTTTCAGATGCCTCTTCGCTGCGACGCACCCGCTGAGAGTCCGTCTGAGGCCGCCCTTTGGCCGCCCCCGCCGGAGACCCGCTCGCCATACCGGCGGTTAGCGAGGCGCTGCACGCATCACGGTTGGGTGAGTGACTCTCCTCCCAGCTGGATTCAACTTGTGTGTCTTTTACTTGTGCTCCGTACAAATGTGCTAAAGATTCACAAGCTTCATCCATGTTCTCGGTGTCCGTGTCCTCAGGGCTGTGTGACATGAGACCTTGAGTCTCTACACGGGTTGCCTGGTATGTGTCGTCACTGTTAGTGTCCTTTGCAGCAGACCTCTTGAAAGGTGTGTTGTCGCTCCTTAGGCGGCGGCGGCTCTGGTCCGCGTCTGTTTCAAGAATTGCCTCTTCAGAACGCTCCTTTCTCGCGCCTTTCCGCTCAGGATGGGTTAGGAGCCGTGAAGGTTTCCTGATAGAATCCATGTCTCCCTCGGCTCCTGCGGACTCCTGCAGACTCAACTCTCCTCACCAACTCCACTCACCGCTCCGCTCTGGGGGGAGGTTTATGAGTCCTCCCAGACACTGGTTCTGGTAGTAGACAGGGGAGAGAGACTGCAACTCCTGCAGACTCAACTCTCCTCACCAACTCCACTCACCGCTCCGCTCTGGGGGGAGGTTTATGAGTCCTCCCACACACTGGTTCTGGTAGTAGACAGGGGAGAGAGACTGCGACTCCTGCAGACTCAACTCTCCTCACCAACTCCGCTATTGTAGGTAAGCAATGTATGCAGCAGCAACATGTCATAAATATTCCTAGCACCGCTACTAGGATTGCAAATAATTTCCATCCCCATGATCGTAATACTTCCCAGAACCAGGAACTTATGTTTAATTCCCAACTGCCTTCAGGAGGGTGGAGGTCAGAGCTTAAAACGTGCAACTTTTTTATCGCTTCGAAAATCGTAGGGGAAGAGTCGCTTACAAATACGCAGCACGCTGATCCTACAATTTTGCAAACACCACCACGATCAACCAGAATTACATCAAGAGCCATTCCATTTTGAAGTGACGTTAATCTTATTCCTTTTTCCTCCAATGTCATATTATACAATATATCTGTTGTTCCATTTATTGTTTCCTCTAATATTCTGGACAGTCGTCTTATATTATAAGAGTTTATTGCTTGACCCCAAAAAGGTATGAATGATTTTGCTATATCCTCTACGATCAAACCCCCTTCCTTATTTCGTCAGGGTCTTGCCCTGGCCAATTTGGCTATGTCTGCTGTTTTTGAGAGGAATACCCCAGGGAATAGGAATCCTAAGTAACAAGTACCTCCCCAGTTTCTAGGTAACCAGGGATACGCTTTTTCTCCACATATAAAATAAACAGGTTCTCCTACATAAATTTGCTCTACCTCCTTATCAAGGAATGCTATGTTCATGCATCTAGTAAATGTTCCCACCAAATAGAAACCCTTCTTTCGCAAACAAAAGGGGACAGAACGTGGACTATAATATTTACTGCATAAGAGGGGGGCAGTGCATCTTTATTTCCTCTGGGTTCATATGAAACGTGATCACAGATGATTTATAGGGCACAGACAATCTATCTTGTGGCATTATTACTAGTGTAATCAATCGTGCTTTGTGGAATATGGAGCAACCTACTGGTTTCATAATGATTTCTTCAAATTAATTCATATTTGTTTGGTCTAGTTGACCAGATTCGCTTTCGTTCCATTTCCCATAATATAATGCACTCAAAGAAGCGTAACATGCAGAATTCAATGGCAGGGGCTGCACATTCCATCCAATTCCTTTACAACCATGCTGCGGCAGGTGGGCACAGACCCAACAGTTATTTTTTCTTAATATCGAGTGTGTCATATTAATTATTAGCAGTAATGTGTTATTTCCATAAACTTCCCTGTCTCTTTCTTCCATTGGGGTCAAGGTGTAAGTGATCACATGAACGGGGCTTTCAGTAGTGGAAATGTTTCTAACAGGCAAAGCACTTCTAATGGGTGTATTTCTTCCAAGTACCATAATACTAATACTGTCATAATTGGGGCTAATATACTCATTATGCACATTATTATCGTTAAGATCAGCATACCATTTTTCTGACAATTTCCTTTTTGTAACTTTTCGTGCGCTTTGTTTAACTCGTTATCAGCAGTGGTGGAAGATGAGGCAAAAATTGGTTCCGGCATTCTTCTCTCTCGATTCTCCTTCTTCAGCAATATTCGTCGTGAGTATCTCTTCTCGCGGCACTAGTTCGAATGTCAATAAATTCGGTAATTGTCCTCAGTCTATTCAGCCAGTTCTTAGCAGCCTGGATTGCTTATACGTTGGGCAAGATCTCTGTGTACTTGCACATTGCTCAAAGAATTCGAGAGCAGTTATCAATTGCCTTCGTACCATGTGCGCCCCGTACGTTCGCACGGGTTCAGCACACATGGATTTTATGTTACCACCGAGGAGCCTCGTTCTTGGGATGTCCGATTTGCACAACCCTCATGCCGCTCTCCTCTAGGCCTCCGGTTCCTATTTCATCCGTGATAGGAAACATAGGCAACGAAGATCAAAAGAAATGAAGATTTGATCACTCCTTCTTCCGGTTCCGCAGATTATACCGCCTTGCTCCTGGTATAATGTGATCGATGAATAGTGCAGATGTACTTCCAGACTCCAGCTCGGAGTCAGCTTGTGGCGCAATGACAGATGATGGCGGGCGCCCAAGTGATGATGCAAATTTCGTTTCAGGCTGTGACGCAACAATAGATAGTGGGTGCCAAAGCGGTACACGTTTTGTGTCAGTCAGCTGTGATGCAAATTCTGTTGGACAATGTTGGGGCATTCTTTGCCCTTCCTCTTTTACAGCAATCTTTTCAGGCTTTGTTTCAGGATCAGGCAAATTTTGTGGCAAAGAACTGGCAACTGTCTCTTTCGTTTCTGGGACCACTGTCTCTTTCTGGTTGTCTCGATCAGGCAGTTTTTCAGATGGTGACGGGACCTTCTTAGCGTGCGTCGCGTGAATCCACAGTTTCCTCCCATCCACACAAATTGCCGTTTGCCTTGTTAGGAGGATCAAATAGGGTCCACGCCACCTGGGTGCAAGCGATGTTTTCCTCTCAAAGTTTTTGATGAGAACCCAATCCCCGGGTTCCAGTGCATGTCCCGGACCAGTGTATCTTATTGGTAATGCCTCCTGCACCTGCTGATGAATCAAACGCAATTTTTGTATTAACAGATTACAATAAATGTTCCCTCAACCGTTTCGGCTGCGGTGCACACCAAACATTCGCCGGTCTCCCCATCACGATTTCATAAGGGGAGAGCCCAGTTCTTGCCTGCACAGATGTATGCATGCACAGTAACGCTATTGCTAATGCGTCTACCCAGCTTAACCTGTTTCCTGCGCATATTTTGCTTATTTTGGACTTCAAGATGCCTTTGTGGCGTTCAATAAGACCGGCACTCATGGGGTGTCTAGAACAATGAAATCGCTTCTCAATCTGGAGACCTGCACAAATCTGTAATATTACTGCGCCCACAAAATGCGGACCGTTGTCTGACCATATGACACGGGGCAGACCAAAACGGGAGAAGTACTCCTTCAACATTACTTTTGCAGTGCTCATGGCGGTACAGTCTTTTAGTGGATATGCTTCCACTCATTTACTGAATGCACATATAACTACTAGGACATACTTCAAGTTTTGGCATCTCTCCATCTCTATGAAATCAAAATGGATTACCTCAAAAGGCTTAGAGGGAGGGCCAAAACTGCCTGTTGGAGTCACCGTTCCCTTCCCCACATTGTGTTGTAGGCACGTGATACAGTTCTGAACCACCGTTTCGGCATTCTTTTTTATGTGAGTGTTCTCCCATACAGTGGCTAGATGCTGGACTATCTTTTTGGCACAGATATGAGTAGGGCTGTGGGCCATCGTGACCATTGCAGTTACATCCAGTTTCTACTCTTCTTGTCTACCCAACAACCCTCTAGATCTAATTCAGCAGAGCCCTCAGCCCACCCTTGTATTTCATCGGCAGTGGCTTCTGCCCGCATTTCTTTGACAGTAGCAATTCCATTTTCTATCATGTAGGGCACTTCCTCTGACTGTACTGTTAAAATTTTGGTATTCAAGTCAGTGGCCGTTTGCTTCGCAATTCTGTCTGCAAATGCATTTCCCTCTCCCACTTTACATGTTACTTTTTTATGCGCCTTGCATTTCACTATTGCTAGGTGCTTCAGACACGTAAGTGCAGACAGCAATCGTACAATCAAAGGGCCATATTGGATCCTGGCCCCATGTGATGTCAGGAACCCTCTCTCAGCCCAGAGTCGGCCAAAGTTATGAACCACACCAAAGGCTTATTGGCTGTCAGTATATATGTTTACACTCAGATTCTCAGAAATCTCACAGGCTCTGGTCAAGGCTATTATCTCCGCCGCTTGTGCAGAATTGTGGGGGATTCTTTTACTCTCTACAATGCTCTTTAATGTGGTGATAGCATA
Organism: Ambystoma mexicanum; assembly: GCF_040938575.1. Classification (NCBI taxonomy): domain Eukaryota; kingdom Metazoa; phylum Chordata; class Amphibia; order Caudata; family Ambystomatidae; genus Ambystoma; species Ambystoma mexicanum. The sequence goes on from NC_090923.1 coordinate 836,310,488, forward strand.
GGCAGCAGTTGATGTGCCATCAGGTACTTTAAAACAGGAGCTGTCACAAAACAATTCTCCGTCGGGCTCTTTTTGTGGGGTATCTCTTAAATCAATTATCCCCTTCGTTTCTTCCTCAGTAACCATTAAGCAATCATGGGAAAGTGTATCATTCTCACTGAGTTCTTTCGTGGGAAGTGGCATTAATTCTGCAGGATTCAAAGTGCTACACCTCATAATTTGGATGTGTGGTGCAAAGAGGATAATTTCATATCTAGTCAATCTAGCAGAGGTGAGGTGTTGCGTCTCCGTTCTATTTAGTAGAACGTCTATGGCATGTGGCACCATCAAAATTAAGGTGTGCCCCGATACCGTTCCTTCCGTTTGTTTCACTGACGCAGCAGCCGCTGCAACAGCTCGCAAACATCTTGGTAGTGCACGCGCTACAGGGTCCAGCGCGGAAGAAAAATAGCTGCATGGCCTATTTCTTCCACCTTGTTCCTGTGTCAAAACGGACAACGCACAACCTTCACTCTCATGAACAAACAATCTGAAAATGTTTTCATAATTTGTTGTGCCCAAAACTGGAGCAGAACACAATGCAGTTTTGAGCAGATCAAATGCTCTCTGACATTCTTCATTCCACTGCAAAGGCACGACAACATCCTTCTTTGTCAACTCCACCATTGGCTTTACAATCAATGCAAAGTTTACAATACACTGCCGACAATAAGAAGCCATGCCTATTATGACTCTGACTCCTTTCTGTGTCTTTGGAATAGGCATACCAGAAATGCTCTCTATTCTTTCTGGCGTCAGTCTTCTCCCTTCTCTCAAAAGTAGGTAACCCAAATAAGTCACCTCCTTTCGACAATATTGGAATTTCTTTAAGCTTGCTTTATGGCCATGTGCTGCTAAATGGATCAATAACAACTCTGTACTCTTTTTACAAATCTCCTCTGTGTCTGCTGCGATCAATAAATCATCTATATACTGTACCAATACGCAACCTGTCGGTAATTCTAGCATATCTAGTTGTTCTTTCAATGCTCTGCTGTAAATACTCAGACTCTCTGTGTAGCCTTGTGGAATGCGTGTGAATGTGAATGATCGTCCTTCTAGTGTGAAGGCAAACAAATATCTACTTTCCTTGTGTACTGGAATGCTGAAGAACACATTCTTCAAGTCAATAACACTAAAGTACTCAGCCGAGGCAGGTATCATTGCCAACATTGTGGTAACATCTGGAAACAATGGGAACTGAGGATCTACCACCTTGTTCAGTGCACGCAGATCAATTATGAAACAATACGGTACCTCATTACCTCCTTTCTTATACACCGGAAGAATGGGACTGTTACAAGTACTGCCTGTAATCTCTTCAATCACTCCCAATCTTACCAAATCAGAAACAATACTTTTCAATCCTTTCTCTCCTTCTGCTGAGATTTTGTACTGTGGTATACGCGGTAACGTTACTCCTTCTTTCAAAGCAATTTTCACTGGTTCTATCTTCAAACATCCCACATCATTGTCATTCATTGCCCATATACAAGTTGGCATCTCACTCAATTCTCCTGGCAAAGGTTTGGACACAAATTCAGATACCGGGACATTTTGTGGTGATATAGTCAAAAATACTCCATCTGGTGTACAGTGGATAACTGCACTCAGTTTTTTCAATAGATTTAACCCCAAAAGGTTCTCCCCACAATTCTCTGTTAAAAGAAATGGACAATATTCAGTGAATGGGCCTAATGTGACTGCTACTGGTTGGGACACAGGATTTATCACTGGGGTGCCTGCAAACCCTACTGAAATGTTTCTTTGCCCTGACAGTGGTATTTCTGGAACCAAGTGATGATCTATTGAGCACTTTTGTGCCCCTGTATCTACGAGAAAGCTATGCTCTCCATTCCCGACTTTCATTTCTACGTAGGGTCCTTTCTGATTCACGGGAATAGACACTGGTTCCGACCCCTGTCCTGGGCTTTCCTATTGGGGAAACAACACATCATCTGATGTGTAATCGCTACTATTACTATAGTACGCACCCGATCGGGTATCAAAAATGTTCCCGCCCCTACCTCTATTTCCATTTTGCATGTTTTGATGGCTCTGATTCGGAGTAGAAGTTTGATTCTGTGCTAGGTTCTGATTTTGGGTACCATTCCCTTGACCATTCTGGTGCTGCTGTGCGCTATTTCTATTTTGCCCATTAGTTCCTGGATGCCCCCTATGCTGTCTTCTTTGGCCATACCCATTTCTATTCTGCAGATGTGGACATTGCGCTCGCCAGTGACCTTCCTCTCTGCAGTATGCACACTGATTCAATCCCAGAGGCACTCCATGCATGTTTAAATTACTTCTGCCTTGTGCACTTCCTCTTCCTCTATTGTGTCTCGCCACTTGTTGGAGTAGCACTCCAACCATTGTTCGTAGTGCTTCTATTCTCATTGGCAAGGGGTACTCCTCAAACATTTCATGTATTTCCATTATGGGGATGCTAGGATCTGAAATCCATTTTAACGCCTCTCTTACACATACTTTTAGTTTATAGCCTGTCTGTCTTGTCGACGGCAAATATCGCCGCTGTATATAGGGCTCTACCGCTTCCATCCTATCTCTCCTAATATCTTTACTCCTATACCATGGTGTGGCAAACATTTCAGCATATTCATCATCAAGTTCATTCTTAAGTTCAAAATGTCGGTCTACATGTTCTCTTATCTCTTCCTCTCTCCCTCTACAGCGCGCTAATGCATTCAAATCCAACAATCGTTACGGCGGTAGCTTTCCAATTAACTTTTTCCATCTCGCCACTAAATATTCCCCCATGCATTCCAACACTACCTGTCTTTCATTGCTCCTTCTGAAGTCATACATCAAAGCTAGCACTGACGTTGCATCATTCCCATTTATATACATTTCGGCCTGTTCTTGCAACTCTCGCTTTCTCTCCTTGCTGATCGCAATACGGGTCACTCTCGCACATCAACTTTGTCCGGCCCCTTCTTCTGTTTCAACGAGTTCAAGTTCCATCACAGGAGGGGCAAATGTTTTCTGGTTTGCATATGCCAAATCTCACAAAACATTATTGCTTCCACACCATATTTCACATACATATCATACGCCGGCATTCCCACAGGTGGTGCGACCTGGCCAGTTTCCAAAGATTGTCTACCGCAGCGGAAAAATCCCATTAGGGTGGACAATACCCCAGGCATGTTTTAACCTTACCCTTGGCTAATCAACCTTACACTGGGTGTTTGATTTTGCAAAATCAACTCTCAACCAACATCAGGATTACTTTGAATCGGGGTATGACTCACCTGATCAATCAAGTTGTCTTTTTCAAGACACAATTCGTCCGTATACTGACGCAACCAATGACGTTGTGTCTGCGTATCTTGGCTCACTCTGCCTCGTTTCGGGACCCTCGCCTCCTTGTTCTCTGACCGGGCACGTCGATCAGGGATAAGTTGTGTGCAGATCTGCAAAGGAGTCTCTCATCGCTTTCGCAGGGGCGCCCCGAACACCTCTTGATCCCAGCTCGATCGTCCCACCCTCGCCGTTCACTCCGCCTTCCTTATCTTACAACGTACACAATGGAAAAAGTGGGGGAGGGTCTCTATTCGGGTGCCATCTTGAAGGGGCCCATAGGGGACCCTTGCATGTGGAAACAAGGCACAATCACCACACACGAACTGATAGGCCAGACATGAGGTTGTATTCCCAAAATCTAGGGTTTATTGCAAAGCACATAGTCTCAGTTGGCCAACTGGGTCCCACGCCCTGTGACGTGTGTCTAGCAGACCTCGGGGGACGCAAGAGAGACGAGAATTGTACAACAGTTACATATATACAAAGCAAGCATCTTTTAATCAGTAGTGACACATCCAATACCGCCCTTAATACATTTCCTTTGAATTGGGCACGATGATTGACAATGGTGACGAGTATGACATCTTCAAACATTCATTTAGCAACAGTTTGCAATTTCGCGAACCTACAGACATAAGTCTTTGTTTAAAGAACACAATGCTTCTGTTTCTACAAGCAAGCTGTGCGTAGGGGAGAGACACATTCCAGGCCTTGCTATCTCCTGGTTTTTATTTGTGTGCTGGCGGTCAACTTGCTACCCAGAGTTCTACAGGGCTCAGGAAAGGGGGGGCCACAAAGAAGAGCAAAGAAGAGCATAATTCAAATCATTTAATGTTCGCTTCTACCATTTCTACTGTGTTTCCGAGACTAGCTGGCACCTGCTGTACTGATTAGAATGCCTGGCTTCTTACTTCCCAAGGATATGTGAGGGAGGAGACCAGGCATTTCTGTCTTGGTTACTGCGTTATGTTTCAACATGTCTCTCGTGGCCTTGCGTTATGCACCAGTGGAGCAGAATACTATTTCAGCGACGCAGTTTTGACATGAAGCAAAAGGCAAATGTTAGAGAAAACAAAATGGCGATTTCAGTCACCTCAAAATGGCCGCACTTCAGTCAAGCTTATGGCTACATTTTTCTAATACTAAACACATGAGGCGGTTGGCCTTTGGCCAACAAAGTACATTGCCTTCCGATCGAGGGGTGTCTGTTTTTCTGGACTGACACCTGCTTCCCTGTGTTTTCACTCAGGACGTTTAATGCCACTCCACTTAGAGCTGTCGAAAAGCCTCTCCTGAAGCCCGTTTGGTACTTCGACAGTATTTTTGCTTCTTTCACCCAATTCTCCAATTCCCCTAGAACAATTCTCATGAATAACTTACTGTCGATGTGCAGGAGGGCGATTGGACGAGAACTCGTTGGAGTTGTCCGGTCGCCCCCCTTGAACAGTGGAATAATGATTGCTGATTTCCACGATGGTGGAAACCTTTGTCTTACACAGATGTCCTGAAACAGCCAAGTCAATAACTTTGCACAAAGGGGAATGTTGTTTTTGAGGACTTGGTACTTTAGACCAATAGGACCCGCTGCCTTCGATGTTCAGCAATTCTTGATCGAATCCATTATGGTCTGTTCATTAAAAGTGAGATACCGAACTGTGGATTTAATGGTGAAAAAGGGAGATTTTAAGGTATTTTTAACAACCTCAGACAGATAATCGATCCACCCTTTCTCTGGTACCAAATTGCATTGCATGCTGCTTGAATTACCCTCCAATTGATGTATAACTGACCAGAAGTTCCTTGAAACCCCCTTCCCAACTAGTTTTAACATGCTTTCCCCATCTTGTTGGAGTCACAATATCTTTCTACCCAATGACCAGTGCTTGTGGTTCTGTAAGAGACTTCTACATTCTCTTTTGTAATCAGCCACATTCAGGCCCAACCTTTTCAACAGTTTCAACCTCTGCCTCAATTGTTTTTTCCTCATCATAGTTTCCTCTTCAAATGAATGACGATGGGTCTGTTTTTTTCCCAACCCCCCAACCATTGGTGGGCATATGGGCCAAATAAATTTATTAAACACCTCTGATCTACAATTTTCCTGTTGGGCCCCATTAGGAATTTCCAGGAGACAAGCATTGAGAACCCTCCCCTCTGACATATATTTATATAGGTGCACTCTACCTCTCCTATTTACAATGGTCTGGCTATATCTGTCTTGAATTCCAAAGGCAAAGTCTGCAAGTGTCAGCTCTAAGCGAGAGTGGTCACTCCCCCCTTCCTGCTCGATGTTAAGTGATACATTGCGTGAAAAAGGATCAGCTGACATAAAGATATAATCGAGGGTGGATACAGATGATCCTTGATGCCTCGTTGGATTTGCTGGAACATCTGCCAGCAGTGAACCATTTGTCATTTTCAGTCCCCAACCTTTTAGAAACTCCAGCCATAATTTACCCTTCTCAGAAATTCTACGGGGGTTCTGATTAGCCATTTCTTTTAGTAAAGGGATAAATTGGGAGTTCAAGTCTCCCCCCAGGATTATCTGTACGCCCCCATAAAGCAGCTAAATCCTTTCCAATGAGAGCGCAAGCTCAGCTAAAAAATCCTGTGGACTGGAGGAGGCGGGATTCCAATATACATGAACAAAAATTACCTCTAGGGGTTGCCTCCGGTGTTTTAAATATGCCTTGTAGACTTGAATTACCATTTTTTTAAAGAGCAATGTGAAATTTCCAATTGTGGCATTTTTAAATGCCATCAGTAGCCCACCTGAGGGCCTACCTTTGGCCTTTTGAAGTGCTGGTTGTGAGTAAACTGTAAAGCCTTCGATTTCGATAGAATGGCATACCAGAAGTAAACTCGTCTGTCTAAAGGTGCTGCTTGCCCACCCCCAATTTCTGGAACACCTGTGTCATTATTTCTGGCAGCATGGAAAGATTTCTCTCCCGCAAATTCTTGTCACTATTCTTTACCCTTCTTGGTCAGGTTTCAACAAACTGGCCTACCCCTGGATCTTCCTGTGCCCTGGTTCGTCACTTTGATACAGAATAATTTGCAGGGGCAATTTCCAATGGAGAAGAACTAGAGACTATTAGTCCATGTCCCTCCAGTTCTCTCGCTGCCTCCAAAATTGCTTCTTGACATTCTCGTGTTGTGAGTCCTACTTCCACCATGTACGGGCTCCGAAAGTCTAGGAATCGTACAGATTCAATGGCCCTCATTCCAAGTTAGCCAGTACAGATATAACGGTGCCGGTAAAACCACACCGGCACCATTTTCCGGACTGGCTAACTACAAGTTCTGTGGGCGTGTGGTGTTACACCCGCCAGGTGAGACCTGGCGGGTGTAACGCCTCCGGCCGCAGATGGACGCGGAGACACCGGCACCATTACCACATGGTGCCAGTGTTTCCACTTCCCCATTCACTTGGCACGGGAATGGGGATTTACAGAATGCCGGCTCTGGAATTACCAGCTCACCGGGGCTGTAATGGCAGTGATTCTGGCAAGTCCAGAGCTGGTAAGTTCCCACGGGTCCGCCGGCAGCCTGCCGGTTTTACCCGCACGGCTACCGCCAGACTCGTAATGAGGGCCAATGTCTTGGGAGTTCAGAAGATACAAACTTGGGATTTTTTTAAGAAGTGAGAGAATTAATCCTCTACAGAGAGACTTGATTTTATTTTTATTTGATGTTAAGGTAAGCCACATTTTTGGCATTGCAAAGATTGACTTTACTTCTTCCTTGAGTTTTTCTTTTGCCCCCAACTGGGCTGTCTCTTTCCCAGCTAACACGGGTGGAGGGAGTTATTCCCTTTCACTCCCGCTGATTTTCCAGCACCATTGCAGTTCATTTCCAGCATACAGTGCTTGCTTTGTCCTAATCTCACTTCTTCCAATGTAGATGTTATAACAGACTTTTTCGGAACAGACTTCAGAAAAATGGGTGCAATTTTCATCTTCTCTCCAGAAGTTGTCATCATTGCACCAATAGTACTGGTCCCTTCTGATCCTGGTTGATGTTGTTTTGACAAAAAGATTGGGCCACTGTTATTTCCTGGCTGTTAGTGACCCAACAGTTCTTTGAGCCAACAGGGACAAGTGTATCATTCTGAGTCAAAGTACACCCGCTATCCTTATTTCACTTTAACTGCTAATTTTTTCCGTTGCTCTCCAAGCCTTGCCAGTCTGTTTGGAGCCAACACTTAAATTAATGATTTTGATATCTTCCTGCTGCAGATCCTCTAAGATTAGCTCCTTTCCTTTTAAAATTCTTTGTTCTTCACTCCACTGTGACTTCTTTGTAGTTCTTCCTTTTAGATCCTTCTTGTGACGGTAGTGGAGTATAGGATGTCTTCTCCCTCAATAGTGATTACTGAGGAAGTTTTAGAGAGTGTTTTCAGGAAGTTATTCGCATCTGTGTTTTTGATTTTTATAGTTTTCTGTGTTTTTGTTTTTTCTGCTCCTCCCGGGGTGGGATAGAGACTTTATTACCCCTCCTTCTTTTTGCTTCTCTCTTCCTCACTCTCCTCTCTCCTTTGGAAATACGATGGCCAGTTTCAGAGTGTATTAGCTTGTTTGGGATCAAATTTTGTGCTGAGGGTTCTCCTTCTGTCTGTAACTGAAGGTTGTCACCCTCCTGAAGCCCCTCTACAACATAGGCCAATCTTTGGAACTCTTCGAGGACAGATTCCGAGAGGGGAGTGTCATTAAAGTAGGAGTTTGCCTCCACCACCCTATCACCCTCTCTATTCTCCACTTCTCCATAAGTTGCATTTTTCAATTTTGTCAAAAGATCTTGCATGAGAGTATTTTTTGTGACTTCTTCTGTCCTTTTTGTTGAGAGAGATAGTTGGACAGCTGACAGATCCAGACCTTGTTTAGTTATCTCCAAACAGAGATCTTTCAAAGTGGGGGCTAATGAGGAATTTACAACATTACTACACCAAACTATAGATGAGTCTAGCCCTGTTATTTCCTTCGTGAGTTCCAGAAGGATACCCGCCTGGGACTGGACCTCCACTCTTAATGTTTCAAAAACTGACACTAAGGAATTTAAAACAAAGTTAAGTGTGGGTAAGTTATTTTCATTAATAAGAGGGTCCTACTGGTCCGGCTGGGCATGGCTGGCTCTCGGTAAGGTGTTAGACTCCTCTAGTTCTTCTGCATAGCTCCCTGTTTCCATTGGTTCCAATTGTACACAGACACTTGCATCCAAGCCCGTAGCCGAAACATCCGATCCATGTCCTTCCATTAATGTATCATTCAAAGGGGGGAGATCTCTTGCCTCCCCAAATAAGCTTGCTTCTTCTATTCGCTTCGGCATAGGGTTAGGATTAACAAGTAGTAGATCCTCGTCACTCACACTCCTACTTCTTTTTTTTCCAAAGTGATCTTCTATTTTCCTTTGGATCTTCTTCGTTGTTAGGGTATATTCCAACTCTCGCTTGCAGGCGTGTGGAATGTTTTGTTGCCCCTGATACAGTACCAGCCCTGCCACAGGTGTTTGCGGCTGTGGTATCGAGTGCACTTGTGCCTGAACAAGTTTAATCAAAGGCGCGGTTGGATCATTATCTGTAGCCTGAGGGACCACTGATGGTTGTTGAACTCCCACTGCTGATGATTCTGTGGCGATACTGTTGACTATCGCATTCAGGTGCTCTGAGATCATCTTGTAGTAACGTACTGCGAAGCTTTATAGTTCAAGGAAGAGCATTGTACGGCAGGGCTCTGCAACACCCTCCTTCACTATTGCTAAACCAACACTCTCCTTCTTGCGTAATATGATTTAATGTACTGTAAAATAGCTCTGATCCGCTCACGGTTCTCAGCTTTCAACCGTAAGACCGTAAGTACGTTAGCAGTCAGGTTTATGCCAGATCACAAACGGGATCAAAGGGGATTTCCCCCTACAGTCACCTGCTTGAATAGCACCCAGCACCCAGCTCCCAGTCCACAATCCACACACTGACAAAGTTGTCTCCACCCGTCTTACCAGTTCAGTTGTTAAAGAACGGAGTACCGTGATCGAGTCCTTTCTACGGGCTGTGGCTGTGACTCTCCTTCACTCCAGAAGCCGACGGACCAGGACAGACCACTTTCTCCACCACTCCCCCCCCGCGCGCGCGCTCTGCGCTGTGAATGTGGTTATGTAGTCTCTGGCAAGCACGTTGTTCAAAGCTCTGCTTCCTCACAGGAAACACTGAAAAAATACTCTGGCCTGACCACGACAGACCACTTTCTCCACCACTTCCCCTCTGTGCCAGAATCATTTAACCAGCGAAGGCCATGGAGTGATTGAGACCAATGGTACTCATCCAAAAACCACATCAGAAAGCACTCCAGTTATGTGTCAATCTTCACAGTTTGCTGAATATTAGGGAATTGGTTCTCCCACTCACCAATGCAACATTTTTGTATTTTATTTGGATTTTATATAGCGCTTTAAACCAAAGCACTGTAGATATGATCAAACGGTACAATAAATGGTAATTAGCAAAACATACTGTCAAATTTAGAAGGACTGGAGTAAATAGGATCTCAAAGAGTCACGAAATACAGAGTAATCAGAAATATAATGAAGAGAAAGTGGAAGAGCATTCCAGGGCAACAGAGCCAGCAGGGAAAATGAACGAAAGCATTGAACCCGTAGGCCCTTTAAGCGAGGCAACAATTTATTGGATGGATGGGGATGCAGAATATACTCTTACATCAAAAATAAGACTGACTCAGGAAGTTGGCAGAACTTAGCTGTTTTATTTACGTTTGTCTAAAACACAGTACAGTGGACATCATTGATGTCATACTACGTGGCAAAGTAAGAAAACCTAAGTTGGATTGTGGTTGGTCTATGGGGAACATATAGAAATACTTGGGGGATAGGATTATGTTTGGGTCTCTGTAAGCAGGTGGACAACTATTACTACCCCTACTGCAAGTCATCTTCATTGTCATCAAATACACAGCATTTCATTGGCTTTCAAACTATATGGCTCTTTGCTACGTGGCCCTCTATAATTGGTTGTCATGCTTGTCCCCTTCTGGAATATTCCACTCGCTAGCAGCATGCAATCTATTACCCCAGGTGCTTGTGGGTGGACTTGATCATGCCTTCCCACCCAATTAGCCCATCATCAATCACTCCTGCTGTCTGCCATTAGACTTGTATTTGGACTTGGCCTTGCAAAGTATCACTGCATCTGAGAATAGAAGAGAGTGAGAGCACGTTCTTATCTTCAGTCTCGATGTAGCTTGCCCAAAGTCTATTTTGATCTACACCATGTGACAGGAGACAGTGTTTTAGCTCCTTTTTCGTATTTAATACTATTAAATGAATACAACTTGGCACTGATAGGGTTTTTCCATTGCAACTCAACAGGAGCTTGCCTCACTTTTCACGTTTATTGTATCTTCTCAAAAAGATAACCAGTTTCTTGGCTGCCTCAACCCTTGACACTGGACCTAACAAGCCTTCTCTATTCTTCCTCCATATTCAGCTGTCTTTCTCTGCTGCGCCATACTTTCAGCCCTTTTTGCTCATGGGGACCTAGTTTGCTAAAATGCGACGTGAAACATCCAGATTCTATATACATACATATAGGCGGCATCACCTGCAGTTTATACACTACGTATAGCCAGCCTTCATGATTACTTAGTCTACTTGCGTTGCAGCATCTGTACAATTATAAAACGATTTGCATTTTAGTCAGTGCTCTTCACACATACAATCTTCATTCTGCACATTAAATGTTACTCAATTCTTTACTTCGTCATCATATTCTATAATGTCTATATACTTTCTTCCTTGGCATTTCTTCTTGGTGCGTTATCTCTGATTTATGTGACATCACCAGTCTCTTGACTTTGTCACTTCACACTTCTTCAGGGACCGCTTTTAAGAGACTATAATTTCTCTGCGGGTACATCATGTAGGGCTTTCTCAATGGATACCTTGTTTCAAGGATTGTTTGTGGGATAGGTCCCATTATCGGCATTGTGCATGGCGCAACTTCTGGCTTCCAACAAATAGGCAAAATAGGGGTGGGATTTCCGGTAGAGGCATTTGGCTCATCCTCTACATTCCCCCCTCTGGTTGATTCATCAACCACTCTCCCATCAGCCTTCACATCTTGACATCCTCATCTGAAAAAGTGCCTCTTTGGAGTCCATATCTTTACTACTCCTTTCAGAGATCCTACTGATTTTACATGGTCATCAACGCTCCAGGTCATGTGACTAGATTGTCCATTCGGGCTACAGTAGATCAATCTACCCACATACTTCTTGTGGTTTCTTGGAGACAGGAACTTTGTTCCCTCGGGTGCTACAATACTCTCTTCTATATATTTTCTGATTTCTTCATCTGTCAACTCTTTGGGTCCAAACCCAGACTCAACATCGATCATGATCTTCATTCCTACTGCTTTCTCTGCTGTCTTCTTGCACTGTGTGATTATTATTCTGATCACACATAATCCGAACATGATCATCACCAATATTGCTCTGAGGAACTTGAAGATATTAGCCATCCATTGTGGAACCCATGAGAAGATCGATGCAAACCAGCTGTCATCTGCAATATCTTCTGTCTCTTCTTCCATTTTGATGTGCAAGTTTGTCAGCATCGTTATGGCCTCTGTCAAGGTCCCATTCTCGTCATCGTGAGAAGGTGTGAATGTGCAACATGATTCTCTGATTTTGGCACAAACACCTCCATCCATGGCTTTAATCATGTCCAGGACATATCTATTCTACAGAGTCATTAGTCTTATGGCTCTCAATTCTTCCTTGACAGCGTTGAATCCCTTTATGGTAGTATTAATCGTCTGCAGAAGTTCCCATCTGGTAATCTGTAATCATTTGCCATTCGCCAACGTCTGGATCCCTGGCATGAAGATAGTCGTGAATACTGCAGCACTCTGACTAAACAACCTGTGTTAATATGGAATTGAATCAAAGGCTTCTATAGACTTTGCTGAAAAGTAGTTCTCCCTCTTTGTTCGATTAAGAAATGCAACTGATTGCCTCTTCCTTATTTGAGCATCTGATTTTGGGAATTCTTCAATGCTCAGGTCACTCTTTGGAATCACCAATGCTGGAACATGAATGAGAACTATGAAACGCAGCCCTCCCCAGTCCTTGGGCATCCAGGATATATGCTCTGGATCCACAGACCCAGTAGTGGTCCATTATCACTACTGTTCCATCCTTTATGCCTGGGACATTGAAAATTTGGCTGCACTGCAGATTCATTCTAACCTTTCTTGTGCCATTATTTCTGCAGCATGGTTCTGCACTCGTTAGAGGCACTATCTGTAGTAGCCCACCTTTATCATCAACCAATGTCAGCAACTTTGCAATCTTCGGCCAATTATGTTTGCATTCATTCTCTGCAGTATCTATAACTGGCTCATTGTATCCTGTAAGTGCTAATGCTTTACACATAATCAGGCCTTCAGCCCATCCCTCTGGAGTAAGCACTGTCCCTTGATTTGCAGGTGACCTCTCGCCTTGCTTCTTTGTATTTCTTAGTAGTTCTTTCGTTGACAGTTGAGCTTTTTGTTTACTTCCCATCTGATTCCTGCTCCATTTATTCCAGGCTGTTCATATCTTATCACGTGATCTCTGGTTTGGGGTCTCTCTCTTGTCTTTAGATATTGCACATAATCATCTTCTTCTGGATGCTGTTCAACCTTGGAACTGACCTCTCGTATGGCAGAGTGCAAGGTGCGTCAGGCAGTGAAATTTCTGGACTGCTACTTTTATAGCTATGAAAATCTAGGAATTCCCCATGGCATAAGGTATGAGAGCACAAACATAGCAACTCTCTTTGGACATTCTCTCTCCCACCTTTTTAATTGTGCTGATACCACATGTTAATACCCAAGTGCGCTGTACTGTCTAGATAACTGTTTAACTCATAATCGTCTTCCCTTGTGCTTCTCCTGTGTCTCCCTCTTGTAAAGCGAGTCCTCACATAATACTCAAAACGTATATCACTAAGGGTTCTTCCTACAGGGGAGTTCATTGGTACATTTGCTTTAGCAATAGGCAACCTCACACGAGCCACTGGTGTGGGGAAAATCACAAATGGTCTTGGCCTTTCAGTAATAGATAAATCTGTGAGAGTCACTGGAGTTGGAAGAATCAAAGGGACTTCTACCTTGCTTGGACCACTGAAGTAAACAGTATGGATCAACAAAATCAGGAAAACAACAATAAATGCTGAGCACACATATATTATGCACCAATATATCAATCCCCACCATTTATGATTCTCCACACGTCGTTGAGTTTTCTCACTTTCCAAAACTGTACCATTCTCGACATTCCTCATTGTGCTTTGTACTGCTTTAAGGAAGGAAAAAACCTTTTTAATCAGGCAACTCTGTTAAATGGTCAGGTAACTGTAGGATCTGTTCAACTATCGCCATAAGCACTCTCCTGATTGCAGGGCCATTTTTAGGGTCATGCAGAAAAATGTGTACATTAGTACTGCACTCAACAAGAGCTCAAAGTATTAAAACAAAAGCAGCTGGAAGTAGCCTATGGGCATCAGCCTCTGTCAGGACCATTGGATTAACCAAACAAACTCAGTATGGAAAGAGTCTGGAAACTGCTCACGTTTCCATTTGTCAAATTCAAACTCCTGGTTTGGCATATTTAGTACGTCAACACTTTCTAAAGTCCAGTTCAAAGATTCCTGTGACTCAAGAACTGGGTTTGCACTCCTTTTTAAATATCTATAAAGAGTGTCTGGGGTGAGCCACAGTCCAAATGCCCACTTGCACTTATTTATTCAACAACCTTAGCCTTCTTCCTCATCATCGATCGGGTCTGCACATGCTGAACTTCTTCTTGCCTTGCTTCCAAATCGATAGTTGGGGGTGCGTCTGTCTCACCAGCATATGGCTTTACGTCACTCAAGTGGATCCAGGCGCATCTCTCATGGACTTTTACTGCTGAGGGAGCAATGTTTTCTACTATGTAGGGACCACTAAAGCTTGGCTCGTGCCCACTTCCGGGTGAAGTTCCTTTTCAAATCTGGGTCTCCGATAAAAAGTATGGGTACAGGAAGTAGTTCTTGAATTCTGGTTGCTGAATGGTCTTCATCTGTGTCCTGAGACCGACCCCCCCTTGCGCTTGAGTTCATCTGAAAACACAGAGATACTAGGGGTCATACATGTCAAATAAGCATGTAACTCATTTTCTAACATTTCTGCAGTCTTCTGGGCATCACCTCTGCTCCTTGATGGAGGAGACAAAGGTGTTCTCATTCGCCTCCCTGTCACTAGTTTGTGGGGTGTAAGGTGGTGGTCCGACCCAGGCTGATTCCTTAATGCATATAATACAAGGGGCAGGCAGTACAGCCATCCCTTCTTCAGTGTCAGTTTTAATTTAGCAATTCTCTCTTTAAGGAGACCGTTGGGTCTCTCACATAGTCCGTTTGCTTGCAGGTGATAAGCAGAAGAAAACCTGTGTTTTATACTTAGTAATAGACTAATCTGTTCAAATACTTCATTAACAAAATGGGGTCCATTGTCGGATCTCAGCACCTCACAAACTCCCCATCTGGGAAAGACTTCTCGGATTAAAAACCTCACAGCGCAAGTGGCATCAGGGTGTGTGAAAGGACCTGTTTCGATCCACCTAGAAAAGAGACACACCACCACTATCATATACCTGTCAACATAATCGATATGTAAATGCTGGAATGGACCATTTGGTTGAGGAATCACTCCTCTGATTGTTCGCAGTGTATGCCCAGCGGTAAACTTTTGACTTACGATGCAATTTACTGCATAAAATGCAACGTGTTCTAACAGGTTCGGTACGAACCAGTCCTCTGCAATAGCTGCTGCAAGGATTTCCTTAGTTACATGCACAGAGTAGTGTAGCTGTTCAAGAGCTACCCTTAACAATGCTACAGGCATCACCAGCTTTCCAGCGCTGTCATGTCACTATAATGCTTCAGAGGTGGGATAAAGAACACCCCCTTTGTTTCCACAACTCTTGCTCTTCCCTTGGTTCACTTCCTTGAACCTCCATCAATTGTGTTCTCGACAAATGATTAAACCCTTCATTTACTATCATGATCATGACTACTTTTTCCTTTACATCTGGAGTATCAAAACTTGAAATATCTGGTGAATATGCAACCCACTTGGCTTCTTCGTCCATGGCTTCGTTCCCGGGAGAGATAAAGTCAGTTTGCTAAGTATGTGCTGCGCATTTAACTATTGCAATGGCGACTGGGAGTTGTAGTGCCTTAATAAGCCTGTCCAATAACGGAGCATTTCGCACTGGAATGTCATGCTCTTGGAGGTAGCCCCTCCTTTTTCAACGTGCTAGCCCTACATGCATGGTTGATATCACATTTGTGGTGTCACTGTACACCGTTACTTCATGCCCTGCATGTTTCTCAAGCGTGACAGTAAGCGCCACCAATTCAGCTGCATGTGCTGAAAAGTGAGACGGTAGTCTTGCACCTGCTACCACCTCAAATTTACCATTTGCTCTATATCTTTCCACAGCTGAACCTGAATGCCTTTCCCCACTAGTTTGATTGATTTTCGAAGAACCATCAATAAAGAGAATTACCCCCTTCTATCGCATTTTCCTTGACACGCGGGATGTCATCATAGATTTCCTCATAGGTAGCGCAATCATGCACATGCTCACCCCCTTCCACAGGCTCAGCTACAAACGTGGCAGGGTTCACTAATTTACAACTGACTATTTTGATTGCAGGATTCGATATAACCACCTCATATTTAGAAGCTCTCTGAGATGTCAATGTACCCGTATGGTTTCCAAAAATGGCAAATAATGCATGCTCTACAAAAAGTGTCATGGGGCATCCCATCACAATACTAGTAGACTTCTCTAATGCGAACGCGGCTGCTGCCAGTGACTATTCACAAGGAAAGTGCCCTCTCATAACGACATCCAGAATCCCACTATAATATGCCAGAGGTTTGTATCCCAGTGTAGCTCTCTGTGTAAGCACTGCTGTCATGACTGTCCCATGTTTGCATGCTGCTGTATCTGCATGGGTGCGTGCTGTGACTGCCCTTGTGGGGAATTCAGTGGTGCTTGCTGTGGCTGCAATGCCTGTTGCATTTGCAGCACTTGTGCTTGATACACTGTCTGATCTCGGGCAAACCCATCCCTAGCTTGTGAGCTGTATGCTGGAGGATAAGCTGTCCCCCCTCTTGAGAATTGCCCATTCTGTACATACCATTGGCTTCCACATGTGCACGCAATGTGCCCTGTCATCCCACATGTCCAGCATACAGGAGGAGCTCTTCTGTTTTGTCCCCCTTGATTAAATCCTCCTTGCATATTCTGATTATCATTCTGCATATTCTGAAAACTGCCTTGATTATTCTGAAAGCCACCCCTTCCTCTGTAACCCATTCCTCTGCCTCGTGACATAAACCCATTCCCACCTTGATCCATTTGGTGCTGATTATTCGCCTGCGATGCACCCACTGCTTGTTGCATTCCCAATCCTTCTCTGCTTGTCAACACCGCCTCGTATATGGCATATTTTGACAATTTATTCTGAACTAACTTGGCTTCCTCAAGTTTTATAGCATCTTCCTTCGTCTTATTTTTCGCTCGCAACTACAGACGGTGATGCAGTATGGTCAACTGTATTTCTGCCCATGGCCTCCCTTCCATTCCCACTTATTTCTTAAGCTGTCTTTGTACCTGCTCTGGTAATCCCTGACATAGAATGTGGTAAAATACTGCCACTCCCCATGGTTCCCACATTTCAAGAGTCCACCGTTCCTGAATACTTTGAATGTAAGCAAGCAGATCTTCATCTTCTCTCATCTTTTGTGCCATAATTGCACTCATATCTATCTGACGTATCAGGATACTGCCCCCTGAGCGCTCTCCAGGCATATGCTCTACACTTTTGAAATGGTGCTCCATCGTGCACTGTGTTCTGTGCCATGACACTTGAGTATCCGGCTCTCGTCAAATGTCATCAGCCCTTTCCCCAATAATGGCTGCTAAGGGAACCTTAATGTCCCCTATTGCTAATGTATATCCCTCTGTCATTATTTCGAGTTCATAAATCCATTTTCCTGCACCCGCCGTTAAACTGGGAAGTTTACACCTTAAATTATCCTTATCCATTTGTGACCAAGGAATATACTGCGGTCTGGCCCCTCCTTTCTCCAATAAAGGGAACTGTTTGAACCCAAATCCACAATCGGCTCCCATCGTGTCTCTATCCATAGTGGGGACAATGGTTCCTGATCACCTTCTTCATGGCAATGACCTCAGCCTGCTTACATATGGTGGTGACTCTCGCTTCTCACTATGCAATCATCCTTTAGGACGCTCTGGATACGCTATAGGATCTGGTGTCCTGTTTTTAGACTGCTCTAGACCAGACCATCTTACTTCCATGTCTGTCAGCAGACATCCTCGGGGCTGCATGCACTTCCTCCCTCTTCCCCACGGAAGGTTTCTCTCTCTTCGCTTGATATCTCTAGCCCCCAACTATTGTCGCGCTCATCCCCTTCAGCCTTATCTAAAGTCAGCCTGTCTAAAGACAAGGCTCTATGCTCGAGACTGAACGGTTCTCTCTCTTCGCTTCATGATTGGAAGATCAGGGACTTTTCTCCCTTCCCTCGGCTTCCCAGTTTGCTACTTTCCCTTAAGTCTTGATAGGCCTTATCAATGCTATCCCTGATGCTTCCTATGGCACAATTCTTTTCAAGAGTTACCGCTATATTGCCCTATGATATTACTGGACTCGGTTCCATCAATTATTCCTGAATGCAACCAATATTGCGCTCCCTCTGTCTCCTTTTTCGCTCCACCTCTTCATCTAATTCTCTTCGCTTTCTCGCTTCACATCTAACTCTTTCCTTGTCATGTCTTTTCTCTGCTCTTCTTTGGTTTGCTCTACGCTCCTCTCTGTATTCTTTTATCCCTCAATTTCTGTGTTTCTTCCTCTTCTCTCTTCCTTTCTTGCCTATCTCGTTCTTTGATTGCTCTCTGCCTGTTGTCATACTTCCTTTGCTCCTCCGCCCTTTCCTCTTTCTTTTGCTGTTCTTCCTGATACATCTGTTCTCGTCCCTGCCTACTCTTTCTCTTATGCTCATCCTCTTTTAGTTGCTTTTCTCATTCTTTATCTTTTCTGTCCTGCTCGTCTTGATCTTCTCTTTGCCTAAATTCCTCTATACTTTTCCCTCAAGCTTGAGCAAGATTTGTCCTTCCATCTATTTGTTCCGTACAAACGTTGCCTTGTCTGGTTTCTCCTTTTCTCCTTTCCATCTCTTATTCTCTCGTTCTATGTCTGTGGTTAAATTTGATTGTTTGCTTTTCTCCTCCTTATTCTGTAAGATATTAAAGATCTCCTCCTTTCTCTTCTGGACTATCGTTACTGCTATAAGCAGGTGGTTCATATATCGGTTTGCTATACCATGTCCCCGCTTTTATTTTCTTTAGTGGGTACAATCCTACATCTTCAATTTCAATGCTTTTTACTTCAAGGGGGGCAAGGGGAGCAGAAGGCTCGACACCTTCCTCCTTAAACTGATTAAGCATCCAATCCTCAAGCGGCGGATCCTCTCTCTCGTCCTGATACATTTTCCAGAGCTCTAAAATAGCTAACCTTTTCTTACATTTGTTCCCTGTGTATGCAGCATGCAAGTATGTGATCATGTGTTACAATACTGCTTTTAACAGCGATCCCCCTTGTGGCCATAGCATGAACATTTTGTCTGCAGTGCCCTCTACCCATTCCGCACTATACTGTTTAAGCTTTGGCGCGTGTTTTGGCAGCGTCTTACACAGGTGCATCAGTGGAGTAATACTTCCCATTGTGACGAGTCTCAATTGACTGTCAATATTTACAGTTGGTTACATAGATACTTTTCAGAAAAAAACAAATATGAGCGCACTCCAACCTTTGCCGCTCAAAGCCTCTAATTCTCAATCATCGCAACCTACTTTTCGGTCGGCGCTGACAATGACCTAAATAGGTAATCACGTTTTAGCTCTACTTCACCTTTACACAGCTTATTCCTGTCACTCTTCGACACCTCTTTTCATTTACACAATACACTACACACAGACAGACTGGTCGACTTTTCACATATACAATGGTACTCCTTTTCACTGAGCCTCTAAAATACTCTGATTGGAGTTTGAGTAATTCCCTATCATAAACCTGTTTATGTGCCACCTAGTTATACCCCAATTGGGGTTTGAAATGACTCCTTCTAGACCTGCCTTGTGGTAGGAAACCACACTCTATAAATGCTCTTCGTTTTACTATAACGCTCCTCGTTATATTTTAAACTACCCCCTGTTACTTTTCTACGTTACCACAATTCCATCCCCTTATTTTACCATTCCCCTCAATCTACTCACCATTCGCTCTTCAGCTCAAGGCCTTCGGTATCGTCTCCCCTCCTCCAATCGACCACCGTCGCCTTCCGTCTGCTCAGCACCTGTTGAAACCAGGAGGGATTTCGTCAAAGAGGGATCTGTCCCACCTATATCGATCTTCTTGCAAATATTCTATATCGGCCGCTCTCCGCAGGAAACCTTGCAATCTTCCTGCTAGATGGTGGAAGGTGTCTGATCGTCCAAAACACTGGAGCCCTACTGGTCGATGGGTCTTTTCAAAACCATCCTAACTCTGCTACCACGTAAACATGTAGGCTCTTTAAGCGAGGTAACTATTGGATGGATGGGATGCAGAATTTACTCTTACATCAATAATAAGACCGACTCAGGAAGTTGCCAAAACGTAGCTGTTTTATTTACAATTGTCTAAAACAGAGAGTACAACAGACATTAACGGACGTTCGCTCGTCTTTCAACGTGCTACATAAAGAAACACACATTTATAGTAAAACCCTGTCATCATTGACGTCATACTACGCGGCAAAGTAAGAAACCTATGTTGGATTTTGGTTGGTCTACAGGGAATAGCTAAATATACTTTCTATGGGGGATAGGATTATGATTGGGTCTCTATAATCAGGTAGACAACTATGCCCACCTATAGTGCAAGTCATCTTCATTGTCATCAAATACACAGCGTTTCATTGGCTTTCCAACTATAGGGCTCTTTGCTACGTGGCCCTCTATAATTGGTTGGCACGCTTGTCCCCTTCTGGAATATTCCACTCGCTAGCAGCATGCAAGCTATTACCCCACGTGCTTGTGGGTGGACTTGACCAAGCCTTCCCACCCAATTAGCCCATGCCATTCGAATTGTCTTTGAATTCGGCATTGCAAAGTATCACTGCGCCTGAGAATAGAAGGGAGTGTGAGCAAGTTCTTATCTTCGGTCTCGATGTAGCTTGCCCATAGTGTATTTTAAACTACACCATATGACAGGAGACCGTGTTTTAGCTCCTTTTTCGTATTTAATACTATTAAATGAATAAAACTTGGCACGCGTAGTGTTTTTCCATTGCTCCTCAACAGGAGCTCTCCTCACTTCTCACATTTATTGTATCTTCTCAAATAGATAACCAGTGTTTTGGCTGCCTCAACCCTTGAGACTGGGCCAGACAAGCCTTCTCGATTTTTCCTCCATCTTCAGCCATCTTTCTTTGCTGCACCATACCTTCAGCCCTTTTTGCTCACTAGGTCCTAGTTTGCAAAAATGCAACGTGGAACATCCAGATTCTATGTACATATATATATATTGGCGACACCGCCTGCAGTCTATACACTATGTATAGCCAGCCTTCATGATTACTTAGTCTACTTTCGTTGCAGTATCTGTACAATTATAAAGCGATTTGCATTTTATTCAGTGCTCTTCGCGCGTAAATCTTCATTCCACACATGAAATGTTACTCAGTTATTTACTTTGTCATCAGAGTCTATAATTAAGCAATATGACCCTCACAGCGGGGGCATTACCGACTCAAAAAAAAGAAACTACCAAGAAAATGGCTGCCGGGAAAGGGAAAACGGAGTCCGTTTTCCCTTTCCATCACACCCATCGGGAGCAGAAGCACTGGGAACAGAAGTGTTCCCAGCGGGTCCGCTCCTGAAAAAGGACCAAAAAGAAGGTAAGTGGGGTTGGGAAGGGAAGGGGGAAAAAAAGTTTTTAAAAAAATGTACCTGCATCCCCAGCAAGGGATGATGGAAGCCTCCAGCCGTGTGGAGGCGCGGAGCGGGGCTTGCCCTGCTCCGAATCTCCACACGGCTGGAGGCTGCCATCGTCCCTCGCCGGGGACGAAGGAGCAAGAAGGTAAGTGCAGGTGGGGAGGGCAGGGAGGAGGGAGGTAAGGGAATTAAAAAAAAAATCCTTACCCGAGTCCCCGGCGGGGGGCGAAGGCAGCCTCTCAGCCGCAGGGAGGGTCGGGCGGGGATGGCCCCGCTTCCAGCCTCCTCATTGGCTGAGGGGCTGCCACGTCCCCTGCCGAGGACAAGGCGGCTGGAATCCCGGCCGAAAATCGAACGATTCTCGGCCGGGCAACGACCCGCGAGAGCCAATCAGAATGCGTGTTGCATTCTGCTTGACTCTCGCCGGGTACTAATGCTATATACTTTCTTCCTTGACATTCTTTTCTTGGTGCATTCTCTCTGCTTCATGTGGCGTCACCAGTCTCTTGCCTTTGTCACTTCACACTTCTTCCGGGACCTCTTTTAAGAGACTATAATTTCTCTGCGGGTACATCATGTAGGACTTTCTCACTGGATACCTTGTTTCGAAGATTCTTCGTGGGATGGGTACCATTATCGGTGCAATGCATGTTGCAGCTTCCGGCTTCCAACATCTAGGCAAAATAGGGGCGGGACGTCTGATAAATACATTTGGCTCCTCCTCTACAGCTTGACTGAGCACAAGGAGGACAAGGGACAGCATGGAGAAATTGGGACAAGAACATAGTGAGTGAGAAGGATCTGTCCCACCTATATCGATCTTCTTGCAAATATTCTATATCGGCCGCTCTCCGCAGGAAACCTTGCAATCTTCCTGCTAGATGGTGGAAGGTGTCTGATCGTCCAAAACACTGGAGCCCTACTGGTCGATGGGTCTTTTCAAAACCATCCTAACTCTGCTACCACGTAAACATGTAGGCTCTTTAAGCGAGGTAACTATTGGATGGATGGGATGCAGAATTTACTCTTACATCAATAATAAGACCGACTCAGGAAGTTGCCAAAACGTAGCTGTTTTATTTACAATTGTCTAAAACAGAGAGTACAACAGACATTAACGGACGTTCGCTCGTCTTTCAACGTGCTACATAAAGAAACACACATTTATAGTAAAACCCTGTCATCATTGACGTCATACTACGCGGCAAAGTAAGAAACCTATGTTGGATTTTGGTTGGTCTACAGGAAATAGCTAAATATACTTTCTATGGGGGATAGGATTATGATTGGGTCTCTATAATCAGGTAGACAACTATGCCCACCTATAGTGCAAGTCATCTTCATTGTCATCAAATACACAGCGTTTCATTGGCTTTCCAACTATAGGGCTCTTTGCCACGTGGCCCTCTATAATTGGTTGGCATGCTTGTCCCCTTCTGGAATATTCCACTCGCTAGCAGCATGCAAGCTATTACCCCACGTGCTTGTGGGTGGACTTGACCAAGCCTTCCCACCCAATTAGCCCATGCCATTCGAATTGTCTTTGAATTCGGCATTGCAAAGTATCACTGCGCCTGAGAATAGAAGGGAGAGTGAGCAAGTTCTTATCTTCGGTCTCGATGTAGCTTGCCCATAGTGTATTTCAAACTACACCATATGACAGGAGACCGTGTTTTAGCTCCTTTTTCGTATTTAATACTATTAAATGAATAAAACTTGGCACGCGTAGTGTTTTTCCATTGCTCCTCAACAGGAGCTCGCCTCACTTCTCACATTTATTGTATCTTCTCAAATAGATAACCAGTGTTTTGGCTGCCTCAACCCTTGAGACTGGGCCAGACAAGCCTTCTCAATTTTTCCTCCATCTTCAGCCATCTTTCTTTGCTGCACCATACCTTCAGCCCTTTTTGCTCACTAGGTCCTAGTTTGCAAAAATGCAACGTGGAACATCCAGATTCTATGTACATATATATATATTGGCGACACCGCCTGCAGTCTATACACTATGTATAGCCAGCCTTCATGATTACTTAGTCTACTTTCGTTGCAGTATCTGTACAATTATAAAGCGATTTGCATTTTATTCAGTGCTCTTCGCGCGTAAATCTTCATTCCACACATGAAATGTTACTCAGTTATTTACTTTGTCATCAGAGTCTATAATTAAGCAATATGACCCTCACAGCGGGGGCATTACCGACTCAAAAAAAAAGAAACGACCAAGAAAATGGCTGCCGGGAAAGGGAAAACGGAGTCTGTTTTCCCTTTCCATCACACCCATCGGGAGCAGAAGCACTGGGAACAGAAGTGTTCCCAGCGGGTCCGCTCCTGAAAAAGGACCAAAAAGAAGGTAAGTGAGGTTGGGAAGGGGGAAAAAAAGTTTTTAAAAAAATGTACCTGCATCCCCAGCAAGGGATGATGGAAGCCTCCAGCCGTGTGGAGGCGCGGAGCGGGGCTTGCCCTGCTCCGAATCTCCACACGGCTGGAGGCTGCCATCGTCCCTCGCCGGGGACGAAGGAGCAAGAAGGTAAGTGCAGGTGGGGAGGGCAGGGAGGAGGGAGGTAAGGGAATTAAAAAAAAAATCCTTACCCGAGTCCCCGGCGGGGGGCGAAGGCAGCCTCTCAGCCGCAGGGAGGGTCGGGCGGGGATGGCCCCGCTTCCAGCCTCCTCATTGGCTGAGGGGCTGCCACGTCCCCTGCCGAGGACAAGGCGGCTGGAATCCCGGCCGAAAATCGAACGATTCTCGGCCGGGCAACGACCCGCGAGAGCCAATCAGAATGCGTGTTGCATTCTGCTTGACTCTCGCCGGGTACTAATGTTATATACTTTCTTCCTTGACATTCTTTTCTTGGTGCATTCTCTCTGCTTCATGTGGCGTCACCAGTCTCTTGCCTTTGTCACTTCACACTTCTTCCGGGACCTCTTTTAAGAGACTATAATTTCTCTGCGGGACATCATGTAGGGCTTTCTCACTGGATACCTTGTTTCGAAGATTCTTCGTGGGATGGGTACCATTATCGGTGCAATGCATGTTGCAGCTTCCGGCTTCCAACATCTAGGCAAAATAGGGGCGGGACTTCTGATAAATACATTTGGCTCCTCCTCTACAGCTTGACTGAGCACAAGGAGGACAAGGGACAGCATGGAGAAATTGGGACAAGAACATAGCGAGTGAGAAGGGATGTAGAATGAAATTAGCAAAGAAAGGTAATCAGGAACCAGGCCATAGAAAGATTTAAAGACAAGACACAGGAAATTAAATTTGAGGCAAGACTGGAATGAAAGCCAGCTGAGAGACAGAAGGGAAGAAGAAATAGAGTTACGCGGGGCTTAAAGACAGAGTAGGCGAATAGAAGCATTAAAACCAGATTTAAGAGGAGCTGGACGAGAAAGAGGGACACTTAAAAGCACAGAGGAGCAGTAGAAAAGGCGAGAGAAAATTAGAGAATATATCAAGAGTTTAGTGGCTTCAAAGGTCAATGAAAACGGCATGCTCGTTAAAATAGAAAAATTTGATATTTAAAGGATAGATCAGAATCAAAGTAAATTCCAAGATTGCGAGCAGTGG
This sequence comes from Ambystoma mexicanum, assembly GCF_040938575.1. Classification (NCBI taxonomy): domain Eukaryota; kingdom Metazoa; phylum Chordata; class Amphibia; order Caudata; family Ambystomatidae; genus Ambystoma; species Ambystoma mexicanum. The sequence continues at coordinate 836,335,520 of NC_090923.1, forward strand.
AGGAGATAGATAGTTGAGGAGGGGGAAATGAAATAAAGGAGGGAGGCAGCGGAAGAGGTACAGTGCTTGCATGCAAGACAAGTACTTCAGTTTTAGTAATGTTGAAAACCAGAAAGTGAGCCTACAAACTAGAAAGTGAGCCGACATCCAAGACTGAATAGCCGAGAGACAAGTAAAGAGTTTGCTGTGAATATCAGAAGAAAAAGATGAGGACAGAAAAATATTTCATGAAGCTTGACCTATGGAACGCCTACCAGCAAGTGAGCTTGCATCCTTCCTCTGAGTCTCTCATAGCATTTTTCACACATGATGGGGTGTTTCAGGATACCAGGAATGCCATTCTGCCTTTCCTCTGCCGCTTCTGAATTTCAGCGACTAGTGACTCACCAACTGGATGGCATTTCAAATGCCTTATTTTTTAAGGACATCTTGGAGTATGGTTACTGTAAGGATTCCCACAATGTCACTCGTGAAACGTCCTCCAGAAAATAAAATCAAGCAACACGACACTGTAAGAAGGCACGTGCAAAGATATGCAGGAAAAAGTGCAATATGTGAGTTATGAATTAGCTGCAGGAGGGGTGCTGTCAGAATTCACCCTGGTGAATGCGATCAAACATGCTCCAGCTCTAACAAATAAAGAGCAACTTTAATTGCTCATGGGCCTCACTGAGTATTTTGTAAAATGTGTGCACAACTTCTCCTCGAAGACAGAATCCATGAGGGAAATCCTGAAGAAAGACACCTCATTCCAATAGAGCATGGACTGCCAGAAATCCTTTGACACAAATGTGATAAAGAATGCCATGTGTCTCAAACCTTTTCATCCAGACATTCCTACCACCATTACTTCTCGCTTCGAAGCAATCCACACATTCAGACGACCACATAGTTACCTTTGCCTCAGTCTTTCTGAATGATCCCGGAAGGAACTACTCTATTTTCGATCTTGAGATGTTGGCCTTTGTCTGCGCGATGGTTCCAGGTCCCATTGCCGATGCACCTTTTTTCGAAGTAATTTTCGATGAAGAAATTACTTTGAAAAAACTCTTTTTTCATTTTGGGGGGGTTACCCCAGGCCCCCCTTCCCTATACTATTACCCCTACCCCAAACCACATGGCACTTTTAAACCCTTACCCCCCCCCTATATATTCAATGAGAAAATGACTTCAAAACAATGGGCACCGGTAGCACAATTTTTGTTTTGACACGTGGGGCTGCCGTTTTCAACTGTTGTAATGTAAAGTTAGTGCATCAAGGTTACAGTGTATATTCATGAATGGCTACCTGGATTGTAGAAATTTGTTAGGATTCCATGCTAGGTGGTTGTAATGTTCCGGAACTAGCCGGATAACGGTCGTTACCAGTCTTTTGACATGCCGCCAGAAGGTGAAGCATGCAGTTATTGAATATATATATTGTTTGTTCTAAAGGCTGAATAGGTAACAGAATGACCAACTAATTTAACATGCAGGCATAGTGTTGTAGCATGGCGTGTAGTGTAGTGTAAGTTACAGTAGTTATTGCATATATATTGTTGTTATAAAAGTTGACTAGGTAATACAGTTACCAATTCATTTAACATGCGGCCTGAGAGGTGCAGCATGGTGTGTTTGCATATGTGGGTTGTTCTTACAGTTGAATAAGGTATTGCAATAACCAATTCATGTAACATGCGGCCGGAGAGGTGCAGCATGGAGTGATAGCATATATTGTTTGTTCTAAAGGTAAAATAGGTATGATAATTACCAATTCATCTAGCGTGCGTCTGTGGTGGTGCAGCATGGAGTGAGTACAGATATTGTCTGGTTCTATTGTATAAGTCTTAATTGCCAGTGGTATTGTAATCTTGCTATTGCTTCTGATATAGTGTGGAGTATGGAGGGTTATTATCTGGAGTTGATTGTCTTCACAGTTCTTATCTTTTCTGTTTCCTGTCTTCTTGCTTATTTCCTTGCTTCTGTAGTTTCCTGTTTCAGAAGTTGGTGTCTTCACAGTTCTTATCATTTCTTTTTCCTTTCCTCTCACATCTTTCCTTGCTTCTGTGGTTTCCTGTTTCAGAAGTTGGTGTCTTCACAGTTCTTATCATTTCCTTTTTCCTATCCTCTCACATCTTTCCTTGCTTCTGTAGTTTCCTGTTTCAGAAGTTGGTGTCTTCACAGTTCTTATCATTTCTTTTTCCTATCCTCTCACATCTTTCCTTGCTTCTGTGGTTTCCTGTTTCAGAAGTTGGTGTCTTCACAGTTCTTATCATTTCTTTTTTCCTATCCTCTCACATCTTTCCTTGCTTCTGTAGTTTCCTGTTTCAGAAGTTGGTGTCTTCGCAATTCTTATCATTTCTTTTTTCCTATCCTCTCACATCTTTCCTTGCTTCTGTAGTTTCCTGTTTCAGAAGTTGGTGTCTTCACAGTTCTTATCATTTCTTTTTCTTATCCTCTCACATCTTTCCTTGCTTCTGTAGTTTCCTGTTTCAGAAGTTGGTGTCTTCACAGTTCTTATCATTTCTTTTTCTTATCCTCTCACATCTTTCCTTGCTTCTGTAGTTTCCTGTTTCAGAAGTTGGTGTCTTCGCAATTCTTATCATTTCTTTTTTCCTATCCTCTCACATCTTTCCTTGCTTCTGTAGTTTCCTGTTTCAGAAGTTGGTGTCTTCACAGTTCTTATCATTTCTTTTTCTTATCCTCTCACATCTTTCCTTGCTTCTGTAGTTTCCTGTTTCAGAAGTTGGTGTCTTCGCAATTCTTATCATTTCTTTTTTCCTATCCTCTCACATCTTTCCTTGCTTCTGTAGTTTCCTGTTTCAGAAGTTGGTGTCTTCACAGTTCTTATCATTTCTTTTTCTTATCCTCTCACATCTTTCCTTGCTTCTGTAGTTTCCTGTTTCAGAAGTTGGTGTCTTCACAGTTCTTATCATTTCTTTTTTCTTATCCTCTCACATCTTTCCTTGCTTCTGTAGTTTCCTGTTTCAGAAGTTGGTGTCTTCGCAATTCTTATCATTTCTTTTTTCCTATCCTCTCACATCTTTCCTTGCTTCTGTAGTTTCCTGTTTCAGAAGTTGGTGTCTTCACAGTTCTTATCATTTCTTTTTCTTATCCTCTCACATCTTTCCTTGCTTCTGTAGTTTCCTGTTTCAGAAGTTGGTGTCTTCGCAATTCTTATCATTTCTTTTTTCCTATCCTCTCACATATTTCCTTGCTTCTGTAGTTTCCTGTTTCAGAAGTTGGTGTCTTCACAGTTCTTATCATTTCTCTTTCCTATCCTCTCACATCTTTCCTTGCTTCTGTAGTTTCCTGTTTCAGAAGTTGGTGTCTTCGCAATTCTTATCATTTCTTTTTTCCTATCCTCTCACATCTTTCCTTGCTTCTGTAGTTTCCTGTTTCAGAAGTTGGTGTCTTCACAGTTCTTATCATTTCTCTTTCCTATCCTCTCACATCTTTCCTTGCTTCTGTAGTTCCTGTTTCAGAAGTTGGTGTCTTCACAGTTCTTATCATTTCTTTTTCCTATTCTTTCACATATTTCCTTGCTTCTGTAGTTTCCTGTTTCTCCTCTAGTCAGATTTAATCCCTGGGTGGCCAACGTGGGATTGCTGTTTTCTCTGTGGTGATATGTAATACCTCTCAGTTTTGTCTGGTTTGCATACCTGGGCTCTCCGGCAGTGTAGTGTATGTACTGCATGTGGAAAGTGTGGGTGTGTTGTAACATCTTCTACTTTTGGTATTGATTGAGATCACCTGTGGAAGGCGTGTGTCTTTGCTCGATTTCATTTTTGATTTTTTAAACTTATATTGCGCATATCCAATGACAAAGCAGAATCTGCAATTGGGCTCAGATGATAAAAAGTAGATAGACTGAGAGCTGAAACGTTGTCATTGGCCACTATTCGAGCAGGAAGGTTTTTAGCCTTTTCCTAAAATCATGGAGGGAGTCAATTTTTTCGTAGGTCGATTGGCAACAGATAGGCTTGTGGGCCTGCAATGGAAAAGCGTCGGTCCCCCCAAGAGAAAGGCCTGGATGGTGGCACCACCAGAAGACATGGGCCTCATTACGAGGCTGCCGGTAGCCACTACAGGCACGGCTGCCGCTGGTATCCATTTTTTTCCGGCACCCGCGAATGGGCAATTACCGGGTCATGCCGAGTTTGGTCGACCCGGTAATTGCACATTTGCGGGTGCTTGTAATAAGGGTCTCCCCATCCCCATTCGGCCCCATAGGGCTGAATGGGAATGGGGAGGGTGGTAGCACCGGTACTGTTAATAACGGTACTGGTGCTACCATCCTGTTCTGCTCGCGGGTGTCGATACAGCCACCAGATCACACCTGGTGGCTGCAAGAGCACCCGCAAGCAGAACTCCTAGTATGGCAGTACGGTAGCAACGGTGCCGGTAGCGATACCAGCATCGTTGTTGCCTTACTGCCATACTTGTAATGAGGCCCATTGTCCCAAAGATCAAAGTGAGCGGTTATGTGTAAGCATTAGGCCAGTAGATTAGTGCCTTTTTCCTCCTTCCATTGTGTGATGTCACTGGGTGAGTGAGGTCATTTGTGGAATGTATGTGTGGAGTTTGAGTCTCTGAAGTTCCACTGGCGTCAGTTGGTTATTTGCCTAGGTGATGGGCACCAGTGGCCTCATATCCTTGGACCCTATATATTCTTGTACACTGCTTAATTATACCTGCCACCCAACAATCAATAAAGAAGCTTACCTCGAATCCACGCATTCAGTGTCTTCATCTGTGTTGGCTCTGGCTTGTTTTGGCTCTGCAACAACAGTCTTTCCAGGCTACCCACCTCTGTCTCCAAGCCAATAGATTGCGACATACATGAACGTGTGGTGGCCTGGTCCAAGGTGCCTGGCTCAATTCAAATTGCGCCCTCAGTGATGTGGCGTGGAGTGATCAAACTACTGCTGTAAGCTTGCTTGGTGCAGTTTCATTCCTGGATGACCATAAGGAAGTTATTTACCCAACACCCTGAAATGTTTCTGGAAGATTAATTATGAGCTATCTAAAGAATCTGGTTTGATGATGCAAGTCTACAAACTAGTCCCATCTGTAGCCAAATACAACACAGTCATTGCCATAGCCCTTATGAAATGCAGAATATTAGACAAATACTGGTGGCCCTTAATTGTCAGTGATATTGAGTCGTACATCTATACTTGTGTTACCTGCTATGAAGTAGACAAAAGATTGATTACCCGCACTCCGCCCATGTCCAGTGTTGAATGTCCCAGTGATATGTCGTTGCGGTCACAGATTACACGTCCAAATGGATTGAAGCACAGTTCATTCTTGAGATCACCACCCCTGCCAACAGTACATTTCTACAAGACATATTTGACGTGCAAGGCTACCCCAAGTGGTTGGTGTCGGACAATGGGGTCAAGAGAGTGATAAGTTCTTAAATTAAACTCTGAAACGGCCGCATAAGCAGGGCCTGTTGCTCAGGAGGCAGTAGAAAACCATTGCAGTATTAGTCCCTATTCTGCCACTGGAGTACCACCATTCTCCTTCATCTGAAGATGCACGGCCAGCACCAGTCTAGTCCCACATTGGTGAATGCGGCATGACCCTTCTGATACTCTCTTCTGATGTCATCAAATCCTGTGTGATGTACCTCCAACAGAAACACGCTGCCAAATTCAATGCCCGTCATTCTGTTAAACTGAAGCAGTCTTTCATTGGGTGAAGGTAAAGCTGCAATGCAAATACAAAGACATGATTCCAAATACAGTGACCCTTTCTGTGTTCAGCAGATTTTGGGAAATGCCATCACGAAAGAAGCAGCAAAGTGTTGCTGCGTGAAATGAAATATCTGATAGTCATGTAAGGGAAGTGAACTTCTTTACTAAGTTCCAACCAGTGACAAGGTATGTACATCAGGTAAGTCCAAGGGTAAGTAAGTAGGAAGGTACAGAGGAGACATCCACCGGCCTCCGCTCTCACAGGCTGCTTCACTCCAACTGACCTTCATGGAGCTTACAGGGGCACTCACACCACAACATTCCATAGGCATACCATTTCATCAGGCATTCTCTCAGGCAAGCATTCGTGCAGGACCAAAACACAACACAATGGTGTGGGACGCCTCTAAAGTTGCTTTATACAAGCCTGGAGCAGACACTAGAAATGCTGACAAGAATCACATCCGCCCAGGCTCCAGAGAAGCACAACCCTTCCAACTCACTTTTGGAAGTTGCAAGCATGCCAGAAAGACTTGACACTACCGAGTTCAAGGAACTCATCAAACACCCACCCCTGTTCATCACATCCCAACCAGCAAGAAATACAGAGAGAAAGCACAAGCTCGTCACTTGGAAGAAACACAGAGAGAAAGCACAAGCTCGTCACTTGGACTTTGAACTTAATTGAACTCTGTCGCCAGAAAGGGAGATGGTGTAGTATCCTATGTACCTCCATCCCAGTGTGCACCAACCATCCCCTTGCCAGCAAGTTTCGCTCTGTGAGGACATGCCAGAAAGGCGCGTATGGAGAGAAGGGAAATGTGGAGTGAGAGCAATGCGTGCAGAGACAGCATGAGTGATTGAAAGGAGAGACCTGGAGCTCTGAATTTTCTGGACTCACAAGAGGTGCCACTGAATACATGTACCTGTTAAACAAACACTAATTTGTCCAATGTACAACCCTGCGGTTGACGTTCTCTGCATCCTGTGCATGTGATTGCCCCACCTATCTGTGGGCTTCTCATCAATTTATCAGGTGGAGTTGAGGAGCAAGATGGACTTCTTTCAATGTCTGCCACTCTGCCTTACAAATGTAGTTGCAACACCACTAGCATGTATTTTCATACAGCGCTGGATTGACCAGGGAACTCTGGAGATTTCCTGGTGGGCCTCTGCACCATTAGCCTCTTTTGTGTGGGTAATCTACATGCTTTTTTTTTTTACATTGCTGCACAGTGCATGGGCAATGATGACATGACAAAAACATATGCAGAAAGCAGGTTTTTTTTTAAATAGGAGATGGGTGGTACGGAGGCTTGCTCCCTCTCAATGTGCAAGCGCAGGTGCTGGCATTATATGCCAATGGTGAGGATGGTTGAAGGAGGTGGGTGGCAACCGATAGAGGGGCACTATTATGGACTCGTCATATCTGAAGCCACACAGGGAAGGGAATACCCTGAGACCGGTCCTCCTGACTTGCAAAGCTAGGCTATGCATATTTCAGCCACTCTGTAAGAGGGGGATACTTAAGAGGAAAGCTATTGAGTGTTTCAATGTAGATTACTGTGAGGTGGGAGGTAATCGTATGACTGTGGATATGCCATGGAGCAAGTACATTACAAACTAAGAATTGTGGGGATGACAAACTCTGGATCAGTTGGGCGCTGGTAGGGTGTGGTGGCCCAATGGTCGCTTGTTGAGCGATTAGATCAATTATATTGTCCAGGCAGGTCATAGTCATTAATTTGTTTATTTTTGGTTAGTTGGCACCAAAGAAAACATCATTGTAGAAATGAATGACAAGTTTTTGACATGGTAACTCGCTACACAGCCGACGCGCGTTTCAACCTAAGTCTTTTTCAAGGCCAATTGAGTTAAGGGGTTGACTTCAATTGCTGTAAACTGGTCCTCCCAGATAAGGGCGCCAGGGGGGCTGGATAGCCGATCGTTGGCCGGGTCCGGCGACTTCGTTGCGTGCGAGCGTTCTCGGTAATCCGTGTGCTGTACAAACTAATGTGTAACATGCAGACAGTGCCGATTCCTTTGGTGTGCAAGACTGTCTGTTCCTGCTTGCGGCTACCATGCAGTGCAGTGCAGTACAGTGCAGAGTGGCGTTACCTCATGCTCTGTTCCTGGGAACAAAGCATATGTGATAGTGATGGATCCCTGTATTGGGGGTATAGTAGCTGCTGACAGTGCTGAGTCTTTGTTTTAGAAGGACTCTGCATGGCAGTAGCAGAGACGAAACCAAATAAACATATGATAATACAATAAAGACCAAGGTGATAGCTCTAGGCTCTCCCATTTGTTACCTTGTGACCAAGCGCTACATGCATTAGCTTCGCTTTGCAGAATTTAGAACGGTATGCTACTGAATGGCCCTGTATGTCTCCAAGATGCGGGATGGTGTATTTCTAGGCATGGGAAGAATGGTGTTTTTGTCTGCACGTGGCCAAAACCTAGGTTTGGTCTGAACTGGCAGATCCCTGGTTATATGCACCTGGTTATTCGCACTTTTACCCAAACTAAGACAATCTATTTAGGAACCCCATTGGTACAGGGAGAATCTTTAGATGTATCCAAATGGCTAAAAATGAAAGTGGAACCAATATGCGAGTACTCACTGGATATGATATGATATGGCGTTTATAACACGCCTATACACAGGTGTATCAAGGCGCGACGAGGCAAGGGAGGGGAACAAGGGAATACAGACAACGATCTTACTAGGCCAGGTGTCATTCAGATCGAGCAAGTGCATGGGAAGGGGGGAAGGGGAAAGTGCGAGGGGGAAGGGAGAGGGGAAAGTGCAGTACATGGGATAGTAGAATAAATAAGATTGCAATTGGAGCTCCTAAGAAACTAAAACCAATAGTGAGGTCCTGATTATGCTCATAGATGGAGATCCTGAAACCTGTCCCTCTTCTGCAAAGGGTGAAATGTGCAGTAGGAAGACTTCTGACTTCCACCCAAGGGGAAATTTCTCTGTGAAGTTATACTGCTTCTTCTGAAACATATGCTGCTTACCTGTCAGTCATCGTTCACTTTCTCTCAAGGAATAGCTATTTTTACAATTATGTCATGAAAAGTAATTGTTCTCTGTTGTCTGCTATTTAAATTCTGGACAGAGTTTACTGCAGATAAGCTCTTTCTGGGGCCACTTGAAGGCTAGCAACAGGACTGACTAACCACCATGACTGACTTAGAATCTAGAACTTAGAATCTGTCTTCCACTTGCATTCACAGCCAATGTCTGTGAACACTCTTACTCTACAACCAAATAATCATAAATTAACTTTACCACTAACTCCAACTCCTCTCTGCTCTCGCTTCCCCTCTAGCCCTGGGAGCAGTCCCCGGGCAGTCTTAAGTGATACATCAGCAAATTAAGATTCTATGTCAAGACCAGGCTCGAACATTATGCTTCTCTTTTGAAGTGTCTGGGCCAGGTAAGAAGACATGGAGCAGGAACCAGACGTACCCAGGTAAGTACAAAAGAAACAGAGGCTTTATTTTTCTTAGTTACAGCATAACAGGTTAGAGGTTGGAGAGAAGGTTGCAAGCATCACCTCTGTTCCCCATCTTTACTCCAAGTCCCCAACTGACCTTCTTGGAACCTTCAGGTCTCCCAAGTTCCACATACGTCATCACATTCTACAAGACCTCTCGCTACACACCTACACAGTCCAGTCACTACCCATCCCCTTCCCTAAAAACCAACAGTTGTGAAGGGTAGACCTTCAACATGCCAGGACAAACAACCACAATAAAACAAAACTCCACCTACCCAGGCCTGCAACGCCAGGCTTTCGGAGCTGCCACTCCGAGCACAAACTTGCCAGACAAGGACAAATACACATACCTACACCTCACCCCACCAACCGGGGCACCTCACTAACCATCAACGTCCCAAGGCATACATCTAACCAAACAAAACCACCACATCCAAAAGACAAACTACACCTCATCCCTTCTCTCACAAGAAAACTGATAAAAAGGATGAAAGTATATAGAAAAGCACCCTACACAACAAAGAACACACTAAACAAAAATGCACAACCACAAGACATGGTGTGTAATAATACACAGACCATGTGGGGGAGGGGGGAACAGCGTACTCTGCAAAAGATCCATGCACAAAAGGTCGGAAACATTGGGCTTGAAAGAAAATATTTGAATGGTAATTAAAACATCAATATTTTCGCATAACTCTTACCAGTGTCTTAAAAGTCTGACATGTACACACGCCACCCAAATTTCGCTTTAAATGCTAAACAATGCAACACTGGCTCATACTCGGTGTGCCAAATAGGAACTGCCATCCTAAAGCTCAATATGGCATCATCCGGCACCGCAGCGCTCTAACTATGAACTTCAACAGATACTCCCTTACATGACACTCCAGCAATTTATACTGCACTACTAGAGACCGATGTGGGCACTTACTAACTAATTTCCCACACATTCCAACCCTGCATGGGAACCTCCCCCATACAAGAATGTGCCAGTCACACTATATCACTATCTCCAGAGTGTACCATTGTGCCCCACCTAACTTCTACTTTCACAACTGAATTATACTCCATTTGTCACGTGTCCTATATCCACCCTAGGATAGCAAAACTCAAGGACACTCACCCTAGATGTGTCATCTCCACAAATCACCACTATTGAAACTATACCTCCTGATTCCAATGTGAGAAACACACCATGCCAACGTGTGAGCCACAACATATAACTTCATACACACCAAAATCTTCAGCATGCACATGACTCCATAGCACTTCATGCACATTTCACCTAAACATGCACCTCACACCCTAACATGCACTCACCCCCACATGCAATATGCACTAATCATTCACTTTAAAACACATATTGAATTGTTTCGGGATGTAAGACAGCACTAATCAGAACAGTGTTGATGAGGCACTGTTCTGTACATGTGCACCAATATACATTTCTGAAACATCTCAATTAGAATTATGAAATACTTCTTCCCTACATTTAGTGCAAAACATGTACCTTGCTGATTCTGTGCATGTCTTATAATTTTAACTTAACATCATTATTGCATTATTTTTTTGTAAATCTCAAGCACTAAAATAGCATTTATCATTTGTAATTCTCATCTCCACAGCACAAACTGCGCTTCATAGAAACATTAGGCACTGCTTCCATTAACGCACCATGGAACACACACACACAAGCATTGACATGCACCACGATACTTCGAAAAAACGATAAACTTCCATTCATGAATGCTCCAGTCACATAAACCCATAGTGCGACTTGATAAACCGCTTCTCAGATGCTGTAGCCCTATAAACTGTTTCACATAAGTCCAATGTCGGTAACACACTAGCCATGCACACAATGCAGTAAGTAAAGCGGCAGTCAAACGGCAATGTACATAATAAAAACACGTATCTTCCCCGGCATCGGCACTAAATATATCTGTAAGACCCCGGAATGGCAATTTAAATCTTCTCCTCCCAGTGCCATCGCACTTGACTGCTTAGTTGAATACCGCAAGAAAAACGTAATTTCTCCCAGCGCCGCCGCATAGAACAAATACAATCCTATGCCGCACCTTGCTGGATGGTGCTGTGCACGCCTGCTGTTACAAGCACTTCACTAACTTGCTCATAACGTTGCCCCATCACTGGCGCTCCACACAGCGCGTTGCTCTGTCGCACGCTGCCTGCCACAATGTACGCCAGTGAAACGCGACTGGCGCGGTCATATCAAAGCTTATATTCCGAAGTAATCTTCATGCTCCGATTTACGGAACTACCCGCATTGCTTTCTAGAGCACCATCACGCACATGATCCTGCGCAGGCCCCTTCTTCTAAGGGTCTAAATAATGCTTGTGTTCCAGCCTAATGGCAAGGCTGAAACCCAGGGCACAGCTTGCCGCACGCCCTCCCAACGGCCCCTGGGACACTCACCAGGCCCCACAGCGACACTGGTCACCATCTAATACAGTACCTTCATGTGGTTTGGCCTGCGGGAAACGTACTACAAGTCCCACAATCCTGCTTACTCTCTGAGCACAACGGCGTTCAATAGTGAGGCGGTAACAGCAGCGTCTCAAAGGCACAGCCAGTGTCCCCATTTCACTGGCTGTAAACATGGATACACCTTAGCCCTTTTGAACTTCTCTAGGACTCTTGTAAACTCCATGGAGTAGCAACCCGCAGGTCGGCTTGCCGGATCCATGGACCGTCGAAAGGTCAACCACTCCTCATCTTTGCTACACTTCTGTTCATGGAATACTAGAGGTCACTTACATCTCACAACGACGGGTGACGCAAACCCAGCTTCCTTCAATATTATTTGCCTTCAAGAGACTTGGCTGCGACAAACTCCGACCATGGACGGCTATGACATCATCTTGGCCCCAGCCAACAAAGGGGTACTGGGCCATCCGACATCGGGTCTCCTCTTGGCATGTCGACAGGGAATCGGTTTGACACTAAAGTTCACTCTCCAATCAAACCTTTCTATCCTGGCAGTATTACTTGACTGGGCCGAAAAACCCTATTCCAGACCATCGCAAATAGCGCTAATCAACACCTACTGGAACCCAGCTGCCATTAACCATCAGACCTATTTATCCATGATGGAAAACCTGGTGGACGAAATTCAAGCAACGCACCAGGTCTTCTCAATCATAATCTGTGGAGACTTGAATGCCAAATGCTCCAACGAACCTCTAAAGTTGGATGCAACCTCAACCGTGACACCAGCCGGGAAAAGAGGGCGTCTTTGGTCCTCCTTAATGTCCTCAAGAAAGCTGGAAAACCTGAACTCCGTCTTCCCAAACGACCAGCGACTGCCAACTTGGGAACAAGGATCACTACATGCGACCATAGATTACATCTATGCATCCCGCCCCCTTCTGGGAAAGGTAAAAGACTTTGAAGTCTGTAAAACCACAGCCAGCGATCACAACCAGCTCACGATGTCCCTGTCGAATCTCTTTGAAGAGCCGGCACCGTATGTCATAGAAGTAAATTCAAACTCTCGTGGAAACCGCCTAAATTTCACAACCCCAGCGGTCACAGCTCTGCTGGCAAAATACAATGGCAACGGGAGTGATGAGGGAAACAATTCCTTGGACTACGTACCTCTACTAGTCAAACAAATGGTGAAACCAAAACAATCAGCTTCCACTTTCATTCCTCCTAAACACACCTACGACTCCGCTCTGGTGGCTAAAAGATGTGAACTCCGCAGACTTAAGAGACAGTTGGGAAACCGGCCGCAAAACAAAGAAAAATTAAAGTCAGCTATTTCAACCTACAAAAATTGGGTGAAAGATCATCGATACCGACTTTACCAACAAGACGTGGAAATCATGTTAAAAGCAATCTGCGGAAACAAAGTGAAAGAGTTTTGGTCCCTGCTGAAATCCTCGGCGCCATCTTATTACAACTCGACAATCAACGCTATGCCGGAGCATAAATGGAAAACCCATTTTTCCTCTGTCTTTCAAGCCCCTGCCTCAAATGTGCCACTGGGAATGCCATCACAGAAGGTAGACTGGTTAAAACTGGACGACCAACAAGAAATAAGTGATCACATCAAAAACTTAAAGATCTCCGGATGGGATCTCTAATATAGACCTGAAAGCAAACCAACCAGAATGGGCTTCACTGATAGCGTCTATTTTCAAGAAATACTCAGAGCAGAAATCTTTGCCGCCCTCATGGACAAAATCCATCATTGTCCCTATCTACAAAAAGGGGGACATCACCGACCCTTTAAACTATCGCCCCATAGCCCTCTTGGACTGCATCGGTAAAGTCTTTGGGAGTCTGCTTCTGAATCGTTTCCAATCCTGGGCAGAGTCGGCCCCGTGTAATGACAAGTTTCAATCAGGCTTAAAAAAAAAACATGGGCACGGCGGCAAACATTTTAACCATCAGCACCCTGAAAAGCAAGGTCTGGGGGGGAAAATCTTGGATTTTCATCGCCTTCATCGACCTCTCTCGCCTTCAACCTAGTTGACAGGTCCCGTTTGTGGCAAAAACTAGAGGGGTGGCGTTGCCCACAGGAGATTCTGCAACCAATCATAGCCTTACATTCGGATACTTCCCTTAGGGTCCGTCTATCTCAAAGAGGCACTCTATCAGAAGAAATCCAGACCGGGCGGGGGGTAAAACAGGGATGCCCTCTAGCACCAGCGTTGTTCCTTGCATACATCGGGGACTACAGGGCCTCAGAAGATCTAGAGCGCACTTTTCCACCGTCAGTCGCGTCTGTGAAAATAAGCCACCTGCTATACGCTGATGACCTAATCTTATTGGATCAGACCCAGATCGGCCTACAGAGACAGCTATCCAATCTACTGAACTACACTGCAGAAAACAACTTAAAAATAAACAAAGAGAAAACCAAGATTATGATATTGGAAGCCGGCCAGAAGAAGAACAAAAGTACAGAAAAATTCAAATGGTACCTTGAGAAAAACGTGATCGAGAGGGTTACCGACTACAAATACTTGGGCGTTCTGATAGACTCCTAGAAAAATGAGTCCTCCATGCAGATCGCACTTCAAACCAAAATTAAGAAACTCGCCTCGCAAGGAAAGGCAATCGATCTAAAATTTGGAAAATGTTCATGCATCCCTGTAATTGATTTTTACAGGAAAAAAGTTGTCCCCTCGATCACCTACGGAGCAGAGGCCATGCCAACGATTCCAGCTAAAACCTGGCAAAAACTAGAAAGCACGTTTTGGAAGTCGGTTCTTTGTCTCCCGAAATTTGCATCCATAGCTGCAATTCGTCGGGAGCTAAGTTTAGTGTCATTAACGGCAACTGTTAACATCAACGCCCTCAGGCTATTTAGAAACTGCATCACGGATGACAGTGACCAAATCTATGGTTTGCCAAATAAAGAACTTCAATCCACCAAGGTGAAAATGTTAACAACCTGGAAGGAAAAAAATATGGCCTTACTCGAGTCAGTTATGTGCTCGGAAGTTGACCTCAGCACAAATCCTTCGAGAGTCTTCAAGAAGATAAAAGACTTAGACTGGATCAAAACACAAGACTTAGCAAACGACAACAAACTTCTTCATCACCTGCCACCATCGTTCTGTAAACTAAACGAGCCGATGAAGTACCTCCAAAAATGTCCAAGCAGGGTGGCGTGAACCTCATGCTAAGGATCAGGCTGAACTTGCTCGAACAAATGAAATCCTCAACATTAGAGGTTTATCATACTCTAGCACGTGCCATCTGTGCAATGCTAAGACGGAAACAATCCGTCACCTACTGTTGTCATGCCCGAAAACTTTTGACCTGAGATCGGCTTACTTAAAGCACCTAATCTCAGACGAATATGGGTGGGACAAAGAAACTTGGTGGTCAAGACTGATCGGAGGAGACCGAACCACTTGGCTCCTAGCAACCACCAAAATACTTCAACACACCATGACGAGGATAACAGGATAAGGGGCCCACCCTTGCGTAGCCACTACGCTTTTGACGTTCAACTTTTTTGTTAAGTTCTTTTGAACATACACAAAATTTATTTTTAAAAAATTAAAAAAAACTCCATGGATGACAGCAGCACAGACCCGTTGCATGGTCTGCTTTCCTCCATGGGCTGGACATACATCAGGCTTCACTTCTCTTCACAGTCTCCCTCTCTTCAGGGCTCGTTTTCAGGACCAACTCATCGCCAAATGAAGTGTCTGGGCCAGGTAAGAAGACAAGGAGCAGGAACCAGACTGACCTATTTACTATTGGTAAAAGATGATCCCACATAGCCAAAAACTCAATAATCATTTGCCATGCCATATTTATGTGTCAATCCTGATGCCAACAAAATCCTCACGGCATACAGGGTACCTAAAGCAGTCAAGACAGACAATGGGCTGCATTTTACCCATCAGGATTTTTAAGCGTTTGGTGAATACTTGTGTTTCAAACATAGAAGAGTCATTCCATTTTGGCCCCAAACAAGTGGCACAGTTCAAAGTTTTAACTAGCGCAAATGCTGTACCAATGTTACAGGACTATAGAAATGAGCCGTACAGTACGACAGGAAGATGCCCGTTGGAAGTTGTTGGGCTCCCTCACACTCTCAAGCCATCCACCACCTCTGCTGCGGTTGGATGACCACATCACTGACTTGATGCCGAGTTCACGGCGGCTGCTCCGTCGTCCTGCTTGGCTAACGTGCCCTCCCTGCTGCACGCCTGGGATGGCGGCTTCGTCGCCAGTTGTTAGGCTCCCTCACACTCTCAAGCCATCCATACGTAACGCGGTTCAAGAAGGACAGGAGCCATCATAGATTTCAACCTCTCTTTATTCTTCTCTTCTCCAACTGCCCCGTTTCCCCCTTGTGTCCCTCCCCTTCCGCCCTCCTCCCGCCCTGGCGTGCTTCCTTCCTTGAAGAATCCACGTCCCGTCTATTCAGTCACAGTAGAAGTCATGTTTGGAAGCAACGGCAGGACCTGTCTGCCACATTCAGAATATTTTGTGATCCAATATCATGAAGAGTAGTCGGTCAGGGGATAAGACAAAAATGTCAAGGAAGCAATGAAAAGTATGCAGACAAAGTGAGGCGAGCACAGTCGTCAATGTGGAAAGTAGGAGATAATGTTTTGGTCAGACAGCCTTTGCTTCTGAAAGCAATCTTCCCATTTCACCCTGACAGCATACAAACAAAGACAAAGATCTCTTTGATAACTGCAGAGAATGGGGCAAGAGAAATCACTAGGAACTCGCCATTTTTCAGGAAAATGCATGAACAGCTCACTCTGTGCAGAGGTGGGAGAAGTGTCTCGGGGTGAGCTGTCTGATAGTGAGAGACCTTCTGACCTGGATGTAGTGAAGAAAGAGACACTTATGCATATGAATGAAGAGCAGCCTGATAAAATATGAAGGAGACCTGTTCATTGGTTGAAGAGATGGATTGATCTATGTTGTAATTCAAGCTGGGGGGGAAAGTTGTAGTGTCCTACATGCTTTATGTCACCCAGCAATTATTGGGGTGCAGGGTCCTGAAGGGATGGAGAGCAGGTGGAGGAAGTGACGAATTGGGGTGGGGCAAGGTAATGTATTGGGAGACAGAAACAAGAGCGTTATGCACCATGTCAAGCTCCAGCATTTTCATTGCGACACACTTTTCGCTGTTGTTTATTGTGGATGGTTTAAAACACAACATAGTGCATGTTTCATAGCGGCTAAAAGGACACCGAGGTCCGACAGTCACCACTCAGAGTTTACTCTCCTTCACTGCATCCCTCTTGCCTCTCAGCTCTAAAAGCCACCCATTTACAGAGTAAATGCGACATTTAAATAGTAGAGGGGTTAAGTCGGAGTAGTCCATGAGGCTTTGGATAGGAATAATATGAGGCTCTGTTCTTAACAAGAAATTACGATTTTCCAAATAATACTGAGACGGGAAAATCAAGGTTTAATGAAATACACAGAGCCCAGTATTTTCCCACCCCGTTTGCACAATTGTTCCCTCCCTTTCACTTGCGGGAGAAAATAAACTTGATGGAGGAATTTGACAGGTGTACAAAGTGTGTTTGAGTTTTGATAACTAATGAAGGCAATTTTGTTTGTAATTGGCCTAAATATATAAAAATGCCCGGATAGGAGGAAGGCATAATAGACGCTGGCTTCTGCATAGTGACATGCCTTTTTTTTAATTGTGATTTAGTTTATAAAAACCTTTTACAATCAATCTAACATACAAATAAAATGTGTCATCTTCCATATTTCCAATTAGAACCATTAAAGCAGATTACCAGTTGTCTCTTTCACAACGAATATTGGTTTCTTTCACAAATGCTAATACAGGTAATGATAACGATGTCTATTGGCCGCAGGAATTCTGCACCAAAATTGATAAGTTTGCAATCTAGATTCGTTGTAAACATATGTACTTAACCAGCACTGTCTAATAAGTGATGTAGCGCATTACACTCTACAGGCAAATGTTTAAGAGAATATCATTTCTTTGCAAAAAACCGACATAATCTTTTCTCACCTGCCAAATTCTTTCTTGGACCCAGAACTTCGTTTGTTAGAATAAAGTTCAGCTTTAGTCTGATAAATTTATTTCTAAATTCGTAAGAAGGATATCGAAGCAGATAATGTGATATGCCATTAAAAGCTTTCTCTTCCATTCGTGCATGATAAAACAATTGATTCTTCATAAGGCACTCTCTATTTAAGATCCAGCCGTTACAGTCCGATTTTATTTTACTTCTATGCAGACTCTGGGCCAGCTTTTCTAGAGTGGACTCAGCAGGCTGGAGTATGTTGCAGCAGTAAGCTGACCAATGATCGAAAGCCTTGCAAGTCTTACTTCGCTATAAGTTATTCAAGTCTTCGAAAAGGGTACTTGTAGGCGGATTCAAAATTTTGCGGGAAAACTGAAGCTTCTTCCAATCAATCCAGCCTTGTATTGAGAGAAGACTAAGTTCATGTTTAGTAGCACTTACGGGTACACCCTTCGGGAGGAGTAAAACACTACGCCAGAGTAGCACCTCTATTCTCCCCCATTCTACACAACCAGGCCGTGTTTCAGCCGCGCAAACAAATTTTGCCAGAATTTTCAGCGTATAGAATTGCAATACCGGCAAAATTGAAAAAAAGCCCAAAACGTTTATCCAACATTTTCATTTGAGCCGACGCCACTTTAGCGGACATTCACAACAATGTTTTCCTTTCTTGCTTGACCTGGTGTTTAACTAGAAAAAAGTCCCTCAAGTATTTGAATTGTTCAACAATTTCTATCTATTCTTGTTTGTCCGAGAAACCAATTATATGTTTTAATCATTTTAGGGTGTCTCGGCTTCAGAATCAATATTTTAATTTTTGAGACATTGATCTCAAGGGCCAGCTTAACAGGATGCTCAGCAATCACCTTTAGAGACCTTTGGGGGTTGAGTGGAACCAAATCATCGGCGTACGCCATGTATTGCACTCTTAAAGCGCCCAAGCGAGGAGGTCAAGCCTTAGATGTTGCAAAGGTGCACTTCAAATTGCTAATATAGAAATGAAATAAAAACAGAGCTAAGACGCAGCATTGACGTAGACCTTGATGGGTAGCTATTTGCTTTGAATAATTGAACTTTGGGCAAGAAGTACTCTTGCCTCTGCGTGCAGGCGCATCAACATACTGAGTACATGTCTCGGACAACCGGCATGGTGTAGCTTACTCCAAAGTTTCTGCCTATTAACACGGTCAAACGCTTGTGGTGAGTCCAAAAAGCGACATACAACTGTTGTTTGGACCACATTTCTTGCAGAGAGAGAAAAGTTACACTATAAATCAGTTCAGAGACGTCTCCACCTCTTTTCTGCTGCCAGATTGGAACTTATCAATAACACCAGCTGATATCGTCCAAGTCTGAAGTTCTTTTAACAGGAGTACAGAAAAGATTCTATCCAAGGCGTCCAGGAGGGAGATCGGCCTATAATTACCAGGATCCAGCTGGTCTACCGTCTTAAACGCCAGAATAATATTTGCACATTTCCAAGACTCTGGTATATGCTGCTCGTGGATGATGTTCTGAAAAGAAACCAATGGTGCAGAGGAACATAATTCAGCACAGTCACATTAACGAGCCGATCAGACTCTGGGTGGTTTGCATTTCTGGATGATCAAAACAATAGCCTCTGCAGAGCATGGTACACTCAAATCAGTCCTATCTAATTTACAGTTACCCTGTATTCAACTCACCTGTTTCTCATACAGTTTGAGGAAATACTCTACAAAACAGGCTTCAGAAGTAGGCTGTGCTTTCAGGAAATCTTGCCCAGCCACAGCAGGTTTAAAGGATAGTTCCGGGACTTTTTTTTTATTGTTCATATGGTTCGGCCATGTGTTTTTAAGCATAAATCGGTAGATCGTAGAAAACTTTCCTATGGACCTTACCCGACTTTTCGTCCATTAACGCACTCAAAAACATCCGCCATTTTATGATAATCCTATCATTTCCCCCTATCGCCCTGGCTCACCTGCTTTTGCGGCACTAAATCAAATCCCCCGCCCCTGAGCCTGACATCAGCAGACGCGTACCGCCCATTTCCCGTTTCGTGTCAACAATCGCTGCGCCTCAGCTAATGAAGTGTCGCCATGGAAATGGCAGGACGCCTCTTTCCTCAATAAGTATAAACACACCGTTTCACAACACACAGCAGCAGATTTTCGATTCCATTCCTCTCTCTGTGTTACTTTGAGTATTCTGTGACTCGTTTCTGTGCTCTGGTCAGCTACCTTCGTTGATTGTAGCCCGTGTGAACAGATACCAGTACCACCGCTATAAATTATTTTACTTTCTTTACCACACAATGGCTACAATAATGCCGTATATGTACGAGCCCGAGTACACCGAGGAAGAGCTACTGGAAAGGCAAGCACGCGAAAACGATGGGGATTCGGACGGCAGTTGGGAGGACCAGTCAACGGATGAAGAGCCTGGACCATGTTGCATGGACGGCGTCTCCACCTGGTGCACGTGCAATCGGTGCGAGCTAATGACAACTGAGGAGGAGAACTGCTGCTGCCGAGAAAACTCGGGATGCCTGGCCTACATTTCGGAAGGCGAGCCAAGTCCGCAATGCATCACCGAGCTGCCAGAGTTCAGGGAAGCCTGCCTCTCACGGACCGTGTTGAGGATGATGATGGTGCTTATGCACGAACTTCGCGGCACTGTTCGTCCGCGTAATCCGAGTAACGAGTAAGTATACTCTGGTTGTGATGTCAGTGATGCCACTACTATGTCATGGTCGTCTCCCACATATAAAATTACATCTACATATCATTCGAATGCATGTAAATTGGTTCCATATTGTGCATTTTCTAGATAGAATTTTTTTCAAAGCAGAATGACATTTTTTACCTGAATCGACAGTGATAAGAAAGTTTTGTCATTTTAATACAGTTTGCATCTTTCATTTTCACAGGTGGTACAGGCTGGTGGCCTATCGTTGCTTCACTTGGTGGCTTCACGGGAGGCTCGGACACCGCGTTCGGAGAGTAATACCTGCCTGTGCGGTACTTGCCATTAGACAACATTTCCCCAGCGACAGTGGACAATACCGCGGATTTTCCCTGTATGTGCTGCAACCGCAAATTTACAATGTGTAATCTATATTATTTATGTTCAATTGAAATTAAGATCTAAAATAAAACCCAACATATATTTTAGCAATGGTTGTTTTGATTTGTTCAAGCGTTGGCAATAAAAGGAAGGCCGTTGGATTTTATTGATACAAAACATGGTTATAGGTAAATATGGTTGATCATAATAAATCATCCTTTTGGGCACCGGGTACAGAGATGACCACCTCTGGCCCGTGCCGCCTTGCCACCACAGGCCAGCCTGCTGCTGACTAACTGCCTAGGCATCCAGGGTCTCCAGGGTGAACTGCACCCATATATTCTCCTGGGAGGGTGAGGTATTTATAAACTCACCCCCCTGCCTTCCATGTACTAGATCCTGCAGCCAGCCTCTTACATGCAGTTAGATGGCCTCTCCTTGGTGAGGCCCTGCGGCAAACGAGTCTTGTCTGCACGACCACCGCCCTAATCCAAACCCCCCCCCCCCGCCCTATCAAAGGCAGTTCGCACCGGGGTACTTGCGCTGGCAAGTGGAGCTGTCAGGGAGCGATAAAGGCCAAGAGGTGCCAAAGACCATGTACACTTCAAAGTGGTCTATAGAGCATGGGTTGTTGTTCCCATGTCTACCTCCAGACCCCGTGTCTCCTGCCAAGCATCCCCCCTCATGCTGGACGGCCCCCTGCAATCCACATAAGTGTGTCTCCATTCACGAGTCTTCCTGTGTCTTGTCTGCACGACCACCGCCCCAATCCACCCCCCGCCCTATCAAAGGCAGTTCGCACCGGGGTACTTGTGCTGGCAACTGGAGCTGTCAGGGAGCGATAAAGGCCAAGAGGTGCCAAAGACCATGTACACTTCAAAGTGGTCTATAGAGCATGGGTTGTTGTTCCCATGTCTACCTCCAGACCCCGTGTCTCCTGCCAAGCATCCCCCCTCACGCTGGACGGCCCCCTGCAATCCACATAAGTGTGTCTCCATTCACGAGTCTTCCTGTGTCTTGTCTGCACGACCACCGCCCCAATCCACCCCCTGCCCTATCAAAGGCAGTTCGCACCGGGGTACTTGTGCTGGCAACTGGAGCTGTCAGGGAGCGATAAAGGCCAAGAGGTGCCAAAGACCATGTACACTTCAAAGTGGTCTATAGAATATGGGTTGTTGTTCCCATGTCTACCTCCAGACCCCGTGTCTCCTGCCAAGCATCCCCCCTCACGCTGGACGGCCCCCTGCAATCCGCATAAGTGTGTCTCCATTCACGAGTCTTCCTGTGTCTTGTCTGCACGACCACCGCCCCAATCCACCCCCCGCCCTATCAAAGGCAGTTCGCACCGGGGTACTTGCGCTGGCAAGTGGAGCTGTCAGGGAGCGATAAAGGCCAAGAGGTGCCAAAGACCATGTACACTTCAAAGTGGTCTATAGAGCATGGGTTGTTGTTCCCATGTCTACCTCCAGACCCCGTGTCTCCTGCCAAGCATCCCCCCTCACGCTGGACGGCCCCCTGCAATCCACATAATGCCACGACATATACACGTCATTCATTCACAAACACACCCCCGTTTCGAATTCTTTATAACCCACTTCATATTTCTAATGAGCACTTCTTTGCGCTTTGCTAGTCAACCCGTGAAGGTGCTGGTTATCTGCTCTTCGTCTCTGTGAACTTCCGTGACCACTTCGAGGAAACTCGTCAGTTTGCAACCTGTGAACTGCTCCCTGTTCTACGACAAGAAACTACTCTGATCCCTGCATCTAACTGTTTGTTCGTCAAGGTAAGGCCATGTACCATAATCATTTTGCGTCCAATTTCTTTTCGTTCAAGACAGTACATGCTAGGAACTAGTCACATGTTCTGAGTTTACATTGGTATTCATAGAGAATTGTTGATCTTTACTTTTCAGAACTTTCCACAATGCCTGCCTGTTCCATTGGCGGTTGCCCTTCGAAGACCCATAATAAATCTGAAGGTACTATAATGCATGTTTTCCCTAAGACAATAGATCAGATAAGAGAATGGGTCCGATATTGCGGATATCCACCGTCTGAGCTTGAAAGTAGAGTCCTAGAGGTCTTTGCGGACAAGAGGGGTGATCGATACCGCATCTGCAGCAGGCACTTTACCTCTGACATGTACTCCACATCATTGCTAATAAAGAAGAACACACCGCGAGCGAGGCGAAAATTGCTCTCAACCGCTATTCCCACTCTATTCGTCCACATCCCTCCACTGGTGAGTCAAGTTTACGTATTTATCTCTCGGCCTTGCGGTAGTGTGTAGCATTAGCTAACAATAATTTCCCCATTTATGTATCCACTCAATATGAAGGCGGAAGATTCTCCATCCGTGTCGTTATTGCAGTCATCAGCCACTTCAAGCGCCTATCGGGTAATCTTACTTGGCTATTCTGCCACTGACTTGTTTTAGGCATGTAAATCAATAGTTTTAATTTATCGTGTAATTATTTTACCTAATGGTACACCCTTGTACTCGTCCTCTAGTCTTTGTTTTCAGTTATAATTATTGTTATCCAAAATAATGCAAGTACTGTCTTTCAGGGAGATGCTGAGGAGTCCAACGTATTGACGACTACCGTTGATGTCACTCAGATGCTCGAGGTACCTTTCAGGACAGTTCCGTCGCCCTCCTATGTGTCTACTTTTTTCAATTTTGTGTTCATTACTAATGAAAGTCCTATGTTTCAGGGAGTCGATGGAGCATTAGTCCAAGAAGAAGGGGGAGCATGCAGTTACGGGTCGGCGCAACAGCTTGCAGAAGTGTGCACCGCAGTTACATCGTCCCTTGATGTTCTTATGCATTTCGAGGTATGGATACTGACAGTTCGATCAAGCGAAATCATATGACGTGATTACATCCGCTATACTTCCTTCTTTATTAATGCAAGTACTATGTTTCAGGGAGATGACGGAGCTTCTTCTACAAGAACATCACCCCTAGTAGTTGATGCAGATCTCTGGGTGGTGACACTTCCAACGATCAAGCAAATCGAATCATATTTACATATCCATTATTTATTTTAGACAACTGATCATTTGTGCAGGTCTATTTAGATGAGCCGTTCACGCCTGCACAAAGTTTCTGTTCTTTTTATCAAAATAGAAAACCATACTAATGCAATTACTGTGTTTCAGGGAGTCACTGAAGCATCATCTTCAATAATATCATCAATGGAAGTCTATGAGGAGCCCGAGGTATGGATCTTGACAGTTCCATCTAACTAGATCAACAATGCGTGAATAATTGTCGTTTGAATGTTCTACACAAAGCGTTCATTCGTGTTTTGCTATTGAGATGTACGTGGTTATTGGTCCCCAAGTACATTTTGTGTTTTCGATATTATTATACATACTAATGAAAGTTCTATGTTTCAGGGAGTCGATGGAGCGTCCGTGCGTGATGGATGTGCTTATCATGAAAATATAGTTGTTGCAGCGCAAGAGGAAGTGGAGACATGCACACACGAGTCGGAGCAACAGCGTCCTGATGTTGAAGTTCAAGGCAAGAAAGTTTCAAAGAAAAGAAAGCAAAAGAAGGTTAGTGTCCTGGTCACTATATTATGTTGTTTTTCACTGTTAATAGTTCAATACTGTAAGTTGTGTTTAAACTGAACATCCCTTTTCCAATCTGTCCTCTAGTTGCGACTGGGTGTACGAACTAGATCTACACATACAGTGAAGCGAACGAGAGATGTTGCTTGTCAAACCTTTTGGCAGGGACTTGAGACTGGAGATTCATCGTGCCAATGGGAAGAATATGAAGTGATTGACAACGGAGCTATACCACATGCAGCCATTGATAGTGAATGTCCTCCTGGTAGTTCGGATGCAGTCGGAGATAAATTCACAGAATCCACACCCGCAAAAACTATGACCGCGAGAAAGTTGAAGAAATTGTCCTATTCACCCATTGCCGGAGAAGGAACAGATGTTGCAATGGAAGAGAATGAAGTGGACTACAATGAAACACCTTCAATATCACTGAACATAGCGGAAGACGATATCAGAGATTCTACCTTTCATGTGAGTGACATGTCCTCAACGTTACAGGCCGAACCAGCTGGGATGCAGAGTGACAGTATAAGGAAAGAGGCCAAATTCATTGTATTCGATAGTTGTTTGATTGATATTATTATTCGGTTGAAATGTGGGCATTCGGTAGGTGGGGAAGTATGTGGGGAGCCATTGATTAATGTGACTCGTGCAATTCGAGGCACTAACCTTAAAATACATGCCACCTGTACAAAATATCATCCTTTCTCATGGTCTGCACAACCCATGCTGGGACAACTGCCAGCAGGCAATCTACTTTGTGCAGCGGCTGCACTTTTTAGTGGTTCAAGTTTTAAAAAATTAGAGTCTTTCTTTCAGTTTGTGGGAATCCATTTCATTGCGAAAACTCAGTTCTACAAATACCAAACCGATTATCTATTTCCAGCCATTAGCGAAGCTTGGAGAATGGAAAAAATGTCTATTGATAGTACATTCGCGGGCAAACGGTTCAGGCTAGCCGGTGATGGACAGTGCGACAGCCCAGGATTTTCAGCCAAGTACTGCACCTACCACTTTCAGGACATGGAAAGTAAGACAATTGTGAGTTCGGTGGTCGTGCAGGTGTCACAAAGTACATCCTCAGTGGCCATGGAGAAAGTTGGCTTTGTAGCATCATTGCAAGAACTACAATCGCGGGGAATGGTGATCGACCTGATAGCCACGGACAGACACGTTTCAATTGCCAAGACAATGAGAGAAGAGTACAAAAATATAAATCACCAATTTGACGTTTGGCATCTTGCAAAAACAATCAATAAAAAATTGTCGGCTGCAGGTAAAAAAAAAGATATGCAAGGTATTTCACAGTGGTCCAAGTCAATCAGCAACCATCTTTGGTGGAGCTCAAAAACATGTGGAGGGTCGTTGGAAATTCTACTGGAAAAATGGCGGTCAGTAATGCTACACTGTACAAACGTGCACCGCTGGAACACGAACCGACATTTCCACAATTGTGAACATGGCCATTTGTCCACAGAGGAGGCACGGAAGAAGAAGTGGTTGATTCCTTCATCACCCACTCACAAAGCCATTGAAAAGATTGTATTTGATGAAACTATAACAAAAGCTTTGAGGGGACTCACGGAATTCTGCCACACAGGAGATTTGGAGGTGTTCCACAATATGTGCCTAAAGTACAGGCCAAAACGATTGCATTTTGGCATGGAGGGCATGATAAATCGGACTCTTTTAGCGGTCTTGGCACATAACCATAATGTTGGCCGTCAACAAAGTAGGACGACCGGAACTTTAGGGACGCTTCGCTACAATAAGGCCTTCACTAAAAGAAGTAAACAATGGGTGATCAAACCAATGTCTGAGGATATGCAATATGAGTTTATTGAGAGACTTATTGTTGACGTCCTAGATAGGCACATAAATGGAGTTGTGAACGAACCTGTGCAGGGGACAACTGCATTGCCACCCAACATTGCCTCTGTTCCATGTCCACCTAAAGAAGAGCTCATTGAGAAATACACATCACGGTTTAAATGATTGTAATTTGATTGTCTGTTCTCTCGAGTCTTATCATGTCGCAGGCCCATTGAATATGTTTATCTATCCAACATTGTTCATTTGCGCATTAAATTAAACCAAACAGTAATATAAATCATTTTTCAAAAAATATAGAATGTCTCCGTATTTATGGTTCTGTGGGGCTGCAAAGCACGCAGACAAAATGCAAAGATGGAGTGTAAATTTCAAGTCCTGTAAGACGGCCTTACACTGAATGTAGCTAACTAGGAATGTGTGTTCGTTCAAAGTGAAGGTCAGCTGCTTTGATTTTTTCTCGGGTTCCAGAATGGCCCACGACTCAGTATAAGGTTCTATTGTTATTTGACCTTGACAGGCCGGGACCACGTAAGAAACGATAATGAATATAATTTCAGAAACGAAAGCCATTTCATGTTCGTTCATTAGAAGAAATAAAACGTCGGCATAGAAGGAGTGGTATTTCGGGGCTGCCCTACGCACAGACACAATGGAAAATGCAAATATAATGTAAGTAACTCTTTAGATGAGTTTATACCGCAATTTAAATACTATACAGTAGCTTTAAAGACGGGTTAAGTTGTACTTGTTCATTCTATGTGGCATATTGTTTTGTACCGCGCACTATCTTGGGGAGAACCGTCTCCTTTTACGGAAGCACCTCAAATCCTTCCTCTTTGCTTCTGCTTTCTCTCTCCCTCTCCCCTGCTACAACTGGCCCACTGTCTGCGACCTCAGTCCTGGGCCCTTCCACTCTCCACCTGCACTCCCTGTCAACCCCTGCACTGGGGGACTGTCTCAGTATCCTACAGCCCCCCCATGACGTATAAAACCCAGTTGCACTGTCCTAGCTATGAAATAATTTCCAGACCTAATATATAAAATGAATAATTTTAATAAAGATCTGATGGTGAGACTAATTTCCTTTTTTATGTTTTTCAAATAGATACATCGTCCATTATTGTCTGTGTCACGAGTACCAGACACCGGCGGATGGCTTCTATAATCGCCAATTGCTTCTCCGCGTGAACAACGTTAGCACCCTGACCATTTTGTGGGACGATCGCCAAGTACAAGTATGCCCTTATGCGGTACTAGCGGCTAGATGCAACATACAGACCGTTGTGGTGGCCTAGTGCCTCGTTGTTGGAACAGCCATGCGATTATCAGTGCGACCGAAGAGCTTATTTTATCGTAAACCAACACCCTGTCTACTGCACACGAACATCGCTTGCCTCAAGACGAAATATTTTGGATCGAGAGCAAATAAAAATTCATTGATCTAAGACCCTGTGTACAGCAAAGGAACATCGTGTGCCTCGAAACGAACTTTTCGGAACGTGAGCAAATAAAAATGCAAATCGCTGAATATTCTCAAAACATTTGATGTCAAATAAATGTACTTTGCCAAATGTACAATCTTGCCGTTTGCTTTTAAACCACAGTTTCATATTCCGAATTGTGGCGCTGTATTGTGAGATGATCTAAGACCCTGTGTACAGCAAAGGAACATCGTGTGCCTCGAAACGAACGTTTTGGAACGTGAGCAAATAAAAATGCAAATCGCTGAATATTCTCAAAACATTTGATGTCAAATAAATGTACTTTACCAAATTTACAATCTTGCGGTTTAATTTAAAAGTACAGTTTCATATTCCCAATTGTGGCGCGCTGTGTTGTGTGAGCTCATCTGTGTTGATTTCCTGGTTCTGTGTGGAGTCGCGTAGAAGACGCCTGGGCGCGTTTGCCTACGCAGCTCAGTCACGTCACGGATAGAGGCGGGGAATATGAATGTTTTGATCAAGTCTGTTTCAGGGGCGGGGGATTTGATTTAGTGCCGCAAAAGCAGGTGAGCCAGGTCGATGGGGGGAAATGATAGGATTATCATAAAATGGCGGATGTTTTCGAGTGCGTTAATGGACGAAAAGTCGGGTAAGGTCCATAGGAAAGTTTTCTACGATCTACCGATTTATGCTTAAAAACACATGGCCGAACCATAGGAACAATAAAAAAAAAGTCCCGGAACTATCCTTTAATCAAGGACCAAAAGGCTGCAGTATCTTTTTTGATTAACGCATTAAACATGTTTTCTGCATCTCGCTGCAGCATTAAAAATCTATGTGCCTTTAACCAATCTTTAAAACCTTGTTTCAAATGTGTTATCTTTCGCTTTTTCAGTGCCGTCATCATTATCTGACAACCTGCGAATCGTTTGTCGCAATTCCCTATTCCTCTCCTGAATAGCTTTGTCATAGTAACATGCCTTTGATTTGTTTTCATTGGCGGTTCTGATCAGCGATGGCGCAGTACCTGGGCCACTATGAACTTTTCTGGGGGTCATCTAGACTCTGGGGATCATCAAGATCCATGCCACCACGTTGTTTCTCAACATGTTTCACAGAAAGTGACATTATTTACATGGCTATGTAACATCCAGAACGTTGTTACTGGATTCTCACAACCAAGAGGATTCCTTTTGTGATTTGAAAGTACCCTAAAAATGGTGGATTGGGCAGCGGGAACATGGAGCACATGACCGTAAAATCACCCTGGATGACTGTTGGCCAAGTCCCTTTCACATTTATTTTTTACCTCAGTTTCACACAATTTCTCGGTTGAAGAATTTGCTGGAAGGCAGACCGTCCCTCTCACTATGATGACTGCGACATAACCACCACTCTCTCAATACATTTTCCTTCGGTGTCCAGTTTCTCTCTCCATGATTGCTTAGTGTTTTTTGACAGGGCAACACGTCCAGCAAAACAAATCATCAATCCAAATAGTGAAATCACGAGTTATCAGCTACCACCAACCCTGCTTTCCTAATAAACTAAACTACAAACCACATCAAGCAAAAAGCTACATTCTTCTGTGTTTCTCTTTATCTGTTAAATTAGGGCCTTGACTAGGGCATTCAGCTAGGAATACTCGGTGGTACTCCTCAGTACAACACTACTTTGTCCCTCCATCTTGTATTCTGTGTGATTCCTTTTTGAAGGTCTTATGAATCCCAAAGTTCTCACAAACGTGTAATGTGACAATCGTCCCTGACACAAGAGAAGAACAAGACAAGAGGACTATTATATAACTTTCTCTTTTAGTTCAGAGGGACCCAAAGTATAATAAAGCGACACAAAGCATGTTACAGCATACAAGTTGTCTCCATATGACCATTAACCAGGGGTCAAGTCCTAAAAAATAAAGTAGGGGGACTCAACAAACGCAGTGGGATGTGATGTTGCCAGAAATTAGCGTATCAAGGTGAAATGTGCACATTTCATTAAATTGGCTTTGCATACCCACCCAAATTGAACAGGACGAATGACATTTGCCTTTCATAAAATCAACACACGCACAAAACCAAGAGAGGATATTTTCTTCTAATTGTGTTTTTGAAATCTTTAAAAGGTGTGCATGTTTTTAAACTCCAAAAACCAATATAAATGTTTTCCCTTGGACTTGCAGTACCGAAATGGGACATTTCACCTTTAGTTGTCGCTTTTTTTTCATCAGATTATATAGTTTAGTGGTGAAGTGTCTGGCCTACAATTCTGCCGACTGTGGTTTGATCCCCGAGATTGGCTTTCATTCATAGATTCAAAGAGGACGTTCAATGTTTCTCATTTTAGATGGGGGGGACTGAGTCCCCCCTCTGAAAAAAGTGGGTGGACTCTATCCCTCCCCTGTACCCTCGACTTGAGCCCTGCCATTAACCAGGCTACATGGAAGACATGGGTTTTCAAACCTAGGAGTTCTAGGACCGGATCCTCTGTGGCCGCAGGAATCCAGAGGGTTCAGGAATGGGTGGCACCAGGGGGAACACAAAGCGTATTTAAGGGGCAGAGAAGGTTCGGGAAGCAGGCGACGGTTGGGACTTGAGATTGTGCAGTATTGGTCGCCTGCTCCCGAGCGTTCCCTGATTTGGGCCTGTGGGGTGTACGTTAGTGGAGGTGAGGTGAAGGGAATAGCTAGTGGTGGAGGGTGGGCAGACATAGTTTAGCATCATTCAGCATATAATTGATATTTACATAGCCGGGGGTACCGTACATAAGGTACCCCCACGTACCGCTGGGTTGTTGTTATCCCCTGTAGTTGTCTTCATTTAGGGTTTTCAGTGCAAGAAAGTGTCGGCTGTGGGCCCTTTAGTAGTAGTTTCTGGGGGAAGGGCTCTGTCGGTTTTCCTGGGCCCCACGTTCTTAACAGGAACAGGCGGTGGTTTGGCTTCTCTGTGTCCGGAGCTCGCAGGTGTTTGTGAAGGCCATCGCCGGTCTCCCGCGGGTTTTGACAGATAACAGCCTGTTGCGGATTTGCTTTGTCCGCGGTGAAAGTTCTGGGAGGCAGACTTTGATCTGCGTGCTCACAGTGGGCTTCGGCTGCACATGCGATGACTGCTTGTGTACGGGAGGGGCAGTGCAGCTTTGTTAAAGGAGCCGCGCTCCTGTTAGTGAGTCTCTGGTTGGCTATTCAGTGCTCTGTCGGAGCTGCCTTCTGGTGAGGAGTTTTCTAGGGGTACTCCTTATCGGTTTTGCCCCTTTTAGGTGGGGCATGAAATACAAAAAAAGAAATGTTTCTTAATTTAGTTTCTGTCATTTGGCACAGTTAGCAATCTCTGTAACACTCAGTTAAGTTTACTTGTTCTATATTCTTCCGTTCCGTCTGTTATAGGGGATAAACAATTTAATAAGTTTCAAAGTCACAATACATTATTTTGTCAGGCCGGTTATTTTGGCTACCTGCCAGTTTCAATAATATCAAAATTAAATATACAATTGTAACTCTGGGGTAATAGTGTTCAGTGAAATTAGGAGTTTAATTAACACTTTCAAGGATATCTTTATTTTCTTAGCTCAGTTCCCCTTTCTGGGCTTTCCTTTGTACTGGGTAGCTGTCCACGGGTAGGTGCTGGCTCGGGGGTGTTAGTGTCACTAGGTGAAAGATTAAAGGGCATATTTCAGTGCACAGTCATATTATCTGGGCACTATGGTGGGCCAGGGAGCTAGTAAGAAGGGCTTGGTGGATGCCAGGGCGCTGAGGGAGGCTCTAGAGATTATTAGCAGGGCATCTAAGGCCCAGCTGGAAGGGGCGGTGGTGGAGGTTACGGGAGAAGGGGAGGTAGGTGGGGGTAAGCCACAGCGTAGAGCAGTGGCGGATGGGGCTCTCGTGGCAGTGGTGGCTTGTACCCCTGCGGCTGGTAGAGGGGAGGCATGGGAATCCAGGGGCAGAAAGTTGAGGAGGGAGATTGATAGGAGAGCATGCAGGGGAGAAATGCATTTGGGTGGGGAGCCAGTTAGGGTTGGGGTTAATAATGACCAAGAGGAGGGAGGAGATATGAGGAGTGTCCAAAAAGGGGCAGGTCAAGAGAGCCACGTCAGTGGGGATGATGGGGCGCAGAGTCGGGCATAAGGACAGAGGGGCAAAGGGGGAAATACCTGCAGAAGAGTGCAGGTGGGAGAAGGAGAGAGAGGTCCCCGTCTATTAATGAACTTAGGGAGGGGTGCAGAATGGCCCCCCCCGGCTAGGAGGATTTCGGGCGGAGGGCACTGCGCAGCCCCCGCTGTCCAAGAGGATGAATATGGAGAGGGTTTAGGAACGGCCCCTCCTCGGTCGGCGTGAGGACAGTCTAGAGGGCACAGCACGGCCCCTAGCGATGAGGACCACTGGGTGGAGGAGAGCACACCTCGCCTGAGAGAAGTGGACCAGGAAGGGATTTCTGTGGCCCCGGGCTCACAAGAAGAGGATCTACTCAACGCGAGCATGAGCTTGCATCAGCAATGGTATTTCAGGGGTGATGAAGGTGGGATGGAGGAATATGTGGGGCAGTGGGAGGATGAAGGTTATAGGGCAGTAAGGAGTAGGGGAAAGGAGAGAAGGGGTTTTAGGTGGGATTGTGTAAGACAGGGGCAAGGGAGTTCGGGGGCAAGAGATCGAGGGAACAATTGGCTGGGTGAGACTGCTGACATGTTTTCTCCCCGCAGTAGGAGCCCAGTAAGAAAAGAGATGAGGAGCATCGGACTGGAGGTCAGACCGCAGGCGGGCGATGGCAGGTTTGAAAGAGGTGAGCGGGAAAGGGACTGGTCAACTGCA
The DNA here is from genome assembly GCF_040938575.1 of Ambystoma mexicanum. Lineage (NCBI taxonomy): Eukaryota > Metazoa > Chordata > Amphibia > Caudata > Ambystomatidae > Ambystoma > Ambystoma mexicanum. The sequence goes on from NC_090923.1 coordinate 836,367,944, forward strand.
CGGCAGAGGGGGGACACGAGAACGGGGGCAGGGAATGAAGGGGCTGTTTTGCAAGGGGTAAGGAGAGAGATTGGTGTACAGGCTATTGGAGCCTCGGTGGATGAAAGGGTAAATGCTCGGTGGAGGTTCAAACAGACAAGGTGGTTGAGCCATTGGCGCTCGAGGTACAGGTTTCAAAAGAAAAAGAAATAGAAGTGAAGGGCAAGGAGAAAAAGCTACCTTACATGGGCATCACGAAACCTTTGGGTGCGCACTTGATGGCAGCGACTAAGGATAAGATTCAGGCCGGGGAATTTGTGGATGTGTTTAAGCTGCTTCATAGGGAAGTGAGAGCAAAGGAGGGTTCTGAGGAAGAGGAGAGAGAGCTGGCCTCGCGCCCAAGGGTCCCAGTGACAATTGAGAATTGGACGTCAGCATTTATTATTTACGCCAGTGTCTATTGTGAGAAATTTCCGGAGCAATGTGTGGCTTTGCTAAAATATATGGATGAATTTAGAGCAAGAATGGCAGAGGACAGTCAGGCTGTATGGGGGAAATAGACATGGATCTATGGCTGCAGTGGATGGCGCCAACGAGGTCTGCCCCGACATTGCACACAGCAAGTGGGCTGCCTGTGCCTTTCCAGCTCTTTCTTGGTCGCCCTGCCCAAGAGGGGGGTGGAGGAGGCAGAGGGCAGCCTTCAGCATCGTGTTGGGCGTTTAATAAGGACGGCTGCACAAGAAACTTATGTAGGTTCAGGCATGAATGTAGCAAATGTGCTGGGAAGCACCCTCTCACTCAGTGTTTCCAACAAGGAGACAGGGGGAGGGCGAGAGGATCCGGCAGGGGGCTTGTGGGGAAAGGCTTTTACTCCAATTAATTTGGACGTGCTTGAGAAGTGGTTGGAATTTTATCCAGACAGGGAAGGGGCTCAGATTTTGAGTGAGGGCTTTTTTGTCATGGTTTCAGGCTGGGTTATCAGAGGCCAAGGGTGCGTCAGTGGGCGGAAAATTTGAAGTCAGCCAAAGAAAATGTGGAGATGATAAGACAAAAATTGGGCAAAGAAATAGCGGCAGGGAGGATAGTAGGGCCATTTGATGATCTGTCAGGTGATGTAGTTGTATCCCCGCTGGGTGTTGTGCCTAAGAAAGTCCTGGGGGAATTCAGATTGATACACCATTTGTCATGGCCCGAGGGCATGTCTGTCAATGATTTCATTGCCCCTGAGGAATGCGGGGTTGTATATGCAAGTGTGGACCAGGCAGTGGTTTTGGCGAGGAAAGCGGGGTGCAGGGCCTTCATGGCCAAGTGTGACATTAAGGCTGCTTTCAGGTTGTTGCCGGATTTTTGGCTGTTGGGTTTGCAATTTGAGGACCAGATATACATCGACAAAGCTTTGCCAATGAGGTGTGCAATTTCCTGGGCCTTGTTTGAGCCTTTCAGCTCCTTCTTACAGTGGGTTTTTTCATACAGTTCAGGTTGGGAAAGTGTGCTGCATTACTTAGATGATTTTCTGTTTATTAGCAGGGCGGAAAGAGAAGGAGAGTGCAAAGAGATGCAAGGTTTTTCCAGGCTTTGATGGGGGACTTGGGTGTGCCTTTAGCAGAAGATAAAACAGAAGGGCCGGCAGTGGTGTTGACATTTCTAAGGATTGAACTGGATTCAGTGGCCATGACCTCACGCTTGCCGCACGACAAGGTGAGCAAACTGGTAAGATTGCTGGAGAAGGCGGTGGGGGCCAAGAAATTGATGCTAGTGGAAATGCAGAGTTTGGTCGGGCATCTGCATTTTGCATGTAAGGTGGTGGCCGCTGGGCAGACTTTTTGAAGAAACATGGCGCGGTCTATGGCAGGAGCAAAGTGCCCACGTCATCGGATATGTGTATCAGTTGCAGTGAGGGAAGATTGTAGAATTTGACTGCGTTTTTGGAGAACTGTAATGGAGTGTCCGTGTGGTTGCAGGGAGATCCAGTGTCATGGGAAGTGCAGATTTTCTCAGATGCAGCAGCGGCGGGAGGTTTTGGAGTGTTCTGGGGAGGAAAGTGGTGTGCAGAGAAGTGGCCATCGCGTTGGTGGAAGGAAGGAGCATAGCATTCCTTGAATTTTTCCCTTTGCTGGTTGCATTGGAGTTGTGGGGGAAGGAGTTGCAAAAGAAGAAAGTGAATTTCAACATTGACAACGAATGCGTGGTCCATGTAGTGAACAGGCAGTCAGCGAGGGATCAGAGGGTGGCGAGACTGATGAGAGAGTTTGTTCTGCATTGCATGGAAATGAATGTGGTGTTTAAGGCAACACATGTGCCAGGGAAGGATAATGGCATTGCTGATGCATTATCTCGTTTTCAATGGCAGAAATTCCGTGGATTGACTCCAGATGCGGATCAGGAGGGGCAGTGGAATCCGGAGGAGCTGTGGAAAATAGGAAACTGAGAGCGCTTGCATTGATGGAGAGTTCGCTTGCTCCGGCATTTAGAGAGGCGTACAGGAGAGCTTGGAAGGATTTTTTAGAAGGGGGAGCTCGTAGCTGGAAGGGAAGGGGGGATGCGGAAGAACAGAGAAGGGATGATGTCACTAACTTCTTCTTGAGGTGCATGGATAGGAGCTGGTCTAAGGCAACTATAACGGGGAAATTGGTAGGGATCGCTTTTCATGGGAAGTGGTTTTGGGGTTTTCAGCCGAGCGGTGGAGAAATGGCAAACAGGATGTTGGAAGGATGGGCAAGGGAAAGTAAGAGGGAAAAGGATAAGAGGAGACCAGTATCGGCGGATTTGCTAACAAGGTTGTGTCAAACTGTGGGGGGGGGGGGTTTGCTGGTCGGCCTGGGAAGAGGATTATTTTGCGACTTGCTTTACTTGGCTATTTTTTGGGCCCTTTAGGGTTTCTGAGCTGGTGGGGGGAAAAGGTGGGGTATGGGGCCTGAAATGGGAAGATGTTCAACTTACCGAGTTAGGTTTGGACATCAAGATCAAGAGGTCTAAGACAGATCAAAAAGGAAAGGGCTCATGGGTTTTGCTGGGTTGGGGGAGCAAGGATTTATGCCCAGTTCAGACAGGTTTGGTGTGGAAGGAGCGTTGTGTGGGGAGGACTGGTTTGGTTTTTCAGCATGAGGATGGGGCGCCAGTATCAGCTGCGCAACTCAACTCGTGGTTCACTCCAGAACTAAAAACACTCCGCACTGAAAAAAGAAAATGGGAAGCACGCTGGAAATCATCCCCCACATGCGAAAACAAAACTAACCTTACCATTACCAATACCACCTACAAAAATAAGATAATCCAGGCTAAAAAAGAAACTTATAATGACAGAATAGCCGAAGCCAGCTCCAATACTAAAGAATTATTCAACATTCTAAGAGAACTAGAGAACCCCAACCCACCGCCATATACATGTACCAAGGATAAAGCGTGGTGCACCAGCATTCAAAATGCCCTGTCCAATAAAATGAAAGGACTGCAGACCAAAATAGCCGACAAAAATCCCAACTAACAGTTAACACACCAGTACCTACCTCTACCCCTCACATCAACTCAGGTTTCACATTCAAAAAAGTCACCATTCCTGAAGTCCACAAAATCATTGCATCTCTCAAACCATCTAATTGTAAGGGTGATAGCTGCCCAGCACAGATCATAAAAGATGTAGCGAGAGACCTTGCCCCATTCATTACTAAACTTGTAAATTCCTCCTTTGCCAACAACTCCGTCCCTAGCAACCTCAAACAGTCCTGGGTTCTACCACTATTAAAAAAACAAACCCTTGACCTATACCCACTAACTATAGACCAATTACGACAGTCCCTTTTCTACTGAAAATTTTGGACAGAATAGCCTACTTGCAAATACAAGATTATCTTGAAGCACACAAACTACTCGGTACCCGTCAATCTGGCTTCAGACCCCAGCATGGAACAGACACCGCACTTGTCGACCTCAAAAGCCAGATCGATGAATTAAAAGACAAAGGAAAGATGGCCATCCTACTTCTATTCGACCTCTCTGCGGCCTTTGATCTGGTGGATCATTCCATAATATGTAACCACCTATCCTCAGCGGCCCACTTCTCCAGGTCTGCAGATGCTTGGATCCAATCCTTCCTCTCTAACAGAACTATGTGCGTGTTCTCACCATCAGCAGCTGCTGACCCCATCACCTGCGGAGTCCCTCAAGGATCCTGCGTCTCGCCCACTTTGTACAACATTTTTACAAAGCCACTATTTGACAAACTGGACCGTCTGGGTGTCACCTACACAAATTATGCTGATGACACCCAGATACTCCTACCCATTTCAGGAACCTATGATATAGACGTCGCACGGATTAACAAAATCTACACCATCATTCAGGCATGGATGGCCACACATGGCCTCTGCCTGAATGATGATAAGACAGAACTACTCCTAGTCGGATCATCTCATAACCTTCTCAAACTAAGTCCTCACTACTCAAATATTCTCATCGATGGGAACAGCATACCCATTGCTAAACATGTAAAAACTTTAGGCTTCTACCTTGATGCCCAGTCTAACCTAACTAAGCTGATTAATATGACCTCATCGGCCACAGCATACACAGGCAAGCTGATCAGAGCCTGTAGACCTCTACTATCCCCCACCAGCTGCCTTACCCTAGCGAGAGCGCTCATACAATCTAAATTGGATTATTGTAACAGCCTTTATCTAGGAGCTAACAAAACTATCCTAAACAAACTCCAGATCATGCAAAACAACGCGCTCAGAGCAGCGTTAAATATTCCGAAAAGAGAGCACATATCAAAAACTAGAAAGCACTTCAGATGGCTCTCTATACATGACAAAATCGACCTAAAACCTATCTGCCTCACTCACAAAGCGCTTAACTACCAAGCCCCACCCTACCTCACAGACAAGTTCACATGGAAGGTTTCCAACAGAATCACCAGATCATCCAACACACCATGTCTGGCGGTGCCTAGATATAATCTAAAAAGAGCCGGAGGCTCTAGCTTCCCGGTATTAGCCGCCCAGCTTTGGAACACTCTCCCTAAGAATATTCCGACTATTCAAACCTTCAACAAATTTAGAAGCCATGTCATCACATGGATACTCAACAAAACATAAATAGACCACTAGGTGGTCTGCACATGCATGTATCTTCCATCCCATACCACAGCTATGACCTATGTATAATATGTATAATGTTTATTATGTATATTTGCACCATTGTAAGTTTTCCTTGAATGTTTATACTGTATTCATGTACCTATCTGTCTATAATATGCCTGTAACCATTACCATCCTCTAGCGCCCAATTACCTCTGGGTCAGGTGCGCGTTATAAATAAATAAACAAACAAACAAACAAGCAAGTTTTAGGGGTATTGTGAAAGGCTCTGGTAGCGGTAGGAGAAAAGGCGGAGGATTTTGGAACTCATTCATTTAGGATGGGGGCAGCATCTGAAGGTAGTAGGCTGGGCTTATCAGAGGATAAGGTGAAAAGTTTGGAGCGATGGAAGTCAGGGAGATACAAAGGGTATGTCAGGGACTTGGGAAAATGGGACATTTGAAAGAGGTTTTCACAGGATTTCAGGACAGTTGCATGTAGGAGGATGGTGGCGATTTGTAAGTGATTTTGTAATTTCTTTTTCAGATGCTGCTCGGAGGCCGGGGGAGATGGCGCATATCTGGATTGTGGGGCACTCAATTGTTAAGTGGGCAAGTAAAGAAGCAGAGAAAAGGGTTTTTGACAGGCAAATGGGTTGCAGCTATAAAGAGGTATTGGTAAGATGGTCTGGTTTAGGGGGGCTTTGCTGGGATCAGCTACTGCCTATGCTGGCAGGTTTGAGGGAACACCATGGGGCTCCAGAGGGGGTGATCATTCATACTGGAGAAAATGACCTGGTAAGAGATACAGGTGTGGCTCTCCTTAGAAAAATAAAAAGGGATTTGTTATGGGTCTGGGAAATGTGGCCTCAAACATGTGTAGTTTGGACTAAGTTTGTTGCCACTGAGAGTTTGGAGGGGGGCGAGAAATGAGGGAGCGATAGAGCAGGCAAGGAAGGGTATAAACAGAGAGATGGTAAGGTTTTGTGCCTCGGTGGCGGTACGGTTTTGGACCACAAAGAAATAGTTTATGAAGGCTTCATGATATTTAGAGAGGATGGTGTCCATTTGTCAGTTTTTGGAAATATTCATTATTTGTCAGAATTGACCTGGTTGGTGAGAGATAGGGTTAAGAGTTGGAAGTAGAAAGAATTGGTGATGGGGGTGGGGCAGAAAGAACACCTCGATGGAGGGTTTTTCTGTTGCCGGGTCATGGCCCCTTTAGATGTGGGGGGAGGGAAGCACAATGGTGGAATGGCGCGGGAAAGGATGTGGGTGGTGCTGTTTGCACAAATGGGCTACCCCAGAGGAACAGGTATTGAACCTGAAGAGGCATGGCCCCGGGGAGAAAACGGGACACCTTGAGAAGTGGTAAGGAGACGGTAGGGACCAAGGGATAGTTAGGGAAGAAGTGGATTTATTTATTTATTTAATTATTGGGGAAAATGAAAGTGTTAATTATTAATTGGTTTGTTTAAAATAGTTTGTTAGTTTGTAAGGCCAGGGAGCCAGGTAAGCGGTTTTGTAAGCTTTGACCTGTCACATTAAAGCAACCTTTTCCACTATAAATGAGTCTGGGATTTTGTGCAGTAAACCTAAAGGGGGGACCGGGTGGAACGCGAAGCGTTTCCCCCGGGGTTATTTTGGCGCTGCACAGGCCAGCGAGATGGCCTGCGCGTAGAGCACCCCTGGGGGTATTTAAGGGGCAGGGAAGGTTCGGGAAGCAGGCGAGGGTTGGGACTTGAGATTGAGATTGGCCCGCCCTCCCACCCCCTTTTTGGGTTATGTCAGGTATCTGGTTTTTATTGTCCTGGGGTGGGCCTTTAACTTGGTTTCTGCTGGGTTATTCATTCTTTTCAAGATTTTTCCCGGGGTTTTTAGTCTACGTTCTAGGTTCAAAGTTTTGTATTGTTTCGGTAGTTTTGTGTGACAGGTTGGGGCACTAGTTTGAGAATTTGTGATGTAAAATATCTGTTGCTGATGTGGCAGGTCAGACTGGCTGCAGGTCATAGGAAAGAGGAGATGGTGTAGAGGGGAGTTTTTATGGGTCTGGGAAGTTGTTTGGTTGCTGGGGGCGTGCCCCTTTAAATGTGGGGGGAGGGAAGCACGATGGGGGAATGGCGCGGGAAAGGATGGGGTGGTGCTGTTTGCACAAACGGGCTACCGCGGGGGAACAGGTATTGAACCTGAAGGGGCATGGCCCCGGGGAGAAAACGGGATGCCTTGAGAAGTGGTAAGGAGACGGTAAGGACCAAGGGATAGTTAGGGAGGAAGCAGATTTATTTAATTATTTTATTGTTGGGGAAAATGAAAGTGTTAATTATTAATTGGTTTGTTTAAAATAGTTTGTTATTTTGTAAGGCCAGGGAGCCAGATAAGCCGTTATTTGTAATCTTTGACCTGTCACATTAAAGCAAGCTTTTCCACTATAAATGAGTCTGGGTTTTTGTGCAGTAAACCAAAAAGTACATATCTATTCCAGGTCCTCTTTTCTTTTCTCTGCACATTTTCGTATAATTTGCTGTCACAAAGAAACAGACTGGAGAGAATCTTGAGTACCCTGCAAAAAACAGTTACCCACTAACTATAGACTAATTACGACAGTCCCTTTTCTACTGAAAATTTTGGACAGAATAGCCTACTTGCAAATACAAGATTATCTTGAAGCACACAAACTACTCGGTACCCGACAATCTGGCTTCAGACCCCAGCATGGAACAGAAACCGCACTTGTCGACCTCAAAAGCCAGATCGATGAATTAAAAGACAAAGGAAAGATGGCCATCCTACTTCTATTCGACCTCTCTGCGGCCTTTGATCTGGTGGATCATTCCATAATATGTAACCACCTATCCTCAGCGGCCCACTTCTCCAGTTCTGGAGATGCTTGGATCCAATCCTTCCTCGCTAACAGAACTATGTGCGTGTTCTCACCGTCAGCAGCTGCTGACCCCATCCCCATCACCTGCGGAGTCCCTCAAGGATCCTGCGTCTCGCCCACTTTGTACAACATTTTTACAAAGCCACTATTTGACAAACTGGACCGTCTGGGTGTCACCTACACAAATTATGCGGATGACACCCAGATACTCCTACCCCTTTCAGGAACCTATGATATAGACGTTGCACGGATTAACAAAATCTACACCATCATTCAGGCATGGATGGCCACACATGGCCTCTGCCTGAATAATGATAAGACAGAACTACTCCTAGTCGGATCATCTCATAACCTTCTCAAACTAAGTCCTCACTACTCAAATATTCTCATCGATGGGAACAGCATACCCATTGCTAAACATGTAAAAACTTTAGGCTTCTACCTCGATGCCCAGTCTAACCTAACTAAGCAGATTAATATGACCTCATCGGCCACAGCATACACAGGCAAGCTGATCAGAGCCTGTAGACCTCTACTATCCCCCACCAGCTGCCTTACCCTAGCGAGAGCGCTCATACAATCTAAATTGGATTATTGTAACAGCCTTTATCTAGGAGCTAACAAAACTATCCTAAACAAACTCCAGATCATGCAAAACAACGCGCTCAGAGCAGCGTTAAATATTCCGAAAAGAGAGCACATATCAGAAACTAGAAAGCACTTCAGATGGCTCTCTATACATGACAAAATTGACCTAAAAACTATCTGCCTCACTCACAAAGCGCTTAACTACCAAGCCCCACCTTACCTCACAGACAAGCTCACATGGAAGGTTTCCAACAGAATCACCAGATCATCCAACACACCATGTCTGGCGGTGCCTAGATATAATCTAAAAAGAGCCGGAGGCTCTAGCTTCCCGGTATTAGCCGCCCAGCTTTGGAACACACTCCCTCAGAATATTCAGACTATTCAAACCTTCAACAAATTCAGAAGCCATGTCATCACATGGATACTCAACAAAACATAAATAGACCACTAGGTGGTCTGCACATGCATGTATCTTCCATCCCATACCACAGCTATGACCTATGTATAATATGTATAATGTTTATTATGTATATTTGCACCATTGTAAGTTTTCCTTGAATGTTTATACTGTATTCATGTACCTATCTGTCTATAATATGCCTGTAACCATTAACATCCTGTAGCGCCCAATTACCTCTGGGTCAGGTGCGCGTTATAAATAAATAAACAAACAAACAAACAAGCACGTTTTAGGGGTATTGTGAAAGGCTCTGGTAGCGGTAGGAGAAAAGGCGGAGGATTTTGGAACTCATTCATTTAGGATGGGGGCAGCATCTGAAGGTAGTAGGCTGGGCTTATCAGAGGATAAGGTGAAAAGTTTGGAGCGATGGAAGTCAGAGAGATACAAAGGGTATGTCAGGGACTTGGGAAAATGGGACATTTGAAAGAGGTTTTCACAGGATTTCAGGACAGTTGCATGTAGGAGGATGGTGGCGATTTGTAAGTGATTTTGTAATTTCTTTTTCAGATGCTGCTCGGAGGCCGGGGGAGATGGCGCAGATCTGGATTGTGGGGCACTCAATTGTTAAGTGGGCAAGGAAAGAAGCAGAGAAAAGGGTTTTTGACAGGCAATTGGGTTGCAGCTATAAAGAGGTATTGAAAATGGTCTGGTTTAGGGGGGCTTCGCTGGGATCAGCTACTGCCTATGCTGGCAGGTTTGAGGGAACACCATGGGGCTCCAGAGGGGGTGATCATTCATACGGGAGAAAATGACCTGGTAAGAGATACAGGTGTGGCTCTCCTTAGAAAAATAAAAAGGGATTTGTTATGGGTCTGGGAAATGTGGCCTCAAACATGTGTAGTTTGGACTAAGTTTGTTGCCACTGAGAGTTTGGAAGGGGGCGTGAAATGAGGGAGCGATAGAGCAGGCACGGAAGGGTATAAACAGAGAGATGGTAAGGTTTTGTGCCTCGGCGGCGGTACAGGTTTTGGACCACAAAGAAATAGTTCATGAAGGCTTCATGATATTTAGATAGGATGGTGTCCATTTGTCAGTTTTTGGAAATATTCATTATTTGTCAGAATTGACCTGGTTGGTGAGAGATAGGGTTAAGAGTTGGAAGTAGAAAGAATTGGTGATGGGGGTGGGGCAGAAAGAACACCTCGGTGGAGGGTTTTTCTGTTGCCGGGTCATGGCCCCTTTAGATGTGGGGGGAGGGAAGCACAATGGGGGAATGGCGCGGGAAAGGATGTGGGTGGTGCTGTTTGCACAAATGGGCTACCCCGGAGGAATAGGTATTGAACCTGAAGAGTAATGGCCCCGGGGAGAAAACGGGACACCTTGAGAAGTGGTAAGGAGACGTTAGGGACCAAGGGATAGTTAGGGAAGATGTGGATTTATTTATTTATTTAATTATTGGGGAAAATGAAAGTGTTAATTATTAATCGGTTTGTTTAAAATAGTTTGTTAGTTTGTAAGGCAGGGAGCCAGGTAAGCGGTTTTGTAAGCTTTGACCTGTCACATTAAAGCAACCTTTTCCACTATAAATGAGTCTGGGATTTTGTGCAGTAAACCTAAAGGGGGGACCGGGTGGAACGCAAAGCGTTTCCCCCGGGGTTATTTTGGCGCTGCACAGGCCAGCGAGATGGCCTGCGCGTAGAGCACCCCCGGGGGTATTTAAGGGGCAGGGAAGGTTCGGGAAGCAGGCAACGGTTGGGACTTGAGATTGAGATTGGCCCGCCCTCCCACCCCCTTTTTGGGTTATGTCAGGTATCTGGTTTTTATTGTCCTGGGGGTGGGCCTTTAACTTGGGTTCTGCTGGGTTATTCATTCTTTTCAAGATTTTTCCCGGGGTTTTTAGTCTCTTTTAGTCTCCGTTCTAGGTTCAAAGTTTTGTATTGTTTCGGTAGTTTTGTGTGACAGGTTGGGGCACTAGTTTGAGAATTTGTGATGTAAAATATCTGTTGCTGATGTGGCAGGTCAGACTGGCTGCAGGTCATAGGAAAGAGGAGATGGTGTAGAGGGGAGTTTTTATGGGTCTGGGAAGTTGTTTGGTTGCTGGGGGCATTGCCCCTTTAAATGTGGGGGGAGGGAAGCACGATGGGGGAATGGCGCGGGAAAGGATGGGGTGGTGCTGTTTGCACAAACGGGCTACCGCGGGGGAACAGGTATTGAATCTGAAGGGGCATGGCCCCGGGGAGAAAACGGGATGCCTTGAGAAGTGGTAAGGAGACGGTAGGGACCAAGGGATAGTTAGGGAGGAAGCGGATTTATTTATTTATTTAATTATTTAATTGTTCTGGAAAATGAAAGTGCTAATTATTAATTGGTTTGTTTAAAATAGTTTGTTAGTTTGTAAGGCCAGGGAACCAGGTAAGCCGTTATTTGTAATCTTTGACCTGTCACATTAAAGCAAGCTTTTCCACTATAAATGAGTCTGGGTTTTTGTGCAGTAAACCAAAAAGTACATATCTATTCCAGGTCCTCTTTTCTTTTCTCTGCACATTTTTGTATAATTTGCTGTCACAAAGAAACAGACTGGAGAGAATCTTGAGTACCCTGCAAAAAAACAGACAGGGCTCCTGCCTCCTTGTATTTCTTTTGCTGAAAGAATCCTATCCCTTCCCGGGGCTGTACCTAACAACCCATTGCTTATAGGGCTTTTCTTTCAGTACCTGATACAATGATTGGTCTGTGACCTTCCAGGTGTTACCCACCCTGAAAGTGGCTCTCTCACCCGCCAATCTCTCTACCCTTCCGTATAAATGAATGGGCTTTCACCCACCAAATACAAAATCGGGTGTTTTCACAGGGACGTCATTTAGGGGTCACCAGAGGTCGCAACTGCGACCTCTGAGGTCTCCCTTGCGACCTCTGTCTTAAAAAAAACTGATTTTTTTTTTGGGTAATGCAAGCTCCTGGGCTGTGGCCAGCACCATGAGGCTCTTTACTTCTGGAGTGGCTGGCTTTCTTGTTCAGGCCCCTTTAAAAAAAAGAAGAAAAATAGCAACAGGAGTGTCACAAGTCTAACACTTTCAGCACTGACCCTAAAAAAGAAAGAATAGGAATACCAAATAATGTGTCTTTCTGGAATTCTATACAATAATTGCTAGACTCATTAAAGGTTTATTTCAGGCACACTTCGGGGGGGGGGGCGAGTCACTGATTTAGTCTGTTCTTCTTTAATGCCTCAACTCAGTCTTTCAGCCTTCTGAGGTCGATAAATGAGTACCAACACAGGTTGGGTGATATTGGGTGTACATTTTTTCTATATAAAGCACTTAAGCGTAAGTGCTATATAATAACACATCATTATCATTTGGTCATGGATGTCTGCTTGCATTCACAGTAATTTAGTAATATGGGCCTACATACACTGATCTTAACGATACATATGGCGATCCATTCTTGTATGAACTGTACATCACATTATAGTGACATCGTACCCATATTTTTCGTAGTGTACAATGCTATGTGATGCGTCTTCCTGTTTTGTCAACGGGTGAAAGGCCGTGTTCCATCGCTTCCCGCGATATCACTTTAGGGCGGGGTCAAATGACATCGCTTCCTGTGATATCATCAGGGGTCAAGGGTCGTGTGATGTCACTTCCGCTACCCCTGGCCTTTTGGTGAAATGACGTACCTGTGTTTTCACCCGCCATGGGGTTCCAAAACGTTGGGAGCTATGTTCTTGAGCTGAAGGTTATTTGCCTTAGGGTGGTAGCTATATTGAAGACTGGTGCTTTGCCTGTGAAGGGGGGGCCTTAATATTTTCTGTCCGCCCCTTGAATTTCCCTTCTTGCCTGGGCTCTTCATAGTGTGCATGGCTCGGCCAAACACTGACACTTTAGCGGAGCTATGAAGCAAGCCAGACACTGTGCATCCTTCTCCGTTCGTGCAATGGGAATGGGCAGAAGCTGCCCAGTGACCGGCAGCTCAGTTTCCTTAATGGGGAGCATTGGATCGCCACAGCAGTAACACAGATCTTTTCTATATATGTCAGCTGCAGCCACTGACATTTACTTACTGGCCTATTCTATGATCACTTTCTGTGTGGCACAACCCCATAGGCCATTGCATCCAATGTAGTCTGTTATGGTGAATGTGGTAAACCACAATTAATGCTGTCCCCAATTAATGCTGTCCATGGGTCTCCCATGTTTCGGGTTTCAAGCTAATATGGATTATTCATATAATCACAATTCATAGGTTTAAAGAATTTATAGATTGTGGTACTCTCTAATATTTCCACTCTCAGCTCAAGAAATGCACAATCTAGCTAATCCCGAGCTATGCCTGCAGCAATTTAACGTGAATCATGATTACTGGCAAATTACAAAAAGGAGCTCTGTTCTTCAAGTGCTGAGACAGCTGATTGCCGTGAGTGTAGTGTTTTTGGTAGCCTAAAAGATAACTGGGGAAAGGTAGCAGAGCTGTTAGTGAGACAGGTTCGAATCCCTCGAAAGGTTCTGGTAAAACTCACCCTTTGCCTGCAAATGGTACTCATGAAGAGAAAATGAAGAGCAGAATTAATGTCTTCAGTTTACACAACTAAAGGAACGTTGTATCGGTTAGTTCCCATCCACTTAATCCAATGGGAATTGGCAAGTGCTTGTCTGATTTTAAGATTGTGTACAGTAAGGAAAAGTGCGTTCTGTGAAATGTAGTCCTGCTGGGCCTCTGCAGTGAAAATAAGCGCATGTAATGAGTACCTGCAAAACCAGGTGAAACGGGTACTGCTGCGCCCGGAATGCAATGTATGGGAGAAGAACGTTGGTATCCGATGGCATTCAGGGTAGGAAATGAGCTGGAACAAGACAGAGCTGCGTTTGCTGGAGCCCTTTCAGGGTCACTTCCCTCGGGGTATACAGAAGTGTTATCATCTTGTTGCATTGAGCCACTGGCCGACAAAGGATTTATTGCTTTTCAGTGGGCATTCGTGTTTCGACTCCCTGCTGGCTGTCCGTCTCATGTTAATCGGCCGCTATTCTGCAGTATCACATTTTATTTATTTGTTTATTTATTTATTTATGTGTTTGTAATGCGCCGAAAGCCCGCAGTCATCAGGACGCAGAGACATAAAACAAGGTACAACAGACAGACAACAGGGGTGCTGGCCAAGACACCTTACTGCTTGCGCCACCGATACCAGTCCATGCACTGTGCAAATAAAACATAACCCAAGCTCAATCCAGACTCCAACAAGACTATAGAGGTTACATATACAGTGGTCGAAGTGGGTTGGATTGAGATGGTATAACGTTGCTAATTCAAGAATTAAGTCATCATTCATGTTCTTTTCCTCTGGAGTACTATGTGCAGGTAATGCACTCATGTCATACCTAGAAGAAAGCTTGCTGATGTAGCTTTAAAACTACCTGCTTGGGGGCATAAAATCCACCCTCCCCCATTCTCCCTCCACCAAGCAGCCACACAACACTGCTGTGATCAGCAGTTCCCTTGCCGCACGACTTACTTCCCAGCTCTGGTGAGCTCTGCCCCAGTTTAGCGTGGATAGTTGGAATTGCTGCAGGCACAGCTTTGGGTAATGGGGTGGGGGTTGCCTATTGTTTTTTGGCATGTCTCTTAAGGGGTGGAAATGGTGGCTGATTCTAAGGAGGGTGGATGTATAAAGCTTGATCCTGTGCGGAACAATGACTATAAACAGGTGAACGTCCATTGACTTTCCTTAGACTGTTTTGTTCAGTCTTGATAATACAACTGATTTTTTAGCACATATTACTAACGGGGTGGTATTGAAAAACTGTTAGTATTGTCAGCTGTCACAGCTAGCCTAGCCACCTGGCGGCATGTGTTACCCCTCAATGAGAAGGCAGGTCGTTTTGTTAATCAGTCTTGCCGATTTGGTGGGAGTCGCCTAGAATAGCAGTGTGTGCGGGCTGTAGAATTTAGCAAGAGGTCGTTTTATGCTCGTGAAGGGCAGAGCTAGGCCCTATAAGGCAATTTGTAGGTTAGGTGGGCACAGATGGTTAGATGGCAGAGGATACTGGGCGTGCTGGCACGGGGCATACCTTGGATGTCACACGCTTTGGACGCATCACGTCAAAAAAACCTTCAAGTGAATTAGCCTACCAGAAACCCTTTCTCGCCCTCGCAATGTTCTGCATTGACCCTACGGAGATCACCCTTCAATGATCTGAGGTGATCCTAGAGTTAAGTGGAGTGAGAAGAGGAAGGGTGTGAAGAGGGAGTACACGTTTCACGAGTTCTGACCAGAGCTCCAACCCTCACTATTTAAAGCGTGGCCGCCACCCACTTAGTTGCTTAGTTTTTTAAAATATATGTATAGCGCTTTTTGTTAGATTCGTCTAGGCAAAGCAATGGTAAATTACTGGAATGTATACAGCATACCTCTGATTTTAGTGGTGTTGCAGACAACGTTAAAACCATACAGAAAAAAACACTCCAAAATAGAGTAAAACACACAAGGATAAAAGCGCACATTAAAGGAAACACACTGCTGGAAAGTTTTCTGAAGAGCAAACTTTGACGAGTCTGAAAAGATGTGTGGAGTTATGGTAGAGGGTGACAGAAACGCATTAGAATTTTCCCAGCTAAGTACTTGGTTTCTGCCCATTAGATCCCCTCCGCGGCATGCGCGCGTCTTCGTGTGAATGAAAGATATGCTGGTTGCCCCAGTGAGGATGCACACAGTGACACTGCATTACCAGCAGTGCAAGCAGCCAGCCAGTGTGGGGACGTATGACCTATTCCTGCTGCAGCTGAGACCAGATGCGGCCCGCCTGCTCTGCCAAACGTACACACACCTTGCTGCGCGCCCCCAGGCTCAGGCCCCGCTCAGCATGCTGGGAACGGGCCAGCTAATTCGAAAATCCTCCTAGAGGGAAGCCGCGTTAATTAGTAGGTGGGACGGTGATGGAAATAATGCCATTTGCATAGAAAATGTAAAACACAATGGGCCTCATCAGGAGTCTGGTGACACCCCAGCGGTAATGTCGCTAGGATACCGCCAGCATAAATAGCGTTAACGCTACTCGGTCTGACGCTATTAGTGCCGGATCACGAGTAGCGGTGCAGCGGTAAGTTCCCATTCCCCAATGGACCCAATGGTTTTGGGGGCGCCATTACTGCTGGCGGTAATTGCGCTGGTGGTAATAGTGCCGAAAACCTCTAAAAACGGGAGGTAAGGAGATAAGGGGAGATTTTTCCCTCTAGCAAGTAAAACTCCCACTTACCGGCCAACTCATGATTTGGCCAGCCCTTAAATGCGGCGGCAATAGCGTCACTGCCACATTTAAGGGCTAAGGCCCAACTCATGATGAGGCCCAATGTCGCTTGTTTAACTTTCGATGCTATAGCGCTTGCTCTTTTGCCACACCATTTGGCGTATTTTGGAGACGCTCTTTATCCTAGTCTTGAGGGAGGCGATTTTCATTTTGTATTTTGTTTTGCGCTTTGACGTTGTAAATGGGGCGTGCGAGGTTGCAATCTTAGTGTTGCTTCAAGCTTGAAGGAATTTATAGGATTCTGCCCTCAATGTTGTGGGTGTGGTCATATGGCATGTGCTCTCACAAGTTGTGTTTAATAGCAATGATGGGCTATTAATGATTATGGGGCAACAATACTCTCTTGGCCGGTAATTCCTTTGTCCCTTTCTCCTGATAAATAACTTGAAGTATGACTGGAATCAACTCTCAAGAAATAGTTATTACTATCTGTTGCCAGCATGTCTAGCACTTTCTCCTTTCTCTCCCTCTATTTCTCTCACTGTGTGTCTGCACCCATGTCCTCTCTTCCTCTCTCTTTCGAGGATGGGGAGTGCTTATGTTTTTTTTTTTTTTTTTACAAAAGAGCAATTAAAAAAATAAAATGCCATTACTTAATTGTACTAACATTATAAACTGGCTCTTTTAATAAAAATACAGTAGTCATTTGTTTTTTCACGTACGTTTTTATTAACATTTTCTTATAACAGTATTTAACTTCCCCCACCCTGGTTCTGCCCTTCTCCCACCCCCATCCCAGCGTGCCCACCTATTTCTGATATACTCTACTTGAAGTCCTTGATGGATTGGAGCCCAAAGATCCTTTGCTTCAATGGCCCGAGGCTTCGCTACTTTTCTCCTCAATCCTGGGGCAGCGTCTTTTTCGTTCGGTTTTGACCACTTAGTCTACCAGACCTAGAAGTTTCATCTTTCTCAGACACTACATGGCTTTCGAGTCTTTCTGTAGCAATGTCATTACCAGATCCCAGTCTGCCACAACACCCTGATAGTTCCCTTGTAGGGAGTATGAAACCCACTCCAAGGCTACAAACTGCCATACTTTCCCTACCCACTCATGTTCTGTAGGAGAGTCCTTGGATTTCCATTTCTGCGCAATTACCAATGCCCCTGCCATCATTAAAGGCACATATACTTTTTCTTGCGCTTTCGTGGGAAGAACCTCTAATATACCACCTAACCCTAAGATTGCTAGGCGCGCGTTATTCTTCTGCTTAATTCCCACCCTCTCTTCCAATGCTTCCATGGATCCTATCCCAGTAGCCTTGGACTTTCGGGCATTCCCACCAGATGTGGCTCCATGTCCCCACATTCCCTCCAGCAGGCTTTGGACACCTTCAGGAAGAACCTGTGCAATCTGACTGGGGTAAGGTGCCACTGGTACATCAGTTTCACTCATAGCTCTTGCAGCTGGAGGGATCTTGTCAATTTGGGAATGATCTGCCATAGTTGTGAGCACTCTGCTGTCTCGTCAATCTGTTGTCCCACTGACTCTTCCCATTGCACCATGTACATTTTGGGTCCTACTTCTTCGTTTTGTTTAATGATTTGATAATAAATCCCCACTAACTTTTTGTTCCCAGAGTCCACTAATATTAGCTTTTCAAAGGGTGTTGGGGGCCTGGTCGCTGCTTCTTTGACCACTGGGTTTTATAACCAGTGTATCATTTGTGTAAAGTAAAATCTCTCCACTTCGCCTAGTGTGATATCTAACTTGCACTGGCTGAAGGTTTTAATCTCTCCCCCATCAAACATATCGGCTAGCTTTAGGCATCCCCCTTTTCCCATTTACAGAATCCTGATTTTCCCATTCCCGGTGTGAATTGAGGGTTGTGAAATATGGGGGCAAATGTTGGCAGAAAAGTGGTTAGTCCCGTTTTGGGCACTAGTTTGTCCCAGGAATCCCCCACTGAAGAACTGACTGTGCTTCGACAGAAATTGTGAGGCCTGTCCTTCCTATGTTTCCATAGGACCGTTTGTAGCTAGCCTCCCACTATTACCTCGTCCATTTGCCTTCACACCTTTTGCCTATCGTCTTTCCACCTTATCTGTGCTGCTAGATTGTACGCTTGCATGTCTGGAACTCTGAGTCCCTCCCCCGATTTCTTATTGTATTCATCATCTGTCTTACCACCCTGGGTTTTCTATTGTTCCAAATAAATCTCACCATGTGCCTCTGGACTGCATGAAAGAACAAGCTGGGTACTTTCTTTGGTAGTGTCATGAAGTAGTATAACATTTTCGGGAGATTCACCATTTTTTTCATGTTATCCTTCCCAACCATGATATTCGAAGTGGGCTTCAATCTAGTAGTAATTGTTCAATCTCCCTCAGTGGGGGGGTGTATTATGCTGTTGCTAGTGATGCAATGTCTTTGGTGATATTGACCCCCTAAGTATTTTATTGCCTTACCTGCCCAGCTGTATTGGAAGAAAGCTTTAAGCTCTGGTTCTTTCGCTTTCTGTATTGTCAAAGTCAGCACCTCTGATATGTTGGTGTACATTTTTAACCCTGCTACTATCCCAAACTCTATTAGTTCTCTACCAAGGGCCCCAGTAGACTTTTAGGGGGCTGTGAGCAGCATGTCATCAGCAAACGCGGCTACTTTATGCATCTTTCCCCCAAATCAAATTCCTTCTATGTCTGCTCTTTCCCTACTTCTAGCTAAGAGAGGTTCCAGATGAATCGAATATAGCAACAGGGATAAAGGACATCCCTGTTTTGTCCCTCTTGTGACATCAATTGGGCCCGACAAGTGTCCATTTATCACTAAGCGGAGCTTGTGCCTAGAGTAGTTTGCTTTTATCATTGATATGAGTTTAGGTCCAAACCCACATTTTTCAGCATCCAATGCTATTAGGAGGGCTAGAGCATCCTTAATGTTAACTTCTTCTATTAGATGTGAAATTCTTCTGGTATTGTCCCCTGCCTGTCTCCCCCTTATCAAGACCGATTGGTTCTAATCGATAAGTGACGGCAGGGGGAGATCTATACGCAATGGCACATTTTAGTGTAGATCTTTGCGTCTATATTAATCAGGGCAATCGGTCTATATCATTTACAGCTTGTAGGGTCCTTACTTGATTTTGGGAGCAAAATGACCTTTGCCTCTTCCATAGTTTGTGTAATTGTCCCTGCCCCCTCAAATTTATTATATAGCTGCACCAGGTGAGGGGTTGTGCCTTGTATGTTTTATAAAAGTCTGATGTAAATCCATCTGGTCCTGGAGCTTTATTATTAGGCAGTGATGTAATTGCCCTGCAGACCTCCTCTGTCATAATATCTTGTTCTCGGTCTAGCTTGTTCTGTTGTGACACTTTCAGGAGACCCCTTCTCTCTGAATATTCTTTATGGAACTGTTCTACTAAGTTATTAGACTTACATAGTTAGGAGTATAAATCTGTGAATTCCCTGATTATCTCAGGGATTTCTGTACTCTCCCCTCCCCTTTTCAATTGAATTCCTACTATGGTTTTAGATTTTTCCTCCTTCCTCAATAAACTACCCAACAGACTGTCCGCCTTATTTGCTTTGAGATAGTAGTTTTGCCTGAGATATAATAGTGAGCGTTCTGCTTCCCTTGTTTGCAGTTTGACAGCTGACCCCTTATAGCCCTGTATTCTAAATGGGTTTCTCCGCTAGCTCCTATCCCCATCTTAGTCATGACCTGTTTCAGTTTTTCCTCCAACTCCCTTTCCAATTGTGTCCTCTCTTTCTCTCTACAGCACAACGATCTTCCCTCTAATTGTGACCTTAAATGCATCCCATCTTGTGTTTTGAGCCGTGGCCTCCAGTTTATTGTCTTGGAAGAACTCCTCTATACGTCCTCTAATCTCCTCCTGCAATATCTCATCCTTAAATATATAAGTTGGGTATTTCCACTTCCAAATTCCCGGGTTTATGTCCTTTCTCCTCATTGTCATTGTGATGGGTACACGATCTGTGCAATTGCTCCTGTCTCAATTTCATGCTCCTGGAAATCCATATGTAATCTATTCTTGATGATGTCTTATAAACATGGGAAAAGAATGTGCATCCCTTAGTGTCTCCCTTCTTTTCCCTTCATGTGTCCATCAGTAAGAGTTTGCCTAATTTTCACCTCTGTTCTTTCAAGGGTTTACCCTGAGTGCCGGTCTACCCGCACTCCTGTCCACTTTTGGGTCCCACAATATGTTAAGATCTCCTGTTAATATGATTTACCCATCGGCAAATCTTTCCAGTTTACCTAATTTCTGTTGGATGAACCCGTCTTGGCCCGCATTTGGTGCATCGATAGTGGCTACAGTGTATAATTCACCCCCTAGCCTGTAACATTACCTCCAGGTATCTCCCGCTGGCGTCTTTTTCCCAGTCTGTCACTGTTAGGTCAAGGGAAGAGCGTGATGCTATCAACACCCCACTTTCTTCTTCCCTTCATTTGCTTGGTAGATTTGTTGGTAGGCCTGTAGCCTGAGTTTGTGTTTGTCGGTCATTTGCAAGTGGATTTCCTGCAGGGTTACAAGATCAGGTTTTTCCCTCTGCAGAAATCTCTCCAGTTTTTTTCTTTTCAGTGGGGAATTCAGGCCATTGACATTTAGTGTCATAATGGTCATATTATTAGCTCTAGCTATATCCTTGGCTGTTCGACGTTCCAGTTTGAAACCTTTTTATATTTCAGTTGGGACTCACTCCCCTTTCCCCCTCCCCCACATCACTCCTCCCCCTGCCCCAGACTGGGTGGACTCAGTCAGCCTTTAGCCCCACCTGAATTGCCTTCTCGGGGATTGAGCCCATACACCCTCCAAACCCTTCCACCTGCAGGCTTTTCCAAGCTCATATCTCGATCCCAAAACCTTCGCCCCCCCACCCACAACTATCTCTCCTCTTATACTACTGCCCTCCCCGGGATAACTCAACCAAATCAACTCCACCTTCCCTTGGTCGCCCGTCTTCTTCTCATGAAGCTGTAGCGTCCTTCTGAGCCCTATTTGTGTTCTTTCGCTTGACCGTGGACCATTCCCAGGACCTCTTGGTTTCCTGCGCTTTCATTCCGGGCTCACCTGGTCCTGCTTCCTCCTTCTCCAGTCCAATTATAGCCGCTCCTGCCTCACAGGATCCAACACAGTGTTGTTGGCCCTCACACTCAAAGACCATTCCAAAAGGAAATGTCCACCGGTATCTGATGTCCTTTTCCCAAAGAAACCCTGCAACCGGGTCCATTTTCCTCCTTTTAAGCAGTGTTACTTGGGACAAGTCCTGGTAAAGATGCATCTCCGATCCGTTGTATTTTATCTGTTTTATTTTCCTCGCTGAATCTCCTCCTTCTGACCATAATCGTGTAACGCCGTGAGGACATCTCTGGGTCTGAACCCCGGTTCCCTCCTGAGTGGACCTACTCTGTGCACTCAATCAAGTTTCAATTCATCATCCCCTTCCAGCTCTTAAGGGTAGAAACATATTTGCTGGACCGCCTCCTTTAGGTCTTTATCATGGATGTCTTTGTTCAAGCCTTTCATTCTTATATTCAACCTCCTTGACCTGTTCTCTGACTGCCGCTCCAGGTTGAGGGGCAGATGCCAGCCTTTCTACCAATTCTTTTGTTTCCCTTGCATCATTTTCGAGGTCCAGGATCGCTGTCTCATTCATATTCACTCTTTCTTCCAGTTTGTGTACCTCGCCTTTTACTTCCTGGAGCGCTGATGGCAGGTCCCCTCGCTTCTTCTTCAGCTATGCCTGTAACTGCTATTTTGTGGGGATGGGGGGCTTCCTCAAGGCTCTGGCCCGGTTTTCCTCTCTCTGTCCGGATCTTTGTCCTTGTTCCTACGTATTTTGAGCATCCCCGCCTAACAGCTTGCATTCTTAAGCCCCCTTTGTTCCTCTGGGCCGGATTGTGTCTCCTATCTGCTCTGTTGAAGGCTCATCCACCCTTGTGGGCACTCACGTCTCCTCTCCTCTCTCCGCTTCAGGTTTTCTATGGAGCCGTGCAGTGCTTACTGCGACTTTGCATTGCGGCTAACAGGTGATCAGTTTCTGGGCATAGGGCCGGCCCGTATTATTCCCAGTGTTTATTGCTTAGGTCCTTGGTAGCGAAACCCGGCTCTGGTGGGATGGGATAGCCAGGAGGGGCAGGGGGAGCCGTTGCCCTGTTCTGTGCCTTCCTTACTGCGACTGCGTGTCCTGCATCCGCTTTACTGTTCTCCTCTCCAAGGATTGCCCCCCTCTCCTGCAGAGGGCGTCCCCTCCGCTAGGCACCATCTCCGCACTCGCCTCCTCACCGGTGCTCCCCCGCTCACCTCGTCTGCTCGGCCACCCGTTGCCACGGTCTCCTCAGGCCCCTTCTCTTTCGGGGAACTTCCAAGTATTCTGTTGATTCTGGGGGAGCTTCCTTCTCTCCTCCGGCTGCTTATTTTCCCCTGAGGGGCGGGGGCCCTGTGGCTACTCCATAGAATGGCGCTGTCCCGGACGCTGCTCCTTGCCAGGCCCAAGCCTCTTCCTCTTTTGCTGCGGTCCGCTCTGCCCCAGCTCTCCGATTGTGCCCCAGATGCTTACGATTGTCTCTGCACCACTTAAGTGACGGTTGGGAACACTGGCGTAACAGGGGCCCCCGCAGCCCCTGCGGGCCGGGGGGCCCCGCCAGCACATGTCCTGGGAGGGGGCCGACTTAAAAAAAATTATTCAAAAAATAATAAGAAAAAAATGAAAATATTTTTTTCTAAAAAAAAAAGTTTCTTTTGAAATTCACTCTGCATTCATAAAGAACATTTCTGTAACCGAAATCATTTCTTTATGAAGGCATAGTGACTACAAAAAGAAACATTCTTTTTGCAGTCCGAGGGCCCCCATACCCCATGACATGGAAGACCCTAGGCTGGAGGCCTCCATGTAATGAGGCGGGGGGAGCCCTATGACTTCAAAAATAAAGTTTGTTTTTTAAGTCACTCAGCCTTCATAAAGACATTATTTTGGTCATGGTTCGGTCCTTAACTGAAATAATTTCTTAATTAAGTTATAGTGACTTAAAAAAGAAACAATGGGGCTCATTCTGACCATGCTGGTCTGGAAACAACAGTGCCGGTAAGCTTACAGGCACTGTTGTTTCCGGACCGGCACATTACAGGTCTGCCTCCTCGGGCTGCCATGCCCGACAGGTCTGACCCTGCCAGGCACAGCAGCCACAGTAGGCAGACTCGTTACGGAAGCACCTGCACCGTTAACAACGGTGCAGGTGCTTCCGTGTCCCCATTCCTGTGGAGTCAGGGGATAAACGAAATTACCGGCGCTTGATTTCCCGTCCGCCGAACTTGAATAGCACGGTGGCACTGGTAAGTCAGTCTGTAGTTATTTTTTACGGGTCTGGCGGCAACCCTCCGGTAGCACCGGCATGGTTACCGCTGGACCCGTAATGAGCCCCAATTTCTTTTTGAAGTAATAGGGCTCCCCTCAACTCCATGACGTGTGCGTGGGTGAGTCTATGGTGAAAGGGTGCACACTCAAATGTATAGGTGGCTGCCTGTGTGTGTATGGTGAAAGGGTGCACACTTAAATGTATGGGTGGCTGTCTGGGTGTGCCTGCATGGTGAAAGGGTGCACACTTAAATGTGCGGGTGGCCGCCTGAGTGTGCCTGTATGGTGAAAGGGTGCACACTTAAATGTATGGATGGCTGGGTGTGTATATGGTGAATGGTGTGTGTGCTTGTGTACAGGGGCACAAAAAATCTTCATTTCGGGGGGGCTAACCCTTCAAATGTTGGGAGAGGCGCTAACTTCACAGGCGGTGGGGAGGGGGAAACTTATTTGTGTGGGGGCATCCAACTTATTTACGCATTTAAATTAGACTATTCTAGTTTAGATTCAATGTTACAAGCAGTTAACTCTCTCCTTTAAGTCTCCTCTCTACTCTTCCAATCACTCCCCTGGCATGCAAGTACTAAACCCACATCATGATTTCAATTGCCTAAACAATGTGGCATTTGAATGCAGGTACTAGCAGTGAAATGCTTTACGTTGGTAATTGGTGGGCTGTTGTTAACAGCAAAAACCAGGTGCCGTTTAACATCTGTGTCCTGTTCGGTCCGGCAACTGCTCTAAAGGTTAGGCAGGTCGAGTCAATATAGCCCAAATTTCAGGGGGGGGGTAGTGCTGAAGCCCAATCTACTCAATGGTGTTGCGCCACTACTTGTGTTTAATGCCTTTCTTACTCCTAGCCCTATTCATCCTCGTCCCAGTACTTATGTATGAGGCAGTACTTGTGTGTGAGGCACTCTGCCTCATACACAAGTACTGGGAAGAGGTAGAGGTACATGGAGGTAATGCCTGATTTAGCTACCTGTAATCTTCATCACTCCTAGTCCCACTGTTCCTCATCCTTGTACTTACCTATGAGACAAGGAGCCTCATATGTAAGATCTGGGACAAGGAAGAGGGACGTGGAGGTAATTCTGGGCCAAGGAGCTGATTGTGGAGATTGGCGTAGGGCATCATATGTGGTATTAGTGGCTAGAGAGGCATTTTGGTGCAGCCAGTCTAGTCATTCCTCAGTTTGGTATGACTTTCTTTTAACTGGAGATTTCTGATAAAGCAGTCCTGCCAACTTTAATTACCTGGCTAGATTGGCATTTGGGTGCTGCCAGTCTAGCCATTTCTTACTGCGGCATTGTATATTTTTCTGCGCATCTGTGATAAAATGATATGCTATGATACAAGTCATTTATAATGCGCCTGTACACAAGGGAGGGAAGATAGATGGAGGACAAGACAAACAATCTCACTAGGCCTTGTGTCATTGCAAGAACGAGAAGTGCAAGGGGAAAGGGAGGGGGGAAAGTGCAAGTGAGAGGGGAGGGGAAAACAGGGCAGCAATGCTCTGAGTAAGTGCAGCCAGAGCAGAGCGGCTATTGGTTGTGCAAGGAGAACAAGGGACTGAAGGGTTACAGTTACAGCCCCTAAGTGCATAGTAGGCCCAGAGGCATTGCAAGGGTGACCGATCAAGAAAGAGCCTGGACTCATAGAGACTCTGAGGGTGGCCAAGCATCCAGTCGATACAGCAGACAGGTTGGTCAGCAGGGTAGGGAGAGAGAGATAAAGCAGCAGAGAAGAAGAAAGTTTTGAGCTGCTTCCGAAACCTCAGGTTGTCTGGCTCAAGTTTGAGTGGGGCTAGAGAAGCGTCTAACACTTAGAGAGATGGAGGTAGCTGAGTGAAGGGCTAGAGAAAGAAGGTATTTTGCAAGAGAGCATTCAATTTAGTGTGGGCCCCGGCCCCAGAAAGCCTTGTGGAGAATGCAAAGGTTCTTGAACTTGATCCTTGGAGCCACCGGGAGCCAGTGGAGAGCTTTCAGGGCTGGAGAAATACGATTCCAGGGCTTGAGGCCAAGGGTAAATCTTGTAGTCCTGTTCTGGATTAGTTGCAGATGACGGAGACTAGAGGAAGGCAGATTGAGAAAGTGGCTGTTGCATAGTCCAGCCTAGAGAGAACCAGGGCTCTGGAGACAGTGAGCTTCTGGTGGAAAGTGAGAAAGGGGAGAGTCTCTTTGAATAGGGGCAGCTGGTAGTGGGACTTCTCGGCGATGTCCGAGATGTGAGGAGGGAAAGAGAGTGTGGCGTTGAAGATGACACCAAGGTTTTTTGCCTCGCAGGAAGGTGGAGGAAGAGGGCCCAAGGTAGTCTGCTATAGTGAGAGAGGAAACACAGAGGCAAGGGTCCAAATGAGAAGGATCACCATCTTACTGGCATTATGGCAGATATCGTTGGAGGCGCATCAATCCTGAATCATGGATAGACAGGAATGTACAAGAGAGGAGAGGATGCTGAGGGGAGCCTGAAGGAAAGCTGAGTCATCCTGGTAACACTGAAAGTTAGAGGAGAAGGTAGAGATCAGGGAGGCCAAAGTGGCCAAGTAGAGGTTGAAAAACCAGGGTGAGAGGATATAGCCCTGGGGAACGCCAAAGGTAGAGAGAGGTGGCAGAGAGAATGGGACCAAGATGGACCTGGGGGCGGAGGGGCGGTCCAAGTGGAAGGAGGTCAGTCACTCTAGGGTCTGATCCGTGATGCCCAGGTTCTCACAGAGTCAATTGATCAGGATGGCGATGTTGACCCTGTCGAATGCAGAGGAAAGATGAAGGATGAGAACAGAAGGCATGCTGGAATCAAGGTTAGAGAGCAGATCTTCACGGTTGTTAAGGAGAGCAGTTTCCATGCCTCTGGCAGCTCTGAAGCCAGACTGATGGTCATGGAACCAACCAACAGATTCAGTGTGGAGAGTAAGCTGGGAGATGGCAAGCTTTTTCCAAGAGTTTGCTCAGGAAAGGGATGATGGAGATTGAGCGATAGTTTGCCGGGCAGGTAGGATCAGCAGACGGCTTCTTGAGGAGTGGGTGCATAAGGGAGTGCTTAAAGGGAGAGGGGAACGTTTCAGTGGTGAAAGAGTGATTACAGAAATCGGCCAAGGCTGGAGCGAGGGTGTCAATATGGTCTTTGATGGTTCTGGAGGAGCAGCGGAGCACCTGTTTGGATGACACTTTCATAGATCAGACTTGTCTAGAAACCTTGTCAGGTGTTGTTAGAGAGAAAGAAGGAAAGGAGGAGGAGAGTTAGAGATGGCCAAAAAAGGCTGAGAGAGGAAGAGGAGATAGAGGACAGGATGTCCTGAGATTTAGCAGAGAAGTGAGAGGTCAGTGCTGTACAGAGGGACTCTGAGGGAACAGGAGAGGACAACAACAGGATTCATCAGTTCCTTGCAGATTTTAAAGAGTTTGGCCGTGTTGTTAGAGGCCGCGGAGACACACGCTTTAATGTGTGCTCTCTTCTTGAGTGTTATTGCTTCGACTGGCATTTTAGTGCAACCAGTCTAGGTATTTCTAAATGTGGCCTGGCATGCTTTACTATAATGTTATTACGTGTTTACACTGGTCTACATTGTGCAGCCAGTTGGACATGTTTTCATTGTGGCATGGCATTTTTAATAGCAAAGCATTAATGTTCCTGTGCACTGTTGATGACTAGCATGTAATGGATTGTGTTACCCTACAAAACAATTGCAAACACTCTGGCTTTATAGCCAATTTATCTCAGAAAATGTGCTGTATATTGTATTAAAACACATATTTATATCTTTATGCTAGTGCAGTGTGCGGCATACCCCTTCAAAAGCACGTTCATGTGTAGTGCGCAAGCGTGACAATCTAGGCCGGCCTAGAGTGTGGCGCGACCCGTGATTTGTTGCCGAGATGGGGGGCCCACCCAGCATGGCTCGCAGGGGGGCCCCCACATTTTGTGTTACACCACTGGTTGGGAACATTTTAATTACTCGCGCCCGGGGAGGAAGTCGTGAGTTATCTTTAGTTTTGTGTTGGGGGGGGGGGAAGGAGAGAGAATCGGGTTACGGCGGTCTCATGCAGGCAGCCATCTTGGAAGCTCGATAGTAATCATTTTTAAAGATCACTTCCAATGTATAAAACAAGTCTAGCTCTCTTGTTGAGGGATAATGATAATTGGTGCAGGCGAAATAATCTGTCTGCTTCTAATATTTTACTTTTCTATTTTAAGGCTATCACAAAAACAATCATATATGATACTGGTATTGAACAGATTACTGCCGATTTAGCCACTGAATCACTTAGTTAATTATTTGGCTCATCCTGAGCCTCCAAGTTACTCTTATGAATACACAATTGGCCCATACACACTGACATGAGAATTAAATTTAAATTCAGCAATTCTCTGGAAGTATTAGGTGGCCATAGAGGAATCTACTGAGATCAGCACCTCGATTAAAACCCATACCAGCGCAGATGCTGGAGCATTTATATGGTGGAGAGGAAGGGAGCGGTGGATACACTCCTCCCCTCCTCTCCACCATAGAAATAATTGAAACTGAACGGTGGCATAAATGTTTTTTTTGCCTTGCATTTACGTTACGCTCTATTGAACACGAGCCCCATAATGTCTGAAGTGTGGGAGTTTGGGATTTACGTCCTGTATTCCTGGTTCCACAGCTTCTCATGCAGAAAGTAGGATAGACTTCCTCTTCTATTCCATGTTCAATATTAGAAACAAAAAAAAAACTTACAGCAAAGTAGTTATTCAAGCCTCCTCTAACCACCTTACACACATAATGCATAAAAGGGACATAATTGACACTTCTGTGCATAAAGAAAATCAACAGCAGTGAGATGAGCCACACCTGTACATACATGATCCATATCTCCCTTCACACACTTCTGAAAATGGCTGAAAACATATTTTAAAAACCTTTTTACCTTGCTGCCATCACAGGTGGTATTTAATCTCCCAAAACCAAATTGAACGCAGTCACTTAATTTATCCGACTGGAGTAATTTATTCAAACAAGGTTAGAAAAAGCACATATTATAAAGATAAAAACTGTGGCAATGCATTAAGGCCTTTGGGAAAGACCAAAGGTCACTCTTTCAAAAGCATAACAGTACTTTGAAGAGGGGATATGGATGGTGAGAGAGAGGTAGCACAGGAAAAGATTGCTCACCTTGGGCCTCATTACGACCCAGGCGGTAAGTTACCGCCTGGGCCGTGACTTTACCACCATGGCGTAAACTACGTTTACGCCATGGTGGTTGGCGGACTTACCGCCCCATTCCGACCTAGGCGGGGCGGTAAGTCCCCAATCCCCATTTACCCTTCCCCATTCCCATTTTTGCCCCATAGGGCATAATGGGAGTGGGGAAGGCGTTAATTACGCCACCGTAAATTACGGTGGCGTAATTAACTCCATGGTCCCTTAGCGCCATGGATTTTAACACCTGCTAAAAGCAGGTGTTAAAAGCACCATGGCGCTAGGGGACCTCGTAATTGGCGGTAAGGGGTCGGCGCAGCTAACGCTGGCGTTAACCCCTTACCGCCAGGGTCGTAATGAGGCCCCTTGTGTCCAAAAGAAAGTAGAACCCACTAAAGTGATTTTAGATAGAGACAGGGGCCAAATCCTAATCTCTGTAGAAAGGGTAAACAAAATCCAATTTTTAAAGTAATGTTAGTACAACTAATAACATATTGAGCTGTACGAAGTGTCACTAGACATGAGACATGGCGAATAAATCTCAATGTAAAGGCCTGTCTGCCTACGTGTATGTACACATCATAACTTTATAAAGGTGCCCTTTACGTTTTGTAGGGCACTTATACATGTTTTGGCATTTTGCCAGCTTCTTGGGAAAGTAGTAAAGCCTTCCTCACGGCAAAGTAGAACCGGACCCTCTAGGGGGTATCACTACATATTATACCCAACAAAAATATCGCTGTATATATGGTCGTCTGGAATGACCATTGACAATATTTTTGGGGGGATAGTATTTGGGGTTTTTGGGAGCAGGGGTTGCGGGGGTGTCCCCCGCTTGTTCCATGCCTTAATATCGCCGCAAAAATATGGCGTTACTTTTGTATGGTGATATTTTTGCGGGGATATTAACACATGGAACCCTTTAGGGAAGCAGACAAAGAAATCAGTCAGGACCCATGAGTGCGTTCAGGTCAGGGGATGCTAGTTTGGAAGTGACCAACTGCCAAGAAATGTGCAATTCCCACAAAACATACCCATTAATTTCGAGGGGGATGTTGGGTGGGGAATTCCACTGGTGAGGTCTTTAGTGCAGTGGGCGCAGTGCAAAGGCAGAACAGCCTATTCCAATCTCCAAACTTTCCTATTGGTAAAGGGGAATGGAATTGTTGTGGGAAGTCAAAGAAAGATCTATTGTACTTAAGTACTGCAAAATGAATAGTCTTAACTGTTAATGGTTATCACCTCAAAGCACATATTATTGGGAGAGGCTATGTACCTGATTTGTGTGGTGGAGGTCGATGGTGTTGTATCCAACTGTACAGGTCCAGATGGAATTGTACTAAAATGTCACCCTCACAATTACGATGGCCAAAAATTATGAATTTTTTTTGGAACCCCCTTACACCACATATATATGTGGGGGGTATAGAATATAATATTAATATGGTTTGGGGGCTGCGGGGGATATATGTTGTGTAAAGGGGTTAAAAAAAAAGTCACAATTTTTCAGAAGTCGCAATAATCACATAAATCTGTCCAGATAATTCAATGGGAAGATACCTGTGAAACAATGGCATATTGCATTGAAAACGGTCGTAGTTTGTAATTAGTGCCATTCGCAACGAGCTATAGTTTAGTAGTGAAGTCGTAGCAGCGAGTCATACATGTATGACTCCAGGGTTTATCAGAAGGGTGGTGCTCCGGATGAAAGTGGATGTATGTGGCCGTGTCTTCCCTTGGTTATGGAAGGAATTGTTAATTCCGAGTGGGTAGGGATCAGTCGGCTGAAAGCATAAAGAATAACACAAATATATATATTTTGAGAATCATGTTGCGGGATTTGCCAAAGAAGTACAGCCTTCAAAAACTGTCTGCTATTTCAACTGGTAATCCTCAGTTCGGACTTGCATTCCTTTCTCCAAACTTTCACTGCCAGCGTTCTCTTCTCTGCTTTACAAGCCGATTCATGGAATTGACGTGCGCTGAAAATTCCCGCGCAAGCGTGTGAAAGCGTGCGAATCGCAGCGCAAGTGCGAAAATCACAGCGAAAACCATGCATAGCGATTCATGGAAGTCCGTGCGCATGTAAACAAGGATGGACCAGTAGATAGGGATGACACGGGTATTTTTCAAACATAATATTACAAATTTTAATCAATAAACACATCTTTCATTGTTACATGCAATGTTTTAAAAACCATAAATAACAATTCATCATTATATATTTCATCCATACTTCTCTCATTCCCAACTTACACATTCATTCAAAATTTTTCTTAAAAAACAAACAAATTTGGCTCTTTCCAGAAAATGTATCATACACTTAATACATATATTGCTACACACAAAATTTCAGTAATTGTCTGCCCAGTTTTGCTTTCAGGTTTCGTATTTTTCTTGGTCAAATAATTAACCCACGTATCTTTTATAGTCGTTGACACGTGTTTCGGTCCAATATAACACAATTTGCTGTTTTTAAATCTCAAGACCTTCTTCAGGACGTGAAGTGCAGACAACTGCATCTGCGCTTGTGTTTTGGAAACGTATGCACCAAATGTCAAATCTAAAAACATACATAAGATACCATCAGTTTCAAGTGTTATCCCATATTATTTAAACTTTTGTGACTGTTATTGTCATACGTATAGTATCTCAACACACAAACCTACTCA
Organism: Ambystoma mexicanum; assembly: GCF_040938575.1. NCBI lineage: Eukaryota > Metazoa > Chordata > Amphibia > Caudata > Ambystomatidae > Ambystoma > Ambystoma mexicanum. Next base: position 836,399,350 of record NC_090923.1, read on the forward strand.
CCACTATGTGTCAATTCACAAAAGGGCAACTAGGTATACAGAATCAATCCTTCACAGAGTCAATGTTATAATCAAGACCTGTGAACCAAACAGAGACACGTCTTAGTTCTCTGTACCAGGCAAAACTACTTACGGAAGTAAGTAATTATATGGACATAAAAAGTCTAACTTACAATTCTTCAATGTTAGTCAGCACCTCAGATAAATGTTCAATGCTTCAAGAATCTTGGCGGAAAGATGAAAAAAAAATGTTTTCTCAAATCTTTAACTCCACAGACCTGTGAAAAATAAACTGATCTGTTGTATATGCTGTCATGATTATCTGGTGATATTTGCCTAAAATACTAGATTCACAATGGGGGAGATGTGCACTCACCGTGAAGTTTCTACGGACTGTACAGAAGTTATAAGTGTCAAACAATTCCTCAGCAACCGTCTTCATCGGTTAAATACACGAGGCTGTTGGGAATAGTATATAGTAGTCACAAGAGTGTTTCTCTAAAATTACAAAAAAACAATTTATTAATTGCATTCCCTCCATATTCAAGAGTTAACTGAGCACCTATTAGGCTTTTTATGGTTTTTACAGGCTACAAAAGTAGCCATCTCAAGACAACCAACTGTCAATGGCTAAATGGAGTGTCTCTCAAAGGAGAGATACCGTCCTGAAACAGCTCCAGCGTAAAGTTAGTATATGTTCAATGTAATCATTTTTCAAATATGCCTTTTTGCAGAAGAAAAATAATGTATTCACAATTCAGCCCTCTGATATATGCGCAAATTCAGGCAGGTGCCGCTAGTAAGAAACCGGTGAATGGAACACACATTTAAAACCGCCGTGTCTGCAGCGTCCACGTATACCGGACCCGCACACGGCATGAACCGATACACACCAGCAAAACGCAATTCGCTATTAAACACGCGACCGGCAGTGTCACATGCCACATGTGGCAGATAAACCTCTCGTAGAACATTTCTTGAAATTGAAACATAAAGAGACAGACCTCAGATGGATTGTTCTTCAACATGTTAAATCCAACATGAGAGGGGGTGATATGGGGTCAATATTGCACCGTATAGAACAACGATGGATATAAACCCTTGATACAGTACACAATGGCCTAAATCTGTCGGTTGAGTGGAATGCCCTTACAACAAAGAACTAAGCCTATTTAAATAGGCATTTTTTGAAAAATTTAAATTTTATAGTGCATACCATCACATGCTAGTCACGCTGTGTGTATTTAAAAAGGAACTAAATAGAATTTAGTCTAGATGTAGTAAGACATGCATATACTGTGTCCGACATGGATGATGTGCTTTTAGAGACACAATTATCTAAAAATTGCATTTTGTAAGTACAAGTGCATTTTGCCTAGCTAAGAATACTAGTCATTTTTCTATGAGTCCTTTTTCTATGAGCATCATGCTGAGATTCAGTCCCTCCTTTATGTTTACTAGTCTAAATATCTATTCTAATATACTATTCTAAAATCCTGCGTGGCGTACACGGGCGCACACGTCATCAAACTGCGTGCGCTACGCGCACAGCGAAAGCGCACTTAGCGCAGTGCACACAACAAAAGTAGGCAGAACACGGGGCGTAACACGCAGAATGGGGAACAATGCGTGAAAATGTGGGCGTTACGGGGGAAGTACAGGAGGCAAATGCACGGAACGCCCACACCCGTGCCTACAACACGTATTCGTGGAATCGAACAGGGCTAACGCGTGCGCCAAAAAAGACGCGCTAATCCGGAAACATGTACGCCAGCAGGAAGCAGGCGTACGTGGACCCGCGCAGCATAAAAGTGTGCGCAAACACCAAACAAGCTCAGACGCTACGATGAATATACCGTTCCTCGCAGCAGTGGTCGTGGGATACTGCAAGAGGCGGAGGAGGATAGTCAGGGCCAGAATTTTTACACCCAGAACCAGCCTTTTTGGGATGCCTGATGACCAGGTGTATGGGAGGTACAGGTTTCCACATCACATAATACCCGACCTGGTGAGTGAGTGGGAGGATGACCTCACATCACCCACCCTGTGCTCCCAAGCACTGAGCCCTTTGGAAAAGGTGCTCAATGTACTGCACTTCTTGGCTACTGGGTCATTTCAGCAGACAAGTGCCATAGTGGGGGGGAGGGGGGTGTCACAGGCCACGCAGTCACGCTGCCTACACCAGGTCTTGGCCATCATGACTGCACGCCCCACAGTCCGCAGGCACATATACCTGCCGAGAACACCTGCAGAAAGGCAGGCTGTTGCCTAGGATTTTTATGGGGTGACACACTTCCCCAAAGTGCTAGGTGCCATTGATTGCACCCATGTGGCTCTACGTCCTCCCAGGGCATCAGAGCACATCTATAGAAACCGCAAGCACTGGCATTCCATCAACGTGCAGGTAGTATGTAATGCCAAGGGAATCATCACCTCAGCATATGCCAACTATCCAGGGTCCACCCATGAGAGTTTCATATACAGAATGTCAACCCTAAACCAGGTCCTAGAAGCTGGGCGGCATGGCGATACATGGCTGCTTGGTGAGTATAAATGCCACTGTACATGCCTGCATGTCAGATCCTGAGTAATGTCACAACCCCACTAATGATACCCATCATCACCTACCCAGGGGACAGTGCCTACCCTCTGAGCACCCACATGATGACACCAATTCGGAACCCCACCATACCACCCGAGGTAAAATACAACACAACCAATACTGCAACCTGGGGCATAGTGGAGCGCACATTCAGAGTGCTGAAGTCACGCTTTCGCTCCCTTGACCGTTCTGGTGGGCAGCTGCTATATACTCCCCCAGTAGTGTGCAGGATCATAGTGGCAGCATGTGTCCTGCACAACGTTACAACACACCGGGGCCTGCTGGTGGATATGGTGGTGCCCCCAAAACCCCAACCACATGCATGGCCACTGCGCATGGGAGGGGAAAGGGCACGTGGTGAGGCAGCCCGTATGCAGCTGGTGGCTAATTACTTCACATAAAATCACACCCCTGTGGAGTGCACACAGCCCTGGCACATACCAATTGACAATCAATGACGATGACATAAAGGACAGTCAACTGTCACAACCATACCAGCCTAAGATTGGTCACCTGGAAGTGTTACATTGTGTGCATTCCTACCTACCCAAAGACAACCAATGCTGTGTCATCAAAAGACATACATTCATGCTGCATGAAGCCCCCTATCAAAATACAACATGAAAATAGCGCCATGTCACCCAACCCCTTCCCATCTCTGCCACCCAACACACCATGGCATGTCATGCAATGTGAAAGCAAACAAACCAATGCACAAGACCTGACACAAGTGTCACAAAGTGCACTGTCCCAAATGGAAACAGCCCACAGACAATATGCTCCCAGTAATCAATAACAAACAGCACACATGACCAAATACTTCCCACCAACACAATACATCAACACAGCATGAAACATTGCAAAAACATGACAGTTCAAAGTCAAAGTAGTGGTAGTCTTATAACCTGAATAAGCCAGCACATCGACCCCTTCCAACTGCAGAGTGTTGCTGCCACGCAAATGTGTCAGTGTACTGCATACAACATGAACTCCATCTGCAAAGGAGACGGCCTTGTAAAGACATGAAGAAGGCACCTGCACATTCTGAGGAAGACATGGATGCACAAGCACATATCAATACACCATGCAGTGTTAAATACAACAACAATACCCACTAGGGATGTCCACACAGTATTGACTACAGACTGCCCACACAGCTCATGGGAGCCCAATGTCACTGTGTAAGTCACTGTCACTTGGTCACACCTTTTGCAAGCCCATGGAAACGGGAAGCAGGAGGGGTGTGTTGGTCACAAACCCAAGCATCTAACCCAAACTCAGGACAAGCCTGCATGTGCCCAGCCGGAATACACAGTGGATGCCCACGGGAGCCACACAAGGCAATAAACTGTAAAGACATTTTTTCAAAAATACAAAATACAAAATTCCCATGTGTGGGCCAGGGGGGAGGCCACCTAGGAGGTTCGAGGACAGGGTGCACACCAACTCCCACCTTCGTGGATGTTGGGAAAAAAAATACCTCCAGGGGCTCATGGCCTGCACGGCTATGCCATTGTGGGAGAACTGCTGATGGTCTCTTCACCCCCTGCTGCTGCATCTGGAGGTGGTGGTGCAATGCGAGGCAGCACACGCAAAGCCCTGGTATGGTCCTCCATGGCAGCAAGCATGCAGGTGTTGAAGGTCTGATTCTGGAGGATGATAGTGTGGAGATCCCCATGCAGCACCTCACGGGTTGCCTGCATTTCTGCACGCATGGCCTCGAGTGATGCCCGGATCTCCTCATAGGTTGCCTGCAGCTCAGCTGAGAGCGAACCTGTGAGCTGCTCCAGCTGCTGTTCTGCCCTAAAATTTCGGAAAGCCTCAAGTTCGAGTCTCCCTGATGTTATGGAGTTCTACCGTCAGGGCTTCCCTGTGGCCCTGTGACTCTATTGATATGGCTTCGTGCAGGCTCTCCAGTGCCGCCCGTCGGTCCCTGTTGGACACCAACATGTCTTCTCTGTGTGATTGGTAATGGAGTCTGTTGCCTGCTGTTGTTGCTCCATCTGCCTTTCAGGGGGGATAATGGAAGTGGCCACCCTCTCCATTGCCTGAGCCATCATTTCAACTGATGCTGCCTGCTGGGTTGCCATACCGTACATGGAGTTTTCCCATATAGTATTGCCTGGTAGCGCACGGCCACCGCGTCGGCGGGCACCAAACCTGTTTGGGGCAAGCGATCTGCACCTTGCTGTGCTGGCACTGCCTGAGGCTGCAGGACTGCATTCCCCCTCTGATCTGCTGGCCCAGGAACAGGATCAGATGTTGTGGAGTGTGACCCTGCACCCTAAATCGCCAAAGGCGGACCTACCAACACTGACATCCCCATAGAGGGTTCTACCCCTGGTGCAGGTGGGTTAGACAGAACAGAATCCCTGCCAGAAGCACTCACCTGCGACAGCACATAAGTCTCATCATCCGATTCAGCACCTGAATAGAGGTCTGGGGAGGTGCACCCAGAGGCACCCCTGGACAGAATGGTCTGCAGTAAGATTGGGTTTTCACCCACCACCACACCACGTCCTCCACTGGTGCTCGGTCGTGGCTGAGATCCCTCCTGGGTCTGCACCATCTCCTCAACCTCACCAGCGTCAAGTGCGTCATCACCTGCAAAAACATGAAATACAACAAATGTGAACAGGCATGAGAACCATAGCACATACATATGCCTGACAAGACAGAGATCCTGTACATGATTTACACATGTCCCACATGACTATAACCCTGGCATGCATGCACTGTCAATGAGTTGGAAGGGGAGGCAAAAAGCAGACACTGAGGACACCAAGATGGAAAAGCAACACACTTGCTGCATGGTGGGTAGAACTGGCATCAAACATTAGCCTGTGAGTGGCATGTCCAATACACATACATGACACATGCCAGCACACAGATGGCATGTAGCATACCCATGGTACATTACACAACTACAGCCATATGTCAGTGAATGAGTACTGTCACCCATCCATGTGAGATGGACATGATGAGATGAAAAAGGGTAAATAATGTGGCAAAAGATGCATGTGCCACACACTGAAACACATCCAGTGTACAATAATACAGTGATTGTAGGCAGATGTACACATCAAGTTGGTCACTTTAACATGACAGCAAACAACTATCATGTTCCACATTCAAACAGGCCCCAAAAATTAATGTGAGCAGGCCAATACTCAATCACCCTGAATGGTCTAATCATCCACATAACAAGGCAACAAATGTGGGCCAATGTGGGGTGTAATCAATGACAGAAGCATGTCACATATGTGGCATTAGTGCTGAAAAATGCATAGCAAAAATGGGAGAATTGAACCAATCAGCCAGAATGAACACTGAAAAAATCTGAACAATGTTGTTGCAAGATGACAGGTCAAGGGCAACTGCAGTAATGTGGCGCTAATTGGCTACTGTGGGCAGAAGGGATACTGTCATACCCAAATCCAAGGCACATGAATCTATTGGAGGAAGCACATGGGTGACCCATACCACTCTGGAGTACACACCCTCACCTGGCACTCAATCAAAACCCGTCACCCAAACAACATACACATGGATTACACACACATTCATGGGCACTCACCGGACAATGCGTCGTAATCAGGTAGGTCTCCCACGCCTTGGATCTGTTCCTCTGTGACGAAGGTTCCAGCAACAGACTCATGTTCAGTGAGCTGGTTGTCCTCTGGTGGAGACCCACCGCCAGTCACCAGAGTAGAAGCATGATTTGAGGCCAGCTTGTTCTTTGCTCTGTGTTTCAGGTCATTCCACCGCTTGTAGCAATCATCAGCTGTGCGCCTCACAAATCCAAGGGCACTAATGTGGTCCGCGATGGTCTGCCAGTGTGCCCTACGTTGACCAGGTGTGGTCTTGCACCCTGCAGTCACCACCATTTCGCGGCTATGTTTTGACACATAGGCCACAAGTGCATCAAGTTCAGCGTCATTAAAGCTAGGCTTCCTCGACGTGCCGGAGTGTGTAGCCGTGTCTGGGGTCTCAGCCTGTAGTGCCAGAGCACCCTTCTTCTTCTTTTTCAAAGGTGGTGCGGATCCTGAGTGGCTTACGCCGCTCTGGTCAGTAGGGGCAGAAGCGCCAGTGGACTGTGTACTAGGAGTGTACAAAGGCACAATGACCATAGGTCTTGGTGCAGTCATTGGCTGCAGGGTGATGTTGGCAGGGGAAACGTCGGTCTGATGGACCTGGACCGACACTGTCCCGGCTGGGAGACTCAGAGCTGGGGTGGCTAGAGCTGCAGCTGCCCCTGCAGCCTCCCCACCCTGCCTACTTGGGGCAGCAGATGACATTGCTGCCCCAGATCCACGTGGCCTAGTGACAACAACTTGCACCGCCACACGTGGATTAGACTTGCTGACCTGGAAGCCAGCCTGGGAGTCTTCCTGTGCCGGTTCAAGTGCCACAATGGGCCGGTCCAACAAGGGCTGAGCTGGGATGGTGTCAGCTACGTTTCCCACAATCATGGGGGGGTGGGGCATGGGTGTCCCTGATTGGTCCTCCACAAATGGGGGTCTAGGGGCACCCTGCAAATTCTGGCCACGTCCCCTCCGCGCCCACCGCGCCCACCTTTTGAAGGTCGGCCACCTTTGCCTCCCTTACCGCTTGGTCGCTTCCCAACCATTGCACTGATGTTGTTGTGCATATGGGAGTAGCAGTAAACTATTGTCCTGGGCAATTGGGGGTGAAAGGGGTAGGGTACTAGATGGAATTTGTACTCTAGTGCTCTAGCAAGGCTGTCTGTGACCCCTGGGGGAAGATGACGGGTCACGCAATGCACAGGCACCCCGAAAACAAAAATGAACGTGCACGCAACCCCTTGTAGACCACGTGCATGGAAAAATGAACCCGCACTATGCTGTGGCACCCAGAAACGCAAAAATAAGTGTACGCATAATACACGCAGCCTACAATGACCTCTGAAGGGGTACGCGACACACGGGGCAAGCATAGTTGGTAAATACGTGCGCGATTCACCGTATGCCTGGAAAAATAACGTGAAAAAGATGCACGTGTGCACGTTGGCAACACCCCCGCCAAAAGAAGAATTGTACGCTGTCTGAGGAAACAGGACAAAAGAAGAAGTGAACGCTGTCAGAGGTAACAGGGAGTACGAACTTGAAACGCTGTGAAGTAATCGCGTGTGAACCGACAAGAAGTACAAAATTCACCCACTCGCTCTCCACAAAAAGCACGTACAAGTAAATGGCGTCCTACACGTACCTTTTAAACCGGCCCACACGTACAACGTCACTTACCCGTGTATGCGCTAAGGCCCTTTCCTCCAATTACACGAGCTGACACTCGGACGTGCAGTTTTTGCACGTGTACGATGAACATGCACCCGTGTTGAGGGAAACGCCCTTGCGCGTCACGTCACAGACGTGCTTACGCGCTAAAGGGCCTTTGGTCCATTGAATTCACTATGTGCGGCGTATTCACGTGCTGATTCACTATGCACCCGTCACGAGGGAAACACCCGCGTGTGTAACATCACAGACGCGCTTATGCGCTAAGCGCCTTTCCTCGAATTACACGCTGACCATGCGACAACACACGGAAGACCACGCTCCTGCTCAGAAGGCCGAATTATTGCCCCCAAGATCCCAGAGCACGCTCCCATCTGACATCTGCTGCTGCCTGCCTGCCTGCTGCCCACGTGCCCTGCTATTTGCTGCCTGCACGTCAGCCAGGGGTGCAGTTGCTTTGACCACCCCTACTGGAACTGAAGGCTCCCGACTGGGATACCATCGCTCCACAGCCCAGCCCCAGGACCCAGTTGGCCACCCACACCTGCCTCTGGGGTTGCCATGTCAGGCACAACACCATCTGGCACCACTGGCAACCCCCAGCCAGAGAGGCAGAGGGCCACCAGCTTCAGTGCCAGGGAAGTTGGTGTCCTGGTGGAGCAAGTCCTGGGGCAGTATGATGCCCTCTTTGGAAGTTTGCGCGCCGACTATGAAGGACGGACCTGGATCTGGATGGACATCGTGACTGCCATCAACGAAGAGGGGGTCGCAGTCCACGACATCAAACATGTCAAGAAGCGCTGGGAGGACTTCAGGTCCAAGACCCTCGACAAGGCCCGGCACCTCTTGAAGGCAGCGGATGCCAAGGGGCACCGGGGCCACCTGTCCGACCACCAAATGAGGGTCCTGGAACGCATAAGCCCAGTGCTCCATGTCCAGGTCCTTGAGAGGCAGACCCGCCTGGAGTCGAGCGGTAAGTGTACATGCATACTGGTTGGACGCTGTGCGTGTCGTGGTGTACCAGTAGTGTGCAGGTTGCACATGTGTTTCTGTAGGGCCATGTATGGATGTGTATGTACAGGGGCGTGAGGCTGACACATGCAAGTCCTCTCATGTGTGACACATGGATGGTGTATGTGTGGGTAAGCATGCAGGCCAAATGCAGATGTGGGAGCACACATGTTTGAATTACTGTGTATGTACGTTGGCATGGTTGTGGTGTCACACATGGATGTTGGTTCCAGCTGCATGTATCTGCACTGTGTACATGAGCATGTGTGTGTATTTGACAAGTGTGCAACTGTGATGCAACATGGATACATGTGGCACTGACATGTAGAAGGCTGAATGCCAGATGTGACATGGATGGCGATCTCATCACTCTGACAGTTGGTTGACATGTACACATGCATGTAAGTGTGTTGGTGTGTGTGCATGTGTGTACTCCCCGTGTTTCATGTGACGTCAGACTCACCTTCGGATGCTGATGCTGTTGTATGTGTGTGGATGGTGCTGCCTGGTGCAATATTGCTGTGGAATTGCTCATGTGTATGAGTAGAAATGACATGTGTGTTAGGGAGTATGATGCCATGTCTGAAGTTTGACACTGCCACTCATGTACAACTGTCATGTGTGTATCAGTCCATTGTACAGTGCCCTGATGCCTGTGTTCTATCTCTCCCTGTCTGCAGTGTCAACTGATGAAGAGGGCGGAGAGGGTGCTGTGGAGCAAAGCGGCAGGGATCGCACCACCAGCCGGAGACTCAAGGCCCAGCTCCCCTCCCAGATTGTCATCTCTTCGGGGAGTGAGGAGTCTGGTGCAGCGTCCCAGGCCGCAGCTGCCGAGGGTAAATCCAAGAGGCGGAGGTTGAAGATGGACTCCTCGGCAGCCAAAGGGGCAGCTGAGACCCCACAGGGTCCGACGGAGGAAGATGGCATGGAGTCATTCAGGTTGGTGGGGGGTTTGGAGGAGGAGGAGGCCGTGGAAGGGACACACACGGGGTCTGGAGGTGGGGATTCCACTGGTGCCAGTGGTGCAGTGAAGGGGCAGGGACAGGAGGCAGCACAGGCCGCTGCAGAGGTGCCTGTGTGTAATCCTGTCCCTGATCCTGTGACTGCATCATCCGGCACCAGCAGGGATGCCTACGTCCAGACCCGTTTTCAGGGAGGGGATGGGCGCACAACAACTGGTCTTCCTCTCCCTGCAGATGTGGCTATCCGTGACCGGGTTGAGCCTGTCCTGGCTGGGATAGCGTTGCGTCAACGGGGCATGCAAGGTGACCTGCAGTGTTTTCGTGAAGACACTGCACGTCATCTTGGATGCCTCTTTGACCGCGTTGACCTACTGGGATGGGTCACCAGTGCTGGATTCCTCCGTGTGCTGGACCTTCTTGCGACCCCCTCCTCACCTGAACCCCCTACATGCCAGTCATCCTCCATGCCATCTTCCCACCCATGTATCACATGGGTACCCTGTGGAGCTGCCTCTGACCCAGCGGCCAGGCTGGTGAAGGACACATCCCTGCCACAGTCGGGAGTCGGACATCCAGCAGGGGTGGCCACCACGACAACTGCACCCCAGCCGGAGGAGGACGTGCAGGCACAACAGCTGCAGCAACATGGTGGGAGCAATGATGGCTCGGAGCCTTCAACATCGGAGGGGCAGGCATCGGCCAGAGGGCAGGAGGACCCAGGACTGCAAGTGTCTTCCGTGTGGCAGCGGTTGGGCCACGCCATAGATGCGGAGCGGCAGCGGGCGGAAGAGGCACAGCTCACAATGGTCAGGGCGGAGAACTCCATGCGGAAGGCACTGAGGCGTGCAAGTGTCTTGAGGCAATTCGCAGGGAGTTGGAGGTCAACATGTCATCGTCCCTGCAAACCCTTGGGGCCATGGAAGAGGACCGCTTCCAGGACATTGAGCGGGAGTTCGATGATGCCTTGGCCCGGGACATCAAAAAGTGAGCCGTCGTACTAGCCCGCTGCCATTGTAAATAGTTAGTTAGTTAGTGTTAGGTTTCATTTTTGTTGTCATTTTTTTTGGGGCACTCGGACAATACCCCACATTTTTGTATATAGTTCTTCATTAGTTAGTGTATTTTTGTAGGTTTCATTTGGACAGTTGGGCTCATGGACCCAGGATTTCATCCTTGTAAATAGTTGGAGTGTGGATTTGTCTGCATTTTCTTTTTTGATTTTTCCATGGAGCAATGGTTTTTACTTTTTTATTTCTGTTTGTATTTGCTTTGTTGGAAGGAGACTTTGGAGACATTTTGGATTTCATATATTTTGGATTCAGATTTCCTTTTTTTATCATTATGTGACATTCTGCATTGTTTTCCTTATGTCCATTGTTTGGTCTTTGAATTTCTTTCACCACATTTTTTGTTCAATAAATTTTTTCCCGTACATCAATGTGTGGTATTCTCTCATTGGTTTCATGCATGTCACGATGTGGGTTTTCACATTCACTGGCACCCATTGTGTGTGTGTGATGGACATGTGTTGATGTACATACATGCCATTTGGGTTGTTTCATGTAATGGGCATTTTAATGTGGGGTGTATGTTATGCTTGCTTGGTTATTTGGGCAGGGGTGGCGTGCCGTGGGATTTGGGTGGCCATGAGGGCCATGATTGTGAGTCATGTTGACGTGTTGGGGGGGACATGAGTGGGGTCCTGCTGGCAGGTGCCCCTCGCTGCTGGGGGGTGGGGGTGCTGGGGGACATGAGTGGGGGCCTGCTGGCAGGTGCCCCTCAATGCTGGGGGGTGTGGGTGCTCGGGGACATGAGTGGGATATGAGTGGGGGCCTGCTGGCAGGTGCCCCTCACTGCTGGTGGGTGGGGGTGCAGGGGGACATGAGTGGGGGCCTGCTGGCAGGTGCCCCTCACTGCTGGGGGGTGGGGGTGCAGAGGGTGCTGGGGGACATGAGTGGGGGCCTGTTGGCAGGTGCCCCTCACTGCTGGTGGGTGGGGTGCTGAGGGACATGAGTGGGGGCCTGCTGGCAGGTGCCCCTCACTGCTGGGGGGTGGGGGTGCTGGGGGACATGAGTGGGACATGTGTGGGGGCCTGCTGGCAGGTGCACCTCACTGCTGGGGGGTGGGAGTGCTGGGGGACATGAGTGGGACATAAGTGGGGGCCTGCTGGCAGGTGCCCCTCAATGCTGGGGGGTGGGGGTGCTGGGGACATGAGTGGGACATGAGTGGGGGCCTGCTGGCAGGTGCCCCTCATTGCTGTGGGGTGGGGGTGCTGGGGGACATGAGTGGGGGCCTGCTGGCAGGTGCCCCTCACTGCTGGGGGTTGGGGGTGCTGGGGGACATGAGTTGGACATTTGTGGGGGCCTGCTGGCAGGTGCCCCTCACTGCTGGGGGGTGGGGGTATTGGGGGACATGAGTTGGTGATCACTAGTGCACGGTGACATGTGGCCTGGCTGGGGGCATGCCCATGGTGGATGGACTGCCTGCGGGAAATGACATGGGGTGCTGGGTAGTCCCCTGTGGTGTGGGTTGCCTGCATGGTCCGTGGGGGGGGTAGAGGGTACACCTGTGAGAACCCACACTGCCAATTGACGTGTGGGACTCCCCGCGCACCCCCCTGGATACACGGACCTCGCTCTGACAGCGAAAGCACGTGTGGAACTTCCCCCGTACCACGTTATACACGTACCCCACTCGCACTGGCCCAATTGCGTGTGAAACTTCCTGCGCACCCCAGTAATCCACGTATCCCGCTCGCACAGGCCCAATCGCGTGTGAAACTTCACGCGCACCCCAGTAATCCATGTAGCCCGCACGCACAGGGCCTGCCGCGTGTGAAACTTCCCGCGCTCCCCCCAAATCCACGTACCCCGCACGCACAGAGCCAATCGCGAGTGAAACTTCCCGCGCACCCCAGTAATGCATGTACCCCGCTCGCACAGGCCCAATCGCTTTTGATACTTCCCGCGCACCCCAGTAATCCACGTAGCCCACACGCACAGGGCCTGCCGCTTGTGAAACTTCCCGCACACACCCCAAATCCACGTACCCCGCACACACAGGGCCAATCGCGTGTGAAACTTCCCGCGCACCCCCCAAATCCACGTACCCTGCACGCACAGGGCCAATCGCGTGTGAAACATCCCGCGCACCCCCCAAATCCACGTACCCCGCACGCACAGGGCCAATCGCGTGTGATACTTCCCACGCACCCCAGTAATCCACATAGCCCACACGCACAGGGCCTGCCGCTTGTGAAACTTCCCACGCACCCCCCAAATCCACGTACCCCGCACGCACAGGGCCAATCGCGTGTGAAACCTCCCGCGCACCCCCCAAATCCACGTACCCCACACGCACAGGGCCAATCGCATGTGAAACTTCCCGCGCACCCTAGTAATACACGTACCCCTCTTGCACTGGGCCAATCGCATGTTAAACTTCACGCAAACCCCAGTAATCCACGTACCCTGCTCGCACAGGCCCAATCCCGTGTGAGACTACCCGCGCAGCGGGGTACGTGTATTCAGAGGAGTGCGCAGGGAGTTTTACAGGCGTTTTCGTGGTTGTGAGCCTGTGCGCCATGTACGGGATTTGTGCGCTGTACATGGCGCACGGGGAGTGTTGGGGGCGTAACTGGCGCTGCTGCAGGGTCGCTGCGCCATTCTGCACCACGGCTGGTTTCGGATGTTAAAATCCATGAATACGCTGTGCGCGGAAATGGATTTTAGCGCACGCGGCTGGTGCTGAAAGTTGCAGGCGCACACTGTGCGCCAGCCACGTGCGCCATTTGTGTGCAGAATTCTATGAATTACCTTAGTGTGGCTGCTGTAACGAGTCAGTAGCCGTGTACCCGGAATGTGAATCCGACGGCCCTGTTCATTGGTTCCTTGTAACCGTGCCTCCATGCGTCGTGACGTCTCAGTGTGGAGTGTTTATGCTTTGTCATAGCAATGCTTGATACATACAAAACAAAGAGGGGAATGAGGCTGTGCACCTATTACTGAAAGGCCAAAAGAAAAGATTAATATGAATTGAAAAGCCGTTTGCTCATATGGGGAGGTGAAGTTTTACAGTGAACAGCTGTCTGAATGTTTGTCAGAGGCTGAGTGCCGGGGACATCACCGAAGGGCAGAGCTGAGTGTATTGTAGCTGTGCCTGCAGCTGCCATGATTCCGTAATCCTTAATGTTGTGGCCAATATATGTCAGCAGTGGTGGTCAGTCAAAATGTCGAAAAAAAAGTCGAATGACAAAAATATCGGAAAAAAATATCGAAAAAAAGGTTGAATGTATTTTTTTTTTATTTATATGTATTTTTTGGGTTCGGTAAGTAAAAAAAAGGGGTAAAATTAAAAAAAATAGAAAAAAGGGGGTTTGGGGGGAACCCCCCATTTCGAAAAAAAAACGTATTGAAAAAGAAATTCGACTTTTTTTTTGACATTTTTTTTCTACATTTTGACTTTCGACATTTTTGTTTTCGACCAAATGACTATAAACCGTCAGCAGTAGATGCAAATAATGCATCTTTAGGGGGCAGGCAGTTTTGCTGTGTCTCTGTGTGGGATTGCTGTGCATTCGAGCAAAAGGCAGTGCGTAAAATGAGTTCTGAATGGACCAGCTTTGAATGAAACTAACTTATTGCTACCATTGTGTCACAACTGGAAGCATTGGTGGCTGGCTCATCTGAGGCTTACTGGCGTGGCAACTCATAGTGGTCTGTCAAGAAGGACTGCCATAGCTGAAAGAAATTCCCTGCATCTGATCCACATGAGGGATGCTTGAGAGACAAAGCTCTTGTATTGTTGGTACGAGTCGGTTCCGATGGACCTTGGAGTAAATCGGGGGTGTGGTACCCGCGGTGGTTCCTAGAAAAATGGTACGCCCTCATGTCGGCATCAGGATTGAAGGTGAGGGCATTGTAGTGTCCATATGTCTGTTGATTGGCTATATCCAAGCAAGGATGTGGTTATCTATATCCAAGCAAGGATATGGGATCACTGAGAGCAGTCATCCGGAAGGGGGACTGTTTATAGAGGAGGAATGAACTCTTCGTTGAGCCCTTTGACGTGTGTTTCCAATCTATGGATCCACCGGGCTTCTTTATGTTGCAAACTCCTTTGAACATTAGGAGAATCCTTCACTACATCTAATACCCACCAGAAGATGTCATTGGCTGTGTGCTGGTACTCGATGTAGTGGTTTACCAGGAGTGCTCACATGGTTTTTTACCGTATCGTGGACCTGTGTTCTGAAATCCTGATATGTATTGGGTGGGTAGTCTGGCCTACGTATCTCAACCCGCATGGGCATTCAATGTAATATATAACTTGCTTATTTTTGAAGTTTGATAAATTTGGTAGTGTCCATATGCGGTCTCTAATATTGAACTTGGTAAGCTTGCATATTACGCATTAACCACATGGATAGTGGCCAACAGTGGCTCTCAAATCCCATAGGCCTGCTTGAGGTGGATATTTCAAAAATGTTGAATGTACTAGTTTATCACATAGATTTTTTGCATGTTTAAAAGCAAACCTGGGCGTTGGTTCATCTGGTAAACTCAATCTTGCTATAGGCCCATAATTCGAGATGGGTTTCTTGACCTGGAAGGTATGTCTGCCGTGTGTGATGACACATGTCATTCTGGGCTCGTCGGCCATTTTGTTCACTGTGGTTTACGAGGTTAGCAAAGTATCTCTGTTTGTAAAACGTGCCTGTTTTTTCGATCTGCTGATAGGTTTTCTCAGGTAACCTCTTTCTGTCAGTCTAGCATCCAAGTCATCTGCATGATTGTAAAAGTCTGCCAGATCTGTGCAGTTTCTCCGAATCCGGAGGTACTGTCCATATGGTACGTTTTCATGCAAATGCCGTGGGTGATCGCTTTCGAAGTGCAAGTGCCTGTTCCTATCACTAGCTTTTCCGTATAGACAGCATTTGAGTGCCCCAGAATCTTGCTTAATTTTGAGTCTAAATTACCCCCATAGTTTCTAGTCTTCTTATAGTTAATACCAGAATATTACATCTTTGTATGTGTGTTTTACAAGTCTGTCCAAAGGTAAGTACCACAAACACTCCAACAGCCATTTTCAAAACCACTAGATAAGTAATATAGATGGGTGGTATTTAGGGTGCTATTAAACTCTTTTTGTATGAATACACTGGTGATCAAGAAATTCCCCAGAACATAGAGGAAGCATACGTACAGAATCGAACTGAAGACAAACTCTAATAAGATATGGACCCTTACTTCATTGGCAAGTAGGGGTCGTAATGAGTGAATTGTAACAGACCAATGGTGTACAGTGAGGAGTGGTGCCAACATTACCTTCCAGGGTCACAGAGTCTGTTATTTCAATACATACCTTGCCATTGAGCGGTATGAACATGCTCCTGCAGCTTAGACTCCTCTCCCTCTCCCTCTCCCTCACTGTGGAGTGCCATGTGTGGGGGCCACCCAGGCACTTCTACAACATTGCTGAAATCAAGAGCACGCCTCTCTCTATTTACACAGAATTTGCAGCACATATTTCCTTTGTGGCAGGCTACATTCTGAAGGATTTCGTCTTGTTGAATTATTATTTTTACATTTTGGAGCTCTGGCCCATGGGACATCAGCCCTTCCAGCCTGGGGGCAATTGCCCCTTTGCCCCCCCTGCCAGTCCGGGCAGGTAGGTCATTGAGTAAGACAATTGCATTTTAGAGAGGTATGTGGTTGACACCCATCCAACCCGGAGATCAGAAATGCTTGGTATTCCAAATACTTCTAGTAGTGGCATAACCACTTATGACTAAAGGAACTGAAAAGGAACGCTATGGGAAAAGGTTATGTCACCAGAAGCATCTTACCCTTCACATGACCGTGGTCCATGAGAGATATTCAGACGTCACTACAAAAAGGGAAAAATGTGCATGTCGTATTTGATTCTGGTATCCTCTCTACTCTTCAAGATGAGTTAATTAATCACAGGAAGAAACTTCCAAATAGATATGATCAAGTGGGTACTCACACTAGTACTATTGAACCAGTGTCTGGAACTGACTTGAGGCCTCATCATTGCATGGATGAAATACTGCTACAACGAACATGCAAAAATAACTCCAAAAACTGCAAGCATAGAGCAACAGGCAAACAGATTTTGCCTAACCTGAACCCCAAGAACACATCTCACCATCTTTCAAAACCCTCCATTGGCACACCGCGGATTACGAGGCACATTTCCAAACAAAGTGTATCATGCAAAAATGCTCATGGGAAATTGCCCAGCTTTTTATCAGAAACTGGGCCCCACATTGCACCCACAACAGATGCATGTGATCTAAATGACTGTCAATACGAATTTAGAAGCAAGAAATACATAATCAAATCTGTCAAGGTATCATTGGACTGCTCTAGACTCTAGCCTTTGAAACAATCATTAGGTGTTGAGGATTATGATCTTTGGGGAAGACCTGAAAACATTTCTCTTCCTACAAGCATTCAGGCTCTCATACACTAAATGGGACTCTCCCTCTTTCATTGGGTTCTGGCCCTGTCCACGTAATAAAGTGCCTTCCATTATCAGAGAAAGAGACACAATCAGCTCAACAGAACTTGGCCTCCAACTGAATAATACCAGAGCAAACACAGCAGTAAGGCGGTAGTTGGCGCTCGGAAATGCCGGCTTTCACCCATTTGGGTTGCGGCCAGTAATACGCCCGTTCTGTTGACTGGAATTTTTAAAGAAACTGAAGTCCAACTAGGGGATGCAGGAAAGATTTTCGAAGTTGCCCCGATGAGGTCCTTTGTTTGTTGAAAAACATGTTGGCTGTTTCTATTCATTAAACAAATATACAAGAAACCGATCAAAGTTTGCAATTTGATTATTGAGGATTCTTCAATTGGTCTATATGACGAATATCAATATTATAGAGTCTTGAGCTCGGGTGATAGGAGACCAAACCGCATATTTAACTTCTCCCTGGTAACATTGGGCATAGGTAACCATAAGTCTCCTTCACTGCAGCTCTTTGACTCAACTCATTTTTGGCAGCCTACCTCGAACCTCGGAACGGCCCTCCTTACACCGCACCAAGGGCATCTAATTGACGGGGACATTCATTCACTACCTTCTCCCCCATAGGGTACAAGTGCTTTGGTAAAGTAGCAAGGCAATCTGACAGTGTTAAATTAAATGAATATGAAAGTAAAAAAGAAATATTCAAGTAAGAAAAATGCAAGTAGATTAAACATGATTTTTAACTGCTTTGAGGTCAATGGCCAGCGTTAGAGCATTTTATTAAAACGTAATACACTCAGTTTAATCGGTTTATCGTCAACCATCATGTGAATGTATTTGGTTGCTCTTGTCCTCCAAGGCCGAATGCCTGGGATTATACCTAACTTTAAACTGTGGATGTTCCTTAGAGGCAAAGTGGCCCACAGGGAAATTAGTATATAGTTATGGATCTAAGTAATTAGATTGTAGAATGTTTGTTCTCCTTCGAGGGCATCTTGACGCTTGAGGGACTAATCATAAGAGGATGCTGTTGCATGTTTTAGAGAACAGAATGGTTGCGAACATTTTATAAAATAGAAAGATAAACGGCAACAAGTCAGAATGTGGGTGGCAGAGAGTTCCATAGTAATTCTGCTTGCATGTCAGTGAAAGATATGCTGTTAACCGTTATCCTCTTTGCGGGTTGTTGTCTCGAATTGGTTGAGTACTGGAACATGCAATTTCAACTTATATTTCATAAACTTAACACCCTAGATAGCTAACGCACAAAGGACCGTGGAAGCAGATTTAAAAATATTTTTTCTTGCCACTGGTACCTAGTGTAGACTTTTCAGGGGGGACGTCACATGGTCTCCGAGGGCCTAGTGCAGAAGTAAGTGGGTTTCGGAATGAGCTTTATACAGATATGTTTTGCAAATGCCTGATTTTCATCTTTTCGGTCTGCCCATGTTGCCCTTTCATGTGGTGTCCCTCAAGGCTCTGCCATTTCCCCAGTTCTATTTAATGTATAGGTTAAGCCTCTCGCTAATCTTATCTCATCCCACGGGTGTTATGTGTATGCTGATGACACTCAGGTTCCGGTCCGGTTAAATTTATCTCTGCTTGAAACTGCTGCTAGGCTTAGGCCCTGCCTTGAAGCCGTGGGAGCATGGATGTGTAACAACTGTCTTAGGCTGGATGGGAAAAAGCCAGAGGCTCTGGTGGTGGGCTCTTCTGCTGCTAATGCCATTTGGTCTCCCCTCTTCTGGCTCCCTTCACTTGGTCACTGCCCTACCCCGGTTCCTCTGATCAATGATCTCAGGATACAAATCATGTCTTCCCTGTCCATGGTGGCCCAGGTTAGCAGACCACCTGAAATAGAACATTTTGCTTAAGGTTCTTCCTTTCTTGCCTGATCAACCTCATGCACTGGTGGTTTCATCCTTGATACTTTCCTCTCTAGACTATTGCAATTCTTTACTTCTTGCACAGCCAGTTTACCTAACCTTGCGTCTGCACATTTTGCAGAATGCAGCAGCTTGTGCAGCCACCTCTGTACGCACAGCACTCATGTCTCTCCAATTCTGCACAGTTTGCACTGACTTCCAGTTGTAAAGCACATTCTGTTTGGTACACCGGGCCCTGCATGGTGTCGGTGCTGCCTATGTACAGGCAAAATGCAGTGTTTATGTCCCCCATCTGGCACTTTGATCGACTGAGTCTCGCTTGGTGGAGTTCCCACGGTTTACATTGACTCGTGTGGGTGGTCAGTCCTTTTCAGTGACCGCAGCCTCATTGAGGAACTTCCTCCTGCACGGTCTGTGGGTGGTCAATGAAATGTGCTATTCAGGCGCTCTTTAAAAACATACCTCTTTTAGGTTTTGCCTTTGCTTGTTAGATTTTTCTTCTGCTTGCCCCGCCCTGCCTAAGTTAGCGCGAAGATGCCCTCGGGTGGACGTTGTGCTTTATAAGTGCTTTTAAGATAAGATAATATATCATAAACATAGCGTAGTCACTATAGAGAAGGCACCAAAATAAGATAACTATGGGCCTCATTACGAGTCCGGCGGTAACCGAGGCGGTAAAACTGCCTGGTTACCGCCAAACTCGTATTACCATTCCGCATCCGTGATTCCCGGAATTACAGGGGCATTACAACCCTGGTGACCCGGGAATTCCGGAGACAGAATGGTGTTAATCCCCATTCCGTTCCCATTGAGTCCCATAGGGCTCAATGGGAACAGGGATCATGGAAACACCGGCACCATCTCGTGATGGTGCCGGTGTTTCCTCGTCCGCCTGCAGGCGGGTGGTGTTAAACCCGGTGTCCAGTCAACTGGTCGACGACAAACTGGTCGACTGCAATTTGGTCGACACCATTTGGTCGAATGCCAAATGGTCGAATTTTTTTTTTTTATATATATATGTGTTTTGTGGGTTTTCGTGTGGGGAAAAAAAATAAAAAAGAAAAAAAAGGGGGTTGGGGGGGACCCCCCAAAAAACCCCAAAAAATGGGTAAAAAAAAAAAAAAAATTCGACCATTTGGCATTCGACCAAATGGTGCCGACCAAATTGTCTGTCGACCAAATGTTTTCGACCATTTGACTGGTAACCGTTAAACCCGCCAGGTCAGACTTGGCGGGAACATCACCTCCCGCCTGCAGGAGTCGGGATCAGGTGGTCCGGAATTAACAGTGGCAGGGGAATTTACCGCCACTGTTATTTCCGGACCGCCCGACCTGTAATGAAGCCCAATGACTCTGATCATGGCGACTGGTGCAGTACAAAAGCTGAATAGCATAGACATAAAACTCCCTAAGACGACATTTTAGAGTTCTAAAAATGAGTCATTCACTGTCAGGAAACTATACCGATGAGGAATGACACCTTAAACATGTGGTTTGTAGACATCCACAATCTGCATAATTAATGAGGTGTCAGGGTTATAAAAATACCTACTTCCTCCAAACGGGTCAGATGAGCTATATTTGTCTAGGGAATTAGAATCTGAAAATGCAAACCACGTCCACCTTCCATGTCGGCGTCAGTGGTCAGTTGGATTAATGTCATTTGTGTTACGTGGGGGATTAAAATGCAAACCGATGGTCCAAATCTCAACGTGTGACATGTTGTTACATGTCCAATTCAAACCAAGTGTAGTGAGACATTATATAATGGTTGTGTTGAGCTATCCCTTGATAGTGCGCCGAAAAATAATGGAATGGCAAGTAGTGATGATTAATCAATTCCTGTTTATTTTTGTGATGTTAGAGCCTTTGTGGATGACACGTGTTTCGGCAGAGCTGCCTTTATCGAATCCAGGCTTATTAAATGAAAAGAAAATGAAAAGAAAATGCCATAAGGGAATTTGAAAACACACTAAGAAGAAAAAATATATACATATGTACGTATAGTCATCTGGCTGAGAAATACTACATACAGAAATATCTAAATTGAAATAGTGTAAAACATTGCTGAATTTATTGAAGAGACCCACTGCCTTTACAGGAGTATAATCACCTATTGCACCATTTGTAAAACGAATAAAAGAAGAAATTAACAGAAGGAAAATAAGCGTAAGCGATGAGTCTTGTGGTACATTATGTGAAAAGTTCAAAGCGAAAAAAGAGGGAGTTTAAGATCAGATAGTGCCCGAAGGGGACATAGGTCTACCTCTAAATGTGAGAGGAGTGAACAGGTTGGGAAAGAGTAGATAAACATGCACATGGCAGCTATTTAGTGACAGTGCAGGCGCTTTTTCTTACCTATATAGATAGCTCATAAGTCACTGCATAATGCATAAAGGTGCTGAAGTTCACAGGGATGAATCCCTCCTAAGTATAAAACATATAAACAAGTTGTTGGAAATGGATTCCAGGGATGTAGTGGCAACTTATTTGAACAAGTGTTTAAGTTTAAGTAAAAAAATAAAAAAAAATAAAAAAAACAAAAAAACCCCTACGTAGTGCGCAGGCACGCAATATGTAAGAGTAAAACTAGGTCAGTCATATGTTATGTTTCAACAATATACATAATAGCTAACTGATGGTTCATAAAAACAACCCGTGGTGACATAAATTGTAACGGCTTCAAAATGCTAACCGTGAAAAAAAAAAAAAAAAAAAAAAAAAAAAACGAACGAAAATACATAGTTCAGGAAGAAGTGCATTTTGGTAAAGCACACATGTGAGGTTTAAGGAAAGCATCAAGTCTCAGAGGGAAGCCCCTGTGCTTGCCCACACAAAAGAAAGGGTCCTACCTGATACAAAGAAGTCCTCCGTATGTCCGAGTGTCCTGTGTTTACCACATTGGGTGTAATGAATAAAAGGCAGAAAAGTCCTATGTCTGTTACTATTACTGGCGGCCATATTTTGGGAATGGGAAGCGTACTTGGGCTGCGCATAGTGGTTTATGTCCCATTTTGTGATGGGGTTGCTGCATTTTGAACTTGGAAACATATACTTAAGGTGTGGGATTAAGCATGAATATAGTCCTATAGGTGCCTATATTGATGTTAGAGAAATACATACAGAACACGAATTTGGTGCAAGTACAATATATTGGATGTAGCATGATGAGATGAATTCGTGGCTGATCAAAACGAAAATGGGGTATTATGGGAAACGTAGTGTGCAACTGTTGGTGGTGTTTCCCGCATGAGAAAAGGGGGATTATGGGAGATGTAGTCAGACTTCAATGTTTAGAATTGAAGAATCATGGGCGAATACGTGACTGATCAAAACGAAATAGGGTATTATGGGAAACGTAGTGTGCAACTGTTGTTGGAGTTTTCTGCATGAAAAAAAAAAAAAAAAAAAAAAAAAAAAGAAAAAAAAAAGGGGATTATGGGAAATGTAGTCAGACTTCAATATTTAAATTGAAGGATAGTGGGAGAAAGGAAGGCAGTTTTAACAAGAGAAATAAGTGAGAAATCAAAGGCGTATCAAGTTACATGATTAACACAACAAAGTAAATTACATATCGTAGTATGTCAGAAGTAATTATAAAGTAATGCATATAGCAAATATAACAAGTTGCATAATTTTATAGAAAATGTATCATTTCATTGTCGGAGTTTAAACCCCACTCCACTGCTCGATGATGCCAAATCAGTCTTGCTTCGGCTCTTCTGAGAAAGAGTTCCTGGTTGCCTCCTCTTGTGGTAGTCTTGATTTTTTGTAGACCAATAAACTGAATGTCCAATTTATTGTCCATTTGATGCTTTGATTGCCAGTGTTGTGATAATGGCAAATTGCTGTCTTGACTTCCGATTACTGAAAGATGCTCTCTTATCCGAGTTCTTAGTTCACGAATGGTGGAACCAATGTATATCAATTGACATGTGCATTGAATTGCGTATACAACAGATTTAGATCGGCAATTAATTTGCTGTTTGATCAAGGTTTTTATCCCTTTTGCATCTGTAAATACAGTTGTTGGTGAGTGAGCATGTTTACACATGTTGCAGAAGCCACATTTTCTAAACCCAGTTGGTTGTTTAAGCCATGTTTCTTGGGTAATTTGTTCTTGTTCTGGTAAGAAAGAAGGGCTGACACACATTTTTAAAGTTTTGGCCTTTTTAAAGATGAGAGTAGGAGTATCTTTGAGATTTTCTGAAATATGGGGATCAAGTTTGAGGAGATGCCAGTTTTTCTTTAGTGCTCTTCTGATTTCTTTGTTATTTTCACAATAAGTGGTGATGAATTGTACCACTTCTTGGTGTTGTTGTGGTTTTGATTTTGGAGTTAGTGTCATTGTTCTAGTCATTTGCATGGCCTTGGTTCTGGCCTTGTTGATGTCTTTTTTAGGGTACCCTCTGGCAATGAATCTTGTAGATAGAAGTTCACATTCTGCTTGAAAAGATGTGGTATTAGTACAGTTCCTTTTTGCCCTGATGAATTCTCCTTTCGGAATATTTTTGATAACTGGTTTGTAGTGACAACTTGTGGCGTAGAGAGTTGAGTTTACCTCTGTTTCTTTTCTGTAGGTTTTGGTTATTAGTTTATTTCCGGAGACAGAAATTGTGAGGTCTAAAAAGTCAATCTCGAAATCACTGGATTTACCTGTAAATTGAAAACCAAAAGTATTGTTGTTGGCTTGTACTAGAAAGTCCATAAGAGCAGTTTCTGGTCCGTTCCAAATCAAAAAAACATCATCTATATAGCGCGTCCATTTGACAATGTGATTGTTGTAGGCCGGTAATTTGTAGATAAAGAGGTCTTCAAACATGCCCATTACCAAGTTGGCAAGGGCTGGGGCAAATTTAACGCCCATTGCAACTCCACAAGTCTGCTTGTAAAAATGATGATCAAAAATGAAAATATTGTTTTCCAACGTAGTGAGTAGCATTTCTTTAAGCATGCAAACGTAGTTAAAGTGTGATGAGGATTCCTCCTGGAAAACGTAATCTATAGTTTGTAGTGCTAAGTCGTATCCAATTGAGGTATAGAGAGCTTTAACATCCCATGTTGCCAGGAGGAAGTGTTCTTGCCATTCAATTTGAGCCAGTGTATTAATAATGGAAGTACTGTCTTTTAAGTATGCTTGTACCTGAACCACCTTAGGTTTGAGTATGTTGTCAATATATTCAGCAATTGGTTCAGTGGCCCATCCGATGCCACTGACGATTGGTCTCCCTTCTGGGATTGTTTGAAAGGGTTTATGTACCTTTGGTAGAAAGTAAATGGTAGGTATCGTTGGTTTTGGTATGAACAAATGGGTTTTCTCATCATCAGTAATCAGTCCTTGCCTATGCCAGTTGTTGATCTGGCTCCTCAAATCTTGTATAATTGCCTTGGTAGGATTACTGGTTAGTTGTGCATAGCAATTTGGGATTGAAAGATGATTGTGGGCCATTTTGATGTAATCTGACCTGTTCATTACAATGATGTTGCCTCCCTTATCAGCTTCCTTTATAACAAGTTCTGTGTTGGACTGTAGGTCTGATAGGGCAGATATTTCTTGTTTGGTAAGGTTATGTGCTCCTTTTATCCACTTTGTACGGGAGAATCTGTTGAAACTGTGATATAAGTCTTGGGTTACAGCTTTATAGAAGGCATCTATCATATTGTCTGGTCCAAACTGTGGCAAGAATTTAGATTTTGGTTTGAATTCTTTGGTTGTTAGTTCTACTGGATGAATCTCTAATTCTTGCATAGTTGCATGTATTGGATAATCTTGTCTTTCTTCCAGCGATCTTAACAAATGAATGTTTCCTAGTTCCTCTATTGTAATATCACTAATTGTAGGTCTAGTATTCAGTTTTCTACGCTGTTCCACTTGAGTAGCAAAAAAATCAAGACTACCACAAGAGGAGGCAACCAGGAACTCTTTCTCAGAAGAGCCGAAGCAAGACTGATTTGGCATCATCGAGCAGTGGAGTGGGGTTTAAACTCCGACAATGAAATGATACATTTTCTATAAAATTATGCAACTTGTTATATTTGCTATATGCATTACTTTATAATTACTTCTGACATACTACGATATGTAATTTACTTTGTTGTGTTAATCATGTAACTTGATACGCCTTTGATTTCTCACTTATTTCTCTTGTTAAAACTGCCTTCCTTTCTCCCACTATCCTTCAATTTAAATATTGAAGTCTGACTACATTTCCCATAATCCCCTTTTTTTTTTTTTTTTTTTTTTTTCATGCAGAAAACTCCAACAACAGTTGCACACTACGTTTCCCATAATACCCTATTTCGTTTTGATCAGTCACGTATTCGCCCATGATTCTTCAATTCTAAACATTGAAGTCTGACTACATCTCCCATAATCCCCCTTTTCTCATGCGGGAAACACCACCAACAGTTGCACACTACGTTTCCCATAATACCCCATTTTCGTTTTGATCAGCCACGAATTCATCTCATCATGCTACATCCAATATATTGTACTTGCACCAAATTCGTGTTCTGTATGTATTTCTCTAACATCAATATAGGCACCTATAGGACTATATTCATGCTTAATCCCACACCTTAAGTATATGTTTCCAAGTTCAAAATGCAGCAACCCCATCACAAAATGGGACATAAACCACTATGCGCAGCCCAAGTACGCTTCCCATTCCCAAAATATGGCCGCCAGTAATAGTAACAGACATAGGACTTTTCTGCCTTTTATTCATTACACCCAATGTGGTAAACACAGGACACTCGGACATACGGAGGACTTCTTTGTATCAGGTAGGACCCTTTCTTTTGTGTGGGCAAGCACAGGGGCTTCCCTCTGAGACTTGATGCTTTCCTTAAACCTCACATGTGTGCTTTACCAAAATGCACGTGTTCCAGAACTATGTATTTTCGTTTGTTTTTTTTTTTTTTTTTTTTTTTTTTTTTTTTCACGGTTAGCATTTTGAAGCCGTTACAATTTATGTCACCACGGGTTGTTTTTATGAACCATCAGTTAGCTATTATGTATATTGTTGAAACATAACATATGACTGACCTAGTTTTACTCTTACATATTGCGTGCCTGCGCACTACGTAGGGTTTTTTTTTTTTTTTTTTTTTTTTTTTTTTTTTACTTAAACTTAAACACTTGTTCAAATAAGTTGCCACTACATCCCTGGAATCCATTTCCAACAACTTGTTTATATGTTTTATACTTAGGAGGGATTCATCCCTGTGAACTTCAGCACCTTTATGCATTATGCAGTGACTTATGAGCTATCTATATAGGTAAGAAAAAGCGCCTGCACTGTCACTAAATAGCTGCCATGTGCATGTTTATCTACTCTTTCCCAACCTGTTCACTCCTCTCACATTTAGAGGTAGACCTATGTCCCCTTCGGGCACTATCTGATCTTAAACTCCCTCTTTTTTCGCTTTGAACTTTTCACATAATGTACCACAAGACTCATCGCTTACGCTTATTTTCCTTCTGTTAATTTCTTCTTTTATTCGTTTTACAAATGGTGCAATAGGTGATTATACTCCTGTAAAGGCAGTGGGTCTCTTCAATAAATTCAGCAATGTTTTACACTATTTCAATTTAGATATTTCTGTATGTAGTATTTCTCAGCCAGATGACTATACGTACATATGTATATATTTTTTCTTCTTAGTGTGTTTTCAAATTCCCTTATGGCATTTTCTTTTCATTTTCTTTTCATTTAATAAGCCTGGATTCGATAAAGGCAGCTCTGCCGAAACACGTGTCATCCACAAAGGCTCTAACATCACAAAAATAAACAGGAATTGATTAATCATCACTACTTGCCATTCCATTATTTTTCGGCGCACTATCAAGGGATAGCTCAACACAACCATTATATATTGTCACAAACGGAGTGGAGGGACTCTAAGTCTCCGTAGTAGCTAAACCTGGTGCGACGCAAGATCTTTAACATCACCTCAACTCTCATGGACAAACCCTTTTAATTTAACGGGGCGCGTAGGTACTGCAGCAGGTGTCATCACAAACAGTCCCTCACCAAGAATGTAGTGAGACATGGTTCAAGCTTCTGCGATCTTCCTAGAAATGATCAGGAATAGCCAATTTTGGATTTTTAAAAATGACCAGGCAAAGAACCCTCCACGGCCAGAATATAAGTCTTTTAATAGCTTTTGGAGTTCGTTTCAAAATTATGCAGATACATCCCTGACACGCCTACTCGAAACCATACCAACTTGTCTAAATGTTTACATATTTGGGTAAAAATTATAGTCAGGATACCAACTTATTCCAGAAAGCCAGCCCCTTCCTCCACTTTTTTGTAGTGCAAATAGCTATTGATGAGAGAGGCGGCACCTATCTGATCCTCAGATGCTCCCTGTAGGGACAGTTAACACCTTTTGCAGAGGCTAATTATAGAGCACCTCAGCCCCTCCTCATCTCTGTCAGAACAGACCCTGACATTAGGTGAATACTGCAAATCTGCTTGAGAACCCATGCTTCTTTTCAGAAGTGGGGTACCACTCAGCGAGAGCAAATGCATCCTGATCTGTGGCATACATTGAACACCCACCCGCCAGAGCCTCAGCAAGAATCTGGCCTCTGATGTGGCCAGCCTTTTCTTTCCTGTCATTGGGCTGGCACATCCTGCTCTAGTTTACTTGCAACCCTCTGTCCCTCTGTCCTACTGTCTTTTGCCCGGGCCCATTCTTTAGCTCATGCACAGGATTGTTCAATAAGACCTTGAAGGCTGTTTTTGCTGTACATAGGGCAGAGTTGTCTCTTTTTGGTGAGACAGCAGGCTGTGAGATACGGGCATTGTTTAGGCTTTCCTCGTATAATTCCAAGTGCCCTTCTGCTGTGCTTTAATTGTATTTTGCTTTCGGAGTCTTAGGTCTTCAGGGTTTGACAGTGCCTTTGACAAGAACGGTTTTAGTTACCCTCTTTTACAGTGAGTCAGATATTGTATTCAGAGAATAGCCAGTTGATAGATCAGATTGAGAAAGCCTGGCAACATTAGTAATCATGTGTATTGTGGAAAATGAAAAGGGGGCCGATTTCTCCAGCCATCTTGAAGAGGACCACCGAGTGAACACACCATGAGAGTGAATGAAATTCTTGGGTGTTATCATTTGTGTTCTTGTAAAACAGTAAGTTAAGGCTGTGGCCAACTGCATTCCTTTGCTCATAGGCGAGTAAAGCAAAGTCAAGGCAGCATGAGCGTAGGAATGAACAGGGAGGTCCATAGAGATTTTGAGGTTCGTAGTGAGCCAGATCATTCACTAAGCAGGGGTGCCAGTGTTTTGTGATTCAACGGGGTGGTAGACAAAGGCAACTGTGAATGATGACATAACAGGCTGGTGATGCGCTTGGGCATGATTTTCATGTAGGGGGTTATAGCTGTGCCCTGGAATCTTTTAGAGCTAGGGTAGCATTAATCTATTCAGGAACTAGCACCCAATGCCTGAAACGATTTTGCTGATGCTACCTTAGTTAGATGGAAAGGGATCGCTGAGTGGGGAGTCAGGCAACCAGACCTTGGTGATGGCTAGGAAGTGGCACGAGGAGCCTGTGGTGATGTGGCATATATTATTGCTTGCCGATGTGCTTTTAAGAAAGGGTGCTGGACTAAGAGTACCAGAGTTACTAAAAGTATGTAGTTTATGCATAATTAATGTTGTAATTGGAAATAGCTGTAATTCACAATACCAATGTTTCATCCCAGCTGTGATGTAATTCTTCTGAGGGTTTTGGAACTTGGTATATGAAGGCAGGTAGAGGATAGAGGGTAGAGCTGCTATATTTGGACCCTGCACATCAAGGGAGAGGATGTCGTGTTCAGAATTTTGATAGACTAAAAAGGTTTAATTAGACAATCTGGTACATTATTTTCTTTTTAAACATTGAAGTTATCACCAGTGGCCCCTGGGAGAACAGAAACAGACTTCTGACATTATCGTCATTAACCTCCCGACATCACGCTCCAATTTTACTCTTGCAGGAAGCCATTTTACAAAAAGTATTTCCCACTTCCTGCTATGTTTTGAAAACAAATATTAGATGAGGCAATGCACACTGCCACAATGTTTCAATAACAGATTTGACTGATAATTGCAGGAAACACATTTGTCAACTCAGAAATGAAGTGATACAAAATATATGTTCATTTGACCACCAACACATTCCTTACCTTGGTTAACAACATATAGCTGACCAGAGGGCAGCATTTGGCCATAATCATATGGAAGTTCATAATGTTCAGATTAACATATCTCGTGATTAAACATCTATCAGAAGAACTATAAAAACTTCATCCTAACAACCCATCAATGCCACAACGTACCTCTTGGCCTCGTGGAACACAAGAGGTTTTAAACATCTAACCTCCACTAAATGTAATCTGTTGCTACAGTACGATATTGTAGTATTGAAAGAGATCTGGCTGTCGAACCCCCTGATATGGGACTTACATACAATCTCTTTGGTACCAGCAATTGCCCCGCGGCAGGGCAAGCCCATGGCTGGCCTTCTAGTTGCGGTGAAGACATCTTCAAATCTGAAACTGGAACCTTTGGTGTCTCCCAATAGTTTCCTTAAGCTAGAAAAATTAAAGCTGGCCATTACATTATTGCATTAATTAACGCCTATTGGTGCCATGCCAGCTTCAATGAGGATACTTTCCTCACAGACCTCGAATATCTACTTGATCTAATAGTGGCTGAACGCATGTGTCATCATACCTTTTTGGTTGGTGACCTCAATTTACCATGTATTGAAAGTACTGTCGATCAGCTCTCCCCTCTTGCCCTCCGATGGAATTCCCTCATGAACAAACGACAATTGTACATGTTGAACGGATGTATACGAGAGGATAACCCTCCGATGAATACCTGGCATAGAGGCAAACAGGTGGTGCTGATTGATTATGTCTATGTGAATAGCAAACCTTTTGATCTAATAACTAGCTTTAAGGTGATAACACAAAATATCAGTGACCATGATATTCTAGTTGCCATCCGGGCCTGGTCTATCCCTCGGAAAGAGCAGCTCCCTTCGGCAGCGCATGGCTTGACTTTAAACAACACTAAAAAAAGATTAAATTGGACACCAGCCCTATAAGATGATTTTACCAGGAAGCTTGGACAATTTCATCATGAATCTTCACGCCAGAGGCGAATTCATATGTGGCTGTCATGGAGATGTTTAAAACTAAAAAATCATTTAACTCGGGCCCGCGCCAAATCTCAGTCCATAGCTACAACCCTGAGGGTGCGGAAAGAAAGACCCTGTTTCGAGGGGATAAAAGAAAACTTCTGTGAGCACCAGTCCCTCCAAATTGGCATGACTAAGAACTCTTAAAATGAAATACAAAAATTGGCTCAAATCAAGGCGGCCATTAATGCTGCAGTGAGATGCTGAGCATATGATGGAGTCTCTGGTGTTTAAGAATATGGAGTCTGTTAAGGATATGGAGTCTGTTAAATCAGGCCCACGGTTCCCCGCAGCTAATATCTCAAATTAATGCTGTACCAGAAGAGGTGTGCATTAGATTTGATAAAACCCTGTATGCTCCTACCCTGTCAACATATGAATTGGATGTAAATACAAGAGACATGAGTAACCAATTACACTTTAATGGTGAGGATATTCTTTATTATATCAATAACCTAAGTAATTTGAGGGCACCAGGCCCCGATGGCTTGTCCAATTATATTATAAAACAACATCCTAATGCCTGGGCTGTTATTTTGATGGCTATTTTTAACCAGACTATTCATTGCCAACAGGTGCCAGCCTCATGGCGAAAATCGATTGTGATACATATATATAAGAAGGGTGAGCGAGAGAACCAGAGTAATTATAGGCCTACCATCTTATTGGATGTTCCGGGCAGGCTATTTGCTAAATCTTTCTTGAAAGAATTTAGTCAATGGTTAGATACCTCAAAGCTCAATGGCGCGAATCAGACTGGTTTTATACCGGGATTGGGGACGGCAATTAATCTCCACACTCTCCAAGAAATCAAAGCTAATGAGTATCAAAGGAACCAGCCATTCCTTATAGCCTTTATCGATTTCCAGGCTGCAGTTGATTCTGTTTGTAGACAACTTCTCATGAAAGAATTTACAGATGCAACTTGTTTCTAAGATTTTGGATCAATCAACTTCATTCTCATACCTCGATTCAAATTAGATCATCATTAAACGGTAATCTACCAGAAGCTAGTGAAACATTAAGAGGGTTGATACAGGTGTGCTTATTAGCAGCCACATTGTTTAATTTTTTCATAGCAGACATCTGACATGATCTTGCAGATGCTGTCTCTGATCCACCCAAATTAGGGGATCATACGGTCCCCTGGCTGTTTTATGCTGACGACCTTGTGTTGTTGGCCAAGACACCCAGGGGGCTGCGTGCCCTCCTAGGCAAATTGAGCACATATGCGACTGATAATCTGCTGGTAATCAAGCAGGCCAAATGTAAGATCATGATCATGGGAATGCATAAAAAATGAAAACAAAGGAGTCGCCATGGCTGCAGCAGCACGTGACTTTGGAGGTAGTTCAGGAATATAAATACCTGGATTTGTTCCTGAGTAACCACCCTTCTGACACCACCTATCACGCTGATCTGCAGCGAAAACTTAAAACTGCCACCTCACAGGCCAAGATTAGACAGGCGAAATATGGAAAGTTTTCTTTTATCCCGGCTATTACCTTTTTTAAACAGAAGGCTGCTCCCATCCTCAAGTACGGGTCTGAAACAAGAAGCTATATGACTGAATTGTTTATTGGCAGAGACTTGAAGGAGCATTCTGGAGACCAGTACTAATGCTCCCCCACTCGACCCCCATGTGTATTATTCGCCCTGAATTGGGAATTGTATCTCTGTATGCCATCTATCAATGAAACTTTTATCATTGTATAGGAAATAGCTGATGTCGACTAAAGATCATGGCATTTTGAATATTTTGACAAAATATGTGTTATCATTAAACACAAAAAGATGCAATCTTGGAGAACTAAAATCCAACAAATTTTAGAAAAAGAGGAGATTAAACCTCAATTACTTATTACTGACCCCGTTAGAGTTTAGAAAAAATAGAAAAAGTTACATACACCACCAAAGCATATCTCACATGTTTCCCAAATTCCCAATTCAGACATATGTACATCAGATTGAGACTAAATCTTTGGTATACTAACGAGGTCTTGTTTAATCGTGAAAAGATTCTAAGCAACAGATGCAGGTTCTGTCAAGCATCCCTCTGAACCAGAAACTATAAGGCATCTGATAGCTGATTGCCCGAAGTTGGTGGATTTGAGATTTAAATGTTTCCATCATTTCTTAATTGAATATCGAGTGCTAAATTCTGACATGCTGTGGAGATTGTTGTTTGACTGTCAAAAAGCCAAAGTGAACATTGCAATGGTCAATTGTATGCAGACTTTAAACTTATCATCTGAGACTTATTCAGAACGGCAACATAAATGAGATCGTTTTTTGCCTACTTAATTTGAAATCTTAGATTCTGTTTGGTCAAAATGTTTGATATTTGAAAAGTTTTTGAGATTCATAACAAACTATGTTGATATGTCTATTAATTTTGTAAGAATCTAATTGATTTTAGAATGTTTTGTTAATTGATTTGTATGTAAACCAAAACAATCTTTTATGTAACTGTATGGTATTTTTGAAAGGCTGTTTTAATTCAGCTATATCAAATAAAAAATAAAAAATAAAATATATATATATGTTTTTTACTTGAATGTTTTAAAGTAAATGATGCATGGAGTGCCCCTTTAATGTAAACTTAGTCCATGTGATCTCATAAGCAGTAGTTCCAGAATAGTGTGAAGAATTCCATCACAGCTGGAATACAACACAAAGTCACTACAGGTAAGTGGTTTGTAATTATGTCCTCTCTCCTTTACTTCCTGTGAGTAATGTTGTTATGGTAGAAAGCTTTTATACTGCTCCAAATCAACACCATAGTGATCACAGAGTGCGGAGGCATAACCGGACGTTGGTGTATCATACCCCCTTTAGAGGCATCCAGACCTGTGTAGGAAGAGGGAAAATGATAGGGGTGTAGAGATAGGGGAAAGAGACATTTTGTTGTCAGAGACTGTGAAAACAAATGTCGTCAAACAAACTTTAGAATAGTAATATTGGAACTGCCAAGCCTACAGACCAAGAGTGTCCAAGTCAAGAACCGTTTGTCTGATATGTGACTAGAGACACGGAGGGGAGAAGAGGGTCTCTGTCCTTCTTTATGCAGTGAAACCCTTGCACCCAAATTGAATTAAATGTTATAGGTTGGTGCTCTATTGAATGAAAAAGGCCCAAATAGGGTTTGATTGCAGAGTTCAATCTAGCAGTAACATAGCGGTCATTGCATGAGGGAAAAGATGGTTAGAGTAACAGAGAGACATAGTATAACGTCTGAGTTATTACAAGCACAGAGGCAACAGTAAGACTGTCTTCATGTATGTTAGGTAGCGTAATGTATTGTTAGCTGTAAGGTTGGGCGAATAACTTTGAGAAATTGAATTGCCTGGTCACATTACCCAGATCCCCACAACCATCTGACAAACGCACATATGTAGGGCAATTGTGTGCAATGATAGGTCTTAAGAGCTCATAGCTTATGCATGGATATCACCTGACTGGGTGGGGATCTCCTAGCAAACACTTTAAAGCAAAACATCCTGGAGTGATTTAAGCATGCTGCCCCAGTGTTAGGGCTTACCAGAAGTCTGTCCAAATGATATGTGTCTCTGCAACTCCGGCGATGAATCCATGTAATTGCTGTGAGGATATTGTTATAATTAAATGTACAGTTCGTATTGTCATAAGCACATGTACATAGTTATGTTATCACAAACACGTGCAATGTAACTATGACAACATTTTCGTGTATGGCTCCAGAATGTTGATGAGGTCATACACGAAGATGTTGCTGTAAAGGAAGTTGGCCTCCTGGGGGCTCCTCCAATAAAACCAACTCATATATTTATTAACAGGCGTAATGTGTTTTACAAACTGCAAATAAAACACAACAATTGCTTTTCACGGATGTTGAGTAAGTTATTATTATTCTTATATTTATTTATTAAGGTTATTCATGCTCGTCACTGCTGCTGCAGTGGCAGCATCCTGAGACCATAGGTGAGAGCTGGAGGCTTAGCTAAGAATGGATGACCCTCTGCACTACCTAAAGGTCCCAAGCAGTGACATAACCATAAAGGTCTTCCTATACTTTGACATATGATGTGTTATTTCCTCCCGAATCGCATAGTTTGCAGCATTCCCATGACAAGCAATACAGAGCCTGTAAATTGAGGGGGTTTGGGGATCGGTGATCTGGTCAGTTAAACACAGAGGTGCTCATACTTGGAGAAAAATTGAGAAATTGACAACAAAGAAGCACACATGCATTGGGGCACAATAAAGTAGGTCTAACCTGTGTCACCTGCGTGCTTTGATCGCGTTGAATCCTTTTATGGTGGTATTGATGGTCTGCAGTAATTCCCATCTGGTTATCTGCAACCACTTAGTGTTTGCACCAACTTGGATGTGTGGCAAGAGTATTGTTGTAAATACTGATGAGGTTAGGCTAAACAGCCTGTGTTCGTAGGGGATTGCAAAAATGCTTCCTCTGATTTGGCGGAGAAGTAATTTTCTCTCCTCGTCCTTGACATTAGTTCCACAGATCTCCTTTTCCTTAGGTGAGCATCTGCCTTCGGGAAACTGTCCAAATTCAGGTCATTTTTAGGAATCACTAGTGCAGGAACGTGGACGTTCACCAGTGTGCATATGCCTCCCAGTTCTTTGGTAGACTTATGTATGCTTTTGATCCACATGCCCAGTAATGATCCATCAGGACTGCGGTTCCTTGCGTCATTCCTGGGGCTTTGTATATTCGTCCGCAGTTTTGATTCTCCCCATCTTTCTCATGCCATTGCTTCTGAAGCATAGTTTCGGGCTTTCCAATGGCACGATTTGCAAGGGTCCTCCTGTGTCTTCGACAGATGTTAACAGCTTTACCAATCTTGGCCATAGTGGTTTGCATAGTCGCTGAGAATTTTCTATTGCTTCTTGGCAGGCTCCAAGGACCATCCAAGCTCTGCAGATCACAACTGCTTCTTTCCATCCATTTGGGGAAACTACTGACCCCCAGATCTGCATTTGGCCTCTGTTCTTCCAGATTTGAGCCTCTTCTGCAGTTTTTCCTTGGATGTTCAGTCTCAGGTTTATTTCCCATCTTATTCCTCATCCTTTGACATCAGGGTTCTCATATCTAATCACATGATTCTTGGTGTGCGCCCTGTTTCTTGTTTTAATGTCCTGGACGAAGCCATCTTCATCTGGGTAATCCTTTTCGTTGGCCCATATCAGTGAGGCGTCTCTTCCCATGAACTGTCCTCTGGTGTTGCACATTGCTACGTGCGACATACAGTGTGCTGTGAGGACGTCAATTTCTACTGCTACAAAGATCTTGGATTTTCTCATGCTGTAAGGTAGGAACAAACAGATGAAGTATTCTCCTTCTGATTGCCTTTGTCCTACTTTCTTCATGTGTTGGTACCAAATATTATTTCCGAGATGGGCTGTGCTGTCCAGGTAATCGTTTAATTCATGATCAGTTTCGTGCGGGCTTCTCTTGATCCTTAATGTTTTTCTATAATTTGTTATGACTATGTCTCCAAATGCGCCTGTGCTGCTTTTCCGTTCTGGTAGTTTCTCAGTTATGATCTTCGGTGGAGCAGGTTTCGTTACCTGTACCGAGGTAGTAGGAGGAGGATTTGTGTTTCTTTTCCTTCCCTCGTGCAATCTTTTATAGACTACCTCCAACCACCATTGGCCACCATCTTCCCAATGCGTGGCTGTGACGTGGGCCTGGCGCTTGTTCCTTGCGTTGGAGCTGGCGTGCTCGTTGTTACAGTCTCTGTGGTTTTATTGTTCAGCTCCTCATGTAGCATCCTCGCTCTGACTATGAGTGGGAACAGATAATCAACTAGCGTGTGTGTTTTCTCGCTGAGTTCCTTTGTGGCTTCTTCCGTCCTTCTGAGGGATTTTGCTATGCCATCTCTATTTGGTTTCTCACCTGGCTCCTCTTGATTACTTCCACTATTTTCTGGAGCTGTTCGTTCTGTAGGTAGTTTTTCTTTTACTGTTGTTTTGGTCTGAGGTCCTGTAGCCATTGCCACTTGCCCTTGTTCGAGTGCACTCAGTGTGTGGGTGCGTGCCGTGGTCAGTGCTACATTATCATTCATTCCGTGCTGACCCTGTCTCCAGCTTTTCTCTCCGTTCATTACCTCAAGTGTGTATGTACCACTACTAATTACATTCAATTTCAATTCAGTTGCTTTACCATCAGCTTTCCTTGAAACAGGGATTACTATATATGGTCTGGGTGCTTTCGTGGGACCCAGACATTCATTATCTGATGGGTGTACCAACATTGGGACACTTCGGGCACCAATAAAAAATGCAGCTCTGATAGTTAGGGACAAAAATACAACAGTAATCACTATGCATATACACATGATCGTTTTTAGAGACAGCTGGCAGCATTTCCTTCCTGGGATGCGGGGGCGCCCCTCTGTCTAGGGTAAAGCTAAGTTACTGTTCTGGGCCCCCATGTCGACCAAGTCCATAGTCAGTGATTTATTTCTTTTCTTATTCCTATCTCGTTGCTCAAAAGTTC
This sequence comes from Ambystoma mexicanum, assembly GCF_040938575.1. Taxonomy (NCBI): domain Eukaryota; kingdom Metazoa; phylum Chordata; class Amphibia; order Caudata; family Ambystomatidae; genus Ambystoma; species Ambystoma mexicanum. The sequence continues at coordinate 836,436,274 of NC_090923.1, forward strand.
AATAAATACAAAAGTGACGAGTGCTTTTCAAGTGTCCCCTTCTTGGGGGTGATGACAGCAGTTTCTGGTTATGTACAGTTCCTTTAACTTGACTATGGAAAAAGGTTAGACTAAAGTCTTTAACACATCACATTCATTCTGCATCTCTATGATAGACAAAATCCCAGTGCACTCCTCTAATTTGCCTTGGCCCTGAGGACATGCTGGAATCTGTTCAATGCGAAGGGCTGAAAAGATGGAACTGCTATAAATCACGCAAAAATAAAATGTTGTAAAAATAAAAATGAAAGTGAACATGAAAAAATAGGAAAAAATGAGAAAAATGAAGACAAAGGAAAATAAGATGGTGAAGTTCTTGGGTCCGCTCCTTTCGCTCGGTCTCTCGGCGGCAAGTTGAAGAACAGTGTCCATCTCCTCGATCTGCTCCACGGCAGAAAGATGACAACAAAGGAAAATAAGAAAAATAGAAGAAAAATAAAAAATAAATTAAGAACAAGATGTTGTAATTCTTGTTTCTGCTCTTCTCGATCTGTCCTCTGGTGGAAGAATGAAGAACTGTGTCTTTGTCTCCTTGATCTGTCCCTGGCAGAAAGTCTCACTGGAATCTCCTTAGGAATTCTCGCTGGAAGTTGGACACCTCCACTTGGAGCATTATACCGTGGAGAAGAGTGCTCATTTGTGGGCTATTGACTGGATCTCTGAGGAAGGTGACAACGTCAACATCGGCAGGCCTTCCCACCATCTCTGGATAGTCTGTGACTAGTATGAGCATGACATTGTGGGCCAGCTAGGTATCTGCGGGGGACAGGGACATTTGCCTTGTTTTGCTGGGTCCTGATCACAAGTCTTTCTTTTGATTCGAACAGTCTCTGCACTGGCCTGCTGCGTGGATTGCCACTAGATAGTGTAGTTTGGTCCACAGTTGGTTTAATCGTTCGATATGTCTTGGGTCCCTGATGAAAGTATGGGTATCAGTTGTTCTTCTGAGTCCTGGGCAACTTTCAATTATGTGGAAGAACAATGCGAAGGTGAGCATTTCAACGTCTGTTTGCGGTGGAAGCATTTGTGTCCTTCTCACTATGCTCAGGTAACTCAGTGAAGACCTCTGTGATGACGGTCAGCAGTTTTCTGATTACTTTTTTGTTAGCTGGATCTTGAATAAAGTCTGTGACACTGGCTTCTCTCCCTATGAGTGATGGATAAGATAATACCACGAATTGAAAATAGGCGAGCACATCCCACTTGAGACTTCTGCTGGAATGTATCATAAGGTCTGTGAACAAAGTCTCGCCTCTGGTTGCTACGGGATACTGGGCCTCATTAGGACCCAGGCGGAGTGGGTTTCCGCCAGCGCTAATCGCGGCGGACCCGTCCGCCGTACTACGAGTTCCCTTAGCGCCATGGAGGTTTTCTCCGCCTGGTTTTACCAGGCGGAGAAAACCATGGCTCTACGGGACCTCGTTGTTAATTACGCCACCGTATTTTACGGTGGCGTAATTAACTCCTTCCCCACTCCCATTATACCCTATGGGGCAAGAATGGGAATGGGGAAGGGCAGAATGGGGATTGGGGATTTACCGCTCCGCCGAGGTCGGAATGGGGCGGTAAATCCGCCAACCCCCATGGCGCTATCGACGGCTTTCCGCCGTGCTTCGCGGTGCATTTAGCACCGCGAAATCCGCCTGGGTCCTAATGAGGCCCACTGTGTTAAGTTCTAAGAAATGTCTTGTCTGTAGTTATCAGAGTCTCGGATTTTATACCAAAAGTTCATTTTATCACTGCTATTGTGGCTTCGGATGCACTTTTCTTTACCCTGCAACTGGGATGTACAGAGTGTTATTTTTCTGTTCTTTGTCACCTTTTCTCACTTTTCCTTTTCTCGAGAGTCTTGTCTGGTTTTGAACGCCACAATCTTAAAATAGAGTTTCTTTGCCTTCATTTTGCTGCTCATGCGTCCTTCTTCCTCGCCATAGATCGTGTCTGCACGTGCTGTGGTTCTTCCCGGTTGTCTTTAGTTTCTTCGCAGTTGGATGCAGCAGGAGGGTGTTCTCCTATATAAGGCTAATGTTATTTATGAAGATCCATGCCCTTCTGCCCTGGAGCTTGATGGCGGAGGGAGTGCAGTCCTCCACGATGAAAGGGCCATTAAATCTTTGCTCGTCACACCTTTTTCTTGTGTGGTTTCTCACCAACACTGCATCACCAGGGAAGACGAGGGGCGCACATAGACCTTAAACTATGCTTCAGCACTTCCTGCTGTGTTTTGTGCTGTGCTGTCCCCTTTTTGCCGTTGCTGCAGCTGGCTTGAAATGACAGAGGCGCTGGATGTCATACAGTTTAGGTAGTCCTGCATCTCTGTTCCCAAAACCTCCCTAGTCGGCTGGGCATCACATCGAGCTCTATCTTGGGGGGCAAGAGGGGTCTTCATCCTTCTGCCTGTAACTATTTTGTGCAGCGTGAGATGATGGTCGGAGCCGGGTTGGTTCCGACGTGCATACAATGCCAATGGTAGACAGTGCAGCCATCCCTTCTTTAATGTGAGCTTCAACTTGGCTATCCTCTCCTTAAGCAAGCCATTGATCCTCTCATAAATGCCATTCCCCTCGGGATGATACACCGACGAGAACTTGTGCTTTATACCAAGCAACAAGCTAATCTGTTCATAAATCTAATTCACATAATGGGCCCCATTATCTGATCTCATTACCTCGCACAACCCCCATCTAGGGAACACTTCCCTCACTAAGAACTTGGCAGCACAGGTAGCGTTGGGGTGTGTACAGGGACTTGCTTCTACCCATCTAGAGAAAGGACACACCACCACAATAAATACCTGTACCCATTACACACTTGAATCATATCGACATAATCGATGTGAAAGTGCTGAAATGGTCCATTTGGCCTGGGGATGACTCCTCTCCCTACTTTTAATGTGTGCCCAGAGGTGAACTACTGGCAGATTATAAAGTTCACCATGAAAAATGCAAAGTGCTCTGCTAAGTTCGGCTTGAACCAGTCTTCTGCGAGCGTTGCAGCAAGACTTTCTTTTGACAAATGGATCGGGTAGTGTAGTTGTTCTAATGCTACCTTTAGTAGAGCGACAGGCATCACTGGTTTACCAGTGCTGTCTTGTCTCCACAAACGTCAGAGGGGTTTAAAGAACACTCTTGATGCTTCCATAAATTCTTCTCCTCCTGAGGTGCCTCCCCTTGGAGTTCCATTAACAGAGTCTGCCCCATGTTACTATAGGCTTCTGGTGTGGCTCATGCTACCATCATTCTTTCATGAGTACGTGCCACCTCCACGTCCATGATTGTTCCAATCTTGGTTGCCATGAGCTTGGCTTCCGTGTCCGCTTCATGGTTTCCGCATGACACAAAATCTATCCCTTTGGTGTGGGCGGCGCATTTCACGACCGCTATGCCCACTGGGAGCTGTAGTGCTTTATCAGCCTGTCCAATAAGGCTGCTTGTTGCACTGGTGTGCCGTCTGCTCAGAGATAGCCCCTCCTTTTCCAGCGTGCTAAGCCTGCATGCACGTTAGATGTCACTTCCTGGTCTGCATGATTTTCGATGGCGAGTATCAGTGCCACTAGCTCTGCAGCTTGGGCTGAATAGTGAGATGGTATTCGCGCACTGACGAGTACCTGAAACTCTCCATTCGCCAGGTGTTTCACCACGGCCACGCCTGTATATCTTTGACCGTCTTCTTGGTAGATTCTCGAAGATCCATCAATGAAGACAATCTCACCACCTGCCAGGGCATTCTCTTTTACCCTGGGGATTTTATCATAGAATTCCTCGTAGTTCACACAGTCATGTATCGGTTCTCCTTCAGTGACTGGCTCCGCTATGAACGCTGCTGGATTTACAGTTTTACATCGAACTATTTTGATTGATAGGTTGGAGATAATCACCTCATATGCAGATGCCCTCTGCGATGTTAGTGTGCCCTTCGGCTTCTCTAGTATGGCGAACAGTGAGTGCTCAACGTACAATGTCATGGAGCACCCCATCACAATGGATGATGCCTTTCCGATGGCAAACACAGCAGCAGCTAGATTTTGTTCGCATGGGAAGTGGCCCATCATGACCGGGTCCAGGCTCCCGCTGTAGTACGCTAGGGGCTTGTACCCCAGCGATGTTCGCTGAGCGAGTACTGCCATCATAAATTTGCCATCGGTTTGTGAGAACAGGTAGAAGTCCTCTGCATAATTAGGAATCCCTAGAACTGGGGCTTTACAAATTGACCCCTTGAGTTCTGCAAACCCCTTTTCCATTGCTTCAGTCTATTAATTTTTTTCCTTTGTTGCCTGGGCTTTCTTTAAGGGCTGGAGCAAGGGCTTGGTATACGAGCTGCAATCGAAGACCCATGCTCTGACATAATTGCATAGGCCTAGGAAACTTTGCATTTGTTTTATTGTGAGTGGCTTAGCCGTGTTCATGATAGCTTCAGCCCTCTCTGGGGTTACCCTTTTCCCTTCATGAGAGATTAGCTGTCCTATGTACAACACCTCCTGTTGACAGTACTGCAACTTATCCTTTGTATCCCTTCTCAGCCAGTATAGTCAATAGCTGCACAGAGTTGTGCCTGCATTGCTCTTCAGTGGTGCTGCAGATCAGCATGTCATCTACATACTGCAAAACAACACTGTCCACCGCAATATTACTTAGGTCCATTTGCAGGACTCTGTTAAAAATGGATGGAGACTCACAATACTCCTGTGGCAATCTCATGCTTTTCAGGCGCATTTGTCTGAAAGTAAATTATGTCAAATCTTGCGAGTCACAGTGCAACGGGATTGAGAAGAATGCATTCTTCAAATCGATCACCGTGAAATATTTTGCCTCAGTGGGTATATTGCATAGAATTGTAGATGGGTTAGGGACTAGAAGGAACTCGGCTTCAACAATGTCGTTTAATGCTCTTAAATTTTGGATTAAACGCCAAGACCCTCCCTTTGATTTCTTGACAGGGTAAATCACTGTGTTACAGGGTGATTCTGATGTCACTAGGATGCCCTGCTCCATCATGGTGGAAATTGTCTTCGTGATCCCTTCCTCCACCTCTCTAGATATGGGATATTGTCGCGCTCTTGGTAGCATTGCTCCTGGTTTTAACTTGATTTTCACTTCTCCTACCCCTTTCAGGATTCCTACGTCATAAGGTCCTGTAGTCCATACTGTGACAGGCACCCGTGCCATGTCATCCTCGAAGTATTCAGGACGTACCAGCACCAACATCATTCTCTTTGGCACTTCTTGTTTGATCATTTTGACCCAGAATATGAAACTTACTTCCACTCTCGTCTCTTCTAAGTCAGGGTGCTCTTCGAACAGATCATCATCAGTGACTTCAGTCACTCGATACCCTTCCTCAATGGCGATAATAGCGCACCATTGTCTTCCTTCGTCATCGTATCCTTCTACCAGTACCACCTTCCCTCTCACTGAGGCAGACTGTATCATCAAGGGAAATACCTGTCCCTCTTCTTCATGCATAGCTATTCCTGGTCTGAAAAGGAATTCATCAGGGGCTCTCATTGTTTAATCCACGAGGCCTGGCAATCCCGCCATAAGCACTCGTATGGCTTCTATTCCCACCAATTTCTTGAGCTGTTTTTGCACCGGTTCAGGCAACCCATGGGCCAATATGTGGTAAAATACAGGGATAGATTTGACCAAGACTCATGCGTTTCGCGCACCCACGGGTCTTGAAAATTCTGGATATAAATGAACGGATCCTCTGACTCTTTCATTTTCTGAGTCATTATAGCTCCCATATCTGAAGTGTCTGGGTACAACGTTTGCAGCACTTTCCACACTGCTGCTCTACAATTATTAAACAGTGCTCCGTCATGGGTTGTGTTAGTTATTGTTACCCTCGGGTACCCAGCCCGCTTCCACACATCGTCAGCCCTTTCACCAACTATGGTGATCAGGAGGCCTTTAATGTCCCCCATAGCTAAGGTGACTCCCCCCGTCATTTTCTCTAACTCGTGTATCCACTTCCCAGCTCCCGATGTCAGCATTGGAAGCTTATTTTTCAGGTTTTCTCAGTCCATGTGTGGCCATGGAAAATATTGTGGTCTTGCTCCCCCCTTTTCTAGCAGCGGGAACTGAAATGCACAATCTTCCTTTTCTTTTCCCACAGCTCTCCTGTCTACTGCTGGGGCAGCATTCCCACCTTGCCGTCTACCCGGCAATGCCCTTAATTTGCCTGTACAGGTAGATGCTGGCTCCCCCCTCTGCCCGTGGGGAGTTCCCTCATGTTGGCCATGCACTGTGGCAGGCTTTGATGTACTGGGCTCAGATTTGCTAGCATCAGACCATCGTACCCCCTGGTCCCCCGGGAGCCACTTTTCGCACCATCTCCCTTCCTCATGTGGCTCGTCCTCCGTTTCCCCACCGGAGTTGGATTCTGAATAATCCCAGTTCACGCAACTCCTTGCATCTTCTTTGTTCTGTCTGATCTCCAGCCTGTCTAGGGACAATCCCCTACTCCCACTACTTTGGGTGACATCCTCAGGGTCATATAGCTGGGTGCTCTTTAAGCGCTCGTCTTCCCTTCCCCCTTGGGGAATTTGTTCCAGCCCCATCTCGTCATATATTTTATCAATCGTTTCCCCCGATGCTTCTGGTGTCGAAGTCATCTTCAATATTTGTCCCGCTTGTACCTGGTACCGCATCGCTTGCAGGAAAGAATTCTTCTATGTCTTCAAATTCTACTGTAGGATTGGGTTTAATGACTTTCCGCTCCAAATATTCAAGATCCCGTGCCTTTTGTCTGCGTTTACATTCTATTTCCTTGTCTATTTCCTTGCGCTTCCTTGCTTCTTCTCTAGCCTTATCTACTTCCCTCATTTGTTCATTCCTACATTCCTTTGCCCTTCTAATCTCCTCATCTTCCCGCTTTTTTCCTTTCCTTTCGTGCACTCTTTTTTCTTCCTCTAATTTTAGCATGTTCTGCCTGTATTTTTCATAGGCTGCGTATTGTGTGCGACTGAGCGGTATTCCTTGCTCTTCGCGATATAGTTGTTCTCACCTCAGCCTATCCTTTCTTCTTATCCTTTCGTTCCTTATTTCCTTCTCCTTTTCTTTCTCCCTTCTTTGTGATTCATCAGGCCTTTATCTCGGCCTTACATCATCACTTCCCTTTCCATCTAATTTCAATAGTAACTATTCTCTCATCCACTCGTCTTTTGCGAATGCTAACTCATCACTTCCTTTCCACTTCTTTCCCTCTCTCTCTTTCTCGAGAGGTACGCTAGTCTGTGCCTGATCATTTCTTCCACCATTGCGTCTCTCCTTGTCCCTGGGGACTGCAAAGGCTAGATCACTTTCTTGCTCCTTTTCTTTGATCTCGTCACTACTGCACGTAGGTGACTCATATGCGGGGTTGCTATACCCCGTGGCTGCCTTAAGTTCTCTTAGCAGGTAAAAACCCTCTGACTTACTTCTGTCGACAACTGGCTCAGGCGGGGCTGGTGGCGCGGTAGGCGTCTCACCCCCCTCTGCACATACGTTTAATATCCAATCTGCGGGTGCTTCTTCTTCCTTTGTCTGCTCGAACATTTTCCAAAGTTCGAGAACAGCAAGGTGTTTTTCTAACTTCTTGCCGGTATATGTGGCATGTAGGAAAGTCGTCATATGCTGTAAGACGGCTTTAGAAAGGGACCCGTTCTGGGGCCACGGCATAAACATCTACTTGGGTAGCTGCTTGCACAAATGTGCAAGCGGGGTGACTTTCTCCATTCTTAATTTCGTCACTACCAGTATTTATACAGTTCTTTAACCTTCCAATAGTATGAGAGCACCACATACGCAAGCTCCAATCCAATATTTCCCGCCAAAATGTATACTAACAATTTATTCAAAACCCATCAATTCAATGGATTCCCTCTTAGTAACAGAATTGCGTAAAGCCAAAATGCATTTCAAACAATCATCAATACAATGATTTTACATTTGACATACAACGAGACACATATTATAGACACTTGACAGACTAGACGGACACCAGCTGGCCATACGTATACCTGCCTTCTAATCAATACCCCGTCATGGGATTTAAACGAACTCCCTTGATGACGTCTTTAAGAGTCACCTTAGCCTAATTGTCCACCCTGTGTGGGCTCTGAGTTCAAGTTTCTTCTGACCGCTGTATTAAAGCGCAGGAATAAGGCGAATCCTTTGTTTTTATCTCAGGTGTCCTCCCCCCGGTAATCCTTAGTTTTTATCACAGGTGCCCCCCTGGTAATCCTTACATTTTTATCTCAGGTGCCCCCCTGGTAAACCTTACGTTTTTATCTCAGGTGCCCCCCTGGTAAACCTTAGTTTTTTACCTTATACTCGAGTCATTAACCCCCTGTATATATATATACAGTCTTCTCTACTTCTAACTACTTTATTTTTTCTCCACCACCCTCCGTTACCTTTCCCTTACTTGTTCTAATGCCTACAAGACATTTGCCAGAGTAACAACTTTACTGTTTCACTCACCACTCGCATCTTTTCCTCTCTGGAACGTCGGGATCACCGCCCCTTCCTCTTCCAGCTTTTTAAGATTTTTCATCCGATTGGCTGCCCGTGGGAATGAGAAGGGTTATGCTGGAAGGCAGGTTCCTTCAGACCCCCTGCAATTTTTAAAGTTTTACTCTATCATTGTCCACGGGAAGCTTCTCAGTCTACTCAGCCGGAATGGCGAAAGGACTTGTGATATTGCCGAAGGTCTAGAGTTACTTCGTGCCGTTGCTTTAAAGGTGTCTTAGTATTATATATTCAATAATCAATGGCCGTAACCATCCTCTGCTACCAAGTGTACAGAGGGGCGTAATTACACTGATGGGCCCATAGATCAGTGCGCACCCTCTGGTACATGTAATACAAGATAGCTGCACCATTGAAGGTCTGGGGTGCAGGATTCACTTACTCCAACAGGACTCAATAATGAGGACTCAGTAATTTGGCAAAGAGAAGTCTGTTTAATCAAACAGAGAAACAAATGGAAATCAGCAGCTTTGCGATCACTTGTCTCGCTCCAACTTCCTCGAACTTCAGTCAAACAGCCATTTTAATAGGCAAAACTCGTCATCACTGACGTCTAATTCTATAAAAAATCATCATGCAATATAATTGGTTAGGAAAGGTAACTTAAGTATAGGTGTTATATCTGTATATGGTAACAGAGCATCAGAGCATGTGGATTGGTTAACTCTTATCGGGTCGGCGTTTACGCCCCCCTCTACATCACGCACGATGAACGTCTCTACAACTACGACGTCCTATTGGTTACAGTATCTATAGGACCCTAGATTACATGGTCCATTGTGATTGGGCAAGTTACACCCCTAAGCATAAATCTCCACTTTAATTAGCAGCATGCAGAATGGACACCCAGGTGCCTAGTGCCCCAGGATTCACCCTGCCTCCTTTCCATCAATCAGTGTTTTAGGGCGATGTGTCAATTAGTTGGCTAAGGATGGCCTCGAAACTGTAGTCTCTTATCGGGAAAAGTTATGGCATCCTCTGGTTCTGGATGACATCAGGCGGTGGTACATCTTCGCGCCTGGCTGGTCACGTGTTAGTTCACCATGAATCTGCTTCAGTTTCCTGCTTTTAGTGTATTTAATTCTCCTTGTAGTCCCGCCACCTGCGCGGGCCTCCTTATCTTGACCTTCACAGGGCAGGCTGGTATGCTCTGAAGTTTCGATTCTCCTTAGCTGAAGCTCACCTCCCTCTCTTGGGTTGACCTCGATTTCCCAGGCCCGAGCCGTCCTTTGTTGAGTTTTGATTCCGCTCTTTCCACTGGCTTGGGCTTGGATATGAAACCCGACCAGTTAGGCCTTGGCCGCCTGGGCGTATTTCTGCTTTTACAAAATGGAGTCACATGTGTACATTGTGCTTTATTGAGGTAGATATATAGTTGGCGCTTGCCGCTCTATTCTTCTACTAAGCATTGCAAGCAGTATCGATTTCTTAGCTTATTGCGTTCCAAGCCTATTTACACACATTAGCTGGTTCGATTCTTCCATTTGGGTTCACAGCTATGATTCTTTTACGTTTCAGCATCGTTTCAACTTTCGTATCTCTTATATCCATTTTAATGGCTACTCACACTGGCGTGTTACCTTTTCCATGTGCAAGTCTATCCGGGCCCTCGTCTCATTATCATTTGCCTTCCATCAAGGCTCTTTGTGTCTCCTCATGGACAGTCTGTAAATACTCATCATTTCGTATCAGTGGCTGGTATGGTTGTCTGATGGGGTACCTTGCTGCCCAGGGCTGTCTGGTTATGGGTGCTTCAACAGGTACAGCTCTTCTAATGTACACTGGGCACAGTCCCAGTCCAGCTCTTTGTTGGTTCATCTGCTCCTCATACGTCACATACCTTGGCAAGTACTTTACTGGTGCTTCGAAATGAGGGGCAGGGGTGCAGGCCATGTCTGGGACCTCCTCTACACCACTGTATTCAATTTGCAGAATAATTTTGTGTAGCCACTGTATTGAATTTAGGCAATTTTCGAGTGTAGCTACTGCCACTGTATTGAATGTAGCTGAATTCTTTAGTATAGCCACAGTTCTGAATTTAGGCGAATTTTTAGTATAGCCAGAGTACTGAATTTAGCTGAATTTTTGATTATAGCCATTGTATTGTATTTAGCAGAATGTTTGAGTGTAGCCATTGTATACAATTTAGCTGAACTTCGATGCAACTGTCCACTAACTCTACCAAAATGTGTCCAATATCCCGTATGCTCACCCTCAAACACAAAACAAAACACACTCATACGTCTATCGCATAAAAAACCTAAAACCACTGCAGTCTGCACACACACTACCCAACAAGAAAGTAAACCAATTACACATAAATTACCCAATGCACACTCATACACCGAACCCTAAAATAACGTCTAAACACTAAAAACAAACCAGCTCACAGAGACCATTTTTCCCGAACTGATGCTACCAACAGCATATCAAGGCTGTCTTGCGATGATCCCTCTGAGTCTTATCTAAGCCCTTCCAGTTCTCTTTACTTTTCAGAACTGCCAGAGTGCCTGGAGATCATGAAAATGGCAGTGGTTCGTGGAATAAATCACCATAACATGACTTAACATTGCGCCCATCGGAAAGCCTAAAACCTAAACAATCCAGTTGATTAATAGTTCTGGACTTACTGCACAAAAAATTTGCCATTTTCTCCTTCCATTATGCAGCCACTTCAAAGAGGATTGGCGGTCAGGGTCGGACTGGAGCATAAAATTGGCTGGGGCACCAATGAAAAAGTAGCCCACAGTTGCAAATAGCAACTCAATGCTTTTCTGACAGACTGCACGAGTAGATTTTTTTGTGGGGGTAGAACGTGTTGCAAATTGTGAATTTTAAGGAGTATTTGTTCACAAACACAGGTCAAAACTAGTAGCTGCACAGTCAAGTAACTCGACCAACCGGTCCACTTTGGCTAAAAAACCGGCCCATGTTGGCTCAAAAACTGGACCACACTAGCACGTTGGGCTTGCGCTTTGGGCATTGTGCTATTGCCTTATAGAACAGTCTGAGCCTGATTGGGGTCATATGAGCAGGGCTGCTCGCCAATGTTACATCTAATAAGTAATCAAACAATGCTGCAATCATTCTATTAAGCAATTCAGTGCCTTTTCACAAAGAATCCGGCAGAAGATTTCAGTTGCTCGGTTCTTTGAAATGCGCATTGTATTAACGCAGGGTACCTTTTAATTTCATGGGGTCATGCACCATGCAAATATTGCCCTTGCATAAAAAGATGTGCTTTTAATGTACTTGTTAAGGCTGCAAGCAACGACATGGATGCTGGCAGGGCATTTTTCCATGATGGGCACTGAAATAGCCCATCATGATGAAAGACAACATTTAAAAGGACTTGAAAATCTAAAGGAGCTTTGTAGGGATTTCATAATGGATTTGGAGAGATGGGCGATACTAAGTCTGTCGCTTTGGTGGAAAGTAAATGCCCTTAAAATGACCTTTGCTCCGAAAATCAATTATGTACCTGGTATGTTACTGCTGAGGTTTGGCCCACATTACTAGAAGGAGTTAGATAGGCTAATACAGAATTTTATCTGGGATGGCAAACCACCAAGACAAAAACTTTCAAAGCTTCAATTACCTCTAGATAAATGTGGACTTGGGGTTCCTAATTGCCATGCTTATCACTTGGCGTTTACAGCTCAATTCCTTGTCCCATTTCTTAATAATGATCCAGACAAATGGGCGATTACAGAGGCAGGCCTTGCAGGCCCATTGACCCCTAGAGCAATCTTATCAATAATGGCAAGTCCGGGATGTAAGAAGAACCCCACAACTGAATTTTTGCAAAGTGTGTGGAAAGATCTACAAGGCCTGCTGGGAGTTGATGCCTTAAAGGAGCCAGAGGACTTTCTTTGGCTTAATGCTGGGATTAAATGCAATCGGAGATCATTATTTGACCCCTATCTGACCATTCTGGGAGGGGTCAGATCGATCGGAGACCTTCAAAATGATGGGAAATGGCTTACAGTTAAGGAGGTGAAAGCAAAATGGGATATTCCAGACTTTTCAATCATGGCCTACAGACCGTTGAAAAAGGCTGTAGGAAAGGTGGATTGGGCAAATGGAGTAGGTTTGGATCTTTTTACTATCAAATCCAAAAAGGGAGAAGGAGGTCTGGCCAGCAGGGTTTATAAATTGATTGTTACAAGATATAAAGAGAATGATAGTTTACGGGAAGATTGGTGTAAGAGGCTAGATTGTGATATTACTGCTGAACTCTGGCAGAGAATGTGCAAAAACGTCAATCTTTGCTCAATTAATCTGGGTGAAAGATCCAGGCAAATTAAAATTTTAAACAGGGTCTTTTGGACCCCAGAACGCTGGTATAAAAGAGGTCTTTCTGATTCTGATGAATGCTGGGGCTGTGTACACCAGATTGTCACCCTGGAGCACATGATGTGGAACTGCATAAGAGTGCATGATTTTTGGCTGGAAATGTGTACAATATGTGAGGAAGTGCTTGGCGAGAGAATTGATTTTGACTTTAAGACGATGATCCTGGGCGGGAATGAGTTACTGGAAGATTTGACAATTTCTCAAAAGAAGTGGCTTCTTAGAGGTGCTGAAACTGGTAAGAAAATGAACTTACGTGGGTGGAAATCTAGGGTCTCTCCATCTATAGGCGATTGGATTGATGAAATGAATAAACTTGCTGAAATGGAAAGGACAATCTACAGGAGGGAAAGGAAAGCGAATCTTGTTGAAAAAATTTGGGGGAGATTTATGGAATTTGTACTAGTTTCAACATATCTTGTTAATATTGTGGGTTGGTGGGTGGGGTATGGATATGAATTGTATATTTTTTAAGGCTTATGTATATAGTTTGCACTCCTTTCCTGAATGATTTATTGTTCTTATGTATTTTTGACTTTAATTTTGCTATGTGTCTTTCTGAACAAAATGAAAATAAATACTTTTTAAAAAACATTTAAAAGGACAGCAGCTGCTCATACTGCATGAATTACTTACAGGTAATCCTGATTACTTCTCGTCATAGTCTACCTTGTCACAGTACTTACGTACCGCCTCGCTTGCCTTGACCAGTATGGAATGGGCAGATTGAGTGGAAATTGACCAACGTGAGCTGAAGGCAGGACAGGAAGAAAATAATAGAAAGAGAAGGTTTCCACGATGGAGGCTGGTGACCTCAGAAGCAAATAAAGGGACGAGCGAGGAGGACGTGGATGTAATGCTGACTCCCCAAGTGACAAGAAACACATGGAAGGGTCATAAATGCCCTTCTGCTGCTTGGTGCATCCTCCAAATTGAATGGTCCCAAGAGAGCGTGTTGCCTTCCTTTGCAAGGAAACCTGCATCCTGCGGCTAAATACGGGATGCATTTTTCTGTGAGCATTGTTACGTTCTGGCTCTGCGCTGCGGTGCCTGGGGAGACAGAACGTCGGAGGCCTCGGAAGTAGGCCGCAGTGGCGCAGCTCCGGCAGGAGCGAAATAAGACACACCACACCTCGTTAGTATCTCGGCCCGGAACTGCCTCCCATCCGTGGGGGGGGCTTTTATTTAGACGCCCTGCATCACAGCGTTGCGGAACGCAGGGCGGATACAACATTCCTCCTTCATTTTAACTTAACTCAACAAAACATGTCATACATCTCTGCAAATACTTCAGCTACAAATAAGGGGCCTCCCCCTCTCATAGTTCTCATGGGGCTGACTACCACACATAGTCTTTGAGCCGAGCTGGTGGCTTGGAGGCGGTTCTCAAACCATATCTCCCACCCCTGGAGCTGGGCCCCACTGTCTCATTGGGTGTCTCACCTTCCATGTCTGGCTCACCCATGTCAGGTTTGCTCCACTGCTCCCACGTTCTGTCACTCACTTCATCTTCTTCCTGAGGGTGATGGGGTTCTCGTTCGGCTGTGGGTCTTCATCTTCTTGGAGACATTCTCCATCAGTCCATAGGTTGCGTGGCACAGCCTTGAACCACGACGCATTTCGTGTCACCTGTCGGTGTCCTCTTTGTACAGTTATCATGATCTCCTGTTTCTCACTGACAGTCCATGGGAGAGACTCATAGCGGGAGTCCAGTTTGGACTTTGTTGGGTTTCGCAGCATGACCACCTGGTCTCCCACCTGGTGGTCGGATGGTTTCGACCTCCTCTTGGCGCTCATGTGTGCATTGGCTCCCGTTCTCCTTCTTTCGGTGCGCTCATTGTCATTCCTGTCCGGGCTTCTGCTGGGGTGATGTGGAATGGAAGACTTTATGACTGTGCCAAACATCAGGTTGGCTGGCGGGACACCAGTCGTGCTGTGAGGGGTAACCCTATAGTTTCGCAGAAAACGATAGAGGTCGACTTTCCACGGACTGGCATTTGCTCTTAATTAGCCTCAGCACTTTGTTGAGTGTCCTCATGAATCGTTCCACATCCCCATTTGCCTGGGGCCACCTTGGCATGATATGATGGTAACGTATGTTTAGTTCTTGCAGATATTGTTTGAACTCCTCCCCTTGGAATGGTGGGCCATTATCACTCTTTATTCTTGTGGGCAGTCCATGCGTTGCAAACATCTTCTCAATGGCAGGGATGACCACTTCCGCTGCAGTGGATTCAACGATTTTGATTTCGGGGTATCGGGAGTGGACGTCAATGGCCACCAGGAGATGCAGGCCTTCTTGCAGTTTGCAAAAATCGATGCTTATTGCGTTCCATCTGCCAAATCCATGTTCTGCTGATTGGATGGGTTCAGGGTCAGGTGGAGCTCTGGTTATCTGGCATGGTAGACAGGTGTTGATTAGTCTTTCAACCTTCTCATCTATCTGTGGAAACCACACTCGGTGCCGGATTTGAGCTTTCGTCCGGGCCATTCCTTGGTGGCCTTCGTGGGCTAACGCCACTATTCTGTCCTGAAGGCTCGGCGGGATGATGACGCGATTTCCCCTGAGTAGTAACCCTTGTTCCGTTATAGGTAGGTCCTGCCGTATGGTGAACATCCCCATGAGAAACACCTTTGCTTCCGCTGTCCTGTTGTGGGTGTTCTTTATGAAGGACTTCCAATCGCCTGAGATAATGGTGTCCTTTACTAGGTCACAACACGGGTCTTTGTGTGTTTCATCTGCAATGTCATCGATGCTGACAGCCTTTAGTCTCATGGCACGCACCACCTGGCAGATATGTTCCTCAGTCTCTTCGGCTACTTGAACTTCTTGTGGAGTCGCCGCTCGAGGGTATCTTGAGAGGAAGTCTGCAGGGTTCCCACTTCCTGGCTGACAGGCCAACTCGAAATTGTACTGTTGGAGATGTAGCAGCCATTTGGCTATTCTGGCCGGCGGGTGGGAGGATGTGCCCATGAAAATTTGCAGCAGGGATTTATGGTCCGTAAACGTTGTGAATCTTCTGCCATACAGATAGAGGTGGAAATGACGACACCCCCAAAGTACAGCAATTGCCTCCTTCTCAATGTGGAAGTATCGTTGCTCTGTTATTGTGAGAGCTCTTGACGCGTATGCAATTGGCCTCTTCTCACCCTCTTTGGTCACCTGTATGAGGATGGCCCCTAGGCCTACGGGGCTGGCATCCACATATAGTTCAGTTGGGAGTGCGGTGTCATAGTACGCCATTTTCGGGTCCGCCGACAGCGACTCTTTGATGTTTTCAAAGGCTTCCTGACACGTTTTGATGTTTTCAAAGGTTTCCTGACACCATTCCCACTTTGTGTCGAGTTTGGTAAGTTCTCGAAGGGGTTCCGAGAGTGTGGCCAAATTCCGAATGAATCTCCCACAGTATGTGGCCATCCCCAAGAAACGTGTCATGGGTGGTCTCGCAGCCTGGATGTCTGCAACTTTCTGGGGATCCGGTGATATGCCAGTGCTGCTGAACTTGTAGCCAAAGAATGATATTTCCGTTTTGAAGAATTCACATTTTTCTTTGTGAATAGTTAGTCCAGCTCCTTCTAGTCTTCCCAGGAGCATCTGTAGCCTCCTCAAGTGTTCTTCACTGTCCTGGGCATGGACCAGGATGTCGTCACTCACATTTAGGACACCTGGTATGCCCCAGATGACCTCCTGAATTGTCTGTTGAAAAACTTCGGCAGCTGAGGAGATCCCAAAACTCAAACGCTTATATCTTCGCAAGCCAATGTGTGTCAAAAAAGTGGTTATGTAACGAGATTCCCTATGCAGTTTCAGCTGGTGGTATCCTGCTTTCAAATCAACTTTGGAGAAAACTTTTGACCCCATGAGATCAGCCACAATTTTGTCTGTGGTAGGCAGGATGTGGCACTCCCGCTTGGTGGCAGCGTTCGGGAGACGCATGTCGATACAAATCCGGACTTTTCCAAGCTGTTTGGGTTTTTTTGTGACTACCATCGGGGAGACCCATGGTGTAGGTCCCATTACTTCTTCTATTATGCCGGCTTCTTCCAGCACTTTAAGTTCTTTTTCCGCTTGTTCGCGCATGTGGAATGGGGTTCTCCTGTGTTTTGCGGCCTTTGGCTGGACCGACTCGTCAATGTGGAGTTTGATTGCCTTTCCTTTTAAGCATCCTATTCCTTTTTGCAGGTTGGGATACTGTGCCAGGATCTTCTCGATTTCTTGTGCCTCCTTTACTTGACAGATGAACTTTACTAGCCCCAGGTCTTCAGCCGCATCACCACTTAGAAGGATTCGATGCCCGCATTTACCATGTAGATTTTTGACGGTAAAATGTTTTCACCATGGCTGAGGGCACTGCAGAATCTGCCAACCACCGGTAGGGTTTTCCTGCAACCATATACGAACAGAAAAGTGTCTGTGTCCTTCAGGTCCGGTTGTGGCTGCAGTGTTTGAAATGTGCTTATGGGCATAACATTTACGGATGCTCCCGTGTCTATGGTCATCCATACCTGTTGGTTTTGGAGTGTGACCTGGCACTGGTGCCTCCTGGGCCCTTTTTTTGACGTGGCATGTCCATGATTCAGGGCTGATACCAGGTAGACCTTTCTGCCCTTCTTCCACTGTTCCCTGCTAGGCTCCTGTTGGGTCCCGGTCCTGTCATCTCCTTCCTCCTCAGTCGAGGAGTTTGTCGTTTCCACTCGCCGGGCACTTGCTTGCTTCTTTTTCTTGGTCCCACTCTTCTCTTGGGGATTTTGTGCTGGTGGTTGTGGGGTGCTCGATGACCGGCACACCTTAGCATAGTGGTCCTTCCTGCCACATGCACTGCATGTTGTCCCTTGCGCCGGGCAGTTTGGCCGTCAATGTCACGGTCCACCACACCATCCGCACTCCATATGTCCGGGGATTTGTGGCTGCCATCTGGCATGTGTGTAATTTCCGTCAGTCTCATCTCTTGTCGACTGTCTATTGGTGACTTGGGCTACCATGGCTGCCGTGAGGGCAGGCTGTACTTTTTGAAGAGTAATGCCCATGTGAGCGGCCCTAGCATGTGCCAGTTCTCTTTGACGACCCAATTCCAGGATGCGTGTTAGGGCGATGCCTCTTTCACTCAGTATCATTCTTTTCAGTTTCTCAGATTGGATGCCCTTGATATCTGTCTTCGGATTTCTTTCTCAACTTCGTGAACTCGCACGATATTGCCAGCTTCCTGAGTTAGGTGTGGTAGGCATCTAAGGTCTCCTCTTCTGCTTGAATTATGGTGCAGAATATAAAGGTTTCGTAATCAGGGTTGACTTGTGGGAGAAAATTAGCCGTCAGAGCATCCTTCGCTTGCTGGTAGATGTCCTGGCCATCATCAATGGTTAGCGAGTTAAAAATACGTAGCACTTCGTCCCCCACATTTAGCAACAGATGTGATCTCATTTTTATGTCGGTGGTTATGTCCTTACATTCCATTGCCATTTCAAATGTTTTAATCCATAGCTGCCACCGGGGGCCAACTGATGATGGATCCGTGAATGGGTCAAATGGCTGTATCATTACAGAGGAGCCCCCTTGTGGGCGAGCTTGCGGTGATGACATTGATAGATTAGCCGCAAGTCTCGAAGGAGTGCCGGGCCTGGGGGTGGACGCGCCCGTCGCCCCCTGATGGGGTTTATTCGCCTCACCTTGGTGCGTAGCTTCAGGCGTCTGTGGTCCCCTCTGTGGCTGAATTCTCGAGCTGTAGTGGATGGGTCTGCTGCCTCGATCCAGGTGCTTACCACCTCTGGTTGCCGTGATCACAAGTGCATGCCGCATGTGTGGCGTCTTCCTGCGTTGTGCCGTGGTGCATTTGACCCCTGCATGTCAGTGGGTGGATAATGCAGTTCCTTATGGCCATGAGTAGACACTGTATCTCCTCTATCAACTGGGGCTCGTATAGAGCATGAGATGATAGAGAAGGTAGATGCCCCCCCCCCACCGGGTGTCCAAAAATTTAGCGTGTTGCTGCTATTGTGAACAGCTGACAGGGCGTCGAATGTGTGTGCTGGGTCCCGTTCCCCTCGTCACCAGTGTTACGTTCTGGCTCCGCACTGCGGCGCCTGGGGAGACAGAATGTTGGAGGCCTCGGAAGTAGGCTGCAGTGGCACAGCTCCGGCAGGAGCGAAATAAGACACGCCACACCTCGTTAGTATCTCGGCCCAGAACTGCCTCCCATCTGCAGGGGCGGGGCTTTTATTTAGACTCCCTGCGTCACCGCGTTGCGTGGAGCAGGGCGGATACAACAAGCATTCGCTAAGCTGCGTCGTCGATGGGTGCCCTTCAAAGAAGCCAGTGATCCGCCTTTAAGTTTTTTTCAAGTACGTGAAGTGGATTTGAATCGCCCCCTAAATATGCCCAGGAGAAAGAAAGACAAGCCTGCATTCAGCTGCTGCAGTTTCGGGGCCTTACACACCTGCCAGTTACGTGGCATTTCCGGACTGTTTTGTTATCGTTGTCATTACATATTTCTGAAGTGGACATGGCTTCCAAATGGCAAGTGTTTATTTTGATGGCATTTCAAACACGGCATGAGTACGGTAATGAGTTTGGGTCAGGTGACTGTTCTTTACCGAGACAGCCCTAATATAATATTTACTTTATTTTAGCTTTCGTTGTTTCTATTTATGAAGCGACGAAGCACTGGCGCCATGCCCTATTACGGTTGAGTTAATCTGTGTAGTTCTGCACTATCTTGCTGCTTGGTGCGGTAAGTACTCAGCTTATGCTTTAACTCTCTGTTCTCCAAATTGATTTTCCAGCTCTCAACAACTTCTTTTTCCTCCGGTCTCATAAACAACGTAAACCAGTCTTTTTATTGTCCAATAATCAACCAATGGCGCTGTAGTGCTTCATACAAAGTGATTTTTTAAGCATAAAGTCTCTGCAGTTAAGTTTGCAATAGATACAAAGTGAAAGGTTTATTCCCATGATTGCAAACAGCTCCTATCAACTCCTTTGCCTCCACCAACGACCCTTGACAACATGTCACCACATGTATAGGTCCACACTAATCTCTCTAGCGGACGGCAACCAGTGGAGTAACTTTGCTGAACATGTTGGGGCGACATGACATGTAAAGTAAAGGGGCCCCTGCCAAATGAAGTGCACAAAATGGTGTGCCAAGAAAGTTGGGGAACACAAGCACCCATCCCCCCTTAAAATTACTCCCATGGTGGCAACTCTGGGCGTCAGCTTTTAACAATCATTTCACAGGACACTGTATGCACACCTCCTTAAAGGTTGATTGGTCCCTCCATGTCCCTAGAGCTTTTAATAACTGAGGCCAGTACTTCGATGACAGGCCAATCGTATTTTACAAGTTCTCTGCATTCAGAATCATAACTTTGTTAAAGTACAGTTTATTCTTCTAACTGGCAGAAGCAATGATGATTGAAAAATTATTTTAGCATGTTTTAGCATGTTAAATGATCTTTTTTTCTTCAAATTTCCATTTTACACAACGTTTTGTTTTGGAAAATACTGACAGTTTCCCATAATTTAGAAAGCTGAATTTGTGAAAATACAATACCTGTCAGTAGAGTTGTACGGTTGCACGTGTTTATTCGCAGCTATTTTCACTGAGGCTTTTTCAACCGTGGAGTTTTCATCGTGACCGACTTTTTTTTTAAATGGTTGGTTCCCTGCCACCCACCATCTAACTCACCACCTCATCCTGCACCCCCACCACCCCCAAATCCCTTACCCAAACACACAACACATGTATTCTTTTTTTTAAATGGCCAAAACAGCCGGGACGAAAACACCACGGTTAAAATGGCACAGTGAAAATAGCCACGATTAAAACATGGTAAACATCCCATACATATCGCTTTATTTATCTGGTGAATCATCCAATCGTCTCAACACTATTTTGGTCCCAGTGTATTAGCCATACTTTTTGTATACACCCATTCTAGGCACTGTTTACCATTTCACCATTAGGTGGTTCCTTGCCATTCAATGGGGTGGAAGCACTGGTACCTGCGAGTGGGAGGAGATTGTGACGCAGGTGTCTTTTCAAGCACATAAGTGCTTAGATGTCAGTTGCTCTATCTAGCATTGGTGGCCGCAGGGTTGAATACCTACTGGCCAGTGCATACTTGATAGATTGGGGACTGAAGTTCGAATCTGGCATGAGCCTCATTGTATTGCATTGCATTGTATTTATTTTGTTACGCGCCGAAAGCCGCAGGCATCAGGGGGCGGACATAAAGAGAGAGAACTACGAGTAAGACAGGACAGGGAACAAGAGATCTAGTTAAGGTGTTGGGTAGCTTTATTTAAAGAGCAATGTTTTCAATTTATTTTTGAAAATCTGAAAGTTGGTTTCTAGTCTGAGCGTGGTAGACAGGCTATTCCATTTTAGGGATGCTTGAACTGGGAAAGAGCGTCCCATTCCATTTGCTTTCTTTGTCTGGATGATCTTAACTAGACCTTGGTTTTTTCTCAGTGATCATCCTGGTTCATACAAGGATATTTGCTCCTTTAGGTAGGTTAGGGCAGAGCCGTAAAGGGAGTGGTGGACAATTGTGGCCGCTTTAAATGTAATGCGCTCTTCCACCGCCAGCCAATGTAAGGCTTTTCTGATCAAATTGGTGAACGCCTCATCTGCCTTTTGACCCTTAAATCAACTGGGTCCCACAATTCAATCCACAACACCATTTTATACTGGTGGCATTTATTTTGTATTTAATTATTCTTTTGGTGCTCTGTGCTTTTTTACTCTGATTTTGGGGTTCAGGAAATAAACTCTCGGGAACAAGCAGCATATTTACTACCTACAAGATAAACAGAAATGCTTTGCTGTACAGTACACTTCTTGATGAACCCCAATCCACTACCTTGTCAA
The DNA here is from genome assembly GCF_040938575.1 of Ambystoma mexicanum. Taxonomy (NCBI): domain Eukaryota; kingdom Metazoa; phylum Chordata; class Amphibia; order Caudata; family Ambystomatidae; genus Ambystoma; species Ambystoma mexicanum. Next base: position 836,458,043 of record NC_090923.1, read on the forward strand.
AACCAGTGTTCCACTCAAGCTCTCCTCAAGCTGTCCTCCCTCTTCTCTAACCGCCCCTCGAATCCATCACACCTGAAAGCAGCTGGGTCCATGTCAATAGGTGCAAGAAGCAAACACCTTGAAAGAGGCTGGGGGCGGTTACAAGAACTCTGAAGGAGGTTATCATTTGCATATGAGTGGTGTACCCTCACACCACAGCTACCAAAACCCAAAAATGTAATGGTTCTTGAAGAAAGGTAAATAATGAAAAAAAGGCATGCCATCCCATATCACATATTTCAATATAGAAGTCACGATAAATACAAATCATTGTGATTATTTTACCCAAAAAAAACAAAAATGATGTTGAGGGACCCTCGGATGTGGAAACAAGGCACAGTCACCACACACAAATAGATACGCCAGACACGAGGTTCTGTTCCCAAAATCTACCACTTTTTCGGTGCACAGAGATCAATTATGAAACGGTACGGTACCTCGTTACCCCCTTTCTTGTACATGGGAAGAATGGGGCGTGTACATACACTACGTGTAATCTCTTCAATCACTCCCAATTTCACCAAATCAGAAACAATACTTTTCAATCCTTTTTCTCCTTCTGCTGAAATTTTACACTGCGGAATACGCAGTAGCGTTATTCCTTCTTTCAATGTAATTTTTACTGGCTCTATTTTCAAACATCCCACATCATTGTCATTCACGGCCCAAATGCAAGTTGGTACTGTACTCAATTCCCCTGTTGAGGGTTCCGCCATAAATTCAGATGTCGGCATAGCCTAGGGAGAAATAATCAAAAATACCCCAACTGGTGCACAATGTATAACTGTGCTTAGTTTTTTCAATAGATTCAATCCTAAAAGATTCTCCCCACAATGCTCTGTTAAAAGAAATGGACAATGTTCAGTAAAAGGCCCTATTGTCACTGCCACTGATTGGGACTCAGGGTTTATTACTGGGGTACCTGCAAAGCCTACTGAGATATTTTGTGGCCCTGACAGAGGTATGTCTGGAACCAAGTGATGATCTATCGAGCACTTTTGTGCCCCTGTATCTATGAGGAATCTATGCTCATCATTTCCGATTTTCATCTCTACGTAGGGTCCTTTCTGGTTCACTGGAATTGACACTGGTTCCGACCCCTGTCCTGGGCTCTCCTATTTGGGTAACAACACGTCATCCGATGTATAGTCACCACTGTTATTATAGTATGCACCTGTCTGGTTATCAAAAATGTTCCCCGCTCTCCCTCTATTTCCCATTTGTGCACCTTGCTGATTTTGACTCTGAATAGTTTGATTCGGAGCCTGGCCTTGATTCTGTGTATCATTCCCTTGATTATTCTGATGCTGCTGCATATGATTTCTGTTGTGACCATTTGTTCCCATGTGCCCTCTGTGAGGCCTTCTCTGACTATATCCGCCTCTATTTTGCAAATGCAGACATTGTGCCCGCCAGTGTCCTTCCTCTCTGCAGTATGCACATTGATTTAATCCCAAAGGCCCTCCATGCATATTCAAATTTCCCATACTCTGTGCATTCCCCTTCCCCTGTGGTGTCCTGCTATCTACTGGAATAACACTCCTACTATCGTCCGCAGAGCTTCTATTCTTATTTACAAAGGATACTCATTACATATCTCATTTATCTTCCCTACCGAAGTCCTAGGGCTTGACATCTATCTCATCGTTTCCCGCACACACACCTGCAATCTTTGTCTATCACCTATCTGTCTGGGTGGCGGCAAGGATTTCTGCATATACAGTCTTGACACTCTCTTCCTGCCCCTCTCAATATTCTATCTCTTATTCCCCGGTGTGGCGAATACTTCAGAATACTCTTCATCCAATTCATTCTTAATTTCAAACAGTTGCTTCACATGCTGTTCTATTTCTTCATCTCTCCCTCTACAATGGGCTAATGCATTTAAATCCAACAATCGTTGTGGTGGTAACTTCCCAATTAACATTTTCCATTGTCCTGACAGATATTCCCCCATGCATTGCATTGCAACAATACCTGTCTTTCGTTGTTTCTTCTGAAGTCATATAGGGACGCTAGCGTGGATCCCTCATCATTATCGTCTATATAAATTTCCGCCTGTTCTTGCAGCTCACGCTTTCTCTCCTTACTGATCGCGCTGCTCAATTCCACTCATGGGAAGGGCAGTCGGGACAGTGGCACCCTCTTGATCAGGAGGTGCAGAGGGGGCAGTGAGAGTGGGATCTATCTGCTGGGGCTGTGGCAATTGCGAAACACTCGGGGCTGGCTGGCTAGTGGGCAGTGCAGTGTCTGATCTAGCATGTGGCTGTGCTGCTGTTGGGAGGGGCTGAGCAACGGGAGGGAGTTGAGCGACGGCTACTGCCGTAGTCTTTTTAGTTTCACTCCACGGGCCCTGTTTTGTTTCAGTTAAGATTCTGTTTATTAATTCGTCTGATGGGTGTAGCTGTTTTTGTGGATATATTTTTTCTATGTTTAATTCATCGCGCCGTCTTGCCTTTCTCAAGCTATTACTCCACTCCTCCTCCTCCTTCTCCTCAACTTTCTCCGTCTTTGACTTATCCCTGCGCGCATGTTTCTCTCTACTTCTAAATCGGAGCATTGCTTCCCTCCTCCAGTCCCTAAGGATATCAAGTGCTCCAGGGCGTGCTCCGTTACTCATCAACACCTTTTCCAGGTTATCTATACGTTCCATCTCAAAACTCCCATCCCTCCGCCACTAAAGATTTTCCTGTTTTCTGGTTTGCTTATGCCAAGTTTCACAAAACATTATCGCTCCCATACCATACCTTATGTACATTTCATAAGCCGGCGTTCCTCCCTGAGGTGCTTCCTGGCCAGTTTCCAAAGATTGTTCACTGCAGCAGAAAAATCCTGCTAAGGTGGACAATACCCCAGGCATGTTTTAACCTTACCCTTGGCTAAACAAACTTACTCTGGGTGTTTGATTTTGTAAAATCAACTCTCAACCAATATCAGGATCACTTACGAATCGGGGCACGACTCAATCAATTTGTCGTTTCAAGACACAATTCGTCCATATACTGACGCAACCAATGACGTTGTGTCTGCATATCTCAGCTCTGCCTCGTTTCGGGACCCTCGCCTCCTTGTTCGATCAGGGATCAGCTGTGTGCAGATCTGCAAAGGAGTCTCTTATCGCTTTCGCAGGGGCGCCCCGAACACCTCTTGATCCCGTCCTCGCCGTTCTTACCACCTTCCTTATTTTGCAACATACACGATGGAACAAGTGGGGTAGGGTCCCTATTCGGGCGCAATCCGTGAGGGACCCTCAGATGTGGAAACAAGGCACAGTCACCACACACAAATAGACACGCCAGACACAAGGTTCTGTTCCCAAAATCTAGGGTTTATTGCAATACAAAATAGTCCCAGTTGGCCAAGTGGTCCCACGCCCCGCGACGTGTGTCTAACAGACCTCGGGGGACGCTAGAGCAAAAAGAAACGTACATCAGTTACATATATATGAACGGAGCATCGTACAATCAGTATGACACATTTGATGCCGCCCTAATTCATTTCCCTTTGAATTAGAGACGATGATTGACCAGTGTGACAAATATGACACCTTAGACCACCATATTTAGTAACAGTTTGCAATCTCCAGTTTTACAGACACCATTCTTTGTTTGTGAGAACACAGCGTTTCTGTTTTTCATGGGCAAGCTGCGCGTAGGAGACTGGCACATACCAGGCTTCACTATCTCTAAGTTTCGATTCTCGCTCTAGAAGTCAGCCCGCTCTCTGGGGCCTCACTGGGCTCAGAAAGGGGGGCCATAAAGAAAATCATAATTCAACTCTTTAAATGCTAGTTTCGTACATTGCTATTCTTTCAGGAGACTCGCTGGCATTCGTATACTGATTAAATGCCTTGCTCCCTGTCTTCAAGGATACGTGAGGCTGGAAATCAGGCATTCCTGTCTGGCTCTCCAGTGTAATGTTTCAACATGTTTCTTAGCCTTGGACCATTTAAGCGAAATAATATCTACAGCAAAGCAGTTTTACATGAGGCAAAGTGCCAACATTAGAGAGAGCAGAGAGAGAAAACAAAATGGCGATTCTGGTCATCTTAAAATGGCTTCACCCTTGTTCAACTAATGGCTACGTAATAACTAATGACTAATGAACTTATATTCTTACACTGTAAATGAGGCGGTTGGTCTTCGGCCAACCAATTATCATTCATTTCCGGACCCTCAAGGGGTGCTTAGTTTTTATGGACTGACACTATTTGATCTGTGGATTGGGATCTGATCCCTGGACCTGTACTCATAACACAAGTACAGTCCTACTCGTCCTTTGATCAATATGCAGAATTTATTTATCGACAAAGTCCTCGCTTGAAATACCTAATGCTTTTTCCAGATAAAATGATTTGAAGAATATATATGTTATTTCGATTGGATCTGATTCACACCAAGTCAGAACCAGACACTGGATGAAGAATCAGGATATGCAAATAGATCAAACTTGTAGATTCTGTAAAGAAACTGTAGAATCTTTATAACATCTATTTTTATATTGTCTTCATTTTGAAAAAACAAGGGTAAGCATGTTGAAAGAATTCACAAATGCCAATACTATTTTTGCAAGAAACTGCACATGGAAGCATTGTATGTGGGGAACAAGTAATACGGCTATTATTGCAATGGTCCGTCTGGTAAACTATATTAGAACCGAAATGGAAAAAGATTACTCTGCTATTTGGTACAAAACAAAAAAAAAAAATAACAAAAAAAACTAATGCTGGAAAATTATGATATGAATATTTGACATTGAAAAAAGTTATTTCCTAAGTTTTTAGGATCTATCTTCTCAAGATGTGTTAATGTAAAATGTATTTTATGAAGTTATTTGTAAAGGTGTGTACACCAAAAACAAATTTTAAATAAAAAAAAATCTCTACTATTTGATCTCCTCCTTTGGGTTCTCGTACCAACTCTTGCGGACAACACCCAATTCTTCTTCTCTTTTCCTGAACTCTCCTCTGATCTCTCTATCAAAATTTCCAACTGTCTCTCTGCCATTAAATATTAGATAGCTTTGCACTCGCTGATGTTAAACTACCAAAACAGAGGTACTCTTCTTCCCTGTCAAAAGCTCTCTCTCATGTCTTCCTCTGCCTATTCAGTTCCCACTTGACACTCTCCCCTACTCTTATTTAGCTATAAACCTCGGCGTCATCTATGACCCTCTAACACCTTCTCTACTTTCATTTCCAAAACTGGAACAGCAGCTTGCCTCAACATCCTAAATATTAGGAAAATCAGGCACCTCCTTGCTTTCAACACTGCCAAGCATCTCTTAACCACTCTTGTCTTCTCTAAACTGGACTTCCGTGCCAGCATCCTCTTTGGTCTCCCCAGCTATGCTTTCAGCCTCTTGACAAGATCATTAACTTCGCTACCAGGATTCTCTTTGAGCTGCCTCACTTCACACCTACTTCCTCGTACCGTCACCAGGCTGGATGACTGATGATGCAAAACAGGGCAGGATTTACATTTCTTCTCAGGGTACACAAATCTGTCCACGGTAAGGCACCACTGTATATATCCCCCTCTATCCAACTCTACAAGCCTTCTCCGTTCTGCCTCTTTGACTACCTTTGTGGCTCCTCACCCTCCCTTTGCTTCCTCTCGCTTCTGCTCTTTCTCTCTTCTTGCTCCACTTGCAGGAATTCTGTTCCCCAGACATCCAAGAAACAGTCCAAATGGATTCTTTCAAAACCAAACTAAAAGCCTACCTCCTCGTCTCTGAGTTACCGTCTTAACCTACCTCTCATCTGCCTGCTAGCTAACATGTTTCACTCGCCTCTAACCTGTCACTGTCTCTCACTTCTTCTGCTTACAGTCTAGCACTTCACCCATCATGGTCGCATCCCGAGCACAGCTGGCTGTACTGTCTACCTGCACTTAAAAATGTGCAATGTCGGTTTGTCTTTAATATATGTATGCCCACTTATGTATTGTCCCCGGTGACTGTTCCATTTAATCCCCTCCACAACCTGATCAGAATGTACCTCAAACACACGACATTGTAACAAACTCACTGCTTCCTGTCAAATCTAATTTCTTATTTCTGTGATCAAAACAGCATTGTTCCTCCTGTATATAGGAAAATAGATAAATAAATAAAAAAACTTTTTTTTTCCGCTTGACTTGGGCACCATGACACATGTGGAGACTTTCTCCAGTTAGCAAGTCATTGGACAGTACACCATGACTAACCAAACTGTGAGGTTAACTACTGCACCAAGCATACATGAACTGTGACCCCATACTCTATTGTTTTTCTGTAGCCTAGTTATAAATATTAAAACAGAAGCATCAATAAACATTTTTAAAAGTCACTTCCAAAAAGCATTGATGGAGGTGTTAGTCAAATTCTGCTTTGCTGCCTTTTTGCCACGGGTTGAATGCTTCGACCTTAGAACTGCATTTGTCATGGAGCATGAAAAGGTGAGGTTGGAGTGGGGGCTGTACTAGACCTGCCATGCCATGCACAGACGTTGAGCGCTGCCTTCTCCCCCAAACCCAGGCAGGTCCCAGTGGCTCCTTGTCCCATTGCCAATTCTATGGCATTAGAGACTTACATCCTCCTTTCCTGCTTGATCCCCCGCATACCATGTGTCCCTCTGGTCCACCCCTTTGGTCAGAGAAAGAACAGGCGAAATGAGGCATTGTTAAATTACACACTAAAAACATGTTGGCAAAGGATGAGCAAGTCATTATACTAAACACTGTATGGGTGACATGTTCTGCTTACTATTGAGACCCTTGGTCACTTTTGAGCAGTATGAGCATTGGTGCAAGCTAGTTAATTTTGATGGATTGGAAAACATGGCAGCACTTCCTGTTCTGCTGTGGACCATTGTGAGGAATTCGAACATCCACACGGTGGAGGTGCTCTCGCCTGGGCTTTTTTAAACATTTTAAATTAAATTGAATGATGGTAGATCAACCTCTGGAAAATGTGTGGAGCTAATCCACACACATTTTGATATGCTCACCACACGACATACACATAGACCCGTATACTCTGGGTGGACACAGCCTACAGGCGTATTCACCCCAGTCATATTTAGTTGAGATATGACAGGTAGAGTAAACGATTCATCTCCAGAAGGTGAGGGCTAAACCTACCCCCTGCCATGTTCAGCCTAACTAACAAAGACTCCATGGATACGCCCTGTCCTTTGGTTGAGCCATGTAGCTGGTGTCAGCATTTGCATACTAATCAGAGTTTAATTCAAACAGACCCCCATGGGGCCTGGCTGCAGAGGCTAACAAAGGAGGCAGGAAACCCCAGCAACCTTTCATATGCACTGTGTCAACCTGAAGCCAGCTCCCGACGTCAGTATCGATTGACAGTGAAATGTCATGTCAGGGACTGCGTGGTTACAGTAGCCATCCTCACAGGGAGACCCCATTCAAAAGGCACGAGTGTGTGGATTTATGGAGCCAGAAAGTCTGCTCTTGTTGCCGCTTCAAGGGAGACCTGTCGCCTTAATCAGGAACTACAGAGTGCTCCAGTAACCAGAGGGATCCTTTGATCAAGAAGGTGAGTGGGACTTAGTATTAATTTTACCTTTTCTGTTGCAAAGCACACTGGTTATGACCTCACGATACAGCAGATTGTTTGTTGGGACCCAGGATTGGTTAATTAAGGTAGGCTTAGCCTACAGCAAACCCTGTTGTCCATTTGGCTTTAAAGGAGGGCAAAGCCCCTCTTTTGGCAGATCATCTGAAGACTTTGAAAGGAGTAGCAAGAGAAACTAATCATTGGACCATGGCTGAAGGTATAGTCTGCCTTACATCTTCTGCCAGTGAAGGAAGGCCAGGACCTCCAAAAGGGAAGCAAGATCACTCTCCTAAACATCTCCCAGGGATCAGAGGGAGATACCGAATCCAGAGGACCCCCCAGCAGCTCCAGAACCAGTACCAAGCCAGCACACAGAGTGCCCTGCTAGGCTCTGCAGCAAGCTTCCTATCTGGGAAATGTCAGAGAGTCTCTGTACCAAGCCAAGGACAAGGCATCTGCCTGCAACACTCTTCTCAGCTTTGGGCAGTCCGCCTTAAACAACGACACAAGCCCAGTGAAGAAACTAGCAGAAGTGCTTCGACAAGCATCTACCAATGTCTGCCTTAAAGGACATTTTGAAGCCAGTCGATCCCCTCGAGCTGTAACTGACTGCACTGCTGACTGTTGTTACACCGCAGTCGCTAAAGCCGTCCGAGATGCCTCGGCCAGTGCTTCAGGACTGTCAACCAGCACCGAGACAACGATTCCTGACCTTGAGCAGCCGTGTAGGCCAGCCTGCACCCGTCCATCCAGCTTTGCTTGCTGAACTGCCTGCTGCTTGATACCTGCAGCTGTCTCCCATCTTGAACTCTGTCGCAAAAGTGCCCTAAAACCGACTTAACCCTATCGAGAACTAATAACTCCTACAGCACAAGGCACATTGTGGGCCTGTCCCCCTGGTCCTTTTTCAAAGGTCCCAGGTGACATTTTATGACCCATTGCTCTCTTTGTGCTGTTACCACGTATCCTTGAACTGTTGTGATTATTTCCTATACCGCCTACCCTCCTGTCAGCATCCAGAGTGCATCCCTTTTCCTTCTTTGAAACTGTCTGTCCTATGAATTCATTTACATTGTGTGTTGTATTTCGTAGTGTGCTAGAAATGTCTGTTGTGATAACAATAAAGTAGATATTTGTATACAACCTTGACTGGACAGTCCCTTTTGTCATCGGGTAATAATTGCATTTTCGCTGTGGTGCAACTAACCAACGATTCACAACCTTTCTTAGATTAGCCTGCCGTTCTGTCCAAGTTACCAAAATTGGACAGGGAGGTTTATAATTTGCTTGTGTTTTCAATCTGTTCGGATCCCTTCTGGTGTACTAGAGGAGTGGGGCTGCTTGATGGTTTAGAAACCGATATTCACCCCTGGACCACTGGTGACCCGGAAATTGATTTGTCACAACCACTATGCTTACATTTGTGTATGCAAGATTCGAGGGTGACTGTGCTCATCTTTGTGAGGATAAAATAAACAAATGATTGCAGATGCAAAGGTGGAACCAATGCTCCCCAGCCCGCTGAATGCCCCGTCTCCCTTTTCACCCATCTCGATTTAGACCTCCAGGCTAGTGGCTGGTCCACTGGCAGCCATCAACTGCACCCCCTACTCCACACACTACCCCTCTTCATCCCCCACATTGAAAAGTCCATTGGCAGCCGTTAAATGTCCTCTGTCTCCTCGAGTCTGACTCTTCCTTTCAATGCCTCCGTTCCAATATATAATAGGCAAGTCTTGGCTCAATTGCTGCAATCGCTGTGCTTGCTGTGCTGAACTTGCATCTACAATGAAACTTTTTCCAACAGATATAGGCCCTCATTACAAGTCAGGCGTTAAGGGTTTAACGGCGCCGTCAGCGCCGTTAACCCTTAACACCTGATTCACACTTTAACGCCTGCTTTTTGCAGGTGTTAAAGTCCACGGCGCTAAGCGACCTTGGTGCTAATTATGGCACCGTAATTTACGGTGCCGTAATTAGCGCCTTCCCCATCCCAATTATGCCCTATGGGGCAAAAATGGGAATGGGGAAGGGCAAATGGTGAATGGGGAATTACCGCCCCACTCACCTTGGAATGGGGCGGTAATTCCGCCATACACCATGGCGGAATCCGACATGGACCATGGTGCTAATGGTGCTAATAGCACCATGGTCCACCGCCTGACTTGTAATGAGGGCCTTAGTATGTATTTATTCCTTGTATTTATTGGGTGACTGGCACATATTAAAAGTTGAGTAACATAAATAAAATGATGGTATAAGTATCGTGAAAGGAGGGCACTTTGGTTGCTGCCCATTCCTCTCCACTATCACAGAGAGCACATTCTTAAATGAGGTTAATGTGGAATATGATGCCACAGCAGGTATCTGGGGACAGAACCTGCCACTGAAACATTGAAATGCCCTGCAAGAGTTATGTGTTAGTGGATTGTGCATAAGCTTGAGGTACATTTTAAGGTGTGGCCAGATCAATGCAATAGGTTTTATGTCAGGAAATGTTGTTCCGGGTGAACCCCTGATCCACCATAAATGCTGCTGCAGAGGAGTGCTTTGCCTCATTGTTCTATACTATGCATAAATTGTGGGTGCCCTCCGGGTAATGCTGCTTCGCATACGAAAACATATCCCTCAGTATTTTTTTCTCTGGAACAAAGGCTGCATCCGTTGTGCTCTCAAAGTTAATTAGAGGTCCTGGGCCCTTCTTGGAGATGCTACTCCAGACATGTGCTTTTACTTGATGCTTTGGGCAGGCTTGTTTGAAAGGTGACCTTTCCTCCTGAAGGTGGGAATCCTGTTTAACCATTCTAGAGCAATGGTATGATCGTCTGTGAAAATGACATCTTTTTCTGTTTAAGATCCTCAAGAAGTTTGATTACTCTACCTCTAACTCCCTCAAGGTCAGTAGTTTTTCAAAGAAACAAGCTGGGGGTAGATCTCTGTCTTCGGCTGGGGCCTCCCTCTGGAACAGCCTCCCTGCCACTCTGAAACTGAGAACCCTCTCTGGTCCAGAAGTACCTCAAGACCTTCCTCTTTTCTTCTGCCTTCGCCCCCCCCTCACCCCTGCTGATCTGTTTTATCTAGGCACCATGCACCTGGCCTTCCCTCTGACTTCCGGGCCAGGTACCTGCTCACCCTGCCACTCTTCCACACTGCCTCTGTGGCCACCCCTCGCACTGGGGTCTGTATATGTACCCATACAGTCCCCCCCTCTTCTTCATGCACTTAGCTGACATACCCTGTCCACTGCCTAAACCCAGCACTTGCCACTTGCTGGCTGCACTACCACTGTTTGTTGCCTCATTATTTATTTATTTATTATCTGTTTCTCCTTTGCTCCGCACTTACCAATTCTCCCCCATGCAATATTCCCCTCTCGCTCTCCCATGCAATTGCGCGTTCTCAATGTAACTGGGCCTAGTAAGATCGTTGTACTGTTTCTCCCCTGTTTCCCCTCCATTTCCCTGTCGCGCTCTGAAACACATGTGTATGAGCGCAACAGAAATAAAATAAATATCATATCATATCATATCATACTCTACAACTCCAGAACTCCCCTGAGACAGTTAGCTAGCAAGAGGCAAGAGACAGACTGCAAACTCGAGATTGCAGTCTTATTTGAATGTCCATCATATAGCCCCAAAACCTTTGTGTGTCACTGCCAACACACTGCTCTTCACTGTCCTGCAGCTGTCACACCCCGTCCCCTTTTTAAGGCCATGGTGCTGCACTTATTTTGAGGAATCCACACAGCACCTTCCATCTTTTCTGCTCCTTGTTCATACTAAAGGACCACCTGCAGGGTTTCAGCATCACTCTGATACCAAAAGCCTACTGGTGCATCAGAACCTGGTGAGTTGTGGCTGTGGGTGGGTGGGGGTTGGGGTCATTTTGGACTGCCTGAGAACAGCTGGAGGCTTTTGGGAGACAGCATGGAAGAGCTCTGGGGGAACAAGGAGGGATTTTGGCCCCAAACCCGACCAATAGCTGACGAACACCTGACAAATGCCTTACCCTGCCCCGACAGGCAAGGAGCATCAGACCACGGAGCATAACAGCAGAGCATGTTTGAGTGAGATGTAAGGCATTTCTCAGCCAGCTAACCAACATACTAAAGGTGAAAAGGGTGACTGTGGTCATCAAATGTCAAGCAGCACTTCCTCTGAACCGAAAGTTCTTGCCTCCTATAACCCTTAGCAGGTAGTTCACGGCAATGTCTGGGTTTCCAAACAGCCCCATTCCCTCATCTGCCAGTACACAGATGCTTGCTTTGTTCCTCGTGGGGTTCAATGTATCTATTTAAGAGAGAGGGGGAGAGAGAGACATGACATTGGGAGCTAGAGAAATAGGACCTGTGCAAATGGCAACGGCTAGGAGTGCAAGGTTGCATGTTTTGCCTTGTAAGGCCTACTACCTCCATCCCCTGACTAGCCAACTCCCCTCCAAGATGTTCTACCACCTTACACTACACACAAAACCCCCTCACAGATGTACACAACAGGCATAGCCATTAGCACATCAACACTAACCGAGCCACGACTAAGCTCTCCTTTTTAGCCCTATGGCAATCTCTGACCTCAGCGACTAACCAGATACAAAGCATGGTAGTCCATCAGATCTTATGCTCTTCCCTTTGGATAGAGGCAGAGGAGGTACTGAGGGGTGCAGCGGTCCTGAGACCCATGTGCTGTGCAGTGGAGTCCAGGACCACTGCAGCTGCTCATGATTTCAGGTAAAGTGGGCTTCTGCTGGCAGATGGTGTGGGAGGTGCCTGAGCGCTACACCAGCCTAACCCTGGTGGACTCCAGCACCTATGTCTTTGTCTAGCACAGGCATTGGCTTCCATGTGAGCAGTGGAGTGTTATGATCGGTGTCGCAGGAGGACTACCATCAGGTAAGTTGTGCTGCAACAGCGCTTCTGAGTATTGTAACATAATCTAAAGTGGTCTTATATAGCGCCCTTCTGGCAAAAATGTTGCCCTCGCTGAGCATGGCTTTGTAAGAAAGGAGGGCAGGAATCGTTAGTCAAATAGCAGGACTGCAGATGCAGAAACCTTTGGTGTTGATGGTCGTAGATTGGAAGCATCTGTTAGCTGTGTGCCAATATGAAAATGTTTATGTTGTTTGTGGTTGGTACCGACTGGCAGATTAGCCGTATGTGCAGCCCCCGGATTGTGGAGTGAAAAACAGCATGTTTGTTGATTGAAGATGGATAGGGTCTGAATCTGTTAGGTACATTAGACCCAAGAGGTCATCCGAAGGAGTTTGAGAGGTGTAAGGATGCAGGGGTTTTGTACTGAGGAGTTGGCTAGGTTTCACTGAGATTAATTTATAGACCAGTATCACGAAGCAGAAGTGCCAGGAGGCAAATTGGTTTCCCACAAATGATAGTGCCAAGTGTCTGGTGCAAAGTTTTTTTAGTTGCTTCCTATTATTTTGCATTTCTTTCAAAATGCATGTTTGTAAAGCCAAGTTTTGCGTTGTTTCCTGAAAGTCAAGTGGTTCACCTTCAGGCAGAAAAGTTTGGGTAGACTGTTGTACAGTTTTCTGGCTAGAAGTGAAAAAGAGGATCCTCCTTGCCATTTATTTTTGAAGATGCGTCCACCTGTGCTAAGCAGTTTTTAATGTTTCGGGCTTTTGGTGATGGGTGGTTCATGAATGTGTAGCCAATTTGTGTGTCATCCAAATAGTTGTAGAAGGAGATACCAGATGTATTAATGATGTCTAGTGGTGGTGTCATCTAGAGTTTGAAAACTAGAGGTGAGAGCGCGGATCCTTAGGGTGCTCTACAGGTAAGTGAGTGGGGCCAGGAATTATAGGGTCCCAACATAGTGCTTTCTGTTCTACCCGTGAGGAATGAGGTGATCTAGTGTAGAGCTGTTCCTCTAATACCAATAACTTTCAGTCTTTTTAGGAGGATATTGTGACTGATGGTGTCAAAAGCGGCTGAGATGTCTAGCAGGATTAGCGCGCTCTGTGAGTTTTCATCCGTTGTGGTACCAGATGGAGCACAGAGCCGATTCTGTACTCCTAGAAGTTATAAATCCATGCCGTGAACCACTCAGGAGTTGATGACATATGAATTTTTCCAGACGTTTACTGATGAAAGGCGTGTTTGAGATGGGGCAATAGCTGGCTGAGTAATATGGGTCAGCCCTGGGCTTTTGAGCAAAGGTCTGATGTATGCAGATTTCAACTGACCTGGGACTGATGGAGTCATTGAGGAAGGATAGGAAGATGGGCCGTACGTCTGGAGATTTCATGATTGATTTGTTAGAATTGGGGGGTATGGATCCTCAGGAGATCCTGATGTGTTTCATGAGTCAATGGTAACTTGTAGGCACCCTGCAGACATACAGGAGGCGGAAAGACAATAGAGAGGTGGATGTAGTGGGAGGTGTTGGTGGGTTCTCATTGATGACGTGTGTGTTGAAGCGTCCTTTACTGTCAAGGTGATCCTGGATGTCGATGTTGAAGTGTGCAGCAATCTGGTTACAGAGCTCTTGTCTAGTGGGTAAGGGTTGCATTGAAGGCTGTCAGGTTTTTAAATTCTCTGATCATCTTATACACTTCCCTTTTGCTATGATCTGTCAAATCAATGCGTTTGGAGTAGTGTGCTTTATTTGCTTTGAGTAATTCAGCCTTGTAAAGAGTTAACTGTTGATGGTAGGCACATTTTCTAGTGTGTAGATTGTGGTGAGAAGACTATCATGTCTCTGAGTATGGGATGCCCAGAGAAGGGAGACAGATACGGCAGCTTGCAGAGGAAAGACCTCTCGGGTAAGCTGTGTGGAGCAAAGGTAAGAGATCTGCTCAATATCTATTCCATGTGATTACATATCATTCAACGCACATACGCTGCATGTAGGACTGAGCCCCATTGTACACAGTTGAGTCCCATAAAAAATGTGGTCGAGCTGTCACATAGGGCCTCTTTACGAGTACGGTGGGGAAGGAAATAATAGTGGAAATGCAGTGGTAACAGTGTTACCACTGCATTACCACTGCATTACACACTGCCATACTACAGCTCTGGTGGTATCAAAATGCTGGTGGTAAATCCTCAACTTTACTGCCAAAAAAGATAAAAACGATAAGTCTGCTGAAATCCCCATGGAGTCCTACAGATATCCAAAATGGGTACTTTCACCACCTACCACCACTTGTAATAATGTGGTGAATCTACAGGACCATGTGGCAGTAACAGTAATTAAGTTTGGCCGTAGTTCAGAAAATGTACCACTGAAATACCACCAAACTTGTAATGAGGTCCAATATTGTCTCTGCCATATGCATGTACATTGCATGTAAACTATAGTAGTTGCAATAGGGGTTCATACACTTGTCTTTCCCACTATTTTCCTCTTTTAGCATTGTGCCCTATACCTTTACAGACCAACAAAACAAATGTGGTCCACCTGTCACATAGGGTCTCATTCCGAGGTTGGAGCTAGCCATGGTGCTATTAGCACCATGTCTACCCCCTTTCCGCAAACCGGGTCCGGGTTCATTCACTGAGGTCATTCCAACCTTGGAGGACCCGGTAATTCCTCATTGAAGGAACCCATCCCCATTCCAATTCAAGCCCCCATAGGTCTCAACACAGTTGAATCGAGGTTTCACACCTGGATCACAGATGCGCCGAGCAATTAGCACTCCTAAAGCTCTTCACACCCTCTCCAAAGATGGTTCACAGAAGAACTGAGGGAACTCTAAAAAACAAACCGTAAACTGACAAAACGATTCAGAAAACACTACAAACAATTGGAAAATCCAACTACCAACAACAAATCTGAAGAAATGAAAGCCAAAAAAGTATTTTATACTGCAAGAATCTAATTGAAAAAACCCACAAAAAGACATTTTCAAAATCATCAAGGATATAAAAGACCCAACCTCTTGCAACAACTGCATTGTACCATCGCAATCCCTATGTGACAATATCACAAATCATCTAAGTGAAAAAATAGAAGCAATACAACAGCCATCGAAGCAGGCAACAGTTCCACAAACACACTCCCATAAGCCTGCACTCCACTAACCACGGCAACACACAATCAATTTTAACACATAAGAGAGGAAGGTTTTGACAAAATAATAAAAGACACCAATATTGCTGGATCTCCCAGGGACCCATGTCCACTAGGTATCTACACAAAACTCAACCATGAAACACCAGCCTTATACTTATGACTGCTAATTAATCTATCCCTAAACACAGGAATAATACCAAAATCATTCAAATCAGCGTACATCAAACCCTTCCTAAAATATGAGAGGGCAAATACAGAAACCCTACTTACTACAGACCTGTATCAAATCTACGATACCCAGCAAAAATTCTAGAGAGCCTCGTCTATAAAGAACTGCTCAATCAAATAGAAAGCAACGGAATACTTGACCAATCCCAAGCTGGCTTCAGACCAATGAGAAGAACTGAATCAGCACTCCTCTAGATATAGGACAACCTAAAAATAAACATGGGCAACAGCACCCAATCGGCCCTCATACTACTGGACATTTTGGCCGCCTTCGGCACAGTCAGACACACAAAGCTTACAAAACGACTGGAGGAGTGCAGCATTAATACCTCCACCCTACAATGGCTAAAATCCTTCCTTACCAAACAAACTGAAAGAACACACCTCCCGCCATTTACATCAAACACTAAAAATATCACCTGCAGTGTACCACAAAGATGAAGCCTCGCACCGCTTTTCTTCAACATCTACATGACCCCCGTAATGAAACTCATTCAAACCCATGGACTGACAGCCTACAACTACACAGACAACACCCAACTCAACGTCAAGATAACCTCTGACCAAGACCCCCAAAAACCACTCAACAAATGCCTCACCAATATAAACACCTTGATGATAATCAACAATACTCAAGCTAAACCCAACAAAAACTGAAATAATGATCTCCCCACTGGAAGAGATTGCAACACAGACCTACTTGACCAGGTGTTACCAACTCTGATACTGCATTTTCTTTTCATTTCTTTGAGGCCAATCTGATGCAGTGAGACTGGCCTACAGACTGGCCTACAGGAACACCGGTACCAAGCAAGGTTGCAGAGCTGAGCTGTGGAATGCGTGATGCCTCAGGCTGCCGGGCCAATTCATGAGTGCCCACAGAGAAGTACACAGCTGACGACATCGCTGGACCAAATTCCAAGGCCAGGGACTGCCTCTCAGTGCATTTCGCAACTGCAGGTTATATTCCTTTCTTTTCTCCGAAATGGACCTGTTTGTTATAGTACATGCCTTGTATGTACTGTTTTATGGTGCCGAGAATAGATCTAGCCACTCCGTTGCTATATAAGGATGAGTCAGGCCTGGGTGGGTCAGAGCAGTAAGCAGCCCTCCCATGCACTTGTGTGTTTGCATTACAGCGTATTTCTCTCTACATTTGGTCTCCTGTGTATTATTTGTGTCCGAGTGGCTGAAGTGCCTGAGGTGTCGTAAGGGAGCAAACTGAGATTCTAACACCAGGCCATCGAGCAAGGGAACCCAATCAGAGACCTTGACAGTGATAACAAATCTGGGAATCCTCATGGACAAGGACCCCTCTCTGGAAACACATGACCATGCAACAGCATAAAAATGTTTCTACCTCCTGCGATTAATAAGAAGGATCCTCCCTTACCTCAATTATGCCACACTGAACCCTTGTGATCATCTACTTGGTATTAACAAGAATAGACTACACACATAGAATTGTTCTCTCATGCCTCTCGGCGTTATTGAGATTAGGACAGCGTCATGGGCAGAGAGAAGATGAAGGATTTTATCATGGCCCAGAGTCGGCATATCAGTAACAACCTTCTAAATGAATAAATAGACAAATGAGTGGAGAAGCCAAAATGCACCCTTAACAAACACTCTTTTGTACAGGGAACAAAGCTGTGGTCTCAACAGAGAGGCTCCTGCCGACGACTGCCTCATTAATATTGTATAGAATTACAATTGCTTTTAGCAGGACTAATGGAACACTGCCTATCTTATAGAATTGTACGGGCAACACAATCAAAAGCTGTTTTCAAATCAACAAAGAGCACATATACGTTAGTCTTCCGTAATAGAGCATATTTTGATATAAGTAGAAACTCATCCTTATTTATACCTAATAAGATGTTAAGTTTAATGTATTGTCTAGATAACTTTCACACAAATGTTTTAAACGCTGCTTCATACATACATATTGATGGGGATTATAGTCTCTTAGGAACCAGAATCTGCAATGGGTTTGAATCCTTTGAATAGGACATCATAAACCTGATGTGGTGACATTCACCAGTATCAACAATTTTGAACTGCCAGAACGGTGTACCTAATTATGTACTCAATCTTGCAGCTCTGGCGTTCACTCTCAAGTACACTCAATGTAGAATGTGCATTGTTGTAATGTGCTTCTCCCCTAGGGTCTGTGCTGTGAACCTCTGAGCTGTGTAATGCTTGGATGTAGAATGTTGAGTGAGTGTTTTCCCTTGAGTGTTCTTCTAGTGTCCGTTGGAAGTGGGCTGCCTGAGAAAGAGGGTGCCGGTAGATGTCTCTGTGTCTTGTGAGGAATCTGAGGGTGTCCTCTCTTCTTTGCCCAATATATCCTCCTCCCAGGGGGCCAGAGAAAATCTGTCACTGTCGGATCCTTACCCTGGGGGTGTATATGCCAGGGAGCATTACCTGGGTGAAGATGATTTGGGGAGCAGGAATGAGGCACCGTTTGGTGAGAGACGGTATCCCCAATTTCCCTTTTCTAATGAAACCAATATCCCCCAGGCCTTTGTAGGTTATTACCAGTCCCATCCCTGTCCTTTCCATAAATTACCTCCCAATGAGGTACTGGGATGAGGAGGAGGAGGAGACAGACCAGAACCATGCAACCTCTATGTATTGATTCCTAAATACACAAACACCACTTAGGTACTGAGACGAGGAGGCCACCATTAACACATCAGACAATCTGTGTGTACTGAAATTGAGGAACTGAACTTTATATTTTGGACCTTGAACAGTTTGAACCTTGGGAAGGGAGACCCCTTTTCCATCTAAGAGCTGGAAGAAGCTCTGAACTTTTATTTTGAACACTTCTCATTTGATGCTGACATACCTACACATTGTATACATTTAGAAGTGAGGGCAAGTATAGGTTTTGGACACAGGCAGACATTTTCTTTGGACTTCCTGACACAGGGCCTCATTACGAGGCTTGCACTGAAGGAATGAAGGGGGCTGGTACGGGACTGGCCCCCTTCATTCCATCAGGGCTGATTACAAGCTTCCCATTGTGGGCCCCAGATTGGACACCTGGTAAAACCGGGCGTCCTTTCCGGGTCCTGTGAGGGGAAGAGGGAGGTAACAACGAGACACTCATAATGTGCCCCTTGTTACCTCCATCCCCATTCCCATTGAGCCTTATGGGGACTCAAATGGGAATGGGGAATGGGGAATGGTTCCTGCAAGGAGGACTTACCGGGTCCTCCTATGTCGGAGTGACCCGGTAAGTCCCCATTTCAGGAACCCGGAAAAGGAGCCCGGTTTGGAGGCAGCCATGGAGCTAACAGCTCCATGGCTGCCTCCAAACTCATAATGAGTCCCACAGACTATCATTAGTTTCAGTTAGGTATGGAAATCCCACCTTAGCATAGGGCAAGTTAGGCCTTCTTCCAACCTTCTTGTTATTTTAATAAAATTCTGTAGCCCAAACTTCATTCCGTTGCTTGTGTCTACTTCTTGATGCCTTCACAGTCTATATAACCTAATGTACTTACCTGATACCTAAAATCCTGTTACCTGTAACCTGAACTTAAGTAAAGAAGTTACTTACCCCAGCAATGGAATGCAGTGTCATCTGTGAACGTGCCACTACTTTAACATTGGCGATGAGCTGGCTGTAGAGGATCCAAGAAGGACCCTGAAACAGCTGTTCAAAGAGCACCTGGAAACAGCAGACAACAGAGATATAACAATATATTTAGAGACTACCCTTAACATGGGGAGTTAATTCCCCCGATTGAACGTACCACACAATGTATCATTTGTCTTATTCAGTCTCGTCCTGTCTATGACTCATATAGAGCTACAAAGATCCTTCCCCATGTGCCACCAATAAGCCAAGGACAGGCTGGCGTACAGAAAGAATATAGATTTATTACATAATATGTTCAATGAATGTGTGCACCGAATGATTACACACATCACCTTCTCTCTGGCACAAAACAAAGCTTCAAAACGAAACTCACTTTTTGGAACTTCACTTTTGGGTCTCATGTACATTGACACAGGCCAACTAAACAGATCAACCCTCCCGTTCACCAAAAACCCATAATATCAAAATTAAATAATAACTTAGAACATTGCAATATCGTGAGCATTAGCATTCCTTGATAAGGTTTAGATGTAAACCAACAGCAACCTTTTTCTATTTTCAAAAGCAATTTCACACATGTAGCACTTTGTAATTTAACTTCCCAGCACACTTGAAATTGCTGGAATTGCTAGTTTTTAAAGCACAACAGACTTTGGATTGATAGAAACCTTCTTCCTTTACCCCTATGCAATGCACAATCTCTTCTACCAGGACTCACTTTCTCACTCTCTGTACATTTCAATTAGGGAGCTCTCTTTATTTCGTTTAGCAAGACACCTCTCTGCCGCAGCACTAAACACCCTGACATTCAGTATACATTTATCACCCCTCTCCTTTATGCCTGGTCTGAGGAACGGTGATAAATTAGGAACTTCATTTTTAGACAAGGACACCCCTCCCCTTGAGTGCATTTTGGGGTTGGGAATACAATTAGCATTAATAACTTTATATGACTATATTTCTGATTTACACTGGGAGCGATTTTGTTAATTTCTAATGTAACAAAATCACCCCATGTTATTTAGCTGTAGGGGAATTAATGTAATTATTATTTATCAAAATATACTAAGGATCTACTTCCGTACCCCCCACCCACTAATGAAGGGGAAGGTATTAACTCAAGCAGACTCCCCCACACCAATGGTTCTGTTAGACAAGCTACGCACATTGAAATTCATTGTTTTTGGTGCACAGGAAAGACATCTGCACTTCAGGACCCTCTCTTGGAGAAGCACAGGGATCTAGCCAGGCACTTTAGTCATGGATAGCCACCAGCGTTCATCCTTCTATTTTGCTCTCCTTGCAAAGATACCAGGCTCTTTAGTCTCTCCCAATTGCCGTCTCGCAGGCAATGTTAAGTCTGCAGCATTTTTTCAAAGGTTGCACCCAAATACTTTTTAGGCAGCTCACAGGCAAGGTTAAATTCTACAACCCTCTTTCAGTATTCACCCAGATGATTGTAGGCATCTCTCCTCTCTCTGGCTTGTGCATCCACTTTTTAATCTCAAAGCCACACCTCCGAAATATAAAAATTAGGAGGAGCTAGGTTATTAGCCCTGAATTGGAATTGGAACCCTACGGTCCTCTCCACTCCCCAAAGGCACAGCCCCTCTCTTTGGGTAGGCCCCTGGAGTTATGTAGTTTGAAATGATGGGAGGGATGAATCCTCCCACTGGAGTTTTCATTTTACACTTTTCAATGTTTCACCTAAAAAGTCACTTCATGGCAACTTCTACATTTGTCAACATATATATATTTTTGGGTTCCATTAATCATGCCACTCGTAATGAACTAACTCCCATCTCAGCAGGAGTTTGCAGGTGCGAACAGCAATTTTTCACAGTTTACACAAAAATTATGTAATAGTTATGAATGTGAAATCGTCTACCTAGATATCTAATTTATTAAGGTAGCACATCCCTGAATGTCTGCTTTGTGACATTGTGTATGGGAGTTGAAAACACATTTTAGGTTTTAACTCTTGTTCCCAAGGTCGAATTTTAATAAGGGTCAATAATTAGGCCTTTTCGGCAGCTTTTTAGTGATACTTGAACCATTACAGCGTGACTTATGATTCTTGAGAAAATAAACAAACTATGATTGTCCATTTAAACAAATGGGAATCTTCAAAAATATATGCAGATCCTGACTTTCATTTCACAATTAAGTTTCATTCCTCCGCGGAGCATCTGCTCCAGTCTCTGCTGCTCCATTGTTGAATTTAGCCTGCAATTACCCCATCAGCCTTTTTTCTCTCAAGGCTAATGGACATTTTATTTCTTATCTCAAAGAATAGTCCCTAATAAAATTCCTTCCTGGTCGCTGCTTGCGTGTTCTGAATAGAAACTGAGCCCTTCTCAGGAAATGGAAACTTAAAATCATGTCTATAGAAACAGACACTTATAGTTGTGAAGGTTACATTTCCTTGGGCACATGAGGCCTTTTTAATATAATTGCATCTTGCCGTGACTTGTTTGTTTTTCTCATCTTGAGATGTTCCTTTTGGCAAAGGAAATTTTCACTCCACGTGTTTATTATTTCAGATGCAAAATGCATCCACTTCCATGATTGCAGTTTCTGTGTTTGTAAATGCCATGGCAGAGGCCTGGGGGGTGTACCCCGCAATACCCCGCTCACTGCAGTGAGCGGGGTGTTGCGGGAGACACCCTTTAGAGCCCATACCGACCCCACCGAAACACCTAAACACATACCACAAAAAGTTCAAAATTTTGGTAGTTAGAACTTGGTGTGTGTTTTAGGACATTTGGTGGGATCGGTAATTCTTATTCAGACTTTTCATCTGAAACCTTTTTTTGCATCAGTAACCCCTTGAGGTTCGAGTTGTGGTCATGTGTGACAGGGTTTGGTGTGAATTGGTGTATTGACATGGCCTCTTTAGCAAGAACCAAGCAATGTGTAAGAATGTGGCAATTATATGTTTTATGTCAACATTTTGCCTAATCAGTAACCAGCTGCATTTGTGGACATAAGACTAGGGCATGGACTTGTTAAGGATATCTTCCTCCAATTTCTATGTTTCTGTGTTTGTTTTATTTACTGCATACTGTTGAAAGAGGGTGTGTGTTGTTTGTCTTTTTATGTACGCTTATCTGGCGGCTTAGTAAACCATCAGTTAAGTTTGAGTTGCTAGTGTTAATTGTGTTGTTGTAGGGTGGTGCCAGCCGTTGGAGGGCCTTGGCCTACCTACGTGCTGCCTCTGGATTGTTGGACACCTGGCATGTTGAGGGTTTGGTGAACGCATTCCACTTGAGCTTTGGGAGTGTTGGACACTCAGGTGGGAGGTAGGCGTGGTTACCTAATTTGAGTTGGGTTGTTGGACACCGCAAGTTTTTGCCTAGATGTGTTGGGGTATTCGTCTCCCATTCGCTGTTTTGGTGAGTTGGACACTTCATTTGTTATTGGGGTGTTTTTCACCATGGTTATGGCCAATGGGGCATTTGTCCTGTTGGCTGTGTTGGGTTATGCCACTCTGTGGTTTGATATTGTACATGCTTCTGTTTCTGGTGTTTTTGGTGTGGTGCTGGCATACTGAGATTTGATTATTCCTCTTATGGCAACCCGCATGCGTTTGTACAATTTTGAGTTGTGAATTTTGGTGAGCGGTTATGTTAGGAATAGTGCTGGACACTAGGTGCGTGTTTCTGTGCATCACTGTATGTTTTTGTGAATGGCCTAAGGGTGATGGTTCAGTAGGTTGTAGTTTGTTGCTGCTTGCAGTCTAGAGTGTTAGGGCTGGTTCCCTTGGGTGTCTAACATGTGGGATCATGGAGTGGTAAGTGTGTGGGTTGGCCTGTGATGTTCCATGTGAAAGGTGGATGAGGGGTTGTGTTGGAGTGAGAGTTTCTCTCTGTTGTGTTGGAATGGTTTGGCTATGTTGGAGTGCGAGTTTCCCTCTATGTTGTGTTGGAATGGAGTGGTTGCTTCAGAGACATTGGTCTTGCTGAGGGTTGGGACTTTGGTTTTTGAGAATTTAGAGGCTCTTGTGGTTTTGCTCTGTTCCTTTTGTTTGTCAAAAGGAGGGAGATATCTTGTAATGTGCTTCTCCCCTCAAGTCTGTGCTGTGATGTGTGCTAGGGAATGATTGGATGTAGAATGTTGAGTGAGTGTTTTCACTTGAGTGTTCTTCTAGTGTCCGTTGGAAGTGAGTTGCCTGAGAGCGAGGGTGCCGGTGGATGTCTGTATTTATTTAATTTATTTTTTTAGTATTTATACTGCGCCGGTAGCTCGCAAGCCTCGGGCACAGAAACATGGACACGAGACAGACAAACAATGAATGGCAGGAAGACGGGACAGCCACATAGGTTTACTCAGATGCTAGGTATGGCCTACAGATGGATATTTATTTGAAGATATGGGTTTTCACCAGTTTGCAAAAACTAATGTAGTTAGTTTCCAGTCTAATGTGGTTCGGAAGATTGTTCCAGAGAGCGGCTGCAAGTGTGGGAAAGGATCTGCCTAGGCCACATTTGAGTTTGTGGGGGGGCCACCAAGATTTTACCAAGGTAGGACGATCTCAGTGTTCTACTGGGTATATATGATTGAATCCTGGTTTTTAGGTAGGTCGGGGGCCTTTCCAAAGATACATCTGTGCACAATTGCTAGGGTCTTGAAGTGTACCCTATGTTCGATTTTCAGCCAATGTAGCTCCCTTCTGGAGTCGCTGATATGCTGTGATCTAGCTTTGTGCTTGACGATTCTTCCTGCATTGTTCTGGACAACTTGGTAACTGTGCAAACATTGCTTAGAGGCACCCAGGACTAGTGCGTTACCATAATCGAGCCGAGACATAATGATAGCTCTTGCAATAGTAGCGCAGTTGTCCTCTGAAATGTAGGGCCTGATAGATTTTATTAGTCTGAGATGGTAGGCACAGTTTTTTTGATGTATTGTACTTGGGCATCAGCCCCAAGGGATGCTTCTAGCATCATACCGAGGGTTTTGTCCTTACTCAGGACTTGTATGGGTGTGTCTTTAATCTGGAAAGACCTGTAGGAGGTGGGTAATTTTGCTCTGGCTGAAGAAGAGCCAAATACCATGAGCTCTGTTTTTGTTTCCGTTGAGACACATCCAATTGTTCCACGTTGTTGTAGATCATAGTAACTGGTCACTATCTTTCTGATAGTCTCCACTTAGCTCAAACACCAGCTGCATGTTGTCGGCATAGTTGGTAAAACATTTATTGATATGATTTAGGACAAGGAATAGGTATCTCAGGTAAATGTTGAATAGCAATGGCGACATGCTGGCCCCTTGAGGGACTCCACAGAGGATTTCCTTTTCCAAGGAGAACTTTTCCCCCAGTGCACCCTGGATATCCTTTTTTTAAAAAACAACATTATCTAGCCTATAGCTTCATCTGAGCAATTGGCTTTTTTATTAGAGCATTCTGGAATAGGTTATGGCCAAGAAGATCAAACGCTGCACTAAGGTCAAGGAGGATGAGGAGACCTGTCTTACCCTTATCAATGATGCTGAGCATTTTGGTTTGTAGGTGTAGTATGGCCATCTCCGTACTATGGGCAGGGCGGAAACCCGACTGTTTGGGGTGGAGGGAGTTTGATGTTTCCACATGTGCCTGGAGCTGCCTGATAGTGATCCTGGCCATGATCTTAAGGACAAAGTTGCAGTTGGTGATAGGTCTCAAATTGTTGGGATCTCGGTCGAGATTGTTTTTATTAACCAGAGGCGTCACTGTGACCTTCTTGATAGAGTTGGGTACTTTCTGGTCTCTAAAGGAAGCATTTATGATCTTTGTTAATATAGGGGCGAAGATGTCAGTGTTATCCAGTATCATTTTAGGCGGGAGGATGTTCTCTGCACATGTGGTGGGTTTCATGGAGGCAAGTACCTTGGTCATTTCACTGATGGTGATTTCTGTGAACTTGAAGGTTTCGATGTATAGGGGTGGAATCTCATCTTGCACGGTGACTGTCGTCTTTTTGTTGGTCCGGGAGTTTGTGATGGAATCCCTGGCTTTGGCGATTTTATTAAAGAAGGTAATCTGGGTTGCATCACATTCTTCTTGTGTGGGTGAGAATGGTGGGGTGATGGCTTTGGGTTTTTCCATTGATTTCAAAATGTTGAAAAGTTTACTGGTGGAGTTGGCTGCTGTGGAAATCTGTTTGTTATAGAAGTTTTTCTTTGCCTCTATTATCATGTGTTTATATTTTATTTCACTTTCCTTCCATAAGGCTTTATTGGCAGGTGAAGGGTTTTTTCGCCAATCATTTTCTCTATTTCGCTTGTCCCTTTTTTGTTCTGCTAATTCTTTTGAAAACCATTGTTGTTTTTTTTGGATTGGTCTAGTTGGCTTGGTTTGAAGGGGTGCTGTTTGATTGGTTAGTTTTTCGAGATGGCTAGATAAGTTTATCAATAGAGATTCACATGAGTCATTCTCACATTGATTGCTTTCAACGTTAACCAGGCATTGCATAAGATGGTTCCTGTCAATGTTTTTATAGTTTCTATATGTCTATGGAATGGGACAGTTGGGAGTTTTGGGTTTAGGAAGAGGCAAGGCGATATGGAATGTTATGCTGTGATGGTCTGACCATATGCACGGTTCCGTCTTAAAGTCACGTGTTTCGAGGTTATTAGTGATGACCCAGTCAAGTAGATGTCCATTGTCCATCGTGGGTTCCTGGTTATTGATCTTAAAGTCAATATCGTTTAGGAGGCTTTGTAGCTTACTGGCTTATTTATCTTTGGTGTCACCATACCATCGATTGAAGTCACCCATGATTAATGTGGCTGTGTTGGGCCCTTTGAGCATATTTAGCTAATGTGTTATCTCCTCATTAAATTCTGGGGTGGACGTGGGGGGCCTTTATAGGACGATCAGATTTAGGCTGCTGTTAGCCGTAGGGAGATGCTTAAGGTGCATGATTTCACAACCCGTACATGCTATGTTTCTGGGAAACATGTGAATGGAGTCTCTTGCAATTACTGCAACACCACCCCCCTGTCCATCTTTTCTGTTTGAGCAGAAGATGGAGTAGCCTTCCGGGACCGATAGGTTTCAGTGATGCAAAATATATCTATTTGTTCATCTACAATTCTGTCGTGAATGCATGGTGCGTGTTTGTTAAGGGAGCGAGTGTTGAGTAAGCATAGTTTTAAATCGTGCTTAGGTGTGAAATGGGGCTCGGAGCCGTTCCCAGGGGAAGAGGTCGGTTTCTCTTTATTTCTCTCTGTGTCTATATAACCTAATGTACTTTCCTGATACATACAATCCTGTTACCTGTAACTTGAACTTAAGTAAAGAAGTTACTTAACCCAGCAACCAAGTGCAGTGTCATCTGTGACGGTGCCACTACTTTAACATGCATCCTGCATTTATGTCCTTCTGGGTCCCTTCTGCCTACCTATCGTCACAACATATCCACATCTTCCACTTTCTCTGCACATCCTGCCCCGTGCAGCACAGCCCTTCACCCACACTACATGGTTCACCGTACCACAATGCTAGCACATTCTCGATCATTGTCTAGTACCTTGCTCTGATTTGACTAACACATTTCTTTACTCACAGATGATCTACTCTGGTCTCCTTTTCCTCATTGGTGTGTCCCATCCCATCCTATGTGCTCTTTCCACCATTAATAGTGCTGCATGTGGCCATCAATTGCTGCTATTCGTGTAGATGGATCCAAACTGGGGCCTGAACAAAACTGAAATCTCTCTCATTTATTAATTATTAGTTTGGACCAACAACTTATCTTTTAAAACTTCAGCGAGAAGCTGTCCAAAACTGAATGCATGAACACTCATATGTGAACTAAAATGTCTATCTGTTCTTCCCCGGGTGTCTCAACTCTAGTATAAAATAGGTGCCATTCCATCGCAGCACTAATTGTTCGCAGAAAAGCCTTCTTCCTCTCCACTTCATCGTGGGCATCTTTAATAGCCTCTCTATCGTGTTCTGCAATCACACGCGTTAAGGGCCCCTGTAACACCAGACAATGCATGAATATTGCTGGTTAATGTCTGTTCGCTGAATTCCAACTCTTTGCATTTTTTAACCACATTTATTTCTACTGTTTCTTACCACGAAAAGGTAGCTGGTGGGTTCGGTTTAGGTGATATTGGATGAGGGGCACGGGTGCTGTTGCGGGGGTTGGCTGTAAAAAAGTGGTAAAGTTAAAAATGACCAGTTGTAATTCAGGGAAATCGCTGGAACCATTTCCATGAAATGCCTCTTCCCTCACAGTATTTACAGTTAGCATGGAAGTGGTCCCATGTGCTGAAGGTTATAGCGATAACAGTAGGCGTCTAAAAATGTATGCATGCGAGTGCGGTGGCTAACAATGAAAGGCTTCACATTAATAATTGCCGGCCTTTGCTAACAGTGCAGCTGTGGACACCATGTATCGTCCTGTCCTGTCCTGCCATAGCTCTGTAGGTGAGACAGGTCAAGTGAAAATAACCAAACATGTCGGGAGGTGGGGCTAAAGCCCAAACTGCCCAATGGTCGTTGCGCCACTACTCAGAAGAACACACAGTGCGTGTGCTCTCTTTTCCAGCATTAAGGGCAGGACATGCTGGATTAATAACACATTTGGCCCCGATTAGTAGAAATGTTGCACCAGCACGGTATTTGCCTAGTGCAATTTTATGTGCTTTCGCAAAAATAACTGTGCTGGAAACACGTTTTTGTAATGTGGGTTTTGGGGCCTCATTACAACTTTGGAGGTAACTGAAAAAACAGAGGTAATGGAATTACCACCAGTTTTTGCAATCCTTTTAATTATGAGTTGCAAACTCAACAGGAGGTAATACCGCCAGAATAGACATGGATGTTCTACCTCCATAAAAATTGAGTAGTTGCCTCCACTGCAATTACCTCTGGAGGTAAATCCTCGAGTTCCCAATGACGTCAAATGGGGCTTTTGAATGGGGAAAAACTGCAACTCAGAATAAGGCGGATGTTCCACAGTTGTCACTGGTGGTATCTGAATTGCCTTTTGGGGGAATTAGCAATGACACAATCCCCTGACACATAATGGAACCCTTGGTGCTTTAATGGGGACCAAGCACTTTATTGAACAAGCATTGGCAATGCCAACAGTTTGGGCTTTTGTGTAGGAATGGGAAAGGCATTTGCCAGTCCCTTACGTAGTGGTATTAACTGGCCAACGATGGTAGCAGCTGCAAAATGGTGTGAGTACCTGGACACACATTAGCGGTGGCAGGCACACGCCTAATTTTTATACACAAGCTAAAACAGGACTTCAGAGAAGGACACAGATCATGCTTATAAATCGAATGGTTGAAGATCGACCTGATTAAGAAAGTGTATTACACCAGTAGTTTGTTTGCAGTTCCAATTATGTCATTAACTCTCAGACGACTGCTTTGATAAAAACACTGGAAGGCACTTCAAGTACAACGTTTGATGGTAAGTTTTGAAAAAGCTAGTCAGAAAGAGATCCCAGGAGGACGTGTTTTGGGCCAGGAGGGGCAGGGAGTGGGAGGGAATGCCATAGGGATTACTATGGCGACGGGCAGTCAGGGGGTAGGTAAATAACCAAACAACACCTACAAGCTTTGTGTCCCTCCTCATATGCCATTTCTCCCTCGCTGTACTCTAATGCAATGGGTTTGTGTAAGAAAAGCGTGATTGGTTGACAGCCCTTTTAGCTGGGCTAGTTCTATCCAGGGTATTCAATTATCTATTAATAAGGTCCGTGCGGGTACTTGGAGCCGCAGATTGCAGGGATGGGTAACACTCAACCTTGTGTTACTATAGCAATTCTTAGGGTTCGAAGCAGGTACATCCCTATGCAAGCACTCCAAGTAAAAAAGTATTCGGTTTCGTATACAGTTAAGTGTCCAGTTTATTAAGGCAGCATAAACTGAGCTGTACTGAACACAGGCACATATATCATATCCTGTGAGTATTGCATTAGTAAGTGACAAATATATTGTACAATTTCAACATAGTGCTGTTGACTTCAGCATGAGGAGCAATTGCCAAGTACAATTTGGAAATGTTTATCTCCTATAACAATGCATGTGTGGTTCACATGTGTGCTAGCTATGCATGCTTGAAGTGGTCTAGGAGGTCCATATGCTTTATTAAATGGTCTCTGCCATTAGTCTGGCGTTACAGGGTTGGATAGCCTAGCCATGCGCATCCCGCATGCTGATTTGTGTGACCTTTTGGTCTGGATTTACCGCCAGGATACCAGCAAGGTCAGAATGAGTTCCATTGTCGCCATACTGTGATTGCAGAAAAAGAGTATAGGTTTTAGTAACACCAGATGTAGTCTGTTTGTTTACCCATTACTGTGGAGAAATCCCTACACGTGCACAGTCCGCTGACATACTTCTTCAATAGGACCTATGTCGTGGGTCTGTAACCTGAGGCTCTCCAAGTGTTTTGAACTAAGACTCCCATGAGTCCTCACCACTAACTATACTGTCTAGAGCTGACGGGAGTTGTAGTCCAAACAATCGAGTGAACAAAGGTGGCAGACCCCTGACCTACATAAAGGGTAGGCGTTGGTAAATTCATTGATGTACAATGTGGAACCTCTCCTTTGCCATGCTGGGTCTTTCTTCATGGTCAGGATAAAGATTGAAAAACTGCAGTGACTTGTTCAAAACCTCGTTAGCTTAAGGATAGAAGCTAATTAATTGTGTCCTGTCCATTAAGGCCTTATGGGTCCAAGACAACGTCCTGATAAACTCACAGGTACTTTTCTTTGTGTAATGCCGGAACGTTCCTCGGGAGGATCTGGGCCTCGAAACTGCGGGGGCAATCGGGTTCAGCCACTGTTACAGTTCCACTGGATCTCACTGCATTGAGCTATTGCCTCTCATGCAGAAGTCAGGTTGTCTTTCACTCCATGCATCATTTTACATCTCTTTACATGTCATTTCGCATCAGATTGCTTATGTCAGCTTGCCCCTCACTGATGTCATAATGAATCTCAGTTTATATGTTAGCCCACACATCTTTCACACGCACGCACGCACGCACGCACGCACACACACCTGCATTCCATGAAGTACATGAGCTTTTTACCATTTCAAAGGTTATCTTCCTTCTTATTTTACCCTTCTGCTCAAATCTCATGAGGTGAGCCAGCTTGTTTCTCACTGCAGCAGTCAGCTTGCATTCCTGAACACCTATCAGCGTGCATCTCATAACACCTGCCAATGCCATTACATTCGATCTCACCTCTCGCCACACGTCAGCTCGCTCAGCTTCATGTCAAGCTTTATTTTGCATTTCATTCACCTGTCCGCTCAACGGCAGTCCCCTCTCATCTCATGTCGCTAATTGTGTATCAAAGAGGATCTGACATGCTTGGTATCCAACATGACATAGCATAGTATGGCATGGCATGGCATAGCATTACACCAGTCATCTCCCACCTAGTTACACTGATATGCACGCAAGTAACACACACACACGTTATATTGCTGCTCATGACACCTGGAAGCTCGAATCTCCTGCCATATGACGTTTCTCATGTTATAGTTATGTTATGTTATGTTATGTTATGTTACTTGGCATTTATATAGCACCTTATGTATCATTGGTATGATCTCAAAGCGCTGGTAGGTTGAACGCCCTTGGGAAGTCAGTAGAAAGAGAAAGAGTCATAAGGTGCGTGTGTGCACCGGATATGTGTGCAGCCGGTGTGGCAGTTGCATGATAGCTGCTTCTTAGCGGTAGGTGTAGCGGTTGGGAGGTCAGGCATATGTGTTCATTCTGGAGGGGTGACGCCCAGACTGATTTGTGGCTGCGTTAGGCCTGAGGAGACGCTTACGCTAGCGGTGTGCTCAGATGATATTTAGTTAGGATGTTGGGATAGCACCAAGTTACCACACATCTTATTACACGCCCAAGCACATATTCCACCACACAGCTCATTCTTAACTGTCAGCTCGTATCTGATTACAGCCATCACTTCATGTCCCTTTGCAGCCATGCCTTCTCATCTCATCACAACATATCACACACAGCTCCAGTGCACTGCTTATCGTTTTTTTTTTTTTTTTTACAGCGCTGCATCTCCAGAAACTGGACAGCTCAACATCTTGTTGGTCATGGCAGTTCGCACCTAGCCACACATCCTAGGCAACATTGCATGACAGCCGCCACTGTGCCTGGAAGATGGTCTCGTGCCACCCGCTGGCTGGCCTCTCGTTAAGGGCCTCATTGAGTGTGTGTCAGATTCAAAATCCGCCCGTGAAACAACCCTATTTTAAGCCCGGCTCTACACTGGGAATCCACAAGGGGAAAGTTAGCAGAACATCAGCCGGTCATGAATGGAGACTGGCGGGTTTTCCCTCGCCCGATTCCCAGTGTAAAGCCGCGTAGCGGTGCCTTAAAATAGGGTTGTTTTTCCGCCAGCGGAAAACCAGCGTATTTTATAATCTTCTGAACTCTATATGAGGCCCTTCGTTTATTAGACTGCAATTTATTAAAGAGAATATGACTTCTCATTACCAGCATGTTGTCGCATAAGCGTACATATATCAGTGCTAATCCCTTTATAAACTTCCAATTACATCGCAGAACTTTGCGCATGTCCAGGGACAGGTTCAGAAAGGACCGTCTTCATGAGAAACAGTCAGCCACTCTCCGGTGGGAGAAAAGGGTGGGCAGCAGTGGCTTCAGAGATGGGAAATGGTTGACGCACACGTGATTTGGAATGCGGCTGTCACAAACCCACTGTGCTCACTGGTATCTTCTAATGGTGGGACAGTTTCTCTCCGTGTTGGCTGTATAGGTTACTGCCGGCAGCCTGTAATCACTGCATACTCTCGAGTATCACCATGTGGTACAACATCCTTTCATTGCTGGATGTTTTTTCGTGGGTTTTTTTACCGCAAATTTTTTAACGAAAAAACCCATCGATTTTTTAGGGGGGGAGTTTAGAAAATTATACATATGGGATGTGGGTGTTTGGGAATAGATAAAAACTGAAAGGGAATGGGCGGTTGTGGCGGGGCCTCCCCCCCCAAAAACCACGAAAAAACATCCCACGATGAAATGGCGGGGCCTCCCCCCCAAAAACCACGAAAAAACATCCCACGATGAAATGACATGGAACCCACCCTGCTCACCTGAGTGCCTCTGTCATTCTCTGCGCGCTCAACGCCTGCTTCCTCTCTCGGTCCCAAAACTTTACTTTAAACATTTGTACCGGCGTATGGGCGCAAACCTCCCTGTGCCCCTTCTCTCTTCCACTCCTTTTCTCTTCCCGCACCTAAACTCTGGAACTCTCTTCCTCTCGTCATTCCCTCTTTTCCTTCACTTCACATCTTCTGTATCAGGTTAAAATCCCATATTCTTTCCCCTCTTTCTGCTAAGTAACTCCTTTCAGTTGCACATTATTTGTGTATCCTGTCAATTCATATGTTGTACCATTTTGTGTTGATACTGTGCAGCGCTTTGGCAAAAGCACTATATAAATACCAAGAAAATAATAAATACAAATGAGCTCAAATGCTGCTGGAGGAAGCCTCGTTCCCTGGCTGGTCTTGATGTTCTTTCTGCTCTTCATGCTACATATGACAGCAACGTATTCTCTAATTGCCTTCTACCTCCCCTCTCGCCTTGCCTTGCTCTTCTTTTTCTTCTGATATCTAATTCCCTTTTACCTCTCCTCTCGCCTTGCCTTGCTCTTCTTTTTCTTATGATATCTAATTCCCTTCTACCTCCCCACTCGCCTTGCCCTGCTCTTTCCTTTCTGCCTACCCTCTCGCCTTGCCTTGCTCTTCTTTTTCTTATGATATCTAATTCCCTTCTACCTCCCCTCTCACCTTGCCCTGCTCTTTCCTTTCTGCCTACCCTCTCGCCTTGCTTTGCTCTTCTTTTCCTTCTGATATCTAATTCCCTTCTGCCTCCCCTCTCACCTTGGCCTTCTTTTTCTTCTGATATCTAATTCCCTTCTGCATCCCCTCTTGCCTTGATCTTCTTTTCCTTCTGATATCTAATTCCCTTCTGCCTCCCCTCTCACCTTGGCCTTCTTTTTCTTATGATATCTAATTCCCTTCTGCCTCCCCTCTCGCCTTGCCTTGCTCCTCTTTTCCTTCTGACATCTAATTCCCTTCTACCTCCCCTCTCGCCTTGCCTTGCTCTTCTTTTCCTTCTGATATCTAATTCCCTTCTGCCTCCCCTCTCACCTTGGCCTTCTTTTTCTTCTGATATCTAATTCTCTTCTACCCCCCTCTCGCCCTGTCTTGCTCTTCTTTTTCTTTTGATATCTAATTCCCTTCTGCCTCCCCTCTCGCCTTGCTTTGCTCTTCTTTTTCTTCCTTTTCTCCTGTTTCTTAGGCTTCTCTTCAGCTCGTACTTCAATAAGCTAAACCATCTGCTGCTCCTTTTGATCTTCTGCCTTCGATTCTTACCCCACTGTACTGTCCTTGACTTCTTCCATATATCACTTCACTGTTTAATTCTTATTTTTCTGCTCAAGTATTTCTCTTTTCTTTTAAGCATGCAACTATTTTCCTGTTCTCAAAACACCCACTCTTGATTATTCTCTGCCTTCCAATTTTCATTCTATCTCTTTTCTATGTTTTTATGTCAACATTATGCTTTCCTTGACTCTAACTCTCTTCTTTCCCTCTTCAATCTGGCTTTCAGCCTTCACGTTCCTGCCTTATTTCCTTCCATCTCTCAAAGTTGCCCTTAGATCTTCTTCTACTGAACGTATGTGCAGGCTTTGGCACATTGGGCAGTCATATTCCTTTTTCTTCTCCTTCATCACTTGGAATTCCTGGCACAGGTCTATCTTGGTTTTCTTCCTATTTAACGGATGACTCTTATTCTCTGCCCTTGGCTGGTGGTCACTCTTCAACTTCCACCCTTCGGTTTGGTGTTCCCAAGGCTCTGTGCTTGCCCCTCTTCTTGCACTATTCCCTTGTCTTCTATTTTTCAGTCTTTTACTCTGAAGTGTCATGTCTATGCTGATGACAGCCTGATTTATTTTCCTTTTCTGAGCAACTTCACTTATCCAGTTCCAGATGTTGGATATTAAGTTTTGGGTCTTTTCTCATTGGATGCGTTGGTAGGTTGTTAAGACTTGGATCCTTTCTCACAGCCTCAATTTAAACTTGTCTACGAGTGAGCTTCTTTTTTCCACCACTCGCACCCCTCATGGCTGTCCTTTCCACCTTTTATCAATTTCTATCCTGATTCTCTCTTTCTTTCATCTCTTTGTCTCTCATTTTCTCTTAATATCTTTTCGGTCACAGGTCTTTGATGCTATCAACATATCAATGTCTGCAAGATACGTCCTTTTCTCACTCTTTGCTTCTGGGTCCCTCTGCGTATGCTCTTGCTTCTTTTACCTTGATTTTCAATTCTGCTATTCGTTTGCTCTTCCAATTTCTGTCTAGTTCTTCAAGTTCTTCGTCTCAAGCCTCTTTGGGCTGTCTCTCGTTTTCTGTTCGTTTTTAGTTTTGTTTGTATTGTTTTTAAGTGACAGCATAATCTTGCTGCTTCCTATCGTTTGTCTCTACTTTCTCTACATACTCCACCATGCTTTTTGCGCGTATTCTCTAGATTATTACTATCTGTGGCCATATTCTCCTTGTACGAAGTCTTGATTCCGTTCTTTCTCTCTTCTTATCCTTAAACATTTGAAATGATTGACTCTTGAGTCTGGATCAGCTCCTACTCCTTGCCTCATTTTGCTCTGCTCGTAAAGTTCACCTTGTCTTCTCTTCCTAATTGTGTAGTTAAATATTCATGATTTTTGCACCTTGATTTATTCATGTATTTTTGTACTGACTTGGTTAAATTCTGTCATGGTCACTTTATAAATCCAAATAAATAAATAAATAAATAAATAAATAAATGCACACATAGATACATACAGAAAAGCCATTGTTTGGTGAGGGGATTTGTGAGCATTTTTGAGGTTACTGTGAAGCGGTCTGATGCAGGAGGAGTTGGCTGCCAATTGGCCTCTCACCTATCTTTAAGAAAGTCATTATGCATTACCAGTGAAGTGAGTAGCCCTGGTAGGGTAGTGGGTTTCTGTATGGTTTTCCCAGATCCAGTCTGTAAAAATGATATCACATATGAGTGTCACTTGAGGTTTGTTCTGACTGTTATCTCGTTTAGGAAGGAATCCAGCGAGATTGCTTCATGCTACTTCCTCTGAATCTTAATAGCATCTTTCTATCACATCGCGGGAGCTAGTGTCTATAACGCCAGACGCCTGCACTCATTTACTTGAAAAAATCTATTAAACATCCAATTGAAGTTAATCGGCTCCGTCATTCAAAATGTCAGTTGCTCTTCGTTTGTATTATTCCGTTCTTAAATACAAAGCACGACCTGTTTGGGGAAATTGTTTCCCTTTCTCATGTGCTGCAATGTTAACAAAAACATCTCTAAGCTTCATGTACATGCAACACAAAAGTCTACTTAGTAACTAACCAGTTGGAATCAACCTGTATGGTCTTACTGTAGACCTTAACAACGTCTTCCCCATGTGCTAGAGCACAGTGACCCTCCCCACTCGAAGGGTAACCAGAAAGCTGAGCACTTAACTTGAGCGTAATATTATTCGAGTTAGACAAGGAAAACAGACTAACTCTAGGGCAACAACATCTGTCTGAACGTGTAAGGATAAAAAACATATTGTGAGTATTAATTTACGGGTGTTCCACCAATCAGTGGGTAGGCTGAAGGAACATGACCAGGGGAGTTGCTAGGTCTGGAAAAGACCCAGGGCTAAGCTGATGTCGGAACTGTTGGGACTGGGGGCTAGCTAGTTTTTTGACTGTAGCTCCTGAGATTCTATCCGGGGCTACAACCAAAAAGATCAGGGGCTATAGCCCTCTTAGCCTCCCCCCTAGCAACGCCCCTGAACATGACACAATCTATTACAACATTTGGTTCTCTCTGTAGGCTTGTTTCTACAGCCAAATGTGACGACACAAAGAACATATAGTTACAGGACACTCAGGATTGTCTGTCAAAAGTACAAGAAATTGGAGATATATCAGAAGAGTTGTTATTTACATTTCATGCAAGAAACCTTTATACTTGCATTCCTCATAAAGACTGACGTAGTGCTATGCAAGGAGTCATGCTACACAAAAGTATTTATTGATGAAACATCGACATTGAGTTAAGTGCGACTAGGAAGATGTCAAAATCATCTTTGCCAATAATAAGACAATAATGCAAACTTTGTGTACATCAGTCGAGGAATGAAGCCCACACACTGCTACATGCAAACAACCAGTGAATACTGGACTTAACTCCACTCATCAAGACAAATAGGTCATGCTGACACACCTTAAAATCACACCTCCACAAATACATAAGGTAACGAAGCTCCCCTTCACAACACACCATACATAGTCAATGTTGCTTTAACTTGGCAACTTCCACCGGCTGAAAGATTACAATGCAGATAGAACTACACCGCGTATTTGCAAAGTGAGAGAAATGCTTGCATGAGAACCATGCCACTCACAACACTACACAGAAATCACTATGGGTACTTCCCACTTTTTTGATATGGGGGTTTATTTCAAATGGGAAGCACACACTTAAAGCTGTAGCAAATAAGGAAACAGGCTAGCCCAAACTTCAACGCAAGCAAGCAGATATGATATTCACGAATGCAGTAAGCAGATTTCAATGAGTATCTGCTTTTTGTATCATGTTGCATGATAAAAAAGATGTATTAATTCATTATTTCAATATTTCAATGTTTCCAACACATAAAAAGCATACGTAGAAAAACATAAAAAACAGTATTAAACACTTTTTGTCGGTTTAGCCCAACCTACAAGTAATTTTTGAATACTTTGATCTGAATGAAATCTCTTTCACACAGCAACCATGAAAGGGGAGATGTGTTTAATAAAAACAATGTTTGCGTACAATTAGGTTGTACAGCGTGAGTGTTCACCGGGAGAAAAGTCAGACTGCTGTGTGTTCGATTAAAGATGTTCACCAAGGTGTGGCATACAACAATTAATGGTGATGACTGTACTGTATTAATGTATGTATTATTGAGGGTGTGCAGGAACTGCTGAAAACTGACTGCAGTAGAATGCTAAAGTAGACATTGATCACATAGATATATCCCTCCGCTCAGTTAGCCACATTTCTCTGTCCTGATGAAGGCCGTCTAACTAGAGAGAGTTTTGATGTAGCTACTCTTGTGTGGCCAAAACACAGTGCATCAACATTTTCAAAACATTTTTTTGATGAATTATAGGTGAAATTCGTCCCACTTGTGACAGAACGTTCTGTTTGTGAAGTGCACTGTTCTAGTATGACGGTGGTTGACATTAAGAATTTTGGGTCTTGTAGGAATGTTGGAATGTGTTTTATGGATATACATTGTGTATATGTGTCCCACGTGTAAGAGTATGTACATGTATATATATATTTTTATAAAGTAAATACAATAGGATTCAAGATTTTATTTTGTAATACAAAAACACTCACACCCTCATTGATTAATTCCTTGTCACTAGCGATTCGCTTGGACTTTAATCCCCAAGGCGGTGTGCCTGAATTCAATATTCTCTGTTTGTTTTGCCTATTCATCGTTATTCCATTCATGAAACTAATGTTCAGCGCCAGCACTGTGGTGTGAGTGGCGTTGGCACATCTCAGTGATTTTCATGAATGAACTGAAGGTGATGACATTGGCATGGATCACGTCTGTACAATGCCACAGTCACCACGCAACATGTATGCCTCTGCAAACTTTAATAACAGCAAGCGGCAGGGTTGGCAGCACTCAGTGAGTGCCAGTGGGTGCAAGCAGCCTGGCAGCTATGCTACCAGCGGTTTGATGCTTTTAGTTCAACAGGCGGGCAAGACTTGTATGGGGGTAACAGCCAGGCTGTGGCACAGCATTTGCCCAGGGGCGCAGGTGGGACTTCTCTTGGGCATATGTGGTGGCTGGCTGAGCCCTTGCTCTGATTTACTGACACAGCATGTGTAGATATGACGGTGTGTGCCAGGGTGCAGAGTTAATGAATGTGAGACATACCCAAGCACGTGCATCTAGTCAGTGCCACACGGTCCCACTATTAGTAGCCTGGGGTGGAGCGGGGGTTGGGCGGTAGCACCTGTGCCACCAAGCAAGTGCGGGGGGTAGGGGGGTGACGCTTTTGAGTGTGGGGATGTGGCAATGCATCTACTGACCTGACGTAATACTCTCTCTCTCTGACTCCACTGTGCATGGACCATGTTGAGGTTTGATACCAAGAACATATGATTTCATGAGATTAAAGCAGAAGCTACGTTTTTTTGGTACCATTGCAACTAGAAGGGCTAAACAATAAGCAACTCGGGCAGATTCCATTGAGAATGTGTCAGAGTTTGCTTCACATGCACAGGAAGAGTCTGTGCAATATGTATGGATCTTCAGTGTGCGAGTGTGAACGCATATCACACCTACAGCGAGAGATCTGACACACTACTGCATCTCTCCAATACAGATAGTGCCTGCCAGTAGTTTCTAATAGTGCCCACGGATGAGGGAGGAGCTTTGCCGTTGCTCAGAGCGTCTAGCAGTGAGGTTGACACTAGAGCGTGGCTATCTTTTGTAATCCAGCTGCTGTAGTGTGACCTGTCCCAACGCTTTCATTGGCAGGAACTTGAAGTGCCAGTCCGGTTCGATTATATGCATAACAACCTCAGAGAAGTGGTGGCACTCTCCCATTGAAAGCAGAACAATATGCAGAAGTGCTCTTACAGTCCCATTAAACGTATTAATCGCCTGCTGAACGGTACCACTACTGTTCTCTTGTAGAATCAACAAACCTTGAACAAGAGCCTGGTAGGATTTAATACATGAATTAGTATTGTTTAGAAGCACTTAAATTAGTAATCACATTTTGCCTTTCCAGCTGACCGTGGAGTTCTGGTTGTGGAAGTGCCCGCAGTGGGCAGGGCCTAAAGTTGGAGGGGATGGCACAAGTGTGCTAAGAAATATTTGGTCCCTGGCACTTATTTGTTTTACAAATTAAGCACTATTTACTAACGATGTTATCATTAATATGGAGAAGACTCAAGCAATGATGTTCACTAGTAAATGAATTGCCCGCACTAGAGTCAAGATACAAGAACTGGAGATCTTGTATATGCCCAGTTATAAGTATCTCAGCATTGACTTTGAAAAGGGTAATGATTACCAACTATGTATACAAGCTAGAAAAGTCAGAGCTGCTCAAATTACAGCCCTCGCATACCAATTCACTAGGAAAGTCGATTTGGGGGACTGGATTGAAAACTATGATCGATTAGAAGGTCTAAAAAAATACCAGTTCATAAAGTTGATATTGTACACCTATAAAAAACCACAGCCATATTTGAATTTATGTCCGGGGCGAAGATTAAGACGATTTATACTTTTGGTCATGATTAAGCAGCTTCCAGTCTTGGTCAATTCTGGCGTAATTGATAAGATCCCTATTGTGGTTCGGTACTGCGGTTGTGCAAGGATAACAAAATTATCGAGACTGGGAAACATCTATTGACTAGTTTCCCCAAGATGCTGAACGTGGACAAAAGACACTATGATAAATATGTGTATGATATTAAACACATAGGTGAAGACATTTTTTGGTGGCAAAGTATCAACGCTTGTAACTTGAAGATACTTATTACAATGTATAATGTCTGGCTTGCACTTGAGAATCTGCTTACGATATCGATTTAAGTTGGGGTTAGGGGTACCTCGTGTTGCGCATATGTCGTACTCCATGAATAAGCAAACAATTAATTAATTTGGTGAAATACAATTGACATAAGTATGTTTTAGGTGTATCTCTTAATTTTTGTTTTAATTATGCTAAGTGCATGATTTTAGTAGGAATGATGAATTAAGCTTGTGGATTTGAGATATTTGTATTCGTTTATATATATGGACTATAAATGTATTTTAATATACTATGTGCAAAGTTTATTTATAAACTAAAACACATAAATAAATAAATAAACAAACTATTTACTTTTGCATCTGTGTACGGTGACTTACCTAGCAGGACACTGTTCTTGCATTGATATTTCTGCATGCGCCTCGGCACCCGACTCCAAGATGCCAGCATCATGCTTTGATGCAGGGAAGCATTTCGAATCGGTGTAGAGCCATGGGTGTGCATCACACTCCAGCTATGTGTTGAGAATGGTGTTGGCAAGCCACATCAAGGTTTCTGATAGCCATGTTTGTGCCCACAATGGCGTTGGTGGCCATGATCAATTTGCCAACGTCACAAAAGTTCTCTGGGGTGGTGTAGATGTCCTCTGGGGATAGTAGGAAAGGAACATAGGGAGCCATGTGTGGCAAATGGACCAGGGCGTCTCCTGTGACTCGCTGCAGTACGCTTGCTGCATGATAGCATAGTGTAGTGCGCAACTGCAGCACTGCCCACATGGAGTGTGAGGTCCTATTTTAGAGTGTGATGTTCACCATTATGTGGAGGTGGTCTTTTTCAATATAATTTCTGAGCCTGTATCTCTGTCTGCATATGCAGTTAGGGTAGCATGCCACTGTTCTGTGCTTGTGGGACTTTCTGCGCCCAGGGCATCAGGTAGCTGGAGCATCAGGTCCGTCTTTTATAGCTAGTGGAGCTGCTTTACAGTCCGTGCAGATAGTGTGGTGGCTACCACTGTGCAGTGTTTGAGGTTAATGTGGTGTATGTCATGTGTGTACTTTTTTGGGTGGGCATGCTTATTCCATGGGTGCGGTAGAACTTGCTTGCAGGTATTTATTTGTGATGTGTATGTATGTGTGAGATTTGCTTAATGCAAACTCAGCTAAGACGCAATGGAACGCTGCACAAAAGACTGCACCCAGGCAGGTTGCAGGGTTAGTAGAGGAGCTGTGATGGGTGGGGGAGCAGGGGAGAGAGGAACTCCACAGGAGGAGAAAGGGGGCTGAGCAGAGCAATCGGCCAATGGTGAGATGCTCTTTAAAGAATAGGGTCTGCAGGCCCTTCCTAAAGTGTTTGATGGAGGGGGCCACTTGTTCCTGATCAGGAAAAGGCATATTTCCTGTTTTTCAGATCTACGCGATTCAACTGAATCACAACTCACCAAATCCCTACCCATCAAATCCCACCCACCGAATCCTGCACTTGAAATCCCCCAGCCCTCTCCCCACCTGCCGAATCCCTTTTCTCAAAAGAAACCTGCCAGCCCATTCCATGCTCTCCTCACCTATGGGGGATTTCACTCCCCATAAATCCCTGAACCGCTTTGGCCACCCTGCCTGGGTAATGAGTGGGGGGCTCTATCCATCATGCCCCAGCCTAGAGAGCCAGGAAGCCTGCTACCATGTGAGGCCACCACCCCACTCCACCTAACACCATCCTACATAGCTCTTAACTTCACTGCCCCATCCCCCCGAATGGCCTAACCCCACTTCCCCACCCCTGACCTCAGAAGCACCTTACCTTATAGTCTCCGTCACCCTGCTCCACTTCCTAGCTCTGCCTATCAAAACTTGGTTATAGAACGTGGACTGCACTTTTTCAGAGCCTGTGTTCGCTGTGCCGGCCAGTTGATGGGCTGAGGGATCGGCAAGGCATATTCAGCGAAGACAGATTCAATGAATCTGTGTTTGTGGAATATGCACAGGTCCTTTTTTCCTTCTTGCAGTTTCTTGTTTCTAGCCTGGCATCTGGTGGTGCACTGGCCTATGGAGATGGTGAGTTTCTCGGCCAAGTAGAATTATGTTTTGGTTGTGACTGCTTTGTAGTTGATTCAGACAGTCTTGAACATGATGAGTGCTTGAAGGGGTAGCCAGTGCAGCTCCCTGAGGAATCGGGGTGATGTGGTTGAATTTTCTTAATCCTGGGATGAGGTGTGCTGCAGCATGCTGGACAGCTTTCAGAGGTACCCAGGTGACATCTGGGAGACCTGCTACTGTCCAGGTAGCAGATGATCATGACTTTGACAACTGTTCTGAAACTCAGGGCAGGGATGAAAGGTTTTAATTTGCACAGGAGGGCAAGCTAGTACCATGCTACTTTGGTCCCCTTGCTGATGTGTGTTTTGAATGAGTGGTCACAGTCAATAGTAAAGCCAAGAGATTTTGAAGTGGGCGAGAGTTGAGGTGTGAATCCTTTGAGCTTCATGTACGTCAGCCAGCTTGGTGGGGTTTCATAGGAGAATACATTTCGTCTTGGTACGTTAAGTTTCAGATAGGTACTTTACATCTAGGCTTTGATGAGGGATGGAAAGTGCTTGAGTTGATGGATATCGCTGATGTAATGTATAGATTGATATTTAGATAAAGATGTCTGTTATCTGCATATTGGTGTATCTTGTTATTGGTGCTGGTGGGGAGATCCCCAGATGTTTCAGGTAGAGGTTGAAGGTGACAGGGCACTGGGGGGTGCCTTGTGAAACTCCACAAGTTACCGGACACTGCTGGGTGTCTATTGGGCCCATCTTCATAAGTTGGTCCCTATTGAAGAGGTATTAACCGAACCACTGGAGGACTCTTCTGTTAGTTCCCATATGCATGGTGAGCATGTTGAGGAAGGCTTCGTGGTCAATTATATTTAAGGCAGTAGTGAGGATGAGGAGGATGAGTAAGCAGGGATCCCCCTTGTCCCGGATGTGTAGAGCGTCACCTATAACTTGTATGGTGGTGACCTCTGTGCTGTATTGTGTTTAGAGACCGGATTGGTAGTCCTATAGGCAGACACATATGTGCCAGCCAGCATAAAAATGAAGCCCAGCCCATGAGCAATGGCAAATTCACAGTCCACGGATTAGAGATCACAAATAAGGCTAAGGACACAATTACCTCCATTTAAGGAGGACAGGAAGAACCTGTAACAATGCAATTGTCACCAATCAAAGAGATGGTGGAGTTACCAGATATTATTCTGCAGGAAGAACACTCTGACATTGAAGTTACGGGTGAACAACCCATTTATACTCCAAAAGAAAATAGTCCACCATGGCATCCTACCACTGAAGATGTTGCAGACCCATTTGATCCTACACTGATGGAATCCATGCAGAGAATCATAGAGGAGTTCAACAGCAGCCAAAGAACTCAGCTCTTGGGGCCCTCTACTTCCAGGCATAGAAATACATCTGCAAGCTCAATGGGCACAAGGACCCGGACCACATACGTCAAGAAGTGGACCCATTTCACTACATGCTGTGAAGCTTCACACATAGACCCACTTACAACGTCAGTTGATCAAGTTTTACCATATTTGGTACATCTAG
This sequence comes from Ambystoma mexicanum, assembly GCF_040938575.1. NCBI lineage: Eukaryota > Metazoa > Chordata > Amphibia > Caudata > Ambystomatidae > Ambystoma > Ambystoma mexicanum. The sequence continues at coordinate 836,501,736 of NC_090923.1, forward strand.
CAATCACTAATTACTAATGTGTTGCTAAGGTTTTGCAATTCAATCCAGTTTATTTTGTTATATGTTTTACAAAACAAATACAAAACATTTACACAATATAATGAATTGATCATTAATACTTTTAAAAATATAATCTATATATATATATATATATATATATATATATATATATATATATATATAAGTGAAAATGTGTGGGCTTGTGGGTTTATGGCTTTGTGTATGTTTCCTATACAATTCCACACTGTTTCACCAAACTGCACCAGATTTTGCACAGTCACCTGTTAGGACCCTCCAAACATTACTGGCTACATGACATTTGGACACCCCACCCCTTTCCCTGGATTTCAGCAAAAGTCACAATTTGTTTGTGGGCTTGTGGGTTTGTGACTTGGTGAAGCCTTGTTCCTTATACAATAACATATTGTTTCACCAATCTGCACCAAATTACCTGTACCTATGATGGAATGAAAGCCCACGCAAATCCGGGTATATCAGCTAGTTATTCATAAAATCAATCAATTTAACTTCAGACACAAAACCTCATAAAAGAAAATAATCATTGGAAAAAAAGAGAATACCCTAAATTGACTCCCTATTTTATCTTCAAATAATGGCTATGGTTTTAGGAACTGCAGATCTTAGTAATATTCTTTCATTAGCAAGCTGGAATCCACAACGTAGCCATAATTGCACGTGCTAGTCAATAATAAAATAATGAACGTTTGTGCTCAGGCTGTAGAGTTCAGAGATCTGCACATAGGCCTCTATTAGAAGGGGAGGAAGGAGCACTTGCATAACAGACCCTCAAAGCCTTGTTGGGCACTTGCCCCCACAAAGCAAGAGGAAATCCTTAAATGGTATTTCACTAAATTGAGCTAGCTTGAGACTGCCAATCCTCAGGTTACTCCTCAGCAGAGGCAGAGGGCTATAGCAATCATAATGCCAGCAGGTTGTAATCCACCTATAGAACACTGTGACAGCTGGGTTTCAGTGTTTAGTTGGCTAAACATTCATCTAATAGGCACTACCTTCCATTACAGTAGCAATGGTGTAGAAGAGCACATCTCAGATAATTAGGACTTTATCAATACATTTCGGTATTACACATAAATTACCTAATGTATTTAGGTGCTACCAGAGTGAGATTCTGGGCTACAGAATCGAGTATACAAGGAATGGTTGTGGGATCACTTACGCATAAGTGACCTATGCTCTGTGCACACTTTTGGGCATCATAGATGCAAAAGTAAATGTTATAGTATATTTAGGGTTTTTCAACACTTTTAATGCAACGTTTAGAAGTCATTAATATTTCAAGGCATAGTTTCGTACCAAAAAACATAAATTACTGAACATTTTCAGTATTACTTCATACATAACAGTGTATCCAAATTAAACCATACAGTTGAAAAAAGACTTTTTTTCATGTACATCACAATTTAAATAACGTTGTTTTCACGTTTTCATTTCTCATGGGTACATTTCCTATTGGTGTTTGAGAGAAACTTATAGTCCATGTGTTGAACTTATGATTGACTGATGAGTCAGTAGTCCTTTGTTTTTGAAGTTTCTCTAATGCACTACGCGTTTCGGGTATATGGAACCCTTCATCAGGTGCGGATCTGTACCTTTTTACAACAATTTTTCAATTTCTGCAATTTAAAAAGAAAATTTGCAATTCAGTTCACTAATAATTAGATTCTTGCAATTAGTGTTTTTTTTAATCAATTTTCAGTTCTTAACCTAAAGTACCTCAAAGTTCTGAAGACTTTCGTTTCTTCAAAGAGAATGTAGTCATGTCCATGCCTCTGGCTAGCGATTGAGTTTGGCTCTACGGTTATTCTTGCTTCAAGCACCGGGAGGTGTTGAGATCTGTGAAGCGAATGACAATTTACGTTTTTTTTGTGTTGTTCCACTGTGCGTCGCTTCGTTATGTTGGGGTTTTGGGCTGGGAGCAGTCGCTAAATGAAAGCGCTGTGTCCCAGTCACAAAACCCTGGATTAATTAGTTTGGGAAGGAGTTAGCTGGTTTTGAAAAGGGTTATATAGCACTGTCTCATTCCGTAAGTACTGCTCACCTTGTTTCATCAGATGACAGGGAGATTCGCCTTTCTTTCTGCAGTCTGTTCGTCGTCCACACCTTTAATCTGGAGTTATTTTGTTCACTTAGTAATGCCTCTTCACCCGGTCGTGTTTTTCGTAGCACAGCTCAGCCGACAGATGTGAATACTCCGCTTGGCTCGAGTTTGCAAGCGTTCCCGTGGTATTGTTAGTTGCGATGGTAACCGATTCTCCTGGGTCCTTTCTCTCTTTTCATGTAAGTTAAGGTGCAGTGTGTCTTTCTGTTTACTCGGGGGCCATCTTTAAATAACTATAGATGCCAATTGACAAAGGACTGGCAGTGATACTTCGTCTAGACTGGTTTTTGTAAACAGACTCAAGGTGTATATTGAGTGAAAACGCTGGTGAATACGCACATTCACCTATTCATTTGTAAGCTTATACTACACACGGCTCAGTTAGAGTCGCACTCGTTTTATGATTTCTGAGATAAACTCAATATTGAAGCGCTCACGCCGTAGTCAATATAGTTTACACCATGGTGGTCACAGGGAATGTGACATGGATTTCTTTAAATAGAACTAAGGATTAATAAAAAACAGCTTAGATCCCAGTCCGCGTTCATTCCATTCGGCTGCATAGAGTTCAATTTCTCGACACAGAATGTTTCTTTTTGTAATCGCATCCTATTGAGATTTCCACCTCTTCTTGGTGCTTTTATTTGTTCAAGAATAATAAACCTTATTTGGGCAATGTTATGTCTCTCTTTTTTGAAGTGTTGGGTTACTGGTCATTTAATGGCGCCTGTTCTTATATTCGGCTTGTGTTCTGACCATCTCAATTTTGCTTTCCTTGATGTCATTCCCACGTAGTATATGCCACATGGGCATCTTATTCCATAGATTACATTCTTCGAATCACATGTAGATGAATGATGAAGATTTATTGTATACCCTTTGTGGGGGTGGGTATTGGTATTGCCTGTAATTAAATTGTTACAGTTGTTGCAGTTATAGCACGGTGTTGTTCCTTTCCAATTTCCTTGAGTTTGTCTTTCAGCGGAGAAATCAGCCTTGACTAAATGTTCTCTGATTGATTTGCTCTTACTACATGCAAATAGAGGGGGTTCTGGAAACAATCTTTTCATCACTGGATCAACTGTAAGGGTTGTCCAGTTTTTCTTGATGATTTTCTTTATTTTTGAACTCTGTTGAGAGTAGGTGGTAACATATACCAGTTTCTCCATTTCTGTTTTTTCTTTTGGTTTCAGTGCCACTTCTCTACTGATTTTGTTTACTTTTTCAACACTCATGTTGATGTTTGCTGACTGATATCCTCTATTAACCTCCATTCTGGGAGTGATACTGAGCTCCCAGGGAGCAGAAGCAGAAGCAGCGGTGGGTTTAGGACTAGCAATAGCTGGGGGCAATTATCCATTGATAGAGGAAGTAATTGTGGCAATTACAAGGAGAATCCGTGAGACTGGTGTCTTCAGGTGCCTTGCCATGTTGCCCTGTGAACAAGAAAAGAAGCTCCACTTTGGTCAAATTGTGACATCTACCTTTATGTCTGTAGCTAAAGATTACCTTGGTAGATGCCCCGGGGAGGGAACAAACAAGGAATTACATGAGAGTAAGCACACTGAAGGGCACCAGCTACAGGCACTACCAGTACCAGCCAGAAACCAAGCAGAAACACCTTCTCAGAGGTAGAAAGGGAAGGACAGGTGCTTCCAACCTGCCCCACATAGGAGAGGAAGAGAGTGAGACCTTCAATAGCTGAAAGGTTTCTGTATAGAGGAATGGTCCGGGCCCAGGCAGCAAGCTGGATGGGGTAGAAGATCCTATGAGGGTAGTAGTGGTGTGAGAAGTACCTACCATCTCAGGGATAGGGCACAGCTCAGGCAACCACAAAGATAAAGTGATGAAGACTATCCTTCTTCTCCTTCACAGAAAGAGAAGGAACAGGGCTCATCACGCATGCAAGAGAAGAAGCCTGCCAAGAGGGAGGAGAGGAAAGGAAAAAAGAAGAAAAGTGCTGCTTTAAGAGTGGGCAATGACAAAAGCATGAAACCAGACTCACAGGTTAATACTAGTGACTAAAGGAATGGCTTATATTACTGTTGGATTCTGGCCCACATTCCTCCATATTTAGAAAAAGACACAAGAAGCTCTTATGTTACATTCCTACTGATCAGGTAGTAGAGGCTATTGCTCCCACTGGAGAAGTGGCTGAGGACAATAAAGTGTAATTGGTTACAATACAACATCAAGGGGAAAGCCCAAATGAAATAGAGGCACTATTGTGGTCTAAGTTGCACATAACCCAAGATGGCCTTTTAGCAGGACAAAAGTGACCCAGGCTTTATGTTGGGGAAAGCCCTATAGGGAACGATGTAATTAAGCCAGCCGTTTCAGAAGAGATTGAAGAACACTTAGTGAACTCATATGCAGTATGATGGGCTGTTTTAGGTGTTGCACAATTATTCAAGAATCATGTAAGACATGACATTGATTGCCCACCAGATAGAATGCCTGGGTTTGAAACACCAAAGCCTCAGAGACAATATCCAATCAATGCACAGACTATTGCACATTTAAAGATAATAGTGGATCAGTTAGTAGAGCAAGGGGTTCTGGTACAACAGGCAAGCCCACACAATACAGCACTACTTCCAGGGTCCAAGCCAGATGGTTCATATCATCGGGTAATTGACTTTAGGATTCTTAATGCAGATACACGCACAGAGGCTGTTAAGAACATATACAGTTTAGGCCTTTTGAGAAACGTACACAGAGGTAAGTATAAAATGGGGCTGGATGTGGGTATTGGATTTTTTGCACAGTCTGTGGACCCAGAGAGCGATAAATACACAGCTGTAACATTCAGAGTTAAATAGCTTTGTTTCACAAGACTCCCACAAGGGTACAAGATTAGTCCAGAGATTTGTTTAAGCAAAATACAATGCATTTTAGAAGGCATTCCGAACTGCTGGACATATGTAGATGACATTTACTGTACAGATGATGATTTAAATGAACACTTAGAGAAGGTTGATTTGATCGTAAGGATACTGTCAGCTAAAGCCTACATTTTCAATTTTAAGAAATCTAAACTAGCCCATAGAGACATCATATTTCTGAGGTTTTTATTATCTGATGAGCGAAGGGGACTTGCACCTCAATTCCCAGAGAAATGTGCACAATTGCAGAGCCCATGCACACTTAAATAGTTACAGCTGTTGCTTGGACATTTGGATTTTGGGTGTTCATACATTGCAGAGTATGCAGCTTTAGTGAACCCACTATTTGACCTGTTGAAACCCAACTTCCGTCCAACAGATTTGAAGGAGGAGCACACATGCATTTTGTACAAGATGTACTGGCAAATGAGTAGTCCTCTTCAGGACAGAAACACTGAAAAGATTTAGAAGTCACATTGTTTCCGGCTCTGAATGCATTTACATATGTAGTATGTAATCATGGTGAAACAAAACCCATAGTATATTATTCACATGTACATACAATTCAAGAGCAGAAGTGTGGTCCAGAGCAGAAGATTCTGACTGCAGTTCAAATAATAATACAGAAGAAACGCACACTAGAGGCAAACACGTGATGGACATAAACACACCATTATTGCAGTTAGAAGCAGCTAGACGCTCTAGTATCTTAAATGCAAAGGCACTACACTCAAGGTGGGTCCAATGGGCATCACACAAGCAGCACCAGATATAAAGTACATTAGAAGCCAGAACTACAACAGATGGATGACCTGGCATAGTCTTTAAAGCAGATGCAGCAGCACCAGACATCCTACTCTGGATGTTTCCAAATGTGATATATTGTGATGGCAGTGCTGTTCCAGCATGTGGACACACTCTAAATATTCTGCTGCCTGTGCTGCTCTAAAAGGTTTCAACTATAAGAATGAGTTTAAACACCAGGATACAAAAACAAAGCACTTAGGTGATACATGAGCTCAAGTTGGTGAGTTACATGGACCCCTCTTGCACTGCTACAAGTAGGCCCACACAAGCCCACATTAATTGTGCCTGATTCAGACTATGTAGTAAGAGGTTATAATTGTGACCTATAATGGTGGCAAGCAAACACATTAAGAGAGTCCAAAGGCAAATATTGTAAAAACAACTTTGGCAAGAGGTATGGGACATCAAAGAGGCTAGACATCTCATCTGGGATATGCATACAAAGCACACAGAAAGAAATCTGTGCAAACATCAGCCCGCAAGAGAGCAGACTATAAAAATCATAGTGGCAGCATTGGAACACTCTGCTACATACATAGATGAGGACATAAAAGGATGCTTGGATGCAAATAGTCCTAACCCACAAGAATTCCCCTCTACGTATACCTTCAATGTAAAAGAGAACACACTGATATTCTTCATAGGTCAAACAGTGTCCCTGTGGACATGGTACTACCCTATAAGCAGGATAGATTGAAACTGATCTCTGCAACACATGTAAGTGTATCACCCACATTGGGGTGTTGGCTATTTCACAGCTCTTGCAAGGCAGATGTTTGTAGGCAGCGCTTAGTAAAGAAGTACATAGCGGATTGTTCCATATGTTTGCAAACAACAGAGGACAATTTCCAAAAACCACAAGAGGGCACACTGACAAGGATGATAGTGCCATTTCAATGCACACATATGGATCACATAGGTCCTCTGACATCCCTCAACTAAACAAGTATTTGTTAGTTGTGATGGACTTGTGCATCAGATTTACTTGGTTAATTCTCCAGAAGAAAGCTGATTGTAAAAAGGTCATAAAGTGATTGCTGTCCTTAGTAGATATGACAGCACCAAAATTACTCCAAACTGACAATGGGCTAGCCTTTTCTGGCTACGCCTTATGAGAGGCCCTGCCAAGATGGAGTTGTACTCTGCTGCATTTCTCAAACCCCTTTCAACCACATTCTAATGGGGTGGTTGAGAGAGCCAATGGGATAATAGAGCAAGCCCTGACTAAATGCATCCTCTCTTCTTGAGATAATTGGGTAAATCATGTACCTTTAGTGCAGCGTAGCATAAATAACTTACCTCACCCGTCTCAATGTGAGGGTAAAACACCTTATGAGTTGCTCTTTGGCACTCCCATGTACATGCCTGAATATACAATCCTTGTAGTTCTCTCACTAGGCCAGACCAGCTGCTACTAAAAAATCTTCATAGGGACTCAATCCATGGTGAAGAAGTCTTACCACAGCACCAAGATAAAGACAAGTCACATAGCACCTTATAGATAAAGACAAGTCACATAGCATGATCCATGCCAAAGAAGCACTTGGACCACACTACAAACCTCCTATGAAGGTACTGGAACTCATTGGCTCAAGAACAGCTGTCCTGCCAGCGCTGCCTTCTACAAAATGTACCCGTCAAGTGTAGGTAGACAACCTTCAACCAGCTCTGGATGGTTACACCTTTGTTCCCAAGGGAGAACCCTCTCTATCTTGAACAACCTGACAGCAGGCAAGAGTAGTTGAACACATCATTTTAACAATTAATCAAGAAACCTCCTAAACCTTTGAGAATATTTCTATTTTTTTCTGGAACACATGAGCCAGAAACAAGGCCAGAATTAAACCCAAGCGCAAGGTCCAATCTGAAGGTTTTTGCCCATTCAAAGTGCTCTAAGAACTGTGACATGTTTATTGGAACAGTAATCCTGTTCTACACTTTGCTGTGGAGAAGTCTTCTCATTTGTTTGTCCTATTGACCACAGGAAAATGTTTAACTCCAATGGAGATCCCAACAACCAGCAGACAGTTGAATGTGTCCGCTTTAGCCTTAGCGCATACACTATGCAAAAGAGAGGTGGAGGTTGCTAGTGGGGATGGGGTCTAAACACAAATTAGCATATACCCACTAGAGTCTGGTCAGTTTTCAACACAGTAGTATAACACCTACAGTGGGCCTAGCATGCAACTCCAGGTACATACACTATTAATGATAGCTGAATCTAGGATAATGTCCCGTAAGAAGCATGTCTCTGACACCTACAGGAACATGTTGAGGGCCAGGATAGTAGTATTTGCTTAAGGAGCACTGTTGGATCCTGAAGATGATATGTAGAATTTAGGTGATATGTCAGATCATGTCTGTTTTGTGAAGTATTTTGACACCTTTCATTTTTACAAGCAAAGGGCAGTGCGGCCAGAGAAAACACACTGAGGACACTGTTCTGTTTTTTTTCCTAGACTTACCACCAGAGTTTAAGGCACAATTTCCTTACATACCAAAACCAAATGTGGAGTGAGAGCTCATGATAATGATGATGATTTGTTTCTTCATACAGCGCTTACACCTAAGCGCTGTACATAGAACATATTTACATACATCATTGTCACCCCAACTGAATTTGGAACTCATTTATCAACCTCGGAAGGATGAAAGACTGAGTGGGTTTTGCCAGGATTCGAACCTGTGACCTGCAGATCTCTCAAAGATTGATGCAAGGAACGCTCAACCCGATGAGCTATCTTACTGCCTCATAGCACAGAATACATACACATTGCCCCTACCTCCAGAGAATGCTCTTTGTGTGTGGTCCACGCAGTCTGTGGTATAGAATAAAATATTCAATGCCAGAGTGATAGAAAAAACATGGCAAGGATCAGTCCTTCTTAATATGTCATGGGGTGAATCTTGGCAAGTACATGGAACTGCCGCTCTAGATTTAGCGTGTAAACATCCACATTTGATGTACTTCCTCAATTACACTCATTTTCAAGTAATCTGTAGTTTTCACAAATTACCTATATCCAGATCGTAACACCAAAGAGGGTTAGTTCTGGTGGAGAACTGATCAGCTTAACAAACAGATGCAGGGAAAGAAAGAAAACATATTACAAATGCCTTGGGCTTTCCAATAGACTGGAATCTCCATGCCATTGAGTGTTACAAAAGGTATAAGGGTATAGGCGTAGGTCCTTATGCAGCAAGGGCTATGCAAAACACTTCACAAACCAATGCCATTTCCACAGGCAAAGTGTGTCAATTAATGGCGGAGCAAGCACCTTTAAAATGAGATCATTAGTGAGAGACACATGGGGAAAGTCAGTATTTGGTCAATGATCCTAGATAGGATATGTCCCCTAGGAAAGGTTAGGCCCAAAAGAGAAACAAAAAGTGCAGATTCCTCCTAAACCTGTAAGAAAGCTGTATTGAAAATCCAGCGACTGGCAGAGCATTCAATAGAGAAGAACTTTCATACCACAGATGACAACTTCATTGCGTTGCAGCAAGGAGTCTACAACCTAAGAGATGTGGTAGTTCATATGGTGCATATCATCCAAGACATCTTGGAAACCCTACAAGATGAACAACAAGCTGTTGTCAAACTTCTGAAGATCGCAGACATCCTAGACACACTGGCCCTCATTACAACTTTGCCGGTCCGAAAACAACGGTGGCGATGAGCTTACTGCCACCATTGTTTCTGGACCAGCAAAGTACAAGTCTGCGGCCTTGTGCCGTACCGCCCGCCAGGTTTCCGCCAGACAGGTAATTAGGCCACTGTCTACAGGATTTCCAGATTGGGCTGCCATAATATGGCCAGTACAACTGATGGAAATGAAATTATCCAAACGGGCTCAGTGACAATCCATTTCAGAGTCCACCTGTACTCTGCTGAGTGTCTTCAAAAATACTTTCTGTGGATTATCAGTATGGGAAAAAGACCTCTTGTTATGGACAATTCATGGAATGCTGATCATTCTCCTGCCAACACGACCACCACTAATGTGTGAGAAATTGCAGTCCTGGGGTACCATACATCAAAGGAAGGATCAGTGGGTAAAAACCATCCATGAGGTACCCTATAACCATGCTTGGGTGACACATGGGGACTCCACTGTTCATCACTACTGCCCGAAAAACTGTGTGGGAAGACTTCATGTAAGATGCCAGGACATCTGAAAGGTCCATCCATTTGAGCAGAATTCAAACTCTACAGTATGTACATTGAGTGCTATCCAAATGAAATCTTCAGCAGCAAAGCTCTGCTACTGGCCAGTGGACCCTACATCATGCAGTTCAACTAGTCCTGCTGTGGTGTACCTGTGGGAATTTCCAACCTAATCACTGTCTCAGAGGTTGTAGGATGTTGTGACATCATCCTTCATCCACCAGTGAACACAGAACTTGTGCTATTAAATTTGCCTGAAGTGAAGCTGAAGCCTTTTCAGTTCCCACAGTTTTCATTGAAGCTGGCATACCTCCTGAACATGAAGATCACCATCCCCAACATTAAAATGTATTCATACGGTGAGCACATATTTAAAAGTATGAACGTATTTTACCATCAACTTTGAAAGTCTGGGTTTCGAGCTAGGCTAATCAGTTGTTTTGGAACATCTGGGTACACTATAGCTAATGTAGCTTCTGGGCTGCAATCAAATGGTCTGGGATGTGTTCCAATAGTTCTTTTTGTTTTGGTTAATAGAAACCAATGTTCTAATAAACAATAACAAAGCCCTGAAAGACTACAATGGACTACAAGGCTTCTGGGCTAAGCTGGAGGTGAGGGAGATTGTTGACTGATGGGCTTGGAGATTAAAAAGCTTCAGGCTTTTAGAGATGAAAAAGCTTCATGCTTTCGGAGGTAGAAAAGCTTCAGGCTTCTGGTAAACAACTGTGCTAAAATTATGAAAGGCTGGTTTCTGGGACCAGGCAGAGGGTGCTGTTTGCAGTCTTGGATTAGGCAGGCTGGAGGCAGAGCTGGAGGACACAGAAGCAAGTTGGAACTTCTCACTCCATGATGGCCTATGAAGAGGAGAAGGGGTGATTTTCACTTCTTTTTCTGTTTGGATTTTGAAGCATCTGAAATTGCATGGTTGGGCTCCAGAGACTCAGAAGGCCTTTCCTTTAGCTTTTTTGAGAGAGCTACTGTTTTTACTGAGCTGCACAGGAAGTAATCCTACCTATGGTAAGCACCTAACCACTCATGGAACTATTTTATTCAGATTTGGCTTATGTTTGCATCATGGTCAATTCCAATTGACACTAAATCTTTTAAGGTATGTGTACCCTTTGTGGTGCTTTTTGCTAAGAGACCATGATGTTTTGCTAGTTTTTTTTAACTGACTTTGATACTTTTGGATATTTTTCTAGATTTGTATTGATTGCACAGACCACAAGCCTTCATCCAGGCTCCAGGCATCCCGCCACAAACTCTAATCTCCCTATGATCAGAGGACTGTAGTGAGTATGAGAGTGAGTTTTACCCCTTTTTAATATCACATTGTGAAGGAGGAGAGGTATTGATAAGGCGGTCCTTTTTTAAGGATGTTTAATGAAAATTAATGATGTAGTCAATTACCTTTAAGGAGCTATTATATTTTTGAGATGGTTGCCTCAGCTTGAGTAGACATATAGGCTAGAAAATTCTGTATTTTCATTTATAATCTTTTGTATATTGAATGTGCTATGTATAGATACAAAAGTGGCAATGCGTTGTTATTACTTATTTCTCATAATATAAATAATTTCACTTTACAGGTGAGTGTGAAAGCATTCATTGAGTGTTCATGGTTGAGAATCAAGCCAGAAACATTTGTGCATATGTATTAAGTGTGGGGCATCTAGTTAAAGTACTGTATATGGTGCATATTTTTATGAGGATTGGGTTGGTAGCGGTTTGAACATTAGACCCTCAATAAAATTACATGGCATTAGTAAATCAGTCCTGTGTGGATGAGTGGGGGTGTCTAACTCACTGCCTACTCTCTCTTTTGATGCATAGTGACAGGTATATGCTTTTCTCTACCTTTATTCCTACCACAGCTCCTACTGGGGGATGAGGGGGTTAGCACACTCCCCTTGGGTGGAGGAAAGGGTATGTGAGGTAGAGGTGATAAGAATCACGTCAACGAGAGATAGCTTTTTTCTGAGATTCAGTTCTAGTTCCAGGTAGGAACATAGAGGAGGGACACCCACCGGACCATCCATTCACTAAACTAACTTTACTGTCACACATGGAGCACTTATTAAAGCACTTACTCTTACGCTCTCCTATCACCAATACACATGACATCATAAGCATTCCATTCATCATGCTTCATGCAGAACATTTCAGAACATCGTAACAGCGGAGCTTACTTATAATGGAAAAATAGCACAACCACAAACCCCAGTGTGCAAAGTGGCATTGGCTACAAAGCCAGGACTGGATTAGATTGTCAAGTCATGGGGTCAGTTGCCAACTCTGATTTAGGAAATCAAGGGAATAATACAGAAATACTTGCATGCGTTCTCGAAAGGAATCAGGTTGCAAGTGTGGTGTTTGGAGGAATGGACACTGGAGAGTCTGTAACCAAGATTAGGTGGAAGGGAAACTACCTTGCCTCAAAAGCCACTTTCGCAGATAGGAGCACATGGGCTACATTATGCTTCAGTTAAGCCTGGACAGAGCTTGCATATTGTATCATGATAGGTGTAAGCAGCTCACCTAGTTATGGTTTTATAATTTGCTTTCTGGTTCTTTATTTTACTACCTAGCACAGGACAACCGATGTGTATTATATCTCCTGACATACTTCTTAAAATTAATGTGATTATTTATCTTGCAATTCTGAAGAGTGCTAGAAAGAAAAGCTTTGCATTTAACAGCATTACTTTCCCGCGCTTTTCAGCCTGATGTACCCGAAAAGAAGGGGAAAAACACATGAAAATCAGGCTTAGACTCACTTCAAAAGGTGGAAGTCCAGCAAGAACGTCTAGGGCACATCCCTTTTGTCAACATGCTACCCCAGACATGTTTCGCCTCATAACTCTTCTTCAGTGAGGAGCAGAAACAGAAATCTTGTGATCCATGTCTCAGCATGCCCGTAGTTACAGCGACTTTGCACCGCTGAAGAGAGATGGATAATCATAGACACTGACATTTTATTCTGTGAAGCCTTCTTATCATTTTCAGTCTGCTGTACCATTGCAGAAGAGGAAAACCCCTCTGCAACTCAGGTTTGGTCCGACCAGACCGATCCCTTTTCAATTTTAGAAATTAAATTACTTGGCACAACATATAAACTAATTGTGATTTCATCTGTCCTTTGATTTGTGATAGCCATTTTTCACAATGTGATATTGGCACAGTGTATCAGGCACTGCTTCACTGATCTGACACAAATATGTGTCTTCTCTATGACTGTTTGTTTCTAGTACACACAATTGTTCTAGTGAGGACAGAAAATGTTTGCCGCATAGACATGTTTCTGTATGATACAGGACCAGACTGGCTTTTGTATTTTTGTAATGTCTTGTATGTTCCCCTTCAGGACACACTGTAAATCCTATTTCTTTTTTATACAAATTCCTCAGTCAGAAAACTGTGTGGTAAAATGGACCATTTCGACCCATTATTTTAAAAGAAAATGTTGGGAGGTGGACCCAGCCATTCTCACCTGTGGGGTCCAGACGCAGCTCTTTTCAGGGTAGTTTGTAACATCATGCTGATTTGAAAGTTGAACCGTCGCCACAGATGAAAACTGTTTTTAAACCTAACATGCTACCAGCAAGTGCCCCCAAGTTCTTAACGCCTAGATGCCTGATATAATCTCAACGCTGCACTACTTGAAAGTCTCTAAATAATCAAACGATTTATATCAGACAAATGAGATCTGATTCTGAAAACCTCACAGAACATCTGACAATAAGGAGACTGAAATTCCTCAACAGAGATCAGTTTTGAACAAGGCAATTCCGACAAACTGAAGAAACCTCAATACAGCATCTGTGGTAGATCTGTGCAGTTTCTCAATAATTTTCATATAATATCTAGCCACTGGTCTACTTTTGATGAGTTGTTAAAGGAATGATTGATAAATAAACACACATTAAGAGATGTGTTAATTTGTAGAGAGAAACCACAGAAGTATGAGCAAAGACTTCTTTCAGCCATGAAGATAAGAACTTACCCTTTCCTCATTGCATTTAGTTTATTAACGTTATCCATATAGACAAAAAATAACGCATACATGATCAGGAAGGGATGTTGGTTTATGTAATTATGCTACGCGTGACAGCAAGTACATTATGTATGGAGCCAAATGCCCATGGGTTATTTCTTGCGTGGAACAAAGTCGCTTCCTAGTGAAAAGGAGCCGCATAGTGGTCGTAGCGTTAAACAAATGTGCTCAAGTGTTGCAAAACATTCCATTGTATCTGGCCATACATTGCAAAAATACAATTTGTAATCTTTGAAATGGAGAACATTTCCCAGGGGGCAAGCGATAGGGAAACATGGCTGCTCCAAGGAGAGGCCTTTTTGGATAGATGTTGTGCATTTATCAGTTTGGCGTGAACAAATCATTCTCTCTCTGGGGAGGGGATGGGGGTGGTGTGTGTGTGTGTGTGTGTCCCAGAAAACTACGAGTATGTGTCCTCTAGAAAGTTCTTTAGTGTAAACCATTGCACTTGTAATAGCAGGACACCATTGGTACAGAATGTTAAAACATCCATGTCATTGTATTCTACTATTGTTTACTTTAATGACTCTTTTGCTACGGTTTATTATATGCAATCCGTACATATTATTTAGGATTCCTGTTTGCCAATCAGAAATGACTCCTTCCTGTCATGTTTCTTTTTTTGTGGCAACTAGTTTATTCAATTTACCAATATACACTTAAGCAACAAATACAAATCCAGCAAATAATCAACCATATGTGCACAATAACATTTCAAATACAAGAAATAAAGATAGAAAGTGAAAGAGAAAGGGTCAACGGGGGCCCTTCATATTTTTTATATCAACATAACATTAATAACATCTCAAATGTCTTCAAACATACAATTTCGTTTGTGTACATTACATTAAATTCAATTCAGTATCAAAAAGAAAAAATAAATAAAAGTTTGACTTATCTTATCCAGTGTCACATCAAACGTTTCCAACTTAATGTGTACCAAATTTCAGGAAGTGGCCCCACATCTTTTTAAAAACCTTCTCCTTATGCTGTAATGACATCATAACTCTTTCAATTCCACAAAACATGTACATTTCCTCCAACCACATCACCATGGTAGGACAAGTGTCAGATTTACAATCACAAAGAACCACTCTTTTTGCGGCTATTGAACTTCTCAAGGTCCAGGTCACTTGATGATGTCGTAATCCTCTAAATCCGTGTCCTCTCCCAGAATTAATGTTTCAAAGTTAAATTCTCTCGCATCCCTTAAGACTCTGTTCATTATCTCAGTTATTTTTTTCCAAAAGGCTGTTACTTTATGGCATTCCCAGAACATATGTTCTAATGAACCTCGTGCAAGACTACAATTCCAACAGGCAGCTGTAGAACGTAAGCCTTGTCTGTGCATTCTGTCCGCGACCAAAACACTCTGTTCAATAGATTTACTTGTCGTGCTCTTTTCCCTACATTCACGGACATTGTTGGAATATTTCGACACAAAGCTTGCCAGCGTTCTTGTGACATTTCCACTTCCAAACTAGCCGACCAGGATGTCATGCATTCTTTGTTCCAACCTGTATTCTTGCTCAGATGTTTATACCTTTAAGTCAGGTGACCATCCATGGTTAATTAATGTACAGTTTGCGGAAGGAATCATTGTCATGTAGTGTGCTAAAAGACCTTCTTGTCCCAGCACTAATCTTGTATATAAGTGACTTTACGACTTGGTGAGGTATCTTTCAGATCGTGTTTAGCGTCTAGATGGGTTTTCAAAGTCTGTGCTCTATAAGCTTCAATACCATAGCATACCATATCATACCATACTATACCATGTGAACATATCATCTTTAAACTGGCAATGCCAACATTTGGGGCTTTTGTTGGTCTTGGACAGTCAATGGGTGGGCAAACAACCAAACCACACTTACACGCTGTGTGCCTCCTCATATGCCATTTCTCCTTATCTGTACTCTAAAGCAATAGTTTCGGCTTATAGGTGTTGCTTGGCACAAACAAAAAAAACGAATTTCCTTCCCAGCTGCCACCATTCACCAGACTTGCTAGGATAGGGCAGTATTCTGCTACATGGGAGAAGGATTGACTCTTGTATCTGCCCTGTTAAGCCTCGCTATGCTTCAGTCAGTGGATTTAGTCTAAGTCATGCTACATCAAGTTATGCTATGAAAAGGAGCAAATTCAGGGCTGACAATGACTACCTCAAGACTCCCACTAACAGCACTAACACCTCAGGCACCCCAACCGTGGCGCATTTCAGGTTGAGATGGGACTAAAGTAGAAAGCATATGGACACGCACCATGAACTAGGACTGACAAAGCTAGCGGCACACCACATTGCAGGCTGCTACAATGCTGACCGATACCAATAAAAATGTGAATGTTTTCTTTATCTCTTATGACGTTTTGGGAAATAACACTGGCAATATGTGCTTTAAAAATGCAGCCTTTGCTCCTACTTTGGCACTAGTCACCACACAAATTACTTAGGGGAGAACATGCCCTGGCACAGCAGTCTTTGAAGGTAACCCTCACGCACGATTTGAGGGGTTAGCCTCACAAGCACACAAGCCCATTCCTTGGCCCGGACGAAGCGGGCGACTGCCTGTGGCGCAATTGCCCACAGGGGCAATTGCCCTGTTGCATGCTCAAATTGCTCCGGGGGTGCAATTGCCTTGGGGTGGGCACGATTGCTCTGGGGTTGAGCGGGCGAGTAGCGACAGCAGGTGCTGCCTCTCACGTAGTATCACGTTAGGTAAAAGGCAGCAACATTGTCTCAAGTTTTGCGCCGCCTCTCTGTCTTTGGATTCTGGGAGCCGTGAGCTGTCTAGCAGCAGGCCACCCAGTATGTGACTTTAGTGCTTTCATGGCGGGAGCTGGAGCACTTTGGTTTCAATCGATGCTGTCGCCGTGTTCATCATTTCAGTGAAAACGGTGTGTGTTTTAGATACACGCTGTTGTGAGAAATATTGTGTGAGAAACTGTATTTCTTTCTTTAAAACAAATGTAGTCCCGTCCTTTTGCTCCATCCATCGGAACACTTCTTAGGACATTCCATTATTTCACAGTAGCTTTCAGCTATTAAAATAGTGCAACCTTCATTTCATTGCCTATGATTGCTTTAACAGCCGAGGTGTAAGGCACTGGGTGTTAACTGGAAGTGGTCAGCTTTGGTAGGAAAACACAGCTTGTTTATTTCCCTGATGTGCTGAAATTGTGCTTCCTCACTGGACACTTCTGCATATGAGCTTTCAATGTTGTCTCCTGTTGAGTAGAACCAGAACAGTCAGCCTGGGTCTGCATGATATTACCCCGACATCCCACTTTTCCTTGTCCCAGTACGACCCCCCGCCCCCCCACTGGCCCTATGCACTGGCAGTCTGTGAGGTGACAGAGGGCCCTATGTTATTAGCATAGTCATAGTCTCCAGGCTTCTTTAGTCATCAGCTGCCTCTACATTACTACCTTTGCTGGCCTCAACAGTGGAGCATTGATTGCCTGCATCCCACTGCTGTAACGAAACCCTGTAGGCCTTGCCTGCCAGCCATCAGCCCACAAACAAAACAAGCATGGGTAATGACACATGTGTGGGCTTTTGTGTAGGCACAGGACATCAATACATATGCAAATTGTGGGGCTTGCACGTCTTTTGCTGCATAGGGCCTCACATATCTTAGGACCTGCTATGCATTCCCCCACCGATTCTAATATTTCACTCCTCTTTTTTTTTTAGCCGGGTATAAATCCAGCCAGAGATCGGTAGCAGATCCAGGCAATATGCCGATTGTAGCACCCTGACAATGTGTGCATGTGTATTGGGTAGAAGGTCTGCCATCCTGTGCGGCGCATTCGGCAGGATGAGTGAGGGACACCAGACACAAATATTCTTTGGGAGGCATTAGGCCGTATTTATTATTATATCTTTCACATTATCAAAATGCGATGGACCATGACATCATCAATTAATACATCATCAATTACTTCATAGTTATGTCATCATTAGATCATCACTGATGTCATCATTACGTACTGAAGCGTGGGGGTGGCAGTGGCCATCACCCTCCCATGCCCCGGGATGGGCCTGAGGGAAGTCTGTAGCCCCCTAAACTGACCACACTCTCTCCCCCTTGCATGGACCAGCGAGGACCGCTCTGCTCTATGAGCCGCTGGCCTGACACCTTACCGTTCTGCACCGAATCTAGGACCACAACCTGAATTAAGCCCTACCCGTAGTCCTTCTGTTTTCTTTGTTGTCTTCCCTGGACAGTGGATCATGGTAACCTTGCTGGGCTTGTGTCAGCATTTTCTATAATGGGTATGGCTTCTCGGTTGCAGGACAGAAGGTGAAGTGAAAGATGCTACCCTATACCCTGAATGGCAGCATCGATTGTGGAGATCGGGAGAAAGGAGGCCCACAATAAGTGTAGGAGTGTTTTTCAGGAAGTCGACTGTGAATGCAGTGTTTGGTGGATAGCCCACAGGTTACATGTTTGCTTCTGACATGGGAGAAGACTGGGCTACGCAAGTCAGAATGGCTGGCAGCAATGACTCTGCCCTATACTTTCTGAGGTTGTGAGAACCAAATCCTGTGTCTGTTATGTATTTAGAGATTTACACACACAATTATTTTATTGCAGACTTGTTTATCAAATATAGAGATCTATGATCACTGTTATATTCCTGAAATGCTCTGTGATTTAATACAAAGCCGACAGGAACACTCATTGGTGCTATTTGTCCCTTTTCCCGCTCTCATACAGGTATTTTGAAAGAGTACAATAGGAGTGTACGAGACTTTCCACTTTAGGATGATAACCTTCTATCAGAAAATAATTCCTAAGATTAGTCTAGCATTGCCCCTTGCGAAATACAAGTGAGGTGGTACGAAGAGAACTCCTGCAACACATGGCCAGTAGTCAGTGGGCCCTCAGACCCTGGTTGGCTGGTCATACCGCAGTGTGCCACTACGGACAGTTTGAAACTGCATTCAGGCAAGGCCTTCCCTAAGTGCAGATGACTGAAGAGCCATTTACTTGGGCAGCAACGGCTGTGTTTTCACATTAGATTTCTTCTGTAAAATACTTAAATTACAATGTAATGAAACCAGCTTCATTTGTATAGCAATGTTTTATTGATATTGAGGAGGGGTTTTGTCGCGCGACACAGAGGTGCAGTTTGGGAGTGACGTGTGCCAGTCGGGGCAAAGGGGGCACCTTCTAGTGTTTCGCCCTGGGCACTAAAGTTGCACACACACAACATTCCCAAGTTTGTGTCTAGCCATGCCCCTGATTACACCACCATTATTATACTAATACAATTCCAATGCGATATTAGAAGACAATGAAGCATGTTTTAATAGCACCGTTGGCTTAATTCAAAGAGATGTGGGATAAGTGCAGCTGCTTCTTGTAGGGCTGAGGTGGTGTTGAGTTTCGGATGCATTAAAGTGCTGTATATCAGCAGCTTTTCACTCCTCCTGCCTCCTTTCCCTTGTCATCCAGGAGGACGTGGTTGGTGCTGCACCAGAGTGCAGAACCTGTTTCGATCAGCGGTGAAATGTACCTCAACAAATAGGCTCGGTTTTTGGTTTCTGCTGCTCCCACCTCACCTGCGGTTTCCACAATGCTGTGCGGACCGGTAGCAGATCGAGTCAATATGCCGATTGTAGCACCCTGACAATGTGTGCATGTGTATTGGGTAGAAGGTCTGCCATCCTGGGCGGCGCATTCGGCAGGATGAGTGAGGGACATCAGACACAAATATTCTTTGGAAGGCATTAGGCCGTATTTATTATTATATCTTTCACATTATCAAAATGCGATGGACCATGACATCATCAATTATTACATCATCAATTACTTCATAGTTATGCCATCATTAGATCATCACTGATGTCATCATTACGTACTTAAGCGTGGGGCGTGGCAGTGGCCATCACCCTCCCATGCTCTGGGATGGGCCTGAGGGAAGTCTGTAGCCCCCTAAACTGACCACACTCTCTCCTCCTTGCATGGACCGCCGAGGATCGCTCTATGAGCCCCTGGCCTGACACTTTACCGTTCTG
Source organism: Ambystoma mexicanum (assembly GCF_040938575.1). Lineage (NCBI taxonomy): Eukaryota > Metazoa > Chordata > Amphibia > Caudata > Ambystomatidae > Ambystoma > Ambystoma mexicanum. The sequence goes on from NC_090923.1 coordinate 836,521,815, forward strand.
CACCAAACCTAGGACCATAACCTGAATTAAGCCCTAAATCTCCCTTCCTGTGCTTCCAGTGACCCAAATGGTTGAGCCCATGGCTCAATTCGATGCAATGTGCCCCAACCTACCGCAACACACTTACTCAACCCCTGATCTAAAGGGATGGTGGGTGGTAAAACAAAAAGGTGCTGCCTACGCTGCTCACTGGTCCCAGGCAAGGCAAAAGGGAGGGGAAGCACCTTGTGCCCCCTTGCTTTATACCTGCCTGGGACCCCTTGGCTCTCTACTTCTGGCGCTTGTTAGTGACGTTGCAGCACTGCCTGACGCTGGGAAGTTCCCTTTCCCCAAACTGGTGCTCCTCCCTCCTTGGCCCACGTCCATGGCTCCCAATCCGCTGCCTTGGCTAAACACCAGGGCTGCTATTGTGGGCGGTGCAATCGGCATGGCCAGTGAAGGACACCAGACACAAATATTGTTTGGAAGCAGATTAGGCCGCATTTATTATTATGTCTTTCACATCATCAAAATGCAACAGACCATGACATCATTAATTATCATGTCTCGAATTACTTCATAGTTATGTCATCATTACATCATCACTGATGTCATCATTACGTACTTAAGCGTGAGGGGTGGCAGTGGCCATCACCTTCCCACGCTCTGGGATGGGCCTGAGGGAAATCTGTGAGCCCCTAAACCGACCAGACCCTTTCCCGCTTGCATGGGCCAGCGAGGGCCGCTCTATGAGCCGCTAGCCTGACACCTGACTGTTCTGTGCTGAACCTAGGATCATAACCTGAATTAAGCCCTAAATCTCCCTTCCTGTGCATTCAGTGACCCAAATGGTTGAGCCCATAGCTCAATTCAATGCAATGTGCCCCAAACTACTGCGACAGGGCCACCGGCCTACCGCCAGGCACACTCCCCCCTCATTGAACAATACTTATGTTCGTCTCACGAGACAACCTACAGCCAGACCCCTGACCTCCGACCCATTTTACCCCATTCGCCATCTGAATCAAGCTCTTCTCTCTTGCACCCCCGCCTAAGGAACGGCCCCTGTGGGAGCCTTCAATCGTACATACATATACAACAAGCTTTGCACCCATTCTACAGTTTTCTCTGGCAGCAGTCACCTGGGAATTCTCGGATGCTCCCCTCGAAGGGGCCAACCATTACACTTCTCTGCCACCTCTGTGCAGCTTGCAGACATTCCTCCAGAAGCAGTCACCTTGTTTGCACTGCCGGGCAATTTACCGACCCATCTAGAGATGTAAAACAAGACCAATTAAACATATCATATCAGATGCTAGACCAGCCCCACACTGTGACCTAGCCAGCCCTAGAGCTGGGCGCCCTCGCCGGGCCATACCCTCCCTGACTGCCCCGAAAGGAAGGGGGTGGGGCCCGCACACCCCCAGACTGTACCACTGATGTGCCCAACACAGGCCTAGCACAACGGTCCTCAAGGCCTGCATGCGATGCAGTTCAACCTCCTCCTACATTCGTGCCCACTATTCCTAGCACTGTGGTGTGGTCCCCATACCCAGCCCTCAAACGATACCCGAGAAGCCTTCCGAGCCCGGCCTGCAACCAGTGGCCACCTGATCCCTAGCCCCCGGCCTCCGCAGACCCCCACCTGCCCGATGTCCGAAGTGGGACCACCCACACCTATTGCTCCAGACAACGGGACTGCCACCTGGGCGGCAAGCCTCAATCACAAAACCACCACGGGCACATCTGTCTAACAGTATGGGCACAGCCCAGCTGAAAGGGTGAGACCCCTTCATCCACCACATGCCTTGAGAAATGATACCCTCGAGCCTGCAGACCATACCTGTCCGAAGCCCTCCAGCCCCACTTGAAGTGGAACCCACACACATGATGGACTCTGGACACAAGGACTGCCGCCAGGGAGCAAACATTTATCACAAAAAACCGCCAAGAAACTCACAACAGAACACCTGTCAGTTGGCCAGGGCCAGTGCCTGTCTGAAAGGTGTGGTCCCTCACCCGGCACGCCCCAAGAGTAACAATACCTAGGGGGCCCACAGACCCTCTGCCTGCACCCTCGGATCTCAATCTCCCAGTCTGAAAAGATCCTACCTGCCCAAAGCCCTCCAGCCCCACTTGGAGTGGAACCTCCACCCAATGACTCCGAACACCAGGACTGCTGCTAGGAGACATGTCTCCCTCACACCATCTCCCAAAAACGCACCACTGATACACACCAGTCACCCAGCACGGGCACATGAACAGCAGAGAAGCGACACCTCTTGAGAAAGTATACCCAGAGGAGCCCACAGACGCTCAGCCTGCGTCCAGCGCCCTCGGATCCCATTCTCTTGGCCTGTGCATGCCCCTAACTGCACCAAACCCCCTGTCCCTGTTCGTAGTGGAACCTCACACGCAAATGGCTCCGGACACCAAGACTGCAGCCAGGGGACACACACCTATCGTTAAAAGACCTGTGAAACCACAACTGCAAAAATCAGCCATTTAGCATGAGCTTCATGCCCAGCAGAAGGATGTAGCCCCCTACACACCACAGTCCCTTGAGAAACTCCATCTGGGGAGCCCACAAACTTCCTACTGCCCCATGCCCGGAAGAAAGGTCAGCCACCAGCCACACCTCCTGAGAAACCATACCCTGCGAGGCCCACAAATCCTCTGCCTGCTTCCAGCGCCCCCGGGTCCTGATCTCCTGGCCCTGGCAGACGACCCCAATTGTCCCAAAGCCCCCATCCCTGCTCAGAGTGGGACCTTGCACCAATGGCTCCGGACACTAAGACTGCCGCCAGTTGGCATGCATCTATCACCAAACCCCAGTGAATCCACAACAGCCAGAAACTGGCATTTCCCATGGGCGCATGCCCGAGAGGAGGTTGTGGCCCCCTACCCACCACAACCCCCTGGGAAACTATACATGAGAAGCCCACAGACCATCGGCACATGTCCTGCGCCCTCAGATCCCGATTCGCCGGCTTGTAGAACCCCACCTGCCTGTAGCCCTCCAGCACTGCTCGCATTGGGACCCCAAAACCAAAGTGGCTCCGGACACAACACTGTCGCCAGGGGGCAAACCTCTAACTGACAAGCCCCACCGAAAACCCACAACGAAAGCCTGACACTAATCATGGGCAACTTTTTTCAATCGCTCTTTACTTATAATGCAAGGTGACCGAGAACAGAGTGAAAAATTCAGCAGAAGGCCCACACCAACCCATGCGCATGCGCCCCTTCTCTGTGAAGGATCTTCCCTGCTAACTCCCGACTTTGATCTGTCACTGGAGAGGGCCGGCCAGGCCACATCTCCAAACCCTTCCCCACTGATTGAAACCTCTGTTTTTGCGCTTCCTCCTGCTATTTTTAACCTCCTTGGATGCCGAGCCCCACAGCCTGACCAGCCACACCAAAGGCTCCAACCAATAGACTGTCAATGCATAGACTTCTGAAACTAGTTCCAGACAATGACCGTGTTACTTCCAACCTGTAGCATGCGTCCCACACCTGACTATCCACACCAAAGACTCAAACCAATAGATGGTCAATGCTTAGACCTGGGAAACTAATACCAGACAATGACTGTATTACTTCCAACCTGCAACATGTGTCGCACACATGACTATCCAGACCAGGGACTCAAACCAATAGACGGTCAATGCTTAGACCTGGGAAACTAATTCCAGACCATGACCGTATTACTCCCAACCTGCAACATGCGCCGCACACCTGACTATCCACACCAAAGACTCAAACCAATAGATGGTCAATGCTTAGACCTGGGAAACTAATTCCAGACAATGATCGTATTACTTCCAACCTGCAGCATGCGTTGCACACATGACTATCCACACCAAGGACTCAAACCAATAGACGGTCAAAGACTGAAACCAATAGACGGTCAATGCTTAGACCTGGGAAACTAATTCCAGACAATGATCGTATTACTTCCAACCTGCAGCATGCGCCACACACATGACTATCCACACCAAAGACGCAAATTAATAGACGGTCAATGCTTAGATGTAGGAAACTAATTCCAGACAATGATCGTATTACTTCCAACCTGCAGCATGCGTTGCACACCTGACTAACCACACCAAAGTCTCAAACCAATAGACAGTCAATGCTTAGACCTGGGAAACTAATTCCAGACAATCATTGTATTACTTCCAACCTGCAACATGCGTCGCACACCTGACTATCCACACCAAAGACTCAAACCAATAGACGGTCAATGCTTAGACCTGGGAAACTAATTCCAGTCAATGACCGTAGTCATGGTTTGCCCATTGTTGGTGAATACGTATCACGTCAAATTGCACAATTTGAATCACATGTCCTCCCAGAAACTCCACCTTGGGCACTATCCAAAACATCCTGAACAATCCGTCCTGAAGGAAAACAATTGGCATTTTTAACTGCCACCACTTTCTCTCAATTGCACAACTAAATGAGAATAAAGCGTACACTAGCCCCTGTCTCACCTTGCAGGAACACCCCTTACCAAATCGTAGATTTAATGCAACATTGATTGTTGAGAGCACCATAACATTAAGCCTGCACCCATTCTGTGGAGATCACCATGTTGTAGCCACTCAATTGGGATCTGGCAGTGTGCCACTAGAAAACATATCACATCCGACATGAGCACAGAACCAAAAACCATCCGGACAGAAAGAAAAACACAGGGTCCCTCCCAGATGGTTTTTCTCCTTCCTTGCAACGGTGAAAAACAACAATAACTGGTGCCGCCTTAACACTCCCCGGGACCCATGTGGGACGACAGCAACCACACATCCTGCGCGTCCCGGCAATGGGGTGGCAAGCAGGCGAAAGGCACCATACAAAACCCTGCCATCACGATACCCCAAAGGCATGACCCAAGCCATAACCCGAACGGCAAGGACTGTCCCCAAGGAAGAAACGACTGTCACATTCACCCCTCTGTGTGAAACAAAAGCACGCCCCACAATAGTTCCCTACCCTCTATTTTTGGCCACACATACAGGAAAGCAATCCCAAGATAAAGCAGTAACATAAAGATATTGTTCCCTACCTTGACTGGACCACTACCCATACCACACCACACATCCAACAAAAGCTATTCAGCGAAATGCAAAAAAATTGCCTTTTTCCCCCACCCCCTGACCACTGCTCTAACCGTTCCGGTGGATCATGCAATCCCTAACCCAATAGATTAATGGCTTCACGTTACCTTGCCTGGACATCTACCCACCACAGTGGGCAAATTACCAAAAGGAGCTCTATCAAATGCGAACGCTGGCCATCGCCCCCCACCCCATGACAACTGCGACAACACACGGAAGACCACACTCCTGACCAGAAGGCCATTATCCTGCCCCCCAGACCCCTGAGCAGACTCCCACCTGCCATCTGCTGCTGCCTGCCTGCCTGCTGGCCATGTGTCCTGCCATTTGGTGCCTGCACGTCAGCCATCTGCAGGGGTCCAGTTGCTGTGACCACCCCTGCTGGAACAGAAGACTCCCGACTGCTGTACCATCGCTCCACAGCCCAGCCCCAGGACCCAGTTGCCCACCCAAACCTGCCTCGGGGGTTGCCATGTCGGGGGGAAACACCATCAGACACTACTGGAAACCCCCAGCCAGAGAGGCAGAGGGCTACCAGCTTCAGTGCCGCAGAAGTTGGTATCCTGGTGGAGCAAGTCCTGAGGCATTATGATGCCCTCTTCGGAAGACCACACACCGACAATGATGGACGGAAGAGTATCTGGAAGGACATCGTGGCTGCCATCAATGTGGAGGGGGTGGCAGCCTGCGACATATGACACGTCTGGAAGCGCTGGTAGGACTTCAGGTCCAGGACCCTCAGTAAGGCCCGACACCTCTTGGAGGCAGCGGATGCAGAGGGGTGCCGGGTCCGCTTTACCGACAACCAGATGAGGGTCCTGGAACGTATACACCCAGCGCTTCACCACCAGGTCCTTGAGAGGCATACCCGTCCGGAGTCGAGCGGTAAGTGTCCATGTGTAGTGATTGAACGCAGTGCATGTTGAGGTGTGCCAGGTGTGTGCAGCTTGGACATATGTCTTGAAAGGCCATTGTATGGATGTGTATGTGCAGGGACATGAGCCTGCCGCATGTGAGTCCAGTCATGTGGGAGGCACATCAATGGTGAATGTGTACAAATGCATGTTGGGATGCACACATGTTAGCATTTCTATGTATGTACTATGGCATGGTTGGGGTGTGACACATGGATGCTGGTTCCACCTTCATGTACGTGCACGGCATACATGTGTGTGTGTGTGTTTGACATGTGTGCAAATGTGATACGCCATGAATGCATGAGACACAGACATGTAGGAACCCCATTGGCAGATGTGACATAGTTGCCGATGATTGCACTGTGACAGGTGGTGGAGATGTACAGATGCATGTATGTCTGGTGGCGTGGCGGGAGTGCATGTGTTCGCACACTCCACGTGTTGCATGTGATGTCAGGCTAACCTTCTGATGTTCATGCTGTTGTATGTGTATGGATGCTCCTGCCTGCTGCACGATTGCTGTTAATTTGCGCATGTGTGTGGGTTCAATTGATATGTGTGTTGGGGAGTGTGATGCCACTGTGATGTTTGAGACTGCCACTCATGTGCAACCGTCATGTGTGTATCAGACCATTGTACAGTGCCCTGATGCCTGTGTTGTGTCTCTCCCTGTCTGCAGCGTCAACTGATGAAGAGGGCGGAGATGGTGCTGTAGAGCACAGCGGCAGGGATCCCACCACCAGCAGGAGACGCAAGGCCCAGATCCTCTCCCAGGTTGTCATCTCTTCGGGGAGTGAGGAGTCTGGTGCCGCGTCCGTGGCCGCAGCTGCTGAGGGAAGGTCCAAGAGGCAGAGGTTGGAGGTGGACTCCTCAGCAGCAGAAGGGGCAGTTGATCCTGCACAGGGGACTATGGAGGAAAATGGCACAGAGTCTTCCAGGTTGGTGGGGGGTTCGGTTGAGGAGGAGGCTGTGGAAGGCCCACGCACAGGGCCTGGAGGGGGGATTCCACTGGTGCTAGTGGTGCAGTCCAGGGGCAGGGGCAGGGACAGGAGGCAGCAAAGGCCACCGTGGATCGGTGCCTGTGTATAATCCTGTCCCCGATCCTGTGACTGCATCATCCGGCACCAGCATGGATGCCTCCGTCCAGGCCCGTTTTCAGGGAGGGGTTGCGCAGACAACTGGCCTTTCTCTCCGTGCGGACGTGGCAATCCGGGACCGTGTTGAGCTTGTCCTAGCTGGGGTGGCGTTGCGTCAACGTGGTATTCAGGATGACATGCAGGGTTCTCGTGAGGATAATGGATGTCATTTCGAATACCTCATTGACCGCGTCGACCTACTAGGACGGGTTAGCAAGGTTGGGTTCCTCCGTGTGCTGGAACTTCTGACGACCCCCTCCTCAACTGAACCCCTTATGCGTCAGTCATCCTCCGTGCCATCTTCCTGCCCAAGTATCACCTGGGCACCCTGTGGAGCTGCCCCTGACCCAGTGGCCAGGTTGGTGCAGGACACATCCCTGCCACAGTTGGGAGCCGGAGGTCCAGAAGGGGTGGCCACCCCAACAACTGGACCCCAGCAGGAGGAGGACATGCAGGCATCGACAGGCAGGGCAGATGCATGGCAGCAGCAGACTCAAGGTGGGAGCGATGATGGCTTGGGGCCATCAACATCACAGGGGCAGGCATCGGCCAGAGGGCAGGAGGAATATGGATTGGGAGTTTCTTCCGTGTGGCAGCAGTTGGGCCAGCAAATAGATGCGGAGTGGCGCGCTGGCGGAAGAGGCACAGCTCACTATGGTCATGGGCGGAGAACTCCATGCGCATGGCATTGAGGCGGGCTGAGTGCCTCGAGGCAACATGCAGGGAGTTGGAGGAGGCCATGGCTGCATCCCTGCGAGACCTCGAGGCCAGGAGAGACGCCCGCGTCTGGGACGTTAAAGAGAAGTTCAATGATGCCCTGGCCCAGAACATCGAAGAGTGAGCCGTAGGACTTGCCCGCCGCCTTTGTACATAGTTCTTTAGGGTTAGGTTTCCTTTGTTTAGTATTTGTTTTTGGAGTTCATGGACATTGCTCCACTTTATGTATATATTTTTTTTTTGTAGGTTTTTTGGTACGTTTCCTTTTCTTTTGGGATCATGGACTCTTTGGAGTTACATTGTAAATAGGTCAAGACTTGTACATGCTTTCGTTATTTGAACTTACCATGGATAAATGGTTTTTCTTTTTTTTTTAATGTACTTTATATGGACAATTACAATGGACCAGTATTCTAGTTTCCTGTTGTGGATTTTTGTTTTACATTTGAATTCTTTCATTTCATTTTTTCCATTCATTATATCTTTATTTGCACATTTGATTTTTCATTTCATTGTTTCATTATGTTTTTCAATACATTTCATATTCCTTCATTATTGGTGTGGTGTAATCTCATTGGTTTTGTGCATGTCTCTATGAGCATTGCCTCAGTCATGTGTTGCCACTGAGTGGCTCTGTTGTACACTCATGCATAGCCAAGCTGGTTCTTTTGAGACTCTCATGGCATGGCTAATTTGGGAGTGGGTACAGTGGATGGTTGCGTGCTTGTGCTGGGGGGCAGAGGGGCTTTGGGTTGACATTAGGGCCATGGGTCTGTTTTGTTATGACATGTTGTTTGGTACCCCATTGTCGGGGCCTGCTGGCAGGTGCCCGTCAATGGTGGGTGGGTGGGCGTGGGACATGAGTCGGGCCTACTGGCAGGTGCCCGTGAATGGGGGTTGGGTGGGGGACATGTGTCGGGGCTCCCAAGTACATGGTGCCATGTGGCCTGCCTTTGGGGCATGCCAAGGGATGAAGGGCTGCCTGCGGGGCATGCCCAGGGGTGATGGGCTGCCTGCGGGGCATGCCCTGGGGTGTGGGGTGGTCCCCTGTGGTGTTGGCTGCCTGCGGGACATAGGGAGGGGGGGCACACTCGGGAGGGCACACACTGGCAAATCGCATGTAAAACTTCACAAGCAACCCTCGGAATACACGTACCACGCTCACGCCAGTGAAATCGTGTATAAAACTCCCTGTGCACCCTTCGGAATACATGTATCCCGCTCGCGCCAGGCCTATTGCGTGTGAAACTCCACGCACACCCCCGGAATACACGTACCCCGCTCGTGCCACGCCTATCGCATGTCGAACTTCACACACACCCCTCGGAGAACACGTAACCTGATCGCGCCAGGCCTATCACGCGTGAAACTCCATGCGCACCACCGGAATGCACGTACCCTGCTGGCGGCAGGCCTATCGCGTGTGAAACTCCACACTCACCCCGGGAATACGCTCACGTGTTTTCCGAGGGGTGCGTGTGAAGTTTTACATGCGATAGGCCTGGCGCGAGCGGGGTACGTGTATTCCGGGGATGCGTGTGGAGTTTCACACGTGATAGGCCTGGCGCGAGCGGGGTACGTGTATTCCGGGGGTGCGCGTGGAGTTTCACACGCGATAGGCCTGGCGCGAGCGGGGTACTTGTATTTCGAGGGGTGCGCGGGGAGTTTTACATGCGTTTTCGCTGGTGCGAGTGGGGTACGTGTATTCCGAGGGTCGCGTGGGGAGTTTTATGCGCGTTTTCGTGGTTGGGGGGCTGTACGCTGGTCCACTGGCCTTTGCGCCATGTACTGGATTTGTATGATGTTTTTGGCGCACGGGGCGGGGTTGGGGGCGTAACTGGTGCTGCTGCAGGGTCGCTGCGCCACTCTGCACCCAACTGCTTATGGATGTATAAATCCATCAATACGCTGTGCACCTAAATGGGTTTTGGCGCACGCAGCTGGCACAGACTGCCGCACGCGCACTCTGTGCGCCAGCCACATGTGCCACTTGTGCGCCGAATTCTATGAATTACCCACAAAATTGGTGCAAACCTGAATATTATCTGCTCCATCCTCACTTCTTTCCAAGTTCCGAAATCTATTAGAAACACAGCGTTCTGTGGCAGTAAGTATGATTTAGCGCTATGAAAGTGCACTACAGAATAGCCTATACTCCCTCTTGAACCTACACCCACGGTATCAGCACACAGAATACCGCTATTCTGAAATGCAATCTCCCTAAAAAACCATAAGCAGCTCCTCTCGCTCCCCTACGACCAGGCTGCATCCAGGAGGGCCTACAGCGCACAACCACACAAATGCTTGCACCCCCAATAGAGCGCCCCAATGCCCAGCACCCTCACCAGTGGCATTCCAAGCGACCCATTTCAAATCAGCGTTATGGCAGCTGAGTAGTAAACGTAACTGAGGAAAGCAGCCAGGTTTTTGTGTCCCGACCTCCTAATTTCCCCGTATTCCCTCGAGCGCATGAACTACAAAAACATTTGGCCTATGCATAACTGCTGCTTTCACCATCAACACAGTCTCTCCACCAATCCTATTATCAGAGAGAAATCACAGCCTACTGAGCTGCAATTCTGTGCACTAACACCTGGTTATTAAAACAAAACCTCCCGCTGCCTATCCATTCACCTTACCAGCCCAGGTAGCTGGCATCATATCCACGCACTAGACAACAACGGACCAATTTTCGAAAACAAAAAGTTGCTGCCTGCGCAGCTCAACGGCCACAGGAAAGTCAAAAGAGAGGGGGTCAGTGTTGCCAGGTCTGAAAGAAAAAGGAAGCTGAATGCCCTTCCAAAACAAGCTGACACCTATCCAGATAAGCAGAAAAAACAAGCGCACACCTAAAACGGTGTGGATAGGTCTCAAAAGTTAGGAACATAAGACAAAAGCATAAACATACATAGACAAAACACAGTGAGTGTGTTAGAACAAAAACATGTTGGTATAATTGCATTTATCTGACTTTTAGTATCTCTTATTTCCATTTCTTATATATATATATATATATATATATATATATGTTATTTAAAGGTATATCATTGGCTTCTGTGCTCCGTCGCCTAACTGGTCTTTGGTGAGTCGCTCTCCTTTAGTCCTTGTCTTCTTGAGTCTGTCACTCCTCGGCTCCCTTGCATAGTTACCGTGTCATGTCTGACAATGTGGGCCAACCTGGGCATCTCCCGTTGAATGCTGGACTGCCAGTTTTGTCCTTCCCGTAATAGGTATGGCCTACAAGTACCAGCATGCAAGTGAAAATCAAGGACTGGCTCATGCATGAAACGGGCAGCTATTCCCTTTTGTGTTGATCCTTGGGAGGAGGCAGGGAAATTGGCTTAACAATTTCCTCTGGTGTGGATCAACTTGCACGCCACTGCTCAGAAGGAGGTCTTCCCCGCCCAACTAGTGTAGGAGAGCCCGGAGATATACTTGAAACTTCTCGCCCACTTTCCCCCAATATCCATCAGTTCATATCAAAGGACTGATCTTTTTTGTCCCATGGTTTGTGAGCAGGAGTGCTGTTCACTCAAGTCGTGAGCATATCGCACCCCCCACCCCCCTGAGGTGTGGTGCCCACCCTTCAATATTTCAATATTTTTCTGGTCCACCTCATTTCTGGGTGCCCCATACCACACCCAATGCCCTTGTCGTGCACAGTACCAGCAGGGCCTCTGTTAATTCAGCATTCATTATAGATTGCCTGCCCATACTGCAATAGGGGCGTATCTTGTTCAGGGAATTTCCCCATTATTCATATGGATATAATTGCAAATGGTAAATGCATGAGAGTCCCTCTATGGAAAATGGACAAACCTGTTCACAAAAATAAAAAAAGTCCAAGTTTTTTAAATGCTAATTGCCTGTTTATATTACTCCCTGGCTTTATTCTCTCCAAATATTTCTTCAACCGCTACCAGCTATGCTATAGCAGAAACAATATGCAAATGTACTCCGCTCTTTTCCAACTGTTAGCAATGACTCTCTAGAGGAGTATGCAATTGCCTGCTTTGAGGCCTGGTCTCTTCAATAGCAAGGGAGTGATGGTGAGGGAACAAGACAAGACACAGGGCCTGATCACGACTTTGGCCGTAACGCCGGCAGTATTACCGCCGGCGGTATTAGCCCTACCGCTGAACTCCCCTGCGCTTATAGCGCCGGATCACGAGTTTGGCGGTAATGTAATTCCCCATTCCCCATTGAGCCCATTGGGGAATGCTCCATTCCCCATTGGGCTCAATGGGGAAAATTTGCGCTCTAATTTTCGGCGGATTTCCCCCCAGCCAAGAGCTGGGGCGAAATCTGCCGAAGTCCTGATTTGGCGGACCCTTAAATCCGGCAGTAATAGCGCGACCGCCGGATTTAAGGTTTACCGCCAAAGTCGTGATGAGGCCCACAGTATTTTAGCAGAGCAAAATAGGTTAATCTCTCAATGTATTACTACTGTAAGCAGGCGTGGCTCAAGGAGTCAATTTCTATGGGTGGTTAACACAGTAAGTCGATGGCGATCACAGTCAAGGTCGGGGGAGGAACAAGAGGGGGGCAAATTGTTACAGACTTTCACAGTCTGCGATGCTCCGGACCAATCCAACCCATTTAAACAGGTACAAGAACCATTCTACCATCATTAACTACATTTACGATATTTAACACAAACAGGAAATTAGTGCAATTATAAGCTTGGAACTCCCTGAATCCACTATATTACACCCATATGCCTACATCAATTTCTACTAAGCAAAATTGAGATAGTTGCCAAACATTGAATGTGTGGCATTAACCAGTGTTGCTTGGTATGCACCTTAAATAATGGACGCAACACCGGAGGGAACTGTGTACATCTTCTTTTTTTAACAATCCAATACAAACTGAAACTGCTTCCCCTTAACTCCTCCCCTTCCTTCTCATGTGCCTGCTTCCCACCTGGAATCTGTCTTGGCCTTAAAGGCACATCACCCCCGGGCAAATGTTCTGACAACGGGATCAACACTCTTCCACCAGGCGTACAGGTCTTTGAGTCACACGCTGGGCCCGTGTATTCCTCTCACAGTGTCCTGAGGGCTCTTGAGGGTCAACCGCATCTTGCATCAGACATCGATCCTCCACAGGTGGGGTCCATGTGTCATCCCGTGAATCTCAGGGTTTAGGATCTGGTTCCGGTGGGGGTAGCTCAGGTTCCTCTATTTTGGTGAAGTGTTTAAACTATGAACTTTCCTTATGATTTCACGTTCAGCGTTCTGGGCTGTCACCATGGTCTCTTTGATGATGACCACATTCAGCGGGTTCTGAGAGTATCTCGCATCTGTTTTCTTTGCCATGACTTGCCAGACGAGAACCTTGTCTCCAATTTGGAGATCCTTCCGTACTGCCCTCCTTCTCATGTCTGTGTCTGCCTTGGCTCCTCCTTTCCTGACGGTGTCCCTCTTTATGATCTCTGTATCTTCCTCTTTGTGGCCACTGACATTTCTTACAATGAACATACAGATTTGATAGCGCATCATTAGCTTGGCGGGTGTCTTATTGGTAGCTTTATGGGGCGTGTTGTGGTAGTCACGTAATGGTCTGCATGGGATTTGATGGGGGTTGGTGCATTATTTGCAAGCTCTTTGGACTGTCTTTTTGATGGACGCCATGAACCGTTCGGCTATTACGTTTGCTTGTGGCCATCTGGGGGTGATCCTTTGGTGCGTGTAGCCCATATGTTTTGCGAAAACCGCAAACTCATGCCTGTTGAATGGGGGTCCGTTGTTGGTTTTGATGCATCGTGGGATGCCCCATTCGCTGAGTACCTCGTCAAATATTGCGGCCACTTGGGGGTATGCTGTTGTTGTTATGCTCTTGTCGATGGGTAACCTTGAAAACTCATCGATGAATAGTAGGAGGTATCCAATAAATTGCATCGGACCATAGAAATCAACCACTATTCTGTCCCACGGGTGGTCCGGTATGTGTGTGGGCTGTAGCGGGATGGGAGCTTCCGCTTGCGCTGTGCATTGACACGGCATTCAGTTCTTGACCCAGCTGTCTACAAGTGAGTCCAAGAATGGAAACCACAGGTGACAGCTCAGCTGCCTTTTTGTGTTGTCGGCTCCACGGTGTCCTTCATGTGCCGTTCTGATTACCTCGGCCCTGAGTGTCACAGGAATGAATAGTCGGCACCCTTTCAGCAGAATGGAGTGGTCTTTGACTGCTAACTCTGTGTGCACTCTCGCTAGTCTCTCGATTTCTTCTTTGCTCACCCCCAGGTGGTTTTGGATTGCCCGCCGGTAGTGCTTCCATTTATTGTTGCTGGTCAGGCTAATGGCTAACGCCATGGACGGGTCAGCTGCGGATGCCGCTGTGATTGCTTCCAATGAGATTGCTGGTGGTAGGGCGTTGGCAGCCATGTAGTTGATGTATTCTGCATCACCTTGGCTGGTAATGGGCACCCAGGCTGGGTGGCGGGAGAGGTAGTCTCCAGGCTTTTGATCACCCCCCCCTGGCATGTGTATGATAGAGTAATCCTACTCCTGCAGTCTAAAACCCCATCTTTCTATTCTTGGTGGTATCTTCGTGCGCGGGTTGCCAAAGAGTGACAGCAGTTCCTGATGATCTGTGATTCAAGTGCATTTCTTTCCAATGATGAAATTGTAGAAATGTTCGCAGGCCCATGCCGCCACCAGGCTCTCTTTCTCGGCTTGCGAGTATGCCCACTCCATGGCTGATAGGGCACGACTCGCGTATGCAATGATGTGTCTGGGGAGTGTGTCAGCGCTGCTTGTCTGGGCCAGGATGCCACCAAATCCTACTGGGCTGGCGTCAACCGTTATTTCTGTGTGCCACATGGGATCGAAGTATGCCAGTCAGCGAGCTTCAGCTAGGGCCGCTTTGATGGTGTCAAATGCTACCTGACTCTCCTTTGACCATTGGAACGTAGAATCCTTTTGCAGCAACCTCCTCAGAGGTTCGGTGAGAGAGGCATAGTGGGGAATGTATTGTGCGCAATATCCCAAGGAACGATTGCACATCTGCTGCCTGTGCCGGTTCCTGTAGGTTGGTGATTGTGCTGACTTTTTCTGGGTCCGATGTCATGTGCTCGTCAGAGAAAATATGTCAAAAAAATGTGAGTTTGCTTTTGCTGAACCTGCACTTGTCCAGGTTGAGCGTTATGCCAGCCTCGTGCAGCACTGTACATGTCGCTAGCAGTGCCATGTGTTGTTCCTCCTATGATGTGCCAAACATGAGGATTTCATTGCTGTAGTTTAATGCACCCCTGATTGGTCTAATTATCTGTCTTATGGCCTCCTGGCAGATTACTGCAGCAGATGAGATGCCTAGGTTTAGGGCTCTGAAACGGAACAACCCTTCTTGGGTGGCAAAGTTAGTGATGCTCCTCGATTCTGGGTGCAGTTCGAGCTGGTGGTACCCTTGAATGAGATCAAGTTTTGAGAACATTGTTGATTTGTTTAGCAGTACTATCATGTCCTCAATGCATGGGCCAGGGTGATATTCCATTTGTATGGCAGTGCTGGCCATCCTCATGTCTACACAGAGGCATAGATGCCCTCCTTACTTTGGTACAATCACTAGTGGGGATACCCATGGAGTGGGACCCATCGCTGTCTCAATGATGCCATTGTTGAGTAGCTGGTCGATTTCTTTTGAGACAGCTTCTTGCAGGTGGAAACCTACTCTCCTGGGGTGTTGGGGAATTGGTCTGACCGATTTGTCAATATGCAGTTTGACGGGTGCCCCCTAGAGTCTCCCTAACCCTTTGCATATGTGTGGGAACTTAGCTAGGATAGTCTGCTTTGTGATGTAATGCTATCCTTTCTGGGTAGCGTTGATTGCATATGCCTGCTCTCCAATTCTTACTGCGAATGTGGATGATTGGATCACTTCGCCCTCTTGGAAGTGGAAATCAATGAAGCCCACACAGCATGCTGCGTGGTAACTGAGGAGGCAGCAACCTTTTGTCTGGCTTAGGATGACATGAATGGTGGTATAGCGTTCATCCATTGAGCATCAGTCATTTCTTGAATCGTCCGATTGAGTGTAGGGATAGTGCTGCTCCCCACTGAAAAATCCTTGTGCTGGTCTTTTCGAGCTCTGGTCTCTCGGGCATCTGCAGGAATTCTTGTTCCCCATTATGTTGACGGTCGGCCCTGAGTCAACTAGAAAGCAGATCTGTTTGTTTCCCAGGTTGAACGCTATTCTGGGTGCTTCCTTCGCTTCCTGATCATTCTGGATGATATTGACATATTTATCCAGACAGTTCTGTTCATGGTCTCCTCTTCCGTGATATTGAGTGGTCTGTTGGTATTCACCTGTAAAGAAAGGTTTATGGTCATAATACCGAATTTACAAATCTCGAAAAAATAAATCTTGAAAAAAAAAGGCCAAAAAAAAGGTCGCATTTTTTTTTTTTTTATGACGTTTTTTATTCGAAATGGGGGGTTCACCCCCCAACCCCCCCTTTTTTTTTTACCATTTTTTTTTAATCCCGGACCCCAAAATAAATATATAATTTTTAAAAAAAAATGCGACTTTTTTTTTCAGTCTTTTTTTTTCGACCTTATTGTTATTCGAGATTATTTTTTCGAGATTTTGACTGACCACCGTAAAGAAATGACTATCCCCCCGTCAAACTGAATGTAGTAGAGATAGACCCCCTCCCCCTCAAACCAAATGTAGATAACTTGGTGGGGGGATCTTTTACTCTAAATGGTGTAAAAATTTGAATTATAGTGCTTTATAGGACAGCGCTTTAAGGGATGATTTAGTTATGGAGTCACAATAGCATAAACAGTAGAGAATGTGTCAGATAGTAAATGTTATGATATATTATCAAAGAATCTAAATCCAAATTAGCGCAGGTCCCAAGTTTTAGGCAAATTTGGGAAGGTCAGGTATTTCGTAATGTGGGCAGCCATTTTAGGTTTTGTGAAGAGATCAGGCACTTTAAAATGGATACTTGGTTGAGCAGACAAAATGGTTGCTTTGTGCTAACTCACTCTGACCTCACTGGACAGTTTTTTTATGAAGAGTCCATCCAGGAGACAATGGAGGGGGCAGGGAGTGAGCAGAACTGGTTTAGACTAGGCTCGAGTGGCAGATGGGTCAGCCGACTGGCAGATAGGCCAGCGAATCACAAAGTAGAAATAGGAACAGCTCATTGATCAGGCCATATGGATTAACAAATCATAGATAGGAAGGGGTTGTCTTTGTGACTAAACCATTAGCTCACCTGCCTAGAACTGTATATAAGGCTGGGTGAGCTTAGCAATTTGAGCAGAGTTCCAGAGATGTCCTTGAAGTATGATGTGTACTGCCTGCTGGAAGAAAATAAAAACCTGATGACTTCTGAAAGTTGCCTTTGTCTCCTACCTGCTCCATAGTCTCCTTTTGACCCCAAGAGATGCCAAGGCCCACACAAGGGGGGTGGTCGGACCCCCATCAGCACTTGGCGTGCCAGCCAGGAGGCTTAGGATGATGAATTCCCATCCATCTTCAAGCCCAAAGAATCTGGACATCTTCATAAGAGGTAGCCATGCTATCACGCCTGACAGGGGGAGTGAGAATAAGGACAGAGGAGGAGGGCAAAACTGCAGTTGCTAGCCCCCTGGTAGAAAAGAAGAGACGTACAGGCCTGATAGCATGGCAGCAGGCCTTGGCACTAGGCCAATGAAGGGGACTATTTATTTTTGGCAATTTCCCATGAAAAATTATTTCAGAGTCCTTTTTCTGGGAAAAGTTCCAAGAAAATAAAAATTGAGTGAAAATTCGAGGGTCTTCAAAAAAAATGTATTAATTCTTTTCAAATTCATGTTTGGGAGAAGCATTTTAGAAAAAACATTTTTTACATTTTTTTTAAAGAAAAAACTAAAGTCACTATGAGAGACAACTCTTTGAAATGTTTTGAGGTAATGTTTTAACAGCTTTCAGAAACAACTTTAGTCACTCATGGGGAACCCCTCTAAGAAAAATATTTTAGATTATTTGTTGACAGTCTTTTCGGACACAAGATATACCACTTGTAGGGAACCTCCCTAAGATTTTATTTTAGGAAAAGTAATATTTTTTAAGTAAAGAATAAGTAGTTTAGAAAAGGTAACAGAAGATGGGAATTAACTCAAGAGGTTAGGCGTCAAGGAGATATTGAAAAACTTGCCTTGAGTGTTGCTGAACAAGTAAGAGACATTGTGAGAGAGACCATGATGAGAGAATACGCCCTGTGCCTAAACTTTAAAGAGTGTTAGCAGAAACCTTAATTCAGATCCCCTTAGTGGGACATATAGGAGACGGGAATGGTTAAAGACAGTGCTAAAGGAATTGTTGCATTCTGAGGATTACTTTTGCACATTTGCTAACCTTGCTAACCTGCTGCCGGTGAGAACCAGCCTTCAGCGCCCAAGACCTCACGCTCGCTTCCTGGAGGAGGCGGTGCGTGGTTGCGCACACTTGACAGATCACGTGACTCACTGCCGGCATTTAGAGGAGCACAAACCGCCTGAGCGGCGCGTATTCTTGCATTCTGAGGATTACTTTTGGATATTTGCTAACCTTGCTAACCTGCTGCCGGTGAGAACCATCTTCAGCGCCCAAGACCTCACCCTCGCTTCCTGGAGGAGGCGGTGCGCGGTTGCGCTTACGTGACAGATTACGTGACTCGCTGCCGGCATTTAGAGGAGCACAAACCGCCTGAGCGGCGCGTATTCTTGCATTCTGAGGATTACTTTTGGACATTTGCTAACCTTGCTAACCTGCTGCCGGTGAGAACCATCTTCAGCGCCCAAGACCTCACGCTCGCTTCCTGGAGGAGGCGGTGCGCGGTTGCGCTTACGTGACTCGCTGCCGCATTTAGAGGAGCACAAACCACCCTTGCGGCGTTAAGCCCGACAGGGTAAAGGGCGCTGGCTGTTGTGCGGCTGTTAGGTGCTGAGTTCCAGTCATACAAAGCTACAGCGTGAACCTCTTTGTTTTCTTTTTCCTGAGAGATGCTGCAGCCCAGTCCGCCTCCGTCCGCCTGAAGTTGCGATGGAGCCAGTTTCCAACGATCTCGAAGCGTCACCAACGGAAGGCGGACCACATACGTGCAACCGACTGCTGCAGTTGCGCCGGCTGCAATCCAAAACCTCAACAAAGTCGAAAGTAAGTGCGTTGCTCGTACCTGCTGGCCTCCCGCCATGTAGCACTAAGCTCCGGGAGAGTGTAGTAAGCCATGACAGTCTGTCTGGCGTTGGGGTGCAGCAGGCTCCCGTTGACCATGTGGGTTGTTCAATCTTGACCATAAACACACGACTATCCCAAAATGATTTGAGGGTGAAAAGTGAAAGTGAAAATCACACACAGGAACAAATGTTTTGCAAAGTACAGAGATTTCAACTTTGATTTTCCAATCTGAAGAAAGTGAAAATTTATTGAGGCAAGGTATAAATCAAGGCAAAAGCGGATTAACACTTGATAAGCAAGTACATCAATTCGAAAATAATACACCACCTCCACCAACTGTGTACCTTGACGCTTCAGACGCAACCTTTGCTTTCGACATAACGGATGCTGACATATTAGCGATAAGGTCCCCCCCTGAGGTGGTGGTAACCTCACCCATACCACAAGCGAATGTTGTTGCAGCAGCAGATCCAGTTGAGCTCAGAAGAAGAGCGCTTGAGAAACCGTAAAATACCAGAGTGCAAAACACCGGAGAGACGGAAAGCAGCAGAGGCCGCCCCTATTGCGCAAGTTGGGAGTGAAGAATTGCATCTGCAACTGTCTCCACAAATCGACCAGAAAGAGAAAGAGAAAGAGAAAGAGAAAGAGAAAGAGAAAGAGAAAGAGAAAGAGAAAAATGATTCAAATACCAAGGACCTGGCCGTCGATTTAAGAACAACTACTACAGAAAATGAAACAATACTGCCAGAAGAAAAGTCAAGAGCCTCGAATACTTCCTCACAAAGGACGAAGTCGAGTGATGAGGTAAATGTTGCGCAAAACTTTGATGGGGCAGCCCGGGAAGCACGCCTAACCGAAAGGTTAAAGGCTGACTTCTTGCTAATGAGAGAGCGACTAAATGAAAGTTTTGTCAATAAAAAAGATCTGAAACTCACGAATAGACGAAAGGTGAGTACATTGACAAAAGAATCAATACAAGTCAACAGCACAGCTGCCCCACTACAAAATCCGTCGATAATAGTGCGACCCATCAACCTAGACATCTCAGATGGTTATCAGGAAACTAGCGGCAGTAATCTTGCAATGACCTCTGAACAATGCACGGATGAACCACGGCCATGGGGTAAAGCACAAATGCAAAGCTCCAACGAAACTCTGCGGATTGACATCAACCACCCTGAAGAGATAACAACTGCCAAAGGGAACATTTCCATAGCCGCAGGTATACAGATCCATAACAATGTTCTAGCGGCCACTTCTATTTCATTGATGCCGTTTATGAAACTGCACGAATCATTAAACGACACACTGCGAGACCAGAACTCCATTCTAGGATCTTTGAACAGTAAAGTTTCGGCAATGGAAAAACTAAATGAACATCTCATCTCGCGACTCGAATTGGAAGCAGCAACGTCATGGCAATGGCATTCGCGGTTCAATGAAATAACTAAGCGTGAGGCCCATGAAAAAGCAGACTTAGCTGAAGCCGTTGTCGAATATACCAAATGGATCAGGCACAATGTGGCAGTTCAGCCGTTAGGTTGTAACGAGAGAACCAGCTGCATCTGCCAGCAACACTGTAACAACTTAGGATTGGCTACTCAACCAAGGACAACATTGGTAACATCTTCAAGTGGTGCGCTCGCAAGCGAACTAACGACTTTAAAGAAGGGGCACAGAGGCAAGGAGAATGTCGACTTAACAGCTAAAACGAATGAAGAAATAGCCACGGTGAAAACTCCAGCAACTAAAGGGGGTGCGGCCGGGGACGTCGGGAATGCCATTACTCCATCCAAGGGTAACGTCGCCATGGAGATGGCATCAGCCAAGCAGGAAAACAGAGCTGTAAATTAAGTTGATGTAGTCCCCCAACTAAAACCAAAAAGCTCTGCTACGTCAGAAGATCAAATCGCTTCTTTTGGGATTTTTTCTGGCCTGGCTAAATCAATCAACCCATCGACTGCCAAGGCAGCGCTGCAAAAAGATAAATCACCAAAAGCGGCGCAAATGAAGAGAAAGGGCCCGGCTGGAAAACGCCCTCGTACAAATGGAGCAAAAAAGTTTATAAGAAATTTGACAACTCCTCCGCGACCAGAAAACACGAGAAGCAGTAAAATAGCTTCGCAAACAGAGAAACCAGGTAAAGACACAAATCCACTACTAACCCTTGGGAAAGAAACAGTGGAAACTCAACACCCTGCTTCAAAACGTGCACGTGAAGAGACAATGTCCTCAGACGATGCCGGAACAAATAACTCAATAGATCTATGTGATCTATCAACCTACACAATTGACGATGATGCTGATCGTGAAAATAGGACAGCAGTGGGGGAAGATCTGGAAACACTCAGCCAAGAAAAGATAATCAATGACTCTAAAAGAAAAATCATGTGGCGTAGTCGTATTGTGCAGATGCACCCGAAATTGCGACCAGAAGCCAGAAACAAGAGTCATTCCACCATGGCTGACGCTCAATCCATCGCAAATAAGAAACTGCATGAAGTGTTGGTAAATGTGCCTCTAAAGTGTAATCCAAAATGCACAACTGCCCAATTACAAAAGCAAAAACAACAAAGATCGAGTGAAAAAATCTTGCCACGACTGCAAGTAAAATCTAGATGGTGGAAACTGGAATTGGAAAACATATTAGAAGACAACAGCGATTTAAACTTAAACAGAGCTAACGTAATGAGGCTGTTGCATTATGTTCCAGCTCTACGCAACATAAGATCAGACGGCATTGCAATCGTTGAATATAAGTCAGAAGTAATAACAGATTGGGTCGTTCTACATATGAAATCCAAGAATTTAGCCAGACCACTCCTGGAAGCAAAAGAAGAGTTGCTGTTTTTTGGATTCGATCTTACGGCATGTAAGGATCATCCAGCTGCCACCGATGGTTCAAATGAGGGTAAGCAGAAGGGTTCCTCAAACAACATCAAAAGAGACATTTTATGGAAACAGATGAAACATCAATCTGACTATCCAACTGAAACAAAAGTTTCCAAGTCCCATGTCTAGGATCATGCAGGGTCAAGAGGTATGACCCAACTATTAACATCTTGGAACACCCGTGGATTTGCTCACCTATTTCAAGACGGTGACATACAGGATCTGAAAAGTACCTTTATCTGTTTGCAAGAAATGTGGTTAAGGGAGTTACTATCAATTGACGGATACATGGTATTCTTAAACACAGCAGGAAAAAATATGTTCGGACGTCCCTTTTCTGGCCTGTTAACCATGGTAAAAAATTTGTCAGGATGGGAACCGCTAAACATTCGAAACCCAAATTTGTTCCTACAGGCACTAACCCTGCAAACAGAAATTGAAGCAAAAGATGGGAAATCAACCAAACAACAACTGTTGTTGTTGAACACATACTGGAATCCTATGATGATATGGGAGTTTGCTTTCATACAGACAGTAACAACGGAAATAGACAATTGCCATGCAACTTTTGTGGAACTATATATAATAGTGTGTGGAGACTTAAATTATACATGGTTCGACAAAGTAAAAGGGCGAAAGCCATGTGAGATACTCAAATGTCCATCAGAGTTTGCCGACCGAGGTACCAAATGGGAGTATCAACGAATGCTGCGACATTGTGTACTGCTGAATGGTTCAATCAGTGGCAATATACCCGCAGCAGACACGTGGCATCGAGGAGACACCGCAAAAACCCTTGATTACATCTGGGCCTTGGAAAGTCTTCATTTCCATATTACAAAGCTTCCAATAATAAAATCGATCAAAAGCGATCATGATCCGCTGGTGCTATCATGGGAAAATCCAAATGAAAAGCGGCCGCAAATACACACACCTCGATTAAGCATTAACAATGCTCAAAAGAGACTGCAAATAAATAGTGAGCAGATTGACATCTTAACACTTGGGTATTTTCAAACATTGAATCAGAACAAGCAAGTTGAATATATATCCCTTTTGAAGAAATACACCTACACAAACAAGTCCAAAGCAAGAAGTATTTCTAATATTCACCCTTACAGCCCAATATTATACGAGGCAAAGAAACAATTACAAAAGGATTTGAATCAGATAAAGAAAGTTGGTGGACCAAATCTAAAGTCGTTGCTAAGGGAAAGACGACATCGATATTGCAATTGGCTGAAGTCATTCAATAGCATTCGAGTTCAAGAACAAGCCAAACTGATGCTTTGACTATTAATCCAAAAAGACAGCCGTAACATCTGGCAAATCATAAATTCTGGCAAACTAAACCAGATGAGTGCACTATCAAATGGAGTGAATGCTGCATATTGGGTAAAGCACTTTACAGCAGTATTTAACCACCATGAAGCCAATATGCTATCTGATCCATTGGTGGTAGCAAGGAGTTGGAATGTGATCGAAACAGCTGAAGATATTGAATTTGCAATTCAGAAACTGACGACCTCACGAGCCGCAGGACCTGATGGCATTTCAAATCAAATGCTAAAAGCAAACAAAGAAAATTGGGCAAAATTCATTGAAATATTATTTGAGCATATAGCCATGACAAAAAAGATTCCTGTCTCATGGACTAGTGCCGTGGTGGTACCAATTTTTAAAAAGGGAAGCCGTGATGACCCAGAGAACTATCGTCCCATTGCTTTGTTAGACACCATGGGGAAAATATTTGCCACCTTTCTTAAAAAAAAAATTGCATTATGGGCCGAAGGCGCACTGATACTAGATAATAGACAAACAGGTTTCACCAAAGGTGTCGGGGTTGAACTAAACCTGGTGCTATTAAACTTGGGCAAATTGAATGCTATAAGACAGAAGAAAAGGCTGTTCTTGGCATTTATTGACCTAAAACAGGCATTCGATAGTATAAACCTCCAACTCCTCTGGATAAAACAAAAAAATTGGGGTTGCCCAAATCAGCTGTTGGACCCACTAATGGCACTCTACTCAAATACCAGCATTTGAGTACGCTTAAATGCAGAAGGGGAACTTACTGAGGAAATACAAACCACCAAAGGGGTGAAACAAGGCTGTCCCCTAGCTGCCCTACTATTTAAACTCTTTATAGCTGATCTTCCAGTAGCATTAGAGCAAACAAGGTGCTTCCCCCCAAAAGTGAACGGAAATCACCTAAGCCACGTAATTTATGCAGATGACGTGGTACTACTGGACAGTACAGAAATTGGCCTTCAAGGACAGCTGTCCTCTCTTCAAATTTATCTTTCAGTCAACCAGTTGACTATAAATGTGAAAAAATCGCAAGTCATTGCATTGGGTTTAAAAACAAACACCAAGAAAGAAATATTCATGTGGAAAGTGAACAATGAAGTCCTGATTAAAGCAGATACAATCCGTTATCTGGGGGTTGTATTCAATAGCTCGATAAGAGAGTGGAGCTGGACAACTGAAGGTTCTTCTCGTATGAAAATTTTATCATTACAAGGAGCGAAACTACATGCAAAATATGGGAAGTTCTCATTACAACCGGTAATTACCTTCTACACCCAAAAAGTGACTCCAATAGTATGTTTTGGCAGTGAAACAAGCTGGAATATTGACACCAAATTTTGGACCCAAATAGAAGGCAAATATTGGCGCAAAGTTCTTAAATTACCACGGTGTACTTCAATGGTAGCAATTCGGCATGAACTGGGCCTTAACTCCTTACATTCCGTAGTTCTGTGGAAATCAATAATTTTGCTCCGTAAAATGAGATGAACATCAGGAGCTAAACCCTACCTGATTCTAAACAATAAAAGCTCTGAGCCATCTGCATATTTGTTAAATAGTTGGGAAGAGAAATTGATGTCAATTCTAGCAACAGCAGATGTAAATATGTCATTGGTGTTGCAGATTCCACAACTAGCGAAAGTAAAATTCAGTCAATGGAATTGGATAATCAATGCAAATAAAAGAGCTTTACTGTCGACAGCAATTGACCTAGGACTGTCTTCGCAAAAAGCTGGTGATCTACCCAAGTACCTTAAAAAATTTCCATCGGAATACCACAGAAATCAATTTTTAAGATTACGACTCAACCTTTACGATACATGTGAGATGCTGATGAAAAGAAAAGACTTGGCTACAACAAGCAAAATCGGTCGTTTTTGTCAGACAGAGACTGAATCAATAAAACACCTCATAACTGAATGCTCTAGAATTACAAATCAGCGTTCATTACTTCTAGCGCGCTTTGCTCCAAAGAACAGAAACATGGTGGAATGGTGGAGCTATGCAATATCGGGGATAAATACCAACTTAACCTGTTCAATCATAAACTTCATTGATATGATTTTGCCATGTACAGCGGCGCTAATTGAAACTTGTTCGTGAGATCACTATATATGAGCAAGACTAAGGGAAAAGAATAGGGGAAATGAGAATTAAGAAGCCAAATGACTGTGAAGGTGGTTTTTGACTCCGCCAATTTAAATTGGTTAAGTTGGTTTTTGGTTCTCTTTCTTCCTCTCTGTGGTTTTTCTTCTCTTCTCTTTGTCCCTATTTGCTGCTCCTTCTTCTTCTTCTTTTTGCTCTTTCGCTGTTTTTTTTTTTTAAAAAAAAATGTTTTATTCTTCTTCTTTTGGAAATCGGATTGTAATGATGAAAGTTTTGACAAAAAGTTGTGTTTGCTTTTACAAACTAAAGTCAATAAAAAAAATAAAAAAATAAAAAAAGGAATTGTTTTACGTTCCAATCGTAGCAATTATTAGAGGGCAAGATGTGTTGTGGAAGGGAGACTATAAGAGATTTATGTAACTGGTTGAGTTTGTCTGTTTATTTTATGTGATTATGTTATGCATTTGTGTGTTTTGAAGTTTATGTCACATGTGTGCACTGTAGGTTTTGTTTATGATTAAAGACAAGAGAATGCATTTTTAGTTGATTTATAAAAAAATTGGCATTAAGCCAGAAATTAAAAGTGATTTAATAGGAACAAAAATGAGATGAACATATATTATAGATCAAAGTAAACAGATTTACGTTGTTTTTATGTTGATAAAAACAAAACTTAGTGAAATAACTGAAAAAACTTTGAAGAAACTGCCTCCCTTTAAGCCTCTATAGAAATCAAAGTCCAGCAACTCTGGAGTTAATTCCTAAATTTTGCTAAAACTAGACAAGGTGATTTATGATATGCACCCGGTAAGACAAAAAACCTGCGTTCATTTTTATAAGAAACGAGTGAAAAATAAAACAGTCAGGTATTCCCTTTTTTCTGAACTGCTTCATTGCAGGGCAGATAACTGCAATTATGTTAAGCAGCTCCTGTTTAAAGCAAAAGAAGATTTACTGTTGGAAAATGCGTAAACACTTAAAAAAGCCATGCGGTAGAAAATTGCAAGCAGACAGAAGATTACATCCCTTATATTAATGAGGTCAGACCCTTTAGGAAGCTGATAGGCATTGTACGGAATGTAATCGCATTGGAGTCATAAGGATTCTTGAACAGGGAAAAAAGTTAGCTGGAAGTGCGAAGATGGCAGAGTTCCAAGATAGCTGCAGTCTGCTGAGGAATGAATAAATGTTGTAGTAACGATGTTTGCAGTGAAGATAAGATGATTCATGATCGCAGTGGACAGTCTTTGAGATGGGATTTGGTTCAGAATTGTGTCCGCGGCACTGATGTAGAAATACATGTCAGAAAGGGGTTTGGTTTAAGACGGAGCAAGCTCATTTTTTAAATGGACTGAGATGTTGAAAAGATTGATGTTAAAACATTTTTAGAAAGCTCAAGAGTTTGGCTTGCTTTGTATTGACGGAGTATTGGTGTAGAAAATATATGGGCTGAGAAGTGGTTTTTGATTATGTTAAAAGTGAGCTGACAATGGATGTTTTTGAAATGGCATAGGGTGATTATATGCGCCATGATTGAGAATAAGTGCATTATAAAAGCATGAAGTGTGGAAGCATGCAAGGAAAACAGTGTATTAAATATATTTGCAAAAAAGCCAATGGGGAAGGCATAGCAAATATTTATTGAGAAAAAAGCATTTACATGAGAAAGTATGCAACAGATGCATAAAAATGGAAAGCATCTATTAAGATGCACTAACTGATAAAGGACACACAAATCACACATACACACACACACACACACAGATACATATCTAAAAGTGCACATAATATGTGAGAGTGTAATTAATCTGTGCACCATGGGCAATGCACGTTTGCAAGCATAGAATAACGAATACACATAATGGTTTTTATTTTTCAGCTAAATTGGAAGTTGACATAGACAATAGTTAATCCCTTTTTGAAAAAACAAAAGAAACAGGAGAATGGTCAGGTTAGATCCATTTGCATCTCGGGCATCGGAATCACTGGCACAGTGAGAACAATTTAAGAAGGCAACCTCATGGTGCGTGCGGGGAAGTTGACACCTCATGGGAGCAAAATTGAGATCATTGCCAGGTAAAAAGCGGCGCAGAGCCATTGCCCTCGCTATGGACAGACAGACAATGAAAAATGAGAACGAGTTTGAGGCTTCATAGTTTCTCTTGCTAAGAGAAAGGGCAAGCCAGATCACAGTATGTACCTTGACCCCAGATGGGTAAGGTTAAATTAAGGTGCAAACTCCCGAGTTTTGATTTCTAGCGCTGAGAAGCAGATACATGTACTAGAAAAAGTATCAGAAAGAGGCACATTAGCTACAGAAGAAAGCAAAGGTCTTCTAGCTGTGGGGACATAAACTGATGACAGTTGATCAAAGGCAAGATATTTAAGCATTACCGCCCATAATGAAGCGCTGTGTAAACAATTAAAGGACGGTAGTCTTGAAAGCGTTTATAGTACTGCCTCCAGACACGCTAGGTGGGGGAGCTATCAAAATACCAGAGGCTGTCAGAGCTTATGCTGACTTAGCCTAAGGAATTAGTGGGCCTTGAAATAAGGCCATGATTAGAAATGTAGTTGACCATTGTGCATTAGTGCAGGCTTATAGCAGAAAAGAATCACAAGGACAATAATGATGGGAAAGTGAGACAAAGTAAAATGAGTGTAGAAAGATTGTTGAAATACACCACTGAAAGGGCAATATGAATAGTGAAAATGGATGAGGTTCACGGTAGGCTGCGTGTATACCCCGGGTGAAGAACCAAAGACAGAATGATCAAGGCTATAATGGGTTTGTCCTACGAGGAAGAGGTTTTTAGAATAATCGGGGAAGCGTCCAGAGTAACCAAGGTGGGTTTCAAAGTATGCAGAAGAATAGTCAAAACACACAGGAGGGGCAGGTTAGGAGACCTCCTCCTGTGTATTATACATGAGATATGTCAAAGCACCTTGCACGCATGTGTAGAAGCCAAGCATTTGTGCAGAATGGAGAATTCTCAAGAAGGGAGACAGCACACCCCCTACTGTACAGCTTATAAACAAAGGAGAGGCTTTTGGTGAGTGAGAGAAGAAATATTGAGTAGACTCAGGTTCAAGGATGCTCAAACTGTACTGAGGAGATGTCCATTTTGCCATATGCAAATAGAGCTGATATAATAAATGTGCACATGTAGAGACTCATAGTAAGGTGGGTCACGTGCGCATTACAGGGGGATCTTTGAACCCAGTAATAAGGGGTCACTCCCCTTGCAGCTAAAAAGATGAGGGCCATTGCGTATGCCATTATGAGGGCTGACAGTATGGTGATAAGTTTTGTTTATTTTATTTGTATTTTTAAAGCGCTCACACAGCCCGGGGGCATCGAGGCACTGAATGATTTTGTGACGTAGTGTATTGAACATATAGGGGTTTTCCTGTTTAGGGAAAGCTAAGGGTATGTTGGGGTCTCCAAGGACTAATGCCTATGAGGGGATTGTGTTAAAACTGGCGATCAAATAGTCAGAAATAAAAAAGAGAATTCTGCCATAGGTGCAGCGGAAAGCACTGACAGAAACTGAGCAAGTTCATGGTTGTTTGCATTTTTGAGAAATGTTATGGTAAACTTGCGAAGGTAAAGGAAGAGATAGTGGCAGCAGGGGAGACTCTCCTTTTTGATGGGTCTTTGAGAATCAATCAGGGTAATAGACTTAGAGATGCAGGTGCTGCTGGGGTAAAGCGCTTGACTAATGGAGATGTTTAAGGTATTGATAAAATATATGCCTACCGTCTCGTTTTTCCTCATAGGCTGTTTAATTAGTGGTGCTGATTGTAGCACTCGAGAGTCATGCAGACCAGGAAGTAATAGTGTACAGTGACCCCACCTATGTGAAGTTGGCAGGTACACGCAGAACTAGCATGTTGGAAAAGGAGGGGTGACGTCCGAGCGGGCGGCACTGCTGTGCAGCACGCAGCGTTATTAAAAGGACCAATGGGAGCGAGCACTGCAACTCCCAGTAGTCATTATAACAGGGGTAGAATAGATACATTGTTTCAAATACGTCAATAAAAAAGAACCAGGCCGCAATGAGTGCGAGGAGTGGTTGGGTTTGAATAGAGTAGAACATGTTGCATTTTAATGTAAATAAAGTGCACCGCATGCAAAATGGATTTACTGCAGAAGACAAGTAAATAAGCTCACATGAAGGAATGCCTTTGCAAAAAGAGATGAATGCATGCTTTCACAGTAGGACTGCCTCATAGGGTGATCGGATGTGTTCAGAAATGTTAGTGGCACCAGGTTTTAAAGGTGCCAAGAATTAATATGGCAAAGAGAGAAACATTTTTGGTCTAGTGGTAGACATTGGGTCTGTGTGTCCATGGAGCAAAAACAGAAAGGTGGTAAATGAATATTAGAAGGCTGAGGATGGTTTTTGAAGATTATAAATGTAGTGTTTGTTTAAAGAACAAATTGCAGTTTTTGGAGGCGAGTGTGTTATGGTGAATTTTGTATAAGTAACAGACACTTGTTAGTGGTTGAGGAAAGGATTGAATGACAAAGCCTAAAGCATGGTGATGTTGTTTAGGTAATCAAAGAAGGGCGTGGTTTGCTTGTTTTGAGAAGTGCACCATTTTGAATATGGGCATATCTATAGGGGCATGAACAAGGCAGAAGGCCGATGTTTTGGTAGAGACTAAGGGGCCGATTCATGGAACAAATGTGCGACGAAAATCGTGGTGCAAGGTGGCGCAAAAGCAAGTGCACGCCCACGCGTGCGATTCATGGAAGGCCCTCCGCGTGTTTTCCCCGGGATGTGCACCAAATCCGTGCGTGGTGCACACGGGCGCACACGTCATTGCAACATCCCGAACGCCGTGTGCGACATGCACAGCTAAAGCGCACAACGTTAGCGCACACACCAAAAAGGGGTCGGAACACAGGGTGTAATGCTCATAATGGGGAACAACGCGTGAAAAAGAAGGCGTAACTGGGGAAGTACTGCAGGGAAATACACGGAACGCCCACACACATGCGCACAACACGTATTCATGGAATTGAATATGGGAAACACGCGCATGGTAAAAGACGCGCACAGGCCTAAACACGTCCGCCACACGAAGGCAGGCGGTAGCATCCCTGCGCATTACAAAAGTGTGCGCAAACAACAAACACGTATATATAGCCAAGATGAATGTCCCATTCTGTGTCCCCCTAGGAGAAATGACATGTCACGCATTGCACAGGCATCCCATAAAAGCAAGAAAAATAGATAAGCGACCCCTGTAACCCACGTGCATGTACAAACACACACGCAGTACGCTGTGGCAGCCAGGAATCCAAAACATATGTATGTGATCAACACACAGGCTAGTATGGCCAGAAAAAAAGGGGTACGCGACAAACAGGGACACCCGCAGTGGGAAAAATAGCATGTGCGACTCACCGTCTGCCTTGCGTGTAGAAGAAGAACGCGTAGCCAACACCCACCCGCAGTGAAGTAATTGCGTGTGAACCACAACGCCTGGAAAACACACGCACCGCTTTCCATGAAAAGCACTTACAGAGTGATGGGACCTTCAACCCGTGCCAGGGGAATGCCCGCGCGTGTCACGTCACAGACGTGCTTACGCACTAAGGGCCTTTCCTCAAATTACACGCTGATGTGCTATTTTTTCACGTGCCAATTCACTCCGTATACAAGCTTGCCACACGACAACACACAGAAGACCACGCTCCTGCCCAGAAGGCCATTTTCCTGCCCCCCAGATCCCTGAGCCCACTCCCACCTGCCATCTGCTGCTGCCTGCCTGCCTGCTGGCCACGTGCCCTGCTATTTGGTGCCTGCACGCCAGCCATCTGCAGGGGTCCAGTTGCTGTGACCACACCTGCTGGAACAGAAGACTTCGGACTGAAGTTCCATCGCTCCACAGCCCAGCACCAGGACCCAGTTGCCTACCCACACTTGCCTCGTGGGTTGCCATGTCGGGGAAACACCATCGGAGACCACTGGCAACCCCCAACCAGAGAGGCAGAGGGCTACCAGCTTCAGTGCAAATGAAGTTGGTATCCGGATGGAGCAAGTTCTGGTGAATTATGATGCCCTCTTCAGAAGATCACGCGCCGACAATGAAGGACGGAAGAGGATCTTGAGGGACATTGTGGCTGCCATTAACGTGCAGGGGGTGACAGCCCGCGACATGCAACACATCTGGAAGCGCTGGGAGGATTTCAGGTCCAGGACCCTCAGCAAGGCCCGGCGCCTATTGAAGGCAAAGCATGCAGATAGGTGCCGGGTCCGCCTTACCAACATCCAGATGAGGGTCCTGGAATGCATACACCCAGCGCTCCACCTCAAGGTCCTTCAGATGCCGACCCGTCCGGAGTCGACCGGTAAGTGTCCATGCGTACTGATTGTACGCTGTGCATGTTGAGGTGTGCCAGGAGTGTGCAGGTCGGACATATGTCTTGAAAGGGCCATGAATGGATGTGTATGTACAGGGACATGAGCCTGCCACATGTGAGTCCAGTCATGTGTGAGTCACATCAATGGTGTATGTGCTCAAATGCATGATGGCCAAATGCATGTGTGGGTGCACACATGTTTACATTTCTGTGTATGTACTATCAGAAACAAAATACACCAATGAATAGGTTCAAGGGTACTCATACACGAAGGGCTCCCACAATTGGTTTGAAAAAATGACTCTTCGAAATTGTTATCATAGAGAAAGATCTCTAGAGGACTTTTTATGTTGTAATTGCATGAGTCAAAAACACAACAACACAATTTACAGAGAGAGAATAGACATTATCAATGGTTTGTTGGACCATAACAGAACATAAACGTTAATGCTTTCAAACACCATTTACCACCAATGCTCGGGACAAAGTTGAAAATGGTGTGTGTGCAACAAACCCAACCTCTGTGGAGGTTTGTCAAAACAGACACAGTTCAATTGTGAAACAATTCAAAGCGGAATTCTAAAGACAACGTAAAACAACTAAGAGGCAACAGATAAGATTTTTCATGTGTGAACAGCAATCAATGTGCTGTGAATTCAAAGGTATGGCTTTGGTGGTGGGCCAGATGGGTTGTCAAAAGGCTGCGTGCAGAGAGCTGTGCAGTGTGCTCCTTCAGTCACTCGAAGATGCATGTTGTAACAAAATGGCTCCAATGGGTCCGTCCATCAAACAAAAATCAGAGTTCAAAAAAAGCAAAGTATTCCACCATGGGTCCAAGAAAATGAAATCCAGGTCCAAAACTATTTACAAATGAACATCCAAGGGTCCATGAGCCCAACAATCCAAAGGAAACCTAACCTAAATCCTACCTAAGTAATAACTATATACAAAAAGGTGGGGCATAGTCCATGTGCCCCAAAGGAAAAAAAAATAGAAAGGAAACGTACACCTACAGAACTCTTTAAGAAGGCATCGGGCAAGTCCAATGGCTCACTTGTTGATGTCCCAGGCCAGGGCATCATCGAACTCCTCTTCAACGTCCTAGAGGTGGGCCTCTTCCCTGGCCCCGTGGTCTTGCAGGGATAAAGCCATGTCCACCTCCAACTCCCTGCTAATTGCCTCGAGGCACTCAGCCCGCCTCAATGCCCTGTGCATGGAGTTCTCCGCCCTGACCATAGTGAGCCGTGCCTCTTCCGTCCGCCGCCGCTCTTCATCTATTTGCCTGCCCAACCGCTGCCACACGGAAGACACTCCCAATCCAGGGTCCTCCTGCCCTCTGGCCGATGCCTGCCCCTGTGATGTTGATGGCCCCGAGCCATCATCGCTCCCACCTTGAGCCTGCAGCTGCCGTGCATGTGCCCTGCCTGTCGATGCCTGCACGTCCTCCTCCTGCTGGGATCCAGTTGCCCCCCCTGCTGGACCTCTGACTCCCGACTGTGGCAGGGATGTGTCCTCCACCAGCCTGGCTGCTGGGTCAGGGCCAGCTCCACAGGGTGCCCAGGTGATACATGGGCAGGAAGATGGCATGGAGGACGACTGGCGCATAGGGGGTTCAGTTGAGGAGGGGGTTGGTAGAAGGTCCAGCACACGGAGGAACCCAGCACTGGTGACCCGTCCTAGTAGGTCGACGCGGTCAGCGAGGCATCCGAAAAAACGTGCATTGTCCACACGGGAACCCTGCACGTCTTCCCGAATGCCACGTTGACACAACGCCACCCCAGCCAGGACAGGCTCAACACGGTCCCGGATTGCCACGTCCGCAGGGAGATGAAGGCCAGTTGTTGTTCGCGCATCCCCTCCTTGAAAACCGGTCTGGACGAAGGCATCCATGCTGGTGCCGGATGATGCAGTCACAGGATCGGGGACAGGATTTCACACAGGCACCTCCGTGGCCACTTGTGCTGCCTCCTGTCCCTGCCCCTGGACTGCACCAATAGCACCAGTGGAATCCCCCCCTCCAGGACCCGTGCGTGGGCCTTCCACGGCCTCCTCCTCAACCGAACCCCCCACCAACCTGGAAGACTCCGTGCCATATTCCTCCATAGGCCCCTGTGCGGGATCAACTGCCACTTCTGCTGCTGAGGAGTCCACCTCCAACCTCTGCCTCTTGGACCTTCCCTCGGCAGCTGCAGCCGCGGGCGTGGCACCAGACTCCTCACTCCCTGAAGAGATGACAACCCGAGAGGGGAGCTGGGCCTTGCGTCTCCGGCTGGCGGTGGGATCCCTACCGCTGTGCTCTACAGCACTGCCTCCGCCCTCTTCATCAGTTGATGCTTCAGACAGGGAGATACAGAACACAGGCATCAGGGCACTGTACAATGAACATGACAGTTGCACATGAGTGGCAGTTTCAAACTTCAGAGATGGCATCACACTCCGCAGCACACATATCATTTGAACCCACACACATGCGCAAATTAACAGGAATGATGCAGCAGGCAGCACCACCCATACACATACAACAGCATGAGCATCCAAAGGTCAGCCTGATGTCACATGCAACACGGGGAGTGCCGAACACATGCACACATGGCACCAGACATACATGCATCTGTACATCTCCACCACCTGTCATAGCGAAATCATCGGCAACTATGTCACATCTGCCAATCAGCCTCCTACATGTCGGTGTCACATGCATCCATGGTGTATCACAATGGCACACATGTCAAATACACACACACGCACATGTACACCGTGCACGTACATGAAGGTGGAACCAGCATCCATGTGTCACACCCCAACCATGCCATAGTACATACACAGAATCAAAAAATTCGGGCTCCTGGTATGGAACCTATTCTACCCAGGAGGGTTAAATCAGAAACAAAATACACCAATGAATAGGTTCAAGGGTACTCATACACGAAGGGCTCCCACAATTGGTTTGAAAAAATGACTCTTCGAAATTGTTATCATAGAGAAAGATCTCTAGAGGACTTTTTATGTTGTAATTGCATGAGTCAAAAACACAACAACACAATTTACAGAGAGAGAATAGACATCATCAATGGTTTGTTGGACCATAACAGAACATAAACGTTAATGCTTTAAAACACCATTTACCACCAATGCTCGGGACAAAGTTGAAAATGGTGTGTGTGCAACAAACCCAACCTCTGTGGAGGTTTGTCAAAACAGACACAGTTCAATTGTGAAACCCCTACGTGTATTCCGAGGGGTGCGCAGGGAGTTTCACATGCGATGGGCCTGGCGCGAGAGTGGTATGTGTATTCTGGGGCATGCGCGGGGAGTTTTACAGGCATTTCCATGGTTGGGAGGCTGTATGCTGGTCCACTGGCCTTTGTGCCATGTACTGGATTTGTGCGATGATTTTGGCATGCGGGACGGGGTTGGGGGCGTAACTGGCGCTGCTGCAGGGTCACTGCGCCACTCTGCGCCACGGCTGCTTATGGATGTATTAATCCATGAATATGCTGTGCGCCTAAATGGGTTTTGGCGCACGCGGCTGACGCAGACGGCCACACGCGCACTCTGTGCGCCAGCCGCGTGTGCCACTTGTGCACCGAATTCTATGAATTACCCCTAAGGGTTTTTTATTGTTGTAGTAAAAGCGCAGTATTATAGATAATTGTGTGACCTAGTGGACAAGTGGTGAGAGTATATGATGAATTCAGTCTCAGACCACAGAGGTTTATGAGCAAAGAGGGGGGGCAGATGACCTCCAGGAAATCAGAGACAGCCATAAAGTAAGGAAACATGGCAAATGATTAGGGAGTGAATAATAAAAATGGATCATGAACGACAGTAATGGTTCTCATAAAAAGGTTTAGGTTGAGTAGCGTCACAAATGACGGTATTCCTAGATAGGGCTTAATGGAGTATGAAGTGGTGCTATCGTTAGGGCATCAAACATTAAAAAGAAAAGGAACAATTTTTTAGTATACATGACAAATAATGTAACAGCACCAGCATGAATAAAAGAAGATTGGAAAAAGTGTCAAAAAACGCTAGGAAGACTGGGCTATTTTGGCATAGGCCCAGAAAAATGAATAATCTATTCTAAACAGTATAAAAGTAAGGAGCTCAGTTTAAGAAATTGACGGCATTTGGATGTAAAAAGAAAAATATGTTAATAAATATATAAATAAATAAAAAATGAATGAAAGGGAAAAATGTATGAAGAAATGATTGGATGAATGAATACATGTATAGGGGATTAAATAGGGCACATAAAATAAGCAAAAACCAAACATTTTACAAAAAACAGCCCCAATGAGGATTCCAAGTCGACATTGAAAAATTGCGCAGAGCAATATAAAAGGCATCAGGAAGTGATGGAGAAACAGAAAAGGGGTATGGTTGACCAAAATTGGGTTAACCAGACAAGGAATCTTGTATACACAACCAATTTAAGAAGATAAATACAAGGGTAAGTAAGATACAATTTTTTTTCAGTGTTTATAACGATGTTGGTTTATTTTACAGATGAAAAATCGTGGCCCTTGCGTGAACACAGAAGGAACTTCTGCATGGCCTTAAATAGGGAGAAAAGAAAAAAGAGTTAAGTACTGGTTCACACTCCAAGGGTGTGAACTACAAACTATTTACAAACTATTGATTGTCGTAAAGAGTAAGAGGATCAGGTGAGTAAAAGAAAAAGAGGTAGATGGAGACAAAGTGTCTTCAAGTGTGTAGCCATTTCTTCACAAGATAGGTGCAATCAGGTGTGAAGAGGGTAGAAAATAGATGAAAGTATGGCCACTTCAGACAAACGCAGAAAATAGAAGTCAAATTGAAGATGGGTAATTATTTTGTGTTTAGGATGCCAAAGCGGCTTGATTTGGCAAGGGTAAAAAGATGTCTAGAATAGGCAACCACTGTAGTTGTATGATCTAATATGAAGGCACGTAGTACGAATTGGTGCCATAGTCTAGAAAAACAGGGGTAGACTAGATTAAGTATAATGGGATAAGGAAGAGATATTGTACAGCAAAATGCTTCTGTTTGTCTCAACAGGATGAAAGCAAAGCACAAAAGAAAAGACCATGGTCTAATGCAATCGGGAGAAATATGAAGAAACAAAGGCATGAAGAATTCACAGCTGAGCAGGAAGTATGCGCAGCATAGCTGAATGAAGAATTTACAGCTGAGCAGAATGAAGCACATGCAGCAAAGCAGAGAATCAAGTATAAAACATTAGTATCATATAGGGCTGTTGAGAAGTAGTTATTTATGTGCATCACCCAGTCGAAGAAAGCCTGCAAGTTAAGTGGGCTGAAAGTAGTGAAAGATGATGGTGCATACACATTTTTGTTAGTAGCAAGGAGAAAGGGTTTAGATTAGGAAGAAGCTTGACCCCCTTGCCAGTCCCCGAACGACTTTTGTCTCTATTTCGATTCTCTACAGACAACAGGGATCCCTGAGAAAAGACATCCTCGTCCGCTACAGATGCGCCCAGGAGATTGAAAAGATGACAATTGTCCTTTGGTTTTTAATTATTGTATTGTAACAATGTAGTGTTTTAATGTGTCGAGCACCTCTATATCTGAGAATGTCGATCTAGAGGGGTAATGAAAAAGTCCCCTGAAGGGACAATATGTATCTAAATGTGTTTATTTGTAAACAAATCAGGTTCCAGCAGGCTGACCATGCAGTAGAATATGTATAAGAAAATTGAGAGAATTAGTAGCTTTAATACTCCAAAAACAAAATATGTTTGATATAGTTTGTCTAGGAGGCAGGAATGACCCAAAAATGTTTTAAACATCATTTTTCTAGGAGATAGGGATGTTCAGAAAATGTGTATAGGTAGTTTATTTAGAAGGCAGGTGAAGTTTGCCAGAATATGCAAACAAGGTTTTTAAGGGGATGGGTTGACAGGAAATGTACTGATAATAGAGACATATTTATTTTACAAAGGAAACTCATTTCGTTTTTTATTACAGATGGACAATGAGGATCCTGTATGCCTCAAAGGATTGATATTGAACCACAAACGCAGAGAGAAGTCACAGAGGAACCCAATGAAAAGCCATTTTCGAATGGCCATATGTGTTGAAATATTTCTGCAAAAACTCCCCCATCCTTGTGTTCCTTTGCTAACATGCCCCTTCGTGTTTTCTTTTAATGGACATACAACTAATGATATGTGGGAAAAAGAAACATCCTAAACGTGAGAAGACTGGCCTTTAGAATAAAAAGGCCTGAAAAAACTTGCTGCAAGGCAGCTCAAAAGAGAGGACAAAAGTCTACAGGAAACAGACGGTCCGGAGATGCCAAACCGAGATGAGTCGGGTGGAAGATTTAACAGTGAAAACAAAAAATTAACTTTGTGCATTTGAAAAGATGTATGGGTAAGGCAGTGGGAGCAAGGAATTATGTCATGGGGTGGGAGTTGCCGAAAAGATATGGAACATGAGCCATGAAATGCACACATTGTATGCAGATGATATGATGGGCTGTTGGGTTACCTCAAGTAGTGACTGTCTCTCAAAAAAGGCATAGTGGCTGTAAAAATGATCTGTGGCATATGGTTAGTTTAAAGTAAACTGGGGAATGGAGGTAGGGCTCAAATAAAAGTAAATAAAAGTAGGTTAGGGACACATACATGTTTAGACTAGGAGAGTATAATGTGTTAGTACTGACGTTGTAGAAATGTGTTAGGATACCCCTTAGATTAAAGAAAATTACCTATAGAAAAGGGTGAGTAGGTCAGAAATGTGTAGGTACATTGGGAATTGAGGAGGGTGGACATAGGTGTGGTTGTAAGTATTCAGTAAATAACTAAATACTGTACAGAATGGGGGAGTGTAAAGGAATGATTATCCCCTCCCCCCCAAACTGAATGTAGTGGAGATAAACCCCCGCCCCCTCAAACCAAACGTAGATAACTTTAAATGGTGTAAAAATTACAATTATTGTGCTTTAAAGGACAGCTCTTTAAGGGATGATTTAGTTATGGAGTCAGAATAACATAAACAGTAGAGAATGTGTCAGATAGTAAATGTTATGATATATTATCATAGAATCTAAATCCAAATTATCAAAGGTCCCAGGTTTTAGGAAAATTTGGTAAGGTCAGGCACTTTGTAATGAAGGCAGCCATTTTAGGTTTTGTGACATGATCAGGCACGTTAAAATCGATACTTGGTTGAGCAGACAAATGGTTGCTTTGTGCTAACTCACTCTGACCTCAATGGACAGTTTTTTATGAACAGTTCATCCAGCGGACAAGGGAGGGGGCAAGGAGTGAGCAGAACTGGTTTAGACTAGGCCTGAGTGGCAGATGGCTCATTGATCATGCCATATGAGTTAACAAATCATAGATAGGAAGGGGTTGTCTTTGTGACTAAACCATTATCTCACCTCCCTAGAACTGTATATATGGCTGGGTGAGCTTAGCAATTTGAGCAGAGTTCCAGAGATGTCCCTGAAGTATGATGTGTTCTGCGTGCTGGAAGAAAATAAAAACCTGATGACTTCTGAAACCTGCCTCAGTCTCTTGCTTGCTCCAGAGTCTTCTTTAGACCCCAAGAGATGCCAAGGCCCACATAATGTGGGTGGTCGGATCCTCATCAACACACCGTACTCCAGATGTCTATTCGGGGACTCACCATATTTGTCCCCGAACTAGGAGTACTGGTTATATTGGTCGCAGCCCTGGTCATAGTCTTGCAGGTGGACTTCTTCTACAGCCCTGACATATCATTGTTGTCCTTGGTAGTAGGGCCTGTTCTGGTAGGCAGGGGGTTTGGGGGCCTGCCCATATTGTCTGTTCTGTGCTGTGGGCTCATCCTTGGAGTGGGGAAGGGCCTCCCTTCCCTGCAGACTGACTGAAAGTGGCCTTCCCTGCCGCAGTTGGCGCATCTTTGTGATAGTGCAGGGCACGTCCCTGAGTGTGGGGAATTCATTCTACGCCGATAGCATTGTCACTGTGTCCTGAGGCCCATTTGGTTTGGCGCTCTGTTCGGCATGGGTCCTCTGTCCATGGGTCGTTGGGGTGTTGACTGGACGGCAACAATGGTTTCTTCCTTCTCCTGTTTCACAGTGGGGCTTTCTGTTATAGAGGCTGCTTGCGCGTCCACTCTCTCAAAGATTCTCACCATCTCGCTAACTTAGTCAATGAAGAGGCGTTTCTTCAGTAACAGCTTCCTGGGGACAGGTGATAAGCAACCTTTTATCACACGCAATCTTATTGCTTCATCGGCGGAGAATGCATGGAACTGGCAATGGGTGCTCTTTACCCAGAGACAGGTGATGAATTTGTCAACGGTTTCCTCTGTTCTCTGCGTGCATTGGTTGAATATATATCTTTCACAGTCTCTGTTGGGTTCAATAACTAATTTTCTTTTAAGGGAGGCGATTAGCGTGGGGAAATCAGCTTGGTGCTCCGGAGGAATGGTCTTGACAATAGCTTGTATCTCTCCGCCCACCAGATTGATGAACATGTCGTGTAGATTGGGGGATTTCTGTTCTCCGGCCGCCTTTACGAAGTGCTTAATGTCTTCTACGCATTTAATCCACCTGGGGCCCTTGTTGGCCTTGGGAGTCATGGTGAATGGGAGTGGCTTGCGCAGCGGGGCTGCCTTGGACGTGGGGGCGGGAGGCTGTGTTTCTGGGTCACTCATGTTGACGGGGCGTAGGATTGTGGCTTGGGCCGCACCCAGGGGCTAGCTGCGTGGCTTGTCTGGTGGGCCTGCGTTGTTGGTGGATGTTGTACGTCATTGTCTGGGGCAGCGATTCTGCCGACCACTGTTCTTGGCAGTATTGGGGGGTCCTCGGTGTCGAGATACAGTTATCGCACTTGCGGGAGGTGTGTCGCCTTGCAGTAATGGTGAGGGCCTTGGGCCCTTGTTGGGGGCGGGAGTGGTGTGTTGTCCCTCTTGTTGTGGTGTCTTTCACTTGCTTGCCCTTTGAGTGTGATTCGTTCCGTTCATCTACTGTTATGCATTATTGTAACAAAATTTCTTTTCTGCTTGGGACTTGTGTGCTGGCCGTGAGGTGGAGGCATATGACTGGAGTGGGAGGACCTGGTGGGATCGCCGTCTGTTTCTGGGCAGGAGGAGGGGCTGTTTGGACTTACTTCTCGGCTTGTGCTCCCCCGGATGTGGCGTCTTCTGCTGCCACGTGTCTCTGCTTGCCGGGCCGCTATGTGGCAGAATGCCATGTCTCTGTGTACTTCGAGTTGATGTCTGGCAGTTGACCGTGCTGCGGGGCCCGGGATCGGGTGCGTAGAAAATGTAGGCAGGATCGCTTCTGGAGGGGGCGGCGTATGGCCTTTGGGAAGCAGGTGTGCCACTGGACTGCCGATGTTCGGGTGGCGGAGGCGGCTCGCCTTAAAGAAGCTGGACGGGGACAGTTGGATCACTGACCACTGCTAGGACTATGGTGCACGAAGGAAAACCTTGTTGGCAGTTGTTGCGCAGTATGCACACTTAAATGAAGGGCGCAACACGGGAGGGGACTGTGTACGTCTTCTTTATTTAACAATACAATACAAACTGAAACTGCTTCCCTTTAACTCCTCCCCTTCCTTCTCCCGTGCTCGCTTCCTGCCTGGAAGCCGTCTCAGCCTTAATGGCACAGAGACCTACAACAACCAGCAACATGGGGCTTATTTTAAGTCGCAAGCAAAAATAAATTAGAGGGGCCAGGAAAATATAAACCGGAATAACTAGCAATGGCCGGCACATGGGAAATCTGTTGATGCATAGGGGGGTGACCAGCAGTAAAAGGCATTGTAACAGTTAACAGTTAAAAGGTATGTTGATCAGCTGATAAAACAAAAGGATCAGTGTAAAAGGTGCCAGTCAATCCTGCAGCTCTAAAGGGGAGAAAGGGATCATCAGGAAACACATGAGTGATGAGCAATACAGTGCTGCTGCGAGCACCCAGGAGAAATACAAAGGTGTAATTGGTCATAAAGGGCTCTCAACAGTCCATTGCAGGACACTCCGTGTAGCCGGCGACGTGTAATGGGCAATTACATGCGCACAGATCGTCAGACAAGCGGATAAAAACCGCAACAGGCAACCTGCAAATATTATAAGCGACTTTGCCCAGAGTCACTTATAATAAGCGGATATGGCACCACTGTAGGGGGAGCCGCTTGTGCCCCCTCTTTTTATACCTGCCCGGGACCCCTTGGCTCTCTACTTCCGGCACCCGGCGGCGGCGAATGCCAGTGAGGTCGCAGCGCCGCTGACGCCGGGAAGGTCCCTTCTCCAAACTGCTACCCCTCCCTCCTTGGCCCGCCTCCATGCCTCCCAATCCGTTGCCCTGGCTAAATGATAGGGCTGCTATTGTTACCAATGTGCACGTGGGAAGGGTGGTGTAATAAGTACGCAAACCTGAAATACCTTCAGACTTTTCAAGCATATGATATTTTATGTGAAGAAGGATGCTTTGCCATGATGAAGCGCTTCGTGTGGGTCGGGCGTAAACAATGCAGCAAATGGGGGCGGGTGGGAAAGGGCACACACTGGTTTGGGGAGGTTGCACTCAAGCATTTCAGGGGTTTTCTTCGGTAAAGAAATCTTTTTCAGTGATTTGGGCAATATGATATCTTATTTCCCAATCTAGAAATGCTGATTGGATTGGGAAGGCATATCCATATGTACTGTCTCCTTCCTAGACATAGGCTTCGTGGAGGGGTCCATTAGGACTGCTACCTTTGTCCAAATGTCTCTCACTTGCGTCAAAGGATAAAGCACCAGAAATCAGGGTCAGAGAAGTCAGGGATGTTATTTGGGGGTTACCAGGGGTCGCAACTGCAACCCCGAGGTCTCCCTTGCTACCCCTGTGGTCTCCCTTGCTACCCCTTTTATTTTATTTTTAATGGAAGCTCGTGGGCTATGGCCAGAGCCATGTGGCTCTCTGTTTCTGGAGTGTCTGGCTTTCTTGTTCAGGCCTCTTAAAAAAATAGGGTTCCACAAGTGTAACACTTTGAGCAGTGGCCCTAAATAAGAAAGAATAGGAATGACAAATATTTTTTTCTTAAATCCTATATAGACTCATTAAAGGTTTATTTTAGGCATACTTCAGGGGGCGAGTCAATGATTTAGTCTGATAAAGTCTGTTCTTAAATACCTCAAATTCACAATGCAGATAAAAACCATATGGATTTTGCTTTTCTGCCGTTGCAGCTATAGCATGTTTTTTTCTGCAGTTGTCTCTGCTACAATCTCAAGATGTTCCATCTCTGTGTCCTCCATCACTTGATAAAATCCTTGTGCCTAACAGCTTATGTACAGTGTAGAAATGTTTGACCATAGCACATAAAGTGGCCCTTGATTTCATTTTGCCAAAATTAATCCTTTGTTTTAATGTGTCTATCTTTCCTATCTCCCTGTCATGCTGTTCAGGATGTTTGTTTGCATGTATGAGGTAACAAGTGCCCAGAGTACCGGATGCCGTGTGAGTGCGCTGCTTTCCCTGCACTACTCTAAATTCTTTAATTCGCAGTTATGAACGCTCCCACTGGTATGTATTTTGCCAACCTCTGAAGCCTGAAAGGTAGATCCATGCAGGCTCCACATGTTGCCAAGTTTGCACCAGACCTGCAGATGAACTGGCCTGCTGTTAAATCTCAGTAACCAGTTTATTGGTATCCACTACAGAGTGTAATTTGCTTTCTGACTTTGAGAACATTCAGACATGTAATTGCTCATTTTACTATAGCTGGTAAGATAGCTCAGCGGGAAGAGCACTCGCTGCTGCAATGTGTGTGTGATTGGCAGGTTGCAGGTTCATATCCCAGCAAGGCCAACTCAGCCTTTCATCCTTCTGAGGTCTGTAAATGAGTACTAACACAGGCTGGGTGATATTGTATGTATACTTGTTCTATATAAAGCACTTAAGTGTAAGTGCTATATAATAACACGTCATAAACATTTGGTCTTGGACGTCTGCTGGCATTTACAGTAATTTGGTAACATGGGCCTTTACACACCGATATTAAAGATACATATAGTGAATAATGCTTGTATTACCGTGATATCGTAAGCATATTTATCGTAGTGTACTTGGGAACAATGCTATGTAATGCCTTCCTGTTTTGTTAAGGGGTGAAAGGTTATGTCCCATCACTTTCTGTGATGTCACTTCAGGGTGGGGTCAAATTACATCACTTCCTGTAATGTCATCAGGGGGTCAAGGGTCGTGTGATGTCACTTCCGCTACCCCTGGCATTTTGGTTAAATGACGTCCCTGAGCAATTGGCCCAATTTACAGGGCTTTGTCGCGCACGGTTAGGACACAGGGACAGTGTTGGACCCGTTGATGGTGTGAGTCGAGACAAGGGACTTCATTATAGGATAGGTACTGGCCGGGGTGCTGGATGGCCGTACTGGATAGCCGCGCACACATCGGAACCCCAACCTCACCCCATGCTATCTGCAGCCTCCTGGCATTGTGAAACACTCATGTTGTATGTTCTTTGAAAAGACTTTATTTTGTAGATCTTACCTGCAAAACCCGGTATTTAACACTCTGTTTAGTCCTCCCATTGTGCTTTGCTGCGCAATCATGTCATGCACTCTTTGATGGTCTGTGGCTAGGACAGGAGAACATTAGGGGCACGCTGTCGGTGCTGTTTCGGTAAATATTCTAGCTCTCTTTGCATCACATCGGGATGCAAAGCACAAATGCCTTTCAGAGTGCTTTAGCGAAACAAAATACACCTGTGTACACAGCTGGTTGTGTGGCACTCGCGAGAACATATTGCTGCGCTTGCCTGCTGAGGGACTCGAGGATCCTGGAATTCACACATTCACCCGAAAAGGCGGCTAGTAGGCCTTTTTTGAGAGATGCGTGATCATTCTTCGGAACTAAGCATGGGTCGCAGCGGTGGCACGGCACCTCGGATAGAACAGCTATTGAGATCTGGTTGAGAGCAGATGCAAAATAGTGAACTTCCAGGCAGCCTGCTTACATCAGCACGTGCCAGTATGTATGGTGTTTGGGCAGGGAAAGTCTGGAATGTGTGGGATTAGCCATAGGGATTAGCAAATGTAGGGGCATGGAATGGGAAGGCTCATAACCAAACAACATCTAATACACTGTGTGTCCCTCCTCAAATGTCATTCGTCTGGGCCACTGTCTGATACCATTCCCCCCAATGTATACACAAATCAGTATTTGACTGCAATAGTTTGTGCTTCATAGGTGTTGCAAGCAACATCTAATAGCCCAAACTAAAAAGGGTCTTGTTGCCACGTTGGGTCACGCATAAAGTTGTAACCGCACC
The DNA here is from genome assembly GCF_040938575.1 of Ambystoma mexicanum. Lineage (NCBI taxonomy): Eukaryota > Metazoa > Chordata > Amphibia > Caudata > Ambystomatidae > Ambystoma > Ambystoma mexicanum. Next base: position 836,566,793 of record NC_090923.1, read on the forward strand.
AAGGTTAGCCTCTTCTGTTCTTGTCTTCTCCCTCATCCCCTGCATTGCGACTACATCACGACGACGACAAAGATTCAACGCCACTTAAGACAAAGATTCAACGCCACTTTGAAGAACTGCACACGACCGGGCGTGGAGGAAGATTAATTTATTTTAAAAATTGTTCCGGAACTGACACATGAGAAATGTAAACATCAAAATATATAAATATCAGCAAAGTTGTCTGGAGAATCTTTTTTCTACTCTAGAGAATGCAGTGGGTGCCCATGAGGGGGTCTGACTGGGTTCTAATTACAGAAAAGTGAGAATTCCATTATTTTCCATCAGAAAGAGGGAAGTCAGTGTAGGCCTAAAGGAACGCAAGACTGTGTTTTAGTATAAAAAGTACAAGACCGAAAATTGCTGAACAAGAAAATAAATGAGTGCCCTGTCACATGACTAAAATAGGAGTGCACAATATAAATTTTAACACGAGTATAGCTAGGAAAATACGAAAGCTTTATACAGTCACTTTTGTAAAAACTGTCTTCCAGAAAACATACTGTTAAAGAACTCTTCAGGATAGTTTGAGGGAGTACCTTGGCAACAGTAAATTGTGAACACATTATGTTGTTCACTCTCTGAGGTTCTTAGCGGTTAACATGACTTGTTTATGAAGTCTAATTGCTACTCAAATATTCAAAAGCCGTTACTACAGTTTTAAAAATATTGCTGTTTGACAACACAGTTCGTCAGCCGTTTAGGCGCTGCCGTCAACGTGACATGCGTCACCTCCTATTGTCAGTCCGAGATGTTGACCTTCTCGGCATGACTCACGCTCGTCGTAGAGGGCGGCCTTCGGGTATATTTGTTTTAAGATGTCGCTCCCGCTTCTGTAGGTAATACGAAACCTGCCTCATATTCATCCTTTCGAATTAGTCGGGATTAAGTGAAAGCTTGTTTTGCCAAAGTAATAACGGGGTGCTGCCATTAGACCATTAGCTTGTAGCAACTCTCTATGTGCTGAAAAATGTTTGTGTGCGACTTTTTGGGTTGCTTTCCCGAAAGGGGGACGCAATTATTGTACATACATCGACTCTTCGCTATGTTTGACTTCGTATCATGCCTTCGTGAAACCTGTCGAGGCTCTTCAAGCAGGCAGATTGTTTATCGTGATAGCCTGGTTCCTGGAACCTCGTGAGCCTTTACCTTTGCACAGTGGTGGAAGTGGAAAAAAAGGAACTAATGGTACTCTGGCTGCATCCAAAAAGGAGGGTGTGGAATTGTGGCCAGGTGGCAGGGATAGCGGGAGGGAGGGGAAGCGGAGGTGGGTTGTGTTTTTTTGTCTAGTGGGGGGAGTGGGAGGGCTTGACCAGGATCACGAACTTGGGCTCAAATAGTTGGATTTCAAGGTCTACAGTAATAATGCCTTGTAGAGTTTACTTACAAAAACACAGATTGCATAACAAAGCCACATGACAGCATGTAAATCCTTATAGCAACATGTTAAACCAAAAGAATATCATTGTGACTTTAATTTCCACATCCTGAATGGTAAACTATAAGTCCCAGAATGCAAGATAATGTCAACCTGAACATTCTAGTTAACCCCAAGGTACTTTCAGTGATTTAAGAAATGTAATAAAATAAGTTGTGTAATAAACAAAGATAGATATGCAGATTCTTTGTCACAAACTTCCAGCACCTTATTCATGATGTTAAAAACATTTGATGAGTGATTTAAAGCAACTTTATTGTTTTGCATATCAAGTTAATAGACATCATGGATATAAACACATCTTTAAATGGGTGCTTTGTGTTACTCACTTTAACTATCACAGACATGCAAGGTAACTGATGCTTTGTGACCTCTTTGAGTTGGTAAGTTGGAAATGTTCAATCATGCATATGAACAGCTCTGCCACTGATAAGAAATGTGTTTGCAACCTGAGTACCTTAAGGACCTGCAGATCCACGGACGCTTTGTGTGTGTGGGTCTGCCTAGCTGTGATTTGGGAAACTGGCAGTGCTTGAATGTCCGGCCTGAGCCGATCCTATATTTGGCTTATGAGAAGCATTTCTTGAGCCTTTGAACTAAAGGTATGGTCTGTAAAAATTAAAAAAAACTAGTGGTACAGCGTACCAATGATTTATATTACACTTCCATCTCTGCCTTTGAACAATTAAAACAGCTGCATGTTAAGGACACCATTTTCACTTTCCTTTTCAGTATCGTTTCAGTTATTTTGGGGTGCAAATGTAGTTCATGATTACTGAGGTCTTGTTGCATCTGTGTCATAAACTGTGCCAGATCATGTTTGCTGCCTCTGCTCACCTGTTAATTTTCTTCATTAATCAATTTGTGCACAGGCAAGTTGATGGATCGATGAATCAATAGACAAGATAGTGCTGTTCTGTGAACAAAATCACCTCCTGGTGCTCTGCCTCAGAAGAGCAGGTCCATGGACTACTGAGAAGAGAATTTTTGTTCGCTGTAGAAGTGGAAAAAATTAACTATTGGTACTCTGGCATAACCCAAAAAGGCGGAAGGGGGATGGCGGGACAGGTGGGGAAGTGTTGGGGACGGGGTCAGGGCCAGTCCGGTTGGGGCTTAACCTTTGCTTTGCAATGTTCAATGTCTCTTCTTGTATTGTGCCTAGACTAGTCATTGCATAAAATAATCAAACGATGGCACTAGATCCGTCCCTGACAGAAATTTAAAAAAAATATATTCATAAATAGAAATCTTTGATACACCTACTAAAACATACAATTGCAAACATAGTTGTGACAGATTTTGATTGGAAATACAATTTAAACTGTATAGGGCGCTAAAAAGTGTCAGTGGGGAAAATGTAATTTTCTTATATGAATATTACTGGAATTTAATCCAACTATAACAGGTCACACTTTAGCGCCAAGACAGCTCCGGGTGAATGTCATGCTTTATAAATCATATTAACCTAATATAACATAACATAACATAACAATGTCAATTTTAAATGACTGAATCCTTTTCTCTTACTAAATACTTTTATCTGTAAATAAGAGTAATTGAGCAAAACAAATGCAAGACTTTGAGAAAGCCCATACCTGTACTTTAAATTCACTTTGTAGTTGCCAGTAATCACAGTAATCATCTGGATCAAGAAAAATAAGGAGAGGGCAAGAAGCCTCTTTTTTGTTTACTGGGCGGCCTGGCTCTAGTTGACAAATATAAGAGAAAACTAAAGGGAGACAGAGAACAGGCTACCTCTCCCTTCAACGCACAGGGGGTGCTGAAAGAAAACCGACTTGGAGCTAGTAATTCTTTGGACTGGCTGTGAATGATCATACTGGCAATATCCAAACATACAGATAAAACAAAGTTTAATTTAAGGAAAACAGCATATTAAAAAGCGAACAAAAGGGCACAGGTACACTTTTGCCAAACAGTATCAACATATGTACACTTGTAGCATTATGAGTACCAAATACATGGTGAATGAACATGTTGTAACAGATTCCAAACACATTTTTACTGTCAAAAAGGTGGCCTCAGTATGTGTGCAGCCAGTGCAGTGCAGTTTGCGCGGAGAGTGGCTGCATTATATTACTAGGCGGGTTGCAGTGGTTGTGAGAGATCAGTGAAATGTGTGCAGAAAGGTAGATGGCCTCCGAGTCTGCATTTTGGCTGCTGTGGAGCCTGTGTATGATATTATATGTGCAGCTAGGCTGATGTTTTCGTGGGATATAACTGCGTTCTATAGGACTGTTGAGGTGTTCATGGAGTAGCGTAGGTATGTATGCAGCTAGGCCGAATTGATTGGGAGGTATAGCTGCATTCTATTGTTTGTTGGTCTAAGGTGAAAATGAGAATTTTGGTATAAGTGAGTGTCTGTGCTAAATGGTAAGAGGCCCTATTCCTGGTTACTTTCTAGAGGCCAATGAGCTGTATCTGTCCTGGTGTTTCATGGTTGTGGATCTCCAAGAGAGATTCTCTGACTGGTGTGGAGTGTGTTGTGTTTTCCTGGTTATAGGGTTCTTGTTTATGAGGCTCTCTTGTAAGTGCTAGTGGGCCCATTTTCTGGCTCCCTGGTCATTGTTTATAGTTTATATCGGATGGCTGGGTATTCCTGATTCGTTAAAGGTTTGAGGTGTGGAATTATATTGCTACAAAGTTGACCCTTCTGAGAGCAGGAGTGCTAGAGATTGGTTGGAGGCCATAGTGCATATTCTCGGGAGATAAGAGCAAGTCCAACCAACCACAGTTGCTATAGTGTCTGGGAGTTCATGGCATTATTACTGGGTGGGCCAGGGTAGCCTAACTTGATCCTGGTTCTCTCTAGGCTAGACTACTGCAATAGCCTTTTCCTTAATCTACCCTCTTCTTCCATACGACCCCTCCAGCTAATCCAGAATAGGGCTGCAAGATTTATCCTTGGCTTCAAGCCCAGGGACCGCATCTCTCCAGCCCTAAAAGCTCTCCACTGGCTCCCGGTGCTGCAAGGATCAAATGCAAATCGCTCTGCATCATCCATAAGGCTGTCTGGGGCCGGGGACCATGCTATCTACAACTTGTCCTCACTAAATAATCTTCCTCCAGATCTTTACGTTCCTCCGGCACCAACCAACTCTCTGTGTGTCAAGGCTTTGCTAAACAGCAAGCTGGTGGCCATTCTCTCTCATCTCAGCAGGCTCCCTCCTATGTAACAGCCCCCCCTTCCTCTCCGTATTGAGCCGGATCTCCTCAAATTCTGGAAACTACTCAAGACTTTCCTTTTCACCTCCTCCTTCCCTAAACCCCACAGTCGCTGAGATTGGTGACCAGGGCCCTTATGTGTCCTCATGGGCCCTGGCCTCCCACACCCAATCGCCTTCAGCATTTGCCCACTCCCAGCATTTGCTTTGGCACCCACTGGCCTATGCCACCACAGGCCTGCACTTACTTATTTATTTGCAGCTAACCTCTCACCTAGGCACTTACAGCTGCTCACTCTGCAGCACTTCCCTCTGGATACACCTAGCACTTACCCCCACTCCATCATCCCTTCTCTCTCTCTCTTCACTTGCATGGTCTGAATGGTCACAAAGCCTAGTAGGTCCGCCTCTATCTTTCAATGATATATATATTTTTAATTCCCATGTTCCCTCCCTGTAGCCCTGTGGGCGCTTTAAAACACAATTTACTTGATGTATAAGCTCATTACAAATGCACAATAAATACATAAATAAATACCACCTTGTTTACCCGATAGGTGACATGATCTGGCCCAATCATAATGTTTGAAACATAAGTGCTATAAGGCTCTGCAGTAGTGGCTCTGCGTGTTAATTCCCAGGGTGGCAACAATCGTGCCTGGTGATACGATTACTGTGATGTCAAGTATCAGGTTTGGAATTGTGAGCATTTGAGATTCGAGTGCTGGGGGGAGCATGGCCAGCTTGTTTGGCACAAGGTGGACTGCTTCGCCATTGTAGTGGAGCCAGCAGCTACCTCGCCCAGCACATACTGATCTCTTGGCCTGATTCCGTAGCGGCATCCGTTATCCGACTGCTCCTACATTTCCATGTAATGCTGTTCTAGCCAAATTCTGGCCATTGCTGGATAGTTTAGCTGTCCTAGACGGTCCCTTACATGGTTTAGGGAAAGAGCCAGGTTTTCAGTGCTTAATGCAAGGCCATATAGTCTTGGTTGTATTGAATATGGAGAGGCAGTGAGTTCCACAGTGTTGGCGCCAATGTTGAGTAGGTGGAGCCTCCAATCCTGGCTGAATTGAAGGCTGGAATCGCTAGCAGGAGGGCTGTGCTTGACCTTAGAGTGTGTTTTGGGAGGTACTGTATAACCTTTTCTTGTAGCTATGCTGGGCCGGACTTGTGCACTGCTCGGTGGTGATGCATAGGATTTTGAACGTGGCCCTTCGTCCAATAGGGAGTCAGTGAAGGGTGCAGAGAGCAGGTGAGAAGTGATCCCTTCATCCAGGATAAGGAGTCTGGCAGTCGCGTTTTGGACTCTTTGGAGTTTGTCAAGTTGGTAGGCCACTACGCCCAAGTAGATGGAGTTTGCATAGTCCAGTCTGGATATCACAATGGACATAATTGCAGCCAGTCTGCTGAGGTAGGTGAGGTAAGGGAAGATGTGTCTCAGAAGCCTATGGTGGTAGTGATAGTATTTGGATACATTATTGATCTGGCCAGACAGGGTTAGGCGCAAGTTCATTGTTCAGCTAAGGTTTTTGACTGTGGTGGAGGTGGGGGGGAATGCCGTGGGAGGGGGGCCATGGGAGTGGTAGAGCTGTGTTGCAGCACACCATGATCTCTATTTCCCAGGGTTCAGAAGGAGGTGGTTACTTGTCATCCATCGGTTTTTCCCTCTGAGACATGCTGCTCGGGTGGGTCATGGATAGGAGCTTGTTTTGGGGATTCTCAGGATAATATGGGTGTTGCCAGCATAGTTATAGCAGGTGAGTTTATGCGAGTGGATGATCCCTGGCAGAGGGGCCATGTAAAGGTTGAATAGGGGATGTGAGAGGCAGGCCCCCTGGAGTACTCCTGTGTTCACAGGGCGAGCGGTGTAGAGGAAAGGGGGGTGGAAAGAGGCAATTCAGTTGAGTTCCAATTCTCGGATTCCTAGGGAGTGGAGTCGGTCCAGGAGGATTGAGTGGTTAATGGTGTCAAAAGCTGCTGAGAGATCAAGGAGAACCAGTGCTCTGCATCCTTCAGAGTCTGCCGAGACTTTAAGGTCATCCCAGATTAAGATCATTGTCGTTTCTGTTCCATGGCACGGCCGAAAGCCTGATTGAATAGGTCTAGGAGGTTTGTTGGATTCAACAAAAAGGTTGAGCTGAGAGTATGCAGAGTTTCGCCAAGAATCGAGTGTTGGAGATCGGCCTGTAATTTATTGGCTGAAGGGGGTCGAGGCATGCTTTCTTTAGAAGTGGTTTGACATATGCTACTTTGAAGGGTACTGAGATGATGCCAGAGGTGAGGGCGTCGTTGAGTATGGACCTCACCCGTTCTCCTGCATAGGTGGAGGTGAAGTTTTTTTTCAGGCGAGATTTGGGACAAGGATCATAGTGGGACCCGGAAGGTCTGCTGCTGGAAAGTAGTTTGAGGAACTCCTCGCTCGAGATAGGGTTGAAAGAGTTGAAAGATGGCGTTAAGGGGGCAGGGATGGTGAGATCTCGAGGAGTGGATGTTGGGCAGGGGGTGAGGTTGGAAGTTTTGGCATTGAGGGTGGCCGTCCTGTCCAGTGCTGTGTTGTGGAAGTGTTGGGAGGGGGATTTGCAGAGCGATTGCCTGGACGTGGTCGGGGCAGTGGCGCAGGAGGGCTTCACGAATTCTGTGATAATCCTGTGGAGCACTTTGCTACTGCTGCAGCAGTTCAGGATTCTTTTATTGTAGCAGGCTTTTTTGGCCTTTAGAAACTCAGATTTGTAGTTACGGTGATGGTGGGCGAACAATGACTTGCTATGAGGGTTTTAGATGCTCGCCATTTGCTCTTGCAGGAGCGATTATGGGTTTTGAAAGCCTTCAGGTGGGAGGTGAACCATTTGGGGGTTGGTCCTTTGCCGATGGCAGCGGGGCAGGAGGGGGTGAGAGGCATGAGTGAGTTGCTAAGCCAGTAGTCAAATGATTTTGATAGGTAAAGGTATTTGTGTGGCCAGGAGTGCCGGGAGAGGTCGTCTCAGGGCTTTAACCAGTTCGGATAGTACCTTGACTTTGTTCTAGCATTTGTGGTCATGTTGGGGGACAGGGCAGGCCTTGGGAGGTGAGGGCAGAGTGTGGATAGAGAAAGGTATGGCTGAGTGGTCTGTCCAGATGAGGGGTTTGGGGCTGGACATTGAAACGAGGTCGGAGGAGCTGAAGATCGCATCAAAGGTGTGGCCTCCAATGTGGGTGGGGCCTGTGGCATGCCAAGAAAGGTTGGCAGCCTCAAGACTGTCGACCAGGGGTTGAGTCATGGAGTTGTTGGGTACGTCAAACCAGATGTTAAAGTCTCCCAGTAGGATGAGTGCTAGCTGGTTAACCAAAGTGGTAGCTAGTAAGTCACAGAGACTGTTGGCAAAATGTCTGTCGTATCCAGGTGGCCTGTTAGTGAGTAGGACACTGTGTAAGAGATTGGCAACAGAGAGAGTTTGACTAGAAGGGATTCACAGTTAGCTGTGCAGGGCTGGGTTTCGGTGAGTGAGATGGAGATGTGAGGTTTGTGGAGGATGGCTCCTACGCCACCTCTGGAAGGTCTGTTGTGGGCGATGAGCGAGTAGCCGGGAGGGAAAGCCTTGTGCGTGATTGGTTTGAAATGATCTGAGAACCATGTTTCAGTGATGAATATGAGATCAGACTTGTCAAAGGATAGGAGGTCAAAGATGCTGTGTCTGTTTTTGCCCATGGAGCGGGCATTGAATAGGAGGCAGGTGACTTGATGGGACTTGGCTGTAGTTCCACTTATGGTCATGGCCGGATGGACTCGGAGGGACTGAGTGGCCGGAGGGCAGGTGGCGGTCACAGGGAGCGGGGCTGGGTGGACAATAGGGTCAGAGTGGTGAGAGTGACTGGAGGGGTGGTGATGGTTCGGGTCGGGGATTCCGTTTGTGGGGACAGGGAATGAGTGAGTCGGATCGGGAGTGGGAAGAGTGAACGGGTGGTGGCTGGCTTGGCTGAGAGGAAATCCGGAGATCAGGGGTTAGAAGGTGGGTGGTGAGTGGTGCCGGTGTGGTGGGTGGAGTCCGGGTTGTTGTTGAGTGGGGTTTGTGGCTGGAGGGCGGTAGAGGTGTAGATGTGGTGGGCGAGAGGTCATGTTCAAAGAGGGAGAGTCAGGAAGTGGCTAGCAGGGTGGTCCTGACAGCTGGGCGAGGGATGACGAGGAGGGGGGAGCGATGCAGGTGTAGTGAGGCTTGACAAGTCGAAGGTGAGGGCCGGTCTCTGTTCCTGAGTTTTGTGCATTTGGGTGTAAGAAGTGTGTGAGAGAGGGTAGGGGAGTCTGAGGTTCTGCGATAGTTCTGGAAAGGGTTGATCTAGTGATGGAGGTTGAAGAGATGCAGAAGAGGTGCAGGAGGGGCTTAGCAGGTGATGAGGATGTTGGGCCGGATGGGATAGAGGTGGGTGGTGGTGCGAGCAAGTTAAGGCTGTCAAGGCAATTCCAGAGTTTTGTCAGAGGGGGCCTGGGGTGGGCTGGGATGGGTCAGAGGTGAAGGGGAGGGAGGGAATGTGTACCAGCAGTGGGCCAGGGTTATTGGTGCGAAGCAGAGCTCCCCATGTATGAGTGTTTCATATGGTGTGAGATGTGGGGTTCCTTGGGGTTCTAGCTAAGGTGGAGAGGCATGGGATGGGGGGACGGATCTGGAAGGGGAATTCCGGAAAGGTGTGCAGTTGTTGCGGTAGTAGCAGGTTGGTTGTGTTGTTTGGAGCACCAGAGAGCTCCTCTGGCTTGAGAGTTGGATGCTGCGCGGTGTGTAGAAGTGAAGGGGTCTGGGTCATTCTCACGGGTTAGGTTGTGCAGAAGTCGAAGGGTGCGGGGTATGGGAGGGGTAATTCTTTGTGTGCCAGGTAGCTCCTCTGGTCTGAGAGTTGGAGGGGGTGTGGTGAGAGGAGGAGGTGTGTGGTGGGTCAGAGTGTAAGGTTTGAGTGCAGGGGTTGGAGATAGAGAGGTGCTGTGGCGTGCATGCAGGGTTTGTGAATGAAGGTGCTAATGTGAAGGAGGTGGGGTGTATTTTGGATTGCCAGAGGGTTCCTATTGTTTGTGGGTTGGGATGCGTGTCGTGAGTGGCTGTGTGCAGGAGTGATGCTCTGGGTGAGTGTGGTGCAAATGGATTAGAATTTTAAGTTTAGAGTGGTGATCTCGGTTGTGGTGGTGCGCCTGCTAGTTTGGAATTGACAGTCATGGTCATGTGAGGGAGCACTGCAGAAGGTCTGAGTCAATAGCAGCAGCTAGAGAGTGCTTAGTTCCAGGTTTATCTGGGCAGAGAGAGAGAAAGACCCAAGTTTAGGACAATGCCGTCATTAAAGCTAGATATGGGATACCTGACCAGTTGGAGAAGCGCCCAAATCTGATATCATGGCAGCTGTCAGTCAACAGCTAGATATGAGACACCTGGATAGAGGGAAAAACACCTATGTTTGAGACAGCAGCAGCAGAGAGCCACTAGCTAGATGTGAGATGACTAAATAGTGGGAGAAATGCCTAAATTTAATAGTAAGTGACTAGATGAGAGATACCTGAATTGGGAGGAGAGAACTAAATCTCAGACAGCAGCAACAAGTAACAGGTAACTCGATGTGTGACACCCGAACAGTGGGAGACAGCACCCACATTTGAGACAGTGGCAGCAGAGGAGAAGCAGCTAGATGTGAGATGCCTGAATAGTGGGTGAAAACACTTAAAATGGGGGCACAGCAGTAAAATACAGTAACACCTAGATTTGGGAAACCTGGATAGAGGGAGAAAGCGTCTAAAATGGGGGTGCCACAGCCAAATTCAATAACAACTAGATTTGGGGCACCTGGATAGAGGGAGAACACACCTAAAATGGGGGCACAACAGTAATATGCAATATCAACTAGATTTGGGACACCTGGATAGAGGGAGAAAGTGCCTAAAATGGGGCGCAACAGTAAAATGCAATATCAACTAGATTTGGGACACCTAGATTGAGAGAGTAAGTGCTTAAAATGGGGGCACAACAGTAAATACAATAACACCTAGATATGGAACACCTGGATAGAGGAAGAAAGCACCTAAATGGGGGCACAACAGTAAAATGCAATATCAACTAGATTTGGGACACCTGGATAGAGGGAGAAAGTGCCTAAAATAGAGGCACAACAGTACAATGCAATATCAACTAGATCTGGGAGAAATGGATAGAGGGAGGAAGCGCCTAAAATGGGCGTAACAGTAAAATGCAATAACAACTAGATTTGGGAACCGTGGATAGAGGGATAAAGTGCCTAAAATGGGGCACAGCAGAAGACAGTGGTCAATTGGCCCGCATGCAGATTATGGTTACCTATGACAGTTTGCCTGAATGCGAGATATGGCTGACTAACACAATCTACTTAGATGCGTGATATGGCTGGCTAAGACAATCTAGTTGGGTAACTAGTACAATCTACCAAGATGTGAGATATGGTTACCATACAACCATGGGATATCTGCAGAAGACTACAAGTTTTAGGTAACAGGATGGGTCAGCCAGTTTAATGGGGAGCAGTGATAGCTGGTCCCCCGTCTGAGTCTCGCTTACCTTGTCAGTCTCTGCTGGTTGACGGCTCCGCTGGAGAACACTGTCAAACACGGTCTGGAGCTGCTTCTGCAGGAGCTGCCCTTTGCCTTGGGGCCCTTAGCCGGAGATGCTGCAAGGGCAAGAGGGCTGCGCTACGGTGTCTGCTCAAAAGGGCACAACAGGCCACTCTGGGAGCAGGTGAGGGTTGGGAGCGGGGAAAGGAGAGGGAATACAGAAGAGAGCTCTGGGCTGAGAGCACCGACTACCCTGCTATCAGCGTTGCTAGGATTAGCAAGATGGAACTAGAAATACACTAAAATCTGGTCAGATGGTGCAGATAAACGTACCAGTTCACATGAGGAGACCACAGATGAAAGAGCGTACCAGTCCTCAAGCCACAAATGCTACACACACAGTGATTCAGCTAAAGGGCACAACAGACAAATCAGGGGGTGGGGAAGAGCTGGGAGGTGCGCAAAGGAGAGGGAATACAGAAAAGGGCTTGGGGCTGAGAGCTCCGACCACCCTGCTATAACCATTGCTAGGATTAGCAAGATGAAACTAGAAATAAGCTAAAATAAGGTCGGATGGTCAGATAAACGTACCTGTTCACACGAGGAGGCAGCAGATGGAAGTGTGCACAAGTCTTCAAGCCACAAATGCTACACACATGGTGATTTAGCCAAAGGGCACAACAGGCCAGTCAGGGGGCGGGGAGAGCTGGGAGGCGGGGAAAGGAGGGGGAATACAGGAGAGGGCTTGGGGCTGAGAGAACTGACTACCCTGCTATCAGCGTTGCTAGGATTAGCAAGACGGAACTAGAATTACACTAAAATCAGGTTGGATGGTGCAGATAAACGTACCTGTTCAGACGAGGAGGCCGCAGATGGAAGTTCACACCAGTCCTCAAGATACAAATGCTACACACACAGTGATTCAGCCAAAGGATACAATGGGCCAATTAGGAGGCGGGTGAGGGCTGAGAGGCGGCGAAAGAAGAGGGAATACGGAAGAGGGCTCGGGTTGAGAGCACTGACTACCCTGCTATGAGCGTTGCTAGGATTAGCAAGATGGAACAAGAAATGCACTAAAATATGGGGAAAGGTTCAGAAGTGCCAGGATGGGGAATGCACTGATGGATTGGGGGACAAGGGTGATGGAGTTAGGGCCCAGCTGCACAGTGGTGTGCACACGAGCAAACAAGGGGATGGGAAATGGGAGACCAGTGCAGTCCTTTTGGAACAATCCGGGAGCACGGGATAAGATTGGAACATGTTGGGCATTTAACAAAACCATGTGCACAAGACTGGTATCCAAATTCAAGCATGTCTGCTCATTTTGTCGAATGTTGCAACACATGAAGTTCAAGTGCCTCAAGCATAGCAAAGAGCATAAATAAGGGCATGATACTCAGGGAACCCCCGTGGCCCTCCCCTTACTATGCGGGTAGATGTATTATGGGCATGGGCCGATGTGTTCGTCAGGATCGGGGATGAAAATTGTTGGTAGAGGGCTTCTCACAGGGATTCCGAATTCCAGTACAGGGTTTATGACCCCCCAGTCCTGAAGAATCAGAAGTCTGCTAGAACCCAACCGGGGGCATTGATAAGCAAAGTGGAAAAGGGGGTAAACTTAGGTAGGGTAACAGGACCATTGTTGCCCCCTCCCCTGCAGGATTTGGTGTGCTCCTCTTTGGGCATTGAGTCCAAGAAGGAGCCGGGGAAGTACCATCTGATCCACAATCTATCATTCACAAGAGGGACTTGGTAAACAATGCCATTGATCATGACTTGTGTTCGGTGAGGTATGCTTCATTTCATGGTGAGCTGGCTCAATTGTGGCGTTTGGGAAGAGGGCCACTGTTGGCAAAATCTGATATCGATTCTGCTTTTTGCTTACTTCCTGTGCAGCCTGAGGATTACCATTTGTTGAGTTTTCAGGTGGAGGGGAATATTACTTTGAAAAGTGTATGCCAATGGGGTGCCCGATATCCTGTGCTTATTTTGAGACCTTCAGCACATTCTTGGAATGGGAAACAAAAATGGAGTACAAGGGAGTGCCAGTTCTGCATTACCTAGATGATTTATTGTTTATGGGCAGGAAGGGTACGGAACAGTGCAAGAAGGTACAACAGCTTTTCAAAAAGTGATAAAAAAAACTAGCGGTACCACTCACTGCGGCAAAATACAGAGGGCCCCACCACATCTCTGTTTCTTGGGTATTGAGATTGAATGCGGGCTGGGGAGTGGCACCTCCCCGAGGACAAAGTGCAGGAGTTTAGGGAGGCAGGAGCCACCTGTTTATGAGCAAAAAAGGTGACATTCGGTCAGCTACAGAGCTTGGTAGGGCAGCTTAATTTAGCACTGAGGATATTCCCAATGGGGAGGCCCTTCTCACAGGCAATCGCTGGGGCCATGACGGGATTGACCAAGGCGCACCATCACACAAGGTTGTCTAAAGAGTTGAAACAGGATCTGGTGGTGTGGGGCAGCGTTCTGGCTAAATTTAATGGGGTAGAGGTGTGGCCGATCAAGGTGAAGGACAGTGCACAGCTGGGCCGCTACAACGACGCCGCTGGCAGCGTGGGATGTTGAAGCCATCCTGGGTAACAAACGGTCCTCTAGCTGGGCAGACAGCGGGTTGACCAAAAACATAACCTTTTTCCTATAGTGGTGGCATTGACCATTTGGCGGGGAAGAACTGAAAGGCAGGGATGTGCTGTTCTGGTCTGATAGTATGTCTGTGGTCTGCTCCATGAATAGCTAAAGAGCAGCCTGCCCAATGGTGTTGAGGTTGTTGAAGAGGTTGGTGGTGTTGTGTCTCTGTGGGAATATATGTTTCCAGGCGGACCCCGCACTGACTTTTTTCCCCGACATACTCTGGGGGCTTGGTGCCCGGGCTTCACTGATTGAGGGTTCCATGTCAAGGAAGACTAAGAGGGCTTACGAAAAATCTTTCAGGGAATCCAGGGAATTTTGTGGGGCTCAGGGCCTTATTTATTTATTTAATTGGTTTTATTATAACATGCCCAATACCATACCCGAGCACGGTTTCTAAGCGCGGATTTGGGAATGGAACCACTGTTGCTCTGCGTGCTCTTGGTTCCAAGATAAGCGCGTTGCCCCTGTGCTATCCTCCATTACAGACGTATTCCATAGGACAGCGGGGATGATATTTCTGAGTCAGCTACAGACTCAGGGGTATCAGTGCGGGTGGACAGAACAAAGATGGCCAGCATTGGGTTTTTCTCAGGCTTATAGGGAAGGTAACCACTCTGCTGATTTTGCCGTTTCTAAAGCATTAACAGGATGGAGAAGGGTGGGGGCGTCCAGTGGGAGAACAGGCGCCTCCTGGACACAGACAAACTGGCCTCCAGTTTGAGGGCTTTAGGTGGGATCTGTAGGGACAAATGGGAGTTATCGCTGTTCACGGTGACCTTCACTGCCGCTTTCTTTGGTGCCCTCCGTTTGGGGAACTGGTGGGACATCCACAACAGATTGGATGGGACGATTAGCCAGGGGATCTCTTCTTTGAGGGTAACAGGGTGGCACACCTGTTGTTGAGCGAGTGTAAAACTGATCAAGAGGGTAAGAGTGCCAGGGTTACAGTAAAGGTCCATTGCAGGGTAGAGGTTTGTCCAGTAAAATTGCTGAGATCCTTTTTGGTACACATTGGAGAAGCGAGCGGTCGCTCTTTTTCACATTGGGATTGCTCTTGCTTGTTGAGGTTTCAGTTCAGGAGGATCTTTGAGCGGTCATTGGAGGGTGTGGGACTTGGGTGGGGGCTAGGGCTCCCCCTCATTCCTTTCAAATTGGGGCAGCCACTACAGCTGCGGGATATGGGTATGAGGAGAGGCAGATCATGGAGCTTGGTTGATGGAAGTCCCGTGCCTAAAAGAGCTATATTAGGCCGCATCTCATATGTTGAATACACTAGGAGGTTGGGGGGTAACATGAAGAAGGAGAACAGGGGGGGTGAACTGTGCAGCGTGAAGCTTGCCATAGTTCATACGGTATTGTCTTCATCAAAATATGTACAACATACTGTCCTGTGCAGGATGAATGACGAGGCCAGTGGTATGGGTAGTGGGCCACTCATTCATCTGGTGAATGGAGCGAAGGGTTCGCGATTGACTATGGCTGCCTTCAACATATGCTGGATTGGCTCTGGTGGCTTACAGGTGTGCCAAGTTCGCTTGTTGGTAGAGGCCCTGAAAAGAAAGAAGGAGTTGCCAAACCCTGATTTGGTTATTCTACACGTGGGGGGCAACAACTTGGCTGCATTGGGGAGATGGGACCTGATTGAAGGCTTGCTGTCCCTCTTTTCTTGGTTTGGATGGTTTTGCATGAAGGCTTTGCTCACCTGGTCTCAGATTATTCAGAGGTTGAACTGGGGACGACCTGGACCTTCATGTCCATTGAACATTTTGCCTCGAAAGTTGAACAACGAAATGGCCCGGCTGGCCGCAGGCCACAGGCGCTTGCTGATTGTATAAGAGGGCCTGTTGAGGGGCTGAGTGACATATCATCAGGATGGGGTGCACTTGTCCCAGTTTCGTACTGCAATATTGCTGCTGAACATTTTGGCTGTGATTAGGTCATTGGTAAAGGTGGGGGTGTCACGGACTGGTGGGGCTGCGCCCCTGTGGCAGGTCGGGGAGGACCATGTTGACACTGAGATCTATTCTGGGGGAATCCAAAGCTGAAATAGTGCTGAGGGGAGGGCAGAAGGCACCCCCATCATAAATGGGTGTACAGCCACCGCAGGAGGGTTTTGTGGTGCAGGATCAGGGGGCAGTTGGGCCAGTGACGAAGGGGCTGTCTCCTGGTATTACACCCCCCCAACCCTCTGAGAAGGTCATGGCGTAGAGGGGACAGGGCCTCACTACCATGCGCCGCCTTTGAGAGTGGGGAGAATGGTCCACCTGGACCACTTGTCAGTATAAAGATGTTTAAATTGCGTTATCATTATCAGAGTGGTTATCTATGAAAGTCACATTTTATGGTTATTGAATTATGCGCTTGTAGTGAATAAAATGTGGCCAGAATGGTATACAAAAAGTATGTGTTGGTTGTTCACGCTTGCCCTGGCACTGCACCCCTGCAGATCCTACAGAGGCAACGGATCCGTGCACTGCGCGATCCTGGGTTGGGCGGGCGGGGGGGTGGACCGGGGGCCGAAGTGGGCCAATGGATGCCAGATTGAGCAAGTTCCCCAGTGGGGATGGGGGGCCAGCTTCGCAGACTAGGCCTTGGAGGGTAGGAGGGGAGCCTTGCAGTGCAAAAAAAAACATAAAAGGGGGAGTATGGGGCAAGGAGGGCACTGTTCTCTGCCTCGCCTTCCTGGGGGATTCACGCTGCTGTGCTCCTGCTGTCTGACCCTCATTGTGTTTCAATCCCACCCACCCTGAATGTAGGAGTTTGGGAGGGGAGGATTGTTTTGGCAGGTGGAGGAGGACCACGTGGACACTGAGATCCCCTTCTGGGGTACTCCGGATCTAGAATAGTGCCTAGGGGAGGGCAGAGGGCACCCCCCATCATAAAGGGGTGTACAGCCACCGGAGGAGGGTTTGGGTGAGGCGGGATCAGGGGACAGTTGGACCGGTGATGAAGGGGCTGCCTCCTGGTATCGCCCCCCCTTTCCCCTCCCCAAGAAGGGCATGGTGGAGAGGGGACAGCGCCTTACCACAATGCGCTGCCTTTGAGGGCGGGGAGAATAGTCCACCTGGACCACTTGTCAGTATAAAGATGTTTTAATTGCATTATCATTATGAGAGTGTTTATCCATGAAAGTCACCTGTTTGGGTTATTGAACTATGTGTTTGTATTTAATAAAATGTGGCAAGAATGGCATCCAAAAAATAAGTGTTGGCTATTCACTCTTCCTCTGGCACTGCCCCCTGCTGAGCCCAAGCACCGGATACACAATGGAACATACACCATCTGAAAACACGTGTCTGCACTATATTCCCTAAACACCAAACTAACCCACCAGAGATACACCAACACAGCACCCCACATTTCTTAAGCACCACTGTGACAGACCCATAGACAAACAAGTACCATAACAACATGGAGTGCACATTAACTACTTATCCAGAAAGCTCACAAAATATCTAAAATGTACACTGTACTGAGCTCGATCTTCAGATCTGCACACATCAAAATTGTAAAAAAGAAATCTTGCCCAGCTCCCCGTTACATTAGTCGCCTACCCCACTGCTTGCAGATCCTGAAGTTTCTTGAAAATGTCAGCAAGTGTGCTATAAAATGCTCAATAACAGAGCATAACAGGGGCAAAGAGTTTCACTCATTCTGCTATAGGTCAGTACTCTGCATGGTCCAAGCAACTTCTGTAACTGGCAGCAGAAGGGGAGTTAGTGTACCAAAGTTTCTAGTATAGCGGGCTGACTGGCTGCTGAGACTTTAACCCTGATTCATGGATTATTTGCGCCGAAAAAAACGGGATTTGTGCGCCATTCTGCCCGCAAATCCCCATTTGTTAAACAGGGATTTGCGGGCAGAATGGTGCAAAAATCCTGTTTTTTTCATGGATTCTGCCCACAAATCCCCATTTGTTAAACAGGGATTTGCAGGCAGAATGGCACACAAATCCCGTTTTTTTCGGCGCATATAATCCATGAGTCAGGGCCTTTATCTTTGCCTGTCAGATCAAGTGATATAGGATTGAGGGAGAGCCAGGGCACCAATAATGCAGTCTAGGTGACGGGTTTGGGGAGCTTTAACAGAACACAAGGGTACACATTGTTGTTTCTGCTCATTAAATCTGTGCCATTGCAAGTGTTTGTTTTTCCAATAGTGTGGAGTTACTCACTTCGAAGGACTCCAATGTTTACAGTTAAATCAGAGTGGGATTACATTATTTGACTAGGATCAGACACTTTGGCTGAACAGTGAGGAAGGTATTTCAACCTACTGTGCAAATGTCACTACATTCTTTCCAAACTTTTCGTTGTGCAAATATTTACATTTTTGATTTCAAGGCCTCCAATAACTTATCTTATAGAGTGTAGGTACAAAATGCACAAATTGCATAGTAATGCCACGTGACAACATGTAAATCGTTTTTTTAGCAACTTGTTAAGCAAAAAGAATATCAATGTAGCTTTATTTTCTACAACCAGTCCCAGAATGCAAGATAATGCAAACCTGAAAACATCTGTTTAACCACACAAGTTGTGTAATAAACTCAATTTTGGATATTTGTTGCCACAAACCTCCAGCTAGTTGTTATGTTGAGAACCTTTCACTAGAGATAGAAAAGCTAACTTTATTTTTTAGCACGTCAAGATAGTAGTCATCAGGAATATAAATAGATATTTAAAAGGATGCTTTGTACGCTTTGCAGGGTCTTTCAGTTGACAATGGTCCATTTTGCATTTGAAAGGCTCTGCTGCTAATACAGAAATGTGTTTGCTGAGGAGCTGGCTGCAGTGCTTGCCAAGCTGATTCTATTTCTGGCTCTGGAGAAAGAAAAAGCACCCAGGACGCTTTCCGTGAGCCTCTGAACTAAAGGCACGCTGTTTAAAAAGTAGATGAACTAGTGGTACGGCGTATCAATGATTTATATCACACTTCCACCTTTGCACCCCAGCAGGGAGTGAGTGGCAAGTCTTGGCGTGGATGATTATAGCCAGAATCCGTGGGCCACAACGGATCTGCCTCCGCTTAAGCTGCATCACTTCTGGGGAGAGCTAGTCTAGAGTAGGTTTTGGTTAAGTGACGAGATGATAGTGGGTGGGAACTACAGGGTACAGCGTACCCCTACCTCCTTAAAATATAAGACCTCATTCCTTTGCTTTTTCCTCTGGACTGCTGTTCCTGGACAGTGGGCGACGGACACTTATTGTTTTGATGATTTCTTTTTTGCTGGCGTTTCTTAACTGCTGTGGATGTGATGGTTTAAGGGGTGTTGCCAGTAACAGGGGTTTCCTCGGGTGAATCTTACAATATGTGACGGGTGGAGAGGCGAGGGCCTTAATGTATGTAACCCCCACCAGCATGACCTATTTCAAAGAGAAGAAGGAGGCCTCTTTCTGTGGTCCCACTCCAGCCTTTCCTCAACAAACCTACTTGCATGCCTTTATGTTGAGTTCCATGACCGCCTCTGCCATCTGTGTACCTCTCTCGATCTTGCCACTTACCTGTTGGTTTCCCTCCTCCACCCATGTCACACCTGGTGCTGCCTCAACATTCTGGGTCCAGGGGAGAGCACATGTGTGCTGGAACCGCTTTGACTCTTGGTGTCACAATGCAGTGCAAACACGTGGAAAAGAGCTTCAAATGAAACTATGGGGTTATTTGTGGGAACATAGACATCTAAAACATGACAGTAAAGCAATCATTTCATGTGATGGGAAGGCAGGGGCAGAAACATTCAAGTAGTACTTTATCCGGCCTACATTGTCTTGGAAAAGCGACACTCCAACCTTGGATTTGTGTGGGTGCATCAGTCACTCGCCTGCTTTTGCCAGTTCAGAAATATGACTATTGTCCAATATAAAACCTGGCGTCTGTAATATAAATGATTGTGCAGAAGGGGGAGCAGTGAGGTGCATGTTTTGCACCAGTAAAGCGGGACATGAGAATAAAGTTCTGGAGGATATGTCTGCCTTCTGTAGCCGCACCCTCGCCCATGTTCAAACGTTTTTCAAGCCTCCCACTGACCACACCCCTTCAAATATTTGTGTTTCCATCCAATGGCATAGTTTTGTGTGCACCTCGACCACTGGTTGCATGAGCCGATGGCACATCCTGTTGCTCGCCCATGGTTACGTCTTTGAGAGTGATGCAAAAAGCCTTGAGGCCCTTGAGAAAGCCAGAGGATGATTGTGGGATGAATGGGACATATTTTTCTCTTTTGTTAAAACATGTTTTATTGAGGATACATATACAATGCATATGAAGAACATAGTGTGATAAGAAATTATAACATCTTAACAATTGGTATGTGAGTCAGAATTGGATGATTCAAGTTATTATAAAGAAAGAAATATAGCATTGTATTGATGCTATATATATTCTAGAAATACAATTTAATTTTCGGGGGAGGGGTGGCAAAGACATATAAGACATACAGTAAACGGACCAGAAGTAAAGGAGAGGAGAGGGATAAAAAAGAGGGAAGGGAGGGAATGGAGGGATGTGGTGAGGGCAATGATTAGTTAATTATCTTAAGTTTGTCTTAAAGCAGTAAGACTATCCGAGGCAAGAAAATCAGTAAACATTCTCCTTGTCAATGCATATATACAATACAATGGGCCTCATTACGACCCAGGCGGTAAGTTACCGCCTGGGTCGTACCTTTACCACCATGGCATAAACTACGTTTACGCCATGGTGGTTGGCGGACTTACCGCCCCATTCCGAGGTGAGTGGGGCGGTAAGTCCCCATTAACCCATTTACCCTTCCCCATTCCCATTTTTGCCCCATAGGGCATAATGGGAGTGGGGAAGGCGTTAATTACGCCACCGTAAATTACGGTGGCGTAATTAACAACAAGGTCCCTTAGCGCCATGGAGATTTTAACACCTGCTAAAAGCAGGTGTTAAAACCTCCATGGCGCTAAGGGACCTCGGAATCAGGCGGTAAGGGTCGGCGCTGTTTACGCCGCCGTAAACCCCTTACCGTCTGGGTCCTAATGAGGCCCAATATCAGTGTCAAAGCATTACAACCTTCAATCCTATGTGTGCTACATGTAGAGTTACACCATATTTTGTACCTAATGAGTTAAAAAAAATTCCAATAGGAAGTTATTACCTGAATTGCAATTAGAATAAAGACATCAAATAAATTAGATGCATGGCGATTTAAATGATGAATGAGGGTGCTTCCCAAGAATAGAATTTTAAGATTAAAAGGTTCATTCAATTAAAAAATACATTTAACAAAATGCCACACATTTTCCCAAAATGTTTTAACTCATTTACATTCAGCAAACATGTGTTGAAAAGTTCCTTCACCATCTTTACAGTGCTAACATTTATTATCTGAAGTAATTCTTCACTTAAACAGGTTAGTAGGAGTAATATAAAGTCTATGATGAAAGAAGAAGAGAGTTTGGGTCGGATTAGCAGCGACAGTTATGGTAGAAGTCTTTTCGCAAAAAGGCGGCCATCTGTGGTCTTCTAAAACGTTTGAGCAGTCCTGTTGCCATTCTTGCTGTGCTTACATTGAGGGCTCTGATTGGAGTCATTGGTAAAGTGTTTATAGAAGTGGGAGGCAGAAAACTGACTATCATATAAATGATTATGTCTAACATCAATAGTTAGTCCAGAGGGATGTAACAGGAGCTGCAGGTTATCTGTAATCGCATTAATTAATAGTATTGGTTATAAAATGAGGAATAAGGAATTCCGCTCTAAATTCATTCAATGTTAGCGGTGTACTTGGTTTGAAAAGTTGATGCACAAATTTGATTCCCCTGAGATTCCAGTTTTTCCAGAAGATGACTTTGCCATTGATTTGTATTAGTTTATTTAAGCAAAATGACCCGAGCAGCGGGGGCATTACCGACTCAGGTAATGCCCCAGGGCCCATAGTTATAGGCCCCTGAGTCGGTAATGCCCCCTGCCACGAGGGTCATATTGCTATCAGTACCGCGGCCCGCATTATGAGCGTGATCGGGGCACTAAAAGCATTTTTTTCTGGCCCAAAACGCTGCAGAGTTTCGGGACAAAAAAAAGAAACGACCAAGAAAATGGCCGCCATGGAAAGGGAAAACGGAATCCATTTTCCCTTTCCATGGCGGACATTGGGAGCGGACGCGCTGGGAACACAAGTGTTCCCAGCGCTTCCGCTCCCGAAAAAGGATCAAAAAGAAGGTAAGTGGGGTTGGGTGGGTGGTAGTGGGACAGGAATAAAAAAAAAAGTTAAAAAAAAAGCATACCTGCCTCCCCGGCGAGGGACGAGGGAAGCCTCCAGCCGTGTGGAGGCCCGGAGCGGGGCCACACGGCTGGAGGCTTCCCTCGCCGGGGAAACAGGAACAAGAAGGTAAGTGAGGGTATGGGGGAGGAGGGAGTTAAGGGAATTTAAAAAAAAAGCCTTACCCGAGTCCCCGGCGGGGGGCAAAGGCAGCCTCTCAGCCGCGGGGAGGCTCGGAGCGGGGATGGCCCCGCTTCCAGCCTCCTCATTGGCTGAGGGGCTGCCACGCCTCCTGCTGAGGACAAGGCGGATGGAATCCCGGCCGAGAATTGAAGGGTTCTCGGCCGGGTAAGGACCCGGTGAGAGCCAATTAGAATGTATGTTGCATTCTGCTTGACTCTCGCCGGGTACTAATAATCCATATAGGTTGTGGTATGAACTCGGGTGGATTTGAAGAGATAAGATACCTCCTAATCTGTATGGGTGTGGATTGCACATTATAGTATTTGGTAAATATATTATTTGAATCAAACACATAACTGTCAGCAAGAGAAACAGGCCTGACCATGTTCCTTTCCGTGCTAACCAATGTAGGGACTGATCATTGTTCACTTTGACAAAACCAACATTGCGCTTTGCTTTGGCAAAATCTGGGAACCCTACTCTTCATGAGGTGACTCTTATATTTAATTTACTGAGAGACATCCTATGCTTTTTCTTTCCCCATAAGAAATTAGTGAGGCAAGAATCAACATCTTTAAAGAATTTACTGTGAATTGCAAAGGGAGCTTAAATAAAGCATACACAATTATCGGGGTGATAATCATTTTAATAGACTGAAGACGACCCCACCAGGACAGAAATAACGTGGACCATGACTCCAAAAGGGTTTTGATTTTGATCAAGATACTGTTGGTGTTATCTTTAATGATATCTTGAATTGATGAGGACATTTGTAAGCCTAAGTATTTGATTTTTTTAGGGAAACATTTCATCCCATACTCTTGGACCTGATGTTTATTACAATAAATATTTAAGGGGAGAATTCCACATTTGTCCATATTTAAATTGTATCCTGAGGCTAAAGAGAAGTTTGATACAATATACATTATATTTGGTAGACTTGTCTCTGGATTTTTGAGAAATAGAAGAATGTCATCTGCATAGGCAACTAATTTGACATTTAGATCTCCAAAGGTTATTCCATGAATACTGGTATATATTCTGATTGTTTCTATGAAGGGTTCAAGGGCTAAGATGAATAACAAAGGGGAAAGAGCACATCCTTGTCGTGTGCCTCGCCCTAAAGGAAAGAAGGAAGTCCTCTGACCATTAATAAATATAGAAGTTTGAGGGTTAGAGCAGAGAATTTTAATCATGGATAGAAAAGATTTGTGCAACCCATGCCAACGTAGTGCATGCATCAAATAGATAATCCCACTGAACCCTATTAAACACTTTTTCCACATCTAAGACAACGGCTGCATAAGGATCCGTTGAGTGGGTAGTAATATTGGATATTGACAAGGGGGGTATTTCTTCTCTGTGAGAGATAGTGAGCTAAAGACTCTGGGTAAGTCTCTCGCAACCAGGACTAATGTCTGGCAGAGGGACTCCCAGGACCCACCTTGTTAATTTGCATATGCAAGTAACTTGGGTCTCACCCTAAGTTACTAGGGGAATCCAGACGTGGACCCCTTGCTCACTATTCTTAGAGAGGCACAGCTCCTCCCTACTGATGAGGTCCAACCAGACCGAAACACGTGTCTGGGGATGCTGTTGGTACTCTTGTTCAGAGGAGAATTGCCTAGCATTTAGGTGCTGGACTGCCCCAGGACAGGACAAAGACTGATATTTTTAGGATATTTCTTCTCTGTGAAAGATAGTGAGCTAAAGTCTCTGGGTAAGTCTCTCGCAACCAGGGCTAATGTCTGGCAGAGGGACTCCCAGGACCCACCTTATTATTTTAGTAATATTGGATGCCAATACTCTTTGTTTAGCATATCCCACCTGGTCTTGTTTAATTAGCTTGGGCATGAAGGGGTGGAGTCAATTTGGTAGAATTTTTGCAAACATTTTGTAATCGGTATTCAATAGAGAAATTGGTCTTTAACTTTGTGGTAATTCTGGGTCTTTGTTAGGTTTGGGGACTGCTAGGGGCATAGCTTCAGTGAAGGTTCCTTCTGATTCAGAGTTAGCTATAAAATGAGCAAAAAGTTCTAATAAATTGGGAGTAAGTATTGATTTGAAGTGAGCATAAAAATCAATTGAAAATACATCAGGTCCTGGTGCTTTACCTTTGTTAAACCCCAGAATAGCTTTACTATTTTCAGTTTGTGTTAAGGGTGAGTTGAGTGAATCAACATTAATCTTCGGATGATTTGAGCGTGTAGCGTTTTGAACGAATGCAGCAATATTTTGATTGTTGGGGATAGATTCAGAGGAGTATAGTTGATGATAAAATTTGCTGAACACATTGATGATTCCTTTACCATAACATTTTCCGATTCCATTTGAATCTTTTATCATGGTAATTCTGCTTCTTTCATTTTTAATTTTGAGATAGAAGGCTAGGGATTTGCTTAACTTATTGGATAATTGATATACTTTTCATTTGCATTCGAGCAGATTAGCACAGATGTGAGTTTATTGTATTTATTTCTGATCTTTAATATGCTTGATTGAATTTCTGGGGAGGATTGGTGAAATATTGTTTTGCAAGACATTTTAGTTTACGTAAGATTTCTTCAGATACTCGTTTCAACTCTTTCTTCTGTCTTGCTACAAAGGAGATTATTTCTCCTCTGAGTACTGCTTTATAAGAGTCTCAATTATTAGGGATATATGTGTCTTCTCCCTTGTTAATTTTGAAATAGTTTTGTGGATTTTTGTTAGAAATGCAGTCAAAGGGGCAAATTAAATCTCTATCTTGATCTATTTGAAATTGGGGTTGGTATCTCTTAATTTAACATGAACCGGGTCATGATCTGACAGGGATATACAGTCAATATTGGACTCAATTAGGTTGGCAGATATAGATTTAGCTAGGAAAATATAGTCTATTCTAGATAGAGAGTTGTGGGGAGGGGAATGGAAGGTGTAGTCTATATCTGATGGCTGAGGTAATCGCCAGGAATCAATAAGACCCATTTCTGAGTTAAAGTTTATAAATTGCTTGTGTGATTTTGATTGTCTAAATGGAACTTTAGATTTTCTATCAAGAAATGGATCTGCTATCTCATTACAATCTCTGAATATAATTACATTTTGTATATTAGAATGGAGCAAGTGTTCTTTAAGTGTTTTCCAGAACATAGGATCTGGTGCATTTGGTCCATATAAATTTAGTATTGAATAATAAGTGGAGTTAAAGAAGATATTCAAGAGAACCCATCTGCCTAAGTTATCAGTTTGTGAACTTATGATCTTACAGTCAAGCTTTTTATTCACTAGTATAATGACACAATTTTCGCTGCCAAAGCTCCTTAAGTTTGGCCACTTCTTCACATGAACGTTGGGATTCTTGTATACATGCGATAGAGGGTTTGGATCTGTTAAGATAAGTGAGTACCTTTTGTCTTTTGAGGGGATTATGGAGACCTTTAACGTTCCAAGATGTTATATTTATAGACATATTAAAGCATACAAAAAAGGTTGCAGGCCCCCTCTCTAGAAAGATCATGGCATGATAACCTGTTCAGTGGCTTTTACCCACTTTGAGAGTCGGCAGCCATTGCTTTTTTGCTCATTGTACTTTTGGGCAGGTAGTTGGTGGGAACTGCAACAGGGATTAGCATGGCCATGGTCAATCAATAGATGGGTAAATATTCAGACAACACTCACATGGGGTGTGTGTGTGTCCCCATCTCCCACTCATCCGTACTTCAATGCAATACGTTTGGCTTAGAGGTGGCCATTAACTGCCACGTAATAGCTAAAATAAACAATCAGGCATAGTGGCCATTGCCACCATAAGCAAACTTTACTCTTAGTTTTTCTCTTTTTTTACCCTTTCATCCAGTGGTCGCAGAGAGCGGGAACGGTCAGGAGCGTTGGTCCACTACTTTTATTTTTTACTGTTAACAGCTCCACTATTTCTTGCAACCATTTTTACCATTCCGGAACTTTTCTTTGTGAAGTTAAAGCACACTTCTCCATTTTACCACTGGATATCAGCTACAGCTAAACTCAATTGGCTGTCAACCAGCATGACTGCAACTCTTGAAAAAGGTGTTGCACATTGCTCCCTTTCTTCCTATTCTGCCCTCCGCCATAGTCACAGTTCCCCTACTTTTTTGGTACACTTCTATCAGGGATTTCGTCCCTGATTTCCTCATTCAAACCTGGCATTCTTCATAGTTAGGTAAGAGGTGGACCCCTCTTCTCTTTATGATGTGACTGGGTTTCCATAGCATTACTTATAAAAGATGTTTTTATTGTGTCACTCTTCCATTTAAATACACATACAGACTCAATTTCAAAAAGTCCCACATTTGTTATTTTAATTCATTTCCATGCCTAGTTAACCATTTTGTACAAGTCCTTTTTCCAGAAGACCTTTGTAGAGAAGGAGCCAAGTGCCCCCACCTCAAGCATTTTGCCCATTTTACCTATATGTTGTGAACCAGGGTGTGAAACACGTGCAGTACCAGTGAAAATATCCATACCAAAGAGAATTCCGGTAGTAAGGTTCCCATTGAGAAAGCCATACCTGCATACAAGACAGTATGATGGCCATTTGAATGAAATCCCAGAAGAAGCATGAAAAGAAAGCAAAAGAGCAGATTGGTGACAAAATGCGAAGTAAAACTGACACACCTAGAAGAGATGCAGGGACACGAAACTGAAGATAGTCTATAAGGCATCAAGAAAGTATTAAAGATAGGAAACATCTTGGGCTCGAGATGAAGAAACGTATGCTACAGAAACAATTGAAAATATCAAGTTATTTTATATGTGTACAGATGCAAAGGGACGCAAGCAGACAAAGTATTCTTGAGGCTAGCTATGTAGTGAATAGATTGCGGCAAACGGTAATGTATACATATATCGGAGTAAATAAAGAATGGATGTTTCCACTCTATGATATAGCAGAGCTGCACCAGAGAAGGAAGGCCTTTTCCTGTGTGTCACAGAAGAAAAAAAACAATTGAATTAAAGAAGTGAATCTCAGAAAGGTGAGGCTGGCTCAGCCCCAAGACGCCAAGGTCTTATCGGACTGGGATGAGCAGACATTAGTTACAACCGTGTGAAAGAATGAAACTCCTGTTCAGAAGGCATGGACGAAAACAAGATAAACGTCAGAGGTTTATCAAATAGTAGTATTTTAAATGCACCAGAGCTCCAATTTGTGATCTTCAGTCACGTGGATGGATGGAACTGGACAAACATGACGAACCACACCGACGCAGAGGGGCAGAGCGTGCCTCTACTCCCCTGAATTCTCCAGAGCAAAGAACATTTCCAAGGCCAAGTTCAAAGCCTCAATTGACGTGCAGACCACTGAGGTGATGATATGCTAATTGGTGGGAAGCTATGGTTACGACCAGCTCACCAGCACCTGGAAGTCCAGCTTGCGTGCTGCTAACATGGGTGAAAAAGTACTGAGGGATGTAAGAGTGCCAACCAATTACAGGGGGCCGCATAATTAAGAGCCCTATAGTTTATATAACCAATGGGACTTTGTGTATTTAGTGACGTTCATAGTGACTTGCTTGAAGGGTGGGTTTAGTAGTCCCACCTGATGTTGTAGAACCTATCACTTTTTAAACTAGTATGGAACGTATACTTAGATGTTCCCCTTAAACCTATCACATTTGCCACTGGGTGAGGAGCCTTCTGCCCCCT
The DNA here is from genome assembly GCF_040938575.1 of Ambystoma mexicanum. NCBI lineage: Eukaryota > Metazoa > Chordata > Amphibia > Caudata > Ambystomatidae > Ambystoma > Ambystoma mexicanum. Next base: position 836,594,707 of record NC_090923.1, read on the forward strand.
TGCCGTGCCTGAAATAAAAGGCGATAGTACAAAAGATGACGGATTGAGAGAACTTAAGCAGGGACAGGGTACAGACATCTGGCATATAAGTCGCCTGCGCATAGCAGCGACACAGGTGCAGAGAAGATTCCTGAAAGAGAGGTGATCTCTAAGTCCCAAGGGACAAAGAGAGATGGGACAAGGAGAGAAATGATCCACCAAGTATATCCTTAGATATAGGAAGAGAAATAAAGAGATGGAAGGGAGAAAAAGATAAGGCTGATGAGGTAACGCTCATACAGAACGAATGGATGGGTGGTCAGATTTTGCTCAAACCTTATGGAAAGAGCATTGAGGAAGTAAGGAAAAAGGAAGATCGAGACGAACAAGACAAAAAAGATAGAGACAGAAAGGAACAATTGGAAGAAGATGGGGCAAAAAGGAAGGATAGACAAAGACGAGAACAGTTGTATCAAGACGAACTGAAAAAGCAGGAAAGGGCAGAAGAACAGAGAAAATATGACAACAGACAGAGGGCAATCAAAGAACGAGACAGGCTAGAAAGAAAGAGAGGAAGAGGAGGAACACAAATTAAGGGATAAAAGGATACAAAGACATAGAGATGAAGAAGGACGAAGGGCAAATGAGAGAAGAGAAATTCAAAGAAAGGGTAAGAGAAGAAGCAAGGAAACGAAAAGAACTTGATGATGAAATACAACAAAAGAGAAGGCGGAGAGCAGGTGACATTGAGCATGTAGAAAAGGAATTAATGGATCCTTATCCAATAGTAGCATGGGAGGACATAGAATAACTCTTCCCAGCACATTAACCAATACTAGGTCCATATAGAGCAAATTTAGAGGATGAGTTTGACTCTAGAAGCCTTGGGGATGCAATTGATAAAGTCTATCATGACATGAGGACTAAGAAAGAACTGAGAAAGAAGGGTAAAAATGATCGACCGGAGATTACACAGTTATACAACAGAGAGGGAGGCTTGTGTAGTTTAAAGCCTAAACAGTTGTCTTTAGACAGCCTGACTCTGACTAGAGATGATGAGGAGGGAAGCCATACAAGTTGGGGACAGGAACTATCAGACGAAGATAGAGAAACCTTCCATGGGGAGGAGGGAGATAACGCATGTGGTCCCGAAGAATGTTCTCCGATGGACAAAGAAGTGAGATGGTCAGATCTAGAGCTACCCAAATCGCAGGCGTCAGAGTCTCTGGCATAACTGGATCGTCCTACAGGGTGATCCCATAGTGAGAGGGGGGACTCGCCACCTTATGTAAGCAGGTTAAGATCGCTACCAGGAAGAAGGAGGTGTGGAACCATTGTGCCTGCTATGGACAGACAGACGATGGGGGATGAATGTGAGTTTGGGATAACCCAGTTTCCTTTGTTAGAAAAAGGAGGAGCCAGACCACAATATATACCATGACCACAGATGAATAAGGATAATTTAAGGTGCAAACTTCTGAGTTTAACTTCTGTTGCTGGGGAAATGGATACATGATTTCATAAAAATGACAGGCAGAAACACGTTAGCTATAGGAAACATTAAAGGTCTTCTAACCTCTATCCTTGGGGCAAGAGCAGACGATTTTTGGTCGAGAGCATGATACTCGAGTGTCACTATGCAGAACACGGCTCATGATGGAGCACCATTTAGTAACTGTAGAGCGGCAGTTTGGAAAGCGCTTAGAGTGCTATATCTGGATACATCAGATATGGGAGCTATAATGGCAAGGAGGATGCAGAAAGGGTAGGATCCTCTTGTTTACATTCAAAATTTCCAAGGGCAGTGGTCTATGGAAACGCGCGAACCAAGTTTGTAGGTATGGAAGCGAAACCGTGGTTGGAGACACAGCTGACCATCGTGCACTATTTCAGATTATTGCAGGAGAAGAATCGAAAGAAAGAGGATGTTTGGAAAGCCGAAGAAGCGAAATTAGTGCAGAGAAAATTGTCAAAATACGCCATAGAAGGGGAGATGTTGATTAGCGGAAAAGGGTCAGGTTCACAGAAAACAGCAGGCATGCCACAGGTGAATAACCAAAGGCAGTTCGATCAAGATAATAATGGATTCATACCACAGGGAAGGGGATGCTCCCGAGGCAGATGCTTCCAGAATAATCAGGGAAATTTTCAGAATAATCAAAGTGGATTTCAAAACATACAGAACGATAATCAAGGCATGTGGGGAGGGCCAATTAGGAGACCTCCTGTATGTTGGACATGTGGAATGACAGGACACATAGCACGCATGTGTGGAAGTCAAGGGTTCATGTAATACGGGCAATTCTCAAGAGGGGGGACCACATACCCGCCTGCATACATTCAACAAAGTCGAGAGGGGTTAGCCCAAAATCAGACAGTGCAGCAAACACAAGCGCCATGAATGCTCAATGTTTCACTGGGAGCTACAAGAAGAGTTCCTTTTACTGAAAAATTGCCAGTCTCTATAGGAGACTGTGATATATGTCTGAAACATTATTATATTTGAGACAGACACCTGTTAATATATTAGGTTCAGATTTAATGACAGAATTGAGCATGACGATTTCCTTTACTGATGAAGGCATAGTATGTTCAATGCCAGGAATGCATTATTTAAAAGTGAGAGAATTTATCGTGGCATTTACAGGACAAATGGCTATACGAGGAGTACCGCTTAAACCATAGGTTTTTCACTATGGGGTATGCATTTTGTTAACATGGCTACCAGGTTTAGTGGGTAAAACGGTGAGAATACCTGATGAGTTTTTATTTAGGCAAAGGATACCTATGAATGAAGAGGGGGGATGCATTTTTCCCTTAGAAATACAAGCAAATACAGTACTAGTGAAACTGGCTATGCTTAATGGAGTTGATTATGAAGGCAGACGATGGTACACAGTGATTGCCATTGGGGAGGGTTGCAAATTGGCTGATGTCACTGACGAGGATATGTTTAGAGACCATCCGTCAGATGACAAAGTAGTATTTGAAATGTGTGTTAGTTATTGGGTGAAAGAATAAAATGCGAGGTTCCTCAAAAGATAATGCTAGCATTGAAGAATCGCAGGTTTTTCGATGACGATATGGCAAAAGTTCCAGTTTCATTATGGACTACAGGCCCCTATGACATCGGCCTGTTGAAAGGGGCTGGAGAAGTTAAGATTAAACTGAAACCAGGAGCAATTTTACCTCGACCACAACAGTATCCCATGTGTAGAGAGGCAGACGAAGGCATTTTCAAGACGATATCCGCCATGATGCAACAAGGCATTTTAGTGACACCAGAGACACCATGTAACACGTCAATGTACCCTATCAAAAAACCTAAGGGGGGTTGTGACGTTTAATTCAGGACTTATGCCCAATTAATCAGATTGTACAGGACGAATTGCCTCTAGTTCCTAATCTGGCAACAATATAATGTAGTATCCCTGTTGAGGCAAGATATTATACGGTGATTGACTTGAAAAATGCATTTTTCTCAATCCCATTGCATAAGGATTCTCAAGATCTCATGTAATTTACGTTTTGTCAGACTAAGTAAAAAAGCACAAGATTACCTCAGGGGTACTGTGACTCTCCATTGATTTTCAATAGAGTCTTGATGATCGACTTAAGCAATATTGATTTGAAAAGTGTTATGTTGCAATATGTAGATGACATCTTAATCTGTAGCACCTCAGAGGAAGAGTGCAGACAAGACTCAGTTCAGCTAATGATTATTCTTGCAGAGAAAGGATATAAAGTAAAAAACAAAGGAGTTGCCCCTCAAAAAACATGAAGGACAATCACAGGATATAAAGTAGACAAGGAGAAATTACAGTTTTGCCAAGAGAAAGTGCTATACATAGGTCAGTTAATTTCGCATGAAGGAAAGAAAGTTACTCTTGAGAGGCTATTTTAAAAACAACAAAGCCACATATGATATGATAGGTTATTTATAACGCGCTTAATACCGAGAGGTTTCTAAGCACGGACCCGGGGATTGAACCTGTTTTGCTCTGTGTCATGTTGCTCCCACCGCGAGCACGTTACCCCCTGAGCTATCCTACCAAGACATAAAGCACATGCAAAGATTTTTGGGATTATGCAATTATGTCAGAGCAAAGAGCATGGGTCTTTGATTACAGTTCATATATAAGGCCCTTGTTACAGGCTCCGAAAACAGCACAGGCAACTCAGGAAAACATTATCTGGACTGATGACATGGAAAAGGGTTTGATTAGTTGGAAAAGGCAATTTGCACAGCTCCAGTTTTAGGGATTCCCAATTATGCTGAGAAATTCTTCTTATTTCCACATGCGAATGGCACAGTTATGACAGCAGTACTCACACAGAGAACCACGTTGTGGTACAAGCCTCTAGCATATTACAGTGGGATTCTGGACCCAGTAATGAGGGGTCACTTTACCTGTGAACAATCTTTGGCAGCCGCCATGTTCACCATTGAGAAGGCTGCTACCATAGTAATGGGATGTTCTATGAATTCATTTGTTGAACATGCTTTGTTTGCCATTTTGGAGACACCCAAGAGTACGTTGACTTCTGAAAGGGCTTCTACCTATGAGGTAGTCATATCGAATCCAGCAATTAAAATAGATGCAGAATAGTGAACCCTGCCATGTTTATAGCAGAACCACTGGCAGAAGATGAGCATCTGCATGATGGCTCAAACTATGAGGAATCCTATGATGAGATCCCGAGGGTAAAGGAAAATGCTTTGGCAGCTGGGGAGATTCTCTTTATTGACGGTTCTTCTAGAATCAATCAGAATGATGGACAGAGATATACAGGTGCCGCTGTGGTAAAGCACAGAGCCAATGGAGAATTTGGAGTATTGATGAGTGAACGACTACCAACTCACTTTTCAACACAGGCTGCAGAGCTAGTGGTGCTGAATGTTGCGCTCAAGAAAAACGCAGACCAGGAAGTAATCGCGTACAGTTACTCCACCTACGTGACATCGACGGTACATGCAGGACTAGCATGTTGGAAAAGGAGGGGCTACATCCGAGCAACGGCACTCCTTATTGGAAAGACTTTTTTTTTTAACTTTCTTTATTAATTTTTCATATAACAGAAATACAACAACACCCTTCCCCCGTCCCCCTTCCCCAGTGCGCGCATACAAGTAAAAGTCCCACATGTTAAGGCAAACCGCAGACAGTTTACGGAGGTATAGAGACACTTCATTAAATGCATTCCCATGTACATAGCTAGTCAGCTCAATAATGTGCAGATCCCACTCTGGAGAATCCAAATTTCAACGCAATGCCCCCACTCTACCCCATATCCCCAATACCCCGGCCCCCCGCATCCCCTTTTCTGATGATCCTCCAGCAAGCCCAGAGTCAATCATTGAGCCTCCCCCCGGCAGCGGTGATTCCCGCACTTCATCCTGTGGCGAAGGGGTTACAGTGCCTCCAACACTCGGTTGCTTAAGAAGGTACAACGTATATGCATCCCACATCTGTCTGTCTCCCCAACCATTACCTTGCAATGCACCCCATATAGACTCCATGTCATTACAGTATAGAATGTCCTCCGCCCACTGGGTGATCGTTGGGCATCGCCTCCCACCTCACCCCATAGCCAATCTCCATTTTGCAAGGATCAGGAGGAGGCCTTATGGACTTGTTTAGTGTACCCCAACAGGGCCATCATAGGGTCCGGATCCATTCTCTGTCCCACTATATCTCTGACCACTCTGAAGACCTGCAGCCAAAACTGCTGCAGATCTGCACATTCCCAGGCCACGTGGAGGAAACCCACGGCCACACATCCACACCTAACGCAGGCGTCATCCTTTTGAGGAAAATACGCTTTCAGTTTGACCGGGGAATAGTAATACTGATGCAAGAACTTAAAATGAATAAGCTTAAATCTGGCGCATATTGCCCCTTTCCTACTCAACTCACAGCAGTATTTCCACATATCCATGGATATCTCCCTACCCAATGTGTGCTCCCACAGCACTCGCGATGACATTGCGGCTGTCGATCTACGCTTCAGTGCCATTGCATACAATTCAGACATTACCCTTCGCCGCAAACACCCCCGTATCACCCTATCAAGCATATTCGCCGTAATGGGCTGCTCGGGAAAAGAAGGGAACAGCCGCCGCAGCACTACCCGCAACCTGTAGTATAAGAATATATCCAGCTCCGACAAGGCTCCCCTCTCTTTCCACTGATCAATAGATACAAACCTCCCACTAGGGAACAGGTCCCCGAATTTGGTTACTTTCAACCGCTTCATCAGAGCTACAAAGCCTGCCTCACTCATCAGGGGGATATCTGGGAAATAAATCAACGGGAGCTCCGGCGAGTAGAGTGTATCCCCCTTGGTTTTACGCTCCAAAAGCGACCATGATAGGTCTACCATATTCCGAGTTATATGTGATCAATTTGGTGCCATAAGGATAACTGCTCGCAATAGATCTGGGGATGTGATAGATCTCTCTATCTCTACATGTCGCCGCTCAGCCGCCATCCCATACCAATATCTTAGAAAACTAGCCTGTGCCACCGTGTAATATAGTTCAAAGTCCGGTAAAGCCCGTCCCCGCTCTCTGACGAGCGCCACCAGCCTATCCCATGAGATCCGTGCCTGTTTACCAGCCCAAATAAACCTAATCACAACTGAGCGGAGATCCCAGAAGTATTTCTTGGGTACAAAAATGGGTGCATTGAAGAATACATAAAGGAACCTGGGAAGAATAGTCATCTTGACCACCGAAATTCTGCCTTATAAGTTAAGTGGAAATGAAGTCCACCTCTGCATTGCCGACTTTGCTGATTCGAGTGCTGCCAAGTAATTACTCTGGTATACCACTCCCTCGTCCCTGGCAATAGTGATCCCCAAGTAACGGGTACTAGTGAACTCCCACTTGTGGAGCGGAGTGGGTGTGAGCAGTCGCCTTTTTGCAGTGTCCAGACTGCAGGTGAACACCTGCACGGCCCCCGTGGGCCTCCAGTGAGTGTTTCTTGGGGGAATTGTGTATTTTTGATTTCTTTTGTGCCCGCGCTCCGAGCGCTTGTTTCTCCCCCCTCCCATCTCCCCTGCAGCCACTTCCTGATCCTCCCTCCCTCCCGCCTCCCTGCCCGCCAAACCCCCCTCTGATTGGTTGCCAACGGTAGTCTCTCCAGGACTACTCCACAGCTGCTCTCCCCGCTCGCTTCTTGTGGAGCGGAGCGGGTGTGAGCAGTCGCCTTTTTGCAGTGTCCAGCCTGCAGGTGAACACCTGCACAGCCCCCGAGGGCCTCCAGTGAGTGTTTCTTGGGGGAATTGTGTATTTTGATTTCTTTAGTCCCTGCGCTCCGAGCACTTGTTTCTCCCCCTCCCCCTCCCCCTGCAGCCACTTCCTGATCCTCCCTCTCGCCCACGGCCCCCAGGCCCCCCTTCCTATTGGGTACCTTCCTGGTTTAACTGACCCTCCTGGGCAGCCCCACTGCCCGGCAGCCCCCTCGGCTAAGGGCCCCTTAGGCAAAGGGCAGCTCCCACTGCTGCGGCTTGTGTCGTGTCTGCAGGTGTCCGCAAGGGACGCCAGGTGCCAGCCCTCTCTCTTCGTCCTCCTGCTCACCCCTCCTTTCGCCCACTAGCTGTTAACCTCTGATGTTCTTCATGGACAAATCTGCTTGATTTAGTACCGCATTGTTTGAACCTAGGCCTTTTTTCCCTCTCTAGGGTTCTCAAATTTAGGTGGCGCTTAACTATTGTATTGCTACCACCACTGTATCTGCACTGTTGAAACCTAGGCATTTTTTCCCTCTCTAGGATTCTCAAATTTAGGTGCCACTTAACTATTGTATTGCTACCACCACTGTGTCTGCACTGTTGAAACCTAGGCCTTTTTTCCCTCTCTAGGAATCTCAAATTTAGGTGGCGCTTAACTTAACTATTTGTATTGCTACCACCACTGTATCTGCACTGTTGAAACCTAGGCCTTTTTTCCCTCTCTAGGATTCTCAAATTTAGGTATGTCTTCTTTCCTGTCTTGAATGTCCTGTGCCTTTCTATGCTCACCTCCTCAGTGCCATCATCTTGTACCACTCTCCTGCGCACTTGCCTCTCGCTGTCTTGTGTGTCTACCCCCTGACGCCCCCCCTCCACACCAACCTACTCTATGGTGCTCTCTGTCTCCCCTATTCTTTCAAACTGCTTCTCTATTGACTATCCTGCTCTTCTCACTAAGTCTGGTAGGAAAAAGTTTAAAAAGGACATCCTGGTCTCCAACCCAGGCCTCCCTATCGCTGACACCTACATCAGTGCCTCCTCCAAGGAAACTCTCACGACATCCTCTTTGTCGTTCCTTCACCAGATCTATGGACCACCCATATGGTCTCGGTTCTCTCTCCTTTCTCCTTTTCTCCCATTAATGGTGGTACCCATTGGGACGCCCTCCTGGCCTCCTTCCTATCCTCTAAGGTCATCATTAATGTCTACACTAATGGGACCGTCTTGGTCCAAGGCCCTCAGGCCAACCTTCATCTCTTTGATAGACGCTTTCCGCACCTCATCAACTTCCTTTCCTCTCCTGCTGTCCCCTCCTCCCTTTCCTTGGCTACCTTGCCTTCCCCCTCCCTCTCTGCCACCTCGCGGGCGCTCTCTACACTTCTGCAGGACGTACCTCTGATCTGTACCCCTCCTCAGAAGTCCTTCAAGGTGGGCAACCTTCTCCACATTGCCACTCTTAACCCTCGTTCCGCTGTCAAACACTCCTCTGATATCTGCCGCCTCCTTGAAGAACTTGACCTCGATGTCCTCGGTCTCACTGAGACATGGTTTACGGCCAGCTCTGTCACCAGCTTTGACACGCACCTACCTGATGGCTACAAGATCCTCTGTGCGCCCAGGCCCAATCGCGCTGGGGGTGGCATAGCCCTTATCTTCCCTGAGTGGATTCCTGCCTCTGTTATCCCTACGCAGGCCTACTCCTCTTTTGTATGCCTCGCCTGCAGGCTCTCTCTTTCGCCTAGCCACTCCCTCACTGTGGCTACCATCTATCGGCCACCTGGTCAGGTTTCTTCCTTCCTCTCTGAGTGGGCTGACCTCTCCTCCTCACTCCTGGCCTCAACCACTCAACTCCTTCTTCTTGGAGACTTCAACATCCACCTGGATGCCTCATGTCCCCCCTCTGAACTCTTTTGTGACCTCTGCGACTCTCTCTCACTCACCATTCTCCCCTCTGGCCCCACTCATTCTGCAGGGCACACTCTTGATGTTCTGATCTCTTCAGACCTTCCCCTCTCTGTCCCTCTCTCCACTCCTCTCTCTTGGAGTGACCACTTTCTCCTATCCTCCCACCTCACCCTCCCTACCCCCCAGGCCAAACCACTTCCTTCACTGCCACCCACCTTCTCTGTCACCCGACCCATGAAGTGTGTGTCAGTTGAGGATTTCGCCGCCACCTTCTCACCCCCTCCTCCCCCCAGGTGACTCCCACCCTGACACAGCTCTCTCCACGCTCTACGCTTCTATATCTGATACTCTCGATATCCTTGCCCCTGTCATGAGAATTCGCCTGAAGCCCAAAGCCAAGTGTAACTCCTGGTACGACTCAGACCTCGTCACCCTTAAAGGCAAGTGTAGGGTTGCCGAGAGGAAATGGAGTACTTCAGGTTCATCCTCTGACAAACTGGCATGCCGCCTGCAACAAAGGCAATACCGGCTCTCCGTCCTCACCAAGAAGAGAGCCCATATCCAAGCCCGCGTCTCTGCGGCATCTAACAACTCGGCTGAACTCTTTAAAATCTGCAAGGAACTGGCCAATCCTGTCGCAGTCTCTACCTCTCCTGTCCCTTCCCAGGCCCTCTGCATGGCACTGGCTTCTCATTTCATTTAAAAAACTCCGGACTTCCTGTCCTCACTCTCCCTCTCTCACCCCCCTCCCGCTATTCCCTGTTCTTCCTCCGGCCCTTCTGCTGCCACCCCTCCTCCCTCCTTCTCTGCCTTTCCCCTTTTCTCTCCAGACGAGGTTTCTAGACAAGTCCGATCTATGAAAGCCTCGTCGAAAAAGGTCCACCCCTGTTCCTCCAAAACTCTCAAGGATCAGATCAACTCCCTGGCGCCTGCCCTGGCAGATTTCTGCAATCACTCCTTCGCCACTGGAGTCTTCCCATCTCCCATAAAGCACTCCCTTGTGCACCCTCTTCTTAAGAAACCCTCTGCCGACCCCTCCTGCCCGGCGAACTATTGTCCAATCTCCATCACTGCCTTCCTGGGCAAGCTCCTGGAGAAACTGGCCATCTCCCAGCTCAATCTCCACACTGAATCTGTTGGTTGTCTTCATGACCATTAGTCTGGCTTTGGAGTTGCCAGAAGCACGGAAACTGCTCTCCTGAACATCCGTGAAGACCTGCTCACCAACCTCGACTCTAACACCCCTTGCGTTCTTATCTTGCTTGATCCCTCTTCTGCCTTTGACACGGTCAACAATGCCATCCTGCTCAACCGTCTCCATGATAACCTGGGTATCACTGGTCAGGCTCTGGTGTGGCTGACTTCTTTTCTCTCCGACCGACCCTCCCAGGTCCAACTTGGGTCCTTTCTTTCCGACATCTTTTTCTCTACCTGTGGTGTCCCCCAGGGATCTAACCTCTCTCCCTGGCTGTTCAACCAATACTTGGCACTCCTTGCCCACTGCATCGCCACTCTCTGTCCCAACTTTCAGTGCTATGCGGATGATGCCCAGCTCATTTTCAGGCTACCCTCAGCCTCCTCCTCGCCTTCCCTCCTCTCTGACTGTCTGTCTGCCATTCAGGAATGGTGTGCCGCCAACAACCTCTGTCTTAATGCCAGTGGGACTGAGATTCTACTCATCGGCACACCGACTCCCTCCTTCCCTGCAGCTCTCTGGCCGACCTCTCTTGGCCCTCCTCCCACTCCCACCTGCAAGGCTAAAAACCTTGGGGTCATCTTCGACTCTGCACTCTCCTTCTCCCCTCACATCTCTGACGTCTCCAAAGTGTCACACTACTAGCTGCACCTCCTTAGAGGTATTCTTCCTTTCCTCTCCTTCCACCAGATGCTCACTGTATCCAGAGCCCTGGTCCTCTCCAAGTTGGACTACTGTAACAGACTCTATCTAAATCTGCCTGCCTCTACTCTCCGCCCTCTGCAATTTATCCAGAACAGGACTGCAAGACTTGTCCTTGGCCTCAAGCCCAGGGATCGTATCTCTCCAGGACTGAAATCTCTGCACTGGCTCCAAGTGGCTGCAAGGATTAAGTTCAAAACCCTCTGCATGGTACACAAGGCCTTTTGGGGTCTGTGACCGAAATACCTTCAACTCTCTCTACCTAAATATCTCCCTTCTCGAGCTCTTTGCTCATCTGCCTCCAACTCCCTCAGGGTCAGTCGCTTCTCCAAGCAACGAGTTAGTGGCAGATTACTCTCTTCAGCAGGGGCCTCTCTCTGGAACAGCCTTCCTGCCTCCCCGAAACTTGAGGAGAACCATCTCCGGTTCCGGAAACACCTCAAAACCTTCCTCTTTGCTTCTGCTTACTCTCCTCCTCTCCCTTGCTGAATTCCTGACCGTAATTGCACTGGCTACCTGTGCCACCCTTTTGATCTCTGGCCCAGGCCCCGTCAATTACCCACCTGCAAGGCCTGCCTGGCAACCCCTGCACTTGGGACTGTTTCCTGTATCCCTTCAGTCCCCCCTACTAGCACTTACGTCTGCACTTCCTTGCACTTGCAACTAGCTGGCTGTTATGTGTCATATTTATTCCACTTCCCATGCACTGCACTTCTCCCCTCTTGCTTCCCCCTGTGCACTTTTCCTTTCCCCCCTTCCCATGCACTTGCGCGATCTGAATGACACCTGGTCTAGTAGGATCGTTGTTTTGTCCTCTCTTTGCTTCCCCCCCTTGCCTCGTCGCGCCTTGAAACACTTGTGTATAGGCGCGTTATAAATGCCATACCATATCATATCACTGGAATCCCCAACTATCCTGAAATTGGGCCGTCGAGTTCGTTAGCGGAAACAGAACTGATTTGCTGGCATTCTCCCTGAACCCGAATAATTCCCCAAATAGCTGTACATCTGCCATATCATCCGCATATAGCTAAATCTCTACCCTATGGGTAGCAACTGAAGTCCCCTATGTATATGTAATTTCCTGACCTGCTCAGCACACAGCTCTATTGCCAAGGTGAACAGCAAGGGGGACAATGGACATCCCTGCGTGGCCCACGCTCAAGCAGTATTGGCTCGGTCATCTGCCCGTTTTCCTTCACCCTGGCTACTGGGTCCGTATACAATAGTGATATCAAGGAGATGAACCGTCCTCCAAGACCCAGTCTACGTAGCACTGTGAAAAGGAATGGCCATTCGATGGAATCAAATGCCTTGGTTGCATCCAAAAGAGCCGCCACCGCTGATTCGTCCTTCTGTGCTGCCGCCATTAGGCCATACATCCTTCGCAGCCCGCAGCAAACGACATTGATCGCCCCAGGATAAACCCTGCTTGATCAGCCCTTACTATTGTCGTTATCAGCGGCGCTAGCCTAGCATCCAGTATTTTAGCAAACATTTTACTGTCCAGGTTGATAAGCGAAATCTGAGGGTATGTGGAGTAATCCCCCGACAGTTTCCCAGGTTTTAACAATACCACGACTACTGCTTCCCTTAGGGAGTCTGGGAGTCGCCCCTCGGATACCGCCTGCCGATAGATCTGTAACAGATATGGTGCCAGCCTATCTACGTAACATTTATAGAATTCGGCTGTAAAGCTGTCTGGGCAATGAGATTTCCCACCAGGCAACGACCTAATGGCTGCGACCACCTCCTCAAGTGCTAATGGTCTATTCAGCCACTCCCTGTCATGACCCACAGGACTCTCCCCTTTTGGTCTTCCTGGTCCTTATCGCAATGGGCCTTGCATTCCCTGACACTCCCAACATGGCCGTCCAGCGTGACACGCCTTCCGCGGTCTATACGTTGGACGTAAAGTATTCTACTAATAGACCGCACCCCCGCGGCTCCGCGCGTCTCAATGCTATTGCCAAGCAGCGATCAGACGTGTGCTCCGTAGTTCGCTGTATTGCTTTCCTGGTTCCTAGCTTTTCTACTCCCATTCCTTGCCCCTTTCCTTGTTCCTCTTGCTTCCTGGACTCATGCGCCATCAGCACGCCTTCTTCGTTTCCCCGATCCCCAGATTGCTGCATCCCGGAATCTTAAACGCATGCTGGAGTCGGAAGAGACTCACTCAGCCTTATTCAAGTCCAGGTCTGTCCGCAAGAAGACACCGCCCACGGAGTCCAGCAAGGATCGGTCTCAGGTGAGAAGGGGGGAACTCCGTGACAGTTTGAGACGACTACCGACCGCACTCGAAGTCGACATGGAAGCGGCCGTCCAGGACCTGATGCGAGGTATGCAAGAATTAACCACCGAGGTGCAGAATTTAAAGGCGGAAAACACAGCTCTCAAGCAATTAGTTCTATCCCGTGATTCAGCCGCAAAAGAAAGTGTGTTACTGGGCGGCATTGTTGACAAATACGATAGGTCAGCAAACACCGTTCGTGGATTCCTGGACTCATGTTTGGTTCACTTTACATTTAAGCCCTATTACTTTTCCACTCCCAGGGCTAAGGTGGGTTTCATAATCTCTCACCTTTTCCCAAATGCTTTAACCTGGGCTACACCCCTATTTAACTCCGGCGACACTCTCCTAGATGACTACGATGGTTTCATACGGGCCCTACAGACCATGTTTGATCGCCCAGAGCAGGTCTTTAGTGCCCAGGAACGCCTCTTAGACTTTCAGCAGGGATCCCAGGATGTGCTCACGTATGTAACCCGATTCAAGCAATTGGTCAAGGAAGCTGATTGGTCTCCGGAGGCAAGTTTTACCCTTTTCAGTTGAGGACTAAATGAGGAGATTAAAGATGAGTTAGCCAGAGTGGCCCGACCGAACGCATTCCAGGCTCTTATGGACCTTGCCATGCAAATAGACTTTCGCATCCAGGAAAGGAAGGCAGAGAAGAAAGAAAAAATCTAGAGGAAACCCTCCGAAGGTGTCCTTTGAGAGTACCTCCAAATCTGACACAAACCCAGGATCAGGTACCGAACCAGAACCCATGCAGATAGGAGCCTTCCGTGGACCCATATCCCCGCAAGAAAGGATGAGAAGGATTAATACGGGGTTGTGCATGTATTGTGCCTCAGACAAACACTTGGTTAGAGAATGCCCTCTGGCCCCTCCTCGGCGTTCGGGAAACGGCAACTCCCGATCCTAGATGGAGCAGGGCTTCGGGAGAGAGATGTTTGCTCCACATCAATTGCATCCTTGAACTCTCCTGGACAAAACAATCTAGTGATACTACAGGCCTTCCAATCAACCTCCGGGAATAAGACCTATCCTGTTTTGGCCTTGGTAGACTGCGGGGCTATGGGAATATTCATTGATCAAGATTGGGTTTTTAGTCACCACATCCCATACGAAACACGAAGCATCATGCAGCCGGTGAAAGCGATCGATGGAAGACCCCTCACTTCGGGGCCCATAAGCCTGCAGACCAAAGAGATCCAGCTTTCAATTAACCACCACCAAGAGCGGATTCGATTCGACATTATCAAGTCAGCTCATTACCCCATGGTACTGTGCATGCCCCGGTTACAGAAACACAATCCGTATATCAATTGGACAGCAGGATCACTATTCCTCGGCTCAGAGTTTTGTATGTCTCACTGTCTAATCCTGGATCCCTCCTTGACCCCTTCCAAAGAACCATCAATAGACCATCAAGCACCTCTCATGGTTTCCAATATTGTGCAGGTTTCTAAGGCCTATCAGGGATTTGTTGATGGGTTCTCAACTGCCATAGTCCAGGCCTTACCCCCTCACAGGCCTGAAGACTGCGCCATAGACACGGATCCCTTAGCAGTGATTCCCTATGGCAGGATGTTCATCCTTTACAAACCTGAGAAAAAGGCCCTCCGAGAATACTTGGATACCAACCTTGAGAATGGCACCATAAGACCTTCAAAATCTCCAGCCGGAGCTTCATTGTTCTTTGTTCCTAAGAAGGACACTGAGGAACTCAGACCCTGCCTCGATTATCGTGGATTAAATCAATGCACCCTCAAGGACCGGTACCCTTTACCACTAATCTCGGATATCCTGGAAGCAGTCAGAGGCGCTGTGATTTTCACGTAACTGGACCTCCGGGGTGCCTATTATTTGATTCGTATCCGGGAAGGAGACGAATGGAAAACAGCATTCAGAACACCCTTTGGTCACTTTGAATATCTGGTCATGCCCTTTGGATTAGCTAATGCCCCAGCAGTCTTTCAACGTTTTATGGACAGAGTGTTCTCTGACATGCTATTCCTCTTCGTCATCGTCTACCTGGATGACATTTTGATCTACTCCAAGGACCTTCTAAAGCATGAAGAGCATGTAAAGGCAGTACTACAGCGACTCTGTGAACATAAACTCTTGGCTAAACCCGAAAAATGTCTGTTTCACGTCGCTTCTGTTCATTACCTAGGATGTATCCTTACTCCAGAGGGAATTGGCATGGACCCTTCAAAGGTAAAGGCTATATTATCCTGGCCTGCTCCCACGTCCGTGAAACAAGTTCAATCCTTCCTGGGGCTTGCCAATTTCTACTGGAAGTTTATACCCACCTTCTCTGAGATTTTTCAACCGATTGTTACTCTCCAGAAGAAATACACCCCCTTTGTCTGGTCTATTCCACAAGATAAGGCATTCCAACTCTTGAAGACAAAATGTACTCAAGCCCCCATTCTGGCCCAACCCGACATTGATCGACCATTCCTTGTGGAAACGGATCTCTAACTCCGCCATTGGAGCGGTGTTGAAGCAAGAATTTGAGGATAAACTAGAACACCCCATTGCTTACCTTTCACAAACCCTGACTCCCAGTGAGACACACTACTCCATCCTGGAAAAATAACTTTTAGCCATCCGCCAAGCCTTCACTGAGTGGCGACATCTACTCCTGGGAGCTAGATATCCAGTCCAGGTCCGCGCGGACCACCAAAATCTTCAAATTCTACAGTCATTAGAGTGTCGGAACAGTCGTTGGGCCTTCTTCTTTGCCCAGTACCAGTTCCACATCACTCATGTTCCTGGATCACAAACCTTGACTGCTGACGCCTCATCTCGACGGCCTGACTATGAAACTACCGAAGATAAGGCCTATCCTAAGATGTTTTCCCACACGATTTTTGTAGCTCAAGCAGTCAATCTCCTGGAAGAACTCCGAGTACAAACCCAATCCTCTGAACTCTGGAAGAATATTTCAAGAAAGAGTCAATGGAACCTGAGAGTCAAGGAAGGACATTTGTTCAAGGACAACGCTCTGCTCATTCCCACACAAAAATTACAACAAAGGATAATAAACCTCTGTCATGATACCCTTCACTCCGGACATCGTGGCATCGCCAACACCCTCCACCTCATACAAAGACAATTTTGGTGGCCTGAAATGAAGACTGACGTACAACTATACGTCAGAGCCTGTGCAATCTGTAGTCAGAATAAACATGACAACAAGAGGCCGGCGGGTCTTCTGCTACAACCTGCACTGCCAACAAGGCCATGGGAATTTATCACAACAGACTTCATTGTGGAATTACCACCTTCCAGAGGGTACACCACCATCATGGTCACCATTGACTTATTCACTCATATGGCTCATTTCACACCCCTCAGTAAGCTACCATCCTCATCTGAACTGGCTGGAATCTTCCTGGAGCACATTTTCCGCCTTCATGGACTTCCTTCCAAGATAATTTCCGATTGAGGACCTCAATACGTCTCACAATTCTGGAAACACCTCTGTCAAATATTAGGAATCCAACGCGCTCTTTCATCAGGTTATCACCCTCAAACCAACGGAACCACAGAACGTGCTAATCAGACTCTGGAACAATAGCTTCGATGTTTTGCCACTAAGGTTCAGGATGACTGGTCGCTCCTGATACCCGTGGCTGAATTTGCCTATCACAATTCCGATCATTCAGCAGTTAAGACCAGTCCCTTTTATTGCAGCCAAGGATTCCATCCATCAGTTCTGCCCTCAGTTCTTCCACAACCCACACCGGTACCTATTGTCGACTCCTGGATTAAAACACTCATCAACATACATAAGGAGACCAAGGAGCACTTAGAGAAGGCCAGAGCACAGACCAAGAGATATGCGGATTCCAAAAGAAGACCTGTGCCTTCTTATTCAGTTGGAGATCAAGTCTGGTTGTCCTCGAAATTACTACCC
Organism: Ambystoma mexicanum; assembly: GCF_040938575.1. Classification (NCBI taxonomy): domain Eukaryota; kingdom Metazoa; phylum Chordata; class Amphibia; order Caudata; family Ambystomatidae; genus Ambystoma; species Ambystoma mexicanum. The sequence continues at coordinate 836,611,933 of NC_090923.1, forward strand.
GGACATCTACGGCCTAACAAATTGGCCCCCCCGGTATTATGGTCCGTTTTCCATCAAGGAAATTATAAACCCAGTCTCATACCCGCTCAAGCTTCCAGAATCCTGGAAAAAGATTCACCCAGTTTTTCACACCTCCTTATTGAAACCTTACATTCAATCCTCCCGGAAATCCTGCAGACCCACTCCTGTGGTGGTGGACAATCAACTGGAATATGAAGTGTCCCGGATATGTGACTCCAGGTATAAACAGGGTCAGCTTCAATACCTGGTTGAATGGAAAGGATATCCCCCCAGTGAAAGAACTTGGGAACCACTTTCTAATCTGAATACCCCTCGACTGCTCAGAAGATACCACCTCATACACCCGGGCAAATCTGGAGGAACAGCTTTTTGGAGGAGGCATGCGGTCATGACCCACAGGACTCGCCCCTTTTGGTCTTCCTGGTCCTTATCGCAACATGCCTTGTATTCCCTGACACTCCCAACATGGCCGCCCAGCGTGACACGCCTTCCGCGGTCTATACGTTGAACGTAACGTATTGTACTAATAGACCGCACCCCAGCGGCTCCGCGAGTCTCAATGCTATTGCCAAGTAGCGATCAGACGTGTGCTCCATAGTTCGCTGTATTGCTTTCCTGGTTCCTAGCTTTTCTACTCCCATTCCTTGCCCCTTTCCCTGTTCCTCTTGCTTCCTGGACTCGTGCACCATCAGCACGCCTTCTTCGTTTCCCGGATCCCCGGATTGCTGCATCCCGGCATCTTAAACGCACGCTTCAAGTCCAGGTCTGTCCGCAAGAAGACAACGCCCACGGAGTCCAGCAAGGATCGGTCTCAGGTGAGAAGGGGGTAACTCTGTGACACTCCTGCTGCTCATACGAGCACCAATATAATCCCACCTGATCCAGATAGGTGTCTATATCCGCTTGTGTGGTCCTTATCTGAGTAGAGTACAGGTGACTATAGAATTTATGAAATTCCTGAACTATCTTCTCATCCTCAAATTGATCCACCCCATTAACATCAGTGATTGTTGTCATCCTATTCTCCTGCCCACACATACGGGTGGCCTTAGCGAGTGACCGTTCCGGGGCTTGGCCTTCCCCATACTGCCGAGGGGCCCTCCTGTCCCACTGGTATTTCACTTCCCTTTGAGCAAGAGCGTGAAACTCCTGGAGTTTATGCATAATTTCCCTTTGTTGAAGCTTGGTTGGAGTAGGAGCCGCCTCCTGCAGGAGGCGTATCTCCTCCTCCTTGTCAGCTAGGTCTTTCCGTATCCACCTCAGGATTCCCGATTCTTTAGCTAAACACACCCCCCTTATCACACACTTAAATCCCTCTCACAAGGAGCCCACTGAAGTCACAGAACCCTCATTGGTTTCAAAGTATAAATCTATCGCACTCGATAGTTCTTCCTTAAAGACTGTGGGCCTCATTACACGGTAGGCGGTAAGGGTTTACCGGTACCGGTAAGGGCACCGGTACGGTAAACCCTTACTGCCTTACTACGAGTTCCCTTTGCGGGATCCGACCTTAACGGCTGGTGTAAACCAGCCGTTAAAGTTGGGACCCGCAAAGGGACCTTGTTGCTAATTACGGTACCGCAATTTCCGGTACCGTAATTAGCTCCTTTCCCATTCCCATTGAGCCCTATGGGGCAAAAATGGGAATGGGGAAGGGCCATGGAGAAAGGGGGAATAGCACCATGGTTTACTGCCTACCGTGTAATGAGGCCCTGTGTCTGTAAGGCCATCACTCTTAAATTGCCAGGGGGGCCTCACCCCCACCCGCCCCCTCAGCAGGATGGTCAGCAGCACAGGGGCATGATCCGAAAGAGTACAGGCCAATATTTCCACCCCACCGGTCTGCCCCAGGAGCTCACAGGATATTAAAAATAATCTATTCATGCAGCTGAGGTATGTGGAGTGGAGTAATGTGTGAACTGATGTCCTGCCAGGTTCCTCACCATACATCCTCCATTCCCCACACCACCAACATTCCCCGAATTCTATCAGAGCATCTACTGCGATCCCTACGTGTGACACTTCCCATCTGGTCCAGGGTCTGGTCTAGCATAGAATTTCCCCCTCCGGAATACCCCCCAGCTGCCTCTCCACCCATTCCAAAGTTTGTGTTGTGTCCTGATTAGGGCCAGAGTAGCAAATCAACATGTATAACTTCCCTTGAATAATCCCTTGTACTATCAATGCCCTACCCTCCTGATCCCGCACCACCTTGGTCTGCCGGAATCCCACTGAGTTATTCACCATAATACACCCCCCCCCCCAGAATAAGAGGAATAAGAGGAAAAGCACCCCCAACTTTTACCATATTTAGACTCGGTTTCCGCCGTCAGGTGGGTTTCTTGAAGGAAATCCACCTCCACCCGATGGCGCCTCAGGTACTGCAAGACCTTCTGGCATTTAGGGGGGTTGGTTCAACCTCGGACATTGCAGGTCATGAGCCTAAGTGTCCCCATTGCTGAATAACATACCATGGATACCCGGATCTCTTATTAGTCTGTGCACATGCCCCGTCCGTCCCCCTCAGATCCCACCCTCCGCCCTTACCAACAACCCCCCAACTTGTCATTGTTTAGTCTTCCCTCACACCCCTCACCACCCCCATCTGTCCTTCTCCCCCATTCACCCACTGATACCCCCAACATTGCAGTGCAGTAACAACCCCAACCATAAAAAATGATCAAGCCTTCGCTATAGGGAAGGCTAGGAACCGACCCTCCCCGCACGCGCTTAACGTGATATTTCCAAAACACTCAGCCACCGCCTATAGCAAGAACCATAGATAGCTTACCCCGCCTTATAGACCCCGGGGCTATCTCATGTGTTGTTATCTCGAGGGCCCAAAGGGCCCGGCAACATATCTAGAAAGGTACTGGCCTCTTCAGGGGTCTGAAAGAAAAACGGTTTGCCTTGATGCTCAACCCTCAATTTTGCCAGTATGAACACTGTATATTTCATGCCTTTATCCCGAAACCTTTTCTTAACCACAATAAATGTTCTTCTAGACGCCTGAACTTTATCAGAGAAATCGGGGAAAAAACGTATAGTGTCTCCTTTGTAACACACTATGCTCTTCTCCCTTGCCTTACGGAGGACAGCATCCGTGTCCCAATAATTCAACAGGCGGGCAATCAATGGACGGGGTTGGGACCCAGGAACCGGCCTTCTGCCGCTCGGGACCCTGTGCGCTCTTTCCACCACACAGAGAGATGAAAAACCTTCGGGCCCCAATGCCTCCCAGAGAATCTCCTCCACTAGCTCCTCTTTTGCAGTCCTGCGTCTCCGACAGCCCCACAATCCTAATGTTATTCCGTCTGGAACGCGACTCCAAGTCTTCCTGCTTCTCTGCGAGCTCCTTCAGAGCCCTCCTGACGGCGACCATATCTCTGGATGTAGAGGTCGTCTCATCCTCCACTCTTGAGACCCTGCTCTCCGCCTCATCCAGCCTCTCCCCATGCTTGTCTAACTTCACCTGTATAATGCCAACCTCGCAGGTCAAGGAATTCAGTTTCCCGTCTAGAGACTGTATACCAGATTGTAGTTGTATAAACATTTTCTTAATATCTTGAAAGGCAGTCGCTTGGTCCTCAGGGAATGTCGAAGGCTGGACCTCCTGAGACTCCTCTACTAATTTATTTCCTTTCGCTTGTGATGACATGTCAAAGTTCAGTGTAGCCTGCTGCTTACCGCCTTTGCCAGCCTTAGACATATCGCCCAGCACTGGCCTGTAGGATTTAACACAGTGCAGGAGGGATTTATCCACCAGTATCTAAGCACAGACCAAGCTCCTCAGATTCACCAACGGATGGCTTCCTCTGCCTGCAGGGTGTCTCGCACCACCTGGGCCCTGCGGAGGAAGGAAAACATGGTCCCACTGGCAAGCCCAGCACTGCCTAATCTAGGCTCCTCTCACCACTGAGGCTATCAATTCCATATGCAGCCTGCACAGTCAAGTCCTCCATACACCGCCTCTGTTTGCGTTGTTGTCCCGGATGCCAGCGCAGAACCTCAGTCCATATGGGAAGTTCGTAGCTGCCCCCTGCTCCCAGCTGCACAGAGAGACGGCGGAACAACCTCGTCTCCCGCCTGCTCTGGGTGTTGTTGCTCCACCGGTCCTTCGGTTCCAGTGTCCGCTGCGCAGCTATGTGAATGTAGAGAGCTGCCAACAGTTACAGCCCAGTCTGGCCCCCGCCTCCCAGGGAGCCCTGCGCTGCTGTGGGCACTCACCGCAGCTGGGCCCCTCCAATTGCTGGACCCCTGTGTCCGAGTCGATGCGCCTATCGTGGCCCTGAGGGGTTGCCACCAGATGGGCCACACGTCGCTCGGCTCTCCCTCCGCCGCCGCCGGTGAATCCTGCAATACTGCTCTCCACTTCCCCTCCAACGAGCATCCCACGGGAAAGCTCCAGCCTCCTCTGTGCTGTCCACTGCCCGCTTACCACCTGGATCCGGGCGTGGGTCCCCCAGCATGACTCCTCTGCCTTCGCTGCACCCGGGCTCAACACAGTCCGCACTCTCAGCCCCTTGGGTCCTCCTGGAGAAGCACCACAAGGGTCGCGCCGGAGAGACCAGCCAGTCCATTGCTGCTCCTCCCCCAAACGGTGGTCTAGGCATGCTGTTTGCTGTCTCTGCCACTGACATGCCGATTTAGGCTTTCCCCACTCCGATTTGCTCCAGATCCTCTATGTTTCACAATCCCATCAGTTTTGTGGTGGCTGAAGTTTTGGAAATCGTCCGGATTAGTTGCCGGATGTATGTATGCAGTGGGGCTTCACCGGCCCGCAGCCATTTCGGTCGGGCTCTCTAGCGCCCCCCTTCGACAGACTTTTTAGAGCACTAAAACTCCCAGTTGCCATAGCAGTAGTTAAATGCACAGCTCACACCAAAGGAGCAGATTTTATCTAATGTGGAAATCAAGCTGCAGATGAGGAAGCAAAACAATTGTTTATTCAGAAGATATTATGAAATTTGAGACACCTGATGTGAATGAAAGCATGGTGGTGATGATGAGTTTGCATGTAAGCTTTAATAATTTGTCTAAAACTCAGTTGATGGAAATTAAAGGGGAAGCACTGCAGGATGAGAAAGACCTGTGGATGTGGAGGGGGGTGTTCTTTAACTCCTTCCGAATCATTGTGGTGATAGGAAAGCACTGGTAAACCAGTGATGCCTGCAGCCTTATTAACGGTGGCGTTGGAACAGCTGTACTACCCTGCGCATGTCACTATAGAAAGTCTCGCAGCGACCATTGCAGAGGAATGGTGTGTTCCGAATTTGTTAGAACACGTTGCATTTTATGTAGTAAACTGCATCGTATGTCAAATGTTTACTGCTGGGCACACACTGCGTACAGTTAGAGGAGTCATCCCGAGACCTAATGGTCCTTTCCAACATTTACACATCAGCTATGTCAATATGCTGCAGGTCTGTAATCGATACAGATATATGATAGTGGTAGTATATCCCTTTTGAAGGTGGAATGAAGCTGGTCCATGTACCCATCCAGATTCCACCCGTGCAGCAACATTTTCTGTACGAGAAGTGTTTCCTAGATGCAGAATATGTGAAGTATTAAGATCAGATAATGGCCCTCCTTTTGTTAACAAAGACTTTGAACAGATCATCATGTTGCTCAGTATAAAGCACAAGTTTTCATCAGCTCAACACCTGCAAGGGAACAGGATCTGTGAGAGACTCAACGGCTTGTTTAAAAAAAGAATAGCCAAATTGAAGCTTACCTTGAAAAAAGGATGGTTGCATTGCCTATCACTGGCATTCATCGCCTATCACTGGCATTGTATACGTTGAGAAATCAACCAGGTTCCAACCACCATCTTACACTCCACGAAAAAGTGACAGAGAGGTGGATGAGGACACCCCTCACACCTCCATCTAGAACTATAAGTGATGCCCAGACAACAGCAGAATTGTTTGTAAAGGAGTTACATGCCTACTTAACATGTATGACTACAAGTATCTCTATCCTTTCAGATCAGCTCAAGCGGAAGGGGTGTGGGGCTCAGAACACAGATGGAGATCATGCAACAAACGGATTTGAAAAATAATATCTACCCAAACCTTTCCCCAGTGATCAGATCTTGATTAGGAACTTCACGCATAAATGGAACGAGCCGCGCTTTAACGGCCCGTTTGTCGTGGAGGACGCAACGCCTTCAGCAGTTAAAGTGCTAGGAAGACGTGTGTGGTTATTTCTCGGAGACATGAAGATCTACACTGGAGAACCCACTTCACTCCCACCCCAACCGGAAGCAAGCATTGGGGAAGAACCTCAGCACATGCAGACGAGATCCATGACGAGGAAGAAGGATGCAGAGACTGTCAAATAAACAGGCAGAATACTTTGGATTTTGGCTTGTTTCAGGACAGTCTTGCTAAAAAGGAGTGAAAGAAGGCTATTTGTTCTTAAGCCACAGGAGCTTGCTAAACATTGGACTGAGACACATTTAAGTCTTGATCGAGAAGGAAAGATGCCAGATCTGGAGTTCATTTTTGACAACTAGAAAAGGGAACTGTTCCCTGATTCCTTGCTCACTAAGTTTCTTTTCAGAGGTACCCATGGTAGTGCCTGATGGCCACGTTCACAGGATTTTTCTTGCAGTTTTTCTGTTCATTCTTCATGCATATCCTGCGCTTGTGGGGAGAACTACTAACATTCATCTGTTCCTGCAAGATCCTAAGAATGGCCCAATCGTGAGGAGATTGCTCGCAGCTCTAATAGAGCAGATTATCCAGCATCCTGAGTACAGTGGGGAAACCACAAATGCCCCTATCTGATGAGAATGCTCATAGATTAGTAGGGTTGGTTTTCCATTATATGAATGTGGAATGCCCACATCTTGTTGGAAGACAAACTGACGTTCACACTTTCTTGAGAGCTCCGAGGAGAACAGTAGCACTTAACGAATTGCTACGTCATATAATTGAACAGATCAATTTATATTCTGAGCGAACATTAAGAACGTTGTGAATCAGAATTTTGGAGGAAGAGTTCCAGAGCCTACTATCTGTAGTCTTTTACTTCTTGCTGGAAATACATCCATATTTTGTTTGGCAACTTTTTACTGTACATCAAGAACCCTGTTAATCGTCCTGCAATCAGCCAGCTGTTTGAAGAGCTTGTTGAGAAGATCATGATATTGCCAGAGTATTGCATGATAATACCCAAATAAATTTGGATTTTTCCTTCCTTAAAAAATAATGGGTAATATCGACAGCAACAATAATGTTGCTAATAATGAGAGGCCCTCACAACGAGCAAGAAGCTACTGCTGTATGAAGTGGGCCTATCTATATGTTATCTATATATACATCTTGTTTATTGTGATTCTTATTTCACTCACAGTACGTACTGCTTACTATTTGGATCCAAATAAAGCAGGGATCCCTGTGTATCTTCCTATGCAGCCAGATGTTACTGATGTGGCAACTACAAGGCAGCCAAGACCTTATGTGATTGTCCCCACTCCAGTAGACTGTGTAAAGGTTCTTGGCTCTATGACAAATGTCACTAGACATTCATACCCAGGAAAGAGTGCTATATAGATTTTTGTTGAGCACCAGAAACAGGCTTGTAAGGAAAGGCAAAGGAAAAGATCCCCTAGGAGCAAACATACACAAGTAGCACATGTAAAAGCACCAATGTTTCTGACAAATGTTCCTATGATTGGTCCCATAAGAAGGAATTATTCTGACATACTTCATGAGATGATTATAGAAGCTCATAAGAAAAGAAAGAGACCTAAAAGAAGTGCTAGGGAGGATGATCGGGAGTTGAATAATTAACCAGATAGTACAGCACACTTGGGGAATAACAAATGATCAGCATATGAAAGAAGTAGGAAGGAGAATCTCGAAGGAGGAATGCTTTATGTGCACTCCTGCCTTACAGCATGGGGAAGTCCAAGATCTTCATAGCTATTGAAATAGATGTCCTGACAGCACATTGTCTATCACACATTGCATTCCGCCATACAAGAGGTCAGCTCATGGGCCGAACAACCTGTCTCAAATGAGCAATTGAATGGACAGATCCAGAAGAAGATGATTATGTCCAAGACACAAAGACGAGGCTAAGCGCTCATACCAGGAATCATGTGATCAGATATGAAAAACCTGGAGTAAAAGGAGCTGGAATTAGATGGGAAGTGAACAGAAGACTGGAGAGTCAAGGGAAATATGCAGAAGAAATTCGTAATGGGAAAAATAGAGGCTAAATGCAGATCTGGGGATCAGTGCTTTCACCAGATGGTTGGGAAGAAGGTGTGGTGATCTGCAGAGACTGGATAATAATGGGTCACTATCAGCCAACTATTGAAAATGCAGAAATGCTGTGTAAACGTTTGTGGTCAAAACTTGCTAAACTACTAACATGGGTCGAAGATAAAGGAGCACCATTGCAGATAGCGCATTTCGAAAGTGCAAAGCTTTGCGTCAGAAACAATGGCACAAGAAAAGTCCGAGAAAACCAGAACTGTGGTCGAATCTTTGAGGCACAAGGGATGAACATTGGGACAGAAGTGATCATGGATCACTACTAGGCGTGCAGATCTAGAGATTACATGAAGCTGCCCAAGGACTGGGGAGGACGATGTTCTATAGTAAATGTTCACGTTCCAGCTTTGGAGATTCCTTAAAGTGACTTAAACATTGACACCTTTCCTAAAGCATATGCTCACCTGAGGAAGAAGAGATCTGTGGAGCTAATAAATAGAATGAAAAGAGAGAACTATTTCTCAGCCAAGCCAATAGAAGCCTTTGATTCCATTCCAGGTGAACACAGACTGTTCAGCCAGACTTCATTGATATTCATGTTGATCTTCATGCCAAGAATCCAGACTGCAGCAAATGCTAAATGGCTGCTGATCACCAGATGGGAGTTGTTGCAGACAATCAACACTACCATAAAGGGATTAAATGCTATCATGGAAGAGCTGAGAGCCATACGACGGAGGACTCTTCAGAACAGATACGTCCTAGACATGATCACAGCTATGGATAGAGGTGTTTGTGCAAAAATTGGAGAATCATGTTGCACATTTATACGTTCTCATGATGATGAAAATGGCACCTCGACAGAGGCCATAGAGATGCTGACAAAGCTGCACATCCAAATGGTTGATGAAGTGGAGGACATTGCTAATGATAGCTGGTTTGGATCACTCTTTTCTTGGGTTCCACAATGGATGGCAGATATGTTCAAATTTCTTGGAGCCCTGATAGTGATGGAATTACTTGAATTCTGTGTGGTTAGGATAATAATCTCACAATTCAAGAAGACTGCAAAGAAAGCCATACGGATGAAGGTCATGATTGATGTTGAGTCCGGATGGAACATTAAAGTGTTGACAGATGACGAAATCAGAGATTCCGTGAAGGCCATCGTCCATGCACCTGAGAGAATGAAATTCCTGTATCCGAAGAACCATAAGAAGTATGTAGGAAAATTGATTGATTGCAGTCCAAGTGGCTAGTGCATGCTCATGACTTGGAACAAGGATGAGCATGTGAAATCAGATGGATGACTGAAAGGAGTCATAAAGATATGGGTCCCAAAGAAGCATTTCTTCAGAAAAGGATGTCTAGCTGTGAAGGGTGATGAGAAAGTGGTCGATGAATCACCCAGAGGGGGGAGTGTAGAGAAGGGGCCAAGTGCCCCCATGTCAACATCTCGCCCATATTGCCTATATGTTGGGAACCAGAGTGTGAAACATGTGCAGTACCAGTGAAAATACCCATACCAAGGAGAATTCTAGAAGCAAGGTTCCCACTGAGAAAGCCATACCTGCATCCAAGATAGTATGATGGCCATTTGAATGAAATCCCAGAAGAAGCATGAAAAGAAAGCAAAAGAGCAGATTGGTGATATCATGCAGAGTAAAACTGACGCACCTAGAAGAGATGCAGGGACACGAAAGTGAAGATAGTCTATAAGGCATCAAGAAAGTATTAAAATGAGAAACATCTTGGGCTCGAGATGAAGAAAGTTATGCTACAGAAACAGTTGAAAATATCAAGTTATTTTACATGTGTACAGATGCAAAGAACACAAGCAGACAAAGTATTCTTGAGGCTAGCTATGTAGTGAATAGATTGCGGAAAGCGCTAATGTATACATATATCGGAGTAAATAAAGAATGGATGTTTCCACTACATGTTATAGCAGAGCTGCACCAGAGAAGGAAGGCCTTTTCCAGTTTGTCGCAGTTGAAAAAAACTATTGAATTACAGAAGTGAATCTCAGAAAGGCGAGGCTGGCTCAGCCCCAAGACGCCAAGGTCTTATTGGAATGGGATGACCAGATGTTAGTTACAACCATGTGAAAGAATGAAACTCCTGTTCAGAAGGCATGGACGAAAACAAGATAGACGGCAGAGATTTATCAAATAGTAGTATTTTAAATGCACCAGAGCTCGAATTTGTAGTCTTCAGTCACGTGGATAGATGGAACTGAACAAACATGACGAACCACACCTACGCAGAGGGGCAGAGCGTGCCTCTACTCCCCTGAACTCTCCAGAGCAAAGAACATTTTCAAGGCCAAGTTCAAAGCCTCAATTGACGTGCAGACCACTGAGGTGATGATATGCTAATTGATGGGAAGCTATGGTTATGACCAGCTCACCAGCACATGGAAGTCCAGCCTGCATGCTGCTAACGTGGGTGAAAAAGTACTCTAAAATGTAAGAGTGCCAACCAATTATAGGGGGCTGCGTAATTAAGAGTCCTATAGATTATATAACTAATGGGACTTTGTGTATTTAGTGACGTTCATAGTGACTTCCTTGAAGGGTGGGCTTAGTAGTCCCACCTGATGTTGTGGAACCCATCACTTTTTAGACTAGTATGGAGCGTATACTTAGATGTTCCCCTTAAGCCTTTCACATTTGTCACTCGGTTTTTGCAGTTTGCCACGTAGGATGACGTCAGCAAATATGTAGGTTAACGTCATCAATGATGAGTTTTTTTATATAAAGAATGTTTTTTATTAAATGCATTGAGAGAACATGCTCTGAGACGGCCGTTGATGTCCGTTGTACTCCTTGTTTTAGATAATTGATATTAAAACAGTCAACTTTGCCAACTTCCTGAGTCATTTTGATTATTGATGTTTGGGTATCTTCTGCATCCTCATTCATCTCAAAGTATTGCTACCTCGTCTTTAAGGGCTGGGTCGGCTGTCCAGGTTCACCGTGGTTGAGAATGTGTAGTACTTCTTTGTGACAGATGGAAACGTGGTGATCTCTGGGTTCTTGTAAAAATAAGATGCACCTGCCTCAAAATTATTAAATGTGAACTTGATTACCACTCCTACGTTATCTATGCTCAACTAATTCATTTCGAACCGCCCATTGAATGGGCCTGTTACGCAATGAGAGTTACGGAATGGATTATTTATTAATTTATTTATGTGTGCATTTATTTCAGCACACAAAACCCTTAGGAATCTAGGAGCTAGTTGCAGTTAATTATCATGCCATGTCCCCCGCCCACCTCCCCATTACCTCTCTGGGGGTTACACCTGAATCCCTGCATATCCCCCCACCACCCTTCCATCTCCCTGCTAGCCTTATATGGGGGACAACCAGTAACTCCCGCCATTCCCCTCCCTCTTTCATCCTCCTCACCCCCCACTGCCCAGTGTACTCACCCACCACCTAATCTACCACTGCACTTACCACCTGCTTCGTGGGACTGGCCTGTCCTGTCTATTTCGCTGTCCATGTATTGCAGGGGGGATGTTTCACACTAGATGTTGTGTGAGACGTCTTCTGAGCAATCCATGGTGCGGCCACCATTAGCCGTCCCAGGGTTTCATACAGACAGATGAAAATTTAGGAACTTTCTTAATAAATCAATTTACTTTACACATAATGTTATCCTGATGGAAGATACACTGGCTGGGGCAGTTCATTCCCACCGCCACCTCCGCAAATTCATATGCCTCATCGTGCAGCAGCGTCACTAGAAATCAGTATTTGGGGGGGCAAATGAGGGGGCACAAATACAATAAGGGGCAGCAGGGTGGTGGCACATCAAATAATGGTAGGGTGACCAGACATCCTGGTTTTGCCGGGACTATCCTGGAATTGGGCCCTCTGTTCCCCACCATCCCGAGTGATTTCTTTACTTTGTAAACCCTGTCCCATCCCGGTTTTAGGCAAAAGGATGGTGTCTGTCCCAAGTTTTGGTTAAAGGGAGAGTGACAACTTCACGATTAATAATAATAATTTGTTTTTTATATAGAACTTTATTCTAAAGCTCTTTACGTAGGACATATTTACATACAGTACTATTATTACCAAATCGAAATTGGTACTTAACAATAATAAACTAAATTAACATCGTAACACTATCATAATTCTTCCATCGCTCGATGGGCTTGAACCCCCAACACTTCCGGTACCAGCCACGCATTTACTGATTGCGCCACAGCAACGCTTAGAAATATATAAACAGCACGGCCTGTAAAATCATTTCGAGCACAAGCTCCTATTCATGCAAAACCGCACAACTTACATTATATATTCATATAAAGGGGCAGTGATGGAAATAGTGCGTGGCCAGGTGGTGGTAAGGGTGCTGGGGAAGGGGCTGTCATGAGTGAGGGTGGGGAGTCCTTTTTGTATTGTTCACCATCTCAGTTTTTCATCTTGAAAATCTGTTCACCCTAAAAAAGGGTCAACAGGACAATAACAATGTTTTACCAAGCTGGCTTTGGGATGCTTGTTCAGGTCCCATGTCACCCAAAATGAGGAAAATATAATAGTGCGCAAGGAAATGCATGTGCGCAACTCCAGGGGGTGGGGCCACGCAATGTGGGGATAACAAATGTAGTGTTTTTCAGTAGTCATGGGAATGTAGGTAGGCCTCGGCATAGGCCGTGAGTAATAGCGAAGTACAAAAGGTGAAATGTAGTGTACCAATGCAAACGTAGGCCCTGGTCCCCACCATGAGAAATACTGAGGTACTGCCATACTTAAAGTCTGTCACACTCCATGGCGAAAATAGCAGCGTGACATGGCAATGCGGTCTGAATCACTTTCCCATCCCAAGCCCCAGCAGGGAAACCGAACGTAGAGGCCATCAGGCCTTATAGATAAAATAAGATTGCCTCGTGTTGCAGGCCTGTAGAACCCAAAAGGAATGTGAAGGGATGACCCTGGACAGGGCTGCGTCCGTCCGCGAAAGACCAACCCATGGCAGCCGGGGCAGAGATTCTGAGTTGCTAATGGCCCAGTCTAGATTTAGGGCACTAGTGCCCCCCAGAAAGATCATCCCTTTTGAACTGCCAGGTCCCCACAAACAATACCCCTAATTCCTTCAGACTGTGACTGATTAGTGTGGTCTCCAAGATGCCCAGAAGTAGCCTCCAGGAGGGGCAGACGATAAGGGGGGGGCAAGGAGTGAAGCATCCTGGGATTTGTACTACGAGGAGCACAAGGTGAGGAGGATTGATTTTACTTGGTTGGTTGTCTGGAGGTTTACCTTACACTGGTCAAACAAATGTGACGTTAAGCATGTTCAGAGTAAGACAATAACATTTTGCTTCAAATTAATAAACATCCTAAAACGTTAACTCATTTTCAACCGTTGCAAAAATGCCTTATGCACTCAGCAAGAGACTGCATACTTTTAACTCAAGCTGACAACACTCCCAGCACAGCTTCAAATAATTTGTAGTTGGTATTTAACAGAAGAGACATCACTTCCAGCTCAGCTTTAAATAATAGCCAGTCAAAAAGAGTCAGATTAACAGATGAGGGATCCCTCTTACCTCTGTTTCAAGTGATAGTCAAGAACAGTCTGTTTAACAGATGAAATATCACATACAGGTGCCAAGTACAGGGCGAAAGAGGCAACTGCTCTATTGGTTATTTACCAATGGTTGACGGAGTCTCTCCCTTTGCCGCCATCAAATTTACAGCTTTCAGTTTCTGACTGTACATGCCAGTAGTGGCTGGTAAATGTTTTAATTGGAGTGGTGTAAAAATGTCAGAGCGACCAAGCGTACCGAGGGAGCCTGAACCCATCAATTGGGACTAGGGGAATTTCTCTTTCCCGAAAATAATGGCTTAAAATTGTGCATTCTACAGTACACTTTTTGGGGAAATTGGGTGAAAAGCCAAAGAGTTTGCAATTGGTTTTGTAGGGTAACTCATGAAAGAAATCCAATAGATGCAAGTCACCAAAAGTGTACAGGAGCATTTCCCCAACACATTTTCATGATGCCTTTGCCCACAATATATGCCAGTATAAATATATGTTCATGCTAACTGTGACCATACATTTCTGCCTGCTGCATCAACATATGTCATTATTCCCATATAAGAACATACTCATATCCTCAGGTTTGCTTTGTGCATAATGCCAGTTATTGTTATTGTATTTATTGAGTGCAGACCTAGCTTCGAGAAACAACCAAGCACAAAATGCCAGTAATGATAGTATAGAAAAACAAACCCATGCCTGTCCTGCCAACATATGAAAGTTTCCCGACCTAAGAACATACTGCAGTCAGCTTTACCATTGAAAATGCCATGCCACAGTATGAAAACATGTCCAAACTGACTGCATCAAAATGCCAGTATAGCCACGTAATAACACTTATCATGCTTGCTTTAGCAAAGATGCCCAATACAACATGTCCTGCCACACTATAAAATGGCTAGATTAGCTGCACCATAATGCAGTGTAGTCTAGTAATAACACTGATCATGTTTCCTTATCAAATTTGCTCCATACAAAATATCATGCCACAGTAAGAAATGGCTAGACTGGCTGCACTAAAAATGCCAGTCCAGCCACGTAATAGACTGGCTGCACCAAAATGCCAGTTTAGCCATGTAATAACATGTATCATGCTTTCTTTATCAAAGATGGCCAACACATAATGTCATGCAACAATAAGAAATAACTAGGCTGGCTGCATTAAAATGCAAGTCTAGCTACATGCTAACACTTATCATGTTTGCTTGCACTGGAGCTGATTTTGGCTTATGGCAAGTGGGGTTGTGCAACAACCCTCATCCCACCAAATTCGGCTCCACGGCCCAGCACATGCACACACATTCACACACAAGCACACGCAGCATGCATTCGCTCATTCATATGCCCACCATCATACACTCATTCATTACACATAATACAAGCCTACATACTGTGACAAATCACAGGATTTTGTCACTTTTCCCCAGGGGGGAGCATTTCCTTGTAAGGCTATTGAGGTGAGGCTGCTACACAATGCCATCCTGGGGGTAGAGGCAAGTGGGACCTCACAGGGAGAGACTTCCTCAGTGGGCACAAGGACTTGAGTTCTGACAAGGAACTCCCTTTCCAACTGTCTCAACAACCGAAAGCTAGTGAAACCTGAAGGAAGAAAACAGGACAAATTACTATACATGTGCTACTGTGATATTCCACCTGAGAAAAAGCATCTGTCTGGTGTTGTGACTAAGAAAACCAGTGGAACAATAATGAGCACCAGTTCAAAACGAAAGATGGAATACAACATTACACAGAGCAGAGCATCAGAAGTATTGGAGGAGACACCAGAGGGAGAGAAACTCTGGAAGTTCAAAACTGCTGTGTCAGCGAAGCAAAATGAGAGGCAAATAAGGTGCGGCTTCCTACACGGGGCCGGAAGCCAGTACACAGAGGTGCCTGCATTGCACCAGGAAGCCGAAAGGCTCTGCAGAGCCGAATCAAGTAATGCAAGTCTCTGGAGAGAGATATCCAGACCTGACAAGTGGGGAGAAAATACTGGGAAGCACTTCCCAGGCAGTGAAGTCATGGACAAAGCGATACCGCAGAGGGTATCGGAGAGAGGGAAAGAGAAAACTGAAGTTGCTGTCCTAACCCACGGAGAAGAGTTCAAGAGGTGAATTACTGACCCAGTGATGCAGTCCCGACACCATTAAGGTAATGGGAAGAGCGAGAGGCCCGGGGAGGTTAACAAGTAGAATGAATACTATACTCATTCTCGTCTCAGTAAGACACAAAGTAGTCAGAAGAGCAATAATCATCACTGAGTCCATCACACTCATACCAGTGAGACGCAAAGCAACCAGAAGAGTGGCAGTCATTACTGGGTACATCATACTCATCCCAGTTAGACGCAGAGTAATAAAAAGCAAGAAAACCATCACTGGGTTCATCATACTAGTCCCAGTGAAATGCCAATTGGTAATAGGATTGAGAACTCAGATAAGAAGAAGAAGATTGCTTACAATACTCAAGATACAAGTTGGTTTTCAGATAAAGAAAGACTTTCAGGTTTATGTGATAAAGCTCGAGTGAAAGAATATTAAGGAAAGGCAACGTCTTTAAAGGGAATTCTGAAAAGCCAAGAGAATTAGAAAAAACCTCTAAGGGAATTAAACAAACTGATACAACTTATAACCAAGAACTATCGAAAGAGTCAATATAATGGAACAATGCTGAGAAAGCAGCCCAGGAGAAGGGAGTCTTTTGTATTAGGAGTAGGGTCAGAGCTGGTAAGATTTGGACGGAGAACAGACTATTACTTTGGACTTCACAGTTAGTTCTGTTATGTAGGGAAACCCATAGTTTAGGGAAAGTGAGGCAGCGGATGCCTCAAAAGGTAATCAGCAGGATTTGACGCCCCAGCGTCAAAACTTTGCATCACCCCATTGTGCTGCAGTTGCAGCATCCACTTCTCCAATCTCAGTTGCGGGCGAACGGTGGAGCCATGGAGTATCAGCAGCAATGGTTTGTGGTCCGTGACAACAGTGACCAGCCACCCAAGACCTATATATATGAAAATACTGGCAGCCTACAGCACGGCCAGTGCCTTACGCTCAATTTGTGAGCACCTTACTGGCAAACACAATGGGCCTTCGAACACCTTCACCATCCACCTGTGTCAGAACTGCTCAGTCCTGCTGGACTTGCATCAACCAAACTTTCTGAATGGCAATTGGGGTTGAAGAGTGTTATTGTTGTGTTCACCACAAACGTTGCTATGGCCTTCTCAATTGCTGTCTTAGTGGTGGCATTCTACTCCCACACTGTTTTATTGTGGATAGGATTCCTCAGAGGTCTTGTGATTGTAGCCAAATTGGGAATGAACCCCACATCACCTGGCATAGTGGTTCATCTTGCCATGTGGTCCACATTGTCTTACCATTGCAGGAAACATCTGGGGATGAAATGCTGGGAATGTGGGAGTGGTCCACCACACTGGTCACATGATGATTTAGCTGGATCTTGACATCCGTGTTACTGTGGGTGGATTTATCTAGCTTGGCCTGGCAGCGTAGACCAGATCGCATGTGCCTGTTCAATCTTCATACCCTTCATTGCATCTTCCATGTATGATGCCCTCATGTTGCCAGCTTCTGTTCACTTCCAAGCTCCAGAATAAGTACCTGAGGCAGGCCAAGCTCCTTAAAAATGTGTTTCCCCAGTTGTGGCTCTTCTGGATAATTTGGCCTCCAATCTTTATCTCTTCATCGTGCAAAGCACATGTAGAGGCCAGGTGACTCAACCAGGTACAGAAGGCGTCGAACGACTCTGTCGGCTCTTGTTGCACCAGTCTCAACTGGAACCATTCATAGTCCACATTGACCATTTGTGTAAAATAGTTTGTTAAGGCGGCTTTGTTGTCTTCCTATGACCCATTACCCTGTGGTAAAGTTTTGAAAAGGTGGTGAGCTTCACTGTCGGCATAAAAGAGCAGCACCGAGTCCTTGGTGCCACCATCTCAGACGTTTGCAGCTCTGACACAAACTCACACCATAGCACCCATCATGGTCCCTGCGTAGCCGGTGAGCCCGCCACATCAAACTCTGGGACCAAATTGGTATGAAACTGCTGTGGCACCTGTTGTAGGCCTGCGCCGGATTGAAGTCCATACCTCCACCGATCATGGATGATGGCACCTCATCTTCCACGCCAACTCCTTAGGCGCCTATTTCACTTTGCTGTGAGAACCTGTTATCGAGCACTCTCACTGTGGAGAGTCGCTAACACAGGTGCTTACAGAAACACTCGGGCAGTGCAACAATTTTCTGCTGGCCACCCTTTCAGTTTGCTCCAGTCAGTAGATCACAGCACATGTCCTGTCATAGCATGTGGGCCACTCTGCCACCTTCTGCACCACCAGTTCATCTGCAGAAGGGGAATCACTTCTTCTCTCCACTATCTGAATGGCCAGCATTGGCGCGTGCCTCTTAATCAGTTATTTATTTAAATATTTATTTTTTTCAGGCGAGCGTAGCTAGCCTCTCCGTGCTGCGAGTAGGCAGAGACTGGGAACACCTTGCTGGTTGTCCACATTCTTTCCTCCACACAACGCACACCCACGATGTACGTGGTGGCATTTTGGCTGCGTGTCCCAAGCAACCACTTCGTCGCCAAGGCCTGATGTAGCCCGGTCCAAACAAACACGACACATTGAGGGTGGTGTTGTAACTGCTCGCCTCAGTAAGAGACGGGCCCCTTCATTCAGGGCTTCGCATCATGTCCGCCCTACTTTGCAGCATGTAGGGGCGGATGATATTGCATGTCTTACAGTAGAAGGCTACCAGGGTAGCTCAGCAGGTTGAGTGAATGTTACTGAGATGTCATATATTTAAAACTGGCTGTAAATCTTATGACTTTTTGCAAGTCCTTATAATAAAAAAAAAATAGTACTAGAAAATGCTTTCGGCCAGGGGATGGGTTGGGCTGCTGCCTGTATTCCGAGCAGGAGTGGGGGAATTTTTGCCCCATAGTGAAAAACAAAAGTTGGCACCCATGAACCCATAGTTTAATTTCCTAAAAACTGCTGTCAGCACAACAGAAGCATTTATTTGTAATTAAGCAGTTTGGCAAGCATATACAATCTTTAGAAATATATTTTGTGATAAAACACAAAGGAAGGGGCACAACAATTATAGGTTATTTGTGTGCTAGCCTGAAAAAAATAAATAAACACATTTTAAAGAAAACTACTGAATGTAAGTTTCAGAAGCATGTTTCATTTTGGAAATGTCGTTTTTGTTTTTTTCTATGCAAGTGTAAGCTGCACATTTGGAAAGCAATAGTGTGCCCAGCGTGTAGGAGGTCTGCTTTTAGCAGTGATATTCATGGCCTATTAATTCCCGTGGTGTCCCTTTTAGACTAGAAGAAAAAAAACAGGCTAGACAAATAGAGCGTGCAAATGCGCGAATGAAGACTGGGCAAAGGAGCACCTTTAAGACTCCTGGGAAAAGTTATTTTTTTTGGGGTGGAGGCCACCAATTGGGAGGGGGGCAAAGCAGCAAATAGGGGGGACAATTGTCCCCCATTGTTACCCTTTAGCAGACGCCTACGTCATCGTGAAATTGCCTTACACACTTCACAAGAACTCCCCTCGTAGCACCTATTGACCCGCATGGATGTCCTCTTAGAAGTCAAAGAATGGCAATTGAAAAAGCTTCCAATATAAGAGCTTCCCATTAAAATATGCTCTCACGAGCCAAGGGCGCGCAGCTTTCATTCTGCAATCCTGCAATGTAGTGGGTGTTCCGCAGAGGAAGGAAACACAAACTCGGAGACTATGAAGAAATAATAGGAGTACCGCCTGGACTGATGGCCCATCCCCTCCTGCACAGCTACTACCATTTGCAAATCCTTGTACGCGTCTATTTAAATGTCCCACTTATAAAATGCATTTGGCTTTTATTGGCGAGTCATTTGAATTCCAATACTATACACCGGCACCACATTCTTTAGATTGCACTATGCCTACCACTCCACAATTACTCAAAACATACAATGCCCGTGTGTGGCACGACCAACTGCACCGTAATCCAGCATTCACAATTCTGGAGTGGGGTACCTGCACGGCATCAGCGGCACACAGAACATACATTGACAAAGCCAATAGGTCTGGCTTTACTGAATGCCACTTGGTGTCTCACTTGCACAGCCACAGAACGCCCATGGACAGCCCCACATGCACAAGGGTGGCCAAATGCGAGGTGCAGTCTCATGCAGAGAGGTGCTGCTCTCAGGTGACATGTGAGGCTTCAGTTACCCCGGTGCAGCCAACTGCACCCGTCCACGGCGAGCCTATTCCCAGCGCATGTCGCAAATATAGCCCAGATACCAGAATAACATGGTAAGGGTTGTCTTCACATGTCTAGATACCCAAAAGGGTCATATGTGATATTGCTGAATCAACATAGTTTCTCGAAAATACAAGTGAATTGATACTTGCATAAACCTCAGTGTACCATACTGGACCTCCCCGGGATCTCACACTCAGGGTGGCAACATTATGGGCCTCATTATGACATTGGCGGTAGCCGTGCCTATAATAGAGGCCTGGCTGCAGCCGGTGTCAGTTTTTTTCCGGCACCCACGAATGGGCAATTACTGTGTCACCCGGTAATTGCCCATTTGCCGGTGCCGGAAAAAAGATGTTCCCCATTCCCATTCGGCCCCATAGGGCCGAATGGGAATGGGGAGGTCGGATGCACCGGCACCATTTATAACGGTGCCAGTGCATCCGACATGCTGAGCTCGCGGGTGCCTTTCTGCCCGCCAGGTCCGACCTGGTGGGCAGAAAGGCACCTGTGAGCACAACTCGTAGTTTGCTGGTCCGGGAACTACAGTACCGGCAAGCTTACCGGTACCCTAGTTCCCGGACCAGCAAACTTGGAATGAGGCCCATATGTGTTTTACTGACCTCTGCAACTGTATTCACTCTCCCCTCTGCTTCTCTGCTCTTTTTCACTTCTTATTCTCTGTTCTCTCCTGCTCTACCTTCTCCCTCCCTCTGCCCGCCCTTCCTTTCTTTTCTGTGGACTTATTCTATCAGAATCATACCTTGACCTAGTATGACAGCAATAAAGTTTGTCTCCTCCCCCCTCCCATAATTGTTCGCCTCCCCCACTTCCAGCACTATCTGAAATGTCGTCAGGCCTAGTACGATAGTCGCTTGTTTTGTTACTCTCTCTCCTTCTCATCCCTTCTCCCTCTCCTCTAATAAAATTCTGGCTCTACCAGAAATGTCGTCAGGCCTAGTACAGTAATCGCCTGTCTGTTTCCCATTCCTTCCTATCTGTGTCTTTGCACTTGCTCTATCTGAAATGTCACCAGGCCGAGTATGATAGTTAATTTCACATTCTTGTTGTTCATGGCTTCTAAGGTTGCTGGTCCGGTAATAACGATACCGGTAAGGGAATACCAGCATTGTTGACTGGACCGGTCGGTGTATTAAGACCTGCGATGACAGTGCTACTGGCATCTGCAGGGACCCGTTGTGACCGGATAGCACCTTCCCGGAATGGGCGCGGGTACGCGGCAGCCGTGCCAGTAACACCGGCTTGCCATACAGAAGTGCACATTATGAGGTTCACGGACATGCACTTACCTGCATCCAGATGCCGGTAAAAAAGGGTACCATGATGCCGTTAACACCGCCAGCGAGGGGCAGCCGTTAATAGCAATCTGCTGTGCTCAAACCTGCCACAGGTGCACACAATCAGCACAGGTGGAGGAAATGGAGTCTGGCACAGCACAAAAGGAGCACACCCACGCACCACACCCCTTCCAATCCCAAATGCTACCATTAGCAGTTGCAATAGTGGGGCTGGAGGACATGCCTGCACTGCTACTAGTCCAGCAGGCATTGAACCAGGGAATGTAGCAGAGGCGCAGGAGGAGAAGGAGGGTGAGACAGGGCCAGCACAGACCACCAAGACAGGCAGTTGTACCCCACAGGCAGCCACCAAACCCTCGCCTAAGGGCCAGTCCAGTTGATCTAACCCCTGCACAGATCCACACCCTGTACCGCCTGGACAGGGACACCATATGTACAATAGTGGACCTCATCCATGACGACCTGGTAAGCCTCATCAACATCCGGACAGGCATCCTCCCCTTGCTGAAGGTAGTGTCTGTGCTGCACTTTCTTGCCACAGGCACTTACCAGCACACAGTGGGGCAGCTGCATGGCATCTCACAACCATGTTTCGCACGTGTGCTCAACCAGGCGCTAGATGCCCTCCTGAAACATGGAAGGGACCACATATATTTACCACGGACTGTGGAGGAGGTGAATACATCCAAAATCGCATTCTATGCACTGACAGGCATGCCAAACGTAATCGGTGCCATTGAATTCACCCATGTGGAGCTGGTAGTCTGGCATGGCGAGGAGGTAGTGTACCATAACAGGAAGCTCTACCATTCCCTGAATGTCCAGATGGTGTGCGATGCAAGCCAATTGATTACGGATTGCTGTGCAAGATATCCGGATTCACACATGATACCATGGTGCTGCACAACTCCACGCTTCCCTGCTACATGGCATGACGCGCTGCCCAATGTACCTGGGTGCTGGGTAAGTCCAACAGCAGGGCAATGAGGGGTGTTGCCTGGGCGGGGAACACAAGCATAGGCAACCTGTCTGCTGGCTGGGTATGAGGGGTTTTGCGTGGGGGGAACACAAGCATAGACAACCTGTCCGCTGGCTGGGGTATGAGGGGTGTTGCCTGGGGGGGGAGGACACAGCAACCTGAGTGGCAAAACTGTGACCCAATCACCTCGACAGAATGTTCGACACAGCCAATGGATGCGGATGTGGCATGCCTACACAGCTGTGCGTTAATGTAAGCAACATACACAGCACCCACCCCAGCACATGCACCGTGAACACCATCAGACATGAACCATAGGTACCACGATGCACCACCCTGCAGGCACAATGCCTGAAATACATGAGCGGAGCAAAGTCCATCACTGGACATGCAGCCATGCCTGGGGCAAATCCAACTGCCACACATGGAAATCTCTGTCACTGCACCCATCCCACAGGTACACTGCAGACCAGTATAGTGGCCCAGGCACTTCAAGAGACACTTACAATTGCAATGGTGCAAGCAAGGAAACTAATGTAATCACTGATCAGTCACCACCACTAACATATGAGCGAGTGGCGCAGGACCCATCCACAGTACCTCTGCTCCAACATGCCAGTACCCACCAAGCCCCGTCACAGAAATGTTTGCCGTCACTGGCGGACCATACCACCGTAGCCATTGGGCCTTGGTCACATGGGGGAAAGGAAGTGATGGACAACTACATGGTGACATCAAGTAGTTGGAAACATGATTAGCAAATTACTGTGTATCATGAAGCACATTAGGCATATATGTCATGATGCCCTCCACATGCATAGTACAAATTTCAAATGCAACACACCCATCAGATGTCAGCAGATCATGGTCATTATCAACTCATTTGTGTGAGTGCTGTACTTGATGGAAAGGTCCCTAAGACGTGAACGGCACACATACCCCCCCAAGCATGGACCATCAATAAGTACACTTACCTGGATCTTACTATAAGGAAATGTAAAGTGCAGTCATGATGAATCTGTGGCATGTGACCATTAACACTGTACAGGATTTGCACACAAGGAATGACAATAATGTTCACAAATACACTTTCCATTGCTCCCGTGCAGGTGATGCCGGGTCTCCCCTGAAGCCGTGGCTCCTGACCCCCATCAGGCAACCAATCAACAGGCACGAAGATGACTACAACCGTGCACATGCACGCACTTGTGTCACGATTGAGCAGACTTTTGGCCTTTTGAAGGCCCCTTTTCGCTGCCTCAGCGGTCAGGTGGGCGCTTATATACAGGCCTGAGAAGGTGGGCAAGATAGTGTTGGCATGTGCCGTGCTGCACAACATGTGCATCCAGCGCAACATACCCCTGCCCCCTGACATGGACCAGATTCCACCAGAAGATGAGGAGGATGATGGTGGAGAAGATGCATATCGACCACGACAGAATGTGAATGAAGGACGTGTAGCACGCCAAACTTTGATTGCACATTACTTTTTATGGACTGGGTTACACAAGGTACTTGGAATGGGGGACGCTGAGCACTGGGCACTGTTAAGAAATACATTGACACACACTCAAAAAGCAATGTCCAGTCATGTGTTTTTCTTATGCACACCAGGTGTATTAGATGTATCATAACTATGTTAAGTGAACAGAAACCAACGTGGACCTCTACCCCTCAATATGCAACAAACTATCCCCCACCCCCCAACACCCCCGCATACCCACGCCCCCACCCCCTACCCCCCAAAACCCCCACACACCCACGCCCCCGCCCCCAACACCCCCACACACCCACGCCCCTGCACCCACTTAAAGTTCAACTCGACCCCCAATGTGTGTCAGGCTACTGACGCCCCCTTTTAGGTGGAGGGGGTTGTTCTCTGGCCGGCGCAGACTGCGCAGTGACCTGCGCACTGGGCTCGTCTGGGTCGAACTTGCCGATGTTGAGCTGGTTGATGGGGGGGTTGTGGGTCGGCCTCTGCAGCACGATGTTGGGCCATGGTGGCCACCAACTGGGTGACAGCCTGTGTCATTGCTGCCATGCCCTTACGCAGGCGCCGGGCCACACTGCAGACAGCACGGCTTATTGTCCTGGTGTTCTCTTGCATGGCCAGGCGTGTGGTTTCCCCTTCCGCTACGTATTGCTTGACCATATCATGCATGGCCCGCTGGCGCTCCACCATGCTGTGAACCGGCCCTCCAAGTCCCGGTAGTTGTACGGGAGGTGGTGGTGGATGCGTGGTTGTGGGGCTCCGTAGTAGTACGGGCATGTCATCCATGGAGGCGTGTCCACCTGAGCCAGGCTCAGGTGACAACTGTGGGTTGTCCAGCATGGTTCGGGTGTCCGGCATGTCCTCTGGAAAGCTATAGACTGCAGTGTCTTCTTCCTCCACCTCCACCACCTCCTTCGCGCTATGTTGCGCAGATTGCACTGCCTCTCCAAGGTCACTGGTGGCCATCAACTGTTCCACCTGAGGTTTTTTCTGTGGGGCTGATGTTTTTTTGGTGGGGAGATTTGTGGCAGGTGTGCCTTTTGGCATGGGTGCCTTCATAGCAGCAGTGTGACCTTGCTGCTGCACCTTCCAGGGTGTTGGTGTTGGCTGCTCACAAGGTTCTCCAGCCTGTGGGCCCTGTTGGCTGTGGAGCTGTGGCTTGTGAGTGGTGGGTTGCTTATGGCCAGCCCTAGAGGTAGAGGGCATGGAGGGGTTGTCGTGGCCTCGGCTTAGGCGTGCAGCAGTCTTTGTTGGTGTTGTGATGTTTTACGCCTCGCTGTCTGATCATGTGCCTGTGGGGGGAGGGAGAGGCAGGCCATCAGTCATGGGTCAACGTCAGTGGCGGCCGCTTTCATAGGGCGGGGGGGCAGGGCCCCCAAGTGTGCGAGAGAACAGTGTGTATGTGCAGAAGATTCAGAAGTTCTCTTCTGCATTCAGCAGCGTGGCGTGATGGCAGCAATATAAATACATACATAAATAATTATCTGCCGGGCCTGCCGTCTCTCACATTGTGTCTTCTTCACTCTGGGCCTGCCACAGGGGCGCGTCCCATTAAACGCATCTTTTTCTCAGTAAAATGCATGGAGCTCTTAGCTCCACGCATTCTACGTAGTAGCAATCAAACCCAGGAGGCTGGCGGGGCGCTAGAGGGGTGGCCCCGCCAGTTTTAATCTGTGCGCAAACAGCGCACTAGTGGGTCTACTTCGATCATTTCTGTTGCTTAAGCCTAGCAACAGAATTATTCTAAATGTCATTGGCTGTTTGCCAGCCAATGACATTTGAGGATGGGTGGGGTGATGGGTGCACAGTGCATGCAAACTCTGTCACACTTCAATCGTGCTGCTTGCTGACTGAGTGGACTGACTCTGAACTGCAGAGCCTAGGCCAGGCCCACGTGCACCGGACCGGAGTTGGACCTTCCGTGGCGGTAATGGTAAGTAAAGATTACCTCCTCAAACCTAATTTACAGACTTATCTGCAGCCTGCCTGGCCTTCATTTCCCAGGACAGTGCTCCAGGACTGTCATGGAGCCTTGCCGTGGGTAATGCAGGGCCCAGTTTTAGGGCCAGGCGGCTGGGACTTGATGCTCTGCTGGTGCTGGGTGGCCTCTCATACCCAACACAGACTAACTCCGAAACGCGAAGTGACTTGGCCTTCCCTTGATCTGAAAATAATCGAGTTAGTCTGGTCTCCCATAACGGTGTCGGTGATGATCAACGGCTGCTTAAAGTAGCTGATATTCGTTCAGCTTTACGACTTGTAAAGCATAATGAATATCACAGATACTTTAAGCAGCCATAGGCGGCCCTTAGGAGGCCTTGCCCACACAGCACAGCACAGACAGAAGCCCCCACATTGTTGTGTTTATTGCTGCCTGTTGTGCCGCGCTTTTGGGGGGAAAAGCCCTCATTATGGGACTTGTGCTCAATGTAAACTCCTTTGAAGAGATGGGCTTTTAAGGCTGACTAGAGAAATCGCGTAGATAGTGATGTGCTGCGCTGCCCTATTTTCTTCAGAGTTCTTCTCATCCCGTGCTACCAAGATAAAGTGGGCCATGTTTACAAAGTGTTTTTCAATGGGAGTGCACCATTGTAAAACGCTCTTGTAAATTAGGCCCATTACCTTTTTTCACCAGAATCAAATTTAAGGACGCATGGGAAAACTGATCATTCGGGAGTGGTTGTATTGCAGTGTGTGGAAGACATGTTTTTAACGTTGTGTGTTTTGATGTTGTGTGTCCGAGTTTGCCCTATTATTTTATAGGGCACAGACAATCCACTGCACCTGCTAGTTTGGACCAAAGCAGGGACTCCCTTAAATGCGGATTTGATGTCTTTGCGCCTGCCTGCTGTCAGTTATTTTTACTTCTGCATTATATGTGAGCTTTGCCCCTGGGTCCTAGGCCCTAGGGACAGTCAGCGGTCCTATAATGCTTTCCTCAGCTGCTGTTTTGGCTCTTTCCCCAGTGTAGGCAATGTAGTAGGACTCGGACTATGCTGGGAGTACTCCAACTATGACACCTGCTGTGATTCTTACATTTGCATTGTGCTCGATCTTACCCATGTAGGGTTCAAATGTGCGTTGTGCATGTGGGGGAGTCAGCATTGCCCTCCATGGCACCAATCCCAGAATACCAACTAGATGCTCTGCATGCACCTCAGCCCTAGGCTCCAGACCTGTTCATGCCGTGTGGTGCTCGAGTCGTGTGATCCTGGCCCACCGATGGGGCTGCACTGCCGGCTGCGGGCTGAGTGTCTCTGCTGGGGCCGTAACTAAGGCGAGTTCACAGGCCTGGCCCTTCCATTAATCTTTTCAGGTTGAAGGCCGTGTCTTCCCCGACTGCGCAGGGGGACGTGATTTTGAATGGTGCCCGCTGGTAGTAGCATTACCCTATTCAAATATGGTTGTATATCAAACTTTCCTTCAGTATGTTTGTTTAATTTGCCAATTTAAACAAAAGTCTTCAACTATTGGGAAATCAACACATCACCCCTTCTATCAAGAGCTGATATTTGGCTGGTAGCTGCTGAGATCTTGCTGAGATCTGTGTGTGTTTTCAATACCCTAGAGTGTGTTCTTAGACCAGAGAGTCACCAGTCAAAGTACAATCCAACAAAGACACCAACCAGAAGGCAGAACTGGCGAAAACGCTTTCACTGTTGTAGTAAATCACCACTTGCGCCAAAAGCAGGCTTGGCTGCACATGTGGCTGGCTCATGGGCGCCCATTTTAAAATGTTTGGGGCCCCCCTTGCCTACAGCTTTGAAATCCAGTCTGAGGCACCCATGCAGTGCATATATTATAGAGATGAAGACCTGGAAAGGGAAGGGGGTTAATAATTGCACAATATCACGGGACTCGCAGCCAGCTAGTTGCTGAAACACTAAATGTCCACTGAAAAGCCAGCCAGCTCTTTGTCATCAAGATGCTAATGTAGTAGAAACCAGAGTGAAAATGCAAAGAGGTGATATGAACGCTGCTGGATACTGCAGGAGGCCTGGAAGAGGTGATAGCCTGAGGGCACCAGTAAAGGCATCTTGTAGCATGTGCGCTGCAAAGCACACACAATGTATTGGATTAACAAATATTTTTGCCTTTTGATAAGAATTCCAGCATGGGGGCAGCTGCTAGATGCTCATTTTAACTGAAAGGTTGAAAGGCACTGGCCCATCCCTGGCCAAAAGGAAAGGTGGTGGGTTACCTTACATCCAATGTTTCTTTGACAATTTTGCTCTGTGATGTTTCACACATTGTATTATTATTAAATGCAACACGCCATTATATTCCAGCAATGTATAACTGAAGCATGTCTCCTTAGTGCCAGGCAAATGCCCAATACTTGCACAAGCCAAAACTACTGGCTTTGCCCTTGTTTTTAACAGGAGTTCAGTAAATGACAATAGTGCTTCGAAATAGAGTGGCTGAAGGCAGACCTGGTTAAGACATTTTTACAACACCAGTAAAAGTAGGACAAATGTTGCATTAATTAAGTGGTAAACAAGTAATATTTTAGCTTAGTTTCTCCCCTTTCAGATAATGCCTAAAATACCACCTAAGTAATATTTCTATGGGTTTGGACAGTAAATTGTACATTTTGGAAGCCATTTTTCAAAATGTTCCTGGGGGGAGAACCCCTCACACCCTCCTTGCTGTGGGTTGGGCTCGCTTGCTGCGCTCCCTCTCTCCCAAATTTGCCCAGAGAAATTTACGCCCCACCATCTTTCAAAGTCACCAGCCGCCACTGGTCAACGTACATCCTACATACATCGATGCTACTTCATTTTGAGTCCTGTGCATTCTCGTGTACATGTTAGAGGGGCAGCCGTGGTGCGCACAGGAGTTGGGGGGGTGCAGTGTTTGGGCATCCTTCTGGTGCAGCCATGATGAGCATGGTGTCTGTTGGGTGGCCGACAGGTGTATCGTGGCTTGCATCTTGTGGCCATGCCTCAGAGGCTGTGTGCCATGTGGTGTCTAGATGTGGGTCCGATGTGCTTGCATAATGTGAGTTGTTGCATTGGTGTTTACACTTTGTGCATGGTCATGGTGGGTGTGTCAAGTGTGCAATCGGTAGTGGTGATGTGTGCACTATGCTATGGGATGGCACAGTGGTCAGGCCTGCATCTGTACGGTGATTTATATGTGTGTGTGTGTGCATGCAGATGGTGCATGTGTCTGCTATTGGGGACTCATGTGGTTTGTGTAAGTGGGGTTTTCATGTGTTGTCATGGCAGGGATTTTGGGGTTTTGTAGGAGCTGACTTTAGGTGGGAAGTGATGGCCCATGTATTTGCTCTCATCTACTTGCCATTTGGACTCCCCCATTGTACTTGGGGTATTGGGTGTGTGTGTTGATTTTTGTATTATGCTAAGGGTCACTCACCGTCCTCTGCCAATGATGGGATTCCCATCTCGGAATGGCCAACACCATCCATGGGCTCCATGTCTATGACGGAGCTGCAGGTTTCCTCCCAACGTGCCAGCTTTATGGGGGAATGATGCTCCACCACCTGTTGCCTGGGCCTGGCTGCAGTTTGCCGAGAGGATGTTGCAGACACGCAGCCGCAGATCGTCCCAACGTTTTCTGCAGTCTTTAACTGTGCGTGGGATTGTCCCCACAGCAGAGACCTTCTGCGCCACCTCTTCCCAGATGTTTTTTTTTACGTATTTGTACCGCACGGTGCAGGTCTGTGCAGAACATGACATCTGCGTGCCCGACCAGTGTGTCAGCGAGCATGTTGAGTTCCTCCTCAGAAAAATGTGGCTTTCGCAGCCGCACTGTTCCTTTTCAGGTTGCCTTGGCCACTACCTTGCTAACACTGTCCACAGTTTGCCAATCAAGGTGCTGTAGGCAGAGTATTGCAATGAATTGTGCTTTTAAAGATGGCCGCCAGAGCATTTCCGTTCTGGCGCGATGACGTTGCTTCTGGTACCGGCACTTCCGGTGCCGGTATTTACATTACCAGTATCAACGGTACCGTTCTTTAAAGCATCTCGGATGCTGGTGCCCGTGTCTGCGGCATGCATGATTCCGCTATCGGGGGTTTGGAGGGCCTTACCGGGATGCCGGTGCAGCCGTTACCGGCATGCCGGTATGCACGTGCCTGCTGACTCATAATCATCCGTTGATTCCAGCAGCAGTGCTACACGGACACGGTTGCACCGGCATGGCAGTAATTTGGTTTTTTACCGCCCAACGGGTAATCAGGTCCATTGTGTATAGGCGCTATATAAATATACTATCATATCATACCATCCCAATCACCCAAAGCTAAAAAACACTGTCCCATAAAGATCATTCACTGAAATCCTGTTACACCAACATCTATCCTGAAAAGCATACAATGAACTCTTCTAATAGATCTTTCTTGGCTTTGCGGCCATGACCACTTCCCGCCTGATTGGTAAATGTTTGTGGGTGAAATTTTGAGGTAAATCAACTAAATATGAAGTGGCTCTTAATCGGGGCTAACCCCCACACCCCTCTCTTAATCCTCACCTCCACCAATAAATACCTCACCTCTATCATGCCTTCTACTCAGCCACTGCCCTTCACGCTGACTGTGCCCATACATTGCTGCATGCTGCATCAATATATGTCATTATTGCCATACACGAACATACTCATATACTCATGTTTGCTTTGTGCATAATGTGCGTTATTATTATTATTATTAGTATTATTATTAAATTTATTGAGCACAGACCCAGCTTCGAGAAGCAACAGAGCACATAATGCCAGTAATGATACTATAGGAAAACAAATCCATGCCTGTCCTCCTAAGATATGGCAGTTTCCCCTCCTAAGAACATACTGCCGTCGGCTTTACCATTACAAATGTCATGCCACAGTATGAAACATGTCCAAACTGGCTGCATCACAATGCCAGTATAGCCACGTAATAGCACTTATCATGCTTGCTTTACAAAAGATGCCCAATACAACGTGTCCTGCCACTCTAAGAACTGGCTAGGTTAGCTGCACAATAATGCCAGCCTAGGCTAGTAATAACACTGATCATGCTTCTTTTATTAAAGATGCTCAATACAAAATGTCATCCCACAGTAATAAATGGCTAGTCTGGCTGCACCAAAATACCAGTCTAGCCACGTATCAACACTTATCATGCTTGCTTTATCAAAGATAGCCAATACCAAATGTCATGCAACAGTAAGAAGCTGCTAGGCTGGCTGCATTAACATGCAAGTTTAGCTAGATACTACCACTTATCATGTTTGCTTTATCATAGATACACATATGAAAAATACCATGCTTTTCCTCTAGGGCCCCCAGCGGCTCGCACTTGAGCTGATTTTGGCTGATGGCATGGAGGGTTGTGTAAGAACCACCATTATGCCAAAATCAGCTCCACGGCCCAGCACAAACACACATTCACACACATGCACACGCAGCATGCATTCGCTCATTCAGATGCACACCCATCATCGTACACTCACTCGTAACACACAACAAAAGCCTACATACTGTGATAAATCACAGGATTTCAAAACTTTTCCCCAGGGGGGAGTCTTTCCTTGTGAGGCTTGAGAGGTTAGCCTGCTACATGATACCGCCCTAGAGTTAGAGGCTAGTGGGACTTCACTGGGAGAGACTCCCTCCGTGTGGACAAGGACTTCTGTTCCGACAAGTAACTCCCTTTCCAACTGTCTCAACAACCAAAGCTAGTGAAACCTGAAGGAAGAAAACAGGACGAATCACTATTTATGTGCTACTGTGATATTCCACCTGAGAAAAAGCACCAGTCTGGTACTGTGACGAAGAAAACCAGTGGAACAATAATGAGCACCAGTCCAAAACAAAAGATGAACTATACCGCTTCGCAGAGCAGAGCATCATAAGTATTGGAGGAGGAGACACCACAGGGAGGGAAAGCGGGGACGTTCAAAGCTGCTGTGGCAGCGAAGTGAGAGGCAAAGAATGTGTAGCTTCCTACAAAGGGAGGAAGCCTGGGCCCAAAGGTGCCTGCATCGCACCAGGAAGCCAAAAGGCTCTGCAGAGCCAAATCATCAAACGCAGGCCTCTGGAAAGAGAGATCCAGACCTGATGAGCGAGGAGAAAATACTGGGAAGCACTTCCCAGGCAGTGAAGTCATGCACAAAGCGATACCGCAGATGGTATCTGAGAGAGGAAAAAAAAACAACTGAAGTTGCCATCCTGACCCACGGAGAAAAGTCCAAAATGCGAACTACTGACCCGGTGATGCAGTCCCAACAGCATGCATGTCACGGGAAGAGTGGGAGACCCCAGAAGGGTAGCGAGTAGAATGAATACTATACTCATTCTCGTCTCAGTAAGACGCAAAGTAATCAGAAGGGCGAGAATCATCACTGTGTCCATCACACTCGTACCAGTGAGACGCAAAGCAACCAGAAGAGTTGCAGTCATTACTGGGTTCATCATACTCATCCCAGTTAGACGCAGAGTAATAAAAAGCAAGAGAGCCGTGAATGGGTTCATTATTCTAGTCCTAGTGAAAAGCCAATTGAGAAGAGGATTGAGAACTCAGAGAAGAAGAAGATTGCCTATAATGCTCAAGATACAAGTTGATTGTCAAATAAAGAGAGACTTTTAAGTGTATGTGATAAAAACTGAGTGAAAGAATCTCAAGGAAAAGGAACGTATTTAAAGAGAATTCTGAAAAGCCAAAAGAACTGGAAAAATCCCCTAAGGGAATCAAACAAATGGATGCAATTGATAGCCAAGAACTATGTAAAGATTCAAAATTGATGGAAACATGCTGAGAAAGCAGCCCAGGAGAAGGCAGTCATTCTTCTGGACTTTACTTTTTTGTATTAGTGGTAGGGTCAGAGAAGGTGGATTTGGTTGGAAAACAGACTATTACTTTGGACTTCACAGTTAGTTCTGTTAGGTAGGGAACCCCATAGTTTAGGGAAAGTGAGACAGTTTTCATATTATTTAAATACAAATCAAACTAAGAATGGAAAAATCTAGTCTGTTTTCATCTTCTGACTCTCCACAATACACATGTTAAAATTAAATTACCTTCTGACCTGTCCTGAAATCTTTCTCCCAGCACCAAAGCTTCCTTGTAGCACGATCAGGAACCAGGAACGATCAGGAACCAGGAAGCAAAGTTAGTTTCCTGGTTCCTGCACATGCATGCAAAAGCCAGAGCGCTGATGATGACCCACCCTGCTCTATTTGTATGTGCGGGGAGGCAGAGGAGCACCCACTCTCACATACAAACATGCAGTTCCCCGTGCCAGCATCCCCAATGGGCCCTACAAAGTTGGGGAAGGAAAACGACGCTGGCTTTGCATGGCCCATTGCATATGTACGGCTGGGGAACAGAACTGTCAAACGGAAACTGAATTTCCCCTTGACAGTTCAAGCCAGTCAAGAAGCACTTCCTCAGCTCCAAAAAGCTCAGTGTTTGCACTCAGCTGGCTGCTCGGCTCCTATATAATGGATGAGGGTGCTTGCAGGTCAGCACTCCCTCGCCCGTTATGGATTTGCCACCATTGGGACACCCTCAATGAATCTATGCACAGAGACAGTGTGGCTGTAGATTAAATATTGTTGACTTTGAAGTCTGTTAGGGAGAATTCTCTGTTAAGGCTAATTTCCCAAACCTAGTGAGTCCCCCCGCAGCTTTGCTGGATTTTTGGGGTTTATTTTTTTTCTCCTGCTAAGAGTGAGACTCTTTTTTCTCCCACTCTTAGGCATGATTTGAGAATGTCCTCTGACTGTAAATGTGTTTTATGGGCTATGGGGTCTTTCACTCCATAGGGCTTCATGTGTTTTTGGTATGTGTGTTGCACAGCACCCTCAGTGCTGTAACACAGGGGTGTCATAGTGACCCGAAACATAGACTCCATACCCTGGGACTGACTACTTTCTCCCAGGGCATGTAAAGTCACCATTGGCTTTACTAGTCTCAAATTGTGAACAGAACCAGTACAAACCATCATATTGTGGAAGTACTGGTAGGGGTAATTCGATTGCCCCTTGGTCTGTTTTCCAAGGGGGCGCTGTCCAGTCCCCCCTTGTCGAGTTTTTGGCTGGTGGCAGTGGATACCACGCAAAATATTCCACCGGAATATTTCCTATGGGATTTTCCCATTAATTTTAAACGCACCACTTTTTGGTGCAATGTTAAAGATACCGCCGGGTTATTTATTTAATATTTATTTCCCGGTTGGGTCTTTTTGCCAGGACTCAGTTTTAAAATGGCATTTGTGTTCGCCTCTGAAACTCTAACCCAAGTCGAGCCCTTTGTTCCACTTTTTGGCGGGCTTCGCCACAGAAGCCCTCCAAATGGTGCCACTCTGTCTGGGGTCAACAGGATGTGTGGGTGGGGGATTAGGCACCCTGGACTGAGTTGCCTTGGCAACTCAAGTCGCAATCTTGTGTGATTGGCCCAGTGGTGAGCCACCCAGCTCACCACTTAGCATGTTGGAGTGACAGCTAGGCCTTTGAATGGGGGTTTTTCTGTACGAATTCACCACTTCCCCAACGACAGAGGAGATCTTCTTCCAGGAGAGTCTTCTTCCCTTTGAGCTGGTGGGACCAACCAGTTTGCCTTTTTCGCCTTCCTGGATTGTCTCGTGGTCGAATCACCCGTGCCAAGCACCCCGGCGGCCGAATAGCCACGCTTCACCACTACCGCGAATAAAAGGGTCGTACCTTTTAACCAGGAAACTCCACGGCTGGTTTCTTCCCTGGCAGTGCAACGACCTCCAGCTTTGTTCCTCATCGAAATCCTCTCTTCCTCTGGTTGAAGCCACGACTTGCACCCACTGCCAGGAACAACTGCCACCGCTGGAGCTTTCTCACCATTTCAGGTACTGTGTCCCGCCCGGTCTCCCTTGCAACAGATTGTCCAAGGTGTCCCGTAAATCCTTGACTTTCTATCTGGGTTTACCTCAGACCTGCTAACTTTGCCTTTCTGAACTGATCCAACCTCTTTTGACTTTTCTGCAAAGACTTTGAGTGCATTTCCACTGTGTGATCTTGGGCACATTCCGCCTTGCTCTCTCCAAGAGTGGGCCTGGCCTATGAACTTTTTGCTCTACAGTAGACACTGCCTTTCTTGACTTGCTGTGGTTTCTTAAAAGTGTCTCTGCCTTTTCTCTCCCTTTTTAAACAAATTATTGGAGTGCCATCTATGGTTACGCGCTCACCTCTGTTTTGCTAAATAAGTGGTGTCTTAATCTAGACTTGTCGAATAATTAAATAGGGAAGTGTATATACTTATAGTGACTGTGTTTGAACTTGCTTGATATATTAGTGCCAGTGTATTTTCATAAGTGGGTTTTTAAATAAATAATTATACCAAAGCTCTGGTCAGTGTTTGCTTGTTCTACTGTGTCTTTGGCCCTATTGTGTATACTCTATATACTGCCGAACTCTTCTTGAGAGAAGTCTGACTGCTCAGCCACAGTAACCAGGTAAATCTGGGTGGTGCAGACTGCTACCAAATGGGTTTACTGCTTACTACTGTAGTCTTAAACTTTTTGCAGTGGTCCCTAAGGGAACTGCACAGGTTTCTGCCTAACAAAGTCTTGTACATGAACTGCTCCGTTGATAATGTAGTGATTTTGAGTGCCTTAAGGGATCCATAGACCCACCCTGTTGTAGACCTGGTGTGGCTCTGGACCAAACACACACAACACACAGAGGGCCTCATTACGACCCAGGTGGTAAGTTACCGCCTGGGTCGTACCCTTACCACCATGGTGTAAACTATGTTTACACCATGGTGGATGGCGGATTTACCGCCCCATTCCAAGGTGAGTGGGGCGGTAAATCCCATTTCCCATTTTACGCTTCCCCATTCCCATTTTTGCCCCATAGGGCATAATGGGAGTAGGGAAGGCGCTAATGACGCCACCGTAAATTACGGTGGCGTAATTAGCACCATGGTCCCTTAGCGCCATGGATTTTAACGCCTGCAAAAAGCAGGCGTTAATATCACCATGGCGCTAAGGGACCTTGTAATCAGGCGTTAAGGGTCGGCGCCGTTTACGGCGCCGTTAACCCCTTAACGCCTGATTCGTAATGAGGCCCAGAGAGTTGTGCTATAACTGTCCATCTCCGGAACAGGCAGGGCCTTTTATACAGGGCTTCACTTGACGTCCGCCCTACGTTGCAGCACGTACAGGCACACAATATTACATCCTTTATGAACCTCATAACCAACAGCATAATACATATCTTAGTTACTTCATTTTCTACAAGAAGGTCGTCTACCAACCTTGCTGCATCTTACTATGTCCTGTTCTTTGATATCTCCTCACCCGCCTCTATCTTCTTCCTCACATCACACCTCCTGATCTACTTGTTCTGTATTATCCTTGCTTTTGGTATATTTGACCGCTATGGGTGAATAAACTAATCAAAAGTCCCAAGGTCCAATATCTTCCATCCAATTAGCTATCCAGACAGGATCTAATATCCAGTCCAGCCTGCAAAATATATCGAAGGGTTGTTCTATGGTTTTTTATGCACAGGACATTCAATATATCTAATCCAATTAGTAGTGATGAGGGACAGTTTCTTCTCCTACTATCCCTATTAGATAGGCGGCACACCATTCATAACCTAGGGTAAGGCACTCCTTACAGGATCAGGGTGTTCTTCTACTAGGGATAGCCAGGACAATGTTTCTATCTGTTCATTTGATGCATGCAACAGTAAAGTCTATACAGTCTCTTCCCCCAAGGAACTGTTTTTGTTGTGTTAAAAAGACTGTTATTTTAACAGTTAGGGAAGGTAACTAGCTCTATTTAAGGTAAAAAAAAACTCACCCTGTTGTTGTAGAATCTGTATTATCCTTGGCCACAACTCCAGAAAGTGGAATTCCTCGCCTCTGCTGTCGCAGGCATCAGACTCATCATCATCCGCACTCCTGCTGATTCCCGTCATGGATCTCGGGATCACCGTCTGAAACAAACTGTAGTTTTGGGTTACCTTTTCAACTACCTTCCTGGCCGTGACTGTAGATCCTGTATTTCTAGTGATTGTCCCCTAGGCCATTTTGTGAAGCAGATCCAATTTCTGAGTGATCTTTCTTTTCCACAGCAATGCAGTATTCCCTACTTGTCTGCATCTGGATTCTCTGTCATTATTCTTTCGTTGTATCTCTGTTACTCACATCCAACTTTTGCACTACTCGAGACCAATATTCCGGAATCGTTGACCCAACCTTGTGCTGGGCAAAACCGTGTGGATGTGAGGCGTTGTCCTATATGCCATCATAAAAGTAGTCAGCACCTTCTCGATGGGTATGCCTTCTTACATCGCAGTCCTGAACATCTTGTTGAGATGCGCATAAACCACTATACATCACCAATGGCCTGGGGCCAACATGGTGTAATGCGCTTATGCTCCAGATTCAAGAATTCCTTGAACACTATTCACTGGAACGATGGACCATTGTCCGTTCTCACCGACTGCGGCAGTTCATGTGCCACAAATATATCCTCAATGACAGGAATCACCACTAATGTCGAGCTAACAAATCACACCACGATGCCTTGAAAACTCATCGAGAACAACCAGACAATGACTCTTCTTTAGAATGGTTCTGAAGTCCAAACTCAGGGCCTGCTACAGTTCCTCTGCTCTTTCAGGTGCCTGTGTAGGTGGAGGTTTAGGAAGGCTCGCTGGGTGTCCGACGTGCATTGGGCCACATCATCCAGTAGCATCTTCCACTTTCCTCCACATAGTTGGTCTACCACCAGCTGCATTACTCTGACTGCTTGTTGCTGCTGCAATCCCAGCCGGTGAAATTTAGTTGGGAACTGCAGCCCGAGTAAACCTGTTAACCAGCTCCAATGCCTCCAATGTCTGGACATCCTCTTTCGGATCCATAACCAGCGGATTCCTCAAAAGGTAATCAGCAGGATTTGACGCCCCTGCATCAAAACTTAGCATTACCCCATTATGCTGCAGTTGCAGCATCCACTTCTCCAATCTCAGTTACGGGGGAACGGTTGAGTTATGCAGTATCAGCAGCAATGGTTTGTGGTCCGTGACCACGGTGACGGACCACCCAAGACATGTATACGAGAAAATGCTAGCAACCCATAGCACGGCCAGTGCCTCACACTCAATTTGTGAGTATCTTCTCTCCGTAGTCATGCGTGCCTTACTGGCAAATGCAATGGGCCTTCGAACACCTTCACCATCCACTTGCATCAGGCAACATTTCTGATAGGCAATGGAGGTTGAAGAGTGTCATTGTCGTGTTCTCCACAAAGGTTGCAATGGCCTTTTCAAATGCTGTCTTAGTGGTGGCATTCCACTGCCACACTATATCATTGTGGATAAGATTCCTGAGAGGTCTTGTGTTTTTAGCCAAATTGGGTATGAACACCATCTCACCCGGTACATGCTTGCATAGTGGTTCATCTTGCCATGTCGTCCACATAGTCTTACCATCGCTGGACACTCCCCGGGTTGCACTGCTGGGGATTTGGGGCTGGTGCACCGCACCGGTCACATGATGATTTTGCTGGATCTTGACGTCCTTGTTACTGTGGTTGGACTTCTCTAATTAGACTGGGGAGCATAAACTTGATCGCAAGCACCTGTTCAATATTCATACCCTTCATTGAATCTTCCATGTGTGATGCCCTGATGTTGCTAGCTCTTGCACTCTTCCAAGCTCCAGAATACATACCTGAGGCAGGCCAGGCTCCAAAAAAATGTGTTTCCTCAGTTGTGTCACTTCTGGATAATTTGGCTTCTAATCTCTATCTCTTCGTCATGGAACGCACATGTAGAGGCCAGATGACGCAACCTGGTACAGAAGGCGTCCAACGACTCTGTCGGCTCCTGTTGTACCAGTCTGAAATGGAACCTTTCATAGCCCACACTGCCCATTGGTGTAAAATAGTTTGTTAAGGCCGCTTTGTTGTCTTCCTATGACCCATTACCCTGTGGTAAAGTTTTGAAAAGGAGGGGAGCTTCACTGTCGGTATAAAAGAGCAGCATGGAGGGCTTGGTTTCGTCATCCCAGATGTTTGCAGCTCCGAAGAACATCTCAAAATGCTCGCACCATAGCGGCCATTATGGTCCCTGGTTACCCGGTGACCCCACGACATCAAACTCTGGGACCGGATTGCTATGGAAGTGCTGTGGTACCTGTTGTAGGCCTGCGCCGGATTGAAGTCCTTACTGCCACCGATCATGGATAATGGCACCTCATCTTCCACGCCAACTCCTTAGGCGCCTATTTCACTTTGCTGGGAGAACCTGTTATCGAGCACTCTCACTTTGTAGAGTCGCTAACGCAGGTGCTTACAGGAACACTCGAGCAGCGCAACAATGTTCTGCTGTCCACCCTTTCAGTTTGCTCCAGTCAGTAGAGCACAGCACATGTCCTGTCAGGGCATGTGGGCAACTCTGCCACCTTCTGCACCACCAGTTCATCTTTCGAAGAACAGTCACTTCTTCTCTCCTCTGTTTGGATGGCCAGCATGGGCGTGTGCCACTTAGTCAGTTATTTATTTTAATACATTTTTTGTCAGGCGAGCGTGGCTAGCCGCTCCATGCTGCGAGATGGCAGAGACTGGGAACACCTTGCCAGTTTTCCGGCTTCTTTCCTCCACACAACGCACACCCGCCATGTAAGTGGTGGCATTCTGGCTGCGTGTCCCAAGCGGTCACCTCGTCGACAAGTTGTTGAAGGCCTGATGTGGCCCCAGTGCTAACAAACACAACACACAGAGGGTGGTGTTGTAACTGGCCGCCTCTGTAAGAGACAGGCCCCTTCTTTCAGTGCTTCACATCATGTCCGCCCTACATTGTACCACGCACAGGGGCGGATAATATTACATGTCTTACAGTAGAAGGCTACCGGGTAGCTCTATAGGTTGAGTGACTGTTGCTGAGTTGTTATATATTTAAAACTGGCTGTAAAAACTATGACTTTTTGCAATTTCTTATTAAAAAAGAGTACTATAAAATGCGTTCAGCCAGGGAATGGGTTGGGCTGGTGCTTGTATTCTGGGCAGCGTTGGGGGAATGTCTGCCCCATAGTGAAAACCAAAAGTTGGCACCCATGAATCCATAGGTGAATATCCTAATAACTGCTGTCAGCACAACGGAAGCATTTATTTGTAATTAAGCAGCTCAGCAAGTATATAACTAGAAATATATCTTGTAATAAAACACAACGGAAGGGGCACAATAATTATAGGGTATTTGTGTGGTAGTCTTACAAACAAATAAAAACATTTTAAATTAAACTAATGAATGTAAGTTTCAGAAGCATGTTTCATTTTGGAAATGTCTTTTTTGTTTTTTTTCTAAGAAAGTGTGCAAGCTGCACATTTGGAAAACAATAGCTTGCCCAGCATGTAGGAGGTCTGCTTTTAGCAGTGATGCCCCCTCTCCCCAGATATTCATAGCCCGTTAATTCCTGTGGTGTCCCTTTCAGGCAAGAGAAAGCACACAGGCTAGGCAAATAGAACCCGCAGATGCACGAATGATAACTGGGCAAAGGAGCACCTTTAAAACTCCTGGAAAGAGTTATTGGGGAAAGGGGGGGGGCAGGCCACCAATTAGGGGGGAAAAGCATCAAATAAGGGGGGGGGGTAATTGCCCCCCTTTGTTCCCCTCTAGCGACACTTAGCACCTGTTGCCAGCATGGATGTCCTCTTAGAAGTCAAAGAATGGCCATTGAAAAAGTTTACCATATAAGAGCTTCTGATTAAAATATGATCTCTCACTAGTCAAGGGCGCGAGGCTTTCATTCTGCAATCCTGTGGGTTTAAATGTAGTGGGTGTTCCTAAGAGGAAGGAAAAACGAACACGGAGACTATGAGGAAATAATAGGAGTCCTGCCTGGACTGATGTCCCATCCCCTGCTGCACAGCTACTACCATTTCCAAATCCTTGTACGCGTGTATTTAAATAAATGCATGTGTTTTTTATTGACGAGTCATTTGAATGCCAATAATATACACTGGCGCCGCGTGCATTAGTAAAGGTCAATGGTCAACATATTTTCACTGTGTATAGCACTGCACA
The DNA here is from genome assembly GCF_040938575.1 of Ambystoma mexicanum. Taxonomy (NCBI): domain Eukaryota; kingdom Metazoa; phylum Chordata; class Amphibia; order Caudata; family Ambystomatidae; genus Ambystoma; species Ambystoma mexicanum. The sequence goes on from NC_090923.1 coordinate 836,652,834, forward strand.
ATTAGTCAAAAAACAAAAATGCAACGCCTTTGTGCGGCACGACCAACTGCACCGTGATCCAGCATTCACAATTCTGGAGTGGGGTACCTGCACGGCATCAGCGGCACACAGAGCATACATTGACAAAGCCAATAGGTCTGGCTTTACTGAATGCCACTTGGTGTCTCACATGCACAGCCACAGAACGCCCGTGGACAGCCCCACATGCACAAGTGCGGCCAAATGCGAGGTGCAGTGTCATGCAGAGAGGTGCTGCTCTCAGGTGACATGTGAGGCTTCAGTTACCCGGTGCAGCCAACTATACCTGTCCACGGCGAACCTATTCCCAGCGCATGTCGCAAATATGGCCCAGATGCCAGAATAACATGGTAAGGGTTGTCTTCACATGTCTAGATAACCAAAAGGGTCATATGTGATATTGTTGAATCAACACAGTTTCTCGAAAATTGCAGTGACACGATATTTGCATAAACCTCAGTGTACCAGCCTAATCACCCAAAGCTAAAACAACACCGCCCCATAAAGATCGTTCACAGATGTCCCATTACACCAACATCTATCCTGAACGGCATAGGATGCACTCTTCTGATGGCTCTTTCTTGGTTTTGCGGCCACGCCCACTTCCTGCCTGAGTGGTAGATGTTTGCGGGTGAAATTTTGATGGAAACCAACTAAATATGAAGTGGCTCTTAATCGGGGGTGGGGGGGGGTAACCCCCACACCCCTCTCTTAATCCTCCCCTCCTTCAATAAATACCACACCTCTATCATGGCTCCTACTCAGCCACTGCCCTTCATGCTGACTATGCCCATACATTTCTGCATGCTGCATCAACATATGTCATTATTCCCATATACGAACATACTCATATACTCATGTTTGCTTTGCAAATAATGCCAGTTATTATTATTAGTATTATTATTATTATTGTATTTATTGAGCACAGACCCAGCTTCGAGAAGCAACAGAGCACATAAGGCCAGTAATGATACTATAGGAAAACCAACCCATACCTTTCCTGCTAAACTATGGCAGTTTCCCCACCTAAGAACATACTGCTGTCGGCTTTACCATTAACAATGGCATGCCACAGTATGAAAACATGTCCAAACTGGCTGTATCAAAATGCCAACATAGCCACATAATAACACTTATCATGCTTGCTTTACAAAAGATGCCTAAAACAACATGTCCTACCACACTAAGAACTGGCTAGACTAGCTGTACCATAATACAAGTCTAGGCTAGTAATAACACAGATCATGCTTCCTTTATTATAGATGCTCAATACAAAATGTCTTGCCACAGTAATAAATGGCTAGACTGGCTGCACCAAAATGCCAGTCTAGCCATGTAATAACACTTATCATGCTTGCTTCATCAAAGATAGCCAATATAAAATGTCATGCAACAGTAAGAAACTGCTAGGCTGGCTGCTTTAAAATGCAAGTCTAGCTACATACGAACACTTATCATGCTTGCTTTATCATAGACTACCATAAGAAAAATGCTATGCCTTTCCCCAAGGCCCCCCAGTGCCTCGCACAGGAGCTGATTTTGGCTGATGGCATGGGGGGTTATGCAAGAACCCCCATCATGCCAAAATCAGCTCCACGGCCCAGCACAAACACACATTCACACACATGCACACGCCGCATGCATTCGCTCATTCACATGCACACCCATCATCATCCACTCACCCATTGCACACAACAAAAGCCTACATACTGTGACAAATCACATGATTTCATCAATTTTCCCCAGAGGGGAGCCTTTCCTTGTGAGGCTAGGGAGGTGAGCCCGCTACATCATACCACCCTAGTGGTAGAGGCTAGTGGGACCTCACTGGAAGACACACCCTCCATGGGGACAAGGACTTCAGTTCCAACAACAAACTCCCTTTCCAACTGTCTCAACAACCAAAGCTAGTGAAACCTGAAGGAAGAAAACAGGACAAATCACTATACATGTGCTTCTGCGATATTCCACCAGAGAAAAAGCACCTGTCTGGTATTGTGATGAAGAAAACCAGTGGAACAATAATGTACACCATTCCAAAACAAAAGATGAACTATACTGTTACGCAGAGCAGAGCATCATAAGTATTGGAGGAGGAGACACCACAGGGAGGGAAAGCAGGGACGTTCAAAGCTGCTGTGGCAGCGAAGCGAGAGGAGAGACAAAGAAGGTGTAGCTTCCTACACAGGGCGGAAGCCTGGACACAATGGTGCCTGCATCACACCAGGAAGACGAAAGGCTCTGCAGAGCTGAATCAACAAACGCAGGTCTCTGGAAAGAGAGATCCAGATCTGATGAGCGAGGAGAAAATACTGGGAAACACTTCCCAGGCAGGGAAGTCATGCACAAAGCGATACCGCTTAGGGTATTGGAGAGAGGAAAAAAAAACAACAGAAGTTGCCATCCTGACCCACGGAGAAGAGTCCAAAATATTAACTACTGACCCGGGGATGCAGTCCCAACACCATGCAGGTAACGGGAAGAGCGGGAGACCTGGGGAGGGTAGCGAGTAGAATGAATCCTATACTCATTCTCGTCTCAGTAAGATGCAAAGTAATCAGAAGAGCGACAATCATCACTGTATCCATCAAACTCGTCCCAGTGAGACGCAAAGCAACCAGAAGAGTGGCAGTCATTACTGGGTTTATCATACCCATCCCAGTTAGACGCAGAGTAATAAAAAGTGAGTGAACATCACTGGGTTCATCATTCTAGTCCTAGTTAAAAGCCAATTGATAAAACAAGTGTTACAACTATCATTAAACAACAGGCTAGCCCACAAGATGCCCAAACTCCACCTACCACCACGGCTCACAAAACCATTCTCTCTACCTAATTTAAAGGCACCCTTATCAATACCCGATCAGTAGGAGCCCATGCTTCTGAGATACATGACTACATCATTGAACAACAATTGGATATGCTAATAGTCACAGAATCCTAGCTCCACCGAGCATCTGGACCCCTGCTCACTATAGCCATCCCACCTGATTTTACCATCCTCAGGACTGATAGATCTAAGACAGTTGGTGGGGGAGTAGTCATTAGAGGTAAATCCCATCTCCAACTAAGATCTTGCCCCATCGAAAACCCAGAAGGTTACGAAGTCCTACTAGTGAAATTCGCCACTAATCACAAAACAACTATCAATTTAGTAGTCATTTATAGATTACCCAACTCTAAATCCCACCCTGAGGTAGACATACCCATGTTACTAGCCCCATTTGTCAAACCTAAAACCAAATGTATTATTCTTGGTGATCTTAATCTAGTCTTCAATGACAGCCAAGATCACAAAGCTGAATCCCTCCACAGTGCTCTCAAAGATATGCTTTTCACACAACTTGTGAACGCACCCACCCGTATTGAGGGTAGGACATTGGATTTGATATGATATGATATGATATTTTATTTGTATTGCGTTCGTACACAAGTGTTTCAGTGCGCAACTAGGCAAGGAAGGGGAACAAGGGAGAACACAGCACAACATAAAAACGATCTTACTAGGCCCAGTGTCATTGAGAACGCGCAAGTGCATGGGAAAGGGAAAAGGGAAAAAGTGCATGGAAGGTGGAGAGTTGAAAGTGCAGAGCCGAGGAGTGCAGATAAATAAAATAAATAAAAATAAATAGAAAATGGAGTCTAACTGTGGTAGTGCAGCCAGCAAGTGGCAAGTGCTGTGTTTAAGGCAGCAGACTGGGTAAGTCTGAATAAGTGCAGAAAAAGAAGAAAAATGGGGGGGGGCTGTATGGGTACAGATACAGTCCCCAGTGCAAGGGGTGGCTAGGGGGCAGTGTAGGAAGGTGGCAGGGTGAGCAGGTACCTGGGCCCAGGGGACAGAGGGTGGCTAGGTGCACAGTGCCAAGACAGCAGATCAGCAGGGGAGAAGGGGAGCAATGGCAGAAGCAAAGAGGAAGGTTTTGAGGTGCTTCCGGAACTGGAGATGGTTCTCCTCAAGTTTTAGAGTGGCAGGGAGGCTGTTCCAGAGGGAGGCCCCAGCCGAAAGATAGAGGTCTACCCCCAGCTCGTTTCTTTGAAAAACGATTGACCCGGAGGGAGTAAGAGGTAGAGGAGCGAAGAGCTCAAGAGGGGAGGTATTTGCGGAGGGATAGCTGAAGGTATTTTGGACCCAGGCCCCAGAAAGCCTTGTGAACAATGCAGAGGGTTTTGAATTTAATCCTTGCATCCACTGGGAGCCAATGGAGAGATTTCAGAGCTGGAGAGATACAATCCCAGGGCTTGAGGCCAAGGACAAGTCTTGCAGTCCTGTTCTGGATAGGTTGTAGAGGGCGGAGAGCAGAGGCAGGTAGATTTAGAAAGATACTGGCCCTCCTTACAACACCGGCGCTAAACCATGGCGCTATTAGCACCATGGTTGCTGCCGGTATTGTAACGAGTCCGCCTTGGTGAAATGGGGAAGTACCAGCCCATTCCAAGGTTGGCGGGGCGGTACTTCCCCATTTCATCATGGCCTTTCCCCATTCCCATTTTTACTCCATAGGGCATAATGGGAATGGGGAAGGTGGTAATTACGATACCGCAAATTGCTGTACCATAATTAGCACCAAGGTCCCTTTGCGGGTCCATTCCTTAATGGCTGGTAAAACCAGCCATTAAGGTTGGAATCCGCAAAGGGACCTCGTAATTAGGCGCTAAGGGATTACCAGTACCGGTACCCTTACCGGTACCGGTAATCCCTTAGCACCAGGGTCGTAATGAGGCCCACTGTGACTTAATGCAGCCCTAGCCATCGAGACAATCACTCCACTAGCCTGGGCAGACCATCATATTGTGAATGTCTTCCTTATCTGCAATGAATCATGCCCACCTAAGACCAAATCAATGGATTTCTACGAAACGAGAAACATTTGCAAGCTCTCATCTTAGAACCTAAACCCTATTTTAAGCAATGCCCTTACAGACAACGTGGTCACTAATGAAAATCCCTGCCACCTGGCAGACATCTACCATAATTGTCTTACCACCACAATAGATTCATAAGCACCTCTCACCACCACAACAAGATGTGGCGAATTAGTATCACTAAGGCGAACTAAACGCTCACTTGAACACATCCATACAAAATCTCGTACCTTAGAGTCTGCAAATGCCTTCAATAACACTACCAAAAAATACAAAGCAGCAATTATCATCCATAAAGCCGACGCCGACAATACCCATATCAGTAACACCTCCTCTGATTCAATAGAATTGTTCTCCATCCTTAGAGAGTTGGACAATCCCAGCCCAATATCCACCTCAGCTAATACTAGCAAAGAATGGTGCACAACCATCCAAGATGCTCTAGCTTCCAAAATTGACTTGTCACAAAAGAAAATAATCACCAAAAGAAAATGACTAGCTGAAAAACATACTTGGCCTAACATTCCTAATATTTCCAAAGCTTGCAATCTACCATTATTCCACTTCACCACAGTATCTCAAGAATTAGTGAACAACACCACTGCCAAGCTGAAAGCCTCTAACTGTAAAGGACATAACTTCCCAGCCCATCTAGTTAAAGCATGTGCATCTTCCCTCAACCCCACCATCACCAATTTCGTTAATGCCTCCTTTAATTCCAATCTGGTCCCAGCCAGTATCAAAGAAGCCTGGGTCAGACTGCTTCTAAAAAAAAACCACCCTAGACCCACTGGTGCCCACCAACTACCAGCCAATAACTGCGTTTCCATTCCTTGTCAAAATCAAAGACAAAATAGAATACACACAAATTCAAACCCACCTTGAACAGAACCATCACCTAGAAGCCGGACAATCAGGATTTAGGCCTAACCATAGCATGGAAACCACACTCATCGACTTGAAAATCCATTTGGACACCATCAGAGACTCAGGGAAACTTTGCATACTACTATTGCTCGACCTATCTGCAGCGTTTGACCTTATAGACCATGACAAATTATGTGCCACGCTAGCAAAAGACTTCAGTTTTTCAAACAATGCCACACTCTGGGTTAAATCCTTCTTAGCCGAACGCACGTCCAGAGTCGCCATGGGCAAAGACTCTGCCGACCCAATAGCTGTCCCCATTGGAGTTCCCCAAGGTTCATGCCTCTCACCTACCCTCTATAATGCCTATACGAAGCTCCTCTTTTCAGCACTAGATGACATGGGTGTCACCTACACTAATTTTGCAGATGACACCCAGATCCTCATCCCATCTCTGGGAACTATGACCAAGACACATTGACCATAAACAAAGTCTATGCCATTATCCAAAACTGGATGGCTCTGACTAGCCTCTGCCTCAATGATAAGAAGACAGATATTCTCATAGTGGGCTCCCAAATTAAAATAGGTACCCTTCAGCCAGATTATGCAGCAATCAACATTGATGGCACGATGATTCCCGTACTTAAGCAATTTAAAACTCTAGGTGTATTCCTAGATGCCAACCACTCTATGTGCAAACATATCTCGGCACTCGCGTCCCCCACAGCATACACATCTAAACTAATCACATTAAGCCGCCAACTACTCACACCTACCAACTGTATTACCATGGCCAGATCCTTGGTTTTAACTACCTTGGACAACTGTATAAGCATCAAGGGCAGCGCTAAACATAAAAAAATCCGACAACATCTCCAATATTAGGAGGGAGACCCACTGGCTTCCTATTAAGGCCAGAATCATTTTCAAAACTTTATGTGTCACACCCAAATGTCTCACTAATAAAGCTCCCATTTATCTGAAAAAAAACATCCAGCAGGACTCTTAGATATAATAAGTACGCACTCCTGGAGATCCCGCGCCACAAATATACCAGAGCAGGAGGTAGCAGCTTCCAAATCCTTGCCCCCACACATTGGAATTCCCTCCCACTCAATATCAAAAAGGAGGAATCCCTCCTAGGATTTAAAAAAGCTTTAAAAAGTGGTTATTTAACCAATTCTAGCAAATTCCAGACAATCACTTCAGATATTATGAGTCCTGCCAGGCTAATAGAACACTCATCCGGTGGTGGATTGAACTGAACTTTGTAAATACAACTGAATGCCTTGTGTACTTCCTTCTGCATACTTTAATTGTCTTATTTTGTAACCGCATTTACCTGCTATGTGCATATATGTCATGTAAGTAACCATGTCTAAGATTTTTACGAAAGCTGTGTGTAACCATGCCGTGATACCTCAGGGTCTGGGTGTGTAACAAATGCAATAACTAAATAAGTAAATAAATAAATAAATAAATAAATAAATAAAGAGGATTGAGAACTCAGAGAAGAAGAAGATTGCTTATAATCCCATCTCAACCCACGCCCACAACCTTGGCCTCCACATTGACTCCTCTCTCTCTTTCTCTAACCACATCTCCCTAACCTCTCGTGCATGTCGGCACCACCTCTTCAACATCCGTAAGATCCGCTCCTCCCTCACCTTTCACGCTTCTGAACTCCTAATCTCCTCCCTTATTTTCTCCCGTCTCTTTTACTGCTCCTCTCTTCTCTTTGGCCTCCCTGTCTCTCACCTGACTCCCCTAAAATCGATCTACCACTCCGCTATCCGCACTCTATGTCTTCTCGGCCCTCGAGACTCTATCTCTACCTCACTCTCTCAACTCGGCTGGCTCCCCTTCCTCTCACAATTGAAATTCCAATTCCTCTGCCTTGTCTACAAATCTCTCCCTGACCTCGCCCCCGCCTATCTTGCCTCCCTCCTCTCATTTTACTCTCCCTCCCACTCTCTCTGCTCAGCTGATCTCCACCTTCTCGCTGTACCCCCAGCCCCTTGTGCCTCCTCGCGATTCCGCTCCTTCCAACTCCTGGCCCCCCACCACTGGAACTCCCTACCTCTCTCTATTCGCTCCACCCCTACCTACCCATCTTTACTCTCCTCCCTCAAAGCCATTCTTTTCCTCTCTCCCCTGACTCTCCTTCCCTACCTCGCTCCCCCCACACACGCCTGCCCCCCTTCCTTTCCTCACCCCCTTCTCCCTCCCTCCGATGACCCCAACTTGGATACAGTAACCACCTTAGTGCGTTGGAGGTCACCCAAGGACCCCCACACCCCCTTCCCATCCCTCCTTCCCCCTCTCTCCTCTGTGTAAATTGTTCTAAATACTGTATCACTGGTTTGTTTCATGTTTGTAAATTATGTTTCATCCATTACTGTACCTGTTGTTATTCTGTAAAGTTCTTTGGCGTAAAGCACTATATAAACTCAATAAACATAAACATCAGCATAATGCTCAAGATACAAGTTGGTTCTCAGATAAAGAGAGACTTTCAAGTGTATGTGATAAAGACTAGTGAAAGAATCTCAAGGAAAGGGAACGTATTTAAATAGAATTCTGAAACACCAAAATAATTGGAAACACCCCCTAAGGGAATTAAACAAACTGATACAACTGCTAGCCAAGAACTATGTAAAGATTCAATAATTGATGGAAACATGCTGAGAAAGCAGCCCAGGAGAAGAGAGTCATTCTCCTGGACTTTATTTCTTTTGTATTAGTGGTAGGGACAGAGAAGGTAAGATTTGGATGGAGGACAAACTATTACTTTGGACTTCACAGTTAGTTCTGTTAGGTAGGGAACACCATAGTTTAGGAAAAGTGAGGCAGTTTTCATATTATTTAAATACAAATCATAATAAGAATTGAAAAATCTAGTCTGTATCCATCTTCTGACCCTCCACAATACACATATTAAAATTAAATTACCTTCTGCCCGGTCCTGAAATGTTTCTCCCAGCAGCAAAGCTCTCTTGTAGCACGATCAGGACCCAGGAACGATCAGGAACCAGGAAGCAAAGATAGTTTCCTGGTTCCTGCACATGCATGCAAAATCCAGAGCGCTGATGTTGAAGCACCCTGCTCTGTTTGTATATGCGGGGAGGCACAGGAGCACCCACTCTCACATACAAACATGCAGTTCCCCAGCCAGTATCCCAATGGGCCTTACAATGTTGGGGAAGCAAAACGACCCTGGCTTTACATGGCCCATTAGATATGTGCGGCTGGGAACAGAACTGTCAAACGGAAACTGCATTTCCCCTTGACAGTTCAAGCCAGCCAATAAGCGCTTCCTCAGCTGCAAAAAGTTCAGTGTTTGCACTGGGCTGGCTGCTCGGCTCCTGTATACTGGATGAGGGTGCCTGCGGGTCAGCACTCCCTTGCCCATTATGGATGAGCCGCCACTGGGACACCCTCAATGAATATATGTATAGAGACAGTGTGGCTGTAAATTAAATATTGTTGACTTTGAAGTCATGTACATGAACTGCTCTTTTGATAATGTAGTGATTTTGAGTGCCTTAAGGGATCCATAGACCGACTCTGTTGTAGACCCGGTGTGGATCTGGACCAAACACACACAACACAGAGAGAGTTGTGCTATAACTGCCCATCTCTGGAACAGGCCGGCCCTTTTATTCAAGGCTTCACATCACGTCTGCCCTACGTTGCAGCACGTACGGCCAGACAATATTACATCCTTTATGAACCTCATAACAAACAGCACAATACAAATATTAGTTACTTCAACTTCAGTATGATAGACAATGATTTTCATTCAAACCCTTATTATTAGTCATTTTCTACCAGAAAGTCATCCAACTATGCTGCATCCTCCTATGTCCTCTTCTCCGATATCTCCTCACCTGCATCTATCTTCTTCCTCACATCACACCTCCTGATCTACTTGTCCTGTATTATCCTTGGCCACAACCTCCAGAAAGTGGAATTTCTCACCTCCAGAAAGTGGAATTCCTCACCTCTGCATCAGGCTCGTCATCAGCCTCACTCCTACTGATCCCTGTCATGGATCTCAGGATCACCTTCTTAAACAAACTGGAGTTTCGGGTTACCTTTTCAACTACCTTCCTGGCCATGACTGTAGACGATGTCTTGCTAGTGATTGTCCACTGGGCCATTTTGTGAAGCAGATCCAACTTCTGAGTGATCTTTCTTTTCTACAGCAATGCAGTATTCTCTAATTGGACCGGGGTTGGCACCAGATGCCTGCATCTGGATTCTCTGTCATTATTCTTTCGCTGTGTCTCTGTTACTCACATCCAACTTTCCGACTACTCGAGACCAATATTTCCGGAATCGTTGACCCAACCTTGTGCTGGGGAAAAACTTGTGGTTGTGAGGCGTCCTCCTATATGCCATCTTAAAAGTAGTCTGCACCTTCTCGAGAGGTATGCCTTCTTCCATCGCAATCCTGAACATGTTGTTGAGCTTGTGCATAAACCACTACACATAACCATTGGCCTGGGGCCAACATGGTGTAATGCACTTATCCTCCAGATTCAGGAATGCCTTGAACGCTATTCACTGGAACGATGGACCATTGTCCGTTCTCACCGACTATGGCAGTTCATGTGCCACAAAGATATCCTCAATGACAGGAATCACCACTAATGTCGAGCTAACAAATCACACGAGATGCCTTGAAAACTCATTGTGAACCACCAGGAAATGACTCTTCTGTAGAATGATCCTGAGGTCCAATTTCAGGGCCTACCATGGTTCCTCTGCTCTTTCAGGTTCCTATGTATGTGGAAGGCTCCCTGGGTGCCCGACATGCAATGGGCCACATCAGCAAGTAGCATCTTCCACTTTCCTCCATGCAGTTGTTCTACCACCAGCTGCATTACTCTGACTGCTTGTTGCTGCTGAGATCCCCCCCGGTGACATTGAGTTGGGAATTGCAGCCCTGGTAACCCTGTTAATCAGCTCCTCAGTCTCCATTGTCTGGAAACCCTCTTTTGGATCCATAACCAGCAGATGCCATGAAAGGTAATCCGCAGGATTTGATGCCCTTGCGTCAAAACGCAGCGTCATCCCATTATGCTGCAGTTGCAGCTTCCACTTCTCCAATCTCAGTTACGGGCAAACGGTGGAGTCATGGAGTATCAGCAGCAATGGTTTGTGGTCCGTGACTACAGTGACGGGCCACCCTAGACATATATATGAGAAAATGCCGGCAGCCCACAGCACGGCCAGTACCTCACACTCAATTTGTGAGTATCTTCTCTCCGTAGCCGTGAGTGCCTTACTGGCACACACAATGGGCCATCAAGCACCTTCACCATCCACTTGTGTCAGAACTGCTCAGTCCTGCAGGATTTGCATCAGGCAAAATTTCTGATAAGCAATGGGAGTTTAAGAGTGTTCTCCACAAAAGTTGATATGGCCTTTTCACATTGTGGATAAGATTCCTCAGAGTTCTTGTGATTGTAGCCTAATTGGGAATGAACACCATGTCACCCGGCACATGCTTGCATAGTGGTTCATCTTGCCATGTCGTCCACATTGTCTTACCATCGCTGAACACTGCACTTCTGGGGAGGTGGGACTGGTGCACCACACCGGTCACATTATGATTTTGCTGGATCTTGACGTCCTTGTTACTGTGGTTGGTATTCTCTAACTTGGCCTGGGGGCGTAGATTTGATCGCAAGCACCTGTTCAATCTTTATACCCTTCATTGCATCTTCCATGTGTGATGCCCTGGTGTTGCCAGCTCCTGTGCACTTCCAAGCTCCAGAATACATACCTGAGGCAGGCCAGGCTCCTAAAAAATGTGTTTCCTCAGTTGTGGCTCTTCTGGATAATTTGGCCTCCAATCTTTATCTCTTCGTCATGGAACACACATGTAGAGGCCAGATGACGCAACCTGGTACAGAAGGCGTCCAACAATTCTGTCGGCTCCTGTTGCACCTGTCTCAACTGGAACCTTTCATAGCCCACATCACCCATTGGTGTAAAATAGTTTGTTACGGCTGCTTTGGTGTCTGCCTATGACCCATTACCCTGTGGTAAAGTTTTGGAAAGGTGGGGAGCTTCTCTGTCGGCATAAAGAGCAGCATGGAGTGCTTGGTGTCATCATCCCAGATGTTTGCAGCTCGGAAGAACATCTCAAAATGCTCGCACCATAGCACCCATCATGGTCCCTGCATAGCCGGTGACCCCACCACATCAAACTCTGGGACCAGATTGCTATGGAAGTGCTGTGGTAAATGTTGTAGGCCTGCGCTGAATTTCAGTTCTTACCGCCACCTCATCTTCCACACCAACTCCTTAGGCCCCTATTTCACTTTGCTGGGAGAACCTGTTATCGAGCACTCTCACGTTGTAGAGTCGCTTACACAGGGGCTTACAGGAACACTCGAGCAGTGCAACAATTTGCTGCTGTCAACCCTCTCAGTTTGCTCCAGTCAGTAGAGCACAGCACATATCCTGTCAGGGCATGTTGGCCACTCTGCCACCTTCTGCACCATCCGTTCATCTGTAGAGGGGGAGTCACTTCTTCTCACCACTATTTGGATGGACAGCATGGGCGTGTGCCACTTAGTTATTTATTTAAATACATTTTTTGACAGGCGAGCATAGCTCGCCGCTCCATGCTGCGAGTTGGCAGAGACTGGGAGCACCTTGCTAGTTGTCCGGAATGTACGTGGTGGCATTCTGGCCGCGTGCCCCAAGTGACAACCTCGTTGCCAAGTTGTTCTAGGCCTGATGTGGCCCCAGTACAAACAAGCACAACACACATAGGGTGGTGTTGTAAATGCCCACCTCTGTAAGAGACGGGCCCCTTCATTCAGTGCATCATGTCCGCCCTACTTTGCACATGTAGGGGCGGATGATATTACATGTCTTACAGTAGAAGGCTACTGGAGTAGCTCAGCAGGTTGAGTGACTGTTGCTGAGATGTTATATATTTAAAACTGGCTGTAAACTCTATGGCCCTCATTACAACACTGGCAGTAACCCGTGGCGCTATTAGCACCATGGTTGCTGCCGGTGTTGTAACGAGCCCGCCAATGTTCAATGGGGAATTACCACCCCATTCCAAGGTTGGCGGGGCGGTAATTCCCCATTGAACATTGGCCCTTCCCCATTCCCATTTTTGCCCCATAGGGCTCAATGGGACTGGAGAAGGCAGTAATTACGGTACCGCAAATTGCGGTACCGTAATTACCTCAAAGGTCCCTTTGCGGGTCCCTACTTTAACGGCTGGTCCAGACCAGCCGTTCTGGTCGGGTCCCGCAAAGGGACATCGTAATTAGGTGCTAAGGGGTTAACGGTGCCACAGCCTTTTACGGCGCCGTCAACCCCTTAGCGCCAGGGTCGTAATTACCCCCACGACTTTTTGCAATTCCTTATTAAAAAAGGAATACTATAAAATGCGTTCAGCCAGGGAATGGTTTGGCTGGTGCTTGTTTTCTAGGCGGGGTGGGGGAATGTCTGCCCCATAGTGAAAATCAAAAGTTGGCACCCATGAATCCATAGGTGAATATCCTAATAACTGCTGTCAGCACAACAGAAGCATTTATTTGTAATTAAGCAGCTCAGCAAGTATATAACTAGAAATATATCTTGTAATAAAACACAACGGAAGGGGCACAATAATTATAGGGTATTTGTGTGGTAGTCTGACAAACAAATAAACACATTTTAATAAAACTAGTGAATGGAAGTTTCAGAAGCATGTTTAATTTTGGAAATGTCTTTTTTTTTCTAAGCAAGTGTAAGCTGCACATTTGGAAAACAACAGTGTGCCCAGCATGTAGGAGGTCTGCTTTTAGCAGTGATGCCCCTCCCCTCCCCAGATATTCATAGCCCATTAATTCCTGTGGTGTCCCTTTCAGGCCAGAAGAAAGGACACAGGCTAGGCAAATAGAGCGTACAAATGCGCGAATGAAGACTGGGCAAAGGAGAACCTTTAAGACTCCTGATAAGAGTTATAGGGGAGGAGGAGGCAGGCCACCAATAAGGGGGCGGGGGGCAAAGAGGCAAATAGGGGGGTCATTGCCCGCCTTTCTTCCCCTCTAGCGACGCCTACGTCATCGTGAAATTGCCTTACACACTTCACAAGAACTCACCTCGTAGCACCTGTTGCCAGCATGGATGTCCTCTTAGAAGTCAAAGAATGGCAATTGAAAAAGCTTCCAATATAAGAGCTTCCCATTAAAATATGATCTCTCACGAGTCAAGGGCGCGAGGCTTTCATTCTGCAATCCTGTGGGTTTAAATGTAGTGGGTGTTCCGAAGAGGAAGGAAAAACGAACACGGAGACTATGAAGAAATAATAGGAGTCCTGCCTGGAGTGATGTCCCATCCCCTCCTGCACAGCTACTACCATTTGCAAATCCTTGTACGCGTGTATTTAAATGAAATGCATGTGTTTTTTATTGACGAGTCATTTGAATGCCAATAATATACACCGGCGCCGAGTACTTTAGTAAAGGTCAATGGTCAACATATTTGCACTGTGTATAGCACTCCACAATTACTCAAAAAATGCATCGCCTGTGTGTGGCACGACCAACTGCACCGTGATCCAGCATTCACAATTCTGGAGTGGGGTACCAGCACGGCATCAACGGCACACAGAACATACATTGACAAAGCCAATAGGTCTGGCTTTACTGAATGCCACTTGGTGTCTCACATGCCCAGCCACAGAACGCCCGTGGACAGCCCCACATGCACAAGTGCGGCCAAATGCGAGGTGCAGTGTCATGCAGAGAGGTGCTGCTCTCAGGTGACATGTGAGGCTTCAGTTACCCCGGTGCAGCCAACTATACCTGTCCACGGCGAACCTATTCCCAGCGCATGTCGCAAATATGGCCCAGATACCAGTATAACATGGTAAGGGTTGTCTTCACATGTCTAGATAACCAAAAGGGTCATATGTGATATTGCTGAATCAACACAGTTTCTCGAAAATTGCAGTGACACGATATTTGCATAAACCTCAGTGTACCAGCCTAATCACCCAAAGCTAAAACAACACCGCCCCATAAAGATCGTTCCCAGATGTCCCGTTACACCAACATCTATCCTGAAAGGCATAGGATGCACTCTTCTGATAGCTCTTTCTTGGTTTTGCGGCCACGCCCACTTCCTGCCTGAGTGGTAAATGTTTGCGGGTGAAATGTTGATGGAAACCAACTAAATATGAAGTGGCTCTGAATCGGGGGGGGTTGGGTGGGGGGGGGGTAACCCCCACACCCCTCTCTTAATCCTCACCTCCTCGCATAAATACCCCACCTCATGCCTCTTACTCAGCCACTGCCCTTCTGGCACTGTGGGGGCGTGGGCCGTTTCACTTCACGCTTCCGGCGTGGGGCATGGACTCTCACCCTCTACCAGTCCAACCTCCCTCTGTCCCTATGCACAAGCGAACGGACCCTTCTAGGAACACTGAGAAAGGTAAATCCCTGCCGGGAGCACAATGCAAGGTTTCCATAAACAGCACAAAGGAGGTGCCATAATCCGAGCAAAAGAAAAAAGAGAGACGATAAAAGACGAAATCTATATTTTTGTGGACACTGTTGGAGGATAAGGATTTTCTCACAGATAATGTCACTGGATACCACTCATAACACATGCCAGAATGCTTGATCATGCACAAAGCATGCAGGTACCACAGGATTCCATTTACCACAGTGCACTTGACACATGATTCCGCGAAGGAGCCCCCGCCACAGGAAACACTCAGGCCATGTAACGGCTGCTCAGTGGTGAGGAGCTGCAAGGGGGAAATTGAATGCTGCTAGCACATTGGCCATTTTTGTAAAAACACTCAATTTAATCATTTCATTAGGTTTTAACCCCTTAAGTGGCAAGGACGAGTATGCTCGTCCTTTTTGCATAGACTTGCACAATAGCCTGGCGGTTTTGCCCTAGGGTGTGTTTTGCCACTGCCTTTGTTGGCGAGGGACTTTGACACATACACTTGTAATATTCTGCACCGTTGCATTTTGTTTGAATTCAGCTCCCGGGTGGAAGCCTCCTTGGCCCTTTGGCGCTGAAGGCAACTGTCCTTCTGTTTTTGTGACGGGCGGGCAGACACGCCCAGAGTTAATACTTCATCAGGGCATGAATGGCCATGCAGTGATTGCGCACTGCGCCCAAGGCACACCAAAGGCAAACCCATCTTTCTTCATCCACACCAGTTCTGGGCTTTACACCAATGTCCCTACTCACATGTCCTTTAACAGTCAAACTGCAAGCAGAGAGATCTTGGGTCGCTTCGCCTTAGATTATTGCTTGGCTGGGAAAGTTAAACTGAAATTGAACTTCATATGACTTTCTGACTCTACCTAAATCAGTCTGCCTAAGAAAACTCCATGCAGTAAATCTGGAATGAAGTGGAGTTCATCCATTGTCATGTCCTGAAAAGTGACTACACTGTATGATGACAAAGACTAAATTAGCAGCTAGGGACCGGCTTTTCATGCACAATTTAATTTTGGACAAACAACTTGATCTTTTATCCATCACTGAGATATGGCTGTTTGAAACTAACCTCTTGGTGATTGCAGATCCTGTACCCCAGAAGACACAATACTGATCTCTTGACCGTCGAAGTGAAATGGAGGGTGTTTATATCTTATTTACAAGCAATTCATACAAGTGACAACACGTTTACCCCACATATTTTATCTATAGCGACACTGCTAGATAGCTAAGCCCCGCAAATAACATCAGCGTAACATTACTGCTCGTGAACAGGACTTTCAATTTTATCAAAATGATTTGTGGATTAAATATCTGTAGTAGTTTCGGGAATATTACTTTGTAACTCTTTCCTAGTAATTCTAGGTAATTTCAATTTCTAGTGCCAGGATATACATGACCCCAACACAAGCATTAATCTTGCTTGAAGCTTTGCATGTATTACCCATACTCAGGGGATTTGCTAGGTCTGGAAAAGACCCGGGGCTAAGCTGATGTTGGAACTGTTGGGACTGGGGGCTAGCTAGTCTTTTGGCTGTAGCTCCTGAGATTCTATCCGGGGCTACAACCAAAAGATCAGGGGCTATAACCCCCCCTAAGCCCCGCACTAGCAACGCCCCTGCCCATGCTCATCAGCACCTGAGATAATGACAGCAGATCCTATTCCTCTTGCTTGGGAAGACCATGCCAGTGTCCCTTTTTATCCTGGAGAACTTTACTCCGAAGAGTACGGATCAAATGCCACATGCAGTCGCTCCATAACCTTTGAGGGCTATTGATAAATAATATGTGGCAGACAGATCCCTTGTGCAATTTGTTGTGTAACCCAAAGGCTTTCTCCTGGTGCGGAGTGCTCAGCCAAGTGCAGTTGACCGCAGTTGGAAGTGAGTTGCAGTGGTGAGTGGCACCAGTTATAGAATTGTTGGTTCAGGCCAGAGGAAAGGTCTTTTCTACCACTATTATCTCTAATAGTTATTCAAACCTAAGACATGGCCTCGCTTCAAGCAAAAAGTACACCTATGAAGTGTCGCACCCTTAAGAAAACAACTCCCCTCAGGAATCAATGCAGAGGCATGTCTTTACTTAACGCATCAAACTGTGAAGTTATATTAATAGCTCAAACAATTGAAGATGTAATCCCTGTAAAAATTACCAAAGGTAATCATATGCACGGGAAAATGGTGTTTGATGAGATGAGTCAAAAAAGGCCAGGGTCCCAAAGTATGTTGCACGGCTTGTAGGTATATGGCCGCAGTGGGGTCAGATCATCCATTGGAAGTTGTAGAGTCCTCTTTTCTTCAACTTTGACTTCACCTGGCTAACAGGGGCGGCATAGAGAGTGTATGCGATTCCCTGACGGCAACTCTGGCCCACTTCGAGATCTCCTCTTTGCAGTCAGACGACCAACAGAAATTACTGTAAAGAATGGATGTGTGCCCGAGGGGGGGGGGGCGGCGATGGGCTTTTTAGAGTGCAGGAGTACATGATTCACGGGTATAATCCACTGTTAAATAGTTCTATGGATGTGGCTCAAATGGGTTCAGCTATCCATGCTACTCTGGAATCGCGAGATTATACGACATCATAAGTCTGTCTGTCCCGTCCTCCCTTTGTCTCCCGTCCCTAGCTTGATGGTGCCTGAAATACTCATGCATAGGCACATTGGATGAGCAACCACCAATTAGTCGCCAGGCCTAGTACTGTAGTTTATTGTACTGTACGTTCCTTTCCCTCTCCCCCGCACCCCTTCTCCCCTCACTTTTTGTCATGCACTTACACTAGTAGATATGCCTCTGGCCTAGTATGCTAGTTATTGTTGTTATTTCATTCAGAATCTTCAAGGCCTAAGAATGACGATTTTAATCCCTTGTATTGTATTGTTTATTTATATAGCGCCTATAGACAGGAAAGTGTTTCACAGCACTCAATGAGTGTGGGAACAAGGGGAAAAACAACAGTTGCTCAGAGCCCTTGATAGTCTGAGACGATAATAGTCTGCACAGGCAGAGTAAGTGCGTGAAATACATTTAACAGTTGGGCCACAGCAAATAGGCCTGACAGCGAATCTGCAGTTTTAACAGTGCAATTAATGGGAGAAGACAGGGGAGGACAGAGCAGATGATCTTCAGGCATGTTGCATTTGGATCGTGCAAGTGCATAGACTGTAACAGGGAGGGGGCTGTCCAAGTGCACCCAGTAGGTGGAGACTGGGGTAAGTACAGAGAGAACCACTGTCTTGGGTTATTTGTAAGTGCTGAGAAGGTGGGTCAGTGTAGGGCCCTGAGGCAAGTGCGAGAGAGGACCGGCGGGGGTGCCCGGGACCTGTGAGACTCAGAGGTACACCAGGCAGTCAGTTAGCAAGCTGTAAGGAAGAGGAGGGAGAGATGGAGAGAGCAGAGAGCTAGGTTAGCAGGTTAGCAGTCTTGAGGCACTTTGAAGCATTTCAATTGTGTATTCGTGTTTCACAAATAAACAATTACAATAATCATGAAAGGAGTGTATTGCTTACAACTTATAAATACTCAGCATGCCCAAGTTGTACAGAACAATATCATTCAGTACTGATATTGGAACAGCTCTAGATGCCCCACAGTGCTTTTTGCCCCACTCATTAGTGATGTAGCCACAGCCACTCCATGGTAGCTAAGTGGTCCAATGTAACGTGTGACCATTTCAGTCATGCCTTGTTTTGTACCTTACATGCCGGCATTTGTGGGCCCATGTTTTCATTAAGAAAAGTGAAATAACATGTTGCGCCATGTATTGTGCCAAATCAGAATTGGCTGACAACGTCATACATGGCACAAAGCCACTCGATTCCTATGGCATTTACTTTGCCTTCCTGAGTATTGCTTCCCTCACATGCTTGTTTGTATATGTATATTTCCCATGTCGTATTTGCTAATCCAGAGCCAATTCAGCCACAGCACTTCATATCCTGCAATGCATTATCTTGCAGAGTAGAAAAGAGCACATGGTGGACTCGAGTCCCAGAATGCACTCTGCTTCAGTGCAGTTGTCTCCACAGAAATGTAGGTCCCAGGATGTATTCTGCCTCTCAGAGTGCAGGGACCACACTGTACTACCTTTCCTAGAATGCACTGTGCCCACTTAATAAATATGCCTAGGGAGGACTATGAGTCTCAGGAACCAGCTAGATTCCCTCAATCGAGATGCCTCAACGAGACTACATGCATGTTAGGACTACGCCAAAAGGCATTAGGGCAAATTCCCGAAAGCCCAGCACAACAAACCAATGTGGGCCATTTACTGGGCCAATTTATTGACTGAGCAGCTGATACTTTTAACCAAGGTTGCGGTCCTAATGTACCAATAAACACAATGGGGGTCATTACGACCTGGCCGCAAAGAGATACCGGGCACCGGTAATGACACCGGTGCCGGTAATCCCTTTGCGCCCTATTCCGAGGTCCCTTTGCGGGTCCCTCCCTTAACGCCTGGTTTTACCAGGCATTATGGACGGGACCCGCAAAGGGATATCGGGGTCAATAACGGTACCGCAATTTGCGGTAGCGTTATTGACGCCTTCCCATTGAGCCCTATGGGGGCTCAAATGGGAATGGGGAATGGCTTTTCAAATGGGGACTTACCGGTCCCGCAAAGGTCGGGATAGATCGTAAGTCCCCATACCACCAAGTCAGTGGCGGTACCGGTATTGGTGCTAGTCATGGCGCTAATAGCGCCATGACTAGCACCAACCTCGGAATGAGGGCCAATGGGCCTCATTACGAGGTAGGTGGTAAGGGATTACCGGCACCGGTAAGTATACCGGTGGCGGTAATCCCTTACCACCCTATTCCGAGGTCCCTTAGCGGGTCCCTTCCTTAACGCCTGGTTTTACCAGGCGTTATGGAAGGGACCCGTTAAGGGACTTCAGAGCTAATAACGGTACCGCAAATTGCGGTACCATTATTAGCTCCATCCCCATTCCCATTGAGCCCTATGGGGGCTCGAATGGGAATGGGGAATGGTTCCCGGAATGGGGATTTACCGGGTACTCCAACCTCATCTATGCCCCTGGCCTACCATAACAACTGCTTCTCCCCCCGCTTCTACCACTCTTTTATTTGGCCTCTGAAATGCACAATCGCTCTGCAACAAGTCTTCCTACATCACTGACCACTCCAACTCTTAGCCCCATCAACTTTCACTTCTTGATATCACAGAAACCATATCTCCCCCGATGATTCCGGTGCATGCGTGGCTCTCTACAGTGCGGCTGCTACCTTCCCCCAGTGCGGCTGCTACCTTCCCCCAGTCTCCCCAAAGTGTTGGAAAGGGTGGAGGTGTGGCGTTCCATATAAATAAGGCCCTCACAACTGATCCCTTAAATTGCTCTTACATCACCTCTTTCTCTTTTGAATATGCTATTATTCAACTCTACCTTCCTATTCCTCTCACTGATATGGCTCTATCGATCCCCTGGCCCTTTCAACTCATTCTTCCTTGATCTGAACCTTCTCTTTGATTCACTTCCCACCAACATCCCCATTGTCATCGTAGGGGACATAAACCCTCGTAAGCCCTTCCCAGCCATCTGCCTTGAACGTAACTCCCTCCTGCCTTACCACTCACTCTACTCCAGCCAAGACTTTACTACCCACGCTGGTGGGAAATTTCTTGATCTTCTTTTTCTAATTCTACTCCTCTGACATATCCAGTGACAATTATCCCTCTGGTCACTCCATTGTTCACTTTAACATCTCAATCACCCCACTTTCTACTTCTTATCCCCTCTTCTTCCCCCTTCAATAACCAAGAGGAAATTCAACCATGACTCTCTTGCCCCTTACCTTGTTGATATGAAGATCTCTCTCCTATCACTGTCCCCTATCCATGCCTCTTCCACTGACCATGTTTTATTTTACTTTCTCTATGCACGTGTGACTTCCTTTGAGCAACACTCTCCTGCATGCACATTCATACCTTCCCACCCTGTCCTCAGCCATTGATCACTTCTGAGAACCAGACCCTCAAAACAAACATGCATCATGACCTATGGCGCTCGTACAAAACAGGGACTCCCACCCTACTCCTATCCTACAAAACATGCACAAACCACAAATGTTGCCTTTGACCATGTTTTTTTGCTTTTGGTGCTTTGTGGGGTAAGCTACAAATATCGCCAAGAACATTGCTGCTGTAAATTAAAAGATAAATGAGAAGATGCGCTCGGAAACACTCTGACTTTGGTATGGCAACTTGTCAACGCTTGGCGATGAAAAATGGCTGAAGCACCATTCGGGCCTTGACCCTCTCGCTCACGTCTGCCGGCCTGTTGCTGTTTCTGGGGAGCTGTGCACACTCTAAAGTAGGAGCAAAATGACTCCATATAATTAGGTGTCTGTTATTTTTCAATTTCTATGCATCAATCCTTATTTCCAGTTGAACTCTTGTGGGCTATGTTTCAAGTCTGGCGTGGACCATTGCGTACTGATCTCCTTTCAAGTGGAAGCTGCAGCGCCATCTTTCAAGACAAAGCTTCCGACTACCCTGCTTCCTGTGGTGGGCGGCAGAGTACAGGGAAGAGTGTTGACTGCTTTTCCGGCAAGGCTCAGGCCCCTCCACCCCAAAGTGTGTGGAGAGAGGTTGGGTCGAGGAGACACCAGATGGTAAGGTAGCCGGGTCCGGCATTGCCGAAGCCTGGGATTAGCACTGCTGTTCTGGTTGACGACCCCAAAGTGTGTAGAGAGGTTGGGTCGAGGAGCCAGTGGATGGTAAGGTAGCTCGGTCCGGTTTCTGCTGCCTAGATGGTAGTATTTAAAAACAAGAAAAAAGAAATCATTTAAACTGCTTGAAAGCGGATGATGGGACGGTTTGTTTGACTGAAGATGGTGTTTTTCCAGGATCGCGATTAAGGAAAGCAAGTGTTGGAATTTAATGGTAACACGCTACGCAAAGTGGAAATGTGATTTCATGGTTAAATGAGGCCTGAGTGGGATGTGACATCTTTGCGTTTCTATAGGGCACAGCTCTACAAGGGTACCAGGGCCATTTGGAAAGTGCATCCTGGCAGTTGTAGTTTTAACTCCTAAGGGAGTTGATTGCTGAGCACTGGGAAAATATTTGGTAAAGATACACAAGACTGCTTTTCGAGATCATGGCTACACAGCTTGGCTTAAATATGGTGTGAGTAGTTAAAGGTCGCAGTGTAGTAGCGCAGACCAGTGGATGCTCAGCAAAAGATGCTGTGTTGTAGATGAAATAGTTTGACCGCCCGAACGGGCTTGTCCCTGCCCGGGCACAGATTTGTGACAAATATTATCAGTTACTATCTTGGAAGGGCTGTTTTGTGTCTCTGGTATCTTGGGCAGGGCTCAAGTCGAGGGTACACGCGGGTAGACCGAGTCCACCCACTTTTTTCAGAGGATGGACTCAGTCCCCCCAGCTAAAATGAGAAACATTGAATGTCCTCTTTGAATTTATGAATTAAAGCCGACCTCAGGGATCGAACCACATTCGACTTTGGAGGTTGGACACTCCACCACTGCACTTTAACCTGATGAAAAATATGACACAAATGTGAAATGTCGTATTTCGGTACTGCAGATTCCAGGGAAAACATTTGTATTGGTTCTTGGAGTTTAAAACATGTACACCTTTTAACGTTTTCAAAAACACTATCACAAGAAAATACCCTCTCTTGGTTTTTGTGTGTGTTTATTTTATGAAAGGCAAATGCCATTCGCCCTGCGCAATTTGGGTGGTTATACAAAGCCAATTTAATGAAATGTTCATATTTCACCTTAATATGCCAAATTCTGGCAACGTCACATCTCATTGCGTTTGTTGATGAGTCCCCCCACTTTAATTTGTAGGACTTCGATTCTTGGGAATGTGGGAGCATGGCCACCAAACGCAGCGGCCTAATGTGCCTGTAAGAATAATCCAATTCGCAAATAGAGCTCAAACTCCTACAGGGTCTTGTATGCCCTCTTCACTGCCGCCCTTTAATCAGAGCCCTTTCTTGCCCCAGGCCACAAGATCGAAATCATAGGAAGGTGTTATTACTAGCTTGTTGGATTTGTCCTCTAGCTCTTGTGGGTGTTCCTGTGCTCTGTGCTCTGTTTCTCGCCACAACATCTGGGATACTGAAAGGGATGAATGGGAATCCCCTGTTTTACCATATGCGGTGCACTAAGCTATTAACAGGGTAATTCATAGAATTTCGCAGAAAAGTGTCGCAAGCGGCTGGCGCAGAGTGTCCGCGTGCGATTGACTGCGCCAGGCACGTGCGCTAAAACCGATTTCCGCGCACAGCGTATTCATGGATTTTAGGCTCCCAAACCAGCCGTGGTGCAGAGAATCGCAGCGACCCTGCAGCAGCGCCAGTTACGCCCCCAAGAACGCCCTCGCGCAAGGAAAAGCCATCAAAATCGCTAAATCATCGCAAAGGGCTGCGCTAACCCTGGACCAGTTCACCGGGCTGGCAAACAGCAAACGCCAAGCGGGGAACGTGTATTTCAGGGGTGCGCGGGAAGTTCCACACGCGATTGGCCCAGTGCGAGCAAGGTATGTGTATTTCAGGGGTGCGCGGGAAGTTCCACACGCGATCGGGCCTGGGGGAGCGGGCTACGTGTATTACAGGGGTTCGCGTGAACTTTCTCACGCGATCGGGCCTGGGGGAGCGGGCTACGTGTATTTCAGGGGTTCGCGTGAAGTTTCTCACGCGATCGGGCCTGGGGGAGCGGGCTACGTGTATTTCAGGGGTTCGCGTGAAGTTTCTCACGCGATCGGGCCTGGGGGAGCGGGCTACGTGTATCACAGGGGTTCGCGTGAACTTTCTCACGCGATCGGGCCGGGGGAGCGGGCTACGTGTATTTCAGGGGTTCGCGTGAAGTCTCTCACGTGATTGGCCCCGTGCAAGCAGGGTACGTGTATTCCAGGGGTGCGCGGGAAGTTCCACACGCGATTGGCCCAGTGCGAGCAAGGGATGTGTATTTCAGGGGTGCGCGGGAAGTTCCACACGCGATTTCAGCAGGGTATGTGTATTCCAGGGGTGCGCGGGAAGTTCCACACGCGATTTCTGCAGGGTATGTGTATTTCAGGGGTTCTGGGGAGTACTACACGTGAATTGGCCGTGTGGGTCCTCCCAGGTGTATGCTCCACAACCTCCACGGCCCCTGCAGGCAGCCCACACCACGGGGGACTACCCTGCACCCCTGCTCATGTCCCGCAGGCAGCCCATCCACCATGGGCATGCCCCCCAGCCAACCCACATATCACCTTGCACTACTGATCAACAATGCATGTCTCGCACCACCCCCACCCCCCAGCAGTGCAGGGGCAGCCTCCACCAGGCCCCCACTCATGTCTCCCACCACCCCCACCCCCCAGCCACCAGGGGCACCCTCCACCAGGCCCCCACCCATGTCTCCCACCACCCCCACCCCCCAGCCACCAGGGGCAGCCTCTACCAGGCCCCCACCCATGTCCCCCTGCACCACCACCCCCCAGCAGTGCATGGGCACCCTCCACCAGGCCCCCACTCATGTCTCCCACCACCCCCACCCCCCAGCCACCAGGGGCACCCTCCACCAGGCCCCCACTCATGTCTCCCACCACCCCCACCCCCCAGCCACCAGGGGCACCCTCCACCAGACCCCCACTCATGTCTCCCACCACCCCCACCCCCCAGCCACCAGGGGCACCCTCCACCAGACCCCCACTCATGTCTCCCACCACCCCCAGCCATCAGGGGCATCCTCCACCAGGCCCCCACTAATGTCTCCCACCACCCCACCCCCCAGCCACCAGGGGCACCCTCCACCAGGCCCCCACCCATGTCTCCCACCACCCCCACCCCCCAGCCACCAGGGGCAGCCTCTACCAGGCCCCCACCCATGTCCCCCTGCACCACCACCCCCCAGCAGTGCATGGGCACCCTCCACCAGGCCCCCACTCATGTCTCCCACCACCCCCAACCCCCAGCCACCAGGGGCACCCTCCACCAGGCCCCCACTCATGTCTCCCACCACCCCCACCCCCCAGCCACCAGGGGCACCCTCCACCAGACCCCCACTCATGTCTCCCACCACCCCCACCCCCCAGCCACCAGGGGCACCCTCCACCAGGCCCCCACTCATGTCTCCCACCACCCCCACCCCCCAGCCACCGGGGGCACCCACCACCAGACCCCCACTCATGTCTCCCACCACCCCCACCCCCCAGCCACCAGGGGCACCCTCCACCAGGCCCCCACTCATGTCTCCCACCACCCCCACCCCCCAGCCACCAGGGGCACCCTCCACCAGACCCCCACTCATGTCTCCCACCACCCCCACCCCCCAGCCACCAGGGGCATCCTCCACCAGGCCCCCACTAATGTCTCCCACCACCACCACCCCCCAGCCACCAGGGGCACCCTCCACCAGGCCCCCACCCATGTCTCCCACCACCCCCACCCCCCAGCCACCAGGGGCAGCCTCTACCAGGCCCCCACCCATGTCCCCCTGCACCACCACCCCCCAGCAGTGCATGGGCACCCTCCACCAGGCCCCCACTCATGTCTCCCACCACCCCCACCCCCCAGCCACCAGGGGCATCCTCCACCAGGCCCCCAATCATGTCTCCCACCACCCCCCACCGCCCTGCCACCATGGGCAGCCCCCACCAGGTCCTCACAATCCCCAATCATGTGCGTAATGGTCAGCCTCCACAGCCAAAAAGCCCTACCAAGTAACCCATTCACCCACATGGAAATGGAAATCACATGTTACACCCCCAATGTTCATGAAGCTAATGAAGCCATGTCCGTCACACACAATGGTTGCAATTGAATGGGAAAACACACAACATGACATGCATGAAACCAATGAGATGATACCACACAGTGAAGTATGCAAACAAAATTGTATTGAAAAAAAATAAGAATGCTAAAGAAAGAAAACTAACTACAATGTGAATGAGAAAAAAGTAAGCTGCATGTCCGTATGAAAAAATGAAACTTGAAATCCAAATAGAAAAATTTTTTGTCCAAAGTCAAATGTAAAAAAATCTCCATGCAATAAAGAACTATGTACAAAAATAACAAGGGTCCATGAGCCCAACTGAATAAAGGAAACCTACTAAAAAATCTACCTAAAAATCAACTATATACAAAAAGTGGAGCAGTGTCCGTCGACTCCAAATCATAATACGAAAGAAAGGAAACCTAAAACTAAAGAACTATATACAAAGGCGGCGGGCAAGTCCAGCGGCTCACTCTGTGGTGTCCCGGGCCAGGGCATCATCGAACTCCTGTTCGATGTCCCGGAGGTGGTCCAGTTCCATGGCCCCGAGGGTCCGCAGGGACAACGCTGTGTCCTCCTCCAACCCCCTGCGGATTGCCTCGAGGCACTCGGCCCGCCTCAGGGCCCTCCGCATGGAGTTCTCCACCCTGACCATTGTGAGCCGCGCCTCTTCCGCCCGCCGCCGCTCCGCACCTATGGCGTGGCCCAACCGCTGCCACACGGAAGACACTCTCTGTCCTGGGTCCCCCTGCCCTCCGGCCGATGCCTGCCCCTCCGATGTCGAAAGCCCCGAGCCTTCATGGCTCCCACCATGTTGCTGCTGCTGCTGCTCTGCCTCTGCCCGTGCACTGCCTCCTGCTGCCTGCACATCCTCCGCCGGCTGGGGTGCACTTGTTGATGTGGCCACCCCTGCTGGACCACCGACTCCCGACTGTGGCAGGGATGCCTCCTCCACCAGCCTGGCCGCACCGTCAGAGGCAGCTCCACAGGGCACCCAGGTGACTGATGGGTGGGAAGATGGCACAGAGGACGACTGGCGCGTAGGGGGTCCAGTTGAGGAGGGGGTCGGAGCAAGCCCCATCAGACGGAGGAATCCGGCCTGGGTGACCTGTCCCAGCAGGCTGACGTGGTCAACGAGCCATTCGAGATGACGTGCAGTCTCTCCATGAAAAGACTGCAGGTCACCTCGCATGGCCCGTTGACGCAATGCCACACCAGCCAGGACAGGCTCAACCCGGACCTGGATAGCCACGTCCGCAGGCAGAGGAAGGCCAGTTGACGTCAGCTCATCCCCTGCCTGGAAACGGGTCTGGACGTAGGCATCCCTGCTGGTGCAAGATGATGCAGGGACAGGATCGGGGACAGGATTGCACACAGGCACCTCCGCGGCGGCCTGTGCTGCCTCCTGTCCCTGGTCCTGGACTGCACCACTAGCACCAGTGGGATCCCCACCTCCAGACCCCGTCTCTGGTGCTTGCACGGCCTCCTCCTCCACCAGACCCCCCACCAACCTGGATGACTCCGTGCCATCTTCCCCTGTTGGGCCCTGTGGGGTCCCAGCTGCCCCTTCTGCTGCCGAGGAGTCCAACTCCAACCTCCGCCTCTTGGACCTCCCCCCGGCAGCTGCGGCCTGGGACGCGGCACCGGACTCCTCACTCCCCGACGAGATGACAACACGGGAGGGGAGCTGGGCCTTGCGTCTCCGGCTGGCGGTCGGATCCCCGCCGCTGTGCTCCACAGCACCTTCTCCGCCCTCTTCATCAGTTGACGCTGCACACAGGGAGAAACAAAACACAGGCATCAGGGCACTGTACAATGGACACATACACACATGACAGTTGCACATGAGTGGCATTGGCAAACCTCAGACATGTCATCACAATCCCCAACACACATGTCATTGCAACTCGCACACATGAGCCATACCACAGCCATATCGCAACTGCCACCACCATCCATACACATACAACAGCATGAGCAGCCAAAGTTGACCCAGACATCACATGCAACACAGGAAGTGCACCACACATGTACACACACCACCACACTTGCATGCATGTGTACACCTCGGCCAAGTGTCGCACTGTTCAGACGGGCATCCATGTCACATCTGCCAATCAGGCTTACACATACCGCAGTCACATGCATCCATGTTGCATCACTGTTGCACCCTTGTCAAATACACACACATGCACATGTACACAGTGCTCATACATGCAGCCCAATACAACATACATGCGTGACATCACGGACATGTCTACTTACATACACATACATACAAACATGTGTGCACGCACAACTGCATTTGCCATGCAAGCCTACACACACAAGCACCATCCATGTCTCACACATTACAGCCCTCGCATGTGTCAGCCCCACGGCCATGTACACCCCCACCCATACTCGACCCCATACAAACAGATGTGCAACCTGCACAATACCAAATAATCACCACACGCACTGCTCACAATCAGGATGCATGTACACTCAACGCTCGACTCCAGACGGGTCTGCTTCTCCAGGACCTGGACATGAAGCGCTGGGGATATGCGTTCCAGGACCCCCATCTGTTCTTCCGACAAGTGGCCCCGGCGCCCCTTGGCATCCGCTGCCTTCAAGAGGCGCCGGGCCTTGTTCAGGGTCCTGGACCTGAAGTCCTCCCAGCGCTTCCTGACATGTTGTAAGTCCCGGACTGCCACCCCCTCCGCGTTGATGGCAGTCACGATGTCAGTCCAGATCCGAGTCCGTCCTTCCTTGTCGGCGCGGGAACTTCCGAAGAGGGCATCATACTGCCCCAGGACTTGCTCCACCAGGACACCAACTTCGGTGGCACTGAAGCTGGTGCCCCTCTGCCTCTCTGGCCGGGGGTTGTCAGTGGTCACAGATGGTGTTTGCCCCGACATGACAACCCCAGAGGCAGGAGTGGGTGGGCAACTGGGTCCTGGGGCTGGGCTGTGGAGCGATGGAATTCCAGTCAGGAGTCTTCGGTACCAGCAGGGGTGGTCACAGCAACAGCACCCCTGGCTGATGTGCAGGCAGCAAATGGCAGTGCACGTGGGCAGCAGGCAGTCAGGCAGCAGCAGATGGTAGGTGGGAGCGTGCTCGGGGCTCTGGGGGGCAGTAGTTCGGCCTTCTGGGCAGGAGCGTGGTCTTCCGTGTGCTTATGCGTGGCCAGCTTGGTACGGAGTGATTTGGCACGTGAAAATCCTGCACGTCAGCGTGAAAATCGAGGAAAGGCCCTTAGCGCGTAAGCGCGTCAGCACGCATACGCGATTCTATTGGACCAAAGACCCTCAGCGCGTAAGCGCGTCTGTGACGTGACCCGCACGGGTGTTTCCCACACAGCACATGATGACAGAGCACACGTGGAAAGACTTCACGTCACAGTCTCATCGCGTGTGATTGGTGGAAATGGCCCTACACGCAGAAGTGACAAAGCGTGTAATAGGAGGAAATGTCCCTACACGCAGAAGTGACAAAGCGTGTAATTGGAGGAAATGTCCCTACACGCAGAAGTGACAAAGCGTGTAATTGGAGGAAATGTCCGTACACGCAGAAGTGACAAAGCGTGTAATTGGAGGAAATGGCCCTACACGCAGAAGTGACAAAGCGTGTAATTGGAGGAAATGTCCCTACACGCAGAAGTGACAAAGCGTGTAATTGGAGGAAATGGCCCTAGCGCGTACACGCCGCGTAAGTGACGCTGGACATGTGGGCCTGTATAAAAGGTACGCGTAGAACACCACTTCCTTGTACGTGCTTTTCGTGGAGAGCGAGTGGGTGAATTCTGTACTTCTTGTCGTTTCACACGCGATTTACTTCACAGCGTTTCAAGTTCGTATTCCCTGTTACCTCTGACAGATTTTTCTCTTCTTTCGCTTTTACTAGTTTACCTGGGCCTGTTCCCTCAAACAGTGTTCCCTTCTACTGTTGTCCTGTCTCCTCAGACAGCGTACAAATCTTCTTTTGGCGGGGGCGTTGCCAACCAAACGTGCTCCTTTTACACGCTCGTTTACCAGGGAGACGGTGAGTCACGCACGTATCTAACATCTGTGCTTGCCCCGTGTGTAGCCTACCTCTTCAGAGGTCATTCTAGGCTGCGTGTGACACGCATACGTTCATTCTTGTGTTTCTGGGTGCCACAGCGTAGTGCAGGTTTTTCTTTCTGCACACGTGGTCTAGGAGGGGTTGCGTGCACGTCATCTCCCTTTTTTGGGCCTCCTGTGCGTTGCGTGACCCGTCATCTTTCCCCAGGGGTTACATTCAGCCTTGCTAGAGCACTAGGGTACAATTACCATCTGGTACCCAACCCCTTTGACCCCCAATTGCCCAGGACAATAGTCTACATCCACTCCCATACGCACATTAACATCAGTGTCATGGCTGGGAGGCGAGGATTCCGTAAGGGTGGCAAAGGTGGAAGAGCACCAAGTGGTGGCCGTGGTGGATCCGGTAGGGGATGTGGTCGTAACTTGCAGGGTGAGCCTGTCCCCCCATGTGTGGAGGACCAGTCACGGGCACCCATAATCCCCCCCCTTCCCCCCTCCCATTGAGGCTGATGTGGCTGACACCATCCATGCTCAGCCCTTGTTGGACCAGCCCATTGTGGCACCAGACCTGGCTGACTCCATGGCTGACTTCCAGGTCAGCAGGGCTACGACACGTGCGCTGGTGCACGTTGATGCCATCATGCCACGTGGATCTGGGGCAGCAAGGTCATCTGCTGCACCAAGGAGGCAGGGCGGAGAGGCTGCAGGGGCAGCTGCGGCTCCATCCACCCCAGCCCTCACACACCCAGCCAGGACAGTGTCGGTCCTAGTCCATGCTGCTGACATTCCCCCTGACACCATCACACTAGACCCAATGCCTGCACCAACTCCCATGCTGAGTGTGCAATCCCACACTCCTGATACAGAGTCCACCAGGGCTCCTGCCCCTAGTGTCCAGAGCGGCGCAGGACACTCAGGATCACCACCACCTTCCAAGCGGAAGAGGAAGAGTGCTCGTCCGGCACAGGCTGATGCCCCAGACACGGCTACACAGTCCGGCCCGTCCAGGAAGCCCAGCTTCACGGATGACGAACTGAATGCACTTGTCGAGTATGTGTCCGGACATGACAACGAGATGGTCATTGTTGCAGGATCCAAGACCACACCTGCACAATGCCAGGCACACTGGCAGACCGTTGCGGACATCGTAAGTGCCCTTGGAATTGTGAGGCGCACAGCCAATGATTGCTATAAGCGCTGGAATGACCTAAAGCGCAGGGCAAAGAGTAAGCTGGCCTCAAGTCATGCCGCAACTCTAGTGACTGAAGGTGGGTCTCCAGTAGTAGACATGGAACTCACTCCACATGAGTCAGTCGCTGGGACCTACGTCACGGAGGAACAGATCCAAGGCGTGGGAGATCTGGCTGATTACGAGGCATTGTCCGGTGAGTGCACATGCATGTGTGTGTCATCCATGTGCATGGTGTGTGTGTGAGGGCTTCTGTTTGTGTGCCAGGTGAGAGTGTGCGCCTGAGTCGTATGGGTCAGCCATGTGCTTCATGCAATCCTTCCTGCGCAGCTGCATTTGGCCATAGCAGTATCCCTTCTGCCAACAGTAGACATCTAGGCCAACTGCACGCCAGTTGCCCTTGAAGTGTCACCTTGCCACAACATATTTGCTTATTTTTCACTGTTCATTCAGTCAGTTTGTTTGCATTCCACCACTTTCACTAGGCATGTCGCTGTCCACTAGTCACATGTCTTACATGGGTATGGTAAAGTGGAGTGACTTTGTTACCTGGATATCATTTGTACACACATGTCCCTGTGCAATTGGACCATTTCAGACTGGCAGCTCCAGGTGAAAAATCTGACCTGTTAGAATTAGAAAAGCAATTACATGCGGGAACTGGACTGAATGAATAGGTGCTGCCCTCCTCTCCATCTTCACTCAATTGCAATGGTACATGCCATCTGTGTGATGGCATGTGTGTTTCACCTGGCAATCACAGGCCAATGTGTGATGCCACTGCCAGGCAGCATGCAGAAAATGTGTTCATCTTCCATCTTGGTGTCATCAGTGTGTGCCTTTTGCCTGCACTTCATACGCAGTGAGGGTGCATGCATGGGAGGGTTTTAGTCATGTGGGACATGTGTCAATCAAGTACTGGTTCTCTTGCTTCTCAGCCCTCATTGTGTGCCATGGTGCTAATGCCTGTTTCCATTTCTTTGTTTTCATGTCTTTGCAGGGGAAGACGCACCTGATACTGCTGGGGTTGTGGAGATGGTGCAGACCCAGGAGGGGTCCGAGGGCCGACCAACCACCAGTGAGGGACGTGGTGTGGTGGTGGGGGAGAACCCACAAGTGCTGCAGGTCGTGCTCTCAAGGGGTGTCTCTGGCTGCACCTCCCCCGAGCTGTACTCAGGTGTTGATTCGGATGAGACCTACGTGCCGTCGCAGGTGAGTGTTCCAGGGAGGGATTCTGTTCTGTCTCACCCACCTGCACCAGGGTCAGGACCCTCCATGGGGATGTCAGTGTTGGCAGCTACGCCTTCGGTGGTTACGGATGCAGGGTCACACTCCGCGACATCTGATCCTGTTCCTGGGCCAGCAGATCAGAGGGGGAATGCAGTCCTGCAGCCTCAGGCAGTGCCGGCACAGCAAGGCGCAGTTCGCCTTGCCCCAGATAGGTGTGGTGCCCGCCGACGTGGTGGCCGTACGCCACCCGGCAATACCGCATGGGAGCAATCCATTTACGGTATGGCAACCCAACAGGCTGCATCATCCGAGATGATGGCTCAGGCCATGGATAGGGTGGCCACTTCCATTGTCCCCCCAGAAAGGCTGATGGAGCGACTAGAGCAGGCAACCGACTCCATCTGCCAGTCACACAGGGAGGACATGTTGGGGTCCAACAGGGACAGGCGGGCGGCACTGGCGACTCTGCAGGAGGCCATCTCCATTGAGTCCCAGGGCCACAGGGAAGCCCTGAGGCAGGAGCTCCTTCACCTCAGGACGACTCTTGTTGAGCTTGAGGCTTCAACACACCAAAGGACAGAACAGCAGCTGGAGCGTCTCACCCGTACGCTCTCAGCTGAGATGCAGGCAACGAGGGCGGAGGTCCGGGCATCCCGTGAGTTGTTGCATGGGGACCTCCGCACACTCATCCTCCAGAACCAGACCTACCACACCCGCATGCTTGCAGCCATGGAGGAGCAGACTAGGGCCTTGCGTGGGCTGCCTCCCATAGTGCAACCACCTCTGGATGCAGCTGCACAGGGTGATAATAGCGACAGCAGTGATACTCCCACAATAGGGTAGCCGTGTGGGCCATGAGCCCATGGAGGTGTTTTATCTTCCCAGGATCCACGCAGGTGGGTTCTGGTGTGCATCCTGTCCTCGGACCTCCTGGGTGGCCTCCCCAACCCCCCCGGGCCCATCAATGGCCATTTTTGATTGTTTCTTATTTTTATTTTTATTTTGATTTCTTTTATTCCCAATTTTTTTGGGACGATCTGTTGGCTTCGATCTGTTGGCTTCCGTGGTTCCTGTGGGCATACGCTGCATTGTGGCTGGGCACATGCAGGCTTGTAATGTATTTGGTTCAGATGCTTGGGTTTGAGTCACACACACCCCTCCTGCTTCCCGTTTCCATGGGCTTGCAAAGGGTGTGCCCAAGTGACAGTGAATTACACAGTGACGTTGGACTCCCATGAGCTGTGTGGCCAGTCTGTAGTCAATACTGTGTATACATTCATAGTGCATATTGCTGTTGTGTTGTACACTGCATGTTGCATTGATGTGTAACTCTTCTTCTGTGTCTACCTCCCAATTTGCAGGTCCCTTCCTCATGTCCACACAAGGACCTCTAGTCTGGAGATGGGGACCATGTTGGCAGCAGTGCACCTACAACTCTACATGGCGACAACACTGCACAGTTGGTAGTGGTGGGAGTGCAGGCATTTCCAGGTGGTGAGACTACTAATATGTAACATTTGTGATGTCATGTTAATGGTACTACGTGCTCAAGTATGTTGTTGGTCCGGCATTGCTGTGAGCATTTCAGGTGTTGCAGGTTTCTAATAGTGCCACTGTACATAGTGAGACTGATGTCATGTTGTGGGGATTACTTTGTTTACCTGCAATTAGCATGACATGGCACGGTGTGTCGTGTGGCGGTGCTGGGGTTGGGTTGGCTGACATGGCACTGTCCTCTTGTTGCATTTTGCAAGTGGGTATTCATTTTAGCTGCTTCCATGTGTAACTTCACAAAACTGCATTGGTGGTGTCTGTGTGGGTAGGGATGCACACATTGTGACACTTCCAGGTGAACAATCTCAGGCTGACATGGTATTCCCGGTTCATTCTCCAGACATTCAGGATTAGTGTCAGGTTGAGTCATCATTGATTGTCAGATGGAATGTGCCAGGGCAGTGTGCACTCCACAGGGGTGTGATTTCTATGTGAAGTAATTAGCCACTAGCTGTGTACGGGCTGCCTCCCCCCGTGCCCTTTCCCCTCCCATGCGCAGCGGCTGTGCATGTGGTTGGGGATGTGGGGCCACCACCATGTCCACGGCCAGGCCCCGGCGTGTTGCAACGTTGTGCAGGACACATGCTGCCACTATGATCCTGCACACTACTGGGGGAGCGTATAACAGCTGCCCGCCAGAACGGTCAAGGGAGCGAAAGCGTGACTTTAGCACTCCGAATGTGCGCTCCACTATGCCCCTGGTTGTAATGTGGGCTGTGTTATATCTTACCTGGGGTGGCGTGGTGGGGTTCCGAATTGGCGTCATCATGTGGGGGCTGAGAGGGTAGGCACTGTCCCCTGTGGAGGTGGTGATTGGTATCATTGGTGGGGTTGTGACCTTGCTCAGTATCCAACATGCATGCATGTGCAGTGGCATACATACTCACCAAGCAGCCATGTATCGCCATGCCGCCCAGCTTCTAGGTCCCGGCTTAGGGTGGACATTCGGTAAATGAAGCTGTCGTGGGTGGAGCCGGGATAGTTGGCATATACTGAGGTGATGATTCCCTTGGCATTACATGCTACCTGCACGTTGATGGAATGCCAGTGCTTGCGGTTCCTATAGATGTGCTCAGATGCCCTGGGGGGACGTAGAGCCACATGGGTGCAGTCGATGGCACCTAGCACTTTGGGGAATCGTGCCACAGCGTAAAAATCCAGGGCGGCAGCATGCCTTTCTGCAGGTGTTCTGGGCAGGTATATGTGCCTGCGGACTGATGGGCGTGCAGTGATGATGTTCAAGACCTGGTGTAGGCAGCGTGACTGGGTGGCCTGTGACACCCCACCCACTATGGCACTTGTCCGCTGAAATGATCCAGTGGCTAAGAAGTGAAGTACATTGAGGACCTTCTCCAGGGGGCTGAGTGCTTGGGAGCACAGGGTGGGTGATGTGAGGTCATCCTCCCACTCACTCACCAGGTCCAGTATGATGTGTGGTGGAAACCTGTACCTCCCATACACCTGGTCATCAGGCATCCCGAAAAGGCTGGTTCTGGGTGTGAATATTCTGGCCCTGACTATCCTCCTCCTCCTCCTTTGGTAGCCCACTGCCACTGCTGCTAGGAACGGTATGTTCATCCTGCCGTCTGAGCTTGTTATTGTTAAAGTCCGCAAATTTATGCTTTGCGCGTGTTCTAGGCGAGCGTGTGACCCGCGCACCCCTGGAATCCAGTTCCCAGTCCAATAGCGTGTGGAAATTCACACGCACCACGGGATACAGCGTGTGACCCGCGCACCCCTGGAATCCAGTTCCCAGTCCAATAGCGTGTGGAAATTCACACGCACCACGGGATACAGGTTCGCTGACGTACTTGCGTGTGTAAGTGCCCGCGCACCCATTAAATACACGTACATAGGCCAATCGCGTGTACGCG
Organism: Ambystoma mexicanum; assembly: GCF_040938575.1. Taxonomy (NCBI): domain Eukaryota; kingdom Metazoa; phylum Chordata; class Amphibia; order Caudata; family Ambystomatidae; genus Ambystoma; species Ambystoma mexicanum. The sequence continues at coordinate 836,688,718 of NC_090923.1, forward strand.
CACTTTTGTCCAATTACACGCGATGACACTCTGACGTGCAGTATCTCCACGTGTGCCCCGTCATCACGTGCTGAGTGGGGAACACCCGTGCGGGTCACGTCACAGACGCGCTTACGCGCTGAGGGACTCTGGTCCAATAGAATCGCATATGCGTGCTGACGCGCTTACGCGCTAAGGGCCTTTCCTCGGATTTCACGCTGACGTGCAGGATTTTCACGTGCCAAATCACTCCGTATCAAGCTGGCCACGCGAAAACACACGGAAGCTCACGCTCCTGCCCAGAAGGCCGAGTTACTGCCCCCCAGTGCCCCGAGCAGCCTCCCACGTGCCATCTGCTGCTGCCTGCCTGCCTGCCTGCTGCCACCGTGCCCTGCCATTTGGTGCCTGCACATCAGCCATCTGCAGGGGTCCAGTTGCTGTGTCCACCCCTGCTGGAACTGAAGACTCCCGACTGGGATTACATCGCTCCACAGCCTAGCCCCAGGACCCAGTTGCCCACCCACACCTGCCTCTGGGGTTGCCATGTCGGGCACTTCCACATCTGGCACCAGTGGCAACCCCAGGCCAGAGGGGCAGAGGGGCACCAGCTTCACTGTCACCGAAGTTGGTGTCCTGGTGGAGCATGTCCTGGGGCAGTATGATGCCCTCTTTGGATCGTCCCGCGCCAGCAAGGAAGGACGGCAGAGGATCTGGGCCGACTGTGTGGTTGCCATCAACGCGGAGGGGGTGGCAACCCGCGACGTCCTGAAGATCAAGAAGCGCTGGGAGGACTTGAGGTCCAGGACCCTTGTGAAGGCCCGGCGCCTCGTGGAGGGGGGCCGGGGCCGCATGAGTTCCATCCAGATGAGGGTCCTGGAACGCGTACGCCCAGCGCTCCACGCCCAGATCCTTGAGAGGGAGGCCCATCTGGAGTTGAGCGGTAAGTGTCCATGCATTACTGTGTGAGACAGGGCATGTTGCGGTGTGCTGGTTCTATGATACTTGCCTGTATGTGTGCCATAGGCCATGTATGCATGTATGTGTGCAGGGACATCATGGTAATGCATGTGCGACCAGTGATGTGTGATGCACATGGTTGTTGCATGTGTTGAAATGCCGCATGGGGAGCCCTATGCAGATTTTGAACATGAGAGCATGCCAGTCTCTGTACCTGGACATGGGTGGGGGTGAGGGATGGGTGCTGATGCCAGGTACATATATGGTAGCCATGTCTGTGTGCCTGACCTGCGTGTCTGTGACTTGTGCATGCCATGGATGCATGACACATGTGTGTGACAATGCACAGATTCAGTAAAGCAGCCAAATTACCCTTGTATCCGCTGTGTTTGGTGTGTTTGGGGCCAGATGGATGTGACTGAGGTGAAGTGTGTGCATGTGATGGGCATGAGCCATGATGCATGTGAGTTACATATCATTGAATGTTTCAAGAGTCCATTGGACATGCATGGAAATGTCCATGGCATGCACCATGCCTGTTACTGTGTGTGTTTTGCCTGGACTGACCCATGTGTTGTGGAGGGACATGATGGAAGTGTACTTTGACAGTGGTGCTCATCTGCTATTGCTTCCTGTCTAGGGGACCATTGTACAGTGCCCTGATGCTTGTGTTCTTTGTCTCCCTCTACGCAGCGGCTAGTGAAGAAGAGGGCGGAGACGGCGCTGTGGAGCAAGGCGGCGGGGATGCCCCCACGGCTGCAGCGGAAGGGGTGGGTGAGCCCCCACAGGGGCCTGCTACGGTGGGAGACGGTGAGGAGCCATCCAGGTTGGTGGTTTGCACAGAGGAGGAGGAGGCCGCCACTGGGGCACACATGGGGCCTGGTGGGGGCATCCCTGCTGGTGCAAGTGGTGCAGTCCAGGGCCAGGGGCAGGAGGCAGCACAGGTCACCGTGGAGGGGCCTGTGCATGTCGCTGTCCCTGACCCTGTGAGTGCACCACCATGCACCAGCAGGGATGCCCCGTCCCAGGCCTGTCCGCAGGTAGAGGGGATGTCCATGTCACCTGACTCCCCTCCACCTGCGGACGTGGGAACCCCTGGCCGTGCGGAGAAGGTCCTGATTGGGGTCGCGATGCGCACGGCTGTGATTCGTGATGCCGTGCGTGCTTCCCGGGAGGAGCACGCACGTCATCACGAAGTGCACCGTGCCGACGTGGCCCAATTGGGATCGGCCATGTTCGGGGGTTTCCTGCATGTGTTGGCCAATGTGGCGGCCCTCTCCTCCTCTGTGCAGGCTATCCACCAGTCGTTCTCCTTGCCGTCTTCCAGCCCAGATGCCACCAGGGCCCCCTGTGGACCTGCCCCGACCAATGCAGCCAGCTCGGTGGGGATCCCATCCCTGCCACAGTCGGGAGTCAGAGATCCAGCAGGGGTGGACACCAGAGCAACTGGACCCCAGCAGATGGAGGATGTGACGGCATCATCGGGCAGGGCACGTGCACGACGGCGTCGGTGGTTTCCATCAGCCTGGATGCCGTCATGCTGGCACAGGCAGTTGCGTCGGAGGCAGCAGCAGGCTCAACGTGGGAGGCATCATGGCTCGGGGCCATCAACATCAGGGGTGCAGGCATCGGCCGGAGGGCAGGAGAACCCTGGAATGGGAGTGGCTTCCGTGTGGGAGCGGTTGTGCCAGCGGATAGGTGCGGAGCGGCAGCGGGCAGAGGAGGAACGGCTCACGATGGTCAGGGCGAAGGACTCCATGCGGAGGGCGCTGAGGCGGGCTGAGTGCCTCGAGGGTCTTCGCAGGGAGTTTGAGCTTGACACTGCTTTATCCCTGCGGGACCTCGGGGCCAGGGAACATGCCCGCCTCCAAGCCATTGACCAGGAGTTCGATGATGCCCTGGCCCATGACAACAACCAGTGAGCCGTCCGAATAGCCCGCTGCCTTTGTATATAGTTGTATAGTTAGGGTTAGGTTTCCTTGGTTTTTTTGATTTTTCTTTTGGTTGCGATTGGACAATGCACCACTTTTTTGTATATAGTTCCGTTTTTAGTTTTAGTTAGTAGTCATAGTTAGGTTTAATTTGGTTGGGCTCATGGACCCAGGATGATCTTCTTCATGGTTCTTCATTGGCTTATTTTAATTTTTCAGATTATTTTCTTGGACATTCATCTTGTTTTGTTTGATTTGCTTTGTGTTTTTTCTTATTTCATTTCCATTCTACTTGCTGTTCAATACATATTATTATTTTAATCTTCAATGTGTCGTATCATCTCATTGCTTTCAGGCATGTCATGTTGGGTGTTTTGTCATTCACTTGCAGCCATTGTGTGTGACAGACATGTGTTGAATTGCATTATTTAAATTGGGGTTGTAACATGTAATTGCCTTTGATATGTGGGTGGGTTTGATAGTTGGTTGGGCCTTTTGGCAGGGGAGGATGGGCATTACGGACATGATTGGGGAATGTTGGGACCCAGGTGCAGGGGGGCATGGATTGGACATGGGTGGGGGCCTGCTGGCAGGTGCCCCACAGTGCTGGGGGGGTGGGGGTGGTGGGAGACATGAGTGGGGGCCTGGTGGAGGGTGCCCCTGGTGGCTGGGGGGTGGGGGTGGTGGGAGACATGAGTGGGGGCCTGGTGGAGGGTGACCCTGCACTGCTGGGGTGTGGGGGTGATGGGAGACATGAGTGGGGGCCTGGTGGAGGGTGCCCCTGGTGGCTGGGGGGTGGGGGTGGTGGGAGACATGAGTCGGGGCCTGGTGGAGGGTGCCCCTGCACTGCTGGGGTGTGGGGGTGGTGGGTGACATGAGTGGGGGCCTGGTGGAGGGTGCCCCTGGTGGCTGGGGGGTGGGGGTGGTGGGAGACATGAGTGGGTCCTGGTGGAGGGTGCCCCTGCACTGCTGGGGTGTGGGGGTGGTGGGAGACATGAGTGGGGGCCTGGTGGAGGGTGACCCTGCACTGCTGGGGTGTGGGGGTGGTGGGAGACATGAGTCGGGGCCTGGTGGAGGGTGCCCCTGCACTGCTGGGGTGTGGGGGTGGTGGGTGACATGAGTGGGGGCCTGGTGGAGGGTGACCCTGGTGGCTGGGGTGTGGGGGTGATGGGAGACATGAGTGGGGGCCTGGTGGAGGCTGCCCCTGCACTGCTGGGGGGTGGGGGTGGTGGGTGACATGAGTGGGGGCCTGGTGGAGGGTGCCCCTGGTGGCTGGGGGGTGGGGGTGGTGGGAGACATGAGTGGGGGCCTGGTGGAGGGTGACCCTGCACTGCTGGGGTGTGGGGGTGGTGGGAGACATGAGTGGGCGCCTGGTGGAGGGTGACCCTGCACTGCTGGGGTGTGGGGGTGGTGGGAGACATGAGTGGGGGCCTGGTGGAGGGTGACCCTGCACTGCTGGGGTGTGGGGGTGGTGGGAGACATGAGTCGGGGCCTGGTGGAGGGTGCCCCTGCACTGCTGGGGTGTGGGGGTGGTGGGTGACATGAGTGGGGGCCTGGTGGAGGGTGCCCCTGGTGGCTGGGGGGTGGGGGTGGTGGGAGACATGAGTGGGGGCCTGGTGGAGGGTGACCCTGGTGGCTGGGGGGTGGGGGTGGTGGGAGACATGAGTGGGGGCCTGGTGGAGGGTCACCCTGCACTGCTGGGGTGTGGGGGTGATGAGAGACATGAGTGGGGGCCTGGTGGAGGGTGCCCCTGGTGGCTGGGGGGTGGGGGTGGTGGGAGACATGAGTGGGGGCCTGGTGGAGGGTGCCCCTGCACTGCTGGGGTGTGGGGGTGATGGGAGACATGAGTGGGGGCCTGGTGGAGGGTGCCCCTGGTGGCTGGGGGGTGGGGGTGGTGGGAGACATGAGTGGGGGCCTGGTGGAGGGTGACCCTGCACTGCTGGGGAGTGGGGGTGGTGGGAGACATGAGTGGGGGCCTGGTGGAGGGTGCCCCTGCACTGCTGGGGTGTGGGGGTGGTGGGTGACATGAGTGGGGGCCTGGTGGAGGGTGACCCTGGTGGCTGGGGTGTGGGGGTGATGGGAGACATGAGTGGGGGCCTGGTGGAGGCTGCCCCTGCACTGCTGGGGGGTGGGGGTGGTGGGTGACATGAGTGGGGGCCTGGTGGAGGGTGCCCCTGGTGGCTGGGGTGTGGGGGTGATGGGAGACATGAGTGGGGGCCTGGTGGAGGGTGCCCCTGGTGGCTGGGGGGTGGGGGTGGTGGGAGACATGAGTGGGGGCCTGGTGGAGGGTGACCCTGCACTGCTGGGGTGTGGGGGTGATGGGAGACATGAGTGGGGGCCTGGTGGAGGGTGCCCCTGGTGGCTGGGGGGTGGGGGTGGTGGGAGACATGAGTGGGGGCCTGGTGGAGGGTGACCCTGCACTGCTGGGGTGTGGGGGTGATGGGAGACATGAGTGGGGGCCTGGTGGAGGGTGCCCCTGGTGGCTGGGGGGTGGGGGTGGTGGGAGACATGAGTGGGGGCCTGGTGGAGGGTGACCCTGGTGGCTGGGGGGTGGGGGTGGTGGGAGACATGAGTTGGACATGGGTGGGGGCCTGCTGGCAGGTGCCCCACAGTGCTGGGGGGTGGGGGTGGTGGGTGACATGAGTTGGACATGGGTGGGGGCCTGCTGGCAGGTGCCCCACAGTGCTGGGGGGTGGGGGTGGTGGGGGACATGAGTTGGACATGGGTGGGGGCCTGCTGGCAGGTGCCCCACAGTGCTGGGGGGTGGGGGTGCAAGGGGACATGAGTTGGTGGTCATTAGTTCAAGGAGACATGTGCCTTTGCTGGGGGGCATGCCCATGGTGGGTGGGCTGCCTGCGGGACATGACCAGGGATGCAGGGTAGTCCCCTGTGGTGTGGGCTGCCTGCAGGGGCCGTGGAGGGTGTACAGGGTACACCTGGGAGGACCCACACTGTCAAATCACATGTGGAACTTCCCGCGCACCCCTGATATACACGCGCCCAGGCTATTCGCGTGTGGAACTTCCCGCGCACCCCTGAAATACACGCGCCCAGGCTATTCGCGTGTGGAACTTCCCGCGCACCCCTGAAATACACGCGCCCAGGCTATTCGCGTGTGGATCTTCCCGCGCACCCCTTAAATACACGCGCCCAGGCTATTCGCGTGTGGAACTTCCCGCGCACCCCTGAAATACACGCGCCCCCAGGCTATTCGAGTGTGGAACTTCCCGCGCACCCCTGAAATACACGCGCCCAGGCTATTCGCGTGTGGAACTTCCCGCGCACCCCTGAAATACACGCGCCCAGGCTATTCGCGTGTGGAACTTCCCGCGCACCCCTTAAATACACGCGCCCAGGCTATTTGCGTGTGGAACTTCCCGCGCACCCCTGAAATACACGCGCCCCCAGGCTATTCGCGTGTGGAACTTCCCGCGCACCCCTGAAATACACGCGCCCAGGCTATTCGCGTGTGGAACTTCCCGCGCACCCCTGAAATACACGCGCCCAGGCTATTCGCGTGTGGAACTTCCCGCGCACCCCTGGAATACACGCGCCCAGGCTATTCACGTGTGGAACTTCCCGCGCACCCCTGGAATACACGTAGCCCGCTCCCCCAGGCCCGATCGCGTGAGGAACTTCACGCGAACCCCTGTAATACACGTAGCCCGCTCCCCCAGGCCCGATCGCGTGAGGAACTTCACGCGAACCCCTGTAATAGACGTAGCCCGCTCCCCCAGGCCCGATCGCGTGAGGAACTTCACGCGAACCCCTGTAATACACGTAGCCCGCTCCCCCAGGCCCGATCGCGTGAGGAACTTCACGCGAACCCCTGTAATACACGTAGCCCGCTCCCCCAGGCCCGATCGCGTGAGGAACTTCACGCGAACCCCTGTAATACACGTAGCACGCTCCCCCAGGCCCGATCGCGTGTGAAACTTCACGCGAACCCCTGATATACACGTAGCACGCTCCCCCAGGCCCGATCGCGTGAGGAACTTCACACGAACCCCTGATATACACGTAGCCCGCTACCCCAAGGCCGATCGCGTGAGGAACTTCACGCGAACCCCTGTAATACACGTAGCCCGCTCCCCCAGGCCTGATCGCGTGTGAAACTTCACGCGAACCCCTGATATACACGTAGCACGCTCCCCCAGGCCCGATCGCGTGAGGAACTTCACGCGAACCCCTGTAATACACGTAGCCCGCTCCACCAGACCCGATCGCGTGTGAAACTTCACGCGAACCCCTGAAATACACGTAGCCCGCTCTCCCAGGCCCGATCGCGTGAATAACTTCACGCGAACCCCTGTGATGCACGTACCCTGCTGAAATCGCGTATTAGACTTCCCGCGCACCCCGGTATACACGCACACATATTTTTTGTCAGCGGGTGTCCGTGTTTGTGGGTACCCCTTTGCACGTCATTTTTCCTGGAGGGCCACAGTATGGGACATTCATCATGGCAGTATATAGGTGCTATTTGTTGGCGCACCTTTTGGCGCACATTTCTTACAGCCGCAGAGACGCTACCGCCTGCTTTCTTGTGGCGGTCGTGTTTGTGCCTGTGCGCTGGTTTGAGCGTGCGCTTTTTTGCCCTATTCTATTCCATGAATACGTGTTGTAGGCGAGCGTGTGGGCGTTCCGCGCACTTGTGCCCTGTACTTCCCCCGTGACGCCCAAGTTTTGGCAAGTTGTTCCCCATTCCGAGTGTTACGCCCGTGTTCCGCCTACTTTTGTTGCGTGCGCCGCACTATGTGCGAATTTCGCTGTGGCCTGTGCGATTTTCGCTGTGACCTGGCGCACGCTGTTAGATGGCCTGTGCGCCAACGTGCGCCGCGCACTTTTTTATCGCACATCCGCTGGTTTTCTCGCGCACGGCCTTCCATTAATCGACGTGCGCTGCTTTTCGTGCGATTTTCGCAATTGCACTGCAATTTTCGCTATTCCACTGCGATTCGCACGTTTTTTCCCACTTGCGCCGCGCTAATTATTCCATGAATCGGCCTGTAAATACTTTCCTAGAAATAAAACACAGAACCCAGATGGGGGCACAAATTGCCCCAATTGCACCGCTGTGAAATTATTGGGGTGGGGGAAGGGCGGGTTATGCAGTTGTAGGACAGTAATTCGGAACAGTGGTTGAAGCTCGCTCGAGAGACACATGGTTTCAGGGTTGATGGCCTGGGGTTGATGGTAAGGGCCAGATGCCTGAGGATATTTCGGTGTTGTGAAACTACCAGAGGTCACGATAAAAGGGCACGCTAACTACTGGTTGCTACCCGACCGGAAACCGGTTCACCTACCATACGCTGATGCGCTTGTTGACTGTGGCCTGGCGGTCAATGCAAAAGCACCTGCACTGTATATTATCAATAGTGCGTGGGGAAGTCACTATGTTAAAAAAGGCTGAGGTGAAGGTGAAAGGGTTGCATGGGAAATGTACTATGTACATAATGCTGGCGCCACTGTGCCCACAAATCAGATTTTATCCAACAGGTTAGCTCATTTGGTAAATGTTCTTACTGTAACGGGGCACCGTTGTAGATGAAAACAAGCAATATGAAATCAAGCCTCAGTGAATCAAGGGCCTTGCCAGTGAATAAACAGGGGACATCTACAAATAATGGTGACAACACATCATATCCAGCTTGCAGAAAAGCACACATTTGGCAATCACACAGCGGCATGCTTGTCTAATTTAATGTATTTCAATTCAGTTCAAGATGTCAACAGTCCATAACTGCAGGCAGAATGAATATACCATCATCATCATAACTTTATTCGTCCATCAGGCCATGGTTTCTTCCACTCCAAAGGCCCAGCCCTGTGTACTAGGGGTGAGAGGTTTGCGCCAGTAAAGGGGGTGTTCCTTAGCAAAATCCTGGATATGCCATCAAGACCAGGGCAGGGATATGCACTGATCGGAATCCCACTCCAGGACCTCTTGCCAACCCCCCCCCACATTTTCCAAGGACTTGTTTGGCCACTCTCCAATCCCAAAGGGCCAGTTCAACAGTGTCCTGAGGATTCAATCCCTTGTTTGGAACTCTATGACATCCCACCATGGCTTTCCTGGAGACAAAGGGGCAGCACCCAGTGGACCGCAGCCAGTGAAGGCTTTTCTTTAGAAGGGCATCCCTTGGTTCAAATTTGTCAGTTGTTAGTTTGGTACCCCATGGAGATGAACAGTGGCACTGATAGGCCCTCCTTGCTCTTGGGGCTTGAAGCCACTCCTTCTGCGCCGTATGCCTTGTGTTCTAGATTCTCCCAGGCCAGAACGATTAGTACCCACTAAGCTTGGAGCATGATCCACCAGGGAAATGGACTTGGCCCTTGGTTTGGGCACCCCTTTAGTCTCTCTGGTCATAGCGTTGTTTCTACGGGGGGCATTGAGAATGCCAGGGCATGGGATCCCCAGTGCCTTGGTGAGACTGACTCTATTTGCTTCAATGTTGGTTAGGCCCATGGGAACCTGGACAATAGAGTATTCCTGGGGTGGGTTGTTGGACCCCTTGCAGGTGATTGTGGCAGTGCAGGGCTCCCCCTTCCCCTGCAAGCTCTCTCCTCCCTTGCCCTGGGATTCCATCAGGGCTGAACTCTGCAAGCACTTGATTGCACTTGCACATCCGTTTATGTAATCATCCCTGGTTGGTGGATCCATGAGCATCCCAGCACCAAGGTTAGCTGCGTATCGTGGGCACTTAGGGGCCCTCAGCGGAGTTAATTGAAGAAAGGATCTAGCCCCTGAGCTCGTAGGGGACACACACTCTCTCCAGGCACTTTGAGTCGAGCCGGATGGGGGTTTATGTGCAGTGGAATCGCTAATCGCTCTTGCCACTTCAGCCAGGGTTGAAGGGGAATGGTTTTCTGGGTAAACAACAGTGCCAGGTTCGATGGCCGGTACAGTGGTGGAGTACAGGCTAGGGATAGCAGGAGTAGGGCTTTGTAGCATACGACTATTAACAAGTGTGGTTGGGATGACCATCTCCTTAACTGTAATACCCTGCTTCATCAACCCGTCGCAAAATGGAACAGGTGGTTGATACACTAGAGCGAGAATGGGGGGCTCGTCAGGCTGGATGATATCCTCTTAGATTGAAGGGGAAATGACAGCCACTCCATCCATTCCAAGGACCTTATCAAGTACCATGAGGCTGAAATTGGGGTTCCTTCCCGAGGTAAACATGGTCCCGATAGTACCTGAGGCTTCTTGGTTCCTGACTGTACAGCCCGCTCCGATGCATGTATCAAACAGCGCACCCAAATTGCGATGCCTCGCTCCCTGGTAACAGTCAACTGGTGGTGGTAGTATAAGGGCCCCTTCAAAAGCATCACCACCAGCTCCTAAACATTGATGAATCTTTTCAATCAACACATGAGCCTATCCCGCAGGTTCAAACAGCTTGTTGGGGGGTGGCTCCATTGACCCAATTACCATCATGAAGACAAAGACAGGACCACTGGGCATGCCTCTAGATGCTCCTCCCTGTTGCAATTTCCTTCTTACGGCCATGATTTTGTGCTGGGGCTTGTGCACAGGGTGCGTGGGGTGGTTTTCTGCATCCTGGGAGACGAGCTGGTTGCAGAACAGGAGCAGAGGAAAGGGGAGGTGGGTGATGGAGACTCCATCGCAGAGTATTGCTGTGCCAGAGTATAGTCCAGACAGTCCAGGTGGCCCAGCGATGGCCGAGCAGCATCCCTCCACCTCCTCCTCCCACAACAGGTCACCATCGCAGGGCCCGCCTTACTTCACTTTCTTCTTTGCAGCTTTCCACTTGCAGGGGATCCTCACAGGAGCTCGCCCCAGATTAGCCCTGTGCCTCCACCTACAGGCGCCGAATACCTGCAGCGCCAAACAATGCACCTTGCCCCACCGCAGCCGTCACAACTGCGGGGACCGTTGATGGTGGATATGTCCAAGGGGGCGTGGCCTGGAGGGCAGGATGCAGCAGGAAGGACCCCTGGCCGCCAAACATTGAGCCCTTGCCCTGCTGCATGCTTCACCACTGCAGGGCCTGGTGCCGGTGGATATGTCCAGGGGGTGTGGCCTGCAGGGCAGGAAGCAACAGGAAGGACCCCAGGCCGCCAAACACTGCACCCTTGCCCTGTTGCGGGCTCATGAATCAGGCGTTTTCAAGAGGTTATGAGGATGAGGTGACACTGTGATGGGCGGCTTGCAGCAAGTGTTTAATTAAAAAGAAAAAAGAAAAAAAATATCGTTGGAACTAGCCAGCTAAAAACATGTTAATAAGTCATACAATAGTTATTTACTAGCCAAGACCCCTTTGTAACATCAGGTAGAGATTTCATACACCCAGCCCATTATTGGAAAGGGATGAGGTTAGAGATTTGTCTTGGGCATAATTGGGCATAGGCAGCATCTCATCTTACTGCTGGTATTAACATTACCTTCTATTACAGAGGTGTACTTTACAGTCGGCCCATATTTCTGCACTTCGCATCTAGGTTATTAAAATTCTCTCTATCTTGGTCTCGGTCGCAACAGCAGTGATTTCAAATTCTCCACCCACCCAACTCTCTACACAACCCACTCACCCACCTCACCCCCACTCTCTACCCCCTTTCATCTTTCCTCTCACACACTTGCTTTATTTCTTACCCTCTTATTCTCAACCTTTCTCACTCATATTTCCTCTTGCCCATCATCGATGGCACCCTCTCTTAATCATTTCCTCCCTTGCTCTATTCTCCTTCCATCTCGTTCTCTTCCATGCCCGCGCCCCTAATCTCATCATCCTTTGAAACTTTGCACTCTCCTCCTTGCACCCAAGTACCTAAAAATGCAAAATGCAAATAACAGCAGTACACGTCAAAACTATTGGCATTGCCAATGCTTGTCTAAACAGGACTTCCGTGGCTCTGCCAATGCATGTGTTTAACAAGACCCACAGAGTGCTTTTCAATTGCTCGGCTGAAGCAAGGGCATTTTTTATTACACCAGTAGCGTGTTTACAAGTTCAATTCAGTCTTAGAAGACTTCTTTGAACCCAACACTGGCAGGCACTTTGAATGCAAAGACTGGTGTTAAGGATTGATTAAAGCAAGCTGAAAGAGTTCACATGGGAAGTGTTTTGGGGAGGCAATGGCAGGAATGGGGGGTAATGGCTATAGGAATAACTATGGCCGTGGCAGGCAATGGGTGGCACATAACCAAAAAAACACCTATAGACTCTGGGCCTAATTCACAGAAGCGTTTTATAATGGCAAAGCCCGATGGGAAAATGCTCTGTGAATCAGGGCATCTGTGTCCCTCCTCAGATGTCATTCCTCCCTATCTGTACACCAATGCAATTGTTTCGGTTTATACGTATCGCAGGCGACACCTAATAGCCCAAACTAAAAATTACTAAGGCCATTAGGACCTTAAGCGGGTTTGCCTTTTTTACCCTTCTTATTTACCTGTGAACCCTAGCCCTGTCTACCCAGAAATATCATAAAGAAAACTAGCACAAAGTGAGTATTAGCATGCAACAAGAAAAATAGTTTCTTTTAATGCTGAAAACAACCTTCTCGCAAACTTCCTACACAATGAATCATACTATGCGGGGGAAGAAGGGAGAGATGTCGAATTTTAATGACATCATCCACAGCAATTAACCTTATGCAAAATGGCCTCACGTTACCCTTCTAACATATTGCTTATTTCTTTACTCATGACACACTTCACTAGGCTATCAAAGTACACCAATGCAATTGTTTCGGTTTATACGTATCGCAGGCGAGTGTACCATGGCCTTGTCATGACTACCATAGTCATAATTATAAGGCACTGTTGTGTGCACAAATCCATACAACCAAACAACATTCTCAATTATCACAATATGAATTATTAAGTGCCTGCATATCACCACAAATAGTATGTGCCCTGGGCTGGCGTAGGTACAAGGTCAACCATCCCAACACTGGATGCATTTGCTTAATGTATCAATGTATTGTAAAAATAAACATAAACCTGTGCAAACATATACCTAACAGCATGCCTTTCATCTTATTTGGATGTGGAGTCAAACACGTGCTCATGGTAAAGCATTGGAAGCTACTTCTCTGCCATTCAGCCATCATACTTTAAACTCCTAAAATGTAGGCTCCTGAATCCCCAGTGGACAGTGGAAAATCTGCACAGTTAGACATTGGCATTGCAAAAACCTCACTCATTTTTCTCTTCGCCTGTGCTGGTAGTTGCATTTTTAGGCTTTCTGCTGCCCCAGGCCCGAATTAGTGCATGCCCCCCACCCCCAACTTCACTCCACCTCTGCCAGATTCTGCACCTTCACTAGATTCAGCCCCTTCAACAAACTCTGTCCGTTGTCCAAACTACTCCCTTTTACCCCTATTTTGTCCCCCATTTTGGCTCCATAACATTATAAGGACGTTTTTAAGGTTGCAGGGATTAGAAAGTTATTGCCTCCTCTCTATTTATAAAAGCCTGTCATTTTCTATGTTACAGTAATTGAAAGCGTGTTTTCAGATCTCTGCTTCCCAAGATTTGGAGAAGGCCGTGTGTTCTGCAGTTGAGTGCACTAGAGTTCATTGTGGCGGCTAATTGTGTACTTTCGGTTAGGTCAGAAAACTATCTTTTAGAGGAAGTGATAAGAACATTAGCTGTCTGATAACTGCACACAAGTGAGAGAAGGTTGGAGTGAGGAATTTTGATTTCAATACTAATATCTGCTTTTTCTCACACAGTGCCTGCTGTCAGTCTATGGGAAGCACCTACAATGGTCTGTAGTATTAATGCAACATAACTACATTTCTACATGTGGTCTTGTCAAACGGTAAAGTTTACATATGAAATATATGCCAGTGCTACAGGAACTTCTTATAAAAATGTTCAATAAAAAGAACTCAACCCACTTCTCATGGTTACAGCTCTGGCGTTAACTGGGGGCAACATGGAAATAAGGCAGGTTACCTGCTGCAGCTGATGTACCTCCAATCCCTTGGGCTAGAACACCATCAAAATATTGCAAAATCACAAGTTGAATTTGTAAACTCTGCCTGTGCATAAACACCTCAGTAGAGTAAAGACAGATGGAGAAGGTTCTTGGAATCTTTGGCTGTGCATTCTCTCGGTGGAGTAATGGATAAGGGCACCCTGAACATTCATGTGTGGGAAGCAACAGCATTCCTTGCAGCTACTCAATGCATGCACGTCTTATAACAAATGATGTGGTATATACCGTTGAGATCATTGCTGTTTGTGCAATAGTTCAAAATACCCAACACTCCAACAGTAAAACTGAGCAATGTACTGGGCGTTCCAGCACAATATTACCTTTGTGGGTGTGGTTTAGGCTATGGGTCTTGCCAGCTTGCATTTAAGGTAATTTAAAATGTTTGTTAACTCTGTAGAGTTGGTCGGACTATACAATACATAGGGACATTTTGAGATGTGTGGGTATAGATATAGATGTTCTGCTGTGTTTGAAGTACTGTTTCATAGTAAAAGTCCTACCTTGTATTTAAAATAAAATTAATGTAAATTGTACTTATAAGCATCACAGTTATGCATTGTGTGACATACTTTGCAGTTGGTTCTCCTGGTCGAACTTAGTGTGCTGTAAAATGTCATCAAAGACACATGATAACCCCAGCAGGGATGCCATCCATTTGCAGGCTTAGCATTGAGAAGCTTCTGTAAAGATGGCTGAATGGATATCTTTACGGGACACCTTTACAGCTGTGACAGAGCATGTACCTTTGACACACAGTTTTTGTACTCACCTTTGTGTGGCTTTGGGTATCCTTTCACAGGTTTCTTTATGCACTTGCACATTCAGATTTACTCTTTACCATTTTATCTTCTCTATGATCTATTTCATGCTTGCACCTTTTGGGCGGCCAGAGACCTCTGAAATGTGGAGCCGTGGAGGGGAATAATTGCTTGCTTCTGAACATCATTTTAGTGCCACCTGTGGGAACTCTGTGCTTGCCTTAAGCATAGGCATGTGTTTAATATTGTAAAACAATGCACCATTTTTAACCTTTACTTTTTTGAGGGGAAAACCCTAATGTTTGCAATGGTTTAAAAATCCATGGCATGTATTTGAATATAAAAGTGTTGCTTAACACAGTGTATTTGTTTATTGATTAGAAAGAACTCCAAAGATAATGTGAAGTGGCACCAATAAAGCCAATGAGGTTTTGGCTTTTTGCATATTAAAGAGCATTTTGTGAAGATAAGAATGACCCAAGGCCATTATATCTGTCATAAATGTATGTGAGAGTTGTATGACTGATACACTGAACACTGAAAGCACAGTGGGATTGGTACGCGTTTCCTTTTTTTTTCTTTTTTTCTTTTTTAAACAGAAGTCACGCTATCAGTAAAGCTTTTGCAAATATCAAGCATATACACACGTTTGCCCATCAAAGACTTTAGCTGTCAAAGTGGAATGACTGCTAACTGCTCAAAATTACTCGCTGTGTTATAGATGAGCCAGACTCGGAGAAACAAAACTGAGTTAGTATTTTTTTAAAAGGACAACCCGTAAATGGAAAATAAACTGCAATAAAATGCTGATCCTCTGACAATATGCCTTTTGTAAATACATCTATGAGTGGAAGTGTTAAAAGTTGTACTGTCGACATGTTTCAGCCACGTCAGGTGCTTGAAGTCAGCCTTTTTCAGGCCGAATATTTTCTCAAGCAATTCCCTGCACAGCTAGTACCTCATTAGTGCATACATACGCCTCCTACAACAAGCTGATTACCATTTGAGACAGAGTTGATAGTTGTTGTTCATCCTGCAGAAAGTGCATGGCCATTTTCATGGTGCAGCAACGTTTCAATGGGTCTTAATTCTCTGGAGTATCTTGGCCAAACGTTATGATCCATAGCCCAAGGTCGCAATTGGAAATATTGTAAATTGTCATGTTCAGTTACCTTAAAGTTGACTTTGAAGTCCTGAGAGCTTTTATCGTGCCATCTCTGAATACATTTCCCAGTGTTTACTATCCACCTGCCTTCCATTGTATAAACCTGTGTTTTTCCATGATGCTGTGAATGGGGGATTGCCTACTAATGGTGTAAGTGGTGAGGGAAAAGAACTGTTTTCCTTGTTATTTCGTCCCACATCAAAAGGGCAGTTCTGGTAATGTGGTTAATATCCAAAAAAGAGACATAATCCTGAATGTGATGGCATGTATGATACAAAGGGCCTCATTACTACCCTGGCGGTACGGGGTAAACGGTGCAGTAAAAGGTGCCGGCGCCGTTTACCCCGTACCGCCTCATTACGAGGTCCCCTCGCGGGACCCAGGAAGCAATGCCTGGTCAAACCAGGCATGCTTACCGAGTCCCGCGAGGGGAAGAGGGAGCAAACAATGGGCCAACTCGTAATGGCCAGTTGTTTGCTCCCTCTCCCATTCCCATTCAGCCCTATGGGGACTGAAATGGGAATGGGGAAGGACCGGGTCCGGGTCCTTGAAGGGAGGAATTACCAGGCCTTCCGAACTCGGAATGGCCCGGTAATTCCTCATTCTGAGGACCCAGACGCGATTTCGGCGGCAGCCAATAGCGGCATGGCTACCGCCGAGGTCGTAATGAGGCCCAACGTGTTTTCTTTACTTGTTTTAGATGAATGCCTGCCGGTTAGATGAATTGCTGCATGAATTGTGACTTATGATGAGATTCATAAGGAATTATATGAGAAATTGTAACTTTGTTATATGTGTATTTAATGTTGTTTAGTATAAAGCTTTGGTCAGTCTCTGCTTGGCATCCATAGCTGTATCCACTAATGTTTCTGCCACTGCTTGTTCCATAAACATCCTTTTTCTGGTTTTGGTTCCACCTGCCCGGGTATTTAAAGTTGGTGAGGTTTAGGTTCAGTTATATGATGGCTGCCTCTGCCTCTTCCTCCCATGTATCCCTATTATCTGGGTTTTGGTTCCTTTTGTTACGTGATTGGCCACCTTGGTCAGTTGGTGTTGGCTGCTTGATGTGGTGGTATCATCAACTAATGTCATGTTTGCGTGGCATCTCTGTGAGATATGGTGGAGTGTTGGGCTGGGTGAAATGTAGAGCACTTTCCAGATATGATGCTGTGTCTGTGTATGGGGCTGAGAGCTCTGGTATGGTTGTAGTCGCTTGAGATAGGCTTCAAAGGGACTCCTTGACCACATGTCTCCATGGCATAGTCCCTGGTCTTCATAGGTCTTTAAACAATAATAGTTAGGGTGCTTTCTGCTATTCAAGATTGTCCTTTAGGCATCAGGTTCCACGGTTTGGTAAAAACCCTGCAGATGAGGCATCTCCCTGGTGTTTCGTTGGTAATGTGGCACCACCAGGAAGGCAGCATTGCTGTAACATTACATCCTTTGATGTTCATATGCTATGATTTGTCTTTAGATGAATTCTGGCCCCTGCCAAGTAAGTCCCAGTGAACGATGCAGTGTCACTTGACTTGAATACTCACCTTGACTGTAAGTTAATGAAGAGCTTTCAATACTGCTGTGATGTGTTCCCTCTTGTCTAGTTGTAGCAGTAGCTTGGTGGCAGAATGTTGTTCTATGTAGCCTTCTTCAAAGGAATTCGGGATGGTCTGTGTAGGTCTGTGTAGATCATGTTAGCATAGTCATGTTCTGGCAGAACAAGGACTTGTCTCCTTACAGTGGCATTACTGCCATTTCTTGTGCCTATGGCATCACTACTGTTCTTCTTGATTTCCTGGGGCAGATCAGGATTTTTGTTTTGACTGAACCACATTTCACTCTTTTCTTGATAATACAAGATTTCACTTGGGTGAGACATCTGGCAAGCTGTGGCTAAGCTTCGCAGTTGACAGAGAGAGCTCTTTCCAGCTGGAGGACGGTTCCACCATCATGTTTCTCTGCCTCTGCCTTTACTTCCTGTCCCCTCCACTCCCTGTAGTACAAAGCACTTTGGGCGTGATCGCAGAAAACAAAGCCAACTTGTTCCAAGAACAGGGATTGGACCCCTAAAGAAGGCTAGCTTTAGTCCAATCACCTGAGGGGGTTTTCCTTTAAAAGAAGGGGTTTCCCACCATTTCATTGAATTACCTTTGAGACTCCAACCCTTAAAGATTTCATTGGATCCTGTTGGGCCTCCAATTGTGAGGGGAAGACAGGTGTTTGAAGGCAGGGACTATTGGGGATGAACCTGCTGCTGGAACAAGACCTGCACCTTTGGCAACCACACTGCTGCCCAGTACCTCACCATGTTGAAAGACCCCAGGAAGATGCGTGCCAGCCTCCCCATGTTTGGGGCCCTGATAATATGACTCATCTTGTCCCTGAGACCCTGTAGTGGGACTCACAGCTGATGAGAACCAAGACAGCTAGGATTCCTGCCATTTCACCGTCAAGCCGCTGTAAGCTATGATTCGAGTATGTTCCACCCAGTTCAAACTACCAGGTCCCCCCGGTGCTGCCTTTGGCGGAGTGTGGCTCGAGTGTGCAGTCTCTGGCAGTCTTTGTCCAGTTTCCCCTGATTGTGGCGGTGTGACTTATCAGACCTTACCAGAGACACTGCTATTTATTTTCAGTACTCCGCGGAGTGGGCCGCGGAGTGTGGCTCAAGTGTGCAGTCTATGGCAGTCTTTCTCCAGTTTCCCTTGATTGTGGAGGGGGGGCTTTCCAGAGCTTACCAGAGACACTGCTATTTAATTTCAGTACATCGCAGAGCAGGCCGTGGAGTGTGGCTCAAGTGTGCAGTCTGTGGCAGTCCGTGCAGGATAGAAGGTTGGGAAGCTCCTTTAAGGTAAAAGCCCTTAACAAACTTTATGTGCTACGTGATTGATGTTTCCTTTTGAAGCATATAACTTCACTGCATTGTGAAATGACTCGGTGCACCTGCAGCGATACGCTTGGTCACACAGGTTCGCTTTCATACTGTCTACCTAAGGAAGTGAGGCCAAGAGTGTTGATACCTAACATGATTTGCGGGGATGCTTCGACCGCAAGACAGCCTAACACCATCTACTAAGAGATCTCACCATAAAACCCTGTGCTGCTTGCCCATCGATAGCTTGCATATTTCTCTTAGTTTGATGTTAGATGCCAGCCTAGCTGTTTGACGCGTGCAAACTGAGAATTCAGTGCACAAACTTGAGGGCAGGCTGACCAATTGTTTTAACTGATTGCCTCAATGAAAGTTAGCCCTAGCATCTGACTTTCTGCATCATGCCAGGAAAAACACAACGAAAATCAACATAAAATCTGAGAAATAATAAACCCTATGTAAAAGCACAGGGATATAAACGAGCTGGGACCTCTAACGTGCGCTCTGGCCATAGACTTGATGAACCACCTTCACAACATGAGCCTGTGGTCACTACTACCTTTGAGTCGGGATGCAGTCATATTACCTATTATCTTAAAGTGAGTAACCAAGAAAGCAAAACTAATAAGACTAGGTCCTTGGAAAATGCGCTGAGGGAGACAGCAAAGCCCTCTGAAAACATTATTGTACCACTAGCTGAACGTGATTTTAATTTTACCCATGAGGATCTCGATAATATTCAAACAAATTCTTTGCTCGAACTGTGTTACTCAATGTGCCAGGTCAATTAATGTGCCGCACCAGAACACCATGATGCCAGTACCAAACATTTAATTGATTCAAGTACACAGACTAGAAAAGACACAAGCACACACCCTAGATTGTCTGCATCACCTAGGATTTTTATGTCAAATTGTACCGAACATGAGAGCATTTTACATGCTGCTACTGATACTCACATTGAGGATTTTAATACACGCTCATATGATAAATCACAAATTGGGTGCGACCAAATAAGCAATGACCCGGTATGGGGGGTCCTCAATTTTGCTATACGAATATTGTTGAAGCTTTGCAGGTGCATCCATGAAGATGTAAAAACATGGGACACTGCTTGCTCAATTGTCAACTAACAAAGTTCATGCTCAATTTAACAACAATGCAAATATAAAATAATGATAATGATACCAATACTCTCAATCATTCTCACAATATTGTTGATGTAGCGGGCGCTCAAATGGTAAATGAGGTAGTGGAGTCACCTCTAATTTATCCCACTCACAACCAAATTCGTAAAAACTAAAAGCTACAGAAAAAAGCTGTTAAATGTACAGAGGTGAAGCCTGCCGTTGACCCGATAGAGGAAGCCACTACTGAGCCACTGAATTCGACTATCGTGACAGTGATTACAAAGTGCCAAATGACCAAAAAGGCTAAAAAGAAAGTATTAAGGAGGACAAAACGCTGACAACAATGTGCTGGAATTCTTACTAGCTGGTAATTGTAAGACAATGAGACAGATGTTTCGTTGTCCAATGATAGCAAAATGCAAACTGATGAGCTAATAGCTGACCCTGTGAATGTAAATACTGCACACCCTCCTCCACTGACTAAAGTAGATGCTGTTGGGAGTGTAGGGCTTGCATCTTGCCAAAATTCTAGACATCCAGTAGCCACTAGTCAGGGTAGCACTGGATGGATTTTAGATGTTCGCATTTAGACTATCAAATATAGAGATAATGCTGGAATCAAGGAAGCACATACATAGACCCAACCTCTTAAATATCTTTGTGAAAATACCCTGTCTCCGTATTTTGAATTCTTTGAATTTTGACTTTATAGCTCCCGAGCAAGGGGGGGGGGAGTTACTGGTGGTATGGCAAGTGTACACTGTATGTTACCTGTGACTGCATCTCTTATTAGAAATTAAGCCGATTCATTAGAGTTTCTAGGTTGTGAGTTGGATAAACCTTGTGTACCTCCTACCACTACTGTATGCTGTGATCACTGAAGTAGAGCTTTACCAACAGTGCCATCTGCCAATGTGACCATTAAAAAATCCAATAACGATTTTGATCATAAAAAAGGATGGCATAGTTAAAAAAAAATGATTCCTGGGTTAGATTACCAACAGAAGTGATCTTTGGATGTCTACTGTTGGAATACCCGTGGTCATTCACATTTCACACAAAAACACAATCCCTTGACATGTTATATAAATCATAAATATGTATGCTTCAGGAGACATGGTTAAGGGACCAGTTTACAATTAATGGGTTTGTTGTTCACCAATCTTTTGCTAAAAACGGCATGAAAGGCCACCCATTTGGAGCTCTGATGATTGGAGTTAAACATGAGATCTACTCAGTAACAGTTAAACACTCTGGGGACAATGATTATGTATTGGCTGTGGAATTGACCTTCAACTGTGGGATTAACAAATAGCGTATGCTCATAATTAATGTGTACAGTCCTCCAGGTATGTAAATGACTGATAATATTCTTGAATCTATTGACTCAATCGTTACGAACTGGCATGAAGATGATGACTCCGACTTGATTCTAGTGGGAGGGGACTTTAATGCAAGATGTGGGGAACACCCCACAAAGGAAATCTACACTAATATTGGAAAAGACTGTGTACTAGCACAGAAATCGACTAACGATAAAGGTAAACAGTGGCTCCGCTTTTAGAACGAATGAATCTTGCCATAATAAATGGTCGTACTATAGGTGAAATTCATGGCCAAACTACCTGGAAATGTGGAAAGAATGAGGCAAACCTAGATCATATATGTGGCAATTCTTCATTAATTGGTAGTATTAAAACGTTAAGCATCAGTAAAAATGAATTTAGTGATCATGCCACTTTGTGCTTGTGTTTAGATCTGATCTTGATAGGTGAACGTAAATATGCTAACAGCAGCTTGGAGTCAAACCAAGCAGGCAACCGGGTGACTTGGTCCGATCGGAACATTAATAACATCAGTAAAAAGGTGGCTCTCAGTCTTAATGATTGTATTAGTTTAGATACAGGAGATGAGATTGAATCTTGGTTAACCAGGTTATTGAGTGAAAATGTAAAAGCTAGAAAGAATATTGTGGTATTGCCTATAAAAAGACATATACAACCATTCGATATTGACATTCAAAGAAATAAGCGTTGGCTGCGTATTTGTATCTGTCATTTGAAAAAGAAAGGCATGCCAAGTATTGATACCCACGCCGAAATACGCAGACTGAAAAACAAATATAAAAATTGGCTAAAACAAAGGAAACGTCTTAGTATGACGGCTAATTGGCAAAAAATTATAAAACCCCTTAATAATAAAGATACCAAAAAGGTATGGCGCATCTTAAACTTGGCATGACCCTGTACTAAGAGTTCCATAATTAATCCGATTTCCGTGAATGTGTGGCGATCCTATATTGGAGTTAAGATGAAGAAAGACGACACATATGAAATCCCTTTCCATACTAAACATGTGAAGTAACTAATTACCTTTGAAATTGTGGACATGATTGCTCATTCAACCAGACTAAACAATTCCCGAGCACAGGGTTCAAATGTCCTCTCCTCAGTAGTACTTAAGAGTAATCTGGAAGTATGGGCCATAATTTTATGCGCCCTATATGTAATAATGTGCAGGGATAGGTGTATTCTTGATTCATGGACTAAAGCGATATACATCCCGGTCTATAAATGCAGAGACCGATTGCATCCAGAGAATTATCGCTTGCTATCTCTCCTTGACAACACAGGAAAGGTTTTTGCAGGATTTGTGCTAGTTTATCTGCAAGCATGGGTTACAGAACACGATATCCTACATCCACTCCAGACGGGATTTCAAAAGGGCTCTAGCACTACTCACAATATACGAATGCTAGATGTCGTTATGGCCAAGGCAAAAATGAAGGGCAGTCTATCAGTGTATATAACTTTCATAGCTGTTCGCGCAGCTTTCGATCAAGTAAAGCGCGGGTAGCTATGGCAAAAACTTCGAGCTCTTGGCTGCCCTGAATGGCTCCTTTAAATATTAGTGGCATCACATACTGGGACTACAGCTCAGATACTACTGAGTGACAGTGGGCGCCTATCTGAAGATATTTCCATAGAGAGAGGGGTGAAACAGGGATCCATGCTTGCGGCCCTGTTATTCAACATCTATATCGCTGATCTCCCATTGTAGATGATGATACATGCCAAAGGCTCCCCTAAAATTGGCAAATGTATGATTGCAGCCATGCGCTACGCGGACGATCTAGTGTTATGTGACCAGATACTTCCCAGTATGAAAGTCATGCTGTCTGCTCTTGCTAGTTACGCTGAGGAACACAGGCTAGCCATTAATTAAAAAAAAAACGAAATCTATGCTGAGTGTGCGTCATATAAAAAACAGCCTTTGATTACTGTGTTGGGCCACATAAAATATGTCCAGGATTGTAAGTATCTTGGAGTTGAAATGTCGGTATCCAAGGGTTATCGTGAGTTGGTCACTCTAAAGATGCAAAAAGCTAAACGCATAGCATAAATAGTGCAAAGGTTTGTATATTTACATGCAGGATTTTCTCTAGGAGGTATTCTCAACTTGTACAGGCAATGGTTTTACCCAGTAGTGCTTTATGGACTTGAGGCACTAGAGTTGAACGATTTGGATTGGTGCAAATCCTTAGAGGGGTCCTTGCCGATGCGTATTACGACTCCCACCATCAACCACCATAGAATATATAGGACTTGACCTGGGACTTTTGTCATTAAGATCATTGGCACTTAAGCAAAGAGGGGAGTTGTTCTTGAAATCTAAAACTTCCCCGATATGTCCTTTGCTTGGAAAGTTGGGAGCCAACTATTGTTTAATACATGGTAATAGAAACGAATGCAGGTTTATTAAATTGGTAAAAAACCTGTTCCATAGTCTTGATTGGGAACCCAATATCCAGCGTTGTTCACATTTTAAAACACTGAAAAGTGCGTTTTTTATGGCCAAGCTAAGTCACAAATTCATGAAATCGCAATGCTACCTTCTTCGTTACTATTACTCCTACGCACAAACCAACTTCCTGTGAGATCTATTTGGGGTGGTCAATGGAAAATTCAAAAAGATGTTAGATTGTGCAGAATGTGTGAGATAGTGTATAGAAACGGCCATACATTTGTTGACTGAATGTCCTAAACTGGGTCATATCTATGTGACCATTCTGGGCCATCTTATACATGACTATAACTCTATAAAAACCCTTGAGTTTTGGACCTATTGTCTGAATACTGAATGTGAAACTACTCATATTGCCCTACGGTGTCATGTAAAAAATCGCTTGGGCAATACACATTGAAGTTTTTTTCGACACTGAGAGTATCATGGAAGAAAATAGGGTAATTTTACCCTACTGTTTTGAATCTTAAAATGGAATTGTATCAGATGTTTGTTTGTATTTATATATACACAGAGATAGATGTAATGAGTTGATAGTGTAATATCTGGAGTTAGCCCAAAATTGTATATATATATATATATATATGTATCAAATGTTTTTGTACCAATTTTAATGTATGATTGATATATGTTGTTTGACGAATTGAAGTTTTTAGTAAGAATTTGTGAATTTATTGATTTTGTAAAAGTTAATTTATGAAGTAAATACAAATAAATAAATAAAAATAAATAACTCATCAACTTTTGAACCACAGCCTTCCCGTTCGAATAAGTTTGGAGCTGCATTGCTCAAGCTAAAACATGTCATTGCCTCGGCTCAGAAAGAGAAATGTTGCTGCATCTACATTGCTGAAACCATCTTTCGCATCACCACCCTCTTCACTGCTGGCTGAGTTGATGAATAAACCGTTGCTGGTGTTCTTCCTGAACCCTATGCTTCATCCTGCACATCCCATCATCATCCTGTTCGCTGTTGAACCTCGACCGTGGAATCGAACCTGGTGACCTTCACGATCCACACCGGTTGAGCCTCTTCAAAATGCAGCCTTGCTCCCGTTCGACCCCGCTTCGACACCCACCAGCTGCTGGACGATCATACTTCCACAACCTGAACTGACATGAACTTCTGAACCACACTGAGAAGCCCTGGTTCACCGTTGTCAAATCACCAAGACACTGCAAAAGGTATTATTGCTTATCAACAGCCTCCCCCCACTTACACTGTGGGCCCTGGAGGCTGGTGAGGTCACATAAATCCATTTTTGAAACTCAAGAACATATCCTATGAACATTGTGGTCTTATTGCCTTTTCTCCCCCTGTCTCGTCTCATTACTCAGAGTGCTGCGTCTTGCTATCTGGCATATTCTGTGTTCCTACTTTTTAATTAGTTATTATTATACATGGTGTGTTTAAATAAAGTATATATTTTTTTATAGAATGTTGATTGGCCATTCCTTTATTTTTGACTGCTATACTTCGCTGTTTGGGTTGTTACCGAACCACATCCCCACCCCTCTTGAGAGTATAGCCTTCCCTCGGCTCATGTTACTACAAAAGGCAAAGAAGATACATCTCTTAACTGTGCCTGTTTTACCTTTATGATTGTTACACTTGTTTTGTATAAGTGTAAGGGTTTAGTGGGCACTTTAGCCTCTACTCATCCTTGTGCTCCTGCAGGGTAGAAGTACATTTGTCACAGGCTTCTTGTGGCAGAGGTTTCATGATTACACTATTTCTTATTTAATTGTTATTTTATGGTATCTGATAATACACACCTTTACAATACCTCTCAATTACACACAAAAAATGAAAATAAGAATCTATTCATCAATTTAATTTTGTTACAGGTAACCTTCCAGAAAAGATCTCATCACTATATCATTGTATCACAGGATCATTATTACTCTATTTGATAGCATTTCAAAAGTTTAAAAATGAGAAAATAACCAAATTTGAGTGACCACCAATAAATACGACCATAAAACCTCATAATCAATAAAATCAGGCTAATATATAAAATGTCTAAAAAAGATCATAGCTTAAAGTGCAACGATTGACACCTTACCACAATGTGCTTTAAAGACTCAATGTTATCAACTTCTTTGCAGAATGTACATTTGATCATTTCTTTAGCAAGGATTCCCCATCTTACTTGTACTTCATTTGTGGGGAGAATATTTAAGCAGAACCGCAGAAACCCATCTCAAGCTCTCTTGTTTGGGGGTAAGCTTAAATATGAGGGGAGAATACCACTCTTTTAATGCTCATACTTGAGATGGTCTAGGAGATATAGGTTTGCGATGTTACACTCCAATCCGCAACAAACATTGCTTTCTTAATGAGCATTAATTTTGTCGGTACATCTTCCAGAGGAAAGCCAGGTTTTTCCACTATCTTAGTGCAGCCATCCACGATTTGGGCCAACCTCTTATTAGAACCCTTTTTTAAAAGGACCCCATATCTTCATAAAGAGAATCTTTAGGAGGGTCCAACAATGTCCACATCAGACTCAGGTATTTCCACCTAGATAAAAGAGAGTTCAAACCCAATTCATGTCTAATACATGATATTGGTAAACACTTTGGAAGATTAAGGGCTTTCCTCCAGACTATTGCTTCTAGAAGATCAAATTTCTCCTGTACCCAAGTCTGCATTACATCCAAGCCATACAGCAGTTTGGGAACCACTTTCCCGAAATAAAAAGACACAAGAGGTTTTACCAAAAATGTACAGTACGTCCTGTTTATCAAACACATCTGGGCACCCAGACGCTCTGCCTCATTTCTTAAAAAATCCATAATCTTTCCCTTGACAGTTTTTACTAAAAATCAGGAAACCTGAATAGATAAAACATTCTGAACATTCTGAAACATGAAGCTTATGTTGATCTGAAAACCAAAAATAATGTTGGGGTTTATTAAAACTACTAACATCCATAATTTCTTTTTAATCTGGGCTAATTGCTAAGAAATGTTTCTTAGCATAAATGGCAAATACAGAGATCAGTCTCTGTAGACCCAGCTGTGTACACTCAAAAAACATAATATCATCTGCATATTCGATCCAATACAACCTAACCGGTGCAAATTTAGGGGGAAGGGCATGACAATACATGAAGATAACTCATCCTCTGAATCCGATAAATATAAATGTTATTTTAAAGGTATTTGTACCATGCATAGTCAGCACCGGAAGTGGTCCCCAGGCGCTCTGGCGGATCTGAAAGAGGATGGGAGGGGTTAGTAGGGTGTAGCGGGCGTAGGATAGTGAGAGCTGTGATATCCTGTTGGCAGCTTCAGTTCGGTTTTCATAGTGCGCTGAGCTTGATTGCGGTTATCGGATTGGTGAGAGTTCCCATGTGCTGTTGAAAAAGGGTTATGTGTTGTTTGTCTGTTGTTGCAGTGTGGTGAAGTATGTATAGGTTGCTGTGTGGAGAAGTGATTGTGTGGGTGTCGGTGTGAAGTGTATGGGGAAAGTTGAGATTTTACTAATTTCGGATTAGTCAGGTTTTTTAAAAAACGTTTTTAAATTACTATCTCATTAATCATTGCGTTTCTGTTCTTTGTACCACATCTGCAGTTATCCTGTGAGTTTGGTATTGTAGTTTGTCCATCTCATTGGAAGGTATGTTGGGGTGGCAGTTTTCCTTTGTGTAACTTTGTGTAACTTTATTAATTTTTGTACCTGGTTGAAACTTTACTGTACCCCCACTCTGAAGTTGGGATGTAAAGATAACAGGATTCAGCTCCCGTCCTGCCCTTTTCCGTGTTGGTGGTCCTTACCTATGATTCCTCTGTAGACTAGTGTTATTGTCATGGCCATCGGGCCCAGGCAACAAACATTACAGGGCCACTTGCACAGGGGGCCCGGAAGGACACAGCCCTGGCGCCTTTGGTGCCAGGCTCATGCAAAACAATAAGCAGGAACATGTATTTGGGTCAAGAATACTTTTATTATGAACATGGCACCACATTCTTTGTACTCTTGGGTAGGGCTACTGCTATTGGGTTGCCTTGCATGTGCTGACTCTGTGGGAGTGGTAGGGTGTGGTAGGCAAGCCAGGCCTAGTGGACGTGCCCACGATCGCAGCTATATAAACTGCTCCATTCCCCAAGGCAGACGCTTCACAGTATTCTGCACTTCCATGCAGCGTAACGCTCACCCCCGCCTGGGTTTAAACTTACCTTTAGAAATCTTGTTACCTGTCTCCATACTTACCATCTGAGGAACCTGCTCTCACCTGTGTGCGTCTTCAAATCTTCCGGAACACTGACATCTTCATCTTGACACCACAGCATGACATTCTCAACCGCGACCGCAGCACCTGCAAGTAAAAACAAAAGGCAGGGTTAGACATTTAACAGACTTTAAGTTTAAGGTCACTCTACCACCGAACCTCATGCTTTTCCTTAAACCATCACTCACCTGTTGTCGGACATTGCGGTTTCATCCATCTTCCTCCCGGCCACGCTCTGCGCCACCACAGATGCTTTTGGCCCGCATTTCCACCTATTGGGAAGAAAACAGAAGAGAAAACGTTATTCAGGAATTAAAGAGAAAACGTTATTCAGGAATTAACAACACTATTCAGAGCAACAATACCAAGACAGAAAACAGAAAAGGGAAAAGACAAGAGACATTGAGAGACACTTACCATCAACCAGGGGAAAGCACAGTCGCATCTGGACTGGACTATTATTTACCAGGGATCAGTGAAGGAACTAGATCCCATCAACAAGCGCCCCTGCCCGGAGTAGCAGGACGGAGAGCTCATCATAAATAGTTAACAGGTGAGCCTTCTGAGCGGATACATACCCACAGAAATCGCACCTTGGGTTGAAGGGTTTGAGAAGTACAACAGTCACCGAGCAGCGCGCTCACATTTTGTCATATCCACGCAGGAGCAGTGCCACCAATTGTCGCCGTCCACAGCTTATCAGCAGGGGAGAGACCTGACATGGGTGATCTAACTCCTGGCAGGGCTGCAACCGTGCCCCAGCGCCTCCGCAGAGACCAGGTTAGCTTAACAGTTATGTGGTATTCCGTACTCCCTCTGCCCTCAAGGTCCCTCTTTGCCTGTTCTGAATCGAGATTCTAGTCTACCTGCGTTTCGACTTTGGCATAATGGTATGCCTCAATGGCATCCTCCCCACACCTTCCAGTTAGGGTAGACAAGGAAAGAAGTTAGGGATGATGGGTTCCCTCTCTGCGGTTCTCGTTTCCTGGTGTGTATGCACTTCCTAGTCATTTCCTTCTTGTTCTAGGGTGAATAGCCACGTTTTGAGTAGGTTTCTGAATTGAAGATGATCTCTTGTGTTACTTATGTTTCTTGGTAGCTCATTCCAGGCTTTTGGTGCTAGGTGAGAGAATGACGATCCTCCAAATGTTCTTTTGTTTTATGATTTTGGTTCTAGGCGGATGTCGTTGTTTGATCTGAGTGGTCTTGTTGGGTGGTAGATGTTTATTGTCTTTCTTAGGAACTCTTCTCCTTTGCCGCGGACTGCTCTATGCATTATGCACATTGATTTGAACTTTTTTTGTTGTTTTATTGGTAGCCAGTGTAGCATTTGCAGTGTCGTTGTGATGTGTTCTCTTTGTGGCAGGAATCTGGCTGAACCGTTTTGGATGCTTTGCAGTTTTTTTAAGAGTTGTTCTGGCATTCCTAGGTATAGGCTGTTGGCATAGTCTACTCTGGATATGATGAGAGCGATGATGGTGAGCGTTTTGTGAGTGAAAGAGAGGAATGGTAGGATCCTTTTTACTGCACGTAGGAGGAAGAAGCATTACTTGATTATAGTGTTCATTTGTGGTTCTATCGTTAGTTTGTTGTCCATCAAAACTCCCAGGTTCTTTACTATCATCGATGGAGCTAGTGCTGTACTAAGTACAATTGGCCATGGGATGTAGTGGTTGTTTTCTCCGTTTTTGGATATGATCATTATTTCTGTTTGAGTTCATTCCGTCGTAGAGGTCTTTGAGGCGTCCCTCCAGTGATATGCTTTATTCCTGTGTGTGTTGTATTTGAAGACTGTGTGTCATCAGCGTAGTTATAGCATGTGAGGCTGTGTGTTTTAATGAGCTTGATTAGTGGTGCCAGGTAAATGTTGAAGAGAAATGGGGAGAAAGATGATCCTTGTGGTACTCTGCAGGTGGAATCTTTTGGGGTGGATTTGAAAGGTACGATCCACATGGTTTCTGTTCTGTTTGTTAGGAATGATTTATTCCATAGTAGATCTAGGTCAGTGATTCCTATTTGTTCCAATCTCCCGATGAGGATGCCATGGTCGACTGTGTAAAATGCTGCAGAGAGATCCAGAAGTATCAGAACTGTGCTTTTGTCAGAGTCTGCATTCGCTTTTAGATCTTCCTATATTGAAAGCAGTGCTGTTCCCGTTCCTCTCATTGGCCTGAAGCCTACTTTTGCATGATCCAGCAGTAGGCGTTCTTCTATGAATTCTTGTGTTATTCTATAGATATGTTTCGAGTAGTTTTGCTGGGTATGGGATGTTGGAGATGAGTCTGTAGTTGGAGAGGTCCTCCACGTTGTCTGATTTGTCCTTGAGGAGCGGCTTGATGTATGCTGTTTGAAAGACTGTGGTACTTTCCCTGTTGACATTGATTAGTTGAGAAGGCTTCTGTAGTATTCCATGGGAGTTCCTTGTCTGAGGATTGGTTTTTGTATATATGGGGGGTAGGGGCCCATGGGGGAGCCTGCTTTGTTACTATTGTTTACCAGCTTGACGAATGTCTTCACTGATATTTGGGGGAAGCTTTGGAGTATGTTTTAACAGTCCCTGGATGGGTGGGTGGGTTGCATGTTGAGGTTGCATGGTCTGCTTTGTATGATCTGTTGGATGGTGCTTATTTTGTTTTTGTTTTGAATTGGTCTGCAAGGTTATTGCATAGGTTCAGCGAGGGTATCAGTGTGTTGTTGCAGCAGGAGGGGTTTCTCATTTCGTTTATTATTTTTAGGCTTTCCTGTTTTCAACGAAATCCGATAAATACCAGAAAAACACCCCAGCAAGAAAAAGTGCCTCCTAGGTTTAAACTGAAAAACACAGTTTCCCCTTTCCCAGTGGTGCCTCAGTGTGAGCATGGATGGGAGGAAGTTTGGGGGTGCAGGGGTGGCAGGAGAGGAGACTTGGAAGTCAATAGCAGTCAATAGGAAAAGGGCTGTACTCCCCCCACCCATGTATACTTGTTTTCTTTTTGCCATTGCTTCCCCTCCTGTCCCCCGGCCTTATTGAAAAACACTGCACACATTCGAAGGTTGGCATGTTCCCAGGTCAGAAGCTTACCCACAAGAAACCAAGCACTTTGTCTTGTATTGGGATTTTACTTTCCGGGGAATATATCACTACAGATTGCTGGGTATAAAAGGTGAGCACCTTTTAGATTTTGCCAGCAAATTTATTGGAACATTTGCTTTCTCTGGTTATTTTTCTGGTGTTCATTACTTTTTTCCAATGCACTTTTTTTTTGCACACTTTCTTCCAAGGGGAAGGGGAAGGGGAAGGTTAATTTAACTACATTTGTATATTTCACTTTAAGATATGTCCACTTACTGTGCGTATATTCATGGGTGGCAGCTATTGATTTTCGCTATGCGGACAACATTTCCCAGACAGATTGAAGCGAGAGAGCCGTGCTCAGCCCAGTCAAAAAAACACATTTTACAGCACATATTGCAGTAGGAACAGGAAAAAAGCAATATGATTTACAGTAAGATATAAACAAATAACTTCTCAAATAACATCTCAGCAACAATCACCTAACCTACTGAGTTGCCTTTGTAACATTCTGCTATCGCATTGCCTGATATTCCCGTACCCGGAAAACAGTTTTGGCCTGCTCACCCCCTCCAATCAAGCCTCAGGGGGTACATAAATGAGACTCCCTTCTCAATTTTTAGTGAGCAGCCATGATAAACAGTTATCTGCTAGAAGTATATTTTTTTTGACAGTCAAATAATTATTATCTCCAACAAGTGTGTGTACCCAGGAAAATCCTTTTATCACACTATGCCTCACCTGCTAAAATTAGACGTCTCTACAATGTGGAAAGGTCATTTTCACAAATCAAAGCCTTCGTGGGAAGAAAAGAAAGGGCATTTATGGGCAAAGAGTCCCATAAAAAGCATTGTATGATTTACTACATTAAATTTAACTTGTAGAAATGTTAGATATTACTGGATTAACACATTCATCTTTATTCTCCAGAAAGTGTTCATAAAATCTTGCTCTGAAAGACATTACCATAATTATGAATGCAATGAAACAATACAAGAATATGTGTGTGTTTACACTGGAAAAAACAGTTATCTGCGATTTGTTTGAAGGGGGCAAATGGTGAAGTACTGATAAATACAGATTTTGAATTTCTTCAAAAACACTGGAAAACCACCCCCGGAAATACAAAAAAATAAACCTCTAAGGGGCTTTGGTGATTCTGTTGTCGAAGTATTTCCTTTTGGCCTTTTGGATTTCTTTTAGGTATGAGTGGATTTGTTGTTGGAATTGAAGTTTCTTGGCCCGGTTGTTTTTATTCCTCCATTCTAGTTCCAGTTTCCAGTTTTTTCTTTTCATGGCGCTGAGTAGCGGGGTAAACCATTTTCCTGTTGCTCTTCTGCGCAATGGGGTGAAAGGTTTTTCCTTGGAGACCTCATCTATTGTTGTGTTGATCCACTTGTGAAGTAGTTCTGATTTTCGGTCAAGGTCGGCTTTGTCCATGGTTGTTGCTGATGGTTTGTTAATTTCCAGTAGTTCAGTTAAGTTTCTGGTCCTCCAGTATCTTTTGATGATGGTTGGCAGATTGCTCAGTTGCTTGGTTCTGGATGGAGCCAACGTGATCAGGAATGGGATGATGAGGTGGTCGCTCCAGAGGGTCTGAATTGAAGTCAACGTGGTGATGAGGTTTTTGTTGGCGAAAGATTGCGTTTAGTGTATGTAATGCAGCGTGAGTTGCTCCTTTGACTAGTTGACATAGTTTCCTTGTCTTCAGTTGTTTGGCTAGTGATTTGTGTGTGATTGTGGTTTCTTCATGAAACTAGATGTTGAAGTCACCAAGGATTATCAGGTGTTCTTCTTCAATGGCTAGGCTGATGATTGCTTCTGTGAAGGCGTCCATAAAGGTTAGTGTAAGTAAGTCGGTGATTTCTATACCAGAACTAATCTGATGTTTATTTTGGGGTTTGTTGATAGGCAGACGATGAGAGATTTGCAGTTATCTATGCTTTCTATTTGAATTTTTAGGAGTTCCTTGTAAGCTGTTGCCAGTCCTCCTCCTCTTCTGTTTTTCCTGTTTGCTTGTGCGCACTTGAAGTTGTCAGGGAGGCAGTTAACGGGTGGGATTTTGTAATTGTAATCTAGCCATGTTTCGGTTATGAATAGGATGTCGATGCTTCTGTCGCACAGGAGGTCGTAGATCTCAGTGGCGTGTTTGGACATTGATCTGGCATTCATTAAATTGCAGCAGATCTTTTTGGTATGGATTGGTTTGTTTACTGAATCCTGTTTTGACTTGTGGATGTTAAGTTGGATTGCTTCTGTGTTTTAATCGCTGGTCTGTTGGGGTTGCCGAGAGACTGCTTCGTTGTTCAGTCAGTCTGTTAAATCGATAGTTGGGTCGATTCATTCTACAGTTTCATCATCTTTTGTGTTTTGTATGTGCTTGTCGGTAGTACCTGTCATGATCCCAGTCAGAACACAAAGCATATGCATAAGGACACATGGCACACCCTCCTATGTTAGTGTAGGAAGAGACTGGACATGCATGGTGGCTGGCTGGCACAGGCGTTTATTAGGCGCTCCTTTGACCCACACCAACATGGCCGCCAAGTTAGAACCTGCTGTGGAACTCAAGATGGCCCCCGGCAGACCCGAAGACCTGACATCTCTGGTGGTCTAGTGTTACAGGTGGGCCTGGGGCTATAAAACCATGCCCCGGACCACACCCTTTGCTTAGCATTTCTTCTGGATCCAGTGTAATGCTTACTGCTCCTGTTTTCACGTGCACAGAGACTGTAGCTTACCGGTGCACGCCCAAACTAATCTGCAGCCATACTTGCCCAAAAACGTCATCCTTCGAGCTCTGCAACAGTCTCCGTCTTGATACTCACTTGGAACCGTTACCGATCGAGGTCCGCAGCAATCGTATCTCCTGAAACAGAGAAAACTACAGTAAGAGTCTGAAGTTTACTGACAATGTCCATCCGAGTTTCCCATTAAGAACGAACTTATCTGAACAAGCGATCAGCCGCTTCACTCATTTTCGCGCTGCAGCCAATCCGGAACAGCATTTCAAGAGACCCGCACCTGTAGAAAGGAAGAGAGAAAAAGACTTGTTAAAGCACACTGCACCACCTGACAAGAATGAACAATACGAAAAACAATCTGCGCTCTGCGCTGCAAGCTGGTAAAACTCCAGAAAGACAAAGCAGCGCTGTACAAAGACTTACCTCTACACCTTCAGCATCCAGTGCATCGCAGCTTGCCTGGACAACTACTCACACCAGTCTCTCTTGGTCTTGGACCAGTTCTTGCTGGCCATTCCACAAAGCGCCAAACACTGACAGATGTAATTGTCCTAAATCTGTCTCAGCCCCTCCTGGGTACACTACCAGCGCTAAGCGCCAATAGACTTTATCTTTTCAAGCCTCATTGGCCTATACTGCTTGTATTAAAGAAAGCAGGAACTGGATGCAGCACCTTACAGAATAAGAACTATGAGATTGTGACCCATATGAAGTAATATTGTGTTCATCCCTAGCTCTTACCTTACAATCATAAGGATATGTTATTTACCTACTTTTCATATATGTAATCAAATGCCTTCTGCACTGTTCACTATTTTGCCCATTGTCACTACTTTTACCTGTTGTTGTTATGTTAAAAGAAATCATGTTGTTTTCTTCTTAAACAATTTTTGAAAAAAACTTAGAAAAAAGTTACAAGA
Organism: Ambystoma mexicanum; assembly: GCF_040938575.1. Classification (NCBI taxonomy): domain Eukaryota; kingdom Metazoa; phylum Chordata; class Amphibia; order Caudata; family Ambystomatidae; genus Ambystoma; species Ambystoma mexicanum. The sequence continues at coordinate 836,723,241 of NC_090923.1, forward strand.
ATAGCCCTAAAAATAATAAAAAGGCTGTTGTCGACCAACCTCAGATTGTGGTTGTTTCTTCCCCTTACTATGAGTATTAGCTATAAATGTTAGGGCCTTTCAAGAAGGTAAAAATCATTACTGCAAAAAGTGATTACAGGCTTTAATTTGTGAGGACAGGATTATCCCGTATATATACAACTACTCACAGTGAAGCAACTGGAGGTGGATGCTTACCTGGCATTTGCAACCCTCCTTCTTCATTTACACACGGTGGGCACAACCGCCTGCGTGCCAGCCAGCATACCTAAGGGAGACATAAGGAGGGGTGGGGGGAAGCTGGGAGACACGTACTGAATACCTGCACTTACTTGCCCCTAGGTCTCCATCCAGACCCCCTCGCACATCTTACCAGTGGCTCCGAGTTCTACTGGGTCCCTCCCAACCTCACAGTTCACTGGGGATTTAGCTCTTCAGTGGACCAGTGGGTGAAGGAGTGGCTTGGCTATCCACCATAACCAGGTTATCCAGTGGCGTCAATGCTTTGGAACAGTCCGGACCAGGCACTCCTGCAGGGCACCAGAGGTAAGCGTTAAGAACGCTAAGCCCACTTTTCAAGCCCTGCCCGAGTGTCATGAAGTCGGAAGTAGATCAGTTGGCACCGCTTTTGGGGGATATGCAAGCAATGGTGCACGCAGCACGTTCTGAGACTAATGCCATATGAAAACAAGTAGTGGTGAACCGAGAACGGACAGAGGACTTTGCAAACCACCTAACCATAACACAAGCAGGTCAAGTTCCATTGCCTGGCCCACCACATGGGGCCGTAGCAGGGCCACCCCAAATCCAGGCAACAACCTCTGTCACATTTCCCCTGGCTCCTCCTGAGCTCTTTTTAGGGGATCCGCAGTGGTATGCCACCTTCATGAACCAGTGCAGGTTACACTTCTTGTGTCAGCCTGGGGCCTTCCCTACTGATCAGACCAAGGTCGGTTTTGTGCTATCATACTTGGGGGGTCATGCAGCCAGTTGGGCAGTAGCGTTAGTCAACTGGGATGATGCCATCCTGTATAACTTTGCTGCTTTTCAACGTGTACTAGATAAGCTCTTTGCATGCCGGGCTCAGGGGCAGGCTTTGGATGGGGAGTTATTGGCCCTCCTACAGGGGGTCACAAGACTTGCTGGTGTACATCTCTGACTTTAGTGAACTCATTGCTGAGACAAATTGGCTGGAGGAGAAGAGGACTACCCTATTTTACCGAGGTCTTCGCAGCAAACTCAAGGATGTCCTAGCCCAAGGTATCAACCCGTCTGAGCGCTGCTCGGAATATATAGACCTGGTGGTGCAATTAGACCATCCATTTCAGGAAGGAAAGATGGATCGATCCCGTTCAGAAGGGCGGCCCTTGTAAGTACACCCACGAGAGGTACCGTCATGCTCCCTAGAGACTCTGCCAGAACCCATGCAGCTGGGTATTGTGAGAGGGCCGTTGACCAAGGAGGAGAGGGAGAGGCACAGTCAACAACAGCTTTGCCTGTATTGCCGCAAGGCAGGCCATTTCATAAAGGACTGTCCCAGTAAGCCCCCTCGAAGGCCGCTAGGAGCAGTCAATGTTAACTCCGCAAACTCAAAGGATTTCAAGCAGATGCCGGAAAACTTCATGACTCAACAAGAGTAGGGATCGGCTTGTCGAGGGAAGAAGAAACACCAACGGTCTCACACCTTACAATGCCAGTAATCCTCATCAATCCAGGGCAACCTTGAAGGATGTACGCTATGAAAGTCTATATTGACTGTGGAGAAATCGGAAACTACATGGACCTAAAGGTGGCCCAACGGATTGGCGTACCTGGACAACGGAAGGAGAAGGTAGACAACATAGTCTCGGAGGATGGTACACAGCTATCATCTGGACCCGTAACTCAGTGTACTGAAGAGGTTGAACTGTTGTGTCGGGACGGCCACCGGGAGCGCATTGTATTCGACCTGTTTAATGCACCCCAGTTCCATCTCATATTTGGCATGCCCTGGTTGGAGTGCCACAATCTGGTCATCAAATGGCAGACACACGAAATGGTCTTGCCTTCAGAGTGCCTTCATACCAGTAATCCGTTTGCACCTACAATGGCACACTTACCAGCGTCTAATACTCCAAATCAGAAGGAAGCAGTGCTGTTTGGCCTGATCTGACAATTGCCCGCCATGTACGAAGACCATTAAGATGTGTTCCAAAAAGAGCAGACCAATACCCTACCCTTTCATAGATCATATGACTGCCAAGTATACTTAATACCAGGATCTCAGGTTCCGTGAAGCCGGAAAATCAACACTTGCGTGACTACCTGGACCAATACTTAACAAATGGGTTAATCTGACCTTCGAAATCCCCAGCCTCCTCAGCTCTTTTTTTCATACCCAAGAAAGAAGGGTACCTCAGGACCTGCATTGATTATAGAGGGCTCAGCAAAATCACTATAAAGAGCAGGTACCCCCTACCATTGATTCCGGTGCTTCTGGACCAAGTGAAGAATGGGAAAACATACAACAAATTAGATCTCTGTGGGGTATACTATTTAGTACACATAAAATAAGGTGACGAGTAGAAGACAGCCTTGCACACCAAGTTCGGGTTATTTGAGTATACCGTTATGCCCTTCGGCCTGTGTAATGCCCCAGCGGCCTTCCAGTTCTTTATGAATTATGTCATGCGAGAACTCTTGGATGTCTGTGCTATGGTCTGCATTGATGACATCTTGATCTACTCATGCACCCTGGAAGAACATGTATGCCACATAAGGGCTGTCCTGGACAAGTTACGACAACACTGGTTGTATGCAAAATTGGAGAAATGTTACTTTTACTCATGCACCTTGGAAGAACATGTATGCCACGTAAGGGCTGTCCTGGACAAGTTACGACAACACTTGTTGTATGCAAAATTTGAGAAATGTTACTTTCATGTGACTAAAGTGAAATTCTTGGGCTTTATCTTGACCCTCCAAGGCATCCAAATGGACAACTGAAAAGTGGAAGCAATCCTGCAATGGCCCTCACCCACATCCGTCAAAGCAGTACAGAACTTCTTGCGTATCGCTAATTTTTACAGATGATTCATACCCAACTTCTCAAATATTGCACATCAATCACCTCATTGCTCAGGAAAAACAAGACCTTCGTGTGGACCGCAGAAACTGAACAGGCTTTTTACCAACTCAAAATGCAGTTTAACTCTGCGCCAATGCTAAAGCACCCGGATCCGTTTCTGGTTGAAACTGACGCATCTAGTGTGGCAGTGAGGGCTGTGCTGTCCCAATGAGATCCTGTAACCAACCAATTACATCCAGTGGGATTCTGATCCAAGAAATTCTCCCCAGCCGAGCTGAACTACGCAATAACTGATAAGGAGTTAGTCGCCATCAATGCTGCTTTCAAAGAGTGGCGACACCATTTGCTGGGAGCGCGGCACACGATCACAGTTTACACGGACCATCGCAACCTGCAATACTTATGGATGGCCCAAGCATAATCTCTGTGCCAGCTAAGGTGGGCCCAATTCTTCTAACTGACTTTACAGTAACGTTCCGCCCAGGAGTAAAGAACGGAAAAGCTGATGCCTTATCCCGCATAGGATGGGATGTAGAAGGGAAGGATGTTTATTAAGCTCCAGAACCAGTTGCAATAGTACCTAAGGACAAATTGCTGGGTTTGACAAGCTCAACTCTTCCACCATTAGACCAGTTATGGAAGGAAGTCAGTCAATCATTGAAACCAGAGCATTTGCGGGCCTGGGTTTCCCAGGATCCTCAATGAACCATAGAGGACGGCCTACCCTACTACCAAAAATGCTTGTATTTACCAGATTCCCTTATGCAACACAAGATTCTGCACACCTACCATGATACACTGACAGCAGGCCACCCGGGGATCACCAAAACTATGGCAAAAATCTGATAACACTTCTGGTGGCCTACTTGGCAAACAGATGTTTTCCAATACATAAAGACCTTTGATGTGTACACCCATAATAAAGCACCAAAGACTAAGCCACCAGGATTAATTTGGCCATTGTCGATACCACCTGCCCCAATTTTATCACAGGCTTTCCTCCCTGTAATGGGTAAAATACCATTCTGTAGTTGTGGACCTTTTAACAAAGATGCCACACTTCATTGCTCTGAAAGGCTTGCCTAATGCAGGACTCTCGCACACACATTCCTGAAAAACATCATTTGGGTTACCGTCTGTGACCATCTCGGAACAAGGAAGCCAGTTTATATCCAAGTTCTGGAAGAGTTGCTGCGACCAAGCCCAAATCAAATTCAGATTATCCATCAGTCATCACCCACAGACCGATGGCCAAACCGAAAGGACCAACCAAACCCTAGAGCAATACCTCTGTTGCATGTTTGTACAGGCATACAGTTGGGTCGATTTTCTTTCGGCATCTGAGTATGCATATAACAACAGTGTCCATAGTTCCATGGGTTTCTCAACTTTCTTTTTCTTACAGCACACGACGACTACCGACCGTAAAACACCCCAAGCCCAGCCGCCGGATCAACCGGGCTGAGGCTGCCATCAGCACATCACTGCTCTCTTGCACTTTTCCACTAACTCACCCCCCTCCCTCTTTCAGAGGCGCCAGAGCACCAGGGGACCACTCGTTGGTGATAGTGCGCGGTACAAATATCCTTTAACATTAACATGCAGGGATCCATGCACCACAGCTCTAGATCCACCTACACCATTGGAAATGCCCGCTATAACATCGCTACATACCAGTATTCAAGAAACCCTAAAAAAGGCTAACAAAACTCTGCAAGACACCAAAGCCACTCACCAGCGCTTCCCTGATAAGAAAAGAAGGGATGCGCCTGTATATCAAGTAGGGGAAGAACTCTGGTTGTCAACCAAGCACATCCAACTGAAAGGTCCTAAAAGGTTCCATCCCAAATACATCAGCTGTTATCCTGTTGCCTCCATTATTAACCCTGTGGCAATGAAGCTAGGGTTGCCCTCATCTCTAAAAATACACCCTGTCTTTCATGTGTCTCTAATAAAACCTGTACACACAGGCACACGAAACTCCATGCACAAAGCTCCTCCAGTAGAAACTGTAGATGGGGAAAAAGAATATGAGGTACGAGACATACTAGATTCCAAAATCATTAAAAAGAAGTTACATTACCTGGTTGATTGGAAAGGTTACAGCATGTTAGATAGGACGTGGGAACCAGCGGAAAACATTCATGCACCTCGCTGACTGGCTCGTTATCACCATAATCACCCAACCCGGCCAGGACCTGGATTAGCTATCCTTGGGGGGGCTTTGGAGGGGAGTTCCCAGTTGGATCAGAAGGCATATGCATAAGGGGTCACAAGGCTGCTATGTTAGTGTAGGAAGAGACTGGACATGCAGGGTGGCTGGCTGGCGCATCTTAGGAGCTGCTTTGACCCACACCAACATGGCTGCCAAGGTAGAACCTGCTGTGGAACTCAAGATGGCCCCCAGCAGACCCGAAGACCTGACATCCGTGGTGGTCTAGTGTTACAGGGTGCGGCCCGAGACTATAAAACCGTGCCCGGACCACACCCTGTGCTTAGTGCTTCTTCTGCTACCTGCAAGAGCGGTGTAACACTTATCGCTCCTGTGTTCATGTGCACAGAGACTGTAGCTTACCGGTGTACGCCCAAACTCATCTGAAGCCATACTTACCCGAAGACTTCATCGTCCCAGCTCTGCAACAGCCTCTGTCTTGATGCTGTACTCCGGAACCCCCAACCGGCCCAAAGAGCTGGGGTTTGGCCAATAGCACTTTAAGATAAGATAGGAGCACCCGTAAGATGGATGGGCGTGCAGATTAATACCCCAACACCAAATCAATAATGACAACTCAACAGTTTGGCAAAGGGAGTCAGTTTTCAATAAACATCAGGTTGTATTGTACAATATTTCAAGTATACAATCGCGTAATTTTTATGCTAGTTCCTCGAAGGAAAAATGTAATCCTATGATGTCACAACAAATAACACATAAGACAGACGTTAACAGACTAGACGAACTCCAGCTGGCTACACAGACCTCTGCCCTTAATGTTACGCCGACATGGAGTGTAAACTCATCCCTTTCACAAGCGTCTTTAACCGCTGTGGTGACCTATTGGTTCCTATTTTATTCAGGACTATGGATGCAAGTTTCTTCTAGCTGCTATACTAAAGCGTAGGAATTTAGTATCCTCTTTTGCTACTTAGTCACCCTTTGAGTGACTATTTCCTTCCCCATATATATATATATATATATATATATATATATATATATATATATATATATATATATATGAAAAAAATGCCTTTTGGAAAAAGACAGCAAGTGGAATGCACTCCAGAGAGCAGCTGCAATCAAGAACCAATATCCTTGCAGCAAAAGAAAGTGGAAAGAAACTCCTCAGCACTCCTGGCAACACGTTTTCTTTATTGGTGTGAGTACATCAGGAAGGAAAACAAAAACAACGCGTTTCGCGGTGCACAGACCGCTTGATCACGTGGGTTTGCCAACAACACAGAGAATGCACTACAATTTATCCCCAGGCTGACTCTCTGATTTCACATAGAGAGTGTCCACCTGCTATGGACCATTCGTTCATCATGTTTTGTAAGGCAGCCATATTGGAACGGTTCAACAGTATATGATTACTCATGGAGGAGTTCTAACTTTGTCCTCTAATATGTGCCACATGAATTACTTTCATAATTTGTAAATGCATAAAAAAACACAAAATGTGTAATGTAACAAAAAATGTATTATTTTCACAAAGCAATCATGTGTTTTTTAAATTTCAGCCATATACCATGGTTTTAGACATAATTTATATGTCTAAGAATGCGTTTACCAATGCATCAGAAAAGGAGGAAGTAGTCTGATGTAGCTCCTAGCTGCATGATCATAAATTAACAATGGTAACCTATGCAAAGTAGCGTCTAGCGTACTCAAATAAACCTCGGACTAGGTGCATATAGACGGTATATGATATGTGCAAAATTGCCAAGTATAAAACATTTGGATGTTTGTGCAAAATAGCATACTAGCAGCAAAATTACATGCATAGCAGCAATAAAATAAAGTGCATAGTGCTCACCGTCCATGCACATGCCTCTCTTATTCATGTAAGCCTCTCAACTTTATGCTTTAATAAATGGATACAGTATCTGATATATGTCAAATAAAGTGAATCTCTGTAAATTTAGATTTTATCCACGTTCTGAGGCATGTGCATGGACGTCTGCTCTGTTTATTATTCCGCAAAAGTTTCCTTTTTGTAAAGTGCAAAGTGCGTGCAAAATATTGCTAGATCATAAAGTGCATAGTGCATAAAACATCCAAATTCATAATACTAAAAAGAGAACCATATTGATCGTATAAAAGGTAAAAAATGTGTCTCTTTCATATAAACCTATATATATGCATCAAAGTTTTTGTAGGGGAAAGAGTGTATCAGCAATACAATATAGATAAAACCTTTCTATTATAGAGTCCGTATAGGATTATCATCGGTATGACGCCACAAAACAGGTAAAGTCAAGTTAAAAAATCTCTGTGTTATAGCAACCTCTAAAAATAAAAACCTATATGGTTACTTATTAAAAAACCAATGTTAAAAACTGCATCACAGCTATGAAAGCAAAGTACCAACCCAATGTTTCATAAATAAACATGTGATAACTCCATTTTTACTAATAACATCAGGAGTCCAAAAAAGGGAAGGGAACAAGGAAACAGAAAAAAGGGAGGGGGGGAAAGGGGGGCGGGAGAGGGGGGGAGAGAGGGGAAAGGGAGGGGAAAAGGGAAACAGAGGGGGGAAGAAAGGAAGGAAATGAACTAGCCTATGGGACATGTACTGGATGGTAAGAGCAAATTAGAGACATTATAAACTTGAGCTTCATGTTCCCAGGAAGGTATATAGTTCCTCATCTAAATTGTGACCCCTGGGTTTCTTAGTCTCTAAGTCCAAAATACACCTGGTTTCTAGCTGTCGTAATGCTAACTCGCGATTGCCTCCTCTAAGTGGTTTGGTAATTGTATGTATGCCGAAAAAAGTAAAGCCCTCCAATTACCCCCATGTTGATGCTTAAAATGTAGAGCCATAGGGTAAGTTGGATCGGCATGCTTAATTGCCCTGATATGTTGTAGTACCCTTAATTTAAGTTGTCCTTTGGTGCTACCAACATACCACTTGTTACATGGGCAATTCAACACATATACCACATACTCAGTTTCACAAGTTATTCTGGACACAATCTTAATGTTCTTCCCTAAAATAGGATGTAAATAACAGCTAGTATTGACTGCGTAGGTGCATGCTTTACATTTGGAACATTTTTGGAAGCCCGGTCTCTTGATGTTCATCCAACTGGCTCCTGATTGATTAACCAGAGGGCTCATAAAACTAGGCACCAGGGTATCTTTCATTGAAGGTGATCTACGGAATGTAATATTGACTTTGGGTGCCAGGATCTCGCCCAAGTGTTCATCTAATCTTAGAACATGCCAGTGCTTTTGTAATACTTGGCGAATGTTACGGGCCCCGTTACCAAAAGTCAAAATTAGACTTGTATCTGTGTTCTCCGTATTTTTCGTTTGCACAGAATTAGAAATCAGTAAGAGGGAACGGTCCATGTCTCTAACTTTTAGAAATGCTCTTTCCAATATTTTGATTGGGTAACCACGATTTTTAAATCTCTGGGCCATCCAGGCACATTCACTGTCAAAGATGTTAATATTTGAGCAATTTCTACGTATGCGTATAAATTCGCCATACGGAATGCTCCATTTTAGGGCTGTGGGATGGCTACTCTTTGCGTGTAGTGGTATGTTTGAGCTGGTTGGCTTTCTGTATAGGCTGCTGGTGAGTTCTCCATTAACTACTTTAATTGCAATATCCAAGAAAACTAACTCAGTCTTGCTATGGTTCTCAGTAAATTGGAGGTTTAAATTATTAATGTTTAACATCCTCACAAAGTCTAGCCATTCTTGATCATTGCCATCCCAGATCACAAACAGATCATCAATATATCGCAGCCATAGGATTATTTTGTCTGTATGTAAAGTGTTGCCTGAATGCCAGACAAAAAACTTCTCCCACCAGCCCATGGTTAAATTAGCATATGAAGGAGCAAACGTAGTGCCCATGGCAGTGCCTTGAAGTTGAATAAAATACTCCTTATCAAACAGAAAACAATTATTGGTTAAGCAGAATCTGATCATCTCCAATATCATAGTGCCATGTTGCATGTAGTTCATAGACCTGGTATACAAAAAATACTCGCAAGCTTTAAGGCCATCTTCATGTCGAATTGAGGTGTAGAGAGAGACCACATCTAGAGTTGTTAACAAATAAGAAGTTTCCCATGGAATACCCTCTATTCTGCTCAAAAAATCTTTAGTATCCCTTAAATAGGAGGGCAGAGTGGTAACAAAAGTAATCAGTGTTTCATCCACAAACCGCGATAGGTTTTCCAACAGTGCCCCACATAGTGTGACAATAGGTCTGCCTGGAGGTCTTGTCAAGCTTTTGTGTACTTTAGGCAGAAAATAAATCGTTGGAATAGTGGGAAATTTAGGTTGTAAATATGTACACGTGTCTTCATCTAGCAGGTCTCTCTCCTTCCAAGTCTGTAAAAGGTCTGATAGTAACACTCTCATGGTTTCAGAAGGGTCAGCTTGTAATTTTGAGTAACAGTTTTTGTCTGTTAGTTGCCTATGAGCTTCCTTGATGTAATCAGTCCGGTTCATCATGACTATATACATTGTACTCTACTTCTGACTATATTTTGTTTTCCCGCCTCCCTCCGTTACCTTTCCCTTACTTGTTCTAAGGCATGCACTTTTTGCCAAAGCATTTAGTCTTTTTCTCTCACCGTTCACATGTTTCCTCTCTGGATGCTAGGGATCACCGCCTTCGTCACCGCCTGTCCTGCCGTTCGCCTGCTCAGCTGCCCGTAGGAGTGGGTAGGGGTTATGTGGGGAAACACGGGTCCCTTCAGACCTCTGCCTACAGGTTCTGGTTTTTACTGTAATAACTGTCGACGGGGAGCTTCATGGTCTACTCAGTCGGATGGCAAAGGACTCTTGATATTGCTGAGGACCTAGAGTTACTTTATGTCGACAGTCAATGGGTATCTTATGTAATCAATAAACCATCCGATCTCTGCTACCAAGTGTACTCCGGGACCCGCAACCGGCTCATAGAGCTGGGGTTTGCCCAATAGCACTTTAAGATAAGATAGCAGCACCTGTGAGATGGATGGGGGTACAGATAACATCTCAACGGTTTGGAAAAGGGAGCCCGTTTAATGACAAGTACAAAAAACGTGGAGTCTCATGAATATCAGCGGATGCGTGATCTTCTCTCTCGCTTCACAACTCCAACGAACTTCATAAAAAAACACATAATTTATACTAAAAACACATCATCACTGACGTTCAATGCTTAAAAGTTGGCATGCAATTCTATTGGTTCTAGAAAGTTAACTTTAATATAGGTACTATATCTGTATATGGTAACGAAGTAAGGGGATTGGGTAAACACTATCAGGTGGGACATCTAAGCCCCACCTTCAAAATGGCTACTGTAGACGTCACTAAAATTACAACGTCACATTGGTTCTACTAACTATAGGACCCTAGATTACTTGGTCCACTATGATTGGGTTGCCACCAACCCCACTCATACTTTTCAACTTTGCTTAGCAGCACGCAGAATGGTCGGCCAGGTGCGGGGTGCCCCCTAGCTTCCCCGGCCTTCCTCCAATTATTGTTACAATCAATCATCACTTTAGTGGCCATGTGTCAATTATTTCACTGTGATTGGCCTCGAGACTGCATCTCCTGTCTGGAAAAGTTCTGATATCTTTGCCTGGCCCACTGCCATGCGTAGGTGTGAAAGTCTCACTTCTTCTCGCTCGGCTGGTCATGTGATTCAGACACTGTGAATTTGCCTCTTCTTCATATAATTTGTGTATTTGATTTTCGTTTCACCCACCAGCTGCCTTCAGTTTCTTATCTTTACCTTTCTGAACCAGGATATTCTGTTATTTGGTTCAATTAATTGTAGCTACTGTTTGTATATTTGAACTGATACAACCTTGGCTTTCTTGGCATGAGTTTCGTTTCTGCCGTTTATTCTCGATTTGTTAAATATGAAACTCTCCTTGCGTAGCCTTTAGTAACCTTTGGTTGATTTGGCTTCTTATGCAGAGTGGAAGTATCCTTATATAACCTGCTTCTTTTGAGATAGATATGTGTAGATGGCGCTTGCCGCAATCTGTCTTCTACTAAGCATAGCAAGCCGCACAATTTTCTTAGGTTTCTTGCGGTTCCAAGCATATGTACATGCGTAAACTGGTCAAATATCTTCATCATGCTCATGGCATGAATTTCTTACATTTGGCATTGTCCTTTCACCTTAGGTTCACGATGTCCCTTGTCCATGGCATTTTGTCTCTTTCATCAGTCATTCTCTGGTTGTCATCTCTTCTATATGTGTGTCAGTCCGGGTTCTTGTGACGTCACCATTCATCTTCCATTAAGACCTTTTTGGCTTCGTCAGGGACTGTACTTAGATGATCTTCATTTCGTTTCATTTGTTGATATGGTTTTCTCAATGGGTACCTTACTGTCCATGTTTTCCTTGGTATCGGTACCTCAATAGGCGTTGTTCTTCTGATGGGTACTGGACAGAGCCCCACTGTGGCTCTCAGCTGGTTTATTTGCTCATCATACGTCACATATTTCAGCGTGAACGTTCCTGGTACTTCAAAATGGATGGTTGGAGTGTGGCCTGTACTTGGGCCCTCCTCAACACTCCCCCCTCTGGGCGATTCATCAACCACTGTCATCTCTTCCTTTGGATGCATCTTCTTTGGTTCCCCTGTATTCACCTTCACTTCATCGCCTGGGTCCATTCTTCCTTCATCTTCTGGGTCTATGCATGATGGTCTGAAGAAATGTCTCTTTGGGGTCCATATCTTTATGACTCCTTTTAAACTTCCTGCTGTTCTCACGTGTTTGTCCTTGTTCCATGTCATTATTTGACACTGTCCATTTGGGCTGCAGTAAACCTATCTTCCCACATCATTTCTATGCTTCTTGGGATATAGAAACTTTGTTCCTTCTGGTGCATGAATGCTGGTCTTCACAAAGTCTCTTATTTCTTCGTCTGTCAGGTTTTTGGGCTTCCATCCTGGCTCAACATCAATCATGATTTTCATCCCTATGGCTTTTTTCGCAGTTTTCTAACACTGAGAGATTATTATCTTGATGACACAAAATCCAAGCAATAACATCACTAGCAGGGCTCCTAGGAACTTGAATGCATCTGCCATCCATTGTGGAACCCATGAGAATAGTGATCCAAACCAGCTGTCATCATCAACTTCGTCAGCTTCATCGATCATTTGATTCTGTAGTTTTATCAGCATACCTATGACTTCTGTTAAAGCTCTATTTTCTTCGTCATGAGATGGTATAAATGTGCAACATGATTCTCCAATTTTTGCACAAACACCTCCATCCATAGCTGTGATCATGTCAAGTACATATATGTTCTGGAGAGTCATCAGTCGGATTGCCCTTAAGTCTTCTTTGATCGCGTTGAATCCTTTTATGGTTGTGTTGATGGTCTGCAGTAATTCCCATCTGGTTATCTGCAACCATTTAGTATTTGCTCCAACTTGAAATCTTGGCATGAAGATTTTCATGCACACTGATGAGGTGAGGCTGAACAGCCTGTGTTCATACGGGATCGCATGAAAAGCTTCTTCTGATTTGGCAGAGAAGTAATTCTCTCTCTTCATTCAATTCAGCAGTTCCACAGATCTCTTCTTCCACAGGTGAGCATCTTCTTTCGGGAAACTGTCAATGTTCAGGTCACTTTTCGGGATCACCAACGCTGGAACGTGGACATTCACTAATGTGCATACACCTCGCCAGTTTTTTGGCAGTCTGATGTATGCTTTGGATCCACATGCCCAGTAATGATCCATAATTACTGCAGTACAATGTACCATTCCTGGAGCATCAAAGATTTGTCCACAGTTCTGATTATCTCCCATCTTCCTTGTGCCATTATTCCTGGCACATTTTTGAGCTTTCCAGTGGTACTATCTGCAGGGATCCTCCTCTATCTTCGATCCATGTCAGTAGCTTTGCAAGCTTTGGCCACACAGGCTTGCATATCCTTTGTGCATTTTCAATTGCTTCTTTGCAGGCTCCAATGACCATCCATGCTCTGCAAATCACTACTCCTTTCTCCAATTCGTCTGGTGAAAGCACTGTTCCCCAAATCTGCATTTGGCCTCTGTTCTTGGACTTCCAAGCCTCTTCTGGGGTTTTCCTTGGACATTTAGCTTCTTATTCGCTTCTCTTTTGATGTTTGATCCTTTGACTCCAGGCTTCTCATATCTGATCACAATGTGTTTCGTCTTTCCATTGTTTCTTGTCTTTATGTCCTGGACATAATCATCTTCATTTGGATCAGTTGCTTCAGTTGCCCATTTCAGTGAGGCATCACTACCCATGAACTGGCCTCTGGTCTTGCACATTGCCACGTGCGATAGACAGTGTGCTGTCTGGACATCAATTTCTACAGCTACGAAGATCTTTGACTTCCCCATGCTTTAAGGTAGGAGTGCACAAACAAAGCATCCCTCCTCTGAACTGTGTCTTCCAACTTCTTTCATGTGTTGGTACCAGATGTTGCTTCCCAAATGTGCTGTGCTGTCCAAGTAATCATTTAGTTGACTGTCATCTCTGTGTATGCTTCTCTTGATTCTTAAGGTTTTCATGTAGTTTTCTATAACTACATCCTTGAATGCATCCGTATGGCTTCTTCTTGCTGGAGGATTCTCAGGTATCCTGATCCATGATGCAGGTACCTTCATCTGTGCCAGTCGAGTGGAGGAAAGTCTGGCAATTCTTTCTATTTCCTCTTGCCTCTTCCTGGCTCTGGCTAATTACGGCCATATTGATTCTGCTATCATTTGCACTTGTGAGATTTCCTGTGGGCTTGCCTTTGCCTTGTGATGGATCAGGGGTGTTTCTCAGTGTTATTTCTGTTGGTTTCCTCTCCAACTTCTTTTGTCTCTTCATGAGATATGCTTCCTTACTGTGGCTCTTAACTTTGCCAATCGTAGAGCTTCTCATTGTTGGTTGTCCAACCTTCCTTTCTTCTTTGGCCTGTGGTTCTGTAAATATTTACACTATGCCTGGTGTGTGTGCATTCAATGTTTGCATGCGTGTGGTTGTCAGTAACCTTTTTACATTCATACTCTACAGACCCTGTCTCTGGCTTTTCGATTCGCTTGTTACCATAGGTGTGTGTGTGTCATTGCTAATCACATCCATCTCAAGTACATTCATTCCACCATCAGATCTCCTAGGTACTGGAATGAATATGTAAGGACTGGATGCCTTCGTAGGCGTCATGCATGCATCATTAGGTGGGTGCACTGTAATTGGAACTCTTTGTGCACCAATATAAAATGCAGTTCTAATCGTCAGTGACAGTAAAGAAATTATGAATACATAAGTACATAATACCCCTATAGGTCAATCTACAGCATTTACTTCCAGAAAAGTATGAGCGTCTATCCTCCTGAGGGAGGATGAGATTGCTGCTTTGAATCCCCATCTCGATCATCCGTTGAAAGAGCTAACTTTTAATACACTCTTAAACAATATTATTTCTGGATTCTGCCGGTTCTGTTTGTGAGTTGCAGGTATTGAAACAATTGTCCCTCTTTGTCTGAACAATAGATTGTCTATTATTTCTGGATCAGTTCTCTTGCTAGGCTATGGGAAGTGTCAAAATCAGGCAATAATTCAGCAAGTCTCTTTACTCTGCATGTTCAAAATATATGAGTTCCCAATCGGTGCCTCTGATTTGCTTCATTTCCGAAGACATGTTGTGTCCTTGTCAGTATAACAAAATGTGAAGTCTCTTGCACTACTTTCTCGATCTGTCCCTCGGCGGAAAGTTTTAAATCTTCTCAGATAGTTCTGCTGATGGTTAGAAAGTTACGATACCATGCAAGAGCATGCTCATCTGCATAGAATTAGCTGGGTCTCAGATGAATGTGTGGACGTCAACCCTGACAGGTCACCCCACAAGTTCTGGAAAATCCTTGATTAGGCGAAAAAAGACGTTACTTGCCAATCTGCTAACTTCTGGTGACAGGGACATTTGTCCTGCCTTTGCTGAAGTTTGGGACTGTTTGGCTCTCACTCACTGTGAACAGTTTCTGCAATTGCGGTGTGTGTGAAGCGCAACTTGGATAACTATTCCAATCAGTATTATACTTAAACGTTCTGTGTTTGCTGGGTCTCTAAGAAATGTCAAAACATCTGTAGTTCTTCCGACAAGATCTGGACAGTCTTCAATTAAACAAAAGAACAGTACATTAATAAGCCTATTTGCTTCTTCCTCCGCTGGGGACATTTGTTTTTTCTGCGCTGTATTCCGGAAGAAGGAGGAAATGCTTGGCAATTACAGTAAGCAGCCTCCTTATAGTCTTTTCATTTTCAGGATCTTGAAGAAAGTTAGTGATGCTGGTGAGCCTCCCCACCAGTGACAGGTATGATCTTAGCACTAGATCGAAATATGTTAATACGTCCTTGGTGATGTCGCTACCGTGGGACAACATAAGTGATTCCGCACAAATCTGTGTTGACAGAATCTGGATACTGTCTTTTCTTCCATTTTGTGTGTCCTCAATCAAAATTTGGCATATTCTTTTCTAATCAAGGCTTCACTGTGCTTTATTCCAAAGTTCAAAGCCGGCTGACTATGTTGTGGTTTATAAGTGCACTTTTCTTCTTCACCCTGCAACTAGGATGCGCAGAGTGTCTGTTTGTATGTCCTTAATCTCTTTTTTGCTCAGAGGAATGTTTCAAAGGAAGCCACAACTTTGCACAACAAGTTCTTTGTCTTTGGTCTGCTGCTGGTCATGCATCCTTCTTCCTCGTTGTGGATTGCGTCTGCACGTGTTGTGGTTCTTCCCTGTCGTCCGTAGTCTATTTGCGGTGGGGTGCAGGCCTTCTCCGATGTATGGCTTGATGTCACCCAAAAAGATCCAGACTCTTCTTCTTTGTAGCTTCACTGCAGAGGGAGTGCAGTCTTCCACTGTAAAGGGACCGTTAAACCTTGGCTTGTCCCAATTCTTTCTCATGTGTTTTTTTACCAGGACGGTGTCTCTAGGGAAGATTGATGGAATACATAGGCTTTGAGCTGTGCCTGCAGTAGTATCTCCTTCTGTGTTCTGTGCTGCCCTGCACCCTTTTCGTCCTCGGTACAGCTGGCCTGAAATTACAGTAAAACAAGATGTCATGCAATTCAAGTATTTTGCATTTCAGACCCTAAGATTTCTGTTGTCGGCAAGCTCTGTCTCGGGGTGTCAGGGAGTGCGCCTACTTCTACCTGTTGCTATTTCGTGCAGCGTAAGATGATGGTCAGAACCAGGCTGGTTTCTGAGTGTATACAGTGCCAAAGGAAGGTAGTGTAACCATCCCTTTCTTAGAGTAAGCTTCAACTTGGCTATCCTTTCCTTTAACAAGCCGGTGAGCTTCTCACAGATCCCAGTACCTTGTGGGTGATACGCCAATGAGAACTTGTGCTTTATACCAAGAAACAAGCTAATCTGTTCAAAAACCTCAATGACAAAGTGAGTTCCATTATTTGATCTCATGACTTCACATGCTCCCCACCTGGGAAATACCTCTCTCACTATAAATGTGGCCACACAGGTAGAGTCTGGGTGTGTACATGGACCTGCTTCTATCCATCTAGAGAATGGACACACCACAAAAATTAGATACCTGTACCCGTTACATACTTGAATCATATCGCCGTAATCGACATGCAAGTGCTGAAAAGGTCCATTGGGCCTTGGGATGACTCCTCTAATTACTTTTAGTGTGTGCCCAGCCATGAACTGTTGGCAAATTATACAGTTATATGGTGAACAACATTAAAAGGACAGAAATTATTAGTCCAATTGTGGGCACTTGTAAGCTATATCCCTGTACCTATATGTTTCATAATAGGTGATCACAGAAAAGATAACATACCAGGATTGGGAATAAAAGAATATTAAGAGATAGACATCTGGACGGATGTAAATAAACAACCAGTATACTAAAATTAGAAGGTAAATAATGTACTTCTATTGTAGTATGATTCTTGAGAAAACTACAAGACCCGTATTAATAGCCCGTGGAAGAACAGGGGAACTACTGTTTAATATAGAGAGGGTAGGTTACCAGATTAATAGTACACCTCCTTATGAAAGTGCTGTGCTGTGATAATGTCCTCTATCAAGTCGTATATGCCAGTACCAAATGAATGAAGAAGTTAATTCCACTCAAGGTAAATTAATACCCTAACTGTAGTAATAAACACTACATGTAAGTTGGTTTAATAATTAAATCCATTCTTCATTTACTTGCTTCTCGCAGATACCGTTTTTTGAAAGTCTGGCTCAGAAAGGAAATAGACGCCAGTGGAACACATGAGTTCCGACCAAGAAGTTTAAAAGAACACAAGAAGACCAAATGGCCATTACATAACAGACTGTTGCTATATGAAAATTAACCCCTGAAGAATTTCCTTGAATTGTCATGATGCCCGCTCCCGGGGAGCCGGTTCAATCCCTGCGTCCCCGAAAGCGAACATCCAGTCCCCAAGGAAGGACCCAGCAACCCCATATAGGGGCCCTTTGGACAGTGTCCTGGCGCCTATGGCGCCAGGCTCATAAAAGACATCAGTCCTGGCGCCATAGGCACCAGGCTCATTATGGGAGTGCTTGGGTGCACTTACCTGATGCAGACCATGCTGCAGGATCCCGGCCTCCTTGAGGCCTGAAAGGAACTACTTTACCTGTGGGACTAATTTACCATCCGGGCATGGTCGGGGAAGGATACAAACCTGATTGGAGGAAGGATACATACCTGGAACTTCTTCCAAGGCTATTTAAACCCCACCCGAACAGCCACACGTGCTTCGCGTTGTTCTGCAGCTAGCAGCTGGACGCTCACCGTGTCTGCTCCTGCATCCTGACTTCTGCCACGCCTGCCAGCATCCTGGATCACCTGCAAAGGAAGAGAAGAAGAGAACAGAAGAAGGAAAAATCCTTACTTGCTAAAACCACATCACGGGACATCACGCCGACAATCCTGAAAAGGAAGACTTTAATTTAAAAGCTCATCGCGTCGATCGCTGCAGCGCTGCATTCCACTCACCTTTACAGGGCGCCTCCATGTTCTGCAGCGATCATCCGGATTCGAAGTCACACCCCAGCGCCTAGGGAGAAAAAGACCAGAACAAAAGGTGAGAGAGAGAAGGGAATAAGGAAAGCTAAATCTCCATGTTAAGACTTACCTGTTGATTCATTCCCTCTTCATTTCGGGTCCGCGCCGCAGCCTGGCATTTCCGGATCCCGGCCCCTAAGGGGAAAAAGAGACATCAGCGTTAATGAGCGAATGAAAAGACATTACCAAAAAACGCTCATTAAAGACTTACCTGATTTCTACAAGGATTTCACCTCTCATCTCGGGTCGGTGCCTGTTCCCCGGCATTCTGTACCCCGGCCCCTATGGCGAAAAAGACACTAGCATTAGTACATTAATGCATGGACACAAGGGGAACCTCTTATCAAAGAAACTACCTGGAAGCCAAGCAAGTTTGGTTCTCACCAATCCAAAAATCCAGTGAAGTAACTGGATACCAACGTGCCCCTGCATCAGAACCAGGATGGAGAGCTCGTCCTTCCAGACCCTAAGAAGGATACTTCTGAGAGCCAGGCAAGCCAGATTTGGGGGCCCGGTCCAGTCCGTCTTCCGAACCCTGCGCATCACCTTAGAAGAGGTCACAGCAGCGCGAACCAGGCCAGCGCCTCCGTGGGAGTCAGGTGAGCGTAACAGAATTGTGTAAATCGATATAGGAAAGAAACATGTTGGGTAGTGTGGATTGTAGAATGAGAGGATGTATGGATGACATGAGTATGAACGAATAGAGCATCTAAAGTGGGGATATTCGAGCACCCAGTGAAGAAATGAGAGGACATAAAAAACAAACTAAGAACTGAAAAGTCTGTCTTCTATCGCTGAACTATTTGTGAGTTAAAATAGGTATTAGATAGCAGAGTGTTATGTAGGTTTTTGTTTCGTGGTCAATGAGGCCAAAAATAGAGAAAAATGTGCAATAATTGATCTTAGATAAAAGTGCAATAATCTGTATTATAAGAAATTGTATGTTTTAGTGATGTTTTTATTGAGAGTAAATAAATTGATATTTTTGATAAAAAAAACTGTTTGGAATTAATATGTTGTGATATAATGAACTAAACAGAATGCATAAGTGAGTCAGAAAAAGGTACTGGAGAAGCAAGGGACCCTTTAAGCATTAGTGTGGTTTATACTCGTTTTTTGATGTGTTGAGGGTTGTCTTAAAGAGGTCCAGAAAAATCTTCCCTCTAGTCTCTCAAAGTGTTATATAAATTATACAGTTCACCATAAAAAATGCAACGTGCTCTGCTAAGTTCAGTATGAACCAGTCTTCAGCGAGTGTTGCCGCGAGATTCTCTTTTGTCATGTGCGCTGGATAGTGTAACTGTTCCAATGCTATTTTTAACAGGGCTATAGGCATTATTGGTTTACCAGTGCTGTCTTGTTGCCACAATCTTTCAGAGGGGTTTAAAGAACACCCTCGCTGCTTCCAAAGATTTGTCTCCTCCTGTGGTGCCTCCCCTTGGAGTTCCATTAACTGTGTTTGTCCCATGTTATTGTAGCTTTCAGGTTCACTTCGTGCTACAAGCATTTTTTCATTTACATTAGTGACTTCCACATCCATGATCATCTCGCTCTTGGATGCCATACGTTTGGCTTCCATGTCTGCTGCTTGATTTCCTTGTGAGATAAAATCTGTCCTCTTCGTGTTGGTGGCACATTTCACGACTGCTATTCCCACTGGGAGCTGTAGTGCCTTAATCAGCCTATCCAATAGGGCTGCATGCTCTACTGGCGTGCCATCCGCTCGGAGGTAGCCCCTGCTTTTCCAGCGCGCTAAGCCTGCGTGCACTGTTGATGTCACTTAGGCGGAGTCACTGTACACCTTTACTTCCTGGTCTGCGTGATTCTCAACGCGAGTATCAACGCCAACAATTCTACAGCCTGTGCTGAATAATGAGATTGTAATTGTGCACTGAGAAGCACTCGAAACCCTCCATTTGCTGTGTGCTTCATTACAGCAGCGCCTGTATATCTTTGTCCATCTCTTTGATCGATTCTCGAGGAACCGTCAATGAAGACAATTTCTCCTTCTGCCAATGAATTTTCTTTTACTCTGGGAATTTCATCATGGAATTCTTCATAATTTGCACAGTCATGTATTGGCTCTCCTTCAGTGACTGTTACTGCTATGAACATGGCTGGGTTCACTATCTTGCATCAGACTACCTTAATCGATGGATTCGACATGATCACTTCATAAGCAGAAGCTCTTTGAGATGTCAATGTGCCCTTCGGTTTTTCTAAAATAGAAAATAAATAGCAAGTGCTCGACATACAACGTCATTGAGCATCCCATCACAATGGTTGTAGCCTTCTCTATGGCGAATGCTGCAGCAGCTAAACTTTGTTCGCAAGGGAAATGACCTCTCATCACTGGGTCCAAACTTCTACTATAATACGCCAAGGGCATGTACCCCAATGTGGTTCTCTGTGTGAGCACTGCCATCATAACACTGCCATTCGTGTGTGAAAATATGTAGAATTCCTCTGCATAATTGTGAATCCCTAAAACTGGTGCTATGCAAATGGCTCTCTTGAGTTCAGAAAACCCTTCCACCATAGTCTCAGACCATTCAATCTTTTCTTTTGTCACCTGTGCCTTCTTCAGGGCCTGTAGCAAGGGCTTGGTATATGAGCTGTAGTCGAAGACCCGTGCCCTGACATAATTGCAAAGACCTAAGAAGCTCGTTTATCTGTTTTATCGTGTGTGGCCTAGCCGTGTTCAGTATGGCGTCAGCCCTTTCTGGGGTAACCCTTTTCCCCTCATTTGAGATCAGCTTCAGCTGACCTATGTGTAGCACTTCTTGTTGACAATATTGTAACTTTTCTTTGTCAACCTTATATCCTTTTTCAGCCAATATAGTCAATAGCTGCCGTGTCTGCATCTCTCCTCTGTTGTGCTGCAAATCAAGATGTCATCCACATATTGTAAGACAACATTTTCTAACGCAATATTGCTTAGTTCCATCTGCAGGACTCTGTTAAAAATAGAAGGAGACTCACAGTACCCATGGGGTAGCCTTGTGCTTTTCAGACGCATTTGTCTGAACGTAAATGATGTCAGATCTTGTGAGTCTCGATGCAATAGGATTGAGAAACATGCATTTTTTAAGTCAGTCACCATGAAATATTTGTCCTCAGCAGGTATATTCCATAGGATTGTAGCTGGGCTAGAGACTAAAGGGAACTCAGCCTCAACAATATTGTTTATTGGGCGTAAATCCCGAATTAAACACCAAGACCCTCCCTTTGATATTTTAATCAGGTAAACCACAGTGTTGCATGGCGATTCTGATGTCACTAAGATGCCCTGCTCCATCATAGCCGAAATTGTCTTAAAAATTCCTTCATCTGCCTCACTGGACATGGGATATTGTTGTGCTTTTGGAAGAATTGCTCTTGGCTTCAGTTTCATTTTCACTTCTGCGACTCCTTTCAATAAGCCTACATCATAGGGGTCTGTGGTCCACACTGAGACAGGCACCTGGGCCATGTCGTCCTCGAAATATTTAGGACGGTTCTGTGCCAACATCGTTCTCTGAGGCTCTTCTCTTTTGATCATTTTCACCCAAAAAGTGAGGTTTACCTCAACTGCTGTCAATCAATCTGTACCCTTCTTCAATGACGATTACTGTGCACCATTGTCGGCCTTCATCATCACAACCATCAATCAAAGCCATTTTCCCTCGTATCACGGCTGTGTGTATCATCAAGGGAAATACTTGTCCCTTTTCCTCGTGCTTAGGTATTCTTGGCCTAAATAGAAATTCGTCTGGGGTCCTCATGGTTTTCTCTGCAAGGCCTGGCAGCCCTGCCATTAGCATGCATACTCCATATGCAAATATTTCTGGGTCTAATGGTGCAGCCCTCATAGCTGTGTAGCCTGCGTATGCTCTAATCATTTTGCATACGTTCAAATAGTGAATTTCTGGAGTTGAACATACTATGCCCTCCTCCCTGAACGAGATAGTCATGTTTAACTTTGTCATTAGATCTCGACCCAAGATGTTTACTGGGGTTTGTCACAAATATAATAGCGGTACATTCATATCACATTCTCCTATAGAGACTGGAAGTGCATCTGTAAAAGGAACAAGACTTGTAGCTCCTGTGAAACTCTGAGTATTTATAGCATCGCCGGTCAAGGAAAACTTGCCTTCACGTATACACGAACGTGTTGCACCCGTATCAACTAAGAAGGAATACTCTTTATCTCCTATAACGACATCCACCCTTGGTTCCTGGTGAGGGTCTGGTGTCACGGATAGGATAGAACATATCGGGGTTCCCAGTGAGCTGTCCTAGTCCATATATAATTTTGTCCCACCTTGTGCAAATGCCCCCCATCACCAGTGCTACTTCTCATTCTAGGGTTCACAGCCTGTCCTGCACCTACTGTCTGTGACAGTTGGATCAGCGACTGTTACGGCTGACCTTGTGGATTGCTTATCAAATTCTGAGTTTGCAAGCTTTGCTACGCTCCTGGCTTTTGTTGTTGTACCGTGTGATTCTGTGCAATTCCATTCCCTCCCTGTTGTAAAAACACAGGTGGATTCACCATACCTGCTCTTGTTCCTTAGTCGTTTTGCACCATGCCTTGGATTCTGCATGTACGTGCTAGATGTCCTGTCATCCCACACAACCAACATATTGGCAGTGTTCTGATTATTTGCCCATTTGACACATCTTGATTGCCATTTTGCATGTTTTAAAAGCCTCCTTGATTACTCTGAAAACCTCCCTGATTACTCTGCCATCCTCTTCCCCTTTATCCTCTTCCCGTGGGATAAAACCCAGTATTGCCCTGATTATTCTGTTGTGCGTTATTGACTTGCTGCATGGTCGACCCATCTCTGCTAGATATCATTACCCCTTCAATGGCATATTTTGACAATTTCTTCTGTACTAATTTTGCCTCTTCACCCTTTTGTTCACCCTTTTTTTTGCAATTTTTTTCTTGCAGCAGCCTGCAATAGTGTGCTATGGTCAACTGTATTTCAGACCACGGAGTCTCGAGTACCCACACATCTTGGAAATTCTGGATGTAAAGCAAAAGGTCTTCCGACTCCTTCATCTTACATGTCATTATAGCTCCCATGTTGGAAGTATCCGGATGTAGCAATCGGAATGCTTTCCATACCGCGGTTCTGCAATTATTAAACAGTGTTCCGTCATGCGCAGTATTAACTGTGGTCACACAAGGGTAACCTGCCCGTGTCCACACATCGTCTGCTCTATCACCAAGTATGGCGATTAAAAGACCTTTGATATCCCCTCTAGCTAACGTGTTCCCTCCCGTCATTTTCTGTAGCTCGTGTATCCATTTTCCAGCTCCCGATGTCAACATTGGAAGCTTATTTTTCAGGTTTTCCCGATCCATGTATGGCCATGGAATATACTGTGGTCTCGTTCCGACCTTTCACGAGCAACGGAAATTGGGACACATAGCCCTCTCTCTCTTATCTCATTGTTCTTCTGTCTATTGCAGGAGTAATGTTCCTGCATCGCCGCATACCTGGCAATGTCCTTTGCCGGCTCACATAGGGTGGTGGAGAAACCCCCCTCTGGCCGAGAGATACTTCTTCGTGTCGGTCTGACTGTGTGGCTGATTCTGATGCCCTCGGTGCAGATCCACTAGAACCTGACAATCTTATCCCTTTCCCTCCTGAAAATCACGTTTACTCTCTTCCTCCTTTTCCTCATGTTCCTCTCTTTCGGTGTCTGACATTGTCTGTGCCCAACTTGTGCAACTTCTGGCATCCTCTTTGTTCTTACTGATTTCCAAGCTATCTAGGGACAGTTCTCTATTTCTACTACTTCGTGAGACATCCTCAGCATCGTAAAGCTGAGTGCTCTCCAGGCGCTCGTCCTCCCCCTCCCCTTGAGGTACTTGTTCTAGCCCCATTTCTTCATATATTCTATCGATTGTCTCTCCGATGTTTCTGGTGTCGAAGTCATCCTTGATATTTGCCCTAGATGTGCCTGGTACTGAATCGTACTCAGGAAAGAATTCTTCTATGTCATCACAATCTACTACTGGATCAGGTTTTTTAACCTCTCTTTCCAGATATTCAAGATCGCATGCTCTGTGTCTTCGGTTACGTTCTACGTTGTCATCAAATTCTCGGCACTTCCTCGCTTCCTCTCTGACTCTATCTTCCTCCTCTTTCTTTGCATCTCTACGTTCATTTTCCCTTTGAATTTCCTCATCACTTTGTCTCTTTATTCTTTTCTTCCTGTGTCCTTTTCTCTTCTTCTATTCTCAGCTGCTCCTGTCTGTCCTGATCATTAGCTGCTCTCTGCTTATGATCACATTGTCTTTCTTGCTCATCGCGATATAACTTCTCTCCTCTCTGCCTTTCTTTTTTCCTGATTCTTTCATCTCTCAATCCTTTTTCCTTTTCCTTCTCCTTTCTCTGTAAATGGACTAGCTTCCCTTTTTGTTTCGCGTCATCAATGCCTTTACCATGAAGTTTCAATAAGATCTGACCTCCCATCCATGCGTTCTGTGTGAATGCTATCTCATCGGTTCTATCCTCATTTCCTTTCCATCTTTTGCCCTCTCTCTCCGTATCGAGCGAAGTACTTGCTTTTGCCTGGTCTTTTCTCTCGTTCTTGCATCTCTCCTTGTCCCTCAGGACTTTGGAGGTTATATCTCTATCTTTGTCCTTGTCTGGGTTTTCATCAGTACTTTGCGTAGGTGACTCATATGCTGGGTTGCTATACCCCATAGCTGCTTTAAGTTTTCTTATGGGTATAACGTTTCGTCCTTACTGACTTCATTTTTCATTTCAGATGGGGCAGGTGACACGGAAGGCGTCTCACCCCCCTCTGTGCATATGTGCACATGTTAAGTATCCAATCTAACGGCGGCTTCTCCACCTTATCCTCTTGGTACATCTTCAAAGCTCTAAACTAGCTAGGCATTTGTCTAAATTTTTGTCTGTATATGTGGCATACAAATATGTCGTCATGTGTTGCAGGATTGTTTTAGATAGCGATCCACCCTGGGGCCATGGCACAAACGTTTTGTTTGCGGTTCCTTTAATCCATTCTGTACTGTACTTTTTTGGCTTAGCTACATGTTTTGGCAACTGTTTGCACAGATGTACTAATGAAGTAATGTCTTCCATGTTTCAATCTGTTCACTTTCTAACACTTGTTATGTCTTTCATTTTTTAAACAACTTCAACAATATGAGCAAGCACCAATCGTCGCAAGCTCCAATCCCGTTGTTTCACAAAAATGGGGTGTAAACCCATCCCTTTCACAAGCGTATTTAACCGCTGTGGTTTTCTACCTATTCCTATTTTATTCAGGACTATGGATGTAGGCTTCTTCTAACCACTATATTAAACGTAGCAATTTGGGCATATACTCTCTTCTCTGGAGGCCCCTTGGTATCTCTCTCTTCTCAGGTATCCTCCTGGTATCCTCCTCTTCTCGGGTGTCCTTCCTGGTATTCTTCTCTCGTACTCAGTCACTCTTTGAGTCACTATTTCCTTCCCCTTATATATATATACATTCTACTCTAGTTCTAACTATATTTTTGTTTTCCCGGCTCCCTACGTTATCTTCCCTTACTTGTTCTATGTCATGCACTTTTTACCAAAGCATTTAGTCTTTTTCACTCACTGTTTGCATGTTTCCTCTCTGGATTCTGTTATGCTCACCTGGTCTCTGCGGAGGTGCTGGGGCGCGGTTTCAGCCCTCCCTCAACTTCAATCACCCCCTTCAGGCCTCTCCCTCAGTTGAAAAGCTGTGAGCAGTGGTATGTGGTGATGCTGCTCCTGCGTGGAGATAACAGTGTGTGAGTGCGCCAATCTGTGATTGTTGTACCTCTCGAACCCTTCACCCCAAAGTACGTTCTCTGTGAGCATAAGCCAGTCCATAAAGCTCACCTGTGAATTAAGGAAGATAAGCTCTCCATCCTGCTACTTCTGGCAGGGTTGCGTCAAATGGGATCTAGTTCCTTCAGTGACCCCTTATAAGGATTAGTCCAGTCCAGCTGCGACTATGCTTCTCCTTATTATTGGTAATTCTTTCTTGAGCTCTTGTGATGCTGTTTGTTCTGTCTAATGTCTTTGTATGTTGCTCCTATTTATGCCCGCAATAATGTCTCTCTTCTGTTTTCTTCCCTTTGATGGAAATGCGGCCTCAATGCAGCTGTGAGATGCGAGACGCAGCCGGATGGAAAATGGATGCTACCGCAATGTTCGACAGCAGGTAAGTGATGGTTTAAGGAAAAGCGCAAAGTATGGTGAAGCGCAACCTTAAACTGACTGTTTTTTTTATGTCTAATCTTGTCTTTTTTATCCTTGCAGGCGCTGCTGTCGACAATGGAGAGTGTCGTGCTGCGGTGCCAAGATTAAGATTTTGGCATTCCGGAAAGTGTAAAGATGAATGCTTGGTTCGCCGAAGAGATGAACAGGTAAGAAAAGCTTCCCCCATTTGGTAGGTATGCTGGCAGGAAGCAGGATGTCCTGGAAGCAGGATCTTCAAAGGTAAGTCTGACCTCAGGCGACGGTGAGTGTTACGCTGCTTGCAAGTGCAGAATAACGCTAAGCGTCTGTCTTGAGGATCGGGGCAGTTTATATAGCTGAGATCGTGGGCACGCCCATTAGGGCCGGCTTACCAGCCACTCATAGAGAGTGAGCATGTGTGAAGGCAATCCATTAGTAGCCACACCCAAGAATACACTTGGGGCTGCTTAATGGATGGAATGTTCAAGGTTAATGCATCCTGCTTAATGGATGGAATGTTCAAGGTTAATGCATCTGAAGTGCTATGGCAATTATAAAAGCTTTTTGGTGTTAAATGGATGTTCTTGTTTATTTTTGTTCATGAGCCTGACGCCAAAGGCCAAAGGCGGCAGGACAGTGTCCACCCAGGTCTCTTGTGCATGCGACCCATGCATGCCTGTGCCCCTGACTTCATGACCATGACAATGCTCGGGATCACCGCCTTTGTCACCGCCTTTCCTGCCGTTCACCCGCTCAGCTGCTCATATAAGTGGGAAGGGGTTTTGTGGGGGAACACAGGTCCCTTCAGACCTTTACCTGCAGGTTTTGCTCTTTATTCTAACCACTATCTACGGGGAGCTTCATGGTCTACTTAGCCGGATGGCAAAGGACTTGTGATATTTCCAAGGACCTAGAGTTACTTTATGTCGACGGTCAATGGGTGTCTTATCTAATCGATAATCGATAAACCATCTGATCTCTGCTACCAAGTATGCACCAGGACCCCCAACCGGCCCATAGAGCTGGGGTTTGCCCAATAGCACTTTAAGATGGAATAGCAGCACCCGTGAGATGGATGGGGATGCAAGCATCAAATCAATACTGACAACTCAACGGTTTGGCAAAGGGAGTCCGTTTAATGACAAGTACAAAAAACGGGGAGTCATATGAATATCAGCAGATGCGTGATCTTCTCTCTCGCTTCACAACTCCAACAAACTTCATAAAAAACATAACATTTATACTGAAATCTCGTCATCACTGATGTTTAACGCTTAAAAGTTGGCATGCAATTCTATTGGTTCTAGGAAGGTGACTTTAATATAGGTACTATATCTGTATATGGTAACAGAGTAAGGGGATTGGGTAAACACTGTCAGGTTTCAAAATGGCTACTGTAGACGTCACTAAAGTACGACATCCCATTGGTTCTACTAACTATAGGATCCTAGATTACTTGGTCCATTATGATTGGGTTGGCACCAACCCCACTCATACTTTTCCATTTTGCCTAGCAGCATGCAGAATGGTCGGACAGGTGCAGGGTGCCCACCAACTCCCCCGGCCTTCCTCCAATTATTGTTACAATCAATCATCACTTTAGTGGTTATGTGTCAATTATTTCACTGTGGTTGGCCTCGAGACTGCATCTCTGTCTGGAAAAGTTCTGATATCTTCGCTTGGCCCACTGCCATGCGTAGGTGTGAAAGTCTCACTTCTTCTTGCTCGGCTGGTCATGTGATTCAGACACCGTCAAATCGCCTTCTTCTCCATGTAATTCGTGTATTTGATTTTCGTTTTGCCCACCACCTGCCTTCGGTTTCTTATCTTGACCTTTCTGAGCAAGATATTCTTTTCTTTGCTTTAATAATTGTAGCTACTGTTCATCTATTTTAGTTGATACGACCTTGGCTTTTTTGGCACGATTTGCCTCTGCTGAGTTTCGTTTCTGCCTTTTATTCTTGATTTGTTAAATATGAAGCTCTCCTCGTGTGGCCTTTAGTAACCTTTGGTTGATTCTGCTTCTTGTGCATAGTGGAAGTATACTTATATAACTGCTTCTTTTGAGGTAAATATGTGTAGGTGGCACTTGCTGCAATCTGTCTTCTACTAAGTATAGCACACCGCACGATTTTCTTAGCTTTCTTGCGGTTCCAAGCATATGTACATGTGTAAACTGGTCGAATATCTTCATCATGCTCATGGCATGAGTTTCTTACATTTGGCATCGTCCTTTCACCTTAGGTTGACGATGTCCCTTGTCCATGGCGTTTCGTCTCTTTACGTCATTATCTGGTCGTCATCTCTTCTACATGTGCATCAGTCCGGGTTCTTGTGATGTCACCATTCGTTTTCCATTAAGACCTTTTTGGCTTCTTCAGGGACTGTACTTAGACAATCTTCATTTTGTTTCATTTGTTGATATGTTTTTTTCAATGGGTACCTTACTGTCCATGTTTTCCTTGGTATCGGTACTTCAATGGGCGTTGTTCTTCTGATGGGTACTGGACAGAGCACCACTGCGGCACTCTGCTGGTTTATTTGCTCATCATACATCACATATTTCGGCGTGAACGTTCCTGGTACTTCAAAATGGACGGTTGGAGTGCGGCCTGTACTTGGGACCTCCTCTACAATACTCACTTGGACTCGTTACTGATCGTGGTCCACAGCAATCGTAGCTCCTGAAACACAGAAAACTACAATAAGAGTCTGAAGTTTACTGCAATGCCCATCTGAGTTTCCCATTAAAAATGAACTTACCTGAACAAGCGATCAGCCGCTTCACTCATTCTTCGTGCTGCGGCCAATTCAGAACAGCATTTCGCAAGACTGGCACCTGTGGAAAGGAAGAGATAAAGAGACTTGTAAAAGTGCACCACGCACACCAGACAAGAACGAACACTATAAAAGAAGCCACGTTCCGCGCTGCAAGCTGCTAAAACTCCAGGAAGACAAAGCAGCACTGAACAAAGACTTACCTCTACACCTTCAGCATCCAGTACGTCGCAGCTGGCCTGGAAAACTACTCACAGTGAAGCAACTGGAGTCGGATGCTTACCTGCCACTTTAAGCCGTCCTTCTTCATTTACACACGGTGAGCACAACCGCCTGTGCGCCAGCCAGCATACCTAAGGGAGACATAAGGTGGAGGTGGAGGGTAGCTGGGAGACACATACTGAATACCTGCACTTACTTGCCCCTAGGTCTCCATCCAGACCCCCTTGCACATCCTACCAGAGGCTCTGAGTTCTATGGGGTCCCTCCCAACCTTGCCGTTCACTGGGGCTTTAGCTCTTCAGTGGACCAGTGGGGAACGGAGTGGCTTGGGTATCCACCATAACCAGGTTATCCAGTGGGGGCAACGCTTCAGTACAGTACTGACCAGGCATTCCTTCAGTTATATGGAGTAAGGGCATTGTATTGTATCTTTCTCTTCTTTGGTCTTCTCTTATTTTATTTTGGGGTTCCAGAAGGTTCTTAGCTTGTAAGGAAGTGTCAGTGGAGTTAAAGTCTCGAGGTTCTGCAGTTGTAGCATGGTATGGTACAAGGTATAGGGATTCTTCTCTTATGATGTTTGTTCTGTTGGTTGTATTGTTTGCTGGGATGCGTCCTGCATTTGTGGTGGCTTCTACTGGAGGTGGGTGGGGGTGTGGATCTGCTGGGGTTGGTCCTTTTTCCATTTCTCTTAAGCGGCATCCAGTTCTGTGTCATGGCATTTTGCGTCATTGGTAGTAGGGCTGGTTTGGGTATTGATTTCACCGGGCCAGGAGTCCACCTTATGGGTGGGCTGTTTAATGGGGTAGTACTAAGCTTTTTAGGGGGCTAGCACAGTTTGGTATGGGAAAACTACTGGTTCTTGGTCCACTTGAGTGGTTGTCTGATTGTAGTTGCTAGCTTTCATTGATTGCTGGGTGTTTTTGGGTAACAGCAGGGGCCTAGGGCTCCAAGATGGCAAGCAGTGATAGAATCGACTAACATTTGAGATACCTAGATGATGGGAGGAATGCCTGGGTTTCTGCGAGGTAGTGCCCTTGGAATATTGGGTTCCTAAACAGTGGGGGAGAGGCCTAGGTTCCACAGAAAAGCAGGCAGTAATAAACACCTATATCTGAGATTCCTAGACAGTGGGAAAAGGGTGTAGGTTTCACAGAAAAGCAGGCAGTAATAAACACCTAGATTTGAGATTCCTAGACAGTGGGAGAAATTTCTAGGTTTCACAGAATGGTAGGCAGTCATAAAACACCTAGATTTGTGGCCTAGGTTTTACTGAATGGCAGGCAGTAATAAACACCTAGATTTGAGTATCCTAGACAGTGGGAGAAAGGGCTAGTTTTTACAGAAAAGCAGGCAGTAATAAACACCTAGATTTGAGATTGCTAGACAGTGGGAGAAAGGGCTAGGTTTCACAGAAAAGCAGGCAGTAATAAACACCTAGATTTGAGATTGCTAGACAGTGGGAGAAAGGCCTAGGTTTCACAGAAAAACAGGCAGTAATAAACACTTATATATGAGATTCCTAGATAGTGGGAAAATAGCCTAGGTTTTACAAAAAAGCAGACAGTAATAAAGACCTAGATTTGAGGTTCATAGATAATGGGAGAAAGGCCTATGTTTCAACATGAAATAGGTCTATCGGTGTATGCAGGTGAGAAGTGTTTACATTGGATTCCTAGAGTATTTCCAGGGTGTGTCTGTGTAGTGGTTAGATTACTTATTGCATGGGGTGGTAGTAGTTACTACCCGTAGTTCCCCCTACTTTGTTTGTTGACACAGGTTGACAGCTGTCTGTTTCTCTTTCTGCATGTGTGGGTGCTGTCCGGCGGTGCTTGTGCTGTTTATGGGCATCTCGAGGTGTTGGCGGGAGACTTGTGAGCAGCTGCTTTGGCAATCGGTGATGCTTGCTGCTGCAGTCCGGTGTTGCGTGGTCGGAACTTCTATACCTGTTGCTTGGTCTCTGCGTTGTTTGGTGTTCAAGGCAGATGGGTAGGAGGTCAAGAAGTGGGGGTTTTCTCTCTTACACAGTGTGTGGGTTGTGTTTGGGGTTAGCGTTTGGTGGCAGTGAGTGGCAAACAAACCTTTATTGGTTGAGATCCCGCTTCCCCTGCTTACACCTGCAGACACCTTTTGGGGGCTGCCTGTAGGTGCTGCCCTTCGCCTTGGGGCCCTTTGCCGGAGGGGCTGCCAATGGACAGATGGCGGCTCTAGCACTATGATACTTATGAGAGACTTAGGCCAATAAGGGAGGTTGGGAGGGACGGGAGGCGGGAGGAAAGGAGGAAGGACTGGGATTGCTGTACAAAACTTGCCAATATTTATTGGTCTAATTGGGGGCTCGGGGGCTCACCTGGTTCTTGATTGGCCTCTCAAAGTGTGGAATGGTGGATGGACTTGCAGGGGCAGTGAGTCCCTCGCTGTTTGGTATCCCTCCTATGGGGAGCCAATCAGCTGCAATATCGGCGGGATGGGAGGCGGGAACACGGCCGGGAAGCAAGCGGGCAGGGGGGGAGACTTGCAGAGCACAGAGCACTGCAGACAATTTGACTGTAGTTTTTGGTCTCATTTGGGGGTCAGGGACTCACCTGGTCCTTGATAGGCTTTGCATTGTGGAATGGCGTATGGCCTTGCAGGGCTGCAAGTCCCTCGCTGTTTGGTATCCCTCCTATGGGGAGCCAATCAGCTGCTATGTGTGCGGGTTGGGAGGCGGGAACATGGGCCGGGAAGCAAGTGGTCAGGGGAGAGAATTGCTGGGCACAGAGCACTGCAGACAATTTGGCTGTAGTTTTTGGTCTAATTGGGGGGTCGGGGCACACCTAGTCCCTGTCGCAGACCTGTATCCATGTAGATCTTTTGTGAAAAAAGACCTTTGTTATTTAACCTTACCTGAACATTCGGGTTGCTATGTAAAAGGACAATCAGTCTTAGTTCCTCTGGTACCACCCAGCTAGCCAACATACTTGAAAGTAATTTCCTATTCACCGAATCAAAGACGGCTGAGAAATCAGTTGAAGCCACAAAGACATGGTTATGCAGTTTTGACCAGACCGATTCTTGCAGCAGTCTAATAATGAAGCGATTCGTTGCAGTCCCTTGTTGTTTACAGACACCTACCTGTGTTTTTTTTTGTCTACCCACCTTCGCCGACCATGCCTCTAGATGGTCTAGAAGTATAGCAGAATATTTTTTTCCCTGCATCCATAATCATAATGGGTCTGTAATTAGATTGGTTATTACGCTCACCCTTTTCATGTATCGGTAAAACCTAGGATGTATCCTACGAGTCCAGTATCAAAAAGGGACTTGACAAGTTGTTAAATTTTTTTTCATAAAATACTGGCACATCTTTCTGGGGCCGCTTTAAACATCTGATGGTTCAGCCCATTAGGGACCAGATGCCCTGGAAGAACTTGCCCTATTTTGGTTCAGTGCTCGAGTCTGGCAGATCTGCCGGACTGTGGTAAGAATTACCAGTAACTAATCTGAGCATTAACTCTGCCGAGTGAGTGATACGCAGTGGAGTAATGTTTCTGAAAATGTTGAGGGGTGGGGGGGACATGACATCTGAAGAAAAGGTACCCAAGCCAAATGAATGGGGAGAAAATGTTGTGCCATGAAAGTTGGGGTTGACAAACACCCTCGTCCTCCCCTAAAATTACGCCCATGGCGATACGCAGTGGGCTCCTTCTGTTTTGATATTGATTAATATCTGCTTGAAAACAGCAATGCACACCTAGACTGGTATTTGTAAAAACATGATCTGTATGACACACACACACACACACACACACACACATACACACTTGCATGTTCATATGCACCCCTTCATGCTGCTAATCTTTCACGCACATTTTCGAAATAAATGATTTTAAAAATCTGTCACATTTCTTATGCTTTGATTACAAAACAGTGTTAGAAAAAATGAAATAGAATTGAATTCAGATTCCATGACATCATAGAACATTTCAGCAGTCGCATTTTAAAGGCAAGAGTGGTAAGAAATGTGATTGCTTTGCAGCCGACAGCAAATGCTCAGAAGATGGCTTTGTCTGTTCTTTTTGAAAAAAACAGCTAAGGGAAAGTCAGTCTGTGATCTTTTCTCCACCCTGTTGACTACTAAGCCAAGGAAGACCCTGCATGATCTTCCAATATTCTGGGTCCCAGCAATATGGAGAACAGGCAGCTATTCTGCACCCTTTTGATGGCCTTCTTACTTCGACAACGAAAATAGTATGAACACGAGATTCACCAACCTAAAAGCAATTTTTAACTAAGAGAAATTTGGAAAGCATGTGATTAATTCATAGTCACTTTGTAGTCTTTCCTGTCCCGTAAGTCGCTTGGGACAGGACCCACCTTGGTTAATATCTCCAGAAGCTTGTTGAATTAAATTGTAGCATCAAGGAAACCTATTCCCATTTGTGTATGGAATTCCTCAGACTGGAGAATTAGAGTTGCAAAAATGCACTTGAAAACCTGCATTTTAATTGACTTCACACAGTCACCACTCGATGCCGTCTGTCTCCGGCAAGGGTTACATAAAGTATAGAAGCATGGCAAAGCCAGGTCACGTGAGAGAAACAGGACTTAGTGCGAAACCCTATGTCTTGGGGAACTCTGGCTCACCCAACGTTAGGGGGACAAAATAATGAATGGCTCTGGCCCACTTAAGCTAGCCGGTTTCTAAGACTCATTATCGGCCCAGTCTACCATGAATTGAAAGCATAAAAGTCCTGTGTAGGACTTTTATGCTTTCAATTCACGGTGCACCCCATTGTCATCAATTTGTATGGTAGAGAGGAGCGGCGGAACGCAACGTGCATTTCCAACGCCTCCCTTCCTCTCGAGATGCGTTTTCATGCTTTATCATGCTGGTGCAAATGCTGGGGATGCCTGTGGAGCCTGCCAACTTTATGTATCCCCATGAAGCAGGCCAACTCCAGAGGGATCCGTTGTTTCCCTTAGTCCTTTCCAATGTTGCAACGTTTCTGCAACATGTTACAAGTGCATAATGTACCTTACAGTATAGTTTGCTTGGGTCTTCCTGAAAGGCCCTGGACACCTTTGAAGGATGTTTTAGGAGAAGTGCACATGTGCCATTGACAGGGCTGGTGGCAGCTTATCTTTTTGTATATTTCGAACACTTTCCTTCCATGCAAACATTGTTTACTGCGTTTGGCACAGAAAGGAAGCCTGGCTCCAAAATGGCCATGCCACGAGGTTCTTTGTCCTGTCCTTTGGCCATCTTGCCCCTTCACCTTCCCCAGGTCGAACCGACCTGGGTCAGTCCTTATTTGACCTTGCATTCTCCCGCAATATGCCGAGCTTTCACAGGCTTCTGCATGCCTTGTGTGTGTGCCCCCAGGATGTGGGCTGGACTGTCTAGTTGCAATCTACATCCTGGATGCCAGAGAGTCTGGTGTGCTGTGAATGACTGGGCTCACAGTGGTCCATGATTGGTCCACGTATGGTGTGCCTGTTTCTGAGTAGATTTCCCATTGGGTACTCTTAGTTTTGGCATGAAGGAGATTCTGGATAAGAGAATGCTCCAAACACCCATACCATGTCGATCTCATGAGTTCTCACTGAACGAAGTATAGGATCCAAGTATCCTGAAACAAAGAAGATGAGTTGAGGAACCGCTGGTGACCTGCAGGAAGGTTTGGCAACCCGAGCCCGCTGTTGTCCTGCTGGACCACTCTGCATCGGATTGAACTAGAAGGTCTGCGAAGATGCTTCGACCCATTAGAATAGTGGGACCAACTATTCTCGACACCTTCATCAAACCCTGCAAGTAAGCCTTCTCAGAAGTGTCCCTGGGCCAACCAATGGCCGACCAGCTTCTGCAGGACCTTTGCAGTGACACTGCCGCCGTTTTGAGGAGACCCTTGAAACTTGTTACATCGTAAGCTCTGTGGTCACGGCACTCTCATACCAAATTTCATACACTTGGCATTACCAGGTCTGGAGTAAAGAGAGAGCGCCCGAACCGGAGTACGCGCGGTTACTGTTTTTGCCCAGCCGTGGTGACGAACTTCGCAGGTGCCTTGTGCTGTGCCTCTCTGTGCCCTGAAGCCTGCTAAGGTGAAACTGGCCTGATCCACCTAGCAGGAGCGGAGAAATCTCCACTGTCCCGCTTGGGAATCAACACTGTAACCTCGCTGCTGAAAGACACAGAGCCGCACAACTGCTGCATTGAACCTGCAACCGAAGTGGACTCGACTGCCGAAGTTTGGTCTGAGGTGCGCTGGGGTCGGTGAGTACTTGCAACCCTTACCGGTGGGCCCTAGCGCATCCATCAATTTTTATGCATGGGTGTCCCCTGAGGGCCACTCTCTTTTCCACAGATAGCTTGGGCTATCAAACCATTCCCAACTCCTGGAACCTGTTCTGCCCTTTTGGGGAGACCCTCCACAAATAGTGGGAACCTATTCTGCATCACCTCACTCACCTTCCTGAGCTGCTACAGATCCTACAAGAGACCCCGTTTTTGCCCTTCTGCACTATGGCATGCACCAGCACCTGAAAGTACATTTGTCCTCTGAACGTAGGGACTGGACTGCCTTTCAGTTAGGCATTGAACTTTGCAGAACTGCCCAAAGATAATTCGCACTGCCTATTTCCTTCCCCTGCAGGTTATGGACCCATTCTGTAAGTTTAACCCTTTAGGCCACATGAAATTGTATATATGCATTTTAGTAGGATTGTGTTGATTTTAAAGTATTACTGTTGATTATTACTGTGTGTTGAACTTTAAAGGCCTTGCATAAATGTACTTATATTTATAATATAGATACACCTGCCTGGGAGTTATTTGTAAGTGTCCTTTACTCGTGTGCTCATTGAGGTCCTCACCCCTCCGGGAGCTAGTCTTGACCGCCGCCAATGCTACCTTGATTGGTCTGGCTTGTCCAGAAGGTTACCCCGTTCTAAGAAACTAGACTGGCCTTCTGAACCTCTGCCCACCAGGTCAGATTTCAGAAATCCATCTTAACAGACATAGAGGCCACAAATTGTTTGGCTAAACAACAATTGAATTTGTTGGTGGTAAGATTATAATCATCAACAATCGCCTGGTTGGAGTATTTTTGGCGTAGTGTAGCAACAAGCACAGGAAATGAATTGCAGAATGTATGGTCATAGCCTGGGGGGCGATAAAGCAAAAGCACATGTAAAGTGTAAGTAGCTGACACAGAGATACGGATCAGGATTCCATCAATACTAAAGGATGATTAAATTGAATGGAAAGGACTTTAAAATCTGATTTAAATATAACTGCAACCCCACCACCAGAACGGGGAGGGCTGCGATCGCAGCGCAACAACTCATAGTTGGGAGGGAGAATTTGAAAAGCAACCATTTCAGGATGAAGGCCCAACCAAGTTTCTGAAATGAAAACAAAATAGGGAAGATAGTCTTCCACCATATCATTGCAGTTCAAGGCATGGGCCGCCAAGGAACGCATTCAATAGGAGACTTTTCACAGTACATTTCCTGTGATCATTTGAGGAAACCTCATGAACGTGTAAACCATTCTAATTCAAAGGAAAATGAGTGGCCTCAGGAGCCAGAACAAAAAGCTCAGGCTACGAATGCCTGATTGAATAAGGGGGAGAGTCATAGCATGGTAGCAGCCATGGCCCAGCCTGGGTGCAGATGGGCTTGCCTTAAGCGCGCCTTTGGCGCGCTGATGGGGCGCCTGCTACGCCCGTCCACAGCGCATGCGTTCTCTCTGGCACATTTATGCTGGGGAGAGAAAAGAGCATGCCGTGCGAGTGCCGATGTAAATATAAAAAGAGGACTGACCGCGGGATAAGCAGCATCCTAAATAAATGACAGTAACAATGTAGCAAGTACAGAAAAGTCAATTGGTGAAAAGCACAGAGTAAAACCGTATAAAATGCAGCAGTGCAACGTCAAACAATGAGGGAGGTATGAGAGCAATAACATACGAGTCAGTGGCTTTAAATGGAGGCCCAGCTAGGGACAACTTCACCCCTCGTAGCTTGCAGCAGAGTTCTCTCCGGCACATTTATGCCAGGGAGAGAGAAGAGCATGGCGTGCGAGCACCGATGTAGAGATAAAAAGAGGACTAAACGCGGGATAAGCAGCATCCTAACTCAATAACAGTAACAATGTAGCAAGTACAGAATAGTCAATTAGTTAAAAGCACAGAGTAAAAGCCTATGAAATGCAGCAGCGCAATGTCAAACAATGAGGGAGCCATGAGAGCAATTATATATATATATATATATATATATATATATATATATATATATATATATATATATATGTGGCTTTAAATGGAGGGCCTGCTAGGGACATCCTCACCTCACTTATCCTCCTTGACTCTTTTTGTAATTATTTCCTTGATCCCAAGCCAAACAGATATTCTTTGTTCCTCGCATGAAGCTGTTTTCCAGCGTCCCTGTCAGCTCTGCAGCCGTGGTCTATTTCTGAGGTAGTTTGGTAATTCTAATACAACACCGACGTCCATCTTTTCAACATAGCTTTACTAACGCTTTATAACGCTTTACTCGCGTTATAGTTTTCTCCTGCAGCAAGCTTCTATATGTCTCATCTACCTTGCGTTTATGCGTATGTGCATTTATTGTGTTTCTTCTCCCTTACCTCCTCCTCAGCATATATGATTTCTTCATCTCTTTACATTCAATTACTTTGTTACTTCAGTTACATTTTCATTCTTTAAGTATTTGCATATCGTTTCAGTGCGTCCTCATGTCTTCTCTTTATGAAGTCACTTACTCATGTCTGACTTCATTCACAGCTCTTCTATGTCCAATGGTGCATGCGGACATCCTACCACGTCAGTGCGAGGATACATTCGATACGGTTGTCTGAGTGCATAACGTTTCTCGTATCTTCGATGTGTTATTGCGATGATACCTGGTGTCTCACACAGTGCCGTCTTGCACTTCTTCCAATATGACGGAGGGGTGGGGCTAGGCACTAGAGATGATGTGTACATATGCTTCTCTACAGATTGAAGGGGTTTAGTGCTGATGGTCAATGCTCGGTTTGTCAAGCAGCAGTGCAACAAACTTTGAAGCATATTTTAATTGAATGCCTAGCTTTGCAAGATCTGCGAGTTTTATACTTTAACCTTTTTGTTATTGACAGTAGGTGGCCG
Organism: Ambystoma mexicanum; assembly: GCF_040938575.1. Taxonomy (NCBI): domain Eukaryota; kingdom Metazoa; phylum Chordata; class Amphibia; order Caudata; family Ambystomatidae; genus Ambystoma; species Ambystoma mexicanum. Next base: position 836,761,952 of record NC_090923.1, read on the forward strand.
AATGTGCAACAATTCAGGGAACGGCTATCCTCAGGACATGAAAAATGTCTTACCATGGAAGTTTTGAGAATGTTAACTCATGTTGGTCTTTTAAAATGATTAGGATGACTGGGTTTATGTGCTATGTATTGTAATATTTTTGTTATTTATGATTGATGACATAAGGGTTAATTTGAATATATGTTTATATTTCTAGTTTTCTATTTGTGAAATGTCAAAATGTTTGACTGTATCACATTATAATTAAAAAAGAAAAGATGTTGAGTTTCTCTGCAAGGTAGATGGGTGACTTGAGAGTGAGTGCATTATAGATGTTGCAGCAAGACTTGAAGGTGATTTATGCATGCAGTGGGAGCCAGTGTAGGTCGATGAGGGCCGGGTTGATGTGATTGTATCTGTGTAGACCCTTGATGATGGGCGCGGCCGCGTGTAGAACACTTCTCAGGGGCACAAGGGAGGACGACAGGAGGTCTTCGAGGCTATCCAGGTGGGATAGGACCTGTGCTTGAATGGTGGATCTAGAGCTGTCCAGAGGGAGGAAAGGCTTGATTTTTCCCAGGAGGTAGAGCTGAAAGCAAGCTGTCTGAGTTGCCTTAGCTATGTGTGTCTTGAAGGAGAGGTGTTTGTTGATGTGGAACCTGAGGGATTTGGTGCAGGAGGTGAGCTTTTGTCTGAAGTCCTCAGGATTCATGGTTGATACCCAGGTCTGTATGTCTGGGTGTTCAGTGTTATTAGTGAGGAGTAGGAATTCGGCCTTGGAGGGCTTGAGCTTCAAGTATTCACTGGACATTAAAGACTGGATCAGCGAGAAGCAGGCTTTGAGCCTGTGGATGTCCTTAATGAAGTCAATCTTGTTGTCATTGGTGTATTTGTGGATGTGGATGTTGTGTGTGGCTAGGAGGCCTCCCAGCGGCTCCATGTATAGATTGAAGATCACTGGGGAGACGATAGAGCTCTGCGGGCATCCACAGGTGACAGGTAGCATTGGCGATCTAGACGAGTCCATCTGAACAAACTGCTGGCGGTTGGTGAGGCAGGAGTTGAACCAGCGAGGGATAAGGTCAATGATCCCCATGTGCCGATATAGGGTGTGTCTGTGCCCCTGGTGCTCTACTGTATCAAAAGCGGTCAAGAGTTCGAGGAGAACCAGGAGGCCGGGGTGGCCGTCATCAAGGATGTTGAGGGCATTGTCGACCACCTCTATGCTTGCTGTCTCTGTGCTCCATCTGGGTCTGGACCCAGATAGGTAGGTTAGGAGTAGATGGTTGGTGTCAATGTGTTGCTGCAGTTGCTCGGCTATCAATTTCTCAATGATCTTACCTAGGAAGGGAAGATAGGTGATGGGGCGATAGTTACCTAGGTTTTCTGGATCCATAGTGGGTTTCTTTAGTATAGGAAGGATTTGTCTGTATTTTGGGTTGATGTAAAGGTGCCTTCAGTTACGGAGCTGTTGAAGATCTCCAGATAGGGAAGGAGAGCTTCTGCTGTGGGGGTCTTGAGGATGGATGCTGGGAGGATGTTGTCTGTATATAATTTGGCTTTAATTGCAGCCAGGTTTTTTTTACCAGGTCCTCTGTAGAATGTCTTGAATGTTGTCCAGGTTGTGTAGATTTTGTGGGGAGGTAGATGAGGTGGGTCTGTGGATGCAGAGCTGTGCCAATGTGCTGGTGAATCTTGCTGATTTTGTCGATGAAGAAGGCGGTGGACTTTGGGATGACTGTGAGGCCTCTGCCTCTCTTTCATGGCTGATCTCTGTTTTGGATGCTGTGCCTGTCGGGGACAAGGACTTCTAGGTTGTGGGTGGGGGTGGGCGTCAGCCAGGTCTTGGTGATGAAGATGGTGTAAATGCCATGTGTCGTGATGAAACTGGTGATGTCAGCTGCCTGGGTGCTAGCTGAGCGGATATTTGTCGAGCATCAACCGCCGCGTTTTGGGTGCTGAGGTAGCGCTGATGGGCTTGAGGCTGATGTGGGTGAGGTTGCTGCATTGCAGAGTCCATGCCTTAGAGGAGGGGCACTTGTGTTGATGTTGGCATTGCCTGGTGATGGTGGGGTTGGCCTGTAGGGACAGAGGGAGAAAATACATGTCTGCTTGTGCTTGCCTGTTGTCTGAGTAGGGGCTCGGGCCCTGGGTCCTCCTGGACTGAGCAGGGGACGCCCGGGCAAGAGTCACCCTTGATCTACCGGTATCTGAATGGAGAACCGCTCTGGAAGATTTCTGCTCCCATGATCCTTTGGTGGTGACCTAGGCTTCAAAGAAATACGACTCATTTAAAAACAAACCCAATGCAACGTACATTAAACTGAAGACACACTCGATGAATTATACATAAAACTCTCTGAAATAAAAAAAGGACTGTGAAAAATGATTATTTTAGAAATGAAAGACAGGTTTCTTTACTATGAAAATGTTTTGATTTTTATCATAGAATACATCATGCACATTCAAACAGTTGGTAAACGGTTACAGGAACAAGTCTCGTTCCTTAAAAGTAAAGTGAGGAACGGGGTATAAAAAGTGGAATAATATAGGAATACAACAAAAATGTAAGAAAGGAAAGTAAATTGGAAGTAGAATTTAGTTGGTTTTAATGGGGATTAAAATACAGATAAGGACATCCCCCAAACATTTGAGATATACTAGATGAAATGTATACCAAAATGTATGCTTTAAATGAAAAGCATTTGGTGAAAAAAATTATTTGAGTTTGCTTTTTGGTGAGATGCATTGAGATGAAACGACGTAGGTGATAGTTACCAGGTTCATGACTATGTTGTGTCTGTGCTTTAGCCAGAGGCCGCACTGCACGTAGACCGGCTACCATAAAACCAATGAACTGTGGTTAATATGCTCGTTTTATGTATCATCTTGAAATTCCCAAGGTCTTAAGTACTCTTCTCTTTAACCATGGCAGGACGGATTAGAGGAAGGCTGGCCTAATGTAGAGTGACACTGACAGACCACTGTCTCCTATAGACCAGTAGGGCTGAGTGGGAGTCCGTCACATGACAGCCCCGTTGCCACCTGTTTCTCCAGATACTCGTCATGGATATTGGGATGTTGTTCACCCCATGTGTTCAGCTCAGGTTATTTGAAATTCTGCTTGCCAGATGGCCCCCAGCACACACCACTGACAGGAGGGCGTTGTTAAGGATTTTAAAGGGGCGTCACACACCAGACCAGGACTCTTGATACTGGCCTAGGATGCAGTGCACAATCAAAATACTTTTACTTTATTTTCTAAGAATTCAGATTGAGAAGGCACCCAACCCGTCTCACATCCACCTTGACAAACACCCCAGGTCACAATGGACCATGAACCAGGCCGGTGGATACTAATACAATATTTATTTATTTTAAAATTCAAATGAAATCACACAAATTTAATATAGGGCAGCAATCACCAGTGTGGTGATGATTATACTGTAAAATGATAGAATACACTTAGTTTGACCTTCTAACATAACATACACAAAGCACAAATTTAATGAGAGCAATATTACTTTTCAGATAGATAGCAACCCAGTTAAGATTCCCCCCTGCAATACTGCCTCAAACCCCTATTAACTGAATTTTGGGTGGGTAGCAAGGAGTAGCAAGGAGTCAGGTATACTAGGCAGCAAATAGAAGTGAAATCCGACGTTCCCCCATGAAATGGGAGGTAAAAACCTTTGCAATTGTACAAAATAGCACTCGGAATTACTAAATATATAATTTACATGTGCGGTTGAATGAATGAGGTAAATAGGAGTTATAACAGTATCAGGGATGTAAGAACACTAGCAAACTACAAGGCAAGGTACCAACAATGGACATACAGTTCAGAAAATCGACTTAGAACTGAAAACACAGTGTGCCAAATCACACGCGTAGAAATTGCATTTGCTAATTTACACGGGTTCAAAATGACAAAACAGCTTGAAAAATGGGAGAAATAGACAGAATCGGAATGCAATTTTTATGCTGAGTGACAGATGCACATCACAGGGATAATATGAAAGTGAAAGAGTTACTCTAAATGGATCACTAGATGAGATTCTGGACAAGGAAGGAAACTCGGTTTTTAAACGAAAAACAGATGCACAAGGAAAATCAGTTTTGGAAAGGAGAGGACAAGTATATATTTGTGACTATATTATCGAGAAGAGAAATGCTACCCGTGGGAAAGGTTAAGCTGCAGTTTTAACCCCCACACCAATATCTTATTATGTGGGAATTAATTAATTTATTCCAAATATTACTAAGGATTTATGCAAGTGACTAGAAGGATGTGGAGGAATGATGCTAACACCTGGAAATCAAGGAACAGGATCCACAGAGGGTTTCGACAATTTTAAACAGTTACTAGTGTACTTTCAGCATTACTTACAGAGTAGAGCAAAGGGCAAGATATCAGAATGGGATATACTACGTTTTGCTATGGAATGGGGTGATACTTACAATAAGCACTTGAATTTGGAATTTGGGACTGTCAACCGGTATCTGAATAGTGAGGCAAGGTCTGGTCACTGTACACAGCGGAGGGCTCTCCTAGAAGGGAACAGCTGGGCCCGGTCTGGTCACTGGACAATAAGGTGGATCAGCTGGGCTCTCCTTGAATTATTGGTATTTTTGTGGGGGTTTTCTGAATCAGTGGTTCTGCCTGGATAGGGTCAGCTAGCCCTGGCCTGGCAGTGGAATCTGGAATCTTGCAGGGTGAGTAATAAATGTCTGTATCACTGGATATGCTGCAGCTGGAATCAGAAGAGTCAGTGGGCCTCATTCCGAGTGGGGCCGTAAGGGATAACGGGCACCAATAAGGAGACCGGTGCCGGCAATCCCTTACCGCCCTACTACGAGTTCCCTTAGCGGGTCCCTCCTTCAACGCCTGGTTTTACCAGGCGTTATGGACGGGACCCGCTAAGGGACTTCAGAGCTAATAACGGTACCGCAAATTGCAGTACTGTTATTAGCTACTTCCCCATTCCCATTGAGCCCTGTGGGGGCTCAAATGGGAATGGGTAATGGTTTTTTCAATGGGGACTTACCGGTCCCGCTAAGGACCAACTATACCGGTAAATCCCCATTGAACGAGACCGGTGCCGGTAGCGTTATTGGAGGCAGTCATTGCGCAAATAGCGCCATGACTACCTCCAATCTCGCCTCCCCTTTATGTAGGTATCATGACATCACAGGATTTTACTATGGGGCAGAACTAAGCTAGTCCTACTTCTAAGAATTGGATAGGTTAGCCTATGTATGTCGCCTCCTCACTATCAGCCGGTTGGACTTCAGGGACATGACATCAGTTTTATGGTGTTTGCTTACCATGCCCAAGGCCCTCCCACAGTTACTTTGGCCAAAAATCTGTTGTGACATAAATTGCACATTTTTACAGTTGTGGCGCTTTTGCAAATCACATAGGCAAATTCCATATTTTACACAGATCATGGCTCTCCAACTCCCAAGATTGTACAAGGTTGTTTAGACCTTCTAATAATCTTTTACAATTTTTAGTGGGAACCGTTTCACCTAAAATTCTACAATTCGGTGCACTGAAGCATATTAATGTGGGTCTTATTTACATCCAACTTTCATAACTGGGTCCTTTGTACTTTTCCCATAAATGTCATTTTTCCAGCATTTGTGTCCACAACCTGTCAGAAAGGTCTACATCGTCTTGTTTTAAAAGCATAACATTTACATTTGTACTCTCAAAACTTTACATTACTAAGTTTTCAGGTTACAGAAATACAAGTTTTAAGAAGAAATGTCTTTAGAACCAAGTGGGCCGGTATTACCCCCAAAGAGGGGCAGTCTTCCAACCCTCCAAGCCAAATGTCTTTCTCTGGCCCACTGGCACAGAGGTTGTCATGACGATTTCTTTGATCCTAGCAGTTTCAGCAGAGGAGAGGTGTTACTAGGACCTCACACCTATGTGTCCTGGAAATCCTTTGTTTCCTGCTGGAGCAGTGCCGCTCTGTCTAACGAGGGTGTTACATTCTCCCCCTTGGTCCATTCATAGTTTTCAGGGGGATGGTCCCCTTGCGGGAAGATGATTCTGTTCCCAGGAAAGGCAGGGGCCCTCTGAAGCCAGGACCTGTCAAACCTGTTTCTTGCTGGTTTCACAGTAATTTTATTTATTTGTTTATTTTTCTTTCCCTTAACCAAAAAGCAAGTATTTTAGGAAGAATTATCAGATGTATATTATGAGGCAAGCCCCCATCACATTTCCATGCAAGCACATGGCCTTAGTTTCCCATTCCACTTTTAAACAGACAAGCACCATTTTACATGTGGGTTAATTCTGCTGGGATGTCACTTTCAAATGTGGCTTTTCCTGGTATCTTAATTCTGAGCATTTCCATGGCCATAGTCAATTTCTACTACACAGGAATCTGTTTAAAGCAAGGGTCCAATGAAACTGACATGAGCAAAGAGAGAGAGAGAACTTCTTGTGATGGGTTTATCTGTGTCATTTTGTTGCAAAAAGGAAAGCGTTTTGCGTAAGGCTTGGAGTGAAGTTGTCTGCTATTTCACAGATTTTGCCTGTCACCGCATGCCATTCAGTGAGGAATGCCCTTATTTGCTGGCATACACCATGAATATCGGTGTACATGAATGTGTCTTACTGAACCAAACTGGGTAATGTTGAAAAGATGATAAAAGAGCATCAGGGCACAGTCATTTTAAAAGGGAGAATATATTCTTTTTCAATGGGAAATTTTAAACTGGCAGCATAGCAGTGCTGCCCTAGATTTCTTTTCTTTGGTGCACATAAGGAAAACACTGGGAGCCATTCTCAGGGTGCGCCTGTTTCATCCTGCCCATATGTACTTGGCAAAGACAGCGCAGAAATCATTTTTGTAGCTGCAAAACACAGTTTTGATGCGAGGCAATGGTGCTCAACGGAGCCAGCACAGCCATTCTGCTGGTACTGCTGAATTGCAGCTTGGTGATGCAGGGGAATTCTGCTGGGTTGGTAAATGTACTCCACAGCGTGCTGCCACGATCTCAACGAGAGGGACACTGAGTGGCAGCTGCAGGCAGCAAATCATGGACAGAGCTGTTTGATGTTATGGCTTACAGAGTGGTCGCTTTGGACCCTGAGAGTAAAAATCATGAGCAAAAGGTTCTAAACATAGTTTTTACTCTCCATGCCTTTTTTCTTGATTTGTGAGGTGGGGCGGCAGCACGGATCACAAATGCTGAATTGCCAATGCCCAATTCTGCACCCCACAAGTCTATCACTATCTCTGCCTGTATGGAATCCACATGTACTTGTACCTGGACTGTTCTGTGATATTGGTATATCATCTAAATGCTATTGTTATGGTTTCAAAGCTTCGTGGGTTGTCTGGGAATGTGGTAGAGCTTCGTCTGAACATTAAATTACATAAGATTCATTGCATTACAGGAAAATGCTAATACAAGATAAACTTTCTTTTGCATTGCAGGAAAATTACAATTGCTTTATAATGTTGTCTTTAGCAGTTGTTATATGTTGGATGCAGAGTACTGTGAGTGTCACTGGTCAGTGAATTATTGACTGCTGACATAAGAACTGAATTTACTCATGGTTTTCAGCAATTTATCATGAGGAAGATGCACCAAAACGTGGAACGTGTAAGATGCTGGTACTTTCCCTAAAGCAAAGAGTTATGATATGATATAATATGGCTTTTATAACGCGCCTATACACAAGTGTTGGTTGCAGTTGTGGGCCCTGTAATTACATGGTATACTGCTTGGTTTGAAGTGAATAGCACCGTAACATTATGCTTAGCAGTTATTATGCGTTGGGTTGGGAGTTTTGAGAGCACTGATTATTTCAGTGATTGTGTCAGTGAAATACTGACTGCTGCTCTGAGAACCAAATTTGGATTGCGGGATTGTAGGACTCTGCCCGTTATTATAGGAATGCTGCACTAAAAAGTGAGTTGAGAAGTGACTGTATGTCCTGCAACAACTGATTAGAGTTGTGGGCTCTGCGATGACATAATAAACTGCATACTAAGGATTCTTTAGCATCCCATGCTTTTTATTTAGCAGCTCGTATGTGTTGGGTGGAGGAACAATTGGTGCTTGACTATGTCACTGAATTGCCGATTGCTGTCATGAGAACCAGACTTGGTTTCTGGGGCTCTGCCATCCACCAAGGAGGCAATGTGCTAAAAGGGGCTAAAAAGTGAGCAGAATAAATTGAGGTATGACTATCAAACACATATCTCCAACTACTGAGGTGGGCTCAGAGATTAGCAGGAGTACATTTTTATGGAGTAGGCGTCAATGCAGTACATTATTGAGAAGGCCCTCCCTGGGAATGTGACTTCTGGGTGTTACAGGGCCAAATAATAAGATTGTATGTCCAATCAGCATATAAAGTAGTAGATTATGTCGAAATGAGTCATTTCCATGCGATGTCCTGTATTTAAATAATAGAAGTACATTTGCATGCATGTATGTTTATGAGGCTATATTAGCAGAGTTATAAGATACGAGAACATTAAACAATGGTTTTGGAAGGTGAGGAATGGCAGAAGGTGATCGAAGTGTTCAGGGTAGTTGGCCAGAATAAAGGCTCTAATCCTGATCTATTTTCAAAGGTCGTTTATAAATCCATGTTGAACCTTTGGGAGCCTCATTGTAATCAAAGTGATGAATGCTTATTTTTTCTTGGAAACAGTCGTTGCTCGAAGAGCACTGCAATAACTTTAGTTTAAGAAAGGTCACTGTTTTTTTGGTACCTTCCAATATTTTAGATAATTCAACAGAATTCAACAGTGCTATTTATACATCTATTGTTGGCTCCCCTCCTAATTGGGCAGACCCATAATCTTTACACAGTCAGAACCAAGAAGGCAATGCTGTAAGAGGGTCAGCGTCAGCAAATAATGGAAAGTCAAGGTTAATGTCAGTAGGCATCATTATATTGGATTCGGTTGAAATGACCGAATCCAATTTACCTACCCCATCAAAAGACCTAAAATGCATACCACCAAAAGTCCGAACTTTATGTGGTTTGTATGTTTTGGTGGTGTAGGCAAAAGAAAACAAAGGCTGCGGGGTGTTCCTGCAACAACCCTGCTCACTCTACTATACAGTATAGTTAACAGCGGTTGCGGGTGACACCCCTGCAGGTGCCCAAAAAAAAAAAAAAAAGAAAAGGACCTTGCAGCGCCGGTTCCCGATCACAGAAGTGAAAGGGAACAGGCGTCTCAGGGTCCAGAGAGACAGAAGGCAAGGTAAGTAAGGGTTTGGGGTGGGGGTGTGTTGGGGGTTTGGGTAGGGGTTTGGGCACATCAGGAATGTTCGGGGGAGAAATGACTGAAGATTATTCAGAGAAAATAATCTTCGGTCATTTCTCCCTCGGGAAAATCCCACAGATTCGTTATATCACCTATGCAACATTACCAAGTGTGCACATGACTTTGATTAAATCAGTGGCAGTGAGCTGCACTGGCGTAACAGGGGCCCCCACAACCCCTTTGGTGTGGGGGAACCAATGCTGCTCATGCCCAGCTGGGGGGGTAGTGTGTGGTGGGGCGACCCCTTAGCATGCTGGTGAGGGTTATACACATACCGCCCACCAGGGGCTCTAGGTTAACATTTTACAACATAGGACATAGCACTGATCCCTGAGAAACCCCAGTGGGCATACTCAAAAGTCACAACTAAAGTCTGCCCTTTTACACCAGTTCATAAGGATTGTCCAGGAATAGGGCAAACCAGTCTAGGATTTGTTCTACCAAAGCGCATCCTACAGTGGAGTTTATCAAGGAGTTGCCCATGGCCGATTGTATCCACCAACTAGCAACCCACTATCCAGCAAACAATAGACATAATCTAGTACCACCAGCGTGTCCGTCCCTAATGCAGGCATAGGAAGGCTGATTGACACGAGACCTGGAGTTGATTCTCACACCATAACGTTGCACAGACACCACTTTCTCTAATGGTTTGCTGCGAAACAGCAAAGTCATTATCAGGCAGTTGTTCGCAAAGGACTATAGAGGTTTTTTTCAGCAGAGACGAGATATGACCAATCTAGTGTAATTATAATGGAACATTAACGTTTTAACAATATACCACATGTAAAGCTTTCACATGTTATGGTGAAGGATATCTCGCTGGTGTAGATGTGGCTTCTGGGACGTTAGGCATGCTGATCACGTCCTACATACACTCTTGTCCTCAACAAGCTGCATTGATCACTATCAAGTCCTTTATCAAATACAAGTCGGAGCGACCATTTGCTATAAAGCCCTCTTGGCCACAATGTGTGTGGATGTCTTTGGCATCTCATGTTAATTCTATGATACTCCTTGCAGCCTCTGGGCATTGCCTGCTCACCCTACTTCAGATACTCGACCAGAAATTGGGATCAAGAGCCTCATTCAGCTCAAGCCCCAGTTCTTGGAATTCGCATCCATTGGCTGTTGTGTGCGGCCGAAGTGCCAGAAGTTCAGAACTTGTGCAAACTCCTCTCAGGTCCCTTTGGGCTTCAGTGATTTTTATGGGCTTATCCTATGCAGTTATTTTGACGCAAATGTTTAAACATATATTTGTTACACGACTCAATACTAATAATCATGTGCGCTTAGTAATACCCTTAGGAATATTTTACAATTTTTTAAAAAGAGCTAACAAAATTGTGTAATGTACAGATTAATTTAATTTTAACTAGCCGTGTTTCTATGTGCTCTTCCTTCATCTGGGTCTGATTATGTTTAAGTACATGTACTTGTAACTGATTAGGAAATGTCCTGATCCTTTGGTGAGATCAAGATGATTTAAGCAAGGATCATATTCATTCACTAGTTAAATAGTTTTACTACATACATAATCAGGAAATGAATACGTGATATAGTTATGTGCATATGTGCCTCCAAGGAAGATAAAAAGCTGTCTAACAAGGTCCTGCTTGGACTGGTCTGCAGCACTGGGCATTTCACGCTCACAGGCCAGGCACTCCTTCCCTGCAGCCGCTCCCCTGCACATGCATGCTGATCGTGGCTGCTTTTCTTCCCATTGGCACCTTGACCGTGGCGCTGGGTTCCTCTGCAGTCCCAAAGAGGTCTGATTCCATCTCTCTCTCTCTCTCTCCCTCTCTCTCTCTCTCTCTCTCTCTCTCTCACACACCCCCTCATGGGATTGCTGCCGTCCGTTGAGAAGATCAAGCCGTGGCATTGCGTAATGGTGTGCACGCAGTGGTTTAAGTGGGCTGGGGCCTAAAGTGAGGCTGAGCCGGGGCCCTGCCGGGGCCCTCTTGTCCCGCCTAAAGTGAGGCTGAGCTGGGGCCCTGCTGGGGCCCTCCGGTCCCAGCACTTGACAGCGGGTCATTGTCCCGCTACGGCCACAGCCGCGACGGGAGATGAGCCCACAGTCATCACGTCAGGCAGCTGTGACTGACAGAAGTGCAGGGCAGTCACAGCTTCACTCAAACTAGTTTGCGCGAAGCTGTAGCTGGCTGGCACTTGTGTCAGTCCCAGCTCATGAGACGCATAGCATCCCACCATGAACACCCTTTTGTCTCCACTCCCTGTTGTGCCTTTTACAGCCTAGGGCTGGGAGTACCATGCACAACAGGGGTGGAGACAAAAGGGTGTTACTGTTTGACCCATTAACTCATTCTTCATAAGAGCTGCGCAGAAACTCAACCTGTCCTCCAAGTGAAAGAATTACCACCACCCCGCTGACACATTCTCACCAATTGTCTGGCTTTGCTACCAACTTCCGCAGCATATTGCAAGTGTGCCCACCGCCAGCACCACCATGCTTTCTGGGAGGTGTGTCGAAAAGTAAGGACAACCCTGGCATTGGAAATGTAGCCCCAGTCTTGATGTTTCCTAACCTTTCTTTAAAATAAGCTTAAATATAGACTCTAGTCCTGATTCTTTCAAGTTATTAAAAGAAATATGCACAAGCAGTGCTGGTATTGGACCACTCACAATGTGCAGGTCCTGCAATAACGCCTGGGGTATCTCGATATTCTAGGTCACTTGACTGTGAGATGCATTGGTGTGTGGCTGGCACCCTAGTCATAAATAAGGAGTTGCCGCCCTCACATTCGTCGGGCGCTGGCTGTCCAATCATTGCCTTTCGCTACCTAGCGATGTAGCGAGAGTCGCATTTTGTAGACCGCAGCACTCTTAACCTCATGTGTACAGGGGGGATGATGCAGAAATGTATTCCCAACTGTGGTTTGGGGTGAACTTGAGTGGCCGAGTGGCAGATGCAATGGTGAAGATGGACGCCAGGCTGCGTGCGCAGGCACTTGTGCCAGTTGAGTCTGGGTAAATGGCGGCTGTGAATTTATGCAATCGCAGTTCATTCCATGGGATATGCCAAGTATCCGCCCACATGCACGCCTTTTTTTAAATGATTTGCCCAGGACCACACGTTTTGGTTGTACCAGCAGTATTGCAGTATGCGTTTAGTTATGTAGACGAGACCACCCCTATTAATTTTTACCTGCTCTTCTTTAGGCCACGTCTTCAAGTTTTAGGCCACCTCCATCAGGCAAGCCACACCCCCAAATGAGGGCCCCCCTCAATTTCTTACCCCATCTAAAGCACTGCGTGCAAGGGATATATCTTCAAGTTAAGGGAATGGGAAAAGCCACTGCCTCTCTGGGGAAAACCCGACATTTTCCAAATAAGAAACACATGATTAGTAGAGGCGAGAAAGAAAAGCGACGGGCGGTAACTTAGAAATAACACGTTCTTGTAGGAAGGCCAGAAAACTAATTTGAACTAATCCACCTTCATAAAGTTGGGGTTGTGCAAGGCCTGCCGCCATGCCTATGGAGTTTCTGATTTTTATGTTGCCAGGAAGAGACCACAATGCATGAGAAGCCTGAAGAAAGAGACCAAGGAATCCCAATGCAGTGTCAGTTTTCTGTGCAGGAACACAGGCAGGCTTGCACTGTATTCTTGTACTTATTGTATTTACTCAAGATTATTAGTCAATGAAGCTGCATCCAGAGTAACACATATTGGTGCTGCAAGCTACCTACACAATAGGTACTCTCTTGTTATATACAAAATAAAAGATGAACGGGAACCAATGCGTGACCCATACCTCCTAGACCCAGCACGCGACATTTTGATCTGTGGTCCCCTGGTAATCCTTTATGGACTTACTCAAGGGACTTACAGCCACGCATAAGCAAACTTGTGAACCTGTGTTTACAAAAGCAAGACGCAAAGGCCGTTGAGGATAGTGCAGAGGTTTTAAATACTGTTCGTTCAGAACTTTTAACTCTCAAGTACGCTCAACCTGCAACAACCTCTTCTGTAATATCATGGAGGTAGGGCCAGATTCTTCTTCTCGACTTTTGAGAAGCCATGCTGACTGGGGCAAGGACCACTGAGCCTTTTTTTCTCATTTTGAAGTGGACACTAAAAGCTTCATGCCTCTCAGCTGACCCACACAGGAGCACTCCATAGCTAGAGACTAAGGTGTCATTGTTGAAATGCTTGTACCTGCACCTTAAATAACATTCCCTGAAAGTCAGAACAGAAATACTGGATCCTGAGGACAAATCGCACATGCTACACTTTTGGGTTAAAGGCATCTCTGATGGAACGAGGGGGTTGGGGGATGAGTAGGTTCAGCACTGTATTGACTTGGTTTGGGGGTTGTATTGTGTGAAGTGGGGTGGGGGCGTTGTAACGTATTTTCCTTGTTAACAAGTGTCTATTTGCTTTTTGAAACATTCAATAAAAAGAGTTGAAATAAAGACATTCCCCTGTGAAGAGCATGTTATATTGTAGTTCTGCAGAGTTGTTTTCCAATAAATGCCCATATTAGTAGTGTGGGTTATATTTACCCACTCAGCTGCACTCCCATCCATAACCAAACTGCATTGCAGAAGAAACAGCAAAATGGCTGCGCTGGCTCCTTGGAGCACCACTGCCTCACACCAAAACTGCGTTTTGTAGCAACAATAAGATGGCTGCCCCATCTTGCCAAGCACATATTGGGCAGGATGGAACAAGGGGGCACACTGAAAAAGCTTGCCAGTGTGCTCTTAGATGTATCAAAGAAGGGGAGTGAAAAAGCAGCGCTGATTTGCTACAAGCCCAATGTTCCCATTGAAAAAAGGAAATATTTACATTTAAAATTGATGCCGCTCTGTTGCTCTTTTCCTCTGATTCCTCATCACAATACTTTTATTAATGAGACCCTACCATGTCCATTCACCTTCACATTGTGCTCCTGCAGATAAGAGCAGTATCCTTGAATGACAGGCTGTTGTTCAGTTCTGGGAAATTAAAAGAAGCTTCATTTTCAGCTACACAGGAAACGCTTTACTTTTGAGTTACAAAGTGTCAAAGATCAATAATTCAAAGAAACTCCAGCTCTCTAGGGCCATGTCAATTTCAGTGCATCTGTGTTTCAAACAAATTGCTGTCTACTAGAAACTAACTATGGATACAGAACAATGTGGGAAATTCAGATGGAACCTTTTTGAAAGGAAAATGCCAGCAGGCCTCACACCGTGTTTAAATGTACTTTTGCACATAAAGGAAAATACCTGTTTTAAAAGTGTATGTTGGATAAGGCCCTGCCCTTGTCTAGCAATGTAAAGGGGGTTTGTGCTGTGAAACATATATGGGATGTTATATTCAACAGGCTTGTTTTGATTCAGGACAAAATGAAAGAAAATAAAGGAATTAAACTGCATTGGCTGTATTTTGCAAGCTCCAGACCAGGTATTTCCTGCTGGCTAAGCTAAGGCTTCCCCCAAAAGGAACCACCATAAACTTCCAGGTTTAAACAGCTATTTTATTAAGAAACCTTTCAGACTTTTATCTTTGAAACCGGACTTTGCAGGAATGTAAAACGTTAACAACTTTAATGTCATTTAGTGGGTTTTAATGTAAGACATTGTAGCTTTCACTGCCATATTGGGAACAGAAATGGTAGATAATTGGGTATTCCAAGGAAAGTATACCTGATGCCACTGTGGATTTCAATGCTGACATGCCTAATGATAATTCACACACATGTGTAAAATTATAGAATTTTAGGCCGACTATTTCACACTAAACATGAACAAAAATGAATTGAAGGGTGAAACAATGTCTTACAGACTGCAGAGTTGGACTGGCATGTGCTGCATTAAATATGTAACCTGCTTATGCAATTTGTTAAGATGCCAAAATTGTACAAATGTGCCATTTATGTCAAAAATTGATTTTTAGCTAAAGTAACTGTGGGAGGTTCTGGACATTGTAAAACTCACATAATAAATCTGACATCATGCTCTGGAAACCCAACCAGCTGGGAGCAAGGCATCAACCATCTCCCCTGACCAATCCAGTTGTTTAGAGGCATGCTTAGCTAAGCCTGCCCTGCCGTATAATTCTATGATGTCACCATGCTCTATAAAAGGGTGGCTGACAAAACCCTGGACACACTCTTTCCTGAATTTCCTGAGCCTGTGTTCCTGATCTTCTACATTCATCCTGCCAGATTCCAGATCCCACTGCAAAGCCAAAGCATAGCTGATTCCAGATCCCACCACAAGGCCAAAGCATAGCTGACCATCCCAGCAAGGCCTCAATCCAGAGATCCCACTACAAAAATCCCAATAACCAAAGGGAAAAGCTGTGGTGTTCTTTTGGGAAGCATCCTGAAACCAGACCGGCTTTTTGCTCACTAACTGCATGCCTGCTGCAACCCTGCCATTCAGCTGTCCTGATTATCCGGTGACCAGACCTTTGCTCAGCTGTCATTTGCCAGGAGAGTCTGCTATCCGGTGATCAGAATCTTTTGTGAATAGAACCCTGACTGTTCCAAAATCCCAAAACTCAAATGTGGACTGTGAGCACTTCCCCATCTGTCAAGACTTGAGTGTCGTGCAGAATAAAGGACCTCCGCCCCTAAGTACCGAACAGAGAAATAAGAGCAACTCGCTGTTCAGTCTTTAGGGTCACAGGCGGCAGGTACAGGAGTGCAGGAAAACCCGAGAGCTGCAAAGGAAATAAGCAGGCATGTAATAGGTAAATGGCAGACAAAATAAGACAAGTAAGTTCAGGGATGCAAGCGGGGTGATCTTACCTAAGGGTTGGGTATGATATCCTAGTAGGGAGCAGAGTGTGACAAGGAAAAGGCTCCCCCTGATAGCGTACACTGTACCCTCAGTGAGAAAGCAGCAGCAGGAGGTGGTAAAGTGCTCTCACTGGAAGCCCTTGTGGAGATGGTAAACTGTGGCGTTCACTGTGTGATCTTATTTCGTAAGGTCCAAACACTTCCTGAATGTTTTTGTAGAGTCCGGAGCCGAGCCAAGTTGACGAAACAAAATTGTGATCCAATAGAAGTCCTTAATGCGAAGCCGAGGTCAAAGTACCTGAGGATTGCTGTAAATGCGTACACCGAAACCAGGGGTAATCCAAAAGAAGCAGTCCAAAGTTCGTAATCTGTGGTCAAGAGCGGTTCAATATCAAACGAGAGTTCAAACACCAGAAGTGCCAGACAGAACAGCTGTGAAGCACGGAAAAGGTGCACTCTTCACTGTTTTAAGGGGTTGCTATGGAACCCTGGTCACGTGATCGGAATCTCTGTGTCACGTGACGGAGATTGATACGTGGTACCATGGCAACACTACCCCTTTTCGTGCACGGTGAAAGGCGCCAGGGAAGATGCCAATGGAGGAACGGGCACAGCCGGCTGTTGTAACCCTGCGCCTGCTGGGGCATTCTGGGACATGTAGTGCTGTGGGCCTGTGCCTGTGCATGACAGAGCCTCCCCTCAATGACCCACGACCCCGTTGGCTGGATGGATTGTCCCTATGAAAACGGGAGACGAGAAGTGGGGCACGGACATCAGCAGTGGGAACGCAAGTCCTGTCCTCTGGACCATAACCCGACCAATCAACCAGGTATTGGAGATGACCCCTGCAAACACGGGAACCTAAGACCCCAGTAATCTCGTACTCAGACAAGGGAACGGGGGGTAGGACAATACGGGTAGAGCCAGGGCAGGGCTTAAGTAAAGAAGTGTGGAAGACTGGGTGGATATGCCAAACAGATGGCACTGAAAGACGGTACGCTACTGGGTTCACCACTTTGGTTACTCGATAAGGCCGCACAAAGCGAGGGAGTAGTTTCTGGCAACCAGGAATATAGAGATGTCAAGTGGATAGCCAGACTCTGTCTCCGAGTATATATAAAGGGGCAGGGGCACGCTTCTTGTCAGCGGAAGCCTTCATAGCTGCTTGGGCTTCACAGAGATGTGTAAGGATCTCGGCATGAACCTGGGATAGGTCTCAGACGCAATCAGAGCCTGCAGGAGTACAGGACAGAAGATATCAGGAAAATGGAAGTTACGGGGGTGTTGATCATATAGAGAGTAAAACTGAGAAAACCCAGTAGAAGAATGTGGTGCGTTATTGTAAGCAAATTCAGCCAGATCTAAGATCTGATACCAGGTCTGTTGGTGCTGTAATGAGAGGCATCTTAAATATTGTTCCATAGCCTGGTTGACCCGTTCGGTTTGACCGTCCGTCTCCGGATGTTAGGCGGAAGAGAATCAGACGTCCATACCAAGCATTTTGGTGAGGGCATGCCAGAACCTGGATGTGAATTGCGAGTCCCCGATCAGAAATAAGGAAATACGGATGGTGGGTAGCCCAAATAAACAGAAAATGAATTTGAAGAATAACCCAGCCAACGCGGAGCATTAGGGATACCAGAACAGGGAATACATATGCCATTTTAGTCTAGGAATCCACGACCACCCACACTGTATCAAAACCCTGCACCTTGGGCAGGTCGGTAACAAAATCCATCGTAACCGTGTGCCATGGTCTGGTTGGAATAGGCATGGATTGGAGTAACCCCAAGGGGCGCCACTTTTGAGCACATACTGAACAAGTATTGACATCTTTCAATACAGTAAGAGTTGACATCTTTTCTCATGGTGGGCCACCAACACCAATGTTTCAACAATAGTAATGTGCGTTTTTGTCCCGGGTGTCCGTTAAACAGGGGCGTTGTGGGACCATTCCAAGGCTTGACTGCGAGTGCCTGGTGTAGGTAGGACAAGTCTATCTTGCACAAATGGGAGGCCTTTGTGATAGGCATGGTCCCAATCTGCTAACTGCTCTGGATGCTGGGACACCCATTGGCGGACTGAAGACAAAAGGGACAATGGAGGGGTGCCGAGGCATATGAAATGTCTTTTTTCTAACAGGGACTCAGGAAAGACAGGAAGGGGTACCCCCCCAGGTGAACGAGACAATGCATCAGCCTTCCCATGCGTAAGCCCAGGTCTGTGTTTTATTACAAAATCATAAGCCGCAGAGAACAAGTGCCAGCGTACCTGCCGGCTGTCTATGCACTTAAGGGAGGCCAGATTGTGCAGATTGTGGTGGTCTGTGTATACAGTGGTTTGGTGTTTGGCCCCCAGAAGGTGATGCCTCCAGGTTTGGAATGTGTCCTTGATAGCCAACAATTCTTTCTCCGTGACAGTGTAGTGTGTCTCAGTAATTGAAAACTTATGGCAACAGGGTGTAAATGACCAGAGGACACACAAAGCTGTGAAAGCACAGCACCCAAAGCAAATGACGAGGCATCGCCTTCCACCACAAATCGGAATTCATGGTTAGGGTGTTGGAAAACAGGGGCAGTGGTGAAAGTGGACTTAAGAGTCTCAAAGACAGTTTGCTGCTCATATGCCCAGATGAATGGGTTCCGGGGACTAGTCAAGGCAGTGAGAGGCGCTACTGTAATAATTGGCGAAACCAAGAAAGGATTAGAGGGACTTAAGGTCTTTTGGAACTGGCCAATCCAGGACTGCACGTACCTTTGAAAGATTCATGGACAACCCACCCGGTGAAATGTGGAACCCCACGAATTCAACTTCCTTAACATGAAAAAGGCACTTTTCTGGTTTAGCAAAAAGGGAATGCTTCCTAAGCCGGGTCAAGACCTCCCGCATGTGAGCCACGTGCTCCCGTAGTGTATGTGAGAAGATTAAGATATCATCCAAATAGACTATGACAAACACATCCACGATATCACTGAATACCTCATTCATGAAGCGCTGGAAAGTAGCGGGCGTGTTGCATAGCCCGAAGGGCATGACTTTGTACTCATAAAGCCTGTGTCTGGTACAGAAAGCGGTCTTCCATTCATCAACTTTACGCACCCAAACCAGGTTGTAGGCCCCCCTCAGATCTCATTTAGTGAACAAAGAGGCATGCGTCAACCGGACGAGTAGCGGAGTGATGAGGGGAATTGGATACCGATTCTTCACCGTGATGTTATTCAAGAGCCGATAATCCACACAAGGACGTAGGTCGCGTTCCCTTTTTCGGGACAAAGAATATTGGACTGGCAGCGGGTGAGATAGATGGCTATATATGCCCCAGTTGCAGGGACTTTTGAATATACTCTTTGAGTGCCTGGCCTTCTGACAAGGATAAGGAGTAAACGCAACCATTAGGTACCACAGAACCATGAATGAGGTCAATAGGACAGTTGTAGGACCTGTGAGGAGGGAGAGCCTCCACACACCCTTTATCAAACACCTCTAAGAAATCATGATACACCTCTGGGATGCCGGCTGCAACAGCACCGACCATGGGTGAGGGATGATCCGTGTCCATAGTCTCTGAATCATTCAATGTAAGATGGGCGATAGCGCCCAAAGCCAAGGTAGGGTGTGGCTGGGTGATCATGGAATGAAAGACATTCATTCTGACAGTAGGAGAACTTGAAGAAAACCCAACTATTTGTCCAATCTATGACAGGGCTATGCACCCTGAGCCATGGAATACCCAAAATAAGACCGTACTGAGGTGCAGTGATTAAGTCAAAAGTGAGGGTCTCCTTGTGTGTATCTTGGACAACTAGAGTAAGGGGCTCTGTTTGCTGTTGAATAGGTACCGAAACAAGACCGGTGGCGTACACTGCTTGTACAGGTTCTGGACAGGTCTTATTCTGTAATGGCAGGCAGCATCAAATCAATATAATTACCAGTGGCCCTGGAATCAATAACAATGTGAACAGGATGCATAACATCAGGAGTGGGTACCAGAAGAGCCTGTACCAGGACAGGTCTCATGCTGCCAAACCTGGGAGCCAGGCCAAAGGGGGTCAAGTGAGAACTCGTCCGTGCCCCCGAATCTAGGGACAAGCTTTCTGAAATCCCAGATTCTTGGGTTTTGGCCGCCGTGGACATTCTTTGACGAAATGCCCATTTAGGCCACAGTAGAAACAAGCATTAGCCGACCTCCGGCGTTCCCTCTCTGTGGGAGATATAGGATTACGGATTACCCCGATTTGCATGGGTTCTCCCGATGACTTGGATGGTGTGAAGAATGACAAGGACGTTGAAAAACCAGATTCAGTTTTGCGCTCTTCTCGTCGGGCATTGACCTGCAACGTCAGGTCCACCAGTTCAAGATACTGTGGGAGTAAGGATGGAACTACTGATATGGCATCCTTCACATGGTCGCTTAGACCCTTATAGAAGGCCACAGTTTTCTTGTTCCCGGGCCAGGAGGTCTCGAAGGACAACTGGTTGAAAGGGGCTATGTATTCTATGAGTGGACTCTTCCCCTGCACTAATTTAGTAGTTCTAAGTCCCTCGACTGAGCGTTGTGTCGTGTGTCAAACACCCGTGTCATTTCAGCCACCGATAGATCAAAATCATAAAGGACTTGGTTGTCGCCTACCAATAGGTGGTTAGCCTAAGTACCTGCAATTCCACTCAAATGAGATAATGTAAAGGACGCCTTTGTGGTGGAATCTGGGAAAGCCTGAGGTCTACACAGGAAAGCAAATTTACACTGATTTAATAAAGTACAAAACTTTATAGGATCCCCCTGGAACTTATCAGGGGCGGCCAAGGGGAATGGTGTAGGCACATATACTGGATTCGTGGTAACACTATTAGGGGCAGTAGGTTGTGGCGGAGCATCAAACTCGGGATCAGCGGGCAGTGCATGATGTTCACTCTGTATGGTATCAAGAAGTTGGTGTATAGCCGTGGTGGCGGCAGCCGTGTCTGCCCACAAAACGGTAATGGCCTGTACCAGGGCAGCCACAGGGTCTCCTGCGGATGTGTGCATTATTCAGATGACAAAAAGTGGCTTCACAGTCTGTCAAGACTTGAGTGTCGTGCAGAATAAAGGACCTTCGCCCCTTAGTACCGAACAGAGAAGTAAGACCAACTTGCTGTTCAGTCTTCAGGACCACAGGTGGCAGGTACAGGAGTGCAGGAAACCCCGAGATCTGCAAAGGAAATAAGCAGGCATGTAATAGGTAAATGGCAGACAAAATAAGTCAAGTAAGTACAGGGATTCAAGCGGGGTGATCTTACCTAAGGGTTGGGGTATGATATCCTGGAAGGGAGCAGAGTGTGACAAGGAAAAGGCTCCCCTGATGGCATACACTGTACCCTCAGTGAGAAAGCAGCAGCAGGAGGTGGTAAAGTGCTCTCACTGGAAGCCCCTGTGGAGATGGTAAACTGTGGCGTTCACAGGGCAAGCTAAGGTCCAAACAATTCCTGAATGTTTTTGTAGAGTCTGGAAGCCGACCAAAGTGAGCCAAGTTGATGAAACAAAATCGTGATCCAATAGAAGTCCTTAATGCGAAGCCGAGGAAAGTACCTGAGGATTGCTGTAAATGCGAAGACCGAAACCAGGGGTAATCCAAAAGAAGCAGTCCAAAGTACGTAATCCGTGGTCAAGAGCGGTTCAATATCAAATGAGAGTTCAAACACAAGAAGCGCCAGACAGAACAGCTGTGAAGCACGGAAAAGGCGCAGTCTTCACTGTTTTAAGGGGTTGGATTGGAAACCCGGTCATGTGATCGGAATCTGTGTCACGTGACACAGATTGATATGTGGTACCATGGCAACACTACCCCTTTTTGTGTGCGGTGAAAGACCAATGAAGGAACGGGCGCAGCCGGCTGTTGTAATCCTGAGCCTGCTGGAGCGCCCTGGAACACCGGCGGACCTCCCTCTGCTGCTGTGAGGGAACAGGACAGGATAAAATAGGTGGGCATGTTTGAAGGCACTGCTGGCGCATTCTGGGACATGTAGTCCTGTGGGCCTGAGTGCATGGCACCATCCCAGAGAAACACATAGGGCCTCAATACAAGGAAGGAGGTAGGGGATTACCGGCACCGGTAAGGGCACCGGTGCCGGTAATCCCCACCGCCCTACTACGAGGTCCCTCAGCGGGTCCAGTCTTTAACATGTGGTCAGACCACACGCTAAGTACAGGACCCGCTGAGGGACTTCAGTGCAAATAATGGTACCGCAAATTGCGGTACCGTTATTGGCTCCTTCCCCATTCCCATTGAGCCCTATGGGGGCTCAAATGGGAATGGGGAATGGTTCCCGGGATGGGGACTTACAAATTCGGAGTAGGCCGGTAAGTCCCTATTCCGGGAACCCGGCCTCCGATGGCGGTAAGGGGGTAGCCATGGCGCTAATAACGCCATGGCTACCGCCTTCCGTGTAATGAGGCCCATAGTCTCCCCATCCTGACCCTTTCTTCTTTATTCCACTCTCTAAGCAATCCTACCCATACCCTGGTAACTTGTTAAAACTGTTTGAATTCTCCGTGCACCCTGTCCTTGACTTTCTAAGTGCTAGCGCCATCTCTATATTAATTCTGTCTTGTGTAGATCATAAGCCCTAAGTCATATTTTGAGTAATCAAACTAATTTCCACATAAGGTGGAACGCTGGGGTGACAAGGTTGACATTGCAAATCAACCTTGGATCTTACTGTGTCCCACTTTAACAATATAGTCTTAATCATCTAGTTTAAGTGAAACCTGTCCTGTTTCTAAGCTGATTTTCTCTCTTCCACAGCTTTATTTTACCAAAAACGAACCTTTTCTATCTTGCAAATCTCACCCAGTTCTGTAGCTAGAGCCCTCCTTTCACCTCTATATTTTCCCTGGGCTGTGCATCTGTCCCTCAAGCGCATTCCAAGTCAGTGTTTTTCACCCGTTTTTTGAAAAAAACGTTTTTACATTTAAAACTGCAAACTAGAAGAAATTCAACTTATCCACGTGTGAATTCGCTGCACTTGGTTTTCAATGTCAATCTGTTTTTTGAGCTGTTTGCTCTTGTGATACCTTACTTTATGGTTGATAATGAGATAACATCCCTAATACTGTGATTAAACATTGTATATCATTTTTTAACACACATATAATTAATTATTTTTCAAAATCCGAGTGTCATTTTAGGCCTTTGCAAAGTGCATTGCTTCCATTTCCATTGTGATTATCACCTCATTGGTGATTGCTGCGCAATATACAAATGTGTGTGATTTTTGTGAATTTTAAAAATAAATCAACATTGTATTTTCACCAACCGGCCTGGTTCATGGTGCACTGTGACCCGCAGTATTTGTAGAATGGGGTGTGAGACGGGTCGGGTATCGGCTCAATTTGAATTCATTGAAATTAAAGAAAAAGTATTCATGTTGAGCACCACATCCCAGGCTAATATCAAGTGTCTTGGTCCAGTGTGTGACGCCCAATTGGAATCCATCACAGTAGAGAAACATTACAACAGCAACATTCTGAAAGCTGAGAGCATGGACACTTCTCAAATGGCTCAACCCATAACAAATTCCTGCCCCAAGCCCAAGCCCTCCAACCAAATAGAAATCTCTGATCAGAACTACAGGATCCACACCTGGCCTTTGAATATCAAGTGATGGGCATTTGTTTCATAAAGAAGGATGCCTAATAAAATCGCGATGGCTGTCCCTCGCTCTATTGGTACCAATGTTTCCAGAGTGGAGTCACATGGTCTACCAAGGCCCAGAGAAAGTATAAGGCCAACTGGAGGTGGACAAAGCAGGTAGTGATGCTGCGTTTCTCCTTTATGTCTAGTCACGTTCTTCTTTTTGTGGTCATCGTTTAATTAAACAAAAAAAGCAGACTGTTAAACGTGAAAGCAATCTGGGCCCCAGCGCAAGCAGGAAGTGCTAGAATGGCGTAGGAAATCCAATGGGTGATGACTCATAGCTTTCAAAACTACTGTCTTTGAACAAGCATTGCATTAACAGCCACATAAAATCTGACCCTTTCATTTAAACCTGTTTCAAATATCCACGGATGAGGTACACTTACCTGGGGTTAACGAAGACGTTTTAATCAAAGTAGGGGGTGAGCACCGCTACAAATTACTAATGGTTGAATGGTTGGTTCTCAGAATACAGTTGGTTCAAGGTGCTAACCAACAACGTACCTAACGCACTGGTAAAAACGAAATATATCTGACTAGAAAGACTGAGGTATGAACGCTCACTTTCATACAGCTAAGCTATAAAGACACTCAGAAACAAGTATCAAGAAATTATTCAGCACAGTACTCCAATTACGTGGTCAATAGAAAAGTTATTTAACTTTTGTTGGAAAAAAACGTTTATTAAGTACAGGTAGAGGACAGAGGACAATGCATTTCAGACCAAAATGGTTCTTCCTCAGGGCGAATTCTAGTCTGTACCATTCAAAAAGAACACATTAACCAATCTATTATAGAGTAAAATGATCTGTGAAAATGTCACGACGCTCGTGCATTGTGTACATTGTCAACAGTCTTGTAATGTGAAGCCAAAGTAACAATGAGTATCCGTCTTTCTGCTCGGGCTGCAGTTGGATAATGAAGAAAATGATTCATTCAGATCATCGACCATCCAGGAAGAGCCAGCATGGTTTCACACTCACAGTTTTTCCTTGACAGCTGGAAAGGATGTGACCAACCCTAGAAATCAAAAGCCAAAATGAAACGGGAGCACATCGCCCTAATCAAGGATACCTCTGACATTGCCAAGACCCTATTGGGATATACTGATCTTCTATGTCCAGAAGCACAGAAATAGGTAAAAAGTCTTTCAAAAGTCCCTCCCCAGATAGCCTCCTACAAGGAAGCGAAAACCACTCATCCAAACTTTCTGTAGTAGAATAGGTGACATTACCATAAGTGAGAGAGTCCGAAGAAGACTATCAATGGCTGTTGATCATTCATTATTTAAGGCAATTGCTTGATTGGCACATCGGCCCGTTACTGGTGGTGGACTACTTCTGAAAGGAGGAAATCAAAGAGGTGAACCTGAGAAACAGCTTCTGGCGAGGCATATGCTGAGAAACACAATACAGATCTCTCTGCGGAAAACATGCGAACGACTGGTGTGAAAAGACCGGTGGCAACCACTTTCCATAATGGACACTCCATGCAAACAGACTTTCCTGGATCTGGTTTGCTTCCTTGGAAAGCTGTAAGAACAAACTAGTCATATTAGGCTACCTTGGCCCTGTGGTTGGTGCTATTAAACATGAGGTTCCCAAGTGAAATGTTGGCCGACCAGGGGAAAACATGTTTTCCAAAAGTCATACAGTGAACACAAAATATGCTCCATATGAAAGAACTGAGAATGTCACTTTTTCATCCACGAAACGATAGGTAGGATAAAAGTTTCAATCTAACTTTAAAGAACCTCCTAAATAAATGAGAACAAGCAAACTATTCAAAGTTGGAATATCTGTTACTCGAGATGCAACGCAGTTTTGTCCTTGCAGCCATCAATTGTCATGACATGTGCAGTATTGTCTTTCCAACAATGATTTACGACTTGTCCATCTCTATCACACTCCCCCACACTATATATCGTCCAGATGCAGCAAGCGACATTATAATAAAGACACCCAATGCTGAAGGCTTGATTGTAGGTATAATGTGCATGCCCTCTTGCCCATACTGACAACAAGTTCTTGCCACATTGGCGCGGTTTATATAAAATCACAAATCATTTGAATTACATCATCAGCAAAATGCAATAGTAAGAAAGAAAAAACTTCACTAAATACATAATGTGCATTATTTAAAGTGCTGGTATGATCCACAGAGTTCCATTGGGCCTCATCACAAGTTGGACGGTTGTCCTTAAATGCGGCGGTAACTTTGTTACCGCCGCATTGAAGGGTCTGCCCAATCTCGAGCTGGCAGCATTTACCTCCAGCTCTAACGTGGGGGTAAATCCACTGCAAAAATGCTGATTTTTGGCACAATTACCACACAGTAATAGCCCCAGCGGTAATTGCGCCACAAATTCCCCATTGGGTCCATGGGGAATGGGGAATTCCAGTTACCACCCAACCCGTGATCTGGCCGGATGGTTGCAAAAATACAGTTGGGCGGTATCCCAATTGGGATACCGCCCAACTCGTGATGAGGCTGATTGTCTTTTTGTAGGCGTGTAACTACTGGAGCCACTAGCGAGAGAACCACTTTTATTTGCATACTCAGGCCCGAATTCAGAAGTAGGTAAGTCTCTACACTAGTAACCCAGGGATGAACATCTAGAGAATTTTCTTCATCCATTTCTTCTCTGAGCTAAGTGAATATCCAACATGAATTGTTCTCTCCTCTTAAGATACATATAGGGTACCTGAATAGCAGATACCTTTGATGGAAAAAGACAAAAGGACAACTACTTATGCAATACTCCATGCTTCTTCCATTTTAGGGCTACACCCATAGTCTTGTCTGGTGCTCCCGCCATCTTTCAGTTGCTCATGGGCTGACTGTTCTGACCTCAGAGGATACACACTCCTAGAAAGTGTCACGCCACTTACCTAGGGGCCGAGGCAATCCTTCCACTTTCGGCATGCCCCATCCTGGCGGATTTATCCAGGTTTCCGCCTGGGGGTCCTTGGATTTCCATGTCCCCGGGAGCTTCCGGGTTTCCCATTCGCACTGGGCTGAGCATGCGCGGGCGACCGTGTCTCGCCCTCCGCGCATGCGCACTGCACAGGGCACTCGGGCTGAGGCGGACTTGCTGTCCAAGCCTCACTCTGGGAATGCCAACACCTGGGAAGTGCACGGCTTGTGTTCCAAGCCTCCCGGGTTTTGGATGCCCTTTATTTAGGGTTGGGCCACTTGAACAAACCCCATCTCAACGCGGTTTGTTCTCAGATCGTGTCCTCGCCGGAACTCCCTGAGCGCCAGTTCCTTGTCTCCTGGCCTGTTTCCAGTTCCCCTTTACCTTCCCGGTCCCTTCCTTGGCCTTCCTGACCTTGGCTCCCCGCCTTCTGTTCCTTGCTCCAGGGAGGGGGTCCACCTTGTTCCTTTGGTTCCTATCTGCCCTGGGATGGTTCCCCATTCCGGTTCCCTTCAGTGGGTTGGCCTTTCTTCCCCTGCTCCTGGGTTCCTCTTGCCTTGGTTTCCTTCACCTGCCTCTTGTCCTGCCTTGGTATTCTGCCTTTTGGACTCATCGGCTCCCCAATCCGCATCTACTGCCTGAGATTCTACTGTCATCTGGATCCAGCTGTTTTCAGAGGGACTTTCTACTCGAATCAGGAAACGCCTCCCCTGTTAGTGCTTGCACTGTCCTGACGCCACGTAATCAGGGGAGAGCGCACCTGTGACTGGTTCACCTCCAACCCAGTGCTCATTTCGGGTGGGAGTCGGACCAGTTCCCTGCGCCATTCAATCCCCACTGGACCTCCAGACAGTCTGGCAGCTTCTCCGAGACCATTGACTGGACAACCAGGTACTCAGAGCCCTCGAGACACTTTTCTTAATAGATTGAGACACCTGCCTTCAGATTCTGAGATGGATGAGAACCAAGACCTTCGGAATGAGGTACAAGCCCGTCGTGCCGAGATGACCGCGCTACACCAGGAGAATGTAGAGTTACATCAGATGGTGACACAAACTGTTGGAGCCGCCCATCAGGCAGAAAGCACCATGGCTCACACAGCACCGATCAAGTTTGATGGTGATCCCAGACGTGTGGGCAAATTCTGTAACCATTGTAGGATACATTTCCTCTACAGGTCTACATATTTCACCAATGATAAGGCCAAGATTGGTTACATCTTAGGCAATCTATCCAGAAACGCTCTTGTGGCCTTTAAGACACTCAATGACTTTGTGGCCTTTGAAAAAGCATTCCTGGAAGTCCTTCAGTCTCCCAATTTGGCCTCTGAAGCACAGAACCAACTAATGGGCATCCAACAAGCAAACAGCGATATAATTGCCTATATTGGTTGTTTTTGTCAACTGGCTACCGATTCTCAATGGCTTGATATTACCCAGAAGACCTTGTTCCGTCGAGGATTAAGAGAGGAATACAAGGACGAGTTGTTACACATTCCTGAGCCCGACACCCTCCAGCGACTTATTTAACAGGTTTTGCGAATTGACCAGAGATTGGCCGAGCGAAGAGGAGAGAGACGGCGGGTTGAGAGGTTGTATCCCAGACCACCAAGCATACCAACCGGAACGCCTGTACCTTCGGATCCTAGTCCAAAACCTATGCAATTGGGTGCAGTAAGGGGTCCTTTGTCAGAAGACGAAAAGAAACGCAAGTGAAGTCTGCAATTGTGCTTATACTGTGGGGCTGCCAGTCATTATCTGGGTACCTGTCCTCTGCACCCTCCTAAGCGAGGGGGAAACTAGAGGACCTGTTGTATACAGGAAAGTCTACGACAGGTCCTTCCTTGCTTCCAGTTCTTTCCAGTTCCAGTCCTGTGCTTCAGCACATGCAACCGGCTGTCTTGATGGTTTTGAAGATCAAGCTGAGTTGGCTTGATAAAACGGTAGGGGTCCATGGTTTATTGGATTGCGGGTCTTCCGGAAATTACATTAATGAAAACTTTGCCGGAAACAATGAGATACCACTGTACTCCAGAAGAAACGCTCTGCCTGTGGAGGTCATTGACTGAACACCTCTATCTTCGGGTCCCATACGTCTGCATTCCGTAGGTCTGCTTCTCCAGATAGAGGGACATGGGGAACGGATCGCTCTCGATGTAATCAAGTTACCCTCATACCAGGTGGTTTTTGGGTTACCCTTGCTTTTGCGAAACAACCCCACTATCAATTGGGCGACCCGAACTCTGGTGTTTACTTCTGCCCTTTGTCTTCAGGATTGTTGTTTGCCCGGCACGCCCCAGGACTCCACAACTTCAGCACCTCTTGCATTTGGTAAGGACTCACTTGGTCTGTGTTCCTTGTCTCAAATCCCGCAAGTATATGCCGACTTCGTTTTCCGAGCCAGGAGACATACCTCTACCACCTCACAGACCTTTTGATTGTTCAATTGATTTGGTTCTTGGTGCTGTGATTCCACACGGTAAAGTATATGCCTTGATGCAATCTGAAAGACAAGTTCTTCAGGACTATTTGGCTGACTGTGTCAAGAAAGGTTACATTTTGCCTTCCAAATCCCCTGTTGGATTCCCTCTGTTTTCTGTTAAAAAGAAGAAGGCACCTTCCGTCCATGTATCGATTACCATCAGCTGAATGATATTACGCTAAAGGAGAGGTACCCCTTTCCTTAGATTCGGAACATCATGGAATCACTTCGATGAGCCTGACTCTTCACCAAGTTAGATCTCCATGTGGCCTACCATCTGGTTCGGATAAGAGAAGGAGATGAGTGGAAGAGGGCCTGTAAGACTCCATTTGGGAATTACGAATACATAGTAATGCCGTTTGGTTTATGTAATGCCCCGGCCGTCTTCCAACGATTCATGGACAACATCTTCGGTGACCTGAATGGCATCTCTGTGTGGGTCTATCTCGTTGATATCCTCATTTTTTCCAACACTCTGTAAGAACATTACACGTCCGAAAGGTGCTTCAATGTCTGTCTCAGAATCAGCTGTTCGCCAAAGCGAGAAATATTCTTTTCATTGGAAAAACATAGAGTTTTTGGGCTATGTCATCAGAAGCGCGGGCATACACATGGATTCCGTTAAGGTTCAAGCCATTAGGTACTGGAAACAACCCCACGATCTGAAGTCTCGCCAGCGGTTCTTGGGATTTGCCCATTTTTATTGGCACTTTGTTCGCCAATTTTCACTGGTGACGGCCCGTTAACTCGATTGACCAGCAACAAAATACCATTCCTCTGGGATCCACAGGCTTCCTCGGCTTTAGACTCTTTGAAAACGGCATTCAGTACGGCCCCCATTTTGCATCATCCAAATGACAAGATGCCATACAACGTTGAAACTGACGCTTCTAACTTCGCTGTTGGTGCCGTTCTCCTACAGAAAGATCCTGGATCTGGCGATGAACACCCTGTGGCTTACTTTTCCCGAAAAAACTCTCTCCCAGAGAACAGAATTATGCCATTATTGAGAGGGAACTTCTAGCCATAAAGACTGCATTCGAGGAATGGAGGCACCATTTGCTTGGGGACCCTTCCCCGTGGAAGTACGTACAGATCATCGCAACTTACAATTCTTGCAGTCTTTACAGTGTCGCACTGCTCGTCAAGCCCGATGGGCTTTCTTCTTTTGTCATTACGATTTCCATATCACGTATGTTCCCAGTGCATTGAACTTGAAGGCTGATGCCCTATCTCGTTCCCTGGAGAAAGAAGACGAGAACACCTGTCTGAATATGCCACTGATTTCCCCAAACATTTTCTACTCACACTTTCTTCTCATCTCCAGAAAATTTTACAAGAGACTCTAGCAGACCCAGGTCACGTGGATCTCCTGAAATGGCCACAGATCACGGAATGCAATGGTTTACTCTTCTTTCTGAACAGATTGCACATCCCCACAAGTTCTCTTCGGGCTAACATCCTCCACGGGTTCCATGATTTCCAAATCAGTGGTCATCGTGGCATCAAAGCTACCCAGGAACTGGTATCCAGACAGTTTTGGTGGCCAGGTTGGGCCAAAGGAATAAGACAATATGTGAAGAGCTGTCCTGTTTGCGCCCAGACCAAGACACTGAGGAGGAAGCCTCTGGGATTGCTACGTCCCATTGAAAACCACCCTACCCATGGCACACCATCGTCACCGATTTTATTGTCGAGCTTCCACCATCGGAGGGTTACATCTGCATAATGGTAGTAGTGGATTGTTTCACCAAGACAGCACACTTCATTCCGTTTCTCAGGATACCTACCACATCTCAGATGGCCTTGGCGTTTTTGCACGACATCTACCGGTTACATGGGTTACCAGAGAAGATCATCTCTGATCGAGGAGCCCAGTTCCTCTCCTCCTTTTGATGTGAATTGTGTAGTCATCTCGGTATTCACAGGGCTCTGAGCTCGGGTTACCAGCCGCACACCAATGGTCAGGCTGAAAGAACTAAACAGACATTGGAACACTTCCTACGCTGCTATGCTAATGCCATTCAATCCAACTGGAAAAAGCATTTAGAACTGGCTTCCGATAACAACGCCGCTCACGCCGCCACCGGTGTCAGTCCCTTCTACTGTTCCGCCGGACAACATCCTAAGCTGGTTCCTTTTTGTCCTGTACAACCTAGTGCTGTTCTGTCTGCCGGTCAGTTAGTCATCGCGATCCAGAAAAAACACGAATTGGCACGCAGTACCTTGGTAGAGGCACATGAGCGCATGAAAAGGCAGGCTGATAAAGGCCGGACCTCTGAACCAGACTTTCAAGTGGGAGATTTGGTTTGGCTATCATCAAACAACCTGCCGGTGCACAATATACCCACTAAACTGGCACCCCGATTTTATGGGCCCTTCAAGATTACTAAACGCCTGTCCTCTGTGGCCTTTCGTTTGCATTTGCCCCAATCCTGGCAGGTACACCCAGTGTTCCATATCTCCCTTCTGAAACCTTTTGTGGCAGATGTTTTTGGGCGCTCCTGCCCTCGTCCTGCCTCCATTCAAGTGCATGGGGTCCCCGAATCCGAATTTCAGGAGATCTGTGACTCGCGGATGTGTCGGGATGTGCTTCAGTTCTTGGTGGACTGGAAGGGTTACCCTGCTTGTGATCGCACTTGGGAACCACGCTGTAATGTGCATGCACCCCGTCTTGTTCACGACTTTTTTCTTCGCTACCCTTGGAAGCCTGGGGCCCGGGTCTTTCTGGGAGGGGGCATAGTGTCACACCACTTACCTGGGGGCTGAGGCAATCCTGCCACTTTCGTTGTGCCCCATCCTGGCAGATTTATCTGCACTTTCATCTGGGGGGGTCCTTCGATTTCCACGTCCCCAGGAGCTTCCGGTTTTTCCGTTCGCGCTGGGCTGCACATGCTCAGGTGGCCGTGTCTTGCCCTCCATGCATGCGCACTGCACAGGGCGCTCAGGCTGAGGCGTACTTGCTGTCCAAGCCTCACTCTGGGTACGCCAACACCTGGGAAGTGCACTGCTTGCGTTCCAAGCCTCCCGGGTGTTGGATTCCCTTTTTTAAGGGTTGGGCCACTTGAACAAACTGCGACTCAATGCGGTTTGTTCTCAGATTGTGTCCTCACTGGAACTCCCTGAGCTCCAGTTCCTCGTCTCTTGGCCTGGTTCCAGTTACCCTTTACCTTCCTGGTCCCTTTCTTGGCCTTCCTGACCTTGGCTCCCCGCCTCCTTGTTCCTTGCTCCTGGGGAGGGGGTCCTCCTTTTTCTTTTGGTTCCTAGCTGCCCTGGGGTGGTTCCCCATTCCGGTTCCCTTCAGTGGGTTGGTCTTGCTTCCCCCGTTCTTGGGTTCCTCTTGCCTTGGTTTCCTTTGCCTGCTTCTTGTCCTGCCTTGGTACTCTGCCTTTTGGACTCATCGGCTCTCCAATCCACATCTATTGCCTGAAATTCTACTGTCATCTGGATCCAGCTGTTTTCGGAGGGACTTTCTACTCGAATCAGGAAAAGCCTCCCCTGTCTGTGCTTGCACTGTCCTGACGCCACGTAATCATCAGAGAGTGCACCCGTGGCCTTGGGAGCTGGTTCACCACCAACCCGGTGCTCATTTCGGGTGGTAGTCGGACTGCGTCATTCAATCACCACTGGACCTCTAGACAGTCTGGCAGCTTCTCCGAGACCATCGACTGGACGAACAGGTACTCAGCGCCCTCAAGGCGCTTTTCTTAATAGAAAGAACATCTCGTCCTTCTCATGGCTGTCTATGGCACTCATAGAAATGGCGAGTTGACTGCCAATCAAAACAAACGTGTGCTAGCTTAGCACCAAACCAAATATCTTGAATACATAGATGGCAAAGTCTGATCTCAATTCCAGCAAATAGATGTCTGTATTTACAGGAGGATGTTTAATCAAATACAGGGATCAAGCAGTCTTTACCATTTTATGTGTTTATTTATTCATATATATGTGAGAAACAATGCTCGATTGATCACAAAAGAACATACAATAGATAAAAATCAGATTTGACTGGAAGCAGTAAGCTTACAATGGGGGGACTTTCTCACCAGGTTGTGGAGGGGAGTAAATGGATCTGTCACTGGGTACAATACATAGTGGACATACATAGATTAAGGACAATTGACATTGTTCATTTTTAAGTGCAGATAGTACGGCCAGCTATGCTCGGGAGGCGACCATGATGGGTGGAGTGTGGAGTGGAGGCAGTGGATCAGAGGTGCAGAGGCAGGTTAGAGTTGGGGGGAAAAATGTTGGCTAGCAGGAAGACGAGAGATAGGTTAAGAGTGTAACTCGAAGGCGAGGAGGTAGGCTTTTAGCTTGATTTTGAACAAATCTGTGTTGATTGTTTCTCAGATGTCCAGAGGAAGAGAATTCCATGCAAGTGGCCTAGAAGAGAGAAGGATCAGAAGTGAGTGGACACACAGGGAGGATGAGGAGCCACAAAGGTAGTTGAGGACGCAGAGCAGAGATTACTACGGTATTAGAGTTGGATAGAAGAGGTAGCCTAGGTTACCATCTATGTTTTGTTTTGTTCCAAATGTGTCTTCCCATTAAGTTTTACCAAAAAACATCTTGAAAGATACCTGCCCCATCCAAGCCCCTAAGATTCAAATCATAGAGACATCATTCCATAACTTTAAAGGAGTGCTATGTGATGACATCACCCTAACTACAGTTGTATTATTTTTCAACTTACAAATGGATACCTCAAAACCCTGCACAGTCAGGGTGATTGCCATTTTTCCCTCTGGGCTCCATAGGCTCCCCATCCTGCAGCCACCTTCCAGCAAGAACCTCTGATCGCACTTCCAAAGTGGATAGCAGCTTCCAGACACGTCTTCAGTACCGTGAGGCAGAGCTTTACCTGTGGTGATCTATTCTGAAAGAGTTGCAGCATCTTTCCTGCAACCCACTCACCTGTATGCATCGCTTCCTGTGTCAGAGCAGCTACGGCTGCCATGCATTGGTCATCTCTGTCTGGTGTCAGTATTTAAGATAACAAGTGCTGGAACAGGCAGCCACCTAGGAAAAGAGGAAATCCAAGAAGTCGTCCTGAGACAAATCAACTGTTGTCCTAAGCTGTCTGTCAGCCTGCTCACTGGATGCTTGCTGGCCCTAGTGCCGGCTTCCCTGAGGTCCAAGCAGCCAAAATGTGCCATGGCGTTGACTTCCCCGTCAATCCACATGGTTGGTGCAGGATAAACAGGATTTCATGGGCTTCTAGCTCATGCGTTTCCAATCTCTGGGGCAATTTCTGGTCATGGAGCATCAGTTGTTGGGGAGGATTCTGTGCAGTTACTTGGTATATGTGGCCCTGGGTAGAGTGGACTCTCCAGTGCTGAGGCAGTGGAAACGCCACTGGTTATGTAGAGAACACCTGGTGTTTTCATGTGTAGATGCTGATCAGGAAAGGGTAGCAAGCAGAGTGATAGGGCTGGGTAGCTAATGTGATGCTCAAGGGAGAGACACAGTAAGGGTGACAGGGGTGGGTAAATAATCAGTGTACCACCCTTCCTCCAGGCTTTAGAGAGAGGATGAATCTCAGCTCTGGCCATATGCAGTGCACAGAAGCACCACCCGACCTGTTCAGGTGCAGATGTGCTACTGTAAAGTGTTCCTCAAATCCAGACTTGTTTTCACATAGCATCCCAGCTGCTTTACTCTAACCAACAAGGGAAGGCATTGGGCCTCATTCCGGGTTCAGCAACGGTCTGGTTGAATGGGGACCTACCGGGACATTCCGACCTGTGTGGACCCGGTATGTCCCCATTCAACCAACCATTCCCCATTCCCATTTGAGCCCCCATAGCGCTCAATGGGAATGGGGAAGGCGCCAATTACGGGCCTGCAAATAGCAGGCCCGTTATAAGCGCGCTGGTCCCTTAGCGGGACCCATAAAGGACGTGTGGTCAGACCACACGTTCTTTGCGGCTCCCGCTAAGGGACCTTGGAATTGGGCAGTAAGGGTTTAACGGCACCGGTCTCCTTACCGGTGACCGTTAACCCTTACCGCCCAACTCGGAAAGAGGCCCCTTCTCTTGCTGTTGTCTACACCTCTTTTCACTTTTATCCTTCAACCTTCATTTCATGTTCTGTAAAAGCAATAGTGAATGTGCATTAGTGCAACCTGATCCAGCTACTAAATGTACATACAAACTATTGAATTGCCATAAATCACGCAGATTGAGAATTATGATCTCGCTTCACAAGGGAAAGCAATGAGCCGGAGCTAGCAAAGCAAGTCTGTGAACGCAAAGTCTCACACATTTGGCCCTGGTCTCCCCCATAAGTATGACCTTTTGTATGTAAACCCCCTAACTCTCAGGGGTCTCTCGGGACTGAACAAGTCTGACTTTACAGCGCTCTGTTCGTCTTCAGCCTTGCTCTGGCTGATCTTTTAGCTGGCCTAACCTCTGCGCCCGGCCCTGCCTGCCAACTATGTTTACTTTTGAAAAAAGGATTTTCCACTGGCGCACCTCAACACAGCAAACAATGCATTACTATTGTTTGGAGCACACTTTTCAGTGTTGTGTAAATATTGCAGAATTTTGAAAAGCCGTTTTAGGATGACACACTCAAATGTTTATGTCGTTCAAGGGTTTCCGAGAAAATAGCCACTTGCTTCTCTTCATATTCTGTACCTTGGTCTAGCCCTCGCCCCACCCCCCCCCAACCGCCCGGACCCAGTCCTGAAAACGGCCTGTTCAATCGTGTACACAGAAATATAGTGGTAGTTTGCACTGATTTTCCACCCCAGTGTTTTGCTGTTTGGGCTGTGAGTGGTTGGGGCTGTCTCTATGCCAAACTGTAGGTATTTGTTTGAGGTTTCGGTCTGCTCGTCAAAATGTAAGGGGGTGGAATGAGGGTACAGACGGACATCCTGCCTCAAACATATCTGTGCCCATGCATCCTTTCAGGAATTTTCCTAAGTGTATTTTACTGTATCACGTTGTTTTATTGGCACCCTGTTTAAATACTAAACACCAGCCTCAAAGTTTTCAAGACACTGAGGTCCTCCCAGCCGAGCATTTTTGTCCACTATCAAATACCTTCCTGTTTATATATGTATTTGTATCTTGGGTGGGACTGAAATTGTGTGCTGAATATCCTCTTTCTAAGATTGAAGCGGTAGACTGGAATATTGATGGCATATGAAAAGATACGGGAAGGACCCTGTGTTGCAGGACACTATTAAATAACAGCAAGATAAGTGCATGTGGGTTGCATAGTCCAAAAAGTCAAGTGTATGACCGGTATTGGATCAACTGGACCTATATCCATAACCAGGTGATTGACCTGTTCTCACATATTAACCAGATCAAAATGGAAATGCTATGGCAACCGCTTTTGTTTTTCTGGGGCCAGTCACATCACCTGGAGTGGCGACAACTGATGCCGACAAACGTTAAAGCACCAGTTTTAAGAAAAATTGTCTTGAATATGAGAAAGTCAGAAGATGTGAGTCGGCTTAATGGTGGGAGCAAGTCATGTTGAAAAAAACGACTTGAAAGTAGGAAGAATACTACACAGTTTGAATATCACAATGTTCCTAGAATATGAAGTTGCGATTCGGGAGCTCTTGAAAAATAGGAAGGACTTCTTTAAGATTCATCAAGTAAGATGTTGACCTTGCTTGAAAAGAAAGTAGATCAATTCACCTTCAAAGAAACAGTAACCATGATACAGAAAGATTTGAACGCTATGAACAGAGTGTAAGGGGCCACTGCTTTTCTTAAAAGGTGGATACAGACATAAATAAATAGTAAATGGAAATTGAATTCCT
This sequence comes from Ambystoma mexicanum, assembly GCF_040938575.1. NCBI lineage: Eukaryota > Metazoa > Chordata > Amphibia > Caudata > Ambystomatidae > Ambystoma > Ambystoma mexicanum. The sequence continues at coordinate 836,798,850 of NC_090923.1, forward strand.
TAAGGAGAGGCCATATCATGGCTTAATCTACATTTCATTTGCCTGGATTACTATATAATGATCCTTCCAAAGGTCCCCAAGTCCCCACAGAAGCTAAGTCCTTGAGGGGTAGGGACACAGAGCTGCCTGTACAAGGTCAGGCTTTCTTAGAAGAGGTTAAATATTTGGCTTTGGAAAAGCTGTAAGCCAGTCAAGGCCAGCATATGCAGTGGAGCAAACCAAAGAGGGAAACAGAGGGGAAACAATGGTATGCAGAGGAGCAACAAGAAGCTAAAAGGGGTACACACAGGGGAATTGTACTATCGTCATCAGAATAAGACCCAAGGACCCTTTAATTTCAGGCTCTCTGCTTAGCATAAAAGACTAATGATCCTCCAAGATTCGTTGTAAGCTTTTCATCACATGTACAGAATCTGTCGGAAGTAGCTGTAAATAATCTGAGATTTTGGGCCTCATCAGTGGTTGGTGGAGCAGTGATAGCATTAATGCTGCATAACCGCTCCGCCCGATCCCGAGTTTGGGTGGAAAGTAGCAGATTTACCTCCAGCTGTTCCACTTTCCACCCATTTGTGGCTCTATTACCGTGGTACTATTAGTGCCCAACATGCCCCATGTACTCTTAACAAAATGGGGAGTAACAGCTTTACCGCAACTCTGGATCCGGCACTAACAGCACCGGATAGAGTTGCTGTAACAGTATTTGCGTTGGCGGTATCCCAGAGGATTTAGCGCCGGGATACTGCTAAACTTCTGATGAGGCCCTTTCTCTCTTACACAGTTATTAGACTGTGTTGAAACCTGAAGAGTTGTATTACATTATTACTTCCTATTAAGGCATGCGCCACAAAAAATACGGATTCCACACAGTTGTTTATCTGTGATCCAACTCAAATTTTATTGAATGGCAATTTGTATTTCAAAAACTGGCCATTTGCGATAACACATGTTTCGGCAAACACAACGCTTTTCTCAAATCAGGGCAAAATTCCAAAAAACGGAATCAATCAATTCTAAAGTAAGTGTAATTTTTCAAAAAGCTTTGAGTAAGGGGTATGTCATGGGTTGAATCCCTCCTGAAAAGTCTTTAGTTTCTAACGTCCGTGCGTGGGTACGAAACGCATGGACATTAGAAACTAAGGACTTTAGAATCGATTGACTTGCAAAATTTCACATGCATGCAACACCGTTTCCGAGCTACAAGAGACCATAGGGTGCAGAGGCCCATGTGTTGGTATCCCTCAAGAAGTTCTTCACATCTTCTCACTGAATAGTTGTATGCCATCTTACTAGATCAAAGATGTACGCAATTTTTGCAACGAAAGAGAAGTCTTCAGTTAATATATTATGTGCAATAGCACCATGGCAGAGTTAGATACGATGTAAGTCTTGAATCACCTTGCCTCTGAGCCAGTGATCTACAAGGAAAATATAGGCCTAATTCAGGGCCATCTTAAGGTTTTTGGGGCCCTGGGCTTGGACATCTTTGGGGCCCCCCTCAATCAAACCAAAGGAATTAAGTGATCAAGTATATCTGGTGGCACACTTCCCCTTACCTCCCCCCACTGTGGGCAAAACCCATAGGTAGACATGCTGCCTCGCAGCATTCAAAATAAGCATGTTTACTCCCTTTAAGTCCCCTTACCCTCTTCATTCTTTCTCTAATCAGATTGATAAACAAGTAGCCTTTGAAGGCCAACATTAGCAATCTACGAAGAGGTTACTTCTCTTCTAGTATAGAAACAGGATACTTTTTGTCAATTGCATCAGGGAAGGTATGCAGCCTGTAGTAGTAATGCAGTACTGTATGTAAAAGTTACATGTAACCCAGAATAGGCAGAGAGCACACATTAGCTGACTCAGAGAATGCAAAAGTGTTCAAGCATGGATAGAGTAGACCAATTGTAAGTAAGGAAAACGCTACACATACCATAGCATGGATAGTGGAGGCAGATTAGAACCAGGAAGGTGCCTCTATCCAGACAGACTGAGATTAGAAGTGGGGCATGACTTTCAAATAGCGTTGCCATTAGAGATCAAGGGAACAAGTGCCTGTGGTGTGCAGTATGTCAATGCTCAATATTATAGTGGAAGCAACCCTATAGCCAGTGAAACCCCGAGTGAGGCTTTTATGAAGATCATACCCTGAGAAGGAAATCACACTGAGCGGCTGACAATTCTGAAAGGTTTAGGGAATGGCAACACTGAGAGGTTAGGCAATACAAGATTACATGAGATGCCCAGGATCACATGCTGCTTAAGGGGTGAAGCTGGGATTTGTGCCAACCCTGCAATTTCTGCATTTGAACACTTTCTTTTCCAGCTCTTACCATGTACTAAAACAATCTCATTTTATAAAACTGACTTGCAAAGTACACAAATCACATTTCAAAACCTGACAATTGTTAAAACCAAAATATTACAGAAGGGTGTTACGGAAAATGGGAATGATTCTAGCTACATTCTCTCCATAATCAAGGGAAGTATATAAGTACCAGCATACCAATCGATGTGTTTTAACAGATTTAATCTAGGTATGTCTTTTGTACTTTTAAGCTTTAAATACTTCCAAAACAATGGCTTGTGAAATTGTCATTCATAAACGTGCAGAAAAACCTTTGACTTTTATACAAAAAGCAAAACGTTGTTTGTGTCAAACGAACAGACCTTAAAATATGCTTGCCCAATGCCTACAACATCTGGTCCGCTCTCTCCTGTCTACCACCCCATCCACTCAAATGGCCTACATAAGAAGAAAGATCAAGTAATGAGCTAAACGATGCCACCAGCAAGCAAGAAAGCAAACCACACAGAAGACAGCACAGTAATGCAATAGATATATGATTTGACCAGGATCACTGTATCGTCTGCTGGCAAAGCCAGGATACAAGCATGAACACTTTGGTTCCACAGTCTTTTATTCACCTTTCGGATTAGTTTATGCTCATCTTTGGAGGGGATTGCCTAGGTTTTAGAACGCCCCATCTGACAAACCAATTTCTAGACCTTCACCATACGAATGACATGTTAGTTTTTATAGCAACCGTATCTGGTGCAGTAGCATTGCTGATAAAAGCACCGCTTATGTTGCAAAACCAAGTACATATGCAGGTAGGTTTATAAACTTCAGACATAGGAAAGGTTCAGCCAGCCTTGCTGGAATGTGCTCTTCTAATCTTTCATATCAACACACATCTCTGCAATGTGTGCTTAACATGCTGAGCTAGCGTCTGAACCAAATCTGGCACTCAATTTATCAATATGGATTTCAACTTTGGCTATTGCACATGATCAACTTAATTCCCACAAGAAGGAAAGAATGCTACAGAAGTTGCGCAGTACGGAACACACAAACTATGTATTCCACAGTGAACACAGAAAGCATTACATGATTAATTGAGCAAGGCAGAATGTACTTGTCAAAACAGACAGACAATAGGTTTAGCGCCTCAGCAGCATGTCATAAAATCTCCTGGCGTGTGCTATTTAAGTCTGGTGAACAATGGAATCTTACTTTAGATCAGGCAGCCTTGTGGGGGGCCCCCTCCAAGGTGGGGGCCCTTGGCAAGTGCCCCTTTTGCCCTCCTATAAAGACGTCTCTCGGCCAATTGATGCTTTCTCTATAGATGCATATTGCAAACAATGAAATCTAGATTCTTTCCATCCATTTGGGAATTTCATTAATACTTAACATTTTCAAAGTTTGGGGACAGATGACAAAAACATTATTTGATGAGCCAGGACCTTCAGGAACAGATGAGGATGACTATAAAAAACAGTCAGACAAAGTGGGTGGGGCTGCTATTGATCTTTAATATGAAAGATCATGGGTCAAAGGTCCAATGACAACTGGTTACTAAGACCAGGACCCTACAGAAATGGTGCCTTCCAGTTTAACATCTATTCTGATCGGAGGCCTTCATATAACTCATAAGCAATTAGATGACTTATCGAGCCTGCAAATTAAGAACTACCTCATTGTATGTCTTCCCCAAGGTACACAAAGCAGATTGCTCACCAATTGGCAGACCCATAATCGTGTCAATTGGAAGTATATGAGAAAATGGCTCTGAATATGTTGGCATATTGCTACTCCCGTTTGTATCCAGCCGTCACTGGATTCAAGAGTTGCAAAGCATGTGCCCAATTCTCAATGAACACGCTTCCTTGTCCACTGAACCAACTGTCCTGGTAGACGGCTATGCTGTAAGCCCTTGACCACATTGCACCTATTAAATCTAGAAAGCCTAAACCACGAGGCTCACCTCAACTCTTGGTTTACACCATGGCTGAGAATCCTACGCAAAGAAAAACAGAACTTAGAAGCGCGCTGGAAAAGTAATCCTAATGAAACTAATGAAGCAAGCATAGCCCTAGCCACTCTGAACTACAAAGAGGCTATGCTTCAGGCTAAAAAAAGACACCTATAACAAGCATATCGAACAAGCTAAATCAAATGCCAAAGAGTTATTCAGAATACTAAAAGAACTGGAATCCCCTGTCACCCTAACTGACACCTGTACCAAAGACAGTACATGGCGCACCAATATTCACAAGGCGCTCCTTGGTAAAATAGCTACCCTCCAAACTAAAATCAATGACAAAACAACCTGTCTGCAGATCGACCTGCAACCCAAAACCCTTCAGGTCAGAAATAACAACAATTTTGACTCCCTGAAAGAATTCAGCTTTTCGGCCCTCTCCATCACCAAAGTTGAAATTATTACTAACAATCTGAAACCTTCCAACTGCCAGGGTGACTTATGCCCTGCTCCTATTACCAAGGAGGCCTCGCATAATCTAGCTCCTTTCTTTACCACGTTCATAAATTCCTCATTCAGCTCTGGGATTGTCCCTGACAACCTGAAGGACGCCTGGGTCATCCCACTCCTTAAAAAACCCTCATTGGATGCAAACATACCATCCAATTACAGGCCCATCACTATGGTGCCATTTTTGCTAAAGATTCTTGATCGAGCTGCCCATTTACAGATCCAAGATTACCTGGAAACTAACAAACTCCTGGGTTTGAGACAATCAGGTTTCCGTCCATGGCACGGTACTGAAACCACCCTTATTGATCTTAAAAAACAGATTGAAGACCTAAAAGATAAGGGTAAACTGGCCCTTCTTTTCCCACTAGAGTTATCTGCGGCGTTCAACCTTGTAAATCACCAAATCCTTTGTCGGCACCTCAAACTAGCTGCCCACTTTTCTGGCAAAGCATCGGCATGGATCAGTTAATTCCTGGATAACAGATCCATGAGGGCTTTCTCTCCACATCCGGCCACTGAACCCTCACCAGTCACCTGCGGGGTACCACAAGGATCGTTTGTTTCCCCTACACTTTACAACGTGTTTACGAAGCCACTATTCGATATCCTGGACTATCTGGGTGTCACCTGCACCAATTACGTGGATGACACCCAGATACTCATCCCCATTACAGGTGATCATACAATCGACACTCTTGCCATTAACTCCATCTACCAAGTCATCCAAGCCTGGATGGCGCATCATGAACTATGTCTGAATGACTAAAAGACAGAGCTTCTCATCCTAGGCTCTCACCAAAGGCTCAACAAACTAGACCCTTTGTTTAAATCTTTCGTCATTGATGGTAATATCATTAAGGTCACAAATGATACTCAAACACTAGGCATCTACACTGACTCACCCTCTCTCTTGCCAGACAAACTAATGCAGTATCTTTCGCTGCAGCTTGTACATGTAAACTCATCACAGCATGCCACCCATTCTTATCACCAGCCAACTGTACCACACTAACCAGGACCCTGGTTATGTCCAAAATTGACTATTGTAACACCGTCTATCTTGGCACCAACCATTGCAATATCAACAAGTTACAGATCATCCAAAACAATGCCATTAGAGCTGCTCTAAACATCCCCAGGAACCATCACATCTCTGACACCAGACAAAGCATCCGATGGCTCTCAATAACACAAAGAATGTCTCTAAAAGTACTAGCTCTAACCCATAAATGCCTCGCCAACCAAGCACCCAGCTCTCTGGCCAGTAGATTCTCTGTTCACACAACCAACAGATTCCTCAGAAGTGCCCAAACTAACTGCCTCTCCATACCCCACTCAACCTTCATAGATCTGGTGGGATTAGCTTCCCAGTCATGGCGTGAAACTCTGGAACTCGCTACCTAACCCACTTAGAGCAGAACCCTCCTTCCCAGCATTCGAGAGTAAGGCCAAAGCCTGTCTGTCTGCCCAAGACATGCCCCTGATTCAGACCGCTCGCTAGCTACCTCTTATGCTCTTGTCTACGGCTTAACTTGGTGTGTAAATATGTAATTAGCTGTCCTTATAATTTGAATCTATATATAATTTTTGTAAATATTTTCCTGTTTCATGTACTGCTTATTATCCTGCTCTGCTATGTTTATACTGTGTTGTAACCTAAGTGATGCGCCCGAATGCCCTTGGGCCTTGTGCGCTATATAAACAAAATAAATACAAATACAAATGTGTGCAATCGATTGGAAGACCGAAACATAGAAAATGAGAGCATTTTAGTTACAGTAACTGTAGTGTCATGATGTACTGCAGTGGTCCCCCTTGCCTCGTGGAACCCTAAAATGTTGATTAGCAGACCCCTCAGAGAAGCGGTGAAGGAGGAACCACTGCATAAAATAGCATAATATTGCAATGCCAGTGCAGGGTGAGTTCCAACTCTGCAGGATGTTTGCCCTGGCAACCTCTCTGATTTGCTAAGGAGGCCTTCCGATGTGGTGAATTTGGTGGCCGTTGGGAGAGGATGAGGGCGTAATTGAGCCTTCACAGTGGGTGGACTGTCACAGTGGGTGGATGAATAAGTTTGCACTCTGCAGACTGAATACGAGTGAAGTGGGAAAATGTAACACAAGACTCCCACCAATCCCCTCACGCCCCTGGCCTAGAGGATCACGTCCCAGGCACCTGCCACGAGAGGAGTTTGCCCATCTACCAGACGATCAAGTACCCTGGTACAAGAACATACGGATGTGCCCACCAGCCTGTCCTGTCCATGCCAACACCTGCGGCATGGATGAACTCGACTGAACCATGCAGCAGTAAATGAACACATCGTTAGAGATGCCATGACGACTTAGCCACAGGTTAGCATACCTATGCGAACATACACACTGGACACTCCCACACCAATCTACACGAAGAACATATTCAGTGCTACGACATAGATGACGGACACACTCACTGACGCGCACCTTTATTATTTTTCACATAGGCTTTCCAAAATGCTGAAACGCAAGACGCATAATGAACTCATCTATAACGCTTGCTCGCGCTTCTCCTAAACCCATACATTGCAATGAGCAATATAATGAAGACACGACACTGGGGATAAAACAATATGGTTCCATAACCTAAAGCGCGGTGTATCAGACATCTCCATCTATGCACCAGGCCCAAGTAGGCCGCAAGCAACAGCTCCCATATACGTTGAATTAGCAAGAGTATAGTTGCTGACCCTGCAGAATGAGCCCGGCGATGACTGACAGTCAAGGGCGCAATGTTGCAATCTCGTACGCCGTGAGCCGACGCCAAGGTCACACCTGCAATTAAAACCAGGCGCATGGTGGAAAAATACAATATTAATTGTGCAGAATTCTGCTTCAACCACGGTCTCACCTCACGTGATCAAGCCAAATCTGACAGGGTGCCAGGCCCAGGAGAAGGGAGGCACCGAAACCCCCGTTTCAAGACACCAGCAGATACAATGAAATGATCCAATGGACATCTGCAGCGGTGGGAGTAGTCGGCCTTCAGGCATACCAATAAATCTTCACGTTGTCTGCACATAATTATAGTGAAACATTGTTGCAAATGACAGGTGCACCGCGAGCTGGGAACAACAATGGTCCCAGACTGGGGGGCTTGTGCGTGGACCAATCAGAACATGAGGTTCTTATCACTGACGCCATTAACATTGACCAATCCCCAGGGATCCTCATGTAACAATTCTCGTGTATCAATTTGAAGGGACAACCCAATTATACCACCTGACTAACCCTTAGCCACTAACAATGCTCTCTATACGTATGCTATACTAATCCTACCACTCGAGGAGCCAATCCAGAGTGGCGATAGGTTTTTTGCTAACTTTCCCAGGTGAGGCAAGTAGCGCGTCATACTAAGGTAAAAAGGGCCTGCGAGCCCCACGAATTTGAAGTGTATGTCAGGACGGACGCGTACGCTCCTTGACCTATCCCTGCCGTTTTGTCTAATAAACAGCAGAATCACCTTGCTTCTTGCGTGTGTCTCATACTCAATTTTTTGGGCTATACGGGAGGAGTTGGGGCCTCCCTGCCCAGAGGTCCGTGGACGGCCCAGCCGACCCCGGCAGAATTTCCCCCCGACACGAGGCAGACCGGCTCAATCCATTGAGCCCCTCCCCTCACAGAACTTCACCACAATCTGAAGAAACAAATGCCCAGCCTATCTCTGCACATGTAAGGTGGGGGGGCATCCCCAGTCCCAGAGGAGACAGCACTATATATAAACGTAGAGCTCTGAAACACCCAAGTAAAGCCATCTTAATATTCCCCCATTATGGCCAATGTTACTGGCCAAATGTGCTAGAAATGCTCCAATTACTTCTAGGTGTGTTGAACATGTCTTGGGGAGATATCCTAAATCCGAGTGAAAATTCCACTTCAGGTTTTTTCGGTTTGACCAATGATGCCCAAACCCGAACAATACTCCATTTGACATAACATTTCCAAAAAGTTGCTTTGAGGAGAACACCCAAGGTAAACCAAATTCCCTTAAAAGTGGTCTTTAGATGCTCCATGGTTTGACCAGTGTTACAAGCCATGTGTGGTTAAAAAGCACCACTTGCCAGTAAAATTCCATGAACCCCAAACTATGTAAACAGTAACTAAATGTCCATTAAGGGCCTTATTACAAGTTCAGAAGTGCAAGGAAAAAAGTGGCAGTAATTCTGTTACTGCCACATTTTTGGGCAGTACCAGAATTACCATAAAGCACGACCAAATTAAAACTTTGGCAGATTTACCATTGGCAGAATTACTTCATGGAAAATCTGCTGACTTATGAAGGAAAAGTTGTGGATTCACCTCCAGCTTCTTGCTAGAGTTAAATCCTGCACTCTACCTCCAAAAATCAGCTGATTTAATGCACGGTAACTAAAACAGTTGGTAAATGTGCCAACAATTCCCATAGAGTCCTCCGGACTCAAAAAATGGGGAATTACACCACCCTACCACCACGTGTAATCCCATGGCAACTCCACGGGACCAGATGTCGGTAACAATAGATGAGTTTGGCAAAAATTAATCAGATTTACTGCTGAATTACGATTCAAACTAAGAATGAGGCTCTAAAACTAATAACAATTATTATTATAATTTGTGTAGCAATCGTTTTGCTAGCCCCTAAAAGTTGATACGTTCTGCCGAGGATCAGATGTTGCTCACCTTTTTCTTTGATACACAAGTGTTACTCATTGGCTACCAGAGGTTGGAAACTTATCCTCTGTGCTGCAAAACTCATGAACCTCCTCCCGTCAACATCGGACTTGCCCCATCACTTCTGCAGCTTGGAAAAGAGCTCAAGACCTTCCTCTTCAAGGAATGGCTCCTACTTAAGACCTAGGTCCACACACCTTACACTCCCACCTCTGCGAGAGACTCTGTGATCTGCTCCCCAATGACTACCTCCCATGCTGGCAATAGCCCACCCTCCCTTGTTAGCTTCCCACTTCGTTTTCCTCTGCTTTCCTCACTGTGCTCCTCTCCCTATGGTTGTAAAGCACCCTCTTCATTTCCAAGGCTACGTCCATGCTCACTAAATATAATAATAATAATAATAATAATAATAATAATAATAATAATAATAATAATATTAATACACTTCTGATATACCACAGTTAGTCACAGTGACTGCATTAAAGCCTTACAGCATGCTTTTTGACAAAAGTAATAGTCCCTCTTTTTTTAATAACTCTTTTTATTAATTTTGACAAAACAAGAAAACAATATGAATACACATTAGCAGCACAGGCAGCGGGGTCTTAAGAGAAACAAAGTGGACAGTTGGCATTCAAGGTCATAACTGAAGCCTCAAGAGTTCACTGACTGCGGAGGAGGCGAAAGAGGGGCGCTCCATAGTTCTTTGGGCTCAATGTTTATTCATCTCACTTCCCCCATATTTACAGAAATTTCCAGGGGCATCCCTTGGCGGTGTAGATGTGTCGTTCCATGGAGGCACATCTGTTCATTTCGTTGGACCAATGGTCTATGCATATTTTGTCTGCGGAGCACTAGGTGGTGGCCGTTAATCTCTTACCAGTCCATAGCGCCACTCCCAGGAATGCTTTTTCGTATTTGGGTAATAGTCCGTCTTAAAACAGTTAAAGGTCCTTGTAGATCCAGTGGAATGCATATTGAGTAACAATGGTTTCCTCTACAAAGGCATGTTGTTATTGCAAGAACTAGGAGCTACTATGGGACTGGGTTTGCTGACGTATATGTAAATATTATGAAACTGTAGTTTGAGGAAATTGTCATGTCTGACATGAGATTTTCCATCTATGCCAGTGGAATTTGGCTCTGGCATAGATATATTGATGATGTTGTCTGCATCTGGACCAGTGATGAATCAGGATGGCTACATTTTCGAGATTACCAAAACACGTATACACAGCAGCACACGTGTTGAAGAGAAACTGTAATCTGTCTGAGTCTTAGAAGAAGACATTTTTGATGTATGAAACAAGGTTTTGTTGCTAGATTTTACAAACCTACAATTACTGAACCTAGAATTGCTAAGGCTAAAGTTGAAAATATATTTGACCTCCTCAGAGGTCAGCTATAAGGGTGAGTTGAAGGATTCATCTAAACCCTTCAGAATTATTACAAAATGTTACACACAACACGTTTCTTATAGGAATTGAAGTGGATTTGCAATTATTCCCTAACCATTTGATTGCATTACATAGGCTCTTGACTTAAAGCATAAAAACATCATCAACGTTTCCATAAGGGTAAAACAAACTCCCAGCCTTCTACCTGATTATTCTGCTGATTTAGATGTGGTAAATTTTCTGTTTAAAAATAATGCCCTTTGCCATGGGCTTCACTGGCTAGTACTGCCACAGAGTCCACGTTTTAGGCACTGGCCCCATTACCAGTTGGTGAAGCCAATAGGTGTGATGCTGGAAATGGATTGGAGGGGCAGTGCCTCCATGTCCTTGTCCTGTACTCCCTTACCACATGTGTCCTGTGCTGTTTTCTACACAGGAGTCCAGTTGCGACTGGCTGTGCAGCTCTTTCTCTTTTTTTTTTCTTTATTTGCTTTGGTTTATATAAACCTTTACAACCAGAATAGTTAATATCAAAACAATTTAACAATTCTGTAAACCTTTAAATACCAAATAAATAGTAAACAACAACAGATTTTCCAAAGCCATAAAACATCAACAGAAGGATAGGGAATTCAAATTTTTTATACTTCTGCTTACTTCTTAAAAGAGGACAATCACTCATGCGATGACATTATTTTATCTCTGACTCAACGCAATCCATATACCTCATTACATTTTCCATATTAAATTTCTCTAAAATATATAAGAACACATATACCAGGATGAATTATTCAAGAACACACACGTTTTTAAGAAAAGCGACAATTCTCATGTTTCACACCATTGATCTTCCATGTAGCATGTCATACCACAATATTTCACAATTTACTTGACAAGTGTCAATTACAAATTGGTTAAAATATTCTAATCTTCCTGCCATTAATTTCGGACATTTGAATAAAAGATGATATAGCGTTTCCCTTTTTCCATCCACACAACAATGCCTAAAAAATGTGTATTCATCCAGAATAGGATACCGAGTGTTTCTAATTTCCTGAATATTTAATACATTTAGTCTGAATCTCATCACCAAATTCCTAATTACTCGATCCGGACATTTCTAAAAGGACACAGACTGTGAATATACATTTGAGTTTAATAATCGGGCATTATTTCCTACCCAATCAAAAGCTTTAACCAATGCTTTGACTTTTATTGGTTTGTCTAACAGTTTTTGTAAGGATATGCCTATTAGGAGTAGAGATTGCTCTACACGTTCTTGCAGATTTTTCATAAAAGCACCTTTTTTATCATCTGCTAAATAGCTGTATAACTGTTTCCTGTTCTCCAACAAGCATTTCCTCAATAGGGATGCTTTTTTTCCATATCATACAGCTTTCCAGAGAGGACAATCCAAGGTCATATCCAACTTTAGGTAGAAAATACAAAAATACAAAACATTTTCTTCTTATACAATTCTATACATGCATAGAGGGAATATCTACCAAATTTCCTTTCGATGACCTTTAACTGTTTAGCAGCATCTTTTGCCTTACACTTCAAAAAATGTTCAAACAATTCATGGACGGTACACTTAAAAACATATAACCCAGAAATGTCATTGATTTATGTATTGTGATCCTAGTGCCATTGCAGTCTCTTGAGAATCCTAAGGATTTCCTATTCCCTTGTCCCAAATTTATTATTACTGTTTTTTCAGCATTTATTTTTAGTTCCAAGCCTTTTATGTAAGAGACAAAGGGCCTCATTACGACTGAGGCGGAACAGGTTAACGGGCTCCGCTAAAGGAGGCGGACCCGTTAAACCCGTTCCGCCTCATTACAAGCTCCCCTCGCGGGACCCTGTAAGTAACGCCTGTTCAAACCAGGCATCCTTACCGGGTCCCGCGAGGGGAAGACGGAGAAAACAAAGGCCGCTCGTAATCGGCCCGTTGTTTGCTTCCTCTCCCATTCCCATTGAGCCCTATGCAGGAAATCCTCCGCATATGCACACCAGTTCACAATTAACTCACCCACTTTGGGAGAAGCTAAGCCTATTCCCAACAGAAATTGTCCAACAAAAGCTACATAAAGATTAAATAAAATGGCAGCACGTGCGCACCCCTGCTTTAAGCCGTTCTTTGCATTGAATGGGTTAGTCATTAGTCCATCATTAGTTAGCCTTAGACTTTTACTCTGAGACCCCCGACCGGCCCATAGAGTCAGAGTTTGCTCAGAAGCACTTTAAGACAAGATAGCAGCACCCGTGAGATGGATGGGGTGCAGATTCATTACTCCAACACCAATTAAAAAGAACAACTCAAACGGTTTGGCAAAGGGAGTCCGTTTAATGACAAGTACAGAAAACGGGGAGTTATGAATATCAGCAATGATGCGATCTTCCTTCTCGCTTCAACTCCAACGAACTTCATACAAGTTGTAACATTTATACTCAAAACTCGTCATCATTGACGTGTAACACTCAAAAGTTGACATGTAATTCTATTGGTTAGGAAAAGGTAACTTTACTATAGGTACTATATCTGTATATGGTAACGGAGTGAGGGGATTGGGTAAACACTGTCAGGTGGGCATCTAAGCCCTTCCTCTTAAATGACTACTGCAGACGTCACTAAAAGTATGACGTCCTATTGGTTCTACTAACTATAGGACCTGAGATTATTTGGTCCATTGTGATTGGGTTGGCACCAACCCCATGCATACTTTTCTACTTTGCTTAGCGGCATGCAGAATGGTCAGCCAGGTGCGAGGTGCCCCTTAGTTACCCGGCCTTCCTCCAGTCCTTGTTTCAATCAATCATAACTTTCTCCATGTGTCAATTATTTCATTGCGGTTGGCCTCAAGACTGCATCTTCTGTCTGGAAAAGGTTCTGATATCTTCATCTGGCCTGGTGCCAGGCATAGGTATGACTCATTTCTTCTCTCTCGGCTGGTCACGTGATTCAGACACTGTGAATTTGCCTCTTTTCTATCAATTAGTGTATTTGATTTTCATTTCACCCACCACCTGCCTTTGCCTTCTTATCTCGACCTTTCAGAGGCAGGATATTCTGTCCTTAGTTTCAATGAAATGTAGCTACTGTTCGTATCTTCTATTGGTATGACCTTGGTTCTCCTGGCACAAGTTTCCTCTGCTGAGTTTAGTTTCAGCCGTCTCTTCTTGTTTTGCTAAATGTGAAGCTTGTACACATATGGCCTTTAGTAACCTGGGTTGATTCTGCTTCTTGTGCAAAGTAGAAATATACTTATAATAAGGTGCTTCATTTGAGGTAGATTATGTATAATGGCGCATGCTGCACTATTCTTCTACTAAACATAGCAAGCCACATTGTTTTCTTAGCTATCTTGAGGTTCCAAGCATATTTAAAGGTGTAAACTGTTCAAATACTTTGCCACGCTTACAGCTTAAGCTTCTTGTATTTTGACATTGTCCTTTCACTTTAGGTTCACGATATCCTTGTTCATGGTGTTTTGTCTCTTTGTATCATTCTCTGGTTGTCATTTCTTTTATCTGTGAGTCAGTCCGGACCCTCATGACGTCACCATTCGTCTTCCATTAAGGCCTTTTTGTTTTCTACAGGGACTGTAAACAGATGATCTTCATTTCGCTTCATCTGTTGATAGGGTTTCCTCAATGGATAGCTTACTGTCCATGTTTTCCTTGGTATTGGTACTTCAATAGGTGCTGTTCTTCTAATAGGTACTGGACAGAGCTCTACTACGGTTCTCTGCTGGTTTATTTGCTCATCATATATCACATATCTCGGTGTGAACATTCCTGGTACTTCAAAATGGACGATTGGAGTGCAGGCTTTATTTGGGACCTCCTCTACACACTGATCATGGTATTCGAATACAGGCCATCCAGTATGGCTAATAAATCAGTGATAATTCCAAGATTCAGTAAACTTCTGCATAGCGCGGGCCTATCCACCATATCAAAAGCTGCAGATAAATCCTTTGCTGAAACATACAAAGGATCTTTCTTATTTGTCTGAGCATTATTTTGTAGTTGGGTGACTAGCATCCCTCCAGCATCAGTACCAATGTTTTTTCTAAATGCGAATTGCCTGACATCCAAAAGATTGTTATTCTCAATCCATAACAGGAGTCTATTAAGCACAATAGAGGAAAACATCTTTGTCTCTACATTCATCAGAGAGATTGGGTGATAGTTGGTGACACACAGTCTGTTCCACTTCTTAAATATTGGCAGTATATTGGACAGAAGCCAAGCCTTAGGAATCCTCATCTTTTCCATAACATCAATATAGTGGATATGAAGTCTTCTGGTCCATAATTCAGAATTATTTTTAAAAGTCATAAACAAAAGACTATTTGGGCCTGGTGTTTTGGACGTTTTGGCCTTAAGTATGTTGCACTTAACATTTGCTACAGATACGTCCAGCTTACATTTAGGTTGGTTAATCCTATCCATTTAGAGTGGACTTGACTTAGATCCGCTATAAATCTTCATGAAGTGTTCAGACCAGACTTCAGCACTAATTGGATTAAGAGCCAATTGTTATTGTGTTTTTTCAGTGCTGTTTATTAGAGACCAAAATGATCTCGAATTTGTATTTTTTATAGCTTGAAACAACAATCTAGCATCTTTCTGTTGTAGATTTACCTGGTAATTTATTGACCAATTTTTTAACTGTCTACATTTTCTTATTCCAGACCTAATTGACTATCTATCACAATTTTCCTTCTTCATAAGGCGGATTTCTCTATTCAAAATAGTTTTTCTTTGTTTGATGGCTAGGTCAAAGCTATACTTATGGGTAACTCACATCCAGCCTATCACACGATCCTTCGTACATTACTTCTCCAATACTTCATCCAGGTAATTCGAGTATCTAGCAGCAGAATAATTCCATCTTTTCCCTTCCAATGTACCTGACTCATACGCCACCAACATTTGCTCATTAAATTTATCAATTTTCTCTGGGTTCCATTTAATTTTTGAGCCCTGAATGTTAATTTCATCATTCCCACAAATTCAAATCACTTCATCATCATTTTTTTTCCCATGGTAGCATACATGTTAGCATTGCATGATCACTGTCATTCGTTTGTATTACTTCCATGTTGCCCATACTTCAGTACATTTCTCAAATCACAAATATGTAGTCTATTATTGATGACTGCCCCCTTGCATACCATTTTGGTGTCACATTATACATGGGGTACATCCCCCAACTTTTAGCAAATAGATTCCATACACTTCCTCTGAATTTTTTACAATTATCATTAGATTTAATGACATCTTGAGAGGTCATTTCCGAGACCATGGAACTATTAACTATATTGCCGTTGGCGTTTAGATCTCCTGCCAAAACAATGGAGCCCCCCCGTCTAAGACACAGCCAATCTTCAAGTATACCATCCAATTTCCTAATATTGGTTTCAAGAACGCTATCATTGTGCTCTAAAGCGTTCCAATATATATTTATAATCATCAAGTCTATTAGACCTGTATTAGTAGTAATTCTACATGTAATGACCATGATAAAATCTTGAATATACTCTTTTGATTCAAGATACATAGATTCTTCATTTCTCAAGGCCAGTGCAAGACCTCCTTTAGGGTGACCCTTTTGCCCAACTTTGGCTTCAATACATCGAACATTGTATCCATCCCAGAGGATTGGATGTGTTGCCCAGGTTTCCTGCAGTAAAACTAGATCAAAGTATGCCAAAGATTGACAAACCTTCCTGTTTACTGCAAGATGTGAACTGCCCCTAGTATCCCATGATATTAACCTAAAATTGTCATTTCAGCTAAGGGGGTTGTCGCAATGCTTTCAGCTGCATGATTGAATCTTTCAAAGATAGCGCCAAATCATACCATTCGTTCATGTCCTTAATTATGCCCTTTTCGCTATTTTTGTTTTCCATTAATTCCACTCTTGGATCATTAGGCAGATTGGTTCCCTCACCTCCCTGCTTACCTGCTCCTGCAGTTTGTATATTGCCTTGAAAATTGAAAATATCAAAACCTTTCCTTTGTAGTGTGCCTGCTTCTTTCAAAAGCAGAGCCCTAACGAGAGGTGGAGGAATCAACAGTCTAACATAATCATATCTATTTTCTTGTATAAATTCTATGGGTCTCATTACGAGTATGGAAGCAGCCATGCCCTTAATAGGGCATGGCTGCCTCCATACCGGGTTCCAGTACCGGGTTCCTCCAATGAGGGCTTACCAGGCTATTCCAACCATGGAGGACCCGGTAAATCCTCATTGGAAAAACCCATCCCCATTCCCATTTGAGCCCCCATAGTGCTCAATGGGAATGGGAAGGGAGCTTATAACGGGCCCGTTATTAACGGACCCGTTATTAGCTCCTTGGTCTCCTCGCGGGACCCGGAAAGGACGTCTGGTTTTACCAGACATCTGTTCCGGTTCCCGCTAGGGGACCTCGTAATCAGGCATCCCGTAATGAACGGGGCCGGTCCCGTACCGGTAACCTTCATTGTGGCAGCGCCATGGCCGTAATGAGACCCTATAGGTTTTATGTCAGCCGATGTTATTAAATTCAACTCTGGTATGTCTGAAAACAGACTTAAGATATGTGGTCTATTCAAAGACCTTGGTCTGTCACCTTCAAATATGTAATGCATGATCAGGCTAAGCTCGTTTGAAAATGCAGGTTTTCTCAAATAAATTGCTTGATCATTATGCCGATAATTTGCATCCATCCTATTATTTGTAGGTTCATAACCTGGACCATCATCCAGTATGTTCCCGTATGGCGAAGATATTTGCTCTTGATGTTTTACAACTGAACTGATTATAGGTCCTGGCCTACTCTGATTTTCTACCTCTGATTCTCCTTCAAGTTCTTTTTTTTCAATATATCTTCAATAATCTTCCTCACTTAATTCTCGGATAGCGGAGTTTCTCTCTCTATCCCAGTAATATTCCCTATTGTATTATTCAATTTTCGGAGGTCTCCTATTTCATTATTCCTGACCATGGGACCGGGAACAGCACAAGCCATATCTGTAGGTGTTGCTGTCATGCTATCATCCTTAAGTACTATTGCGCTTGCTTGCCCAAATGGTGCCTCTTTCAAGACCACTTTGGATATTCCATGGCGAGCAGTGCAAACATTATTCAATGCTGATTGCAAACGTTTGCTCGAGCATGTAGCTGATAAGGAGGTCTCAGGACCTACAGGAGAGGGTGTATTTGGACATGAAACAGCCTAGGAGTTCTTAAAGATATCAAAAATGTCTTCAACCCCCTTCTCAATCGATCTTAGATTTTTGTCAATTCTACCTGACATCTCTTTGATAGTGTATTAGTACTTGCTACATATCCAGACTCTATATCGCTTGCGACTGCAGCTCCTCCCATAGAATGTTTGGGTGTTTCTTTTAGCACATTCACTGAGTCATTTACCAATATGACATCCAAGCTGATTTACGGATTATTCATATCCTCTCTCAGCTTCGGATCGCTTAAAAATTTCCGAGATGAGGTGTTCAACACCTTTTGAGCCAACGCATTTTTTTGCCTCATTTTATTTTCTTTTTTTGTGATGTTTTTATAATAAACTCCCCAGCTGTTTTGCCCCCCTCGGGTACCTCTACCGATGATCTTTCCTTAGCATCAGCATCCTTAACTATTGTTTGAAAAACTGGGGCATAATGAATTTCTGGAGCCAATGTATTCATAATGCTCTGCTTCTCTGGTTCAACTATAGCAATATCTATTGTAATATACTACATGTCTGAACCTTCCTTAACATTCTCACATGCATCATCAGAGCTGATCTTCACTGGAGCCATACTCCGCCAAGCCTTACAGCACACTTCGGGCACGGTGGTTAACACCAAAACAATTTCATTAAGGAGACGTGATTGCTTTTTTAACTCATCTGTAATCTGGGTATTTACATTTATAGCAACTACTGATTTCCCATCGTCCTCCTTTATAGGTCTTAATGTTGTGTTTGTGAGTCCCTGCTCACTATTTTCTAGATGTTGTGATAGACATAAAAGTGAAATTTCTCCTGTTGAAAATATAGGTGGCGTATCGAGAAATGAATGATTAGCGTCATTTAAATGTTTAGTTGTAATGATAGGCTTTAAATGGTCACTATTCTTTGTAGCCACATTCTCACCATCTCTTTCCTCAGCAAACAGTGATTGAGAGGACTCGTCTAGTGCCTCCATATTAATCCCCACCACTTTAGGTATACATGCTTTGCTTACCAAAGAACATTGCTGGGAGCATTCAACAAGGTCCTCATAAGTATCTGATGAGTCTGGCAATGGCATCACTGATGCTTGTGCCATACCCATGCACCTCGTCTTTGGCCCTACAGAATTATAGTTTCTCACAAGTATATGGTGAATTATTCTTTGTTTCATGTCAGTATGCTACTCATGTCATGGTTACCCATTCAGCAATTACGTTCCACATAGCCAGAACACAACAAATCAGTGGAACCAAGAGTAGAAAACTAGGATAAAACTCCCAAGTACATTTATGTCCCAATTCATTAGTACTATTCTCATGCAGGAACTAATTTCCCTTCACTCGTGAGCAAAATACATTTTCCAAGCTTCACAATTGTTCACTTGTGACTCATATATGCCCTGCGCTGCCGCAAAATCCCTTCCCACAATATTTAACTAGTGTCTGTCGTGAATATAACAAGGATCAGTAAAGTCACACTCTCCTATAGAGACTGGTAATTCATCAAGAAAAAAGAACTCAACCCATAGCTCCAAAAAAAACCCGATCACCCATGGCAATTCCCACCATTGGGCACCTTACCTCCTTCATTCATGGACGTGCAGTCCCAGTGTCTACCAATAGAGCAAATATTTTGTCTCCTTCCGTCACATTAACCCTTGACTTCTCTTGGAGGTCTAATATCACTGAATATTCTGGACACATCAAGTTGTCCTGTGAACTGTCCTATTGTGGGTGCATGCATACCCCTGTTAGTGTGAAAGGATTTCCTCCTACCACAGTGGCACCTTCTATTCTGGGTGTCAATACTTGTTCTGTGTTTGCATATTGCTGAATCAGTATGAGGGCTCGCTGCAATTGCCCCTGTAGTGAATTCATTTTGCACTTGCTCTAGCTACTGCACCTGTTGCATTCTCAGTGCTTGCAACTGATACAATGGGCCTCATTACACGGACAGCGTTAAGGGTTAACGGTCACCGTTAATGGTACCGGTGACCGTTAACCCTTACCGTCTTACTACGAGGTCCCTTTGCAGGTTGGAGAATTTAACGCCTGCTTTTTTCAGGCATTACAAACCAACCCGCAAAGGGACCAGGGAGCTAATTACGGTACCGCAATTTGCGGTGCCGTAATTAGCACCTTCCCCATTCCCATTATGCCCTATGGGACAAAAATGGGAATGGGGAAGGGCAATGGGGGAAGGCGGAATTACCGCCCCACCAACCTTAGAATAGGGCGGTAATTTCCCTTTCCACCAAGGCGGTGCCAGTATTTTACCAGCATGGACCAAGGTGCTAATAGCACCTTGGTCCACCGCCGTCCGTGTAATGAGGCCCAATGTCTTATCCTGGGCAAACCCTCCCTAGTGTGTGAGCTATATCCTGGGGGATAGGCTGCCCCCCCTTGGAAATTGTCCATCTTGTACATATCCTTGGCTCCTGCATGTGCACACAATGTGCTCTATCATCCCACATATCCAATACACAGGAGGAGCCCCTCTGACTAGTTCCCCTTGATTAAATAGTCCTTGCCCATTCTGATTATTATTCTGCATATTTTAAAAACTGCCTTGGTTATTCTGCAAACTACCTCTTCCTCTATTTACCATTCCTCTGCCCTGTGCACAAACCAATTCCCTCCTTGATCCATTTGGCACCGATTATTCACCTGTGATGTACTCACTGCTTGCTGTATTCCCAGTCCTTCTTTGCTTGTCAATACTGCCCCTTCTATGGCATACTTTGACAATTTCTTCTGAACTAACTTGGCTTCCTCAAGTTTTCTAGCATCTTCCTTCTTTTTATCCTTCTCCTGTAACAGCTTACAGTGATTGCACTATAGTAATTGTATCTCAGTTTACAGTTTCACTTCCATTCCCACTTGCTTCCCAAGTGCCTCTGTACCTGCCTAGGCAATCCTTAACATAAAATGTGGTGAAATACTGCCACTTTTTTCATCTCGGCTCTCGTGCTTCAAGAGTTCAGTGCTCCTGAATATAAGCAAGCAGATCGTCATCCTACTTAAAAAATAACATAACATCACTAACTGGTGTTCCCAATATAAGTGAAAGCACCCTGTACGTGTTTGTATGTTCTCTTATTGCAGTATTAAATTCCTTCTTCTGACTACCTTTGTGTGTTTTGTGTGCATTGAGCCTGCAATACATTGATTGCCTGTACTTCCACACGATTATGTGTGTATGTGTCTATGCGTGCCTTCTCATGAGTGGGTGTGTGCATGCATGTGTGTATGCAAGTGCGTGTGTATGTGTGTGCATGTGTGTGTGTGCATGTGTGTGTGTGCTTGTGTCACCCCCTCTTCCTGTAAGCATATCATGACAGAGATTCTAACCTTAATCATCTCTATTTCTTTCCCCAATAAATCAACTCATCATATATAATAATCCATGTTGTTCTTCCATAATTGTGCCAAGCCTCCCTTATTCTTCATTTTATCAGTGTGCAGCCTGCTTGTACTTATCCATAACAACATTTTCATTTAACAAAACCCTGCAAACCCCCCATAATAGTGGATTCCGTATTCTTAGAAGTCAGACCATCAGGGTGTGTGCTTCTTTAAAAAATACTTTTTTAACCTTCAATACAACTGTTTAAATATATCATGCCCCTTTGTCCATATTGTGTGTGATCTTAGCCCCAGTGCACCTTGCGATCACTTCCCCTCATTATCCACTTCTTCCTTAGTTTTAAATACAAATTTTGCATCAATGCATGCACTTCCAATATTTTCGCCAAAAAAGGTGTTTATATCCTATTTATTCTTGCTATTCCCTATAAATATTCACTGTGCTTAGTTCAATGTCATTCACTATTAAATCAGCCTACTTCTAATGTAATTTGCACTCAAAATTGCATCTTTAATCTAACACCATTATGATTCTCCATTATATTGTAATGCATAACGCATGCCTTCTCTCTGTCCCCAACTACCAGTATTCTCACTATTGTGGTCACCCACAGCACTCTTCTGCGCTTTCATTTGCAATCTGTCTTTCTTTTTATAGCACATTGAAAACTCTTAGTGAAAACACCTTTCCTCTCTATTCTCATCTGCGCAATTGGCCCATACATGCCTTATGATCTATACTCTTTCCAAATATCCCATCCTTTATCATCAAGGAACGGCTTATTGCCCAACATAAAATCATCAAATCAAACTGTGTGCCCAACAAAGAAGCATCCACCACCAATCCCAAAAATAACCAACAACCCCCTTTACAATGGGAAGTGACTTGTGTGACCCTAAACAGTGACTCAATTGGGTCTCCTCAGCTCACACATATACAAGAACTGGGAACAGCCTCGTATTCTAAACAATCTATTCAAAGTTAAAGTTCAACCACATATAACCTTCCTGTCAAAAATCAAAAATGTATTCAAAATATACAACCTTGCCCAACTTAAACAACCAGGGGTTTAAATTACCCCAAAATATATATTAATCCAATCCTGTGCTTCCATCAGCACCTGGTTTCAACACTTATGCACTGATGTTTATGAAAACATGCTGTTTCTCAAAGCATACTAATTTGTCAATTTATTCAAAAGTATTAAAAACTACACAACCAAATCACTAAACATGTTTCTTGCACACTTAGTACACATAATAGCTTAATCGCAACTCATTTTGGTCACATTTCCATAAATCCTCATTAATTTTTTTGTTTAAATTGCTTGACACATATATTTTGCCATTCCTTCCAACACAAGCAGTAATCCTATGTTTTTCAACTTCAAAAGCACCTTCTGTTTTTTCCTACAACCATTAATTATTCTCCTGACTCTGCCAACTGTTATCGCCCAGCCTTGAACAAGAGCTTTTAACTATTCTCAGTCGGTTTTAACCATAAATCTTCATTGTGTACTGTCAGCGCTAACCTTTTTTAGCTGCGTATTGCATACAAAAGTGATCATATCTGTGTGAAATTTTATTTTTAAACATGTCATATACCACCTTGGCTTTACTTTTCCAAGCAGGAATGGAATCTTGTGTCTGTTTTTGTTTCAATTTAGAAAAAATAATTTGTACTGTGTAGTCCGAGGCAAGGTTAATTTCTCTCACATGTCCTATCTTATCTGTTCTTCGTTGGTATTATGCGCTTGGTGGACTTCTGCAAGACTTTTTGGTTTCTTAAAGCTGTCAATTATGTAGGGTATATAAAAATGAACCCTCTAGCTACCATCACCCACACGCCTCAAAGGTGCAACATAGCCACAGTTTTTGACTCAATTCATTATTTTGCCAGGTTTCATTATCCATCGCCTTTCAGATATTGCATATGAGAGCGCTCATCAATGATTTATTCACACCTCTGCCTTTTTCACTACTTTCTGCCTATTTCTGGGTTGGTGCAAATCACCTTCCCTAAATAAACAATGTAATTTCTTGACTTCATCTCACTCTGTACAATTCATTGTCGCTCTTCGACACCTTAATTTTAAAGCAGGCACATAGACAGACAAACCAGTCAACTTTTCACATTAATCCTCAGCGCTCTTCGCTTCATCTCTGCCCCTAAAAATACACTCATAGGGTGTAAGTCATCACCTATAATAAACCTGTTTATGTGCCGCCTATTTTACCCCACTTGGGGTTTTGTAATGACCTCTTCTAGACCTCACTTAGGTAGGAAACTGGGCTTTCAGGCGTTCTTTGCCTCACAGATGCTCTTCGTCTTTTTCTTAATAACCCCCATTACTTTTCTAAAACTACCCCATTGCTCTTCTAGACTACCATGTTACTTTTTAAACCACTGATTACTTACTGATTACTTATTGATTACTTTACTATTTACATAACATGTTATTTTTTCCTCCTTTGCCTTTCAATACATACCATAATCCACAGATGTCAAAGTACTTCATGCTATGCTGACAGCCATAGGGAGACTTCACCTGACAAATGAGGGCACACTGCAGATTCTCTTACCCTGTCACTTCTCCTGGGCATCTCCTATCTCTGTCAGCATATGTCTGGGTTCTTGTCCCTGAAAGATCTTTAGGGTCTCTTGGTATGGTTGCCATGTGTAAAGGGGAACCCTCTGCATCCCCTAATCAGCCTGGACATCTGTGGACTCTGCCACTGGAACAAGAACAAAGTAGGACGGGTGCCCAGATGCAATTTCACAGCCATCTCTTTAAAAGCAGATTCAAAAACATTCTGGAAAGCACACAGAGCTCCTACAATCAGCCTGCCTTTTATAGGCTTTTCGAGAATGATGCAATACTTCATGCAAATTCAGGATACATTTCTAATTGGTTCACTTAACTAGAATATAAGCCCTCCTTGTCTTTGATTGGTTGGCTTTTATGTCACTCACAAAGCCTACATTAGCTCATCTTGGCAAGCATAGGTTGACTGACACATAGACTGATAAACTAATTCCAGACTCAGCTAACCATAATTACTTATCCTTCAAATCCTGCCAAGAAACAGTTCTTATCTGCTTCTTGGGGTCCTGCCAAATTTACTTGCCAGCTCATACTGTGGGAAACCTCATCTTATTTGTTGCTAAGTAAACAGCTGTTCTGTCTAAGGTAGATTTCCCATGCTCTTATCTGATTTGTTATCAATCATGTCTGCTTTTCTTGCCAAGAAATTCTAAATATACCATACCAGACGTGCCTATCTCACATTGAAATGCTGCCAAAGAATATTCAACATCAGAATGATTCAGGGCTTTGCACATCTGCTTTCAAGACACCATTTTGTATTTGGCAACCATCTTAGAAAATATGTCAGTCTGTTCAGCTTAGATATTCGGCTACCAAACGACAAATCAATTTACTTTTTTGAGCATAACTCCTTTTCTATTCAGTTTTCAGATTACATGTTTACACATTCATGAAATGTGAGTAATACTGGAGACACGCTTTACTTCCTGAGTCATTCGAACCCTAAAAATATATGTCGTCGCATATGTACTCATTTCCTTCAAAGAGCACTATAATTCTGATGTTTGCAATACTGGGACCATTAATCAGCCTATAATGCTATCTGTAGTCAGTTTGAAGGGGCGGGGGTCTAGTACTCTTATACACTATTCTGCCATTGTTTAACCCAACTTACCTTCCTTGCTGATACACATTACTGTTTGATTTGTATGCCATTAGAAACTGTCAGCAGTTGGGGCATTTTAAAGGAGTCAATAGTTTTTAGTGGTACCACATAGACCTTGTATATTTTTGCCATATTAGATTTTCCAAAGTACAGAGTGTGTTATCAATTGATGTATATATATTGAATGTTATTTTTATATAAAGAACTGTGTTAGCACATAACTTAGTGTGTGGACATTCCTTTGTGGGGGACCACACTGTACATAAGAACCCGCCTGCATCACCTCCTGAGAGCTTTGGCCTTGGTTGCTCATCCATTGATACCACAATAGAGAACCTTGGTGGGGTGCTCTGTGCTTCTACTCTGCCATATAGAGGGCAAGAGTACTGATAACCCCCCTCCAGTCTTTACAATAGGAAAGAGTATTTTTGCTATTAGCACCTGATGCTAACCCCTGGCAATCTAAGAGGAATGATTTTGTGTCAAATAACGGGCTGCGAAAAGCATGAGACTGATTATTTTATCACATCAACACACCTGCTATGGCCACTCTAAAAGAGGAGGGAGTAGGAAAGTAGCTCTGGGACTAGGATGATGTTCGAGGGGCAGTCAGAGGCGTGGAGGAGCTTGAAGTGGGGTAGAAGATAAGGAATGAGGTGGGTGGCAGCATCGAAGGCCAGAAGAGGAAAAACAGGCAGGTTAAAGCAACACCCAGATTGCTTAGAAAGACGCCTTAAAATATTTGATTTAGCCCATGTTTTGACGAACATGATTGGGTGCCACATACTCCCGAATGCTAATTATGATTTAGGACAATTTATCAAAACAGAATGTCATCACTGTGTGATGGATAAAAAATGCACAATGCAAAATATATTAAATGTCTATCAACCTATGCCTTTTATATATATATATATATATATATATATATATATATATATATATATATATATATATATATATATGTGCCCTTGTAACAAAAAGAATATTTTGCTTAACAATGCAGCTCGTTAAGACACAGAAAAATGAACATATTAAGGCTGTTTGAAACGGGAACTGAGCTTATCCCATAGCTCTGCATTTCAGCAAAGTACATCAGAGTTCACTCATAGTTTTGACGTTATTTTAGATTGATAGATTGGGGAAAGAGTGGGAACAACGAAAAAGATCATTGAGATTTAAAGAGAAACAATGAATCCTCACTTTTGCTTTAAACAGCCTATTCGCGATATGAGTGAGCCCTTCAATTTGGAGTCCTTCAATTTGTTATAGACTGCTAGAGAAATGCTTACCCTTTCTATGTGATAAATTAGGCTATTTAAAGGTGATATGTGTGTCCATTTGAAAAAAGTGACAATGTTTTTGAAGGTAAAATAGGTACTGTCTGCATTGCACTTATTTGTGAATGCCAGTTGCACGGATTTAAAATATATGTTGATGCATTTTGTAGGTTTTGTAAGAATGCTGCACATTTCTCAATTCATCACATCTAGAGGGGTAATGAGATCAAATGTTATCCCAGCAGTGCCTCCATTGCGAAACCTCTCTTTTAGGTGCTTCAAAATGCTACCTGCATTTTCTAACAGGAAATGGGTTGCAGGCTTAATACCCTCCAGTTTTCTTAAGGCAGCACTTCGTTCAGTGTTTCCCTCACTTCCCTTTGGGAGAAGTATCTCTCGAGTGTTAAAAGGCATCATGGGTTCAGATCTATACCTATGGTGCCTCCACCTGTCCCTTCAGTGTGAATGGGATCCCATAAAATAGTATTCCATATGCATTTAAGTCAAAGATAACACAAAGGTATATTAAAAGATTTACATACGATATTGCATCAAAGTATTTATTGCACTCTTCTACTTTAAATTGTTTTACCAAAAATGCGATAGCAGAGTTTTGATGCATAGGCTTGCTTTTCCTCTTTTTTTGTCAACTAGTTTAAAACACTTTTTTGTCCTGCTGTGTCTTCTGTTAAAACTAGTTTTTGGCTTTAGCTCAAGGCCTCTTCTTCTACCAACACCTGTTGCAGCTGCTCAGGCAGGGATCTAACCCGAAGGATGCTTAGAATCTCTATGGGAGATGCACTTTCTTGTCAGGAGGAGGAACCTGTTATCTAGCCTGAAGTATGCTTAAAATCTCTGCAGGACGCATAGGCTTTGATCAGGATTGGAAAACTGGTTCATGCAGACCACTATGGAAGGAAAACCAAACCAGCGTTTGTTAGGACGAAAAGGATAAGGGGTAGACGCTTTTGGATGGCTGTGGCCAATCTTTAACGGCATAGCTTCCTAGAAACACATTTGGGGTGGCTTCTCTTCAGTCCTTTTCATAAGTTGTGTCCTTCTCCATGCCATCTTCATTTCCTATACATAATTCTACTCACTTGTTTCCTTATGGATTAAGCAGAACCAAGTTGCATCCCTAGTGAGTTGTTAACTAGTCCTCAATAATCTTCAGTGCAGTCCTCTGGGTATCACAGTCCCTCCAGAGGTGCAAATTGAAGCTAATCTTCCTATGTCACTCACTTCTGCAGCTCTCCAGAACAGGCCGACCTATGCTTCCCGAAAGCTGGGTTGGAAAGCATTGTTTGATGCACAGTATATTCCCGAAGCAGGAACCACGGTTCATCAATGGTTGTGCATGGTCTTTTACCTGATCACCATGTAAACTTTGCCCATATCCCCCCCTCTTTTTGCCTCTCTCTTCTTAAATCTTAACCCGCATCTGTATGGACCTACCCAGGGCTCAGTCACCATACACTTTTTCTGCATTTCATGTAGTCACATGCTTCCAAATCTTTCCTGCTCTTGCTTGCAAATGTATACAGTGGCGGGCAGCAAAACACCCATGGAATGAGTGCACCCGTTCAAACAGAGCCTCGTTTCCATCTCGTTTTGCCTAGTGCACAGACCACAGTAAAATGTACCTAATATCACTAGGTATTTGTAATTACAACTATGTAGACCATTACATATTACTTTTTATCATGTACCTAAATGTGGTGTGCCCTAAGAAGCGGGTATCCATTACAAAATATGGAGTGCTCCAAAATACAGTGTTTTTCAAATGCTCATTTAAGAGGTATGGATTGTTTCTTTACATTTGGTTGTTTGTCAGGCCCTGTAAACTTCCTGTGTGATACCGGGTTGCAGTGTGATTTGATAGTGAAAAAGAATACTAGTAGCGTATTTCTATGAGAGATGTGCAAAGCATCACATTATTTTTCTAATATATATTTTCAGCATCAGACTCGCCCCCACGCTCCTACAATTCAGAAAAGAACTCAAGACGTACCTCTTCAAGGAGTCTCTCCTCCTCAACACCTAGGCCATCACGTGCCCCCCCCTGCACCACCTAACTCGCAAGACGCCGTCCGCCCCTCTCCACCCCCACCCTGTACAGCTGTACCCATACTCTGTGATTCTCTGAATCCTACCCTCCGCTTTATATCGGTTCTGTTACCTATGAAAGGCACTCAGTTATGCATCTGTACTGTTGTATACAACTGGAGAGCGCTCCGTTGTGTAGCTGTTTTGTATTGTTGCATACCCCTGTAGAGCGCTCCCTTGCTTCTCAAACCTCGGCCCGCGCTCAATAAAAACCACAATAATAATAATAATGATAATAATAATAATAATAAACACGCATATGTGAAATGGCACGTTCCTTGGCTTTTTACAATTGGTTTATAACAATGGGTTTATCATTGAGAACAGAATATAAGCCCATGTTTGGCTAACTACTGGTCTTTCTAGAATTGACGACTGCAACTGCCTTTGTTAACGAAATGACGGTGGTCAGTCTTTAAAAAAGTGTCATCAGGGTTGTCTACAACTCATGCATTTAATTTATTTAAACGTATTCATTTGCGGCAAAGATGTTGCTATCGGCTAAGAAAATGAAATTCAGTTAGTCAGGTTATTTTTTTATTATCCGGTACCATTGGGCTCCCAATGATGCCGGCTAATCGATCTTTTCCTGTCTCTTGATTTTTCAAGTAATTACACACGTCACTTTCCCACCCTGATACTTTGGTTTAGGTCAGCTTCACTCTCGCAGTTCTCCAGTACACTGGTGTGGTGCCATCCTCCATGAATGTATGTGGGCGTATCTACTCCTACGGTATGCTGCGAATCATGTGAACTGCCCCGTTAATGAGTTAGTCATGGCTATAGTGGTCTGTGAGGCAGTTTCGAAGCTCAGCGTGAGTTTTCCAACATTTTAGAGGCTCTATCCATTGATGTTGATGGGAGGCAGCCTGAGAGAGGAGAGTTGAGTATTAGCATTTTATAACATCCAATTGAGTGTCAAGTAACTGCAGGTAAGAATTTTAGAACAGAACTTACTTTATAGAAAATGTCATTTAATAAATTACTTTTTATCATCATGTTCGTAGAAACGATTATTCTAGTCAAATCATTACTTTCTTAATGGCTTTAATTGCAATGGGAAATACTGAACACAAAGTAATGCCCGTTTTGAAGAAAGGCTGGCATCTGATTAAAGCTTAGGCTAGGGATTTGTATTTGTATTTGTATTTTATTGAATTTATATAGCCCTTTAATCCAAAGTGCTTTACATGAGAACACGCAAAATACATCAAGCATAATATAGAAATTGAATCATAACTTGAAAACAGTGTAAAGAACAATTTACAATAAGGCAGAGGAGAGAGAGGGAAAGGGAGATGTTAGTGGGGGTAAGATCAGGAGTAAGAGGGAATGTATGAGTGTGAGAGAAAGAGGAGAGAGAAGAGCAGGACTAGAAGAGAGGAGGGAGTGGGGGGAAGGAGGTAGGGCAGGATAGGGAGAGTAGTGGTAGGAGGTGAGGAAAGAGCGAGAGGAAATGAAGGGTGTTAGGGAGGTGAGTGGAAAAGATAAGATTTGAGAGAAGAGCGAAAGGAAGGGAAGGAAGGGGAAGAGCGGATTTGAAGGGGGAGGAGGTTCCAATGGAAGGGAGCAAGGAGTTGGAAAGATCGGAAGCGGGAGGGGGCACAGGGAGGAGGTGGAGGAGAGAGTAGGAAGAGATTAGCAGAGCGGAGAGAGCGAGAAGGGGTATAGAAAGTGAGAAGGGAGGAGAGGTAGGGGGGCAAGACCATAGAGGGATTTGAAAACAAGACAGAGGAACTTGAATTTGAGCTGGGAGTGAAAAGAGAGCCAGCCTAAAGAGGTGAGAGAAGAGGAGATAGAATCAAGAGGTGAGAGAAGGCAGAGGAAGCGGATGGCTGAGTGGTAGATGGATTTGAGTGGGGCGAGATGAGAAGAGGGGAGTCCAAAGAGAAGGGAGGAACAATAGAAGAGTCTGGAGAAGATAAGGGAGGTAATTAAAAGTTTAGTAGCATGAAAGTTAAGGAGGGGTCGGATTTTATGGATGTTGTAGAGGTGAAAGCGACAAGACTTGACAGTAAGAGAAATGTGGTGAGATAGAGTGAGGAGAGAGTCAATATGGAGACCAAGATTACGGGCATGTAGAGAGAAGGAGAGCTGGGAGGGGGGAAAGAGAATGAAGGCGGGAGGGGAGGGTGGAGGAAGAGTATTGGCAGGGAAGAAGAGGAGTTCAGTTTTATCAGCGTTAAGAGTAAGGAAGTGAGAGGACATCCAGGATTTGATAGCGGAAAGGCAGGAAGATAGTTTATCATGAATGTCGGGAGAGAAAAAGGAGAAGGAGAGGAAAAGCTGGGTATCATCCGCATAGAAATGGTGCGAGATGCCAAAGGAGGAGATGATAGGAGCTAAGAAGGAGGTGTAAAGAGAGAAAAGAAAGAGGCCAAGGACAGAACCTTGGGGAACTCCGTGGTTAAGAGGAAGTGTGGGAGAGGAGGACCCCACCCCAGGAGACAGAAAAAGAGCAGTTGGAGAGATAAGAGGAGAGCCAGTTAAGAACGGAGTCCTTGAAGCCAAATGAGGGGAGGGAATTGAGAAGGGATGCTCAATAATAATTTAAACCTCATGAAGTATTGGACCTTAATGGTTTTTAAATGGAAATGCATGGAGTTTAGGGGGGTTCTCTTGGAAAAACAATGTAAACTGGGATATGTTTTGGGATTTATTAAAAACATGTACACGTAAAAAATATAAAAATGAAAGTAAGGCCTAACCCTATTCAGTTTTCATCATACTCAAGGAGTGGTATCGTGCATCAGGTTCTTTTGCAAACAGTGCACCTTGGAAAGCTGCAGTTCACTATATGCAAATGTGCAAATGAGTCTGCTTCAGAAGTCCATTTCAAGGCTCATTTTACAGAGGGCCACAATGTACCAGGCCCTACAAAGTAGACAGTATAACCAATTCCCCATAAAAAGGGAGCGATAGAGCCAGGTAGATCTTTAATTTTCAGTTACATTGTCAGCTGTGCAGGGCAGTGATACAATGCGACTCTCTGTAGAAAGAACAAGGCTTCAGCAAAACAATGTGAGATTTCCAGTCATGGTGAATCCATCTTACTGCTTCCTTTCAGGCCGGATGTAGCCTCGGCTGCACTATGTGAGACTTTCGGTCATTAGTCTGTTCTTGCTACTTTGTGATAGTTGCTGCCGAGTGGCAAACATTCATTCTGCAATGGCTGCCTCCAGCTCCCTCAGGAGTCTATTTGAGGGCTCAGTATGAGGGATCATTTGCACGTAGTTACATTTAGTCAGTTGCGACTCTCCACTCAGCCACCGATCATCACTTTAAATAGGTTTTTAAAAAAATTATAATCTTGGACATTTTTTCGAAGCTAGGGTTCTGATTTTTTACCCTTTGTAATCTATTAAAATACATTTTTTGCCAACAAAAAGTTTTATAATATATTTCTAACCTATAGCTGAGCTCTCCTTTGTGAACCTTTTCAGGTAGTGCTCCCGTTTCATACCTTCCGACCGGACCGTTAAAAGACAGCAAGTGACCCAGCATGAGCTCCCTATTAGTTTGAGGGTCCCAATTGCTGGGGGAGTCTCAATTCCTCCCCCATACACTCAGTCAGTGTCTCCCTCCTTCTGGGATATCGCCTCCATCCAGACACTCCCACCCTCCCCCACCAATCAGTGGAGGCTTTGCCTGCTGGTGACCTCTTTGTTTTCAGACCATAGAAGCTCAAATTATGTGGCTTAGAATGCAACATGTTAGTAATGAAATTAGGAGACCTGTGTGCTTACTCATCCTATGTTTCACATGCACATACAGACTCGCCTTCAAAGTGTAATATAACACATTAGGATGACATACCAATAGATCTTTTGTTTGTAAAAAAAAAAAAATGTCACTAGTTGCTTTTTCAAGGTTCCTAGGTACCTTTAAATACCGATTGACTTTCCTTTCGTGTTCTATTTAGGCGTCTACATTATAATACCCTGTCAAAAATAACCCCAACTGAATATATGACCATCCAAAAGCGTGTTAAACATTGAACGCAATATAAGCCATTAACATAAAGAAGATAAAGTGTAGAAAGTTAAAAAATATTAAATTCCATTTACTGTTTTTTGCTAAAATGGCAAGGGAAATGTGTGAGTCCTCCACGTGATGTTGAGGCCTGTACGTGTGGCCTCCATGTGATGGTGTGGGTAGAATGTTAGTCCTCCACGTGAAGGTGAAGGCAGTATGTTACGCATCCACATAATGGTGGGGGTAGTATGTTAGGATTCCACGTGATTTTGAGCACAGTATGTAAAGTTGCCACATGATCGTGAAGGCAGTATGTTACTGCCATGTGACAATGAGGTCAGTATGATAGGGATCCATGTGATGGTGAGGGAAGTATGTTTGGCCTCTGCGTGATGTTGGGGGCAGTAGGTTAGGCCTCCACGTGATGGTGTGGGTAGAATGTTAGGCCTCCACGTGAAGGTGAGGGCAGTATGTTAGGCTGCCATGTGCTGGTGAGGGTAGCATGTTAGGTCGCCACATGATTTTGAGGGCAGTGTGTTTAGCTCCACATGGTGTTGATAGCAGTATATTGGACCACTATGTGATCATGAGGGCAGTATGTTAAGCATCCACATGATGGTGAGTGTAGTATGCTAGGACTCCACGTGATATTGAGCTCAGTATGTAAAGTTGACATGTGATCGTGAAGGCAGTATGCCAGACTGCCATGTGATCATGAGGTCAGTATGTTTGGGATCCATGTGATGGTGAGGGAAGTATGTTAAGCCTCTGCGTGATGTTGTGGCAGTATGTTAGACTGCCGTGTAATCATGAAGGCAGTATTTTAGGTCTCCAGGTGCTGGAGAGGGCAGTATTTTAAGTTTCTGTATGCCAGTGAGGACAATGAGTTTAGTCTAGTTAGTCTGTGGCCCAAAGGAGGCACTGATGGTGTTTGTCCAGTTCCCTTGCAATGGTCAGAATGGATTAACCTTTAGATAATTGTATTTATTTTGGTCTGCTAGCTGTACAGATAAGTATGTGGTGCGCTCATAATTGCAGGGCCTCTTCTGTTCACCACCATGTGAAGGATGGCTCTTTTTGATCAAGAACATGTCACTGCATAGGGTCAGTGTAAACATTCCTTATTGCATGACAATGCACAGTTTGGTGCGTGGGAATCAGAATGTGGTCTTTAAGGCTGTGTAGTGAAGGCACATTAACACTTTAACCACCATGTGCCACTTCTTGCTTCACAATGCACCTAGTGTGAGCCAGGTGACTGCCTGGAGGATGGTACGTGTACACATACCCCTCACTTATTTCACACTCCTGGCAGGTGTGTTACCAGTGATGATGAGTCCATTGACAATTCTACAACTGAAAGTGAAGCATGTGGCAGTTTCGTTCTTGGTGAAGGCTCCCACAACTTTTGGCAACAAAGTGTATCCTTCAGTGTTATTTTCACACCATCACAAGTGCTATCGAGGGTATCTAGTGCTAAAATCGAAAACAAAAGTTTGAAACAATTGGGCAATTATTCAATAAAATAGGAGGCAGCGTTCATGTGGTGTCCGGGGGTTGGGGGATTTGGGACGTGCCAACTCATTTTAATGTTAAAAAAGAAACGTTCCTAATGAAAAGAACCTTTGAACATATTTTCTGTGAAAGGTGGTGGTGATGGTCATGGAGCAAAAGTGGAGTGAGGGGGGAAACCCCCATGTCATGATGTTAAAATAAAAACGTGCCTTCAATGTAGGGGAACATCAAGTAGAGGATAGGACACAGGATGCGCCCGATGGATGGCAGCATATGTTAAATATAACGCAGCCAAATGAAAGACAGCAGGAAATGAAATATTTCAAACTGATATTCGAACTAGAAAGCCTACCAATGCAAAGTATATAAAGAGGTATAATTTCTAATGTTCGTTTTCTAAAATTAATTTTCAAACTTTACGTTTTCAAACTGAAGATCTGTAGTTCATGTCAAGTAGTGAAAAGACCCAGTTCATATCAACAGAACTGCAGGGGGTGCGATGTGTGCCAGACCCAATGCTTCAGCTGAGTCCTTTTACTGAGATCTTTAGTCCAGAAAAAGCCCCAGACTCTCAAATAGAAGCCGGCAAGTCAAAGACCTCCAGAGACTATGCTGTGTATTAGTGCTGACTT
The DNA here is from genome assembly GCF_040938575.1 of Ambystoma mexicanum. Taxonomy (NCBI): domain Eukaryota; kingdom Metazoa; phylum Chordata; class Amphibia; order Caudata; family Ambystomatidae; genus Ambystoma; species Ambystoma mexicanum. Next base: position 836,833,521 of record NC_090923.1, read on the forward strand.
CCATATCTGGAGCCACGAGATTTTTTAGACCAGTTGTATATATCATTTAATGTCTCTAAATCCCCCTCTCTGCTCCTTTTGCCTAGATTACAAATCCAATTGGATTCCCTACCTTACTTTTAGCTTCAAACCTGAAAAAGGGGTCAGTAGGTCTACACCTGGCTCCTTAACTATCAACTTCCATTATTTGTCATGGAAGTAATGTATCCACATTTTTCAACGATACATTGAATGTCTTCCTCGCCCACGTTATTAATTGGAACACTGTGTATTTCTGGTTGTACAATGACCTAACTTTACTTGTGACATGTTTTAATCTGTGGAGGAAGCATGTCTGGGATTTTTGTATTTTATTTGTATTTGTATAGCGCTTTAGTGCTGAGCAAGATTAGGTTGGTACAACAAATGTCAAGATGGAGAAAAACCAGCAAAGACTAGGAGGATACAAAATGATCTTTCAGGTAAGTTCGTAGCAGATAATAGAACGAAAGAGAGAGAAGAACCAGTGGGAGTGCATTCCAATGAAGAGGGGCAAGCAGAGTAAAGGGGCAAAAGTTGGATTGGGCACAGGAAGGGCGAGGAACAGTGAGGAGAAATAAAGACTCTGATTGAAGAGAATGAGTAGGAGAATAGAAAGAAACAAGCGAGGAAAGATAGGGAGGGGATAGATTATGATGAGATTTGAAGACGAGACACAGAACATTGAACTTGAGTCGAGAGTGGAAGATAGTTCAGTGCAGAGAGGATAGTGCAAGATTAATAGAGTCACAAACAGAAGCAGGAGTGCAAGGAGGAGCAGTAGAAAAGTCAAGAGAAGATAAGGGAAGAGATAGGAAGTTGTGGCATTGAATGAAAGAAAAGGTCTGGCCTTATGAATATTAATAAGAGGCACTCGGCAGGAACGAGAAAAAGAGGAGATGTGCTTAGAAAAGGTGGGAGAAGAATCCAAATAAACCCCAATATTATGAGCAACGGAAGGGAGTGCCAAAGCAGAGGGGGGGGAGAAATAGGAGGGGCCAGGGGTGGGGGAATAGAAAAAGCAGGAAAGATAATAACCTCAATTCTTGAAGAATGTAAGACAAGGTAGTGATGGGCCATCCAAGATTGGATGGCCATATGCAGTAGCACCTGAAGCGTTCCAAGTGCTGAATGGGATTACCACAAGAAATTATCTTAGGCCCAAATACCCGGACAGACTCAATAAATATGGCAAAATATGATGTAATTATCAATTCAATAAAGTAGGTAAACCTGGTGAACAAACATATTTCAGCTCAAACACTCTCAATGCATTTCAGTTACACAAAAGCTTTTATGCCTTGACATACGTCAGCTATGATGTCATTCTACATGGCTAACAGTAAAAACCTACTGGGTGGAGGGATTGGTTAAGGGAAACATATACATATAGTTTGTATGACTGTTAGTACCATTATAGGCTACATCTTATTTGGTAGACATGCTTTGAATTACCTCTAACTACATAATATACTGATAAAAGCATAACAACAGAAGTGAATAGGCCCGTGCCACAATGTATGGTCCACCAATACATAGACCCTCATGATTGGTTGCCATTCGCTTACCAATCTTGGCATTCGGCAAGTTATCAGCACATAAGCAACGAGACCCAGGTGCAAAGGAACAACGTCAGACAACTGACTTTCTTAGCTACTTAGCCTACCATCTCTCATCAGTTAGGCCTTAAGCCAAGGCTTCTTGTTTGTAGTTGATGTTGCTGACTTTTCTCTTCCTCAGACCTTTAAAGGGAGTGAAGGTACATTGCTATATTCATCGGGAGCTTTATGACTAGGCCTTGTTTTCCAGTCCTGAATCACGTGTGAGGAGTGCATGATTTTGTCCATTTTGCCCTTGTAGTAAATGCTATTTGATTCAATTATATTGGGTGTTATTGCTCTCTTTGGCCTCTAGAGACTTGGTTGCTGCAACCTGCATGTGCTTTCTGCATCTTCAATTGACCAATACTTGGCACTCGCAATTGTTCACTTCTTTACTTAATCTAAGAGAAATATGTCCTACGTACATAGCTTATCCTTTTCAGTGCCTTTCAAGCCATATAGTTGCTCTTGCTGCGGCATCCTTGATCCCGAGACAAGCAAATATCCTTTGTTCTTGCACAAATTTATATTCCAGTGCCTGTCAGCATTGCATCCTTGGTTTCCCTTCTCAAGGCTTCTTGCTTACTATTATACGATGCTGATGTCAATTTTCTCAACATGGCTGCTTTACTCGTGTTCTATTTCCTACTTTAGCAAGCTTCTACGTCTCTCATCTACAGTGCGTTTCTGCATATGTACATATATAACATCTCTTGCCACTTATCTTCTTAGTCAATATGGTTTTCATCATATTTGCACATATGTTTACTTCGTCATTTTAATCAAATCTTCATTCTTTAGATATTCATACATTGAATTCAGTGTGTCCATGTATTTTCTCTCTTTAGTGGCGTCACTTTGCATCTTTCAGACTCTATAGTTCTTCTATGTCCATTGGTGTCTGCAGACTTATGTCTACCGCATCATTTCGAGAATACATTCGATATGGTTGTTTGAGCGCATAACGTCTCTCATTCCTTCGATGCGGTATTGGAATGATACCAGCTGTCAAACACAGTGCTCTCTTGTTGTTCTTCTAGTATGACAGATGTGAGGGCTCCATAAATTATGTATATATATGCCTCTCTACATTCCCCCCTCTGGTCAAGTCCTTGACCACCTCTTCAATTTTCTTCACCGTTTCTTCACAATGTGGTTTCTTTGGGATACATATCTTTGTCACCCCCTCAGGTCATCTGCATTTTTTATGTGTTCATCCACACTCCAAGTCATACAGCAGTACTCCCTAGTCGGTGAACAGAACGCCCAACGTTGCACATAGTTCTTATGGTCCTTAGAATAGTAAAACTTTGTTCCTGGGGGTACAAGAGGGATTCCTTTCAGGTGATCACGGGTGTTTTTTTCAGTCTGTGTGTGTTCATCAGTCACAGAATTCACATTGCTCATTATCTTCATTCTGAATGTTTTCTTCTCTGTAGTCATACATTGTGCTATAATTATTCTTATAAGATAGAATCCCAGCAACACTAAAACTAGTATTGCTCCCAACATCTTGAATGCATTAGCCAGCCACGTTAGAATCCAGGAGAACAGGTTTGAAAACCAATCATCATCCTTTGTTTCATCTACCTCTTCCACCATTTTCATATGTATGGTTGACACAGGGTTATGGCTTCTGCCAGGATTTCATTTTCTCCATCATGGGCAGGTGTGTATGTATAGCAATAAGGCCCAGTCTTGGCGCACACACCTCCTTCTATTGCTGTAATTAAGTCCAAGACATACCTAGTTTGGAGGGCCAGATGTCTGATTGCCTTCGATTCTTCTTTTATCGCATTAAATCCTTTTATTGTTGTGTTAACTGTTTGTAACTGTTCCAACCTTGTGATTTATAACCACTTGGCATTTCCTGCAGCATGAATTCCTGGCATGAATATGGCTGTGAATTTCACTGTTGTCCTACTGAACAATTTTTGCTCCTCTGGAATGTAATTATAAGCTTCTATTGATTTTGCCGAAAGGTAATTCTCTCTTTTCTGTCGGATGAGGTTAAGCGACCTCTTTTTCCTTTGGTGTGCATCCATTTCCTGTAAACTGTCTATGTGGAGGTCACTGCCAGAGGTTAGGATTAATTCCAAACCTTACAAGCATCACCTGTTTTCTTTTGCATAAGCCACCCCGAGTGGGACGGGTATGCCTCAACGTGGGTCCTGTACATGCTGGGGGTTAGAGACCCAGGCTACTCCACAGTGAGGAGGCCCAACAAGTCTGAAACATGTTTGGGGATGCTTGTGGTCTCATGCAGAAGGGATGTGATCAATCAGTTTGGGCTGGACCGCCCTTTCAGGGTGGGACCAAGCCTAATTTGCATATGGTCTTTCCCCTTTTGTAATGGCTTGGCAGGCAAAGAGCAATGGTCTGGAGGGTTGCCCATATCAATGCCAGAGGTTAGGATTAATTCCAAACCTTCCAACCATCACCTCTTTTGTTTTGGGACCACCAATGCAGGAACATGCATTATCACCATAGAACCATATTATCCCCGGTTTCAAGGCAACTTCATGTAAGCTCTGGATCGACAGGTCCAATAGTGTTCTATCAGCACAGCAGTTCCTCCTTTCATTCCTGGCACATCGATTATGTGCCTACATCGTTAATTTTCTCCAACTTTGGTCTTATCACTGTTTCTGAAGCACAGTGTTGCATTCTTCATTGGCAATATGGATACAGATCCCGCTTCATCTTCGACCAATGTTAATCACTTCAAATACTTGGCCCACTCTTTAAGACCATCCTCATTCACTTCCTGCACTATCTGTACTGGTGATGTCATCAATAAGTGTACACTGCATCCCATCATTCCTTCTTCCCATCCTCTACTGGTGGCTACTTGTCCACATGCCAATAGCTGAGGTCTCTCTAAGCATCCTGGCAAATCTGGTGTTTCCCATGTATCTGCACAATCCAGTCTGTTTTGTTGAACAATCTTCACATCCCATCTATTTGGACCATTCAACAGGTACTGGATCATTTTGCACTTGAAATTCAAGTCTTTTATCATCTTCTGTACTTTTATGTAAGCATCTTCATATGGGAACATTCTTTTTGACATCCATCGTAGGGTTGCCCACTTCCTTTCAAATTGTCCTCTTGTCATGCATGCTGCTAAATGGCTGAGGAACTTTGCATCGTGTGTAGGTATTTCTCTTGCTATACATGTTCTGGCTGTGCTCATGGCATAATGGATGAACAAACACACATAGCAGCTCTCATCTGATGTTCGTCTCCCCACCTCACTCATGTGCTGGTACCACAGGTTATTTTTTAAACAGGCTGATTTATCAAGATATGCATTTATATCCTGATAATGTTCCCCAGCATCCCTCTTAAGCTGGTTAATTTGTTTGGAAATATAAGGGAAAATATCACTCATGCTTTTTTTAGGGATACAATCAATATTGTAAACCATAATTTGTCAAAATGCTATAACAATAAAGAAGTAAAGACTACACATTGTACAAAACGTAGCTACAAGACATAGTGCAAAAGAATTCATGCGCCTTACTGCATTTTGTGCATTAATCGGCCTTCTTGTTAACAGTGTGTATCTCATAAAATGGAAGCTTCCCATTCTCCTTTATCAACATTTAGTTCCTGTTACTTTTATAATAACCACACATTTGTATAACAGAAATTGTAATATTATTTCAATGATGATCCTGCAAATATTAGGGGCTGTCTTAGGATGTCCAAAAATATCAACGTTTCGTCTCACTAAAGCTGGATAGCATCCAATTATATATGTGAAAACAGCATACAAGAATGTGTGCAGTGTTATAGGCAACTTAAAGTGTTGTGTGCTCTTCTTTTCTTCAAAACATTGTCTCTTGTCCCTTAAAGGATGTGGGATGGATTAACCCACTTATGCTCTGCACTGCGGCATCCCTGTGTCCAGGTGGTACCAGAATCATCAAAATGGCAGCAAAACTCCTATGCGCGCCAAAACCCATGGAAATTGCGCTCTACAAAGCACAAAAAGATGGCTGCCAAATCTACAATGCATGTTGTCAGGGGTGGAACGGAGACCTCACTTCTGAAACATTCCATTGGGCTGCCCAACCAGTAAAACTGGAGCACAGATGAAAAGCAGTGATTTACTGAAAGAAATCCAAAATCTTGCATTTAAATCCTTTTTCTTGGTTGCTGAAAATACAGAATGCTGGTCCAAAACACCTACAACAACCAATCTTCTTGCTGGGTGTCACATTTTACTGAATTCAAGAAATCATTGTGAAATTGCAATATCCTGGAAAGCTGAATTGGTCATCAAAATATCCACACCAAAAATGTGCCTGCCTGTGAAATATGTCAAAATATGGGCGCAGTACCAGCAGCCGCCTGTATGACAGCTGTCAGTAGTTTGCATCAAGAGTTTAAACTTGTGCAATTTAAATCAAATGTCTGGAAACTAAGTGACCTGTTATCAAGAGGAAACTAGGTTGTAACTATTTAATTTCTATGGTTTAGAAGCTGGAATAAGAGTTCTAGCTGCTTGTTTGAAAATTGCAAGTTTTGTTTTAAACCAAGAAAAATATAATAAAATGACATTGAATTTAAGCTGAACTCAAAGCCACCAAACCAGTTCCACAGCTTCCCACAACAAAAGGCACTGCCATTCTGCTTCCCACCAAGGCCAGGAAATCACACCTCTGTGAGAATTAGATCAGGGGAGGAGATCTTGGGCCGCAGCAGAAGGGGACAATGGACTTTCTCTGGCTGAAAGCATATGAAGATTGTGCAGTGTCAAAAATGGCCTTTCCCAGAAGGAAGGGGGCAGATTGCTTCAGACCTGCCAGGAGGAAAAGGAGGCGGGGGACAGACAACCATTTGTGGATTCACAAGCACAGAAAGCATATTTTTTTTAAAAAGAATGATAAATGACTGTGCACATTTGTAAAAAATATAGAATTAACAGCATTGTAAATGTGATTTTTGGGTGAACATTTTAAGAGATGCCAGAACTCTGTGCAATGTTCTGGGAAGGCACAGTGAAAATTCTGGTTTTGCAGCAAAAGTATTTATGTCAGAAGCATGAAACTTCACATGCTTATGCCCATAGACAATGCGCACATGTGTACAAATTTTGGATAAATTAGATATTGTGTCCCGGACAAAAAGTGTGAAATTCTGTCAAATTCAGACCGTAGATCCTGCAGCGACGGGGCTTGGAAGAGTATTTGTTCCACATAATAGGTGATCTATGTATGTTATTGTTATAAAGATTGCACACATGTAAATATGTATTATACTAAAAGTAGATTTCATGTTCAAAAGCCAAGGGGAGGATTCTCTGACTCATGATGGTGACATTCTGTGTTCTCCTCCAATCAAGGGAGAGAGGAAATTGTAACCTATAGTCAGCCTTGGAAGCGCGCTTAGGATAATCCTGCATGCACACCCCTTTACCAAATGCATAAAAAGAGGCATCTGCGAAGCACCCTGAAGGAGATCCATCCATATTCCTTGCTCCAGACTCCAGAAACTTGGCAAAGCAGAAAGGCCCACTCTATAGCTGAACCATTCTCAGATAGGCCATAAACTTCTAGAACCAGAATCCCACAAACCAAAGTGGAACATCAAAAAGAACAGCCAGGCTGTGCTGTAACTGCTTTCCTGCTAAATAATTATCTTCAGAACCGATAAGGGCAGATTAAACCAAATCCTGTGCTGTGCTGTGACCAGAGAGCCATTGCAGACCCAGTCCAGTTGTGCTGTGCCGTGCAGACCAGAGTGCCTTGCTGTCCCAGTGCGGTGTGTCCAGCAGCCTGTCCAGTCCGGTGTGCCCAGCAGAATTCCTGTCCAGAAATCTTGACTGACCAGAATTCCTGACGGTTCTGTTCAAATACATATAGTGAGGATCCAGAGAATAGAACTGTGTCACTAGCCTATGTACTATCCATAGTCAATCCCCATCTCAAATCCATCCTCTCTTATATCCAGAACTGCATTGTTAGAATTATTTTGAATTGCCTGAACTCTTTATCTTATCCCTACTATCTTCCTTCTGTACTAGTATTGTTAAACATATCTTTGCGCTGATATATTTCATCTGAAGAAGGCAAGCTCCTCGGCAGGCAAAAACTTGATCCAGAGGCGTCCTGGTCTGGTGGCTGTGCTGTCATGTAGTATTTGCTTCTTCATAGTCTGACCCTAGTGTAAAGAAATCCTGTTTGTCTTTTAAAAGCGCATCCCTGTTTCTCATTGTTGCACCTATCTCAGAAAAACAACCTCCACAAAAACGTCCATAACTTCTTCAAATGTTATGCTAGAAACAAAATTTAAATGTCTGCCTGTAGCTAACATCCACTACTTTCTATAGAACTAAAAACGGCATCACAAATCCTTATAGTAGTTCCGCAATCGCGATTACTGTGCACCAAAACGTTTGCCACAAATTTTCGTTTTCAAAAAATATTACACGTGTAAAATAGCTTTTCACTGCACCCAACCTCAAATTTCAGTTTGCACATTGCTTAATGGTGTCAAATCATTGCTAGTGTTTGTCTGCAACCATATAAAGCGGCTCCCATTAGTATTTAAACAATTTCAGTGATTTAAGCCATAGTGTTTTACCCAATCCATTCTCAGACAACTTTAAAAACCAGTTTGACATTTTGCCAATCAACTCTGTTTCTCTCTTGTGTTTGCTGGGGGGAAACTGGGATTGACCTTGTATTTGAATTCTGCATTCCTGAAACCTGTTCTCTCTCCTCCTATCTCTCTACATTGCATATTGGGGGGTTGAGGAGCGTGCAGGGGGAAAGAGTAACCACATTGCTATTTGATTTGAACACCCACCCACAAAAGTATTATTGCTGTGCTGCATTGTTTTTGCTCCTTATTACTCCTTGTGATTAAAGTGATTGCTTAGTGTGACATCACCCCATTGGTGATTATTGTATCCCCATTAAAAATAGCGTGATCATATTGTGAATATATAAATAAATATTTTAACTTTGCAAACCAGCCTGATTCCTGGTTCAGTGTGACTGGGGGGGTTCCAAGAGAGGGGCGTGATATAATTGGTACATCGTTCAGAATAAAAGAACTTTTAGACACAAATAAATAAATAAGGATTTCAATGGTGGATTACACGCTAGGCATTGACTTAGGTGAAGTGCTGGATTGAAATCACTTAATGATTGGGGGCTCGTCACAAGATTTCTGAATTAGACATACCACTTGTGACAGCTTAATACAGCGTGCTAACTGACGGGTACATAAACCCTGTTGGGCTACCACACTGTGTTACACTGTAAAAACGCCCTTCAATAGGAACGCTCTAAGGAGTTGGCCTGTTTTGTAAAAATAAAATAACTCCTGTAAGTCAGAAAGGAAGTTAATATTTCCAGAATGGCGACCCCAGTAGAAATTAATATGGCAAAAGAACATCTACTGCACACATTATTTGTCAGGGGTGAATGGACAGAGCAGGATCAGAATGTTTGGTTGCAGGAAATCAAAGAACAAGCCACTGCCACAGGATTAGATACATGGCAGGATCAGGGTCCATTACACATGGCACTTAGTGAACTGTACATGGCCCCTAAGGTAAAAGAAGAACAAAGTAAAATTGCCAAAATAGCGGCATATCTGTACCTCCACATTGGAGCAATACAGGAAAAATATGCCTAAAACCTAGATCTGGCAAACAGACAACTAGAATCATTAGAAAAAACCCAAACGGATTTGGACTCTGCAGAGCAAAGGCTACAAAAGAGCCTAGAATCAGAAAATGAAACCAGACAGTACCTGATAAAAGTGAAAGGAGATCTGGATATCCTGCAGCAAGAGAAGGTAGAGCAGGATACCAAAGTACTGGCGCTGCAAAAAGAGTGGCAAGAAAGTTTGGACTCCCTACTACGGAGCCAACAAAAGCTGGATCAGCAATTGCACTATAATAGAGTCTGTGCAGAGCAGATAGTCACCCTGCAAAATTGCCTAGAATCCTCAAAAGAGGAAAATAATAAATTAATTCTGAAAGACCATGACTCCCAAACTGAATTTGATGAAGAGCGCCAGAAAGCTGGTGCACTCCAAAAACACAGGGATGACCTGGCTGCACAGAGAGGTACTCTAATTCAGGAAAGGGACACCTTGGGCCAGGAGGTCAGTTATTTAAAATTTAAGATGGAAGAAAACCACCTGGCCCTTCAGGGACTGGGTGAGCACCAGAAAGACTATGAAAAACTGTTGGAGCACACCAGGAGGGTGGAAGATGCTCTAGCAAAGAATGACCAGGCTGGTAAGGACAGGACTCAGGAGGTAACCCTCCTGCAGAAAGAATTGGCCCAATACTCCAAAATTACACAGGAAGCACAGAGAGACAATGAGGCTCTCTGTGAGAAAAATGACAGGCTCCACAGACCGGTAGCTATGCAGGAACAGCTAATAGAGACTAGTAAGGCCTTGATAGAAGTGAAAAAGGGTCAGGATCTTTCATATCAACAGGGAGCAGGAGCTGGGAGAGATGAGGTCCGCTGGGAGAGGGAAACACCTGAACATCACCTCAGGAACCCTGATACCAGAGACTTCCATCTCTTCAACTCCGTGGACTCTGCCACCCCCATGTCCACTGGCGCACATGTGCCAAGGGCCACAGGGATGGTAGACTGCAACCCAATGGGATATATGGGGCTCATAGATCAGCGCCTCCCAGGAATGGATGGGCGGGCATCTATGTATGGATTCTTAAATGCTAGGGCCATCTTCTCTGATAAGGGAGACTCCAATGAGGGGAAGATCAGAGAAATGGATCCTCAAAAATATAACTTACCCAGAAACCAGATGTTAAAATTTGGTAGGGAAATCCACGAGAGTAGGCCCACTAAGGGCATCCTGAAAACCTCTTACCAGCTAGGACAGTGGGGGGCACGCAGTCAATCCTGGGAGCAACGAAGAGTCAGAAGACTCTTCTGAGCACCACAGGACCCAAGAAACTAGGCTCCCAATTCTGCCAGCCATTCCCAAGCTCGCAGAATCTGGGAGAGCATAGAAGACCAGACAGGCACCTCTGGTAGCAGTGCCCCTGAGTCAGAGGATGAGTGGACCAGGGTCACCCGAACTAAAAAAGCCAACAAGGCCAAGAGGGCCTTGCTCAAGGATCCCCTGAAACAAATAAAAGCCATTAGGAGCGTCATCACGCCCTATCATAAGAATGCAAAATATTCAGTTTGGGAGCACCTTGAGCTATTTGAACAAATGATGGAAACTTTCCATTTGAAGGACAGCCAAAGCTGTATTCAATATGTAAAGTGGACATTTACTCCCGAGTACTCCAGCTTCTTTGCGGGGCTGGAGGATCAGAATCAGTCCACATGGTCCACATATAGGGCGGCCATCCTAAAACATTTTTCCATTCACAGGAATCCGCAGGAGGCTCGCAAGGCAGCTTATAATTTACAATGTGGGGAAGACCAGGCCCCACAAGAATATGTTCAAGAGTTAAAACGTGCCTTTGAGCAGACCGCTAGAAGGTTGTGCCTTGACAGCAAATAATTTGTAAACACTTTCTTTCATTCTCTCCCTAAGTATATCATGACCCAGCTGGTGAGGGACTTTCACGAGAAAAGATCACTAGACTGGGTCATTGAACAAGCCATGCGCATTTATGAGGTGCAAAAGACAGTGGAAAATTAAAATAATGGAAAAAGCCCCAAAATAACCAACACCCCTGCTGCTGCTAAAGTGGCAGAGGTGAAGGTTGCCCCCATTTTAGATTTAGAGATGGGGGGGCCTAATAACCTGCCCGCACAGAATCAAAACAACCCCAAACCCAGAAGGCCCTCGGGCCAATCACTAACAGGGAGCCAGGGAGGTAATCCCATAAATGGGACCCCTAACTCCCCTGACTACATTAGCCCACACTACAAGGGCAATAGACCCATCCTGGGTTATGTATGGACTCCTCCAGCCCAAGGGGGTTGGGGGGATCCAACGAGACAGCAGAAAACCAAGGGAACTGCCCTCCTCACTTCCCCCAGGAGGGCAGCAATCCCCCAAATACTGGACAAAATGTCCTTCCTAGGTACCCGCCAAATTTCAACCCCCAAAACAACCCATCCTTCTTTCCCCACTTTCCTGAGCCCAGACAGCCCAATCCGGGAGAGGGGAGGCCAAGGGTGGAGGGGTACCCAAACTTTCGTAACCCGGGGTATTTTGGCAGAAGGGTTAGCTACCCTTCCCGGGATCAACCCAAGGGAGTTATGAGGACACCGTACCAGCCATAGCGGGTGTCCCAACTAGAGCGCAAGGTCCAGAACATGGCACAGGATCTGGGTCGTATGCAGAGGGCTCAACAGAACCCTCAGATGAGCATGGCAGCGCAGAATGCCTCAAATCCAAGACCTGGTGCTTCAAAGCAATGACAGGGGAAGAACCCAGACAACCCACCGGTTCCCAGGGAGGAGGCACAAGGGGAAGGGGGGTGTAAAGCCTTGGAGGAAGCTTCCTTCCCCACTTGTAAAAAGCCCCTGGAAACCCAGGAACCGGAACCAAAATCTCCTGCCCCTGAAAGTCTGCAACCCAAGGAGCAGAGAGGGGGTAGGAGAAATAAAGAGCACAAAAAGGCACATTTTGAGGAGGAGGTACAAATCTTCCAGTTTGAAGGAGAGGAATCCTCAGAGGATCCTCGGAAAAGGAACTTCTCCTTCAGAGATGGGGGAACTCCTCCCAAAGAAAAATGGGTCCCAAAGGATACAAATCCAGACTGGGTACATGTGGGGACCTAGTTAGAACCGCCCATCATCAGTACCCAGAATGACCAGCATGAAAATCCCCTGGTTCAAACCCATACTGGTGACTGCCTCCAAAAAGGGGGGGCAGCCCAGAATCAGAACCAGGGGAACCCAAAACTTCCCCCATATCTAGCTGTCACCTTTTTCTTTCAGATTCCCAAGGCACCAAAGAGAATCCTGCCCAAATCCCCTTTCTGTCAGTATCCAAAACCAAGAAACGAACCCACCAGTTGTCCAAAAAATGTACATTATCTCTGCCACCTTGAGGAGAAGGAGGGAAGATTCTATGCCCCGGTCCAAATACAGGGGCAGTGTACAATTTTGGCACTAGTGGACACTGGATCCCAAGCTACCCTTCTGTCAAAAAGGGCCTTTGATCAACTGAATTCGGGGAGGTGGGAGAAATACCAAATTCCCTCTTCCTGGACAACTTCAGAACTTCGACGGGGACTGTGGATTTGGACATTGAAATTGGGTGACACAAGGTGAAGCACCCGGTCATAGTTGTGACTCCAGAGGGCACCCCTTGTTTACTAGGGAATGACATCCTGCGTAGGTTGTCACCCCTCATAGATTGCGTAAACAAGGTCCTCTGGACCCAGACTAACCGTCCAATAAAATTGAAACAGAGTGTCAACCATGTTATTTTAAATGGCACATGCCACATGGTTGAACAAAAATCTGACCAAATAGAATTTCACTTCCAGTATAATCAAATCCCAGATGTGACAGTAATTGTAGTAGGACAACAGACTGGTGATGGCGAGTCCTCTCTATTTCTGAAAATCAACCTTCCTTCCAGTCTAAGGTGGCATTCCACACTGGAAGGAAACACTCTGAAATTCTTTACAAATTCACAATCAGAAAATCCCACTCCTATAGTGCAAAAAGATGAAAAATCAGCTCAAAGCTTGGCTGATATTCAGAAAATTGGAGAGCAGTTGTTCATCCCTATTCAGTTAAATGAAGGAAAGGACTCTGTTCTCGCCCGAGTGTGTGTGAACAACGGTAAGAGGTTCATCAGCGAAGCCATGTTCCGCAAACTCCCAAGCCATTCCCACATTTAAACTGATAGACAAATGGGAAATGGACCTGGAAACACCCAATTCCAAACATCTCATGCCTAGCAGGTGTATGCTAAAAATGTCCATAGGCAACAAGAACATAGTCCATAATTGTTGGGTCGTGCGAGATGTCCCTGCCGCATTTTACTTAGGCAGTGACCTTCTCAATCACTTTGCCATTAGTTTGGACATAATAAACTTCAAAGCTTGGTCCCGATAAGCGGGTAATCCCATGGACTTTGATGACCCAGAGAAAGCATTTAGGTCAGCTCAACTGCTGCCTTATGCAGTTGAAATTTAGATTGGAGAGGAAGTCACCATCCCAGAACGGACCCGACCATTCTCACTGGAAGTGAAAGTTTAAAGAGGACAGAAACTGAAAAACCCTGACGCCTATGTTTATCTTAATGCTCACTTCCAACAGCAAGGGTTGGGGGTAAACCAGACGCCACTAGTCAACCTGGAACATGACACCATTCTAATAGAGGTGGATAACAGCGACCTAAAGAGTATCACTCTGGCCGCAGGCACCATTATTGGAATGGCGGTTGATAACCAACATTTTTCCATAGATTTAGATAATTAACTGTTAGGACCAATCCCCAAGGACTGTTTTGACAGTAATAGCGATGATGACGCAACACAAGACAGGATCTTCACCTGGCATGTGGGGAATTTCCTGGTGTACACTTCCTGCCCTTATGATAATGAAGATGTGACATGTGACTTCAGGAGGGATGAGGTGATCTTCCAAGTCTGCTAGAACTGCCTTCCCCACCTGAAGCCACCAGTCCAAATCAGCACTTTGACCAGGGACCTCTCCACCCAGCTGGAGTATGCCACTGAGATAGCAAAACCGGAAGTCTTTCCAGGCTTCCGGCAGATGGTTGAAGAGAGAGTCAACCTAGCTGATGCCTGTGAGACTCTGGAGCAAAAGCAACAATTGAAACAAGTTTTCTTAGATTTTCAAGATCTCTTTGCAGTGGAGTCATATGACTGTGGTCGCAGCGACATCCACACAACAACAATTCCCACAGACCCTGGCATGACTCCAGTGTTTGTGAAGCAATATCGCTTGCCTCTCGCATCAATGGAGTCCCTTATTGAAATAATTAAGAACCTTGAGTCCCGTGGGATAATTCGTCCAGTCCACAGCACCTTCAATAATCCGGTGCTGGGGATTTTGAAGCCAAACGGCCAGTGGAGACTCTGTGCTGACCTAAGGGAGCTCAACAAATGGTTCCATACTTCCCGATGGCCTCTTCCCTAAATTGACAAAGGGCTGGCCCAGATCCAGGGGTCACAGGTATTCGCTGCAATAGACCTGACCAATGGGTACTGGACTGTACCTGTCAGTAGGGAGGACCAATACAAGCTGGCTTTCACCTTCGGGGGGCAGCAGTACACATGGACATGGACACCCTTCGGAGACATCAACTCCGGCAATGAATTCAACATCTTTCTACACAAGGCCATGCCTGATCTGGGTGAGAGGGGTAACCTGGCCTATGTAGATCATGTTTTAATCAAAAGCTCGACTGTGGAGGAACATATAGTGGAGATCCATTATGTTCTGATACAGTTGAGGGCTGCCAAAGCAAAACTCTCCTTTCAAAAGGCACAGTGGTGCAGAACCCATGTCAATTTCTTGGGGCATGATATAACTCCTCAGGGTCTCTGTCCCCAGGAAAAGAAAGTGGAAGCACTTCCGAAATTAAAAGACCCCACAACTCTGTGGGAACTAAGGAGCCTCCTTGGACTGCCTAATTACAGCAGAAAGTTCATTGAGGATTACACAGAGATCACAAGACTCCTTGTCCATCTTGTGAAGGGGGGGTCAAGTGGGAGTGGGGTCCAGAACAAGCTGAGGCAGTAAGACAACTCAAAAGAAGCCTCTCACGAGCACCTTGCCTAGCTTACCCTGCCAAAAACAAGGAGTTCTTCTTGGATACAGGGTTCTCAAGTACATGCTTGACTGCAGTATTATATCAGAAGCATGACAAGGTCAATAAAGTAATCTCCTATGCGAGTAAAACTTTACCCTCTGTGGAGGACAAATTCAACGATTGTGAGAAGGCACTCCTGGCAACGGTGTGGGCATTGAAGAATTACCGCCCGTTTATCCAGGGGGAACACATCATAGTGGAGACTCCACACCAGCCTCTGCAATATCTCCAAAGTGACAGAATCCGGGCCGGAAATGTGAGTAATTCCCGAATTACTTCCTGGATTCTGTCAGTTTATAGGCTTTCCTGTGGAGGTCAGATATGGGCAAAACAAGAAGCGTGAGGTCTGGCTGACTTGCATGATTGTGCCAGAGAAATCTGTCTCGAGGATGAAAGTCTTAAAATCAAGGACAACATGGAGGCATACCTTAATTCCCCACACAACGTCTTTGAAGAAGACCAGTGTGAGGGAGTGCCCACTGTCTATGTGGATGGATGCTCTTACCATGTTGACAACAACGGGGAAAAAGAACTTGTGGCCAGCATAGGGAATGCATGGGTGAATGATGCCCCAGAACCCTCCGCTGGGTACAAAATCTGTCCCCGGAGTAGTCAAGTGGCAGAGCTGATGGCGGTGCATCAAACCATCCTCACTGCTGTCCAACACCAACTCCATGAACTGGTCATAATCACTGATTCGGATTATGTACGGAACGGGTTCCTGGAGCACCTGGTTAACTGGAAAACCAGAGGCATGCTATGTGCTAATAATAAACCATTAATACATGAAAAATTAATCCAAAATATTGATTATCTGGTCACCTTGAATGGGATGACCATCTACTGGAAAAAGATCAAGGGTCATTCTAAAGTAGAGGGACCAGACAAAACTAGAAATTACCTTGCTGATCAGCTGCCCAAAACCAGAGCCATCCAAGGGGATCTACTGGAGATCGAGTCCCTGTTGGGGGAAATCCAAGTCACTGCTATCACTAGGTCCCAGACAAATGCTCACAATGAACTCTCAACTGCACAATGGAGTAAGGAGACCCCAGAGGCTGATTTGATTACGGCTCAAAACGGTGATCCAATAATTGGTAAGTTTTATCAACACATTGAGGACCCTGAGAACTTTCCTCTGACAGATACCGATTACATAGGGAAAGAGGACCTCAGAGTGTTGATGAAATGTCCAAAAATGTTCTGAATCCAAGATGGTTTGTTGGTGAGGAGATCTGTAGCTGGCCATGACCAGTGGGTGGTCTCTACCTCATTCCGAAGCCTGATGATAAGTCACGTCCATAATGCGGCCACAGCCGGTCATCGGGGGTCTCATATGACACATGAAATCTTGAGAGAGGTTGCATACTGGCCACACTTGGGGCAGGACCTCGACCCATACTTGAAGGGATGTCTTGTTTGTGCACAATATCAGCCATCATCCCTCACACACCGTGCGCCTCTCCAAAAGAAGGGGATGACACAGCCTTGGTCAGATTTACAAGTCGATTTTATCGGGCCCGTGATTCGCTCCTGTAGGGGGAACAAGTACATGTTGACAGTGACATACTTGTTCACTAAATGGGTGGAATGTCTCCCGGCCCCAAATTACAAGGCAGAAACAGCAGCTGCCCTGATGATCAACCACATCTTCTCGCATTTTGGATTACCCCAAAGGATCGAGTCAGACCGAGGAAGTCACTTCACTAGCGAAGTGATGATAAAGATGTGGGAGATACTTGGGGTCAAACGGAAACTACACATTGCCTACCTGCCAGCCTGTAGTGGTGGTGTTAGAGATACAACAAGACAATTGTGAGCATATTAAAAAGGTTTGTTGCAGATTCTGGGCCGAGTTGGGACATTCGATTACCTCTTGTCCTGATGGCCATCAGATCTACCCCTTCTTCTGCAACTAAAATGTCGCAGTTTGAGCTGATGACGGGACAAAGGATGGTGCTCCCCCAGCATTTGCTCTACAGAACCCAAGAGCAGACCTTGATCAATACGTCCACAACTCATGAGTATGTTGAGAATCTGAGAAAACATCTCCAACATGCTTATGCTCAGCGGAATCTAGAAAGATCTGCAGACAATATGAAGACCCACTATGACCTTAAGATAACTAGAAAATAATACCAAGTAGGAGGCCGGGTCTACTTGTACAATTTCCAAAGGAACCAGGCCAAACAACGCAAATTCCTTCCTAGCTGGCGGGGTCCTTTTGAAATTGTGGACAGAAAAGTCGCCTACAAAATCTGTATCCCCAAAGGTAGTTTGGCAGAAGGGGAAGATAAGTGGGTGCACATCAACCAGCTGAAGTGTTGCCATCCTAGGCATACTCTGCAGCAACTAGAGGATTCAGCTGGAAACCCAGAGGGGGACATTCCAGCTCCCTAGAAAATTCCAACTGTAAAAGCCATTCCATCTGTTATAATCAGTAATAATGATAAGCGGGAAATATTGTCATTCATATGTCAAATGTATGCGTCTGCCCCACTACATAAATAGTGGTGGGGAAATGTCCACAAATATGCTCTGTTTTGTCATCATAGGACTGAAACCATGGATGCTAAGCACCAAGGAGGACCACGCAGGGACCGGAAGGAAAGACCCAAGGGGCCCGGGGTATTGCTCCATACTCTCATCCGGAACCGGCAAGGAGAACCTGTTCATCCACCACAGATCGGAGAAGCAGATGAATTTTTCCACTTGGACCAAAAAGAAAAACTGAACATCCCAATCTCCCGACTTCCCCTTCACAGGCGGTCAAAGGTCAAGTCGTGAGGGGGGGCTTTGTGGGATGGATTAACCAATTTATGCTCTGCCCTGCAGCATCCCTGTGTCCTGGTGGTACCAGAATCATCAAAATGGCCGCAAGACCCCTATGCGCGCCAAAACCCATGGAAATTGGGCTCTACAAAGCACAAAAAGTTGGCTGCCAAATCTACCATGCATGTTGTCAGTGGTGGAACGGAGACCTCACTTCTGAAACATGTCAAAATGGAGCACAGATGAAAAGCAGTGCTTTACTGGAAGAAATCTGAAATCTTGCATTTAAATCCTTTTTCTTGGTTGCTGAGAATACAGAATGCTGGTCCAAAACACCCACAACATCCTATCTTCTTGCAGGGTGTCACATTTTACTGAATTCAAGAAATCATTGTGAAATTGCAATATCCTGGAAAGCTGAATTGGTCATCAAAATATCCACAGCAAAAATGTGCATGCCTGTGAAATCTGTCAAAATATGGGCGCAGTAACAGCGGCCACCTGTATGACAGCTGTCAGTAGTTTGCATCAGAAGTTTAAACTTGTGCAATTGAAATCAAATGTCTGGAAACTAAGTGACCTGTTATCAAGAGGAACCTAGGTTGTAACTATTTAATTTCCATGGTTTAGAAGCTGGAATAAGAGTTCTAGCTGCTTGTTTGAAAATTGCAAGTTTTGTTTTAAACCAAGAAAAATGTAATAAAATGACACTGAATTTAAGCTGAACTCAAAGCCACCAAACCAGTTCCACAGCTTCCCCCAACAAAAGGCACCTCCCTTCTGCTTCCCACCAAGGCCAGGAAATCACACCTTTGTGAGAATCAGATCAGAGGAGGAGATCTTCGGCTGCAGCAGAATGGGACAATGGACTTTCTCTGGCTGAAAGGATATGCAGATTGTGAAGTGTCAAAAATGGCCTCTCCCAGAAGGAAGGGGCAGATTGCTTCAGACCTGCCAGGAGGAAAAGGAGGCGGGGGACAGACAGCCATTTGTGGATTCACAAGCACAGCATATTTTTTAAAAGACTGATAAATGACTGTGCAAATTTGTAAAAAGTGTAGAATTAACAGCATTGTTAAAGTGATTTTTGGGTGCACATTTTAAGAGATGCCAGAACTCTGTGCAATGTTCTGAGAAGGCACAGTGAAAATGCTGGTTTTGCAGCAAATGTATTTATGTCAGAAGCATGAAACTTCACACACATATGCCCATATACAATGTGCACATTTGTACAAATTTTGGATAAATTAGATATTGTGTCCCGGACAAAAAGTGTGAAATTCTATCAAATCCAGACCCAAGATCGTACAGCAACGGGGCTTGGAAGAGTATTTGTTCCACAAAATATGTGATCTATGTATGTTATTGTTATAAAGATTGCACACATGTAAATATGTATTATACTAAAAGTAGATTTCATGTTCAAAAGCCAAGGGGAGGATTCTCTGACTCATAAACCCACATCATCATGGTGACATTCTGTTTTATCCTCCAATCAAGCGAGAGGGGATACATACATACCCCTTTACCAAATGCATTAAAAGGGACCGCTGAGGACTTAGAAAGACACACAGATTCACCCACCAACTGATTCCTGGCAAAGCACCCTGATGGAGATCCATCCATATTCGGTGCTCCAGACTCCAGAAACTTAGCAAAGCAGAAAGGCCCACTCTAAAGCTGAACCATTCTCGGCTAGGCCATACACTTCTAGAACCAGAATCCCACAAACCAAAGGGGAACATCAAAAAGAACAGCCAGGCTGTACTGTAACTGCTTTCCTGCTAAATAATTATCTTCAGAACCGAGAAGGGCAGATTAAAACCCAATCCTCTGCCATGCTGTGGTGTGACCAGAGAGCCATTGCAGACCCAGTCCAGTCGTTCTGTGCCATGAAGACCAGAGCGCCTTGCTGTCCCAGTCCGGTGTGCCCAGCAGCCTGTCCAGTCCGGTGTGCCCAGCAGAATTCCTGCCCAGAAATCTTGACTGACCAGAATTCCTGACGGTTCTGTTCAAATACATATAGTGAGTATCTAGAGAATAGAACTGTGTCACTAGCCTATGTACTATCCATAGTCAATCCCCATCTCAAATCCATCCTCTCTTATATCCAGAACTGCATTTTAGCATTATTTTGAATTGCCTGAACTCTTTATCTTATCCGCACTATCTTCCTTCTGTACTAGTATTGTTAAACATATCTTTGAGCTGATATATTTCATCTGAAGAAGGCAAGCTCCTCGGCAGGCAAAAACTTGATCCAGAGGTGTCCTGGTCTGGGGGCTGTGCTGTCGTGTAGTATTTGCTTCTTCATAGTCTGACCCTAGTGTAAAGAAATCCGGTTCGTCTTTTAAAAGCGCATCCCTGTTTCTCATTGTTGCACCCATCTCAGAAAAGCGACCTCCACAAGAATGTCCACAACTTCTTCAAGTTTTATGCTAGAAACAATATTTAAATGTCTGCTTGTAGCTAACATCCACAGATTTCCATAGAACTAATAACTGCATCTCACATCCCTATAGTTTTTCCGCAATCACGATTACCGCACATGGAAATGTTTGCCGCGAATTTTCGTTCTGACAAAATATTACACATGTAAAATAGCTTTTCATTGCACCCGACCTCAAATTTCATTTAGTACATTGCCTATTGGTGTCAAATCATTGCTAGTGGTTTTCTGCAACAATATAGAGTGGCTCCCATTAGAATTTAAACAATTTCAGTGATTTAAGCCATATTTAGTGTTTTACCCAATCCATTCTCAGACAACTTTAAAAACCAGTTTGGCAGTTTGCCAATCAACTCTGTTTCTCTCTTGTGTTTGCTGGGGCGGGGGGATTTGGATTAACCTTGTATTTGAATTCTGCATTCCTGAGACCTGTTCTCTCTCCTCCTATCTCTCTACATTGCATATTGGGGGGTTGAGGGGCGTGCAGGGGGAAAAAGTAACCCCATTGCTATTTGATTTGAACGCCCACCCACAAAAATATTATTGCTGTGCTGCATTGTTTTTGCTCCTTATTTTTTTTTATTTATTTTTTTTATTTCAAACCGTTGTTTTATTAGTTCGATCAACAAACTTTTACAACTTTTATAAAATATATTTTCTTCTTGGTATACAGTTAAAACTTTTTTTATATATTTTTTGTTTTTTTTATATCAATTAAGCAGTTTCCATCTAAAAAAAATGTCCTTTCCTGTGTACAGTTGCCTTTTCATTCTAGGAACAATGTATATACATATAAGTAACAATCAAGGTAATTCGTTTCCTATCCATCATGTGCACGCAGTTTAAGCATCTTCTTGTTTACATAATGTTACGAAAGTGGTAAAAAAACACTAGTACTCAGGCTTCATTACAACACTTAAGGATAAATTCGTAATTACCCTGCAGGTTCCAGATATTATAATGCGATTCTAACTTCTAAGTAAGCTTAAGTATGAAGAAAGCCAAACCGCTAACGAGTGTCATGCAAGATTATAGCAAGAGATCAATATGCTTTACAAAAACAGAAGTGATAGAAATGTGGTGTTCCTAACATCAGCAGCTAGCCTGCCCCTTGTTCATTTGAAACCTCTTCTCAAGTTCATTATTTATGGTCATTAAAAGTCTACACAGGGCTAATATAAAGCTTGTTCGCGTTCCCCACATACAGGCTAACCAAAGCCATTCCCTGGTTGCCTCAGTTAATACACAATTAGTTGCAATTGTTAATGCACGTGTTGACTCAAAATATGGACAGAATATGACTAGGTGTTTCAGGGTTTCTTTAATAGAACCATCATTACAGAGCCCGCATCCTGACTCCGCTTCAACCTTCCAATATGTGCTCCAGCCACTAATTCGTTCCAAGGTAAGGGATTGGTTCAATTTAAAACGGAAATACGTTTCCATAGCTTTATTACAGGGAAACTGAATTATATAGGGTTTTTGCGGACGTCTAGAGGAGGAAAAGCGCGGTGCTTCCTTAAAGCCGTTTAAGACCTCCATTCCAGTTACTGTTTTACACCAGTCATTCTCTATAATACGATGTTTCACATAAGCCGGTCTAAATTCTAAGTCTGCAATTTCGTTCAATAAATGAACCATTTGTGCGTAATAAATTGTGACAGAAGATCGTTCAGACGCGACCATTAAGAGACCCAGATCTTCATACAAACAATTATCAGGTGGATATAACATTCTGGCGAAGTTAGCCAACAAACGGTTACGGCGTGCAGATAGAGCAGTGATACCAAGTTCCTGCCTTATTATGATATTTGGTGTGGATTTGGCTAACCTCAAGGCTCCCTTCCACATACAGCCTTGTAATTGATCAAGATATTTATTGATATTCGCTAGGCACATGTCTAAAGCAAAAAGAATGACAGACTCCACTTTTAAGATGTAAAATTGCAATAGTGGCAGCAATGAAAATTTACAAAACTTTAGATATACTATCCGCATTTGTGTGGCGAGGGGAGCCGTTTTCTTATGTAGTACCTCTTTCCACATTGCTAAAGAGTGGGAATCAGTTATGGTATATCCAAGATATCGAATTTCAGGGACTGTGTTTATAGGAAAGTTTTCAATCGTCCAATTGCGTGTGATGTTCTTCCTCTTGCGATTCCTGAATGCTACTATATTAGATTTTTCCACGTTACATTTTAAGTTGTGGGTAGAGCAGTAAGATGCAAATAGATCTAATTTAGTTTGCATACATTTGGGCGTACGATCAAATAATACAATATCGTCCGCAAAGGCTAGCCATTGTATTTTAAGATGGCCAAGCCTTGCTGGATAAGAAATCAGGTTGTTCCAAATGTCGTTAATGCCACATAAATAGAGATTGAAAAGAGTAGCTGCTAAGTTACATCCTTGCTTAACACCCAAGCCGATCTTTATTGGATGTGTAGTTGCACCTTCGTTATTCACCCTTACCAAGTAGGTAGTGTTCGTGTGGAGCTTGGATATCAGTTGTATAATATACTCAGGTATGTTCATGGCAGCCATTTTTTTCCACAAAAGTGAGCGTATGACAGAATCAAAGGTGAAGGTAAGGTCTATAGAAGCCATGTATAGTGGGCCAGAGTCCCTATTTTTATGCTTGGGTAGGAGATGCGCCATAATTGTAGCATTTAACGGAGTACCCATCCTTGCGCGGAATCCAATCTGGTACTTGGACAAGATCCTAAGCTCTCCAATAACCGCTTGTAATTCACCCAAGAGCAAGGTTGCAAACACTTTAGCGGCAGTGTCAATTAGCGCTATCGGGCGAAAATTACATGGCTGCGAACTTACTCCTTTTTTGTATATTGGTACAATGATGGAATTGAGCCATGAAGGGGGGGTGTCAGCAGTTGTCAGCATATTATCAAAAAGTTTCTTAAGAATCCTAGCCCACATGTCAGGCTGCCGTTTCAGAACACACGGTGGGATCCCATCTGGGCCTGCTGCTTTTGAATATTTTAGAGAAGTTATCATTGCTGCAATAGTACAGATATCCCAGAGTGGAAAAGAAGCAGGGGATAAACAGGTCCATTTATATTCGATTTCTACAAAGGCTGGAGAAGGGCGAATTTTTCTTCAAAATAGGTCCTCCAGTCCTGTGCAGAGATCGATGAGGACTGGTCTGAGGTGAGTACCGAGGTTTCCGCCCTGAGCAAAGCCCAAGTGGATCGTCTATCCCTGTGGCAAAGTGTGCTAAACATTTTCTGGTTGTCCTGGTTGTGAGTAAAATGCTTATGATCTCTGCATCTATTCCGATATCTATTTAATACACTTCTTTTCTCTATCAAGTAATCCCCCCATGTGGGTGCGGTTTTAAGAATATGTCGCAAGGCCACCCTTTTAGATCTTTTAGCTTCAAGAAGGAAACTAGAATTTTGCGGGGTAGATCTCGAATCGGAGTGCAATATATACCCCCGCAAGGATTGTAATACTTCAGTTGTTATTCTAGCTATAGCGTCAATCTCTCGATTAGGCGAGTTACGATGGACACCAGACTTGCAATAGGAATTCAGACGTGCAGAGATCATATCATTTACCCTGTCACAAAGTTTAGTGGCCCATCGAATTGATAGTCCAGGCCGATCCCCTTCCAGAAACCGTTGTTGCTGGTCCATGGGTAAGTGCACAACGTCCAATTGGAGATTCTAGTGGATCATATAATGGTCACTATACCCAGGATCATATATTGCGATGTCCTTAGAGTGCGACTGCAACCCTCGCGATATGGCAAAATAGTCTATGCAAGTCGATCTATCCCCTCTTCTCCAGGTATGGCACCCATCACTAGAGCAAAACGGGAGGATGTCAAGTTCCCAAGATTCTAAATACTCTTGCCACAATTTGCCTCTCTGCCATGTTTGATGAGTGCCCTCACAATCTGCAGGGTTAAATCTAGTTTTCATACAATAGGCGTTGAAATCACCTCCTAATACAATGTCGCATGTGGGATGCAGAGTGAGAATTTCGTCAAGTAGCGTGTCGAGCTCCTGGAATGCACCTGTTTGATTGAGCATTGCTGGATTGTGATATAGGGATATCAAAAGAAGAGGAGTAGGCCGAGAACCTTTAAGGATAACTAATACGGCCATCATTGCAATTGCCTTAAAAACGTCTAGCACCAATGCATTTAGATTGGTGTTTATGCATATCGCCAGACCCCCATACGGCCGACCGCATATGCCACGTTTCGCCTTTGTTTGGAGAACAGTGTAGCCGGGCAGCACGAGTTCGTGGGCACACATAGTTTCCTGGCATAACATGATATCACACTTCATTTCTAGATGAGGGTTACTAAACCATGCCTTTATATTGGTAAACCCACATGAATTCCAAGACAAGATAGATAGGGGAGCAGGCTTCTTAATGAGGAGTATTGTTCATAGCTGGGTTTCGAGTATTTTGTAAAGCGGCTAACCATGACCAGTCCTTGCTGGTATTAGATAAGCTTACTAGTTGTGCAATTACCTCTGCATTCACCCCACTCTGAGAATCACCAGGGGCCGAATTTGGCAGTTGCGCAGGGGGAGGCGCCAAAGGTGTTTCATTAAAGGAGATAGCATCATCGATTGAATCGAACGGATACGGCATTAGTCCAATAGAACGTAGCTCCTCCGTGTATTGCAGGAGGAGGTTGGTGATAATAGTCGATTGCACCTTGCACACCATACGATGGTTTTGAATAGGAGGCAATGTTATCCATTCAATATCATTCGTATGCAACGTACGCAGGCCAGGGATGCGGTTGAAGGCTTGCATCAAAGCTGAACGATTAAGTCGCTTTGTGGCATTCTTAAATGATATAATCTCCCATCCTATGATGGTGGTGGACTGTTTCGGTACATCCCCCAATACTTCCGAGTCGTCACCAGGCCGACCTGGAGATGAATCGTGCTGGTTTTGCTTCTCACTTCCTCCCTTTGTGTCCTGCACAAGTGAAGACTTCTTAACAGCCTCCCGATCATAGCCAGAGTGTAAGGACTGCCGGCGTTCTTTGCTTCCTACTACCGTGACCGCAGCGTCTCCATGCCCATCTCCATCTGACTATTGCATGAAGGAGTCGCATCTACTCTACCTCTTGAGTTATTTTATTATCTATATGTTTAAAGAAGTTGGGTAGTTGCGTCTGGGATGAGGATGGTCCCAGCTCCTCAATAGGCGAGTGGGTCATTTGCAGGGGCCGTTTCTTTGGGGTTTTGTTGGAAATTATTTCATCGGGGTCCAAGTTATTTGCAGGTATTTTCAGTACTGCAGATTTAGACAGAGACTTGGCTGCACTATTACTCCCAATTTCTATTTTATTTTTTTCATTTACTTTTGCATGGGGGATCAATTCCTCTTGGGAAGCTTTGGACACCTTTTTTCTATCTGTTTTCCTTTTCAAGGCGCGGAGGAATAATCTTTTTTCCTTCCTAGAGATAAAGGACTGCTCTGCAAGATGCGGGAGAGTTTCATCATCAGCAGATTGGCTGTTCTGAGGAGCAACTGGAATATTATCAAGCTCCGGGACAGGTTGGGAGGTGGTCTCAAAGAGTTTAGTTAGTGCTGAGGGGCTACCTGGATAAAGGACCTGACCCCCTTCCATGGAGGTTAAGGAAAGCCCCACTTTTTCCACCTCCTGGCTAGGTTGGAGAAAGAATAGCAGCTGTTCCAACTTTTGAGCGTATGATGCAACTTCCCTACATAATTGAGCATGCGTAAGAATTTGGCATGTGGTATCAGGTCTCGGGGCAATCAGAGTTTGTGCAAAAGATTGAGGGAATGCATAAGTAACTGTGGGCGCCTTTGTAATGTTAAGTTCATTCACTGGGAAATCTGATTCATCTGTTTGAGTAGTCACAGAGCTTTTTGAAGAGATTTCCCTTTCCGACGGCTTATGGCCGTCTGATACTTGTCTAAGGCTATCTGCAAATATGAAGCCTTCTAATTTGTTAATTTTTAATAAAATTTCTGTCAATGCTGTTTTGCAATCTCTTAATAGTGCGTGTACTCATGTCCACGATCCAATAAATTAAATATTCTTGTTAGAACTGGATAGGATGCTTCAAGAGATTGCATATCCCCTGTGGGTTCCAGAATATCAAACCCCAGTGGGTGATTCGAATCTTTTTTAGGGGGTGAATTCAAAGGATCTGTTACCAGTTTATTAATACCAGGTGGAAACCGGATAGGGGAAGATGGCCGGGTAGAGGACGATGGCCACGAACTGGATACAGGAAAATTGGTGGACTCGGGTACATTGGATAGAGGTGTTGTAGAGATGTTTAAGTCCTCCATATGTAGAGCATCTTTACAGTGAATATGTACATCAGCTCTTTTACCTCCCGGAAAGGTAACTGGTGTTGAGGGCCCCACTGATAACCTTACCCGTTTTTCAAGGGCAGCAAGTACCACCGGGGCTAATATGGAATTATCAGAGGGGAAGGAGGGGGAGTCTTCGATAGGAGGTTCTAACTGTGTAGGTACGGTATCCATCCGCATGCTCAGGAAGCTTTTACTGGCTGGTTTGGGTGAAGGTTTTCTAGGGGGCAAATTAGACTCAGAGGGGGAAGACTTATTTACGCCCGCTGCGAGTGCCTGTGAACGCGCGTAGGAGAATGGCACCTCATGTTTTATTAAGTCCTGATTGGTAATTGGACCCCAATGCGCCGCTAAACCAGCGCTTTCACCCAACCTCGGAGCGTCGCTCTTCCCAAAGTCTTTAGGCAGTGAAATCTTTTTATTTTTTCTGCTTTTTTTCGTAATTTTACTGGGAGACGATTTCAAGGGGCGCCCACTGCGCAGACTTGAAACCATTGAACCCACACGTGCAAGTTAAGACACTGAATTGAGTGATAACAACTTACATGACCCGTGCTCCCAGCCTCACTGCCTAATAGCCCAACAGCCACTTGGAGCCCACTTCGATGCGTGCGCGATATGCGCGTGCGCGAGGGCTATATAGGAAGTTCAGGCTGTAAAGGGGGAGGGCGATGGGCGGGGCCAGTCAGGGAGTGACTGCAAAGCAGAAAAAAGAGAAAGAGAGAAGGCAGTTACCTCTTTGAGCACAAGAGCAACAGAGGTATATGAGACCTAATGAGGCAACCGCAGCGAAGCCGCGGCAACAGTATACAAACTGAAACTAACAAAACTTTCCAAAACATTAATGCAAGTCCATTTACTTGATGGAATGTCCAATGCGGCGTTTCGCCGTCCAAGCACTTCCTCTTGCGCACGGCGCTCGTGAAGCACTCAATGTCGAACAAACGTAAATCCACTGGAAAGGAGCAAGTCCAGCAGCGAGTCCGGGCAGCCCAACAGCCACTTGGAGCCCACTTCGATGCGCGCGCATGATGCGCGTGCGCGAGGGCTATATAGGAAGTTCAGACTGTAAAGGGGGAGGGCAATGGGCGGGGCCAGTCAGGGAGTGATTGATGGAATGTCCAATGCGGCGTTTCGCCGTCCAAGCACTTCGTCTTGCGCACGGCGCTCGTGAAGCACTCAATGTCGAACAAACGTAAATCCACTGGAAAGGAGCAAGTCCAGCAGCGAGTACGGGCAGCCCAACAGCCACTTGGAGCCCACTTCGATGCTCCTTATTACTCCTTGCGATTAAATTGATTGCTTAGTG
The DNA here is from genome assembly GCF_040938575.1 of Ambystoma mexicanum. Taxonomy (NCBI): domain Eukaryota; kingdom Metazoa; phylum Chordata; class Amphibia; order Caudata; family Ambystomatidae; genus Ambystoma; species Ambystoma mexicanum. The sequence goes on from NC_090923.1 coordinate 836,861,776, forward strand.
TGACAAAGCCCCATTGGTGATTATTGTATCCCATTAAAATAGTGTGATTATATTGTGAATATATAAATAAATATTTTAACTTTGCAAACCAGCCTGATTCCTGGTTCAGTGTGACCGGGGGGGTTCCAAGAGAGGGGCGTGATATAAGTGGTACATCGTTCAGATAAAAGAACTTTCAGACACAAATAAATAAATAAGGATTTCAGTCGTTCATTACATGCTAGGCATTGACTTAGGTGAACTGCCGGATTGAAATCACTTACAAGGAATAGTTCTGTAAACACTGAAAAGTTAATTGTTTCCCTTTAAACTTGGGAATGATTGAAAGTTCGAATGGTTTTAATTTTGATGACTCCTCTTGGCTCTTGTTAGCCAATCTGATCTGCATACACAGACCTTCTTCTCTTGCTTCACTGTCAATGGGTGCCAGAAGGGTAGGGGGTCTCTCCTTTGTAGATCTTCACGTCATTCAGATGCAGCCAAGCATACACTTCACCTAGGAAACACCTCACATACAAGAAACTTGGCAGCGCATGTGGCATTGGGGTGTGTGCATGGACCAGCCTCAATCCATCAGGAAAAGGGACATACTACTACTAACTGTAGCCATTGCATGGTTGCAACATATCCACATAATCTATGTGCAGATGCTGAAAAGGAACATTTGTACGGGTTATTGCTCCTTTCATTGTTCACAGGGTATGCTCTGCTGTGAACTTCTGACAAACAATGCAGTTCACAATAAAGTGTGCAATGTGTTCCTGTAAATTTGGCGAAACCAGTCTTCTGCGATCATGTCCACAAGACTCTCTCTTGTTATATGTGCAGGATAGTGAAGCTAATCCAGCACAACTTTCAATAATACTAGAGGCATAACTGGCTTTCCAGTACTATCTTGTCTCTGTACTGGCCTGTGCGGAGGATAAAGAACACCCTGCCTTTTCAATAGATCTTGTTCCTCCTGTGAAGCTCAACCTTGCAGCTCAACTAACTGTTCAACGGGCAACAAGTCAAAGCCTTCTTTCATCATCATACATTGTTCTAATATTTGCTTATCTTCTACTTCAAAATCAGAAATATTGGGAAATTATGCTTCTCTTTTTGCTTCAATTGCTGCGGCTTTGTTACCGTGAGAAATCATATCTGACCTTTTAGCATGGGCTGCAATACCTGATGGGAGCTTTAATACCTTAATAAGATTATCCAATAGTGATGCATGTTTCACTGGTGTGTTGTCTGCACGGAGGAAACCCCTCCTTTTCCAGCGTGGCAATTCTGAGTGTATGGTTTACGTCACATAGACGGAGTCAGAGTACATTGTCACTTCCTCATCCTCATATCTCTGGAGTTCATCGAAAAGCTTATAGAGAACAGGGACATGGGCTACCCCGCCTGTCTGGCACTGGCCGGTAGTGTTTATAGCACAAGTGTGACTGATCATATCATTAGATCTGTACTTGGATTAGAGAGCACCAGAGATACATTTGTACATTTTAACACATTTTATTATCTGATGTGGCATAAAAAGGCCTATTGAGGCCGTTAAACATACATGATCATTTTCAAGCCCATTATTTATGGGTTGTTACACAAGATATATCATATTTCATATTCATATAATATACAGTTTGCAATTGGATATTTTACACTGTGGGGGTTAGTATTAGTTGTGACTTAGAATGTGGTCGTTATAACCAATACATCTGTCTAGTCTACACTAGTTGTGTTTTTGGCATGAGGTAAAGGGTTTTGTGTTCTCATGCCGTCTTCAGGACTGTGGAAGTGGACTGGATGGTGTCACTGGTATACCCCACAATGGAACATCTAAAAGATTAAAGGAATAAAATCAGTACAGTGGTGTCTCTCTACAGGAAGATAGTGCCTGGGGTGTGTGCTCTAAAACGTCCTACCTGTGCCCTTGATGTCAGTGTCACAGGATTTGGAGAAGATATGCAGAGTTCTTCTCTGTAGGTGCCTTCCGTGCACCTCTGGTTGTTGGATCCTGTATGTATCAGGTGTGGTATCTATCAAGTTTGATTGCAAAAAATAAAGGTTTCTATCAGCTTTATGTTGTCTCAGTTATTATTCAAAAAAACAAAACAACACACTTAGACCCGTTGCAATTTTAGGCGTGCGGTCTTGGTGCTTTATTGGTGGCATTTTTATCTAAAAAAAATTCCGGGTAGTGGCTTATGAATATTGCTCATAGTGAAAAATACCCTGCTGATTCTGTCAGCATGTGGCCCTTGGAGTGCATTCTGATTCTAAAATGCCCATTGATGGCGTGTGATTAATTCACATAATATGCATTGCCTGATGTAAATATCAGCAGGTCGCCATTTTGTTATACTGGGCAATGACTAGCTTTTTTAATCGCAGCTAGTGCATGCCGAGTAGTCATTTCTCAAAAAGATATTTCCTCAAAAAGATAGCCCCCGAGGCTCCTCTACCGGTTCACAGAGAAACTGCTTTTACGATCTTAGTTGCGTATGGCATGAGTACCGCTATGGAGCGAACCGCTCTCTTACCTCTGTCAGCTTCTTTTTCTGCGTTTGTTATAAGCCCCCCATACAAAAAAGAGGGACCTCACCCCATATATATCAGAAACGTTCATAAAAAGCTCCACTTACTCTGCAAAATGTGACCAGACACGGAAGTAGGTCGAGGGTGTTTTTATGACCCAGCAGCTAACTCAATGAGCCAGATTTGGAGCACGCTGCACTTGGCAGAGCAGGACCGCAGACACGACATTTGCCTCAAATGCCGGCCTTCCATTTTACAGCAACACCAGGGGCTCGATAGGAAAGAGGGGAGAGATCTGTCTTCGACTCAAGTCTGCGGGGCCTCATGAAGGACAGGGTGCAAGCACGCAGCAGTGGCGCAGTGGTCACCACAGCAAACTAGGCTTTTGCAAGCGCTTAGTTTCTCATAAGAAACTGACAGAACCAATTCTTGTTGGAAATTGTGTATGACGGCCCTGATGAAGGTGGAGGTCTTCGATGGAAAGCAATTGACCTAGCCAAAACTTCGAGTTGGCCAAGCTTTTAGCTTGTTTTTTTCTATTAGTACCTATAAGGTTGGACTTTGGTTCAGAACTGATGCAATGTGCATCGGGGATAGTGAGTTATGGAGCACTTAGCTATTGGTCAAAAAAAGAAAATACTAGCCAGGGTGTATTACTGTCCCCATTGTTTGTTGATTTAGAGTGTTTGGGAATGTGTTGAAGTGAATGTGTGAAGGTATGATTGAAGAGAGCATGTTTTTTGGTTTTAGAAAGTACATTTGCAATTGAAAAATCTGAATTAATGTGTATGTGTTCATGAATTTTTGGATTTTCCCTAATTTCTTATTTTTATTCGTTTTTTAAAACATAGCTGTCTTCATTCATTGTACATTTATCACTTTATTGTTACAAAATTGAATGTTTTTTTTTCTACTGATTAAATACAAAAATGTTTCACAAGGCTTCATTGATTTTATTTATTACTAGCTGATCCCCATTTGGGGCCCTTGCAGACCATGTAACTAGAGTGGGTTGACCTCATGTTCTTGTGCCACTAATTCTGCAGCCTGTGCTGAACCATGTGAAGGCTGTCTTGCACTCTTGTCACTACTTCAACATCACCATTCTGTTTTAACTTCACTAGTGCCAGTCCTGTATGTCTTTCTCCTGTCGTTTGATACATTTTCAAAGAACCATCAATGAATAGATCCCCCCTCCTAAAGTGTTTTCTTTAACGTGGGGAATATTGTCATAAAACTCAGTATACGTTGTGCAATCATGTACATAATCTTCCTTCTCTACTGGTTCTGCTATGAATGTCGCTGGATTTAGTACTCTGACTATTTTAATTGCTGGGTTTGAAATAATCACCTTATATCCTGATGCTCTTCGTGTAGTCAATGTACTTTTAGGTTTCTCGAAAATGGCAAATTAGTCATGTTCAATGTATAATTTCATAGAACACACCATTGTAATACTTGTAGCATTTTCAATTGTGAAAGTAGCAGCAGCTAATGCTTGTTTGCAGGGGTAATGCCCTCTCATTACTCTGTCTACAATCCCACTCTAATAAGCTGATAGGTAATGTCCATGTCCTAATGTTGTTTTCTGCGTAAGGACTGCTGTCATTACCACTCCATTTGAATGCTACAATAAATTCCACCACTGTTGCGCCTGTCCTCCATTAAATCCCCCCCCTGATGGTTTTGAAATCTGCCTCCTCGTCCTCCAAATCTATATCATCTACCACATGGTCAAAAATGTTACCCGCCTTGATCTACACAATACCCTACCTTAATTGGCTGTTTAGGTGGCAACCCTTCTACTGCTCCTTCTATAGCAAATTTCGACAACTTCTTTTGTACTAACTTTGCTTCCTAGTCTCATCTTTTTTTAAATTCTTCTCTTGTAACAATCAACAGTGATGTACGATAGTCAACTGTATTTCTGGCCATGGCTTTGCTTCCATCCCTACCTGTTTTTTCATCTGCCTTTGCACTGGCTCGGGCAGTCTCTGACATAAAATATGATAAAGTAATTCTATGGTCTTATCCCACGGGTCTCGTGTCTCAAAATGCCAATATTCCTGAATCTCCTGAAGCAACAGGATCTTCGTTCTCACCCATTTTCTGTGTCAGAATCGCATCGATGTCTGATGTTTTGGGATATTGTACTCTAAGTTCCCTCCATACGTCTGCTCTACAATTATTAAATGGCACTCCATCAAGTTTCATGTTTTGGGCTGTCACACTCGCATATCCTGCTCGTCTCCAAATGTCATCAGCTCTATCCCCTAAGATAGCTGCTAGTAGGCATTTTATGTCGCCCACCGCTATTATCATTCCCGCTGTCATTCTTTCTAACTCATAAATCCATTTACCCACTCCTGGAGTCAAACTGGGTAATTTACATTTCAAATTATCTTTATCCGTCTGTGACCACGATATATATTGTGGTCATCTTCCCCCTTTCTCTAACAATGTGAATTGTGTAAATATGGTTCTACAATCGTATCCACCCATGCTCCTTGTCTTCCAGGTGGGGCTAGTTTCACCCACTCGTCTTCTTCCTGGCAATTACCTTAATCTTCCTACATAAAGCGGGGAATTTTCCCCTACGCTATGCATCCGTCCTTGTGGTTGTTCAGGATATGGTATAGGTTCTGGTGTTTTTGTTTCCATTTCTCCTAAATCGGACCACTTTAAGTCTCTTTCTATGTTTGGGTCTATCGAAGAGCTACATGACCCTCTCCTCACACTCTCTCATTTCCTTCCCTTTCTTTGTCGGTCATCATTATACCCCAGCCGGTATGGCTGTTATCCCTTTCCTCGTTATCAAGATCTAGTCTGCTTAAGGACAGTGTTCTATGCTTGTTCATCATTGATATGAAATGGTATGATCTGATAGGTTATTTATAACGCACTTAATACCCAGAGGTTTCTAAACGCGGATCAAGGGATCGAACCATGTCGTCTTACTTCTAAGGAGAGCACGTTGCCGCTGAGCTATACTCCTGACAATACGCAGAGGTTTCTAAGCATTTCTAAGCACATGCGATCTGCCTCTTGTTTCTCTTGGTGGAGATCCTTCAATACTCCCTCTGGTCTCATAATCATCTTTTTCCCTCATCTGCCTAAATAGTTCCCCAATCCTTTCCCCTATACCTTCTGCCTCATGCTCATAAACCCATGTTCATACTCTAGGTATCTTGTGCAGCTCCCTGCAGGGCTGTTGTGACCTTCTCGCTTCCTCCCATCATTCTCGTTCTGCAACTCGTATCACACATGTATTAACGATGTGATCCATTTTGTCATCCCTTTTCCTTTACTCGTTCTCGTTTCCTTCTGGACTTCCTCTTCACGTCTTCTCATCTCCCTCTTCTCTTCCTCTTCCCTTCTTCTCTGTAACTTTCTTTCTTTCAATCTTTGTGTTTCGATTTCCTCACGTTTCCTCTTCTCCCCATCTTTTCTCTCTCTCTCTTTTGCCTGCTCATCATACCTTCTTTGTTTTTTACTTTTGTTTCCTTTCTTTTTCCTTCTCATTTTTTGTATACCCTTTCCCATTCCTTTTCCTTTCATTCCTGTTCCTCTCTTTCTTTAACATCATAAACCCAATCATAATACCCTTTCTGTCTAATTTGAGTAGTATCTGTCCTCTCATCCACTCATTCTGTACAATTGTCACTTCACTGGCTCTATCTTCTTTCCCTCATTTTGTCTCTTGGTCTCTTCTTCTAACAACCTGTCTCTTCTTTCACTATGCTCCACCTGTTCTTTACGTACAGACATTTGTGTTTATTAACGTTTTCTTGCTTCTGTACTAACTTCACTACTGTAAGTAGGGGTGGGAGCGCATGTATAGATTAATATACCCCACTGCTGCTTTTATCTCCTTTAAAGGATAAAATCCCTGTTTCTCATTGGTCACGCTGTTGTCTTCAGAAGGAGAATGAGGAGCGGAGGTTGTTGTGCCCTTCCCTTCATGCTGATTAAGCATCCACTCCTTCCCGGGCAGGTCCTTTTTCTCGCTCCAATGCATTTTCTGTAGCTCTAAAATAGCTAACCAGTTTTGTAACTTTTTCTGTGTTATGCAGCATATAAGTATGTTGTCATGTGTTGCAATGCTGCTCTTGATAGGCAACCCTCTTGAGGCCAAGGCATGAACATTTCATCAGCAGTGTCTTTTACCCATTCAGCATGATAGTTCCCAATCTTAGGTGTATACTTCGGTAATGTTTTGCACAAGTGTAGAAGGGGCGTGTCCCCCAAAACAACAAGTCCTTTTTAACTGTCAATACTTACCAAATCTTTTATTCTGCTATTACATTAATCAATTAATATGATATGAACTGTAGAGGAGCAAACATACACATCTGCAGGAGATCCTACCCCCCTACCTACCCTGCATTGGACACATGGCACCGTGCCCTGTCAAACACCCGCTATTGTACCAATACTGCAGCGAGTATTTGGAAGAAGGTATCCATTAAGACAACCATATCGAATGTACCCTCGAGTTGATGACAGCCTGCAGGAGGAACTCCCTGAAGGAATATGAGAAAGAGCTAAGAAAATGGACTGATGACATCATAAGAAAGTGTGCACAACACCCGGAAATAGTGAATGAAGACAATCTATGGATCTTAGAGGAGAAATGACGAAGTAAATAATCGAGTGAACCTTAAAAGTGTTAAAGAAGAAGATTACACAGTGAAAAGTGCTGCAGAAATCAGAAGTATAATGAATGGACATACGCTGAAACACAGATAGATCAAGTCATCGTATAGGCTAGCTACTAGCAGTAAATATAATGCAGGCGCAGCCACCATTGTATAGAAACTAGACATTGGTATCATGAAATAATTAAGCCAAAGAACCATAAAGAGAAAATGAAAGGCTGTGCTGCAGTGGAATTTACAGGTTGTTGGTGCTGCGTTGAGAGGCTGTCTGGCCTGAAGTCAAGAACTCAGAGGTCTAGGCCAGCTATCTATGCTGAAGAGGAACATGTGTGCCGAGGATGAATCTTCTCACGTTAAGGTGCAAGAAAGTCTTAATTCATTTAAAACATTTAAAAGCTTGCAGAATGAACAGAATCGTGGTCTCTTGTCCTGTGAGTGGAGGCCGAAAATAGGGCTTGAGCTTGGAGTTGCAGACACAATAGCGAATGCCCTCACTCCCGTTGCATTCCTAGGACAAGACTACTCTGCAAGGCTAAGAACAAAGAGAATTCCATTGCAGAAGGCATGGGTGAGGAGAGATGTTGGTGTAACGCTCACCTGATTCTCGCAGAGGCGCCGGTCTTGACTGGGCGACTACCGTATCTTCAAAGGTGATGTGCAGCACCCGATTGGCTCTTTGGGCTGGACCTCTGTGCCCTGTATGCCTGACGTGCAGAGTAAGATGTCTGCAGATAGAAAATACGGGGTTAATGAACTGGGGTTATTGGGGTGTCCTATCTCTTTCCTCTTCTCCTCTCCTGTAGACCCCCACAGGTTAACGCTCTCACCTTAGGTAAGTGAATGCCGAGCTCTCCATCTGCCTCGGGGCAGGGTGCTGTAGCCAGTTTCTTCACTGGATAGGTAGCGCAGGCCTCTTGACTTCAGAGGACTGCTGTCCGTCGTTTACTGCACGAACGGTAAGTTTCGAGTAACTCAAATGTCTTTAAAGTCTTTAATAATGATGTCTCTTGTTTTGCAGGGTTCCGGCGATGGCGGATGACGGGTTGAAATGAGTTGAAGATGGAGCCCGTGTGATGAATAGAAGCGCCTGGAAGCACGTAAGTAAGCGCTTGTTGCCAGCTTCACAAAGCGCTCTAACTGTCTTTTTATTTTGCAGGTACAAGTTCGGAGCGGCTGCAGGGTGCCGGGATACCCACTGGGTTAGATGTGGAAAGGAGTAATGGCTCATGAGTATTAAAGTTCCCCAATGTCTTTAAACGCACCTTGTTTTGTCTTTCAGATGCGAGATGCAGTGCCGACGGCCTCCGGAGCGTGCGAAGAGTTGGTAAGCTTTTGTCTTTCAGATGCCGGAATGCAGTGTGAAGACCTCCGGAGCGCACGAAGAGTAGGTAAGCCTTTGCCTTTCAGATGCCGGAATGCTAACCTGTTCTTTCTTGTCTTTATAGGTGTTGCTGAAGACTGGATTCAGGATGGCAAGCCTTTTTCCTTAGGCCCAGGACCGGATGCAGAAGACACGATGAGCGTTCTGCTGCAGAGGGTGCAGAATAACGCAAAGCAAGATTCATCCACCGGGTGTGGTTTAAATAGCCTCCTGTGGTGCTTAGGTGTCTCCTTCCACAGCCACGCCTAAGTAAGAAAAGAGTTCCTGGTAAAAAAAGAGTTCCTGCCTTCCAGAAGAGTTCCAGTGTTCTGAATCTAGGGAGTGGCTCCAGCCCCACCCAACAGGAAAAGTAGTTCCAAACAGAAGAGGATCAGAGGCTCAACTGGCAGGCAAGTAAGCAGCATGGTCTGCTGCAGGTAAGTCCACCCAAGCATTATGAGCCCGGCGCTTCCAGCGCTGGGACTGGGCATATTTATGAGCCTGGTGCCACTGGCGCCAGGACTGGGTCCAAAAGGTCCCAATTGGGACTGGTTGGCACTCGGAACCTGGGTTATGGATCTGCTTCCAAGGGAGTTGGGAAAACCCTGACCTTTTGGAAGCAGAGATCATGACAGTACCCCCCCTCAAGGCCCCTCCCAAACCGGGCTTCTCCGGGGGTTTTGGCTTGTCAGGAAATGTTCGGTGAAATCTTTTGATTAGGCGAGGAGCGTGGACATATTCAGCAGGTTCCCAGGATCTCTCTTGGGGGCCGTAGCCTTTCCAGTCAATTAGGTAGAATAGTTTAGATTTGGAGATCTTGGAGTCCAGAATGCTTTTGACTTCAAACTCGAGTTCTCCATCAACTAGGATAGGTTTTGGAGATTTGGTTAGTCGGGTTTGAGGTTGCACGGGTTTTAATAGAGAGACGTGGAAGACCGGATGTATCTTCATGTGCGGGGGCAAGTCCAACTTGACCGCTACTGGGTTTACTATGGTAGTGATGGAATAGGGACCAAGGTATCTTGGGTTGAATGTGCGTGGCCCTTTTAGAGATAGATATCTGGTGGATAACCAGACTTGATCCCCTACTTGATAGTGAGGGGCTTCCTTCCGATGTTGATCTGCTCCTTTCTTGTATTGTTCTTTAGCCCTTTGAAGGTGAGAAACAGCTTCCTTAAATGCTTGGGTGATTGTAGAATGCAGGTAGTCTACTGCTGGTGTTTCAAGATCTTGGAGGGGATCCAACTCCGAGGTTCGAGGGTGACTGCCGTACAAAAGAAAAAACAGGGTTTTCCCAGTTCCCGAATGGACAGAGTTATTGTAGGCATACTCGGCTATCCAAAGGATATCTTTCCAAGTTTTTTCAGTTTGTTGCAGCATGCAGCGTAAATACTGTTCCAGAGTTTGATTGGTCCTCTCGGTTTGTCCGTCGGTCTGAGGGTGGTGACTGGTCGATAGTCTCACATCAATTTGAGCCGACCGACAGCAACTTCGCCAAAAATGAGAAATAAATTGACTACCTCGATCCGAAATTAGAACCGAAGGAAAACCGTGCAGTCGGACGATGTTTTCGAGAAATTCTCGGGCCAGAGTTGCTGCTGTTGGCAAGCCTTTGAGCGGAATGAAATGCGCCATCTTGGAGAATAAGTCCACGATTACTAGAATCGTATTGTATCCGGAGCATGGAGGTAGATCGGTGATGAAGTCCATAGAAAGCGTATGCCAAGGGCGAGGTGGGATGTCAATAGGGCGTAAGAGGCCTGCTGGTCTTTCCTTTTGACTCTTGTTTTGGGCGCATACTCCACAGGACATTATAAAGTCTCTGATATCTTTTTTCCAAGACGGCCACCAGAAGTAGCGCTTGATCTTTTCTGAGGTCTTGGCTATACCGGGATGACCTTCCATTAAATAGTCGTGATAACAAGAGATTACTTTTTTCTGTAAATCTGTGCTGGGTAGGTATAATCGTTCTTGGAAATACAATAAGTTGTCCTTTACTGCAAAGTCCTTTCCCTGCAGATGCCAATTCTGTATGTCTGCTGGAGTTACAAGTTGCCTGGCTTTATCCTTAACTTCCTCTATGGATTCTGTGGTGATTACACCCAGAATTCTTTGTTCGGGAATGATTGGTACAGGTTTAGGGTTGATCAAGTGTTCTTCCACTCCCATCCGAGAAAGGGCATCGGCTTTACCGTTCTTGGTACCAGGTCGATAGGTAATTATGAAGTCAAACTCGGCAAAGAATAATGCCCAACGGAGTTGTCTAGAGGATTGGGCTTTTGCGGTTTTCAAATATTGCAGGTTTCGGTGATCCGTAATCACAGTAACGGTGTGTCGGGCCCCCAGCAGATAATGCCGCCAAGCCTTAAAGGCAGACTTGATAGCCAGAAGTTCCTTGTCAGTAATCGTGTAATTGACTTCAGGAGGCGAGAATTTGCGGGACCAAAATGCCACGGGATGCAACTGATTGGTTACCGGGTCCTTTTGTGATAGAACTGCCCCCATGGCAAGGCTTGAAGCATCAGTTTCCACGATATAGGGGAGTTCGGGGCGAGGGTGTTTTAAGATTGGTGCAGAGATAAATTTAGTCTTCAAATCCTGGAAAGCTTGTTCCGCCTCGGTAGACCATTCAAAACGTTTGTTTTTCTTTAACAAGGCAGTGATGGGCTGGACTATTCGAGAGAACTCGGGGATAAACCTGCGGTAAAAGTTAGCGAAGCCTAACATGCTTTGCACACCTTTTACGGAGGATGGTGATGGCCATTTGAGAACTGCATTGACCTTCTTTGAATCCATACGCACTCCGCCAGGTGATAATATGAATCCCAAGAATTCAACTTCAGTCACGTTGAAAACACATTTTTCCAACTTAGCGAAAAGTTTGTGTTGACGCAATCTTTCGAGGACCATTTTCACGTGTTTCCGATGTTCAGATTCCGATGAAGAATAAACGAGAATGTCGTCGATGTAAACAACAACACACACATCTATGAGCTCTCTGAGAACATCGTTCATAAAATATTGAAAGGCGGCCGGGGCATTGCAAAGTCCGAAGGGCATGACCTGATATTCAAAAAGCCCATACTTGGTGCGGAAGGCCGTCTTCCATTCATCGCCCTCTTTTACTCGTACCAAGTGGTAAGCTCCTCTAAGATCCAGCTTTGTATATATGCATGCTTTTCTGACTTGGTCCAGGAGTTCAGGGATCAAAGGTAACGGATATCTATTCTTAACGGTGATCTGGTTCAGGGAGCGATAATCGATACAAGTTCTAAGGTCTCCTTCCTTTTTTGGAACGAAGAACAAAGCTGAAGAGGCAGGGGACTTGGAGGGACGAATAAACCCATTTGCCAGGTATTGATCCAGGTATTGTCGAAGGTGAAGGTTCTCAGGCTCGGTGAGGGCATAAATTCTACTACAAGGAGGAGTAGATCCAGGTATCAGGTCTATCTGGCAGTCATAAGACCTATGAGGAGGTAGAGAGTTAGCCTGCTCCTTCCGGAAAACATCTTGGTATTCTAGGTATTCGGGAGGTAACTGGGGAGTCTCTGAAGAAATTGCTGCCAGTGCAACACCAGGTGGAGGGTGACACGTAGAGACACATTCTGGAAACTGGACCGTTCTTGCTCGCCAATCGATCAGAGGATTGTGTTTCTCTAACCAAGGTATTCCTAGAATAATCTGGAACTGAGGGGCCTTGATCACATCGAACACGATCTTCTCATGGTGTCCATCTTGACTTACTAGCGTAACCTCTTGAGTGGTGTGCGTTACTGGCCCGGAGGCTATCTCCGTACCATCCACCGTAGTAATGACGTCCTTTACAGCCTTGGGACAAAGAGTTAGATTCATCCTCAAAACCATTTCATGATCCACATAATTGCCGATGGCACCGCTGTCGACGTAAGCTTCAATTGCATGTAATCGACCCGGATTATCAGGGCTAATGAGGACCATAGGTATCACGAAATGCGAGGTCACGGAACTGGTTTTCACGCTCGGCAAGAGGACCTCTATTCTTGTCGGGCGAGGTCGTTTCCCTGCTCAGAGTTTGTAATTGTGGTAACTGCAGCTCCTACTGCCTTCTTGGCAGGTTTCACCGGACAGTCTCGAAGAAAGTGCCCTGAGTTTCCGCAATATAGGCATAATTGCAACTGTTTTCTCCTTTCCCGCTCCCTTTGTGTTAGAGGACCTTTCAGACCCCCTATTTGCATGGGTTCCCCGGAGTCTACTCCTTTGGAAGGAGTTGGCGGTTTGGAAAATACTCGAGCATCAAACTTGGAACGATCGGCCTTCCTGTTCTGCAGTCTGTGATCTATTTGAACGACCAAGTCTATATAATCCGAACAGTCTTGTGGGGGATTCACTACTTGGGCTAAAACGTCTTTGAGCTCTCCACGTAGACCTCTATAAAACAGCGTAATCCTTTTGTCCTCAGGCCATTGAGTTTCCACTATTAGTCTATTGAAAGATGCAATATAAGCCAAAAGGTCTTGATTACCCTGTCGCAACGAAAGAAGCTCATTGTCCAAGGCCTGCCCCTGTGCATGTCTTGCGAACAGTTTTTCCATACTAAGCTGAAAGGCTTGAAAATCATGGAGAACCGGATCATCTTGATTAACTAGAGGGATCGACCAGTCTGCCGCATTGCCACTAAGGTACGAAAGTACAAAAGCTACTTTAGCTTGATCAGTTGGAAAGGCTGCTGGCCGGCATAAGAAGTGCAACCGGCACTGATTGATAAATACCGCAAACCTCTTTGGGTCACCAGAAAATAGTTCGGGCGGAGCCAGAGGTACATTCCCAGGTAGGTTGATCTGCACTGGATTCATAGAGGATGTTGAAGGAAGATTTTCCCCTGATGCGGGTAGCGGGTCTGTCCGGCTTGTGACTGTAGCAATTGTCTAGCAAGATCATCTGTTCTCTCCTTGGAAATAATTAGTTCCCTTCTTAGAGCGTTCGTTTCCTGACGAGCTGCATGCACTTCTGCCCTTAGTTCCCCAAGTAACCGGGCTAGGTGGTCAGTATCCGAGGTTTCCATAGCGCCTGGGCGAGAGTTTTGCGGTAGGCTTTGCGTTCTGTAACGCTCACCTGATTCTCGCAGAGGCGCCGGTCTTGACTGGGCGACTACCGTATCTTCAAAGGTGATGTGCAGCACCCGATTGGCTCTTTGCGCTGGACCTCTGTGCCCTGTATGCCTGACGTGCAGAGTACGATGTCTGCAGATAGAAAATACGGGGTTAATGAACTGGGGTTATTGGGGTGTCCTATCTCTTTCCTCTTCTCCTCTCCTGTAGACCCCCACAGGTTAACGCTCTCACCTTAGGTAAGTGAATGCCGAGCTCTCCATCTGCCTCGGGGCAGGGTGCTGTAGCCAGTTTCTTCACTGGATAGGTAGCGCAGGCCTCTTGACTTCAGAGGACTGCTGTCCGTCGTTTACTGCACGAACGGTAAGTTTCGAGTAACTCAAATGTCTTTAAAGTCTTTAATAATGATGTCTCTTGTTTTGCAGGGTTCCGGCGATGGCGGATGACGGGTTGAAATGAGTTGAAGATGGAGCCCGTGTGATGAATAGAAGCGCCTGGAAGCACGTAAGTAAGCGCTTGTTGCCAGCTTCACAAAGCGCTCTAACTGTCTTTTTATTTTGCAGGTACAAGTTCGGAGCGGCTGCAGGGTGCCGGGATACCCACTGGGTTAGATGTGGAAAGGAGTAATGGCTCGTGAGTATTAAAGTTCCCCAATGTCTTTAAACGCACCTTGTTTTGTCTTTCAGATGCGAGATGCAGTGCCGACGGCCTCCGGAGCGTGCGAAGAGTTGGTAAGCTTTTGTCTTTCAGATGCCGGAATGCAGTGTGAAGACCTCCGGAGCGCACGAAGAGTAGGTAAGCCTTTGCCTTTCAGATGCCGGAATGCTAACCTGTTCTTTCTTGTCTTTATAGGTGTTGCTGAAGACTGGATTCAGGATGGCAAGCCTTTTTCCTTAGGCCCAGGACCGGATGCAGAAGACACGATGAGCGTTCTGCTGCAGAGGGTGCAGAATAACGCAAAGCAAGATTCATCCACCGGGTGTGGTTTAAATAGCCTCCTGTGGTGCTTAGGTGTCTCCTTCCACAGCCACGCCTAAGTAAGAAAAGAGTTCCTGGTAAAAAAAGAGTTCCTGCCTTCCAGAAGAGTTCCAGTGTTCTGAATCTAGGGAGTGGCTCCAGCCCCACCCAACAGGAAAAGTAGTTCCAAACAGAAGAGGATCAGAGGCTCAACTGGCAGGCAAGTAAGCAGCATGGTCTGCTGCAGGTAAGTCCACCCAAGCATTATGAGCCCGGCGCTTCCAGCGCTGGGACTGGGCATATTTATGAGCCTGGTGCCACTGGCGCCAGGACTGGGTCCAAAAGGTCCCAATTGGGACTGGTTGGCACTCGGAACCTGGGTTATGGATCTGCTTCCAAGGGAGTTGGGAAAACCCTGACCTTTTGGAAGCAGAGATCATGACAGTACCCCCCCTCAAGGCCCCTCCCAAACCGGGCTTCTCCGGGGGTTTTGGCTTGTCAGGAAATGTTCGGTGAAATCTTTTGATTAGGCGAGGAGCGTGGACATATTCAGCAGGTTCCCAGGATCTCTCTTGGGGGCCGTAGCCTTTCCAGTCAATTAGGTAGAATAGTTTAGATTTGGAGATCTTGGAGTCCAGAATGCTTTTGACTTCAAACTCGAGTTCTCCATCAACTAGGATAGGTTTTGGAGATTTGGTTAGTCGGGTTTGAGGTTGCACGGGTTTTAATAGAGAGACGTGGAAGACCGGATGTATCTTCATGTGCGGGGGCAAGTCCAACTTGACCGCTACTGGGTTTACTATGGTAGTGATGGAATAGGGACCAAGGTATCTTGGGTTGAATGTGCGTGGCCCTTTTAGAGATAGATATCTGGTGGATAACCAGACTTGATCCCCTACTTGATAGTGAGGGGCTTCCTTCCGATGTTGATCTGCTCCTTTCTTGTATTGTTCTTTAGCCCTTTGAAGGTGAGAAACAGCTTCCTTAAATGCTTGGGTGATTGTAGAATGCAGGTAGTCTACTGCTGGTGTTTCAAGATCTTGGAGGGGATGCAACTCCGAGGTTCGAGGGTGACTGCCGTACAAAAGAAAAAACGGGGTTTTCCCAGTTCCCGAATGGACAGAGTTATTGTAGGCATACTCGGCTATCCAAAGGATATCTTTCCAAGTTTTTTCAGTTTGTTGCAGCATGCAGCGTAAATACTGTTCCAGAGTTTGATTGGTCCTCTCGGTTTGTCCGTCGGTCTGAGGGTGGTGACTGGTCGATAGTCTCACATCAATTTGAGCCGACCGACAGCAACTTCGCCAAAAATGAGAAATAAATTGACTACCTCGATCCGAAATTAGAACCGAAGGAAAACCGTGCAGTCGGACGATGTTTTCGAGAAATTCTCGGGCCAGAGTTGCTGCTGTTGGCAAGCCTTTGAGCGGAATGAAATGCGCCATCTTGGAGAATAAGTCCACGATTACTAGAATCGTATTGTATCCGGAGCATGGAGGTAGATCGGTGATGAAGTCCATAGAAAGCGTATGCCAAGAGCGAGGTGGGATGTCAATAGGGCGTAAGAGGCCTGCTGGTCTTTCCTTTTGACTCTTGTTTTGGGCGCATACTCCACAGGACATTATAAAGTCTCTGATATCTTTTTTCCAAGACGGCCACCAGAAGTAGCGCTTGATCTTTTCTGAGGTCTTGGCTATACCGGGATGACCTTCCATTAAATAGTCGTGATAACAAGAGATTACTTTTTTCTGTAAATCTGTGCTGGGTAGGTATAATCGTTCTTGGAAATACAATAAGTTGTCCTTTACTGCAAAGTCCTTTCCCTGCAGATGCCAATTCTTTATGTCTGCTGGAGTTACAAGTTGCCTGGCTTTATCCTTAACTTCCTCTATGGATTCTGTGGTGATTACACCCAGAATTCTTTGTTCGGGAATGATTGGTACAGGTTTAGGGTTGATCAAGTGTTCTTCCACTCCCATCCGAGAAAGGGCATCGGCTTTACCGTTCTTGGTACCAGGTCGATAGGTAATTATGAAGTCAAACTCGGCAAAGAATAATGCCCAACGGAGTTGTCTAGAGGATTGGGCTTTTGCGGTTTTCAAATATTGCAGGTTTCGGTGATCCGTAATCACAGTAACGGTGTGTCGGGCCCCCAGCAGATAATGCCGCCAAGCCTTAAAGGCAGACTTGATAGCCAGAAGTTCCTTGTCAGTAATCGTGTAATTGACTTCAGGAGGCGAGAATTTGCTGGACCAAAATGCCACGGGATGCAACTGATTGGTTACCGGGTCCTTTTGTGATAGAACTGCCCCCATGGCAAGGCTTGAAGCATCAGTTTCCACGATATAGGGGAGTTCGGGGCGAGGGTGTTTTAAGATTGGTGCAGAGATAAATTTAGTCTTCAAATCCTGGAAAGCTTGTTCCGCCTCGGTAGACCATTCAAAACGTTTGTTTTTCTTTAACAAGGCAGTGATGGGCTGGACTATTCGAGAGAACTCGGGGATAAACCTGCGGTAAAAGTTAGCGAAGCCTAACATGCTTTGCACACCTTTTACGGAGGATGGTGATGGCCATTTGAGAACTGCATCGACCTTCTTTGAATCCATACGCACTCCGCCAGGTGATAATATGAATCCCAGGAATTCAACTTCAGTCACGTTGAAAACACATTTTTCCAACTTAGCGAAAAGTTTGTGTTGACGCAATCTTTCGAGGACCATTTTCACGTGTTTCCGATGTTCAGATTCCGATGAAGAATAAACGAGAATGTCGTCGATGTAAACAACAACACACACATCTATGAGCTCTCTGAGGACATCGTTCATAAAATATTGAAAGGCGGCCGGGGCATTGCAAAGTCCGAAGGGCATGACCTGATATTCAAATAGCCCATACTTGGTGCGGAAGGCCGTCTTCCATTCATCGCCCTCTTTTACTCGTACCAAGTGGTAAGCTCCTCTAAGATCCAGCTTTGTATATATGCATGCTTTTCTGACTTGGTCCAGGAGTTCAGGGATCAAAGGTAACGGATATCTATTCTTAACGGTGATCTGGTACAGGGAGCGATAATCGATACAAGTTCTAAGGTCTCCTTCCTTTTTTGGAACGAAGAACAAAGCTGAAGAGGCAGGGGACTTGGAGGGACGAATAAACCCATTTGCCAGGTATTGATCCAGGTATTGTCGAAGGTGAAGGTTCTCAGGCTCGGTGAGGGCATAAATTCTACTACAAGGAGGAGTAGATCCAGGTATCAGGTCTATCTGGCAGTCATAAGACCTATGAGGAGGTAGAGAGTTAGCCTGCTCCTTCCGGAAAACATCTTGGTATTCTAGGTATTCGGGAGGTAACTGGGGAGTCTCTGAAGAAATTGCTGCCAGTGCAACACCAGGTGGAGGGTGACACGTAGAGACACATTCTGGAAACTGGACCGTTCTTGCTCGCCAATCGATCAGAGGATTGTGTTTCTCTAACCAAGGTATTCCTAGAATAATCTGGAACTGAGGGGCCTTGATCACATGGTGTCCATCTTGACTTACTAGCGTAACCTCTTGAGTGGTGTGCGTTACTGGCCCGGAGGCTATCTCAGTACCATCCACCGTAGTAATGACGTCCTTTACAGCCTTGGGACAAAGAGTTAGATTCATCCTCAAAACCATTTCATGATCCACATAATTGCCGATGGCACCGCTGTCGACGTAAGCTTCAATTGCATGTAATCGACCCGGATTATCAGGGCTAATGAGGACCATAGGTATCACGAAATGCGAGGTCACGGAACTGGTTTTCACGCTCGGCAAGAGGACCTCTATTCTTGTCGGGCGAGGTCGTTTCCCTGCTCAGAGTTTGTAACTGTGGTAACTGCAGCTCCTACTGCCTTCTTGGCAGGTTTCACCGGACAGTCTCGAAGAAAGTGCCCTGAGTTTCCGCAATATAGGCATAATTGCAACTGTTTTCTCCTTTCCCGCTCCCTTTGTGTTAGAGGACCTTTCAGACCCCCTATTTGCATGGGTTCCCCGGAGTCTACTCCTTTGGAAGGAGTTGGCGGTTTGGAAAATACTCGAGCATCAAACTTGGAACGATCGGCCTTCCTGTTCTGCAGTCTGTGATCTATTTGAACGACCAAGTCTATATAATCCGAACAGTCTTGTGGGGGATTCACTACTTGGGCTAAACGTCTTTGAGCTCTCCACGTAGACCTCTATAAAACAGCGTAATCCTTTTGTCCTCAGGCCATTGAGTTTCCACTATTAGTCTATTGAAAGATGCAATATAAGCCAAAAGGTCTTGATTACCCTGTCGCAACGAAAGAAGCTCATTGTCCAAGGCCTGCCCCTGTGCATGTCTTGCGAACAGTTTTTCCATACTAAGCTGAAAGGCTTGAAAATCATGGAGAACCGGATCATCTTGATTAACTAGAGGGATCGACCAGTCTGCCGCATTGCCACTAAGGTACGAAAGTACAAAAGCTACTTTAGCTTGATCAGTTGGAAAGGCTGCTGGCCGGCATAAGAAGTGCAACCGGCACTGATTGATAAATACCGCAAACCTCTTTGGGTCACCAGAAAATCGTTCGGGTGGAGCCAGAGGTACATTCCCAGGTAGGTTGATCTGCACTGGATTCATAGAGGATGTTGAAGGAAGATTTGCCCCTGATGCGGGTAGCGGGGTCTGTCCGGCTTGTGACTGTAGCAATTGTCTAGCAAGATCATCTGTTCTCTCCTTGGAAATAATTAGTTCCCTTCTTAGAGTGTTCGTTTCCTGACGAGCTGCATGCACTTCTGCCCTTAGTTCCCCAAGTAACCGGGCTAGGTGGTCAGTATCCGAGGTTTCCATAGCGCCTGGGCGAGAGTTTTGCGGTAGGCTTTGCGTTCTGTAACGCTCACCTGATTCTCGCAGAGGCGCCGGTCTTGACTGGGCGACTACCGTATCTTCAAAGGTGATGTGCAGCACCCGATTGGCTCTTTGGGCTGGACCTCTGTGCCCTGTATGCCTGACGTGCAGAGTAAGATGTCTGCAGATAGAAAATACGGGGTTAATGAACTGGGGTTATTGGGGTGTCCTATCTCTTTCCTCTTCTCCTCTCCTGTAGACCCCCACAGGTTAACGCTCTCACCTTAGGTAAGTGAATGCCGAGCTCTCCATCTGCCTCGGGGCAGGGTGCTGTAGCCAGTTTCTTCACTGGATAGGTAGCGCAGGCCTCTTGACTTCAGAGGACTGCTGTCCGTCGTTTACTGCACGAACGGTAAGTTTCGAGTAACTCAAATGTCTTTAAAGTCTTTAATAATGATGTCTCTTGTTTTGCAGGGTTCCGGCGATGGCGGATGACGGGTTGAAATGAGTTGAAGATGGAGCCCGTGTGATGAATAGAAGCGCCTGGAAGCACGTAAGTAAGCGCTTGTTGCCAGCTTCACAAAGCGCTCTAACTGTCTTTTTATTTTGAAGGTACAAGTTCGGAGCGGCTGCAGGGTGCCGGGATACCCACTGGGTTAGATGTGGAAATGAGTAATGGCTCGTGAGTATTAAAGTTCCCCAATGTCTTTAAACGCACCTTGTTTTGTCTTTCAGATGCGAGATGCAGTGCCGACGGCCTCCGGAGCGTGCGAAGAGTTGGTAAGCTTTTGTCTTTCAGATCCCGGAATGCAGTGTGAAGACCTCCGGAGCGCACGAAGAGTAGGTAAGCCTTTGCCTTTCAGATGCCGGAATGCTAACCTGTTCTTTCTTGTCTTTATAGGTGTTGCTGAAGACTGGATTCAGGATGGCAAGCCTTTTTCCTTAGGCCCAGGACCGGATGCAGAAGACACGATGAGCGTTCTGCTGCAGAGGGTGCAGAATAACGCAAAGCAAGATTCATCCACCGGGTGTGGTTTAAATAGCCTCCTGTGGTGCTTAGATGTCTCCTTCCACAGCCACGCCTAAGTAAGAAAAGAGTTCCTGGTAAAAAAAGAGTTCCTGCCTTCCGGAAGAGTTCCAGTGTTCTGAATCTAGGGAGTGGCTCCAGCCCCACCCAACAGGAAAAGTAGTTCCAAACAGAAGAGGATCAGAGGCTCAACTGGCAGGCAAGTAAGCAGCATGGTCTGCTGCAGGTAAGTCCACCCAAGCATTATGAGCCCGGCGCTTCCAGCGCTGGGACTGGGCATATTTATGAGCCTGGTGCCACTGGCGCCAGGACTGGGTCCAAAAGGTCCCAATTGGGACTGGTTGGCACTCGGAACCTGGGTTATGGATCTGCTTCCAAGGGAGTTGGGAAAACCCTGACCTTTTGGAAGCAGAGATCATGACAGTTGGGCTAATTCGGTGGTAGGGCAGCTTCATGTCCTTTCTACTTGCACCTGGGTCTTGGCTTATGTGCTGCTAATTGAACCGAACGTTCCAGGCATGGCACAGGCATTCCAAACCAATTGTATTAGTCCATATATCGTAGGACCTTATACCTTGAGAAACCAATGAAACACTGTGTAACTAATTTGTATTAAAATGACACATTTGAAAAGGTAGTCATGAGTTATCCACCTGATATCGGACTGCCAATGACAAACCTAGCTCCTATATAATTGTATATATAGATGTGTCCCTTAACCAATCCTGACCCTTGATAGGTTTTTCATTATTGCCACGTAGCATGACATCATTCTGACGCACAAAGAGAGTGCATAATTGTTTTTCATGTGGAAATCACTGAGAATGAGCGTACGTCCGTTGATGTTTTTTGTAAACTCCCGTTTTTAGATGATTGCTAATAAAACAGCCACTTGCCATCTTCTTGAGTTGGCTGGTTATTTGGACTCCGAATTATTCTGGTGTAATCCCATCCAGTAACAGATGCGCGTTCCAAGGGACATAAGCTCACAACATTATTCTTTCCTTTTTTCACAGCGATTCATATATCACAACAATCAATTCAGGTAAGCACCATCAATCGCTGCCCATTCCTCAAAGAATTGTCTCCAAAAAACCTTCCCATGTTATCTTGCTACATTTTTTCTTTACCGTTATCCTCCTATGATTGGCTCCAATCGCTTGTTTTTAGGGCCTGATAAGCAGTCAAATTATTACTAGCATTCTATATTTCCGAATCTACAATCTAATTTATCACAACTAATAAAAACCATTTGTCTTTTTTAAACAAATCAGATACTTGCACTAACATCTTCATAAAACTCCAAACAAAATGTGCAGAACAATTTCTACGATCGTCTTTCTTACTCTAGTAAAAGTATCTAATCTCCATTTTACTCCATTTTGCAGTGTGAAACGCATCCTTCTTTGGCCTTGCCGCAGGAATTCCTAATCTTAATACTCCATCTCGGAGTGTGATACGCTCCCTTTTATCACCTTCAGAATACGTTTCAAGGTATCTCTTCTTACATACATCCTGTTATGTTTTCCCTACTATGTATATTTACACATGCAATTCAATCCCTGATGTTCTACTTATGTCCGCTGGTCAGTTCGAGCCCTTCAGTATCGACTCTTCCCCAGTCAACCACTTTGCCTTCAGTACGCAGGGTGCCCACGGGGACCGGACAGGAATTTCTTCTAGGAGGCACCTGCCGATGGTCTCAATTTACACACATGATTCTGCCGCTTTCCACGGGAAACTCTGCGATCTTCCTGCTGATGGTGGAAGATGTAAATAGCACCTGGAGGGGTCCAAGCGTTGAATGGGATTACCACAATAAATGATCCAGGCCGGAATAACAGGAACACGGCAAAATACTATTTTATTATCAATTCTATAAAGTAGGGAAACCCGGTGAACAGATTGCAGCTCACACAATCTCAATGCATTTCAGTTACACCAAAGATTGCATTACTTGACATATGTCAGCTACGACATCATCCTAGATGGCTAACAGTAAAAACCTACTGGGTTATAGTTTGTATGAATGTTTGTGCCATCATTGGATACCTCTGGTCTGCTAGGCACACCTTGAATTACCTCTAACTGCGTAAAATACTGATAAAAGCATAACAACAGCAGCAGATAGGCCCGTGCCACAATGTATGGTCCACCAAAACATAGACCCTCATGATTGGTTGGCACTCTCTTACCAACCTTGGCATTCGGCTCATTAGCAGCACGCAAGCAACGAGACCCAGGTGCAAGGGAACAATGTCAGAGAACTGCCTTTCTTAGCCTACCATCTCTCATCAGTTAGGCCCTAAGCCAAGACTTATTCTTTGTAGTTGACCTTGCGGACTGTTCTCTTCCTCAGAACCTTAAGGGTAGGCAGGCAGTGCAGAATGCTCGAGCACTGCTTTCTCTCCCCCATTTTACTGATGGATGCTACAGGAGCAGCGTGTCCTGAGCACACGGACACTATCTTAGGTAAGCCCTTCTGGGCCATGTTATCCAGATCCAGAAAATCAAATTTAGAAGTGAAAAGAGAAATTTGCAGCGAGCACTCCCGGCGCACCCTTTATTGCTGGAGTTACTCTCCATTATGCGCACTTGATCATAGGGTGTTTTTAATGGGGTACAATTTCAGCAGAAGCCATCTGGCCATTGAAATAATAATGGAGATTGTTCGCTCCAAAATGGCCACAGCATCATCATCCTAAGGAGCCACCCATAACCAAGGCAGCTGCTCCCGTCTGATTGGCTGGTCAGATCTTCATGAGCCAATCCTCGTCACTGGCAGGCAGAAGACAGCCCCTTCCACCAAGGCCCCATAACTAAGGCTCCTGTCTGTACCTGACAGGGCCTGGAGGGCCCCCACCTCCCCCCCATCAAACTATGAGGCAACCTCCTGATGTACAGCATGCTACCACACAGACTTGTGCCCTGGCACCTCTATGCTCTCTGCAGAACTACCAGTGAGAGATGACTCAACTTTTCCATGCCTCTGCCACTAACAAGTTTGAACTTAAACTGTGCCTATCTGCCTTCCTTGCCTCACCTAATCTACTCCTTCTTTCTCTGCATTTTGTGTCCCTTTTTCTGAAATTCGAATCTAGGTGTGTTACTAACATCTTTGCACCCCATTTTGCATTGCATCTTGTGTCCCTTTTTCTGAAATTTGAATCTAGGCGTGTGTTTTTTTAACATCTTTGCACCCCATTTTGCATTGCATTTTGTGTTCCTTCTTCTGAAATTCGAATCTAGGTGTGGCTTTTAACAACACCCCATTTTGATTTGAATTTGTTTTCCTTTTTCTGAATTGCATTCTGTGTCCTTCTGGCTCTTTTTATAACTACTAGGCCAGCTGGTGACTTTGGGCTAGGACTGTGCTGTGCAGACAGTCCTCTGTCCTTAACCTATCCTCTGCTGCCCCTATGGCACTTAACATCTCCCCTATCTGCTCTTACCACTACACTATCAACTACCCTGCCTCTGTCATGAAGTCTGGAAGGAAAAAGCACAAAAAAGACATACTGGCCACTAACCCTGGCCTACCCATCGCAGACACATATGTCAGTGATACTTCCTGACAGGTCTTCACCGATATCCTCTTCTCTGTGCCCTCCCCAGATCTATGGACTCCTCATTTCATCTATACTCTCTCCCTTTTCACATCCTCTCCCATTAATGGTGGCACCAAATGGGAAGTCCTCTTGGCAGGCTTTGCATCATCCGGGTGTATCATTATTGTCTATCACATTGGCACCATCTTGGTTCAGGGTCCCCAAACCAACTCCTTCTCCTTGACCAGCGCCTGCCATTCCTCATTAACTTCCATCCCACACCTGGTACTTCCTTTTCCATTCTCTCTGCCCCGCAGCGCCTTCCGACTGGTGTACATTGTACTCTTCCTCAGAAAACCTTCAAAGGTGGAGACTTCCTTCATCTAGCCACACAAACACTCCGCTGACATTTGCCTCCTTGAAGACATTGATCTCGACTTCCTCTCTCTTACAGAGACATGGTTCAATGCCAGCTCAGACACTGCTTTTGACTCTCTTCTCCCTGATGGCTGCAAGACCATCACCAAACTTCACCCCAACCGTGCTGGCGGTGGCGCTGCCTTGAATTTCACTGAGTGGGTCCCTTTCTCCCTTATACCCACCCAGCCTTACTCTTCCTCTGAGAGCCGGGTTTCAAGATGGTCAGCTCTCCCTCTCTGCACCACTGCCACCTTCTACAGGCCTCCTGCTCCACCACCTTGTTCCTCTCCGAATGGGCCTACTTCTGCTCCTCTCTCCTCACAACCACCTCTAAGCTCCTTCTCATAGGCAATTTCAACATCCATCAGGACTCCTCTTTCACAGCATCCACTGTCTTCTGTGACCTTTGCACCTCGCTCTCCCCCTCCATTCTCCGTTCTGGTCCAACCCACTCAGCTGGAGACACTCTTGATGCCCTCATCCACTCTGATCTTTCACTCTCCTCCCCACTGATTACCCTTCTCTCCTGGTCAGAACACTCTCTCCTCTCCTCTCCTCTCCTCTCGTCTCCTCTCCTATCACCTAGGTCCTCTTGGCCCCCTGATCACACCTCATCGCACCTCCTCCAGCCCTGCCAACCTCGTTCACGAACATCAGTCTGATGAAACGAGTGCCAGCTGCTGCCTTCACATCCACCTTCATCCCCGTCTCCCCCCACCACAGACTCTACCTCTGACTCTGCTCTCAGCAATCTCCATCTGGCCATTACTAACACTCTGGACATTCTTGCCCCAGTCTTCAGGATCTGCCTGAAACCTGTCTCTAAGCGTAACACCTGGCATGACTCTGATCTTGCAGCCCTGAAACGCAAGTGCAGAGCTGCGGAACAGAAGTGGCAGACCTCTGGCTCACCCTCTGACAAACTGGCCCGTCGCCTGCTCCAAAGACAATACAGACTTTCCATCTGCACTAAGACAAGTGCCCACATCCAGACGCGAATCTCTGGTGTATCGAACAACATGACTGAACTCTTCAAGATCTGCAGGGAACTAGCCAACGCATTGGCCACACACTTTACTACAAAAGCTCAGGACATCCTGAGCACCCTTACCACCCCCTCTGCCCTTCCCCCACCTTGCCTCCTATGGCCTCACACCTTCCTTCTTCCTTTCTATCCTCCTTCTTCCCTATCACACCTGATGAGGTCACCAGAGTTGTCTGCTCCATGTAGGTCTCCTCCAAACAGGTTTACCCCTGCTCCTCGAGAACCATTAAGGACAATATTGGGTCTCTTGCCCCTGCACTTGCTCATTTCTGAAAACACACTTTTGTTACTGGATCTTTCTCCTCCCTCAAGCACTCCCGTGTGTGCCTCCGCCTGAAAAAACCTTCAGCAGACCCCACTTGTCCAGCTAATTACCCCCTATCACTACTTTCCTTGGGAAACTCCTGGAGAAGCTGGCCTTCTCCCAATTTGCCTCACACTCTGAACTTGTTGGTTGCCTCCACGACCATCAATCTGGATTCTGAGCATCCAGAAGCACAGAAATTGCTCTTCTGAACACCCGTGAAGAACTTCTCGCATATTTGGACTCTATCTCTTAAGCTGTCCTCATTCTACTTGATCTCTCCTCTGCTTTTGACGCGTCAACCACTCCATCCTCATAAAACGGCTCTATGATACCCTGGGTATCTCGGAGCGGGCACTGGACTGACTAACCTCCTTCCTCAGTGACCATCCATCCCAGGTTATTCTGGGCACTTCCTCCTCTCCTACCTCTTTCTCCACCTGTGGTGTCCCTTAGGGCTCCAACCTCTCTCCCTGGCTCTTTAACACTTACCTTGCTCCACTCGCATACCTCATTTCCACCTCCTCCCCTAAATTCCAGTGTTACGCAGATGACACACGGCTCTTCTTCAAACCTCCCTCTGACCCTCTCCTTACTTCTTCCATCATTCCAGACTGCCTATCTGCCATCCAGTCCTGGTGCACTTACAACGATCTCTGCCTCAATGCCAGCAAGACTGGGATCTTTCCTATTGGGACTCCTGCTCCCTCTTTCTTCCCTTCACTCTGGCCATCTCCTATGGGCTCTCCCCCATCTCCTTCATCTGAAGGCAGAAACCTTGGGGTAATTTTCGACTCCTCTCTTTCCTTCCTCCCTCACATTCCGGATATTGCCAAGAAGTCTCACTTTCAACTCTTCTGTCTCAAAGGAATTCTTCCTTTTCTCACTTTCCACTAGATGCTCATTGTCTCCAGAGCACCAGTTCTCTCTAGGATAAACAATAGCAATTTCCTGAATCTACCCTCTACGACCCCTCGAGCTAATCCAGAATAGGGCAGCAAGACTTATCCGTGGCGTCAAGCCCAGGGAATGCATCTCTCCAGCCCTAAAAACTCTCCACTGGCTCCCGGTTGCTGCAAGGATCAAATTCACATCCCTCTGCATCATCCATAAGGCTGTCTGGTGCCGGGGACCATGTTACCAACAACTTGCTCTTACTATATACTGACCCTCTAGATCTTTACGTTCCTCCGGTACCAACTCCCTGTGTGTCAAGCACTTCGCTAAACAGAGGGATGGTGGCCAATCTCTTTCCTCAGCTGGCTCCCTCTTATGGAACAGCCTCCCCCTTCCTCTTCATCTTGAGCCGGATCTTCTCAAATTCCAGAAGCTCCTCAAGACTTTCCTTTTCACCTCCTCCTTCCTCTCCTAATCCCATGGTTGCTGATATTGGTGACCAGAGCCCTTATGTGTCCTCCAGGGCCCTGGCCTCCCACACCCAATCACCATCAGCCTCCTACGACCCCCAGTACTTGCCTTGGCACCCATTGGCCTATGCCACTGTAGGCTTTCACTTACCTATTTATTGTCAGCAGACCTCTCCCTAGCACTTCCTCCACTTGGCACTTACATCTGCCACTCACTCACAAGCACTGGCACTCCTAGCACTTACCCCTACTCCTCTCCCCCTCTCCTCTCTCTGCACTTGCACATTCTCAATGCTCACAAGGTCTAGAAGGCCCATCTTTATCTTTCATTGTTTTAATTGTTTTCAATCCCATGCTCCCTCCCTGCTGCCCTGTGGGTGCTTGGAAAGACAATTTCCTTGCTGTATAAGCACCTTAGAAATACACAATAAATAAATAAATAAAATTATCTTCGTCTGGAGCTTTATGAATAGACCTTGTTTTCCGGTCCTGAATCACGTGTGAGGAGACCAAGATTTTGTCCATTTTGCCCTTCTAGTACATGCTATTTGATTCAATTATATTGCGTGTTATTACTCCCCTTGGCCTCTGGAGACATGGCTGCTCCATTCTGCATGTGCTTTCTGCATCTTCAATTGACAAATACTTGGCATTCGCAATTATTCACTCCTTTACTTAATCTAAGAGAAATATGTCCTCCGTACATAGGTTATCCTCTTCGACTCCTGTCAAGCCATCTAGTTGCTCTTGCTGCAGCATCTTTGATTCTGAGCCTAGCAAATATCCTTTGTGCTTGCACAAATTTGTATTCTAGTGCCTGTCAGCATTGCAGCCTTGGTGTCCCTTCTCAAGGCTTCTTGCTTGATATGATATAATAGGTTATTTATAATGCGCTTAATACCCAGAGGGTTCTAAGCGCGGACCCGGGGATCAAACCTGTGTTGTTCTGTCTCATTTTGCTTCCAAGGCGAGCACGTTGACCCTGAGCTATCCTACAAGCTTACTATTATACAATGCCGATATACATTTTCTTAACATGGCCTCTTTACTCGCGTTCTATTTCCTATTCTAGCAAGCTTCTATGTGTCTCATCTACTTTGCGTTTCTGCATATATACATATACGACATCTCTTGTCACCTATCTTCTTAGTGTATATGGTTTTCTTCATATTGGCATATTTGTTTACTTCGTCCCTTTAATCACATCTTCATTCTTTAGATATTCATGCATCGAGTTCAGTGCATCCATGTATCTTCTCTCTTTAGTGGTGTCACTTTACATCTGTCAAACTTTATAGTTCTCCTATGTCCAGTGCTGTCTGCAGACTTATGTCTACCGCATCAGTTCAAGGGTACATTTGCTATGGTTGTCTGAGCGCATAACGTCTCTAATACCTTCGATGTCGTACTGCGATGATACAGGTGTCAAACACAGTGCTTGCTTATTGTTCTTCCAGTATGACGGAGGTGAGGGGGAGGGCTCTATAAATGAAGTATACCTCTGCCTTTCTACAGCCAAAAGACAAGATGAGATAGTAGCATGAATTTCAGATGAAAAAGAAGAGAAAGATAGAAACGGTTGAGTATCAGCAGCATAGAGGTGGTGAGAAAGACCGAAAGAAGAAGTAATGGCAACTTTAGGACAGCTGTATAGAGAAAAGAGTAGAGGACCAATAACAGAGCCTTGGGGATTTAAACCAAGTAAGAACAGGACCAAAAAAAATCAAAGAAAGAGGAGAGAGGAGGAGAAAGTGATCAACAATATCTAATGCTGCAGATAAATCTAAAAGAATTAAAAGAGAGGAACATTTAGAATAGCGTGCAGAAAGGAGAGAGTTGCAGGCAGAGACTAGAGCAATGTCTGTCAAGTGATGGGGCAGAAGTCAGATTGGAAGTAAGGTAGAAGAGAGTTAGAAGAGCTAAAGGATGAGACTTGGGAGCATAATGCCCATTGAAGGTCCTTGGAAAGATCGGGAAGAACAGAAACAGGGCGGAAATTAGAAGGATGAGAGGGATTCAAGGAGGTTTTTCTTAAGAATAGGAAGAATAATGGCGTGTTTGAATAGTGTAGGGAAAATAGACGTGGAGAGAAAAGCACTGAATTTAGCATTAAGGAAAGGAATAAAAAGAGAATAGATTTGTGATTGTTAACATCATCGAGAAATGAATGCACTGCATACAGGCGGAACTCTCTCAACAAATATATTTTGACTGAAATGATTTCTTATACAATGGCATCATGTTTGCCCTTTGATTCACTGCCACCCACCACCAAACCTGAGTAGCACTAGTTCTTCTTTTACACTTCGACTTCTGACACACTAAACTCTATTCCAAACAAACTAGTAAGCCACAGTGATGTGTGAACCAAGTAGGTACGATTATTATTTGCTGAGATGTCACAAGCAAGCAAAAAATGCACCAACTGCAGCCTTCTTGTAGCGTGTGCGCATCACAAATAATGCTCACTAAAATATGGGAGCTCTTTTAGCAGTGTTTCTTTAAAGACTGCTAACCCAGCACTCCCCTTGGTCCACACTGAGCACCGGCATATCTTTCTGAACAAAGTGCTTCAAAGTGCAGGCAGTATGCAGCGATATAAACCACAGAATGAAAATAACAGTTCCATTAACAAAATCTTAAGCCTGATGCCATTAGCCTTCACACCTAGAAACAGACCTGCACACAGTATGCAGGTACTTCCGAACTCCCCACATCAACAAACCAGCAACGAACGTTAGCTTGCATTTAACCTCTCTGGTGATATGACACAAGACACTGGGCCGCATTACAAGTATGCCGTGCTAGAAATAGCAGTGCCGGTATATCCGTACCAGCACCTTTTTCTGGACTGGCATAGTCTGAGTTTCGATGTCGGTAACACCGGCATCGCAAGCGACCCACCGCATCCAGCAACACTGTTGCCGGTATCTGCGGAGACATGCGGCAGCCATGTTTGAAATACCGGCATGGCGTAAGTAAGTGCACATTCCGAGGTGCACAGACACGCAATCACCGGCATGAACATGCCTTTAACAACGTGTAAACGATGCCGGACACACTGGCATCGCGGGCCAGGTGGTAAGTGGATTATGGTGTGTGGAAGCATGCCACAGGTGCTCAGAATCAGCACAGGTGGACCCAATGGGCTGTACCACAGCACAAAAGGACCACTCCCACACCCCACACCCCTTCCAACACCACAATACTAGCAGTAGCTGTAGCAGTACTGGAGCTGGAGGCCATGCCTGCAGAGATATTAATTGAAGAGGCAATGAGGCGGAGGATGCATCGGAGGCACTTGAGGAGAAGGAGGGCCATCATGGCTCAGCAAATCCCCAATGTCCAGCAGGTTCCAGCCCGCAGGTCGTCACCAATCCCTGGCTTAAGGGCCACACCATTCAACCTCAGCCCAGGTCAGATCCACACCCTGTACTGGCTAGACAGGGACACCATCACCTCAATAGCGGTCCTGATCCATGACGCCATGGTCAGCATCATCAATATCCGCACAGCCATCCCCCCTTGCTGAAGGTAGTGTCTGTGCGAAACCTTCTGGCCACAGGCACATACGAGCACGCTGTTGGTGAGCTGCATGGCATTTCGCACCTGTTTCTCCCGTGTTCTATTCCAGGTGATTGATGCTCTCCTGTGTCACGTACGAGACCACATCAGCATGCCCAGGACTGCTGACCAGGTAAATGCCACCAAAAGTGCCTTCCAGGCCCTTGTAGGCATACCTGACATCATTGGTGCCGTGGACTGCACAGATGTGGAGCTGGCGGCCAGGCATGTTTTGGAGGCAGTGTACCGCAACAGGAAACTCTTTCATTCGCTGAATGTGTAGATGGTGTCTGATGCCCGCTACCTCATCACCCATTGCTATGCAAGATATCCCAGGTCAACACAGGACTCCATGGTGCTGTCCGACTCCACGCTGCCTCAGTACATGGCATGACACGCTGGAGAGCGTACCTGGCTGCTGGGTGAGTCTAACTACTAAGCCATGTGCAGTGTTGAATTAGGGGGGGCAGTAAACAGCATAGCATACCTGGCCGCTGGGTGAGTCTAACTACTAGGCCATGTGCAGTGTTGTATAATGGCCCAGTATGCCAGCCATGACTACTGGATGTGCACACTGCATGCATGAATACATCATTACTCCCACAGCAATTAGCTGAAACTATTACAAAACCTCTATGTAAGTGCACAGAGGCTGGATAGGGTGGCAAAAGGGGAAGTCACATCAAGAACAAGAGCAAGGACCATAATTACTGACAACTGTAAAACAAGTGCACCTCAAACATTGAATTGGAGGTTACCCCCAATCATTGTTGGGATTTCATGAATGTGCAAGTGGGTAGGTGTTACTCAAGGTGCAGCACAGCACTAGCATGGCAGAGTGCAAGTCCTTGACAGGCGTGCATCTATGTATGAAACATACCCAGTGCATACATAACCACATCTATCCTGTAATGCGAAAAACTAAAGAACTACATGTACCAGAATGCACCACACCATAGTGACAATGATGGGCACAAACACAGTGAAGCAAATCCACAACTCATGATGCACAGCCAGAGAATATTGAAGCAACCATCCAAAAAAAAAACTTTTGCTGCACACAAATTGGACAGGTGCACTGCCAGTCACAACCACACAATCACACATGCATTTCATAGAAATGCTAAATGTACCGTCGTACATCGCCATATCGCTGGAATTAATTCGTAACACATTGATGACATTTCCATCCATTCCATGCGTGTCAGTTGTACAAAAAGGGTCAGAGGTCATGTTGTCTGTGAATGACCCATGTAAATGCCACTGCACAACACCCCCCGCCCCATGCATTCTAACAAAGTGCCGTACTGGTACCCAAAAATTGACATATGCTAGCTAATCTCATTTATGCGTGTGCATGTTTGCCTCCTCAAATGAACACTATACAGCCTATGCCAACATGAAATGACCAGTAAATTGACAGGTACACTTTCTGTTGCTCCCGTACAGGTGATGCTGGGTATACGCTGATGCCATGGATGATGACCCCCGTCAGACAACCCCAAACATCCACGAGCAGGCATACAACCGTGCACATGTAGGTACTCGCTGCACCATTAAACAGACTTTTGGCTTGTTGAAGGCCCGGGTCCGCTGTCTCAGCAGATCGGGGAGAGCACTCATGTACAGCCCTGAGAAGGTTGGGAAAATTGTGCTTGCCTGTGCCATGTTGCACAACATGTGCATCATGCGCAATGTCCCACTGCCCCTCCCACCCCCGACATGGACATGCACCCACTAGAGGCTGAGGACGACAGTGGCGATGGGTTGGCTATTGCACCGCGCCGCGGTGGCATGGATGGACGTGTCACACATGAAGACCTCATACACTACTACTTTTGAGCACCTATTACACACACGGCACAGGACATCTAGCACACTGGGCATTGGCTATTGTATATGAATAAATGCACTCACACTGAAAGATCAATGTCCAGTCATGATTTATTTTTCAACACCAAATATATTGTGACAAAAACAATTATTTACATTAGTGAAAGCCTTAACTCCCTCTACAATCCCACCCATCTATCCCTCCCCACACCCACTCCCCAACTTCCCCACACCCCCTCCCCAACTATGCCCACACCCCTCTCCATCTGTCGCTCCCAACACCCACCCAATCAGTGTCCTATTTCTGTCCCCTTTTAGGGTCAGGGGTGCTGCCTTCTGCTGGCCAAGACAGCGACGCCTTGGGCTGCTCTGAAGGGAACTCCCTGTAGTGGAACTTGTGGAGGGAGCCAATGGCATGGGCATGTCTCTTTGGTCCACAAGGGCATACACCAACATGGAAATTTTCTCAAGCAGGGAGGACATCACACTGTTCCCCTCCCTCACACGCTGTGCCAAATGCAAAATTGCACCTGTGGCTCTTCCCTGTGACCTTGCAGAGCTTCTGGAGCTGGCCTGTAGACCCTCCCGCATGAGCTGGGCCTCATGCAGGTGTTGTTGGACCATTGAGGCCAGGGATTCCTGACGAGCCTCCATTCTGGACAGGTGCCCCTCACTATCCCTGACATTGCGCAGGGGTGGGGGTTGTGGGAGTTGGGGGCTCATTATGCCCACGAGACTGAAGCCCTCTGCCTCCTCATAGATGTGGTATGTTCCCACACTTCCTACTCCACCATCATCCCCAATGTTGTCAGATGAACCCCCTTGTGGACCCCCTTCTGGAAGGGGTGCAGGTGCCTCCTGGTCGGGTGGGGGCTGGGGTGCAGGTGCCTCCTGGTTTGTGGGTGGCTGGGGAGCAGGTGCCTCCTGGTTTGTGGGTGGCTGGGGAGCAGGTGCCTCCTGGTTTGTGGGTGGCTGGGGGTAGGTGTCTCCTGGTTTGTGGGAGGCTGAGGTGCAGGAGTTGTTGTCCTCTCTCATCTGCTGGAGGATGCAGTTGGACATGGTGGTGGTCCGTCTGCGGCATGGCCTGGTGGTCTGGAATGTACTAGGCTGTTCAGCCTCATTGGCAGATGATGTGCCTGCTGGGGTCAGAAGGGCAGGGCATCAGTGATGGGTGTGGATTCATGAGGCACACATAAGAGCTAGTACTTTCTGATGGCAATGCTGTGTCATGGACATGGTGGTGGCCATTGCATGCATACATGCCTGTGTCGGGGATGCTGTGTGGGTGCATGTGTGGTGTGCGCACATAGTGTGTGTAGTGGCTGTTGCGTGGGGTACTGGTGGTTCCAGGTGTGGGTGTTATGGGTGTGCCACACAAGCTGTATGATATGGTGTTGTGGCTGGTTGTGACATGGATGTGTTACACATGTGACTGCTGCCTATGGCAGTTTCTGCGTTGGTGATGATTTAGCGGGATGGGCCGTGGTGGATGGGACAAGTGGGCCACATGTATCATTGATGTGTGCGGTTGGTCATTTGCTGGTGGTGGAGGTGCTTGACACTGACGAGACTTTGGGCATGTGCTAGCACGGCTTTGACAACAGAAGTTGTGCTGTGTCAGGGGGATGTGTGTCTGAGTGCCAGCAGGTGCATCTTGTGAGGGCGATACAGGGGGCCTGTGTGATGTGTGAGTGGTGTATGAATTCGGGTTTGGGAGCAAGTTCTATGTGGATGTGTGCAACCAGGTTGAGGGGGCACCAGCAGGGCTGTTCTGCCATTGGAAACAACATACTTTTGACATGTTTGTCTACTCAATTCTATACAGGGTACAAGGTGTGTGATATGACATTGGGGTAGGTACTCATCAGCCTCATCCGATGTTACACCTCCAGCCCCCGCTGCACCTACTCCCTCAATGGCCTCGAGGTGCATGATGCTGCTGCATGCTTCCTCCCATGGCTGCAGGTGGATGGGAGATGCAGGGACGCCTCCTGTGCCCGTACCCTGGCTACGCTGTACTGACAGGAGGTTCCGCACCCTGAGTCGTAGATCGTCCCACCTTTTGTGGCAGTCCCGGGCTGTTCGGGGTATTATCCCGACAGCCATGACCTTCTGGGCCCTCATCCCAGGTGGCCTTTTTGCGCATTTGTGCCTTGCGCCGTAGTTTGCTGCTGAGAACTTCATCTACATTTTCGACTAGCGTGTCGGCAAGTATGTTTAGTTAAAGCCTCATTGAACTGCGGCTTGTGCCTCCGTGCTGCTGGTACCCTGGAAGACATGTCTCTGGTTGGTTATCAGTGCTTGGGATGTCGCTGTCGCTCCTGTGCACAGAGGATTTCAATGGATTGTGTTTTGTTAATGGCCGCCAGTCCATTTCCTGTTCTGACGATCATGTTATTTCTGGTCACGGTAATAACGGCACCGCTAACAACGGTGCCGGTAAGTATGGAGGCGCGGAGCCAGATTCGGAGCCACCAGCACGAGGTTGCCGGTGTGGTTTTTTTTGGGAGTTTGGTGGAATTATCTGCATGCCAGTGCAACCGTTTCTGGCATGTCGGAACGCGCATGCACGCTGACACAGAATCAACTGTAGATTCTGGCAGCAGTGCCGCATGGACACGGTAGCAGCGGCATGCCGGTAATTGCAATTCTTTTTCCGGCATACTTGTAATGAGCCCATGTTGACTATGCATACGGTATGCAGTATAGATCCCAATAACATAATATAATCTTACATAAAATAACAACATTGCCAGAAAGAGTGCCACTTCTTTGCTGATTCTATCAATTGCTGTGATGGCCATACATAAGCTTTAGATCCAACACAATAAACATAAGATAACTCTGTGATAACAGAGATTTTAGAAGAAAATCAATAAAATAGCTAACCAGCCAGGTTATACCCAGTAGGAAAAACAAAATATTATAGTGCCTTAGTAATCACCCTCCAAGGAACCACAGAATTCGGCCAAAAGGTATTTTGTGTATCTTATGTTTATCCACCTTCTCCACATCACATTGTATCCACCTCCTATTTTATCTGCCTCCATTTGTAACCACTTCCTACACCTCATATCTGACTTGGATGTGCATATATGTTTTATATTGTGCTGTTATGCGTCTTCTGCATGGGCTGCACATTGTAAGATAACTTGGTGGGTCCACCAACACCCTAAAGAGCTCTTCATGAATGTATACATTGCCTGTCCTAACCCTGGCTTAGGTGACTCTATTATTCATCCCGTAAAGGTAAGATAGCTCAGAGAGTTAAGTATATATGTGTGCTATGTGCAATCACGGGTTTGAACTATGCAAGCTCCAACTGAACCCTTCATCCTACCCAAGTTATTTGACTACCATTTCATTCATAGCTGTCCCTCTGGAGAGGGGCACAAAGGTGCAATTTCCCAGCCTAATTGCTGGTTTACAACCCCTCCTCCCCCAATGTGTGCCCTGACATCTCTGCTTAAGAATATATTTCAGGAGTCTTATAGGCGCTCCTTCGAACTGCAGTCCACTAAGCGTTTACAGTCTCTTTGTTTTGTTAGCCTATTCTTTGTTCTGGCCCCTGAGAAGGCACCACGGTAATAGGAGGGTGTGAATATCATTGGGAGGGGAGTCACCTATGTTAAATGTACGCTTCCCAAATGCTGGGCACACTATTGTTTTCTAAATGTGCTGCTTATAAAGAGAAACAAAAACAGAAATTTAAAAGTGAAACATGCTTCAAACAGAGTGGGCAGTTGAGTTTGATTGCAGGGTGCACAATTTTAATATGCTAACTTGGGCAGGGTGGTGGTCGGTACGGGCTGGTAAGTGGCCATTCAGGGAGTGTCATCAGGGGAGGACAGGTGAGTGTGTGCTACAATCAACATCGGGTCACCCGGGACTGCCCTATGGGCACAATGACGTACACCGAGGGCAGCCAGTATTTGGGCAAGAAGGACATTGCAGACTGGTGTAAATGCAGTCTGGTGAGACAACTACACAGGGGTAAAGGTGGATGCTCTATATGTGTATAGACACGCCTTTAAATAGCGTATGCTGACAATTCAATCTGGTGTTCAAGAAGCTGGATTCCATTGGGACATTGAAGTTTGCAGGTGCTTGCGAAAGGGACGCATGTCATCACAGGTGGTCAGCCTGGTAGAATTTTGCACAGGCTAGGCAATGTGAGGAAGCACTACATACAACATTGGGTTGCTGTTAGGTAAAATTTCAATTACTGCTATTTTACCTCTATATTTGTGAACCCCCCACCATTTTGCTTTTGTTTCAGCCTCCTGTTCTGACTATCTGCCACTGAAGCACAGTCTTCAGCTGCACTCCACTGGGCTTTCGCTCATCTAGAGGGAAATTGAGTCGTACTTCAGACAGTCAGTACTGGGAAACTTTGTTTCCCTTAGTTTTATGACTTTGTTGCCACTTTTGGCAACTGTATTTCTGTGCACAAAGTAGATTACTGTACCATGCAATGGGGTCCTTGCGTTTTCGGACCCTAGTCATCCACTAAGGATTTTTTGGTAATTGGACAATGAGCCCAGGAGTAAACTGGTGGCAGCAGAAGCTTTTTCCTATTTTTTATGAACTTTTACTGGGCCATACAGCGCTTACCACGTTTGGCTCATGAATGTGACTAGTGTCCGTCATGGCCGAACTACAAGTTCATTTGTCTTCTCCTTTGGCTATTTTGTCTGTTGGCCTTCCTCCTGGTGACCCACTGAGTCCTTACTTGGGCATGGATTCACCAGCAAAAGCTGGTGCTTTTCACAGGCATATGTGTGTCACGTGTGTGGGTACTCTGGACGTGGGCTGGGACTTTCTGATTCCAATCCACACTACTGGTACCAGGATGTCTGGTGTGCCTGGGTACATTAGAGCCTCAGTGATCCCTGATTGGGCCACTGTTGGCGGACAAGAGTGGTTAGATCTCCTCATTGGCCAGCCGGATGCAAGCCTGCCCTGGACTTTTAGGATATGAGGAGGGGTCCTGAATGCAGACACGCAGATCACCCCTAGGTTAGAATCAACCAATACACCAAGTCAAGTATCCAGAGAAGTGAAGCAGATCCAAGGACTATCCGGAACCATGCAGAGAAGGTTTGGCACCCTGAGCCTGCAGTTTTCCCGGTGGAGCCCTTCTTTGCACTCCATCTCTGAAGACATGCAAATGTGCTTCAACCCCTTGGAGTGGTGGGATCAATCACTCTCAATGCCTCCTTGGTGTCCTGCAAACAAGCCTTCTCGGAAGTGTCAATGGGCCCTCCAGTGGACTAACCTGCTTGTACTATGGCTCCCGTTCTGGAGCGTTGTTCCATTGAGTTTCAACTCGAGCTTGGGAGAACCCTAGTTCACACTGCAAAGCCTCTTCTTGCCAAATATCTTCATCCCTACTGCTTTGGGCCACGAAAGAGAAGCGTGTGTCAGTCCGCAAGACTTGGGTGCCCCTGCATCTCTGTGCGGTAGGGGCGGTCGCTGCTGGTGCCTTTCCCGTCTTTCTTCAAGTGTCCTGAGACCAGCTGCATCAGTGCTTTCTTTGTCAAGCATTTGTGATGAGAGATCCAGCTACATTTATAAACAGGACCCACATCTGCACCCGCAGCGCCTGATCACTGTGAATGTTAACCAAGGAGGGGATTTTGTACTCCAGGCGACCATCTTCAAACCTGCCAAGTGTGACCTTGGAGTGAGCAAAGGGTGGTGAGTAATCAAACCACTTACCGGTGGCCCCTAGTTCATCCCATCCCTTTTTACATACAAAGGATCCCTTGTGGTCCTTGACTTGGCTTGGGTGGCCCCTTGTCCCTTAAGCCATCTGAAAGTTGGGGACAGCTTTGTTCTCCGCAGCTGTTCCTACTCTGACTCTTGAAACCGAATTTCCCACTCCATTGAACTCTTCTATCTTTTCCTCTCCCTTGAATATTCCGTTTTGTAGCTAAACGGAGCACTTTTAAGCACTCCCTTGACATCAAGCACAAGGCTCCAATCTTCTTAGGGCTGGACTTTTACAGTTAGGGATACCCATTGCGGGAGCTGGCCATTGTTATCAAGTTTGTTTTCATTCCCTCCTCACAGATTTTGGCGGGAATCCGCACTTTACTGCATTGACTGAAAAGTGACAGTACATATATTTTACATAGTGTGTGTTTAAGTAGGGATATTACTGTGTTCTTCATTGTTCACTTGTGTTTGTTCTGGGCCTAATAAATTGTGTCTTTTTTTGATATAGTACCGTCTAATACTAATACTACTGAAATCCAATCTGTCTTTCATTTGCCTGTCTATGACATCCAGCCTGCCACCTTCTGCCCTTATACCACCTTCAAGCTTCCTACCACCTTGCACTCATTATGCATCCTCCCACCTACACAGGATACCTCTACCCGGATCACACACTAAACTGATAGATCTAGACCTGACCAAGGACCCCCTCTCGATAGCATCACACCTACACATGCTATAGACACTCCCTGCACCATCATGAATGACCACATCAAGCAGCCACTGCACCTCACACCTTGCCACGTTCTTTATTATACAGAAACTACAGGCTGAGCTCTAGATCTTCTAAACAATACATCGCCCCTCCTATCCATGACACAACTGTAACAACCACTACCTCGAACCGAACAGCCTCACTTGCATCTGAACACAATCAAGGATTACCCATTGGTAGACAGAACAATGGTCCTCCCCTGATAAAAGCTGCCCTTATCAATGCTAGATCCTTACCAGCACATGCATTAAATATCGCGGACCTCTTAACATTACATGACCTTGATCTCATTGCCATCACAGAGACCTGGCTTCACACAGCATCAGGACCTTCTCTTGCCCTAGCCATACCAGGAAATTACTCTATCCTCCGTTCTGATAGACACACCAACATCTCTAAAGGAAGAGGCATTGCATTTATCTATAAAACATCTCTAGGTTTGAGAAAGGCCAACTACTTACCCCTGCCTTCGGCTGAACTTCTATCTGTCAAATTACCTACATCTCCCACATCTACTATCACTATTCATCTTGTTTATCGTCCACCAGGCCCGACCACTACTTTTGAAAACGATATTTCACACTTGTTATCCTCCAATACTAAACATAATTCACAAATTATCATCCTAGGAGATTTTAATGTAGGACTACATTAACCTAAAGACCAGAAAGCCTGCATCCTCAAGGATACAATGGGCCTCATTATGACCCTGGCGGTGATGGTATGAACGGTGCCGGTAAGGCGCCAGCACCATTTATACTGTCCCGCCGAATTACGAGTTATGCTTGCGGGTGCCTGACATAACATATCAGTCTTTGTCCTGCCCTGGGGCAGTCCAGCACCGAAATGCTAGGCAATTCTCCTCTGAACAAGAGTACCAACAGCATCCCCAGACACGTGTTTCGGTCTGGTTGGACCTCATCAGTAGGGAGGAGCTGTGCCTCTCTAAGAATAGTGAGCAAGGGGGGGTTGTTCAGAGGAGAATTGCCTAGCATTTTGGTGCTGGACTGCCCCAGGGCAGGACAAAGACTGATATGTTTGTGATATTTCTTCTTTGTGAAAGATAGTGAGCTAAAGACTCTGGGTAAGTCTCTCGTAACCAGGACTAATGTCTGGCAGAGGGACTCCCAGGACCCCCCTTGTTAATCTGCATATTTAAGTAACTTTGGGTCTCACCCTAAGTTACTAGGGGAATCCAGACGTGGACCCCTTGCTCACTATTCTTAGAGAGGCACAGATCCACCCTACTGATCAGGTCCAACCAGACCGAAACACGTGTCTGGGGTTTCTGTTGGTACTCTTGTTCAGAGGAGAATTGCCTAGCATTTCGGTGCTGGACTGCCCCAGGGCAGGACAAAAATGGATATGTTTGGGATATTTCTTCTTTGTGAAAGATAGTGAGCTAAGGACTCTGGGTAAGTCTCTCGTAACCAGGACTAATGTCTGGCAGAGGGACTCCCAGGACCCCCCTTGTTAATCTGCACCTGTACATGTGTACATGTAGCTTTCCACTGTTACCTTATTTAGTATGCATGCATTTTCATTTTTTGTAACATCCCAGTCAAGCGCCCAGTTGCCTAAGGGCTCGGTGCACTCTATAAATAAATAAACTAAACTAAACTAAGGGTAATTCTTGTCGCCCTATTGTGTGTGCTCAACCAAAACCTCAGATCACCCCCACTTCTCCTGAGACTTAGCCTTTACTGCTGTCCAAGCTACCTTGAATTGTCCTGGCTAACATCGCAGAATTGTTCTATGTTCCACTAACAAGGGTGGACTCCTGAACCTCTGTTCATCAGAGCAGAGTTCAGAAATCCATTCTAACAGTTCCACAGGGTACATAAAGGTTCACAGACTACACCAAGAATATAGGTGCGTTACTGGATGGTGGACCACGGATGGTGTGCCGGGTGGTGAATGCAACAGAATTAGTAACATTTTTCATTTGTTGGCTAGATGGAACTCGGTGGAGGGTACAGCAATATCTATCAATTGATTTATGAGCGAAAATGGCTGCCTGTGCAGGTCTTTGATGGAAACAGGCCAGTGCAGTTGCCATACGGAAGACAGTAGGCAATGACCTACCCGGTAGAGGTAACAAGGGTGCGCTCAACGAAATGCAGGCATTGCACCAGCCACATTGGTACAGGTGTTGGGAGTGCCCTGGGGGTTAGCTGAGGCCAGTATGGTTGCCATGAGGGAGCTTACAGGTTTACTTCCAACACAGAAGATGTGCTCGAGTTGGTTAAGGTGAGTTGCATGGCTAAGTGTCATGAGGCAAGCTGGTGGTCCATGGAGGTGTAGGCAGTTGCTAACCGGGTACATTCACAGGGCTGTGTGTGGGAGCACTGCAGACAGCACTGCAGACATCGCGCCAGCTACATGGGCTCAAGTGTTGGGGTGTGTCAGTGGAGGTTGGTACCATTGCCATGCAAGAGCATTAAGGTTGCTTCCGATAATAATAATAATAATTTAGCATTTATATAGTGCTACAAACCCTGAGGCACCTGAGAGCTGCTTATTATTACCCACGGTGTGTGGTGCTCATTTATCGACCTCGGAAGGATGAAAGGCTGAGTTTGGCCATGCAGGGATTCTAACATGCGCTTGCAGGCTCGGCACAGATGTCAAAACGAGCGATCTACTCGCTGTTCCATCGGACCGATCAAGTAGCAATACTTGGGTGGGTCCTGGTGAGATGCACTGTGTGTTTTAGTAGGGATATTACTGTGGTCTTCATTGTTCACTTATGTTTGTTCTGGGCCTAATAAATTATGTATTTTTGATATACTACTGTCTAGGGGTAATTCTTGTCGTCCTACTGTGTGTGCTCCTCCAAGACCTCAGAGCACCCCCACTACTCCTGAGACTTAGCCATGACTGCTCTCCAAGCTACCTTGAGTTGTCCTGGCTAACTTCGCAGAATTGTTCCCTGTTCCACTAACAAGGTTAGCCTCCTGAACTTCTGTTCACCAGAGCAGAGTTCAGAAATCCATTCTAACAGTCCCACAGGGTACAGAAAGGTTCACAGACTACACCAAGAATATAGGTGCGTTACTGGACGGTTCCCATGGGTGGTCTTCCGGGTGGTGAACTACGAAGTATTAACGTTTTCATTTGTTGGCTAGATGGAGCCGGTGGAGGGTACAGCAATATCTATTGATTGATTTATGAGCAAAAATGGCTGCCTGTGCAGGTCTTTCGTCAAAACAGGCCAGTGCAGTCGCCATACCGAAGGCAGTAGGCAATTACCTACTTGGTAGGGGTAACAAGGGTGGGCTCAGTCAAAATGCAGGCATCGCACCAGCCACATAGGGACAGTTGTTGGGAGTACCCTGGGGGTCAGCTGAGGCCAGTTGCCATAAGGGTGCTTACAGGTTGACTTCCAACACAGAAGATGTGCTCGAGATGGTCAAGGTAAGGTGCATGGCAGTGCAGCATTGAAAGATGGCTAAGTGTCATGAGGCAAACTGGTGGTCGATGGAGGTGTAGGCAGTTGCTAACCGGGTACATTCACAGGGCTGTGTATGGGCGCAGTGCAGACTTCGTGCCAGCTACATGGGTTGAAGTGTGCCAGTGGTCAGTTGAGGTTGGTACCGTTACCTTCAAGAGCTTTAAGGTTGCTTCTGATACAGTAGCAATACTCGAGTGGTCCAGGTGAGATGCACTGTGGTGCAAGAGGCACATATGTCTAAGTGCGATGAGTCATCCTGGTGGTTGGTGGAGGTGAAGTCACTTGACAACTCTGTAGGATCACAGGGTTGGGTGCAGGTGAAGTTCAGACTTTGGGCCAGATACATGGGTGCAAGTGTTGGGAGCGCGCCAGCGGTCGGCAGAAGCTAGTAAGGTTGCCCTGCAGTAGCTTGCAGGTACGCTTACTACCTGGTAGGTAACTCGTACATCCATATGAGATGCACAGTGATGCAGCAGGCACAGATATCGAAGTGTGATGAGGTATGCCGGTGGTGGTTGGTAGAGGTTTCAGGGTCGGATGTAGGAGAAGTGCGTAGTTTGGGGCGGCTACATAGGTGCAAGTGTTGGGAAAGTGCTGATGGTTGACGGAGGCTGGTAAGGTTGCCATGCAGAAGTTTACAGATTTGCTTCTGATCCAGTAGGTGAGCTCGAGGGGTCCAGGTTTGAGGCACAGTTGTGCAGTAGATACATATGCCTGATGATGATGAGGCGGGTCGGTGGCCAGTAGAGGCTGATGATGTTACCAGACAGATTTTATGGCCAGCTACCTACTCAGGTTTTGCAGGACCAGGTACATATAAGAGGCATACCTTGAACCGGTGGGATATACTGTCATGGTTATAACAGTAGTCCTTACAAGTTGCTTAAAGGAGGAAATTATTCATGGTAGCCATTGCCTATGGTCATGAGTAACGGGTATGTGTTTAAGGTGACGAATGGTGGGATAAGTGTGCAGAGTGCCTAGGCAGACTTGCTGTGGCATGAGTCATGGCAATGTGGAAAGGGTAAACATGGGCAACACAGTATGTAGCGATGCATATGGTCAGGTGTGGGCGGGAAAAGATGGTAACTGTAGTAAGGATTCTTTGGGTAGCTTTTCACATGCACACGCGGCGAATGAGCAATGTCCATAGGTGAAAGGTTCGGCTCTGCAGGGGGGGAAGCATTGAGGCAGGAGCTTATTACACTTCACACAATTTCTTGACTGCCACTTTGAACACATTTATATAAAACACATCACATATAATAACACCAGAAAATGCGACTTATAAACACACCCCACCATGGTGAGGCATGGTGGTGAGGCCCTAGCCCCTCCACACCATGAGAGCCTAAAACAAGGTGAAAAAATTACAAAGATTCAGTGAACCTTAACTGAAAAAATGTCTTTCTTTTTTAAATGAAGACAACTCGAGAGGTTACTTATCTAATTACAGTGAAAGTATCAACCAATAAACAATATACTTTTGTTTCAATGAATTATTAAGGTGAAAGCACAACTTTGGACTTTTCTCTAACAAAATGTTACTTCATAGCCCTGGCCAGGCTCAGGGCGTAGTCACAGTTGGCAGCTCACCTTCAGTTTGAAACCAAAACCTGGAGAGCGCTAGTGCTGCTAAAGGCTGGTTATCATTAATCCCCTCCACACCATGCCCTTCTCTGGGTGGGTGGGGGGGGGGGGTGATACCAGGAGGTAGACTCTCCGTTACCACGCCAAACGGCCCTCTGAACCTGCCCCCCTCCAACTCCTCCCCTGCCGGGACCCCCCAGTGGCTGTTCACCAGTTTTGCTGGCAGAAGCGTCCTCCCCCATCCCCATCACATCACTCCAGCTCCAGAGTCACCTGAAAGGGGATCTCAGTGTCCACGTGGCCCTCCCACACTGCAAGCCCCCACTTCTCCTGAACTCTGAAATTCAGGGTAGGTGGGATGGATAAAGCACAATGGTGCCAGCGAACAGGTTGGCGCAGGTCCGGACGACAGGCTCACAGCAGTGTGAAATCCCCCAGGGTGAGGCAGAGAACTGTGCTTCCCTGCACTGTTGCCGACCCTTTAAGGGGACCTTTCGTGCCACTATACCCCTCTCCTCACACTGGCCCAAGACCACAACGCCAGCCAGCCTGGCCCCCTACTGGGCAACCAGTGTGAACAGCACCACTCATGCTCCCAGGAGCCCCTAGCCCGCCCATCCCGGCATCCCCAAAAGGGCGGGTCCTTTGCCTCTGTTCTCCTGGTAGCAATTGCATGGGATCGCAAAATGATGGGCAGTGGCGCCTGACAGGCTATGGTTAAGCAAG
Source organism: Ambystoma mexicanum (assembly GCF_040938575.1). Taxonomy (NCBI): domain Eukaryota; kingdom Metazoa; phylum Chordata; class Amphibia; order Caudata; family Ambystomatidae; genus Ambystoma; species Ambystoma mexicanum. The sequence continues at coordinate 836,906,565 of NC_090923.1, forward strand.
ATAAGAAGGGCAGGCCCTGTCAGCATTCTGTTGTGGACGTTCCTCTGGTTTGGTGTAGGCACCCAACTTCCGGCAATGCAAGCGCTACATGCGGGGGCGCTTGGATTAGTGCTCGTCAGATCCTTGATAGGGTGCAGACGGGAAACTGACCCATATTTATTGAGAGGCAGAGGAAGTAGGATTTGAAAGTGACTTACTGGTCAACGATGGTTCCTGAGGGCCGAGGTTGTTTTATGAAGAAGCGCAGCCCGGTGTCAATAGATGCATTTCAAGGTACACTGTGTTCGGTGGAAGACGAGGGAGATAGCAACAGAAGCAATGATCCTTGGGGTCACAATGGGCAGTGTATCATGTAGAATAGCAGCGTTGGGTACATTATACGGAACTTAACAGGTTACGTGAGGGTGACTGGAGCAATATCTAGGGACTGTCCATCAAACTGCCATTTATGTATGGTCCGGAGAATCCGAAGTGGGACGAATCGCTGACACCATGATGTGGAATCAACATTTGACCATGAGATTGATCTCGATGGGTGGTATGACCCCTGGATGCAGAACGCTGAGGGTGTGATGGATCGACTGTCCCCTGAAACAGATAGTAACATTGGTCGTGACTGAATGAGGGATGCGGAGAGATAAATAAGAGTGCATCTAGTGAGCAAGGGACCCTGCCCCAGAAACAGAATACCGGTCACTTGGCACATTTGGTCACAACATGGGAGATGGAGGTCAAAATGAATTTGTATTTTTTTTTTAAATTATTTATTTATTTTTGTTTTTGGTAGCAAAAATTAATTTACACCTTTACAAAAAAAACATCATCAACAAAATTCATAACATGATCAAATGAATTTGTATTAACATGCCATGTCTTTTACTTTTTGAAGAGAGCGTGCGGTTTGAGGGCAGACCTAGGAACATAATTGTGCATGGTGCCATGCAGGCACTGCTCTGCAATAAAAGAAGCATTGAGGTGTCGACATTGGTGCAACTGAGGAGCAACGAGTGCCAAGAATTTCTGACAAGAAAGGGATATAAAATACAAATGTCAAGAGGGTGGCTGTATCTGGTAGAAATGACAAAGGAAGGACCCAGTTGACACCTGCATTGGAAAAGGCAGCGACTTTTTTGACAAGAATATGATGTGTATAATTATGGGGTTATGCATTGTCTAATGTTAGGTACTGCCATATTGTACTCCACAGGGTTCAAAAGGGCTCAGATGGGTGGGAGTTCCCCTAAAGAAGGCAGGTCTCCTTCCCCGGTGGAGGGGCTGCTGGGTGGGCAGAGCGCTAGGCACCGGAGCGGCAGGCAAAACAGGCGGCTGCCAGAAGGATCCTCCTAGAACTGGCCGGGGTGGGCAAGTGCCACCCCAATAAAACCATGCAGGCTCTCGGAGGGGCGGCAGTAAAACAATTAAGCTTAAAAGGGGCCAGAGGAGCACCGGAGAACATCAGCTCTTCTGCTCCTCTCGCTTACCCGCCATCGCTGATAAACACTCCTGGACCACCACCACTCCTGCCGCTAAGAAAAACGCCTGCTGACTGCTGCCAGAGGAGGTAGGGAGCAGGGGGGGAGGATTCAATGTGTGGGAATTACTTGTGGGCCCTTTCATGGAGGTGTGGGTCCGAAGATGATTGGGATCTTGTTGCTGAGGGTTTGTGGGAGTGGTAGCGGGCGGAGGGTTCCATGAATTGGCGGTAGGGTTTGGGCAGGAGATGGGTATTTGTGCAGGATTTGTTTATAAACTGAATGGCAACTGTGATTTAAGTCACCACGTGTGCTAGAGAGGAGGATAGCTCAGCGGCAACGTGCTCACCTTGGAATCAAGACGACACGAAGTAACATAGTTTCCCCGGGTCCGCGCTTAGAAACCTCTGGTATTTAAGCACGTTATAAATACGCAACTAAGACAAAACATTTACGCAACAAACAAAAAACAATTCCTGTAACAGCGCTACATATAAAGGGTGCGCAGCATGAAAAAAGTTAACGTCGATCACAGGGTGCAATTAAGAGGTGCAAAGGCACAGGGGAAGTAAGAAGCAAATGTACTAAGTTGCAGCCAGTAGCACTGCAAATTGCCAATAGATAGTATAAATGGCTTTGTTTGTCCTTTTGCTCAAAAGGGGACTAATAGACTCGGTCATGGGTCAACTGGGGTGTGGGCGGGGTCTGTACCCTGGCCAGCACAGAGACCACAGGCCCAGTTTGGGCCTGCTCAGCCGTGGGGGACAGGCAGCAACGGGAGGGAGCAGCAATGTGGATGACTGGGGCCGAGAGCATGGCGTGAACCCAGCCCCCCGCTCCCCTAACCTAGGGCCACAGGTGGGAGATCAACAAGTTATGGGAATGTGGTGCTGGGGGGCCGGGGTAGAAAGCCAATCAATGGCCCACAATCCCATGGAATAGTGGGCCTTCGACAGGTCGGAGGCCACAGGGCCGGGCAGCATGGGGGGAGGTCCATGGACTGGCCTACAAGGGGGTGGGGGAACAACGGGCATGTCAGTACAGGGCAAGCTCCCACACGTCCCACCTGTCGCAGGGGGTGCTAGGAAAGGGGGCACTGTTGGCAAAAGCAGATATTAAGTCGGCCTTCCGACTACTGCAAGCACATTCAGATGATTATCAGATGTTAGGGTTTCAAGCTGGAAGCAATTTCTACTTGGATAAATGCATTCACATGTGTTGTTCAATATCCTGCAGCTATTTCGAGACCTTTAGTATCTTCTTGGAATGGGTAACGAGGCAGCAGTTGAGAGAGACCAGAGTAGTGCACTATTTGGACGGTTTCTTAGCTTTTCAGGCGGTGGCAAGCCAACTGGGGGTCCCTCTAGCACAAGACAAAACTGAGGGGCCTGTCACCACTATCACTTTCCTGGGTATCAACATTGACTCTGTGCAGGGAATATGCAGGCTTCCGGCTAACAAGGTGGAAGAATTCAGAGAAACAGTATTGGGATGGTTGGGGGCTAAGAAAGTCACTTTAGGGCAGCTGCAGTCTCTAGTAGGTCAGCTAAACTTCGCTCTCAGGATAATCCCTATGGGATGACCATTGTCATGGGCAATAGCAGGGGCTATGCCAGGACTGAAGGAAAAGCACCATCCTACAAGGTTGTCTGCGCACATTAAAAGAGGACCTCAAGGTCTGGGACAGGTTCTTAGCTGAGTTTAATGAAGTCCAGGTCTGGCCAGACACGGCACACCCTAATACGAAGGTGGGGCTGTACACGGATGCGGCAGGAAGTGTGGGCTTCAGGGCCATTTGGGAGAACAAGTGGTGTGGACAACAGTGGCCAGAGGAATGGTCCAACAGGGGACTTACCAGAAACATTACATTTCTGGAGCTATTTCCCATTGTGGTGTCCTTATCCATGTGGGGCGAAGGGCTGCAAGGAAAGCATATGGTATTTTGTCCAGACAGCATGTCTGTGGCAATGGTTATTTATTTTTTATTGTATTTGATTTAAGTTAAACCTTTGCAAATTCTTTCTTTAGAAAAAATTCAAAAGGTACAAAAATACATAGATACAAAGATACTGAGCAACAAAGCAAAAATACATCAAACATACATACAGTTCAAATATATACATAAACACTCTTAATCAAGATATCCATTACATAAACCTTCACTTTGAATCTTTTTTTTAAAAAATCCTTAGTTCCAAACAAAGTAGGAAAACCGGTTCGGATAAAATCGAAATGAAAATACAGACCTTGATTCCTCTCAGACCGCTTATTAGAGGAACATTCACTGGTGTAGCAGCTACATAGGTATACTCAACCGGCTTTACAAGATATTTAGACTTTTAATAAAGCCAGCTAATGCCAAACATTCATGTGTATTTTGGATATTTAGGCATTCTGTCCAAATAGTGTCCACAATACAACCTGCTTGATATTTCAACAAATATATCCAGTATTTAATCCTACGTGTTGTTAATGCTTCACATTCGAGGACTACATTCTTTGTTGTTTCTGGTACAAGACTGCAGAATCTACACCTCATCTCATCTTCTGCAATCTGTCTTCTCCTGAACAAATTTTCTTTGGTCGGTAGCGGGTTCCAATGTAACCTAAGTAACAGCCTCCTATAATAACATTTAGGGAATTTGGTCAAGATGGTAGAGAGAGTTCCTCTGCGTTTGTGCTCATGGGAAAGGTGGATCGTAGATGAGTAAGAGGGGAAAGCATCCACTGTCAATATCGAATCAAAGTCGAACCGGGACTGTTTGGTTTTCAGAGGATTATTAATTAAGGTCTCCAGATCTGAACCAGTTCTTTTCAATATTGCTTCACATCTCGTCTGGAGAAGGCCCAAATAGTTATATTTACCTTTGGGATCAATTCTGGGGTTAATGGCTGCGCCAATTGCATGATATAAGGAGTCAGGTAAAGGAGCCATAAGTTTCGCCAATAGTGTCCAGTAGTCGCCACTCGGCCCAGGCCTTTAGTGAAGTGGCCCCAATTTCTAACCTAATGGCCGCCAATGGCAAAGGATTCAAAACGCTGATGATCTTCCTCCACAGCTTTCCTTCAAACCAATCTAGTAATTTAGCTAATATGTTGTTTTGTAGTTCAAGACCATAGGTTATTTTGGGTACAATTTTACCTTCAAAGAACATAGTGGCGGGTTTGATCGCGAATCTGCCAAACATGCGATCAATTTTCATTATCTGGCACTGTAACTGTCCTGCTTTTTGCAACAGACTTTCTAAACCCATTTTAAAGCTTTTACGAGCCCCAAAATAAAACCCCAAGTATACAACACCAAGACTATTCTTAATAGGAGTCCCTTCAATGTTCCACATGGTATGACTACTCTTCCTACTTGTCCTTGTAAATGCCAGTATTTTAGTTTTCTTAGGGTTAATGTTGAGGCCATTGTCTTTGGCGTACACAGCAAAAGCTTTTAGCAGTCTCTGCAGGCTGACCCTAGCTTGATCAAAGATCAGAAAATCATCCGCAGAGGCCGTCCATGCTATTTTCTACAACCCAACCTTAGGAGAGATCAAACCTCCAACTCCCAGGTAATCCGTGACTTCGGACATGTATTGATTAAAAAGCCATGGGGCCAACACACAGCCCTGCCGGACCCCCGGTATGAACAAATTCTCTTACTAAGATCTCCTTTTTGACTCAACCCTACCTGTATTCCACAGTTTTTATAGACTCCGTTTACAAGCCTCAGAGGTCCTGCTGGCATACCCCATCCAGTCAATTTGGCCCATAGCCTATTCTGGTCCACGCTATCAAAAGCAGCCGATAGGTCTACTGAAGCAATGTAGGTGCAACATTTGGGTATCCGCCAGTAGGCTTCTTGGCTGCACTTAACCGCAAGGTCATTGACGTTGGTGGAATGGCCCTTTTGGTAGCCTGTCTGCAGTTTGTTCAGGGGGTGCACTGATGAAGCCCTTTGTTGAATGCAGAGAAGATCTTACAGTCTGCATCCATAAAGAAATTGGCCGATAGTTTTTAGGGTCGGATTTGCTGCCACATTTCAAGATCGGAACTACATGGGCCATGCGCCATGAAGGAGGTGTAATTCCCGTGCGGATGATGTCTACAAATTCTAGATAAAGTACATTGTCCCAATTTAGTTGGTCGGCCTTAAGAGTATTATTATTTAGGCCATTCGGGCCAGAGGCTCGAGATTTTTTGCATCTTTTTAAGAGGGCATAGATAGTAGAGATCTCTAACTCTGGATGCCAAGTGTTAATATCTGTAGACAAGTTGATACCCAAGTCAATCACAGTTATACTCTCCAAAAATCGAAATATGTTCTCAAAAAAAGAGATCCATTCAGACATCGGAATGTGGTTTGGTTGTAAAACAGCATAATTCGGGTTCAGGCCGTTAATAAGTGACCAGAAGGCACTCACTCGGGAGTTAATCAGGAGTCCGAGCATAGTCTCAGCATCATGCTGTAGTAACAGGCTTAATTTTTTTAATAAGATCAAAACAAGCAGAACCATCTACATTCGGGCCCCGAAGTTATCTAATCTCCTTCCTCATATTGGTTTTTGCAGTTGCTAGTTTTTTATTATAGCAATGTAGTGTCTACCTGGTCTGTTTAACTTAGTTCTTAAGTGGAAACGTACCCCTAATATCAAGTCATCAATAAACCTCTGGATCCCAGTCAAATTGAAATTATTAATTTTCCACTTTAGGGTGGTGGTGTTCATAAAAGCACTTAGGTTCTTATTTAAGAGATTAATATTGGTATCAGACCAGTAAATTGCATTTCCTCTCACGTTGGTTGTGAGGTACGGTTGGGTTCTAAATTCTATTGTGATTAGAACCATATCAAATACTGCCGTCAGTATGCTATGATCACTACAATCATTCTTAAACACTGAATAGAAAACACAACAGTTAGACAGGTAATCATCGACATATATATAATCCAATAAAGAGCAGCTACGCCCTCTGTGCCATGTATGCAAGTCTACCTCATTTGGCTGATTATAAGACTTGCCCACCAGAGGCTGCAGCCCAAACGCCCCAATCTCAAATACCATGATCTTCCAGCTTGGCATTTAGAGGTGATAGTCATATTGTTCACTAGAGAATCACACAATTCCCAAGCAGTATTTCGGAACAGGCAGTTGGCATTTAGGTCACCCACAACAATGATTCTGTCATTTGGATGTCTAGAAGACCACTCATCAAGGCATTCCCACACTATTTCCACAAAACCATTAATCTCTAAGATTCCCTTGTGCCAGGATTTGTTAATAAGCAAGAGCTTCAGTGTACTATCAGAGGCAGAGAAATCCACCCCCATGGAACCAAAGGCTCAGTTATCCAGACTGGTCCCAATCAGACCCAGGGTATTGTCTACTGCAATTAACAAACCCCCTGATGATCCATCCCCATTACTCAGTTTTGCTGGTTGAGTGAACACTTGGAAGCCATCAAGAAGAAGTACAGAGATCAGCCAAGTCACTTGCAGACATATGCAATTTGCCTCTCTTAGCTTAGCCAGGCAGTATGGATTGGTAAAAAGATTTCTACTCCCATGAGTATTCCAAGATTTGAGGCACAGGGTTATCTCTCTTGAACCCGTACCCAAAGGTTTTACTCATTTATGGCACTGGTTTACGCCACAGAGTTGACATAACTGCAGCCCATTCTATTTTGCTCTCATGCACCCATTCATCCACCATTCCAGCTCTTCTAGTCTCATGTTCACATGATAGCACCACAATTCGCAGGTTTTCTCGCAACCCCAAAGAGCTCCCCTCTTCCACCTTGATAGGACTGATATCAAAGCTTAAATATAACAGATAAGATCGCTGAGAAAGAACAAGTTCTTTTACTAGAGGGGAGTTAAGATAGATAATACTAGTATGCGGTTGGGTCCTGTCTGGAAAGGCCACTCTGTCAATATCCGAAGAGCATACCAGTCTCAGAGACGGGATTTCTGCGAAGATTAACAGAATGTTAGATTGGTTAAGACAAACTGGAAAATCAGAGCCCAGGACTGATGACATCTTAAGTCTAAAATACCTTCTACACCCAATTGATTTGTTCATTATCCTTCCTCTGCTACCGTTCAATCTCTGCCCCACCACTTCCTCTGATCCTCTAGCATGTTGCAAAATGCTATGTTTGTCCCAATGTGGGCGGGCCACTCAGGAGAGTGATCACGTGGTGCATAGGTGGACGGTACGTGCAGACGGTGTAGCAGACCGCTCACTCCCGACGCTACTGTCGGGTATAGGTTTGGAGGCAGAGTGCTCAAAATCTCTGCTGCTCCAGCCCCAGGTTCCAATACTGGGGCCTTCCACCCTTGACATTTATCCGCTGATTTCTGCACTACCTTTATCACCTCTTTGGATGGTAGAAAGATTGATCTCATTAGGGATTCCTTTCTGCTTTGCGGGATCCCCTCTCCACCCTCAGATTGGTTTGCATTCAAACATTGCCCAGACAGACTCCCCCCACTTTCCTTAGATTGATTAACCATTATATGGAACTCTCCAACCTGACTGATGGAGGTTGGAGTTAAGGAAGCTGGCTGCTTACCCGTAGTGGGGGGCAATAGCTGCGCATGAGCATTATCCCCAGGATTCGATCCAGCAGCTAAATTGCCCAAGCTAGAGGGGTCCACCTCAGAGAAAGTGCCCCCCCTTGTACATGGTAAAGCATACAAACCCTTCTCCCCATTAGTGTGCAGTTACTGTGGAGGGACAGGGAGATTGAAGGGAACTGGGTTGGTCTGAGCAATGGAATCAGTTATTGTAAATTTACTCATCACCAAATCCAGTGGGGAACCCCCTTAAATAACAGGGCACGTGTTGTTTCTTAAGAGTGGTTTGTTCAGTCTAATGCTACTTTGACGAGACTTTCGTTGCAAATGTCTTTTCTTGGTGAGTTTAGATTGTTTCCCTTGGGTAGATTATTAGAGGGTAACTCCTCAATGACCTTAGTGGGAACCAGCAATGCCTCCCCACATACAGAGGGAGCTTGCACTATTGCATACTGTTCACTCGTCAAATCAATTCTTAGAACGCCACTTATATTGTCTTGCTGATTCAAGACATCCAAAGTTAGCCTCGATTTTGGCACAGGGATGGAACTGTTGCTGGGGATTTGTTCTGTAGCCGATGGATTAGTGTTATATGAGATTTCAATTATTTTGATAATGTCCTCCACATTCACCAACTTGGTCTGTGGATCCCCAAGAGGGGCTCCCAGTTCACTCATACCCGATTCCATTGGGCGAAAGCATAACTCAGATCCTATGAGGTCGAGTTTACAGTTCACCTCAGTCATCAGAGAGTTTGTTGACTTAAACTCAGCCCAAATATTATTGGTAAGAGATACGAAGGCACTCAGAATCGTGTTGAGGGCAGAGACTGTCTGAAGGGTCAGACAAATTCTATCATCAATTTCCCTGAGTGTATGATGCATGGCTGGATTTTCAAGTTGCTCATCAATTTCCGAGCACCGTTCTGTGTCAACCTGTACGTGGACATCAGGGTTATTATTGATGGCATACTTATCGATTAGACTGGTAAGGTCTGATGGGGAGCCAGGCACTGATGCATCACATGTTTGTTGGTCCACAATGTCTGCATTATCAAACAGCATCGGTCCCCGGGTAGCATCTTGTTCCACAGCTTGGTCGGCTAGTTCAATAATGCTAATGTCTGTGAGGTCATTATGCCCACCAGCACCAGAATTATCCTGTGCAGACATCACTGAGTGATCCAGCATCGCTCTACCTCTTACCGCTGGTAACGATTTCATTTATGTACTTGTTGTTGCTGTATTTACAAAGTAGTGGTCCAGAAAACATTGTCCAGAAATAAGCAGAAGAGCAGGGTTAACTCGAAGGGTTTTAAACAGAGCTAAAAATATGTAAAATGTATTCCTACTTGTTTTGGGTTGAATAGTAACTGAAGACACTCTCTCCATGTTAGTTGGTTTAACATGATTGAACTGATCATCCATATTTAGGATCAATTGAGGTACCAAATGGCTGAAATTCATTTCTCCACAGGGTGCCTTGCGAGTCCTCTCCACGCTGCTAGTGGGGGGAGAGAACCGGCATATCGATGTAGAAACCTGCGGAGTCTGAAGCGCCTGATTGTTATGGCCAAGCAGGGAGATGCTATCAAGCAGTTCAGCTAGTTCTGGTGCAGTTGAAGGGCCCAATTGAAGCTATTGGCCCGATTGACTTTGCAAACCTGCTTGTATGTTAACTATGGGGCCCGACAAGTATAGCCTGGTAATTCCGAATCTCTACTCGGGGTAAAGTATAACAACTATAGAGCAATTCTGGTTCAAGTGGATATCCAATGTTGTAGCCAAAGGAGAAGAGGAAAACAGAACGGGCACATTCTGCTGTGCCACTTTTGTCAATTCGATGGAGGCTCACAGCTAGCCCAGATCAAAGGGTAAAGTATCCCCACAGTCTCTGGGAGTAGTCTTTAGCCTGTAGTACTGTAGTACTAGCACACAGAGAGCAAGCACAATCCCTTTAGTGCACCAGTGGACTTAAATCATGCCAGGGAGTATCCCAGATCAAAGGGGGGGAAAGATCAACGTCTACAAGGCGATCATCAGACCTACCCTGACGTATGCCTCCCCAGCATGGATGACCAGCCATGAACGACACCTGAAGAGTCTTCAGATAGTCCAGAACAAGGCTCTGCGGATATCGTCTGGAGCTCCAATCTTCACAAGGATAGCAGACCTTCACAGAGACCTGGACATCGAGATGTTGGACAAATATCTAGCAAAGATGAGTAAGAACCTCTGCCAAGGACTGGATCAGAACCCGAACCCTCTGATGGGAAGACTCACTGCCACCACTGCAAACCCCTTCAACTGCTACCCGCGGCCCCTCATGGCGAAGACCCTGTGAAACCAGCCCTACTGTGACAAGTGCACACAGACCAAGAACAATCCAAACCCACAACTATACACTCAACCCAAGCAATGTAGTAATGAGGCTCTAGCCTTAGTATCCAAATGTCACCACTGATGGATAAAAATCTATAAGCAAGAAGAAGAATAAGCACCCAGATCAAAGGGAATCGAATATCTGTGCAGTCTCTGGGGAAAAAATTAGTTTCAGTATGGTTTTAAGAGTATTGAGCAAATCTCTTAGCAGAGGGCTCTGTTAAGTGGAAAACTGCCACTTACCGTTCCAGATGTACAGCGCAGCCCACACTTTTCAGTCTAAGGAACTGAGGCAGACAGCGCCTTGTAGCCACAACACAGCCTTCAGTCTGCGGACTGCAGACTTGCACCTTCACGGCCGCGCTTCGCGGGAGAACATTATTTTGAATCTCCGGTTTCAGGCGGCGCCTCCCACAGCGAGTAGACACTGAAAAAACACTGCACGCTATAGAATCCTTATCTTGCCACATAGCCATGGTTATTAGCAATCACCCTTGATCACAGGCTCGCTGACCAAGAAGACAAAGGAAACTCTCATAGAGAGCATTCCATGAGTACAGGGAATTTTGCATGGATAAGGCAATTGTGGACCTGTTTCATCGGGATGCATTGATCATGTTCCTGGAACACTTGCATGGCAGGGCGATGTCTGCAGGGACCGCAAAAGGGAAAGTAGCAGCAGTCACATTTGTGGCAGTTCTCCACGGTTGGCGAGCCCATCTAACGACTTAGCGGTGAAGAAGGCCTTGGCAGGATGGCACACACTGGGTGATGGTAAGGGGGACTCCAGGAGGCCCCTCGAACTGCAGAAAATTGAAAGGTTTGGTTTTGGCACTGGCAAACATTTGTAGGGATGCATATCAGGTAGCGTTCTTCCGATCCACCTTTATCACAGATTTCTTTGGCGCTTTTAGGCTGGGGAAAAAAGTGGGGGCCTCCAAGATTGATATTAAGGGGGTCTGGCATTCTCGAATGTGGAGTTTGTGAGTAATGGCAGGCTGCAATTATGGGTGAGAAAATCCAAGACCATCCCAGGTGGGGGAGGACCATGTGGCCATTGATTTGCACCTCCTGGGGGACCCTGAGGCCGGTATGGTGTAGTGTGCGAGGGCATGGTCTGCCTCTCAATGGGTGGTTTCGGGCCCTTGGGGGGTCCAACGGGCAGATGTATGGGGAGGCAGGGCCAGGAGATGGACAGTTTCGTACAAGAAGGGGGTGCCTAATAGGGTATTGCGGGGAGGTCCACGCTGATGCAGGGGGACCTCACCGCTGTACAACACCCATGGGGGCAGGGTTTGCGGTTCCACCTGGACCACCTGTCACATGGGGAACCACTGGTAATATGTACATGCAATAAGATATTGTTTAGGATAACTATGTTTTTGATTTTAGGGTCAAGTTTATAATTGTGTGTGCAATGATGATTTTGAATATGTTAAGTTTCTTCCACTGCATGGTACTGCTTCCCTGCTGAGCCCACTGGTAGGTCAGGTGCTTTTTTGCGCTATGTTTAGCACATTGCAATGAATGGTAGACTTGCCTGAAACAATTGGGGACACTGGCAGATAGGTTTTGCCCCTGGCTGTAGACCGAGGCGAGGCGCAGAATGGTGAAGTTGTCAAGCAGGCGCTCACAGAACGGTAGGTGCAGAGGGGAACGGGACTGGGGGTGGAATTTAGTTTGTCACCTTATTTCCCTCTGGATTGTTCTGGGGTGTGGGAGACGGACATAAGCATTGCCCCACGGCCTATGTATCCATTTTTTACAAGGCCTTAGATAATGTATGATGTGCTGTGACTGAGAGGATATCTCAGGGGCAATATGCTCGTCTTTGAAGCAAGTCAATACAGAGTAGCATGAGTTTGAAAACCAGACTCCAGCATGGAGCGCAATATAAAAGATCTAATACGCCCTTTTATGATATCATGTATGTAATAACTGTTGCATTCTGTTTAATAAATGCGGCTGTTTAATAAATGCGGCTGAACGTCTTCCAGAAGAATCAGTAGTTGTGTGTCTCCTCGGCCTCACCACCTTCAACGCCCATAATATTGATTTCTAGATACTGGTTGAACTGTGTAACGTATGTGGTATAGTACAGCATTAGGAAGTGCGAGAAGTCAGCCATCCGGGAGGATAGCTCAGCGGCAACGTGCTCGCCTTGGAAACAAGACGACACGAAGCAGCACAGGTTCGATCCCCGTGTCCGCGCTTAGAAACCTCTGGGTGTTATGCGCGTAATAAATATGCAACTAAAACATATTCCTGTAGCAGGCCTCGATGCCCCCGGGCTGTGTGAGCACTTGAAACATGCAAATAAAAAAATGAAGCACTATGTAAACCATAATGGTTAAAAATGCATGTTATAGATGTAAGTGACAGTGACCCAGTGGGCGGGAGCGGTGCTCCTCTACTTCTTTTAATTACGTTTTACCGTTCCTATTCTTTTATTTTAAACAGAAACCGTTCCGGAACGGTTTCGTTTTAAAATAAAAGGGTAGGGAGAAGTTCAAACTTGCACTTTCAGTGCACTGCACAGGACGTTCCCTGAAACAGCAGGCACATGTGTTTTGGGGTTTGTATTGTGCGTGGGAGGGGGTGGGGCGATGGAGCTTGTGCAGAGTGGTGCAGACCAGTAGGGAACATAGTTCCACTACTTCTTTCCGGACACTTCGACCACTGCAGTGACCTATATGATTACTGTGCTTAAACACTCAATTGTTTTGGCAGGGGAGTAAGTAAAGGTTGTTATTGGCGACGCGTGCACACACACCTCACCCACCCCCTCTCTAGAGAACGGCTGTTACACTAACAGGCCAGCGCTGTCCTGTGCGGAGAGTGTACGTGCAGGGAGTCGTGGCACTGGAGCCTGCAGCTCACACTGTGCATGCTAATACGGGGTGATTGTCAAGTTAATTGGCGCCTGTTGATGAATATGCACGTGTGTGTTTTGGATATGAAAAGGCCCATTGTTCCTCTACACATTACAGCGTTTGGCACGATCATGAGGCTGCATGAAAATGATTAACACCAGGGCCTGTGACAATCAGCTGGGGGTGCCTGCCAGCTCTGAGAGGCCCATTGTGTTCCAGTGACATGGTGATGCGGGGACTGGAGGCTTTTCTGGGCCTTTGTGCAGGTCCCTGTCCCACGGCAAGGCACCCATGACTGCTTCAAAGATGAGGCCACTGGGACATGTACATGGACCCTGAGCGCCTGGAGGGCCATATAAATAAACAGCTTAGTCCTACACTCAGCACTTAAAGGCTCCCTAAAGACCAAGGTCTTACCTCTATCAATCCAGGACAATAGGGTCCCATTGAGCAAGGCGCAGTCCCGCTGGCCGTGGCATTGAGGCCCAGCTGCTTTCATTGGAAGTCGCAGAGATCCCAAGTCCCAAAGGTCTCCAGACATATCCGACCTTTAACCCACACCTGTTTGCATGTTGGCACTTGTGGGTTTTTTCGTTTTACCACACGCGTGTGGAACGGAAATCACTAGAGCTGAACGTGACGCAGGCTAATTAGACAGCAATGGCTCCACATCTTGCATGTGACCGCTAGAACGCTCTAATCTAGCCTTTAGCAGGTTGAACATATGAAACGCACCACATCCTTAAAACTAAAAGCATTTCCGACTCCCGAGAGAAGGAAATCGAGCATACACGACTTGAATTTAGTTGACTGGCACCAGGATGGAAAAAGCAGATTCGGATCAATAATGAAGTTCGTATATGGTTGTGGCCTGTCATGTTTGCAGCCGAAGGCTTGTTACTGCGCATGCAGCGTTTGGGAATCTTCTCAACTAGATGTGTTCACGTTGGATTTACAGTAGATAGCAGTGGTCTTCAAACTGTGGGGCTACCCCCCCCCACGCCATCACACAGGGGGACCCAGGGGATGTCTGGGGAGGAGGTGAGGAGGAACGAGGCTCTTCCAAAATGGAGTATAGTGACTCCTTTTAATAGAAAATATATGTAGACATGGCATCACCAATATTTTTCCTCAAGGGGGGCTCTGCAACAACATTTTTACTCAAATGGGGCTCGGCATAAAAAAGAGTTAGAATAGCACTGGCTTACAGGGTGAGCAGACCTTCAAAATAAAAAACAGAGACAGGCAACCAGGTGTCCAGACGTTTGGTCGACCTAAAACTGGTCGAATGACATTTGGCCGACGCAATTTGGTCAAAACCAAATGGTCGATTTTTTTTTTTAATTATATATTTATTTTTCGGGTTTTCGTTTTTTTACAAAAATGGGTTTTTAGAAAAAAAAGGGGGTTGGGGGGGGCACCCCAAAAAAAAAAAAAAAGGGGTGAAAATAAAAAAAAAAAAAAATTCGACCATTTGGTTTTCGACCAAATTGGTTCGACCATTTGTCTGGTCGACCAATTTTTTTCTACCAAATGTCTGGTAACCGGCAACCAACATAAAAGTAGGACTGAAACCAACAGTGGGGGGTGGAAGTGATTCCAGACCTTACCCTGGATGTAAACTGTGGGATTTGGCTGTTGGAATTTTCAAAACAAACATTGGAAATGCCAACGTTTCGGTTTTTGTGTAGATATAGGAAAGGGATTTGCCAGCTTGAAAACAGTGCACATACCTGGGCATATGATAGCAGTGCCTGGCAAATGCGTATCTAAAACCTATACAAAAGTCGAAACTGTTGACTTTGTTAATGCTTGTTTTTAGCAGGAGTTCAGTGAAGGAGACATGCTTGTACATTATGTGGCTAGAGGTAGACCTGGTTAAGACATTCTTATTACGCCAGTAGTGTGTTTACAGCATCAATTAAGTCATTAACTCTCAGAAGACTGCTTTGAAAATGCCCTGGCAGGCACTTCTACAGCAAAGTTTGATTTTAAGGCTTGCTAAAGTTAGCTCAAAGAGACCCCAGGAGGATTCACATTGGGCGGACGGGGCAGGAACTGGCTGGGAATGGCCATAGTGATTGGCATGGCTATGGGCAGTCAATGGGTGGGTAGATAACCAAACAACACCTACAAGCATTGTGCTCTTCCTCATATGCCATCTGCCCCTCGCTATACTCCAAAGCATTAGTTTTGGCTTATAGGTGCCGCTTAATAGCCAAAACTAACAACACAGTTTTTCTTCTGATTGCTATTTGAAGCCTCGCTATGAACCCAATTCCCAAGCAATATCGGTGGCATAGTCAGTGACTACATGTGGCTGCTAACTGATACACTGGGTGCTGGAGCCTACCCAGGGTGGCAGGGAAGTTATTTAAGATTTAATGTAATTTCGCCAAATTACGTTTATAATTTACATTCAATTGTTGGTAAACAAGCACTATGAATGAAGATGTGAAGATGTGTATCCTCCTAATCAAAGCTGAGATTTTGCCAGTCCTCACCCGCCTTCACCCTAAAACCTCTCTCGACGGGGAGACACAGGGCCCGATTCTGGGACTGTCCCGGAGAAACTGGGGCACCTCTTCACACCTATATATCACATTACCAGACATGCCAACATTATGCATTCAAATCCAGAGATGCTAGTCCAGATCTGATTTTAACTGCATTCTGGGTCTTTTAGTCCGGTATTTCCCCATTATAAATCCAGGAGTACAGGTCCCAGCATGTATGCCATTACATTACTTTCCACAGGATTGTCAAGCACACTTTATGAAAATCAACATCATATTTTTCTGGCTGTGTATCTTAATATGTCACCTTTCTTTCCTCTTAGGGGGTTCCTCTGGTAAATCCTTTGTTGGCTGAAAACATAACAAAACAGAGGATTTAAACCAGAAATATTGCATCAGTGCAAGGGAAATTATGTGTGGTATTAGCACTAGACCCTAGGGGACGAACTGCCCCAGTGCAACAAACATTCTTTTAAAAAGTCACTTTTTCACGAGGCCAATGTTTACCCTAGTGTAAATAGAGAATTGTATCCTCACTATGGCAAACTTTTCCCTGGTGGAAAAATTCAGTGAAAGAATACATATTTTTAACTATGCTATTCCTCCTCCACCAATCCCCCCCCCCGCCTCCAGTGCTAATACCGTCCAAAGATTATTCGATATTGACCCGGATGCACTTTCACTGCCTTCCTAAATGCCCTGAAGTAGAGCATGACGTGGATGTCGAGAGGAAGGGTGTTCCACAAGCCTGATCCCAGTATGGATACGTTCCAATGTCCTCCATAGGCATTGGCCAGCAAAATGCCGGTCCCTCGAGGACGCGTGCGGAATGATTTAATCTTCCAAGTTGTGAGGAACTGGAACTTCAGAATAAAGCAGGTATAGGGATTCCTGCCCTGCGGCACAGTTTGAAGTGAACGCACAGCAACATTTTAAAATAAAGGTAAAGTGCCCATGGATTTCCCTGGGGTGGGGAGCCAGAGCTGCGATCCACATGGATTTCCCTGGGTAGGGGAGCCAGAGCTGAAATCCACATGGATTTCCCTGGGTTGGGGAACCGGAGCTGAGATCCACATGTATTTCCCTGGGTTGGGGAGCCGGAGCTAAGATCCACATGGATTTCCCTGGGTTGGGGAACCAGAGTTGAGATCCACATGTATTTCCCTGGGTTGGGGAGCCAGAGCTGAGATCCACATGGATGTCCCCGGGTTGGGATGCCGGAGCTGAGATCCACATGGATTTCCCTGGGTTGGGGAACCAGAGCTGAGTTCCACATGGATTTCCCTGGGTTGGGGAGCCAGAGCTGAGTTCCACATGGATTTCGCTGGGTTGGGGAGCCGGAGCTGAGATCCACATGGATTTCCCAGGGTTGGGGAGCCGGAGCAGAGATCCACATGGATTTCCGTGGGTTGGGGAGCCGGAGCTGCGATCCAGGAAATTTCTTTTTGCCGGATGAGTGAAAATCCCACACTGTCTCCTTGAGAAATGTTTACCCCCTTGATGAAGGAATGAGACGGAGTAGGTTGAATGGGGGAAGTATTGCTGCCCTTTATGGTGGAACGAGCAGTTGGGTCATGACACTGGCATGGTAGGACTACACGTGTCACAAGGTGGTAAGGTGTAGTTGGAGGACTGTTGCCTTTGAGCAAGAGAACCATCAGCCCAGGGAGGGTGGCGGGAATGTGAGAAGGTGTCAAATATGTGTATCACAAGATCTATTAACGTGTCACGTTTTTATTTCTAGGTGACTGCACTGTTTGGTGGCAAGATCATTGGACATTCTTAACCTTGAGGAAAAAATGCGTTATATACATGACATGACCCTGCCCGTACTGAGAGGGGCCCCATGTTTCACTGGAATCACTGCACGCTTGAGTCCAGTCCTCCAGGCCAACTGTCAGTTGCTGAGAGGAAAATACACAGCCTCTCTGTAGTACAAGTAAGTCGGCATATGTATTATTTTTATTTGGGGCCCCATACGGTTTATTTTTTTATTTTTTATAATCACGTTAGTCCGAAGCTGCTTGTGGTGGATATTCTTCTTTTTTGTTGTTGTCAGGGGTAGTATTTCTTTATAAGGGGAAAGTTAGGAAATGTCATTTAAAACAAGGGCTAGTGCCCTTCAAAGACACTGCTCAGTCGCTCCATCAGTTTATAAATCGACTGCCCACCTGGGCTCTGTTTATGATATGATATGTCATTTATAACTTGCCTGTCCACAAGTGTTTCTAGGTGGGGCAAGACAGAGGGAGGACAAGACAAACGATCTTACTAGGCCTTGTGCCATTAAGATCATGCAAGTGTGACACACAGGGTGTAGGGGAAGGGAACAGGGGAAGTGCCAGGGAATGGGAAAGGGGAAGTGCAATCAGAGTAGCATTGCTCAGAGTAAGTGCAGCCGGGGCAGCGCGGCTCTTGGTAAGTGTAAGGAAGCAGGGCACTCTAGAGTTACAGTTACAGCCCCTAAGTGCACAGTAGGCCTGGAGGCAGTGCAGGGGAAACTGATCATGGAAGAGCCTGGTACCCCGTGAGGGTACCAAGCAACCAGTCGGCACGGCAGACAGGTTGTCAGCAGGGGAGGGAGAGAGAGAAAGCAGAGGAGAAATGGAAGGTTTTGAGCTGCTTCTGAACGTTTAGGTGGTCTGGTTCAAGTTTGAGAGGGGCAAGAAGGTCATTCCAGAGGGAGCCACCTGCAGAGGAGAGATATCTTCCCCCCCCCTCTGCCCACATAAGCATCAGACCCTCAGAGAGTTTGAGGTAGCTGAGTAAAGGTCTCGAGAAAGAAGGTATTTTGGAAGAGAGATTTGGATGTTGTGCAGGCCGAGGCCCCAGAAATCCTTGTGGACAATGCAGAGGGTCTTGAACTTAATCCTTGCAGCCACCAGGTAGCCAGTGGAGAAATTTCAGTGCTGGAGAGATACGGTCTTGGCTTGAGGCGAAGGACAAGTCTTGCAGTCCTGTTCTGGATTAGGTGCAGAGGGCGAAGCGTAGAGGGGGGCAGATTAAGAATGAGGCTGTTGCAGTAGTCCATCTCCGAGAGAACCATGGCTCTGGAGACAGTGAGCTTCTGGGGGAAAGTGAGAAATGGAAGAATACCTCTGAGGAGGTGCAACTGGTAGTGGAGCTTCTTGGCTAGGTCCGTGATGTGAGGAGAGAAGGAGAGAGTGGAGTTGAAGATGACACCAAGGTTTTTTGCCTCGCAGGAAGGAGAAGGAAGAGGGCCCAAGGAGAGGCCAGAGTGAGAGAGGGAAAGCGGGAACAGGGATCCCAATGAGAAGGATCTCCGTATTACTGCATTAAGGCAGAAATCGTTGGAGGCGCACCAATCCTGAATCACAGACAGACAATCAGGAATGAGCGAGAGAGCAGAGGAGGCTGAGGGGAGCCTGAAAGAGAGCTGTCATCCGCATAACACTGAAAGTTAGAGAAGGTAGAGATCAGGTGAGCCGAAGAGGCCAAGTAGACATTGAAGAGCCAGGGTGAGGGGCTAGAGCCCTGGGGAACACCACATGTGGAGAGAGAGGTGGCGGAGAGAAAGAACCCAAGTTGAACCTGGAAGGGTCGGTTCAGGAGGAAGGAGGTCAACCACTCCAGTGCCTGATCCGTGATGCCCAGGTTCTCATAGAGTGTATTGATCAGGATGGTGTGATTGACCATGTAAAATGCAGAGGAAAGCTCAAAGAGGATGAGGACAGAAGGAAGGCTTGAATCAAGATTAATTAACAAAGTTGGGGTCTTGGGATAACAACCACTGAGTGCCCTGCACCTTATGCAATGTCGGCTGCCAAGTGAAGGTACGGAGAAAAACCCCTTGCTCCGTATTGTAAAATCAAAGGAAAGAGCAAAAAAGCCCTTCTTCACATGGTAGGCAGCGCCATTAATGAGTACTCAACACGAGCTTGAGTTTGGGGAAATAATTGTATTTTAATGCCCTTTCGTGAGACACGTGTTTCGGCAGTTACTTTGCCTTTTTCAATCAGGGCTATATATATTTATAAATTTAAACACATTCAGTCGTCAACATATATTTAGATTGTGCATAATACAATTAAGAACCAAACATATAGATAAGTGAAGGACATTTTTTTCAAACCAAAGAATATCAAATGAAGATGTCACCACAAAGAATTAGGAGAGGGAGAAGGGGTGGATGTTAAGGGGGAGACAGAGAAAATAAACAAAAATGTGGGAGAGAAATGAGACAATAAATAATCACTGATGAGTAGACATTGTAAGATTGAACTTCCAAATTAGCAATGTTAAATTAGGTTAGAATTTGTTTTTTAGGATAGAAGTGTGTTGCTTACCTAGTAGAAGTATCTTGACTATCAAATTTTCAGTTCGAGTGGTTGCCCAATAACGGGTTCAATCCCACCTGCAAAGGTTATATTTATGTGATCATGAACTTGAGTCCAAGTAACTTTTAGAATGTATTTAGTGATCACCTCTGTGTTTACTTAACTCAGTCAATAGGTGGCAAATGTCACTACTGATTAGAAAGCTATCTTGTCTAATAACATCATAAAAATAGTGTGAATGAAATAAGACCGTGAAACTATTCGTATCGAGTGCTATTTACACGAAGCATTAAGCATGCCGTGTTAAATAGTTTATGCAATGCTTACGTGTTGCCGGAGCAACAATGAGCTGTGCGGTTAAAAAGAGAGAAGGAGACCCACTTATTTGATTAGAGGCAAATCCATCTATGACAGGTGGCTGTTTAATGTTCATTTGAAATGACTGTATCTTTTCTCTCAATGAAAACTTTTATTTGTAAGTAACAGTGATTGATCAAAACAGAAATTCATTATTTTGAGCATGCCCATACTCATACCTTAAGCTCAATACACTTTGTAGTTGCCAGTAATTACCTGGCTGAAGTCACTTCAATTGAATCCAAACACTGGCAAAGACAACAGATTCAGATTTCATGTAGGCATGGGATAGGCATTTGCCAGGCACTGTCACAATGGTACTACCTGACCATAATATACAACACCCGGAACATGACATGATTATCTTGGCATATGAGTCCCTGGCACATGTCAATCTAATACCTATACACAAGCCAAACAGTTGACTTTGTCGATGTTTCTTTAGACAGGAGCTCAGTGCAAAGAACATATATAAATCAAGTGGTTGAAGGCACACTTGTTTAAATTAAACCTGTAAGACTTTTGGAGCTGCAATTAAACAATTAACTCTTCTCTCTCAGCAGTCTAACTAGAAATAAGACTGACAGGCCAACATTTGATGTTGCTGCTTGAGAAAGCTATCTCAAAGACATCCCAGGAGGATGTGTTTCAGGTGGGAGGGAGCTAGAGGGTATTTTGTGGAAATGGCTTAGGGATCAAAGTGGCCATGGACAGTCAATTCTTTTTTTTTCATTTATAAAGCGCGCTAGCAGCCAAGAGGCATTGTAGTGATGTTGCATTAAAGTGCCTTAGTTACATGGTACATATTTTAACATTAGATTGACTTAGTTACATGTTAAATAAATGTGACAGGTTACAGTCAGTGTGGCAGTATTAAAGGTGTGCAAGTACTTTACAGTATTGTGTTACATACAGCCATTACAGTTATACTCAGCGCGTTGAAAACAGTGAGGCCTCAGTCAGGGGTGAGACCAGATCATACGAACAGCCAAGCTTTAATTGCTTTGTTGAAGGCTATGTGTGATGCTATACTTCTGAGGAGGGGAGGTATGGCGTTCCATTGGATAGCAGCAATGAAAGGGAAGCTGGAGCCTCTAGCACGAGATCTCAGTATCTAGCGAACTGTGATTTGGTGGGTGTATGGAGTTCTATTAGGTCTGGTTGTGTGTGGTTTGGTGATTCTGTGTGATAGGTACAGGGGGGCTGTATTGTGGATACACTTGTGTGTGAGTGCCAGTGTTTTGAAGACTCGTTTTTTAATGGGGAGCCAGTGGGCTTGCTTCCAAGCTGCTGGAATGTGGTCCCTTTAGGGGGTGCCAATGGCAATGGGTTAGTAAATGGGATAGTAAATAACTAAACCACACCCTCAAATTATATGTCCCTCCTCACATGTCCTCTGCCTCCTAGCTTTACTCCAGTGCAATACTTTCGGCTTATAAGCATCACCTAACAGCTAGAACTAAAAATGGACTGAAGTAAAACAAAGGTACAAGTAAAGCTCTGTGGTTAGATGTCTGGTCATCGCCCCTCTGCGCCTTGGCTGTTCTGGTGAGCCACTCTCCCCCGGTCCTTTGCTACCTTTGGACCTGCTCATCTGGTCCACCCCTTGATAGTCCTTGACTCCCTGCGGAGTCACTGTCATAAACAAACTGAAGCAAAAGGCATCCATTGTATGTGTGCTATTGCTGTTTAACGTGCACATTATAAGCCCACTCTTGCATGTGTGTCAATGCAATGAAGTTCGCAATTGATTTGAGAAAGATATGGTAACAATGGCGCATCAAAATCACTCTATTTCCCATCCTAACTGAAAATCAATTGCAGCACACAACCTGTGCACCGAATAAAGACAGATTGCACAATGAAACGCACACCATCTGAACGCATGCATGTATACACTAAATTTCCCTAAACACCAAACTAAGCCACCACAGATACAACAACACAACTCCCCACACTCCTTAAGCACCACTCTGACGGACCCACAGACAACTACACAAACAAGTACCTTAATACCTATAGTATACATTAACTGCTGCACCAGACATCTCACAAAATATCTAAATAATACACCACACAGAGATACATCTTATGATCTGTACACACCAATATTGTAACAAAGCATAATTCCATGATCCCTCTGCATTTGCATTAGTCTTCTACCCCACTGCTTGCAGACGTTGAACTTCCTAGAAACTGAGAAAATGGCAGCAGATGTGCTGGAAAAATTGCAATAAAATAACTTAACAGGACATAATAAAGAATTTCACTCATTCTCCTGTGGGGTAGTACTGTGCATGGCACAAGCAACATCTGTGACTGGTAGCAGTTTGGGAGAAAATGTATGTTGGCTCTGCCACAGCTAGTGTACCAAAGATTCTAGTGGAGTGACTGGCTGCTGAGATTATATATTTGCCTGCCAAAACAAGTTCTATAGAACTGAGGGAGGGCCAGTGCGCACCAATAATGCATTTCTAGGTGACATCGTTGTGGTCCACTAACAAAGGAGCACGCGTGTACACTATTTTCTTCCTACTCATTAAATCTGTCACATTGCAAGGGTGTCTTATTTTCAAACAGCTTGCTTAAACTCACACTATTTGAAATGAGGTCTCCAATGTTTTCAGTTCAGTCATAGTGTGATTAAATAATTGACCAGGATCACACACTTTGGTTAAATAGTAAAGCATGGATTTTAACCCACTCTGCAAATTTGACCACATACCTGCCAAGCTTTACTTGGTACAAATATTTAAGTTTTGGATTTCAAGGCCTGCAATAATACTGTCTTTTAGAGTTTACGTACAAAATACACAAATTGCCGAGTAAATCCACATGAGATGTACAGCCTTAAAGCAACATATTAAGCCAAAAGAACATAATTGTGACTTTAATTTTAAAATCTTGAATGGTAAACCATAACTCCTAGAATTCAAGATAATGGGAACCTGAAAAATCTATTTACCCCACTGTAAATTTAGTGATTTAAGAAACGCAATAAAAGAAGTGTGATCATCTCAGATAGAAATGGAGAATTTTTGTCACAAACATCCTGCTTGTGGTTATTCTTGATGTTGAGAACATTTGATTAGTGACATCGTGGATATCAACTCATCTTTAAAAGGGTGCTTTGTGTTGCTCACTTTAACTATCATAGATTAGCAAGGTAACTGGAGCTTTGCAGGGTCTTTCGGGAAATCTGCCATCGTGCAAATGAAAGGCTCTGCTGCTGATACAAGAAATGCCCCGAGCTGATTTTATATTTGACTCTGGAGAAAGAAAACGCGTCCAGGATGCATTTCTTGAGCCTTTGTACTAAAAGTAAGTTCGGGAAAATGCAAACGAACTAGTGGCACGGTGCACCAATGATTTATATACTTCCATCTTTGTGTGAAACACTTACCCACCTTCTTCGAGGGTATGGAGTTCAGCTTGCAGACGCACCACAAGATGTTGGTGTGATCATTGAGTGGGAATGGAACAGGCAAGGTATCTGCAAGTCGGGCACTTGTGGCATTTAAGCCATACGATCAGACCTGGAAACATTTCTAAACGCAAAAACCAGATAATGACCGATTCCCTGCCCCCTTCTCTAAGCAAGCCCCAGCCCACCCAAGTCGACCACTTTAAAAAATGTTTTTTAAAAACAAGGTAGCCCGACGTCAAATGACATTACTCAGAGACGGGATTTGTGCGCAGTCCTTGGTTTCCGCCCAAACCTCAATGTAATTGACCCCAAACGGTGTGTTTGTAGCCAATCACATCGTGGCGTGGGCGGATTTCCTTGGATTGCCGGAAATCCTAGAGACTACACGTTCTTCCCCAGAGACCCAGGGAAGAGCGTAAAAACGCAGAGTCCCTGGGATAAACCCAGAGACTAGGCAGGTATGTATACAACACAGCATTTTAACATGGTACAAATAGATTGCCTGTCTCGTCTACCTGTGTGTTATAGACAGTGGATGACAGATGAGTGTGGGAAGGATGATCTAAGTGTACAAGTTTACCTAGGGTGGCCAGCCATCCCGTATTTTGCAGGATTTACCCGCATTGATGGGTTTTGTCCGGCGATTTGCAGGCACCCTCTGCAGGAAGCCGAAAGTCCAGGCTTTGCTTTGACTTCCGTGTGATAGTTGAAGGTCAGGGCAGAAGATCTGCTCCTCGGGGTGCACAGCATCTTAACACGTTGCTCTGTGTCAGCAGAGCATTACAATGGCAGCAATTAGACATCAATGGGGGGGGGATATTAGCAGGCACTTTTGTCGCTTGAGAAATGTGAATTGGAGGTGATTAGAAATGGGAAAGGTGTATTATGCAGCATACTGTGTTTGAAATAAGACTATGGTTTTAAAACCCAAGTGAGAATGTTTTCTCTCACATTAGTGTGCTTGATGCTAATGTGACTTTTCTTGCAGGATGTTGAAAATAAAGCCACCGTCATAACTCCTTTTGCTCAACGTGTTTCTATAACAATTTATATAGTCTAAGTTTAGTTTATTGTGAGATGCTATTTTTTTAATGTTGTATGTGTTTTTTCCAAGGCATTTCTTTAAGCAAAGCTTTAATAAATATATATATCAATTAAATCTTGAAAGATATGTGGCACACTGCTTAAATTACCCACATTCCATTTTCATTCACTAACCAAAGTGTGTCATCTGGGGCAAATCATGTAATCTCACAGTGTCGTATCTGGAGTCCCTGTAAGTGATTCAGTTCATAGCTTATATTATTATACCATTATGTTAGTATAAGCTGTTATAAAACAAAAATCCTCACTCAAGGTTTTAATAGCTATAGAGTTGCTTCCTATATAGTAATAATAGTGCGATTCGTGCATTTCACACCACAAAGTTATTTGACACTCAATTTACTCATGGCATCTTAGTGTAATGTCACTTCCCTAGGTGTCTCACAGTAGCAAAGACTGGTGATGTTTTTTTGCAGTGTCTTTCAGTGAAGTCACTTATGTTGTTGTCAACGTGTATGCAAATTTTGATGTTTGCATATATTATGTCCCAGAGGGCCTGAACAGAGCTCTAACAGATGAGTGTCCTGCATGTATAATGGTACTACGGTTTTTGTGTGCTGTGTATGTGTTAAAATGTCATCTGCCATTAATGTTTCCAAAGAAGTGGATGGGGAGCAGGGGGCATGAATGACACCATATGGAACCGCACACACTGCAGGCCGCTTCTGATGCGCTACCACCTCTAAAGTGTTCTGCGAAACCATTCTGTAAAGTTGGCCATCCTTAGTTTACCTACGGCATTGTGAAAAGAATGTGGCAGGAGTACTGCAAAGACTTGTGAATATGGCACATGAACGTGTCCATGGAGTAAGGCACGGGTCTGGCTATGGGCAAGGGGTTGACAAAGCACATGACAACGAGAAGGCATCTGGGTCTCTTAGTGGGAGTGGCTCACTTGTTTCCAATGTTAGCTGCATGTGGCAAGCTCGTCACCAGGGGCATCTGGACATGATGGACACCAAAAGCAAATGTTGCACTGAACATTGGTGGCCTGGTATGAACACATAGGTTGAGGGGTGCTTTTGCACATTCAGTGTGTGCAACAGAGCAGAGGAAAACTCGCCAACTTGAGAATCTTTTTTCTTGATTGCATCATGGCAGTCAATTGCCTGGGTGTGCTGCACGCGCTGCACATCCACCTGCCATTATGTCAGTAGGTTATTTCACTCAGCATGCTGTGGTTAGGTTTGTGAACAGTACCTACCAAAAAAAGGGGAAGTTATGACGTTTCTTTAGGGAGTCCAAGTTAGTGTCGATTGTACACAACGAAATGAAAGAGATTTTGCAGCAGGCCGAAATAAAACAAATACCACTGCTCTATATCGTCCATAAAATAACGAGCTTGTTAAATGACCAACGATTGCTTCAGGATTTTGTGCAGTGGATTCCAGTGAGCAGCTGTGAGATAAGGGAGGCGGTCCTAGCAATGTTGTTGTCATTAGAACCCACTCTCCCTAGCAGCAAATGTCTACCTCTTTCAAGTTGTGTCAGGGAAGCGCAGCTAGTACTGCGCCCCTTGTGAATGAGGAACAAGTGAAGGGTGGAAGCGGCAGATTGCGCGAGGTAGTGAAGGACAGACTGGTCAAAGCACAGACTCACCAGAATGGTAAGTCATGGAAGCAACGTTCCTCGAGGTTGGCAATTTGTGAAGAGGGCACCTTTGGTAGTCAAGGGTATATCTACAATTATCAGAGGGCGCAGACACGACATCACGCGGGACAATGAGAAGTGGTGGTATGTGAAGAAGGCTGCTCAGTGTGACCTCAAGTGTAGCACATGTACGAGGATAAATGGTAGGAAGGATCCCGGGTCAAGCATACCTGATGTCATGGGGTGACTGTTAAGAGGAATATTGTGTCAAAGACCCTTGATGTGGTGGATGCACCCAGGTGTTTACATGTCACAAGCTTGGAAATGATGGAGAAGGAAGACATGATTTGAAGTGTCTGGTTCCCATTCAGCAGGGCGTATCTGCAAGAGACGTGTGACTTCACAGGGGAAATGTGCTGGAGTTTGGTACGTGGTTTTGCGGTCTGTAGCAGGACGCAATGGTGACTGACGCGTGGCTAGCCACATTGGGCACAACATCAGGGTGCAGACTTATTTCCAGGAATTTGTGTTTTAGCATGCTTCAGTGAGTAAAGTGTGAACACTTGTCACATGTTTATCTTTACAGTTGTTTACTCTCCATATTTTTTTATTTACTTTCAATTCCACCTGTGCTGCAGTTGTACATACTTATTTATCTGGTTCTCAGGGGAACCCTGGAGGATTCCAAGTTCCACACATATGTTGTATATAAGTCACCCTCCACAAGTTTGGAGGTACGGTTGTTGAAGCTGTGGAGGAAGGAGGGTCTCTTATACTACTGGGCAATAAAGTCTTCTTGAAACTTACTTGGTCTCCAGTGTGCCTGTAGACAAAACAGATTTGGCAACAAGCTTTCTAAACCCCCGTGAGACCCTCATGCTCGGTCCTCCAGTGTGTGTGGATTTTACTGCCTCCTTTGTCTCTCGCAACGTCTTCTTTGCCTTCCTTTGAGCTCCGAGTCTCCCAGCGAGGTCGTCTGAATGGTCTACTGTGCAGCATTGGAGGATCCCACTCTCCGGACTAAGTTGCACCTCATTTCTCTTTTGTACACCAGCATGTGGGCAGACGGCTCGCACTTCCTGCATGGAGAGGGTTGGATACACCCTGTGGTACTCGGCTGCAGTGGCTGCCGAAGCTGCTTATCCCATCATTAGTACGTGGAGGATGCCGGCGAACTCCACTGGTGGAGCCTCCATGTGGTGGACGTTGTTAGCATGGGTCAGAGGAAAGGACCTTTCAACATCTCTCCACTACACGCTCCCTCATCCACTTCCGGGCATTGGATGGTCCCACTACAGGCAAATTTACGTTGCATTTCGGAGTAAATCGGAAAAGGTTATATTAAACATCATCTCCATGGTTGAAGTTTTGGTGCATCTTTGCCATTCTTGGTCAGGCGGTAAGCTCCACTGTAATTCTGATGTGCTACCTTCTTCTTTCTCTACGACATTTACCATTATATATGTTGAACTTGGGATTGTGGTTATTTTTCAATTATTTTGTAGGCACCATATTTGGAGTTGAGGCTCTCATATGGACTTTGCACTTGTTCTCATGGGGAAACTGTGTGGCACACTTTAGTACTGCACCTGTTGTCTAGAAGTCATACTTCTGCTAACATTCGTGATGTGCTGCCCCAACATACAATAGAACATAAGCAGTCTTCCAGCACAATTCCTCCCATCCCCTGGAGAGCCAGTAGTGAGGGACACGTGGAAGGAATACTTCCAGCACTATGTGATGGCCATCCATGGCCCTACCTTCAGCATGGAGCGCCGCAGAGGACTCCTCATGCACTGCCCTGGATTTAAAGGCAGGCACATCCTAAAAAGCCTCCCAGAACTTCAGGTTTCTACTCAAGGTGCCGGGGAAGGAGAGGAGGCACCCAATCCATATGAAACCACCTTAAAGAAGATGGATAAATATTTTGAAAAGATCAGCGTTCTACTTCAGAGATATTTCAGCACAAGGAACCAGGGGAAGGACAAGTCTATCAAGGACTTTTTCACAGCTCTTAGAGAGCTGGCTAACTGTTGCAATGTTGGATTGAAAGAGAGAAAGATCAATTTATGTTAGAGGTGAAGGAGAATAAAATCAGAGAGGAGATCTGGGACAATGAAGATCCCAGTTTAGACGAGGCCATAGACATTTCCAAAAGATTAGAACACATGCTTGCTTGTGTGAAAGAATTGGAGAGTAAAGATCTCAAGGACTCTGTGAATGCTGTCGGTCTACTCAAACATAGGAGACTGCCTATTGTAAAAAAGAAACATTTTCTTTCTGGAAGGGCCATCTTCTAAAAAGAGGAGTCAGGGGAAGGCCACGTTCATAAGGGGACATAGGCTAGGGGGCTCCAGTGGCTGCAGCAAAGAAATGTTTCTGCTGTGGGAGCTCCCTTTATTTTGCCAATCATGCAGATTGTCCTGGGCACAAAGCCATCTGCAATAACTGTGGCAAGAGAGGAAATTACTCCTGATGCTGCCAAATCTGTTCACATAAGGAAATCAGAGAGATCTCTGAAAGACATGAATGTGAAAATGTAGAAGAAGCAAATGTAGATGAAGATTCTTATGGAGTGAGTTGGTCAGTGAGTGAAGTTGGGCCTACCAGAGGTATAGATTAAAATAACTCATGCTGTGGTGTTGATTGATGGAGTTGGAGTGCAAATGCACATAGACTCTGGGTCTGACTATAGCATTATTAATAGAGAAACCTGGCAACACAGGTTTGCAAGTATTAGTTTGCACCCTCCCCACATCAATACAAGCACTTATGGTCCACATAGATGTTGTGGATTGTTTTGTGGGAAGCCTCGAGTGCAAGCACAGAAACACCAGAGCCAAGGTCTGTGAAAGGAGGGTGTCTGTTAGGATGGGACCAACAGTGTGCCATGGGGATTGTTATCGATCCAACAGTACCTGACAGCATAGCAATGATCACCAGCTCTGTCAATTGTCGCCCAGAAGACTGTTTTGATGAGGCTTTCAGAGATGCCCTGTGGAGTTTGAAGGGTTTCAAACTCAGGATAGACTGAAGAATGATACTGTGCCTATGTTTGGTAAGCTCAGATGTGTACCAATTGCTTTGCAAGGAGAGGTTTCTGAAGAAATTAAGAGGTTGGAATCTGAAGGAATAATTGAGATGGTTAAAGCTTATGAATGGGTGTCCTCTGTTGTTGTAGTTAGGAAGAGCAATGGAAATGCTTGATTATGTGTAGATATAAGGGCACTCAATACATTTGTGATAGTTGACAGATTTCCTTTCCGGAACATTGGGGAATTAGTAAGTCTCACTGTAGGCATCAAAGTATTTAGCAACTTAGACCTTGCTTCACCATACCACCAAGTGGTGTTACACCCAGAGTCGAGAGATTTCATGACCTTCATCACTCATGCAGGCACTTATAGATACAAAAGAATGCCCTTTGGACTCATTTTGGCAGTAGAATATTTTTAACGAGTTATGAGTGCTATTCTTGGCAAAGTAGAAGGAGTTGTTTTCTCCCAAGATGTCTTTCTGACTATGGGTAGCTCGGTGGAGGATCATGATGCTAAATTGAATCTGGTCTTGGAGGAGCTGCATGGGGCTGGCCTTACTTTACAGAAAAGCCAGTGCCGTATTAGGGTCGCAGAAATTGATTACCTAGGACACAGACTTACTGGTGAAGGGGTTGCTCCTAAAGCAAGCGTGGTTGCCACAATTGTAGGTATGGTTGCCCCAAGGATAAGCAAGGGGTATGATACTTTCTGGGAGTGGTAGAATACTGCTGAAAGTTCGTAAGGAACTTTTCCGACTGTTGTAAAAACATAAGGGCGTCATATAAAAATGGTGCTAAATTCAAATGGGCAACATGTGAACAAGAGTTCTCTGACATTAAAGGAGCCATTTCCAGATCACCCATATTGCAAAGCTTTAGTCATGACAGATGCAAGTGACTCAGGATTTGGTTCAGTTCTTTTGCAAAAGGCAATGGTACAGAGAGGATTATTGCCTTTGCTTCTAGGGTGCTCAGGGGTTCTGAACTAAGATATTCTGCTATTGAAAAGGAGGCCCTATGTGTTGTATTGCAGGGTGGTGGAGAGGTTTAAGGTGCTCTTGTGGGGTAGGACATTTTAGATCCTGAGTAACCATAAGCTATTAGTGGCTACATTTGGATCAAAGTGGCTTGACAGTGTTTCACGCAGAATTGCAACATGGGTCACATCTCTTCAGGGTCATGACTTTGAAGTTGAATTTGTGCCAGGCAAGGAGAACATTATTGCTGATTATCTTTTTTCTCACAGTGGGAAGGATGTATCCCAGGTGAAAGATGTAGAAGAGGAGTCTGCTCAAGAGTGTTTTGTAGTATGGGATAGCACTATTTCTCAGAGTGAATGGGAGATAGCAAACAGAGAAGATTCTGAATTGCGCAGAGTGAAAGAGTTGATTGCAAATGAATGAGCAGGTTGGAGTAGTGAAGATGGTTTTGGAGTGTTCCACAGAATGAAACATGAACTTAGTATTGAGTAGGGACACATTTTGCATTCAGGCCATATAGTCCCCCCTGTGGGGGACAGAAAGAAAGTCTTAGAGATGGCTCATGGTGGCCACCTTGGGATAACAAACACAAAAGGACGCCTAAGGGCTGATTATTGGTGGCCAGGATTGGAGAGAGAGGTGGAAGAAATTATATAAAGTGTAATGTCTGTGCAGCATCAGACAGAGTTCTCAGAATCTATGTACATCCCGTAAAGCCATTAGAATTTCCTGGCATGCTGTGGGACTATGTGGCGTTGGGCATACTGGGACCCATCATGTCCAAGAGAGGATTAAAAAAATATGTATTTGTATTGGTAGATCTCTACTATAAATGGGTAGATACCAAAGTAGTGCAGGAATCTGACTCAAGATCTGTAATACAGTTTTTGGATGAGGTTTTTCAGAGAGAAGGGTTTCCCATAAAACGTCTTACTGACAATGGGGTACAGTTGACCTCTAAGGTAATGAAAGAATTCCTGGAGAGGATAGGAGTAGTGCAGCATAAACCATCTCTGTTTCACCCTGGCACAAATGGGGTAGTTGAAAGGTTTAACAGGATGCTCATGCAGAGTGTCTGTATGTCCATTCAGGATAGGACAGACTGGGAAGAGAACGTAGGCAGCGTGGTGTGTGGGTACAGGTTGGCACCACATGCCACCACTGGATTAGTACCGTTTGAGGTACTGAGGAGAAGAAAGGCATCCACATCTGTCTGTCCCCCATGGTTAGGCATGATGCGATTTGTGGAGTGGGATGAGAGTGCCCTGAGGGCATGAGTGTTCTCCAAATGTGAAGACATGAGAGATATGATCGAGAGAAGAAAACGTGCCTGACCAGAGTATAAGAAGGTGCCAGGGTGACAGGGTATGGGTACGCAGACCATGTTTGTTTGTTTGTTTATTATTTGTAGTGCGCACCTAGCAGGGCGCAGAAGCAACAAGAGGATTGTAAAGCTTAGGTTACGGGGAGCGCAATAGATGGAATCCAACTGAGGTTACATTACTGGAAACATCAAAAACAATGAAAGACGATACAGCAAGTTATAATTACAAGGAAATATACAGTATTTACAAGTTACATAATATGTCCAAACATAGAGGATCAGTCGATATACACAATTTACAGTATTTATGGTATAGCGCAGCAAGGGAGAACGTTAAGTGTCATGTTCCTTGAGCCAGAGGATGGTATTGGATCTGAATTGTGGGTAAGGAAGGTCTTCCCTGAGGGATGGTGGTAGGGAGTTCCAGAATTGTGCTGCTTTAACAGGAAAGCTGTTCCCTCCAGACATGGTGCGTTTGAATCTTGGCACTAGAAGGAGGTTGGAGTTGACCTTTCTAGAAGGGCGGCAGGATGCCGGTCTAGTGAATCTCTTTATCAAGTATTGGGGGGCAGGTTGGTGGAGGCATTTGTGAGTCCAAGAGACATATTAAAGGAAAATGTTGGCTTTTGTTGAAAGCCAATTGACAGATCTTCTAGTCTCTGAGATGTGGGCTTTCTTCGGGAGGCTTAGAGCAGCTCTTAAGGCATTGTTTAGTAAAATTTAAATTTTGTTCGTGATTTATTTGTTGCTGCCTATGTAGAGAGCATTGCAATAGTCCAACTTGGACAGGATCAAAGCTCTGGCTAGAGTGATACAGTTAGTAGTTGAAAGGAATGGTTTGGCTGCTCTAATACGTTTGCAAGTATAGGATGTGGCGGATGCCATAGCATTAACTTGTTTTTTGAAGGTAAGTGTGGAGTCTAAATAGAAGCCAAGTTTTGACCTCCTTGGCTACGGTGATGTTGTTGTTGTCAATTGCAAAGGAAGAGTAATTTTGGCCTAGTTTATTAAGGTTGGGTGTGGTACCTAGGATGAGGAAATCTGTTTTGTCATCATTCAGGCATAGACCGTGTGAGGCCATCCATGCCTGGATGATGAGGTACACTATTTACAAAGGCCAAATCCTTGTCATAATCCCCCCTCAGCGGGATGAGGATCTGGGTATCATCAGCATAATTAGTTTAGGTGATACCCAGGCCATCTAGATCATCGAAAAGGGGCTTTGTGAAAATGTTGTACAGTGTAGGGGAGACACAAGAGCCCTGAGGCACGCCACAGGTGATGGGCGTTGGGTCTGCAGCTGCTAGTGGGGAAAAGACTTGCATAGTACGGTTGTTAAGAAAGGATTGGATCCAGTCTGTTGTCTCTTGGGAAAAGTGGGCTGCCGATTGTAAGTGATTGCAAAGGATCTCATGATCGACCAGGTCGAATGCAGCTGAGAGATCAAGAAGTAGCAGTAATGCTGTCTTACCCTCGTCTCTCAGCTCATCTATCTGTGCCTTAAGATCCATGAATGTCGTCTCAGTTCCGTGCTGGGGTCTGAAGCCTGACTGTCGGACTCCTAGAAGGAGGTAGTGTTCAAGGTAGTGTTGGATTTGTTGGTACGCTATTTTATCAAGGATTTTGAGTAGGAATGGCACTGTGGTGATGGGACGGTAATTGGTAGGAGTGGAGGGATCTAGATTAGTTTTTTTAAGGAGTGGGAGGACCCAAGAGTGTTTCAAATGATTAGGTATGGTGCCTGATGTGAAGGATGCATTTATTAGTTTGGTGATAAACGGTGCAAGTTCACGAGCTGCATCTTTTATCAATTGTGCAGGGCAGAGGTCCCCATGGCAGTTCGAAGGTTTGAGAGTAAGAATGACATTTTCAACCTCTTTGGTGGATACTTTACGGAAGTCAAAGTGGGGAATCGGCGCAGGGGGAGGGGTCAGGATGGATTGTGACATTGAGGAGCTGGTATTACTGGATTTGGAGGTGGAGAGAAGGGAGTCTTTTTTTAATTCTAATCTTAGTTTGCAAGGAGGTGATTTTATTAGCTAGAGCATTTTGTATACCTGTGCACCCATTTTTATCCTTGAGGCAAGAGTCAGGTGTCTGGACAGGGGATTCTACCTCTTTCAGAATTACAAAAAGCTCTTTAGTGTTAGATTTGGCTTGAGAAATTTGAAGGTTATAGGAAGTTTGTTTTGCAAGGATGATTTCTTTTTTATACTGGGAAGCTAGTTTGTTCTCAAGGGTGAAAGTAAGTTCTCGGGACCCCTGTATATAAGGAGAGTGGTGGATGATGCTGTACTTATAGAGGATGGCAGAACACAGAACTTGAAACAAAGGCGCTCTTGCAGTAAAGTCCTCGTGTTGATGTGATATTTGGAAAGGAGGGAGGTGTGTTATATGTTTATCTTTACAGTTGTTTACTTTCAATTCCACACTGAACAGCACACCTGTGCTGCAGTTGTACATACGTGTTCATCCAGTTGTCATGGGAACCCTGGAGGATTCCAAGTTCCACACATATGTACACATGCCACCCTCCACTAGGTTGGAGGTACGGTTGGTGGAGCTGTGCAGGAAGGAGGGCCTCTTATACCACAGGGCAATAGCGTCTTCTTAAAACGTACCTGTTCTCATGAGTGCCTGTGGACAAAACAGCATTCTTGTCTGCTTCTGTGCGTTTTTGTACTTGTGTTTGCCTCTCTTGTATGCGCATGAATGTGGGTGGATGTGTCTGTTGATGGGTTATTGCAATATGCTTATTAAACGGGAAAATAAGTGCAGCTGTAGCAGGAATGCGAATGTTATGAGTTGGAAACTTGTTAAGTTGTGGGATCTGGGTTGTCAGTGGCTTTGGGGTTCAAGGAGCAGTGGTTCAAAATGGTTCAAGTCATTCAAGGGTTCAACTTGAAAGCAGATGGGCAGGTCACTGCCTCCTCAATGAAAGCGTATGCTTACCTTGGCTTCTATGGTGATGCTGCTGCTGCGACAGTCCCTTCACTTGTTCGAAACCAAAGTGTACAATGTCCATTAGCCTGCTGATGGACCATCAGCATGGGTAACACAGTATCTTTGTGTTTTGGAGTTTGCCTAAAGCATCTCACATAAATTGCCTGTGTTCCCAAAGATTGCTTGAAGACCCTATGCCCAGGCCACCACAGTATAGACACACAGCATAGATATCCTGGTTCTGTGTCTGTGGCCTTCCAGACCAGGTGCCTACTACAAATGATATCTCTCTGTCACTGTACTCTCTAACAGTTTCTGTTTAATTTGCAAGGAGCAGCATCCAGCACCAACGCGTATTCTTCAGCAGTATGTTTGGAGCCATAACAACAGTGTAGCAAATGAATCTGTTCTGTATGACTCACTTCCTAATGAGGAGAGCCAATGACAGGCAGTCTTCTCTTATTTTACATTCTAGGAAGATATGAGCAAAATCTGCATTAAGAGTAGGACATCATGGCCAGTCTTAACGTTTATTAAATACATCTTCCAACAAAACAGCTTTGCAGGTGTGTAATACAACTTGCAGATTTATTGACGTAATGATATTTGTATCCATACCAGCACCCTATACAGCTATATTATTATTATTATTTTTTTTTTTATTTACTTGTGTATAGTCAAAAAAAGAAAAATTGGCTTTTACAAGAAGAAGCGACGAACGCTATCAAAGGATAGACATAGTCAGTATTCTTTATAAGTTCTGTTTTTCAATAAGTCTTCAGTTGCTTGGTGAACCCGAGAAGCTGATGTTTTTCCTTACTTTCTTTGCGGGAGAGTCTAGGGCAAGTCCTTGGTTACTTCAATTTGAAGAGAATTGATCTTTTTGAAAGCTGCTTCCAGAAGTTTTGCTGTAGCTACTGACCATTTTGATGTTTGCCCTGCAATCAAACGAAACCACCACATTTCTTCTTCCACCATGACTGAGTTAGCCCAAAGTGGGGCCAGGAACGCTGTGCGTTCCAAGCTCTAGGTTGTACAGTCAAGGACCAGGTGGCGGACTGTTTCCTGCTTGTCCGGGTTTTTACACAGTCTGCAGGTCGTATGATTGGTCTGTGATCTTATTGCTAGAATCCCCCTGGTGTGCAGTAGATTTAGCCGAGCTCTTAGAAAGGTTTTTTGTAGTTTCTTGTCTGGAAAGTTTAGGCAGTAGGCTAAGGGACATTTCAATTTATTGAATGTCGGAGGAAGGTGCCTCAAAAGGTTGTTCGCAGCTGCTTTTTCTCCTGTATTAATCCAATCTTGATTTTTGAGCTTGTATGTCACTCTTTGCGGATTGTCTCTGAGGTCGTCTGGAGTACATGTAAGGTCATTCAGTTTGGATTTTTGGAGTTCGGCCCAGTTTTTAAATGCTTGGCATTTGTTCGCTTTCACCTCGTTGTCAATGAGTCTGTAAATGGGCAGACAGTCACATAGCAAGGTCTTCCTGTAGAGTAAGATCGAAGAGAGGCTGACAGTCGCTTCTAATGACAGCAATCCCAATTCTCTTCTCAGGACTGTTATCGCGACTGAATTTGGAAGGCTGAGTACTGACCTCCAGAGATAGCCTTCCAATTTCAGCCAAATAGTCACATAGCAAGGTCTTCCTGTAGTGTAATATCGAAGAGAGGCTGACAGTCGCTTCTAATGACAGCAATCCCAATTCTCTTCTCAGGGCTGTTACATGCCTCCTCACAAATGCCACAGACACCCACTGGGATCATAAATGTACCAAATACAAAAGCAACACCTCCTGGGAAAAAGGGGTAACTGCCCATTGATCATGCAAAATTCACAAAAACCCATGAAGGTCTTTTCATAAGCCAATTTCTTCATCCCTGCCAATGATCAAGTGATCAGGCAAGGGAGTGCCGGTCACTGAGATTCCACAGAGTCTCTGGTAAATTGGTCATCTGATCTTCAGTAGCCGGGTGCCACCTCCTTAATTCCTGCATCTTAGAATGAGACAAAGAATTAGCAGCTTTAGTTTACAACCCGGAACATGTTTCACCATGAATTTCTACACTGGGTTTTTTAGTAAGCGGGGCCCATGGGGCAAGAAGCTCACTGGTTATGATCGCCTGAACAACTGACATGCTGTCGGACCGAACAACATTTTTATCCTGCAACTCCTCTCGCCATACTGTTAATGCGAACACAATGGAAAAATATTCGAGACAGGTCACGTTCCGCACCAAACTGAACCAAAACCATTCTTCTGTCCAGTGTGCCATGCACTATTTCTCCCCCAGAATTGCCCAAATATCCACACTCCCGGCTGCATCTGCAAACAGTCCAATTGCACTGTCTGGCAACTCCACAGCTGGCCAAACCTGTGACCCATTAAAATCATCGAAAAAGGGAGCCCAGATCTGCAAATTTTCCTCCACCTCATTCAATACCCTAGTTTAGTGGTGCTTTTCCCCCCAAGTCCATCAATGCACCAACAATGGATCTTGAGAACAATCTACTCATTGGTATGATCCGTAGGTCAAAATTCAATTCTACTCTAATCTGACAATATATTGCATCTAATATATTTTCACATTACATATGAATAGTTATACTGCAATTTCCGTCCTTTAAACCCCTATATCACAGTTATTCTTTCTCGTCATTGTATCCCCTGTCTGCATATGATTTTAGATAATATGTTAATGTATGATACACTTTCTTACAATAGTTTCACTCAACAATCTGATTTTTTTCATGATTCAATCTAATTTCATTGGCACCTACATCTGTAAATGAAATTCATATTTGCTAAATACGGCAGTTATATAGATAATAAACATTTATTGTGACTTATTGTTACATGACATACTTTAATACAAAAATGTAAACTACAAATAAAAAGAATTCAATTGGCCCACTAATACCTGAAGCTGTCCCAGTTTCACCTTTCGAGCTTGCTGGTACTGTTCCCTTGAAACCTGAAATGCCGAAACATGTCGCTCGCCAGCAAGCACACCCTTTCTGAGAGCCAGTCTCAATACCGAAGAATGCCAACCTAGCCTTCTGTTTTTTGACGTGCTAAGGAGCCCCTACATTGCCGGCCACCTACTGAATGTTGCGCAGGGAACGTGCACACTCCCCTGATCTAGCCGGTTCCAGGAACAAGAAAACATCTAAGTAATGTAGCAACCATGCCAAAAAACCACATCCTCCTGGTAACCACTCTAAAAATGTGCTGAAAGTTTCAAGTAACTAGAGGGAGGCTACAGCACATCTCCTGGGCCTAGACTTACCAAAGTAGTACAGCCCCATCATCTGGAAACCCAAACTTCTGTAGTCCTCGGGATCTACAGACAGTCAACGAAAGGTGGATTCTATGTCCACCTTTGCCATCAAAGCCTCCTTTCCAAGTTCCTGTAACTATACTAAAGCCTTATAAAAAAAATGTATACCACACAGCATGCAGACCCTCATTGGTGGCATCTATGATGCTTCCCTGGCAAAAGATACATTTTGAATGAGGCGAAATTGCCCTTTCTCTTTCTTAGGCACCACCCCCAAAGGTGAACAAACACAATCCTGGAATGTTTGGACCAGAATTGGACCTGCAACGTCTTTCGGCACCTTGTTGTGCACTACCTTCAGATTCTGCAATACTGAGCACTGATTCCTGGCCATCCTCATCTTGAGGACACATGTTCATCCACTGCAACAATAGAGCCATCTTTACCGGCGTGGGCAAGCTTGGCCTCCCACCCCCTGGATTTCCATCTGGTGTCTTCTCCAGAAACCCCACCCAGTACTGAGCTACGCAGCTCCTGACTACATCATGTTTGGTCTTTTTCATTTACTCTTTTGAGGCACTGTACTTCAGGGTGAGCCTCGATCCCGCAAAGGGAACATACATACTTACATTTGCAAGCTAACTGCGAGCATGCCTTATTTTGAAGGCCCAACAGGTTCCCCTTTTATCAGTGGCTTGGTCGCCACCAAAGCTGGACTGGGAACCATAAATGGCCCTGGAAAGTGTTTTCAAGGTGGCCCCATATTTCACTGAATCACACATCTGTTCTTTTTTTGAGTCGGGTATACTTTCGTTTTTGGCTTTTCATTTTCAAGTTCAAGGCATGCATTCACAGTGATGACTTCTTCCTTGTCAGTTGTGTGTTTGTTCTAACCATTATGTGCATGATTTTGTAAAATTCTCTGATGACCCTTCCCTGGTTCGCACTATAATAAAACTGTTAATAATAAATATAATAATAATAATAATAATAATAATAATAATAATAATAATAATAATAATAATAAAAAATAATGTACCACACATTTGTAGGGTGGACACATTATTGATCTCTCTCTCTTGAGGGCCAGAAAACCTTCTTGCCATTTTTCTAACCAATCAAAGATGGTATTTTCTTGAATATTCCCTGTATACATTTGGTTTTAGTCACCAATCATTATATGAAATGTACATTGAAAAAAAGGCCAAAAGTATTTGTTATTATTGGGAAGCGGTGCCCAGAGCATAGTATCGACAAGCTCCTTCTTTGGCTTCATGCCTTCCGCACAGATTGTGCATCCAATGAGCACGACTACTTCTATTTTCATTGAGCATATCTCAAACTTTAGATTTGGAGCTTCTTTTTGACGACATTCTGGATGTTTTGTAGGTGAGCACCATGTTCCTCTTGTTTTTAACCATGAATAGAATGTCATCTTGGAAAAAGTACATTCCCTACATAACACTCAATAGCTCCGGTAACAGTCACTGGAATACTGCTGCTGTGGATTTGAAATCGAGAAGGCAACGTTACCTGCAAGCTTGCAGTAGCATAACACAAATTTGAGGTGGTAGAACAGTTCACACCGCATTGTCTGCTGGTATGCCGAGCAAATATTGAGGGTGGACAAGCTTGCTGGCTTTATTGATGCCAGCATCTGGTTTATGGTAGGGTGTGACGATCTAGCCATAGGTGTGCATTGAGTTCAAGTCAGGTTTGCACACATCCTCAAGTAGTTGTTGGGGTTCTGAATGATCAAAATGAGAGCTAGCCACTGCAAGAACTCAGTTTGGCGTTTGTGGCACCTTTCACACAACTTATTGAACTCTTGGGACAACTCTTCCCTAACTCATTTGGAAACAGGCCTAACCTTTTGGGGTTTTGACTCCCTCTTGGTCACTCTTTTGAGCCCTAAAGTAGGTCAGCGAGGCCCTTGAATTCTTCTGAGAATTTGCCCTTGAGATCCCGTGCCTTGGCTGTACTCACTTCAGAAATGGAGAGCATCAGGACTACACCAGCATGAATATTTATCTTTAGGGCCACCTGTTTGCTCCTTCCAACTATAGGCAATCCTCTCTGCAACATACAATCTGCAGATGATGGCCCTTTCCCTGACATTTAGTATTTCCCACTCATATTCTACAATGTGGATAAATCCTTTTCTGTAGCTTTGGGGCTTGCCTTGAAGAGTTCCTTCCCCCTTTCCTTTGGGGTGCCAGTGAACACATTCTTGTCAATAATGGTATAAAGGGAGCGGAGTCCAAAAGAATGTTTATTTTCAGCCCATCCTCCTCCACCAATTCCCAAGGCCACTTTTCCTTGTTATTGGCAATAGCCAATAGGAAGGCAGACTCTCTCAAATTCCTCATCTACTTGGACTGTTTCTATGCGATTCCCATAACACTTTCTATGTTTATGGGCGAAATGGCCCTGTTTGCCAAATCTCACTCTACCTTAAAGGTGAAGCAATCCCTGTCTCCATTCTTGTATCTGTTCCACCCATGCATATTAAACTTGGAGGTGGAGTTTGGTTTTGGCTTTGTGTGGTCCCCAGCCATGGGCTTATTGTGCATTCTGTTGCAGACCATCGCAGACCTGGTCATTCGACCCTGCTTACGGAGAAATCTTGGAATAGTCCAACTATCTATTGTCAATATTGAGATAAGGTGTTGATGGACCTGTCAAGTAGAAATAACAGAAATAACCCCATTAATGCTGCAATGTAGTTGCCCATTCCTTCCCGCTTTAACTACTTGCACGATACGCACGACACAAAGTTCTATCTTGTCAAGATAATATTGGTCTTGTTTCTAACCTTGTTTCCTACTTAGAAGTGGAGGTGCTAGAAGACCCCTCCTCCCCCCTGACTACTTCTGCAATCAGTTCTGGGAAATGGAAGGGCATAGGGAGACCCTTGTTGCACAGGCCATGATTTAGTGCTGCCTCCATCACTGAACTTATGGCTATGACTGACCCTTTTGCCTCCTGTCTCCCTTAGGTAACTTGGGAGGTGGCTAACCGCTTCCCCCACTGTACGCAGTTTTCCCAGTGTCAGCAAGAGCAGTGCAGAGATGGCTGGTGTGTGTATGTGTGTTCTGGGTGGGACCCTGGGTACAGATCAGTACTAAGATACAGTTGCCTGCTGGGCAAACGTTGTTTGGCCATGGTGGGTGTAAGTGCTGCTGCAAGTGTGCGGGAGTTGTTTGCATCTTGTGCCTTGTGCCAAATGGTTTTCCTAGTGTATTGCTTGCACGGAATACCTTGCACGTGTTAACTACTCGTCTTGTTCATAGTGTCTTTGTAGCTTTATCTCAGTCTATACACCTTGGGTACTTTGTTACATTGCACACTTCACTTGGTGCTTTTTCACAAGTTACCTCTCAACTTGCTATTTGTGATTTGCTGTTGTTGTGTGAACCTTTGTGCATTGTTTACCATTCTGCTGCCCCTCTGCTGGCAGCCATGACACAGAGGATCCCTGTGTGGCGGTAGCGTGGTAGTGGCGCAGCATGTGACTTGCATATGTCATTGGACTGTCAGCTCTGCTGATGAGACAGCTGCACAGTGCTTGGAGTTGGGATTGGCGCAGGTGGAGGTAAATGGCAGATTGCTTTGATTTTGATACAGTCCTTATGGGCAGCAGGGAAAGGGGGAGCTCTCCTTACGGGCAGTGGGTGGACGGTGGTGCCTGAGATTTGACTTACTTCTGCACAGTTGCTTTGTGGCCTTGCACCCTGGTGTACTTTGCAGGCTAACCGGGGAGAAGCTGGCACTTTTACCATATCACTGTTGACCCGCTGACTGTTGACCCAAATGTCATCTTCTGGCAGACCCTCACTCTCTTCATGCGTCACAGGCTAGTTCCATGCATTGCTGCTCATCACACCTCTTCTCGTCAAGGCAGCCACGTGGTCTCACAAACTGGCTCATTGTCTTGTATTTTCACAGATGAGGTCATTTTTGCCATTTTCTTTAATGGAATGCATAAAAGCATTCGCCTCACCGATCTGAGGCGTAAAATCGTAAAATATTGCAATGAAATACGCCTTGCATATAAACCTGGTAAATAGCTCGCGGATTCGATTGCAATCCATTATAAAAGGCTGCCTGCAACTGAACGGGAGAGTAACAGCGAAAAGTAAAGGCAATTTTGCCTTGCTTTGCTCTTCGCGTTTACAGTCCGCCTTGAGAGAGATGGAAATTGCATGCAGGGGACCCAACACGTACATAAGTGCAAATGTTGGAGATCCCCCTGCATGCAATTAAATGACACCCAAAAGCGAGTCAGTTCACTGCAACCCACAGAGACAACGCGGGCCGTACTATTGACTCCATGCATACATGTCGGATGCGACTCCAGAACGTGTTGCCACTGTTGCAAATGAAGAAAGCCTACCATTGTGCAGGCAGATGGCTAACTGACCAGGGATAAACTTGATCAGGGATAAACATTCTAACATGTCGGGGCTGGACACCACAGGACACCACAGGATCCTGGCCGTGGCATGCCATTACAGGATCAGTGCATTCATGCATGCAAGGAACCCCATATAACAGAGACTTGGATAAAATGAGATCATTCAGGATGAAGAATGATTTAGATCCTATGAGCTGGGAAGAGGGAATCCCTGTGGCTGCTAAACCTGGAAGAGAGGGACTAATATTGCATATTGGACACGGTGCCAGGAACAAAACCAGAATTGATACATTGGGCCTCATTACGATGTAGGTGGTAAGGGATTACCACCCTATTCCGAGGTCCCTTAGCGGGTCCCTTCCTTAACGCCTGGTTTTACCAGGCGTTATGGAAGGGACCCATTAAGGGACTTCAGAGCTAATAACGGTACCGCAAATTGCGGTACCGTTATTAGCTCCATCCCCATTCCCATTGAGCCCTATGGGGGCTCAAATGGGAATGGGGAATGGTTCCCGGATTGGGGACTTACCGGGTCCTCCAAGGTTGGAATGACACGGTAAGTCCGTATTTCGGGAACCCGGACCCGGAATGCGGTAAGGGGGTAGCCATGGTGCTAAAAGCACCATGGCTACCTCTTACCTCGTAATGAGGCCCATTGTCCCCAAAAATGAGCACACCCCCTCTTTGAGGGGTTTATCATTAGAAAGTGATGTTGTAAGGGGATAGATACAAATATATTTTTGTCCTCACACTATTTAAACTCCGACGGATGCTGTCACTGATTTCTGTCTCGTCAGAGAAGACTCTGCATACCAACTTAACAAGCGTACAACAGGACCAATGTAACTCGGAGAAGTAGGGGGGTGAATGTATTTGAAGCTTAACAGAAGGTTTGGTGCTCAAAGACGAGAACGTGACTGAGATGAATAAGGTCGGAAACATCTGACTGGCTAATG
The DNA here is from genome assembly GCF_040938575.1 of Ambystoma mexicanum. NCBI lineage: Eukaryota > Metazoa > Chordata > Amphibia > Caudata > Ambystomatidae > Ambystoma > Ambystoma mexicanum. Next base: position 836,950,080 of record NC_090923.1, read on the forward strand.
TTAGTAAGGAATGGATCCACCCAGCCTAGATTCAGACCCTTTACGCTAATCTGTTACCCTCAGAGGTGGGCGTAGATGTAGACAGATAGAAAAGTGATTGCCAGTTTAAAGAATACTCACCGTATTAACACGCACAATTATTTGGGAGGTTCCTGCTTCAAGCTCTCTAGTGCTGTCTAAAAGGGGAAACAATCATTCAGCAGGCAGCTAGAAGATGATGTGACTTCAAGCCCCTCCTAGGGCTTGTGCGGTGTCATGTGTTGATGACACATAGGACACCATGTGAGAGTGCCAATAAAAGGGGCGTATGTCATCCTGTGCGCCAGTTATCAACCAAACTCAATGGCTCCTGTCTTGATGTCATGCATGCATGCAGGAGGGGTGCTGGCTCTACCATCCCCACAACAGCTGGCAACGGGGACTATCAATGACCCTGCGTGCAGACTGGTCTTTTGCCGGTGCATGCTATGACGAGCGACTGCATGGCGGTGCTGACAAATTTGTTGGATCTTCTCCAACGACCGTCAGTGCCACTGACGAGGTCCCGTGTTGTGTGGGCTAATGTTCCCACAGTCCCCAGGCATTCTGAGAGAGCGCTTATGTCATTATTTGCATCTGCGCCCCAGTGACATCAGGCCCATCCCAACGAACGTCGGCCATGCTGGTGAGGTCCCATTTTATTTGGGCTGACGGTGCCGGAGGGCCCAGAGCATCTGTGCTGGCCATTTGCTATGAACTCGCCAATGGGAAAAGGATGGCAGGATGGCAAGGACTGCCTCTGCATTATGCAGGCCACTTCCGCCTGGGGAAGTGCAAACAGCGTAGTGTGCTGCCACCATGAGAAAGGTACATCCCCCACATGGGGAGAGAAGGAGTCGTGTGGCGTCTGCCGCGATGAAGGTGGCACGCTGCCACATTAAATAAATACGTCTGCCGCCTGGGGGAGTGAAGGTGCGACCTATGGCACCACCGCTCTGATGGAGGCGGCATGCTGCTGCACTGGAACATATGAAGCTCCTGCGTGGGGAGATTTGGGGTGTGGTGTCCACTGCCATAACTGCAGTATGAATAACTCCCACCTGGGGGAGAGAAAGGGCGCAGCATCTGCTGCCGCCCTAACTGAGTTACCTCCCGACTAAGGGAGCATGAGGTGGCCGGCCCATTATCGAGGCCTACAGTCTCATACTTGCCAATCCTACAGATTTAGGCAGTAGGCTACTGCTTTTTATGCAGTGCTACTGCCTACAGATTTGGGTGACAGATCCTACTGCTTTTTACAGTGGCACATAATTTATGCGACTCTAAGGCAGGCTGCAGGACAAAGCATGCAATGCATTAATTAGTCTAATTTGTGGGCTACATTGACCCACTCAACAGAATTCTTCTCCATAACCAAGCTGCACTTTGGCATTCAACAGCAAAATGGCTGTGCTGGCTCCTTGGGGCACCATTGCGTCAAAACTGCGCCTTGCAGCAACAAAAGGACAGCTGCACCATCTTGCCAAACACAAAATGGGTGAGTTGGAACAGGGAGCACACAGAGAAAGGTGCCAGTGTGTCCTGGGGTGCACCCAAGCGAAGTGAATTAAAGCAGCGCTGCTCTGCTGCTTGTAAACCCACAGTTCCCAGTGAAAAAGGGAAATCTGATGCTTTTTCTTCTGATTCCTCATCACACTATTTTATTAAGGAGACTCTGCCATGCCCATTCACATTCACAGTGTGCTCCAGTAGACAAGAGCAGTATCTTTGAATGACAGGCTGTTGTTCAGTTCTGAAGGAATCAAAAGAAGCTTTATTTCAGCCACACGGGAAACACTTTACTTTTGGGATACAATATATCAAAGATTAATGTGTCAAAGAGGCCCTGGCTCTGGGCCCATGTCAATTTCAGTGCATCTGTGGTTCAAAAAATTGCTGCATACCAGAAACTTACTATGGCTACAAAACAATGTGGAAATGCAGAGGGAAGAGACAAACCGAATTTGCAAGGAAAATGCCAGCTGGCTTGACAAATGTAAAAATGATCTTTTGCAAACCAGAAAAAAAGAAATTCCTGTTTTAAAAGTACCATGTTGAACAAAAAGCTGTCTCTGCCTAGCAATGTAAAGGGGTTTGTTGCTGGGAAACATATAGGGGATTTTTTATCCAACAGGTTTGTTTTGATCCAGGACAAAACAAAAGAACATAAAAGGAATTGCACTGCATTGGCTGAATTTTGCAAGCTCCAGAACAGGTTTTTCCATGCTGGCAAAGCTAAGGCTTCCCCCAAAAGGAACCACCATAAACTTCTACGACACGAAAGTGATAATTGCTAGCTTGAAAAACTTTGAATGGACCAAGCAAAGAAAGTAAAAGGGGGTGTGAGATGGGTCGGGTAGTGGCTCAATTTGAATTCATTGAAATTAAAGAAAAAGCATTCCTATTGAGCGCCACATCACAGGATAAGATCAAGTGTCCTGGTTCGGTGTGTGTGTGACGCCTGATTTGTATCCTTAACAGTCTATACAGTGGACTCCTAGGTGATTACTTTGATTGTCTCAGACCAATCCACTCACCTGACAGCCATGCGACTTTGTCCTGTATTCTGGTCGGGACAGGCCTTAGGTGAACCACCAGTGAAGGAAAGTGGCGGAGCATAACACCATCACACAGCATTTGTCTATCACACTGAGGGGGGTTATCAGTCTCCATGTCATTCAGTGTTCAAATTGAACTGCAGGAATACATATGTATTGCTGAGACTGCTGCTGCTCCAGAGCAGTGGTAAATATTGCCTACCAGCTCTGTGTGATTACCTTCTGTCTAATTGGATTTGGTGTTAAATTATTCAGAATTATACATTTTAAACATTTGAACATCTTTCCATGTTGTGCTGTTTGATGGGTTGTGTATTTTAGAATGCTTCAATGGTGCCAACAATGCATGTTTTGTATTTTCCTGTGATGTCATTGTTATGCAAATTATTATTTTTGAAACTTGAAAAATCCTGGTCACAGAATGTTGGCAAGTATACAGCCTGCCCCCTCCTTGCAAGGATCTCTCCGACTGGGTGCTGCCAGGGGAAAGGTGGCCCAGATAGCTGCACGTCCACAAGATTCCTCACAAGAGCTGCAGGGGCACGGCAGAAGTGGCCCCCGGCCCCTATGGGTGCGGCTATGCCTGCTGGCATCGGGAGTGCTTGATCCCTTATGTCTCCTGGACAGACCTGACATCGGCGCAGTCAATGTGACCACCGGTATCCCCGGGTGTGACTTTGCTGGCTGGTAAAATGTGCCATCAGCTAATCGACTAATTCAATGTAATTGCCCAAGTGAATGGTCTCCCAACCCCACGACTGTGCCTATCCTTGTGTTGTGTACCTCCTTCATAAAACCTTAATTACATTAAATAATACCCTGAGAGAGTTTACACATCCATCCTTCTTTATTGCACCATATAAACTGCCCCTCTTCTCTTCCTTTCATTCCATCCCCATTCCAGTTCCATTCCCACTGCATTCCATATTCTACAAGCCACAAAATCCCCCCCCTTGCTTATCATACAAGTTCATCCTCCATCTGTCCAGCAGGATCACCTCTGCATCTGCTCAATCTGATGCAAAGTTTATGAATAGTTCTTTGAGGCCAAACATGGGCTGCCCCTCGAACTCCCCACCAGTCAAACAGGGTGGAGAATGTCCACAGTCTTTAAGTGACATGAGACCAACAGGTTCTTCATTCCCCCGCTCCTTATGCAAGTCTTCATTCCGTCTCTCCTCACCTGTTTCTCCCCCACCTGAATCAACTTGAATCATTGCATGAAAGAACAAGGCATCCTCAGTCACTTCACTACCATTCCTCATGGCAGTGACCACTGGCCTTTTACCATCCCTCCCAATCAGGGATTCTGTCTCATCACTAAGGTCCACCTTCCTTCGCCGCCCCTGCCCCACTAGCATACTCTCATCTGCTGGCATCTGATGCTCTTCATGTTCTTCAACTCTCCTCTTACGAGTTGGCCAAACTTTGTCCCTCTTTCTTACTATTCTTTCATCTTCACCAATCCCTTCTCTATTTATGCAGTTAAAGCCTTTATGCCTTGGGCTATGGTCCTTCAGTTGATATCTGACCATTCTCTCAACGGGAGCACATCCTGTCAACTCAAGGGGAATCTTTCAATGACTTCTTAGGATTTGTAGGGTGTCCTGCAGCTCTTCCAGAGGCAGCCACCTTCCTCTAATCATTAGTCCTTGATCCGGTGTGGCCACATCACTTTGCTCATTTTGATCTATCACCAGTCTCTTCACATCTCTCCGGCTCACCTCCCCATGCTCAGAATGTTCCCCACTTTGCATGGTCTCCCATTCAGTATTGACTGGGCACTAGACCTACAGGTTGGCAATAAAGATGCTCTCTCTTTGCACATGACCCAAACGTGACCTCTCTGACCACATCCCACACACATTCGACCAATGGCTGGACACCAAACTTTGTGCAGAAATCTAGATACACATCGATAACATCTTCTCGGTCTGCTTCTGCGGAAACCATTCCATGTGCTTTGACAGGGTGGCATGCTTGAGTATTGGGACTGTTTTTGTACATTACTTCTGATTCCAGCTAGTGTCTCCTGCTCCCCTTTGTTTTCCATATTGGCCACTTGTTTCTCAATTCGTTCATACATTCTCGCTAGTTCCAGAATATCTTTCAACGCAAATGGGCACCCTTAGAAGACATTTCCGAAACTCTGACGATGTGCAGCTCCCAATTATTCTCAGCCTAATTGCTTCCCCATCACCAAAGTTTGTGAACATACAATACATTGCTTTCTCTTGTAATCTCAACACAGACTGTGCAATTGTCTCCTGTGTCCCCTGTGTGCACTGGTTAAATGCCTATCTTTCATAATCTCTTTTAGGAGCAACTATTAAACGTTCACTTATCGCAGCAATAAGAACCTGATACAATGTTCTCTCTTCAGTTGTTGTTAATGACCTTATGACACTCTTCATTTCTTTTCCTACCAGATTCATAAATATGTCTAATTTGTTTGGAATGTTCTCATTTCCTGATGCTCTTAGAAATTCCTCAAACTCATTTACCCACTCTTGCCAGCGCCGTCCCTGGTTATCATGTGGCTCAAGGTCGAATGAGCCTCAGCGGTGCAAATAATTGACTAAACACATGGATATAGGGACTCCCCAAATGATTTGAGCGGGGTCTAGATCTCCACTTATATTGTCAGACAACATTTTGAACTGGTAGATAGTTTTTTCTCACCTTGGCTATTTGTGTGGACACAGTTTGTTTGTTTCGCCGCGCTGAAATTTTGCACCGTTATCAGCTGTGTTGTGCAGGTGTAGGTGTAACAACTCTTCTTGCGTCGCTCTTAGTTATGCACTGGCTATGCCACTGGGCATGGTGCACATGCTGCACTTGCGTATTCCTTCTTCATTAGACTACGTTGAGAAAGCACTCCCCTTATTATTTGGTGAGCAGTTTACCTCCCACTGCCATCGCATTGGCTGATGCAGAAACCTTTAGCTTTCCTATTTGTGCACCTTAGCCGCTCTGCATCTGTAGTCTTCCTTACTTATGCGCGCACCGTCTATTTGCTCTTTTGTGCCATGGGTTGGTAAACAGGTAAATATGCACTATACTGTTGTGCATGATGCAAGGAAGGCACAGGCATCATTATATCTTTTTAGAGCTAGGCTCCCCATTAGGTTTCACATATTCTTTATGGCTTGTGTAGTTTTTATTCCCCATGGCTTATTTAGTCTTTGTTAATCAACTTTCTTTTCTCTATCATTCTTTAATCCACTCATGCACACCGTTGTTACCCGTGTTACTGAAGTTATTCTCTTCATCCAATTCTACTTTATTGCTAGACTTAATACCAATTTTGACAATGTTTTGTTTGGATGCTGATCCCCTGCTGGCTCAGTTGCAATGTGAAATATTTAGGGCACTGCATGGATATAGGGAAATAATCCTGTAGTAAGACCTTGTGCCGATAGCTCATGAGTGCAGCATTTCACTTGTTCAGATATGCATTCCCAAATGCAGTGGTGCGACTATTCACTGTATTCACTGCCCTTGGGTTTTTTTTATTACTAATTTGCTGCAGTCTTTTATTATCTTTCTTTCCTTCTTTATGTGTTAATTTGCTGCAGTCTGTTATTATCTCTCTTTACCACAGCAGTTTGCATGTTGTGCTCGTACAGGCTGCTGCCTAAAGTCGAATAGAAAATGCTGTCACAAAGTGTTAATTCTGGGTCAATTGTTCGTCAATGCAGCGTTTGGTTGTTTACAGCATCTCTGTGTCTTTCCTCGTTGCCTTGTTGTTGTACTTTATTAGCTTTATTTATCTTTCTATTACGTGTTTGTGCTGACGCACTTTATCAGTTCTCACGCCAAGTCTCTCATTTACCCTGCCTGGTGTCTCTCATTTACTATGCTTGTTGCAGCTCTCCATATCCTCTTCCCTAATCAGTACTTGTGCACATTTAAATGTTCTTACGAACGCACGTGCCATCACATATATTTCCGTCCTGACATCTGAGAGATATTAGTGGAAACGAAATTGTTTTCGTTTACATCCGTCGTGTTGTGTTGTCATGGCAACTTTATGCTTGTTTCTGGTCGAACAAATATGGCGGCACGTTTTCTGACGTTGCTGGGCCTTTGTTCTAACTTTCCAATGCTATTCAGTGAGTCTACGTTCGGCTTTGGAGTCCTGTGCCTCGCGCCTCAGTGAGTTACATAGCCCCTGATTATATTTTAAAACATGCCTCAATTTTTAAAAAAAGTCCTTCTTCTGCGTGTTTTTTATTTCATGAACTATTTCATACTTTCATGAACATATACTTAATCGGCTAACACTATTACCGAGCAGCCTACTCTTTATGACATTAATTAAAGGTTCACATCCGACATTTGCGTCGCTGCGCATCTTACCGTTCTGTGAGTCCTGTTTGCAGCCTATGCACTGTTCCTTACAAAATGCCTCTGTGTAAAGCGGCTTATCATGACTGTTTATCTTTACTCTCAATTACCATAGAGCCAGTATTTCAAAGTGACTGCGCTGCGCACCTTACCGCTTTTGTCATTGTTGCAACTCTCGCATGTTTTCGGCAGCATCTCTATCTTTCATGCGCTATCCTTCCTTGCGCTAGTTGCCCATAAGCCTTTACTTTTCTTGTCACCTCACCACTTCAGTTATGACCTCATCGTTAGGTCATTTACGCATTTGTTCTCCAGTCTTGCACTTTTAGCCTCTTTCTTCAGCAATGCGACAGCGGCAGCTTCGTCTGCTTTTACAACACGATTCACTTGTTGCTTTTTCCAATATGGATGCAATACAATCCATTTCATCCACACCACTGTTCCACTCTTTATGTGAGACGGCAGCGCTATGAGTTTCACCGTCTGACTATTTCCTTTGGTATCCTCTGCACCCTCTGCACATTGGCCCTCATTACGACCCTGGCGGAAAGTAACTGACCTGACCGCCATAGCGTAAATAGCGTTTCCGCCATTGCACGACGGAGTAAAGTGCGGCTAATTCTGACCCATCGGGCACGAGCACTACGCCATGGCAGAAGTGCAAAGTCCGCGATGGCGGAAATGTCCCCAAAACGCCCCTCACCGCCGTCGTACGGCGCCCTAGGTGCAATTCCGCCACCCATCATAGCGGTCACCGTAATGAGCGGCAATCGGAAAATACAGTGACCGTAAATATACGGAAACGGAAGTAAAATGATGGTCCCGGAACGGGAAACAGCACGCCGTACACCTATAAAATCAGAATCCCAACACAACCATAAAAAATCCTACCCTGAGACACATCCCAACCCGAAATCCACCCTAGTGAAACCAACAAAAATGGGAAAAGTAGCAAAAAAAGCGTGCGACCGCAAGCGGCAGGTCCACTTCTCCCATGAGGAACTCACCGTGCTCTCAGAGACCCTCCAGGAGAATGCTGCCGTCGTCTTCTCGACGCAAATGACCAGGACGGCACTTGCGAACAAGAAGGCCATATGGGCCCTGGTGGCACAGCGGGTAAGTGCGGTGGGGACCGCACCCCGCAACCCACAGCAATGCAGAAAGCGATGGGACGACTTGCGGATACGCGAACGGAGCATACTATCCGCCAACCGTAACATTGCCACAGCTACCGGGGGAGGATCGGAATCACCCATCAAGTTGACCCCCTGGGAAGAAATCTGTGCCTCCATCATTGGAATGGAGAGTATAGAGGGAGTCGGAGGGATGGAGAAAGGAGTGCAGACATCCGAAGAATCAGGTAGGTGGGCCAAATAAAACAATGCTAAATCCACAATGTCCAATCATGTGAAGTACCATGTGTCCACATAGTGCAACAGAAATACATGTCCAGGAGAACGTCCACATACATTGGCCTGATAGCGCACTTTAAAAGTCACAATAAATACATAAATAATTAAAAATCCTAAAAACACCCTCTACACGTGCAGCATGCACACCCTAACTGCAGGCTGCAAAACAACTGCATCCTCAATCCACACAAAAATGAAACCACCTCCAAGGCCCTGACCCAAATCACCCTCAGGTACCACCCCAATGCATGTGATACATTGCCATTCCAATTTCCACAGACCCATTAATAACGCTCGCCCTCCTTTACTCCACCACAGGGTCCGATTCAAACGACGAACTCCAGGACACCCCTACCAGCACACCTGCAAAGATGGCCAAGACCAACGGCCAAAGACCCTCCACCTCAGCTGCACGGATCAAGACACGGCAGCAGCACAAATCAAGTGGCAGCACACAGGAGGGGACTTCAACAGGCACCCCAGCAGCCAGCATGCCCACAACAGCAGCACCACAGGTCCCCCCAATGGATGCCACAGAAGGCACTGCTTCTGGTGGCAGCAGCACCATAGGTGACACTGCATTAATGGCAGCATGCTCCGACACAGAAAACGGTGCTGTCGATGTAGGATCCATCCATGACCTGTCTCAATCCCCCTGTTTGTTTCATCCCGTACACCATGAGGATACCACGCAGGTGCACCCACAAGACGACGACTGGCCATCCCCCACAAGCCCTGTGGCAAGGCAACATGAGGTGATCAACCCCTCTGTGACACCACCGCAAATGGGCATGGCCCAGCAGAGGCAACAGTCCCTCGACCAGGTGATCGTGCAACAGCAGCAACTGGCCACGCTCCTCAAGGAGCATGCTGATGAATGTGGGGGTACTAAGGCAGCCATAGAAACATCTACTGAGACACTTAGGGCAGAAATGGAGAGAAGTACAGAGACACTAAGGGCACAAATGGAGAGAAGCACCGAGAGCCTGAGGGTACAAATGGAGAGAAGCACCGAGAGCCTGAGGGTACAAATGGAGAGAAGCACCGAGAGCCTGAGGGGGGAACTGCATGCGACGTCCAAAGACGTATGTGCTGAACTTGCCGCTGTGCGCCGTGTGCTCACTGAGCTCTCACAAACCCTTAGGGACATGCATGGACGTGAGCAGGCAGAGACATCATCCGTTGCAAGTTCCGTCCAGGGCAGCCCCCAACGTAGATCTGGGAGGAACCTGCGCTCCACATGCAGGGGTGCCCCTGATACCCGGAGAGGGGGCTTGCAATAGCGTCTGCCCACTGACAATGAGCATCTTTGGACACTGTTGTTCGGGGGGGAGGTAGGAGGGTGGAGGGGGTGTGTTGGGCTTACTTGGGTGGCGGGTCAATGGGGTGTGTAACATAATTTCACATATGCTATAAACATTTCACATTCATCCAATGAGATGTGTGGACATTGATCTTTGTGTACGAGGCCTTTATAGGCGTACAGTCCATATTGTGCATGTTCCAGACACACACAGTGCCACAAGTCCCGTGTCCATGTATCAGCCACCAGGCGTGAGTGCTAGAAGCATGAATCTATGATAATCTGACGAATTTCACGGCCCTCCTGTGCCTCGCGGACTCCTTGAGGTGCTGCCACATCCCCACCCTCATCATGACCATCTTCAGGTGCTTGCAGTTTGCGTCAGGGGGCATGGGCACATTTCTACGTACGCACATGTTGTGTAGCATGACACATGCCATGACCATCTTTGCAACCTTCTCATGGCGGTACAGGAGTGCCCCGCCAGACCTGCTGAGGCAGCGGAAACGACCCTTCAGTAGGCCGAATGCCTGTTCTATGACTACACGGGTACGTGAGTGGGCATGGTTGTAGTCCTCCTCATGCTGGTTCTGTGGGTTCCGGAGTGGTGTAAGGAGCCATCTCTTCAGTGGATACCCGGCATCACCTGTATGTGGACAATAAAGGATGTTTGTGGAATGACATTGCTACGTACTCATCCCCCCCCCTTCCTGCCAGGTCATTGCATTATCATGCATGAAATGAGACCCACCGAGTAGCCAGGATCTGTTCCCTGCGTGTCGCTCCATGTAGCGTGGTATTGTAGAGTTCCTCAAGACCATAGAATCATGGGTTGATCCAGGAAATTGGGCACAACAATGTGTAATGATCCTGTTGGAGTCACACACCATTTGTACATTAAGAGAATGATATTGTTTTCGGTTGCGGTACTGGGCCTCCATGGCATGTGGGACAACCAATTCCACATGGGTGCAGTCGATGGCACCAATGCAACCCGGTATGCCGGCAAGTGCATGGAAGCCCACTTTTGTGTTCGTAATTTCCTGCTCCGAGCGTGGTAGAGAGATGTAGTCGTCTGCGTGCTTCAGGAGGGCATCGAGCACTTGCAATAGTGTCCGTGACAACAGTGGCTGTGAAATGCCATGCAACTGTCCGACTGTGTGCTGGTAGGTGCCTGTGGCCAGGAAGTGGAGTACAGACACCACCTTCAGGAGGGGTGGGATGGCGGTTGGGCTATCTATCATGCTGACAAGGTCAGCGTGTGTCATGTCCACAATGGCGGTTATGGTGTCCCGGTCCAAACGGTAGAGGGTGTGGATCTGCTCATCAGTGAGGTTGAACGGATGAGCTCGGAGGCGTGGGATTGCGGGCTGCCTGCGTGGTGGTAGTGGCTGTGCTGGTGGGCCTTGCTGGCCCTGCCTTGCCCTCCTCCTCCTCCTGCGTCTCTTCTGTGCGGCCGGTTGTTGTAGTAGTTGGTGTTCGTCTTCTTCTTGAAGTTGGAGTACTTGCAGTGCTATCAGGTCCCCCAGGGCCAACATCGCTAGTCCTGCCGGTAGCATTTTGGAGTGGGTGTGGTTGTGGGAGGGGGTTGGGTGTGCAATTTATGTGTTTTCAGGCAGTATAGCCTCCACCTGTGGTGATTCATTCCACCTGTGCAAGCTGCAATCCCCTTTGGGCGAGCACGTCCCGCACACAACGCTGCAATTTGACGCATGGCATCTTGCTATTACAATCATGTATTTAATCCCGATGGCAGTGAAATATTGCTTCATATGTTCATTCTGCTATGGTCCCATTGTTTCACATACTATCTTTACAGTCGCGAACAAACTTGTGAAGGGTCAGTGGAATGTAGTGCTCGATTAACGGTGGACCCTCATGCAGCACTGTACCGAGGTTCACCGACGGGCAGGGCGTCCCATTTCTGAGTGAAGCCAGTTGCCATTTTCACACACTGCCGCACTACATGGATGAATTTGTGATTTCGAGCGGTCACAGATGCCTTTTCGACGTGATGTTGCAAATGAGGAATTCGAAGGACAGCGCTTTTGGTTTTCAGCTAGCGGCGAGGAGACGCCCACAGGTCTGACTGCAGATATGAAGTTCTATTGTTTAATGTCCTTCGGACAGGGGCCATGGCGAGAATGCAATGATTGATATGAATAGTATGGGATGCGCAATAGCGTAGTGGACGATAAGGCCGGACGTTCCCAAATACATGTTACTTCACAACACTGGAATTCCGGGCTGGAGCACAGTGGATTTTGCAGACTGCATTACGCACAGACTCAATGGAAATTTCACATGTTATGTGAGTAAATAATCAGGCGTTTTCATACCGGGATGAGGGGATGATGTATGGATGCATGGACAGATGATTTAATGGAGAGTTTGCCATGTACATGGCTTTTTGGAATCTATCCACTTCCCCTGTGCTATGTGATGTAGGGCTGCCATAGTGGGACCATCGTCTATCTGCCCTTGTTGAACCCTCCCTGTCTTGACGCGCCTTCAAACACTTGTGTCTATGCACGTTACTAATCCCATCTAATGGATTCTGTTTTAACAGACGCATGCACACAAACACTCGTTTGTAATAGTGTTTTCACCTCGATTTTTATAGTTATGATTCGCTAGTGATTTTTGGGTGGAAATAATCCTTTTGAGTGGGCTAGCATGCATATGGCTGTGGATTTAGTGTGATCATTGAAGTGAGTAATTCAAATGAAGTTCTGATGCCCATACTATTCTTTTTCATTTCATTTGGGTGACAGGTATCTCCTCCCCTTTTGCCGCTGCCATCTGTATGCCACTCCTGCAGATGGCTTTTACTCCCGACACCTGCTGCTTCGTGTTAATCAGTGGAGCACCATTACGATCTTATGGGACGATCGCCAATGGGCCACATGCCCTTACGCAGTACTAGTGGCTAGGAGCAACATATCGACCTTTCAGCTGGACTAGTGCCTACCTAATGGGACGGCCCTGCGGTTCTAGGCGCTTCCATGTTGCCTTTTTGAACGTGAATGTAGCCCCTGTGTACCATGAAGGTACAGGGCGTCACACAAGAAGAAGCTGGTCATTTATTGTGGATGCAGCCCACAATAATGAAATATATTTTGGAGTTCATGACCTAATAGCTGTATGGGCTTGGTGATTTTGTTGTGCATTAAATTTCTATTCTGATGTTAACCGTGTAGCGTTCTTCTTTGCAAGTAATGTAGCATATTCCTATTTGTGGAGCGATGTATTGTGAGAAGATCTGCATTGGGTTCCGGCTTCTGAGTATAGTTGCGTGGTACTGTACTGGGCGCGTTTGCCTACGAAGCCCAGTGAGGTCAGGGATAGGGGCTGCCATTATGACTGTTTTAATGATGTCATGCTCAGGGGCGGGGGATTAGCTTTTGTGTAACAGATGCCGGTCAGCCAGGTGGATTGGTGGAATGATGTGATTATCAGAATATGGCTGGTCACAGGTGCCTGTGTTTGCGTGCGTTTCTTGGAGGGAGACTGAGGTCATGTCCATTGGAATAGCTTCTGTATTCGTGCCATCTGTGCCCTGCAGCTCCCATTGGCCCCTCTTGAGATGAGCCTGGCTGCTCAGTCACTCTGCCAACTTGTGTGGTACATGCTTATGCTGATGGTTGGTTTGTTTACTGGCAGGAGTACAGGGCTGGTGCAGTCTCCCTCAGGATACTGCTTTGAATGTTGCCTTACACTGGTGTCAAGCGATGGGGGGCCTGTTGTTGTTTTGTCTCATATTTCAGTTCATGTTGCTGTACTTGAACCTTCACATGCCTGTGCTGCATCAGTACGGCAATGGTGACATGGCAAATATGGATGGCCACTCACAAGGCACTTGGAGCCCCTACATTCATTTGTTCGTTGGCATGCATGGGTGACTTGTACATTTCACTGGTTGCATTGTGTGACTTCATTGCACCTACGAGGAGTTGTGCAATGTGGCCAGGGAGTGGTGTACAGGCACTCAGTAGGGCCATTTACGGTTGGTTCGCGATGCCGTACTTCTCACCATGGCGGAATGGTACTTTCCGCCATGCTTGATGGCGTTAGGTAAATGTCCGCTAGGGTCAGAATTCGCACACCGTTGCGCCATGATGGTAATTACGGTTTCGCATGGCGCGCGTGCGCGTACTTGGTGCAGTTAGCGTTGCCGTTCACTACGGTGTCGCTAATGGCATCGTACTTTACGGTGACGGGTCATAATCGCACCGAGCGCTATTCGATGGCGGTATTGCATTTCCGCCATCGTTTTTCGATTTCCGCCAGGGTCGTAATGAGGGCCATTGTCTTTTTTTTTGTCTCAGCCACGACCTCCTCCTTATGTCCCCTACTTGGCTTGTCATATCAGCCACCTCCACAGGCTGTGTTTCATCAGTCTTCTTCTCAGGCCATCAATATTCCTTGATCCTTTGAGTTACTTTGGCCGGTCATTTCCCCTCGTAGCCAAATGTTGTGTACCTTCTTCATACAACCTTACTTACATTAAATAATACCCTGAGATAGTTTACACATCCATCCTTCTTCATTGCTCCATATTAACTACCCCCCCTTCTCTTCCTTTCATTCCATCCCCATTCCAGTTCCATTCCCACTGCATGCCATATTCTACAAGCCACAACACCTTGTGGCCATGATACCCCAGAGTGTGTCAGGGGTAGGTTATGCCCCATGCTCCCCCACAGACAATGGTGTGTGCTATGCTAAGCTGTTGTCCTGCATTGCCCCAACTGCTTAAAGTGGACTCCTGTCAGGATGGACATTTGATGCTGGGAGCCTGCATGTTACTAATGTGCTCAAAGTAGTCCCAGTAATTATGTCTGTGTATCTGACGCTGCGATCCTGCACATTATCGATATGCTTAAAGTGGACCCAGTGGCTGGGCACTTTGTTGCTTAAGCGAGTTCCCAATCCCCCTGTTTAGTAAAGTGTCCTGCATGAGGAGTTTGCCGCCGACCTTATGATCAACTGCCCGACTAGAATGTGTCGGTAATTTGTAGTGCACGCGCTTAAATTAATGTTGCATCATGTCATTGCTTTAACGTTTTACCCTTGGCAACGGATGCTGCGATATTAACCCCCACCCCCACCCCCCACTAAGGCTTGTGCGGTGTCACGTGTTGGCGACACGTAGGACACCATGTGAGGGTGCCAATAAAAGGGGCACACGGCTTCCTGTCTACCAGTTATCAACCGAACTCACTGGCTTCTGTCTTGATGTCATGCATGCCTGCAGGAGGGATAACAGGAACCTGGCGAAGACAGTCATACCAAGGCATGCCCACAGTGCACAGGCATCCCACCAAGGCTTCTTTGACTGCCAGTGTTAACCGACAGAAGCGAACACCCTTCTAACCATACTATCTAGGAATAATAATGAGTTGCAGGGCTGGACCACTATGTAGTGCTACGGGTTTGGTATCGGAGAGTTGCTTACCTTTATCCTTAACATATTTTGTGTGCATTGAGCTGAATTCTATTTCCGAGAGAGCAAATAAAAAATTAATTCAATCAAGTGTCCTGAAAACCAGACAAGACAGTGTCACACTGCTCCAGTCAGCGTGACCTCCTGCAAATTTACTTGAGTGCTCAGACCCATTACACATCGTTCCTGCTTTGCAGAACAACATAATGGAGCATAATAGGCCCACCCGGGAGGGAGACGCAACAAAGACATTTAGCATCCGGCACACTTACACAAAAAAATCTTTCAGTCATTCTAACCCACTCCTCTCCTACATGGCACCGCAAATATTCCTTTTCCCTCCACTGCTGCTCCACAAGCTCACGTTTTGGAAACATTGTTGCTCTGAATAAACTTGTCTAGCAAAAAGGGATATTTTAGATTTAATGACATGCAACTTATCCATTATCTTCAACCAATTCAAAAGCTAATTTTGTCTCTGTCGAATTCTAAAGTTGCCCTGAAAAATTGAACCTCCAGAGAACCAATTTCCCCCAGTCGTTGCCTACTGAATGAAGTTGGCAAGGAAGGGGCGGCGTTACAGTACCTGGGTCGGGCTCACTTGGGAATTGAATCAGGGATCAAGTGGACAGGGCTAAATAGAACATTGATTTAACAAAGCCTGCCTCGCAGAACACATCTGGCGCCAACTCCTGGCTCTTTCCTTCCTCATGAAACCGAGCCCCTACCTAGGAAGGTTGTGCAACCGGCTTCCATTGTTTCTTTTCCATGGTGTTGACACAAATTATCACAACATTAGCTGTCCCAAGTGTGTAGTGGATATGTGTAGAATGGGCTTAGTGAGCGTGTCCGGTGCCAGGAGGGAACTCCCTGTAAGAGGAGCTGTGCCCAGTTTAACTCGCCGGCTCGTGTTTTTAAAGGGGAACTCACGTCCATTTTATTTGGAATCACACTGACGTTCATCTGCTGCCTTTTTTCACTTTTTTACCACAAGCTGATGACACCTTTCTGTTAATGGACGGGGGAGGCGTGGTGGTCTGCGCTCAAGTGTGGGGTGATCTGTGTCAGTGCTGTGTCTTGTTTGTTCCCCCTTTGCTCACTCCCCCGAACACACCCCATGCCTCCTCGCCACTGATCCCAGAGCAATTTAATGATGGCAAGTGCATGCTTGAGCCGGAGTCTTGCGGCACATTGGAGCGAAAACTGCAATATAGTTGGTGTACACAGTACAGATTCACCTTTGTTCAGGATAGTTAGGAGTTTTCTTCTTTTTTTAAATGGCATTGCCCTATGCTTTCCTACCCTCCACAGTGTAAATAGATGGTATCCTCTCACAGTGCTATTGTATTTCGCTACTGTGCTCCCCTGTCAGCCTTTTCCCCAATTGTACATTTTATATTGATAGGGCGCTGAACTGTGGACTACAGTGATTGCTAGAAATAAGTACACACCATGCAGATTTCTGGACCCAATGCAGCAATAGAAACCTGTCTTTTCCCGCATGACTCTGCTGCACTAGCGGCTTTCCACACTGACTGTCCCCTTCTCCCACTCTCCCAGATCTGCTGGGAGGGGCGGTGGAGTGGGACTTCTTATCAATAAATAATCCTCGGCTGCGCCATCTGGCATCACCTCTTCCTTTTTGATTATGTCAACATTAATCTCCCCTTCCTATTCCTCCCACTGCTCGGGCTCTCTATTGAGCCCCTGGTCCTCTCCACTTCTTTTTTCCTGAACGGAACCTTCGCCCAAAGTCACTTCCCACCGATACACCCATTGTCATGCTGGGGGACTTGAACCTTACTAAGCCACCTTGAACTCCCTCTCATGTGACCATTCTCTCTACTCCCTCCGCGACCAGCTTATCCACTCTGGTGGGAACTATCTAGACCTTGTCTTTCTATCTACTTTACTCTCGTTCTCTGATCTCTCCATAGACCCCTACCCTACCCTATGATGATTCATTTTATCACTTTAATGTCTCAGTTCCTCCACCCTCTGCTCCTCCTCTCCCCTTTTCAATGATCAAGAAAAAGTTCCATCTGTCTTGCCCCCTACCTTGGAGATGTGAGGACCTCTCGCCCGTCTCTCACCATATTCATGTACCTTCTGTTTACCGTCATTTTCTGACTTCTGCTATGCAATTATGACTCCCTTTGACCACCACTATCCTGGATGTACATTCACACCTTCCCACCCCTGCCCTGTATCACCTGTTCAGACCCTCAAAATGATAATGGACCATGGCCTACAATGCTGGCACAAACAAGGGACCCCAACCCAGCTCCTACCCTACGAAAATCCCATTGCTGCACTCACCAAGGCACTGGATGCTGCCAAATCCTCCTAATTGTTAAACCCAATCTCCTCCCTTCGAAATCACCCCCCAGAAATGTTAATCTATCCTTCAAGCTTTGCTCACCCCTCCCAGGCCAATATCAATTGCCATCTCCCCCTCTGGTAATGTCTTTGCTCACTACCTTTCCTCTAAAATCTCTAAAATGTGTGACACTCTCAAAGCACTCCTCTCTCTCAGTCCCCTACCCTCCTTCTGTCCATCACCCCTCGCCCTACCCCTTCTACTCTTCACTATTTCTCCTCTGCCATTTATACCAAAGTAGCACTCATCCATTCCAACACTTCTTGTGCTCTATTGACCCGTTCGCTCCTCAAACAGTCTGTTTTAGTACCAATCCCCTGCCTCTTTATCTCTGAGTTTTTAACCTCTCTTTCTCCAGCAGACCCTTCCTTTCCTCCTTCAAATATGTAAATGCCCTACATCTTTTGAAGAAATGCTCTTCTGATCTAAACCTCCCAGAGAACTTTCACCCGTTTTCCCCCTAGCTCTTTATTCAAAGGGCCTTGGGCAGGTGGTCTTCAACTGGATCAAGTACCTTGAGGATAATGGCCTTGGAGATCCACTTCAATCTGGCTTCACTAGTAAACACTCCAACAAGATGGCACTCATGGATGACTCCAACTTTATCTCTACTGCTCACCACTCAAAACTATCTTCCATACTCTTTGTCTCTGCTGCTTTTGACACTGTTGACCACTTCCCTCTCCTCCTCAAGCGCCCTTGATCAAGGCTTGCAACCTTGAGGTCCTCTTTGATAGCAGCCTCTTACTGAAACAATCATCTCTACCACTACCAGAGCCTTGGCTGTTCGTATGAACCTTTTCAGCATTAAGAGAAGTTGTCAGTTTCTTACTCACCACTCTACAAAAGCTCTAATCTCCACATTTGTGCTTAGCAAACTGGAATACTTCTCATGCCTGTTCCTTGGTCTTCCCCGCTACTCCTTCCTCCCTCTGTACAAACTTCACTACCCATACTCTCTTACAACCTACCCTGATCCTCCCTCACTACTACCTACCAACACCATGCTGGCTGGCACCATGCACAAAGCCTCATTTTTTACGTTTCTTCTGCTACTCTAAGAAGCTATCAGTTGCCTTGCTCCTCAATACCTGAAAGACTGTATCTCAGGCTACTCAACATCTCATTCCCTCCGCTCCACCTCTGCACTCAACCACACTGTCCCATGCACCCCTTGTGCCTCCTCACACTTCTGCTCTTTCTTCCTACTGCTACGTTCCATTGGAACCCTCTGTCCATCACAATCAAAGCCAACCCAGCTGTGGACCTTTGCATAGCTCGGTTTAAACTTCACCTACTTGCCAAAGAGGGAGCTTCCACCACATTCCTACCCATCCTCCCTACCCGAACCCACCACTCTCTTCAGTGACATGTAATAGTGCAGTTTTGTACATCTGTACACTACTCTTCTTTAGTATGAAGGATTTCTGTCCTACGTTAATGTTACCTTTTCAAATTACCTGTTTCTGTTATCTTTTTGTTTTGTTCTGTCCCTGGTTTATGTTCACTTTGTTCACACCAACATAAACCAGCTCATGACGCTTTCTCATCCTTGTGCTAATGTACAGGCACTCTACAGGGGAATTCCTGTGCCATCTTTAAATGGGTCATTGTATGTAGTTGTTCATCAAATATTTACATTCCTATTCTAGAAGTAGAAATACAATTAAAAAGCAAAGGCTCCGTGATTTTACCTGCCTTAATGACTTTGTTGAGTATCAGTGAGTGGGATGTGGAAAGAGGGAGAAGAGCTCTGGTGGATGTAGGAGTAATTTTAGTATTAATAATACACATAAAACTTAACATACAATTGTAAATACAGAATTACAGAATTAAACAGTTAAAACAGGGCATAGAATAAAAAGCAATGTCAAAGTAAAACACCTTTACATGTAAAAAGAAAACAGTTTCTCACTAAGATTGCAGGTACGATTGCTGGTAATAAGCACCTTGGCCTCACAATATAGGGATGTTTTTTAGCACTTATTTGTTTGTTCGTTGCTCCATATAAAATGGATGGTGGGAGCTAGTGTACTTGCAGGGACGGATGCTAAACGAAAGTGTAGTGATCAATGGCATACCTTGGAGAATGACATTTGGGGCATCCTAGAATTGGAACATTCTGACAGCAGAGAGATAAAGAAGGCAAATGCTTTCTTACGCTCGAATGACTCATTGGGATGAGGGTCATCAATGGCCGTTCCCCCAAGGATTGCCTTGCAGAAATAACATATTCTGCCAGAGGTTCTTTGTCGTGTATCGACTATTATTTGCCTTGATAAGTATGCAACATTGGTATCTGATTCATGACTTTTAGGCAATAGATAGGCCCGAAAGTGTTCATTACCCAATTGGTTTGTCTACATACTAGAAAATGTTATTAAACATCAGAGCCTCAGGAGGTTGCCCCATTTTTAACCTTCTTCTGATAGGAAGAGGTACGCCTCACTGATGAGAATTAGGGCACCCTAGGCAGAAAATTAATCAAAGCCACCATTGATTCAATATTGGGCTGCCTACAGTAGGCAATTCCCACTGCCGACATTATGGTTGAATGAGAACAAGTGGCAAATTTCAACAAACATATATTCACTTGTGGGCGAGACGACTTGAAAAAAAGAGAATAATGCCACATGGTAGCTTTGCTAAAGAATGTTATCTTTCCAAACAACACCTTTCCTTTACCTCAAAATTCGGTCAGGTATCAAGAGATCCAACGCACTTTCACTTTGTAAGGGAGTTCTTGGGGGGAAAGAGAGAGCAGCTAATGGAAAATTCTGGCAAGAGGTGGTAAAAATAGCAACCTTTTGTAATAATAATTCTAAGATTGTTTTTTAAAATGAGACGGGAGCTGTACTTGACAAATTTGAGGGCCAAACAGGAAACCTCACTTTGGGCATTGTGGGGTTAGAGCGTTTTTCAAAATTGTATGTGGCTGATCCTTTTAGTGATAAACTAACTGAAGAGAAGTTTCTAGTCTGGTATGACTTTAACATATCGGAACATCTCTACCACTTATTTACAGTAGACAGAGTAAAGGAAGCGATTGACTCATTCAAATTTGGTAAGGCCCCAGGCCCTGAATGTCAACCCGCTGGACATTTACTCACAGAGTCGAGATTAAACCTCCCCCCCTCAGCCCCTCCCCGGTGTCAAATGTATTCAGGCACAAAATTATTACTAGGAAAATGACATCTACGCAGTCATGGTCCCTGGATCTGTTGAGCCGATTTGTTTAAAAAGCAATGTAAACTCCCCAAATTGCTATCACCTTATTACACGCATAGGTGGCTTTAATAGAATCTTTGGATAAATTATCCTAAGGGAGTTAGAAAACTGGTGCCAGGCTAAGGGGATCATTTTGGATGCTCTCTTTGGATTCAGACATCACATGGGTACAGTTGAACAATTTCTGAATCTAACTTTAATAATAGGAAATATGTTAAAATTATAAAGGGCACACTGGGGTTAGCCTTAATACTGCATTCAATTGTATAGCTAGGCAAGTACTCTGGCAACTTCTGTCTAAAAGGGGTTGGACCCTGGATTGCTGAAGGTCATAGTACAAATGTACTCCGGTCTAAGCTCTAGAGTTAGGTATGACATTCGGGGGGACAACAGAGTCATTTAATATGACAAAGGGAGTGATGTCTGTGTCCTGCCAACCCTCTTATTTTCAATGTATATCAATGGTATGATATGGAGATAGCTTTGATGGAGGTTGCCAGTTATATACTCAATATAGATAGGAGACCCATTCCAATTCTTCTATATGCAGACGATGGGGTACTACTGGCCAGGACACACAAAGCTATGCACACATTGGCCGCTACTGTTGATCATTTTACGGATGAGAACCATCTCACTAGTAACCTAGAGACATCGGATGTTATGTGGCTGGGCTGAATTAGCATACATCAACGGTCGATTTATCTGTCTAGTGGTATATTACCACTTTGTTCAAAGTACAATTACCTTGGAATTTATATTTGTGACAATCTGAAATGGAAAAACCATTTGGAATTCCTAAAACTGAGACTAAACTAGACCAGCAACAGTGTCCTCAGTCTTTTCTACAGGAAAGGCAGAGGTAGCAACAAGCCTGTTATGGAAGTCTTTAGGGCTGAACTGGGCAGCCAGGTTTGCTATGGAGCTGGCATCTGGGGTTATGGGGAGGTATCACACATAGGAATAATTGAAGTGGGTTTCTTATAGGAACTGCTGAGTGTCTCGACAGCCATCCCTAAATTGGCAGTGTCCCGCAGGAGCACCATCTCTGTTTCTCACTGTTTTGCTTTTCAAATGTGCACAGTAATCCTCTTTACAGCCCAGCACACAATGATAAGAAAAACCTTTACACGTCGAAAGGCAATTATTCAGGCAATTATTCAGACAATACACTTTCAGCTAAAATGTAAAATGAGTTGCTATGACGGTTTATTATCAAAAGAGCATACATAAAGGTATCAACTACATTAAAAAGTTCATGTAAAAAGGTTAATTATACTTCACTGTTAAAGCGACAGCCAGGTAACTCCTCATCCCTTTCAGAACTGCACTGGGAAACTCCAAACCAGGCGAACAGAGCGATTTGTGCTTTACAGGCAATAGAAAGTGCTGCGTCCACCCTTTCCCCGAAGCTTCTTCCATCTGCCTAATCTGGTGCTCTCCAATGTAAACATTCCACAAATGCAGGATGGCATTTTTCCAGAAAGCTCTGACTTTCCAAGTCCACCTTTTGCTCGCCTCCATGGACATTCAGCCGAAATGCCACATCGAAACCGCAAGAGGTAAACACTTCCCTTCCTTATGGGAGCACGAAAGACAGTATCGGCACTACCAACGTTATAACAGTTGCTGGCATCTCTATTCAAAACAATCCTTGAAGCACTGCCAACTAGCATACGCGAGAAAAACATTTTTTCTAACGAAAGAATATAGTGTTCAGACTTTGCATTAAAATGCAGATCTCACCAGGGAAGAGAAAAATTGCCATTGCTGCTCTGGGCTCACCCAGAATGAATTTCACACAGACTCCCTGTTTTAATAAAAAACATCACAATTCAAAAGCATTGCACTCACCAACCTTTACAATAAGCTATGGCTCAGTTTCATTTTTCTCAGTCTACTCTCTATTTCCTGTCCCTCAGGTTACATAGGATAACATAGGATAAGAAAGATCTGTGTTCCTTAGTGGCTTGCTTAGAATAGCAATTCACACTGTAGAATGCTATTAGCTTTGGTTTACTAAAATGAGAGACCTGGAGGTTAACTAATGATGAAAGATTCTCAGGGTAATTCATAGAATATCGCAGAAAAGTGTCGCAAGCGGCTGGCGCAGAGTGTCCGCGTGCGATTAACTGCGCCAGGCGCGTGCGCCAAAACCGATTTCCGCGCACAGCGTATTCATGGATTTTAGGCTCCCAAACCAGCCGTGGCGCAGAGTATCGCAGCGACCCTGCAGCAGCGCCAGTAACGCCCTCAAGAACGCCTTCGCGCAAGGAAAAGCCATCAAAATCGCTAAATCATCGCAAAGGGCTGCGCTAACCCTGGACCAGTTTACAGGGCTGCCAAACAAGAAACGCAAAGCGGGTAACGTTCATATCAGGGGTACGCGGGAAGTTTTACATGCAATTAGCCAGGGTAAGTGTATTACAGGGGTACGCGGGAAGTTTTACACGCGATTAGCCAGGGTACGTGTATTACAGGGGTACGCATGAAGTTTTACACGCGATTAGCCAGGGTACGTGTATTACAGGGGTGCGCGGGAAGTTACACACGCGATTTGGCTGGGTACGTGTATTACAGGGGTGCGCGGGAAGTTACACACGCGATTAGGCTGGGTGGGTCCTCACAGGTGTTCCCTGTACACCCTCCACGGCCCCTGCAGGCAGCCCACAAAACAGGGGACTACCCTGCACACCTGCTCATGTCTCCCACCCCCCACCCCCCAGCAGTGTGGGGCACCCTCCACCAGGCCCCCACTCATGTCCCCAATCACCCCCACCCCCAGCAGTGCAGGGGCAGCCTCCACCAGGCCCCCACTCATGTCTCCCACCCACCCCACCCCCCAGGACTGTGGGGCAGCCTCCACCAGGCCCCCACTCATGTCTCCCACCACCCCCACCCCCCAGCCACCAGGGGCTGCCTCCACCAGGCCCCCACTCATGTCTCCCACCACCCCCACCCCCCAGCAGTGCAGGGGCAGCCTCCACCAGGCCCCCACTCATGTCTCCCACCACCCCCACCCCCCAGCCACCAGGGGCAGCCTCCACCAGGCCCCCACTCATGTCTCCCACCACCCCCACCCCCCAACAGTGCAGGGGCAGCCTCCACCAGGCCCCCATTCATGTCTCCCACCACCCCCACCCCCTAGCAGTGCAGGGGCAGCACCACCAGGCCCCCACTCATATCCCCTATCACCCCCACCCCCTAGCAGTGCAGGGGCAGCCTCCACCAGGCCCCCACCATGTCTCCCACCCACCCCACCCCCCCAGGACTGTGGGGCAGCCTCCACCAGGCCCCCACTCATGTCTCCAACCATCCCCACCCCCTAGCAGTGCAGGGGCAGCCTCCACCAGGCCCCCACTCATGTCTCCCACCACCCCCACCCCCTAGCAGTGCAGGGGCAGCCTCCACCAGGCCCCCACTCATGTCTCCCACCCCCCACCCCCTCATGTCTCCCACCCCCCACCCCCCCAGCACTGTGAGGCACCCTCCACCAGACCCCCACTCATGTCCAACTCATGTCTCCCACCACCCCCACCCCCCAGCAGTGCAGGGGCAGCCTCCACCAGGCCCCCACTCATGTCTCCCACCATCCCCACCTCCTAGCAGTGCAGGGGCAGCCTCCACCAGGCCCCCACTCATGTCTCCTACCACCCCCACCCCCCAGCAGTGCAGGGGCACCCTCCACCAGGCCCCCACTCATGTCCCCTATCACCCCCACCCCCAGCAGTGCAGGGGCACCCTCCACCAGGCCCCCACTCATGTCCCCTATCACCCCCACCCCCAGCAGTGCAGGGGCAGCCTCCACCAGGCCCCCACTCATGTCTCCCACCACCCCCACCCCCCAGCCACCAGGGACAGCCTCCACCAGGCCCCCACTCATGTCTCCCTGCACCCCCACCCCCCAGCATCCAGGGGCACCCTCCACCAGGCCCCCACTCATGTCTCCCACCACCCCCACCCCCCAGCAGTGCAGGGCACCCTCCACCAGGCCCCCACTCATGTCTCCTATCACCCCCACCCCCCAGCCACCAGGGGCAGCCTCCACCAGGCCCCCACACATGTCCCCCTGCCCACAGGCCCTGACAATCCTCAAGCATGGGCCTCATGGCCAGCCACCACAGCCCAAAGACACAACCAAGTATTACATGCGCCCATGATACTACTCCAATGGAAACAATGTAAATGAACACATGTGTCTCACACACACACAATGGTTGCAAGTGAACCTGAAAACCCATATCATGACATGCATGAAAACAATGAGATGAAACCACACATTGAAGAATGCAAAAATCAAAATAATGTATTAAAAACAGTAATGGCAATCAAAATTAAACAATATACACAAGTATAAAACAAAGAAAATTAAGCTGGCTGTCCCTTTTCAAAATAAAATCAATAAATGATAATCCAAAAAAATGTCTTCCAAAGTTCAAGTCCATAAAAAGGAAATTAAGGAAGAAAAGAAATAGAAAACCATTGCTCCATGGAAAAAAATATTCATAGTAAAAAAAATATCCAAATGCAAAGTCCAACTATGTACAAAGTATTCAGGGTTCATCATCCCAACAGAAGAAATGAAACCTACAAAAAAATGGAAGTATATACAAAAGGTGGAGCAGTGTCCGTCGACTCCAAATAAAAATAAACAATAAAGGAAACCTATCACTAAATAACTATATACAATGGCGGCGGGCCAGTCCAGCGGCTCACTCAGTGGTGTTCCGGGCCAGGGCATCATCGAACTCCTCGTCTATGTCCCGGAGGCGGTCCTGTTCCATGGCCCCGAGGGTCCGCAGGGACACCGACATGTTCACCTCCAACTCCCTGCGGATTGCCTCGAGGCACTCGGCCCGCCTCAGGGCCCTCCGCATGGAGTTCTCCGCCCTGACCATCGTGAGCCGCGCCTCTTCCACCCGCCGCCGCTCCGCATCTATGGCGTGGCCCAACCGCTGCCACACGGAAGACACTGCCCGTCCAGGGTCCTCCTGCCCTCCGGCCGATGCCTGCCCCTCCGATGTTGAAGGCCCCGAGCTATCGTGGCTCCCACCTACAGCCTCCTGCTGCTGCAGCTGCTGCTGTCCATGTACCCTGTCCGATGGTGCTTGCACATCCTCCTCCAGCTGAGGTGCAGTCGTTGATGTGGCCACCCCTGCTGGACGTCCGACTCCCGACTGTGGCAGGGATCTGTTTTCCACCAGCCTGGCCGCACGGTTGGAGGCAGCTCCACAGGGCACCCAGGTGACACATGGGTGGGAAGATGGTATGGAGGACGACTGGGGCATAGGGGGTTCTGTGGAGAAGGGGGTCGGAACAAGGTCCAGGAAACGGAGGAATCCAGCCCTGGTGAGCTGTCCCAGTGGGTCAACGCGGTCAATGAGCCATGCGAGAAGACGTGCAGACTCATCATGAAAAGACTGCAGGTCAGCTCGCATGGCCCGTTGACGCAACGCCACCCCACCCTGGACAGGCTCAACCTGGTGCAGGATAGCCACATCCGCAGGGAGAGGAAGGCCAGGTGTTGTAAGCCAATCCCCTCCCTGAGAACGGGTCTGGAGGTAGGCATCCCCGCTGGTGCAAGATGATGCAGTGACAGGAGCAGGGACAGGATTGCACATAGGCACCTCCGCGGCGGCCTGTGCTGCCTCCTGTCCCTGATCCTGCACTGCACCACTAGCACCAGTGGAATCCCCACCTCCAGACCCCACCTCTGTCGCTTGCACGGCCTCCTCCTCCACCAAACCCCCCACCAACCTGGATGACTCTGTGCCATCTTCCTCCGTTGGGCCCTGTGGGGTCCCAGCTGCCCCTTCTGCTTGGACCTCCCCTCGGCAGCTGCGGCCTGGGACACGTCACCGGACTCCTCACTCCCCGACGAGATCAGAACCTGGGAGGGGATCCGGGCCTTGCGTCTCCAGCTGGTGGTGCGACCCCTGCCGCTGTGCTCCACAGCACCTTCTCCGCCCTCTTCATCAGTTGACGCTGCAGACAGGGAGAAAGAAAACACAGGCGTCAGGGCACTGTAAAATGGACTCATACACACATGACAGTTATACATGAGTGGCATTGGTAAACCTCAGACATGGCATCACAATCCCCAACACACATGTCATTTCAACTTGCACACATGAGCCATACCACAGCCATATTGCAACAGCCAGCACCATCCATTCACATACAACAGCATGAGCAGCCAAAGGTCATCCACACATCACATGCAACATAGGGAGCACACTACACATGCACACACACCACCAAACTTGCATGCATGTGTACACCTCCGCCAACTGTCGCAGTGTTCCGATCGACATCCATGTCACACCTGACAATCATTCCTCCACATCCTGTGTCATGCAAGCCCACACACACAAGCACCATCCATGTGTCACACATGAGACCCCTTGCATGTGTCACCCTCACGGCCCTGTACACCCCCCCTACTTGCTCACGTAAAAATACATGTTCAACCTGCACACTCCTGGCACACCACCACACGCACTGCTTACAATCAGTATGCATGTACACTTACCGCTCGACTCCAGACGGGTCTGCCTCTCAAGGACCTGGATGTGGAGCGCTGGGGATATGCGTTCCAGGACCCTCATCTGATCTTCTGACAAGTGGCCCCGGCGCCCCTTAGCATCCGCTGCCTTCAGGAGGCGCCGGGCCTTGTTGAGGGTCCTGGACCTGACGTCCTCCCAGCGCTTCCTGACACGTTCGTAGTCGCGGACTGCCACCTCCTCCGCGTTGATGGCAGTCACAATGTCCATCCAGATCCGAGTCCGTCCTTCCTTGTCGGCGCGCAACCTTCCGAAGAGGGTATCATACTGCCCCAGGACATGCTCCACCAGGACACCAACTTCGGTGGCAGTGAAGCTGGTGCCCCTCTGCCTCCTTGGCCGGGGGTTGCCACTGGTGCCAGATGTTGCAGTGCCCGACATGGCAACCCCAGAGGCAGGAGTGGGTGGGCAACTGGGTCCTGGGGCTGGGCTGTGGGGTGATGGAAAAGCAGTCGGGAGTCTTCGGTTCCAGCAGGGGTGGTCACAGCAACAGCACCCCTGGCTGATGTGCAGGCAGCAAATGGCAGGGCACGTGGGCAGCAGGCAGCAGCAGATGGCAGGTGGGAGCGTGCTCAGGGCTCTGGGGGGCAGTAATTCGGCCTTCTGGGCAGGAGCGTGGTCTTTCGTGTTTTTTCACGTGGCCAGCTTGATACGGAGTGATTTTGCACGTGAAAATCCAGCACGTCTGCGTGTAATTTGAGGAAAGGCCCTTAGCGCGTAAGCGCGTCTATGAAGTCACGCGCACGTTGAATATGGCACACGTTCGAAATGTTGCGTGCTAAAAAAATGAAAGACACGTCCGAGTGTCAAAGCGTGTAATTGGTGGAAATGGCCCTACACGCGGAAGTGACAAAGCGTGTAATTGGTGGAAAAGGCCTTAGCGCGTACACGCGGAAGTGACAAAGCGTGTAATTGGTGGAAATGGCCCTACACGCGGAAGTGACAAAGCGTGTAATTGGTGGAAATGACCCTAGCGCGTACACGCGGAAGTGACGCTGGACGTGTGGGCCTGCATAAAAGGTACGTGTAGAACACCATTTCCTTGTATGTGCTTTTCGTGGAGAGCGAGTGGGTGAAATCTGTACTTCTTGTCGTTTCACACGCGATTTACTTCACGGTGTTTCAAGTTCGTACTCCCTGTTACCTCTGACAGCTTTTTCTATTTTTTCTGGTTTTCCTGGGCCTGTTCCCTCAAACAGCGTTTCCTTCTACTGTTGTCCTGTCTCCTCAGACAGCGTACAAATCTTCTTTTGGCGGGGGTGTTGCCAACGCGCACACGCGCTTCTTCTTCACGCTCTTTTTCCTGGCAGACGGTGAGTCACGCACGTATCTAACATCTGTGCTTGCCCCGTGTGTAGCCTATCCCTTCAGAGGTCATTCTAGGCTGCGTGTGACACGCATACGTTCATTCTTGTGTTACTGGGTGCCACAGCGTAGTGCAGGTTTTTTTTTCCACACACGTGGTCTAGGAGGGGTTGCGTGCACGTCATCTCCCTTTTTTGGGCTTCCTGTGCGTTGCGTGACCCGTCATCTTTCCCCAGGGGTCACATTCAGCCTTGCTAGAGCACTAGGGTACAATTATCATCTGGTACCCAACCCCTTTGACCCCCAATCGCCCAGGACAATAGTTTACAGCCACTCCCATACGCACATTAACATCAGTGCCATGGTTGGGAGGCGAGGAATCCGTAAGGGTGGCAAAGGTGGACGAGCCACAAGTGGTGGCCGTT
The DNA here is from genome assembly GCF_040938575.1 of Ambystoma mexicanum. Lineage (NCBI taxonomy): Eukaryota > Metazoa > Chordata > Amphibia > Caudata > Ambystomatidae > Ambystoma > Ambystoma mexicanum. Next base: position 836,979,068 of record NC_090923.1, read on the forward strand.
GTGGATCCGGTAGGGGACGTGGTCGTTACTTGCAGGGTGACCCTGTCCCCCCATGTGTGGAGGACCAGTCAAGGGCACCCATAATCCCCCCCACCCCTCCTGGTTGAGGCTGATGTGGCTGACACCATACATGCTCAGCCCTTGTTGGACCCTTGTTGGACCAGCCCATTGTGGCACCAGACCTGGCTGACTCCATGGCTGACTTCCAGGTCAGCAGGCCTATGACACGTGCGCTGGTGCACGTTGATGTCATCAGGCCACGTGGATCAGGGGCAACAAGGTCATCTGCTGCCCCAAGTAGGCAGGGTGGAGAGGCTGCAGGGGCAGCTGCGGCTCCATCCACCCCAGCTCTCACACACCCAGCCAGGACAGTGTCGGTCCTAGTCCATCCTGCTGACATTCCCCCTGACACCATTACACTTGAGCCAATGCCTGCACCAACTCCCATGCTGAGTGTGCAATCCCACACTCCTGATACAGAGTCCACCAGGGCTCCTGCCCCTAGTGTCCAGAGCGGTGTAGGACACTCAGGATCACCACCACCTTCCAAGCGGAAGAGGAAGAGTGCTCATCCGGCACAGGCTGATGCCCCAGACACGGCTACACAGTCCGGCCCGTCGAAGAAGCCCAGCTTCACGGATGCCGAACTGAATGCACTTGTCGAGTATGTGTCCACACATGATAATGAAATGGTCATTGTTGCAGGATCCAAGACCACACCTGCACAACGCCAGGCACACTGGCAGACATCGTAAGTGCCCTTGGAATCGTGAGGCGCACAGCCAATGATTGCTATAAGCGCTGGAATGACCCAAAGCGCAGGGCAAAGAATAAGCTGGCCTCAAGTCATGCCGCAACTCTAGTGACTGGAGGTGGGTCTCCAGTAGAAGACATGGAACTCACTCCACATGAGTCAGTCGCTGGGACCTACGTCACGGAGGAACAGATCCAAGGCGTGGGAGATCTGCCTGATTATGAGGCATTGTCCGGTGAGTGCACATGCATGTGTGTGTCATCCATGTGCATGGTGTGTGTGTGAGGGCTTCTGTTTGTGTGCCAGGTGAGGGTGTGTGCGCCTGAGTCGTTTGGGTCACCCATGTGCTTCATGCAATACATTCTGCGCAGCAGCATTTGGCCATAGCAGTATCCCTTCTGCCAACAGTAGACATCTAGCCCAACAGCACGCCAGTTGCCCTTGAAGTGTCACCTTGCCACAACATTGTTGCTTATTTTTCTCTGTTCATTCAGGCAGATTGTTTGCATTCCACCACTTTTACTAGGCATTTCTCAGTCCTCTAGTCACATGTCTGACATGGCTATGGTAAAGTGGAGTGACTTTGTTACCTGGATATCATTTGTTTAGACATGTCCCTGTGCAATCGGACCATTTTGGACTGGCAGCTCCAGGTGAAAAATCAGACCTGTTTGAATTAGAAAAGCTATTACATGAGGGAACTGGACTGAATGAATAAGTGCTGCCCTCCTCTCCATCTTCACTCAATAGCAATGGTACATGCCATCTGTGTGATGGCATGTGTATTTCACCTGGCAATCACAGGCCAATGTGTGATGCCACTGCCAGGCAGCATGCAGAAAATGTGTTCATCTTCCATCTTGGTGTCATCAGTGTGTGCCATTTGCCTACCCTTCATACGCAGTGAGGGTGCATGCATGGGAGGGTTTTAGTCATGTGGGACATGTGTCAATCAAGTACTGGTTCTGTTGCTTCTCAGCCCTCATTGTGTGCCATGGTGCTAATGCCTGTTTCCATTTGTTTGCTTTTATGTCTTTGCAGGGGAAGACGCCCCTGATACTGCTGGGGTTGTGGAGATGGTGCGGACCCAGGAGGGGTTTGAGGGCCGACCGACCACCAGTGAGGGATGTGGTGTGGTGGTGGGTGGGAACCCACAACTGCTGCAGGTCGTGCTCTCAAGGGGTGTCTCTGGCTGCACCTCCCCCGAGCTGTACTCAGGTGTTGATTCGGATGATGAGACCTACGTGCCGTCGCAGGTGAGTGTTCCTGGGAGGGATTCTGTTCTGTCCGACCCACCTGCACCAGGGTCAGGACCCTCAATGGGGATGTTAGTGTTGGCAGCTACGCCTTTGGTGGTTACGGATGCAGGGTCACACTCCGCGACATCTGATCCTGTTCCTGGGCCAGCAGATCAGAGGGGGAATGCAGTCCTGCAGCCTCAGGCAGTGCCTGCACACCAAGGCGCAGTTCGCCTTGCCCCAGACAGGTGTGGTGCCCGCCGACGTGGTGGCCGTACGCCACCTGGCAATACCGCATGGGAGCAATCCATTTACGGTATGGCAACCCAACAGGCAGCATCATCAGAGATGATGGCTCAGGCCATGGATAGGGTGGCCACTTCCATTGTCCCCCCCGAAAGGCTGATGGAGCGACTACAGCAGGCAACCGACTCCATCTGCCAGTCACACAGGGAGGACATGTTGGCGTCCAACAGGGACAGGCGGGCGGCACTGGCGACTCTGCAGGAAGCCATCTCCATACAGTCCCAGGGCCACAGGGAAGCCCTGAGGCTGGAACTCCTTCACCTCAGGACGACTCTTGTTGAGCTTGAGGATTCAACAAACCAAAGGACAGAACAGCAGCTGGAGCGTCTCACCCGTACGCTCTCAGCTGAGATGCAGGCAACTAGGGCGGAGGTCCGGGCATCCCGTGAGTTGTTGCATGGGGACCTCCGCACACTCATCCTCCACAACGAGACCTACCACACCCGCATGCTTGCAGCCACGGAGGAACAGACTAGGGCCTTGCGTGGGCTGCCTCCCATAGTGCCACCACCTCCGGATGCAGCTGCACAGGGTGATAATCGCGGCAGCAGTGATACTCCCACAATAGGGTAGCCGTGTGGGCCATGAGCCCATGGAGGTGTTTTTTTTCGCAAGATCCACACAGGTGGGTTTTGGTGTGCACCCTGTCCTCGGACCTCCTGGGTGGCCTCCCCAACCCCCCCCCGGGCCCATTAATGGCCATTTTTTTATTTTTTTTTTATTTTTTTTTTTTATTTTTTTTGGGACAGTGTGTTGCCTTGTGTGGCTCCCGTGGGCATACACTGCATTGTGGCTGGGCACATGCAGGCTTGTCATGTATTTGGTTCAGATGCTTGGGTTTTTGTCACACACACCCCTCCTGCTTCCCGTTTCCATGGGCTTGCAAAGGGTGTGCCCAAGTGACATTGACGTACATGGTGACATTGGACTCCCACTACATGTGTGGGTAGTCTAGTCAATACTGTGTATACATTCCTAGTGCATATTGCTGTTGTGTTGTACACTGCATGTTGCATTGATGTGTAACTCATCATCCATGTCTACCTCCTAATTTGCAGGTCCTTTCCTCATGTCTACACAAGGCCCTCTACTTTGGAGATGGGGTCCATGTTGGCAGCAGTGCACCTACAACTCTACATGGCGGCAACACTGTACAGTTGGAAGTGGTGGGAGTGCAGGCATTTCCAGGTGGTGAGACTACTAATTCCTTACATTCGTAATGTCATGTTAATGGTAGTTTTGAGGGTCAGTAGCTGATAAGTGTTATTGCTAAATACCTGCTCAAGTGTGTTGTTGGTCCTGCATTACTGTGAGCATTTCAGATGTCGCGAGTTTCAATTAGGGACACTGTACTTTGTGACACTTGTGTCATGTTGTGGGGATTACTTTGTTTACCTGCACATAGCATGACATGGCATGGTGTGTCGTGTGGCGGTGCTGGGGATGGGTTGGGTGACATGGCACTGTCCTCATGTTGCATTTTGCAAGTGGGTATTCATTTTAGCTGCATGATTGTGTTTTTTGACGAAACTGCATTGGTGGTGTCTGTGTAGGTAGGGATGCACACATTGTAACACTTCCAGGTGAACAATCTCAGGTTGATATGGTTTTGACGGTTGATTCTCCAGACATTCAGGATCAGTGTCAGGTTGAGTCATCATTGATTGTCAGATGGTATGTGCCAGGGCAGTGTGCACTCCATAGGGGTGTGATTTCTATGTGAAGTAATTAGCCACTAGCTGTGTACGGGCTGCCTCCCCCGTGCCCTTTCCCCTCCCATGCGCAGCGGGCGTGCATGTGGTTGGGGATGTGGGGGCACCACCATGTCCACGACCAGGCCCCGGCGTGTTGCAACGTTGTGCAGGACACATGCTGCCACTATGATCCTGCACACTACTGGGGGAGCTTATAACAGCTGCCCGCCAGAACGGTCAAGGGAGCGAAAGCGTGACTTAAACACTCCGAATGTGCGCTCCACTATGCCCCGGGTTGCAATGTGGGCTGTGTTATATCTTACCTCGGGTGGCGTGGTGGGGTTCCGAATTGGCGTCATCATGTGGGGGCTGAGAGGGTAGGCACTGTCCCCTGTGGAGATGGTGATGGGTATCATTGGTGGGGTTGTGACCTTGCTCAGTATCTGACATGCATGCATGTGCAGTGGCATTCATACTCACCAAGCAGCCATGTATCGCCATGCCGCCCAGCTTCTAGGTCCCGGCTTAGGGTGGACATTCGGTAAATGAAGCTGTCGTGGGTGGACCCAGGATAGTTGGCATATACTGAGGTGATGATTCCCTTGGCATTACATACTACTTGCACGTTGATGGAATGCCAGTGCTTGCGGTTCCTATAGATGTGCTCAGATGCCCTGGGGGGACGTAGAGCCACATGGGTGCAGTCGATGGCACCTAGCACTTTGGGGAATCGTGCCACACCGTAAAAATCCAGGGCGGCTGCATGCCTTTCTGCAGGTGTTCTGGGCAGGTATATGTGCCTGCAGACTGATGGGCGTGCAGTGATGATGTTCAAGACCTGGTGTAGGCAGCGTGACTGCGTGGCCTGTGACACCCCACCCACTATGGCACGTGTCCGCTGAAATGATCCAGTGGCTAAGAAGTGCAGTACATTGAGGACCTTCTCCAGGGGGCTGAGTGCTTGGGAGCACAGGGTGGGTGATGTGAGGTCATCCTCCCACTCACTCACCAGGTCCAGTATTATGTGTGGTGGAAACCTGTACCTCCCATACACCTGGTCATCAGGCATCCCGAAAAGGCTGGTTCTGGGTGTGAAAATTCTGGCCCTGACTATCCTCCTCCTCCTCCTTTGGTAGCCCACGGCCACTGCTGCTAGGAACGGTATATTCATCCTTGTTAGTTTTTTGCGCGCAAATTTATGCGTCGCGGGTCGACGTATGCCTGCTTCCTACTGGCGTATGTGTTTCTTTGCGCATGTTGTAGGCGAGCGTGTGAAACTTCCCGCGCACCCCTGAAATCCAGTACCCAGGCCAATAGCGTGTGGAAATTCCCATGCACCCCGAAATACACGTGCGCTGATGTACTCGCGTGTGTAAGTGCCCGCGCACCCCTGAAATACACGTACATAGGCCAATCGCGTGTACGTGCACTTTTGTCCAATTACACGCAATGACACTCTGACGTGCAGTCTTTCCACGTGTGCTCCGTCATCACGTGCTATGAGGGAAACACCCGTGCGGGTCACGTCACAGACGCGCTTATGCGCTGAGGGCCTTTGGTCCAATAGAATCGCGTATGCGTGCTGACGCGCTTACGCGCCAAGGGCCTTTCCTCGAATTTCATGCTGACGTGCAGGATTTTCACGTGCCAAATCACTCCGTATCAAGCTGGCCACGCGAAAACACACGGAAGACCACGCTCCTGCCCAGAAGGCCGAATTACTGCCCCCCAGTGCCCTGAGCAGCCTCCCACGTGCCATCTGCTGCTGCTTGCCTGCCTGCCTGCCTGCTGCCACCGTGCCCTGCCATTTGGTGCCTGCACATCAGCCATCTGCAGGGGTCCAGTTGCTGTGTCCATCCCTGCTGGAACAGAAGACTCCCGACTGGGGTAACATCGCTCCACAGCCCAGCCCCAGGACCCATTTGCCCACCCACTCCTGCCTCTGGGGTTGCCATGTCGGGCACTTCGACATCTGGCACCAGTGGCAACCCCAGGCCAGAGGGGCAGAGGGGCACCAGCTTCACTGCCACCGAAGTTGGTGTCCTGGTGGAGCATGTCCTGGGGCAGTATGATGCCCTCTTTGGATCGTCCCGCGCCAGCAAGGAAGGACGGGAGAGGATCTGGGCCGACTGTGTGGTTGCCATCAACGCGGAGGGGGTGGCAACCCGCGACTTCCAGAAGATCAAGAAGCGCTGGGAGGACTTGAGGTCCAGGACCCTCGTGAAGGCCCGGCGCCTCGTGGAGGGTCCTGGAACGCGTACGCCCAGCGCTCCACGCCCAGATCCTTGAGAGAGGGAGACCCGTCTGGAGTTGAGCGGTAAGTGGCCAAGCATTGCTGTGTGAGACAGGGCATGTTGCGGTGTGCTGGTTGTCTGATACTTGCCTGTATGTGTGACATAGGCCATGTACGCATGTATGTGTGCAGGGACATCATGGTAATGCATGTGCGACCAGTGATGTGTGAACCACATGGTCGTTGCATGTGTTTAAATCCGACATGGGGAGCCCTATGCAGATTTTACAGATGAGAGCATGCCAGTCTCTGTTCCTGGACATGGGTGGGGGTGAGGGATGGGTGCTGATGCCAGGTACATATATGGTAGCCATGTCTGTGTGCCTGACCTGCGTGTCTGTGACTTGTGAATGCCATGGATGCATGACACATGTCTGTGACAATGCACAGATTCACTGATGTAGCCTAGTTATCCTTGTATCCGCTGTGTTTGGGGTGTAGGAGGCCAGATGGATGTGACTGAGGTGAAGTGTGTGCATGTGATAGGCATGAACCATGATGCATGTGAGTTCCATATCATTGTATGTTTCAAGAGTCCATTGGACATGTATGGAAATGTCCATGGCATGCACCATGCCTGTTACTGTGTGTGTTTTGCCTGGACTGACCCATGTGTTGTGGAGGGACATCATGGAAGTGTACTTTGACAGTGGTACTCATCTGCTCTTGCTTCCTGTCTAGGGGACCATTGTACAGTACCCTGATGCTTGTGTTCTATGTCTCCCTCTACGCAGCGGCTAGTGAAGAAGAGGGCGGAGACGGCGCTGTGGAGCAAGGCGGCGGGGATGCCCCCACGGCTGCAGCAGAAGGGGTGGGTGAGCCCCCACAGGGGCCTGCTACGGCGGAAGACGGTGAGGAGCCATCCAGGTTGGTGGTTTCCACAGAGGAGGAGGAGGCCGCCACTGAGGCACACATGGGGCCTGGTGGGGGCATCCCTGCTGGTGCAAGTGGTGCAGTCCAGGGGCAGGAGGCAGCACAGGTCACCATGGAGGGGCCTGTGCATGTCGCTGTCCCTGACCCTGTGATTGCACCACCATGCACCAGCAGGGATGCCCCGTCCCAGGCCCGTCCGCAGGTAGAGGGGATGTCCATGTCACCTGACTCCCCTCCACCTGTGGATGAGGGGACCCTTGGCTGTATGGAGAAGGTCCTGATTGGGGTCGCGATGCGCGCGGGTGCAATTCGTGATGACGTGCGTGCTTCCCGGGAGGAGCACGCACGTCATCACGAAGAGCACCGTGCCGACGTGGCCCAATTGGGATCTTCCATGTTCGGGGGTTTCCTGCATGTGTCGGTCAATCTGGCGGCCCTCTCCTCCACTTTGGAGGTTATACGCCGGTCATTCTCCTTGCCGTCTTCCGGCCCAGATGCCACCAGGGCCCCCTGTGGACCTGCCCTGACCAATGCAGCCAGCTCGGTGGGGATCCCATCCCTGCCACAGTCGGGAGTCGGAGGTCCAGCAGGGGTGGACACCACAGCAACTGTACCCCAGCAGATGGAGTATGTGCCGGCATCATCAGGCAGGGCACGTGCACAACGGCGTTGGTGGATTCCATCAGCCTGGATGCCGTCATGCTGGCAGAGGCAGTTGCGTCGGAGGCAGCAGCAGAGTCAACGTGGGAGGCATCATGGCTCGGGGCCATCAACATCGGAGGGGCAGGCATCGGCCGGAGGGCAGGAGGACCCAGGACGGGAAGTGTCTTCCGTGTGGCTGCGGTTGGGCCAGCAAATAGGTGCGGAGCGGCGGCGGGCGGAAGAGGCGCGGCTCACGATGGTCAGGGCGGAGAACTCCATGCGGAGGGCCCTGAGGCGGGCCGAGTGCCTCGAGGCAATCCGCAGGGGGTTGGAGGAGCAGATGGCGTCGTTCCTGCGGACCCTCGGGCCATGGAACAGGACCGCCTCCGGGACATCGAAGAGGAGTTTGATGATGCCCTGGCCCGGAACACCACGGAGTGAGCCGCTGGACTTGCCCGCCGCCTTTGTATATAGTTCTTTAGTTTTAGGTTTCCTTTGTTTCTTCTTATGATTTGGAGTCGACGGACACTGCTCCACTTTTTGTATATAGTTGCATTTTAGTTAGGGTTTTTTGTAGGTTTCCTTTGTTCAGTTGGGCTCATGGACCCTTGGATGTTTTGTACATAGTTCTTCATTGGATTGTTTGATTTTTATTTTTTATTTATTCACCATGGAGCAATGGTCTTTGCATTTCTTTTTCTCTCTCGGATTGATTTTATTTTTAATGTGACTTTGGACAACATTTTTTTGAATTTGGATTTGTAGTTTTAATTTTTTTTGACGGACATGCAGCTTATCTTTTTTTCATTGCCATTGTAGTTTGTTTCATTTCATTTGCATTCAATTTTTTTTAATACAATTTTGTTTTCATACTTCACTGTGTGGTATCATCTCATTGGTTTCATGCATGTCATGTTGGGTGTTTTCCCATTCAATTGCAAACATTGTGTGTGACGGAAATGGGTTCATTTGCTTTATGAATATTGGGGGTGTAACATGTAATTTCCATTTCCATGTGGGTAAATGGGTTACTTGGTAGGGCCTTTTGGCTGTGGAGGCTGACCATAACGCACATGATTGGGGATTGTGAGGACCTGGGTGCAGGGGGACATGAGTGGGGGCCTGGTGGAGGGTGCCCATGCACTGCTAGGGGGTGGGGGTGGTGGGAGACATGAGTGGGGGCCTGGTGGAGGGTGCCCTGCACTGCTGGGGGGTGGGGGTGGTGGGAGACATGAGTGGGGGCCTGGTGGAGGGTGCCCCTGCACTGCTGGGGGGTGGGGGTCGTGGGAGACATGAGTTGGACATGAGTGGGGGCCTGGTGGAGGGTGCCCTGCACTGCTGGGGGGTGGGGGTGATGGGAGACATGAGTGGGGGCCTGGTGGAGGGTGCCCTGCATTGCTGGGGGTGGGGGTGGTGGGAGACATGAGTGGGGGCCTGGTGGAGGGTGCCCCTGCACTGCTGGGGGGTGGGGGTCGTGGGAGACATGAGTTGGACATGAGTGGGGGCCTGGTGGAGGGTGCACCTGCACTGCTGGGGGGTGGGGGTGGTGGGTGACAAGAGTTGGACATGAGTGGGGGCCTGGTGGAGGGTGCCCCTGCACTGCTGGGGGGTGGGGGTGGTGGGAGACATGAGTTGGACATGAGTGGGGGCCTGGTGGAGGGTGCTCCTGGATGCTGGGGGGCGGAGGTGCAGGGGGCCATGAGTGGGGGCCTGGTGGAGGGTGCCCCTGCACTGCTGGGGGGTGGGGGTGATGGGAGACATGAGTGGGGGCCTGGTGGAGGGTGCCCTGCAATGCTGGGGGGTGGGGGTGCAGGGGGACATGAGTGGGGGCCTGGTGGAGGGTGCCCCTGCACTGCTGGGGGGTGGGGGTGGGTGGAGACATGAGTGGGGCCTGGTGGAGGGTGCCCCTGGATGCTGGGGGGTGGGGGTGCAGGGGGACATGAGTGGGGGCCTGGTGGGGGGTGCCCCTGCACTGCTGGGGGGTGGGGGTGGTGGTAGACATGAGTTGGACATGAGTGGGGGCCTGGTGGAGGGTGCCCTGCAATGCTGGGGGTGGGGGTGATGGGAGACATGAGTGGGGGCCTGGTGGAGGGTGCCCTGCAATGCTGGGGGGTGGGGGTGATGGGAGACATGAGTGGGGGCCTGGTGGAGGGTACCCCTGGATGCTGGGGGTGGGGGTGCAGGGGGACATGAGTGGGGGCCTGGTGGAGGGTGCCCCTGCACTGCTGGGGGTGGGGTGGTGGGAGACATGAGTTGGACATGAGTGGGGGCCTAGTGGAGGGTGCCCCTGCACATCTGGGGGGTGGGGGTGGTGGGAGACATGAGTTGGACATGAGTGGGGGCCTGGTGGAGGGTGCCCCTGGATGCTGTGGGGTGGGGGTGGTGTGAGACATGAGTGGGGGCCTGGTGGAGGGTGCCCTGCAATGCTGGGGGGTGGGGGTGGTGGGAGACATGAGTGGGGGCCTGGTGGTGCTGCCCCTGCACTGCTAGGGGGTGGGGGTGGTGGGAGACATGAGTGGGGGCCTGGTGGAGGGTGCCCCTGGAGGCTGGGGGGTGGGGGTGCAGGGGGACATGAGTTGGACATGAGTGGGGGCCTGGTGGAGGGTGCCCTGCAATGCTGGGGGGTGGGGGTGGTGGGAGACATGAGTGGGGGCCTGGTGGTGCTGCCCCTGCACTGCTAGGGGGTGGGAGTGGTGGGAGACATGAGTGGGGGCCTGGTGGAGGGTACCCCTGGATGCTGGGGGGTGGGGGTGCAGGGGGACATGAGTGGGGGCCTGGTGGAGGGTGCCCCTGGATGCTGGGGGGTGGGGGTGCAGGGGGACATGAGTGGGGGCCTGGTGGAGGGTGCCCCTGCACTGCCGGGGGGTGGGGTGGTGGGAGACATGAGTTGGACATGAGTGGGGGCCTGGTGGAGGGTGCCCCTGGATGCTGGGGGGGTGGGGGTGGTGGGAGACATGAGTGGGGGCCTGGTGGAGGGTGCCCTGCAATGCTGGGGGGGTGGGGGTGGTGGGAGACATGAGTGGGGGCCTGGTGGTGATGCCCCTGCACTGCTAGGGGGTGGGGGTGGTGGGAGACATGAGTGGGGGCCTGGTGGAGGGTGCCCCTGGATGCTGGGGGTGGGGGTGCAGGGGGACATGAGTTGGACATGAGTGGGGGCCTGGTGGAGGGTGCCCTGCACTGCTGGGGGGTGGGGGTGATGGGAGACATGAGTGGGGGCCTGGTGGAGGGTGCCCTGCACTGCTGGGGGGTGGGGGGGGTGGGAGACATGAGTGGGGGCCTGGTGGAGGATGCCCCTGCACTGCTGGGGGGTGGGGGTGGTGGGAGACATGAGTTGGACATGCGTGGGGGCCTGGTGGAGGGTGCCCCTGCACTGCTGGGGGGTGGGGGTGGTGGGAGACATGAGTTGGACATGAGTGGGGGCCTGGTGGAGGGTGCCCCTGCACTGCTGGGGGGTGGGAGTGGTGGGAGACATGAGTTGGACATGAGTGGGGGCCTGGTGGAGGGTGCCCCTGGATGCCGGGGGATGGGGGTGCAGGGGGCCATGAGTGGGGGCCTGGTGGAGGGTGCCCCTGCACTGCTGGGGGGTGGGGGTGACGGGAGACATGAGTGGGGGCCTGGTGGAGGGTGCCCTGCAATGCTGGGGGGTGGGGGTGCAGGGGGCCATGAGTGGGGGCCTGGTGGAGGGTGCCCCTGCACTGCTGGGGGGTGGGGGTGGTGGGAGACATGAGTGGGGGCCTGGTGGAGGGTGCCCCTGGATGCTGGGGGGTGGGGGTGCAGGGGGACATGAGTGGGAGCCTGGTGGAGGGTGCCCCTGCACTGCTGGGGGGTGGGGGCAGTGGGAGACATGTGTTGTACATGAGTGGGGGCCTGGTGGAGGGTGCCCTGCAATGCTGGGGGGTGGGGGTGATGGGAGACATGAGTGGGGGCCTGGTGGAGGGCGCCCTGCAATGCTGGGGGGTGGGGTGATGGGAGAGATGAGTGGGGGCCTGGTGGAGGGTGCCCCTAGTTGCTGGGGGGTGGGGGTGCAGGGGGACATGAGTGGGGGTCTGGTGGAGGGTGGGAGACATGAGTTGGACATGAGTGGGGGCCTGGTGGAGGGTGCCCCTGCACTGCTGGGGGGTGGGGGTGGTGGGAGACATGAGTTGGACATGAGTGGGGGCCTGGTGGAGGGTGCCTCTGGATGCTGGGGGGTGGGGGTGGTGTGAGACATGAGTGGGGGCCTGGTGGAGGGTGCCCTGCAATGCTGGGGTGTGGGGGTGGTGGGAGACATGAGTGGGGGCCTGGTGGTGCTGCCCCTGCACTGCTGGGGGGTGTGGGTGGTGGGAGACATGAGTGGGGGCCTGGTGGAGGGTGCCCCTGGATGCTGGAGGGTGGGGGTGCAGGGGGACATGAGTTGGACATGAGTGGGGGCCTGGTGGAGGGTGCCCTGCAATGCTGGGGGGTGGGGGGGGGGTGGGAGACATGAGTGGGGGCCTGGTGGTGCTGCCCCTGCACTGCTAGGGGGTGGGGGTGGTGGGAGACATGAGTGGGGGCCTGGTGGAGGGTGCCCCTGGATGCTGGGGGGTGGGGGTGCAGGGGGACATGAGTTGGACATGAGTGGGGGCCTGGTGGAGGGTGCCCTGCACTGCTGGGGGGTGGGGGTGGTGGGAGACATGAGTGGGGGCTTGGTGGAGGGTGCCCCTGGATGCTGGGGGGTGGGGGTGGTGGGAGACATGAGTGGGGGCCTGGTGGAGGGTGCCCCTGGATGCTGGGGGGTGGGGGTGCAGGGGGCCATGAGTGGGGGCCTGCTGGAGGGTGCCCCTGCACTGCTGGGGGGTGGGGGGATGGGAGACATGAGTGGGGGCCTGGTGGAGGGTGCCCTGCAATGCTGGGGGGTGGGGGTGCAGGGGGACATGAGTGGGGGCCTGGTGGAGGGTGCCCCTGCACTGCTGGGGGGTGGGGGTGATGGGAGACATGAGTGGGGGCCTGGTGGAGGGTGCCTCACAGTGCTGGGGGGTGGGGGTGTTGGGTGACATGAGCAGGTGTGCAGGGTAGTCCCCTGTGGTGTCGGCTGCCTGCAGGGGCCGTGGAGGGTGTACAGGGAATACCTGCGAGCACACAGCCAAATCGCGTGTAGAATTTCCCGCGTACCCCTGAAATACACGTACCCAGCCAAATCGCGTGTGGAAATTCCCGCGCACGTACCCGGCCAAATCGCGTGTGGAATTTCCCGCGCACCCCTGAAATCCACGTACCCTGCCAAATCGCGTGTGAGACTTCCCGCGCACCCCTGAGATCCACGTACCCAGCCAAATCGCGTGTGGAAATTCCCGCGCACGTACCCGGCCAAATCGCGTGTGGAACTTCCCGCGCACCCCTGAAATCCACGTACCCTGCCAAATCGCGTGTGAGACTTCCCGCGCACCCCTGAGATCCACGTACCCAGCCAAGTCGCGTGTGGAAATTCCCGCGCACGTACCCGGCCAAATCGCGTGTGGAACTTCCCGCGCACCCCTGAAATCCACGTACCCTGCCAAATCGCGTGTGAGACTTCCCACGCACCCCTGAGATCCACGTACCCAGCCAAATCGTGTGTGGAAATTCCCGCGCACGTACCCGGCCAAATCGCGTGTGGAACTTCCCGCGCACCCCTGAAATCCACGTACCCTGCCAAATCGCGTGTGAGACTTCCCGCGCACCCCTGAGATTCACGCACCCAGCAAAGTCGCGTGTGGAAATTCCCGCGCACGTACCCGGCCAAATCGCGTGTGGAACTTCACGCGCACCCCTGAAATCCACGTACCCTGCCAAATCGCGTGTGAGACTTCCCGCGCACCCCTGAGATCCACGTACCCAGCCAAGTCGCGTGTGGAAATTCCCGCGCACGTACCCGGCCAAATCGCGTTTGGAACTTCCCGCGCACCCCTGAAATCCACGTACCCTGCCAAATCGCGTGTGAAACTTCCCGCACACCCCGGAATACACGCACACGTTATTTTTTAGTCAGCGGGTGTCCGTGTTTGTGGGTACCCCTTTGCACGTCATTTGTCCTGGAGGGCCACAGTATAGGACATTCATCATAGCTGTATATAGGTGCTATTTGTTGGCGCACCTTTTGGCGCACATTTATTACAGGCGCAGAGACGCTACCGCCTGCTTTCTTGTGGCGGTCGTGTTTGTGCCTATGAGCTGGTTTGACTGTGCGCTTTTTTGCCCTATTCGATTCCATGAATACGTGTTGTAGGCGAGCGTGTTGGCGTTCCGCGCACTTGCACCCTGTACTTCCCCCGTGACGCCCACATTTTGGCAATTTGTTCCCCATTCTGAGTGTTACGACCCGTGTTCCGCCTACTTTTGTTGTGTGCGCCGCGCTATGTGCGATTTTCGCTGTGGCCTGTGCGATTTTCGCTGTGACCTGGTGCACGCCGTTAGATGGCCTGTGCGCCAACGTGCGCCGCACACTTTTTTAGCGCACATCCGATGGTTTTCTCGCGCATGGCCTTGCATGAATCGATGTGCGCTGCTTTACGTGCGATTTTCGCACTTGCACTGCGATTTTCGCTATTCCACTGCGAATCGCACATTTTTGGCCACTTGCGCCGCGCTAATTATTCCATGAATCGGCCTGTCTGTTTGGCCAGCATTGCCACTCATAATATGTAATAACATGTAAAGATAACCTCTCAAGCAAATATGTAGGAACACTCATACCCTGCGACGTGCAAACTATTAGTGACATACAAGACATATCCACGTGTTAGCTAAGAGACAATTAGCTTTTGTGGTGGCAAAATAAGAATGGCCATTATTAAATATTAAAAACTATTAGATATTAGATATTGTTGGCACAACACTACAGTCTAGTCAACCATAGGTAAGGCATCTGTTAAAAGCATAAACTGCAAACTGAATAACTTCTAGAGACTTCCAATTTTGGCAGCTAAGACTGTGAGATCAAATTTCATTTTCATTTAATATAATTTATTTTCATGTATTATAAGTACAATGCAAACTCAATTGCTCCTAGGTGCACAAATGTAAACAATATCACAACATCAAATCGATATCGAAATGGGTGACAAGGCATTATTAAAGAGCAAAGGTTTCACTGCTCTTCATAATTATAAAATATCTTGAATTTGCTCGCTATTAGGTGGCAAGGCATCCCACAAGGGGTGGGGGTGGGTCTTGAACAGAATAGATTGCGCCTCCTTGAGAGGAACTCCAAAACCTGGGAACCACTGGAAGTGCCTGATGGGGTAATCTAAGTGTTTGCTTAGGGATACAAGAAATAATCTTAGTTATAAAATATTCTGGGGTTGCTCAATTAACAAATTGAACATAGTAAATTCAAAGTAATCCAATCCTTCACCTGTAACCAATAGACAGAATGTCAGAGTTCTGAAACATTATCTTTGCGGTGAGGCACAAATGCAAGTTGGGGCGCTGCCTATTTAACACTTTGCAACAGTTTAATCTGGTGAACTAGAAGTCCAGTATATAGTGCATTGGCATAATCTACTTTAGAATGTGTGATTGGTACTGCCACCACATAGTGGGAATCTTTTGAGATGAATGGAAGGATCCACCATGACTGTTGGAACATAAGGAATGTGTTATATGTAACAACATGTATCTGTGCCCTAAAATTGAGGTCAGTTTCCCAAATGACCCCCAGATTATTTACCCTATTAGCATAGATAGTGTACAGGTCAACAACCTATGGAGATTCAGTGATATGGCCATTTAGTAAATGGAGATGGCCTAGCAGTGCAACCTGGGCCATTTATCATTCATCCAACTGGCAATCTTTTCTTTACAGGCCTTACGCTGAGATCATTTCTCATCAGGTCCATTGGCATGCATGTCTACCTGTGTATCATCTGCACATAAGTGAAAAAGGGGTCCTGCATCTTTTAAGAGGGAGAGGAGGGGTCTGATATAAACATTAAACCAAACTGGTGAGAGTGGATATTCCTGGGTAATCCTAAAGTCCACTCTCATAGAAGCAAAACACCCCAATATCACCCTCTGCCCCATGTTGGACAGGAATTATCTTAAACAGCGTAGGATGGAATCAGCAATGCCAATCAGAGGCCACCCGAGGCAATAAAATGTTATAGAGTATAGTGTGGAAGGCTGCTGACAAATCTAGCATCACTAACACTTAAAGATGGCCATCTTCGGAAGTCCTACCACAATTGTCTCATACAGTTAATAATGTGGTCTCCATGTCTTGTCTGGGGCGAAAGCCAGTTTGATAAATATCAAGGACTTTCTTCCTTTCTGTCTGGTGGTTTCACCACAGCCTATAAAATATATTAAAAGATATTAAATGCAAAAAACTTAAAGATGGGGCATCACAAACGTAAATACTTTCATTTACATATTACGTGTACATAAGTGTATGTGCACTGAAAGCTTAAATAATGTAACTTCAAGTACAGGTTTTATAATATGTACAGCTAAATCAAATGTGTGTCTAATTTTCTCGAAGAAAGGCTCCATATGTTCAGAAAACTGTGAGAAATATTGTTTATCTTCAAAGTACATAAATATGTTAAAGCCAATTTACCATAGAGAGATCTGCATGACATGTCAACATGGAATTGGAAATCTCCCTGTCTGGGGCAACAACAGATGCTATCATAAATAACCATGGAGTCTTCCTGGATTATACTCTGTTTGCTTGACAGACTCTCTTTACATGTAATAAATATTATGAGTGGCAATGCTGGCCAAACAAAATCTTTCATTATCAGTCACCCTCCAGGTCATTAAGTTTTGTAAACCAAGTCTAATTGCATTCCACGGTACAAATGGCTATTCAAAGCAAGCCCTAAAAGAACATACATCTTTGTTATCCTATGTTATCCTATGTCACATGAGAGGCAGGAATTGAGAATTGTTTGAGAAAAATGAAACTGACCATAGCATATTGTATTGTCAATAAGGTTTATAATGTGTTTGAATCTGCTTAAAATGCAGAACCACATAAAATGCCATATCTCAGCCTCCCCATTTCCTACACTAAAAATAGACATATGTGCCTTATTGTGAACTTGTGTTGCACCCTTCGATGTGAACATCACTGGCACTGAGGGAAGTTTTGGAACTGCAATATTAGAATCATTAATGGAATGGCACATTGCAGGGGGATAGGACACATTGGGACATGGTTCTTAGAATCTGGGGGATACAAAGAACTTAAATGTATTTAAATGTGCAATTATTCTCTGTAAATCATGCAATTAAGTGATACCAGATGCTAGGAAACGGGCTTATTAGGAAATTAAACAAGAAATTAAGTTAGACACTCCTGTTTCTAACTTTCTTATGTGAAAGACCAAACAGGAAAAAAGTGTGCTTGTTGTGTGAGTTTCCCCTGGATCTAGCGACCAATCAAATACACTGACCAATAGCAATCAACTGTACTCACTCTTCCCTTATGGGTGGGGTTTGCTGGCTATTTATGCTCAAACACATAGGAGGAAGGGAAAGATTTTGGGAATACAGAAAAGTAAGAGAACCTTCCCAAAATACTTCATCAAGGAGAGAAGCAGATAATTATAAGGCATTATGCAGACTGGACTGAGTTCAGAGCCATTTCCCAAAGCAGGACCATGTTACTTGAGAGGGAAATTTGAACGAGCTACACTGATGGAAGGGAAGGCTTAACTGTCCTGGGTCGTTGAAAGACAAACAAAAAGTGAGTACCTATGCAAGATTATTCAGACTTTTTCCACAGAATTAATTAAAATCCAGTTAGCATTTGGAAGTAGTTTGGGGGGCCTGTTTAAAATATATATCAATAAAAAGGAAACATAGCGCAGAGTGTATGTACCTTGTGGCTTATAAGTAACATTAGCATTTGGCAGGTGGAGGTCAGGGGGCCTCACAGCCAATCTTGAACCTCAGAAGGTGGTTAATATCTCATGGTATTGCCTGTGCTTTGAGCCTCCTCAGAAGCAAGAGGCAATCATCTTACCTGCTGGGCAGGTAAGCGCTTGGCCCCCACGCCCTCTTGCCTGTCCCTCTTTCCACCTCTCTAACCCACTCCCGTCACCGCCCCAACCCCAGTCCCACTTACCTGTAACTGCCTCGTCCCTCACCAGTCACATAACAATTGCTGTTCTGGGCCTTCGCCTCTGTGGGAATGGACATCATGAAAATGGAGAAGGGACTACCTCTAGTCACTTATCTCTATGTCCATGGAGGCCATTTTGTTTTGCAGTTTTTTAAGTGTGGCTAAACGGCAACAGCACTGTTTCTCCACTTAAGAAACACTATTACCTCCCCAGAAAGCATTTTGGTGTGCTAGTACCGATATATCCCTACATGGCAGGACATTTCCTGTCAGATAATGGCCTGGTGCCCATATTAAGGTCTTCGCTTCACTCAGGCGTGTAACTCTCGCCCTTGGGCATTACCTGACAGTCAATGCCTACCCACGCCAGGGTTTTTTTGCTTCTTATCTACTAAAGGTAGCATCAAGGGATTGTGACATTCTCTTGCAATTTGGGATCTCTGTAAGCTTTCGACATCTCAAATTAAATATGGAAAAGCAAGTTCTATGATTGGTGTCTAACATAGCCTAGAAAGTCAATGAAATCTAGTCCTTAGTGTGTTGTGAGGGTGAACCAAATTCCCTGAAAATAGAGAGTGAGCTAGGCCCCACTTTCCCAGCATTCCAAAAGCAACAAAAACCCACAAAAACCCAGTCCTTTACACTTGCTTTGAAACAGGTTCCACATCAAAGACAATGCACTCAAGTAGTGTCTATTTTGTAGCCAGGAAAGTTTGTCATAGATAGCGTCAAACACTTCAGATTTAAATCACCCTGACTGTTGGAGAACCTACATTTTATTTGAGCTGTACCTCCAGTTAATTGTTTTGTTTTAAGCTTTATTCTGAACACCCCTTCACCTTTTGATTTCAGTGTGGATTTAGGTTTAAAATGAACTTGATTCACATATGTAGTTTGTTTGATTTAATTTTCTGTGACTCCATCAATGTCAATTTTGTGGTCCTACATAAAGACAAACATTTGATTGTTTAGATTTAGGCATGGGTGGAGTCATATTGTTATGTAGGTGGGAAATCATCTGCCAGTTTATTTTAATATAATCATGTAAAAAAAATAAAAACTATTATTATAAACCAGCATGTTCCTTGTCGCAGAGTGTGAGAATGGGATTGTTGCAAGGTAAATTATTAAAAAAAAGGTTTCCCGAGACTGGAGATAGAAACTCAAAATATAAATATTGAATGTTCTAATCTTGTTCAGTTGTAGGGTTTTAAACTTCCTTGGATAGGATGTCCCCCAACTTTGATAAATAATCAGGCACATTGGTGAAGTGCTTTGGAAGTGCCTGTCATGGCTGGAGTGACTGCTAGCATTAAGGATTGCTGCATTCCACATGTTTGAAAACTATCACGTGACTTGGACATTAAGCCTCTCCCACTTTCCCCAGAATTCTACTTAAAGCACGGGCCGCGCGCATTGGCGTGCGCGCATTGGCGAAGTGCTTTGCAAGTGCCTGTCGTGGCTGGAGTGACTGCTAGAATTAAGGATTGCTGCATTCCACGTGTTTGAGAACTATCACAGTACGGATCACCCACCCTCAATTAGAGGGAAAAGGACTTCAGTATATATTGTGGACTTATACCAAAGCAATATTTACTTATATATATATATCCCCTTTATTCCCTTTTTCAGTGACTTGGACATTAAGCCCCTCCCACTTTTTTCCAGAATTCTACTTAAAGCATGGGCTGCGCGCATTGGCGCACGCTTTGGTGAAGTGCTTTGGAAGTGCCTGTCGGCTGT
The DNA here is from genome assembly GCF_040938575.1 of Ambystoma mexicanum. Taxonomy (NCBI): domain Eukaryota; kingdom Metazoa; phylum Chordata; class Amphibia; order Caudata; family Ambystomatidae; genus Ambystoma; species Ambystoma mexicanum. The sequence goes on from NC_090923.1 coordinate 836,998,677, forward strand.
GAGCTGACGGCGCGCGGTGGGTATTTTGGGTATTCTGCCGCTTTTTATCTTTTTCTTTTATTTTCACCTCACCCATATTGAATCAAGCTAACCCCACCCGCTGACGGTTTGTTAACATACTATTTTTGATTTTCGTCATCATCTTGTGTCAAAATGGTATTATCTTTAATAAAAGGCATGCCGCCTCTGTCCAAAATTGTAGCTTGCACTAAGGAAGCTGTACACACTCCCAAATCGTCATCACGGACAATATTGTTAGCAAGAACATCCAAATCAGCTACCTCTAATCGAGTGTGTTCGGCTGTGACTGATATGAGGAAATTTTGTGCACCGGGGGAGGGGGGGGGAAGTGCAATCGGAATAGAGCGTCCTTTGCTTTCCGCTCCCCCCTCGTGCGCCACTAAACCTGATCGCACAGTGGCTGCGATCGAAAAAATCATAGCAGATTTCGCAGACACCCCACCAGACTCTCTGATAGCTGCCGGTGTTGTTGATGTAATTATACATCACCCGGCCCTTGCAGAAGAGAAAGGAAATGATAGCTGCAACAACGTTCATCAAACCCTGCCAGCTAAACTGGGAAACGCTAATTTAAATAAGAATACTTTGGAACTTGTCATACCATCTCTTTCCCATGAGAGTGAAGCCATAGTCATAGGCGATTCAAATAATGGCAGTGAAATCAATGTTGCTGTTATGTTAAATTGCTCTAATGGTAAGATTGAAAATCAGAGCGAAAACCTTAGTATACATAATTTATCACAATCACCTTTGATGTTTTTCGCCGACTGCAAATAACTCGTCTGTTCTCTCCTGTTCATTCATTCAGCCAACTCGAGGCGCAATCATTCTGCCCCCATCTAGAGGCCTCAAACTGTACCAGAACAGTTTGTAGTAGGTTTAGAAACGTTGATCCAAACAATGAATGCTGCCTTGTTTTCTTTGACTCAATTGTATGACACCTTAGATACAAAAATGAATGAACAACATACAACGTTATTAAATCTTATGCAAGAGATAAGCTCGAAACAGGGCTTGTGCGAATGCTGTCAGAATCAGTTTTAAATGGTGGCTAGTACTACTGCAGATGATTGTATTAACATCGATGCTTCAGAAACAGAACATGAAAATGTTCTGTTAATAGATTGTACTCAAAATCAACAGGCAATGCTTCAACTTAATATGAAGAACAAAACTATTCCTGTAACTAGTAACGCCACTAATGCAATAATTGTGGAAGCTGATAAAATGAAAAATGTGCCAATTATCCCAGGTGAAACATCAAAGGGTCTATTCGAACAATGTAAAGTGGGTCAAAAATGTCTTCTAAAGAAATAAATGAAATTAAAAAACGTAGAGAACACTACGGTAAGTCCTCACAAATTAAAACAAGTGGCGGTGGCTGCTCCACCTCATGATGAGGTGCCTGAGAGCAGCAATGCACTCGCGTACAACATTTTTGAAAAGAAAAAGAAAAATTCGACAATTTTACCAGAAATTGTTAAAACCAAAAAATCAGAAAATGTCAAAAGCGGCGCAAATTCCAAAATCACAGGTAGACACCACTTTATCCAATCTTTATCTATGCCAAAATCTGCAGCTGCTGTAGCTCGTACTGCCATTGCGAACAAATATAGAAATGTCCATTTACAAAAGGCAGTACAATTTTGTGAGTCTGCAAATGAACCAATGGCGTATGAACCTCTGGATAGCTTGATTTTATTGAGCAAACAACAAAAAGAGCCTACAGCCGAGACTACATTAAATAATCAATCCAAGCAAATATCTGTAATTGAAAATGGGTTGATTTCCTCAAAACGCAATGATCTGTCGAACAATGGAATGCAGAGTGAGGGTTTGCGGATGGGCGCTGTTGACTCAAATGGTGAAATGCAAATAGAAATGGATGAATGGAGAGGTGAGATTGAACAATCTCTAAAAAGACTCATCTCTCAAGCAAACAGACAAGAATCCCTCTTACAAACTGATAAAAGTGTTAAGCAATTCCAATTTTCTAAGCAAAGGAGGGGGAATTTGACTTCTATCGGTGGTTCCAAATCTCTGCCAAGAAATCAAGACCTTAATCATTTGACTTTGCAATGTCGTCCACACCCCTTCCACAGTTTTGATTTAAACAGGCAGTCTGTGATGAATATACTTGCTGATGTACCTGCCTTAGAGGGAATATGTTCAGGAGATTTAGATCAGAGAGAGTTTGCTAAAGAACATGACCTCTCTGTGGTTAAACTGTGGATAAGATCTGAGTTTGTTAAAAATGCTTTGTGGCAGGCTAGAGGTGAGCTGTATAACTTGGGTTTTGTGTAATTGAATTACTCTTCCCTTGAACACCAACACGCCCCGATGTTAGGAAACCAATACCTGTCGAAATCTGGTGACAATTCCAAAAATTCAGTGATAAACCAGCAAAGTGGAGTCTCAGCGGAGGATAGTCAAATGATCGATGGACGTGAATTCAGGCTGAACAACAACTAACTAAGCCATTCTATAGATATGCTCTCCTTAGCCTTGTGGAATACTAGAGGATTTAAACATTTAACCTCTTCCAAAAATAGTCTATTATGGAATTATGACATATTAGCATTCCAGGAAATATGGTTGTCGGTTCCGCCAATGTGGGATAAACACACTGTACTATTAATCCCTGCCATTGTACCAGTAAGGGGCAGACCAAAGGCTGGTTTTATGGTAGCGATTAAACTATCTTGTAATATCTAATTAGAATCTTGGATGTCTCCCAACAGCTTTCTTCAGATTGTCAAAATAAAAACTAAGAAGAAAACTATTGGAACCATGTGGCAATACATGACAACCTGTTTTTTGGGGCTGTGGAGGAACTGCTGAATCAAACACTACTTGATTATAGCTGTGAACATGTAGTACTAACATGTGATCTAAATATTAATTGTTATGAACAAAATGGCAAAATTCTTACGCCAGCAGTCAAAAGATGGAACTCTAATGACTGAACGACAATTATTCAGAGTGAATGGCACAAAAAAGGTGACAACCCGCCACAACCAACATGGCACAGAGGTGTACACTCCGCTTTTATTGATGATACTTTTGTTGATAGTGGTCTGTTTACCCTTATTTCAGAGTTTCAAATGATCCATCAAGATAGAAGTGATCATAATATTCAGTCAATGGAATGGTTGGAGATTTCTGCTGGGAAAAATCTTGATGTATCCTTGGCCTATAACATGACCTTGAACAGCGCACAGAATAGATTTTCTTGGACCCCACTCTCCCTACAGACTCTGAATCAAAATTTAGTGACTACATATAAACATCAACAATTTGGTGGCTCTGAACAGCATTTCTCTTACGTTGAAGAAATGCACATTTTTGTAACTCACAAGAGTCTGATAAGAAGAACGTGGCCGAAAAGTCTTCATAGTTATGATAATGAGGTTGCAATTCGTAAATCTCAATTTAGAAAAGATAAAATAAAGCTATTCAAAATAAACCTCAGTGATCAAGTGGCCAAATTCAGATCTCTTAAAAGTAGATATAAAAACTGGCTGAGATCCAGATATGCCCTTATGTACCAACGTGATGCTGAGACAATGTTAGAGAAATTATACTCCAAAAATATAGCTAAAATATAGACACCTTTGAAAGAATCTGGGTGTAGAGTGCAACTGGTACATCAAATGAACCCTATCCCTCAGGAGGTATGGGCAGCATATTATAAAACTCTATATGCTAATACAGATGTGAAGAGTCCAGACAATATCAATGGCTACGGAGCCTAGGGAATCATGGAATTTGATGTTGATGATATTCTGTTTTATATAATGAAGCTATCAACATCGAGAGCTCCAGGACCCGATGGTCTTTCTAATTATATGATTAAAAAACATCCCTGTGCTTGGGCCCAGATATTTTTCACAATATTCAAACAAATATCCCGGAGGAAATCAATAACGATACCGATATATAAAAAATGTGATAATTCAGACCCAGGTAATTTCAGACCTATATCTTTGTTAGATATACTGGGAAAATTATTTGCGAGGCTCCTGTTGAGAGATTTAAATTCATGGCTGGATACATCTAAAAGGCGAGATCCAAATCAAACAGGCTTCATGCCAGGGATGGGTACCTCCATTAACCTGCATATCCTTGAACTTATCAAGAGACAAGAGGAAGTAAAAAAACAGCAGATATTTCTGGCATTTATTGATTTCCATGCCGCTTTCGACTCTGTGTGCCGGAAATTATTAATCAGAAAGCTGATAGTGGCAAAATGACCAAGCTATCTGGTTTTCTGGATAAATGAATTACACTCTAATACAACAGTCCAAATAAGGCTGCCGGTATATGGTACTCTATCCAATCTAATTGAAACAATGCGAGGATTAAAACAGGGATGTATCTTGGCCAGTGCATTGTTTAATTTTTTCATTTCTGAAGTTCAGTATAATTTCATGTCAACTATTTCTGATGCTCCTCGTATAGGGTGCAAAGCTATCCCCTGGTTGTTTTATGCTGATGACTTGGTTTTATTAGCTAAGACTTCTAGGGAATTGTGGGCTTTGCTACTAGCTTTGACTCATTTTGCCGATGCAAATTTGTTAAAAATAAACCAAGACAAATGTAAAGTAATGAAAAGTTGTCTAAATAAGAATATCGCAAACAGAAAGGAAGTCTGGACCATCCAAAATGTTGTTATTGAAACTGTCTCTGAATATAAATACTTGGGCTTACAAATAAGCAATGATCCAAATGATAGACCATACCATAGAGAAGTGGTATGTAAAATTAGAACTGCCATTGCACAAACGAAAATCATACAAGCTAAGTATGGAAAATTCTCAATTTCACCGGCCATGATTTTTTATAAACAAAAGGTTACTCTGATTCTAACCTATGGTGCTGAAACCAGAAACATCATATCTGAACAAACTTGGTTAAGACTGGAAGGGTAATTTTGGAAAACAATTTGTGGCTTACCCAGGTCAGATTCCATGTGTTTGATTCGATATGAGCTAGGATTAATATCCTTGAATGCCGTTTATTGCTGGAAAGTTCTCTCCTTGTACCGAAAATATCTGATGGTTACGGACACAAATTGTATAATGTATACAATAGGCAAATACATGTTGGGATCTGTATAACAAGAAAGTGGTCATGTGGCGTAAATCCATTAAGTTAATAATGGAAGAAGTGGGCTTGGACAATGATCTCCTTCTTACTAACCCAGAAAGAGCCAAAAGAAAACTGTGGTTTACAGATTGGATTAACACCCGAAACACTTGCATGAAACTAAAAGTATTCACTAATCAACCATACTGTATCAAAGGACTTAACAATGCACAACAGTATTTGTTGAGATTTCCTGATCCAAAAACCAGATTAGCATACATGAGAATAAGACTTAATATCTGTCCCACCAATGAGGTACGCTTTATGAGGAAAATATCAGATAATGGTTACTGCAGGTTTTCCCAATTTATGAAACAAATGGAGACTTTGAAACATCTGATTGTTGCATGTTGTATTTAAGTAAGAGAAGATCAATTTATTTTAAACATTTGTTTAAGGAGCGTCTTATTACAGATTCTGAAATTCTACGGAAGATTTTGTATTACAGTCAAATTCCAAAAATGAATATAGCAATGGCAATGTTTATACAATCACTATCTTTGTAGGAACAGTTTGAGGTGATTGATTTCACTAAAATCTGCATATTGAATTAGTCTTCGAATGATTCTAATTTAAGAGAAAATCTGTTTGTTTTATTTTCTGCTATAGAGGTTATCTAATTATCTGTTTAAACAATTTGAAAAATGTAAATATTTTTATTGAATGATTTTCTCTCTCATTGTTTAAATTGATTCAATGTTTTATAAGTAATCCTATTGTAATTTTATATGTATTCTGTTAACTTGGAAACCTTTTTGCCTTTTTTATTCTGGGTTTTTTAATGTATATTTTCATGTATTATTCTACTTATTGTATGGTATATCTTTTTTTATTGTGTGTGTTTTCTTTTTTTGAAAGGCTGTTTTCACAGCTATATCAAATAAAAATAAAAAAGAAATAAATAATCAGACAGTTTAGTATGTTCTGGAGCTGTGAAGTAATTAACTTCTCTAGAACCGTTTAAAGTGAGGGCTGGCCTGCAATGGGTCTGAAATTGTTCAAGACCAAAGGATCCAGAGAGGATCCCTTTCCCAGAGGGATTTGCCCAGTTTGCACAAATATTTATAAGGTTGGCAACATATTCCATTCCATGGTAGCTATATGCATGGCTTCCTGTTGGTCATGAAATCCAGGCAAGATCCCCTTACTTGCCCATGGTTTTGCAATACACAGGAATTCCCTGGCTCCTCAGCTCTAAGCCTGCCATAGAATGCACTGTGGTGGATAACGTTTTTAGTTAACATAGAGCTACATTCCAGATTTACTGAAGGAAGTTGGAACATACATTGGTTTTCAATGAACCACTGCTGTGATAAAAAGGAGTGTTTCATTTATTTATTTATTTATTTATTTAATTGCATATAGTTTATAACAAACCTTTGCAATAACATTCAAACAGTATTCATTACAATACAAACAAATCGATATGTATCAACATTATTATTAAATAATAATTTAAATTCATAAGCAAAAACCTTTCCACATATAATCAAAAGGGTATTTTAAAATATTTTCCCATAAATTAAAAATTGCAATATTCAGTGACATTTCATGGCTATTGAAAATTCATGACCAAAACTGTTCTCTCTTAATCAGAAACAAACCTACCAAACAATTCATAGCGTAATTCAGAGAGGACATCACAGACAATCACAGGATGAAAAAGTGTATCAACATCATAAGCACAAAACTTACAGGTAAGCTCATTCTTCAAATTCTTTTGCCTAGAACCCATTACCTCTCTTGAAGAAATAAATTTAATTTAAAACACAACATATCTTGTCTATATTTTCTAGATGGATGCTTTTGTAGATAAAAAGGTAAGGAATTTTAAGCTTTCATTTAATATTTATATGGTATAAAAGATGGTAGTCCATTGCTAAGGCACAATATTGTTATCCAGTCAAGTGCAACAAAAATCTTTTTTTTACTCTTTTTGGAACAGCAGGAAGGTCCTCACCTGTGATGCTATAAGTGCCTAACAGTTCAGTTGTTGAGAGATATCACTCAGACAAAACCTTATAAGACTTTTGAGCCAATTTAAAGTGTGTAATACAAAGTTTTTAGACAGCAATAAAAGAGATCTAAACAGTTGGAATTGTTTCCACTATACACGGGCACCAAGTGAGATTAAACCCACCTTGTGTCTTCATACTAGTAGCAAAGGAGTGTTCAATGGATTTAACACCCAAAAGGCAGGTATTCAAATGTGGGCTAAGCCACCATACCTGCTATTTCAGTGCAAGGTATCCTATCAATGCAGACACTTGAAACTCCTCTGCTCTCCTGGATTCCCTGTTTTAAAGATAATTCTGTTACATTAAGGAAGACCTTGCAGAAAGTTGACACCAAGTTATTGAGAAACAAGGCCTATACCAGGAGCCTCCAATCTTTGGATACCCAGATGTTCTTAACTACAACTCTCATGAGCACCAGAAAGTGTAGGCAATGGTGAGGAACCATAGGAGTTGTAGAACAAAACAACTGCCAGGACGCAGGTTGCAGACCATTCGTTAATTTGAGGCCCAAGGTGTGCAATTAATTTGTGGAGATTAAGTTAGGAATGTTAAATGTGGATTAGTGGACACATAGGATGTTGATTAAACCTTCTCAAATATGTATTGTGCTTATTTCCACCTTGCAAACTGGTTTGTAATGCAATTTGGTGGTAGCTAGGTTTGATCCCCTGAGGGTTGAGTGAGTATCATGATGTCCGTAACAATTGTTTTCATTGATGGGTGACCTCTGGCTTGTTTTCTTTTTCCTTCTGACCAATTATGACTGAAAACATCAGGATACACTCAGATTTTCTCAAAGGGTAGAGTTTTATGGGTTTGTTAGTTGGTGCTGACAATGGGCTGATTTGGCATGAAAGAGTCTGTGTGACCTGGGGATTGGTGTAGCTGGACGAGACAATACAATGTTGTGCTCAGTTTTTGGTTGTGAGCAGTTCTTTTAGAATTACTTTTTTTTCCCATTGGCTAGTTTTTAAGATTTTGTCAGTTACCCAGACATTAGTGCATTTCTGTAAGGGGAATAGTAGGTTCACTACAGAGATTGTATGATTGATCATTGGGATAGATAGCAGTTTTAAAGGGTGCTACTGTTGGCCTATATCATGGTGTGGTACTTGCATACAAGCCATACGAGTCAAAGTGAGCCCGTGCCACTGGTTCTGACTACCACACATAAAGACATTTCTACTTCTGGCTATCCAAAAGGCTGAAACTGGCCAAATTGTTTGCTTTACCATTGTTATGTGTCTGACATCTTTTGACAAGTTTTCATCACTTGCTTGGATCTTCACTGTTTCATTGTTATTGATGTTTATCAAAGACTTCTTGTAAGAAGAGTTATGTGTGACTACAGAGAGTGATTTCTGCTTGTAGAGATCTGAGTTATTGCTTGGATTAATGTCATCAACTAGGTGCCATGAAATACACAGGATCAAACAATACAGATACTAACAGATCTTTTTGGAAACCTTTTTAGTAAGATTTCAAACAGGGGAAAACCAAACCGATCCCCCCCTGGGTCAACACCATGCAAAACATAACATATTCTGTGTCAGGGTAGTTGTTCACTGGGATATTGTGAGTCCTACTAGTAAACTGAAGATTAAGTGTCTCTCGGGAGAAGGTCAAAATGTTCAAGGTAAAGATTCACCAGGTTTTACTAAGCCAAGATCCTGGTAGCTCCCAGTTTCTTAAGAAAACACACAGAAGAAAGCTCTTTGCATCAGTTGGCAACAACAAAACTAGAAAGAAATCCAATTAAAGTATCTCTAACAATTCTTATCCCGATTCATCATGCTCATGTTCCCATCAGTCTCAGAAATGGAGTAAAATCTCAGCTTCTGGTGTTCACAGTTTTCTTGGCGGTGTTCTTGTTTAGCTATAATATGGGGGAAAACCTCCTCCTGAGTTTCAGGATGAAGCAACTCTGACATTCTGTTTGCCAACCACCGGCCAGGAACTCTGACATTATGTTTGCCAAGCTTACCCTATCCCCTAACAGTACCATCAACATCCACATGCTTTACCGTCCCCCAGGTCTCCCTTCAGACACATTATCCATCTACTCAGCGACAACCTAAAAAACTCCACCGAGACCCTACTACTTGGAGACTTAAACCTACGGTTCAATGATGCCCCACACACTCCAAAGGCCGCACTCTAGACTGGGTTGCATACCATAACTGCTTCACCACCATCACCTCCAATACAGCCATGCCATGGACAGACCGAAATTGTATTGATTTCTCCCTTGCCATTGGCATTAACTCTAAAACCACTACCTCTGCCCCCGCAGCAAAAGCAAGAAGTTCCAAGAAACTCACCCAGGAAAACCTCCACCCACACCTGAATATCCCAGCACTTGCCCCCCCTTTCTCCAATGTTCCCAACACCTTAGCAGACATTTACAAATACACTCTCACCAAAGCCATCAATGCTATAGCACCACTTGAAAGTAAAAAAGAAAAAAAGTCCCTGTACGCCAACTCCTGGTTCACAGAAGAACTGCAGGCCCTCCGCTCCCATAAAAGAGAGGCATTAAAAAACTGGCAATCTAACCCTAGCAAAACTGCTAAAAACTGCTTCAATCTAATCTCCTGCCAGTACAAAGCCACCATCACCAAAGCCAAAGCTAACTCGTCCGCATCTCAAATGCCAACTCGTAATCTAAGGAAATCTTCGCCATCTTCAATGAGCTCATCTCACCTCCTAACTTCCCAGATGAGATCATCGAAGATGAAGCATGGTGTGCCAGTATTCAATCTGCCATGCTAAACTAAATTGATCTCCTTCAAAAAAAAAATCCAGGGCCACTGCAAAGCCCTACCTTACCACCCCGGACCCAAACAAACAGTCTCCACTCCTTCTCCTACCAACCTCACCAAACCCCTCTTCCCTTTCAGCGACATCACTGGAATAGAAGTTATCAACCTCCTTAAAAACCTAAAACCTTCCATGTGCAAAGGGGACCTATGTCCACCTAAGCTCATCAAGGAATGTGCCGACCTTCTTGCACCGCTCCTGACAGCCTTTGTCAATTCTTCCTTCAGATCAGGCATTATCCCGGCAAGCCTAAAAGAGGCATGGGTCCGCCCTCTCTTAAAAAAGCCCACTCTAGACCCACTACAGCCTAACAACTATCGACCCATAACCACAGTGCCCTTCCTCCTCAAGATCTTGGATAAAGCAGCCCATAGCCAGATCCAACACTTCCTTGAAGTTCATTCCATCCTCGGATCCAGACAATCTGGCTTCCGTAAAAGGATACGGCACGGAAACAGCTCTGGTAGATCTAAGAAATCAGATCACCCAAATCATGGACGAAGGAAAACCAGCCCTATTGCTACTTCTTAATCTCTCAGCTGTTTTGGATTTAGTGGACCACAAAACTCACACCCTACCCACTCGGCTAACTTCTCCAAAGGAGCAGCTCTCTGGGTCACCTACTTCCTGGAAGGCAGGGCAATGAAAGTATTTTCTAACATAGCCAACGCAGCCCCCACAACCATCCACTGCGGAGTCCCACAGGGCTCCTGCACAGCACCCACACTGTACAACCTGTTCACGAAGCCCCTCTTCCACAAGCTAGACGCACTTGGTATCGATACTCAGGTACTCCTCCCACTCACTGAACTGTATAACAAAGATTCCAAAGCACTTCACCTAATATACTCCACCATCCAGGCCTGGATGGCAACTAATGGCCTCTGCCTCAATGGGGAGAAGACGGAAATCATCATATTAGGTCAAAAAAATACACCAGCTAAACTCGACAGGCACTACGCTAACTTCACAATCGACAACATGATTATCCCTGTCTCCACATCTGTGAAGACTTTAGGAGTCTACACAGACTCCACACTATCCATGACCAGGCAGGTCAGCACCATCACCTCCGCCTCAGCACACACTACCAAGCTTATAAAGGCCATAAAACCATACCTATCTAACCCCAACTGTCTATCAATAGCCAGAGCCGCCATTGGGGCCACACTAGACTATTGTAATGCCCTTCTAGCAGGTACATCTGAAAAAAACCTACATCGACTCCAAATCACACAGAACAATGTGCTTTGAGCAGCCTTAAGCATCCCCAAAAAGCAACATATCTCCCAGGCCAGACAAGCAGCTCATTGGCTCCCGGTTAAAGAGCGCATCACTTTCAAAATCCTCACCCTCACACACAAATGTCTCGCCCTCACAGCACCATCCTATCTATCAGAGACTATGGGGGTCATTACGACCTTGGAGGTAACCATGCCGCAATTTGCGGCATGGTTACCCCCTTACCGGGTACCAGGTCCGGGTTCTGTGAATGAGGAATTGCCGGACCATTCCAACCCTGGAGGACCCGGTAATTCCTCATTCAAGGAACCCGGACCCAATACATCCCCATTCCCATTCGAGCCCCCATAGGGCTCAATGGGAATGGGGAGGGAGCTAACATTGGTCCCATTAATAACAGGCCCGTTGTTAGCTCCCTGGTCTGCTAGTGGGACCCGCTAAGGGCGCCTGGTATAGCGGGACCCGCTAAGGGCGCCAGGTTTTACCATGCGCCCTTTGCGGGTCCCGCCAGCAGACTCGTAATAGGGCGGTCAGGGGTTGACGGCTCCGGCACCATTACCAGCGCTGTTAACCCCTTACCGCCAACCTCGGAATGAGGCCCTATATCTAAATCCATGTCCACTCGGCCCATCAGGACTCAATACACTAACCAACTTCACACCCCACGCATCAACAGGACTAAAACTGGTGGGCTAGGCTACCCTTACATTGCAACCAAATTATGGAACGCACTACCCACCGACATCAGAACAGAAAACTCATACCTTGCTTTCAGAAAAAAACTCAAAACCTGCCTCTTCATCTAATCCTTGAATGCCTTGTTTTCTCTCATGCTTGTAATGTAAACAGTCTTCTGTTTCTCGAATCCTCGGTAACTAAGAAAACTCTCTGTAACAAGCGCCACTATGCCTCCGGGCTGCTGCACACTCTACAAATTCGAATAATTAAAATAAATGAAGTGGAGTCTGTTGGCTTACCAGCCAACAGACTCCACTTCATTTATTTTAATTATTCTGTACTAAGCATTATGTTGAAGCCAGCCTTGAACCAAAGCTGGAGCCATAGGAAATCACCCTAGGATGATGGTTCTTAACATGCCTCTCCCCAACTCCTATCTCTTGCTACTCTTTGATGTCTCACCATATGGTGTAGCTAGGAGACCTGCCCTTATTGCTCGCCACACCCTGGCACAGCCCTCGAGGAAGACTCCCAGTGGTTCTATGTTAATTCGCCAAAACGAATTACTTCATGGTTATTGACTTCGAAGTGATTCTATGAAATGTTACTTCTTTTTATTAATTTTTATTTGGGTGACCCCGTGCCTCCCTTCCCCTTCACTACTACCAGACCCCAAACCAGTCCCCACCCCCTTTTTGCCCCTTAACCCACAATTACTTATATATAATTCAAAGTAATTACTTCAAAGTTGAATACTCTGAAGTCATTGTTATTGTTGAAATAACGGGAGACCCTACCAGTTTGTTGGGTTCAGGTGTGGTTAATTCTGCTCGGGCCTTTGAAATTGGTCACCCTGAGTTCCTTGTGCTTTGTTATAATTTAGCTCCACCCTCCCACCACCAGTGACCGAGCCTTCATATAGAACATCTGGAATGTTCACAGCGACAGAGCATGAGGGAAGTCCTCGGCATGAACGGTGAATGCTGTGCATAATTATCTTCACTCACTCTCTGCGGCATTCTCCTTATGTAAGTTAGCGACCCTCATTCTGTCTTCTTCATATTTCTGCTCAGTGTCATGAGAGCAGTCTGTTAGAGTGGAAGAAACATGGAAGAATCATGTAGATCTTTTTTTCTGCATAGTAGATGCTTACTAATGCAGTCTTGGATTGCCAAGGAGCATTATGATTGGCCATCCAACCTACAATCCTGTGATTTCCTGGGCAGTGTCCCATTTTGGCCTGATGTGACCATCCCATGCTACCCCCTGGTGGCAGGGTGGGTTATACAGTCACTCCTCCCCATGCTGCCCATGGGGCAAGCCTCATGCATGGAAATCCCCTTTGTAACTCCACTATTCATTATTGAGGTCAGGCAGGAGACCCCATCACACAGGAAATGCTTTGGACTACAACTCCCAAAATATGTAAACATTGAATATGCTAGCTACATCTGACTGGAGCTATAGGCCAACCATCTGGAAAGCCAATTTTTGCAGGCTAAGAAGACGAGGAAGACAGCATGAGCAGTGTTTTTCACCAACCATCCCGCAGGGGCAAGCATGGTTTCTCAACACTCTAGAGTGTCACAGAGGTCAGGGTCTAGTGCAGCATTCCCACAGGTCCCTTGGCACCGTCTTTAAGTGGCTCACTAGTTGTCCCAGCTGCTGTTAACGATGTAGCAGCTAGAAATCTCCTTTTGGAGAAGTGGAGACTAGCACCGGAGGAACGAAAACAGTGGGACAAGGTCGCAATGGAGTGGGACAGGGCCAACATGGAGCTTCGCAGACTGACACTCCATGCGAAGACGGAGATCAACAGATTGACCTCTAGCGAAAGCATTGGTTGTGGCTCAAACAAGGGTTCCTGGGATAAACCCCAGCGCCACATCCCCAAACACTAAGTGCAGGTTTATGGGGTGGTGAAGAATATTCTTGACTGGTTTGAAGCGCACAAGCTTGCTTTTCAGCTACAGGAGGTGGATGAGGTACTGTGCAGTGCAGCCCTGATGAGTTGCCTGCCGACACCAGGGACTGATGCAATTCTCCAGTTATTTCCCGAGGAAATGCCCATTCATGAGAGAGCATGAAGTCAGCCCTCATCAGGAAGTTCTTTAAAACCCATAAGCAGTGGCTCAAGAGCTTCAGAGAGCTCATAACGAAAGTGGGCAGACATTTGAAGCGTTCACACACTTGTCAAAATATCTGAGTAGGTGGGTGGCTGGTAAAAAAAGTTGACACATTTAACAGTATGTACAATTTCATTGTGTGTGTGAGCACTGTAGGGGAGGCATGGTATCACAAGTATGACACTTACACAATGGGTACAGTGTGTAAAACCTTTATTGAAATTGTTGGGGTTGGAGAAACTTCTACTTTGCCCTATAACTAAGATGGGAGTGGTCTCGACCATCAAATAATAAATAACGCAGTCCTAGTGGAGTCTGTCAAATCAAAATGGCCTATGCTAACAAAAACCTAATGCCTGCCCTATTTCTTGTAAAAAAAAAGTGTATAAAGGAGAAATGTATGCAAAAGGAAAAATCAGTGTTCAATGAATGAATGTGGTTGAACCAGCTCTCCTCTCCACGTCAGACCTCACAGAGTAAGGCTGTCCCTGATTGCAGGATGACACACTCTGGCTCGGTTCCCAACACAATAAACATTTCCAAAACGTTAAAGTCTCTTTTCCAAAATAGTGTTTCAACCAAAAAGTTCACAAAGGTCCCCCTCTGTCAGGTTCAGACATTTTACCACACAGTTCTTGTAGGTCCCCCTCTGGTGGCCTCAGAACTCTCACCACACAGTTCTCGTAGGTCTCCCTCTGTCAGGCTCAGACCTATCACTACACAGTTCTCGTAGGTCCACCTCTGTCAGGCTCAGACCTCTCACAATAATGTTCAACAAGGGGCCCCCCGTCCCCAAGCTTATTTCACCTTGGTTCTCCCTCTGTCGGGCTCGGGCCACTTTCAGATGTCAAAGACTTTCAAATGTGCCTGGCTTTCTTTACAGACCACTGCAGGACAACTTTGACTCAAAGTTTACAGTTCAACTTTTAGTCTCCCCTTCTCTAGAAGTTAAACTTCTTTATTTCACTTTTGCTGTGCATTTGCTTTTTTGCTTCAAACTATTTACTTTTCACAGAGACTTTCGAGTGGGCTACTTCCTTTCGCCGGACCACTCTATTACTTAGTATCGCTGATTTTGCAGCTGTCTTTTACTTCAAAGTTCATTCACAGGTCTGCCTTTCCTCGCACCTCATTGACACGCGTGCATCCTTCACTTGTGATAAAATGTTACTACTTCAAATTTTAACACACACCGGTCTTTCATGTAGCTTGCCAACTCACCGGCTATGTGCGTCTTTTCTTGGTTTTGCGATTCCCAATTCATGAGTCAAGTTTAATACCACAGGCTTGGCATCGCCTCTCCAACTCTGACGTTTACCCAGGAGAGTCCCAGGTGTCCTTAAAACATAATGCAGTCTTCACTTGTGGGATCTGGCCTCCTCCATGGGTTTTTCATGGCCTGTAGGAGGCAATGACCTCCACTAGGGAACTCTTGCGGTTTTTCGACCTGCTGATCTCGTCCCTTTGTCCATCGCTCTGCTCTAGTAGGTTTGCCCTCATCCCAGAAGCCCTGTTCGTACTCGTGTTCCTCCTTACTCAGAGTATGTCTTTGGGTTCTATCTTTTATTTGTGTGAGGGGAGCTAATTGGTATGGGGTGTATGAACTTAGAATCAAGTGCCTGACTTTGCCTTACCCGGTTAGCGGGACGATGATTGAAAAATAATGTTGTTACTCTCAGTCTCAGTCACCCTCTTCCTTGCCCAGTGTTTGTGTAAAAACGGGGTGGAGGGAGTTGGGACCTCGGAGCATCCTAAAACATCAGATGGCTTGGATAAACAAAATAGCCGGGAATACTGCATCTGACCATCGGCAGCCTCACCCCCACTCCCAAAAGACCCCTCACGCAGGTGATCCTCCAGCACTCATCCACCCTCAGGGTCTGGATCCAAAGGCGATGACTGTGCCCTGGCCACCTGAGAGAGAGATCCCCGGGGACTAGCGGGTGAGACACTCTCTGGTTTCTCACAACATGTATTGAAGAATTGTGAGGTTGACCTACAGCAGCATCTTGTGTACAACACTATCACAGACCCAAGGAAGCTTGCAAAGTACCTGAGTCCAGAAAAAGGCTCAGATAAGCACACCCAAACCGGAAGAGAAATCCTCTGACAATCTGGGCCATAGGAAAGGGAATTCTGCTTGCAAGGGCTTACCCAAGCAAGCCATAGTGAATGTTGGACTCGTGGAGGAGGCCATCATTAGTGTGGGCCTCCTAGAGGTGGTATTTATTTGATCTATTTATTGGTTATTTATAATGTGCACTAGACAGCAAAAATTGTGTTTCAAGACGCCCTTTCCACTAGGCCAACACTGAGCGGGAGCAGTACCGGGTCTTCAGAAGAGATCCCAGTTTCCAATAACACTCAACTCTATTTAGGACATGTGTATATCAATGGAAACAAACCTCCTGCGGTCCGAGACACTGCGGCTAGCCTCACTGCTGTCACCCGGCAGTGGGTATAGGCAGGCCACTATATTGATGAGCCTGATTGTAGCATCAGTGGACTTGACAGAAATAGTAAGTGCCTCTTGGTGATAGTAGAGTTCAGCTGGTGAGGTAAAATGACCCAGCACCATGTAGCAGTGAAATACTCCATCCCTGTCCCATGTCTGTTGGGTAATGATCTTCCTTATCCTGAGATAGTCGCAGCGGCTACCCGATCAAGGACCAAAGAGGTTGCCAGATTAAGCACTTTCAGAGCCTTAGGGCCTGGAGTGCTTCCAGAGGGCCTGTTGGAAGGACCGGCATGGCCAGTAGCCCCTAGTCCAGTTCCACAGACTGCTGAGTCTCCTACTCCTGTGGGAG
Source organism: Ambystoma mexicanum (assembly GCF_040938575.1). Lineage (NCBI taxonomy): Eukaryota > Metazoa > Chordata > Amphibia > Caudata > Ambystomatidae > Ambystoma > Ambystoma mexicanum. Next base: position 837,015,537 of record NC_090923.1, read on the forward strand.
AGAGGCCAGTAACCACTGAGGACCCTCCTTTGGAAGCAGGGGACTCAGTGACTTTAGAGTTGTCTGGCACAGCACAGGAACATGAGGTGGAGGACCAGGTGAGCTCAGATCTGAAGGGCCTGCCCAAGCTGAATGAGTTTGCATCAGCTGGGGGTCCAGATCAGACTTATTTCTTTAAAGCCCAAAAAGAGTCCCACTCTGGTGGGCCTGCAGAAGCAGACGGAAGAGCATGCTAAGGACGAGGCCCCTGGACTGTTCAAAGTGTACTGGGAGGATGGACTCCTATACAGTGAGCCAAAAGACTCTGAGGGCAAGGGCACCAGACAGTTAGTGATTCCCCAATGCCACAGAAAGTTCCTTTTGGATTTGGTTCACCAAATTCCTTTAGTGGGTCACTTGGGAGTGACTAAGACATCAGACCGGCTCTCTGTGCACTTTTACTGGCCACAGTTTGGCATAAAAGTTAAGGAATGTGTCGGTTCCTGCACAAATTGTCAAGAGCCTGGCAAGTCAGGTGGTGCCACAAAGGCCCCCCTAGTTTTACTACCCATGGTTGGGCGACATTTTGAGAGAATTGGCATGGATATTGTGGGTCCTTTGGATCCTCAAACCAGCTCAGGGAACAGATACATCTTGGTGGTGGTAGACCACACCACAAGGTTAACTGAGGCTGTCCCTCTGAGGAGCATCAAAACCCCCATGGTTGCAAAGGCTCTTATTGGGATATTCTCCCATGTTAGATTCCCCAAGAAAGTAATTTCAGATAGGTGATCAAACATCATATCTGCGTATATGAAGGGTATGTGGGAAGAGTGTGGAGTCACCTACTGGTTCTCTACTTCCTTCCATCCACAAAGAAATGGGCTTGTTGAGTGGTTCAACAAGACCTTGAAAGGCATGATAGGTGGCTTGGAAGAGCACCTGAGCAGAAAATGGGATATTCTCCTGCCATGCCTTCTTTTCGGCTACAAGGAGGTGACCCAGAACAGAATAGGGTTTCACCCCTTTAAGCTTCTGTTTGGACATCCTGTACGAGGTCCCCTCAGTCTAGTGAAGGAGGCATGGGAGGGCAACACCTCAATCCCTACGCGAGATGTGGTGGCCAATGTACTTGGCCTTTGGGCTATAATGTCAAAGTAATTGCAACAGTCGACAAAAAAACCTAAAGGCCAGCCAGGAACTGATGAAGCAATAGCACGACCAAAAGGCCACAGTGACAGTCTATTCTCCAGGCGAGTGTGTGTGGATTATGGAGCCTTTCAAACGCAATGCTCTTCAGGACAAGTGAACTGGACCTTACTGTGTGCTGGAAAAAGTCAGTGAGGTGAATTATCTCATTAACGTGAAAGAACCTAAACAGATGTGCAGGGTGTTTCACATCAACCGGTTAAAACCCAGTTATAGCTGGGATGTCTTGGTCATTGCATTAGTGACTGATGGAGAGACTGAGGAAGAGATTGATCCCCTCCCAGACCTACTAAACACTAAAGCCACAGATAGGTCCATTGAAGGTGTCAACCTTGCAACTGACCTGTCAGAATAGCAACTGACAGACTGCTGCTGTTTAGTGGGACAGTTTGCTGGTAGATTTTCACTGACACCAGGCCATGCAAATTGGTGCACCCTTGATGTGGACACTGGCGAGAGCAAGCCGGTGAAGAGAAAGAGTCACTGGATGTCTGATACGGTCAGGGACAGCACAAAGGAGGATGTTTCCAAGATGCTGTTCTTATGAATGATAAAGCCATCACACAGCCTCTTGGCTAGCAGATTGTTACCAGTCCCTAAAAAGACCAGTGGTGGGCAGACTGAAGTTTGCTTTTGTGTGGACTACAGAGGGCTCAATTCTGTCATGTAGACAGATGCTCACTCCATTCCTCAGGCAGATGAACTCATTGACACGCCTGGTGCTTTCAAGTACATGAGTTCCTTTGACCTCAGGGCATGGTACTTGCAGGTCGGCTTGACAGATTGAGCAAGAGAGAGGTCCACATTCTCAACCACAGAAGGACATTATCAGTTCACTGTGATGCCCTTCAGATTGAAGAAGGCCCCTGCCACTTTTAAGTGGATGGTAAACCAGGTTTTGTCTGGGCTGGAAAACATTGGTTTAGTCTATTAGACTACTTTATAAGGGGCAGAAGCCTGTATTCAAACCCAGTTTGTTAGGACCAGCGTTGACACATTTACCCGCAAGACTTCTTGAATGTCTGATAAAGACACTTGTTAGGATTGCACTCTGTGGCACATTTAAGGCCTCAGGTGTGGAACATTTGGTGAGAGTAGTTAATGGCTCTCATGAGTGCAACAAATGTCACATGTTTTTAAGTTGTCTTTTTCTACTATTGGAGCTGTGTGTTTAGGGGTATGACTCTGGCTGGAAACAACCTGCTGACATACGGTGATTTGCCCAGGTTCACTCAATTTGTTAAAGTAGTTTTCGCTTTATCTACCTGTGCCACATCAGCGTTATAAAAGTCAAGCTTGCTTCATAAATGCACTTTCAGTGCAGTTGCACTCTAGCAGTGTCAGATTCTCCTTCAGGCCCAGTCAGCGGTATGGACTCTAGCAGTGCACACTTCTTCTAGCAGGGTGCTAACAGTGGTTTAGGACTGAAGTAGTGTAAGCTTCCTCCAGAAACACAATGCTAAAAGGCCCCAGCAGTCCCTTCTAGTCATGTCGGACCCCAGTAGTGTGAGCTTCCTCCAGCAGTGCCCAAGCAGCGTGGGATTCCTCAATAATTGCACAGTCTTGTAATAGCACTCTATCTTCCTCCTGGGGTGCTCTATCACTGCTCTAGTGCTCTAGTAGAGTGAGCTTTTTCCACACATACACTCAGTGCTATTGGACCTTAGCATTGCCCTACCAGTGTTGTAGAATCTACCAGGAGGATGGACACACATGTTCAAGGGAGACAAGAGCGGGGGAGGGAAGGTGTCAACATAGTGTTGTGTGTGTTGAGTGAACAGGAGAGGGAGAGTGCCACTCCCAAGGACTCTAAATGTGGGCTCAGTGTGGGCCAGACACCTTTATGATAATTACTTGGAAGCAATAAGAGAGGACTCATGCGACCAGGCCCCGCCCATCACCCCAAAAACAGCACCACCCGCTAGTGGTGCTATTTTTTTACAAATCCAAATTCAAGGGGGAGGGAGGCTGCAGAAGAGCACCACACCCTGCCACCTGAACACACAGGAGGTGCCCCAAGTCCCCCGCAAGTGGGGGTAGAACAGCACTGCACCACCTATTGGTCACCATCAACAGGCGCAACACCACCTGCTGTGTTGTACACAACTCCGACTCCAAGGATGATGGATGCTGCAGGACATCACCACACACAGTCAATAGCACACACAGAAGGCACCCCACTATTTACAGAGACAGACGTTTTGCCATGAAGGGGAAGTGTCCTCACCGGGAACCTTAGTTGGCCCGCCACCCATATACATGGTCAGACGTGCAATAAAGGAGACCAGACACAACATGTCTTTACACGTCTCTTTATTCTTTATTAACTAATGGCTTCCTTTTTGTCCCCATCACTTCCCTTCTCTGGCCCCCCAAATGGGCCCTACCACATAAAGAGGCTAACAGGCCTCATAACAGCATGACACTGCCCCCATTCCTGAACTCAATGGAGATTCACTCAATTTCTTCTATCAGTTTCGTGGGCTTTATCCTGACCCTCACCGGCGTCCTGATGACCAGCATACAGTACTCGTCCTGAACAAGGGTTGTCGAGGGTCCTCCGTCACGTCCCACTCCTCCTCCGATGCCTCACTGTCCCCCAGATATGACTTGTCAGAGTCTCCTAGCGTCTCTTCTTCTGTGTGCTTGCCTCAGAACATTCCGTCTCCTATTTTCTTGAAGTGGGACACGTTGCGCGTGATGGACCATCCCTCACTATCACTTGCAGTGATCATGGTTCCATTCCAGTGAGACACAGAGAATTTCTTGGGGGCAAATGTGTTGTCCTCTTTCCTCTGCTTCACCTGCTTGACCAAGACACAGTCTCTGATGTCCATCCCAGACTCTTTGGCTCCTCTCTGCGTATCCGCTGCCTCTTTCATTGCCTGTTTTGCAGTGGCATCTCACGCCCTCACCTCACCGGCATCCGGCTGGTCCATTTCCTCGTTGGGATTGTATGAGAGTCATGTCTGGATCCATTGGCCAAACATAAGGTCAGCCGGTACTCGCCTGTAGAACAATGCTGGCTGTGTCTGTAATCTCTCAAGAATTGGTATAATACTTGCTCGAATTACTTGCCTGTAACATGAGCAATCTGTAAAGTTCTCTTGATGCTGGACATGAATTGTTCTGCCAAGCCGTTGGCTGGTTGCCAAATGGGTGTTATCTTGCGATTTTTAAAGCCCATAAAGTTAAAAATGTTTGAAAGTCATGACTCATGAATGGCGGTCTGATGTCCGACCTGATGATGTTCTGGATGCCGTAGGCTGTGAGGATGCTGTCCAGAACTGGGATGACTGCTGTAGCAGCAGTGAAGGGAATGATCTTGACCTCTGGGAATCACAAGTAATCATCGATTAGCACAAGTACATATGAGCCATCTCTCAAGGTTCGAAAGAAGTCGATTGCCAATTCCTCCCAGACACCATCAGGCAGACATGACATCTGCAATGGATGAGGCTTTGGGGGGATGGGGCAATGACCTTGCATATGGCATAGTTCTGCAGTGTGCTTTCCACTCTGCTGTCGAATTCAGGACACCATACTTCCTGGGGAAGCAGTTTCTTAGTCGAGGTGGTACCCTGATGGCCTTTGTGGGTGAGGTCGATTACCCTTTGGCAGAGGGATCTGGGTAGTACAATCTTGCAGCCTTTGATTGATTGAGGTATTTGTAAGCGTGCACACAACAGACCAAATTGAATCCTGGCACAGTAGGACTATATCATCAGAACAAAAGTATAATCGCCAATCACATGATGGTAGTAGTCCGTAGGTCAAACGGAAAACCTAATTTAAAAAGATGCATTTTTAATCCTGCTCGGAATGTTAGGAGCGTGTTTGTTTTCCTTAAATTCAGAGGGAGACTGTTCCACAATCTAGGTCCAAAGACCGAGCATCTGCAATCTCCCCTATAAACACATTTTGTCCTGGGGATAATGAGTAGATGCTTGTCTTCCAAAATTAAGGCACGAGTGGGTTGGTTTCAACCTGTCCCTCAGATAACTTGGTGCCGGACCATTTATACATTTAAACACCAAGCAGCCAACTTTGAACTTAATGCGACCCTCCCCTGCTAACCAATGGGGAGAACAGGGAAAACCAGTGGTTGGGGTGTGTTTTGGTACTCCAAAAACTAATCTAACCACTGCATTTTGTGCCCTTTGCAAACAATGGATCTGTTTGGCAGGGGCTCCTGCAAGGAGGCTGTTGCAATAATCCAGTTTTGAGTTAACTAGGGCTGGCACGGTCATTCTGCGGCACATAGCGGATGGCTTGTCATAACAGCTAGATATTATAGAATGCCGACTGAACTTTTGCTGAGACTTGACCATCGCAGCCCAAATCACTCTGCCATATGCACCCTAAATGTTTTACTTTAGAGGCATACTTCAGTCTTCAACCCAAAAATAGAGGTGAGGGCGGGCTGCTATCCCCATCCAATCGATGTTTCGGTCCGAAAATAATCACCTTTGTTTTGCTTGGATTAAGCTGCAGCCCCTTTAGTCCCATCTATGCCCCTATTTCTTCAAGACATCTACCCACCTTGATGAGTGAATCATCTACATCATCAAGTCTAATATGGAGCTGCGTGTCGTCAGCATATGATTGAAAACTGATGTTATGGTTTTCTAATCTGTCCATCAGTGGGCCGAGGTAGATATTGAACAGAAGGGGGAAAGCACAGAACCCTGTGGGACCCTACAACATTGTGAAAGAATTTCTGACAGGGAACCCCACAACTGTACACACTGTCTGCGCCCCGCCAAAAAGGATTCAAACCAATCTGAGGCACTTTCAGCGACATTTCCTATGTTTTTTAAGCGAGCCAGCAAAACACTGTGGTCCATCTTATGAAACACTGCGGATAGATCGAGCATTACAAGTAAGGATAATTTACCATCATTCCCTGTTTGCAACAACTCGTCCCATACCACCATCAGCGCTGTTTCAGTCCCAAATATGGGCCGGAATCCTGATTGCAATGGATGTAGCAGGCCCTCTTCTTCAATATATTCCTGGAACTATGATGTGGCCACGTTTTCCAGGATTTTTCCCCGCCAGCGAAGGCCTGTAATGGGACAATAATTCTGAAAGTCATCAGGGTCAGGATTTGACAGCATAGGGGAGATGACTGATGGTTTCAAATCAACTCGTACAATCCCCTGAGTAAAGGACGCATTTTTGAACGTAGTCATAAATGGGGCTAAATCTGACGAAATACGCTTTGCAGCGTATGCGGGTCAGGGGAAGAGTGAATTATTAGTTTGTTTTAAAGCCAACAGAAGGGTAAAGATATTCTCTTCTGATACTATCCTAAACGTTAACGGTGGACTCTTGAAAGTTCCCCCTTCCTTTGACATAATGGTGAGTCCCAGTCTGCCCCAGTCACTCTGTGAGAGGAGCTGCAGCGACGTGTGTTTGGACGCTTTGGTGTTTTTTTGTCACTGCCCCTTTAATTTTGAGACTCTGCTGGAGACTCTGCCTTAAAAGGTGTAAGTGTGCGCGGAGCACAGCGCGGAGTCCCATGGTGAGTCCCAGTCTGCCCCAGTCACTCTGTGAGAGGAGCTGTAGCGACGTGTGTTTGGACCCTTTGGTGTTTTTTTGTCACTGCCCCTTTAATTCAGAGACTCTGCTAGAGACTCCACCTTAAAAGATGTAAGCGTGCGTGGAGCGCCGCGCGGAGTCCCATGGTGAGTCCCAGTCTGCCCCAGTCACTCTGTCAGAGGAGCTGCAGCGACGTGTGTTTGGACCCTTTGGTGTTTTTTTGTCACTGCCCCTTTAATTCAGAGACTCTGCTGGAGACTCCACCTTAAAAGGTGTAAGCGTGCGTGGAGCACCGTGCAAAGGTGTAAGCGTACGTGGAGCACCGTGGCAGACTGGGGCAGACTGGGACTCACGTGGTGAGTCCCAGTCTGCCCCAGTCTGCCACGCTGCAAGGAGCAAGGTTTGGAACTGATTGAAATGATTGACATTGCAACCACAGGGCCTCAAACGCGGATGCAGACTTTACACGAACGCGAGTGATGAATGCGGACAAAACAATCATCACTGCCGACGAGGCAAGCGAAGGGCTGAATGGGCTGAATGGGTCAGTCGTGTTGGGGGGCGGTCCTGAGCCCCCCGCTGCGTTCCCGTAAGCCCCCCCCACCTGAAAGGACACACGCACACAGCCTTTCGGTTCGGGCTTCCCGGTCGCTCTGCTCGCGGCCGGGAACGCCCCTTTATTTATACATTCGGCGGCAGCATGCTACGTCACGCCGCCGCGTAAGCCCGTCACTACGGGCAGCGCCACACTCCTTTTTCGGGAGGAACCACAACAACGGCACTTTTACTGATCATAACTTTAAACACATTTATACTATAAACCACCACTGCACACCCAACACCCCTTTATTGTCAACCACCCGGATCCCTTCATCACAGTTTACATGCTAAGTGTCCAAGAACATACTCGCTGAGGTAAGCAGGTTTCCCTCGCCCAGCCCTCTGGGGGTACCTCCTGCCTACCTCCGGCCCGTGGTGTCCCTCAGCTGCGGCTCCCCGGATTGGGGAGTCTGGGGTCTCGTCCCGGAAATCTCCAGCGTCGGGGTCCTCTGGTGGGTCAGGTTCAGGCGGAGTTTCAGTCCGGGGATCACCCAGTTTCTTGAAGAAACTCACATTCCGGGTGACGACAGATAGCCCATCCGAGGCCGTCACCATGGATCCCTTGACAGCCACAACATCCAAAGGCTCGGGTTCATAGGGGAGTGAGAGCTTCCCATGGGGGTGTCGGTTGCGGACTAGAACTTCGTCTCCCGGCTCAAGCCGTTGAGGCCAGAGACCCCGTCGCAGGTTTTCTTGGTCAATTCTCACTCGCCTTTCCGTTGCAACCCTCTGGTTGTCAATCACTCCCGGTTCTTTCTCCCCAACCTCAGGGAGCAGACCTTGGGGACATCTCTTGAACAGCGCTTCTGCGGGAGCCACTCCAGTCGAGGCATGCGGGGTGGTTCGATACACCCGCAGGAATTGGTACAGGGCCCGTTGTAGGGGTTGACCCTGTCCCTGGGCGATCCGGAATGTCTTATTAAGAGTCCGCATGAGTCTCTCCGTATCGCCATTGGCTCGGGGCCACAGCGGTGACACCTTCCTGTGCTGCACCCCGCAGCTCTCCATTAGCTCGGAGAACCGCTCACTTTGGAAAGGAGCCCCATTGTCTAAGCACAGGGTGTGGGGAAAACCGTGGGCCGCAAAGATCTTCTCCACCGCCACCACCACATGCTCAAACGCCACGGATTCGACAAACTCCACCTCTGGATATCTAGAGTACTCGTCGACAATTGCCAGGAAGTGGGTGCCCACCGACGTCGATCCAAAATCCGCGTGGACGACCTCCCAGGGCCGGGTGCCTGGGGGCATCACTTCTATTGCTGGCTCCCGTTGCAGAGGAGAGGCTGCCTGACACCACACGCATGCCGCTACAAAGTCATCCACCTTCTTTTCTAGTTCGGGAAACCAGACCTTCAACCGGAGTCGCGCCTTGGTCTTGGCCGCGCCTTGGTGTCCATGGTGTGCCAACGTGATGACCTCCCTCACTTTTGACAGGGGGACGACAATCAGGTCACCGCGGAGCAGCAGGCCCGACTCCGAAAACGACAACTCGTCCTTCACTTTCCACAGCTGCTCAAGCGTCGTTCTGGCCTCATGTGTCCGCCCGGCCAAAGCCTCGAGGACGGACTTCCAGGAGCCGTGTTGCATCGAGTGCCTCAGTACTTCAAAGCATTCGTCTTGGGCCGCCGCGGCCTCCAGCTCCGCTAGCGGCATCACGTTTGGTGTGGCCGCCTCCACCACCATCTGTACATGGCTGTCAGCCTCTTCTTCACAGACATCGTGCCCCTCTCCCCCGCACACCCCCGGGTGGCGGGACAGGTAGTCTGCTGCATTGTTGGCCACAGGCCGGTACACCAGGGTGACAGAATACTCAAGGAGGGCGAGCATCCACCTCTCAATCCTTGCCGGTGGCTTTGACGATGACCCCACCGGGATTGGAAGCAATGGCTTGTGATCGGTTACCACCGTCACCGGACGACCCAAGACATAGAGCCGAAAATGTCTGCAGCCCCACAGCACCGCCAGGGCCTCCCGCTCGATCTGGGAGCACCTCTGCTCAGTCTCTGACAGTGCCTTGCTGGCATATGCCACTGGCCGAACTCCCCCGTTACGATCCACCTGAGTTAGCACGGCCCCCAGGCCAAAAGGACTGGCATCAACAACGATCTCTGACTCCAGGGCTGGGTCGAAGAATGCCATGGTGTCTTCCGTCGTGAGGGCAGCTTTGATGTCCTCAAAAGTGGCCTGCTCAAGTGGGCCCCAGTGCCACGCTGACTCCTTCTTCGTCAGGGCCCGGAGTGGTTCCGACCTTGAGGCGAGGTTTTGGATGAAACGTCCACAGTAGGTCACCATCCCCAGAAAACTCCTCACATCTGACACCGACTCGGGAGGTTGTGCCGATTTGATGTCCTGGACCTTTCTTGGATCGGGCGATACCCCTCCCTCCTTGAACACGAAGCCGAAGAATTCAATGGAGGTGCGCATGAACTCACATTTTTCCTTATGCAGGGTAAGGCCCAGTGACTGGAGTCGTTCCAGGGTTTTACCAAGCCTCCTCATGTGGGCTACCTCTGTCTTTGCGAACACCAGAATGTCATCGCTGATGTTGAGGACGCCCTCGAGATTTGCCAGGGCGCCCCTGATGATGTTCTGGAACACCTCGGCGGCAGATGACACTCCAAAGCTCAACCTCTTGTATCGGTACAACCCCCGGTGGGTGGTAAATGTTGTTATGTACCTGGACTCAGGGTGAAGAACGACCTGGTGGTAACCTGCTCGGAGATCCAATTTCGAGGAGAACTGAGCCCCTTGTACTTCCGCAATTATGTCGTTGATCGTGGGCGTGAGATGCCGCTCCCTTTTTATTGCCTTGTTAGGGAGCCTCATGTCGACACAGATGCGGACCGAATCAGGCTACTTAGGTTTTCTGGCCACCACGATCGGAGACACCCAGGGGGTCGGGCCCTCCACCTTTTCGACAATGTCCAGGTTTACCAAACTGTCCAGCTCCTTGTCCACTTGCTCTCTCAGATGAAACGGTACCCTGCGATGTTTCAGGGCAATCGGTTGGACCGACTCATCAATGTGAAGCCGAACCGGTTCGCCGGTCATCTTCCCGATCCCACTGAAGAGTGCTGCGTACTTGTCTAGGAGATCATTGATGTCTTCCAAATAGACTGAATAGGCAAAACTGACAATCCCCAGGGCCTCGGCAGCGGCACAGCTGAGCAGGGTGTTGTCACTCACATGAGTCACATAGAAGCGAGCCTTGATCTGTGAGCCGTCATGTTCCACACAGGCTACAAAGGCATCATCCAGTGGTATCGGTTCCAGCCTTCCAAACGCAAAGATGCGAGCCTTCGGTGTGTCCAGACCCGAGAGGGGATCAAGCGTGTCATAATGTCCTCTGGCCATTACATTTACGGAGGCCCCCGTATCCACGAGCACCGGGACTGGGGAGTGGTTTACCTCCACCACACATCTGGGCTGTCTCCGGCTCTTCCTTTTCAGAATCTCCACACTCGAGACGAAGAAGATGTTCTCCTCGTCCTCCTCCTCGACACCCTCCACCTGGGGATCCACTTCTCCCTGAGCCACCTGGGCCACATTTGGCGGCGGGTTCTGGTGTGGAATCCACATCCGTGGCTGGCCTCTCGGCACCATCACAGGCAGGGCTGCACGGCATACCCTTGAAAAGTGATCGGCCAATCCACATCTGCCACAGGTCTTTCCCACCGCCGGACACTCTGTCGGGTGAGGAAGGTCGTACCCGCACTTCTGGCACGACTCCGCGGCTCTGCCTGCCTTGTCACGGGGTCCTCCACCAGGACGTCTCATGCCTCTGCCACCTCGCCACACAACGCACACCTCCTCCGATCTCACTGATCGGGATCCTGCCTCCATCTTATTGGCCCGAGCCTCTGCCACCTCATGGCACTGGCCGAGCTCCAGTATGCGGGGCAGAGTGATGCCTGGCTCTCTGAGGACCTGCCTTCTGAGTTTGCCGGAGGAGCATGCCTGGATTAACATTGTGCGCATCATGTCTTCTGCGTCCGTCCACGCACATCCTAGGGAGAGGCGGCGCAAACGACCATAGAAGGTGTCCAGTGTCTCGTCATCCTTCTGTTTGGCCGACAGCATAACAAATCTCTCAAAGTCCACATTAGCAAGGGGGAGGAAATGTGGAAGGAGTGCCGCCTTGGCCGCATCATAGGAGGCATTAGCAGGTGTGAGGGATTCAAATATCTCCTGGACCGCAGGCCCTGCTGAATACAGCATGGTGGCCACTCTGCTGTCATCGTCCGTCACCTGGGAGGCCCTGAAATACATGTCAAGGCGACTCATCCATCTCCTCCACCGGGGCCCCATGCTCGGATGTGGCCCCGATGCATCAAACTCCGGAATGGGCTGCAGAGCAGCGTGGGCCGCAGGTGCTCTCGCCTGAGCCATGATGGGGATTCCAAGTTGGGCAGCTGGCAACACTGCGGGAGGTCCTTGCAGGGGCAACTGTGGAGCCGGTCCCGGCTGTTGCATTGGAATTATCGGAGGCTGCCCAGGCTGGTGAGGAATCGGCGCAGCCCCTGCCCCATCATCCGAGTCTTCAGAGTCAAGCATAGGTCTGAGCGCACAGGCACCCCCACCAGTTGTAATGGAGGCCGCAACTCAGCCACCCTTCACCACCCACAGTGTGAGTGCATTCAACAGTCAAATCTGAAACCAGGTATAGACTACGAGCCTGACAGCTCACCTGGGACGGGCACCAGCTCCAAGGACCAAGAACACAGCATGCAGGCGTGACTGGCTCTCACTCACAGCCTTCTCCGATGATGAAGAGGATGAAGAAGATACCACAGCGACTTGATGATGAAGGGGATGAAGAAAAACTGCTGTCTCCATCCGCTGACATCCACCAATGTATAGGTGTCCCAAAAATTAAGCCATGAGCATGGAGTAGGCTAAGCAGGTCCAGCCATAATAACCCTTCTCCTGGCTTTCACACGACGTAGTTGCACCAAAACTACATAAAAATCCACAATCCAAACATGGGTGTGCAGATCAAGCTGCCTGCAAGCAGAATTGGCAAAAATTAGGCCCAGATTCACTTCCCCCTCCAAACCGGAGCTCGGAGAACATCCGCGGCCTGTCAGACAAAATGGCCGTCGGCCGCATGTACGAGCAGCAGCCACGGCATAAAACGGAGCATCCAGGCGCTCCGTGTATGCAGAAAAATTCGGAAGCCTGCACCGCCGGGCCCGGGCATCCGCACTCGCTCGTCGCCACTGTTGGGGGGCGGTCCTGAGCCCCCCGCTGCGTTCCCGTAAGCCCCCCCCCACCTGAAAGGACACACGCACACAGCCTTTCGGTTCGGGCTTCCCGGTCGCTCTGCTCGCGGCCGGGAACGCCCCTTTATTTATACATTCGGCGGCGGCGTGCTACGTCATGCCGCCACGTAAGCCCGTCACTATGGGCAGCGCCACAAGTCGCACACTACAGCCCGCTGCTTTTGCAACGATCTGTTCCCACGCTGTCTGTGCGAGCAAAGGCGGCGGCGCGGTTGAATGGTTACTCTGGTGTCCAAGAAATACGAGCCGAACGGGCATCGCAGGAAGAAACCGCAATATGAATGAAAGACAAATCGAGACTTGCTCCAGCTCAATCGGAAGCATCCGATCAAGGCAGTTTAAAAAACACAGTAGTCAATCTGGCCAGTACAAAAAATGACAGTACTGAACCTACGCCTTCTGTATTGCAAAACATCGGAACTGTAATTGAAGTTAATACGGCTCCATTCCAGTCGCGGTTTGACATTACCGATATCGAGCTATTACAGATAGAAGTGACTGAAGACACAATCCGACAGAATGACATTGTGTCTGTTCCTGCGATACATTCGATTCAGACACAGATGGAAACGGCCCAACTGTTTTCAGAACAAAGCGTAAACAGCATGAAGACGCCTGTCGTACATCAAAACATCTTCCAACAATCCCACCAAGGTATTGTAAAGTCAAATGATCTGCCAATGCTAACGACAAGAACTGAGGAAACAATAATTCAATTCGGGCCCAATCAAGGTATAGAGAAAAGGAGAAGCCTGTTATTGAGCCAGACTGCCACCAATATCAATCGCATCAGCAACATCACTAATAACACTTTCAACAGAATGACCAACAGTACGCTGCGGCTAGGTCTTGGATATGACAAAAGGCCGAACGCAGTAGTGGTAAAAGGTCACTTGATTAAAAAAAATACGGGGCCAGTAAGCACACAATTAGCGTGTGCCGGCCCTATAGAGAGAAAATCGCTGTGGGCGCCTACGAGTGCTCATATGGAAAAAATGGCAAATTTAATATTACCAGCTTGCAACTTTCTAGGTGCCAATCTAGTAGGTCGAGAAGCACGCTTGTCTGAACGGTTGCAAGCTATCAGGAAATTAAAGAGAAATTGGTCAGCAGTTTTGCCAATTCATCAGTATTAAAGACACCGGCACAGGTAAAATATGGGGTGGAGCAGGGGGACGCGCATAATACACCTAACCTTGCACCTAACCCAAGAAAACGGGACCTGACAAGCACCCCAAATATGAAAGGAATGCCCGTATTTGACAAGGCATCTTCTTGTAGTGTGGATAAAATATCTACTGGAGCATTCCCGGATGTGGATAACAACCCTGTTACAAATAAGACAATAAACATCAGTAAGTCGATAACACCAAAAAATAAGTCACCCATTACATAGATGCACACAAGCAAACGACACTGAAATGGACCATACCAACAAAAGCCAATCTATTGGTTGCAACGGGATTACAAATCCATAACAACGTGCTAGCAGCAACGTCACTAGCAATTATGCCATTTGCGAAACTGTATGAAAATGTAAACGACTCACCGAAGGACCAAGGAGTGCAGTTGAGTAATTTGAATAATAAACTTCAAAACATGGAACTAATGAATGCAGCCTTACAAAAAAGGCTAGAGAGAGAGGCAGAACTCTCAACTCCATGGCAGAAAGCAATAAGAGAACATACAGACAATGTCATGCTAATGAATGCGGTACTTGAATGTAAGAAATGGCTTTGCGAAAAGGACAAAAAGAGCTTTGTGTCCAATAGAAGGCACTCGCAAGCTGAAGAGATGCCGAACACCACCCAAGAGAAATAGATTAGCCAAGTACTACTGTGGAAAAGGACTGGGCGAGAAAACCCACAGGATGCAAGTCAAGCAAAGGCCTGGCACCAATTGGAACAGAAAACGAGAGCTCAAGAACAAAATGACAACGGAGTCGAAGAAGTGGATTCGATTAAAATATATCCAAATATGACAACCAATGGGTCAAAGGAAGGGACTACCGCCTCCGCGTATAGAAAAGAAGGTGCAGCGCAAAGTAGGAGCCTGGAACCTGTAGGTCAACGAGGTACAGGAACAAAAGTTAATTATGTGACGGTAACTAAAGCACACAGCATGGTAAAACTGACCACATTTGGAATTGTTTCCGGATCTGCCAAAACACTGATAACAACTGTGCAGCCAGAAAGAAATGTAAAAATAACAAAGTCAGCAAATGGAGCACAGAAAACTGCAAATGCCGCGCAAAAGAGCAATTCGCCGAGAATCAAACAATTTGTAAGAAATCTATCGACACCACCGAAATTGGGCCTCTTCGAGCGCAAGAAAGCAAATAAAAAAGCAGCGCAGCCTCTACCATCACCTGCTACTGTAAATGTTGAAGTCTGGCAAACTCAGCACCTGGCCCAAAGTCAAAAACAGAATCCAAACAAATGGGCACGAATGGACTCAGATGACCATAAAAGTGCCTGCTGCGATGGGTCAATTGATTTATGTGACTTGTCGACCTATTCGGTGGATTCGGAGGCCACGCCATCTCCACAAAGTGACACAAGTAGGGGCAACTGTTCCATTAAATCCCATTAGTCAAGAGCGAAGAGTGAGAGAGGGAATGAGGATAGAGCTGAAGTGGAATTAGTTGCTCCAAAAAACAAAAAAGGGATTGACACTAAAAGCCTGACCCACATGATTCTAGCCCAAGCACCAGGTCTGTGATAAAAAGGCTGGTAGGTGGGAATAATAGAGCGGAAACCAACATGGGTCTAATTTTCAATCCAAGAAAGACGGCCGCACAAATGAAAATCCGAATAGCTTCTACACCATGAGAACGACCACAGAAAACAGTGGAAAATACTCCACCGACATGGAAGATACGAGTAGAAAATCTCTTCCCAGGTGACAATGAGGTCAATCTGAACAGAAGAAATCTGATGTGATTATTACATAATGTTCCCTCAATACGAACAATCACTTTGGATGATATAGTGATAGTTGAATATATCTCAGAGGATTCTGCTGATAAAGTGCTTCTACACATAAGGTCAACGGCAGTGGAAAAAACACTCTAGGCAGCAAAGGATGAGCTCCTCTCATATGGCTTTGACCTGCAGGTGGAGAAGGGGCCAGCTGCACATCAAGGAGACAGCCTGATGCAGTCGAATGGGAATAAATCATTAAATGAATTAAGGCGTGAAGCGCTAAGGAAACAATTCAATTTAAAACCTCCAAGAATGTCAGCAAATTCCCAAAACAGGGACAGCGATATGAGTACGAACAGAACTGGACAACAAAATAAATAGCAAGCGTAGCTAGTTCAGACAAGTGAGGAGGAACTATGTGGGATAATATCTTGGAACACAAGAGGTTTTCTTCATCTATTTCAGAATTTCCCGCTTTCACTGATAAACAACTTTGCGATATGACTTCAGGAAACATGGCTACGTGACAGTCTGGTGAAAGATAGATATACAATACTGTTGAATGAAGCTGGAAAACATACACGAGGACGCCCCTTTTCTGGCCTGCTCACAATGGTGAATAACACATGTGGTTGGGCGGTAAAGCAGACCTACAATCCAAACCTCTTTGTTCAAGGAACATTGTTGCAAATACATCCAAGAGAAGAAAAGCTAATGAGGTCGCTATTATTAATCAATACATACTGGAATCCATCTATGATATCAACATCATGATACATTAAGTCAGTGACCGCAATAATCGATCTATGTACAACAACTTTTTCAAATCTTGAAATAATAATTTGTGGAGATTTTAATTTCTCGTGGGTTGACTGTCCAGAAAAAAAGACTCTAATGGCAGATCTCAAGGTGTCGAGACATGAGCATTGGCAGCAGGCAATGAAAGCCCGAGGCTGTGAGATGCTAAACGGAAGAATAAAAGGTGACATTCCAGCTGGATACACTTGGCATCAAGAAATGAGCCATAGAACTCTAGATTATATCTGGACCTCTTCATTTGAAAATTCAAAAAACATCAATGAGCGACCATGATCTATGGGAAATATCATGGTTGGTACTGAATGGTAAGACAGGGACGAAGTACATTTGGCTGGTGCAAACCAACCAAGGAGCCAATAGACTGAGAATGAAGGATTTTCATATAAAAATACTAAGGCAAAGCATAGCGGAAGGATCGGAATCGTCAACTACAAAATTAAACTATGCACCGCTACTCTTGCAATTTTGCTCAAAAGTGGATCAGAAAAGGCACCTTGCCCAACCAAAGAAATATGCGTTCAGCGCATCGGCTAGTCACGAAAACATTTTTTTGCAAAAAGATATTAGACAGTTGAAAAAGACATGTGGAGCCAATGTCATCATAACAATCAAAAAGCGAAGGTTAAAATATTGAAACTGGCTAAAATCTTTTAATTTTATAAGAGATCAAGAGTGTGCCGAACTTATCTTGAAACTGGTCACGCAACACAGGGCAAGAGAACTTTGGAAAATTCTTAATAAGGGATTGCATAGTCAAGACGTAAGAATGGTCAATGGAATCACAATGTTTGCATGGGAAGCACATTTTAAACAAGTCTTCAATGATGAAATGACCCCGGAAGAGGTACAACTCTCAGATGACACAGTAAAGTGGGATGTATCCGAATCAAGTGAAGACATTGCAAGTGTGATTCAACACCTAAAAAACTCAAGGGCAGCAGGACCAGACGGCTTTACAAACACAATGCTTAAGACAAACAAAGAGCAATGGGCCAAATTTATCGAGGAGCTTTTCCTGCTGATCTCAACATCAAAAGAAATTCCATCTTCTTGGAAGTCAGCAGTGATAGTTCCAATATTTAAGAAGGGCAATAGGGATGAGGCTAGTAACTACCGCCCTATTGGATATATTTGCAAAGATTTTTGCCACTTTCCTTGCAACGCAAATTGACGCTATGGGCAAATGAAACCGGTTGGTTGGATTGCAGACGAACGGGTTTCACCAAAGCTGTTGGAACTGAAGTGAATTTAATAATATTAAATATATTGTAGCTTGAAGCTTTGAAGAACAACAAGAATCTATATGTCGCCTTTATTGTTATGCGACAAGCGTTTGATACTATTAATTGAGAAAAACTGTGGGAAAAGCTATCAGCTATCAACTTGGCAATGTCCCCCAGTGCTACTTCATCCATTTATGGTGCTGTATAAACTGATAAATATCAGAATTAGAACAAGCGAAAGTGATGAGCTAACGAATGAAGTAATAACACCAAAGGGTGTAAAACAAGGATGACCGTTAGCATCACTTTTGTTCAAGCTGTTTATTTCTGATATGGCAGGGGCTTTAAGTGAAGTACACTGTTTTCCACCAAAACTGAATGGTCAACAGATTAGCTGTGCTTTATACGCCAATGTCATCCTCATGGATTCAACACAAATTGGTCTACAATGCTTGCTAACATGGCTGGTTTCCTACTTAATGGCAAATAATCTAGTAATTAATGCCGGAAAATCAAAAATCATTGCTTTCGGCACATCAAATAAAAAAAACAATAAATGCTTTAAATGGACAGTAGCGGTGGAAAAAATTGAGTCAGTTTCAGTAATTCGGTACTTAAGAGTACAAATTAATAAATCAATAAGAGAAAGGGACTGGGTCAATGACGTAAAGCATTGTATGTTGACATTAACGTTGCAAGGAAAAAAGCTACACAATGAATATGGAAAATTCACGTTATCTCCAAGAAGATCTTTCTATACACAGAAAGTAATTCCCTCTATAACATATGGGACAGAGGCAGGCTGGAACATCGATGACCGTCTCTAGCCAATATTAGAGGGACAGTTTTGGAGACGGGTTCTGAACTTACCTCCAAAGTTGTCAATGGTTGCAATAAGACATGAACTAGGGCTAGAGCCCCTGCCTGGAATTATACAATGGAAATCAGTTGCAGCCTTACGTAAAATGCACCTGGCGGAAGCAGTGCCGGCTTACCAGATTTTAGAATCCACAATGAAGAACCCACACTCAGGAATCCTGCTGAAATGGGCTAATAAAATCAAGAAAATTCTAGAAGTAGCAGATATACAATGGCAAACTGTGATTGATATTCTGTAGTTGGCCAAGAAAGAATTGAGACGATGGAACTGGATTCGCAATAATGAAGTACGGAACAACATGGTGATGTGCCTACATCCAGGAGTAGCAGACAATAGCCTAGACAAATTGCCAAAGTATATTCTAAGATATCCCTCGAGATATCATCAAAACAATTTTTTGAGACTCCAGTTAAATGTCTACAAAATGAAAGAGATGTTATGGATAAAACATGACAAAGACACAAAAGATTCGCTGTGTAGATTCTGTAAAAAGACAATAGAATCCACAAAACATCTCATTACTGAATGCAGTGAATTATCAGACCAACGAGCTGTTGTACTGGGGAAATATGCATCTCGAAATGGTGACATAGAGGAGTGGTGGTTTAAGATGTTGGCAGGTAATAACATTGCCGTAACCTGTGCAGTGGTTGACTTTCTAGATAAGATCCTGGACTCTGAAGCAACCAGTAGAAAGCAAACAGCACAGGCAAAGTATTAGAGACCGTTTGATATGGAGTTATAGAGGGTGACTAGGTGCTTCTATTGTAAATATAGATTGCAAAACAAAAAAGGTTTTATGATTGGTGGGTGAGGGGAAAGAACGATGGGAATTGGTTGACATGAATATAAGTATATGAATTTATGGAAGGAGTCATGTTGACTGATTGGAAAAATGTAAGGAGAAAATGTGTAATTAAAGTTTGAATAAACTAATTGTTACAATAAAAAATAAAAAAACAAAATAATTTTCCTGACATGACATTCACAGAGACTATACCATTGTGTACCCTTTGAAGCAAGATGCTTTTCTGAATAATCGAGATCTTATCCATGAAAAAAAAATGTAAGGCATTTGCATGTTCCGTTGACAATTCCTTCACTGGAATTGTCTTACTTGGGTTTACAAAATGTGCTATAACTCTAAATAATTCTTGAAAATGATTGGCTGCTGCTGTGATTTTCCTCCTAGGAAATCAGATTTTTCCTTAAAGATGGAATTTTAAATAATTTGTCAAAGCTATTTTTACCATAGTAGCATGTTCAGGTAACTTTGAAGAGTACCATCTTCTCTCACGTTGTTTATATGTTATTTTTAGCTCTAAACGCTGTCTAGTATACCAAGCCTTAGAGACTCTCTTAGGAATATTTGTTCTCAAGGAAGCGTACTTAGTACAGATATAATAATTATTAAGGCACCCAGTGAAAAGAAACGTTCACATCCTTGGGGAGGATCGCAAAGACCCAGCACCTCTCTTACCTCATTACCGGTATGTTGTCTATCTCCTTTTTCTTACGTATTAACTCTATACCATTAGATGTGGAGGCATAATTTAAATGTTTAATTGCCTTAAGAACAAAAAGCCTAAGGTAATGATCTGTCCACGACATAGGTACTGTGCCGAGCATAGAAATTCCCTTCACTCTGGCAAGGACTACATCCCGGCAATGCCCAGATTTACATGAGGCTGATTGTGTTAGTGCTGACAAATCATGCTGATTTAATAGTTCCCATAGCTGTTTTGAATCTGGCTTAAAATGATCCTCCAGCCAGATATTCAGGTCACCCAGGCAAAGTAACTCCTTGTATTTACTATCTGTGTTTGTAAGGCAATCGTCAAGTCCTGCTAAGAATGCTGTAGCCGGGCCCAGGGTCTATAGGCCAGCAGTATCTTTACAGAGTGCTTTGAAGACATAATAAAGGTCATCATCCCGATTTCGGCAGAGTTATCCCACTGAATAGGTTTGAAGTGTGCAATTTATAGGTGGGATTGATTGATAAATAACTGCAATCCCTCCTCCTATCTTTGACTGGTGGTTAATATTTGGAATAGTGTAACCCTCTGGGATTTGTTCATGTAGCATAACATACGAGGTGTCTACAAACAAACTTTCAGTCAAAAATAAAATATCCAGTCCATGGGTCTCAATTAAAATATTTACCTCAGTTGCATGCGCCACTGCCACTGCTGAGTGTTCAGCTGTGATGTTTTAACTGTAATCTGTACAGGCGGAGGTTCCTCTGGTGACATATCTTTTGTTCTCTTTGATTCAATTCCTAGCCTATGTATTTTATCCAACACTTGAAGAGGAAGTTTCCCCCCTATGGTTTCTCAGGCTCAGTAAGCACTTCCCATCATATTGGATCGTAGGCATGTTACCGACCAGTCTGTATAGTATTGGCAGCCAAGAGGTGTTACCTTATCATGAAGAAAGAAAAAAGGACAGCGCGGCTCGCTGACCACCACAATTAGGCTGCAAACAGGCCTAAACAGGCTGATGCGGACCAGTTACGCCGTGTGTCGCGTGCAGCGTGCATCACTAAGGGCACACAGGCACTAGTGTGGATGGGATATGAAGTTCCTAGAACTTCAACTAATCTCACGGTGGGCAAATGTATCAGAAGAAGTCAAATTTCAGGCACAGGCTAAGTGTCTGAAACCTTGTACACATATATACTAAATTAAAATGAGCATCCTTTGTTTAAAAACAGTTTAAATTGCAACAAAGATTTTTTTTAAGTGCACTCCAATGCAAAATAAGATCTGTAAACCAATCGGCAATCGGTCAGATTAAAATTTTCAATTGTAAAACATACAGGCTACTAACAGCATATGCGAGCACTTTAACATTTGATAACACTTGTAAACATTAATCAGACACCTGCTTACCGAGTGAGCCATGACTAAACGATTCGCGCTGACGCGGGCCAGTTTTGGCCTGTGTCACGTGAAATCGTGCATCACTAAGTGCACACGGGCACCAGTGTGGATGGGATATGAAGTTCCTATTTATTTATTTTATTTATTTGTATTTGTATAGCGTGCATCGGCCCTAGGGCATCTTGGCGCTTTTAAGGATAAGAACTTCAACTAATCCCACCCACATCAAATGTATCAGAAGGAGTCAAATTCCGGGCACAAGCTAAGTGTCTGCCACCGCACACACATAAATACTAAATTAAAATGAGCAATTACACTTTGTTTAAAGACTGTTTAAATTGCAACAAAGATTTTTTAAGGTACACTCCAATGCAAAATAAGATCTGTAAACCAATCGGCAATCGGTCAAATTCAAATTTTCAATTGTAAAACCTACGGGCTACGAACAGCATATGCGAGCACTTTAGCATTTCATAACACTTTTAAACATTAATTAAACACCTGCTCACTCAGTGAGCCATGACTAAACGCTTTGCGCTGACTCGGGCCAGTTACAGTCTGTGTTGCGTCAAACTGTGCGACACTAAGGATGTGCTGGTACTAGTGTGGACGGGATATGAAGTTCCTAGAACTTAAACTAATGCCACGCACAGCAAATGTGTCAGAAGGAGCCATATTTCAGGCCCAGTCTAAGTATCTGCAACCCCACACACGTAAATACTAAATTAAAATAAGCAATAAGACTTTGTTTAAAAACTGTTTAAATTGCGACAAAGATTTTTAAAAGTATACTCCAATGAAGAATAAGATCTCTAAACTAATCAGCAATCGGTCAGATTAAAAGGTTCTATTTTAAAGCATGCAGGCTACTAACAGCGTATGCGGGCACTTTAGTATTTGATAACACTTTTAAACATTAATCAGGCACCTGCTTACCGTACCTTCGAGGATAATGTTATCTTCCGTGACTGTAAGTTCTTTTTGGACTAAACACAGGCTTTGTATGTCCTCCCAGAGAGGTTGATCCATATGTTTGACCATGTCTTTGGCATGTCACATCCTTCCCCCCCAAGAGGCATTGGGCCACGATGGCGAGAGCCTGGTCAGCCTCCGATTCCTGTTGGAGTGTCATCCAAGCGATCGGCAATGGTTTCATTTGGTGGATGAAATAATTCTGGTATTCTTCTGCGATAGAGTGGCCTTGCCATGCTGCCCCCCGTGGATATCCCAATGGATAGTCAGCTGGGTTTTGTCCTTCTCTGGCCTGTGTTGAATAGTAAATGTATAGTCCTGCATCCGGAGTCCCCATCTGGCGATGTGCGGCGGCATCCATGCATTTGGGCTGCCATAGATCGTGAGGAAGGCCTGGTGATCTGTGATGATGGTGAAGGCCTTGTCATACAGAAAGAAATGGAAATATTCACATGCCCAGACCACTGCCGGGCTCTCCTTCTCAGTCTGCGAATATCTCTGTTTGGTATCAGTGAGGCTGTGGCTGGCGTATGCAATCACATGTTTGACGTGAGGCTTCTTGGGGTCGAATTGAGACAGCATGGCACCGAGTCCCACTGGACTCGCATTTACAGTAACTTCTGTGTCTTTTGTCGAGCAAAAGTAGGCCATGTCTGCCGCTGCTGCGATTTTCACACGCATGTTCGCTAAACTGGCCTGACACTCTGGTGACCAGATGAATTCCTGACCCTCTCTGGTGAGCTCTCGCAGGGATGTACTGATGGTGGCATAGTTTTCCAAGTAGGTGGCACAGTAACTTGCCAAACCCAGAAAAGATCTAAGGCTTGAGGCGGTGGATGGCCTGGAAGTCTCAGTCAGTGCTGCCACTTTCTCTGGGTCGGGTCTCATCCCTTCTTCTGAAAAGATTTGTCAAATAAATGTCAGGGTGTGTTGCAGAGTAACTCGCATTTGTCCTTATTCAGCGTGACTCTGGCAGTTTCCAGTGCTAGACAGACTCATTGTGTAGGGTGTCATCATATTTGCTCAGGGATTTGCCAAAGACAAGGATGTTGTCACTGTAATTCAGGCAATTTGGTATGTGCTTTATGATCTGGTGTATCTTGTCCTGGAAACTTTCCGCTGCCGATGAGATACCAAAATGGAGTCTTTTGTAGCAAAAGCAAATCCATGTGTGTTACAAAAGTCATGATGTAGCGGGATGCAGGTGCCAGCCCCAGCTGGTGCTAGCCCTTGTCGAGATTGAGCTTGGAGAAAACAGTGGCGCCGTTCAACAGGTGGATCATGTCTGTGATCCTGGTGAGAGACCTGATGTCTCTCTCTTTGGATGGCTTCATTCGGTCTGCGCATGTCCACACGCAGCCAAATGGATCCCTTTGCTGATTTCTTTGGCACTGGGACTATTGGGGACACACAGTGTCGGGCCACTCGCCCGCTCAATAGTGTTGAGGTCCAGGAGGCGTCGGAATTCTTCTTCGACTTGTGTCTGGATATTAATGAGGATTCCACTATAGTGTTGAGCGACTGGCTTGATGGTGGGGTCTATGTGCAGTCTGACCTTTCAGTTCTTCCATTTCCCTATGCTCTTGAATAGGTTGGGGAACATTCTGACCAGATTGCCGTCTGGTGCTAGATATTTGTGTGCCATCATGTAATATAAGGTGTGGACCAGGCCCATGTCCAGTGCTGTTTTGAATCTAAATATACATCCACTGTTTGCTACCGTGATTAAGACATGCAGTCAGATGCGGGCTGTCTGCCATTTGCGTGCGCACACCATGGTGAATACCCCTCTGCATGGCAGCGGGGTATCGGACCCGTACAGATAAATATCTACCATTGATGGCTTCAGTTTTGGGGGTCGCAGGAGCTTGCGTAAAGTTTCTTCACTCATGACATTTACCATTGCCCTTATGTTGATGAGAAATTATGTGGCCGTATTGAGGACTTGCAGGGTGAGCATTGGGCTGTGTCTTTTGGCTGTGGTGTTATGCAGGGCCCACACGTAGCCCCTCTTCCGCTGGTCTGTCGATGAACCTGATGAGTCGCTCTCAGATTGTGAAACTGCCGCCACATATCAGAGGTTTCGTCTGGGGCAGCGGGCCATCATCCTCTCAGGAGACATTTGGGGTTTCCATTCGTAGTTTTTGTCATGACCACCTTCTCTTGATTTGTGACCTCTGCAGTGTTTCGGGTGTTGTTTGCTTACTGACGGCGAGGGATTTTGCAGCATAGGCCTGGGAGCATTCTTGCATCCTGCACGGAAATGGTCCTCTCCCCCGCACGCTGTGCACTTTTGCCCGAGGGCTGGACACGTGCCCTCACGTGGGTTTTCATAGCCGCACCACAAGCACGTCATGCTGGGTTTCCTGGCGCCTTCCCCTTGTGTCAGCAGAAGTTTTTGGACCATCTCACAGTCTTTGGCTGAGGTCACAATTTTTATTTTACCCATGTTTTGGACTTGTAGGGAGATGGCTGAGTCTGATCTGGCCATGGCCAGAATTTTGACCAGTGATCTTTGTTTCTGTAGTAATTTCTTGCGAAACTCAGATGACTCACATTCCGATATTACTTGGGACCTGAGTGCCTCATCATTGGAGTATCAGTGAAAAGCGCAGTGCTTCATGCGGATGCGTAGACCCATGATGAAGTTATCAAGGGTATCCCCCGCTTCCTGGGTTGTAGTGTGGAATATGTGTAGTTCATAATCGACATTCGTGTGCGGAGCGACGTATGTAGCTAGGGCGTTGTGGATTTCTTAGAATGTCACCTTCTCTTCATCTAACAGTTCATACAGGATGTCTTGGACTGTCGCACCTATGGGCAGGGTGAACAGATTCTTCGCTCTTTCATCATCGACATACCCCATGGCCCCTATATAGACCATGAAGTCCTTTTCTCACCGGGCCCACCGTGAGCGTAGGTTACTTGTGTCAGTTAGATGAAATGCGACTGGGACTTGCCACAGGATGGTGTTGCCCTGGGCCACACGGAATGTTTCTGAGGGGAATGTAGACACCGTAGGAGGGATGTCTTCTGATGATATGGCTGCGACCCCACACACTCTGTGTGTCCCTCAGGGTATATGTGAAGTGTGGTGTGCCTGGTTTGCGCTGTCTGGATCAGGATGCTGAGCTGCGTGCTTGGCGGTATCGCTGTCACCTTGTGCCTGAGCCTGGCACCCTTTCCTCACGGGGCCTGCTGGTGTTGTGCTCTCGCCCTTTTGTCTGGTCAAAATGAAGCTATGTGGGGGGCACAGCAATCACCCCCTCTGGTCTGGGGCCAACAAAGATAGACAACCTGCTCAACAGCCACAGCATCCCCGTTCCTGAGTTTGACATCCAGGAGCCACCTGTGACGCTGGTTCCCAACGCTTCAAATATACTTCAAAACCGTAGGAGTGATGGTAGATGCGCAGAAAAGGCTGATGATCCTATTGTATGCAGGGATTCTGGTGCACAAGCTTTTCAATATGCTTCAACAAGGTGATGGCTCCTACCGTGATGCGGGCAGAGCCCTGCACAACTACTTCATGTGATGGTAAATGCAAATTGTGAACAATTTCAGCTACGATAAGCAGCACTGGAGCCAAATGAACCACTTGACGGTTTCAACACCCGACTCCGGCAGCTGGCAGTGACATGCCTATTCCCAGACGAGGAGGGGTAGTTGCGCAGCAAGATCATGCAGAAATGCAGCTCCAACCATCTGCGGAAACAGATTCTCAAGGAACCAGGACTGCCGCTGATGAGAATCTTAGAGTTGGGGAGAGCACAAGAGCTTGCATCGTCTAGGACTATTCACGATCCAGGAAGTGCAAGCAATCAGCTCAACTTGCTAGAAAGCCTCAAGATACAAGAAAACTAAACTGCTACCAGCACTACCTCCAACGAGGAAAGATCACAACAGACATCCCTGTGACTTCTGCGGAGGGGCACTACTGAGTACCAATGGGTGCCCAGCATCAGGTCGCCAGTGCGGCCGGTGTGGGAAGCTAGGAAACTTTGCAAACATCTGTAGAGCTCCAAGGCCCATATGGGCGGCCTGAGGTCTCAACCACCTTCAAGGGGAAGGATGGCTAAACTAGCCACCCTGACTTAGGCAATCCCGAACCCAGACATGGCTTCAGTGGTGACCCTGACGCATCAATCCCTGCCATCAAAGAGAGTGACATAGAGGAAGTGTTTTTCCTCTTAGCACTGGTGCCTGGAACACAACAGGGACAATGCCAGCCGCCTTGCGAGGTGACTATTTTGTCCACACAAGGACCGGTATTGATCGACACTCGGGCATCAGTGAAACTCATCCCCATAACTCAGCACACCTGGCTACACCCTACACCGTGACTGGCTCCACCAAGAATAAGAATATATGAAGGGAAAACACCCATTTCATTGGAGGAGGCAATCAGGCAACGGTGGCTCACGATGACCAACAAACACCAGCAACTTTCTATGTGGCCAGCTGAGCGAGGGACACACTCCTGAGTTGTGCAATAGCTGAGGTACTGGACTTAGTACACTTTGCGTTCCAAGTCTACCTCACAGACGTCGAGTGACTATGCAGGGAATATGATGACCTAGTCCATGGCATAGGTGCCTCAAAGAACAGGAAATGTGGTTACATGTGGACGAAACCATCCAGCCAGTGATGCTGAGACACAAAAAGTGGAATAGGAGATGAGGCACGTGGAACAGGCAGGCAGAATTGAGATGGTAAAAGGACCCACACCCTGGGTGTCACCAATAGTGGTTGCACTGAAACCCAAACAACCTGGGGCTGTGAGAATATGTGTGGACATGTGCATTCCCCACAAAGCGATCAAGAGGGAGCAAAGTCCAACACCCACTCCTGATGATATACTGTCCGACCTGCAAGGGGCAGCAGTGTTCTCCACTATAGACCTGAGGGCAGGATACTACCATGACCCACTACATGAGGGGTTGGGCTACATCACAGCGTTGTCCTACCATATTGAGCTACTGCAGTATAAAAGGCTCTGTTTTGGAGTCTCCTCCACAGCTGAAGTCTTCTAGCATACCATCAGAGGTGTACTGGTCGGATTGAGAGGAGTCATCCGCATCAGTGACGATGTGCTGATCTACTCACAGACCAAAACAGAGCACTTACAACTACTGGCTGCTGTATTTCAACATCTAAGGGACAAGGGTCTCATGCTGCACAGAGAAAAATTCAACTTCCTCCAGCCACGAGTACAGTTATTTCTGTTTGTGTTCCAAGGGGAGGCGATCACCGGACCCACAAAAAGTAGCAGTTATACAGGACCCCAACACACACGTCAGAAGTGAGAAGCTATCAGGACATGGTGAATTTTTGCAGAAGGTTCCTCCCAAACCTAGGCACCATCACAGATCCTCTTAGGGTTCTTGTCAAGAAGGAGGCGTGGCCAATTGCGGCCCACAATGCCTACGAACTAAGCCAGCATTGGAAGTCAAAACAAAGATGGTGTTCTACGATCCCAGGAAGTCCTCTGAGACTTGTATAGGTTGGACAACGGGGAAGCATTTCAAGGGCAACAGTTCAGAAAGTTTGTGGAAACACAGGGCATAAAACACATCCGATCACGCTGGGCTGTCCGAGGGCGAATGGATACGTTGAATGCTTCATGAGTACCCTCAATAAAGTGTTTTGTATTGCATTACAGGAGGGTATGGAACTCAAAGCGACATTGGTGATGTTCCTAATGGCATATTGGATGACCCCTCACTCAGCGACAGGGGTGTCTCTGGCCAAAGCGCTCATGGGATGTAAGAAGTGATCAGCAATGCCCAAACACTGTTCCAGATGCACTCCTCTGGTGCACATGGAAAAGGTCCATGAGGTGCAAAAAGTGACAAATGAAAGAGAGATGGCACAATGAAGGTTGGGGGTGTCAGATATCCAGGTAGGAGACACAGCACTAGTCAAGAACCGCCATGCCACTCACAAGTTGTGTTTACCATGCAAGGTCTCCCCATCGGCAGTGACACACAGAAAGAGGTCAATGATCACGGCAAGCAGAGGTGCAGAAAGCATCACAGTGAAGAGGAAGTGCCAAACACCATCCACACTCCAGCAGCCCCATTCGAAGTACCAGGTACATTCACGCCAAAATATGTGACGTGTGGAGAACAGATAAACCAGCAGAGAGCCACAGTTGGGCTCTGCCCAGTGCCTATCAGAGTAACATCACCTATTGAAGTACTGACACCTAAGAAAACCTGGACAGTAAGGTACCCATTGAGAAAACCATATCTACAGGCAAGACGAAAGACGGTTGTCAGAATATAATACCCGAAGAAGCCAAGAAGATACTAAAGGAAGACGAATGGTGACGTCATGAGAAATCGGACTGACGCACATATAGAAGTTATAATGACCTAAGAATGCTGACAAAGAGATGAAATACCATGGATAAGTGACATCTTGAGCCTAAAGTGAAAAAGTTGATGTCAAGATGAAGAAACCTATGCAATATGCACAATGAAGATATTCAGTTAGTTTAAACGTGTACAGATGCAGGAAACCGCAAGAAGCAAAGAAATCGTGAAGCTTGCTCATGCTTCGTAGTAAAATAGATTGCGGCAAGCGCCAACTATACATATGTATATACCTCAAAAAGCACTTTATAGATGAGTAAAAATCCACTACGCACATGAGCAGAATTGAACAGAGGTTACTAAAGGTCTCAAGAGCAGAGTGTTGCAGCAAACAAATCAAGAATTAAGACGGAGAGAAACCCAGCTGAAGGTAACCATGCCAAGAAGCCAAGGTCGTATTGGGCTGGAATAGGCCAACAGTGGATGCAATTAAAGAGAAAATAACAGAGTATCCTGTTCAGAAAGGTCAAGACAAACCACAGATGGTCGAAGACTGGCAGAATTAAATCAAATACACAAAATTGCATGAAGAAGAGGTTGATTTGACAGTGTCCTAATCACGTGACTAGGCAGGCAGGAAGGGATGAGACTTTCCCACCTACGCATGGATCCCTGCCAGACCCATAATCCTTAACTTTCTCAGACCAAGGAGGAGACTGGAGGCCAAACTACAAAGAAGTAATTGACACATGACCACTGAGGTGATGATTGATTGTAACATAATTGGAGGGAAGCTGGGGTGCAGACAAACTCCCTACACCTGGCCGGTTGTTCTGCATGCTGCTAGATGTGAGTGGAAAAGTATGAGCGGGGTTGATGCCAATCCAATCATAGTAGACCGTGTAATCTAGGGTACTATAGTAAGTAGAACCAATGAAATGTTGTACTTTTAGTGATGTTTACAGTGGCCATTTTGAAGGAAGGGCTTAGTTGCCCCACCTGACATTGATTATCTAATCTCCTCTCCCCATTACCACATACAGTT
Source organism: Ambystoma mexicanum (assembly GCF_040938575.1). Taxonomy (NCBI): domain Eukaryota; kingdom Metazoa; phylum Chordata; class Amphibia; order Caudata; family Ambystomatidae; genus Ambystoma; species Ambystoma mexicanum. Next base: position 837,045,216 of record NC_090923.1, read on the forward strand.
ATAGTACCTATGTTAAAGTTACCTTCCTATAACCAATCATGTTGCATGTTAGGTTTTTAAGATTACACGTCAGTGATGAGGAGTTTTTGATATAAATATGGAGTTTAAGCGAGAAGGAAGATCGAGCGGTTGCTGATGTTCATTGAACTCCCCGTTTTTTGTACTTGTCATTAAACTGACTCCTTTTGCCAAACTATTGAGTTGTCATTATTATGTGGTGCAAGACTACGAATCTGCATCCCCATCTATCTTGAGGGTGCTGCTGCTCATCTTAAAGGGCTGTTTGGAGACCCAGAGTCTTATGGGCCGGCTGGGGTCCATCCAGTTCAATGAGAAAATGCTGCTGGTTCTGAAGGATTAGCCCACAGGGAGACCCAAGCAGGGGACGGTCTGCCAAAGAGTCCACCTAGAGAGCGACAGTACCCATTGTGGATGGCAAGGAGGCCACCAGTATGACTACAAGACTATGTAGTAGAATGAATAGAGTGGTACTGACATAGCTCTAAATGCTGAAGTTAATTGTTTATGTTGTTTCATTGCATTATGGTGAAGTAGGAATGTGGTGACATGAACACGACACCAGTGTGGTGCGTACAACGTCACAGGTGAAGGGCAATAAATAGGACAGCCCAGGCGTGGGTGCATCAGTTGTGGAGATGGGTCTTTAATCACCTTAATCCAAAACAAGCCTACCACTTAAGAAGCAAGTACATGGTTGTACATACAGCAAGTGTATTGTACAAAGCTCTGGGTGCGGTTAGATGGTGTTGCAGGACCAAACTAACCCAAATCTCAACGATACAACATCGTTTGGCATCTTATATGTTTTTGCAACCATTTAATTTAAAACACTCCCAGATACTTTTATTACATCCCACCTCTCCCCCCCTAAATATGATTGGACAAAACCTCTTCAAAGGAATCCCATCTTTTCCCAATTATTCCATTTTCATTGGCCAGTCTTATCTTGATTATTATATTCAGATCATATTCAAAACACACCTCTTCTTGGGATTCATCCGTAGTAGGTCATGACATCGGTACATAGTTAAACATTGGTATTGAAAACATAGTTCATTGCTAGCAATAACTGGCCTAAGGTCTTTAACTTTAAGTGTGATTGCACATGGTCCGCTTACGTATTTTAGCAAATAGAGGAAGGTCTGCATTAACAAGATTTTGTTTGAACTACTGATTGCGATCTCAATTCCCCAGACTCCTGGCACCTCTAAAAGACCTTCTAATTTATGCAGCCACATACAGCCTCTGATGACTGGGAAAAACACTTAACCGTAGGATACCCTGGCCTCGGACCTCATGTTTATTACAGTCATTACTTCCTGTGGCACATCAGGCTGAAATAAAAACTTAAATGGTACTCGCCATACCTGATTTCTGATCCCTGGGACCCAACTCAACAAAACCATCACTCCATGGAGAAACAATGCTGTATGCACGGGAACCCCCTAATTCCACTGTCGCTACAATAGGTCTGTAAATGTGCTGCTTCCCTTACTGGATGCAACCCTCGGGTTGAGCAAACAATACCTTCCTACGTGAAGGCAATTGACATCCACAACTTGCTCAGATGTCCCTTCCCAAAGGATTTTCTCGGTTATCCATACAATACAACAAAGGGCTGATACATTTCAATTACCCTTCTTGATATGAAGATCTTCAGTATCAGGAACCGACAGGACAGCCCCAGAGAATGCCTGTGTGTCCATTGTTTTGCCTGACAAGGGGAACTCACCTTTCTTAATACAAGACCTGGTAGCTCCTGTGTCAACCATGAATGAAAACATTTTGCCATCTACTTAGACACCTATCCGGGGTTCCTCTTCTGGATTGGTGGTAATCTACAGGACTGGACACATCAGAGATCCCTGTGGGCTATCCTACTCCTGGTACATATTAGCACCTGGGAGAGAAAAAGGATTTCCCTCGAAAGCACTAGCTCCGGTGTAGTGTGCAGCAGTTCCTTGGGGTAAAGGATTCTTATCCAATGTCTGCACTGATGCTTGTGCTGGCATGATCAATTGGATACCAAAGGTCTGTGCAGCCACAGTCGCTGGGTTCTATTCAACCTGTGCCTGCTGCAATTGCACGGAGCTTGGGGCATATGGCAGGGTCTGGCCTGCATCTGTTGAGTTCCCATATTAAAGTACTGAGGCCGTTCACAACAATCCTGTGACCCATGACCCAATCTTTTAAACAACCAACACTGAATGCCATCAAATCCTCCATAATTATTATCTTGTTGGGCCATTAAACCAGGGAACCATTCTTCTGATCCCACCAAATGACTCACTTCCCTGTGGTAATCCTCTGCTCCCACTCAGAAACCCTCTCATAGGCCTTGGACCGGGAGCATACCAGTCTCCCCAACCCTGCGTCATACCCGGTTAACTGTGTCCCTGTTGTCCCGCTTGCCCATGCTGTCCCACCATAGAATTACTACCCTTTATAAACAAATCTTTGCCAATTTCTTTTGAACAGGCTCAGCCTCTTGTTGAGAGGGAGCCAAGTACCCCCACCTCAAGCATTGCTCCCATGTTGCCTATAAGTTGGGAACCAGAATGTGAAATATGTGCAGTGCCAGTGAAGATACCAATACAAAGAAGAATCCTGGAAGCAAGGTTCCCAGTGAGAAAACCATACCTGCATACAAGCCAATATGATGGCCATTTGAATGAAATCCCAGACGAAGTGGGAAAAGTGAGTGAAAGGGAAGAGTGATGAGGTCACACGAGGATTTTGGATCCAGTAATGAGGGGTCACTTCCCTTTGCGAACAATCTTTGGAAGCCGCCACGTTCGCCATTGAGAAAGATGCCAGCATAGTGAATGTGTGTTCCATAAAGTTATTTGTTGAACATGTCTTGTTTGTTATTTTGGAAAACCCTAAGGGTACTTTGACATCTCAAAGGGCTTCTGCCTATGAGGTGGTCATATCGAATCCAAATATCAAAATATTCAGATGTAGAATAGTGAATCCTGCCATGTTTGTAGCAGAACCACTGACAAAAGACGAGCATGCACATGATTGTTCGAATTATGAGGAATTCTATGATGAGATCCAGAGGGTGAAGGAAAATGCTTTAGCAGCTGGGGAAAACCTCTTTATTGATGGTTCTTCGAGAATCAATCACAATGATAGGCAGAGATATACAGGTACCGCTGTGGTAAAGCACAGGGCCAATGGCGATTTTGAAGTATTGATAAGTGCATGACTACCGTCACACTTTTCAGCACAGGCTGCAGAATTAGTGGCGCTGATTGTCGCGCTCAAGAAAAACACAGACCAGGAAGTAACAATGTACAGTGACTCCGCCTATGTGACGTCGACGGTAGACACCTAGGGCTAGCACATTGGAAAAGGAGGGGCTACCTCCGAGCGGACGGCACTCCAGTGCAACATGCCGCCTTGTTGGACAGACTTATTAGAGCCCTACAGCTCCCAGTAGCTATCGCGGTCATCAAGTGCGCAGCTCACACTAAGAGAGAAGACTTTATTTCGTGTGGAAATCAAGCCACAGACGAAGAAGCAAAATGAGTTGCATGTTCAAAAGAAATTATGACCTTTGATATGCCTGATGTGAATGAAAGAATGGAGGTGATGATGAGTGTGAATGACAGTTTTAACAAATTGTCTAAAACTCAATTGATGGAAATTCAAGGGGAAGCACCACAAGATGAGAAAGATCTGTTGACATGGAGGGGGTGTTCTTTATCCCCTTCCGAGGCATTGTGGTGATAGGAAAGCACTGGTAAACCAGTGATACCTGTAGCATTATTAAGGGTGCCATTGGAACTGCTGCACTACCCTGTGCATGTCACTAGAGAAAGCCTCACAGCAGCTATTGCAGAGGACTGGTTTGGTTTGACCTGCTAGAACACGTTGCATTTTATGTAGTAAACTGCATCGTATGTCAAACGTTTACTGCTGGGCACACACTGCATACAGTTAGAGGAGGTATCCCGCAACCCAAAGCTCCCTTTCAGCATTTACTTATCGACTATCTCGGTATGCTGCAGATCTGTAATGGATACAGATATATGATAGTGGTAGTATGTCCCTTTTCAAGGTGGATTGAAGTTGGTCCGTGTACACATCCGGATTCTACCTGCAAAGTGACATTTTTAGTATGAGAAGTGTTTCCCAGATAGGGAATATGTGAAGTATTAAAATCAGATAATGGCTCCCATTTTATAAAAGAAAAATAAGCTTGCTGCTTAGTATAAAGTAAAAGTTTTCTTTGGCTTATCACCCGCAAGCGAATGACATCTGTGAGAAACTTAACAGCCTGCTTAAGGAAAGGATGCTAAATTGAAGCTTACATTGAAAAAAGGATGGTTACATTGCCTGCCCCTTGCATTATGTACGTTGAGGAATCAGCCAGGCTCTGACCATCATCTTACGCCCTAAGAAATAATGACAGTGAGGCCAATGAGGACACCCCGAAATCCGCCATCTAGAACTAGAAGTGATGCCCAGACGACAGCCGAATTTTTAGTAAATGAGCTACTTGCGTACTTAACATGTATGACTACAAGTATTTCTGTCATTTCAGAACAACTCAAGCGGACGGGGTGCCGGGCTCAGAACACAGATAAAGACCATACAGCAACCAGACAAGAATGATTACTACTGCCTAGACTTTTTCCCAGTGATCAGGTGTTAATCAGGAACTTTGGTAGTAAATGGCATGAACCTCGCTTTCATGGCCCTTTCATTGTGGAAGATTGTACACCTTCGGCAGTAAAACTCTTGGGAAGACGAGCTTGGATATTTCTCAGAGATGTGAAAGTCTAAACCGGAGAGTCCCCCTCACTCCCACCCCAGTTGGAAGCAAGCATCAGAGAAGATGTTCAGCACGTGCAGACAAGATCGATGATGAGGAAGAAGGACGCAGAGACTGTCCAATAGACAGATAAAGAGTATATTGGACTGTGGTTCTATCGAGACACTCTTTATAGCTACTAAATAAGGAGTGAAAGAAAAAAGCTGTTTGTTCTTGAGCCACAGGAGTTTGTTAACATTGGACTAAGACACATTTAAGTCTTGATAGAGAAGGAAACGATGCCAGATCTGGAATTCCTTTTCGACGACTGGAAGAGTAAACAGTTCCCCCATTCTATTCTCACTGAGTTTCTTTTTGGAGGCACCCATGGTAGTGCCTGATGGCCACGTTCTTTGGATCACTCTTCCTGTTTTTCTCTTCATTCTTCGTGCATACCCTGCAATTGTGGGGAGAACTGTTGTGTTAATCTGTTCCTGCATGATCGTAAGAATTGTCTAGTCATGAGGAGATTGCTTGCAGCCATAATAGAGCACATTCTCCAGCTTCCTGAGTACAGTTTGGAAAACACAAATGCACCTATTGGTAGCAATAATATCATGGCTAACAATGAGAGGCCACCACGACGAGCAAGGAGCTATTGCTGCGTCAAGTGGGCCTATTGGTATATCATTTATACCTTTATCTTGTTTATTGTGATTCTTCTGTCACTTACAGTACGTAGTGTCTATTATGTGGACCCAAATAAAGCAAGGGCCCCTGTGTATCTTCCTGCGCAGAAGAATGGTACAGATGTGGCAACTATGAGACAACCAATGCCTTATGTAATTGTTCCTACACCAGTAGCACATGTAAAAACACCCAATCTACTGACAAATGTTCCTAGAATTCCCCCAGTGAGAAGGAATTATGCTGACATACCTATAGAAGCTCACAGGGCAAGAAGGAGACCTAAGAGAAGTACTAGGGAGGATGATCATGAGCTGAATGATTACCTGGATAGTACAGCACATTTGGAAAACAACATGTAGTATCAGCACATGAAAGAAGGGTGAAGGAAAACCTTGAAGGAGGAATGCTATGCATGTGCACTCCTGCCTTATAGTATGGGGAAGTCTAAGATTTTCATAGCTATTGAAATTAATGTCCAGACAGCACATTGCCGAACAAGAGGTCGGATTATGGGCTGAACAGCCTATCTAAAATGGGCAACTGAATGGATGGATCCAGATGAAGATGATTATGTCCAAGACACAAGGACAAGACTAAGAGGCCATACCAAAAATCACGTCATCAGATAGAAACAGCCTGGAGTGAAAGGAGCTGGAATCAGATGGGAAGTAAACAGAAGACTTGAGAGTCCAGGAAATTCTGCAGAGGAAATTCGAAGATGGAAGAACAGTGGCCAGATGCAGATTTGGTGTTCAGTACTTTCACCAGATAGATGGGAAGAAGGTGTGGTCATCTGCAGAGCGTGGGTAGTCATTGGTTTCTATCAACCAACCATTGACATAGTGCAGAATGGATGTAAACCTTTATGGCCGAGACTTGCTAAACTAGTGCCATGGGCCGTAGACAAAGGAGGGCCTTTGTAGATAGTGCCTCTAGAAAATGCAAAACTGTGTTTCAGAAACAATGGCACAAGAAAAGTTGGAGAGAACCAGAATTGTGGTTGAGTCTTTGATGTACCAGGAATGAACATTGGAACAGCAGTGATCATAGTTCACCACTGGGCATACGGATACAGAGCTTACATGAAGCTGCCCAAAGACCGGGGAGGACCATGCTCTATAGTGAATGTTCATGTTCCTGTGTTGGTGATTCCTAAGAGTGACCTGAACATTGGCGAGTTTCCAAAGGCAGATGCTCATCTGAGGAAGAAGAGATCTGTGGAGCTGATAAATCGAATGAAGAGAGAGAACTACTTCTCAGCTAAATCAATAGAAACTTTTGACTCCAATCCCTATGACCACAGATTATTCAGTCAGACTTCATCGATATTCACGATAATCTTCATGCCAATGATCCATACAGCAGCAAATACTACGTGGTTACAGATAACCAGATGGCAATTGTTGCAAATGATCAACAGTACCATAAAGGGATTCAATGCTATCAGAGAAGAGCTGAGAGCCATACGACTGATGACTCTTCAGAATAGATACGTCGTGGACATGATTACAGCCATGGATGGAGGTGTTTGTGCCAAAATTGGAGAATCATGTTGCATATTTACACCTTCTCATGATGACGAGAATAGCACCTTGACAGAGGCCACAGAGATGTTGACGAAGCTACACGTCCAGATGGTAGACGTAGTGGAAGATATTGCTGATGGCAGTTGGTTTGGATCACTCTTTTCGTAGGTTCCACAATGGATGGCAGATATGTTCAAGTTTCTTGGAGCCCTGGTAGTGATGCTGTTGCTTGGATTCTGTGTAATCAGATTGGCTATCTCACAATACAAGAAGACTGTAAAGAAAGCTACAGGGATGAAAATCATGATAGTTGTCGAATCAGGATAGATGACTAAAGAGCTAACAGATGAAGAAATCAGAGTGTATGTGAAAGCCAGCATCCATGCACCTGATGGAACAACATTCCTATACCCAAAGAACCATAAGAAGTATGTGGGGAAATGGATCTACTGCAGTCCAAATGGACAGTGCATGCTTATGAACTGGAACAAAGATGAGCATGTGAAATCAGCTGGATGCCTGAAAGGAGAAATAAAGATATGGGTTCCGAAAAAGCATTTCTTCAGAAAAGGATGTTTAGATGTGAAGGATGATGGGAAAGTGGTCGATGAATCACCCAGAGGGGGGAGTGTAGAGAAGGAGCCAAGTACCCCCACCTCAAGAATCGTGCCCTGTTGCCTATATGTTGGGAACCAGAATGTGAAATATGGGTAGTGCCAGTGAAGATACCAATACCAAGAAGAATCCTGGAAGCAAGGTTCCCACTTAGAAAACCATACCTGCAAACACAACAATATGACGGCCATTTGAACGAAATCCTAGAAGAAGTGGGAAAAGTGATCGAAAGGGAAGAGTGGTGATATCACATGAGGCAGAACTGATGCGTCCAGAAGAGATGCAGAGACAAGAGAACATAGACATTCTAAAGGTGTCAAAAAAGTATCGAAGATAAGTAACATTTCAGGGTTGAAATTTAGATGTTTATGTTACAGAAATTATGAAGCTATCAAGTCATTTTACACGTGTACAGATGCACATGAACGCAAGCAGGCAAAGTATTCTTAAGGCTAGCAATATAGTGAATAGATTGTGGCATATATATAGGCATATATATAGGAGTGAGTGAACTATGAATGATTCCACTCAGAGGTGAATCAAAGAAGGGCGAGGCTGGACCAGCCCTAAGAAGCTAATGCCACTCTGAGCCGGCTTGATCAGACAGTAGCTACAAACGTGTGAAAGAACAAACCACTGCTTAGAAGTCGGGCACAAGAATATTCAAGGTATCAGAGGTTCATTAAATAATAGTATTTTAAATGCACCAAAGCTCAAAACTATGGTCTTCAGTCACGTGCATGGCTGAAAATGGCCAATCGTGATGACCTACACCTACGCAAGGAGACAGAATATGCTATACTCCCTTTTATTCTCAGGCATGAAGAACAAACTCAAGGCCAATCTTCAAAGGGCTAATGACTAGCAGGCAGCAGTGTGATGATGGATAGTAGGCTAATTGATGGGAAACTATGGTCAAGACCAACCCACCAGCACCTGGATGCCAGCCTGCATGCTGCTGGCATATGTGGAAAAGTACTGACGGATGTAAGGGTGCCAACCAATTATAGAAGGCCACATAGTAAAGAGCCCTATAGTTTGTGTAACCAATGGAACATCATGTATTCAATGACGTTCATAGTGACCGGTTTGAGGGGATGGCTTAGTTGCCCCACATTCTACTAGAAACCCTATCACTCTCTTAGACAAGTATAGAAGGTATACCTAGATGTTCCCCCTAATCCTATCACTTTCTCCAATAGGTTTTTTAGTTTGCCACGTAGGATGATGTCACGTATGACGAGTTGTTGCTATAAAAGTAATGTTGTTTATGAAATATATTGAGACCATGCTGTGAGACATCCGTTGTTGTCCCTTATAGTCCCTGTTTTAGACAATGGTAAATAAACAGCTTTGATTTGCCAACTTCCTGAGTTAGTCTGATTATTGATGTTTGAGTATCTTCTGCATCCCCATCCATCTCAAAGTATTGCTACCTCGTCTTAAAGGGCGGGGTCGAGAACCCCGGGTAATCTGCTTTTTGTGCCTGCTCCCCATTCCCCCTCTCTTTTTCCTGTGTTCACTTCCAAAAATGCACAATGTGTGCCTGAATTTCTGACCAACTCTTCGCCTCCATCCCTACTACTTTCGAAAGTCCCTTCTTCAGCATGTTGTAAAGAATCATCCCATTCTTGTCCCATGCTTCTCCCATTTCTGCCCTGCACATTTTCCGAATTAACTGGATGTGTGCATCAGGATCATCATTCCATTTCATTGCTTTAGCTAAAATCGGAATTGATATTAGGCGTATTGGGATACATAATCCGCAAGGCCCCCTTACCTGTGTCATAAGTTTATTAAAAGCTGCTCTATCATGGGTATGTGTATCCAACTGAACTCCCAGGTACCCTGATGTTTTCCAAAGTTCCTCTGACCGCTACCCCATTAGGGCCATGAATAAGCTCTTCATGTCCCCTATGGCCAACATGACACTGGCAGTATGCTTCTCCAATGCATAAATCCACATCCCTGCCCCTGCAGTGAGCAAAGGGAGTGCCTTCATCAAGTTATTATTTATTTATTGGGTATTTATAATGTGCCTATACACAATAAGCCTCATTACGAGGAAGGCGGTAGAGGGTTAACGGCGCCGGTAGAGCTGCCGTCCCCATTTACCCTCTACCGCCTCATTACGAGGTCTGCTCGCGGGACCCGCTAAGAGCGCCTGGTAGAACCAAGCATCTTTGGCGGCACCCGCAAGCAGACCAGGATGCTAACAACAGGCCCATCATTAACGGGCCCGTTGTTAGCATCCTCCCCATTCCCATTGGGCCCTATGGGGGCTCAAATGGGAATGGGGATGTACCGGGTCTGGGTTCCTTGAATGGGGAAATACCGGGCCCTCCAAGGTCGGAATGGCCCGGTATTTCCCCATTCAAGGAACCTGGACCCGGTATCCGGTATGGGGGTGGCCATGCCGCTAAAAGTGGCATGGCTACCTCCATACTTGTAATGAGGCCCAATGTGTTTAGAGGCGCAACAAGATGAGAGGGGGGACAGGGACATAACAAACGGTCCTACTAGGCCTAGTGACATTCAGATCATGTGATATTCCAGTCCATGTGTGACCACAGAACATAATATGCCCTTTCCAGACACTTCTGGAGCAACAGAAACTGAGTTATACCTGTTTTTACTGGGGCTTCCCTTAACTCTCCCCTACCACTTACTACAGCCATGCGAATACCCTGGCATGTCCTATGGCTCCATGGTGTGCTTTCTATCGGTGCTATTGAAGCGGGAGTTAGGGTGCCTACACTCTGCTCTCCTTTCTCAACATCCCATTCTTCTCTTGTCTACCTGTCTTCTCACTTCCTCCACTCTTCCTCTCTCTGCCGCCGTAACAGCATTACCTCTTCCTCTGCTAGCCATAGCGCTTCCTTCATCCTTTCCTGTTCTTGCACATCTACCACGTTTTACAGCCTATCCTCTATCCTCGCATGAAGAGGCCTAAGCTTTTCTTTCTCTCTCATTTTGAATCCTTTCTCCACTCTGCTAACTATCTGCCTTACTCTTTCTTGCTCCTCTGCCCTAAATCTATCTGCTAACCTAGCAGTTGCAGGAGTTATCCCCTTCCCGCTTTCCATTTCAACCTCTCTGTAGCCCTAACCATTGAAGGAGTTACCCTTCCGCTTTCCTCAAAATCCCAGTTCTTAGGAATTGTAACTAATGAAGGTGTTATCCGTGTCCGTCTTGCAACCACTGCAGTAGCTGCTGGAGAAAATGGTGTTACAAGCTCAGGGTCTGTGTGCCCCTCTGCGAGCGATGACGGATAGCACCCATATGGGGGTGGTGCAGAAGAAATTCCTGCATGCTCCTTTTTCAACGCTCCCACCACAATTTCCACATTATGACCCTTCCCGCTTTGTCCATACATCTTTCATAATTTCAAGATGTTTAACCCCTTTTCTAACTTCAAGACCTTGTGCTTTGTAGTTAAAAATGTATGCAGGTTCCCAATATCCCTGTATCATATGATCCCTCAATGGCCAAGAATGTATCATTTTCCCCTTACTCTCCGGCAACCATTCCCTATGATATTTTAAAATATTTGCCTTATAGCCAGGCAATACATGGCACAAATGCTTCAACAGAGTCTCCATACTTCAACTCAAGTTATCAAAAAATAATTTCACAAAATTCTGCTATCGAGCCAAAACTGCGGCATGAAACAAATTCCACCCAAGAGCTCCCTATTAACCTTTACCCAATTCCGTAGTTGCACTTCACAACTCATTCACAGTACTCGCATATACCACAATTACCTCACTTCACTGTTTACTCCAATTCTACTTCTCACTCATAAACAGAAGATAGCATCTTATGAAAAACACTTGCCGGACAATATTTCCGAGATATCCCCACCACACAAGCATAGGTGGGGCGCAATGCTTTCCACTACAGCACCGCTGCTCTCACTCTCTTCATTACTAGTAAGATGTTGTTCTACTACAAAACCGTCTTGTCCTGAATACAGGAAGTTTCCTTTCACTACTTCGACTAACCAAGAAAATCGAGGTGAGGGGCTTTGCCCGCATGGCAAATACAAAAGAATGTCAAGGCCAAAGGTATCTATGGTTGGACTTACCCTAAGATGCCACCCCACCTTCATGTGAGGGCACCAGCCAACCAGACAAGCAAACTAAAGGGTGTCAGGGCAAGCTTCACACTGGGCGTGCAGGGTAAGGTACCCCCTCACATCTCTGAAACAACAAACTAGGTAAAAATATATACAAAGGACTTAAAACACAGAACAGTTCAACGACTCTATAAAAAAAATCCACTTTTCCAAACCACAAAACTTCAACTAACTTCACACCCACACTCCAAGTCTACCCATACCAAAAAAAAAAACTTAAATCAAAGAAAACAACCCGCTTTTTTACCCCTTTTTCCTCCTTGATTTACACTCCCAAACATATACTCACGTGAACCCGAGGTGCTTCGTCCGATGTGGTGCTTTGTCAAATCGTTCTGCACTGCTAGGCCGTGGCACCACATCTGTGGGGAGGAGACGGACCTGGACCTGTAACCAATATGGTGTCTGCAGACATCTTTTTCACTGTGCATGGGAGACTAGTCCCCGTTGTGAGGTGCTGCAGCTGAGAGGTGTGGACAGAAGATCCCCAATGTCTCGGAATGTCTGGGCGCCTACCCTGACTTGCCAAATGTGGGGATGGGCCTTTAATCACCTTAACCCAAACAGGCCCACCACTTAAAAAGCGAGTACACGGTTGTACATAAAACAGGTTTATTGTACAAAGCTCTGGGGAGCAGTTAGATGGTGTTGCAGGACCAAACTAACCCAAGTCTCAACAATACAACATCAGTTGGCATCTTACATACTTTTTGCAACAATTTAAAACACTCCCAGATACTTTTATTACATCCCACTCCCAAATATGATTGGAAAAAACCCCTTCAAAGAAATCCAAACTTTTCCCAATTCTTCAATTTTTATTGGCCAGTATTATCTAGATTATAATCTTCAGATCATATTCAAAACACACCTCTTCTTGAGATTCGTCCATAGTAGTTTATTAAATCAGTACATAGTTGAACATTGGTATTGAAAACATAATTCATTGCTAGCAATAACTGGCCTAAGGCCTTTAACTTTAAGTGTGATTGCACATGGTCCGCTTATGAATTCTATCAAATAGAGGAAGGTCTGCGTAAACAGGATTTTCTTTGAACTACCGATTTCGATCCCAATTCCCCAGACTCCTGGCGCCTCTAAAAGACCTTCTAATTTATGTGGCCAAATACAGCCTCTGATGACCTGGAAAACACTTAATTGCTGTATACGTGGCTTCGGGCCTCATGTTTATTACCACCAAACAAATGATTAAACCCCTCTAAAGATTTTAATACAAAGGGCAAGATAACCGCTGTTCCCTTGCAGGACTGTAAACCTTGTCCTGTTCGTGCGCTGACTTTCTTACTAAGTAACTAATTCTTCTTTCTGTCAATAATGTCTCTGCTAATTAGAATCCGTGTGCAACAGCTAACCGTGGGCAATGCACACCATTATCTGGATTGTTTTGTGTTGCATTTTCAGTTTTAATATTGTATCTTTCTACGTGCGTGAAGAGCTAACATGTATACATTCTAATCGATTGTAACTTTAAAAATAACATATCCCATCCATAATTAACTGCAACACTGCCTCAGTTCTCTGCCATCGCCCCTCCATCAATATGGTGTGCGCAACATGAATCCCTCGTAATAATGGGGACCCTGCTTGACCACCCTCGCACAATTACGTACCAATTGCAAACCCTACATACAACTCACTCTGTTCTTCCTTCCCAGCAATCCAGCAGTGGTTGAACTCCTGAATCTGTGCTGTGTTTGCTACCAGCCACAGGATAAATAGATGGTCCTAGAAGAAGGCAATGAACAGCAAGTTACAATGTTGGAGACATTACAGAATGACGGCATGGCTGACTTGTTTTGAGGGGGATGGGGAAAGTAGGAGTTTTAGTTTGTTCAGCGCTGTCAAGCGGCCAAAACACAGGTGAGTGATTTTAATGTTTGAGGGGAGATTGTGCTGAGAGTCACACAGAGAGGTCCTGGCAGTTTCTCCTTTGAGCAGCTCATAGCTGGAGTGTATAAGTGCTCGCACGTAGGAAAAAATAAACAGAGGCATTCATTTTTAACTCAAATACATGTTTTACTGACATCACTCAGAACTGTATTGTTCTTCTATCCTTTTGTAGCACAATGTTTGGTGGTGTCACAAGAATGTTCTCCGTTTCACACTATTCCAAACGAAGCAAAAACATTCTACTCAACCTTAAACAAGCGACGCAGGATGGTAGTGTCCGTGCTACTAAGGTCAGTGCTTTAAGTGGGCGCAGGCAGTCTACAAGAGATGCGCCCGCCATTAAGTCAGGCAAGCTGACAGAAGTGCCAGCCAGCCACAGCAAAGCTGTGGCTGTCTGGCACTTCTGTCAGTCACTGTAAATTCCTCTGGGTCACCAGAGGAAGTTACTGCCATTTTGTTTCCCCACCCAAGGTCACTGAGGCATCTTTAACCCTCGGCAAACCTGGGGACTCAGTGTCATATTTCTGTGTTAATAAAAGATGGCTTGAATAGTACACAATTCAAGCCATCTTTTATAAAGCTTAGCCGAAGGAAAAAGACGACTCGGGCTTTGTCCATCGTCAAAGCTTTATAAAAGATGGATTGAATTGTGTACTTTTCAAGCTATCTTTTATAAACATAGAAATGTTTTAAAAAGATGGCTTGAAAAGTACACAAACCATAAGGTAGGCACATAATATATAATACTATACTATATATATGATATATAATATATAATACTATATAATATATACTTTTCAAGCCATCTTTAAGTACACAAACCACAGTAAGGCATGCAAACAAATATATAAATGTAAGCATGTATATATTTATGTGCGTACCTTACTATGGTTTGTGTACTTTTCAAGCCATCTTTTATAAACATTGAAATATGGAACATATTCCTATATTTATAAAAGATGGCTTGCATAGTACACAAACCATAGTAAGATACGCATACAAATATTTAAATGTTTATATGCATTTATATATTTGTTTGCGTACCTTACTATGGTTTGTGTACTTTTTAGGCCACGCCCATTCCACAAGCCAAACCCCCACTCGATTTCTTACCCCACACAAAGCCCTGGCTAATTTACAATATTCCGTACAGACACACAGGGTAATTCATAGATTTCAGCACAGAGGCAGCGCACGCGAGCAGCGCAGAGAGGGAGCGTGCGCCAGCGTGTGCCAGCCGTGTGCACTAAACAGCATTCTGGCACACTGTGTATTCATGGAATTGCCAAGCCATTTTGAGCGCTGGCGCAGAGAACATCCCACAGTGCCAGTTATGTCCCCAAGAACGCCCCTTGCGCCAGGAAAAACCATTGAAATCCCCAATGCAGCGCAAAGGGCTGCGCTACCCTGGACCAGCTAACAGGGCCGCTACAATGAAATCGCGCGAGCGGGGGATGAGTATTTCTGGGGGGCATGGGAAGTTTCACATGCGATAGGCCTAGGGCGAGCGGGGTACATGTATTTCTGTGGTGCGCGCGGAGTTTCACACGCGATTTTGCTTGCAGAGCGGGGTATGTGTATCCAGTGGGGTGCGCGTGTACTTTCACACGCGATTTTGTTTGCAGAGTGGGGTACGTGTATCCAGTGGGGTGCGCGGGGAGTTTCACATGCGATAGGCCTTGGGAGAGTGGGGTACATGTATTTTTGGGGTGCGCGGGGATTTACACACACGATTTCGCTTGCAGAGCGGGGTATGTGTATCCAGTGGGGTGTGTGGGGGTTTTCACACGCAATAGGCCTTGGGCGAGCGGGGTACGTGTATTTCTTGGGTGTGCGGGGAGTTTCACACGCGATTTCGCTTGCAGAGCGGGGTATATGTATCCAGTGGGGTGCGTGGGGAGTTTCACATGCGATAGGCCTTGGGTGAGCGGGGTATGTGTATTTCTGGGGTGCGCAGGGAGTTTCACACACGATTTTGCTTGCAGGGTGGGGTACGTGTATCCAGTAGGGTGCACGGGGAGTTTCACACGTGATAGGCCTTGGGCGAGAGGGGTACGTGTATTTCTGGGGAGCGCGGGGAGTTTCACATGCGATTTCGCTTGCGGAGCAGGGTACGTGTATCCAGTGGGGTGCGCGGGGAGTTTCACACGCGATAGGTCTTGGGCGAGCGGGGCACGTGTATTTCTGAGGTGTGTGGGGAGTTTCACACGTGATTTCGCTTGCAGAGCAGGATACGTGTATCCAGTGGGGTGCGCAGGGAGTTTCACACGTGATAGACCTTGGGTGAACGGGGTATGTGTATTTCTGGGGTGCGCGGGGAGTTTCACACGCGATTTCACTTGCAGAGCGGGGTACGTGTATCCAGTGGGGTGCGCGGGGAGTTTCACACGCGATAGGCCTTGGGCGAGCGGGGTACTTGTATTTCTGGGGTGCGCAGGGAGTTTCACATGCGATTATGCTTGCAGAGCGGGGTACATGTATCCAGTGGGGTGTGTGGGGAGTTTCACACGCGATAGGCCTTGGGCGAGCGGGGTATGTGTATTTCTGTGGTGCGCAGGGAGTTTCACACGCAATTTCGCTTGCAGGGCACGGTACGTGTATCAAGTGGGGTGCGCGGGGAGTTTCACACGCGATAGGCCTTGGGCGAGCGGGGTACGTGTATTTCTGGGGTGTGCGGGGAGTCTCACACGTGATTTCGCTTGCAGAGTGGGGTACGTGTATCCAGTGGGGTGCATGGGGAGTTTCACACGCGATAGGCCTTGGGCGAGCGGGGTACGTGTATTTCTATGGTGCGCGGGGAGTTTCACACACGATTTCGCTGTCTGAGCGGGGTACATGAATTCAGTGGGGTGCGCAGGGAGTTTTACACGTGAATTGGCAGTGTGGGTCCTCCCAGGTGTGCCCTCTACTCCCTCCCCAGCCCCTGCAGGCAGTCCACTGCACCCTTGATCATGTCCCGCAGGCAGCCCACATGTCACCTTGCACTAGTGATCACCAACCCATGTACCCCTACACCCCCACCCACCCAGCATTGACGGGCACCTGTCAGCAAGCCCCGACTCATGTCCCCCTGCACCTCTACCCACCCAGCATTGACGGTTAGGGCCCGACTCATGTCCCCCTGCACCCCCACCCACCCAGTATTGATGGTCACCTGTCAACAGGCCCCGACTCATGTCCCCTGCACCCCCACCCACCCAGCATTGACGGGCACCTGTCAGCAGGCCCTGACTCATGTCCCCCTGCATCCCCACCCACCCAGCATTGACGGGCACCTGTCAGCAGGCCCGACTCATGTCCCCCTGCACCTCTACCCACCCAGCATTGACGGTTAGGGCCCGACTCATGTCCCCCTGCACCCCCACCCACCCAGCATTGACGGTCACCTGTCAGCAGGCCCCGACTCATATCCCCCTGCACCCCCACCCACCCAGCATTGACGGGCACCTGTCAGCAGGCCCCGACTCATGTCCCCCCCCCCAACACCTCATAAAGATGCACAATCATGGGCCTCATGTCCACCAAAATCCCACAGCACGTCACCCCAGTCTTGAGAGGCAATCAAGTCCTCAATCCACCCCACACTGAAATGCCTATTCCATGACACAAAAAAAGTCAACTATGTACATCAATACATGTCCCTCACACACACACACTGGGTGCCAGTGATTGTGTAAATACACATTTTCACATGCAGTAACCCAATGAGCGAATACCACACATGGAAGTAATAAATCAAAATGTATTATGAACAAAATGAATAAAATGAAATGAAAGCATGACAAATATTTCAAACGTGAAATGAAATGCATGTCCAAAACTGAATTGAAAAAATATGAAGAACCAATCCAAAGTAATCCGAAAGAAAATTTGTACAAACTCTCAGTCCACCAAAGCAAATCCAAAGGAAACGCTAATTGTCAAATCCATTGATCCATGGTGAGTAAAAAAATAACATTCTCTCATAAATCCACTGTTCAACTATGTACAACGATTTCATCCAGTGTCCATGAGCCCAACGAAAGAAATGAAACCTATCAAAAAAACTACCTAGGAAATAACTATATACAAAAGTGTGGGGCATAGTCCAATCACCCCAAAATAAAGCAAAACAAAAATGAAACCTAAAACTACAACTATATACAATGGCGGTGGGCTAGTCCGACGGCTCACTTTTTGATTTCCCGGGCCAGGACATCATCGAACTCCTCGTCTATGTTCTGGAGGCGGGCCTCTTTCATGGCCCCGGGGTTTCGCAGGGACAATGCCATGTTCATCTCCAACTCCCTGCGAATTGCCGCGAGGCACTCGGCCCGCCTCAGCGCCCTCCACATGGAGTTCTCCGCCATGACGATTGTGAGCCGTGCCTCTTCCGCCCGCTGCCGCTCCGCATCTATCTGCTGGCCCAAACGATGCCACACGGAAGACACTCCTAATCCAGGGTCCTCCTGCCCTCCGGTCGATGCCTGCCCCTCAATTGTTGTTGGCCCCAAGACATCATCGCTCCCACCTTCAGTCTGCTGCTACCATGCATGTGCCCTGCCTGTTGTTGCCTGCATGTCATCCTCCTGCTGGGGTCCAGTTGTTGGGGTGGCCACCCCTGCTGGACCTCTGACTCCCGACTGTGGCAGGGGTGTCTCCTCCACCAGCCTGGCCGCTGGGTCAGGGACAGCTCCACAGGGTGCCCTGGTGACGCTTGGGCAGGAAGATGGCACGGAGGACGACCGGCGCATAGGGTGTTCAGTTGAGGAGGGGGTTGGCAGAAGCTCCAGCACACGGAGGAACCCAGCACTGGTGACCCCGCCCAGTAGGTTGACGCAGTCTTCGGGACATTCGAAATGACGTGCGCTGTCCTCCCGAGAACCCTGCATGTCATCCCGAATGTCACAAACACGCAATGCAACCCCACCCAGGACAGGCTCAAGCCGGTCCCGGATTGCCACATCTTTAGGGAGAGAAAGGCCAGTTGTTGTGTGGCTATCCCCTCCCTGAAAACGGGTCTGGACGAAGGCATCCCTGCTGGTGCCGGATGATGCAGTCACAGGATCGGGAACAGGATTACACATAGACGGTGGCCTGTGCTGTCTCCTGCCCCTGCCCCTGGCCTGCACCACTGGTACCAGTGGAATCCCCCTTTCAGGCCCTGTGTGTGTGACTTCCACGGCCTCCTCCTCAACCAAACCCCCCACCAACCTGGATGACTCCGTGCTATCTTCCCCCGTAGGCCCCTGTGGGGTCTCAGCTGCCCCTTCTGCTGCCGAGGAGTCCACCTCCGACCTCTGCCTCTTGGATCTACCAATCCGCGGAGGCTGCACCAGACTCCTCACTCCCCAGCGAGATGGCAACCTGGGAGGGGAGCTGGGCCTTGCCTCTCCGGCTGGTGGTGGTATCCCTGCATGTGTGCTCCACAGCACCATCTCCACCCTCTTCATCAGTTGACGCTGCAGACAGGGAGACACAGAACACAGGCATCAGGGCACTGTACAATGGTCTGATACACACATGACAGTTGCAGATGAGTGGCAGTCTCAAACTTCACACATGGCATCACACTCCCCAACACACATATAATTTCAAGCGACACACACGCGCAAATGAACAGGAATGTTGCAGCAGCCAGCACCATCCATACACATACAACGCCATGACCATCCAAAGGTTAGCCTGACGTCACATGCAACACAGGGATTGGCAAACACATGCACACACGCCACCAGACATACATGCATCTGTACATCTACACCACCTGTTGCAGTCAAATCCTCGGCATCCATATCACATCTGCCAATCAGCCTCCTACATGTCAGTGTCACATGCATCCATGGTGTATCACAGTGGCACACATGTCAAATTCCCTCACACACACATGTACACCATGCACGTACATGAAGGTGGAACCCGCATCCATGTGTCACACCCCAATCATGCCATGGTACATACACAGATATGTAAACATGTGTGCACCCCAACATGCATTTGCCCATAATGTTTTTGTACTCATACACCGTTGATGTGCCTCACACATGACTGGACTCTCATGCGGCAGGCTCATGTCCCTGTACATAGACATCCCTACATGGGCCTTCCAAGACATATGTGAAACCTGCACACACCTGCCACACCTCAACATGCACAGCACCCAATCAGTATGCATGCACACTTACCGCTCGACTCTGGGCGGGTCTGCCTCCCAAGGACCTGGAGGTGGAGCGCTGGGTGTATGCATTCCAGGACCCGCATCTGCATGTTGGTAAGGCGGACCCGGCGCCCCTTTGCATGCTTTGCCTTCAGGAGAAGCCGGGTCTTGCTGAGGGTCCTGGACCTGAAGGCCTCCCAGCGCTTCCCGACGTGTTGCAAGTCGCGGGCTGCCACCTCCTCCACGTTGATGGCAGCCACGATGTCCATCCAGATCCTCTTCTGTCCTTCATTGTCGGCACGTGAACTTCCAAAGAGGTCATCATAATGCCCCAGGACTTGCTCCACCAGGATACCAACTTCTGCAGCACTGAAGCTGGTAGCCCTCTGCCTCTCTGGCTGGGGGTTGCCAGTGGTGGCAGATGCTGTTGTGTCCAACATGGCAACCCCTCAGGCAGGTGTGGGTGGGCAACTGGGTCCCGGGGCTGGGCTGTGGAGCAAGATGGTACTCCAGTCGGGAGTCTTCTGTTCCAGCAGGGGTGGTCACAGCAACTGACCCCTGCAGATGGCTAACGTGCAGGCACCAAATAGCAGGGCATGTGGCCAGCAGGCAGGCAGGCAGTAGCAGATGGCAGGTGGGAGCATGCTCAGGGCTCTGGGGAGCAATCATTCGGCCTTCTGGGCAGGAACGTGGTCTTCCGTGTGTTGTTGCGTGGCCAGCTTGATACGGAGTGATTTGGCACGTGAAAAAACTGCACGTTAACGTGTAATTCGAGGAAAGGCCCTTAGCACGTAAGCGCGTCTGTGATGTTACACGCACGGGCGTTTCCCACAACACGGGTGCATACTGAATCAGCACGTGAGAAAACTGCATGTCAGCGTGCTATTGGAGTAAAGGGCCTTAACGTGTACGTGCGTAAGTGACGTTGCACATGTGGGCTGGCTCAAAAGGCTTGCATATGATGCCATTTTCTCGTATGTGATATTTGTGGAGAGCGAGCGGGTGATTCTTGTACTTCTTGTCGGTTCACACGCGATTACTTCACAACTGTTCCAGTTCATACTCCCTGTTTTCTCAGACTGCGTTCATTTCTTCTTTTGGCGGGGGTGTTGCCAATGCGCAGACGCGCATCTTTTTCATGTTTTTTTTCCAGGCAGACGGTGAGTCGCGCACGTATTTTCCAACTGTGGTTGCCCCCGTGTGTCGCGTACCCCTTCAGAGGTCATTGTAGGCTGTGTGTATCACGCGTACGCTTATTTTTGTGTTTCTGGGTGCCACAGCGTAGTGCAGGTTCATTTTTCCACGCACGTGGTCTACCAGGGGTTGCGTGCAAGTTTGATATTGTTTTCGGGGTGCATGTGCATTGTGTGACCCGTCATCTTCCCCCAGGGGTCACAGACAGCCTTGCTAGAGCACTAGGGTACGAATACCACCTAGTACCCTACCCCTTTCACCCCAATTGCCCAGGACAATTGTTTACTGCAACTCCCATACGCACAACAACATCAGTGCCATGGTTGGGAGGTGACCAAGCAGTAAGGGAGGCAAAGGTGGCTGACCTCCAAAAGGTGGGCGTGGTAGGGGACGTGGCCAGGATGTGCAGGGTGGCCCAAGCGGGCAGTGTGTGGAGGACCAATCGGGGCCACCTATGCCGCCCCCCCCAAATGGTTGTGGGAAATGTAGCTGACACCATCCCAGCTCAGCCCATGTTAAACCGGCCCATATTGTCAACTGAACCGGCACAAGATGACTCCCAGGCTGACTTCCAGGTCACCAAGTCTAAGCCACGTGTGGCGGTAAAAGTTACTGTCACCAGGCCACGTGGATCTGGGGCAGCAATGTCATCTGCTGCCCCAAGTAGCCAGGGTGAGGAGGCTGCAGGGGCAGCTGCAGCTCAATCCACCCCAGCTCTGAGTCTCCCAGCCGGGACAGTCCATCACACCGACATTGGTCCTGCCAATATCACCCTGCAGCCAATGCCTGCACCGAGACCTTTGGTCATTGTGCCTTCGCAAACTTACAGTACCCAGTCCACCTGCGCTTCTGCCCCTACCAACCAGAGCGGCGTAAGCCACTCAGGATCTGCACCACCTTCCAAGAAGAAGAAGAAGGGTGCTCTTGCACTACAGACTGGAACCCCAGACACGGCTACACACTCCGGCACGTCAAGGAAGCCTAGCTTCAATGACTCTGAACTAGATGCACTTGTGGCCTATGTGTTGGCACATAGCCGCTAAATGGTGGTGACTGCAGGGTGCAAGACTATGCCTGCTCAATGTAGGGCCCACTGGCAGACCATCGCGGACCACATTAGTGCCCTTGGATTTGTGAGGCGCACAGTTGATGATTGCTACAAGCGGTGGAATGACCTGAAACGCAGAGCAAAGAACAAGTTGGCTTCCAATCATGCCTCTACTCTGGTGACTGGCGGTGGGTCTCCACCAGAGGACGACCAACTCACTGAACATGAGTCTGTCGCTGGAACCTTCATCCCAGAGGAACAGATCTGAGGTGTGGGAGACCTACCAGATCTTGAAGCATTGTCCGGTGAGTGCCCATGCATGTGTGTGTAATCCATGTGTATGTTGCTTGGGTGATGTGTTCTGATTGAGTGCCAGGTGAGGGTGTGTAGTCATGACTGGTATGGGTCACCCATGTGGTTCCTGCAAACCATTCCCCGGCCTCGGGTTTGGGTATGACAGTATCCCTTCTGACCACAGTAGAAAATTTGCACCAGATTACTGCAGTTGCCCTTCAACTGTCATCTTGCAACAACATTGTTCAAAATGTTTTCCTGTTAATTCAGCCTGATTGTTTCAATCCTTGCCATTTTTAGAACGCATTTTTCTGCCCTACTGCCACAAATGTGACATGCTTCTGTCATAGATTACACCCCACAATGGCCCACATTTATTACCTTGTTATGGGAATGATTTAACCATTTAGGCTGATTGAGTAAGGGCCTGCACACAATCATTTTTGGGCCCTGTTTGAATGTTGAACATGACTGTTGTCTTCTGTCATGTTGAAGTGACCAACCATTGATGTATCCATCTGCCTGTCATCACTGTATAATTGAACACTGGATCTGTAGCAGCGTGTGGCACATGCGTGTTTTGTCACACTATTTTGCATGTTGTATCTCATGATGTCCATCTCAGATGGATGGGTGACAGTATTTATATCCTACCATATGGCTGTACTTGTCAAATGTACTATGGCTATGCTACGTGCCATCTGTGTGCTGGCATGTGTCATGTATGTGTATTGGACATGCCACTCACAGGCTAATGTGTGATGCCAGTGCTATCCAGCATGCAGTACATGTGTTGCTTTTCCATCTTGGAGTCCTCAATGTCTGCTTCTTGCCTCCCTTTCCAACTTATTGACAGTGCATGCATGCCATGGTTATAGTCATGTGGGACATTTGTAATTTATGTACTGGATCTCTGCCTCGTCAGGCCTATGTGCAGAGGCGTTGCTAGGGAGGGGCTAATGGGGCTATAGCCCCTGGTCTTTTGGTTGTAGCCCCGGATATAATCTCAGTAGCTACAATCAAAAGACTTGCTAGCCCCCGATCCCGACAGTTCCGACATCAGCTTAGCCCCGGGTCTTTTCCAGACCTAGAAACACCCCTGCCTATGTGTGTGCTATGGTACTCATGCCTGTTTCCATTTGTTATCTTTCATGTTTTTGCAAGTGATGAGGCACTTGATGCTGTTGAGGAGGAGGAGATGGTGCAGACCCAGGAGGAATCACAGCCACAACCGGCCACCACTGGAGGACGTGGGGTAGTGGTGGGTGAAAACCCATTTGTCCTACAAACCATGCTGTCCAGGGGTGTCTCGGGGTACACCTCCGCAGACCTCTATGAATCAGGTGCTGAATCAGACAGTGAGACATATGTGCCGTCGCAGGTGAGTGTTTCTGGCAGGGATGATGTTTTGTCCAACCCACCTGCACCAGGGGCTGACCCCTCAATGGGGATTTCAGTGTTGGTAAGTCCGCCTTTGGTGGTTACGGATGCAGGGTCACACTCCACAATATTTGCTCCTGTTCCTGGGCCAGCAGATCAAAGGAGGAATGCAGTCCTGCAGCCTCAGGCAGTGCCAGCACAGCAAGGTGCAGATCGCCTTGCCCCAAACAGGTGTGGTGCCCGTCAACGCGATGGCCGTGCGCCACCATGCAATACAGTGTGGGAGAACTCCATGAACAGTATTGCAGCACAACAGGGAGCATCGTGTGAAATGATGGCTCAGGCAATGGATAGGGTGGCCACTTTCATTCTCCCCCCTGAAAGGCAGATGGAGCTCCAGCAGCATGCAACAGACTCCATTTGCCACTCACACAGGGAGGACATGTTGGCATCCAACAGGGACCGACGGGCTGGACTGGAGGCTCTGCGCGAAGCCATATCTGTAGAGTCACAGGCCCACAGGAAGCCCTGAGGTTAGAACACGGGTTCCTCAGAGATACTCTGGGTGAACTTGAGGCTTCCTTGAATTTTAGGTCAGAACAGCAGCTGGAGCAGCTCACACGTTCACTCTCAGCTGAGCTCCAGGCAACCCGTGCGGAGAACCGGGCATCATGCGAGGCCATGCAGGCAAAAATGCGGGCAACCCGTGAGGTGCTGCATGGGGATCTCCGTACCATCATCCTGCATAACCAAACCTTCCAGACCCGCATGCTTGCTGCCATGGAGGACCATACCAGGGCTTTGTGTGGGCTGCCTCCCATATCACGGCCACCTCCTGATGTAGCAGCAGAGGGTGAAGAGAGCAACGGCAGTTCTCCCACTGTAGCGTAGCCGTGCAGGCCATGAGCCCATGGAGATATTTTTTTTTCTCAACATCCACGCATGTGGGTGTTGGGGTGCACCCTGTACCTCGAACCTCCTGGGTGCCCCCCCCCCCGGTCCACACATGGCCATTTTTGATTTTTTTTTATATATATTTTTTTTTACAGTGTGTTGTTTTGAGTGGCTCCTGTGGGCATCCATTGTGTATTCCAGTTGGGCACATGCAGGCTTGTCCTGTCTTTGGGTTAGATGCTTGGTTTCCTGACACACACAACCCTCCTGCTTCCCCTTTCCATGGGCTTGCAAAGGGTGTGACCAAGTGACAGTAACTTACACAGTGACATTGGGCTCCCTTGAGTTGTGTGGGCAGTCTGTAGTCAAAACTCTGTGTAAATCACTAGTGGGGATTGTTGTTGGATTCTACACTGCATGGTGTATTGATATGTGCTTGTGCATCTATGTCTTTCTCCTTATTTACATGTAGGTTCTTCATGTCTTCACAAGGCCGTCTCCTTTGCAGATGCAGTTCATGTTGTATGCAGTACACTGAGACATTTGCCTGACAGCAACACTCTGTAGTTGGAAGGGGTCGATGTGCTGCTTTAGTCAGGTTGTGAGACTTGCACTACTTCAATGTTTTACTGTTATATATTGACATGGTTTCATCCTGAACTGATGTTTTGTGTTGCCGGTAAGTATTTGTTCATGTGTGCTGTTTCTTATTGATTGCTGAGCGCATATTGTCTGTGGCGTGTTTACATTATGGACAGTGCACTTTGTGACACTTGTGTCATGTGTTGTGCATTCATTTGGTTGCTTTCACATTGCATGGCATGGTGTGTTGGTTCGCTGAGATGGGGAGGGGTTTCATGACATTGTACTATTTTGATGTGCTATTTTGCAAGGGGGTAGTCATTCCTGCTGCATGAATGTGTGTCTTTTTGTGACACAGCATTGGGTGTTTTTAAGTATGTAGGGATGCACACAATGTAACACTTCCAGGTGAACAATCTCAGGCTGGTATGGTTGTGACAGTTGACTGTCCCTTTTGTCATCATCATTGATTGTCAGCTGGTATGTGCCAGGCCTGTGTGCACTCCGCAGGGGTGGGATTTTAGGTGAAGTAATTTGCCACAAGCTGGATACGGGCTGCCTCACCACGTACCCCTTAACCTCCCATGCGCCGCAGCCGTGCATATGGTTGGGGATGTGGGGGTACCACCATGTCCACCGGCACGCCCCGGCGGGTTGCAACGTTGTGCAGGACACTTGCTGCCACTATGATCCTGCACACTACTGGGTGTGCATAAAGCAGCTGCCCACCAGAGCGGTCAAGGGAGCGAAAACGTGACTTGAGCACTCCGAATGTGCGCTCCACTATGCCCCGGGTTGCAATATGGGATGTGTTGTATTTTACCTCGGGTGGTGTGGTGGGGTTCCGAATTGGCATCATCATGCAGGTGCTCAGAGGGTAGGCACTGTCCCCTGGGGAGGTGATAATGGTTGTCATTAGTGGGGTTTTCCCATTTCTCCATTTCTGACATGCATGCATGTGCAGAGGCATTTATACTCACCAATTAGCCATGTGTCGCCATGCCGGCCAGCTTCCAGGTCCCGGTTTAGGGGTGACATTCTGAATATGAAACTATCATGGCTCGACCCTGGATAGTTGGCATATACTGGGGTGATGATTCCCTTGGCATCACATACAACCTGCACGTTGATGGATGCCAGTGCTTGGGGTTCCGATAGATGTGCTCAGTGGCACTGGGTGGACATAGAGCCACATGGGTACAATCAATGGCACCTAGGACTTTGGGGAAGTGTGCCACCCTGTAACATTTCTGGACAACAGCCTGCCTTTCTGCAGGTGTTCTGGGCATGTATATGTGCCTGCGGACTGAGGGGCACGCAGTGATGATTGCCAACACCTGGTGTAGGCAGCGTGACTGCGTGGTCTGTGAGACCCCCCCACTATGGCACTTGTCCGCTGAAATGAACCAGTAGCCAAGAAGTGCAGTACATTGAGCACCTTTTCTAAGGGGCTCAGTGCTTGCGAGCACAGGGTGGGTGATGTGAGGTCATCTTCCCACTCCCTCACCAGGTCTAGGATTATGTGTGGTGGAAACCTGTACCTCCCATACACCTGGTCATCAGGCATCCCGAAAAGGCTGGTCCTGGGTAAAAAAAATGCGGGGCCTGGCTATCCTCCTCCTCCTGCGGTGTCCCACGACCACTGCTGCGAGGAACGGTATATTCATCATAGCGTCTGAGCTTGTTTGTTGTTTGCGCGCACTTTCATGCTGCGCGGGGCCGCTTACGTCTGCTTCCTACTGGCTTACGTGTTTCCGGATTAGCACGTCTTTTTTGGCGCACGCCTTTCCCTTGTTCGATTCCATGAATACGTGTTGTTGGCGCGCGTGTGGGCGTTGCGAGCATTTACCTCCTGTACTTCCCCCGTAACGCCCACATTTTCACGCGTTGTTCCCCATTCTGCGTGTTACGCCCCATGTTTCGCCCACTTTTGTTGTGTGCGCTGCGCTGTGTGCTCTTTCCCTGTGCGCGTAGTGCACGCCGTTTAATGATGTGCGCGCCCGCGTGCGCCACCCACGAATTTAGCGCACATCCCAGGATTTACATGCGCACTGAATTCCATGAACCGATGTGAGCGGCTTTGGCACGCGTGCGCTACGATTTTCACGCTTGCGCTGCGATTTTCACGCTTGCACTCCCCTTTTCGGCGCACATTTATTCCATGAGTCGGCCCGACAGGCTCGTTCAGAGGTGGCTAGGCCTTGAGCAATATGGGAGATTTCTAAAGTCATTGGGGGGACCTTGATGTACTGCTAAATACTACGTGGGTGAGTGTAGCGGGTGTCTACACTTGAATAGTACGCACAGGTGTTCCCAGAAGTGTGCCTTGGCAGCTCAGTGAGTTCTTGAGAAAAGGAGTGCAGCCAGAAAATTGTTTGCGCGTCTTATTGTTCATGACTGGGGTGTTCCCACGTGGCTATCGATTTTGAAAATATGAGTAGACCCCAATTTCTCTTTCTGCGCATGATTTAAGAAGTGTATACTGGTACAATTGCATTTATTTCACTATTCTTGTTTTTTGTCCTTGATTTTGGTAATTCTATTGTCTAGTTTCTCTTTACCATCGCCTCCTCCCAAACCTCCCCTTCACTCCACAGACTAAGGTCATGCGACACCCTGAAAGGGACACAATATGGCATCTTTCAGACATGGCAAGGTCCCACGAGATCACTACAGTGGTGATGGGCACAGTATAAATATTGGATAACATATGCCTCTTCCCCAACTGGTCAAAATTGGGAACACTTGAAACGGGGCAGATAAAAGGATGAAGGTAGTCACATAGGATGACTTGAGACCCCAAATTATCCCTATGAACGAAACAAGGAGCCACCCAGACAGTACAATTGCACTTTTTAAGAGTTAGTACTCTTAGGAGTTAGGTGGATCGGTCAAGTGGATCAAACAAGATTCGATAGGCCTGAGTGAACCAACGGCTTTCAAAACAGACTTGTTATCAGCAGAGTCTACCTAGCACTGCAGTCATTATGGCTGTTAGCATTCAGCAGGAGCCAAGCGGCAGGTGTTAGGGCATCAGGAGGAGAAATCGTAGGGCAGGGAGAGTGGAGGCATGGTGGCAGGTCAGGTGGGAGCAGGGGAAGCGCTACAGAGGTGACAGGGGCGCATGGTAGAGAACTGTCACTGGCTGAGGGGGGGACGTTAAAAGGAGCAACTAGATACCAAGAGGATGCTATGGTGGAAAGAGAAGAGCACACGCCAAAGGGAGCCACCACTCCCAGCCTGAGAGCATCAAATAGCAGGAGCAGATAGAAAAGTGGCAAGGGGAAAATAGCAGCTGCTACTAGAGAGTGGAGCAAGGGATGCATGTATTTACTGCCTGCGATAGGCTGTGTTTCCTGCTCGCTGATAGGCTGAAGCAAATTTCAAGCCTTCGAATTAAAGACATACCAAGGATGTCACAGTCTTTTCTATTATTTTATGTTATGGTATGCTTTTACGATGTATACTGCACACACACACGGGATCCAGGCGCTCTGGAGACTCTGAGAGAGTGGGAGGGGTTTGGTTGGTTGGGATAAGAGAAAAAGTGCAAGATTGCTCTGCTCTTGTATTGCTGCATGCAGACAGGAAGTACCCTGAGATATGCGTGTGTGTGGGTTGCTAGGTTTTGTGTTAACAGCGTCAATGCATTTACTTCTAGAAGGCAGACCTTGTGTGCCTGTGGTGCTAGGAGGAATTGGCTGGGGGTTGTGGTATGTAAATTTGCTGTAGAGGTATAGTGTTCCGTTGTTGGCCATCTGGTGAGAGAGATATTAAGAAGCTGTGTGCAAGTGGATCAGTTGGCTTGCAGCGGTCCAGTTTGCGTGCAGAAGTTTGAACAGTTTGTGGATGGGGTTAGCAGAGCCTAACGTGAGATATGAGATCGCATGTGGTTTCTTTTCCAGTTTTCCATGGGTTCCCAGGTGTCCGTTGGGATGTGGAGACGTATCTGTTGTGGCACTTGGGTGAGTTTTGCATATGAGGTAGTCCAGAGATAGGATCACATCCATCGTGGTGTGGCTGTAATTTGCTGTGCATTGGGCACCTATAAGCAAAAGACCCATTGTCGTGTAGTTGTGCCATGATGTGGTGGGGCAATTCATAGCTATTTGTTGATAAGGGGGATATTTGTGGTATTGTGTTTATTTAGTGCACTGCTTGAGTTTAATTGTGGAGAGCTGTCAATTACTATATGTCAGAGGGTTCTTCAAATGACAGAGTACTTTTCAGGTGGCAGGAAGCAGTCACTCCAAGTAAATCATGAGGAAAATGCTCAGGAGCTCCACCACTGGACCAGACCTTCTAATTGATCCCCAGCTACTTTACTGCCATTATACATAGGATAGGCTGAAAATGACACAAGGACCGCAGCGTCCAACATTTTAACAATTGCCAGGATCTGAACTGGCATCTAAACTGTGAGCCATAGGATGGAAGCTGTCAAACATAGGCCGGGGGCACAACACTCAAATTAATTTATATCTTTGCCCGCCTCATTCCAAAGGGGGGTGCAAGAACGTGGCTTACCTCCTGACTGTCCCTAAGTGAACCCGCCCGTTCCTAAAAGAAAACGAAGGTCGAAGAATGCTTTTCTAACATTCTTTGACATAGAAGTAAGAAAAGGCTGAGGCGTGAATGTCGTGGTAGGCCTCCAGTCCGCCAACCTTTGATACAGACAGCAGTGCCTTCAAGAATCCTGTCTGAAGAGAGCCTACTCCATGCCGCGCTCAGTTGCACAGGAGAAGAAAGATATCTCTGTTTACAGCAATACGCGGATAACTGCTAATATGATGAAAATCAACTGCCCAACAGTGAAAAGAATGACATTGAGTATGTACTGCACAGTTTCTTGAAACATGTCGACAGGGGCACTCAGAACAGGCTCCTGATTCCCAGAACGTTTTCCTATGGGATTGCACCATTCTAAAACGTTTCTGTGAATCAGGTGAGTTTTTTTCTGGTTTTATAAAGAAACACTTCCTACAGATTTAGGATCAATAACTTTGTTTTCTAATGTTCATACAAGGGTTGATTTTTTTTTTTAAAAAAAACGTACTTGGATGGTTGTGTTTAATTACTGTGATACTCTCCCTCTTCAAGGGGATTTATACTTGACGTTTAAATGGTCCCCGAAAACAACCGTGACGCTTGAAATAGAGCAAACACATCATAACTTTCGCGGTGTGGCGGAAGTACAAGGCCGCGCGCAGCCCGGATGTGCAGGTTGAAGTAGATTGGCAGTCGTGGTCAGGCGGCCGCGGCGGTACAGGGCAGATGCTCAGCTCCATTTCACAGAGCGACTTTTAGCAGCATCGAGCTTGCATGGGCAGGCCGGGCCCAGACGCAGCGAGCCTATGTCGGGGCATGTCCTGGTAGGGGATTCCCCAGCACCCAGGTGGCAGCCCACGAGCGCTCGCCATAGCTGGCAATGCGGCGTGGGAACTGCGCATTTAAGAAAGCCAATGTGAAACGAAGGCCGACACCGCCGTCCTTTGTCTTTGTGCACCCACTCGGATGATGCTTTCCATTGTGTTGATGTGCTGTTCTTTTGCATGTTAGAAGAGATACTCGGACAGCTCCCAATCTGGCTCAGCTATTACCCCACCAGACCTCTTAGGAAGCCTCGCCAATATCATGAGCCGACATAACGCTGACCCTAATGTTAACATGTTATCGATTGAATCCCATGTGAAGATTGAGTGGCGTGGTTCTCTGACCAGACCTTTTTGTTCCGTAAAGGGATTGCTCATAATAAGTAGAGGTTTTGGGAGGCGAACCATCAATAATAAATAACAAAATGGATGTGGATTTAAGGAGCGTGCCACTGTTCCATTTTACGGCGCCATGTTATGTTGTAGTAAGGGCGCACCCTTTCACCACCAACGCAGACCCTTTCTTTGAAAGCATATTCAGGGCCGTCTCTTGTAACGATATTTCCCGATGAATATCCCTGAACAGCGCACCGTGTGTATGCATTGCCATGCACACACTACATTTGCGTTCATTGCTACTATCAAACAACGCACTTTAAACACTACTTTTATTGTCTCTCACACGCACGTTTTATGTATTGGGCCTCACATAATTATATGTTGTATTCATCCATTCGCCTTGTGTTTATTGTAAAAAAAATAAATAAATAAGTTGTGTTTATTATCACAATTTATTGCCGAAGACATGCGTGCACATTCCATACATGGAGTTTACTTTAGGCGTCGTCTTTTTCCCCCCGCAAATTTTGGATAACAACATGACCCACGCATGTGGACACATGGCATTTATTGTCACTCAGCCACATACAGCATTTATTACGGTCACCCGATTTACGAATTTATTTTAGAGCCAGCATGCCAAACTGCCCACTTCAGAAGCCGTCTAGGCTACACGAAGGGCAGGTAGGGCGCGCCGCCGGCAATGGGGGGGGGGGGGGGGGGTTGGAGGGGAGGCGCCGGTTGGAAGACTTTGTTGGGGCCCGATGGAAAAGTACACAGATGGAGGGAGAGAGAGAGAGAGGAAGCAAAGATGCAGGAGAGTAGAAAAGTACGCATGGGTTAGGTAGGGGACGGTGCAAAGGGAACTGGTGTAAGAATAGACGGGGAGACAAGACGCAGAACAAGTGGCAGTAAAGCTGTCTTTCTTTTCTGCATGTTAGCTCTTTTTCTGTGACATTGAGTGGGCCACTGTGTCACACAGTCTGCGTGGTACACGTCAGGAAACAATATGTATTTGAGGGTGTGGCCTAAGAAGCTTACATAACTAACGGACCTTTATAACACGTGTCGCCTACAATATATAATGCAATGTGCACTGATACTGTGACAGTGACCAGCCCAGTGGCCTCTGAGCGTCGAGGCTTGTAAGTCAACGAATGGCCTAACACAACCCGTCAAGTGTTCTATTCATTGCAAACATCAATCGATTGAGGAAAAGCTGTGTTAAATATTGTATAATTAATAAGTAGTGAAAAATTGACCAACATACACATATTCATTCATTAAAAAAACATAAAACAGATTAATGCATTTTTTTAAAATCCAAATGAGATAGCTCAGGGTGATAACGTTCCTGCTTCTGACTATGTGTGTAACCACAGTTCAGAAGTGCCCATTCAAGGAACATAGATCAGATGGTTAAGGTGGCTGGAGCTACCCGTTTCTAACACGCAAGACAAAGCTCTCTCCATCATAACAACAGAAAGCAGGTGTTCCCAATGGCCATAGTGTGATGAACTTAAAAAGACCACCAGGCCCACCCGGTCTGCTCATTACCCTGTCCCTCGTGACATGGATATCGTATTTGCCCTCTGGCTTAATTAGGCTACTGCTTGCCTCTGTGTCTTGTGAAGTCTTTGGCTCGCTCCACATCACCACTTTGCCTCTTCCCAGACTGTCCTGTGGATTCTCAATGCCGGTATTGTTTGGGATTTGGCCTGCTGCCTGGCAGAGTGTATGGATGGCTTATAGAGTGGGTACAAAATAGATGAAATTGTAGTTGGATTTTTTTTTTTATAGGGACGCCTAAGCACTAGACAAAGCAGTAATCATTTTGATGATTTAATGTCATTCCCTCTGGTCTTTATGTATGTACATTTCATCTTACACATTGTAAATTTACATTAGGCGTAGTCAGCCCAACGTTGACAGTTTCAAGTATACTGACTTTGCAAATAATTCACAGTTTCCATTTTGACAGGTTATCAAAGGATAGTATGACCACCTACAAGATCATTGCAATTGCTTGTTTCCATTATGCCCCTCCGGCACATCAAAGCTATTTTCCAGAATAAGCACTTAGCACATCATTGTTTTTTTTCATTATGCACATTTTGCACGTGGTTGCCAGTTTTTCTGGTAGTACATCATGGGAAATTTCCATTTTCTCAATTAACCCTTCGTTGCCCAGAGTGACTTCCTTCTTGCAGAAGGTTCTAGCTTTTCCTGCCAGAGCTAGAAAGAAGAGAGGTCAATACTCCATCCGATGACCTAGGGCCTGGACAGGCAGCAAAGCTGCAGCCTGCAGTGGACACTGCCTTAAAGACTCTGTCCCCAGCCAGTGTCTGTGACTGGCCTGTAGTATGGATGAAGTGGGCTGAACAGCCAAGCTCACATCGCCCCCGCCTGCCTGCAATCCTTTTGCAGGCAGCTATGCATGGGGCAGCTCACAGCTCTTCTATCTAGGAACTTCTTTTATGCACTTATAATTTATTTGTGTCCTGCTGGGGTAAGGACCCAATTTATACTGGTCTTGGTGCTGGTGCGATGACCAGGTATGCACTAGCCGTAGTACCAGTGACACAAGTACACTTGTCTGGTTTTCACACTAGAACAAAAAGAAATTGCACAAAGCAAACCTTCTTATAAACTTTCTATGTAGAGAATCAAACTCATAAGTACAGGCGATCAATGGTGATTAATTAAATTCGAGGTGCAGGGGAGAAAACGCAGTCCTGGCACATGGACTGTAGAAATATGAAAAACAAGAAATAAGTTCCCAAAGATGTGGGAACTCTCGTCCCCTGCACACTATCATAGGCCAAAATTAGGTAAAATAGTCCTATGTAGATTCAAACATGCGATTTGATTATTTTTATACATATACAAAATGTATAAATATAGGTTGTATACGAATTGTTCGTTTTACAACTGCTCGAATGACAATTGACCTTTTCACAATTGACCGAATTGTGAA
This sequence comes from Ambystoma mexicanum, assembly GCF_040938575.1. Classification (NCBI taxonomy): domain Eukaryota; kingdom Metazoa; phylum Chordata; class Amphibia; order Caudata; family Ambystomatidae; genus Ambystoma; species Ambystoma mexicanum. The sequence goes on from NC_090923.1 coordinate 837,079,095, forward strand.
GGTCAATTGTACCAAATATGAGGGGGGAAACCCCCCACAACCCCCCACCCAACGCCAAACCCTCCAAAACCCATATATATATATATATATATATATATATATATATATATATATATATATATATATATATATATATTCGGTCAATTGTGACCCTTTAAATTCGGTCAATTGTTCATTCGAACAATTGTAAATGAAGAATTTGGGTAATACCTAAATATAGAATTAATGATGAGTCAAGTGATATTCTTGAATGAAATTCCAAATACTCTCTTGTTGTCACAATCAAATTTGGTGTAATACAATATCTGGACACATATATTTATGCGTTTTGCAAAGAACTGTACTGCTGATGAAGAGATCATAATCTCGAAACGCGTTGAGTTTTATATTAAATCACATTTGATTGTGACAAGAGAGTATTTGGAATTTCATTCAAGAATATCACTTGACTCATCATTAACTCTAAATGTATACATTTATTTTTCTTCAAATCGCATGTTTGAATCTACATTTTGGTCTATGATGGTATGCAGGTGACGGGAGTTCCCACATTTTTGGGAACTTATTTCTTGGTTTTCACACTAGCACAAGGTCAGGATTTGTACACGTGTAAGTACCCATACAATGATCACATAATTGTTGGTGCGGCCACTGGCTCCAACAGCAGCACAAGTAAGGTTATTGTGCTGGCCTTAGCATCCACACAATATGACCATACGCTGGTGCAAATACCGCACACCTGGAACCAATACCAGTCCTTTTCGCATCCTTTTAGAATCCCTGACAGCCATGCAGATCCTTTCATTGTGGCAGGGCTAAGACCAGCCCACATTTGGTCATTATGCTGGTGCTACAACTAGCAATTTATGCCTGCCATGAAAGTAGTCTCTGCTGCAAAATTCCAACAACAGCAGCATAGTCCCAGAGTATCCCAGTCTGAAAGCGCCAGTATAAGGCTGGTCTGATGAACCCAGTGTATCATTTCCAGTATACACGCTTTTGACATCCACAGAACACCGTTTGCTATTATATTCTCAAGTCTGACAATCTCAGTCTACTGCAAATTGTCAAATCCAAGTATACTCCTAGTTTGTGAATCCCATTTCCGGGCATGCTTCTAGTTTATTGACTGCCAGTATGCTACCAATGTAGCACCATTTTGATCATCCCCGAGGTTTCCATTTAGCCCACTAGTACCCACTTCTGTGACCCCCACCAATCACGTTTTTTGGATTCTGTGCTTAACCTCTAGGTAATGCTTGCAAATTCCATCAAATGTGATCATCTTGACGGTCACCAGGATACTCGGCCTGTGCTGGATGACCCTGCTTTGATCCACCATGACCCAAACATGATGGCAGTGACCTCCTCCACTGCACCTACCATTGCTGGACTCTACTGTAAAGCCCCCTCGACCTTGCTTTTCTATCTTCTGCATTATGGGCCTGTTTTCACACATTGTTTATTTTGCCCTTTGTGCATTGGTCCACTATTATTCCACCTCTCGCCCTTTTACCTGGTGAGCTCATCTGCAGGGCGTATTCTTCTTAGACCCCAGAGACCCCACTGGTCCTTTCAGTTTGTCCTGGGGTACTAGTTGTTATAATACTTCTCTACTGCACCTATAGATCTTGTTTAAGGCCCTTGCTCCTCTCAGCCTTTTAACATGGTCCGAGTGGCTGAGTAATTCAGTAATATATGAAGGCTGTTACTGCCCTACAGTTAAGGTGAAACCTATGAACCATTGCCTTTGGCAAACATTTTATTGCTACTAGTTTTTGACTCGTTGAACGTATCTATCATAAGCTTTAAAAAAGAAATCCTGGGGAAAATGTGTCCAATGGTTTAAAATGTAAGTTTTATTATCTATCAAAAAAAGCTATTTTTGTACTGAGCCTATTCATTTTCCCCTTTGCAAAAAGGTGCATCCTTTAGACACAGGCACAGCACAAACCGCTGATGTGCCCTTTTGTGGTTTCGGGGCCACAGTGTTTTACTCATAGCCATTGGGTCATGGTATTTCACTCTAATTGGTGCAAAACGGAAGGGGGCGTGGCCGAAAACCTGACCCATGATACATGGTTATTTACTATGAAAGGGGATATAGGCCACAGCTGTATGTGGTGGCCAATGGCCATGTGCACCATTATCTTTTATCGTTCTTTTTGCATAGTGGCCACTGGTCATTGGTATTTACTACTACAGGTGGAGTAAGATACAGGATAACAAAACCCTTGAAATTCAGTGATATACCTTTCGTTAGGCAACTGTTAATGTGAAACATTAAATGCAACGAAACAATAACATTTGGCTGGTGTTGTAAGTGATGATAACCTTAACTCTGAGTTCTCTCATTGCTCAGCCCATGAGCACATAGATTATATCACTGGTGGCATCAGCAATGATATCAGACATGACATAATGTATGATATCAACCAGGGCACTCCAGTTAAGGTTGTCGTTATTTCCAAGACTAGCTGAATTTTATGGGTTTTGTTGCTTTGAATTGTTTCACCTCAACTGTCGCTTAACTAACGCTTTTCCCTGAATGTACAAATCCAAAATACTTTCAATACTCCCAATACCAATATATTCTCTGTTTGCATTATCCCAGTATATTTCCAAATGTTTTATGTTATTTTAATGTTAAAGGTATTTGTACCGTGCACCGTCACCAATGGAATTGGTCCCCAGGCGCTCAGGCGGATCTGCAAACACGAAGGCAGGAATGGGTTGGTGGGGTGAAGAGGGAAAAGGAAAGTGAGAAGGTGGTGTGCTGTTGACAGCTTCAGTTTGGTTTTCACTGTGCGCTGAGCATTGGCGTGAATATCGGACCGATGCAAGACCTTGTGTGCTGTTGGTGCGGTTTATGTGTTGTTTGTTTGTTGTTGCGGTGTGGTGAAGTGTGTGCGGTTTGCTGCGCGAGAAGATGGGTGTGTGGATTTTCGTGTGAATTAGGTATGCAGAGATTTAAACATAGGGTTAGTGGGGTATATCTCTCTTAGTCCTTATAATTCTTGTTCTATGTATCCGGTTGTTCTATAGGTAGGCATATTTTCACTTTTCTTTCCTGTCCATCTAATTGTTATGACTGGTGGTGTTGCACGTTCCCAGCTGTGTTGTTTTGGACGTGGTGTAATATGTAGGGTGCGTCTTGTCCACTCTGGTAATGGTGCTGTAAAATAGCAATCAACCACTCCCTTGCTATCTATTTTCTGTCTGTTGTTCATTGTTGCTTGTGTGTAGTATGTAAGCCAAGCTGATATTGATATTACGCCCTTGCCCTTCCATCACGATCTATCTGTGATTTTCATTGGTATCCTTCTATCATATCTATCTCTCATTTGGTAAGTTGATATGCCTTAGATTGTTCTTCCTTAACTTCTGTTTACAGGCGGTAGCTTCGAGGTATTGGGAGGATCGGCTTCTTCTCTCGGCGTTGTTTCAGCTGTGTGTATGCCCCCATAGGTGTTCCCTGGTTTCAAGTATATTCCCATTTTGCCCAATTACAGTTTTCAATTTGACAAATATGACCCCCTTATATCCTATTTAAATCCTTCTAGCCTATATACTTTTGTTGCAACCTTACTAGACGTCTACTAACAGTTTGACATTCCTATTCTTACAAATCATGGTATATTCCCAATTTGACATCCCAGTATATTTTCATATTGAAAAAACGAATTTGTTTAAGTTTGACAACCCCAGCATGTAGGGTTTCTTATAGAGCAAAAACAAAGAGGTGATGGCTGGAAGTTTTAGAATTAATCTTAAACCTTGGGCAATTGCTCTGGGCATCCCTCCAGACCATCATTCTTTGGCTTCCAAGGCATTACAGAAAGGGGAAAGACCATATGCAAATCAGGCATGGTCCCACCACCAAAGGGGCAGTTCAGCCCGACTGCTAGGTCACAGCCCTTCTGCACGAGACCACCAGAATCCTCAGACATGTTTCGGCCTCATTGAGCATTATCAGCGAGGAGTAGCTTGGGTCTCTAAGCCCAGCAGGCCCAATTAATTGCTCTGGGCAACCCTCCAGACCATCGTTCTTCACCTGCCAAGCCATTACAAAAATGGGAAAGACCATATGAAAATCAGGGTTGATCCCAGCAACAAAGGGGCAGTCCAGCCCGAATTGCTAGGTCACATCCCTTCTGTATGAGACCACAAGCATCACCAGAAATGTTTAGGCCTCACTGGGCATCATCAGCGAGGAGTAACTTGTTTCTCTAAGCGCAGCAGGCATGGGATCCACGTCTAGGCATAACCGTCCCACTTGGGGTGACAAAGCAAAAACAAAGATGTGATGGCTGGAAGGTTTAGAATTAGTCTTAAACCTCTTGCAATTGCTCTTGGTATCCCTCCAGATCATCATTCTTCGGCTGCCAGGCCATTACAGAAAGGGGAAAGACCATATGCAAATCAGGCTTGGTCCCGCCACCAAAAGGGGCAGTTCATCTCGTCTGCTAGGTCACAGCCCTTTGGCATGAGACCACAAGCATCCCCAGACATGTTTCGGCCTCGTTGGGCATCATCAGCGAGGAGTAGCTTGGGTCTCTAGGCCCAGCAGGCTCAGGACCCACATCTGGGCATACCTGTCGCAATCGGAGTGACAAAGCAAAAAAAAGAGGTGATGGCTGGAAGGTTTACAATTAATCATAAACCTCTGGCAATTGCTCTGGGCAACCCTCCAAACCATCATTCTTCACCTGCCAAGCCATTACAAAAAGGGGAAAAACCATATGCAAATCAGGGTTGGTCCCTCCACCAAAGGGGCAGTCCAGCCCAAACTGCTTGGCCAAATCCCTTCTGCACGAGACCACATGCATCCCCAGACATGTTTTGCCTCATTGGCCGTCATCAGTGAGGAATAGCTTGTGTCTCTATGCCCAGCAGGCACAGGACCCACGTCTGGGCATACCCATCTCACTCGGGGTGACAAATCAAAAACAAAGTGGTGATGGCTGCAAGATTTAGATTTTATCTTAAACCTCTGGCAAGTGCTTTGGGCAACCTTCCAGACCATCACTCTTCACCTGCCAAGCCATTATAGAAAGGTGAATAACCATATGCAAATCAGGCTTGGTCCCACCACCAAAGGGGCAGTCCAGCCCAAACTGCTGGGCCACATCTTTTCTGCTCAAGACCTCACGCATGCCCAGACATGTTATGCCTCATTGGCCGTCATCAGTGAGGAGTAGCTTGGGTCTCTAAGCCCAGCAGGCACGTGACGCATATATAGGCATACCCGTCCCACTCGAGGTGACAAAGCAAAAACAAAGAAGTGATGGCTGGAAGGTTTAGAATTAATCTTAAACCTCTGGCAAATGCTCTGAGCAACCCTCCAGACCATAGTTCTTCACCTGCCAAGACAATACAGAAAGGGGAAAGACCAAATGCAAATCAGGCTTGGTCCCACCACCAAAGGGGCAATCCAGGCCGAACTGCTAGATCACATCCCTTTTGCATGAGACCTCATCAGTGAGGAGTAGCTTGGGGCTCTATATCTGGGCTTACCCATCCCACTCGAGGTGACAAAGCAAAAACAAAGAGGGAATGGCTGGAAGGTTTAGAATGAATCTTAAACATCTGGCAATTGCTCTGGGCAACCCTCCAGACCATCGCTCTTCGTCTGCCAAGACAATACAGTAAGGAGAAAGACCAAATCTAGATTCAAACATGCAATTTGATTTTTTTTATATATACACACACCCCTTCTCACAGTCACCTTCCTTTGGCTCTTTCAGACGCCTTTACTACCTCTCAGTCACCCCCATCCACAATCCCCTTTTAGTCTTGCTCACTCTACTTTCACACACTCTCACACTCAGGTGCCACTTTCTTTCACCAGTGTAGAGAAGGAGCCAAATACCACCACCTCAACTAGTTTGCCCATATTGCCTCTATGTTGGGAACCAGAGTGTGAGACACAAGAAAAACCATTGAACATACATATACCAAGGAGAATCCTGGAAGCAAGGTTCCCATTGGGAAAACCATACTTGCATACGAGATAGTATGATGGCCATTTGAATGAAATCCGAGAAGAAACAGAACAGCTGAATGGAAGAGAAGAATGGTGATGTCACCGTCACACAAAGCAAGCTGACGTACATAGAAGAGATGCAGAGACAAGAGAATGAAGATATTCTATAAGGCATCAAGAAAGTCTCAAAAGATAAGTGACTCATTGGGACCAAGATGAAGAAACTTATGCTACAGAACTGATGAAGATATCAAGTCATTTTATACGTGTACATATGCAAAGAAACGCAAGCAGACGAAATATTCTTGAGGCTAGCTTTATAGTGAATAGATTGCGGCATGCGCCAACTTATATATATAAAGGAGCAAGTAAATAATGAATGTTTCCACTACGTATTATAGCAGAGCTGGACTAAAAAAGGAAGGCCTCTTTCCCAGTGTGTCGCAGTTAAAAACAATTGAATGAATTAACATGAGTGAAACTCAGAAAGGCGAGGCGCCTAAGAAGCCAAAGCCATATCAGGCTGGGGCGAGCAGACATTGGATACAAATCTTGTGAAAGAATGAAACTCCTGTTCAGAAGACATGGACAAACACAAGCAAGACGTCAGAGGTCTATTAGAAAATAGTATTTTAAATGCACTAGAGCTCGATTTTGTGGTCACGTCGAAGGATGAAGTTGGACGAACATGACGACCACACCTTCGCAGGAGGGCAGAGCATGCCATCACTCCCCTGAATTCTCCAGAGCAAAAGAACACTCTCAAGGACAAGTTCAAAGCCTTAATTGACAGCAGACAACTGGGGTGGTGATAGATGATATGCTAATTGGTGGGAAGCTATGGTTAAGACCAGCTCCCCAGCACCTGGAAGCCCCGCATTTGTGCTGCTAACGTAGGTGGAAAAGTACTGACGGAGGTTAGAGTGCCAACCAATTGTATGAGGCAGAGTGATTAAGGGTTCTATAGTTTGTGTAACCAATGGGACGTTGTTTATATAGTGACATTCATACTGACCTGTTTGAGGGGAGGGGTTAGTTGCCCCACCTGATGTTAAGAAACCTATTACTTTCTTTCACTTTCTTAGACTAGTATGGATCGTATACTTAGATGCTCCCTTAGAACCAATCACAATAGCCACTAGGTTTTTGTAGTTTGCCACTTAGGATGATGTTAGTAAATACGTAGGTTGACGTCATCAATGACGATTTTGTGTTATAAAAGAATGCTTCTTTGTAAGATGCATTGGGAAACCATGCGCTGAGATGTCCGTTGATGTCCGTTGTACTCCCTGTTTTAGATAATTGATATTAAACAGTTATGTTTTTATTAACTACCTGAGTCGCTTCAATTATTGATGTTTTAGTAACATCTGCATCCCCATTCATCTCAAGGGTATTGCTACCTCGCCATAAAGGACTGGAGTATCCCAGTTCACCAACCAATACCTCAGCTTTCACACAGATTCTCTAATTCTCCCCCATGCTTCTTTTCTTCTCTTGGTCCACCTTCACTCTTGACCTCACCTGAACAGCCCACACTAACCGGTCCCTTCTGCTGTCTTTTATCCTCTCTATTGCTCCTTGACTGGCCCTCGTTGACAGCTGATTCGCGCACCAACCCCTGCTTTCTTTCCAACCTACGATGAGAAAAGTCTATGTTAGAGTTCTTATACGCATTACATTACGTTTTTGAATTCCCGGTTTGACCTGTGCACTTTCATCTGTCCTTCTACCTGCTGTGACCTCTCTCCCTGGTAATTGTGGTAGTCGGTTACTGCTGAAAGAACTTCGGGTGGTGGCAGTCCTATGGGAAGAAGAGAGAAACACTGGCCATCATTGTGTGCAACAGGTATGGAGTAAGAAGAAGTGATACTTGACAGTTGCAGCCAGGCACAGGTAGAATGGACATTGTTTGGAACCCCTCCAATCACCTCCACCCCATGTCTGGGGCAGGACTGGCTCTGGTAAACACACTGGTAGGCCTCCTGTCCCAGGTTGAGATGGATCCTCACCCCCTCTTGAAAGGGTATATCCATGACATTGTCACACAACATCATTTCTTCCAAGTCCTCATCCCTGGGGCATGGAACTACCTGGAACACTGGGAAAGAGACTCTGATGTTTCCTCCACTCACAGACCCCTGAGACAGAGGTCAAAAAGGGAAAAATCTGTATGTAAGTGAATCTCTTCCCGGGGTCCAAACATGACTATCATTGGCATGGATAATTCCTTTTGTAACACCTGTATTCTGGTGGTAATCTGTGGATAATAGTCTGTTTCTCCGTGAACACATAATTTGGGACAGGGACACTGGATGAAGGTCCTTGGGAATTACCATAAAAGCCCTAATGGCGGTCCTTACTATAGGAGTCCAACAGGCTTTAGCCAGAGCCCCTTTAACCGTAACAGGTACATTGAACTTCTGATTGGTCTCACGGTGTTGTAGACTGTTCAGGTGGGCGATACGGCATGTCCTTCTTGTCCAGAAAATGTCCAGCAATGCATTCAGAGTTTGGGGTTCTTCCTCACATTCTGCCATGATCTCTTCCAGAGTTGTTGATATTCCAGGGGTCATGAGCCAGATTTCTATTAATTCTTCCTTTGGTTTTTCTGAACAGAACTTGGCAGTGTGTCCTGGTTTCCTGCAGGTGTAACACCTCACTTCCTCAGGAAGTGGTCCTGACCAGGGTTTACATCAGTCTGTCAGTACGAAAGGCTTTGTCTTTGTTTCAGGTGTTTGTTGGGTGGGAATTCTCTCCCAAGGGTTTATCTTCCTTTTCTTTCCCGAATACAAGGTCTCAGTTTCCTGGTTTTCTAAGGTCCCACAACTGGCTCCCGCAAGTAGATGACTCTCTCAAGTGCATTAGCCATTTGGATCACTTCCCCTAAGGTGGGCTCATGTATCTATCAAACTACTTTCTGCAGATTCAGTGGCAGGGAGTCGAGGCCTGTTCCAGGACATATGTGATGATTCCTGCAGAGTGATCACTGATCCCCAGCCTAACGTCTACTCCCATGTGGATAGCGGAAGGCAGCCACTGCCTGATCCTGACCCTGAGGTGTTATTCTGAGGGTGGATCAAATGTGAGGAGATGGCTGTCAGGGGAGAGTGGTCATTGCAACAGGAGAGAGGCGGTATACTTCTTTTTCTTGTGAGGAAGATCCCTTACTTTCCTGAGTTTTTAATGACCTGCTGTCATTATTCACAACCATCTAATGGTAAAACTCTGAAAGCCACTTTGTTTAAACAAAACCCTATTCAGTCTTCATGTGTACATGCTAAACCAAAAATGTATGAAACATCTGATGTTTATGGTGATAGTATTTTAAATGCAACTGTTGGAGATTCTGATTTAAAATCATTTGAAATGTCCTGGGTCTCTAGGTCCCAGAAAGCCTTAGGTACAGTGATGAGGAAAAGGAGCAAGGAGTCCATGTTGAGGAAATGTGACACTAAGAGTAATGTGCATTCTAGTTGTCACAAACCTAGTCAGATGTGCGGGACCTTTCAATCTCCCAGATCACCTTTAGAAAGGGGAACGAAGAAGGAAGACTGCAGGCTGAGCGGAGCAGGAAGAGAGACCGTTGGCAGAGGAAAACCCACAGAAAAGAGCCGTGGGGAGAACAGGAGATATCTTCCAGAAGCAGATTAGTGGCGTTTGGGACAGGAGAAGAGGAACTCCAGGGAAGAGAAAGTGAACAGTGTGCAGCGGCGCTGTCAGAGGAGACGCAGTCCTGTAGAGCTGGTCGGAACCTGGCGGCGAAGGACACAAGAGCCGATGTAGTGACCTAATGAGACTCTGCCCAGAAGGGGAAGCTGGGCCCTCAGCAAGCTCATCACAGCAGCTGTACAGTGAACTGGCGAGTCAGCCTAGAAGCAGAGGGGCATCCGGGACGTGAGAATACATTAAAGAGTGTTTGGAAAGCATTTTTGAATATTGACCAAATATAACTGAAAAGAGAAGGCAAACATGGTACAATTCTCTTGACATGAGATGTCAGTTGGTGGAAACCTGGAACCCGCATTGGTTAAGCCAAAGGATATTACTGAAACAAAAACAGGGGCAAACATGGTACAATTCTCCTGACATGAGATGCCAGTTGGGGGAAACCTGGAACCAGCATTGCCATAAGCCAAGAGAGATTGTGAGAGAAACAAAGGTGCAAGAGTTGTACAATTGTCCTGATATGCGATGCCAGTTGGGGGAAACTTTGAACAAGCATTGCCAAGAGAGATTGAAGAAAGGTTAACAGACAGAGCTTGAACAAACCCTCATATATGTAATGTCAGTATGGGGGAAATCGACGCAAGTAACAACTAAAGTCAACAACGTCGCACTACTGAAGGAGAATATGAATGTTGCAGAGAGACCTGATAAGAGTATCTGGCGGTGAACCTTTTTGGAAAGAGATACCTTGCGGGAGAGTTCACCAGGGGATCTGTGTGAGTCAAAAGGGGGATATTGCTAGCAGGAGAGTAAACCAGGATATTAAGAGTTTTCAGTTCAGATGCTTCCTGGCAGGAGAGTGCACCCAGAAAGTCACTTTGAATAGGTGTGCTAAAGAGAGACTTGGTCATATTAAGTTCTTGTTTCAATTGAACATTTTGTCAACCAGACACTTGAAGACTTTCCTTCTGTCACACTTGAATCACTGTTGGAGAAAAACATTGCCATATTCCAACGAGCGCTGTGTAAAATAAATGTTCCTTTGCCATTCTGAAAGACTAGGAGAGACTATCTTTTTGCCATATTCCAACCATTGTTGTGGAAGGAACATTTGTTTTGCCACCCTGAGGAGAGTATTCGAGATATCTGTAGTGCCTTTTAGAGACTCGTCCTGACACAGTACACTGTGAAAAGATTTTCTGAGATAATCCAGGGGTAGGGAATCAAACCTGGTCACACGTATTGTTTTGGATCAAGTTGTGTTCGAGTTTTTGCACATTTCTGATGAGTTGAATTTTGAAACATTTACTGTGCACCTTTTGCTTGTGTATGTTATTGTGAGGGTCAGATTTTGTTTGGACACAATGCTTTAGTTTTAGTTTCATAGGAAGAGACATTCCCGTTAGAATAGGGAAAGTCAGACCTTTATCAAAACCCCTTTATGTTAATAAAATGACCAATGTTGAGAATATTAAAATGTTGTGACCCCTCAAAATATATCTCATTGACACCTATTTCATTACTGTTATATTCAAAGATAGGGTTAGACTGGAGAATTAAGATGAGGACGCTCGTTCTGGAAATATTTTAGCCTCGGTATATGTGGGCTCTGAGTAATTCCAGTTTGAGAGAAGCATGAGTGAGGAGGAGGCTTTGTTCGCTGATCTCTAATGATACAAAATAAACAGAAGAAAACGTATCAGTGTCCAGGAGTTATCATTCGTGCAGGAAATCACATACAATAATTGGGCAATTAACTTGGTACCTCCTAGTGACGACAGGATGGATCCAAATCCATCCAAGATGTACTACATCGAGACCAGACAGTCAGACAAGCAAAGCTGTCTTTTGAAAGTGTTGTGTTGGAAAAAGCCAAAGGAGATATATCGGCAGAGCAAGTTATTCATTTATGATTAATGAACATTGTCAGTGGGGAGACGGCTTGAGCAAAGTCACAGGAAGGTAAAGAGGCTTGCGTACTTGAACTGACAACTGTGCTGCCTGAGTTTAGAGAAAGCCTCCTTAACAAGGATATAGAGGTTGGACCATGTCTCAGTGGCCTGTCAATGATGCGCAAATGAACAGGAAGGCACCTGCATGTACACTCATAAGAGGCAAAAGAGAAACAGATACAGATTGTTGGATGTCTCATTCCAGTTGCCTGACAACAGAAAGAGAAGAACAAAGGCAGAGTCACTAAGCAAAAGTTAACAGAACATCAGCTAAGTTTCCCAATGTGACCAATGGACAGTGCTTTAATTGGGCCAGGTCTAGCCGCGGCATAGGCCCTGCAGTCTCCCAAACTTGAACTGAGCCGGCGCTCCCACCACCCCGACAGCAAAGAAAGCCACTTTTAATTTTTTCTTTACCTGCTGCCGGGTCTCCATCCGTTCCCAACACCCTGTTGGCAAAGAAAGTATTTTTATTTTCTTTACCTGCTGCTGGGGGTCAGTAGCCTATTCCGCGATAACTCATCTCTCCCTATGAGCTAAGTGCAAGTAGCCTTTGCCTTCCCAATAACATGGCATTATCTCTTCATTGTTAATGTTTAGCACAGCATGCAAAATATATGGCTGCCTATCATTCGATTTGCAGAACTTAACGTATTACATCTGGAAACCATTGGTTGAAATAGAGGACTTGATCAAGGACACTCTCCTCGCATGTGTAAGGCTGTCATTTTATATATTACTCTTTACGTTTTATCCCAAATGAATTAAATAACTCCACTATTATTCACCTTTTACTTGCAAGAGATACAAACATATGCCACACTCTCTGCGGCACACTCCGCATCTGGGAGTGATCCTTTGCAGAGTTGTTTGTTCCGCCCTCAGTAGAAAGAGATGGCAGACTGCAGGCTGCTAAAAGAGTCTTACACATAGTCCAACACAGTGAACACTCTCACAACACTCTCCCTGCCCTTTCTCCCACCGGCTCTCCCTTCTCTCTCACTCTCCCCTCCCTCTTATGTTCGCCTCTCTCTCTCTCTCTCTCTCTCTCTCTCTCTCTCTCCCTCAGTCCCTGTAACTCCCTCTTTTTCTCCTTTTCACTGCCTCCAATCTATCCTCTACCACTCTCTCCTCCCACTACTCCCCACTAATCGCTTCTTCTACTACTACTCTTCACTACTCTCTCCTTCCCCTCATCACTAATCCTGCTACTCTCCACTACGCTCTTCTCCCACTACTCTCTGCTACTCTCTCCTACTACACTCCTCTAAGCCATATTCCCACGATTCACTGTTCTCACCACTCTGTATTTCTTTATACTACACTCACCACGCACTACACCACATTCAACCCACACCTTCTCCCATATTTACCTTCCAATTGCTCTTTCAGTCACCTAAGCACTCTGTCAAAACCCCACTACACTTCCTTAGTCTCACTCCACTTGCAGTCACTCCCACACCCAGTACCACTTCCTCTCACCGTGCAATACCTCAGCTTCCACACACTTTCTCTAATTCTCCTCCACGTTCTACTGCACTTTCTTTGCATTCTTGTTCTCTTGGAACACCTTCTCCTTCCTTGACCTCACCCAAACACTAAGATTTGACTGTTTCTTCAGTAGCTGTGCAGGGGATGGGAGGACCCTCACATTGGATCTTCTTTATTTTGCCATGAATTGTAGTGATTCTGTGCCAGGATCACAGTTCCTCCCCTGCACCTGAAGATATTTTGAAGGCACATATTGTGTGTTCTTTGTTCATTTTCAAATTCATGATTTAACTAAAAGGTGTGCATTGATAATACTTGGCTCACCCAAACAACCCAGACTGACCAGTCTCTTCTGACCTCTTGTATCCACCCCCCTCCACCTTGACTGGCCCTCAGTGGTAGCTGGATCCTCAGGCCAACCCATGCCTCTTTCTAGCCCTGGCCCAGTTTAAAAGTGTCAGACAGCATAAAACAGGCTTTAAGCACCACACTCTTTTGATAGACAGTTCTACCGGGTCTTTGTAATGAGCGCCAGACATGATCGAAGTCCATGTTAGAGTTTGTATCTTAATCATCGGTTTGACATTTATGACTTACATCTGCTCGATGCAGCCTTTATCCCTGCTGAGCGCTGAGGTGGGGTAACCACAGATCCATGACCCTGTCATACTGTACACCTAGTTTGCAAACTACCAGTTTCTCAATTCTAATAGACTGTGATTTTGGTAATGTCACTATACTCCCACTTTCGCAAACCCAGTAATTTTCCAGGCAGACAACACCACACACTGGACAAAACGACGACCAAGCTCTAACAACCAACAACCCAAACATTAACCTAACTGACCAATTCAATGAAGAAGAAGCCTTCACAGACCCTCATCTAACCGGCATGAATAGAAAAGCACCAATATTGAACAGCCAAGCTTTCAATCTAGCAGACCGCTTCAATGAAGATGCAGCCTTCACTGATTCTCATCCACCCCAATCAACGCCAATAACGATGCACCACAAACAAACAACCGCAAACCAAAACAAGGAATGACTAACAAGCAAAAACACACCAAAAAGATCCACTGCAACTTAATCAATGCAAGGTCAATGTCCAAACATGCCACCCAAATATACGATCTGCTCTGCAACAGAGGGATCAGCATCCTATTTGTAACAGAAACATGGCTAGACGACAACTACAAGATCACCCTCAAAAACTACCTGCCTGAAGACTTCAAATGCGTCCAAGCAAACAGAAAAACCATAAGAGGGAGGGGGGGGACTGGCAATCATCCACAAGGAACACCTGGATATCAAATTGGAAGACCCACTAAACATCGATAAATGATAATCCTTAATCATACATCTAGCAGTAAGCCCGAAAACAAACTTGAAATTCATACTGATATACAGACCACCAACCTATGATGCAACCTTCGTAGACACCTTCACAGAAGCAATCGCCATCCTAGCCAGAGATTTCAACATCTGGTTCGAAGAAGAAACCACGACCATACAAAAATCGCTAACCACCCAACTAGCAGCTATGAATCTGCAACAACTAGTCAAAGGAGCAACCCATTCGGCAGGGCATACACTTGACGCAATCTTTGCGAACAAACAACTCCTTACCACGGCATCCCAAATCAAATACTCTGGAGCGACCACCTCATCATCCCCTTCGTAATCAAAATGACCACTGAAACAGTCAACCGGACTAAACACTGTACACCATGAAAAGAAACTGGAGAAGCATCAAAAACTCCAACCTAATTGAACTCCTGGAGCTCAGCAAACCACACCCAACATTTATGGAAAAAGATGACCTGGACGAAAAACTAGCCCTGCTGCATTCCTAGATTCTAACTACTATAGAAAACGTTGCCAAAGAAAAGCCCTTTGCTCCTTCTCATAAACGTGCAATGGCAAAATGGTTCACCCCACTACTTAGCATCATGAAAAGGAAAAACCGAAGACTCAAACTTGATTGGAGAAAACAAAACGACGCTGCGAACAAACTGAAATTCATACAACACAACCGCACATACAAAAAGTATACAAAAAGCGAAGAGGAAACACTACGACAACCGAATCTTTGAAGCACCAAACACCCAAAAAGAACTCTTCAAAATCATTAATGAAATTAAAACGTCTCACCCGATCCAATACTTACACCAAAGCCCAGCACTCTGTGTATACCGAGCTGAAGCTGCCAACAGCACACCTCTTCTCCCACTCTCCTTCTCCCCTCCTCCCAACTAACCCTACCCATCCTCCTTCCTGTTTAGTGATCCGCAAGACCACCTGGGGACCAATTTCGTTGGTGACGGTGCACTATATAAGTACCTTTAACATAACATAACATAATCCCATTTTGCAGGAAATAATCCCATTATATTCACATGTTAAACATCCCAGCATACCCCTCCTTTGTCAAACCCAGTACACTTCCAATTTTATACAATCCTACAACATTCCAAGTTTGCAGAATCCCATAAGATTTCCAGTTTTGCAACCTAATACATTCCCATTTTGCACATTTACAGAATATGTGCCGCTGCATATTTCCAAATATAGGTGATGAAAGCTTTTGGTTAAATTGTGTATCAGGGTATAGTATGGTAGTAACAATTGACAATTGTTTGGCAGGCTTTTGAAAGGGAAATGTTGGAACCAGTGTACCTTTGGAATGCAAATAAATTAAGTAAATAATGGCATAAGCAGGAAAGCTGGATGGGTGCGGAATAGAAGTTTGTTTGTAAATGTTTAATTTTCGTTTTAATTTTGTTTTGTATATGTGAAAAGCTTGTGTATGTGAAATGTTTGTATTAAAACCATATCACATAAATATAAATAAATTAAAAAAACGTATTCCCAATATTCTCCCTAATTAGCAATCAAAGCATACTCCTTTGTAGGTTTTTCAAGGCTGTAATATTCTTTGTTTGTCTTCCCAGGGTATCCCCAATATGCAACCTTCTTGACAGATCCAGTATGCCTGCTATTTCAAAAACCTGCTGCAATCAATCTATACTCCTGATTTGATGAACCCACAATACCCCCAGTTTGACTAATCGAGAATAATCCCAATTTCCACAAATCCAGCCCATTGTGAATTTGACAATCCCTGTGCACTCCCACTGCAGCAAACCCAGTACACTCCCAGTGTGCACAGTATAATTTCAGCTTGTTTTAAAAAAAATATTGAGACTTTTGATTTATTACCAACCTTTGTTGTGATTCATTATTAAAATGTGTTCACAGTATGAAGCAGTATGATTGCACCATAAGATTCCTTATGTCTATGCAACGTGGTCTGTTTCAAGTCCTCTGAAGACCTTTTTTAGAAATTGTATTACACAAAAGATGGGCGAATAATTGTTTCCTTGTGTTAGGAGAGTCCACAGTGCTTCTGCATCATTGTTGCAGGACACTATCACCATTTTCCCTAAATTGAAGGTTCTTAGATCAGTCAGGCCTGTACAGAATATCATTATGTGCTTCAAAGTTTCTGTTTTTCCTTGTATAGCACAAAAGCAGCACTCAGAGATCGAATCTTGCTTGTAGAGGTGAAGGTGAAGGAGCTGATTTGTTGGAAGCAGACTTAGTCTAAATCGCAGAAATTGATTCCTGTACCAGTGACACATTCTTGTCTTCCAGGGTCTGGATCCAGTCGTCTTTTCCAAAATTTCCATTTGATATTCGCGGTATTGTTAGCCAATTTGTCAGAATCAGATAGCAACTGGGTCAGGAGGGTGCAACATCCTTTGTCCCATTGCCTCAATAGAGTTTAAGAGCCGTTCGCCAATGCCTCATTCAAAATTCGATAGGGACTGGAAGGAGGAGATGCTATGCATTTTTGATAAAGTGACAGAGATTTCCATTGGGCCCTCGCTGCTAGCGAGGTCAGTCCTAGCTAGTAGCGGATAACCACAGTTGGAATTATATTCGGTAGGCAGAGGAATTTTCTCCAGAATACTCCTTCTAGGGTGGACTGAAATTCCGATGCAGTGCATATGCAACCTTCCGCACCGTATAGTAGGGGCAGAATGTCCTTTGCTGCATAGAATGTCATTATGGGTATTAGCGGAAATTTGCCAATCTCTTGTGTATGATCCGACCTTGTGAAATGAGAATCCTAAGTTTTGCCTTCAAGGCTGCATGTAGTGCAAGCCCCACCTTACTGTTGTTAATCAAGACGCCTAAGTACGTAGCTTTGTTGACCAGTGCCAAGGGCTGATTGGCCATGTACCCTTTGAAGACAGGCCATGGCTGCAAGGACCAAGTATCATAAAATCGGTCTTTGTTAGATTCATTTCCAAGCCATAGGGAGAGAGATACTCATATAAACAATCCAAGGCCCTTTGAAGGCCAATTGATGTGGTATCAAGCAGCACTATGTCATCAGCATAGAGAAATCGAGGAAGGTGTTGAACTCCGATTTGAGGTGGAAAAGATTGCGTCTTATTCATGTGGGCCTCAATGTCTGTTATAAAGACATTGAATAGATTTGCAGCCAATGGACAGCCTTGCTTTCAACCTTTGTATGTAGTGATCTTAGTTGTTAAAAGCACTTGCGCATTTAAACGTATTCTGATGTTGGTGTCATTGTAAAGGGACCTGATAGCTGCCAATATCTCAGGTGGGCAGTTCCAAGCTACCATCTTTGACCACAGCTGATGGCGATCAACACTATTGAAGGCTTTTCTTAGGTCTATGAAGGCCAGGTAGATCCTATAGTTGTCTTTGTCGGCCTTTGCTTTGAGAAGATTTATTAGGAATAAATGTAAGTCCTTTCAGGCTCCTTTGGTGAATCCTGTTTGACAGGGATCATCTCTTTCATTGGAGGTTATCCAAGACTGGAGTTCTGGAGAAATGATGCAAAGAGTTTGCCTACTACGTCTAACAGGACGATGGGACGATAGCTTGAAGGTTTATCCCTTGGGCTTTTCTAATAAATGGGGACGATTATTGCAGCCCTCCAAGAACTGGGTATTGCTCTGTCTTCAGAATGTGTTTGAATAAGTCTTGGATAAAAGGAGCCCAGACTTCTGGCATGGCCTTGTTCATCACGTTAGAAATACCATCAGGTCCTGGCGCCCTGGAGTTGCTGGCCATTTTGATAAGTAACTCTACGTCTGCCATGTCGAGCTGGAACTTCCATCCAGTCTTGGGTTGATGGGAGAAGGGACAGGGTAATTCACTTTTTCAATCGAATAATTGACAATAATATCCGACCCAGGCTTCTTCAGAGATCACGTTAGCCAACGATGTGGTGCAGAGCGCTCAATTACCATTGAGTAATTGCCATGTCGCTCTCGTGCCTTTTTGTTGTGGGCTTCTAGCATGAGTTCAGCTTCCGTCTGGAGGAGCTTTGCTTTATGTATTTTGAGCCAATTCTTGAATCGTTGTAGTCTTGTTTTCCTCTTTTGGATTATCAGCCCTTCTTGTAGGCCATTAATCTGTTTCAAGTCTTTATAGAGAAGTTTCTTTTCCTGGATGATTTTTCTATCCAGGACGTGTTTGTGGAACGGCACCCTGTTGGTAGATCTTTGTTTCTGCAAGCCAATCCAGCGGGCACTCAGGGATGGAGGGGAGTTGGACCTGAGCCAGCAATTCATTCACAGGGCTACGAATGCATAGCGGTGGGTGGTAATGTGAACGCAAACTGGGTGGAGTGGTGTTCCTGGAAGGAACCAATCAAGCAGAGCGTTTTGTGTCCCGGGGATGTGGCTAGCCTTCAGATTATCAATTACAAACACTGTAAAGGAGAATATTCAGACGTTATTGTGTGACTGTCTCCCTTCCCACCAGTAGCAGGGTGTCTCGTGTCTAATTCGCAATGGTGCTGACCAATGGCAGATCAATAAAGCCCCAGCGGCCAGCACAAATGTTGTATTACTAATTACAAATTGTTCCGGGGATGGATGAGAATCAGTGTGGCACAACACTGAAGGGATATCTTGAGATGTTGTTAATTTGGCTTTCTCAAATTGTGTTTTAGAGGAGCAGTTGAATGCCTCTGCAGGAAGTCCCGCCCCCTGCTACCTATATGCTGGCAGCCTGAAATTGTGCCATGTGTGGCACAAGCAGTTGTGACTATTCTGCGTTGAGACTTTGAGAAAAGGTATCCGTTAGGAAAACCCTATCAGATGTATCGCAGAAGAGATGACAGTCTCTTGGAGGAGATCCCTGAGGGAATGTGAAGAGGAGAAGGGGAGAGGTTGGTGACGTTGAGGGAAGCAAGCGTGACACACTAAGAAGGCAGGCTGAAGAAGAAAATGTATGGACCTTATAGAAACTGATGAAGGAGTAAAGAATTGAGGGAACCTATGTGTGCGGAACGAAGATTGCACATGTTAAAAGCACTGGAGAAAATGCAAATCATTCAATAACTGTACAGATGCAGCAACGCAAGTAGACTAAGTGATCATAGAAGCTGGCTATAAGTAGTGAATAAGCTACAGGCAATGCTACTATTATATAGAAGCTGGACATCTGTGTCACAATTTTAGTAAGTTCAGACTATGAAGAGAAGGGCTAAAGGCTGTGCCGCAGCAGAAAATTAGCTGGAAGCATGGAAGAAGCGAGAACTGCTGTCTGGCCTGGTGTCAATACTGAAGGCAGCCAAGAACTGGTTATCTATACTCAAAGAATAGTGAACGTGAGAAGCTGAATTATCCCTCATAAAGGTGTAAAGAAAGAACACCATGAGTGTCAAGTTTATGAATTCAAGACAATTCAATGCTGTAAAATGGGCTGAATTGCGGTCTCCTGTCACGTATCACGTGTCACGGTCTTCAGTCATGAGTTGCCCACCTGACTATAGGGACCCAATCACAATCCCCGTTCCTATAGAAAGTATATTTAGATGTTCCCCTTGAGCCATCCACAATCCCCCGTAGGTTTTCCTTATTTGCCACATAGTATGATGTCACGTATGACAAATTCTTAGTATATAAATGTGTTTTATATCAAATTCACTGATCTCTCGAGCGAATGTCCGTTGATGTCTCTTGTAACTCCCTGACTTCTTCCTGAGTTAGTCTGATTATTGGAGTACAAAGTTATTCTTTTTCCCATCGACTTGCATGACACGCTACCTAAATTAAGGCCCCATGGTCACATGGTAGCAGTGGTAGAATGGTTCAGACCCACCGACCTGTTAGCTCTAGATTTTTAGACAATCAGGCATCCTCCGCCATATGGCCGGAAGACTCTGGGTTTTCCTGTGGAGAGCAGCCAAATTGAATTCTTGCAAGAAAACCGAGACGGTGGGCAGGGTCCCTCTTTGAAGGAATCCTGAAATGGTTTCCACAGGCGCTTTGCGGATGGAAGGCGAAAGTAGTCGGTTGGAGGAGGAGACGCTACCGAGGGCCTTGAGTCAAACGGTTGAATGGTGAGTAGATTGAGGGGAATGGCAAATTAAGGGAACAGGATTGTGGTCATTTAAAAGTAAAGTAAAATATTGTATGAAGAAAGAGATAAGAAGCGGCCAGAAGCCTAACCCAAGGGGGTCTATAAAGGGTTGTCTCACACTCCAGTCGGAGTCTCTAGGCTATGTGTAAATAGCTAAATGCCGTGAAATGGTATTGATTAGGGGAGAGGAGAACAAAGGTGATCACAGAGTATTTTTTAGTAAATGCATACAGTCTGCTAGTCTGTCTATGTTATGTGTTGAGTTAAGGTGTTGAAGAAGTGACAAAAGTTGCGAAAGAATTGAAATGAAGTAAAAGTGCTAAAAAGACTATCTAGGGAAGTGGTCGTTACCAATCCAGAGATAGACAGAGGCTTGAGCAGTGATTGTTGGAGCGCGCTCATATTTGTAGTTTTAAGAATATTGAAAAGTGGAAAAGTATTGTATAAAACCTGCTAAGTATTGACAGTCAATTGAGACTTGTCACAATGGGAGATACTCCTCTGATGCATGTATGTAAGACATTGCCAAAACATATGCCCAAGCTCAAACAGTATAGTGCGGAATGCGTGAAAGGCATGGCAGATAAGCTGTTCATGCCGTCGCCACAAGGGGGATCATTGTCAAAAGCTGTATTGCAACACATGACCACATATTTGCATGCTGCGTATAAGGGGAAGAAATGAGAGAAAAGGTTAGATATTCTACAGCTTTGGAAAATGTACCAGGACGCAAAGGAAGATCTGCCACCTGAGAAGTGGATGCTTAATCAGTGTAAGGTGAAAGGTATTGAGCCCTCACCTCCACTTCCCTCGCCTGAAGTAAAAGGCGCTAGTGCAGAAGAAATAGGGTTGTATCCTTTAAGGAACTGAAAGCAGTGACGGGGTATAGTAATCTGATATATGAACCGCCTGCTTATAGCAGTGACGATTGTCCACAGGAGAGTAAGAGAAAAGAGGAAATCTTTAAGATCATGCAAAAAAAGCAGAGACGAGTGAGCAGTCAAACATATTGACAGAAATAGAAAGAGAGATTAAGAGATGGAAAGGGGAAAAGGACAAAGCTGATGAGGTAACACTCATGCAGAACGAATGGACTGGAAGACAGATATTACTTAAGTTAGATGGGAAAAGCATCGAGGAAGTAAGGCAAAGGGAAGATAAGGATAAACAAGATAGAAAAGACAGAGAATGAGAGCTAAGATTGAAGGAGGATGAGCACAAAAGAAAGAGCAAGGAACGGCAAGAACAGATGTATCAGGAGGAGCAAGAGAAAAAACAGGAACAGGCAGAGGAGCAAAGAAAGTATGGCAATAGGCAGAGGGCAATGGAAGATAGGGATAGAAAACAAAGGAAGAGGGAGGAGGAGGAAGAACATAAATTAAGGGACAAAAGGATACAGATTCGAAGAAAAGAGGAGAAAAGGAGAGCAGAAGTGAGGAGAGAAGAGCAAACACAAGAAGCAGAGAGAAATAGAAGAGAGATGAGAAAATGAAGAGAATTAGTTGAAGAGTTAGAACGAAGAAGGAGACAGCGAGACTTGGAGATAAGTCTTGTTCTTAAGGAACCAGTAGAGCCAAGCCCAGCAATACGATGGGATAGAATAGAAGAGTTCCTTCCGTTAAATGAAGCAACTTCAGGGGCATCTAGAGTAACATTCGAAGAAGAAAACTTTGATGTAAGAAGTATCAGAGACATGATCGATAAAGCCTATCAAGAGTTCAAGGAAGGAAGGGAATCTGGAAGCCGAAGGAAGGGAGATCAGTCCCTAGTATTCCGATCACGAAGCGAAGAAGAAAATCCATTTAGCCTTCAGCATGGAGCCTTATCCTTAAGCAGACTGGACTTAGATAAGGGTGAAGGAGATGTGAGTCACACTAGCTGGGGACTAGACATGTCAGATGAGGAAAGAGAATCCTTCCTTGGGGAAGAGGAAGGGAGCGTGTGTGCCCCCGAGGGAAGCCTGCAGACAGACAAAGAAGTACAATGGTGCGATTTAGAGCAACCTAAGGATAGGACACCAGATCCTATAGGTTATCCAGAGCGTCCCAAAGGACGATCATATAGTAAGAAGGGAGAATCACCACCATATGTGAGCAGGTTAAGATCACTACCAGTGAGGAGACGGAGAGGGGTGATTGTTCTTGCCATGAATCAGCAGACGATGGGAGCAGACTGCGGGTAGGGGTTTACACAGTTTCCCTTATTGGAAAAAGGGGAATGAGGCCACAGTATATTCCATTGCCACAAATGGATAAGGATACTTTAAGGTGTAAGCTCCCAAGTGTGACGTTGGGTGCTGGGAGATGGATATATGAGTTAGAAAAAATGACAGGAGGAAATATGCTGGCCATAGGGGGCTTTACCGTTCTCTTGGCAGCAATTTTTGGGGAGAGCGCCAATGACATATGGATGAGGGCAGGCTATTCAAGTGTGACAGCACAAAACACAGCGCAGGGCGGAGCGCCATTCAATAATTGTAGAGCTGATGTTTGGAGGGCACTCAGGGTACTGTATCCTGACACATCAGATATGGGTGCAATTATGACACGTAAGATTAAGGAAGATGAAGACCCTCTTGCTTACATTCAGGATATTCAAGAGTGTTGGCAAATTGAAATGCGGGAACTTTGGGGAAAAACAGTGGCAGTATTTCACCACATTTTATGTCAGGGATTGCCCGAGCCAGTGCAGATGCAACTGAAGAAACAAGTGGGAATGGAAGCAAAGCCATGGGATGAAATACAATTGATGATAGTGCATCACTGTCGGCTGTTGTAGGAGAAAAACAAGAAGAAAGACGAGGCTAGCAAAATCGAGGAAGCCAAATTAGTTCAGAAGAAGCTGTAAAACTGCCATGGAACGGGCGGTATTGACTAGCAGAGAAGGACTGGGAACGCAACAAGCAGTGGGTGCATCACAGGTGAATAATCAATGCCCGATGGACCAAGGAGGGAATGGGTTCATGCCACAAGGGAGAGGTATGGGTTATAGAGGAAGGGGTGGAATCCAAAACCATAAAGGTAGGTTTCAAAATGCACAGAATGAGAATCAGCATGTGCAAGGAGGATTCAACCAAGGGGGACTAGTCAGGAGGCCTCCTTCTGTATGTTAAAGAGTCGGGATGACAGGGCACATTGCACACCTATATGGGAGCCAAGGGAATGTACAGAATGGCAATTTTTAAGAGGGGGACAACCTATCCTCCACCATATATAACACGAGCTAGGGAAGGGTTTGCCCAAGATCAGGCAGTGTATCAGACACAAGTGCCGCAAATGCAACAGCCACAGCAACCAGAGCGAGTGCTAATGAATCTACCACAAGGGCAGTCGCAACATGCCCTATGCAGACACAACAGTATGCAAACACGGGACAATTACTGACACCTAGAATAGGAGGTGCCACTGTGGTAGGAGGAAATACCTTCACAGGTACAGGGGTATGCATGTACCCACAACAGGACAGCTCACAGGGTGACTTGATGTATTCAGTACTATCAGTGACAACAGACTCCCAAGAGGAACCAAGGGTTGATGTGAGTATAGAAGGCAAATCTTTTTCTTTTTTAGTAAACACTGGGGCTACTCGTTCATCTATACGAGAGGGAAAGTATCCAATGTCAGGAATTACCATGAATGCTCAAGGGTTCTCTGGAGCTACAAGTCGAGTTCCTTATACTGATGAATTATCATTCTCTATAGGAGAGAGTGACATGTCTGTTCCATTGTTGTATTCATGACAGACACCACTTAACATTTTAGGAAGAGATTTGAAGAAAAAACTTAACATGACGATTTAATTTACTGACAAGGGAATAGTGTGTTCCCCTCCTGGAATACAATACTTAAATGGGGCGAATTCATACTGGCGTTCACAAGGCAATTGACTCTGCAAGGTGTTCCAGTAGAGCCCAAGGTTTTTCCTTATGGGGGTGCATTCTATTAACATGGTTCATGGTTTAGTGGGGAAGACTGTGAGGATACCTGACAAATTCTTGTTCAGACCACAGATACCTATGGACGAAGAGGAGGGACAGACTATCCCTCTAGAGTTAGAAGCAGCCATAGTACAAAGGTAAATAGTGATGCTCGAAGGAACGGATGACAGTAATAGTTCTCGAAGAAGGGTGTAGGTTGACTGATATTTCTGATGACAATATGTTTAATGAAGAACCAACAGACGATGAAGTAGAGTTCTTTATGAGCATTACATACTGGATTAGAATAGAGAAGAGGGAAATCCCACAGCGAATGGCAATAATGCGGCAGCGTCCAGCATTTTTTGAAGAAGACTTAGAGAAGGTTGTGGGATGTTTTTACCCATGCATCCGAGCCCTACCTCAAAAACTGTGCAGTACTGGCATTGAAAACATCATGATAGCCAGAGCTTCCCGGAAAATGCCCAGGGAAATGCATGAAGAATAGGCTGCCACCCATTTTTGCCGATGTTATGGGCACAGAAGGGCACTGCCTAAAACCACCATTGGACTACCCACACAGTAGCCTGAAACCATTGGGAATGGCAATGCTGATTGCCAAAAGCAACCTAGAACTGTGGGGAATTCATTTCTTAAATCCCAAAAATGGTTGCATTACCAGTACTCACCACTATCAGAAAGGCGGCGTTTTAAAACAACACCAGACATTTGTGTAAAACTGAATAAATGAACCCAAAGCAGGCCAAAGAAAGACTTACTAAGAGATGGATACAATGTAAAGTTATATTCTGAGGTGACTTGAATGTTCATAACAAGACTGGCTGAGCTCTGCAGGTCTGCAGCAGCCTAACTGAAACTGGATTTAAAACTACCAAAAATCGAAAATGTTTAAATTAACTGAGTGACCTACTTTTGAATGTCACATAGTTTGTCACTGTTGAAATGTCATATTTTTGAACTTAGAATCAGCATTCTAGCTGCATATGTAAAAATTGTCTTGACTTAAACTGGGGAACAAAAAGTGACATTTTATCTGAAACCTGGCTTAATGAAACTGAATTCTGCCCACCAGCTACCCCCGACAGGAGTTGAGACTTGCACAACAGCTGTGTTCCCAGGCCTAGCTGCCTTTTGCTGTTCCCACCAAAAGGGATATGACACTTCTCTGATTGAATTACCTGGGCTCTGCAGGAAATTGAACAAAGCCCTGTCCTGACTCAGGCAAATGTTTTATTATGGGGGTCGTAAAAGTGGCTTCCTCCTGGAAGGAAAGGGGAGGAGCACTGCCTGTGAGAGCAAGCTGGCTTGGCAGAACTGGAAAAACCAGAAATTCAACCTTGTGCTGGGGGAAACCACACCCCTTTGGGGCCAGAACATAAAAATCTAAAAAATGGATCATTCATAGAGCGGACTTGTGAAAATTTTATAAGTGATATCATTATTCTTGTGATTTTTCTGTGCACATTTGAAGACGTGGTAGGACCCGGTGGTATGTTCAGGGGGGTTTTAGCGGAAAAGAGGATATTACTCTAAATGTATGTATGTTAAAAATCTGACACTCCACCACCTAATGCCCACACACCATGGGCACATCTGTGTAAATGCGGGGAAAAATCTAATATTGGTAACCCGACTAAAAAGTGAAATATGTTGCCATTTTTGAACCCAAGCTCCTAGGAAGAGCAGATTTGGGACAGAGACTACCTCATGTGATAGGTAATATGTACATGCAATGACAAACCACTATGTATTTGAGAAATGTGCATTTTGAATCAAATATAGATTTGTGGGCAAACGGACCAGGGGAGGATCCTCTGACCCATAAAACCTACAGCATCACTCTGACTAACAGTTCCTTCCCCAATCATGGGAGAGGGGACAATTGGGCCAATGACAAGTTGAAAGAGGGGCTGGCTAGTGATGCTGCACACACACCCACTTTCAAAACACATAAAAGCAGACAGTCAGGACAGATAGAGACATTCAATTCCATTTGCTGCGGAGCATGCTGATCGACGACTTCACATCCAGAGATCCAGACTTCAAATCCATCAATCTCCAGAACCTGTAGCAGTACCTAGAAAGCAGAGCAGTATCCAGAATCCAGAGAGGCTAGACCAGCAGAGCTGAGCTGACCCAGACCGCTGTTAGCAGAACCAGAGAGCTGACCCAGATCACTGTGAAGAGACCCAGACCAGACCGGAGTCCAGTCCAAAACCTGACCAGATCCGTGGCGAGGCCTAATTCAAAAATATATTGTGAGTACCTAGCAGAACTGTGCAGAACCAATCTCTTAGTTAAAATAATATAATTCAATCTATTTTAATCTAACCAGAACTGCAAAGCTGTCACCTGTCATTTTCTAGCTGCAAGCTGTAGCCTGTCGCTTTGAACTTTTAAAATTTCAAATCCGAAAAACAACCTTCACAAAATCGTTCATAACTCTGGAACCGTGTGTGCTAGGAACTTGGTTTAACTTTCCTCTGAAAGCTTAGAATCTTACCTTTCCAACAAGCCTAGAAGACTTCCTATTCCTCATACTTTTGCCGTAATCACGATTCTCGCACTCGCAAATTTTACCGCGATTTGCAATTTGGTTAAAAATCCAGCCACGTGTGAAAACAGCAGCTTCATTGCTTTCCTTTGCCAAAAATTCGTTTAACCTGCTAGTTACTCCTAGATCCTTGCTAAAGTGAGCCTGAACTCATCCCAAGTATATTTCACTCACCCTGAACCTCCTAAAGGGAATTAAAACCATTTTCAGCATATTTCTCACTGCATTGTCACAATATTCAAAGCATTTTGCCTGTGTTTCAAAACTCCTATCTGTTGTATAAGCGGCTGGGGGGGAATTGAACTGAATTCTATTTGATTGCATTCCTAAGAATTGTGTCATCTTCATCTCCTTACAGTGCATAAAAGGGGGGGTGAATTGTCCAAGAAAGTGATTACATTGTCTTTTGCTGAAATCCTATCAAGTTATTTTCTGTACTGCATTTCATTCCACATTGCATCCATTTGAAACCATAAAAGTATTTAATTTATTATAAAGTGTGATATATATATCTATTGTTTAAATTATCAAATAAACCTTTTAAACTTGCAAAACAGAACTACTTCTTGGCTCAGTGGGGTCAGGGGGATTCCAAGAGAGGGGTGTTATATAGGGGTAGTCATCCCGAACTCATGAACTGGACATAAAGATATATCAATAAGGGTTTCCATTTAGTATCCCAGACTAGGCATTGACTTAGCTGTAGTGCTGGATTGAATCCTCTTACAAGGTGCCATGTATTCTCTGGACTACAGGCCCTTATGATGTAGGACTGTTAAAGGGAATAGGGGAAGCTAAAATAAAGCTGAAGCCAGGAGCACTTTGACCTCGTGCAAAACAATACCCCATGTCTTGAGAGGCTGATGAGGGTATATTTCAGACCATTTCAGCATTGATGAAACAAGGTATTCTGGCGCCATCAAAATCATCCTGCAATACTGCATTGTATCAGATCAAGAAATCAAAGGGGGGGCCTGGAGATTCATACAAGATATGAGACTGATTAACCAGATTGTAGAGGCAAAGTTTTCTGTAGTTCCTAACCCGGCGACGATATTATGCAGTATCGCAGTAGAAGCGCGATATTTCACAGTGATCAATTTGAAAAATGTGTGTTTCTCAATCCCGTTGCACAAGGACTCACAAGACTTGACTTTATGTTCTGCCAAACTCATCTGAAACACACTCAATTGACCCGGGGTACTGTGAGTCTCCATCGATCTTTAACAGGGTCCTCCAGATGGACTTAGGCAATGTTGATTTGAAAAGTGCAGTGAAACATTACGTAGGTGACATTTTAATTTGTAACACTTCAGAAGATGAGTGCAGACAGGAGTCGATAAAGTTGATGACTATCTTAGCAAAGGATACAAGGTAGACAAGGAGAGTTGCAGTATTGTCAAGAAGAGGTACTATACATAGGACAGTTGATTTCACATGAGGGAAAAAGGTGACGCCTGAAAGAGCTGAGGCAATTATGAAAACTTTAAAACCGAACACAGTAAAACAGTGAAACCATTTTTGGGACTATGCAATTATGTTAGAGCCTGGGTGTTTGACTACAGTTCGTATACAACAACCCTTTTGCAGGCTTTAAAGAAAGCACAGGTGAATAAGGTTAAAATAGAATGCACTGAGTAGATGGATGAAGGGTTTGAGGAATTGAAGAAAGCAATTTGTACAGTCCCTGTTTTAGGAATTCCCAATTATGCTGAGGAATTCTATTTATTTTCGCACACAAATGGAACATTTATGATAGCAGTGCTTACACAGAGGACTACTTTGGGGTACAAGCCTCTAGCGTATTACAGTAGGATTTTGGACCCAGTTATGAAAGGACACTTTCCTTGCAAACAGTCATTGGCAGCCACTGCATTCGCAATTGAGAAGTCTGCAACTATTTCTATGGGCTGCTCTATGACTCTGTTCATGGAGCATGCTCTGTTTTCCATTTTAGAGAACCCTAAAGGTACATTGACATCTCAGAGAGCCTCAGTTTATGAAGTAATGATCTTGAACCCAATGATCAAAATTGTTAGATGTAAAATAGTGAATCCTGCCATGTCTGTAGCTGAGCCAATAGCTGACGTTGATCATGTGCATGACTGTGAAAATTATGTTGAATTTTATGATGATATACCTTGCATGAAAGAACATGCTTTCCAGGAGGGGAAATTCTCTTTATTGATGGTTCTTCGAAAATTGATCAGAATAGTGGAGAAAGGCATTCTGGTGCAGCTGAAGTGAGGCACAGAGCAAATGGTGAGTTTGAAATAGTAGTAAGTGCCAGACTACCGTCTCACTTTTCAGCTCAAGTGGCAGAATTGGTAGCGCTTATTGTCATGCTCGAGAAACACGAAGGGCAGGAAGAGACAGTGTACAGTGACTCCGCCTATGTGATGTCAACCGTACACGCAGGTCTAGCATGTTGGAAAAGGAGGGGCTACCTGCGAGCGGATGGAACTCCAGTGCAACACGCATCTTTATTGGACAGGCTTATTAAAGCACTACAACTCCCAGTAGCCATAGCGGTCATGAAATGCGCCACTCACGCTAAACAAACACATTTTATTTCTTGCAGAAACTAAGCCGCAGATGCAGAAGCCAAAAGGGTTGCGTATGCCCCAGATATTTCAAGTTTTGACACTCCAAATGTCAAAGAGAAGATAGTTACGATTATGGTAATACAAGAAGGGTTTAATCAGTTGCCAAAGACCCAATTAATGGAGATTCAAGGGAGTGCACTGCAGGAAGAGCAGGATCTATGGAAATTGAGGGGGTGTTCTTTATCCGCCACAGAAGCATTATGGCAACAGGATAGCTCTGGAAAGCCAGTGATGCCAGTAGCACTGTTAAAGGTACTGCTTGAACTGCTGCACTACCCCACGCATGTAACTAGGGAAGGTCTTGCTGCAACAATTGCGGAAGACTGGTTAATTCCAAATTTGTTAGAGCATGTTGCATTATTTGTAGTGAATTGCATCGTGTGTCAAATGTTTACAGCTGGGCATACACTGAGAACAATTAGAGGAGTAATACCTCGACTGGATTGTCCTTTTCAGCATTTACATATTGATTATTTTGACATGCTGCAACTATGTAATGGATACAGGTATTTGATAGTGGTGGTGTGTTCCTTTTCTAGGTGGATCAAGGCAGGTGTGTGTTCACACCCTAACGCCACTTGTGCACTGAAATTTTAAGTAAATTAAGTTTTTGCAGGATGGGTTGTGTGTGTCTAGGGCTGAGATCCGATAATGGGCCACATTCTGTTAATGAAATATTCAAACAGATAGGACTATTATTGAGTATTAAACACATGTTTTCTTCTGCTTATCACCCGCAAGCAAACAGGATATGTGAGAGACTCAATGCCCCCTTAAAGAAAGGATTTCAAAAATCAAGATATCTTTGAAGAAGCAATGGCTACATTGCCTGCCCTTAGCCTTATATGCTCTAAGGAATCAGCCTAGTTCAGACCACTGCCTCACCCCACATGAACTAGTCACTGGGAGGTGAATGAGAACGCCTCTTACACCTCCGTCAAGGAGTGGAATTGATGCCCAGAGTGTAGCGAAACTGTTAGGTGATGAACTGCACGATTATTTGACATGTATGACCTCCAGCATCTATCTCATTTCAGATCAACTCAAGCGTCAGGGGGGTCGGTCTCAGAACATAGATGAAGACGATCCAGCAACCGGATCAAGTGAACTTCACCCGAAAGTGGCCAAGCCAAGTTTCAATGGCCCCTTATCATTGAAAATATAACCCCTTCAGCAATAAAAGTCCAAGATAGGCGAGCTTGGCTTCATTTGAATGACATAAAAAAATACAAAGGCGAGGCTGTACCACCCACTGTTGCCGATCCAGAAGCAAGACAAGAAGAAAAATGTCAGCAGGTGTAGACTCGATCGATGACGAATAAGAAGGACGACAAATAAACTAGCTGATAATGCAGATTTTGCCTTTGGACTGTGACTCAGTCGGACACTCTTTATAGATAGCATAGCAGGAGTGCAAAATTTTGTTGGAAGCCACAGGAATCTTTGAAAAATGAACTTGAGAGAAATATTGATGTATCAAAGCTATGTCTAAACAACAGTTCCTCGTTAAAAACTGGAAACAAGCAGAGTATCCAGACTCGTTTCTTGGTGCATCTTTATTCTAAGTATTCAAATTCCATGGCGTTCATCGACAGCAATGTGCATCGGCTTGTGCTTGCTATTTTTGTATTTATTCTTCAAGCTTATCCTGATCTTGTCAGAAGAGTCATTGATGCTTGCACTTTTTTTTACAGGATCCTAAAAATAGCCCTGTGATTAGGTGGTTGTTAATTGTAATTATTGAACCTATACTGTGACACCAGGAGACATTGCAATTGCAGGAGTGAAAAAGTGTTTTCTTTTCCTTACATGATCATAGTAGAAATGAGGGATAATGAGGCAAACACGATTTTAGGGAATGAGCAGGCCCAACTCATCCCAAAATTCCATAAACGGTGGATATCAGTATTTTGGTGTATGACAGATGCATGTTCAATTTCTATTTTTGTCTTTCTGTTTCTCCTGGTTCACGCTCTCTATTTCATTGGTCCAAATAAGGCAGATGTCCCTTTGATTCTCCCCACTAAGGGAACTATTTCTGATTTGTTTATTTCCACTGAGGCAGAGGCTATTATGATTTCCCCTAATGCAGGAATTGCTTTTCCACTAGGATAGAGGGCCTCATTACATGGTAAGCGGTACGGGTTAACGGTCACCGGTAATGGTACTGCTGACTGTTAACCCTTACCGCCTTACTACGAGGTTCCTTAGCGGGTTGGTACTTTAACGCCTGCTTTTAGCAGGCGTTAAAAACCAACCCGCTAAGGGATCTTGGTGCTAATTACGGCACTGCAAATTTGCGGTGCCGTAATTAGCACCTTCCCCATTCCCATTATGCCCTATGGGGCAAAAATGGGAATGGGGAAGGGCAATGGTGGAAGGGGGAATTACCGCCCCACCAACCTTGGAATAGGGCGGTAATTCCCCTTTCCACCAAGGCGGTGCCGGTATTTTACCGGCATGGACCAAGGTGCTAATAGCTAATAGCACCTTGGTCCACCGGCTACCGTGTAATGAGGCCCAGAGGCTCTTATGGTTCTCCCCAAAGATGATTATTTTGCAAGCACTGACCTTGTAGTAGAACGACACAACAGAAATACAGAGGAAGATAATGAAGGAATAAATACCTACCGATACAAAGCAGTACACTTGGGTAATAACATGTGGTATCAGCACATGATAAAGGTGGGAGAAAGAACTTCTAAGGTTACTACGTCTGCTCTCTCATACTCTATGCCATGGATGCGGTGCAAACATTTATCTCAAGAGAAATCCCAGAACACAATGCCAAATGCCTTGTTCATCTTGCAGCATGTATGACCAGAGGACAATTCCACAGAAGTTGGGCCACCCTGCAGTGGAGATCGAAATGGTAATTTCCATTCCGGGATGATTACATCAAGACCACACAGATGGAAAAGGAACCTGCATGAAAGCGCTAGATGCTTACATATCCAGTGACAGTACAGGAAGGGGTAATTGTTGCAGAAATGAAGAGGTTGAACTGCCCCGTTAAAAAGGAAGTAGTCGGATGGCATGGATGTTGGGAACAAACTCTAGTTTTAGTTTATGGTCGAGTGAAATCCAAGAAGGGATAGGAAGAGGATCTGATGTCCTGTACAGCTCACTTATTGAAGGCAGAATATGTACAAGAAGTACAGAGAGTGAACGATGGATATTTGAAATCATGGGGTAAGTATGCCAAATTACTGGCGTGGGTAGAAGATGAATCAGGTCCTATGATCATGAACCCATTGGCGAATGCGACATTGTGCTTCCAGAGAGAAGGAAGAATTTGTGAGGGAAACAATAAAGGCTGCAAAACTACAGTTGATGTTTCCATAATGGGAGCAGGGACAGCTGTCCTGATGGATCATTATTGGGCTTGGTGGTCCAGAGTATACATGAAGCTGCCTAATGACTAGGGAGGGATGTGTTCCTTAGTGCTCATCCACATTTCAGCGTTAGTGATTCTTCAGAGTGACCCGAACATTGGTGAATTTCTAAAGGCAGATGCCTGTTTAAGAAAGAGAAGATCACTCGAATTTCTCAATCGAACAAGAAGAGGGAATTATTTCTCAGCCAAATCAATAGAAGCCTTTGATGCTGTACTGCATGAGCACAGGTTGTTCAGCAAGACTGCCTCAATATTTACGGTTATCCTTATGCCTGGGATCCAGACGATGGCCAACGTTAAATGGTTGAAGATTACCAGATGGGAACTTCTGCAGACCATCAACACCACTATAAAGGGATTCAATGCTATCAGAGAAGTTCTGAGAGCCATAAGATTGATGACCCTACAGAACAGATATGCCCTTGACATGATTACAGCAATGGAAGGAGGAGTTTGCACCAACATCTGGCCATCATGTTGCACGTTCATACCTTCTCATAATGACAAGAATGGACCTTGACAGAGGACATAACATTGCTGACAAACCTGCACAACAAGATAGAAGATGAGACAGAAGACATCACAGATGATGGATGGTCCACTTCCATTTTCTCATGGGTTCCTCAGTGGATGGGGAACAGCTTCAAGTTTCTTGGAGCAATAATGTTGATGGTGATGTTTTCATTCTGTGTGATCAGGATAATAATTGCACAGTGCAAGAAGAGAACAACTAAGGCAGTAGGAATGAAGATCATGAGTGATGTCAAATCAGGGTTAATACCCAAGGAGTTGACAGATGAAGATATCAGAAGATACATAAAAGCTAGCATTATAGAACCTGAGGGAATGAAGTTCATGTATCCAAAGAATCATATGAAGTACAAGGGACGATGGGTCTATTGTAATCTAAATGGACAGTGCAGTTGAATGACTTGGAGTTTGATGGACATGTAAAATCAGCCGGATCCCTAAAAGGAGTGATGAAGATTTGGACCCTGAAGAAACACTTCTTCAAGAGAAGAAACCAAGATGTGGAAACTAATGAAGGTGTGTCAATGACTCGACTAGAGGGGGGAGTGTAGAGGAGTATTTGAATGCCTCTGCAGGAAGTCCCGCCCCCTTGCTATCTATATGCTGTTAGCCGGAAATTGTGCCATATGTGACGCCAGCAGTTGTGGCTATTCTGCGTCGAGACTTTGAGAAAAAGTATCCATTAAAAAAAACTATCAGATGTATCCCAGAAGAGGTGATAGTCTCCTGGAGGGGATCCCCGAGGGAATGTGAAGAGGAGAAGGGGAGAGGTTGGTGATGTCATGGGAAACAAGCGTGATGCACTAAGCTGATGACGAAGTAAAGAATTGAGTGAACTTCTGTGTGTGGAACGAAGATTGCACGTGTGAAAAGCACTGGGGAACATGCAAATCATTTGATAACTGTACAGATGCAGCAATACAAGTAGACTAAGTGATCATAGAAGCTGGCTATGAGAAGTGAATAAACTGCAGGCAAAGCCACCATTATATAGAATGCTGGACATCAGTATCACAATTTTAGTATGTTCAAACCATGAAGAGAAGGGCTAAAGGCTGTGTTGCAGCAGAAAATTAGCTGGGAGCATGGAAGAAGCAAGAAGGGCTGTCTGGCGAGGTGTCAAGACTCAAGGCAGCCAAGAACTGGTTATCTATCCTCAAAGAACAGTGAACTTGAGAAGCTGGATTATCACCGGTTAAGGTGCAAAGAAAGAACACCAGGGGTGCAAGTTTATTAATTTAAGACAATTAAATGCTGTAAAATGGCCCGAATTGTAGTCTCCTGTCACGTGAACCAAGGATGGGAATAGAGTTGGCACGCAGTGCTAGAACTTTGATAAGCATGTGCCCGCACTCCCTTATATCCCCAGAGATAAGAATACATTTCAAGGCCAAGTTCAAAGACAGTCTGCATGGCAGAAGGCACAGGTGATGAGAGATGATTGGCTAACTGGGTGTGGAGGTAAAGTCAAGTCCAACTCCTGGACCTGGGTCTGAGCTCACGTTCTGCTAAGTGAACCGAATGTTCCAGACATGACACGAGCGTGCCAACCAATTGTAGAGGGCCATGTAATGAAGGGCCTTATAGTTTGAGAGCCAATAGAGTACTGTGTTTCTAATAACTAGTGAAGATGACTTGCACTAGGGGTGGTCATGAGTTGCCCACCTGACTGTAGAGAAACCAATCACAATCCCAGTTCCTATAGAAAGTATACTTAGATGTTCCCCTTGAGCCAACCACAATCCCCTGCATGTTTTCCTTATTTCCCACATAGTATGACATCACGTATGACGATTTTCTTTTACATAAATGTGTTTTTATGTGAAATTCACTTAGACCTTGAGCGAACGTCTGTTGATGTCCGTTGTAACTACCTGTTTTAGATCATTGATAATAAAATAGTAAAAAGACTTTGCCATCTTCCTGAGTTGGTCTGATTATCGGAGTACAGAGTTATTCTGTTTCCCATCCACCTGCATGACACACTACCTAAATTAAGGCCCCATGGTCAGTGTTTCACTGACATACGCACAGCAATAAGGATATGACACAACACTGACAATGACTGTCCTGGGAAAGATGGAAAATGTGTACAATGTAACTGTAACAGTTTCAAATGCTTGGAGTATTGTACTCATCCTATAAAGTGAATGTTTGCTGTGAACCATTTTGACAGCTATCATCAACCAATACCTGTCCACTGTTCTGCTTAATTTGTGCTTACCCAGCTGTAATAAACAGGGTTACTTCTTGCCCAGTGTGTGCTCTTTTTTACTGCAATATTTATATGGGGTGATCAGAGAACCCCTGTATAACCAACCTTCATAGCATCCTTGAAGCTAAAGGGCCATCTACCTGTTGCAACAGAACTGTTATAGTGATTCTGGTGCAACTGTCAGCAGACTTTCCCGAATCCCCGGTCCAAAGGTGGGCAAAACGGTGGCACCAGGAAACTGAGAAGACTGAAGTCTCTGTCCTACCTTGTATGGCCGGAATAAGAGTGTTCAGGGAGCCACAAACTACTGAGATGAAATAATGCACACATAATCATCTGCCACCATATTTTTGTTTTACAGCCTGACACATGTTGGTGGTGCTATCAAGTGAGCTATTTCTGAGCAACATGGGATAGAGGTTCACTCTCACCCTTCGGGCAGCTGTTCGCAGTGTACAGACAGCACACCTAGGTGCTAGCCAAAAACTGCCATTCTTTTAAATCTTTTGTGAATATTGTAACAAGGCAATGCCATCTTCTGGGGTTTCCTTGCCTGTATTTGCCAATGTTGACATATGCCAAACTGCAGATTTCCTTGGTGGGAAATACAGCATTGTGCAAAGGTTCTTTTTAAGAATTTTCTTTCCACTTTTGAATCCGAGATATGTTTTCATTGTGGTATCCCTCACCACACCCCTGACCAAACTATATTTTGCAGGATTCTTCATCTCAGGAACACTGTTGCGCTGCACCACTGTGAACTTCATTTTACATTAACCATTCTTAATTCTCTTGGCTTTCTGCCTGCATTCTGTTACTTGCCCATCACTGCTTACCTCTTAAGTCAAACGTCCCTTTTTTTGATTTGCTCTTAATTTTCATTTTAATTAATATCTTTTAATTTTATGGGCCGCATGCTACTGAAACAGGCAAATCATTTGTTCTTTGTCCAGCTGAGGAAAATCTTTGCTCTTGATGCACCAGACTTTTAAGTGCTTCCCGGTCTGCTATTCTTAGGGAAGGATAGTGCTGCTCGAGTGCGCAGAACAGTATGAATGAATTAATGAATTAATGAATGTCTGTATGTGATTGTAAAGCCTGAACCTAACTAGGAAGCAACGGTGATCGGTACAAAGGGGGTGCACATAGGAGGCCATAGTACAGAGGTTGGAGAGGTAGCAGGGATGGGTAGGTGGGTGGGAAGGTGAAGATCTCCTATTGGGGAAAAGTTGGTTTGATACATTTTACGCTTTGTTCTGAAGTGCCTATGGTCCAATTTGATCTGAAGGAAGTATGTTCCAAAGATTCGGTGCAATGACGGAGAAACTCCTGTTCCATCATATTGTGTTTTTTTTTGCCATCTGGGCCGCAATAACATGTTTGTCTGTCGATCGTAGCTGCTGAGTTTTGAGGTGTATTTGTTTGTCTAGCAGGTAGGTGGGGGCTGCAGATGTTAGCCGTTTAGATATACATCGAATATCGGTTGGGAGAGTGGGGTTTCTTTGGGGATATCATAGATCCCAGGAGGAGAGTAGAGAACTGAATGGCCCTAACTTACCCAGATCCACCTCAAGGCTTCTAGAGGCTGGGGTGACTCCAGGAAAACACTTCAGCGGCAAAGCATGGTCCACAGTATTGAAAGCAGCAGAAAGGTGTGGCATGGTGAGGAGAGATACAGACCTATTACTAGAGCAGGCGGTCAGCCATTCCAGAAGACCAACAGTGCTCCCCCTATCTCATGTTTGGGGTTGAAATCAGACTGCTGGCAGTCCAACAGTCTCATTTTTGCCACGAATTATTAGAGCTGCTTGGTAACAGCTTTCTGAAGGATTTTCGATAATCACAGTAGGTCAGAAAACTGTTCATTCCAACTTTCAAAATGTTACTACTTTGATGGTGAGTTAGCTCTCTTCCTGTGTAAGGTGACAAGATTGGCTACCATGGTGATGTAACGGTTTATTGAGAAGCCCCCCTCAACACAGGGAGTTCCTTCTCTCCCCACTCACGTGGTTATGAAACAAACTGTTTAACAGTTTATTTTTTAGCCCTATCTCAGGCACATATCATGCCCCTTGGATCCCTCTCCCAATGAGCCAAGAACCAGGCCAGTGTACAGGAAATATATTAGTACTCATTTAAATTAAAAGTAATAAAAATTAGCACAAAAAGTTCAAAACACCACGTTATCCGTGGCACAACACAATCAACTTCTCTCAGCATAAACAAGTCACAAAAGTGAGTTAAAAAGAACACTACCACAATTCTTCACTTTCTGTAACTTTCACTTTACTAAATAATTACATTGATCAATAAAGTAGGCACTTGTGTAATGTGCAATTTTGATTTTCCAGCAGGCTCAAAAGGCTTGCAGTAGGGTTTCTAGATTGGTAATGATGATTTTGTCCACACTTTTGGTTTAAAATAAACACAGGGTGATTTATCAGTTACCTAAATCAGTAAAGAAAAAATCATGGCACCACCACTGCCCACTAGAGCAAAAAGAAATATAACACCTGACAACCTCCTACCACTATTGCTACCAACCCTTAATGCTCTCCCCGACAACCTAAATCCAGAGTGCCTAGTTGAAAGCTACAACAATGCTATGAAGAAAGGACTAGACATCATTGCCCCTCCAAAATTGCAAAAGAGCAAACAACAATCTCACCTGAACGCCTGGTTCACTCCCCATTTGAAAGAACTAAGAATGCGTAAAAGAAAACTAGGAACTCAATGGCGCAATACCCCCACAGAAGAGAACAAACTGCAACTTAAACTTTTCGTGAACAACTACAAAAAAGAAATCTTACTCACAAAAAAAAACCTATTTAATGAAAGAATCGAAAAATCCAGCTCCAACACTAGGGAACTAGTTGCTATCCTAAGGGAACTAGAATCCCCCATACCCCCACCAGATAACATAACTAAAGACAAACAACGGTGCACTAGCGTCCAAAACGCCCTAACTAACAAAATCAAAACTCTCCAAACCAAAATCACTAAAAAGAAAGACTCCCTAACCACTAACGATTCATCTCCCAGCAATCATGCCAAAATACCTAACCCATCAGGCCCGAATCTTTTCAGATTCGCTAAAATCTCCATCCTAGAAACAGAAAGGGTTATCGCCTCACTTAAACCATCGAATTGCAAAGGCGACAACTGCCCACCCCAGATAATCAAGAATGCCGCCAGGGGCTTGACTCCCTTTATAACCAAACTGATCAACGCATCCTTCTCTTCCAACACCATACTAAGCAATCTCAAAGAATCCTGGGTTCTGCCTCTCCTCAAGAAGCAAACCTTGGACCCTGCTATTCCCGCTAATTACAGGCCCATCACCACGGTGCCATTCCTGTTGAAGATAAAAGACAGAGTAGCATACCTGCAAATCCAGCAATATCTAGAAACTCACAAACTACTAGGCGCCCGCCAATCTGGATTCAGACCGCAGCACGGTACTGAGACAGCCTTAATTGATCTTAAAACCCAGATCAATGAGATTAAATACAAAGGAAATACTGCCATGCTACTACTCCTCGACCTGTCGGTGGCCTTCGACCTGGTAGATCACACAGTC
Source organism: Ambystoma mexicanum (assembly GCF_040938575.1). Taxonomy (NCBI): domain Eukaryota; kingdom Metazoa; phylum Chordata; class Amphibia; order Caudata; family Ambystomatidae; genus Ambystoma; species Ambystoma mexicanum. The sequence continues at coordinate 837,118,426 of NC_090923.1, forward strand.
CTGTGTGAACACCTGGCCTCGGCTGCCCACTTCTCGAAAGAGGCCATAGCCTGGATCCAATCATATTTGGATAATCGAACTATCAGAGTCTTCTCCTCACTAGCCTCAGCAGGCCCCATCAAAATAACCTGCGGTGTACCCCAGGGCTCCTGCGTCTCACAAACCCTCTACAACAGCTTTACCAAGCCCCTATTTGACAAGTTGGACAGACTAGGTGTCACATACACTAATTACGCTGATGACACCCAGATCCTCATACCCCTTTCGGGCAACTTTGATTCAGATACGGCCTTGGTAAACAAAATATACCTCATCATTCAGGCATGGATGGCCATGCACGGCCTATGCCTGAATGATGATAAACCTGAAATCCTGCTCCTCGGCTCCAACGCCAACCTAAAAAAACTCAGCTCCAACTACAAGGCTTTCAACATTGATGGCAAGACCATCACAGTTGCCAAAACAGTGAAAACCCTAGGCTTTCACCTTGATTCAGCCTTATCACTAAAAAAACAAGTAAACTCACTAGCAACCTCTACCGCCTACAAGTGCAAGCTTATCAGGGCAAGTAGAGCATTCCTCTCCCAAGCTAGCTGCATCATCATCGCTAATGCTCTAATACTCTCTAGAATTGACTATTGTAATGCCATGTACCTAGGAGCCAACAAATAGATAACCAACAAACTTCAAACACTGCAAAACAACGCACTCAGAACAGCCCTCAACTTACCCTCCAAGGAACACATCTCCAACAAAAGAAGAGAACACAAATGGCTCAAAATCTGTGACCGCATCTCACTCAAAACGGCATCACTCACCTACAAATGCCCAAATAACGCAGCCCCCCACCTCGGAGCCAGAATAGTAAACCGAACTTCCACCCACCCCATCAGAATGATTAACTCTTACTGCCTTCAGGTAACCGAATTCCGCCAAAAGAAAACGGGCCGCAGCAGCTTCCCTGTCATGGCAGCCCAACATTGGAACGCTCTCCCACTCAACATCAGGACAGACCAATCCTACTACAGCTTCAGGTGAAACACTCTCACCTGGCTACGATCCAATGATCCCCATGACTGAAACGTGCCTTCTTACACTAACAGACCCTAGCCAACCTGACTGTATAATTGTACATTCCTTAACTGGCCTACCGAAATGTAATTTACTGTATGTATGTATGTATGTTTGTAAATATGTCCTTTCACCAGATTCTATGAAATGTAATGCTATGCTTTGTACTCATTTGTGCCTTATCTTGTTACTAAGCTTTTATGTAATCTTATCTTCCTGTTCACTGTTGCGCCCTGTTACCTCTGGGTTTTGCATGCCATACTAAATAAATAAACAAAACAACAAACAAAACCTGTTTTTCAGACCCCCCCTTGCTTTGGTCTATGTTGGGAAGTCAGACAGAAAAATTGGAATGCCTTGGGGAATTTTGGATTTCAGACCCCCCTCACTGAAAGACCTGTGTTGGGGAAGCTGGATAAAAAGGTTGGGTTGATTTAAGAACAACAACATACCTTTTCCTTAAAGAAGTCGGGGTCAGCTGGACAAAAAGGATTACCCAATTAACTGAAATTATAGGCTATAGTTTTCAGCGCACACGCGGGCAGTGAGCTTTGTTCATTTTGAATTTTAACAAAATTCACCCCGTAGTGTTCTGCCAAATGGGGAATTAATTAAATTAATATTTTTGGCTAAATAGGCTAAGGATCTACAGTTGTGCCCTCACTACCTACTATAAAGTGAAAGGATTCAAGGCAAGCAGACTTCCCCACCATTTGGTTTCCCATGGCTCAGTTCTACTTACATAGTAAGCCTCTGTTTAAGGTTCAGGAAAGCCAGCTGCATCTCAGGACACTCTGGAAAGATAGGGCCAGGGTCTGGTCACTCCACTCTCAAATATGGCCTCTCGCTCTCCACCATAGGACACTGTCAGCTTGAAGCCTTCCTAGGGATAGACAGCTCCAGCTAGATTCACTCTCAGGAATCTCCTCTGGTGTCTCCTTACAGCAGTCAGATGGTAATTTTCAGCAGCCTTCCTGATGGTCTGTCTCTTCTCACTGTCCCGTCTTTGTGTTACCTTTCTCTGTGTGTCCCCTGTCCTAGTGCAACCCCATTATATAGCAGTGATGACACCACCAATTTTACAATCTTGGGGAAGTACCCTGCAATAATTCCTGCCACTAGGATTGGACAGTTACCCTTCTCTCTCCTCCCAAACCCAGCCTCCAAGTCAGGATGGCTTTAGGGGTCTGGAGCAACATGTGGCTATTCCCATTTGTAATCACCCTTTTGATCTCCTTTCAACTTTTTGGCAAAATCTAGTTATGTATCACAACTTCATAATTTTACTAGCACCTGCCATGGGCAATTAGATAAGTCGACCACCAAATCCATATCATGCAGCATGGCCATGTGGCACCTTTCTGCCGTTTCTGTAAAAAGCACAACAGTTATGAATTTGTAAGTTATTAAGCATATCCCTAATTTAATTTTCCACCCCCTCACCAACTCTCACATTCAGATCAGCCAGAAACACATGTTAGATAGCCATTACAGTTCCATGAGTCGCACGTGGATGAATTTTATATCCTCAAAATCACCTGGAAATTACACTGAAAATGGTACATAGATGAACTCCATCTGCCTTATGATGGCTGAGAAAAAGGCCTAAATGATAATAGTCCTTTTAAATTAATTGTGAATCATCATGTGGGAAAAAAGGCCCCGACTCCTGCCTTCCGGCCATTTGTTTTCACTGGGTCAGCCTGTGCTTTTATCAGTCAGAGCTACCCGATCTGGAGAATACTGAATTTCGACACCTTTAGCAGGACATTTTTTTGCGGTTGGTCTTTACATGGAAGATGTCCTTGTGAAGTTTTGCACACAGCCACCAAAACGGTCTGCCTTGGGCTGACATTTTCCATGAAGACATAGTGGCTCTTCAAATGTCAATGGAGTTTTGTAGGTGAAACATAATATGCATTGCTTTTGGTCAACCCGCACATCATGTTTTGTTTTCCTGCCATTTTTCTGTGAGCAGTGATATTTTTTTCACTTTTACTTTTTAAAACCGTTTATATCCGCACACATGTGCAGGCCGTTATTGTTTTCAATGTTTCAAAATCCGGTTGGTTGTCCATGTGACGGGAATCTTTGGTTCCTCATTTCTTTGGCCCTCATTAGGACCCTGGCGGTAAGGGGTTTACGCCAGCGTTAGCTGCGCCGACCCCTTACCGCCAACTACGAGTTCCCAAAGCGCCATGGTCACTTCTACGCCCGCTTTTTGCGGGCGTAAAAATCCCTGGCGCTATGGGACCTTGGTGTTAATTGCGCCACCGTAATGTACGGTGGCGTAATTAACGCCTTCCCCACTCCCATTGAGCCCTATGGGGCCGAAATGGGAATGGGGAAGGGTAAATGGGTCAATGGGGACTTACCGCCCCGCCAACCTCGGAATGGGGCGGTAAGTCCGCCATCCGCCATGGCGTAAACGGACTTTACGCCATGGCGGAAAAGTCCGTCGATGGCGGAAAAAATCCGCCAGGGTCGTAATGAGGGCCTTTGTAAATTAAAATGATGCTTATCAATTGGTAATGACAGGTATGCCCCTTTCCAGGTGGTTCTTTAATTTTACTTGAAAAACAACAACAAAGTCCAGGCAGTTTTTGTTTCAGTGTTTATAATGCCTGCCATTCATGTAAACGTGACTTCTGTTTGGGTCCTTTAAATGCACCCCATAGTGACTAGTGGGACTTGTTAAGCAGTATGAGCTTCGGCAGTAGCAGTGGGAATTTTTGCATCCATGACATGATACAATTCACAGATCATGGATGAGTTATTATCATCAAGGTTCCTGGTGATTACATTGATGAAAAAAATCACAAGTGCCAATTTATTTCATCAATTACCAGCTTGTTCATTTTTGCGGATTAGATGGCATAGTACTGCTTTCTGGACAGAGGACTAGCTTAGCGATAAAGCGCCCACCTCAGACATGTGACCAGTCTGCACCTCACAAGTTTAAATCCTAGCAGGTACCACTCAACCTGTCATTCTTCAAAACTCGATAAATTGAGCAGCATTGAATGGTCTAAAAATGATATCTATCATTAAATCTTAGGAGCTGGAAGGATGCGACATGAAACACTCAATAGAAACGCAATGTGATTGTTCTGGCATGTTTTATTTCTTTTTTAAAAACATTTTTATTGCAGTTTTTTTTTTAAACTTTATAAAAAGAAAAAATAATCACATTTCTCCTTATCTCCTTTCTCAACTACAACTTATTCTTCAAGTTCTTTTTCAATTTCTTTTCCAAGTCCTCTAAAACGAATGTTAGAGCTATAGTTAATTTTTCGTCTTCCCCTTCTTGCATCTTAATCCACCATTCTTCGGCGTTGTAGGTTGAGAATTTTTTTTTATTTCTATGTGGGAATTTCTCCCCTGCATCGCCTTCTCCTAACAAAACAACATGTTCATTGTACAATTGGTGCACATCTATGCATTTTCTTTTAATATTTTTGTAGCACTTCTGATGACATTCCCTTGTGGCCCGGGTTAGCATTTCACGTTTTTAATGTCAAATTATAATACTTTCTTTCTTGAATTCATCACAAACCCCTTGACCTATTTCTCCTAGAGAGGCCCACCACTGCCACAGCTCATCCACCCTGCCCAGGCCTGACATAGGTCTATCCAGCCTGACTTAATCCACTCGGTGCAGCACACCAGCCCCATGTACAGCCTGGTATTCCTCTTCCCCTGCTTCATTTTGCTTGCCAGCCTTGACTGCTCTCTTGCCGATACCATTGTGGCACCCGGCTAGTGCCACACTGCAAGCCATTCCTGGAGACTGCCTTCCATTCTGACGCTTGCATTGTCTCACTCCCTAGACACCAAACTATGCACAACACCTGACCTCCCTGCCGCTGCCACCTCTCCATAGCTGTATCTATTGAGCGGGCACCAGCCCTTTTAGTTTCTTCTGTTAGCGACAACCAGTACCGAGTCTCTGGTCCCTATTTTGGGATACCCCCTCTTTGTCTTTCTGGTTGCCTTAGGAGGCCATGTCGTCGGAAGGTTTCTCAGGCTGTATGGACTTCCCAACTTGACCTATAATATTCTGAGGTGCCCACTGGATATGCAAGAGAAGGGCAGCTGATAATGGAATATTACCAGTGCCAGGACGTCACCCATTTGCCCCATCACATGTTAGGGGACAGTTATGTACTTCCTGAGCCTTGCTTTGGGGGAAAGGTCTGCTCTGGAGGAGATAGCAAAATAGCAGAATAGCATAGTTATGTGTTCTTCTGTGGGGGGAAAAGGCGTGATTCCCCCCTGGGATGCTGTTTTTGACATGTAGCTGTGCCACTCTGCCTGGTGGGTTCTGGGTCTGATACCAGACCAGGAGGACAGGTCCAGCAAAGCTTGCCAATGTCTGATCTGAAGGACTCGGTCTGGTTAGCTCCTGAGTGTAGTCAATGACTGGGCAAGACCAACGCGCTAGCCCTGGGACGGACTTCAGTTTTAAAATGAAGCATTGTCACTAATCCTCCCCATGCCTTGCAATGCAATCTAACACACTAGAATCAGCACTCACCCGAAATCAAACACCCAATGTGGCCAACATAACACACCAAACGCCCCTAGACCATCTCTCATCCAGTCAACACAGCTACTAATTGCATTCAGATGGCAATGCATGTTCGGTTAAGTGAACACAACAGAAAACAGGAATAGCGCCAGTAACATGACCATAGCCTAATATTGACACCACAAAAGCTAACCATATACACCAACACCACACTCTTATGCAATGAAGAGAGCCAAAGGTCATACAGATATCAACGTGTCAGTTTCCAGCACCACTAACATCTAACAGAGCTCGTGAGTTAGATATCATTGCAATTTCACACATCCATCACAGTGCCATCGCAGTTAGTCTAGTCAGCATGGTGCGAGTCACATCCTATTGTGCTTAACAGACAACACCAGACACAGAAATGTACTTGTCGACCAGTTATCACCCTCCACAACTCCTGAGCCAACACTTATGTCACACACTTAATATCACATACATCAGTCAGAGAAAACATATTTTGTCATCAAAGGGACTGAGATATCATCCCAAAAGGAAACGCACTGGAGCTCGTGTTCAATAGTTGTGTAATGTGGATGAAAGGCGTAAAAGCCTTAACTAAGGCTTTTACGTCGTCTTTCATTCATGCCACGCCACATTTTCAATCAGTTGGATGGCATAGAGGGGAGGCGGAACGCAACTTGCGTTTCCGCAGCTTTCCATTCTCTGCGCAATACAAATTCTCCAGCATTTGAGCTGGCACGGACTTTCATGCTGGCACAAAAGCTGGAGATCCATTTGGATCGTTTACAATTACAATTAAATTCTGCTCGACATGTGAGCATGTCAGGCAGGGTTTAATTGTAATTGTGAATGCTGCTTACCATGTGCTCATGGTAAGCAACGTTCACAATTAAAACTGAATGTTGCCGGACATGCTTCCATGCTCGGCAATGTTTACTCTTTTTGCATGGTGAAGTGCAAAAGTGCAGGGCAAAAGGTGGTGTACACGTGTGTACCGCCCCTTTTGTCCTGCACATTTGCACTCTACCATGCAAATGACCATAATATGGCAGTGGGGGAGGCCTACTTTACAGTGCAAACATAACGGTGCCCCTCCGCAAAATTATGGAGTTTTCCAAAATGAGCCCTCCTGTGTTTACACTGCTCTCCACTCAAGCACCATACAACCTCGGAATCACACACCTGGCCTACAAGAAGAGGAGTTACATCAGCTGACCCAAACAGAACTTCACACAGCGATCCCTACACACAGACCACCATACCACTACTTACACAACAGTACTGATTTTTTATTTTACTGAGGGTATTAGTGTAGAGAGAAGCTGATGTTGATGGGCAATGGAACTCTTCACAGAGTGGCATGGAAGCCAAACAGCTGGAATCTGCCTGCTTCACAGATAGCCACTCTTAAAACCTCATCAACACAGACTTTGGGCCCCACCAACACCCAAAGCTGTGCAGATGCATACTCTTACCTCAGCATTGTCATACCAATATAATATGTCCGCTGTATAAACACTAGTAATGATCAGGCGAGTGTACAGACAGCAATTTGTGAGTAATTGCCAACAACTAGAAACATTACAAAACCAGCATAGGCAACTGTTTTGGGTTGGCGGAGGACCGGTGCTGGCTAATTAGGAGCTTGTTGTGGGTCCCAGGCAGCGTTGGAGACTGGATGGGTTGGTCTGTCTGATGGAAATGCCAGCCCCGAGGTCATTTAGTCATCCCGAGGTTCAGGGGGCAAAGAGGAAGCCAGGTCAAAAACAAATGGTGATGGTGGGTGGCAGCTTTCAGGGCGGTCACGTGGATCTTGGCGCTGGCCAGTCAGGCCCTTCGTCTTGTTCCGGATGGACAGGTGGAACTTGGCCAAAAGTCGCGGGTCCCAGGTGTCGGCGCTTGGCTGATGGTACGGCTCGACACCAGGTCATTGGTCATCACAGGGTGTAGAGGTAAAGGAGTTACAAACACAGCCAAAAAATCTGATTAGTAAATGTCCAGTTGGTATAGTCCTTACTGCTAGCGTCCGCCTCTATTTAAGTGCACCTATTTTTCTTTGGCAGATAAGGAAAGTTAGGCACAGATATAGTGACTTGTTAAAAGTCACATAGGGGCTAATTTCCTCCATGGCGTAAATTGCCCAGTCAGGACCTGCTACATTTGTACTTCATTGCAAACAGGTCCCCAGTGGCTGTTTTTGTCATTTCCGCTGCAAAGCGCAAAACAAAGGTTTAAACGCAGGCATAATCGCCTGTGCGTCTTTGTTTTTGCACTTTGCAGTGCAGGTAGAGTAAATGCCGCCTGGGCTGGCGGCTTTTACAATGGATTCCCATGGAAGTGGAAATGTAATGCTGGTATACAACCAAGTGGATAATGGAGGCAGTGGGCAATAGGGAGACGGAAACCTTACTTCCACTCTGCCCCCCCCATCCTCTTGCTTCAAAAATTACAAAAATGCCGCAGGGCGTGAATAAAGGTATTTAGACAGTCGTAACACCTGTTCGCGTTTCCTTAGCACCTTTATTCACGCCCCTGAAAGTATGCAGCGTCATCAAGTAGTAAAATAAGATTCGAATGCAGCCTTTCCACATGGCCCAGTAGACTACATCTCTAATAAAGATGATTTATGGAAGTGCCGCCTAGTCTTGCATCAGCAACCCTGGCAGCTGGTCTGGGGACCATGGCGACCACCTCCACACTCGGTGCGGGAATTTCCCAGTCAGTGCATTCGGTGACAGGCGGGGGCGCAGCGCGCGGAGGCGGCGCCGGAAGTTCTATTCCGAGCGGCCGAGGAGCCCAGGCATTCTGTGCAGGCCGCTTAGAGAGAGTGGGCAGCGATTTCACCCCCAACTGCTGTCTACACACGCCCTCATAAAAGCTATTGCTATCATAAATACTCTCCAGGAATCGGGGGCACCCAGAGACTAGAATATCCAGCATTCGACCATACACCTACAAGTTTTGCAGTATTCAATCGAACATTTGCATTTTTTCGCAGCTATTCTTCCACTCGTTATTAGTACACTTTATTTAAGCAGTAGAAATTGCACTAGAAGACTTTGACATGGGTCTCTGGCTATATCACGTGGCAGAGGAGGGGGTGCATTAAAGACCATGGGACCCTTCTGGCACTACGCCAAACGCCCCATGGGGAGTGTAATGTTTGGATCAGCCCTGGAGTGCTCTAATAATTAACGGCCTTCGGACCTGATTTACGAAAAGGTGTTAACATAGGAGAGTGCCATTGAAAACACGTTTGTATATCAGGCGCTTAGAGTGGGTAAAGGGTGCTGGAAGCGCTGTAATTTGAATCCGTAGTCGCCACCTTGCGCTATACTCTGATGCGCCAGCACGAGTGTTGCACTTCCACCGTCACGGGGGAGCCTTGTGGCCCCTTCGGCGATACCGCAGTGGTCCGATGGAGCAGGCGGGTGCACACAGTATTGGCCATGAAGCACTTTTTATCCAGTTGCAACTTTGGTTGTACAGAACACCTGCTGCTTATGTTCCTTTGAGAGCTTGGTCCTTTAATTTATGATGTGACGTCAATTTTAGCAGCAATCCAACCCTGGGTATATAATATATGATTCCTTACACTTTTTTTAACATAGCGCTTCTTGCTGGATTCCTCCAGCTTCGAACCACAGTGATAATAGGCGCTATTTTGCCTAATTGCAATTATTTGCACGGTTTAAGGTGCAAAGTCACTTTTCACCAGTACAATGCCACTTTGAACCGTGCAAAAAAAAAAATCCACGAATCGGGCCCTATACTCTTATAAAGACTCGGCAACAATATTTTCATGTTACGATTTACAAAACTACCCTACGAAAATGAAAGTCGTTTTGAGAAACGGTGGCCTTATGTTTGTCTTGAATTGTAGCTTTTGCCCTTTGTTCCCCCCCCCTCCTTTCTTCCCCCACGAATTTGCCCTGGCATGTCTCGGGGACCGGGAAATATTCCGTGTTTGATATTCGTGAAGTCACGTACATCTAGTTAATAATGTACACTTGACTGCGAGTAATGCAGAAATATTACAGCGTGCCATTAATGAGTACAGAACGATCTGAAATGATCAGAAAGCAAAGAGCAGGCTACACATCCTTCAAAGTGTACCCACAGTGTGATGGATGAGCGTGAGGCCACCAGAACCCTCGTTATGGGTCAAACCCCGATTGCAGAGCATGTGAAATTGACTTCTTAGTCGCTTAGTCTGGGGGAATACCGCATGCAGTGAACACTGCGTCATCATGGGTAAAATACGACATAAAATACCTCCCTCAAAAGGTGGAGGTAAAATGATGAAACTCCCCAACAAGCAACAAGGACAAAGATGTTGTTTTTTAACGGTATTTTCCAATGCACCCTTTGACCAAAAGGGACAGACATATGTATAATGGAGCACCCCAATGGAGGCGAAAAGCGGGCTTCTCTGTACCATCCCCGTTGAATGTACAGACGAGCCATATTTTAGATGGAACAGCAGCTGTGGGAATCACTAGGGTACCCAATCCCTGCAAAGAGGAAGAGAAAGGCATTGTGAAAAAGTGACCAGAACTTAATGTGCAGATTTTCTGAAACACAGCATGTGTCATTGGGTCGGACTTTCCCAAATCAGGGATCCGGCAAAAAAAGATCTCGTATCCAGGAAATCTGTTTGCGCCCTTCAAGGTGTTTAGTGTTATTTAATTTGGTTTTGTTGCCGTAGCCGGGATTCGAACACCTTACCCACTAGACCACGTCTGATCAGGAACCATGTGAATATTGTTTTTAGGACTGTACTGGGCAGAAAATGGTTAAGCAAGCGTTGTACTTTAAAAAGTGGGCACCTTTCATACGTTGCTTGCAACATTATAGGAAACACCCCTCCTCTCTTGGGTTATTTTCCATGTGTCAATAATTAATGAATGAACTGTATTGTATTGTATTTGTATTGTATTTGTTTATTTATAACGCGCAGACCATCAGGCCCGGGGGCATCAGGGCGCAATTTGTACAGTGTTGCAAGAAAAGAACATACAGGCAGATAGATTACAATAAAAGTATACCAATACAGCATAATAACAATCTTAATAATTACATATATTACACATGGTACAGTGTCCCTAGGCTCCGCAGAGGAAGTATCCCTAAGGTAGTTGGGAAGGTAGCAGACCGGAAATCGTGCAGGGGAACAGGCGGGCTGAGTAAGTAGGACAGATGTCTAACACAACTATTGCTGCTCAAAGAGCCAAGATTTGGTTTTATTCTTGAAGGTGTTGAAGGAGTCTTCAGCTCTGATTAACTGAAATGGAAATGTTTATTTATTGGGGAGCGAGCGTTAGAAAAATCTCCTGTGTTCGCTAACACTGCCCCCTCCAACCAAAGCCCCGCCCGCCTCTCCCCCTTGTTGCTGGTGGGATCCCACAGTTCATCATTTCCATTTCCAGCGCTGCTGATACATTGGCTGCAAAGCCCCAATCATCTAGAGACCCTCAGATTACCTTGCAGGCGATGTTGGTCAGTCTGTTTGGTGGATCAATGATTTTTATTCCCTCCAATCCCAGATATTGGCTCTCGGCTGCTGTTCTCATGCGGGAGAGCAACAGCTGAAGCAGCTCCAGCAATGCAAAGGCTAAGGAAGCACTAGATGAGAGAGAGTCTTGCATAGCTCCTGTGGTGAGGATAAGGATGGATGAGGAGAAGGCAGAGGGCTCCAGCCGCCATTAATTTCACTTCCAGATTATGTTAACATTTACCTGTCAAATTAGGCTACGATGATTTTATGTGATATATTAAATACACATTTTAACAGATCATGTGAACATAGACGGTGTGTTCTGGCTCATCCCTGCATGTTCTTAGACCTGGTAGGGCACCATAGAGCACACACCCTCACAAAGAAACACACACTGCTTGCAGCCTCACCTCACTAGTTAGTGAAGACATGTTAGAGCGCATGGATGGAGTGTGCTTTCTCAAATTCAGAATACAACAAGGCTATAGTGAAATTGTGACCATTAACGACTGACTGGTGCCTCTGAAAGCCTGGGTGGGCAGGAGAAGAATTAGTCAGATGCCAAATAACTGCCATCTGACTAACCCTGCTCTATCAGACTTTCAGAAGTACTGGATCCTCAGAATTGCTAATGATATTCGCGCACACCGAGGAGTGCCCTTAGAGTGCTGTTTGGGCTGTGGAGTCTGCTTCCACGTTGCTTTGTCCTCGATTCCTGGCTGCACGCTGCTTCATACTTGCCAAAAAGGTATTGGGAATACCACAGACTCGTTGGAATCAGACTTACATTTGGAGACTATTTGGACATTAACCCTAATACGTTGTGTATTTTACTCTTTCCCTAGCTGGTTTACTTTTTTTGGACCGCAATCTTGTTTTGAGTATTGTCCCGGCCCCCTCGCCTGCCTCCACCAGATATATTTACAGGCACGCGCACCAGTACGCACGCACCCAGGAGTGCCCAGAGCGTGCTGTTTGGGCCGTTTGGCTGCTTAGGGGCAAGGCAGCAGGCAAAGGTAATAGTGATTTCTTGTTCTTATTTTTCAATATCTGCACAATCATGAGGAAAAAAGCGAAAGCGATGTCTGACCCCCTTAGCGCATCTCTTATTTTCTCTTCTCGGTGCAACAGCATGGCTCTTGCTGTAGCACTACCGTTACCTCCACCCCTATCAGGCTCCCTTTACCAAGAGTACACACAATAACTAACAAGTTAAAGATTACAAATAAACACACACTTCTTCAATTTTCCATGAATTCTCTGATTTATGTTAGTTTTTTATAAATTTTAAATTTTCATGGTTTACACTTTTGTTCATCAAAAGAAATGTTTTCAAATCATATAGCCACACATAAACATATCTATATCAACTTTTCATATAAGTCAACAAAATATTTTTCAGAAAAGTGAGAAAGAGGGTTAGAAACACCAAACAATATTTCCTTCACTGTTAACTTTCACAGATAAATTTGTATTCATGTATTCATTGAAAAACGACTTCTCAACTTGTGGTCCAAGTAATCTGATAGGGAGTTATCCTGTGTCCCTATCCTTTGCTACGCGTTTCAGGCTCTAAATGGCCCTTCTTCAGGTAAAAATTATTTGAATTGTCTTTTCATATCATCAAAAAAATCATAATTGTTCATTTGAAATTCATAAATCAGATGTCCCCGCCGTTGTTGTAGGGGTGGGAGTGGGGTCTAATGCATTATCAAAGGATGCACTGTCACTCACCGGGACATCTGGTAAATGCACCTCAACTCAAGCTGACCATCTGGGCGGCTCCTATCTGAATACACCTCAGATATTTTGCACACAGTATCCAGTTAAATTGAAAAAATATACATTTTCAAATGCCTTTTTGTCGAAAGAAATTTGGCGAAAAAAAAAATTCTGAATGTATTTTTTTTAATGTTATGTTTTTTTTGGTTTAGTTAGTAAAAAAAAGTGTAAATAAAAAAAAAACATTTGACATTTTTCCAGCATATTTGTGTCGAGTAAAAGGCTTTTTAAAATGTGACATTCGAAAAAGTCATTATAAACCTTTGCACACAGTAGGTTTCATTATTAGCAATGCCCATGGATAAGTGTGAATGTATTACAAACAACTTGAGTGCCTCCCCTTTTCAACAATTTCCAAACTCATCTGTTTTCATTAATGAAGAGTGTAACCCAGTGGTGGCTGCCATCAAGAATTTGCAGTATGTGATGTGTATGGAATTTACTACCCAGAAAAGCACATGTTTGACATTAGTAGCAATCTCTCTCTTTTGTCAGATATTTTGAAGGAAAATATCCCTACACCTGATTGAAGCTCCTTTGCAGGAAGTATCTGGGCCTGTATCAGAAGATAAGGAGCCAGTCCCAAGTAGTGATCCCAATATGATTGGGAAAAGGCAGAGGGGAGCATCTGATAGAGGTTGCCCACCTATCGGGAATACTACTGAAAAAAGAAAAGTATAAAAAAAGAAAATAGCAAGATTACCCGGGATAAGAATGCCCTAAATAAATCCTTTATGAAATGTATGAGGAAACAGGGGTGATCAGATTGACGATACTATGTGGAGCCGCATGGCTCCTCGTAGGAGGAGGTGGATTTAGTATGTTTGGAGCAAGATCATTCCAAGCAGGGCATTGAACCGGCTTGTGAAAACAGCTTGACAGATGGCACCCCATTAGAGGGGAGAAAGGTGGCCTTCTATGCTCCTGCTATTGGGAGACTTGACGAGGCCTTGAAAAATAAGAAAAGACACATACCAACAAATATGTGATTCTCTGAGACAGCGAAAGGCACTTTTAAATGTTCAATCAGAAAGCTCCTCTGTGGGCAAAGACTACACTTATGCTAAGACTTTGGGGGACCCTTCAGCCAAGGGAGTAGTTGTGGGGGGGAGGGGCTTGGAATATGCACGTGATCTATTCAGGTCCTACATCTAGTCCCGATGTAGAGGGAAATACATGTAAAAGTACCATCAATGAGATTTTGGGCCCCCAAACCCCATACACTCTCCTAACTGAATCTATCATTAGAGATATGATCAAGCAGATGTTACTGGAGGGAAAAGACGACAGATTGGCTTGTGATCATCGAGATAAACCCCATCCTACTCCAGCGATTGAGCTGTCTTTTTCACAGCCAATTGGCATGGGGGACTTCATTAAGGTAGGAGACTCCAGGGTGGGCTTGGCCAGTCTAGAACAACCCTCGATAACTTGGAGGGTAGCCAACCCAAGTAAGACTAACGCAAGCAATAGGGAAGAAGGTCAAACTGAAACTTCTGTGCAGAAGGGGTATGACAAACCCGCTTGGGGTAGGCAACCTCTGAAGGAGTATTTAAACATTCACTTGGGAAAAGATGAGATTGACCCTCTCTTTAAGGAACCCACATTTCAGGATTACCCAGTTACTCTGAATGATATGTCTGACACTGGTGGCCCGAATTATCTAAACAGAAGAATTATATTGGCATTATTAAATGAAATTCCATCACTGACACTACTTACATCTAAAGATATCAAGCTTGTAGACTTCATTCATTTGAGGCGCTATGATTATGTCAGATTAGTAATCCCCTCCAGAATGGTCTATGAAATCCTGTTCAATGAAACAGAAAACCTTTTAAAATTGAGTTACGACTTAAGGCCCTTTTTTTGAACAAAGTCAAACCCAATGGAGTAAAGGATGGAGTGGGAAAAATGTCTTCTACAAATACAGTTGCATCAAAAGACAGGTCTGGAAAAGGGAGGGATGAGTATGATGCTGGGAATGAGAAGGATAGCTGAAGGTGGCTTGCCATCTCCTTAAGAGAATCCGTAGCGCAGTTGAATGAAATGAAAATAAAGCTTTAGCGTGAGGCTGGATTTGACTTTGCTCTCTTGGAATGTATGAGGTTTCTTTACACTGTGTACCAACAAAACCCTGTGTGACCATCTTCGTACTTAACATGGATTACTGGTCTACCCCTATTTGAAGGATATGATATTGTTGTGGAACCTGTCTCACAGGGACCAAGGGGCCGACCAGCGGAGGGGATTTTGATCGCAGTCCAACAGGGTATAGGCTTAAGTTTCACCAATTATTTGGTTCTGTGTAAAGGTGTTTTGGTTGCCTCTATTCAAATTGAAGGCCTCCCCAATCTTAAGAATATTCTGCTCCTTAATATCGATTGGGGACCAGAGCGCAATTTGTCATCAACTCTTCAGAAGATCAACCAGAAAATTGAGGAATGGTATCTGACTTATTCTGGGGGACAGGTCATAGCTCTGTGTGATTTCAATGCAGATTGCTTCTATTCCTCTTTCAACAATGATGACACAACATTGAAAGACATCCCTCTTCAATTCTGGATGTGGGGTGGAGAAGAAAGCGGGTTATATAATAATGTGGTGAAACAAAAACGAATTCAAGGCCATTTGTGGCATACGAATCTGGATGTATGGGGCCTCCAGCAGTTATCATTGACGGAGAAGAGTGATAGGGGTAATCTGGATACATGGTTTGATGCTACGTCCTCCTCTTGTATTGATTATAATTTTGTAACTAATACTCTTTTTAATGTGAAGAGCTCCTTCAAGGTGGTACGCACCAACCTTAGTGATCCTGCAATGTTAACCGTCAAATTTTATTAGGACATTGTCATTATAACACTGTGTATTACAACTCCCAGATTAGGATAAATCAACAGAGCAACTGCTTAAGGTGGAATGATATGAAGATCCTATCTTTCAACATGCATATTTTGAATGACTTAGAAACAAAGAATGCAAAATATACTGCATAAGTCTTCAACCAGTATAGTGGTGGGAATGCTGCCAAAGGAAGGTACAAAAAGGATACTGGACAGACTAGGCAAAATACACCACCATAATTTCTATCCTATTATCCAAGAAAAGGCTAGCCAGAAAAGAAATCAGACTAGTGAAAGCCCTGGGGTGGATCAACCCCTCAGATATGCAGATTAAGATCTAGGGCATAAAGCAGAGACTGAGGAATTGAACAATGTTGTTCGGGCCTAAACCTTTACAATCTGATAGCAAGAACATGTTTCCCTCTTTAAAGAAAAGTAACCCACGTTCCTTCTGGGCTTTAATCAATGATCTAGAATGGACACAACATTTAATTCTAGCCAATCTAGTTAGAGAAGAGATTTGGGATTCTTACTTTAGATAATTGTATAAAGCGGGATCCCACTCTGATCCCTTGGCTTACGAGGAGAGTGACAAAATCTGGTTAGCCAAGTTCACTTTGGATGATGTTATGAAAAGTATTTCTAGTGCTAGTTGATCAAGAGCAGGGGCCTCAACTCCCTTACATATATGATATTTAAGCAGAACATTGATCTATGTGCTAGAATTCTTTTTATTCTGTTTAATTACATGATATGATAGGCTATTTATAACACGCTTAATACCCAGAGTTTTCTAAGCGCGGTCCCTGGGATTGAACCTGTGGTGCTCCGTGGCATCTTGCTTCCAAGACGAGTACTTTGCCCCTGAGCTATCCTCCCGAGACATCATACAGACTCAGATAATTCCAAATTCTTGGAAAACTTCATACGCCTGTCCCATATTTAAGAGGGGGGATAGGTTATCCACAGAAAATTATAGACCAATATCTCTAATGGATGTGGACTCAAACATTTTGCTTCTCTCATCTTGATACACATAGAAGACCGGAGTATGGATATGAATATTCTGAACATATTCCAGTTGGGTTTTCGGAAAGGTATGGGTACCGTTGTGGAGGACTGACATTGACCAGTCTCCAACAAGATAATGTCTTCACTGAAGATCCTACTGTAGTTTATGTTGTCTCAATGGACCTGTCTAAGGCATTTGATTTAGTGGACCATAGGAAGTTATGGTACAAATTACACACGTTAGGTATATTATGTTATGTTATGTTACTTTGCATTTATATAGCGCCTTATGTACCATTGGTATAGTCTCAAGGCGCTGGTAGGTTGAACGCCCTTGGGAACCGAAGTTCAAGTCAGTAGAGAGAGTATAGAGAGTCAAAGGTGCGTGTGAGCAGCTGGTGTGGCATTCGTATTCGTGTAATAGCTGCTACTTAGGTTTAGGTGTGGTGGTTGGGAGATCAGGAGTATGTGCTTGTTCTGGCGGGTTTATCCAGATCGATTCTGGCTGCGTTAGGCCTGAGGAGAACGCCTGGCTGGATGGTGTGTAACCGGCGGTGTTTAGTTAGAGTGATGTGGAGTATGAGGTGGATGTTAGTATGAGAACAGTTATACCGAATGGTGTCATAGTATCTCTGTGTTCTAATTGAGTGGTGGTGTGAAGAAGAGAGTAAGCATGGTGATGTGACATGATTGTTTATATGCTCTTTCAAACGTTCTAAGCACTCTAAAACATTCCATGTATGTCGCGTACTTCTATGCGCTCCAATCTGTTCCACGGACTCCAATCTGTTCCATGCACTCCAATCTGTTCCATGAACTCCAACCCGTTCCATGCTCTCAAGTTCGTTCCATGCACTCTAATCTGTTCCATGTACTCCGATCCGGTCGGTGTATTCCAAGTTGATTTATGCACTCCATCCACATATTTCACCCGTACCTTACATATATTATACCAGTAGCTTCCATATACTTCATACGTTCTATCTACATACTTCAGCCATTCCATGCACATAAGTCATCCATTCCATCCACATACATCGCCCATTCCATCCACATACTTCCCTGTTCCATCATCTAGGCACTTGTCTGCTCTAGGCACTCGTCCGCTCTAGGCACTCGTCTGCTCTAGGCACTCGTCCGCTTTAGGCGCCTGCCCGCTCCAAGCACTTGTTCCCTCTGCGCAATCACCTGCTCTGCGCACTCACCTGCTCTGCGCACCCAACCTCTCTGCGCACCCAACCTCTCTGCACACCCATCTGCTTTTTCGCGCTGCTCCGCTCTTACGCACTCATCCGCTCTGCAAATTCCTCCGATCTTACACGCTCGTCCCTCTGCATATTCGTCTGCTCCGTGCACCTACCTGCTCCGCGCGTCCTTCCGTTCTTACGCACTCGTCCGCTCTTACGCACTCATCCGCTCTTACGCACTTAACCGATCCACGCACTCAACTGATCCACGCACTCAACCGATCCACACACTCAACCGATCCACGCAGTCACCTGCTTTTTTCACTTGACTGCTCTACACAGTTCTTCGCCCTTATCCACTCATTCGCTCTATCCGATCTATACACTCATCCGATCTATACACTCATCCGCTCTATACACTCATCCGCTCCATGCACCCAACCGCTCCACGCACTCAACCGCTCCACCGCTTGATGCACTTAACCGCTCATGCACTCATCCGTTCTATGCACTCAACTGATCCACACACTCAACCGATCCACGCACTCAACTGATCCACGCACTCAACCGATCCACACACTCAACCGATCCACGCAGTCACCTGCTTTTTGCACTTGACTGCTCTACACAGTTCTTTGCCCTTATGCACTCATCCGCTCTATCCAATCTATACACTCATCCGATCTATACACTCATCTGCTCTATACACTCATCCGCTCTATGCACTCAACCGCTCCATGCACTCAACTGCTCCACCGCTTGACGCATTCAACCGCGCACGCACTCATCCGCTCTATGCACTCGTCCTTTCTGTGCACTCATCTGCTTTTTGCACTTGACTGCTCTACACATTTCTTCGCTCTTATGCACTCATCTGCTCTATACACTCATCTGCTCTATACACTCATCTGCTCTATACACTCATCCGCTCTATACACTCATCCACTCCACACATTCATCTGGTCTATGCGCTCTTACAGGTCTACACACTCCTCCGCTCTTACGCATTCATCTGCTCTATATGTTCAACCGCACTATACAGGCATCTCCTCTACACACTCGTCCGCTCTACGCAATCACCCACTCTATGCAATCGTCTGCTCTAAGCACCCTTCCACTCTACGCATTCGTCCGCTCTACACACTCATCCGCTTTATACACTCATCCGCTCTACACATTCATCTGCACTATGGACTCCTTCAGGGTTACACACTCCTCCGCTCTTACGCACTCATCCGCTCTATAGGCACATCCACAGTATACAGTCGTCTGCTCTACACACCCTTCGGCTCTATGCAATCGTCCACTGAATACAGTCGTCCACTCTATGCATTCATCTGTTCTAAGCACCCTTCCGCTCAACGCATTCGTCCGCTCTGCACACTCATCCGCTCTACACACTCATCCGATCTCCATACGCATCCGATCTCCATACGCATCCAATCTACACGCTCATACACACTCATCCGATCTACACACTCATCCGATCTACACACTCATCCGCTCAGCGCACTCATCCGCTCAGCGCACTCATCTGCTCAGCGCGCTTCAACCATTCTACCGATTTCATCCGCTCTACTCGCTTCGTTTATTCATCATGCATTATTGGTTCAGGCAATGTCACTTGCCATACGCACTGGATCCGTTCCATGCTCTCTGTTTCATGCACTGCACCCGCTTCATGTACTTCAATCTTCTATTCTGTACTTCCCATTTATGCCCTGCACTCATACATTCCATGTCGTCGGTCTGTGTACTCATCAGTCTCCTGTATTCATCTTTCCACCGTCTTCTCTTTATTCATTTCGATCATTTTGTTCGTTTGTCCATTGCAATCATTACACCTATTTCAATAATTTAAACCGCAATTACTGTTTTTGTACGATTCATTCTTTTTATCCATTTCACTGCATTGATCCAATTTCCTCATTCTATTTTGTTTGTCCTTTTAGTTTACATTAGCGGTTATTAGTTGTCGATTTCTCGCTTGGATCTGGCTCTTGTATTGTTATTTGTCTTATTCGAGATCCGGTAGTTTGTTGGGTTGGTGTCATTGCTTCGCTGTTATTCAGTTTGAGTTAGTTTCAGTACAGGGTTGGTTTTTAGGGGAAGAGCCAAGCTTTCAGTAATTTGCGGAAAGACATTAGATCTTCAGTTAGGCGGATGTGGGGTGGGAGTGCGTTCCACAGCATGGGGGCCAAGGCTGAGAATGATGATCCGCCTAACCTGACTGAGTTTGTTTTAGGTATGACTGGGAGGCCGGCTGAGCTAGGTCTTAGAGTACATGGAGGTTGATAGGGTTTTAACTTGTCTTGAAGATATTGAGGTCCGGTTTTATGCAGTGCTCGGTGAGAAATGCATAAGGGTTTGAAAGTCACCCTTCGGGCCACTGGAAGCCAGTGGAGAGTTTTGAGGGCTGGGGAGATGTGGTCTCTCGGGTCGAGCGCTAGTAGCAGTTTGGCTGCCGCATTTTGTGCTCTTTGTAATTTATTCAGTTGGTAAGCGTGGATTCCGAGGTAGAGTGGGTTAGCGTAGTCCAGTCTTGATATAACAATTGATTGGATCGCGGAGAGTCTGTTGGGAAAGGAGAGATATGGAAAGATGCGCTTAAGAGTTTTAAGATGGTAGTGGAAGGACTTTGAGACATTGTTGACTTGGCGCGAGAGTGTTAAGTCAGAGTCTAGGGTGCAACCAAGGTTTTTACTGACTTAGAGGGAGTCAGTGAATTGCCCATGGCAGATGGCCATGGTAGTGGGTGTGGAAGAGGTGCAAGAGGTGGTTTCTGGTCATCCAGAGCTCTATGTCGAGGAGGCAGGAAGCAAGGTCAGGTTGGCAGTTGGGTTTTGAGTTCAGGAGTTTTAGAATTAGTTGGGTGTCATCAACGTAGTTGTAACACAGGATTTTGTGTGAGCAAATTATTGGTGGAAGGGTGATTAAGTAGAGATTGAACATGAGGGCAGATAGGCATGCTCCTTGTGGAACTCCTTTGTTGACTGGTCAGGCTTGGGAGGAATAGGTGGAGAGTAGCGTTATTTGGTACCTATCTTTGAGGAACAAAGCTATCCACTTTAGAGCGGTTCCACAAATTCCTAGGGAGTGGAGGCGGTCAAGGAGGATTGAGTGATTAATTGTGTCGAAGGCGGCTGATAGGTCGAGAAGGATTAATGCAGCGCAACCCGCGGCATCTGCCGTTATTTTAAGGTCATCCCAGATTGTGGTTAGGGTGGTTGCAGTTCCGTGTAAGGCTCTGAAACCTGATTGAGCCGGGTCTAGGAGATTGTTGGCTTCGACAAAGGCATTTAGTTGGGTGTAGGCGGTTCGGTCTATGAGTTTGGCAAGGAACCTTGTGTTTGAGATGGGGCGGTAGTTTTTGGGCTCGAGAGGATCGAGGGAAGGTTTTTTTAATAGAGGTTTGACGTGAACTGTTTTGAATGCGTCGGGAAAAATTCCGGAGGCAAGTGAGTCATTTACGATGGTTCTTGCGTGTTCTCCTGCACAGGTAGATGCGAAAATTTCTTTAAGGCTTGTGGCCGGGCAGGGGTCCAGCGGGGAACCGGATGGTTTGCAGGTAGAGACGAGTTTGAGAAATTGGTCAACTGATATTGGACTAAAGGAGTCGAACGTTGGTTGGCTAGTGGTCACTGGCGGTGGGATGGCTGGAATGGATGGTGGGTTGCCTGGCAGGTATAATAGAGCAAGTTTGTTGGTTAGAGGGTTCGTTCTGTCGAGAGCTGTGGTGTAGAAATGGAGAGAGAGTGAGTCGCACAGTGATTGAGAGGGGGTCGGCCTGGTGGTGGTGCATGATGGATTGGTGAATTCAGTGATGATTTTGTGAAGTTCTTTGCTGGGGTTTTTACAGTTTATAATTCGGAAGTTGTAATGGGCTTTTTTTGCTTTCCGGATTTCGGCTTTGTATTGATGGAGGTGCCGGGCTAAGGTGGATCTGCTCAGGAGAGTTTTGTCTTTCCGCCATTTGCGTTCAAGGTATTTGTATAGTTGTTTACTGATCTTCGACTCCGGAGTGAACCATCTAGGAAAGTGGCCACGGCGGACTGATGGTTTGCAAGTGGGTGTGAGTCGCGTTAGAGAGGTATTGAGCCAAGAGTCAAAATCGTCGGGGTTCAGTTGATTGAGTAGGCAGGTAGGTGGGGGAGACTGGAGGAGTACGTCAGCTAGGTCAGGAAGGATTATTAGTTTCTTCCAGCATTTGCGTATAGTCGGAGGTTCAGTTTTGGGTACGGAAGGGGGGTTGGGAGAGCGATTGGTGAAAGAAAGAATGGAATGATCGGACCAGATGATAGGGGTTGGAGGGGGTTTAGATGTATCTGGTTGTGGGAGCTGAAGATGGCATCAAGAGTGTGTCCTTTATGGTGGGTTGGGCCATTGATGTGGGGTTGGAGGTTAATTGCTTCTAAGCCGTCAACAAGAGAGTGTGTCATAGGGTTGGTGGGAATGTTGAGCCATATGTTGAAATCTCCCAGGAGGGTGAGGTTGCGATGGTTTAGTTGGAGTGCGGCAATAGAGTCGCAGAGGTTGTCTGTAAATTATTAGGAAGCTGTGGGAGAACGAAGGAGAAAGTGATAGTTTAACTAGGAGTGATTTGCATGAGGGTATGGAAGGTTGGTTGTCTATGATTGAGGCGTGGAATTGAGATTTGTAGGCCAATGCAATTCCTCCTCCTCTAGAAGGACGGTTCAGTGGGATGAAGGAGTAGTTGGGGGGGGGAAGGCTTCATTGGCGATAGGGGTGAAGTCGTCGGAGAACCAGGTTTTGGTGATGAAGACCAGGTCTGGTTTGTCAGAGGTGAGGAGGCCAAAGATGCTGTGTCTGTTTTTTGCTACAGATCGGGCAATAAATAGGATGCAGTTCACTTTCGATTGAATAGGTTGATGTTGGAACTGTAGAGATGGGTGCGGGGGGGAAGAGGGTGGAGAGAGGAGAGCGAGAAGGGTGGGGTGGGTGATGGTCGATGGGAAGAGTGGGCGGGTGAAGAAATTGGCACATTTTTGGTGGGAGTGGAGGGACGTGTGTGTTGGGATGTTGCGGTTCGGTCCGGGGGACTTGAAGGTGGGGTGAGTTGGGTTAAGAGTTTCAGCAGTGTTTGGTGAGAAATCGAGGGAGAGGGGTTTCAAGCAGGGTGAAATGTGGGGTGAGGGTGTTGAAGGGGGGGATGAGGTGGTGGGTCAAGATAGGGGAGGCAATGAGTGCTGAGAGATTGAGGGGGACCAGGAACGTTTCCTCTTTAGTGTCTTATTTGCGATTGGTGTGTGCGAGAGGGTAGGGTGGGGTTGGAGGGGGAGAGGGATGAGGCTTCTGTTCTTGCTAGGGCTAGGCGTGCAGTTTTTAGGCAGGGGAAGGAGTGTGGTCATGGCGGGATGGAGGTGGGAGTTGATAGGAGAAACGCGGGATGGAAGATTGCTGGGCGGGGTGTACTTGGGAGGCTTGTGAGGGGAGCGTGTATGATCGCAGTAGGCTGATCGGTGGGGTTCGAAAGAGTAGTGCTCTTAGGGTGGATGGCACGCCATTGTGCACCTCTGACTTGGTGTTTGGTAAGGGGATGGAAGGGGGATGGGGTGGAGGGCGGGATGATTAGGGAAGGGGGGACAGGAGGTATGGTTGGCTGGAAGGGTGGGGTGGTGCCTGGTGGTCGTTTCTGGTAGACTTTAGTGGAACGGTGCACTCATGGTTAGGATGAGTGGTACCACTGGGAGAGATTATTCAAGGTTTATAGGTTCAACTAAGCAGGGTGAAATTATTCACGTATACTACGTTTTAGTGTACTAAATTGCGAAGCAGGGATATAGAAATGCTCTTAGACAGAGTTTCAAGTGTAATAACGCCACAGATATTGTTTTTTAGGTACTTCTTATAAGTGTAATTTAGGAGCAATTCTGAAAGCAATTATGACATAGATACGCTATAAGTAAAATTTTCTAATTTAGGTTAAGTTTCTAATTTAGGAGGACTTCTGAGTGCAGTTATGATATACATCTGCTATCAGCTAAATTTTCTAAATCCAATTTCCAAGTGCAATTTTGACACCGTTATGCAATAGGGCAGCGTTTTGATTGCAGTTATGGCATAGATAGGCTGTGGCGCAGACTTTGTAAATTAGGCTATAATTTAGGCTACAAATTTAGCTACAAGTTACGCTATTGTATTAGGCTGGCTTTCTAAATCCAGTTTTCAAATGCAATTATGACACAGCCATGCTATAGGCAGGCAGAGTTTAAGAATGTACTTATGCCACGGATAAGCTATAGGTGGACATTCTAAGTGCAGTTATGATACACATACGCTATAGAACAGACTTTCAAGACTTTGGTACAGTGACGCTCTTAGGGACACTGTCTTATTCGGCTAGGCCAAAGTGATGTTGTTATGTACACTTCTATAGTCAGCTTTGCACCGAGATGGGTACACAAATGAGATTAGGCAAGGCACAGAATTATATATATTAGGGACACAGAGTTGGTGTTAGCCGACTAATTCAAGTTTGCACGTACAGCATAATAGGCACCCTTTCAAATTCAACTTTGAACAGGGAGGATATTAGGCATAGTATTAAAGTCAATCAAGGCACGTCATTAGGTACACTTATGAATTCAACCAGGGCACACCATTAGGCACCAAATTCAGGTTTGCAAGAGAGGATATTAGGTACACTTCTAAGTTTGGCTTTGGACAGGTTCAAACTTTACGCAGAGAGGATATTAGGCATTCATTTAAAATCAACTCTGCACAGGGAGGATATTAGGCACACTTCTAAGTTCCACTTTGCGTGGTGAAGATACTGGGCATGCTTCAATAGTCGAGTTTGCAAGGAGAGGAAGCGAGACACTATAGATACATAGATATTAGGCACACTACTAAAGTCAACCAGGGTGCGTTATTAGGCACACTTCTGAATTCAACCAGGGGATCCCATTAGGCTCATATGTAAGTTCAAGTTTGCACAGAGAGGATAAAAGGCACGCTTCAATGTTCAACTTTGCACAGAGATGATACAAGGCACACTTCTGAAGACAACCAGGGGACACAACTGGGCACCTTCTAAATGCAACGTTGCACGGAGAAGATATGACACAACTTTCTAAGGTCAACTAAGGACGCTACTTGCCACCTTCTAAATTCAACTGTGCATAGAGAGGGTATTGTGGGCGCTTCTAAATTCAACTTTGCATAGAGAGGATACTAGGCACACTTCTATATTCAACTTTGCACAGAGAGGATATTAGGGACACTTCTAAAGCCAACCAGGGGATGCAACTAGGCACCTTCTAAATTCAACTCAGCCTAGAGAGGATATTATGCATGCTTCTAGATTCAACTTTAGACAGAGAGGATATTAGGCACACTTCTAAGCTCAACTAGGGTACGCTACTAGGCTCCTTCTAAGTTCAATTCTGCGAGAGGGGATTATGTACGCTTCTAAATTCAACTTTGGGAAGAGAGGATATTAGGCACATTTCTAAAGACAACCAGGGGACGCAACTAGGCACCTTCTAAATTCAACTTTGCACAGAGAGGATATTGGGGACACTTCTAAATTCAACTTTGCACGGAGAGGATAGATATTGGAGAGGATATTGGGGGCACTTCTAAATTCAACTTTGCACAGAGAGGATATTATGCACGCTTCTAAATTCAACTTTGCACAGACAGGTTATTGGGCACACTTCTAAGTTCAACTTTCCACAGACAGGATATAGGGCACACTTCCAAAAGGCAACCAGCGGACGCTACTAGGCACATTTCTAGGTTCAACTTTCCTCAGACAGGATATCGGGCACACTTCTAAAGGCAACCAGCGGACGCTACTAGGCACACTTCTAGGTTCAACTTTCCTCAGACAGGATATTAGGTACACTTCTAAATTCAACTTTGCACAGACAGGTTATTGGGCACACTTCTAATTCAACTTTGCACAGACAGGATATTGGGGACACTTCTAAATTCAACTTTGCACAGAGTGGATATTGGGCACACTTCTAAAGGAAGCCAGGGGACGGTACTAGGCACACTTCTAGGGTCAACTTTCCACAGACAGGATATAGGGCACACTTCTAAAGGCAACCAGGGGACGGTAGTAGGCACACTTCTAGGTTCAACTATCTACAGACAGGATATTAGGTACACTTCTCAATTCAACTTTGCACAGAGTGGATATTATGCACGCTTCTAAATACAACTTTGCACAGACAGATTATTGGGCACACTTCTAAGTTCAACTTTGCACAGACAGGATATAGGCCACACATCTAAAGGCAACCAGGGGACGGTACTAGGCACACTTCTAGGTTCAACTTTCCAGAGACAGGATATAGGGCACACTTCTAAAGGCAACCAGGGGACGGTACTAGGCACACTTCTAGGTTCAACTATCTACAGACAGGATATTAGGTAAACTTCTCAATTCAACTTTGCACAGAGTGAATATTATGCACGCTTCTAAATTCAACTTTGCACAGACAGGTTATTGGGAACACTTCTAAGTTCAACTTTGCACAGACAGGATATAGGGCACACTTCTAAAGGCAACCAGCGGACGCTACTAGGCACACTTCTAGGTTCAACTTTCCTCAGACATGATATTAGGTACACTTCTCAATTCAACTTTGCACAGAGTGGATATTATGCACACTTCTAAATACAACTTTGCACAGACAGGTTATTGGGCACACTTCTAAAGACAACCAGGGGACGCAACTAGGCACCTTCTAAATTCAACTTTGCACAGAGAGGATATCGGGCACACTTCTAAAGGCAACCAGCGGATGCTACTAGGCACACTTCTAGGTTCAACCTTCTCAGACAGGATATTGGGCAAACTTCTAAAGGCAACAAGGGGTCGCTGC
This sequence comes from Ambystoma mexicanum, assembly GCF_040938575.1. Classification (NCBI taxonomy): domain Eukaryota; kingdom Metazoa; phylum Chordata; class Amphibia; order Caudata; family Ambystomatidae; genus Ambystoma; species Ambystoma mexicanum. Next base: position 837,145,218 of record NC_090923.1, read on the forward strand.
TAGGCACACTTCTAGGTTCAGCTATCCACAGACAGGATATTAGGTTAACTTCTAAATTCAACTTTGCACAGACAGGTTATTGGTCACACTTCTAATTCAACTTTGCAGAGACAGGATATTGGGGACACTTCTAAATTCAACTTTGCACAGAGTGGATATTGGGCACACTTCTAAAGAAAGCCAGGGGACGGTACTAGGCACACTTCTAGGGTCAACTTTCCACAGACAGGATATAGGGCACACTTCTAAAGGCAACCAGGGGACGGTACTAGGCACACTTCTAGGTGCAACTATCTACAGACAGGATATTAGGTACACTTCTCAATTCAACTTTGCACAGAGTGGATATTATGCACGCTTCTAAATACAACTTTGGACAGGCAGGTTATTGGGCACACTTCTAAGTTCAACTTTGCAAGACAGGATATAGGCCACACCTCTAAAGGCAACCAGGGGATGGTACTAGGCACACTTCTAGGTTCAACTTTCCACAGACAGGATATAGGGCACACTTCTAAAGGCAACCAGGGGACGGTACTAGGCACACTTCTAGGTTCAACTATCTACAGACAGGATATTAGGTAAACTTCTCAATTCAACTTTGCACAGAGTGAATATTATGCACGCTTCTAAATTCAACTTTGCACAGACAGGTTATTGGGCACACTTCTAAGTTCAACTTTCCACAAACAGGATATAGGGCACACTTCTAAAGGCAACCAGCGGACGCCACTAGGCACACTTCTAGGTTCAACTTTCCTCAGACATGATATTAGGTACACTTCTCAATTCAACTTTGCACAGAGTGGATATTATGCACGCTTCTAAATTCAACTTTGCACAGAGTGGATATCGGGCACACTGCTAAAGGCAACCAGCTGACACTACTAGGCACACTTCTAGGTTCAACTTTCCTCAGACAGGATATTAGGTACACTTCTAAATTCAACTTTGCACAGACAGGATATTGGGGACACTTCTAAATTCAACTTTGCACAGGTGGATATTGGGGACACTTCTAAATTCAACTTTGCACAGAGAGGATATTGGGGGCACTTCTAAATTCAACTTTGCACAGAGAGGATATTAGGCACACCTCTAAGCTCAACTAGGGTACGCTACTAGGCTCCTAAATTCAATTCTGCATGGAGAGGGTATTATGCATGCTTCTAAATTCAACTTTGCATAGAGAGGATATTATGCACGCTTGTAAATTCAACTTTGGACAGAGAGGATATTAGGGCACACTTCTAAAGGCAACCAGGGGACGCTACTAGGCACACTTCTAAATGTAACTTTGCAAAGGGAGGATATTAGGTACACTTCTAAATTCAACTTTGCACAGAGTGGATATTATGCACGCTTCTAAATTTAACTTTGCACAGAGTGGATATCGGGCACACTTCTAAAGGCAACCAGCGGATGCTACTAGGCACACTTCTAGGTTCAACTTTCCTCAGACAGGATATTGGGCAAACTTCTAAAGGCAACAAGGGGTCGCTGCTAGGCACACTTCTAGGTTCAGCTATCCACAGACTGGATATTAGGTACACTTCTCAATTCAACTTTGCACAGAGTGGATATTATGCACGCTTCTAAATTCAACTTTGCACAGAGAGGATATCGGGCACACTTCTAAAGGCAACCAGCGGACGCTACTAGGCACACTTCTAGGTTCAACTTTCCTCAGACAGGATATTAGGTACACTTCTAAATTCAACTTTGCACAGACAGGTTATTGGGCACACTTCTAATTCAACTTTGCACAGGCAGGATATTGGGGACACTTCTAAATTCAACTTTGCACAGAGTGGATATTGGGCACACTTCTAAAGGAAGCCAGGGGACGGTACTAGGCACACTTCTAGGGTCAACTTTCCTCAGACAGGATATTAGGTACACTTCTAAATTCAACTTTGCACAGACAGGTTATTGGGCACACTTCTAATTCAACTTTGCACAGACAGGATATTGGGGACACTTCTAAATTCAACTTTGCACAGAGTGGATATTGGGCACACTTCTAAAGGAAGCCAGGGGACGGTACTAGGCACACTTCTAGGGTCAACTTTCCACAGACAGGATATAGGGCACACTTCTAAAGGCAACCAGGGGACGGTACTAGGCACACGTCTAGGTTCAACTATCTACAGACAGGATATTAGGTACACTTCTCAATTCAACTTTGCACAGAGTGGATATTATGCACGCTTCTAAATACAACTTTGCATGGACAGGTTATTGGGCACACTTCTAAGTTCAACTTTGCACAGACAGGATATAGGCCACACCTCTAAAGGCAACCAGGAGACGGTACAAGGCACACTTCTAGGTTCAACTTTCTACAGACAGGATATAGGGCACACTTCTTAAGGCAACCAGGGGACGGTACTAGGCACACTTCTAGGTTCAACTATCTACAGACAGGATATTAGGTAAACTTCTCAATTCAACTTTGCACAGAGTGAATATTATGCACGCTTCTAAATTCAACTTTGCACAGAGTGGATATCGGGCACACTTCTAAAGGCAACCAGCTGACGTTACTAGGCACACTTCTAGGTTCAACTTTCCTCAGACAGGATATTAGGTACACTTCTAAATTCAACTTTGCACAGACAGGATATTGGCGACACTTCTAAATTCAACTTTGCACAGAGTAGATATTGGGCACACTTCTAAAGGAAGCCAGGGGACGGTACTAGGCACACTTCTAGGGTCAACTTTCCAGAGACAGGATATAGGGCACACGTTTAAAGGCAACCAGGGGACGGTACTAGGCACGCTTCTAGTGTCAACTTTCCACAGACAGGATATAGGGCACACTTCTAAAGGCAACCAGGGGACGGTACTAGGCACACTTCTAGGTTCAACTATCTACAGACAGGATATTAGGTACACTTCTCAATTCAACATTGCACAGAGTGGATATTATGCACGCTTCCATACAACTTTGCACAGACAGGTTATTGGGCACACTTCTAAAGACAACCAGGGGACGCAACTAGGCACCTTCTAAATTCAACTTTGCACAGAGAGGATATTAGGCACACCTCTAAGCTCAACTAGGGTACGCTACTAGGCTCCTAAATTCAATTCTGCATGTAGAGGGTATTATGCATGCTTCTAAATTCAACTTTGCATAGAGAGGATATTATGCACGCTTGTAAATTCAACTTTGGACAGAGAGGATATTAGGGCAGACTTCTAAAGGCAACCAGGGGACGCAACTAGGCACACTTCTAAATGTAACTTTGCAAAGGGAGGATATTAGGTACACTTCTAAATTCAACTTTGCACAGAGTGGATATTATGCATGCTTCTAAATTTAACTTTGCACAGAGTGGATATCGGGCACACTTCTAAAGGCAACCAGCGGATGCTACTAGACACACTTCTAGGTTCATCTTTCCTCAGACAGGATATTGGGCAAACTTCTAAAGGCAACAAGGGGTCGCTGCTAGGCACACTTCTAGGTTCAGCTATCCACAGACAGGATATTAGGTACACTTCTAAATTCAACTTTGCACAGAGTGGATATTATGCACGCTTCTAAATTTAACTTTGCACAGAGTGGATATCGGGCACACTTCTAAAGGCAACCAGCGGATGCTACTAGGTACACTTCTAGGTTCAACTTTCCTCAGACAGGATATTGGGCAAACTTCTAAAGGCAACCAGCGGACGCTACTAGGCACACGTCTAGGTTCAACTTTCCTCAGACAGGATATTAGGTACACTTCTAAATTCAACTTTGCACAGACAGGTTATTGGGCACACTTCTAAAGGAAGCTAGGGGACGGTACAAGGCACACTTCTAGGGTCAACTTTCCACAGACAGGATATAGGGCACACTTCTAAAGGCAACCAGGGGACGGTACTAGGCACACTTCTAGGTTCAACTATCTACAGACAGGATATTAGGTACACTTCTCAATTCAACTTTGCACAGAGTGGATATTATGCACGCTTCTAAATACAACTTTGCACAGACAGGTTATTGGGCACACTTCTAAGTTCAACTTTGCACAGACAGGATATAGGCCACACCTCTAAAGGCAACCGGGGGACGGTACTAGGCACACTTCTAGGTTCAACTTTCCACAGACAGGATAAAGGGCACACTTCTAAAGGCAACCAGGGGACGGTACTAGGCACACTTCTAGGTTCAACTATCTACAGACAGGATATTAGGTAAACTTCTCAATTCAACTTTGTACAGAGTGAATATTATGCACGCTTCTAAATTCAACTTTGCACAGACAGGTTATTGGGCACACTTCTAAGTTCAACTTTGCACAGACAGGATCTAGGGCACACTTCTAAAGGCAACCAGCAGACGCTATTAGGCACACTTCTAGGTTCAACTTTCCTCAGACTGGATATTAGGTACACTTCTCAATTCAACTTTGCACAGAGTGGATATTATGCACGCTTCTAAATTCAACTTTGCACAGAGTGGATATCAGGCACACTTCTAAAGGCAACCAGCTGACGCTACTAGGCACACTTCTAGGTTCAACTTTCCTCAGACAGGATATTGGGGACACTTCTAAATTCAACTTTGCACAGAATGGATATTGGGCACACTTCTAAAGGTAGCCAGGGGACGGTACTAGGCACACTTCTAGGGTCAACTTTCCACAGACAGGATATAGGGCACACTTTTAAAGGCAACCAGGGGACGGTACTAGGCACGCTTCTAGGGTCAACTTTCCACAGACAGGATATTAGGTACACTTCTCAATTCAATATTGCACAGAGTGGATATTATGCATGCTTCTAAATACAACTTTGCACAGACAGGTTATTGGGCACACTTCTAAGTTCAACTTTGCACAGACAGGATATAGGCCACACCTCTAAAGGCAACCAGGAGACGGTACAAGGCACACTTCTAGGTTCAACTTTCTACAGACAGGATATAGGGCACACTTCTAAAGGCAACCAGGGGACGGTACTAGGCACACTTCTAGGTTCAACTATCTACAGACAGGATATTAGGTAAACTTCTCAATTCAACTTTGCACAGAGTGAATATTATGCACGCTTCTAAATTCAACTTTGCACAGAGTGGATATCGGGCACACTTCTAAAGGCAACCAGCTGACGTTACTAGGCACACTTCTAGGTTCAACTTTCCTCAGACAGGATATTAGGTACACTTCTAAATTCAACTTTGCACAGACAGGATATTGGCGACACTTCTAAATTCAACTTTGCACAGAGTAGATATTGGGCACACTTCTAAAGGAAGCCAGGGGACGGTACTAGGCACACTTCTAGGGTCAACTTTCCAGAGACAGGATATAGGGCACACGTTTAAAGGCAACCAGGGGACGGTACTAGGCACGCTTCTAGTGTCAACTTTCCACAGACAGGATATAGGGCACACTTCTAAAGGCAACCAGGGGACGGTACTAGGCACACTTCTAGGTTCAACTATCTACAGACAGGATATTAGGTACACTTCTAAATTCAACTTTGCACAGAGTGGATATTATGCACGCTTCTAAATTTAACTTTGCACAGAGTGGATATCGGGCACACTTCTAAAGGCAACCAGCGGATGCTACTAGGTACACTTCTAGGTTCAACTTTCCTCAGACAGGATATTGGGCAAACTTCTAAAGGCAACCAGCGGACGCTACTAGGCACACGTCTAGGTTCAACTTTCCTCAGACAGGATATTAGGTACACTTCTAAATTCAACTTTGCACAGACAGGTTATTGGGCACACTTCTAAAGGAAGCTAGGGGACGGTACTAGGCACACTTCTAGGGTCAACTTTCCACAGACAGGATATAGGGCACACTTCTAAAGGCAACCAGGGGACGGTACTAGGCACACTTCTAGGTTCAACTATCTACAGACAGGATATTAGGTACACTTCTCAATTCAACTTTGCACAGAGTGGATATTATGCACGCTTCTAAATACAACTTTGCACAGACAGGTTATTGGGCACACTTCTAAGTTCAACTTTGCACAGACAGGATATAGGCCACACCTCTAAAGGCAACCGGGGGACGGTACTAGGCACACTTCTAGGTTCAACTATCTACAGACAGGATATTAGGTAAACTTCTCAATTCAACTTTGTACAGAGTGAATATTATGCACGCTTCTAAATTCAACTTTGCACAGACAGGTTATTGGGCACACTTCTAAGTTCAACTTTGCACAGACAGGATCTAGGGCACACTTCTAAAGGCAACCAGCAGACGCTATTAGGCACACTTCTAGGTTCAACTTTCCTCAGACTGGATATTAGGTACACTTCTCAATTCAACTTTGCACAGAGTGGATATTATGCACGCTTCTAAATTCAACTTTGCACAGAGTGGATATCAGGCACACTTCTAAAGGCAACCAGCTGACGCTACTAGGCACACTTCTAGGTTCAACTTTCCTCAGACAGGATATTGGGGACACTTCTAAATTCAACTTTGCACAGAATGGATATTGGGCACACTTCTAAAGGTAGCCAGGGGACGGTACTAGGCACACTTCTAGGGTCAACTTTCCACAGACAGGATATAGGGCACACTTTTAAAGGCAACCAGGGGACGGTACTAGGCACGCTTCTAGGGTCAACTTTCCACAGACAGGATATTAGGTACACTTCTCAATTCAACATTGCACAGAGTGGATATTATGCATGCTTCTAAATACAACTTTGCACAGACAGGTTATTGGGCACACTTCTAAGTTCAACTTTGCACAGACAGGATATAGGCCACACCTCTAAAGGCAACCAGGAGACGGTACAAGGCACACTTCTAGGTTCAACTTTCTACAGACAGGATATAGGGCACACTTCTAAAGGCAACCAGGGGACGGTACTAGGCACACTTCTAGGTTCAACTATCTACAGACAGGATATTAGGTAAACTTCTCAATTCAACTTTGCACAGAGTGAATATTATGCACGCTTCTAAATTCAACTTTGCACAGAGTGGATATCGGGCACACTTCTAAAGGCAACCAGCTGACGTTACTAGGCACACTTCTAGGTTCAACTTTCCTCAGACAGGATATTAGGTACACTTCTAAATTCAACTTTGCACAGACAGGATATTGGCGACACTTCTAAATTCAACTTTGCACAGAGTAGATATTGGGCACACTTCTAAAGGAAGCCAGGGGACGGTACTAGGCACACTTCTAGGGTCAACTTTCCAGAGACAGGATATAGGGCACACGTTTAAAGGCAACCAGGGGACGGTACTAGGCACGCTTCTAGTGTCAACTTTCCACAGACAGGATATAGGGCACACTTCTAAAGGCAACCAGGGGACGGTACTAGGCACACTTCTAGGTTCAACTATCTACAGACAGGATATTAGGTACACTTCTCAATTCAACATTGCACAGAGTGGATATTATGCACGCTTCCATACAACTTTGCACAGACAGGTTATTGGGCACACTTCTAAAGACAACCAGGGGACGCAACTAGGCACCTTCTAAATTCAACTTTGCACAGAGAGGATATTAGGCACACCTCTAAGCTCAACTAGGGTACGCTACTAGGCTCCTAAATTCAATTCTGCATGTAGAGGGTATTATGCATGCTTCTAAATTCAACTTTGCATAGAGAGGATATTATGCACGCTTGTAAATTCAACTTTGGACAGAGAGGATATTAGGGCACACTTCTAAAGGCAACCAGGGGACGCAACTAGGCACACTTCTAAATGTAACTTTGCAAAGGGAGGATATTAGGTACACTTCTAAATTCAACTTTGCACAGAGTGGATATTATGCATGCTTCTAAATTTAACTTTGCACAGAGTGGATATCGGGCACACTTCTAAAGGCAACCAGCGGATGCTACTAGACACACTTCTAGGTTCAACTTTCCTCAGACAGGATATTGGGCAAACTTCTAAAGGCAACAAGGGGTCGCTGCTAGGCACACTTCTAGGTTCAGCTATCCACAGACAGGATATTAGGTACACTTCTAAATTCAACTTTGCACAGAGTGGATATTATGCACGCTTCTAAATTTAACTTTGCACAGAGTGGATATCGGGCACACTTCTAAAGGCAACCAGCGGATGCTACTAGGTACACTTCTAGGTTCAACTTTCCTCAGACAGGATATTGGGCAAACTTCTAAAGGCAACCAGCGGACGCTACTAGGCACACGTCTAGGTTCAACTTTCCTCAGACAGGATATTAGGTACACTTCTAAATTCAACTTTGCACAGGCAGGTTATTGGGCACACTTCCAAAGGAAGCTAGGGGACGGTACTAGGCACACTTCTAGGGTCAACTTTCCACAGACAGGATATAGGGCACACTTCTAAAGGCAACCAGGGGACGGTACTAGGCACACTTCTAGGTTCAACTATCTATAGACAGGATATTAGGTACACTTCTCAATTCAACTTTGCACAGAGTGGATATTATGCACGCTTCTAAATACAACTTTGCACAGACAGGTTATTGGGCACACTTCTAAATTCAACTTTGCACAGACAGGATATAGGCCACACCTCTAAAGGCAACCGGGGGATGGTACTAGGCACACTTCTAGGTTCAACTTTCCACAGACAGGATATAGGGCACACTTCTAAAGTCAACCAGGGGACGGTACTAGGCACACTTCTAGGTTCAACTATCTACAGACAGGATATTAGGTAAACTTCTCAATTCAACTTTGTACAGAGTGAATATTATGCACGCTTCTAAATTCAACTTTGCACAGACAGGTTATTGGGCACACTTCTAAGTTCAACTTTGCACAGACAGGATCTAGGGCACACTTCTAAAGGCAACCAGCAGACGCTATTAGGCACACTTCTAGGTTCAACTTTCCTCAGACTGGATATTAAGTACACTTCTCAATTCAACTTTGCACAGAGAGGATATTGGGGGCACTTCTAAATTCAACTTTGCACAGAGAGGATATTAGGCACACCTCTAAGCTCAACTAGGGTACGCTACTAGGCTCCTAAATTCTATTCTGCATGGAGAGGGTATTATGCATGCTTCTAAATTCAACTTTGCATAGAGAGGATATTATGCACGCTTGTAAATTCAACTTTGGACAGAGAGGATATTAGGGCACACTTCTAAAGGCAACCAGGGGACGCAACTAGGCACACTTCTAAATGTAACTTTGCAAAGGGAGGATATTAGGTACACTTCTAAATTCAACTTTGCACAGAGTGGATATTATGCATGCTTCTAAATTTAACTTTGCACAGAGTGGATATCGGGCACACTTCTAAAGGCAACCAGCGGATGCTACTAGACACACTTCTAGGTTCATCTTTCCTCAGACAGGATATTGGGCAAACTTCTAAAGGCAACAAGGGGTCGCTGCTAGGCACACTTCTAGGTTCAGCTATCCACAGACAGGATATTAGGTACACTTCTAAATTCAACTTTGCACAGAGTGGATATTATGCACGCTTCTAAATTTAACTTTGCACAGAGTGGATATCGGGCACACTTCTAAAGGCAACCAGCGGATGCTACTAGGTACACTTCTAGGTTCAACTTTCCTCAGACAGGATATTGGGCAAACTTCTAAAGGCAACCAGCGGACGCTACTAGGCACACGTCTAGGTTCAACTTTCCTCAGACAGGATATTAGGTACACTTCTAAATTCAACTTTGCACAGACAGGTTATTGGGCACACTTCTAAAGGAAGCTAGGGGACGGTACAAGGCACACTTCTAGGGTCAACTTTCCACAGACAGGATATAGGGCACACTTCTAAAGGCAACCAGGGGACGGTACTAGGCACACTTCTAGGTTCAACTATCTACAGACAGGATATTAGGTACACTTCTCAATTCAACTTTGCACAGAGTGGATATTATGCACGCTTCTAAATACAACTTTGCACAGACAGGTTATTGGGCACACTTCTAAGTTCAACTTTGCACAGACAGGATATAGGCCACACCTCTAAAGGCAACCGGGGGACGGTACTAGGCACACTTCTAGGTTCAACTTTCCACAGACAGGATAAAGGGCACACTTCTAAAGGCAACCAGGGGACGGTACTAGGCACACTTCTAGGTTCAACTATCTACAGACAGGATATTAGGTAAACTTCTCAATTCAACTTTGTACAGAGTGAATATTATGCACGCTTCTAAATTCAACTTTGCACAGACAGGTTATTGGGCACACTTCTAAGTTCAACTTTGCACAGACAGGATCTAGGGCACACTTCTAAAGGCAACCAGCAGACGCTATTAGGCACACTTCTAGGTTCAACTTTCCTCAGACTGGATATTAGGTACACTTCTCAATTCAACTTTGCACAGAGTGGATATTATGCACGCTTCTAAATTCAACTTTGCACAGAGTGGATATCAGGCACACTTCTAAAGGCAACCAGCTGACGCTACTAGGCACACTTCTAGGTTCAACTTTCCTCAGACAGGATATTGGGGACACTTCTAAATTCAACTTTGCACAGAATGGATATTGGGCACACTTCTAAAGGTAGCCAGGGGACGGTACTAGGCACACTTCTAGGGTCAACTTTCCACAGACAGGATATAGGGCACACTTTTAAAGGCAACCAGGGGACGGTACTAGGCACGCTTCTAGGGTCAACTTTCCACAGACAGGATATTAGGTACACTTCTCAATTCAATATTGCACAGAGTGGATATTATGCATGCTTCTAAATACAACTTTGCACAGACAGGTTATTGGGCACACTTCTAAGTTCAACTTTGCACAGACAGGATATAGGCCACACCTCTAAAGGCAACCAGGAGACGGTACAAGGCACACTTCTAGGTTCAACTTTCTACAGACAGGATATAGGGCACACTTCTAAAGGCAACCAGGGGACGGTACTAGGCACACTTCTAGGTTCAACTATCTACAGACAGGATATTAGGTAAACTTCTCAATTCAACTTTGCACAGAGTGAATATTATGCACGCTTCTAAATTCAACTTTGCACAGAGTGGATATCGGGCACACTTCTAAAGGCAACCAGCTGACGTTACTAGGCACACTTCTAGGTTCAACTTTCCTCAGACAGGATATTAGGTACACTTCTAAATTCAACTTTGCACAGACAGGATATTGGCGACACTTCTAAATTCAACTTTGCACAGAGTAGATATTGGGCACACTTCTAAAGGAAGCCAGGGGACGGTACTAGGCACACTTCTAGGGTCAACTTTCCAGAGACAGGATATAGGGCACACGTTTAAAGGCAACCAGGGGACGGTACTAGGCACGCTTCTAGTGTCAACTTTCCACAGACAGGATATAGGGCACACTTCTAAAGGCAACCAGGGGACGGTACTAGGCACACTTCTAGGTTCAACTATCTACAGACAGGATATTAGGTACACTTCTAAATTCAACTTTGCACAGAGTGGATATTATGCACGCTTCTAAATTTAACTTTGCACAGAGTGGATATCGGGCACACTTCTAAAGGCAACCAGCGGATGCTACTAGGTACACTTCTAGGTTCAACTTTCCTCAGACAGGATATTGGGCAAACTTCTAAAGGCAACCAGCGGACGCTACTAGGCACACGTCTAGGTTCAACTTTCCTCAGACAGGATATTAGGTACACTTCTAAATTCAACTTTGCACAGACAGGTTATTGGGCACACTTCTAAAGGAAGCTAGGGGACGGTACTAGGCACACTTCTAGGGTCAACTTTCCACAGACAGGATATAGGGCACACTTCTAAAGGCAACCAGGGGACGGTACTAGGCACACTTCTAGGTTCAACTATCTACAGACAGGATATTAGGTACACTTCTCAATTCAACTTTGCACAGAGTGGATATTATGCACGCTTCTAAATACAACTTTGCACAGACAGGTTATTGGGCACACTTCTAAGTTCAACTTTGCACAGACAGGATATAGGCCACACCTCTAAAGGCAACCGGGGGACGGTACTAGGCACACTTCTAGGTTCAACTATCTACAGACAGGATATTAGGTAAACTTCTCAATTCAACTTTGTACAGAGTGAATATTATGCACGCTTCTAAATTCAACTTTGCACAGACAGGTTATTGGGCACACTTCTAAGTTCAACTTTGCACAGACAGGATCTAGGGCACACTTCTAAAGGCAACCAGCAGACGCTATTAGGCACACTTCTAGGTTCAACTTTCCTCAGACTGGATATTAGGTACACTTCTCAATTCAACTTTGCACAGAGTGGATATTATGCACGCTTCTAAATTCAACTTTGCACAGAGTGGATATCAGGCACACTTCTAAAGGCAACCAGCTGACGCTACTAGGCACACTTCTAGGTTCAACTTTCCTCAGACAGGATATTGGGGACACTTCTAAATTCAACTTTGCACAGAATGGATATTGGGCACACTTCTAAAGGTAGCCAGGGGACGGTACTAGGCACACTTCTAGGGTCAACTTTCCACAGACAGGATATAGGGCACACTTTTAAAGGCAACCAGGGGACGGTACTAGGCACGCTTCTAGGGTCAACTTTCCACAGACAGGATATTAGGTACACTTCTCAATTCAACATTGCACAGAGTGGATATTATGCATGCTTCTAAATACAACTTTGCACAGACAGGTTATTGGGCACACTTCTAAGTTCAACTTTGCACAGACAGGATATAGGCCACACCTCTAAAGGCAACCAGGAGACGGTACAAGGCACACTTCTAGGTTCAACTTTCTACAGACAGGATATAGGGCACACTTCTAAAGGCAACCAGGGGACGGTACTAGGCACACTTCTAGGTTCAACTATCTACAGACAGGATATTAGGTAAACTTCTCAATTCAACTTTGCACAGAGTGAATATTATGCACGCTTCTAAATTCAACTTTGCACAGAGTGGATATCGGGCACACTTCTAAAGGCAACCAGCTGACGTTACTAGGCACACTTCTAGGTTCAACTTTCCTCAGACAGGATATTAGGTACACTTCTAAATTCAACTTTGCACAGACAGGATATTGGCGACACTTCTAAATTCAACTTTGCACAGAGTAGATATTGGGCACACTTCTAAAGGAAGCCAGGGGACGGTACTAGGCACACTTCTAGGGTCAACTTTCCAGAGACAGGATATAGGGCACACGTTTAAAGGCAACCAGGGGACGGTACTAGGCACGCTTCTAGTGTCAACTTTCCACAGACAGGATATAGGGCACACTTCTAAAGGCAACCAGGGGACGGTACTAGGCACACTTCTAGGTTCAACTATCTACAGACAGGATATTAGGTACACTTCTCAATTCAACATTGCACAGAGTGGATATTATGCACGCTTCCATACAACTTTGCACAGACAGGTTATTGGGCACACTTCTAAAGACAACCAGGGGACGCAACTAGGCACCTTCTAAATTCAACTTTGCACAGAGAGGATATTAGGCACACCTCTAAGCTCAACTAGGGTACGCTACTAGGCTCCTAAATTCAATTCTGCATGTAGAGGGTATTATGCATGCTTCTAAATTCAACTTTGCATAGAGAGGATATTATGCACGCTTGTAAATTCAACTTTGGACAGAGAGGATATTAGGGCACACTTCTAAAGGCAACCAGGGGACGCAACTAGGCACACTTCTAAATGTAACTTTGCAAAGGGAGGATATTAGGTACACTTCTAAATTCAACTTTGCACAGAGTGGATATTATGCATGCTTCTAAATTTAACTTTGCACAGAGTGGATATCGGGCACACTTCTAAAGGCAACCAGCGGATGCTACTAGACACACTTCTAGGTTCAACTTTCCTCAGACAGGATATTGGGCAAACTTCTAAAGGCAACAAGGGGTCGCTGCTAGGCACACTTCTAGGTTCAGCTATCCACAGACAGGATATTAGGTACACTTCTAAATTCAACTTTGCACAGAGTGGATATTATGCACGCTTCTAAATTTAACTTTGCACAGAGTGGATATCGGGCACACTTCTAAAGGCAACCAGCGGATGCTACTAGGTACACTTCTAGGTTCAACTTTCCTCAGACAGGATATTGGGCAAACTTCTAAAGGCAACCAGCGGACGCTACTAGGCACACGTCTAGGTTCAACTTTCCTCAGACAGGATATTAGGTACACTTCTAAATTCAACTTTGCACAGGCAGGTTATTGGGCACACTTCTAAAGGAAGCTAGGGGACGGTACTAGGCACACTTCTAGGGTCAACTTTCCACAGACAGGATATAGGGCACACTTCTAAAGGCAACCAGGGGACGGTACTAGGCACACTTCTAGGTTCAACTATCTACAGACAGGATATTAGGTACACTTCTCAATTCAACTTTGCACAGAGTGGATATTATGCACGCTTCTAAATACAACTTTGCACAGACAGGTTATTGGGCACACTTCTAAATTCAACTTTGCACAGACAGGATATAGGCCACACCTCTAAAGGCAACCGGGGGATGGTACTAGGCACACTTCTAGGTTCAACTTTCCACAGACAGTATATAGGGCACACTTCTAAAGTCAACCAGGGGACGGTACTAGGCACACTTCTAGGTTCAACTATCTACAGACAGGATATTAGGTAAACTTCTCAATTCAACTTTGTACAGAGTGAATATTATGCACGCTTCTAAATTCAACTTTGCACAGACAGGTTATTGGGCACACTTCTAAGTTCAACTTTGCACAGACAGGATCTAGGGCACACTTCTAAAGGCAACCAGCAGACGCTATTAGGCACACTTCTAGGTTCAACTTTCCTCAGACTGGATATTAAGTACACTTCTCAATTCAACTTTGCACAGAGAGGATATTGGGGGCACTTCTAAATTCAACTTTGCACAGAGAGGATATTAGGCACACCTCTAAGCTCAACTAGGGTACGCTACTAGGCTCCTAAATTCTATTCTGCATGGAGAGGGTATTATGCATGCTTCTAAATTCAACTTTGCATAGAGAGGATATTATGCACGCTTGTAAATTCAACTTTGGACAGAGAGGATATTAGGGCACACTTCTAAAGGCAACCAGGGGACGCAACTAGGCACACTTCTAAATGTAACTTTGCAAAGGGAGGATATTAGGTACACTTCTAAATTCAACTTTGCACAGAGTGGATATTATGCATGCTTCTAAATTTAACTTTGCACAGAGTGGATATCGGGCACACTTCTAAAGGCAACCAGCGGATGCTACTAGACACACTTCTAGGTTCATCTTTCCTCAGACAGGATATTGGGCAAACTTCTAAAGGCAACAAGGGGTCGCTGCTAGGCACACTTCTAGGTTCAGCTATCCACAGACAGGATATTAGGTACACTTCTAAATTCAACTTTGCACAGAGTGGATATTATGCACGCTTCTAAATTTAACTTTGCACAGAGTGGATATCGGGCACACTTCTAAAGGCAACCAGCGGATGCTACTAGGTACACTTCTAGGTTCAACTTTCCTCAGACAGGATATTGGGCAAACTTCTAAAGGCAACCAGCGGACGCTACTAGGCACACGTCTAGGTTCAACTTTCCTCAGACAGGATATTAGGTACACTTCTAAATTCAACTTTGCACAGACAGGTTATTGGGCACACTTCTAAAGGAAGCTAGGGGACGGTACAAGGCACACTTCTAGGGTCAACTTTCCACAGACAGGATATAGGGCACACTTCTAAAGGCAACCAGGGGACGGTACTAGGCACACTTCTAGGTTCAACTATCTACAGACAGGATATTAGGTACACTTCTCAATTCAACTTTGCACAGAGTGGATATTATGCACGCTTCTAAATACAACTTTGCACAGACAGGTTATTGGGCACACTTCTAAGTTCAACTTTGCACAGACAGGATATAGGCCACACCTCTAAAGGCAACCGGGGGACGGTACTAGGCACACTTCTAGGTTCAACTTTCCACAGACAGGATAAAGGGCACACTTCTAAAGGCAACCAGGGGACGGTACTAGGCACACTTCTAGGTTCAACTATCTACAGACAGGATATTAGGTAAACTTCTCAATTCAACTTTGTACAGAGTGAATATTATGCACGCTTCTAAATTCAACTTTGCACAGACAGGTTATTGGGCACACTTCTAAGTTCAACTTTGCACAGACAGGATCTAGGGCACACTTCTAAAGGCAACCAGCAGACGCTATTAGGCACACTTCTAGGTTCAACTTTCCTCAGACTGGATATTAGGTACACTTCTCAATTCAACTTTGCACAGAGTGGATATTATGCACGCTTCTAAATTCAACTTTGCACAGAGTGGATATCAGGCACACTTCTAAAGGCAACCAGCTGACGCTACTAGGCACACTTCTAGGTTCAACTTTCCTCAGACAGGATATTGGGGACACTTCTAAATTCAACTTTGCACAGAATGGATATTGGGCACACTTCTAAAGGTAGCCAGGGGACGGTACTAGGCACACTTCTAGGGTCAACTTTCCACAGACAGGATATAGGGCACACTTTTAAAGGCAACCAGGGGACGGTACTAGGCACGCTTCTAGGGTCAACTTTCCACAGACAGGATATTAGGTACACTTCTCAATTCAATATTGCACAGAGTGGATATTATGCATGCTTCTAAATACAACTTTGCACAGACAGGTTATTGGGCACACTTCTAAGTTCAACTTTGCACAGACAGGATATAGGCCACACCTCTAAAGGCAACCAGGAGACGGTACAAGGCACACTTCTAGGTTCAACTTTCTACAGACAGGATATAGGGCACACTTCTAAAGGCAACCAGGGGACGGTACTAGGCACACTTCTAGGTTCAACTATCTACAGACAGGATATTAGGTAAACTTCTCAATTCAACTTTGCACAGAGTGAATATTATGCACGCTTCTAAATTCAACTTTGCACAGAGTGGATATCGGGCACACTTCTAAAGGCAACCAGCTGACGTTACTAGGCACACTTCTAGGTTCAACTTTCCTCAGACAGGATATTAGGTACACTTCTAAATTCAACTTTGCACAGACAGGATATTGGCGACACTTCTAAATTCAACTTTGCACAGAGTAGATATTGGGCACACTTCTAAAGGAAGCCAGGGGACGGTACTAGGCACACTTCTAGGGTCAACTTTCCAGAGACAGGATATAGGGCACACGTTTAAAGGCAACCAGGGGACGGTACTAGGCACGCTTCTAGTGTCAACTTTCCACAGACAGGATATAGGGCACACTTCTAAAGGCAACCAGGGGACGGTACTAGGCACACTTCTAGGTTCAACTATCTACAGACAGGATATTAGGTACACTTCTAAATTCAACTTTGCACAGAGTGGATATTATGCACGCTTCTAAATTTAACTTTGCACAGAGTGGATATCGGGCACACTTCTAAAGGCAACCAGCGGATGCTACTAGGTACACTTCTAGGTTCAACTTTCCTCAGACAGGATATTGGGCAAACTTCTAAAGGCAACCAGCGGACGCTACTAGGCACACGTCTAGGTTCAACTTTCCTCAGACAGGATATTAGGTACACTTCTAAATTCAACTTTGCACAGACAGGTTATTGGGCACACTTCTAAAGGAAGCTAGGGGACGGTACTAGGCACACTTCTAGGGTCAACTTTCCACAGACAGGATATAGGGCACACTTCTAAAGGCAACCAGGGGACGGTACTAGGCACACTTCTAGGTTCAACTATCTACAGACAGGATATTAGGTACACTTCTCAATTCAACTTTGCACAGAGTGGATATTATGCACGCTTCTAAATACAACTTTGCACAGACAGGTTATTGGGCACACTTCTAAGTTCAACTTTGCACAGACAGGATATAGGCCACACCTCTAAAGGCAACCGGGGGACGGTACTAGGCACACTTCTAGGTTCAACTATCTACAGACAGGATATTAGGTAAACTTCTCAATTCAACTTTGTACAGAGTGAATATTATGCACGCTTCTAAATTCAACTTTGCACAGACAGGTTATTGGGCACACTTCTAAGTTCAACTTTGCACAGACAGGATCTAGGGCACACTTCTAAAGGCAACCAGCAGACGCTATTAGGCACACTTCTAGGTTCAACTTTCCTCAGACTGGATATTAGGTACACTTCTCAATTCAACTTTGCACAGAGTGGATATTATGCACGCTTCTAAATTCAACTTTGCACAGAGTGGATATCAGGCACACTTCTAAAGGCAACCAGCTGACGCTACTAGGCACACTTCTAGGTTCAACTTTCCTCAGACAGGATATTGGGGACACTTCTAAATTCAACTTTGCACAGAATGGATATTGGGCACACTTCTAAAGGTAGCCAGGGGACGGTACTAGGCACACTTCTAGGGTCAACTTTCCACAGACAGGATATAGGGCACACTTTTAAAGGCAACCAGGGGACGGTACTAGGCACGCTTCTAGGGTCAACTTTCCACAGACAGGATATTAGGTACACTTCTCAATTCAACATTGCACAGAGTGGATATTATGCATGCTTCTAAATACAACTTTGCACAGACAGGTTATTGGGCACACTTCTAAGTTCAACTTTGCACAGACAGGATATAGGCCACACCTCTAAAGGCAACCAGGAGACGGTACAAGGCACACTTCTAGGTTCAACTTTCTACAGACAGGATATAGGGCACACTTCTAAAGGCAACCAGGGGACGGTACTAGGCACACTTCTAGGTTCAACTATCTACAGACAGGATATTAGGTAAACTTCTCAATTCAACTTTGCACAGAGTGAATATTATGCACGCTTCTAAATTCAACTTTGCACAGAGTGGATATCGGGCACACTTCTAAAGGCAACCAGCTGACGTTACTAGGCACACTTCTAGGTTCAACTTTCCTCAGACAGGATATTAGGTACACTTCTAAATTCAACTTTGCACAGACAGGATATTGGCGACACTTCTAAATTCAACTTTGCACAGAGTAGATATTGGGCACACTTCTAAAGGAAGCCAGGGGACGGTACTAGGCACACTTCTAGGGTCAACTTTCCAGAGACAGGATATAGGGCACACGTTTAAAGGCAACCAGGGGACGGTACTAGGCACGCTTCTAGTGTCAACTTTCCACAGACAGGATATAGGGCACACTTCTAAAGGCAACCAGGGGACGGTACTAGGCACACTTCTAGGTTCAACTATCTACAGACAGGATATTAGGTACACTTCTCAATTCAACATTGCACAGAGTGGATATTATGCACGCTTCCATACAACTTTGCACAGACAGGTTATTGGGCACACTTCTAAAGACAACCAGGGGACGCAACTAGGCACCTTCTAAATTCAACTTTGCACAGAGAGGATATTAGGCACACCTCTAAGCTCAACTAGGGTACGCTACTAGGCTCCTAAATTCAATTCTGCATGTAGAGGGTATTATGCATGCTTCTAAATTCAACTTTGCATAGAGAGGATATTATGCACGCTTGTAAATTCAACTTTGGACAGAGAGGATATTAGGGCACACTTCTAAAGGCAACCAGGGGACGCAACTAGGCACACTTCTAAATGTAACTTTGCAAAGGGAGGATATTAGGTACACTTCTAAATTCAACTTTGCACAGAGTGGATATTATGCATGCTTCTAAATTTAACTTTGCACAGAGTGGATATCGGGCACACTTCTAAAGGCAACCAGCGGATGCTACTAGACACACTTCTAGGTTCAACTTTCCTCAGACAGGATATTGGGCAAACTTCTAAAGGCAACAAGGGGTCGCTGCTAGGCACACTTCTAGGTTCAGCTATCCACAGACAGGATATTAGGTACACTTCTAAATTCAACTTTGCACAGAGTGGATATTATGCACGCTTCTAAATTTAACTTTGCACAGAGTGGATATCGGGCACACTTCTAAAGGCAACCAGCGGATGCTACTAGGTACACTTCTAGGTTCAACTTTCCTCAGACAGGATATTGGGCAAACTTCTAAAGGCAACCAGCGGACGCTACTAGGCACACGTCTAGGTTCAACTTTCCTCAGACAGGATATTAGGTACACTTCTAAATTCAACTTTGCACAGGCAGGTTATTGGGCACACTTCTAAAGGAAGCTAGGGGACGGTACTAGGCACACTTCTAGGGTCAACTTTCCACAGACAGGATATAGGGCACACTTCTAAAGGCAACCAGGGGACGGTACTAGGCACACTTCTAGGTTCAACTATCTACAGACAGGATATTAGGTACACTTCTCAATTCAACTTTGCACAGAGTGGATATTATGCACGCTTCTAAATACAACTTTGCACAGACAGGTTATTGGGCACACTTCTAAATTCAACTTTGCACAGACAGGATATAGGCCACACCTCTAAAGGCAACCGGGGGATGGTACTAGGCACACTTCTAGGTTCAACTTTCCACAGACAGGATATAGGGCACACTTCTAAAGTCAACCAGGGGACGGTACTAGGCACACTTCTAGGTTCAACTATCTACAGACAGGATATTAGGTAAACTTCTCAATTCAACTTTGTACAGAGTGAATATTATGCACGCTTCTAAATTCAACTTTGCACAGACAGGTTATTGGGCACACTTCTAAGTTCAACTTTGCACAGACAGGATCTAGGGCACACTTCTAAAGGCAACCAGCAGACGCTATTAGGCACACTTCTAGGTTCAACTTTCCTCAGACTGGATATTAAGTACACTTCTCAATTCAACTTTGCACAGAGTGGATATTATGCACGCTTCTAAATTCAACTTTGCACAGAGTGGATATCAGGCACACTTCTAAAGGCAACCAGCTGACGCTACTAGGCACACTTCTAGGTTCAACTTTCCTCAGACAGGATATTGGGGACACTTCTAAATTCAACTTTGCACAGAATGGATATTGGGCACACTTCTAAAGGTAGCCAGGGGACGGTACTAGGCACACGTCTAGGGTCAACTTTCCACAGACAGGATATAGGGCACACTTTTAAAGGCAACCAGGGGACGGTACTAGGCACGCTTCTAGGGTCAACTTTCCACAGACAGGATATTAGGTACACTTCTCAATTCAACATTGCACAGAGTGGATATTATGCATGCTTCTAAATACAACTTTGCACAGACAGGTTATTGGGCACACTTCTAAGTTCAACTTTGCACAGACAGGATATAGGCCACACCTCTAAAGGCAACCGGGGGACGGTACTAGGCACACTTCTAGGTTCAACTTTCCACAGACAGGATATAGGGCACACTTCTAAAGGCAACCAGGGGACGGTACTAGGCACACTTCTAGGTTCAACTATCTACAGACAGGATATTAGGTAAACTTCTCAATTCAACTTTGTACAGAGTGAATATTATGCACGCTTCTAAATTCAACTTTGCACAGACAGGTTATTGGGCACACTTCTAAGTTCAACTTTGCACAGACAGGATCTAGGGCACACTTCTAAAGGCAACCAGCAGACGCTATTAGGCACACTTCTAGGTTCAACTTTCCTCAGACTGGATATTAGGTACACTTCTCAATTCAACTTTGCACAGAGTGGATATTATGCACGCTTCTAAATTCAACTTTGCACAGAGTGGATATCAGGCACACTTCTAAAGGCAACCAGCTGACGCTACTAGGCACACTTCTAGGTTCAACTTTCCTCAGACAGGATATTGGGGACACTTCTAAATTCAACTTTGCACAGAATGGATATTGGGCACACTTCTAAAGGTAGCCAGGGGACGGTACTAGGCACACTTCTAGGGTCAACTTTCCACAGACAGGATATAGGGCACACTTTTAAAGGCAACCAGGGGACGGTACTAGGCACGCTTCTAGGGTCAACTTTCCACAGACAGGATATTAGGTACACTTCTCAATTCAACATTGCACAGAGTGGATATTATGCATGCTTCTAAATACAACTTTGCACAGACAGGTTATTGGGCACACTTCTAAAGACAACCAGGGGACACAACTAGGCACCTTCTAAATTCAACTTTCCACAGAGAGGATATTGGGGACACTTCTAAATTCAACTTTGCACGGAGAGGATATTGGGGGCACTTCTAAATTCAACTTTGCACAGAGAGGATATTAGGCACACCTCTAAGCTCAACTAGGGTACGCTACTAGGCTCCTAAATTCAATTCTGCATGGAGAGGGTATTTTGCATGCTTCTAAATTCAACTTTGCATAGAGAGGATATTATGCACGCTTGTAAATTCAACTTTGGACAGAGAGGATATTAGGCACATTTCTAAAGACAACCAGGGGACGCAACTAGGCACCTTCTAAATTCAACTTTGCACGGAGAGGATATTGGGGGCACTTCTAAATTCAACTTTGCACAGAGAGGATATTAGGCACACCTCTAAGCTCAACTAGGGTACGCTACTAGGCTCCTAAATTCTATTCTGCATGGAGAGGGTATTATGCATGCTTCTAAATTCAACTTTGCATAGAGAGGATATTATGCACGCTTGTAAATTCAACTTTGGACAGAGAGGATATTAGGGCACACTTCTAAAGGCAACCAGGGGACGCAACTAGGCACACTTCTAAATGTAACTTTGCAAAGGGAGGATATTAGGTACACTTCTAAATTCAACTTTGCACAGAGTGGATATTATGCACGCTTCTAAATTTAACTTTGCACAGAGTGGATATCGGGCACACTTCTAAAGGCAACCAGCGGATGCTACTAGACACACTTCTAGGTTCAACTTTCCTCAGACAGGATATTGGGCAAACTTCTAATTGCAACAAGTGGTCGCTGCTAGGCACACTTCTAGGTTCAGCTATCCACAGACAGGATATTAGGTACACTTCTAAATTCAACTTTGCACAGACAGGTTATAAGGCACACTTCTAGAGGCAACCAGGGGACGGTACTGTGCACACATCTAGGTTCAACTATCTACAGACAGGATATTAGGTAAACTTCTCAATTCAACTTTGCACAGAGTGAATATTATGCACGCTTCTAAATTCAACTTTGCACAGACAGGTTATTGGGCACACTTCTAAGTTCAACTTTGCACAGACAGTATATAGGGCACACTGCTAAAGGCAACCAGCGGACGCTACTAGACACACTTCTAGGTTCAACTTTCCTCAGACATGATATTAGGTACACTTCTCAATTCAACTTTGCACAGAGTGGATATTATGCACGCTTCTAAATTCAACTTTGCACAGAGTGGATATCGGGCACACTTCTAAAGGCAACCAGCTGACGCTACTAGGCACACTTCTAGGTTCAACTTTCCTCAGACAGGATATTAGGTACACTTCTAAATTCAACTTTGCACAGACAGGATATTGGGGACACTTCTAAATTCAACTTTGCACAGAGTGGATATTGGGCACACTTCTAAAGGAAGCCAGGGGACGGTACTAGGCACACTTCTAGGGCCAACTTTCCACAGACAGGATATAGGGCACACTTTTAAAGGCAACCAGGGGACGGTACTAGGCACGCTTCTAGGGTCAACTTTCCACAGACAGGATATAGGGCACACTTCTAAAGGCAACCAGGGGACGGTACTAGGCACACTTCTAGGTTCAACTATCTACAGACAGGATATTAGGTACACTTCTCAATTCAACATTGCACAGAATGGATATTATGCCCGCTTCTAAATACAACTTTGCACAGACAGGTTATTGGGCACACTTCTAAAGACAACCAGGGGACGCAACTAGGCACCTTCTAAATTCAACTTTGCACAGAGAGGATATTGGGGACACTTCTAAATTCAACTTTGCACGGAGAGGATATTGGGGGCACTTCTAAATTCAACTTTGCACAGAGAGGATATTAGGCACACCTCTAAGCTCAACTAGGGTACGCTACTAGGCTCCTAAATTCAATTCTGCATGAAGAGGGTATTATGATGCTTCTAAATTCAACTTTGCATAGAGAGGATATTATGCACGCTTGTAAATTCAACCTTGGACAGAGAGGATATTAGGGCACACTTCTAAAGGCAACCAGGGGACGCAACTAGGCACACTTCTAAATGTAACTTTGCAAAGGGAGGATATTAGGTACACTTCTAAATTCAACTTTGCACAGAGTGGATATTATGCACGCTTCTAAATTTAACTTTGCACAGAGTGGATATCGGGCACACTTCTAAAGGCAACCAGCGGATGCTACTAGGCACACTTCTAGGTTCAACTTTCCTCAGACAGGATATTGGGCAAACTTCTAAAGGCAACCAGCAGACGCTACTAGGCACACTTCTAGGTTCAACTTTCCTCAGACAGGATATTAGGTACACTTCTAAATTCAACTTTGCACAGACAGGTTATTGGGCACACTTCTAATTCAACTTTGCACAGACAGGATATTGGGGACACTTCTAAATTGAACTTTGCACAGAGTGGATATTGGGCACACTTCTAAAGGAAGCCAGGAGACGGTACTAGGCACGCTTCAAGGGTCAACTTTCCACAGACAGGAAATAGGGCACACTTCTAAAGGCAACCAGGGGACGGTACTAGGCACATTTCTAGGTTCAACTATCTACAGACAGGATATTAGGTACACTTCTCAATTCAACTTTGCACAGAGTGGATATTATGCACGCTTCTAAATACAACTTTGCACAGAGTGGATATCGGGCACACTTCTAAGTTCAACTTTGCACAGACAGGTTATAGGCCACACCTCTAAAGGCAACCAGGGGACGGTACTAGGCACACTTCTAGGTTCAACTTTCCACAGACAGGATATAGGGCACACTTCTAAAGGCAACCAGGGGACGGTACTAGGCACACTTCTAGGTTCAACTATCTACAGACAGGATATTAGGTAAACTTCTCAATTCAACTTTGCACAGCATGAATATTATGCACGCTTCTAAATTCAACTTTGCACAGACAGGTTATTGGGCACACTTCTAAGTTCAACTTTGCACAGACAGGATATAGGGCACACTTCTAAAGGCAACCAGCGGACGCTACTAGGCACACCTCTAGGTTCAACTTTCCTCAGACAGGATATTAGTTACACTTCTCAATTAAACTTTGCACAGAGTGGATATTATGCACGCTTCTAAATTCAACTTTGCACAGAGTGGATATCGGGCACACTTCTAAGTTCAACTTTGCACAGACAGGATATAGGGCACACTTCTAAAGGCAACCAGCTGACGCTACTAGGCACACTTCTAGGTTCAACTTTCCTCAGACAGGATATTAGGTACACTTCTAAATGCAACTTTGCACAGACAGGTTATTGGGCACACTTCTAATTCAACTTTGCACAGGCAGGATATTGGGGACACTTCTAAATTCAACTTTGCACAGAGTGGATATTGGGCACACTTCTAAAGGAAGCCAGGGGACGGTACTAGGCACACTTCTAGGGTCATCTTTCCACAGACATGCTATAGGGCACACTTCTAAAGGCAACCAGGGGACGGTACTAGGCACACTTCTAGGTTCAACTATCTACAGACAGGATATTAGGTACACTTCTCAATTCAACTTTGCACAGAGTGGATATTATGCACGCTTCTAAATACAACTTTGCACAGAGTGGATATCGGGCACACTTCTAAGTTCAACTTTGCACAGACAGGTTATAGGCCACACCTCTAAAGGCAACCAGGGGACGGTACTAGGCACACTTCTAGGTTCAACTTTCCACAGACAGGATATAGGGCACACTTCTAAAGGCAACCAGGGGACGGTACTAGGCACACTTCTAGGTTCAACTATCTACAGACAGGATATTAGGTAAACTTCTCAATTCAACTTTGCACAGCATGAATATTATGCACGCTTCTAAATTCAACTTTGCACAGACAGGTTATTGGGCACACTTCTAAGTTCAACTTTGCACAGACAGGATATAGGGCACACTTCTAAAGGCAACCAGCGGACGCTACTAGGCACACTTCTAGGTTCAACTTTCCTCAGACAGGATATTAGGTACACTTCTCAATTAAACTTTGCACAGAGTGGATATTATGCACGCTTCTAAATTCAACTTTGCACAGAGTGGATATCGGGCACACTTCTAAGTTCAACTTTGCACAGACAGGATATAGGGCACACTTCTAAAGGCAACCAGCTGACGCTACTAGGCACACTTCTAGGTTCAACTTTCCTCAGACAGGATATTAGGTACACTTCTAAATGCAACTTTGCACAGACAGGTTATTGGGCACACTTCTAATTCAACTTTGCACAGAGAGGATATTGGGGACACTTCTAAATTCAACTTTGCACGGAGAGGATATTGGGGGCACTTCTAAATTCAACTTTGCACAGAGAGGATATTAGGCACACCTCTAAGCTCAACTAGGGTACGCTACTAGGCTCCTAAATTCAATTCTGCATGAAGAGGGTATTATGATGCTTCTAAATTCAACTTTGCATAGAGAGGATATTATGCACGCTTGTAAATTCAACCTTGGACAGAGAGGATATTAGGGCACACTTCTAAAGGCAACCAGGGGACGCAACTAGGCACACTTCTAAATGTAACTTTGCAAAGGGAGGATATTAGGTACACTTCTAAATTCAACTTTGCACAGAGTGGATATTATGCACGCTTCTAAATTTAACTTTGCACAGAGTGGATATCGGGCACACTTCTAAAGGCAACCAGCGGATGCTACTAGGCACACTTCTAGGTTCAACTTTCCTCAGACAGGATATTGGGCAAACTTCTAAAGGCAACCAGCAGACGCTACTAGGCACACTTCTAGGTTCAACTTTCCTCAGACAGGATATTAGGTACACTTCTAAATTCAACTTTGCACAGACAGGTTATTGGGCACACTTCTAATTCAACTTTGCACAGACAGGATATTGGGGACACTTCTAAATTGAACTTTGCACAGAGTGGATATTGGGCACACTTCTAAAGGAAGCCAGGGGACGGTACTAGGCACGCTTCAAGGGTCAACTTTCCACAGACAGGATATAGGGCACACTTCTAAAGGCAACCAGGGGACGGTACTAGGCACACTTCTAGGTTCAACTATCTACAGACAGGATATTAGGTACACTTCTCAATTCAACTTTGCACAGAGTGGATATTATGCACGCTTCTAAATACAACTTTGCACAGAGTGGATATCGGGCACACTTCTAAGTTCAACTTTGCACAGACAGGTTATAGGCCACACCTCTAAAGGCAACCAGGGGACGGTACTAGGCACACTTCTAGGTTCAACTTTCCACAGACAGGATATAGGGCACACTTCTAAAGGCAACCAGGGGACGGTACTAGGCACACTTCTAGGTTCAACTATCTACAGACAGGATATTAGGTAAACTTCTCAATTCAACTTTGCACAGCATGAATATTATGCACGCTTCTAAATTCAACTTTGCACAGACAGGTTATTGGGCACACTTCTAAGTTCAACTTTGCACAGACAGGATATAGGGCACACTTCTAAAGGCAACCAGCGGACGCTACTAGGCACACTTCTAGGTTCAACTTTCCTCAGACAGGATATTAGTTACACTTCTCAATTAAACTTTGCACAGAGTGGATATTATGCACGCTTCTAAATTCAACTTTGCACAGAGTGGATATCGGGCACACTTCTAAGTTCAACTTTGCACAGACAGGATATAGGGCACACTTCTAAAGGCAACCAGCTGACGCTACTAGGCACACTTCTAGGTTCAACTTTCCTCAGACAGGATATTAGGTACACTTCTAAATGCAACTTTGCACAGACAGGTTATTGGGCACACTTCTAATTCAACTTTGCACAGGCAGGATATTGGGGACACTTCTAAATTCAACTTTGCACAGAGTGGATATTGGGCACACTTCTAAAGGAAGCCAGGGGACGGTACTAGGCACACTTCTAGGGTCATCTTTCCACAGACATGCTATAGGGCACACTTCTAAAGGCAACCAGGGGACGGTACTAGGCACACTTCTAGGTTCAACTATCTACAGACAGGATATTAGGTACACTTCTCAATTCAACTTTGCACAGAGTGGATATTATGCACGCTTCTAAATACAACTTTGCACAGAGTGGATATCGGGCACACTTCTAAGTTCAACTTTGCACAGACAGGTTATAGGCCACACCTCTAAAGGCAACCAGGGGACGGTACTAGGCACACTTCTAGGTTCAACTTTCCATAGAGAGGATATAGGGCACACTTCTAAAGGCAACCAGGGGACGGTACTAGGCACACTTCTAGGTTCAACTATCTACAGACAGGATATTAGGTAAACTTCTCAATTCAACTTTGCACAGCATGAATATTATGCACGCTTCTAAATTCAACTTTGCACAGACAGGTTATTGGGCACACTTCTAAGTTCAACTTTGCACAGACAGGATATAGGGCACACTTCTAAAGGCAACCAGCGGACGCTACTAGGCACACTTCTAGGTTCAACTTTCCTCAGACAGGATATTAGGTACACTTCTCAATTAAACTTTGCACAGAGTGGATATTATGCACGCTTCTAAATTCAACTTTGCACAGAGTGGATATCGGGCACACTTCTAAGTTCAACTTTGCACAGACAGGATATAGGGCACACTTCTAAAGGCAACCAGCTGACGCTACTAGGCACACTTCTAGGTTCAACTTTCCTCAGACAGGATATTAGGTACACTTCTAAATGCAACTTTGCACAGACAGGTTATTGGGCACACTTCTAATTCAACTTTGCACAGGCAGGATATTGGGGACACTTCTAAATTCAACTTTGCACAGAGTGGATATTGGGCACACTTCTAAAGGAAGCCAGGGGACGGTACTAGGCACACTTCTAGGGTCATCTTTCCACAGACATGCTATAGGGCACACTTCTAAAGGCAACCAGGGGACGGTACTAGGCACACTTCTAGGTTCAACTATCTACAGACAGGATATTAGGTACACTTCTCAATTCAACTTTGCACAGAGTGGATATTATGCACGCTTCTAAATACAACTTTGCAGAGACAGGTTATTGGGCACACTTCTAAGTTCAACTTTGCACAGACAGGATATAGGCCACACCTCTAAAGGCAACCAGGGGACGGTACTAGGCACACTTCTAGGTTCAACTTTCCACAGACAGGATATAGGGCACACTTCTAAAGGCAACCAGGGGGCGGTACTAGGCACACTTCTAGGTTCAACTATCTACAGACAGGAAATTAGGTAAACTTCTCAATTCAACTTTGCACAGCATGAATATTATGCACGCTTCTAAATTCAACTTTGCACAGACAGGTTATTGGGCACACTTCTAAGTTCAACTTTGCACAGACAGGATATAGGGCACACTTCTAAATTCAACTTTGCACAGAGTGGATATTGGGCACACTTCTAAAGGAAGCCAGGGGACGGTACTAGGCACACTTCTAGGGTCATCTTTCCACAGACATGCTATAGGGCACACTTCTAAAGGCAACCAGGGGACGGTACTAGGCACACTTCTAGGTTCAACTATCTACAGACAGGATATTAGGTACACTTCTCAATTCAACTTTGCACAGAGTGGATATTATGCACGCTTCTAAATACAACTTTGCACAGAGTGGATATCGGGCACACTTCTAAGTTCAACTTTGCACAGACAGGTTATAGGCCACACCTCTAAAGGCAACCAGGGGACGGTACTAGGCACACTTCTAGGTTCAACTTTCCACAGACAGGATATAGGGCACACTTCTAAAGGCAACCAGGGGGCGGTACTAGGCACACTTCTAGGTTCAACTATCTACAGACAGGAAATTAGGTAAACTTCTCAATTCAACTTTGCACAGCATGAATATTATGCACGCTTCTAAATTCAACTTTGCACAGACAGGTTATTGGGCACACTTCTAATTCAACTTTGCACAGGCAGGATATTGGGGACACTTCTAAATTCAACTTTGCACAGAGTGGATATTGGGCACACTTCTAAAGGAAGCCAGGGGACGGTACTAGGCACACTTCTAGGGTCATCTTTCCACAGACATGCTATAGGGCACACTTCTAAAGGCAACCAGGGGACGGTACTAGGCACACTTCTAGGTTCAACTATCTACAGACAGGATATTAGGTACACTTCTCAATTCAACTTTGCACAGAGTGGATATTATGCACGCTTCTAAATACAACTTTGCACAGAGTGGATATCGGGCACACTTCTAAGTTCAACTTTGCACAGACAGGTTATAGGCCACACCTCTAAAGGCAACCAGGGGACGGTACTAGGCACACTTCTAGGTTCAACTTTCCACAGACAGGATATAGGGCACACTTCTAAAGGCAACCAGGGGACGGTACTAGGCACACTTCTAGGTTCAACTATCTACAGACAGGATATTAGGTAAACTTCTCAATTCAACTTTGCACAGCATGAATATTATGCACGCTTCTAAATTCAACTTTGCACAGACAGGTTATTGGGCACACTTCTAAGTTCAACTTTGCACAGACAGGATATAGGGCACACTTCTAAAGGCAACCAGCGGACGCTACTAGGCACACTTCTAGGTTCAACTTTCCTCAGACAGGATATTAGGTACACTTCTCAATTAAACTTTGCACAGAGTGGATATTATGCACGCTTCTAAATTCAACTTTGCACAGAGTGGATATCGGGCACACTTCTAAGTTCAACTTTGCACAGACAGGATATAGGGCACACTTCTAAAGGCAACCAGCTGACGCTACTAGGCACACTTCTAGGTTCAACTTTCCTCAGACAGGATATTAGGTACACTTCTAAATGCAACTTTGCACAGACAGGTTATTGGGCACACTTCTAATTCAACTTTGCACAGGCAGGATATTGGGGACACTTCTAAATTCAACTTTGCACAGAGTGGATATTGGGCACACTTCTAAAGGAAGCCAGGGGACGGTACTAGGCACACTTCTAGGGTCATCTTTCCACAGACATGCTATAGGGCACACTTCTAAAGGCAACCAGGGGACGGTACTAGGCACACTTCTAGGTTCAACTATCTACAGACAGGATATTAGGTACACTTCTCAATTCAACTTTGCACAGAGTGGATATTATGCACGCTTCTAAATACAACTTTGCAGAGACAGGTTATTGGGCACACTTCTAAGTTCAACTTTGCACAGACAGGATATAGGCCACACCTCTAAAGGCAACCAGGGGACGGTACTAGGCACACTTCTAGGTTCAACTTTCCACAGACAGGATATAGGGCACACTTCTAAAGGCAACCAGGGGGCGGTACTAGGCACACTTCTAGGTTCAACTATCTACAGACAGGAAATTAGGTAAACTTCTCAATTCAACTTTGCACAGCATGAATATTATGCACGCTTCTAAATTCAACTTTGCACAGACAGGTTATTGGGCACACTTCTAAGTTCAACTTTGCACAGACAGGATATAGGGCACACTTCTAAAGGCAACCAGCTGACGCTACTAGGCACACTTCTAGGTTCAACTTTCCTCAGACAGGATATTAGGTACACTTCTAAATTCAACTTTGCACAGACAGGATATTGGGGACACTTCTAAATTCAACTTTGCACAGAGTGGATATTGGGCACACTTCTAATGGAAGCCAGGGGACGGTACTAGGCACACTTCTAGGGTCAACTTTCCACAGACAGGATATAGGGCACACTTTTAAAGGCAACCAGGGGACGGTACTAGGCACGCTTCTAGGGTCAACTTTCCACAGACAGGATATAGGGCACACTTCTAAAGGCAACCAGGGGACGGTACTAGGCACACTTCTAGGTTCAACTATCTACAGACAGGATATTAGGTACACTTCTCAATTCAACATTGCACAGAGGGGATATTATGCATGCTTCTAAATACAACTTTGCACAGACAGGTTATTGGGCACACTTCTAAAGACAACCAGGGGACGCAACTAGGCACCTTCTAAATTCAACTTTGCACAGAGAGGATATTGGGGACACTTCTAAATTCAACTTTGCACGGAGAGGATATTGGGGGCACTTCTAAATTCAACTTTGCACAGAGAGGATATTAGGCACACCTCTAAGCTCAACTAGGGTACGCTACTAGGCTCCTAAATTCAATTCTGCATGGAGAGGGTATTATGCATGCTTCTAAATTCAACTTTGCATAGAGAGGATATTATGCACGCTTGTAAATTCAACTTTGGACAGAGAGGATATTAGGCACATTTCTAAAGACAACCAGGGGACGCAACTAGGCACCTTCTAAATTCAACTTTGCACAGAGAGGATATTGGGGACACTTCTAAATTCAACTTTGCACGGAGAGGATAGATATTGGAGAGGATATTGGGGGCACTTCTAAATTCAACTTTGCACAGACAGGATATTAGGCACACCTCTAAGCTCAACTAGGGTACGCTACTAGGCTCCGAAATTCAATTCTGCATGGAGAGGGTATTATGCATGCTTCTAAATTCAACTTTGCACAGACAGGCTATTGGGCACACTTCTAAGTTCAACTTTGCACAGACAGGATATAGGCCACACCTCTAAAGGCAACCAGGGGACGGTACTAGGCACACTTCTAGGTTCAACTTTCCACAGACAGGATATAGGGCACACTTCTAAAGGCAACCAGTGGACGGTACTAGGCACACTTCTAGGTTCAACTATCTACAGAAAGGATATTAGGTAAACTTCTCAATTCAACTTCGCACAGAGTGAACATTATGCACGCTTCTAACTTCAACTTTGCACAGACAGGTTATTGGGCACGCTTCTAGGTTCAACTTTCCACAGACAGGATATAGGGCACACTTCTAAAGGCAACCAGCGGACGCTACTAGGCACACTTCTAGGTTCAACTTTCCTCAGACAGGATATTAGGTACACTTCTCAATTCAACTTTGCACAGAGTGGATATTATGCACGCTTCTAAATTCAACTTTGCACAGAGTGGATATCGGGCACACTTCTAAAGGCAACCAGCTGACGCTACTAGGCACACTTCTAGGTTCAACTTTCCTCAGACAGGATATTAGGTTCACTTGTAAATTCAACTTTGCACAGACAGGATATTGGGGACACTTCTAAATTCAACTTTGCACAGAATGGATATTGGGCACACTTCTAAAGGAAGCCAGGGGACGGTACTAGGCACACTTCTAGGGTCAACTTTCCACAGACAGGATATAGGGCACACTTTTAAAGGCAACCAGGGGACGGTACTAGGCACGCTTCTAGAGTCAACTTTCCACAGACAGGATATAGGGCACACTTCTAAAGGCAACCAGGGGACGGTACTAGGCACACTTCTAGGTTCAACTATCTACAGACAGGATATTAGGTACACTTCTCAATTCAACATTGCACAGAGTGGATATTATGCATGCTTCTAAATACAACTTTGCACAGACAGGTTATTGGGCACACTTCTAAAGACAACCAGGGGATGCAACTAGGCACCTTCTAAATTCAACTTTGCACAGAGAGGATATTGGGGACACTTCTAAAATCAACTTTGCACGGAGAGGATATTGGGGGCACTTCTAAATTCAACTTTGCACAGAGAGGATATTAGGCACACCTCTAAGCTCAACTAGGGTACGCTACTAGGCTCCTAAATTCAATTCTGCATGGAGAGGGTATTATGCATGCTTCTAAATTCAACTTTGCATAGAGAGGATATTATACACGCTTGTAAATTCAACTTTGGACAGAGAGGATATTAGGCACATTTCTAAAGACAACCAGGGGACGCAACTAGGCACCTTCTAAATTCAACTTTGCACAGAGAGGATATTGGGGACACTTCTAAATTCAACTTTGCACGGAGAGGATAGATATTGGAGAGGATATTGGGGGCACTTCTAAATTCAACTTTGCACAGAGAGGATATTAGGCACACCTCTAAGCTCAACTAGGGTACGCTACTAGGCTCCGAAATTCAATTCTGCATGGAGGGGGTATTATGCATGCTTCTAAATTCAACTTTGCATAGAGTGGATATTATGCACGCTTGTAAATTCATCTTTGGACAGAGAGGATATTAGGGCACACTTGTAAAGGCAGCCAGGGGACGTTACTAGGCACACTTCTAGGTTCAACTTTCCTCAGACAGGATATTAGGTACACTTCTAAATTCAACTTTCCTCAGACAGGATATTAGGTACACTTCTAAATTCAACTTTGCACAGACAGGATATTGGGGACACTTCTAAATTCAACTTTGCACAGAGTGGATATTGGGCACACTTCTAAAGGAAGCCAGGGGGCGGTACTAGGCATACCTCTAGGGTCAACTTTCCACAGACAGGATATAGGGCACACTTTTAAAGGCAACTAGGGGATGGTATTAGGCACACTTCTAGGGTCAACTTTCCACAGACAGGATATAGGGCACACTTCTAAAGGCAACCAGGGGACGGTACTAGGCACATTTCTAGGTTCAACTATCTAAAGACAGGATATTAGGTACACTTCTCAATTCAACTTTGCAAAGAGTGGATATTATGCATGCTTCTAAATACAACTTTGCACAGACAGGTTATTGGGCACACTTCTAAGTTCAACTTTGCACAGACAGGATATAGGCCACACCTCTAAAGGCAACCAGGGGACGGTACTAGGCACACCTCTAGGTTCAACTATCTACAGACAAGATATTAGGTAAACTTCTCAATTCAACTTTGCACAGAGTGAATATTATGCAAGCTTCTAAATTCAACTTTGCACAGACAGGTTATTGGGCACACTTCTAAGTTCAACTTTGCACAGACAGGATATAGGGCACACTTCTAAAGGCAACCAGCGGACGCTACTAGGCACACTTCTAGGTTCAACTTTCCTCAGACAGGATGTTAGGTACACTTCTCAATTCAACTTTGCACAGATTGGATATTATGCGCGCTTCTAAATTGAACTTTGCACAGAGTGGATATCGGGCACACTTCTAAAGGCAACCAGCTGACACTACTAGGCACACTTCTAGGTTCAACTTTCCTCAGACAGGATATTAGATACACTTCTAAATTCAACTTTGCACAGACAGGATATTGGGCACACTTCTAAGTTCAACTTTGCACAGACAGGATATAGGCCACACCTCTAAAGGCAACCAGGGGACGGTACTAGGCACACTTCTAGGTTCAACTTTCCACAGACAGGATATAGGGCACACTTCTAAAGGCAACCAGGGGACGGTACTAGGCACACTTCTAGGTTCAACTATCTACAGAAAGGATATTAGGTAAACTTCTCAATTCAACTTCGCACAGAGTGAATATTATGCACGCTTCTAACTTCAACTTTGCACAGACAGGTTATTGGGCACGCTTCTAGGTTCAACTTTCCACAGACAGGATATAGGGCACACTTCTAAAGGCAACCAGCGGACGCTACTAGGCACACTTCTAGGTTCAACTTTCCTCAGACAGGATATTAGGTACACTTCTCAATTCAACTTTGCACAGAGTGGATATTATGCACGCTTCTAAATTCAACTTTGCACAGAGTGGATATCGGGCACACTTCTAAAGGCAACCAGCTGACGCTACTAGGCACACTTCTAGGTTCAACTTTCCTCAGACAGGATATTAGGTTCACTTGTAAATTCAACTTTGCACAGACAGGATATTGGGGACACTTCTAAATTCAACTTTGCACAGAATGGATATTGGGCACACTTCTAAAGGAAGCCAGGGGACGGTACTAGGCACACTTCTAGGGTCAACTTTCCACAGACAGGATATAGGGCACACTTTTAAAGGCAACCAGGGGACGGTACTAGGCACGCTTCTAGGGTCAACTTTCCACAGACAGGATATAGGGCACACTTCTAAAGGCAACCAGGGGACGGTACTAGGCACACTTCTAGGTTCAACTATCTACAGACAGGATATTAGGTACACTTCTCAATTCAACATTGCACAGAGTGGATATTATGCATGCTTCTAAATACAACTTTGCACAGACAGGTTATTGGGCACACTTCTAAAGACAACCAGGGGATGCAACTAGGCACCTTCTAAATTCAACTTTGCACAGAGAGGATATTGGGGACACTTCTAAAATCAACTTTGCACGGAGAGGATATTGGGGGCACTTCTAAATTCAACTTTGCACAGAGAGGATATTAGGCACACCTCTAAGCTCAACTAGGGTACGCTACTAGGCTCCTAAATTCAATTCTGCATGGAGAGGGTATTATGCATGCTTCTAAATTCAACTTTGCATAGAGAGGATATTATACACGCTTGTAAATTCAACTTTGGACAGAGAGGATATTAGGCACATTTCTAAAGACAACCAGGGGACGCAACTAGGCACCTTCTAAATTCAACTTTGCACAGAGAGGATATTGGGGACACTTCTAAATTCAACTTTGCACGGAGAGGATAGATATTGGAGAGGATATTGGGGGCACTTCTAAATTCAACTTTGCACAGAGAGGATATTAGGCACACCTCTAAGCTCAACTAGGGTACGCTACTAGGCTCCGAAATTCAATTCTGCATGGAGGGGGTATTATGCATGCTTCTAAATTCAACTTTGCATAGAGTGGATATTATGCACGCTTGTAAATTCATCTTTGGACAGAGAGGATATTAGGGCACACTTGTAAAGGCAGCCAGGGGACGTTACTAGGCACACTTCTAGGTTCAATTTTCCTCAGACAGGATATTAGGTACACTTCTAAATTCAACTTTCCTCAGACAGGATATTAGGTACACTTCTAAATTCAACTTTGCACAGACAGGATATTGGGGACACTTCTAAATTCAACTTTGCACAGAGTGGATATTGGGCACACTTCTAAAGGAAGCCAGGGGGCGGTACTAGGCATACCTCTAGGGTCAACTTTCCACAGACAGGATATAGGGCACACTTTTAAAGGCAACTAGTGGATGGTATTAGGCACACTTCTAGGGTCAACTTTCCACAGACAGGATATAGGCCACACCTCTAAAGGCAACCAGGGGACGGTACTAGGCACACCTCTAGGTTCAACTATCTACAGACAAGATATTAGGTAAACTTCTCAATTCAACTTTGCACAGAGTGAATATTATGCAAGCTTCTAAATTCAACTTTGCACAGACAGGTTATTGGGCACACTTCTAAGTTCAACTTTGCACAGACAGGATATAGGGCACACTTCTAAAGGCAACCAGCGGACGCTACTAGGCACACTTCTAGGTTCAACTTTCCTCAGACAGGATGTTAGGTACACTTCTCAATTCAACTTTGCACAGATTGGATATTATGCGCGCTTCTAAATTGAACTTTGCACAGAGTGGATATCGGGCACACTTCTAAAGGCAACCAGCTGACACTACTAGGCACACTTCTAGGTTCAACTTTCCTCAGACAGGATATTAGATACACTTCTAAATTCAACTTTGCACAGACAGGATATTGGGGACACTTCTAAATTCAACTTTGCACAGAATGGATATTGGGCACACTTCTAAAGGAAGCCAGGGGACGGTACTAGGCACACTTCTAGGGTCAACTTTCCACAGACAGGATATAGGGCACACTTTTAAAGGCAACCAGGTGACGGTACTAGGCACGCTTCTAGGGTCAACTTTCCACAGACAGGATATAGGGCACCCTTCTAAAGGCAACCAGGGGACGGTACTAGGCACACTTCTAGGTTCAACTATCTACAGACAGGATATTAGGTACACTTCTCAATTCAACATTGCACAGAGTGGATATTATGCACGCTTCTAAATACAACTTTGCACAGACAGGTTATTGGGCACACTTCTAAAGACAACCAGGGGACGCAACTAGGCACCTTCTAAATTAAACTTTGCATAGAGAGGATATTGGGGACACTTCTAAATTCATCTTTGCACGGAGAGGATATTACGGGCACTTCTAAATTCAACTTTGCACAGAGAGAATATTAGGCACACCTCTAAGCTCAACTAGGATACGCTACTAGGCTCCTAAATTCAATGCTGCATGGAGAGGGTATTATGCATGCTTCTAAATTCAACTTTGCATAGAGAGGATATTATGCACGCTTGTAAATTCAACTTTGGACAGAGAGGATATTAGGCACATTTCTAAAGACAACCAGGGGACGCAACTAGGCACCTTCTAAATTCAACTTTGCACAGAGAGGATATTGGGGACACTTCTAAATTCAACTTTGCACGGAGAGGATAGATATTGGAGAGGATATTGGGGGCACTTCTAAATTCAACTTTGCACAGAGAGGATATTAGGCACACCTCTAAGCTCAACTAGGGTACGCTACTAGGCTCCGAAATTCAATTCTGCATGGAGAGGGTATTATGCATGCTTCTAAATTCAACTTTGCATAGAGAGGATATTATGCACGCTTGTAAATTCAACTTTGGACAGAGAGGATATTAGGCACATTTCTAAAGATAACCATGGGACGCAACTAGGCACCTTCTAAATTCAACTTTGCACAGAGAGGATATTGGGGACACTTCTAAATTCAACTTTGCACGGAGAGGATAGATATTGGAGAGGATATTGGGGGCACTTCTAAATTCAACTTTGCACAGAGAGGATATTAGGCACACCTCTAAGCTCAACTAGGGTACGCTACTAGGCTCCTAAATTCAATTCTGCATGGAGAGGGTATTATGCATGCTTCTAAATTCAACTTTGCATAGAGAGGATATTATACACGCTTGTAAATTCAACTTTGGACAGAGAGGATATTAGGCACATTTCTAAAGACAACCAGGGGACGCAACTAGGCACCTTCTAAATTCAACTTTGCACAGAGAGGATATTGGGGACACTTCTAAAATCAACTTTGCACGGAGAGGATATTGGGGGCACTTCTAAATTCAACTTTGCACAGAGAGGATATTAGGCACACCTCTAAGCTCAACTAGGGTACGCTACTAGGCTCCTAAATTCAATTCTGCATGGAGAGGGTATTATGCATGCTTCTAAATTCAACTTTGCATAGAGAGGATATTATACACGCTTGTAAATTCAACTTTGGACAGAGAGGATATTAGGCACATTTCTAAAGACAACCAGGGGACGCAACTAGGCACCTTCTAAATTCAACTTTGCACAGAGAGGATATTGGGGACACTTCTAAATTCAACTTTGCACGGAGAGGATAGATATTGGAGAGGATATTGGGGGCACTTCTAAATTCAACTTTGCACAGAGAGGATATTAGGCACACCTCTAAGCTCAACTAGGGTACGCTACTAGGCTCCGAAATTCAATTCTGCATGGAGGGGGTATTATGCATGCTTCTAAATTCAACTTTGCATAGAGTGGATATTATGCACGCTTGTAAATTCATCTTTGGACAGAGAGGATATTAGGGCACACTTGTAAAGGCAGCCAGGGGACGTTACTAGGCACACTTCTAGGTTCAATTTTCCTCAGACAGGATATTAGGTACACTTCTAAATTCAACTTTCCTCAGACAGGATATTAGGTACACTTCTAAATTCAACTTTGCACAGACAGGATATTGGGGACACTTCTAAATTCAACTTTGCACAGAGTGGATATTGGGCACACTTCTAAAGGAAGCCAGGGGGCGGTACTAGGCATACCTCTAGGGTCAACTTTCCACAGACAGGATATAGGGCACACTTTTAAAGGCAACTAGGGGATGGTATTAGGCACACTTCTAGGGTCAACTTTCCACAGACAGGATATAGGCCACACCTCTAAAGGCAACCAGGGGACGGTACTAGGCACACCTCTAGGTTCAACTATCTACAGACAAGATATTAGGTAAACTTCTCAATTCAACTTTGCACAGAGTGAATATTATGCAAGCTTCTAAATTCAACTTTGCACAGACAGGTTATTGGGCACACTTCTAAGTTCAACTTTGCACAGACAGGATATAGGGCACACTTCTAAAGGCAACCAGCGGACGCTACTAGGCACACTTCTAGGTTCAACTTTCCTCAGACAGGATGTTAGGTACACTTCTCAATTCAACTTTGCACAGATTGGATATTATGCGAGCTTCTAAATTGAACTTTGCACAGAGTGGATATCGGGCACACTTCTAAAGGCAACCAGCTGACACTACTAGGCACACTTCTAGGTTCAACTTTCCTCAGACAGGATATTAGATACACTTCTAAATTCAACTTTGCACAGACAGGATATTGGGGACACTTCTAAATTCAACTTTGCACAGAATGGATATTGGGCACACTTCTAAAGGAAGCCAGGGGACGGTACTAGGCACACTTCTAGGGTCAACTTTCCACAGACAGGATATAGGGCACACTTTTAAAGGCAACCAGGGGACGGTACTAGGCACGCTTCTAGGGTCAACTTTCCACAGACAGGATATAGGGCACCCTTCTAAAGGCAACCAGGGGACGGTACTAGGCACACTTCTAGGTTCAACTATCTACAGACAGGATATTAGGTACACTTCTCAATTCAACATTGCACAGAGTGGATATTATGCACGCTTCTAAATACAACTTTGCACAGACAGGTTATTGGGCACACTTCTAAAGACAACCAGGGGACGCAACTAGGCACCTTCTAAATTAAACTTTGCATAGAGAGGATATTGGGGACACTTCTAAATTCATCTTTGCACGGAGAGGATATTACGGGCACTTCTAAATTCAACTTTGCACAGAGAGAATATTAGGCACACCTCTAAGCTCAACTAGGATACGCTACTAGGCTCCTAAATTCAATGCTGCATGGAGAGGGTATTATGCATGCTTCTAAATTCAACTTTGCATAGAGAGGATATTATGCACGCTTGTAAATTCAACTTTGGACAGAGAGGATATTAGGCACATTTCTAAAGACAACCAGGGGACGCAACTAGGTACCTTCTAAATTCAACTTTGCACAGAGAGGATATTGGGGACACTTCTAAATTCAACTTTGCACGGAGAGGATAGATATTGGAGAGGATATTGGGGGCACTTCTAAATTCAACTTTGCACAGAGAGGATATTAGGCACACCTCTAAGCTCAACTAGGGTACGCTACTAGGCTCCGAAATTCAATTCTGCATGGAGAGGGTATTATGCATGCTTCTAAATTCAACTTTGCATAGAGAGGATATTATGCACGCTTGTAAATTCAACTTTGGACAGAGAGGATATTAGGCACATTTCTAAAGATAACCATGGGACGCAACTAGGCACCTTCTAAATTCAACTTTGCACAGAGAGGATATTGGGGACACTTCTAAATTCAACTTTGCACGGAGAGGATAGATATTGGAGAGGATATTGGGGGCACTTCTAAATTCAACTTTGCACAGAGAGGATATTAGGCACACCTCTAAGCTCAACTAGGGTACGCTACTAGGCTCCTAAATTCAATTCTGCATGGAGAGGGTATTATGCATGCTTCTAAATTCAACTTTGCATAGAGAGGATATTATACACGCTTGTAAATTCAACTTTGGACAGAGAGGATATTAGGCACATTTCTAAAGACAACCAGGGGACGCAACTAGGCACCTTCTAAATTCAACTTTGCACAGAGAGGATATTGGGGACACTTCTAAAATCAACTTTGCACGGAGAGGATATTGGGGGCACTTCTAAATTCAACTTTGCACAGAGAGGATATTAGGCACACCTCTAAGCTCAACTAGGGTACGCTACTAGGCTCCTAAATTCAATTCTGCATGGAGAGGGTATTATGCATGCTTCTAAATTCAACTTTGCATAGAGAGGATATTATACACGCTTGTAAATTCAACTTTGGACAGAGAGGATATTAGGCACATTTCTAAAGACAACCAGGGGACGCAACTAGGCACCTTCTAAATTCAACTTTGCACAGAGAGGATATTGGGGACACTTCTAAAATCAACTTTGCACGGAGAGGATATTGGGGGCACTTCTAAATTCAACTTTGCACAGAGAGGATATTAGGCACACCTCTAAGCTCAACTAGGGTACGCTACTAGGCTCCTAAATTCAATTCTGCATGGAGAGGGTATTATGCATGCTTCTAAATTCAACTTTGCATAGAGAGGATATTATACACGCTTGTAAATTCAACTTTGGACAGAGAGGATATTAGGCACATTTCTAAAGACAACCAGGGGACGCAACTAGGCACCTTCTAAATTCAACTTTGCACAGAGAGGATATTGGGGACACTTCTAAATTCAACTTTGCACGGAGAGGATAGATATTGGAGAGGATATTGGGGGCACTTCTAAATTCAACTTTGCACAGAGAGGATATTAGGCACACCTCTAAGCTCAACTAGGGTACGCTACTAGGCTCCGAAATTCAATTCTGCATGGAGGGGGTATTATGCATGCTTCTAAATTCAACTTTGCATAGAGTGGATATTATGCACGCTTGTAAATTCATCTTTGGACAGAGAGGATATTAGGGCACACTTGTAAAGGCAGCCAGGGGACGTTACTAGGCACACTTCTAGGTTCAACTTTCCTCAGACAGGATATTAGGTACACTTCTAAATTCAACTTTCCTCAGACAGGATATTAGGTACACTTCTAAATTCAACTTTGCACAGACAGGATATTAGGCACACCTCTAAGCTCAACTAGGGTACGCTACTAGGCTCCGAAATTCAATTCTGCATGGAGAGGGTATTATGCATGCTTCTAAATTCAACTTTGCACAGACAGGATATTGGGCACACTTCTAAGTTCAACTTTGCACAGACAGGATATAGGCCGCACCTCTAAAGGCAACCAGGGGACGGTACTAGGCACACTTCTAGGTTCAACTTTCCACAGACAGGATATAGGGCACACTTCTAAAGACAACCAGGGGACGGTACTAGGCACACTTCTAGGTTCAACTATCTACAGAAAGGATATTAGGTAAACTTCTCAATTCAACTTCGCACAGAGTGAATATTATGCACGCTTCTAACTTCAACTTTGCACAGACAGGTTATTGGGCACGCTTCTAGGTTCAACTTTCCACAGACAGGATATAGGGCACACTTCTAAAGGCAACCAGCGGACGCTACTAGGCACACTTCTAGGTTCAACTTTCCTCAGACAGGATATTAGGTACACTTCTCAATTCAACTTTGCACAGAGTGGATATTATGCACGCTTCTAAATTCAACTTTGCACAGAGTGGATATCGGGCACACTTCTAAAGGCAACCAGCTGACGCTACTAGGCACACTTCTAGGTTCAACTTTCCTCAGACAGGATATTAGGTTCACTTGTAAATTCAACTTTGCACAGACAGGATATTGGGGACACTTCTAAATTCAACTTTGCACAGAATGGATATTGGGCACACTTCTAAAGGAAGCCAGGGGACGGTACTAGGCACACTTCTAGGGTCAACTTTCCACAGACAGGATATAGGGCACACTTTTAAAGGCAACCAGGGGACGGTACTAGGCACGCTTCTAGGGTCAACTTTCCACAGACAGGATATAGGGCACACTTCTAAAGGCAACCAGGGGACGGTACTAGGCACACTTCTAGGTTCAACTATCTACAGACAGGATATTAGGTACACTTCTCAATTCAACATTGCACAGAGTGGATATTATGCATGCTTCTAAATACAACTTTGCACAGACAGGTTATTGGGC
Organism: Ambystoma mexicanum; assembly: GCF_040938575.1. NCBI lineage: Eukaryota > Metazoa > Chordata > Amphibia > Caudata > Ambystomatidae > Ambystoma > Ambystoma mexicanum. The sequence goes on from NC_090923.1 coordinate 837,188,573, forward strand.
ACACTTCTAAAGACAACCAGGGGATGCAACTAGGCACCTTCTAAATTCAACTTTGCACAGAGAGGATATTGGGGACACTTCTAAAATCAACTTTGCACGGAGAGGATATTGGGGGCACTTCTAAATTCAACTTTGCACAGAGAGGATATTAGGCACACCTCTAAGCTCAACTAGGGTACGCTACTAGGCTCCTAAATTCAATTCTGCATGGAGAGGGTATTATGCATGCTTCTAAATTCAACTTTGCATAGAGAGGATATTATACACGCTTGTAAATTCAACTTTGGACAGAGAGGATATTAGGCACATTTCTAAAGACAACCAGGGGACGCAACTAGGCACCTTCTAAATTCAACTTTGCACAGAGAGGATATTGGGGACACTTCTAAATTCAACTTTGCACGGAGAGGATAGATATTGGAGAGGATATTGGGGGCACTTCTAAATTCAACTTTGCACAGAGAGGATATTAGGCACACCTCTAAGCTCAACTAGGGTACGCTACTAGGCTCCGAAATTCAATTCTGCATGGAGGGGGTATTATGCATGCTTCTAAATTCAACTTTGCATAGAGTGGATATTATGCACGCTTGTAAATTCATCTTTGGACAGAGAGGATATTAGGGCACACTTGTAAAGGCAGCCAGGGGACGTTACTAGGCACACTTCTAGGTTCAATTTTCCTCAGACAGGATATTAGGTACACTTCTAAATTCAACTTTCCTCAGACAGGATATTAGGTACACTTCTAAATTCAACTTTGCACAGACAGGATATTGGGGACACTTCTAAATTCAACTTTGCACAGAGTGGATATTGGGCACACTTCTAAAGGAAGCCAGGGGGCGGTACTAGGCATACCTCTAGGGTCAACTTTCCACAGACAGGATATAGGGCACACTTTTAAAGGCAACTAGGGGATGGTATTAGGCACACTTCTAGGGTCAACTTTCCACAGACAGGATATAGGGCACACTTCTAAAGGCAACCAGGGGACGGTACTAGGCACATTTCTAGGTTCAACTATCTAAAGACAGGATATTAGGTACACTTCTCAATTCAACTTTGCAAAGAGTGGATATTATGCATGCTTCTAAATACAACTTTGCACAGACAGGTTATTGGGCACACTTCTAAGTTCAACTTTGCACAGACAGGATATAGGCCACACCTCTAAAGGCAACCAGGGGACGGTACTAGGCACACCTCTAGGTTCAACTATCTACAGACAAGATATTAGGTAAACTTCTCAATTCAACTTTGCACAGAGTGAATATTATGCAAGCTTCTAAATTCAACTTTGCACAGACAGGTTATTGGGCACACTTCTAAGTTCAACTTTGCACAGACAGGATATAGGGCACACTTCTAAAGGCAACCAGCGGACGCTACTAGGCACACTTCTAGGTTCAACTTTCCTCAGACAGGATGTTAGGTACACTTCTCAATTCAACTTTGCACAGATTGGATATTATGCGCGCTTCTAAATTGAACTTTGCACAGAGTGGATATCGGGCACACTTCTAAAGGCAACCAGCTGACACTACTAGGCACACTTCTAGGTTCAACTTTCCTCAGACAGGATATTAGATACACTTCTAAATTCAACTTTGCACAGACAGGATATTGGGCACACTTCTAAGTTCAACTTTGCACAGACAGGATATAGGCCACACCTCTAAAGGCAACCAGGGGACGGTACTAGGCACACTTCTAGGTTCAACTTTCCACAGACAGGATATAGGGCACACTTCTAAAGGCAACCAGGGGACGGTACTAGGCACACTTCTAGGTTCAACTATCTACAGAAAGGATATTAGGTAAACTTCTCAATTCAACTTCGCACAGAGTGAATATTATGCACGCTTCTAACTTCAACTTTGCACAGACAGGTTATTGGGCACGCTTCTAGGTTCAACTTTCCACAGACAGGATATAGGGCACACTTCTAAAGGCAACCAGCGGACGCTACTAGGCACACTTCTAGGTTCAACTTTCCTCAGACAGGATATTAGGTACACTTCTCAATTCAACTTTGCACAGAGTGGATATTATGCACGCTTCTAAATTCAACTTTGCACAGAGTGGATATCGGGCACACTTCTAAAGGCAACCAGCTGACGCTACTAGGCACACTTCTAGGTTCAACTTTCCTCAGACAGGATATTAGGTTCACTTGTAAATTCAACTTTGCACAGACAGGATATTGGGGACACTTCTAAATTCAACTTTGCACAGAATGGATATTGGGCACACTTCTAAAGGAAGCCAGGGGACGGTACTAGGCACACTTCTAGGGTCAACTTTCCACAGACAGGATATAGGGCACACTTTTAAAGGCAACCAGGGGACGGTACTAGGCACGCTTCTAGGGTCAACTTTCCACAGACAGGATATAGGGCACACTTCTAAAGGCAACCAGGGGACGGTACTAGGCACACTTCTAGGTTCAACTATCTACAGACAGGATATTAGGTACACTTCTCAATTCAACATTGCACAGAGTGGATATTATGCATGCTTCTAAATACAACTTTGCACAGACAGGTTATTGGGCACACTTCTAAAGACAACCAGGGGATGCAACTAGGCACCTTCTAAATTCAACTTTGCACAGAGAGGATATTGGGGACACTTCTAAAATCAACTTTGCACGGAGAGGATATTGGGGGCACTTCTAAATTCAACTTTGCACAGAGAGGATATTAGGCACACCTCTAAGCTCAACTAGGGTACGCTACTAGGCTCCTAAATTCAATTCTGCATGGAGAGGGTATTATGCATGCTTCTAAATTCAACTTTGCATAGAGAGGATATTATACACGCTTGTAAATTCAACTTTGGACAGAGAGGATATTAGGCACATTTCTAAAGACAACCAGGGGACGCAACTAGGCACCTTCTAAATTCAACTTTGCACAGAGAGGATATTGGGGACACTTCTAAATTCAACTTTGCACGGAGAGGATAGATATTGGAGAGGATATTGGGGGCACTTCTAAATTCAACTTTGCACAGAGAGGATATTAGGCACACCTCTAAGCTCAACTAGGGTACGCTACTAGGCTCCGAAATTCAATTCTGCATGGAGGGGGTATTATGCATGCTTCTAAATTCAACTTTGCATAGAGTGGATATTATGCACGCTTGTAAATTCATCTTTGGACAGAGAGGATATTAGGGCACACTTGTAAAGGCAGCCAGGGGACGTTACTAGGCACACTTCTAGGTTCAATTTTCCTCAGACAGGATATTAGGTACACTTCTAAATTCAACTTTCCTCAGACAGGATATTAGGTACACGTCTAAATTCAACTTTGCACAGACAGGATATTGGGGACACTTCTAAATTCAACTTTGCACAGAGTGGATATTGGGCACACTTCTAAAGGAAGCCAGGGGGCGGTACTAGGCATACCTCTAGGGTCAACTTTCCACAGACAGGATATAGGGCACACTTTTAAAGGCAACTAGGGGATGGTATTAGGCACACTTCTAGGGTCAACTTTCCACAGACAGGATATAGGGCACACTTCTAAAGGCAACCAGGGGACGGTACTAGGCACATTTCTAGGTTCAACTATCTAAAGACAGGATATTAGGTACACTTCTCAATTCAACTTTGCACAGAGTGGATATTATGCATGCTTCTAAATACAACTTTGCACAGACAGGTTATTGGGCACACTTCTAAGTTCAACTTTGCACAGACAGGATATAGGCCACACCTCTAAAGGCAACCAGGGGACGGTACTAGGCACACCTCTAGGTTCAACTATCTACAGACAAGATATTAGGTAAACTTCTCAATTCAACTTTGCACAGAGTGAATATTATGCAAGCTTCTAAATTCAACTTTGCACAGACAGGTTATTGGGCACACTTCTAAGTTCAACTTTGCACAGACAGGATATAGGGCACACTTCTAAAGGCAACCAGCGGACGCTACTAGGCACACTTCTAGGTTCAACTTTCCTCAGACAGGATGTTAGGTACACTTCTCAATTCAACTTTGCACAGATTGGATATTATGCGCGCTTCTAAATTGAACTTTGCACAGAGTGGATATCGGGCACACTTCTAAAGGCAACCAGCTGACACTACTAGGCACACTTCTAGGTTCAACTTTCCTCAGACAGGATATTAGATACACTTCTAAATTCAACTTTGCACAGACAGGATATTGGGGACACTTCTAAATTCAACTTTGCACAGAATGGATATTGGGCACACTTCTAAAGGAAGCCAGGGGACGGTACTAGGCACACTTCTAGGGTCAACTTTCCACAGACAGGATATAGGGCACACTTTTAAAGGCAACCAGGGGACGGTACTAGGCACGCTTCTAGGGTCAACTTTCCACAGACAGGATATAGGGTACCCTTCTAAAGGCAACCAGGGGACGGTACTAGGCACACTTCTAGGTTCAACTATCTACAGACAGGATATTAGGTACACTTCTCAATTCAACATTGCACAGAGTGGATATTATGCACGCTTCTAAATACAACTTTGCACAGACAGGTTATTGGGCACACTTCTAAAGACAACCAGGGGACGCAACTAGGCACCTTCTAAATTAAACTTTGCATAGAGAGGATATTGGGGACACTTCTAAATTCATCTTTGCACGGAGAGGATATTACGGGCACTTCTAAATTCAACTTTGCACAGAGAGAATATTAGGCACACCTCTAAGCTCAACTAGGATACGCTACTAGGCTCCTAAATTCAATGCTGCATGGAGAGGGTATTATGCATGCTTCTAAATTCAACTTTGCATAGAGAGGATATTATGCACGCTTGTAAATTCAACTTTGGACAGAGAGGATATTAGGCACATTTCTAAAGACAACCAGGGGACGCAACTAGGCACCTTCTAAATTCAACTTTGCACAGAGAGGATATTGGGGACACTTCTAAATTCAACTTTGCACGGAGAGGATAGATATTGGAGAGGATATTGGGGGCACTTCTAAATTCAACTTTGCACAGAGAGGATATTAGGCACACTTCTAAGCTCAACTAGGGTACGCTACTAGGCTCCGAAATTCAATTCTGCCTGGAGAGGGTATTATGCATGCTTCTAAATTCAACTTTGCATAGAGAGGATATTATGCACGCTTGTAAATTCAACTTTGGACAGAGAGGATATTAGGCACATTTCTAAAGATAACCATGGGACGCAACTAGGCACCTTCTAAATTCAACTTTGCACAGAGAGGATATTGGGGACACTTCTAAATTCAACTTTGCACGGAGAGGATAGATATTGGAGAGGATATTGGGGGCACTTCTAAATTCAACTTTGCACAGAGAGGATATTAGGCACACCTCTAAGCTCAACTAGGGTACGCTACTAGGCTCCTAAATTCAATTCTGCATGGAGAGGGTATTATGCATGCTTCTAAATTCAACTTTGCATAGAGAGGATATTATACACGCTTGTAAATTCAACTTTGGACAGAGAGGATATTAGGCACATTTCTAAAGACAACCAGGGGACGCAACTAGGCACCTTCTAAATTCAACTTTGCACAGAGAGGATATTGGGGACACTTCTAAAATCAACTTTGCACGGAGAGGATATTGGGGGCACTTCTAAATTCAACTTTGCACAGAGAGGATATTAGGCACACCTCTAAGCTCAACTAGGGTACGCTACTAGGCTCCTAAATTCAATTCTGCATGGAGAGGGTATTATGCATGCTTCTAAATTCAACTTTGCATAGAGAGGATATTATACACGCTTGTAAATTCAACTTTGGACAGAGAGGATATTAGGCACATTTCTAAAGACAACCAGGGGACGCAACTAGGCACCTTCTAAATTCAACTTTGCACAGAGAGGATATTGGGGACACTTCTAAATTCAACTTTGCACGGAGAGGATAGATATTGGAGAGGATATTGGGGGCACTTCTAAATTCAACTTTGCACAGAGAGGATATTAGGCACACCTCTAAGCTCAACTAGGGTACGCTACTAGGCTCCGAAATTCAATTCTGCATGGAGGGGGTATTATGCATGCTTCTAAATTCAACTTTGCATAGAGTGGATATTATGCACGCTTGTAAATTCATCTTTGGACAGAGAGGATATTAGGGCACACTTGTAAAGGCAGCCAGGGGACGTTACTAGGCACACTTCTAGGTTCAACTTTCCTCAGACAGGATATTAGGTACACTTCTAAATTCAACTTTCCTCAGACAGGATATTAGGTACACTTCTAAATTCAACTTTGCACAGACAGGATATTGGGGACACTTCTAAATTCAACTTTGCACAGAGTGGATATTGGGCACACTTCTAAAGGAAGCCAGGGGGCGGTACTAGGCATACCTCTAGGGTCAACTTTCCACAGACAGGATATAGGGCACACTTTTAAAGGCAACTAGGGGATGGTATTAGGCACACTTCTAGGGTCAACTTTCCACAGACAGGATATAGGGCACACTTCTAAAGGCAACCAGGGGACGGTACTAGGCACATTTCTAGGTTCAACTTTCTAAAGACAGGATATTAGGTACACTTCTCAATTCAACTTTGCACAGAGTGGATATTATGCATGCTTCTAAATACAACTTTGCACAGACAGGTTATTGGGCACACTTCTAAGTTCAACTTTGCACAGACAGGATATAGGCCACACCTCTAAAGGCAACCAGGGGACGGTACTAGGCACACCTCTAGGTTCAACTATCTACAGACAAGATATTAGGTAAACTTCTCAATTCAACTTTGCACAGAGTGAATATTATGCAAGCTTCTAAATTCAACTTTGCACAGACAGGTTATTGGGCACACTTCTAAGTTCAACTTTGCACAGACAGGATATAGGGCACACTTCTAAAGGCAACCAGCGGACGCTACTAGGCACACTTCTAGGTTCAACTTTCCTCAGACAGGATGTTAGGTACACTTCTCAATTCAACTTTGCACAGATTGGATATTATGCGCGCTTCTAAATTGAACTTTGCACAGAGTGGATATCGGGCACACTTCTAAAGGCAACCAGCTGACACTACTAGGCACACTTCTAGGTTCAACTTTCCTCAGACAGGATATTAGATACACTTCTAAATTCAACTTTGCACAGACAGGATATTGGGGACACTTCTAAATTCAACTTTGCACAGAATGGATATTGGGCACACTTCTAAAGGAAGCCAGGGGACGGTACTAGGCACACTTCTAGGGTCAACTTTCCACAGACAGGATATAGGGCACACTTTTAAAGGCAACCAGGGGACGGTACTAGGCACGCTTCTAGGGTCAACTTTCCACAGACAGGATATAGGGCACCCTTCTAAAGGCAACCAGGGGACGGTACTAGGCACACTTCTAGGTTCAACTATCTACAGACAGGATATTAGGTACACTTCTCAATTCAACATTGCACAGAGTGGATATTATGCACGCTTCTAAATACAACTTTGCACAGACAGGTTATTGGGCACACTTCTAAAGACAACCAGGGGACGCAACTAGGCACCTTCTAAATTAAACTTTGCATAGAGAGGATATTGGGGACACTTCTAAATTCATCTTTGCACGGAGAGGATATTACGGGCACTTCTAAATTCAACTTTGCACAGAGAGAATATTAGGCACACCTCTAAGCTCAACTAGGATACGCTACTAGGCTCCTAAATTCAATGCTGCATGGAGAGGGTATTATGCATGCTTCTAAATTCAACTTTGCATAGAGAGGATATTATGCACGCTTGTAAATTCAACTTTGGACAGAGAGGATATTAGGCACATTTCTAAAGACAACCAGGGGACGCAACTAGGCACCTTCTAAATTCAACTTTGCACAGAGAGGATATTGGGGACACTTCTAAATTCAACTTTGCACGGAGAGGATAGATATTGGAGAGGATATTGGGGGCACTTCTAAATTCAACTTTGCACAGAGAGGATATTAGGCACACCTCTAAGCTCAACTAGGGTACGCTACTAGGCTCCGAAATTCAATTCTGCATGGAGAGGGTATTATGCATGCTTCTAAATTCAACTTTGCATAGAGAGGATATTATGCACGCTTGTAAATTCAACTTTGGACAGAGAGGATATTAGGCACATTTCTAAAGATAACCATGGGACGCAACTAGGCACCTTCTAAATTCAACTTTGCACAGAGAGGATATTGGGGACACTTCTAAATTCAACTTTGCACGGAGAGGATAGATATTGGAGAGGATATTGGGGGCACTTCTAAATTCAACTTTGCACAGAGAGGATATTAGGCACACCTCTAAGCTTAACTAGGATACGCTACTAGGCTCCGAAATTCAATTCTGCATGGATAGGGTATTATGCATGCTTCTAAATTCAACTTTGCATAGAGTGGATATTATGCACGCTTGTAAATTCATCTTTGGACAGAGAGGATATTAGGGCACACTTCTAAAGGCAGCCAGGGGACGCTCCTAGGCACACTTCTAAATGTAACTTTACACAGGGAGGATATTAGGTACACTTCTAAATTCAACTTTGCACAGAGTGGATATTATGCACGCTTCTAAATTCAACTTTGCACAGAGTGGATATCGGGCACACTTCTAAAGGCAACCAGCGGACGCTACTAGGCATACTTCTAGGTTCAGCTATCCACAGACAGGATATTAGGTACACTTCTCAATTCAACTTTGCACAGAGTGGATATTATGCACGCTTCTAAATACAACTTCGCACAGACAGGTTATTGGGCACACTTCTAAGTTCAACTTTGCACAGACAGGATATAGGGCACACTTCTAAAGGCAACCAGGGGACGGTACTAGGCACACTGGTCTGCCCATTGGTCTGATTAATATTTTCGTTAGTCTTCACAACTGATCCTCTGTTAGGGTGAGAATGAATCAAGAAGGTGTAATGTCTCAAGCTATCCCTACCTTTAATGGTTTAAGAAAGGGGTGTTTGTTTGCTCCAACATTGTTTAACCTATACGCATCAGATGTCGGATGCCACCTAAACAAAGCATCCCTAGTTCCCGCAAAAATTGGCAATGAACAGATTTCATGGGCCGCTTATGCGGATGACTTCATATTAATGAATGTCACCCTCATTGGTCTTAAGAGAATATTAAATAGCTTTACGGAATACATTGAATGAAATTATCTGGTTATCAACCCTAACAAAAATTGTCATACTTAAGTTGTGTAGAGTCCATAAGAAATACTCATTTACTTGGTTAATAAATGAGATAAAGATACAAGCTATGATTCATATGGTCTACTTGGGTTACCCAAATGTGGCCCATCCTAGCAGTGGATTCTACAGGAACTACTTAAAAAATAAAGCCTTATTACTTGCAACACAGATGGGTAAGGTGGATACAAAATATGGTCAGTTTCCGCTTGTACCGGTTATGATGTTTTATGTTGCCAAGGTTATTCCTAGATTACCATATGGTCTAGAACATCTTCCTGATTGGATCCTGGGTGAACTTGAACGGTATGAGGCCTTAATATGGAGGAAGGCCTTTCTCCATTTACCTTGTTGCATCGCTTTTTCGGCTCTAAAATATGAGCTGGGCCTTCAGTCACCTTCTAGTCTGGTGGAGTGTAAGAAGTTGATGCTCAAGAAGAAACTGGTCTGAACAGACATCGAATCTCTATGGACTTCTCAGAACTAACGGAAGGGAGGAACGCGGTAATAAAGGTCTTATCCAAGATCTATGTACAAAATGCCTATCAATCCTGGGAATGATTGGGAGTTCAAAGTCTATCTTATTAACTAACCTCAATTTTGTAAAAAAGATAATCGGCTTTATGATTGGTCTAAAACCATAGATGCAACTACCTGTTCTGAACTATTGTCATATCATTTCCTATAAAAAAGGATATTGGTACACTGGAACCGTACCTGATTCACATTCCAGGGAAACAGGTTAAAAATAACTTTATGCGCTTTTGTTTTAATGTTTTGCCAACTAATGAAACTCTAAATATTAGACTTGTAAATAACACACATGATTTGGGCTGCTGTAGCTATTGCCACAATAACCGACTTACTGAAACCTCGACACATCTATTGAGTCATTGCCCTGCATTAAGTCCTCAGAGATTGCTGTTTTTTGGGAAATAGGTCTCGAATCTTCAATTTGTGTCACTGGATTGGCTATGGTTAAATATGCTCCATGGGGAAAATGCTTCTTTAAAAATGATTGTTGTAAGGTTTTTAAATGACATGTGCAAATGTTCAGTTAATAATTTAAAGTGATTGTTCTCCGGGTATTTCTTTAAAAAAATGATTACTGTAAAGTTCTTATTTGATGTGTGTAAAGGATTTTTTTGTGTTTGTTTCTTCTTTTTCTGCTTTAATGTATCTTAATGGTATTCTTAATTACGAGTATGCATGGAATCATTTTAGCTTATTGTTCGATGAAAGAACTTTGTTCTGTTTTGTTTTAATCTCTCTTTAAAATAATGCTGTAAAGGTTTTTTTCATAAGACCATAAAGAAATACATAAATAAATAAATACTGATTTCCGGTCGGCCAGAAAATAAGAAGTCATAACATGTAGGAAACAGGAGAACAACACAGTTAACAAACATCGTGACACATATGTTCTATCCTGTCAGATAAGGAAAGTAATGCCATGCCAACCAAATGCACTTAATACTCAGTACATATGTACATGTATTGTCTGAAATGGCAAGTTACATTGTCAATTAGGACAATAGGTCAAAGGTTCACATCTCAGCAGGGCAACTAGGTGTTTCACTATGTTTAGGTCAAAACATGAGCAGTAATATTTTGATAATAATAGAACCTACCTATACAGTAAAACGGAAAAACTGTAGCCGCAGGTCGAATGCTCTGTGCTCTTGTTTATAACTCATTGTATGAAACCCCTTTCAGACGTCCTTTGTATAGACATCGTCCTGATTCTGGACATCCCAGAACAAAGTGACATTGACCCCAAGTCTTCCTAACATTAATACATTTTTGCCCACATTCTTCTGAAATAGTAAGAGAGGGGTGTAATGCCTCGATTACTTTCTTGCTATCTTCCCTGCTGTTTGTTAATCCTGCTCTTTCTCGACCCCTCATCCCAGTTCTGACACATGAAAATTAGCTACTTTCCATCCAGCGATTGCAAACTTGCCTTTTTCCTCCTTTTTTTCTTTGTTGACGCCCATCCCATGAAGAACAGCACTTACTCACGATTCATGTGGTACATACTCAAGATGTGGAAATCAAATGAGGCCACAGTGCTGGCACGAGGAAGAGTAAGACTAGGAGTACTGAAGATGGTCATAAGTATTTGGGGCATTACCTCCATGTTCCTCTTCCTCGTTCCTTTGCTTAGACACTAGGCATATCAAATATCTATACTTGACTGAGAAAAACACACAGGCACTGAAATACCCCATGCCCAGTGATACACGTTAATACCAAGCTCAGGAAACTCAGGGACTAATTCACAGAAGCGTTTTGTAATGGCAAATCCCCACTGGAAAATGCTCTGTGAATCAGGGCAGCGTCTAGGAGCTTGCAGGAAAGCAGGCACAAATTGCTGCTCTGCCTGACCCGGAATCTACAGGCGATAATGGCGGACGAAAGATAGCAACAAGGGGCCCTCTTGGCATTTGCCAGTAGGCCAGCCGCCTTCTTGTGGAACGCCTGTGGATCCTGGGCGAACACAGACATTCATTCAGCAGGGAGCCATGTTTGCGCAGCATCTGGCCGGGCAGATGCACACCGTCCCAATTCAGTTGATGTGATGACACCTGACCTCGCCAATTGTCAAAATAAGGGAAGACAAAGCTTTTTCCAATGGGGTTTGCTATTATAAAACGCTTCTGTGAATTAGGCTCTGGTACTCCGTTCTCATAGAGCAGACCTGTGAGTGGACCTTCGTTAAAAAGATCCAGGCAATCACTATTTGCCCTGCATCATTCACTGCTCACTGCTTCCGGCTCTGCCATGGGAGAAGAGTAAGCTGCCTAAAGGGAAACCTCCCAATTTCCAATCATGCCAGGAGGCATCTGGTTGTGGGACGTGAGAGGTTAGCGGGCTCTGTGTGTCTGTTGGACAAAGAGCACCCTGGGCCCTGCATCTGCTGGTATTATGGGCAGAGGTGAGATTATACATAATTGAGGAATAGGTATCCGATTATTTTTTTTAACAATAATATGTCCTTTTTTGGCCTGCATGCTTTTAAATGAATATTTTGTCCTGGGTGTTAGTCTGAGCAGTGCATGTTGGGGATGTGAGTTATGGTTTCAAAGCTTACCATAACTGCGAAATGTCTTTGGTTTTTCAATTTTTTCGCTACAACCATAACATCCCTTTGACAAAGTTTGTTTTTTCTTTCAATTTCAAAGGTTTTCATTAGAGCAGCTTAAACATAACGCACCTTTACCAAATTTATTTTCATTCAGTTTCACAGGTTATTAGTGATACTTACCCATAATGTTCCTATTTGGATTGAATCTGAAAGTTTTTTTTATAACTAAAGAACTTTCATGATGTTCCATTGCTGTATGTAATTCATTATTGTTAATCATTCCACTTTTAACATATCTGAAAGAACTATAATTCTCACCTATTTTTTGCAGCGCATACTGACGTGTGTCACTTTGTTCAGCACATGTTGGGAATGCAAGCCATGGGTGAATTGCTTGGGGGAGAGGTTCAATCCGGACCACTGCCCCATCAAAACACCCACAATAGCTACTGGACCAAGTCTGCAGCATGGTCCAGTTCCCACTGTACTATAATGGGACTGTGGGCCACTGTCCATGGCTTGTGGCCATTGCCCATGACTACAAACCCAGGGGCCTGGGCTTCAGAGATGTCACCGGCCCTGCAAAGTAGCCCACAATAGAGGTTGGGCCTGGCGTGCAGCCTGACCCGGTGGCAGCTATAGCCCAAATCTGAGTCTGTGACCTCACCATGACTTGCTGGCCATAATGCCCGGGCCATGAGATTCAGCCATGTTGAATACACCATGAATCAACCCACAGTAAACATTGGCCACCACCTGTAGCTTAGCGCAGCGGCCACCATTCCTCAATAGTGGGACAGTAGGCCTTTGCTCATGGCTTCCAGCCATGGACAGTGGCCACAATCCCTGGGGCGGGGGCTTCAGCCATGTTCTGGCCCTGCTAGCGATGTCAGACTAGACATTGGGCAATGCTGGAGGCTAGAGCCAGTGCCCACTTTAACCCCATAGCAAGTCCCCTGGTGGCCATTGACAGTGGGACAGACTAACACCACATTTTCAAAAGCATACTTTCGGGACCTGACCAAAGCTCCTTGTGCAAGTTTGGTGCAAATACGGCCAGCAGTTCGGACTGTAGCCTTGAACAAATGTTGTTTTCCCATTCAACTCTATCTGGGTTTTGAATATTTTGGGACACTCCCTACAACCTTGTTGCCCTGTGACGAAAGTACACCAAACATTGCAAAACAATTAAATTCAAAATAATTCAGAGTCAGGGCTTTGTTATTTTTACAAAGTTTCATGTAGATTTGTTGAATGAGGCCAAACGTATAAGCCGTCTAAAAACTGCTACACATATGCATGAATGTCCTCGAACATTTTTAAAGCTTGCAAACATCACACCTATGCCTGTGAACATGTGAGATTTCGCGGACTTGGAAGGAGAAAAACACTTGATTGTTGGCCGTTTCTGGACATAGTCCACCCTATTCTTACCACCTCTCACATTGTAATGTTGTGTTTTTTCATATTTCTTTACCACAGCGTTCGTGGGCTATGTACGCAGTTCACAGATCCAACATGGTGCGCGTTTCAAAAGTTTTGACGCACCTCACATTTCTCAATTAACCAATCAGCCCTTTATGCGATGTCTGCAATTGTTACATGGCTTCCAGATTGGTGCAGAGGCGTTCGTTGATTTAGAATCAGGAAGTGAGTCCGAACAGAGATATCACTGATTTATTTGACCTATATTTTGCCATTTTAAAAATATCTACTGGACAGATTAACACCAATTTAGCAAAAGCATACTTTCTGGACTAGCCCGTCGCTCCTTGTGCAAGTTTGGTGCAAATCCATCCAGTGGTTTGGACTGTATCCACAAGCAATTTTCTCCCCCAATCAAGTCTATACAGATTTTGAAAAGTTTGGGAACCCCCTCTACTACTTTGCCCCCCTTAACGAAACTGCACCAAACTTTGCAAGAAAAATTCAGAGTTGGGTCTATACTATTTTGGCAATGTTTTGTGTGGATTCATCAAAAGGATCTATGTTGTTTTCCTACAAGCCAGTTTTGACAAAGTCAGTTTTCAGGGGCCCCATTTTGGAACTGAGGGAAAACACCACTCCTGCTCCCCATCTTGGAAACCGCCTATAATGAGTTGGACAATCCTGCAAACCCCATTCTCTCCCCAACCTTCCCCCACCCATCTCCCTTGTCTTGTGCGAGGATCAACCCTCTAACACCCAGTTTCTTACCAGGCCCTGCTGCTTCCCCCCCATTACTCCGCCCTTTCCTGCTGTCCCTCATTAGCCCCTCCTTCGAAATCCAACCTTTCTGCCAACCCCGTCCACCTCCTTACCTCTTGCATCCATTCACCACCACTTTCTGCCATTCTGTAGGCATATGCGATTAGCACACACAGCTATTCGGGAAAGAATGGCCATATGTATGTGTACAACCATTTGTTATTCGACAACTATTCGCCAATTGGCCACATAGTGAATATACTGGTCGGTACACTCCTAATTTAGACATTTTTTTTTTATTAGTGTTAATCGTTAAGATTTTTACAAAAAGAGTGAAGTAGAAGACGATAAATGTCATATGTTTGAAGAAGTAAAGATTTAAGTGATCAACAAAGCAAAGAATATCGAAAAAGTCCTTTACTGCTAGTAGACTAAGAAGCTGACACTTGTTGCTCCCCTACAGTTAATGTCTTAGTTGAAAGAAGCAAAGCCTTCACATATTCAAGGATTTTAAAAGTCGCCAAAAGCCATGATGTTCTGTCACCAGCCAGAATTTTGCACCAGCAGGCGTTTTCCTTGCTTAATGAGAATTCTGAGCAAATTTCTCTCAAATAGAGAGCTCTGATCTGTTGTGTTCTGGTACAAGAAAGGAGGAGGTGCCGTATGGACTCTTTTGCTGACTGCTGATCACAGAAACGACACTCGTTTGTTTATGACAAGCCTCTGATTGCTCTGACTTTGTTTGTTTGAAGTAAATTAAGTCTGGCTCTCAGTAGTGTATCAAAGGCTTGTCTAGACAGAAACTTTTTGATGTATGGTTGTAATTCGTTAAGTTTTCTGCTGTTACAGGGCAGGTGGCTTATCAGCTTGTTGTTAGCAGCTACTTCTTTGGTTCTGATCCAATCTTGTTCTTTTAATTTCTTTAGAACGTGTACAGGATTCGTGTGCAGGGCCTCCTCGTCACATTCGATTGAAAGTAATGTTTCTTTGTTCAATTTGGTCCAAAGGTTTAGCATCTTGCAGCTTGAGGCCATAGTTTCCTGTAATATGAAGTTGTAAATCGACGGCTCTTTGGACATTCTACATTTTCAAAAGAGCTTAATGGTGTTGGATTTGACTGTCCCTCCCAGAGACATCAAACTGAGTTCCTGTCTGATTGCCACAACTGAGGTAGGGTTTGGTAAGCCTAGGACAGATCTCCAAAACAGCGCTTTCAATTTAGGCCAAAGTGCCACAGGGATCTTGGGCATAGTGTCAGCGCCATATGTCAGCGTGGGCACCACCTTTAGTTTATAAAAGTCTAATACCGAGATCAAAGAGAAATGGCCAAATTTCCTGTCGATCGCCTTGCCTTGGGCCGCCAGTTCTTTTTGTTTTGGCTTTTAAGGCTTCTTGCATAGCTGTTTCCAACCTAGAACTATCCAGGTAAAGAGTGTCCCTTTGACTGGCAGGGGAAATGTTTTTGTAAGATTTCCATTGGGTCGTTTTTTCTTGCCCCCCACTTTAGCAAAGTGGCACCGTCTAAATGAGGTTACCTCCGGCTGGTTTCTTTTTCGTTTTTTGCCATTTTTGTTTAACTTTGCAATTTGCCCCTCCCAGTGGGCCAAGGTTTGAATGTCATTGCTGTGAGCGTTGTTGCAGTGAATCAGTGCCTTCACAGTAAATGTGTTTCCCGGGTGCACAGCAACACAATCATTGGGCGGGGTCCGTTGATCCTGATGCTTTCGGATCTGTGCGTCGGCGTAATTCGGCGCCAGCAGCGGTCACCGAGAGAAAGCTGACCCCCTGCTGCAGAGATCTTCCCGAGTTCAACTCGGATTCAGGCTCTCTCCGCTGAGGATCCCCCTCTCCCACCCCATGCGACTCCTGATGTGGCAGCACGCCATTGTTGTTGCGGCTCTTCCCGGCAGCCTGGCCTCCCATGTCACTCGGTGGCTCCCCTATGGGGGCCCCCGGCGAGGTAAGCAAGACCTGGGTGAGCTGGGAGAGCTGGGCGGGCGGATTCTGATGTGGGGGGTTTGGAGGAGCAGTGTGGTGGGCCTCCACTAAGGGCAGAGGGAGCATTTTTACTGGTGTAATGCCGGTATCAAGGATCAAATTTAGCAGCACCATGGTGGAAAAGGCTGCAGAATGTTCAGTACTTACAACGGTGGTGGTCACCAGTTTTTCTTTCAACATAAGTTGTCTCTGCTCATGTTTTTTTGGAGCAGTTATCGTCAGCTCGATCAACGGCAAGCCCTCCAAGAGGCGGGGTCTCGAGCTCCTTAGGCGACGGCTTTCATTTTCATGCGTTGGAGAGTCCACGCAGCATGTCGACCTGTCAAGCCTGCCAGGCATGACTGCAGGACTGTCACTCTGCGTTCACTCCGCATCCGCTCAGCGGACAGAGTGAGCTTATGTATGGGTCCTCCCACACCACTCCACTCCACTGTAGAAAGCGCAGACAGACTCCAAAATGACTGGAAGAGTTCAGGAAAGACTCAGGGTGTACTGCAGGACTGTCACTCTACGTCCACTCCGAGTCCGCTCTGTGGACAGAGTGAGTTTATGTATGGGTCCTCCCACACCACTCCACTCCACTGTAGAAAGCGCAGACAGACTGCGAAATGACTGGAAGAGTTCAGGAAAGACTCAGTGTGGACTGCAGGACTGTCACTCTATGTACACTCCTAATCATAACATGGCCTTAAGTTGTTAGTCCGAACTGTGCTGGGACTCCTAGGGCCTCATTACGAGTGTAGCAGATTTTTGGTCTCGATTACCGCAAGGCCTAATGTTTTATTTTTTAACCAACCTTCGACTGAATAAGCAATTCAAAGCCAAACGTTACACCCATAGTTATAATGCTGGACCCACGACAGTACAGTTGTAGGAAGCTGGTGTACATGAATTGCCTGGCTTCGGCGGGGCGGGACGAGTCAGGCTTTCTTTCGGCCAGGGAATGCTATAATGTAGATGTGGAGTTGGCTGGAATATTCGTTTGTGAGAAGAGTGGGGTCTCAAGTGGTATTTGGAAGTGGGGCATAAGGGAGCAGATGTTTGAGGCATCAGAGTATATCAATAGGATTTTAGACATTGATTTGCATGGATGTGGCGGGCAAAGTGCCAAGCGGTGTCTGGGGAATGGTTGCTTATGTTTGTTTATTTATATAGTGCTCCACACCCTGAGGTATCTGGGCATATGTGCCCCAAATTGTCAGAGGGAGAACCGAAACGAAATTGCTCCCAACACAAATTAATTTGCTTGAAAAAACACTGTTCTGTTCACAGATGCATGTGCACACTGAGAGAAGCACTATCCAAAATAGTATATTTACAAACTTACATAGCATTTGTGACAGTGTTATAGATGAAAAGTTGGACCACTCCTCCTAGGAGCGTGCCTCATTTAATCAGAATAGGGGCAGCCACCCCTGCGTCAGGGGCAGGAATCACACAGGCAAAGGTGGGAAGGATAGGCAGATGGAAGTCTGATTGCTTGGAATGATATGCACGCCCTCATTTATTATTATGTGTCCTCTTTAAAGAATATGCCTAACCCAGACCTGTTTTCTTTTGAGCAACAGAAACATGGTTTCCTGGCAAGAATAAATGCTCTGGGCGGTGGGAGATTCGTTGATAAGAAGCTGTACTGTTGGACAGCAATGGAGGTCTATTACAGAAGCATGTAGCCATGGGTGGGGGTACATCGGTTGACCTGATCAGCACTGGGGTGGAGCTCAGGGGTATGTGGCTATACCAGTTCGGATTGATAGTCTACAATTTATTTGGCAAGAATAAATGCTCTGGGCGGTGGGAGATTCGTTGATAAGAAGCTGTACTGTTGGACAGCAATGGAGGTCTATTACAGAAGCGTGTAGCCATGGGTGGGGGTACATCGGTTGACCTGATCAGCACTGGGGTGGAGCTCAGGGGTATGTGGCTATACCAGTTCGGATTGATAGTCTACAATTTATTTGGCACAGTTAGTTGGCCAAAGGCCAATGCGTTAGCTGTACACGTGTCAATGATATGGCCTGTCAATGGTGTTGTCCATTCGGTTATCTTTAGTTGAGTGAAATATCATGGCTAGCCAACGTTTTTCCCTAGGAAGTCATGGTACAGTGCGCAATCATTTCAAGAGAGCGATGGGCTGATCGCCATTCAATCACCTTTGGCCAGCTCATGTCAGTTCTCTAAATTTATTATGTTTACTTGTTCAATCAGCTTTCAATCAGGGCTGGACTGCTCCACCCGGACACCGGGACATCCCTGGTAGGCCTCCGGCCTGTAGGGCCTCTTTTTGAGCGGAAGGATACACATGCACATAACATGAAGCACATCGCGTGATTTTGCCTCAGCTCCCCCTGGGTGGTTTACCTTGAATTGACTGCCACCACCGACCGAGGCAGGTGCTGCACATTTATTTATTTCCCAGCAGCCAGGCTGGGCCCACGCCTGCGCATGAGGGCCTCCTGGGCTGGGCACCGGATGGGAACCGCACGTGACCTGCTGCAGCCCGGGCTGCGTGCACAGTGCACACATTGGCAGGTCAGCAGGGCAGGCTGCAGGCAGCTGGCCCGGGCTGCCTGAGGCCTTGGCAAGCCGCAAGATCCAATGTCGATTGACTGTCAGGTAAGCAAGACGCTGAACTTAGCGACGATATCACTATCATTGAAGGACCTTTCTCGAGATTGTGTGATCTTTAGCTCGAGGATATCGTTCCTTGAATAAATAACTACCCTAGCCTGCCCCTCCATTAAGTTCCTGTAGTCATTATATTAATTAGCTCCCATCAGCAGGTGGGTGCACAATCGGGGGTCTTCGAGTGACAGCATGCCCGTCTTCATTGTCAGCCTGAGTGGGCCTCACTGGCATTCTTAGGGATTTCTTTCCTAACAGGGGAAAGCATTTGTACTGGGGAAACATGGGAAAACGCTGATTTTGGTACAGCAGCACTCATGCTGTGCTGTTTTATTGCGAGACACATTAGGTATGAAATGGCTACAGTGTGTGATGGTTTGCTCATTCGCCAGTCCCAGAATGCAGCATCACAAGAAAATGAATGAGTGGTCTCGAAGAAAGACATTAAACTCAACGGTTCCCTACCTCGCAACTCACCCCCCCCATGCCCTCCTCAATGCTGCATGCATGTAGGATACCATGCACGCTTGTGGATGCACACACAGTGGGGCCTGGCCATGAGCATATTCAGCGACAACAAATGACAATATTGTTTTTCTAACTCTGGTTCACTAACGCTTGTTTTGTAAAAATAATGGTGATAAACAAAACTGCACGTTCCAGAATGCAAAGCGCGGTTGCCTGAAATGTGCAGAACTGCCTGAAGTGGGACACTCTCCATTTATATAATCATAGTATTTATAAATGTCATTATCCCTCTGTGAGTGCAAGGTACTGCACTGGCCCTTCGGTCTCAATAGGTATTATGTCAGATGTATTGTTTTTTTCTGAGATGTGTAGGCTGTCGGGCAGCAGGAGGATTTACAATCTGCACTGTGCGCTCTGCAAATCAAAGATGATTATCAGAGGAAACGCCCAGACACAGGTTTTGTGCGCACATAGCATAGGGTGGCCAACTCTGATAGTCTGTTGCGGGACACTTGCCCACAAGGCGGTGATGACGTCACAACGTCATTCACGTTTGGCCTGCCCTTTTTTAATTACATTTTTTTTAATGGCTCTTAATTCATGGCTTAATTGAAATGCAAATGGTTTGTCCTTGGGAGGTGATGGTCACGTTTTTAAACTGCAAACATGACCATCATGACCCCAGGAACAAAGCATTAGCATTTAAATGACAGCTCGACCCTTAGGCTCAAAAGGAGCCAGGGCTGCAGAGCCGCCCGGAGAAAGAAAGCAACAGGCGGCAGCGCCGTGCTGTGTACATGGCTACTTCATTTTGCAGAGTGGCTGTGCTGGTGGAAAGTTGTTCTGACGCAAGTAGGGACAACCTGCGTCCTGCACAGCCACTCTGCAATCTGCGGGACAGAGTCCCTAATCGCGGGACAATCCCGCGAAATCCAGGACAGTTGGCCACCCTAACATAGCGTTATGTTGGTTGAGCGTTCCTTCAACAGGATTGCGCATAGCCAGTGGTTTAACCAATCATGTTATGTTACCCCTAGGGGATTTGTGGAGCACTCGTTCTGACTGGTTTTCTGCCTAACATTCCAGAGTGTGATGGTTGCGAGTGGGACTGTGTGAACATAAGCTGGTGGGAGAGATATGTGCTGGAACTTGTGCACACGATCTGTAAAGATAATGGTTTAGTTAAAAAAGAGGTGGTTTTGTTCGCAATATGTGCAGAGCCATATCACAAATCCCAAGTGCTTACACCAGAGAGGAACCTATCAGCGGTTTATAATGTAGTGTTTCAGGAAATTCCAAAGTGAAAGACTCAGCTATGGGATTTACAGGCAAGGTTTGGGCACAACTGGAAACTCTTTGAGCTCGCTTCAATGAAACCGTACCATCAAACATTGAACCAAAAGAAGCATTGGCAAAGCCAGCAGTTTTGGCTTGTGAATAATGTTACGTTGTAAACGCACGCATGCGCAAGTCTCGTTCTAGGCCGCGCGTGCGCTCTAGGAATAAAAGCGTTGCATACAGCAGTTGCCGCCGGGACCTCACAAACGGCAGACGTGTCTCTGTGTCTCTATGCATGAGTGCGTGTATGCGTGTGAATGAGGCGGCCCGAGGTATGGGTTTAGCCACAACATTGGCAGCGAGGACAACTGCCACGAGAGAGCTGATTGATGCGTGTGCATATCTTTCCTCCGACCCAGTCTGGACCCGACACGTAAGGTGGCGGCCAACTTTGATTTTCGGCTCGTGACGCAGTAGCGGCCCGCAAGGGTGCTCGTGCACTGCCCCCGTGCTAGAGAACATACCATACTCAATTTTTTTAATCCTTGTGGTCCTCCAGTCCGGAGGGCCACACTTCTGGTCCGTGAGGACCATTTCTTCATGGCATGGTGGAGGAGAGGCTGACCAGGCCCAGAAACACAGCCATTTGACTATGCTGAAGGCGGGTTCCACCACATTGTCACCGTCTATACGCCCAAGTACGTCTACGCTCGAGAAGATCAGGTTTGCGGCCACCATCTTGAAGGGAGGTGCCTGTGCGACCTGCGAGTATGGGCGACAGCGACGGCGATGCGCCTGCACCAGCAAGAGTGGCCCGGCGACAGCATGGATCTCTAGCACCCATGCAAGAGTTTGACACTTCCGGCCCACCCTCCAAGTTGGGCCCCAAATGGCTCTTATGGATAAAGAAATTAGACATGTTTTTCAGAGCGACAGGGGAGGACGATGATGACGCGAATGTTGCGACGTTATTATATTCGGCAGGTACGGAGGTTTTGCGGATACATGAATCTTTGAACCTTCAGGTAGTGACTTATGTCGCTGTCAAAACCGCGCTCCAAAACCACTTCATCCCACTATCAAATGTAGATTTCGACAGATTCATAATGTGAGGGGGAAACAACATGATGAAGAGTCCCTGGACCAGTTTTGCACACGTCTGCATCAACTGTTGAGCACCTGCAGGTGGGACAATGAGGGGGTAATGATTCGGAACCAAGTTATACAGGGATGCAGCTCCAGCAAGCTGGGAAGGCAGATCCTGCGAGAACCAGGCATGACATTAACACAAATATTGGACAGTGGCAGGGTGTAGGAGCTCTCAGAGAGGAGAGGCGCGAAAATGGACGCTGCTGTATGCCCGTGCAAAGGAGAGGAAGCGTTTGCCATAGGGAAATCAACCCCATCCAAAGCACGCTGTAGCCATAGGCGCCAAGAAGCATCATCCACACAGTGCACCCCAGCAGTGTACCAGTACGGTGGGTACGACTTACCTCACTCGGAAGACTGTCAGGCGAAGACAAGAGTCTGTGGGAGGTGCAGCATGCCTGGGCACTATGTGAGGAAGTGCTGTGCGGCCGCTCCGGTGACAATGCACAGAGGGCCTGCAAGAGCAAGTGGAAGTAGTTTCAGGAGGCAACAGAGCATCGCCACACTGGAACAGGATGCTCGGAGGCTAAACATGGCAGAAGAGGAAGAAGACGACGAAGAGATCTTCTTTATCTCGAACCTGGCCACTGGTGCCAAGAAAAGGAGGCAACCCACATGCGTCGTTGACATTCAGGGTGCCCCCACAACAGTACTGATCGACATGGGGGCCTCTGTGTGTGTGTTGGCTACTGAGTACTGCAAGGCCAAATCGGGCCCACCGCCATTAGATAAATCAAAGGCCAGAATTTACACTTTTGGGGGTGACACACCGCTGCTGATACAGGGTGTATTCGTCACGCCTGTGACACATGGGAAAAATACAATCAAGGCGCGTTTCTACATCACCGACGTTAGTCCGCACTCACTGCTAAGCTGGGCCGCATCGGAGGCCCTCAATATCGTACATTTTGCACTGGCAGTATACCAGGTGGACGTTGACCAACTTCTTGACAGGTTTTCAAACATCTTCCACAGGGTGGGCAAACTATAGGCAGCCCCAGTACGTTTACATATTGATGAGACAATAAGGCCCATAGCGCTCAAACACCGAAGAATACATTTTCACCTAAGATCACAAGTAGAGAAGGAACTGCAGTCGCTCATCGAGATGGACATTATTGAAAGAGTCGAGTGGCCGACTGCTTGGGTCTCGCCCATTGTCGTAGCGCCAAAACCTAAACAAACAGGTCCCATCCGCATCTGTGTGGACATGCGACTCCCGAACGCTGCCATCAAACGGGAACGCCATATCACTCCGACTCTGGACGACTTTGTGGGCGAGCTGCAAGGGGCCAATGTTTTTTCAAACCTCGACCTGCGGTCTGGGTATCATCAGTTAGAACTCCACCCGGACCTGCGATACATAACAACATTCACCACTCATGAAGGGCTATACCAATTCAAATGCCTCAGCTTTGGAGTGTTCTCTGCTGCTGAAGTATTTCAGAATACCAAAAGAGGAGCATTAGCGGGCCTGAAGGGACTGCTCAACATGAGCAATGACATTTTGGTATTTGCAGCATCCCAAGGGGAACACATGAAGCGGCTAGAGATGACTGTACAGAGGCTGTGAGAGCTAGGCCTCACACTCCATCGTGGAAAGTGCTAGTTCTTTCTTGATCGCATCGGTTTCTTTGGATTTATATTTCATGCTAATAGAGTATCACCTGTCCCAGAGAAAGTCCAAGACATTTGGGAGGCCGCAGCGCAATCTCCTACCGAGGTGCACAGCTTCCTCGGAATGGTTCATTATTGTGGATGGTTTATTAAAGGTCTTGGATCACTGTCAGAGCCGCTCTGAGTCCTGACAAAGAATGACGTACCATGGACATGGGAAAAAAGGGAACAGGAGGCATTTCAAGACATAATGAAAGCACTCTCAGACCAGGACACCATGGCCTATTTCGACCCTACTGCCGAGTCAGAGATAGTGTTGGACGCTAGCCCGGTGGGGTTGGAAGCTCTACTCATGCAAGCAGATGCCAGAGGGAACCTGCGCCCAATCGCCTATGCTCGTAAGGCCCTAACGGACACCGAAAGACGATATTCACAAATCGAAAGGGAGGCGCTAGCGATCTTGTGGGGGTGCCAGCGTTTTCGCCTCTATATCCTGCTGGGGAAACCAGTAGTGGTGGTGACAGACCATAAACCCTTGATACCAATTTTGGCAGGTGTGTCGTCAAAACCCCCACCACGCATCAAGCGTTGGATGCTTGCTCTCATTGAGTATGGAGTAAAACTGGTGTACAGACCTGGTACAAACAACCCGGCTGACTACCTGTCCCGCCACCCGAACAGCAAAAGGGGGCAAGGTCCGGGAAAACTGGTGGAATTTCAGGAGTTCGTTCACAATATTGTCGAGAGAGCCATGCCCGTGGCACTGTCAAGGGAGGTTGTAGCCAAAGAGTCCACAAATGACGAAGTCTTCAAGATCATACAGTCTGCCATACAGAGGGGAGAATGGAAAGAGGTGTTCAAAAACAACACAAGGCGAGAGGACAAAGCACAGAGAGATATACCGCTATGTGGAAGGTAGGAGATGAACTTTCTATCTCTGATGATGGCCTACTGCTGCGAGGGCGACAAATTGTTATCCCGCACTCACTGGTATCCCGAGTCCTGGAGCTAGCGCACACCGGTCACCAGGATGCCGCCAGGACGAAAGCACGGCTGAGACCAAAGGTGTGGTTCCCTGACCTAGAAAGCCAGGTGGAGGGACATGTGCGGAGGTGCCTGCCGTGTCAAGCAGCAAGCCCAGCGGAGAGGGCTCCCCCATAAACTCAATGGACAGGAGTGAAAGTCCCTGCAGCACATTTCATGCGGACTTTGGCTCGACTGGGAGGGGTATGTACTTTCTGGCCGTAGTCGACCAGTGGTCAAGGTACCCTGAAGTCGAGTTAGTGGACTCAACAGCAAGTGACCACACAATCTTATTACTTGAAAAGATGTTCGCAACTCACGGATTCCCAAAGGTCATGCGCTCCGACAATGGGCCACCATTCACGGGGAATCAGTTTGCTCAATACATGAAGGAGAGGGGGATACAGCACAGGAAGGTAACGCCACTCTGGCCCCGGGCCAATGGGGAAGCGGAAAGATTCATGAGAACATTGAATAAAGTATTCTGCATCTCGGCAAATGGGGGAGGCGAGCTGAAGAAGAACATGTTTGAGTTCCTACGAAAATATAGAACAACCCCCCACCAGTCGACAGGGGTCGCTCCGGCTGAGGCCATGTTTGGACGCGAGCCAGGTGTGATTGACGATGACAGGGTTCGACAGGAAAGAGCAGCCAGAAATGCGAAGGAGAACGTGAGGAGAGGCCTGCTGGAAAAGGAGGTAGCAGTAGGGGACTCTGTACCCGTCAGGAACCACCGACCGGAAGGGAAATTGTTGCTCAGGTACGAGCCACAACCCTGGACAGTCACCCACGTAAAAGGGATGATGGTAACAGCTGCCAGTGAAAGAGGGACCGTAACTCGCAACAAGTCTTTCTTCAAGAAAGTGGAGGTACGCCACTGGGAAGAAGTGCTGGAGGACGCCCCCAGACCATAGGAAAGGGCAGAAACCCCCGAAGTCGAGAGGCCGGCAGACACACCACCCAGAGTCGTTGCAACGCTGCCGACCACAGGGAGTAGCAGCCGGTACCCAGCGAGACATGGACGCCAACCACCCGTACGCTTCCAAGACTATGTCATGGGCTCAGGAGACTGAGCTGGCAATCTGCCCAGATCAGTGACCCACGTTGGGTCGGTTCAAAGTTGTGTTGGTCTATGTTGTTTTGCTTAAAGAAAAGGAGGGATGTTACGTTGTAAAGTAAACGCATGCATGCGCGAGCCTCGTTCTAGGCCGCGCATGCACTCTAGGAATAAAAGCGTTCCGTACGGCAGTTGCCGCCGGGACCTCACGAACGGCAGATGTGTCTCCGTGTCTCTATGCATGAGTGCATGTATGCGTGTGAGTGAGGCGGCCCGAGGCATGGGTTTAGCCACAACAAATAAGTATTAGTCTTTTACCAGGCACTGCTGTTAGATGCCCAGGTACTTGCACCACTGTGCACCTGCTACCATCAATTAATACCACCACGGGTGGTCCTGGCAAGTGCCTTTGCTGACACAAAATCCCTAACTGTTGGCATTGCCCATGCTTGTTATATATGTCAGAGTTATGCGTCCATTTGGTGCAAGAGCGATAAATAGCAGCTGCGCCTAAATCACCCTCTTGCTGTATGAGAGGTTCCAAATTGGCTGTCGCGCCACTGTGGCCACGCCGAAAGGGGCTCTGCCGTGGACTCTTCCATTCCATACCCGCCCCTTTCCAATCCCCCTACGCCACCTCGCTCTGCGCTGGAAATGGAAGAGGGAATCCGCTTAGGACTTTGGCTCCCAAATGCATGGTGGCCTACTTTCCATATTTTCACATAAACAGGATCCACCAGTCTCAAGCAAGCAGAGTCCCACGTGTTCCATATATTACCTCACCCGTAGCACCTGGGGGTTTACCACGTGATGCTAATAGCTATAATGCCCCTTTCTTCTGGCCATTACCACTCAGCACAAATATCAGCATGCAGCATTATCACACTCCCCACCTCACTCATTATGTATGCTCTTTCCAAGGTAGTTTTCAGATAATATAGCAGTAAGGGTGAAACTCTAGAACATGCCCCATACTGCAAACCCAGCACTGCAATGCCAGGCTCACACACTTTGGGTAAGTGGTGAAGCCGGGATTTGATCTGAGTCTGCAATGTAGGCACTTAACCACATATCTATATATCACATAGTATTCATCTCCAGTGAATACTGATATGTGTTAAAGCAGTGTTATCCCAGACCTACCATTATATCTTTCTTTTTAAAGATTACATAAAACAATACACAAATCACATAACAAATCAACCTTCTAAAATATAAATCATTATAAAAACATGTTAAGCAAAAGAAGTGTGATCGTATCTTTATTTTCGCCATCATAAAACATGAAGGGCAGCCGGCAGGCCAGACATCTGTCCAGGAATGGCAGGTAAAGTCAGGGTTTGGGAACAGGAGCAGGTAGTCCGGTGTCCTTGGTGATCTCCGAGGAGTTGCAATCATAATGCTCGTAATGTGGCCCGCCATTGTCTGTCTGGGGCATCACTCCAGCAAGAGGAGGGGGCAGCCTGATGCTGTGAAGCACTGGCCATGTGGCTCTATGTAGCAAAGGGTACTGCTGTGCTATAAAACAGGACGCCCATGCTCAGTGCCAAGCTGCCAGCGTAGGAAACCACTCTCAGTTTAAAGCAGCACCTATGCACATTTCTGAAAGCACTCCTTTTCGCTGCTAGATACTCATTTTGCCCCCTCTTATATCCAAAAGCAAGGGGCCAGGAAAGTCCATTCACCACCCATACGCTTGAGGAAGTAAATTGCCACCAGTTAGCCTCCAAGAGTCCTTCTTCTTTCTCACGAAAAGTAATCCCAGACAGGACACATGCCTGCTTATTCCTTTCAAAGGAAGCTGACCTCTGTGCCGGGATGCCGTCTCTGCACCACAACTTCTGAGCAAGAGATACTCCAGGGGCATTAGCAACGGTGTAAAGATGGCCTTTCCAGCAACCTTTTAAGCAAGCATTGGCAATGCCAACTGTTTGGCCTTTTATGTAGGCATGGGAAAGGCCCTTGCCAGGCACAGCCGTAGTGGTATTAACGACCCATTGTTGGTAGCAGGTGCAAAATGGCTCGAGTTCCTGGGCATCTAATAGCAGTGCCCGGCAAAAGCTTCAAACCTATGCACAAGCTAAAAATGTTGGCTTTGCCAATGCTGGTTCTAAACAGGACTTCAGTGGCTTTGCCAATGCTTGTTTTTAACAGGGCTTCAGTGAAGGACACACAGAGTGCTTATAAATTGAGTGGCTGAAGGCAGGCCTGGTAATACATTTTTATTACACCAGTAGCATGTTTACAGCTCCAATTAAATAATTCCTCCCTAGCTGTACTCCAATGCAATAGTTTTGGTTTATAGATGGCGCAAGCGTCACCCAGTAGCCCAAACTACAAATGGGAAAGCCCTCTTAAGCTAGTAGTGTAGATAATGCTCTGCACACTTTTCTCACCTAAAATACCGTTATTGCTCTTAAGTTCTATGTTTTTGAGTGTGTGCCATTTAGCCTTCCTGTATATTTCTAGTTTTCGTCCTTATAAAGAGGTGCCTACAATGACCAGAATACATCTGATGTGAGCCTTACAGCCAGGACTGGCTGATTATTTCAAACCTCACAAGAAAAGTATTTTAGTCATTGGGCCTCATTAGGACCCAGGCGGTAAGGGGTTTACGGCGGCGTAAACAGCGCCGACCCTTACCGCCTGATTCCGAGGTCCCTTAGCGCCATGGAGGATTTAACACCTGCTTTTAGCAGGTGTTAAAATCCATGGCGCTAAGGGACCATGTTGTTAATTACGCCACCGTAATTTACGGTGGCTTAATTAACGCCTTCCCCACTCCCATTATGCCCTATGGGGCAAAAATGGGAATGGGGAAGGGTAAATGGGTCAATGGGGACATACCGCCCCGCCAACCTCGGAATGGGGCGGTAAGTCCGCCAACCACCATGGCGTAAACGTAGTTTACGCCATGGTGGTAAAGGTACGACCCAGGCGGTAACTTACCGCCTGGGTCGTAATGAGGCCCATTGTTTAACACCGCAATGTATTTCCTAGCATCTAAGTGCTGAAACCCATGTTGTACAAAATCATCCCTTTCCAAAGGTGAGCGCCTTGCCCCTGAAGTCGTGCAAAAAAGTGAACACGTTGTTTTTATGGCAACCAATCGCACACAGCGCAGACTATTCTATTGTTAAGTTTAAAACCAAGGTTTATGCTGTAACAGGCCCATCCAAGCGAGCTGTAAGGTGCCAGAGAAATGGACTGTTCCCACTCATCATTACACACGTGCACCTGCCATGATAACAATAATGCATTGCTTATATAGTGCTATACACCCATAGCTCTCGGAGCGCTGAAATACCAGAAGACATCAATATTTCACAGAGTGGTACTTAATTTATAGACCCTGGAAGGATGAAAGGCGAGTTGATCCTGCCGTGATTCGAACCTGCCACACAAGGATGCACACAAGGGCGAGTGCTTAGCTCACTGTGCTATCTAACCAGCTCAAAGGGGTGCCAAATAGGTGGCTTAAAAGAAACAGGATGGGAGTGAGGAATTACCCACAGCCTGCTAAGCCTTGCTGGAAGGGGTGGACTGGCCTATAAGGAACACTGGAGATTGCTCACTAGGCCTCTGTACTCTGGGCCTCTTCTGTATGGTGATATATTGTATTTTCACATTTTCTCAAAGGAAAAGGGTTGGGCTTGCTGAAAATGTGTAATATGGGGCCACTTTGAAAATTATTTCCAGGGCCTCTTTTGGTCCCCAGTCCACCCTTGCTTTCAATGTATTTTGACTTTGCGTATTAATATTCTTGGTCTTATTTCTCATTTTCCAAACGTCTCAGAGAAATTATGCAACTCTGTGGGTTGTTTCTGGATAAATGCCACTTAGTAAATGGATCATCCTTTCCCTGGCAGACCCTGCTCCTCTTTTTCATTATGGGCTTTGGTCTTTTTTTTTCTGATCCCCTGGGCGAGAGGCCATCTCATTATCACATGGCAAGTGTTTGTCAGGGTGAAGCTGCGGGTGCTGTTATTTTGTTGGTTCCATTTTGTAATAGATACCGCTGCCAATGTGTTGGCCCTTGGTCCAGGAAAAGGGCTTCTGGAGGTAGGGGTCCAAATGTCACCCCCTCCACGCCACTGCACAATGCCCGCCACACAACACTGCCCAACTTTCTGCCACTACTCGCTAAGCCAATCTGATGTTTTCGCTTCCTTCCCCTCTCCCACCTATGTAACTACTACCTATGTAACTACCTGCTTGTGTGTCCTTGTCTATTATATGTGCGCCCTATGGTCCATGTGCATGTTCACTCGGTATAAGAATTAAATAATAATAATAAGCGCAATTTTGCTGGCATTTTCTACTGCCAATGGCACATTTTGGGGCCTATTGTTTTCTGGGTGTTCCCCCTTTGCACCTCGCCTTTTTGTTCGCAGTACCACTCTCCTGACCCTTTGCTTCCCCGCTTCCCTGGTCTTGGCATTTTTAGTTGTGCTCAGAGCGTCGTTTGACGTCCCAGTGACCTCCCTCCAGTGGTTTGTACGCGGGCATTCTGCGGCCGGCAGTCGGGCGCAAAACGATGGCTGGGCATAGAGGCCACGAATATAATTTCTTTTCACGGTGACACTTCGAGCGCTTCGACTACAGCCCAGGCTGCCTCCTCATTTCTCAGGATATTATTCTCGCTGACCTTTTTCATTAGATCTGATTTCGAAGCTTCTGTTCGATTTCTTATGTGGAGAATTTTTTACACTTTGCCCATCTTTTTTCATTATTAAGTGTCACGTGTGTTATGTCCTGCGTTGTGCTGGAGGCCCAGCACGAGGGGCTGGCTCCGGTCCAAGAAGGCCGCATGGCCTGGGCGCGGCCTCGGCAGGGGAGCTCAAAGAAACCACACACACACGCTGGCTCAGCTTCGCCCGGAACTGCCTCCCACTCAGGGGGCGGGGCTTTTATTAACATGCCCTACGTCACCGCGCTGCGGGACGTAGGGCGGATATAACATTCCTCCTTTATTTCAACATGACGTAAACAACATCAACGTAAACCGCATGCTCAACTATAACACTTCTGCCACTGCTGGGGAAATTAGCATACATAGTCATTCAGCCTCGCAGGCGGCCGCGTGGCCTTTCTCAGGCTGTACCGCTTCGCTTGGGGGCTGTCCCCGCTCGGCTCGTCAGTCTGCTCACCTTCAGTACATGTGTCCTCACTGCTGGGTAGTCTCGGTGATTGCCAGCTGCAATCCCCCGCAGATCCTTCCTGGGGGTCTTGCGCCGGCACGTCGCTGCTTTGTTGCTCGTTGTCGTCGTGGTGCCCTTCGCCATCCGTCCAGAGGTGCTGGGGCACGGGCTTGAACCAGGAGGCGTTCCTTGTTACTTCCCGACCTCCCCGTGTGACCGTTATCATGGTCCCACGCCGGTTGCTGATAGTCCATGGCAGTTCGTCATACCTGGTGTCCATCTTGGATTTTGTGGGGTTTCGCAACATGATGACTTGGTCGCCCACTCTGTGGTTCGAGGGCCTTGCTCTTCTCTTGGCGCTCATGTGAGCATTGGCACGTGTTCTCCTCGTTTCCACACGTGCATGGTCGATGTCATCAGGGGTTCTGCTTGGATGATGGGGAATCGACGAGTTGATGACAGTTCCGAACATAAGGTCAGCGGGTGGTATGCCCGTGGTGCTGTGGGGGGTGACACGATAGTTCCTTAGGAAACGGAACAGGTCGA
Source organism: Ambystoma mexicanum (assembly GCF_040938575.1). Lineage (NCBI taxonomy): Eukaryota > Metazoa > Chordata > Amphibia > Caudata > Ambystomatidae > Ambystoma > Ambystoma mexicanum. The sequence continues at coordinate 837,219,906 of NC_090923.1, forward strand.
TCCTCCATGGGCTGCCGTTTGCCTTAGATACTCGGAGTACCTTGTTGATAGTTCTCATGAAACGCTCGACGTCCCCATTAGCTTGCGGCCACCTTGGCATGATATGGTGGTATTTGATGCCCAGTTCCTGTAGGTATGACCTGAATTCCTCCCCTGTGAATGGGGGTCCATTGTCACTCTTAATGGTCGTGGGCAGACCATGGGTGGCAAACATCTTTTCTATCACCGGGATGACCACTTCCGCGGCGGTGGACTCCAGTATCTCGACCTCTGGATATCGTGAGTGGTCATCGATTGCCACCAGTAGATGTAGCCCCTCTCTGATTTTGCACAAGTCAATGCTGATCGCTTCCCATCGTGCCCGGCCACGCTCGGCCGATAGGATCGGTTCTGGGTCAGGGGGTCCACTCGTTATTTGGCAGGGTAGACATGTGTTCACTAAGTCCTCCACTCGATCGTCAATGTGAGGGAACCAAACCCTGTGTCGGATCCGTGCCTTTGTCCTTGCAAGCCCTTGGTGTCCTTCATGCGCTAGGGCAACTATCCTGTCTTGCAGCCTTGGGGGTATGATGATGCGGTCTCCCCTTAGCAGGAGCCCTCCCTCAGTGATCGAGAGGTCTTGTCGAACCGTGAACATGCCTGCTAGGAACGCCTTGGCCCCCTCGGTTCTATTGCGGGTGTGCGACATGAAGTCTTTCCAGTTGCCTGACAAGATGGCATCCTTTACCAGATCGCAACATGGGTCATTCTGGGTTTCTGTCGTAATGTCCTCGATGTTTATCGCTCTGGGCCTCATGGTGTGGACCACTTGACAGATGTGCTCCTCCGTTTCTTCGGCGACTAACACTTCCTGCTGGGTGGCTGGTCGTGGGTGTCTCGACAGGAAGTCCGCGGGGTTGCCGCTGCCCGGTTGGTAGACAAGTTCGAAATCATATTGCTGGAGGTGTAGCAGCCACTTGGTGATTCTGGCTGGTGGGTGTGCCGATGACCCAATGAAGATTGGTAGCAGGGGCTTGTGGTCGGTGATCGCCGTGAACTTGCGCCCATATAGGTACATGTGGAAATGTCGACATCCCCATAGAACGGCAATTGCCTCCTTCTCTATGTGGGAGTACCTTTGTTCCGTTGCAGTGAGTGCCCTGGATGCATAAGCAATCGACCTTTTTGTACCCTCTTTCGTGACCTGCATCAAGATTGCTCCGAGTCCGACTGGGCTGGCATCCACAAATAGTTCTGTCGGGAGGTCCGTGTCGTAGTAGGCCATCCTGGTGTCCGTTGACAGGGAGTCTTTTATGTTCTCAAATGCCTCCTGGCATTCGGGTCCCCAGTCCCACTTGGTGCTGGCCTTTGTTAGCTCCCTCAGTGGTTCGGATAGTGTTGCTAAGTTCCGAATGAATCTGCCACAGTAGGTGGCCATACCCAGGAAACTGCGCACCTCGGTGGGAGTCATGGGGGGGCTGGCAGCTTGTATGTCCGCCACTTTCTGGGGATCAGGCGATATGCCGGTGCGGTCGAACCGGTATCCAAAAAACGTAATTTCTGGTTTTAGGAATTCGCACTTTTCTCGATGGATTGTGAGTCCGGCGCTTTCCAACCTGCCCAGTAGTGCTTTCAGTCTCACGATGTGTTCCTTGATGTCCGGTGCATGTATCAGGATGTCATCGCTCACGTTCAGTACCCCTGGTATGCCTCTGATGACCTCCTGGATGGTTTGTTGAAAAACCTCCGCGGCCGACGATATGCCGAAACTCAGGCGCTTGTACCTCCTCAGGCCCAAATGGGTTGAGAACGTGGTGATGTAGCGCGATTCTCTGTGTAGCTTCAGCTGGTGGTACCCCGCCTTTAGGTCTACCTTCGAGAACACACACGATCCCGTGAGGTCAGTGATGATTTCATCGATTGTCGGCGTTATGTGTCGCTCTCTCTTTATGGCTGCATTGGGCAGGCGCATGTCAATGCAGATCCGAACTTTCCCTGGCTGTTTGGGCTTCCGGGTGACCACCATCGGGGAAACCCACGGTGTTGGTCCCGTGACTTCTTCGATAATACCAGCGGCTTCGAGTGACCTTAACTCCTTCTCGACTTGTTCCCTCATGTGGAAAGGTGTCCGTCGGTGTCTTACTGCGCGTGGTTGCACTGACTGATCAATATGTAGTTTGATGGTCTTTCCTTTGAGACAGCCTATCCCCCTCTGTAGCATGGGGTGCTGCCTGAGAAAGTTCTCGACCTCGGATGTGTCGTCAACGTGGCATATGAATTTTACCACGCCCAGGTCTTCAGCCGCATCTCCGCTCAACAGGCTTTCAATTCCCGCCTTGATGACGTAGATCTTCGACCACAACTTCTGTTCACCATGCTCAAGCGTGGTGCGGAACCTCCCGATGACTGGTAGAGGTTTTCGACTGCCGTAGGCAAATAGTCGAGTGTCTGTGGATTTTAGCTCGGGTCGTGGAACGAGGGTTCGGAAAACGGTGGTTGGCATGACGTTTACCGACGCCCCCGTGTCGATGGTCATTTGTATGTCCTGGCCTTGTATGTTGACCATGCATTTTCGTCGCCGGGCGGTTCTTTTCGACTGGGCTGGTCCTTGGTTTAGTGTCGATACTAAGTATACCTTTCGGCCCTTTCCTTCGTTCTCCGTGCCTGCTGTTTGTCGTAGGGCTGAGAGATCATCTCCTTCTTCTTCCGTCGAGGAGTTGACTACCGCTACCCTCCTCGCGCTGGCTTGTTTCTTTTTCTTCGATGACCCTTTCTCCTGGGATCCTTGTGGGGGCTGCAACGGCGTACTCACGGATCTGCACACTTTCGCGTAGTGATCCTTCCGGCCACATGCTCCACACGTGGTGCCTTGCGCCGGGCAATTTCGCCTTCCGTGCCTTTGGCCACCACACCATCCACATTCAGTTGGTCCTGGTGCTCGAGGCTGCCACCTGTTCTGGGTGTAACCGCTGCCATATTCGCTCCTCGTTGATTGTCTGTCCGAGATTTGAGCCACCAATGCTGTGGACAGTGACGGCTGGAGTTTTTGTAGGGTCACTTCCATGTTTGCGGCCCTGGAGTGGGCAAGCTCCCTTTGTCGGCCCAGTTCCAGGATGCGCTGTAGAGGGATACCCTTCTCACTGAGCACGAGACGCCTCAGCTTCTCCGAGTGAATTCCATTTATGATTTGCCTCCTAATCTCCATTTCAGTGTTCGTAAACTCACACGACATGGCCAGCTTCCTCAGCCTCGTGTGGTAGGCGTCGAGGGTCTCGTCGGTGGCCTGGATGGTCGTGCAGAAGATGAAGGTTTCATAGTCTGGATTCAATTGCGGGAGAAAATGTGCTGTCAGAGCGTCCTTCGCGCTCTGGTATGCATCTTGGCCGTCGTCCACCTCCAGGGAGTTAAAGATGCGCAGCACCTCGTCGCCCACACTAAGGAGTAGATGAGCCTTCATTTTTCTGGATGACGTGACGTCCTTACATTCCATGGCCATCTCGAACTTCTGTAGCCATAGCTGCCATCTGGGCCCACTGGACGATGGGTCCGTGAATGGGTCGAATGGTTGGATCAACGTCGACGAACTTCCCTGCGTGCGAGGCGGTGGTGACGCCATGGACAGGTTTGCTGCCATTCTGGACGGTGTGGAAGGTCCAGGGGTAGATAGCCCAGTCGCCATGGTGATGCGTGCGCTCAGTCGCCGAGTGTCTACCTTTCAGGTTCGTGCGTGCCCTGTGGTGATGCAGCGTCCTACCGGCACATGTGCTCCGATGGATTGGTGCAGGAGACGACGTGCTGGTGGTGCCTGGGATGACACGTGAAAAAAAAACTCTCTTTTTTTTTCTTCACCCTGCGAGGATGAGGTGTGGAAAAAGGGGATGAAAAGAGAAAAAAAAACATTTTTTTTTTTTTTTTTTTTTTTTTTTTTTTGGGGGTGGGGGTCACGTGGTCGTGAGGCCCCCACCGGGTGTCCAAAAATTTATACGGAGCGACCGTGTGGTCTCCGGAGCGCGTGGATGCTCGCTCACTTCCTCGTCGCCATTGTTATGTCCTGCGTTGTGCCGGAGGCCCAGCACGAGGGGCTGGCTCCGGTCCAAGAAGGCCGCATGGCCTGGGCGCGGCCTCGGCAGGGGAGCTCAAAGAAACCACACACACACGCTGGCTCAGCTTCGCCCGGAACTGCCTCCCACTCAGGGGGCGGGGCTTTTATTAACATGCCCTACGTCACCGCGCTGCGGGACGTAGGGCGGATATAACAACGTGCTTCCAGCAATGGACCTCCGAAGTGTTATTAAGGCTGGCATGCCTCTTGTTATGTTATGTTATTTTATGACACGTTATGGTTTGTAATACCACATCAAATAATTGAAATTGATACATTGGGCCTCATTACAAGTTTGGCGGTAGCCTAACCGGTAGAACCTACATATCAAAATTTTCAGGCGACCGCAAATGGGCAATTACCGGGTCATTACGGCCCTGCCGGACCCAGTAATTGCCCATTTGCGGGTGCCGGAATGAAATGCTCCCATTCCAATTTGAGCCCCCTAGGGCTCAGTGGGAATTTTACTATTTGAGCCCCATAGGGCACAATGGGAATGGGGAGGTCGGATGGACCGGCACCATTCAGAATGATGCTGGTGCAACCGACATGCTCGGCTCGCGGCTGACAGTACGCCCGCCAGGTCAGACCTGGCGAGCGGGAAGGTACCCGCGAGCAGAACTCGTAGTTTGCCGGTCCGGTAACTGTGGTACGGGCAAGCTTACCAGTACCGTAGTTACCGGTACCCTAGTACCGCGCTACGGGCAAGCTTACCAGTACCGTAGTTACCGGACCGGCAAACATATAATGAGGCCCATTGTCCATGAGCGACTATCAATTTGAGGGAGATATTTCCTCGTTTTTAATAGTCACTCATGTACAATTCTGCATGAGGGTGAATGTGCATGAGTTAAATTAACATAAAGGGAAGGAGCAGTACCTGCAGCAAAGTTATTCTTTGTAGAGTTATACCTTCTCGTTCGATTAAATATCTTTGGGGGCCTGAATACTACTCAATGTACTGTAGATATGTAGGAACGCTCCACATAAAAGGCGTTCACTTACATTGCTCTGTTGATATAAACAATTCGATTACTCATAGGTAATAGAGTTATTGCAAGAAAGTGAGTGGGATGTCGTGTCTGAGGTAGAAGGCCTCCTCCGCGTCATTGGGTGACGCAGGCGGCAGGGCCAGAGAGGGACACAGTACATGATCATTTGGAAGGCAAAAAGGCTACATTTATTACATGTCTTACATCACCAAAATGCGGCAAAACCATACATCAATGACATCATCCAATGTCACTTTTTGTCCAATCATTTTATTCAATGTTATTCTGACGTCATAAACAGCGTCATCATTAACTCATCAATTACCTCATCATTACGTAGCATAGCATGGAGGAGCATGCCCCTGGATGGTCCTGAGGGAAATATGTGACCTAAACCACTGACCAGACCTGCTCATCCCATGCACGGAATGGTGTGGATCACTCTAAGAGCCCATGGCCTGCTCCTCACCGTTCCGAACCTAGGACCCCAACTAAATCAGCAATCAATCTCCCTTCCAGTGACCCAAAAGTTTGAGCCCCCTGCTCAATTCAATGCAATGTGCTCCAACCCACCACAACGCTCTCTTCACCTGCTGATCTAAAGGGGGTGGGGGGGGTGAGAAAATGAAACATGCTGCCACTAGCAGTACACCAGTCCCGGGCGGCGAAAAAGAGAGGGAGGGCACATTGCGCCCCTCTCTCTAAACCCACCCAGGGCCCCTCGCCTCTCTACTTCTGGCGCCGGGTGGTGGCGACTGGACATGACGTTTCCCTTCCCCCTGAAGCTGAGAACTTGCCTACCTCTACAGGTGCCCCTTCCCTTTTGGCCCCTTCCGTACCTGCAAACCTGCTGTCCAGGCAAGGTTTGCATGGGGCGCTTTCCTAAGAGAGTCAAACATTTGAAAATGGAATAGTAAGCAAAAAAAGTGCACAGAAAGAGGCAATAAAAGTCACTTCTTGTTGATGCGCTGGGCTTGTGAGGAGCAACTGAAACAGAGAGCCCATGGTTGGGGTCCTAGTTCTAGAAGTAGCAAAAGCGCACCTTCAGCACAGATGTGGCCCTGTTTGATAAGAAGCCCTGTTTTGGAAATATATCTGTAACTGCAAGCCCAGAATCTGCACAAAAAAATCCTGATAAGAGCAACAATTGCAAGTCTGATTATTTGGGTAGTAGCAGTGTGGGTGTGCCAAAATCATTTTTAAAAATGGCACCCAATGCTGCAGTTTAAAGCAAATTATAGCGAAGTGAAATGATTGCATCTTATTGCCCGTTCTATATCGTTTCATTAACCACGGTTACCTCATCAAACTTTAGGTCGACTTCTACTGGTCATTCGATTTTTTTTTCTTTTACGGGGGTTTCCTGTATGCCTCTTGTCCCCATGTTCTCCGACCCCTGAACACCCCTACACATGTACACACATCTATGTCTATTGTTGTTCGTAGAACCAACACCAGCCAAACTAAAAGTTGAGGGGGTAAGTGTGGCTGCCGAAACCACAGATTACAACATTTTACTGATATGTCCAAATTCACAACTCAATCAAATGCATTCCAGTGAAGTCCTATGGTACAATAATGAGACGGTGCATGCCTCCCAGGAAAGAATGGAGCATTTATATCCTGATGGGGTTGACTGGTAACTCATGCATTGGGGCAAATAGGCTCATTAGGGGAACGGAGTTGTGGTTAGGGAGGCAGGTTAACGAGTGTAAAGCCGCTAATGCACCCTTGCCAAGTTCATGGTGGGAGTTATTTGGGTTTGAAAAGCAGTACGCCTTAAGGTAAGTGAAAAACCCGTATCAGAAAGCACACTCCCACTGGGTGCTGGAACCCTTCCTCTACCTTCCTGAACCTGGTAGTTCGTGTCTGCTAAAGAAAGATGGAGTTATATCTAAAAATACACGCCGAATTGGGACCATATATAACAGTTGTGTCTGTTTTTTAACACATTTCTAACATACACATACTCATTTAAGTAAATTTGCACTGTTAACATTGTTCCTGTATTCATTACTAGTGTGAAAGCCTGTGTACATGGGCTAGTTCGCGAGGAGAGAGATTCTCTGAGTGGCATACATTATGCAGTATATTTGGTTGTATTTCTAAGGCAACAGCTCCCTCTAGCTGTGACAATAGGCGAAGAGGGCAGTCTCTACAGCGCATGACTGCATCAGACAAATATACATCTGGCCTTTTATTATATTGTATGTTTTGATATGATTCTTTTCCTTCTGCTTTTGGGAGATCTTGGCCTTGTCACCTCAAGGGGCTGTCCATGGGTGGGAGGGATTTGCCACTGGAAGTATTCTGTATTTCTTTTTTTCTTTGCCAAATTACCTTCATTATACTTTCCTTTTCAAAACATGCCTGGGGAAACACTGTATCACAGTTCTCTTGCTCTAGAATCAACTTACCTTCCATTTCCTAAGTACTAGTTCTTTAACTATAATCTTAATAAAATATATATGAACTATAAACAATATAGCTTTATTATTTTTGTGAAACTACCAACAACATAAGTGCCAGATCTTGTAAAGTATTTTCCTAATAATTATAGTACTCCTAAAACAAAAACACAAAGGACAAACAGATATATTCACATGGAGAAAAAGTCTTGCTTTTATTGGTCCACTTCACATCGTGCTCTGAAACACTTGTGTACGAGCGTGATATAAATAAAATATCACATCACCTGTGTCTCTGTGTACAGGGTTGGGAGGGACAAACCTAGTGGTCTGAGGTACCACGATAGTTGTGGCTTTGAGTGCCACTGCCCCTTTCCTAAAAATACAATTCGTTTGTAAACTTTTAATTTGTCTTTTTGAGTCAGACAATGTACTTTATATTTGTGAATGCTTTGCAATGTCATCCAAATTGCAAGGGTCTGGTTGATGTGCCGACCAAAGGCTGAGGGTCCTGTGTGATACTTCTGTTTTTTTAAGGCCGCACACCAAAAAGACTGATTTATTCGGGCAAAATGTGCAAATATCACATTCCTGGGGGGACTGGAGGGGGGTTTCAGACCCACTCCCAGGCAAGCCGTTCCCCTGGGACCGTACAGGTGCACCGGTCACTGGTTCCACATGTGCAGCCCCACATCCTGCAGCCTTGGGTAGCATTTCATCTGAGTCATGATAGTTGGTTGAACAGCTTGTAAGTTAGTTGGTGTTTCAGTATGATGGATGCTCATGAGACTTAATGGTGACAAGGTCTTGCATACTCTCCAGGCATGAAGTCTCGGTTGTTTCCTCTTTGGTAGTAGATTTGCTAACTTCATCACAAATGACCACCATAAACTGGGCAGCTACTGTCTTTTCCAGTCCTAACTTCTCAGTAGGAACTTGCACGTTTATGGAGTTGAGTCCTGGGGCTCCATGGGCTATTATCCCTCTCAGGCCTCACAGGAAGACCTCTGGTTGTTCCTTTGGGCCTGATCCCACACTTGGGGGTGTTAAAGTCTATTGGATGGGGAGGCTGTTGGGTTGGGCAAGCAGGGGGGGGCAGGGGCAGAACAAGTCTCTAGAGAGCATGACGCCTATGGGAGTGGTGTGGATCGCTGGTCAATCATTTATCAGGAGAATGGAGCGGAGGGTCCACGCACAGCCAGGTCTCTTGAAGGGCCCAGACATCTCAGCATTTTGGATTGGTTTTGAGGGACTGTGGCTGGAGCAGGTTCTGGAGGTTGTGACAATGGAGAGTGCAAGGGTGCAGATGCCAGACCCGGACCTGGTGATTTACACATAGGAGTAACAACCTTGTTCCATTGATCAGGAAGGAGCAGAGGAAAGGTCTGGTGTCTCTCTTCTCATGGATGTGTAGGTTCGGCCCACAGGCAATCATCGCCTGGTCACAGATCATTCCACGGACTATGTGGGGATCGAGCGTGGCAGCACACTCCTTGAACATTTCAGCATGAAAACTGAACAATGGACTGGCCCGGTTGGCAACCTGCCACAGGTGTTTCAGGACTGTGGCCAATGGTCTGGTGAGAGGTGCATCCTATTTCCATCATGACAGGGGGTGCACCTGTCTGAACAAGGAACCAAAATGTTGTGGTGTAACTTCCAGGCTTTCATATGTACAGCTTGCGATGGGGGAGTGGCCCAGATCAGTCCTGGTCCCTGTGGCAGGTGTTGAAGGTCCGTGAGAATGATGATTTGCCCCTTCGAGTGACCCCAGAGCCAGGGTCAGCTGGTGCTGTACGTTGGCTGTCCCTTATGGGGTCTTTGTGTCGGTAGGGGTCATTGGAAGGCAGGAGGTGGGATCAGGAGGCTGCTGATACAGGTATGGGGCCTCCTTGTACGACCCCCAAAAGGGCAGGACCGGGCGGTGCCTCACCGCCCATGCACCCCCCATGTGGCGGAATAGACCACCTGTCATCAAAAGGAGATCATGCCAGCATTGATGTGGTTCTTGGGTGATGCTGCTTGGTTGAATTGTTTTTTCCGGGTCACATTTGTGGGGTGTGCTGTTACTAAATGTGGCCAGTTTTTCTCCAGGATTGTCTTCTTGTGTTTTTCTGCTCGTGCATGCTGCACCCTGATCAGCCCACTAACCCTGCAGGGAGTTTGCCACTCTTGATTGACACTGACGCCTAAGAAAACCTTCTCCAACGGCATCAGGACACACCTTCATCCAGGTACATGTTGTACTAGGTTACAGGGTAAAGCCTGTCCTCAGGCACAGTCAGTGCACACAGGCACAAAGATGTTTCCCTGAGGGCTGAATCAGACCCGACCTCGGATGATGTATATACCTATGCTTAAACCGGTGAGGGCACCTGCCCCAGGCTATAACAGTTAGTCAACGTTAATAGTCACTGCACCTCCCTCAGGAATTGTCTGTGAACAATAACAAACAGAACCAATTAGCATAAGGAGTCATCTGGCATAGTTTAGGCTACAGTTTAAGAACAGGTGGGTGCACTCTCTGAATCACGGATGGCATGATTCGGTGCAAAAGTATACAAACAAAAAGGGGACGACACTACTAGTGAAATTCTGGGAGAAACATCTGTGCCCAAAAAAGACTGGTAACTCCACCAATATTATTTAGCTGTTCAAAAGAGTATGTTGTTTACTACATATTTAACAAAATCATACAGAATCAACCACTTCATAATTCAAAACAGTTGGAAAAACCACTTTCATATTTCAGAATTTTCTTGAAGCACATAGATGGATTCTTAAAATGAACTTTATATAACCGACATTTTCATAATACTTATTTACCCTGAAAACATTGCATACATGTACCATCAATGTTGAGGATACGACTTCATTCACTTGTGATTTAATATAGCTCACTCTCCATCCTAATAACATGATCTGAAGTGTATCAACATCATGGGGAGTGGGAGATACGCATCAGCAAGGTCGCATTTTGCAGCAGCAATCTCGTCACTCGCTCTCGTTGCTAGCAGCTCAAGCTCCAGTAATGCGTGATGAGGGTGCCACTCTGGATGCGCCCGCCTCTGCATGTGGGTGAGGCCAGCATACGTCTCCCTACTTAGCTTCTCCCAGCGGTTCTGCCACAGCAAGGCTGCAGATGTTTCCAACACGGAGCAAGGTATTTCTAAGCAGTGGCTCTGTGTGTGTGCTCAATGCTAGACCGATAGCCTAGTATTCCCTAATTATATCAGGATGTTTCACATGGTTCTTGCTTATCTTATCATGCCGAATTTAGATGAATGACGACTGGACACCATGGCCATGACCTTGATGTTTGGGATGGAAGGGGTAGGAGAGGGCATTTGGCTCACTCATATAACCTCTAGACCCCCCACCTCTAAACCCAACCAATCCTTTGTTTGGTAAGCATTTAATAAGAAAACATGCTCCAGAAGTGTGTCGATCAGCAAATACATACATGTGTATTCCTTTGGGGCTTGCCATCCCACCCAGAGTCAAGTGTAATACGAAAGGCAGGGAATAAGACCATAAGAGAAGGTCTCAAGTTGGAGCTGGTTGCCTCCACCTCTTTTGTAGAAAAGGTGCAAGCACATGCCTTTACTTTAATCAAATTATATTTTATTTTTGGGTTGTGCAACATCAGCAATTTTCTGACTTTCAAATAGCAGTAGATGTGCTAGCGGGGGGCCGCATGGCGAAGAATCACAATTCACTGTTTGTGAATTTTGGGGGCCTTACAAAAGAGACACTCAAAGAAATTGATTTTAGAAGGGGTGCTGGTCCATTCCTAGTCCGACCTTTCTATGAACTGGCTTGTTCACTATTATGCCAGATTCCCAAAAATGAGGTGAGAAATACCACCTTACTCACAATATGTTACTAATTTTTCAATTAGTGAAGCTGTAAAGGACACCATTTATGGTGAACTTTGGATTGTTAATGATCATAGGCAATTTGGGAGTGTTTGGAAACAGGACCCTGATGACTAAAGCCAACTTTGAGTCTGAATTTACCATCTCATCTGGGTTAAAAGAGGGGTGCCTGTTGTCCTCCCTTTGTTCAATCTTTATATCAAGGACATGCCAGCTATCCTGGCAGAGGTCACCCCAGATGTTTCAAACATCAGCGTAAGAAAAGCTCTACTGCTTTTGTATGCCGAAGAGTCTGTGATATTAGCAGGAACTTCCATGGCCTTGAAACAACTCATAAACAAAATGGTTTAATACAGCTATAACAACAGTTTTCTAATTAAAAATAATTATTAAAACATAATGGATTGGTGAGTCAGAAACACCAAATCCCAGAAAAGTAAAATCTTCCTAGAAGGTGATCATGTTGATAAAGTAAAATCCTTCGATAAATTGGCATTACCTTTTCTCACCCAATTGGCTTAGCTGCTTATGTAAGGGCAAGAAGAGCTCTGCATGGGTATATAGCTGAGGGGCATCAGTTACAATAACCTAGTCCGTGGGATTTTAAAGGAAGTGAAGATATGCCTACTGGGGATGCATTGATAATGAAGCACAAAATCATGCACAACCAGGTGTTTTGTCTGTATTTGTGGTAGAGAGCCTGTGTGGCATCATTAATCCAAGATGGCCACCATTACGGATACTAATTACGTTTTTGAGCAGTAAGTGCTTTTAGGGTGGCTCTATGAAACATTTGTTAAGTAGGCTTTTTTGTTAAACATGATCAAAGGAATGGAAAAGTTCATATGAGGAATGTGTAAATACCTTTTACCGTTTACGAGATATAGGGCCTCATTACACGGTAGCACCTTGGTCCATGCCAGTAAAATACTGGCATCGCCTTGGTGGAAACGGGAATTTCCGCCCTATTCCAAGGTTGGCGGGGCGGTAATTCCCCCTTCCCCCATTGCCCTTCCCCATTTCCATTTTTGCCCCAGAGGGCTCTATGGGAATGGGGAAGGCGCTAATTACGGTGCCGCATTGCGGTACCGTAATTAGCACCCTGGTCCCTTTGCGGGTTGGTTTTTAACACCTGCTAAACAGCAGGCATTAAAGTACCTACCCGCAAAGGGACCTCGTAGTAAGGCGGTAAGGGTTAACGGTCACCGGTACCATTACCGGTGACCGTTAACCCTTACCGCCTTCCGTGTAATGAGGCCCATAGTCTCATAAATTATTGCTACTTCATTGCAAACCTTTGACTGTATGCTCACTAAATTAGAAAGTTTGAAATAATGTGCAACTCTCGTTGAAATATGCTATTTATTAAAACTACAATAGCCATTTAAATTTGAAGAGAGAAATTAAGGTTTTACAGGTTATCTTCTGAGTCCCAGAGTTCTTTTTCCTCATCTGCAAAATGGTTGTTATCACAGAACTCTTCATTGCCACCCCATTTACACAGTTCTGTGCACCTTAGTGACTGTGTTTGCTGTGCATATCTGTACCAGCTGTATGATTGATTGTGGTGCCCATAGAAGCATACACATAGTAGGAGATTATTGATTGTCTGCCTTCTCCCACCCGAATTGTGATGTTTCTGGAAGATTCAGTACTGTTGATCAGCACGTCACCACTCCATCACCTGGTAATGAGTCCTTAAGATGGATGGTATTAGAGAGGATCTTGCTGGTGGCAGATTTTCACTTTTCATCTCTTTTTTTGGTGAACATCCATCAACGAAGATGACCAATGTCTGAAATCTTTGTTCCTGTCGAGTAGACTTGACACATGAATCACTCCATCAATCGTTTATCTTCCTTCTTAAATTCTTCCCGACATCCGAGTCTTTTTCGAAAGCTTCAAGGATTTCTTTTTCTGAAGTCTTGAAAACTTCCCAGAAAGATAGTTTTCCTTTCTTCGTAAAGCACCTGGTACCATCACACCCTGAAAGAGCCTGAAGGCCTTGTGAGGCCTGCACTTTTGTAGGCCCTAAGCGGCGCACACATGTTTGAGATCTATACACCTTTTATTAATTCCAACTACTGTGACAAACATGCTGTCAGATGAGAAAAACAGTGACCACCCCAGGGAAAGGACAAAAACATTGGTATCAGGTGAGAAAATGTAGAGGGAAGTAGCATGACGACATGATACATGAAGGGAGTGAAGAATTATATTTGTGTATGCCTCCTCATGTGTGGTGTGCTTTCAATTTCTCCAACATCATTTCCATCTGATGATTTGGCCTCATTTCTCCAACTGGCCACCAGGCTTCTTTTTATCCTCTGTGTATGCAGAATTGCTTCACTTGAGAAGTAAGCAGTTAACTCATCTTTAGTTTTAGAATGCAATGGAAAGGTTTTCATGGAGAATTGTTCAATATTTGTAGAATCTGTGATTGTGTACTCAACAGGTGTTGCTTTTCCAACTCTTTTCCTTTGCATGGAGTTCCTGAGTGAATGTTCTAGGTGGGTATCAAGTACAAAATTAGTTTCATCATACTTGAGCAGATATGCTTCTATTTTATTGTTGAATTAAATTGCAAGGTTGTGGCATGTCTTCACATGTGACGGTTTCTGCAGTGCTTGCAATTCTGCCATTCTGTCAAGGACAGTTGCTGAATATATTTGCTATGGTACAGATAATCTGTCCTTAGTAACAAATGAAGAGACCTCTGGCATGTTGTTAGAAACCTCTGTGAGTTGTTCCTCTTACAGTATCTTCATCAGCTTCCCTTTGTTTGCAGCTAAAATCATTGTACCATCTAAGCTGAACATTGAAAGAGATACTGCAGAGAATGTGTAATTACTCAAGCAGTTCTGTAGATCATTGTCAGTTTGACTTTGCGAAGCAATCAGCAAACGTGTGAACAAATAACGATCTGCCTTCATCTGCACTATGGTGTCTTATACTTTTCTCTTAACAACTTGACATGTACTGTTACACAGCTGAAGGTTATCTTTCTTTATTGGTACCAACAGGCTACAACTGACTGATTAAATCCGGTCATCTTTAAAGCTGTTGTACATTTGACAACCTTTTTCTGTCATTCTTGATGTGTCCTTCTGAATTCTTTCATCAAAAACTGTCTTTGTCGAGATGTTGATGAGTTTTTTTCTATCATAATTCATAGGATTAGTCAATGTCATGATGGAGTTGTAGATCTGTTGAACATCTTCCTTTTGGCGTGTTGCTTTGGATGCTGTTAGGTGGTGATGTATTGACTATTCATCATCTGTGATTCCTACAATTGTATTTGCTTCTGTAGACAGTCTTGACAGCTCAGGAGAGGCTAAAATGATTTGTGCTAGAACCTGTTTCTTTTGAGTAATATTAACCACACCACCAAGTACTTTCATTGCCCTGTTTTGATGTTCCAGAGCTTCATCTGTTTCCTTTCTGCTAGGTACCATGCTATCATACTTGCATAGTTTATCCAATCTAGGGTGAAAAAGTACTTAACAAACTCTTCAAGTGATGGAAGGTGTAAGTGTTAGTTTGCATTTCTGACAGGTCTGATCAATAAAAGCATTTTGCCCACCATATGAACGTACTAAAGAGCACCTCTGGGTGTTGGTTTTTCCTTGAGACTCTTTAGCCTCATATGCTTCCATTTTGGCCATCACATTCAAATTTGTCTGAACTGCCACAACGTAATTATGGACCGATTTTGTTTCTTGGGAATCATCCACTTGTAAACTTTTAAGTAACATTTTAAGCTCAGGTTCAATCCTTTCCTTGATTTCAACATGCTTGTAGAATTCTTTGATGATGCATTAGAAATGTGCAAGTCTTAGTGATGTGTGTGCTCTCCTTAGTCGCTTCCCTGATAGAATCTTCGACACAACATCTGCATCATAAATTACAGTTAAGATAACCATCCGAGAGCCATTAGTTGAAGCATCACCATTATTATTTGTAGCTCACCTGGTTTAAGCATCTAGTTCTTTGACATGTCTTTTTATAGCCATAGCTTATTTTAGAACAGGCTTGTAAAGGCCAAGATCCAATGTTAAAATTGTTTTTGATTCTGGGGTGACAACAGATGTAATTTTCTCCAGATTCTTCACGAATGTGAGCTGTATTTATGTGCTTGTTAGGCTGGCATCTATGCGTGGGAATACACAGACTCTAGTTTCTTTAATTGGAGGATCACTTATAATGGAATTGTGATCTTACCAAGTCGGAACTGTAATTGGTTCTGACTCTGTCTCACATTCATCAGTCTCGGTTTCTTCAGTGAGATTACAACGTTATCCAGAAACTCTTCATCGAAACATTCTTGAAAATCACTCAACAGCAAGATTTCCACCATCATCCAAATTAGGTCTTCAAGCCTGTTGAAATCTAAAATAACCTTATTGATCTCTGTATAATCAGTGATTTGCCTGCTTGCAGGATTCTGTTGCCTACACCCTTTGGGAATGTTGCTAGACATGACCTCAGGCAGGGACTGAGGAATCATTGGCAGATATCAAAGCAATGATGGTCATGATATTTCAACTGGGCTTAGGACAGCTGACTCCTCCTTCTGCTGAAAGACCACCATAACTGTACCATGCAAAGTTCCTTTATCATACGGAGTATCTGTGAGGAAGTCAATGTTGTCAGCAGTACAATAGATGAATCGATCTCTGACCAACTCTGAGGGGAACGTAATCCATGCATTTTATTTCCTCTGTGGCCATCTGAATCTCAAACCAAAGGACTGTGGTGTAATCTATAGAAACTTCCATGCCATGCAGAAATTGAATGGAATGCAGAAATTGAATGATGGGTTTGCTGTGGGTAGCTGTGTACATTGTGAACCCAACTGCCACTTGCAATGGCTTTTCATGGGTATGACATGTGGTATGAGTGCTCACGGAAGAAGCTTGCCATGGTGATAGCATTTCATTTATACATATCTGTGACAATTTATGAGCCCTATTCACTACAGTGGTATCCCTCTTTTCTGAATTACTTTTCATATCCATCTGTCCTTGACAGCACCACTTCTAAAAAAGAACAACTTCCTTTGAATTAACATGTGCGAAATTCACTTCTACAAAACCTCCATTGAATTTTCACTTTTCACAAGTAAGTACGGCTCTCTGTGAAATCGTAGCTGCTTCAAGAAGGGTTCTCAAATCTTTCTCAATATCCTCAAATTATTCTTCTGCATGGGATAGTATATAATCTGCTGTTACTTTGAGACTTGTGATTTATTTACCCTTTTGGGATTCCGAAAAGTAATGGCAATACATACACGATCTTCTTCTATGAAACTTTTGAATGTTTTCTTGTTTTCATCTGTCCTTCTTCTAAACCATTGTTAGCTGCAATTTTCCTGGAAAGCTTTTTAATTTTCCCCATTGTTATTATGTTGCCTTCAAGGAGAAAATCACTGATTGAAGATACAAATTCACCATTTGTTGCTTCGTAAGACAGTGAATTTGGCTGCATCTTCCAGTTTAGTGTAGGCTTGTGTCGTAAAACATTCATTACATGTGAGATCCAACATAGTTTGTGATATGCAATTTCCCTTGCGTGAGGCTCTCCAGGATCTGTACAATCGCCCTCAACTTATAGCAAGAGTCTCTCCATTGTATGGTTCCTATATGACAGCCTTCTTAATGGAGATTCATTGGGGAAGGATAGTGTGCCGGGCTATGGCGTGGAAATATGGGGCCTTCAAGGGAAATTAGTTATTAGTATCATCGGGAGCTACTGCAGAGAATGCCATGTTTTCTATGAAAAGTATCATTGCTGGGTCGAGTGTGTGGGTATGTCTACAGCTGGAAATGTGTTCCTCTTAAAGTTTCTCCTCTGTTTAACATTATTTGGGCAAGAGAGTAGGCATCTAGCCTGGAATAGTTGAGTACGTGGACAGGACGGTGGGAAGAGGGGGTTCTTAACTTATTGCACTGCTAAAAATGGTTTGCTGTTTTATCTTTACAGGTGTGGCCCCTAGGTCTGTGCTGTTTATTTTTGAATTTCAGCTGAGTTGAACAGTTATATAAAGAGGCAGCACTCCGCATGAATATCAGTGCCGTCTATGCGTATCCGCTATCTGTCACTTCACAAAAACACACGTTGGCGAACAAACATGTATTTCATTTTTTTAAAAACTTTATTTTCAATTTAAACATTAGAACATCACATCAAATAATATCAAGATATCAAAATAACTATGTACACATTTACAAAGCAAAATACAAGCAACCCCTCCCACCACCTAATATATAGTCACATAATACATTTTACAATTGTCTGGCTCAATACAATGAAAGAAATGTCCCCCATATCTTCTTCTTAAATATCACCTTTTTGCCTTGTTTCCTGTATAAAAATCTTTCCAATCTGCCAGGTTATGCATTTAATTTATCCAAACATCCTTTTCTAAGGTAACAGTAGATTTCCAATTCTTTAGGATGATTTCCTTCCAACCATGGCACCTCTAAACAACAATTTATTTTGGCATTGAGTAAGTTCTTCCAAGGTTTCATCGTTCCCCAGCACCAATGCTTCAAAATCAAACCCAATCCTTTCATTCAAAACCCTCTCAAAGATTGCACCTATTTCTATCCAAAATCCTTGCACCTTTCTGCAATCCCACAACATATGCTCCAGTGTACCGGCATCATGAACACAAGCTCAGCAATCTGGATTATCCTTCAGACCCCTCTTCCATAACCTGTAGGGGGTCCAATATATCCGGTTTAGGATCTTAATTTGTCGCGTTCTCTCAGTCAATCCCATGGAACAAAGTTTAACATTTGCACACATTCGTGTCCACAACTACACTGTAATGACAAAGTCATTCCTTCGAGTCCACTCCTCTCTCAGCAAATCATTGCCTTTAATTCT
The DNA here is from genome assembly GCF_040938575.1 of Ambystoma mexicanum. Taxonomy (NCBI): domain Eukaryota; kingdom Metazoa; phylum Chordata; class Amphibia; order Caudata; family Ambystomatidae; genus Ambystoma; species Ambystoma mexicanum. Next base: position 837,238,156 of record NC_090923.1, read on the forward strand.
TTCACAATTAATTTGTATACTCGGCTAGTGAGAATATATAGACTCATTCTAGTCTTCTAGTCGATCACACCAATAGCATTCTTTAGCTTCCTGTTATCTGAGACCCTGACATTTTTAATACTAAATTGTTGTTGTATTTCTCTAGCATTCATCCATTTCCCCTCCTTAAAGAGATCATCAATCCAACTGACACCTCCCAAGAACCATTCTGGCCAGAATAAAGTTTTGTTTTCCAATTTAATGGAAGGATTCATCCATATTGATGCACCAGGATCTTTATATGCATTCACACTCAGTACTCCAGTCAATTTGTTCCATGAGTTTCTTAGACAGATAGTCAAGCAATCCTTCACACATCTCATTCTTGATTCTGTGGTTAACATCGCCCTCGGTGTCAGAGGACCATTATAACTTGTCTCTGCCAGAACCCATTCATCAGGTAACGGTGCCAAGAATTTAACCATAAAATCACAAATAAAGGCAAGATGATAAGCCCTAAAGTTTGGGACTACCAGCCCGCCCTTCTCCAAAGGTAATTGCAGTTTCCACAATTTTAATCTAGGCGGTTTCCTATCCCATAGGAAAACTTGAATAAGCGTGTCCTTCTCATTCCATTATTTAGAACATGCAATGTGAAAGATTTTCAGCCACGCCGAGAATCAGTAAGGCTAGAACACAAGAAATACATGTTTGACACACATCAAACATGTATTTCTTGTGTTCTATTCCTTGCTGATTCTCGGCGTGGCTGAAAATCTTTCACATTGCACGTTCAGTACATATACAAAGCTGTGTCCCCACAAACACACACAATGTGAAGGAAACTGTGTATGTTTACGCTCCCATCTGGGCCTGATTGTTGTGCTTGCTTCCCTCACTATTGCACCATACTTGGAAATTTAACACCTGGGACCTTTCCCTTTCCAGCAATGTAGTGCAATCTAGAGCACTCCTCCTTTAACATACATTCACCCCAAGTGAGTATAAAACTTTAATAGTCACTTTTAAACTACAGACCCAGTACACCCCATCTTACATGGAGTACTGGAAAGGGTTAATTCCTACTCCTTTTTGTCTGTGCCTCTCTGAGCTTTGTTTTGCTCTTTTAACATTTAGACTTGGCTGGTGGCAGTGGTATCTACCCTAACTTTTCTACCCCGATTATACTATATAAACGTGGTATTGTTCCAGGTTATTGTGGTAGCCTCAAACTTAAAGCCCCTTGCCCAAATACTTTTTATTTCGGCTACGGCCGGGTTTAGTCGCTATTTCTTTTTGTTAAAGTCCTTCTTGTGTTTTACTTTTCACGGCAAACCAGGTTTGTCTTGTTTGTTCACCATCTTTTGGCGGGCTTCTACAGAGAAGCCCTCCTCTTGGCGCCTGGGTGTCTAGGTGGGCTGAATGTGAGGGAGGGGTGTAGTCACACCCTGCACAGGGTCTCCATGGAGACCCAAGTCGCAGTTTGTACTGATTGGCTGAGGTGGTTGTCCGGGCCGGACAACCCCCCTGCTGGGTGATTGAGAGCCAGGCTGTGTGAATGGGGGATTTTCGCATAAAAGGCAGGACTCCTGGGCTGGAAGTCAGAGTCGCCACTGGAACTGCAAGGAACCGAAGAGAAGCGGAGAAGAAGATGGCTGCTACAACCCTGAGTCCTAGTGGAGCCCTGCTGCAGTCCTGAGCTATCTACCCTTCAACGACCAGAGAAGATCTAGTCCAGAGTCTTCTTCCCTTGAGCCTAGTGGGGTCACCCAGTTCATCTTCCACAGCCAGAGGAACCTCTTTGTGGTCGAAATCGCTGCACACATCTGTAGTGTCCCGGATAGCCATCTGAAGAGCCTCTCCTGTTTTAAAGAAGTGGACCTTTTATTCACCGTCGCTGCTGCTGGCCTCATCTCTGGTTAGTGCAGATCACTCCAGACGTCCTCCTTCTTGTCCCCACGACTGAAGCTCCAGGAACCGTGAGTCTGCAGGAAACTACCAGGAACAACTGCCGTGGCACCAGCTTCTTCAAAGAATAAGGTACTGTGTCTGACTTCGAGGAACTAGGGTGAATCCCTTTTCTCCTCACTAAAGGCTTGCCCTTTTCTTCCTTCCCTCTTATAACTTTTGCCTCCTCTTCTGACAATATCCAAGTACTCCTGGCAACCTTGAATCGTGAACTGTCTGACTGTGTGATCCTCGACAACAGGAACCTGTTCCACTTGACACTGGTGCAGGTATATTGACTTTTATCTTCTTGTTAGAAAGTGTTCTCTGATTCTGTCTGCCTTGACAAAAGTATTGCCTATGATTGTTATGCCCAACTCTCTTGTGTAAACTCAGGTGCTAAGTGTGTTTTAACTCCGGTAACGTTTCTTCCCGCGGGTACGCATATCTTTAGTAAGACCGAACCGTCATTACTGTCATTACTGTCAAAAAGTTATCGCATATGTATTCCCAGTAACATCTTTATTTCATAACACCAGTCTCTCAAATCCTAAGGTACTTACATTGAGTTGTTCTGCACAACGGGAATTGGTTGTGTCTAGTGTATTTGAAGTGTGTTTTTTTCTAGAAGTGAAGTGTTTTGTGAACAGATAGTTTAAAAATAAATGTACTTATATTTTTTAACCAGAAGCCTTGAGTCAGTGTTTGCTTGAGTCACAGTAATTGTAGTCCTTTGTGCAGGGGTGTGGCTAGGTCTGGAAAAGACCCAGGGCTACGCTATTGTCAGAACTTTCAGGACTGGGGGCTAGCTAGCCTTTTGGTTGTAGCATCTGAGATTCCATCCGGGGCTACAACCAAATGACCAGGGGCTATATCCCCCTTAGCCCCCCCCCCCTAGCAATGCCTCTGCCTTTGTGTAATCTCTACTACTGCTCATTTGCTCTTGAGATAAGTCTGGCTGCTCAGTCACTGCTACCACTCTCTCTGTGTAGTACCAGAAACCTTGAGTCAGTGTTTGCTTGAGTCACAGTAATTGTAGTCCTTTGTGTAATCTCTACTACTGCTCATTTGCTCTTGAGATAAGTCTGGCTGCTCAGTCACTGCTACCACTCTCTCTGTGTAGTACCAGACACCTTGAGTCAGTGTTTGCTTGAGTCACAGTAATTGTAGTCCTTTGTGTAATCTCTATCAGTCACTGTTACCACTCTCTCTGTGTAGTACAGGCTTGTACCAAAGGTGAACTTGTATTACCACTTGTAGTCTTAACTCTGTGCATTGGTCCCTAAGCACACTGCATAGGATTCTGCCTAACACCCAGCAAAACCACTGTGTTTTTAATATCTCCTCTAACACCCTCTCTCCTCACGTCATCGGACATCTCTGCCTTCAGAGATTGCAGGGGGAAAATGTACAATGTCTGGGACGCTTGCTGCTTCACTTAATAAGGACCTGGCGATTAGCTATCTAACACATGAGTGAAACAGTGATGGGGCATTTACCTTCTGACTCGCGGCCAAAGGATACTTGAGAGATCAGAGAATATTCTCTTTTTCTTCATACTATGCATAACAGCAAGCTGGATATTTGTGCTATACCAATACTATAAGCATTTCCATTTGATAAGCATATAGTTGTGTACAACAGAGGATACTTTTTTCACTTGCAATACTTTTCAATCTTGAAATTGTAGAGGGTCATTTTCATTCCCATGTTTATTGCACCATAGGGGACTGGCTCCATTTGCACCTTTGCACAAAATATCTCTGTGATATTTTCCTCTTTTCCACTAAGTGGTGGAACAGTGAGGAGTAAAATATAGGTAATATCAGCTTTTCTCTTCAATGTTCATAACGTAAGTTGCAGGCAGCATTTACAATCGATTCTTATGGATTCGATTTACCTGGTGTCATATCAAGCGATTTCCATAGGAATCCATTACATTAAATCCAGCATGAAAATCTATGCTTGTGCTAATGCTCCTACATTTCTATGACAGAGGAGGGCAAATTATGTCCCCCCACTCTCCAACTCCCCCATATAAATTTAGCAAAATGAGGCAGATGGGAAAAATGGCAGTAAAACATATACTGCCATGTTTTTTTGATTTGCAACAAACTAACATAACTCCCTTAGTTGTCCATTCCGGATTGAAAAATAAAGCTACAAGCATTCGCTTTTGGCGTAAAATAGGTCTATAAGGAATTACATATTTTAGGTTGATTTACTATGTGATTTGTTTACTTTGCAAGCATTTGCTATAAGGCAAAGTTATGGTAGGTATTGAAAGTCAAAACCTAAATATTTCTCCCAAATGGAGCTCTGAATGTATTATGTCAAGTGAATAAATTGCAGAGCAGGTTAAAATCTTGGCTTCACTACTTAATAAAAGTGTGTGATCCTGGGAACATTATTTAATGTTACTGTGTCTTATCTGCAAACATGGGAGCAACTAGAAGTGATTCACACAAAAAAACACTCTCTTAAAATGGGGCCGATCTAATGTTTTGGGAGAAGAAATGGTGTCCCTCTCCTCTTCTAGTGGTCTCACAGGCAGTCACCTAGAATTGTTATTGTAACACTGAGCCTGGCTCAGTCCCATATAAGCCCCATATCACTTAATTTGGCTGGGGGATATATAGTCTCACAGGTCAGTCAGGGCACCAGGGATTTTACTATAGCAGACTAGCTGCATCAGAACCAACATTCATTTACACCCCTGCCAGGCAGTAACCATAGTAGCTTGGATAGGGCAGAGCTCTACCCCATAGTAGAAATATAAACTCTTTGCTAAGTAATTGTTATTATTGGGTCTTGTATAGCACAAGTTTAGCCATTTTAAGGCTTTATGTCACTGCAGTATCTGCAGGAGGTTGTTGGGGTAGGGCACTCATGTAGAAGTAGAAGATACATGCCAGGGTTGTTTATTGAAGTGTTAATGTGTTCAGATCTGAAAGGGTAGGGCTCTGTGTGTTTTGTACATTCTATGTATTTTGAACGTTCTCTGGAGCAGTGGTTAATGTGTACTTCAAGTTGGTAATGTGAATGGGCGACGCAGGTGGCAAGGCCAAGGAGAGAGACACAACACATTACTATTTTTAGAAGCCATTAGGATACATTTATTTACAAAATGCAACAGTAGTGAATCCAACTGAGTTTTTTAAACATGAGCTGGTGGTGTGGGTACCTACAGTAACCGTAATATTTCATGCAATTTTATGCAAAAAGGCTGTACCGGCCTCATGGAAAGAGGCAAATATAGTACCCATGTTAAAAAGAGGAGACAGATCTGACCCCGCAGCTTACCGTCCAATCGCTTCAACTGATACTTCTGCTAAATGGTTTGGACGGGCGTGTTATAGAAAGATTATGAATTAGGTATCAGGACACCAGATTCTTACAAAATATCAGTGTGGTTTCCGGGAAGGTATGGGCACCACAGACCAACTCCTAAATTTAAGCCTAATCCTAGATAAATATGTGCGTGGTTACAAAACCACTGTATACCTGGGGTGTATGGAGTTGTCAACTACATTTGACTGCATTAATCATAGGAAGCTTTGGGGAACCCTACATGAGCTCGGCATGCCAGGCGAGATCCTACAGATGTTAGTCGAATTGCACTCAAACTTATCAGCCAGAGTAAGGATGGGAAAGCAAGCTAAAATGACACAAGCATTCCGGAGTTTCTGAGGAGCAAGGCAGCTGTGCGTTATAGCGCCCCTGCTCTTGAACCACTGTATTAACTCTTTGCAAACCACACTAGCCGCTTTGACAAGTGACGTTGCCAAAATGGCAGGGGAAAAAACGTGCATACTTTTATATGCTGACAACGCAGTCTTGCTAACTAAAACAAAAAACGTTCTCCAACCATTTGTAATTGGATTTAAAGACTAGATGGAACAAAGAGATTTGAAAATCAACACTGGGAAGTCAAAAGTGATGTGTATTGGCCCCAGTAAACCACTCAGCAACGTAATAGTTATTAACGAGGAAAGATTGCAGTGGGTAAATTCCTTTTGTTACCTAGGTGTAACAATATCTTGTGATTTAAGGTTGATTACACTCATAGAACAGCAAGCAGTAAAGTCTTCCCAAATAGATGGTTCCATTTTGAGATATGGCAGGAAACTAGGTGGCCTACCATTGGACCATGCTTGGAAGATTTACTCTGCTAAATCAGCATCCGTTGTAACATTTGAGCTGCTATATGGGGTACGCTTGCACTAATGTGGTGCTGGTTACTGAAAATAAGTTTCTGAGGACAATTATGGTTATCCATCAAGGATTTCCTGGTTACATGTTGCATGAGGAATTTGGCATGACCTATATTGAAGACAATATAGCTGATCAACCACTCACTGGTTTCGTTTGTAGGGAAACCCCCACCTCTCGCTCACAAAAGGGTTGGTGGAGGATGTATTGTCCTCAAATGTAAGCAGCTCATCATTATGGCTAGACCATATGAAATCTGCCCTGCGCGGCCTTGGTTACAAGCACTTGCTTAGTAAAGAACGAGTGACCAGCAATTATGAAAAAAGGCAGCTGGCGAATGATTTCTTGAAAGCCAGGGAAGATGTTAGGCGGAATAAAGAAGGCAAAAAGCAAACCGTTCAATTTTATCACACAAATGTCACCGCCATCTCTAATACCATGGCTTATGTACAGTGGTTCACAGACCTTTGGAAGAGAGCAGTTGTCCTCTGTTTTAGAATAAATGTATTGTTTGAAAATGATAGCGGGATCAACAGTGTGAAAAAGAAGACATGTTTACGAACAAGTCAGATGACTTACTACATTTTATGTTCTTTTGTCCTGCCTTTATGACCCTAAGGAAGAAACTCCCCTCACCTTTATTGAATGCTCATGGAGTAAGAAATGTACAAATGGCTTTCAGGCTTCTTTTATCAGTCCAAGATTTGTCCTGCGGCCATTGTGTTTATTTGTATATCCACCATGCTCTCAAATTACGAAGGCAGCTACTGTCTGAAAATGGCTCATGTCTGAATGTAGCACTGCTGGATTAATTATGATAATTTTCAAGATGGTTTGTGTTCGTTTAACTGTTGTCACTTTAATTAACTGTTGTATGCTGTTTTTACATTTTATATACGTTTGATGGATTATTTAATTCCTAATAAACTTAACTTGATTATGATTATGAATGCAAAGCATCAAACATATTCAACCTCCCCAATTCCATTTATCCCCAACGTATGCATGGGAGAGTGGTCCCAACAATCTCCCCCACACCCAAATAATTTTGCTTGGGGAATGATGTGACCCAGTGAACCAATCAATCCCCAACCCCATTCTTCTCACCCCAGTGAGTTTACCGGTTAAGCATCGTTCGATAAGCACCTGCCATGACTTTTTCACGTAGAGTGCCAAGCCCCCAACCTGGATGAAAATCACTCTACCAGTGTTTGGACATTTTTGGGACCAGTAAACATTCAATACAATGCGCCAAACCTACCGCTCCCACCTTAATACTAACCTCACCCGTCCTAACCTAAACATAGATGTGGGTGGGCAGGAAACCACCAAGATAACGACCGCTGCCCTGCATCCTCTTCAGTACAGAGTCTCAGGCGCACTGGAACAAAGAGGGGGAGCGCGGCTCTACTTTCCTTCTTATAAGTCGTCCGTGCTCAAGACCCTGCATGCTGAGGGCTTCCGGTGCCGAGCGGCAGCACACACAAATGACATCATCCTGCAACCGCTCGGCACCAGATGCCTCCCCTAACCCTCTGTCCTGTGGCCGGCCCTGCACCTCCCAATATTGCCACTTTTGCATTTTGCCACGGGCGTGCAGGTATTGGCAACGCAGGAAAAAAGGCCAAGGAGAGGGATACAACACATTATTATTTTTGGAAGGCATAAGGCCGCATTTATTTACAAATTGCAACAATAATGCAAAGCATCAAACATATTCATCCTCCCCAATTCCATCTATCCCCAACTTATGCATGTGGCAGTGGTTCCAGCCATCTCCCTCACACCCAAAGAATGTTGCTGGGGGAATGAGGTGACTGTGAACTGACCAATCCACCAGCCCTGTTCTTCCTGCCCCTGTGCATTTACCAGTTAAGCACTGCTCGATAAGTGCCTTCCTTGAATGCTTCAGCATGGAGCACCGAGCCTCAGACGCCAACTAAGATGAAAATCCCTCTACTAGTGTCTGGAAATATTTAGGACCAGTATAAATTCAATACAATGTGCTGAACCTACCACCACAGGGGCCCCGATCTACCGGTCAGTGGTATTCCCTCCAAAGGATCACCTAACACACCTCTCTCCCCCCTTCAGGTGCCTGGTCCCACCCATGGCAGAAGCCAACAGGGTTAGATGTTCTCTTCCAAGGCTCTGGCCACAACCTCATTTTCTCTGTTGTTTCCTACTCCTCCATGGCAATGATATGATATTATATGGCATTTATAACGTACCTATACATAAGTGTTTCAAGGCGGGACAAGGAAAGGGAGGTGGAACAGAGGGAAGACAGACAACGATCTTACTAGGCCAGGTGACATTGAGATCGCGCAAGTGCAGGGAGGGGGGAAGGGAAAAGTGCAGTGGGGTGGAGGGAGGGGGCAGTGCAGTACATAGGGTAACAGTAAAATAAATAAGACAGTAAATAAAAGTGTGGCCAGCTGGTGGCAAGTGCAAGGGTAAGTGCAGACATCAGGTGTCAAGTCCCCAAGTGCAAGGGTTGCCAGGTGGGAAGTGCAGGTGTGCAACTGGCGTGGAGGGGACCTAGGCCCGAGATCAGAGGGTAGCCAGGTAACCAGTGCAGTTTCAGTTTCAGCCAGGAGATCAGCAGGGGGGAGGCGTAGAGAAAGCAGAAGCAAAGAGGGAGGTCGTGAGGTTCTTCCAGAACCGGAGATGGTTGTTCTTAAGTTTCAGAGAGGCAGGGAGGCTGTTCCAGAGAGAGGCCCCAGCAGAAGAAAGAGATCTACCACCAACTCGCTGCTTGGAGAAGCGACTGACCCTGAGGGAGTTGGAGGCGGATGAGCGAAGAGCTCAAGAAGGAAGATATTTAGGAAGAGAGAGTTGAAGGTATTGCGGCCCCAGGCCCCAGAAGGCCTTGTGGACAATGCAGAGGGTTTTTGCTAGTGCAGAGATATCAGTACTGGAGAGAGACGATCCCTGGGCTTGAGGCCAAGAATAAGTCTTGCAGTCCTGTTTTGGACAACCAACCAAACATCGCCCAGCACCCCCTCACCAGGGTGTACACTGGGGGTGGCCCTGTTAAAGTTGGCCCATGATGCCCCTCAGTCACCCAGCCCAACGCCCCATGGTCTGCTCCTGTGCACTTACCAGGTCAGTTACCAGAGAGAGCCAGTATGGCTCCCTCCCCACCCCGCACCATCCAACGGAGGAGCCCGTTAGGCCGAGCCCATCACCAGTAAACCTCAAGTCTGTCCAGACTAGCCACATCAGGGCACTCACTCTGCTACACCCGGGTGTACCCTGGGGGAGGCCCAGATCACCACCACCCATAATCCTACTCAATCACCCAGACTCCCTTCCTTTCAAGATCTGCTCTACAGCTCACACCGGGTCAATTTCCTGATCGTCTGTGTGGCCCCATCGGGCCAATTTCCTGATCGCATGTATGGCTCCATCCCAAGCCTGCGCCAAGAGCCGGTCCACCCTAAGAAGCCCCCTAAACCACAGATGGACCTCAGGAGACGGTCCTCAAGCTATGTGGAGTGGACAATCTCACACATGCATTTGAACACAATGTGGTCATGCAATGTACACTCACTGACAGTGGCAGATGACATGAAGAAGGTATCAAAACAAAAAAAAACATATAAGCCACCCTGCTGCATATAACCAACAGAATCAAACACTGTACAAAATTAGGTAACACAGAAGCAGTCAACCATGGGAACACATGGGCATCTGTGTCCATCCAGACATGCATCAAGGGTGACAAACATGTCCTATGGAGTTAATGCACACAAAAGGCCATAATTGAGTCACCATAGGCTGCATCATGAAGCGCTGCATCGGAGGATGAGGATACATATCAATGAACGTGTGTGGTACATGTTGAACAGTGGCATGGCTGGGCAGGTCATGTAAGTGGAGAAGGGGGTGAATTGGGAAGTGGCACAAGTCAAAGAGTAGTGTGCACAAAGAGTACACCTGCATATCATGGTAAGTAACATGTGTTGCAGTTCTAAAATATGCAGATGCACAGTGAATGAATGCCGTCAATCAGTACGTACATTCAGACTGAGTTAAACACTGCGAATGGGGAAAGTGTGAACAGTGCTGCACAATCCCTTCCAATGATATGGTCACTTATCTAAGTGCATCCACCAAAACAATGCACACGCATAGAAGTTTAACTGCACATACACACATGCATGTGTACAGACACACATCAGCACAGATATTCACTGTGACACAAGGTTAACCCCCCAGTTTGTCAAGATGTTTACTGCATGCAAATACCAAGGTGACCATGAATACTGAAACAACATGATAGACAGTGCACATGCTTACCTGCTAACTGAGCTGGCATGCTGTGATTCCCTCATTGCTTCCAAATGCGTGAGAGGAAGGCCAGGGCCTGGCGGAGACCCTGTGAACCAGGAATGTGAAAGGGTGCATGTTGGACCTCCCATGGAGCACAGTCACCTCATGAAACTAAGCACTGCAACAACATGGGACAATGCATTACAACCGCCATAGTTCACAATCATGTGAACAGCAGACATTTGTCAATATTCCCTCCACCAAATGTTATCTGCACATGCCATCCTGTTGACCACGAGGCAACCATGCCAGATGACGTCACTGTGCATGGCTGCTTGTCCACAACTGCATTCATCATGCCCTTGAGAGGTCAACTGCACATCTCAAGGGAGAATGAATAAAAAGTAATAACAAATCCACCTTTGAAAGGGCAAGGCAAAAACACGTGCCAACGTCCGGCCCAGGGGAACAGAAAAAATAAATTAAAAAAAGGTCCATGCCGAATCAAGGGGACCAACAAAACAAGAAAAGACTAGACTGCAGGGGGGTGTGGTGGGAGTACACCATGGAGGGGGGAAGGGTAGGGTGCATGTCAAAATGAGACAAAAAGAAAATTAAAAAATCCTACCACGGGCTCATGGACCTCACGGCAACAATGGACCAGGAGACTGGTATGTCCTGGGACCCCCATCTTGCGGTTGATCTGCAGGTACACGTGGCGGAGCCTCCCCACGCAGTACCAAGGCCTGGTCTACACTGGCCATGACAAGCCGTAACACGGTGGAATGCACCAGCACAGTGAGGTTGGTGAGGTCTCCATGCATTTCGTCACGTATGGCTACAGAGTCTGTATGCACGCTCACCCGTGATGCATTGAGTTGCTCTGAGAGTGTCTGCCTGAAGGCATCCATCTCATCATGGATCAGTGGATCAGTGTCCTAGAGACTGTGAGTTCTTCATGGATAGCATTCCACATGGCCAACATCTCACGCCTCAGGTCTTCACTGTGTGCCTGAAAATCAGCCCATCAGCGCTTGATGCTGGCCTCCATGCGCAGTCTGTGGAAGCGGCATGAGGACCACATGACCTGCAGGGGTCATGGACATGGCCATCTTATACATCCCCTCGGATATTTTGTCAAACACATTCCCATGTCGAAGAGCAGCATGCAACATGCAACATCTGCTGCTCCCACTCTGTATCCCCAGCATGCACATGTCGCCCACATGTGAAGGGCCCACGGCGGCCTGATGCAAGGGACCATGACCATTTCTGTGGTGCCTCTGTCATTGGCTGCAGGTCTGCAACCCTCACTTGGACATCAGCCCCAGGACTGGAAGCCAAATCATGGGAGGGTGGCCTTGCAGCCGTAACCACTGCAGACGTGGGGACAACCACGGACTGGCCTTTAAAAGCCAGCTGCCAGCCGTAGATTCATGGGTCCCATCTCATCCGCCCATTGGAGCACTCACCCTCACCCTCTTTGAGGTATACACATCAGGTGCAGCATCAAAGCCAGCTGAGTCCGAAGCGTCCGAAGAGTCTGCAGCATGACTGAGGATGGTCTATATCACCAGTGGGTTATCACAGCCTACCACGCTATGTCCCCCACTGGTGGTCTAGCGCACCATTAACTCTTCCTCCTCCTCCTTCTCTGGTGCATCATCACCTACACATGTACAGAGAAAGACATATTGAGCCATGTTCAAAGAGAAAACAATCATATGTGCTTCAAGGTGCAACAGATGCATAGCTTTTGGTGACAAGTGACCCCCTCTCGGCCCCCATACCCATCATGTCCATGTCAGCAGTGGACACATACACATTCAACAGTGGCGTAAACGCACAATGAGGGGCCATGCAACTGTCAAGTCGCCCCACATACCAGGGGAAAGTTAATGCACTTGTGAAATTCGAATGTTCACTGACATCAAGTGGAAACACCCAGACTTCCATATCCACAGACAACACCACAGTCAACACATGACACACTAATCAGGTCAAACGGTGAGGACCTGCAGGAAGGTGTGGAAAGGGATACAGCCCATGAGTAGGCATGTCAGTCTATAAAAATGGATACCTCTACTGTGGGACCGCAAACGTATTTTGATGGCCGTGGGCCAACCGTCTCATGCACGATATGGCAGAATATAGGTTTCCGCGTTTGCCAATGAACGGCCATTTTGATGTAAAAAGAATCGCCATTTTGTTTTCTAACCATTGCTCATTGCTTTCTGTTCTTATTGCTTCGCAGTACATTTTCTGCTTACACTGCTCAACTGTAAAACATTGTTGTCTGCTCGTAAAAGGACAAGGCCGCAGGGCCGCGAGGATAACAAGAGTTTGTTGAAACACAACGTAGGCAGCGCCAGGAAGAATGCCCGGCTCCCTCCCGAATGTAGCCTTGAAGCAGAGCTGCAGGGCATTTAATCATTTCACAGCTGCCAGCCAGTCTCGTTATATGGTAGAATATGTTAGAATAAAGCAGCTAAAGGCTTGAATTATGCTCTTCTTACGGCCCCCCTTTGCTGAGCCCCGTTAGAGCGTGTCGGCTCCCAGGACACGAATAGCACCTCATAGATAGCAAGGTCTGGAATGCAATGCTTCCCCCGTATGTAGCTCGCTTCCAAGAACAGAAGCGCTGTGTTCTGTTCAACAACTGAAGGATGCCTCCGCACTCACAAATTGCAAATTGTTACTAGAATAGATATTTGAAGGTGTCATAGCTGTCGAAAGTGTGCATCATCACACCAAGTTTAAAGAAACCCAATAAAGGGGGGTGTTAAACATGTCATAGCTGATTGTTTGATATGCATTTTGTATATATGTAACTGATGTACGTAATTCACTCTCTTGCGTCCCTCGAGGTCTAGAGATACACGTCACGGGGCGTGAGACCGAGTTGGCCAACTGAGACTTTTGCTTTGCAATAAACCCTAGCTTTGGGAATACAACCTCGTGTCTGGCGTATCTATCGTGTGTGGTGACTCGCCTTGTTTCCATAGACGTAAGGTACAGGTACAGCTGAAAGTGAGCATTCTAGTCAAGGTCCGTGAAGTGAAGAGAGACAGAGAGTGGATTGGGTGATGTAAACAAGGTCCACTGAGCCACAAGAGGGTGAGGGGAGCGGCCCCATGGAGTGTGGCCAGAGTGTGGGAGGGTAAGAGAGAGCAGGCATCACAATGAGTAGGCTCTCTGTATCACTGGAATTGAGTCAATTTGGATGTGGCCTGTGGACACATATGCAACTTCACTCTGGGAACACGACAAGGTGCATTGACAGACAGCTAAGATATGCATTGTGACAAGGCAACACCTAGGAGCAGGTGAAAAATGGAACATGCAATGACATGTCATGAAATTGATATTGATATTTTATTTCTATCGCGCTCGTACACAAGTGTTTCAGAGCGCAACAAGGCAAGGGAGGGGAAAAGGGGAGAACAAAACAGCGATCTTACTAAGCCCAGTGACATTGAGAATGCGCAAGTGCATGGGATAGGGGGAGGGGAAAAGTGCATGGAAGGGGGGAGAAGTGGAAAGTGCGAAACAGAGGAGAAACAGATTAATAATAATAAATAAATAAATAAATAATAAAGGCAACAAACAGTGGCAGTGCAGCCAGCAATTTGCAAGTGCTAGGTTTAAGGCAGCAGACAGTGTAGGTCTGATAAGTGCAGGAAGAAAAAGGGGGGCTTTATGGGTACATATACAGACCCCAGTGCAAGGGGTGGCCCGGAGGCCGTGCGGGAGGGTGGCAGGGTGAGCAGGTACCTGGGCTAGCAGGACAGAGATTGGCCAGGTGCACAGTGCCAAGAGAGAACAGATCAGCAGGGTAGAGGGGGAGCGAAGGCAGAAGAAAAGAGGAAGGTCTTGAGGTGCTTCCGGAACCAGAGATGGTTCCCCTCAAGTTTTAGAGTGGCAGGGAGGCTGTTCCAGAAGGAGGCCCCAACCGAAGACAGGGATCTACCCCCAGCTCGTTTCTTTGAAAATGACTGACCCTGAGGGAGTTACAGGTAGATGAGCAAAGAGCTCGAGAGGGGAGGTATTTGCGGAGGGATAGCTGAAGGTATTTTGGACCCAGGCCCCAGAAAGCCTTGTGGACAATGCAGAGGGTTTTGAATTTAATCCTTGCATCCACTGGGAGCCAATGGAGAGATTTCAGAGCTGGAGAGATACGATCCTAGGGCTTGAGGCCAAGGACAAGTCTCACAGTCCTGTTCTGGATTAGTTGCAGAGGGCGGAGAGTAGAGGCAGGTAGATTTAGAAAGAGGCTGTTACAATAGTCCAACCTAGAGAGAACCAGAGCTTGGGATACCACGAGCTTCTGGCGGAAGGAGAGGAAAGGCAGAGTACCTCTGAGGGGGTGCAGTAGGAAGTTTGTCTTTTTAGAGACCTCAGAGATGTGGGCGGAGAAGGAAAGGGTGGCGTCAAAGATGACCCCGAGGTTCTTAGCCTCACAGGTGGGAGTAGGAGGAGGGCCAAGGGAAGCCGGCCAGAGAGTGAGGGGAAAGTTTAACTTGGTTTGCATGCACTTGTCTAGCAGTGCAGAGTGACACGCAACAAGAATGTAGCACACAACAGTACATGTAGGTGCCCATGTACCGGGGGAGTACCCTGTGGGTGATGTGTACTGTCACACAGACATGTGCCACAAATTTGCACCATATGGGGTTCTCCCAGTATGATGGCCATTTGACATGAGTCTGCATGTCACAGGACATGCTTTACTGAGGGCTGTCATACAAATGCAGCCAGATGTGCCAATACACAAATGATGTAGGTGATGCATGACTGGCAAAACACATGAGGCACTATGATGGCCACTCGCCTGATGTGTCCTCATCATTCTCAAGGTCTCCCATGCCTTGCACCTGCTCAAGGAGGATGAAATGGCTTGTGGCCTCTTCATGCATTGTCAGCTGCTCCTCTGCTGGCACCCTCCATTTGCCATTGTAGAGGACAGGTGGACACTCAGCTTGTGCTTGGTGCGACAGGTGTGATCATTCCAACACTTCTGAACCTGTTCAGCAGAGTGCATATCCACCCCTAAGGCGCTGACCTGGTCCGTGACATGCTGCCAATTCACCATATGTTGTGTGGTTGTATGTGTGTTCTGGTGTTCCGCGCACACAGGCACATGTCACAATGGTGATCGGTCACGTAGTCAATGAGGATCTGGCGTTCCTCATCAGTGAAGTTCTTCTTCCTCTGCGGGACAGTGCCCTGTGCCATGTCTTAGGGTTGAGTCTCTTCCTGCTTTGCAGGCCGTCCCTTCCAGCCACGAGTGGCACAGGGTGTTGGTGATGCCCCTGTCTAGCTGGAACCACACTGGCATCCAGGTGCCGGGCCACCTGTGACTTGGGCCTGCCATGTCCTCCTGGGGCTGGGGTAGATGTCTCCACACCACGTCCCTGACGCCCTGGGGAGAATCCTGTGCAGTGCCCTTAGGGACCACTGCACACAATTAAGACTACAGGTGGTGATACAAGTTTTACCTTTGGTACAAGCCCGTACTACTATGTCATAGTGGTAGCAGTAGCGGAGCAGCCAGGCTTATCTCACGAGTATATGAGCAGTAGCAGAGATTACACAAAGGGACCACAATTACTGTGACTCAAGCAAACACTGACTCAAGGTTTCAGGTCAAAAAAAGTACATTAATTTTTAAATCATTTGTTATAAACACAACACGTCTATTAAACTTCAATAAAAACCACACGTTCAATATACTACAACTAACCAATTCACTTTGTACAGTAAGTCTCAAGGTAAGTATCCTGTGTTGGAATGAACCGGTGTTAGGCACAAAAACACGTTACCGCGGATACGATTGCGATCACTTTTTGACAGTTCAGTCTACTAAACAAACGCGTATCCGTGACATGAAATGCTACCGGGGCAAAAACACACTTAGCACCTGAGATACCCAGAGGGAGTTGGAGGCAAAAATCACAGGCAATATTTTGGTTAGGCAGGCAGAATCAAGAAATACTCAGAGACAGGAGTTCAAAAGTCAAAGGGCCGGAGCCAGGGTCGAAAGAAATCGGGGCCAGTTGCCGAAGATCACACGGTCTAAAAGTTCACGATTCAACCGAGCCAAAAGTACTTCGATATTGTCAATGTGCGGAAGCAAAAGTTGTAAGAAGGAGGGAAGACAAGGTCAAGTCTTGGAAATGAAGAAAAAGGGATTCACCCAGTTTCCTCAATAGAACACAGTACCTTGCTCCAATGGTGCAGCTCGTGTCCTGGCAGTTGTGCCTGTTGGTTTCCCGCAGACCCACGATTCCTGGAGCTTCATCGATAAGGAGGACGTCTGAAGGGGGTCTGCACCACACAGGGATGAGGCCGGCAGCAGCGACACGAAATAAAAGGTGCGCTCCTTAAAAACAGGAGAGGCTCTTCAGGTGGCTATCCGGACCACTACAGCAGTGTGCAGCGATTTCGACCACGGAAGAGGATCCTCTGGCTGTAGAAGATGAGCTGGTTATCCCCACCAAGCTCAAGGGAAGAAGACTCCGGACTGGATCTTCTCTGAGTCGCAGAAGGGCAGATAGCTCAGGACTACAGCAGGGCTTCACAGGGATGGGGTAGTTGCAGCAGCCGTCGTTCTCTCCGCTTCTCTTCGGTTCCTTGTAGTTCCAGTGGCGACTCTCTGACTTCTAGCCCAAGAGACCTGCCTTTTATGCGAAAAACCCCCATTCACGCAGCCTGGCTGTCAATCACCCAGCAGGGGGTTTGTCCAGCCCGGACAACTACCCTGGCCAATCATGACAAAGTGCGACTTGGGTTTCCTAGGATACCCTGTGCAGGGGGTGACTACACCCCTCCCTCACATTCAGCCCACCTAGATACCCAGGCGCCTTGAGGGGGGCTTCTGGGCAGAAGCCCGCCAAAAGACAGTGAACAAAGAAGGCGAACCTAGTTTGCCGCGCAAAGTAAAACACAAGAAGGACTTTAACAAAAAGAAATGGCGAATAAACCCAACCGGAGTCAAAAGAAAGACGATTTGGTCAAGCGGGTTTATGTTCGAGGCTAATATAATAGCCAAGAACAGTATCACGTTTATCTAATATAATCGCGGTACAAAAATTAGGGTAGATACCACTGCCACCAGCCAAGTCTAAATGTTAAAAGAGCGAAACAATGCTCTAGGAGGTAAAGATAAAAAGGAATACGAGTTAACCCTTTCCAGTACTCCATGGAAAATGGGGTGTACTGGATCTGTGGTAGATTGACTAAGTAAAGTTAATGGTAACTTTACCCTTTTCTGGGGGACAGCAGTCGCCTCAGAAATGGAGTCGAGGGAAGTCTCAAAGACAACCCTGTGCCACGGCACTGAAGGTGCTGTATGACACACACAAAGAAAGGGGCTACTGAAGTGGTGTACTACAGAGTCCACAATCACAAAAACAGATGGAAACACATAGCAAAACACAGGTAAGAGTGGGGGAAAAGCTCTCACTCTTACCAAATGGAAAAAATAAACTCCAGAAATCCAGCAAAGCTTCTGGGGGACTCACTAGGTGAGGGAAATTAGCCATAAATGAGAATTCTCCCTAACAGGGAGGTGTCTCCAAACAACGTCAATGACCCCCTAGGGCTGGTGCAGTTGTTTCATCGCCATGTCCCCGACCCCATCTGCCCCCGTTCCCTCTTGGGGCCTTTCCACTCATGTCACAGGTTTAAGGGAGTAATTGAAGGCACACCAAGTTATTTCCCTGGGCAATATGAGTAAGGGAACAGTCTACGTGATGTGTGATGTAGATGTGTGGTCCAGCAAGGCTCAAATGTACCCCAAAATGACAACAAATACGGTACGCGATATGCAGTGGCACCTGGAAACAAAAATTGCGTACCCAATACCCAGAAACCTTCAGAAAATGGAAAAGTGGTACGTGATACGCAGTGGCACCCCCAAACACAAACATTGCATACACGATACCCAGAAAGCTTCCGTAGTCGAAAAGTGGTACGCAATACACAGAATTACCCAGGGATACAAAAATTGCATACGGAACACACTGTAGGCCTCAATAAGTTCACACAAACATGCACGTATGGGCAGAGGCAAAGCCCCCCCCTAAAGAAAAATGGGTACACTGTACCTGAAGGAAAGGATTTATTTCGTAGCACAACAAAATACATCTCTGAATCTCACCAGGATCGTACCCTTCACACGCATGACTAGTGATACGAGTTGCACAACTAATATCAACCCGTCATTGCCATGAGCCTTGTAAGTGTGTCGTGTAGGTGCGCAGCGTCACAGCACTGCGGTCGTAACTTACGCGTTAAGGGCCTTTACTCTACTATCAGCTGGTGAAGATGCAAGACGCACACCACTGTTCCTCTTCCCTAACTGCTGTTGAATTTGCCTCCTCTGGCCCTGCTTTGCCTCAGTCACTCCTATAGGGCTGGTGCCTGCTCGAGAGTGAGTGCCTGCCTGCAAACAGCACTGTCTTGGTGTGCCAACTGCCCCACTTTTGCTTGTACTCCTGTGTTGGGCCTGCGACCAGCTCCTTTGTACATGGCGGGACTTCCACCTCTGCCAACACCGCCAAAGCTCCACAGCAACTACCCAGGACCCAGGAAGCCCATACCTGCCTCGGGTGTGCCATGCTTGCCCCGTCCATGTCATCTGGGGAGGGCTGCACCCCCATGCTCAGGCATGTTGGCATCCTGGTTGATCGGGTCCTGGGCACCTATGATGCCCTCTCCAACCCAGCTACGCAGTTGGGCACTGACGCAAGGCTGAGGATCTGGGATGAAATCAAGGCTGCCATCAACATGGAGCAGGTGGCAGTCCACCCCAGGGTCAGAGTCCAGAAACGGGACAACCTCAAGACCCGTAGCCATACCAAGGTTGTGGGAGCCCTCGGCACAGAACCCACCATTGTGGTATACCGTGCTACCTGCCACCGGTTCCCCCAGATACAGCTGCGTGTACTTGAGAGGGTCTATCCAGACCTCTACTCCCAGTTCTTGGCCTGGAAAAGCCATCTGGACTCCGCTGGTGAGTACCCATGCGGGACAATTCAGTACAACGTATGTGTGGCATGCATGTTTGCAGATACCACATCCTGTTTGTGGCTTGTGTGTGTTCTAAGAGGCAGCTGATTGCTGACGCATGCCAATGCAAACCATTTGGGGCATCAGACATTGTATGCTGGCATTATGGTAAGGATTGGTGGATTGTTCATTCATGGCTTGTTGTTGTTGGCTATGTGCAGTGTTTGTGCATGGAGCAAGGGCTTGGACATGACAGATGTCAACATGCTATGCTGTGGGCATATTTTTTTTAAAAAGAAACACCGGGACCAAGTGTAGAATACTGGGAGGTCCCGTCAAATCTGGGACGTCTGGTCACCCTACAGATGCACCAACATTTAAATGACCTCAACCCTCAAACCTTCACTCAGGCTGGACTCTTTTGAAAGTGTTTTCCCCACACAGGAACATTTAAAAAAAACTCAACGCTAGAGGCCTAGATCACAGCACACTGGTAACTTCGTGCACTGTGGTCGAGCTTTGTCAAAGTGCAAAGCTGTTGTGTGTTGAGCATTAAGATGCGCATCTAATGATCCATAAGTCTATGATTGAGAGGGCAGTGATGTCATTGGCAAAGTTGTTTT
Organism: Ambystoma mexicanum; assembly: GCF_040938575.1. Classification (NCBI taxonomy): domain Eukaryota; kingdom Metazoa; phylum Chordata; class Amphibia; order Caudata; family Ambystomatidae; genus Ambystoma; species Ambystoma mexicanum. The sequence continues at coordinate 837,258,207 of NC_090923.1, forward strand.
GAATAGCGCACACCTGCCACTGGTATCACTTCACAGCACTGCATACTTGCCTGAAGGTGCAACATTTCAAATGTTGATTTTGTCTGGCTAGATGGCTCCATGGATGAAGGTCACCTGTGTGGGGTGACTAGGTTGAGGGGCTCAAACTAATACTGCAAGCTTGAAGCTGTGGCTACATTATGACAAGGTAACTGTGACATGCATAGGGGTCCATTTTGAAAAACATGTTGATTGCACAGAAGGTACTGCACACGTGTGCACTTACGTTGGGCACTTTCGACTGTTTTGACTGTGAAGGGCACACAATGCACAGATATTCGGGCAGACTTGGTTTTCCGTTCCTTGTTTGCACTTTGTAGTGCACAAATCATACCTTCCTTCCATTTTCATGGCAGGTGGCATCTACATGGATTCCAAAGCAATACAACGCATTCCCACTAGCATCAAAATCAGAAGTTGGCAGACATGCCTTCGTTTTTTAATTGGCGAAGAGGCTGGCGTGACAGAAATCCACATTTTGTTCCTCGTTCTCCCTTGTTTTTTACACCTCATTGAACAATTGACTTGAAAAATGTCACCTTAACGTTTGATATATCTCAAAAGTGTAAATGGCAAGGAGCAGACTGACAATGTGAGCACTTCCCTGCGTTCCAGTCTCATCAGAGCAATGTTCCTGGTTTTCACTGTGACGTACGAAGAATTCATGTTAGGTGAACATCCTTCATTTTCACTGTTCGTCACTGAAGTTGTAACAGGAGCAGGCCCTGTTTGTGTGTTACGCCTCCCTGCCAGCTTATTGTATTGACCTTTGATCACCTAAACAGTGGCGCACTGCATGGAGTCTCGCTTCAACGGCTGCCGTGAGCAAGTCATGTCTAGGCGAGCATCTACAGCTGGAGGCAGTGGGCAAAGCGCTATGGTAATGCCCGGACAAAGGAAACGCGGCCACTGTTAACAAACCTCAACACGTCTTCTGACAATAAGGGCAAGTGAAACCATTAGAGCGCGTTAGCGGCCGCCCTGCCTCCACTGCGCCGTGGGAACCAGTACATTGTCTTGCCAATTATCCCAGTGTGCCAGGACAAAGCGCCGGCCAGCAAAGGGGAGTTGGGGGCGGGGTAGGGTTAGGGTAGTCCACATCTGTTGTGATTTGAGGGACAAGGCGTGAGAGATGAGTGACACGAAGCCTCACCCATCCCTGCTGCATTAGGATGCCTAAGCATGAGAGTGGGTTATCATCTCAAAGGGAAGCATCTCTGGCCTCTTACCGCTCAAGGGGCAGTTGTGCCCGATTTGCGAGTTATGAGAAAGATTGCATAAGTTAATTTACTCTTCACGCAAGTGAGCGTGCAGAGAAGGGCACATATTGCCACCTTCTGTAAAGTCAGCATAAAATGGACCATGCCTATGCACGGATTTGATAAATAATTATATAATTATAATTGTTCTTTTATAACACACTTAATACCAGAGATTGGTTTCTAAGCGTGGGATCGGGATTCACACCTGTGTTGCGCTGCGTAGTCTTGCTTGCAAGACAAACGCGTTGCCCCCGAGCTTTGATTTAAGCACTTACAATGCACAGCTCCAGAACCAAGCCAGGCTTGTCTAACAAGTGGGGCCTGGACGCGGGCGCAGCAAAACCTACTTTTTAGGGGGAGGTGGCTAACTGGTAATGGGAGGGGCCACTTCAGAAACTGGGCATGGCAAACTTGGAAGGTCCGCCCCCTCTATTCAATCCCCAGGCTGCCCAGCATGGGGGCCAGGGCAGTGGTGTCACCAGGAATCAAATTTAGGAGGGGCACAGAGGGGCACTGCAGACAAAAGTAGGGGGGGCAGAGACAAAAGTAGGGGGCCACCTATAAAAGTGCAATGTGTGATGTCAGAAGCACTCCTGAAGAGAATCTTTTGTGCACATCAACTACCACACCCCACTGCACCTCCCCTCCTATCAGAATGTAGGCACTAAACCATTAAGTCATTAATGACCTATCATTAGCGGTTTTGCGCTCTACATTCTGATTTTAGGGGCTGCTCTTGGCTGTAGGGGGAACTTAACAGCTCTTCATTAATGTGTGGCAGCACTGATTGCAGCCCTGTGTGTGTGCTGTGCTGGCGGACACAGCACTCCAGAGAAAGTAGCACATCTGAGGTAGGTAGGGCCCAGGGCTTCAGATGAGGGGCCGTTGCTTTCTTAATTTTTATATCTAAAGCCCAGGCATCTGATCAGGCATCAACCTTTAAGCAAAAGCGACCACCACCAGGGTAGTGTGTGCACGCACGCACGCACGCACGCCCACACACACACACACACCACCCCCCCCCCACAACAGTGCATACATTGTTAAGTGTTCGCTCATATCCATGGGGAGGGGCTGATGTGTGCATTTGATTTTTTCTAGGCAGAGAGGTGAGGGAAGCCGTTCCTGAAACTAGCAGCTTTAAAGTGTTGCTGCGTTTGTGCAAATACATCTTTTCCCAGTAAGCCAGAGAAAGAAACAGAATCTCCTTATCTCCAGAGACCAGATTTCACCAAAATGCCAGGGATAGCAGAAATGATATGATACACCCAATGACATCACATGAAATGGCATCAAATTGCCCTTGATCTTGACCATGATGACATGAGAGGAAAGGGCATTATTAGTATAACAAAATTACAATAAGCAGGGGAAGCCGCCAGAAACCAGCCGAGGGAGAGGTAACACGCTCTCGGCCAAAACAATAGTAGCACCACTGGGGTCTCCATAGAGGCGCCAAATGGTGCAGTTTAAAGAGACCGGGGGAACGAGGTGGGAACAGTGCTCTTCCACCTCAGTTCCCGATCTGAATAGATGTCTCCTGGAGCTTCTGGGAAACCCCTGCCTGCCGTTGACATCTGGAGCCTTTGATGACGCACTAGACCAGCTTAGGGAGCTAGGAAAAGGGGCATTGCTAGCCAAGGCAGATATTGAGTCAGCTTTCAGGCTTCTGCCAGTGCACCCAGACGGCTACCGTTTATTGGGCTTTCAGGTGGAGGGGAGGTTTTACTTGGACAAATGCATGCCAATGGGGTGCTCCATCTCATGCAGTTACTTTGAGGCATTTAGCTCATTCTTGAAATGGGTCACAAAGAGACAAGTGAGGGGGACAGGTGTGGTGCACTACCTGGAGGACTTCCTATTCCTCCCCAATCTAAAAAAATGTGCAGACTCATAGTGGGCTTTACAAAGGTTGACGGAAGAGATGGGGGCACCTTTGACATGGGAGAATACAGAAGGTCCTGCCACCAACATCACTTGCCTGGGTATCGAGATTGATTCAGTACGGGGGACATGCCCCCTGCCGGGTGGAACGGTGGCTGAATTCCGGTAATCAGTATACATATGCCTACACTAAAGAAAGATCACCCTGGTGCAATTACAGCGCTTGCCCGGACAGCTCAACTTTGCTCTGAGAATGATCCCAATGGGGCACCCATTCTCGTGCGCCATAGCAGGAGCCCGCTCTCTCTGAGAAGCGTCACCGCAATAGGCTATCGGCTTCGGTAAAAGAGGACCCCAGGCTGTGGGACCATTTCTTGACAAATTTCAACAGGCTCCAGGTGTGGCCAGCGAAAGTGCAGCCCATGCAGGAGATTGGGTTATACACTGATGCCGCAGGAAGCATGGGTTTTATTGACATTTGGGGGAACACATGGTGTGCAGGAAGATGGCCTGAAGAATGGGCCTGCAAGAAGTTGATCAGGAACATTACCTTTCTGGAACTATTTGCTATCATAGTAGTCCTAACATTTTGAATGTAGTATTTTGGTCAGACAGCCTGTCTGTGGTAATAGCAATCAATAATCTCAGGGCATCATGCCCCACGGTACTGAGATTACTAAAACATATGGTATTGATTTGCTTAAGGAAAAGGGTGCATCTTCAGGCTAAGCACATCCCAGGGATACACAATAATGCTGCTGATGCATTGTCTCATTTTAAGATGTAGGAATTTTGCAGATGGTTGCCTTGGGCAGAGGTAACGATGACCCCTTTTCCCGACACACGTTGGAATTTTAGGGCCCGGTTTAGCACCCCTGATCACTGGATCTATGACACGGAAGACAAAGAAAGCCTATGAGAAAGCATTTCAGGAATATTGGGTGTTTTGCAGGGAGGAGAGGAGAGGGGTGATGTTCCACAGTTACACCGAGATTGCATACTTAGAAGAGATGTATGACACTGGCATATCCGCAGGTATGGCAAAAGGAAAGTTGGCCCCCATCAGGTTCATGGCAGGATTGCACGGGATGTGAGCCCCACCTACGACTTTGCCGCAGGAAAGGCATTGGCAGGGTGGCAGAGAAAGGGGGTCAGGCAGACAGACTGAAGGCATCGGCTGGATTCACTGAAGCTCGAGAGGATGGTGGGTGCGCTCGAAGGAATATGCATGGACAGGTATGAAGGGGCTCTGTTTAGGGCAGTGTTCGTCACTGCTTTTTTCAGGGCTTTCAGACTAGGGGAACTGGTGGGGGCTTTCAAGGAGGACATGGCAGGAGTGCTAGCTTTTTCTGACATTCAGTTCATGGGGTTGGGAAGAGTTCTGGTAATGGTAAGAAAGTCAGAGACAGACCCGGAGAGAGGAGGAGCAATATTGGACCTATGCAGCAATGGGAACAGGATGATCTGTCCAATAGCAGCACTATGGGGTTTCATTAAGTTCAGATGGGATTCTGAGGGGCCATTATTTAGGCACCTAGATAGTTCTAACACCTCAAAATTCCAATTCAGAGTTATTTGTCAAAGAAGTATTGAGGCAGATAGCTAGGGGGCGGAGGGTGGGGTTTGCATCTCATTCCTTCCGGATGGAGGCAGAAACTACTGCGGCCAGGTTTGGTATGCAGGAGGGCCATATCATGAGGTTAGGAAGATGGAAGTTTGGGGTGTACAAAGGATACATAAGACACCACTTGGTGCGTTAAGGTAGATAAAGAAAATATAAGGGGGGCAAGAAAGGGAGGCACGCCAATACTGTTGGAATAAGGACACTGTCTGTTGTGCCATGCATAACATCCCCATCTCTTCTGTTATTCATAGAGGATGCCACGAGCGCAGGTGGTGTTGGTGATCAGCCACTCCTTCATTAGACGAATGGAGAAGAGAGTATACAATCAGAATAGGGTGCTCAGACACACAGATGCAGAGATACACTGAATTGGTAAAGGGGGCATGCGAGCATGCAAGGTGTGGAGCATCAGGGCGGAACACAAGACAAAGCTTTGGCTGCTAGAACCAGATTTGGTCATAGTACACATTGGGGATAATTACCTAGTTCCTATAGGACGGAAGGAGCTGCAACTGGCATTGGTCTCCCTGTTGGGTTGGCTGGGAAATGTTTGCCCCCGGGCAGTTATCGCCTGGTCCCAAATCATCCCGAGGACAAGGTGGAAGGTCCCGGGGTCAGCTAGGCCAATAAATATGTCTGCAAGGAAACTAAACAATGAGTGAGCACGTTTAGCAGGTGGCCGGCTACTGATAGTGGCCCATGGATTGGTAAGAGGAGAGAGAACTTGCATCACGATGGAGTACATTTATCGGTCAAAGGCACAGACTTGCTAACTTTTTGGCGGTAATACGTGCAGCGCAAGTGGGGGAGAGTACCCCCGACCGGTTGGTCGAAGATCCTGTGGTAGGTGGGGTGGACTATGTGTTCAGTGATTTGCCCCTCCCGGGGGGACCGTGCGGCCGGTTAGGTGCAGTGGCAAGGGCACGGTCTGTGGGATGGCTTTGGCCTGGCAGGGGGGTCTGATGGGAAGGTGGACAGATGAGTGAGGGGTGGGGCTAGGAGGCGTAAGGTGTTGGACAAGGGAAGGCTGCCTCCTGGGATCACCCCCCAAAATAGTGTATGGCGGGGAGGTCTGCGACAGTGTAGGAGGGACTTCAGCGCTGTACAGCGCCAAAAGGGGACGGAGTAAGCGGTTCCACCTGGGACTGCCGGTCGCAAGGAGGAACCAATGTAAATATGTGTGGTTATGAATTATGAAAAAGGAACTATGATGATTTTGTTGTGGTGTATTAGAAGGGTCATGTTTATACTATGTTGATTCTGCTTAGTAAGGTTAAAAATGATTAAACGTGGCCATTCATATTTTCCAAAAACAAGAATGTGTTGGTGTGGCTTCTCCAGTCTGAACGCACACTGCCTCCCTGCTGAAGTCAAATATGCCAGGCCAGTACAGACACATATGGCAGTTAATTCCATTATATGATAGCTACAATATCACTAGCATGGTACAGTCTTCGTATGCCAGCTACTTCCTAACAGTATAAACCGAACTGCTGCCATTGTGTGTCAAGTGCAGCTTCAATGACCCAGGTACTGTCATGCTCTGCCGGGTAGCACCTCACATGGCAGGCAAAGTCATCATATGTGAGGGTCCGCCTCATGTGGCAAGTGCTGTCTCATATGGCAAATGTGGGCACATAGGTGAGGTAGCATTCATAGGGGGACCATATGCAGATTCTCCTGTGAGTCAGGGGCTCGCTTCAAGGGTAGTCTTGACACATCCCTATATTTGGTGGCGAGCTGGATGAAAGATAGTAGACCGAAATATAACCTCTCGGACCAAGTCCAAGGTACTCTTACTTGGATCATACCGTCTTCTGAAGAACCCTGCCCCTGCCACTTCCCCCCACCACCGCCCCCCCCAAAAACCACCACCTTTCCTGTTAGGCCATCAGATGCAGTACTCAGAAAGAGTAAAGAACCTTCAGATTATCTGTGAGGCTAACCTCAGCTTGTAGGTGGAAATTGGAGCAGTGAGTTTTAGTTTTGGCTATTAGGTGGCGCTGAAAGCACTATCTATAAAGCCAAAACTATTGTCATTAAAATAAGAGCTTTAACATGAGAGCTTGATATAAAGGCTTTGGATGCAGGTTGTAATGCAGGTTGACATATGAGGATGGATACATGTAGTTTGGCTATGTGTCCCACCCATTTAACACCCATTGCTAAGTGAAATCTATAGAATAGGCTGAGCAAGGGGGAATGCCTAGACGAAAGAAGAACACATGAGACACAATCTCTTTTGGATGCCAACACTGGCCACATTTTTTTTATCTCACAGCAAACCCTAAATGCAATCTTAAAATGGGACGTTACATATAAAACATTATATCCATCAACAACATGGCAAGTGGTCCAGGGGAACCCACGGCTCTCTGCCCCGCCAGGGTATCGCATGGTGTTGAGGCCCTATCCCCTTCTCACCATGCCTACACAGGGGGCATCAGGGGGAGGCAGCCCCCTGTCTTACCGGGCCTAGCTGCCCCTCGGTTCCACCGCCCCTCCTCCCCAGTTCCCCAGGGAAGCTCCAGTTGCCATGCTCCATTCCGGCTACAGAGTCCCCCGGAAAGGGATCTCAGTGTCCCCATGGTCCTCCCTCACTCCTTTTCCCTCCTCCCCCAAAAGCAGGGTGGGATGGGAAAAGGGCTCTGAGGTGGCTTTGAGGGCTCCAGGCGCCAGTGCAAGCATGGTGGCGACAGTCATGCAGGACAAGGCAGAGACAACATGCTTTCCTCGTCCTCCAGGGCTCTATTTAAGCCATAGAACTGGCACCCCAGCACCCACTCCCTACCACCGGAGCCTGCAAAAAACCTCCCTGCCGGCCCCCACTGTGGGGCCAGTCTAAACTGGCATCCACCTGCTCCTTCACCCCTGCCTGGCCCCTGCCCGCCCAACCTGGCGCCCCTATGATGGCAGGGTTTTGCCTTTGTTTGCCTCCCATTCCCACCCAATTTCCCACCAACCACACTTCCTTTTGCACTCTTTGGCTCAATTTCTACAGTGTGGTGAATTTGTCAGCCATTTTTATTCCCAAAATGGCAGCCATCATCCGTTAATGTTATTTAAAAGGTATTTCACTTGATTGATACTTTAAAATATATTTAGTGCAGCTTTAAAATATATTTAGTGCAGCTTTCTAGTTATGTTACACATTTTACAGTAATGTCTATTAAAAATAAAGAAGGTACTGTAATAGTTTCATTTGGGTTTGAAATGGCTGTGAAAATGTACATCTAGTGACTTGTGGTGGATTGGTGTAATGTTTTTGATGTTAGGAGCACCTGATTGGCTTTGCAGTTAATGATGTGATTGGATATGCAGAGTGTGTTTGTCAAAGTAAGCCATTTTGTTTCTGGTAAGCTGTAGCTCAAAGCTATGTGTTTTGTTTGCATTTGTTGATTTTTGTTGGTGGCTTTAAGCCGCCGCCGACATTGAATTTCTTTTTACTAACGTTAGAAATATGTGGCAGCGGATTAATGTTGTTAACCCACCGCCGGCACCTATTTGCAATGTTCGTCAAATCAATAAAATGTAATGTCGCTGACGTCTTGGCTTTCCCGATTACGCTGCTGCTAACTTTAACTTTGTAGCACTAACGTTTCAAATATGTCCCGCCGGCATATTAATGCTGTTAACTCACCACCGGCACCTATTTGCAATGTTAGTTAAACAAAGTGAAAGTTTGCTCCACTTGAGAAATGCATGAGAATAACCATATTACGTACCAGCAGGCAGACTCCCTGCTCTTGTGCATACACGTATCTTTTAAATGCGGGTGTCGTTTACCTGGCCACTCCTGGGTTTCCTGTACTTAATATCTTCCCCCCACAACCCCCTGTCTTGCACCTGCCTTTAGGTAAACGTTTGCATATTGCTCTATGTGGGCAATGCCGAAATTGGGAAGAGGCGCCTTTTATTCTGCCAGTCGCACCCGCCTTTCAGCCTTTTGTTGAGAGGGTGGATGAGGCGTTGGTCTCCCTGGGCTTGACATGCCCAGGTAAGGCAGGCACAGCAATTCGATGAGAAATATTGGCTGCTTTTAGGATAGAGTTGGCTGTTAAAGGGGTACTTTGATCTTTCCCATTGAGGAACACCAAAGTGCCTTGAGGCGAGAGAAAAGTACAAAAAATCCACTGCACTTTACACACAGTGTGATAGCAAGCAAATGATCCACAGAATGCCATCATGCCACGCGATCAGCAGCCATCGAAAATGTATTGAAGTGCCTGCCTTTTCAAGTTAAAGGTTCTGCATTCGTGCATTTCTACTGGCAGCGCTGTTCATATTGCAGAGCATTTCTCTGCTCTTTGTTTCTGGCCACGTGCGCATTAAAACACAAGGGTACCACCGAATCTCCGAAATGGCCGCCACACTATTCCAGCTTCCTTCACCCCAATAGCCACACAATAGCTGGGTCTGGATAGGCTGAAGCCTATTATTTACTGCGATCCGATTCGCCGGCAGACGAGAAGCCCTCATCACAAGACACCCTGACCCGAGCCTGTCAGAGCCGGGAGAGCCTGAGAGGAATCTAACTTCCATCCACACCATCCCTCACCTTCAGGCTCCAGTATTAGGAGGTACTTTGCTTGCCATATAACCAAAGTTTGTACAGCCACTACCTATGCAGTAAGATCTTGTCCTTCTAAAGCCATTCCTTGTTGTCTCGGCTCACAAACAATATCTGTAGCCACTGCCCCTCCTCGTGCCTAATTACCCCTATCATCAGCATACCCAACGTCTACCTGGCCATGCCATTGCCCTTCCACTAACTGCTAATTCAGTGTGCTAACAAGCCACACGTCCTGCAGTTGTGCCTCACGCTTACCCTATCTCACGCAGCAGAGTCTTAATCTGTACAGATCTGCTTCAAATGACTGCAACACTATTTACGATCAGCAAACAGTATCTGCCTGACATTATCCTAACCCTCGGTAACATATAAATGACCATAGAACATCGCATTACAATGGCATACTTTACTTTCCATGCAATGTCTGCGGACACAAACCACCCATTGCCTTCTGTGCCTTCACATCTTGCCCTACAATGGCAAACTGCATCCTGCCCACACTGTCTATCTCTGTGTCACTGGCTGACAACCTGCATTCAGCCTAATATTTTGCCTTTACCTATATTGTGTATATTTACCTATATTATATTTACCTATATTGTGCACTCAATATTTACTGTGCCTCACATGGGCAAATTGCTTTTTTTCCTTTCATTGCACCCTTTGCTGGTAATCTGCAGTTAGCCTTGCATCATGACATTATCTGTAATTTGCATTTAGTATATAATGTGCATCACTTGGCCTAACTGCAGTCTAGTATTGTGACTTAACCTGTATTGTGCATTCAGCATTACTATGCCTCACTTGGGTAAATTGCTTGTGAGCCTATCACTGCGCCCTTAGCTGGTAATCTGCACTTAGCCTATCACTGTACCCAGGCGGGTAATTTGCATTTAGCCTAGCATCTTGTCACATCCAGTAACTTGCATCTAGTATACATAGATTGTGCCTCACTTGGGTAATTTGCTGTTCTCCCTTTCCATTATGACTTATCTTAGCCCTAGGTGGCTCCTCATGTGATTGTTGCATTTAGCCCATATGTTGCTCACTATTTGATTGCTGAATTTAGCCCTAGGTAGCTCCTCATGTGACTGATACTTCTAGCTTATATGTGCCCCATTTGATGGTTGCATTTAGCCGTAAGGGCCTCCCCATTTGATTGTCGCCATCATACTAATCCTGGCACGAAGCCTAAATACTGACCTCACCTTTTAAGCGTGATCTGCTGCCTCCAACACTAATACCTTTATTAGTTCGCCACCTACCTCAGTTACATATTCCATAGAAAGCTTATCTCCACCATATACCAGTATGCTCCCCACAGTGACCAGCCAAACTGTCTACATCACAGTCCTTATGCAAAGCATTACGCTTTACGTCATGTTATTTCACACAACAACCCTTGGAACCCCACCCACCTTGACGTCCTCCACTACTTCGATTAATACTACTACTAAATTACTCATAGATATGAAAGATCCTAAATATCTCATACGAAACAATCCTTGCCCAACTACGGATAGGAACATACGCCTTAGAGCTAGGTTAGCCAAAATATATGAGCCCCCTGTCAGCTCCCTCCCTACCATTATAGGAATAAGGACTCCTAAAACTCTACCTAGCCGAACGACTACAAGCACAAACCTAGCTGACAACTGTGGCCCTAGGTCAATAAACAGCACAACCAAGTACGGCAAACCCAAACCTTCACAAGCCCCCCAACCGACAACAACAATCGCTATGAGCCCTCAGATCAAAGGAGCTCTAATAAACTCCAGATCCCTAGTTGCACATGCAACGGAAATTGCCGACCTAATCCAGAGAGATAACCTAGATTTCCTCGCCATCACCGAGACATGGCTACACCCCGGTGCAGGCCCTATGCTTATGCTAGCAGTCCCTGAAGGCTACTCTATTTTGAGACAAGACAGACTAAAATTCAGAGGAGGAGGCATCGCTATTATTTCCAAATTTAGCCTCTCTATGAGATTAGTCACCCCGATCGACGTCCACTCATGTGAACTATTATCAGTTAAAGTTCCACTTACCAATGCCCAAACCCTTAATATCCACCTGATATATCGCCCCCGGCCCTCCCGGGACTTTCGAGGATGATATGAACACTATCCTGTCTAGTAATCTCAAAAGCTCAATACAAGTACTTTTACTTGGAGACTTTAATATGGGCTTTAATGACCCATCAGACCAGCTGGCCCTAACTACAGCTCACATCCTCTCAGAACTTGAATTCGCCCAAAGAAGCAAAACTTCCACCCACAACAAAGATAGAACACTTGACTGAGTGGCAGACCATAACTGTCAGGCCAACATCCTCTCCATCTCACCACTAGCCTGGACTGACCACCACCTTGTGTCATTCATGCTTTCTACTAACAGACCCCCCCCTCAACCCGCCATTAGGGCTCCACCCACACTAACTAGAAACAAAAAGAATATTACTGTGGACAGGCTTATCCCGGCCTTATTTCCCACCCTCAACCTGCTCCCAGACAACACCGATCCCGAGCGCCTGGTCGAGGAATACAACAAAATTATGACCACCTCTTTGGACCAGATCGCCCCCCTCAAACTTAGACCAAGCAAGCCGAAAACTCACTTGAATAAATGATTTACACCTTTCCTAAAAAACCTAAGGCAACAAAAAAGAAACTGTGAGGCTGCCTGGAAAAAACTTCCATCAGAAGCCAACAAACTTAAACTCACCAAACTGTGTTCCCTTTATAAAAAAGAAATATGTCTAGCAAAACGAATATCCTTTGACACGCGTATATCCCAAGCCAAGTCCAATATGAAGGAACTATTCACCATTCTTAATGAAATAGAGACACCTATAGCATTACATGACACATATACTAAAGATAAAAAATGGTGTTCAGATATCCAACACGCTTTAGCCAACAAAATATCCACCTTACAAAACAAAATTTCCTGTAAAAGAGCTTCTCTAAATGACCCTCTTCCATCCAAAATTATTGGGAATACCAATGCCGATGAATCCACCCGATTCAACTTCACCAAAGTTTCTATTCCTGAAGTGGAAAGAATTATTCTGTCCCTTAAACCCTCCAACTGTCAGGGCGATCTCTGCCCTGCGCAGCTCATCACGAATGCGGCCTGAGACCCATCACCTTTCATAACAAAACTTATCAACACGTCCTTCTCTACTGGTATCATCCCCACTAACCTTAAACAATCCTGGGCACTCCCACTCTTAAAAAAACCTACTCTTGAGCCATTTACACCTACCAATTATAGGCCAATTACTACAGTGCCCTTCCTTCTAAAAATCTTGGACAAGGTAGTTTATATACAAATCCAAAAGCACCTGGAATTCCACCACCTACTAGGAGCCAGACAATCAGGCTTCCGTCCCCAACATGGAATGGAGACAGCCCTCGTCGATCTCAAGACCCAAGTTGATGAGCTTAGAGATAATGGCAAATCAGCAATACTCCTCCTCCTAGATCACTTGGCTGCGTTCGACCTGGTCGACCACACTATTCTACGCAACCACCTTGACAAAGCAGCACACTTCTCTAACGGCGCTGTTACCTGGATTAGATCCTTCCTAAATGATAGAACAATGAGGGTCTTCTCACCTCTAGCAGCTGCCTACCCCATACCAATCACCTGTGGTGTGCCTCAGGGATCTTGCATCTCGCCCCCACTCTACAACATTGTTACTAAGCCCCTTTTCGATGATTTGGATCATCTCGGTATCACATACACTAACTATGCAGATGATACCCAGATCCTCCTACCGCTTTCAACGGATTATGAAAAGGATTTGGCCTTGGTGAATAGAGTGTACATCATCATCCAGGCATGCTACAAAACCATTATATTAAAAAAAGACAGTCACAAGGGGGCACAGATGGGGTGGTGTTCAAACACAGTTAGGATGCATGCTGAGATTGCTGGATGCATGGTCTATGCCTGAATGATGATAAAACCAAACTCATCATCCTGGGCATCCCTTCTAACCTAAAACAACTAGGATCTGACTACTCCTCATTCATAATTGATGGCAATAGCATTAAAGTAGAACACAATGTAAAAACACTAGGTTTTTATCTTAACTAAAACCTCTCATTTGCCAAACAGGTCAATTCTTTAGCGTCCTCCACGGCTTACACGTGCAAACTTATTTGCACCGGCAAGCATTAGGCATTTCCAGAAGAGACCACATCTCCGAGAGCAGCCGACAGAACAACTGGCTCCCAACCAATGACAAAATCCTTCTAAAAACATTGTCGCTCACCCACAAATCTCTCAACAATGCTGCCCCCATCTACCTGGCCGAGAGATTCCATAAACAGACATCCCTGAGACCACCTAGATCAGCTAACAGAGATCGCCTCTCCATACCTAGTTTCAAACGCTCCACAATCGGAGGTAACAGCTTCCCCGTGAAAGCAGCCAAATTGTGGAACTCCCTGCCTCCCACACTGAGAATAGACCAATCCTACCAAAACTTGAGATCCAACATCATTTTGTGGCTGAAATCTAATGACCAGCAAATGATAACCCCAGCGCAGCAAGCAGCTAGGACTCACTGCTACGGTACTTTATGCCTTCATGGAGTGCATCCTTCCCTGCTTCTCTTGACCTGCTACCCTTGTGTTAACTACAACTGCCCTACTCACTGCCTGTATACCTGTACTTATCTCCGCCCACCATATAGCTATAAACACCCTAAACCCTGTATATATTACTTCTGCAAGATGTCAGTATCATTTGTATATACCCTCTTGTATACTACGCCTGTAAATAGGTACCATCTGTATATACCCTCTTGTAATTAATGACTTGTATGTACATTTTATACCTTTTCTGTTGTAGCTAAGCCTTGCATATACTTGTAACTGCTGCGCCCTGTTACCCCTGGGTATGATGCGCATTATAAATAATAAAACAAACAAACAAACAAACATGTATATGTAAATGTGTCTCCTTGCCTGACAGTCACATCTCCACAAGATATTGAGCAACCATAGACTCAGTTTGCCCTGCGTGGGCAGCGTGGGTGCAGTGCTGCTCATGTTCTTTGAGAGCAATGAAGCGTGAGGGGCAGCGACTGAAAGGCCTGTTTTGGGGAAGCTGAATGGACAGTGGATTGATGTGCACCGTGAGCTCGGGGGAACGCCTCGGTGTGTTGCAAGTCGCTGTAAGTTTTGTGGTGAGCCAGGGCATGCATCAATCTTGTGCACATTATGGTGGGGGCAAGCTGTAGGCGCTGACCTTAACATGTCCAGCTGGAGCCGTCGATATGAGGTGCTTCCATTGGAAGTCGAGGAAGAGCGTTTTGAGGAAAGAAAGCTGGAAAGGAGTGAACTTTAAACATGAGCTAAATATATTCATCTCTAATTCAATGTCTGAAGATATTGTGATGGGGGGCATACGTCAAGATGGTTGGCATTTGGTTCCTGCATGTAGACTGCAGAACAGAGAAACCCTTTGCCCCCATTTGTAGCTACGATTGGGATCATGGATTTATATTTTTCCCTTTAATAAAGAGCTTAACATTAATTGTACATAGCACACGGATGCCAACTGCGATAACACACAGAGCAGAAGGGTGGGTGCCCTGACTGTAACAGTGCCATGCTTCCCTCAAACACTGCCTCAGTGTCACAGAATAAGAATTCAGGAACAATAGAGAGATACACACCTCCCTTTCTTTCAAACATTAACCACATTAACGAATACTCTAGTCCCTAGCCACTTGCCACAAACCATGTCTGCCACGGCACAGGGAGGTGAGTGTATTGCAACTGTGGAACACAAAACGGTTCTATATTAGAAACAAAACAAACATTGGCAATGCCAATAGTTTGGGCTTTTATGCCATTTCTCCTTTTTTGTACTCTAATGCAATAGTTGCACTTACAGGTAATAGTATTAATTGCCCATTGATGGTAGGTGGTGTAAAATGGTGTGAGTACCTGAGCATCTATTATTAGTGCCTGACAAATGTTTAATACTTGTACACAAGCCAAAACCCTTGGCTTTGCCAATGCTTATTTTACCATGCATCCACAAAAATTGACCCTTCCATTTATTTGCCGAAAGCTTCAACCTTTAATAAATTCCAGTCTGTACTACGTCAATGCGATTTCTGTCAGTCTTGCCTCTGCTCACATGCAGAGATTGAAATTCATGAAAAATGCTATCATATAGTTAATTTTAACCTTATGAAAATTGACACCATGGACCAGAGTCTCAAAAATGAGAGCAAACGAAAAAAGAGCAGAGAAAGCACTTTTTAAATGCATGCTCATTGCAGAAATGTGCAGGTCACCTTATTCTCAATGGGGACCTGAGTGTTTCAGGTGCTTGGACAGTAGCGCAAAGATGGTCTGGCCAGCTCCCTTTCATACATTAATGTGGGGAGTGCTTATGACTGGTTCCCAGCAGCCACATGGTTTCTTGGTGCGCATTTCATAGTGACATGTCCTTATGTGGCTTGTCACTGTGGCATGCATGGAAAACACATTTCTATCCCTGTTTGAAGGATAGAAATGCAAGTGGGACAGCAGCGGTTCTTACCACTGCTGTCACACTTAAAAATTTTCCATAGAGCTGCAGGGGGATGGCTATATTATAAAGTGCATCCCATTTGTGAATTCAAGATGCACTTTAAAGTGCGCAAACACCCCCTGATTTGCACAAATGTGCAAAGGGGTGAAAAAGGGCAACTGAATAGGCACCTCTAAGAAGCGCCCATTCAGATGCTCTTTGTGAATTGGGCTGCTCCTGTCTTTCGCACAAAAGATGGAATGCGCTAGCACATCTCATCACTGGTACCACCTATCTCCATTCTAGCGTGCATGGCATTGGACATCTGTCGACAGCTGCATTGTTTTTAATATCTGCTGCGGGCTATATACAAATCTACATGGATTGGGTCCAACCTATCTAACGAACAAACTGACTTAAACTCAGGCCTGGTCCGTAGGATCATCCGATCTACATCTCTTGGCAGCCCCCTCCCTCTGGATGTAAACACAGGGGAGCCCCAAGGTGGAGGTGTGCCCCTCCTCCTATACTACGTCTTCTCCCGGACCAGTCCTCATTCCAAAAGGCACTAAAAAACTCACCTCTCTAAAACAATCACCATTTTTCTTGTGTGCAGTGCTTTTTGAGACTAGAGACAGTTCAGTTGCATTTCAAAAACACAAATCAAATAAAACATCACATGCTATGTGCAGCGATACATGCCAAACCCTAGCCTCATTTGCCCAGGTAGTGGGATCATATGCCAGATGCGGTGTGGTACACCAACACCATGCACAACCTCACAGTCCCGAATTCATTTTCCAGAAAATCATTTTTAGTTGTCAAAAATACAGACTGCCTGGTGATATGAGGTGCCACTTGCAATCAGGGTCAGTCTGGGTCATAAAATTGTCGCGGGCACCAATAACAAAGTGGCCCACAGTTGCAAATGGCGATTCATTCCTTTTGTGACAGACTGTTTGAATAGTAACCAAGGGGGAGTTTCTTGATAAAATGTGATACAAATTGTGTATTTTAAAGAATATTTTTTCAGCAAAACTGGTTAAAACTATTAGCCACAGAGTGAATTAACTCATCAAAGTGGCCCAAATTGGCCAACAAAAATTTGGTTCGGCCATGGGCCTATTTCCCTACAGACCAGTCCAAGCCTGCTTGCAATAAATATTGAATCTTTTAACCTATTGCATGAAGCTTCTAAGAACAAATGCTGAGACCTGTTGTGTGCTGTGCCATAGCCACCTGCTTAATGGGATGCCACTTTGAACGTTCCTGCTCCATGGACCAGCAGGTATGTTCTTGCCTGTGGTTTCATCAGGAAACCTAAGCTCTAATCCCGGATTCTCAATTAACACCATTTTCCGATCTTGTTCAAATCACTTAAGTTTCAATTGCTCCGGCTCCCTACATGGTGAATCATTAACAGCAGTGGATTATGATCTCAGATGGGGGGCTGTGGTTGCTGGCACCTTCCCTTCAATAGTGCACTCTGAAGGTGCCAAGAAGACCTACTACAGACATCCTTTTTGGATGTAGTAGGCCACATTTATTAACTTTTGTCAGGTGGGCCTTTCCAATCTGCAATCTCATAGTACGTGGCGGGGGAGAGGGGCCGCGCCCCCGCCACACCCTCTGGAGTGCTACCAGGAGGCCAAAGACCCTGAACCTGCACCGAATGCCCTCTTATCATGCTGCCCCAGCCCATATGACCCCTCCCAGCCCCAAGGCCTCTGGTGAGCAACGGTTTGTCCACTTCACTGGCCGACCCCAGGAACCCGTGGGCCCCAACGAGGGGAAAATCACTGCCTCACCTGTCAACCATAAACTGCCACCGCCTATGGCCCCTCCCTGCAAGAAGCACAGGTGGGATCTTCCTTGTGGTGAGAAGGCTCTTTGGCAAGTGAAAGGAGCCAATGATGGACAGTGGCGTGAGGACAAGGAGTCAGTGTTGACCTCATGTAACGGCAGCCTCATATGCAGCCATGCAACTTCCACCCCCCACCAAACCCACTAAACCGTTCCCTTGCCCCTGACCTCACCCTCCCATCCTGCGGCGACCCACATCACCTGTAAGTGACGAAAGGAGAGGTGGGGGATCAGAGGGCACAGGGAGGGGGCACGGCATACCTCTTACCACTTCTCTTTTTGGCAGCCTGGCCCTGCTAACCCAGTCTGACTGCCCCTGCAGGATGCCGAGCTTGCCGCAATGGGCTGTGCAAGGGCAAGAGGTCGCCCAGAAGATTTAACACAGCAATACCTTTTGGATTTAGTGGGCCACCATTATTAACTCCAAAATGCAACCAAAACATCGTATTTAAACATTTCTATTTCTCATTTTAATAACATTTGTGTCAGGTGGACCATTCCAATCTGCAACCTCACAGTATGTGGCAGGGGAGTAGGCCCACAATTCTGCCACGCCCTTTGGAGTGATGCCAGGAGGACCAAGGCCCTGGCCCTGCACCAAATGCCTCCTGGTCCCCTCCACCCCCCAGGGCCTCATGAGCCCTACCGGCCTAAAGCATTCCAGTGAGCATCGGTTTGTCCACTTCACTGGCCAGCCCCGGGCACCTATGACGCCCCCTTAGAGACAAATCATCATCCTATCACTCCACCACCAACTGCCTTGGGGATCTGACCCTACCAGTCCAGGGCACCCCCAATCCATGCCACACTGATAAACGTCCAGAATTCCAGTAAGAATATTCTAGTTCCCTGTTCCGACAGATGCACACCGTCTCAGTGGAGCATGTCTGAGTCCCTCAAGAGTCCATAGGCCACCACTCTGAAGTACCTGTGGCTGTATGCCAACCAGGCCAGTTCATTGTTCAGTGTATGGGCTGATATATTCAGAGGGCGAGCCCGCAACCACTTTCCCATGCTTCAAATGGTATGATCTGGGACCACGCCATGATAGCCCTGGAATAAAACCTGTTGATCCATGAAATGGATGAAACCAGGACCTTTCTTAACTCCCTACAACACATAGAAACCAATTAATTGCTCCTATTATGGAGGATCACGTGATCAGGTGGAGGCAAACGGCATCTGGCCTTCTCATTAGCCATCGTCGACTTCAACTGATGCACCTGATGGCCCCTGGTGCCGATGCACCATATGGACACATATCTGCTGAAGCCAATTTTGCTAAGACCTTGATCCTGCACCAGCGGGAAGGCCACCATCCTGACGAAAGAATGGCCCACAATCCATACCACACAGGCATTGCAGTGCTCTGTGTTTGAGAAAAAATCAACTTGGTACTGATCCAACCAAACGAAAATACATTCAGTCTATCAAAACCTTGACTGGTTCCGATCTTCCTTTACCCCCTCCTCCCTATCTCATGAAGAAGAGAGCCTACATCCAAGCCTGCGTCTCTGCGACCTCTAACAACTTGGCCGAACTTTCCAAAATCTGCAAGGAGCTGGCCAATACTGCTGCAGTCTCCACCTCTCCTGCTCCCTCTCAGGGCCTTTGCATGGGCTTGTCTTCTCAATTCACCACTAAAACTCAGGACATCCTGTCCACTCTCTATCTCTCTTCCTCTACCTCCTCTGCCTCTCCCTCTACCATCTCAGGCCCTTCTTCTGACGTTTCTCCTAGTCCTTTCTCCTCCTTTCCCCTGTTCACCCCTGATGATGTTTCTAGACAAGTCCGATCTAGGAAAGTCTTGTCAAAGCAGGTGCTCCCCTGCTCTTCCAGAACCATCAAGGACCACATCGACACCCTTGCTCGAGCCTTGGCCAACTTATGCAATCACTCTTTTGCCACTGGAACCTTCCCTTCCCCCCTTAAGCACTCCCTTGTGCACCCCCTTGGTAAGAAGCCCTCTGTCGATCATTCCTCTCTGGCAAACTATCTCCCAATCTCCATTACTCCTTTCCTGGGCAAACTCCTGGAAAAGCTGGCCATCTCCCAGCTTAATCTACAAACTGAATCTGTTGGTTGACTCCACAACCACCAGTCTGGCTTCAGGGCAGCCAGAAGCACGGAAACTGCTCCCGTGAACACCCGTGAAGACTTACTCCCTAATCTTGACTCAACCTTCCTTCTGTCCTCATTCTCCTTGATCTATCCTCTGCTTTAGACACAGTCAACCACACCATCCTGCTCAATCGCCTCCGACACAAACCTTGGTATCTCCGTTTAGGCCCTGGCCTGGTTGACCTCCTTCTCACTGATAATCTCTCCCAGGTCCAACTTGAGTCTTTCCTCTCTTCTATCTCTCTTTCTACTTGTGGTGTTCCCCAGGGGTCTAACCTCTCTAACTAGCTTTTAATCCACTACCTGGTATCTCTTGCCCACCACATCTCTATGTTCTGCTCTAATTTTCAGTGTTATGCGGACGACACCCAGCTCTCCTTCAGGCTCCCCTCAGCCCCTTCTGCTTCTTCTCTCTTACCCGACTGCCTTTCCACAATTCAGGAATGGTGTGCCTCCAATGATCTCTGCATTAGTAAGACTGAGATCCTCCTCACTGGGACTCCTGCTCCCTCCTTTCCTTTCTTACTTGGTCGCCCACCCTGAGCCCTCTACCTGCTCCTTTCTTGTGAGGGTAAAAACCTTGGTGTCATCTTCGACTCCACCCTCTCCTGCTCTTCTCACATTTCTGATGTCTCTAAGAAGTCACACTATCAGCTTCACCTCCTCAGAGGTATTCTTCCTTTTCTCACTTTCCCTCAGAAACTCACTGTCTCCAGAACCCTGGTTCTCTCTGGGCTTGACTACTGCAACAGCCTCTTACTAAATCTGCCTGCCTCTACGCTTTGCCCTTTACAACGTATCCAGAACAGGACTTCAAGACTTGTCCTTGGCTTCAAGACCAGGGATCGTATCTCTCCAGATCAGAAATCTCTCCACTGGCTCCCTGTGGCTGCAAGGATCAAGTTTAAGACCCTCTGCATCGTCCACTAGGCTTTCTGGGGCCAATGTTCTCTTGCTAAGCATCTTCCTTCTCGAGCCCTCCGCTCATCCGCCTCCAACTCTCTGAGGGTCAGACGCTTGTCCAGGCAGAGAGTGGGGGGTAGATCTCCTTCCTCTGCTGGGTCCTCCCTCTAGAACAGCCTCCCTTCCTCTCTCAAACCTGTGCAGGACCACCCCCGGTTCCGGAAGCAACTCAAGGCCTTCCTTTTCGCTTTCACTTTCTCTCTCCCTCTTCCTTGCTGATGTTTCTGACCTCTCTGCACACTGGTCACCTGGCCATCCACTGAACTTCGAGTCCAGGCTGCTGCATGTCCAGTTGCCTTTGCACTGCCTACGGGACTCCCAAGCACTTAATTGTCTATATCTGCAACCCTACAGTCCCCTGACTCTCTGCACTTATGATGCACTTACCAGTAGCACTTTATGAGGTAAATGCACTTTCCCTCCCCCTCCCCGGCACTTCTCCCCCCTTGCACTTGCACAATCTGAATGACATAAGGCATAGTAAGATTGTTGTGTTTGTCCTCCCTCTGTCCTCTCTTCCTTGTCTTGTCGCACCTAGGAACACTTGTGTACAGGCACGTTATACATTTCTTATCATAGCATATCATTATCCCTGTCCTTCCTAGTCCAAAAGCTGAGGCCTTATATAGTGTCTGAATGCATCGGATTTCATCTCCCCAGCTTAATTATCTATCACCTAACCCCAGTCTAACTGCCATAGTGGCTCTGCCCTGATCCTGAATGAATGGGAAGCATATCCCACTACACTGAGTCCTACCCAGGCCAGAGCAGAGTGAAACACTCCCTTGAACTGAAATCGAGACAAGCTGGAACCATCCATGTGCACTCATTGTGGCCCCTGACCCTCCTCTTGTACCAAATTCAACTATGGACCAAACTGAGCAGGCCTCAGGGTCCTCCGCTAACTCTAGAGAGATGCGAGCTCCCATCCCTTCTTTTGACCTGCCATGGATCTCCTTACCTATTGTTAGGGAGAATTCTCTGTTTAGGCTGAATTTCCTATCCTAGTGAGTCCCCCAGCAGCTTTGCTCGATTTCTGGAGTTTGTTTTTGTCCATCCTGCCAAGAGTGAGACTCTTTTCTCCCACTCTTGGCTTGGACATGAATGTGGTTGATTCCTGTGAATGTCAATGTGTTCTATGGGCTATGGGGTCTTTTACTCCATAGGGTCTCATGTGTTTTTGCTATGTGTGTTACACCACACCCTCCGTGCCGTAACACAGGGGCGTCCTAGAGGATCCCCACCATAGACTCCATACCCTGGGACTGACTACTGTCTCCCAGGGCATGTAAAGTCACCATTGGCTTTATTAGACCTAAATTTACTAACAGAACTAGTACAAACCATCCTATTGTGGACGTACTAGTAGGGGTAATTCGATTACCCCTGGGTCTGTTATTCGAGGGGGCACTGTCCCGTCCCCCGTCGTCGAGTTTTGGCTGGTGGCAGTGGAAACTACTTGTTATATTCGACCCAGAATACAACTCTATGGCATTCTTCCCATTGTTGGAGGCTAATACTTTTTCCCATTAGTCTCTAACATGCCGCCGGTTTATTTATCTTAAATAAATCCACCGGTTGGTATTTTCTGCCAGAACTCGGTTTTTAAAATGGCGTATGTGTTTGCCTCTGTAACTCCGAACCAAAGGTTGAGCCCTTTGTTCCACTTTTGGCGGGCTTCTGCACAGAGGCCCTCCAAAGTGGTGCCATTCTGTCTGGGTACCACAGGGGGTGTGGGAGGGGGTTTAGGCACCCGGGACTGAGTTGCCTTGCCAACTCCAGTCGCACTCTAGTGTGATTGGCCCAAGTGGTGAGCCACCCCGCTCACCACTTAGCGTGTTTTGATTGACAGCTAGGCTGACTGAATGGGGGTTTGCTGAATAAAAGCAGGGCTTTTGGGACTGGATCTTCAGAAGTCGCCACAGGACCTAAGAATCCGACGAGGGTAAAGCTGAGCCGACCTGCAACGACGACACCTCCGGTGGAGCCCTGCTGAAGCGACTCACCACTTCCCAACGACAGAGGAGATCTCCCGGCTGGAGAGTCTTCTTCCCCTGACTGGTGGGAACAACCAGTCCCTTTGCTTTTTCTTCGCTTCCAGGGCGTAGTGGTCGAATTGCCCGTGCTGAGCACCCCGGCAACCGCATAGCCACTAGCCCGTACCGCGACCAAAAGGTGGTGCCTTGTGACGGAGCACTCCGCGGCTGGTCTCTTCCCTGGTGGTGCAACGATCTTCAACTTTCCTTCGACGACAAGATCATCTCATCTCTTGGCAAAGCCCCGACTTGCATCCACCACCAGGAACAACTGCCCCCGCCGGAGCTGTCTCTCCACATACAAGGTACCGTGTCCGCCTGGCTTCCCTTGTGACGGTTAGCGTGAGGTGTCTTAATCCTTGCCTCTCCATTTGGGTCGCCTCCAGACCTTCTTAACTTTTTGTTCTAAACTGGTCCAACCTTTCTGTGACAATTTGCTACAAAGACTCGAAGTGCATTTCCACTGTGATACTTTTTGGGACATATCGCCTTGCCTCTCTCCGAGTGGGCCTGGCCTCTGAACTTTGTGATCCACAGTAGACCCTGCCTTACTTGCCTTGCATTTGCTTCGTAAAAGTGTTGGTACCGAGTTTGTTTCACACCCTGCCTTTTCTCTCCCGTTCTAACGAATATTAGAGTGCCATCTAGGTTAAAGCATTCACCTCTGTCTGCAAATAAGTGGTGCCGTTGAACCTAGACTTGTCGCAATATTGTTAGAGGAGTGAGATACTTATAGTAATTGTAATCAAAGTTGTTTGCTGTATTAGTGCCAGTGTGTTTTTCATAGATGTGTTTTTATAAATAAATAACTATATATCTTTACACCCAAGCTCTGTTCCGTGTCTGCTTGTTCTACTGTGTAAATTGCCCTATTTTGTATACTCCACATACTGCCTAACTCTTCTTGAGGGAAGTCTGACTGCTCATCCACAGCTACCAAGTGAATCTGTGTGGTACAGACTGCTACCAAGTGGGTTTACTGCCAAACACCTGTAGGCCTAAATCTTTGCAGTGGTCCCAGAGGGAACTGCACAGGTTTCCGCTTAACACCTATAAGTGCACTATTGCATTTCCCACCAGCCCCACTTCATTCTTAGCGATACCTCCAGTTGTGTGGCAGTTACGAGCAGGCTCCAATTCCCCGATACAGAAGACGCCATAAAATGCTGTGACAAAAACCGCCCTGAACAGTAGAAACTTGCACCAAGCCTGGCAATCAACTGTCAGAGCCCCCACTACCTTCTACAAGTTCCCCAAATCCAGGGGCCACTTAGTATCCTACCTGTTTCCTTGCAGTTTTCCCCATCCTGACAATGCCGTACGGAGTGTGAAATCAGCGGAAGGGCTGACCTCACCCACCAGGCCGGAAAAGAACCGAACCGCGATCATATGACTCCAAGCGTTAGCCACAGAGACCCCTTGAAAATGCAAATGACCCAGATACAGTAACAAAGCTTCCCTCGCAAACAGTGGCACATTGCCCTTTGCCATGAAAAACATTTGTAAATCCCTAAAGGCCCCTCATAGACTGACTTAGTTTTATCCTCCAAGGACCCTATGATCAACTGAGAGAGTGCTGGGCACCAAGCTTCCACAGTGTCTCTGGGCACGTTGTCATCTGATCTTCTGCCTCCAGATGCCACCACCTGAATCCTTGCATCTTAAAACAAGACAAAGAATTAGCTTCATTATTTTGAACCGCAGGAACATGTTTCGCCCTAGACCTTATGTTCGACACCCATCATGGTAACACTAGCTCCTTCAATAACATTCTGCAACTCCTTCCACCACACTGACAAGGTGACAACGATGGTGAACAGTTTTAGAAGTTTTGCACCAAGTTTGTCCGGATGCACTTGTCTGGCCAGTTTCATGCACCATTTCATACCGAAAAAATGCTAAAAGCCCAGGCTCTTGGCTGTGAACATCCTGAGTGCACTATTGGAATCGGCCAAACCGTGACCCAGTAAAGTCAGCCAGGGATGCCAACTACACCAGTAAGTTATCCTTCACCTCCCATGACTGTCTTGTCCGGTGATGCTGCTCACTTCTCCCTCAAACCTTTAATCTCCCCTGCGATGGATCTGGAGAATGGCCTCCCCATTGGCATAATTCGAGGTGTGAAGTTCAACTGCCCCTCCAACCTCTGCAGCTGACTCACGGTCACCTTCCAGGCTCGTAGAACGTGCCAAACCTTTCAAAGTAACTACATGCTATCGAGCACCCCATCTGCATGCACCTATTGAAGTAGTACAGTCCATTGACATGGAACCCCAAGAAATAATAGTTGTCCGGAATTCACTGGTAACAGTCATTAGGCGGACTGTAGATCAGCCATCGCCATTAATGTCCCTTTTCTCAGTCCTGCAACTGCTCCAGGGCCTTGTCAAAAGATGCATAACACACTGCATAAAAACCCTTTTCTATGGCATCATTGACTGAGGACTCGCAGGGAAAGCACAGGTGGTGGATGAGTCTTAAATTCCCCTTTTCTATTTTTGGCACTACACCTAGCGGTGAACAGTTCAAATCCTGGAGAGGCGGTGTTGGAAGAGGACCCGCCTCCCCCACCCCCAAGAGACTTCCTTGGCCACCTTTGCATTAACTACTTCGGGGTTCCTCAGAGTGAAACCCTCGTTCTGGGGGAATATTGGGACTGCACCCCACCAGCCAGTATACAAAAACCACATGAGAAACCTTCTAGCAAAACCTGCCCATCTTTGACCCTTTGGTATGAGTTTAACCAGAACTGCAATGGAGACACCTTCACTGGTGTGGGCAAGGCTACTTCTACTTGCCCCACACTAGTGCCCCTCTCCCATTCCCCTGTCACCACTACCCTCTTGACCTGCACCCCGTCACTTCTAGTCCTTTTCTTTAGCTTGCTCGAGGCATTGCACCCCTGGATGCATCCCAAGAACACATATGTTTACATTCACAAGTCACCCAAAAGAAGGATTCTACTGAATGGCCAGCATGTCCCCTTCTTATTTGGGGGTTGGCTGTTATTCCAAATGGACTGCTCTGACCTGGAGAGTCCCTGACTAGACTTACGCACCATCACCTGCTTAATGGGCATGCAGTTGAGCCAAATATCTACCATCGTTTTACCCCAGTCTAGCTCGACGCTCCCTGCTTTTTCCAGCCTGAATTTCTCATTACAGGCAATCCAAGTGAGGAGCTTGGTAGACAATTTTGAGAGGTAAAAACAAGTCCACAAATTTTCCCTCCAAATCTTCTCCTTCACCTCCTGTGATATATGCCAGATCAAAATACCTGCTCTGTTGGGGGAGGGGGTGTTGCGCCGATAAGTCACCACAGGCTCACCCTGCCTAGCCTTCCATGTGCTGTCCTTGGCATCAGAGACTGGACCTGTTCCAACCGACGTCACCTATGAGGTGTCCACCAAATCTGCAGGGCTGTGCCCTTGCTTGCCAAGGGCAGAACATGCCCACCTATTCCCTGGAGATTCCTGGTCCCTTTGCACTGAAGAAGGTGTTGTTCCCTGCTGACACTCATTGTACTGGCCGGCCCATGGAGTATTTAGTCCCCCCTGCCAGTGGGTAGTGTGTGCCATCCACTGTCGCCAAGGTGACGCCCACAGGGCTGGCGATCAGATTCCCAGCCCAAATGTCACAAACCCCCCCATGCACTCCCAAGTGTAGACTGGCCAGCCCCCCCAGGGAGGCATCCCCTGTGTTGCAAAAGTCTGCCCCCTATTGGTTGATGCAGGCCCACTCCAGGAAAGGGGGTGAGACAAACTGGATCTGCACTGCTAGACCATGTGCAAGGTACCCCAACTGGAGGTTCCACAGGTCTTCTGCCCTAAGTGCCACCACTACCTCCTCCTGAACTAGGGCTGCTCCCTGTCTCTGTACTGCTGAGGATGAATTTGCCCCCCAAATGCATCCTGTGCCATGTTGAATTTCCACGAGTGGAGGAAAAGCTTTTCTAGGAGGAGTACTTTTATGGCTGGGCCTGGTGACTGTGACTGCCTCTGCTGCTGGCCCTGTTTCCCTTGTTGTTTATGGGTCCTGCTCTCCTTCACTCCTCACATGCTCTCCCAGTGTCTCCCCTGCCCCAGTCTACAACCTCAGGCCACCTCAGAAGGCTGCATCCCCCTACACATGCTTTGGCATTCCCCCAATGCCGGGAACGTCAATTGGAAAATACCAGAATGAGGGATTGAAGGAGACACAGGGCAGTTCAAAGGCAGCGGGCCCACATGGCATGGTGAAATCCGGAGGCAGCAGGCTGCCAGGCAGCAAGAAAGAGCCCAAAAGTCTTGTGGCAAGAGGATGAACATCGTTGTGTAGAGAGGGTTCTGCTGCTCTGCAACAGATGGAAGAAGCCGACAATGGGTAGCAGTGGGAGGACCCCACCACCACTCCCTTCGAACCTGCCAAAACGGCCCCCTGTTGCTAAACCTCCCCCCGCCACCTGGAGCAGCCTGACCCCGACGACCCACGTAAATTGTAGGGGCCTGCAGGAGAGGTGGGGTTGGTGGAGTGCGTTGGCCACAAGGAGGGGTTATGCCATACTCCTCGGCACTCCCCTTATTGGCACCTCTGGCCACGCTCGCCCAATCTGGCCGCCCCTGCAGGGTGACAGGGTTTGCTGCCAGGAGGCATGTACAGACCGAATGACTTTCAAAGGAGGCTGCTGTCAAGCTGGAAGTGATTCAAGACAAAGGTTTGCTGTACACTAGGGTGACCACAGATTTTCTAAATAAGAAACCATGGCAGGCCACGAACATAAAGGTAGGACTGCAATTTGACAGTGGCAACCATGAGTACTGTTCAGTATTGGGAAAAGGGGTCTACTGGGGAGGAGGGTGGCGCGGGAATATTTCAGACATTCACCTGGATGTAAACTGTGTGATATAGCTGTATCTGTAAGCATGTTGAAAACAAAGGAGCTTTTGCTCTGATTGCCATTACAGGCCTTGCAATGTGACTATTTGGTTTCCTGAAAGGTTGGTGGTTTGACTCCTCCTCTAGGTGGCAAAGATCTGTCTTGAGTGAGAATGTAGTTTTGGGAAATTATTATAACCTTTATTTGATTTATAATTGTTCAGTTATGTTCATGTTGCTAAATGAGGATTGTGCATCGATATCATCTTCCATTTCCACAAAACTGGGATGGGAGGACAAAGAACCAAATTCTGGGAAAGTCCTGTCAAAATCGGTAAATAGCCTTAAACAGGCTATTATGGATGCTAAATCACAAAGTTTCAATGATAGAATTTCATCTGCAAAACCCAACTCACGCGAGCTCTTCTTAATTCTTAAAGAGTTCGAAGGTAAACATTCTATGGACACAACATGCCACAAGGATTCTGCCTTGTGCCATCTGATATGATGAACTCAATCAAAAAATCTCCAGTCATCAACATTTAATAGCTGTCCGGTAAAATCAACACCCTAGAAGGACTATTAGTCTTTCCCAATAGTACCGACTTCTTAGCACCCTCTTTCAATAATGCACATGACCGACCCGTATTTGAGTTTAGTCCCTGCACAGAAGCCCAGATCTGTAAGATTGTTGCAGGCATGAAGCCAACCTCATGCCTTGGGAACAGCTGCCCTCCCAGCATTTTTAAGACCTGTCTGGACACCCTTGCCCCCTGGGTGACCAAACTAGTCAACCGTTCCCATGCTGTAGCAACTGTTCCCACGGTCCTCAAAGAAGCATGGATCACTCCACTTTTCAAAAAAGCAACCTAGACCCTAACATAGCAAAATATTGTTGACCAATTAGTAATGTCCCCTTCTTACTCAAAATGTTGGACTGTGTTGCCTGTATACAATTGCCAGAGTTCATAGAAAGCAACAATTAACTTTACCTGAGACAGTCAGGTTTTAGATCTAAGCAGGGGACGGAGACTGCATTGCTGGACCTCAAATCTAACATCGCCAGCATTGTAGACAAAGGCAGGCCAGCTTTACTCATGCTGCTTGCCTTATCCGCAGCGTGTGACCTGGTGGACCACTCTCTATTAGTCACCCGGCTGAATGACCAGGCACACTGTTCTAACAATGCCTCCCAGTGGATCACATCCTTTCTTGGACCCAGGAATGCAAGAGTGGCCCGGGATAATGCTAATTCCTTTCCCACACCTGTAACCTGTGGGGTTTCTCAGGGATCACGCATTTCTCCTTTGCTGTTTAATGTCAACACCATGCCCTTTCTCGCTCTCCTCGAGGACCTGGGTGTCCAGTACACTAACTATGCAGATGACACCCAGGTTATTCTGGAATTGTCTCGTTGCTTCAGTAATGACTTAGATGCCATTAATCTAGTTTATGAATCCATTCAAGAATGGATGATTACTAACTCCTTGGCACTAAATGCTGAAAAACCGAACTCCTGATCATAGCCTCAGGACAAAAGATGAAAAAATTGGCTCCAAACTATGACCGTTTTCTCATAGCAGGGAACAAAATCAAAGTGTCCAAGAAGGTTAAGACACTGGGCCTTATTTTTGATGCCAAACTCTCTATGAAACCTCATGTTGCCCATGTGTGAGCATCCTGTGGTCACGTCACAAAATGATTGCATCATATTCGCCCTTACGTTTTGCAAAAAAATAGATCCCTACTAGCTACAGCCCTGATCAATTCGTGTTTGGACTACTGCAACAGCCTGTTGCTAGGCACATCAAAGGCTAACCTTCAGGCATTGCAGGTGGGCCAGTCAGAGACGTTTTTGGCCTACCCAGGAGAGACCATGTTACGGAAGCCAGAAGAGATCTTCATTGGCTCCCAATCAAACATCGAGTCACACACAAAGTACTGTCCATTACGTAGAAATGCTGTAATGATGAGGCTTCACAATATCTGGCAAATCATTCCCTGGAAAACTAAATCCCAATACGAAACAAGTGCTTGTGGTCTTGTGAGTAAGCGTTTGCACTGGGAACAAGACAAGCTGAGCAAAACCCTGGTAGACAAATACTTGAGCAAGCTTGCCAACCTCAAAAAAACCCAAGGAAACCCATTGTTGCTGTAAAAATATATTTTTGTTGTATTATTGACTGGGAGACTACATCTACCAGAATGCAATTCAGCAAAAGGCAAAAAATATTCTCTGAGTGCAAAACCTTCAAGGATTGACAGAAGCATGGGTTCAAACAAATGTGGATGCCCTTTCTGTCAACCATTCATGCAGTAAGTAGGACTAACCCTTCTTAGCTTCAAAGCAAGGAACGGGTCGGTCATTTCTCTAAGTGGTCTTATACGTTTGGCTTACTTATCTGGCAACATGGCTTGAGGAGGGTGGCCCCTTCCTCGATTTGAAGCTAAGCTGGGTCTATCCAGGTTACTGCATGGATGGGAGATCTGGATGGAAATTGTGACACTGAACATGGTTTTTCACCTCTGACATCTGTGGGTACTGAACTACACATACCCTTAGCTATCTGTAGTCCTTTATAGCTGAAGAATATCGACAAAAAGACTGTAAAAAAATGCTATCAGGCCCTTAACCAAGTGCCCCCCCATCTGTTCTAGCTCCCCACACTATCTCTAGATGGCCTCCTCACCTACCCTCTCCCTTTCCACCCACAACACATGCTGTTTCTGTGGCGCAGTAGGCTTTGAGATGTCGGCTATCCAAGGCTACAGAAAGCTTTGTGTTGCAAACTCTGTCCCTAGACCCCTCCAACTCCCATATTTCACTTGGTGCCCTTTAGCCATCCCCACCTCTAGCCTGATGGCATTTGCATATATTTTGACCTGCAAATAGCTTTTTTACTGCGTTTCATTTTCCCATATTCCCATATTCCCGGCTATAGCCACGGATATCTCTTGCATCTGGAGAAAACAAGATGGCGGTCATTTCATTTCTAAAACCCCCCAACTTGGGTAAATCCTCAAGATATCTCTATCTATTTTTGGGAAAGGGCACCCGCTTCTCTTTCAAATATTTAAAAAACAACTGCACGGAATAACCCCAAACCATGTGTCAGGGGCTCAGGTAGGCAGAGACAAGGACAGGCTAGGCGCAGGGGTGTTGTGGGTACTGTAATGGGCACTGGTGGGGAGAGACAAACAAAGATGCAACCATACAAAAGGCTGCTTGCCCCATGTGCAGGAGAAAAAGGCTAAAGACTGCGTTTCCCAGCAGCCGGCGCCAAAGGACTACAATCCCCAGCATGCCCAGGGACGTTTTGGACCAATCAGCGACCAGGAAGGGCGCGGCCGCCTCATCGCGCATGCGCAGAGCCCCGAACACGGGGCTTGCGCTTGAGACTCCATGCCGACAAGACGTGTGGACCGGAGCTCTAGCAAAACTACACGCGAGGGGCCCAGCCCCACCCGAGCAGCAGCCCGGCCCTCGCCCACACGAGATAAGTACTCCTCTTGCTCAGGGCCCAAAGGGATCGAGGGGGGAAGTGCAGGGGGCGATCGCTTGCCACCCCAGAGCCCCTGCACCGCTACGAAAAAGGCTAAGTGTTTTGAACTTCGGCGCTCAATGTGCCGGCGGCATTCTTTTGGGATAAATTGACCTGTGCACGGGCGATTTGTCATTTGGGGTGTTTCCGCCTCTCGTAGACCATAGCAGACCGTGAGGCGAAAACACAGCACCGGAGATACCTGCCGCAGTTTTGAGGCACAAATCGATCACGAGGGTCTGCAGGAAGATCGCTCGTGCATTTGAACATGTTTGCAGGGATCTGCAAGAAGATCGCTTGCGTAGCATAGTGCAATAGCACTATACAGGCCTTGAGGGGGGCATTAGAGAGTGTGTCTGTGTGAGTGAGGCTGCATGAGGTGAATGCAGACAATAACAGAGGGCATGTTCTAATGCTTGTTAATTTCTTTCAGCTTGGACCTTTAGAAAACAACCCTTCAGACGTGCCAAGGACGTGACTGCTCTTCATGGACAGGACACAGAAGACCAGAGCTAAGTTGCATGCTAACTCCTGTACTGTTCCGATGACTTAGGGTTAGACAGAGTAAAAATGTTCTTATGTGCAAATTGGTGCTTATGTACAAGTAGTTAGTAAGGGCTGAGGACACCAGAACAAAAGTGAGCAGCAACCAGACTTTCCCTGTAAAACACCCCATTCCCACCCATAACCTCTACCTCACCCTCAATCCGGTTTACCTAATTCCCCCTACCTATCCAATCATCGAGACCCTAACCCTCCTTCCCTGCTCTGATCCAGGAAACCCGTGTAAGCTCTGACTTGCGGGCTCCACGACCAAAGTGGGGGTGGTTGGTACTGCGTCGCTCCTGCGCCTTGGATTCTGGACTTCGTGACAGAAGCGCAAGCCCACGTAATATTCAGGTGCCCGAGCTACGTGGCCAGCCCCCATTGAAACCATGGAAGAAATAGCCAAAGCCCTGCAGAACTTACAAGGTGAACTGGCAGCGTCTAGACAGGACTACGCCACCCTGTCCGCACAGGTGCGCAGTTTAGCGGCTCAGACAGCGCCCTTACCTACCCAACCACCCACTCCGGTGCAGGTACACGTAAGTCCGGAGGCAATAGTTCCGTTGGCACCTCCTGAGCGCTACGCTGGAGACCCACAAAAGTTTACTACTTTTATTACTCAGTGTCGTCTCCATTTTCTGACCAAGACTGCAGCCTTTCGGTCCGTTCAGTCCCGAACGGCGTTTGTAATTTCGTACCTCACAGGGGACGCTGCGGCATGGGCAAACCCATTAGTCCAAAAAGACCATGCCATTCTTTATGACTGGGATGACTTCCTGGCGGAGTTTGAGAAAATATTTAACCGGCGAGCTGCCACCCTTTGCAAGGATCAGGAACTGTTAAGCCTCAAGCAGGGGTCTAAGGAATTAGTGACATACGTCACTCATTTCAATCGGCTGGTAGCCGAAGCCGACTGGCCCCATGATAAACAGATGTCCCTCTTTTATCAAGGTTTGAGGGATGACATTAAAGACCTTATCGCCCAGGTTGATCCACAGCCAAGGGAATGCTCAGAGATGATTGATCTGGCCTTACGGCTTGACCATCGAATGGCTGAAAGGCGGGGTGATAGACGAAAAGGAGATTCACGACCTGTGCCTCGATTGGATCTGTATAAGGGATCCCGGGGGGTGGCGGCAAAATCTGAGGGGGATGAACCAATGCAAATAGGTTCAGTACGAGGTCCCCTCACTAAAGAGGAAAAGGAACAAAGGAGGAAGGACGGCCTTTGTATGTACTGTGGCAAGGCTGGGCACTTTGTACGTGAATGCCCAAGCAAGCCCAAGACCCAGGGAAACGCTTCGGCTCGTCGGTAGTGGGGGTCACCCGATCGAGCATGTTGAGTAGCAGGGCCCCAATGGCAGGTATTTCGAACTATGCTACGCATGTCACCTTGACGGGTTGTTTGGAGTTCCAAACACAGAAGAAACAGGTCACTATGTTTGTGGACTCGGGAGCGACAGGTAATTTTATTGATGTCCTGTACGTGGTTACCTTAGGTATTCCAGTACTACAAAAGGCAAACCCGGAACCTGTACGTGCTGTAGACAGCACTCCTCTCAGCTCAGGGCCCATAACGCATAACACCTGTTTGGTGACTTTACAATGCGGAGTTTGGCATAAAGAAAGCATTGCCTTTGATATCATTGCCGCCCCGCAATTCGGGCTAATTTTGGGATTACCATGGTTAAAAAAGCATAACCCCCAAATTCATTGGACCACAGGTTCAATCAGTCTGGACTCGCCGCATTGTCTTGAGCATTGCCGGCAAGAAAGTACACCTTCAGTGTGTGCTCTCAACGTCTCGAGTAAGCCAAAGGAAATGCGTCCCGAATGTATACCCCAAGAATACGCAGATTTCATGGACGTATTTAACCAACAAGCTGCAGAATCATTACCCCCACATCGGCCATTTGATTGCAGAATCGATCTGGAGCCTGGGGCTACTCTACCGTGTAGTCGTATATATGCCCTAACGGAGGCAGAAAATAATCACCTCCAAGAGTACATAGTTGCGAATTTAAAGAATGGATTTATCCGCCACTCTAATTCGCCAGTGTCATCCCCTTTGTTCTTCGTACCAAAAAAGTCCGGAGAGCTCCGGACTTGCATAGATTACCGCAGAGTGAACCAGATAACCATTAAGAACCGTTATCCGCTTCCTCTTATCCCGGTTCTTCTGGATCAAGTTAGGGACGCGACAATCTACACCAAGTTGGACCTTCGAGGCGCTTACCATCTTGTGCGGGTGCGCGAGGGAGACGAATGGAAAACCGCCTTCCGAACCAAGTTCGGATTGTATGAATATCAGGTTATGCCATTCGGTCTCTGTAACGCCCCCGCTGCCTTCCAACATTTCTTGGATGAGGTCCTTAGAGAATATTTAGATGTATGTGCGGTAGTGTACATAGATGACATCTTAATATATTCTCATAATCTCCAGGAACATGTCCAACATGTACGCGCAGTTTTGCAAAAGCTACGAGAATACCACCTTTATGCAAAACTGGAGAAGTGCGAATTCCATCGTACTACCGTGGAATTTCTAGGCTACTTCCTGACCCCAACCGGCGTACAAATGGACAAGAAAAAGGTGCAGGCAATCCTGGATTGGGCTCCCCCTACCAGTGTGAAAGAGATACAGTCTTTCCTGGGGTTTGCGAACTTCTACAGACGCTTCGTGAAAAACTTTTCTGCATTAGTCACCCCAATCACGAAGCTTCTCCGTAAAGGCTGCCCTTTTGTGTGGGACACATCGGCTGACCAGGGGTTTCAACAGCTCAAAAAGGCCTTCACTGACGCCCCGGTACTGAAACACCCGGATTTGTCCAGACCATTTGTAGTGGAAACGGACGCCTCTAGCTACGCTCTAGGGGCTATCCTGTCCCAGCGGGACCCTCAGACAGGCCTGCTACATCCCGTGGCCTACTTCTCAAGGAAACTACTCCCAGCTGAACAGAACTATATCATTGCCGATCGGGAATTGTTGGCAATCAAGGCAGCTCTTGGTGAGTGGCGACACTACCTGATGGGGGCACATCATACCACCACGATCATAACGGACCACCGTAACCTCCAGTTTATAAGAACCGCCAAAACGTTGAGCCCGCGCCAGTTGCGATGGGCTCAATACTTTGCCGAGTTTGATTTCATCATAACATATAGACCCGGAACCAACAATCGAAAGGCAGATATATTGTCACGATATCCCGAGTCAGCAGAGCGAGAGGCAGGCATTGCACCTCAACCTATTATTTCCCCAACACGCATTGTTGGAGCTACTTCTGATTTCTTTGAGGCCTTATTAAAAGACCTCCCTATGCAGGACATCCATCAGTGGTGCAAACAAGATCCTCAAAATACATTCGTAGAGGGACTCCCCTACCATGGATCAGCCTTGTATTTGCCCACCAAGCAACTACGGGTAAAGGCCTTATCATGGTGCCACGATTCATCATTGGCGGGACACCCGGGGAGGTCAAAAACTCAGGTGTTGGTGGCCAGACATTTCTGGTGGCCCAAGTGGCGGCAAGACGTTCAGCAGTATGTGTCTAAATGCGAAGTGTGTGCTCGAAATAAAGCTAGTCACCAAAAACCTGCTGGGCTTCTTCATCCTCTACCGACTCCTTCGATACCATGGCATACGATTACCATGGACCTTATTGTGGATCTTCCCGAGGTTCAGGAATACACTTCTATGTTGGTAATCGTGGATACCTTTTCGAAAATGGCCCACTTCATCCCATGTAAGGGAGTCCCGACTGCTGGTGCAATTGCCGAATTAGTTCTACAAAACGTAGTCCGCCTCCATGGCCTTCCCTATTGTGTGGTCACGGATAGGGGCCCACAGTTCACCTCTCGCTTCTGGCGTGAGTTTTGTAAGATTCTAGGGATGGAAGTCCGCTTGTCGTCCGGATATCATCCCGAGACAGATGGCCAGACAGAACGCGTGAATCAATGCCTGGAGCAGTATTTGCGGTGTTTTGCCACGAGTAGGGAGACAACCTGGGTCCAGCATACTTGGTTGGCAGAAATGGCATATAATAACGCCACTCATGCATCCACTAAAAATACTCCGTTCTACTGCCTTTATGGGCGACACCCACGGATTCTCCCAGAGGCCATTCCAGTTTCAGGATTTGAATTGCCTACGTTGGCTGGACAACGGTTGGGCATAGAGCAGGTTTGGAAGGAGGTGCAGGGTAATCTCACAAAGGCCAAGGACGCATATAAGCGTTATGCGGATAGGCGTCGTCGACCCAGTCCACTTTACAGTGTGGGAGATAGAGTGTGGTTATCCACCCGCAACCTTCGCATGGATGGGCCCAGGAAATTACAACCCCGATATTTGGGTCCATTCCCAATAGTTAAAATCGTGAACCCTGTTGCAGTAAAATTGACCTTACCTCCCCAAATGAAGGTACATCCCACTTTCCACACTTCCCTCCTGAAACCCGCTCCACATGAGACTATTGCTAGAAAACCACCTCCCGTTATGGTGCAAGGGGAACCTGAGTACGAGGTTCGAGCAATTTTGAATTCTAAACGAGATAAAAAAGGCCAAGTGTTTTACCTCATTGACTGGGTGGGGTATGGCCCTGAGGAACGCACTTGGGAACCCTCCCAGCATGTACATGCCCCCAGGTTGTTGCGTACTTTTCACAGGAATTATCCTAGTAAACCTGGAACAGCCGCCTTCTGTGGGAGGGGGAGTACTGTCAGGGGCTCAGGTAGGCAGAGACAAGGACAGGCTAGGCGCAGGGGTGTTGTGGGTACTGTAATGGGCACTGGTGGGGAGAGACAAACAAAGATGCAACCATACAAAAGGCTGCTTTGCCCCATGTGCAGGAGAACAAGGCTAAAGACTGCGTTTCCCAGCAGCCGGCGCCAAAGGACTACAATCCCCAGCATGCCCAGGGACGTTTTGGACCAATCAGCGACCAGGAAGGGCGCGGCCGCCTCATCGCGCATGCGCAGAGCCCCGAACACGGGGCTTGCGCTTGAGACTCCATGCCGACAAGACGTGTGGACCGGAGCTCCAGCAAAACTACACGCGAGGGGCCCAGCCCCACCCGAGCAGCAGCCCGGCCCCTCGCCCACACAAGATAAGTACTCCTCTTGCTCAGGGCCCAAAGGGATCGAGGGGGGAAGTGCAGGGGGCGATCGCTTGCCACCCCAGAGCCCCTGCACCGCTACGAAAAAGGCTAAGTGTTTTGAACTTCGGCGCTCAATGTGCCGGCGGCATTCTTTTGGGATAAATTGACCTGTGCACGGGCGATTTGTCATTTGGGGTGTTTCCGCCTCTCGGAGACCATAGCAGACCGTGAGGCGAAAACACAGCACCGGAGATACCTGCCGCAGTTTTGAGGCACAAATCGATCACGAGGGTCTGCAGGAAGATCGCTCGTGCATTTGAACATGTTTGCAGGGATCTGCAAGAAGATCGCTTGCGTAGCATAGTGCAATAGCACTATACAGGCCTTGAGGGGGGCATTAGAGAGTGTGTCTGTGTGAGTGAGGCTGCATGAGGTGAATGCAGACAATAACAGAGGGCATGTTCTAATGCTTGTTAATTTCTTTCAGCTTGGACCTTTAGAAAACAACCCTTCAGACGTGCCAAGGACGTGACTGCTCTTCATGGACAGGACACAGAAGACCAGAGCTAAGTTGCATGCTAACTCCTGTACTGTTCCGATGACTTAGGGTTAGACAGAGTAAAAATGTTCTTATGTGCAAATTGGTGCTTATGTACAAGTAGTTAGTAAGGGCTGAGGACACCAGAACAAAAGTGAGCAGCAACCAGACTTTCCCTGTAAAACACCCCATTCCCACCCATAACCTCTACCTCACCCTCAATCCGGTTTACCTAATTCCCCCTACCTATCCAATCATCGAGACCCTAACCCTCCTTCCCTGCTCTGGTCCAGGAAACCCGTGTAAGCTCTGACTTGCGGGCTCCACGACCAAAGTGGGGGTGGTTGGTACTGCGTCGCTCCTGCGCCTTGGATTCTGGACTTCGTGACACCATGCATAGATCGCAAGTCAACACTACGTGCCCAAGTTGTTTCAGACCCGGTCCAAATCTGTCCAGCGGTTTGGGCTGTGCGCTTGGCCAACATTGACCTTGTTTGTCTATGGGAAAATGAATGGGAAGTAGGCCGCACTTTTGGCAAAAAAAATAGTTTGGCGCTTAATAACTATTTTATTTTTTACCAAATCTTCATGAAACTTTGCGGTCTGGGTGAAATTTCGGCCAACACCATTACTCAAATCAAAAGTTATTAACAATAGCATTTTGAGGGGATGCTATGGGAGTCCGACTCACCTTAACTATAAGGCGGCTATCGCCGCTCTATAACATATATATATATATCAGTCACCATAGCGATGCAGTGTTTGATGTGTGATAAACAAGTAGTCAGTTGGGCGGGGGGGACGATGGATATAGTCTGTGGCACCCTTGAGTTGCTACTTAAATAAGAATGGATACTAAGAAATGCTCTTTAATCTCACTGGCCAGGCAGCCAGAGGGGAGCTAAAACACTAAACTGCCAATGAAAAACTAGTAATTGCTTTGTCAGCTAGGTGCTAACGCAGATAAACCCTGAGTAAAAGGACAGTGTTCTTACTTTGTGGTGGGCAGGGAGGGAGGTTAGCAATAGTATCAGGTAAAGAGAAGCTGTTGCTGAGGCTGGCAGCTGAGCGAGCTGGAGGTCGCCACCACTGTCTTGGAACAAAAATACCAGCACCCAATGTTTCCTGTCACGGGGCTGGACTCCACATGCTCATGCACCTGGTCCATGTTTGTTTCACATGGATAGTGATTGGGCTTAGAATTGCAAATAGAAACAAACTGCTTGCGCATGGAAAATGATAGTTAGTGGAGGGGGTTAATGGCAACGCAGCATGGTAACAACAAATAGAATGCTGTTTTGGGCCTAGGGGGCCTGGACAAAGCGTTTTAAACGGAAAATGCATTGCGGCCCGTGGGCCGTATGTTGGACAAGCCTGTTGTAGTTTAATTATTTTTGGGCGAAGAATATTTGGCACTGAAAAATGTGTGTGGTGAATATTCTGCAATGAAATCACTGGGTACGCCCATGCCAGAATATGTCACTGTCAGCAGTGGATGGAGGTTGGGGGTGGGGGGTTCTTATTGTCATGGAAAGAGTCACATGCATGTGTCAAGCCAGCTCTAAGGTTATCGTTGCCCACCATCACCACCAGCCCCTCAGTTATAGCCCGTAGTGTGGTGCTGGTGGCAGCATTCCTCTGTGGCCTTCAGCATTATGGGGGCTGTGGTGGTTTATTTTGTAAGTGAGGTTTTTAGGCGCTTTCAGTGGATGCATTTGTGACTAAGACTCAAGGTCATGAAGGCGACCGAAGAGTTTACAGATTTGCAGACAGCCAATAAAACACCTTCATGGTGGAGGGTTGATTACATGGCATGGATTTTTCCAGCCACTAGCCTGGCTACATTATTTCAAGTTGATGGGAGATTTTGAATTTCGCCAGAACTGGGCACCCAATGTTAGCAAAGTGATAGCCAGTCACATCAGGTAAAATTACTTCCACCGTCCCCACGAGGATACAGAATGCATCCCGTGCTTTTAGTAGCCACACACATTATTCCACTATTGTTCACGCTCGGTACCTGCTCCTCCAGCCATTGCCCTGAACCCACACGTTAGGATGCAGCCATTTCTCACCCCAGTGTGCAGGACCCTCCACCCCCTCCCTCACCTGAGGGTCAAAGCCGCCTCTCTCTCATTAAGCAAGGGCCGAAAGTCTGGAATTTCGCGGTGCCAGTCGGTGTCTGCATTTCTACAAAGAAGAGAGTATTTTTCTTAAGGACACGGCCGGCAGTAACACAAAACGGACACACCCGTGTGTCGAGGAGACTGTGTGATGCCCTTGGGGAACAGGGGGCACTGCTGGCGCGTCACATGCGCAGGATGTTTTTTCATGTGGGTCTGAGATTCCCCGTTTCTTGGGGTGTCACGCAGCCTCCCTGACGCACCCTAATTACAACCTCTGTTCTGCCCCCACTAACTCACCTCTTGGGAGCAGCGTGGCTCCAAACAGGCCACCAAAATCCAAATGCGGCCTAACGGAAAACGTGTAAAGCAGAATGTCTGCTTACAAGAGTTGTGCGTGCTGAACGTCAGGCATGCACTGACGTGAAAGAGGAGTTCCACCCCCTTCCCCAGCATGGTAACTGCAAATAGATGCTGTTTTGGTACAAGGGGTGCAAATGGCAATGCAGCAGTGTTAACATTTCATTGGAGCACGGGTCATAGAAATTGAGTTGGCGGGCCGCATTGTGGCCCGTGGGACGTATGTTGGCAGTGGAGTAACTTTGCTGAAAATGTTGGGGGGGACAGGGGTGGAGTGGAGGGAGGGCAGGTGGTGGCCCGTAGGGATCGTTTTGGCCAAATTGTTCGATAACATTTGGTTGAATGGTAGATTTGACTGAAATCGGTCACGACCATTAGTTTGAAGCCGAAGATACTGAACATGAAGAGCTGGGGTTGCAGGGGTGTCCCCCACTCCCCATGTTCGGTATTTTTGACTTTGGCGGTTGCAGGGGTGTCCCCTGCTTCGTCAGCATTGGTGGCAGGGGACCCAACAAAAAAAAAGAACAAAAAGGGACCCTTCAGCGTCAGATCCGATCCTCGTTAAATGGATGGATCTGACACTGCAGGGTACAGGAGAGGCGGCGGATGGAGAAAAGGTAAGTAGGGGGGTTTATGGGTGTACTGGTGGTTTGGGGGGTCATGGGTTAAAAACATATTCGCAGCGAAAATTTTGCTGTGATTTTGTACCTCGGTCAAACAACCTAAATCCCTGAGGGATAACACTATACTACTACACCACAAGAGTCCATTGCTGACGCTCTGTTATAACTTTCATAAGACTGGTGGCCTATCTTTAAAATTCAATTGGGCCCACACACTTCTCCAGCCGGCCTGCCATGCACCCAGCGACACAACATAACATTCACAAATTCAATTCCAATAGAACACACAAACAATGCATTATTTATCATTCATTCAGACACAAAAGTCAACACACATATACTTGCATACACTCTCACTCACACAAAAATGCACCCAGCACCTCCAATGACATACACTGTGTGCACACAACATTTATATGTACATATACAATAACACATGGAAAGAGTGGAGCAACGTCCATTGAGCAGACCAGACTTTATCATCCCCTGATCCCTGAAATTTTGGGCTAAGTTGACTTGACTTAGCTGAAATATAAAGCCATGGCCGAAAGGTACAGATTCTCTGGAATATCAGCAATTCCCTTGATGTTTCCGTTCATTCAAAGGCAGAAGCCATTGGTTAATGCAGTGCACAGTGCAGTGGGTGATCAAGTATACTTGGTATACATTTTTAAATGCCATATATCTCCAAACTTGGGTTCTGCACAGCACCTTATATGTGTAAGTGCTGATAAGGTATGTTTTTCCTGTGTTCAAATGGCTCCAAACAGTAGAGTACCAAGCGGGGGACTGAGGGGGGGAAAGCTGCCCCCTGTGGCTCTTTTAAGAGCCAGACCGGGAC
This sequence comes from Ambystoma mexicanum, assembly GCF_040938575.1. NCBI lineage: Eukaryota > Metazoa > Chordata > Amphibia > Caudata > Ambystomatidae > Ambystoma > Ambystoma mexicanum. Next base: position 837,299,634 of record NC_090923.1, read on the forward strand.
ATTTTTCATTGGGACAACTCTCCCATTCGGCACATCAAAGAGGGCGCGCAACGTCAAAGGTGTCCCGCTGGCAGGACAATGTGTGCTGAGCAATTCCTGCTCAGCACGCACAATGTCCTGGCAGCAGGACAACTAACCCGTTCCGAATGGTAGAGGTGTCCCGCTGCCAGTATAATGTCCCAAGGAGCTCCGGGCATCAGAGGGTCCTCACGTTGCTCCGTATCAACAGAGCATTACAATGTGAGCGATTAGGCACTGATGGGAGGGGGGGTACTATTAGCAGGGACTTTTGTCCCTTTAGAAATGTGAATGGAGGGAGTGATCAGAAGTGAGAAGGGTGCATAATGTTGCATGCTTTATGAAATAATGACCATGGCTTTAAAACCCAAGGGGGATTTTTTAGGCTCACAATATTCTACATGATGCTATTGTGACTTTGCATGCAGAATGGGGAGAATAAAACTAAAGCCAAACTCCCATTGCTCATCATATTTCTATGACAATGTATATAGTGTATGGTTAGTTTACTATGAAAGGCTAGTTTATTATGTAATGTGGTTTGCTTCCAAGGCTTTGCTATAAATAATTATTTAGCACACGAAATGTAAAGCAAAACCTTAATAAATATCTATATCAACTAAACCTGGAAAGATGTGCGTGGTTGCTTAAATTGTCCACATCCCAGTTTCACCAGTTAACCAAGTGTGTGATCCTGAGCAAATCATTTAATCCATTACGAGTTTGGAGGTAGCCATGCAGTTTGTAGTGGCATGGCTACCCCCAAACTCGGGTCCAGTTCCCGAAAAATGGGAATTATTGGGCCATTCCGACCTTTGCAGGCCCGGTAATTCCCATTCGCGGGACCCGCACCCGGTACATCACCATTCCCATTTGAGCCCCCATAGGGCTCAATCGGAATGGGGAGAAAGCTAACAACGGTCCCGTTAGTGACGGGACCGTTCGCATCCTGTTCTGCTAGCGGGTGCCGCTCTGCACGTCTGGTCTGACCAGGCATACAGGGCAGCCCCGCGAGCAGAACTCATAATGAGGCGGTGAGGCAACAACGGCACCGGTAGCTTTACCAGCGCCGTTGTTGCCTTACCGCCAGGGTCGTAATGAGGTCCATTGTGCCTTATCTGCAGCTCTGCAATTGACTCTGATTCACTTCAAAGCTTATGTTAATGTATCATGGTATTATAATGGAAAAGCCTAATGACTATAGAGTTGCTCCACATATAACAAAAGTGTAATTTAGGTATTTTGCACCACAAAGTTGTTTGTCATTTGGCTTATTCATGGCAACTTATTCTAAAGTCACTTCCATGGTGCCTCCAAGTATCAAGGACTGATGATGCGCCTTGCACTGTCCTTTTCTGTGTCGTCACTTCTGTTGGTGCAATCCATATAATAATTAGGATGTTTGCATGCATTTTGGCTCAGAGGGCTTGGACGGAGCTCTAATAGATGAGTTTCCTGCATCTGGAATGATCTTGCAGTTTTACTTTTGTTGTTGTGTGTTAAAATGCCATCTTCCACTAATGTTACCAAAAAGTGGATTGGGGCTGGGGTGGGCGGTTTGGGGGCACCAATGAGGCCTTGCGGAATTCCACACACTGCATTTCGTTGCTCCCCTCTCTCACCCCACTCTTACAATGCTGGATACTCCCCTGCTTAGTTTGGCAAGTGAAGCAGTTTTTGGTAGCCTGTAACCATGACATCCATTTACTAATTTGCACCAAACCATCCTGAAAATGTGTCTGCAAAACTCGAAATACTTTTTGCCAGTTTGGTGAAGATTATATTTGGTGGCAGGGGGAAAAGTTATACAGGGCTCCTAAAAGTGTGCTTTTAACACAAAATCCCATATGATTCCTTCTGTGCACCTAGAGCAAAAGCTGTTTAACAAAAGTTCACCATGTTTGGAAGGCGTATAGCATTCAAATTCATTTCACAGAATTTGCAGAGTACGACAGTTTTGAGTTACAGGCTTTCTCAGATTGACTCTTCCCACTCTACTTGGGGAGGGCGCACCTTCCACCGACTTCATTTTGAAATTAGGATGGTGGTGCTTTAGTAGCATCTGAAAAGTGGCAAGACTAATTTTGGAGGCATTGCAGAGCTGTAGCTTGCCACAGAGAATGCACCATTTGTTATTGTTAATGTGTCTTCATACCTGGGGCCTTAATGTGTACTGTGAGCTCTGCTCAAATTGTCCAAATGTGATACGCGCCCTCACTAGGGTCAGCCTGCAGCCCAGCCCCCGACAAACATACACAAATACAATAAAAAATGTATTTAATAAAAAAAAAGACCTCTGCTCTGCTTTCAAATGCCGCCCGGGCCACGTCTCATGTTACACCGACCTAACCTCTTTGCACTCACGCACATCCAGACAGAAACCAGCAAGCTGAATGAGCTTCCAAGTTCCTGTATGTGTGTCGCACAAACACAAAGCCGGAAAGCGATTATCTGCTCCGCAGCCCCTGGAAGTGCTGCTGCTAGTGTGGCAGCACAGGTGCCAGGCCCTGCAACACCCAGTTCAGCACCCTGGCTGCTGACTTTGAGTCAGGCCAGCCATGGTGAGGGACTGAGCCATGCAGGGCACTCTGGCCCTGAATGTGTTGCAGCGCGGCTACCAGGCATCTCAGCATTATGTAATGAGACAGCACAGGCCTTGCTGGGCACCCCAGCTGGGCTCGCACTGTCCAATTACATAATTGGAGATTGCAGCCCCCCTGCCCTCCCTCCAAAAGTTGGGGGGGGACAAAAAGGTATGCCACAGAAGTTGGGGGGGACAAAACCCCCTGCCCCCCCCTATAATTACGCCAATGTATGTTGGACAAGTCTGGCATGGGTGACAGAGTAGCAGTTAGCGCCGTGTGAGTGGTGGGGAAGGGAGGAGGGAGCGAGACAGACAGGGGAGCTGCACAGTGCAAGAATAAACTTACCAGCAAGGCTAGCAGCCAAGCAGGCACAGGTGAAGGGGGTACTTTGAACAGGATATACACAAGGAAGCAGGATTTTCAGTACCTTGACTGGGTGAACGCTAGAATGCAGCAGAGAACACTCAATGCCCAGGTTTAAAGGCACACATAAATTGAGCTTTCCAGCAAAGCACTAAAATTCAGCAGAAAACACTAAATGCCCAGGTTTACAGGCACATCTAAATTCAAGTTTAAAGCAAGCTCTAAAATACAGCAGAAAACAGAAGAGCAGAGTGGATTACATCTCAATGCGGTTTCCCTACAGCATGCTAGCAATGCAAGGCCAAGATGGTAGTTAGAGGGCAGGGATTTTCAAGCCACACGGAAAATGGCAGAAATGTGCAGTGCAGGAAGGTTACAAAATGCCCATTATGGTGTTTGCAAGCAGAAGCAGGTAAATGCAATAACACACATGGTTAAAGGCAGCATTTTACAGGGCAAAGGTTTAGAGTGCCCAATGTGGAGGTATTCGGAAAATAGGCGGGAGAAAGCAATACATCTGGTACAGTCAGAGAGGAATTATTCGGACAACCTGCCATAAGGATAAGTAGTGTTGGCAAACCTGAGCATGGACAGTGAGCCAATTTACCCTATAGTGGGCAGAAATCAGTAGAATTGGGCAGAGAAAATAAGAGTCGGTGTAATGTGGTTAGAAGAGTAAGAGTGCTGGATTCCAGGCAAATGTTCAGCTGTGGTCAGAGAGATTCCTAAGGGCTGCCGATCAGATACTGATGCAAAAGTCGGGAACCACAGCGTGAAAAGCAAGTTAGGACACAGCATGAGGACACAGTGCATGCGCGTTCGTGGCCTTGCAAAAGGCATGTAAGGCAGAGACTGAGGCGGTGGGGGGGGGAGTGAGCAAGGTGGCTACGGAAGCCAAATAATGGGAAAGGAGTAAGACAACATCTGCAAGGTCGCAGGGAGTAGAGGGAGCATGCCGCGATGCAGGGGATTTGCGGGCTTACCCCTGGGTGCTGGGCAATGGCTGCGATGGCAGTGGTAGGCCGGGTTACTCAGCCGTGACGACGGGGGGGCCCTCACCGCCCTCCCCAGCCTGGACAGGGCCAGTCAGGGTGAGCCTCTGCCCTTGGATGAGACCCTTTGATGGGGGGACGGCTCCCGGGACTTCTGGGTGATTAAGCAAGCCTCGAGCCAATCAGGCAAAGTGAAGGAGGCAGGCAGGGGCCTCAGTACTCTTCAAAGTTGCCGTTGGACATGATGGAAAAGTTAACAAATGGGCCTTCTTGAAGATGTTTGTTGGTGGCGAGGCTGGTCCAAATGCCCCCATCGCCAAGACCTGCACATGCAAGAGCCGACAAGAGGCTCATACGTGCGTGCAGAAATGACTGCACCTCTAAGCTCACACTGACTTTTTGCTACAGAACAACAGGTAGCTCAAGAAGAAAATGGTTCCTATTGAACAATGTTTAAACAATTAGGTTCCGCTTTCAAATCTATTTGTTCATTGCACCAGCACAGAGCACATGATAAGTGGTGTGTGGCGCTAGGACCACCCTATTGATTAAACACATCAACCCTTATTGACACTGCTTCTGCAACCGGGGGTCGAGGTGACAGTGACAGGGGCACCAAGGGGATTTCCAGAAGAAGTAGCTCATACATCTGGGAACCGACAGTTGACATCTCTGCTTATCACGCACCGGCCTGCCAATTAAATTCGGTGTTCGTATTTCACAATCTTACTATTATCATTTTTTAATTTCAGAATGATTCCAATGTTATGTTATGTTGTTATGTTATATTCGCACCAGGGAAAGGGCGCTCAGCTAATCAGGCGGCTGGAAACGCAGTCAAGAACACACAGTGTACTGCCCATATTTTCCAGCCACCCGAGGCCCTTCCCTGGGGGCCTATAGGGAACTCTGGAAATTTCCCAATAGGCTTCTGCACCCTGGTCCCCTTTTGTGTGGTATTTCCACATTTTCTCATAGGAAAAGGGTTGGCCTTCTTGAAAAGGTGTGATATGGGGCCACTTTGATAATTATTTCCAGGGCCTCTTTTGGTTCCCAGTCCACCCCTGCTGTGGGCTGCCATCCTTTTTTCCCAGGGGATTGGGCTTATGAAATATGCACAGGGCCCCTCTCCCATTAAAAAAAATAACCATTCGCACCCTGGGCAAACCCTGCAGTGTGAATAGCAATCACCACTCCTCAATGGGTGTTCAGGTCTGAGCCCTCCCAAGACCCTTGCTTCGATCAAGCCTACCTAGGCTCAGGCTGGTGGGCTGTTACTGGACCTGTACGCCCCACCATAAGAGGGGATGATTGCAACAGTATTGGGATTTATAACGCACACTGCAGCAATTTGCATATTCCATTGACGCTCTGTTCAATCGGGTTTGGCTGGTGGGGAAAAGGGAAAATTCAGCACACGTTTGCTGTTGTATTGATGCATGCATTTTGGAAACACACGTGCGCGATGTGTAGGCCTGTCTCATGGTAGTTTGTGTTCAGAGCACATGATGTACCTGTGTCCAGAGGGGAGCCTTGTGTGCCTGTAGTGCATGGATGCGTTAGTCTGGATTTTAATATATATGTTGGTTGGGGCAGGTGTAGCGTTCAGATGTTTAATGACTATTGTCAGGGGTGTTTAATTGCTATTACAATTATAATTATAATTACAAGGTGTGCATGGCTTAGATATTAACTGTATTGAGCATTGGAGTGTAGAATTTGATGTTACTGTTCGGAACAACCAGTGGAGACCTTAATGGGACTTTAGAGCACCCATAAGGTGTGGCTGAGCCAAAGACCTGGTAGCGGTGCACCTTGGGAAGTATAATTTTGAGGAGAAGGCCTAAGGCACTTCGAAAAGGGCTTTTTTTCCTAACAGACAGGAGTGTGCATTGCTTGGTCCTATATCATATTGTAGAAATACAGGAAAAACGGACATCAGCAAGTAGCAATGGGTTCCAAGTAAACTTGCGCAAGGGGAACATCCCTGTAGAGACACCTCAGAGCAGAATTGCAGTGGGGCCATAGACCGCTTTGTAGCAACCCCAAAGCAGCAGCATGTTGCACCTATATATAACAAGGAGAAATGGAAAGTGTGGATGATGAGCATGGAGAAAAAGTGGTGTGAGGGTGTCCGGCAATTGGTAGCGGTCAAAGGGTGCTGTCTGCAGATGTACATATATGGAGAAGGAGGTGTGGTGTACAGGCAGAGAGAAACATCACCAATGAAACTTACATTTAAAGTAGTCCAGGAGATGTATAAAGCCATACATGAGCAACTGGATCCAGTAGAAACCATTTGGAACTAGTCAACTGGCATGTATATCAGGACAGTGAAGATAATAAACCCGCTGTTTCCAAAAGGTGACCTTAGTACACTCCTGTGGGACTAATCCAATTCAATTTCAAAAATTAAATGCCACCTTCAGATGTGAAAATCTAATTCTTAATTCCGAAGAAGTTGTTTGCTCAAGTTCAAATAGGAGAAATTTAGTTTAATACAAGAAAAACAAATTCAGTTGAAAGAAACACCTCAGGAAAGTCCAGGAAGGCCCGACTGAGCTGATGCTCCAAAGGAAGCTGTGGTCGAACCCCCCCACTTAGTTAAATATGCCCATATTTCCCTCCAGCTTTCCCATCTATAGAACCTGACCGTTCGTGGCCTAGGGGAGTGAGAAGGGGCTTTGCATGTTCTGTTTTCTTGGGCATGATTTGCTACATGCCTTGGCACACCATGACACTGTGGCAGGCACAAAGTCTGGCCATAAGCACTTTGCGTACAAGCCTAGGGGTTTGGTAACTATGACATAAATGAGGACACCAAAAAATGTGAGTTTTGTATGCTTGCTTTTCAGGGAGCTTTTGCAAACTTGGCAAATTTGCATTTCTGACATACAATTCATTCCAAATGTTGTTGGGAGCCTAGGGAAGTAAGCGTAAGGGCTTTGCTGCGTGTGTTTTCTTGGGCATGGCTTCAAGAGTCCCAGGCACACCAAGCAGTGAGTAATTTCCATACAGAAACCCCTTTGCTCAGTGAACACCTCCTTTCCAGTTTGCTCTCCTCGTGGCGCTGCACCCCATAGAATACAGTTGATTCCCATGAAAAATTTGGTCCAATTGTACACATAGCTCCTCTACCTTTTCCTTCTCATGGCTTCCTGTGCATCTTATCCATCCCTTACCCTCATCCCAACCATCTACCCGACTTTGCTTCTCCATACAATACTGAATGTTCCATCATACTCCTCCTTTGCCTCTATGACAGGTAAAGCACTTTGACACCATAAAGTGTGTCAGGAGGCACTATACAAATGCAAGATAACATGCCATGACCTGTATCTAGTGCACCCACCCATCAAACTCACTCTCACCTGTCGCTCTTTCACCACGTCCAATTTATCTCCTTCACTCACTCATACAATTCACTCGTGGCGTTCACTCACCGACCCATTAAACTCACTCACCGACCCATTAAACTCACTCACCACCCCACTCACTCATTCACTCACTTGCTCACTCACCCAGTCAAAAAAACACTCACCCAGTGCATCCACTCATTCGCTCAACCATTCAGTCAACATAAATTTGCATGTCCAACTCACTTATGCATCCCACCCAAACACTGACTCATTACCTTTATTTAACTCAAACATCTTTTAGTCACTGACCCAGTTGCCCACACGTTCAGTATCTCCTTTACACATAAATTCATTAATTGACTCACCCAACCTGTTCACCCATTAAACACTCATTGACTCCCCAAAACGTACTTACCAAATTTAACTCAAAAACTCACTTGATCGTCTAGCTCGCTCACCTATCAAACCCACTTATAATATCAACGATCATTTAAAAAATAAATGAAACAGTGAAAACTATGAACATCTAGCAGAATAATTGTTTAACATTAAAGAAACCTGGAATGTGTTTAAATCAGAACACCCACCGTGCATAATCACCTACATAGACACCGCACTCACTGACTGACTTGGCTGGCTCGAGTCCTTACTATATAATGACATGAGCTGTATCAGCCGGGAGGATCAGGAGATGCCATTTACCAAGATCATCTGCGGTGCCCCCCAGGGGTCAGCTTCGTTCCTGCTTCTAATCAATATTTATACAGTGCTGCTTCATGTTCTGCCAGCTTTCCTGTATGTGGGGTTTGACTGGTATACTGACTCCCAGCACTCGACAGTAATAAAACCACCACTAACAGAGCCAATAGGCCTCTTCCTTACACCCTACATTTGAAAAGCCAGTGCAATTGGCATTGCCAAAACTTGTTCCCTATTGCTTTCCTGGTGTCCTATACGTTCTGCACTAGTTGACGCCTGGGAGAATCAAGTGGAAGGTACATTGCTCTTAAATGCTTATAGCTGCCATGCGTGGTGAGCTGGCACAGTATAAAGACCCTAATGATCACTTATGAGAGGTCTCTGCTAGGTTAGAGAATTTTAAAACGGAACAGGCAGCGAACAGGGGCAAAGCAATATTATTTTCAAATGTGAAGGATATTTGATTCACCACAATATGGGTGCTTCAAAAATAGGAATGCATCTTTATGCATCTGCCACAAACCAAACACGTCTAATAGTCACAATTTAAACAGATTTGTGTCTCGTTAGAAATGTGACTATTTGAAGTTATTCATAGACAACTCAAGATAATACTGACATTGTAGGAGAAGCACCCACAAGTTAGCAATGAACTCCCAAAAGATAAATTACCGAAATGTCCTAATACTTTTGTCTCCTTCCCTCTCTAGATTGCTTTCTTCATCACCATCTTAGTAATCACTGTGCAAGCAACTAGCACACTACAACACCACAACACAATATATAGTAGACAAATCACTGTACGGCTAGTCAAACCTTAGGCTTGCTTCTATGAAATATAATAGATAAAAGATAATCTATTTCGCACTAGCATCTCACTCACCCCTCAAATGCATGCTTGTTTCGGAGTAGTGACAAATCCACAATGCCATGCTTGAGCACATCTTTGTCCCTCTTGCACAACCACTGGCACAAACCATATAGGAAAACACATCACCTCTGAAAAAACCTCACACTATGCCCCAGTCCTGGGCTTTCTTTCATTTCTCCATCAACTGCTTTCTGGGAGTTGAAGTCTTAGGCATTCTTGTAGACTTCAATTGAATAGAATGTACTCAAGTAAGAGTAAAACAACAAAAGCAAAGTCTGGATTGGAATTGGGTGTCCGCAGAGACATGTCCGGTAACCATAACTGGAATGCTTGAACCTAAAACCGCACTCCTCATCAAGCACAATCCCATTGTCATGTATGTTATATCTCAAGCTGGGGGAAGAGACATAAGGAAATGTAAGAAAGATACTTTTTCTTCAACCTACAGCTATTAAGGTACATTCTCAAGATTCTGGAGAAGTATTTTGATCTGTTCAAAAACAATGCAAGGTCACAAAGCACATATGCTTTTTACATCCGCCTGGAGCATTCAGCCAGTAACTTTCATGCCTTCAGATGATCAATTAATAGTATTACCCCTTTTCCCTGCAGGCCACTTTCATCGAATCCTGCTTCACCAAAGTTTTGTGCTGCTTTTAATAGCAAATATGCAGATGGGGGTTTGAGGTTAGGTATTAAGAAAGGTTGGGGATTGTAGGGGAAAGGTCAGGAGTGTAGATGGTTTCCACCCTGCATTTTATTACGGTACAAATGCGGTAAATAAGAAATTGGTGCAATGGGATTTGGTGAAAGCCATGCGAGAAAATGACATAGATCCCAATTAATAGCTTAAACATATGGCATTCATCACTTAGGCTACCATTGGTTAAGTATGTTGATCATATTTGCAAACATCTTAATAGAACACCACAAAAAAATAAAAGTCAATAAATCGATCAGAAAAGGTGTCAGGCTGTATGTGGACTGGTATCACGTACACGTGTAGATTTCCAAAGTATTGTAGCAGGTTGCATTGTGATCAATACTTCAGTGAAAGAAGATTGTTTATTTTGAATTTTTAATTGTTAACTCTTTTTATTGTGACATCTCCTGATGAATGTCCCATAGTAATTGAGAGGACAGAAACATGTTGAGTTTTCCTTTTAGCGATAGTTGATCTAGAAGTTGACATTAAGACTTATGAAGTGTCTATACAACAGAAAGATTTTTACCTACCCTAATCTTGTACAACAAAGAATCAGGTGCATTCAAAACTTAGCCTTCAATGTAGAAGGATTTATTGTCACCTTCACTAATGTGTATGTTTTAAGAGTTATTTATGAACTTTTTGTATTGTGTATCTCTCTACGAGATTTGTAGAGATTTTTCAATAAAATGTTGAATTGATGTGGATTCCGTACGTCTAGAGGTCTAACTGTTGATAATTCCTTTCTACCTTCCCTTTTTTTGATGGTTATAATTTTCCCAAAACCAAGGTAGAATATCACTGTTGAGGGATTATTTGGGTTTCCCTTTTCGTATTAGAGTGGTTGGGAAGTGAACCATTGCTGAAAGTCTCCATTTCTATTGTTCTCCTTGATTTCTATCAGTTCACTTATAAGTGAGCCCTGATCAGATCTTGAAAATGCTAACTATTACAGTCCTTAAACCAAAGCCTGTACGTTTCTTGTCAGTCCTTATAAAGTGTTTTTAGCTCAAGGGTCAGTGAACACACAATTATAGTCCCTCCTGACTTACCTCCACTTTTGTATTTTGAAGGCACAATGTCTTATGTATACTGGCGATGGGAGGGGTTGAGAGATGCCTAAGGACACTCCTCAATTAATAAAGTATTCAATGACCTCTGACAGAGAGTCTTCACTGACCCAGGGAGTAATCGCCATCATCGTGATATTAGCCCCCATCTCTTTGTCCCCCAAGCACTGAATATAGAGATAACATCAATTTCTTTCACTTTCTCTAATTCTATGCACCCATGCCAGGGATGAGTCAATCCTCAAAACTCTGCCATCCGAGTCTCTCAGGGCAGATTCAATTGTTGACAATTTGGTTTTAAGACCATCTTCCTAAGTGTGGAGGGCATTCATTGATGCTGTCAGAAATGTCTGTCTGGGAGACAGAACCTGACCCCTGTACACTTCCATCTCTGAATCAACATCCGTCATCCTGCTCTGCCTGCGCTGAAAAAAGCCCTGGCAAGCACCTCTCAGGTCGTGGTCCAATACTCAACACACACCCATGAAGCAAAGAAGATCCACCCCAGAGATCCTCTGGGCTCTCCAAACAATGAAACCCTTTTCCCAGAAGCTACACAGGAGAAGGCAGATCACCTCACAATATACAGTTCAGAGTTTGCCACAACCACAATACAATGGCAGCCGAATTGCTCAACCCTCAAATAAAATGAAGGCTACGCTCACTTGCAGAGTGCATCTCAAAATAATCAAGCAATCGTTGACAAATGCAATACATTCCTTAGCACAAGTGATGATCTACAAATGTTCCCAAATTCCATTTCTTACTCTCGTATTCATGGCAACAGTAGAAGAACAGAAATGAGACAACTTATACCCCATTCAAGATAAGGTTGCATATCAGATAACACAGAGCGGAACTACTAAGCCAAGAAAGCACGTTCCACAAACAAGATTGTTTCTACTCCCTCCCCAGGGAAACAATTTTTCAAATTCATCACCGAAATTACAAAGACACCAAATTCAATCTAAACTTCTAACACATGTATGTGTTTATGGGAAAAAGACCCATGGGCCCTCGTTAGGAGTTTGGCTGTGCAGGCAATAAATGGCAGTAAAATGGCAGTAGTCGAATTACTGCCACTCAACCATCAGATTCCTGCACCGTCAAATTCCAACCTCAGAGGTAGAGTGGATGATTTACCTCCTGCAAGTATCCGGAGAAAAAGCCATTGCTTTACCTCTAAAAATCATTGGAGGTGGCAGCAATCCTTCCGGAATATCATATAATATGGCATTTGCAGCGGGCCTATATACAAGTGTTTGAAGGCGCGACGAGGCAAGGGAGGGGGAACAAAGGGAAGACAGAGACAACGATCCTACTAGGCCCGGTGACATTGAGATCGCGCAAGTTCAGGGAGGGGGGAGAGGAAAAGTGTGCAGGGAAAAGGGAGGGGGCAGTGCAGTACATGGGAACAAGCAGTAAAACAATAAAAAATTGGGGCCAACTAGAAATAACCACCAAATCTTTGCGATGAGGCACCTGGACCCATACCCAATATTGGGACCGAAGCTGAGTGTAACCCACAATGGCAACACCACATTTTGCGAAGGTATTCAGTCAAGTGCCCATTGACCAGACATCTGTCAGAGCCAACAAATACACTGTAACAATATATAGCATTGCATAATGATATGGAAACTGCAACTGTGCAATCCTCTGGATTACTAGTGAAACATGTAATGTGTGGAAACAGGAGCATTAGGGTAACTTAAAATGTGTGAATACGGTGTCATCATAAAACCCAGCAATGTGTACATAGTGGGGCATTTTGGGAACTGGAAATATGTTCAGATTTCCACCCTACAGAAAATGGTGATAAAGTGATATCCTGGGTATTGACATTATTCTGTCAAAGGTGTAGATTTAGCAGACGTGATAGAACATAGCTCTCGAGCTTCCAAAAAAACCCACAGGTGTTGCCATCACATGAACTTCACCCCAATGAAGGGTTTTTGGAAATAATCTTTATTTAAAGCCTGCGGTTGTAGTATGTTATTAAGCAGAGATTAATAAGAGCAGAATCAGCTGGATATTGAAATGTGCAAAAGATAAAAACATTTCTACCTGCAATAGGTCAGGTAAGTGAAACTGGTTGAATCACAAAGGCTGTAAAACAATTCACTATAGCTATAAGGAGAAGCATAGCAATAGCAATAGCTCTCTCCTCCCTTAAACAATATGTATGATGCTGGGTCATATGGAGCATTATGAAAGAAAGCAATCTATGCATTTTGGGACATTATTGAAATTCGTAATGTGTGCTTAGGGGCATGTTGGAAACTGGAAATGTATACTTTATGTGGCATTGCTGCAACCGTACATGTGGACACTATGAAAAATGGCATCATGGATCCTTATGGAAAGTACTAATGTGTGCATACTGGAGGCTTGTGAACACACAATTATGTAAGTATAATGGAAATCAGAAAGGTTCCTTTGTGCATACTGGGGCACATTAGAAACTGAAAATGCATGCCTTGCTGGAAAATTAGGAAACTGGACTGTGTGCTATACTGGTATTGTGCAGAATTGCAAATATACACAAGAGGAATTTGACCATCCACATGTTGGTAGTGCGCTTGCCTGTTTTTTTAAACATTTTGAAATGAAATTGAGTGATGGTAGATCAACCTCCGGAAAATGTGTAGGGCTAATCCGCACACATTTTCCTATGCTCACTGCACAACATATAAATAGACCTGTGTACTCTGGGTGGACACTGCCTACAGGCGCAGTCCCCCCTGCCATATTTATTTGGGATATGACAGAAGGAGTACACAATGCATCTCTAGAAGGGGGGCGGCCAATCCTTCCCCCTGCCATGGCCAGCCTAATTAACTAACAAAGGCTCCATGGATCTTGCCTGTCATTTTGTTGGGCCCTGTAGCTGGTGTCAGCAATTCACATACTAATCAGAAAGTAATTCAAACAGGCCCTCATAGGGCCTGGCAACAGAGGCTAACAAAGGAGACAGGAAATGCCAACAACATTTCACATGCAACTGTGTCAATAAGAGGCCAGCTCCCGCCCTCAGTATCGATTGAGAGAAATGTCATGTCTGAGAATGCTTGTTTACAGTAGCCATCCCTGCAGGGGGACCCCATTCAGAAGGTATGAGTATGTGGTTTGACAGAGCCAAAAAGTCTGGTCTTGTCGCATCTTCAATGGAGACCTGCCACTTTAATATCAGGAACCACAGACAGCTCCATTAACCAGAGAGACCCTTTGATCCACAACAGACAGGAAGATGGGTGGGACTTAGTATTACATGTTATCACCCATTTTCCATGTCTGTTGCAAAGCACTCTGGTTATGACTTCACACATAAGGAGATTGTTGGTGGAGACTCAGGGTTGGTTCATTAGGTTAGGCTTAGACTGCACCAATCCCTTTGGTCGATTTGGCTTTAAAAGCAGGCCAAGCCCCTCCTTTGGCAGATCATCTGAAGACCTCACAACGAGTTGAAAGAAGAACTCATCATTGGACCCTGGCTGGAGGTATAGTCTGTCTTACATCTTCCACCAGTGAAGGAAGGCAAGGGATTCCAAGAGGGAAGCAAGATCCCTCCCCAAAACAGCTCCAAGGGAACAGAGGGAGATACTGAATCCACAGGACCCTCCAGCAGCTCCAGAATCGGTACACAGACAACACACAGCATGCCGTGCTATGCTCTGCAGCAAGCTTCCTAGGTGGCAATTGCCAGAGAGTCCCTGAACCCAAAACCAAGGACAAGGCAGCTGCCTGAAACACATTTCTCAACTTTGTGCAATCACCTTAAAGGACGGCACAAGCCCTGTGAAGAAGCTAGGAGAAGTGCATAGACAAGCATCTACCTACACTCTGCCTTAAAGTACATTTTTGAGCCAGTCGAACCCCTCAAACTGCAACCGACTGCACCGCTGACTGTTGTTATGCCGCAGTCTCTAAAGCCGCCTGAGATGCCTCGACCAGTGCTTCAGAAAGACCAACCAGCACTGAAACAATGATTCCTGAATCTGAGCCCCTGTGTAGGTCAGCTTGCAGCCGTCCATCCAGCCTCGCTGGCCAAACTGATTGCCGCCTGATACTCACAGCTGTCTCCCATCGTGAACTCTGTCACATAAGCTGCAAAGCGCCCTGAAAAAGACTCGACCTTGTCGAGGACCATGAACACCTACAAGCACAAGGAACAGTGTGGGTTCTGACCTTGATCCTTCTCTGAAGGCCCCTAGTGAGATTTTAGGACCCATTGCTCCCTTTGTGCTCAAACCAAGTATCCTTGAACTGTTGCGATTATTTTCTATACAGACTAACCTCCTGTCAGTATCCAGAGTGCATCCCTTTTCCTTCTTTGAAACTGTCTGCCCTCAGCATTCCTTTACAGGGTGGGTTGTATTTCTTCGTGTGCTAGAACTGTCTGTTGTGATAATAATAAATTAGATATTTGTATATAACCTTGACTGACAGTCCCTTTTATCATTGGGTAATAATTGTATTTTCACTGTGTTGCAACTAACCAACGATCCACGGCCTTTCAGAGACAAGCCTGCCGTTCTGTCCACATTACCAAAATTGGACAAGGAGGTTTGTAATTTGCTTGTGTTTCCAATCTGTTCGGATCCCTTCTGGTGTACTAGAGGTGTGGGTCTGATTTATGATTTAGAAACCGATATTCATCCCTGGTACATTGGTGCCCCGAAAGTTGATTAGTCACAGGCAGAGTGGACAGTAATGTGATTGATTATATGTGGCACGTATCTAAAGAAAATTATGTTTTGCTATTGGAGCTAGTACATTTTATAACAACGTTATTCCTTGATGTTTGTAATGGAGTGACAACAAAGTTTAATAAGTTGTGTGATGTTATTTTACGTTGTTGGGTTTTATCAGCATTCTGATATCTGCATGGGCTCCTGGTAGTCTGGGTCCCAGGGCTGGACTGCCCCCATCCCCCGGTAGGCCTCCTGCCTGTAGGGCCTCTTTTTGAGCGGAAGGATACACATAGCATGAAGCACATCGCGTGATTTTGCCTCAGCTCCGCCTGGGTGGTTTACCTTGAATTGACTGCCACCACCGACCGAGGCAGGTGCTGCACATTTATTTCCCAGCAGTCGGGCTGGGCCCACACCTGTGCACAGTGCACACATTGGCAGGTCAGCAGGGCAGGCTGCAGGCAGCTGGCCCGGGCTGCCTGAGGCCTTGGCAAGCCGCAAGATCCAATGTCGATTGACTGTCAGGTAAGCAAGATGCTGAACTTAGCGACGATATCACTATCATTGAAGGACCTTTCTCGAGATTGTGTGATCTTTAGCTCGAGGATATCGTTCCTCGAATAAATAACTACCCTAGCCTGCCCCTCCATTAAGTTCCTGTAGTCATTATATTAATTAGCTCCCATCAGCAGGTGGGTGCACAATCGGGGGTCTTCGAGTGACAGCATGCCCGTCTTCATTGTCAGCCTGAGTGGGCCTCACTGGCATTCTTAGGGATTTCTTTCCTAACAGGGGAAAGCATTTGTACTGGGGAAACATGGGAAAAATGCTGATTTTGGTACTGCAGCACTCATGCTGTGCTGTTTTATTGCGAGACACATTAGGTATGAAATGGCTACAGTGTGTGATGGTTTGCTCATTCGCCAGTCCCAGAATGCAGCATCACAAGAAAATGAATGAGTGGTCTCGAAGAAAGACATTAAACTCAACGGTTCCCTACCTCGCAACTCACCCCCCCCCATGCCCTCCTCAATGCTGCGTGCATGTAGGATACCATGCACGCTTGTGGATGCACACAAACTGGGGCCTGGCCATGTGCATATTCAGCGACAACAAATGACAATATTGTTTTTCTAACTCTTGTTCACTAACGCTTGTTTTGTAAAAATAATGGTGATAAACAAAACTACACGTTCCAGAATGCAAAGCGCGGTTGCCTGAAATGTGCAGAACTGCCTGAAGCGGGACACTTTCCATTTATATAATCATAGTATTTATAAATGTCATTATCCCTCTGTGAGTGCAAGGTACTCACTGCACTGGCCCTAAGGTCTCAATAGGTATTATGTCAGATGTATTGTTTTTTTGTGAGATGTGTAGGCTGTCGGGCAGCAGGAGGATTTACAATCTGCACCGTGCGCTCTGCAAATCAAAGATGATTAGCAGAGGAAACGCCCAGACACAGGTTTTGTGCACACATAGCATAGGGTGGCCAACTCTGATAGTCTGTTGCGGGACACTTGCCCACAAGGCGGTGATGATGTCACAATGTCATTCACGTTTGGCCTGCCCCTTTTTTAATTACATTTCTTTTAATGGCTCTTAATTCATGGCTTAATTGAAATGCAAATGGTTTGTCCTTGGGAGGTGATGGTCACGTTTTTAAACTGCAAACATGACCATCATGACCCCAGGAACAAAGCATTAGCATTTAAATGACAGCTCGACCCTTAGGCTCAAAAAGAGCCAGGGCTGCAGAGCCGCCCGGAGAAAGAAAGCAACAGGCGGCAGCGCCGTGCTGTGTACATGGCCACTTCATTTTGCAGAGTGGCTGTGCTGGTGGCAAGTTGTTCTGACGCAAGTAGGGACAACCTGCGTCCTGCACAGCCACTCTGCAATCTGCGGGACAGAGTCCCTAATCGCGGGACAATCCCGCGAAATCCAGGACAGTTGGCCACCCTAACATAGCGTTATGTTGGTTGAGTGTTCCTTCAACAGGATTGCGCATAGCCAGTGGTTTAACCAATCATGTTGTTACCCCTAGGGGATTTGTAGAGCACTCGTTCTGACTGGTTTTCTGCCTAACGTTCCAGAGTGTGATGGTTGCGAGTGGGACTGTGTGAACATGAGCTGGTGGGAGAGATATGTGCTGGAACTTGTGCACACGATCTGTAAAGATAATGGTTTAGTTAAAAAAGAGGTGGTTTTGTTCGCAATGTGTGCAGAGCCATACCACAAATCCCAAGTGCTTATGCCCGAGAGGAACCTATCAGCGGTTTATAATGTAGTGTTTCAGGAAATTCCAAAGTGAAAGACTCAGCTATGGGATTTACAGGCAAGGTTTGGGCACAACTGGAAACTCTTTGAGCTCGCTTCAATGAAACCTTACCATCAAACATTGAACTCAAAACAAGCATTGGCAAAGCCAGCAGTTTTGGCTTGTGAACAATGTCACGTTGTAAAGTAAACGCCCGCATGCACAAAGCCTCGTTCTAGGCCACGCGTGCGCTCTAGGAATAAAAGCGTTCCGTACAGCAGTTGCCGCCGGGACCTCACAAACGGCAGATGTGTCTCCGTGTCTCTATGCATGAGTGCGTGTATGCGTGTGAGTGAGGCGGCCCGAGGCATGGGCTTAGCCACAACATTGGCGGCGAGGACAGCTGCCACGAGAGAGCTGATTGATGCGTGTGCATATCTTTCCTCCGACCCAGTCTGGACCCGACACGTAAAGTGGCGGCCATCTCTGATTTTCGGCTCGTGACGCAGTAGCGGCCCGCGAGGGTGCTCGTGTACTCCCCACGCGCTAGAGAACATACCATACTCAATTTTTTGAATCCTTGTGGTCCTCCAGTCTGGAGGGCCGCACTTCTGGTCCGTGAGGACCATTTCTTCACGGCATGGTGGAGGAGAGGCTGACCAGGCCCAGAAACACAGCCATTTGACTATGCTGAAGGTGGGTTCCACCACATTGTCACTGTCTACACGCCCAGGTACGTCTACGCTCGAGAAGATCAGGTTTGCGGCCACCATCTTGAAGGGAGGTGCCTGTGCGACCTGCGAGTATGGGCGACAGCGACGGCGATGCGTCTGCACCAGCAAGAGTGGCCCGGCGACAGCATGGATCTCTAGCACCCATGCAAGAGTTTGACACTTCCGGCCCACCCTCCAAGTTGGGCCCCAAATGGCTCTTATGGATAAAGAAATTAGACATGTTTTTCAGAGCGACAGGGGAGGACGATGATGACGCGAAGGTTGCGACGTTATTATATTCGGCAGGTACGGAAGTTTTGCGGATACATGAATCTTTGAACCTTCAGGTAGTGACTTATGTCGCTGTCAAAACCGCGCTCCAAAACCACTTCATCCCACTATCAAATGTAGATTTTGACAGATTCATAATGTGCGGGGAGAAACAACACAGTGAGGAGTCCCTGGACCAGTTTTGCACACGTCTGCATCAACTGTTGAGCACCTGCAGGTGGGTCAATGAGGAGGTAATGATTCGGAACCAAGTTATACAGGAATGCAGCTCCAGCAAGCTGGGAAGGCAGATCCTGCGAGAACCAGGCATGACATGAACACAAATACTGGACAATGGCAGGGTGTATGAGCTCGCAGAGAGGAGAGGCATGAAAATGGACGCTGCTGTATGCCCGTGCAAAGGAGAGGAAGCGTTTGCCATAGGGAAATCAACCACGTCCAAAGCACGCTGTAGCCATAGGCGCCAAGAAGCATCATCCACACAGCGCACCCCAGCAGTGTGCCAGTACTGTGGGTACGACTTACCTCACTCGGATGACTGTCCGGCGAAGACAAGAGTCTGTGGGAGGTGCAGCATGCCTGGGCACTATGCGAGGAAGTGCTGTGCGGCCGCTCCGGTGACAATGCACAGAGGGCCTGCAAGAGTAAGTGGAAGTAGTTTCAGGAGGCAACGGAGCGTCGCCACACTGGAGCAGGATGCTGAGAGGCTAAACATGGCAGAAGAGGAAGAAGACGACGAAGAGATCTTCTTTATCTCGAACCTGGCCACTGGTGCCAAGAAAAGGAGGCAACCCACATGCGTCGTTGACTTTCAGGGCACCCCCACACAAGTACTGATCGACACGGGGGCCTCCGTGTGTGTGTTGGCTACCGAGCACTACAAGGCCATATCGGGCCCACCGCCATTAGATAAATCAAAGGCCAGAATTTACACTTTTGGGGACGACACACCGCTGCTGATACCGGGTGTATTCGTCGCGCCTGTGACACATGGGACAAATACAATCAAGGCGCGTTTCTACGTCACCTACGTTAGTCCGCACTCACTGCTGAGCTGCGCCGCATTGGAGGCCCTCAATATCGTACATTTTGCACTGGCAATATACCAGGCGGACGTTGACCAACTTCTTGACAGGTTTTCAAACATCTTCCATGGGGTGGGCAAACTAAAGGCAGCCCTAGTACGTTTACATATTGATGAGACAATAAGGCCCACAGCGCTCAAACACTGAAGAATACCTTTTCACCTAAGATCACAAGTAGAGAAGGAACTGCAGTCGCTCATCGAGATGGACATTATTGAAAGAGTCGAGGGGCCGACTGCTTGGGTCTCGCCCATTGTCGTAGCGCCAAAACCTAAACAAACAGGTCCCATCCGCATCTGTGTGGACATGCGACTCCCGAACGCTGCCATCAAACGGGAACTCCATATCACTCTGACTCTGGATGACATTGTAGGTGAGCTGCAGGGGGCCAACGTTTTTTCAAACCTCGACCTGCGATCTGGGTATCATCAGCTAGAACTCCACCCGGACTTGCGATACATAACAACATTCACTACTCATGAAGTGCTATACCAATTCAAATGCCTCAGCTTTGGAGTGTTCTCTGCCGCTGAAGTATTTCAGAATACCATAAGAGGAGCATTAGCGGGCCTGAAGGGAGTGCTCAACATGAGCAATGACATTTTGGTATTTGCAGCATCCCAAGGGGAACACATGAAGCGGCTAGAGATGACTGTACAGAGGCTGAGAGAGCTAGGCCTCACGCTCCATCGTGGAAAGTGTGAGTTCTTTCGGGATCGCATCGGATTCTTTGGATTCATATTTCATGCTAATGGAGTATCACCTGACCCAGAGAAAGTCCAAGACATTTGGGAGGCCGCAGCGCCCCAATCTCCTACCGAGGTGCGCAGCTTCCTCGGAATGGTTAATTATTGTGGATGGTTTATTAAAGGTCTTGGACCACTGTCAGAGCCGCTCTGAGCCCTGACAAAGAATGACGTACCATGGACATGGGAAAAAAGGGAACAGGAGGCATTTCAAGACATAATGAAAGCACTCTGAGACCAGGACACCATGGCCTATTTCGACCCTACTGCTGAGTCAGAGATAGTGTTGGACGCTAGCCCAGTGGGGTTGAGAGCTCTACTCATGCAAGCAGATGCCAGAGGGAACATGCGCCCAATCGCCTGTGCTCGTAAGGCCCTAACGGACACCGATAGACGATATTCACAAATCGAAGGGGAGGCGCTAGCGATCTTGTGGGGGTGGCAGCGTTTTCGCCTCTATATCCTGGGGAAACCACTAGTGGTGGTGACAGACCATAAACCTCTGATACCAATTCTGGCAGGCGTGTCGTCAAAACCCCCACCACGCATCAAATGTTGGATGCTTGCTCTCATTGAGCATGGAGTAAAACTGGTGTACAGACCTGGTACGAACAACCCGGCTGACTACCTGTCCCGCCACCCGAACAGCGAAAGGGGGCAAGGTCCGGGAGAACTGGTGGAATTTCAGGAGTTTGTTCACAATATTGTCAAGGGAGCCATGTCCGTGGCACTGTCAAGGGAGGTTGTAGCCAAAGAGTCCACAAATGACAAAGTCTTCAAGATCATACAGTCTGCCATACAGAGCGGAGAATGGAAAGAGGTGCTCAAAAACAATACAAGGCGAGAGGACAAAGCACAGAGAGATCTACCGGCTCTTTGGAAGGTAGGAGATAAACTTTCTATCTCTGATGTTGGCCTACTGCTACGAGGGCGACAAATTGTTATCCCGCACTCACTGGTATCCCGAGTCCTGGAGCTAGCACACACCGGTCACCAGGGTGTCGCCAGGACGAAAGCACGGATGAGACCAAAGGTGTGGTTCCCTGACCTAGAAAGCCAAGTGGAGGGACATGTGCGGAGGTGCCTGCCGTGTCAAGCAGCAAGCCCAGCGCAGAGGGCTCCCCCCATAAACTCAATGGACAGGAGTGAAAGTCCCTGCAGCATAGTTCATGCGGACTTTGGCTAGACTGGGAGGGGTATGCACTTCCTGGCCGTAGTCGACCAGTGGTCAAGGTACCCTGAAGTCGAGTTAGTGGACTCAACGGCAAGTGACCACACAATCTTAGTACTTGAAAAGATGTTCGCAACTCACGGATTCCCAACGGTGCTGTGCTCCGACAATGGGCCACCATTCACGGGGAATCAGTTTGCTCAATACATGAAGGAGAGGGGGATACAGCACAGGAAGGTAACGCCACTCTGGCCCCGGGCCATTGGGGAAGCGGAAAGATTCATGAGAACATTGAAAAAAGTATTCTGCATCTCGGAAAATGGGGGAGGCGAGCTGAAGAAGAACATGTTTGAGTTCCTACGAGAATATAGAACAACCCCCCACCAGTCGACAGGGGTCGCTCTGGCCGAGGCCATTTTTGGACGCTGCCCCAGGGGGCTCATACCGGAAATAGAGGGACGCAAGCCACGTGTGATTGACGACGACAGGGTTCGACAGGAACGAGCAGCCAGAAATGCGAAGAAGGACGTGAGGAGAGGCCTGCTGGAAAAGGAGGTAGCAGTAGGGGACTCCGTACTCATCAGGAACCGCCGACCGGAAGGGAAATTGTCGCTCAGGTACGAGCCACAACCCTGGACAGTCATCCACGTATAAGGAACGATGGTAACAGCCGCCAGCGAAAGAGGGACCGTAACTAGCAACAAGTCTTTCTTCAAGAAAGTGGAGGTACGCCACCGGGAAGAAGTGCTGGAGGACGCTCCCAGACCAGAGGAAAGGGCAGAGACCCCCGAAGTCGAGAGGCCGGCAGACACACCACCCAGAGACGTTGCACCGCTGCCAACCACAGGGAGTAGCAGCCGGTACCCGGCGAGACATGGACGCCAACCACCCGTACGCTTCCAAGACTATGTCATGGGCTCAGGAGACTGAGCCGGCAGTCTTCCCAGATCAGTGACCCACGTTGGGTCGGTTCAAAGTTGTGTTGGTCTATGTTGTTTTGTTTAAAGAAAAGGAGGGATGTTACATTGTAAAGTAAACACAGGAATGTGCGAGCCTCGTTCTAGGCCGCGCATGCACTCTAGGAATAAAAGCGTTCCGTCCGGCAGTTGCCGCCGGGACCTCACGAATGGCAGACGTATCTCCGTGTCTCTATGCATGAGTGCGTGTATGCGTGTGAGTGAGGCGGCCCGAGGCACGGGCTTAGACACAACAAATAAGTATTAGTCTTTTACCAGGCACTGGTGTTAGATGCCCAGGTACTTGCACCACTGTGCACCTGCTATCATCAATCAATACCACCACGGGTGGTCCTGGCAAGTGCCTTTGCTGACACAAAATCCCTAACTGTTGGCATTGCCCATGCTTGTTATATATGTCAGAGTTATGCGTCCATTTGGCGCAAGTGCGATAAATAGTAGCTGTGCCTAAATCACCCTCTTGCCGTATGAGAGGTTCCAAATTGGCTGTCGCGCCACTGTGGCCACGCCGAAAGGGGCTCTGCCGAGGACTCTTCCATTCCATACCCGCCCCTTTCCAATCCCCCTAAGCCACCTCGCTCTGCGCTGGAAATGGAAGAGGGAATCCGCTTAGGACTTTGGCTCCCAAATGCATGGTGGCCTACTTTCCATATTTTCACATAAACAGGATCCACCAGTCTCAAGCACGCAGAGTCCCATGTGTTTCATCTATTACCCCACCCGTAGCACCCGGGGGTTTACCACGTGATGCTAATAGCTATAATGCCCCTTTCTTCTGGCCATTACCACTCAGCACAAATATCAGTATGCAGCATTATCACGCTCCCCACCTCACTCATTATGTATGCTCTTTCCAAGGTAGTTTTCAGATAATATAGCAGTAAGGGTGAAACTCTAGAACATGCCCCATACTGCAACCCAGTACTGCAATGCCAGGCTCACACACTTTGGGTAAGTGGTGAAGCCGGGATTTGATCTGAGTCTGCAATGTAGGCACTTAACCACATATCTAACCATCTCCAGTGAATACTGATATGTGTTAAAGCAGTGTTTTCCCAGACCTACCATTATATCTTTCTTTTTAAAGATTACATAAAACAATACACACATCACATAACAAATCAACCTTCTAAAATATAAATCATTACAAAAACATGTTAAGCAAAAGAAGTGTGATTATATCTTTATTTTCGCCATCATAAAACATGAAGGGCAGCCGGCAGGCCAGACATCTGTCCAGGAATGGCAGGTAAATTCAGTGTTTGGGAACAGGAGCAGGTAGTCCGGTGTCCTTGGTGATCTCCGAGGAGTTGCAATCATAATGCTCGTAATGTGGCCCGCCATTGTCTGGGGCATCACTCCAGCAAGGGGAGGGGGCAGCCTGATGCTGTGAAGCACTGGCCATGTGGCTCTATGTAGCAAAAGGTACTGTGCTATAAAACAGGACGCCCATGCTCAGTGCCAAGCTGCCAGCGTAGGAAACCACTCTCAGTTTAAAGCAGCACCTATGCACATTTCTGAAAGCACTCCTTTTCCCTGTTAGATACTCATTTTGCCCCCTCTTATATCCAAAAGCAAGGGGCCAGGAAAGTCCATTCACCACCCATACGCTTTAGGAAGTATATTGCCACCAGTTAGCCTCCAAGAGTCCTTAAGTAATCCCAGACAGGACACATGCCTGCCTATTTCTTTCAAAGGAAGCTGACCTCTGTGCCGGGATGACGTCTCTGCACCACAACTTCTGAGCAAGAGATACTCCAGGGGCATTAGCAACGGTGTAAAGATGGCCTTTCCAGCAACCTTTTAAGCAAGCATTGGCAATGCCAACTGTTTGCCCTTTTATGTAGGCATGGGAAAGGCCCTTGCCAGGCACAGCCGTAGTGGTATTAACGACCCATTGTTGGTAGCAGGTGCAAAATGGCTCGAGTTCCTGGGCATTTAATAGCAGTGCCCGGCAAAAGCTTCAAACCTATGCACAAGTCAAAAATGTTGGCTTTGCCAATGCTTGTTTTAAACAGGACTTCAGTGGCTTTGCCAATGCTTGTTTTTAACAGGGCTTCAGTGAAGGACACACAGAGTGCTTATAAATCGAGTGGCTGTAGGCAGGCCTTGTAATACATTTTTATTACACCAGTAGCATGTTTACAGCTCCAATTAAATAATTCCTCCCTAGCTGTTCTCCAATGCAATAGTTTTGGCTTATAGATGGCGCAAGCGTCACCAGTAGGCCAAACTACAAATGGGAAAGCCCTCTTAAACTAGTAGTGTAGATAATGCTCTGCACACTTTTCTCACCTAAAATACTGTTATTGCTCTTAAGTTATATGTTTTTGAGTGTGTGCCATTTAGCCTTCCTGTATATTTCTAGTTTTCGTCCTTATAAAGATGTGCCTACAATGACCAGAATGCATCTGATGTGAGCCTTACAGCCAGGACTGGCTGATTATTTCAAACCTCACAAGAAAAGTATTTTAGTCATTGTTTAACACTGCAATGTATTTCCTAGCATCTAAGTGCTGAAACCCATGTTGTACAAAATCATCCCTTTCCAAAGGTGAGCGCCTTGCCCCCATAGTCGTGCAAAAAAGTGAACACGTTGTTTTTATGGCAACCAATCGCACACAGCGCAGACTACTCTATTGTTAAGTTTAAAAGCAAGGTTTATGCTGTAACGGGCCCATCCGAGCGAGCTGTAAGGTGCCAGAGAAATGGACTGTTCCCAATCATCATTACACACGTGCACCTGCCATGATAACAATAATGCATTGCTTATATAGCGCTACACACCCATAGCTCTCGGAGCGCTGAAATACCAGAAGACATCAATATCTCACAGAGTGGTACTTAATTTATAGACCCTGGAAGGATGAAAGGCGAGTTGATCCTGCCGGGATTCGAACCTGCCACATCAGGATGCACACAAGGGCGAGTGCTTAGCTCACTGTGCTATCTAACCAGCTTAAAGGGATGCCAAATAGGTGGCTTAAAAGAAACAGGATGGGAGTGAGGAATTACCCACAGCCTGCAAAGCCTTGCTGGAAGGGGTGGACTGGCCTATAAGGAACTCTGGAGATTGCTCACTAGGCCTCTGTACTCTGGGCCTCTTCTGTATGGTAATATATTGTATTTTCCCATTTTCTCAAAGGAAAAGGGTTGGGCTTGCTGAAAATGTGTAATATGGGGCCACTTTGAAAATTATTTCCAGGGCCTCTTTTGGTACCCAGTCCACCCTTGCTGGGTCCTGAAAGAAGGTGGCATGGGCTTGTTAGGAGAGTAGAGGGAGGCAAGAAAGGCGGTGTGAGCTAGATTGGAGAAACCATACTCTGGTGCGGTAAGTAACCAGGTGTCAAAAATGTGTGGTTATGTGTGTGTTGCACAGTGAGATTTTCGAGTGTCTCACTTGTGTGATGCTGGATAGCGCTTAGATGGTTCAGGCCCGGGTGGGCCTAATTGTTGTGGGTGATTGGCGAGTTCATCAGCGTGTGTTGTGAAGGTCAGAAGAAGGTGCTTTGTGGGAGAGTGGAGTGGGGCAGTGACTTTGCAGGAGCTAGTGTATGGCAAGATGGCTGTCGGTTAGTATGAGACTTGGAGTGGTTAGTGTTGGATCGCTGACCTTGTCCGAGCCATGGCGAGGGGAACAGGAGGACTCTGATCCATGGCTCTTTTGTTTTTATATCCCTCACACACCATCCTACGCCTCTCTCCCACTTGCATCCGCAGCCCACTCCCACTTTCATTGTCTCTCACGCTCTCACTCTCTTTCCTTTAACAGATAGCTCGTGCATATTGGCCAGCTAGGATCAGACAATGCCTACTATTGCCTATTTTATTCTGTGAATTTACCAGCTTGTAGACCACACGCTACAAAATGGCTTGTTAGTAGCTGCTGAGGCAAGCAAGATAAATATATGGAACAGGGAAGGGAGGGAGGCAGGAGAAGATGAAATGTCTGGGATTGGATGTAAAGATAGCTCTTCAGAAGTTTTCTGAAATGTGACTGAGACACTTCTGTCTCTGTTTCCATGATGTTTGGATGGGGGCACCTGGACTCGTAGCTGATCCACGGAGCGGAGGGCTCCCGTAGGATGATAATGTTGGACTCTGCTTTCCAGGTTGGTTGGATACATACAATTCAAGCATTTGCAGGTTAGGTAAAGTAGTTTCCATTAAATCTGGAGGAATTGAGGGAAAATTCTGCCTGAGAACCTCCCTCATTTCCCTCCATAGGGTTTCTTGGAAGCGCAACGATTTGGGTGTGATGGACAGTGCTTAAGTCTCACCCTGCTTTGCATAGGTCCTGTGCCAAGGAGGGACTCCTAGGTATAATTATATCTTGCTTTATTTATTTTGAAAACAGTCATGAAAGTGCAACATAAACTCAGACTTCACTAGAATACATATGATAAAAATTATACTCCCTTTGCAAACCTTCACTTGCTAAAATACCATACACTTCTTCCAGAAAGCTAGCCTACGCCCTCGTCAAATGGTCATCCGTAGGGAAAACATATATAAAACACAGCCCGCCACTGCCTAAAACCGAATTGATGTAAGGCACTCTCTGAACGCCTTCCTTGCTGCATTACAATGCATAGAGAATAGAAGCATGTGCATTAGTTAGGCTATTGATTTCCCATCACAAGCACACATCTCTTATTCAAATGGCCATCAGTGACATTTTGCCATAAATGGTCCCTGTGGGAGCTGAAACTTAAGTTCTCGAGCGATATGGTTCAATGCCTAAGTGCTCTTAAATGGGGAGTAGGATTGTACTAAGGGCAATATTCTTCCTCTAGGCATAATTCTGCCCATTATCTCCAGATTAAAAATTCCAACCAGTTGATGGTAGTTAGCTGGACAGATTTGCGCCAAATAAGAAAGAACTTTGGCACACAGCGCTGTAGATGTGCTTTTTGTTGGTTTGGGGTAAAGCCGTGAAGTACTTTTGAAATAATTCTATACAAAAAGGTGCGCCCCAGGACTCCAAAAACATTTATATATGTTCCACGCTGCACTGCGTCCATGAGGCTTTTCTGAAATGAAAGGCGCCATTTTTCTCTCCATACGAGCGATTCCCTCAGCAATCCTGAGTAAAGCTAAAAAGAAAAGAGCTCAAAATTATATTTAGAGGAGGGAAAGCAGTGGTTTCATATAAGGGTAAAGGTGGGCCGGTGAAAAGAGGACACATATATATGGGGGATTATGGTTGGTCCGGGGAGCCTTTTTTTCCAGACGCACTGGCCATACTGGGGGAATCTTATTTTTTGTTATTGTGATTTTGTTAAAACAATTAACCTTTAACATTTAGAAATATAGACATATATTTAACAATACAAAAGGGAACAACATCTTCAAAAAGTATAAACATATATTACAAAAAAATATATAACCCATGGAAATTTGATATTAGTCTCCGATTACACATAGGAATACAGCACTTTTAAAAACCTACTCTTCCCATTAATAAGATCAAACTCTCCCCAATGTGTGACCCTAATAAAAGATTTACCTTGGCCCTCGGGATAAATAATGATAGCTCATATCCCCATTCTGACAAATGCATGGCGCTCAAAGGAACGGGCCACCCAAGACCAATCCTCTGCCACATTCGCCTTTCTAGCCTCCCTTCTCTCAGCTGTCAAGTGACCAAACTTGTTGTCATCCCGCCTCAAAAGCGTTTTCAATTCCGAATTAATACCATCAACATTCCTCTCATACTCCACCCTCCCACGCCACATACAACACTACTATCTATGGGGAAATACCATATCCATACTGGCAAAAGGTACAACATTCTTTTAGAATGAGATCATGTACTATTTTTGAGAATCAAGTCACAATCGCCGCATCTCTTCTTGTAGAATAAAAGAAATCAACTAATTCTAAGTCGAAGAGAGGACTTCAGCTAAAAGGGAAAGAATACCTGAGCGATTCTTTACAATGGATTTGCTCTCGGGAAATAGACATGCCA
Organism: Ambystoma mexicanum; assembly: GCF_040938575.1. Taxonomy (NCBI): domain Eukaryota; kingdom Metazoa; phylum Chordata; class Amphibia; order Caudata; family Ambystomatidae; genus Ambystoma; species Ambystoma mexicanum. The sequence continues at coordinate 837,328,202 of NC_090923.1, forward strand.
CCGTAAGCTTCAACCCTATATTATTTATTTTTGTGGTTCAAAGATGTGTTCTTAAAACCCGTCACAGGCCTTATCATTCTGGGATTCCCTCCCCCACCCCCACGGTCTTTGTTTCATGTTCCTAAAGATCCAGCCCTCTGCCCCCCTGAACAAACAAGATACTACCTGTTTAATTTGCAGAGCACAGGGGTCAGGTAAAAACCTGTTGTGAGAATCATAGGGGTATTCTCCCATTGAGACCCTGAGATTCCCCTATTCAGGTGGCCAGGAGAGGGCCATCACTCTTGGGTCCCAACCCTGGGGGTGGACAAGCAAGGGTGGATCACCTTGGTTGGGGAGTCTGGGGTTGCACTCAGGAGAGTACCCTAGAAGAGACGCTGTATTCCAACAGGACGAAAGGTGAAGAGATCCCAGAAGCCTTTATGGGTTATGGAGGTCCCATTGTCCCTAACCCGAGAGAGAGACAAGCAGGTCACCCCAGAACAATCTCCGGAAAAGGGGAAAGCAAGGTAAGACAAAAAATAACCTCAATCCCAGCACTTCTTTTTCTTTCCCTAGTTGGTATGCAGACCCGTGCTTGTATGTCCTGGTGTGTAACATAGGGAGTGATTTGATACAAAGAGAATCACCTTTTGTATACAAAACCAGGGCTAGGGGATCTCCCCTATCCTTTACCAATCACCTTGTAATATTATAGCCTGTAAATACCATCTTGCCTTGACTCCCCCCTCCCCATTTCCAACAAATACTAAGACAAGAAGGAGGCAACTAAGAGCAGTAAAGATTACCCATAGAACCAACATGGGGAAAGTGAGGGAAACGTACCATAGAAACAACTCAAGTTGTCCCACTAATGGAGTCAGGCAGGGTCTGGAATTGAATAATGTCCACTCACACTGCCTCCACTTGACTATCTTTTTCACTGTAAAAGGTGTGGTTTCACACAAGGAAGAGAGCGCGCTGGGGAGATATACTGGACCCGAGAAGCCAAGGAGCAGAGAGCTGCAGAAAGAAGAATCCGAAGGAAAATGGCATGCCGCTACGCTGGCCCGTTGTTTGTGAGGGGCTACAGCATGGCTAGGGAGCTGTGTCTCCAGAGAGCCAGAGCCAGGCAGCCGGTATCCTGCTGGTGGTGTCTGTGTTAATGCTTGTCCCCTTGAGCCGTGTGCCAGGCTCAGGGGCATCTGAGGGGCACGTGTTGAGACCCTGACCTTGACCCAAAGCCTCCAGGAGAGACCGCTCACCAATGCTAAGCTACCTGGTGAGCTTCGCATTAGAGAGAGAGAGAAACTCAGAAGCTTGCTGGTGGCTGGAGCGGGAAAGGGAGAAAAGCAAGATTTGCAAAGTGTCACAGAGCGAAAAAAGCGAGAAGGATAGTTTAAAGAAACAGAAAGTAAGAAAGAAGGAACCAGGAAAGAGGAAAGAAGGAGAAAGCATGCTAGTGGCACAGAAAGAAGGAAAAGGCACACTAGCGGCGCAGAAGTAAAAAGCGAAGTGCTGAGTAAAAGAAAAGGGTGCGAATGACCCGGAAAGAAGGAAACAAGCGCAGGTGTGCACAGAAGAGTGAAATAATTGTGAAATAGGCACAATGGGAAAAGGACAGGTGCAAGAGTGCAAGGTAGAAGGAGGGAAGCGTGCAAGAGGCATAACACTGAGAAAGTAAAGCAAAGGAAGATGCAAGTGTGCACAACAAAGTGAAAAGGAAGACAGAGAAAAACAAAGACGGTGCAAGTGTGCACGACTAAGTGAAAGGAGCACAAACAGGGGAAAGTGGTGCAGGAAGCACCTGAAGATAACAAGTACAAAGGAAAGCAAGTGTAAGAAATAAAAAGAGGGGCAAAGCATGAGAGTAGTCAGGCTTAGGAATAACAAAGAGCATCCGATTCTACTCCATGAAAGGATTGCATGTGAGAGAAACTTTATAGGTACATCCTGACAAGTTGAACTGGTGTTTGAAACTGGAAGGGGCCTAAGCTTGGGAAAGGGAACCCTGAGAGGCCTGCCAAAGAAAGCTAAGTGCATCCTGATAAAACTGAATTTGTGTTGGAAGACTGAAAGGGGCTTGAGCTTGGGGAAGGGAACCCTGAGAGGCTCAACCAAGTTGGAGGATTATTGTTTTTTCTACTGTTGAAAGGATTGAAACTTGGGGAAGGGAACCCTGAGAAGCTCCAAATGGAACTGTTATATTTATGTTGTGGTGTTAGGAACTTGAACAAGTTGAAGCTTGGGGAAGGGAAACCCAAGGGACCCAAAGACACTCAAGGTATTCGAAACCAGTGCAAGGGCTCTGTGGAGAAGGTCTTATGAACAGCCCTTTTTGATTGAACTCATTTTTGTGACATTGAGCAAACTAAAGCTGGTGAGAAGACCACCTGAAACCAACTTTGGTTTCCAATTTTCTGTTAAACCACTGTTTTTCTTTTTAAAGTCTTCCTATCACATTTTTATAAAGAGTGAGGACAAGCATAGGTTTAGACACAGACAGACTTTTATTTTGGACTATTAGGCAGCAGCATCCATTACAAACATCAGTTAAGGGAACCATCCCTTTAGAGTTAGGGCCTGAATTACATCAACCTAGGAACCTTAGTAAATAAAGGTTTTAAAACTGTTGTATTCTAATGGACCTTTTCACAATTGACCTCGGGAGAATTGACCTCGGGAGAATTAACCTAATTTAGAAGGTCAATTAGGACATATATGCGAGGGGAAACCACCTGCAACCCCCTACAACCCCTACCCAATCCAAAAAACCCTGCAATCCCTCACCTCCCTCCCTCATTATATTATTTATAATCCAAAACCAACCCAATACATATATAAAATAACTAAAATAATATAAAGGTCAATTGTGCAGAAGGTCCATTAGGACCACTATAATTAGGTCAGTTGTGCAAAAGGTCAATTGTAAAAGGTCAATTTGGTTAATACCTTTAAAACAAGCACCTGTGAGTCTGTGTCTCTCTTGATACCATGCCTGTCTCACACGATTTTCTGAATTAATTTAACAGGTGTGGTAACAATTTTTTTTCACCCCAGCACCATGCCATTGAGTATTTTCATTTAATAGAGAAGTAGCCTCCCCACTTTGGTGGACATGGGCTTTTTGCTTTAACACAAATGCATTCATTCTCAAATCATCCCCAATTGAAAGAGAGGCCAGCTAAGAGTCACATTTCACAGTTTTCACACACTCCCTGTTACCCCCCTGCTCTCCCTGTGCGTGCAACCCTTGTAGCTGTCTTCCCACGTTTCAACCCCACTATTCGTGGCTCCACAAAGTCTCATTGAGTCTGTTTGTTCTGAAGTTGAAAGGTTTGGACTGCTGAATCCTTTGTTCCCCCACTCGAAATAGGCTTAAAGGACCCCTAAAAAATATAAATATTTTTAAAAACGATTCCTTTTTTTTTTTTTCAAATTGAAGCTCCTGGGCTGTGGCCAATGCCATGTGGCTATTTGAACTATTTGACTATTCGTCTTTCTGGAATTCCGGACCATAATTGCTAGACTCATTAAAGGTTTATTCCGGCATACTTCAGGGGGTAAGTCACTGGTTTAGACTGTTCTTAAACACCTCAAATTCACAGTGTAGACAAAAACCTCCAAAAATCCTTTGGAATAGAATAAGCATCCATTTCGGACTATGTATTTTTCTTTTCGCAAGTTGTAGCTATAGCATGTTTTTTCTGCCGATACATATGGTGATCCATTCCTGTATGAAATGTATATCATGTTACAGTAATATTGTAACCATATTTTTCATAGTGTACTTAGAAACAATGAAACTGCCAGCAGCTCCCGATCCGATACTGCTGGCGGCTGGGAGGTAAAAGTGGCTGCATCCCCGGATGGGATATTTAAAATTCCAATAGTCACCATGATCGTTTGTAAAGAGGTGAAGTAGGTAGCAATCGGTTTAGAGATCAGTTTATTAGTCTTCACGCCAGTTTCTATACCAGCAGGTTCAGGGGCCATTTTGACTGGCTTCTCGCGGGTGTTTCAATAGCCAAGTTCAATGCAGCGAGGCATTCAGCAAATAAACATTAAAGCCCCCTTCTCCCATTTTTTTCTGAATGTTCACATTTTCTGCCATCATGCAATATAGTCAACAGTGTGGCAGTAAGTTTCGGAGGAAAGGAATTGTGGAACTGCAAGTAATACAACATTTATAAAAGGCTCACAGGTCTAGCCCTCAATATCTGTCACTGCTTCGTGATGGCCATGGGCTGCGGACTGACGACTGCGGGCTGCGGATTGCAGACTGCAAACACCTTTGTGGACATTTTTGCAGCCGCTTCGTGGATGAAACTTTATTTAGAAGTCTGTCACATCCGGCACACAACTCCCAAAGCATAGAGCGAACATTCTGCAAGTACTGTTATGCTATATTATGTTATATATATTTGTACAGCGCACATACGCCCGAGGACATGTTGGTGCTAAGAACAGTAGAGATGAGGCAGTGGCTAAGCAGGATGAACACCTAGAAAAGAAGGGTTTTCAAGAACCGATGAAATGCCAGATGGTCGGTGTAGAGAATCGTGTACTGGGCATATGGTCCCGCGATTGTCGCACGCTGTCCGTGTTTGCCTTTCGCCTCGGGCGTCGCGTGCCAATGGAGGACCGTTGAAGGCAGAAAAGAAAACAGAATGCGTGTCCGGGCGGGCTCGTTAAAATAAAGGGCTTGTAAATCCTCTTACCTTGTCACCACACATTCTTTCAGTGACGACGAGGATGCCCTTGACGAGCCCGTCACGGAGGAGGGAGAATTCAGCGAGTGCAGCCTCAGAGGCAAGGCTGTGAAGCAGCGCTGCTCCACCCACGGTGTCCAGGACCACAAGAAACGCAGAAGGAGCACAGCGCTCAGGGCACCGTAGGCACACTGAACCCAGCTATCCAGCTCTCGTGGGACAGCATAGACACCCAAGAACAGTGCGCTCTAGGTCCCGCCCCTCCGAAGAAGCTCACAACCACCCACTACGGTGAGGAGGAGGCGGGGAGGAAGAAACAGCCAATGGGGGCCAAGCCTGCATTATAAATCTTCTTCTGTGTTGCAATTTACACGGAAGGAGGGGAAGAAGGCCAAACTGATTGTGATCGGCCTGTGTATAAGGACTCTATAAAACAAGGCCAACCGACCTTAGACAATGCATGGATAGGTATAAGGCATAAACAGGAACAGTGTGGGTACCTGTAAACATACTTTGAAAACAAAGGCAATTTTGGACTATAAAGGGGAATGCACAGGCGCTGAAGCCACCCTGCAAAGTGATATTTGACCTTTAACATACGTATACAGGGTTACAGCTTCACCAGACCCAGGCCAGAAAGTTGAGTCACCAGGATTTAGTGATAAACACATTTCTATAAAAGTTGTTATACTTATAAGGGTGCTTCATCTAGGTGTGGGGTTAAGCAAACATGGCAGCAGCAAGTATGTCTCCACCTCCACCTTTCTTACCAGAACCTGGGACACCAGCTATTAGGTGGGATAGGTGGAAAAGATTATTCGATACTTAATTAATTGCCATAGGTGGAGAAAAATTTGCCCCAGCAAGGAAAGAGGCGATATTGCTACATAATCTGGGCACAGAAGGCCATAGTGTCTACGACGGCTTGCCAGAACCCCCACAAGAAGGTCAAGGAGATATGGACCAATATAGTGTGGCAGAGAAAAAGTTGGAAATTCATTTTGAAGCAAAAAAGAACACCACTTTTGAGAGGCATACATTTTTTCAGAGGTCACAGGGGCCACAAGAGCCGGTGGAGAACTTCATTGCTGCGTTAAGGACTCTAAGTCATACTTGCGACTTTGGCCCGCTCACAGACTCTCTCATACGAGACCAGCTGGTTCGCTGCTCCAATAATACTAAAATACAGGAGAGGCTATTGTCCAAGGATGCACCGCTAGAAGTGGCAGTGGAAACAGCGAGAAGTATGGAGCAGATTTACAAATTCATGACATCCATGAAAAGTGATAAACAAGAAAGTGAAGTGGCCGCGATGAAGGGGTGAAGAAGCTGAGCATGAATAAGGAAATCAAATGCTACAAGTGTGGTAGCAACGGTCACATATCCACAAGTGTGTTTTGTCCTGCGAGGAATGTCTCATGTTTGAAATGCAAGAAAAGGGGACACTTTGCAAGGGTGTGCCGTGAGTCTGGACAGGTACAGAACCTTGAACCCGGGGGAAGAGTATCTGAACAATATACTCAAGGAAAACATGTGTTGGAGGTGTCGGAACTTTAACATAAAGGGAACGCACCAACAGATGTGTTTTTGATCAATGGGAGAGTTGTCACCATGAAGATGGACAGTTGTTCCCCGTGGACATTAATGTCAAGAAGAACCTTTGAAGGATGTGTACAAGGAAATGTGAAACAGTTAAAGGAGCATAAAATAGAACCATATGCTTATGGTAATGTGAAGATTGAGGTTCTTGGAAAATTTCACGCATCAATAAAATATAAAGGCAGAAGTTGTGAGTCAGACGTTTATGTCACACAAGAGGGCTCATCCTCATTGGGATGGCACGAATAGCGTAAATTGGGAATCAGAATCCAGCCGAACGATGAAAATCCAGTCACAGTTGCAGAGATGAAAGACAAATGGGAACAAGGTTTTCCGATGGTGTTTAAGGAAGAGTTAGGAATGCTAAAAGGATTTGAACATGAGATATGTCTAAAAGCTGGAGCCATCCCAAAGGTGCACAAAGTGAGACCGGTGCCTCATAATCTCAGTGACAAGGTGAAACTGGAGATTGAAGCACTGTTACAGAAGGGAATTATAGAGAGGATTGAGAATTCAGAATGGTTATCTCCAGTGGTGGTGGCTGCGAAGCCCAATGGGGAAATAGGGCTCTGTGTAGATCTAAGAGACCTGAACAGGAACATCTTGATAGACAGACATCCACTGCCCATTATCGGGGACAAGCGGTCGACATTGAACGATGCTAAAATATTCTCAGTAATAGATCTCTCTCAAGCGTATCACCAAGTTCCATTGAAGGAAGAATGTCAACATCTGACTGCTTTCGTGAGCACTTTTGGAACTTTCAAGTATTGTAGGATGCTGTTTGGCCCAGCCTCGGCAGTGGCGGTGTTCGAAAGAGTGATGGAGGTCATAATGGAAGGGTTAAACAATATTGTGGTGTTCCAAGACGATATGTTAATCTATGCTAACTATGAGAGTGGACATGACAGAATTCTGGGACAAGGACTGGCTAGACTGAATGAGGCGGGCTTGACAGTGCGTAGGAACAAATGCAAAATAGGAGTGGAGAGCGTGGAGTATCTTGGGCATATGATTAGTAAAGATGGTGTGAGACCTAAAAGATGTTTAGTGGAAGCTGTGAAGAATGCGCCATTGCCAATTGATAAGGACCAGGTGAGGTCCTTCCTAGGGTTAGCGGAATACAATCACAAATTTGTGAAATACTTTGCAATGATATCTACACCCTTAAGGTTACTGCTGAAAAAATGCTCCAAGTTTGTGTGGACCCCTGAGTATGGAGAGGCTTTTGACAAAATTAAGGAGGGAGTGAGCAAGGCACCTTCAATTGGGAAGTTTAATCCCAAAGACCAGAGTGTTCTAGTAGTAGATGCCAATATTTTAGGATTGGGTGTGACTTTGGTACAGTATGATGAGGAGAACACAGAAAGAGTTATAGTGTTTGCTTCAAGGGTGCTAAGGGAGTCAGAGTGTAATTACTCAGTTATTGAACGCGAAACCCTAGCAATGTTTTGGGCAAACAACCATTTTAAATACTTTTTGTGGGGAAGGAGGTTCATAGTTAGGTCTGACCATATACCCATGGTACAATTGTTCGAGAGTGGAAGGTGGGCCTTGGGGTCTCCCAGGATAAGTAGGTGCGGTTTAGGTCTTCAAACTTATAATTTTGATATAAGTTATCTACCTGGAAAAAAGAATTCAGTAGCTGACTGCTTGTCCAGATTACCAGTAGGAAAGGAAGAAGAGACTGAAACCGTAGAAGAGGTAGAGTCAGTAGTGGCAGAGGTGGAGGGTACTGTAGGACAGGAGAGGCAGTCACGGGAAGAAAATGTGGATACTGACCTTAAATTAATCAAAGAGTGGACAGTAAGAGGATGGCCAGATAAGAAGGTGCTGGATAGGAAGTTTGATGTGTGGTGGGAGATTAAAGAGGAGTTGAATATATATGAAGATAAGTTAAGGAGGGGACATTGTGTAGTTTCTCCGGAAGCACTTAGGGCCGTTTTAGTTGAACTGGCACACAAGGGACATCCAGGAGAAGGGGCCATGAAGAGAAAATTAAGACAGCGTTATTGGTGGGCAGGTATTCACAAAATGGCAGAGAGGCATGTTAAAGATTATATGGCATGTCAGACAAGTGACAAAAGCAAAGTCATTAGAGAAACTCCGATGATTCCCAACACTATACCTGACCAGCCATGGACAAAATTGGCAGTAGATATTATGGGCCCCATTGAAGGGTTAGGTGAGGGTTTAAGATTTTTGTTTGTTGTAGTGGATTATCATTCTAAATGGATAGAATGGGAAGCTGTTAGAGAGGTCACAGCCAAGGATTTGATTTTGTTTCTTGAAAAAGTTTTTCTTAAAGAAGGAGTACCTACTGAATTGGTGTCAGATAACGGGGTACAATTTGTATCAGAAGCAATGGGAAGATTTTTGAAGAGTTATGGTTAAAACTAACTAGAACTGCTTTATATCACCCTAGAGCCAATGGCCTTGTAGAGAGAATTAACAGTTATTTGAAAGGGGGGTTACAAATGGCAATGCGTTTGAGACAACCATGGAGGGAGGTGCTAAACCTGTTAACATGGAACTATGTGACCACGCCCCATTCAGTTACGGGTGTTTCTCCTTTCGTCTCCCTTAAAGGGAGAGAACCTGGGACAAGACTTTGCCCAGGGTGGTTAGGTATGGTGAAGGTTGTTCAAGTAGACAGAAATCAAATTTTGAGACTTATTGTCCTAGGACAAGAAAAGAATAAGGAGCAGTTTGACAGAAGAGAAAGGGTGAAGGATTGAGATTGGAAAATTGGAGATTCGGTTTATGTCAAGAATCCTAGGTCTGTAAACAAATGTGTGGAAAGCAGGTTTCTTGGTCTGAAGAAGATAAGTGTGGTGAGGAAGAGTGTAGTTATTTTGGAAGGAGGGGAAGTATGGTCCAAAGGAAGAATTGCAAGAGGTATTGATGTGAAGAGTGATTGTAGTGTGGAAAAGGACTCACAAGGAGGCAGTATGAGTCGTGGGACCTTACTGATGGGTGGGCATGTCACAAAAAAAGATGGGGTTGTTGTGGGTGCTCAAAGGTTGAGGTCAAAACCAGCGTGGTTAGAGGATTATGTATATTAAGAAATAGCTTGAGTACGTTTTCTTTTTATAAGTTTTTTTTATAAGAAATAGTTTGAGTAAGTTTTTTGTATATAAGTTTTTAAAAAATATATTTTCTGTACCTTTCAGGTTATTGTATAAGAGCTTCCATGTTAACCAATGCTTATCTTTGTGTGCAAATCTTCTTTATTTTTTCTTTGGGGAGGAAGATATGTAGAGAATTGTGTACTGGCCATATGGTCCCGCGATTGTCATGCGCTGGCTGTGTTTACCTTTCGGCTCGGGCGTCACGTGGCAATCGAGGACCTTTGAAGGCAGAAAAGAAAACAGAGTGTGTCCCCGGGCGGGCTCGTTAAAATAAAGGGCTGGTAAATCCTCTTACCTTGTCACTGCACATTCTTTTAGTCGGCATTGGCTCGGAGATTACAAACACCTTTGCGGACACCTTCGCATACCTTGAGATTCCCCAAGAATTCCCACATAAATGTCATCAGATGTGCTCGAAGAAAAAGGCATCACATGAACTGGCGAGTCTCGGGGTGTAATAGGAGATGGTCAGCGAGCATTTACACAAGGGGAGACCTAGAAAGGAGGTGAGGGGTATATGGAGATTTGCAGTGGGGATCGGAAAGACTTACAAAATGTCAAGCATATTTCTTTTCATCTGGTAAACCACCATCATTCATTTCAATGATGAGAGCCGTTATTGCAGCAACATTGTTGTAATGTGTCAGTACATTTGTGATAATTTTAGAGTAAATTTACATGGGAACTAAGTGTGATTCCTAAACAACTCTTTTCAAAATGTATCCTAAAACATGCAGGGGACCACCAACAGTACAGCAGCCCTCGGGATTTGATAATTTAATTGTGAGGGGGATATGGGCCAATAATATTTTATCCTATTTGGTGCAATATGGACAGTGGACAACGGCCAAAGGCCATGGTTGGTGGCATCTAGGGAGATAGTAGGCAGCAGGATATGTGCTACGGCTGAGTGAGAGGGATAAGGCCTCGGCTGCAGTACCGGCGCACTGGCTATGGGCAGGCAGATAAGGTGCAGGCTACTGTCTTTTTGCCTTATTGTTACATGTTAAGTGGATAATGGGCATGTGACACAGTCAGTTACAATAATGTATGCTAATAGGGAAGTAGCCACAGCTGAGGGCCATGGACAGTGGGCCCTGCAGAAGATATATCATTTTAAAACCCCTGGAATTTGGTGAAAAAACCCAATACAGAGTTAAGAGGATCAATTTGATCACAACAAAACAGGTGTGGGAATGGATGACCATATTAACTCGGAGTCCCCCGACCCCATTACTCAGCTGATTAGCACATTTGCACATCCATGAAATAACAACAGGGATTAATAGCGAGATAAAAGATGACATTGTGGGAACATCTACGGGTTGACTCAGAGTTAAGATGGTCATCATTAACACCCACTGAATGCCATGCGTTTAATTTTCTACAAATTTCATCATCTTACTGCTGAATTAACTATGTTTTTTACTATAAATATATATATATATTAAGCCATGTGAGCAATGTTTCACACAGCACAGCTCCACCCATTAGCCAACACTGTAAGTTCACCTCCAGTTCAGAGACAAATGGGCAATGCATTGAGGGTACGCAAATGATGTCAAATACCATGCCTTTGCACCGGAAAATGTCTGTCCATAGGGCAGTGCTACTTTAACCATCACATTTTCAACCCAAGACAGACAGTTCTCAAAGCTACAGACAACTGCATACTGGTTTCACTATTGGTTGGGATCTTCAGTGCAGTACAGTCTTCTCCTTCTTCTTTTTGTTGGGATGACTCCCCATGGGCTGGAGGCGGCGATTACCACATGGAGAGATGACGTTCGCCGTTAGTCACATAGGTTGACATCCTTCTTCATCTTCTTGGGATGGCCAAGGGCCGGAGCCGGCGATTTCCATCTGGAGAGATGACATTTGCCATTAGTCACCCTTGTCAGCCACGCAACTCTGCTAAAGCTCCTTCCACTTCCCAGTGTCCCTAACATATTGAAGGAGGAACCTGTATTGCTTATCCTCGGACCCCATTTTGAGGTGAAGCAAGTCAAATATACTCTTCACTGCCACCACAATACTACTCACCCTGGATAGTAGCAATTCCCTCTGCAGTCTGAACCTGTTGCATCACATCACATAGTGGTGATCCACCATATCTGGGGTTCTGCACAGTCTTGTGGTTGGAACATTGGGGCATGTTTAGCAAACACCAGCAAAGTTATGGGGGGTTTAAAAGGCTTGAAAAAAACCTTCCACCTGAATTGTGAAAGTAGATTAAGCCATTTGAGTAAAGTTACACAAAGCACAGTGCCACCCATTATCCATCACTGGAGGTTCACCTCCACTTCAAAGCCAGATGGGCAAAGAATTGTGGGTATGCAGATTAGTTCAAATGCCAAGCCTTTGATCCAGGAAAATATCTTTGTCTGTAGAGCACTGCTATTTTAAACACAGTGTTTTTGTTTAACCCAGGGGGCTGCTCTGTGTACGTTGCAGTGGATGCTGTCCGAGTGATGTTGACTAATGAGCCAGTGCTGTTGATGTGATTGAGTTCAAAGTGGACCTACCAAAAGCACGTGTTTCTCAGGACTTTTCAGAAAATACAGTACGCATGTGTACTGGGAATGTCTGAAGCTTGCTTTTTGACCCTGGTTTTTGCACTTGGCATTTCCATGGGTTTGTCACTGCTTGCACCGTCTTCCTGTGCCTCGTTGTCTCCATCACTATCTGTGGAATCATCAAGAAATATGTGTCTGAATCTCAATCTTGAATCAGAGCACAATCTCTTCATGTTCTTCATCGTCATTTGTTTCTCAGGAAATCAGTGGTAGGGAGTTTTTTTTAACTCTAGGATCACTTCTTGTTCATCATCCTCTGTGAATTGTTCGATTTGATGCTGAGTTTATGTTATCCATTCTTCATGTTTTGCCTTAGATGGTTGAGGCTGAACTTCCTCCTCCTCTTCCCAAACCTTGCCCTTGAAAGGCAGTGCAGCAGAATGCTTACATGTCTTCTCAACACACTCGATTTTTTGGAAACAAATGCCCCTCTTCTTTTGGGAGGAAGGTTGCTGCGGCTACTGAATGATTTTCATTTAGCCAGTGCACAGACTCAAATTCCATCTGGTCTTCTCCAATGTAAACTGCCGCTGCTGTTGCATATGAAAAGCACTCAACAGACTCATTCCTCCCTCAGCCCCTGTCCTGTCCCCTAGCACGTTTTCGTACCCCTGCAAATTCAGACACATTAATTGCATTTCCCTCGCCCATTTGGGTACCAACTGCATTGACACCCTCTCCCACCTACAAAATTCATGTGTGCCTAAGACTGTTTTGGCATACTCCCGTGTCTACAGATGTCATGTGTACCTAAATCTGATTTGGCGTCTTTCCCTGCCTTGCCTAACACTACTTGGCTCTACTCCTCCACCGACCAATGAACTTGCGAATCACACTGCTTTGGCCTTGTCCTGGTTTGGTGTGCCCACTGCACCTGCAAACCATACACCCTCAAACCCTATACACAATTCTACTATAATGCCCCAATTCCTCCTAAACCCTATCATCGATTCAAAGCTACTCTAACCTACATTGTCACTCAATCAAGCTGCCCCCTAACTACACAAATCCCTGTCCCTAACTATTCAGCGCTCCGTGGTATTGCACTTGCATCTGAAAATGCAAAACACAAAGGATTTCGAATTTCGATTTTCCTGCCTTTATGTAGAAGCCAGGTCAAGAACAGTGGAGCCTCTGACCTCAAAACTCAAGAAAAACCCCAAAAGTTCTATTCGTTCGAACCCATTGAAATTCAAGTGGTTCAAGGATTGCATGAATCATTCCGCCCCTGCCTACAGGAGAGGACATGAGCTCATGGTCCCAAGAGCGCTGAAAGGCCTCAGACTGAATGTAACATTGTACATTAATATGCACTCTGGCAAAAACAAATCATTATGGGTAACCATGAAGCTATCCCCCGGTTTAGCTGTAATGCACACCATCCCCACTTTCCTTCCATTGTATGACTCCCTGCAATGCAGCACATTACAGAACCCCAATAAATGTGTTTATAATTAAATAAATACATTCTTTCAAAGTTGATTGTCTCAATCCCACAAGAAAACTAGACTATTGAGTGTGAGAAAGCATAGTATCTTTGTTATATCTCCATGATATGTTTGCATTGCTGGTGTTTGGACACATGGTAGGCTATGGGAAAAGAACCCCCACATCTTTTTTTGCAGTATGAGTGCGCAGGCAGCAACAGGCAGGGAGGATAGCTCAGAGGCAAAGTAAGTGCTTTGGAAACAAGACACCAGAGTTCACTATAGGTTCAATCACCAATTTCGTGTTTAGAAGCTGAGGAGTAGGGCGCTATAAATCACCAATAAAAGTAGTTCAACGAGAAAAATAAAAAATATATATTAAAGCCATGTGTGCTACGAAATATCTTTTCCTTGGGGGTCATTCTGAGGTGGGCGGTAGGGGATACCGGGCACCGGTAAGGAGACCGGTGCGGGTAATCACCTACCACCCAATTCTGAGGTCCCTGAGCGGGAACCGTAAGGGACGTGTGGTCGGACCACACATCCTTTACGGGTCCCGCTAAGGGACCAGGGTGCAAATAACGGGCTTGCCATTCGTGAGCCCGTTATTTGCGCCCTCCCCATTCCCATTGAGCCCTATGAGCCTATGAGGGCTCAATGGATGGGAATGGGGTATGGTTGGTGCAATGGGGACTTACCGGTCCCGCCAGGGTCGGACTAGACCAGTAAATCCCCAATGCACCACACCGGACTCGGTCTCGTTATTGGAGGCAGTCATGGCGCAAATAGCACCATGACTACCTCCAATCTCGAAATGACCCCCCCCTTGTCTGTAATGCACCAAATCCACAATCTGGGCCATAGCAAAGGGCAGTGTGGCACATCTAGTACCCAAATGGAGTTCTGACTTTGTTCAACACCTCTGCAGGAGTCTGCGTGACAGGACCCTTTGGGGCTATGCGCCACATTTTTCTGTGTGACCTTTTTTATTTTATGGTATGACATTGGCAACATTGGTATTGGGTCAAATGGAAGTAGTTAGGGTTACTTTTGATTTTTAAAAAAAGTTACTCCATTTGGTTGGATTTGGCCATTGCATTTTAAACTAAATAAAGATGTTTGCCTGATTACTCTCTTCTTCCAGGCGGGACTAAGCCCATTGCACTACCACTCTTTGAATGATGGGCTTGACCAACATAGGTTTTTTTTCTTCATGGTGTGATCTGGGCCTCCGCAGCACTCCCAGTGTGGATGCATTTCAACAGACATCCTGCCTTATTATTCCATTTTATCAAAGCTTTTACTGGTGGCATTAGAATAAAGAAGATAAAAACATTCTGAAGTGACAAGTGAAAGGGGACATCTGGTAATGTGATGTGACTAACGTTTTCCAAGAGGATAGCTCGCGCCAATAAACTGATGCCGGAAGTAATGTGGGAGAGAACAAGAAACAATCGGTAGAATCCTTGGGAAATTGCTACTTTGCCCCCATATAGTACCCACAATGTGTTGTACATGTAAGGGTGATTTTTGTTATATGCGACTAAAGTGAGGGTGGCAGAGTCACCTTGCCTGACAAGATGGAATACAATTGTGAGGTAGTTAGCAGGCCCTTACAGTGGAACGGGCTGTACCAGCAGGGATCCAGGAGTGGTTAACCTGTGAGAGGCTAATTAATGGGTATTCTCTGTGATGAGCAACGCTTGAATACATCTACTACAGAGGCTCTTGTGGTGGATTGACTTTACAAGAATTGTATGCTTGAACTTTCCCAAAATCCCTGCCCTCAAATGCGAATTGCAAATGATCAAATTGGACTTCTATCAAAAAGAGCGAAGCTCAAAGTTGTTTCCACAAGCTGATAGCTTTAATTCAGCAACAGTGCTGCTTATGGTGTGAACTTTGCTATTTGCACCTTGAAGAATCACTGGTGCTGGTATCCTGGAAGTCTGCCTTTTGATCCAATAGGAACTGTCATTCTGGTGAAGTGCCTGGCCTGCTTTGACTTAAATGTCTCTAGTTTCAGACAGTGGGATGTCTGTTCAGCCAGTGGGTTGACAATCATCTGAAGTGGCAGGGCCAGTAGTACAGCAAGGTAATTTTAGGTAGCTACTTAGGGTGCAACCATCACAGGTATCAAGGGGTGCCAGATTTATTTGAAAATAACCAAACTTGTCTCCAAACTGGAAAAGGGGGCACAAAATGCCATTTGTCCAAGGGTGGCATAAATCCTTGCACTGGCTTTGGCCGGAGGACCCTAACTATAGATTTGGAAGCTGCGCATGCGAGGAAGAAGCCCTGTGCTGTACCTGCTTACCCTGTTGTCAAGGTCTGAGACACACAGAAGCTCATTGGATACCCCACAAGCCAATCAGGACTGTTCACCACAAGCTGGAATGAAGCCACCATCAGGATTTGGGCACATTGCTCTCAGGGCTTGTCCGACAAAAGAAAATTAAAAAGACATGAACTATGTCTCCCATCAATAACTATGCAACAGTAATCGTGCAAGATAACTGCGGATGAAACGTATGCCATAGTCAGGAAGAAGCCTTGAACATATGGTCCCTTGTGGCTAAAAACAGGCAACTGACAGTCAGCAAATGCTAGTCTGTTAGGTGGCCGAAGCTAAGAAAATGTACCTTTTTCACACGTCTCTGAAAAGATCTGTCTTTTCGGAGGGATCACATTCATCTGCAGCAGCATCAATGCAAAATCGAACAGGGACCGCTAGCACCAGCAAGATCTGTTCAGCAGAAAGATGATTGCAAGTTCCAAGGAACATTTTAAACTGAACAGTGCCATTCTCAGATCTTCTGCATAACTCGATTTGCAATTCTTAGCACGTGGCCCCGCACACCTCATTGACAGATTTGACAGACCAATGGCTACGTAAACAATGGTGCCTCCATTTTGGCTTTGCTCACTTTCACAAAGTCACTTCCACATTTCTATTGTACAATATCATTTGCCAAGTGCCTTCTGTCTCATACTCACACCTGGGCTCATTTGCTTTTCTAGTACCATGAGCTCAATCGCCATATTGCCCTGTATCTTCAAAACAGGCTATAATTCTCCTACTAATTCTGGAATGGAATGCACAGCTCGCACATTGTCTCCACCTCAATTGGAACTGACCACAGGTACCATTGACATGACACTTTTCATGGATACATACTGGTGTAATACAATGGAGCCCCTTTATTATACTCTATAACCTTTAGCGTGTCCTCTTATGAACCCCATCTTCCAGATACTACTTGCTTCCTTCAAAAATAAACCATTCTTTTAGGAGGCAGAAGCTCAGGATTCATTTGTGTAGCAAGAATGAACATACTCTTCCAGCTTTGGGGAATGTACCGTCTCTGCTGGTGCAGGTGAATGACGCTCTGGACCAGACCCTATCGAGTTTAGAAAATAAATGAGTGACCATGCGTCACCCATCAATCAAAATAGTGAGTCCTAACTGTATTAAACCTGGAAGAGGTTTTTCGTGTTCACTACTAATTCAAACAGGATTAACTAATAACACATGTAAGGGGTAACGTTCTGTCAAATGAATGGGATCAGTCAACATCCAGGAATGGGAGTATTCCCTTTCAGGATACTAAAAGGAACAAGAAATCAAGATGCAAATCTGGAATATGCAAATCAATTTTGCTGAGAAAGACTCTGTAGCAAATTTGGTTATCTGGAGCATGGTTTCTTTTAGTGATGCCATTTTTATAAAAGGTCTCTCTAGCTTTCTATACGTTATTTTAAAAATAGCAATTAATGTTTTGTGGTTGTGACCAAAGCATCTCTGGCTGTTAGTACAGGCCAGGACAGAAAAAGCATTGGAGGACATTGGGGAATGTTGAGTTCTCACACGAAAAAATAGAAAATAAATTGAGAAACCCAATCTGAAGAATGCGTACCATAGACAGAAACACTGTCAAATTATCCTGATGTTTTGTTTATATAACACTGCAAATATTGCTCCAGACTGTAATAAGATTGTTCAGTCTGCCGATCTGACTGTGAATGTAAGACTGAAGAAAAATACAAACCTATGTTACCCTCAACGACATATTCAGTATTAAGTTGAAACTCGGCATGTCGACACTCACCAATAATCAATTAATTCTTCGGAATTGGTAACTATACTATAAAAACCCTTGATGCCAACTTTCATTGCGAAGCAAAGCTTTGATTGCAGAAACATTGTATAGCTCACAAAACAAATGTGCTACTGCCATTATGGTGGCCGTTCATTGGAAAATAGTAATATCTGTAATGAAGTCTAGTGAGACTGTACATAGGTTATTTGGCTACTGGTAAAGCAATTAATTATCTGCTTGGTTTCTCAATAGAGGATTTTGGTCTTCAAACAAACACAACATGATGTCTCATTTTCACATATGTGCTAAGTTACAAATGCACACAATCGTATGAAATCAGTTCAATCCTTTCTTCTATTCCCAGCAGGGGGCATGGCAGTCCCTCAGCCAATGAGGAAGCTCGAAACGGGGCAATCCCTGCTCCAAACCTCCACACGGCTGAAGGCTGCCATCCTCCCCGCTGGGAATTCAGGTGTTTTCTTTCTTCCTCTCCCCTCCCCTGGAACCAATCCGTCCTTCCAACCCAATTTACCTTCTTTTTTCTCCTTTTTCGAGAACGAACGCGCTGGGAGCACTTCGCTCGGGCCTATAACTATGGGCCCCGGGGCATTACCTGACCCGGTAATGCCCCCGTGACTTGAGGCTTGTTGTTTAAATATGTCTCCCTCCTGCCTAAAAAATGAGCCAACAATAAAGGTTTGCTAAATGACATGTAACAAAACATTGTTGCTCATGTAGTCTATCAAACGTTTTGGGCATCAGCTACCTAAATATACAGGTTTAAGCACACTGGCTTCAACCGTTTTCATTTTCAGAAATTGAGATTATTTGAACGTATACTCTTTGATCACAAAATGTAACAATCAAGCACCCTTGAGTTTCTATTTACACACATGTAGGCCACTTGCCGTTGGTGCTTTAGAAACAGTTACCAGCATATTTGTAATTCAAATTTCAAAATATAAAAAGGTACAGCAAGTGTTTTAAAAAGTTGACTAGAAGATAGAAATAGAAGTGTAGATAGAAGTTTAAAAACAATAAAGAATACTTCAGAGGGAAAAATAAACTCGGGCAGCAAACAGTGTAATAGGAAAGCGAAACTTTTGCTCATCGGGCAACAACAGGAGAAAAAGAGAAAAGGGGAGGAATAAAGAAAAGGGGCAAAGAAACATTTTAACTGTAATTATTGCATGCACACAGCAAAGAGGCACACAGGAATAAGTAAAAATTAATCAAGATTCAACCAGCGGAACTCAGCAATGGACTGGATACAATAACGAAAGTCAGCTCCTTTTTGCAATATGCTTCTTCAGTTTAATACTGTCTATGGGCCTCATTACGAGTGTGTTAACGGCGCTGGTAAGGGTGCCGGTGCCGTTAACCCCTTACCGCCGCATTACGAGGTCCCTTAGCGGGTCCTTCTAAGGACGGCTGGTTTTACCAGCCACCCTTAGCGGGAGCCGCTAAAGGACCAGGGAGCTAATAACGGGCACATTATTAACGGGCCCGTTATTAGCTCCCTCCCCATTCCCATTGAGCCCTATGGGGGCTTGAATGGCAATGGGGATGGGTATTTTGAATGGGGATTTACCGGGTCCTCCAAGGTTGGAATGACCCGGTATGTCCCCATTCAAGGAACCTGGACACGAGTTTGGAGGCAGCCATGGCGCTAATAGCACCATGGCTTCCTCCAAACTCGTAATGACCCCCTCTGGGTGTTAAGAGCAATTATCTTTAAAAGTGTCTGAAAAAAGTCACCACCCTCAGCGACTCCCGCTCAAGTCTAGCACATAGGAATGTAATAGGCCATGCATCCCCTCTGAAGGATCATCATATCCTTTTGCTGGAATCAACGGATCAACCTGAGGTTGGAGCATTCCTTGCAGTTGTATGATCCTCCCTATCTGTAATCAATGTCGGCGGGCTCAATTGCCGGTTCCCACTCAGTGATGCATATTCTCTTAAATTCCCTCAGATCACGAGGCCAGCATAGATTTGGCTCTGTCTTTTTACTAAGCCACACTAGTATTTTACTTTGCAGTGCCTCCCTGGACTCATGCCTTAAAAGGTCTGGGACATTTGACCATGGACTTCATTACAATAGTGCCGGTCCGGAAACCACGGTGCCGGCAAGCCTACCGGCATTGTTGTTTCCAGACCGGCACACTACAACACTGCGGGCAGGTGCCGTCCTGCCCGCCAGTGTCAGACCTGCCGGGTGGGACGGCACCGCTCGCAGAGTTCTCACAGAAGCACCTGCACCGTTGATAATGGTTCCGGTGCTCCCCTGTCTCCATTCCCATGGAATCCTACAGGACTCCATGGGAATGGGGACTAACAAAATTACCGGCGCCTGACCTTCGGGCCACCGGACACGAATTAGCCCGGCGGCACTGGGAAGCCAGGCGCCAGTATTTTTTTTTTAGTCCGGCAGCAACCCGCCGGTTTTACCAGCAAGGTTGCCGCTGAACCAGTAATGAAGCCCCATGTTTCTCTTATCATTAAACAGAGACTGCAGTTTCTTGTCCCTCGCTGCCAGCATTAAAATGTCCTTCTTTAATGTATTACAAGACCTACTGTTGGGCTTGTATATCGAGGCCTTTATATTTAATTTGCTATTAATTGTGCTAATTGAAGGGTTGGCTTTGTCTAATGCTGTCTTTTAAAATCTATATAGATTGCCTAGAGTAAGAATAAAGCAGTGATTTCGACGTCATGTTGACAATGGCTGAGTGGGCGAGTTGATTCTAACTGCGTACACTGTTCCCCTTGTCATTATGTGTAATTGCTGCTAGACTGCAAAATGACTATTTATTGCATTTTTCTGTGGCACAGATGGAGATAAAATGGTTTGAGAGGACCGGTTTACTGGGCCTATTCGTGGAACTTCGTTAGTCTTTCTTCATGAGATGGAGTTCGAATGCAGCTTAGACTGTGTAACTGCTACTTAAAGCTTACGGCCTCCCTCCTTTGCGATCCTACCAATGCCAAGAGCTCCATGTGTGTCATAATATGAGCCTCTTTCTCCTGTCCTAGCTTTCACAAGGAGCTACAAAGACTGGTGGGGGAGGGGTGGCATGCCATCCTTTCCAAGCACTCTGATGTATTTATTCTATTTGTTGGTATCGCTCAGACCCGTAGGTATCAGGGCCCTAAATTACTGTGTAAAGCCCTTTGTTTAACTACAGAGTAACTTAATTTCCTTCCTTCTATTCTTCTATTTTCGGTCTTCTCTTCTTGATCAAGGATTGCAACCTCTGTTCGTTCCTCTCAAAGTTACCATGCAGAAAATTCGGGATCAAGCAGCACAGTCTATTATTTTCTATGCCACTCTCGCTCAGCTTTTCCCTCTCCTCTGTCGCTTCTTTGCCATCTCTTTGTGTATCCCTCCTGGGCTCACTTTTGCTGGTTTTCTCACATAAGTTACTAACTCCTGGGGAATCGTTGGACTATTAGGGATTGCACTTAACAATTCGACTAGGGCCCCCTTTCTAACAGGGAGGTCAGTGACTTTTCACTGCCCTCGCATTGTTGGAACCATGAGGATTCGGTTGGCGGTGTTTGTTGTCTAATGTTGGTTGTCCATAATCTATATAGGTCCACCAATGTATTGTCCACTTTGATTGTTCCATTCGCTCCCCCCCTACAACCTGGTCAGACTGTCACTGAAACTAACCCCATTGCAAGTAGCTCACTACTTCCTGTCAAATCTGCTTTCTTATCTATTGCACATTCTTTTGTGATCACAAGAGCATTGTTCCTCCCTTTATGGAGCTACTCTAAGCTCTGATGCCTTCATCCCAGCTACAAAGCTACACAGCCACCGCACTAAGGCTGCGACGGTAGCAGCTGCAGGCTGGTATCTGAGGCTTAGAACTTCACCAGCGTCAACAACATGCGCAGCAAGCAGTCATGGGAGATGTGCAACAGGGTAATGAACGAAAAGATCTAATCTAAAATGCTGAATGCAGGTTTAGTGTGCATTCGCCATAGAAGATTAGATTGTTTGCCCATAATACCCAACAGGGGAGCGGGGGTTGCAGGGGTGTCCCCCGCTTCCCCAGTTCGGTGTTATGGGCTGCGGGGATTGCGGGGGGTATCCCCTGCATACATTAAAGGCAGTGCGGGAGACAAACAGGCGGAATCCCAAAAGATCAAATTACCAAATACAGGCAAGTAGGCTCCATGATTTTGTAATTCGATCTTTTGGGAAATGTTTTTTTAACATACATCCGTGCAACAGAGCAATACTCTGCACTAAAGATTATATAAGTAAACCTTAGCGCAAAACCAATTGCAGGACATGCACGCCAAGCAGCAATACAAAGCACTGCTTACAACACTTGTACATAGAGCAGGAGGATGCAGCATAGACCAGTGGTGGACAGAAGTTTTCCAGGACCTATATCTTGCAGATAATTCCCAAATTAGCAGAACTTCCAGCTTGGCTAGGTCAAGAGCACACAGTGCACCCACCCCCGAGCAGGAAATAGGTGACAGGATAACAATATGGGGGGAAGAAACAGGGCCCATACGCCATAGCTGTCAGGAGCAGACAGCTGCCTCTGTAAGGGTGTCTGTATCAAAACCCCTTTTTCGGGGAAAATGAAGGTGTGTGTGTGCCATTGGGTGTAGGAGAACCACCAAGTTGGGGTTACAAAGCAACTCCAAATTAGCCACCTGTAGAAATCCTGAGAAATAAACAGACACATATATATATATATATATATATATATATATATATATATATATATATATATATATATATATATATATATATATATATATATATAATTTTCTTTTGGTTTGTATAGGGCTTTGCAATGGTTTCCTCCAGCCGCTCTCTATTGCGTAGCTGGATAGCCCTTGGTCAGTTCTGAAAGTGGCCGAGCTATGTTATCAAAACCTTGCACGAACCTTCGATAATAGTTACAGAACCCCCATGAAGCTCTGTATCTCCCGCAGGTTCTATGTTCGGGCCATGTTCTGAGTGCTTCCATCTCAACGGGGTCCCCACTTACTCCTTCTGCTGATACCACGTGGCCCATGTACTTCACACTGGTTTGGCAAAACTGGCACTTCTCTAAGGACACCTTCAAACCTTGCTGCAGAAGTTGATCCAAAACCTTTAGCAGCCTTTGATGATGTTCTTCCATGGATTTTTCAAAAGATGGTCACATCATCTAGATAAACCAGAACCGCTAATAAATTCATGTCACCCACTGTTCTTTCCATTAGACGTTGAAAAGTGGCTGGAGCTCCAGATATCCCCTGTGAACGCAGTATTCTCCTTGTCTTCTGGTAGCATCAGAATTTGGTAGTAGCCACTCTGTATATCCAGGACAGAGAACCATTTGATACCAACCAGACAGTCCAGAGGTTGGTCCACTGTGGTGTGGTGTATTGGTCAGGAACAGTTCTGCTGTTTAGGCACCTGTTATCAATGCACAACCACACATTATCGTTCTTCCGAGCAACCCCTATGGGTGAGGCATCACGTCTTCTAGACTCCTGAATGATGCCTGCATGCAGCAATTCCTTACCAGACTCCAGCAACTCCATCACCAGACGTGCATCTCACCTGTCTCTGCAATCCCATTACCTGCAGCGCATCGCATTTTACCTGATTCCCATTGTCATCTGAGTCGAGCCGCATCCTCACCTGTTCCGGACGTCTAGCTACGCGGGAGTCTTCTTCTCGCCCAGCATCCTCACAGATCCATCCATCCAGCGATCGCCGGCCGGTCTTCGGATAAGCCGCTCTCCATCTGATGCCGCCAGGCCATCCCTGAAAGAGAAAAGGAACACACAAGGTTAGAGACTGCATTAAATATTGTGCGCTAGGCCACCAGGGGGCGCACAGGCGATGGCTGCCTGATTGCGGTGTTCCCGCTGAGGCAGGGCCTATTCAGGGGATTGAGCCCCCCCGAGACCACCCGAGCAAACACATTGGGTGGCACGAGCTGGTGACCCCCCCACGACACCACCGCTCGAAAGAACGGACCTCCAACTCTGAGCGGAAACAGAGTTCTAGAAGCGGCGGTGCACGACAGGGCTGACGCCGTTCTCGATGGCGCAGGAAGTGGAGGAACCCTACGCAGCAAGAAGGTCGGGGAGACGATCCAGGCCCCCCCCGACCCTGGCGGTGGAAGGCGTGTGGTGAGGAGGTTGCGTTCCCTGGGCGGGGACCAGCAGCGGCGCCCCCGCCCGCCCTCGGACGAAGGACTCAGACTTTTTTTTTACTCTGCCCTGGGCCCCACAGCGCGGCGGGGCAGACCCGAGGAGACAACGCCGGAGACCAGGCATCTTCCCCCCCCGCGGGGACCGAGGCGTCTGTCGTCACCGCCCCCCTCGGAGGGGCTCCATACCCAAGCTCGTCCCAGGGACCCAACGGTGTGGAACGGGGAGAGCTGCCTCAGCCTGGGTCCCACCCGGAGCCACAACAGCGACCCCCAGCCGGAGAGCCGACGGCGAGGTCCCCCGCGGCCTTGGGCTCAGCAGGAGGAGGCCCCCGGGCCGGGCCCCGAGGCGTGAACCTGCCAGGAGACAAAAAAAAACCCGGGGGAACTATCCCGGGAGGAGACAGCGATTCGGCAACCCGGATGAGAGGCCCCCGTCCTCAGTTGGTGGGGCGTGTGCCCGCCTGGGGGGGCTACCCCATCCCCCACAGGGGTTAAAGCCCACGCCTGCAAGCCCCACCTGAGCAACACATAACGGGATGACCCCGGGATAGTACAGCACACCCTCAAGGGCCACAAGGCCGCAACAGACCACACGCCCTCATAGACTGGCGGAAGACCCTACGACCACAACGCTCTTGCGGACTAGAAAACGCCTCCGGCGTCCCCAAGTTCCCCCAAACCCGTTGGCTGCCCGCAACCCAGGTGATAGGCCCCCGTCCTTGGCTGGCGGGGCGAGTGCCGAATGGGGTGCGGAAGGCAGTTTTCCATTCATCTCCTTTGGCTATTCTGAGCAGATGGTATGCGTTTCTTAAATCGAGTTTGGTGAATATTTTCGCCCCCTGAACTGTCTCTATTATGTCGGTGATGAGGGGCATCGGGTACCGATCTCGTATGGTAACTTTGTTTAGACCCCGATAGTCAATACAAGGCCTAAGCTCATTTGAGTCTCTTTTCTTTATGAAGAATAAAGGAGCTCCAGCCGGGGACTTCGAAGGTTGGATGAGTCCGTTCTCCATGTTTGTGTCCAAATACCTACACAACACCTGTTTCTCCATCTGCGTAAGGGAAAACATTCTTCCAAACGGAACCAGGGCATTGGGTTCCAAATCAATTGCACAGTCATCGGGCCGATGTGGAGGCAATTTGGCATGCAACTGTTCCCCCCGCAGGGGATAAATCACTGTCTATAAATTCCACTGGCGAAACGGATAACTGTTTGGCCCCGGGGCGGCACGGAATTCCCCCAAGGGCCCCGCAGACCGCGGCGGACCCTGCAGCAGGGGATCAGCAGGACCACATGAGCTGGAGGAAGACCCTACAAACGTTCCGCTTTCAAGAAACAGAGATCACTACCGAGGTTCCCACCCTCTCCGGAACCATGGCCCATCCTGAACCCACAGGCCAACCCGCAATGACGATGGAAAGAGGCTTCGCCTCCATTCTTCAGGAGATCAGAGAAATGAGATCCGATATCGCCCAGAAGTTCGAGAAGTTGGACCAGAGAGTGGACAAAATCGAGGACAGAGTCCTACAAGTGGAAAACTATCAATCGTCCTCTTCATCTCAGGAGGTCCAATTCGGCACACGGCTTGCGGCTCTGGAAAAGAGGGATGAGGAGAGAGCCAGGATAATGGACGACTATGAAAATAGGGAGAGACGGAACAATCTAAGGTTCTTTGGGATCTCAGAAATGGAAGGCGAGACGGAGAGAGAGTTGACCCGAGTGGTGAGGGACATCATCACCCTCCTGTTTGCGGAAGAAATGACAACAGAACTCACGTTCGACCAAGTGCACAGGGCCGGGGGGAGGACAGGGAGCCCCAGATCGGTTCTGGCCCGTTTTCACTATCACACCGAAAAAGCTAAAGTTCAGGAGGCTGCGAGGAAGGCTGGGGTGATAACTTACAACTGCGCCCAAATCTCCATTTTTCAAAATCTCTCAGTTTACACTCTGGGTAAAAGAAGGATGTGCCGCCCTCTGACACAACAACTGAAGGAGAAGGGCATCCGGTATAGATGGGGATACCCCTTCTCCCTGTCTTTTGAATATTCAGGCCAACGCACAAGGCTGGTAATGGAAGAGGACATCAAGGGGGCTATTCAGGACTTTGTGGGCGATCACGCCCCCTGGAGGGGGCCAGTAGGCCCGGAAGCGCTCAGCAGGGGCACCCCCAGCCAGCCTAACTCCAGAAGAAGGAAAACCGGCTCCAGAAAGTTTAAGGGGTGACAACAGCGACCCAACAGCGACCCTACGAGGATCATCGGGACTAGTCAACAGGTAGACTCTAAGGATGCTTTGCTCGCCGCACCACATCGATCTGCAAGTATAAAGGGTCATCGGGGGGGACACAATCATTAGTGTTGAGAGAAGTATCACCCGGGGCCCAGGGGACGGTCGCCCACGGGGCAGAGGGGTCAGCTCGGCCCATCTACAGATCGGGCCCTGACAACTCGGAGGGGAGGACAATTACAGTTCCATCTCAAGCAGTGATCGAGCTGGGGTTTTCGAGGGGGGGACGAAATGGGAAGGGCTCACGTTAGCGTGCTTTGCTATCGACGCCTGGTCATAGGGAACAGGCTGGTGGTCCAGACGACAATCCAGGAATGGAGGAACAACACGGCTGGATGCCGGGGAGGGGGGTGGGGGTTTGTACACAAGTTGGGGGTTTAGGGGTGGGGAACTAGTTGGGGGGTAAGTTGGGGAAAGTTTTCAAAAATGTCCAAACAAAGAAATGCAGAAAGCAGGGAGGGAACGACCATGCGACACTGGTGACCAAGGGGGAAGGCGACAGTGACTATGGCTGATGACCGACCGGCCCTAGGGGTGGGAACCCTGAATGTACGGGGCCTGAACACCCCCACGAAGAGATCCCTAATTAGCAGAGAGTTTAGGAGGGCAAAGCTGGACCTACTCTTCGTGCTGGAAACGCACTGGGCAACGGGAAAGGGAGCCCAGGCTGCGGGGGGGTGGTATCGAGGAGATATACTATGCATCCCACAAAGGTAAGAAAAGAGGGGTCGCAATCCTGTTCGCTAGGGGGTTGGGATTCGAGAAGGACTCCATTCTCAGGGACGCCGAAGGCCGTTACCTCTTTGTACGAGGTTCCCTACAGGGCTCGCCCATAACCTTGGCAGTAGTATACACTCCAACGAGGGTCAGGCCCAATTCTGGGAGGGAGTGGGGGAAAGGCTGAAAACTTTTGTCCAGGGTCCATTGGTGGTGGGAGGTGATTTTAATATGGTCCTCGACCCATCCAGAGACAGACAGCGGGTGGGCGCTCTAAATCCCAGACCCGTAGGAGACACCATGTCACGCGGCTTTCAGAGGGTGAATGAGGGCCTGGGCCTGGTAGAAACGATGCCCACCCCACGAACAGGAACTCCCTCTTTTACATACTATTCCTCCACTCACAAAGCCTTCTCCAGGATAGACTATATTCTCGTGGACGAGGTCCTCCGCCCACACGTAGCGGGTTACAGGATAGATCCCGTTCCCTGGTCGGACGTCGACCTGGTCAGAGTCACCCTGGCAGGGGACTGGTGTAGAGGACGGAGGGGACGTTGGAGATGTAACAATGCCATACTTAGAGACGAGGTGCATTCCCAGGCCGTCCTGGACGCCATCTCAGAGTTCTTTGAGCTTAACGACAACGGGGAGGTGGGCACACACACCCTCTGGGATGCCTTGAAGGAGACCCTAATAGGAGTACTCATTAAAATAGGCTCTCGACAGAAGAGGGAAAGGGAGACCCAGTAGAGATCTTTGAGGGACAAAATAGCGAGCCTCCAACCAGGGGGTTCCCCGGTACAGACCCTGGAGCGTGACCGCGTGGTCACACTGGAGGACTACAGGCTCCAATTAAAAGACCTGCTCCTCCACAAAACGGAGAGGAGCCTCCAAATGGTCAAACAGAAATACTACGAGAAGGGGGACAAAGCGGACAGGATCCTGGCCTGGAAATTGAAGGAGGTCCAGAGAAGCAGGATGGTGAGAGAGGTGAGGGACAACAGGGGAACACTAGGCTATGATCCCCCCATATAAGTGAAGCTTTTTGCCAATACTACGAGTCATTATACGCATCTGTATATGACAGTGGCGGTGCCCAGATCGTGGAGGTTCTCGACTCTATACAGATACCGTCCCTTCCCTGGGAGCTGGCAGAGGGGCTGGAGGGCCGGGTGACCGGGGAGGAGGTGGAGAAGGCGATCAGCAGGATGAAGGTGGGGACTTCCCAGGGGAAGACGGCTTTTCGGTTTATTTCTATAAGAGGTTTCGATCCTCCCTGTCTCCCTACCTGGCGAAAGTCTTTAACTCGGTCTTGGAGGGGGGTACTCTCCCCGACTCCATGATGGGAGCCATTATAGTGGTCCTTCCCAAGGAAGGTAAGGACCCGAGGGAATGTTCGTCCTACCGGCCCATATCATTGCTCAACATCGATGTCAAGATCCTGGCCAAGGTGGTGGGCAGGCGGATGGAGGGGATAATGCAGAAGCTAGTCCACGGGGACCAGGTGGGTTTCATTAGGGGCAGACAAGGCTCAGACAATATATCCGCAAAACAATTGACTTGGTACACTTTGCCCAAACCTCAAATCTTGATGCATGCATCCTGTCCCTAGACTCGGAAAAAGCATTCGATAGAGTCGAGTGGAGATACATGACCCTCCTCCTCCAGCGAATGGGCTTTGGGACGCATATCCTGAGCTGGGTGGCCGCCCTCTATAGAGCTCCTACCGCAAGGGTTCAGGTGAACGGATTTCTGTCAGAGCCCTTTCCCTTTACCCGAGGGACAAGACAGGGCTGCCCTCTCTCCGCCCTGCTGTATGTCCTCACGATGGAGGCTTTGGCCATAGCGGTTAGATCTCACCCAGACATCAGGGGGATCAGAAGGGGAGAGGTGGAATTCAAGCTCTCCCTGTTTGCCGACGACATCCTGGCATACCTGGTGGATCCGGGCTCATCGATCCCTCCCCTCCTGTCCCTGGTCACCTCCTTTGGGCGTTTCTCAGGCCTGAAAATAAACACAACTAAATCCGTTCTCCTTCCAATGCGCCAGGCAGACCCGATGCTGGACCCCCTGACCAGGTTTCATGGGATAACTGTGGGCAAAAACACCATAAAATACCTGGGCGTCCTCCTCACTAGGGACTTATCAGCACTGGGAACCTCCAACTACGACCCCATATTGGCTGCGATAAATTATGACCTGAGGAGATGGGTTAGGATGATCCTCTCATGGTACGGTCGGATGACGGCAATCAAAATAAATATTCTGCCCCGGCTTCTGTACCTCTTTACAGCCCTCCCTACCCGGGTACCAGCCCAAACCTTCATAGACTTACACAAGGGTGTCTGAGATTTTATTTGGCTGGGGAGGGCCCCGAGGGTCGGGAGGGCCACCCTGACGCTCCCGAGCGAGGAGGGGGGATTTGGTCTCCCAGATTTCCAACTGTATTACCACGCAGCACAACTGTGGGTGCTCCTGGAACATATGAAGGAAGGCTTGCGGACATATTGATCATGCTTAGAGGACATGAACGCCCACCCCCTTAAAGTCCGGGATCTCCTGTGGGCCCCTCGCAGGCAAATTCCAAAAGAGGTACTGGCCCACCCGACCCTGGGGGTTCTCTGGGATATCTGGAGGGAGTGCCCCCGGACAGCTCATCTTTCCTCTTGGCCGTCCCCCATGACCTCCTTGTGGGTCCCCCTCTGAATCTGGACAGCAGAGGGTTTAGACAATCCCAGCGTTGGTCTGATGCGGGCCTGGAATGGGCGGGCCAGCTGTTCAGGGAGGGAGAATTTGTGAGTTATGAGGACCTCAGGGATGGGCTGGGAGGCGAAACTCTCTCCATTTTTGGCTACCTCCGTTTTAAGGGCATCCTCAACAACCCCTCATGGGGCCCAAACCTGTGGAGACAACTAACTCCCTTCGAGAAACTCCTGGACTCAGCAACCTCGAGAAAGGGCACGGTTTCCTGTATGTACGCAGTCCTAAACACCCATAACCTTCAGACTAGGCGAGGCTTCCGTGGGTTTTGGAATGGTCTGGCGGGGGAAGAGATATCTGAGGATGCCTGGGCTCGTATTTTCAAGATATCGTTTCATGGCAATCTTTTCACCTCGGACATGGAACACAACTTTATAATCCTGCAGGGGTGGCACAGAGATCCGGCAAAACCCTCGAAAATGTTCACAGGGGTGTCTCCAGAATGCCCGAGGGGCTGCGGCCAGGTAGGGACCAGAGGACTCCTGTGGTGGCTATGCCCGAAAGTGCAGTCCTACTGGGAAGCAGTGAGAGATTGGATTATGGAGGTAACGGAGGTCCCTCTTCCCCTTAACCCGCTGACCATGCTGCTGGGCCTCCCCCCGGAGGAGGAGGATCTGAACCGGTACCCAAGGATGTGGGAAACCATGTTGAGAGCGGGCTGAGTGGCCCTGGCCCAGAAGTGGAAGAGCCCAGAAACACCTTCTAAAGAAGATTGGATGAAAAAACTCAAGAACATGTTCTTGATGGACAAATTGACTGCCTTGGTGAACTCCTGCTCATTCCTTGCTGACTGGTATGGGGTCCAGCAGACATGGGGATGGAACGTCCATTAGATCCAGGATCGTGCCCCTGGATGGCCGGGGCATGATCGGCACTGAGAAGGACAACACCTAGTGGGGGTCCCCACGACCCGGGGCAACGTCGGCCCCAAGCCAGCTATTGAGTTGGTCACACGTCGCATTGCTTCAAAGACCAAGGAAATGACAAGATAGTTTGGTCTCTTTACTGCTTTATTGTTTGAACTGGACATGGGGGGGATGAGGGGGGGAGTTCTTGAAGGGGGGGGTTGGGTTACTGTACAATTCTTTTTTCTGCTCCTTGTATTACAAAATGTTAATAAAAACCAAAGTTTAAAAAATAAAAATATTGTGCTCTTGGTCGAGCAACACATAAGCCATGCGTACAACCTTGAAACCCCACTTACCTGCTAAGTGGGAACCTCGCAATCCCCTCTGGCACCATTAGGACTCGTCTTCAACTCTGCGACTCCGCGTGGCCATCTTCATACCTATTGGGGAGAGAAAAGACATTACAAGGGTTATGGACAATAATCATTGCAAAAAAACAATTACAAGGGTTACGGACAATATTTATTTGAAAAGACATTGCAAAAGGATACGGACAATAATAATTGTTATGAACACTTACCATCAAAGTGGTTCAGTCACAGACGGTCTGGGCCGCCACGCACACAGACCAGTGAAGCAACGACGTCCATCAACGGCGCCCCTGCTGATGAGAAGCAGGACGGAGACCTCATCCTCACAAGAAAACAGGTGAGACTATATGGGTAAACGCATGCTCACCTCCTTCTGGAACAAAGGGTTTGAGGGGAATCACAATCCATCCCCATCATTCTCACTGCCTCTTGTATACTCTCAGGGGCAGTGCCAGCGACCACAGCAGACCACACTACAGCAGCTGGGGAAAATGGCTGATCCAGGGGAGCCAAGTCCAGGGAGGCTCCAACCGTGCCCCAACGTCCCCGCAGAGAACAGGTGAGCGTAACAGAACGCAAAGCCTCTCTGAACCTCTGCCTGGGCGTTATGGACATGTCGGAAACTGACCAGTTGGCCCAATTGCTGGGGGAATTGTGGGCTGAAGTACATGCCTCCAGACAAGAGACTAATGCCTTGAGGAGAGACCTTATTGTCGCCTGAGAAGTAACGGATGATCTGGCGAGACAGATGCTTCAGACTCATGCAGGGCAGGTTCCATTAGCCGGAAACACACCAAGCCCTTTGCCGCAGCCATCACCACCAGTCCAAGTGGTGCTCCCGGGGGCTGTGCCATTGGCCCCTCCAGAACGTTTCACCGGCGATCCTAACAAATATGCCATATTCGTGAACCAATGTCGTCTTCACTTTTTATGTAGCCCTGGGGCCTTCCCTAATAATACTGCAAGAGTTGCCTTTGTACTTTACTACTGGAGAGGCAGCGATTACCATTAGTAAATCAGGATGATCCACTACTTCAAAATATTTGAGAATTCCAACGGGAATTGGAACAGTTGTTTGCTAGGCACACCCAAGGACAAGCCCTAGATTACAAACTATTGTCCCTCAGACATGGAAACCATGATCGGTTGACTTTTATTGCCACCTTTAACCGTCTCATAGCACAGACCAATTATCCTGAAGAAAAAAGGACCACACTGTTTAATCGAGGATTTCGTGGGGAACTAAAGGATGTGCTATCCCAAGTGGTCAACCCCCCCTCCAAATGTTATGCAGAGTAAATCAATTTGACGATACAATTGGACCATAGGTTACAGTATCGAAAGATGGACCGCACCAGAACTGAAGGGAGGTCGGTTTATATGCGACCGGGACAACCAAGTTAAAACTCATGAGGCAACAGAACCCATGCAGATTGGTGGATCACAGGCTCCTGTCTCCAAGGCTGAGAGGGAAAAAAGGAGACAACAAAAACTCTGTTTATACTGCGGCAGAGAAGGACATTTCCTCCGGGATTGCCCAACAAAACCTCCCAAGAAAATAGTAGGGGCAACGGACAATGGCAACGATGAGAAAGAACAAATTCCAGAAAACTCCAACGCCCGACAAGTGTAGAGGTTCACTTGTCGAGCAAAATGAAGAAAGTTGTACAGACCTCACACCTGGTCAACCCGGTACTCCTGGTCCAGCACCAACAACCATCAAAGATACATGCTTTGGAAGCGTATATTGATAGTGGAGCAGTGGGAAATTATATCGATCAGGACCTGGCCGCACGGATAGGCCTTCCCCTCCCTATAAACTACAATTGGAAAACGTCAGTGCAGTGGATGGCTCTCAGTTGTCATGCGGCCCAGTGATGCAACATACTGACAAAGTGATGCTGATGTGTCAGGACGGTCATCGGGAAGACATTTCTTTCGATCTTATTGGAGCCCCCGAGTTCCAGATAATCCTAGGAATGCTGTGGCTAGATACCCTTAATCTCAGGATTGACTGGCGAACGCGAGTGCTGACCTTTCCTCAAGAATGTGCCAAATGTTCTTACCACAAAGGCGTGAAGAGCCTGAGACTCAAGACGAAACCTATGCTGGGACTCTCTGGTGCCCTACCCCCAGATTATCTGGACTATCAGGATGTGTTCCAAAAGGAGCAAGTGAACATCCTGCCTCCTCGGATCTCTTCTTTGTACCCAAGAAGGAGGGCGACCTCAGAACATGCATAGATTAGAGGGCACTGAATCAAATCACAGTTAAAAACATGTACCCTTTGTCACTCATTCCCGAGTTGCTTGATCAGGTGAAGAATGCTCGAATCTTCACGAAACTAGACCTACGAGGAGCCTATCACCTTATGAGAGTTAAAAGGGGCGACGAGTGGAAGACAGCATTCCGAACCAAATATGGGCTTTTCGAGTATCAGGTTATGCCCTTTGGGTTATGCAATGCACCAGCGGCGTTCCAGTTCTTCATGAACGATGTGCTTCGCGAATTGTTGGACGTCTGCGTCCTTGTTTACATCGCCGACATTCTTATTTACTCAACGTCCAAGAAAGAACATGTTGGCCATGTAAGAGCAGTTCTGGAGAAGCTTTGTCAGCATCGGCTGTTAGCCAAATTGGAAAAATGCTTCTTCCATGTCACTGAAGTTGAATTTTTGGGCTTCATGCTTACCCCATGAGGAGTTTGCATGGACACACGCAAGGTGGATGCTATTCTTCTGTGGCCATCCCCAACAACTATCAAAGGACTGCAAAGTGTGCTTGGATTTGCCAATTTCTACCGATGGTTTATCCCAAGATTTTCACAGATCGTCCACCCAATCACTTCTCTACTGAGAAAGAATAAGAAATTCTTCTGGTCTTCCGAGGGCGGAAAACACTTTCCAGGAATTTAAACAGGCCTTCACCTCAGCACCTGTTCTTCAGCATCCTTGACCTGACCTGCCTTATGTGGTTGAAACAGATGCCTCTAGTGTGGCTATGGGGGCAGTATTATCACAAAAGGACCCGGAGACAGGGCAGCTACATCCCATAGCATTTTGGTCCCATACATTTTCTGCACCGGAGCTGAACTATGTAATCACGGACAAGGAACTACTAGCCATTAAAGGAGCTCTCAAAACCTGGAGACACTACCTTCTAGGGGCGAGGCACATGGTCACAGTTATCACAGATCACCGTAATCTGCAATATTTAAAAACTGCTAAGGCCCAATCTTCGCGTCAGCTTCGCTGGGCTCTTTTCTTTGCCGAATATGATTTCATTATTACTTACAGACCAGGAGTGCGTAACGGAAAAGCAGACACCCTATCACGCATGGGAAAAGACAAAGATGCCTTCACACCATCTGAACCAGTGGCCATTATTCCCAAACAACAGCTTCAAAACCAGATCGCTGCCACCACCTGCTGGGAAGACTTGAAGACTGAACTGCAATCTCAAATGGACCTGCCAGCCCAACTGGAATGGTTGATTAGGGGAGACCAGTACTTCATTAAGGACAATTTACCCTATTTTCAAGGAAGACTATATATCCGGGACAAAGCAGTACAAAGCAAAATAATAGCCAACTATCACAAGTCGTTAGTGGAAGGACATCCTGGAATTGCTAAAACTCGAGCCAAAATTCAGAAGAACCATTGGTGGCCTACCTGGCAAAAAGAAGTTGCCCAGTTTATTGCAACCTGCGGTGTGTGTGTGCAACACAAATACCAGAAGTCAAGCCCAGCAGGATTGTTGCGCCCATTAACGGTACCACCAGCACCATGGCATATGCTGTCCATTACCGATCTGCCACCTTGGGGCGGGTTTAATACAATCCTGGTTGTGGAAGACCTATTCTCAAGATGGTACATTTTATTCCACTAAAGGGGCTACCCACTGCTGCTGCTCTGGCCACAGTATTTTTGGAGCAAATCGTCAAATTACTCGGTTTCCCATCTGTATTGATTTCTGACCGTGGAACTCAATTCGTCTCAGCTCTCTGGAGGAGGTGTTGTAAGATAGCCCAAATCGATCTTTATTTGTCCACAAGTCACCATCCCCAAACCGATGGTCAAACGGAAAGGACCAATCAGACTCTGGAGCAATACCTGAGATGTATGTTACAGCAGACAGAAGGGTCCTGGAAAAGTATTCTCTGGTTGACTGAATTTGCCTAAAATAATTCTATTCACACTAGCACCGGACAGACCCCATTCTACACAATGAACAGTCGGCATCCTCCGACATCCTCCTTTGATCTGATTGACGAATTGGAAATGCCAGCTATTACCTCCTTACATAAGACCATTACTCAATCCCTTAAAGAAGCTACAGAGAACTTGATCAAAGCCAAGGAACAACAGAAAAAGTTTGCAGACAGACATAGAAGAGAGGCCCCGCATTACCAAGTCGGAGATAAAGTATGGTTGGCATCCAAGAATATCCCCTTGAAGGGACCTTGGACCTTCCATCCAAGATACCTCAGACCTTATCCCATCAAGGCCATCATTAACCCTGCTACCATGAAATTAGATTTACCAGCTAATATGCGAATCCATCCGGTGTTCCATGTTTCCGTCCTAAAACCAATGAAACCCGATACTCGGATTCCAACACCACCTGAACCCGAGATCATTGAAGGAGAACCAGAATTTGAAGTCAAAGGCATTCTGGATTCCAAGATAGTGCGATCAAAACTGTACTATTTGATCGACTGGGAGGGTTATGGACCTCAAGATCGCACATGGGAACCCGTTGAGTTTGTCCATGCTCCACGACTAATTAGACAATTCCATCGTGACAATCCGACCAAACCAGGACCAAGGAGAGGAACGCCCGTGAGAGGGGCCTTGAGGGGGAGTGCTGTCATGGCCACTGGTCAAGGGCCCAAGACCTTTCTTCAGGCCCACACCCTTTCCAGTCTATAAGGTACTGCACAGTAGTCCCTCTAGATGCTCTAGAACCAAGTATTTCCTTAACTTCATATTCCTCACCATCACTTGAGCTAACTAACGTGAAAAGTTGGATGTGTTCTCAAACTACTGGGTAGTTTCAACTTGACAGCCACTGGGTTTATTACTTTATGAATCTCAAAATGCCCAACAAATCTGGGACTGAACTTTTTCTTTCCTTTAAATCTAAGAAATCGAGTAGATAACAAAACAAGATCCCCCTCACAACACTGAGGACTTACTCTTCGTCTGCTGAATTTAAAGATTCCTCTCCCAATTCTTCCCTAAGGAAACACGGATGAAACCCCCTATTGCAGAAGAAAGGAGACATACAGGTAGACTCGTTCTTAGAGGACCTGACACCACCATAGCATAACATATAACATTTTGTATCTTGACCAGGTATGCACCCAACACTTTTCACTTTCCCAGTGAGGGGTTCTAAAGCGCCAGTCATAGCCAGCACTTTATCAGTGGTGATATGTAAGGGGACCACTCCCAATAAGAAATAGGCCTTAGGGCTAAGTCCGGCTGCATGTATCCAATGCAACACAAACTCATGTGCCATTTTGACTGAGTGTAAGAAACCCCCAATATTTTGTACAGCTCTCCATTCTGGTAAACAGGAGATCCCCCTAAATCTAGTGATTGCCCCCTGTCATCTCAGAAGGGCATCCAATATGTAAGGTGTGCGTGCCATTGGATGTAGGAGAACCACCACGGTGGGGTTACAAAGCAACTCTAAATTAGCCACCTGTAGGGATCCTAAAAAATGAACACACACCTTACCGCACCCATGTACTAAATTGTGACTGGGGGGCATAATCTGTGACCGTGAACAAAAAAACAACCTCCCAGAAACTTTTAGTACTCAGCGTGCACCACTATACCGCTATCTATATGAACCTGGTCACTCCTGTATGTTACCAAGCGTGAAATAAAACTCTAACTCGTGAGGTTGTTTGATCTAATGAAAGGCTTTTATATCATTGGCATACTGAATAAATAATACAATACCATTATTACATTGCCCTTTTTTTTCTTTGGGTGTCATTCGAGCATAAATAGATGAATAAATAACTTTCATAATTTCATGGTCAATGGATGGGTGGCACATATATATTTTGATCATAAATAAATAAATAGCATTGCTTCATGAACAATGGATGAGTGGCACATATATTGAACATGCATAAATAAATAAATAGCATTACTTCATGGACAATGGATGCATGGCACATTTATATTGAACCTGCATTAATAAATACATAAATAACTATTTAATAGGAAATACTGCACGGTACCCTGTGGTGCTGAGTGCTGTGAAATAAGCAACCATTAATTTATGCACATACTTGTATAATCACATTTCATCCGACTTCTTACCTAAATTTGTACAAAGGTATGGGGCTTGAGACCCTCCCTAGCAGTGCATATAGTGGCTAATTACATAAACTGACAGGCCCCGGCAACAGATACCTTTGGGAGAAATGACAGATTAGTAAACTCATACAGAAGACATTAATTTAAAACCAGAAGTGCCACGGAAAGGGTGAACTTGGCATGTAGTTTATAATGCTTTCCCTTGTCCTGTAGGCCAATAGCCACGCCACACCTCGTTTGCCAACGCCTAAACCCTGTGTCCACCCATGAGGCTGGATATGCTGAGGATGCCCACTAACTAAAGTCCCATTAGCTCAATGCCC
The DNA here is from genome assembly GCF_040938575.1 of Ambystoma mexicanum. NCBI lineage: Eukaryota > Metazoa > Chordata > Amphibia > Caudata > Ambystomatidae > Ambystoma > Ambystoma mexicanum. The sequence goes on from NC_090923.1 coordinate 837,365,554, forward strand.
CAAAGCCTGAGCTTGACACAGAACTAGTAGCGTGTGTATGCCTGCCACACAAAAACGAACATTGACCTACAAACATGGACTACATACATCATTGCTGGCCAGCAAACAACATGTTCAACTGTCTGGTCTAAGTACTGCTGTCCGGGTAGGCTGAGGGGAGAAACGTACCCACTTAAATGTGCCATTCCTATTTTTGCCCAACAGCCTTAGCACCTCTGGTTCCAACGCATGTGCATTCAAGAGGACTGTAGTAGCTAATACCACGAGACGGGGAACAGTAACCCCAACCTTAACTACACACACCTCTATTTCCAGGAGCAAAATTGACCTTGATTCCTTTTCACTCTGAAACTCGAGGTGAATGAAACCTCATGGGGGAGCCTTATGAGCGAAAGTAAAGCTCCCGGCATAACCCAGACGAAACAGGATGCTTATACCAAACACACACAGTCTAGCGGTGAGAGACCCTAAATACGGCTCCTGCGGTAATGCTCCAGCGCTATATAAGTATCCCATGGACACAACACATAGAATGAGGCCCGGTACTTTGTAACCTTGTAAACCTAGATTACATTAAGTATACAATTTCAAAGGTTATGAAGTGTATGATCGCACCCCATATGGGAAATAATCAACAGCGAACGCCACATAGACCATAAACCAGTGCTTTTGGTATTTCGTTGTAAACACCAATGGGGAACCGTAAAAAACCAATCACTCTCCGTTCTGAAATTTCTGAGCCCAACACAAGGCACAGACTAGATACGCAAGAGGACGGTACTCCGTAAAAGAATGCTGCTGTGAGCAACAAAAAACAAAAAAGTGTCACCATCCTGCTTGCCAAACTACAAACGGGGTCTGACACACAGGCTCTGCACATTAGCAAACTTTCCCTCACACAGGAACAGTAAATATACCACGGGCGGCGCACATTCACCAACTCCCCCCCACGAAGGAACAGTAAACATACGCTTTTCTTTTTTTCTCTGTTTAAATAAATGTGACACCCTGTCTGTGCACACAGCTCCAAAGCCTCATACAAAATGGGGCATAACAATATATTTTTTGCTTTTGGGAGTTTCATTTTCTCTGTAATTTCCTTTCTGCTTACCTTACTGTGTGTATAAAGTCACCCACCCCAGTGCTCACAGCCAGGGATAATCGTGATCGCGTGCCCGACCGGAAGAAATGAAGGGCTGAATTTGCTACCACCAGACAGAGTCAAGCAACGCAGCAGTAACCTTTGGCAGCAGGGACTTGGCTGGCCTCGCTCCTTTTCCCAGAATGGAGAGAACACAGCAAAACAGTCCGACGCGGCCTGCCAGGTGCCGTCTGCCAGTCCGGTGGAAATACACGTCTTCCCTACCCCTTTCGTCCTCAACTCTCTCTCTCCCTCAGCGAACCCGCTCTTTTCGTCCCATGGGTCCGTTTACCTGTCTCCCCAGCAGGGGAGCTCTATCACCAATTGAGGTAAAAACGCCTCAGGAGCGCACTAGTCCCTCGGCGGGCGGACCGAACCAATGTCCACCATTTAAAAAAAAATGGCTGGGTTCCGGACCCCGAAGCAAAATGGATGCCAACCCCCACATTATATATGTATATATACATATATAATGCAAAGGACAACCACTGAGACAGAGAAAAAAACACAGACTGGCACCTGACAAAACGAATACCCAGGTTGACACGTCAAAGGGAAATAACATGAACGCACATTTATTTAATCGCATAATAAACAAAACTATTTAGCACAGCTTACACTTCACGTTTGCAATTTTCTTTTTCAATAACCGGTCTATGACTGACCCTGAATTTATCACAGGGTTACACTGGCATCCTAGAAGGAGAAATTGCAGTGATCATTACATTTTCATCTTAAAAGGAATCACACCTCATATGCGTGTCTTGAAAGAATTGATGCTGCCTGAAACAAAAATTGCCTTACCTTCAGAAAGTGAGAAATTGATATTCCCCCACTACTATGACCTGAACTCTGTAAGGCAGATAGCCTCTGAAGCAGAGTAAATGTTAGTCCTACAGCACTGACTACAGCCGACCAGCTCATGTTCTCCATCATTGAAACATATGTTTGTCCAGACTTGACACTTACAGAGCATGTACAAAAAAAGGAAATGGGAAATGAGAGGTGACTTAAAGAAACATTTAAATTATAGGGAGCACTTTTCACATTCTCAATTGCAAGAAATATGTTGTATCCCTATTTGTATCATATTAGGGTGCATAACAGAGACACCTTATGCTTTAATGACTCTTATACATCCCAAATTCAAAAGTGAAACTCCTTACAGAAATAAACGAATACTCCAAACACAAAATGATTAAGCTATATGGCTACATTCTAATAAGTGCCATATTAATTACTCAGATAAAATAGTGACTATTGAATTCTTTATTGGTGCCGTTTCTCTGAAAAAGAATCTTTCTCAAATGATCTCCTTGTCCTGCTATCTGAATAACCTCTAGCACCCGTAACCTCATTGACCTGAAGTCCCCTTTGAAAGAATTGTTTTTTGTTGGGAATATCAGAACATTGCTGATACTAGCATATCTCAGCTTTTGTTCCACTTTATTCTGCGTAGTAGATCCCGCATTAGGTAAACATTTGGACCGTATTGACCGTTTTCGGTTTTGTTGAATATATTTGATATTGTCAAAATAATAGATTCACTTATTTACTGTAATTCATTTGTATACAATATTTATGGTTAGGCGATTGGTTTACATAAAATAAATATGCTTTTGTTTACAATTCCGATCTGTACCTGAATAGACTTTAGTAAGATTTCAATTTGATAATTGGTTGAAGATATCATTGCATTCGTTATTCTTTCTATGTTGCATAGCAGGTGCAAGCCAAACTCGAATATGTCATTGAGTTCTTCCATCATTTTGTGATGTTGTTGCATTTTTCTGGAGAGTTGTGAGGTCCTTATGTTTTTGAGTCCATTGTAACGTACTTCCTATTTAAGAAAGATCACAGTTACGTATTAGTTAACACACTTTTTTGAGTTGTTGGATTTCAGTCGTTCTCAATACCAGCTGATTCTCATTGGATTGATTTATTGGGCAGGTATTAAGTTACAAGGTGCTTTGATAGATGCCATCTTATTTTATTTCATGATTGTGACAGATGTTTTTTCTCTGACAAAGTATTCAAAATCCATTGGATTTAAATGACTTGTTGGTTGTTTACCCAAGGATATGACTTAATTTTAAAAAAAAAAGCATGTTTTATTAAGTATATTTTAAGTTTACAATGTAAACTTTTTTATGCTGTGTAATTAATTACATTAAAAAGAAAGAAATCACGTTGGAAACCATTTGAGTTTGATGGAAACACATAATATTACATTTGATTGGAATAACATTTAGAATAACATTTCAAGTCACTGTAACAATTATTACTGTGGTGTAAGTTGCTCACTGGTGTGCCATCAGATCTGAAAGGTTTTCGAGTTTTGGTTTTTAAATGAGACAATACTGCCATGATGCCATCAAACATTTATAATAAAGCTAGAATATTTCGAGATGCACAAAGCAGGTAGACTGACAAAACAACCAAGGCATTTCGGATAGGGTTGTAGGTATTCAGGCAGAGTCTTGGCTAGCCTCCGTCCCAGGGCAGATGTCTTTCCTTGCCATCTAGCCTCGCCCGTACACTTATACTACGCTGATGACAAGCGAAACATGAACCTGGTAAGGCTCGATAGGAAGTTCGTCAACCCATTTGGAAGCAATGGATTCAGGAGTTGTGATATATGTATAACCCCAGGTTTTAAAATGACGTCTAACATTTGAAGGGAAGATATTTTCCTGTAGGTCCCTGACAAAAAACAAACACAGAAAGAACATTGCCCTTTGGTTGTGTAGTGCTCCCATGGTCTGGGGAAAGCCCCTTGAGTACCTGGGCCCATAAGTGCTGATGGAGGGCCCCTGTTGCTACTAGGTCATGCAGTGCGGAACAGGAAGGAAGAGGTGCTGCCATGAACTGGCAGCTACCCAGAGGACAAGAGGAAAGGAGTGCTGCCACAATGAGATGGAGCTTGCTGTTATTGCCCGGGTGGTTTTAGGGCTTTGTGAGTGGCATGATGGTGGGAGAAGGGGACCTCCATCAGACTCATCCAAGCGTCGCCCCAGTAAGCAAGAAGAGGTTCCCTCCACAGCCTTTGGCACTTGAAGGTGGTGATGAAATGAGGAAAAAGAAGAGTCCTGCAGTGCTGTTTTGGAATAAGGGAACACTGTGTGAAGAAAAGAAGTACCTGCAGCAGCTCAGTCACTTTCTAGTTACAACGAGAGAAAGAAAGAAATTGAAATGTGTGGCTCCCAGGCAGCTCAGCACTTTCCGGTTACAATGAGAAGTTCCGGATGACCAAATAGGCAAAGTAGGCACCGGCCCATGGGCCCCACTCCTTTTCGGGGCCCCATGATAAGGGATCAAAATAACACAGATTTTATTTTGAAAGAAAATTACCATCAAGCTTTCTTAAATTGTTTCCAAAGATAGAAAGAAATTAATCAACTCAAAGAAGCTAAAACTTTACATTAAAGACTCTATAGAGAAAATACTGCATTAATGTAATATACCCATTAACAACTTAAAGCACATTAACCAGAGAAATCAGATTCACAACAGTTTGTCTCGAGAAGCTGTCAGTTTGTAAAAACGACGCACGTGTAATGTACAGTAGTGATGGTCATCTCCATTTAGCGGCCGACGTGCACACGACCTGGTTCAATGTTATCACACTAGAGCGTGCGCACAAGAAACCTCAAGAAACGTAAGTTTTCTGTGAGTTAGTGTCTCGTGAGTTCCCGCTGACTCCAGACCATAGTAGAATATTCGTGAGTAGAAGCTTTGAGAACACAGACGAGTATATATACCCGACATCTGCGTTAATAAGTTAGCTGTTATAATGAAATTTGATTAACTTCACCGTCTACCGTAACAGAACAAATCTATCTTGTTCAGGCACTTTTACTCATTTTTGTCTGAGACTTAAGAATGTATAGGTTTCTCTTGATCACTAATGCTACCGGTGAACAAACCTTTTTGACGTTAAAACTACTGAAAAATTGTCATTGATGTTCAGTAACACAAGAACATCTGAACTCACTTGTCATTATGGCCACTGACTATGATGTCTTGCAAAAGGTAGACTTCCAAGATACCCTGAAAGATTTCACCACAAACAAATTGAGGAAAGTGAATATTTAAAGTGGTGTTGGTTTATTAAAACTTTTTTTTTTTTAAATGTTTTGCTTAATAACATTAATAATTGTTAATGTTTAGTTTCGTGTAACATGGGTTTATTTAAATTGTTGGTTGGTACAATTCAAAACATATTAGGAGATAATTTGTAAGGTGGACCCCGACGTTTCAACTGCCTAGGGGACTCCACAGGGTTTAATGAGGCACTGAGAATTAGAGAAAAAAATAAATGTAAATGTGTGGCTCCCAGGCAGCTCAGCATATGCGGCCTGGTAGAAGAGTCCAAACTTTCTAATCCGTGCTCCTTGAGCGAGTTTGGGAAAAAAAGAAGTGTTGTTTGCTCCCCTGAGGGAGAGGTATGCTTCAGGGCTCATAAAGAACTGAGCTGATGATGCCCTGGACCACCAGTGACCCCTCGAGGACGCTGTGGGACTGGGCTGGAGTTCATAGGAAATGAAATTAGAAACCACAATGATCTTGCCTTTTACTCACTATAAGTGTGTGCGCCTCTGAAGTGCGAAAATACGGCCTGGCTTCGCTCTCTCTGCCAGATCAATGTAAACAAGTAAAAGGAATGGAAACACTGCAAGCCCGTCCTAGCTTACTGTGTGCGTGACTGCCAGCTGCTGGAAAATGGAAATTATAATAAACATTAAGGAGGCAACAAAACCCTGGCCTGAGTTGGCAGTCGCTTCGCAGCAGGGAGCATGTTTTAAAAAAAAAACAGGAATACAACTGCCCTCAGCGACCCAAGCCAGAGCAGGATAAAATAAAAAAGGCCCCAACCTTTCCTAAAGGAAGTAAAAGGAATCGCCAGGGTAACACAAGACACGAGTATGACTAATATTTTTGATATATGTCACAATAGGGATTCCCATATTTTATTTGTTTCTTTTCCCTTGTTTTTGTGGCTTCTCCAGTCTGCAGCTACTTGGGGTGGTAGCGCATTGATGGATGGGTATCCAGGTTTTATCTTACTCTAATAATGGGATCCACTCATGTTGTGAATCAACAAACTGCTCCCCAGAGTGGAAGGGTTAGTTTGTAAGGCATGGAGAGGGAATCATTCTTTCATGCAATGTGTTGCTCATGTAGGGTTTAGAGGCAAATGCAATTGACATGTTATTTTGCATTAATGGTAAACATGGCTTTTGTTCCATAGTGTCGTGCACCTCAGTGCTGGACACATATAAAGGTCTAGTGTTAGGGGAGATGGGATATTCCTTAGAGTTTATATTCCTTCTCACATAAGGGCATGCTGGGTGGTATACCACCTGTAATGTGAGTCTTCGTCTGGGTGGCGGTTGCTGTGCCTGTATCGTGTGCAACCTAACCCCAGGAATCTCAATAAAGTGCCTGATACCGTCCACCTCAAGGGTGTTCACTAGGTGCCTCCAGTTGCCCAAGATCGCATATCCCAAGGAATCCCCTTCCACCAGAACTTAGGGGTGCCTCCACCTGGGGTGGTGTACCATCTCCTGAATAATCTATTTTACTGGTTGCTTCACATTTGTTTTACAAATGCAGGGGCTGCAGTTTATATTTTTCAGCTTCCCTTTAATAGTTCCTTCTACAGGGACGTCATTTATGGGTCGCTGGGGGTCGCAGGTGCGACCCGTGACTGTGAGTGTGCAACTCCTGCCGGATGCATTAGGACCCAACTGAAATAAGGGGACATGGCTTAATTCCGAAGCGAGCCTGCGGTGGGGCTTCTTTGTGCTCCATTTTGTCAATCTGGCTCAGGCCGTCCAAGTAAAAAGGTGAGTAGAGTTGAGTAGCAGCATTAGGGTGGTTGAGCGGTTGGGTCCCAACGTCCACTCCGGTGGTGGGGAGACTGAGGCAGTCACGTTGCTGGCTACATGCCCAATCATGATGTGAGCCATGTGGCGGTAGGGCCTGCTGCAAGCCATGCCAGCCCTTGGCCGGCATCATGGTTGGGCGGCTTGCCGGCCAGTCAACCAAGCCCAGACCTCCGTTTTCTGTGTCAAGCACTGGGCTGAACTGTGTCTAGTAGCAGGAGGGCTCTTAGTCCACTGCCAGAACAAGGAATAACACATACTGCCAGGATCTGGTGGCTCTCCTGTGAGCTGGAGAAACGGGACACAACCACAAAGTCACTTTTAGGAATCCTCACTCCACCTTTATTTTTCCTGCTCCTCATTTCATCATGACAAAACCCATGCAGGGTTGCAGCGTAATTCTGAAACTGAAGTTAAGGAGCTGCCTGGTGAGAGGTGGCCTGTAAGCGTAGGGGTGATTTGATTTTGATCTCCGACAGTGTGCACAGCACACTGAGTCTTGCGGGAGAAACTAAGGTAGACTTCTGGAAGAAATGACCAGGTAGTGTGGCCCCTGCCCCAATTACCTGACGAATAACATACAAGCATCGTTTTGCTGACCCCACGAGTGCTGCCCTGATGGGCAAACCTCCCAGCTGGCCACTGAGCACAGCACCAGAGTTAGAGTGCAGTTTCAGGAGGCTCCCAGACTGCCAACTAACATACGGAGGAAGGTGAAGTGTATGCTTGGGCTATTCATATTTCAAGCAGTGCTTCTCCTGAAACAGACTTTCCCACCTCCCATAAACCTAAGTATTTAGCTTATGGTAAGGAGTGAAGTATCGGGACTCCCCCTTACTTCATCTCCCATTTCACAGATCTGTGTTGCACATGCAGTACAATGTTCCTATGAGAGAAACAGAGAGAGAGAGAGGGAGAGAGAGAGATTGACAATGACAATATGAGAAAGTGAAATAGGACCTGCCTACCATGTAAGGCCTTCTCCCATCTTTCCCCAACTGAGCCCCCACTAAGATTTACCACCACCTTACACTGCACAATCAAATCCCCCACAGACAGCTGCCACAGTGCTAGCTGTTTGCACATGAATAGTAATTGAGCTATGGCCAAGCTTTCCTCTTTAACCCTCTCTCCACCACATCAGCAGCTAACCAGACTCAAAGTGCTGTAGTCTGAGATCTGGCTATCCCCTTCGGATAATATAGTCCCAAGTGATCCTGTCAATTCCATCGAAAGCACATCAGCACTCAGGACCTGGGTACGTCCTAGCTGCACCCATCAACACAACAGGTTTTACATCTGGCTCCCCTGTTTGACCACTAATAACTGACAGAGTCCCGAAGAGAGAGTGCTATGTAAGACCACTTTAAATGTCATTACATTGCAAAGAGAACGGAATTTCTTGTGGAGCCTGCAGTGCCCCAGAGCTTTGGGAGCCTGGCCGATGGCAGGAGAAGAGGACCTCCAACTGCCCCTTCTCGTGGCACCTCAGTAAGTAGGGAAGAGAGCATCGCAGAAAGGGAGGATGTGCAATCTGCTTTATTATAGCTCCTCTCCTTCGCCTTCAGCTCCCCAAAGTGCTGCTCAAATGATAGTGGAAAAAACAAAGAGTCCTGACGTGCTCCACTGGAGGAAGGACGTGTACAGTCAGGAAAGAAGTCCAGCCGTCCGCTCTAGAGCAGGTGGACAGTAAACTAAATATGTGCACCTTTCATACACAGCCTAAGAAGAGAAGCGTCCAGCTTCTCTTGTCCATGCTACAGGGGCAGCGTTAAATAAAAGATGACCTGCTGTCGGAGTGCAGCAAGGGCCTTTCAATCGCAAATGTATGCCCCACGGTGCTAACAGCAATCTATTTGTTTGAAACAAAGGGTCTCCACGGGCGCGGGACCCGCTGTTTAAAACAAATACTCACCCAACATGGCCACCATGAAAGTCGATGCGAGGATCCAAGCAGTTTCTGTATTGTCACTGAACTATGAGCGTGGGCAGAGCCTACAATGATTTCCTATGGGACTTCTGGATGAACACCTGTTAATTTGAAAAAGGAAACCCATTGAAAGGGAATCATTTAAATGAATGTGCCTTTTTGTTGTAGACACTATCTAATGTTATTTTCTTTTAATTGTGTTCAATTTGTGCTCACTAACCTATGGCTATGATTCAAATGGTCCACTTCATGTCTAGGTCTCTCTTAGGTGCCAATTCTATTGGCTATCTTTGGATATTGTATAACTATCTGAGTAAAGCTTAATACTATCAAAACAGTTGTTTTCCAATTACAGGGGCAGCTTGGAATACATTTTGTATTTTTCAGTTTCTGGTTTCATAGTACTTTATACTTTATGGTGCCTACTGCCCATTGTGCCAATTTCCATGGTTTCATGCTGTGAAATACCTGACTAAAGGTGCTGAATGTTAAGTTTTAAAGTTCTTATGCTGCACCCATCACTACAGTAGTGGTTCTACAGGGCCAACACTTGTCCAAATAGTGGCAAATTGTGCCCACGCCCCAGTGTGCACCAGACTGTGGTGAAAAGGAAGAGGGGAACGTTTCTGGGGATAAAAGAAGTGGGTGTAGGCAAGAGAAATAAAAAGACAAAACAAGACACACCAAAGGAAAGTTTCAAGGATGTTGAAGGAGGAGGCGTATGCTTGTGGTGGTAGTCATTGTGAGTGGACCAAATTAACGTTGATCGGAAAGAAAGGGAGTAAAAGCCACCTGTGATGCCGGGCAATTTTCTATGATACAATATGATATGATAGGTTATTTATAATGCGCTTAATACCCAGAGGTTACTAAGCATGGACTTGGGGATCAAACCTGTGCTGCTCCGTGTTGTCTTGCTTCCAAGGCAAGCACGTTGCCTCTGAGCTATCCTCCGGAGCAGTTTCTATTCCATCGATTTCATGGTACTAAAATTAGTCAGTGCATGTTTGTGTAATGGACTCGAGATGTGCTTGAGCGTGGATGCTTCTGCACCAGAACGTTTGTAGACCTGGAAGACCATCTGTGAGTGCCAAGTCGGTTGACAGAAATAGTAGCGCCAATGTAAAGATGAATACAGGGAACACAAAAAGGGGGAGAGGAAGAGTGGATATTTGCGATCCTTCTAGAACTTGGCAACTTTAGGAGTCAATTGACTGATCAATGTTGGGTGATTCTAGAAAGCATGACACCTTTTTTGGGGGTATGCCATCAAATTGTAGTTTTGAGGATCAGATGAAAAGAGAAGTAGGAGAGAATCAAAGGTATAAAGAGAGGGAAAGGTACAAGGGTCTGAAGGGGAAGGTGTATACTTGTGGTAGTATGGGTGTGTGCAAAGTGAAATCCCTGAGATGGAATCGATATCCTGTGCAGCATGTCTAAAAGTGTTTCCTACATGTCACACACAGCTGTGCAGTTTGTGTGGCAGACAGTGTAAGGCCTAAAACGAAACAGTCCGAAAGGCCACTTCTTCCTAATCAATGTATTTTTTTATTTGCATTTTTAAAGCACTCACACAGCGCGGGGGCATCAAGGCGCTGTTACAGGAATATGTCTTAGTTGCATATTTATAACGCGCTTAATACCCAGAGAATACCAAGCACAGACCCAGGGATCAAACCTGTGTTGCTTCATGTCGTCTTGTTTCCAAGGCAAGCACGTTGCCGCTGAGCTATCCTCCCGGGACAATTGTTCACCAGTGTAATTTTTTTACCTGAGACAATTTGGGTAGATGAGGTATCGGAGGCGGCCAGTCACACTGTTGGCCACTCATCCCTTTTCAGCCGAGAAAGCAGTGGTCGAAGTGTACAGATAGAAGTAGTGGACTATGTTCCTTGCTGGCCTGCACCCACTCCCCACAAACCCCATCACCACACCTCCTCCCACACACAATACAAACCCCCAAACACATGCACCTGCTGCTGAAAGGAACGTTCACTGTAGTGCACTAAAAGTGCAAGTTTCAACTTCTTCCTACTCTTTTATTTTAAAATGAAACCATTCCGTGACGTTTTATTTCTTTTTTAAATAAAAGTATAGGAACAGAAAATCTTAATTTTAAAAAGTAGAGGAGCACCGCTCCCAACTGCTCCCGCTTACTTCGACCACAGCAGTGAACACTGTGCACACCCAGGTGGGGATCCACAAGAAAGTAACTAGAAAGAGTTCCCTTTCCCTGTAGCTTCATGCTCTGAACTGCGACTGGACTGTACGTCTTGAAAATGTTGAAGGTATGGCCGAATGGCTGCCACTGCCTGGTGGTTGGATTGGGGGAGTGCAGCTGCCTGTTGCTTTTTGTGTGCTCTGTTACTAATCATGATTATATCCCCTTATCCTCCATGCAACACAACACACATATCTTTTTTTCACGTCCGGGGTTAAGGTTAGAAGCCCGTAAGAAACCATGACAGCCCTCCAACCATCATTTACTTAACTTCATTCTGCACCACTGATTAATCCTCTGAGCAGGTTTATTTTAAACATTGATAAGTAACCCGTATTCCTTCTCTCTTTAATGAAGAAGCTACAGGGGGCAGGGGGCATGTGGCATGTAAAGGTTGTCCAGCGCAAATGCTCACATACTGTAGAAGGAAGCATTTCTGATGCTCCAGGCAATGCTTACAAAGCATGACCTCTGGACTTAGGCCGCACCAGACCCCAAAGCAGGAATGCATGGCTGGGTGCACAGAGGCTTGCAGGTGCTAGGGAGCTAAGGAACAATCAGAGCAGCAGGAGTTCTGGTGCCGCGTACAGGGTAATTCCCTACCAGACACTCCCTATTTCCAGATAGACTGTAATCCCCAGACCTTGCCAAGCCCTGCCACACATGGACCTTCTGCCACGGAGCTACCGAAGAACCATCACTTGCCAAAAGCGACAAGGATCATGCAGCAAATCAGGCGGGTCAGATAGGGTGGAGAGCCATAATCCTGGACTGCTGTCAATAGTTCCTATACTGGAGAAGTGCTCCAGATGGATCCAACCTCTCACAGACTTTTGCAAGAGTCAGTTAGATGAGATGCTTCCATAATGACGTCCGTTCTGAAGCTTGTTTTTTTGCCTCATGTCCACTTCTTATGCTTACCTTCCGATCTGCACCTACTCTGAGGCTGGCACTTTGCACTTTTTACCCCTCTAAATGTTCCTCAGCACCTAAAGAGACAAATATTTTGTACAAAAAGCCTGTGAAATGGACAAGGCTCTGAAGAGATTCATCAGCACGTATTGTGAAGTTTGTTGGCTTATCGACCTAGTGACTGTCCTCCGATTTTGTTCTAATAAAACCCTATAATAAAGCCAATATCGAATGTTGTCATTTCGCCCTAAGTCAGACATCCTCTGTTTACTGCTCGATGTCTATCTAGCCCGATGTGGACATCTCTGACATGACCTATTAGAAATATTTTCTGGCTGATCATGAGAAACAAACTTTATGTTCCTGCAACCAAAAAATCCCGGGTAGGTCTTGAGTGAAGCTGTGAAATGGGTGAGATTTTGAGGAGTCCCCTCCTTCAGCAGCGCCCACTCCGATGGTTTTCAAATTTGATGCTAACCTCTGCCCCTTTAACTCCAAATGAGCACAACTGAAGGTCGGCCAGAGGCTGCGAAATGGAATGGACCATGTCTGAAAAAGAGCAAAAACTCCAATTTTGGCTAGCAGATACAGGAGAACGAATCTAATACATATTTTTGAAAGTGTGTCTGTCTGTTTGTCCACTGTAGAAATTGAGGGGGAACTATCTAGAGGGCTCCAAAAGGTTATAGCAGCGGTAACCTTTTATAAGGAATCTAATGGTGTGGTTGAAAGCTGATAAAGTGGCGCCCCTGGTGGACAGAATTACAAATAATGCTAATTTTGCTTAACTTAAAGTTACTGAAGTGATGCTCGTGGTGGGTGAACTTAAAACTAATGCTTATTTCGATTAACAGACGACCATAATTATTTTGCTTCACATACAACCATAAAAAAAGCTAACAATTTGCTCGCAAACAACCATGATAAAAGCAGAGAATGCGCCAAAGATCAGTACAAGAAATCCGGGCAAATTAAGACACAAGAATCCGGCCAATGACTCTCTTTGACACTCAAGAAGTACACATCCCCAGTGACAAAAAAAACCTGTCGATCAATCATTTCACCCAAGAAACGAGCTACATTTAGGAGGCACCAGAACAGAGATAAACCAGACAAAAAGGCTGATGCATCCAGACAGGCAGCACAAAGACAGCAGGCGACCCTGCAACAATAGCAAACCAGCTGGACAGAACTAGGGATGCTTCAAAACAACGGCAAGAAACACCAGATCAACGTCAAACAAGACGCCAGCCATGCTCACGCGTATGCCCCTACTGGAAAGACGCGCAACAATGTGTATACTGAGGTGTTCAGTGACAGTGGTGTTCAGTGATAATGCTAATCATCCCATGTGTACATGTATGACTATGCATTGATAAAGAATACAGAATCAGCTAGCCAGTTCTTATATCTCTTTGTTTACTGGTGGAAAACAATGTGAAATGTTTGGTTACTTTTTAATCCGGGCAATGCTGGGTTTATTTGCTAGTATGGAATATGAATGGGTAGCAGGAGTAGTTATCGATGGCGAGGGGAGGCGGAAAGAGATTGGGGGTAGGATAGAGGTCCTTTAAATAAAAGGGAAAACAAATTCAAACAGAAGAGATGGCAACAATTCACAAATATAAAACAAGTGTTCTTTGCTAGCTGGCCAATTTAAGGTCTTTCCCTAAAAGGCCCCCACCATGCTGTTATATGCGTCCTACCTCTCCACTTCGTCGTCTCCTTCTCGCTTTTTCCACGATAGGGTAAAGAGCCTGAATGTCCCATGTTCAAGAGTGGTTGAATTGTCCTACCCTTTCACCTGCTGTATTGCAAATATTGCTTTCATGGCCTTATTACCCCATATCGTTTCCCGATGTAAACAAAAAACCTTTCTAGCAAAGACACTACAATCCTTGACAGCCTTGTTTGTTGGGCAGAGATGGCCCCGACATTCCTGCATTGATCGACTCCTGCTAATGCCTTTAGGCCTCGGAAACATAAAAAGCAACAAACCCGTGTTATATTTAACTTGTTTCGCCAGATGTAAACGACAATGGTTGAACACTCCTCACAAATCGCATGCTTTTCCTGTGCACCTCTGTCGTGCCTCGCGGGTGGGGGAGGGGATTGTGTCCCTGTTACAGGACACTGCATCCCCTATTAATGTTTCCTTGGTACTAGTGAAACCGGAATTTCCTGTCTGTGTGCAGGTCTCTCTTGCGCCCGCGGCCCTGGCGCGCTCACTGGCAAGTGTTGTCTCGTGCCAGAGAATGAGATCACTCAGTCAGCGCCTCGCCGGGTTAACAGGGCTGCACAGTAAGGAAGGACGTTGCGGTGCAAACGAGAGGAGCACTGTAATACATCTTTTCAGTTTCTGCTGTTAATCTTTTACTCACTGTGCAACATGGCTTATCTGTGAGATTAGGGACATTCTTGGTCTGTTTAGGCAGAACTCTGTGTACTATGTGATACACCCAATAGGTGAAAATATCGAATGGAAATTATGTAATGCGTTAAAAGTAATGAAACATTGTCAATAATAAATATATATACATGGACAACTATATAATGAAACATTTTCGATTTGTTAAGCATTACGCTTTTGTTACAAAAACGGTAGTGAAAGGGTGCAGCTTTGGGAAACAGGTTTGTTTTTAAACCCATGTTTTTTACTTTTATAGCGCCAACGGGGGGGGGGGAGTTCAATTGTGGGTGGAAGAACATGAACAGGATGGGAGGGAGTTTCTCCCTTTTAAGTTTTGCCTATTAGGCGGCGCATAAGGGCCACCTGTAAGCTGAGGGCCTGCACCTATTGCATTGGAGTACATGTAGGAGGGATATGGCAGGTGAGGAGGGACGCCTTGCTAATCCCTATGGCCATTCCCACCCACTACTTGCCCCTCTCCACTCAAAACACATTCTTCTGTGATCTCTTTGAACTGGCTCTGCCAGGCAGTAACACCAAACTTTGGCCTGCCAGTGTTATTTCTAAACATTTTTCTAGGAGTTAATGGCTTAATTGCAGCTGTAAACGTGCTACCGGTGTAATAAAAAAAAATCTCAACCAAGTGTACCATCAGCCTGTTCCTTGCACTGAAGTCCATGTCAGAAAAAGTATATACTGAGCCAACTGGCTGGCTTCGGTAGCAGCATTAGGAATTTGCCAGGCACTGCTATCATCTGTTCGGGTGACCACACCATTTTCAGGCTGTTGCCATTTTAAGGCAAAGTAGTACCATTATGGAGAAATACAAAGGCAAAACTGTTGACTTTGCCAATGTTTTTATTTTTAGCTACACTGAATACTCAGTCCTCCATAGGCATTTCTTTACCATTAACCCTGTCCCTTCAGTCCTTTAATTTAGGAGGTCTGAAGTTTGATGGTATTGTTTACAAATACTAGGAGTACCTTTATTTCATACCTTTAGAGAATTGTTTCCACTTTATACCGTTATTAGTTTAAGAGCTTCATTCAGCTGAGATTGTTTTTTTTTTTAACTTCTGTTTATTAGGTTTACAATACAGCAGTTCTACATAGGATCAAACTAACACTGCAGTATTCATTTTCAAATGAAAGTCATGAGCAAACCATTTAAACCAAATCCAATAATAAAATCAACCATGCAAAACGTATCTAAATGAACCCCGCTAAATATTATACCTAATACACATAAAATACCACAAAGACAAAACCAAACATCACAAAGAGGAAAGAAAAAAAACAAACCCTTATCCTACCCTCTAATTATCCACAGAATATAAAGTCAATCATAGAGGGCATCAAACTATCCCCACAGCAACAAATATTCATCTTCCTTGCCTCTATTTTTCAACGAAACCTTATCATACCTAGATAAAACCCTTAAATCCATCAACCAATCCTCAACTCTGGGTTTCTTCCTAGTTTTCCAGATCCTGAGAATCAATCTAATCGCAATCATCAGTGCTCTATCAATCCAAAAGTTATGCTTTGTAACCTGAACACCCCTTTCAACATGTGAGAGCAAGATTATATTAGCTGCAGATCTGATTAAACTTATCCCAAAAATGAAATCAATTATATCTATCACCTCACTCCAAAATGACAGTACCCTTGGGCATGCCCACAGTAGATGTAAAAGAGTACCTCTATCCACACTACAGCTCCAACACAAGTCATCTAAACTCAATTGTAACTTAAACATTTTCACAGGAGTCCAATACAATCTTCCAACAATCTTCTGCCAAATCAGACACAAGTTCATATCTTTGCCTAAATTCACACCCACTTTTAAATTATCACTCCAATCAGTATCAGAGATGACCTTATTGACATCATTCGACCAAGTAACTCTCAACCCATCCCATGCCAACAAATGTTTTGCATTCATGGGCATGAAATTCATGTAAGTTCGTGCACCATACTCTTGACCATCCAGTAATTTACTAACCTCAGGCTTCTTCCCAAGTGAGCCTCCCGCCATAGCGATCCTCTGATTAATCCCAGTTGCCAAACTCAAATACCTAGTCATTTCTCTTAGACTCAAATTAAATCTATCTACTAACTCCTCAAAACTCAACATCCGAGTCCCATCCAAAACATCCCCCAGTTTCAAAATCCCTCTTGAAACCCAACTTTTCCAATTAAGACATCTATTATCAATCTTTAAAGCTTCATTATGCCATATAGAGGCATCTGTACTGAAACCATAAGTTTGTTCATTCTCACCAAACCAAGAGCCCAAAACCTGTCGAGTAACCATAATTGGTTTCAAAACCAGTTTCTTGTTTGATAATTTTTCCATACAGTAGATATTATCCAAATGAAACGGCGCACACATCCCTCTCTCCATTTTCAAGCAGAACAGCTCATTAACAGTCTCCGCTCTAAAGTAATAGGAACTCTTCTTAAGTAAAAAGGACCTATAGTATTTTATCAGATCTGGGTAGCCAAAACCACCTTCTTCCACTTTCTGCATCAGTATGAATTTCGGAACACGAGGTCTTTTCCCAACTCCCCGCAAAAAGGTCTGAAAGAGCTTCTCAATATTCAATAATTGTTTTTATAAATCAACAAAGGAATGGATTGAATAATATACAATATTTTGGGCAACAGAACCATCTTAATGGCATTTATTTTAGCCCATAGAGTTAAGTTCAATCTTTCCCATTTCCTAATAATTAAAGTCATTTTAGCTAACACTTTATCCAGATTACATTGTATTATTTTGTTCAAATCACCAACCAGATAAATCCCCAAATAAGTGACGCCCCTAGGCGACCAGCCACAATTCCAGATGTCCCTAATTCCATTATCACATGTTCCAGACAACGGAAAAATCTCAGTTTTTTCCCAATTAACTTTGTGGCCCGACAGTTTACCGACCTCCTCAAACATGTCTGTCACCACAGTGCCACATGCTCCTGGATTGGACAACAAAATTAACATATCATCAGCGTAAGACAAGAGCTTAACCTCAACTTTCCCCACACAAATCCCCTTTATCACCTCACATTGCCTAATATATGCCGCAAGCAGTTCCAATGCTAAATTGAACAAAAATGGCGACAGTGGGCAGCCCTGGTGCGTACCTCTGGATAGGTGAAATAATTTTGAGATAACTCCATTAGTCAATAACCTAGCACTAACACCATTATGAATACATTTTATCATCATCATAAACACAGGTCCAAAACCCATCTGCAACAATGTATATTCCATGAATTTCCAGTTGACTCTGTCAAAGGCTTTTTCCGCATCGAAAAAACCAATAATTGTATCTGAGTCCTTTCCATAATGTGCCCCAATCACATCCAACACAGTCCTAATATTATCATATCCAAAACGCCCTGGCACAAAACCTACTTGAGACTCATCGATTAAATCATCTATACACGACTTCAATCTATTAGCCCATATTTTAGTGAAAATTTTCAAGTCCACATTCGGCAGTGAAATTGGCCTATAATTTTCACATCGCTTACTATCCTTATTTGGCTTTGGTATCACAATGAGCAATGCTTCTTTCATTGAATCACACATCTCACCCGACGTCATGAGTACATTATACACCTCACACAGGATAGGAGCCAAGTCAGCTTCAAATTTCTTATAAAATTCAGAAACTATACCATCTGGTCCAGGGGATTTACCTTCCTTCATTTGCGAGATCGCCAAGCTAACTTCAGACACATCAATCATATCCTCCAGCTGATTTCTCTTCTCCAAAGACAACTTGGTAAGCGTGATTTTATTAACAAATGCTGTTAAACTGTCAGCATCAGGCTGCCCATCTTCTCTATACAAATTCTCATAAAAACTTCTGAAGTGGTCACAAATTTCGTCGGATCTATTTAAAGTAACTCCAGTATCCGTCAGAATGGATGAAACATTCGTATCCATCATAGTTCCTTTAAGCTTATTAGCCAACAACCTTCCATTCCTATCTCCAAACTCCCAAAACCGTTGTTTTGAATAAAACATGCCCTTATCTGCCAAAATCTGAACATAGTCATTTACTTCAGACTCCAACTTCCTTAAACTTATCCTGTTTGTTTCAGAGTCATTACCAGCACAAGTATTTTGCATAGACCTCACCCCCTCTTCTAACTTCTTAAGTTCCTCCTGACCTTTCTTCCTAGCATTAGCTGTTCTGCTTATCAGTTCACCTCTAAGGATCGCCTTAAAACAATCCCAAACATATTTAACCCCAGCCGAACCTCTATTATCCTCAAAGAAACAACGAATGAAATCCTCCAAACCCGATGTAACAATATTGTCTTTAAGTAAAGCAGCCTGCATTCTCCATCTCCTAGATCCCTTATCCACCCTTCCAAAATTCACCTGCATATCAACCAAAGCATGATCCGAAATACACCTTTCACTAATATTTGAGCTCTCCACCTGATTAATTAACGTCTTACCCACGAAAAAATGATCTATCCTTGAGTAAGAATTATGGACTGGAGAATAAAATGTATATGCTCTTTCATTCGGATGAAGCTCTCTCCACACATCTGTAAGTCCATACTTAAACATTAATTCACACAATTCAGCACTTATCTTTTCCCCAGAATATCTACAATCAGATTTCCGATCTAGACTACTATTTATAACCACATTAAAATCCCCACCTAAAATAATCACCTCACCCTCCATCTTGTCCAGCAACAAATCCAACCTGGTGAGAAAATCAATAGTCGGCGAACACGGAGCATAAACTGTCCCAAATGTTATCATTTTCCCATTATAAACGATATCAAGTAGTAAAATTCGTCCCTCATCATCATCTAGTTTTTTTTTTACCGTCACTTGAAGACCTTTCCTAAATAATATACTTACTCCCCTTGATCTAGAATCATAATAATTAGAAATCAGCTGTGATTGTTAAAATGTTTACATATTGCAAAACAGGAATGGATAAAAAGACAAAGATAATGCATATAAGGCTCCTGAGAATTTGTGAATCCGAAATCGTACCAGATATTCCCCACTGGGCAAAGCACAGCCGAACCTAGCATTAACCGTTCCTGGCTCTGGGTGACAGACAGCCCAACCTTTCCCTGGACTTCCATCACTATCCTCCCTTTCGTGTCTTTCTTTTGTGTCTATCTTTCCTTGGCGGCAGCGACTCGCCCATGAAATGTCGCAGTTGTCTTACCAGCTACAGGTTAGACAGTGCTAGTGCCAGAGCGGGTCCAAATAAATGTTAATTGGTAAGGGCCACTCAGTGTTCTGCAACAAAAACAGCGTGAAGTCATCCACCCTTTTCTCAGTTCTCTTCCACTGGTGCCGCTGAAGGTAACAGTGGATAGTAAAGAGTGGACTATGCTGTTGATTCAAAGAGGAGCCCAGCACAAATCCAAGTGAATTCATGGGTAGAACATAACGCAAAACCCAGACCTAGCATCTTGCCTCCACATTCAGCCCAATAACACGAAACCCACACCTCTCATATCAGTTTTGTCAGGTACAGCACAGTGCGAAAAAATGATTTGGCCAGGATCACAAAGAATTTGAGAAGAGTCAGCACTTTAGACACTTTGCCACATATCTTTTCTTATTTATTTGATGAAAATATGCACTGGTGTTTGGCTTTGAAGAGACAAAAAAACCTCTGCTTTCTAGGGATAATTTATCAAGTACGTAAAGCACATCATAAACCGACCAGGAAAATAAATAACATTTTGTGAGGCCAGTCACAGGCCTGCATGCACACATGCCCAACACTCCATAGCTCTGGAGCCATCAGCACACCCAGGCCTGCAGGCTGATGTCCACCTTCATTACAAAAAAAGGCATGGGGCATGTGGAAGCAGTAGGCAAGAGAGGGGAGGACGTTGTTTGCTACGTTCTCCTTTTTGGAGCCCCAGTCAGATCCTACTTGCTCGGCTGGAGGTGGAGTGAAGGACACATTGTTTGATGGTGTGAGGATTGAGTGGCGCAAGGACAGGCAGTGCGAGGGGCTTGAAGTAGATGGGGCAACACTCTGAGTTAGTTTGGGGCACATCAACAGGGTGTGAGGAGCTGAGGCACGTGGACAGACAGCGTGACACATTATAAACACATGGACAGGCAGTAGAAGGAGCTTTGAGAACATGCACAATGAGGACTTTGGAGTAATACGACAGAGTAGCACATGCTTTGGCACATAGTGTGAGGGACTGGTTTATACATGGACAGTGTGAGGAATCTGTGATTGTTGGACATAGAGTTTTAGGGGCTTGGGACATGAACAGACAGGGAAAATTGATGAACTTGGACAAGGCAGTGTGAGGAGTTTCAGACATGTTCCTGGGCACTGCGAGGAGCATACAAGACAGTGTTGTGGGGATTCGGACATATGAACAGGTCGTGTGAGGAACATGAACAGAGTGTGAGGCTTTGTGGGCACATCAAAAGAGAGAGGCAAATGGCAGACAATATGAGGTGGTTGGGGCAGGGACGTTATTATGGGAGGGTAAAAAGGGCACTTGCCCAGGGCCCCACCTTGGAGGGGGCCCCACAAGGCTGCCTGATCTAAAGAAGTAAGATTCCTTTGTTCACCAGACTTAAATAGCACACACAAGGTATTGTATTGCATGGTGCTGAGGCTCGAAACCTATTGCCTTTCTGTTTTGGAAAATACATTTGACCTCAATCAATTAATCATGTAATGCTTTCTGTGTTCAATGTGGTATATATAGTTTTTGTGTTCCTTGTGGCACACCTCCTGTAGCATTCTTTCCTTCCTGTGGGAATTATGTTGATCATGTGCAATAGCCACATTTGGAATGAATACTAGTAAATTGAGTGCCACAATGGTTCAGAAGTTAGCTAAGTGTGTTAAGCACTTATTGCAGTGATGTGTTCCTATGCAAGATTAGAATAGTACATTCCTGTAAGGCTGGCTGAGTCTTTCCTATGTCTGAAGATTATAAACCTGTCTGCATATGTACTTGGTCTTGCAGCACAACAGGTGCTATTATCAGCAATATACCTACACTAGATTGGGGCTGCTATAAAAACGAACATGTCATGCTTATGGTGAAGGTCTAGAAATTGGTTGCTCAGATGGGGTGTTGTAAAACCTAGGCAATCGCCTCCAACGATGAGCATAAACTGTTAGTCCAAGAGATGAATAAGTATCAGAGTTTGGAACCAAAGCATTCATGCTTGTATCCTGGCTTTGCCAGCAGACAATACAGTGACCCTGGTCAAATCATCTAAAATCCCATACATTATTGTGGTGTCCAGTTAAAGTTACAAAATCAAAAGGATCGAATGCCAAAGGTGAGAGTGCATTCGACCTAAAACAAAAGGATTGATTTAAAATAAAAATGTTTTATATTTTTTTTTATTTAGTATAGGCAAAAAAAGGTGTTTTTACACCAAAAACAAGGGTTCAGGGGGGGGAAACCCCCCGCTGCAAAAAAAAAAGGTGATCCTTTTTTTCGGTCGAATTGACTCGACCCTTTTGTCATTCGACCCTTTTGAGTCGAAACTTTAACCTATAACCCATTATTGTACTGTCTTCTGTGAAGTTGCCTCCTCGCATGCTAGTGGCATCGTTTATCCCATTACTTGATCTTTCTTCTGATGTAGGCCATTTGAGTGGTAAGGGGTGGTAGACAGAAGGGAGCAGACCAGATGGTGAAGGGCTCGTGCAAGCATATTTTAAGGTCTGCTCGTTTGACACAAAAAACACTTTGCATTTTTGTAAAAGCCAAAGTATTTTCTGCACGTTTATAAATGACCATTTGACAGGTCAGTGTTTTGGAAGTATGTAAAGCTTTAACATACAAAAGACCAACCAAGAGGAAATCTGTTAAATCACACTGTTTGGTATGCTGGGACTTTTATACATCTCTTGATGCTAGAATCATTCTTCTATAATATTTTGTTTTAAAGAATTCTCATGTTTGGTAATGTGCTGTGTGTACTTTCCAAGTCAGTTTTATAAAATGAGATTATTTTCGTTCATGATAATGAACGTGTTCAAATGCAGAGTTGGCACAAATACCAGCTTCCCCCTTACCCAATGTGTGATCCTAGGCATATCATTTAATTTTGCATTGCCTTGCCTCTCGAAATTGCCAGCCCCTAAACCTTAAAACATTGTCAGCCCTTCAGAGAGATTTCCTTCTCAGGGTATGATCTTCAAAACAGCCTCACTCATGGTTTCACTTGCTATAGTGTTGCTTGCACTAGAATAGTGAGCATTGATATAGTGCACACCACAGGCACTTTATTCTTTTGATCTCTAATGGCAATACTATTTGAAAACTATGTCCCACTTATAATCTCAGTCTGTCTGGATACAGACACCTTCCTGGTAGCTCCTAATCTGCATCCACTATCCATGCTATGGTACGTGTAGCTTTCTCCTTCCTACCAATTAGTCTGCTCTATCCATGCTTGAGCACGTTTGCATTCTGTGAGGCAGCACATGTGAGATCTCTGTCTATTCTGGGTTACATGTGCCTTTTACATACAGTCCTGCATTGATACTACAGGCTGCATACCTTCCCGGATTCTGTTGATATAAAGTCTCCTGTATCTATGCTAGAACTGAAGTAACCTCTTCGTAGACTGATGAACAAGTAGCATTTGAAGGGTAACATTATCAGTCTGATTAGAGCAAGAATGAAGAGGGTAAGGGGACTAAAAGGGAGTAAACATCCTTATTTTTAATGCTGTGAGGCAGCATATCAACCTATGGGTTGTGATTGCGGTGGGTGGTGGGGGGGGCGGGTCAGATATTCTTGATCACTTAATTCCTTTGGTTTGGTGGAGGGGGGCCCCAAAGAAGTCCGTGCCCAGGGCCCCAAAAGTGCTTAAGATGGCTTTGGGTTGGGGCATATGGACAAGCAGTGCGAGAAACTGCAAACATTTGGGCAGTCATTGGGACGATCATCAAGAGCCAGTGTGAGGCGCTTGTAGTTGCATGGTGGACTTAACCCTCCAACATCATCACTCAGTGACATTTCACTGAACACTACTGCCCAGGTATGACTGGTGGTTTGGCTTCCAGTGTGCGCATGCTAGTCCTGTATTCACTTTTTTAGCATTTCATTTTGTACAGAGTGCAGGGGAAGAATGTACAGGGGTTGGTGGGATAACAATAAACAACACTGCAAAATGTGCTGTGCTACAGAACCACAATCGCTACCTGTGGAAGACCCAGAGAGTTTGATCAACTATTTTAGTTGATTCTTTTTTCAGTTTTGATTATAATGTGGCACTTCAGCACCACCTATACAGACACAATGATTTACATAGCAGTACCGACAAAAGGAGGTTGGATGGAAGGAGGGACACAGTCTGTGGGTATTTTGCTTTTTTACCCATCCATTGACCTCCCATTACCATCCTTGGAGAACCACAATTGGACATTGTATGTGATAGCAAGATATCAGAGTTGTTTAGTATCACCAGATGAACAGATCAGGGAGGATTAGTCTCTCACATACTTCTTGCTACTCATACAGAACATTTGGCTGAATATGTGTGGAATGAGGAAAGACTAAAGGGTGTTAGTTTCAAGGGCTAGTCAAGCAAGAGGCTATTATGTGAAGCTGAGTCCGTTATACTGTGGGCAATGGTTTATGAATTCTGGAGATTTTCAGGCTATAGGGTGAATCAGGAAAAGATGAGGATTTTGGTTTTTAAAAAGAAGCAGATCCCTCCAATAAAACACGCTTTAAATACTCAAAGGTGTGCATGGTCAAAGAATGGGGAAGGGTATTTGAGCTGAATTATGGAAAGTGCTTAGAAGATGGTGGCACTTAAATCATATATATTGGGTAGAATCTAGCTAGTCAAGATGATGGTGATTCAAAGAGGTCTACTTTTCTTCTAAACATTACCGGTATCACTTCCTAATAGTTGTTTTTGGTAAATTGCAATCAACATTGAGAGCCTTGCTTAGGGAGGGGAAAAATGCGAAGCTCTAAAGGACCACACTGAAATAACACAAGTGTGTTTTCTACCAAGCTTTTTTTAGCTGCAAGGGTAGGCGGTGGTCTGTTGCCACTAGTCAAAGGATTGGTGGGTACACAGCAAAAGTTTTATTTTGTTAAGCCAGAAACAGATAAGTTGAAGAAAGTTAACTTTTGTCAAAGAGGGTGGAAAGGTGTTGTGAGGCAAACATATACAAGGTATTTTAGTTTCACCACTGGACAGCCAAACTACGAACAAAATGTTTACGGAATTAAATATAGTTCAGTTCAGTTTTTATTGATATACATATAACAAAACAAATGTTTTATATATCATTTCATTGACATTTACATTTACAATTATATACCTAAAAACAATTTTATCTTTAGAAGCAACACAATTAACACCCTAATATTGGTACGGAAACACCTGAATAACAATTTCATTGCCAAATACATAGTTCATTGGTTCTCACATAGTTCATATAAACATATTACAATAATCTCATATAATCAATCAATACAATGTAAAATCAGTACAATTTTGGTATAAAATAACACCATAAAATACATTAGAATTATGTCATTGCCACTCATAAACAGTGCCCATAGACTCTCAATTTCATCGGGGTTAAAATTGTTGTTATAGGATTTCATGTTTCTATACCGGAGTACATATAAACTTTCAGATACAATTAGTAAGTGGTGTAGTGTCTCAATTACATTGATACCGCACAAGTGACAATAACGACTGGCTTGTGGAATACAGTTATATGCGCTTTTAATTTCCAATGCCTCAGATGTATTAAATTTCAAAAGGAGGTATTGTCGCACTGTTTGTGGGCTAGGGTAGGCTTTGATGTAATTCGGGATTTGCCTACGCAATATACGTTCATTACAATAAATCCCACTGCTGATTGATAGATCAGTTAACTGCTTTTCATAACTAACCTCTGTGAGTATATTTTTTAGGGTCGCCTTCACAGAGTATATACTCATTCGGTCATATGACGACATTTGGCAAGCCCACTTATTGTGGAGTTTTTTCATCTCGCCAAATACGCCAAACATAGTTCGCCTGATAAGTTTCAAATATGCAGACACATAAGCACTTGTGATAGTATCTGTCTTTAGGCGTAACAGCTTTTCAAAATTTAATACACAATGGTTAATAAACACGTGGGAGATACCTGTCATATCAAATTCCATATATAAGTATTCTACACTTACACTTTGTGGTAGACGGAACAGTTTTCGAAGCAGGGAGGCTTCAAGTCGCTCAACCTGTTTAACAAATTTGTGTCCCCATATAATAATTGCATACAGTATTATTGATCTTATCTTTGCGATATAGATGGTCAATATCTCTGATATCGAATAGCCACTATTCTTTCCAATAAAAATGCTTAGAGCATTAGTAGCAATATGACATCGAGCGTTAAGTGCGGTCCAGTGGGCTTTCCAAGTCAATCGATCATCAACTATAATCCCCAGATATTTGTAGGTTTTGACTTGTTCTAATGGTTTCCCGGACATTAACCACGTATATTTTTTAGGGCAACATTTTTTTGTAAAGACCATCACTTTACTTTTATCAATGTTGATCAATAGACCATTAAGAGTACAATAGCAACTCAGTGCATCCAACATTAACTGAAGACCTGCCGGTGTGTAGTCAAGCAGTATAAGGTCGTCGGCATAAGCTAACCATCCTACTGTTACCCCAGAGATTTTCACTGGATTTGCTGCGGCAATGCTGAAAACCCTATCCATATCTGCCAAATACAAATTGAATAGTATCGCCACAACCATGCACCCCTGTTTGACACCACTGGTTGTTTTCATCGGCACGGAAAATCTGCCTGGCGCATTCAGACGGATGCGTACAGTGGTGTCAGAGTGCAGTAACATCAGCATCCTTAAAAGTCCTGGGGGGATTCCCCAGTCAGTCAGCTTTTGCCATAACCTATTTACCTGCACGGTGTCAAACGCGCAGAGAAATCAATATATGCGCAGTACACATCAAGTTTACGCCTGGTCCAAGAGTGTTCAATAGCAGTGGAAAGTAACAAAAGCCCATGTGTTGTACTTGAGTTAGCACAAAATCCAATTTGATTAGGAGGTAATATTTGTTTCTCGGTAATCCACACATTTAGTTCTTGTAATAGGACTTTGGCAAATATTTTCAATGATGTGTCGAGCATTGCGAGCATCCTAAAATTACCTGGACAATCCCATGCTCCTTTTTTGTGGACTGTTAATATATTGCTAGTTTGGCACGATGGCGGTATTACTCCCGTTATTCCTATATGGGTGAAAAGTTGGTACAAAGCAGCAGCCCATAGTTATGGTTGTTGTTTCATAAGGATATTACACACACCATCTGGCCCTGCGGCTCTAGAATTTTTCAGATTAGAGATTATCTCCATTATGTCCAATATCATTGCCCCACACTCCCAAGGGGCAGAAGGGATGGGAGTGATGGAGGTAGGAGATATGGCTCAACCTAAGGTGTCACCGATATGGGATTGCCATTGTGGTTCAGAGATACAATTAATTGTTAATGGACGCTGTTTCACCTGTCGAAGCAGTTGCCATATGCCAGCAGAATCGCCAGATGTGGCCTTTGCTGCGATCTGCTGCCCTAATTGCGCACTGCACGACACCCTATGTTTAGATAGCCATTTGTTATAATTCCTTTTTACAGTTTTGATTTGTAGGGAAACATCTTCAGATTTAGAACATGGTATATTCTCAGTTAATATAAGTTGGATCTCGTTTCTCATTTTTGACTTTGTAAGAGGATTCAATTCAAAACTACAGCTAAGTCAATGCCTAGTCTGGGATACTGAATGGAAACCCTTATTGATATATCTTCATGTCCAGTTCATGAGTTCTGGATGACTACCTCTATATAACACCCCTCTCTTGGAATCCCCCTGACCCCACTGAGCCAAGAAGTAGTTCTGTTTTGCAAGTTTAAACGGTTTATTTGATAATTTAAACAATATATATATATATATCACACTTTATAATAAATTAATAATTGAATATCACACTTAATCTGAGCAGTAATCAATAATGGATAGTCCGGCACTAGCACACCTCTTTATAATCAATGATGAGTGGTTATAGGATGGATACCATAGCAACAATACTTTTATGGTTTCAAATGAATGCAATGTGGAATGAAATGCAGTACAGAAAATAACTTGATAGGATTTCAGCAAAAGACAATGTAATCACTTTCTTGGACAATTCACCCCCCCTTAATGCAATGTTAGGAGATGAATAGAATGAGACTCAGTTCTTAGGAATGCAATCAAATAGAGTTCAGTTCAATTCCCCCCCAGCAGCTTATACAACAGATAGGAGTTTTGAAACACAGACCCAAGTGCTTTGAATATGGGGACAATGCAGTGAGAAATATGCTGAAAATGGTTTTAATTCCCTTTAGGAGGTTCAGGGTGAGTGAAATATACCTGGGATGAGTTCAGGCTCACTTTAGCAAGGATCTAGGGATGGTTCTTAAGAGGCAAACGAAATTTAGTAGTTCAGGCAAAAGCAGCTATCTTTTTACAAGTAAAGAAATCGGGCCAAATCGCAAATCGCGGCAAAATTTGCGGGTGCGAGAATCGGGATTACGGAGAAAGTATAAGGAGTAGGAAGTCGGTTCTAGGCTCATTGAAAAGCTGAGATTCTAAGCTTTCAGAGGAAAAAACCAAGTTCCTAGCCCAAACGGTTTCAGAGATACGGACGATTAAATAAAGGTAGTTTTTCGGATTTGAAATTTTAAAAGTTCAAAGCGACAGGTTACAGCTTGCAGCTAGAAAATGACAGGTGACAGCTTTGCAAATGAAAGGTGACAGTTAGGAGGCAGTTCTACTTAGATTAAAATAGTTTGGATTAGATTATTTTAACTGAGAGATTGGTTCTGCACAGTTCTGCTAGGTACTCTTTTTATTTAGAAATAGGCCTCGCCACGGATCTGGTCAGGTTTTGGACTGGACTCCGGTTCTGGTCTCAGCACTTCACAGTGATCTGGGTCAGCTCTTTGGTTCTGCGAACAGCGGTCTGGGTTAGCTCTGCTCTGCTGGTCTAGCCTCTCTGGATTCTCGATACTGCTCTGCTTTCTAGGTACTGCTACAGGTTCTGGAGATTGATGGATTTGAAGTCTGGATCTCTGGATGTGAAGTCGTCGATCAGCATGCTCTGCAGCAAATGGAATTCAATGTCCTCTCTAGCTTCCAGTGGCTCTTTTTATGTCTTTTGAAAGTGGGTGTGTGGGCAGCATCACTAGCCAGCCCCTCTTTCAACTTGTCATTGGCCCAATTCTCCCCTCTCCCATGATTGGGGAAGGAACTGTGAGTCAGAGTGATGCTGTAGGTTTTATGGGTCAGAGGATCCTCCCCTGGTCAGTTTGCCCACAAATCTATATTTGATCAAAATACACATTTCTCAAATACATAGTGGTTTGTCATTGCATGTACATATTACCTATCACATATCACATGAGGTAGTCTCTGTCCCAAATCTGCTCTTCCTGAGGGCTTGCATTCAGAAACGGCAACATTTTCGATTTTAGTGGGTTCTGCGACATCAGATTTTTCTCCAGATTTATGCACATGTACACGGCCTGTCCATACATACTCCAGTAAATTCCCATGTCTCTAGCTTAAACACAGAGTCTGTAGTATACATAAATAGCAGGGTTTTGCCCCAGAACATCACACAAATTCCCAACGCGTCTTAAAAGGTGCACAGAAAAATCACAAGAATTATGGTATCATTTAAATAATTTTGACAAGTCCGCACTGTGAGTTATACATCTTTCTTAAAATCATATTCTGGCCAACAGGGGTGTGTCTTTTCAGGTCACATGGTGTAGAAACCAGTTTATCCAGTTTCTGCCAAGCTCAGAGACCCTGCCCCTCCCAGCTTCTGCCAAGAGGAAGCTATTTTACGGCCACCCTAATAAACCATCTGCCTGGGCCCAGGACAGGCCTTTGTTCAACTCCCTGTAGCTGCTCCACCCCTAATCTAATCAGAGAGGTGACAACTCCTTTTGGCAAGGGGAAGAGTGGCTGAGCAGGTTTTAACTCCTGTGGGGGTAGATGTCAGGCAGAATTCAGTTTCATTAAGCCAGGTTTCAGATAAAATGTCACTTTTTGTTCCCCAGTTTGAGTCAAGACAATTTTTACATATGCAGCTAGAATGCTGATTCTAAGTTCAAAACTATGACATTTCAACAGTGACAAACTATGTGACACTCAAAGTAGGTCACTCAGTTAATTTAAACATTTTTGATTTTTGGTAGTTTTAAATCCAGTTTCAGTTAGGCTGCTGCAGACCTGCAGAGCTCAGCAAGTCTTGTTATGAAAATTGTTTAGGGGCTCTTCAACTTCCCAGATTTAGTATGCACACATACTTCATTCTGCCAGATGTCCGCTGGTGTTCAGTGAGATTTTTGGATGTGTTGCAATGTTTGAAAATAGGCATTTTGAGCTGGCATTCAGGGAAACAAAAGGTGATTTTAAAGTGCAGTTTTTCCTTTGGCACACATTTCACTCATGGCACCCCGGCCCATCCTGCTCGCACTGGTGGGTGGCAAGTTAGGCAACCATTTTAGTGTGCGCAAACTGCGTGGTTCTCCTGGATTCTGGCGCACTTGTGGGCTTTTTGGCCATCTTGGATTTTCTAAGCCCACAGCGCCAAATGTTGCAGCATGATAGCTCAAACGTGGGTCAGGACACCCAACAAAGACCCCCCACGCGACTGCACTTCGAATTTGAGTCGATGGGGAGTCGGGTGCACAAGGGTGATGACCCACGCACTGGTATGTCCGCATAATCTTCTTCCAGTTCTGCAAATGGCACAGTTCAGCATCTTTTCCTCCATCCGGTCGGATCGATCGGTTCTCCTCGCCGGTCCTGATGGGAAGATTGGGCGGTACCCCGGGCCCCTCGGATCGTCCTCCCAGTCTCTGGATCGTCCTCCTTGGCCAGTCTCCAGGTTTTCTTTCTCCTAGGACGACAAAGGAAGAGCGGCAATACCTATTCATAGACATTTTTCCCCCACCATTGATATAGTGGGGTGGCATATAAATTTATAGTCAAAACATATGAACATGCACATTTCTTTTTGCATTCAAAAACGAAAACACCCACATTGAGAAACTCAGAATTTGATAGGCGATATGTAGGATATTTTAAGTTAGAACTGAATTAGAGGATTCCTCCAGTTGTTGCAGAGTGTGCCTGGGATGGCAACACTTCAACTGGTTAATGTGGACCCACTTGTCTTCCCCCTCTGCCAAACCGCCTTTGGGGATGCGGATCTTGTAGGCCACAGGGGAGATCTTGTCGATAATCTCAAAGGGTCCCTTCCATGTAGGCAAACATTTTCGCTGTTTGCCTGGTTCCTTTGGAAATTGTATAAATAGACCCCGTCCCCCACCTGATATTCCTTCCTGGAAGTTTTCAGGTCATAGTGGGTCTTCATACTCTCGGCTGATCTTTCTAGATTTCGCTGAGCATAGGCAAAAGCATGCTGAAGGTGTTTCCTTAAATTCTCCACATACTCATGAGTTGTGGAGGCATTTATCAACGTTTGCTCTTGGGTTCTGTAGAGCAAATGCTGAGGAAGCACCATCTTGCGTCCAGTCATAAACTCAAATGGTGACATTTTGGTTGCAGATGAAGGGGTAGATCTGATGGCCATTAGGAACAGAGGTAATCGGATATCCCAACTTGGCCCAGAATCTGCCACAAACTTCTTTATTATGCTCACAATGGTTCGGTTATATCTCTCTACTGCCCCAGAAGAAGCTGGCCTGTAAGCAATGTGTAGCTTTCTCTTGACCCCCAGTATCTCCCACATCTTTGTTATTACTTCACTGGTGAAGTGGCTTCCCCTGTCTGACTCAATCCTTTGAGGTAGACCAAAACGGGAAAAGATGTGGTTAATCATCAGGGCAGCTGCTGTTTCTGCCTTGCAATTTGGGGCTGGGAGACATTCCACCCACTTGGTAAACAAGCATGTAACGGTCAACATGTACTTGTTTCCTCTAGACGAGCGAATCACCGGGCCTACAAAGTCGATTTGCAAATCTGACCATGGCAGAGTCATCCCCCTCTTTTGGAGGGGTGCACGGTGCGTGAGGGATGATGGCTGAAATTGTGCACACACAAGACACCCCTTCAAGTATTGGTCAAGGTCCTGCCCCATGTGTGGCCAGTATGCAACCTCTCTTAAGATTTCCAGTGTTGTGTGAAACCCCCTATGACCGGCGGTGGCCGCATCATGGGCGTGACTTAACATCAGGCTTCGGAATGAGGTAGGAACCACCCACTGATTGTGGCCAGCTTTGGATTTCCTTACCAGCAAACCGTCTTGGATTCGGAACATTTTTGGACATTTCATCAACACTCTTAGGTCCTCTTTCCCAATGTAATCGGTATCCGTCAGGGGAAAGTTCTCAGGGTCCTCAAGGTGTTGGTAAAACTTACCGATAATTGGATCCCCCTTCTGAGCTGTAATCAAATCAGCATCAGGGGTCTCCTTGCTCCATTGGGCAGTTGAGAGATCATTGTGAGCATTTGTCTGGGACCTAGTGATAGCAGTGACCTGGATTTCCCCCAACAGGGACTCAATCTCAATTAGATCCCCTTGGATGGCCCCGGTTTTGGCCAGCTGATCAGCTAAGTCATTTCCAGTTTTGTCTGGTCGCTCTACTTTGGAATGACCCTTGATCTTTTTCCAGTAGATGGTCATCCCATTCGATGTGACCAGATCATCAATGTTTTGGATCAACTTCCCATGTTTCAAGGGTTTGTTGTTAGCACATAACATGCCTCTGGTTTTCCAATTAACCAGGTGCTCCACGAACCCGTTCCGTACATAATCCGAATCTGTGATTATGACCAGTTCGTGGAGTTGATGCTGGACAGCAGTGAGGATGGCCTGATGCACAGCCATCAATTCTGCCACCTGACTACTTCGGGGACCAATTTTGTATCCAGCGGAGGGTTCTGGGGACTCATTCACCCATGCATTCCCTACGCCGGCCACCAGTTCTTTCTCCCCGTTGTTGTCAACATGGTAAGAGCATCCATCCACATAGACAGTGGGCATTCCCTCATACTTGTCCTCTTCAAAGACTTTGTGTGGGGAATTAAGGTATGCCTCCATGTTGTCCTTGATTTTTAGACTTTCGTCCTCGAGACAGTTTTCTCTGGCACAATCATGCAAGTCAGCCAGACCTTGCGCGAGGGGACTCTTCTTGTTTTGGCCATATCTGACCTCCACAGGAAAGCCTTGCATTGACAGAATCCAGGAAGTAATTCGGGAATTACTCACATTTCCGGCCCGGATTCTGTCACTTTGGAGATATTGCAGAGGCTGGTGTGGAGTCTCCACTATGATGTGTTCCCCCTGGATAAACGGGCGGTAATTCTTCAATGCCCACACCGTTGCCAGGAGTGCCTTCTCACAATCGTTGAATTTTTCCTCCACAGAGGATAAAGTTTTGCTCGCATAGGAGATTACTTTATTGACCTTGTCATGCTTTTGGTATAATACTGCCGTCAAGCATGTATTCGAGAACCCTGTCTCCAGGAAGAACTCCTTGTTTCTGACAGGGTAAGCTAGGCAAGGCGCTTGTGAGAGGCTTCTTTTGAGTTGACTTACTGCCTCGGCTTGTTCTGGACCCCATTCCCACTTGACCCCCCCCCTTCAGGAGATGAATCAGGGGTCTGGTGATCTCTGCGTAGCCCTCAATGAACTTTCTGCTGTAATTAGTCAGTCCAAGGAGGCTCCTTAGTTCCCGCAGAGTTGTGGGGTCTTTCAGTTTCAGGAGTGCTTCCACCTTCTTTTCCTCGGGACAGAGACCCTGAGGAGTAATCTCATGCCCCAAGAAATTAACACGGGTTCTACACCACTGTGCTTTCTGAAAGGAAAGTTTTGCTCCAGCGGCCCTCAACTGGGTCAGAACATAACGGATCTCCGCTATGTGTTCCTCCACAGATGAACTTTTGATGAGGACATCATCTACATAAGCCAGGTTACCCCTTGCACCCAGGTCGGGCATGGCCTTGTGTAGGAAAATGTTGAATTCATTGCCGAAGTTGAGGTATCCGAAGGGAGTCCGGGTCCATGTGTACTGCTGGCCCCCAAAGGTAAAAGCCAGCTTGTATTGGTCCTCCCTACTGACAGGCACGGTCCAGTATCCATTGGTCAGGTCTATTGCAGTGAATACCTGTGACCCCTGGATCTGGGCCAGCCCTTGGTCAATGTAGGGCAGAGGCCATCGGGAAGTATGGACCCGTTTGTTGAGCTCCCTAAGGTCGGCGCAGAGTCTCCACTGGCCGTTTGGCTTCAGTATTCCCAGCACCGGATTATTGAAGGTGCTGTGTATTGGACAAATTATTCCCCGGGACTCAAGGTTCTTAATTATTTCAGTAAGGGACTCCATGGATGCGAGAGGCAAACGATATTGCTTCACAAACACTGGAGTCATGCCAGGGTCCGTGGGGATTGTTGTTGTGTGGATGTCGGTGCGACCACAGTCATATGAGTCTACCGCAAAGAGATCTTGGAAATCCAAGAAAACTTGCTTCAACTTTTGCTTTTGTTCCAGAGTCACACAGGCATCAGCTAGGTTGACTCTCTCTTCCACCATCTGCCTGACGCCTGGAAAGACTTCTGGTATGGCTATCTCAGCGGTCTCCTCCAGCTGGGTGGAGAAGTCCCTGGTCAGAGTGCTGATTTGGACTGGAGGCTTCAGGTGTGAAAGGCAGCCCTCATGGACCTGGAAAATCACCTCATCCCTCCTGAAGTCACAAGTCACATCTTCCTTACCATAGGGGCAGGAAGTGTACACCAGGAAGTTCCCCCCATGCCGGGTAAAAATCCTGTCTGGTGTTGTATTGTCCTCACTGTCACTGTCAAAACAGTCCTTGGGGATTGGTCCTAACAGTTCATTTCCTAAATCGATGGAAAAATGTCGGTCATCAACCGCCATTCCAATAATGGTGCCTGCGGCTAGAGTAATACTCTTTAAGTCGCTGTTATCCACCTCTATTAGAATGGTGTCATGTTCTATGTTGACTAATGGAGTTGGGTTTACCCCCAACCCTTGCTGTTGGAAAGAAGCGTTTAGATGTATGTAAGCATCAGGGTTTTTCAAATGTTGTCCTCTTTTAGCTTTCACTTCCAGGGAGAATTGTCGGGTCCTTTCTGGGATGGTGACCTCCTCTTTGATCTGAATTTCAACTGCATAAGGTAGCAATTGAGCTGACCTAAATGCTTTTTCTGGATCATCAAAGCCCATGGGATTATCTGCTAATCGGGACCAAGCTTTGAAGTTTATTAGGTCCAAACTAATGGCAAAGCGATTGAGAATGTCACTGCCTAAGTAAAAGGCGGCAGTGACGTCTCGCACGACCCAACAATTATGGACTATGCTCTTGTTGCCAATGGAGATTTTGAGCATACACCTGCTTGGCAGGAGCTGTTTGGAATTAGGTGCTTCCAGGTCCATTTCCCATTTGTCTATCAGTTTGAATGTGGGAATGGCTGGATCTTTTGGGAGTTGGCGGAACATGGCTTCGCTGATGAAGCTCTTACCGTTGTTCACACACACTCGAGTGAGAACAGAGTCCTTCCCATCATTTAACTGAACAGGGATGAACAACTGCTCTCCAATTTGCTGAATATCAGCCAGGCTCTGAGCTGATTTCACATCATTCTGGACTATAAGAGTGGGAGTTTCTGATTGTGGATTAGTAAAGAATTTCAGGGTGTTTCCTTCCAGTGTGGAATACCACCTTAAACTGGAAGGAAGGTTGATTTTCAGAAATAGAGAGGACCCCCTATCACCAGTCTGTTGTCCTACCGCTATTACTGTCACGTCGGGAGTTTGGTTGTTCTGGAAGTGAAATTCGACTTGGTCAGATTTTTGTTCAACCATGTGGCAGGTGCCGTTTAAACTAACATGGTTGACACTCTGTTTTAATTTTATCGGTCGGCTAATCTGGGTCCAGAGGACCTTGTTTACACAATCTATTAGGGGTGACAACCTTCTCAAGAGGTCATTCCCTAGTAAACAAGGGGTGCCCTCTGGAGTCACTATTATGACCGGGTGTTTCACCTTGTGTCGCCCAATTTTAATGTCCAAGTCTGCAGTCCCCTCAACTGGAATCTGCTTCCCGTCAAAGTTCTGCAGTTGTCCAGGAAGAGAGGTGAGAGGAATACGGTAATTCTCCCCCCTTCCGGCATTTAGTTCCTCAAAGGCCCTTTTGGACAGAAGGGTAGCTTGGGATCCAGTGTCCACCAGTGCCAAAGAATTGTACCCTGCCCCTGTACTTGCACCGGGGCATAGTATCTTCCCTCCTTCTCCT
Organism: Ambystoma mexicanum; assembly: GCF_040938575.1. Taxonomy (NCBI): domain Eukaryota; kingdom Metazoa; phylum Chordata; class Amphibia; order Caudata; family Ambystomatidae; genus Ambystoma; species Ambystoma mexicanum. Next base: position 837,401,429 of record NC_090923.1, read on the forward strand.
CAACAGGGCACAGATAATGCACATTTTTGGACAACTGGTGGGCTAACTTTCTGGTTTTGGACATTGCTAGAGAAGAGATTTGGGCAGAATTCTGTGGAGAGCCTTGGGAATCTGAAAGAAAAAGTTGGCAACTGGAGATCAGAGCCATTGTGGGTTCCCCTGGTTCCGGTTCTGGGCTGCCCCCCCCTTCTTGGAGGCAGTCACCAGGATGGGTTTGAACCAGGGGATTTCGGTATTGTGGGTTCTGGGATGAGATGATGGGCGGCGGTAGCTCAGTCTCCATATCTCCCCAGTCTGGATTGGAATCCCTTGGGACCCATTTTTCCTTGGGAGGAGTTCCCCCATCTCTGAAGGAGAAGGTCCTTTCCCCAGGATCCTCTGAGGATCCCTCTCCCTCAAATTGGACGACCTGTACCTCCTCCACAAAGTGGGTCTGTTTGGGTCCTTTGTTTCTCCTACCCCCCTCTGCTCCTTGGGAGGCAGGCTTTCAGGGGTAGGAGATTTTGTTTCCGGTTCCTGGTTTTCTAGGAGCTGTTTACAAGTTGGGAAGGAAGCTTCCTCCAAGGCTTTACACCCCCCTTCCCCTTGTGCCTCCTCCCTGGGAACCGGTGTGTTATCGGGGTGCTGCCCCCGTCATTGTTCTGGAGCACCAGGTCCCGAGTTTGGGGCATTCTGTGGTGGCATGCTCATCTGAGGGTTCTGTTGAGCCCTCAGTATGTGACCCAGATCTCGTGCCATATTTTGGACCTGGCGCTCAAGTTGTGAAACCCGCTCAGGCTGATACGGGGCTCTATTTTCTCCCCTGGGCTGATCCCGGGAAGGGTAGCTATCCCTTCTCTGGTAGTACCCCTGGTTGGGAAGATTTTGGTACCCCTCCACCCTTGGCCTCCCCTCTCCCGGATTAGGTTGTCTGGGCTCAGGGAATTGGGGAAAGAAGGATGGATGATTTTGGGGCTGGAAATTGGGTGGATACCTGGGGAAAAAGTTCTGCCCAGGATTTGGAGAATTTCTGCCCTCCTGGGGGAAGTTAGGAGGGAAGTTCCCCGGGTCAGGTGCTTGGCTGGATCCCCCCCCTTGGGCTGAAGGAGTCCACACATAACCCAGGATTGGTCGGTTTCCCTTGTAGCGGGGACTTACATAGTCAGGGGAGCGGGGGACCCCATTTGTGGGACTACCTCCTCGACTCCCTGTCTGTGACTGGCCTGAGGGCCTTCTGGGCTGTGAATTATTAGGTGCAGGTAGGTTTTTAGGCCCCCCCATCTCCAAATCCAAAACGGGGGTGACCTTTACCTCTGCCACCTTGGCAGCAGCAGGGGTGCTGTTGGTTTTGGGATTTTTCTGGGTATTGCTTTTATTTTCTATGGGCTTCTGCACCTCATATATCCGGGTAGCCTGTTCAATGACCCAGTCTAAAGATCTTTTCCCATGAAAATCTCTCACGAGCTGGGTCATTATATATTTGGGCAAGGCATGGAAAAATGTATTGACAAATTCTCTGCTGTCTGTGCGCACCCTTCTGGTGGTCTGCGCAAAGGCACGTTTCAGTTCTTGCACAAATTCTTGTGGGGCCTGATCCTCCCCACAATTGTAGGCTGCCTTGCGTGCCTCTTGAGGATTTCTGTGAACAGAAAAATGTTTCAAGATGGCCGCCCTATAGGTGGACCAGCTTAAATGATTTTGGTCCTCGAGGCCAGCAAAGAAACTGGAGTATTCTGGGGAGAATGTCCATTTGACGTACTGGATGCAGCTACTGCTGTCCTTCAAATGGAAAGTCTCCATCATTTGCTCATAGAGCTCCAAGTGTTCCCATACGGAATACTTGGCGTTCTTATGATAAGACGTGATAACACTCCTTATTGCCTTTATTTGGTTCAATGGGTCCTTAAGCAAGGCCCTTTTTGCCTTATTGGCCTTTTTGGTTCGGGTAACCCTGGTCCATTCATCCTCTGACTCAGAGGCACTGCTCCCAGAGGTTCCTGTCTGATCTTCCAGGTTTTCCCAGATTCTGTGAGCCTGGGAATGGCTGGCAGAATGTGGGGACCTGGTCTCCTGTGTCCTGCGCCATTCAGAGGATTCTTCAGATTCCTCTTTGCTGCCAGGTTTTGATGGGTACCCCCCCCACTGACCTAACTGGGCAGAAGTTTTCAGGATGCCCTTAATGGGCCTATTCTCCTGGGGTTCCCCACTAAATTGCACTGTGCTTGGGTTCCCATACCCGGATGCCCGCCCATCCCTTCCTGGGAGGTACTGGCCTATGAGCCCCATGCTTCTGGCTGGATAGTAATCTGCCATCCCTGTGGCCCGGTGCTCATGTGCGCCAGGGGACATGGGGGTGGCAGAGTCCAGGGACTGAGAGAGATAAAGGCCTCTGGTACTAGGGCTCCTGAGGTTATGCTCAGGAGTTTCCCTTTCCCAGCGAACCTGGTCTCTATCCGCCCCTGCTCCCTGTTGCAATGCAAGAGCCTGCGCCTTCAGTTCCTCAGTTAAGGCCTTACTAGACTCTATCAGTCTCTCCTGCATCGCTACCTGTTGTTGGAGCCTATCATTGTGCTGGCAGAGATCCTCATTCTCTCTCTGCGTTTCCTGATTGGTCCTGGAGCACTGGGCCAGTCTTTGCTGCAGGAGGGTTACCTCCTGAGCTGTGTCCCTATTGGCCTGCTCCTGTCTTGCCAGAGCATCCTCCACCCTCCTGCTGTGCTCTAGCAAGTCCTGGTGTTCTTTTTGGAGGTCACCCAGTCCCTGGTGGGCCAGGTGATTTTCTTCCATTTTTCTTCTTAAGTGGCAGACTTCCTGGCCTAAGGTGTCCCTTTCCTGACCAAGAGCTTGAATTTGTGACGCCAGGTCGTCCCTTTGCCTTTGGAAGGCACTCCTGATCAAACTCTGCCTGGGTATCCAGGTCTTTCAGGATCAGTTTATTGCTCTCCTCTTTCTCTCTGTCTAGTTGGATTTGCAGGGCGGCTACCTGCTCTGTGCATGCCCTGTTGAAATTTATCTGTTGCTCCAGCTTTTTCTGGCTCTGCAGTAGGGAGTCCAAACTGTCTTGGCGTTCCTTCTGCAAAGCCAGAATTCTGGTATCCTGGTCAGCCTTTTCCTGTTGCAGTATATCCATGTCCTCTTTTATTTTAATGATATACTGCCTACTATCATTTTCTGACTCCTGGCTCCCCTGCAGCCTCTGCTCAGAAGAGACCAGGTCAGATTGGACCTTCTCTAACGCCATCTGTCGCTTATTCGCCAGATGTTGGCTTTCAGTACATTTATCCTGCATGTCTCCTATATATAGGTACAGGTATGCCGCTATCCTAACCATCTTGTCTTGTTAATCCTTAGCTTTAGGAGCCATGTATAGTTCACTCAGGGCCACATGTAAGGGACCCTGATCTCTCCATATATCTGACCCTGTTTCAGTGACCTGTTGCGTGATGGCCTGCAACCAGACCATGCGGTCCTGGTGAGTCCACTCACCTCTCACAAATAACTTATGTAAGAAGTGCTCTCTGGCTATTTTCATGTCTACTAAGGTCGTCATTCTAGAGATTGGTCTCTGTCCTGACTTACAGAAGTTTGTATTTTATTTTTGCAAAACAGACCTTTTCCTTAGAGCGTTCCTTTGAGGAGTGCTTTACAGCGTAACACAGCGTGGTGATCCGACCTGATATGTGTATCTGGTCAGCTGGCACACTGTATTAATCTGCACAAGTGATAGATGTAACCCAAACATCGCGGACGAGCCCCCAATTTGTAAGAGGATTCAATTCAACACTACAGCTAAGTCAATGGCCCTCATTACGACCCTGGCGGAAATCGAAAAACGATGGCGGAAATGTAATACCGCCATCGAATACCGCTCGGTGCGATTATGACCCGTCACCGCAAAGTACGATGCCATTAGCGACACCGTAGTGAACGCCAACGCTAACTGCACCAAGTACGCGCACGCGCGCCATGCAAAACCGTAATTACCACCATGGCGCAACGGTACGCGAATCCTGACCCTAGCGGACATTTACTTAACGCCATCAAGCATGGCGGAAAGTACCATTCCGCCATGGTGAGAATTACGGCATCGTGAACCAACCGTAAATGGCCCTACTGAGTGCCTGTACACCACTCCCTGCCCACATTGCACAACTCCTCGTAGGTGCAATGAAGTCACACAATGCAACCAGTGAAATGTACAAGTCACCCATGCATGCCAACGAACAAATGAATGTAGGGGCTCCAGGTGCCTTGTGAGTGGCCATCCATATTTGGCATGTCACCATTGCCGTACCGATGCAGCACAGGCATGTGAAGGTTCAAGTACAGCAATATGAACTGAAATATGAGACAAAACAACAACAGGCCCCCATCGCTTGACACCAGTGTAAGGCAACATTCAAAGCAGTATCCTGAGGGAGACTGCACCAGCCCTGTACTCTTGCCAGTAAACAAACCAACCATCAGCATAAGCATGTACCACACAAGTTGGCAGAGTGACTGAGCAGCCAGGCTCATCCCAAGAGGGGCCAATGGGAGCTGCAGGGCACAGATGGCACGAATACAGAAGCTATTCCAATGGACATGACCTCAGTCTCCCTCCAAGAAACGCACGCAAACACAGGCACCTGTGACCAGCCATATTCTGATAATCACATCAATCCACCAATCCACCTGGCTGACCGGCATCTGTTACACAAAAGCTAATCCCCCGCCCCTGAGCATGACATCATTAAAACAGTCAAAATGGCTGCCCCTATCCCTGACCTTACTGGGCTTCGTAGGCAAACGCGGCCAGTACAGTACCACGCAACTATACTCAGAAGCCGGAACCCAATGCAGATCTTCTCACAATACATCGCTCCACAAATAGGAATATGCTACATTACTTGCAAAGAATAACGCTACACGGTTAATATCTGAATAAAATATTAATGCACATCAAATACACCAAGCCCATACAGCTATTAGGTCATAAACTCCAAAATATTCTTCATTACTGTGGGCTGCATCCGCAATAAATGACCAGCTTCTTCTTGTGTGACGCCCTGTTCCTTCATGGTACACAGGGGCTACATCCACGTACAAAAAGGCAACATGGAAGCGCCTAGAACCGCAGGGCCGTCCCATTAGGTAGGCACTAGTCCAGCTGAAAGGTTGATATGTTGCTCCTAGCCACTAGTACTGCGTAAGGGCATGTGGCCCATTGGCGATCGTCCCATAAGATCGTAATGGTGCTCCACTGATTAACTCGAAGCAGCAGGTGTCGGGAGTAAAAGCCATCTGCAGGAGTGGCATACAGATGGCAGCGGCAAAAGGGGAGGAGATACCTGTCACCCAAATGAAATAAAAAAGAATAGTATGGGCATCAGAACTTCATTTGTATTACTCACTTCAATGATCACACTAAATCTACAGGCATATGCATGCTAGCCCACTCAAAAGGATTATTTCCACCCAAAAATCACTTGCGAATCATAACCACATAAATCGAGGTGAAAACACTATTACAAACGAGTGTTTGTGTGCATGCGTCTGTTAAAACAGAATCCATTAGATGGGATTAGTAACGTGCATAGACACAAGTGTTTGAAGGCGCGTCGAGACAGGGAGGGTTCAACAAGGGCAGATAGACGATGGTCCCACTATGGCAGCTCTGCATCACATAGCGCAGGGGAAGGGGATAGATTCCAAAAAGCCATGTACATGGCAAACTCTCAATTAAATCATCTGTCCATGCATCCATACATCATTCCCTCATCCCGGTATAAAAACGCCTGATTATTTACTCACATAACATTTGAAATTTCCATTGAGTCTGTGCGTAATGCAGTCTGCAAAATCCACTGTGCTCCAGCCCGGAATTCTAGTGATGTGAAGTAACATGTATTTGGGAACGTCCTGCCTTATCGTCCACTACGCTATTGCGCATCCCATACTATTCATATCAATCATTGCATTCTCGCCATGGCCCCTGTCCCAAGGACATTAAACAATAGAACGTTATATTTGCAGTCAGACCTGTGGGCGTCTCCTCGCCGCTAGCTGAAAACCGAAAGCGCTGTCCTTCGAATTCCTCATTTGCAACATCACGTCGAAAAGGCATCTGTGACCGCTCGAAATCACAAAATCATCCATGTAGTGCGGCAGTGTGTGAAAATGGCAACTGGCTTCACTCACAAATGGGACGCCCCGCCCGTCGGTGAACCTCGGTACAGTGCTGCATGAGGGTCCACCGTTAATCGAGTACTACATTCCACTGACCCTTCACAAGTTTGTTCGCGACTGCAAAGATTGTATGTGAAACAATGGGACCATAGCAGAATGAACATATAAACCAATATTACACTGCCATCGGGATTAAATACATGATTGTAATAGCAAGATGCCATGCGTCACATTGCAGCGTTGTGTGCGGGACGTGCTCGCCCAAAGGGGATTGCAGCTGGCACAGGTGGAATGAATCACCACAGGTGGAGGCTATACAGCGTGAAAACACATAAATTGCACACCCAACCCCCTCCCACAACCACACCCACTCCAAAATGCTACCGGCAGGACTAGCGATGTTGGCCCTGGGGGACCTGATAGCACTGCAAGTACTCCAACTTCAAGAAGAAGACGAACACCAACTACTACAACAACCGGCCGCACAGAGGAGACGCAGGAGGAGGAGGAGGGCAAGGCAGGGCCAGCAAGGCCCACCAGCACAGCTACTACCACCACGCAGGCAGCCCGCAATCCCACGCCTCCGAGCTCATCCGTTCAACCTCACTGCTGAGCAGATCCACACCCTCTACCGTTTGGACCGGGACACCATAATCGCCATTGTGAACATGACACACGCTGACCTTGTCAGCATGATAGATAGCCCAACCGCCATCCCACCCCTACTGAAGGTGGTGTCTGTACTCCACTTCCTGGCCACAGGCACCTACCAGCACACAGTCGGACAGTTGCATGGCATTTCACAGCCACTGTTGTCACGGACACTATTGCAAGTGCTCGATGCCCTCCTGAAGCACGCAGACGACTACATCTCTTTACCACGCTCGGAGCAGGAGATTACAAACACAAAAGTGGGATTCCATGCACTTGCCGGCATACCGGGTTGCATTGGTGCCATCGACTGCACCCATGTGGAATTGGTTGTCCCACATGCCATGGAGGTCCAGTACCGCAACCGGAAACAGTATCATTCTCTTAATGTACAAATGGTGTGTGACTCCAACAGGATCTTTACACATTGTTGTGCCCGATTTCCTGGATCAACCCATGATTCTATGGTCTTGAGGAACTCTACAATACCAGGCTACATGGAGCGACACGCAGGGAACAGATCCTGGCTACTCGGTGAGTCTCATTTCATGCATGATAATGTGGGGTATGTGATGCGGCAATGACCTGGCAGGAAGGGGGGGGGATGCGTACGTAGCAATGTCATTCCACAAACATCCTTTATTGTCCACATACAGGTGATGCCGGGTATCCACTGAAGAGATGGCTCCTTACACCACTCCGGAACCCACAGAACCAGCATGAGGAGGACTACAACCATGCCCACTCACGTACCCGTGTAGTCATAGAACAGGCATTCGGCCTACTGAAGGCTCGTTTCCGCTGCCTCAGCAGGTCTGGCGGGGCACTCCTGTAACGCCATGAGAAGGTTGCAAAGATGGTCATGGCATGTGTCATGCTACACAACATGTGCGTACGTAGAAATGTGCCCATGCCCCCTGACGCAGAACTGCAAGCACCTGAAGATGGTCATGATGAGGGTGGGGATGTGGCAGCACCTCAGGGAGTCCGCGAGGAACAGGAGGCCCGTGAAATTCGTCAGAATATCATAGATTCATGCTTCTAGCACTCACGCCTGGTGGCTGATACATGGACACGGGACTTGTGGCACTGTGTGTGTCTGGAACATGCACAATGTGGACTGTACGCCTATAAAGGCCTCGTACACAAAGATCAATGTCCACACATCTCATTGGATGATTATGAAATGTTCATTGCATATGTGAAATTATATTACACACCCCATCGACCCGCCACCCAAGAAAGCCCAACACCCCCCCTCCACCCTCCTACCTCCCCCCCGAACACCAGTGTCCAAAGATGCTCATTGTCAGTGGGCAGACGCTATTGCAAGCCCCCTCTCCGGGTATCAGGGGCACCCCTGCCTGTGGAGCGCAGGTTCCTCCCAGATCTACGTTGGGGGCTGCCCTGGACGGAACTTGCAACGGATGATGTCTCTGCCTGCTCACGTCCATGCATGTCCCTAAGGGTTTGTGAGAGCTCAGTGAGCACACGGCGCACAGCGGCAAGTTCACCACATACGTCTTTGGACGTCGCATGCAGTTCCCCCCTCAGGCTCTCGGTGCTTCTCTCCATTTGTACCCTTAGTGTCTCTGTACTTCGCTCCATTTGTGCCCTAAGTGTCTCAGTAGATGTTTCTATGGCTGCCTTAGAACCCCCACATTCATCAGCATGCTCCTTGAGGAGCGTGGCCAGTTGCTGCTGTTGCACGATCACCTGGTCGAGGGACTGTTGCCTCTGCTGGGCCATGCCCATTTGCGGTGGTGTCACAGAGGGGCTGATCACCTCATGTTGCCTTGCCACAGGGCTTGTGGGGGATGGCCAGTCGTCGTCTTGTGGGTGCCCCTGCGTGGTATCCTCATGGTGTACGGGATGAAACAAACAGGGGGATTGAGACAGGTCATGGATGGGTCCTACATCGACAGCACCGTTTTCTGTGTCGGAGCATGCTGCCATTAATGCAGTGTCACCTATGGTGCTGCTGCCACCAGAAGCAGTGCCTTCTGTGGCATCCATTGGGGGGACCTGTGGTGCTGCTGTTGTGGGCATGCTGGCTGCTGGGGTGCCTGTTGAAGTCCCCTCCTGTGTGCTGCCACTTGATTTGTGCTGCTGCCGTGTCTTGGTCCGTGCAGCTGAGGTGGAGGGTCTTTGGCCGTTGGTCTTGGCCCTCTTTGCAGGTGTGCTGGTAGGGGTGTCCTGAAGCTCGTCGTTTGAATCGGACCCTGTGGTGGAGTAAAGGAGGGCGAGCGTTATTTATGGGTCTGTGGAAATTGGAATGGCAATGTATCACATGCATTGGGGTGGTACCTGAGGGTGATTTGGGTCAGGGCCTTGGAGGTGGTTTCATTTTTGTGTGGATTGAGGATGCAGTTGTTTTGCAGCCTGCAGTTAGGGTGTGCATGCTGCACGTGTAGAGGGTGTTTTTAGGATTTTTAATTATTTATGTATTAAATGTGACTTTTAGAGTGCGCTATCAGGCCAATGTATGTGGACGTTCTCCTGGACATGTGTTTCTGTTGCACTATGTGGACACATGGTACTTCACATGATTGGACATTGTGGATTTAGCATTGTTTTATTTGGCCCACCTACCTGATTCTTCGGTTGTCTGCACTCCTTTCTCCATCCCTCCGACTCCCTCTATACTCTCCATTCTAATGGTGGAGGCACAGATTTCTTCCCAGGGGGTCAACTTGATGGGTGATTCCGATCCTCCCCCGGTTGCTGTGGCAATGTTACGGTTGGCTGATAGTATGCTCCGTACGCGTATCCGCAAGTCGTCCCATCGCTTTCTGCATTGCTGTGGGTTGCGGGGTGCGGTCCCCACCGCACTTACCCGCTGTGCCACCAGGGCCCATATGGCCTTCTTGTTCGCAAGTGCCGTCCTGGTCATTTGCGTCGAGAAGACGGCGGCAGCATTCTCCTGGAGGGTCTCTGTGAGCACGGTGAGTTCCTCATGGGAGAAGTGGACCTGCCGCTTGCGGTCGCACGCTTTTTTAGCAACTTTTCCCATTTTGATTGTTTTAACTAGGGTGGCTAACGGGTTGGGATGTGTCTCAGGGTCGGATTTTTGATGGTTGTGTTGGGATTCTGATTTTATAGGTGTACGGCGTGCTGTTTCCCGTTCCGGCCCCATGTTTTTACTTCCGTTTCCGTATATTTACGGTCACCGTATTTTGCGATTACCGCTTATTACGGTGACCGCTATGATGGGTGGCGGAATTGCACCTAGGGCGCCGTACGACGGCGGTGAGGGGTGTTTTGGGGACATTTCCGCCATCGCAGACTTTGCACTTCCGCCATGGCGTAATGCTCGTGCCCGATGGGTCAGAATTAGCCACACTTTACTCCATCGTGCAATGGCGGAAACGCTATTTACGCTATGGCGGTCAGGTCAGTTACTTTCCGCCAGGGTCGTAATGAGGGCCAATGCCTAGTCTGGGATACTGAATGGAAACCCTTATTGATATATCTTCATGTCCAGTTCATGAGTTCTGGATGACTACCCCTATATAACACCCCTCTCTTGGAATCCCCCTGACCCCACTGAGCCAAGAAGTAGTTCTGTTTTGCAAGTTTAAACGGTTTATTTGATAATTTAAACAATATATATATATATATATATATCACACTTTATAATAAATTAATAATTGAATATCACACTTAATCTGAGCAGTAATCAATAATGGATAGTCCGGCACTAGCACACTTCTTTATAATCAATGATGAGTGGTTATAGGATGGATACGATAGCAACAATACTTTTATGGTTTCAAATGGATGCAATGTGGAATGAAATGCAGTACAGAAAATAACTTGATAGGATTTCAGCAAAAGACAATGTAATCACTTTCTTGGACAATTCACCCCCCCCTTAATGCAATGTAAGGAGATGAATAGAATGGGACTCATTTCTTAGGAATGCAATCAAATAGAGTTCAGTTCAATTCCCCCCCAGCAGCTTATACAACAGATAGGAGTTTTGAAACACAGACCCAAGTGCTTTGAATATGGGGACAATGCAGTGAGAAATATGCTGAAAATGGTTTTAATTCCCTTTAGGAGGTTCAGGGTGAGTGAAATATATCTGGGATGAGTTCAGGCTCACTTTAGCAAGGATCTAGGGATGGTTCTTAAGAGGCAAACGAAATTTAGTAGTTCAGGCAAAAGCAGCTATCTTTTTACAAGTAAAGAAATCGGGCCAAATCGCAAATCGCGGCAAAATTCGCGGGTGCGAGAATCGTGATTACGGAGAAAGTATAAGGAGTAGGAAGTCCGTTCTAGGCACGTTGAAAAGCTGAGATTCTAAGCTTTCAGAGGAAAAAACCAAGTTCCTAGCCCAAACGGTTCCAGAGATACGGACGATTAAATAAAGGTAGTTTTTCGGATTTGAAATTTTAAAAGTTCAAAGCGACAGGTTACAGCTTGCAGCTAGAAAATGACAGATGACAGCTTTGCAAGTGACAGGTGACAGTTAGGAGGCAGTTCTACTTAGATTAAAATAGTTTGGATTAGATTATTTTAACTGAGAGATTGGTTCTGCACAGTTCTGCTAGGTACTCTTTTTATTTAGAAATAGGCCTCGCCACGGATCTGGTCAGGTTTTGGATTGGACTCCGGTTCTGGTCTCGGCACTTCACAGTGATCTGGGTCAGTCTCTTGTTCTGCGAACAGCGGTCTGGGTCAGCTCTGCTCTGCTGGTCTAGCCTCTCTGGATTCTGGATACTGCTCTGCTTTCTAGGTACTGCTACAGGTTCTGGAGATTGATGGATTTGAAGTCTGGATCTCTGGATGTGAAGTCGTCGATCAGCATGCTCCGCAGCAAATGGAATTCAATGCCCTCTCTAGCTTCCAGTGGCTCTTTTTATGTCTTTTGAAAGTGGGTGTGTGTGCAGCATCACTAGCCAGCCCCTCTTTCAACTTGTCATTGGCCCAATTCTCCCCTCTCCCATGATTGGGGAAGGAACTGTGAGTCAGAGTGATGCTGTAGGTTTTATGGGTCAGAGGATCCTCCCCTGGTCAGTTTGCCCACAAATCTATATTTGATCAAAATACACATTTCTCAAATACATAGTGGTTTGTCATTGCATGTACATATTACCTATCACATGAGGTAGTCTCTGTCCCAAATCTGCTCTTCCTGAGGGCTTGCATTCAGAAACGGCAACATTTTCGATTTTAGTGGACTCTGCGACATCAGATTTTTCTCCAGATTTATGCACATGTACACGGCCTGTCCATACATACTCCAGTAAATTCCCATGTCTCTAGCTTAAACACAGAGTCTGTAGTATATATAAATAGCAGGGTTTTGCCCCAGAACATCACACAAATTCCCAACGCGTCTTAAAACGTGCACAGAAAAATCACAAGAATTATGGTATCATTTAAATAATTTTGACAAGTCCACACTGTGAGTTATACATCTTTCTTAAAATCATATTCTGGCCAACAGGGGTGTGTCTTTTCAGGTCACATGGTGTAGAAACCAGTTTATCCAGTTTCTGCCAAGCTCAGAGACCCTGCCCCTCCCAGCTTCTGCCAAGAGGAAGCTATTTTACGGCCACCCTAATAAACCATCTGCCTGGGCCCAGGACAGGCCTTTGTTCAACTCCCTGTAGCTGCTCCACCCCTAATCTAATCAGAGAGGTGACAACTCCTTTTGGCAAGGGGAAGAGTGGCTGAGCAGGTTTTAACTCCTGTGGGGGTAGATGTCAGGCAGAATTCAGTTTCATTAAGCCAGGTTTCAGATAAAATGTCACTTTTTGTTCCCCAGTTTGAGTCAAGACAATTTTTACATATGCAGCTAGAATGCTGATTCTAAGTTCAAAACTATGACATTTCAACAGTGACAAACTATGTGACACTCAAAGTAGGCCACTCAGTTAATTTAAACATTTTTGATTTTTGGTAGTTTTAAATCCAGTTTCAGTTAGGCTGCTGCAGACCTGCAGAGCTCAGCCAGTCTTGTTATGAACATTGTTTTGGGGCTCTTCAACTTCCCAGATTTAGTATGCACACATACTTCATTCTGCCAGATGTCCGCTGGTGTTCAGTGAGATTTTTGGATGTGTTGCAATGTTTGAAAATAGGCATTTTGAGCTGGCATTCAGGGAAACAAAAGGTGATTTTAAAGTGCGGTTTTCCCTTTGGCACACATTTCACTCATGGCACCCCGGCCCATCCTGCTCGCACTGGTGGGTGGCAAGTTAGGCAACCATTTTAGTGTGCGCAAACTGCGTGGTTCTCCTGGATTCTGGCGCACTTGTGGGCTTTTTGGCCATCTTGGATTTTCTAAGCCCACAGCGCCAAATGTTGCAGCATGATAGCTCAAACGTGGGTCAGGACACCCAACAACTTTGTCGTACTAATTACAGCATCAAAGCCAACACGACGCTTATATGGCATATTCGATTGCTCACTCATTCCAATTGGTCTGCGCTTCTCGGTTACTTCAGCTGCAATTGTCGCCATGATGTTAGAGAAATCAGACAACAAATTTGTGGAGGTGTTCACTCCGCATAATGGGTCTGTATGAAGCCAGGTAGCAAGTTGGCAACAACGGTGTTAGCTTTATCAATATTACGCTGATGCCGAAGAATACGATTTCCACCCTCGTTCAGGGATAGCTGGCCATTACCATCGTGGTCATCAATCAATTCCTGAAAACTTGGTAACTTTAAGAGCCAGCACATGGGGACATGGTCACTTTCGTATCTAACCACAGTGGCCATATCCTTAATATATGGAAGGCCACAGTTATTAGAGAGAGCATAATCAATGGTAGATGCGGAACGACCCTCCACTCTTGTGAATGCCATGTGACTATCGCTGGGTGTAATACCATTCAGTTTCACAATACCATGGGTGGCTAACATAGTGTGCCATTTAGAGCCCTGACGATTCACCTTCTGCGTAATTGCAGCTGAAGAAGATAAGTTACAGTTGCTAATAGGAAGATGCCCAATAATCCTGTTAAAGTCACCGACAATCCATACTGGTAATACATTATTATATTTTAACAGTAGTGTGTTGACAATCCTTATATTCACCATAGACATTACCATGTTCGGTGGATCATACACATTTATTAGTATAATGTCAAATGTAGGTGTGGATATTCGCGTAGCCAAGATATACTCAGTTAAGCAATCAAGTTTTACAACTTGCCATGGAGATAGAACGGACACCAGGAGACCTCCCTTCGGGCGGCCCAAGGGACCCATGGTGGCCTTCTGGTGCATCGTACAAAGGCCATCAAGTTGGACGTCTGCCAGCAGCCAGGTTTCTTGCAAAGCTACCACACTAAAGATATCCATCACACTCACCAGACCATCGTTCTCGAAAAGGTGGGTATGCCCTCTGGTGTTCCAGGAATAGAGCATATCCACTTTAGAGCATCACTGCCGATTGGCGCTGAAGTGGGGCTTAAACGCCACTGGTAGCCACTGCCAGTAACCCTCAAGAGGTTGACTGGGCAGTGGGTCTGAAGATAGTATGTGGGGTGTAGTTGGTGGCCGACATTGCCAGTCAACCAACCCCTTACTACTATTCTCCAGCAGGTTAGGTGGATCAGGTAAGGTCTCAGTTGCTGTTAGCGGTGCACGTTGTTGAACCTTATTAGTAGTATTTGCGAGATCAGAGGTATCGGATTTATTTAATGGGATTTCTACACAGTGAAAAGTATAACCCAAACTTAAATTAAATATAGGTTGGGGACCATAGGTTGAAGCTTTTTTTTGAGTATTTGGTAGAATATGCAAAGATAGTGATAATGTAGTTGGTCTTTCAGAAGTGAACCCCCACTAAATAATGTATTTTAAAATGGGTGTGGGATTCTTCTGCACTTAAAGAAGGGGTGAGAAGTTTTGAGGAGTAAAGAGAGTAGTGTAATATTTAGACTATTCTACAAGGTTGAAAGTGAATGCTCTGGAGGAGCGATCGGACGCCCCGTTGAAAGACTCAGCAAGTTCTGCCAAATTCATTAAGTATCCTGCAATTATCCTGTGACTGAGCCCTTCAAAAACACTCCCAGGGTTAGTGCGAGGTGTTCTGGAGCAGGAGCCCAGTAGGGTGGGCCCATCTCCTGCTCATATTTATCCACTCTGCTAAGCTCACCTGGCTGATCTTGACATTACATTTACTGCAGCCTCTTGAACACAAGCTGAACTACAACCAACCGTAATTTGACGTACCCATGTAGTCATTAACAGTGCTTTCTGCCCTTTCCCAAGGAGATCCTTACAATAGAGTAATTCCTGACTTCTGTTCCTTGATATAATCTAAGATGCTAAGTCGTTTTGCACGGTCATTTATCCCATTCGAACGCCAAGATATTATTTTCCCCATTTAGTTCTTTTCTTTCCTTCCCTACACATAAATCCCCCAAACAAATGTACATAAAAAATGACCCTGAATGCAACCTTATCTTCCTGTTTTCTTCCTGGGAATTCCTTTATTTGGTTTCTAGCTGCTGCTTATTCTTAACATTGCCCACCTAACCACTTGCAGCTCTTCACAACGCCCACAATTTTCCTCCCCTGAAACCTATCACAGAGAAACACCCCTTTACATAGAAGGTTGCATGTTGTAAACCCATCAGTGTTACCGCACATTTTGAACCAGTTGACAGTCAAGAAACAGGAAGATCCCGACAACATCTAAACTGCCCCTTTCCCTCTTCACCCTATCCATCAGAGCAGTTGTGCCTAGTCAGCATATTTATATTTCTCATGGGGGGTTGCGCTAGAGACTCAAACCTTTTCCCCTTTAATCCTCTGCCATTCTTCTATTGTTCTGCTGCAGGTTTGTGCCCAAATGTACACTTTCTCGGTGTCAAAAAAAAGCACACGTCACTCAGACCACACCTTAACCTGCAGGATCCTGTTAAAAAGCCTCTTCTCCAGCTTGTCGCGGGGCATACCCATATACCCTGTTTCTATGTTTGGTCTGCAGATGTATTGCTAACATATGTTCTGAAAATACTTTGTATTACCAGCTACCATTGCCTTTAAGTAGGGTGCTGCTCTGAAAATATTTTCTCACAGGTAAATAATACCTCTATAAATCAGTATCTGCCTTTTTCCTTGTTGCTATTCTGTGCTTTTCTCATTGCGACTCAAGAGCCCTTTCAATTTTGGTTTCGAAGACTACTCCTATTATTGAATAAAAAAAAACACATACCTCCAGATTTCCCCTAACTGTCATGTCTGTTTATTTAATTCTTAAAATACAAAAATACAGAGATTATTGCTTCAGTTCCCATTCTCCAAATCCTCAACCTTAGACAATAGAAACCCTCTCTGAGGTTGGTTGTGTTCCAGTTGCTTTGAGTGCATAGTAGTAACCTCCTCTGCTTTTCTGACTTGCATCTCTGCACATTACTTAGTAAATGCTTCTACCTTATGATCTAGGTTCTATGAAGATTTCAAAGAATTTTCTTCTAAACTGTTAGAAACCCATCCCCCAGCATGTCCCATCTAACTTTGCAAGTTCACTCGCAGAGTGCTCCTAGGGTAATTACCGGCAGTCACATTTTTGCCTTCCCCTCTTACTTTCTTTGTTTCCTCTCTGACTCATCCCTGGTTTCTTCCAAGCTCAATCCCTTTTTACACTCATATGAGAAAGGGGTTAGAACCTGTTTGTAACTAACGCATCTTCCTTCTTCACAACCCACTGATTTCTTTAGGGGGAATGGCCATGCATCTTACTGTCAAATCCTTTGTGCTGTTGAAGAGTTCACCAGTCCCCCTTGCTTTTTGTTAATGCTTCCTTTTCCAGAGTGTCCATAGGTCTAGCTCCCTCTATCACAAAGTGAGGTTGCTGCCCTGAATGCAATCCTGTATACCGTCTCTCACCATACTAGTAGCATCATACAACCTCCCTTGTTCCTCCTGAACTTCGTTTGGTCTGCTCACCCTCTCTCTCCATCTCCTATTCCATCTTGTAAGACACCTTTTCATCTCCTTCCTCCATTGCTGTGTCTTTCCTCTCACCCACTCACTCTCCTCAATTGCTGTTTCACCACCAACAATTCTGCTGCCTTCCTCCATCTTCCTTTGCTCCTGCCAGCTCCATCCCGGCCCATCTCACTCATTGGTTCCATTCTTCTGCAAAGCAACCATGTCCAATTTCTCCCCTTCACATTCCTGCCCTTTCCTCTCACTCTCTTTTCCCATTACGTTGACTGCTCCGGTAGGCATTTCACTATGTACTGTAGTACTAGCAACCAGTCAATCCTGACAGCCTCTTGCACCGACTCCAGTGCTGGCAGCCTGTCAATCCTGCTGACCTCTTGCACAGACTCCTTACACCCCATGAATCATCTCCAGGTCCCTACCAATACAAGTGACCCCAGACATGGAAGTGCTTCCCAGGGTAGGTTTCACTTCTGCCGTTGACACGGCTTGGGCTGAGGGAGCTGGGTGGTGCCACTCTCTCATCTTTTCTACTTTGGTGCATTTCTACTCAGACCACACAGGGAATGGGTGATGTCACTGATCATCACCATTCTCCCTATGCCCACCAGCCATCATTTCTCATGATACTGTCTGCGCATCTCGATTCTGTAATAGTGAACCGCAGACCTGTCTATTATTTTCAGAGTGTTTACAGTTGTGAAGCTCTTTTTGTCAAGGCCTCCCTTCAGTGAGATTTTTCCACCAGTGGGGGGAGGAGGGTGAAGGTCAGCATTGACCGGTTGGTTCCTGGAGTCATTGTGCACAAGACCATGGTAACCTTCATTTTTCACAAACCCCAGCTTGTACAGATTAAACTGTTTTGGAAATTAATATCTCTCGTACTAATTTAATGAAAGTTTTCCCTGACCCATTTAGCCATTCCAAGATACTTAATGGAGGATCGGCAGTTAAAAAAATATTTCTAACTCACGATCTTATTACTGATCATCATCTTGATCTATTCTGTATTACTGAAACCTGGTTATCAGACTATACATTATCTTCGCTTAATGACCTGTCTCCCAAGGGTTTTTCTGCCTATTGTTTTAATCGAGAGGGGGAATTTGCAGGTGGGGTGGTGATTATTTTCCATAAACATTAAACTATTATTTTTTTTTAAAAGCCTCTTTCCTAGTAATGGATGCGGAAATCCTACATGTGAAATGCCTTCTAAACCACAATTCCTCAATTGATCTGGTGTTCATATATCGCCCCCGAGTTATCCAGGCCAGTTCTTAGAGGTTTTTGAAGACCAAATGATCTATCTATTTTCTCTGTGTCCAGAACACATTTTCCGGGGAGCCTTTCATATTCTTCTCGATGAGGCTTCCCTTCATGCATCTCACCTGGTAGACTGTATGTCCGAATTAGGTCTGCCCCAACATGTGAAATTTTCAACACACATAGCAGGACATACCTTTGGTAAATTTAATCAGATTGCGATGGGAGTGAAATTATTTTTGTCCACATCTGATCTCAAGGTTTCCAATTTGATCATTAATAAACCATATCAACACTCTTCAATTATGATGCGGCAATGGTTTATGGTATTCTTAGACAATTTTGGTCTGATTTTCTATGAACTTTCTCGATCAATTCCAGATCACGTAGACCCTGATCTGCAGGATGCTTTGAAATTATTAACAGCATTTACTGACTCATTCCAACAGATAGTAAACTTAATTGTGCCTGAGAAAAATCTACCAAACCATGGTATAATGACTAGGACAGGGAGGCAAAAAAATGCTATCATCAGTTACAAAGGCCATGGAGAAAGGCACAGAATTAAAATCTTAGATTGCCCTACTCTCAACAGGTGCAGACATATCAATGCCTCATAAAACAGAAAAAAACAGGCCTATTAGAAGTAAAAAGCTGCTCAGAGTTCTTAGTGAACTACCCACCCCAGCTGCCCCAATGCAACTCCTCGTCTCAAAAGTTCTGTTATGTCCTATCCCTATTCTTTCATGATAAAATGACATCTATTAGTTTCTCTTTATCTATCGCTGCCTTGTCTTGTTTCATAAAAAAGTCATTAGTCGCAAGCAGTTCATAATCTTTGATTCCTTTTAGGGGTGTACCAAATAGTGAAATGACTATTCGGCCGGATACCGAATAGTTGGTCCAGCTATCCGGCCGGAACCGAATAATGAGCCGAATAGTTATTTTTTAAAAACAAATATGTTTTAGAACATAATAAACAACATACCTTGGTACTCAAATAGCATTACATTTATAAACGAAGGTCACTCATCCTGAAATAAATCTGCAAGACTGTTTCCTCTTGTGCTTTTGAACAATATGAGTGTATGAGTCTAACACGTTTACAGTTTGCTAAACAACCAATCTTATTACATCGTGATGTGTTATGACAGTTCGCTAAATATTACGAGAAATAATCAAGTTCACAATCTAACCGTGACACACTTCAGTTATTTGGAAAGACTTGTTTCCCCAAAATATGTGTGAATGTTAATAATCCCACCATTACAGCAAACTGAATCCCAGCTCCTCCGTTGGAGCTAGAGGTGGGTGATCCTGGACAGACCGGTTCAGTACCTTGCGAAAGAAATTCTGGAATTGAATGGCCCTTCAGTGTGCACCACTCCCCCCCCATGTAGGCACTAAATATTGGAGCCACCTCCCACGTTTGCACTGAATACAGGTCTTTACTGGGTGCCCTGCTCACGTCGCCCTAGTGGTGGTTGCCCCACAAATGCCCTATTGTGCTGTGTCGTAAAGATGAACACTGCGTGCCACAGCTGCTGCCCTTTTCATTTGTTGTATAAGTGTTTCTGACCCACGCCCACCCAAGAGACGCCGACATTGATGGGCAGAGGGCAAAGCTGCCAGGGTGGATGTGCTGGCACGGCTGAGCAGTGAGAAACCATATAGTGACGAGCAGCGTAGATCCATTCCCAGCAGTGGTTGTGGTCAGTAAAAAACATACTCTTGTAGGGAGCAGTCTGCTGAGTTCGGACCCAAACCAAATCTGCACACCGGAGGTGATTGGGATTGCAGTGTTCGTGACAGAAGGATGCCCACAGGCCACGAAATCCGGTGGGGATTGGGAGGACTGGAAATCGGAAAGTATCGCCCTTCCCCACCCTTCCCCACCCCCACAAGTAAACCTTCTTTGATTGACGCCTCCCCGTTGGGAGCGAGAGAACACTTCATACCATGCTTAAATAAAGTAGAAGTGAAGCAGGTGTTATGAAAAGTCATTTGGCGTTGTCTGGGCGCTTCAAAAAGTATTTAAGTATTTAGTATTTTAGTATTTATTTTATTTATAAAGCGCACCAGGCCCAAGGGCAACCGGATGCATCACTTGGTTACAGGCATAATAAAAGCAAGGTCAAGGCATTAAATGTACAAACAAATATATAAACATATGACTTAAATATACAGATATATACAAGTGATGCAGTGAATATACAGGTGCGGGATAGGCAAGTTTAAGGCAGTGGGCAGTAGATGCAGTAGCTACTGACTCTAAGGTAGGGTCAAGGTAGGTCGTGGGTGGACAGCCAGACTTTGGCTTTGCGTCGTGGGACATTACAGTTGTGGAAAAACTGCTGTGATTTAAAGTGTTTAGAAATGTCTGCAGCACTATGTAAAATTCTCAGGAGTGCCTCAGGCCCCAAATAAACAGCTTTTCTGGTGTAAGGGGGTATAGTTCGGTTGCTAAGAAATGCATCAGTGCCCTATATCGTGTGCTTATAAATCCTTAGGCACTTTACAGTTTCCTAGATTCTTGTATCCCATTCCATGCATCTGGAGGTATGATACCGAGTAATACAATTACTCTGGAATTCAGGAGGATGGGGGGATGAGGAGGGGGGCGAGGTGGACTATACAGCCAGGCTGCTTACAAACCTGATGCGGGTTGTAAACAAGGCCTCAGCAGCGCGCCTCCTCAGCCCCTGCACACAGGGTCAGACTGGGACAAGAAATAGGCCCGGTCACCCAAATAAAAGTGGCCCACCACTCGCCTCACTACCCTTGACCTCTGATGACATCACCAGAAGTGATGTCAATTGACCCCACCCTAAAGTGACATCCTGGGAAGCGATGAAACACGACATTTCACCCCATGACAAAACAGGAAGTGGCATCAAATAGCATTGTACTTAAGTACACTAACTTACTGTGAATCCAAGCAGACGTCCAAGGCCAAATGATAATGTTATTGTATAGCACTTACGCTTAAGCTCTTTTTTTATAGAACACATATGCATACAATATCACCCAACTCGTTATCGACGCTAGAAGGATGAAAGGCCTTTTGAAAAAATAAAAATGTGAAAAACAAAAATATTTTTTTTATTTTATTTTCCAAACCGGCCCAGGCATGGCAGAACCCAGACCCCACTCCCCAGGGACGATTTCGGCCCAGCCACTGGCCGAAAGGCCGAAGGGCCAATCCGACCCTGCCTGCACACCTGGAGTCATTTGTAATCCCTTTGAGATTCAAATGACACCCCTGCCAGAAACCCATTGTGCCGCTGCTGCTGCCCCCGAAAGAGATAAAAAATGTTTGTGCGTGCAGGCTGTGTGTGTGTGAAATGGGGGTACCTCATTAATGGCCCCCTCCCCTTCGACAGTCTCACACCCAGGAGAGTCATCCTGTTCTAAGCGGGGAGGTAATGGAGAAGCAGAGCCCCTAACATGCACACATTATCATGCTGTTGGCAAAGGATTTGAATATGTGACAGGCCCCAGAGGGAGGAGGGAGTGCCGTCAGGCATGCAGACAAAGGGGAACCTATTCGGCTTCCAGTAATAATTAATTAAGTATTCGTCTGAATGCCGAATAGCTAATTTCAGCCGGAATTCGGATGAATTATTACTCCTAGCCGAATTTCAGTACACCCCTAATTCCTTTTGCACTATTTCCAAGTCTGTCCTACTCAAATTGATGGAGGCTCATCTCCCTTGAGGCTCTGCTCTTGATCCTTGCCCACCACAAAAGTGATGGGTGGAAGGTTTCGAATGAATCTCAACCACTGGCAATTGCTCTGGGCAACCTTCCACACCACCGTTTTTTAGCCCGTCTGCGCCATTGCAAAAGGGGACCAGCCATGTGCAAATCAGTCAGCAGCTGCCGCCACCAAAGGTAGCAGCCCAGCCCGAACCTCTAGGCCAGGTCCCCTCTGCACAGAAAACCAAGCAACCCCAGACATGTTTCGGCCTTGTTGGACCTCCTCAGTGAGATGCAGCCTGGTTCCCTGTGGCGCAGCGAGCAAGGGACCCACGTCTGGGCATACCCTCTCTCACAAGGAGAAACAAACTGACCACAAAAGTGATGGGTGGAAGGTTTGATCCTTGCCCAGCCAGAAATATGAATCAACAGAGAGCTTGTGTAATTTCTGATCTATGTCTAATCATGAATACATCACAGAAAGCGGGCAAAGTGCCTGGCCAATTTAAGATAGCAGCTGGCTCCCCATTTGTAAACACCTTGTTGGACCCTGCACCACCTGTAAATCACCAGCCAATTTCACAACTTCCTTATATTACGAAACCGTTGGAGGCTGTGGTAAAATCACAATTTGGTGTTATAGCCTGGACGAAAACCAGCCTGACGGTCATTGAGCCAACTAGCTTTTAAAACAAAATGTTGAAGTTGTGATTTTACCACAGCTTCAACATTTTCTTTTAAAAGCTAGTTGGCTCAATGACCGTCAGGCTGGTTTTCGTCCAGGCTATAACACCAAATCAGTCTTGCTGGCTGCTTTAGATGATGTAAGATTTTCAGCAGATGATGGTGAAATACTATTGTATCTATCTGCAGCCTTTGATACGGTTGATCACAACATCCTTTTGAACCGTATCTATGAGCTTGGACTACAGGTAAAGGCTTGGGAATGGATCCAATCTTTTTTGAGCAATCAAAAATAAAGAGTGCATCTTCCCCCCTTTTTCAGCCGTGAGAGATAGTACCTGTGGGGTCACTCAGGGATGCTTACTCAGTCCTTTGCTATTTAATCAATGCATGATTACTCTGGCATTGCTAGTGTGTAGTTTTAATATGACTTGTTACACATGTACTGATGACACACATCTAAGATTGCATTTGAGTAACTCCAATGATAAACCGAGCAATCAGTTAAAGCTCTGCACTGAACAAGTGAATATCTGGATGATGACCAACTGTCTTCAATTAAAGTAGCATAACACAGAACTACTTATTGATATACCAAATAAGATCAATACATCTGTACAAGAACCTCCAGGAAATTCAGACTTCTTTTCACTTGCGTTGGGACTTTGCCCTAAGCCATCAGATTCAGTTCATAACCTTGTAGTCTGTCTAGAAACCGATCTGTCCCTAGATGGACACATTAGCAAGGTTTCCAGCAGTTGCTCCTTTTAATTGAAAACCTTGAAGTGGCTACTGGGCTATTTTCCTTTCTCAGAGATGGTGCAGCTAACGAATGCATTCATATCTAGTCGCCTTGACTACGGCAATGCCATTTATTTTGGGCTGCCTAAAAAATCTTTTGCTAAACTGCAGGCCATACAAAATGCAGCTGCAAGGCCGATCTTCCATCTTAAAAGATGTGACCACATTTCCCCCACTCACTACATTGGATACTAGTGGCCAAAAGGATTAAATATAAAACTTTGTTCCTTAAGCCTTAGGCTACTACAAAACAGGTTCTGCGCTGACCAGAACCTTTTCTCTCATTATGTTCCTGGGAGACATTTTGACTACCCCTAAATTTAAGAGACACATATGGGGTGGCTGCACATTTGCTGTCCAGGCTTTGACACTCTGGAACTCTCTCCTTTTTTAATTTGGGACAAATTTGATTATCAGGTCTTCAGGAAACATTTAAAGACCTAGCTGTTCCCTACATAATGATTACCATTGTGGTGGACAACTCTGAGATCTGATATTAGCACCTTGTTACCTCTGGGGAGGCCAGTTGCTCCTCTTTATAGGATTTCTACCTAACTAGTCCTCACTACTCTTTTGTGTCACCGGCCCTTGCCCATGTTCCAAATAAAGCCTTTTAGAGAACCAACTCTCCAAGCAACACTGGAGGTTTGTGGAAGACTTACCACCTTTCAGCATCTGCCACAGCTTAACGCAAAGGCAATCCTCCCCAAGATGTTCCCCCAACCTGCTTTCCAACGTCTGGCAAGACAAGCAGACCACATACCCTTAGGGATGGATACAGGTTTCTGGCGACATGCTATAGTTACTTGAAAGACCTTCTCTATGCCTTTTTTAAGACGTCACCAATAACTCTGACTATCTTTGCTGAAATCATTCCGTGTGAACCCTGGCCTTCAGACCCAGCATAGCCTCCTGAGTCCAAAGTCTTCATTCTCTGCGTTTGTCTTGACAAGGGTGGGTTGGAGTATTTTTCACTAGTTTGTTTGCATTGTTTGTTTAATTTAGTACTGTGATGAATCCGATGGAGGGATCACTGTTTCCCCATGGGACGGCAGCCGCTACCAGATCCTGACCCTGTGAGCGGCTATATGAGGGAGGATCTCATGGGGAGAGGCAACCTCCAGGGAGATGTTATAGCTTAATCGGATGAGACATGGTATCGCTCGTTTTCCCTTGAGGATATCCAAGTTCATTATGTGCAAAGTCAAGGACGGACTTCCTTTCCCAGAAATGCTGGCTCTGCTACAAACGTAGCATGTAGTAATGAGAGGCGGTGGGTCAATATTATTCTAACAGTGTAGAAACGTTGTCTGAAAGGAGATCACGTTTTCTGAACTGGCCTATACTCAATGTCGGCCAGTCTAGCCACCTAATAACACTCATCATGTTTGCTTTATCCTTGAAGCCAAATAAAAATTGACATGCCACCATAAGAAAGCATATGAAAACTGGCATTAGAATTTATGTGGAATGGCATTTTTTACTTGGCAAGGGTAAAACAAACGTGATGAGTATTATTATGTGGCTAGACTGCCCTGCAATTGTGGTGCCTGTCTCCATATACCTTTTAATCTGGTTTGACATTTTTGCTTAGCATCAAGGGTGATGCAAACATGATAAGTGTTATTACATGGCTAGACTGCCCTACATTATTGATGACTGTATCCATATACTGTTTTACCATGGCATGTCATTTTTTGTTTTGGCATCCAGGCTAAAGCAAACATGTTAAGTGTTATTATATGCTAGCCTGCCCTGGTGGTGCCAGTGTGCATTTACTTTCTTACTGTGGCATGGCATTTGTTACTTTTCATATGGCATCAAGGGTAAAGCCAACATGATGAGTGTTTTACGTGTTTAGACAGGTATATTGGCCTATTTTAGTATTGCCATTCTGGTAATTTCTTCCTGAGGCATGGCATGTTTTACTGGGTGGGTCATTAAATGGTAGTACTGGCACATATAGGATGCGGCCTGCATGGACATTTAAGGCATAGCCAGTATGAACATGTTTTATATACTGCCACATTTTGTGGGAAATGGCATCATGAACATGTGACCTGCATCTACTGTTTTTTTGTTCATGTGCTGCTGTACTAAACTAATTGCCAACTTTGTGAGTTTCATAGAGAGTGCTGTAAAATGCACCACTTTAAGCTATTGTTAAAACATGTTCGAGAGGGGTAGAACCCTCTTGTTTGGGTCAGGCTCCCTTGCTGCTCTTGGGCACCCACACATATTTCGTACATACATTTAAGTCCCTCCAGTTAAAAAATGCATTTGCCGGCACTGGGCCTACCCCTTCAAAAATAATGTTCTTAATAACATAAGATATTAATTCTTATACAGCTCATATGAGGAAAAACTATTTTCTTAAAGCTGGAATCCATTATTGTCTTGTTACATTTTTCCAATGGTGTTTATTTTCTATTTGCGGCTCAAACAATCTCAGCCCATACTGCCAGGGCCTGTTGCAGGAATGTGTCCACAGTAAAGCACATCAAAGAATCAGAGAGAAAAAAATTAGAAACATAAAGAGAGCTCATTTTATTGAACCGTGTAAATTGGCGGTGGAGACCTGCCACTGCATTTTGCACATTTGCACGTCAGAGTGCATACGTCTCGGGCAAGAGGCGATTTACACTGAAAATGCATGCCCACAAAAATGCTGGAGTGTTTGTATGGTGGAGAGGCAGGGAGGCGACAGAAATGCAAGTGCGTTCCACGCGTCCTCTCTGCCATACAAATGAATGAAAATGGTGTGTGATGTTTTATGTTATAGTGCATTTGTATAGCGCTTTATGTACCATTCGTATGATCTCAAAGCGCTGTGGGTTGAACACCCTCGGGGACCTTGGCCCATATCAGTTGAAGGAGTAGTGCCTGGGTGCACTTGGAATGTGAGCCGCCAGAGTGGTTTTTGTGGGCTGGCTGCATTCTAGCGCTAATTGTGGTGCATTGAATGTGAGAGATCAATGTAATGTGCGCAGCAAGGAGGGTGGTCTCAGAGTCTGCATTCTCTCAGCCGTGAAGCATGTGCAGGAGATTATGTGTGCTGCTAGGCCGATTTTTTCGTGGGGTATAGCTGCATTCTACCAGGCTGTAGAGGTGTTTTATGAGCAATATCAGTATGTGTGCATCTAGGTCGAATTGATCGAGGGGAGTAGCTGCATTCTAATGTTTGTTGATGTAAAAGAGGAGAGTGAGCATAATGGTATGAAAGAGTGTCTGTGGTTATCGACGGGTGGTTCCTGGCCGGTGAGGTATGCTGACTTATTTTGGACTGGCAGTCCTTTTCGAGAGTCTCAGAGGTTGGATTTGGAGGGCCCATTTTCCAGGCCCCTGTAGGGATTTTAAATTCTGTTGCCGGATGCTTCCTGCGATATTCTGCGGTAATGTTTCGTTTCGGTTTAGTGTTGATTTTTACGGGACAATGGTCATACAACTTGACAACGTTTTGACATATACACCCTATTGTTGCTGGGTTGCCCTTTGGACTCCACTTTTAATTTTTTATAAACTTGTGAGAACTACAGCCCCCAAGGATAGAAAGGATATTTTAACTTCTCTAAACTGTATTTTGGTGAGACCATCACACCAATTCTCACTGTAATATTTCTATTAGATGGACAAGCTCACCCTAAATGGCTGGTGGCAGTGAACCTTTTTACTAATTTGGTGCACCTTTACTGTGGAGCTGTTTTCACAGCTGTGGTAAAGGCACCCATGAGTGAATATTTTACCAAAATGGTCCCCTGTCTTCTTTTTTGCCATTTTAGTGTTCCTTGTTCTTTCTTGGTCCTTTCCCTGGCCTCCTGAGTGGGCAAGTCCTTTGTATTAGTTTCATCTCAGTGGGAGACCTTGGTTAAGCCCACCCAGGCTCCAGAGTGTCTGAAGGCAGGAAGCGAGGGAGAAGTTCAAAACTCTGCAGCCCTTTTTCTTCCAGCCGGCCCGAGAGAATCCAATTCCAACTGGGAGGTTGGCTGTCCTGAAAGGACTGCCACCCACCCAGATTGGAATGTTGCATGCCTGTTTGATTGGCTGGGTTCCTGCAGAACAATGAATGCTGAAGAGGAAGTCGACCACTGGACCTGAATCTGAAGAGGAAGATGAAGAAAATGGGGCTGAGAAGACTTCTAGCGACCGGAGAGCCTGCTGTAGCCCTTCCTTCCAAATGATCCGGGTACTCCAAAAATGATGACCCTGACTCAGAGACTGGTGAGATACACTAGACTCAAGAAGACCTGCATTTTTAGCCATCCCATTGTGTGCTGCCAGCTTGCTTGGCTGCAATACTCCAATACCCTGGGACCTTGAGCCATTGTGTGGTGCAAGATTTTCTGATGTCCAAACCAAGCTGAAACTACGGTGGCTTCCTGCTGGACCTCCAGAGACATGAATCAAGTCCTTGAAATCCCTTCACCAAAGTGCTGGACCAGAATAGAGATGAGAATCTGACCAGTGATATTCAGTCTTCTCCTGGCCTTTGAAAAGGGTGCAGAAACCACAGAGCCACGTCCAACCATGAAGAAACTCCTGCCTGGTGCCTTCCCTTTTGGTCCCTGCTGCAAAATCCCTTCCAGTGTCCTGTCTTCAGTCTTCATGACAAGGAACTCATCTACCAGGTTTTTGGCTGCAGATCTTGAAGTCTCCCATGCTGCAAACTATTCTTCTGTGCTGAGGTACTGTGTTGGCTGGGGTATGTACTTACCTTACACTTTTGTGATTCCTGTGTAGCTTTGGGGTGTTTCTCTTGATTGGGAGGCCTCTCATCCAGTTCACCCCGGCCCACTGCTGGAATCCTCTTAGAGTGTCTTCTTTGAAGTCCCTGCACCCTAACTAACTCTAAAGTGAAATACTTGTTTGAAGAGACATCCTCAGGAACTCTGACTTTCACTGCAACTGAACCCTATCTCAGCCTGCCGACTGCTACCACCGAGACCATTAGGGACCCTCTTTTGCCTCTGAAAGAACTCATGCAATATACTAGGGACAGTAAGGACTGGATAAGGAAATGATTCTGCCTTGATAAATTTAACAAGTGTGTAAAAGTTAATAACTTGTGAAAGAGTTAGTTGGTAACTGACCTTCAAAGTGAGCAGTTACAAAGGTTCTTACTTACCTGGATTGTGTTTTGCCATTCTGAAAATTATATATAAGGTTATTTTACTCACCTGTGAATTGGTTGTGCCAATTCCCAAAAGTATTGCTGTTGGCTTCACTGTTCTATTTCTTTTAGGATAACTGTAAATGAACACCAACTGTGTCTTGCTTCCTCTGACCTTCTGTATAGCATGTCTATAATAAGTCTACCTTGGGTTTTACTTACCTTGAATAGTGGTGTGCAATTCTTAATAAGTGTATTGAACGGTTTACTAACCTTGGTCTGCCTTGCGCCATCCTAAAATAAGTTAGATAGTTATTGCTTTGCTTACCTTGGCCTGTGTTCCACTGATCTGAAAAGCAACTGTAATAGTATATTACGCTTAGGTTTTACCTGCCTAGAATAGCTGTGTGGCATTCCTAAAAAGTGTGATGTAGGTGTAGCTGACCTTGGTCTGCCTGGTGCAATCCTAAATTAGTGTAGGAAGTTATTGCTTACCTTACTGTGTGTTCTACTGATCTGAAAAGGAACCGTAATTGTATATTGAACCATAAGGTCTGACACACCTTGTATACATGTGTGTTATCCTGAATGTAGTTATAGGTTCATACTGTTCCATGAATTTGTGTTCCACTGTTCAGAAAAGTATCCTGCTAACAGGGTTGTTTTACTAAGAGGTTCCTTAACTGAGTGTCACTGAATGATTGACAGGGTCTACTACCCTTGACTTATTGTAATGTAATCTAAAAGTAACTTATGGTTTTACTCTCCATGACTAGGTGTGTCCTATACTAAATGTGTTTGATAAGGTCTTTCTTCTGTAGAAATACTGCTAGTTTTCTGAACAGGGTCAAAGCTTTGGTCTGTGTACTTTAAAGCATTGTTTTGTGTTTTATAACATGTTTATGACTCTATGAAAATGTACTTACCCCAAGACTTAACTTGGCCTAACTGTATTTATAATACACCATTATGTGTTTATAATACTTCTTGTTGTGTTTCTGTTGAACCCTTGGTATGCTACAAGTTCTTTGTACTTTCCTACAGCCATCTCTCCCTCCTAAAATAAGCCTTGCTGCTCTGTCTATGCTACCAAATACTCAGGCTGTACAGCCTTATACTAAGAGTGGAGTTGTGTACTGCCTCAGTTGTATGGTCTTACTAAGCCCTTAGTTGGACTTCAGAAAAACTGTCCTAACAAGTTGCCATTTTATTAAATCAAAGGGGCGAGACAAACACCTATTGTTCCCTAACTTAACAAGGATGTCCCTACTTAACAAAATAAGGCTTAAGGAAAATGACCTAGTGTCCAAAACATATCTGACCCTCACACTAATATACACAACAGAATTATACAAGGTCTATTTAAATTTCACAAAAAAACATATCAAGTCATACTCTAAAGTTAAACAGTAATCCATGAGACCAGGGTTGGAGCCACTTCCCCTGGATCAGTTTAGGAATATCCATAACCAAGTTCAATTTCAAGAAAGTTCTGGGTAATAATGAAGTTCAATGCAAAGTCTTTTCCATTCAATATAGCCATTCACTTGGCAAAGTGAATATATCTCTTCCAAAGACTTGTTTACAATTCAGCGCAATTGTTAATTTCTCCACCAGCTTCACAAAAAACAAACATAAAATCATAAATAAAATGCAAATGTTCTTTTCTCAAAAGGCCAAGCACTTGTTAGCGTATCATATTTCTTCTTCAAAAGAAACACTTTAGTCAGGATGGTTCAACAGGTACCTTTGCAAATGCCACAGTTCAAGTTCAACAGGACAAGGTGATGGAATTAATACTTTTTTTCAACCACAACCTTTTAGCACAACCACAGTATTAAAATCATCTTCTTCGTGGTATACTCGCCTGCCAAGAGTAACTACAATTGGTCCCTTACTCAAGGCTTTTAGACAGGCATTGTGTTTTTCAGCGAGGACTTAAAACATATTTGTTCTAAAGTTGTTTTGTCACTCAGTTTTCAAATCCTGGTAAATTTCCTTTTTAGCACCAAGATGCTTCGGCAAATGTGCGCTCTATAAGTTCAGATAACATAACATATGTATGTTGGTGAGCAAAATTCATGTCTGCTTCCGTGGACTTACTGAGGTCCATTGTCCTGCTAATGGTGTTCGTTGTTTAGTGGTGCAGCCATTGTCGAGCTCTGGAGCACTGTGTATTGTGGGTTCTGCTGATAAATGATGACATAGCCATTTGTGCATTCTGCTGTGCTGCAGAATGTTTGTGGACGTTTTTGCCGTTATTTGACGTGAGCATATTGAGGAGAACGACTTCTGTGGCTGTTGGGATGTGTTGCAGTGTATTTGTCCCGTAGTGCTGTCAACAGTTATGCGGTTCCAAAGCAACAGGGGTGCAGGGAGTTTTGGCTGTGACACTGGTTCCTAGTGGAGCACGATGTGGAGTGAGAATTTCAAACGCTTATTGGATTGCTGCAAAAAAGAACAGGGAGTTTACTCATAGGCCGGCTACCCGTATTTGACCACAGATATTTGGGGTCAGGTTGAAGCTACATTAATTCACTTGATGTGGTTAGTAGAAACACCCACAATGCTCCAGATATGTCAGTTTACGTCTGTACAAGATCTGTAAGCCTAACTGTGGTTCTGGCATTCAGGTGGCAGTATTTCACCACTTTGGGGACTGGGGCAATGCCTAAGATTTGGCCCGATGGAGATTTAACTATCTGGCACAACATTATTGTGATGTGAGACTTGTATAGTGTAATGAATATTTTTGTGAGGCTTATGATTGTGCAGCCTTTATTTAGTGCTACATTTGTATGCAAATGAAGTGGGTGCTAGTGAACTAAATTATTACTGTTTTTAGTGATGTGATAGGATTAATATGCTTTTCCTTCCACAGGAACAATCTTTTGGACTAATGTTAGGTAAGACCAGTGGTATTCAAAGTTTTTTATGCTGAGCCTCGCTTTGAGTAAAATATTGTTGTTGAACCCCCACTTATTTAAACATAGTATTGCTGGGGCCCCCAGATCCATATCTATATTTTCTATTGAAAGCATTAATCATACTCCCAGCCCCACATTTTGAAGACCACTGGGTTAGATTATGGACCTTTTGTGCTGCTAATTACCTGGCCTGCGCTAGCGGCCATGTAGTTATGGTTAAGTTGCTAAACCCATAGGAAGAGCACTTTTTGGGTGGCTTATAACTTTGCACCCCCTGGACGAATCCTCACCAAACTGCAAAACAAGTATATGGCTCACTCTGAATTTGCAAAGTTTGGTGACGTTTGGTCAAGGGGGGGAAAATGTATAGGGGGGTCCAAAAATGTATTTTTTTCCCATAGACATAATGGGAAAAAACTTTGGTCAGGCCTACAGCCCAAACAGCTGGACGGATTTTCACCAACTTTGAGGTAGGAGCGGCAGCTTGGTCCCGAAAGCGTGCTTGCTATTTGACGAAAGTGGACAAAAATTTTGAGAAAGATTATAGTCGCAACCTTCAATCTTGTGTAAAGACTGAATGGATTTTGTCAAGTGGAGGCTAAGTTATATGACTATTGTATGTACATAAATTTTGACATTTAAAAAAAAATAAAACATGGGCTGATTTTGAGCAAACTCGTGAGGAGCATTGGCAATGACATTAAAGCATAGTTTTGCAAATGTGCCTGTGTTTTATTTTTTGACAAGTGTCATAATGTAGGTACAAAAAATAGTCATATAACTTTGGTGACTGAGGTATAGCCTGTGGCCGTGGGCAGTAGCCAGATTGTCTTGTTCATGGCATAAGGTAATGGCGCGGACAATCTGGCTACTGGCCATGACCACTACAGACGTAAAATGGTGTTAAAGTGGCTATGTCTACCTGGGATCGGCTATGTGGTAAAGTTATTCAAAGGTAGGATAGGTTTTAAAGGGAAAAAAGGTGCTTGTGGTAATATGTTCATAGGGTTTTGCAGGCTGCCATGGCAAGGGAAGATGGGCTGTGTACGGAGCCCCGCCTTCTCTTTCCATGTTGGCTGTCTTGGAAAAGGATTTTCCTTCCTACAGCAGGATGCTATAGGAAGATGTCATCTTTGATGTCATCTTTGTGATGTCATCTTTGATGTCCTGGGTGTTAGTCTTAGCAGTGCACGGTGGCGCGAGTTATGGTTGCTTAGCTTACCATAACTGGCGAATTTCAATGGTTTTTCGGTTTTACTTTGAACCATAACGTCCCATTAACAAAGTTTTTTTACTGAATTTGATAGGTTTTTAGTAGCGCAATTTAGCCATAACGTCCCTTGAACAAAGTTTTTTTACTTAATTTCATAGGTTATTAGAAGTGCAACTTAACCATAATATCCCTGACTTTATATATAAGTACCATAGAACATACTGAACCCGCAGCTAGAGATTTTGATGTCCGCGGACTGTGCGAATGTCCGTGGACGGACGCGGACAATAGCAACACTATCCAAAAACCCAGGGGTATTTTAAATTGTTATATCATGCCATATGAACACTGCACAAGTTGAAAAACCAACACACAAACACTTTATATGTAGTAATAAATAAGAAGTAGAACCTATATATATAACACATCAACCATCCATTTAAATACCATATATACTAAAATGGAATATACCAAAACAAGAAAGATATGCTTCTAACATAATTACCTCACAGAAACTGCACAACTAGGAGCAACAGCAGACCTATAGAACAGTGAGAAGACAACTTACCACAATCTAGTAAGTAAACTTCTTTTTTCTTATATATTTCTAAAATGTCTATATAAGATACAATAAAAGTAATATATATATATTTTTTTCCTCACAGAAATGTCAAATACTTTAGAATGGCTTGAGGAGAATTTCCCACATAGTGAAACTAATGGTAGACACATCTCTATATAACCAAATTAATAAGCATTACTTTATGTGCACTTAATATATATATATATATATATATATATATATATATATATATATATATATATATATATATATATATATATATATATATTTTTTTTTTTTTTTTTTAACAGACCATACAAACATTGAAAACAATACACAACAAGATACTTTAGAACAAACTCTCCAGCGCATGGAAGAAAAAATGAACAAGCTCATGACAAATTTCCACCTTTTGAAAGATTTTGTGGAGGACCCTATAAAAGAAAAAAATAGGTACCATTGTGCAACATGTACCTGTCCCCCCTCTTCATATCCCAGTCAATTATCCCCAAACCCTCCCCACATAGAAAAACGTTTTGATGAGACTTCCATCCCTTCATCTTCTCCTGTCCATCCTCTTGAAAACCCCAATTCCCCAGTGTTTGTGTCAGTTTCTGCTTCCCCTTCTCTATCATAAATTTATATATAATATAATGAAAAATAAATGTTATGTGTGTGTTAATTTAGACCTTTGTACTTTTTTTTTAAAAGTCAGTTTTGGTGTCCGCGAACAACACGGGTGTCCGGAATGTTCGTAAAGAAACAAAATAGGGGTGTCCTGAGAACACTACGCCTGTCCGTATTGTTTGCAGGCAAGTCGAAACTGTTCTAAGAACTCACGCGGTGTCCTGAAATGTTCGTAAGTAAACAAAATGGGGGTGTCCTGAGGACACTATACCTGTCCGTACTGTTCGTAGGCAGGTTGAAACTGTTCTAAGAACACATCAAGTGTCCTGGGATGTTTGTAAATAAACAAAATGGGGATGTCCTGAGGACACTATGTCTGTCCGTATTGTTCGTAGGCAAGTTGAAACTGTTCTGAGAACACACGCGGTGTCCTGAAATGTTTGTAAGTAAACGAAATGGGGGTGTTCTGAGGACACTATACCTGTCCATGCTGTTCGTAGGCAGGTTGAAACTATTCCAAGAGCACATCAAGCACATCAAGAGCACATCAAGAGCACATCAAGAGCACATCAAGTGTCCTGGGATGTTCGTAAATAAACAAAATGGGTGTGTCCTGAGGACGCTATTGCTGCCCGTATTGTTTGTAGGCAAGTTGAAACTGTTCTAAGAACAACTGCCTGTCCGTAAATGTTTGTTTCACTTGTGTCACACTTTTAATTAGTTTCAGGACCCGAACACTGTCCGTATACTATCTACGCACATGCGCACCACACCCATAAGTCCAACGAACACTGCACCTGTCCGTAGCTGTCCGGCACAATTGTGTCACACTTTTAATTAGGACCCGAACACTGTCTGTAGAACACCAACACGCAAGCGCAAAACAGTTCCCATGCATTTGGTGTCCTGCGGGCACACGTTCCCTTCGCGGACATATTCGTGATGCCATCATGTGACCGCTCCCACGCTAAGCGTGTGTTCTGATTGCGGACACTGTTCCTCAAGGGCCTGAAGAGGGGAACAGGAGTGAGGATGTAGAGGAGGATGAAGAGGATGAGGTAGTGGAAGCCCCTACTACTAGCACTCGCCGTGATTCTTGGGTGTAGCGGTTATTTACCATTCATGGCAACGTACCCAAAGCGCGTGCAGACAAAGTCACCTGCAAAGAGTGCAAAATGGGAGGCTTGGTTCGTACAGCTTTGGTACGACAACTATGAAGCGACACCTAAGGTCGTTCCACGGTGGGGCCATTCACAAGGTTGTATCTTGCGAGGAGCGTAGTAGGTTGACTTCCTCTACTACATCCTCTGTTTCTGATCCTGTCACCACAAGGAACACTCCTGTTGGAGAGCGTATCCCTCCAGCTGCCTCACAGGCCATTCGCAATGCTGATGACCCTTACCTTTCGAGGGTCACAGTTGTGTGTATGTACTGTGACACAGTACTCTGCAGGGGGAGAGACTTTATAGTGCTTTCGAGACTACAGTCTCAGAGCACGAGAAGACCTGCCCACTACCTAAGTAAGGCCCACCCTACATATTCCTCTCTCCACCCACCCTTTCTTATCCCTGTGGTTGATATCCCCCCTTTACCCTCCTTTCCCCTCCTCTCCTAGTGTGTCGTGTGTAAAAAACCAAAAAAAATATAAAACAACAAAAATAAAAAATAAAGGCTATTTTCAGAGCTGCCTTTCACAGTTTAAAAATAGAAGTGGCAAATAATGGAGCAGGGCCTTGTGTATTTTTTAGAAGTCTGCGGACAGTTCGCAGTTCACAGACATCTAAAATTTTGGGGTTCTGCCCTATCATAACTATTGCACTTTTCTCTGGGAGGAAGTGGTTTCTCAGAAAAATCTGATGGCCAGCATAAGTAAGATGGACTCCATCTCTGCGAAAAATGTATGTGCTACGAAGCATAATATTTTCATTGTGAAAAGAGGACATGCCAACATCTCTTAGAAACGCACAAACAGCCTTATTGACATTGCGCCTCGCTTTCTCCATTTGCGGACCAAATGAAGAAGAACGCAGCCACATTTGTCTCTGCGCAATCCGAGAAAAAATTACTTGAGAATTTGGAAACATGTCCATGACCTTCCCAAGTCCTTCTTTCATTGCAAATTGCAAAGAAATAATTCCAGAAACATGTCCTAAACTATTCCCTCCACAATGAATTAACATTATGTCTGGATGATGCTCTGTCTCCAAAGTAGCACAGAGAAATACCAAGTCCAGCCACTTCATTCCACACACTCCATGCCAGTGCACTTCAACATGTGGGAATCCAAGATCTACAGCTACTCCACAGCTTTCTGCATGCACCTTCAACCAATGTATTGACAAATCTCCCAAAATCCACACAATCTGTTTTCTGAAACACACAGCCATAGCTATCTGTTCTTCTCTCAGGAAAAAGACTTTCTGACAAATTCTCTCCTGACACAACACACCCACTAAACTTTACTGACCAATCCATGCTCTGCTCATTCTCATTTGCATACCTCCCCACCCCAAAATCCCCATATGTAACACGCGATGTCCACAGACTACTGCCATGTCCGTGGACATATCGTAACATGGACAGCCCTTCTACCATTTCCACTTCACTCTCTGTGCCATTCCCTGATTAGATACAGCTAAGCAGTCACACAACCATCCACCAATCAGATCCAAGACCTCTACATCTAACTCCATCATCATAGATCAGCACTTCAAATGTACTGTTAATCACTCCGAGTACAAGCGTCATATCATTGGAAAGCACCTACTACAAGAACTACTGTACTCCAAGATTTCTACTTGCAGCTGCATGCATATCCATATGCATGAACACAAACTACAGGTATGCATATTTTCTGTGTAGTAAATGTACAATTCTTATAAATGCATATAAACAGACTAACTGCTTTTTAACCTGTATAACCTATAAAATGAACTTACTGTCATTTTCCCATCTGCTATAATCCCATCTGCTATAATCAACCGTCACTTCCAAACCTATCTGCTATTTAATTTCTTTTTACACACATTTGCAAAGCATGTTGAACTAACATATTTGAAGTAAAATATAAAGGCTGCACATAGTCAAACAAAGTTGCATGCACACACTATGTTCAGATATCAAACAAGAATACTTCTACAAAAACATAAAAATCAATGTCTAAATTAACATCAGTGCTATAAACACACACAATTACTAACTTCTTTCCTTTACAATTGCAGTGAAGACCAAACATGCAGCAGCAGAATCTGAAGTACAAACAACAACTCAGAAGAAACGTGCTCATTTCACACAAAAAAGTAAGTTAAATACCACCATAATATTTTTACTGTTATTCAAACATACTGTGGGGTTCATTCATGGTATTTCTGCGCCAAAAAACAGAGATTGTGCATCATTCTGCCCACAAATCCCCATTTGTTAAACAGGGATTTGCAGGCAGATGGCACACAAATCCCTGTTTTTCAGCGCACAAATGACATAACTCAGCCCCTAGAATGTTAGTATTGTAGAACAAAGAACTGTTTTAATTCTATACCATTAGACTTACTATTTGTGCTTCTCCTCACCACTAGCTTACTTTCTACTGTCATCTGAACCCCAGTATAGTAACACACAAATTCAAGAATAGCCATCCCAACTAATTGTAGTTGCCCAATGCACAATCACACACCATCACATGCATCTTTACCATCATATCCAGACACTCATGCACACAGCACACATACATTGCAGAACAGTCCAACCCAGACCTTCTTTATTTTTTTCAACAGACCCCAAAGAATGCCTATCAAAAAGCAAGTCTGTAGAAAGCAACGCAGAAGTAGAGCAAATGAAAATAGAAGTGTCCAAAATAAGCATCCATCTCTAGCAAAATTTGTACAAAAAATTCAAACAAAACAGCTAATACAGTCATTTAGCTAAACAAAACAAGCTTCAAGTACAGAAACTTTGCCTCCTCTATCAAAATGTAAAACGAAACAGAAAACAATTAACAAGAATTCAGCTACCACTACTGCTAAAACTGCTCCTATAAATCTTGATATAGTGGCATACCAAAAAAAGTATTTTAGCAAAGATGTTCCGCCACAGAGTCCTTCAAAATCTTATAAAAACAGGAGGGAAATCATGCACAACCCTTAAAACCTACCGTAGAAAATTAATCTTAGAAGCTTTGATAGACAGTGTAATCCTTCTCAAAAGAAAGTTATTTATTTTAGTGTTAAAAAAAATGAAACCACTAACAAAACTAATGACTAAATTACAAAATGGACTTCTCAATAAACGAAATATCAACAAAAATATCTTCTTAAATATCTGTGGAGGTGAATGGAGTCACACCACAAGCACAGAACCTTATTTGAATGAAGAAGCATACAAACAAAAGCAAACAAATACAATTGCCATGCATAGCAGTGGACGATGTTATGAAAAAGTTAATAGTACCATAATGGAACAAGGAATACTGCTTACAAAAATATCCCCAGAAAACTCAGAATTACCTCCCCATTCGACTGAACCAGAACGTCCAGTATACAAATGGTCATGCACGTCAATGTGTAACATTCTACAAAATCTTTCAAGTCTTTACGCCAATCCCTCAATCAGTATGTGAAAGGCAAAGACAACATCAAAATTAAACTACTCCAAAATTGGATATCAGTCCAGTGCGCAAATACAGAGGACTACAAGGACATTCATTAGCCTGCATTTCAGGACCTATTTGCAAAACCACATTCCATCACATCAAAATGATATCAACACATCATTCAACTATAAGAAATCTAGTCTATAAACTGTACTATGCTAAAAGTCCTGCTTTAGCACTAGCCAATTTAAATAACATTCTTCTACATGGTACAGCCAAAGACCTACTCGAAGAAATCGACTATATCCAGAGAAATATTTTGGAAGTGAAAGCCATTTACAAAATGCAATAGCTTTACAACAGACTAGCAACAATTCTACGCATTACAAACTTCTACTAAACACATACAAAAAAGAAATACTGAAATTTAAAAGCACATCTGCTGAAGTACCAAACCATGTGTGTGTGTGTTGCCGCAGAACTTTTTATAAAAGTAACACAAAAACTGTAGACCTAACATACAAAATAGAAGACAATGAAGATTCTAAATGGTTTGAATTAGCTCTCTACTTTATAGCAGAAAACAAATACGAAATAGCTGACACCTTAATACTTTGCAGTTACTGCACTATAAAACTTGACAACAACCAAACTCCTTCACGTGCTATCACAAATAATTTGGAATGATTCCAACTACCAAAACCCCTACAACAACTCAATTTATATGAGAGCATCATAATTCAAACAGTGCATCCCTTTCAAGCAATAATACGCCTTCAACCAAAAACAGCAAAATTACCTCCCTCTGAATTGGCGAAAAGCATTCGTGGCAAAGTAGTGCATTTACCATTAGATCTAAAACAAAATGTGCACACTCTGGGAGTGCAACGTCCAATAGAGCAATCTTTAATTATCTTAGTAAATGGTGTACCTACAAAAGACAAAAAAATTTGGCAACAACTGGTAGACTTACATAAAGTTAGACAAGCCTTGCAATTTCTAAAAGACAATAATGAATACTACAAAGAGATGAATATTGAAGAAAACTTGAAGTAAACCACTGAAATAATTCAAGAGTCACCAGAAACTGGTCAATTTGAGCTTCTAGATCCTGCTGCAGTATCCATTATTTTAGACCATTATGCAATTCATCCATTGCACTCTAATGACACCATAGAAGATGCATTATAAATGTACCAAATGCGACAAATGAAAGGATCACCAATCAGCATATGGGAAAAAAGTATACCAGCACGTGCTTTTCCTCTACTCTTTCCTACTGGCAAAGGAGGAAGGTACAATGATAGACCTATTCAAATAACAGCATCAGAATACCGCTCGTTACGGATGTATTCTGACGATCCCAGATTTAGACAAAATGTGGAATACATATTCCACCTACTCTTTGAATTTGAACTAGCAACTCTATGTTACGGATTTGCACACACATTAAAATCAGGAACCCACTTTCAAAATATGTCAGCTACACAATTATTACAAAAAGTGCAAGAACAAAAACAAAACAAACATAGATATACTAACACCTTTCTGTTAATGTTTCAAGATATTTTCATCATTGCTTCATTGCTATGCTACACTTTATTTGTAATAAAACTGTTCCTCCCCTCGGAGAAGTGCAACACTTCTTTTGGAGAAAAGAATACCAAGCTAGAGGAGCACCACATATCCACATGCTTTTATGGATTAAAGATGCTCCTAAATTTGGTCAAGACAATAATGCCGCTGTGTTACAGTTTATCGAAAAATATGTCACTTGTGAAATTCCATCGGAAGCAACGAATAGTGATCTTCATGCACAAATTTTACAATTTCAAAGACACAAATGAGGCAAATATTGTCGTCGCAAATACAAAAACAAAGGGAAATACTACACCAAATGCCGCTTTGGTTTGCCTAGACCGGTTACAAAAACAGGTCAAGTGAACAACTTCATGTCTTCAGTTAGACATCGTGTTAAAGGTAAATCACCTAAAAATACATATTGCATAAAAAGAACAGAAGAAGCAAAATATATCAAGGATTACAATGAAATCATTGCCCTCTTATGGAATGCAAACATAGATGTGCAGTACATTTCAGACAATTCCACTGCAGTTGCACAATATGTTACAGCATACTTAACCAAAGCAGAAAAAACAGAGCTTCAAGACCTCTGGAATGACCTGTCATCAGACAAAACACTGTCTCAGAAATTGTACAGCTTGGGCATAAAAATGCTCTCCCATAGAGAATGTGGCTCCTATGAAGCAGCAGATCGTTTAACCGGTACTGCTTTATATGGAAAATCTGAAATATAGTATAGCTAAGTCTTGGTCCTGCTAAATCTAGAAAAAGAGCTCTCAAATCATACGACAACATAGAAACAATAGCCAAAAATGATCCCAACAGCCAAGACATTTTGAAAAACAATTTGCTGGACACATACTACCCAAACAGAAGTAGCACTTTGGAAACCATGTGTCTATACCACATAGCCCAAAACTTCACATATAAAAATAATATAAAACCCGATGAAAAAAAGGTAGATACAGAGTGACAAATTGTGAAGGCAGCTTAGTAAAACTCACCAAACCAAGTTTAATTAATAATATCAAATTGTCATTAAAGACTCCTCAACATAAAGAACAATATTACATGTCCCTGCTACAACTCTTTAAACCATGGAGAAAAGAAGAAGAAATACTAGATAACTATGACTCCTACGAAGACGCTTTCAAAGCAAATGAAATCACTGTAACGGATGTAAGCTTTACACACTACAAAACAATGTTGCACAATGAACAGCAACACGAAGAAGAACTCCAAGCCCAACTAGATTAGGACACTCCTGACAGTAGACAACCTTCTGTAACAGGAAGCCAAGAACAACTGGGACAGCCACTAATAGCAAATGAGGCAGAATTAGCTATGACAGAAGTAGAAAACACCATGTGTCAGAATGAAGATAAAGAAGACTTAACTATACTACAATCAAAACTAAACAATGAGCAGCGTAGCATTTTTCAAGAAGTAACAAAAGAAATTGCGCATGGTGTACAACATAAAAATAAAGAATGCACCTGCCAAAATTACAAACCTATACTATTGTACGTCAGTGGTGAAGCTGGTTCAGGCAAAACATTCTTAAACAAAATCATCAGCGAGTTCCTTCATCAATTGACAAACAACAAACTGTCAGCTGTTGTCACTGCCCCCACAGGTTTAGCTGCCCTTATAGGGGCTCTTTGGACTCTGTCCTGGCGCCTTTGGTGCCAGGCTCATGTTGGACATCAGTCCTGGCGCCATAGGCGCCAGGCTCATAAAGGAAAGTGTTTGGTGCACTTACCTGATGCAGACCATGCTGCATACTCACCTGATGCAGACCATGCTGCATGAAGACCCAAGTCAAATGAGGCTTAGGAGGGACTATTTTACTGAAGGGACTATTTTGTTACTTGGGTGGGGCTGTGGAAGAATACTTACCTAGGACTTCTTCCAAGGCTATTTAAGCCACGCCCGGACAGCCGCACGTGCTTCGCGCTGTTCTGCATCCCAGCAGCTGAATGCTCACTGTGTATGCTCCTGCACCTGGACTCCAGCCACGCCCGCCTCAAACCTGGAACACCTGTAAGGAAAGAAGCGAAGAGAAAGGTGAAAACCAAGAACTTATTCAAACTTCTTACCTGCATCCGGAATCTTCACGCCAGCATTCTTGAAGAAAGACTTGCATTTAAAAGCATTGCGTTGCTTGCTGCAGCGCCGCGCTTCACACACCTGTTCTCGAGACATCTCCCAGCTCCATCGCGGCTGTCAGCACTGGTCGCCACATCTCTGCACCTAGGGGAGAGAAGAAGAGACAAAAGGTGAGCAGAGGGAACACAGGAGGAAAGCCGAATTTTCAGCCATAATACTTACCGGCTTTTCTTGGTGAACCATTCCACATTTCGGGTCGGCGCCGCTTCGTTGGCAGGTACCGCACCCCGGCCCCTATGGGGAAAGGACAAAAGACATTACTGGGGAATTATAAAGACATTTAGGGGGGTCGCCCTCATCACTAACTCACCTGATTTTACCATCGGCAATTTAACCCCTCAACGCATCGCCTTCGTTCTGCACCTGAAATAAAGGACAGATCACAGGTTAGGAAGACAACATAAAAAGGGGCTCACACTTCAACTTTTGAATCTTCATACTTACGGCGTATCGCTCAGAAAAGTCAAGTGGATTTTGCCAGCGCCATTCTGAAAACCAGTGAAGTAACTGGACGAACGCGCGCCCCTGCACCAGAAGCAGGATGGAGAGTTCATCCTTCCAAACCATAAGGTGAGCTTAAACCGGGGGTTTTGGAGGAAGTCAGAGAAGAACGAAGGAGTAAAGGGGGGAGCAAGCACACTATTCTGCAGACAGTTAATCCCCTTTCTCATCTGCAGAAGGATATTCCTACAGGCCAGACAAGCAAGATTTGGGGGTCCTGTTCAATCGGTGGTCCGAGTTCTGCGCATCACGCTTGAAGAGGCCACAGCAACCCAGACTAGACCAGCGCCTCCATGGGAGCCAGGTGAGCGTTACAGTATGACACTAGCCATGTGTGAGCAAACCACAACACGACTAAATAGTTTAGAAAATTCAATCTCCAACAAAGCTGGCTTGGAAAAAATATTAAAATTATCCTTAAATTGTAGAGTAATGCTTAAAAGTAACCTTGACGTGGATCAAGGACTAGTTAATGGAGCACTGGGTACAGTTGTTGGCTTTCAAACATACCCACGTGACAACAACATTTAGTTTGTTAATATTCTCTTTGACAAACTTTCAGAAGTGAAAAGTATAGGACGCTCAACAGCTCGATTCCTTCTCTTCAAAGACATGTATGTACGCAGAGAACAATTTTCTCTAACTCTTGCATACGCTGTCACCATTCATAAATCAAAAGGTCTTACCCTAGACAAAGCATTGATAGATATTGCTAACACAGTCTTTAAAGAAGGCATGAGCTATGTGGCACTATTACGCTTATGTACACTTGACGGTCTATTTCAAATCAACTTTGATGCAAGTAAAGTAAACGCTGATATTCCTTGCATTTTAGAATACAATAGACTACGTTCACTATACACCCCATCTAAAAACATATCCTGTTCCACAAAAAGTAAAACGTTGTAAAAGAAAACTAATTCAAACATAAATGCAACAGGATGTCACTGCAAATCCTCCAAAGAGAGTAAAAGAAGCTAATACTTCATCAATTACCACAACCAAAGAAGAACCTATTACTCAAAGTAACTCGGGTACTTCTTCAAAGAAACAACACACATTCCGAAAAAATTACTTGGACCCAGACCTATCTGGTCCATTTAAATTTTCAAATACAACTGGTGTAAGTTGCTGACCTACGGCCATGCACCCAATACTCTAGGCCCTGGCCACAACCACCGCAGCATATCACATCCATAGATCACACCCATAGAATCAAACATTTTAACTATGCCATATGGGCACTTTTTATGTCCGCGAACAATATGAGTGTTCTTAGAACAGTTTTAACTTGCCTACGAACAATAAGGACAGGTATAGTGTCCTTAGGTCATTCCCATTTGTTTATTAACAAACATTTCAGGACACCGCGTGTGTTCTTAGAACAGTTTCAACTTGCTTACGAACAATACGGACAAGTATAGTGTCCTCAGGACACCCATGTTTTGTTTATTTACTAACATTCCAGGACACTTGATGTGTTCTTAGAACAATTTCAACTTGCCTACGAATAATACGGACAGGCATAGCGTCCTCAGGACACCGCCATTTTGTTTATGTACAAACATCCCAGGACACTTGATGTGTTCTTAGAACAGTTTCAACTTGCCTATGAACAATATGGACAGGAATAGCGTCCTCAGGA
Source organism: Ambystoma mexicanum (assembly GCF_040938575.1). Classification (NCBI taxonomy): domain Eukaryota; kingdom Metazoa; phylum Chordata; class Amphibia; order Caudata; family Ambystomatidae; genus Ambystoma; species Ambystoma mexicanum. The sequence continues at coordinate 837,445,514 of NC_090923.1, forward strand.
CACCCCCATTTTGTTTATGTACGAACATCCCAGGACACTTGATGTGTTCTTAGAACAGTTTCAACTTGCCTATGAACAATACAGACAGGTATAGTGTCCTCAGGACACCCCCATTTTGTTTATTTATGAACAACCCAGGACACTTGATGTATTCTTAGAACAGTTTCAACTTGCCTACGAACAGTACGGACAGGTATAGTGTCCTCAGGACACCTCCATTTTGTTTATTTACGAACATTTCAGGACACCGCGTGTGTTCTTAGAACAGTTTCAACTTTCCTACGAACAATACAGACAGGCGTAGCGTGCTCAGGACACCCCCATTTTGTTTATTTACGAACATCCGAGGACACTTGATGTGTTCTTAGAACAGTTTCAACTTGCCTACGAACAATACGGACAGGTATAGTGTCCTCAGGACACCCCCATTTTGTTTATTTACGAACATTTCAGGACACCGCGTGTGTTCTTAGAACAGTTTCAACTTTCCTAGGAACAATACAGACAGGCGTAGCGTGCTCAGGACACCCCCATTTTGTTTATTTACGAACATCCGAGGACACTTGATGTGTTCTTAGAACAGTTTCAATTTGCCTACGAACAGTGCGGACAGGTATAGTGTCCTCAGGACACCCCCATTTCGTTTATTTATGAACATTTCAGGACACCCTGTGTGTTCTTAGAACAGTTTCAACTTGCCTACGAACAATACGGACAGGCGTAGTGTCCTCAGGACACCCCCATTTTGTTTATTTACGAAAATCCCAGGACACTTGATGTGTTCTTAGAACAGTTTCAACTTGCCTACGAACAGTACGGACAGGTATAGTGTCCTCAGGACACCCCCATTTTGTTTATTTACGAACATCCTAGAACACTTGATGTATTCTTGGAACAGTTTCAACTTGCATGCAAACTATACTGACAGGTATCGTGTCCTTAGGACACCCCATTTTCATTGACTACGGACATTAAGGACAGCGCTGCTGTCCGCGGTCAGAACAAACACAACAGGGGTGCCTGCCACCTAAATAAATGCAACATTTGACCCATCGCTTACTCCCCCACCCTCCCCAAACAGTTTTACACGCCAACACACTTGACTAAATAGTATTTTTCCACCAAGTTTCACCACGCTGTCCGCGGATGTCCACGGATACAAGATGGCGGGCGTGCCCAGAAAATCTGACGCACCACACGCTCTCAACCACCCAATCAGCGAGCATGTCCAATGTCCGAGGACATGATGCAGATCACCCAGCCAATCAGGACCCTGTCCGTGGAGCGAACAGGGAAGTGTGCCGTGCAGCGGACATAGATATCACACATTTTTTTGCCTTACGTTCTAGTCCTTTAAAAAAAAACTACTGGACGGATTTACACCAAATTAACAAAAGCACGCTTTCGGGACCAAGCCGCCACCCCTGCCGCAAATTTGGTATAAATCCGTCCAGTGGTTTGGGCTGTAGGCGTGAGCAAAGTTTTTTCCCATTATGTCTATGGGAAAAACAGAAGTTTTGGGACCCCCCTTATAACTTTGCCCCCCCTTGACCAAACCTCACCAAACTTGGGGGGTATAGCAATGCATTGTGCAATAAACTACTCATCTCATGATGGCTCTTCCAATGATGTTTCATACTTTTATGCCACCATTACCATGCCAATCCCTTGTGGAGGCTTCCCATGATTATTAAATGCACATGTGATGTCATCAGTGATGTCATGAATGAGATTTGTGATGGCATCTTTGATGTCATGGGTGTTAATCCTTGCAGTGCACACTGGTGACACGAGTTATGGTTGCTTAGTTTACAATAACTTGCGAATTTCAGGGGTTTTCGGTTTTACCTGTAACCATAACGTCCCTATAGCAACGGTTGTCCATTCAATTGCATAGGGTTTTGCTTTTGCAACTTAACCATAACGTTCCTTTAACAACGTTTTTTGCCAGTGAATATATATATGCCTACAGTTACTTATGTCAGAATTACCTACTTGTTGTCTTTTGATTGGTAGGGGCATGCCAATGTTTAGATGTTTCATTGTATTGTATTGTATTGTATTGTTTATTTATTTGTAGAGCGCACCGGGCCGTTAAGCAACTGGGCGCTTGCAAATTCTTAGTTACAAGTAAATAGTTATTATACAATGCTTATGTTACAGGAAGACATGTACATCATACATTATATTACATTGTCGCATAGTTTTCTGTGAAAGGAAAAAAGGAGTTACTGTTACAGAGTATTTACATTCAATATGCATAGTGTTCAGGTACATACAGGTTGAGGCTAACAGTCATTAGTGTGGCGCCAGCGTTTGACATTGGCTTTGAACACATGAAAGGAAGGGGTAGCTCTAAGTGAGTCTGGGATGGAGTTCCAGAGGTGAGCAGCTAGTACTGGGAAGCTAGATCCTCCAGTTCTTTTCAATTTAAAATTGGGGATTATGATGCTGTTTGCCTGGGCTCTTCTGATAGGATGTTCAGAGGTATGCTTGGTGAATGTATCAGTGAGGTAGGCAGGTGCCTTGTTATTCATACAGTTGTGTGTAATGTTAAGGGTTTTGAACTTGATCCAGTCATTAATGGCTAGCCAGTTGACGGCTCTTCTCTGGTCTGAAATGTGTTGCCCTTTAGGGATGCCTAATGCTAAAGGGCAACACATGAGGGCATTGTTCTGCAAAGTTTGGAGTTTGTTAGTATTGTGTTTGCTAGTGCCTAGATACAGTGCATTGCAGTAGTCTAGTTTGGAGAGGATGAGGGCTCACGCTATGGTTGTACAACTAGCTATAGATAGGAAAGGTTGCAAGCGTGAATGAGTTTGCATGTATAGCCTGTAGCTGATGCAGTGGCATTTACTTGTTTATCAAGGGTTAGGGCTGAATCTAAGTAGAATCCTAAAGTTTTTACTTCTTTAGCTACCTTGATTTTGATGCCATCGATCGTGATGAAGTTGTAGAGATGGGACAGTTTGTTGAGTTTGTTCATAGATCCGATGATTAACAACTCGGTCTTGTCATCGTTGAGACAAAGGCCATGTGTGGCCATCCACGTTTGGATAATTTGGTAGACTTTATTTATGAGGTTAGAGTCATTGTCATGGTCGCCTTGGATTGGGATAAGGATCTGCGTGTTGTCCGCATAATTGGTGTATGAGACCCCTAGTTTGTCCAATATATCAAAGAGAGGCTTTGTAAAAATATTGTACAAGGTAGGGGAAACACAAGACCCTTGGTGGACTCCACAGGTGATGGGGACTGGATCTGCTGCTGAAGTGGGTGAGAAGACTCTTATGGTTCTCTTGTCCAAAAAAGAGGTTATCCACGCTGTAGCTTGTGTAGAGAAGTTGGCTGCCGATTGAAGGTGGTTAGATAGAACCTTATGATCAACCAGATCGAAGGTGGCGGATAGGTCTAGGAGTAGGAGAATGGAGATGTTGCCTCTGTCTTTAGGCTCATCTAGTTGGTTTTTGAGATCAAGGAGGGCCATTTCAGTTCCATGTCTCAGTCTGAAACCTGATTGTGTAATCCCTAGTAAATTCTTGAGCTCCAGGTAAGATTGGATCTGTAGATATGCCGCTTTATCTAGGATTTTGAGGAGGAACGGGGCAGTACTTATGGGCCTGTAGTTCGTTGGGATGCTTGGGTCCAGATTGGCTTTTTTTAGGAGGGGTAGTATCCAAGCATCTTTAAGGTGAGTAGGTATAGAGCATGATTTGAATGATGCGTTGATAAATGTGGTGACGAAGGGGGCTAGTTCATGTACAGCCTCTTTGATGATGGGGGCTGGGCAAGTGTCACCAAGGCATTGAGAGGGTTTCAGAGACGTGATGATATTCTTAGTTTCCTGAATGGAGATGGCTCTAAAGCTGAATTGGTTGGGAGGTTTGATCTGGTTTGTTGCAAGTTCCTGGAGGATGGTTTTTTGCGTTGAGAGGGCAATGTTGTGGAGGAAGGATTTTTTAGCAGCTATTTTATTTTGTAACATTGTGGTTTTGTTGCATAGGGCATTTTGAATGTTTGTACACCAAATTTTGTCTTTGACACACGGGTCTATAGGAGCAATGGGAGATTCTAATTCTCTCAAAATGGAGAAGATTCCCTTAGGGTTAGAGTTAGCTTTTTTGATTCTGTCATTGAAAGTCTCTTCTTGTGCCTGGATGATTTGTTCTTTGTAGCTCTTGGTGAGGGTGGTAAGGAGGTTTTTATTATCGGGAGAAGGATTTTTTCTCGAGCAGGCTTCTGCATGTCGTTTCTCCTTATGTAGGGCTTTTAACGTTGGGGTGAACCAAGTGTTGAGATGGGCCAGGGGTTTAGATTTGGTAAGCTTGAGTGGCGCAATGGCGTCTATCGCAAGGTTGATTGTGTTGTTGTAAAGGTCAACTAGATCATTAGGGTCAGTGATTAGGCTAGAGAGGTTGGTGATAGGGTGAATCAGCGGGAGGAGGTTAGGTAGTGTTATATTTATTTTGCAGCGTGTGAGGTCAGGAGGAGCATAAAATTTAATAGATTTATGTTGGGGAAGATTAGAGATAGTCAGTGAGATCAGATAGTGGTCAGTCCAAATGCAAGGTTCAATTGCCGTTATGGTCGATACACAATTAATGTCTGCGACCCAATCCAGTGTGCGGCCTTTGCAATGCATGGGGCCGTTATTCCGAATGGTGAGGCCTGCTTCTGAAATGGTGTTAGCTATGGAGGAGGCATTAGTGTCTTTAGGGTCATTGTAACCTAAGTTGAAATCACCTAATAGGATGATTTGGGTTCCTGGTTTGGCGTTGGTGTTTAAGAGGGTAGTTAGGTCTTCTTCGAAGGTGCCTAGTGGACCTGGAGGTCTATAGATGAGGTGCTCAAGATATTAGATCAATCAGCATATACTCCGGGGCACGACCACGTAGAAAAATTACAGATCTTAGGGCAGAGGCAGTCGGGCTTTCATAGCGCACACAGTAAAGAACTTGCTCTGACCGACCTCAAGGCCAACATGTTGGACATTGTGGACAAAGGAGGCACTGCCCTCCTTATGTTGATTGATCTATCTGCAACATTTGAGCTGATGGATCATGCCCTGTTGATCACCAGATTTATGCACTTGGCTAGTTTTTCACCAACAGCTGGAAAATGGGTAGAATCCTTTCTATCTGGACACACTGCAAGAGTCTTTGCTGACAACGGCAGGGCTGATGATTTTCAGGTGCACTGTGGGGTACCACAGGGATCGTGTCTGTCCCCGGTTCTTTTTAATCTATTTATACTCTCCCTGTTTGAACTTCTGATTCCAACAGGGTATTGTATATCAACTATGCTGATGATACTAAGTGTCTCTTCCTGATGTTGGGAGATTACAGCAGGTAGACTGAGTCCAACAATAGAGTATACTCATTGATTCAGTCCTGGATGATGGAGAATAATATGGCACTCAATGATGCAAAGACTGAAGTAATGATGGTGGGGACAGCCTCAAGCCTAAGGAAACAAACCCCAGATTACAGGGAGGTGGTCATAGCAGGATGTGCTATCACCACCCTCTCGAAAAAGTGAAGACATTCGGGATGGTGATTGACCCGGAGCTCAACATGAAGGCTCATGAGAGCTATCAGATCTCGTCCACCTCCTACTATCTCAAATTTCTTACACAGATGAGACCTTTTCTGTCACAGGATAATAGTGCCACTATCGCAAGGGCAATTATTGGTGCCGAATTGGACTATGGGGCCAGTCTTCTGCAGGGCACAGGAAAGAAGAAATCATACACCTTCAGGTGATTCAGAATAACACAGTTAGAGCGGTTAAGGGTCTGAGGAAGAATGAGCATGTTACAAAAGCTAGCAGAGCCCTACACTGGCTGCCTATAACCACTAGAGTGACATTCCGCCTTCTATGTATTACACATAAATGCTTATATAGATTAAGCCCAGCGTATCTTATGAACTACCTTGCCTGGTTGCCAGCTCGAAGGACACTGAGATCTAATAATGTAGGGCTCTTGAGTGCACCGTGGTCCAAACATGAGGGGGTCAACCAGGGGTCATTTGCCTACATGGACCCGAAAAAGTGGAATGTGCTGCCTCCCGACCTGAAACTATGCCAGTCCTTCTCCAAGTTTGAAAAGGACCTAAAAACTAGGATGTTCGGCTGAACTCCGGACTAACACGACTTCCGCGGATGTGCGGATGTTAGATGAGGGGCTCTCTGTGCACAATATTTTATCTGTTCTGTTATGCATGTTCTATGTCTTGTTAGTGCTTCTTTGCCCTTGGGTCTGTGACATACTCTGTATAACTATAAAGAAAGAAAGAAATAATCAATCCTCGGCATGATAAGTGCTCGGACGAGAGTGGTGCAATTGGCTTCGGAGACATAGGGTTTGACTAGTCGCAGCAATCTGAGATGGTATTGGGTTTTATTAATAACGTTTTGAATGCGGGCATCCAAGCTCAGTGATGCTTTGAAGATGACCCCCAGGATGTGTGAGGCATATGATGTTTGATAGGGCACCCCACTGCAGGTGCTTAGTATGATGTACACGGTCAGTGGTTACTTAGTTGGTTTCCAGTGCAAGTGAGGTGCTTGCTGGCTGATGGGTGGTTGCAGACAGAAGGTGTGGTGCATGGGTGCTCACTGTGCGTTTGGTTGATTTGGTCAAGGTATCCTTTTCTTGCTTAAGGTGAGAGTCGTCACCTAGAGTCTGGTGAGAGTCTGTTTCTGATTTTTGCTTTTGCGAGAGAGGTGGCAGGGTGCAGAGTTTGTTCCGCTATCATGTGTGCATGTGCTTTGGGTGGCATATGAGAATGTTTTGATGGTGTTGGTCCCTGTGTGGTATGACGCTCAGGTCATGAAGCGCATTGCCCAGTGACAGTGATGTTGAGTGGTACCACTGGTGTGAGTATTAATAATTACTGTGCACTGTGGAGGTAAGATGGGGACCCGGTTCCATATATAGGTGTTGTATTTTGATTGTTAGGTTGTTGGAGAGGATAGTGTTGATGTGGTTCTACCTCTTGCTTCTGTGTATCGACTTTTGAATGTGTTCAGTTTTCCTGTATTCTGAAAAGGGAAAGATCTGTTGTGTTGTTCTTTCTTTCTGTCTTCTCTTCGGTGCTTGAATGCTGATGTCATGAGAGTTCTGCATGTAAAATGTGTGTGTGCTGACTGCTGAGTGTTTTATGTATGACAGTTGAAGAAAGACTAGCTGAGAGAGAGGGTGTGCCGTGGATTACCTGTGTCTTGTGTCCTGTCTATCTTTGGGGTTGAACTATCCTGCGGTGTAACTAATGAAGATTTCCTTTTGTATCTGCGGCTCCTGGTCATCTTGGGAAAAGGACACTGTATAACACATGACGTGATGTTTTCAAGCCATGCCTGACAGGGTCAAAGCATGATCTGTTAGGAAGTGTATTCTTTTCATATAACTGATTAACTGTATCTTACTGTTTTGTGAATGATTCTCATGTGTAAAACCCTGTAAAAACCCAGAGACAGCTACACTACAGGGCCATTTTCGTGGGACTGGGATATTCTGTGTTAGGATCAGGAGCCAAAGAATGGCGTCTGTGTGTGATTCCTGTCCGCTTCCCAAGTTGGTCCCAACCAGTCCAAGATGACCAGGAGCAATCCACCTGAAGAGCAAACAGGTGATATAGGATACCCTTAGGATCTAGAAGGAAAAAACAGTTTAGGAGTGTAACTCAACCTCCCCAACCACTCCACCCATGATTCATATGTCAAACAAAATTACCTGATGTTCTGTTCAGAAAATGCCTGTATTCTCCAGAAGATTATTGAAGTCCATGGAGAAAAAGGGTCAGGTAAATCGACGTGACGAAACGAGTCTGAAGAAAAAGAGAAAGGAAACACAGGAACATCTCAGGTGACACAAGACGCAGTGGAAGGTAGGTCTGATCGCCCACTACCAATGTCCATTAGATTTGATCCAAGCAGGAGGTAATAATCCAATAAGGTACATTCCGATTGTGAGCAGAAGTCAGAGTACCGCAATATCTGTGGAAAAGCAGGCAAAGAAATAGAAGTTATAATCAAACTGAGGGCAAGGCAAGGCATTTCCTTCCGAAAAGCATGTGTTTGATATACAGTGCGTCATAAGCAGATAGAGACACAGCAAGGCAGTCCGTTCAGAGAAGAGTGGGGTTGGTACACAGCAGGCCATAAGCAGACAAGGGACACAGCAAGGCAGACCTTTCAGAGAAGTGTGTGTTCGGTACACAGTGATTCAAAAACAGATAAGGGAAACAGCAAGGCAGTCCATTCAGAGAAGCGTGGGTTCGGTATACAGTGGGTCTACAGACAGGAGTCAGAATCCAGTTTACAGCGAACAAACAAACAAGATAGTGAGCTGTAATGCAAGGGGGCTCATTGGAAGGGTTGTTCAGTGTTGCGTTCTCCTTTGTCACCACATTCATACTTTTGCACACAGACAGTGGGGGTCATTACGAGTTTGGAGGCAGCCATGGTGCTATTAGCACCATGGCTGCCTCCGAACTCGTGTCCGGGTGCGGGTTCCCTGAATGGGGACTTACAGGGTCATTCCAACCTTGGAGGACCCGATAAGTCCCCATTCAAAATACCCATCTCCATTCCCATTCGAGCCCACATAGGGCTCAATGGGAATGGGGAGGGAGCTAATAACGGGCCCGTTAATAATGGGCCCGTTATAAGCTCCCTGGTCCCTTAATGGCTCCCGCTAAGGACGGCTGGTTTTACCAGCCGGCCTTAGTGGGACCCGCTAAGGGACCTCGTAAAGCGGCGGTAAGGGGTTAACGGCACCTGCATCCTTACTGGTGCCGTTAACCCCTTAATGCCGCACTCGTAATGACCCCCAGTGGGCCTCATTACGAGCTTGCCAGTAAAAAAAGAAATGTACTGGCATGCAGGTGCTACTGTGTCCATGTAGCACTACTGCCGGAATATAGGGTAGACTCTGAGTAAGCATGCACACGCATTCCGGCATTCCAGAAACGGTAGCACCGGCATGCCGGAAGTGGCCCCAAAACCCCCTATACCGGCATTATTAATGCCGCAGACACCAACCTTGGCAGAGAGGATGCTGTAGTTACCGGTGCCGGTATTACTGGCACCGGAAACAACATCATTGCGCTAGAACAGGGAATACACCGGCGGCCATCATAAAAACACAATCCATTGCAATCCTCATTCTACAGGAGTGTAACTGGAAATCTGAACACATACTGACACAGAGGAAGATGTTTGCTAGGCAAGCTGCCGCACCTCGCCGCAAACCCCGGGTCAGTGAACAGGAACTGAACATGCTGGCAGACACCCTTGTGGAGCATGCAGATCTGTGGCGCCAAGCCCAACTAAGAAAAAATACCCTTTGGGAGGATGTGGCCTGCAAAGTCTCGGCTGTGGGGACAACACCCTGGACCGTCTGAAACTGTAGGAAGAGGTGAGATGACCTACGTCTGTGTCCGCAACCTACTCGCTGCAGAGCGCAGCCAGGGCCTGGCCACAGGAGGTGGAGCACCATCCCCCATCAAACTGCAGGCGTGGGAGGAGACGTGCAGCACCGCCCTGCACATGAAGACCACAGAGGGAGTGGGAGATGCGGAGACGGGAGCAGAGACCTCCGATGATGCTGTTGAGTGTCCGTAGCCGTAATCCCAAAGTCACATCACACACCTTGCAGCCCCAATGCCAATGGTCCCGTCCTAAAGTCAACTAAGTGGGCCAAGATCCCTGCTGACACACCACCCACTGACAACCACCTTCCACACAAGTACAATGTACCTGGCTGCAAGACAAGAAACAAACCCCACTGACACACCCCACACGTTCCCTGTTTTGGCCACACTAGTACCATCTGCATGCACACAGACACACATCACCCAGACAATGTCCAACTGCTGACGTCACCGTTGTGCCACCACATGGCTAAAGCCACCTCATGTCAAGATGCACACATCAATGACACCAGTCTCACACTTGTCACACCCACCATGTCCCTTCCTGCAGTGTCAACATCAACGCAGCAATGTCAACAAGTAAAACACATCCGTTTCACAGTCAAATTCTACATGTCACACAGCCCCTGTGGCATGTCCACAACACTCAAACCATTAAACACCAGTACCCCAATCAACAGACACTGCCCACTCCATGGCCGCACCACAAACATGCTCCCACACTGCATCCACCTCACATTCATGTGTGCACCATGTCATGCCCTGCACCATGTCCATGACAATGCACATGACTCTGAATGTAGTAGCAATGATGTCTGTCAGATGGATCCACACTTGTTACTGATGCCCTGCCCCACTGTCCTCCACAGGCACATAATCTGACAGTGAAGGGGAACATGCTACAACACCCCGATCCACTGTTGCCTGTCACCACTGCAGGAAATCCACCACCTCTAGCCAGGAGCGTGCAACAACTTCTTCAGCCCAGCCCACCCACTAGAAGGAAACACTTGCTGCCTAGCAGCCCCAACAGCCACAAAACACCTGCTGCCCAGCAGCCCCGGCAGACACCAACACCTGCTGCCAAGCAGGCCCATCAGCAGAAAGACCCTGTATCCCCAGACCACAGCCTGCATGAGGAGCCTTTATCCCCAGACCACAGCCTACAGGAAGACCCTGTATTCCCAGACCACAGCCTGCAGGAAGAGCCTGTATCCCCAGACCATGGTCTGCAGGAAGAGTGTTTCCCTGCCACCCAGCCAGCTGGACGAGCATGCAACACCAACAGAAGGGTCTGGAGCACACAGCACTGTAGAGGCCAGTGTGCACGACACACAGAGCCACAGTAGCCTTGAGGAAGAAAAGGGTGTGGCGGTAGTAAGTGTGGGGGTGATGGGTGTGGGGGTGGTGGGGGATGGGGTTGTGGGGAGGGACTGTGGGGTCAATGGAACGGGATAGTAGTGTTAGGCAATATAATTCACATCTGTACATAGTTTATCCCTATGCAATACACCTGGTGTTTCGAACAAACATGACGACATTGCTTATTCAGTGTGTGTCTATTTAATCATGTACAGTGTCCAGTGTCCAGTGTGATCCATGCCAAGTGCTGTGTCTTTAACAGTCCATCAAAAGTAGTGGTCAATGAAATCTTTCTGTGTGGCATGTCCATCATTGCCATTGTGGCGCAGAGGATTTCCTACATCTTCTTCATCCTCATCCTCATCCTCTGGTGGCATCTTGTCCATGTCAGGGGGATGTTGCGCTGGATGTACATGTTGTGTAGCATGCACATACCAGCACGATTTTGCCCACCTTCTCTGGCCCGTAAATGAGGGCTCCCCATGACCTGCTGGGGCAGCGTATTGGGGCCTTCAGCAGGCCAAATGTCTGCTTGATGGTGCAGCGAGTGCATACATGTGCACGGTTGTAGGCCTCTTCATGCCTGTTGTGTGATTTCCTGAAGGGGGTCATGAGCCAGCCCATCAGGGGATACCCGACATCACCTTCATGGGAGCCAGAGAAAGGGTACTTGTGATTTATTTGGTCATTACATGTTAGCAATGGCTGTACAATGTTCATTTGAAAATGCAACTGAGCACAGGAATTCATAACTGTTTATGGCATGTGTCATTGTCTATGGACCTGGTAAGTGAATTTAGGGCTGTCACATGGTGGTGGGGAATAAGCAGAGCTGCTGTCAATTGCCCCATTCAATGTGAACCTGTACTCTCACAATTCAAGTACAACAGACCACAATGGACTCAGTTTGCGTTATTGTGTTACCAATGGATATGGACTGTGCATATACAGTGGCAACTCACATATTTGCCTAATTTGCTTTTTGTAATACAGTGGTATCCCCAGTATGCATTCAACATATACAAATCTTCATGTACATATCCATCGATACCTTCACCCATATCCATTGGTAGTATGTGTTACGGGTGAAGGGTTACATCACAAGATTACGGCGTGTGTGTATTAGCATGGTGGAATGAAGCTACATTGGATGAGTCCTGGACCTCTCAATCATATATTGGTGGTAGTCAATAATTGTTTTTTTTTCATTTTCATACATTCTACTTGAAGATGTCCCTTAAGGTGACATGACAGGCCTACTGACCTGTGCTGTACCCGTGGACTGTGAGTGCAGTCACAATTTTGTCAGTGTGGTAGATGTTTTTCTCTCTGGCTGAGCATCATGACTTATGATTTGCATTGCAGTGTTCAAGTATTTCATGCATTGTCACTACAGAGTGGTGCATTATGATACATGTGGTTTATGTATTGTGATGTTCCTAATACATGTGCTTATGTGAGCACTGTGTCTGTTCAATACATGGAGACACGGCTGTGAATGCCTTGCACTTCTGCATGAATTTGCTGTGTTGCACATTCTGTTAAATTTACAAAAGTCACAGTTCAAAACACCCAGTACGCTGTGTCTGGTCTTGTTCCATTCAATGTGTGAGGTTTGATGTTGTGCAGGCTGGGAATGATGAGGTTGCTTGGTGGAATTCCTCATCTAACTTAGCCTTCTATTGGCCTACCCAGTCTCTCTGCACTTCAATGGATACCTGGTAATGGTTACGGGTTTTTGCAGGAGTGATGATGGATTAATGCATGCAGTGTGCACATGTGCTCCTTATGCATGCAATGCTATGCTATTTTTGGACACCCCTCATGGCCCTGTGGTTAGACTCACCCAGCAGACAGGTTGCCTATGCTGTTATTTTCCCCCCTCCCAATTCTACACTCCTCATGGCCCCGTGGTTAGACTTACCCAGCAGCTAGGTATGATGTCCAGCGTGTCGTGCCATGTAGCAGGAGTTGCGCAGCAGCATTGAGTCATGTGTGGAGCCAGGGAATCTTGTACAGCAATGCGTGATTATTTTGCAGGCATCGCACACCATCTGTACATTGAGGGAATGGTACAGCTTCCTGTTGCGGTACACTACCTCCACAGCATGCCGGACAACCAGCTCCACATGTGTACGGTCAAGTGCACCTATTACATTAGGCATGCCTGCAAGTGCATTGAATGTTATTTTGGTTGCATTCACCTCCTGCGCAGTCCGTGGTAAGCTAATGTGGTTGTGTATGTGGGACAGGAGTGTATCTAGCACCTGCAATTTGTTTAATCACATTTTGTCAGTATTTCTGCACATTCTTTTGAAATAAATAGATGGGGTGTTGGTCTATGGAATAAATAAGGGTGGGGGATGTAAGGGGCCGTGAGGGGTCGGCGGCTGCATTAAAAAAGGAAAACAAGTGCAAAAAAGGAAAATCATTTTCGAAATTAAAAAATGTATATATTCTTTGTTTTGGGCCTTGTTTCTGTCGCTATTTTAACACAGATCCTTGAGAATGATTCCTGAAATGTTTTGCACAGGTGTACAGCAATGAACTGGGAAGGAAGGTAGGGTTGGTAAAATATCTGTTCCCTGCCCTATAAATAGAAATTATTATGGCCTCTTCCCAGAAGTGGCAGTTGCCCTGGCTTTTCTGATTACTTCAAATGCCATTGTTAGGTGTGGAACCCTTGATTCTATGCAATGTTTGTAGAACCCAAAATGTGCCTGACAGGATCTCTGGCTTTTATGGGAAGTTGAAATGGTAGGGATGTCTGGATTTCATTATACATGAATTCAATTTATAAGGTAACCAACTATCTGTGATGGCTGGCTCTATGTCACCACCTTGTTTTGGAAGATGGCGACTCCCCCTTGTCACCACAGCGGTACTTGGGGGGGGGGTGTAAATACTAGGAAAATCGCCCACCCAGTTCTGTGGGGTAACATTATTATGCAGACATCCACTTATGGCCTTTTCTCTCATTGGCAAAAAACCTCGACGGATGCTGGGCGTATTTTGAGAATGTAGCTAATTACTTAACTATTTAGTTAAGTGGGACACTGTGAAGACTGTCTTACTGGTGACTATTGCATCCGCAAGGCGGTTGGGTAAGATTGGGGCACTTGTATCGAGACCCTCATTGACTATTCCTGATTCTTTAGAGTTAAAATGGGACTTTGTATTTTGCCCTAAGGTATATTTGTAATTTCCCAGGACGCTTTTTTCCTGCTTTTCACACTGTTCGTATCTCAGAGGCAGATGTACAGCTGGACCTTCCTTGAGGTCAGGAGATCAGCACTTACGTATTTTCAAATAATTGCTTCTTCACAGCTTGCGGGTGGAGGAGGAAAGCTTCCTCTGTTCCCTGTTCCCTTGAGCACATTAGGGAACACTTCTCCAAGGGATACTGGGCAGTTCCAATACCATGTGGGCTTTTTGGGTGGAGGGCCAGGGCGTTTCTTTAGCAGATGCTTACAGGTCCATCACCTAGTGCAATCTTAATTCTTTCATGCATCACTATCGTCTTCATGCTCATGGTCTGAAAATCTCTTGCAGTTGGGCCACAGTAATTGAGGCGGTAGCTCGATGTTGGTAATTCTGAATTGTTAATTTTTGTCAGTAATCACAATTTCATAATATTTCACTCTGGTGATGCATCAAGTTTGGTCTACGCGTTATTTGCTTTCTATTTGACCGAAAATGAATCAGCTTTGGTATGAGTCAAAGTCAAAAGTAAGAGCTTGGATGTTTCGAAGGGAGGTGGGGATAATGCCCAGATTATTGATCAGTAATCATTCTTGCTCCTAGTCCTACTCTTCCTCGTCACAATCATTGTGCCTGCCCCTCCCACTCATGTGGAGGGTTTCAGGATTGGCCTATGAGTCTTTTGTAGAAGGCTACATCAGGATTGTGGGAAAAAGGGGTGTGACTTATACAGCATAACAAACAACAGGCACTGGGTTTCTCCTTCTGTCACCTCTCTATTCTGAGGACTGTGGCGAGGAAGAGTAGGACTAGCAGTGGTAACCGGTAAGTAATCAGGGCAAGAAATGCTCCCTGTTCGAAAATACTCCTGAAATCAGTGTCCACTGTTGAGACCAGTCTCCACCTGTGGATCCACGATGAAAGATCCTTTGCAAGTTAGTAGCCCCACACTCCGGAAACTCAATGCCGACCGACATCAGAAGCATGCCGACTTGCTCAGTCAGAAACACAGCACTCCACTCCCTATGTGTATCATGGCAGTCTTCTCTTTCTGACTTTCTGTTATCAAGTTATGGGTGCTTTCTCTTTCTAGTGATCTTTATTCTTGCAAAACTGAGGTTCCCTTCTTTCCTGCTTCGTTTCCTCCTTCTTCTATCTCTTTCTAGCCATTTGCACGTAATATTGGCATTATCCTGTGACTTCTCACATCTACTCTCTTGCCCGGTCTTGTCATTTTCAACTTTATAATATGTGCAAAGTATGTCCTTTTCCTAATTTCTTTGCCACTAAAACTCTTATTTGCACGTTGTTTTTTTTGGAACTGATTACTGTTCTTCTGTTCTCCTGTAGGACTTCCTGCCTGTGCTATTGATCCTCTTCAGTTGATTTTGAATTTTACAGTTTGTCTTCTTTCTCCCTGTTGTTATATCCTTCCCTCTTTTGCTGCACATTCCTGGTTGGCTCGGGCTCCAGTTCCGCTTCTTATTTATTGTCCACCGTCTTAGACCATCCTAACTTTCTGCCCTAGTCTGTCTATGCCCTAGCCCGTACTCTTAAATTTTCTTCTCTGTTTCTTCTTGCTGTTCCTTGTCTTCCTTGTGTGCAATGTTGCTTTCAATTCTTTGCGCATCTTGTTCCTAGATGCTTTTCAACTTTCTGTAGACTGTGCCTCTGCTCTCTTTGTTTCTCTCGTAAATCTCATCTTCACACTAACTATGGAATTTAATATAAGTTCATGTTGGCAGGGCCGGCCTTAAGGGCAGCAGCGCCCTGGGCGAATTGGCGCCCCCCCTCGCCCACTGCGCCCCCCTGGTTAACAGCGGATGGTGGGCAGGGCGGAAGGGTGGGCCACTTTTGTGTTTTTTTTTAACCTCCTCGCTCCTGCGAGGAGGTTAAATAGGGCACGTTAGCACCCCATTGCCATTGAATGAGCCCACCGCCGCGTGTTCATTCAATGAGGTGCCTGCCACCACGCCTGCTCGGGGGAGCCCTTGAAAGACTCCCCCGAGCTGGCGTGGTGTGGAGCTAATGGCGTCTTTGCTTATGAAAAGTGCCCGCGGCGGAGGGGAGCATTTAAATGCACCCGCCGCCGCGGGCACATTTTACAGTAATTGGCCGCCTGCTGCGCCTTCTCCCACAACGCCAGCTCGGGGGAGCCCTTGAAAGACTCCCCCTAACGCCGGCTCTGCATGTTGATTATCTATTACTCATTACCATGTTGTCATTACTGTAAACAAAATTGCAGTGCTTTTGTGAAAGCGCTATACAAATCCAAATAAATAAATGAATGTCGATCATTAATCCTGCACTTAAAGTGTTTCTTGGTTTTGGTAACTGTGCAGAACAGTATGACATTACCAATGTGGTATTTAGCTGAGTGAATCTGCTCTTTCCGAGCCACCAAGCATATCTGAACTCTCACATTTCCTCACAGGCCAGAGTGACACGTGATGTGGGGACCGAGGTATTTTACTGACCATGTAAGGAGAAAACCCTTAGCAACGTGAGACTATGACAACATGTATGGGGCAACATATGCACCTGTTAACCCACAACCTGCTTCCTTATAAAGGCTCGAAAGTCAATCAGCACCAAGCGAAGATCACTGTTTATTTTGTGACTGGTGAGCTAATCTCTGCTGAAAGGCGTGAGCTGTCTGAGGTAATTCACGTTACCAGGTAACCCTCGAACCTTCCTGACAGACAGACGTGCGTGTTACCTATGATGTCACGTGTACTCCCGCCTCATGCGCCACGGCCTGGGGGCACTTCGGTGTCGAGCAGAGCGGGCAATTCTCTCAAGACCTCGAGGAAAACTTTCCGTGACGGGCCTCCGTGTCTCCCCATCCGACGCCAGAGGTGTGGTTGGGGAGGCTGGGGGAGGATGTTTTTATTCTCTAAGCCAGCCACAGTGTGAAGTCATTTGTATACATGTTCACATATTACAGTGCAGGCCTGATCACCTGCGCTCCCTGAGCAACTTCTGCGTTCTCGCAGTCGCTTCTCTGAACCATAACGTAATGTATTGCCGTGGAGCGATTTCCATTCAGCTCTAGGGACAGGATTACTGTACTGCGTATACGACAATCCCGCTCTCTGGGGCCATGAAATCAGACAGCTCGTTCATTAAGGCGGCCACTGTACTGCATAATCTTTAGACCTGTTACACGAGATACTTGGAATCAAGAGCAAAACAACACAAATATGCTTTGTGTTAGCTTCCAGTTATGTTTGATGAGATTATCCATAGTTTGCTGCAGTGCTGTTCACTAACATCGTCATTTCATGAAACACTTTGGTCCACGTTGTGAGTTTGGCGTTGATGGAAAAAAGTGTCAGGAACGTAATTGCCACCACTTTTAGCGTTCTGCCAAATTACAAGTGTAAGGTGTTTCTCCCTAGTGCTTCTGTAAGAAGGGCTGAGCATGGGATACCTACACCTTACTGCACAGATGTGCAAATGACAACCCAGGGGCATGATGGGTGGATCCTCATATGCGGGCCTATGGCAGAACTCAGAGCGGGCAGTATGCTCTGTGGAAGGCTTGGCCCTCTCCTATTGGCAGATTAGGCCTGGTGGTTAACCGTAAATAAATATTTAACCCTGGTTAAATAATCAGTCAGTCTTATTTCCTTTGACCAGTTTGACAGTCTTCTTTATAAGACAGAAATTGTAAAAACTAGACCCTTGGTATTAATTAATTACATAACAGCAGTCAGGCACACAGTGAGCAAGTTAATTCACATTGGGTAAATAAATATCATCAACTGGGTCACCTGGGAGCAAGTCAG
Organism: Ambystoma mexicanum; assembly: GCF_040938575.1. Taxonomy (NCBI): domain Eukaryota; kingdom Metazoa; phylum Chordata; class Amphibia; order Caudata; family Ambystomatidae; genus Ambystoma; species Ambystoma mexicanum. The sequence continues at coordinate 837,463,305 of NC_090923.1, forward strand.
TTCACATTTGGTTAATAAATAATTAAATATCATCAATTGGGTCACCTGGGAGCAAGTCAGTTCACATTTGGTTAATAAATAATTAAATATCATCAATTGGGTCACCTGGGCGCAAGCCACTTCACATTTGGTAAATAATAAATTAAATCTTATCAATTGGGTCACTTGGGAGCAAGTCAGTTCACATTTGGTAAACAAATAAATAAATATCATCAAGTGGGTCACCTGGGAGCAAGTCAGTTCACATATGGTAAATAAATAATTAAATATCGATTGGGTCACCTGGGAGCAAGTCAGTTCACATTTGGTAAATAAATAATTAAATATCATCAATTTGGGTCACCTGGGATCAAGTCAGTTCACATTTGGTAAATAAATAATTACATATGATCAATTGGCAGTTTACTTATTCTGGTACCACATAAACTGTAATGTTAACACTGCTGCTTCAGAACCCCTGGGCTCCCCTCCTATCAGTAACTGTAGACTAACACAAGACTCCCCACAAATTCGCACCACAACCACCCACAGAGGCAGCCTAAAAAGGGGGTACTTAATCTGACCACTAACCGCCCATCGTCCTCAGAAAATGGGATGACTGGGAGAGGGATATCCCCTCAACAACTCACATAACCCCTTGTCCAGGCAGGACGTCAGAAAAGCAACTGTGGGAAGGACCAACGGTCACGGTCCGTGGCTGCCATCTCTATCCCTATTCTCTCAGGTTCTTGCCCTCTAGGGTCCTGTTTGAAGCAAGTGCCACCCGGAAGCACCGTATGATTGTCTGAGGTACTCTTTCCCAACAACTCTTCACACAAATGGCCCTTGCCGAATCAGGACACTCCCCTCTCCACACCGATGGACACAACCCCTGCAGGAAAAACAAACTACAGGCCTAGCATGGGCCTCTGGAGGAGCTCCCGATGTCTGTCCCAGGGATGAATCACCTCAGCGATACCTCAGTGACACTACTGGCAAGTATGGCCTCCCCGTGTCCCTGATAACAGCCACAGTATACAAGTGTCATCCAGGCCTGTCTGCAAACGGAACAAATGCGCACGTATAATTCAGTGCCCGCTACGTGCTTGGACCGCTTCCCTACACTTTCCCACTCCTACCTGACAGCTACCACAGTAACAGATAGAGCGGTGCAGCTCTGTCCCTCACTGAAAGGTCCTGGTGCTTAGTCACAGCACCCGTCAACGTTACACTACAGCACTTGACATTAGCACACCCTCTCAATCCGGATAGGGGAGAGAGGAATGCCAGTCAGGACATGGGACGGCCTCTGGGGACGTCCCGCCACAGCTGAGGGACTGACTGCCCTCGCCAAAGATCTCGAGCTCCCTCGCCCTATGGTGCCTCCAGGTGCTCTCTCAGTGCTCTCCCCCACGAGAGTTCCCTCAGGGCTTATGTGCCCCGGGGACCATCCACATTGGTCTGCTGGCGGATCATACCATGTAACTGGAAACAAACTCCTCACGCAGGGAGCGCAAGGCAGGGTGAGAGGAAAGAATGATAAATGGAGAAAACAAATGCCCGCCAAACGTAAAAGCATTCAGATGATGAAAATGAACCCACAGGTGCCAACAATTGTTACCAAAAGGGTATATAAATCCCACATCTTTCTCAAACACACTTCCAAGCAACATGCACCTACAAACCACCAGGAACTGTGGCATACACAATGTGCTACTGTTCCTGGAGCTACAGCGGCATGAAGGCCTCCGCAGGGAAAGATACAGACACAGCAAACGCAGAGGAGACGTGCAGTGCGGAGGCTGCCCATACCTCGTGTCCGTCCTTCCCACTGGTCTCTGTCTGATGAACAACTAGTCACACTGAATCGCCTGAACTACCACACCACCGCAGACTTGCTGACGTTCATTCAGGCAGACTTTCAGAGCACAATCATCATCAGGACTGCTATCCCACCCCTGCTGAAGCTGGTGTTTGTCCTCCACTGCTATTCCACACACTGTATGGATGCTGCATAGAATGTCCCAGCCAACATTCTCCAAATTTCTGGAACAACTGATGGATGCCCTAATGAGACATGCAAATCAGCATATCTCTCTGCCCACCACCCAGGCCCAGGTGCATCGCACAAAAGCACAGTACCACAACGTAGCTCAGTTCCCCAATGCCATAGCAGTACTTGTCAGTACACTTCTCTTTGTGCTGCCATTATTCCCTCAACCTTTTCTCTTTCTCCCCTCTCCCCCACCGTGTTAATCTCTTCCTATCCCCCCATTACTAACCTGGAGACCTCTTCTCTTATGACTCGTTCCCATCAGACTGGTTCACCTTCTGATCCTATTCCATTACTTCTAATTCCTAAAGTCTATCCTTCGCTTATCTCCTATCTCACCACTCTTCTTAACACCTCTCGTCTCACATTGATCTTTCCTTCTTGCTTTAAGCATGCTTCAATTCTCCCTATTCTTAAGAAGCCATTTCTTGACCATTCTCTTCTTTCCAATCTACGTCCAGTTTCTATTCTTCCCAATCTCTCTAAATGACTTGCGAGGCTAGTCTATACTCAGGTTTCTACCCTTGTTAATGATAACTCTATTCTTCCCTCTCTCCAGTCTGGCTTCCGTCCCTGTCACTCAAATGATACTGCTCTTCTCTCTGTCTGCGACGCTTTGCTCTCTGCAAGTTAGACCAAGCACTCCTCTCTTCTCATACTTTTAGATCTGTCCGCTGCTTTCAACATGGTTGATCACACTCTGCTTCTGAACTCTTTGGCTTCTTTTGGGTTTGCTCATTCTGTTCTTGCTTGGTTTCGTTCCTATCATTCTAACCGCACATATTCTGTCTCCTGGGCTGGTTCCTCATCTCAAACCGTTCCTCTTCTTCCTGGCATCCGCTCAAGGCTCTGTTCTTTGCCCCTTTCTCTTCTCCCTTTATACTACTCCTCCTGCTGCAATGATCTCGTCCTTTGGGATTTCCCACCAATTTTATGCCAATGACACAGAACTTGTTCTCTCTTTCTCCTCATTTGCTCCGGCTATCCATGATAACTTATCTTCCTGTCTGCTTGCTATACAATCTTGGATGTCAGATCACTTTCTTGTTCTAAATGCATCGAAAACTGAAGTTCTCTTCATCCCTGCCACCACTATTCCCCCTTCCCCTCCCTTCTTCGTCTCTTTCCCTCCGTCCTCTCTACCTCTTCCCAGCTCTGCTCATAACCTTGGTCTTTACCTGGACACAAACTTCTCCTTTTGCATTCACATTTCCACTATTTCCCTGTCTTGTTGCTTTCATCTCTTTCATATTCGTAAAGCCTGTTGTTTTCTGACTTTTGATGCTACCAAACTCCTGATTTGATGTCTTATTATCTCTCATCTTTTTTACTGTTCTACCATTCTCTTTGGCCTTCCTCTTTCTCGCCTGGCCCCCTTAAGTTCATTTGTAATGCTTCTATTTACCTTCTTTACCAGTTATCTCCTCATGATTCTATTTCGCAATCTCTCTCTTTGCTTGGCTGGCTGTCTTTTTCTTCCCAGCTCAAATAAAATGTTCTTTGCATTGTGTTTAAGACCATCTATGGTCTTCCTCCCAACTATCTGTCATCTTGGGTCTCCCCCACTCGTTCCCTTCATTCTCAATCCCAGTTTATCTATCTGTACCTCGTCCTCCTTGTGCCCAATCCCGATTCCGTTCATTTTCTCTTCTTGGTCCTTATCACTGGAACTCTCTTCCATTCCCTCTCCTTTCTACTACCTCCTACCCTTCTTTCCGTACTTCTTTAAGGACCTAACGTCTTCATTCCTAATGCTTTCCCTGAAAATGCTTTGTAACTGAATCAATCTTAATTTTATTGTACTGTCATTTTTATGTATAGTGCTTTGGAGTAAACGTTTAATATATGCCAAATAAATACAAATGCACAAAAATAAACGTGTGGTCCTAATGCCCCCCATGTAGTGGAGCCAGTATATCAGAACCGGAAAGGGTATCGTTCCAAAAACATTCTGATACAATAGTAGGGAGTGGATTGGGTGTTAGCATATTCATTCCAAGATGGAGCTACTTGGGGCACTTAAACTATTCAAAATAAACTGCCATGCCTGATAATAAGGGGCTTGTGGTATAAGGCTTGTGGTCAAGAAATCCCTGAAAACGTGGCTATTTAACCAAGACTAAAAAATCCCCCTCCATGCTTCAGGAAATATCATTGTACTGAAACCCTGCATTTAATGTCTTCGTGTATGATTATTTTGTATTCACATGCACTGCGCCCGATTGGCAAAGTCCAAGAAATGTTTTAACCAAGCTGTCTGTAACATCGCCGTGGTACCCAAGGGTTTGGGCGAGTAATAAATGCAATAAATAAATAAATAAATAAATAAATATATCAAAGCCTGGTAATGCCATACTCCTCCTTTTGGAAGTTTGAGCTTTGACATTGCCATCCTCTGTTTTTTTCTCATTCCAAATTCATTTTTTAATCATCAAATCAACAGCCTTGTCAAATTTAGTTTTAGAAAATTTCAAAAGAAGCATCATTAGTAAATAAAGCAATGTTTGGACCTATTAATAACAGCGTCAATGCTTTCCCACCAACTCAAAAATAAAGATGACCATTTCTCCATAGATAATTTACCCTTTGTTAACATTGTTGAGAAATTAAGGTCCATGGTGTTTTCAACCTCAATCCCAAACAAAATGCCTAAATGGACTAATTTATGAGGATTACATATAATATCACTATTTGCTATTATGTCTTGTGCACACAGATTATTAAGTGGAAATAACTTAGATGTATTAACAAATAAAATATTGTCTGCATAAGCATATACTTTGATGTTGGTGTTATATAAATAAATCCTGAGTACAAGGAGATGTTTAATTTCCATAGAAATTGTTCTAATGGCAGTAAAAATGAGTTAGTGGAAAGAGGGCATCCTTGACAAATGCTTCTAGATAAAGAAAAGAAAGAAAAAATAAACAATAACCATGTTTTTGGTTTTGGACGTGACGCCATGGAAATGGCAGGACGCCTCTTTCCTCAATAAGTATAAACAGACCGTTTCACAACAAACAGCAGCAGATTTTCGATTCCATTCCTCTCTTTGTGTTACTTTGAGTATTCTGTGACTCATTTCTGTGCTCTGGTCAGCTACCTTCGTTGCTTGTAGCCCGTGTGAACAGATACCAGTACCACCGCTATAAATTATTTTAGTTTGTTTAACACACAATGGCTACAATAATGCCCTACATGTACGAGCCTGAGTATACCGAGGAGGAACTACTGGAAAGGCAAAGATGCGAAAATGATGGGTCTTCGGACGGCAGTTGGGAGGACGATTCAACCGCTGAAGAGCCTGGACCTAGTTGCATGGACAGTGTTTCCACCTAGTGTACATGCAATCGGTGCAAGCTAATGCCAACCGAGGATGAGAACTGCTGCTGCTGTGAAAACTCGGGATGCGTGGCCTACATTTCGGAAGGCGAGCCACGACCGCAATGCATCACCGAGCTGCCAGACTTCAGGGCAGTCTGCCTCACATGGTCCGTGTTGAGGATAATGATGGTGCTTATGCACGAACTCCGCGCAACTGTTCGTCCTCGTAATCCGAGTAACGAGTAAGTATACTCTGCTTGTCATGCCACTCCTATTTCATTTTCATGGTCTTCTACTATATCCAAAATTACATATACATATCATTGTAACGCATGAAAGTCGTTCAATAGTGTGCAGTGTCTACATTTGTCCGAGCAGAATGCCATTAGTTACAAGAATTGGCACTGACAACAAACGTTTATTAAACTTATCTTGGTAATTTAAAAACAGTTTGTTTCATTCCTTTTCACAGGTGGTACAGGCTGGTGGCCTATCGTTCCTTTAGATGGTGGCTTCACGGGAGGCTTGGACACCGCGTTCGAAGAGTAATACCCGCCTGTGCCGTTCATGCCATAAGAGAAACTTTCCCAAGTGACAGCGGTCAGTACAGGGGATTTTCTCTCGCTGTGCTGCAACCTGACCTGTACAATGTGTAAAGTCTTGTATTTTTGTGTCATCAAAATAAGATACAAAATAAAACACCACATATAGTTTAACAACGGTTGTTTCAATTTTTTAAATGAATCAAGTGTGTCTCCATTGAAGGATGGTCGTCAGACATCTGTGCTCCGAATGGGTGAAGGTCAGGTCGCTGTGAAGCAGGGTGATCACTATCTAAGCTAACATAATATATTCTCAATAATGCATGCACTAAATAACACTTGTTCAAAGTCTTTCAGTCAGTTATGTCTCTATTAAAGTCACACATATATCTATACTATCAATTAACATTGGATTATACAGGCCTTAGGTTAAGGGTCTTGACCACTATAATACACTGTCTGAAGTGTGGGTCTGTGCTCACAAGAATCTCCGGTATGTGGCATTTGTTATTGATAGGCAACGATATACTACAGTAGGGGTCTAATGTTAGTTCGGGATCTGCTAGGTGGACATCATGGCGTGGTCAGTGGTCTGGCACATGAAGAGAATACCTTTCAGGGACACAGGGTCAGAATGGCAGTAAGTTTCCACTGGCGAGGGTGCGTGGGCAAGGACACGTTTGTGGAGATGAACAAGCTATGTGCTTAGTTCAGGCTGGTTCACATGCAGGACAGTGATCTCAGAGGAAGAGTGATGTGTTACATTTATTAGCTGTTGCAAATACCTCTGGAGTTTTCCAGTCAGAGTGGGGAAGAGGGTGAGGGCCATGTGCTCTGCGCAGTGAGGCCTTGTCACCAAGATGGAGTGGAAAGGGGGTACAAAAATGGATGCCCCGTGTCCTGCTCAGTGGTCCCATCTACGCGAATGTCAACCAAAGTTAACATTACATAAGGGCAAGGGGCGAACCCACTACTGGAGGCACTTGGTCCGAGTTTCTACTGAGAAGTAAAGGATGAGAGGGGCCTGATGGCCCCTCGCTCCCACACACTTGCCTGCACGCCCCAGGCCCATCCATCCCACCCCCCTCTATCAAAGGTGGTTCGCACCCGGGGATGAGCGCTGGCATGGGGGGCTGTCACGGGCGCAAACGGCCAAGGTGCCAAACAGCATGTACACTTCAAAAGGTATCCCACGCCCAGGGGCCATCGCTCACATGGCCTCCTCAGACCCCGTGTCTCCAGGCAGGCCTCCCCTGAGGCAGGCCGCCCCCCTGCAATCCACATAAGTGTGTCTCCATTCAGCAGTCTTCCTGTGCCTTATCTGCATGCCCTAGGCCCATCCATCCCACCCCCCTCTATCAAAGGCGGTTCGCACCCGGGGATGAGCGCTGGCATGGGGGGCTGTCACGGGCGCAAACGACCAAGGTGCCAAACAGCATGTACACTTCAAAAGGTATCCCACACCCAGGGGCCATCGCTCACATGGCCTCCTCAGACCCTGTGTCTCCAGGCAGGCCTCCCCTGAGGCAGGCCGCCCCCCTGCAAACCACATAATACCACGACATACACACGTCATTCATTCGCAAACACACCCCTGTTTCTAATACTTTATAAACCACTTGATATGTCTCATGAGGACATCCTTGTGCTTTGCAAGACAACTCCTGAACCTTCTATCTGAGAAGCACTGAGATCTATGCTAATCTGCTCGTCGTCGTGCTATCTGTGACCGCGTCGAGCAAACTCGTCAGTGTGCTACCTGTGGCCATCTACCCGTTCTCCTGCAACATACTGCTCGGCCTGCTGAATCCAACGGTTTGTTGGTCATCTATTTGCGTTTACAGTACCCAATAGTGCTATGGTCATTGGTCTAATTGCTATTGACTTTAGTTTCAATTGTTATGCTATCAATAGATCTATTTATTTTCATCTCTGTCAATCGTCATCGAATTGCATCATTCGGGGGTCCAGTCTACAATGTAAGCATGTTTCCTTCTCGTGCAAGACTGAACATCCAAGGGACGAGTCACATGTTCAGAGTTTAGTCACATCATTTAAAACATTTCTGTAATTTATGCAAATACTAAGCCGCACATTATGAACTGGTATAGTTCCGGCGACCAAAACAAACCTTGCTTTGAACATGGTATACTTCATTTACTTTTTTATGACATTTTTATTCGTCAAGGTTTTATAATAATCTAGATATTTACTTTTCAGAATTTTCAACAATGCCTGCCTGTTCGATTAGCGGTTGCCCTTCGAAAGACCCATGGTAAATCTCAAGGCACTACAATGCATGTATTCCCTAAAACTGTTGATCGAATAAGAGAATGGGTCAGACATTGTGGATATCCACCGGAAGAGCTTGAAACTAGAGTCCAGCAAGTCTTTGAGGACAAGAGGGGTGATCGATACCGCATCTGCAGCCGGCACTTTTCCTCGAACATGTACGCCACATCTTGGGTAACAAAGAAGAATAAACGGCGAACGACACGAAAATTGCTCGCAAACGCTATTCCAACTCTATTCATCCACATTCCGCCACTGGTGAGTCAAGTGTCCAGATTTAGCTTTAGGCCTTGCGGTAGTGTGTAAGTAGCTGAATGGATTAATTGATATTTTAGGTGTTGTGTCCCTTGTAATACTTTCGATATTGATATGAGTGTATAGCTTTTTGAATAATGACATTCATCAATAAATTATTTTTCGATTTTATAACCCCCAAAGGAAATCTATTTATGGGCACAGGGAACTGTGCTATATTGCGCATTTTCAATAGCATTATTCTCAAGTATTCTGTCGGTTTACTTGGCAATTTTTTAATATTTGCATTGCATTATCAAACAATAATTTACCTTTACAGCTGCTTGACAATCCACTGAATCTGAAGCAAGAACATTCTACATCCGTGACGTGCCCGCAGTTATCAACCACTTCTAGCGCATATCAGGTAATCATACTTGGCTATTCCGCCACAGACTTGTTTTATGCATGTCAAGTAATAGTTTTTATGTATCGTGTGCTTATTTTACCAATTGTTTGGTTAGTGCTTTCCAATTGATATACACCTTAGTTGTCGTCCCCTGGTGTTTGTTTTCAGTTATAATTAGTGTTATCCATACTAATGCAAGTACTGTCTTTCAGGGAGATGCTGAAGCATCCATCACATTGACAACAGCCCTAGATGTTCTTCAGCAGCACGAGGTATGGATACTGACAGCTCCATCGACCGTGATCATCAGGACTGGAACACTTGTCGTTTGATTGTTCTACAACATGTTTCATTCGTGGTTAGCCATTGATATGTACCTGTGCGGTCGACCCCAAGTGTGTGTTGTGTTTTCAATATTGTAATCCTTACTAATGCAAATAGTATGTTTCAGGCAGTTGTTGAAGCGTCAACCCACGCACTTGATGCGGAGACTGACATTCAAGTAATTCCAGGGGAAGTGGAAGCGGGACCATGCGGATACGAATCGTAGCAACAGCTTTCGGAAGTGCGCACCACATTTACAACATCCATAGATATTCTTCAGCAGCACGAGGTATGGATACTGACAGCTCCATCGAGCGTGATCATATAACGTGATTCCATTTGCTATACTTTCTTCCCTATTAACGCAAGTACTGTGTTTCAGGAAGACGATGAAGCTTCCACTACAATCACAAGATCCCATTTAGATGATGCAGATGTAAAGAAATCGGAGAAATAAGTCGATTAAATATGATCATATTTAAATATTCCTTGATTCTTTTAGACAATGCATCATTTGTGGTTATCTCTTTATATGTACCTCTGCTGTCGACCCCAAGTGTGTGTTATGTTTACAATATTGAAAACCATACCAACACAAGTACTGTGTTTCAGGGAGTTGCTGATGCCTCCTCTCCAATACAATCATTCATTGCAGTCCATGCAGAGCCAGAGGTATGGATACTGACAGTTCCATGGAACTAGGTCATCATAGCTCGAATACTTGTCGTTTGATTGTTCTAAACAATGTTTAATTTGTGTTGAGCTATTGAGATGTACCTGTGTGTTCGTCCTCACGTGTGTTTTATGTTATCAATATTGTGATACATAGTAATGAAAGTACTATGTTTCAGGGAGTCGATGGAGCCTCATTCCATCCTGTCTATGCGGATACAGAAAATATAGTCGTTGCAGCGCAAGAGGAAGGGAAGAGATGCAGAAACTAATCTGAGCTACAGCGTGCAGATGTTGAAGATCGAGTCAAGAAAGTTGCAAAGAATAGAAACAAAAATAAGGTCAGTTACAAACAGTTCATAACTTTAGACTTTCTTTGTGCTGGGGACTATTTTATGTTTTTTACAGTCAATTGTACTATACTTTATCTTGTATTTAAACTGACCATCCCTTTTCCAATCTGTCCGTGGGTGATTGAACTATACATACACAGACAGTGAAGCGAATGAGAGATGTTGCTTACCAGACCATTTACAATATGGAGGAACTATTAATTCAGACGCCGCGTGTTGAGACTAGAGATGCTCATATCCAATGGTCAGAACATGAAATGAATGTGTCCGTAGAATCCAGTAAAGTTGTAATGGACCATTGCTACAGTGCGACTGCAACACAAGAAGATGATACTGAATGTATTGAGGATAGCTCGGAAGTAGTCGCAGATCAATTCACACAATCTACACCCGCCAAAAAATTGCCACCAAAAAAGCTGTCGACAATGTTGTATTCTCCCATCAATGTTGAAGTAACAGATGTTGAAATGACAGAGAATGAACCAGCAGCAGCATTCACCGATGCATCAGAACCTGATATCGACGATATTTCTTTCAATGCTGCTGATATGTCCTCAACGATGCAGTCCGAAACAAGTGTGATGCCGGATGACAGTCTAATGAAAGAGGGCAAATACATAGTATTCAACAGTTGTTTGATGGATATTATAAGTATGCTGAACTGTGGGCATTCCGTCAGAAGGAAAGTATGTGTGAAGCCATTGATTCATGTGACTCGTCAAAAACAAGGCAGTAACGTCAAAATACATGCCGCCTGTAGATTAAATCATACGTTCTCATGGTCTGCACAACCGATGCTGGGGAAACTGCCAGCAGGCAATCTACTGTGTGCAGCTGCATCACTTTTTAGTGGCTCCAGTTTTAGAAAGTTAGAGTCTTTCTTTCAGTTTGTGGGACTTCATTTCATTTCTAAAACACAGTACTACAAATACCAACATGATTATCTGTTTCTGGCCATTAGTGATGCTTGGAAAATTGAACAATTGTCTCTAGCAAGTACATTCGAAGGGAAACGATTCAAACGATTCAAGCTAGCCGGCGATGGACAGTGCGACAGCCCTGGATTTTCTGCCAAGTACTGTACCCACCACATTCAGGACATGGATAGTAAGAAAATTGTGAGTTCAGTGGTCGTGCAGGTAACACAATGTACATCCTCAGTGGCCATGGAGAAACTAGGATTTATAAAATCAGTGGAATATCTACAATCGAAGGGAATGCACATCGACCTCCTAGCCACGGACAGACACGTTTCAATTGCCAAGACAATGAGAGAGCAGTTCCCACATATTAAACATCAATTTGATGTATGGCATCTTGCTAAATCAATCAATAAGAAAATCTCGGCTGCAGGGGAAAAAAAAGGTTTGGAAAGTATTTCACAGTGGTCCCAGTCTATCAGCAATCATCTTTGGTGGAGCTCCAAAACTTGTGAAGGGTCAGTGGAAATACTACTTGAAAAATGGCAGTCACTGATGCACCACTGTACCAACATTCACTGCTGGTCAGAAAACCTACATTTCCACCAATGTGAACATGGCCCTTTGTCCCCAGAGGAGGCAAGGAAGAAGAGGTGGTTGATTCCATCTTCACCGACACACAAAGCCATTGAGAAGATTGTTTTCGATAAAACTCTATCAAGAGATTTGAGGGGACTGACAGAATTCTGTCACACAGGAGGTTTGGAGGTGTTCCACATTATGTGCCTAAAGTACAGGCCAAATCGCTTGCATTTCAGCATACAGGGCATGAAACATAGGACTCTACTTGCGGTCTTGGCCCATAACGAGAATCTCTGCCGTGAACAATCTAGGACTACGGGTAATGTAAGGATGCCTCGCTACACTAAGGTGTTTTCTAAAAGAAGTAAGCATTGGGTGATCAAACCAGTCTATGATGAAATGGAGTTCGACTTTGTAAAAAGCCTTATTGTTGCTGTACTCGCGAAGCACAGATATGGAATCTTGAACGTTTCTGTGCAGAGCACTGATGCATTGCCATCAAACATTGCCACTGTGCCATGTCCACCCAAAGCAGAGCTGGTTGTGAAGTACAAATCCCGGTTTAAATAATTGTAATATGATTGTCTTTTTGTAAATAAATGTTATTGTACAGTGTACATACAAAGTATGCTAACCATAACCCCTCCCTTCACCATCCTGGGTGGCGAACAACCTGGGTGTCATCTTTGACTTCTCTCTCTATTCACCTCATATCGCTGACCTTGTCAATATGTGTATGCATATATTTTTGTTGCTGTAACTAAGTTTCGTAATCTCATGTAAATGCTACGCACTGTTAACCGAGGGGAGACTTGCGTATTGCAAATAATAAAACAAACAAACAATAAATCTCACTTTCAACTCAACTCCTCGGGTACTTTATACTTTCCCTGACCTTCCCCCAAAAAGTCAATGTCTCCATAGTTATGGTTCTCTAGGGCTGCAAAGCTCGCAGACAACGAGGACAAAATTGGGGGCCTCAGAAGGCGCCAAGCGAGCCGTTGCAGATGGGAGAGAAGCCAGTTCGCATTTGCACATTGAGGCCTAGTACATAGATGGATTCGAAAATTCAAGTTCTCAAAGATGGCTTTACACGGGATGTTTCAAAGTAAGAATGTATGCTCATTTAGAGTGAAGGTCAGCGGCTTTGATTTTCAGCTGGTGGCCTGAAGAGGCCCACAACTCGCACTGGCAGTATAAGGTTCTATTGTTTTTTGACCTTGAGAGACAGGGACCATGCCGAAAGGACTTAATTTGAAGGAGGGGTGCAATAACGTAAAAGACGATAAGGCAGAAAATTCTGAAACTAGACCAAGTTTCATGTTAGTTCAGTATACGAAAAATCGTTGTCAAGAGCACAGTGGGATTTACGGACTGCATTACGCAGAGACACAATGGAAATTGCAAATATAATGTAAGTAACTCTTTAGGTGCTTTTATACCGGAATGAAGAATTAATGAATGGATGAATGAATAAATGAAGAGCAAGTAAAACGTTTATGGGATCGTCTTTGTACCGGGCACATGGGCATGCAGGTCCACATTCCACACACATGCAGACAAACAGTCTTTTCTCATTGTGTGTTAACCTCGATTTATTTCTTAGTTTTCGCATTGATTTTAGAGCCGAACATACTCCATTGCACTAACCTTGAAAGCAAATAGTTTCAGATCGGCCGTAATAAATAAAATGAATAATATTAATAAAGATCAGCTGGCGAGACTAATTATAATTTTTATGTTTTCAAAACAGGTATATCCTACCCTACTGTTACTGCCAACAGTTTCAGACCCCGGCAGATGGTTTTTTCAACCGCCAGCTGGAGCTTATCGTAAACAACTGCACCACTTTGACGATCTTATGGGACGATCGCCAAGGGCCCATATGCCCTTATGCGGTACTAGCGGTTAGAAGCAACATATCAACCTTCACGCTGGCCTAGTGCCTAGTTGATGGAACAGCCTTGCGGTTCACCGTGCGACCAAAGTGCTTCTTTTAATGAAAACCAACACCCTATGTACCATAAAGGAACAGCGCGTGACTCACGATAAAACGGAACATGATTTGCGGATAGAGAGAAAAGAAAAAAAATCACATTCCGATTTAATATGCCAATTGCTGAATATTCTATAAACATTTAATGTTAAATAAATGTACTTTACCAAATGTACCGTGTTGCTGTTTGATTTGAAAGTACAGTTTCATGTTCTGAATTGTGGCGCGCTGTGTTGTGAGTTGATCTGTGTTGGTTTCTGGGTTCTGTGTGAAGTCGCGTAGAAGACGACTGGGCGTGTTTGCCTACGCAGCACAGTAACCTCACGGAGAGAGGTGGGGTATATTAATGTTTTGATAATGTCAGGCTCAGGGGCGGGGGATATGATTTAGTGCCGCAAAAGCAGGTCAGCCAGGGCGATGTGGCAAGTGATAGGATTATCACAAAATGGCGGCACCCTACTGCCTGTTTTCGCGTGTGTTTAATGGACGAAAACTCGGGTAAGGTCCATAGGAAATTTCTTCTAAATTCGAGCGACTTAGGCTTAAAAACACATGGCCGACCCGTAGGGACAATCAAAATTTTTGACCAAACCATTCCTTTAATTTCTGCATCAGAGCCCATCATATTTAAATGTGACATATCTTTGAGCATTACTTGCACATCAGATAATATCTAATCCATGTTAACTTGACTAACTTTGAGCTCAGAAAGAAGAGTTTCCAGGGAGCAAGTTTGAATAGAAGGAGAATCAGACTGTTTTCTTTTATTAGAGGGAATACCTTTGAGTGTTTTAGTATTTGGCATGTGAGCTTTCAACACTAAGGAGTGACAAAAATGAAAAACCTTATTCATTGTTGAAAGATTAACAAATTGCACTGTGTAATGCAAGTATCGCTATATTAAATTACTTACACAAGAACAGAAGCACCAGAAAAGTAAAAATATTCAAGATTCAAGATATTGAATTCCGTTATGTGGGTACTTTAAAGTAATAATGTGAGAAATAAAGTGATGATTTTCTTTCTGTTGTGCAAATAATATATTTAGAAGTATGTTCCTTTAATGGGAGGGAGCAAATAGGGGAACACCTCATATACCGTAGTTCCGTCACATTCGCAATCACATCATGTGACTGCCTTTTCACAACAGAGCCACTAAACTATGAAGAGTGGCAACTGACCGGACACCCTCAGAATTCTGGTATGACACGCACATGAAAAGAACCCTGTTGAAGCGAATAGGGCCGCCTTAAATTGATTCAATTGATAGGGGCCTCTCCACAACACCAACGGTCCTTCTTGTCAGCACATGGTCTCGTTCCCAAAAAACAATGGCAATTGACTTGCCAGCAAACACACACCTTCTTGTTCTGGGATGAGTCTGTGATGTATTTCACCACAAAAGAAGTGAAAAAATTGTAAATCTTTAATCGTCGTCCAGGCACTTCAGATAGGGCTCATCCTGCAAATAGGCAAATCAAAACCAGACTGAGCTATAAAGTTAAGTGTTGAGTTTTATTACTTGCCCCGTGTGTATGTTAAGGGTGAACATTTTAGGATGAGTTGGACATGGGTGGGTCTGTCCAGAAGGAAGGAGGTCAACCAATCCAGGGCCTGATCCATGATGCCCAGGGTCTCACAGAGTCGATTGATCAGGATGGCATGATTGACCATGTCAAAAGCAGAGGAAAGGTCAAGGAGGATGAGGACAGAAGGAAGGCTGGAATCAAGATTAGTAAACAGATCTTTATGGGTGTTCAAAAGAGCAGTTTTTGTGCCTCCGGCTGCTTTGAAGCTAGACTGATGGTCATGGAGACAGCCAACGATTCAGTGTGGAGAGTAAGCTGGGAGATGGCTAGCTTTTCCAGGAGTTTGCCCAGGAAAGGAGTGATAGAGGTCGGGCGATAGTTTGCCGGACAGGTAGGTTCTGCAGAATGCTTTTTAAGGAAGGGGTGCACAAGGAAGAGTTGGCAGCCTTTCCATTAGGGATACAGAGCTGCAGTGGCTTACAGTGCTAGTTTCTGGTGCTTGGCAGTAGAGCCTTGCTCCAGTCCTTCCTGTATGTGCTTTGCAGGAATCTGCATGAAGGTCGGTAGTTGCATGTGTGGTTTGTGGTCACTTTCACTTTGCTCAACTCATCCTGCTTGCACCTTGCACTGTCCTGCTGCTAGCATTGCAGCCTTGCTACCTTACATCCCCTCTATGTGGGATCTGTAGTGGGTTTGTCACCTCATCGCTACTTAAAATGATCGGACAGGCTTAGGAGGACTACATCATTGGTTTATGGTATGCAGACACCATAGGAGCTCCTTCACAACGCTCATCCAATGGCCATTTCAGATCCCACCATTCCAGAACCACATCCCTCAGGATTGCACCTGTGACATCGCTGGGTTGGAAGCCAGGATGCCACAGACAGGTAAACATTTTAAATGGATGAGCCGAATCCTACAATAACCTTTGCACCATTTAAATCCAAAGGAACTATAATTTTAGGTTGCAGATAGTGATGCACATTTTCAATGTACTTGTCTTATATAGCACAACCTCTGCCATTTGTTCCTGAAATCTTGGTGCAGGGTTCTGGACGAGTAGGGCAGGGGCAGGGATTTGAAGGGTTCGGGAGTGCTTTGGGAGGAGAGAGAGAGTGACAGATGCAAAACATGAGGTCTTCATGGGGTCTGGTCGGAAGTACCAGATTTCTTTTTGTGTGTTGATATGCTTATAGGTTGTGTTTGGCGGTGCACTTGGGTGTCCCTCTGGAAGCACACAATGGATTGGTGGCCAGAACTAAAATCCTGGGAACGCCAATAATCAGGAACAAGCTGTGGTGTGTGGTCAGAGTAAGAGTGTTGCTGGGCCGTCCAAAGTGAGTGTTCTGTGGATCCACAGTTGTAAGTGTGGCGATGCTAGCAGGCACTAGGCTGCAGTGTGCAACGGGATGGGTGTATATAGTGTAAGGAATTAGGAGATTAAAAACATGTTGAGTAGGTTAGTTGTGGCAAGTGTGAGAGGTCCTGAACTGTTTGTATTGATCTGGGGGGCAGGAGTTTTGTTGTGAGTGGTTTGATTTTTAGGATGAACATTGGGTGGTGAAAAATTGGAGGGCCTTTTAGAGTCATATGGCTGTGGTTGCAGTGGTAGACCTATCCATTAGGTTTTCAGCGAGTGGGCCTGTGGAAAGTAATGTTGCAATAGAAGAGAGGGTTTAAACTTGTGCCCGGTGCATGTGTATGGGACAGAGCAGATTGTGGCACTCCCTGTGTGATGGGGGTCCTTAGCCTTGTTTGTCCCTGTTTGTCCCTGTGAGTGCAAGTGGCGTTGAGATATCATGTCTTTTGTGGATGTGTGGATTTGTGGGTGTGTGGGTGAGGATAACCCAAGTGAGTCTGATTTGAGTGCTCTCTTCTTTGCAACATTGTGCTAAGCTGTGTCTTGGGGTATTCCTTTTTATTTCACACTGTGAGACCCATTAATGGGCCAAACTATCTTAACTTTGCAAAATCGTTATGTAGTACTCCAACGATCAAGATAAAAACTGATGCTGTAATTTCTAGGGGATATCAAGTAAGGAGCGGCATGAGGCAAGGGTGTCCCTTCTCTCAGCTCCTTTTCTGATTTAGTGATGGAGCTCCGGGCTAACACATTGGAAAGTGATTTGTACTACTGAGAATGAACATGAAGTTTCCCTCTAGGTATGTGATTTATTGTTATTTTAGAGAAACCCAATGTGCTGCACCTTGATGATGCTTGAAGTAGTGGAGAGTTTTGAAATGTATTCCAGTTTAATGATAAACTGGGGGAAATCCTGCTAATTCCTTCTTGGTGGATTGAAATCACATGCACATCAACTACTTCCACAATTACCTCTGGTGTTGGCCCATACTATGCTTACATACCTATGGATTCAATCGAATATATATTTCTGAAAGTGTGTGTCTTTTTCCTGCTGTAAAATTGAAGGAGGTCTCCAAAGGGGTCTAGGATGGGTAATTGTTCACACGGAATCTAATGGTGTGGTTTAAAGTTGCTAAAGTGGTGCCACAGGTTGATAAAATCAAGACAAATGCTCATTTTGGTAAATTGAAAGTTGCTAAAGTGGAGCACTTGGTGGATGAAATTGGAACTAATGTTTATTTTGCTTAACGAACAACTGTAATAAAAGCTGTGATTGTGCCAAACATTAATACAACTAATTTGGGACAATTAATACAAGAAATGAGACTTATCGACACTCAAATACTCATCACCAGTGGCAAGAAACTTGTAATTCAAACATCATGTCGCACAAGATACACACTACTTTTGGGCAGTCATCTGACGCTCAGCATAGAGATGCAGCCAGGTAGCAGAGACAGTTGAACAACGCCGTCAAAAACGTGAAGCACAAGCAAGCAGTCAAGCAGCACTGATTCAGCAAGACACACTAACCTGTAACTCAATCATCATGCCACCCAATAGAAAGTTGTCTGATGCTATGCGTAAAGAGGCAGCCAGGGCAGCAGAGACAGTTGAACAATGCCATTAAAGACTTCAAGCACAATCAAGCATGCAGGCAGCACTGAGACAGCAAGAAACACCAGAACATAGAAAACCCCCAAAACAGGATGATGCAATTGTCTGATGCTCGGCGTAAAGAGGCAACCAGGGCAGCAGTGGAAAACTGTAGTCAAAGTTTGGTTACTTTGCAGCCTAGGCAACAGCAGTTATATCTGCTAGTATAACATACAATTGATGATCAATTTCTTTGCAATGTTGGGCAAGTCTTAAATGGGTTGTGTGTGCTATTGAATTTCAGGTTAAATTACCCATATATATGTTTGGTCAAATGGTTCTTAGCAAAATGGTGATATACCTGAGGCTTTAGCATGTATTTGCAAATTCTTCAGTGGCCGTTCCTACACATACAAGCTATAGATAAGCTATTGATCATAGTGTTACAGGGCAGATAAGCTGCAGGGAACCATTGAGGATTTTGCACCACTTCTTTGGAGAAGAGGGATTGGTGCACCAGGTTTTTAGCCGTATTATCTAGTCTCATATCTTGATTCTGCTGCCCTGAGTTTGAACACATGGACAAACCTAGAGAAACAAGTTAAAACCCACATTCGTTCATTGGTCTGGATGTTTTTACTAACTTGGGTGACATTGACTGGGAAGGCTCTATCCTAATTGCTTATCTTGGACATAAAGGTGTGGACTGGAGTCTCCATATTTGAGGGCACACAGTTCAGATGCTAAGCAATGGCTGGTATGGTCATTACCACTTTTTGGTAGAGCAATTAGGATGTAAATATTAGACATGGGTATAGAGGAACCTGCACAGTACTATGAGTTCCTGAACTCCGCCAAGATGATGGAACATGTTGCGGTACAGAGAGTTAACTTCTTACAATTCATTAGGCTTGTGAAATCAGCCCATGATTGTTGGATGGGGTTGTCCATGAAGTGCAGTGGTTTTACACTACTTGGCAAATAATCTGACATGGCACACCCAGATCTAGATCGTAGATGTCAGGTGGGAGTTTTTTAAAAACAGAATGGGCCTCATTACAAATGTTGGGGTAAGGCAACAACAGCGCTGGTAGTGTCACTGGCGCTGTTGTTGCCATACCGCAACATTACGAGTTTGCTCGCGGGTGCCGCTCTGCATGCCTGGCCAGACCACGTGTGCAGAGCAGCAGCTGCGAGCAGAGCAGGATGGTAGCAACGGTACGTTATGAACGGTACCGCTGCTACCATCATCCCCATTCCCATTGAGCCCTATGGGGGCTCAAATGGGAATGGGGACGTACCGGCTCCGGGTCCCACATAGGGGGAATTACTGGGCCCTCCAAGGTCGGAATGGCCCAGTAATTCCCCAATTGCGGCACCCGGAGCCGGACCCGAGTTTGGGGGTAGCCACGCCCTTAGCAAGGGCATGGCTACCTCCAACCTCGTAATGAGGCCCAATGTGTGATGTTCTTCTTGCAGGTATGGACAATATCTCGAAGTGCACATTTCAAAAAATGTCAGCACAATATTCTGAACAGACATACATGACCTCAAACATGCACTACAGCATGGATACACCCCGAACCCTAAAGGCCGTGCCAGTTAGACATCATATTGCCATCTGATATGAACTTGCTCAAAAAGAATACACTTTTGGTCAAAAGTGATGACTGCATTAGAAAGCGTGTCAGGCCGAGCACATTTGGGAATGCCTGAGAAATGTTTGCTTTGTCTTACTCCTTGTTTGACATAAACGGGCATACACATTTTTACAGCTGGATTATATCTGCTACATTCCTGATGGGTATGCACTGGTCATCTGCCAGTGCACCTATTTTAGCAACTCGGATCAGGATATAGAAGGATGTGCCACAACTGAACAAAGAAGAGATACTAATGGACTAAATGAGACACTAGATTCGAGCACAATGCTGAATGAACTGGTCATATTGCCAGACATGGATCCATTGCATCCATTGTGAAACCTGCAAATGTATGTCCCGTTCAATTAATCGGATATTGGTGATGAAATGTGAATGATGAAACGATATGTAAAAGGAATAATATGTGAATCCTTGTGGGTTACACTTGATGTGTTAGCCTTTTGTTTCTCATGTAAGAGTTAGATCCTGTCCATGTGCCTAGACCATCACATTGCTAGGTTGTTTCCCCTTGTTAATTATAATGTTATGACTTATTTGCTTCTCTTTATTTGGGATATGGGTTGCCTGTATGTGGAGGAAGGGAAGAGTTGTGCAGTTTTAGGAATAATTTTAAAGACACATAGGTCTGTATTACCAATTAATAATTGTAATATATGTTTACGTGAATTCCCTCTGTATCGTAATACTGAGATGAAAACCTAATAAAGAACTTAAAAAGAAGTGACTCTTAAGTTTCGAGTCCATACTGGTTAGTGCGTGATGCATCCATCCTACTGGTTCTGGTTTTTAGAGGGTGCATGTCTGTGCTTAGTATTCTGCTGTGTTCAGAAAAGTTTTCTTTTACTGCGTTAAGCCATCTGGGCATGCTGTTCAATAGGATGGTGTCGATGAATGAGAAAGAGGACCTTCCTTGGCTTTTCAGGTTGAAACGGGGGTCTATTACAAGAGCTGCATTGCTAGATTGCGCCTACTGACTGTAGAGGTGTAGACAGGGTAGGAATTTACAGATGTTAATGCCACTGCAGTGGGCACATATGCATTAGCTTCAGGCCCCACTTGTTAGACAATCCTGGCTCTGCCTCTGACTGACAGGCATGTGATGGGTGAACATCTTCCTGGTGGGTTCTGCCCCCTGTCTTCGAAGGTGCAATGGGTAATGAAAGGTTTTCAATTGGATGCTGCATTTGACACGAAGCAAGTAAAGATTCTGGAAAGCCAGGGTGATGCGCCGTTCCCATCTTTTCAGTTTTAGAAGTAGTCATACTGCTGTGTTTTACACTCTTTATAGACTGTTTAGCAGTTACTCCAGAAGTGCTTGGTAATGGCTGTTTGCATACCCCAGTCTCAAGGGTACTTTGGCAATGACTACCACAGTTGTATGTATTGTATTGTATTGTATTGTATTGTATTGTATTGTATTTGGTTATTTATATAGTGCTCTTTCCCCCCTTGTGTGGCCTCAATGCGCTTTTTCGGTTGGAATGCCCTTGGTGATCGCAGTCTATGTGCTGGAAAATTCTAAAGGGTTTAGATGAGGAGATGCGTGTGCAAATTTTGCCGGTCTAGGACTTGGCTAGCTAGGCTCAACTAAGCTGCACAAAGCGAGGTCAGGCACGTGGGTGGGCGCTGTTGGAGGTTTGTAATAGATTGCTATAGTTGGGAGAGTCGATGTGTGACCAGCTATACTGAATTTCTTTCATTTGTAGTCGCTGTATGCTAGTGGTAGAGGTGTTGAGGTATGTCAGGTGTTTCAGTCTGGGCGGCTATGTGTGCTGCTAGACCGGAAAGCACAGCCGTAGCTGCTTTATACAGTGCATGGATGCCTGGCCGTGCCTGCAGCCTGTGTCTACAGATGCAGTGTGAGGTATACGTACCATAGTCTTCAGGTTATACGTACTGTAGCCGTGCTGGATGATATTCACAGTTATATCTCAAATGTGGCATTGGCTGACATTCAAAAACGGTCTAGATGTGAAACAAGCTAATATTCACAAGATAAAGGTAAAATGTGGTACTGGCTAACATTCACAATCCTGTCTAGATGTGACGCAAGCTAATATTCACAGTGAGAACTACATGTGGCACAGGCTAACATTCACAATCCTGTCTAGATGTGACGCCAGCTAACATTCATAGTTAGAACCACATGTGACACTGGCTAACATTCACAATACTGTCTAGTTGTTAAGATAGTTAATATTAATATCCTGGCCTGATATGTTTTGAGGGTAAGTAGAGTGGCAGGGCTTCAAGAGCACAGTGACTGTTGAACTCTCCACCCATGCCACACCTACCTTGGTAGTCGCTGCTGGTTGATGGCTGGCCCCTGGCCACCCCTGCTGACACCTGCAGACATAGTTTGGTGCCACCAATGTAGGAGCCACCTTTTGCCTTAGTGAGAATTTGTGAGAAATGCAGTTATGTCATGATGTGACAGATACATTTCAGTTGAAAAAGAACCTTCTCAATACAGCTTCAACTTGACTTTCGAGGGTCGCCCATGAAGAATCAATGGTTTTTTACTGTGCTGACGGCTCCGGGCCATGGCATGTTTTTGTGGTAGAATGTTTTAGAACTGCAGATTATAAATTACTATTTTGTTTGGATGAGCATGAACCTATTAGTGGTCATCCATGACTCTATACTTGAGAGGCAAATCCTGAGGTCTGGATGATTAAGGGTTGCGCTTTGAATGAGTTTGTAGATTACATCTGATCGATTTACCGGGGAAGGGGGGTGCATGTAGATATTGAGACGTTGTGGTGACGAACTGGGCCATCTAGGTGTTCAAAAAGTGATTTTGTGGGGGTCGGTTTGAAGGAGTACATATATTTAGTCTCTGTTCTGTACTTACAGTAGGACCTTATCCAGTGTAACACAGGTCCCTCCAATCGTTAGCGAACAATTATTTTAGATATATTTCATGGCTAAATGGTTTGGCAGTAACTGCGCTATCTGGAAAGAAGAGTGTGATTCGTGTATCTGTATTGCATTATTTTTCAGTGTGTCATACCTGAAGGAAAGAGTTGGCTCTGTCACACTCATAAATTTAAATTCTTATGGTGATTCATGTGTGATCTTATTGGCATCCAGGTGAGCTTGAAGCTATTGGTAAATTAATGTCTCTAGCATTCTTGCAGTGAAGGGAGTGTTGGAAATGGAGAGGTAGTTTACAGTGCTATCAGTGTTTGCTGTGTGTTTCATTAGTAAAGTGTTGAAATATGCTGTTTTGAATCCTTGCAGGACAATACGTTGCTCTATTTGTGAGTTGAGAAGTGTACAGAAGAGTGGAGTGACCCTGAGTTGTATGATTATTGTATTTTGGAGATTCTGCTGCACTACTACTCTGACTGTCCATGCACATTCATGTGTGGAGCCCTGGCTCGCAGGGTCCCAGTGGGTGTTCTGTTGCGTGTTGGTTCTGTTTTGTAATTGGATTTTGCTGGATAGTCCTTTTTGTCAAAGTGGTTTGATTGTGTAGGATTTCTTTTATTGTAGTCAGGGGATATTGAATAGCTGAGTTATTGCAATGGTATCGGTGTAGTGGTGTTATCAGCTGATGGATTCCTGAATTCTTTGATGATTTTGAAAATGTCCTTCTGCGTACTTTGAGCTGATTCCATGCAGTGGGTGTAATATGCTAAAAAAGCTTTTACTTTCTCTGTCCTGTACATCTGGAGTTGTGGAAGTATGAAGCTTTGTCTGTTTTAATTTAGTTTATTATCTAAATTTGCTTTATCCTTCTGATTTCTTTCTTGATGAATTTGATGCTAGCAGTTTACCATCTATTAGCTTGCATTTTTTCGGGGCATTTGAAAGGCTTTTTAGGGCTGTCATATCAAGATTTTGTGCGATCCATTCCTGGAAGGCATGGCGTTCTTTGTCAGGTGTCTCTTGGTGGATTGGCGGGATCGGGTGGGGTTTCAGTGATTTATGTTTTGTGAGAGGCTGATTCAGCTTGACATCTTCACCTGGCCCGATTGTCAATGAGAACTGGATGCATTTGGGTAGAGATGTAGCTCGGGTGAGATAGGTGAACAGAATGATGAGTCAGTCACCTCAGTGTTGTGGTAATGGGGTGCCACTGTAGAGAGATTTTCATTGCCTAAAATTCCATTCAGAGGGGTGCTGGCTGCATGGGTGGATCCTCTTTCTAATTGCTTAGGGTATAGGCTACCCATGTACACTGATAGTGTTTTCGTGGCAACGTTTCCCTTTTCCTCCAGCCAGTGGTTGATGAGATTTTGACATTTGGCCATGAGTTTAGCTACCACATCCGCAAAGTTGTCTGCAAATGAAGGGTTGTATTAACAAGGTCTCTAAATTTACACAAAGGTTAGTATGAACATGTGTACGATGGGACTAACTAATGTCTGAGGATGATATTTTGAGTTGATTGGGCCTCCGTTTAACAGTATGATTCTGTCTCCCCTCTTCTCAGTGCATTTGATGTATTTAATGTTGTATTCCAATGGCATGTCCTTGTGTACTATACCATAGGGATATGTCTGCAAGCTAGGTTTTAGCAATGTAGCTAATCTGTGCTACCTTCACTGAACGAATCATGGATGTCAGTGTTGTGGTTGGATATGAGGCTGTTAGTTATATCATTATTCAGAGTCCTTGCTTGGTTTCAGGGGAATTGGTCCAGGAAAGCAGAGACAACATAGTTGGGTTTCTTGCAGGCTCCGGATTTGTCTTCAAAGAGTCTGAGAATGCTCTTCTTGAGATTCAGATTTTCCCTTTGATGTCACCGGAAGTTGGTTTGAGGGAAGTGTTTGGTGATGAATAGGGTGATCCAAGGTTATACAAAGTGCGATGAAAGGTAAATCATGGTGGTTTCTTTGAAGTTCATGGGGTAATGGTCCTGCAGGGGTTTAACAGTGTGTTCCTGAGCCGAGGAGAGGGTCTGTATTTGAAGGTCATTTAAGGCAAGAGGGAATGTTTCTTTCTATAAGGGTTTCTTTTGCCATAGTGGTGTCTACTACCACGTCATAGCCTCGGCTATTATTGTCTGTGGCAATTGTTTTTTTCTTGTTGTTCTTGTTTATAAGCCTCTTCATTGAAATATGATTCTGTGCTGCTTATGTGAATCCATTCACCTTCACAGAAGTTTGAAAAGGTTGACATTGTACATGTTTAGAAATACTTTTTGTAATGTATTGATTAATATAGTTAGTGGTTTTATTCTCTCTAAAATTAATATAAATAACTTTTTCTTTAGTGTGCTGTCAATTAGAGCTTTGAGGATTTGTTTTCTGCTGTAGTTTTTAATGGTAGATTGTGACTTTTTAGCTTTATTTATAAGATTTTTAGGAACTGTATGGTGGAAATCTTTTTCTAAAATTGATTTCTAGAATATTTTTCTGTGGCTACGTTAACATTGGTAGATATAGGGCCTGATTCATGGAACGTTTTCCTATGGGATTGCGCCATTATAAAACACTTCCATGAATCAGGCCCACCGTGTTAGGTTCAATTGTAGGTCTGCTTTTGTTTGTGCATCTTTTTCTATTTTTAATTAATGCAAGAGGGCCTTACATTTTTAGTGCTGGCTGGTTTACTTTCATTGGGGGTCATTACGAGTTTGGAGGCAACCATGGTGCAAATAGCACCATGGCTGTCTCCAAACCCGTTTCCGGGTTCAATGAATGGGGACTTACCGGGTCATTCCAACCTTGGAGGACCCGGTAAGTCCCCATTCAGAAAACCTTTCCCCATTCCCATTTGAGCCCCATAGGGCTCAATGGGTGCTCAATGGGAATGGGGAAGGAGCTAATAACGGGCCCACAATTTGTGGGACTGTTATTAGCTCCATGGTCCCTTAACGGGTCCCGCTAAGACAGGCTGGTAAAACCAGCTGGTCCTGGTGGGACCCACTAAGGCACCTCGGAATAGGGCGGTAGGGGGTTAACGGCACAGGCATCCTTACCGGTGCCGTTAACCCCCTACCACCAGGGTCGGAATGACCCTCATTGAGTGTTGTTACTAGCTGTTCTGTTTTAAAGTTTTCTAGGAATTGTTTTAGAGGCGGATGACTATATGTTATGTTATGTTATGTTATTTGGCATTTATATAGCGCTCTATATATCACTGGTATGACCTCAACGCGCTTGTGGGTTGAACGTCCTTGGTGTTAGGGAGAATTCTCTGTTTAGGCTGAATTTCCCTACCTAGTGAGTCCCCCAGCAGCTTTGCTGGATTTCTGGGGTTTAATTTTTTTCTCCTGCCAAGAGTGAGACTCTTTTACCCTCACTCTTGGACATGTTGAAGAGTGTTTTCTTGGTTAAACCTTGTGTTGAATGGGCTATGGGGTCTCTTACTCCATAGGGCCTCATGTATTTTTGTGATGTGGGTCACACAGCACCCTCTGTGCCGTGACCCAGGGGTGTCCTAGGGACTCCCCAACATAGACTCCATACCCTGGGACTGACTACTGTCTCCCAGGGCATGTAAAGTCACCAAAGACTTTGCTAGTCTTGAATCCTGAACAGAACCAGTACAAACCATCATATTGTGGACGTACTGGCTGGGGCAATTCGATTGCCCCAGGGTCTGTTAGTCGAGGGGGCACGTCTCCGTCCCCCCTGATCGAGTTTTGGCTGGTGGCAGTGGAAACTACTTTTTATATTCGACCGCGAATATTTCCCTATGGGATTTCCCATTGTTTTAGGCTAACACATTTAATTATTTATTTACGGTAGCCTTAAACATACCGCCGGTTTATATATTTATTTTTATAACTCCGGTTGGGACTTTTTGCCAAAACTTGATTCTAAAATGGCGTTGGTGTTCGCCTCTGTAACTCTGACCCAAAGTGGAGCCCTTTGTTCCACTTTTGGCGGGCTTCTCCACAGAAGCCCTCCAAAGTGGTGCCACTCTGTCTGGGGTACTTAGGAGGGGGGGAGGGGGATTTAGGCACCCTGGACTGAGTTACCTTGGTAACTCAAGTCGCACTCCGTCCTGATTGGCCCAAGTGGTGAGCCGCCCGGCTCACCACTTAGCATGTTTGAGTGACAGCTAGGCTGGGTGAATGGGGGTTTGCTGCATAAAAGCAGGGCTTTGGGGACTGGGACTTTAGAAGTCGCCACAGGACCAAGAATCCGACGAGGGAAGAGCTGAGCCGACCTGCTTCGACGACACCACCCGGTGGAGCCCTGCTGAACCGTCTCACCACTTTTTCCCGACGACCGAGGAGAACTCTTAACGGAGTGGCTCCTTCCCTTGACTGGTGGGGACAACCAGTTTTCGCCTTCTTTCCGTTCTTTGAGGTATCTCGTGGCCGCCTTGCCTGTGCCAAGCACCCCGGCAACCGGAATACCACACTTTACCCCCATACCGCGAAAGTCGGTACCAACCCTTTAACCGGAGGACTCCGCGGCTGGTTTCTTCCCGGGCAGTGCAACGACCCTCTTCTTCTGCTCTTCAGCGAGAACTTCTTCTCCCCTGACCGACGTCGAGCCCTGCTGCCACTGCCTGGAACAACTGCCACCGCTGGAGGATCCTGTCCGCTTAAGGTACTGTGTTCTGCCTGGCTTCCCTTGCTACCGACTGTACGGGGTAGATTTAGTCCCCGGCTTTCGAACCTGGGAGTGCCTGGGACACTTTGGCTAAACTTTCTGAGCCACTCTAACCTCTTTTTGACTCTTTGCAAGACTTTGAATCTCTAACTAACAGTGTGATCTTGGGCACATTTTCGCTCCGGCTACTCTAAGAGTGGGCCCTGCCTAGTGACTTTTGCTCACCTGTGACTTTATTCTTCTTTAAGCCTATTGCAAGTGCTCTGGACCTTAGAGTGGTGTGTCTAACCCATTTCTGCTTTTTCTCTCCCTTTCTTGGAAACTACTAGAGTGTCATCTAACGTTAAGCACTCACCTCTGTTTTAATTAAGTGGTGTTTACTTAGAGTTGTCTAGATAGGAGAAAGGATTGAATCTACTTTCATTATAACTGTGTTGAAGTGCTTTTACTATATTTTTGCTAGAGTGTTTTTAACTTATGTGTATTTTAAATAAATAACTATATACTTTTGAAACCAAGCTCTGGTCAGTGTTTGCTTGTGCTATTGTGTTTTGGTACATATTGTGTATACTTTACATACTGCCTAACTCTTCTTGAGAGAAGTCTGACTGCTCAGCCACAGCTACCAGGTAAATCTGGGTGGTACAGACTGCTACCAAAGGGGTTTACTGCTCTACCTGTAGTCTTAAATCTTTTGCAGTGTTCCCCAAGGGAACTGCACAGGTTTCTGCCTAACACTGGTGTACAGCGGTGGGATTTGTATTGAGTATACATTTTATTGTGCTTTAGATACCTTAGTGCAACTAACCACAAAGCTTAGCACTGAAAAAGTAAAACCTCTAACATGTCAGTTATAGAAAGCTATAGTCAAGAGTCCCTTGCAGCCAAAACTGCTGATTGTTTAAGAGTGCTCTGTAAACATAAGGATCTCCTGACTAAGGGCAAGAAAATGGAGCTGATTGAAAGATTGTTAGCTAACCAAAGTCTGGGTGATGGTTCAGAGGAACCTACCACTCCAGCAACTGTAGATGACAGTGTTGAAGTTAACATGGAACAAAATGTTGATGTTTCTGAGGAAGAGTCAGAAGAGGAGGGTGAGGCTGTTGTAACTGTCCCCCCTAGGCCTCTGCCTGCTCTACCTGCTGTGCCTACTGGACCTTTACCAGGTCCCACATTTAGTCCTCAGTACTTTGAACTAGAGAAAATGAAGCTAGAATTGGAGTATAAGAAACTGAATGCTCAAACTGACAAAGAACTAAGGCTAAGGGAAATGGAGCTCAAGTATGACTTAGAAATGAAGAAATTATCTGTTGAGAATGTTTCTCTCTCTGGCTCCTCTAGAAGTTCCAGTCCTAAAAGACCCCGGATGCCTAAAGAATTGGTTGGTATGTATGAGCCTAAGTTGGATGTGTTGGATTGGTTGTCTCTGTTTGAATATAATCATGGGCTCCAGAACATCACAGGAAATGACTTACTCACCTGGTTGTTCTCTAGGCTTCCCCCTGTTGCAACTGATGTGGTAATGGAGATGGGGGAGGAGGATAGGAAGGACTATGAATGTGTGAAACTAGCTTTGATAGCTAGGTTTGGGAAGACCCCTTCCCAGTATCTTAAGAGGTTTAGGAGCCTCAAAAAGCATGATGGTACCCCTTGGGCTACCTGGGTGAATGAATGTTTGAAAAACTTAGAGGGATGGATTAAGGGTTACAAGGTGAACACTTATGAAGGTATGAAGAATTTGTTTATGTTGGAGACTATTTATGATGCCTGCTCTCCTGAGCTCAGACAACACTTGGCTGATTCCAGGGAATTAGATTCCCGGAAGCTAGCTAAGGCTGCTGACTTGTGGGTTGCCAACAGGGCCACTCACAAGGATTCTGGGGTAACTCAGAAGAAGGGTGGGGAAAAACAGTCTAAGAAGGACTCCAAAGAGAATTCTAATACTACAAATTCCAAAGAGGGCCCCAAACAAAACTATAAGGGTAAGCCACAAGGGAAACCAAATCAGGCTAGTGTACCTTCTGGTCCCAGACCAGAAGGAGGTCAGAACAAGCCTCCATTCCAGCGAGCCTTTGGCTCATGCTTTGTTTGTAAGGCTACTGACCATGTGAAAGGAGATCCCAGATGTAAGGGTAAACCTTCAGGGGTCCAGCTTGCCTCCTTAGCCTTCGCTCCAGAAGAGGAAGTACCCATGGCAAGTGGAAACTTTCTATTACTAGCTGATGAACCCACTGGAGTCTCAGCTAGTGTTTCTTTAGTCTCTCTGGGGTTGTGGGAGCAACAGAATTTAGATGTCTATAACTCTATCCCAGATAATACTAAAGAGTATTATAAGGACAGTGTCCAGGTGAATGGTCAGGAGACTCCTGCCATTAGGGACACTGGAGCCAGCATAACTGTGGTGGATGAATCATTTTTCAAGGCAGAGGATGTTGCTAAGGCACCCAAATGCCTCACCAAGTTAGCTGGTGGGCCTGTGCAGATGTGTCCCCAGTTACCAGTTCTCATCCAATGTAATGATATGGCTGTAAAAATCCCTGTCAGTGTACAATGTGAAGTGCCAGGTAGGGTTCTGTTGGGTAATGACCTCAAAGCTCTTGGAGTTGTATCTCATACCCCCAGACCTCCTAGCAAAAGGTTTCAGGAACTCACAAAACCTGCAAGGGAGAAAACCCTGAGAGGGTTATCTCAGGAGATGATGACAGAAATCACTCCTCTACCACTGGAGCAACTTACTGCAGTAACTACCAGATCAGGAGCAAAGGGGCAACCCAAGACTCCTAGGAAAAAGCCAGCAGCAAGCACTCCAGTGCTTCCAACAAGGACTTCCCCTAGGTTGTCCAAAGTTACACCTGTAACTCCACCTCCAGCTGAGGCTGAGAGGGAGGTACAACCCTGTGTGGTTGAGCTAGACTCTGAGGAAGAGCTAGAAGGAGGCCCCAAC
This sequence comes from Ambystoma mexicanum, assembly GCF_040938575.1. Taxonomy (NCBI): domain Eukaryota; kingdom Metazoa; phylum Chordata; class Amphibia; order Caudata; family Ambystomatidae; genus Ambystoma; species Ambystoma mexicanum. The sequence goes on from NC_090923.1 coordinate 837,493,607, forward strand.
CTTATTGGAGATTTGGACCCTGAGGACCATCCTGAGCTGCAGTCTTTACTGGCAGAAGGTGGGCCTAGCAGGGCAGCTTTTCGTAAGGGGCAAAGAGAATGTCCAACTCTGGAGGGTCTCCGCCACCAGGCAGCTTCTCAAGCTGATGGGCAAGAGCCTGGGAAGTATAGGTTGCACTGGGAAGATGGCCTCTTCTACAGTGAACCCACTGAGTCTGAACCTGGAGACTACAAACGCCTTGTAGTCCCACAGGAAAACAGACAACAGTTCTTACAACTAGCCCATGAGATACCTTTGGCTGGCCACTTGAGTTTCAAGAAGACCAAGGAAAGGCTCTCACTCTACTTTTATTGGCCAAAGATGGGGGCCGAAGTAGATAGATATTGTAAGAGCTGCCATACCTGCCAGACTTCTGGTAAGGTTGGTTCCAAGAATGTGGCACCTTTAGTGCCTCTCCCAGTTGTGGGAGTCCCATTTGAGAGGGTAGGGATTGACATTGTTGGTCCCCTTGATCCTCCAACCTCCTCAGGCAACAGGTTTATCCTTGTTGTAGTAGACCATGCTACTAGGTACCCGGAGGCCATTCCTATGAGGACTGTTACAGCTCCGGCTGTGGCTAAGGCCCTCCTTGGTATTTTTACCAGGGTTGGGTTTCCTAAGGAGGTAATCTCTGACAGGGGGTCAAACTTTATGTCCCACTACATGAAGGCCATGTGGAAAACCTGTGGAGTTACCTACAAGTTCTCAACCGCCTACCACCCTCAGACAAACGGGTTGGTTGAAAGGTTTAACAGAACCATGAAGAGCATGATAGGTGCTTTGGAAGAACCCCTTAAGAAAAAGTGGGACCTTCTACTGCCATGCCTTCTCTTTGCTTATAGAGAAGTCCCTCAGGAGGGAGTAGGTTATTCTCCCTTTGAGCTTCTCTATGGCCATCCAGTCAGAGGTCCATTGGCCCTGATTAAGGAGGGGTTGGAAGGTGCTCCTCCCCTCAAGCCAGTCAGAGTGACTGACTATGTGATAGGTCTCCGGAGGAGAATGTCACACATGATGGCAGAAGCAAGTGACAACTTGAAAGCTGGTCAAGCCCTGGTCAAACATTGGCACGACCAGAAGGCTAACATGGTTGAGTTTACTCAAGACCAGCTTGTTCTAGTTATGCTCCCAACAAGGCAGAGGGCCTTGCAAGACAAATGGATGGGACCCTTCAAGGTTGTGGGAAAACTTGGAGAGGTCAACTATCTGGTGGATCTGGGCAGACCCAGGGAAGCTCCTAGAGTCTTCCACACCAACCGACTAAAAGCCTACATCTCCAGACCTGATGTAGGAGCCTTGCTCCTAGCTTCAGCTGCAGAGGAGGAAGAGAGTGAATCTCTCCCTGATCTCCTCAGAGGTGTACCTTTAGATGAAAAAGTTGAAGGAGTCAATCTCTCTTCAGACCTGACACCTGAGCAACAAGAGGAGTGCAAATCTATGTTAAATCAGTTTGCCTCCCTGTTCTCACTGTCACCAGGCTTGACCCCTTGGGGCCAGCATGAGATACTCACTGGTGACTGTCTGCCAGTCAAAAGCAGAGGATACAGAATGTCAGAACATATCAGAGCCCACATCAAAGGAGAGGTCAAGAAGATGCTTGATCTCGGGGTAATAGAACCCTCTACTAGTCCATGGTCTAGCCCAGTTGTGTTAGTACCAAAGGCAGGATCCAAAGACTTGAGATTCTGTGTGGACTATAGAGCTCTAAATGCAGTCACCAAGACTGATGCCCACCCTTTGCCCAGGACAGATGAGTTGGTGGATAAACTTGGTGCAGCCAAGTACCTCAGCACATTTGACCTGACGTCAGGCTATTGGCAAATAGCCCTGACAGACCATGCCAAGGAGAAAACTGCATTTTCAACCCCAGTTGGCTTGTACCAGTTTAAGGTCATGCCTTTTGGACTGAAAAATGCACCTGCCACATTCCAAAGGATGGTAAACCAAGTTCTGGCTGGGATGGAAGATTTCTGCATGGCATACTTGGATGACATTGCAGTCTTCAGCCACTCCTGGGAAGAACATGTGAACCACCTAGGACATGTGTTGCAGGCTCTGAAACAGGCCCATTTGACAATCAAAGCCAGTAAGTGCCAGATTGGTCAAAGTAAAGTGGTCTACCTTGGACATGAGGTAGGAGGTGGAGAAATAAGGCCTTTGCCCAGCAAGATTGAAGCTGTGCAAAATTGGACAACACCAACTACTCAAACCCAAGTGAGAGCTTTTCTAGGCCTCACTGGGTATTACAGGAATTTCATTGAGAACTATGGGACCATAGCTTCTCCACTGAATGTAATCTCCTCTCCCAAATTCCCTAAAAAGGTAAAATGGAATGAGGAGTGCAATCAGGCCTTTGAAAAACTGAAGAGAGCTCTTTGCCAGGCTCCAGTATTGAGAGCTCCTGACTACCACCAACCTTTCATTGTACAAACTGATGCTTCCAATGTAGGTATAGGTGCAGTTCTAAGCCAACTGGATGAGAAGGGTAGGGAGCACCCCATTTGCTTCATCAGTAGGAAACTGAAGGATCCTGAGACAAGGTGGGCAACTATCGAAAGAGAATGCTTTGCTATTGTGTGGGCACTGAAGAAGTTTAGGCCATACTTGTATGGTTCTACTTTTGTTATTCAGACTGACCACCAACCCTTGAGATGGTTAATGCAAATGAAAGGGGAAAATCCAAAACTATTGAGATGGTCAATCTGCCTGCAAGGGTTTGATTTCACCATTGAGCACAGGTCAGGGTGTCACCATCAAAATGCTGATGGACTCTCTAGGATGTATATCATCGACTAGAGGTATGAGGTTCATCCAGGAGTGGATTAAATCCTCCTGTCCCTTAGTCTGGGGGGGGCGAGTGTTAGGGAGAATTCTCTGTTTAGGCTGAATTTCCCTACCTAGTGAGTCCCCCAGCAGCTTTGCTGGATTTCTGGGGTTTAATTTTTTTCTCCTGCCAAGAGTGAGACTCTTTTACCCTCACTCTTGGACATGTTGAAGAGTGTTTTCTTGGTTAAACCTTGTGTTGAATGGGCTATGGGGTCTCTTACTCCATAGGGCCTCATGTATTTTTGTGATGTGGGTCACACAGCACCCTCTGTGCCGTGACCCAGGGGTGTCCTAGGGACTCCCCAACATAGACTCCATACCCTGGGACTGACTACTGTCTCCCAGGGCATGTAAAGTCACCAAAGACTTTGCTAGTCTTGAATCCTGAACAGAACCAGTACAAACCATCATATTGTGGACGTACTGGCTGGGGCAATTCGATTGCCCCAGGGTCTGTTAGTCGAGGGGGCACGTCTCCGTCCCCCCTGATCGAGTTTTGGCTGGTGGCAGTGGAAACTACTTTTTATATTCGACCGCGAATATTTCCCTATGGGATTTCCCATTGTTTTAGGCTAACACATTTAATTATTTATTTACGGTAGCCTTAAACATACCGCCGGTTTATATATTTATTTTTATAACTCCGGTTGGGACTTTTTGCCAAAACTTGATTCTAAAATGGCGTTGGTGTTCGCCTCTGTAACTCTGACCCAAAGTGGAGCCCTTTGTTCCACTTTTGGCGGGCTTCTCCACAGAAGCCCTCCAAAGTGGTGCCACTCTGTCTGGGGTACTTAGGAGGGGGGGAGGGGGATTTAGGCACCCTGGACTGAGTTACCTTGGTAACTCAAGTCGCACTCCGTCCTGATTGGCCCAAGTGGTGAGCCGCCCGGCTCACCACTTAGCATGTTTGAGTGACAGCTAGGCTGGGTGAATGGGGGTTTGCTGCATAAAAGCAGGGCTTTGGGGACTGGGACTTTAGAAGTCGCCACAGGACCAAGAATCCGACGAGGGAAGAGCTGAGCCGACCTGCTTCGACGACACCACCCGGTGGAGCCCTGCTGAACCGTCTCACCACTTTTTCCCGACGACCGAGGAGAACTCTTAACGGAGTGGCTCCTTCCCTTGACTGGTGGGGACAACCAGTTTTCGCCTTCTTTCCGTTCTTTGAGGTATCTCGTGGCCGCCTTGCCTGTGCCAAGCACCCCGGCAACCGGAATACCACACTTTACCCCCATACCGCGAAAGTCGGTACCAACCCTTTAACCGGAGGACTCCGCGGCTGGTTTCTTCCCGGGCAGTGCAACGACCCTCTTCTTCTGCTCTTCAGCGAGAACTTCTTCTCCCCTGACCGACGTCGAGCCCTGCTGCCACTGCCTGGAACAACTGCCACCGCTGGAGGATCCTGTCCGCTTAAGGTACTGTGTTCTGCCTGGCTTCCCTTGCTACCGACTGTACGGGGTAGATTTAGTCCCCGGCTTTCGAACCTGGGAGTGCCTGGGACACTTTGGCTAAACTTTCTGAGCCACTCTAACCTCTTTTTGACTCTTTGCAAGACTTTGAATCTCTAACTAACAGTGTGATCTTGGGCACATTTTCGCTCCGGCTACTCTAAGAGTGGGCCCTGCCTAGTGACTTTTGCTCACCTGTGACTTTATTCTTCTTTAAGCCTATTGCAAGTGCTCTGGACCTTAGAGTGGTGTGTCTAACCCATTTCTGCTTTTTCTCTCCCTTTCTTGGAAACTACTAGAGTGTCATCTAACGTTAAGCACTCACCTCTGTTTTAATTAAGTGGTGTTTACTTAGAGTTGTCTAGATAGGAGAAAGGATTGAATCTACTTTCATTATAACTGTGTTGAAGTGCTTTTACTATATTTTTGCTAGAGTGTTTTTAACTTATGTGTATTTTAAATAAATAACTATATACTTTTGAAACCAAGCTCTGGTCAGTGTTTGCTTGTGCTATTGTGTTTTGGTACATATTGTGTATACTTTACATACTGCCTAACTCTTCTTGAGAGAAGTCTGACTGCTCAGCCACAGCTACCAGGTAAATCTGGGTGGTACAGACTGCTACCAAAGGGGTTTACTGCTCTACCTGTAGTCTTAAATCTTTTGCAGTGTTCCCCAAGGGAACTGCACAGGTTTCTGCCTAACACTTGGGGATCGTAGTCCAGGGCAGTAGAGAGAGTAGGGTATCATAGGGTGCTTGGGTGCACTCATTATGTGTGCAGCTGATGCGATTGGCTGATGGTAGCTGCATGTTAGCAAATGGTGTGGTGGTATTGAGATCGGTTGAATGTGTGCAGTCAGGAGTTTGGTCTCCGAGACGGAATTCTGGCTGCGTTAGCCCTGTATAGGATGCTTATGTGTCCAGCTAGGCTGGTTTTTCGTGGGGTATAGCTGCGTTCTAGCAGGATGTTGCGGTATTTTTGGGGTGTTGTTCGTATGTGATGTGAGCAGCTAAGCCAAAATGGATCGAGGGTAGTAGCTGCCCTCTATTGTGTTTTGCTGTAGAGTAGAGAGTGAGCATAGTGATAGAAGAGGCGAGTGTCTGAAGTGGACGTTTTATTCATACAAGCCCACTGTTGAGGTAGGAGGAGTTGTTGAAAAAAAAGAGTGAATAAAGTTGTGTTATGGGTGCAGCAGTAACGTATGTTAAGTATGTTGTTGGACTATGACTAGTGCTCTGTAGGACATTATAAGAACAGGGTAAAATGGGTGTGTAAAAAAGATGCATATTTAGGTTATATTTGCAGCACAGGAAAGTTTCTTATAAGGCTAATATGTAATGGTATTAGCTGTACATCAAAGTTTGGCTTGATGCAAAAATTCATGAAAAATGTATCTTTTTGCAGCAGGGCAATGTTTGTGCTGGTGCTTTTAATAAGAAAAGTGCAGTGTTTGTGGTGCACTGTATTTGTAATATGTTGCAGTGTTTTAAAAGAATAGGGAAACTGTGGCGTAGTGGTAATGCGATGGCAGTTCGTAGTTGGAGCAGTGAATGTTGTTAGTGTATGGTTTCGTATAGTAGTGGTTGGAAAGGACTAGCATTTTGTATGTAAGGACAAGTGTTGCATATAGAGGCATTGGCAGTATGCACATATGTGTGAGCAGGCGTAGAATGGTGGCACTATAAGGGGTGTGATGAAAATGGTTGGACAGTACGACATTTAAAATTAAGGAAAAATGCCGTTGTTTTAAAAATGTTTCTTTTTCGGAGCATTTTGTTGAAAGTTAAAAAGGCAGGCATGTTTTTTTTATAAACCTTTATTTATTAAGCTTGGCAGTACAGCCAAAAGAACGAGCAGTATACAGAACATCAATGAGTATACAGTCAGTGTACTTGTGCTGGAAGAAAAAACATACAGGATAATACGATCACAATCTGGGATATGTAAATCGACAAAGTAAATAACACAATGAGCCTCAAGCCGTTCACTTTTTGCAGAGGCAGATACCGGGGAGGTCCGGTCACCGGCAACAGTATCGGCACCAGCGGCCAAGGAAGAAAGATAGGAACGGAACGGGGTCCAGATATTCCAGGGTATAGATGTTGTCGGTTGTAGGTGCATCCAGCTTTCCTCACTATCAGAGGCCCAGGTGATCTCATGGAGCCACTGAGTGTGAGTGGCGGACACCGAACAAAGCCATAGCAGAACGATGCAATGGGTTGCCAGCAATAGACATAAGCCGGCCAATTTCCTGGAGCCCCGGCCGAGCCAGGGGAGCTTGTAAAAAAGACATGTCATTGGGGAAGGGGCGATGGTGCACCCCAGCACTTTGGATACAGTGATACATACTTCCTCCCAAAACTGGGAGAGGCGTGGGCAAGACCATATCACATGTATATAAGTCGCGTCATCTAACCTACATCTAGGGCACGCGGGTGGATGGTCTTCTGACATGCGATGAAGTCTAATCAGGATGTAGTGGAATCTACGGAGTACCTTAAACTGGATCAGTTTGAATCGTGAGTTGACTGAGATGTCATGAGTGCGGGCACACATATGGACCGCAGTGTTTAATATTTCGGAAAATATTGAGTCGTCAGGGGGGATAGCGGGGAAGTCTGCTCACCTACCGTTGAGAGAGCGACGTAAGCCTGCATAGTGCAGCCGGTGAGAGGGTCTCCTTTGTAGGGGATCTGGCATGTCGGGCCATTCCATAAAGATGCCTTGAACAAAAACATCTCGGACAGTGCCGAGGCCCGCGTCCATCCAACACAGTGCAGTTGCGGCATCCACTCGAGGAGCTCCCGGGAAGAAGTTCCAGAGGGGGATGTCACCGTGGAAGGGGTGCAAGGTGTCAACACGTTTCCATAACTTGTGTAGGGAAGAGCCGTGGGTCCCAGCTGTGTCAAGGGGTGCAACCTTGACATGATGAGCAGGGAGAGTTAGGGAGCGAATATCTCTGCCATCACGTTATAGTTTAACGTGAAGTGGGGGGTCAGTAGGTACAAACCAATATGATGCGAAGTGGGCTTGAGCAGCTATCCAGTAACCCTCAAATTTAGGGATGCCAAAGCCACCTCTGAACTTGGGGATGGTTAGCGTATCCAGTTTTAAGCGAATCACGCCAAAATGCCACAGAAAGGCATTGTTGGTCCTGGTGAGTGTCGTAAAGAACTTGCGGCCCGGCCATAAAGGGACGTTTGCAAATCTGTACAGGAGCTGGGGCAGGACCACCGTCTTAAGGATAGCAGACTTACCAGCCAAGGAGATTGGTAGCCTAGCCCAACCCGTGCACTTGCAGTCAAGCTTGGCTAAGTGCTTTGCAAAATTCACTTCATATAAGGAGCTTTGCTGACGTGTAACCACTACTCCAAGATAGGTAATCTCGGATTGTTCCCATGCAAATCCCAGCAGGACTGGAGGAGGGGTGGTGGCCTCCATCAAAGGGAACAGTATGGATTTGGAGCAATTAACTCGGAGCCCGGAGAGCTCACCAAAGAGTACAACGTCTTCCAGTATTGGGGCCAGGTTGCGTTTGGGCGATCGGATGAAGAGAACAGAGTCATCCGCATAGAGGGAGATGATCTCAGGTGAGCCGGACAGCCTTATACCTCTGTGAGAATGTCTCTGACATAGCCTGTCTGCAAGGGGCTCGATGGCCAGGGCAAAAATTTACTGTGAGAAGGGGCAACCCTGTCTCATGCCTCTAGCTAACGGGAATGGGGCTGAACACCAGTCCCCATTGGGGACCCTAACGACGGGAGAGGAGTAGGGGCGTTTAACCCAGGATATGTAGTGGGGCCCAAAGTTGCGTTTTTTAAGGACTCGCCACAGATATCACCAAGACACAGAATCACTTTCTGCATATCAAGGGTAGCTGCCACTGCCTGTGTGGCCGGGTCTATCCAGGCGAGTATGTTGAACATGCAGCGCAGATTGAAGGAGGCGGAGCGGCCCGGGATGAAACCCGACTGGTCAGGGTGGATAATATACAACATTTAGGGAGCCAACCGCAGGGCTAGCACCTTTGCATACATTTTAACATCACAGTTGATAAGGGAAAGGGGCCGGTAGGATCTGCATTGCGTGGGGGGCTTGCCCTGTTCAGGTAGTACTGATATAATGGCCTCTCGAAGAGAGGGGGGAAGAATGCCCGATCCGCAGGCCTTCTCCCAAAGAGCTGATAAGTAGGGGACCAGACGGTTCTTACATTGTTTATAAAATTAGACGGGAAGCCCGTCGGACCCAGGGACCTTCCCGAGGCCAGCGAGTCAATGGCTTTGAAAATATCCTCAGGTGTAATCGGGATATCTAGGGCCGCTCTAGTCTCTGGGGAAAGGACAGAGAGTGGGAGGCTGTCCAAGAATTATTTGATGTCGGTGATAGGAGCACTATCGATTATGGAATAGAGGGTTTCATAGAAAGTGCGGAATTCGGTGTTGATGTCAGGTGATGACAGAGCTAAAGTGCCGTCCGCCCGCTCGATAGCTGGGATATGCATCATTGCGCTCTCCTGATGGATCAATCTAGCCAGTACTCGGCAGGGGCGCTCACCCTCCCCATACCTGCAAGCAGCGCGGGAATCATCAAGGAACCTACGTTCACGTTCCGCATGGGTGCGAAACACATCTAGTTCTGTGCCAATATGCCTCCTCTCATTGAGAGCAGGCATACTGGGTTTTAAGGAGGGCGAGCTGAGATTCACTCTCAGCAATGTTCCTCCGAATAACCTTAAGTATTCCTGACTCCTTTGAAATTGCGATGCCTCTACTATGGCTTTGAATTTCTCCCAGAGGGTAGCTTGTGTTTCCACCGAGCCAGAATTTGGCATAAAGAAGTCATCAATGCTGGTTCCCAGTTCAGACTCAAAGGTGACATCTTGTAAAGAATGTGGCTTCAGCCTCCACGTCCGAAGCCCTGATTCGTCCGCACTCCAATGTAGGGAAACCGTCACCGGGGAGTGGTCCGAAAATGTTCTGCGGAGGATAGACATCTGGGTGATGGATCTAACAAGTGTATTTGAGACAAGCCATCTGTCTATACAGGAGTGGGAATCGTGGACTGATGAGTAAAAGGAGAATATGTGGGAACCAGACGCCATGCGTCGGTGATATATGGGTCTGTATGTCTATGATGATTCTAGCTGCCCTGCAGAGTTGACAGGGTTTGGAGCCTGATCCATTGAGGTTGGTATCTAAGATTGTGTTAAAGTCCCTGCCCCCAAGGATAGGGATAAGGGGGAATCTAGACAGCAATGAGGAGAGATGCATATAGAAGTCTGGGTCGTCTATGTTGGGACCATATATGTTCAGTAACACAACCTCCCTGCCCATCAAGGAACCAAACACCAACACGTACCAACCAAGGGGATCTATATGAGACACTTTGTAATGGAATTTGAGGCTTCTATGGATCAAAGTCATGACTCCCCGGTTCTGGGTAGAATAGGAGGTGTAATTGCGTTGGGAGCCCCAGGACCTCGCAAACCCCTCACATCTGCCAGCGCGAGTGTATGTTTCCTGCAAAAAAGCAATTTAACCCTGCAGCGCTCAATATACAGTTGCATTTTCTGCATTTTATTATGATTGCCCAGCCCCCTAATGTTGAAGCTCATACACATAACACTCTTATCAGTCATTGGGACAGTAAATCGGCAACAATGAGCAAGTGTCCCAATTGGGGCGTGAGTCCCCAGGGTGAAGCCCGAAGTGGTAAGGCCCCAGTCCAAGAGGACTAGTATGAAAGGATTCAAGAACTCAGATTCCCAGCCACATGTCAAGCATTCTTCTAGCTATGGAGCATTCCCAACCCTCACCCTCCCCAATCAGAGAAGTGACCACCCAAAACACCCTCAATCAAGCCAGAAACTGCAGCGACAACACCTCGAGGGCTGCGCGGTGGCCATGAGTGGAAGTACAACCATGTAGGGGTGTTGACTAGGCATTTAATGGTGCACAATATAAGAGCAATGGAGCAAAAACAAAAGAGATGAACCCAAACATCACAGGCCAAGGTTGGAGGGAATACATCACACAAATTCAATGAACTGTAAATATAGCAGCCATCCAAATCAAATTTCCCGAGTAGGAATTCCTAGAAATCCTCGTAATACAGAGATGGGGAGATTGCACAGGTAATGTCTAACTTTATTCAACCAGGGAAATGATCATCGATGAACGTAGATGCCTCGTCTGGAATGGTGAAGAAGAAGACTTGATTGGAGTGTTCAACCCTGATCTTAGCGGGATACAACATGGAGTATTTAACTCCTAGATCATGCAGCCTCTTCTTGACGCCCACAAAGGTTTTCCGTTCTTGTTGTATCACCATAGAGAAGACAGGGTTAAGATGGATCCTGGAGGAGCCCAAAAACAGGCCACCCTTGCCTTTCGCTGCACAAAGAAGGCTTCCCTGTAGTTTAGAACCCTTGCGATTATGCACAGGGAGGAGCACCAGGTCTGGGTTACACAATCAGTGAACGATGGGCTCTCTCAATTGCAAACTGCTGGGAAAGTTTCGGGGACTCCAGTAGCGAGAGCAGAGTGCGCTCCACATAATCCTACATAGGACCTTCATTGTAAGCCTCAGGGACTCTGATGATGCGCAGGTTATTTCACCTAGAACGCGATTCTAAGTCCTCATTTTTGTTAGCAACATTGTGGACCTGTCCAGACAAGACGTTCACCTCAGCCCTTCGGGCAACAATGTTGTCTTCAGCTGTCCCGACTCTCGTCTCCACCTCCGTCACTTGAGCATCGGTTTTATCCATATGGGCTTTGATTTAACATATGGTGCCACTCATGTCGTCTGATTTTGAGTGGAGAGCAGTGAAACCCTCCTGCATGTATTCCATCATCTTCTGTGACTTGAAGGCCTTGGGGGTCATTGATGTGTGCGCCTCCGTTTCCGGCTGGGGTTTGGTAGATTTCGGGGCAGCTTTAGCAAACATGTTGATGGAGCTTTCTTTCCTGTTGGCTCCTTTGACAATGGTCACATCGGCCCCGTAGAAACTGAGTTGTGTGGTCCCTGCAAGGCATGGAGCGGGGGAACAGGTGAAAGGGCACAATCTGCAAGCAGAATTGTGAGGGCAGAATGTTTAGAGTGTCCCACAGGTGAGCAACCGCTGCACTGCCATGGGTCGCGGTGTGTTGCAAGGCCAAGAAAGGCTGGTACTCAGGAATATCAGTCGTGGCTTAGTATTTAGGGGGACCAATTAAGCAGATGACTGGGAGTTGAGGGTGAAGCACACAGTCTCGTGTCATCAGCACAGGAGGTGGGGCAGTGAGAATTAGAACTGCGCGTCCACTCTGACCCCCAGACCAGGGCCAGGTGTCCAAAGTAGATCAGTCCCAAAGATAATGGTCAGAGTGACCCCACGGTCCCCAGCCGAGCGGACCGCGGCTCCCCACTCACAGCATGGAAATATGCAGTAGAGATGTTAGTGTAGATGAACCACCAGGTGGACGTACGTCAGCAGCTGCTGGTGGAAAGGTGGCAAATTGTACCCCGGGTGTGGATGGAGCATACACCCTTCAGCGGTGCAGGTCATTCAGATGGTGATGGTGCTTAGAAACCAGAACTCCCTGATGGGTAGAGCAGCACAATATTGTTGTCGCTGGACGGGAGGATAGCTCTGTGCCAACACGCGGGTCTTGGAAGCAAGACTACGCTGAGCAAACACAGGTTCGAATCCCGGACCCACGCTTGGAAAAAAAAAAACAAAAAACAAGTGCTTTATAAATAACCTGCCCTTCCACAATGCAACTAGCGCCTAGATACCTATGTATTATGTGCGCTACCAGGGTGGTAGCTGGCAGTCAACACGTGGGGGACCCGCAGATCGGAGGCTCCACTGGGCCGAGGTGGTCAGAGGGATGATCTGGTGCCCTACCCCAACCACTTAGGTGACCAGTAGTGTTAATGAGGCAAGACAAGCAACCGCCATGGTGTAGGAGAAGGGTGTGAAAGGATCTCACTAGGAGATAAACGCGGGCTGGCCTCCCACTCTGCGAGCAGTCACCAACACACCCTAGGAAGTCACAGGGCGGGGTACAATTATAACCGGGATGATATGCAAGAGGGGGACAGAGTAGCATGTCTCGCCTGACCAACGGTAATGTCCTGGGACCCCCAGGGAACTCCGGTGAGCGGCGCGGTGCCCAGTCCAACGCACGCTAGGGAAGGAGTATCTGTATATCAGCCATGGGCCTCCACGCAGGGGGGGAAGCTGCGACCCATGGGCCACTGGGGAAGGCCAGGGAAGTGCCGCCAGGGCACCCAACATGTTATGCGAGTGGCATGCAGCAGGTGGGAATTGGTGCCTCAGGGTCCCGGCGCAGGAATTGTGGCCCGTCCGCCACATCTCACAGATTGCGCCGGCACCTCAATGGATCCTAGGTGACAGCTGCGCCAGTGCCACGCCTGACGCTGTGAGCAGGGGGGTCCGTACTTGAAGGGTCGTGGGGGAGAAGTGTCTTCCTTCCTGTGCCGCCCCAGCATGGGTCAAGTGGGCTGTTGCACGTCCCGCAGGACAGCCGCAGAGCAGTAGAGGGGGAGCACTGCCGGAATCTCGGGCCCCTGGGTGGTCACCAGAGCAGAGCAGGGATGGATCTCCTTGCCAAGCACACCTTCCGGTGTCGATGGTGCGGCTCCAAGACAGCGGGTCTCAGCAGGGCTTCGGTGGGTGGCAATAGTGAAGGGCGGTCCACCAGGAGCACACAGTGAAGGCAGGGCTGCAGGGGGCCAAGGGAGCGCCAGTCGTCGTTGGAATAATGTATGGGAAGATCAAGAGAGGGCGCGCAGCTCTGAAGATCGGCCGCCCCTCCCCCAGCTGGGCCCGAAGTCTCCGGCTCTCGAGTGTGTGGAGGTCCGCCCACCGTGGAAGTGAGGCACGGGATGCCGCAGAGGGGTCTGGCGGCAAAATAGCAATTTATTTTTATCCGCTCTCCCCCACTCCATGAGTCGCCAGTCGGGTAGGATCTGCGCAGGGCTGCCAGGCATTCGTCACGTGAAGTCTTTGGAAGAAACTCTGTACTCACAAGATAGAAACAAGTAGAAGGATATTCCCCTGCACGGAGCTCCAAACTCAGGCGGCCATACTTAACAAGCACGACAGCGCCCCCAGGAAGCAGTGTTTTAACTTTTTACTATAAGTAAGGGAAATGTAGTTGCAAATGATTTGTAGAACACTGTTGTAGAACACTGTTAAGTAGTAGTTGTTGTGTGGAAGCCCAATATGTTAGCAGTACATGTATGTAACTGCCATTTGATGTGGCCAGGTGCAGAATGTTGCAATACATGGCATTTGATAGGAATGGTTGAAAAAGAGAATATGGTTATTGAAATGCTTATTACAGTGTAAGTGGCAGCAACACTGTATATATATGTTTGTAAACGCGTTGAAAAAAATACTTAAAAAATATAAGCATACCTGTATCTTGCCTTGTTAGATGCAGATGTTGTTGAATGCGCAAATAGAAATCTTGGAGAGTTTCACAATATTTTTTGATGCAGGTGGCTATGAGTAACAGGAGATGGTATGGAGTCTGAGAAATGAAGTGGGTAGAATGGCTCAGGTTTTGCAAGAGTATGGTTATTTTGAAGCATGCAGACATCATTTTAGTTTAGTGTGGAGGAAACAGTTTGGGCTATGTCACTGGAATTCTCTTACAGTTTGCTATGAAGGATACTTTTGCAAAGTTAATGGAACTGTTTTAATGCTCGAAGATTGTTTTTTCTCGGCTAGCTCAAAGACAAATGTGGAATCGTTCTAATTAATTTTGTCCACATATCGAGAAAGCAAGGCACAATGTAAACAAAGCTTTATGTGCTTTTTTGAAGGATGTTGGAATTACATCTTTTCACTATAAAAACATCAAGTTGGATATTGTTCATATTTTTCGAGAAGATGGAGTGCATTTCACTGATGTTGAAAATCAGATTTTTCTTTTGAATATGCAACAGTTATTGAAACAGTTTTTGTGAACACATGAAATATCTTTTAGTAGGTGTAGTAAATAAAAAGGAAAAACAGAAAAGAAATGTTAAGCAGTTTTTGTGAAGAAAGTGAAAAAATAATTAAGTTCAGCTGAACTTTTGTTATTTCGGTACATACAACCCCACCAACATTCTTTAAAGAGCCACCCTTTTTGAACAAAAAACAAGTTTATTTATTTAAATTTACCCTTCCGCGCCTGGAATTTTCCAGGTGTCCGCAGACTATTATACTGTCTGTGGACCACACAGGCTGGAAAAGGTATTTTGATGGTGTTTTAGTTCTCTTATTTAACTGTAAAAGGTTTCGCCAAAAGGAACCTTTTTTGGGGTATTTCTAGCTTTTATATTTCTTTGTATTATTTTTCTAGCAGAGGCAAGGAGGTAATGTGGGGGAGGGAAAGGAGGGAAAGGAGGGATGGCAGGGAAGGGGCACTAACTACAGATATGTTGGGGCAGGTGAACAGGGGAAGATGTAGGGGGCAGTGTTTCTCATGCTCCTTGACCAAAGCCTTAAAAGCACTCCAAAACTGCTCCCACCTGCAGAGTGGTGTGTCGCAGTACAAACAGAAGACTGTGACCCTCAGAAGGTAAGGCTCAACAGCGTCCTGTATGGCCTGCGAGGCAGCCAGTAGGATCATCTGCCCCACAGGAGTACCCTGTGTGGTGGCAGGAGCGGTTGAGGAAGATGGGGTAAAGGAAGATAGCCTACTTCTCCCTGAGAAAGGAAAAGCCTTTCTCAGAGCTCCCGGGTGGTTGGATCGAGTGTGGAGGTGCATCGAGGCGGTTCTAAAAGGGCACTACCTAGGTTTTCCGTGATTGAGTATGATGCCACAATCAATGCATTTCCCCTGGGTAGCCTGAGCTTTGGTACACCCCCAGCGGTGGTAAAAAACCATCACACCCATGACTCTCTGGGTGCTGGAGGTAGGAACTTCCTCTACCTCATCTTCCTGTTCCTCGTCATCCTCCTCCATATCATCGTGCCTGTTCCTCTATCCAGGCCCTCCTGTTGGTGATAGTGGTGGACCCTCGGGAGAAGGAATGGCCATGACTGAAGCCATAGATGCAGGTTAGTGATCTGCAAAGCAGGTACTCTAGGTGATCTCTTTTGGTGCTCTCCTGGATAGCCAGATTGAGAATAACTAAAGGTAATGGGTGGGTCCCTTCAGAGGAACTGTCTGCAGACTGTGTGACTGTTTGTGGACTATCAAGTCAAAAATAGGCCTTATATCAACTAAGAATGGGTCTAGGAGCTTTGAAAGGGTAAACTTTCAACTTGAAACATCCTAGATTGGTCGAAAATGCAGTTTTCAACAGTGACGTACATTGTCCGCGGACACACCATCATGCTGCATGGGTGCGGTCGCATGATGACATCCGGGGATGTCTGCGACGCCAATGAGTCTCCGCGGACCCCCGGCGAGCGGGAGACACTGGGCGCATGCGCAGGGATGTCTGCAAATGGGCGCCCTGTCGTGGGCCAATTAAAAGTGCATCATGTGAGACCGGACATTTCCGGACATGGCGCAATGTCCGCGGATTCCCCATTTCACAAACTGACCCAAGAACAGTCGTGTGATCCACGAAGTATTAATTGGGGTTTTTAAAGATTCATGGAATATTTGCCCGGTTGAAAGTGAATTTGCACTGCTGAAAAGTGACTTTGCATTGCCGACACAAACCCTGATTCTTGAGCTGGGCAAATATTCCATCAATAGGGCCCAATAGGTATAATATGCAAAATAAATGTATTTCATGAAAGGAAAGGGGCATCAGAATGGGAAACATAAATGTGAGAATTTGGAATTTCTACAAAATCATCATCGGGGAGGGAGGGAGAGAAGTTTCATCAAACATTCTCTGATTTATATTTTGTGAATTTGATTGTGGTGATTGCTGGAGATAAGGGGGACAGGTAGAAGTAGGACCGTGATAAGCAACATTTTTGATAACACAATTTTTGACTTAATTTAGAAGTTTCTTAAACTCATTGCTAAATTCATCCAATTTTGAAGACAAGATAATGATTTCATTGTGTACAGTTGTGGATTGCGATTGTCTTTCTGATTGTTGGAATTCTCCATAATTAATCAGTAGTGTAGTTTCTTCATGTAAATTATGTACTATAAGAAAAGAAGAAATTATTATTTTGGCCATTTTCTAACTGGCAATATTGACTAGTGAAATAATGAATGCAACCCTATCAGAATTTTGACTAATGAAAAAATAGCTTTCAATTGAAGACTTACTACACTTGTGTTAGTACAAACTACACATATGAAGACCCACAACGCATACAAATCACAGGCACATACAGGGAAACTTCAGTAAGGAAGAAAGAAACAAAAACACCAGAAATTGACAATAACATTCAAGTTCATCATCATGTATACAAATGAATTGTGTGTTTGAGGCCTGCTTATTGCCCTGTGCGTGAGCCCCATGAGTGGAGACCAAATCCTAGGGCATTCCTCCTACATTTTGATTCCCTTTATCTAGGCTAAGTTCCAGGACTACGTAAGGTTCTGAATAGTGTCCAAACGGGGGTTAAAGCTACAATCCGACCAACAGAACAACTTCCAACACTGAGCCCACTAATGCCTTCCCCATAGATTTCCCACAAGGCTATTGAGAATATCCACAGAAAATTTTATTTGCTCTTTTATGTGCATACTCCATTGCAATGAATTATTTCGGCCCACCCTGCAATTGCCACAATTCTTACCCTATGATGTATCTAATTGGTACTAGCAAAGGCTGCTTCACCAACATGAAATATATGTCATATGTGTAAAAATGAGGTGATAGATGCCGCCACAAATTAAATCAGCTGGCCTTTAGTCCTGACTGAAGCAAAATACTCAGTCCACCTCCTGTCCGGTTAACTTTGCCAATGGTGAGAGGCCTTGGTCCACAGCAGTGTCAACCCCCGTTCCCTGGGGATGGTTTGAGAGCAGAGCTTTCATCTGCCTTGGAACTCTCTGTCTTCACATCTCTGCCAGAGGACCTTTGAATAGACTATGGGCCTCATTACGATCCAGGCGGTAGAGGGTTAACGGTGCCGGTAGAGCTGCCGGGGCTGTTAACCCTCTACCGTCTCTTTCTGAAGTCTGCTCGCGGGTCCCGCTAAGGACGTCTGTTAAAACCAGGCATCCTTAGCAGGACCCGCTAGCAGACCAGGATACTAACAACGGGCCCGTTATTAACGGGCCTGTTGTTAGCATCCTCCCCATTCCCATTGAGCCCTATCGGGGCTCAAATGGGAATGGGGATGTACCGGGTCCGGGTCCTGGGAAAGGGAATTACCGGGCCCTCCAAGGTCGGAATGGCCTGGTAATTCCCCATTCCAGGAACCCAGACCCGGTACCTGGTACCCGGTACCCGATATGGGGATAGCCATGCCGCTAAAAGCGGCATGGCTACCTCCATACTCGTAATGAGGCCCTATGTCTTTGATGTCCTTTTAAGAGGCCAAAGAAGTCCTTATAAAGGCTAAATGCTACAGAGAGTTGGCCCAAAGCAAGCCTATTTCAATTTCTATTTCGATTTGTTATTACGATTTGTTATTAATATAGCGCCGCACACCCGAAGACCTCAGAGCGCTCACAGAACTCACAAACAGAAAACAACACAACAAAAAAAGCTGTATCCTAAAGTAGATAAGACTTTGCCCATATCAAAAATATAGGTTTTAATACACTTTTTAAAATGAGTAAGGTCAGAGATTTTTTTCAAGGCAGATGGCAATGCACTCCAAAGGATAGCGGCCCAAGCGTCAAAGCTGGAGCCTCCTAGTTATTTTAGTGAAAACCGAAGACAATTCAAAAGAACATCATTATTAGAGAGAAGAGTTCCGCTAATAGGTACCTTCTTAATCCATGCAGTATGATAACACAGAGCACCGCTGAATAAACATTTGTGTATAAGAGTAAGGGCTTTATATTGCACTCCCTGCTTCACTGGGAGCCTATGCATAATAAAGTGCCAGTAACCAACTCACATGCACTCCTATGGCCTAACTATTTGACATCCACCAGTCGCTGGAATTCAATGATTCAAGGTCATTGCCCAGTGTCATTTTTCACTGTGGCGCTAAAGAGCATCTTGGATCATTGAATTCCAGCGGCTGTTGGATGTGAAATAGTTGCGCCATGAGGACAAAGCCATCATAACCCACTATAGATAAAAATATACCACAACAAGAGTGACTCCTGGAAACAATTATGCCAAATTTGACCCCAATATTAATTGACAAACTCCTATAATCAGGGTAGCAATAAGTCCTGAAGAAAGGGGTACAATAATTTGACACAGCTGAAAACTTAGCAGAGAATAAAGGGATATTTGTTATTGATTTGAGGTACTCTAGAAAACAGTTCCCAAAAATGGTCACAATCAGAACATTTTTTTAGAAATCTTTTCAAAAATCTTTTCGGATATTCGATTTTTTAACTACATTTTTATGTACAAAAAAGAAGGAACAATAAAGGACACAATTCCCTTCCTGCTTCATGTTGCATTTTTAAAACTCACTTTTTCATTTCCTGAATTTTTGGGTCATGATAACAAGGGTGGTTTGCTTGTACACATGGGGCCTCATTACGATTATGGAGGTAGCCATGCTGCTTTTAGTGGCATGGCTACACCCATACCGGGTACCGGGTCCGGGTTCCTGGAATGGGGAAATACTGGGCCATTCCGACCTTGGAGGGCCCGGTATTTCCCCATTCCAGGAACCCGGACCCGGTACAACCCCATTCCAATTTGAAATCCCTATGGAATTTCCTTCTTATATTTCTTGTTTCCATTGTCAGGCTAAGTTTCTGTAAGAAATAGTAACCTTACAGCTCTCTTCCCATCTTGAAGCACACAACCTTTCCAAGGATTATTAACCCGGCTTCCACCCCCACAGAAGAACAGAAAGGGCCTCATTACGACCTCAGCGGTAGCCATGCCTCTTCCGAGTTCGGAAGGCCTGGTAATTCCTCCATCCAAGGACCCGGACCCGATCCTTCCCCATTCCCATTTCAGCCCCTATAGGGCTGAATGGGAATGGGAGAGGGAGCAAACAACGGGCCATTACGAGTTGGGCCGTTGTTTGCTCCCTCTTCCCCTCGCGGGACCCGGTAAGCACACCTGGTTTGACCAGGCGTTGCTTCCTGGGTCCTGTGAGGGGACCTCGTAATGAGGCGGTACGGGGTAAACGGCGCCGGCACCTTTTACGGCACTGTTTACCCCATACCGCCAGGGTCGTAATGAGGCCCAAACTGTCCTCATGGGCATTAGGGAGGTGTTGCTCTAGGCCAGAGATCTTGGTCTTTCCTGGGGACTGATATTGCTTGATCTATCAACAGCTTTTTACATGGATGACCAGACCACCCTCATCAGTCACTTAAACAATGTCATGTATATCACAGGAACAGCTTTGAAACAAGTGAAGTCGGGCCTAGTCATTTTATCATCAACCAATATCAACCAAGGAGAGCCCTAAGTCTAGGCTGTACAATATCTATGCAACACCACTGGAACCTCAAGAAATATGTTGTTGGTTTTCAGTTGTACATAGATGACTCCCAGCTTCACCTAAAATGGCAGGAAGATTATGAGGGCTGACGACAGTCCATGTATGGATGGCTACAATTACCTATCTATTAATAAAAAATCTCTAAGACAGCAATCATACTTTTGGGATTTGTTGACACATCCACTCCCTTTCCTATACCTGTTGGATTTAAGTGCTCTCACACTGCCAGGACTCGAGTCTGCAATCTGGGGTTATTACTAAAAAAATACATCTTTCATTTCACTAATGCTGTGTCAGAATCAGCACTGTGAAAGGTGATACTAGTGAGAGAAGCCTTTCTTTTCTACATCTTCCCAAAAAGATTGCCCTGGTGTTCACATCAGACACACCCTGAATAGACTATTGGAACAGAATCTATGTCAGCTTCCCAGAATAAGCAGTAGAGTCTTTGTAAATGCTCCAGACTTAGCTTTGATCTGACAAGGCATAGCCTCTCCTACACTGGCTACCTGAGAATCAACATATAGATATCAAGCTCCTATGCCTGAACCATAAAGAAACCCATGGACATGCATCACAGTACCTGTCCAAAGTTGTGTCAAACAGCCATCAGGCCTGACATCTAAAGTAGGCTTCGAATAACATGTTGGTCCTGAACCAGTCAAAACACACCCATTTTGAGGTAAATGTCATCATCATGGCTTTTCCCTTTGTGTTTCTTCTCTTACTCCAGTCCTTGTCTGACCATTTGTGCTACTATGGACCTGAACAGAGGAAGGGACAGAACGACAGAACATCAGAGAAGTGTTTTTTAGTGTCTATATTTGTATGTTTGTGTGTGTGCAGTGCATGCCACCCTGCGGCAACTTTCGGCCAATTTGTGCTGCCATGGGGCAGTTCTGGGTTCAATGTGGTTGACATGGTCTATTCTAGGGTGCAAGGTTTAACGGAATGTGGATGTTCGAGGGCCCTGGCCCTGTGACGTGGCACTGGGCAGTATAATAAGGAAATTAGAAAGTAAACCGTAGTTTAATGGCACCATCCTGGGGAAAATGTGAGTGCCATTTATATTACTAATGGCAATGAGTAGTGGGATGGGCCCATTTGTAAGTCAATTTAAATGGTGTGGGGCAATTATGCAGGCAACGTTAAGTGCTATGGGCAATGTCAAATGGCCTGGGGCAATTAGAAGTGGGCAGTGGGCAGTGTGGTATGGGTTATTTTGAGGGGCAATGTGAAATTGATATGGTTGATTTATGTGTGAAGTATGTGTGTGGATGCCTAGGATACCGTGGGGCATAGAAAGAGTGGCATTGGCAGTCCTGGGGGAATTTCAAGTGGCTCTGGGGGAAATGTAAGTGGTATGGCCCGTGTCTGTGGCAATCTGTACTATCATGGAGCAGTTCTAGTGGCCATGTGACTGAAGTATAATAATTCTCGAGGAAACGTGTACTGTCATAGGGCAGTCCTGGGCCATTGTGAAGTACTAAGAGATGGAGCAATTCTCGGGGCAATGTGATTGGCAAAGGGTAAGCATAAGTGCAATGTTAAGCGCCCTGTGGCAGTTTTGGAGCAAAGTAAAGTGGCATGGGGCCGTTCTGGGGCAATGCAAAGTGGCATTGTCAATGTTCTGTGGGTAATGTGGCATGGGTTATTTTTAAGGACAATTCGAAACTGATGATGTCATTTCCTCTGGGCCCTGTGGAAACAAGCATAACAATGTGCCTAACCGAGTCAACACTGACATTTTACTATTGAGACTGCCATGATTATTTTCTGGAGAAAATGTCTAGGTTTTTTAGAGCAATGTAGAATGTAGAAGCTAGAAGACACATTTCTGCAATTCTGTATAGGTCTTATCTCTTATCCATTACTTGGAGACTTTGGTCCTTATAGGTGATTTGAAGACCAAGACTAACACAGTCATCACACTAGAGTTCTTGAAACCCAAGCATTCATTTCTGGATCTGAACCCATCAACGTACAGATGGCACTGTGGGAGATTGCTATTCCTTACTATTAACCAACGCCAACTCCACTCTTAACCCACACACACATAAATAAATGCCAATGTCCTTAACTGGGGTAAATTGCTACGGCCATTGACATGAAATGGAATTTTCTGGAGGCTGTGTAGAAACTAGCAGACCTGTGCTTACCTAGGGCAAAAGTAGGATGATACTGTTGACAATTGATTAACTCTATGGGATTGACTAGGACATTTGAACTGGTTTCTAAAAGGGGAAATTTGCAAGGCAGTTCTTAAACCCACATTGATGTGAGCTGTGACTTTTGAGAGAGTACTTTACTGTATTTGAGCATCACATCTAGCATGTTGCTAAATTGAGAAACACAATATTTGCAGCATCTTTATATATTTGAGCTACACTCTGATACTATTGAGCACCATGGATTTGAGCAATATTTGGATAAATATTCGAAATAACTTGTCATGTGGTGGTTTCACCTTCGCACATACTAGAAAAAGTCTGACTACATGTTATTTTCTGCCATTTCTGACTTACATTATTTTAAATGGCACATAAACTCTGAGGTGTGTTATAGCTACTGGTCCGGTTTTCAAACCATGTGTAATTATATCTCCTTGCACGATACTTATAACTGGTGTCGTTTCTAATGGCAGAATCTTTATGATGTGTCTACTGTACTTGCAGTGTCTCTTTCAGTGTGACATTTTCTGATGGGCACATACATTATTTGCTGCTGTCAAAAGCTCCTTTGAACTACGCCAGACCTGGCATCAAATTGTTGCAATATGTCACGTGCTCTCTTCTTCCATGCCACCCCAGGAGAGGTTGGGCTCCCTCGCTTGCGTAAAGCACATTGTGGATATTTCTGCCACAGCACTTTCAACGCTTTCAAAGTTCACAGGATAACACTGGGGCATTCATCCTTTTACTTATCAACTTTCTTCTTTGATGTTTTCAGGGGATCAACTACCTTTAAAATATTGAAATGTTGGTGGAGGGGTAAACCTTGCTATATATATATATATATATATATATAGGCTTTGCAGCCACACAAGTGTTTTTGTTAGCAGAGGGGCAGAGTGAATACCACCTTGTTTGTACAGTCGCAAAATTCATTTGAAGTGTACAGTGAGAGGATTTTAGCAACAAAAGGATATTGATTTAGAATGAAGTAAACATATACTTTCAAACACGGGCAAATCGAAATCCCAGTTCTAAAGCAATGTTGCATTTGGAATTGTATTATACACCATGGTTATGTTTTGTTTCTGTTGTAAATTGATGTTTTCTCCAAGATATTGGGCCTCATTAGGACCCTGGTGGTCCCGTAATGAACGGTGCCAGTATGGGGCCGGCATCGTTCTTTATGGGCTGCCCTATTACTAGGACTGCTGCAGGACCCGCTAAGGAACGCCTGGTCAGATCAGGCGTCCTTAGCGGGTCCGCAAGCAGTCAAGGATGCTAACAACGGGTCCGTCATTAACAGGCCCGCTGTTAGCATCCTCCCCATTCCCATTGAGCCCTATGGGGCTCAAGTGGGAACGGGGATTAATTTTTACCAGGTCCCAGAAAAGAGCAATTACCGGGTCCGCCAAGGTCGGCATGACCCAGTTATTGCCCTTTTCTGGGACCCGCTAAAAAAAAATCGCTATGCTCTTAATAAGGGCACGGCTACCGGCAGGGTCGTAATGAGACCCATTGAATGTGCTTTGTAAAACACATAGGGCCTCATTACGAGTGTGCCAGTCCGGTAACAACGATGCCGGTAGGCCTACCGGCACTGTTGTTACCGGAACTGCACACTCTGAGTTCTGCGGGCGGGTGCCCGGCGGGCGGGACGGCACCCGCTCTAAGACTTTTACGGAAGCACCAGCACAGTTGCGCACAGTGCCGCTGCTTCCACCTCCCCCCCCATTCCCATTGAGTCCCATGAAACTCGAATGGGAATGGGGATTTATGAATGCAGCCGAGTGTCTTACCGGACTGCCGGGGCTTTAATACCCCAGTTATTCTGGCAAGTCAAGCAGTGGTAAATCATCACCAGTCCAGCGGCACGGCAGCCTGCCGGTTTTACCGACACAGCTATTGCTGGACTAATGAGGCCCATAGACTTTTATGTTATTCCTAACACTGTTAATTGGTCATAAAAATGTAGCAACATAATTTTTCGTTGGCAAATTGGCAGACATCAATATTTTAATAAGGCTTTTTAAATCAAGAATGACATACTATAACCACATACTTCATGGCAGTGAAAAGTAAACATTATGATAGTTCCATATGTACAATGGTACAATATTTCTATACCACTACAAAAGCATCCGAATAACAAAACAGTACATGTAGGCAACGTTTTAGTGCATTCTTTCACTTGCATGGCAAAAAGTTGGTGGTGTGTCACACGTTCTCAAACTCTGTGTGAATACACAAATAGAGGACAAGTTTACTTTTCTGACCCACAGTACAGTGGTGGAACACAAAGGGTAAAATTAGAGACCTAAGGTCTATTTACATTCCTACCATTAAAAATGTAACATTGTATCACTCTGTAACGGTCTATGGAGGACTAATTGGGGTATAATATACATACATCACCAACTGTGTAACCACACATATAGGTAGACTGTCCCTACTAGAAGAACACCCAGTCCCTCTCCCTGTCGTAGCTCACCCTAGAAGTCGGGTGTTGCACCACCTATCTAACAGGGATAGGGTAGAGAGACTTTCCCTATTCTGAAATGTTACACTAAAAAGCCAGATAAAAGTTATTTTTCACACAGAATGTGTAATTTATAGACATTCTACATTAGATAATGTCTAAGTCTAGGGTATACTTGACAAATCTGATAACTGGGATTTCCTGTGTCTTTAAACACCAGTACACTATCAGCTTTTCAGTATCACCTTGAACTTGTACTGGTGTTTAAAACTGGATAAGCTCCTTGTGTAGCGGAGAACTTAAATACCAGGAAACAACAAACACCTGATCAAACTGTCAGGTATACTCAAACTTGTGATGTCTGTGACTATTATTTAAGTAGACAGATCATTGGAGGCATGAGTCCAGCTCATGTCTTTAGGAAGGTCGACCGGTTTCATTGACCGTAATGGCTAAGGTCATCTTGATCAGGATGATATAAAGGTTTGAAGGTGTAGGGGACCTTGCTCCCTCAGTAGGCAACTCCTTATGCCTACTGCAGTGCTCCTTTGTCCTAGGGAGAACACAAGGAGGGGAGACAAAAGGGGTTGAATTAAATTAAGTGAGTTACCCCTTCTTAGAGAATTCTAATCATGAATTACCAGGTCTACAAATTCTCTATGTGTGTTATTTGAGTTTATTGGTAAATAAAAGTAAAAATGTATCCTAGGCCAAAGGGACCCATCTGTGTCTCCTTATTGTATCTGTCTAGTTACAAAAATGGGGGGTTGGGGTCTAACGGGGGTGGGGGAGGCGGAGTTGTGCGGGGGTAGATCACTCACTATAGTTAATTCTGTAAGCACCCGTGCAGTGAGGCCGCGTTGCAGAATGTGGTATATCCGCAATGCACCAAACAAAGCCCCACAGTGAGTGGGTTTTCTTACCACAATAGGGATGCTCCGACCCTGCTGGTTCTGGTCGGACTCCCTCATGCAGAGGATGCCTAAAAATGGGTGAGCAGTATGTTATACTCTTAAAAACCCAGTAATGCAGACTCTGTAGATACAGATGCGAAATATGGCTTACCGGCTTATGTCCTTACTAGGCACGGTGTATTGTTGGAAGAAGTGCTGTATAACAAGAGCGGTCTGCTGAACTGGTTAATAGTTCATGTAGAGGAAGTTCAATGGGTCCTTCCTAGAAAACCGTAGGACAGACTGTAAGGAATTGGGGTGTAACTCAAAGTACGAGAAAAAAACGCTCTCAACGTGATTCCCTTACCAGTGTGCTGCTACTGGGTGCTGTGCCACTGCTCGTAACTCTGACTGCGAATGTTGTTGAAATGGCAACGCGGCCATCTTAAGTCTGGATGGATACGCATGTTAGGAAGCAACTCTATGGTACGTGCGCCATCTTGGGTGATGTCGCGCATAGTGGTCTGGTAGCCATCTTGGATTAGGGCACGTATTCTATGTGTGAATGTAGCTCGTAATGATCGAGCTAGACCTGCGGTTAGGCAATGATGCAGATTTAGTATTTGCAAAAATGTTGTCATGCTTGTGCTGGAACTTGTGACAGTATGGACCTAGAGTCATTAAAGAGGCACTATTACCAAACAGATTCTAATGTGATTTTAGCAGTTTGGAAAATGAGAATGTCACAGAAATTCGTAACAATTCTAAAGCTACAACAATGCCCCAATATAAAAAAGCTACTGTTTGCGGGATCTGCATGCACCTCTGTGGAGTGAAAAACAAGGAAATGGAACCCACTCTGTATGAAGTGTGGAGCTTTTGGATGCCTACATGGTGTGGTGCATAGAGCGCAGTGTTCGCTCCCATAGCTGGGGGTTGGATGGCTGCAAAGCTGGACAGCTACCTGTAGCTAGTCTGCCCTGTGGTGAACATGGCTAACCAAAGTGTGAAGAGGAATGGTTAGACATGTCATCATATGTGTGACAGGAACACCATCTCTGAGGTACAGGGATCATCTGGGAAGCACAGCCAGATCGTGCCATTGGATCTGTTCGTTAAGTCCTGTCTTGTGAGTGTTTAATTTAAATATCCAGTTTTGTTCCCTTCTTAGCAGGATATTGTGGTAATTGCCACCTCATCTAGGCATTTGTATTTTTTCTATGATTGTCCATTGGAAGTCATCAGGGCTGTGTCCTGCAGTTACAAAGTGCGACACCAAAGGAGCCCCAAGTTTTTTTGTCCTGAGGCAAGAGCGGTGTTCAATCATCTGTTTTCTTATAGGTCTCGTAGTCATACCCACGTAGTTCAATTTACAGGGGCACACTATCAGGTATATCACTCCTGCTGTATTGCAATTTGTGAAGTGGCGTTGTCTCCAATATGTCTTCATACCTAGGTCAATTTCTTTAGTGCGTTCTGTTTGTGAACACATGGAGCAGTTGCCATAGGGGGAATGTCCAATAGGAGGGTTGCTTTGCCATATAGTGGTAGGCTGGGCTTCTCTGTCCTCTCTTAGCGTTTTCACAAGTTTGTCTCTTAGGTTAGATCTTCGTTTCAGGGAAATTTGGGTTCTGCCAATGTGTGTTGTCCAGTGTTCAAGATGGGCCAGAGAGATTTAATTTCCCTTTTGATTTTGTTCACCATGGGGGAATAACTCAAGACTGCCATGATGTTCTCTTGTTGAGGTGGTTTGGGATGTTGTTGCAGCGTGGTGCTTCTAGGGATGTTGTGTGCTCTTTTGTAGGTAGTGTTTATAATCTTCTTTGGATACCCTCTGTTGATAAGCTGAGTCTTCGGGTATTTTCCCTGGGCCTCATAGTCCGATGTTTGAGTGCACAGTCTTCTTTACCATAAGAATTGCCCAAAGGGCAAATTGTCTTTCAGTGCTTGTGGATGGTGACTGGAATAGGAAAGTAAAGAATTCCTGTCGGTTTCTTTTTTGTATCCTGTAGAACATAGTTTGTCGCCATTGGCTCTGATGTTTAAATCCAGAAAATTGATTGTTTCTTTGCTATGTTCCAGTGTGAATTTCAAATGTGGATTCTGTGTATTTATCCATGCATGAAAGGCTTCAAGTTCGTGTTCCGTGCCTGTGAATACCATGAAAACATCGTCTATGTACCTTCTCGAGATTTTGATTTGAGCTACGAAGGGGTTTGACTCATGGTAAATGGAGTTGCATTGAAATGTATTGACGTAGAGATTGGCAAGACTAGGGGTAAAAGTCGCCCCCATAGCCGTGCCAGATATTTGTTGGTAGTAGATGTCATTACATAGGAAAAAGTTCATTGTTAGAGCTATTTCTGCTAGTTGTGCTATTAGCCCTGCCGTTGTGTTGTGTAATTCGATACCGGAATTCAGTAGATATCTAACCACAGATAGAGTGGCCTGTTGAGGTATCTTTGTATACAGGTACTCGATGTCCATGGTGACCAGCCATTCAGTATCAGGGTGGAACTGAACTGTATCTAGGAGAACAAGCATGGCGGTGGAATCTTTTACATACGCTCTCATTTTGGGTACTTCGTCTTTAATGAAATGACCTACATACTGTGACAAAGGTTAAAGTATAGATTGTATCCCAGATACAAATGGACGCCCCGGAGGTGGGTAGGTGCCTTTATGTATTTTTGGGGTGGCATAGAAGGCCAGTACTCTCGGATGGGGTGGCGTGAGGAAGGCCGCTTCCTTGGCACTGATGTGTCCTTCTGCTTCCGCTTCTTCTATGATTGTGTTAATTTTGTTCTTCAATTGATTGGTCGGGTCGCCTGGGAGGATCCGATAACTAGATGGATCCTGTAGTAGTTTGTTGACCATGATGTTATAGTCTGTAGTGTACATCAAAACCGTGGCTCTGCCTTTATCAGCTGGCTTGATAACGATAGCTTCATTATCTGCCAAGTTGTTAAGTTCTGTTAGTTGTTCTTTCGAGCAGTTTGAGTGCACAAATGGAATCCTTTCTTCCATCTGTGTGATTCTTTTAAGAAGGGCTTGTTCAAAGGTTGTTGACTCCACGGAGTTGGCGCTGTGTGGAGTGTGGAATTGCGAGGGGGGCTTGAGTCCCGTGTCATCCTGTTGTCTTTGGTGCCTTCTTGGAAAAATCGCTTCAACCTAATTTTTCTCATTAGTTGGCTAACCTCTATTCTCATTTGAAACGGATCATAGTAGGCTGTAGGTACAAACGACAGTCCTTTTTGTAAGATTTCATTTTCTGGTTTAGACAGCTCATGGGATGATAAATTGACGATCAATGAGATGTCCGTTGTGGTAGTCCTCGGCCTCTGCTGCGGGTGATTCATGGTGATTGGCCTTGCCATCATTGTTTGCCTCTGTTTGCCCCTCGTTGTCCTAAAAAAGGAATATTAGCTGGTGGTGCCATGACTTGGGTGAGGTTGAATTGTACATGTGGGTTGCCTGAACTATTAGAGGACCCTGACTAGGATCCAGATCTTTGTCTGCTCATCCCTCTTTGTGCATTTTGGAATCTGAGTTGAGCCGCATCACGTCTAGCTTGTTTAGCTTCATCTGTTATCAGTGCCGACATATGGATAGATTTTGTTGTGAGAAAATGCTGCCAGGTCTTTTTTAAGTTTGGTCACTTTTTTGTTTAGATTAAAATCCTGAAATTCTTTCAAAGATGTTTCCAATGCCATTAATTTGATGTTGTAAATGTCCAGGGAGATCTTTAATTTCAGTGCATCACTTTTGTAAATAAGTTCTTTCATGAGTTGTTCCGTCACTGTTTTGGCCATGTTAATGATGAGAATAAGCCAGTCTCTGGTACATTTGTTGGCTATATAAGACCAATCCTTTCTAAATTGCATGTTTTCTAGAAAAATATGCGGTTCTATCCGTATGATGAACCCATTGGGTCTGCATGTGCAAGTAGATATTCTGTCATTAATGCACTGTGTAATTTTGTGCAAATTATTTTCTTTCTTATACCTTCCATTTAATTCCATGTATCTGAGTTGGGGATGACATGTGTTGCCAAATCTGTGCTCAGAATGGATGGGTTAGCTAAAATTCCTTCAACTAATTCTGGTTGTAGGTCAAATGGTCGAATCTAAAT
Source organism: Ambystoma mexicanum (assembly GCF_040938575.1). NCBI lineage: Eukaryota > Metazoa > Chordata > Amphibia > Caudata > Ambystomatidae > Ambystoma > Ambystoma mexicanum. Next base: position 837,523,115 of record NC_090923.1, read on the forward strand.
GGTCAACAGGACAAATGGTCGACACCAAAAGGTCGACTGGTCAAATGATCGAATTTTTTTTTTTTTGGGGGGGTCACCCCAACCCACTTTTTTTTGCCAAAAACCCCTTTTGTTCCCTAAACGAACACCTAAAAAAATATATGTAACTAAAAAAAAAAATTCGATCATTTCTCCTGTCGACCAAATTGTGTCGACCATTTGTCTGTCGACCATTTGTCTGTCCACCATTTGACTAGACACCCTAATTCTTCAGCGAAGGCGAAGTAATTATTATCAGCCATGATGATACAGCCGGTCACGTGTCACAGCTAGATAGACTGATTCTGTTGTCAATATGTGCTTAAAGGCAATGTGCACTTTAAGGGAGGGGAGAGTGTGAAGCAAGAGACACAAGTGGGTGGGGAGGGGGGAAGAGGGATGATGGGAGACAAACTTGGGGAGAAGCTATTAATTCAATGGTTTGCTTTAAGAGACTTGTGGACTCATGGGCTACTAGAGCCCTAGTCCAGTACTGAATAAATCAGACCCATCGACCTGACAGGTCGTGCAAAAAATACTGGAACACAAAGGGTATAATCAGAGACCTAAGGTCTATTTACATTCCTACTGTTAAAAATGTAACATTGTATCACTCTGTAACAGTCTATGGAGGACTCATTGGGGTATAATATACATACATCACCAACTGTGTACCCACACATATAGGTAGACTGTCCCTACTAGAAGAACACCCTGTCCCTCTCACTGTCGTAGCTCACTCTAGAAGTTGGGTGTTGCACCACCTATTCAATAGGGATAGGGTAGAGAGACTATCCCTATTCTGAAATGTTACACTAAAAAGCCAGATACAAGTTATTTTTCACAAAGAATGTGTAATTTATAGACATTCTATATTAGATAAGGTCTAGGGTATACTTGACAAATCTGATAACTGGGATTTCCTGTGTCTTTAAACACCAGTACACTATCAACTTTTCAGTATCACCTTGAACTTGTACTGGTGTTTAAAACTGGATAAGCTCCTTGTGTAGCGGATAACTTAAATACCAGGAAACATTTGCAGTCAGCGTTACGAGAAGTGGCACAGCACCCAGTATCTGCACGCCGGTAAGGGAATCACGTTGAGAGCATTTTTCTCGTACTTTGAGTTACACCCCGATGCCTTGCAGTCTGTCCTATGGTTTTCTAGGAAGGACCCATTGAACTTCCTCTACATGAACTATTAACCAGTTCAGCAGACCGCTCTTGCTATACAGCACTTCTTCCAACAACACCGGCCCTAGTAAGAACATAAGTTGGTAAGCCATATTTAGCATCTGCATCTACAGAGTCTGCATTACTGGGATTTTCAGAGTATAACATACTGCTCACCAATTTTTCGGCATCCTCTGCATGAGAGCGCCCGACCAGAACCAGCAGGGCCGGAGCATCCCTATTGTGGTAAGAAAACCCACTCACTGTGGGGCCTTGTTTAGTGCATTACGGATATACCACATCCTGCAACGCGGCCTCACTACATGGGTGCTCACAGCATTAACTATAGTGGGTGATCTACCCCTGCACAACCCCGCCTCCCTCACCCCTGTTCCCCCCACACCCACCCCTATTTTTGTAACTAGCCAGGTACAATAAGGCGACACAGGCTACATTTTTACTTTTATTTACCAATAAGCTCAAATAACACACATACAGATTCTGTAGAACTGGTAATTCATGATTAGAATTCTCTACGAAGGGGTAACACACTTAATTTAATTCAACCCCTTTTGTCTCCCTTCCCTGTTGTCTCCCCTCTAGGACAAAGGAGCACTGCAGTAGACATAAGAAGTTGCCTACTAAGGGAGCAAGGTCCCCTACACCTTCAAACCTTTATATCATCCTGATGAAGATGACCTTAGCCATTACGGTCAATGAAACCAGTCGACCTTCCTAAAGACATGAGCTGGACTCATGCCTCCGATGATCTGTCTACTTAAATAATAGTCACAGACATCATAAGTGTGAGTAAACCTGACAGTTTGATCAGGTGTTTGTTTTTTTCTGGTATTTAAGTTCTCCGCTACACAAGGAGCTTTTCCAGTTTTAAACACCAGTACAAGTTGTTCAAGGAGATACTGAAAAGCTGATAGTGTACTGGTAATTAAAGACACAGGAAATCCCAGTTACCAAATTTGTCAAGTATACCCTAGACTTAGACATTATGTAGAATGTCTATAAATGACACATTCTTTGTGAAAAATAACTTGTATCTGGCTTTTTAGTGTAACATTTCAGAAGATTTGCACCGCCTATCTAACAGGGATAGGGTAGAGAGAAAAGTCTCTCTACCCTATCCCTGTTAGATAGGCGGTGCAACACCCGACTTCTAGGGTGAGCTATGACAGTGAGAGGGACAGGGTGTTCTTCTAGTAGGGACAGTCTACCTATATGTGTGGTTACACAGTTGGTGATGTATGTATATTATACCACAGTACAGTGGCCCAAGCCCACAGTACAGCAGCCCCAACATCCAGAACAAGTCAAATCAATACCAACCTCTGCCCCTCCCACACATTCTCAAACATACATAGTAGACATTATCGACATTACTTTCCTTTTATGCAACGTAGTTTTCAGTTACGTTTGTGGTTTCTTAGAGACCCACAAAACCCCTGGATAGCATCCCACTTTCCAAACAAAGTAAAATGATTTTACCAGGATAATATAATTGGTGAAATGGAAAAACTGTGATTTGAGCCCAGTTTTCATTATGTTGCAGTTTGTAATTTCACAGCAGGCTACATCTCCTCCCATCGCTACCCATCCTTTCTTTTAGAAAAATGTAAAGAGGTGGCCAAGATAGAGAACTGATAGAGCAGAGCCATTGCTGAACTGGGGGGCGGGCAGGGGGGCTCTGGGTTTCCTCTCAGAGCCAAACATGAGTTGGCCTTCGCAAAAGACCCATACCTGGCTTCCTGCCTCCCCAGCCCACAACAGAAACCCCATACCTGCACCCTCTGTACCCAACCCCACAACCCAAGATCCTCACTTGTCATCCTGTCTCCTCACCAGTATTCTTAAATTAATTTGTTAAAATTATAATTATTTATAGAGTAGCAGTATAGAGTATGAACCAATATGAGTGAGGCTTTCTCTGCAGAAAGTTAAAGCATACAAATAATTGAATATGAACGGTTTTAAAGCCTTACTCAAGGATTTATTTCGACATGCATTCCTGTTACGGCACTAATGAACATGAGCCCCATAATATCTGTAGTGTGGGAAGTGAGGATATGAGCCCTATATTCATCTTCGCCTATTCCATCTTCAATATTAGAAATAGAAAAAGTGTACTACAAAGTTGTTATTCTAGTGCTAAACTTGTATACTGTTCAATAAATCTAGTTTACAAAGCACCAATGTATGTACAAGGGGTAAGCCAATTATCATCACTAGCCTGAGGCAAATGCATCTGAGAAACAGACTAAGATTATAATTATACTGAACACTTACTATAATTATAATCTTAGTCTGTACAATTGTGCACACTTTCAAAGCTACATGATAGAGCAACAGGAAAATATATAAGCCCAGTAATTGAAACATATTCTCCTAAAGCAAGTATGCATCACTTATTCAGAAAAAAGAAAGGGTGTCAAGCCAGACACACAATCGGGTGCAGTGTTATGCAGGTCAGATATTGATCTCAGTAGCCGTCAACCTGCTGACCCACCATTCCAGATGTGTACCTGCTGTCTCATTTACCCTATTTTACGTACCCATTACCCTGCAGTGTCCTTCCCTTGCAACACATTCTCAATGCCACCCTGTTTCCTACAATTAACTTTCAGATCTCTATTCCCCTTTTGCTAATCCTTTAGCAATTAACTGTCTCCCCTTCCCTTACCACGCATGCACCTCTTTCCCTGGCCCACATTGCTCAGTCACTAATTCCTTGCCACTCATGCCATTTAATTGCCCATGACACCAAGCCTATTACTTTCCCCTCACCACCTTCCATTGACCAGGCTTACAGTTAGACAGCTGACCACCTTGAGGTGCCAGTCAGCCTCTGCTAGATACAATAATCCATGGTCAGGTCCTTGCTGGCAATTGTGGCTCTGGGGTCTGCATTTGGACAATACAGAGTGAAAGAGGAGAGGGGACATAGCTTTTTTCATGCTGCCAAGTTACACTTACTTGGAGACACAGCTGCATTTTTAAACTCAAGGAAGCAGAGAGAAGCAGAAGGGGAATACACCTTGGAGCTGTTGATGGAGCAAGAGCGGCCTATTACATTTATGTGTGTTTTCATATAAGGTGAAGTGTGCGTGTGTGTGTTTCAGTTTCTGTGACTGGGGCAATGTGTAACAGTGTATTTATAACAGTGTAAAGTATGGGTGGAATCTGTCTTCATGTGATTGTGGCACTTATGGGGCTTTGCCATTATAAAACACTTCTGTGAATTAGGATCTTTGTACTTATATATCTGAGTCTGGTGTTGATTTGCATGTGTGTCTTTTGTTGGTCACATAAGAGAAGAGTGTCCTGGATAGGAAAACAAATGGAAAACAAGAACAGACTTAGGGTGCCATTCAGAGTTGGCTGGTAACAGTAAAAGTGTTTGGCAAATACCTTTGATTTTACTGTCACCCAATTCAGGGTTTATTCAAATACCATTGGTGGTATTCTATGGCAATACTGCAATGGTATTTTAAGCAGAGTTTTTGAAGAACATCCACCTCTTTGGACCCCCACCTTGAAGGTGAAGGTAAAAAACTTAAAAGGGGCCCCACATTTTTTAAATCATTAATTTTACTGTACATAATGGAAACACAGGTGCTTCCCTTCAATAGAGGGAAAATTGTTTTTACAAAGGGCCATGGTGAGGGGGGAAAAAAGGGGGCATCTCAAATTGCCTCCTCTAACCACCTTACCCACATAATGCATAAAAGGGACGGAATTGACCCTTTTGAGCATAAAAAAACATCAACAGTAGTGATATGAGCCACGCCTGGACATAATTCATTTCTCCCTTCACACATGATCATTTGTATCGCACTCGTAAACAAGTGTTTCAGAGCGTGAAACCATGTCTGAAACTGGCTAGTAAAAATATTTTTTAAAACGTTTTACATTACTGCCGCATATTTTCAGAAATACGACAAGTGGAGCTGGTGACTTTTCAGCGGTATTAAAAAATCTGTCCAGCTCTGTATGACCCCTGTGGTTTGTAGTCTTCTAATAGTTAATAGCTGAATACTACATCTTTCTATGTGTGTTTTAAAACTGTGTCAAAAGTAAGACAAACAGCCCAACAGCCAGTTCTAAAACCACTATTTAAGTAAAATTCATAGGTGCTATTTAAGGTGCTATTAAACTCTTTCTGAATGAATACACCGGGGATCAAGACATTCACCAGAGCATAGGGGAAGCATTCCTACAGAATCAAACCAAGGACAGACTCTAATAAGATATGGACCCTTACTTCATTGGCAAGTAGGAGTCGTGATGAGTGGATTGTAACAGACCAATGGTTTACAGTGAGGAGTGGTGCCAACATTACCTTCCAGGGTCACAGAATCTGTTATTGCAATACATACCTTGCCATTGAGCGGTATGAACATGTTCCTGCAGCTTAGACTCCTCTCCCTCTAACTTACTGTGGAGTCGCATCTGTGGGGGCCACCCAGGCACTTCTACAACATTGCTGAAATGAAGAGCACACCTCTCTATTTACACAGAATCTGAGCAGACTTTGCAGCACACAGTTCCTTTGTGGCAGGCTACATTCTGAAGGATTTCGTCTTTTTCAATTATTATTTTTATATTTTGGAGCTCTTGCCCATGGGGTAACAGCCCAGTCCGCCTCGGGGAAATTGCCCCTTTCCCCCTTGCCAGTCCGTCCCTGGTGGTAAATACTGCTGTTGTCCTGCTTGAATTTCAGTACCTGATAATAATGATAAGCATGCATTTTTCATTTTAACGCATTTTACCACACTGGCCGGTTTTACCCTGTTACTGGGAAATTTGATACCAGCTATGTGGGTGCTTAGAGCAAATGGATATATTAATGATGGGCAGGCATACTGGGCACTAATGTATTCAAGGGGCTCATTGATCCCATCATTTTCACCATTGCACAGCCTCCATGCAATGTGTAAATCACCTTTCTGAGTAAGGTGACCTGCACATTACTTAGAATTGGGCATAAAAGAAGTGCACCCTGTCCTTGTTTTCGGGGGCACGATTCTTTGTGAAACAGGTCCATCATTTTGCGGCAAGGTAACCTCATAACTTCCCCAACAAAGGGACTGAGATTCTCCTCATTGGCACACCTGCTCCCTCCTTTCCTGTCACTCTCTGGCCGGCCTCTCTTGGCCCTCTTCCTGCTCCCACCTGTGAGGCTAAAAACCTCGGGGTCATCTTCAACTCCACACTTTCCTTCTCTCTTCACATCTCTGACATCTCTAAGAAGTCAAACTACCAGCTGCACCTCCTCAGAGGTATTCTTCCTTTCCTCTCCTTCCCCCAGAAGCTCACCATCTGCAGAGCTCCAGTTCTCTCTAGGCTGAACTACTGAAACAGCCTCTTTCTAAATCTGCCTGCCTCTACTCTCTGCCCTCTGCAACGCTTCCAAAACAGGACTGCAAGACTTGTCCTTGGCCTCAGGCCCAGGGATCGTATCTTTCCAGGTCTGAAATCTCTGCACTGGCTCCCATTGTCGGCGATGATTAAATTCAAAACCCTCTGCATTGTGCACAAGGCCTTCTGAGGCCTGGGGCCTCAATACCTTCAACTCTCTCTTCCTAAATATCTTCCTTCTCGAGCTCTTCGCTCATCCGCATCCAACTCCCTTAAGGTCAGTCGCTACTCCAAGCAACGAGTTGGTGGTAGTTCTCTTTCTTCTGCTGGGGCCTCCCTCTGGAACAGCCTCCCTGCCTTGAGGAGAACCATCTACGGTTCCAGAAGCACCTCAAGACCTTCCTCTGCTTCTGCTTTCTTTCCTCCTCTCCCCTGCTGATCTCCTGGCTGAAATTGAAACTGCACTGGTTACCTGGCTACCCTCTGACCTCGGGCCCAGGTCCCCTCCCCGCCAGTTGCACACCTGCACTGCCCCCCTGGCAACCCTTGCACTCGGGGATCATCTCTGCATCCCTACAGCCCCCCACCAGCACTTGACACCTGATGTCTGCACTTACCCTTGCACTTGCCACCAGCTGGCCGCACTTGTTATGTATTGTCTTTATTTATTTTACTGTTATCCTATGAACTGCACTGCCCCCTCCCCCCTGCACTTTTCCCTTCCCCCCTCCCCTACACTTGCACGATCTGAATGTCACCTGGCCTAGTAAAATCGTCGTCTCTGTCTTCCCTCTGTTCCCCCTCCCTTGCCTCGTCGCGCATTGAAACACTTGTGTATAGGCACGTTATCAATGCCACAACATATCATATTGCATTGCAAATTGCCACGAAATGCACACACAGTGCTTTATGCACAAAAAATAAGGCTTTGGCTATTTCACATTTCATTTTTATTGAGTATTATACAATGAAATTAACAACTTTCAATACAATTGATTTCAATTGAATGTATAAAATCATCATCAGGAACAATAAGACATCATAGTGCTAAAATCATTTATTGCCAGGGTCGGATTGGCCCCTCGGCCTTTCGGCCCGTGGCTCGGCAGAAATTGTCCCTGGGGAGTGGTGGACGGTTTCTGGCCATGCCTGGGCCGGTTTGGAAGAAAAAAATATTTGAAAAAAATATATATATATTTTTTCAAATTTCTTTTTTTTTCTTCAAAAAAGCCTTTCATCCTTCTTAGGTCAATAAATAAGTACCAACACAGATTGGATGATATTGTATGCATATTTGTTCTATAAAAAAGAGCTTAAGCGTAAGTGCTATATGGTAACATATTATCATTTGGCCTTGGACGTCTGCTTGGGTTCACAATAATTGAGTGTACTTAGGAACAACGCTATTTGATGCTACTTCCTGTTTTGTCAAGGGATGAAAGGTCGTGTTTCACAGCTTTCTGGGATGTCACTTTGGGGTGGGGTCAAATGACATAGGCGAGGGGTGGGCCACTTTTTTAAGGTGAGGCGTGGGCCACTTTTTTTTGGGTGACCGGGCCTATTTCTTGTCCCAGTCCGACCCTGTTTGTTCCGGACATGAAACATTTCCATAAGTCATCAGCTGTGGTAGACCTGTCATATTGTACAGCTCCAATTGCCCTTGTTCATAGCACCACTGTTGCAGAGTACTCGGAAAGGAGAGGACAATCTGACTCCAGTTCTAATTCACCACAGAGACGGCAACATCTTTCTTTCCTAGGGATCTTGAGCCACCCCCCAGTGATTTCAAATGATTTAACTGCATTCAATTTGAGACATATGGAATCTCACACAGGGGGTTAGCAATGAAGTGCTGTATATATCATGGAGCCAGCTGTCGCTCTAATATGTATGGAATAAACCATTATCCTGTAGATTTAGAAGCCAGGTAAACGATCAGCTGGTCGTGGATAAAAGCCTTCAGTGATACCCTCATTATCCTTTTGTAAGAGTTCAAATTCATTACTAAAGGATCACCCTGATCTCTGAGGATCCACTTGTCAACTTTCCTCTTTATGTATGCCAAAACACTAAGTCGCATAAAGGATATTTTACTAGAGAACACCTCAAATAGCCATCCCATGAGTGGGTTTTTCTCAGCATGTACTAATTCGCTTTCTAATGTCACATTTTCAAATATGTGTATTTTGAGCAATGGTCAAAGTGTACGAAAAGAAGTAGTGGAACTATGTTCCCTGCTGGCCTGCTGACCTGGCCCCGCTTCCCACAAACCCCATCGCCCCCACCACATGCAATCCAAACCCCCATGAAAACACACCTGCTGTTTAAGGGAATGTTTAGTGAAGGTTCAACTTCTCCCTGCTCTTTCATTTTAAAACTAAACCATTTCGGAACGGTTTCTTTTGAAAATAAAAGTATAGAATAAGGGAAATCTTATTAAAAAAGTAGAGGATAGCACCCCTCCGAAGCGCTCCCGACCACTGCAGAGATGTCTTTTAGGGGTTGTCAGGGGTCGCAATTGTGACCCCTGAGGTCTCCTTTGCTACCCCTCGGGTCTCCTTTGCTACCCCTAAAAAACAGTTTTTTAATTTTGTTTTTTTTATTTTTAAATGCAAGGTCCTGGGCTGTGGTCAGCGCCATGTGGCTCTTTGCTTTTGGAGTGGTTGGCTTTCTTGTTCAGGCCTCTTAAAAAAAAGAACAAAAAAGGGAACAGGGGTTCCGCAAATATAACACTTTCAGCAGTGACCCTAAATAAGAAAGAATAGGAATACTAATCATTTGTGTTTCTGGAATTCTATACAACAATTGCTAGACTCATTAAAGGTTTATTTCAGGCACACTTCAGGGGGTGAGTCACTGTTTAGTCTGTTCTTAAACACCTCAACTCAGCCTTTCATCCTCCTGAGGTTGATAAATGAGTATCAACACAGGTTGGGTGATATTGTATGTTAATTTGTTCCATATAAAGTGCTTAAGGGTGAGTGCTATATAATAGCACATCATTATCATTCGGCCATGGACGTTGGCTTGCATTCAGAGTAATTTGGTAATATGGGTCTATACACACTGATATTAATGATACATATGACGATTCATTCTTCCATGTAATGTATATCACATTATAATAATATTGTAACCATATTTTTCGTAGTGTACTTAGGCACAATGTTATGTGATGCCATTTCCTGTTTTGTCATTGGGTGAAAGATTGTGTTCCATCGCTTCCCGTAATATCACTTCAGGGTGGGGGTCAAATGACATCACTTCCTGTGATGTCATCAGAGGTCAAGGGTTGTGTGATGTCACTTCCGCTACCCCTGGCATTTTGGTGAAATGACGTCCCTGGACTACTGATTTTGAGTGGCCCCTCTTTTGCAGAGAACACAGCGCTCCAGATAAAAGCATAAGTGAGAACAAAGTCTAGCCCTGTCTGCTCTTTCAGATGTTTGTGCAGACACATAGAGGGAGGAGGGGTGAGCAATTTTGGTCAATGATTTCCAGTGAGCAGCCAGCCGGAGAAGGGACGAGGCACAAGAGTCAATTTGCACGGGTGACTTGGGGAGCATGTCGCAGTAGGTAACCAGCAAAGGACTGCCAAGAGTCTCTGTGACTGTAACTCTGAACGGAGAAGGGAGGGGTGTGAAAGTTGGAGGAATACATGACAGAGTCCAAAATTCGGGGAATTGGTCCCAATCAATCTCCCTCCCACGGTGACATCACCTATGCTTGTTTGGCACTAAGAGTAAAGCTGTTGTCCCCTCATGGGATCGTAGGTGCTCATTTTGTGGAAAGTATTTGCTAAGACTTGTCTCAGTGTGATGGGTCCTTAACGTCATCACTCTGCTTGCATTCTGTTCTTTGGGGCCTAGGTAAAATAAGGGGTTTGCCAAAGGCAGCTTCCTCTTCATGATATATGGGTTCACTCAAATTTTGTATTTGCCATACAGTATAATTGAAATGTGTAAAACAGGTAGCTTATTATGAATGCCAAGCTTACTGTGGCTGTACAATTGGGAGCATACTGTGAATTTCACACTGCAATCTTAGTGGAAATGTCAAGCACACAGGGAATGTCAAATTGGGAGCTTACTGGGAATTTTGGAGATTTCAAGGGGAATGTTAAACTCGCTGGTGCTCATTCTCGATAAATGAGTGATTTGACGGCGAGGAGCCGTTACCTTTACACTGCAATGTAAGTGGCTCCCTGCTGACACATTTACGTCATTTGCACTACAGAGTACAGAGTGCAAATGTAAAGGGGAAACAAGCAGCATACAAGCGTGCATGCCGCCTTTTGCCCTTCACATTTGCATTCTGCAGTGCAAAGTGCGTAAACGCTGCTTGGCATGCAAGGCTGCCTTAACATTTAACATTTGTGAGCGCCGTTTTGGGGAGAGTTCCATTTCAATTTTATACACTCCCTGGCATGCAATTGTGTACAATGGATCCCTATAGGGTCTGTCTTCTTTATGTTGATGCAGAAAGCAGCCGGAACTCATAGGGATCTCCAGCATCTGGGCCGAAATGAAAATCCATACCAGTGCAGATGCTGGACCATGTGTATTCAGAGAGGAAGGGAGCGGCGGAAACACAAGTTGCGTTCTGCCCCTCCTCTCCACCCTACAATGCTTGTAAATGAGCCGTGGCGTGAATGGAAAACGCCAAAGCCTTGCTTAAGGCTTTTACGCCTTCCATTCACTTTACGGCTCAATTGAAAAGGATCTCCGTTGGGTTTATTAATCTGGGATTTTACTGCAATGCTAATATTATTGGAAGTTTACTGGAAATGTCAAACTGTGAGTCAATTTGGAATGTAAAGCTGTCTGGGAATTTCAAAACTGGCGCTTACTAGGAATGTCAAACCTATTGGGAACATTAAACAGGGACTTACTGGGAATGCCAAGCTTTCTGGGAATGCCTAACTAGGATCTTTCTGGAAATGTCACACTTACTGGGAATGTCAAACTGGGAGCTTACTGGGAATACCAAGCTTACTGGAAATGTCATAATTGGAAATTAAAGGGCATTTCACGTCAAACTGTCAGCTTCCAGCGACTGTCAAAATGGGAACTAACTAGGACTACCAAGCTTACTGGGAATATCAAACTTGAGCTTACTGGAAATGTAAAATTGGAAGCTTGCTAGTAATGTCAAGCTTACTGTCAATGCCAAATTGGGGGCACACTGGCAATGTTAGACTAGAATCTTACTCAGAATGTCAAGCTTACTGGGAATGTGAAACTCAGAATATCAATGTAGGTGTTTACTGTGAATTCCAAACTGATAGGAAGCTTACTGGTAATGTCAAGATTACTGGGAATATCAACCAGGAGCTATTGGCCTGCTCAAGCCTGCTGGGAATGTTAAACTGGGTGTGTACTGAGAATGCCAAATTTACCAGGAACGTCAGCCTGGGAGCTTACTGAAATGTCATGACATAATGCAACATGTCATAGCATAATATATCATGACATGATCTGGGAATACTCATGGACAGCAGTCTCACACTGGAACCACAAGTCACCACAATAGCGAAGAAATGCTTCTACCTCCTGTGACTAATCAGAGGGATACTCCCCTACCTCACCTTCCCACACAGAACCCTCACAGTCATCTCTTTGGTATTAACGAGACTAGACTACACAAACAGCCTCTACCTTGGAATACCTAAAAAAAAAACACCACATACAAAACACTGCAGCGAGACTACTCCTGAGACTAAACAGAAGAGACCACATCACATCAAAACTGAGAAGTCTACACTGGCTTTCAATACAACAATGCATTACCTTTAAAGCCCTCTGCATTGCTCACAAATGACTACATGGACAAAGAGACACATTTTCTCCAAGCTAAAATCAACTGCTACCAACCATGAAGAAACCTGAGACTGAACAATGATGTCCAATTCGAAATTAAACACTACGAGAAAAGGAAATGTGTAGGAACCGCATTCTCCTATTTGATAGCCAAACTATGGAACTCAGTATCAAAGGAAATAAGAACGACAGAAGATCACCTAACCTTCAGAAAATGACAGAAAACCTGGCTATTCAACTCACAGAGACAAGCATAAAAACGGGCACAAATAATATCCCAGACCTAAGGCAAACATGGGACAATATGGATCGTGGAATTGACAACAAATCACCCACACACCCTGAACCAAACCTACTAAACCACTAACCACATCCATCCTGCTCATTTTCTCCTCTCCTGCATACCTCCCAAATACTACACATGCCCAAAAGGGCCAGCCATAATACACACAAAAACACACAAGCCACACAACCGCCGCAAGAACAAACAGACACAAACAACCCACAACCCAAACTCTGGAAGGTACCCTTCCAGACACAAGCCCAGAGGACATGACAAAGCACACCCAGAAAGCCGACACGCATAGACACCAGTTTCTCCTGGTTTTGCAAGCATCAACAGAAAATCACAACCTCTATCCTATCCCTCTTACCTCACTAAACAATCCCACGCACTTTCTTACAGAGACATGCGAGCACCTGGAGACCATGCAAATGACAGCGGTACACAGGATAAATCAACATGACATAACATGAAATAACATCACATATAATGACATATTTCAACATATCATGAGATATCATTCAATAACATCATGTTATGACAGGACATGTCATCATATCATGACCTATTGTGAAATGTAGCATAACATATTAGGACATGGCCTATCATGATATATATCAAGGCATGACATCATGAAATATATCATTGGATATCATACAGTGATATTATTACATGATTCATGACATCATATATTTACTGAAACTCATTAAATCCTGTGGGGCCGATTCATGGTACAAACGTGCGCTGAAAATCCCAGCAAAAGCAGGCGCAAGGTGGCGCAAGCATGAGAAAGCAAACCACAACAGGACATGGCAAGCAATAGCTACACACCAACACAGTACCAATAAGGTACACATTGACATGTGAAAAATGTAAAGTGGCATCAGACAATGATGCCTGACATGGAATCAGATGAAATGACTGACCAACAACCTCCCAACCAAAAAAAGTCATACCCAAATGCATTCCAACAGTTGTAGTTGTAACATAACAATGAATGCCTGCCTACATGCACATTGTGCATTGCAAAATCAGCACTGCAGCTTCTGTGTGCCGTGTCCACCTCCTGCAACACACTGCTCAGCGCACAGCATAGTGAACAGCCATTGTGTGTGACGCACACCCTGAGCATCACATCTAAGCGACAAACCACATCAAAAAGCAAAATACGCATGTACAGGATCCACAATTGGTCATAGATCATGTGCTGCAGGGACACAGTGGGCACCAGAAGGCAAACAGAGTGTACATGTGCACATGGAAGGGTGGTTGTACATGTAGTGGATCATAGTGCAAGTGTGGGTCAGTAGGGACATGCACTCAATATATGCATGTGCAATCAAGTGACTATCAGTTTCCTCTACACATCACATGTGAAGATTCACCATGTGTACACACCAGCATGTCAAGCCACAACTATTCCCTCACACCTGAAAGGTAAACACAACACATGAACAGGCATTGATCAGCAGAATACATCATGTACATAGGATACCGCAATTACAATGTCAGGGTGCGCATCACACTGTAGGGCAAGGCAACTGTCAACAACAAAACACCCCCCCTCCCTCACAAATCACCATGACCCACTGAACAACTGCACCTCGGTTATGTAGCCTTCATCCTTGAAGTTCACCTGGCCACAGGATCACCCTTCCCCTTTGTCACCATCTCCCACCTTGTGTGCAAAAAGTGTCCAGCACCCTCAGAGGCTACCTTGACTTGCAAAAACACCAAATCAAAGAGAACTCAAAGCAGGCCAACACAGAAGCCAAGCAAAAAGCCTGCAGGCAGCAAAACAAACCAGAAGAGCTTCCAGAAGATGACTTGAAGTAGCAGTATGCCACAAAGCCTAAGTACTACCACAATGACATAACAACCAAGGTAGCACAGTAAAACAATGTCACAACAGGATGTGTACCATGTGTGGTACATAACACAGAATAATGCACCACAAACTGATGTGTACTCTCACAGCTCCCGTGTACAGGTGCAGGAGTGGCACGAACCAACCACCCCCACCGTGGTCTGGGTGCCTGCAAGGTCAAACTCACACAGGCCTCTGAGACCCTGGTGAGGAAGGAGGGTCAGGGATATGCAGTCAGGACAGGCATTGCTATACTGGATAACCGGAATGAGGGGCAGGAGAGGGGAGTAGGATTGACACAGGAAAGTAGGAAATGCACAAAACTGTACTACTCACATTAACACATACACAAGTACACCAAACTTGATCATCATGCACATAGTAACAAATTACTCAAATGGAAGACAAAGAGAAACTTATCTCTGGGGTGAGTGCTGTCCTCCTGCCTGCGCACTCTCAGGTCCGGTAACAGGAGCAGTTCAATGCTGCAAACAGAGCCACAGTTACTAATCTGTGCGTGCCCATAACACACAAACACACCACCATATATGCCCCAAAGTAACAAACTACTCTACAAGCATACATTCTGGTGTGCATGCTTCGTACCCATATGTAACATTACCCCTGTGATGGTTCATACACGGTCAATGCAGTAAGTCATGCGCCAGTGGGTGCGTGGCAAATGGAAGACCAATGTGTCACAAATCACACAACATGCAATGTTCCCTGGGTAAGCAGCCAGACGCATATAGCAAGGTATGACTTCAGAACAAGTCGTGTTCCACCATGACCCAAATAAAGTAGGTAGTGCATGTGTCAAATTCTACATGGTAATGAAATGCACTGCACACAAGTCTGTCCCTTGCTGTCTGTCCCTGTGAGATGCTTCTTTCCATGTCTTGGAATGCTACATGGCTAATACAAGTGCCTCAATGGACCATGGTGGACCGGAGGGTATGTGCCACTGGCCCTGCAGGTTCCCCAGCAACTTTCCTATCAACTAGCCATTAGTCCACCAACGCATCCCAGCTGTATCGTGCGCTTCAACACCAATATTTGTCCAAGTTTACCGTCAGTGCTGCTACTTAGCATGCATGTGCAACTGGCCTGGTGGAAGGTCTGCTGTGTTGTGGCCGCCCTGTGCTGCTCATCTTGCCTGGAGTCCCTTGAAACACGTCAGTTGTTTTCAGATGTATGAGCGCAATCCCTGTGCCTCTGCTTGCGCACACATGCGCATGTCGGCACCACCAAACGTGTCCAGCTTCCAGACGTCCAATGGCCCATGTCTGCTGGCAAAGGTGGTCTGGAGGCTCATCCCCCTGCAGAAAGGGCATGAAACACATGATTAATGCTTTAAATTCCTCTGTGTGTGTCTCTTCAGGTATTTCATGACTGGACCATGTCAGAGACGTACATCAGAAATCACACCATCAGTCCGTCTTTCACAGGCAAACTGTTGCACACACTATCTATGGCATGAATTGCAACAAGCACATGTACAGTAAAGATAAGAAACATACTACACAATGCATAGCAATGAATGTACACATCAATCATGAAACCCTGCATCTAGCGAATGAAGAACAGTGGTCAATAACACCCCTATCATCCCCACTAGGGGTGTTAACACAAGTTTCACAGCAGCAGACATGCCACAGATATGACAGTCCAAAGCCCTTGTGTAATAGGCTTTTACACCGAACCATCCTTGCGAGCCCATGGATAAGGGAAGCAGGAGTGGCATATGTGAGTCAAGGACCCCAAGCTGTAAACACATACACAAGACAAGCTTGAAGGGCCCAGCTGGAACAGACAGTGGATGCTTTCAAAAGCCACAAAGCACCACACCGTCACATGAAAGCACAATAGACAAGCAATTTTAAACTATATTAACTAATTACACTAACTATGAAAAACCTACATTACCTATTTAAACTATCAAATTGAAACTAAACTAACTAAACTAAAAGAAAACTCAATAATGGCCACAGACGACCCGGGGGGGGGGGCAGCCAGGAGGGGGGAGGTAGAGGGTGCTGCTCAACACCCACATGCGATGATGTTGAGGAAAAAAAAACCTCCATGGACTCAATGCCTGCACAGCCCGACCTATGTGGGAGATACATCGTCTTCCGAGTCTGGCTCTTCCTGGAAAGGAGGACGTGACACAGGAGCCTGACCACGCCTAGCCTCCGCTTGCCCCTCCTCGGCAGCAAGTATGCCTGACGGGTGAGCCTGGTTCTGTGTGGCGATGACACGTAGGTCTGCATGGAGAACCTCCCGTGATACACGTGCTTCCTCTTGCAAGGTAGCACGTGTAACATGGAGTTCCTCCTGCAAGGCTTGGGTGGACAACTGCTGCACCTCCCGGCAAGCATGTAGCTCAGCCGAGATGGTACGCTCAAACTGCGCAAACCTCTCCTCTGCCCGCTCCCTCTGGGACATCATAAGGACACCCAGAGTGGATCTGAGGGAAGCATACTCCTGCCTCAGGCCCTCCATGTGTGCCTCTGCGTGAGCAGCAATTGCTTGACGCAGAGACCACATTTCAGCCTGGCGTGCCCTGTCTGAGGCTGCCATGCCCACCCTGAGCTAGCAGGCCGTGGACCGTGCCGCCTGCTGCTGGAGAAGCACCTGCCTAGCAGGGGGAGCATGGATTGGGCCACACGCTCCATGCTCTCAGCGATGTTCTCCATTGCTGCCCCCTGCCGTTCAGAATGGGCAGTCATGTCTTTCTCCCACTCAGTATGCTGTGGTTGCGCGTGACGACTGTGTTGCTGGGCTTGACCCCTGCGGCACCCAAGGACCGGGTGTCCTCGTTGTTTTGGCACCGCCCGCGGCTGCACGACTACATGCCCCTGTCGACGTGATGTCCCAGGCACATCAGTGACTGGTGTGGAGGGTGACCCTCTGTCCCGATCCACCACAGGCGGAGGTTCCAACACTGTCTGACCCCTCAGTGCAGGTGTCGCAGACAGGGGAGTTCCCACATCAGAATCACTCACCCCTGACAAATGGGTCTGATGCTCATCCAACTCGACATGGTCGTCAGAGTGTTCATCAGGGCTGAACTCATAGGCAGCCAGAGACAAGATGGACTGTAGCACAAGTGGGTTTTCGTGGCCTACCACCCCACGACCCCCACGTGTGCCGGGTTGATGTAGTGATAACAACCCTGTGCTTGGCATGACAACACCATCCTCTGGCTCCATAGCGTCCTCATCTGAAAAGTAGAGAGAAAAAAGGTCACTACACATGTTAGAAGCACACAACACACACACACAGACATCACACAGACACCAAACACATCAAGCAGACATGTCACACACAAAAGAGAACCTGCCATGCATGCTGGGTCAACTTGACACTGCTTATGTGATTAGGCATGTAGAATGGTGTCATTTTGCACAGAAGTGGGTCGATCCAGTGCAGCAATTTTGTACGTTACTCACTGTCTACATGTACAAGTACTTCATGATGTGTATCTGAAAATGTGAAGGCAGTGCAAGGTCAACTTCAGCCATCACCTGCAATGTGCATTCAATGGCTGGCATGGCTACAAGCAAACCACCCTACCCCCAGGTGCAAATGCAGGGATGCCTAGCATGGTATCAAAAGGCTGACCATAGACCTGTGTATCGACAGACAGTGTAGACTAACATCAACTGCATCATGTGAGTTAAGTGACACAGCAAATGATGATGGGACAGTAAGCAGGACACATGATGAAACCTCCGGAGTACACCCACGTATGAAGAAGACATACACCAGTTGGACAAAGTCATTGGCCATTAAACAGGCTGAGGCCTGTGACCCACACAGACTGTCACACCCTAAACATGTGTGCGACGCAGGACTGAGCCACAGTGGCCATGGGAAGGCTGATGAAATGCTATGCAATGTAGGTCCCCCTGGACTCCTACTACAATGATCATCCAGTCAAGGACACATAGGGGCATGAGTGGAATACACATGGGGCATGAATGGGCACTCATGTCCCTGCGGGGCATCTGACCTCTGCACAGTCCAAGTGAGACACCCTTCATCAAGTACAAAGATGTACCACACAGCATATGTCTGGCAGATTGGCTGCTGGAAGTTAGCATGTACACAGGACGCATGAACAGGGAAGTACTCAACGGCAAAATTGAAGCATATCAGTGCTAAGGTGGAATTGGGGTGCAGAGGGGGGGTGGAGGGGCAAGGGAGCATGCCTACATGGAGTACCCGCATGCAGGCATAGGACACATGCACGTCAGTCATGCTATGACATAGTCCCTGGGCTGAGAGGAAGGTCACCCCACGCTACATGCAGAAGGGCCAGTGAGCTGGAACATGGACTTGAGGGGCATCCTGGTGACCAGCATGTGAGTAGGGTGCAATAGTGTGATGCGGACAGTCCCCGTCCGCTCCACATGTCCACCATCCAGCAGAGCAGACAGTCATCAGGGAAGCATTGCATTACTTGCACATCAGAACCATGTACACGTGACATGTAGTGGCAGTCAGGCACAACACATCACACAAGTAAAACACACATGTCCACAACAAACACGCAGCAACACTCACTGGACTGGGCATCAATTTCCGGCATCTCTCCCACTCCTTCGACCGATTCAGATGGTATGAACTCCGCAACGAGTGACTCATGTGAAGTGAGGTCTTCCTCCTCATGTGCAGGCCCACTGCCAGTCACCAGAGTCAAGTTGTAATTTGAGGCACGCTTAGCCTTAGCGCTGCATTTGAGGTTATTCCAACGCTTTTTGCACTTTTGTGCCGTGCGCACCGCATGGCCAAATGCACGCACATGTTCCACAACTTGCTTCCAGTGGGTATTATGGTGGGCAGCCGTAGTCTGACAATTAGGACCCACTAGCATGTCACGGCTGTGGCCCAGCATGTAGTCTACGAGGTAGTCCAGTTCATGGTTTTAGAACGGCTTCTTCCTCGACGTGCTGGAGGTTGTGGCTGTGTGTGGGGTCCCAGCCTGTCCTGCAGGTACAACCTTCCTCCTCTTGGATTGTGGCGCAGACCCTGGCTGGCAAATGCCGTCCTGATCAGTATTGACAGTGGCACCGGTGGATTGAGCCAAGGGAGTGGCAGGTGGAGGGACGACCAAAGGCCTGACTTGCGTCAGTGGCAGCTGGGTGCACTCTAATGAAACCTGCGCAGCAACATCCGCTGTGGCAGGGTAATTGACCGCGACTGTCCTGGTTGGCAGACTCACAACCGGGGTGTTGTCGGCGGCATCTGCCCCTGCACTTATAACACCTGGCTCTTCGGGGCAGCAGATGACATTACTGCCCCAGGGACACGTGTCTTGGCCAGGGCAGCCCTGCGTGCACCTACGGTTTCCCTCCTGGCCTGTTGGAAATCTTCCAAGGGCTCTTCAAGTGACAACGCAGCCTGCGCTGGCAGACCCTGAGCCTGGGTGGTGGTGTCCACAGCTGCACCAGCAGCTACCACTACCCTTGAGCTCGTGGCAGAAGCTGCATCTCCCGGAACCACAGGGGGTGGTGGCATGACTGCACCAACCCATGGCACAACATCGTGCTCAAGTGGCGCACCCCTGCCTCTTCCCCCTCTGCGGCCACCCTGGACACCCTGGAGTCTACCTACTCCCTGGTCACCCCGGCCATGTCCCTGACCACGCCCACCACGAGGAGGATGTCCAGCTCAGGCACCCCTCACCTTTGGTGGCCTCCCAACCATGGCACAGATGGAGGAGTGCCAATGGGAGGTGTACACCACAATTGTCCTGGGCAATTGGGGTGAAGGGGGTGGGATGCAAGATGTTGACTGCCCCCCTGCACCTGCAAGGCTGTATGTGACCCCGGTGATGTAGTGGCGGGTCACGCAACGCTCAGGCATCCGAACACTGCAGTAAAACTGTGCACGCAACCCTGCAGCCTACGTGCATGGAATCAACCTCCCGCAGTATGCAGTGGCACCCAGTAACACGAAAAATGTGTACGCGTGGGACACACAGGCTACTATGACCTCGAAAATGGGTGCGATACACAGGGGCACCCGCAGTGGGAAAAATAGCGTGCGCGACTCACCGTCTGACTAGCGTGATAATGAAAAACACACATAGCCAATACCCCTGCCAAAAGAAGAGATACGTCCTTGATCCGCTGTGAAGTTGTGATGGCGCGCGAAACAACACGAAGTAGCAACACACGTTAGTCTCCACGAAAGGCACGTACAGCGAACTGCTGGCCCCCGCTCACCTTTAACCCGTGCTGAGGGAAATGCCTGCATGCGTCGTGTCACTTATGCGAGTAGGCCCTTTCCTCGGATTCCACGCATTCACACGCGGACGTGCAGTTCTTTCACACGCGCGCTGAACCATTATGCTCACGTTACGAGAGAAACGCCCGCGCGCGTCGCGTCACAGACTCGCTTACGCGCTAATGGCTTTTCCTCGAATTACACACTGACGTGTAATTTTTTCACGTGCCAAATCACTCCGTTTCAAGTTGGCCACGCAACAACACACGTAAGACCATGCTCCGGCCCAGAAGGCTGAATTACTGCCCCCCAGAACCCCAAGCACGCTCCCACCTGCCATCTCCTGCTTTCTGCTTGCCTTCTGCCCACCTGCCCTGTTATTTGGTGCCTGCACGTCAGCCAGGGGTGCAGTTGCTGTGACCACCCCTGCTGGAACTGAAGACTCCCGACTGGGATACCATCGCTCCACAGCCCAGCTCCAGGATCCAGTTGCCCACCCACACCTGCCTCTGCGATTGCCATGTCGGGCACAACACCATCTGGCACCACTAGCAACCCCCAGCCAGAGAGGCAGAGAGGCACCAGCTTCAGTG
Organism: Ambystoma mexicanum; assembly: GCF_040938575.1. Taxonomy (NCBI): domain Eukaryota; kingdom Metazoa; phylum Chordata; class Amphibia; order Caudata; family Ambystomatidae; genus Ambystoma; species Ambystoma mexicanum. The sequence goes on from NC_090923.1 coordinate 837,544,475, forward strand.
CCAGGGAAGTTGGTGTACTGGTGGAGCAAGTCCTGCGGCAGTATGATGCCCTCTTAGGAAGTTCGCGCGCCGACAATGAAGGACGGACCAGGATCTGGATGGACATCGTGACTGCCATCAACGAGGAGGGGGTGGCAGTCCGCGACATCAAACATGTCCGGAAACGCTGGGAGGACTTCAGGTCCAGGACCCTCAACAAGGCCCGGCACCTCTTGAAGGCAGCAGATGCAGAGGGGCGCCGGGGCCACCTGTCCGACCACCAAATGAGGGTCCTGGAACGCATACGCCCAGCACTCCACGTCCAGGTCCTTGAGAGGCAGACCCGTCTGGAGTCGAGCAGTAAGTGTACATGCATGCTGATTGGACGCTGTGCGTGTTGTGGTGTGCCAGTAGTGTGCAGGTTGCACACGTGTTTTTGTAGGGCCATGTATGGATGTGTATGTACAGGGGTGTGAGGCTGCCACATGTGAGTCCTCTCATGTGTGAGACACATCGATGGTGTATGTGTTGCTAAGCATGCTGGCCAAATGCAGGTTTGGGAGCACACATGTTTGAATTTCTGTTTATGTACGTTGGCAATGTTGTGGTGTCACACATGGATGGTGGTTCCTGCTGCATGTATCTGCACTGTGTACATGTGCATGTGTGTGTGTTTGACAAGTGTGCAACTGTGATGCAACATGGATGCATGTGACACTGACATGTAGGAGGATGATTGCCAGATGTGACATGCATAGTGACATTATCACTGCAGTTGTGGAGATGTACAGATGCATGTCAGTCTGGTGGCATGTGTGCATGCGTTGTGCACTCCCTGTGTTTCTTGTGACGTCAGGCTCACCTTTGGCTGCTCGTGCTGTTGTTTTTGTATGGACGGTGCTGCCTGGTGCAATATTCCTGTGGATTTGCTCATGTGTGTGAGTTGAAATGACATGTGTGTGTTGGGGAGTGTGATGCCATGTCTGTAGTTTTACACTGCCACTCATGTACAACTGTCATGTGTGTATCAGTCCATTGTACAGTGCCCTGATGCATGTGTTCTATTTCTCCCTGTCTGCAGCGTCAACTGATGAAGAGGACGGAGAGGGTGCTGTGGAGCAAAGCGGCAGGGATTGCTCCACCAGCCGGAGACGCAAGGCCCGGCTCCCCTCCCAGGTTGTCACCTTGTCGAGGAGTGAGGAGTCTGGTGCCGCGTCCCAGGCCGCAGCTGCCGAGGGTATGTCCAAGAGGCGGAGGTCAGAGGTGGACTCCTCGGCAGCAGAAGGGGCAGCTGAGACCCCACAGGGTCCGATGGAGGAAGATGGCATGGAGTCATCCGGGTTGGTGGGGGGTTTGGTGGAGGAGGAGGCCGTGGAAGGGACACACACCGCCGTGGAGGTGCCTGTGTGTAATCCTGTCCCCGATCCTGTGACTGCATCATCCTGCACCAGCAGGGATGCCTACGTCCAGACCCGTTTTCAGGGAGGGGATGAGCGCACAACAACTGGCCTTCCTCTCCCTGCGGATGTGGCAATCTGGGACCGGGTTGAGCCTGTCCTGTCTGGGATAGCGTTGCGTCAACAGGGCATGCGAGGTGACCTGCAGAGTTTTTCGTGAACCCGCTGCACGTCATCTCGGATGCCTCGTTGACCGCGTTGACCTACTGGGACGAGTCACCAGGGCTGGATTCCTCCGTATGCTGGACCTTGTTCCGACCCCCTTCTCACCTGAACCCCCTATGCGCCAGTCATCCTCCATGCCATCTTCCTACCCATGCATCACCTGGGTACCCTGTGGAGCTGCCTCTGATCCTGCGGCCAGGCTGGTGGAGGACACATCCCTGCCACAGTCGGGAGTTGGACGTCCAGCAGGGGTGGCCACCTCAACAACTGCACCCCAGCCGGAGGAGGACGTGCAGGCAGCAAGAGCCAGGGCACAGGCACAGGCACAGCAGCAGCAGCAACAAGGTGGGAGCCATGATGGCTCGGGGCCTTCAACATCGGAGGGGCAGGCATTGGCCATAGGGCAGGAGGACCCAGGATTGGAAGTGTCTTCGTGTGGCAGCGGTTGGGCCAGGCCATAGGTGCGGAGCGGCGGCGGGCGGAAGAGGCACGGCTCACAATGGTCAGGGCGGAGAACTCCATGCGGAGGGCACTGAGGCGGGAGGAGTGCTTCGAGGCAATTCAGAGGGAGTTGGAGTTCAACATGTCATCGTCCCTGCGAACCCTCAGGGCCATGGAAGAGGACCGCCTCCGGGACATCGAGCAGGAGTTCGATGATGCCCTGGCCCGGGAAATCAAAAAATGAGCCGTCGGACTAGCCCACCGCTATTGTATATAGTTTGTAGTTTTAGGTTTCCTTTATCTTTTTCATTCATTTGGGGCGCTTGGACTATGCCGTGCCTTTTTGTATATAGTTCTTTATTAGGTAGTTTTTTTGCTAGGTTTCATTTCATTCGTCGGGCTCATGGACCTTGGATTACTTCTTTGTACATAGTTGAACAGTGGATTTATCTATTATTTATTTTCTCACCATGGAGCAATGGATTTTACTGTTTCTGTTTCCTTTGGATTTGATTTGGTGGTCGGAGACTTTGGACACATTTTCATTTCAATTTATTTGGATTCAGACTTCATGTTTTTATTTTTGTGTTTTGGACATGCTGCATTTCATCTTTATTTCAAACATTTTTTTCATGTTTTCATTTGATTACATTCTATTTGAGTTCAATACATTTTGGTTTATTTCTTTGATGTGTGCTATTCTCTCATTGGTTTCATGCATGTCACGGTGTAGGTTTTCACAATCACCAGCACCCATTGTGTGTGTGTGACAGACATGTGTTGATGTACATTCTTGCCATTTGGGTTGTATCATGTAATGGGCATTTCAATGTGGGGTGGATGGGATACTTAGTTGGGTCTTTGCACAGGGGTGGCGTGCGGTGGGATTTGGGAGGCCATGAGGCCCATGATTGTGGATCATGATGACTGTTGGGGGGACATGAGTCGGGGCCTGCTGGCAGGTGCCCGTCAATGCTGGGGGGTGGGGGTGTTGGGGGACATGAGTCAGGGCCTTCGGCTCACTGCCAGGTGGGTGGGGGTGCTGGGGGACATGAGTCGGGGCCTGCTGGCAGGTGCCCTTCACTGCCGGGTGGGTGGGGGTGCTGGGGGACATTAGTCGGAGCCTTCTGGCAGGTGCCCGTCGATGCTGGGGGGTGGGTGTGCTGAGGGACATGAGTCAGGGCCTGCGGCTCACTGCAGGTGGGTGGGGGTGCTGGGGGACAAGAGTCGGGGGCCTTCTGGCAGGTGCCCGTCAATGCTGGGGGGTGGGGGTGCTGGGGAACATGAGTTGGTGATCACTAGTGCAAGGTGACATGTGGGCTGGCTGGGGGGGCATGCCCATGGTGGATGGGCTGCGTGCGGGACAGGACCAGGGGTGCTGGGTAGTCCCCTGTGGTGTGGGCTGCCTGCAGGGGCCGTGGAGGGGGTAGAGGGCACAACTGGGAGGACCCACACTGCCAATTCACGTGTGGGACTCCAAGTGCACCCCACTGGATACACGTACAGCGAAGTCACGTGTGAAACTCCCCGCGAACCCCAGTAATACACGTACCCCGCTCGCACAGGGCCAATCGCGTGTGAAACGTCCCGCGCACCCCCGAAATACACGTACCCCGCTCACACAGGGCCAATCGCGTGTGAAACTTCCCGCGCACCCCCAGAAATGCACGTACCCTGCTCACACAGGGCCAATCGCGTGTGAAACTTCCAGCACACCCCCGAAATACACGTACCCCGCTCGCACAGGGCCAATCTCATGTGAAACTTCCCGCGCACCCCCGAAATACACGTACCCCGCTCGCACAGGGCCAATTGCGTGTGAAACTTCCCGCGCACCCCCGAAATACACGTACCCTGCTCGCACAGGCCCAATCGCGTGTGAAACTCCCCGCACAGGGGTGTACATGTATTCGGAGGGGTGCGCAGGGAGTTTTAGAGGCGTTTTCGTGGTTGGGGGGGCTGTATGCTGGTCCAATGGCCTGTGCGCCATGTACGGGATTTGTGCGCTGTGCATCATGCACGGGGAGGTGTTTGGGGGCGTAGCTGGCGCTGCTGCAGGGTCGCTGCGCCACTCTGCGCCATGGCTGGTTTTGGATGTTAAAATCCATGAATACGCTATGCGTGGAAATGGATTTTGGCGCACATGGCTGGCGCAGACTGTCACACGCGCACACTGTGCGCCAGCCGCTTGCGCCACTTGTGCGCTGAATTCTATTAATTACCCCCTTAATGTCACCACATATAACTATGCAGATGATGCCCAATTGATGTTTGATATGAGTTTTCAGACTGTTTGCTGGCCATCCATGCACGAATGCAGGCAAGGAGCTTAAAGATGCACCCCTCCAAAATTGAGACTTTGGTAATATGCTAACAGGCAAGACCATGTAATCTCTCACTGAGAGATGAAGGGGGAATCTCCTCGGTCCAGCAAACTGGTAAGAAAACCTAGGCATTCTGCTGGATCCAGAGCTTTCCCTCACTCCACAGGTGAGTGTGCTAAATAAGCAGAGCATTTTCACCTTTCACCTTAGACGTCTATTTTAGAAACAGCACCTACCCGAGTCTGCCCAATTATCAAATGAGTAGAATACAGCTCCTCCCGAATGCAGCAGCCCTATTACTCCTGAAACTCCTCAGATTTGATCATGTCTCCACTACACTGAGACTACATTGCTATGCTGTTAAGGTTCATGTTAAGTTTAACACACTTTATCAGGTGTTCAGAGGAGCTCTGGCGTTTGACACACTTTTCATACAAAAAGATGTGATAAGTATTGCTCTTCATTTGCCCTTACAACTCCTACGTTTATACTGAAACAACAGGAGGCAGGCCCGTATCTGCTTGTGCGTCCCTCTGTAAAATACTCTTCCAACTACCGTCAGACTTATTGAAAATCATATGGCCTTCAAAAGGAATGTTATAACCGTTGTCTTCTGATAAAAAGTGGTTCATACATGAACCAACACGCATGCACGTTATCTGGCCCTTTGAGCCTTCTTCGGCTGCTGGCGTGCCCTCTGCAAATTCTCATAACATAACAATACATCATGATATATGAAAACGTGACATATGACACATCATGAACATTACATGTTATGGAAACCATATCATGAAATTACACATCATGACATGACATATCAGGAAATGCGTCATTACATAGTATGACATATCTGATATAAATGATCACAACATATCATATTACTTTTTTTTTTAATCAATTTATTTTCAAGATTTTCAATAACCAGAATATACAACACCAAAAGTTCAGAGTATAAAACATGACAATTTTACATAGGCATGGAAGCAAAAGAAGATCGAAACTTGCAGAAATATTGAAACATTCCAAATAAAACAAGACACATTTTGTACCTATCTCAAAATAATACACTTAATCACAAACTAACCCAATAAAAAACTTCAACACAGAACAGTACAAAAACATAAAGACAACACACAGACTACTTTTGACAGATCATGCCTTGACATATCGTGACATATCAAGAAATGACACACAATCTGACATGGCATGGGCAAACTGGGAGTGCACAGGGGTTGTCAGAAATGAGTGAAAGGGGCTACTTTTATGAAAGTAGTGTAATATTGTATCTAGAGCCAGCACAAAGAGTGAACTCAAGAGTTGTTGTGTGCTGGTACAATGAAAGGATTTGCATCACTGTTTTCCGCTGCACAATGACCTCATTTATTCTGGTACGCGTTGCAGTGATAAGACTGGTTCAAATATTGTCATTGCACCAGGGTAAGACCAGCAATATTTGGATATTGCACTGGGGCTACAGTTAGCAATGAAAGTGCAATGACCCAATTTGGGCTGTCTCAGAACTGGCACAAACATACCTTGTGTTAGTGCGTCCAATGGTGCCAATATTAAAAGTGAGCTACATTTACTAATTTCACAAATTCATTCATTGCTCAATTCAGTGCTTAGTGGGTGACATTTATTTTATTGCTAAAAGCACATACCTAGTTTGAGAGTAGTGGAGCACTCTTCAGAGTGTGGGTCGCTAGCGTATGTGCTAACATCTTTTAACAGAAGCGCAGAACTATGAGTTACAGTCTGTGTGGCTGTCTGTACATCGACTGGGATTAGTCCTTGCCCAGGTGTTACTAAAAAAGCCACGTTTTGAGAGAATTGGGAAAATGGAAGAATGTGGGCACATTCCGAGACTGAGGTCCAAACGATGGGTGTGAGACAAGAGAAGGAATGTTTGAAGATTCTCTCTTTGCGGGGAGTTGTGATTTGAACCGGTTGTTCGATTTGCTTAGCGAGGAGCCTGTACCACCAGATAAGTGGAGCTTAGCCGTGATGTACACTGGTAGGCTACTTGTGACTGCTTTGTAGATTATACATGCAGTCTTGAACAGTATCCTGGCCTGGAGAGGAAGCCAATGTAGTTTGTGTTTGACAAGGATGATTCGATCAAATTTCCACACACCTGTAATAAGACGTTCTGCAGTGTGGTGGACTCCTTTTTGGGGAGCCAAGGGAGCACCTCAGAACCTTTTCAGGGGGCATTTTCCCCATCAATGTGTGAGACCACAAGGTCCTGCACTCTGGTCCATAAGCCCTGCAGAGGGATGAAGGGTTTCATTTAGCAAAGGGTGGGGATTTGGAGCCAGGCCATGTGGTCCTTCTTGGCTATGTTTCTGAATGGATAGGCTGCTGTCAATGGTGAAGCCTAAGGTTTTTGATGAATCTGAGAGTTGCAGGTCAAATGCTTCTAGGCACATATCATTGAGTCACTGTTGGACAATGGGCCTCATTACAACTCTGGCGGTAGCCATGCCCTTTTTCCTGGCTCCCCCGAATGGGCAAGAACCGGGTCATGCCGAGCTCGGTGGACCCGGTAATTGCCCATTTGCAGGTGCCAGTATCAAGGGCCTCCCGATCCCCATTCTGCCCCATAGTGCTGAATGGGGATGGTGACGTCGGATGCACCAGCACAACTCTGTATGTGTCGGTGCATCCGACGTGCTCTGCTCACGGGGGCCGTTACACCCGCCAGGGAAAACCTGGCGGGTGAAACGGCACCCACGAGCAGAGCACGTAGTATGGCGGTCCGGGAACTATGGTACCGGCATACTTACCGGTACTGTAGTTCCCGGACCGCCATGGTTGTAATGAGGCCCAATTTATTGTTTTGTAGGGGTACCGATGAGGATGAATTTGGTTTTCGATGGGCTAAGTTTGATGTAGGCAGTCGACATCCAGGACGGGATGATGGCTAGGTAATTGCGCAAGTGACTGATGTCGTTTGGGTTTTTTACTCTCTTGTCCAGCTTAGTATCGTCCGTGTATTGATGGATGCCCATATTAGGATCTTTGAGGAGTGTGCCCAGAAGCTCTATGTAAAGGTTAAAAAGGAATAGTGAGATGAGAGGATGGAGCCTTAGGGGACCTTCCAGGAGATTGGGAGTCAGTTAGAATGCCACATGTTCCACTGGATGGCCTGGTGGCTGCCCGAGAGGTAGGAGGTAAACCAGTTCAGGACAGTGACAGAGAATCCCATCCTGTTGGTGAGGAGAGGAGGATGTGGATTTCAATGGTGTCAAAAGCAGCCGAGAGGTGATGGAGGACGAGGAGGCATGAGGTGCCCTTATACATGACTTGGATGGCATCATCTACCACCTGGACAGTGGCTGTCCAGATTCTACACTTGAGACAGAACCCCGACATATAGTCGGGGATGAGGTGCATTCGCGAGTATTTGTGCAGTGACTACTTCTTCGAAGATTTTGCCAACAAACGGGAAGTTTGTAATGGGCCAGAGTTAGCCTGGTTCTCTGGGTCAGTTTTTTAAAACATTTTTTAAAAGAGATCCTTTGAGACCAGTCTTGGTGGTGTCTGGAAATTACCCTTATGTGAGCGAGGCATTAATGAATCTGAGGAGTGCTTTGACTGTCAGGTCCATCAATTGTTTACTGATGGAGGCCAGGATGATATAGTTAGAGTAGGAGGTAGGTTTGAGGGAAACAATTGAGACAGAGGGCAGAGGCTTAATTGCCCACTGAAAGGTAATGTGCATCTGCCAAAGGTCCCATCTAAACCAGTCTGTTGCAGGCTCGCTGAGACTGGGTGTACTGAAAATTTTGCAAATTCCAGTAAGCCAGTGTGACGAAATAACTACTGCTATACTGGCTAAACCAACTACTCATAAACACACTCGCATTAAATTAGCAGTGATCCCAATCACAAAGGTTAAACAGGGGTGCAAATAAAACAATGTCTGCACAAGGTTCTATAACAATAAGATATTTCATTAAACTCACAAAAATGCACACAACTAATAAGAACACTACTGGCCCACCTCTGTAAGGGAAAACATAGAGAAAGCAGGAGCAATCTGGATTGGCATACAGGGGATCAGGCAAAGATGTCAGCAGAAAAATGTCAAAGTTAAGGAATACGTCTTCAAAAGGTAGAGAAGTGCTCTTAAAAGTCACTAGGGTCCTTTATGGTGGACCTTGGGGACAGAGCCACTTCAAATGACCTTTGTTCTTGTTTTAGCAAAGCAACATTAAGCCAGTTTTTTTGGAACCGGGGGTCTGGGTGATTTTGGCACCAGGCCAGGGTGGAATTTGGCATTTGTGATGGCTTGTGGGCCACCAATGGCTGTGGATGACAGGTGATCTTGTGCAGCAGTGCTGGAAAACTCAGGTAAAGAGAAGCAGAGAGTTACCTTTGGCAGAAATGAGGCTAGCCTGGCTAAAGACGGCATCATGTTAGTGCAGCGGCGACATCTTGCTGCTGGAAGAGGCTGGTAACTAGGAAGGCGGAGCCCATTTGGGGAAGCTAGAAGACTCAGAGGGTCTCAGATGCAGAGACAGCAGGATGTTGGTGTAAGCATCAAGAAAATCTTAGAGATGCAGAGGCAGCTGAGGTTTGAAATTGGAGATGCCTCCAGCGTGTCCCTTGCAGCAACTTGGATGGCGTCAAAGATACCCAAAACAGCACTCAGGTGGTTCAAAAATGCTGGTAGAGACAGAGGAATTTTCTTAGTCCATTGGGTGCTGGGAGGCCCAGTCCAAGGTCTCAGTGGCAAGTTGAGTTATTTCTTTCTTCTACCCTTCCCAACCAGGAAGGTCTATACTGCGAACTTATAGGGTTCTGTTACCTCCAGTGAGCAGGGCCCTGAGTACCATTATCTCAGTTGCATATGCCTTGTCCAGACAGCTGGTCATCCCAAATAGGCCATTTTGATAGTTAAGGAGAAGAACATTTCTTCACCTCCCTCTGACAGAGCAGAGGAATTTGGAGTAGGCTGTAGTCCCAATCAGGTTCCATTGAATCCTTCTTCAAGCTGTTTACAAAGATGAATCAATTAGAAGGGGAGGAGTTCCCTAAATTCCACAATAGTTTAGTTTGCAGCAAGCCTGTTATTAATGGTCCAATCCAGGCTGCTCTAACAATTCTGTTTTGCCTTTTGATATCATACCCAGAGTCCCTTGTCTTCAGGAAGTGGCGAGGGGGACAAGAAGTTTGGGTACCAAAGCAACATGTAAGACCATTCTGTGGAATGAAAAACTCTCCTGAGCTGTTCTAATCCCACCCCTTCCTCTGTCTGCCTACATCAAAACCACTTTAGCCGTTCACACCCTGATGAGAGGTGGCCATTGTAATGGTGTGGCTGCTTTTGAAGTTCAGGCTCCCAACTGGGCCCCTATAGAGTGTTCCTCTTCAGCGGAGGAGGTGACAGTCTTCTCAGGGGGTAAAAGGGATCAAATGGGAGACTTCCTAGGTGAGACTCACATGGTTGTTGTGGGTTCAGCCAGCCCAGGCTAAAAATTCACCAGGCCATGCCCTAAATGAGTCGCTTTTCACCAAGCAGACAACCTAATGACAGCAAATGCTTCTGGCTGTATACACTTGTTGTAGCCACTATGTTAAATCAAGGCATGGATTATATTTAGCTTTGAATCAACTTTCTCTAGACTGCTAGGGTACACAATTGTGATATTTGGAACCAGAAGTGCACACAGTTTAAAGGCCACCTCTGTGTCTTTTGGAACTTTGGGTTTCAGTAGCTGTCTTCAGGAATGCACATGTGACCTTGTGCCCTGCCCTGTTGCCATTACAGGGCAGCTGCCTGGAATGTCAGTGGACTGTCACATCAAGGTATATGGTTGCATTATGCTTTTTGGCATGGAGCATTATGAAAGTAGCGTCAGATTAGCAGATCTCACCATCTGAAACATAATTAGCTGTATCATTTTATAATTAAATATTGAAAAAGCTTAGGCTAGCTCATCCTCACAGATGGCATTCCAACACAGTTAGCCTCCCTGCCCATAGCAGAGTCTGCCATTTGATCAGAGTCTTAACTGCATATTCACAGATGGTTGCAGCCTCACTGCCCTTCGAGGCCTTAGATCACTGTGGGGAGTATTGGCTTACCTTCTTTCCATCAAGCAAAGGTACAAAATCCTGTTGAGAAAGGGCTTTTAATGGAAACTGTCCATGATGCCCCAAAGACCGTGGTTTGGTTTATCCCGTTCAAGAGAACTTCACCATCTGGACAAGTCTCAGCCCTGTATAAGTCCCATGGTGACCGTATACATGCTTATAAACATAACATGTGTGGCCTACAGAAAACAAGGCATTAATCAAAAAGTGGGACTCTTGTAGTAGTTGTATTTGTTTTTATTTGGATTTATAGTGCTATCGCCAAAGCGCTGTACACATAAAAAGGCAGTACACAATCAAGCAGTAATGATAAAAAACACAACCATGGTGTAGAAAAATCAGCTAGAAAGAGCAGAATAAAGATGAGATTTGAGAAAGGAGGAGGATAAATGGAGAGAAGGTGATGAACAGATAGCAGAAGACAGTTCCAATGCTTAGGGGCTAGTGGTGAGAAGAAACGGATACGAGATGGGGCACAACAGGGTGTAAGAGTAGTAAGAAGGAAATGGGATTGTGATCATAGAGCAAGAGAGGGGGAGTATAGTGAAATAAGTGAAGATTGCAAGACCATGGATGCACTTGAAAACAAAAGTGAGGAAGTGACAAAGAAGATGAGAGTCTTGGGGAAGAAAAGAACTTGACAGCAGAGAAGAAGTGATAGAGGTATGTGGGGATAGAGAGAAGAGGAGATGAATAGCAGAGTTGTAGACAGAACAGATATGTGTGCGATAAGGAGCAGGGAGGACAATGAAAAGTGTGGAGCAAAAGTCAATGGATAAATAGATAAGGAATGTACTAAGTGGTTTAGTAGCTTGGAAAGATAAGACAGAGTGAGCACAATTGATATTATAGAGATGAAAAAAACAAGTGTTAGAAATGTGTGAAGAGAAAGATAAAGAGGAATCAAAGATAACACCAAGGCTTCTAGCTGAGGATGAGAAGGCTAGTGAGGGGGTCATTAAACAGAGAGTGGTGGGTGTGGGGTAGGTTGAGTGTTAGCAGGAAAGAAAAGAATTTCAGTTTTAACAGGGTTAAGATGAGACGCCATTTAATGAATGTTGGTGATAGAGTTAGAGATAGCAGCGTGGAGAGTGTTAGAGAAGGAGGAGAATGAGAAAAAGATTTGATTGTTGTCAGCAAAGAAGTAACATGAAAGAGAGATATAGCAAGAAATGACTTCAGATAAAGGCATATTGTAGAAATAGAACAGTAGTGGAGCAAGTGCAGAGCCTAGGGGAATGCCATAAAGAGTAAAATGGGGAGAAGAGATATGACCGGCCTAAGAGCGGAGTAAGTGTGATCCAACAAGCAAGAGCAAAACCATTTAAGGACAAATCAGGATAAACCAAGAAAGGAGAGTAAAGTTAGCAGGATAGAATGATTAACAGTATTGAAATTGGCAGGCAAGTGGAGGAGAATGAGTATGGAGGATTGCTTGGCATGGCGGGCATTAGAGACATACAGAAGAGCAGTCTAAGTGGAGTGGGAAGGACGAAAGCGAGATTGGCGAGGAGGAAGTAGTCAGCAGAGATTCAGGTCGGAAGAGACCTGTGCAGAGACAGCCCACTCTAGCATTCTAAAATAAAAGGGAGAGGAAAACAGTTTAAAAGTTCCCAGGTACAGTAGGGTGATGGTAGGTTTCTTGAGCATAGGAATAACAACTGCATGTTTAAAGAGAGAATGAAATGAGGATGTAGTGAGATAAATATTCAGGAAACAGGTGCAATAGGGGATCAGATGAGGGTAGGCTGAAGGGATGAGTGAAGAAGGAAGAGGGTCAAGAGGAGAGGCCTTGGGGTGGGCACAAGCCATGAGACTAGCAGTATCTCAGTCAAGGAGTTGGGAAAAGGATGATAAAGAAGATGAGAAAGGAGAGTGAGAGCGATCAGAAGAAAATGTATCAGAAGGGAGGGAGGAGTACAGAGATGAGACCTTAGAAGTGAAATACTGTTCCAAATCACAATAAGACAGTGAGGAGGATAAGGACGGGTCAGGAGGATGAGGTGACAGAATGTTGTTTAAAAGTTGTGAAAGGTGACAAGGGTGGTTTGAAAGAGAAATGGTCAGATCAGAAAAGTAACATTTCTTAAAGACGAATGTGGCAGCGGATGCCACGATAAAGACCTCGGGCGCCTGCCTCAGAGGATCTCAGAGATGAGAGAGGAGGAGGGTAAGGTGCCAGTCAAAGCAGAAGACCAGGGATGTCCTCGTGGGTCATGTCATCCAATAACGTGACCCGGCCGGATGGCGTCCGCTGGCGAGGCTTGGTGGTGGTAACGGGCAGCAGGGGAAGTGAACTAGCAATAGTCTGCTAAATAGGTGTGCGCAGGAAGGTTTCAGACGAAATGTCAGAATACAAATTACCAACCCCACCAAAAGACCTAAAACACACACCATGAAAAATTCTAACTACCAAAAGTTCAAACGTTTCGTGGTATGTGTTTAGGTGTTTAGCTGGGGTCAGCATGGGGCTGGGGCGATGTCCCCCGTAACTCCTGCTCACAGTAGTGAGTGGGGTGTTGCCGAGGCCACCCCCCAAACCCTGCCAAAAGAAGAACAAAAAAACGGGGACTGCTGGGTTATCCCCTGCAACACCCCACTCACTATACTGCACAGTATAGTGAGCTGGGTTTGGGGGGGGGCACCCCTGCAACTGCCCAAAAAAAAAAAAAGAAAAGGACACTGCGGTGGCGGTTCCCGATCACGGTAGTGAAAGGGAACCGGTGCTGCAGGGACACAGCGCAAAGGAAGGAAAGGTAAGTAGGGTGGTGGGGGTATGTTGGGGATGTGGGTGTGTTGTGAGCGTATGTGTGTATGGTGGGAAATGTACGAACATTTGTAGTGCATACATTTCCCATGCAAACATTTCCGTTGCAGAGTTAACCGTGACGGAAAAATCACGTAGATCCATGTGGGAAATGTGCATTATATGCCAGACTGACATAATGAGAACTGGCCTAGGTGGACATGAAGTAATTTCATAAGTGGCATATTGTAAACGGGTAATGGTGTGCTATAGTAAGCAGATTTGCTGGAAACAGACAATGGGGCCGATTCATGGAACAAATGTGCGCCGAAATTTGTGGCGCAAGCTGGCGCAAGTGTGAAAAAGCACACGGGCGCACATGGCACTGCGACATCCCGCGTGCCGTGCGCGACGCGCACAGTTAAAGCGCACAATGTGTAGTGCACACACCAAAAAGGGGGCGAACACGGGGTGGAACATGCGGAATTGGGAACAACGCGTGAAAATGAGGGCGTAACTGGGGAAGTACTGCTGGGAAATACACAAAACGCCCGCACACTTGCAAACTACACGTATTCATGGAATCGAATAGGGGAAACCCGTGCACCCCAAAACACACGCACAGGCCTAAACACGTCCACCACACGAAGGCAGGCGGAAGCGTCCCCGCACCGTATGAAAGTGCACGCAAACTACAAACACTTATATACAGCTACGATGAATGTCCCATTTCTTGCAGCACTGATCATGGGACATCGCAGGAGGAGGAGAATAGTCTGGCCCCAAATTTTTTTTGCCCAGGACCACCCTTTTTGGGATGCCTGATGACCAGGTCTATGGCAGGTATAGGTTTCCACCTCGTATCATCCTAGTCCTGGTCCAGGAGTGGGAGGATGACCTCACATCACCCACCTTGTGCTCCCAAGCACTGAGCCCATTGGAAAGGGTGCTCAATGTACTGCATTTTTTGGCCACTGGGTCATTTCAGCGGACCACTGCCATAGTGGGGGGGGTCTCACAGCCCATGCAGTCACTCTGCCTACACCAGGTGTTGGCAATCATGACTGCGTGACCCTCAGTACGCATGCACATATATATGCCCAGAACACCCCCAGAGAAGCAGGCCATGGTCCAGGACGTTTACAGGGTGGCACACTTCCCCAAAGTGCTCGGTGCCCCAGATTGCACCCATGTGGCCCAACGTCCACCTAGGGCCATGGAGAATATCCACTGCAACCGAAAACACTGGCATTCCATCAACATGCAGGTTGTATGCGATGCATAGGGGATCATCACCTCTGTCTATGCTAACTATCCTCGGTCCACCCATGACAGTTTGATATACAGAATGTCCGCCCTGGGCCGGGACCTGGAAGCTGTGAAGCATGGCGACTGTGCACATGCATGTATGTCACACACACACAAATACACAAACCAAACAAATTCAAATTACAACCATTATCACCTCCCCAGGGGACAGTGCCTACCCCACATTTGGAGTGCTCAAGTCACGCTTCTGCTCCCTTGACCGCTCTGGCTGGCAGCTACTCTATGCACCCCCAGTAGTGTGCAAGATCATTGTGGCAGCATGTGTTCTGCACAATGTTGCAACACGGTGGGGCGTACCGGTGAACATGGTGGTGCCCCCATATCCCCAACCAACACGGACAGGCGCTGCGCATGGGAGGGGAAAGGGCACGTGGAGGCTGCCCAACTGAGGTGCCCCTCACCTTTTGTGGCCTCCCAACCATAGCACAGATGTACTAGTACCAATGGGAGGTGCACACAATTGTCCTGGGGAACCTGGGTGGGGGGGCAAGGTACGTGATGCGAACAGCACCCCTGTGGCCCTGCAAGGCTGCCTGTGGCCCCTTAAGAAAAATGACGGGTCACGCAATGCTCAGGGATCGAAAAAATGCAAGAAAAAGAGATACGCGACCCCTGTAGCCCACGTGCATGTAAAAAACACACGCTGTGGCAGCCAGTAACACAAAAAATGCAAACCTGATCAACACGTGGGCTAGTATGATTGAAAAAAAGGGGTACGCGACGAACAGGGCCACCCAGAGTGGGAAAAATAGCGTGCGCGACTCACGGTCTGCCTTGCGTGTAGAAGAAGAACGCGTAGGCAACACCCCCACAAAACGAAGAAGTACGCACTGTAGCCACTGTGAAGTAATCGTGTGTGAACCCCAACATCTGGAAAACACACGCACCGCTCTCCACGAAAAGCACATACAGAGCGATGGAAACCCACGTGGGACCTTTAACCCGTGCCAAGTGAAACACCAGCGCGCACGTTATGTCACCTACGCGCTTACGCGCTAAGGGCCGTTCCTCGAAATACACACTGACGTGCTCTTTTTCCATGTGCCAAATCACTCCGTATCAAGCTGGACACGCAACAACACACGGAAGACCACGCTCCTGCCTAGAAGGCCATTTTCCTGCCCCCCTGAGCCCCGAGCCGACTCCCACCAGCCATCTGCTGCTGCCTGCCTGCCTGCTGGCCACGTGCCCTGCTATTTGGTGCCTGCACGTCAGCCATCTGCAGGGGTCCAGTTGCTGTGACCACCCCTGCTGGAACAGAAGACTCCAACTGCTGTTCCATTGCTCCACAGCCCAGCACCAGGACCCAGTTGCCCACCCACACCTGCCTCGGGGGTTGCCATGTCGGAGGAAACACCATCAGAGACCACTGGCATCCCCCAGCCAGAGAGGCAGAGGGCTGCCAGCTTCACAGCAGGCAGAGGTTGGCACCCTGGTGGAGCAAGTCCTGGTGCATTATGATGCCCTCTTCGAAAGAACACGCGCCGACAAGGATGGACGGAGAAGGATCTGGATGGACATCATGGTTGCCATCAACGTGGAGGGGGTGGCCACGCGTGACCTACCACACGTCCGTAAGCACTGGAAGGACTTCAGGTCCAGGACCCTCAGGAAGGCCTGGCACCTCTTGGATGCAGCGGATGCAGAGGGGTGCCGAGTCCGCCTTACCAACGACCAGATGAGGGTCCTGGAAGGAATACGCCGAGCGCTTCACCTCCAGGTCCTTGAGAGGCAGACCCGTCCGGAGTCGAGCGGTAAGTGTCCATGCGTACTGATTGGACGCAGTGCATGTTGAGGTGTGCCAGGAGTGTGCAACTTGGACATGTGTCTGGAAAGGCCCATGTATGGATGTGTATGTGCAGGGACATGAGCCTGCCGCATTTGAGACCAGTCATGTGTGATGCACATCAATGGTGTATGTGTTGCAAAGCATGATGCACAAATGCATGTGGAGACGCACACATGTTAGCATTTATGTGTATGTACTATGGCATGGTTGGGGTGTGACACATGCATGCTGGTTCCACCTTCATGTACGTGGATGGTGTACATGAGCGTGTGTCTGTGTTTGAGATGTGTGCGACTGTGATACGCCATTGATGCATGTGACACAGACATGTAGGAAGCTAATTGGCAGATGTGAAATAGTTGCCAGTGATTGCACTGTGACAGGTGGTGGAGATGTACAGATGCATGTCTGTCTGGTGGCGTGTGTGCACTCCCCATGATGCTTGTGATGTCATGCCAACCTTTGGATGTTCATGCTGGTGTGTGTATGGATGCTGCTGCCTGCTGCACTATTCCTGTTAATTTGTGCATGTGTGTGGGTTCTAAGCATATGAGTGTTGGGGAGTTGTTAAACGGGATATCATATCGTACCTCCTTTATTGTATATATTGGCCTAAGCACAGTCGCTCTGCAAAGAAATCCGTGTTGCAAAGTTCTGATCTTAGATCGACTTAGCCACCATTTTAGGTTCATCTGCCATTTTGATTTCTACTCCAAAAGCACTGTATTCTAAAATGGTGGATAGTGTTTCCCGCTTGTAACCTAGTCGTCCTGACCTTCGCACAAAAGTTAATGTCTAAACTGGCCATAGGCCAAATGTTAGGGTCGTGTGATGGGAACTTGTCCTACGTTTGACCTGTAGATCGAGGATTACCCGCGCCAACAAGTCCGATCCGTGGACATATATCAAATACAATGTTGTGTAAATACTAAATGTGAACACTTGTTGAACTACATTGTATAGGACATGTATTAAGGCTTAATGTTAAATCCGAAGATACACTGTTGCCATTGTGACTTGTTGTTGTACAAACTGGAAATAATCCACAGTTGGATAAACCGAGAATTATTAATTTACGGAGGGGTTGGACATTACGATTGGAAAATGTATAAAAGATGTAAATGTCGAGACGTCCAGTGCCTCTCACTTCTCACACCGAAAGGGCTGGTGTTCGCTGTGATGTACTGAGGGCCAGATAGCTTTCTGATACTTTGTTTCTTTGTAAACTGTACAGTTATTTAAATTAAGATCTGTGAATCTTTATAAGCCCGTGTTTGGTGTATTTCCTTTTAGGGTACTCAGCCTCGATATTTTTCTTTGCTTTTACAGATGGCGCCCGAATAGGGACCCTAAAGTAGATACCAGCTCGTTGAAGGTTGACGCGGCTATCGGACCGGGATCGGACGGTGTAAAAGGGGGCCCCTTTCTTGGATGAGATGCGACACCTCAGCAGCGCTGCATGACCCGATCCCTGGACCGTGAGCACACGGTCCGAGTCGGCATCTTGACGAGGGTCCATATATCGAGGCAGGCAGATTTGCCGAAATCACCAACCACGTGGGACCTTAGTTAGAACTTTGCAATCCGATCGGACCTCCTTAGGATTTTATCAGGTGAGTCGTGACCCAATTCTTAAGTATCCTGATAATTTGTTTTGGCGTATTGCACTCGCGAGTACAATTATTGACCAGGTAACACCAGTATTCTGATATGCCTGGTAAATTTTCTGTCTGCTTCAGAGAATTATTCCGCAAGGACACACAATCTTTGGAATTTGGCCGACCGGCACCAATGGAGAGGTCGCCAGCGTGTACTATGCACTGTAAGCACGGCATTGGTAGTATAGTATTTAATGATATTTGGCACAGACAAACTAGACATGCTTCCGAACTTCAGTGGCCAATCAATGGTAGTTTTGAAATTCCTCGTATTGAATACTTAGAATCCATATTATTGAAGAAAAAGGCTAGACCTGCAGCATTCGATGTATTACAGAATTGGAAGAAAGAAGCTATGCAGCAGCTTAAGAGTAGAGAAAAGCATGTGCGCCGCCATATGACGAACGCCGAAAAAGCATTGTTATATGACCAGGATAAACAGTCTAAGTCAGTTAGCAATATGGATAGGGCTTTTTCACTTGGTATCCAGAAAATTGACCCTTCTAAAGACTTTCATATATCCGATGATCTTATTGACAAACTTCTAAATGAACGAAGGCCTGGTGCCACTGCGCCACCTCCGTATGTTCCTCTTCCTGCTGTTATTCCTCCTCCCGTAGCTCCTCCTGCTCCTCCTATTGCTCCTCTTAATGTTCCTCTTCCTCCGGTTATTGTTCCTCCTCTTGTCTTCACTCCTCCACCTGCTCCTCCACCTTTGCCTGCTGTTACGGGTCCGGTGGGTTTGCCTGCCGCGCCAGTGATAGTACCTCTGTTTCCAAATGTACAAAATGTGCCTACTCTCCCTCTTCCAAGTGGTTCTACACCACTTGTCGTAGATCAGGGAGCGGGATCAAGGGTTGTAACTCGTAATACTGTGTCTTCAGAGAGAAAGTATGAATTGACTATTGAAGGATTAGGAATTAATTTATGTGTAATGTGGAACAGGCTAAATGATATAGATCTCCCATAAGGGTTAACGGATCTGAATACTTTAGCATTTTCTATAGATACTGCGGAGAAAGTACAAGAGCATGTCGAGAGGGTTTTTGTGTATAGAAGGGAGATGGAAAGGTTAAGGAATGAAGATGTAGATGATAATAGTTTGGACGCTATGTTTGTACAGAAACAATGTTTTCCTTGTTGTAAATCGATTAATGAGGAAACACGAATTTGTACGAAAGATGCGATTAGGTGGATCTCAGACATGTCGATAACTCCCGTTGAAGTATATGACACCTATAGTCAGTATACGCCAGAAATGCAGAGGAAAGTGATAAAGGTAATGGTAGAGTACCTGCAGGATGAATGTGTAAAAAGAAAGATTTTTTATCCCGCAGAGTTATTGAGTATTTATAAGAGGGCTTTTTTGTTTGACACCTCTCCGGCTGTTTTAGCGCTCGATCTAGCTCTGTTCCTTAGTAAGTGTTCAGAGTTGCCTACGTCTCAGTTGCCTATGAGAGCGGTTCCTCCGACATTTGTCCCAAAAGTAGAGATTCCTGCTGATCCGGCAGCAGGTACACCTGCTCAAGATATTCCTGCACATTATATGTCGCAGTTCGTTCACGTCCCATTCTCGAGACAGGAAGTGAACATCATTAAACAATCTATTCCCAATATTAGGAAGAATCTGACATGGTTCTACAAAGAAATAGAGTCTGTCTTACAATCATCAGTATTTACCTTAAGCGATATTGACTTGTTATTTCCCGTACTCCTGCCTGTTGATCTATGGAAACAGATTAGGACTGTAGATGATGTACCAGGGTTAGGAGATACATGGGATAATATGGCTAGACTCGATAGAGAAAGGCCAGCTGGTGAGAGACCACCACAGGTAATACCATCTTTGCCTGATAGAATAGTTACATAGTTGAAACCTATAATTCCTGAAAGAAGGATTATTTGGGACAAGCTTACTGCCTGTGTCCAAGGGAAGTCTGAGGGTGCTACCGAGTTCTTTAACTGGTTCGAACAAGTATTTTCAGATTTCAGTGTGCAAGACGTAAGCACAGAATCTGGGAAACGATTATTCGTGGACAAATTTGTGCGTGGATTGCTGCTTGACATACAGTCACAAATTATGTCCTCAGAGAGCGCTTGGCAAGCGAAGTCTCAGTCAGAAGTACTGCACGTGGCTCAGTACTATGAGAATTGTGTCAATAACGAAAAGGAAAGAGTTGAAAAGAGAAAAGGTGACTTAAAGACAAAAGTACTATTGCAACAAATTGTTAGAGGCCCTAGAGGGGGTACTTCGCAATTTAGAGGTGAGTATGTTCCACAGGGAAATGTGCCATTGGGTTCTGTAAACATAAACCAGTGTGCTTATTGCAGGCAGGAGGGTCATTGGCATGCACAATGCCCGATCCTCCAGCAGAGGTCGAATAACACATTTGGGAATATGGGTAGAAGATCCAGAGGCCGCCCAGGGTCAAGGGGTCCTGGTAGAAGTCAGTTTTCACAGGATTCAGAGCAACCTTTTTTCTCAGGACAATCAGACACCAAGTGTGAACAATAGAAACATTTTTGATCATCCTTCTGCCGCTTACCTCTCTGAAGAACTTCCTTTCAATGACATTCTGTTTCGCTCGGATTGCCCGAAGCAGGGTTTGGAACCAACGCCTATTCCCGTTAATCAGAAAGGTCCCTACGTTGAAATGATAGTGGGAAATAGGAAACATCTATTCTTGATAGATACAGGGGCACAGAAGTGTTCCATTGATCATTCACGGGTTCCAAACATTTCACTGTCAGGGCAAACCAATGTTTCTGTAGGGTTTTTTGGCACACCAGTCGTCTGTCCGGTTTCTTCGCCAGTACCTATTACTTTGGGTCCAACTATGGACCACTGTCCATTCCTTTTGACCACAAATTGTGGAGAGAATTTGTTGGTGTTGAATCTGTTGAAAGCATTAAATGCGGAAATTCATTGTTCTTCTGATGGAGTACGTTTGACGATTTCACCACAGCAACTTTCTGTCTCCCAATTCTTAAACTTTGCCGCCGGAATTTAGTAATGTTCCGGAGTGTTTGTGGGCAATTGATGACAATTATGTCGGTGTTTTGCAAATTGAGCCCGTTAAGATTATTCTGAAACATGGAGTAAAATTGCCACGTATCCCCAGTACAAGATCTCGGTCGATGGTGAGCAAGCTTTGAATGCATCGTCTCTGATTTTGTGCATCGAGGAGTGATTGAGGAAATTGAAGGTAGTTTTGCCTGTGTACAAAAAAGGCGATAATGCAATTCCCTTCCGTTTTATTATTGATCTACGTGCCATTAATAAGATTGTTGCTCCACAATTTCCCATTGTGCCTGATGTGACAACGATATTAACCATGATTCCGGCTTCAGCTACTCACTTTAGTGTGGTGGATCTAAAGAACGCCTTCTTTAGTATCCCTATACATAAAGACAGTAGATACTTGTTTGTGTTCACCTTAGGGGTACGCTCGTTTACTTTTACCCGTGCACCACAACGTTACACGGAGAATCCTAGCATCTACAGTAGGGCTTTCGAAGAGCAGCTCGACACACTCGAGTTGCCCACTACTTTTACACTGCTCCAGTATGTAGATGATCTTCTCTTAGCTGCTGACTCAGAGAGCGCTTGATAGGAGGGCACAGTGTTGTTGCTTATCCACCTAGCACAACATGGACACAAAGTTTCGCTTATAAAATTTCAATATTATCGACAGGAGGTCACCTATTTAGGCTATCTCCTGTCAAAGGAAGGAAGAAGGTTGACGTCTGTGATGCCTGAATGGATAAAAATCATTTCTAGCATGTCCGTCCCAAATACACAGAAGGAAGTCAGAGCCTTGATAGGATTGGCTTCTTACTGTAGGCAGTGGATCCCGAACTTCTCCTTAGTGATTAAACCAATGTTGGCTTTGACGAAGAAGGTCATTTCTTTCGCCATTGCCTTGAACTTGGAACACCAGCGAGCATTTGATCTTCTCAAGACTGTATTGTGCTCGGCACCAGTTTTGGGCACACCAAACTATGAAAAGGCCTTTGTGGTGTATGTGCATGAATGTGATGGATGTGCTTTGGCTGTATTAATGCAGGAACATGGAGGGAAGAATAGGCCGTGCGGCTACTTTTCTTCCACCCTTGATCCTGTAGCATGTGCTTTGCCAAGATGTTTGAGAGCTGTCGCTGCGGCTGCTGCGTCCGTAAAACAGAGCGAGGGAATGGTCTGTAGATGTTCTATTAAACAGAACACAAACGCAACATATCACTTTCACACGATTAACAAGATATGAATTGATCTTGTTTGCACCACATATTCAAGTAAAGAGGTGTTGTGTATTGAATCCGGCTGAACTTTTACCTTTCCCGCAAGGTACTGCTTGCAGTAACGAAGAGTCACATGACTGCCTTTACACTACAGAACAAGAGACCAGAGGCAGAATTGATCTGAAAGACACTCCTTTGAACAATCCACAAGGGGAGCTGTTTTGTGATGGCTCCTGTTTCAAACTCCCGGGGTGGTACATGCACAGCTGCTTATGCAATCACCACATTGAGCACGGTTGCGGAGACCAGAAGAATCATGCATAACTCCGCGCAGGCTGCAGAGATTATAGCATTGACCCGAGCTTGTGAACTTTCTGAAGGTCTTACCGTAAACATATATACTGACAGCCAGTATGCCTTTGGGGTGGTTCAATACTTCGGTAGACTTTGGGCAGAATAAGGTTTCTTGACCTCACATGGCACTAAAACCCAACATGGCTCCTTGATAGTACGGTTACTCTCAGCGCTTGCACTCCCTACTCAGCTAGCGATTATATAATGCACAGCACATCAGAAGATTATAGATAATGTAGGAAAATGGAATGCTTTCGCTGACCAGATAGCCAAACAGACTGCCACTGATCTCTCTTCAGAAATGTATACTTCAAGGGAAGCCACAAATGCCTGTACTTTGGATGAGGGTATCAAATCAGTAAAGAATATCCAAGCCAATGCCATGTTAGAGGAATGTAAGAAATGGGCTGAGGGTTTGGCAAAATTGGATGATGATGGGTGTTGTTTGGACAAAGTTGAAGGGAAATGGTTACTGCCTGACGCGTATATTATGATGATGGTTGTTATGGGTCATGGTCCCACCCATATTTGTGCTCGTAAGGTCACCAAAATGTTGCAAAATATGTGAGTAAATTATACAATCCCTAAGGTAGCTGAGCGCTTCGTTCAAGGGAGTATGATTTGTCTGCAACATAATGTGGGAAAGGGCACACCGACTTCTAGGGGTAGTTTTGGCCCGCCTTCTGTCCCCTTTGAAGTAATTCATTTTGACATCATAGAAATGGAGCGTTGTAATAACTTCAAATACGTACTAGTTGTTATCTGTGCCTTTAGCAAATGGGTCAAAGCTTTTCCCGTCAAAGATGCCACAGCCATGACCACCGCAAAAACCATGCTGAAGAAATATTTTCTAAGATTTGGTTTGCCAAGACTCAACTGGTCAGACAATGGTCCACATTTTATCGCTGCTGTAATTCTGCAGATATGCGTGGGATTACAGATCGATAAATGGTTCCATTCGGCCAGACACGCACAGAGTGCTGGATTAGTAGAGAGACACAACGGCATCATCAAGAACAAGCTCGCTAAAACGTGTGCCGGCACCAAGCTAAAACGGCCGGACGCCTTACCGATCGTGTTATTATCCATGAGGACGACCCCTCAAACTAAGACTGGGCTCTCTCCCTTTGAGGTGGTCATGGGTAGGCCAACTAATATTTGGAATGTCCCAAAGCCCCGTTCTTTACGAGATGTCGAAAATGTACTTCTTTCTGATTACTGTGGCCAGTTAACTAAAAATCTGTATTTGATTTATCATCAGGTATGAGAGGCTTTACTTGTCAGGTGCAAGGTCCTCGGTCACAGCATACGGCCAGGAGACTGGGTCCTCACAAAATCATTTGAGTGATCTTCTTGCCTCGCACCTTGTTGGCGGGGCACCCACCAGGTCCTCCTGGTCACACAGACGGCGGTGCGGGTAACAGGCAAGAAGCACTGGATCCACGCATCCCACATCAAGAGAATTCTATACCTTTTGCCACACGCTACAGAAGATACAGAACCCCTTACCAGTACTGCAATCAATGATCACGAAGCAATAAACAGCATCGAGAGCGCGTTGGAGACTCTTCCTGAGCCCGTGGGGCCTGGGGAAACAGTCATTTCACCTCCACACTCTCCAACAGTTCGGTCTTTAAAATTTGTTCCGGATCTTGCTTCAGATCCTGCTTTGGATTTGTCGCTTCCAACGGGAAGTGACGACACATTGTTCACAGATCACTCAGTACCAGGAGTCATAAGGTACGATCTGCGTCCGAGGAAATAGACCTACTGCACGGTTCGGCTGTGCTATCGAGAAAAATCATCAAAGGGCTTGCCTTTTTTGGCCCGATCATTTGTATATAAGGGGATTCTGTTGGCTAGCGTTCGTGAAAGGACTAAGAAGATGCTCGGCCTGGAGGTCGCCAGCAAATAAACTTTGGTGCAAATCGTTTGAAGAGCAATGCCTGAAACCGCTCCCACTCGTACGGAACAGATAAGAGACTGTCTGACCAGCCACGAAAAAGAACAATCGAATGTGTGGGCCCCGAAAACGTACTGTTGTTTAGTGACAATGTTAACTGGTTTTACAATAGTCGTTGCCTTGGGATTCTGGTATCTGGAAGAAGTACATCCGCTTGAAAATGTGTTACCCACTGTTTCTACTCCTTTTGTGCATCTGTACACTCTATCTCCTAGAGACTCTCAGCACAGACAGAGTTACCACAACAACACTCTGCTACTCATTATGAATGCTACACATGCCATTTTTAACAAATGCAATTGTTCGGTCTGTTCGCATTTACCGCAACACAGGGATAAGGGGCTGGGTTGGTATATTCATCCTTTACCTTTGACAACTGCTTGCTATGCTTCTCTTAGAGCACTATTCTTTGGCCGATGGAACGATAGCATCTCAGGGAACTTTAATGGAACTAACCTGAATGATTTTGAGAAACGTGTTCTAATGCCACTGGAATGCTCACTCTTTGCGAATAGGAGCAAGCCTAATTTTGCTTCTATTAGGCCTTCTGACAGACTGTCCCATCCTTTTCAATCTTTGATCTCTTTCAAGATGGCTCCTATAAGCAATAGGGATGCCACACCACCTTCTTATACTGTCAACCACAGCCCTGATTCAGTTTCTTTCTGCATACAGAGGAATGGTACTCAGTCAATGGGTGATTTCAACGGTTGCGCCAACGTTGCGAATTTGACTAGTGAGGACAGACCTTTGTATGTAGGCGAACCTGTCTACTTTGTTTTCGGTAATATAGCATTTCCATGGTTACCCAGAGATTGGCAGGGAACTTGTTATTTAGGGATTCTTTTACCCCGGATATTCATTGCTAGCACTATAGAAGTTTCAAAGGCTCGTCCACGGCGGGACGAGAACGGGGATACTTCAGCACAAATTCTGGGCGATGTAGCTAAATCCGTTGTGCCATTTTGGAGACAAATACTAAACTCAGAAGATATCAGGAGACTAGCGAGAGTACTGGAGAGGACCATCAACTGGACCACTGCCATACTCTATAATATGACGTTAGAACAGAAAGCAATAAGGTTAGTGGCACTTCAGAACCGGATGGCATTAGATGTCATCCTGGCTGAGCGTGGTGGGGTATGTAAATTAGTGGGGTCCGCTTGCTGTGTTTTCGTGCCAGATTCCTCCCCAACGATTTTCAGAGCAATACAAAATCTGCACGTCCTTAGTTCAGAAGTGCATGTTCCCGAGGGAAAGTGGGATCTTAGCGCTTGGTTCTGCGACTTCTTGCGATCTTGGGGATGGAAGTTACTTTCGGTCTTGCTGATTATCTTAGGTATTCTGTTGTTTCTTTGTTGTTGTGTACAATGTCTTCTTGGTAGGTGTTCGATGTTAGGAGGATGTTGTGCACAAGCGATGGGTACATTAGGACACAAGGTATACGTCACAAAGAAAATATCCAATGAATTTGTGCTGAAGGAAATCTCAGTATCTGACCTCATGGCAATTGATATCTCCGATAGTGATTCAGGATGTATGGACATTGAGATGTGGAGTTACGCGTAAAGTGACTAGAAGTAGTTTAGCGCTTGGCTTAGGCCAAAAGGAGGGTTTGTTTAACGGGATATCATATTGCGCCTCCTTTATTGTATATATTGGCCTAAGCCCAGTCGCTCTGCGAAGAAATCCACGTTGCAAAGTTCTGATCTTAGATCGACTTAGCCGCCATTTTAGGTTCATCCGCCATTTTGATTTCTACTCCAAAATCACTCTGTGTTCTAAAATGGTGGACAGTGTTTCCTGCTTGTAACCTAGTTGTCCTGACCTTCGCACAAAAGTTAATGTCTAAACTGCCCGTAGGCCAAATGTTAGGGTTGTGTGATGAGACCTTGTCCTACGTTTAAGCTGTAGATCGAGGATTACCCGCGCCAACAAGTCTGATCCGCGGACATACATCAAATACAATGTTGTGTAAATACTAAATGTGAACACTTGTTGAACTACATTGTATAGGACATGTATTAAGGCTTAATGTTAAATCCGAAGATACACTGTTGCCATTGTGACTTGTTGTACAAACTGGAAATAATCCACATGCATATAGTTGGATAAACTAGAGGTGAACTCTGCATGAACCCTAGACCGAGAATTATTAACTTACAGAGGGGTTGGACATTACGATTGGAAAATGTATAAAAGATGTAAATGTCGAGACGTCCAGTGCCTCTCACTTCTCACACCGAAAGGGCTGGTATTCGCTGTGATGTACTGAGGGCCAGATAGCTATCTGATACTTTGTTTCTTTGTAAACTGTACAGTTATTAAAATAAAGATCTGTGAATCTTCATAAGCCCGTGTTTGGTGTGTTGCCTTTTGGGGTACTCAGCCTCGATATTTTTCTTTGCTTTTACAGAATGTGATGCCATCTGTGAAGTTTGACCCTGCCACTCATGTGCAACTTCCATGCATGTATCCGACCATTGTACAGTGCCCTGATGCCTGTGTTCTGACTCTCCCTGTCTGCAGCGTCGACTGATGAAGAGGGCGGAGACAGTGCTGTGGAGCACAGCGGCAGGGATCCCACCACCAGTCGGAGATGCAAGACCCAGCTCCCCTCCCACGTAGTGATCTCTTCTGGTCCCGCATCAACGGCCGCAGCTGCCAAGAGGAGGTCCAAGAGGCGGAATTTGGAGGTGGGCTCCTCGGCAGCAGTAGGGGCAGCTGAGCCCTATGGAGGAAGATGGCACGGAGTCATCCAGGTTGGTGGGGGGTTCGGTTGAGGAGGAGGCCGTGGAAGGGCCATGCACGGGGCCTGGAGGGGGGATTCCACTGGTGCTAGTGGTGCAGTCCAGGGGCAGGGACAGGAGGCAGCACAGGCCGCCACGGAGGTTGCCTGTGTGTAATCCTGTCCCCGATCCTGTGACTGCATCATCCGGCACCAGCAGGGATGCCTCCGTCCAGACCCATTTTCACGGAGGGGATGCACATACAACAACTGGCCTTCCTCTCCCTGCGGACGTTGCAATCTGTGACCGGATTGAGCCTGTCCTAGTTGGTGTGGCGTTGCGCCAACGTGGGATTCGGGATGACGTGCAGGGTTCTCGTCTGGACCATGCACGTCAATTTGCATCCCTCTTTGGCCGCGTCGACCTACTAGGACAGGTCGTCGGCACTGGGTTCATCCATGTGCTGGAACCTCTTGCGACCCCCCCCTCAACTGAACCCCCTATGCGCCAGTTGTCCTCCGTGCCATCTTCCCGCCCAAGTATCACCTGGGCCCCCTGCAGAGATGCCCCTGAACCAGCGGCCAGGCTGGTAGAGGACACATCCCTGCCACAGTCGGGAGTCGCCCCACCAACTCGACCCCAGCAGATAGGGGACGTGCAGGCATCATCAAGCAGGGCACGTGCACGGCGACCCCCGAGGATTCCATCAGCCTGGAGGCTGTCGTGGTGCCAGAGGCAGTTGCATTGGAGGCAGCAGCAGGCTCAGCATGGGAGCGATCACGGCTTGGGGCCTTCAACATCCCAGGGGCAGGCATTGGCCCGAGGGCAGGAGGACCCAGGATCGGGATTGTCTTCCATGTGCCAGCGTTTGGGCCAGCAGATAGATGCGGAGCGGCGGCGGGCGGAAGAGGCATGGCTCACAATGGTCAGGGCAGAGAACTCCATGCGTCGGGCGCTGAGGTGGGCTGTGTGCCTTGAGGCAACTCGCAGGGAGTTGGAGGAGGCCATGGCTGCATCCCTGCGAGACCACGAGGCCAGGGAAGAGGCCCGCCTCCGGGACATTGAAGTGGAGTTCGATGATGCCCCTGCCTGGGACACTAATGAGTGAGCCATCGGACTAGCCCGCCGCCTTTGTAAATAGTTATGTAGGTGTAGGTTTCCTTTTTATTTTATTTTTTTCTTTGGGGCGCATGGACTATGCCCCTCCTTTTTGTATATAGTTATTTATTAGGTAGGATTTTGGTTAGGTTTTATTTGGATTGTTGGGCTCATGGACCCTTGGATGTTCTTTTGTATATAGTTATGGACCTGGATTTACTTTATTTTTTGAGTCGGGGCTCCCAAGTTCATGGTGCCATGTGGCCTGCCTCCGGGTCATGGTCTGTGGTGATGGGCTGCCTGCGGGTCATGTTCTGGGGTGATGGGCTGCCTCCGGGTCATGGTCTGGGGTGATGGGCTGCCCGTGGGGCATGCCCAGGGGTGTAGGGTGGTCCCCTGTGGTGTGGGCTGCCTGTGGGGCATGTGGAGGTGGGGTGGGGCACACCCGGGAGGGCCCACACACCCAAATTGCAGGTGAAACTCCACACGCACCCCCAGAATACGCGTACCCCGCTCGCGCCAGGCTAATCGCATGTGAAACTCCACACTACCCCCGGAATACGTGTACCCCACTTGCGCCAGGCCAATCGCGTGTGAAGCTCCACGCGCAGCCCCGGAATATGTGTAACCCGCTCATGCCAGGCCAATCGCATGTGAAACTCCACGCGCACCCCAGGAATACGCGTACCCCGCTCGCGCCACAGTGTAGTGGGCCTGTAAACTGGCTCAGGGTTAGCGCGGCCCTTTGCACCAAAATTTTGGATTTCGATGGCTTTTCCTTGCGCAAGAGGCGTTCTTGGGGGCGTAACTGGCGCTGCAGGATGTTCGCTGCACCACGGCTGAAAATGGCCAAGGAAATCCATGAATACGCAGTGCGCCAGAATGCTGTTTAGCGCACACGGCTGGCGCACACTGGCGCATGCTCCCTCTCTGCTCCAGCCGCGTGCGCTGCTTCTGCGCCGAATTCTATGAATGACCCCCAATGATGTTCTCAAAGCATAATGCAAATTAGCAATGATGTGCTATCTAGTTTAAATAGTCATACATCGAAAACACAAAATATTTGGCCCATGTGTGGCACTGTCACTTTTGTTTTATTTTTAAAGTTATTCCTGTGCTACTTGCAAATGCGAAGTGTTGTGTTTTAGGCAAAACATTTTGAAGTAATGTGTACAGTGCATTTAGAGTCTGTAGGGGATGTGAAATAATGGATGCTGTAAACATATGTTAAACGTTTATAGGTGTTCAATATATTTATATAAATATAAGGGGTCACTATATTTTTTAAGATATACGTCTCACGTTTATTTGTTCTATCCAAGGCTTCATTACAACCAGTGCTAAGTCTATTTTCTGCTGAATGAACGAGGCATGAAGCATCTTTCTGCAGCACATGTAAAGCAACTACCATGAACAATTAGTGACGCCACGCACCTGATGCCCGCTGGTATAAATGTTAGAAAGTATAAGGGGGTGTGGCGTGTTCCCCCAGGAAACCTGGTTGATCGTTTTACGCATGCACCATTTCAGCTTCACCAGCCTGTGCGATGAAAGCTGACTCCCAGCACACTATTGTGGTCAGGCACTTATTCCCACGCTGCCCTCTAGGGCTGTTCGAGCCGTAGTGGCCAAATGGGACGATTTGCCATTAACGTTAATTTTATCTCCCAAAAACAGAGTAATTCTGTGTCTGAATGAAAATGTAGGTCATTGTCATGGGGACACTAATAAGCATAGTCAGAGATGGCGTGGAGAGAAGAAAGCGTAGTGAGATCATCCCGGCAATGGGTCTGTTTGAAAGACCTTTTGGCTTTGCTGAGGCAATGATGGTCGATATTTGTATTTATTTATTTTATATTTAATTGTGTTATGGTTTCACAAAACACCTCAAGGAAACCTTTCACGGAAAAGCGATGGCATACTATAAAAGAAAAAAGAAAATAATTCCAAGAGCTTAAAAACAATACGTACAAAATTAAATTGGTTTAAAATCCTTACATATTTGATATAAAACGCAGATACTATGATCTCTATTAGGTCTTAGATGCCAATATTATTTGGACACAATTCTGGGTAATGTTAACAATCTGGGAACTTTGTTGCCCGTCCTTTAGGCGCGTCCATAGTTGTTCAGAAGCTACTGATGCTGGGTTAGTAACGAATGTGGAAAAATGGTATAGTCTCAGGTCAACCGTTTGTTCACAATCCATGAGCAAATGTTTCAGTGTTTTCAACTTAAGAGTTGCAAAGCCTGCAAATTCGAACTGTGAGATTGTACCTGGGGCTAATTACTGCCAAAGCAGGTGCGAGATTCAATATGAACCTCAGATAGATCGCCTACTCTTTGGACAAGTTCATTTTCAAAAAGGTAGCAGGCGCTCCTTTCCGGAG
Source organism: Ambystoma mexicanum (assembly GCF_040938575.1). NCBI lineage: Eukaryota > Metazoa > Chordata > Amphibia > Caudata > Ambystomatidae > Ambystoma > Ambystoma mexicanum. The sequence continues at coordinate 837,575,239 of NC_090923.1, forward strand.
AGAACATGGCCTGAAAACGTGTTCTGTGGTTTTTTTCCCACTTTGAGAGTTCGCAGCCATCGCTTTTTACTCACTGTACCTTTCAGAGATGGGAAATATCCATTTGCATATCAGTCTTTGTCCCGCCCACATGGACAGTCCAGCACCGAAATTCTATGGCAATTCCTTCTGAACAAGAGTACCAACAGCAACCCCATACACATGTTTCAGCCTTGTTGGGCCTCATCAGTGTGGTGGGGCTGTGCCTCTCCGAGCACAGTGAGCAGGGAGTCCACGTCTGGGTTCCCCCAGGTAACTCAGGGTGATCAACCCCAAGCTCCTTGTAAAACATTTTCAAAAAGGTAGCAGGCTCCCCTCCCCAGAAAGAACATGGCTTGATAACCTGTTCTGTGGTTTTTTCCCACTTTGAGAGTTCGCAGCCATCACCTTTTGCTCACTCTACCTTTCAGAGATGGGAAATAACCATTTGCATATCAGTCTTTGTCCCGCCCACATGGACAGTCCAGCACCGAAATGCTATGGCAACTCCTTCTGAACAAGAGTACCAACAGCAACCCCATACACGTGTTTCAGCCTTGTTGGACCTCCTCAGTGAGGTGGAGCTGTGCCTCTCTGAGCACAGTGAGCAGGGAGTTCACGCCTGGGTTCCCCCAGGCAACTCAGGGTGACCTACCCCAAGCTCCTTGTAAAACATTTTCAAAAAGGTAGCAGGCACCTCTCTCCTGAGAGAACATGGCATGATATCCTGTTCTGTGTTTTTGTTCCCACTTTGAGAGTTCGCAGCCATCACTTTTTGCTCACTGTACCTTTCAGAGATGGGAAATATACATTTGCATATCAGTCTTTGTCCCGCCCACATGGACAGTCCAGCACCGAAATTCTATGGCAATTCCTTCTGAACAAGAGTACCAACAGCAACCCCATACACGTGTTTCAGACTTGTTGGGCCTCATCAGTGACGTGGGGCTGTGCCTCTCCGAGCACAGTGAGCAGGGAATCCATGTCTGGGTTTCCCCAAGTAACTCAGGGTGATCTACCCCAAGCTCCTTGTAAAACATTTCAAAAAGGTAGCAGGCACCTCTCTCCAGAGAGAACATGGCATGATATCCTGTTCTGTGTTTTTTTTCCCACTTTGAGAGTTCGCAGGCATCACCTTTTGCTCACTGTACCTTTCACAGATGGGAAACATCCATTTGCATATCAGTCTTTGTCCCACCCACATGGGCAGTCCAGCAACGCAATACTATTGCAATTCCTTCTGAACAGGAGTACCAACAGCAACCTCATACCCGTGTTTCAGCCTTGTTGGAGCTCAGCAGTGAGGTGGAGCTGTGCATCTCTGAGCACAGTGAGCAGGGAGTCCACGTCTGGGTTCCCCAGGTAACTCAGGGTGACCAACCCCAAGCTCCTTGTAAAACATTTTCAAAAATGTAGCAGGCACCCCTCCCCAGAAAGAACATGGCTTGATAACCTGTTCTGTGGTTTTTTCCCACTTTAAGAGTTCGCAGCCATCACCTTTTGCTCACTGTACCTTTCACAGATGGGAATTATTAATTTGCATATCAGTCTTTGTCCCGCCCACATGGGCTGTCCAGCACCGAAATACTATGGCAATTCCTTATGAACAAGAGTACCAACAGCAACCCCATACACGTGTTTCAGCCTTGTTGGACCTCCTCAGTGAGGTGGAGCTGTGCCTCTCTGAGCACAGTGAGCAGGGAGTTCACGCCTGGGTTCCCCCAGGCAACTCAGGGTGACCTACCCCAAGCTCCTTGTAAAACATTTTCAAAAAGGTAGCAGGCACCTCTCTCCTGAGAGAACATGGCATGATATCCTGTTCTGTGTTTTTTTTCCCACTTTGAGAGTTCACAGCCATCACTTTTTGCTCACTGTACCTTTCAGAGATGGGAAATATACATTTGCATATCAGTCTTTGTCCCGCCCACATGGACAGTCCAGCACCGAAATTCTATGGCAATTCCTTCTGAACAAGAGTACCAACAGCAACCCCATACACGTGTTTCAGACTTGTTGGGCCTCATCAGTGAGGTGGGGCTGTGCCTCTCCGAGCACAGTGAGCAGGGAATCCATGTCTGGGTTTCCCCAAGTAACTCAGGGTGACCTACCCCAAGCTCCTTGTAAAACATTTTCAAAAAGGTAGCATGCACCTCTCTCCTGAGAGAATATGGCATGATATCCTGTTCTGTGTTTTTTTTCCCACTTTGAGAGTTCGCAGCCATCACTTTTTGCTCACTGTACCTTTCAGAGATGGGAAATATACATTTGCATATCAGTCTTTGTCCCGCCCACATGGACAGTCCAGCACCGAAATTCTATGGCAATTCCTTCTGAACAAGAGTACCAACAGCAACCCCATACACGTGTTTCAGACTTGTTGGGCCTCATCAGTGAGGTGGGGCTGTGCCTCTCCGAGCACAGTGAGCAGGGAATCCATGTCTGGGTTTCCCCAAGTAACTCAGGGTGACCTACCCCAAGCTCCTTGTAAAACATTTCAAAAAGGTAGCAGGCACCTGTCTCCAGAGAGAACATGGCATGATATCCTGTTCTGTGTTTTTTTTCCCACTTTGAGAGTTCGCAGGCATCACCTTTTGCTCACTGTACCTTTCACAGATGGGAAACATCCATTTGCATATCAGTCTTTGTCCCACCCACATGGGCAGTCCAGCAACACAATACTATTGCAATTCCTTCTGAACAAGAGTACCAACAGCAACCTCATACCCGTGTTTCAGCCTTGTTGGAGCTCATCAGTGAGGTGGAGTGAGCAGGGAGTCCACGTCTGGGTTCCCCAGGTAACTCAGGGTGACCAACCCCAAGCTCCTTGTAAAACATTTTCAAAAAGGTAGCAGGCACCCCTCCCCAGAAAGAACATGGCTTGATAACCTGTTCTGTGGTTTTTTCCCACTTTAAGAGTTCGCAGCCATCACCTTTTGCTCACTGTACCTTTCACAGATGGGAATTATTAATTTGCATATCAGTCTTTGTCCCTCCCACATGGGCTGTCCAGCACCGAAATGCTATGGCAATTCCTTATGAACAAGAGTACCAACAGTAAGCCCATACACGTGTTTCAGCCTTGTTGGACATCATCAGTGAGGTAGAGCTGTGCCTCTCTGAGCACAATGAGCAGGGAGTCCACGTCTTGGTTCCCCAAGGTAAATCAGGGTGACCAACTCCAAGCTCCTTGTAAAACATTTTCAAAAAGGTAGCAGGCGCCCCTCTCCAGAAAGAACATGGCATGATAACCTGTTCTGTGTTTTTTTCCCACTTTGAGAGTTCACAGCAATCTGAGCAAGGGTATTATTCAATTAGATAACTGGAAAGTCTACCCCTTTTTTTCCAAAGTGTGTATTCTTTAAATGGGGTGTATTGTTGGTCCTATCAGTGGTCCTTGTTGTCCCTGTCTCTCATTAATGGGCCCCCCTAGCCTCCTATAAGGTTGCAATCACACACACCTTGTCTGCCTCACCCGCCTCACCCTCCGTTCCATGCACAAATAGGCAGTGGTACTATCCATATTATCCATGCACCATTCCCTATCACCTCCCTAAACCAGCACCCTCACTTACCTGTACATATCAGCTGCTCCTCAGATCCTGTACCAGCCCATAACCTTCCCCCCCAGTAACATGGAAGACAGGCTAGCCTGAAAGAAACAATGGACTTTGGGCACCAGATTTGGCCAACATTCGCTCACCGAATTCATTCTTCAGTGATTAGATAGCCATTAAGATAGCTCAGCGGATTGCACGTTCGCTGCTGTGATCTATGTGTTATCCGCAGGTCGCCGGCTCGAATCCCGGCAGGGCCAACTCTGCCTTCCATCCTTCTGAGGTCGATTAATAAGCACCAACCTCAGTTGCGATGCTTTGTGTAAATATGTTCTATTTACAGTGCTCAGGCATAGCGCTATATAAAAATAAACAAATCAAATCATGAGGTGTGTGGGGATTCCAAGGTTATGCATAAACCCAATGTATTCACTGAACAAAGTTCACAGTGCAGAAGGTAGGGGGAGAAAGTGGACCAGATGTACAGCATCAATTTCAGGGCGTTCTTATTTCTACTCTCTAATCGCTAACACCTCCTCTTTTTACCAGCATTTGACTTGTCCCCCCTCAAGCGTGAGATATTTGGATGAGAATGAAAACAGGAATGAGGTGGATGACTGAGACCTGAGAAGAAGGCGTAAGGAGTAGGAATGGGGATGTGTTAAAATGTTCACAGATGATCTCATTTTACGACATTCTCCTTTCTCATAGTCATGCTTGCTTCTCACTCTTCAGCCATCCTCCTCACTCACATGCGTTCGATCCTACTCCTCATTTATCCTCATTCTCACTTTCCAGCCACCCTCTTCCCTCATAGTTTTCTCCATTCTTGAACATACCTCCTACCTTATTCATAGCTCCTCAATGTCCCTCAGGCATTAAAATGAAAAAAAGCAGAGACATTCTACACAACTCAAGGCTTTCTGCACTGTACACTTGGAAATCGTGTCAATCTCAAACTATTTAGAACACCAAAACAATTCAAGACAATACATCATACATTACACTTCATACATATAAGAATACAAATATTTTCAGTGCAAAACGTTGTTAAAGGGACGTTATGGTTGCAAGGCAAAAACTTAAATACAAAGAAATTCACCAGTGATGGTAAGCAGCACAACCATAAACTGCGCCCTGCCATGCACTGCTCATACTAACACACATGACATCAAAGATTACTTCACAAATTCCACGATTTTAGATATTGTCTTAATGTCTCTTTTACAACGTTATTTCACTGAATTTCATAGGTTTTTACCAGTGCAGCTTAATTTACTAGCAACTTAATAAGTTCTCTTTACAAACTATGTACTTAATAATCATACTCTTCCCCATATATTAGGTGCAATGCCCAAATACAGTATTTCTAGTCTGCGGACATACCTGCAGACAGGTGACCTCAATATTACCCAAAGCCATGGAGGGATACACTATTCTTTATTTATTTTACATAACATAATATTTTTAAAAATCACAGCAAAAACAATATACGCATTCTTGAACACAACATGTTTTACGCCCTTTACAAGTTTGGAAATTGAAATACTGTTTTCAAAATGGTAACACAATATCATGGATTGCACCATGAATTAAGGGAAACTGTACACCCTGCATAAACAATTTACTTCAACACCTGACTGGCACTGAGGCACAACATTTATTTCATGGAGGAAAATAATTTAAAAATGTCAATAGTACCTTTTAATCTCATTTATACACATGCACTATGTAATTGCAATACGTGTGTGAAAATGTTATATGACTAAACATAAACATTGTATATTGTAATAGAAATGGCAAGCACTCTGGAATGGTTGGAATTATGATTCACAAAAAAGATATAAATGAAGAAAAAGAACCTACTAATGGTAAATTATTTTGTATTTTTCACACAATAAAACAGTTCTGTTACTTATATATAAACTATTACATTCAATGTATTATACTTCACAAACTAGAATGACAAGAATAACCCAATGAAAATCATCAAGACAAAAAAGAACATGTTGATGCCAGTGGCGTCGCTAGAGGAGACACTGGGGGGGCCAGCCCCCCCCTGTGAAATGCTGTGCCCCCTCTTGTGCCCCTACCTAAAATGAGCAGTGACCATGTTCTCCCCCTACTTTTGTCTGTGCCCTCCCTACTTTTGTCTTTGGCCCCCTCTGTGCCCCTCCTAAATTTGATTCGTGGCGACGCCACTGGTTGATGCTAGATTGCAAAATATAGAAAATCTTGTGACCAATTATGTATATATTCTAATCAAATTAAAAATCAAGTTGCTGAGCTTTGTATATATATTAAAATGTATGTAATTAGACATATTGTTTTTCATTGCCCTACTTGTTCCTGTGTCTCTTTATTGCATCAATCATCCCAATCATTCCAAGAGGATATTACTGATCAACAGTTCGATCAGATCCCTTCTTCACCCAATCATGCATATATACCTGCCAATTCCCCTACTTTTGTTTCCCACAGTGACTCTCCCTCTTATCATAATTAAATATAATGTAAATATTTGTAAACATTTTTTTAAAGCCACAATTTGATGTATATGTTCTCTTTTTCATGTCTGCAACAAAGCACCAAAGTGACATCACGTGGGTGCCCTGGTATTTGCAAACCGGCTGCCATCTATGAGGTGCCATGATGCACTTTTAAATGGTTTGTGGACTTTTGAGCACAGTTGCGGTCAACACAGCGCCCCGGGGTGAGGTCACCTGGGCGCATTGACGCCCGTGAACATACCACTGTGTACGTGATGCCATGACACACTTTTAATTAGTTTTTGGACTTCAGAGCGAAGCCATGACTGTTACAGCACACCAGACTGACTTCACCTGGGTGAGGTAACCTTTGTGAACATCGGGACATGGTTGCACACAGCCACGGACTTCCTGACATGACTGTGCCCATACGGCATGATGACATGTCCACGGTCAATGTCCGTGCTTCGCAGACATTTTTAAATCCATTGTGCGCCCATCCTACTAACTCTCAGTTGAAACTGTACCTTGTGGGATGTATTTACCCATGCATCCGAGCCCTACCTCAAAACTGTGCAGTACTGACATGAAAACATCATGATGGCCAGAGCTTCCCAGAAAATGCCCAGGGAAATGCATGAAGAATAGGCTGCCACTCATTTTTGCCGATGTTATGGGCACAGAAGGACACTGCCTAAAACCACCATTGGACTACCCACACAGTAGTCTGAAACCATTGGGAGTGGCAATGCTGATTGCCAAAAGCAAACCCATAACTGTTGGGAATCCATTTTCTTAAATCCCAAAAAGGGGTGCAGTACCAGTACTCACCACTATCAGAAAGCCGGCGTTTTAAAACCACCAGATTTTGTGTAAAACTGAATAAATGAACCCAAAACATGCCAAAGAAAGCCTTACTGAGAGGTGGATCCAATGTAAAGTTATATTCTGAAGTGACTTGAAGGTTTATAACAAGACTGGCTGAGCTGTGGATTTCAGCAGTTTAAGTAAATTTGGACTGAAAGACACTAAAAATCTAAATGTTTAAAAGAAATGAGTGACCTACTTTGAGTGTCACATAGGTTTCAATTGTTTAAATGTCATAGTTTTAAACTTAGAATCAGCATTCTAGCTGCATATGTACACATTGTCTTGACTTAAACTGGGTAACAAAAAGTGACATTTTATCTGAAACCTGGCTTAAGGAACTGAATTCTGCCTGGCAACTACCCCCCATCAGGAGTGAAACTTGAGTCACAGCTGTATTCCCAGGCCTATCTGCCTTTTGCTGGCCACACTAAGGATATGCCATCTCTCTGATAATTGAATTAAGGGGAGCCCCCACAGAATACAGGAGCTCTGAACAAAGCCCTGTCCTGACTCAGGCAAAGGTTTTATTACGGGGGCTGTAAAAGTAGCTTCCTCCTGAAGCAAAGGGGAGGAGCACTGCCTGTGAGAGCAAGCTGGCTTGGCAGAACTGGAAAAACCAGAAATTCAACCTTGTGCTGGGGGAAAACCACACCCCTTTGGGGCCAGAACATAACTCTAAAAAGATGAATAACTCATAGAGCGGACATGTGAACATTTTATAAATGATACCATAATTCTTGTGATTTTTCTGCCCACATTTTAAGAGGTTTTTAGAACCGGTGGTATGTTCAGGGGAGTTTTAGCGGAAAAGAGGATATTACTCAAAATGTGTGCATGTGAAAAATCTGACACTTCATCAACTATAGTCCATACTCCTTGCGCACATGTGTGTAAATTTGGGGTAATGTCTGGTATTGCAAACCAGTTAAAAAGTGCAAAATATTGCCATTTCTGAATGCAAGCTCCCAGGAAGAGCAGAGTTTGAACAGGGGATACCTCCTGTGATATGTGAGGGGTGCATATGATTTTAAAACAATATGTACCTCTGCAAATATGTATTTGGTTCAAATCTAGATTTGTGTGTAAGTTGACAGGAGGAGTGGACTTTCTGCAGGCTGTAAAATGACATCACTCTGACACAATTTAGCTCCCCCAATCAGGGGAGAAATGAAAGCTTGGCCAATGATAAGTGGAGAGGGGTAGGGTCTAGTGATGCTGCACACCCACCCATAAAAAAAACACATAAAAGCAGACAGACAGGACAGATAGGGGCCTTCAAATCCATTTGCTGCGGGACGCTCTGCTGGAAAATCCATACTTTGCCTCCATCAACCTTCAGAGAGCAGACATAGAGACTTCAAATCTATCAAATCTCCACAATCCAGAGAGAGAGCTGACCCAGATCACTGTGAAGTGCAGAGACCAGAGTCCAGTCTAAAACCTGACCAGATCCGTGGCGAGGCCCATTTCATTCAAGAATATAGAGTGAGTACCTAGCAAAACTGTGCAGAACCAATCTCTTAGTTAAAATAATATAATTCAAGCTATTTTAATCTAAGTAGAACTGCCTCCTAACTGTCACCTGTCATTTGTAAAGCTGTCACTTGTCATTTTCTATTTGCAAGCTGCACTTGTCTTTTTGAACTTTAACATTCCAAATCTGAAAAACGACCTTTATTTAATCGCTCATATCTCCGTGACCGTTTGTGCTAGAGACTTGCAGTAACTTTCCTCTGAAAGCTGAGAATCGTGGCTTCCCTACGAACCTAGAAACGCATTCCTACCCCCTATAGTTTTGCCGTAATCGTGAAAAACGCACTCGCGAATTTTGCCGCGATTTGCACATTTCTCCACGTGTGAAAACAGAAGCTTCTTGCTTTCATTTGCCAAAAATTCGTTTAACCTGCTAGTTACACCCTAGGACATTGCTAAAGTAAGCCTGCAACTAATTTAAACCAACTAATACTCAACCTGAACTCCTAGAGGGAATTAAAAGCATTTTAGCATATTTTTTTCTACATTGCCAGCACATTTAAAAGCATTTGGGCCTGTGTTTCCAACTTCTGTAGTCTAAGCTTGCTGGGGTTAACTGAATCACATTTAATTGCATTTCTGAGAACTGTGTGCCTTCCTTCCATTTCCTTGTATTGCATAAAAGGGGGGGGGTTGAATTGTCCAAGAAAGTGATTACATTGTCTTTGCTGAAATCCTATCAAGTTATTTTCTTTACTGCATTTCATTCCACATTGCATCCATTTGAAACCATAAACGTATTGTTGCTATCTTATCCATTTCATGTCAACTCCTTAGTGATTATCAAGAAGTGTGCTAGTGCCAGATTCTCCGTTGTTAATCTTTATCATCTCAGATTAAGTGTGATATTCAATTATTAATTTATTATAAAGTGTGATAGATATATATTGCTTTACTTCTCAAATAAACCTTTTAACTTGCAAAACAGAACTACTTCTTGGCTCAGTGGGGTCAGGGGGATTCTGAGAGAGGGGTGTTATATAGGGGTAGTCATCCAGAACGCATGAACTGGACATAAAGATATATCAATAAGGGTTTTCATTCAGTATTCTAGACTAGGCGTTGACTTGGCTGTAGTGCTGAATTGAATCCTCTTACAAATTGGGGGCTCGTGCCAGACGTTTGGGTTAGATCTACCATTTGTGCAGATTAATACAGCGTGCCAGCTGACCAGATACACATATCCGGTCGGATCACCACGCTGTGTTACGCTGTAAAGCACTCCTCATAGGAACGCTCTAAGAAAAAGGTCTGTTTTGCAAAAATAAAATACAAATTTCTGTAAGTCAGGACAGAGACCAAGCTCTAGAATGACGACCTTAGTAGACATGAAAATAGCCAGAGAGCACCTCTTACATAAACTATTTGTGAGAGGTGAATGGACTGAACAGGGCCAGGATGCCTGGTTGCAGGCCATCACGCGACAGGTCACTGAAACAGGGTCAGACCTATGGAGAGATCAGGGTCCATTACATGTGGCCCTGAGTGAACTATATATGGCTCCTAAAGCCAAAGATGAACACAATAAGATTGCCAGGGTAGCGGCATATTTATATTTACATATGGGAGCCAAGCAGGACAAATGTGCTGAAGGCCAAGATCTGGCGAATAGGCAACTGCTGGCATTAGAGAAGGCCCGATCTGATCTGGCCTCTTCTGAGCAGAGGCTGCAGAGGAGCCAGGAGTCAGAAAATGATAGTAGGCAATATATCATTAAAATAAAAGAGGATATGGGCATCCTACAACAGGAAAAGACAGACCAGGATACCAGATTTTTGGCCTTGCAGAAGGAGCATCAAGACAGTTTGGACTCCTTACTGCAGAACCAGAAAAAGTTGGAGCAACAGATCAATTTCAACAGGGCATGCGCGGAGCAGGTAGTCACCCTGCAAAGCCAGCTAGATAGAGAGAAAGAGGAGAGAAATAAACTGATTCTGAAAGACCTGGATACCCAGGCAGAGTTTGATGAGGAGCGCCAAAAAGCTGGTGCCTTTCAACGACAGAGGGACGACCTGGCAGCACAGATGCAGGCTCTCAGTCAGGAAAGAGACACTTTAGGCCAGGAAGTCTGCCACTTAAAAAAGGAAATTGAAGAAAATCACCTGGCCCTCCAGGGGCTGGGTGACCTCCAAAAAGAAAACCAGAACTTGGTAGAGCACACCAGAAGGGTGGAAGATGCTCTGGCAAGAAAGGAGCAGGCCAGTAGGGATGGGACTCAGGAGGTAAACCTCCTGCAGCAAAGACTGGCCCAGTTCTCCAGGACCAACCAGGAAGCACAGAGGGAAAATGAGGCCCTCTGTCAACACAATGATAGGCTCCAACAACAGGTAGCGATGCAGGAGAGACTGATAGAGTCTAGTAAGGCCTTGACTGAGAAACTGAAAGCACAAATGCAGGCTCTTGCATTGCAACAGGGAGCAGGGGCGGATAGAGATGAGGTCCGCTGGGAAAGAGAGACTCCTGACCATAACCTCAGGAGCCCTAACACCAGGGGCCTTCATCTCTCCCAGTCCCTGGACTCTACCACCCCCATGTCCCCTGGCGCACATGAGCACAGGGCCACAGGGATGGCAGATTACTATCCAGCTAAAAGTATGGGGCTCATAGGCCAGTACCACTCAGGAATGGAGGGGTGGGCATCCGGGTATGGGCACCCAAGTACAGTACAGTTCAGTGGGGAACCCCAGGAGAGTAGGCCCAATAAGGGCATCCTGAAAACCTCTGCCCAGTTAGGTCAGTGGGGGGGGGGTACCCAGCAAATCCTGGCAGCAAGGAGGGATCTGAAGACTCCTCTGAGCGGTACAGGACACAGGAGACCAGGTCCCCACATTCTGCCAGCCATTCCCAGGCTCGCAGAATCCGGGAAAACCTGGAAGAACAGACAGGAACCTCTGGGAGCAGTGCCTCTGAGTCAGAGGATGAATGGACAAGGGTTACCCGAACCAAAAAGGCCAATAAGGCAAAAAGGGCCTTGCTTAAGGACCCCTTAAAGCAGATTAAGGCGATCAGGAGCGTCATCACGCCTTACCATAAGAACGCTAAGTATTCTGTTTGGGAGCACTTAGAGTTGTTTGAGCAAATGATGGAGACTTTCCATTTGAAGGACAGCCAAAGCTGTATTCAATATGTAAAGTGGACCTTCTCCCCGGAATACTCCAGTTTCTTTGCGGGGCTGGAGGACCAAAATCATTTAAGATGGTCCACCTATAAGGCGGCCATCTTGAAACATTTTTCCATTCATAGAAATCCTCAAGAGGCTCGCAAGGCAGCCTACAATTTGCAATGTGGGGAGGATCAGGCCCCACAAGAATTTGTGCAAGAACTGAAACGTGCTTTTGCGCAGACCACCAGAAGGCTGCGCACAGACAGTAGAGAATTCATTAATACATTTTTTCATGCCTTGCCCAAATACATAATGACCCAGCTTGTGAGGGATTTTCACGAGAAAAGATCTTTAGACTGGGTCATTGAACAGGCTACCCGGATCTATGAGGTGCAGAAACCGGTAGATAGCAAAAGTAATGCCCAGAAAAACCCCAAAGCCAACAGCACCCCTGCTGCTGCCAAGGTGGCAGAGGTAAAGGTCACCCCCGTTTTGGATTTGGAGATGGGGGGGCCTAAAAACCTACCTGCACCTAATAATGCTAGGCCCAGGAGGTCCTCGGGTCAGTCACAGACAGGGAGCCAAGGAGGCAGCCCCACAAAAGGGGTCCCTCGCTCTCCTGATTATGTAAGTCCCCGTTACAAGGGAAATCGACCCATCCTGGGTTATGTGTGGACTCCCCCAGCCCAAGGGGGGGGATCCAACCGAGCACCGAACCCAGGGAACTTCCCTCCAAACGTTCCACAGGAGGGCAGAAATTTACCAAACCCTGGGCAGAACTTTTTCCCCAGATATCCACCCGACTTTCAGCCCCAAAACCATCCATCCTTCTTTCCCCAATTCCCTGAGCCCAGACCACTGAATCCGGGAGAGGGGAGGCCAAGGGTGGAGGGGTATCCAAATCTTCCCAACCAGGGGTACTACCAAAGAAGGGATAGCTACCCGTCCCGGGATCAGCCCAGGGGAGAAAACAGGGCCCCGTATCAGCCTGAGCGGGTTTCCCAGTTAGAGCGCCAGGTTCAACACATGGCGCGGGATCTGGGTCACATAATGAGGGCGCAGCAGAACCCTCAGATCGGCATGCCGGCGCAGAATGCACCCAATTCTGGACCTGGTGCCCCAGAACAATGACGGGGGCAGCACCCCGATAACTCATCGGTTCCCAGGGAGGAGGCACAAAGGGAAGGGGGGTGTAAAGCCTTGGAGGAAGCTTCCTTCCTCACTTGTAAACAGCCCCTGGAAACCCAGGAACCGGAAACAAAATCTCTTGCCCCTGAAAGTCTGCCTCCTAAGGAGCAGAGGGGGGGTAGGAGAAACAAAAGACCCAAACAGACTCAGTTTGAGGAGGAGGTACAGATCTTCCAATTTGAGGGAGAGGGATCCTCAGAGGATCCTGGGAAAAGGATCTTCTCCTTCAGAAATGGGGCAACTCCTCCCAAAGAAAAATGGGTCCCTAGGGATGCAAATCCAGACTGGGGAGATGGGGAGACTGAGCTACCGCCGCCCACCATCTCATCCCAGAACCAACAGCAAGAAAATCCCCTGGTTCAAACCCATCCTGGTGACTGCCTCCAAAAAGGGGGGGGGGGGGCGGCCCGGAACCGGAGCCAGGGGAACCCACAATGGCTCTGATCTCCAGTTGCCAAATTTTTCTTTCAGATTCCCAAGGCTCTCCACAGAATTCCGCCCAAATCTCTTCTCTCGCCATGTCCAAAACCAGAACATTAGCCCACCAGTTGTCCAAAAATGTACATTATCTGTGCCCCCTTGAGGAGAAGGAGGGAAGATATTATGCCCCGGTACAAGTACAGGGGCAGGGTACAATCTCAGCGCTGGTGGACACTGGATCTGAAGCTACCCTTCTGTCCAGAAGGGCCTTTGATGAACTGAATGCAGGAAGGGGGGAGAATTATCGTATTCCTCTCACCTCTCTTCCTGGACAACTCCAGAACTTCGACGGGAAGGAAATTCCCGTTGAGGGGACGGCAGATTTGGACATGAAAATTGGGCGACATAAGTTGAAACACCCGGTCATAGTTGTGACCCCAGAGGCCACCCCTTGTTTACTAGGGAATGACCTCCTGAGAAGGTTGTCACCCCTAATAGATTGCGTTAACAAGGTCCTCTGGACCCAGACTAGCCGACCAATAAAATTAAAACAGAGTGTCAACCATGTTAGTTTAAACGGCACCTGCCACATGGTTGAACAAAAATCTGACCAAGTAGAATTTCACTTCCAGAATAGCCAAATTCCAGACGTGACAGTAATAGCAGTAGGACAACAGACTGGTGATGGAGGGTCCTCTCTATTTCTGAAAATCAACCTTCCTTCCAGTCTAAAGTGGTACTCCACGCTGGAAGGAAACACTCTGAGATTCTATACTAATCCACAATCAGAAACTCCCACTCCTATAGTCCAGAAAGATGTGAAATCAGCTCAGAGCCTGGCTGATATTCAGCAAATTGGAGAGCAGTTGTTCATCCCTGTCCAATTAAATGATGGGAAGGACTCTGTTCTCGCTCGAGTGTGTGTGAACAACGGTAAGAGCTTCATCAGCGAAGCCATGTTCCGCCAACTCCCAAAAGATCCAGCCATTCCCACCTTCAAACTGATAGACAAATGGGAAATGGACCTGGAAGCACCTAATTCCAAACATCTCCTGCCAAGCAGGTGTATGCTCAAAATCTCCATAGGCAACAAGAGCATAGTCCATAATTGTTGGGTTGTGCGAGACGTCACTGCCGCCTTTTACTTAGGCAGTGACATTCTCAATCGCTTTGCCATTAGTTTGGACCTAATAAACTTCAAAGCTTGGTCCCGATTAGCGGATAATCCCATGGGCTTTGATGATACAGAAAAAGCATTTAGGTCAGCTCAATTGCTACCTTATGCAGTTGAAATTCAGATCAAAGAGGAAGTCACCATCCCCGAAAGGACCCGACAATTCTCCCTGGAAGTGAAAGTTAAAAGAGGACAATATTTGCAAAACCCTGATGCTTACATACATCTAAATGCTACTCTCCAACAGCAAGGGTTGGGGGTAAACCCAACTCCATTAGTCAACATAGAACATGACACCATTCCAATAGAGGTGGATAACAGCGACTTAAAGAGTATTACTCTAGCCGCAGGCACCATTATTGGAATGGCGGTTGATGACCGACATTTCTCCATTGATCTTGGAAATGAACTGTTAGGACCAATCCCCAAGGACTGTTTTGACAGTGACAGTGAGGACAAAACAACACCAGACAGGATTTTTAGCCGGCATGGGGGGAACTTCCTGGTGTACACTTCCTGCCCCTATGGTAAGGAAGATGTGACTTGTGACTTCAGGAGGGATGAGGTGATTTTCCAGGTCCATGAGGGCTGCCTTTCCCACCTGAAGCCTCCAGTCCAAATCAGCACTCTGACCAGGGACTTCTCCACCCAGCTGGAGGAGGCCGCTGAATTAGCCAAACCAGAAGTCTTTCCAGGCTTCAGGCAGATGGTGGAAGAGAGAGTCAACCTAGCTAATGCCTGTGTGACTCTGGAACAAAAGCAAAAGTTGAAACAAGTTTTCTTGGATTTCCAAGATCTCTTTGCGGTAGACTCATATGACTGTGGTCGCACCGACATCCACACAACCACAATCCCCACAGACCCTGGCATGACTCCTGTGTTTGTGAAGCAATATCGCTTGCCTCTCGCATCAATGGAGTCCCTTACTGAAATAATTAAGAACCTTGAGTCCCGGGGAATAATCCGTCCAGTCCACAGCACCTTCAATAATCCGGTGCTGGGAATATTAAAGCCAAACGGCCAGTGGAGACTCTGTGCTGACCTTAGGGAGCTCAACAAACGGGTCCATACTTCCCGATGGCCTCTGCCCTACATTGACCAAGGGCTGGCCCAGATCCAGGGGTCACAGGTATTCACTGCAATAGACCTGACCAATGGATACTGGACTGTGCCTGTCAGCAGGGAGGACCAATACAAACTGGCTTTTACCTTTGGGGGCCAGCAGTACACATGGACCCGGACTCCCTTCGGATACCTTAACTCCGGTAATGAGTTCAATATTTTCCTACATAAGGCCATGCCAGACCTGGGTGCGAGGGGTAACCTGGCTTATGTAGATGATGTCCTCAACAAAAGTTCATCTGTGGAGGAACACATAGCGGAGATCCGTTATGTTCTGACGCAGTTGAGGGCCGCCGGAGCAAAACTTTCCTTTCAGAAAGCACAGTGGTGTAGAACCCGTGTTAATTTCTTGGGGCATGAGATTACTGCTCAGGGCCTCTGTCCCCAGGAAAAGAAAGTGGAAGCCCTTCAGAAACTGAAAGACCCCACAACTCTGCGGGAACTAAGGAGCCTCCTTTGACTGACTAATTACAGCAGAAAGTTCATTGAGGGCTACGCAGAGATCACCAGACCCCTGATTCATCTCCTGAAGGAGGGGGTCAAGTGGGAATGGGGTCCAGAACAAGCCGAGGCAGTAAGACAACTCAAAAGAAGCCTCTCACAAGCGCCTTGCCTAGTTTACCCTGTCAGAAACAAGGACTTCTTCCTGGAGACGGGGTTCTCTAATACGTGCTTGACGGCAGTATTATACCAAAAGCATGACAAGGTCAATAAAGTAATCTCCTATGCGAGCAAAACTTTATCCTCTGTGGAGGAAAAATTCAACGATTGTGAGAAGGCACTCCTGGCAACGGTGTGGGCATTGAAGAATTACCGCCCGTTTATCCAGGGGGAACACATCATAGTGGAGACTCCACACCAGCCTCTGCAATATCTCCAAAGCGACAGAATCCGGGCCGGAAATGTGAGTAATTCCCGAATTACTTCCTGGATTCTGTCAATGCAAGGCTTTCCTGTGGAGGTCAGATATGGCCAAAACAAGAAGAGTCCCCTCGCGCAAGGTCTGGCTGACTTGCATGATTGTGCCAGAGAAAACTGTCTCGAGGAGGAAAGTCTAAAAATCAAGGACAACATTGGAGGCATACCTTAATTCCCCACACAAAGTCTTTGAAGAGGACAAGTGTGAGGGAATGCCCACTGTCTATGTGGATGGATGATCTTACCATGTTCACAACGTCGGGGAGAAAGAACTGGTGGCCGGTGTAGGGAATGCATGGGTGAATGAGTCCCCAGAACCCTCCGCTGGATACAAAATTGGTCCCCGAAGTAGTCAGGTGGCAGAATTGATGGCTGTGCATCAGGCCATCCTCACTGCTCTCCAGCATCAACTCCACGAACTGGTCATAATCACAGATTCGGATTATGTACGGAACGGGTTCGTGGAGCACCTGGTTAATTGGAAAACCAGAGGCATGTTATGTGCTAACAACAAACCCTTGAAACATGGGAAGTTGATCCAAAACATTGATGATCTGGTCACCTCGAATGAGATGACCATCTATTGGAAAAAGATCAAGGGTCATTCCAAAGTAGAGGGACCAGACAAAACTGGAAATGACTTAGCTGATCAGCTGGCCAAAACCGGGGCCATCCAAGGGGATCTAATTGAGATTGAGTCCCTGTTGGGGGAAATCCAGGTCACTGCTATCACTAGGTCCCAGACAAATGCTCACAACGACCTTCCAATTGCACAATGGAGTAAGGAGACCCCTGATGCTGATTTGATTACAGCTCAGAAGGGGGATCCAATAATTGGTAAGTTTTACCAACACCTTGAGGACCCTGAGAACTTTCCCTTGACGGATACCGATTATATTGGGAAAGAGGACGTAAGAGTGTTGATGAAATGTCCAAAAATGTTCTGAATCCAAGACGGTTTGCTGGTAAGGAAATCCAAAGCTGGCCACGATCAGTGGGTGGTTCCTACCTCATTCCGAAGCCTGATGTTAAGTCACGCCCATGATGCGGCCACCGCCGGTCATAGGGGGTTTCACACAACATTGGAAATCTTAAGAGAGGTTGCATACTGGCCACACATGGGCCAGGACCTCAACCAATATTTGAAGGGGTGTCTTGTGTGTGCACAATTTCAGCCATCATCCCTCACGCACCGCGCGCCTCTCCAAAAGCGGGGGTTGACACTGCCATGGTCAGATTTACAAATCGACTTTGTAGGCCCTGTGATTCGCTCTGCTAGGGGGAATAAGTACATGTTGACTGTGGCATGCTTGTTTACCAAGTGGGTGGAATGTCTCCCAGCCCCAAATTGCAAGGCAGAAACCGCAGCTGCCCTGATGATTAACCACATCTTTTCCCGTTTTGGTCTACCTCAAAGGATTGAGTCAGACAGAGGTAGCCACTTCACCAGTGAAGTGATGACAAAGATGTGGGAGATACTGGGGGTCAAAAGGAAGTTGCATATTGCTTACAGGCCAGCTTCTTCTGGGGCAGTAGAGAGATATAACCGGACAATTGTGAGCATCTTAAAAAAGTTTGTGGCAGATTCTGGGCCAAGTTGGGATATCCGATTACCTCTGGTCCTAATGGCCATCAGATCTACCCCTTCATCTGCAACCAAAATGTCACCATTTGAGTTGATGACTGGGCGCAAGATGGTGCTTCCTCAGCATTTGCTCTATAGGACCCAAGAGCAGACACTAATAAATGCCTCCACAACTCATGAGTATGTGGAGAATTTAAGGAAACACCTTCAACATGCTTTTGCTTATGCTCAGCGGAATCTAGAAAGATCAGCTGATAGCATGAAGACCCACTATGACCTGAAGACTTCCAGAAAGGAATATCAGGTGGGGGACCGGGTCTATCTATACAACTTCCAAAGGAACCAGGCCAAGCAGCGCAAATTTTTGCCTACATGGAAGGGACCCTTTGAGATTATAGACAAAATCTCCCCTGTGGCCTACAAAATCCACATCCCCAAAGGTCCTTTGGCAGCGGGGGAAGACAAGTGGGTCCACATAAACCAGTTGAAATGTTGCCATCCCGGGCACACTCTGCAACAACTGGAGGAATCCTCTGGAATCCTAGCGGGTACTGTCTCAGATTAATTCAGTTCCAACCATAAAACATACCACATCTAGTCTCTAAAATATTGTGATTTGCATGAAACTGTCTCTTAGTTATACTGTTTTTTTTTCAAAATAAGAATGTAATGTTTCGTTATGATGAAATGCATATGCTGCCCCACTATCTCAACAGTGGTGGAAAAATGTCTATGAATAGGTATTGCCGCTCTTCCTTTATCGTCCTAGGAGAAAGAAAACCGGGAGACGGGCCAAGGAGGACGATCCGGAGACCGGGAGCAGAGACGCAATGGGCCCAGTGTACCGCCCAATATTCCCATCAGGACCGGCGAGGAGAACCGATCGATCCGACCGGATGGAGGAAAAGATGCTGAACTGTGCCATCTATTGGAAGAAGATGAGGAAACATCCCAGATCTTGCGGGTCCCACCAGTGAAGGATCAGATGGCCACCGCAAGAAGGGGGGCTTGTGGGATGTATTTACCCATGCATCCGAGCCCTACCTCAAAACTGTGCAGTACTGACATGAAAACATCATGATGGCTAGAGCTTCCCAGAAAATGCCCAGGGAAATGCATGAAGAATAGGCTGCCACTCATTTTTGCCGATGTTATGGGCACAGAAGGACACTGCCTAAAACCACCATTGGACTACCCACACAGTAGTCTGAAACCATTGGGAGTGGCAATGCTGATTGCCAAAAGCAAACCCATAACTGTTGGGAATCCATTTTCTTAAATCCCAAAAAGGGGTGCAGTACCAGTACTCACCACTATCAGAAAGCCTGCGTTTTAAAACCACCAGATTTTGTGTAAAACTGAATAAATGAACCCAAAACATGCCAAAGAAAGACTTACTGAGAGGTGGATCCAATGTAAAGTTATATTCTGAAGTGACTTGAAGGTTTATAACAAGACTGGCTGAGCTGTGGATTTCAGCAGTTTAAGTAAATTTGGACTGAAAGACACTAAAAATCTAAATGTTTAAAAGAAATGAGTGACCTACTTTGAGTGTCACATAGGTTTCAATTGTTTAAATGTCATAGTTTTAAACTTAGAATCAGCATTCTAGCTGCATATGTACACATTGTCTTGACTTAAACTGGGTAACAAAAAGTGACATTTTATCTGAAACCTGGCTTAAGGAACTGAATTCTGCCTGGCAACTACCCCCCATCAGGAGTGAAACTTGAGTCACAGCTGTATTCCCAGGCCTATCTGCCTTTTGCTGGCCACACTAAGGATATGCCATCTCTCTGATAATTGAATTAAGGGGAGCCCCCACAGAATACAGGAGCTCTGAACAAATCCCTGTCCTGACTCAGGCAAAGGTTTTATTAAGGGGGCTGTAAAAGTAGCTTCCTCCTGAAGCAAAGGGGAGGAGCACTGCCTGTGAGAGCAAGCTGGCTTGGCAGAACTGGAAAAACCAGAAATTCAACCTTGTGCTGGGGAAAACCACACCCCTTTGGGGCCAGAACATAACTCTAAAAAGATGAATAACTCATAGAGCGGACATGTGAACATTTTATAAATGATACCATAATTCTTGTGATTTTTCTGCCCACATTTTAAGAGGTTTTTAGAACCGGTGGTATGTTCAGGGGAGTTTTAGCGGAAAAGAGGATATTACTCAAAATGTGTGCATGTGAAAAATCTGACACTTCATCAACTAATGTCCATACTCCTTGCACACATGTGTGTAAATTTGGGGTAATGTCCGGTATTGCAAACCAGTTAAAAAGTACAAAATATTGCCATTTCTGAATGCAAGCTCCCAGGAAGAGCAGAGTTTGAACAGGGGATACCTCCTGTGATATGTGAGGGGTACATATGATTTTAAAACAATATGTACCTCTGCAAATATGTATTTGGTTCAAATCTAGATTTGTGTGTAAGTTGACAGGAGGAGTGGACTTTCTGCAGGCTGTAAAATGACATCACTCTGACACAACTTAGCTCCCCCAATCAGGGGAGAAATGAAAGCTTGGCCAATGATAAGTGGAGAGGGGTAGGGTCTAGTGATGCTGCACACCCACCCATAAAAAAACACATAAAAGCAGACAGACAGGACAGATAGGGGCCTTCAAATCCATTTGCTGCGGGACGCTCTGCTGGAAAATCCATACTTTACCTCCATCAACCTTCAGAGAGCAGACATAGAGACTTCAAATCTATCAAATCTCCAGAATCCAGAGAGAGAGCTGACCCAGATCACTGTGAAGTGCAGAGACCAGAGTCCAGTCTAAAACCTGACCAGATCCGTGGCGAGGCCCATTTCATTCAAGAATATAGTGTGAGTACCTAGCAAAACTGTGCAGAACCAATCTCTTAGTTAAAATAATATAATTCAAGCTATTTTAATCTAAGTAGAACTGCCTCCTAACTGTCACCTGTCATTTGTAAAGCTGTCACTTGTCATTTTCTATTTGCAAGCTGCACTTGTCTTTTTGAACTTTAACATTCCAAATCTGAAAAACGACCTTTATTTAATCGCTCATATCTCCGTGACCGTTTGTGCTAGAGACTTGCAGTAACTTTCCTCTGAAAGCTGAGAATCGTGGCTTTCCTACGAACCTAGAAACGCATTCCTACCCCCTATAGCTTTGCCGTAATCGTGAAAAACGCACTCGCGAATTTTGCCGCGATTTGCAAATTTCTCCACGTGTGAAAACAGAAGCTTCTTGCTTTCATTTGCCAAAAATTCGTTTAACCTGCTAGTTACACCCTAGGACATTGCTAAAGTAAGCCTGCAACTAATTTAAACCAACTAATACTCAACCTGAACTCCTAGAGGGAATTAAAAGCATTTTAGCATATTTTTTTCTACATTGCCAGCACATTTAAAAGCATTTGGGCCTGTGTTTCCAACTTCTGTAGTCTAAACTTGCTGGGGTTAACTGAATCACATTTAATTGCATTTCTGAGAACTGTGTGCCTGCCTTCCATTTCCTTGTATTGCATAAAAGGGGGGGGTTGAATTGTCCAAGAAAGTGATTACATTGTCTTTGCTGAAATCCTATCAAGTTATTTTCTTTACTGCATTTCATTCCACATTGCATCCATTTGAAACCATAAAAGTATTGTTGCTATCTTATCCATTTCATGTCAACTCCTTAGTGATTATCAAGAAGTGTGCTAGTGCCAGATTCTCCGTTGTTAATCTTTATCATCTCAGATTAAGTGTGATATTCAATTATTAATTTATTATAAAGTGTGATAGATATATATTGCTTTACTTCTCAAATAAACCTTTTAACTTGCAAAACAGAACTACTTCTTGGCTCAGTGGGGTCAGGGGGATTCTGAGAGAGGGGTGTTATATAGGGGTAGTCATCCAGAACGCATGAACTGGACATAAAGATATATCAATAAGGGTTTTCATTCAGTATTCTAGACTAGGCGTTGACTTGGCTGTAGTGCTGAATTGAATCCTCTTACAAATTGGGGGCTCGTGCCAGACGTTTGGGTTAGATCTACCATTTGTGCAGATTAATACAGCGTGCCAGCTGACCAGATACACATATCCGGTCGGATCACCACGCTGTGTTACGCTGTAAAGCACTCCTCATAGGAACGCTCTAAGAAAAAGGTCTGTTTTGCAAAAATAAAATACAAATTTCTGTAAGTCAGGACAGAGACCAAGCTCTAGAATGACGACCTTAGTAGACATGAAAATAGCCAGAGAGCACCTCTTACATAAACTATTTGTGAGAGGTGAATGGACTGAACAGGGCCAGGATGCCTGGTTGCAGGCCATCACGCGACAGGTCACTGAAACAGGGTCAGACCTATGGAGAGATCAGGGTCCATTACATGTGGCCCTGAGTGAACTATATATGGCTCCTAAAGCCAAAGATGAACACAATAAGATTGCCAGGGTAGCGGCATATTTATATTTACATATGGGAGCCAAGCAGGACAAATGTGCTGAAGGCCAAGATCTGGCGAATAGGCAACTGCTGGCATTAGAGAAGGCCCGATCTGATCTGGCCTCTTCTGAGCAGAGGCTGCAGAGGAGCCAGGAGTCAGAAAATGATAGTAGGCAATATATCATTAAAATAAAAGAGGATATGGGCATCCTACAACAGGAAAAGACAGACCAGGATACCAGATTTTTGGCCTTGCAGAAGGAGCATCAAGACAGTTTGGACTCCTTACTGCAGAACCAGAAAAAGTTGGAGCAACAGATCAATTTCAACAGGGCATGCGCGGAGCAGGTAGTCACCCTGCAAAGCCAGCTAGATAGAGAGAAAGAGGAGAGAAATAAACTGATTCTGAAAGACCTGGATACCCAGGCAGAGTTTGATGAGGAGCGCCAAAAAGCTGGTGCCTTTCAACGACAGAGGGACGACCTGACAGCACAGATGCAGGCTCTCAGTCAGGAAAGAGACACTTTAGGCCAGGAAGTCTGCCACTTAAAAAAGGAAATTGAAGAAAATCACCTGGCCCTCCAGGGGCTGGGTGACCTCCAAAAAGAAAACCAGAACTTGGTAGAGCACACCAGAAGGGTGGAAGATGCTCTGGCAAGAAAGGAGCAGGCCAGTAGGGATGGGACTCAGGAGGTAAACCTCCTGCAGCAAAGACTGGCCCAGTTCTCCAGGACCAACCAGGAAGCACAGAGGGAAAATGAGGCCCTCTGTCAACACAATGATAGGCTCCAACAACAGGTAGCGATGCAGGAGAGACTGATAGAGTCTAGTAAGGCCTTGACTGAGAAACTGAAAGCACAAATGCAGGCTCTTGCATTGCAACAGGGAGCAGGGGCGGATAGAGATGAGGTCCGCTGGGAAAGAGAGACTCCTGACCATAACCTCAGGAGCCCTAACACCAGGGGCCTTCATCTCTCCCAGTCCCTGGACTCTACCACCCCCATGTCCCCTGGCGCACATGAGCACAGGGCCACAGGGATGGCAGATTACTATCCAGCTAAAAGTATGGGGCTCATAGGCCAGTACCACTCAGGAATGGAGGGGTGGGCATCCGGGTATGGGCACCCAAGTACAGTACAGTTCAGTGGGGAACCCCAGGAGAGTAGGCCCATTAAGGGCATCCTGAAAACCTCTGCCCAGTTAGGTCAGTGGGGGGGGGTACCCAGCAAATCCTGGCAGCAAGGAGGGATCTGAAGACTCCTCTGAGCGGTACAGGACACAGGAGACCAGGTCCCCACATTCTGCCAGCCATTCCCAGGCTCGCAGAATCCGGGAAAACCTGGAAGAACAGACAGGAACCTCTGGGAGCAGTGCCTCTGAGTCAGAGGATGAATGGACAAGGGTTACCCGAACCAAAAAGGCCAATAAGGCAAAAAGGGCCTTGCTTAAGGACCCCTTAAAGCAGATTAAGGCGATCAGGAGCGTCATCACGCCTTACCATAAGAACGCTAAGTATTCTGTTTGGGAGCACTTAGAGTTGTTTGAGCAAATGATGGAGACTTTCCATTTGAAGGACAGCCAAAGCTGTATTCAATATGTAAAGTGGACCTTCTCCCCGGAATACTCCAGTTTCTTTGCGGGGCTGGAGGACCAAAATCATTTAAGATGGTCCACCTATAAGGCGGCCATCTTGAAACATTTTTCCATTCATAGAAATCCTCAAGAGGCTCGCAAGGCAGCCTACAATTTGCAATGTGGGGAGGATCAGGCCCCACAAGAATTTGTGCAAGAACTGAAACGTGCTTTTGCGCAGACCACCAGAAGGGTGCGCACAGACAGTAGAGAATTCATTAATACATTTTTTCATGCCTTGCCCAAATACATAATGACCCAGCTCGTGAGGGATTTTCACGAGAAAAGATCTTTAGACTGGGTCATTGAACAGGCTACCCGGATCTATGAGGTGCAGAAACCGGTAGATAGCAAAAGTAATGCCCAGAAAAACCCCAAAGCCAACAGCACCCCTGCTGCTGCCAAGGTGGCAGAGGTAAAGGTCACCCCCGTTTTGGATTTGGAGATGGGGGGGCCTAAAAACCTACCTGCACCTAATAATGCTAGGCCCAGGAGGTCCTCGGGTCAGTCACAGACAGGGAGCCAAGGAGGCAGCCCCACAAAAGGGGTCCCTCGCTCTCCTGATTATGTAAGT
Source organism: Ambystoma mexicanum (assembly GCF_040938575.1). Classification (NCBI taxonomy): domain Eukaryota; kingdom Metazoa; phylum Chordata; class Amphibia; order Caudata; family Ambystomatidae; genus Ambystoma; species Ambystoma mexicanum. The sequence goes on from NC_090923.1 coordinate 837,599,828, forward strand.
CCCCGTTACAAGGGAAATCGACCCATCCTGGGTTATGTGTGGACTCCCCCAGCCCAAGGGGGGGGATCCAACCGAGCACCGAACCCAGGGAACTTCCCTCCAAACGTTCCACAGGAGGGCAGAAATTTACCAAACCCTGGGCAGAACTTTTTCCCCAGATATCCACCCGACTTTCAGCCCCAAAACCATCCATCCTTCTTTCCCCAATTCCCTGAGCCCAGACCACTGAATCCGGGAGAGGGGAGGCCAAGGGTGGAGGGGTATCCAAATCTTCCCAACCAGGGGTACTACCAAAGAAGGGATAGCTACCCGTCCCGGGATCAGCCCAGGGGAGAAAACAGGGCCCCGTATCAGCCTGAGCGGGTTTCCCAGTTAGAGCGCCAGGTTCAAAACATGGCGCGGGATCTGGGTCACATAATGAGGGCGCAGCAGAACCCTCAGATCGGCATGCCGGCGCAGAATGCACCCAATTCTGGACCTGGTGCCCGAGAACAATGACGGGGGCAGCACCCCGATAACTCATCGGTTCCCAGGGAGAAGGCACAAAGGGAAGGGGGGTGTAAAGCCTTGGAGGAAGCTTCCTTCCTCACTTGTAAACAGCCCCTGGAAACCCAGGAACCGGAAACAAAATCTCTTGCCCCTGAAAGTCTGCCTCCTAAGGAGCAGAGGGGGGGTAGGAGAAACAAAAGACCCAAACAGACTCAGTTTGAGGAGGAGGTACAGATCTTCCAATTTGAGGGAGAGGGATCCTCAGAGGATCCTGGGAAAAGGATCTTCTCCTTCAGAAATGGGGCAACTCCTCCCAAAGAAAAATGGGTCCCTAGGGATGCAAATCCAGACTGGGGAGATGGGGAGACTGAGCTACCGCCGCCCACCATCTCATCCCAGAACCAACAGCAAGAAAATCCCCTGGTTCAAACCCATCCTGGTGACTGCCTCCAAAAAGGGGGGGGGGGCGGCCCGGAACCGGAGCCAGGGGAACCCACAATGGCTCTGATCTCCAGTTGCCAAATTTTTCTTTCAGATTCCCAAGGCTCTCCACAGAATTCCGCCTAAATCTCTTCTCTTGCCATGTCCAAAACCAGAACATTAGCCCACCAGTTGTCCAAAAATGTACATTATCTGTGCCCCCTTGAGGAGAAGGAGGGAAGATATTATGCCCCGGTACAAGTACAGGGGCAGGGTACAATCTCAGCGCTGGTGGACACTGGATCTGAAGCTACCCTTCTGTCCAGAAGGGCCTTTGATGAACTGAATGCAGGAAGGGGGGAGAATTATCGTATTCCTCTCACCTCTCTTCCTGGACAACTCCAGAACTTCGACGGGAAGGAAATTCCCGTTGAGGGGACGGCAGATTTGGACATGAAAATTGGGCGACATAAGTTGAAACACCCGGTCATAGTTGTGACCCCAGAGGCCACCCCTTGTTTACTAGGGAATGACCTCCTGAGAAGGTTGTCACCCCTAATAGATTGCGTTAACAAGGTCCTCTGGACCCAGACTAGCCGACCAATAAAATTAAAACAGAGTGTCAACCATGTTAGTTTAAACGGCACCTGCCACATGGTTGAACAAAAATCTGACCAAGTAGAATTTCACTTCCAGAATAGCCAAATTCCAGACGTGACAGTAATAGCAGTAGGACAACAGACTGGTGATGGAGGGTCCTCTCTATTTCTGAAAATCAACCTTCCTTCCAGTCTAAAGTGGTACTCCACGCTGGAAGGAAACACTCTGAGATTCTATACTAATCCACAATCAGAAACTCCCACTCCTATAGTCCAGAAAGATGTGAAATCAGCTCAGAGCCTGGCTGATATTCAGCAAATTGGAGAGCAGTTGTTCATCCCTGTCCAATTAAATGATGGGAAGGACTCTGTTCTCGCTCGAGTGTGTGTGAACAACGGTAAGAGCTTCATCAGCGAAGCCATGTTCCGCCAACTCCCAAAAGATCCAGCCATTCCCACCTTCAAACTGATAGACAAATGGGAAATGGACCTGGAAGCACCTAATTCCAAACATCTCCTGCCAAGCAGGTGTATGCTCAAAATCTCCATAGGCAACAAGAGCATAGTCCATAATTGTTGGGTCGTGCGAGACGTCACTGCCGCCTTTTACTTAGGCAGTGACATTCTCAATCGCTTTGCCATTAGTTTGGACATAATAAACTTCAAAGCTTGGTCCCGATTAGCGGATAATCCCATGGGCTTTGATGATACAGAAAAAGCATTTAGGTCAGCTCAATTGCTACCTTATGCAGTTGAAATTCAGATCAAAGAGGAAGTCACCATCCCCGAAAGGACCCGACAATTCTCCCTGGAAGTGAAAGTTAAAAGAGGACAATATTTGCAAAACCCTGATGCTTACATACATCTAAATGCTACTCTCCAACAGCAAGGGTTGGGGGTAAACCCAACTCCATTAGTCAACATAGAACATGACACCATTTCAATAGAGGTGGATAACAGCGACTTAAAGAGTATTACTCTAGCCGCAGGCACCATTATTGGAATGGCGGTTGATGACCGACATTTCTCCATTGATCTTGGAAATGAACTGTTAGGACCAATCCCCAAGGACTGTTTTGACAGTGACAGTGAGGACAAAACAACACCAGACAGGATTTTTAGCCGGCATGGGGGCAACTTCCTGGTGTACACTTCCTGCCCCTATGGTAAGGAAGATGTGACTTGTGACTTCAGGAGGGATGAGGTGATTTTCCAGGTCCATGAGGGCTGCCTTTCCCACCTGAAGCCTCCAGTCCAAATCAGCACTCTGACCAGGGACTTCTCCACCCAGCTGGAGGAGGCTGCTGAATTAGCCAAACCAGAAGTCTTTCCAGGCTTCAGGCAGATGGTGGAAGAGAGAGTCAACCTAGCTAATGCCTGTGTGACTCTGGAACAAAAGCAAAAGTTGAAACAAGTTTTCTTGGATTTCCAAGATCTCTTTGCGGTAGACTCATATGACTGTGGTCGCACCGACATCCACACAACCACAATCCCCACAGACCCTGGCATGACTCCTGTGTTTGTGAAGCAATATCGCTTGCCTCTCGCATCAATGGAGTCCCTTACTGAAATAATTAAGAACCTTGAGTCCCGGGGAATAATCTGTCCAGTCCACAGCACCTTCAATAATCCGGTGCTGGGAATATTAAAGCCAAACGGCCAGTGGAGACTCTGTGCTGACCTTAGGGAGCTCAACAAACGGGTCCATACTTCCCGATGGCCTCTGCCCTACATTGACCAAGGGCTGGCCCAGATCCAGGGGTCACAGGTATTCACTGCAATAGACCTGACCAATGGATACTGGACTGTGCCTGTCAGCAGGGAGGACCAATACAAACTGGCTTTTACCTTTGGGGGCCAGCAGTACACATGGACCCGGACTCCCTTCGGATACCTTAACTCCGGTAATGAGTTCAATATTTTCCTACATAAGGCCATGCCAGACCTGGGTGCGAGGGGTAACCTGGCTTATGTAGATGATGTCCTCAACAAAAGTTCATCTGTGGAGGAACACATAGCGGAGATCCGTTATGTTCTGACGCAGTTGAGGGCCGCCGGAGCAAAACTTTCCTTTCAGAAAGCACAGTGGTGTAGAACCCGTGTTAATTTCTTGGGGCATGAGATTACTGCTCAGGGCCTCTGTCCCCAGGAAAAGAAAGTGGAAGCCCTTCAGAAACTGAAAGACCCCACAACTCTGCGGGAACTAAGGAGCCTCCTTTGACTGACTAATTACAGCAGAAAGTTCATTGAGGGCTACGCAGAGATCACCAGACCCCTGATTCATCTCCTGAAGGAGGGGGTCAAGTGGGAATGGGGTCCAGAACAAGCCGAGGCAGTAAGACAACTCAAAAGAAGCCTCTCACAAGCGCCTTGCCTAGCTTACCCTGTCAGAAACAAGGACTTCTTCCTGGAGACGGGGTTCTCTAATACGTGCTTGACGGCAGTATTATACCAAAAGCATGACAAGGTCAATAAAGTAATCTCCTATGCGAGCAAAACTTTATCCTCTGTGGAGGAAAAATTCAACGATTGTGAGAAGGCACTCCTGGCAACGGTGTGGGCATTGAAGAATTACCGCCCGTTTATCCAGGGGGAACACATCATAGTGGAGACTCCACACCAGCCTCTGCAATATCTCCAAAGTGACAGAATCCGGGCCGGAAATGTGAGTAATTCCCGAATTACTTCCTGGATTCTGTCAATGCAAGGCTTTCCTGTGGAGGTCAGATATGGCCAAAACAAGAAGAGTCCCCTCGCGCAAGGTCTGGCTGACTTGCATGATTGTGCCAGAGAAAACTGTCTCGAGGAGGAAAGTCTAAAAATCAAGGACAACATGGAGGCATACCTTAATTCCCCACACAAAGTCTTTGAAGAGGACAAGTGTGAGGGAATGCCCACTGTCTATGTGGATGGATGCTCTTACCATGTTGACAACGACGGGGAGAAAGAACTGGTGGCCGGCGTAGGGAATGCATGGGTGAATGAGTCCCCAGAACCCTCCGCTGGATACAAAATTGGTCCCCGAAGTAGTCAGGTGGCAGAATTGATGGCTGTGCATCAGGCCATCCTCACTGCTGTCCAGCATCAACTCCACGAACTGGTCATAATCACAGATTCGGATTATGTACGGAACGGGTTCGTGGAGCACCTGGTTAATTGGAAAACCAGAGGCATGTTATGTGCTAACAACAAACCCTTGAAACATGGGAAGTTGATCCAAAACATTGATGATCTGGTCACCTCGAATGAGATGACCATCTATTGGAAAAAGATCAAGGGTCATTCCAAAGTAGAGGGACCAGACAAAACTGGAAATGACTTAGCTGATCAGCTGGCCAAAACCGGGGCCATCCAAGGGGATCTAATTGAGATTGAGTCCCTGTTGGGGGAAATCCAGGTCACTGCTATCACTAGGTCCCAGACAAATGCTCACAACGACCTTCCAATTGCACAATGGAGTAAGGAGACCCCTGATGCTGATTTGATTACAGCTCAGAAGGGGGATCCAATAATTGGTAAGTTTTACCAACACCTTGAGGACCCTGAGAACTTTCCCTTGACGGATACCGATTATATTGGGAAAGAGGACGTAAGAGTGTTGATGAAATGTCCAAAAATGTTCTGAATCCAAGACGGTTTGCTGGTAAGGAAATCCAAAGCTGGCCACGATCAGTGGGTGGTTCCTACCTCATTCCGAAGCCTGATGTTAAGTCACGCCCATGATGCGGCCACCGCCGGTCATAGGGGGTTTCACACAACATTGGAAATCTTAAGAGAGGTTGCATACTGGCCACACATGGGCCAGGACCTCAACCAATATTTGAAGGGGTGTCTTGTGTGTGCACAATTTCAGCCATCATCCCTCACGCACCGCGCGCCTCTCCAAAAGCGGGGGATGACACTGCCATGGTCAGATTTACAAATCGACTTTGTAGGCCCTGTGATTCTCTCTGCTAGGGGGAATAAGTACATGTTGACTGTGACATGCTTGTTTACCAAGTGGGTGGAATGTCTCCCAGCCCCAAATTGCAAGGCAGAAACCGCAGCTGCCCTGATGATTAACCACATCTTTTCCCGTTTTGGTCTACCTCAAAGGATTGAGTCAGACAGAGGTAGCCACTTCACCAGTGAAGTGATGACAAAGATGTGGGAGATACTGGGGGTCAAAAGGAAGTTGCATATTGCTTACAGGCCAGCTTCTTCTGGGGCAGTAGAGAGATATAACCGGACAATTGTGAGCATCTTAAAAAAGTTTGTGGCAGATTCTGGGCCAAGTTGGGATATCCGATTACCTCTGGTCCTAATGGCCATCAGATCTACCCCTTCATCTGCAACCAAAATGTCACCATTTGAGTTGATGACTGGGCGCAAGATGGTGCTTCCTCAGCATTTGCTCTATAGGACCCAAGAGCAGACACTAATAAATGCCTCCACAACTCATGAGTATGTGGAGAATTTAAGGAAACACCTTCAACATGCTTTTGCTTATGCTCAGCGGAATCTAGAAAGATCAGCTGATAGCATGAAGACCCACTATGACCTGAAGACTTCCAGAAAGGAATATCAGGTGGGGGACCGGGTCTATCTATACAACTTCCAAAGGAACCAGGCCAAGCAGCGCAAATTTTTGCCTACATGGAAGGGACCCTTTGAGATTATAGACAAAATCTCCCCTGTGGCCTACAAAATCCACATCCCCAAAGGTCCTTTGGCAGAGGGGGAAGACAAGTGGGTCCACATAAACCAGTTGAAATGTTGCCATCCCGGGCACACTCTGCAACAACTGGAGGAATCCTCTGGAATCCTAGCGGGTACTGTCTCAGATTAATTCAGTTCCAACCATAAAACATACCACATCTAGTCTCTAAAATATTGTGATTTGCATGAAACTGTCTCTTAGTTATACTGTTTTTTTTTCAAAATAAGAATGTAATGTTTCGTTATGATGAAATGCATATGCTGCCCCACTATCTCAACAGTGGTGGAAAAATGTCTATGAATAGGTATTGCCGCTCTTCCTTTATCGTCCTAGGAGAAAGAAAACCGGGAGACGGGCCAAGGAGGACGATCCGGAGACCGGGAGCAGAGACGCAAGGGGCCCAGTGTACCGCCCAATATTCCCATCAGGACCGGCGAGGAGAACCGATCGATCCGACCGGATGGAGGAAAAGATGCTGAACTGTGCCATCTATTGGAAGAAGATGAGGAAACATCCCAGATCTTGCGGGTCCCACCAGTGAAGGATCAGATGGCCACCGCAAGAAGGGGGGCTTGTGGGATGTATTTACCCATGCATCCGAGCCCTACCTCAAAACTGTGCAGTACTGACATGAAAACATCATGATGGCCAGAGCTTCCCAGAAAATGCCCAGGGAAATGCATGAAGAATAGGCTGCCACTCATTTTTGCCGATGTTATGGGCACAGAAGGACACTGCCTAAAACCACCATTGGACTACCCACACAGTAGTCTGAAACCATTGGGAGTGGCAATGCTGATTGCCAAAAGCAAACCCATAACTGTTGGGAATCCATTTTCTTAAATCCCAAAAAGGGGTGCAGTACCAGTACTCACCACTATCAGAAAGCCGGCGTTTTAAAACCACCAGATTTTGTGTAAAACTGAATAAATGAACCCAAAACATGCCAAAGAAAGCCTTACTGAGAGGTGGATCCAATGTAAAGTTATATTCTGAAGTGACTTGAAGGTTTATAACAAGACTGGCTGAGCTGTGGATTTCAGCAGTTTAAGTAAATTTGGACTAAAAGACACTAAAAATCTAAATGTTTAAAAGAAATGAGTGACCTACTTTGAGTGTCACATAGGTTTCAATTGTTTAAATGTCATAGTTTTAAACTTAGAATCAGCATTCTAGCTGCATATGTACACATTGTCTTGACTTAAACTGGGTAACAAAAAGTGACATTTTATCTGAAACCTGGCTTAAGGAACTGAATTCTGCCTGGCAACTACCCCCCATCAGGAGTGAAACTTGAGTCACAGCTGTATTCCCAGGCCTATCTGCCTTTTGCTGGCCACACTAAGGATATGCCATCTCTCTGATAATTGAATTAAGGGGAGCCCCCACAGAATACAGGAGCTCTGAACAAATCCCTGTCCTGACTCAGGCAAAGGTTTTATTAAGGGGGCTGTAAAAGTAGCTTCCTCCTGAAGCAAAGGGGAGGAGCACTGCCTGTGAGAGCAAGCTGGCTTGGCAGAACTGGAAAAAACAGAAATTCAACCTTGTGCTGGGGAAAACCACACCCCTTTGGGGCCAGAACATAACTCTAAAAAGATGAATAACTCATAGAGCGGACATGTGAACATTTTATAAATGATACCATAATTCTTGTGATTTTTCTGCCCACATTTTAAGAGGTTTTTAGAACCGGTGGTATGTTCAGGGGAGTTTTAGCGGAAAAGAGGATATTACTCAAAATGTGTGCATGTGAAAAATCTGACACTTCATCAACTAATGTCCATACTCCTTGCACACATGTGTGTAAATTTGGGGTAATGTCCGGTATTGCAAACCAGTTAAAAAGTACAAAATATTGCCATTTCTGAATGCAAGCTCCCAGGAAGAGCAGAGTTTGAACAGGGGATACCTCCTGTGATATGTGAGGGGTGCATATGATTTTAAAACAATATGTACCTCTGCAAATATGTATTTGGTTCAAATCTAGATTTGTGTGTAAGTTGACAGGAGGAGTGGACTTTCTGCAGGCTGTAAAATGACATCACTCTGACACAACTTAGCTCCCCCAATCAGGGGAGAAATGAAAGCTTGGCCAATGATAAGTGGAGAGGGGTAGGGTCTAGTGATGCTGCACACCCACCCATAAAAAAAACACATAAAAGCAGACAGACAGGACAGATAGGGGCCTTCAAATCCATTTGCTGCGGGACGCTCTGCTGGAAAATCCATACTTTACCTCCATCAACCTTCAGAGAGCAGACATAGAGACTTCAAATCTATCAAATCTCCAGAATCCAGAGAGAGAGCTGACCCAGATCACTGTGAAGTGCAGAGACCAGAGTCCAGTCTAAAACCTGACCAGATCCGTGGCGAGGCCCATTTCATTCAAGAATATAGTGTGAGTACCTAGCAAAACTGTGCAGAACCAATCTCTTAGTTAAAATAATATAATTCAAGCTATTTTAATCTAAGTAGAACTGCCTCCTAACTGTCACCTGTCATTTGTAAAGCTGTCACTTGTCATTTTCTATTTGCAAGCTGCACTTGTCTTTTTGAACTTTAACATTCCAAATCCAAATCTGAAAAACGACCTTTATTTAATCGCTCATATCTCCGTGACCGTTTGTGCTAGAGACTTGCAGTAACTTTCCTCTGAAAGCTGAGAATCGTGGCTTTCCTACGAACCCCCTATAGTTTTGCCGTAATCGTGAAAAACGCACTTGCGAATTTTGCCACGATTTGCAAATTTCTCCACGTGTGAAAACAGAAGCTTCTTGCTTTCATTTGCCAAAAATTCATTTAACCTGCTAGTTACACCCTAGGACATTGCTAAAGTAAGCCTGCAACTAATTTAAACCAACTAATCCTCAACCTGAACTCCTAGAGGGAATTAAAAGCATTTTAGCATATTTTTTCTACATTGCCAGCACATTTAAAAGCATTTGGGCCTGTGTTTCCAACTTCTGTAGTCTAAGCTTGCTGGGGTTAACTGAATCACATTTAATTGCATTTCTGAGAACTGTGTGCCTTCCTTCCATTTCCTTGCATTGCATAAAAGGGGGGGGGGTGAATTGTCCAAGAAAGTGATTACATTGTCTTTGCTGAAATCCTATCAAGTTATTTTCTTTACTGCATTTCATTCCACATTGCATCCATTTGAAACCATAAAAGTATTGTTGCTATCTTATCCATTTCATGTCAACTCCTTAGTGATTATCAAGAAGTGTGCTAGTGCCAGATTCTCCGTTGTTAAACTTTATCATCTCAGATTAAGTGTGATATTCAATAATTAATTTATTATAAAGTGTGATAGATATATATTGCTTTACTTCTCAAATAAACCTTTTAACTTGCAAAACAGAACTACTTCTTGGCTCAGTGGGGTCAGGGGGATTCTGAGAGAGGGGTGTTATATAGGGGTAGTCATCCAGAACGCATGAACTGGACACAAAGATATATCAATAAGGGTTTTCATTCAGTATTCTAGACTAGGCGTTGACTTGGCTGTAGTGCTGAATTGAATCCTCTTACAACCTTTCCACATTCTTTGTTGTCCTCTGAACTTTGTACTTTTAACACCCTTTTTTGGTCTCCAAAATTCATACACAGGATGAAAGACCACAGATAGTTCCTCCAAAGAGAGCCACCCATTTATTTTAGTCATTCTCAATCTGACAGATCTCAGGACTGACAGATCTCAGGAGAGGAAAACATTCTGGGAGCTGGTTGGAGAAGAAGAAGAAGAAGAAGAAGAAGAAGAAGAAGAAGAAGAAGAAGAAGAAGAAGAAGAAGAAGAAGAAGAAGAAGAAGAAGAAGAAGAAGAAGAAGAAGAAGAAGAAGAAGAAGAAGAAGAAGAAGAAGAAGAAGAAGAGCATCAGTCATGGCCATCCTTCCCCCGTGGAGCCATCTCCATCACCACCACATGGAGGACTTGGAGAAGGGTGCCCATGTGCCCTGCACTGAGTGTCATACTCAGTCATGGCCAAAAGTGGCAGTACTCCTTTGGCACCATCTCCACGCGCCACCACAAATGTACATTCCAACCGACCGCCCTCAGAAAGCAGTTCCCTTCTCGGGCGTAGACCTACCTCTTCAACAGTACCATCATCTTCACTCCTGCCCATACTTGTACCACCTCAGTTGGACAGTGGATTCCTTCTGCTGCATCGCAGGCTATAGAAGAGGGAGCTGACCCTTACCTTCAGAGGACAACTGTCCTCTGTATATACTGTGATGTGCTCATCTGCTGGGGAAGCGATTCTGCAACACCTTCAAAGCCGCCGTGAAGGTGCATGAAAACATTTGCTCCCTACCATAGTTACATCAACAGCGCTCAACATCTTTCCACCTGTCCCTCCTTCATAGTGGTTGGATAGTGCTCCTACCCCTGTGTATTTCCACCTATGATGTGCGTGGGCACGCGACTATGTCAGCGGACTGTATGATCAAAACACGTGGAATGGAAGTTGTAATAACTCGACTCCTTTTTGGGTATTCTTTTCTGTTGGCTTTTAAAAGAGACTTTTTGTTTTTGTAAGAGGGGGATCTTAACATGTACACATACAATGTATAGTCTTGCACTTTTTCATTACATGCTGCTATTCTTCCAATGACATTTGTTTCACTAAACATTTTTCACTGCATTCTGAATACTGGAAAGAAAATGCTAATTTCCAGGATTTGTAAGATGTATTCCATCCTTTCTCAAAATGTTTACTCCATCATGTGTTATATTATCATTTTCAAAAGATGACACTTTCAAAAGAAGAAATTCACAGACCTCTTTATTCACTTTCCAGCTTGCTTTTTTCTATATGTCGACAAAACAGCTTGGATCTTTTCAACACTCGTCTCTGTGTAATTTGTGAAAAAATAAACATGGTTTGTGGGAAAAGATTCATCAGACTTGTGAAAGTATCTTTGATAGCAAACTGCCAAAATGATCCAGTTACAAACCCTAACCTGTTACCACCACAATGTACTATAATCATTTCTGGATGTTTCAAATACACCATATCTTCACACAGGGGTAACAGTTGGTCCAGTTCATACCATGAACTCCATACCAAACCACCTCCAATTTTTCACCGCTAAGATTATGTGAGATACCAAGCAGCTCTGCATATATCTGAAGTCAATGAACCCACGAATCTCCTATAATCCAAAGAGTCTTCTTGTTGAGCTCCATGCTTTCAGCAATTCAAACAAGAAATGAAGCGCTTCCTGCCCCGTCCTCTGCAGTTGAACTCCTCCTCCACAAAGAGAAGGCCTGATTGGTTGAGTCTCCACACGTCTGCGGACACCTGCGATTTCCACAGACCTCTTCACATGCAGGGGATGGTAAAAGTGCCCGGATGTCACATGCAGTCCATCCACAAACAGTGACGTTTGTCCCCGGGCATCGGTGCACACGGAAACCCTTCTTCCCTTTTCACCCTTATCTCTGTAACACTCCCTGATTAGGTACATTCAAACAATCACAGACCCATCCACTAATCACATCCAAAACCCTACATCTAACCCTCTGACCTTAGTTCAACAGTTCAGATGTATCTTTCAACTCTGAGAGTGCATTTGGGCGGTGATTCAGAACCTGCTCTATCACAACCTACATTACAAAGTTTTACAGATTTCTATGTCCAGTATCTACATGAAATACATTCCAGAATCTACATTTAAGAAGACATACTACAGGTATGTTTTAATTTTCAAAAGTAATATTCTGTACAACCGTTTTTATAATATAGGTTCAAGAATAACTGGTGTTCTGTGCTGCAAGACATACCTAACTACATTGCCTATCCCAATAGTTCATTCATGCTTTTATAAGTACTTTTGCTTGCATACATGTGCTACTACTTATGCCAGCGCACAATTCCAGGTTCTATGTGATAATTTAGCTTTTTGTAGCCCACCCAACAAAAAGGTTGATTTTATTTGGCCGATTTTGGGCAGCCTACAAAAAGTGAAAACCCAACATTGTCTCGCCATCCACCCCCAAACTCCCCCAATGGGATTTGTTCAAATGTAGGGGGTTTCACCCCCAAACAGCACTCCCCCAAACCCCTGCACTCCCCGAAAATAAACAAACACACAACACACACGCTACACACACTCTTACCCGCTCTTCGTTGTGGCCGCTACTGGGTCCTGGCGTGCCTGTGACCCCCTGCGTGCACTCGTGTGCATTGCAGGGGCTGACAGTTCGATTTAGAAAGACCACTCTGTGCGGTCACAGAATGTTCTTTCCAAATATTTTTGTTGTTTGTTTTTTTATAAAAGGTCTATAAAAGGTCTATTGATCTAATACCCAATTCCCTAATTAAACATACCTCAGTTACCAAGCTAGAATAAGTAATGATATCTTTTAAAACAATTACCTGCCTTTTCTCAATACTACAACAGGCATTTGCATTACAATGTGCTATACAACCTTGCCTTTAATTTACCTTTAACTTTCCTTCAACTTTCCTTCATCTATGAATAGTGTGTGCTGACTGCAAAACATCCTTCACAGCAGTACCCATCCCAATATTTCATTAGCGCTTTTAAAAGTACTTCTGTGTGCATAGTGACTGCTACACGTGGTACTACTTACAGCAGTGCACAATTCGATAGTTAAAAACACCTCAATTTTCAAGCTAGAGTACAAAAAATAATGACATAATTTTTAAGAGTGATTCTACCACTACTATACCCATGCTCGAAAAGTCTGATTGTGGCTTTGGCCATGGCTAGGGGTCGCATTGTCCAAACTACATAACTATTAAAGCCAAAGTAAGCGTACTGTTCTGGCCATGATCAGTGGCCAGATTGTTGTGGACATTAAACCCAAAGTAATCATACTGTTGTAGTCATGGTGAGTGGCCAGATTGTTCGAGGTATGGCCAAATGTCCACAACAGTACATACTGTAACTACTACTACTACTATACTCAAAGTAAGCGTACTATTCTGTCCACAGGAAGTGGCCACATTGTTGAGGGCATTGAACCCAAACAAATATTACTGTTGTGGCCATGGCTAGTGACTAGATTGTTCAAGGCAAAGTTTATTCCCATAGTATTCTATTTCTCTTCCCCCTTGACAAATATGAATGAATGCAGAGGAGTGAGGGGGAAGAATGAGCAGTAGGAAAGTGTTTTGACGAGAGGCGAGGTTATCCTAAAACAGATACTGTAAGATGAAAGTGGAACAGAGAAGGAAAAGGAAAGCAGGAGAAGATGGAACCAGAAATCAGAGGAGCTGGTGAATTAAATAGAGATATGAGAAAGGAGTTAAGAATATTAAGTAAGGAACACGTAGCATTTGTAGACTGAAGGAAACAAACGTATGGGGTAAGAGCCAAAAATGTTAAATGGCGTTCAAGATCATCATAGTCATTAATGAACTTGGAGGAGAGAGACAATCAATGAAGAGTGAGGTTTTTAAAAGCAAGTAAAAAGAAGGTGAATTGAGGCACATGTGGGAGGTGCAGAAATGGTGATTACAAGGATCCAAGTATATGGAACATGAATTCTTGTACCACCACTCCAACACGTGCATGATAAAGAGGGAGTCAGTGATCAGGAAACAAGAGGGCCAATTAAGTCAAAAGTCAGACAGGCTTACAGAAGAGATGCATGGGGATGTGAAGAGAAACACTCAACATATATGGAGCATGTCATGCCTAGAGAGGCAAGGAGATCTAAATGAAGAGCCTTCTTGCAGTGCAAGTTATTAATGTGCAGGAACAGGGTCTCGACGGGTCTGATCAAAGGTATATGTCACTGTTCATGAATGCCCCCAGTGGAGAGGTGCACGTGATGTGAGGTCCATTGCTTTACCTTCCCTGGTGCTGGAGGAGAAGGGGCTCCTATGTTGATGAAAGACTAGATCATCAAGGTTCCAGCAGGACATCAGTGGGCAGTCACTATTACTGTGGAAAAAGATGAAAGGTTAAGTCGAGATGTAAATCCACTGATGTGCATAGCTTAGCTGTAGACCTCACTCAGATTCTTTGGACTACATGCAAGTCAACAACAGACAGGCATGCACTGGGGTGATTAGTGGCTCGGTGTCTATGCTGGATAAGTAGCAGCCATCTGTGAGCTGATGCCCAATACTGCATAGATCATCCTGTAGAATGCCTGGATTGAAGGCCTCTAATATGTCCACTCATAGTCACCCACTCACTCTAGAACCATCCCAAGTACTCAACGCTACTTGCAGATCATAAGGGAGTGCATAAATGCAGTTAGTGAGGGGGAAAGGATTGACGTTGCACTTCCTTTCTTGTGGAAAAACAGTGTATGCCAACAGTGAGCTGGCAGTTGATTGGAAGCAGGGCAGTTTCGTGTTGACAGGGCTACAGCTGGACAGACATAGTTGTGTTACTTGTAAAAGTTGTTGATAACTTACCACCAACTTCAACAGAAGCAGGAAACAACAGCTAGCAGATTGGGGAAAGCAATGCCTCAGACACGACGATAGAAAAATGTGCGCAAACAATTGTTATACTATACAAAAAAAGAAACTTATGATCTATAACTTTCAGCCCTTTTACCATGTTCATGTTGTTTCCTGTGTCGGAGTTGCCCATTTTAGCTTCTTACGATATAAAATGGCAATCCAATTTGAGAACTTCACAGGGCAATAAAATCATCATAGCAACTTCTTAACTAAAAACTCTGATATGACCATATGATAAATTATACATAGGTGAAACAGCAAGGGCAGGGAACAAAATGATTACTGAGCGTCATGCAAATATTTGTCTAAAAGTCCTCATGACCCACTGTAGGTCACTTTTTGCAACATAGCCATAGGGATAGAGACCTTATGAGACTCTATCTAGAAATATTACAGCCTTATGATGTGTACGCTGAAATAATTTGTGGGATACTGAAATTAAAAACATACAAAACTAGGCTCAGTGAAGCCATTGATTGGTTGGTATTAACTACATTTATTAACTGGTCTGTTTGTTGAAATATTCTTGCGATTGATTAAAAAATGTGTTACCAAGGGCAAGGATCTGGAATATACTTGTGGACTTCACATGCAAAATGAATAAACAATACAATACAACGCAATACAATACTGAGAAAACGAAACGATGTATGGGGCATTGTACAAACATGGATAGGAACATGTATTCCTCCAGCATACATTTCTTCCAGCAAAGATATATAGGTAGTTGAGCATTTTAACAATATTCAAACATTTCTTTGATTTGGTCAATGTGATAGGTGATCCCTGCCCATCAGAGTTTTTCTTCCGTTCTTCATGAAACTTCTGGAAATCTGATCCCCCCTCTACTTTTCTTGAAGAGTCTGGTTTCTTTGACCCATTCCAGTCAGGGTTTCGACCAGGCAGAGACACTGAGAGTGTGCTGGCTTCGGTGATGGATGATCCCACCCGGCTAGTGGACCATGAGGGTAGTGGAGGCACTGATTCTTCTTGATCTATGAGCAGCCTTTGATACAGTTGACCACCACTTCCCGGTCAGCCGCCTCGCCGGGCCTGGCCTGTCATTATTCAATGTTTACATCCAGCCACTTGTGTGCCTTATCTGTACCTGCGGCTTCCGCTGCTACTCCTATGCCGACAACACCGAGATCATCGTCCAGCTGGATGTTTCTCAACTGGACACAGCATCTTGGCTTAGGGGGTGCTTGTCGTCTGCCGCAGGATTGATGGGCAGCAACTGGCTAAAGTTGAATGGAGATAAGAAGGAAGTCCTGGTGGTGGGTTATTCCCCTTCCCCATCATCATCTTCTCTATCTTCTTCTCTCTGGACTTCTTCTTTCTGGCTGCAGGGATTTGGTCCACTGCCCACTCTGGCACCCGTAGCGAAAATCTTGGGTTTAAGTTTTCAGCATCTTTATTTACTGAAGCACAAGTTGGTGCTGTGTGCCAGACCAGCCACTTCCAACAGAAAATTCTGCAGAAAGTCCTGCCTTTTATCTCTTCTCATCTTCGTCCCCCAGTCATTGAAGCACTTGTGCTTAGCCGCATTGACTACTGTAATTCTCTTTTTTTAGCTCAACCTCTTATCTCACCCAACGACCTCGGCTCCTACAGAATTTGGCAGTTCTAGTAGCTGCTGAAACCCCTTAGGGTTCCCACATCTCTCTGATTCTCAGCTCTCTGCACTGCCTACCTGTCTCCAAGTGCATCTCGTTTCAATCACTCTGAATGGTTCACCGGGCACTCTACAGCCAAGGAGCAGAGTACCTGCAGTCTAAGTGTCCGCATTACTGCCCCACTCGCTCACTGCATTCTGAAAATGCCTGTTTAATTCAGACTCCTTGGTTTCGCTTATCCAGAGTCAGTGGCTGATCCTTCTCTGTATCCGCAGGGAAGCTATGGAACTCCCTACCATTTGCTCTTAGGGCCACTGAGAAACATTTGCAGTACCAGCAGGTTTTTGAAAACCTATCTGTTCCAACCGTTTTCTCTTTATTTGACTGACGTTCTGTTGGTATCCTTAGCACCAAGTTCACACAAGTGTGTGTGCACTTTATAAGAGGACCTAACATAACATAACATAACATAACATAACATAGTTGTCTAAAGAAGGCTGCCAGATCCCTTCACAGTTCTATTTTGTCAATGGGTTTAGAAGGGCAAAATGGAAGCCCCCTGTATAGAGCCTACTTTTCTGGCTGTGTTGGGATATAATCTGAGAGGTTGACAACACATTCATGTTAGAGAATGGGCCTCATTACAAGGTTGGAGGTAGCCTTGCTGGTGAAACCATCAAGGCTACCCCCAAACTCGCACCTATGTCCGGCAGCAAATGGGCAATTACCGGGCTATTCCGGCCATGCCAGACCCGGTAATTGCCCTTTTGCGGGCACCAGAACCGGTACATCCCCATTCCCATTGATGGGGACGTCGGCTGCACCGGCACCGTTTACAACAGTGCCGGTCCATCTGACTTGCTGCGCTCGAGGGTGCCGCTCTGCCCCCACCTGGCGGGCTGACAGGTACCTGCGAGCTCAGCTTGTAGTATGGGGGTAAGGTAGCAACGGTGCCTGTAACAGTACCAGTGCCATTGTTTCTGTACCGCCATACTTATAATGACGCCCAATGTCTTTTTTCCCTTTTCCCACATTGTCATATGCTTGTGAAGTGTTTCTCGCTCTCTGTCTCAATGCTTCACACTTCTTATTTAGAAGAGATTCTTTGGGCATTTTCTGGAGGCTTCCAGCTTTTTACATATTGAATTTGCGTCCGTTGTTTCTGTATCAATAATAGCTTTGATCTGTCTTGTGTCATCCATCTGAGGTTGTGGTAGACACTGATAAGGTTGTTTTTCGATATTTCTTGTGCCCTTTTGCATATTTGTCATAGGAATTATGTGTTGTCAAACTCAGAGGGTTTTCGATCAATCATCTTCATATCAGATTCGCCCTTTTGATTTTGTTCAGCAAGAATAAGTTGCTACCAAGCTGTGCTTGTTTTGCCCACTAGTTTCTTTAGCTGCATTGTGTAATCTTCCATACTTATGTTCATTTTCCTTTTATTGTGTTAGTCAAGGGTAGAATGAAGTGTTGATCCAAACGAAAACAACAAGTTGACATCTAACTTAGGCTATGAAATTCATTTATTCGAAAGCTTTCGTGGTCAGGCAAAGATGAAATGAGGTGGTTGAAAAACTTTACAGCTTAAATAGCCACTTCACGGATTCATTATTTCCTTATCTGTGCCTGTCTATGAAACTGATGTGCAGCCTGTCCAGAGAGGCAAGCAATACAGATGTTAACCCCCTGCACACATTGCAATCTTCTGGGTTTGACTGGTACTTTGTGTTAAGTGGGGCATGGGTCAGTGGAACTAAAGAAAAGAGTGGAAAAACATACATGCTAACCTGGGTACCCTTGGAGAGGCATGAGTGGATGAGATAGTGACAGTCATGGTAGGTGGCGTTCAGTTAAACCTCTGTGTGTTAGGCCAGTCCTGTTGCAACATTAGTGTAGATACAATCATGCACCTAGTAGGCTTGTGCCAATAGAAGGCTGGTAGGGAGGAGGCACAACCAATCACGTGTTGGGCCTTTAACTCGTGCAATCCAGTGTGGTACGTTTGTGTCAAATAACAGATTGGGATAGTGTTTCATCACAATAATGAGGAACGGGTGGGGTCTGACATGAGACAGGGCTCCTCACATGCCTCTGGGAACATTGTGCGGATGATGCTTTTTGAGGGCTAGTAGGGCTGACTTGGAGTAAGAGAGAGAGGCTGGTGGAGTTGGTGCAGGGTCAGCCACGTGCCAGTACAGGACTTTGGATACATTGATAGAAAGTGTCAGGTCTGAAGGTTGTGACCCCCCATATCGGAATGGGTTGAAGAGTGAGAGTCTGTTAGATGGGATAGTGACTCATAAAACCACAATGCCTGTTCAAGCCCTCAGTCAGTGTATTGAAATGTGCATGCATTTGACTTCATGGGTCTTCTTGACTTGGTCAGTCCTGAAATTACAGCAAT
The DNA here is from genome assembly GCF_040938575.1 of Ambystoma mexicanum. Classification (NCBI taxonomy): domain Eukaryota; kingdom Metazoa; phylum Chordata; class Amphibia; order Caudata; family Ambystomatidae; genus Ambystoma; species Ambystoma mexicanum. Next base: position 837,618,508 of record NC_090923.1, read on the forward strand.
TTTAAGATCATCAAGGGTATGATTTGCTTCCTAAAAATACTCACCAACTGGGCTGTCCCTGATACTCATATGGTAGAGGTTCATGCTTCGAAGTAGTTGTTGATTGGTTTTCCCTACATAGTAGCTCCAACCGGGGCATTTCATACAGCGTAAAGAATACAATGGTGTTGGATACACCTGTAAAATGCCCCATTAATATTGTAGTACTTCCCCATTCCTTAGCATTCTTGCAGGGGGCTTCCAACTCTAGACTGGCTGTGAGTACTACTGGCACCTGGTCTTAGGCATCTTTTGCTCTGTATTCTAGGCTATTCTTCTGAAGGATCTGTGGTGTCTTGTGAATCTGGTGTCTCCATAATTATTTGGTTCTATCCATGGTCATCAGGGGCCTTGGAACGTGGGCTTGTACTGGCGGTTCAAGCCCGCATTCCTAGCCATTTTATTGGCTGGCTCCCCCCGCCCGGGTGCTAATGCTGGCAGTGATAGGAGAGGATGTGGCAGCACTGCTAGGTCGGAAGAAATTGAGTGGATCTCACTCAATCTCACATGCACATATTTAGACACTAAACTGCACTTGTGGGCTATAATAGGTCAACTGCTAATGTTCTTGTATGTATTGCAATTTATAGTATGTCCACAAATCACATTTTTAAACTATTGTTTGTCATCTGCGCTGACACAGTCCCTAATCTGTAATAACTAAACTGCACAGTTTGTCAGAACCTAAATAATATGATTGTAAAAACATCTGTAGCATTTACTGACCAGCTGCAAACATTTATTCAGGAGGTGTTCTATCTAAGTGCTTGGAAACAGGAGAAACCTTGATAATAAGTGCTACATAAAATGTGATTGTAATTGTTATCATGAGACCTTAAAATATTGAGTTGACTCTCTGCTAATTATTTACACCTCACCAGCATACTTTTTATGGATCGAAACACATAATCCATCAGCAGGGCTTGCTGACCTGCAGCTAATCTTCATTTACAACTTCAGGGGTCTTTCCTACCCAGGCTATCAAATCTTTGGACAAAAGGTCATTTTTGGGGGACTGTGGGTATTAGAAGTGGCTTGGTTCTAGATCTGGATAGAGCAGCTGGAGATACATATTATATAGGTATTCTGAAGAAAGCTTTATTTCAGTAGAGGCCATTTTCTAGGGGCGAGTGGAGCTGCCTAAATGGTTGAGATTTGTAAAAAATAATTCTTGATGCATAGAAGTGTTTTTCATTTCTGTGCTCTATGATATTGTTATCTTTGTTGTTCAAACCTTTTAGGGGACATTGAAATAACTGCACTATTTACTGTCTAAATGAAGCATCCATTTGGTAACATGTTATTATTGTGATAAGCAGAGAGTTAATGGCATCACAATGTTAAACGAGATTCAATAATTGCATAATGGAGTTACTCATATTCTTTCTGATTGATTGTTCTCTAAGAACATATTTTAGATAATATTTACAGCCAGGTGCAAGCCTCTCACACCCCTTGTCGTGGACCTCATGGCATGAACACTGGCTGCGATCCTGGGGGCTTTGCTGGTACTTGTTCCTGCAGTCTAGGGAGGTAGAACCTACATGAGTAAAAATTAGTAGAGCGCCCGCCTCCACCCCATGTTACAGACCAGCTCTCTGGGCCCTGGTCAAAGCTGCACTGTTTTCTCTTCCAACAGGAATGGTATGGAACTTGCCGATCTAGCTAACCTACCAGGCATGGGCTTCAGTTATGGAGATGATTGTGCCTCCTGTATCCTTCCTAATAAACGTGCCCTGTTGAGCGCATGCAAAAGCGTCAGGGCTTGGCAAGCTCCCCATCTGTGACAAGAGAGTTCTATGAAAGAGTTTCGACTTGACGACACGGCAAAGATGTGTATGGCAGCATCTTTGGTACAATGACCTGTAGTTACTGTGATGATTCACAGGATCTCGTCACTTCTCCCTGGGGGTCGGGGCCTTTCCTGTGAGGCTAGGGAGGTGAGCCCTCTATGCAACATTCCCCCTAGGGCAGGCAGTATTCGGGACCTCACAGAAAGAAACTCCCCTCTTGGGAATAGGGACTCCTGTTTCATGAAGGAACTCCCTAATCTTCTTGCGTATGAGACCCTGAGACCATGTGCTCTGAGACCCCCAACCGGCCCAGAGAGCTGGGGTTTGCTCAGAAGCACTTTAAGACAAGATAGCAGCACCCGTGAGATGGATGGGGTGCAGATTAATACTCCAACACCAAATCAATAAGGACATCTTGACGGTTTGGCAAAGGGAGTCCGTTTAATGGCAAGTACAAAAAACAGGGAGTGATCTTCCTTCTCACTTCACGACTCCAACGAACTTCATAAAAACAACATCATTTATACTAAAATCACATCATCACTGACGTTTAATGCTTAAAAGTTGGCATACAATTCTATTGGTTTGGAAAAGGTAACTTTACTATAGGTACTATATCTGTATATGGTAACTGAGTAAAGGGATTGGATAAATACTGTCAGGTGGGGCATCTAAGCCCTACCTTCAAACTGGCGACTGTAGATGTCACTAAATGTACGACGTCCGATTGGTTCTACTAACTATAGGACCCTAGATTCCTTGGTACACTGTGATTTGGTTGGCACCAAACCCCACTCGTACTTTTCCACTTTGCTTAGCAGCACGCAGAATGGGTTGCCAGGTGCAGGGTGCCCCTTAGCTCCCTGGCATTCCTCCAATTATTGTTACAATCAATCACCACTTTAGTGGCCATGTGTCAATTACTTCACTGTGGTTGGCCTCGAAACTGCATCTCCTGTCTGGAAAAGTTCTGATATCTTCTCCTGGCCTGTTGCCATGCGTAGGTGTGAAGGTCTTACTTCTGCTTGTTCGGCTGGTCACATGATTCAGACACTGTGAATTTGCTTCTTCTTCATCAATTAGTGTATTTATTTCGTTTCACCCACCACCTGCCTTTGTCTTCTTATCTTGACCTTTCAGAGTAGTATATTCTGTTCTTTACTTCAATTAATTGTAGCTACTGTTCGTCCATCTTGACAGATACGACCTTAGTTCTCCTGGCAAGGGTTGCCTCTGCTGAGTTTCGTTTCTGCCACTTTATTCTTGATTTTGCTAAATATGAAACTCTTCTCGTGAGGCCTTTAGTAACCTTTTGGTTGATTCTGCTTTTTGTGCAAAGTGGAAGTATACTTATATAACATACTTCTTTTGAGGTAGATATGTATAGGTGGCACTTGCTGCACTATCTTTCTACTAAGCATAGCAAGCCACACGATTTTCTTAGCTTTCTTGCGGTTCCAAGCATATGTACATGTGTAAACCGGTTGAATATCTTCACCATGCTCATGGCTTAAGCTTCTTACATTTGACATCGCCCTTTCTCTTTGGGTTCATGATGTCCTTTATTCATGGCGTTTCATCTCTTTTTATCGTTCTCAGGTCTTTATATCTTCTATATGTGAGTCAGTCCAGGTTCTTGTGATGTCACCATTCGTATTCCATTAAGACCTTTTTGGTTTCTTCAGGGACTGTCCTCAGACGATTTCCATTTTGTTTCATTTGTTGATATGGTTTTCTCAATGGGTACCTTACTGTGCATGGTTTCCTTGGTATCAATACTTCAATGGATGCTGTTCTTCTGATGGGTACTGGACAGAGCCCCACTGCGGCTCTCTGTTGGTTTATTTGCTCATCATATGTCGCATATTGCGGCGTGAACGTTCCTGGTACTTCAAAATGGACGGTTGGAGTGTGGGCTGCATTTGTGACCTCCTCTAAAACCATCCTTGTCCAAAGTGGTCCAACCTGAAGAAACTACAGTTTGCTATTGCAAGATCTCTTCTTTACTCAACCAAGATCTGAAACCACTGAGAAGAGGAAGAGTATAAGAGACATGAAGAATGAGTTGGCCCACAGAAGGCATAAAGAATACCTCTTGGAAACAAAGGAAGGATTCGGATACTCAACTGGGGAGGACCCAGCAACAGAGGATACAAATAGAAGAAGGGCTTGCTAAAAGGAGAAACCGTCACTAAGCCTGCACAGCTCGGAAAGAAGCTGGTCCTCGGTCCAGGGGACGATGTGGAAAGGTCAGAGGAGTACTCCATGGCTCGATGGAGAACTGTCTCACTTGGAAGCTGGAAGAAGTCAGTTGGTGACGTGACCTCTGGGGAGTGGATCGTGTGGTCCATAAACTGCACATACACTGACAAGCCAAGGACTCTGCAGAGCCGCAGACTCACGCAAGAGGAGAGAGAAATGCTGGCAGCATTTACATAGAACGAGCCACCCTGCAGTCCCAGGAAGAACTGTTGATGCACCCCCATCAAATTCAAGATAACAGAAGAGGCGGATGACCCATTAGGGCTTTGGGGGTGATGTAAAGATTGGTATGGGAGTAAGCTCCCTCATCACAGTGATTGTGAGAACGATAACAACAGAAGTAAAGAGTGTAACCAGAGTGAGCTCCCTCATCATAGTAATTGTGAAGATCCTAAGAAAAGCCAAGAGTATTACAGGAATGATCTTCCTGGTCAAAGTAATAGTGCAGACCATAAGAAAAGGCAAGAGTGGTATGGGAGCAGTCTCACTCGTCACAGTGATTGTGAAATCCCTAAGAGAAAGCACGAGTACTACAGAACTAACCTCCCTTGTCCCAATAGCGGGAATAACAGTTTGTTCAACCAAAACCATAAACCAACAGAGACAGAATATATGAACAACAGTTAAGGAAAGAACCGTTTTGAATATTAAGAACCAATAGTCATTGGACACTTGAGAAAGACCAAAGAAGTCCCTTTGAGGAGCTGCAGGGGCTAATCAGAACTGTTATAAGAGACTTTAATAAGATCAGTCACCAAGGCTGAGTTAGGTGCGCTAGGAGAACGGAGACATTGTCCTGAACCCCTTTTTGTTTTCTGAATCCTTTTTGATTAGTGGCAGGGTCAGAAGTGAACAAAGGAGATGGTATTTGCTTTGGGCAAACCACCCTGACGATGAGCACCCTAGTTAGAGTTCTGTTAGGTAGGGCAAACTCTTTAGTATAAGGAAAGGTATGTCTTTTTTAGTATTATCTTTCAATAAAGGCCTTGTGTAAAATGCCACCCCTTTGTCCGACTCCTTCTTCTGACACACCACATCACTCTGAGACCTCGCCCAAGCATTACCTGTGCTGTGCGCGCTCAACAGCTGAGCACTGTGTGACTGCCCTGTGTCATAGATAGACAGCTTCCCTCACCACTGCGTTTTGCCTTACCTGGGAGAGCATACATATAGGCACAGGTAATGTGCCTATTAGTATGCTCTTCCCAATATTTTACTGGCACACTCACCACTATTTTCTCCCTGAAGATTCCCTGTGTCCATGCCACTGCATGACTGTGTTCGTGCCGCTGCACACTTCAGCCGCTCCTAAATATAATTGCCCTGCAGGTGGCCTGTCATAGCGCACACAACTCTGCCTTAAACTGTCAAACTGGCTTGTGCCCTTCTCTGCACCCTGCAGGCGCCCTGTGCCCACACCACTGCATCTTAAAGCTGTCCTGCAACCTCCCTTGTAAGCTGGCCTGCATCTGAAATATTCCTCACTAATCAGCTTCCGTGTGGCCACGCAGCTGCCTTTTGTCTGTACCCCTGTATCCAGCTTCCCTTAGCCCTCACCCACACTCTGTCCTGTATACTCATCCATAGTCTTCCCCCGTAGTTGCCCCATGTATTCTCCTCTTCTTCGGTCCTGTGCCCCTTCGTTGGACTATCTGCGTGCCCTCACCCCTTCTCTGCCAGCTGCACCTTGCACTAGCCTTTGCCTCTCTTCCTGCTAACTAAGTATGTTTCATTATTGGTGTCCTCCTCAATTAGACAGAGGTCCTGCATCACACACTTCCCACAAGAAACACATTATTTGAAGACACAGTCTAAGCCCCCTCTCTCAGCTCATTGAGGCCTGGGCACCACGTCTAAGTTTGCCAAAAGGCAACAGGAATGTGCAGTGCTGGTTTATACAGGCTGCAGAGATGCTGCTACACATGTCATACAGTGCCAGACAGTGACTCCTCTTCCTTCATACAGGACAGGACACGGGCATTGCTGCCAGGGCTATCATTGAGCAACAATAATTAGGAATAGGAACATGGGCACTGCAGGCTACTTAGTTTCAGATAAATGATCTATATTCAAGATATGATTGCATGTAACTTGCTCATTCCTTTTCTTTCCTTTTGTTCTCTTTTAAGTGTAAAAGGTTTGTACAGACTGTAACACACTTTGATAATGAAAGAAAACGACAGACTTAGGTTTGACAATTCCCATGCCCCCTAGCTCTTGATCACCATCTCCGCACAGGGACAGAGTGGGCACGAGTGGTTATTAATGGCTATGGCCAGATGAACACCTAGACACCCTACTCCACAAGCATGCAATCAGGTGTGGGCTGTAGATTCTCTGCAGAGCTCCAAGCATTCCCAGTGGAAAGGGCAGGCACACTTAGAGTTAGTGGTGATCTGGCCTGAAGGAAACTCTGGGCCGTTCCTAGTGGGCCTCTGCACCGCAGGTTTCTTTTGTGTGGCTATCCTGGCTTTCTGCTCATTTTAAACTCGCCCCATGCATCCCAACCCTTTGTTCCCTCTCCCCTTGTCCCTCAATTCCTTTTGAAGTAAATACTTTTGTATAAAGCTTTCAGTATGTTGCTCCTCACTCTTAACAAATGTTATATGGCAGCTGTTATTAGGCTTTACCACATTTGAATGCCTATGTTGCAACAAGTGTGCTTTAAAATTCGCTATTTGGGCGCATTTTGTTCATAGATTCTTGTGGGTGAACTCCCTAAATCTTACTTAGAGGGTTGGACTTGATCGCATGATGTAACAGGGGGCCTCTCTAAAAAATAATTCTAGGGCCACTTTTGATTCCCAGTCCACCCCTGCTTAGACTCCTCTTGATCCTAGGAGGTGCCCTGGAATCAGCTCACTCGTAGGATGAGATGTGGTCCATTCTTTGCATTGCAGATTGGAGATTTTGGGCAACCTGGATTGTAGTCCTGCCTTTTCCACTTGACCTTAATTATGTCCTTCTCTGCAAAGTGGTGTATCATCTAGACCTCAATTATGTCCTTCTCTGCAAAGTGGTGTATCATCTAGAAAGCAGTCACGATTAGAACACCAGCGTACCTGGAGGCTAAGCTCCACATATCTGGTGGCACATGCTCCTTGCGCAGCAAATCGACCATCTGGCTGGAATCACAAATCATCTGCACAGAGAGGACCCGCAAACAATCCTTCTCTTGTCACACACCCACCCTCTGGAACTCGATCCTGGTGTCAGCTCCGAATGCCCCCACAGTTCTCCAATTTTGCAAGTCTCTCAAAACAACACTTGACCAAAGACTAATTCCAATGGATGCACATACCGACGCACAGACCTCAACTCACAGCACTACGCTACTGTTAAAAGATGCCAGTCCAAATGCTGGCTGCCCATACTCAATACATTGCTCCGCTGCTCTCGAGCCAAGTCTGCGCTTTAAACAATAATACATAAATAAAAACATTCCTTCGTGTCCACAACAATTAGGATACTCTGCAAGTAGCGAAAGAAAGATTAGTATCTTGGTGAATATACTAAGCTTTTTGTTCATTTTGTTACTCACCTTAATTAGTCAATAGACAAACACAATCCACTTTTCGGTTTGAGAAGCCCCTCTCAGACGTTCCAAAATGCTGCCCTCTGTGCATTGGCACTTGGGATGTCAGCTTGGACACTTCTGTGTTTTGTTTATTTTGAGGTCATGTTGGCTGCACTTGCCACCCCAGCCTCTGCTAGCAATGGGGCAGATTCTTCAAATTTAGCAAACTATGCATGATAACGGACGTCAACGAGCGATGGACAGTTGGACATGATCGTCGTTTGCGACTTGAAAAATTGATACTGCTTGAAATGAATGTCCTTTGATCAATTGCTAGTAGTTATGGCCGCTATGTGATATGGTCTTTTGAAAATACCAACACATTATTGTGAAATGGGGCCCATTGATTCCACGGACGATATCTAATCTATTGACTCTTTAACCAGTTGCAATGCAGTTGCTTTTTTCGGACTGTACGAGCATCACAGACTTCCAGTTAGGATTTACATTTCAAATGCGTACGTAGTTTATGTTGTGGGCAGTCAATGAGCTTTTGAGGTGGCTCCATACACAGCATTCATCGATACGACACATTCACCCACTCATCCATCCAGTCAGACAGACAACCCTACTACAATATCCACTCACTTGTGCATCCTTCAATCCATACACCCAACCATCCAATCCTATTCACTCATTCATGCATCCGTTCATATTCACAAGCTCATCCTTACATTGACCTACATTGACCTATATCATGCAGTGGTCGAAGTGGGCGGGAGCAGTTGGGGGCGGTGCTCCTCTACTTTTTAAAATGAAGTTTTACTGTTCCTATGCTTTCATTTGAAAAAGAAACGGTTCTGGAATGGTTTGATTTTTAAATAAAAGTCTAGGAAGAAGTTGAAACTTGCCCTTTAGGACACTGCTCTGAATGATCCCTTAAACAGTTGGCAGGGGGACGTGGCCAGCCATGGATGGAGACGCATGCTGCCTCGGTGAGCTCCATGCCCTCGGCCGCCCTTAACACCCTAAATACACCTAAAAATCACCTGCCCATTCCCCAAAGCAAGAATATGGGGGGCGCAGGTCCTTGTGAGTGTCCCATCCCAATCGCTAGAGAACCGTTTTGGCATAAAAAGGCGGAGAAAGAGGAATGCTCCCAAGATGGCGGACCGACCTCCTGATGCTACACAGAAGCTCCTGAACACTGAGTGACCCCCCCGGCCCCTGTAGGTGAAATTGGCCCTTAGCAGACCCTGGTTCCGCAACAACAGGCAGACTCCTGACGGAGGTGAGCGATTGACAGGCACTAACGGCAGACTTGCCGGTATTCAATGCAGCACTGTCAGGGATGATTCCACGGCCCAGAACCGAACGCAAGATCAATGGTGAGCCCCAGCCTGAACAGGCTGCAAGGGAGCGTCAATGTGGCTTGGAACAATGTGTTTTGGGGCACTTGGGGAGGCCATACTGCCCTACGGATGATGGACTTTTACCTTAAAGGGGAACCACTCAGTTTTGAAGATTGCAAAGTCACGTTACATGTGGGAGAAGGGGAACGCTACAGGTACATACAAATTAGACATTGGATATCCCAAGCGGAGGTAAAAGAAGCTGGAAGGCGACCACCGATAGGCTTGGAAATTGGACATGACAGAAGGTCGGACTAAAAGGGGTATATCGCAGCTGTATCGTCTTCTGGACAGGGCCCAGTTGGAGGACATGCTCCCATGTATGGATAAGTGGGAGAAGGATCTGAATATGGATATCACAGAGGTGGTTTACAGACGGATCTGGGGACGAGCATACAAGGCTTCTAAATGTACAGCCATTAAAGAGTCATCATATAAAATCTGCTAGAGATGGTATTTAACCCCCCCAACACCTAAAAAAAATTAAACCGCAGCTGTCCCCTCTGCTGGAGGAAATGGGGAGCCTTGGGGGACCTTAGCCATATGTGGTGGTTGTGTCCAAAAGCTCAATTTTACTGGAAAGAGCTACTGAGCCATATAAAGGAGATTGCAGGGGTGGAACTACCTAACTTCCTGCTGGTGGTAATTCTAGGGGCGCCAGCTGAATATTCGTATGCCTCCAGTGGTCCTAGAGCTATACTTATTGCGCATTTACTGGCAGCAGCCCGTATGACATTAGCCCAAGCATGGAAAACAGCAGAAGGCCGTATGGTAGCTTGGTGGTGTGTGAAGGTATGGACAGTGTTGGCCATGGAAAATGTTGGTGCCCTGGCAAAAGGGATTCATCAGAAGTATCTCAAAGTTTGGCTCCCCTTCCACAATTTTGTGCAGGATAGGGAACAACAGTATTACAGACCAAGTTTGCTTAAGAGCCTGTCCATCCTGTAATATCTGTCTCAACGCTCTATGAGAACAATACGAGTGCAGCAATTGTGTGCCCTACAGTTTGATGATAGGATCAGCTTGCTTTCTATATGTTTGATGCAGTGCGAGGGGGGAGGGTTTACGGGGGTTATTATACTTATATAGAATACATTGGACCTCATTACGAGTTTGGAGGTAGCCATGCCGATTTAAGCTTTAAGCGGCATGGCTGCCCCCCAAACCGGGTACCGGGTCCGAGTTCCAGGAATAGGGAATTACCGGACCAGTACAACCTTGGAGGGCCCGGTAATTTCCTTTCCCGGGACCCGGACCCGGTACATTCCCATTCCCATTTGAGCTGCCATAGGCCTCAATGGGAATGCGGAGGATGCTAACAATGGGCCCGTTAATGACCGGCCCGTTGTTAGCATCCTGGTCTGCTAGCGAGTCCCGCTAAGGACGCCTGGTCTGACCAAACGTCCTCAGCGGGACCCGCTGCAGACCTCGTAATGAGGCGGCCCGAATGAACGATGCCGGTCTCTTACCGGCACCATACATTCTGTGGCCGCACTCGTTGTAATGAGGCCCATTGTCACCGTGAGACAGGGGTCTGAAATGTACATGGCTTTGCCTCTACTGAATAATTCTTATCTGAGTTCAGACTATATCATGTATTATACAGTTGTAACTGATGCGGGTAATGATGTACAATAAATAATGTTAAAAAGAACAGCAGGCGCATTTGTTTAGGGGTTTGTATTGCACGTGGGAAGGGCCGGGTTGATGGGGTTTGTGGGGAGCGGGGCTAGACGATCAGGGAACATAGTTCCACTACTTCTTTTCGTGCACTTCGACCACGATATGCCATATTTACCCATTCATCTGCCGATTTAACCATATCTAACAACTGGCCCACTTATTCCCACTTACAAAACAGTCTGAATTTTTGGCATTGCCACTGCTTGTGTTTTATTCTTTCCTGCTTATAAGGAGCCCAGATCTAATTTACTAAAGCCACAGAAAAGGAGGGTTAAACCAATGCAAAGATTATTTTCTTTTAAATCTCACTCTGGTCCCAGAGTGACAAAGCTATTGCCGGGCACTTCAGGGTTTTCTTAGCCTGAGGGTATTACTGATTCATAATAAAGTGGTATGACGCGTAAATTAAGAACCCCCTTTTATTGACGACATATATTCAGTGATAGTAGTGTACCAAAAAAGTAGTGGAACTGTGACTTTAGCAGGGGACAGAGTAGGAAGGAAAATAGCAACATGCAATACATTTTTCAAGGGTTGCCGTCATGCTGTTTGACAGCCAATTGAGGTGAAATAGATTTCAGTTTAGCTGTAACTTATATCCAGTGGTAAAATGAAGAAGTTTGCTTTAACTTAATAAAGAAGAGTCCCGGAATGGTGAAAATGGTTGCAAAAAGCAGTGGAGCTATTCATATTGCTAATAATAGTAAAAAAATAAAAGTAGTGGAACCCCACTCCCGAACTTTCCCGCTCACTTCGACCACTGCATATATTGCTTTGGACGGCTCCTATGTTTTAAGAGTTTGATACATATTTTAAAACCTTTGGGAGGGACGTTTTCAATGAACTCTGGGACTGTAATTCTCTCGACATGGCATTTAATAACAGATTTTTCATGAAAAGTTTTTGAATTGTATTTCAAATATTGTATTTCTTTCTGTAATATTTTGTGGAATCTACTTTTGAATTTCGTAGGAAACTATTACTGATTGTTGCAAAAAGGGTCTCAGTGAGGACCGTGTTATGTTATGTTGGTTTATACCGCACACCGCTAGCGCACAGGGGCAGTCTCCGTGCGCTGTGTAGACTGGATAGTGATGAATACTAGGAAGAGTAGCTAAGGTCATCATACCTTGGTGGTAATAATATCCACCATCTTGAAAAAGGGGGCCCGGATGGTGAGCCAAGAGAATAGTCAGCTAGGAGTTACACTTGACCTGTTCGGCTAATGGGCTGGGTGCTCCACGCCTTCCAATGACTGACAGGCGAGGATTGTTCTTGTGCGCTCACGCAGACCTATGGCACTCTGTGCTGTGCAGGTGTCTCAGGGGATAATGGCAAGTGATTGAGAAGTGCAGGGGGGGCTGGCATAATTGGCTGGAAGGAGTCAAGCCTGATAGATTGGCTTGACCTACTGCTTGCTTGAAAAGGAAGGAAGTTTCTTGAAAACCTTACAGCACGTGATGATCACCATGATCGATCCTGTCAATTAGGTATGGGCTAAATCGAGGATTGGAATAACCCAGGAGTAGTCCACTGTCATCTGACAATTCCTTAAAAAGATAACCAAGCTTTGGTGCAACGTGGTCAGAAAATATACTCTGGTATAGGCTTTCAAGGATTTATTTTCTGAAGTAAGAAAACATGGATACATTTACCCTCCTGTAGGGAATAAGGGAGACTCACACTTGAAGTACCGCCTTATTAATAAGTTTCCTAACAGTCGCCATGTAATCCTGCATACCACAAGAAATGTGAAATATTCCTGGGACAAAGATGCTATAAGACTCAAAAACATGATTTAGCTGAACCGCTTTATTTTTAACTACTGTGAAGAAGTCGCCTTCCTTGTTCTGTAGAGTTCTAGTGGGATGACTCAGGGGGCCAGGTGCCTCCCTGAGCCACTGGCTGATGGTGCAGAGATGGTATGGGGCGGACCCCCTGGTCACCCAGATCCTACAGCAGACAGAGGGCACTCAGCTGTGAACATCATTTTCTCTTGGCCCTTTAAGAGAAAGGTCTGTGTGAGAGAAAATACAGAGACCACCCAACCAGAGCCAGGGAAACCCAAATATACAATTGCCCCACTTGCACCCAGTGAACCTTGTTGAGCAGGAATGACAACAACTTTGCAATGAACTGTTGCATGCAAACCACACTGCACAAATGATTAACCAGCAAATGGAATCTGACGCATCCAGAGGCTGCGCCTATCTGAGCATGCGCAGGGAGATGTGCTACCCAGTTTCAAGATGGGAGATGATATTTTTAGAATCAATGACCAGTCTCTGCACACTTACTTAGCAACATATCGCACAACAGCTGAGCCTCAACAGTTTTTAAAATTGGACCAATGGCAAATGAAATGTAATAAGGGTATACATCTGGAAATCCTGAGCCTAAGCTCAACCTCACAAGCAGAGGAGACCAGGGATAAATGGGACAACCAGGAAGCGGAAGTGTGAGCATTTGGATCAGGAAAGAGCAGTGTTTGGATCAAGTTGGCCTTGGGAAGGAGAACTATGAGTAGACAGCGAGTTGAAGAGGGAAAGGAGTGGGGGAGATTTTAGATGAGAGGGGATAACAGAGATCAGCAGAATGAGAGCTGAACGTGGTGGAAGGAGTTGACTATCAGGTTGTCGAAAGGGGACAGTTTATGGTGGTGGAAGGAGAATAACAACAAGTGGTGAAAGGAGGAAAACAGTGGGTTTGGAAGGACTCCAACAGGAGGTGGAAGGAGGTGAACAGGAGAGGAAGGGGGAAAGCAGAAGGTGAAGGGATTAGTAAATAAAAAGTGGTTTCATTAGGGAAGAAAACAGACCTAGCTGCAACACAAGAGGAGGGACACAGCTTTGAACTAGAGGGAGGAGGAAGGAGCAAAAGGGAATGCATTGCGTAATGTATGGTTTAAAGATGAAGCCCAATCTGAGGGGGCTTAGCCCACTGTGGGAGGAGGAATGAGCATTTGGTGGGTGACAAGGAGGTCTAATACCAGTGTAGGATCAGAGATGCCAGGCAGCTAGAACTCGTAGGAATAAAGGTGATAATAGCCCCTAAAGATCATCTTTGAAACTGGGCTTACAAGGTCTGGGAGACTTTCCCTGCCCATGGAAGTTAAGCAATAGCTGCTGCTACATCTAATGGCTGAGATGCAGTGATGGCTGCAGGGACTGAATATGGGAACCTCCTAATGACAGGAGAGAGGACAAGGATTTTTTTTTGGGAAACAATTCTGAAAGGGACTGTGTGTACTGGAGTGTTACCACAAAATCCTTATGAACCTTTTGAAGAAGATGTTTTTGCTTCAATTACTACCGCAGGAGGGAAATACTTTGATGAAGTTTGACTGGCTAAACCAATTTTTGTGTCTGGGCTATTTGAGGATGTCATACATATAACACATGCTATATGGTGTCGGTGTGGGATCCAAAAGGTTTCTGCTAGAAACCTCCCTAGTACCTTCAGAGTGTAAAACCTAGATAATCTCTACCTTTATGATGACCCAAGCACCCATGAGTGGCACCCCTTATTCAGCAGAAATTATGCTATGTAGCATCAACCAAGAGGACATTCTTCTAAGGGGCTGGCTCCGCAGGTCTTAGAGTTCAACTACCAGAGGGGCCCTATGGTAGAGTAGCTCTTAAATCTAGCTTAGCAGCAAAATGTGGTATTGATGTGGAGACCTGTCTGATTGACAGACTGTAACAAGAAATAGTAAAGGTCCTTTTCTTTCACCAAAGTTCAGAGGCCTTTAAGGGTCAGGAAAGAAATCTCCTCGCCCAATTAATTTGTGAGCTGTACCTTCCAATCCATTCTGAGGAGTTGGACCAATTGGAAAAAACTCATAGGAGCAAAGCATGATTTGGTTCCTCATATTTACCAACGCGGAAAGAATCAGACACACCAGGGCCCAGTGAGGAGGGGGGATAGGATACTGTGGAGGCAGCCTTTGACATCACATCACAATATCCAAAGAGAAAAGGGAAATGGGGCCTCCTCTATAGCATACCTCTCAAGTCACTTGCTTTTGGCACGTGACACCCGCCTTGGAGTTGGCCCACTCACCTGCCAAGCCCGTTGCATGCACGTCCATAGACATCAATGGGCTCTCACCTGCCAAAAAGAAATATCTCTCTTTTTACCAGCCCGGATGATGGAAAAGGTTGTGAGATATGCTGTAGGGTCATAAATATTGTGGGCGATGGGAACAGTTGATATACATTATAGGCCCTTCCCTGTTCTGAAAAGCAGTTGTTGGCCTGGACCATTCTCATCTGACCGGAGGACACCAGGATGGACAGAATTATGTGGATCAGGCACGGTAGCAAAAACCCCCAATCATAGATTTTCCATTTTCCAGAAGGGAAGTGGTGGGTCCTCTCAGTCCATCTAAGGCCAGGTATCACTATATTTTAGTTGTGTTGTACTGCACCGCCAGTTATCCTGAAGCCTTACCTATGAGATCCAACACTGCACATTGCATTCTGAAGTATTTAGATCAATACTTTGCACAGGAGAAGTTCCCAAAGGGATTTCTCACAGTCTAAGGTATGCACTTCTTGTCTAAACTTGTGAATGATCTGAAGAATGTGTTACAGATAGACACCCTCTGAACCTCAGTCTATCAACCCAAGACACATGGCCTTGTGGAGTGTTTCCATCAAACCCTAAAGAATTTCCATTGGAAATTGGTTCTAGGGAACTTGGATGAACTACCCTGGATGTTTTCTTCGGCACAGAAACCCCCACAAACTTCTACAGGGATTTCCTGTTTAAACTGATGTATAGGAGAGAAACCTGGGACATCGTAGCTATCCTGAAGGAGGTTTGGAAAGGATGACAAGACCCATTAGAATGTACCCTCGAGATCATGGGAACCACACAAGGGAGATTACAATTGATCCTGTGGGATGTTTTTACCCATGCACCCAAGCCCTACAATAAAACTGTGCATTACTGGCATGGAAAACATCATGATGGCCAGAACTCCCCAGAGAGTGCACAGGGAAAACATGAAGAATAGGCTGCCACCCATTTTTGCCTATGTTGTGAGCACAGGAGGGCACTGCCTAAAACCACCATTGGGCTACACACACAGTAGCCTAAAATCATTGGGAATGGCAATGCTGATTGCCAAAAAAGCAACTCAGAACTGTGGGGAATTAATTTTCTTAATCCCAAAAATGGTTGCATTACCAGTACTCACCACTATCAGAAAGCCAGCGTTTTAAAACCACCAGACTTTTGTGTAAAACTGAACAAAGGAAATAAAACCAGACCAAGGAAAGACTTGCTAAGAGGTGGATACAATGTAAAACTATATTCTGAAATGACTTGAAGGAAATAATTATTTAATGCATATGTAAAAATTGTCAGTTTGATTTGAATGTAGAAAACTGGGAACAAAAAGTGACATTTAGCTGAAACCTGGCTTAATGAAATTGTATTCTGCCTGACAACTACCCCCGACAGGAGTTGAAACCTGCTCAGCCACTCCCCTTGCCAAAAGGAGTTGTCACCTCTCTGATTAGATTAGGGGTGGAGCAGCTGGGGACTACAGGGAGTTGAACAAAGGCCTGTCCTGGACTCAGGCAAATGTTATATTGGGGGGCCGTAAAGTGGCTTCCTCTTAGGGGAAACTGGGAGGGGCAGTGCCTCTGCTAGCAGCTGAGCTTGGTGGAAGTGGATAAACCAGTTATTCCACCCTGTGATGTGGGAAGCCACACCCCTTTTTGACCAGGGCATAATTTTAAAAAGATAGATAACTCATAGTGCGGACTTGTCAGAATTATATAAGTAATATCATTATTTTTGTGATTTTTCTGTGAACATTTTGAGAGGCGTTAGGACCCTGTGGTGTATTCTGGGGGGTTGCTAGCGGAAAATAGGGTCTCACTCCAAATGTCTGCATGTTAAAAATCTGACACTTCATCAATTAATGTCCATACTCCTTGCGCACATGTGTGTAATTTTGGGTAAATGTCCGATATTGCAAAACCAGTTAAAAAGCGCAAAATGTTGTCATTTTTTAATGCAAGCCCCCAGGAAGATCAGAGGCGGACAAGCATGGACCATAAGGACTATATAATGTGCACATGTAATTTCAACAAATTGTATATCTGGGAAGGATGTATTTGAATCAAATATAGATTTGTGGGCAAACTGACCAGGGGAGGATCCTCTGACCCATAAACAGACTTCATCATGCTGACAATCCATTTCCTTCCCCCAATCATGGGAGAGGGGAGAATTGGGCCAATGACAAGTAGAGAGGGGGCAGGCTTAGCTAGGCCCAGGCACACACCTATTTTCAAAACACATAAAAAGAGACTGCCGGGACAGGTAGAGAGATTTAATTCCATTTGCTGCGGAGCATGCTGACCGACGACTTCACATCCAGAGATCCAACACTTAGACTTCCAAGCTAAACAGAGACTGCAGAACTTTGAACCAAGAAGGCCCACTGCAAGCAAAAGTATTTGTCAGCAGGCCTCAAAATCATTTGCAAACTCTTCCACAGCCGGGCGAGCTGTCTGAATTCTTTTGCCAAGAACTCTTGGCAGTACCCAGAAAGCAGTGTTACATCCAGAATCCACTTGATCCGGACCGGAAAGCAGAGCAGTATCCAGAACCAGAGGCCGCTGAATCCAGAGAGGCTAGACCAGCAGAGCAGAGCTGACCCAGACCGCTGTGAGCAGAACCAGTGACCCAGATCGCTGTGAAGTGCCGAGACCAGAACCGGAGTCCAGTCCAAAACCTGACCAGATCCGTGGCGAGGCCCATTCCTGCACAAAATATCTTGTGAGTACCTAGCAGAACTGTGCAGAACCAATCTCTTAGTTAAAATAATCTAATCCAAACTATTTTAACTTAAGTAGAACTGCCTCCTAGAAATCGTGTCATCTGTCATTTGTAAAGCTGCACAACTGTCACCTGTCAATTCTGAAGCTGCAAGCTGTCACCTGTCATTTTGAGTTCACTTTAAATCCGAAAAACTCCTTTATTTAATCGTCCATATCTCTGGAACCGTTTGGGCTAGGAACGAGATTTAACTTTCCTCTGAAAGCTTAGAATATCAGCTTTCCAACGAACCTAGAACCAACTTGCCTATACTTTTGCCATAATCATGATTCACGCACTCGCGAATTTTGCCGCGATTTGCGATTTGGACTGATTTCTTTACCTGTAAAAAGATAGCAGCTTTTTGCTTTCCTTTGCTAAAAAATCATTTGCCTCTTAATAACCATCCCTGTATCATTGCTAAAGTGAGCTTGAGCTCATCCCAAGTATCTCTCACTCACCCTGAACCTCCTAAAGGTAATTAAAAGCATTTTCATCATATTTCTCACTTCACTGCCACCACATTCAAAGCACTTGGGCCTGTGTTTTAAAACTCATACCTGTTTTCTCTAAGCTTGCTGGGGTGGGAACTGAATTTCGTATTGTATTTGATTGCATTCCTGAGAACTGTGTGCTCCTCTTTCCATCTCCTTCCATTTCTTACATTGCATAGGGGAGGGGGATGAATTGCCAGAGAAAAAGTGATTATCTTATCTTTTGCTAAAATCATATCAAGCATTTCTGTACTGCATTTTATTCCTCATTGCTTTTCCTTTGAAATCATAAAAGTATTTTTGCTACTTTATCGATCCTATACTAACTCCTCATTGATTGTAAAGAAGTGTGCTAGTGCCAGATTACCCATTGTTGATCAACATCATATGTCTAAGTGTACTATCAGATATTAATTTAGTATAAAGTGTGATATCTATATATTGTTTAAATTCTCAAATAAGCCTTTTAATTTGCAAAACAAACCTACTTCTTGGCTCAGTGGGGTCAGGGGGATTCTAAGAGGGGGGTGTTATGCAAGGGTGGTCATCCAGAGTACTGAACTAGACATAAAAATACATTAATAAGGGTTTTCCTCAGCATCCCACACTAGGCATTGACTTGGCTGTAGTGTTGAATTGAATCCTCTTACAAAAGTGGGGGCTCGTCCGGGATTCAAGGTTAGATTTACCATTTGTGCAGATTGATACAGTGTGCCAGCTGACCAGATACACATATCCGGTCGGATCACCACGCTATGTTACGCTGTAAAGCACTCCTCAAAGGAACGCTCTAAGGAAACGGTTTGTTTTGCAAAAATAAAATACAAACTTCTGTAAGTCAGGAAGGAACTCAAATTCCAGAATGACGACACTGGTAGACATCAAAATAGCCAGAGAGCACTTCTTACATAAGCTATTTGTGAGAGGTGAGTGGACTCATCAGGACCAAATGGTCTGGTGCAGGCAATCGCGCAACAGGTCACTGAAACAGGGTCAGATATATGGGGAGAACAGGGTCCCCTACATGTGGCCCTGAGTGAACTATATATGGCCCCTAAAGCCAAAGATGAACATAATAAGATTGCCAGGATAGCAGCAAATTTGTATCTATATATGGGAGCCATGCAGGACAAATGTGCTGAAGGCCAAGATCTGGCAAATAGGCAACATCTGGCGTTAGAAAAGGCCCAATCTGATCTGGACTCTTCTGAGCAGAGGCTGCAGAGAAGCCAGGAGTCAGAAATGATAGTAGGCAGAATATCATTAAAATAAAAGAGGACATGGATATACTGCAACAGGAAAAGACAGACCAGGATACCAGAATTCTGGCTTTGCAGAAGGAGCACCATGACAGTTTGGACTCCTTACTGCAGAGCAGGAAAAAGCTGGAGCAACAGATCAATTTCAACAGGGCATGCACAGAGCAGGTAGCCACCCTGCAAATCCAACTAGACAGAGAGAAAGAGGAAAGCAATAAATTGATTTTGAAAGACCTGGATACCCTGGCAGAGTTTGATGAAGAACGCCAGAAAGCTGGAGCCTTTCAAAGGCAGAGGGATGACCTGGCGTCACAAATGCAGGCTCTTGGTCAGGAAAGGGATACCTTAGGCCAGGAAGTCTGCCATTTAAAAAGAAAAATTGAAGAAAATCACTTGGCCCTTCAGGGGCTGGGTGACCTCCAAAAAGAACATCAGGGCTTGCTAGATCACACCAGGAGGGTGGAGGAGGCTCTGGCAAGAAAGGAGCAGGCCAATAGGGACACAGCTCAGGAGGTAACCCTCCTACAGCAAAGACTGGCCCAGTACTCCAGGACCAATCAGGAGGCACAGAGAGAGAATGAGGCTCTCTGCCAGCACAATGATAGGCTCCAGCAACAGGTAGCCATGCAGGAGAGACTGATAGAGTCTAGTAAGGCCTTAACTGAGGAACTAAAAACGCAGGCTCTTGCATTGCAACAGGAAGCAGGGGCGGATAGAGATGAGGTTCGCTGGGAAAGAGAAACTCCTGAGCATAACCTCAGGAGCCCTAGTAACAGAGGCCTTCATCTCTCCCAGTCCCTGGACTCTGCCACCCCCATGCTGCTTGGCGCACATGAGCACGGGACCACAGGGATGGCAGATTACTAACCAGCTAAAAGTATGGGGCTCATAGGCCAGTACCACCCAGGAATGGAGGGGCGGGCATCCGGGTATGGGCACCCAAGCACAGTGCAATTTAGTGGGGATCCCCAGGAGAGTAGGCCCACTAAGGGCATCCTGAAAACCTCTGCCCAGTTAGGTCAGTGGGGGGGATACCCAGCAAATCTTGGCAGCAAGGAGGGATCTGAAGACTCCTCTGAGCGGTACAGGAAACAGGAGACCAGGTCCCCACATCCTGCCAGCCATTCCCAGGCTCGCAGAATCTGGGAAAACCTGGAAGATCAGACGGGCACCTCTGGGAGCAGTGCTTCTGAGTCAGAGGATGAATGGACCAGGGTTACCCGAACCAAAAATGCCAATAAGGCAAAAAGGGGCTTGCTTAAGGACCCATTGAAGCAAATAAAGGCAATCAGGAGTGTCATCACTCCTTATAATAAGAACGCCAAGTATTCCGTTTGGGAACACTTGGAGCTCTATGAGCAAATGATGGAGACTTTCCATTTGAAGGACAGCAGTAGCTGCATCCAGTACGTCAAATGGACATTCTCCCCAGAATACTCCAGTTTCTTTGCGGGGCTGGAAGACCAAAATTGTTTAAGATGGTCCACCTATAAGGCGGCCATCTTGAAACATTTTTCTGTTCACAGAAATCCTCAAGAGGCTCGCAAGGCAGCCTACAATTTGCAATGTGGGGAGGATCAGGCCCCACAAGAGTTTGTGCAAGAATTAAAACGAGCTTTTGCGCAGATCACCAGAAGGGTGCGCACGGATAGCAGAGAATTTATCAATACGTTTTTCCATGCCTTACCCAAATACATAATGACCCAGCTCGTGAGAGATTTTCATGAGAAAAGATCTTCAGACTGGGTCATTGAACAGGCTACCCGGATCTATGAGGTGCAGAAGCCTATCGAAAATAAAAATAACGCGCCGAAAAACCCCAAAACCAACAGCCCCCCTGCTGCTGCCAAGGTGGCAGAGGTAAAGGTTGCCCCCGTTTTAGATTTGGAGATGGGGGGGGGCTAAAAACCTGCCTGCACCAAATAATTCACAGCCCAGAAGGCCCCGCTACAAGGGAATCCGACCAATCCTGGGTTATGTGTGGACTCCTCCAGCCCAAGGGGGGGGATCCAGCCAAGCACCTAACCCAGGGAACTTCCCTCCCAACTTCCCACAGGAGGGCAGAAATTCTCCAAATCCTGGGCAGAACTTTTTTCCCAGGTATCCACCCAATTTCCAGCCCCAAAATCATCCATCCTTCTTTCCCCAATTCCCTGAGCCCAGACAACCTAATCCGGGAGAGGGGAGGCCAAGGGTGGAGGGGTACCAAAATCTTCCCAACCAGGGGTACTACCAGAGAGGGGATAGCTACCCTTACCGGGATCAGCCCAGGGGAGAGAATAGAGCCCCGTATCAGCCTGAGCAGGTTTCACAACTTGAGCGCCAGGTCCAAAATATGGCACGAGATCTGGGTCACATACTGAGGGCTCAACCGAACCCTCAGATGAGCATGCCACCGCAGAATGCCCCAAACTCTGGACTTGGTGCTCCAGAACAATGACAGGATGACAGGGGCAGCACCCCGATAACCCACCGGTTCCCAGGGAGGAGGCACAAGGGGAAGGGGTGTGTAAAGCCTTGGAGGAAGCTTCCTTCCCAACTTGTAAACAGCCCCTGGAAAACCAGGAACCGGAAACAAAATCTCCTACCCCTGAAAGTCTGCCACCCAAGGAGCAGAGAGGAGGTAGGAGAAACAAAGGACCCAAACAGACCCATTTTTTGGAGGAGGTACAGGTCTTCCAATTTGAGGGAGAGGGATCCTCAGAAGATCCTGGGAAAAGGCTCTTCTCCTTCAGAGATGGGGGAACTCCTCCCAAGGAAAAATGGGTCCCAAGGGATGCCAATTCAGACTGGGGAGATGTGGAGACTGAGCTACCGCCGCCCATCATCTCATCCCAGAACCGACAATACCAAAATCCCGTGGGTCAAACCCATCCTGAGGACTGCCTCCAAAAAGGGGGGGGGGGGGTGGCCCAGAACCCAAAACCATTTCCAGTTGCCAAATTTTTCTTTCAGATTCCCCAGGCTCTCCACAGAATTCTGCCCAAATCTCTTCGCTAGCAATGTCCAAAACCAGAAAGTTAGCCCACCAGTTGTCCAAAAATGTGCATTATCTGTGCCCCCTTGAGGAGAAGGAGGGAAGATACTATGCCCCGGTACAAGTACAGGGGCAGGGTACAATTTTGGCACTGGTGGACACTGGATCCCAAGCTACCCTTCTGTCCAAAATGGCCTTTGATGAACTAAATGCAGGAAGGGGGGAGAATTACCGAATTCATCTCACCTCTCTTCCTGGACAACTGCAGAACTTTGACGGGAAGGAAATTCCCGTTGAGGGGACTGCAGACTTGGGCATTAAAATTGGGCGACACAAGGTGAAACACCTGGTCATAGTAGTGACTCCAGAGGGCACCCCTTGTTTACTAGGGAATGACCTCCTGAGAAGGTTGTCACCCCTAATAGATTGTGTAAACAAGGTCCTCTGGACCCAGACTAGCCAGCCAATAAAATGAAAACAGAGTGTCAACCATGTTAGTTTAAACGGCACATGCCAAATGGTTGAACAGAAATCTGACCAAGTAGAATTTCACTTCCGGAATAGCCAAATTCTAGATGTGACAGTAATAGCAGTAGGACAACAGACTGGTGGTGGGGGGTCGTCTCTATTTCTGAAAATCAACCTTCCGTCCAGTTTAAGGTGGTATTCCACACTGGAAGGAAACACCCTGAAATTCTTTACTAATCCACAATCAGAAACTCCCACTCCTATCGTCCAAAAATATGTGAAATCAGCTCAGAGCCTGGCTGATATTCAGCAAATTGGAGAGCAGTTGTTCATCCCTGTTCAGTTAAATGATGGGAAGGACTCTGTTCTCGCTCGAGTGTGTGTGAACAACGGTAAGAGCTTCATCAGCGAAGCCATGTTCCGCCAACTCCCAAAAGATCCAGCCATTCCCACATTCAAACTGATAGACAAATGGGAAATGGATCTGGAAGCACCTAATTCCAAACATCTCCTGCCAAGCAGGTGTATGCTCAAAATCTCCATTGGCAACAAGAGCATAGTCCATAATTGTTGGGTCGTGCGAGACGTCACTGCCGCCTTTTACTTAGGCAGTGACATTCTCAATCGCTTTGCCATTAGTTTGGACCTAATAAACTACAAAGCTTGGTCCCGATTAGCAGATAGTCCCATTGGCTTTGATGATCCAGAAAAAGCATTTAGGTCAGCTCAATTGCTACCTTATGCAGTTGAAATTCAGATCAAAGAGGAAGTCACCATCCCAGAAAGGATCCGACAATTCTCCCTGGAAGTGAAAGTTAAAAGAGGACAAAAATTGCAAAACCCTGATGCTTATATACATCTAAATGCTTCTCTCCAACAGCAAGGGTTGGGGGTAAACCCAACTCCATTAGTCAACATAGAACAGAACACCATTCCAATAGAGGTGGATAACAGCGACTTAAAGAGTATTACTCTAGCCGCAGGCACCATTATTGGAATGGCGGTTGATGACTGACATTTCTCCATTGATTTAGGAAATGAACTGTTAGGACCAATCCCCAAGGACTGTTTTGACAGTGACAGTGAGGACAATACAACACCAGACAGGATTTTCACCCGGCATGGGGGGAACTTCCTGGTGTACACTTCTTGCCCTTATGGGAATGAAGATGTGACTTGTGACTTCAGGAGGGATGAGGTGATTTTCTAGGTCCATGAGGGCTGCCTTTCCCAACTGAAGCCTCCAGTCCAAATCAGGACTCTGAGCAGGGACTTCTCCGCCCAGCTGGAGGAGGCCGCTGAGATAGCCAAACCAGAAGTCTTTCCAGGCTTCAGGCAGATGGTGGAAGAGAGAGTCAACCTAGCTGATGCCTGTGTGACTCTGGAACAGAAGCAAAAATTGAAACAAGTTTTCTTGGATTTCCAAGATCTCTTTGCGGTAGACTCATATGACTGTGGTCGCACCGACATCCACACAACAACAATTCCCACGGACCCTGGCATGACTCCAGTGTTTGTGAAGCAATATCGCTTGCCTCTCGCATCCATGGAGTCCCTTACTGAAATAATTAAGAACCTTGAGTCCCGGGGAATAATTCGTCCAGTACACAGCACCTTCAATAATCCAGTGCTGGGAATATTGAAGCCAAACGGCCAGTGGAGACTCTGCGCCGTCCTTAGGGAGCTCAACAAACGGGTCCATACTTCCCGATGGCCTCTGCCCTACATTGACCAAGGGCTGGACCAGATTCAGGGGTCACAGGTATTCACAGCAATAGACCTGACCAATGGATACTGGACCGTGCCTGTCAGTAGGGAGGACCAATACAAACTGGCTTTTACCTTTGGGGGCCAGCAGTACACATGGACCCGGACTCCCTTCAGATACCTCAACTCCGGCAATTAATTCAACATTTTCCTACATAAGGCCATGCCTGACCTGGGTGCGAGGGGTAACCTGGCTTATGTTCATCTGTGGAGGAACACATAGCGGAGATCCGTTATGTTCTGACACAGTTGAGGGCCGCCGGAGCAAAACTTTCCTTTCAGAAAGCACAGTGGTGTAGAACCCGTGTTAATTTCTTGTGGCATGAGATTACTCCTCAGGGTCTCTGTCCCCAAGAAAAGAAAGTGGAAGCACTCCAGAAACTGAAAGACCCCACAACTCTGCGGGAACTAAGGAGCCTCCTTGGACTGACTAATTACAGCAGAAAGTTCATTGAAGGCTACGCAGAGATCACTAGACCCCTGATTCATCTCTTGAAGGGGGGGGGGGTCAAGTGGGAATGGGGTCCAGAACAATCCGAGGCGGTAAGACAACTCAAAAGAAGCCCCTCCCAAGCGCCTTGCCTAGCTTACCCTGTCAGAAACAAGGAGTTCTTCCTGGAGACGGGGTTCTCTAATACGTGCTTGACGGCAGTATTATACCAAAAGCATGACAAGGTCAATAAAGTAATCTCCTATGCGAGCAAAACTTTATCCTCTGTGGAGGAAAAATTCAACGATTGTGAGAAGGCACTCCTGGCAATGGTGTGGGCATTGAAGAATTACCGCCCGTTTATCCAGGGGGAACACATCATAGTGGAGACTCCACACCAGCCTCTGCAATATCTCCAAAGTGAAAGAATCCGGGCCGGAAATGTGAGTAATTCCCGAATTACTTCCTGGATTCTGTCAATGCAAGACTTTCCTGTGGAGGTCAGATATGGCCAAAACAAGAAGAGTCCCCTCACGCAAGGTCTGGCTGACTTGCATGATTGTGCCAGAGAAAACTGTCTCGAGGACGAAAGTCTAAAAATCAAGGACAACATTAATTCCCCACACAAAGTCTTTGAAGAAGACAAGTGTGAGGGAATGCCCACTGTCTATGTGGGTGGATGCTCTTACCATGTTGACAACGACGGGGAGAAAGAACTGGTGGCTGGCGTAGGGAATGCATGGGTGAAGGAGTTCCCAGAACCCTCCGCTGGATACAAAATTGGTCCCCGAAGTAGTCAGGTGGCAGAATTGATGGCTGTGCATCAGGTCATCCTCACTGCTGTCCAACATCAACTCCACGAACTGGTCATAATCACAGATTCAGATTATGTACGGAATGGGTTCGTGGAGCACCTGGTTAATTGGAAAACCAGAGGCATGTTATGTGCTAATAACAAACCCTTGAAACATGGGAAGTTAATCCAAAACATTGATGATCTGGTCACATCGAATGGGATGACTATCTACTGGAAAAAGATCAAGTGTCATTCCAAAGTAGAGGGACCAGACAAAACTGGAAATGACTTAGCTGATCAGCTAAAGATCAAGGGTCATTCCAAAGTAGAGGGACCAGACAAAACTGGAAATGACTTAGCTGATCAGCTGGCCAAAACCGGGGCCATCCAAGGGGATCTAATAGAAATAGAGTCCCTGTTGGGGGAAATCCAGGTCACTGCTATCACTAGGTCCCAGACAAATGCTCACAATGATCTTTCAACTGCACAATGGAGTAAGGAGACCCCTGATGCTGCTTTAATTACAGCTCAGAAGGGGGATCCAATTATTGGTAAGTTTTACCAACACCTTGAGGACCCTGAGAACTTCCCCTGACGGATACCGATTACATTGGGAAAGAGGACCTAAGAGTGTTGATGAAATGTCCAAAAATGTTCCGAATCCAAGACGGTTTGTTGGTAAGGAAATCCCAAGCTGGACAGGATCAGTGGGTGGTTCCTACCTCATTCCGAAGCCTGATGTTAAGTCACGCCCATGATGCGGCCACCGCCGGTCATAGGGGGTTTCACACAACACTGGAAATCTTAAGAGAGGTTGCATAGTGGCCACACATGGGGCAGGACCTCGACCAATACTTGAAGGGGTGTCTTGTGTGTGCACAATTTCAGCCATCATCCCTCACACACCGTGCGCCTCTCCAAAAGAGGGGGATGACACTGCCATGGTCAGATTTGCAAATCGACTTTGTAGGCCCTGTGATTCGCTCGTCTAGAGGAAACAAGTACATGTTGACCGTGACATGCTTGTTTACCAAGTGGGTGGAATGTCTCCCAGCCCCAAACTGCAAGGCAGAAACAGCAGCTGCCCTGATGATTAACCACATCTTTTCCCGTTTTGGTCTACCTCAAAGGATTGAGTCAGACAGAGGTAGCCACTTCACCAGTGAAGTAATGACAAAGATGTGGGAGATACTGGGGGTCAAAAGAAAGCTACATATTGCTTACAGGCCAGCTTCTTCTGAAGCAGTGGAGAGATACAACCGAACCATTGTGAGCATATTAAAAAAGTTTGTGGCAGATTCTGGACCAAGTTGGGATATCCGATTACCTCTGGTCCTAATGACCATCAGATCTACCCCTTCATCTGCAACCAAAATGTCACCATTTGAGTTGATGACTGGATGCAAGATGGTGCTTCCCCAGCATTTGCTCTACAGAACCCAAGAGCAAACGTTGATAAATGCCTCCAAAACTCATGAGTATGTGGAGAATTTAAGGAAACACCTTCAGCATGCTTTTGCCTATGCTCAGCGGAATCTAGAAAGATCAGCCGAGAGCAGGAAGACCCACTATGATTTAAAATCTACCCAAAAGGAATATAAGGTGGGTGATCGGGTCTATCTATACAATTTCCAAAGGAACCAGGCCAAACAGCGAATATTTTTGCCTACATGGAAGGGACCCTTTGAAATTATAGACAAAATCTCCCCTGTTGCATACAAGATCCGCATCCCCAAAGGCAGTCTGGCGGAAGGGGAAGACAAGTGGGTCCATATTAACCAGCTAAAGTGTTGCCATCCCAGGCACACTTTGCAGCAACTGGAGGAGTCCTCTGCAATACCAGTGGGGGCCGCTCCAGAATAATTCAGTTGCAACTCTAAAATATTCCACATATAGCATATAAAATTCTGTGATCCATATATATATGTAGATGTTCTTGTCTCTTAATTTAAAAAAGAAAATGTATATGTTCATATCTTCTGATTCATAAAATGTATATGTTCGCCACACCATTAATAGTGGTGGAAAAAGGTCTAGGAATGTGTATTGCCGCTTTGCTTTATCATCCTAGAAGAGATGAAACCATGGAGACTGACCAAGGAGGACGACTGGGGACCGGGAGCAGAGACCCGAGGGGCCCGGGGTACCGCCCAATCTTCCCATCAGGACCGGCGAGGAGAACCGATCGATCCAACTGGATGGGGGAAAAGATGCTGAACTGTACCATCTACCGGAAGAAGATTAGGAGAACATCCCAGATCTTGCGAGTTCCGTCTGAGAAAGGACAGAATGGCCATCGCAAGAGGCGGGGCTTGTGGGATGTTTTTACCCATGCATCCAAGCCCTACAATAAAACTGTGCATTACTGGCATGGAAAACATCATGATGGCCAGAACTCCCCAGAGAGTGCACAGGGAAAACATGAAGAATAGGCTGCCACCCATTTTTGCCTATGTTGTGAGCACAGGTGGGCACTGCCTAAAACCACCTTTGGGCTACACACACAGTAGCCTGAAACCATTGGGAATGGCAATGCTGATTGCCAAAAAAGCAACTCAGAACTGTGGGGAATACATTTTCTTAATCCCAAAAATGGTTGCATTACCAGTACTCACCACTATCAGAAAGCCGGCGTTTTAAAACCACCAAACCTTTGTGTAAAACTGAACAAAGGAAACAAAATCAGACCAAGGAAAGACTTGCTAAGAGGTGGATACAATGTAAAATTATATTCTGAAATGACTTGAAGGAAGTAATTATTTAATGTATATGTAAAATGTATATGTATATGTAAAATGTATATGTAAAAATTGTCAGTTTGATTTGAATGTAGAAAACTGGGAACAAAAAGTGACATTTAGCTGAAACCTGGCTTAATGAAACTGGATTCTGCCTGACAACTACCCCCGACAGGAGTTGAAACCTGCTCAGCCACTCCCCTTGCCAAAAGGAGTTGTCACCTCTCTGATTAGATTAGGGGTGGAGCAGCTGGGGACTACAGGGAGTTGAACAAAGGCCTGTCCTGGACTCAGGCAAATGTTATATTGGGGGGCCGTAAAGTGGCTTCCTCTTAGGGGAAACTGGGAGGGGCAGTGCCTCTGCTAGCAGCTGAGCTTGGGGGAAGTGGATAAACCAGTTATTCCACCCTGTGATGTGGGAAGCCACACCCCTTTTTGACCAGGGCATAATTTTAAAAAGATAGATAACTCATAGTGCGGACTTGTCAGAATTATATAAGTAATATCATCATTTTTGTGATTTTTCTGTGAACATTTTGAGAGGCGTTAGGACCCTGTGGTGTATTCTGGGGGGTTGCTAGCGGAAAATAGGGTCTCACTCCAAATGTCTGCATGTTAAAAATCTAACACTTCATCAATTAATGTCCATACTCCTTGCGCACATGTGTGTAATTTTGGGTAAATGTACGATATTGCAAAACCAGTTAAAAAGCGCAAATTGTTTTGAATGCAAGCCCCCAGGAATATCAGAGGCGGACAAGCATGGACCATAAGGAATATATAATGTGCACATGTAATTTCAACAAATTGTATATCTGGGAAGGATGTATTTGAATCAAATATAGATTTGTGGGCAAACTGACCAGGGGAGGATACTCTGACCCATAAACAGACTTCATCATGCTGACAATCCATTTCCTTCCCCCAATCATGGGAGAGGGGAGAATTGGGCCAATGACAAGTAGAGAGGGGCAGGCTTAGCTAGGCCCAGGCACACACCCATTTTCAAAACACATAAAAAGAGACTGCTGGGACAGGTTTAGAGATTCAATTCCATTTGCTGCAGAGCATGCTGACCGACGACTTCACATCCAGAGATCCAACACTTAGACTTCCAAGCTAAACAGAGACTACAGAACTTTGAACCAAGAAGGCCCACTGCAAGCTAAAGTATTTGTCAGCAGGCCTCAAAATCATTTGCAATCTCTTCCACAGCCGGGCGAGCTGTCTGAATTCTTTTGCCAAGAGCTCTTGCCAGTACCCAGAAAGCAGTGTTACATCCAGAATCCACTTGATCCGGACCGGAAAGCAGAGCAGTATCCAGAACCAGAGGCCGCTGAATCCAGAGAGGCTAGACGAGCAGAGCAGAGCTGACCCAGACCGCTGTGAGCAGAACCAGTGACCCAGATCGCTGTGAAGTGCCAAGACCAGAACCAGAGTCCAGTCCAAAACCTGACCAGATCCGTGGCGAGGCCCATTCCTGCACAAAATATCTTGTGAGTACCTAGCAGAACTGTGCAGAACCAATCTCTTAGTTAAAATAATCTAATCCAAACTATTTTAACCTAAGTAGAACTGCCTCCTAGAAATCGTGTCATCTGTCATTTGTAAAGCTGCACAACTGTCACCTGTGAATTCTGAAGCTGCAAGCTGTCACCTGTCATTTTGAGTTTACTTTAAATCCGAAAAACTACCTTTATTTAATCGTCCATATCTCTGGAACCGTTTGGGCTAGGAACGAGATTTAACTTTCCTGGAACCTAGAACCGACTTGCTTATACTTTTGCCATAATCACGATTCACGCACTCACGAATTTTGCCACGATTTGCGATTTGGACTGATTTCTTCACCTGTAAAAAGATAGCAGCTTTTTGCTTTCCTTTGCTAAAAATTCGTTTGCCTCTTAATAACCATCCCTGCATCATTGCTAAAGTGAGCCTGAGCTCATCCCAAGTATCTCTCACTCACCCTGAACCTCCTAAAGGGAATTAAAAGCATTTTCAGCATATTTCTCACTTCACTGCCACCACATTCAAAGCACTTGGGCCTGTGTTTTAAAACTCATACCTGTTTTCTCTAAGCTTGCTGAGGTGGGAACTGAATTTCGTATTGTATTTGATTGCATTCCTGAGAACTGTGTGCTCCTCTTTCCATCTCCTTCCATTTCTTACATTGCATAGGGGAGAGGGGTGAATTGCCAGAGAAAAAGTGATTATCTTATCTTTTGCTAAAATCATATCAAGTATTTCTGTACTGCATTTTATTTCTCATTGCTTTTCCCTTGAAATCATAAAAGTATTTTTGCTACTTTATCGATCCTATACTAACTCCTCATTGATTGTAAAGAAGTGTGCTAGTGCCAGATTACCCATTGTTGATCAACATCATATGTCTAAGTGTACTATCAGATATTAATTTAGTATAAAGTGTGATATCTATATATTGTTTAAATTCTCAAATAAACCTTTTAATTTGCAAAACAAACCTACTTCTTGGCTCAGTGGGGTCACGGGGATTCTAAGAGGGGGGTGTTATACAAGGATGGTCATCCAGAGTACTGAACTAGACATAAGAATACATTAATAAGGGTTTTCCTCAGCATCCCACACTAGGCATTGACTTGGCTGTAGTGTTGAATTGAATCCTCTTACAATCTACAATTTGGTACCACAACATTTACAAGTTATCCAAGAGAAGCACCTATATGACCAAGAATCCAAGCTAAGGTATTGCAAGTTGGTTGCATCCTCCTGGCCCTACATCTATCCTCATAGAACAAGCTGGTGGCTAAGTTGCATGGACCTTATTCAATCACCCCCACGTACAGCAACCTTAACAATCAAGTACAAAAGATGACAGTTGGAAGTCCTCAGACGTATAGCACATAAACTGACTGGCATAAGGTTTGGAGGACACTTGAAGAAGGGGCCCTCAGGCACATCTCAAGTTTAGAGAAAGGAAGAGGATGTTAGTGGTAGCAACTGATCTTATACCTAAAAGCTTGATCCATGATCAGACCAGGATCTACAAACTTACTTGCAACACTTTGCAAGTGTCTTTGTTGACCAATGGGCTTACAACTTAACTCATTGCATCAAAATACAACCAGGCAAATGGGTATCACTGCATGCCTGTCGACTGTACCAACCGTGGATGAAAGCTGTAGAAGATAAGATGACCTAGAGGTAATTGAGCCCTTAGAAAGTCACTAGTCCTTTCTAATGCTCCAAGTGAATACACCTGATGAAAGTTGGACATGTTGCATAGATTTTTAAAGGTGAGTGAAATATCTAACTTTGACACCTTGCCTATGGCAGAAATTGATGAGATGATCAAAAGATTGGACCAGCGCAATTAATTTCTACCATTGACCTGACAAAGGATTTTGGCAGAATCCTTTGTTCTCAGAACACCATAAGAAGATGGCCTTCATCTGCCCCAGGGGTCTCTTCCAGTGTAGCATTCAACCTTTCAGGTGGTATGGGGCTCCAGAAATCTTTCAGAGCATAATGGATACTAAACTGCATCAATCTTTCACTGGAGTCTATCTAGAATATTTTCTGGTCTTAGGTAAAAATTGGCAGGATCATACGAGTTCATACAAGTTCCCTATATCTGTTGATCCAAGCCTCAGAAAAACCAGACTTAAGGTCCATCCAGCTAAGTGCCACACATGCTTGCCTTTGATTAAATACCTGCGGTTTCAATTCAGAAAGAGGACAAAGTAAAACTCTTCACCTATAGACAGACCCTTATGAGACCAGCTAAAATGATGCAAATGTAATTGTAACTATTGGACTAAAAGTATGGAGAAGGCCTTTAGGACATTGGTGAACTTTCCTGTGCCATTTCCCCATAAATAATGCCCGATTTCATAGACCTGTTTACCCTCCAAACAGACACCTAACATGTTGGTGAAAGAGAAGTCTGAAATGGGGTGAAACACAGTAAAAACCAACACATGAAAATCAAAGGCAAGAAAGCCAAGGACTTCTCGGACAAGCATGACACATCCTGAACAACATTACACTGGTCTGATTCCTTCCTGAGAATCGCTATAATCAATGTCCATTGACAGAATAAAATTACACTGGATGGAGAAGAGAAAACACACTTGCTGGCACTTCAAACCATTCAAATACAAACCGTAGAGGAAGCAGAGAAACCGCTGATGCATTATATGACTCAACCCCAAAGGAATGTGGTAACCTCAACCCATTCTGTCTATGTAATTATTTGAGAAAGAGTAATTGGGCATGAATTTGACCACATGCTTAATAGCATAAGGTACATTTAAACATTACGCAATGCAACAGGTTATTATAAACCTAACGAAAAGGGAATCCACTATTTAATTAGTTGAGTACTCCTAAATGATAGAAATAAGGGTTGGAAACGCAAAACTTAACATGCATAGGCCACTGCCTTAGTTTCCCACTGTCCAAGGGAAACTTTTAAAATTACCACTGCAATAGCATTTGATTAAACACAGCTATGGTTCTCACTTTAAGTCAAAAATGTGTTTGCTGTATAGTTTTTAAACTATTTAAAGGCAATGTTTATTTGAATGAATGTGAATTTAGTTTGTTCTGTAATCTATTCACCCACAGTGATGGCATTTGTTGGCATTTTATGACCATACTTATGTGTGTGTGCGCGTGTGGGGGCATGTGCATGCACACAGACACACACACATTTCTTATGATTTATATGCTGATGTGAATTGTAATATCTGATCTGAAATATATCAAATCAAAGCTTTACCTTAAAGATCTTTGCGTTATTTGTAAATGTACTTAGGGGGTTGAGTACTATACTTTGACTGATACTTTGACCTATGACCCAAAATAATTGCAATCAACATAATGTCAAACAATTATTTGCAGCCCGAAGAAAGCTTGTGGCTTTTCATTTATTTGCTCAAATCTGTCACGTCTCTTGGGATTCCTTTCTAATTGAAGCAACTGCACCTCTAGGTGGCTAGCTCCTAACCTGCCATCCCATCTTGTGATTCGGGGTCAGTACATAGTCATCTTGCACATTAACAATAACAATCACAAAAGAAAATAATTTCTAAGCGATCATTATCAGGTCCTAAAATGATTGCAAAGTTTACCAGGACCAAAGTGGCAAAACAACCTCCAGGATAAACTGGGAGAGCGCAGCCATCACAGGCACCATCCTACCACAAATATCGATATGAGGGGCTACCAGAGGTAATTAAGAAAGGCTATTGGTCGCTTTAAGCCCTAGGGACTGGTGCCATACCTTGTACACTGCCCCTGAAAGCTTCAATAACAGAACAGTAGTTGACCTAGTATAGATGAAACAAAGGTTTATGATGCAGGTTTATTTAAGGGCAGCCAACGGTTCACGGCCCCCAACTCATTGCCGAGGACCCAAGCACTTCTTGGTAGATACTGTTGTAGTAACCAGATTCTTTGATGCACATCATTGCAAATACAGCTGCCTCATCATTGTGTTCCCCTTCATTCTACCATTTAAATCCCCCTTGTTCCAAATAGGTTCCATTTGAGTTCAACTGTAGCAAAAAGGAAAAAGAAAAGGAGCAGAAATGACATGGCTTACAACTTTGTAGTGCATGTGTCTGGCCCTAAATCAGATTACTCATTCAATGCATTTGCCTGAATAAAATTAAATATTATGGTAGGCTGACTATTCAGATAGCTAGTAGCAAGTGAGGCAGTTGAGTACTTCTGTGCCAGAAAATCTTCAAAGCTATCCAGCATGCCATCTTTCAGCACCTCATCACCTCCAGCGTGTTGTGAGCACTCCACTCGCCAACCTCTAGTAATAGATTTAATTGTCATCCCATCTTAATACACTCTGGAAACTCTTCAGCTGTCAACTATTTCTAACTTGCCTTTCCCCATTAAGCTGCTTTGGCATTCTATCCATCAACTTCTCAAAAACCATACGAAAACAGCACTATTCTCGATGGCGTTCAGACAGATTCTGCTGCACATATGGCATATTGTTAATGCTCAGTCCACCGCAATCCTGTGGCATCATTTGACACTACTGACTGTCAACTCATGTTGGAACATGCCTATCTGGCCTTCATCAATATTACATCAATTAGTTATCAACATTTCCAACAAACACATGACAAAAATGTATGCTATAACTTTTGCTCTCCTTCTATGCCCAAAACACACAGTGTGCCTCATTCCGACCCTGGCGTTAACCAAGGCGCTATTAACGCCTTGGTTGACGCCGTTATCTTTCCGACTCCGCCATGGTGAATGGCGGAATTACCGCCTCATTCCAAGGTTGGCGGGGGCGGTAATTCCCCATTCACCATGGGCCCTTCCCCATTCCCATTTTTGGCCCATAGGGCTCAATGGGAATGGGGAAGGCGCTAATTACTGCACCGTAAATTACGATGCCGTAATTAACTCCTAGGTCCCTTTGCGGGTTGGTTTTTTAACGCCTGCAAAAAGCAGGTGTTAAGTACCAACCCGCAAAGGGAACTCGGAATAGGGCGGTAAGGGTTTAACGGCACCGGTCTCGTTACCGGTGACCGTTAACCCTTACCGCCCTACTCGGAATGACCCCGAGTGTCCTTCAAGAGTTCTCCTTATCCCTACTCATTTTCAACCTCCATCCGTGTTCACTGACTAATGTCGGAGCGGACACCTAATTACCTGAGCCCAAACATGGTTCACCACCTGAGAAAGGAGTGCACATTTTGTACGTAAAGCAAGGTTTATTGTACAAATATGCTGGGAGAAGTTAGATGGTATTGTAGGAACCAACTAACCCAAGTCTCAACAAACTACAACAATTGATACGTTTATATACATTTTAGCAACAGTTAAAACACTGCGAGACATTTTATTACAGCCCACCCCTCAAACATGATTGGACAAAATATTTACAAAGAAGCTCCATCTTTTCCCAATTCATTCTTTCTCATTGGTCATCAACAATCTTTACTATTCCCTTCTGATCGTGTTCGAAGTCCGCCTTTGCTGGAGATTGGTCCGTGGTAGGTCATGACATCATGGCACAATGAAACATTCACATGTAACATAATTAATTAATTAGTAAAAACTGGCCCAAAACCTGTTAACCTTAAGTGTGATTGCGCATGGTCTGCTTGGATATCTCTGCAATACGAGGAAGGGCTGAGCAAACACGTTCCCTTTGAACTACCGATTGCGATTTGATCCGCCCAGCCTCCTGGCTCCTCTTAAGACATTCTAATTTATGCCACCACCACTCCAGCACGTACATGATGCACCCTGATAAAACAATTGAACACCAGACATCCTGGCCTCGGGCCATATCTTTATTGCTGGCCCAAGCAAATGGTCAAAATCCTCTGCGCAACTTCAACGCAATGGGCAAGATTACATCTGTTCCTTGCGGAACTCTTAAACCTTAAATCACTATGCCCTGCCTGATGGCCGACCTTCTACTGGATGACTCATTCTTCCTCTTTCACCCCCCAAGCCAGCCAAACCAGAATCTCCGAGCTACCTAAAATTCACCGTGCAACTGCTAACTGCAATGCCCGAATAAACTAGAAATAAAAACACTCCATGAAGATTTACATAGACACCTTATTAAAACTCCTTTAATATGTGTGCATGTCTTATGGATATTATTCCTTCTTTCACGTGAATATCAAGACAGATCCCCCTTCCACATGCACATTTAAGCCCTCTTCATCTCCCAGTATCCATGTACTTCAGAGCATCCCAGGTGTAGATTGTTTTCATGTTACATTTGCAGTTTTAACATTGTATCTTTTTATGCATGTGCAAATCTAATATGTATCATTAACAGTAACACCACAAGCAACATATCCTATCCATAATTAACCACATTCGATACATATGAAATTGCAACATCACCCCCAGCTCATGCGCAACACCCAGTCATCAATATGGCATGCTCAAACATGAACCCCTTGTAATCATGGGGAACCTTCCTGACCACCCCAACACTAATAACTTCCGTATCTTTGGTTTTAGTTGCTAAATGTTCTTACTTGACAACCAAACCCTGTACCCACTCGAAAGAAGCACTCTCAGTCCAAGCCCTCAACCCACCTTCTTGTTTTTGTTTCCAATTCATCAACATTTGCTAATGTGACAAATAGCTTACATTGAACTTCTCCAAAAACTGCGTCTCTTCTACTGGCTCAGTGCCCTACTTCTCTTGATAGCATTTTTGAAATTCTCTATTGTTCATTCCTCCCAACCAGCCAAATCATGTGATGCCTCAGTAAAGGGGATCTCTCCCTCACAGACCAAGTGAGTGCAGTCACAGCTTCTTTCAATTACCTCAAACTGCTCTGAGGAGAATTCCTTTTCCTTGCATTTCAAGGGAAAGTCACAGCTGTAAAGGATCTCATCTCTTTTGTTCAACTTCTGCAGATTATGGTGAAGTGATTTACAGGAAATGGTAGGTCGCGAAGCAAAGCTTTACAGTGTATCTGAAAGGAAAATGAACAGCAATATGCCCAGGTTAACCCTTGGCCTTGAATGGATAAGGAGCATCATGCATGATTTGAACAGTTGGGAACAGCTGGCGCGCAGGGATTATGTATATTTATCCAGCGAGGGTACTGATTTATTTAAAGGGGAGATTGTTGCCTACATTACATTTGTGGGGCTGGTTAAGCAAGGACATAACAGGGAGCGTCCCTATCTATAAGCTCATGTTTCTGTAGTGGTGGGCATAGTTCTCTCCAATTTTTATCATGTCATTTTTGTAACATTTTAGGGTCCTTCTCAAATATTCAGACACTTTACTCTGTGGCTGCTTGAGACTCAGGGGCCGATTCATGGAACCAACGTGCACCGAAAATCTAGGCGCAAGCATGCGCAAGCATGCGCAAGCGGAAAAAAACAGGCGCACGCGCACGCGTGCGATTCATGGAAGTCCCTGCGCGTGTCCACCGCGGGATGTGCGCCAAACCCGTGCATGGCGCACAAGTCACTGCAACATCGCGAAAGGCGTGCGCGACGGTGCGCGACGCGCACAGTGAAAGCGCACAACCTCAGCGCACACAGCAGAAAGTGGGCGGGACATGGGGCGTAACGTGCGGAATGGGGAACAACACGCGAAAATAAGGGCGTAACTGGGGATGCACTGCACGGAAGCAGAGGTAACGCCCACACGCACACGAACCACACGTATTCATGGAATGGAATAGGGCAAACCCACGCACAGCCAAAGCCGCGCACAAGCTGAAACACGTCCGCCACACGAAGGCAGGCGGTAGAGTCCCAGCGCATCAAAAAAGTGGCGCCGCGGGAAGTAAAATACGCGATTGAGCGGGGTACGTGTATTCCGGGTGTGTGCGGGAAGTGACACACGCGATTGAGCGGGGTACGTGTATTCCGGGGGTGCGCGGGAAGTTACACACGCGAATGAGCGGGGTACGTGTATTACGGGGGTGCGCGGGAAGTTCCACACGCGATTTGGCCGGGTACGTGGATTCCAGGGGTGCGCGGGAAGTTCCACACGCGATTTGGGCGGGTACGTGTATTTCGGGGGTGCGCGGGAAGTTCCACACGCGATTTGGCCGGGTATGTGGATTCCAGGGGTGCGCGGGAAGTTCCACACGCGATTTGGCCGGGTACGTGGATTCCAGGGGTGCGCGGGAAGTTCCACACGCGATTTGGCCGGGTATGTGGATTTCGGGGGTGCGCGGGAAGTTCCACACGCGACTTGGCCGGGTACGTGGATTCCAGGGGTGCGCGGGAAGTTCCACACGCGATTTGGGCGGGTACGTGTATTTCGGGGGTGCGCGGGAAGTTCCACACGCGATTTGGCCGGGTACGTGGATTCCAGGGGTGCGCGGGAAGTTCCACACGCGAGTTGGCCGGGTACGTGGATTTCAGGGGTGCGCGGGAAGTTCCACACGTGATTGAGCGGGGTACGTGTATTTCGGGGGTGCGCGGGAAGTTCCACACGCGAGTTGGCCGGGTACGTGGATTTCAGGGGTGCGCGGGAAGTTCCACACGCGATTGAGCGGGGTACGTGTATTACGGGGGTGCACGGGAAGTTCCACACGCGATTGAGCGGGGTACGTGGATTCCGGGGGTGCGCGGGGAGTAGCACACGTGAATTGCACGTGTGGGTCCTCCCAGGTGTACCCTCTACACCCTCCACGGCCCCTGCAGGTGGCTCACACCACAGGGGCCTACCCAGCACATGTCCTGCAGGCACCCCATCCACCATGGCCATGCCCACCAGCCAACCCACATATCAACTAGCACTACTGCCCACCAACGCATGTCCCCCTGCACCCCCAGCCACCAGGGGCAGCCTCCAGCAGGCCCCCACCCATGTCTCCCCCCACCCCCACCCCCCACCAGTGCAGGGGCAGCCTCAAACAGGCCCCCACTCATGTCCCCCTGCACCCCCACCCCCTAGCATCCAGGGGCACCCTCCACCAGGCCCCCACTCATGTCTCCCACCACCCCCACCCCCCAGCATCCAGGGGCACCCTCCACCAGGCCCCCACACATGTCTCCCACCACCCCCACCCCCCAGCAGTGCAGGGGCACCCTCCACCAGGCCCCCACACATGTCCCCCTGCACCCTCACCCCCCAGCATCCAGGGGCACCCTCCACCAGACCCCCACTCATGTCACCCATCACCCCCACCCACCAGCAGTGCAGGGCACCCTCCACCAGGCCCCCACACATGTCTCCCACCACCCCCACCCCCCAGCAGTGCAGGGGCACCCTCCACCAGGCCCCCACACATGTCCCCCTGCACCCTCACCCCCCAGCATCCAGGGGCACCCTCCACCAGACCCCCACACATGTCTCCCACCACCCCCACCCCCCAGCAGTGCAGGGGCACCCTCCACCAGGCCCCCACACATGTCCCCCTGCACCCCCACCCCCCAGCATCCAGGGGAACCCTCCACCAGGCCCCCACCCATGTCTCCCACCACCCCCAACCCCCAGCCACCAGGGGCAGCCTCCAGCAGGCCCCCACCCATGTCCAACTCATGTTCCCCACCCAACATGTCATCACAGTCCAGATCCCTGGTCTCTATGGTCAGCCCCCAAATGCAAAACACCCACCCGAGTATTGCATCCACCCACTCATATTCTGCAATTACATCATAGAACACCAATTGCAAGTTCCAAAACAAACACATGTCCCTCACATACACCCAATGGGTGTCAGTGATTCTCTAAACACATAACATGAAATGCATGAAAACAATGAGACACCACACATTGAAGTGCAACAAATAAATAATGTATTAAAGGAAAGATGAATAGAAACAAAAATGAAGAAACAGAAATGTGAATGGAAAAAAATGAAAAGAAGCATGTCCGTTCAAAAAAAGAAAAAAATTAAAGAATATAGAAATCCAAAGTAATGTAGTACAAAGTCAATGTCCACCAAACAAAATCCAATGTGAAAAAAAAATTATAAGCCATTGATCCATGGATAATGTCAAAAAAGAAAGTATGTACAAGTCCACAACTATGTACAATGCAAGAAGCCAGGGTCCATCATCCCAACAAAATAAAGGAAACCTAACTAACTACACTAACTAATAAAAAAAAACTATATACAAAAATGTGGCCAATGTCCAAAAGGTCCAAATGAAATAAAAACAAAAATGAAACTTAACACTACCTACATAACTATGTACAAGGGCAGCGGGCTAGTTCCACGGCTCACTTCTGGATGTGCCGGGCCAGGGCATCATCGAACTCCTCCTCAATGTCCCGGAGGCGGTCCTCCTCCATGGCCCCGAGGGTCCGCAGGGCCGTCGACGTGTCCACCTCCAAAGCCCTGCGGATTGCCTCGAGGCACTCGACCCGCCTCAGGGCCCTCTGCATGGAGTTCTCCGCCCTGACCATTGAGAGCCGTGCCTCTTCCGCCCGCTGCCGCTCCGCATCTATGGCGTGGCCCAACCGCTGCCACACGGAAGACACTTTTTGTCCTGGGTCCTCCTGCCCTCCGGCCGATGCCTGCCCCTCCGATGTCGAAGGCCCCGAGCCTTCATGGCTCCCACCATGGTGCTGCTGCTGCTGTGCCTCTGCCCCTGCACTGCCTCCTGCTGCCTGCACATCCTCCGCCGGCTGGGGTGCAGTCGTTGACGTGGCCACCCCTGCTGGACGTCCGACTCCCGACTGTGGCAGGGATGCCTCCTCCACCAGCCTGGCCGCACCGTCAGAGGCAGCTCCACAGGGCACCCAGGTGACTGATGGGTGGGAAGATGGCACAGAGGACGACTGGCGCGTAGGGGGTCCAGCTGAGGAGGGGGTCGTGGCAAGCCCCATCAGACGGAGGAATCCGGCCTGGGTGACCTGTCCCAGCAGGCTGACGTGGTCAACGAGCCATTCGAGATGACCTGCAGTCTCTTCATGAAAAGACTGCAGGTCACCTCGCATGGCCCGTTGACGCAACGCCACTCCAGCCAGGACAGGCTCAACCCGGGCCTGGATAGCCACGTCCGCAGGCAGAGGAAGGCCAGTTGACGTCAGCTCATCCCCTGCCTGAAAACTGGTCTGGACATGGGCATCCCTGCTGGTGCAAGATGATGCAGGGACAGGATCAGGGACAGGATTGCACACAGGCACCTCCGCGGCGGCCTGTGCTGCCTCCTGTCCCTGGTCCTGCACTGCACCACTAGCACCAGTGGGATCCCCACCCCCAGACCCCGTCTCCGGTGCTTGCACGGCCTCCTCCTCCACCAAACCCCCCACCAACCTGGATGACTCTGTGCCATCTTCCCCCGTTGGGCCCTGTGGGGTCCCAGCTGCCCCTTCTGCTGCCGAGGAGTCCAACTGCAACCTCCGCCTCTTGGACCTCCCCCCGGCAGCTGCGGCCTGGGACGCGGCACCGGACTCCTCACTCCCCGACGAGATGACAACCTGGGAGGGGAGCCGGGCCTTGCGTCTCCGGCTGGCGGTGGGATCCCCGCCGCTGTGCTCCACAGCACCTTCTCCGCCCTCTTCATCAGTTGACGCTGCAGACAGGGAGAAACAAAACACAGGCATCAGGGCACTGTACAATGTACACATACACACATGACAGTTGTACATGAGTGGCATTGGCAAACCTCTGACATGTCATCACAATCCCCAACACACATGTCATTACAACTTGCACACACGAGCCATACCACAGCCATGTTGCAACTGCCAACACCATCCATACACATACAACAGCATCAGCAGCCAAAGGTGAGCCAGACATCACATGCAACACAGGAAGTGCACCACACATGTACACACACCACCACACTTGCATGCATGTGTACACCTCTGCTAAGTGTCGCAGTGTTCAGACGGGCATCCATGTCACATCTGCCCATCAGGCTTCCACATACCGCTGTCACATGCATCCATGTTGCATCACTGTTGCACCCTTGTCGAATACACACACATGCACATGTACACAGCGCTGATACAATCAGCTGAAAACAACATACATGCGTGACATCACGGACATGTCTACTCACATACACATTCATACAAACTTGTGTGCCCACACAACTGCATTTGGCATGCAAGCCCACACACACAGGCACCATCCATGTCTCACACATTACAGCCCTCGCATGTGTCAGCCCCACGGCCCTGTACACCCGCACCCATACTCGACCCCATACAAACAGATGTGCAACCTGCACACTACTGAACAATCACCACACGCACTGCTCACAATCAGGATGCATGTACACTCACCGCTCGACTCCAGACGGGTCTGCCTCTCAAGGACCTGGACGTGGAGCGCTGGGGATATGTGTTCCAGGACCCTCATCTGTTCTTCCGACAAGTGGCCCCGGCGCCCCTTGGCATCCGCTGCCTTCAAGAGGCGCCGGGCCTTGGTCAGGGTCCTGGACCTGAAGTCCTCCCAGCGCTTCTTGACATGTTGGAAGTCGCGGACTGCCACCCCCTCCGCGTTGATGGCAGTCACGATGTCAGTCCAGATCCGAGTCCGTCCTTCCTTGTCGGCGCGGCAACTTCCGAAGAGGGCATCATACTGCCCCAGGACTTGCTCCACCAGGACACCAACTTCGGTGGCACTGAAGCTGGTGCCCCTCTGCCTCTCTGGCCGGGGGTTGTCAGTGGTCACAGATGGAGTTTGCCCCGACATGACAACCCCAGAGGCAGGAGTGGGTGGGCAACTGGGTCCTGGGGCTGGGCTGTGGAGCGATGGAATCCCAGTCGGGAGTCTTTGGTTCCAGCAGGGGTGGTCACACCAACAGCACCCCTGGCTGATGTGCAGGCAGCAAATGGCAGGGCACGTGGGCAGCAGGCAGTCAGGCAGCAGCAGATGGCAGGTGGGAGCGTGCTCGGGGCTCTGGGGGGCAGTAGTTCGGCCTTCTGGGCAGGAGCGTGGTCTTCCGTGTGCTTACGCGTGGCCAGCTTGATACGGAGTGATTTGGCACGTGAAAATTCTGCACGTCAGCGTGTAATTCGAGGAAAGGCCCTTAGCGCGTAGGCGCGTCTGCACGCATACGCATTTTCATTGGACCAAAGGCCCTCAGCGCGTGAGCGTGTCTGTGACGTGACGTGCGAGGGAGTATCCCTCATTGCACGTGATGACAGTACACACGTGGATCCCAACCAATCGCGTGTGAAAGTTCACGGGACCCCGGAACACACGTACCCCGGCCAATCGCGTGTGGAACTACCCGCGCACCCCGAAACACACGTACCCAGGCCAATCGCGTGTGGAACTACCCGCGCACCCCTGAAATACACGCGCCCAGGCTATTCGCGTGTGGAACTTCCCGCGCACCCCTGAAATACACGCGCCCAGGCTATTCGCGTGTGGAACTTCCCG
Organism: Ambystoma mexicanum; assembly: GCF_040938575.1. Lineage (NCBI taxonomy): Eukaryota > Metazoa > Chordata > Amphibia > Caudata > Ambystomatidae > Ambystoma > Ambystoma mexicanum. Next base: position 837,661,793 of record NC_090923.1, read on the forward strand.
CGCACCCCTGAAATACACGCGCCCAGGCTATTCGCGTGTGGAACTTCCCGCGCACCCCTGAAATACACGCGCCCAGGCTATTCGCGTGTGGAACTTCCCGCGCACCCCTGAAATACACGCGCCCAGGCTATTCGCGTGTGGAACTTCCCGCGCACCCCTGAAATACACGCGCCCAGGCTATTCGCGTGTGGGACTTCCCGCGCACCCCTGAAATACACGCGCCCAGGCTATTCGCGTGTGGAACTACCCGCGCACCCCTGAAATACACGCGCCCAGGCTATTCGCGTGTGGAACTTCCCGCGCACCCCTGAAATACACGTACCCTGCTGAAATCGCGTGTGAAACTTCCCGCGAACCCCTGAAATACACGCGCCCAGGCTATTCGCATGTGGAACTTGCCGCGCACCCCTGCAATACACGCGCGCAGGCTATTCGCGTGTGGAACTTCCCGCGCACCCCTGAAATACACGTGCCCAGGCTATTCGCGTGTGGAACTTCCCGCGCACCCCTGAAATACACGCGCCCAGGCTATTCGCGTGTGGAACTTCCCGCGCACCCCTGAAATACACGTACCCTGCTGAAATCGCGTGTGAAACTTCCCGCGAACCCCTGAAATACACGCGCCCAGGCTATTCGCGTGTGGAACTTCCCGCGCACCCCTGAAATACACGTACCCTGCTGAAATCGCGTGTGAAACTTCCCGCGAACCCCTGAAATACACGCGCCCAGGCTATTCGCGTGTGGAACTTCCCGCGCACCCCTGAAATACACGTACCCTGCTGAAATCGCGTGTGAAACTTCCCGCGAACCCCTGGAATACACGTAGCCCGCTTGCCGTGCTGGTACAGGGTTAGCGCAGCCCTTTGCGCTGGATTGGGGATTTTGATGGCTTTTCCCTGCGCGGAAGGCGTTCTTGGGGGCGTAACTGGCGCTGCTGCAAGGTCGCTGCGCCACTGTGCGCCACGGCTGGTTTTGGTGGCTGGAATCCATGAATACGCTGTGCGCGGAAATGTGTTTCGGCGCACGCGGCTGGCGCAGACTACCGCACGCGCACACTGTGCGCCAGCCGCGTGCGCCACTTGTGCGCCGAATTCTATGAATTGGCCCCTCAATGTCAGAGGAAACTGGTGAAGACGCCCCCCAGATAATCATTGACAATGACTGTTGCAGTAGGTTCATATTGAACAAAGGTAGGCCCGGTTACTGATCTTGGAAATCAAAAATGCCACACAATCTAGAACAGTCCCCATGGATGCATTAACGTTTTCTTTTTGCTAGCTGATCAGTGACAGAGAGGTCATTTTTTATTTTGAATGTTGACCGTTATAGTGTATTCATATTATTTTGATCATTTCTGTAAATGATTTGAGGGCGGTACTCTGTGGGCAATAAATGTGGGCATGCACTTTTAATGTATAAGCCTGAATTCCTGAATGTGTTTTAAGAGCTAACTGGGGTCCCTGCCCTTTCTGATAAACCTTTATTGCCAGTACATAGAAAGAGAACAATGATCAGGCAATTATGTAAATAATATCTAAAAAAAGATCCATAGCTGGCAAATAAGCTGGCGTGTATGACAATATGCTACTCGTTGAGATGGTTGGAGAGAACTCTCTGGAGCATTGCTGAAGGAAGTAGCTAAATGGACGATGCTGGAGCAGAACGGGCAGACGATTATGGTGGTAAAAGAGCACAGAATAGATGGGGTGGCCGATTTCAGTTGGCAGAGATGTTAACTGGACTCTAGCATACTGCAACATGGTGACAATTTCTGACCCCTATAAGGTCCTCAGGCCACTGTGATAGGAAACAAATCACTAACGTAATTAAAGACCTGCAACACCTTCTCCCAACTGTAGGTACCTAATAATTGGGGTTGGTTTCGTAAATAAGATTTCCATCGCCCAGTTTGGATACACAGGACTTGTATTTCAGAGAATCTGCCTAGGATGCTATCGGACTACCTCTTCATCGAATGGCTACTAAAGTTCACCAGAGCTCCAACAAAGGCTTCCCTGTCTACTCTGGAAAAACCCATATTTCAGTCCCCTAGCCACTCTGAAAAAAGCAGGAGTCAAGGCCATCAGCTAGTTTTCCAACTTTTAAAAGGGCACTGACTTTTATATTTATATTTGTTCAAATATGCTGTCTCATGGTATGTGCACTACGCCACCACTGACAGCCTTCAATTAGGGCAGGCATCTGTGACCTTCCGATCTCAAGATTTGTTGCACTACAACTCCAATCACTCATAGCCACCATAGTCAATAGTGAGGGTCATGGAATATGCAGTCCAAAACTTCTGGAGAGCCACACTTTGCATACCACTCATCTAAGATAAATTACAGCAAAATGACATAGCTGCAAGAGACTGGGTTGCCTTTTCGTGAGGAACTGCAAGCACCCCATATCCCATGTTTTTGAGGACTAACTAACCCATGAAGGATGCAACAGCACTTTAAGCCACAGAGCCTACAGAAAGTGATGTGTATGGCTTTTCAGGGCACTATATTTCAAGTTACAGTCTCATTGACACCTGGTGGCCAACAACAATAGAGGGTTGACTGGGAGGCAAGGGGAGCCAGCAGTCTACCTCTTAATCATCACAGTCAGTGGCATTTGTGTTAATTTAATTTCGCCAAAGTGCTGCACATACTTAAATTAGAGTCGCACATTTGGTGAAATTCAAAGATAACTAACAACGTTGAGATTAAACATTAGGGAGACTGGGCTGAGGAACAAAAACAGGGGATGAGGAGGTAGAATTAAGTGAAGTGACTTGGTGCTGAATGGACCTTAAGTGGTAGCACATGCCAGAATTAATTGGAATAGGACTATACACAATAGGATTGTGGGGGACAGCCAGAATGATCCGAGAAGCAGATCATAAACACCTAAGGTGAGAATAGATTGTAACAAGAGAGTAGATGTTCAGATGTGCCAGACAAAGGATACATTTGATTAACGTCTGGATCGCAGGTCTTGGAGGGAGGGGAACTAACCAAGGAAGGAAAGTCTACTGCCTAAGTGGGTGTAGAGACTGGTCCTGAGATGTCTGATGAGGCGAAAGAACATGCACTATTTGCCAAAAAGATGAGATGAGCAATGGTCGTGGAGAGAGAAGGCAAGGCTGAGGATGAGGGATTTGGTAGTATGGAAGGTAAAAATAGGCCTGTGTTTCGCATGTCAAAGATTTGAATTTGCAGAAGCAGGTGACAGATAACACAGTAAGAATATCATGGCCTGATTTACAAAGCATTTTTTAATCAGATTGCACCACTGTAAAACACTTTTGTAAATTAGTCCTTGTGTGTTTATATAACACTTCATGTGCAATCTCTTCTGTTTCTAAGCACTGTAATACAAGCTGTTAAGCTGTTATCACTCAATGTATCCACCTCAGGAGGAACGTTGTGAGGGTACAGTCTGGTTCAATTTCTGAGGGCAGTCCATAATGTGTGAGGTATCCATTATCACATATATAACAGAGTATTAAAAGTAAAACGAGCATCAAATTTTACTTTGAGATCACATGCATGGTTGAGAGCAGAAGGTCAGGGGGAACAAAATAGGGACTGGGAGGGAAGAGGTCTAGGGAAAGGATAATGATCAATATTTCAGATTTTGTCTAAAGGAAACCGAAACCATAAAACATTTGGTGATTGGCTGCACTAAACTGAATTCAATTAGATCGATACATCTGAGCAAATATGCACCAACAAATGGAAATATGGAGGATTGGTGGTTTAGAATACTGAGTGGGAGCTCCGTATTTCTAACTTGTTCGGTGATAAACTTCATCGACATGCTCGATGTATAAGATTGTAGGCCAGATATGAGAACTGTAATCCTTGAGCTTCCTTAATAGAATGGGGAAATGATTAAGAAATAGTTCTTCAAAAAGTTTATTATTAAACTAAGTAAATAATAAAAAAAAAAAATATTTCTGTTTAGCAATAACATACCAAAGCAACTGTGAGAATATACAACAAAAAATATGTTAATAGGTTGATGCAAAATCGTAACCTGAAGAACAATTGAAATGTAGCTAAAATGTAAATGTACATCTTATTTGCCTCAGTCACTAGGGATATATCGTCTCTGGTTCTTTATTGATTTCCATCATCTTTAAGGGAGTGTATGCTTTCGAATTCTAATTGGTGAATGACTTCCCACTCCCTTTTCCCTTATTGACCAATGGCGTACTGCTTCCGACGTGAGTGCTAGAAAGCAAGACCACCAATGAATCACTAAGGGCCAGGGCTTAATCCCATGATGGGGGGGCGGTGTGGCCAGACACAGTGTCTCTCTATTCCTGCATGGAATTGACCTTCACCAGGACAAGGAGAGGCTGCATTATCAGTGATTGGGCCTCCTCTAATGCCAGCGATCCACAGGAAGTCCATGGGAGACGTACTAATCAGTGCCAGACAGGATTAGATACTTGTCACATGTGTAGATACCATATGTTGTGAGTTTTGCACTGATTGCTTATTTGTCACTAAATGGTGCAGTGTTTTTCCGGATGAATGTTTGAGGCTGGATGTAGATGATGTGGTGCACTGGAGAATGATGCGGGAGTGAGATGGAACCATTTTGTTGAAGGTTCTAAGGGAAATGTTCTCTATTTTGGTATTTGCGCATGTTCAATTATTGATCTCACGATTTTGTAATAAAATAACTAAATAACCTGTTATGATTACCGATGGTTGATTATCATATCTAATTTGTTCACATGGGATATTTTTAATGTGGAGATACACTTAAGGGCTGCAGAAGAAAAGGCTCCTGTTCCAGGGGATGACTCTTGTCCATAAGTGGATCTGCAGATTGAAACTTGATTATGGCTGAGGATCCTCTAGGAGCACATGATGGTTCTCCTGGCTTTATGCCTTTAAAGACAAAACAAAAGTGAGTATAAGATTTCCCCAAAAGAATTGATATATGCTCTCAATAACAATTTTTATACTAAGTCCTGAAAAGGGGGTGGTTTGGAAAGGTGTCATTGAAATACATTGATTTACATGGGAAATAAATAGTGCAATCTCACTGCATGTAAAATTAAGTGAGATTTCAATTCAATCTTTACAGAACTGATGCACCTGCTTGTCAAACACTACTTCACAATTTTCTTCTATGGATCAGTACTCAGCACAGGACCTCCCACTTAGGTTTGCCCTTTTCCCTGGCCTTGACCATGTGGTTGTGCAGCTGCCTGCTAACTTTGCTGCTGCCGTCTTCTCTGTGCCAGGTACCCATCTGCCCTGATAATTGTACTGGTGATTGTGCAGCACAGAGTTACATTCCATTGCGTGTTTAAAATTCATACAGGTTGTGAACCGAAAGAGAAAGTGTCAATGTCCAGATCAACAAGGCCCTACATGTTCCTGCTGTGTGCCCCCCTCCTGCACAGGTGCAGCAGCAACAGAGCCATGTGTGCAATATGCTTACAATACCACTGGAACATTTCCATTTGTGTACCTACCTCCCCATTGAAGTATTTAGCTGCCACAGTACAGTGGCTTCCTAGAAGCTGCCCACACTACCCGCACCATCATGCTGCAGCAATGCTGCCTTAGAAGTGGTGGGAATGTCGTGTAGGCTGACTGGAGCATGGTGCAGACAGGAGCACACTGCGCCCATCGCTGCCATCATCTGTTTCCTTGTTATTCATTAAAATATGGCTAGCTAGCACTCCAGCACCAGCAAGACTCATGAGGTTCATGAATAACAATGAGTCAAATTGGGATGCAGAGGCAACTGTCTAAAGTGCACTGATGTTGCTCGTTGTGTGACTTCAACTGACTGTCAATAAAGTTGCTAAAATACTGCTTCATAATTAATCTGAGCCTGGATAATAAGTACCGGTACTCATAAATAAGTCCCGGGGCTCAGCTCTTGCTAACCACCCACAAAATAAGCACTGTAAACAACCTCCGTACTACCATCCCTCGACTCAAGACTACCAATTAGACCTCAAGAAGAACCTAAAATCAGTGGTCGAAGTGTAGGAAAGGTAGTGGAACTATGTTCCCTGCTGGACTGCACCCACACCCCACAAAACCCATCACCACACCCCCTCCCACACACAATACAAACCTCCAAACACATGCACCTACTGTTTAAGGGAACATTCAGTGTAGTGTACTGAAAGTGCAAGTTTCAACTTCTTCCTAGACTTTTATTTTAAAACGAAACCATTACGGAACGGTTTCTTTTTTAAATAAAAGTATAGGAACAGTAAAACTTAAATAAAAAAAGTAGAGGAGTACCGCTCCCAACCGCGCCTGCTCACTTCGAGCACTGCCTAAAATTGACAACTGGTGAAAGATTCATCAGAAATGGTTGTACACAAAAGCAAGACATGTCATCCATTATTGATCTCTTCTCCTTATGGTCCGCCATCCAAGTTATACAGAGATAGATGAACACCTTGCCAGTGCATTTCAGACCAAAGGTCAATTGTCAGGGATGGCTTTTTGTCAAAATTCTCTATCTGCTCCACCTTCTACCTATTGATACCAATCTCCCTTCTCATCTATACATACCTCCCCTCCCTATAACCTTCATTGCCTTTGCAGACAGCCTGGCTGATGCATGACTAACCTTTCGGTGGACCACCAGCATCTCACCATACTCAAAGACATTTGTTGGCTGAAAAAGAAATACAACACAGTCACAAAGTTTCTCACTGCCTATCTTGGTGCCTATAATCTAAAACAACTAGTTAAAGGAACCGTCCATGCATCTGGCCACACATTAGATGGCGTCTTGTGCAAAGGGAATATCATCACTGTCTCTTCCCCAGTCCTCTTACCCTAGGGCTCTCATTCAGCATCTTCAAGGAAGAACCACTACGTGAAAAATCAATCAAAGCTCCCCCAACTTTAAACCGATCCTAGAAAGAGATTCAACTGAACAGCTTCCAAACTCCAACACACCGCAAAAAACCAGAGGAGCACACATAATGACCAACCTAATGACATTCAAAACCAATGGCCCCAAAAAAATCCCACTATGCATAACAAATTGGGTCAGAACAACACTGTCACATGGAAGCCCTCAAAGTCATCCACACATTAAAAAAAACCTGCAACCTGTAATACTGCAAATACAAGATCATCTAGACAGGAAACAGAAACACATTAGCCTCTCTAAGTCCAGCCACACAAAGATTACAGAGAAATACACTGATCCCGACACATTCAGCTTTTCGTCTCTTCTCTGCCCAAAAGTTCGGTACCATGGTCAATGGTAACAATGCAGCATCTTAAAGAGAGGGCTGGTGTCTCCCCTGATATATACAGTGCAATAGCCAACCAACTAACCCTAACTAGCACCCTATTTCATATCCCTTCTCAATGTCTACATTGATAAATGGATTGTCCCTCATGCCTTCAAAACAACCTTCATCAAACCACTGCTAGAAAAACCTCATGACAGATCCTAACGAACTAGCAAACTATAGTCCACTCTCCAACACAACATTCACCACAAACCTAGTGAGAAATGTATCTACCAACAGCCAGTGGAATATGCCGAAAATAACAGCCACCTGCATGAGTCCCTACACAGAATCACACTAGTGATATGGACACAATTCACACTGCTCGATATGGGACGCTCTAAAAAAACAACATTGACACGAGACACACGCAGTGAAATCCTATTTCTGGACCTGTCTGCCACCTTCAATACTATCATTTACGAGTTCCCACTGTGAAGTTGAGAGGACATTGGATTAAAATCAACTTCTCCACACGTGATCACTTAATTCCTGAGTTGGAGGAATGGAACAACATACATGGTCCATTTCAAGAAACATCTGTACAAGCTTACTTGAGTTTTACAGCAAGGATACAGTCTCTTGACTTTCCTTTCAGGCATTTACAAGACACCCACTCCTGGAATTCATTAACAACTCTGGCTTCCAATGATTCAACTATGCACATGACACCCACATCTTCTAAAAATGAACAAACAACTCTACAATGAAGACACCGGACCCCAGGACATGCCACGCTCATGTGGACTCCTGGATAAGTGATGCAGACAAAAACTCAAGCCACCCAAAACTAAGCTTATGATATGCAGCACAACACCACCCCGTTCCTATACCAATCCCCTGGCCACAAGAAATGGGAACGGGCCCCTTGCCCACAATATCTGTCAGAAACCTCAGACTTATGATGGACAGCGACTTACTCTTGCTTTGAACAATCTGCCAAATCATGCCATACCTTACCTTCATGCACAGGACCATGGAAGCTATATCATTAATAATTGGAATACTATACTACAATAAAAGCCTTTTCCTCGAACTCCCAGAATACTTATTCATCAGTCTGCAAAGAGTCCAAAACGCAGTGGCCAGATTCTTCCTGGGTCGTAAAAGATATGAACATATCACCCAATCGCTCCAAATATTCCACCAGCTCCCCATTAAACTGAAGGTTCACTTCAAACGCCTGTGAATGGCCCCACTGTGCCTTCGACAGTAGGGGCCCTGATTAATCAAACGCATATTCATGCACTGCAAATCACCAACAGAGCCTAGATCCAGCAACAATTCTCTAGTAGTAGTGGCAATCTGTAACCCGAAACACTATGGAGGATTCCTGTTCCTTCATCCCAACTACGCTCTGGAACTCCCTGCTTAAACACCTATGCACAGAGCAAGATGCTGGGAGGATAGCTGAGGGGCAATGCGTTTGTCTTGGAAGAAAGGCAATGCACAGCAACACAGGTTTGAATCCCGCCCTCGTGCTTAGAAACTGGTCCGTGTTATTAAGCGTGTTACAAAAGAACAAGTATTATACAATTATAAGATCACCTGACATTCAGGAAGCAGATACAACCTGGTTAGCTAACTAACACCTGAATAGAACCAGCAGCAAACCTCAACCAGCAAATGCCACTTGGGGTATTCTCGACCTAAGGGAACCTTCCCTCCTAAGCTATACAATCTTACCACAAATCCACATGCAACTCGCCAGCAAAGGATCACTGCAGAACAGACCCATTCAGGTTGATCTCCCTCAATTTTAATGGAATCGACCAAACATGTTAAACACACATAACACAAACCCAAACTTAACTCTTAAGTAAAGGACTGTTAGAGAATGGACTGATTCAGGTCAGACTCCACACAACCTAAATGGAATTGAATCAATACTGCAGCAAACATATAACAGACCACCGTAATGATGTTGCCATTTATCATGCTCCCAGGTAGGTCCTAATGCATTTATGCACCCCACCATATATACCCCGCATCCTTCTACCCGCTACTCTTCCCACGAAATTACTCTTCTCTAAAATCTCCCACACCATACACCACACAAACACAAATGCCCTCTACACATGACAACACCATGCCTATCAGTTACCATATCAACAGTAATGGAGCTATGCCAAAAGCTCACCTCTCTAGCTGTACCACACCCCATAACATCAGGGTTTACCCAGACAGTCAGCGATGTAACTCTTCTGATTTTGGGTCCTCCCCATAGTAAACACATACCGAGGTGTCAACGCCAAACCCATAGAACCAGAGTGGCATTGAAGATTAGTGTTGCTCCCATAAATACATCTGTCTTTCCTACTTACCCAGTAACAATCACAATCTCCCTCTTTTTGCAGGGCAATGCATACCAAGGCTACCAAAAAATGAGAAGCTACCAACAAAATACCATGTCATTGTAAAAAGATCAGTTCTTAAGTATTTAAGAACAACCAGCCCATGCTTTCTCCATTGCCCCGACCCTGATCAAGCAAGAACTGATCTGTTGGGCAGTACTAGCCAATATTTTGCTTGCAACGTCATCTGTTCTACAAAATGTAAACCTTTTGGAAAAGATTCCTGGTGATTAATTCCTATTGTAACCCAGTCAAATGACATGCTGCGGTCGAAAGCATATGGCAAATCATAGCTATTCTATCACTCCAAACCAGGGGAAGAGGATGTGCACATGCCATTCTCCATCATACTGCTTCATTGCAGTAGTGTTTCATTTGTTGGCCACAGGAGAGGTTATGTCATTCAGATTGGTGATCGTCAATGTTGTGTTCAATGAAATGTAACAGGTTTAGGATTGCATACCCCTCATCATCGGTGGTGTAACCTATGGGTAAGTGTGCCAGTATACTGCAGATGCACCTGGGCAGCTAAATAATACATGCCAACATCTTGGAATGCAAATCCACACTCTCTATTAGACGTAACCATGGTCTGCCAAGATATCCGGAGATCCTTGCTCGCTCAGATCAGGTGTAGTCATATGGAGTTCAAATTCTTTAAATACCCTGGGGTGGGGTGGATTAGGCCGTGTCTGAACTGTACAGAAGCCATTGGAGTACTGTCACATTATATAAAGAAGCCTATTTCTAGCTGCATACTTCCCCATCTCCATACCACAGTGTTGGTGGTGCAATTGGTTCAATGGCGATGACAAATAACAGCAGAGTAAGAGAGAAGTCCTGCCTGTTACCATGTTGAAACAACAATATGTCATGTAGATGGCTTTCAGGTTACACCATAGCTATGGGGCGTGTGTATAAGTCTGATCAGATTGAACAATTGCCCCCCGCCCCCACACCCTCCTCTCGCAAATCCTTTTCCCCTCAGAACTGGAAAGAACTACGGCCACGAGACAGAATCAATATCCAATTTGATATCAAACCTGGCCAAAATCACAATCTAGTTGGATTTGAGGTTTCATGGATACTTTATTTTGTGCAATTTTCTCAAAACAGTTATTGTTGTATGGTTCCAGACGTTGTGTGTGATACAAAATATACAAGCACACAATTTGAAGTTGTGTGATACCTGCATGAAACCAGCATATAGCCAGAACTATTTAGGTCCATTTCTGTTCCATCTGCCATGTTACAAAACTGGAATTGACATTAACGCAATCCTTATTCCTTTTACTTGGGGTTGTTTACAACAAAATAGTGATGAAGGACAATCACTGAGTGAGGTGCCATGCTGTTTAACAAGAATTTTGTTCAGAATATTTTTGTCTACTTTGATTTGCCCTAAGTGCTTCAGTTGACCTCTTCTTCCTCTCCTCCTGTATCTAGCCTCCCCCCTCCTAATTGACCCCTCCCACCAGTGGTGGCTATTGAATTCTTTTCATGGGAGGGAAATAAATATTTTCCACAGATGTGCTTGGGGATAGTCTCCCCCTGACAAATTTATTTAAAATATGGGTCAACATCATGCATTTTACAGCATTCTTTCTGTGAAAAATTGGGTAGAAATCCATACAATTTACAATCAGTCTTGAACTTGAAATGTAACACATAAGAAATCCAATAGATTCTTGGTAACCAGACACTGCACAGCAAAATGTCCCAATGCATTTCCCCTGATCCCTTTACCCACAAAAGGTTGCCAGTGTAAGAAGACATTTTTGTGACAGCTGTGTCCAATAATGACAGTATTGCCATGGTAAGAAGATAACTTCATGCAGCCTTATCAACATATGCCAGTGTTCCCATGTAAGAACACATTTGCATTGACTTTGTCCCTCATGTCAGTAATGCCGCTGAAAGAGTCCATGCTGGCTGTGTTAATATATGTCAGTATACCCAAACACACTAATGCTTGCATTGTCAATAATACTATTGTAAAAAATATGTCCATGCTGACTTTGTCAATATCAGTCATTATTCACCAACCAATTCTGCCTTCTAGTCTAATCATTCCCTCCTGATCTTCACTATTTCTGTTCCCCTCACTCTATACTCTCTTCGTGACTTCTCAATAACAAAGTGCACATTCCAATATGACTCCATGACCCTCATTCTTAATCTAGTCAAGTTCTCCCTCCTTGCGTTCTTACCCCTCCCCTTTCTCACTCCACTGAGAAGCCCTTTCAATTCTTACCTATCCTACCCCTCTCTAAAAACCTAGGCCGGACCCCAATACACCTGCCGACTACTGACCTGTTGCCCTTTTATATTTTTATTCAGTTCATTTATTTATAAGATTACATCACTGCACAGCAAGGACAAATTGAACAACCGGAATTTAAACAAACAACACGAGGTTTGGAATCCGAACAATACAGCATGATCTTAAAGAAATAGAACGTTTTTTTTTTTTAATGAGTAAGGAGGGACCTAACCGAATCTCTAGGAGAAGAGTGTTTCAAAATCGAGGAACAGCAAATGAAAATGTTTTGAAAATGTGTGTGGGGGGGAAGCTCAATCGGGTGTCGCAGTGAAACCAAGTATATGAGAAGCTTCCCGGACATATTTTAAACACTGGTAAAAATTGTCTTGCAGGAAGGTAGCTCCCTGGTGATAGTACGCTGGGTGGACCAAACAAAGGGTCCTAAACTTAATCCTTTTGGCCACTGGTAGCCAGTGAATGGAGCGAAGTACAGGGCTGAAATGAGAGCCATAGGGGGTAGAAGTGGCCACCCGAGAAGCTAAATTCTGCAAGAGCTGCAGCCGATATATAAGGCCAAGAGGCGGGGCTAGGAACAGGGTATTACAGTAGTCCAGGTGACTGGTCACCAATGAAGCGCCTATTGTGGGACGGAGGCGAGCCGGTAAGAAATGAAAAGCCTTGCAAATAACTTTAAGCAAAAAAAAACCTGTTTTGCAAACCGCACTCGCCTGGCGAGCCATCTTCAAAGTAGAAGAGAAATAGACTCCCAAATTCTTCACGACCACCACCGTGATAGGAAAACCACCCAGTGTAGGAGGCCAAAAAGAAGAAACCCAGGAGACCAGATCAGAAGAAGAACCCACCACCAGAACCTCTGTCTTATCCCCATCAAGCTTGAGCCAGTTGTGGTTCATCCAGCCCCTCACTGCCACCAGCCACTCACACAAGCAGGAATACACCTCAGCATTATCAAGATGTAAACAGACCAAAATCTGAGTGTTGTCAGTAAATGAATCGCACCTGAAGCCGTGGGAGAGGACAAGACCAACTAACGGCTCAACATAGATATTAAACAGAATTGGGGACAAGGCAGAGCCTTGAGGGACACCACAGGAAAGCAAGTGAGAAGACGATATGAAAGGTGGAAGAGGCAGTGATTGGATCCTATCAGTCAGGAAGGATGCAAACCAGGCCAGGACCGGACCAGAAAAGCCTACCAAAGCCAGACGGTAAAGCAGGATGGAGTGGTTGATGGTAGTCATTACTACTCCTTGCCTCTTCCTCATCTCAGTTTCCGTCATGTACTTTTTCATGTGATATTGAGGAGGTTGGCTCTCTTTAGGAGTAATCATTACTACTCCTTGCCTCTTCCTCATCCCTGTTTATATCATGCTGTTTTCCCTGTGGTATTGAGGAGGCTGGTGTTGGTTCTTTTTGGGAGTTATCAATACTATTCCTTGCCTCTTCCTCGTCTGAGTTCCTATCATGCAGTTTTTCATGTGGAATTGAGGAATAGTGGGTATAGGCTTAGCGAGTGACTGAGGTAGTTTGTTACAATATGCCATCAAGGCATGTGGAAAGGAGGGAACATCCCTAAAATGGGGGATATGTGACATCCCCTGATGATGCCATGCCATCCCCACAAGGGTCGCCTCCCCCCATATGGTCCTCGCTCATATATCCGCCCCCATGGTCAGGATCAAGTAGCGGCCACTCTCCCCTGTCACATGAGGAGAAGCTACCTCTGGGGAAAGAGTGATGGCATCATCAGATTCATCACATAATCTACAAATATTCATGTCCCCCATACTAACTTTATCTCTTGTTGCTCGCACCCTCACAGTCGGTGATCTGCAGCTCATTACATTACATTATTTATTATGCACAGCCAACGTGGCCTGGAGGCATAGAGGCACCAAATAATCAGAAGCTGGAAATTAGAGCAAGTCTGCACACCCATCCTTATTTGAATAGGTGCGTTTTAAGTTTTTTTCTTAAATGTTTCCAGAGTCAGGCAACTTCTCACATGGGAAGGCAGAGAATTCCATTTACCAGGGCAATCGCCCAAATGGTGCCCCTTCTAACTAATTCCAATGATGTTCTAGGAATATGCAGGTTTTGTTCATCATTTGAGCGGAAGACGCGAACCACCAGTTTATAGTTTAATCTTTTGGCAATATAAGCGGGAAAAGATTCTTTAAGAGACTTATAGGTAATGGTGAGTAACCTAAACTCTATCCTCTCCTCAATGAGAAGCCCATGCAGTTTTCTTCTCGCTTCAGGCACATGAGCGAACTTATGTAAACCCAAGATCATTCTAATGGTGCTGTTCTGCACCACTTGGAGTCTGGCGATTTCAGTTTGACCTACTTTTATGAGGAGGGAGCTGAAATAATCAATTTTAGCGGATATTATCACTCACACAATCGTTTAGCAGCGTTTCTGGGATAGGAAAGGGCGAATGTGCGTGAGCAACCTGATATAGTAGACCGATGCTGAGACCAGGGTACTGACCTGTGCAGACATGCTCAGGGTTTGGTCAAATGTCACTTCTTGAATTTTGATCTTTTCCTTAGTAGGGATGTCCTGATCCGCTATGCGGAAAAAGTGTTATTTTTATTTTATTTTAAAATGTTTTTATTGCCATTTATAATGAACAGTAGTCATCTGTTACACAATTCACCATCATTGTTGTATGTGTCAAAAGAAGCACATTAGCAAATTAACAACAACTAATAATTTTATAATAACAACAAACAGTCTTCACTTCCAGATACTTTCATGAGGGCACTCAACATTAACTTCAGGGAAACTCTCGTGCTTGGGATGCAACCGGGAGCATTGGGGGCCAGGGGACATCAGTCTGGAATGCCTTATTCTAGTGGTCTTGCTCTCAACAAGTTCTAGCCATTCCAGTAAGGAGCTTGGTTCATTCATGGGGGTTTGTCATCTGATGGATGGAACATGTCCCAGGTTAGTGCCTTCCATGCCTCATATGCAGGGCTCGCGTCTCCTCCTGCCTTAGATACTCCATCGCCCAATCCCCTAGTTTCAGACCCATCCAGTGTCCCAGTTCCCTGTGCCATCTAGCATATTGTGGGCCCCCCGGCCGCGGAAAAAGTGTTATACTCCGTGTCAAGTTTAACAAGTCTAGGTTTGGAGCCAATAATCATAAGCTCTGTCTTGCCATGATTCAAAGCCATCCTGTTCATTTCCATCAATTCGTGTATGAGGTCATAGACCTCTGACACTGCTGTGACGTCCTTCTCATAGATGATGCCTGTTGAGGGGATAAGACACTGCAAATTGTCAGCGTAGTTTGAGAAGCAGATCTTTTTGCCTCCTAGCATGTGAACAAAAGGGGCTGTAAAGAGGCTGTAAATGACTGGTGAAAGCGAGGCCCCTTGTGGAACACCATAGCTAACTAAAATAGGGTCCAGTTCCACCTGCTTACTACAGACCCGCCAGATCCTCATCCCTAGGAAAGACTGCATCCAGTCCCTTGCTTGCTTACTAAAGTTAGCTACCTTCTGAAGTCTCTCCAAGAGAAGGGAGTAGTCCACCAAATCAAATGTGGCCAATAAGTCCAGAGACATCAGCAGCATTCATTTGCTGTCATTAATGTTGGTCATCGTATTAGATTTAAGTTCAAGTAATGAAGATTCAGTGCTGAAACCTGAGCGAAAACCCGACTGACCTTCAAGAGTGATCTTTTGTATGGCGGAGGAGTTGCTCATTTGCCACTCTGTTCAATATCTTAAGGATGAAGGGGGAGTTAAAAATGGCCCAGTAAGTGGTGGCAATTTTACGGTCGCGGTCAGGCTTCTTGAGCAAGGGGGTAATTCAGGAGCCCTTTAGTCTTGTGGGAACCCTGCCCTCTTTGAATTAAGCTCTCACGATTCTAGTAATGGAACTGATCAGCAGCTCAGAGCAGGCCTTAACGGCCGTGGCAGGAAAATAATCCCCTTTGCAGGTGAATGGCTTTAGTTTAGCTAAAATGGTGCGTAGTTCTTCTTCCAAAATACTCCTGAAGGTAAACTTGGGTATCGACTGCAAATGAATAGGTGTGTTTTCCTGTGGGACCCTTAGGGGGTCTGTAAGCCGTGTATTCAAGGTAAGCTCAATGACGTTTTTAATATTTTTGGTCTTAGTGGTCATTGATTCTTGAATCTGGGTGCTCTACATCTTATCCTTATTAATAGCCTCTTGCTGTTTAGTTTCGGTTTCTCCAATTCCCTAAGAAATGCAAATATTTCCTGGGAGTCATATTGAGCATTTTCGATACAAGCCTCATAGGATTCTTTTTTGGCGCTTACGTCTGAAAGTTTGAATCTGTTTTCCACTCCTAAATAAATGATCCTGCCCTCTTCCTCTCTTGCGCTTCTCCACTGATAAAATGCTTTCTTTTTTCTACTGTAAAGTCTTGGGTTCCTCTGAAAACCAGTTGTTTTTGGTTTGACTTATAACTTTCCTTTTTTTGAGAGGAGCTATAACATCAATTGCTTTTGATAACGTGTCCGAAAGGGAATCAGTCAGGCTCTCCATGTTAAGAGATGGAGACTTAACTTCCTGTGGGGTGGGTGGTATCCAACCCATTAGAGATTTCAGGTTGACCCTCTTCATGTTTCTGGATTTAATCAAGTTGCGTTTAGGTTTGGTCTGTCTGCATTGGGTCTTGATGTCAACCCCAAATTCAATAAAAGTATGGTCCAACCAAGGGCACAGGGAGATGTCAGGAGTGCTGATGTTAAGATTCAATGAGAATACCCAGTCCAATGTATGGCCTTTGGAGTGAGTAGGCTTGTCTATATGTTGTGTGAAACCGATAGCTTTCATAAATTTGGCAAGTTCCTTAGCTGCCCGATCTTTGATGTTGTCCTTCCAGAGATTGCGGTCTCCCATTATAAGCCATTTAGCCTGTCCCTTGAGGTGAGACAAGACAAGCATGTTTAGTTGAGCCACAAAATCTGGCATGGGTTTGGGAGGCCAGTAGGTCACCAGAACATTCATAGTGGTAAAGGGCGTCCGTTCTGATTTTAAGACATAGAGTTTCACACGCAGTACGACCCTGGATGTCATACTTCCATATATGCAGAGCTCTCCTCAAACTCTTTGTTTCCCACCCTCCCTTCTCTACATCTTACTTTCATTAATTCAACACACTTGCCGTGCACCACTGAAACTCTCTTCCCCCTGACATCAGGTCCATCACCATTTTAAAAGGCTTCAAAACATGCTTTAAAATGCAAACTCCTCAAACATGGAGAATCAAAGCTGGCATGCAGTATTCCCTTTTCCCCTGACCCCCTTGCTACCCTACCCGTGCGCATAGATGTATACTACGCATGGCAATTCTCTTTTGCACTTTACTACTATATATTGTGAATAATAATATCTGTACTTTTATTGAATTGTGTCTGTGCAGACCCAATTCACCATTCCAATGTCCTAAGTGCTCCTACATCTGGTTAATGTATCATCCCCTCTTGTACTATTGTAAGTAAACCTAACATGAGAATGTCCAGCCATCAATAGGTGCTAACATGCAGAGCGTGTTGGCGTAGGTTGCCATGCTGTATACATAAATAACAAATACAAATGAATTCACTGGTTTTGAGTGTTCTTTATGTGGAATGGGTAAAACAGTAACAACAGCTTCATTTGTGGTCTCTCGGAGTTGGCAGATTCAAAGTGATTTTTTTATGCATGGCTGGCAGGCTCTGGCCAGCGAATCCACATACTATTTGTCAAATTCAGATATTCGCCCTGTTTCAGCAGGTGTCTTGCTCGTTGCCATCTTTTGGTGTTCATTATGCAATTATTTCAAGAGTGCAGTCAAGGGAGATAGTTGCGCTGTCCTCAAGTACCTGGAAGGTGAGACGCATAGCGTTTAGGGCCACACAATTATGCACCTGCTTTGCAGGTCTAGATAAAATTGCATAAATGCAGTATTTATTTTTAGTTGGCCTACAATGCACACTTTTTGTTTCTGTAGATATTATCTGAAAAATTGCATGCTCCATATTAACAAGACACACCTGTGCACACTTTGGTATCTCTTACTCGACATATGTCTGTGATGCTGCAATTGTAGAGTATTACTTAAAGTGGCAGTATGCATTATCAAGAATTCCAAAGATTGCTATAAGCCAGCGCTCTACGAGTGCAAACCTCAAGAGCCCAGACTACCAGAGGCAGTTGGTAATTTTTCAATAGAGCGGGGTAAATATTTCCCAGTAATGAGCACAAATAAATCCAGTCTAGTTCAAGAGATAGTGCGAGCCTTTTCCCCAGAGAAGTTATTTGAAATAATTGTTTAAAATGGTACACTTTGCAGTATACTTTTTTGAAACATTTGGAAAAAAACATGCCATTTATTATCTGTTCCGCAGGGTAACACATGAACAAATCCAGTAGATTACAGGACACCAACAGCATCTTCACAGGAGCATGTTCCAAGACATTTTTAGGATTTCTGTGCCCAAATATATGCCAACGCTGCTACTGTAAGAACTCATTCAGGTTGCCTGTGCTCAATATTGCTAGTGTTGCTACTGTATTGGCACTCTTGTTGGCTTTAGCCCAATAATTGCAGCATTGCCACTGTAAGAGGACATGTCCATGCTTCCTATGCCAAAGTATGCCAGTATTACCACCTTAAAAACAAAATGATGGATGGGCCCAATAATGACAGCATTGCCACCGTACAAATACAGTTATGATGACTGTGCTCAATAATGCCAGTGCGCCCCTATTTCAACTCTAAGAAGATGTTTTCATTTTGACTTTGTCGATATATGCTAGTGCTGTGAGTGCCACTTTAAGTATATTCTTATGTTGGCTTTGTTCAATAATGTTAGTACTGCTATGATAAGGTCGCACAAAATGGCTTTGCCTAATAATACCAGAACTACGACTGTAAGCATAAACTTGTTTTGGATTTGTTCAGGAAGGCAAGCACGCCAACACTGATGGCTTAAACAGTCCATGGAGCCGTATCATTGTAACGCCTGCACGGTAGAATTATTTGCTGCATTCAGAGCTTCAGTTCCTCTTCTCCTCTTCACGATAACTTGTTCCAGTTTCCTACACTAATCATAATAACAGTAAACAATTGCTGCAGCTCATGTGCCTTCACCATCCGTATCCTAACTTGTCAAATTAGAACGCAAGTTTATATCAGATTTCTCATTAAAATAGTTCTCTGCACTCCCACCGTTTGTCCACAGAAGACTAGAATTTCGGTTCTGGTAATTCTCACGTGTCCTACGGGTAAACTGCTTCGCCAATTCCACTGATTTTCTCCAAATGATGAACTCTTTCACAGGAGCTTAATTTCTTACATCTGGTAGGCTCAATTTACTTGATGAAAGGCAGTTATGGAATGTTGCCAACATTCCAGGCTGCCTATGTCACATCCAGCCAATCAGTTTCCAGAAGATATCCCTCCATCTTGGTTTGGGAAGGCAGCCCCTTCCTGATGGAGATAACTAATGAAGAAAAATGAAACACAAATATATTCATCAAAGCCACTCGTGTGGTTATAGAGAGTCTAGAGTCCCTACTGAGTCAGAGCACCAGCAGTAACTAGATCAAGCTTTGACATCAAGTGAATTCACGTTACTGAGTTGGAACTCGAGGGGTTTTGTTCATCTTCTGAATAATGACCTTAGCTCCCTAAGCAAATATAATTTGATCTTGTTGCAAGAAACTTGGTTAACCTCCACGCCAATTTGGGACACACATGATGTTTTAATTAACCCAGCAAACAAGAGCTCCTGTGTTAGACCATTTGGTGGGCTATTAACAGCTATTCAAGCTAATATTAATACCAGTCTGACTCCTTGGTCTTCACCCAATCTTTTTATCCAAATGTCACGTCTCAAATTGGTTGCCTCAACGTATGCTATTATAAATGTATATTGGAACCCGGTGGAGATAACAGATGAATGCTTTTTAGATACTTTGAGCAATATGATCAACATCATTATCTTAGACAAAACGGTGCACAAATTTGTGATTGCGGGTGACTTAAATCTTGATTGTATAGTCAGTAAAAACAAAAACAACCAAACACGAATTAAAAAATGGACCCAATTTGTAAAACATCACAATCTTTATAGACTCAATGGTGCATTCAAATCTGATATCCCCCCAGGGTCAAGGTGGCATAGAGGGAAGTCTTCCTCCATCATTGATTATATGTATATGAACCTCAATTTTTTTTCTGGTGTGATAGACTTTGAAATTGTAAGTTCCAACCTAAGTGATCACAATCAATTAACGGCTAAATGGTTGTTCTATAGTGACCCAAATATGCAGAGAGATACATTTCATCATGCCCGACTTATCACTAACAACGCAGGAAACAAATTAAGATGGACGGAGAAAGCTTTAGATTATTTTCATGCACAACTGGATCATGAAGTTAAAAAATTCCATCTTAACTCAGGCAATTCTAACATCTGCCATTCTGACATGATTCAATCTATTCGCCCCTCATATCTAGTGCCTCGTCTAAATACAAGAGTCGTCCCCCCTCACTTCATATTTTCAATCTTGAAGTTAGAAATCGAAAGATCTTATTCAGATTTCAAAAGAGGGAAGCGATGAAACTACCTCTTAGCACACGATATAGCCAGCTGTCAAGAGTTAAAACCAAGTATAGAAATTGGACTAAAACCAGACGTGCCAAACTATTTCACAGCGATAGTCAATTGCTTTTGGCCACTATTCAAAGCCAGAACATTGCTAACACCTATTCACTTCTCAATCAAGCCATCACCGGGACACAAGCAATAGTACAAGCTAATGAAGTTTCTGAGGCTGATTGGATTATCTACTTTTCAGCCCTATATAGTGTCCCAGATGGAGGGTCTGAATTAACTTCCACCAATTGCCGGATTAACTTCCACCTAAATTTTGATCTGGATGACATTCGCCTGTTTATCAAGAAGGCTAGCCGATCTAGTTCCTGTGGCCCAGCAGAGGCGTAGACAGGGTAGGGCCTGAGGGGCAAGGCCCACCCAAAAATCTGTAAATGCCCACTCAGCAGCGCTGTTTGGGCATTTACAGATATTTTTGTCAGTGCAGTGGGTCCAACTCAATTAGCTTCATGCCCCATTTGCTAGAAAATCCTGGCTACGCCTCTGTGGCCCAGATGGACTATCCAACAGAATGTTGAAAGATCATCCAGAAATATGGTCGCAAAATTTGTTTCAAATTTTCACCATTATCATTAAAACGCAAACTCTCCCACCATCTTGGACACATTCAATAATTGTACCCATTTTTAAAAAAGGGAACAGGGAAGACCCAACCTGTTATAGACCAATAGCGTTACTGGACGCCCCCGGTAAGATTTTTTCTCGCTTGATTTTGAGAGAGTTTCAAAAATGGACAACGCAGGCTCAATTTAATGACCCCTTTCAAGCAGGCTTTGTGGCACAAGTAGGTACCATCCCTAATATCATTACTTTAAATACACTCCTTTCTGAGTACGCTGTTCAAAGACAGACCTTGTTCTTGGCCTTTGTTGACTTTAAAGTCGCCTTCGATTCTGTTGACAGATCTCTTTTATGCACCAAATTAACTAAACATAATTGTCCATCTTCTTTGACATCTTTTAAAGTTTTGCTTCACACGAATACCACCATGCAGGTGCGACTCGCTTTGGGGGGTGACATGACACCGAAATTTAAAACATATAGAGGGTTGAAATAAGGGTGCATTCTAGCTTCCTCCATATTCAACTTTTTTATTTTTGATCTGGACATTGCTTTAAAGCAGATAAGCAGCGATTCTCCTACTATGGGTTCATTTAAAATTCCATATCTTTTTTATGCAGATGACTTGATTCTCATTTCAAAAACCCAAAGTGGGCTACTAAAGCTTTTAGACGGTCTGGAGTATTATGTGGATAAAAATCATCTATATATATACAAATAAAACACAAACAATGGTCTGCAAATGGCACTCAGGAGCCAAACTTAAACCTTTTACATGGAAATTGCACAACATTGCCCTTGTCAAGGTACCTACTTATAAATACCTGGGTATATTGATCACTGATACTCTTGTAAACCCAGGTCAAGATACAGAGATTAAGGGCAAATTACGATCTTTATTTGCCCAGGCTAAATTACTAATGGGCAAATTCGGAAAATTCACAATAAAACATGTGCTAACTTTCTATATGCAGAAGGTCCTTCCAATCCTAACATATGGATCGGAAGCACAATCCCCAAAAAAAGAACTTTGGTGGGACAGATTAGAATCGTCCTTTTGGAAGCAAGTCTTATGTCTACCATCATGTACTCTATTACCATTGATTCGCTTTGAATTGGGCTCTCTTTCTATGTCCTCTTTTGTCACATGGAAATATTGTGCATTCTTTCGAAAATGTCTTCTCTCCCTTAAACCGAATATTTTCTCAAGAATGGTGCGATTTAACTCTAAATGCACTAGCTGATGCATCAATCTCGTTGGAGCTTCTTTTATCAAATGAAGGCAGTGCAAAAACGAAAATCCAACAGTATGACTGGTGTATTAACCAAAACCGATGTTTAAACTATAAGGACTTCAAACGGAATTTATTTGGTCACAAGCGTTACAGAATCATGGCTGACTATCTGATCAAATTCCCATGCCCAAAACTACGACAGAAGCTTCTTCGCTTCCGTCTGAATCTGTGGCCAACTTTAGATTTCCTTTCTCGTAGAAACATAATTCCAAAGGCTGACAATTACTGTCGATTTTGTAAAATCCTCGATCAGAAAGAGACTCAAGAACATTGTATGGTGTATTGTCCTCAACTGAAAACCACTCGTAAGTTGTATTTTAAACATCATCTTCAAGAACAAAACATGTATATACATAAGGATTTGTGGCAGTATATTTTCTCATCATCCAAGCTATTTATAAAGATAGCCACTGTACAATTTTTGGATGCTGTGTTTCCAGATGAATGTTATTAGCATCAGAAAAGTTGGAATCTAAAAAGTGCTGCCATAGATCATTTTATATTGTTGAATCCACTTACTGCGATTGTTGTTTCTGCGCAATTCTATCTGTAAACATCTATGAAATGTAATTTTAAGTATAATTGCACTATTTTGTAATATTGTAGTTTTATATGGTGAAAATATTTGAAAGGTTGATTCTATTAACCAAACAAATAAAATAAAACATTTTTTAAAATATATATATATATATATATATATATATATATATATATATATATATATATATATATATATATATATATATATATATTCATCCTACTCCAACTCCCTACAACCCCTCAATTTCTCCAAAATACAAGATCAACATCTCCTAGAAGGGAAGCAGGGCTTGACAGTTAATAAGGCAAGATGAAAGTTTGAGGTAAGCAATAATGCACTACATTTTTATTGTATCTACTTTTACTGTTTAAGCCATTATCTTGTGTTGCCCTTGGTCAACAATACCTTAACTGTAAGAATACATTCATGATCGCTTTGTCCAATAAGCTCAATGCTGACCTTTGCAGAACTACACTTGGGTTGGCTTAGCACAATAATGTCTGTACTGCTAGTATAAAATGCATGCCTGTGTTGATTTTGCCCAATAATAATAATGTGCCTATGTTAGCTTTGTCTAATCACGCCGGTACGACCACTGTAAGAATACACTCAGATTGACTTTGCCTGGAGACCATGAAAATGCCAGAAGTGCACATTATAAATGCAATGCTATGTAAGTGAGCTTGTACAGAGCCTGTCTGCCACTATTGGTGACCTCATTGTGCTTGGCTCTGTAACAGAAGAGGGTGTGGGTTAATTAGTGTGACAGTGGTGAAAGCAGATGCGAAAGCTGTTGTGTTGATGGGTGCAGGTCAGAAGTACTCGGTTCCTGAGTGCCAATCTACTGTCTATAGGTTTGGCCAAAGAAACCTGAGAGTATGTTATCCATAGGGAAGATCCCAAGATCTGATAAACTACAGTGCATTGGGTCTGGTTAGCTGCTGGTTAGCTGCTGATGTGTTAGGGTGTGAGGGGGTTAAAGAGTAGACTATAGCCGTGTCTCGGTTAAGGTTGATGTGCTAACAGATAGACCTCTGGTGTTATTCTTTGGGAGTTTTGCATGTGGAGTCTAAGGTGGTAGGAGCATTTAGAGGGGTGTCAGTTAGTCGGCCATACAAAGCAAAACAACCTACACCTCTGCACTCTTATCACTACCAATTTTCAGACAGGTTCCATTTCTCTAACCCGCAATGCCACACCTCTCTCTCTGTCTCAAATAGATACATTGTACCCCATGTGGAACAAAACAAAGATCGGAGAGTTGGCAGATGAGGGAAAGGGGTGGTGTGGAAACTCAGATATTACCATAACCTGCTAAGGCTTACGGGAGGCAAGAACTTAAGGATCAGTAGAAGGGCTGCTTAACATTTGAGGACCACAGTCACTAATTTCACCTTCCTTAGTATGTTGGTTAGCAGGCTGAGAGATGCCTCAAATCTTACTCTAACATGCCTTGATGCTGTGATAAGTGGCCTACTGGGACATTTGCCTGTTGAGGGCAGCATCCGTCGAGGCAGGTGCAAGGCATTAGTCAGGAAATCAGAGGTCTAACCTGCGGTCCCCCACTGCCAACAGACACAACCTACCAGGTTCTGATGCTGCACCAGGTTCTCGGTATCAAAGTGATGCTGAAACCCTGCAAGAGGTTCTTCGTGATGAAACGAGGAGCAGAAAAGACAAAAGCTGAAGTGTGGATTCCTCAAAAGAATTGTGCAGCACCTCTGCCTTAAACCCCCCAAAAGAAATCAGTAAATAAAAGTCCCGGTAACGTAATGCAATTGCCACTACAACAATACACTTATGTTGGCTTTGCCAAATAATGCCAGTATTGCCACTTTAGAAATACACTTGTTGTCCCTTTGCCCAATAATACCAATAAAGACAATTATTGATGATTAAGTACACAACTTTGGTTGGCTTTGCCCAATAATACTGCAACTGTAGGAAAAACCTATGATGGCTTGGCCAATAAGGCAAACACTGCCACTTGTAATAATGCACTCATGTTGGCCTCGCAAAATAAGACACAGATAACATGCTGTATAGAGTTTCTGGTTTTGTCTGAGAACATTCCATCAGAGAAATCTTTTATTCCGAGAGGCCAACTACAACTCCCCCAGGCAGAACTCTCTTCTGTCCTACTAAAGAGGTCCATAGAGGGGGTAACTGTAATACATAAAGACAAGAGAATGTTTCCTAACTGTTTCCTGTATCCCAAACATGACAAAACCTAGCGGCCCGGGATTAGATTTGCTTCCTGTCAACCCATTTGTCAAACCAAAGAATTTCTGTATGATCAGCCCTACCAGGCATCACACTTGTATTGAACCAAGATGACTTAATGGAAACATTGGACAAAAGGGATGCAAACTTACATATTTCTATGTTTCCAAAGCACAGAGGATACCTTTGGTTCAAGGTAGGCAGAGTACAATACCAGTAAAGGTTTTTTCATCTGGGAACTAGGTAAATCATTTAACTAGAACAAACAATTCAGAGGGTGATCAGGAGCAAAATAAAATGGAGCAACAATTAAACTTGCACAAACAATTCATACAGTGGGAAACCAGTTAATTTAGACTGCTAATGTAGGAGTGTCCAAATGTGTGAGTATGCACATGCTGAAGTGTGGCATTAGTGTGTGGGTATGCACATGTGAAAATGTGCCAATGTGCGAGTGTGCAAATGTGCAAGTGGACACACATGAGGCTGTGCAAATGTGCAAGTTTGCCCACATAAGATCGTGCACTATGTACATATGTGGGTTTGCAAATATAAGAGATCAAATGTGTGCAAGGACATGTGCAAGTGTGTACATAACAATAACACTTTCTTTGTTATTCCAAAACACACATTCCACAGACTATGCCATTCGCACACAATTTAAGATCGCTCCATACATCTACAACCAACCTAAATATCTGCGACTCAAGCAATGCACCCTAGCACCATGGACACACAAGGCTCCAATCTACACACAAATGCTTCTGTGCCCTAGACCAAGGGCACCTAGAAACAGACCCCCACATAGTACATGGTTTCTTCCATACTGCAAGCATCAAGACAGTATTACATCTATCTTGCAGATGTCCTCTCTTCCCAGTAACATAACTGAACCCCCTTCATTTCGGATCCACCAAAGCACCCGGAGACCATGCAAATGGCAGAAGTGCACAGTATAAATCCTAATAACATAACATGACATAACTGCCACTATAAGAAAACACTTGTGTTGGTTTTGCCCAATACAACTAGTATTTGGCTTAGCGCAATACAACACTGCAAGCGCACCCTTGTTTTGGCATTGCCCAAAAAGGACATATTGCCATTCGGAGAAGGTGTTTTCATGCAGGCTTTGTCAATATATAACCAGACTGCCTCCTTAAGTACACAATTGTGTTGAATCTGTCCAATAATGGCAGTACTGCGACTTTAAGAGCACACTGAAGATCGCGTTGTCTAAAAAGGCAATTACTGCCACTGTAAGAATACACTAATGTTGGCTTTGCCCAATAAGGCCAGGACTTCCACTGTAAGAAGACACTTATTTTGGTTTTGCTTAATAATGCCAGTATTGCTCCTGTAAATACACACTTGTGTCGTCTACTCCCAATGGTGATAGTACTACCACTGTGAAATAAACGTGTAATGGCTTTGTTTCGTAAGGCATTTCTGCCACTGTAAGAAGACACTTATTTTGACTTTGTCAAATTATGCAAGTACTGCTACTGTTGACCTTTCCTAATTATGCAAAGCCAACACATGCACCAGTGTTGCAAATTACATTGTCAAAACATTCAAACACCCTCCGCACATGAAGGTCCGCGCACACACACCCACATGCTCACTCACAGTCACACAGCACCAACACAGTTTGTTTTTTTAACTCCTATGTGATCTTGACGAATGATCACCCACCTGGTCCTTCAGTGCTGAACCTTTTCTTCGGCCTTGGCAACAACAGGAAGAAAGAAACCAGAGAGGGAAGCTATTTGACACTTCCCTTCCTGTGTCATGCCTCAAGCACGGCCCATAGAAAGACAAGAGCAGAGCAATTAGACACCATTGCGGCTTTCAATCTGATGCACTCCTTTGCGCTAACTACTGGCTGCAGGAACCGAAGCCTTCCACGGCACCCCAAGTGAGGGTCTGCAGGAGATTTCCCATTGCAGACAGCATTAAATCATTATTTCGTCTACAACAGCCACTAAATGGAGCTCTGTGCATGAAAGCCTCTTCATAATGGGAGAGGCAGCACTCACAACACCTTTTATGGACTATACGCCACTGCCAACTACACTGTTTTCAGGATAACCACTGACTATGTATATAAGTCACACTTATACTGAATGTATTCAAAGGTATCTTGTGAGGATAGACTAAACACATTTAATAGATTTGACTCTTGGGGATTGAGTTTAAAGACCAATGCTGTACACTTTTGTAAATCGGTGGTGATGATTTTGACAACCCTCATCATCTTAACATATAAATAACATCCCATATATATGCATATCTAGAAGGCTACCGAATTGTGGTCATTTCATCCAGGACACGATATTGAACGCAAATAACCCCTGAAATGGTGAATTGGAAAGCAAGATCAGTAATCACTTGCTCATCTCCCTTAAATCTCCACATTGGTTACATTCTCCCCACCTATCCAATCTACAGCTGCACAGCAGGGTGTGCTGCATAGCAGGGTGTGATGCATAGCAGGGTGTGCTGCATAGCAGGGTGTGATGCATAGCAGGGTGTGCTGCATAGCAGGGTGTGCTGCATAGCAGGGTGTGATGCATAGCAGGGTGTGCTGCATAGTAGGGTGTGATGCATAGCAGGGTGTGCTACATAGCAGGGTGTGATGCATAGCAGGGTGTGATGCTAAACCATGCGGCAATGCCACTTCCAATCCGCAAGCAAGGGTTTAATGCAAAAGGATATATTGTGAGCTGAGGAAAAGAATACATATTTTTATTGCAGTAGATCTAAATGTGCACTAAGTAAGCCTGCCCAAAAACAAGGATGTGTTTTAGTGCCAATGCTTTTTAATCTATTTATTTCGGTTATTGCTTATGTGTCTAATAGAACGTGTTGTTTTCCCCCTCGCTTAGCAGACAAACCAATGAACTGTATTTTGTGTGCAGATGATTTGCTCCTGATGGACTAATTTGCTGTTAGCCTGAGTGTCAACTTGCTGGCTTGGAAAAATATACCAAAGAAAACAACTTCACGATTAATAAAGAAACAACAAAGGTGTTCTGTTTTCGTTCAGGAAAGAAACCTTATCAAAACAATTTTAAATGGTTTTTGGGAACGAAAGAATAAGAACAGGTCCCCAATTTTACTTACTTGCATTTTTATTTATTTGAAAGGGCCAGCCATGCAGAATTGTATAATTGCCAAAAGTAAAACATGTCTATGCTGGCAGTCCAGGCTTTACAGAGCAATAAGAAATGTGGATATTATACACTTATCCCAGTGATCGAGTTCTACAACAAAAAAGTGCTCCCAGTTGTTATATATGGCGCAGAGTTTTTTTTACTTCCTGTCTTATTAAATTGCACCAGACTTGAAGGCCTCTCTTGGCGTAAAGTTTTAATTCTTCTGAGGGGACTCCCCGTAGTCATTACTAGATAGGAACTGAGCCAACTCTCTGTTGCAGTGCGTATCCTGTGCTGTGAACACACTTAGTTTTGTTGTCCAGGATTGTGTCTGCTGTGGAGCAGACGATCTGGTGTAAATTTAAAAAAAGATGAAGTAAAACAAGTTCTGCATTCTGTTCTCAATGTGAAGAAGGTATGTAACAAGGCAAAGTATCCATGGAGTTCATTCAGGATTTTCCACAGACAGAGAAATGAAGGTTTGGGAAATGGATTGGATTTTTAGCATTCATGAAGACTGAAAATATCGGCAGTACTCAGGTGTTTTGCTGGATGTGAGTCCTCTGGGGTTCTACCTGAACACTTAAACAAATTCCTAAGTGCGGCTTTGCAGCCCCAATTCCTGCACTTAAGGCTTAACCTTTTTCCCACCAAGTGGATCCTCGGAGCAAGAGAAAGGGTTGAGGACGAACTCAGAACCTGTGGATATTGTAAAGAAAAAGGCTACATTGAGAAAATTTACCACTTATTACTGGACTGCGAAGCCCTTAATGATAGACGCATGCTTCACTTTGGTCAACTTTTAAAGGATTTTAAAATCTTGTCAAGTAGCAGACTTGGCATGTGCACTGAACTAACTAAACATATGTATTTTTAGCAAAAATGAACCATCTCACAAATCTTACAAAAGACCAAATAGTTATCCATATTGCGCGCAATAACTGGGCACACACTCCATAATCGGTGTAAGTTAAAGAAAATCTGCAATCACTCCTGAATTAAAAATTAGCTTAGCGATCTGTGAAAGACATTGGTTCTCACAGCACAGGCCTGCACAAATGCACCATCAGCTCCAGATGTCTAGGTGCCAGGCCATGCAAACATTCAGAAACCAAGCATAGGACCTTAAATATGATCCTTTCTTTGAGGGGTAAGCAAGGGAGGGAGGGGTTCAAAGTTATCACTGAGTCCAATTTTTACATATTGAAAATCAAGTGACCCTCTGTATTTTGGGCTGTTTGAAGGCATACAAGCTGGTAATCAGGCATTCCCAGCAACAATGAGTTCCAGCAAACCAAATTTGTTTTTCAAAGAGAGCCCGCTAAAGTGAATAGCAGTTCTTATCTAAGTACGGTCCAATCCTTTGGAGCAATTCAAGTTTGTAAAATAATGACTTTGCCAGTGTATTTATCTAATGGTTAATATCACGATCTGCTTCCCAGTAAAACCCAAGGCTTCTCATTTTGTTTACAAAACTAGTGCATCAAAGACTGATGGAGTGGGTCTGAGATAAGAAGTTTGTTCTTAGGCCCCAAAAGGATAGCCCCGTTTTTATTAAGATTTGGCCAGAGGACATTTTCCAGTATCCAGCATTCACCTTCGCCTACACAAGTAATCATGTTCCCTGCATGGGAATCACCACCATTTACACTGAGATGCACGTGGGTATTGTCAGCATAAGAATGGTACCCAAGACCCAGCTCAGCGAAAATGGCGAGGAGTCATTTGTTATAGATGTTAAAAAGCAACGGAGACAGTGGGGATGTCTAAGGGGATCAGCACTTCACTGTTGCTTTTGTGAACACAATTGTCCAAACCTCACCTGTTGCATTCCCATGTTAAGTAAGGAGCAAATATCAGAGGCACCTACTCGATTAGCTCAATGTGACTGTAAACCCTCCTGATCCACAGTACCAAATGAAATAGACAAATTAAGCATTTCAGCTGAGGTCAGGTGTCTATCATCAGCATTCTCCATGTCGGTCACATGTTGAGTACAAAAACAGATTGATATTCGCCCAACAGAGCTTTCGCTTCTATAAATTGTTAAAGTTGACATATAGCCATCTGCTCAAATAATTTAGAAAGCCAGGAGAGACCGGCTCATGGATGTTAGTTACACAGAACAAATGGGGAAGGAGATGTTTTCTTTATGAATGGAGAGATTAACAATAACTTCAAAACACCAGTGACCAAGCATTCACTTAACAGTTTGTTAATAAAGGAAGTTATGAAAAGCACAATCTGTTCCGCAAAATCTTTTGTTTTTATTACATCTTCAGGGCAACAGGTAGGATGCAATTTATTCAATAATGGAAGGAATACCGATGAAAAATCAAATATTGTTGGAAACAGGTTTTGCATTAAATGTAACTGATCTCTAACCTCTGTCTTCTTTGCTGAGCAATGTGTTTCTAACGCTTGCAAGTCTAAAGTAATCCATGGCAAAGAAACATTGCTTTTTTTTTATTATCATTTATTTGTTTTAGTTGTATTACAACTTTTCAAATTTCATTAACATATAAATAACTTTAATATACAAAACACAATAATTGTCAATCTTATAAGGCTAAAAGATAACACATTCTTGCAATACCCCTGTTATCACATAATTAATAACAATTCATTGTATGCAACTAATCACACTAATTCATACTATTTACAAAATTCCACTTAAATAATACTTGACTCGACTTTTCCTCTTACAACCCACCAGTTACCTGATAGCCTTATAGATAATACATTACCCGTTTCACCCCTCTAACCCTAAAGAAACATTTTAAGAATTCTTTTTTTTCAGAGGAACAATAACATTGGACATCTGGGAAAAGCCTTCAAGGAGGAAACAGGGCTCACAAGTCAACTACCATCCTGTTACGTTCTCCTTGTATTTGAGGCAGTAGCAGTGCCATGATTTTCATCATATCCTGCATGCCATAGCCTAAACTCCACACCAAAAGCAGTCTAAATGCCCGCCTGCGGCAGCAGCAGTTTTTGTGGCAGAGAATAGTGCTATACCCGAAGCAAGGCTCTGGAGAAAGATGGGTGTATGTGGTTTAGTACAAGGGAAACTATTACCCTGAGCAGCTGAAAGGTTTACTATTGGACAGCAATATTGTCATAGTCCATCTTCGGGGAGAATCTCTGTATCAAGGCATATTATCCTTGTGTGTATGGGTTAAATGTTATTAATATCATATCTCCCCTAGAATACAGTTATCAATATCTCCCCTAGTAAACCAACAAGTAGTTTCAGAAGAGTGTCTTTTATACTCATGAATAGAAACACATTAATAATGCTCCCACTCTATTGTTTATCATATATGTATATGTATTCTCTTGTAGAGATAATATATGAGCATTGCAAATGGAATAGCCAAGCATTATACAATATAATATTAGCAATAAAGTGGTAGAGTAGATACCCAGCATCCTACTCTTCTAAAAGGTAAAATCAACCAACTACCAATCACAGATGTGTATGTAGCCAGCACAACTTCAAATCATACTTACAATTGTTATGATGTGGATTGTCGATTGGCAAGCCAGGGGACGCAGAGGTTATACAGACCAACCTTTGGATAAGCCATTAGGTGGAAATGGTTAAAAACTGTCAAACGTTCCATGGCATTTATAGGTAGTTAACTAGGAACAACCTAAAAGTGATCCTGAGCCATAGATCAAACAATGATTATAGGTAAAATATTTCAAATCCCCCTGAAAAGGATTCCTCTTGCCCTTCCTCTGTTCTTTATTGGTGTCCCTTATCCTGGCCAAAGGAGTATGAGGGGCAACACAGGTTAGATATGAATGCTATCCCAAAACTCATGCCACATTAAACTCAGTGAGGCACCAGCACAGTGGAAAGATGAAAGGCTTACCTAACACAATTACATCATATTGCCTCTTAATGGTGCACAATAAAAAGGAAATATATATGTTGCAATAATTGGTAAAATGGCTTATTGCAGCCCCGTCAGTATTAAAACAGAACATAAATGAAAACAATTTACAAATTGGCAAAGTAACCGTTTTTAGCTCTATGAGTAGCTTAATGTCTCAGTGGGAATGCGTTTGAAAGCTCTTTGCTGCTTATTTCCATGACACTTCAGCTTTGTAATTTCATTTTGCCTCCAAATTATTGACACAAACTTTTAAAATCTGAATTTAGAAAACGTGGCAGCTTTATGCCAAAATACTGGAATTACATGCTTGCTATTCTTAACCAGGCAGTCAAGATCTTGTGGGCCAACAGTGTCCTGCAGGCTCTACTCCTTCAAGGTTCCGTGTGCTGTAGACTTCAGTGAAATCTGAGAGGAACTCCTTCAGGCTGCTAAAGTAGCTGCTTTTTAATGCGTAAGTCCCACCTCTATTTCCCTGTCAGCCAATCA
Organism: Ambystoma mexicanum; assembly: GCF_040938575.1. NCBI lineage: Eukaryota > Metazoa > Chordata > Amphibia > Caudata > Ambystomatidae > Ambystoma > Ambystoma mexicanum. Next base: position 837,694,530 of record NC_090923.1, read on the forward strand.
TATTCTAAAAGATAATTATGTAATTTGTGTAATCAGTAGGAAAGGGGAAACACGCATCTTGTTTGTTTATATTTAAATTGAAGCCACTCTTGTGATTATCTGTTGCTTCCGTATGAACGTGCGTTTTTGAACAAGACAGGCTTTTGCCAAATGATGAACAGATGCCAGTGCTTCATTTAAAACATTTCCTGCGATCTGTGTGTCCTAATTAAATATTCAGCCTTGCTTACTGTGTATCAATGTTGGTCTGGGATTGTGTTCTTCGTGTCTATATAAACATCAGATATGTTTGCAGCTTGCAACTAAATCTTTTCAAATACTTTTCTTGTTTACAATATTGCATATGTTTGTGGAGTCTCGTGCTCTTTGCTGCTTATGTTTTAAAAATCGTGCCTGCAAGCTGCTACCCAATGCAATAACAGTACTGATAAGTGGCCATGTGCTCATTAAAGCAAATCAAGGCGATTGTTTTTGAAAATCAGTGCAACAAGGACAAGGCTAGCATATACATTGTTGCCTAGGTAATCTCTTATCTTATGCATGCAACATAGAAAGAAATATATTTACTAAACACATCAAGCATTTTGGTTTCCAGTAAACACATTAACCCTATAAATAATTCTGAAAAGTTTCAGCAATGTGCTGTATATTTCCAATTGTGCTTCAGAAGAGATTTCTGGTCAAATCAGTAGTTGGGATGCACATTTGTGAAATGTATCTTTGTCAGACCTAACAGGAATGTTACATATGTGGCTACACGTGACCTGTCAGGAATGTATTTATTTTTCTTTTGAACTCAGTTTCTGGTTGGAGCACGTCATGGGGGGGGGGCTGTGGATGACTATATCAAATAGCCTAAATAATGCTCGGATAAGGAAACGTGCACAATGTTGCTACGACTATTGCAAGGCCCCTCACAAATAATATATTTAAGCCCATCAGGTAGATCATTCAAATCACATCCATTAGAAACCTCTTTGAGATGAAGTTCCCAGGTTGTGAAGGAAGTCCATACAGAGGTGCATGTCCCCCAATAATAGCATTGTTTACAAAATCGAGAGGCTCCCCACACAGGAATAACTCAATGCCTTCCAATTTCTGTTTTGAGAGGTCTGATGGTTGATATCTGAGAAGACCGTTCATGGTCTCTGTTTGCCCAATTCACATTTAACTTTCATTCAGGCTGACATCTAATCCTAAGTAATCAGGGGAAGCATGTGAATATCGAACAAATTCCTATACATTTTCCTCCATCGCCAAACTCAGGGTGATTGATCCACTTAATAGGGAAATCCATAGAAACTAGCATATGCAATAGGGCTTCACAGTGATTCCTAAACCAAACCTCAGTAATGAATACAAGGTCTAGCAAACTAACCACTAGAAGATTGAACATATCTGCTGCGATAGCCACCCTAGCATTAACCAAAGCACAGCGGATCAGTTGTTTTGAGGAATTAGATGTCAGGGAAGAACCATGGCCGAATCCTATGCAGGTAAACCATTTCTAGAGCTATTAATATCATTACTGCAGATTCTGTATAGCAGGTGAGCAGGGAGGATCCATTTGTCCGTATTCAAAGCAAGCAGCTGCCACTTGGAGTAAGGGGCCATCGTTAGAAAATCAGAAATAAAGCATCCGAATGCATTGGAGAACATGCCAAGGGACTGGTGTAGCAGGATATTTTATTTCATGATTGCTTTCCCGTTTCAAGCCCAGACCCTGTTTGGGATTGGCAAGGCCTCTCATTTTGAACGCCACAATGTCAGTGTGAAGGCTGTGATGATAAGCTCCACCGAAATCCAGTGTGACTTGAAAAGAAGGGAGATTGCTGTGAAAAGGGCCCGAAGTAATATCGGGTCTCGGGAGGATAGCTCAGCGGCAAAGTGCTCGCCTTGAAAGCAAGACGACACGGAGCAACACAGGTTCAATCCCCAGGTCTGCGCTTAGAAACCTCTGGGTATTAAGTGCGTTATAAATAACCTATCATATCAAATAGGGCCTGATTTACAAAAAAAATGTTTTTGAATGGGAAACCCCCATTAAAAAAGGCTTTGTAAATCAGGCCCATTTTCTGTTGACTGGTTTACGTCACAGAGATCTGGTATGCTCCATTCATTAGCACCAGGCATGGAATATGGAATTTCCAGCTGCTTGTGGAGTCTGGAGGACAAACACTCTCACATTGTCTCATACTGAGGCAGTGTGATCTCTAGCACCGCGCCTTTCAATGGATGCATGCCTTCAGCTCTTCAGCTTCTTATAAAACCGTTCATTCTGGCCTGTGAAACTCATTGGCCCAAAAAAGAGCGTGACAATCCTCCAGAAATTGGGGGTCAAGAGACCCGTCCTTACGCCACAGCATGTAATCACGAAGACGGGGTTGAGTTTCATGCTGAGGGACATTCACCCATATTTGCAGGTGTGAAGAGCCCTAAACATTGCAGCATTTGCAGGTGTGAAGTTCCCTAAACAGTGCAGCATTCAGTCATGGGTGCAGACCTAAGTCTCTGGGGAGGTCCACGTATTCACGTGTGCTGATTTGACTTCATCTATAGCACCATTCAAATTCGAGGGCCACTAGCCACATTATCCAGTATTCGCCTGCACCCCCAACCATTTGACTAATGAACCCCATTTACCCATCTGCATGCCAATCCTCCCGGTCCCCTGACTGGTCTTTGTTTGCCTCTCTTGTGGTACTGTACATGGGTATGCTGCATGTGGCTCTGCACATCCTTGCGATTTACCCGCTCAACAATGCCCTTCTTACTTCCGCTGGCAAAGTATTTTGAATCAGCTCTTGTGCGCGTGCTGTGCGGGAACTCGCGCGCGCCGCTATCATGCATTAGACTCGAGCAACTGTTCAGGACGACACATGGGGACTTGATAGGCCAGGGCCAATCCTTCTTCACCTCTCGGCTGTAAAAACGAAGAAAAAACATAGCTACGCGTGCTGGCTTTCCCACAGCTGGTTTACAGGTATGGCAGCCAGTGCACTGCCAGTGGCATTTAACCCGCCTCTGAACAGGGGTGACGTGACAGCATGTCTCCGTGGCTTAGTGCAGCCTCACACACCAGTGCCCGCTTTGTTGTGTGCAATAATAATAGGGTCGGCGAGCAGACGGGTCATTGCTCTTATGATGCCTCGGGGGAGAGGAGCTGCTGCCTCAGCAATTTGCTTGACACCTGTAGCAAGAGCGTTAACGGTGTACGTACGCTCTTTTTTTGCTCCCTTTGGCAGCGTTTTCCTGTACATCGTTTCTACATCGTGGGTAGTCATGGAGAGGGAAAGAGGAGGTTGCCGGGCACAGCGCAGTCTAACACTGCTAGCACCGGATTGGTGAATGGGCGGGCCATTATTAGTACAGGGCACAGGGAGAGGACCGGGCACAGAAGCAGGGTAGAGGGCCAGGAAGCTCTCGCGTTCTGATTTAGTGTTTCATTTTAGGGGCACGCTGCGGTGCCAACAGCAGGGCCCAGCATACATTGTCATCCCTGATCTCTTATCCAACAGGGTACCAACATGAAATACATTTTCACAGAAGTACTGAAACTATCCGTACAAGCAATGCTTTAAGTGGGCTGCGGCCAGTCGGGTCGGGCCCCAGCAGTCTCCAGAAAGGGCTCCCGAGCCGGGCACCTGCCGGGGCCCACAACCCCCACCCCCCCATCCCCCTCACCACCCCCGACTACCCCCACCCAGCCGACACCTGAGGCACCCTGAGTAGAGGCTGCACGATTACACGAGCTGCCTGGAGGTGTCAGCTCTTCGGTTTAGAAAAAAAGGCCTTGCCTTTATAACAAGCATTGCCAAAGCCAAAGGTTTTGCTTTTGTATGGTAGGTGCAGCCTGAAAAGCTCAAAAAATGCGGCAGCTGGCATATGCCACGAGCGCCCTGAAAAAGATGAATAATGCAGTGCTTAAAGCTTCCCAATATATCAAGAAATACCTGAACGCTCACAAGGGGAATCCTTCACTAAGTTGCAATGCACATGAGTGCTGTTTTTAGGAAGTGTCGGTACTCATGGCCGGTGGTGTCACCCCGAGTGGGAAGGGTATGTCCAGACGTGGGTCCCTTGCCTATTGGGCCTACAGGCCCAAGCTACTCTGTAATAAGGAGGCATACACTGCAGCTGAGTGAAGATCCTTTATTGGTAACCAGCCTGAGCCAGCAGTACTCAGCCTACACAGCACCTCTTCACTACAGCTTCTAACGACTCCTCATGGAATCTCCCCTCTGAACGGAAGTAAACATGACATCGGAGAAAGAGTGGATTTCTACGAGGTAGAATTCCACTCAAGAGCAAAAGACACTTTACAACACAACTGACGGCAAAACAACTACACACACACAGCTAAACACGCTACCGCAACACACACAACAGCCAACACACACATTCAACATAACACATAATGAGAGCCAGAATGCAGCTAGAGGAGGAAAAGAAAGATAAGGACCAGAACAAGGACCTTAATGTAGCTCAATGGAGGGAAAACCTATGAACTAGAAAAGTGCTAACGAACTTTGGCACCCAAAACATAATCATTGTACTTAGAAGGAACCTTCCTCACTCTGACAGGATGAGAATGACCCTGGACAGAGAAAGACGGCCCAGTAAGGGAGGACGCCTCCTCATCACGTTCACACACCGGAACGGGAGCATTCTCACAATTGTGAGAAGGGGCCAGCATAGGAGGCACCTTATCAGCAGCCTCCCCACATGTAGAAGGGCATGGCAAAGGACACTCAACCATCGCCCCAGCATCGCCTGCAGCGCAATCAGGCTCCCCCCACGCACCACCAGCAGAATCCATTTTGACCTTGTCCACCACAACCACACGCCTGAGACTCCATCTGGAGCCATCTTCAAGCTTGATGTAACAACAACCACACTTGACAACTAAATGTGGTTTCATATACTTGCTAAGTCCCTTCGCTGCAAACCTGGGATTCTTAATCTGGACCCAATCACCCACCTTAACCGGCAAGGGCTTCCTGCGGGCCAGTTATTCCTGCAGAAACCGCTGCTGCCTGCACCGTACTCGATCTAAGACTTCTTGCATATCCACTTGTGATTGAACCCCACCACCCAGGGCAGGAACTCTCAATTTGGAGCCAGGTTTCCTCCCTCGCATCAACTCGAAAGGAGAATGACCAGTGTAAACGGAAGGAGTAAGCCTGTATGCTTTCAGTGACTCTGATACCACTCTCCCCCAGGGAAGACCATTGGCAAGGGCCAACTGAACAGCACCCTTGACAAAACGATTCATGCGTTCTACCAGACCATTCGCCTGTGGGTTATACAATGCAACCCTATGATGACGTATACCAAGATCATGCAAAAACTTTTGCATGTACTCCGACACAAACTGGGCGCCATTATCGGTCACCAGCCCCGCAGGCACGCCTTCCCTGTCGAACACCGCAGAGAGGAACTCCACCACTTTCTGGGCAGTAACAGTAGCCAAAGCTGTGGCTTCAACCCATCGGGACGTGTAATCCACCAAGACCAGGATACATCTTAGACCACCCCAATGAATCTATGGGGCCCATTATGTCAAGCGCCACCTTGGACCACACTTCACGGGGCACTTCCACAGGATAAATGGGTTGGGGAGTTGGAACTTTGCTCTTGTCACTAATGGAACAGGCCGCACAATCCTTCACTACATCCTCCACATCAGCGTTCATTCGCGGCCACCAATATTCTTCTCTGAGCCTCCTCTTGGTCATGGACCTTCCTACATGCCGCTCGTGGGTCAAATCAATGAGCTTACCCCTAAGGGAACAAGGAGGAACTAACTTCAGGCCCCTGGCCACACCCCATGGACCTACAGACAATTCCTCCCATACGTGACCATACAATTTGGACAACGCAGTGCCAACAACCCCACTGCTGAGCGCAGTATTTATTTCCATCAATTCAGGACCAGCAGAACATTCTGCACTCCATTCCAACTCCGACACAGCCGGCACCACACTCGCAACTAAGGTGCAATCATCCCCCACTACATCCTGGACTACATCAACATAATCAGACCTCGGAAACCGCGACAGGCAATCTGCTACCGCGTTCCTCGTTCCCAGGACATATTCAACCTTGAAATTGAACTCCGCCATATCAGCCATCCACCTCATAATCCTTGAAGATGCATGGGACAAACCCTTGGTCGTCAAAACATACACCAAAGGTTTGTGGTCAGTGCGCAAGGTGTATTCAATTCCCCACAGGAAGGTCCTAAAATATTTAGAGGCCCACACAGCAGCCAGTGCCTCTCTCTCTATGACAGCATACCTGCCTTCAGCCTCTCTGAGCACTCTGGATGTAAAGGCGATGGGCCGAAGCTCGCCCTCGACCCTCTGCTCCAAGACAGCACCTATGCCATACTCACTCGCATCCACAGTGAGATATGTTTTCCTGGCCGGTAAAAAGGAACCCAAGGATGGGGCTTGCTCAATCTCCTCCTTCAACCTGAGAAATTCTGTTTGGCACTGGTCTGACCAGGCAAAATGCACACCCTTCTTCAGCAAGGACCTCATACTAACAGTCTTGTCGGCATACGACGGGACAAATCTGCTGTAGTACTCTGCGAGACCCATGAAGGATCTCAACTGATCTTTGTTTACTGGGGCCGGTGCATCCTTCAACGCTTTTACCAACTCTGCCCTGGGATGAATACCTTGGGCATCTAACGAATGTCCCAAATATGTCACACTGGGAACGCCCACCTTGCACTTGCTAAGTTTGAGGGTGAGACCACAATCCCTCAAGACACACATCACCTCAAGAACCCTCACATCATGTTCAGCTCGTGACTTACCCCATACTAAAATGTCATCCTGGAAACATTCTACACCCCGAATGCCCCCAAAAAGTTTCTGCATTGTCCTCTGGAACACCGCAGCTGCGGAGGCCAAGCCGAAGGGCATCCTACAAAAACGGAAGGCGCCAAAAGGGGTGGCAAAGGATGTAAGCGGGCGAGATTCCACATGCAGATCTATCTGATGATATGCAGAGGAAAGATCAAAAGTAGAAAAACAGGAAGCCCCCGACACCCGGGAAAGCATCTCATTGATGTTGGGCAGGGGGTGTCTGTCAACCCAAATACTTGAGTTTAGATCTCTGAGATCTACGCACATCCTCATTCCTCCATCACCCTTGCGTGCCAATACTACCGGGGCCAACCATTCTGAACACTCTACTTCCTCTATGACCCCAGACTCCTTGAGTTTGTGCAACTCTTCCTTTAAAGCATCACGAGCCATGATCGGAACCCTTCTGACTTTGTGTACATCAGGCACAGAGCCTTTCTTGAGAACTATCTTGTGTGCAAAACCCTTCAATTTGCCCAACTTTGAAGTAAAAACCGAGGGAAACTTGCTCTGCAAAATCTCCGCTGTGATTCCCACAGGCAACATGGCACAGTCATTCCCTTCACATACACTCATCACAGGGACAGGTTTCCCTGGTCTAATTTGCAGCTCCAGGGCAGCTTGTTCGTCCCAACCCAGTACAGGGTCACCTTTGTGGTCCACATACAACTTACCCCTAGTCATTCTGCCTTCAAACTCTATGTGAACCCATTCAAACCCTAAAACTTGGATGGGCACTCGCCCATAGGCAGACGGGTTTATATCAGAAGGGGAGAGTTGAGACACTTTCTTGTGGAACTTGGACTCGTATAGTTCAGGGGATATCATAGTGTACAGAGAACCTGTGTCCACCATCATCTCTAATGGAACGCCATCGACAATGAGTATCGCCCAAGCTCTCTTCTTGCAGCTCCCCAAACTCAGCAATGTCCCTTCTGACACACCTCCTTCACCCCTGTGAGAACAACCCATGTATCCCACTATTGTCACATCATCATCATCCTCATCATTCACGTCCACCATTTTCACGGACTCTTTAGTTGAGACAATGCCCCTGCACATGCTGGCGTAATGTCGCCTGGCTTTGCATTTTCTGCCGTCCACATTGGTAGCAGGACATTCCTTAGCACCCGCTGCATGACCTCGCCAACCACATCGCCTGCACTGTTCCTTCGATGAGGGTCCTGCTCTGCCATCCTTGTTCCTCACTTTGGGCTCAACAGTCTTACGGGGGATCACAGCATGTACAGCTTCCCCTTTATCAGCCATTTCCCTCACGCACTTCCTAGATTCTTCGATTGCACGGGCAATCTCTATGACTTTTTCTAGGGGTGGGTCTTTTTTAATCCATAGTCTCTCCCTGACACGTACATCACACGTGCGCATCATTACTTGGTCACGGATGTATTCATCAACGGTACCAGTGAACTTGCATGTTGCAATCAAGGTGCGTAGAGCAGTCACATAAGCATCTATACCCTCGCAGGAGCCTTGAGCCCTCGAGAAGAAATGGTACCTCTTGAGAACAACCTTGGCTCTCTTGCCAAATCGCGCTTCCAACTTGCCCAAAGCTGTCTCATAAGCGAGCACTACTGCTGGTACCACGTCACCACCCTCACTGCCTTCTGCCTGGGCAGCGGGGGCAGCATGCACATTGGGGCCGGGTAGGTGCCCGAATACCCTGAGACCCTCAGTTCCCAAGCAATTGAGCAATGCCGCCTCCTTCTCATCATCCGTGAACTTGGCACCACCCGCGGCTCTGAGGTACACTTTGAAGGTGTCCACCCACAAGTCCCACACAATAGGCGGCTCCCCCGGACTGGCCAAGAATGCAGGTGGTGGACGTGCATTATTGTGCTGCATGTTGAGGAGGGTGGAGTCAGACAGGCTTGTAATTAACCAATATGCACAGTGCAACTTTGTACTGAACTAGTATCCTCTATGCAACCTCCTTGCGTGCCTGGCAGAGCAACCAATGCTGGAGTGTCACTGTACAATACAACGTGCCTTGAGCAAGGACAGAGATGTGGCCAGGATACAGTCACGAAACACTTGGAAGACCCTCACAGGTTAATTCTCTCTCTGAGCGGCTGGAGGGAACCCCCCTGAGACAGGAAGTAGAAGGGAGACGTCTTGCGTTTAGTCCCGTCCTCCTTCAGCAGGCGTCAATATCCACTAAGGGAACGATGCGGCAGACACAGGCTCGCCCTGGCCCCCAGTCACACACGCCGGAAAACAGGGATCCCTTCCCCTCTCACCTGCTGTCCGAGGAGGCACCGCGCTCAACCCCGGCTGGGGAGCGCAGGCTGGAAGCACGTCGGCTGTCCTGGTGCCGACATGCGGGGGGGGGCCTCCCTTCCTCGGGACAACGGGCGCTGCAGCCCACGGACGAACTGTGAAGGCTGGGGCTGGGAAATGCTGCTGCTCCCAGCTGATTCCGGATAGCGTCGGCGGGCGTGCTCACCTCCACACGGCCCCCTGCTCCTCCTCCGGAGCAACACTCTCCCAAGGCGAAAAGAGGAATGCAGGTAACTGCTGGCGGCTGCAAGGCAACGTGGGTCGGAGGCTGGTTACTCTCGTCACCAGTGTAATAAGGAGGCATACACTGCAGGTGAGTGAAGATCTTTTATTGGTAACCAGCCTGAGCCAGCAGTACTCAGCCTACACAGCACCTCTTCACTACAGCTTCTAACGACTCCTCATGGAATCTCCCCTCTGAACAGAAGTAAACATGACATCAGAGATCATGTCTTGCCTTGCCTTTATAACAAGCATTGCCAAAGCCAAAGGTTTTGCTTTCGTATGGTAGGTGCAGCCTGAAAAGCTCAAAAAATGCGGCAGCTGGCATATGCCACGAGCGCCCTGAATAAGCTCAATAATGCAGTGCTTAAAGCTTCCCAATATATCAAGAAATACCTGAACGCTCACAAGGGGAATCCTTCACTAAGTTGCAATGCACATGAGTGCTGTTTTTAGGAAGTGTCGGTACTCATGGCCGGTTGTGTCACCCCGAGTGGGAAGGGTATGTCCAGACGTGGGTCCCTTGCCTATTGGGCCTACAGACCCAAGCTACTCCTCACAGAAGAGCCCTAACAAGATCAAAGGGACGTGATATGCCCAGACTGGGCTTAGGGGTTACTGTGCCTGCTGGGCTTAGAGACCCAAGCTACTTCTCACAGAAGAGGCCCAACAAGGTCGAAACATGTTTGGGGATGCTTGCTGGTCTGGTGCAGAAGGGATGTGACCTAGCAGTTCGGGCTGGACTGCCCTTTTGGGGTGGGACCAAGCCTGATTTGCATATGGTCTTTCCCCTTTTGTAATGGCTTGGCAGGCAAAGAACGATGGTCTGGAGGGTTTCCCAGAGAAATGCCAGAAGTTAAGATTCATTCCAAACCTTCCAGCCATCACCTCTTTTGTTTTGCTAAGTCACCGCGAGTGGGGCGGGTATGCTCAGACTGGGCTTAGGGCGTACTGTGCCAGCTGGGTTAGAGACCCAAGTTACTTCTCACTGAAGAGGCCCAATAAGGTCAAAACATGTCTGGGGATGCTTTTTGTTCTGGTGCAGAAGGGATGTGACCTAGCAGTTCGGGCTGGACGCCCCCTTTTGGGGTGTGACCAAGCCTGATCTGCATATGTTCTTTCCCCTTTTGTAATATCTTGGCAGCCAAAGAGCGATGGTGTGGAGGGTTTCCCAGAGAAATGCCAGAGGCTAAGATTAATTCAAAATCTTCCAGCCATCACCCTTCTTGTTTTGCGGTGGTGTGCCTGTGGCAGATACTGGCTTTTTGTTGTTGTTGATGGAATCAAAGGGATTCCGATTGGGTGGAAAAGGTGGACCCGAGCGTAAAACCAGCCGTCCTTAGCGGGTCCTGCGAGCAGACTTCGTAATAGGGCAAGAAGGGGTTAACGGCTCCGGCGCCTTTACCGGTGCCATTAACCCCTTACCACCCACCTCGTAATGAGGCCCTGTGTATACAGTAATATCTTAAACAGGAATTCATTTTCTACCTTAATTGAAAGTGTAACAAGAGCCAAAAGTCCTTCAGTTGGTGAACTACTGCTCAGAGGCCGCTACAAATGCTCCAGCAATAGACTGGAAGATGGGTGTGGACTAAAGGGAAAGAGTTAGGCAGAGGTAAAAATGAAAGAAGTTCCTTGCTATAGTAAATACAGTTATGTTACAAAGAGTGCCTTGAAAGTACTTCAAACCGCTATAGGGCAAGACCAGATAAGTAGGTAGGCTGTGAGCTGAAGCAGCTATGTTGCCATATGATCTGCATACCTAGACGTAGGGCCTCATTATAAGTTGGCCAGTTCGGAAATAAAGGGGCAGTACGTGGGTACTCTGGGTGGACACAGCCTACAGACACGGTCCACCCTGTCCTATCTAGTTGGGATATGACAGCCAGGAGCACACTAGGTCGTCACCAGAAAGGGGAGGGCCAATGTTCCCCCTGACTTGGTCAGCCTGATTAACTAACAAAGGCGCCATGGATCCGACATGTTCCTTCTTTGGGGCCCTATAGCTGGTGGCAGTGATTAATATACTAATCGAGCATACCTCAAACAGGCCCACAGAGGTTAACAAAGGAGACAGGAAACCCCAACAACCTTTCATATGTAACTGTGTCAACCTGAAGCCAGCTCTCGCCCTCAGTATCATTGACAGTGAGTTGTCATGCCTGGGACTGCGTGTTTACAGCAGACCTCCCAGGTAGGGGCACCCCATTCATTATGTACGAGAATGTGGTTTGCAGGAGCCAGAGAGTCTGGTCTTGCCATAGCTTCAAGGGAGACCAGCCGCTTTAATCAGGAAGCACAGAGGGATCCATTAACCAGATTTACTCTTTGATCAGCAACTGACAGGAAGATGGGTGGGACTTAGTATCACATTTTTTCACCCCTTTGCCTTTCCTGTTGCAAAGCACTCTGGTTATGACCTCATGCATTCAGGATATTGTTGGTAAGGACCCCAGGATAGGTTTATTAAGGTAGGCTTAGCCTACACCAATCACTGTGGCGCACTTGGCTTTAAAAGAGGGCTGAGCACCTCTTTCGCTGGATCATCTGAAGACTTTGCAAAGGGGAAGCAAGACAAACTCATCATTGGACCTGGCTGAAGGTACAGTCTGTCTTACATCTTCTGCCAGTGACGGAAGGGCAGGACCTCCAAAAAGGGAAGCAAGATCCCTCCCCTAAACATCTTCCAGGGAACAGAGGGAGATAAAAACCTCAGAGGACCCTCTGGCCGGTCAGAACCAGTACCCAGCCAGCCCACAACATGTCCTACTATGATCTGCAGCAATCTTTCTAGGTAGGAAGCACCAGAGGATCTCTGAACCTACAACAAAGGACAATTCAGCTGCCTGTAACACACCCCTCAGCTTTGGTCCATCCTCCTTAAAGGACAACATGAGTCCAATGAAGAAGCTGGGAGAAGTGCCTCGATGGGCATCTACCGATATGTGCCTTAAAGGACATTTTGAAGCCAGTCAAGTTCCTTGAGCTGCAACCGAATGCAACGCTGACCGTCATTAAGGCCCAGTTGCCTAAAGACATCCAAGACGCCTCAACTTCAGAACAGCTTACAAGCACTGAGACACTGATTTCTGACCCTGAGCCGTCATGTAGGCCAGCCTGCAGCCATTCGTCCAGCTTCGCTCTCCGAACCGTCTTGCCACCTGATACTCGCAGCTGACTTCCATCTTGAACTCAGTCATAGAAGCCTGCAAAGCGTCCTGAAGCCGACTAGACTCTGTCGAGCATCAAGAACACCTACAGCACAAGTAACATTGTGGTTCTGTCCCCCTGGTCCTTCCCAGTAGGCCCCTAGAGACATTTTAAGAACCATTGCACCCTTTGTGCTAAAGTCAAGAAACCTGAACAAACTGTTGTGGTTATTAACCATACCAACTACCCTCCTGTCAGTATCCAGAGGATCCTTTTTTTCTTCTTTGAAACTGTCTGTCCTCTGCACTGCTATACAGGGTGGGTTGGATTTTGTAGAAACCGATATTCAACCCTGGACCACTGGTATCCCTGAAGTTGATTTGTCACATTGGTTGCATACGGTTGGATCTAGTTGGAGCCTTGCGCACAGCTTAGTCACCCAACAACAAAAGTAATAAAAGTACTGTTGCAGGAAACTTTTAGACACTGCAAGGTATTTGTTAATAATCATCGATCTTGACACAGAAACTTTAAAAGACATGAGCAAAGATGTTCTGCGCATCCTATATCAATAGAGAGGACATCCCCACAGCAGCATAGTTAATAAACCTGAGTTACTGACCCGTCTCCAAGCTTGGGTAGAAGGGTGGGGACCGCAGGGGATGGGCTAGGTCCTGTGTACCCGAATGAAGGAGACCTTTTAGGGGGGTAGCTGAAGATGATGAGGAATACAGCATGAGTAGTGTTTCTCGCACACCATTCCTTCGGGGGCATATGTGTTTTCTCAACACTACAAAGTGACAGTGAGGTCGGAGGCTAGTGCGACATCCCACAGGTCCCAGGCCTCAGCACAGCCTCTAAGTGACCCTGTAATTGACCATCTGTTAATGATGTAATGATGTAGCGGTTAGAAAGCTCCTCCTGGAGGAGACTAGCACTGGAGGAACAAAAAGAGTGGAACAGGGTCACCATAGAGCTGCACAAGCTGGAACATGAAAAAAAGAAGGAGGCCAACAGATCCACTTCTAGCGAAAGCAGTGGTAGGGGCTCAAACTACCTATTTTTAACTATTCCCAAACCCCCAAATCCCTATCTGCCCTTTCCCACCCCCCTCAAAATAATCAATAACCTTATTTGTGATTATTTCCTCGTTTAAAAGGCAGATTTTTAAAAGCCTGGCGATGAAAGGAGGTTATACCATATTTATGGCTTGTTTGAAGCGGTCAAGCTTGTTTATCAGCTACAGGAGGCGAAGAAGGTACTGTGGGGTGCAGCCCTGATGAGTCGCTTACCGACCCAGGGTATTGATGCAATCCTTCAGTTAACTCCTGAGGAAAGGCCTGCATATCAGAGTATGAAGGCAGCCCTTCTCAGGAAGTTCTGTAAGACCACAGAACAGTATCTCAAGAGCTTCCGAGAACTCGAAAAGAAAAGTGGGCAGACATTTGAAGCGTTCACACACTTGTTGTTGAAATATCTGAGCGGGTGGGTGTCTCGTAACAAAGTTGACACATTTAAAGGGATGTACAATTTGACTTCATGTGAGCATGTATTGAAGAATTGTGAGGTTGACCTACACCAGCATCTTGTGGACAAGACTATTACAGACCCTACAGAGCTTGCAAAGAATGCCCACCAGTTTGTAAGTACTCGAGTCCAGAAAAAGGCTCAGGTGAGCACACCCAAACCTGAAGAGAAACTTTCGGACAAGAAAGTTAACAAGGATGGGGAGGACACAGGGCCCAAACCACTCCTCTTTGAAGTCGGGTCCCCATAAGCATGACAGGAAATCCCACAACTCTGGTTCAGCCGTGCACTCCGAAAAGCAGGGCACAGGAACCCTAACACTGTCACACCTATATTCTCACAACCTAAAGGTTGTTTCGTGTGTAAGGGGCTGGACCATAAGAAAGGGGATCCTGCTGGCAAGGGCTTACCCAAGCAAGCCATAGTGAATGCTGGACTCATGGAGGAGGCCATCATTAGTGTGGGCCTCCTAGAGTACAACTTCCCACTAGAGTGTCTGATTGTGAATTGGTTACACAGAGTGGGAATGGTAGCAGGTCTCCAGAAGAGGTCCTAGTTCCCAATAATGCTCAACTGTTTTTAGAACATGTGTATATCAATGGACATAAAACCCCTGCTGTCAGAGACACCACAGCTAGCTTCACTCCAGTCACACTGCAGTGGGTGCAGCCAGGACAGGATATTATTGGACCTGATTGTACGGTTTGTGGATTTTACCACCAGAGTAAGGGCCCATTGGTGAAAGTAGAGCTCAGTTGGCGAGGTGAAAGGACCCAGCACAGCATAATGGTGAAAGACCCAATTCCTCTCCTGTGTTTGTTGGGTAATGATCTTCCTGACCCCGAGCTTGTCATGGCATCTACCAGACCAAGGGCCAAAAAGGCTACACGACTGGAAATACTCATAGCCTTAGGGCCTGGAGTGCTTCTAGAGGGTGTATTGGAGGGACCAGTGTGGCCGGTAGCCCCTGGTCCAGTTCCACAGACTGCTGAGTCACCTTTATTGACAATCTGTCTCTCCCTGATGCGTGACCTGGTTTGCTGCACTCTTCCCCACGTCCACCTAGACCTTTTCATCCATAGAGGACACAATTTACAATTGGGTTTCTTTCCCCTGCACAGTTCAAAGGGTGACACTCCTGTCTGCCTTTGCAGAGAAAAACTATGGGCCTCAATTCTGCTCATCACAACTTCCTCCCAATCATCCTCATTGGCCTATACCAACCTTATGCAGTCCTTTATCACCTTGTTAAACCTTTCAGGAAGCCCATTAGCCAGGGGGTGATAGATTGCTGTGAATCTATGCACAAACCCATTCTCAGACAAGTACTCACACATCTCTTTGGATCTAAACTGGGCACCATTACCTCTTATCACTTCAAACGTATACCCCTCATACTTTAACACCTGTTCCATGAAGTCATTCATCTCTTTTGTGTGATTTTGCACCTCTACCCACTTTTACACGCTATCCACCAATACAATGCAGTATTTGTGCACTGCCACGCTCCACATTGGCCCCACAAGATCCATGCCTACCTTTTCCCAAGGCACCTGTGTCACGGGAACAAAGGTCATCTGACTTTCTCTCGGTACTAAACCTTTCTCACTCAAAAGACAGGACACACAATTTCTTACCACTCTATCTACCTCTAGGTCGTACCCTGGCCACGAATACTCTGCATGTATCGCTTGCTTAGTCCTTGTAATGCCCCGATGTCCCTCATGTTCCAACTATACAATTCTTTTCCTCACCTCACAAGGAGGTATGATCTTGTCACCTCTCATGACATACCCACGATTCACTTGCAACTCATCTCTCACTATCCAAAAACCTTCTAAATCCATTCCCACAACACTCTTCCTCATGAACATTCCCTTTTCCTTGAGTTCAGTCCTTCCATTACTAAGCAAAGAATTCAAGCTCATGCTGTCAGCCCACTCTACCTTTGACATCTTTTTCTGTTCAATGCTCAAAACACATTCTTCCTCACACTCCCCATTCTCATCTACCTCAGACATGACCAAACAGAATAAACAATCTGCAGCAATGTTCCTTTTCCCAGGCATGTTTTCAACATAAAATTGATACTCCTGGAGCACCACTACCCATCTTCTTATCCTCGACCATCCACCGTCTAATCCTTTCATTTGTAGAGTCTCTTTTGGAGGCTTGTGATCTGTTGGTATCATGAAGCTTGAGCCCCATAGGAATGTCCTAAACCTTTCTGTAGACCACTTAATGGCCAACAAATCCTTTTCAATGATAGAATAGTAAAGTTCACCTCTTTTAGTAGACAGAGCGCAAACGCTATGACATATTGCTCATTCTCTTCCCAGAATAAGCCCCGCCCACCTGTTGCCTTCCTGGTTGACACTCTTTTTCCCCACTTAGAAAGCCCCGCCCACCTGGTACCTTCCTGTGTGCTGTTCTTTTTGCCTACTTAAGGAGCCCTCCATCCTCTTTTCCTTTGCTGATGGGGAGCAGGTGCAAGTGGATCTTGGTCTCCTGGCCTAAGCCCTGCCCTCCTGGTGCCTTCCTGGTGCCTTCCTGGTTGCCGCACATTTTCCCTACTTAAGGAGCCCTCCAGCCTCTTTTCCTTTGCAGAGGGAGCACGTGCAAGTGGATCTTGGTCACCTGGCCTAAGCACCGCCCACCTGGTGCCTTTCTGGTTGCTGCTCTTTTTCCCCACTTAGCAAGCCCCGCTCACCTGATGCCTTCCTGGTTGCCGCTCTTTTTCCCTACTTAAGGAGCCCTCCAGCCACTTTTCCTTTGCAGATGTGGAGCAGGTGCAAGTTGATCTAGGTCACCTGGCCTAAGCATCACCTACCTTCTTAGCCCTGCCTCTTCCTTCCTGCTCTTAACTCTTAGATCAAGGGGGTCTCTCGCCCAAGTGTCCTAAGTGAATGGCAGACAAAGAAAAGGGCAATTCCTGTTTGGACCTGTTCAGACGAGGAGGATCGAGGCCCCCATTCCCTGCTCAGACAGCAGGTAAGCATGCACCTTACTCCCTCTGTCCCCACAGACCACACCCACCCCTCTGGTCCCCCGTGATGTTCCCTTGTGCCCCCCCTTCTCGCACAAAGGTGTTGCCTGTTTTGCTTGATTCTTCTACCCTGCTCCCCCTCCCCCCTCCAGCCTACTTCTGCAGGAGTCTGTCTTGATGCATTCTGGTTTCACCATCACTGTCTTGTGGCCAATGCTGGATTTGACTTTTATGGACTTCATTGATTCTTGGTGCGTCACCCTTTCTTATGGTGGCCCTGAATCATGCTGTTCCCATCTTCATCTTATATCCAGGCTTGAAACATTATTTGTTACTGCTGACTTCTGCAATTGTATTCCTTCTCCCCTCTTGCTTCGCCACTCTTTTGACTGCTTACTCTCTGTTCTCTCCTCCTCTCCCTTTCTCCCTTTTCCTATCTCCTCCCCTCCTACACTTACTTTATTCTATGCACTTACTCTATCAGAATTGTCCCTGGACCTAGTATGATTGCAACCTCGTCAGTCTCCTCCCCCTCCCCTTACTTGTTTACCCCCCTGAATTTAATATCTTTGAACTCAGCATACTGTATACTCCATTCATATGGAGCTCGATTCTTAAGGAGTAGCCTCGAGGTTACAGTTTTGTAAGCATAATTTGGTATACACTTTGAGTAGTACTCAGCCATGCCGAGGAAGAATCATAGCTTTGTCTTGCCAGGTGGTTCTGCCACACTTCTCATGTTGTCTACTCACCTTTCCTTCACGTTAATTCCTATTTCAGACACCACATGGCCCAGATACACAATTTGTTTCGGATTTAATTTGCACTTGTCTTTACTTAGTGTTAGGCCCCTTTTTACTACCACCCCCATCATCTTGTTCAGCCTTAGATCATGAATTTTATGATCAGACACAAACACCAGAATATCGTTCAGTCCATGCATAACATTTAGGGATTAAGCATACGCATGTGTGTACCTACTTTTTCTCTCCCTTGTGCTATGTATAATCTATTTGCATGAATGCCTGTTTTGTCTTATGACCCATACAATCCTCCCCGTTACCAATCCTTAATCTCTGTCTGTAAATTGGTATCTTGAACATAATTCGGGGGGGAACTATTATTGGGGGAATGTTGTGATTATACACAAATCTGTTTGTATTTGAATTTTTGAATCAACTATCCAATAATATATCATGTTATGAATATTATTAGAATACACGTGAGTAGCCCAGATTTGAGAAAGGCTCCATTGAGCCGAAACACGTGTCATACAGGGAAATTTTGACTTTCTGACTTTATGTGTTTGACCCTATAGAGGGTGTATTGAGGAAACAAAAACATTTTTTGATTCAATAAAAATCAGATTACTTTTTGAAAGAAATTGGCGCAGAGTCACAGAGTTATTTCTTGATATAATGCACTTTCAAGGTATAGGCTTTATACCGACAACTCTGAGGAATTGCGACATCATGTGCAAAGTATAATATTTGAAATTCTGAATTAAGAAGTGTAATATCAAAAAGGAATACTAAGGAGTCGCCCACAAGACCAGCTGTAAACAGTAAAAGCCAAACACGTATTTCATACATAGTTGAACCACAGTCTGGCAAATTGGCTGACCCCGTATCCAGGAGGATTATTAACAAAATGCCAAACTATCTCAAGAACCGTGAAGAAGAAACAAAAAATGTATTCACGAAAAAGGGAGACATGACACATGCCTTTTCTAACTTAGGCAAGAGACAGGAGGATTTGCGTACTAAATTCATACGACTTGAAAGAATGTCGAAAAAAGAGATCGATAAGTATTGGGAGAAGGTTTCTTTGGAGAACTATGTTGCAAATGATCAAGTTCCACGTGGCCTACGCATCTAAATTTTTTCTAACTTTAATAGTGATGACGACAAAGACCTAGCGGAAGCATGGGAAGCTAATCTCAGTAACAGCTCAATGAAAATGTTGGATTTACTTATTGAACACTCTACACAAGAACATAAGAGAGCAGTGGAATGAATAGAACTGATCAAAAAGGAAATTTCAGAGATCAAATCAAGTGAAGCATCAAAACAAAAAAAATATGAAAAAATGTATGATATATTACAGACCTATCAGGATGAAGTTAAAATTAGGAAATTAAGAAAAAGTTATCGAGATGATCGAGATTATAAGGAAGATAGAGTCTATACCTTCCAGGCTAAATATGATACGTATACCAAATCATTATCAAGGAACTCCACACCGAATACATCATCAGCTAGTTCTGATGTAGAATCTGATCCAGACACTCAAGATGTGTTAAATCCCAAAACCAATGGGGATAAAGGTTATTTGAACCAAATCAAAAGGTACAAGAAAGGAAACAGAGGGAACACGCAAAAAATGGTCCGTTTTCAACTACCAGGGGACAATATTACACCGAGTGTAGTACAAGGAGGAGAGGAAGGAGGGGGGAAGGAAACAACGGGAGCCAAGAAGTCACAACAGATGGAAAAAAACATACTCGGGACAGTTTGAAGGAAGCCAACAAGAACAAGTAGAAGAGGACCTAGTATTAAACCTATCCAAAAGGAAAATTACAGAGGATGAACGGACATTGCTTAACAAAGGTCTTTCCTTTGCACCGACTAAGCAACTGCAACCAATCGAGATACATATTGACCTTTATCAATTTGTAAGGAAAATGAAACTAAAAAAGTTCTTTGCCACCCAAGCCCCGGGGCATTATGTACCTAAAGAGAAATCTATTGAAAGACGTGAACTCTCAGTACAAGATATAGCGGATACATATGTTTTGCGATCCTTAATTGAAGATCCTGACTATGAGATGAGAAATTTACTTTCACAATTACAAATAGAACCAGACAGTCTAACAACAAGTGAACTGAAAAACAAATCTAAATTCGTTCCACAGTTACCAGTAGACAACATAATAGATACCTTTTACCAGGCAGTAACTCAAGAATTTCATCGGATTTCTAAACATTGCAATAAAATTCGGACAAACTCGAAATACAATAAAGAAAATTTAACACTTGGACAAAGAAGAGCATTAAAAGAATTATCAATGGATACATCGATTGCCATCAAAGAGACTGATAAAGGGGGAAATATTGTGATCATGAATGGGGAAGATTACTTGAGTATGGCAAACAACCATTTGAATACCCCTGGATGTTATGTCAGTCCCAGCTCAACTGCAAAACAAAATATTGTCACACAAATCAGAGAATCCGTAATAATGTGGCATTGAAGTGGATTGATTTCTGATGATGAAAAAGCATTTCTACTCATTAATGACCCTGTAACACCTACAATGTATTTTTTACATAAAATTTACAAACGCTTTGATATAATACCGGAAGGACGCCCAATCCTCAGTGGAATAGGGTGGATTACAGAGAACTTATCAGAATATTTGGATGTAATACTCAAACCAAGGGCCAACCTGTTTCCATCTTATTTACAAGATTCCACTTCAGTGATACGTCTATTACAAACATTCAAATGGCAAGATTCTTTTACTCTGGCCACATTGGACGTCAAAGCACTATATACGTCAATTCAGCATAAACGGGCAATTGCAACAATAGACCACACTTTTCGAAACGACTCTGCTTCATTCTTTCAACAAATACAAATGCTAAAAGAAATGTTAGAATTAGCAGTAGATTCCAGTATATTCACGTTTGACAACAAGACATACCAACAAAAGAAAGGTGTCGCTATGGGGACTAAATTTGCACCGGCATTAGCAAACTTATTTATGGGTATGTTGGAAGAAGAAGTCGTTCATCAAGATCCAGACTACGGCACCAGAATTTAATTGTGGAAAAGATACATAGATGATATTTTGCTTATTTGGGATGGACCAGAGGATCGATTTTTAGAGTTCACCAATAGACTGAACCAAAATCACTTTGAAATTGAATTCATAGGAACTTGTGACACTAGAGAAATACATTTCCTAGATCTCACAATAAGTGTGACCCATCATCAGCTGACAACTCGGACATTTAGGAAACCAACAGAGGTTAACTCCTTACTACATGCGACAAGTTGCCATAAGAAATCAACTATCATGAACATACCATTGGGTGAATACATACGAGCAAGACGTAATTGTCAAGATGGAAAGAGTTTTGAACAGTAATGCAAATTATTGCAAACACGTTTTTTGAATAGAGGATATCCAGGGTCAAGTGTCAAGAAGGCTTATGAAAAAATTAAAACCCTTAAACAAGAGGACACTTTGATTAAGAAAAGCAAACCTACAAATCCAGAACCAGATGAAGTCAGGTTCATCACTCAATTCAATAAAGATTACAAAAAAATTCAGAAAGCTTTGAATAAACATTGGTATCTACTGAAGTTAGACGAAGACATAAGCAAATTTGTGGGGGACAAACCGACATTGTTCTATAAAAGAGCGAATACTCTCAAATCTTTAATCAGCCCATCATTACTACCAGACATTAAAGAATCCAAGATGCATACTTGGCTCACGAAAGAAGACATAGGATTCAAAAAATGTGGATACTGTACCATGTGTAAATTTGTAAGTGAAGCAACATTAGAATTCAAGGATCAGAATGGGAAATCTGTGAATATCAAGCAAGCAATAAATTGTAGAACTAAGTATGTTGTGTACAGTATGTGCTGTGTTTGCAATAAAATTTATATAGGCAGCACGAAAAGAGAGTGTTACGTTCACCTGGCTCCCACAGGGGCATCGGTCGGACCCGGACTGCTGCGGCCTCCACCCACGTGATACGTAGTGCAGCGATGACTGACTGGATCTGCCCTCCTAATCTTGCCTGCTTGACCCGTAGAAATATTCTCCTACAAGTGGAGAGATGGATTTAGCCACTTGTGGATTCAAGTGATAGCTCCCCCACTGTCCTCCCCACTAATCACCTCTGTGCCCCCTCAGCAATCTCACCTTATATTCTTGAAGGATGAGCCCTCCATCCTGCGAAGCACGCAGGGGCGCGTTGATGACCAGTTACTTCACTGGCCTGAAGATATTGGAAGAGTTGTAGATGAATCCTGACTCCAAAAGGTCCTGGCGAAGAGCCGTAAGTATATAGTTTGTAAGAGTTCAAAATGTCTGGAAATCACTCCTGCCCAATTCCTCTTTTATCCTGCAATTTCGACCCAATAAGAAGATTGACTGCTGAAAGCGCTCCAGTAAAAGTCTGTGTTACCCAACACTGTTCGGTAAATAATGCCAAGGGTTAAACTTGCTGCTTTCTCCTTTTCTTACAGGTGCGGCATAAGAAGATGTGGCGTGCTGATGAATAATACCTCCAACGGTAAAATCAGGTAAGCATATGGCGGCTAAAGAGATTGTCTCTGTCTGTTCTCTCTGCTCACCTTGTTGTTTCTTGTCCCCCTTAGGTGCCGGGATTCGGCGATGTAAAGATGGAGACAGCGCCGGATCAATGAAATGCTGCGTGGAATGGTGAGTATGGTGCAGCGCTGCTGCTGCGATGCGACGCGTTTAAAACAAAGTCTTTCCTCTGGTTTGAAGATGCGATGAATCCGGAATCAGGTAAGAAATCAGGTAATACTCTTGTTCTAACCTTTGCTTCTTTCCTTCTTTCTAGGTGCTCCAGGTTCGAGGCGGGCGTGGCAGAAGGCTGGATGCTGCTGCTGGCACGGTGAACGTTACGCTGCTGGATGCAGAATAACGCGAAGCGTGTGCTGCTCTTCGGGCGTGGTTTAAATAGCCTCCAAAGTAGTCCCAGGTAGGTATTCCTCCCCGACCACACCCGAGTAACAAAATAGTCCCTAAGGTAAAGTAGTCCCTTCTAGGCCTCACATGGGTTTGGATCTTCTTGCAGCATGGTCTGCATCAGGTAAGTGTGCACCTATGAGCCTGATGCCAGGACTGATGTCCAATATGAGCCTGGCGCCATAGGCGCCAGGACTGAACCCAGACAGCCCCTAACAGGGGTTGCTGGGTTTTGTCAAGGCAACATGATGCCTGCTCCCGGGGCTGATGGACATGGTCTTGATGCCCGGGGGTATGTATCATGACAGCACCCCCCCTCAAAGCCCCTCCTAAAGTCGGCCCTCCCCTTGGTCCTGGTTTGTCTGGGAAGTCCCGGTGGAATCTCTTCACTAATCGTGGTGCATGAACGTGGTCACTAGGCTCACATGACCTTTCCTGTGGCCCGTAACCCTTCCAATCGATTAAGTAAAAAAGTTTCGATTTAACCACCTTGGAGTCCAGGATGTTTTTCACCTCGAATTGAGGTTCTCCATCTATCAAGATAGGATCTGGTGGTTTGGTTAGTCTTGTTCCTGGTTGAACTGGTTTTAAAAGTGAAACATGAAAGACAGGATGAATTAGCATATTGGAGGGTAATTCCAGTTTGACGGCCACCGCGTTGATAATGGCCTTAATGGTGTAAGGTCCCAAATATCTAGGATTAAAAGTCCGAGTTCCTTTCAGCGGTATGTGTTTTGTAGCTAGCGAAACCTGATCTCCAATTTGGTACTGTGGAGTTTCACTTCTATGTAGATCAGCATTTTTCTTGTATTTCTCTTTTGCTTGCTTTAAATGTTCTGTTGCTTTCTTGAAGGCTTGTGTAATAGTAGAATGTAAATGACTAACTGCAGGCATTTCGAAGTGCTGAGGCGAATCGAGTTCTGAGGTTCGAGGGTGGTGTCCATATATGGTGTAAAAGGGGCTTTGTCCGGTTCCTGAATGTACAGAGTTATTGTATGCATATTCGGAAATCCATAAAATATCTTTCCAATTACTTTCAGTCTGGTGAAGCATGCATGCAACGTAGGTACTGTTCAAGGGTCTCGTTGTTCCTTTCCGTCCGACCATAGGTCTGGGGATGGTGACTGGTTGATAACCTTACGTCGATTTGCGCCAATTGGCAACATTTCTTCCAAAAATGTGAAATGAATTGACTACCTCGGTCAGAGACCAATACGGAAGGAAACCCGTGCATTCGAATGATGTTTTCGAGGAACTCCTTGGCCAGAATTGAAGCAGAAGGTAATCCCTTCAAAGGAATAAAGTGGGCCATCTTGGAAAAAAGATCCACGATAACTAGAATGGTGTTAAATCCATTACATGGAGGTAGATCAGTAATGAAGTCTAAAGATAAGGTGTGCCATGGTGTAGGTGGAATATCCAAAGGTTGTAAGAAGAGGCCAGCTGGTTTTTTCTTCTGACTTTTGTTTTGGGCGCAAATGCTGCAAGACATCAAAAATGACTTTATACCTTTTCGCCAGGTGGGCCACCAGAATTGTCTTTTAATTTTAGCTTCGGTTTTTGCGATACCTGGGTGACCTTCCATCAGGGTATCATGATAATTGGAGATGACAAGTTCCTGTAATTCCTTCTGTGGTAAAAATAGTCGTCCTTGATAGTAGGGTAGATCATTGATGACTGAGTAATCCGGGCCTTTCTTTACCCAGTCCTGCAGGGCTGCTGGATCGAAGAGTTGTTGGATTTTTAAATGAATTTCTTCTAGTGTCTGTAAGGTAGTTATGCCAAGAATTCTTTGTTCAGGAATTATAGGCACCGGCTCTGGGTTCGCATATGCTTCTTCCATTCCTATTCGGGATAAGGCATCTGCCTTGCCATTTTTACAGCCTGGTCGATAAGTAATCACAAAATCGAATTCGGCAAAGAACAATGCGCATTGAAGTTGGCGCGATGACTGGGCTTTGGCTGTTTTTAGATACTGCAAGTTCCGGTGATCGGTGATTACAGTAATGGTATGCCTGGCACCAAGAAGATAGTGTCGCCAAGCCTTAAAGGCGGATTTGATGGCTAATAACTCTTTATCGGTAACCGCATAGTTTAACTCGGGTGCCGAGAACTTTCTGGACCAAAATGCCACGGGTGAAGTTAACCAGTTTCAGGATCCTTCTGGGACAGGACAACTCCCATGGCTAAACTCGATGCATCAGTTTCCACTATGTATGGAAGCTCTGGGCGTGGATGCTTTAAGACAGGCGCAGACGTGAATTTCGCTTTCAGCTCTTGGAAGGCCTTTTCAGCCTCTTCGGTCAACAAGAAACGTTTGTTCTTTCGCAAAAGTGCTGTGATGGGATGTACAACATGTGAGAAGTCCGGAATGAATCTGCGGTAGAAATTGGCAAATCCGAGCATGCTTTGTACCCCTTTAACTTAACTAGGTGATGGCCACTTGAGAATTGCGTCCACCTTTCGTGAGTCCATTCGGACTCCTTTTGGAGTCAAGATAAATCCAAGGAATTCAACTTCCGTAACATGAAAAACACATTTTTCCAATTTGCATATAACTTGTGCTGGCGTAGTTTCTCAAGGACTGCACGTACGTGCTTAACATGGTCTGATTCTGAGGAGGAGTACACAAGGATATCGTCTATGTATACGACAACACAGACGTCAATGAGTTCACGAAAGACATTGTTCATAAAATACTGGAAGGCTGCTGGTGCATTGCACAACCCGAAGGGCATCACCTGATACTCGAATAATCCATACTTAGTGCGAAAGGCCGTCTTCCATTCGTCGCCTTTCTTTACACGTACCAGATGATATGCCCCTCGGAGATCTAACTTAGTGTAGATACAAGCATCCTTTACTTGGTCTAGTAATTCGGGGATCAGAGGCAATGGGTACCGTTTTTTTTACCGTAATCTGATTTAGTGCACGGTAGTCTATGCACATTCTAAGGTCACCTTCCTTTTTTGGCACGAAGAACAAAGCTGAGGAAACAGGGGACTTGGATGGACGAATTAAACCATTAGCAAGGTATTGGTCTAAATATTGTCGCAGGTGCAGGTTTTCGGGTTCCGTGAGCGCGTATATTCTGCTACATGGGGGTTGTGCACCGGGGATGAGGTCGATTTGACAATCGTATGATCTGTGTGGCGGTAAGGTATTTGCCTGTTCTTTTTGGAAAACGTCCTGGAATTCTTGGTATTCCTGAGGTAACTGCACGACTGGAGTAGTGACTGTGGCCAGGCCTTTGTTCAAGGGTTTTTCCGGGTAGCAGGTGTGTGCACAATCCGGGAAGGTTATTCTCTTCTCTCGCCAATCAATACAAGGATTATGTGTTTCTAACCAAGGTATCCCCAGTATAATTTGGACCTGTGGGGCTTTGATTAAGTCAAACACAATAGTCTCTCGATGCCCGTCCTGACCCAGCAATGTCATCTCTGTAGTGGAATGAGTTACAGGCCCTGAGGCAATTTCAGTTCCATCGACTGTGGTGACGACATCCGGAGCGGTCTTTTTGCAGAGAGATAGATTCATCCTAGAAGCCAATTTATGGTCCATATAGTTTCCTACGGCCCGCTATCGATATATGCCCTTGCTGCGTGCATACGTGATGGGAGTCTTAGATCAATGAGGACCATTGGTATGATTAGATGCGAGGTCTGAGTGTCCTTCTTCAAGCTCGGCAAGCGGACCTCTACGCTTGTCGGGCATGGTCGTTTCCCGATTCAGGCTCTGTTTGATTTCTAACAGCTACTCCGGCTACTTTCTTGGATGGTTTAATAGGGCAATCCCTTAGAAAATGTCTTGAAGCCCCACAATAAAGGCACAATTGCATTTGTCGTCTTCTTTCTCTCTCTTTTTGCGTTTAGGGTCCCCTAACCCCCCCGATCTGCATGGGTTCTGATGTGTCAGTTCCTTTGGAGGTAACATGTGGTTTGACCAGTACTCGATTCTCGAATTTAGCTCGATCAGCCTTTCGATTCTGGAGTCGGTGGTCTAACTGGACTACTAAGTCTATATATTCTGTGCAATCCTGGGGTGGGTTCACCACTTGGGCCAAAACATCTTTGAGTTCACCCCGAAGCCCACGATGAAATAAAGTAATTCTTTTCTCCTCTGGCCAGCCGGTTTCCACCACTAACCTGTTGAAGGTTGGAATATAGGTTAGCAGATCCTGAGTGCCTTGTCGTAGGGATAAAAGTTCATTATGCAGGGCCTGACCCTGTGAATGTCTGGCAAATAGTTTTTCCATGCTCAATTGAAAACCTTGAAAATCCCAAAGAAGAGGGTCATCCTGGTTGACCAGCGGGATTGACCAATCTGCTGCGCTGCCACGAAGGTACGATAGTACAAAGGCTACTTTGGCTTGGTCATTTTGGAAAGCTCCTGGTCTGCATAGAAAGTGCAAGCGGCACTGGTTCATGAACACGGCAAACCTTTTCGGGTCCCCTGCAAAACGTTTGGGTGGAGCTAAAGGAATGCTCCCTGGTAGAACCACTTGCACAGGATTGCTCGAAGAGACAGGAGTAGGATTCCCTCCGAGTCCAGGTAGTGGTGTTTGGCCGGCTTGGCTTTGCAGCAGTTGTCTAGCAAGATCATCAGTGCGTTCCTTTGAAAAAAAAAGTTCTCTCCTGCCCAATTCCTCTTTTATCTTGCAACTTTGACCCAATAAGAAGATTGACTGCTGAAAGCGCTCCGGTAAAATCTGTGTTACCCAACACTGTCCGGTAAATAATGCCAAGGGTTAAACTTGCTGCTTTCTCCTTTTCTTACAGGTGCGGCATAAGAAGATGTGGTGTGCTGATGAATAATACCTCCAGCGGTAAAATCAGGTAAGCATATGGCGGCTAAAGAGATTGGGGGTCATTCTGAGGTTGGAGGTAAGGAATTACCGGCACCGGTAAGGGTGCCGATGCCGGTACTCCCATACCTCCGTATTCCGAGGTCCCTTTGCGGGTCCTTCCTTACCTCCTGCTTTTAGCAGGAGTAAAGTACGGGACCCGCAAAGGTACTTCGGAGGTAATTACGGTACTGTAATTTACGGTGCCGTAATTACCTCCTTCCCCATTCCCATTGAGCCCTATGGGGCAGAAATGGGAATGGGGAAGGGCAAAAGGTGAATGGGGAATTACCGGTCCCTCCAACCCTGGAATGGACCGGTAATTACTCCATTCACCATGCCGGATTTGGGACGGTTTCGGAGGCAACCATGGAGCTAATTACTCCATGGTTAGCTCCAAACCCGGAATGAGGCCCATTGTCTCTGTCTGTTCTCTCTGCTCACCTTGTTGTTTCTTGTCCCCCTTAGGTGCCGGGATTCGGTGATGTAAAGATGGAGACAGCGCCGGATCGAAGAAATGCTGCGTGGAACGGTGAGTATGGCGCGGCACTGCTGCTGCGATGCGACGCATTTAAAACAAAGTCTTTCCTCTGGTTTGAAGATGCGATGAATCCGGAATCAGGTAAGAAATCAGGTAATACTCTTGTTCTAACCTTTGCTTCTTTCCTTCCTTCTAGGTGCTCCAGGTTCGAGGCGGGCGTGGTAGAAGGCTGGATGCTGCTGCTGGCACGATGAACGCTACGCTGCTGGATGCAGAATAACGCGAAGCGTGTGCTGCTCTTCGGGCGTGGTTTAAATAGCCTCCAAAGTAGTCCCAGGTAGGTATTCCTCCGCGACCACACCCGAGTAACAAAATAGTCCCTAAGGTAAAGTAGTCCCTTCTAGGCCTCACATGGGTTTGGATCTTCTTGCAGCATGGTCTGCATCAGGTAAGTGTGCACCTATGAGCCTGGCGTCAGGACTGATGTCCCATATGAGCCTGGCGCCATAGGCGCCAGGACTGAACCCAGACAGCCCCTAACAGGGGTTGCTGGGTTTTCTCAAGGCAACATGATGCCTGCTCCCGGGGCTGATGGACGTGGTCTTGATGCCCGGGGGTATGGATCATGACAGAGAGCTTAGAATAAGAATTTGAGAGCATCTGAGTAAAATTGAGAGCCAAGATCCGACCTTGCCATTGGCAGTGCACTGGCAGAACTCAGACCAAATGGACGATAGAAAATTTATCAAATTTGTGGGACTACAACAAGTCACCATGTCTAAAAGAGGTGGGGATAGACTAAGAGCATTACGGCAAGCAGAAGCCAGACTCATTTGTCACTTTGACTCTACAGTAACAGGCCTAAACAAAGACACTGAAATGGTGTTGTTTCTTGCGTGTGCAATATGCATATAGATCTCACAAGATGTTGATGTGAAAATGATGAAATATGATGAATGTACTTGTTCAATTGGAAAGTTAATAACTTCAGTACTGTATACAAATCATGTGATGGTTAATGTACTATAAAACGTATATCTGTTGATATGACTATGATGTCACCATGTATAATTACTCAAATAACATTTTAAGTTGAGCGGTAGAATGGGGAATGTATATTTGAATATTCTAACCAGATTGTCTGACCCAGTACCAGATAACAAGTTCTTTGGAGGATTGCTTAATTGAAGGGTGTATAAGACGCCTTGTTTTCATCGAAACCTCCGTTGACAATACATAGTTTATGCCGAGCACATAGAGTAGACATAAAGAAAGGAAATACGCCGCGTCGTCAAGGAAACCGCTCTAAAAAGGGAAATCCAAGAAGGTGACGGCGTTCCCAACAATGCCAACGCCGGTGAATTAGCCGTTAGAAGGTGAGCAACCTCTGATTTCAGGCAATACGTTTAAGATTTCGGGCAATGTGAAATTAGGAACTTTCAGTCACCAAGCATCTGATAATTGGAGTTTGTTGATCACAGAAAGCGAACGCATGGATCACAACGTTATGCAGAGATTGTGAGATAAACATACAATTTAGTGTTGGGACATTACTCAGCTAACTTTACAGGTTGTATGTAATATTGATGTTTATATAGTAGTTGAATGCATGAGTGACTATAGTCAATATCTCAGTAATACTAGGTAGGTTCAGTAAACAATATATATTTCACTTCTCTCAATTGGAAGAAGTAGATTAAATATATTCAATTATATGTATTTGGCAGAGAAGGAGCATGGGATTAAACCCAATATAATTCTGAACCAGCGCAACACTATCAGTGGATATTTCATGTACCTCAGGGTAAGTCATTATTTGCTTGAATATACAACAGAGACAACTTCAATTGAATAATATCATGCAATCATTGTTAATAATTTTGTATTTTTTCTCTACTTTTCTCTTTTTCTCCAATTCATTTATTTATTTTTTGGTTTTTACATTGTATAATTGATGGAATCAAATCATTCTTGTTTCTGTTTGTTTGGTTCCGTGTGTACCTACTTTTTTCTTCCTTTGTGCTATGTATAATTTATTTGCATAAATGCCTGTTTTGTCTTATGACCCATACAATTCTCCCCGTTACCAATCCTTAATCTCTGTCTGTAAATTGGTATCTTGAACATAATTCGGGGGGGGACTATTATTGGGGGAATGTTGTGATTATACACAAATCTGTTTGTATTTGAATTTTTGAATCAACTATCCAATAATATATCATGTTATGAATATTATTAGAATACACGTGAGTAGCCCAGATTTGAGAAAGGCTCCATTGAGCCGAAACACGTGTCATACAGGGAAATTTTGACTTTCTGACTTTATGTGTTTGACCCTATAGAGGGTGTATTGAGGAAACAAAAACATTTTTTGATTCAATAAAAATCAGATTACTTTTTGAAAGAAATTGGCTCAGAGTCACTGAGTTATTTCTTGATATAATGCACTTTCACGTTATAGGCTTTATACCGACAACTCAGAGGAATTGCGACATCATGTGTAATGTATAATATTTGAAATTCTGAATTAAGAAGTGTAATATCAAAAAGGAACACTAAGGAGTCACCCACAAGACCAGCTGTAAACAGTAAAATCCAAACACGTATTTCATATACGCATGTATCGGGCAGTAGCGAAGGCCTCACTGTTTGTTTACAGTAGCCAAGCAACACTACGGATGGAAGAGAGGGAGCGTTACATATCCGGAGGTCCCTTCCTCTAATGTACCATTGCGCAGCTAGAACACATCCGGTAACAGCTTCTCATTTATTTTCTTTTGCTTAATAATTAAATAATGCGCCAACACACAATGATGTGAGCAATGCAAGGGTTCTAATGAGACCAGATGAAACACAAAGCAAGGCTTACCCAATAAAGCAGGGTCCAGACAGGAGCTGCAATGTGGTGTCTGTGTTCATTCGTGGGTTTGGGCTGGTGGGGGATCATCGCCAAACTGAAGTGACTTACAGACACCGTTCATGGGTGAGACAGGTATGTTTATTTCAGCTTCTTATCTTCATAAGCCCACCAGCGAAGTAACTCATTCTATACGGACCATCTTTTAGTGCGTCTGCTCTCACTCCCATTCCTCACTCATTCTAGAATCCCTGTCGAACAAAAACATTCCACCCATGGGGAAAGAAAACAGATATTGAGCACAATACTGCATGTTTTCTTTTCCGGATTAAGCATTTGCATGTAACGGGCAGTAGCGAAGGCCTCACTGTTTGTTTACAGTAGCCAAGCAACACTAGGGATGGAAGAGAGGGAGCGTTACATATCTGGAGGTCCCTTCCTCTAATGGTCCATTGCGCAGCTAGAACACATCCGGTAACAGCTTCTCATTTATTTTCTTTTGCTTGATAAATAAATAATGCGCCAACACACAATGATGTGAGCAATGCAAGGGTTCCAATGGGATCAGATGAAACACAAAGCAAGGCTTACCCAATGGAGCATGGTCCAGACGAGGGCTGCAATGTGTTGTCTATGTTCATTCATGGGTTAATGCCCGTGGAAGCTCGTCGCCAAACTGAAGTGACCTGCTGACACCGTTCATGGGTGGGACAGGTATGTTTATTTCAGCTTCTTATCTTCATAAGCCCCACTAGCAAAGTAACTCTCTCTCTACAGACCATCTTTCAGTGCGTCTGCTCTCACTCCCATTCCTTACTCATTCTAGAATCCCCGTCGAACAAACACATTCCACCAATGGGGCAAAAACGGATATCGAGCACACTACAGCATGTTTTCTTTTTGGGATTCAGCATATGCATCTAGCAGGCAGTAGCGAAGGCCTCACTGTTTGTTTACAGTTGCCAGTCAACACTAGGGATGGTAGAGAGGGAGCGTTACACGTCAGGAGGTCCCTTCCTCTACTGCACCATTGCATGGCTAAAGTGCATTCGGTTAACAGCTTCTCATTTATTTTCTTTTGCTTGATAATCAAATAATGCGCCACCACACAATGATCTGAGCAATGCAAAGGTTCCAATGAGACCAGATGAAACACAAAGCAAGGCTTACCCAATGGATCAGGGTCCAGACGGGAGCTGCAACGTGGTGCCTGTGTTCATTCGTGGGTTCATGCCGGTGGACGCTCGTCACAAAAAAACTGAAGTGACCTGCTGACATCGTTCATGGGTGGGACAGGTATGTTTATTTCAGCTTCTTATCTTCATAAACCCACCAGCAAAGTAACTCTCTCTCTACAGAACATCTTTTGGTGCGTCTGCTCTCACTCCCGTTCCTCACTCATTCTAGAATCCCTGTCGAACAAACACATTCCACCCATGGGGGAAAAACTGATATCGTGCACACTACAGCATGTTTTATTTTTGGTCGATGAAAACCCAAAGCTGAACAGACCAACCATTATTTTAAACATATTTTTATATGACGAATCTGTGAAACCACCAAATGTGGCAAATCTGTAAACTGTGCGCAAACAATTTGTATGCCATATTTGGTGAACATTAGAAATTCATGAGATGTACAAAAACTCAAATGCATGCAACTGAACCCAGTGGAAACAGTCAACTGGAATGTATATGAGACAGGTTGGGCTAATTACACAAAGGCGACTTGATGTCAGCTTTGGCTAAATACAGTTGTCATTTGGATTTTGAGAAATTGGAATACTTGCTGGATGAATGTGTCTGAAATTCTTCCAAAGGAATGTTTTGCACATGCTCCTCCGAACTGGAAATTTGGGGGAACATTGTTAACCCTTCATCCCACTGCAGGACTGTAGTGTAGGCCTTTGTGGTCTTGCACATTGATGGGAGAAATCCTCTCCTGACAGGGCTCCCAGATGCTCACTCGGCTCCCCTAAAAGTAGTCCACCATGCTGCAGCATGTCTTATTACGGGGGCACGGAAATTTGACTGAATTACCCCCATCCTACGCAAACGACACTGGCTTCCACTCCAAGCCAGGGTACTGTTCAAGGCTGCATCTATCATGTACAAAAGAGTCACAAGGCCCACCCCAGCATACCTAGTGGCTAAGCTCCACTTAATTGGTGGCACACGCTCCTCGCACAGCACATCAACTGACCAGCTTTAATCACAACTCGTCTGCAAAGAGAAGACCTGCAAAAAATCCTTCTCTTGTCATGCACCCACCCTCTGGAACTCAATCCCGGTGTCGGCTCGGAGTGCCCCCCCAATTCTCCAAGTTCTCAAATCTCTCAAAACATGACTCATTTAAAAACACCTGACCAAGTACTAATTCCAATGGACACACATACCAAGGCACAGACCTCACAGCACTGCACTACTGTTAAAGGATGCCATCCCAAATGCCTGCTAGGTGGCTACCCACACTCTGTACAGCGCTCTGCTGCTCTCGAGGTAGGTCTGCACTTTAACCTTTTAAGTGCCAAGGACGAGCATACTCGTCCTTTTTACATTGACTTCAATTATAGCCTGGCACTTACAATATAAATACAAAATTTAAAAAAGTTCAAAAGTTATTATTTATGTATTTATTTAATTGTTATTGTATACTTATACACGTTGTCAAGTCATGTAAAATTCACACAATACAGTACAGCAATAATTCATTTCACCACATTTGCTTTATGAGAGAAAAAGAGAAAAAAAGAAAATATTGGTGAAAAAGTCTAAAATAAGTAAAAAACCTTAAAAATATTAATGATTAGATATATAGGAACACTTATGCTT
The DNA here is from genome assembly GCF_040938575.1 of Ambystoma mexicanum. NCBI lineage: Eukaryota > Metazoa > Chordata > Amphibia > Caudata > Ambystomatidae > Ambystoma > Ambystoma mexicanum. The sequence goes on from NC_090923.1 coordinate 837,728,340, forward strand.
TGACAGACATCTGCAATTTACATTTTCCCAATAGTAGCTTCCAGGTATTTCCAGAATGTAACAATGGATATAGTTAAACACGTCTTTCTTGCATACATACTTTTGTTCCAGAGTGTATTGTTTCCAGGAGGTAAATACTTCCAAATCTTACCAAAATGTCTGACATGCGTTTTCTGGTTGTGACTACAGCTGAGGAAGGGGTGTTTTAATGATTCCTGTGTATCAGTCTTGTGATAGAAATGACAACTATGATCCATTACTGACAGGCCTATTCTAGGCACTACAGCCTGTACTGTTTTTAGTTGGTTGAATCTAAATTTCTGTTAAATTCTTCACGTATGTTCATTGGGAAAGGATGGTGATATTTTGGTAAGCTTTGAAAGACTGGGATATATTGTAATTGTTACTTGCATGATTTTTTAAGAAAACAGAAAAAACGGTTTAAAGCCTACTCCTATTCATTTTTCCCTGGGGACAAAAGTGCTTCCATTGAGCATCTGTAGTACGGAAACGGCTGGACGGTAGATTTACAACAAATCAGAAAACAAGTTGGGCACATAGAGTGCAGGCCTAGCTTCAGCAGGAGGGCCTATGGAGTCAGGCCCTCGCAAGGCCACCTATTGACCCCCCCTAGAAAGGAGGACTTGCCAGTAGTGGTGTTAACCACCACTGAGACATGGCAGAAAGGGTTTGGGGGTGGACAGGAGGTCTTCAGGCAGAGGAGATGTTGCTCTAAACATGTGGCAGCAACTTCAGAGCGATTAGCATTCTGAGGGGCTGCAGTGCAGGAGGCCTGGTCGGGATTTGTTTGCCTTAAACAATGTGTTTTGCCCCACAGCCATGGAAATAAAAATGACCAGAGAGATGAAGAGCCATTCACACCTCTAAGTGAGGTATCACACTTGCCCACGCAGGCTGACTTAATCGATCTACCAAGATCCTATGTTTCTCTTTTTAACTGCACTGTTCGTCTGACTTACATTTCCATCCTCTCAGTTACAAGGTACCTACTTTTTCAAACCTATCAAGTTGATTTCTGTAATTTGAAGTATGTTTATTTTGTATGGGAATGTAATTGTTGTTCCCATCATGCTTAATAAGATGGTCAGCTGTATCTAACAATTAATGGAAGGTGATGATGCTTGAACACAGATGTCTGCACCACATGCATAAACGGCTAGGACCATGACCAATAGATTCTGCTGCATAAACTGTTTTTGCATCAGTGAAAAAATAAGGTTGTTAGTAAGACAACTGTCATTCTGGATGGGATGGTGTAGTAAAATCAAAAAGTTATTTGATGCAAGGCTTTGAGTTAAACATTACCTCTATCATTGCTATGGGCAGCCTTCCATTTCATAATACTTCAGAATGTCTGTGCCATCACAGAAGGGGACATGCCATTAGTCTTGGTTCTATCGGCAAAGGGTGCCATTTAATCTCAACATCTAGACCATGTGCCCTCTGCACTAGAACACAAACAAGGATGGTGATGGGATGTTAGGTGTGACACACATCCCATGGGTGCATTTGGTCATTTACCCACCCATTGCCAGGTTAATCCCTATCGCATTGCCACCAACTACCTGCCACTCCCTGTTGAAACATAACCTTGTGGGTTTTCTTTGAGCGAGCTCTGTCACAAAGTAAAACCAAACATAGTGCTGTTTAGGGCCTGCTAGTGTTATATATATATATGAATTCTTTTCTGACTTAAAAGCCTTTGTAAAATGAGCTCCTTGTCATAAAAGTCTCTTAACAATGTGTGTCTTCAGCCTTTTGACTGTAATCAATATGTGTGTCCTCACATCTGTTACTTGTACTGGAGTCCTATCTAAAACAAGCAATCACAAAGCCACCAGTATTTGGCTTGTCTATAGAGGTATTAGACAGTCATTTGCCAGACAATGGCATCATATGTCTAGGTAAGCGCACCATTTTCCATTTTCCAGATGTTCTCATCTTTTGGCTATGTGGTACCCCTATGACAGTGCCTGGAAAACGCCTACCCCATTTGTACTCAAAGGTCCAAGCTGTTGGCTTTGCAAATGTGTATTGGTTTGTCTCCCTAAGTGAAAGTATATATGCCCAAATGTGGGTGCATTGCTTGCTACGCCTAGGGAATCAAGCTGCACCTCACTGAGTTGATCCAACATGGCCAGACCTGTACATGTCAAGGCTACAATGGCAAGTATGAGCTAGCTTCAGATCTCCTTCCCATGTGTACTTACCAGTGAGCTTCTTACCTACACAGAAGGTATTTATGTCTGTGTGGAGACCTAGCGTGCCAATCCAGAACTTTTAATAATTTGAACTGATTTGATAACATCATATTGTTTGAGTAACTATTAACATTGTTTGTACGCAAACAGGATACATCATGTATATTTTGGGTCCTGTTTGGAAAGTGTGATGTAACTGCTGGGTGTTTAGGCAGTGCCGGAAGTGGACATTATTTACTGTAGGATCCCACCAGTGACAGGGGTGGCAGGACTGAAAGATTGTTCAAATTCACCCCAATAAACATTTGCCTCTCATAAGATTGATCATGAAAACCTGAAATATAACACAAGAAAATAGTATGTCCTATTCTGTTGCTAGCAAAGTATAAAGGGTGCACATCTTTTAAACCTAAAATGCAGTATTTAAATATTTCTTGCAGAGTGCAATTAGAGGTGGATTTAACAGTCGGACAACGGACAAATGCCTGTGTGGCACCCCTGATCTGCCTTTCTCCCCTCAAAGTCAGCCAGCTGCACAGGCCCTCTCAGTGAGGCCTTATCTTTTTATTTTAAAATGTCTCAGCAGCAGATTATTTACAACAGGAAGTGATTAGACATTGGAAAAGGTGACCAAAGCAAAGGTCGTGACCATTGCTCTGGCACTTATTTTCTTCAAATTATACAAGGTTTAAATAAGCTATTTAGGTGTGATTGCTGGGGTATAAAAGTATGGAGGTACACAACAATCTGTGTAATACAATGACCTTGCCATGCATTTCATTTCACTTTGTGTTTGAGAGTTTTTGTAAATTCGGATTAATTTGCATGCTGCAACTTATAAATGTACAAAATAAGAAATAAAGCTACAATCATAGGGGGTAACGTTCTAAATCCTGCACCCATTTCCAAAGATTTGGCCCATTCATTTGAGTACAGTCTCTATTAACTCCTTTAATTTATATTAAAACCGTGACTCCTTTCTCAACTATTTTCAGTCCATGTTCAACCCTGCAGGCAGTGGTGCAATAACTAAGCAACTTCTGCAACACATCATTGCGCTCTTTTGCAATTTGAGAGCCCCACCTGCAATATGTTGGGACTATCCCTCCAGATTTAAGTCTTATGGCAGTAATTTCATCTGCCCTTTTCCTACCCTCTTGCCAAATTCCCAGCTAGTCACCTAAAAGAAGGTAGAGTGTTGCAGGAGCATGTGTCCCTTCTTGGCATCGTCCACTGTTGTGGGGTCCAGCTCCCCCCGACTAATGATCAACTGACAAAAGAGGTAGTATGTACCAGCATCACTTGGCCCCTCCATGCCTGCCCAAGTAGTGACACACCAACACAGCTACCACCTCCAACAACAATCTGTTGCAGTGTTCCTGGTGCTGGCAGTGGGGACTAGGCTTGTGGATGATACCACTGGCACAGTATACAGGGATGGCAGTGGTGCTTGGACAGGCTAAGAGGCTTTTGGGGAATGAACGGTGCTTGCACCAGATTGTCCAATACTGGAGATGGGTAGGTGTGTCCTTCTGTGATGGCCATCCTCACATTTGATGGGTGCTGTGGTAGAGTGGTCACTGGAGATGACAAGCACTTATTAGGACTAATCAGACTACCCTTCCATTTCCTGTGATTACACATTTCCTAACCCTTCTCTGGTGTACCCTGCCTCAATGGTGTCTTCCATTCTTTGCATATCACAGCACCTTCATGCCCCCTATCAGTCTTCTCCTCTCACACACTAACGTGGTTAAGTCCATGACGTGGTGGCTGCACTCTGGCCCAGGTTGAGATCTCTACAGACACTTTGCAAGAGCAGGCACAGGTGCAGAGGCCTCTGTTCTTTATCCCTGTGAGACATCAACCTCTTGGAAGTGCACCCCCTCTTCCACCTCTTCCTCCAAACACAAAGACCTACCACTTCATCATCTCAATTCGGACTACCACTTGACAAAAACAACAAAAAAGAGACTGAATACGGTAACAACGAAAAACTAGATTCACATTGGGTTTTTAGACCCAAAAATTAAAGGTGACTAAAACACAGAAAGGGTACCCAGGTTCACCCACTAATGGGAAGGTTTTTAAGTTTTCGCAAACAAGCAGGAATACAAAAGGGAACCGTTTTTTCAATTTTATTTTTATTCCTTTGTGGTTAAAGACAAAGTAGGGGAAACACATGAAAACAGTTGGACAAACATACAGCGAAATGAGATTAGGAATTCTAGAAGGTAAAATACTTTTTTTGTTTGCTTGTGTTCACTTTTTGGGGTTACACAAAGAAACAGGGGAAATAACAGGGGAACCCTTTTCAGGTGTTTCTTTTGAGCAAAATAAGGGTAAAAAAGGAAAGATGACAAAGGGGTCCTAACAAACACAAAAGGGGCGTGGGCAAGTCAGATCAAAATGTATTAAAATCGAATACAGTGGCGGGCAAAAATGTTCGCCAAATACCTCCACAATCCACAAGAAAACAGACTGTGGGCTTTCCAGGGACACTCATGCTCATACAACCTAAGAAATTCCCCAAAGAAAAGGTGAAAGCTATCTGTTGCTTTTAGAGGGTTCCCCAACCTGCGAGGGCACACTGAATCTCGCCTGGAGTTTTGATGACTTTGCCTACTGAACAGAACTCCATTCGCCCAAACCTGCGGGACAGGTATGCTGGTAAGTTCTGCTGGATTCCATGGGATCCCGTATGAGCACCTAAAAAAGATGGCTTTATTCAGTTGCTGTGAGCAAGCCTGGCAAATCAAGTTAAATTGACAGAAAATTTAGATAAGAGAAGGTGAACGCCAGTCACGCGGCTTTAAAAGGTCAGTGACAGGTGCTGCTCATGTACGTTTGTGGCCTGTACACCAATTGCCTGCACATTATTAGTGTGGAGATCAGGGGTGGACTGGGAACCAAAAGCGGCCCTGGAAATAATGTTCAAAGTGGCGCCATGTTACACGTTTTCAGCAAGTCCAACCCTTTGTCTATGAAAAAATGAGGAAATACCATACAAATGAGACCCAGCGTTCAGAGGACTACCAGGAAATCTCCAATGTTCCCTATAGGCAAGTCCACCCCGGGTGGAGATGGTGAGGACATGGCCAAAGGACTGAAGTACATGTATCAAGTTTTGGATTCCATCCTCCCCTCTTCACACCTATATGCCAAAACCCAAAAAAGGAACAGAACGCAGTAAATGTAAAACGCTTATGGCCCCATTAATTGTTAAAAACAGATAAGAGTATGGAGGCAGAATATGAATGAAATTTGACATTTTATAAGGGAACACAAAAGGTCAAAAATTGAATGCAATTTTACAGTAAATACAACAGACTGGAGACAGGTCTTAAAAATACCAAGAAGAGTGTCAGCGGCGGCCATAAGACACGAATGGCCCTAATCTCCATTCACGGAATAGCTGCCTGGAAATCCTTGGCATTGTACAGGAAATGCATTATGCCCGAAACCCTAGATCGGTATCATATCTTAAAAAAACACAATCGGACTGGACATCTCTTGCTAATGGATTGGAATGAAAGGTGCAAAGAAATGATGACCTCAACAGGAATCATGGAGGAGACCCTGCTTGCCAACCCGGACCTAGCCAAACAAAGGTTATGGCAGAAGGACTGGCTCCAGACTGCAAGCAAGACGCCACCACAGACTGCATCAAAAGGCCTGCATGGAAACCAGAACATACAATGACCCCCAAAGTACCTAATGAAATTCCCAAGCAGATTTCACCGAAGCGTCTTTTTGATATTCAGCCTGAACATCTTGTCAGTGCAGGTATCATTGAAATGATTTTTGAAACCCCCAGTTGACCTCACGTGTAGATTCTGTCGAGTGAATGGCCTTTCAGAAACTTTGAAACATATAACTTTAAGTTGCACGGGCCTCACACGCCTAAACTAATTACTTGGGCCTGATGATAAGGGCTAAATATTCAGACACCACCAAAGATTGGTAGAGAACTATCTGCATGGGCGACGATTTTAAATTAATTTATGCCTTGACAAACTTCCTCAAGGAGGTTCCTTTGAACTAGAGTCTGGGAGCAGGACCTACATAGCAAGGTGCTAAAAATTGAAATTTGCACCTACAACCTTGAAAGACTTGGAATCATTGTCTATTATAATATACCTGACTCCAACTGTCGGGGTAATTCATAGAATTCAGCGCACAAGTGGCGCACGCGGCTGGCGCACAGTGTGCGCGTGCAGCAGTCTGCGCCAGCCGCATGCGCCAAAATAAATTTCCGCGCACAGCGTATTCATGGATTTAAACATCCATAACCAGCCGTGACGCAAAGTGGCGCAGCGACCCTGCAGCAGCGCCAGTTACGCCCCCAACCCCTCCCTGTGCGCCATGAACAGCGCACACATCCCGTACATGTCGCACAGGCCAGTGGACCAGCATACAGCCCCCCAACCACGAATATGCCTGTAAAACTCCCCACGCACCCCTCCGAATACACGTACCCCGCTGCACGGGGAGAATCACATGCGATTGGCCCTGTGCGAGTGGGGTTCGTGTATTACGTGGGTCTGCAGGAAGTTTTACCAGCGATTGGCCTTGTGCGAACGGGGTATGTGTATTTCGGGGGTGCCCAGGAAGTTTTACCCGCGATTGGCCTTGTGCGAGTGGGGTACGTGTATTACGGGGGTGCGTGGGGAGAATCACACGCGATTGGCCCTGTGCGAGCGGGGTACGTGTATTTCGGGGTTGCGCAGAAAGAATCACACGCGATTGGCCCAGTGCGAGCGGGGTATGTGTAATTCGGGGGTGCGCGGGAAGTTTTACACGCGATTGGCCTTGTGCGAGCGCGGTATGTGTATTACGGGGGTGCGCAGGGAGAATCACACGCGATTGGCCCTGTGCGAGCGGGGTATGTGTATTTCAGGGGTGCGTGGGAAGAATCACACGCGATTGGCCCTGTGCGAGCGGGGTACGTGTAATTCGGGGGTGCGCTGGAAGTTTTACCCGCAATTGGCTGTGTGCAAGCGGGGTACGGGTTTTTCGGGGGTGCGTGGGAAGTTTTACCCATGATTGGCCGTGTGCGAGTGGGGTACGTGTATTTCGGGGGTGCGCGGGGAAAATCACACGCGATTGGCCCTGTGCGAGCGGGGTACGTGTATTTCGGGGGTGCGTGGGGAGAATCACACGCGATTGGCCTTCTGCGAGCGGGGTACGTGTATTTCGGGGGTGCGCGGGGAGAATCACACGCGATTGGCCCTGTGCGAGCGGGGTACGTGTATTTCAGGGGTGCCCCAACTAATTGTTAGTGTGTGTCCTCCCAGGTGTGCCCTCTCCCCCCTCACCAGGGCCTGCAGGCAGACCACAACAGGCAGACCACAGCACAGGGGAACACACTGCACCCCTGGCCATGCCCCACAGGCAGCCCATCCACCCTGGCGAAGCCCCCCAGCCAGCCCACATGTCACCACACACAAGTGACCACCGACACATGTCCCCCAGCACCCCCATCCACCCAGCATTGAGGGTCAGGCCCCGACTCATGTCCCCCAGCACCCTCATCCACCCAGCATTGACGGGTACCTGTGAGCAGGCACCGACTCATGTTCCCCAGCACCCCCATCCACACAGCATTGACGGGCACCTGCCAGCAGGCCCTGACTCATGTTCCCCAGCACCCCCATCCACCCAGCATTGACGGGCACCTGCCAGCAGGCCCCGACTCATGTCCCCCAGCACCCCATCCACCCAGCATTGATAGGCACCTGCCAGCAGGCCCCGACTCATGTTCCCCAGCACCCCCATCCACCCAGCATTGAGGGTCAGGCCCCGACTCATGTCCCCCAGCACCCCCATCCACCCAGCATTGACGGGCACCTGCCAGCAGGCCCCGACTCATGTTCCCCAACACCCCCATGCATCCAGCATTGAGGGTCAGGCCCCGACTCATGTCCCCCAGCACCCCCATCAACCCAGCATTGACGGGCACCTGCCAGCAGGCCCTGACTCATGTTCCCCAGCACCCCCATCCACCCAGCATTGACGGGCACCTGCCAGCAGGCCCCGACTCATGTCCCCCAGCACCCCCATCCACCCAGCATTGACGGGCAACTGCCAGCAGGCCCCGACTCATGTTCCCCAGCACCCCCATCCACCCAGCATTGACGGGCACCTGCCAGCAGGCCCTGAACCATGTTCCCCAGCACCCCCATCCACCCAGCATTGACGGGCACCTGCCATCAGTCCCGACTCATGTCCCCCAGCACCTCCATCCACCCAGCATTGACGGGCACCTGCCAGCAGGCCCCGACTCATGTTTCCCAGCACCCCCATCCACCCAGCATTGACGGGCACCTGCCAGCAGGCCCCGACTCATGTCCCCCAGCACCCCCATCCACCCAGAATTGACGGGCAACTGCCAGCAGGCCCCGACTCATGTTCCCCAGCATCCCCATCCACCCAGCATTGACGGGCACCTGCCAGCAGGCCCTGACTCATGTTCCCCAGCACCCCCATCCACCCAGCATTGACGGGCACCTGCCAGCAGGCCCCGGCTCATGTCCCCCAGCACCCCCATCCACCCAGCATTGACGGCACCTGCCAGCAGGCCCCGACTCATGCTCCCCAGCACCCCCATCCACCCAGCATTGAGGGTCAGGCCCCGACTCATGTTCCCCAGCACCCCCACTGCAATGATTTTACCAATCCACCATACACTGACATGCCTATGTCATGACACAAATCAAAAGTCAACACATGTCGGTCACACACACACACTGGTTGCCATAGATCGTGTAAACCCACATTTTGACATGCATGAACCCAATGAGCGAATCCCACACATGGAAGTAAAATATCAAAATGTATTATGAACAAAATCAATGTAATGAAATGAAAGCATTAAAAAAATTACAAACATGAAATGAAATGCAGGTCCAAAAATATGAAAAAGGAAATGTAGAACCAATCCAAAGAAATCCTAAAGAAAAATGGTCCAAACTCTCCGTCCACCAAAACAAATCCAAAGGAAAGGTAAAATTTAAAATCCATTGCTCCATGGTGAAATCCAAAGAAAATGTACACATAAATCCAATGTCCAACTATGTACAAGTAATTTTCAAAGGGTCCATGAGCCCAGCAAAATAAATGAAACCTATCAAAGAAACTACCTAAGAAATAACTATATACAAAAGTGTGGGGCATAGTCCAATCACCACAAAATAAAGGAAAACGAAAATGAAACCTAACACTAAAAACTATTTACAATGGCGGCGGGCTAGTCTGACGGCTCACTTTCCGATGTCCCGGGCCAGGGCATCATCGAACTCCTGCTCAATGTCCTGGAGGCGGTCCTCTTCCATGGCCCCGAGGGTTCGCAGGGACGATGTCATGTTGGACTCCAACTCCCTCTGACCATTGTGAGCCGTGCCTCTTCCGCCCGCCACCGCTCCGCACCTATGGCCTGGCCCAACCGCTGCCACACAGAAGACACTCCCAATCCTGGGTCCTCCTGCCCTCTGGCTGATGCCTGCCCCTCGGATGTTGATGGCCCCGAACCATCGTCGCTCCCACCTTGATGCTGCTGCCGCTGTGCCTGTGCCCTGCCTTCTGCTGCCTGCACGTCCTCCTCCGGCTGGGGTGCAGTTCTTGTGATGGCCACCCCTGCTGGACGTCCGACTCCCGACTGCGGCAGGGATGTGTCCTCCACCAGCCTGGCACTGGGTCAGAGGCAGCTCCACAGGGTACCCAGGTGATACATGGGTGGGAAGATGGCATGGAGGATGACTGGCGCGTAGGGGGTTCAGGTGAGGAGGGGGTCAGAAGAAGGTCCAGCACATGGAGGAATCCAGCACTGGTGACCCGTCCCATCAGGTCAACGCGGTCAAAGAGGCATCCGAGATGACATGCAGTGTCTTCACGAAAACACTGCAGGTCAGCTCGCATGCCCCGTTGATGCAACGCTATCCCAGCCAGGACAGGCTCAACTGGGTCCCGGATTGCCACGTCTGCAGGGAGAGGAAGGCCAGTTGTTGTGTGCTCATCCCCTCCCTGAAAACAGGTCTGGACGTAGGCATCCCTGCTGGTGCGGGATGATGCAGTCACAGGATCGGGGACAGGATTACACACAGGCACCTCCGTGGTGGCCTGTGCTGCCTCCTGTCCCTGCCCCTGCACTGCACCACTAGCAGCAGTGGAATCCCCACCTCCAGACCCCATGTGTGTCCCTTCCACGGCCTCCTCCTCTACCAAACCCCCCACCAACCTGGATGACTCTGTGCCATCTTCCTCCGTTGGACCCTGTGGGGTCTCAGCTGCCCCTTCTGCTGCCGAGGAGTCCACCTCCGACCTCTGCCTCTTGGACCTACCCTCGGCAGCTGCGGCCTGGGACGCGGCACCATACTCCTCACTCCCTGACGAGATGAAAACCTGGGAGGGGAGCCGGGCCTTGCGTCTCCGGCTGGTGGTGCGATCCCTGCCACTTTGCTCCACAGCACCCGCTCCGCCCTCTTCATCAGTAGACGCTGCAGACAGGGAGAGATAGAACACAGGCATCAGGGCACTGTACAATGGACTGATACACACATGACAGTTGTGCATGAGTGGCAGTGTCAAACTTCAGACACGGCATTGCACTCCCCAACACACATGCCATTTTAACTCACACACATGAGCAAATCAACAGGAATGTTGCACCAGGCAGCACCATCCATACACAAACAACAGCACGAGCAGCCGAAGGTGAGCCTGACGTCACATGCAACACGGGGAGTGCATAACACATGTACACACGCTACCGGACTAACATGCATCTGTACATCTGCACCACTGCAGTGATAATGTCACCATCCATGTCACAACTGGCAATCAGCCACCTACATGTCAGTGTCACATGCATCCATGTTGCATCACAGTTGCACACTTGTCAAATACACACACATGCACGTGTACATAGTGCAGATACATGCAGTAGGAACCAGCATCCATGTGTGACACCACAACCATGCCACAGTACATGAACATAATATTCACATGTGTGCACCCACACATGCATTTGCCCAGCATGCTTGCCAACACATACACCATTGATGTGTCTCACACATGAGAGGAATCACATGTGGCAGGTTCACGTCCCTGTACATACGCATCCATACATGGCCCTACATAGACACATGTTCAACCTGCACACTCCTGGCATACCACAACACACACAGCGTCCAATCAGTAGGCATGTACACTTACCGCTCGACTCCAGACGGGTCTGCCTCTCAAGACCTGGACGTGGAGCGCTGGGCGTATACGTTCCAGGACCCTCATTTGGATGGTGGATAGGCGGACCCAGCACCCCTTGGCATCCGCTGCCTTCAAGAGCCACAAGGCCTTGTTGAGGGTCCCCCTCCTCATTGATGGCAGTCACGATGTCCATCCAGATCCTCTTCCGTCCTTCATGGTCGGCATGTGAACTTCCAAAGAGGGCATCATACTGCCCCAGGACGTGCTCCACCAGGACACCAACTTCACTGGCACTGAAGTTGGTGGCCCTCTGCCTCTCTGCCTGGGGGTTGCCAGTGGTGCCAGATGGTGTAGTGTCCGACATGGCAACCCCAGAGGCAGGTGTGGGTGGGCAACTGGGTCCTGGGGCTGGGCTGTGGAGCGATGGCATCCCAGTCGGGAGTCTTCAGTTCCAGCAGGGGTGGTCACAGCAATTGCACCCCTGGCTGACGTGCAGGCACCAAATAGCAGGGCACGTGGGCAGCAGGCAGGCAGCAGCAGATGGCAGGTGGGAGCGTGCTCGGGGCGCAGGAATATGGCCTTCTGGGCAGGAGCATGGTCTTCCGTGTGTTGTTGCGTGGCCAGCTTGATACGGAGTGATTTGGCACGTGAAAAAAGTGCACATCAGCGTGAAATTCGAGGAAAGGCCCTTAGCGCGTAAGCCCGTCTGTGATGTTACGCGCGTGGGCATTCCCCACAATACGGGTGCATAGTGAGACAGCACGTGAGAAAACTGCACATCACCGTGCTATTGGAGGAAAGGGCCTTAGTGCGTAAGCACGTAAGTGACGTTGCACGTGTGGGCTGGCTTAAAAGGTACGAGTATGACGCTATTTTCTTGTACTTGCTTTTTGTGGAGAGCGAGCGGGTGATTCTTGTACTTCTTGTCGTTTCACACGCGATTACTTCACAACGTTTCCAGTTCGTACTCCCTGTTTCCTCAGACTGCGTTCTTTTCTTCTTTTGGCCGGGGTGTTGCCAACGCGCACACGTGCGTTTTTTTCACGTTCTTTTTCATGGAAGACGGTGAGTCGTGCACGTATTTTCCAACTGTGGTTGCCCCCATGTGTCGCGTACCCCTTCAGAGGTGATTGTAGGCTGCGTGTAACATGCGTACGCTTATTTTTGTTTTTCTGGGTGCCACAGCGTAGTGCGGGTTCATTTTTCCATGCACGTGGTCTACCAGGGGTTGCTTGCACATGTACTTTTGTTTTTGGGGTACCTGTGCGTTGCATGACCCGTCATCTTCCCCCAGGGGTCACAGACAGCCTTGCTAAAGCACTAGGGTACGAATTCCATCTAGTACCCTACCCCTTTCACCCTAATTGCCCAGGACAATTGTTTACTACAACTCCCATACGCACAACAACATCAGTGTCATGGTTGGGAGGCGACCAAGCAGTAAGGGAGGCAAAGGTGGCCGAGCTCAAAGAGGTGGGCGTGGTGGGCGCGGTAGGGGACGTGGCCAGGATTTGCAGGGTGCCCCTAGAGCCCAGTGTGTGGAGGACCAATCGGGGCCACCCATGCCCCCCCCCAATGGTTGTGGGAAATGTAGCTGACATCATCCCAGCTCAGCCCTTGTTGAACCGGCCCATTTTGTCAACTGAACCGGCACAGGATGACTCCCAGGCTGACTTCCAGGTCACCAAGTCTAAGCCACGTGTGGTGGTGAAAGTTGCTGTCACCAGGCCATGTGGATCTGGGGCAGCAATGTCATCTGCTGCCCCAAGTAGCCAGGGTAAGGAGTCTGCAGGGGCAGCTGCAGCTCAATCCACCCCAGCTCTGAGTCTCCCAGCTGGGACAGTGTCGGTCCAGGTCCATCACACCGACGTTGGCCCTGCCAACATCACCCTGCAGCCAATGCCTGCACCAAGACCTTTGGTCATTGTGCCTTTACAGGCTTCAAGTACCCAGTCCACCTGCGCTTCTGCCCCTACTGACCAGAGCGGCATAAGCCACTCAGGATCCGCACCACCTTCCAAGAAGAAGAAGGGTGCTCTTGCACTACAGGCTGGAACCGCAGACACGGCTACACACTCCGGCACGTCAAGGAAGCCTAGCTTCAATGATGCCGAACTTGATGCACTTGTGGCCTATGTGTTGGCACATAGCCGTGTAATGGTGGTGACTGCAGGCTGCAAGACTACGCCTGCTCAACGTAGGGCCCACTGGCAGACCATCGCGGACCACATTAGTGCCCTCGGATTTGTGAGGTGCACAGCTGATGATTGCTACAAGCGGTGGAATTACCTGAAACGCAGAGCAAAGAACAAGCTGGCTTCCAATCATGCCTCTACTCTGGTGACTGGTGGTGGGTCTCCACCAGAGGACAACCAACTCACTGAACATGAGTCTGTTGCTGGAACCTTCGTCACAGAGGAACAGATCCAAGGCGTGGGAGACCTACCAGATTATGAAGCATTGTCCGGTGAGTGGCCATGCATGTGTGTGTAATCCATGTGTATGTTGTTTGGGTGATGTGTTCTGATTGAGTGCCATGTGAGGATGTGTACTCATGAGTGGCATGGGTCACCCATGTGCTTCCTCCAACCATGATTTGGGTATGACAGTATCCCTTCTAACCACAGTAGCCAATTAGCACCACATTACTGCACTTGCCCTTGAACTGTCATCTTGCAGCAACATTGTTCAAAATTTCCAGTGTTCATTCAGCCTGATTGTTTCAATCCTCCCATTTTTACAACGCATTTTTCTGCCCTAATGCCACATATGTGACATGCTTCTGTCATAGATTACACCCCACAATGGCCCACATTTATTACCTTGTTATGGGAATGATTTCACCATTCAAACCGATTGAGTAATGGCCTGCTCACATTAATATTTGGGCCCTGTATGAATGTGGGACATGACTGTTGTCTCCTGTCATGTTGAAGTGACCAACCATTGATGTATCCATCTGCTTGCCATCACTGGATAATTGAACACTGGATGTGTTGCAGTGTGTGGCACATGCGTATTTTGTCACACTATTTTGCATTTTTCATCTCATCATGTCCATCTCACATGGATGGGTGCCAGTACTCATTCACTAACATATGGCTGTAGTTGTCAAATGTACCATGGCTATGCTACGTGCCATCTGTGTGCTGGCCTGTGTCATGTATGTGTATTGGACATGCCACTCACAGGCTAATGTGTGATGCCAGTGCTATCCAGCATGCAGCAAATGTGTTGCTTTTCCATCTTGGAGTCCTCAGTGTCTGCTTTTTGCCTCCCCTTCCAACTCATTGACAGTGCATGCATGCCAGGGTTATAGTCATGTGGGACATGTGTAATTCATGTACTGGATCTCTGGCTTGTCAGGCCTTTGTGTGTGCTATGGTGCTAATGCCTGTTTCCATTTGTTGTCTTTCATGTTTTTGCAGGTGATGAGGCACTTGATGCTGTTGAGGTGGAGGAGATGGTGCAGTCCCAGGGTGAATCTCAGCCACAACCGGGCACCAGTGGAGGATGTGGGGTGGTGGTGGGTGAAAACCCAATCCTCCTGCAGACCATACTGTCCACGGGTGTCTCTGGGGTCACCTCCGCAGAACTCTATGATTCAGGTGCTGAATCGGACAGTGAGACATATGTGCCGTCGCAGGTGAGTGTTTCTTTCAGGGATGCTGTTCTGTCCAACCCACCTGCACCGGGGGTAGACCACTCTATGGGGATGTCAGTGTTGGTAACTCCGCCTTTGGAGGTTACGGATGCAGGGTCACACTCCACAACATTTGCTCCTGTTCCTGGGCCGGCAGATCAAAGGGAGAATGCAGTCCTGCAGCCTCAGGCAGTGCCAGCACAGCAAGGTGCAGATCGCCTTGCCCCAAACAGTTGTGGTGCCCGCTGACACGGTGGCCGTGCGCCACCAGGCAATACCGTATCAGAAAAATCCATGTACGGTATAGCAGCACAACAGGGAGCATTGTGTGAAATGATGGCTCAGGCAATGGATAGGGTGGCCACTTCCATTCTCCCCCCTGAAAGGCAGATGGAGCTCCAGCAGCAGGCAACAGACTCCATTTGCCACTCACACAGGGAGGACACGTTGGCGTCCAACAGGGACCGACGGGCGGCACTGGAGACTCTGCACAAAGCCATATCTGTAGAGTCACAGGCCAACAGGGAAGCCCTGAGGTTAGAACACGGGTTCCTCAGGGATACTCTGGGTGAACTTGAGGCTTCCTGAAATTTTAGGTCAGAACAGCAGCTGGAGCAACTCACACGTTCACTCTCAGCAGAGCTCCCGGCAACCCGTACGGAGATCCGGGCATCACGCGAGGCCATGCAGGTAGAAATGGGGGCTACCTGTGAGGTGCTGCATGGGGATCTCCGTATCATCATCCTGCAGAACGAAACCTTCCACACCCGCATGCTTGCTGCCATGGTGGACCATACCAGGGCTTTGCTTTGGGCTGCCTCCCATATCACGGCCACCTCCTGATGTAGCAGCAGGGGGTGAAGAGAGCGACAGCAGTTCTCCCACTCTAGCGTAGCCGTGCAGGCCATGAGCCCATGGAGGTATTTTTTTTTCTCAACATCCATGAATGTTGATGTTGGGGTGCACCCTGTCCTCGAACCTCCTGGGTGGCCTCCCCCGCCCTCTGGCCCACACATGGCCATTTTTATTTTTTATTTTTACAGTGTGTTGCCTTGTGTGGCTTCCGTGGGCATCCACTGTGTATTCCAGCTGGGCACATGCAGGCTTGTCCTGTCTTTGGGTTAGATGCTTGGGTTTCTGACACACACACCCCTCCTGCTTCCCCTTTCCATGGGCTTGCAAAGGGTGTGACCAAGTGACAGTAACTTACACAGTGACATTGGGCTCCCATGAGCTGTGTGGGCAGTCTGTAGTCAAAACTATGTGTACATCCCTAGTGGGGATTGTTGTTGGATTGAACACTGCATGGTGTATTGATATGTGCTTATGCATCCATGTCTTTCTACTTATTCACATGTACCTTCTTCATGTCTTCACAAGGCCGTCTCCTTTGCAGATGCAGTTCATGTTGTATCCAGTACACTGACACATTTGCCTGACAGCAACACTCTGCCGTTGGAAGGGGTGGATGTGCTGGCTTAGTCAGGTTGTGAGACTTGCACTACTTTGATTTTGGACTGTCATATATTGCCACTGTATCATCCTGTGTCACTGTTTTGTGTTGCTGGTAAGTATTTGTTCATGTGTGCTGTTTCTCATTGATTACTGGGAGCATATTGTATGTGGCCCGTTCACATTTGGGACAGTGCACTTCCTGACACTTGTGTCATGTGTTATGCATTCATTTGGTTGATTTCACATTGCATGACATGCTATGACGTGTTGGATAGCGAAGATGGGGAGGGGTTGGGTGACATGGCACTATTTTCATGTGGTATTTTGCAAGGGGGTAGTCATTCATGCTGCATGAATGTGTGTGTTTTTGTGACACAGCATTGGTTGTCTTTAAGTAGGTAGGGATGCACACAATGTAACACGTCCAAATGACCTATCTCAGGCTGGTATGATTGTGACAGTTGACTGTCCCTTATGTCATCATCATTGATTGTCAGCTGGTATGTGCCAGGGATGTGTGCACTCCACAGGGGTAGGATTTTAGGTGAAGTAATTAGCCACCAGCTGGGTATGGGCTGCCTCACCACATGCCCTTTCACCTCCCATGCGCAGCAGCCGTGCATGTGGTTGGGGATGTGGGGGCACCACCATGTCCACCCGCAGGCCCTGGCGAGTTGCAACATTGTGCAGGACACATGCTGCCACTATGATCCTGCACACTACTGCGGGCGCATATAGCAGCTGCCCACCAGAACGGTCAAGGGAGCGAAAGCATGACATGAGCACTCCGAATGTGCGCTCCACTATGCCCCGGGTTGCAATATGGGCTGTGTTGTATCTTACCGCAGGTGGTGTGGTGGGGTTCCGAATTGGCGTCATCATGTGGATAGGCACTGTCCCCTGGGGAGGTGATGATGGGTATCATTAGTGGGGTTGTCACATTACTCAGTATCTGACATGCATGCATGTGCAGAGGCATTTATACTCACCAATCAGCCATGTATCGCCATGCCGCCCAGCTTCTAGGTCCCTGTTTAGGGGTGACATTCTGAAAATGAAACTATCATGGGTGGATCCTGGATAGTTGGTATATACTGAGGTGATGATTCCCTTGGCATCACATACTACCTGCACGTTGAGGGAATGCCAGTGCTTGTGGTTTCTATAGATGTGCTGAGTTGCCCTCGGAGGATGTAGAGCCACATGGGTGAATAGCACCTAGCACTTTGGGGAAGTGTGCCACCCCATAAAAGTCCTGGACAGCAGCCTGCCTTTCTGCAGGTGTTCTGGGCATGTATATGTGCCTGCGGACTGAGGGGCGTGCAGTCATGATGGCCAACACCTGGTGTAGGCAGAGTGACTGCGTGGCTTGTGACACCCCCCCCCCCACTATGGCACTTGTCCGCTGAAATGAACCAGTAGCCAAGAAGTGCAGTACATTGAGCACCTTTTCCAAGGGGCTCAGTGCTTGGGAGCACAGGGTGGGTGATGTGAGGTCATCCTCCCACTCACTCACCAGGTCGAGTATTATGTGTGGTGGAAACCTATACCTCCCATACACCTGGTCATCAGGTATCCCAAAAAGGCTGGTCCTGAGTGAAAAAATGTGAGGCCTGGCTATCCTCCTTCTGCGGTGTCCCACGACCACTGCTGCGAGGAACGGTATATCCATCGTAGCATCTGAGCTTGTTTTTTGTTTGCGCGCACTTTTATGCTGCGCGGGGCCGCGTACACCTGCTTCCTGCTGGCGTACGTGTTTCCAGATTAGCGCGTCTTTTTTGGCGCATGCCTTTCCCCTGTTCGATTCCATGAATACGTGTTGTAGGCGCGTGTGTGGGCGTTGCTTGCATTTACCTCCTGTACTTACCCCGTAACGCCCACATTTTCACGTGTTGTTCTCCATTCTGCGTCTTACGCCCCGTGTTACGCCCCGTGTTACGCCCACTTTTGGTGTGTGCGCTGCGCTATGTGCGCTTTCGCTGTGCGCGTAGCGCACGCCGTTTGATGACGTGTGCGCCCGCGTGTGCCACCCACGATTTTGTCTGTGTGTTTCCTCCCTCTACTCTTTCCCCCTTTGAACTATATTAAATACTCACAAGGAATGACAAATGTGGATAGATAAATGTTTTGTATGTATAAACCATATATTTTAATTTTGAAAAATACAACAGATTAGATTTTATAGGTACTGCATGCACTGCAACTCTTCAGGGGGAGTTTTGAATCTGCATCTAAATCAGTTTTGCAAACCAAAGAATAACATTCCACAGTTAGTAATTCAGTGGTTACATGTATATGATTGTAGATATTTTCTGAGCAGGATTTTAAGTTATTGCCTAATATAATGGGGGAAATGAAGCAATCGGAAACATATACATGCTACTTTTATTAATAGTCAGATAAAATGTGAGATTTAAAAGGCTATTTCTATAATGCAAGAAGGGAAAATATGTAATGCCCCTCTGCTTGGATACATTTGTAACATCAAGCAGGAAACGCAAGAATAGCTGACAACTTGCTCGACAACCAGTGCCTCTGGGTTAATAATTAAAATAATAACATGTTCATTTGTATAGTGTACATAGCAAAGTTAAATATCTTTTGCCACCTAACTCAAAGCAACTGAATTGATCAATGTAGGAGTGATGAAATATGGTGCCAATTCTGCTTGAGATTCAAACATCAAATCTGAAGGCTACACACAAACCTCTGCATTAGATACTCAACATACTGAACTATCTTCACAGAAGCCAACAGTTAATGCTTTCACTAAAGATATAGGATGTTCATACTAGCTATCACAATCAGATAACATGTGTATCCTTGTAGCAGAGATGGTGGCCTGGCCAGCTACTGATGGGAGAAGATGTGTTGCTTGCTGAGCTCCGGGCACCAGTCCGCAAAACCCTGATAAATCATTTTGCTGAGGACAACGTCTGGGCTCTGGAGCTCCAAGGGTGCCGGGCGCCAGCAGGCCGCATTTTAGGCTGGATCAGGTGAGGGGAGGCAAATCATGGACTGGAGATGTTCGGCAACACGGTGTGACCATCGTTTTGAAGCTGAGCCGTTTGTTTACACGGTGGCACTGAGGCCCAAAGGTGTGTAGAGAGTCCGTGAGACTTTTTTCTTGTCTGGGGGTGGGCGCAGGTGTATTGCTGGGCCTGTGTGAGGTGCTGGAGGTGGCACTGGGATGTGCCCTGTAAAGTATCTACCTGTAGAGGAGTGGTAAGTGGCTGATATGTGGATTATGGCAGGTTGTGCATCTCGCATGTCTTTTTGGTGGGCTTTCCACGTGTCGCTCCTCTGTCTTCCCTCCCCTGCATCTGCTACTACTAGGACCTCCAAGATGGTGAAAGGTCAGCAGCAGAAGATGGACCACTATGCTGGCAGCAAGGGAAAGATGTCCAGGACATAACAACCATCTGTGGTGAAGGTCCCTGGTGTGCTGCCAGGAGATGGCATTACTACTTTGGGGAGTCTTATGGGGGGATTCAGGACTCCAGGACATCTCTGGAACAGAAGGTCCAACCAGTGGGGATTGAGGTGACACTGGTACAAGTGGACCTTCAGAACGTAATGACAAAGTTGCTGAAGTGGAGCAAAGACTTAGTGATACAGAGGATTTGATGGCCATGCAGCAGGCCTGGGTATATGAGCTGGCGGGTCCTGATTGCGAATATTGTGAACTTCTGCGACAGAGATGCAGTGTTGCAAGACACTAGGCGGCAGTCATCCTATCGGGTCGTTGGATCGAGGATCCTTATAGTCCCAGACTTTTCACAAGACGTGCGAAAGCAGCGAAAATCCTTTGAGACTGTTAAGAGGCTAAGGGACCTTAACATCAAATACATGACATACTATCCTGCCAAGCTGAGGGTTCTAACTCAGGATACGTCCTTCTTTTTTTTCACACCGAAGGAGGAATAGGACTGGCTGGAGAGCATAGGACATGGTGGTGGTCTGCAGAATGGTTCTAGTGCCAATCCTTTGGGCCCTGGTCGTGACCAGGTTCCTCACTTTGATAAACCATGGCCGGTTGTGGCGCTGTCTGGGAGGGTGGTGGTGAACACCAATGGCACGCTAACATTGGGTGGAACTGGTGGAGGCTTGAGGATGATTGATTCGCAGGATGGTGGATCGACTACTTTACCTCCTTGATGAGTGGATGAGTGCATAGGCTCTTCCTCTGTTCTGCATGGATGGTCTTGGGGCGATGTGGGCGAGAGAGTGTGGTGTTATTGCAGCCCATCTGGGGTGAATGTTCTCTTTTTAAAAAGGAAACGTGGCCTTTCTGCTTTTTTGATGTGGTTGGCTCAGGGTGGGGTCACAGGTTCTTGGCTTTTATATGGCTGGATGTGTGGACTAGGCTGGGTGGCTACCTTGTGGGGTTTTATCCCCTTTTTGTTGTTGCTGGCTGACTTCAGAGTTCTCCTCTTGGAGCATGGATGCTGTCTTTGGGTGGCAACTGGCTTTCCGCAGAGGACCACCTTTTGGACAATGTATGATAGGCCTTTTGCCCTCTGTGGGAGGGGTGGGAAGTGTGTCTGTGGGTTGGGGGAGCAAATGTGGGGCGGGGGTAGCTGGGGTTGGTGAGTGAGGGTGGTGGTTCTAATGTTTTCTTCTCTTTTCCAGATTGATTTCTCTTTTTCGTAGTGAGGCAGTGCCAGTGAGTTTCTGGGCTGTCCACATTAGGAGGTACTATGTTCACTGCATACCAAGGGCCTCCCTTAACGGGATAAGCTGGAATGTATGGGACATTAATAATGTTGTGAAGATGAGCAAAACCCACTCATACCTGGTTAGACACAGTGTGGATGTGGCTATACTTCAGGAGATGCATTTGATTGGGGTGGAATTGGATAGGCTGCGGTTTAGATGGAAGGGGCACCATGTAAACCATGTAGTTGTTTAATCACTATAGGTAGTGTTGTGATCAACAGTGCCAAAGGCTGTTGATACGTTGAGCAGGAACATGACCAGGAAAGACCCCTTTCACTAGCATGGACCAACTTCCCAGTGTTTTCCATAAGTGTGGCTTTAGTGACAGAAACAAGCAATACACGTAAATCCTGAAATAGGACTCTGGCTTAGCCATATCTTTTATCTATACCTTGATGGTGACGACAGGCTATGAATCAGCACCGGGCAACTGAGGGAAGAGAGAAGGCCATGCGAAGAGGCAGTGCATCCATGTTTGATATCTACTCAAGTGCAAGAATGCTGATAGTACTGATGTGACCTCCTGATATGGGTCTATAAACAAGTACCTCAGGGCATAAATGCGGTCCCTATTGTCTGGTTACAAACAGGAGCAGACATTTGCCCCATTTCAATAAGACTGATAATAGTGGCAATCCTAGAAAGATCCTATAGCCCTTTATTTTTGAGTTTGCTGAGAAAATGCGACAGTTCTAGTATGATCGACACCAGACATGGCCCTGAATCATGTTGGCACTGTCATCATCTATTACTTCTAGAGCCGTTTTCATGTTGCAAAATGGTTAGAAATTCGAATTAAATAGATCCATTGTGTTATTTCACCCCCCAAAAAATTGTAGCTGTTGTGTGGCTGATGTGTCTAAAGGACCTGGAGATGTGATTGTGTGCTCAGATGGATTTCTATCCCAGCGTCTCAGTGCTGCATAATTTCTAGAAGCCAGGCACAATGCATCCCCGGTGTCCTGCTTGGAACAGCCAGCAGCTGAAACCTGACTCGTGAAAGTGACATAGTTTCTCTTGCACTGTTAACAAAAAGAAAACAAAAACAAAACACCAACTCAAGCCCTGACCAAGCTTTCGCACGAAACACGGGGTGACATGAACCAAGGTTTAAGCACAATAACGTATGCAAATGTTTTCCCAAACTATAACATGAAGCATTACCCTTACTATATCACAGAAGGCTATAGTGCTGATTTGGTATGAAGCGATTTGTGGTTTTGATGTCAGAACTGCATACTTCTTTGCAGTCAGTGCTTTTTTCAGAACTCCCACATGCAGCCACCCCAAAATACCAAATACTAAGCAATTCCTCCACATCATATCAGTACAGTAAAAGCGAGGGGCGTGATAAGGCTTACAGCATTATCAAACACTGTCCTGTAGTTTTTTGTGTGAACTATCCCTGTGACTTGTTTTGCATAGGTCAAATGTGTAGAATAGTACATATCGGGTGGAATTAACATAAATCGTATTTCCGTAAAAAGGATTGCTAATCTCAAGTTTCTATGCACTATAGCAAGCATATACATACAACATCGACATATATGTTGATAATACATTAGTGCATAGACGAAATAAAAATGCACACATGTCTTTTTAATATGCAAGCCAAAGATGTCCTAGTAAGGCACATAGAAACAGAAGGATTAGTAATTATATTAGCATTTATAAAAATCCTAGAAGTGCATAGGCACACACAGAACTGCATTATTCACTGAATGTAGTAAAAAGGGCATGCAAACACCGGACTAGTGCTAAGAAGGGCATTGGCTGTACAATGAGAGCACAGCAAATGGAGAAGGAACAAGGCACATTTGGAAATCGACAGAATGCACCAAGAACACATTTGTTTGTTTTCTTTCTTCCTTATCCCAAGTACGTTCACATCTTAACACAGAATCATGCAAGGCCTCGATTTCAGAGCGAATGAAGACAGCGGATTTTTGCAAACCATCAAAAAAGCCAATGCAATGATTAATGTGCAGTTGTTCACAGGTGCACAGGAGAAGCAAAATAATAAACCACGTACATAGCACATTTTTGGGTAGGAGTCCGCCATGCCTCACTGGCAGAATACAAAACACCATGTGCTACAGCGAATGACGTCCATTTTTGAAGCAAGGCCAACTGAGCAGTGCATAGCGGAACGGTCAAGTTTGGATCTTTTTCAAAACACACTGGACCAGTTTGCCCACAACAGATGAATTATAAGCATTTGAGTCCTCAAACAGTTATTGAGTTAAATTCAGGAGAGCGAGGGGAATATATCATCACGGCTATTCTGTAGGTGATGGAGAAACAGATGCTTTGGCAGAAGAGGAGCTCAAGGTTTGTGCGCATGGCGATGGCAGCTAATTAGAGCGTACAGAGAAGGCCTACAAGGAATTCCAATCCTGCGTTTCTGATATGTCTTCACAATCTTTAAATCATTTTTTATCAGAAAGACAAGGGATATTATTTCGGTCCAGTTTGTGAATAACAAGGAGATGGATTGATATTTTTTTCTGAGTCCATAATAAGAGAGGGTTTAGCTTTGAGATGTGCATCATGTTTCTGCGAAGAAACAAGCTTGTGTGAACTTGATTTAATCTAAATGTAAGAACTGAACAGAGCTGCACACAGAGAAAAGAGCAAAATAGCCTGCACTTTTTAATGGGATAATGCAAATAGATTTTGAAACACATTTTGTAGAAGCAATTATATAGTTGTTGGCTGATGCATTGACAAGCAAAAATAAAACATTGCTTTTAAAGTAAGTTAATGTTATGATTGTAATGAACGTAGATGCAACTAGCAAGAAAGTCTCTAGAAATGCATACCGTTCAAACATTATTGATTTCCATTTCTGAAACCAACGCTGATTTTAGTGACATATATAGAGTGAAGGCATAACATATTGTTTTTAGAAGGAACATCAAAGCATTGATGAATGATATAATGAATTGCGGTGGAATACTCACATGTGTGTGTGTGTGAGAATGCTCCCACATGTAGATGCTTAGTTGAACCCAAATGTATAATACATATTTTGAAATATAATCATATTTGTATTTTGAAGTCTTCAGTGTTAAGTGCCTGTCTAAAAAGTTAATGAATAATGTGCAGTTGAAAATGTGTTCGCGAACATTGTGCAAAATGAAGATTGATTGATCATATGCACTCCCCACTGCCTACAGAGAGTGGAGGAGATACAAGCACATGGAATGCCTAATGCATGCTTTTAGAGTAACGTAGAAAAACAATTATAATTCACCTATTTCATTTGGCAAGACCCGCAAACTTTGAGTTTAATCCGGCAGGTGGTTTCACTGAGATCACAAATGATAAATGCCAAATAAAGCCCCAGGTACAATTATATTGACGATAGCTTAGCCTTCAGCAGAGTTGCTTTCCACGAGGCAAATAGCCTGACAAAAATGCATGTCAACCTCACTAGTGAATGTGAACATGTTTGGGGTGCAGCCCCCTGACCTGAGAGAAGACTAACACATTTGTAAACCTTAAGAAAGGGAAACCTGGAGGATACATTTCTTCCATACATTACATACATACATTTTCTGGTACCAAAGTTCAAGATTTTAATTATTTTCCTTAGTATCATGTGGGTTTCTGAATCTGCCGAGCAGGGCATGGGGTTCCAAAGCATAATATAAGACCATAAAGGATGACTAATTTTGAAATCCTAACTCATTTTGTTACATTTATTAAACGTTTGTTGTATATTTTAATTACGTTTGATACTTTAAAATCATTTGGATTTTGTGTTAAGATTTGGAAAAGTGGAGTCCTCTACAAGTGATTGGCCTTAAAGATATAGGATACTGAGCTCACCAAAGATCGTACCTATGTGATCCACCAGGGAAATTCAAATATGGATCATGGAGCCATATGCATTTATAATTATTTCAGTTGAATCATGTTATGATTATACCATAATGTAATCCAACACTAAATTAGACGCTATGCTTTTTAACCAGGTTATAATACGTTTCTGGTTTATACAATGCTGAATACAAAATCTTGGAGGTTAGATAAACAATATTCCGAATGGCAGATTGCAATTAAACCGACCAGAAGACCAGGAAGTTGTGTTATCCTGACCTTCTGCCCAGTGTTCCAGTTCTCTGGCAGAATGATGAATGTCGGTATTCCAGACAGCAATTTGGTTATCTTGCACCATTGACAAAGCTTTTCCTTCATGTCATTTACATCTTTGAGTTTATTTGTTTGTTGAAATATGCTGCAAATAGAATGTCCCCACAATATCTATTTCAATAAGGATCTAAGTAATCCATCTTCTTACAGACATTTGATTGCATCTTGTGATGTGGGCTGTATGGTTGAAAAGCAGAAATTGTACTTTATAATGTTCTGTAATTCTTTGTATTATTTTAAATTTGTATTGGTATTCTGATCCTATTGATACAACATGGAAGTCCAAGGTTACCACAATCATTAATTCATGACTATCATTACCATACTTTAAAATCCCTTATTAAATTAAAAAAACTACAGTGTAGCTGAACTTGCAGCACTTATTATCATTCTTCATGTACCTCTGTATGATCTCTTCCAATATAACAGAAATGGATGCAGCCATATCATTTTTTTTCTGATTTGAAATCCCCTCCTTAACACCTTCCACGAAAACGGGATCATTGTATTGCATGCAAAGCCGTGCAATTGATAATTACAGGCCGATTCATGGAATTAATGTGCGCCGAAAAAACAGCTCACGCGTGCGAAAACGTGCGATTCGCAGTGAAATAGCGAAAATCGCAGTGCAAGTGCGATTATTGCACAGAAAACATTGCACATCAATTCATGGAAGTCTGTGCATGAGCAAAATGCGGGATGTGCACTGAAAAAGTGCGCGGCGCACGCTGGCGCACGCTGGTGCACAGGTCATCGAATGCCGTGCGATAAGGCCACAGCAAATTCGCACATAGCGCGGCGCACATAACAAAAGTAGGCGTAACACGGGGCGTCACACGCAGAATGGGGAACAACTCGTGAAAATGTGGGTGTCATGGGGGAAGTACAGGAGGCAAGTGCGCAGAACGCCCACACGCTCGCCTACAACACGTATTCATGGAATCGAATAGGGAAAAATAGCGCACGGCCAAAGACACGCACAGGCCCATACATGTCCGCCACACGAAAGCAGGCGGTAGCGTCTCTGCGCAGGAAAAAAATGTGCGTCAAAGTTCTACACACGCGAGAAGGCGCACACGCGATCGGGCCTGGGGGAGCGTGTGCGTGTATCTCAAAGGTGCGCGAGAAGTTTCACACGCTATCGGGCCTGGGGGACCGTGTGCGTGTATTCTAGAGGTGCGCGAGAAGTTTCACACGCGATCGGGCCTGGGGGAGCGTGTGCGTGTATTTCAGAGGTGCGCGAGAAGTTCCACACGCGATCGGGCCTGGGGGAGCGTGTGCGTGTATTTCAGAGGTGCGCGAGAAGTTTCACACGCGATCGGGCCTGGGGGAGCGTGTGCGTGTATTCCAGAGGTGAGCGAGAAGTTTCTCACATGCGATTGGCCTGGGCGCGTGTATTTCAGGGGTGCGCGAGAAGTTCCACACGCGATTGGCCTGGGCGCGTGTATTTCAGGGGTGCGCGAGAAGTTCCACACGCGATTGGCCTGGGCGCATGTATTTCAGGGGTGCGCGTGAAGTTCCACATGCGATTGGCCTGGGCGCGTGTATCTCAGGGGCTCACGGGTGGTTTTACACGCGATCGGGCCTGGGGGAGCAGGGTACCACTCACCGTCTGCCTAGCGTGTAGAAGAACGCGTAGCCAACACCCACCCGCTGTGAAGTAATAGCGTGTGAACCCCAACGCCTGCAAAACACACGCACCGCACCCCACGAAAAGCAATGCCCGTGCGCGATACGTCACAGACACGCATACGCGCTAAGGGCCTTTGGTCCAATGGAATCGCATATGCGTGCTGACGCGCTTACGCGCTAAGGGCCTTTCCTCGATTCACACGCTGACGTGCAGAATTTTCATGTGCCAAATCACTTCGTATCAAGCTGGCCACACGTAAGCACACGGAAGACCCCGCTCCTGCCCAAAAGGCCGAATTACTGCCCCCCAGAGCCCCGAGCAGCCTCCCACGAGCCATCTGCTGCTGCCTGCCTGCCTGCTGCCACCGTGCCCTGCCATTTGGTGCCTGCACATCAGCCATCTGCAGGGGTCCAGTTGCTGTGTCCACCCCTGCTGGAACAGAACACTCCCGACTGGGATACCATCGCTCCACAGCCCAGCCCCAGGACCTAGTTGCCCACCCGCGCCTGCCTCGGGGGTCGCCATGTCGGGGCAAACACCATCCGAGACCACTGGTGACCCCCCAGCCAGAGGGGCAGAGGGCCACCAGCTTCAGTCAGAAGGAAGCTGGTGTCCTGGTGGAGCTTGTCCTGGGGCATTATGATGCCCTCTTCGGATCACCACGCGGCGACAAGGAAGGACGGGACAGGATCTGGGACGACTTTGTGGTTGCCATCAACGTGGAGGGGGTGGCAACCCGCAACATCAAGCAAGTCAAGAAGCGCTGGGAGGACTTCAGGTCCAGGACCCTCATAAAGGCCCGGCGCCTCGTGGAGGGGGGCCGGGGCAGCATGAGTACCATCCAGCTGAGGGTCCTGGAACGCGTACGCCCAGCGCTCCATGCCCAGATCCTTGAGAGGCAGACCCGTCTGGAGTTGAGCGGTAAGTGGCCAAGCATTGCTGTGTGAGACAGGGCATGTTGCAGCGTGCTGGTTGTCTGATACTTGCCTGTATGTGTGACATAGACCATGTACGCCTGTGTGTGTGCAGGGACATCATGGTCATGCATGTGAGACCAGTAATGTGTGAAGCACACGGTTGGTGTATGTGTTTAAATGTAACATGGGGAGCCCTATGCGGAATGGACACATGAGAGCATGCCAGTCTCTGTTCCTGGACATGGGTGTGGGTGAGGGATGGGTGCTGATGCCATGTACATGTATGGTGTCCATGTCTGTGTTTCTGACCTGCGTGTCTGTGACTTGTGGATGCCATGGATGCATGACACATGTCTGTGACAATGTTCAGATTCACTGATGCAGCCTAGTTATCCTTGCATCCACTGTGTCTGGGGTGTACGAGTCCATTTGGATGAAAGTACGTTGAAGTGTGTGCGTGTGATAGGCATGATCCATGATGCATGTGAGTCCAAAAACAACATTGTATGCTTCAAGAGTCCCTTGGACATGTTTGCTTATGTCCATAGCATGCGCCATGCCTGTTAGTGCATGTGTTTTGCCTGCACTGACCCATGTGTTGTGGAGGGACATGATGGAAGTGATCTTTGACAGTGCCACTCATCTGCTATTGCTTCCTGTCTAGGGGACCATTGTACAGTACCCTGATGCTTGTGTTCTATGTCTCCCTCTACACAGCGCAAAGTGAAGAAGAGGGCGTAGACGGCGCTGTGGAGCTAAGCGGCGGGGATGCCCCCACGGCTGCAGCGGAAGGGGTGGGTGAGCCCCCACAGGGGCTTGCAACGGCGGAAGACGGTGTGGAGCCATCCAGGTTGGTGGTTTCCACAGAGGAGGAGGAGGCCGCTACTGAGCCGCACATGGGGCCTGGTGGGGGCATCCCTGCTGGTGCAAGTGGTGCAGTCCAGGGGCAGGAGGCAGCACAGCTCGCCGTGGAGGGGCCTGTGCATGTCACTGTCCCTGACACTGTGACTGCACCACCATGCACCAGCAGGGATGCCCCATCCCAGGCCCGTCCGCAGGTAGGGGGGATGTCCATGTCATCTGACTCCCCTCCACCTGCGGACCAGGGGACCCCTGGCCGTATGGAGAAGGTCCTGATTGGTGTCGCGTTGCGCACGGCTGTCATTCGTGATGAGGTGCGTGCTTCCCGGGGGGAGCACGCACATCATCACGAAGAGCAGCATGCCAACGTGGCCCAGTTGGGAGCGGTCATGGTCGGGGGTCTCGTACATGTGTCGGGCACTCTGGCGACCCTCTCCTCCTCTGTGGAGGCTATGCGCCAGTCATACTCCATGCCGTCTTCCGGCCCAGATGCCACCAGGGCCCCCAGTGGACCTGCCCCGACCAATGCAGCCACAGTCGGGAGTCGGAGGTCCAGCAGGGGTGGACACACCAGCAACTGGACCCCAGAAGATGGAGGATGTGACGGCATCATCGGGCAGGGCACGTGCACGACGGCGTTGGTGGTTTCCATCAGCCTGGATGCCGTCGTGCTGGCACAGGCAGTTGCGTCGGAGGCAGCGGCAGGCTCGACGTGGGAGGCATCATGGCTCGTGGCCATCAACATCAGGGGTGCAGGCATCGGCCGGAGGGCAGGAGAACCCTGGAATGGGAGTGGCTTCCGTGTGGGAGCGGTTGGGCCAGCAGATAGGTGCGGAGCGGCAGCGAGCAGAGGAGGAATGGCTCACAATGGTCAGGGCGGAGAACTCCATGCGGAGGGCGCTGAGGCGGGCTGAGTGCCTCGAGGGTCTTCGCAGGGAGTTGGAGCTGGACACTGCATTATCCCTGCGGGACCTCGGGGCCAGGGAACATGCCCGCCTCCAAGCCATTGAACAGGAGTTCGATGATGCCCTGGCCCATGACAACAACCAGTAAGCCGTCGGACTAGCCCGCTGCCCTTGTAAATAGTTATGTAGTTAGTGTTAGGTTTCCTTTGCTTTTTTATTTATTTTGGACCTTTTGGACAATGGGCCACATTTTTGTATATAGTTTTATTTTATTAGGTAGTATTTTTATGTAGGTTTCATTTCTTCAGTTGGGATCATGGACCCTGGTTTGTTTATCTGTATATAGTTGACTGTTGGATTTTTTTATTTTTTTTTGGATTTACCCATGGAGCAATGGTTTTCGGTTTTGTTTTTACCTTGGATTTACTTTCTTGAACTGTGACTTTGGACACCTTTCCTTTGGATTATGATTTGTCGTTTTTCATTATTTTACGGACATGCTGCTTTTGGTTTTTGATTCCGATTGTCATTTGTTTACATTTTTTTCATCAAACTTCAATGTGTAGTATCATCTCATTGGTATCATGCATATCATGATATGGGTTTTGAGATTCATTGACACCCATTGGGTGTATGTGAGGGCCATGTGTTCATTTCCAAACTTGCTATTGGGGTTCTATCATGTCATTGCCATTTCTAAGTGGGTGGATGCAATACTCGAGTGGGTGTTTTGCATTTGGAGGCTGACCATAAGGGCCAGGGATCTAGATTGTGATGACATGTTGGCTGGGGGACATGTGTGGGGGCCTGCTGGCAGGTGCCCCGCAATGCTGGGGGGTGGGGGTACAGGGGGACATGAGTGGGACATGAGTGGGGGCCTGCTGGCAGGTGCCCCACAATGCTGGGGGGTGGAGGTGCAGGGGGACATGAGTGGGACATGAGTGGGGGCCTGCTGGCAGGTGCCCCGCAATGCTGGGGTGTGGGGGTGCAGGGGGACATGAGTGGGACATGAGTGGGGGCCTGCTGGCAGGTGCCCCGCAATGCTGGGGGGTGGGGGTGCAGGGGGACATGAGTGGGGGCCTGCTGGCAGGTGCCCCGCAATGCTGGGGCGTGGGGGTGCAGGGGGACATGAGTGGGACATGAGTGGGGGCCTGCTGGCAGGTGCCCCGCAATGCTGGGGGGTGAGGGTGCAGGGGGACATGAGTGGGACATGAGTGGGGGCCTGCTGGCAGGTGCCCCGCAATGCTGGGGGGTGGGGGTTCAGGGGGACATGAGTGGGACATGAGTGGGGGCCTGCTGGCAGGTGCCCCGCAATGCTGGGGGTGGAGGTGCAAGGGGACATGAGTTGGTGATCAGTAGTGCAAGGAGACATGTGCCTTTGCTGGGGGGCATGCCCATGTTGGTTGGGCTGCCTGCGGGACATGACATGGGATGCAGGGTAGTCCCCTGTGGTGTGGGCTGCCTGCAGGGGCCGTGGAGGGTGTACAGGGGACACCTGGGAGGACCCACACTGCCAAATCACATGTAGGACTCCCCAGCACCCCTGAAATGCACGTACCCTGCTGAAATCGCATGTGAAAATTCTCGCGCACCCCTGAAATACACGTACCCTGCTGAAATCGCGTGTGAAAATTCTCGCGCACCCCTGAAATACACGTACCCTGCTGAAAACGCGCGTGGAACTTCTCGCGCTCCTCTGAAATACACGCGCCCAGGCCAATCGCGTGTGGAACTTCTCGCGCACCCCTGAAATACACGCACACGCTCCCCCAGGCCCGATCGCATGTGGAATTTCTCGTGCACCTCTGAAATACACGCGCCCATGCCAATCGCGTGTGGAACTTCTCGCACACCTCTGAAATACACGCGCCCAGGCCAATCGCGTGTGGAACTTCTCGCGCACCTCTGAAATGCACGCACACGCTCCCCCAGGCCCGATCGCGTGTGGAACTTCTCGCGCACCCCTGAAATACACGCGCACAGGCCAATCGCATGTGAAACTTCTCGCGCACCTCTGGAATACACGCGCCCAGGCCAATCGCGTGTGGAACTTCTCGCGCACCTCTGAAATACACGCGCCCAGGCCAATCGCATGTGTGTGGAACTTCTTGCACACCCCTGAAATACACGCACACGCTCCCCCAGGCCCGATCGCGTGTGGAACTTCTCGTGCACCTCTGAAATACACGCGCCCAGGCCAATCGCGTGTGGAACTTCTCGCGCACCTCTGAAATACACGCACACGCTCCCCCAGGCCCGATCGCGTGTGGAACTTCTCGCGCACCCCTGAAATACACGCGCACAGGCCAATCGCGTGTGAAACTTCTCGCGCACCTCTGGAATACACGCGCCCAGGCCAATCGCGTGTGGAACTTCTCGCGCACCTCTGAAATACACGCGCCCAGGCCAATTGCATGTGGAACTTCTCACGCACCCCTGAAATACACGCACATGCTCCCCCAGGCCCGATCGCGTGTGGAACTTCTCGTGCACCTCTGAAATACACGCGCCCAGGCCAATCGCGTGTGGAACTTCTTGCGCACCTCTGAAATACACGCACACGCTCCCCCAGGCCCGATCGCGTGTGGAACTTCTCGTGCACCTCTGGAATACACGCGCCCAGGCCAATCGCGTGTGGAACTTCTCGTGCACCCCTGAAATACACGCACCCAGCCCGTTCGCGTGTGAAACTTCTCACGCACCTCTGAAATACACGCACACGCTCCCCCAGGCCAGATCGCGTGTGAGACTTCCGAAACCCGTAATATACGTTCCCCGCTTTGCGTATGCTGTTTGCCAGTCCGGTAAACTGGTACAGGGTTGGCGCAGCCCTTTGCGATGGTTTTGCGATCTTGATCACTTTTCCTTGCACCAGGGCGTTCTTGGGGGCGTAACTGGCGCTGCTGCAGGGTCGCTGCGCCACTACGCGCCACGTCTGCTTTTGGAGGCGAGAATCCATGAATACGCTGTGCGCGGGAATTGATTTTATCGCACGTGGCTGGCGCAGACATTCGCACGGGCACGCTGTGCGCCAGCCGCGTGCGACACTTTTGTGAGGAATTCCATGAATCGGCCTGTTAATCTGTTCCAAGAAGGCACCAAGTATAGTGATGACAGTACAGCATCCAAATACCTGTCCCATATAGCATAGACCTCATCAGCCTCCCCATATTCTTCCCTCCAGATTCTTATGCCTCTTTCGGATGTCGCCCATGTAAACATCTCCTGAGACCAAGGTTTCAGTGATAATTGAGAGAATCAATACCATTTAATTGCAGTTTGTCTCTTAGCCAGTGTAAGGCCTAGCAGAATAAGTTATGTACATGAAGTACTTCTCTTTTTAGCAGGTATTAGAACTAGTAAATGACAAGGGGGGTCCTGGGAGTCCCTCTGCCAGACATTAGTCCTGGTTACAGGAACTTACCCAGAGTCTTTAGTAAACCAACGCTTATAGTTACATCCCAAGTCCAACCTAAGGATTTCCCCAGTACCTCAATCAATCCCCTCCCAAAAATGTGGCCCTATGAATAATTCCCACCACATATGAGTAAAAGTACATGAAGTGCTTCTCTTTTTAGCAGGTATTAGAACTAGTAAACCAACGCTTATAGTTACATCCCAAGTCCAACCTAAGGATTACCCCAGTACCTCAATCAATCCCCTCCCAAAAATGTGGCCCTATGAATAATTCCCACCACATATGAGTAAAAGTACATGAAGTGCTTCTCTTTTTAGCAGGTATTAGAACTAGTAAACCAACGCTTATAGTTATATCCCAAGTCCAACCTAAGGATTTCCCCAGTACCTCAATCAATCCCCTCCCAAAAATGTGGCCCTATGAATAATTCCCACCACATATGAGGAAAAGTAGCATTGCAGTGTTTATATCTTGGGCAACTGGCATCAGCCTGAAAATACATTTTCTGTAATCGAGCTGGTGATACGTATGCCCTTTGTAAACATTTATAATGTATCCATTTAAATCACTTATGTCAAGATACTTTCATAGTGTTCTTTCATGTCCTTCACCATTCCACATTCTCTTATGGACAGCCCAGGTCTTTGATGCATCTACTGTGTATTTTATTAATAGTTTTAGCTTACTTAGAACTGCAGGATGTATGTAATTCCTTGATATGTTTACCAAATGTACCCAGAGAGAGGATAGTATTGGTCCATGTCTGTAGCTGAGGCATCTCAGGCAACATAGATACGTTTCTCCTGCGAGTTCTGCATATAATAAAAAAGTCCTTGTCACGTTCAGCGTGTTGCAGAATAGATCAAACCCCATGAATCTGCCTTCGCTATATAGGTGTTCCCAGTTTCTGATATTCGATCCTGGGCCAGTATTTTGTCCTCGTTTTGTTGAATAAATAGAGCAGATGGAATTCCCCCAAATATGAGTCTTCGGTATGTACATGAACCTGTGCCCTTCTGTTCTTGTGCCCTTAGCCCAGATAATACAGAATGCCTCCATTAACCTTGTAACTAAACCTCTGCTACATTTTGTAATACCAATGCGGTATATTAGGACATAATCCAATTCTGGGGACTTTACCCAAAGTGTACATGAAGTAATAATTTATATAGTGTTTCAAAGCTCTCAGCTGGTATGGGCATGGGAACACCCTGAAACACTCTGAAAAATATATAGAATTTCAAGGTAAAATTATCATTTCTGATAGTGATATCCTTCCTAGAAACTGGACATTTCAGCTACAATTCCTCCAGCTTATCCAGTCTATCTAGGGGCTCAAAAATATTGGTAGACTAAACCTTTTTCCAATCTGTACTAATACCTATACCAAGGTAACAAAATGGCCTCCTAGTAAGAGGAATGGTCAGTGACAGTGTTGGAGTGAATTCAGTACCTGACAAGGGGTATAAATTCAACTTCATCCAGTTGATCTATAGACCGGAGACCATGTCAAATTATTACTTGCCACCAACTATAGCCCCCTCACCTGTGCAGCTCCTTAAGCCCCAACTGGGGTTGCAACAACATAATTGTGGAGATTCCATGACTAATAACTCATACCTTACTCCCCAATCCCCCTTAACATTTTAACAGGTAAAACATAAAAGAGAATTACGATTTTTCCACTAGGATATTAGCTTCCGGTTGCCTCTCAACTACTTTGAGGCAGGTGGAACACTCATTTGCCAACGTTCATCCAACAATGAACATTTTAAACAGTAACTCAGTGCAGTACTTCAAATCTCACAGCGAGAAAAGAAGCAACTACTTTAGTATTTTATAGTTGGCCACCATGCTTTTAGCAATATCTGTGTCCATGTTCTTCAGCTGTCATACAGTCTCATATTAATGACTCTCCCTCTTCTTCACATTCTTGTTTTAATATAATGCTCTTCGGGTCATTGAAGAATTGACATTTTCCACCCACCTTAATGCGCAGCCACGCTGGCAGGAGTAGAGCATACAGGAGTTTTTCAGTTTTTCAATCCACTTTTTGCCTCCTGAGAAGGTGTCCCAAATTTTGGGGTCTAATCAGGGTTGAATGAGATTTTATTACCATTGCGCATGATAATATCTTGTGAATGAGCCATTGACAACAGTTTATCCCTGTCTTGGTGCCTGAAAATTCTGATCATTAATACTCAAGGAAGAGAGCCCAGAGGTTTCCACTGAGATGGACTATGATATACTCTATCTACTTGGTTCAATTTCAAAACAGTTCAATTATTCATTAATGAAGAAAAAGGTTTTCAAGAAAGCTTCCTTGTAATCCCTCTCGTTCCCCTCTGGCAGGCCTTGAAGGATGATGTTATTCCTCCTTAACCTGTCCTCCGAGTCGGTACACCCTGGCAGATTGAGCCTTTGTCACCTCCTGCAAATGTGCAAGTACCTTTATGCAATAATTTCCTATATCTTCAAGGTTTGATACTTCCTTCTCCACTTCTGCCACTCTCTCTCAGTTTATCCACATCCCTCCACATTTGTGCCATAGATTTGGAGGGTAAATCTATGTTTTACCTTCAAGAATCAACAAACGTATGTCAATGTTAGAGAAGCCACTCATATCTTCAGCATTCGTCACCACAGCTAGCATGGCTCCCTCGCACATCTTTCTTTGACTCTGTGCCGTCTTTGCAAAACGAGTGGACCAAGCATGATCTTGTTTGCTCTGTGTCCTACTTTCACTAGCACCATTAAAGGGAATGAGTGAAGTGAGTAATGTACATTTATGTATTACCACTGGCCCCACAGGTCAAACTATATGTGTCAGCCTTAGTATCAGAGCATACCTATGTTGCATTGAAAGTGAATTGTCGAGCATCTACTCTCTTCCTTCTCTCAGCCATTTATTTAAATCAAACCACAGCACCTTAGGTAGGGAAAACATGATGTCGCAAAATATGGAGACATGCTATTCACTTTAAGCATTTGAAGTTGTGCTTGTTAGCAACAATTCAGCATGGTCACCAGGAATTGCCAATTACTAAGATTCTAAAGTGCGCTAATATTTGTGCCTCAATTAAGCTGGGTTTATATCGGCTCCACTGTCAGTGCGTGTCACAGAGTTGTGGCCTAGATCAGCAGCCAGCATGCCCAATTTTAGGAAAGATTTCCATTTATGGGTAATTTTCCCCCCAGTTCTAAACCCCCCAACTTTTTGCTTTTGTCTGACCATCCTAGCCTGACTTTTACCAGTAGTGCCCAGCCTTCTTCTGTACTCCGCTGGGGATTTGCTCATCTTCTTAAGGGGAAACTTACATGCCCTTCAGACTGTCAGTACTGGGAGACTTTGTTTCCCTTAGTCTTTCACTTTGTTGACATTGCTTGGCAACATTTTATCAGTGCACAATTTACCTTCCAGTACAGTGCGCTGTTGTCTTGTTTTCATTTTTCAAGCCTAGATACTCTCGAAGGACTTTTGGTGAATGTACAATTGTGTCCCGGACAGAGCAGCAGGTATTAAACAAAAAGGTAGGAACTCACGCTCAAGACAACACAATTTGTTGTCATTATTCATTTGAATTCATCATTGCAAACTTGTATGGCCAGAGCTCACAAGAAAAAAGTAAAAATGTGTCTAAGAATATCAAAATCTTTTAATAATACAAAAAATAGATTGCTAATACATGGTTTATAACAATAAATAGATCCTAAAATCAATGTTTTGTGAGAAATGAAAAGTGCTTTTGAATAAACATAAATATTGAAAACAATTGTAAGAAAGAAGCATAAAAAAAGGAAATTAAGAACAGAAAAACACAGTACCTTAATCAAACAGTCATTTATACTCCTTTAATGCAGGCTTGATGCTACTCTAAGGGAAAACCGGGGTACCTATTAGTATACTCCTGAAGTGTTTTTCTATATTTTAAAGGCACAATCAATGAGTGATCATGTCGTTAGTCTGCCCACTGGTGGCAGCAGTTACTTTTAAACCATTTTTGACTCTTTTCAATGTTCCAAACTGCGTTTACAGTGTTTGGTCCCGGACAGTGGCCAGTGCCTGAAATGGCCAGTGCCTAAAATAGCCATGCCACGAGGTCCTTTGTTCGGTCCTTTTGCCATTTTGTCCCTTTGCCTTCCCCCAGTCGAGCAGACACGGGATATTCCTTATTTGGTTATGCAGGCCCCCACCCTGCCGTAAACCAAAGCTTTCACAGGTTTCTGCATGCCTTGTGTGTGTGCGCCCAGGATGTGGGCTGGAGCTGTCTAATTCCAATGCACATCCTGGGTGTACTGGGATGACTGGGACCACTGTGGTCCATGATTGGTTCAAGTCTGGAATGGTTGAATGTGAGCATATCTCCTATTGGTTTCTCTTTGTTTTGGTGCGAAGAGATTTCGGATAAGAGAAGACACTCTAGACCTATTCCAGGTCAATCTTCTGAGTTCACACCGAACTTAGTAAAGGAGCCAAGTATCCTGAACCGAAGAAACAAATCAGTGGAACCGCTACTGCCCCGCTGGAAGGTACGGCAACCTGACCCCACTGTTGTCCTGTCGGAGCCCCTGTTTCTCATGGATCACAGAAGGCCTGAAAGGGCGCTTTGACCCATTGGCGTAGTGGGACTAACTACTCTCGGCACCTCCTGCTTAACCTGCAAACAAGCCACTTCAGAAGCGTTTCTGGAACACCCAGTGAACTGATCAGCTTGTACGGGACCTTTGCTTTGGAATCGCCACTGTCTTGAGTTTCGACCTGAGACTTCGGGAACCGTACGCTCTTGGTAGAAGGCACTCTCCCACCGAGTTTCATACGCCTAGCATTCCTAGGTCTGGAATTAGGAGAGTCCACCTGAACCCGAGCCTACCTGGTACCCGTTTCAGCCCGCTGAGGTGACAAGCTTTGTGCATGCCTTGCTGCTATGACCCCCTGAGCCCTAAAATGAGCTGCAGTGGAACTGGCTCGATCCCTGCCCCAGAAGCAGAGAAATCACCACTCTTCCACCATGGACTAAGGTCCCAGAACGCAGCCCCTGAAAGCCGAAGAGATGCGCAACTGCTGGACTCGAACCTGCAAGCGAACTGGACTTGACTGGCAAAGTTTGGTCCTGACTGCGTCGAGGGTCGGTGAGTACTTGCATCCCTTACCAGTGGCCCCTTGTCATCCATAGACTTTTACGCACGACTGTCCCCCAAGGGGCACTCACTTTTGTGAGGATGGTCTGAACTACCATCCTATTCCTGATTCCTGGAAATAGCTCTGTGCCCTTGTGGAGACCCTCCTCGAGTAGTGGAACTCTATTCTTCATCACCTTACCCTCCTTCCTGAGACACTAAAGCCCCTTGAAGAGACCCATTTTGTACTTTGACGCACGATCGAGTGCTGCTCCGCTGAACATACATTTGAGCACAAGGCTCCACACTTTGTAGGGATTGGAATGCCTATTAGTCAGACCCTCCAGCTTATTGCGATTTTGCGATCCCGCAAAATGCTGCGAAAAAGGCCATTTTGCGCAAAATGCCACACAAACGGCAGTTTTTGCAAAAATACATGCAAAAGCTACCATTTAAAAAAAAAAAAAAATACTCAGGGTACCAGGTTCTGAAAATGGGCATCTTTTATATGCACACCCATTCAGATGGCCTTTTTCACCTCCTTGAGTAAATCAGGTGGCATATCTGCCAATTTAAAAGCGCATCACAAATTTACAAGCATGATGTACTTTTAAATGTGCAGAAATTGTAGGCAACCCTACGCGCACGAGAGGTGGGAGTGCCACTGCATGACAAGGGGCCTCATTACGAGTCCGGCGGTAACCGCGGCGGTAAAACCGCCTGGTTACCGCCGGACTCGTATTACCATTCCGCCTCCGTGATTCCCGGAATTACCGGGGCATTACAACCCCGGTTTTCCGGGAATCACGGAGGCGGAATGGTGTAAATCCCCATTCCCATTGAGTCCTATGGGACTCAATGGGAATCGGGATCATGGAAACACCGGCAGCATCTCGTAATGCTGCCGGTGTTTCCTCGTCCGCCTGCATGCGGGAGGTGTTAAACCCGCCAGGTCAGACCTGGCGGGAACATCACCTCCCGCCTGCAGGGGTCGGGATCAGGCGGTCCGGAAACAACGGTGGCGGCGGGTTTACCGCCACCGTTATTTCCGGACCGCCAGGGTCGTTCCTGACCCTGTCATGCATTTGTTTTTTTAAGGCATTAACCGCTGCTGTGTCGCTTGCATTTCTGTTCCTCAAACAGGACAGAAATGCGTTTTGTGGGTCGCAATTTACAGTCACTGTGAAAGGTGCTGGGAGCTTGCAGAACACTGTCGGAAGAGCGCTTCTAATCAAGGTACTACCCATTTTGACTGACACAAATCGATTAAATGGTGCAATTTGACCTATTTTGGCCAGTAACATTCGATCGATTTTTATAAATACCGAACATGTGGAGCGGAGTGTCGCCCGCTCCCCATGTTCAGTATTTCTGGGCTTGGGTGTTACAGGGGTGTCCCCCGCTTCCTCGAAATTGAAAAAAGAAAAAAGAAAAAAACTAAAAAGGGACCCTGCGGTGTTGGATCCTGCTCATGTTAGAGAGATGGATCTGACACTGCAGAGTTGCTGGGGAAGCGGCAGCGATGAAGCAATTAAGTAGCGGAGGTGGTGGGGTGGTGGTGAAACGTACATTTTGGGTTGTTTGGCTGAAGTGCAAACCAATTTGCAGCGAAATTGACTACGGTCAATTCCGTCGCAAATAATTACACTTTGGTAAAAACAATCCAGAACTCTATTCAAGGCAGCTGGCTAGCGCACAATTTGCACTACAGCTCAGCCCCGTGGAAATGCGTAGGTCACCTTTGAGAATATGGTGACCTGTTCATTTTCAAAAATGGGTTTTCTAAATATCTAAAAATAGCATATCCTCTGCCGTATTTTTAAATGCCCCCTTATTTGAGGATCTGGGTCAAATTCTACATTTCTTTTTAAATGGTCACACTATGAGAAGGAAAGGAGAGCGAGGGAGAGTGATGGGTGGGATGTGACATGATAGGCAACAAAGCAGTGGGTCAGAGGAGGAAGCGCTGCACAAGAGAACAGAGACAGCAGTAATGCAGTGGGCCAGAAATTTGAGAGCGAGCGGAGGTACAGAAAGTAGAGGGAGCGCGTGGTCAGGGGGAGCAGTGAGCCAGAAAGCAGAGAGGAAGCGGTTGATCGGAAAGAGGCAGTGAGCTGCACATTGGGAAAAAGGATGAGGGAAGAGTGCGATAGAATGGGAGAAAGGATGCAAGATGCAGAAGCAGCACAAAAGATTAAAGGACTGTATATTGCGGAAGGAATTGTAGAGTGTAAGTGTGAGTTGGGAGTATGATTTGGAGTGTGGCAGGGGCTGCAGAGTGCACATTGTGAGTTGACAGTGTGATATAGCACATGAGCATTTGTATGACCGAGTGAGAGGTTCAGGAATGCAAGTTGTGATGGGGAGTTGGTGAGATGTGCAATGTGTGTTGGTGAGAGAGGTGTGTGGGTGTTTGGGGGATTGGAGAACATAGAACGGGCATATTTCCAGCATTACAACGGATAATGATTTATTTAGTTAACACTATTAAATAGGCATGCAAATTAAACTAGAAATGTAGCCAAAACAAAAACTGTTCTGCCAACCCAGAGACATCTGTGTCTCTTCCTTTAAATCAATAAAAAAGATGCATTATAATGAC
Organism: Ambystoma mexicanum; assembly: GCF_040938575.1. NCBI lineage: Eukaryota > Metazoa > Chordata > Amphibia > Caudata > Ambystomatidae > Ambystoma > Ambystoma mexicanum. The sequence goes on from NC_090923.1 coordinate 837,769,195, forward strand.
ACCCTGGCTCTCTTGTAGCCTTGAACTCTGACTCTTTTCTGCAACGTGGCAATCTTACACCCTCCAGTTAATACAAAATGTCCCGCAAAAATGCAAAATTTGCCATTTCATGCCGCAATATCCTGGAGGGTGTGATTAGTTTGGGTTGAGACTCTTGAAGAATTGCCTAAAATATATTTGCACTCTCTGACCCTCTTCTGTTACAGATTGGGGATCCTTACTTGTTGAATATTCCTTTAGGCCAATAGTTTAATGTATATAGAGAGAGAAGGGGGTTTCTCCTAGATATCTTTCTTTTGTACTTTAAAGACATTTTTTTCCACGCTGTTTGGTGCGTTTTTTTGTTGCTTTTATTTGTGAAAATGTTTTTTTGTTCTTGAATTTGTGGTACACATTACAGTACATCCGGGGCTCTTATATCCCCATGTTGTCAGCCGACACATGTTTCGACCCATAGGTCTTTATCAAGGCTGATTCATATTCAAAACCATGTAAGGTGACAATTGTTACATTAATGTGACATTCATTATTTAAGATGAGTGCAGAGTGCATGGTGTTGGGTGATAGTAATGTGTTTGGAATTACATCATATATTTTGTACATATTACAATGAATTTAAACATCATAGCCCATTGTGCAGGCAGGAGGAGAGAGAAGGAAGGAGAGAAAAGGTTAGCAAGAAGGTTGGGTGGGTTCAGGTTCAGTCATGTGTGGGTATATAGGCCTCTTACCTATTGGTTCTGGCACAGTGCCCCCTGTGGCGTCCTGGTAGAGAGTAATGGATCGGCTTGTCCTGTACATACAGTGGCTCCTGTTGGGCCCTGTGAAAGGGGGGATAGTGGGTTGCAGTGGGTCAGGTGGTGCTAATTGGTACATGGTACTTAGTAGAACCGTGCCTCGTGGGGGTGGAGCTTGGTGCTAGTTTCTTTGACTTAAGTATGGGCCATTGTCTTGATGGCATGGCGTGATGTGTGTTGGGACACAGTTTTGGGTGTGCAGCGCGTGGTCACCGGAATTTACTAATGGTTCTGTCTTACTTTATAAGGCTGACTTATAGGTAAGAGGAAGCGCTTGGCTGATTTCAAGGTCCATGCAGGGATATTAGCTGTTGCTACTGTGGTAGCGCGGCCGAGCTTTAAAAGAATTCTGTGAGTCACCGACCATCTTGTCCCATCCCCAAAAGATGCATACTCATTTCATCATAATTTATTTAGTTAATAACATAAATAGACAAGAGCGGAAGCTTTGTTATTCAGCACCTTATTAACTGAAACACTCTTTTAACCAAAATCTCTTATTGCTTGTAATAGTATAGTATAATTCTGGTTAAGGAAATGCTGATAACAAAGTACTGAGGTCAGATAACTGAAGCTCTGGATGAAACATTGCTGGTAAACAGAGAAAAGGCTGGCCTCTTTGCTCTATCTCTCTGCTCCCTGTTCCAAGATAAACCTATATTTGTTTACCAAGCATATCTGATTATCTGGCACAGTGGGTTCTCGTTAGTGTCAGATAATCATGCTGTAACTGTGTTAATGTTGTAATACAGAAAATAGATACTCGGGTCCACGTGCAGCTTTACAATGGACACCAAGTGACCTGGCATTGCCTAGAACATAATCCTTGGGCGAAGAAAGCCAGAGCACAATTTACACAGGCAGAAAGGCAGGCATGTTGATGCGTCAGCCGAGGGGATTGGCCCAGCCCTGGTCGAGTTACTGCTGGCTAAGGGAGCTGTGATACGTAACATGCTCCCCTTTGTGCTTCAGATCTTGGGCCATTGAACGCAATGCTACGCAGCATGTGTTGTATAAAGTGGGAAGCAGGCTGCAGCCCCGAGAAACCGTTGCAATATGTTTAATTTCGCTAGTTAACTCGTTTTCTTTTACATGGCAAAACACATTGCAAAAACACATTTAAAGTCGCTACTGCTCAAACTTTAGCTTGCTTTGCCAGTGCTAAATTGCATGCAACAAAGAAAACACTTAATTGAGACATGATAGACTTAGCATTACTGAGAAAACAGGCCGTTCCAACCTAACTGCTTCAATCAGGGTAGGTTGTCTGTGTCCCAGTATTTGTATGCATGCCTCGCTTTTCTAGTCAGCCAACATTTCTCCTTCTAACTCCCCCCATCACTTGCACTCTGTGCAACACCACATACGTTACTTTGACTGTGTACATATGTTCCAGAGCATCAGAGATTCTTCGAGTGGTACATTTCAAAGGCTGAGATCTACTATGTCAATCTATTCATTTTACAAAGATGTAGATTCTTCAATTTTCTGAGCACCAGTGTTCACCTCTAAATCTGAGTAAAATGCGTAGCCTCTTCACTGTTCCGCTTGAGTTGATAGTTTTATTTAATCTGGCAGTCTTTCAGTCAAAGATTAATAAAGCAATATGCCCGGAGCGGCGGGGGCATTACCGTCTCAGGTAATGCCCCGGGGCCCATAGTTATAGCCCCAAGCGAAACAAGGGCCTTAACGAAGGCCTCAGGGCATTACCCGCCGCGAGGGGCATATAGCTATTAGTAACCCGGCCTGCAATAAAAGACAAAGAAAATGGCTGCTGGGAAAGGGAAAACCTTTCCATGGCGGCAATCGGGAGTGGACGTGCTGGAAACAAAAGTGTTCCCAACGCGTCCGCTCCCGAAAAAATAAAGAAGGTAAGTGGGGATGGGAAGGCAGAAGGGAGGGGAAGGAAAAAAAATAAATAACGTACCGCGGTCTCCGGCGGGGGATGATGGAAACCTCTAGCTGCGTGGAGGCTCGGAGCGGGGATGGCCCCGCTCTGAGTCTTCACACGCCTGGAGACTGCCATCCTCCCCCACCGGCGACCAAGGGATAGAAGGTAAGTGGGAAGTGGGGTGGGGAGGGCAGGGAGGTGGGAGGTGGGAGGGGGGAGGAAAAGGGGAAAAAAATTATCCAAAAGCCTTACCTGAGTCCCCGGCGGGGGACAAAGATAGCCTCTCAGCCGTGAGGAGGCTCGGAGCGGGGATGGCCCCGCTTCGAGTCTCCTCATTTGCTGAGGGGCTGCCACACCCCCCGGCGAGGACAAGGTGGCTGGAATCCCACCAAAGAATCAAAGGATTCTCGGCCGGGTAATGCCTCGGCGAGGGTCAATCAGAATGGCTCTTTCATTCTGATTGTGCCCTCGCCCGGTACTAATAGCTCTTATAGATGATACTCTCTTGATTTTGCCTTTTCCAAATCTTGCCAGTTTATTTTTATTCAAATGTTATGGTTTTTGATTGTTATGTGCTTTATTGCTGCTCTCCTTTGAGGAAGGGGGAACACAGTGCAGAGGATTACTCCAATGGCGTCATGGGCGATGTTGGTCTGAGGCTGCGGTGATGATGGGACGCCATGCGCAGAAGGACAATCAGCTTTCCTCTCTGCTGAGTGCTATGCAGAAGAGGTGCATTCTTAGGTGTGTTTGGAATTTCAGGAAGTCTCCTTCAATTGGAGCATTACTTTTGAAGTATCATTCACCAAAATTAACTCTGGAATTGGAGCAAATACCAAAAAGGTAGCATGGCCCAACCAGGTGCAGTCAGTTTACATAATTTGTTATACTCACCCTTTTGAGAAGTTTCCAGTAATAACTTCACGTGTTATTCTGTCTTTTTTTAAATGTCTTATACGTTTATATTTTTACTTATGTTATATTAAATGGTTGCACTTGCAAAACACATTTGGTTGCATAAAATGCCAACAGACCAACATTGATTCAAACCACGATTCCTAATTGTTTTCAACTCATATGTCTTTTTTGGATTTGGCAAAGGTTTGTGGCGCACGCCACACATTTCACATTTGCCAAAAAAGAGAGAGAGGGACATGGGGCTCTGAAATGAGAATATCTGGTTGGCATAGCAAGCAGCAATGCCACGGAATGAAATGGCCAACTCACAAAAATTGCCTTTTCCAAACTCCTCTGCTGTAGTAACCAATCAGGAGCTGCCTAACAAGATTTGCTCCAATCAGCAGCTTTGTAAGAAGCAAGTTGGGTGCCTGGCTTTCCAGCTGCAGAGTGATTTAATTTTGGATTATGTTTCATGGACAGTTGGGCTAATTTTGGGCTACTTTTGACAGCAGATCTGTTTTTTCCCCTCTCGAGGCTGCATTTCTACAAACACCCACCCAAAGCCCACTTTCTCCATCCCTCACTCCCTCCTCCCCACTCCCACTCTTTCTATCCCTACCCACCCAGCCTTCGCATTACTTGACCTGGTTATTTTTGTTTCGGCTACTTTGGGTTACATTTGACACGTCCTTCTGAGGCAGCTTTGTTCTTCATGTTTTTGCCCCCAACCAACTTCCAGCACTCTGTCATACCCAACCCTTTCTACCTCCTCCCACCTTGCCCCCATTCTCTACCCTAACAACTCACATTAATCCCACTCTCTCTACACTCTGGACTCTTTCGTGACCTCTGCGACCTCTGTGACTCTTTCTCTCTCTCTATTCTACCGTCTGGGCCAACCCATTCTGCTGGGCACACTCTTGAGGCCCTGATCTCTTCTGACCTTCCCCTCTCTGTCCCTCTCTCCACTCCTCTCTCCTGGAGTGATCACTTTCTCCTCTCCTCCCACCTCACCCTCCCTACCCCACAGGCAAAGCCACCCTCATCACTGCCATCTTCCTTCTCGGTCATCCGACCCATGAAGCGTGTGTCAGTTGAGGCTTTCGCTGCCACCTTCTCGCCCCCTCTTACCCCCTCGGCTGACTCCCACCCTGACACAGCCCTCTCCACTCTCTACTCTGCTATATCTGATACTCTTGATATCCTTGCCCCTGTTATGAGAATCCGCCTGAAGCCCAAAGCCAAATGTAACTCTTGGTATGACTCGGATCTCGTCACCCTTAAACGCTTGTGCAGGGTGGCAGAGAGGAAATGGCGTGCTTCATGTTCATCCTCTGACAAACTGGCCTGTCGCCTGCTCCAAAGGCAATACCGGCTCTCCGTTCTCACCAAGAAGAGAGCCCTTATCCAAGTCCGCATCACTGCGGCATCTAACAATTCGGCTGAACTCTTTAAAATCTGCAAGGAGCTTGCCAACCCTGCTGCAGTCTCTACCTCTCCTGTCCCCTCCCAGGCCCTCTGTACGGCACTGGCCTCTCACTTCATTTAAAAAACTCAGGACATCCTGTCCTCTCTCTCCTCCCATCACCTCCTCCCCTCTATTCCCTGCCCATCCTCTGGCCCTTCTGCAGCCACCCCTCCTCTCTCCTTCTCTGCCTTTCCCCTTTTTTCTGCTGATGAGGTTTCGAGACAAGTCCGATCTATGAAAGTCTCGTCAACACAGGTCCACCCCTGCTCCTCCAAAACTATTAAGGACCACATCGACTCCTTGGCTCCTGCCCTTGCTGACTTCTGCAATCACTCCTTCGCCTCTGGAGTCTTCCCATCCCCTCTCAAGCACTCCCTTGTGAACCCCCTTCTTAAGAAACCCTCATCTGACCCGTCCTGCCCAGCTAACTATCACCCTATCTCTATCACTCCTTTCCTGGGCAAGCTCCTGGAGAAACTTGCCAGCTCCCAGCTTAATCTCCATGCTGAATCTGTTGGTAGCCTTCATGACCATCAGTCTGGCTTCAGAGCTGCCAGAAGCATGGAAACTGCTCTCCTGAACATCCGTGATGACCTGCTCTCGAACCTTGACTCTAACATTCCATGTGTTCTTCTGCCTTTGATACTGTCAACCATACCATCCTGCTCAACCGTCTCCGTGATAACCTGGGTATCACTGGTCAGGCTCTGGCTTGGCTGACCTCTTTCCTCTCAAATCGACCCTCCCAGGTCCAACTGGGGTCTTTCCTGTCTGACATCTTTTTCTCTATCTGTGGTGTCCCGCAGGGTTCTAACCTCTCTCCCTGGCTGTTCAACCAGTATCTGGCACTTCTCGCCCACCGCATAGCTGCTCTCGGCCCCAACGTTCAGTGCTATGCGGATGATACCCAGCTCATTTTCAGGCTACCCTCGGCCTCCTCTTCTCCGTCCCTCATCTCTGACTGTCTTTCTGCTATTCAGGAATGGTGTGCCGCCAACGACCTCTGCCTTAATGCCAGTAAGACCGAGATTCTACTCATCGGCACACCCACTCCCTTCTTCCCTGCAGCTCTCTGGCCGGCGCCTTTCTTGGCCCTCTTCCTGCTCCTACCTGCAAGGCAAAAAACCTCGGGGTCATCTTCGACTCCACACTCTCCTTCTCTCCTCACATTTCTGACGTTTCTAAGAAGTCACACTACCAGCTGCACCTCCTCAGAGGTATCCTTCCTTTCCTCTCCTTCCCCCAGAAGCTCACTGTCTCCAGAGCCCTGGTTCTCTCGAAGCTGGACTACTGTAGCAGCCTCTGTCTAAATCTGCCTGCCTCTACTCTCCGCCCTCTTCAACTCATCCAGAACAGGACTGCGAGACTTGTCCTTGGCCTCAAGCCCAGGGACCGTATCTCTCCAGGACTGAAATCGCTACACTGGCTCCCTGTGGCTGCGAGGATTAAGTTCAAAACCCTCTGCATTGTCCACAAGGCCTTCTGGGGCCAGGGGCCAAATTACCTTCAACTCTCCCTTCCTAAATATCTTCCTTCTCGAGCACTTCGCTCTTCCGCCTCCAACTCCCTCAGGGTCAGCCGCTTCTCCAAGCAACGAGTTGGGGGAAGATCTCTCTCCGCAGCAGGGGCCTCCCTCTGGAATAGCCTTCATGCCTCCCTGAAACTTGAGGAGAACCATCTCCGGTTCCGGAAGCACCTCAAAACCTTCCTCTTTGCTTCTGCTTTGTCTCTACCTCTCCCCTGCTAAATCACTGAAACTGTACTGTATCAGCAACTGGGCCACTCACCAATCTCGGTTCTTGGCCCAGCCACTCTCCCCTGCACTGCCTTCCTGGCAACCCCTGCACTGCGGGACTGTCTCTGTATCCCTACAGTCCCCCTTCCCAGCACTTGTCTGCACTTATCTTGCACTTGCCATCAGCTGGCCCTTATTATTTATCTTGTTCATTACTAACCCTGTACTGCACTTTTCCCTCTCCCTTTCCCCCTTGCACTTTTTCCCGTCCCCCCTACCCATGCACTTGCGCGATCTGAATGACACCTGGCCTAGTAGGATCGTTGTCTGTCTCCCCTTGTTCCCCCCTCCCTGCCTCGTTGCGCCTTGAAACACTTGTGTATAGGCGCATTACAAATGCCATATCATTTCATATCATATCATATCATACACCCACCCGCCTCCCGCTCTCTCTGCCCTCACTTTCTCTACCCTGAGCCACAGCTACCCACCCTACCCCCACTCTCTCTACCCCCACTTTCTATACACCCACCCTACCTCCAATTTCTGTTCCCAGATCCATCCTAACCCCACTCTCTCTACCTCGAAACACTCTCTCTACCCCACCCACCTTACACCCACCCTCTATACCCCAGCCTCTTTACCCCACCTTCACTGCCCCCCACTAACCCTACCCCCACTCCCTCTACCCCCAACTATGTACCCTACCCCTACGCTATCTACCCCGCCCAGCCTACCCCCACACTCTCAACCCCCACTCACTGTAACCCCACTCTGCTCCCTCCTAACCACCTTAACTCCACTCTCTCAACCCCTACCTACCCTACCCCCATTTACCCTACCGTCACTCACCCTAACCCCACTCTCTCTACCATATCAGACCTTATCCCCACTGACTCTACTTCCACCCTCTCTCTTCCAAACCTGCACGCTCTCTACCCCACCTTCTCTACCCCCACCCACCCTACCCCCATTCACCCTACACCCACTCTCTTTACTTCACCCTAACCTGCTCTCTATCCCCGCCCACCATATTGCTACTCTCTCTACCCCCACTCGCCCACCCTAACGCTGATCTCCCCCACCCTGTTCACCTACCCCCACTCTCACTAACCCCACCCATGCTATTCCCGCTCTCTCTATCCCACCCACCCACTCTACCCCTGCTCTCTCTACTGACATCCACCCAACCTACCCCCCACTCTGTCTCATCCACCCACCCTGCCCCAGCTCTCTCTAGCCCCAACCACCCATCCTAACCCTGCTCTATCCACCACCATCCACCCTACACCCACCTACCCTACTCTTACCCACCCTGCTCCCAGCCTCTCTACCCCCACTCCCTCTACCCCCACCCTCCTACCCTAACCCCACACCCTCTACCACCTCACCCACCTATCCTACCCCTACTCTCTCTACCCTGAGTCACACACCCTACCCACAATCTTTCTACCTCCACCCTCGTTGTCCCAACCCTCTCTTCCCCAACCACCCTACCCCCACTCTCTTTACTATCACCCACCCGCCCTAACCCCACTTTCTTGACCCCCATTCACCCACCCTACCCCCACTCTCTCTACCCACACCCACACTAAGCCCGCTCTCTCTACCCACATCCACCCTACCACCAATCACCGTACCCCTTCCCCACCCTAGCCACACTCCCTCTACCACCTCCCTCCCACCATACCCAACTCTCTCTTTACTGATTACCCAATTCTCTTAACCCCTACCCACCCAACCCTTCTCTCTCTACCCCATCCACCAAACCTGCCCCCTCTCTCTCTAACCGCACCCACCCTGCCCCCTCTCTCTACCACCAACCATCCTACTCCCCTCTCTCTCTCTCTACTCATCCCTACCACCTCTCGTTACCCCTACCACCCACCCTACATCCTTTATCCATTGCCCACCCTACCCCTTCCTACCTGCTCTATTCCCCTACCCACCCATCCTACCCCCTCCCCATCCCCTCTCATCCTTCCTCCCACTCTCTTGCTTTATTTCTTACCCTCTCACTCTCACACTATCTCACTCATATTTCATCTTGCCCATCATTGATAACACACTCTATCAATGGTTTCCTCCCTGCACCCTGGTGCCTATGCATGCAAAATGCAAAGTATAGCAGTAAACGCCAAAACTATTGGCCTTTCCAAAGCTTGTTAATATGTGTCATCAGATTGTTGTCATGGCATTTCTAATATTTTCACTACTGCATGTATTATAAGGACGGATTGCATTCAAAGGTCAACCAAATGGCGAGTCCAAAAGGTATGTCTCATTATTAAATAGTTGTCTGCAAGGCGGATGTCCCTGTATTGTGTCTGCCTAATATGGTATAAATTGTTTTGCTTGGTTGGGTCATCCAGTATGCACCAGCTGTTAAATTTGATAAATAAAGTGCTTACAAACTTTTAGGGTAGTTATAGACAGTTTTATTTATGTTTGCTTTGGGTTCAATCAGAGTGTGTCTCAATAATTAAGAGTTCTTTTATTCTCAAATGTCACTTGGATTCAGTGAGATTTTTGATTCAATTTGATTCTTTTTCAAATAGTTATTGATTTTTCTCTATCTTCTTTGGACGGTTCACAGTGGTTTAGAGTTCTTTTGATCTCAAATGTCACTTACATTCACTGAGATTTATGATTCAATTTGAATATTTATCAAATATTGTCCTTTGTGATTCCATTAAAGTAGTTCTCAATTAGGTTGTTTCTATTGTTCTCAAACCTCTTACAAAACAATGGTTTACCAATGGAGGTATTCCTCCATTAATTTCAAACTTCTACACGTGTTTCCCCACTGTGTCTTCGGTGGATCATCAGGGGGATTTGCTGTACTAATGCTTGATTAGCTGCTTAATGGGGATTTCTAAAGAGGAGAGAGAAATTGTCTAGTCTCAATAATAATGATAATAGTATAGTTGTATTTATGACAAGAGAGAACTTCTTAATGTTCTCAATGTACAGTGCATGGTATAGCTTAGAAGGAGTGTAAATGATTCACCCATTTGTAAATTTCCTATTGGGAAAGCAGTACATTTCCCTTGTGATATGGCTTTTGTGCAAATGTCTTGCTTTAGAAAATGGCTCCTGTAAGCATGTGAATATATTTTTAAATCACAGGATCCTAGATCAATTAAAGGGTGCATAGTAGTTGTTAATACAGATTTTCAAAGGTTTCAAAAAAGGGGGAGGGAGTTTCATACCTCAAATGGAGCTTGCGTTTGGCTACAATTGTTCAATTTTGTTGAAAATGAGTGCTTTGCGTTTATGGTCGAGCGTTTCAAAATGGCCACTCAATTTGAACGGCAGCACAGTGATGCCATCGCGTCACGGTGCGCGATGATGTCATTGCGTCGTGCTGTGAGTCAGCCTTTTTGTATTGGGAATGTGAGAACAACGTAGCTATGGTGAAATGGCTGTATTTATGGTGTATCCATACATAATCATCAACAGATTATGCTTTTTCTCTGTAATCCCTAAGATCTTAAATCTTATTGCTAAATATGTTAATAATTATACTCAGAGAGTATATCTAGATGCTTCCGGTGAGATGGTCATAAACTGGCAGTGGCCTATATTATGCCAACATTATTATAAATAGTTACACATTTTGTTGTCTTGATGTAAACCGGTATTGCAGGTGTTCATTAAATCCATTTGGCTTCTTTCCTTCTCAATAATAGTTCTTTGTTTACACATCTGCGTGGCAAATTAACATTCTTTATTACAAAAAAGGAAATTTGTTCAGAGTTGTTGTCCGGGTGTTCCATATTAAAATGGTTGGCCATTGGGTATTTGGAGTCCTTGACTTTTATGGCCCTCAAATGTTGCATTTTTATGTTTTAGTTTCCGTTTCCAATCCAGACCGAGCAGCATTAGTCCGCCTTCGCTTACCAGTGATTCTACGTGCTACGTGCTACAAAAGTACCGCGCGGTGTGCGGAGCAGTGTGTCTTCTGAGGAGTGAGGACAGGACTCTGCTGGTTACACTCTGATTTTCTTTCCAGTCCGCCTTTGCTTACCAGTGATTCTACGTGCTACGTGCTATAAAAGCACCGCGCAGGTGCGGAGCGCGGCGCGGTGTGCGGAGCAGTGTGTCTTGTGTCTGGTGTTGGGAGTTGGGTTGGATTGGAGGTAAGATACTACCCGGTCCGCCTCCCTCAACCCCGCTGCCACTCACCCATCATAGATGGCTCCAATATCATCCACGGAGGACGATATCAGCCGACGTCTACGCAGTCGCAAACAGGCCAAGACCTACATCCAGACTATCAAGACCTTACAAAAGTGCCTGATAGGGCCCGGAAATGCGAGAAAGGGCTTTCAACAGCAGCTACCCCCGCCAGTAGGGAAGGAGCCCTGCATAAAATTTCCTCGGGCGTGCTCCCCTCTCCCGCTCCCTCGGGATCCCGTCGGACGAAGAAAACTGGGTGGGCAGGGGCGCCAGAAGACACTGTTTCATCCAAAAACTCCTCACCATCGGTGGCTAGTACGAACAGCCCATCTAGCCCATCTAGCCCGGTTGCAAGAAGGTCCTCTATGCCCGGTCCGATCACCGTCTCGACGAGTGATTCCTCGCCGGAGGCCGTCGGAGGACGGTCGCGGCTGGGATCTGATCGGCCGGGCTCAACGACTCCAAATCAGCTGCACAAAAGCCTTGACAAGAACAATCACCCCGATCATTACGACCTTTCGGTGGGCTCGTACGCTTCACCGCGCCAGCTAAACAGCCCAGACCAGAAGACCGAGAGAAATCTAAAGGACCCGTTGGCCAGCGTACCAGCAGCAGCCGAGACTGGGCAAACGGACACCCGTCCCATAGCTACTACAGTTCAGATCCAAGTACATCACACAGGACTCTCAAGGGGGTCGCATTATTACAGGCCGAAACCTACCACCCGAAAAATTAGTCCGATTGACTCGTGGGACACTGAATCGGAGGACGAGGTCTTTGCGCCTAACACACAGCCGGAGGTGTCGGAGGTGTCGGAGGTGTCAGAGGTGGATGCCGAACCAAAAGCGGCTAGCACCACGGACCCCGAGTCGGCCAAAGACCCCCAAGTCAACACCGAGACCTCAAGGTCAAAAGTGGCGAGTGAACCTCCAGTCCAGGATCGGGACTCAGTTATGAGAACTCGTACACCAAACCCGGCTGTAGGCACGCCTCCAGTTGGGATCGAAGCACAGCTGAGTGACACTGAGCAGCAGGGACAAGCCCCTAAGAAATCACTTCAGGTCCCAAAGACTCTGTTCAATAATGGGAGCTCAAATCAGAACCAAACAATGGGGAAAACTAGGTCAAAGAAACAGAAAAAATTCACTGCAAAGTCCCAAGGGGAGCACAAAGGCAGTTTCAGTTCGACGAACCTGAAAACTCTCAAGGAATATTTTCTGAAGCAACATAAAAGAAAATTAGGCCAAGAACCTGAACTGTCAGACGCGGAAATCTTGGAGGCTATCCAAGATAACTCACCATCGAGCAAAGCCAGAAAAAACGACTCAACTCTCCAAGGGCGAATACAGACGGCACCACCACGCGAAAAACTCGGCACCGCACCATCGCGGGGCTTAGATTCAATGAGACCAACACCACCAAAAGTCTTACATCAAGAAATAAGCCAACAGGACTCGCCTGAAAAGGAAGCAGATCTTGCCAATAAGTTAGTCGAAGACCCCCCAAGTCCGTCAAAGACATCAAATGCAACTCTTCCAAACCTTTCGACCACCCCAAGCTTACCTAAGCCGACCCAAAAATTCCGCTTCAACCAGCAGATAGATAACATCGCGTGGACCCGGCCACATATTCAAGGAAACCCGAATCAAATGTTAGAAAATCTGCCGCAGGCAATACATCCCAATACATTAACTTCAGAAAGAAGGCTCTCGGAAAGATTCACGGTACTCCAGGGTTCCAAAGATTCAAATACCCCGCTTAAAAACAGATGCCCTACTAATGCATCAATCACGTCGGAAAGTGACTCTCCCTTGAAAAAGAAAAAAGACCTTCTGTCGGTGATGTCGGCATTCTCAATCGCCTTAAATCCCTTTGGAAAGCTGTATGAATCGATACATGAGGCCTTGAAAGACAATACGTCAGTGATCAGCGAACTAAAGGACAAGCTGATTTTTGTTGAAGGCTATCTAACAGCCACTGAAAGAAATTCAAACTACATAAATGCAAAATTAGAGGAAAAAATTGACAATCTGACCACAGAACTGCAAAAGAGAGGTGGTCTTTCAAACAAAAGCATAGAACTCTTGACGAAAGCCACACAGACCACCCAGACTGAGAAGAACATAGAAGTAGGCCCTATCTTCGCAAAAATGCCCCCAAAGACCAAACTGCATTCGGTCACAGCAGTGCTACTGTCCCTGCCAAAGTCTTTACCCAGGGGGAAGGCGAAAGAAAAGAGAAAAAACTGCACTAAAGTGTCCGTGCTCCTATGTGCTGAGGAATCACCGCCAGAAACTTCGCCTACACGGAGCTCTATTAGGGGAACGGAGATGTCACTAAACCAAGGGGAAGCTGCTAAAAATTCAACGTCTATAAACTTGGAGCAGACGGATATGGCAGACACACCTAGAATAAGTGTGGACTCAAACTCATCCTCAGACCTGCAAAACATATCACAGTATTCAAATGCTAGGGAACTAGATTCACCATCTCCGACGAAGCGAAGTGACCTACCAAAACAGTCCCAAGAAATCCACCCACAAGATCTTGACCCTACCCAGGAAGGGGGGAAAAAAAGCATGACAAGGTGTCTAGCGACTACACTGACCAACGATTACGCTCAAACTCCCTGTGTACTGCACTAGAAGCTTTAAGAAATCTAAAGAATACAAATGAAAATTTTAAACACGAGTCACGAAAAGATCAAGACCAAAAATACAACAGATCACATCACGCCAATAGACTGCGACTTCATTCTAGGAAGGAGCCGAGACGTTTCCAGGAGGCTGTCGCAAATAAAGACAGAAAACTCGAAGGGGCACTACTCTTCAAACTGGAACAAATTTCGGCCAAGGACAGCTACCTGGTTCTAAATCGCAGAACAGTCTTAAATAGACTGGGAAAAATAGACAAGCTCCGTCACCTAAGATCGGACGACTTAATATTGGTCGAACCTTACCATCGTGAACATAGAGCGAAAGCTTACCTCCACATAAGAAGTAAAGTAGTGATGGAGCTCACAAGGGAAGTCCAAAAAGACCTTCACAAACTGGGCCTCAAACTACATCTCCTCCAGAAGCCACCAAAGGACAATCCTGACAGAACGAGAGACAAAAGGGAATGCTCAAACCAGGGCATGGAACGACGGAGAGAAAGATACGCACAGAAGACCCCGAGAAGTGAAAACCTGACATATGGCACCGAACGGCGATGGCGATATAACCGAACTACTCCACCCATTACCAGTCCAGGCAAAAACCATGTTACATTAAAAACCCAATAAAATCAGGAGAAAAGAGATCAAAGAGAGTCTAGGACTGAAAATACAAGAGAGATTAGATCCAGAAAAGAACTGATTGCGCCATCTGCACCCAAACCATGGAGATGGATCACGGACACCTTCTCTCGAAACCAAAAGAAATAGCAACAAACACAGGGACCGAATTCCACAAAGAAGCTCAATACCGGTCCCTCAAATCTTCGAACAAAGAGCACCCTACACATGGCATCCTGGAATACGAGAGGGTACCGGCACCTAACTAGGCCAAGTGATGTAAACCTGAGCACTTTCGAGCTGATATGCTTACAAGAAACATGGTTGGTTCATAAGCCCTCCATGGACGGCTATGTAATAGAAGCCTCTGCAGCATCCAAGTCTATCCTAGGCCGCCCCTCTGGAGGCGTACTAACAGCAATCTGTCTAGGCTCCAGGATCACACCCAAGGGAAAAATAGCAGAGGCCTACGGAATGCTAACTACGCTGACTTCATGGTTTCACCAAAATCAAACCAGAGACGTTTGGATAAACTCGGAACTAGGCATAATAATTTTGTATTGGAACCCGGCTAAAACTAGTACTACTGAGTTCTGTACCATGGTTGCCAACCAAATTGATGACCTGACGGTGGAGCGAAAAGTTCCAAATATCATAATCTGTGGCGACCTGAACGCCAAATGCGAAGGAAAAATGAAAGACGAACAAAGTCCCAAATCAACGATGGATGAAAGAGGACGGGCATGGTGCCTCCTAATGAAAATGAGAAAGTTCCATAACGTGTCATCTCTTCGAGACCAAGGGTCCCGAATTCCAACGTGGGAAAGATTGAGTTCGGCCGCCACTCTGGATTATATTTTTATCACAGAAGGGCTGATACCTTATTTCAGCGACTTCACAGTTATAAAAACAAAGGAAAGTGATCACAATCTTCTCAAAATGTCGTGGAACGGGACAGCTGTAACAAGATCTCTTTACCCAACAGCCATTGAGTCAAACCTGAGACAAAACAGACTTTGCCTAACATCCGACAATGTAAGATCCTTTGCGTCCAATATTTCCATGAAATTTGCTCAAGCAAGGGATGAGAAATGCGACAAAAGACCGGAGTACGTCTCCCTCCTGGCCCCCCACAAAGTGAACTATGCGGGGAAAAATCCCGGTCAGCCCACGCACACGCACTCATTCAATAAAGAAGTGGCGACAAAAAGGCAGAGAGTAAACAAACTAAAAAAAATGGCTCTAAAAACAGACTCCCCAGAAACCTGGACCGCATATCTATCAGAATGTAGGCTCTACAAATCGTGGCTAAAACAGCAGCGACTGCAAATGTACCAGAACGATGCCGAAGCAATGCTACACACTTGAGCTACAAGAAACACTCGTGACTTTTGGTCGCTATTAAAATCAATAAATGGACAAAGGGCAAATTCACTCTCTAGCTGCGTCCCTGAGCAAAAGTGGATCCAGCATTTCACGGAGCTATACCGCAGTCCCTCAACCTCATCTCTGTCGCAAGCAGCTCTCCCTGATTCTCCATGGATCCCCTTATCATCTACCGACGACATTAGGGAAGTGATCATGAATCTCAAATCTTCGAGTGCCCCGGGGCCAGACGGCCTGACGAATACCGACCTGAAGAAACATCCACTGGCGTGGGCACGAGCTATTGGTGAAATATTCAATCAAGCCCAAAAAATCAAACAAATTCCCAAAACCTGGACAGAGGCAGTACTGGTGCCCATCTACAAAAAAGGCGACAGAAGTACCCCAGCCAACTACAGACCCATAGTCTTACTTGATATCATAGGGAAGATTTATGCGTCGCTGCTACTACGCCGCTTTAAGGACTGGGCAAGCTCCTCCTCAGCAGCCGACATCTTCCAAACAGTCCAAGAGGCTGCACGCATCAAATTACTGCGCCACAACAAATTTTGAGAGAATTTGAGTTGTTGCCAAAAATTACAAGATTTATTTATTAATAGCCCCTTATTTGATGACACGTGTTTCGGCACAATCCATGTGCCTTCCTCAGATCAGGGCAATATCTATTTAATGCCGCGAAATTATATAATTAAGGATATGCAAAAAGTCATGACATGACAATACAGCAAAAAACCCCATTGGGGTGAAACAAAAAACAAAAATGAAAATAAAAATATTAATATTGTGAAATCATAGGTTTTACACCATTAACAAAAACACAAAACGACACAAATGGAACATTCATTATATGATAATATAGATCATATCCCGTAACATTACGTGACAGTCATATAAGATTCCAAAACAGCAGATCAATTAAAGTCAGAACATACCATTCGGTCGTCGAGGTTTCATACGAAGAGGGTGGAAATGGGGGTGGTAGATAATTGAAATTATGGGGAGGAGAAGAGGATGGGAGAGAGAAAAGAGAGAAAAGACATCCCGATTAGACAGTATACATTAAATAATACTACGAGGATATGTTCGGTGGGAAAAAAAAACCCAAATGGGTACAGATACCTTACCCATAAACTTATTTCTCAGCTACACATTAACGTAGTTTTCAAATGAGTCCCATCAGACTCTATTCTTCTTCTGAAAGTGGAGGTAAGAGATAGAGGTCTATTTTGTGTATCAGTGTACTTTGACATTACAGCCATTTGATTTAATCAGATATAGTGTGCCCAATTCATAAGTATGGTTACATTCTAATACCGGTTAGTTTAGATGCCACAATGTTTGCCTCTAATCACCAATGTATTCGTTTTCACAGTGCCTATGCACAATTATTTGAAAGTTATATACATGTTCTTAAACTCATTGTAACCATGCTCTATCTTGGCTCGCGTGTGTACCACTGTACGGGTACAGGAAAAATAATGTGGTCACATTCTAATACCGGTTAGTTTAGATGCCACAATGTTTGCCTCTAATCACCAAAGTATTCGTTTTCGCAGTGCCTAAGCACAATTATTTGAAAGTTATATACATGTTCTTAGACTCATTGTAACCATGCTCTATCTTGGCTGGCGTGTGTACCACTGTACGGGTACAGGAAAAATAATGTGGTTGCACCCGTGTAGGGGGGAGGGGGGGGATCTGTTTTCCACCCATAATGCGGACCCTGTGCTCATTTGCGTAATAAGGGGTGTGCTTGAAAGCCCCGTTAGGGCTTACCTGAAAGTGTCAGAATTCCTGCATCACGCGTCGGAGTGTCAGAGTAAAAGTCGCCATACTGTTTCCTTTATTTAAAGAACGCTGCTGTAGTAATCTTAATGGTCCTACCTCTATTTTCATCCTGTCACAGCTATCGGCCATGTTTTAAGAGTAACACGTACTGTTTCCTTTGTATATAGAATATTGCTATGGTGATCTTAATGGTCCCACCTCTATTGTCTTCCTGTCACAGCTATCGGCCATATTTAAAAGTAAAAAAACCCTTGTTGTTGCCCATAAGTACGTATGTTATCGCAAGGGTAATTTGGGTCCTTCAAAATTGCGTTCCTCAGGTATATTGAGAAACATTTACCTTATTACCCGATTTAGTTAAAATGCCTGAATTAATATTCCTATAATGGCGGTAGTCAAGATACACGTTATCCAGATGGGCTCATAGAGGAGTGTTCACTCCTCCAGAGGCATTATGGTAGATGAAGTCATGTACCGCTCTGGAATCAGGGCAGTCATGTAAAAAGCCTTGCAGACTAATTCATAATACTGAGTCTGGTGTTCCTCGTGAAACCTGTTAATGTTACTAGTTTATTGTCTTCCTGTCCCAGCTATCGGCCTTACGTTCCTGTGGTACATTGAGAAGTCATATACCTAATTACCTGATTTAATTATAATGCATAAATTTATATTCCTATAATGACGGTAGTCAAAGAATACCCGTTATCCGGACGGGCTCACAGAGGAGTGTTCACAGGCTTCCAGAAGGGAGCTGGGACGGCGATCAATCTGCTAATCTTGAACATAATCAAAGCAAAAGCAAAGAGAGGAGCACCGAAGGTCCACATGGCAATGGTGGACCTTTCCCAGGCCTTTGACTTAGTAGATCGGGGAAAACTGTGGAAAAAGCTACCTACCTGGAAATGTCCGGCTCCGATTCTTGCACCGATAATGGCACTTCACGCAACCACTTCGCTCAGAGTCCGCCTAAACCAGCAAGGAGTACTTTCGGATCAGATCTTCACACAACGCTGTGTAAAACACGGCTGCCCCCTGGCCCCAGCCCTGTTTATTGCCTTCATCGGGGACTTCCAAGACTCGGAAAAAACACTAAGATCTTTTCCCTCTCAAGTGGGCACATCGAAAGTCTCAATACTCTGGTACGCAGATGACCTGATCTTGATGGACCAGACTGCGATTGGCCTCCAAAGACAACTAACAAATCTGTCCAAATACATGGAAGAAAACAACCTCCAAATTAACAAAAACAAAATGAAAATCTTGTCCTTCTCAAAAAACGCAAAAGAAGCCAAGATAAGTCCCAGCTGGTTCCTTGAGGAAACAAAAATCGAAGTGGTCGATGAATTTAAATATCTGGGCGTGCAATTAGACAACTATCTGAATGAAAACTCACTTCAAGCCTCACTATGGGCAAAAATGAGAAACCTAACAGCCCAATCTCGAGCAGTAGACAGAAAATTCGGCAAGTTCTCATGGACACCTGTACTACAATTCTACAAAACCAAGGTAGTCCCTGCAATAACATACGGCATGGCAGCCAATCTAAACCTACCTGAGGAATTCTGGTCGAGACTTGAAGGCTATCTTTGGAAATCGGTTTTGGGTCTTCCAGCTTCAGCCCCCATGCCAACCATTCGTCGCGACCTTGGCCTCCAATCACTAGCCTCGGTAGTACTCCAAAGTGCAATTCTACTCTACAGAAAAATACGGACTTCTGACACCCTCCCGATCTTTCGAATAGTAGAAGCTGAATTGAACAAAGGAACCTGCTTACCTCTAATGAATTGGGCAAAAAAAATTGAGGAAAAACTAGATGAAGTCCTCTGCAGCAAAGACCTCCTCATCTCAAACCCTGGACGAGTCAAGCTAAAACTTTCACAACAAGACTGGATACATACCAACGAAAAAATACTCCAGTATAAATCTCTAAAAGATCTGCCACCTACTCACAACCGGCCAAAGGTCCCGCTGAGATACTGTGAAAAATTCCCTGAGAAAAAGCTGAGAAAATTACTCATGCAGGCCCGCTTAAACCTACTTCACACTAGAGAAATCCTGGCCACCAGAGCACTTACAGAAACATCAAACTGCCGGGTTTGTGGCCTAGCTGACCAAATAGAGTCAGTCCGACATATCCTCACCTCCTGCGCAGGACTCGCGGCAGAAAGGCGGGCTCACCTGGCACCACTCGTCACCTGCCCTACGACACTTGATGAAGAAACAATATGGTTTCGACTGATTGCGGGTGATTCTACGAGATGGTCTAGGGCGGCAGCCAAAGTTCTCGAAGTAGCCCTTGCGAAAGCAAGTGCTCTTGGCCCTGCTTCTTCCATTTCGTCAAAGCTGACGCCCGAACCTGAACGTTAAACCGGACCTGCAGACCTTTGAGTGGTGTCCTGAGTAGCCTCGATAAGATGAAATACATTTCGATTTTGTAAAAAACCCAAATTGGGTTAATAAACAAAAAAAACAAAAAAAAAATGTTGCATGATTCTGAGTTTCAAGGGTCGTATTGTGCTTCCGATGTATGGACAATCACACAGGCATTGGATGCCATCAATTACAAATTGTGAGTTGCAATTTCTGAAACTGTAGCATCTCTTTAATGTTGCCATTTGGTAGTTGTATGGTGTTTTCCCAGGTATCATTTGTTTACACATTTTACAACTGCCGCATTTGTAGTTGTCTTGCAGTGGTTTGTAGTTCCACATTGACTGAATGGTTTTCTTTGTTCTATTGGGAGTAAAGTAGCTCGGGCTAATTATGTTCTTTATAGTTGGAGCCTTCCAAAATATCAATGCTGGTGCTTCATCCTAAAAATCACTGATGTCTTGGTCAAGTTTGAGGATATGCCAATGTCTTTTTAGTGTTTTCCTTGTGTTCTGTACATCTGAACAATAGGTGGTGATCATTGTTAGTTTATGGTTTGCTTCCTGTGAGGAATCCTTGATCTTATCAGTGAGTAGCTCAATCCTAGCTTTCATGTTGGCTTTATGGAATGGTTGTTTAAGGTTCTTTTCATCATAGCCTCTTTGTCTGAATGTGTCCATCATTTTGTCAGCATGTTTTAGGACTTCCTAATTTTCTGTACAATATCTTTTGGTTCTAAGGAGCTCTCAAAAAAGGGGATGTTCCTAATGATGTGATGTGGATGGTTGCTGTTTGCGTGTTGGATGCTATTTCCAGCTGTAGGTTTTATAAATAAAGTTGAGAGGATTGTATTGTTCTCCACATAAAGGTCTAGGTCCAGGAAACTGATTCTTTCTGTACTTTCATTCATGGTTAACTTGATGTTATATTGGTTAGCACTGAGGTATTTAACATACTCTAGTAAGGATGCTTTGTCACCATCCCAGATGATAAGAATATCATCTATGTACTGACCCCAAAACACTATGTTCTTGTGTTCTATGAATGCAGTGTGTCACCAAGCATGCTCTGTCTCCAAATGACCCATAAAGAGGTTGTCATAGGCGGGACAAATTTTGCTCCCATTGCTGTTCCTTGTCGCTGTTGGTAAATTTGATCATTAAAACATAAGATATTATTGTTCAATGTAAATAAAGTTCAGCATCTTTATGATCATCTTATTTTGTGAATGGTACAAAATTGATCATTATTTAAGGAAATGTGCTATTGTGTGGCTTCCTATTGCATGTTGGAAACTAGTTTAGAGGGGCGTGACATCCAGTGTGACCAGTCTATAGTTTTGTTCCCATGAGACAGATTCTGGCTGTTGTATTACAGGTTTGGTATCTTTGATGAACAAAGCCATATTTCAGGCTAGGGGTTGTAGGTGAAGGTCGATACATTGTGATATCCTTTCTGTTAAGAAGCCGATGCCCTTTATAATTGCTCTACAAGGTGTGAAATGATGGAATTTTTTGTGTATCTTTGGGACAAAATATATCGTTGCCAGTATCGGAAATTGCATGTCCATGTATTGGTATTCGTCCTCTGTTAGGAGTCCTTCTTCATACCACCTTTTACTCATTGTGTGCCACTCCTTAGTCAGTCATGGAAATGGGTTATTAGGCAATTTTAAGTAGCACTTTAATCCGCTTCTTGTGTGTAGTCAGTTGAGTTCATGATGACTATTTTTCATCCTTTGTCAGGCATTTTAGTGATTACTTCTTTGTTGTTTCTGAGATGAGATAGGGCTGTCTTCTCCTTTATAGAGAGATTGTGATTGATGCTAGTTTTTTACCTGCTATGTAGTTCTCCCTTAGATCATTTGACACAGCTTTGTGGAAGATAGATCTCTATCACAATGTCATGTACTGCTATCCCAATAAGAAACTTACAAATGGGTGAGTCATTTCCACTACTTCTAAACTATCCCATGCACTGTAAATTGAGAACATTAAGAAATACTCTCTTGTCATAATTACAACTATAATAGCATTATTATTATTGAGACTAGACAATTTCACTCACCTCTTTAGAAATCCCCATTAGGTTAATCAAGCATCAATACAGCAAATCCCCCTGATGATCCACCGAAGACACAGTGGGGAAACACGTGTAGAAGTTTGAAATTAATAGAGGAATACCTCCATTGGTAAACCATTGTTTTGTAAGAGGTTTGAGAACAATAGAAACAACCTAATTGAGAACTACTTTAATGGAATCACAAAGGACAATATTTGATAAATATTCAAATTGAGTCATAGGGCCTCATTGCGAGGTTGGAGGTAAGTGACGGTCCTTACCGGCATGGAGCAAATACTGTGTCCGTGTTGTGTAGAGGCCGCTATAGAGGGCTATTATGACTTCGCGGGCACAAGCTTTGCGATATGCCTTTAACAACCTTACCACCATGCCGCAAAAGACCCAACAATCACCCTTACCAGCATAGTTTGAAGCGCAGATAGCTCCACCGCCATCCATGCCTCCGGCATTAGCGGTTACCGCTATCAGCGGTGACTGCTAGTAGCGGTGACCGCTAATAAGCGGAACCAGAAGTAGCGTCACCGCACAGGAATGGGAAAGAGCATGGCGGCCATCTTTAAAAGCACAATCCATTGCCATCCTCTGTAACCAGGACCCATATCACCAACACACCTGTTCCAACATATACTGCAGCATATTACAATGCTCAAGACACTAAAAAAAGGTGCTGCGTGCTTGCGCAAGGAGCGCTTCTCAGAAGAGGAGCTCAACATGCTGGTAGATACGTTGGCAGAAAATGGGGACGTTGTCTTCTCCAATGACATGCGGCGACCTGCAGTGATGCGGAAAAAAGAGATATGGGGGAAGGTGGCGCAGAAAGTGAGTGCCGTTGGCACCACCCCGCGCACAGTGAAAGATGTCCGGAAGCGCCGGGACGACCTGCGCTTACGCGTCCGCATCATCATCTCTGCTAACCGTAGCCAGGGGATGGCAACAGGTGGTGGTGCTGACTCCCCCATAAAGATGACTCCACAGGGAGGAGACCTGTGCGAGCACCATAGGGATGGAAGCAATCGAGGGAGTGGGGGACATGGAGCGTGGAGCCCCGTCATCGCCTGATGCAGGTAGGTGTCCCAAATGAACCACTGTAAAGAATAACACAAGGATGTCCCCCTGAACTGACAGTGCAATGATGCAAAGCATGGTCCACCAGACACATATTTGCAAGACTGCCTACAGGCAGTGCACAGCACCATCTTGTCCACATGGATGATGCACCCCATATATGTTTAATCCCAGATGCATCACTGCATGACCCACCCAAAAGGCAAACAACCCGTATGTCACTACCCCAACACCAATTACCTGCCATTCCATAGAAATGCAGCTACCCCAATGCATGCCTGATGCATGTAGACCCATCACTAATGGTCTCCCTCTCTTGGTCCCCCACAGGCTCACAATCTGAGAGTGGAGATCAGGACCCCAGGGAGGAAGCTGCGACACCAGCCAAGAAGTCCAGGGGCATGGAGGGAGGAAACCGTCCCTCAACATCCAGGGGAAGAGGGCAACCTGGACTACTGCGCAAGCTCAGCCCAACCCAGGAATCTACAGCACAAATGTGCATTAGGGACACCACCACAGCACCCACACCAGCCACATCCACACAGGAGCAAGTGGCTGAAGGCATGGTATCCACTGCAAGCAGTACTGTCGGGGAGACAGCTGCCACGGCAGCTGTGTCAGATGATGAACAACACACTCCGATACCCAGAACACCTACTGCTACAGGCCCCCAGCAGTCACACCAACTCTCCTCACCCAGCAATCAGTATTCCAGCAGCCATGAGCTGTCTGCGGTGGAGTCATGGGAAGGGAGCTTCAGCCCCACGGGCAGCATGCATGAGGCCCCAACCATTCCGCATGCACCATCAACATCCGCCAGTGTCCGGGACAGGCAGGAGGGGATCAGGCCAATACAACAGCGCCAGGAGGATCTGACAGGGCTGATGACCCAGCACATCACCGAATGTGTCCAGGCAAGGGAGGAAATCAGGGAATGCGCAGCATCCCTCAAATCTGCCATTGAGTCCACTTCAAAAGACATATGTAGCGAATTGGCGGCTGTGAGGCAGGTCCTCACCCAAATGGTGGCAGCATTGGAGGCCCTGCGTCCCACACAGGTGGTTCAACAGCCAGGCACCTCCTCAAATGCCAGCTCCAGACAGACCAGCCCCCTGCGTTGGTCTGGCCGGAATTTGCACACGTCAGACAGGGGTGCACCCGATGCTGCCAGTGGAAAAGAGGTGTAGGTGCAGCCTGCCATCCAGAACTCATGAAGACTGATGGTGCATGCAAGTGCACACCATGTGTGGGGAAGTTGAGGGGGGAGGTGGAGCGGGGAAAGGGTGTGTGGGGAAGTTGAGGGGGGTGAGGGAGGGGTGAGAGGGTGTGCGGGGAAGTTGAGGGGGAGGGGGAGGAGGGAGAGGGTGTGTGGGGACGTTGAGGGGGAGGGAGAGAGGGTGTTTGGGGTGGAGGGCTTGTGCACTTAATATGTTATATTCCTTCAATACACCTTTTGTGAAATCAGAATTCACATGAGCGGACATTGCTTATTATTGTTAACGTGTGATTTATTGGTGAACAGTGTACAGTGTCCATGTCCCGGACACACCCAGTGCCCTGAGTCCCACCTCCATGTCACACTCCGCATCCATGTGTGCTAGAAACATTGGTTAATCAAAGTCTGACGCACGGCACGTCCCTCCTGTGCATCGCTGCCTCACTGAAGTTCAGCCCCATCTCCACCCTCCTCATCCTCATCGTCAGGTGGTTGCAGTTCAGCGTCAGGGGGCAGAGGCACATTCCATCTGATGCACATATTGTGTAGCATGACACATGCCATGATGATCTTGCCCACCTTCTCATGCCTGTACAGGAGTGCCCCACCAGACCTGCCGAGGCAGCGAAACCGTGCCTTCAAAAGGCCAAATGTCTGCTCAATAACCACACGGGTACGTGTATGCGCACGATTGTAGTCCTCTTCGTGCCTGTTCTGTGGGTTCTAGACTGGGGTAAGGAGCCACCTCTTCAAGGAATAGCCTGCATCACCTGCATGTGTGCAACAATGGTTATGTGTAAGTGATCACATCATATGGGACCTGTATCAATGACACCATAGCATGCATTTATTTCCTATTTGCCCCCACATATCCATGCATGAATAGAGCCTCATGATGTAACTGCAATGTGTGAATTCATCTGATTGACAGGTGTGCGTGGCATCGTCTAGTGGGCGCAGGGGTGTCCTATTCCTTGTGAGTGCTCATGCACTGAGGTAGTCCACGCCGGTTGTTCCCATGATCTGGGTGATGTGTAGTCAATTGTGTGCTTTCATCCTGTCACCGTTGATGGCAGACTCATGATGATCTCACTGCACGACAGATGTTGACATGCTGTTTTGGTGGATCTCTGAGTTGATCTAGCGGTGTGTTCATGTATTTTGCCCTCATGTGACTCCTTTGTACGCAGTAATGGACAACTGTCCTTTTTGCTGATGGTATTTGGTGCTGGGCATTGGCCAAACTAATTGCTTGTCGTTGCATTGTGTTGCGGGGGCTACGGTCTGATTATGTGCAGTGTACATGTTGATGGCTATGGAATGGTTGTAGCACTGCATCATTTCCATGGTAGGGCAGCTTACATCTTGCATTTTGGGGTCACGTTTCAGGTACAGTCTGGCCTGCTTTGGGGTATGAGCATGGTCCATTCTCTCAGGTACTCTCAGCCAGGTGAAGTATGCATCCCCCCCCATCTCAGCCAGGTGAAGTATGCATCTCTCCCCAATCACCTACCCACATCGCGATGCCATGAGCCTGACATGCAACTCACCGAGTAGCCATGATCTGTGCCCTGCGTGTCGCTCCATGTAGCGTGGTATCGTGGAGTTCTGCATGACCATTGAATCATGGGTTGATCCAGGAAATCAGGCACAAAGTGTGATGATCTTGTTTGAGTCACATACCATTTGCACGTTGATGGAGTGGTATAACTTATGGTTGCGGTACACTGCCTCCATGGCATGTGGGACCACCAATTCAACATGGGTGCAGTCGATGGCGCCAATACAACCAGGGATGCCGGCCACTGAATGGAAACCAACTTTGCTGTTGGAGATCTCCTGGGTTGTCCATGGTAGGAAAATGTGGTCACCTGTGTGCTTCAGGAGGGCATCGAGCACTTGGTTCAGAGTACGTGTAAGACCCAGCTCACGTCCCCTGTGGAGTCCCTCAAGGCTCATGCGTATCACCCACGCGCTATAACGTATTTACGAAACCACTCTTTGATATTCTTGACTATCTGGGTGTCACCTACACAAATTATGCGGACGACACCCAGATACTCATCCCTATCACTGGGGATTATGTAACGGACACCAAAGCGCTTAATGCAGTCTACACTGCCATCCAAGCGTGGACGGCCCACCACGGGCTTTGCCTAAACGACGAGAAAACTGAGCTACTCATCCTAGGTTCTCAGCCCAAACTCGCAAAACTCGACAGTAAATATGAGGCCTTTAACATTGATGGCAACATTATCAAGGTTACTAATGTCACTAAAACCCTCAGTATTTACCTAGATTCCACCCTCTCACTCAACAGACAAACCAACTCAGTAGTCTCAGCATCCGCGTTTACGTGTAAACTGATCACAGCTTGCCGTCCCTTCTTAACAACGGACAACTGCCTTATTCTCGCCAGAACCCTCATTTTATCAAAAATTGACGACTGCAACGCCCTTTACCTCGGAACGAGCCAAAGAAACATTGATAAACTACAGGTAACCCAGAATAACGCCATCAGGGCTGCTCTAAACATACCCAGGCGCGCCCACATCTCTTCCACCAGACGCAACATACATTGGCTCCCCATTGCACGGCGCATCGCCTTCAAAACACTTGTTCTTAGTCACAAAGCACAGAATAACGCTGCACCGGCATACCTATCAGCGCGCTTTACCCAACACACAGCCTCCAGACCTTTAAGATCTGCACAAGCGCACACACTTATCATCCCCAGTTTCAAGCTTCAAACTGCCAGAGGCTCGAGCTTCCCAGTCCTTGCGGCAAAGCTCTGGAATTCCTTACCCAATGAACTCAGGAATGTCCCTTCCCTCCAATCCTTCAAAAGTAAAACAAAACACTGGCTCCATGAGCAAGACGTTATGGTGGCCAGTCCTATGTAACACTGGCTGCATGCTGCACCTTCCCGGCTACCTTGTATATAATGCATCTGTATATTACCCCTGTAAATGTTGTACATAATTTATATATGTTTATGTATATATAAGTGTAACCTCTAACTGCCTGCTGTAACACTTTCTTGTAACCACCTTTCTAAACATGCGCCCTGATGCCCGTGGGCAGGCTGCGCAATACAAATAAATAAATACAAATACAAATACAAGAGTACGTGAGAATAATGGTTGTGATATGCCATGCATCTGTCCTACTGTGTGCTGGTAGGTGCCTGTGGTCAGGAAGTGGAGCACAGACACCACCTTCAGTAGAGTGGGGATGGCGGTACGGATGTCTATGAGGCTGGCAATGTCGTTTTGTATCATGTCCACAAAGGTGGTGATGGTGTCCCGGTCCAGACGGTAAAGGGTGTAGATCTGCTCAGGGGTTAGGCTGAATGGATTGGCTCTGATTCGAGGGATTGGGGGCTGCCTGTGTGGTACAACTGCCTGCAACGGTGGTGCAGGCTGTGCCTGCCTCACCCTCCTTCTCCTCCTGCGTCTCCTCTGTGCTGCCTGTTGTTGTTGTTGTTGCTGGAGTTCCACTACAATCATGTCCTCCAGCCCCAGCATTGCTACTAGTATTGGAAACATTTTTGTGTGTTACTGGGTGTGGGAAGGGGTGGGGTGTGCTCTTTTTGTGCTGGCCCAGTCTATATTGCCTCCACCTGTGATGATTGTGTGCACCTATGGCAGTTGGGAACACTGCACATGGCCGTTTACGGGTGGTCCGCGATGCCGGTATTTGCTCCATGCCGGTTAGGTACTTTTCTGTCTTCTGTAGGCCGTTATTAGCATGTCCGCATTACTTGTGTTCAGCTCCTGTTTACGCCATGCCGCTATTGCCGGCATGTGAGGTCGCGTGCCCGCGCCCATGGCGCTATTAGAGGCACCGTTATTTATGGTACCGCTAATAGCGGGTGGGTGGGTCGTAATGACTGTAGCGGTAAACGATGCCGGTAATCCTTTACCGGCATTGTTTTTCCCTTACCTCCAACCTCGTAATGAGGCCCATAAATATCACTGAATTAAAGTGACATTTGAGATCAAAAGAACTCTAAAGCATTGGGAACCGCCCAAAGAAGATAGAGAAAATCAAGAACTATTTGAGAAAGAACCAAATTGAATAAAAAATCTCACTGAATCCAAGTGACATTTGAGACCAAAAGAACTCTTAATCATTGAGACACACTTGGATTGAACCCAAAGCAAACTTAAATAAAACTGTCTATAACCACCCTAAAAGTTTGTAAGCACTTTATTTATCAAATTTAACAGCTGGCTGATACTGGATGACCCAACCAAGCAACACAAGTTGCACATGGTCCAACTCTTAGCCCATAATTAAACTCTTTTGTACACCAACAATTTAAATGTAGCATTTTTTTCTCATTGTCAGCATTCATTTTATGACCATTTATTGAACGGTTTGATTAACCGGCCACATCGTTGTTAACATTGTGGGGAATATATTGTTTTTCAGGTGAGGCCAATTAGTTATTATGTATAGGCTAAGGGCATTCATAAAATGTATTGTCTAAAAAATCTTATCTAAAATCGGCCTTAATATATCCATTAACTGAGCAAACTCTAAAAGCCTATCTAGTGGACTTCTTTCTTTCAGATGGGACAATCAACTGATATACATATGCACACTTCAGTGTCTAGTCCCTCTTGTTTGGTCGGTTAACTTGTAAACTTTTTTAACTGGTAGAATCTAAATATTTGTGAGAGAAGTGAGATAACCTGAGGATTTTCAGACAATTCCATAGATGAACACATTAAATATTTCATTTCTTTAGAGCCAAGGAAATAGTTCAAATGCAATGCGCCCCCTTTGGTAATGAGGGAATGCCATGAGCCATGGAGTTGTAGTTGGCTCAGCCTCGCTCCCTCCCTTTCCGCACAGGTCCAAAAATAGAGTACCTTAAGTGCTTGCTTAATAATAATGACATTGATAATTACATCTATTGGAAACTGGAGGATTCTGGCATGAAACGGTATATAAATCCCCACATTACTATTACATTATTATTTCAGATGCCAGGTCACCACAGTAAACAAGAGTATTTCATGACAGAAAATCACATGTGTGTTTCCATCAGAAAAGTGTGAACCCAACGTAAACAATGGGCAATGGAAAAACGTGGATTTTTAAAACCACCAAACTATAGGATTGCACACTCCTTTTGGATAGGTGAAAGGGCAGTTGGGCTGCAACGATTCCGTTTCTAGATGTGTAACTCTACATGGAGACTAACACCCTGCATTGCAAAATGATTTCAGAAGCCCACAGAAGCTAATATGTTACATGTCGCCAGCAGACATCCAAGAGCCACCCTTTTGCAACAGACATTTGGGAGAAAGTTTCATGCAAGTAGAAAATGCAGCGACCCATCTGAAAATAAGAAAACAAGTGAGTTAAATGAGGGATCATTGACAAATATGTGGTTACACAGATCTGTTGATCACCACAGCAAAAGGGGAAGCTGACAAAACCCCATGAACCATGAAATTAACTCATCCAACAAAGGAAGGCACGCCAAATAAAGAAACTGACCAAGTTACAATAGGATAGCAAGCTCAGGGCCTATAGTAATGCTTCACCTAAAATAATCTACATGAATGCAAACATGGCAATCCGCCACAGGAAGGAAAAACAACTTATAGTGGCCCACACAGCCATAGGTTTAAACATATTTTCACTGTTTTCTAGACTGCTAATGCTCGGGACAACCCCACAGATCTTGTATGACCTCCGGTGGCTTGTAAGTGTGCAGAGGCACAGTGACAGGACAGAATTAACATGTGCATCCTCTTCCCTCTTCGACACACGTCACTTGTGGCCAAGCATCTCCATAAACAGTAGAATAAGGACTGCTATTACGGTTAGACATGCCACACTAATGACATCAAAGATGACATCATTGATAACATCACGTATAACATCATTTATGACATCACTTACAACAACACCAATGGCATCACTGGTGGTGCAGATCACACGTAATAGGTCAAGAGATCTAGTTCTTTTTTATTTTAAAAGGTCGACTGCAGCACTCTCATAAAAAAAATGAAGAGTATTGGGTCTAGCACAGTGAAGGGACAATAGTGTTCATGCATTTCCCTGAACTTTACATGTTCCCATGTGCTGGGATGTGCTTTATCATTATGAATCATTAGCACACCTTTGTGGACACTTTCAAATCCGATACATTGATAGGTGGTGGCCTGACAACCTTTTCATCATACATGCACAAGGACCATGGACAAAGGGCCTGTCCCGCATACATGCAGTTATCTCTACAGAGGTAGTCTCCCTCAGTTTTTGTTTTCGGGGGGCCAGTATCTCGGAACCGGAGACACACTATCAGAAAAGTACAAAAATGAGAAAACTGGCTACTGCACTCTATGTCCAACCAGTACAGGCAGAATGATCTAAAGATTTATTGTGATCATGGCTTTCACCATACATGCATGCTCAGGTGAAATATCTCACAACCATGTCATCCCGTAATCCAGCTCCCGCTTCCCTCTGTCCATCAACTGCATATTTAGGATAGGTGGATGTAGCAGCACATCTGGATGGGTCTCGATTTACAATCCACCTTTGAGCATTACATTATGTTCTGCTGTGGATGTGCATGGTGGCGGAGACTCATGTTATGGATGGTGGCATAGGGTGCAGATGGATTGTAATGACATGTAATGTTGCATACCTTGAGAGGGTCTTAAAGTAACACTCCTCCCAAGTGGTCGAGGCACCAGAAGCATGACTTGAGTATGCCAAAAGTACACAAGAGCGCCAGTACACAAGAGTATTTCATGATAAAAAATCACTTGTGTGTGTCCATCAGAAAAGTGTGAACACAAAGAAATCTTTATGAGATTTCTGGTGCTTTTGGTGCTGCTGTGCTATATTTCTGCTGGCTTCTAGTCATTGGTTTCCTCAAAGGAGCAAGTAAGTGTGTTTTCAAGTGGTCACCTGTGGATGAGAGAAGCATCATGTGATGCATTTTCCATATGCTGAGATGAACAGGTATTGAGGTGTCAGGACTTCCAAACAACCAGCTAAAATTGATCTGCTATGGTTGAATGTTTTGGCGATAGATGGAGCTGTCATTTGTTGCTCCTGGGAATTTGACACGTTTACGAGGATGTCGGTTTCACCATACACCATATGTGCAATCACAGAAAGCCAGGATCCCTACAATCCGTTCAGATGTCCTGTGACAGCTTAGGTATGAGTGTCACATAGGTGCAATCAATGAAACTGCACACCTCTAGGAACCCCACAATATCATAAAATGCCTTAGCCATTGCTGGCCTTGTGTGTACATCATGCGACAATGCAGATGTTTTTCTAGCAGATAAAAGGATCACATACAGCATCTAGTCTAGTGCCCTTTACTGCGAGGACAAGGCAATCTTCAATGTGATTTCACTGGTCCTATGATAGAAAACTGTGGAAAGTAAATGCCAGCTTCCAAGTGACAGAGGCCATTGCCAACGCAACATGCAAAACACATTATAAAGCCCAGCACATGAATGCAGGTATATGTATCCAAAATGGAGGATCCCCGGGCATCATGCTGCTGCATCATATGATGAACTGGGGTTGTAAAGATGTATAGGAGGATTACCCCATTTCAACTGGCACATGAAGGGGTCACCCTGGTGTACCGTTTCCCACCACATGTAATATAGGAGATGATAAGAGAGGACCTATAATGTGAGGACATATTTGCCACCACTAGTGAAGCTACTTGGAAGCTGGCACATCCACATCCACCATCAGCTTCTGCTAACATCTGCACCATAGCCATCCACCCAAATCCTTTTCCACCATCGCCACCCTATTCCACCATACACATTATATGGAGCAGACGAGTGTGTGGAACGGACAAATATGTGCAACGGATGAGCATGTGCAACGGACGGACATATTATGTATGTGCACAGAACTGCGTGACATAGATATTATGCTTTGGAATGAAGGGAACATTTGAAAAACATACATCATACCACACCCCACGCTTACTCTCTCCCTTACACCACCACTCAACTAGAACACAGAGATACTATGACACCATTCGGTATAACTGTTCTCATATCTACATCTCCCGCTCACTCCACATCACTCTAAGTAAACATTGCTGGTTTCACACCCCCAGCCAGGCGTTTTCCTCAGGCCTAACGCAGCCACACTCGTTCTGGATAAAGCCGGCCAGAGCGAACACATACTCCTGATATCTCAACCACCACACCTACCGCTAAGAAGCAGCTACCACTCGAACTCCGCACCAGCTGCACACATACCTGGTGCGCACACGCACTTTTTTGACTCTCCCTACTCTCTCTACTGACCCGAACTTCGGTTCCCAAGAGCGTTCAACCTACCAGCACCTTCAGACCATACCAATGGTATATAAGGCGCTATATAAATGCAAAATAACATAACATAACATAACATTGAACGATAACATTCCCCATTTCAATCAATACCTTTTGCCTCCATACACACCTCCTTCCACCATCCATAACATTAGCCTCCACCAACATAGATAGTACAATCCAAATATATACTTCATCACCCCATGCCATCATATTAACCACCACCCATACATACTCATTATCAGCCTACGTCACTATACAAACCATCTGCCACAATCCAAACACACCATCTTCACCCTATGCCACCATCCATAACATGAGCCTCCACCACCAAGCACATCAACAGTCACACATACCATAGCCTGTTCCACGATATGCACCACAATCAACAAAGACTCACCTTCAGCCCACACCACTTTATGCACCACCAGCTACACATTCTCACCATCAGGTTGCAACACCATATTTCATCACCATCTACACATATCCGCCACTAGCATACGCTTCTACGCACACACTATAGGGAAATCTATGCAAGGAAAAGTATGCACAGAATGAAAAAGGCAAGTTTAAAAACAAACATGTGAGCTGCTGCATTGTGTTCATTTCCTTAACAGGATTAGGAAGCATTATTTTGAAATCTACAGATGCTGAAAATATGTCTGTAAAAGGAGCTGTATTGTAACACATTGTATAAATTGCGTTTTTTTGTGAATATGTAAAATCAAGGGGAAAAGATAGATGCAATTGTGAATGAAAGCAACCTGAATGAAGCTGGATCTAAACCAGTCAAATTACATTAATCCCCAAGAAACTACAGAAGAGGATAACTTGCCCTAACAAGAAAAAGAAACTCAAGGCGTTTGAAGCTGAGCCATAGAGGTTGATGACTGATTGGGTCTTGGTTCACAGAGACACATGCGTAGGCAATAAAAAGGAAAGCCGTCAATGTACAACTTACATCTGCCTCTGAGCTTGGGTTTAAACCCGTGGATGTACATTACATTTACTCTGAACAACGGCCAGTAGTGGTCCACTCTCATATAATCTGATGTCACAATCATCCAAGCCACTCCTGAAAAAAGGAATATAACACCTTTCGGGGCTGGAGGTGTTCATCAAAGAGGCAGCCTACTCTTGGAATTGCTCAAGGACATGCTATGGAAGGCAATAAAAAACTGCCAACTTAATTACAAAGAATATTTGCCATGGTGGCCAAGCATCCACAGGTGTCATACATTCCCCAACTCTGAGCTTGAAGAACGTCACACCAGATGTTCTGTATCTGGTCTGAGAAATTAGATTTGCCATGAAATATTTTGTCCATCGAAAGAAAGGCCCTATTAGATGGTTGTAAACAATATTTTTGTGATATTATCTTCATTATGTAAATTAGGCAAATGTGGATAACCTCTTTGCTCTGTTTCCCAGCTCCCTTCTGCCCAGATAACCTACGTTTGTTTACCAAGCATATCTGATTATCTGGCACCATTGGGTTCTCATTAGTGTCAGATAATCATGCTGTAACTGTGTTAATGTTGTAATACAGAAAATAGATACTCTGGTCCATGTGCAGCTTTACAATGGACACCAGGTGACCTGGCATTGCGTAGAACATAATCCCTGGGTGTAGAAACCCAGAACACCATTTACAAAAACAGAAAAGTAGGCATGTTGATGGGTCATTCGAGGAGATTGGCCCAGCCCTGGCTGAGTTACTGCTAGCTATGGGAGCTGACATACGTGATATGCTCCCCTGTGTGCTTCAGATCTTGGGCCACGGAATGCAATACTAACCAGCATGTGTTTTATAAAGCGGAAAGCAGACTGCAGCCCTGAACAGCCATTGCAATAAGCTTAATCTTGCTAGTTAACTTTTACATTGTAAACTACTTATTTAGATTATCTATCCTGCAAAAACACATTTAAAGTCACTACAGCTCAATCTTTAGCTTGATTTGGCAGTGCTAAGTAGCATGCACCAATGAAAACACTTTTCATTGAGACATAATAGACTTGGCATTAACTGAGGATACGAACCGTTCCAACCTAACTGCTTCAATCAGGGTAGGTTGTCTGAGTCACAGTATTTTTATGCATGCCCCACTTTCTAGTCTGGCAATATTTCTCCTTCTAACTCCCACTATCGCTTGAACCCTGTGCCTCACCACATAAGTTACTTTGACTTTTTTCATATTTTCCAGGGCAGGTAGTGTCTTCAACAGTTACATTTCAACTTCACGAAGTGTGAGAGCTACTTTGCCAATCTACTCTATTTCCAAATATCAAGATTATTGAATTTTCGGAGCAATATAGTGTTTATGTTATACTCTGCATGATGTCAGAGTGAGAATGTTGTGATGGCCACTGGAATGTTTGTGGATGTTTGGGATTCCATCCTAGGCAGTTGGAGTCATGTTGCCCGGGTGGTGAATGCCAGTGGGTATGGCTCCCATGCTTGGCTCCTGGTTCTATTCAGCCTGTGGAGTGACTTGAAGATCTTAATAAAGGTACTTGGTAACATTGTACCTGCTGCCTCTAAGTGTTATCATTATAACACAGGAAATGAGCTGGCTTCAGATCTAGTCCCAAGTAATGCAGGACCCTGAAACAGAGGAACAAATGAAGTAGTGACAGCTGCAGGCCAGGGGGGCAGGGAGAAGGTTACAGACCCACTACCACTGAAGTTGAAGCTCACCACCCACGGCGAAGAAGAGGGGCTCCTCCTAAGCAGTGTGACTGAGAATAAAGGTCTCTTGGAGAAAGCCAATACCCGAAAAGGTGATTGGTGGAAGGTTTCAAATTAATCTGAACCACTGCCACTGCTCTGGGCAAACTTCCACACCATTGTTTCTTAGCCCAACTGCATCTTTGCAAAAGGGGTCTAGCCATATGCAAATCAGTCAGGTACTGCCACCAATGGGAGCATCCTTGCATGTCTCGTACAGAAGGGATGTGACCAAGTAGTTTGGGCAGGACTGCCCTTTTTGGGGTGGGACCAAGCCTGATTTGTATATGGTGTTTCCCCTTTTGTAATGGCTTCGCAGGAGAAGAATGATGGTCAGAAGCTGGACCTAAACCAGCCAAATGGCATTTTCTCCCTAAGAAGTTACATGAAGGGGAATGCCTTGCCTTAACAAGGACATTAAACGCAAGACTTTTGAAGCTGATCCATAAAACTAGAAGACAGCTTGGGTTCTGGTTCACAGAGACACATGCATAAGTAAAAAAAAAAAACAGTCAATTTACAACTTACATCTTCATCTGAACTTGGGTTTAAATCATAAATATACATTGTTTTCGCTGAACAAACGCCAGTAGTGGTCCTCTCTCATCTAATCTGATATCACAATCAGCAAGGCATCTGCTAAAAACAATTATTTAACACCTTTCGGGACTCAAGGTCTTCCTCAAAGGAGCAACCAAGTCTTGGAATCCCCCAAGAACACAGGACTGAAGGCAATAAAAAAACTGCCAGCTTAACTACAATGATATTTGCCATGGATGCCGACCCGTCACAGGTGGCCCAACTCTGAGGTTAAAGGAACTCATACCATATGCTCTGTAGCTGGGCACAGAAATAAGAGTTGCCATGTAATATTTTGTCCATCGAAAGGCCCTATTAGACGGTTGTCAAATTATATTTTTGTGTGATACCTTTATTTTGGAAATTAGGCAAATGTGGATATTGTGCAAAAATGGTGCACATTTATATAACCTACCGTTTGTGCTAGAGAGCCCGTTATTCTGAGATGGAAAAACAATTTATGTATAAATGTATCAGAATGAAAAAGACCAAAATGTATAACTCGTATAAATCGTGTCAAGATCATACTAGGATCATTTTATTTTCCTGAGTGAGAGCAATCTGATGAACCAATTAGTAACATGATCAAATGTGTGGAATATGCTGTTTCAGAAAGTTCCTATTGTTTAATATCAAAAGTTCTAAGATGACATCACATCAAATGGGATGGACACCAGGTTTAGAAGTTACTATCATCAGGCTGCCCATCATTAATATGCCCAATGACCACAGAGGGGTTGATCCGTTGTGATTTCTTTTTTTGTTTTTGTTTATTTGTTTTTGGTTTTACAGAAAAAACCTTTACAAACAGAATCATTATCTAAAATTATCAAAAGAAACGAAGAAATTGAATACAACCAAAAGAAAATGATCCAGAACGCCAGGGATGAAAGCGGAAGACAGGTCAACTTGTCTATTAAGCTCACTAGCAATCCTATGGATTAATAGTTCCCAAGTATGGAAAATTTTTCTAAAACTTGTACTATTGCAGCAGTGAGCGTGATTTCTTGACCAGTGATCAGTCTATCCCAAAAAGAATCCTGTGCTAAGCTCTCCTCTCTAGTTAGAAATCTCCCCAGCAACAACAATCTTGTGTCCCAGGTGCCTTCACACTCCAATAAGAGATGTTTGAGTGATTGTAGATTCGGAGAGTCACAGTTCCTACAAAGTTTTTTTTCTTTGTCACCCTTCTTTGGTTTCTTCGGGCCAAAATTTCCCCGTAAAAACTATATTCAATCTGAGTCTAAGAAAGTTATTTCTTTTACTTTGTTCAGGGAATTTTTGGAGATAGCGTGGGAGAGTGCCACGCTTTCTATCTACCATCAGAAAGAGATTTGGTGGATTAAGATTCCTTACTCCGTCAATTGTTTGGATCCAATCGCTCATTTCAAGTTGTTTATTGACTTTCATAGGGTTTTGAATGAGCGTTTCTGTTGTTAAATCCAACTTGAGCGAGATACCTCCCACTTTTTCCTCCAAACCAAGGAGTTGTTTCGACTTTGCTTTTTTAAGATGTTCGTTTGCGTCAAAATAAAGGTGGTCACACTTGCTGTTATTATATTGCGGTAGAGAAACAGGAGTTTCCAGTCCGCTCGACAGCCCAAGGAAATCAAACCCATTCCAAATCTCAAACTGACGAGTGGGGTACACATTGGAAGATGTAAAGATGTTTTCCACAAGAGGCCCTCGATTTTATTCCAATCATAGTTCCAAAGCAGAGGCTTTGCTTCGAGGCCATAGAGGAGAACCAGAACTGCTTTACCTATATAGAATTTGATAAATGGGAGTATTGAGAATTTGCAAAATTTTCCATTCAAATTCTTCATCTGTGGAAAAATTTTGGAGGTCTTTTCTAAAATGACTGGTATCACCTTCTTCAGGGCTGGAGAAGCTAAAATTTCATAGCCCAAATAGGAAAGCTCATCAACATGAGGAATTACCTTGCCATTCATGATCCAGTTCCTGGAGGACAGATTTTTTTTGGGATGTTTGAATATGAGGATCTTGGACTTCAGTGGATTGATTATGAGACCATTTAGTTTAGCATATTCACTTAATTTGGACAAGAGCTGCTGCAGACCAATCGCTGAGCCATCCAACAGGACAAGATCGTCCGCATAGGCCAACCAGTGTAGTCCTTTGCCTTTTATCCTAGGACAGGCCATCGATGCAGAGGCAAGGAAATCTCCGAGATCTGACAAGAATAAGTTGAAAAATAAAGGTGCACCAAGACACACTTGCCGTACTCCCTTGAGAACCTGTATTACCTCCGATAGATTGCAGAGATCATCCAACCTCACCCTGATGGTAGTGTTCTTATTAAACTCTATGAGCATAGCCAAAAGGGCAGCTGGAATACCCCAGCTATATAGCTTCTGCCAAAGGAGGGATCTGTCCACAAGATCAAATGCTTTGGACAGATCTACCCAGGCCCCATATAACAGACTACCCTCTTTCTCATTAGTTCTTTCGCTAAGTAAGTTCAAGAAGAGTCTGTTTAGGCTGGTAGAGAGTCCTTTCCTGAAGCCCGTTTGATGCTGGGAGAGGATCTGGTTAGAGTCCACCCACGATGTGAGTTCTTTCAACAATATTCACATAAAGAGTTTGCTATCTATGTCCTGGAGGGCGATAGGTCGATAGCTTGTTGGGCTTAACCTATCGCCCCCCCTTGAAGAATGGGATGACTAGTGCACTCTTCCACGATGGAGGGAAGACCCTGTTCTTAAGGATTTCCTGAAAAAGATGATACAACAGCTTTGCCCATAATTTTGGCTGATTTTTTAACACCTGGTAGGTGAGTCCATTAGGGTCAGCCGACTTCGATGTGGAGGAATATACTATAAGATCCTCAATTTCTTGTTCATTGATGTCAGGGACCAGCTAGTATTAGGCATGA
The DNA here is from genome assembly GCF_040938575.1 of Ambystoma mexicanum. Taxonomy (NCBI): domain Eukaryota; kingdom Metazoa; phylum Chordata; class Amphibia; order Caudata; family Ambystomatidae; genus Ambystoma; species Ambystoma mexicanum. Next base: position 837,807,900 of record NC_090923.1, read on the forward strand.
TGAAATCTCTGGATCCTGATAGTTCAAAGTTTTTGGACAGATAGTCTACCCATTTATGCTCTGGGACCAGGTTGCAAAAAGAACTTTTATGCCCAGTCTCAAGTTGGTTTAACGCCGGCCAGAAATTTCTACAGTTATTAGCATTGAGGAGGTAGAGCATTCTCTCCCCATCTTCTTGCAGTTTTTGATGTGTATGGTTCTTTGTCCAGTTTCTGTAGGTTTGTTTAGCCTTCTTAAGTTTTTGCATGCAAACAAAGGGGTCCTCAACTCCATTTTTTCTTATATAGCGGAGTGTTTGTCGCAGGATTCTCTTCTTATTGTGTGTTTCTTCATCGAAGTGGTGGAGATGTATTTGTTTGCCTGCGGCCTTTACCTCGCTTGGAAGACAGATGGACCACACAAAGTTCCCAAATTTCTCCGGGTGGAATTCCTCTGACCACGTTGAACATGGAACCTCTTCAAGAAGTTCATTCAACTTTTTTCCTGCGTGTTTATATTTGACAACTCTCAGTTTACCCTTTAAGCCTTCAAGTTCCTGGGAGGTATATTGATTACAGAGTTTCTGTATTTCCGAGAACAAGAGTTCCAAACTTGCGTGGTCACTACCCCCTTCCCAGTTTAGAGTGAGGCTAGGGCAATGAACTGTGAGGCCCGAGGAAACAAAGATATAATCTAGGGTGGATTGAAGAGACCCTTGACGTCAAGTTGGTCCTACTGTTTCCACACCCCTATTTTTCTCATATATCATTTCAAAATCCCAAGATGAAAGAAAATGCCACCAGTATTTACCCTTCCGCAGCGTGCTCGACTTGGATTGCCCATTCCTGACACTCCCTGGGTTGATTTGATCTGTATTGAAATCCCCTGCCAAGATAATGTGTGCTCCCTCATAGTAGATCTTCACCACCGTGAGTGTAGAATATAGGATTTCTATGAACTCTTGTAGGTTCATGCTGGCTGGGTTCCAGTAAATATTAATAAGCACCAAGGTGGCACGAGGAACATCCAGTTCTATCTCTATTTTACAGGCTTGTATGCCCACCCCATTATTGCACAGGGGTACAATTTCTTTGATACTGGAGTTTTTGAGTACTATTAGTAGTCCTCCTGCCGGTCTCCCTTTCAGCTTTTGCGAAGCCCCAAGATTTAGGACTGTGAAACCCTCTATCTCGATAGGGTTAACGAGCCAGGTCTCCTGGAATAGCAGAATGTCATTATGTTCCAGCAGATCCTTTTTTAGCTTCTTTTTTTTCAAGAAGCTAGGACCTCTCGTATCCCAGGAGACTAGTGTTAGACCCTTTTGTCTAAAGAGTATTTTGCTCCTCGCCAAGTTTCAAAAAAGATTTGTGAGATGATCTCATGGAGTTTTGTTATAAAATTCTCATTTAGCTTAAACCCAGATGCATACTCCTTGATGGCTCTTTTGATGTTCCGGCCGCTCCTACGAAATTAACTGCATCCTCCGACCCCATTTGTTTTGTATTAGGGTAGTTTCTGAGCCTGCCTTCCTCTTCTGATTCATATACCAGCAGGCCTGCTCTGGCCAACTCATTTTTGTTGTTGAAGAGAGCCTGTTGGGCTCTTCTTGAGTTTAGACCAATCTCCACGTAAAATTTATCATCAATTGTCAGAAATGTAACATACTCTATGTCTTCTGAGGCAAAGAGAAACAGATTGTGGTTTTTCTTAAATTCCGACAATAAGACTGATCTGCAGAGTGATTTATTCTTATTATGTCTCTCAAGTCTGAACAAAGCCTTCGGGATTGTGAAATTGTCCATCTCTGGTTCCACTTTTCTTGCAGCTGTGTTATGATGGGTTCCATTAAGCTCCTCTCTTTCTCCGCCCTGGGGAAGTGGCTCGAGATTTCTAGATTTCCCCGAGCCATTCCGACAATCAGCTTCACTTGGTGTAGGCCTTGGTGACGCCTCATCTTGAGTATGGGGTGGGTAGAAGGGGACAGTTGGAGGTATTGAGAATTCTGATTTTGCCACTGGTTTTAAGAAGATTGGAGCCAGTTTATCTTTGGTGTTTAGGGTTTCTTGTAGGATCTCAAAGCTGGCCTTGTCTTTTTTCTCCTTTTATACCTTGTTTTTTAAGAATATTGGGGCTATCTTGATGTTTGTTTGGCCCAATTTTTTATTTTGATTGTTAGAGGCTGCAATCAGAAAAGTTGTAGGTTCAGTTTGCATACCAGTGTTTGAGGTTTGCACCTTAGGGCCATTTGGGCCTTCACTGCATCTTGTGGGAGCCTTTTTTTCCCATTTTCCCGGAACCACATTTGCTGATAATAGATTTAATAGGGTTTGAGCTCTGAGATGATTCTGTGGCCGAAGATGCAGCAGCAGTGGTTTCAGATGATTTCTCACCAGATGGTATAGTCAAATTTTTCAGGAATAGATTTGTTCCTGTTTGTTTTGGGGCTATATTTTTCTGGTTCTTTGATTTTTTCAGAGTTTTTTCCAGCTGCGGATGTGAGATGATATCCTTAGCACTGCCCCCCTTTTTCCGCTTTTGCTGCTTTCTTCTCTTGGGATTCTGGGCAGCCCCTGAACTCTGGTTTGCTTCGCCTATCGAACAGTCATGAGAGCTTTCGGCATTTGCTTTTGGTGGCTCTCAAAAATCTCTTCTATTTCTTCAATGTCTACATTTGCAAGTCTTCTGAATTCCTCTAGGACTAAATCTGACAACGGGGTATCATCAAAACAATCAATAGGACCCTCTTCACTTAGAATCTGACTCTGGTTTTTAAGATTTTGAATTTCGAAGGGGAGATTTTTTAAGAGCTCATGTGTTGCAACATTACCCTTTGCCTCCTCCTTTAATAAAATGTGGATTTGGGTAATGTCCAGCCCTTGTTTGACTCTGTCTATTTGTGAATCTTTTAGGGTCGGGATCAGAATAGTGTTCATAATGATATTCAGCGCTGTCATAGCTGATTCATTCTTGGATACTTCATTAGAAAGTTCCAACACAAGACCTGCTTGGGTTTGTACTTCTGTTTTTAGAAGTTCAAACACTGAGACCAAAGAGTTAAGAACAAAACTCAGAGCTGCCAGTGTACTTTCACTAGCTGAAGAGGGTCCGTCTGAAGAGGTGATCTTGCACTGTTTTCTAAAATGATGTCCGATGGCAACGGGATGACCTGGGGACATTCTGTAGGAGAAGTTCTTTCAACGTCCTCTTGGTTGTGATCAGAAAGCTGCCAAGTAATATCAGTTAAATCTGCTAGATCGTTTGCGCTTTTATTCCTTTTTCTGAGAAAATGGTCATAGATTCTGCACTGGATCTTTTTTGTCATTAATGTGTATTCCAGCCCTCGTTTCCATCCCTTTTGGATGAAAAGGGAGGGAGTAATTCCCTCAGTTGTTTGCTGTCTGTCTGTATGGATGAGGGCATGGGTGATCATCGGGGCTGGCTGAGATGGGACTGGGGCAGGAGTGTTGGATGCTACTAGCCCTGTCTCACCCTCTCCACCCAGATACGAACCATCCTGGTCAGCCATGTCTTCCATGAGGGGAGAGCTCCGCAGTCTCATTTAAGGCCTGATAAGCAGAGTATAGGTACTGAATCAGTTAGGTAGTGAAAGCACTTGATTGAGCAGATTTGGGTTATGGCCACCACAAATACAATAAGGAATGAGCAGCTACAAAGTTACCTTATTGCCGTGGTAGTGCACCACAGCGCCAAACAGCCGCACAGCAGCCAGCGGCCTTTACCCCGCCGGGCTTAACGCCGCAAGGGTGGTTTGTGCTCCCCTTTGTAGTGGATAGATGTCACATGATCAGACACGTGATTGTGCCCAAGCTCCCCCTCCTCCAGGAAGCGAGTGTTGTTCTACACAGGCACTTTTGCAGTCAGCTGGCAGGGAAATGTTGTTTTAACATAGCGTTTCTCCTCTAGGGCTAAAGCACACCACACGTTGTGATTTCACTTTTGGAACACTGTCTAATCACATACATTGAATGATTAGATTAGAGAAATGATACACACCTTTAAGGTGTGTGGTTTCTGCTCTATAAAATAAATCAAACCAATAGATCCTGAGACACTCAATTATTCCCTTACTGATAGAGAGCAAGAAAGAGAGAAATGAAAATTGATAGCCACAGAAAGGAGAAAAGAGTAGATTGCCTTCCTTTTCGACCCATTATATGGTATACCAGGAAAGCACTATAAGAAAGACTTACCTGGTGTTAAAGACCCAGGACTTCATCAGTGGAAGAAAAAGTAGACGGGTTCCAATACAGAAGGAGGGAGACCACACTGATCCAATGTGGATGTTAACTGAGAGATCCCTTGACTCCTTTTCTGTCCAATGAACAAGCACAGAAGAGCAAAGGACATTGCACTGTGTGCATACCTAGAACAATAAAGTAATTGAAGTAATTTGCTGTTTACACCACCAAGCAGAGTTCTTTTACTGGTGCTGATAAATGCAAGAAAATTGGGAAAGGGCTATAGCTGCCATGTATTTTCCTGCCTTTACATTACCCATTGAAAATGACATAAGAACACTTTCATACGTTAAGGCAATAGAAACTGAAGGGAGTTTAGTAAACATACGCTTTCCATTTGTAAGTGATTCACATGCGGGAATGTTAAGTAGCTTGTTATTTCAATTCAGTTTTCTAGAGCAAAGCTCGAAAGTGACATATCTATTGAGTAAGGGTGGGAGGTAACTGTTTTCAGTAAAGAGGATTTAGAGATATTTAAATTGGCATGGACATTTTGATTTTATTCAGTTTTAACAAACTGAAAGCCTTGTAACCACATGAATTTGTATTCCATGGTGCATGTGTGACCAGAGTAAAAAAAAAAGTTTCATTTGGTGGTGTGTGTCTTTACAAAAATCTATTCAAGTAAATGTAGCATAGAAAAAGGATGCGATCAGTGTACTGATCATTTTTCATTGTAATACCATTTGACATTAGAAGTTCATAGTTGCCTAATTGGTTGATATTTAAATTGATTAATTCATTTCCATTTGTATTAATAAATAGAGCTTCTGTGCAACCCTGCGTGTTTCTTGTCTCGAAGGAGGCAGAAGGCTGATGTGAATCAACATTATTAAATTGGGGGTCCCAGGTTAATTAACAGAACATTTTCAAAAAATGCGAATTGTGCACGCCTGGTTTGGGGTTGGTGGAAAATTCCTCTGAATTGAATGTCGCCCATTTTCCATGTGTTAAGCCGGCATAGAAATCACTCCTCAACATTCCTGAAGAGATTGGCAATGGTACCACTGGTTAAATGATCAAGGTATGCCCCTATCCCTTGGGCAAGTTAACCACATGAAGTTAACCCCATAACAAATGCGATGCTCAACACAGCGGCAGTTAAAACAATAAATTATAGTCTCATCTTAAAAAATGTATCTTTAAAGAACAGTAAATGATAGGACCATCCACAAAATGCACACATAAACAAAAAAGGTACTGAAACATAAGTAAATGGAGATAAATTCATTGATGTACATTGCACTAGCAGCGTTGCATTGGTGCCCCTCCCTCCCGGCCTGGGATATCCCCTCTAACAGGTTGCTAGTTGGCTGTGTAGCAATGGCTTGAGACTGTTCGAACACTGAAGAAATGCTGGATACATTGCTCCTTCTGGTCCCTGTGACCATTACTGATACTAACACTCTAGGGCAGCCAAAGTCATGTTGGCAACAGCCTTGTTTTCTACAGGTTAACTCAGTTGTAGTTGTACCTGTTTGCAGGCTGTGCAATGGACAGCATTGGACAGTTTAGACAACTCCTTCCGCATAGTCTTGAGATTTCTGGCGCCACTTGCTTCTTGTACCATGGCCAGTGTGATATCGTCAATCTCTCTCGAAAGGCTAAGGAGCCCCTCACCCAGAGTTCTTCGAATTGAGGTGAACTGCGGGCATAGAGTCAGTCATGCACCTAGCCTGCATCCTGTTCCAGTGCCTACTATACCCCCATAATGTGACCAATGGCCAGTGTTCATGGGTTGCTGCCAAGGCAATGGCCAGTGTCCAGAATCCATGGGGGATATGTTTCAGGCCAGGCCTACTGCCCAGGCACCAAAGTTATATCACTATGTGTTGTATCTACATTTTGACACTTTTAAAAAATAAAGCAGGTTGGGATTTGAAATATCATGCTATCGGGTGACAATGCTCCTTGTGCAAGTTTTCTACAACTAATTCCAGCACTTCGGGCTGTAGCCCCAAGCAGAATATTTTTCCAGTCATTAAAGTGTATCTGCATGCATACTGCTCCTATATATGACAACAAACATGCTCACATTTCTGCATAATAAACAATCTGTTATAACTTGTACTTTGTATTTTTTTGTATCTTTTAAAATAAAATCTATGTTTTGCTAAAGGTTACTTATTAACCAAATAAAAATAAAACCAATACATTAAAAAAAAGCAAATAACAGGCAATGCAATAGCCCAAAATACAAATATAATCTACTAACAATGGTGGATTTTAATAGAGGCCCTTGTAAAATGATATGTAGCGCGTGTTGAATATTACATGAAAAGAGATTATTGCCATGATTAGGGACAGGTACTTCATCTTTTCAAAATGTTTTAATTGCATCATGGTGAATGGCTGCTTTTTCAACAGATGGCATATCGTGGTTACGAAGAAATGCAGACACCTTTATTCATATTATACAAGGCTTGTTCAATTTGTGATTTGAACTCTCTTCATCTTTTCCACATATGCCTTTGAGTAATTCTGGAAAAAAAGAAATGCTGTTTGGGCGGAAAAAGACAACAAAGCTGCAAATGTATTTTTCCTGGCAAATTGCAAAGATATGCAAAAAACCTATCCCAAAATGTTTGCAATGCACCATGTGTTGACACATTGGTAACACCTGATTCCGTGCCAAGAGCTCTCTACCAAAACATTTCCACGTTTTGGAAAACAAGATCATGAGAAATACCAAGGCTCTTTGCATATGCCTCCAGCCATTGAACTCTTGGGTCTCCAAATAACAAAACAGTATTCCTTTTGAGGTCCATGCCTTTACCAATGAAGAGAATGAAATGGGGTAGTTGCTTTAATTTGGAAGTTGAACTTCCCACTCCACTGGGTGTTCGTGGGTGTGACACGTCCTCTTTGACTGAAGGGTGTGGAAAAGGCAGGACAAGGTTTCTGAGTGGCAAGTGCAGTGTTCTCAAATAACAACAGCATGTATCCCTTCACATCCGACGAGTGATAGACACACAATGACACACACAGATTCTTCTCTTTTTACCTACACATATCCAGCTCACCCTGACCGACTGGAGTCACGCAGCGACAAGAGCATCCACAAATCAAATGAGCAAACACTCAATGTAACCTACTCAGCTCAGCAGTTTGATAAATCTTTCACCTCTGAAAGTCCACTTTTGCTGCGAATCAGATACTTGGCCGTTACACCCTACCTATCCAACTGCTTACAGCTTTACTTTTCCATAATTTCCATTCATCAACATATATGAAGACAGCCTGGTGTGTGACAAAATAAACCATTTAAAAAATATAATAATGCATCTTGAAACAATACAGTAGTAACCTTCAAAAATGCACAATGCAATATTCACCAAAATTTTAAACTCTGCTTTTTCATTTAACACTCTTTTTACGCTTCAAATGGTAATGGGTGCGGTGTATATTTATTTTTATTTGGCGTGTGTTGTCCGTGTTTGCCGTGCTCCATGCTTTGTACGCCAGTGGTCTTCAAAGCTCGGGTTGTATGACTTAAGGTGGAACAATTTAAAAACAGAATCTCTGCCGTAATTCCTCCTGCTACAATAAAAGCAGAGGTGGGCGGAACCTCCAGAACAGGGGTGAGTCCTGTTTCCCATTCAATACCTATTCAATACGAACTCTAAGGTGCTTTGTGATATTGACTGCCAGAGCGATAGCGAGCCTGAAAACACTGAAAGCATTCAAATATACAGGAGTTTGTAGCGTTTGCTGTACCAACTGAACGTCTACATTTCCCTGTTAACTGCTGGAACGTTAGAACAGTTTTGATTACATGGCACTCTGGGGAGGCTCTGAGTATCAGTGACAACCCCGTCTAACCCGCATGGAGAAAGGATAAGGGGAAAGATAAGTGGGGAAAAAGGAGAGAATACTCAGTATGTATAATCTGAGAAGCTCAATCTTCAGGGACAATTTGAGAACACCAGAAGCAGAGGTCACTCAAGAAGGCATGGGAGTACAAGCCCTAACATTGGACATTTCTACAAATGCCAACCAGGAAGAAGAGCAAAGATTTTTGGAAATGAAGATCAAAATCCCAGAATAAACTCTTCAAAGACTGCATGTTTGATGGGCGGAACCCTCAAACAAAATTTAGAATATACATTATCTACCTACTCAATGAAAATGTTGATAACAGACCTGGCACCTAACAAATGTCGATCACGGAGCCTCAGCGCTATGAACAAGCTCTCCTTCACCATCATCTCCCCTCAGCAAAAACAGGGAACAAAAAAGAAAATTTGTAACACACAACTGATAATGGTAGAGGCAGGGGATAGCCCTGGAAGAACAGCAGCCCGCGCAAAGGAGCACTTGCAAATTCAGCTCAGCCTGGGCTCCTTGACAGCCTCTGATTTTGTACCACAAAATGGCATTACCAATGAAAGAGAAAAAAGAAACCACATTACACAACACCCAAAGAATTTAGACTTGTTAAGGCCTTCTGATTCTACTCTGACTGCCTTAAGCTTTGACTTAATTCTTTGGTGAATGTCTTTCAGTCCTTGAAAGGTGAGGTGCAAACACACTCGGGCATCCTGCTAGAAATAACAAAGGACATAGGTGGCTATGAGTCATCTATGGTGGGTGTGAGTGGGGCAATAAACCTGCTAATAAATGAGCCTTTGGAAGAGCTTAAAACTATCAGCCGAGAACAGGTGTGTGAGATAAAGGAGCCGAAAGCAGATCTCAGATCTTTTAAGCACCACAGTGAACAAATGTGGGTGGAAATAAAAACTTTGCAAGACCAGGTAAAGACAAAGATACAGGACGAAAAAACCCAGTGATTCGAAATTGAGGGTGGCTATGTAGATGTCGCTTTGGATGACACCGCGCTCATAAGATTGGGCCAAATAGTAGAGGATTCAGAAACACAGACTCAGCCAGGAGGAAAGCCTGAGTCACCTGCAAATCGTTCTTAGAGAGTAACGTTAGGAGAAGTATGCTCCACAGGCAGTGATCCATTCGAAGGAATTCACAGTGTACATGCGACTGAGATGTCAAAACAGGAGATCAAAAGGAAAAGAACGAGAAATAAGACAAAGGGCCTCATTACACGGTAGGCGGTAAGGGTTTACCGGTACCGGTATTTTACCGGTACCAGTAAATCCTTACCGCCTTACTACGAGGTCCCTTTGCGGGTTGGGGAATTTAACACCTGCTTTTTAGCAGGCGTTAAAAACCAACCCGCAAAGGGACCGGTGGAGCTAATTACGGTACTGCAATTTGCGGTACCGTAATTAGCGCCTTCCCCATTCCCATAGAGCCCTATGGGGCAAAAATGGGAATGGGGAAGGGCAATGGTGGAAGGGGGAATTACCGCCCCGCCAACCTAGGAATGGGGCGATAATTATCCTTTCCTCCAAGGCGGTACCGGTAAATTACCGGCATGAACCATGGCGCTAATAGCACCATGGTTTACCGCCTATCGTGTAATGAGGCCCAAAGAGTCAGACAGAGGACATTTTTGAGTATCAAGCAAAAGTCACAGATGACGGAGTGCAAAAGAAAAAAGCAAAGATCTGCTAAATAAAAAAAGTCTGGAAAAAGGAATTTCTTTAATGCATTTGAACAATTTAGGGCAGAGAAGCAAACTAGTATATCACAAGGAAAAACTGAAATAATTGCACTGAGCAAAGAGTTGGCTCTAAGTGAACCATTGTGCATAAATAAAAAAGCTGGAATGGTTGATAAATCTCTGTCTAAAATCAGTACTGATAATGAAAATCCACTTATTAAGCCATTGCGATCGTCTCCAATCTTTTATATAGGAACTAAGGAAACGACTCCTGTTACCAGCAATGATGTTGCTCAGCAGGTCCCGGTGATTGACAACACAAGAAATGTCTGAATAAAGAAAGGTGCAAGGATCAGAGGAATGAGGAAACACAAATGAACACTGTTAATGAAAAATATAACTTCCTGGTAAAGGGAAAGTGAGATCTGCATCAGGGAATGGCCAAAAACTATGTAAAACTGACCAAAATAGGTTTTTAACAAAACCATTTGCAGCACGGAGAATCTGGCTGAGACAGATTAATTTAAATGAAGAGGCCAGAGCATTAAATCAAAGTACTATTCTATCTTTTACTTGTAAGGTGCCGGATCTATAGCTCTTTTCTACTCAGGCTATTGATCAAATATACTTTCCATATGGAAAAGTGACACCCATCGCTGAAGTGATATTGAAATCTAATATGGGAGCAAATGATTTGGTAAAATTGGGTTTAGGGGTATTGGAATATCTACCGAAAGTAGAGATGCGAGAAAATAATTGTAACAGAGAGAATAGTGGCTCTAATATTCATAAGCAGATGAATACCCGAGTAAAAACCCATGATGAAAGCAGAGAGAAGCATCATAATACAACTAGAGCAGCAGCAGAGCAGGGCAAAACAAAGATTTGGGCTCTGCTTCCTGAAATTTTGACAGAAGTTCTTCAGAAGATCAGTGAGTTTGATGGGTTACTTTAGTTGAGGATCCTATTAAGCTCATTAGCTAGAATAGATGTGGCCCTTCCTCCTTTAGAGATGTTGATACAAGTAGATTAATCTTCCAGGACCACGATCTGATTTTTTTTACAAGAAATGTGGCTTATGGAAAAAATAGCAATATATGGTGTTATAATGTTAGAACAATTAGCCACATGTCCGAATGGAGGGAGACCCTCATGGAGTTTATTAACAGCGATTCGAAATACTGCAGGATTTAGTGTGAAGTGTATTAGTTCTGATTGTCCAGGTATCCTAGCCACATGCTGTGTCATCAAGAGGGGGGAAACAACTAGAGGGCTGGTTCTGATTAATGTATATTGGAATCCGTTAAATAGGAATTTGCTAGTAATTTTAGAGGATTTGTCATGTTTACTCAGGAAGATCAGTATTAGCTTTGCCAATGATTTATTGCTGCTTGCTGGTGATTTGAATGCCCACTCTATATGCATATCCAATGTATTGAACAGAACATTTATAGGAAGATCCCACAGGGAGAGAAAGAATAGTTTTTATGAGGAGTGGAATCTCCAAATTATGAATGGGAACGCAGTGGGGGATCTAAAGCTTGCAGCAACATGGAGGAATGGAAATGCAAGATCATTCATTCATTATTTGTCTGTCTTACTGGAGCTCTTTCACTGTTGCGAGACCCTAAGGGTAGAAGCTTTGAACACCAGTGACCATTGCTCTTTGTGAGCAACATTTTTGTTGGGTACTTTGAAATTTAAAAATCTATATACCTTCAATGTATCAAATGTGAAGGGGAATCAGTGGGCAGATTTATAAAGGAAGGTTGCTCATTGAACATAAAACTGAAGGAAATCATTCAGGGTGGGAATGAAGTAGAACTAAGTTTACTGTCTACAGGCAGTTTTGTGGAGTTGTTATGGGAGATAGAGCCCTCAAGTACGAGGTCCGATGTTGGATCAATTAAACATGCACACACTTTTGATGAGGAGACATACTTGAAAAAGAAAGCCCTCAACATGGACTTGCACTTAAGTATGAAAGTGAAATGCTTGCTTTTTCAAAAAATGAAGGAACTCCGTAATGCATGGCGCAACCGATTGCAGGAGCATGGATTTGTGTGGACTGTGCGAAACGGTCAGCAGATCCTGGAAGCAGTACTACTGTCCAATGCGAGACATTTTTGAGTAATAGCAAATGTCCAGACTGTCTCTCAAGGAGCTCTTCAGGCAAACACAGTGACAGAGGAGGATTGGTTAAAGCACTATGTCAAAGCATTTAAAGAATCAGTGAAAGGAACTTTGACGGCTGTTAAGGAGGTAAGATGGAAACTCCATATTGAAAAGGACACAATTGAAGGATTCATTAAGGGGGCTTCCCAATCGAGAGCAGCAGGCCCTAATGGGCTAACAAATATGATCCTGAAGAATGATGTTGCAAATTGGTCAAAAATTCTGTTTGAATTGTTTAAGAACATAGTGAATACTCAACAGTGTCCTGAATCTTGGAGGGGGGCAATCGTCATTCCCATTTATAAAAAGGGCAAAAGGGAAGATCCAGTCAACTATCACCCTATCACCCTGTTAGATTTGGAGAGTAAAATATTATCTGCTATTATCTGAAAAGAGTTAGAGGAGTTTGTGGACTCTAAAGGGATACTGTTGAAGTCGCAAATTGAATTTTGTAAAGGTCAATCGACAATGTCCAGTGGGTTGGTATTGAGTGTAATCAATGCTAAAAAAAAGAAGAGAGAAAACAATCTTGTTTAAACATCTCTAATAGATCTATCAAAAGCTTTTGATATAGTCAATAGAGACAGACTTTGTCAAAAGATAAACAAATGGTGCATTCCAGAGGGACTTTTGACTATAATAATAAGTGTTCATGATCAAACCACTACGCAAGTGAGGCTAGACATACAAGGACATCTCTCCTCTCCAATTCTTACAGAGGTATGAGGCGTGGATGCATATTATCTCCCTGCCTCTTTAAAATATATCTTGATGACCTTGCAGAATTTCTCTCTTCAGATGCTCTGTCTAGTCCCAGAATTGGAGAAAATAAAAATGAATTATCTGGCCCATGCGGATGATATAGTCTTATTAGATTATTCTCCCATAGGCCTTCAACGATTGATTACAGCCGTCGAGAAGTATGCCAATGAAAATGATTTAGTAGTAAATCAAACAAAGTCAAATATAGTGATATTTGGTAATTCCCAGAGGAAAAAGCCTAATTTCATTTGGAAACTGGGTAAGCCAACACCTCCAGTGTTAAAAAAGGTTAAATAACTGGGTTTTCAGTTCAAAGCTTCACTAAAAGATCTGGAGATCGAAATGGAGGTTAAAATATCCCAATTTACAAGCCAGAATAAAAAACTGCTAAAAACATATTGCCGGTGCTCTTTGCTTCCTCTAATTAAATTCTATAAGGGGAAAGTAATTCCTAGCATCCTTTATGGTATGGAAATAAATAGCTATGCATGCAAACTAAATTGGGGCTGTATGGAGGGCAGGATATGGAAGAAAGTTTTAGTTCTTCACCTGTCCTTACCATTTGCCCGACTAAGGTATTAACTGGGCATGCAATCCTTACATACCTACCTGAATTGGAAAATACTATTGCTATATAGAGTTGTGATTTTGCCTGGGAAGAATTCTCTTTATGAGGATATAAGAGATTTGATGATTCTAGCGATTTGTGAGTACTTATCAATAAACAAGATGCTGAAGACATCTTTGCAACATGTAATGAAACAGGAATATCCTTGATTGATTAACCAGATAAGGTTAAACGTTCATTGCTACGGTCTGATTGGATTTTAACAAGGGGCTCCTTCTCTGAAATTAACTATTTTTTAAACTTTCTTCTTAGGGATAAACAAAGAGGCTATGTCCTACTGTATATGGGAAGATTTCCAAACCCCAGATGGAGAACTGAACTCTTACGGTTTTCATAAAATTTTATTGACACCAACGAATTAGAAAGAATTTGTCTAAAATTAAAGCCTCAGGTGGGAAATTGTCATCTTTGCGGAGAAGGATTCCGACAAGATCTGGGCAATCTATTGATTTCATGTAAATTTACAGAGGTCTTAATGTGTAGATACTTTGCTCGATTTGTACATAATGTCAACTGGCTTAATACAGAAGAGTTCTGGTTAAGACTATCTGCGGGGTTGGAAGCCTTCTTTTCATTGGGGCTTTTGAAGCTGTTAAATTAGTTGCATTTTATAGAATTTAAGTTTTAGAAGATTTTGGTACTGTAGAGAAGGAGGTAGTAGGTTTGGTCAATTGTTTTATTTGAATATGAATATCCTAGGAATTATTGTGGTATGAAATAATGTAATGTATTTTCTTTTGTAATTTTTGAAGTGATTGTAAATAATCAAAAATTTGACTAATACACAAAATGAAAAATAAAAAAATAATCACTTTGGAGATATGTAATGAGAACAGTAAGTGCATTTAAAAAATACTTTGCTGTCATTATTTGCACATACTTCAACTAGTAGTGCTTAATTCAGAGGGAAAGTGATGAAATGTGCTACCACTGATACCTATAATACTATTTTAATCATTTACATATAATACAATTGCTATTTCAAACTTTATAGAAATGGAAGCTTTAAAAATGACCTTCCTATATCTTTTGTGCAACTCCAAGACACTGGAACATAAACACACAAAAAATGTTAACTATATTTTTAGGTGTATTTTCCTTATAAACAAATGGCCTGCTTTAAATTATAATTTTGATAATGTTTTAAATATAAAAGGGGAAACATATTTGTCTGAATGGATAATATGTGTACCAACATGGCCATTTGTCTTTCATTGTTATGTTTAGAATATCAAGTGATGAAATATGTTTCTGCATGTAACAACTCAAATGTTTTCAACTTTTGGAAATTGATTTATTTATTTTTACATTTATATTGTGCACTGAATCCATGGGCATCAAGGCACTGTTACATTGTAACATTACATGTCGGTGTTACAGAATAATGTTACATGCAGATGGTCAAGTGTCAGGTGCTCCATGTGAAGAGCCATGTTTTTAGCAATTTACAGAAGGTCCAATACAGAGACGTCATTTCACCAAAATGCCTGGGGAAATGGAAGTGAGATCACATGACCTTTGACCTCTGATGACATCACAGGAAGTAATGTCATTTGACCCCTCCCCAAAGTGACATCACGGGAAGCGATGGAACACAACCTTTCACCCTATGACAAAACTGGAAGTGGGGTCGCATATTATTGTTCCTGAGTGTACTACGTAAAATATGGTTATGATATCACTATGTGATATTCATTTCATACAAAATGGATCACCACATGTATCCGTAATATCAGTGTGTATATGCCCATATTACCAAATTACTGTGACTACAAGCAGACGTCGAAGGCCAAATGATAATGATGTGTTATTATATAGCACATATAGACCAAATATACATACAATATCACCAAACCTGTGTTGGTACTCATTAATCGACCTCAGAAGCATGAAAGTCTGAATTGAGGTGTTTAAGAACAGACTAAACCAATGATTCACCCCCTGAAGTAAACCTTTAATGAGTCTAGCAATTATTCCATAGAATTCCAGAATGGGAAATTATTTTTTATTCCTATTCTTTCTTTTTTTCTAAGTTCACTGCTCAAATTGTTACACTTGTGGAACCCCTGTTTTTTTTCAGAGGCCTGAACAAAAAGTTATCCACTCCAGAAAAAAAGAGCCACATGGTGCTGACCACAGCCCAGGAGCTTACATTTATAAAAGAAAAAAAAATATTTCTTTTTTTTTATGGGGAAGCAAGGGAGACCTCACGGTTTGCAGCTGCGACCCCTGGTGTCCCCCAACTCACATCCCATGTCCAGTATGACTGTTACGCCCTTAAAGTAGGGAGTATTGAGATTATTTAGGGAGTACTGAGATTATTTAAACTACACATTAAAGATATTTCAATATGGAGAAAACAGTACAATATTTACATATAAAGTCACATCTCACCTCTTACCACCCCAAACATAAAAATAACAATGACAGTTGAAAAATACACATTGTAGGAAAGATTCTTGAAAGTGGCGCAAGTAAAAAAAGTGACACTAATGGATGACTGGCTCCCAGCATTCATGTGGGTGCTGTGACCAAATATCACGGTGATGTCCCTGCTGCTGTCACACTTAAAGAAAACAGCATGATAGGATAAGAAATGACGCTGTCATGTTTTGCACATCCCCCTGCAACTGATCCAAACAGGCATATGGGAATGTGTCTCATTCCTGGGTATTTCGAAGCGCCTTGCATTGGTGAAATTAGGAGATGCCATGAAATGCACAGAAACCCCCATATTTGGGTAAACGCACAAAGAGTATGTGAAAGGGGAAATTTCACAGAAACCTGAATCAGCCAGAGATGCTACTTCAACAACTGGAATCTCTAAGTTCCCAAGGAAGTAAGTGCATCAGTTAAGTAAAGACTAACCAGAACATGCATTAGAGAGCTCCAGTTTGTGCCATCACCAAAGTGACTTCTTGTGAACAAAGAGAAGGCCTCTAAAAATATCAGAACTAAATCTACCACACACCAAGGCCCCCACTTCAAACATATCAAGATAGTAAAGCTTCTGCAAACCAGAAAAAGGGGATGTCTCAGCTAACAGATTGTCATGATGCCTGCCCCGGAAGACCAGACCAGACCCAGCAGCCCCGGAAGCAGGCATCATGCCACTTGGAGCATGCCCCAGTTAGGGGCTGTTTGGGTGCAGTACTGGCGCCTATGGCGCCAGGCTCATAAAGATAAAATCAGTCCTGGCGCCATGGGCGCCAGGCTCATTATTGATAACTTACCTGAAGCAGACCATGCTGCATACTCACCTGAGGCAGATCATGCTGCATGAAGACTCAAGCCAAATGAGGCTTAGGAGGGACTATTTTACTGAAGGGACTATTTTGTTACTTGGGTGGGGCTGTGGAAGAATACTTACCTGGATCTTCTTCCAAGGCTATTTAAACCACGCCCGGACAGCCACACGTGCTTTGCGTTATTCTGCTTGCTGCAGCGTAACGCTCACCGTGTTTTCAGCAGCTCCAGTCTTCAGCCACGCCCGCTTCAGTCCTGGGACTCCTGAAACAAGAAGAAAGAAGGATAAAGGTTAGAACAGGAGTTTTAACTTTAATCCTTACCTGAATCCTGATCCATTTCACCACGGAACTGAAAGACAGAAGTCTTTGAAGCATCGCTTCGCATTCCTACGGCGCCGCGCTGAACTCACCTGCTTGGCGGTACTTCAGGATTCCATCACGCTTTCTCCATCTCACAGCCGCCCTCCGACACCTAAGGAGACAAAGACAGCAAGGTGAGCAAGGGGACTCTCTAAGGCTATACAAGCTACCTCCAAGGACTTACCTGATTTACCACGGGAGGTACTCACCTCATCTTGGGTCGGCGCAGTCAACTCTGCTTCATTGCCGTACCCCGGACCCTAAGGGGAAAACCACAATAGACTTACCTGAATCTTACCAAGTGCCATTTGGAAATCTTCGAGTGGATTAATCGGCAACCTGCAAGGAATTGGACAGAGTGAAGATCAGGCATTTGAACTCTTATGAACAATTGGACTTTAGAGTCAATACTGGAACTCACCAATTCCTCTACGTGAGTGAAGTAATTGGTCATCAACGCGCCCCTGCGGTCGACGCAGGATGGAGAGCTCATCCTTCCAAACCATCAGGTGAGACTAAGGAGGGGACATCAAGAGTGATCTGTGGGAAGACAACGGGAGTGGGGAAGGTGGGTTGACACTCAAATTCCACGGGTGGTTAATTCCTCTTCTCCTTTGCAGAAGAATATTCTTGCGAGCCAGACAAACTAGGCTGAGCGGGCCAGTCCAGTCAGTCATCTCGGCGCTACACGTCACGCTGGTGGAAACAACAGCGGCCCAGTTCCGGTCGACTCCCCCATGGGAACCAGGTGAGCGTAACACAGATCTTAAAAACACCATAGCTATATTACCTTGCAAAAGTCCACAACAAACACAGAACAGAAAGTTACACATTTCATGCCATCGTTACCAATTTACTGCAGAATTTTACAAATCGTAAAAGCATACCTTTTACAGTTTCTCATTTCTATAGAAATTATACAGTAGAATTCAAGCCTGCAACAGTTCAAAAAATATTGCATTGTATTCCACTATGCAGTATGTATTTACAGTTATAACAATAGAACTATTATTAAGAGCTTTTATCTGAAAATCAATATCTCTTGCTATCGGCACAGTTATCTTGGCCAATCACTTAAAGACATTTCTTTTTGTTTTCTTTATTGTGCATTTAGTTATTAAGAAAGCTTTAAGCCCATTAAAAACAAAACAACTGTAAAATCAATATCTTACTTCCAAATGTCAATACATTATTATCTAAAACATTTCATACATATGATTGCATAACAAAGTTAAAATCACTACTTAAAATGACCACCTTATATTTCATAAAAGTAATATTGAATGATTAGCACCAGATGTGACATCACTTGATCTCAATCAGACTTAATACTTCTATCCATATCTCATGCGCCAACGCAGTTATGACAACAGATTTAGCTTCATAAAGTGTGCTCCAAAATTGATTGCATGTGATTTGGTCAAGATGCGTGACAAAGTTGCCATAACCTCTTGTGTAGTACAATTGCAAACAAAAACATGCTGTCAAAAGTTGACGACTCAACTCTATGGCTTCCCCACGAAGACGACACAGTCGATGTGCTACAGGAATTATTTGCCAAGCCCCAATAAGTTCCATTTTGTGTAGTAATCCCAAATGCAGTAGTATGATAAAATGTTTGACCTCAATTGAACAAAACTTGGTTAAACATGAGCGGGGGCATTTAATTGGAAACTTTGCATGGAAATCTCAGTGTACTTCGTCTTGGCTGATCATTTCCTGATATTATCCACTTTATCATGGAATATGGCTTTTGTCTTTAAGATGTATTCAATAGTGTGGGCCTTTAATGCTGATTCAATTGAAATGTCCAATAAAGTTAAATAGTACAATGCTGTTTTCAGTAAATCAAGTTCAAATTAATCATAAGACACTTTTTTGTTCTAATTTGTTTCTACTTTCCATTGCACTTCATTAACCTTAGGTACAATAGGTAGAATAGGCTTCTTTGCGTCATCCATAGTGACATTAGTGATTGTGAGCCAATTTCCAATCTAAAAGCTTCCTCATGGACTGACGATGGAAGATTGATAATTGAGCATAATATTTTGCCCTCAAATTTTTGTAGCCAGTTGATATAACATTCTAAAAGCACGGAAAAGCCATACAAAAGACAGGGGATAATGCTGACATGGTAGATTTCCCTTCTATGTTATGACCCCATTTTATTGCCATGTAATGTTTGGCTGAAATCAATTTTTTCCAAACCTTAGGGATGATCGTTTCTCCATAATACTCTTTGGGAGGATTTAATGTTATTTTAAAGCCCAAGTAAACATAATCTTCCACTACTGTGAACTGAGAATTATTTAGCTTTCACGTCGGAATAGGCTTTTGTGATATACATCCTCCAAGAGACATGACTTTTGATGTTGATATATTTATACTCAAAAGGTTTTTTGATGCATAACTTGATGATACATCCATGGAGGTCATATCAAATATAATAGTATCGCCGGCGTAGGCTAAATAAGAAATTGGTTTGCCTCTGATTTTAGGTGGAAAGTTACTAACTGCACTGATGGATTCAACCATGTCTGCTACATACAGATTGAAAAGCATGGGTGCCAATACACAGCCTTGTTTCAGGACGCGATTTGTTCTTCTGTAATTGGTGTATTAGATATTGGATGTCACAGATGGTATCTATTGTGCTATACATTTTTCTGAAACCTGTCTGGAAAGTGTTTATCAAGTCTCTATCTTGCCCCCAGTGTATAAGCTTTTTTAATAAGATGGGCGCAAATACTTTCTGCGAAGAATCCATCATGGCTAGTAAGCGATAGTTTGCCGGGTTCAATCTATTACCTCTTTTAAAAACCGGTATAAAGATGGAATTAAGCTAGCTATTAGGAATAGTTCTAGTGTTCTCAATTTCACTAAAAATATTGAACATAACTCCAGCCCAAAGTTGGGGATTAGACTTGAAAAGGATGTTTGGAATGCCATCAGGCCCAGGGCTTTAGATTTCCTACGATTTTGATAAGATCTTCAATATCATAACCCCACAGCATTGCTTCAATATAGGAGATTAGCTCAGGATTTTCCCTTTCAGGGACAATGTACAAATCACTAATATAGGAACACCATAAATGTTCCGGCACCAGATTTAACTCTGTAGGAGAAGAGGACTTGTGAAATTCCTTAAAGCACAACCAAAACTTACAAGAATCATTTGTATTTAACCATCCAGCCAGCAATAGTCAGTTTGCATTGTTGGTAGATTGCTTATGTCGGCATATTCAATTCCTGCAACAAGGGTCCAGGTTTTTCAGGTGTTTCTGTTTTTCCTCGTATGCCAATGTAAAATGTCCTCTAATCTTAGCCCAGGCTTTGTGATAGATCAGTTTTTACTGATGTATTAATATATCAAACGGACAGAGCTGAGTGCTCCCAAATTTCTGTTTTTCCCTATATATATATCATTGATAGTGTTTTTTTGTAAATCACCCAAATCCCAGTCTTCTTTCTTCCTCATTAGATCAAATTCATTCTAGTTAATTTCCAATATATTGTTTGTCTCTTTTATGGTTTTCCCGATCCACAATATTCAGTTACCCTGTTTGTTAACTCCAATTTTTTCATTTCTAAAACCAAGATCCCTGGGAAACACAAGTAACAGACCAACTTAAAGAGGCATGGTATCTCACTTAATTTGGATCAATTTTGACTGAACCACAAGAACATCCAGTGACTAAATCTGTAATGACATAATCTATGTGCGAGTAAGAATAGCCATTAGAACATGTCTATGTAAAAGTATCTTTGTCCTGAAGATGAAAAGGGAGGCATTCAAGATTGTACGTGTTTATAAATTGTCTCCATTTCCGATCTTGATGACCTGCACACAGATTTAAGTAAAGCTTCTTTATGTTCAAATCTCCTGCAATGATTTTCATACCAAAGTTAAATTGTTTCACTGATCACTTTATGTATATTTTTAGTGTGTGCACCAGAAGGAGGATTGCATATATTAAAGATTAGTATTTTGGTTTTAACTCTTTTAGGGGTATGTAAAATAGCAGAGAGTACATAAGAGGAGCAAGTATAACCTGAAAACGGGTCCAGGTGACAAGTAGATCATACTCCAATTGCCAACCCCCAACTAGGACGCCCTTGCTGGCAAGCTATTGCCATATTGTGTAGACATGATATCCATCCATATTGGGTTGAGTAGTCAACCATGTTTCCTGTAAGATAAACAGGTATGTGTTTAATATAATAGCAGAACTGTTAGGATGGGTGAGAAAATACCTAAAATCCCTTGTAGTGCATGTGATCAATTTAATTTGTGAATCTGTGGGGGCCAGTCAATTTGCCTCCTCATATACACTTTCAGGAACCCACTGAAAAACGTATTGGTAATTTTCTCCCTTCATCCCCGCGGATTGTTGACCAGTGCGCAGGATAGTGGGTTCAGAAGCCAGCAAAGCTGAATCCTGCCTGACAGTAGTTAAATGTTTCGATATAGTCGAAAATTGAACTTGTTTTTTAATCTTCCTACAAATGGTCAGCAAAAAGCCCATTTGATCTAATACAAAGATACCCCACTAAACAAGTTCAATAGATGAGTGTGATTCAAAAAGACTGGGCCTCATTACAAGTTAGCCGGTCCGGATTTAACGGTGCCGGTAAAACCGTACCGGCACTGTTTTCCAGACCGGCTAACTACGACTTCTGTGGCCGTGTGGTGTTACACCCGCCAGGTCTGACCTGGTGGGCATAACGCCACCAGCCACAGATGGACGCGGAAACACTGGCACCATTTCTGCATGGTGCTGGGGTTTCCACTTCCTCATTCCCATTGAGTCCTATGGGATTCCACAGAAATGGGTATTTACAGAATGCCGGCTGCGGAATTACCGGATCATGGGGGCTGTAATGACCCAGTAATTCTGGCAAGTCCAGAGCCGGTAAATCCCCAAAGGTCCGGTGGCTACCGCCAGACTCATGATGAGGGCACATGAGTGGTAGGGTAGTATTCCTCCAAAATTACACATTTCACCAGTTCATGCATATTATCGACCACATATATTCTTTACATGGCTGGTTAGTTGCAATTCTAGGTCCTGCCTTGTTTGAAGTTCTTAAACAGCTGTCCAAAGGTTTTTTACATATGCCATCAGTAAGAGGTGCAGCTGAGTTTGTGTTGCCATGTAATAATTCCAGTTTCTGAGGCAACAGTTGTACTTCCTCCAAATGCGTGTTTGAAATGGCAGATTCATGTGCTAGCAAGCAGGATGGACCCGTCTATTCAACAGTGACTGTAGGGTGTAATCATTGGTCTAAAGGGCCAGTAAGCTGGACCTGTCTTTTGGATCCATCAGGAAGGGTATTCATAACCAATGTTTTAGTGCAAGTACATGTCTTGCTAAGGGATTAAACTTGGTTGTATTACTTGCAGGGCTGATTTCCTTATTATTTTTGTTCATGATGTAATTCAATTCCTTTTAAGCCTTTTTTTATTTATTGTAGATTTTACAGTCACCAATTTAGGGTTCATAATTATGCCCTGAGTCACCATAGATGTAGGAGGAATAGACATCTCCCCATAATCCCAGTTTTAATAGGTAGCTGATGATTGATGTCTACATGAAATAGTGTTATTTGATAGACAATGTACAAGGTCTCTCGAAGCAGCCCTCATGTAGTAAAATGCTCTCTGTAAACCTATACAGGTACCCCAATTCCTGCAGTTTACTGGTCAGAAGGTATTTAGGTTCATACAAATACGGAAGGGGAAGCATGGCGTCAAAAAATCCAGTAATTGATGGCTGAGTACTGACTTTCTTATCCAGCCTATCTTTATTACTGAAAGAGGGCTTATTGCTCTTTACATTAGACGTTGCTGAGCTATTAGTTCTTTTCACCAGTTGGGCAGTGGTACTGAGTAGCCCATATTTTCTGATGGAGCATTTCATCCTAGAGCAGTTAAAAAAGTGGATCCGTTTCCATGGGCCGTTAACTTAATAATAGAAGAGCCATCAATAGGGCAATATACAAAATCGGGTTGTGGCTCAAAGGGCAGGACCAGAGTCACCAGCCTACAGTCACCACGGCCCGCAAATCTCAAATAGCAAATGAGACAGTACATCACTTTCTCGCTGTATCCCAGGAGCTTAGAAAGACTACAGAGAAAACTCCTGCCACACAGGAAACACTCCTCAGCACACTGCGTCGCTCTGTGACTGGAGTCCGTTTTTAAAGATTAACTCCTCCTCGCTTGATTGAGAGCATAGAAAGACCTCAGAAAAGACTCCAGCCACATGGGAAACACTCCTCGGCACTCCGCGGAGACATTGAAAACATTTCAATGTCTTGGAATGAAAAACCTGCCCTCGTTCCACAAGCCTAATACATAATGTTATAAACATGGTATATTCCACATTTTCCAAAGGTTTTTCGACAGAAATAATGAGGTGCAGTATCACAAATCATAATTTTCAACAAAAAACATGCATCCTATTCGCAAAGTTAATTTCAATGTAAACATCACAATAAATAAATTAATAAGCACTTTCTCACCATTTCCAAATTTGTGCAAATCAAGCAGCATTTCTGTACAATCAAAAATGCATCTCTTATTCACCAATGGGATATCTTTAAAAAAATAGAAAACCAAGTAATTTCCAGCACCACTTTGAAAAAAGCTGAAAGGTACATACACATGTTAACAAAAATAATTCTGATCCTTATTTCCTTTTTTGAATGTGAAACTCCAGCAGCACCAACCCCCATCACACCTCTATTCCTATCTCTCAAACCAGTACCACAATGCTTGTTGTGTACAGCTTCCATTCGAAATGATTAACAATAATATTGTTTTCCTGATACTGTGTCTTCTCACTGTAACGTCATTACAGTGGATTATGAAAGTCATAAACACATGCTAAGACATAATAGCAGAGGGGTATAACATTTTCTAGGTCATGTATATCCCACCTTTGCAAGGGGCAGTGGTGTGAGGAGAGAGGAATCTTGAGGGACCTTTGGCTGCATTTCCTGAAGTAATACTTCCAAAAACATTTCTCTTTTCCACCACTCAGAATCACTGTAAATCTACCTGATTGAAAGTGGCAGAATGGCTGTGTTTAACCTCATTCCTGGAATCTATAGGGCATTACCGTGCATTTAGAAGATTTACCATTGGTGTTTGTTTCATCAATGGAAAATCCTTGTTTTAGAGATTAATGGGAGAAAACACCAACACGTGCTAGAGGTATTTCCTCCACTTGACTCCCAAATTCACATTTTTGGCATTTCACTAAATTAATTGTAAATTACTGCCACTTTCAGGCATGATTTCCTTCGCCACCAAACTTGTAAGAAGGACCTTTGTATTTTTTATGTTGTGCATAATCCTTCATGCATCCACTCCACTGCCCCTGTAATGTCCCTGTAAAGCATACCACATGGACTGGAAAAGTAGGTCCGGGAGCCCATAACCACATAAGATTATTGATGGCTAACTTTAAATTACTGAGTGCACGTGACCTGAGGTTTTTGACTGACATCTTAGGCAACTCAAGGTTCACTATCATTGCCTCTCAGATATTGCTAGATATCCCTTGGTGGAATATATCCCTATAGTTGATATCTGCATATCTCTAATTCTATATTGCACTTGTGCTGCTATATACCAATAAATTGCCCTTTTTAGGTCCCACCGCTGTGAAATTGGTTTCCAATACCGATGTGAAAGTTAACAGTTTGTAATGTATTACTGTTAAAAACACATCTCCAACTCTGATGTATGAAAGTGCACTTCCTATCACTTCTTTTCAACTGCTACCCAGACTCAAAGAAATATGCAGACCATCTTTCTGAATGAAGAACCCTACCAATTTATTTTTAAACACATGGAAACAAACACAACCTATTGTCTGTGCTTTTTTATTTGCTTTAGTTTGTGAGAATTTGCCGGTATATATTTAGAAAAGCATTTGATATTTTATATTTCTCTAAATGTGTATGCAACAACTTATAAAAGAATACCTATTAGTTACATTCCAAAGTTCGCATTAAATACACTTTACTAAGACCACATTTTACCATTATTTGTCCCCAACAGATACAGAAAAGGCCAACCAAAGTACAACTCTAAATGAAAACATCAATTTACAGTTAGTAGCCAGGCAGAGTCTTACACTCATCCTTCTCTAAAGATGTTAATTGAAAATGTACAAGCAAAAGAAGTTATTAATCTCACCTTGCAAAGTACAAATACACCAACCACCAAAATAGTACTTACTCCTCCAGCCACATCAAAAAGAAGTCCACACAATTGGCATCCAAAGCAGTTTCATCAGAGAGTGAGCTCCACACACATGTCAAACAAGAAAGGCATATATCCCAATGTCAATGTGGTACCAATACGTTATTCCAAAAAAGTAACTTGTACAAAAAAGTTCCCATCGAGGAGTCTTTACTGATCTGATGAAAAATGTGGACAATTCGGACAAGTTACATTACTGACGCAATTATCAATGAAAACTAGTTTTAGAAGTAGTAATTGAGAGCGTATTCAGACAAAAAGAAATGTGCTTATTGAACAGAATTCAACTGTTAACAAAATTAGTTAAAGCATTAGACAATAAACTTAGAAATGTGTACAATGCCACCTTAAATGACTTCTGTAACTTTTGTGAGGGCATTTGGTGTCATACTCCCAACATAGAAACTTTCTATCATCAAGAAGCCTACTCGCAGGGACAAGAAAATCAATTTGCAATGGAAATTGATAGCAAAGGCTACGAGATGATCAAAGGAAACATTGAAAAAAAGAAGCTTCAAACTCAAAACCTGCTCTCACAAATATTTACCTCAAATCTTCTACCACCCAGAAACCACATCAGGCATAAAAATGGTTGATATGCAATTGGTGATTGTAGTCATCCAAATCCTGGCAACAATTTTTCATCAAGCCATAAAGAAAGAAAACAAAAGAAGACTAATAAATCTTCAGAACAAGCACTCTTGTAGTCTTCACATCCACCCTGGATTACATGGATATTATTAGGGCTCTATTTCAGAAGCCTCTTACAACAAATACCTTTCATCATATAAAAATGCTGGCAAAACACCCCTCTATCGTATAAAATCTTCTGCATGGACTGAACAGGGCTAAAAGCCCAGCTTTAGAATGACTAAAACTAAACTAAACGTTGCTAACAATCCCAACACAATTAGTCCTCAGACAAATAAACAATATGCAAAACAAGTACTTTGGTATTCAATTAGAGGAAGAAAACAGTACCAAACCACAAACTATAAAACAGCAATTTGTCAGCAAAAATCATTACAATTTTGGTGGGATACCACCAAAATTGTAATGATCCTCAATGTATGTGTCCTCTGTCATCACACCTTTTAACAACAAAGTGTGTGAACAGCAGATGTCTGTGAAAATAGAGCACAATGAACAGTCTGATTGGTTTAAATTGGACATGTACCACACAGCAGAAGATATATATGATACAATATTATTTTTCACATATTGCAAATTAAGCTCAATGACAACCAAATGCCCTCTTGAGCCATCAATAGCAACGTAGAAGTATTTCCACTTGCCAAAGCTTTTAAAAATCTCAACCCATGTGACAGCATTATAATTTAAACAATACACTCTTTCTAAATAGCCAATGATTAAAACCCAAAACTGCTAAATTGCCTCTATCACAATTACTTACATGCATCTGTGGCATGGTTGAATATTTATCTTTATACCTAAAAAAAAGGTTGAAACTCCAAGAGTAGGAACGGCAACTAAATATATCTTTAATTGTGTTGGTAAATGGAGTACTAATAAAAGTACAAGCAAACAGAAAGAGCACATTGGGAAATACAGACACATAAACAAAGCTCCCAAAATATATAAAGCCACACCATAAACTGGTCAATGTGAATGTTTGGATCCAGGATTACCTGAATGAACACTTTATAATACACCCACTGAATTAAAGAGACATGATGGGAGATGCTTTAGAAATAAACCAAATGCATGAAGCTAAAGGTTGTCTCATGAGTATGTGGGGAAATGTTTACAAGCACTGTGCTTTCTACTTCTCTTCCCTGCAGGGAGAGAAGGAAGACATATTGACAGACCTTTACTAATCAGTGTATCAATCTGAAGATCCAAGGTCCTGTCAAAACACTGGGTTCAATGTTTGAATGTGAACTGACAACCATTTGGTAAAGTGTTGCTAATACATTAAAACCTGGTAGCCATTTTGTAATGTCAGCTAGTGAACTACACCAACAGATAAAAACAGAGATGAATGCTGGAGTCAAGTATGATCAATATTTTGGCAAATATGCATTGCAATAAGGAAAACTGATTCCAACATCACTCTGATGTTTGTTCTATGCTAAGGAACCTTGATCCTCCCTATCAGTTCACTGAACTTAGTTGTGCAGATTAAATGGAATTATTTACATGACTTCCTGTGAAGCGAAAATCAAAATAAAGTAACCAATGAAAAAAGCACAGCGGAACGCTATTCAGTTGATCCAATTCATGTTTTTCGTGATTTTCACCATTGATTTATTGCCATGCTACATTTCATCTGCAAGAAAGATTTCCCTCCACTTGCAGAGGTAGAACATTTCTTTTGGAGGAAAGAACACCAGTCAAGAGGAGCTCCACATATTGAAATGTTTTGGGGATAAAAGATGCTTCCGAATTTGGCCATGACAGTGCTGAGACTGTCTTAGAATGTATAGGAAAAACATTACATATGTCATCTCCTTGGAGATAGAATATACTATGGATACTTCCCACTTTTTTTGTCACGAGGGGCCTGTTTCATAGCAGGAAGAAACAATATAAGCTATGTAATAAGGCAAACAGGTTACCCCACCCTTACTCATGTATGTCTGTGGACACCTTCAATATTAAACTGTACAGAAATTCTATCAATACGCAAACTGTCAGAGATATAATAATAATCATACCTATACACTGAATAAGATACAATTAATCCAATGCTTAGCCTAGACACTAAGGTCTCTAAACCACATGTTTTAGAGGCCCTTATCACAATGTGAGGTTAGTAAATGAGTGTAACAAAAATAACACTACAACGTCAAACCACTTGTCATATCTTCACTGTACTTTTCAAGAAAAGTTGTTCTCTTATTTTAAAAAGACTATGGGCCTCATTACGACCCTGGCGCTAAGGGATTACCGGTATCGGTAAGGGTACCCGTACCGGTAATCCCTTACTGCCTGATTAGGAGGTCCCTTTGCGGGTTCCCACCTTAACGGCTGGTTTAACCAGCAGTTAAGGAATGGACCCGCAAAGGGACCTTGGTGCTAATTACGGTACCGCATTCCCCATTCCCATTATGCCCTATGGGGCAAAAATGGGAATGGGAATGGGGAAGGGCCATAGAGCCATGGAGGAAGGGGGAATTACCACCCCGCCAACCATGTAATGGGGTGGTAATTCCCCCTTTCTCCATGGCGGAGTCGGTAAATTACCGGCACCATGGTATTCCGCCTGGGTCGTAATGAGGCCCTATAACTTCAAGTGTTGTGTCTGCACCTTCCCAACCATGTGTCTAAAAATTGTTCCACACATGTGTTGTTTCACTCATATGTGAATGTACAAAAAGATATGGTTTGGTGTGGACGATATGATCTAATCAAAAAGCTTGCCTTACCTAATTACTGCGTCAGACAAAAGTTGACCACGCATCAGAGCCAGTCCATTAAACCTCACCGCTGAGCAGATCGACACCCTGTACCGTTTGGAACGGGACACCATCACCGCCATCGTAGACATGATACACAACGACATCGTCAGCATGATAGAAACACCAACCGCCATCCCACCCCTACTGAAGGTAGTGTCTGTACTCCACTTCCTGGCCACAGGCACCTACCAGCACACAGTGGGACACTTGCATGGCATTTCACAACCAGTATTCTCACGTACACTGATCCAAGTGCTTGATGCCCTCCTCAAGCACACAGGCAACTACATCTCATTACCACAGTCTGCCCAGGAGATTGCAAACACCAAGGTGGGTTTCCATGCACTAGCCGGCATACTGGTTGCATTGGTGCCATTGACTGCACCCATGTAGAATTGGTGGTGCCACATGCCATGGAGGTACCGTACCGCAACTGTAAACTATTTCACTCAATCAACGTGCAAATGGTCTGTGACTCCAACAGGATCATCACACATTGCTGTGCTTGATTCCCCGGAGCAACCCATGATTCAATGGTGCTTCGGAACTCCACAATACCACGCTACATGGAGCGACATGCAGGGCCAAGATCCTGGCTACTCGGTGAGTCACATGTCATGACCATGGAAAAGTGAAGTGGGTAGGTGAACGATGTACCAATGCATACTCCAGGGGGGGGGGATGATGCATACTCCACCTGGCTGAAAGGGGGGGATGATGCATACTCCACCTGGCTGAAAGGGGGGGAATGATGCATACTCCACCTGGCTGAAAGGGGGGGGAATGATGCATACTCCAGCTGGCTGAAAGGGGGGGGGATGATGCATACTCCACCTAGCTGAAAGGGGGGGGAATGATGCATACTTCACCTGGCTGAAAGGGGGGGGAATGATGCATACTCCACCTGGCTGAAGGGGGGGGAATGATGCATACTCCACCTGGCTGAAAGGGGGGGGAATGATGAATACTCCACCTGGCTGTGAGTAGTAGAGACAACAGAGCCAGATCATACCCTAAAGCAGCACAAACTTCAGCTGACACCACTAAACCTAATGGCCGATGTATGCTGCCCCACCACGTGAATGAAGGTGTGCCCCAACCATGACACAACCATCTGCAAGTGCATTGTACCAATTCACACCACCTTGACCTCAACGAAATGCACCTACATGCGCGTCACCAGACACCATCCACTGAAAGGCCTGTCCCCCATAAATGCGCACGAATGAGGCACATGACGGACAGAAACATCAACGCACCATCACACAGACAGCAAGGCCCACAAAATGATCTTATCAACATCAGCATTGCTCACTGGGGTCATGATGAGGCTGACAGCAATGTTGCAATGATGTGAGCGTTGACATCACAGGACACGTGCCAGGCCACCAAAAGAAATGGCATGAACGAACACAGTGGATGGGCACTCGCAAGGCACTTGACCCCCCTGCATAAATTGGTTGATGGCATGCACAACATTCCATAAGAGCAATGAGCATATACTGGTCACATAGTGTGAATCAATTAGTGCATTTACAAGAGGTCTGAAGTAACAGTTGGATGCAAGCCATGGTGGCACGTCATGTTCTAAAATAGACGTCATGACTGACACATACATTCTCGCCCACATACAGGTGATGCAGGCTATCCCCTGAAGAGGTGGCTCCTTACACCAGTCCAGAATCCACAGAACCAGCACGAGGAGGACTACAACCGTGCACATACACGTACCCGTGTGGTGATTGAGCAGGCATTTGGCCTATTGAAAGCACGGTTTCGCTGCCTCAGCAGGTCTGATGGGGCACTCCTGTACCGCAATGAGAAGGTGGCAAAGATCGTCATGGCATGTGTCATGCTACACAATATGTGCGTCAGACGCAATGTGGCCCTGTCCCCTGACGCTGACCTGCAACCACCTGACGATGAGGATGAGGAGGGTGTGGATGGGGCAGCACCTCATGGAGGCCGCGCTGCACAGGAGGGGCGTGAAATGCGTCAAAATATCATTGACCAATGCTTCTAGCACACACGGCTGGTGTGTGTAACATGGAGACGGCACTTGGGGCACTGTGTGTGTCTGGGACATGCACACTGTGGACTGTACACCAATAAAGCACACATACGAAATGAGCAATGTCCACACATTTGATTTGTGCAAAAGAAAAAAGTGTATTATGAATGTGAATAGGTTTGACACACCCAATCCCCCCTCCGACCTCCCCCCTGAACTCCCCAACACACCCAATCCCCCCTCACCCCTCCCCCCTGAACTCCCCAACACACCCAATCCCCCCTCCCCCCTGAACTCCCCAACACACCCAATCCCCCCTCACCCCTCCCCCCTGAACTCCCCAACACACCCAATCCCCCCTCACCCCTCCCCCCTGAACTCCCCAACACACCCAATCCCACCTCCCCCCTGAACTCCCCAACACACCCAATCCCACCTCCCCCCTGAACTCCCCAACACACCCAATGCCCCCTCCCCCTGAACTCCCCAACACACCCAACCCCCCTCCCCGTTCCCCCCTGAACTCCCTGCAAAGGTGTGACGGTGCCGTGATGAAGTGGGTAATGTTCCATTTGTCCACTGGGCGGCCACTATTTGCAGCCCCCTCTCCCGGCCCCTGGGCCCCCTCTGCCTGTATTTCGCAGGTTCCTGGCTGACCTGCGGACGGGGCTGGTTGCGGCAGAACTTGCAGCGGAGGAGGTACTGGGCTGCTCAGTATGCCGCGTGTCCCTTATTGTCTGTACAAGTTCACCGAGCACATTCCGCACCACGGCTAGTTCCGCACATATGTCTTTGCTTGCAGATTGGATGGCTGCCTTGACAGTCTCAGCACATCTTTCCATGTGTGCACTGGCACCTCCACAATCAGCCACATGCTGCGTGAGTAGTGAGGACAGTTGTTGTTGCCTCGTCATTATTTGGTCCAGCGACTGTTGGAAATCTGGGGCATTGGATGTTACAATTGCCGGGGTAATTGGGCTACTCCCCTCCTCCCCTCCTTCCACTGGGCTGGGAGTGGCTGGCCATGACTCTTCAGGGGATAGCCCCTGTGTGCCATCTCCGTGCGGGCTACTTAGGGACAGGTGGGGGGAATGAAGGTGGGCAGTGGGGGGACCTTCTGTGTCATCCTCCTCATTCCCCACATTGCTGTCAGAGCAGGCTGCAATGGCAGTAGTCTCCCCATTTGTACTGCTCCCCGCAGACACGTTCCCCTCAATGGGCAGCAGTTGTTGTGTGTATCCTGTGGGCGGTGCCATGCTGCTTGCCTCGGGGATCATTGCTGCCCTGGGCAGTCAATTTTGGCTGCTGTGGTTGGTCTTTGGGTCCAGCAGAGGTGGAGGGCTGGTGGGCTCTTGCCTCTGGCCTGGCCTTCTTGGCAGGTGTGGTGCTACTCTCGTCCCCGCCGGTGTCCGATTGGGAGCCTGTGGTGGAGCAGAGGAGGGAAAGTGTTATTGATGGGTCAGCGGACATTGAGCAGGCATTGTGATGACTGCCATGAATTTGATGGATAGATGGTGCACTTTGTAGGCTGTGACATACAGGTTGTCTCCCTTTTGGGTGGGTTGAACATGCAGGAATCTGGGTGCCTGCTGTGGAGTGTGCATGCTGCATGTGTGCAGGGTGTAGGTCTTCTGCTGATGTGTTGCGTTAACCCTATAGGGCAACATTGTGATGCACATGTAAGTGGAATTCAGGGGGTTTCGCATGGCTATATTAGAAGCACCTACCTGTGTCTCCTGATGTCGGGGCTCCTCTCTCCATTCCACCGACCCCCTCTATGCTCTCCATGCCGATCGTCGAGGCACATATCTCCTCCCATGGCTGCATCTTAATTGGGGAGTATGCTCCTCCACCAGTTGCCATGGCCATGTTGCGGTTGGCCGAAAGTATGCTCCTTGCTCGGAGCCGGAGGTCATCCCACCTTTTGCGGCACTGTTTTGAGGTGCGTGCGGTGGTTCCTACAGCGCTGACCCATTGTGCTACGAGTTCCCATATGGCCTTTTTGCGGGCTATGGCTGGTCTTGTCATTTCTGCGGAGAAGACGATGTCCGCCTTTTCCTGTAGCGTTTCAGCCAACATTGTTAGTTCCTCCCTGCTGAAGCGGTCCTGACGCTGCCGATCGCAGGCTTTCTTGACAACTTTTGGCATTGTGGGGATGCGTGGATGTGGCTGTAGCTTTCTGCAAGGTCTCGGGGTCAGATGTGCAGTGGTAGTGGAGGATTGCAATGGATTGTGTTTTTAAAGATGGCCGCCATGCTCTTTCCAGTTCTGCTGTGATGACGCTACTTCCGGTTCCGCTTACTGGCGGTGACCGCTAATTACGGTCAGTGCTAAGATCGGTGGCCGGGATGGCGGTAGTGCACCTTACGCGGCATGCGATGCCGGTAGGTGCCGTTTTGGGGGCATTTACGCCATGGCGCTGTTTACATTACCGCCATGGCGCAATGCTCGTGCCCGATGGGTCGTAATGTGCCGCTTTTTACAGCTTCGATTCAGCACGGAAACGTTAATTACGCCATGACGGTAATGTACGTTACTTACCACCAAGGTCGTAATGAGGCCCATTATGTTTCTGGACACTTGGGTGGGCCATGCCTAACAAGGATAGCCACATTTGTTCAACCCAAAGGGCCTTCATTTGTGGTGTCATCTTTGATGTCCTGGGTGTTAGTCTTAGCAATGCACAGTGGTGACGCGAGTTATGGTTGCTTAGCTTACCATAACTTGCGAATTTCATGGGTTTTTCAGTTTTACGTGGAACCATAACGTCCATTTAACAAAGTTTTTTTACTGAATTTCATAGGTTTTTAGTAGCGCACCTTAACCATAATGTCCCTTTAACAAAGTTTTTTTACTGAATTTCATAGGTTTTTAATAGCGCAACTTAACCATAACCTCCCTTTATCAAAGTTTTTTTCGCTGAATATACATATACATAGTGTGAATTTGACAGATGTTTACTAGGATTCCTTCACTTTATATACATGTAACATAGAATATACTGAACCCCCTGCTAGTGATTTGATGTCCGCGGAGTGTGCGTTTGTCTGCGGAGGGACGCGGACAACATCAACACTACCCAAAAACTCAGGGGGTATCTTAGATTGTTCTATCATGCCATATAAACACTGAACAAGTTCAAAAAGCAGCACATGAACACATTATATGTAATAAAAAATAAGAAGTGGAACCTATATATGTAACACATCAACCGTCCATTTAAATAGCATACGTACTAAAATGGAATATACCAAAACAAAAAAGATTAACCTCCAACATAATTACCTCACAGAAACTGCACAGCAAGAAGCAACAGCAGACCTACACAAAGGTAACAACAAAACCTACCAGAAACTAACAAGTAAACTTAATTTTTCTTATATATTTCTAAACATTCTGTATTAGGTAAACTAAAAGTAATATATTTTTTTTACACAGAAATGTCCAGTACTTTGGAATGGCTTGAAGAAAATTTCCCTTGAGATGAAATGAGTGAAGACAGTGATACTAATGGAAGACACTTCTCTATATAAGCCAATTAATAATCATTACTTTATGTGTACTTAACACATTTCTTTTAACCGACCATACAAACAGTGAAAATAATATAGCAAAAGAGACATTAGAAAATGCTCTGCAGCAAATGGAACAAAAATGGATATGCTAATGGGAATTTCAATCTTTGAAAACATTTTGTGGAGGACCACATGAAAGAAAAAATTAAATATCATTGTCCCACATGTACCTGTTCCCCCTCTCCATGTCGCAGTCAACTATCCCCAAACACTCACCACCAAGAAAAACATTATGATGAGACTTCCATCCCTTCATCCCCTCCCATCCATCCTCTCCAAACCCTAATTCCCCTATATTTGTATCAGTTTCTGCTTCCGCCTCTCTTTCATAAATTTTATATTTGTATATAACAAAAAAATAATTATGTGTGTTTTAATTCAGTCCTCTGTGTCTTTTTTAAAAAAAGGCAGTTAGGGTGTCCGCGGACAGCACAGGTGTCCGGAATGTCTAAAATTAACCAAAATGGAGGTGTCCTACGGACACTATACCTGTCTGTACTGTCCGCAATCAAGATGGAACTGTTCTTAGAACCCACTCGATGTCCAGAATGTCCACAATCAACCAAAATGGAGGTGTCCTAAGGACACTTTACCGGTCCGTACTTTCCGCAATCAAGATGGAACTGTTCTTAGAACACACTCGATGTCCGAAATGTCCGCAATTAACCAAAAAGGAGGTGTCCTAGGACACTATACCTGTCCGTACTGTCCGCAATCAAAATGGAACTGTTCTTAGAACATACTCGATGTCCGGGATGTCCGCAATTAACCAAAATGGGGCTGTCTTAAGAACATTATGCCTGTCCGTACTGTCCGCGATCAAAATGGAACTGTTCTTAGAACTCACTCGATGTCCGGAATGTCCGCAATTAACCAAAATGGGGGTGTCCTAAGGACACAATACCTGTTCGTACTGTTCGTAATTAAAATGGGAGTGTCCACACTGCCCGTAGAACATCCCGGCTGTCTGCGAAGCACGCACCAGCACCCCTATAAAAGGCCACACCCTAGAATTGCTCCTCATTGTGCTTCTGGCTACCTGACAGAGCATTGCTTCAGACCTGCATTGATTGCCTGAATTGCCGGTGACTTCTGCCTGCTGTCTTCCAGATGGCGAACATGGCTGCTTCAGCTGCATCAATACCCACAGCCCCTCCACCACCACCACCTCCCCAAGGGCCTGCAGAGGGGAACAGGCGTGAGGATGTAGAGCAGATGGATGAAGAGGATGAAGAGGATGAGGTAGTGGAAGTCCCTATTACCAGCACTCGCTGTGAGTCTTGGGTGTGGCGGTTGTTTACCACTCTTGATGGAGTTCCAAAAGCATGTGCGAATAACATCACCTGCAATCTGTGCAAAAAGGATGCTTGGTCGTTGGAGGCTTGGTTCGTACAGCTTTGGTAAAACATCAATAAAGCGACTCCTAAAGTCGTTACACAGTGGGGCTATTCGCAAGGTTGTACCTTGTGATAAACGTAGTAGGTTGAGATCCTCTACAACATAATCTGTCTCTGATCCTGTCACCACAAGAGAAACTCCGGTGGGACAGAGGATCCCTCCAGCTGCCTCACAGGCCATTCATGATGCTGTTGACCCTTACCTTTCGAGGGTCACAATAGTGTGTATGTACTGCGACGCAGTACTCTGCAGGGGGGAGAATCTAAGGAGTGCTTTCGAGACTGCGGCCAAGGATCATGCAAAGATCTGCTACCTACCTAAATAAGGCCCACCCTACATCTTTGTCTACCCATCTGCCCTTTCTTATCCCCGTGGTTGGTGTCCCTTCCTTCCCCTCCCTCCGCCTCCTTTCCTTGTGTGTCATGTTTAAAAAACAAAAAGAAATGGCTCTTTTCAGAGCCACCTTTCACAGTTTAAAAATAGAAGTAACAAATAAATAGTGCAGGGCCCTGTGCATTTTTTAGAAGTCCGCGTACAGTCCGCAGACATTTATTTTTGTGGGTGCTGACCTATCAGAACCATTGCACTTTTCTATGAGAAGAAATGGTGGCTCTGAAAAGAGCCTTTTGGCAGTGTTTTTTTTCAAATGATTAACACCTACTTCAAAATGTATTAATGTAATTACAAAAAAGGTTGCAATGCATTTTGTATATTTCGCCGAAAAATATGATTGCCAGCATAAGTAAGATGTACTCCATCTCTACGAAAAATGTATGTGCTACAAAAAATTATATTTTCATTGTGAAAAGCGGACATGCCAACATCTCTTAAACAGGCATAAACAGCCCTATTGACATTTGTGGACCAAATGAAGAAGAACGCAGCCACATTGGTCTCCGCGCAATACGAGAAAACATTACTTGGGAATTTGGAAACATGTCCATGACCTTCCCAAGTCCTTCTTTCATTGCAAATTGCAAAGAAATTCCAGACACATGTCCTAAACTGTTCCCTCCACAATGAATAATAATTATGTCTGGATAAGGCTGTGTTTCCAAAGTAGCACAGAGAGGTACCAAATCCAGCCCCTTCATTCCACGCACTCCATGCCGGTGCACTTACACATGAGGGAATCCAGGATTTGCAGCCACTCCACAGCGTTCTGCATGCACCTCCAACCAATGTATCCATGAGTCTCCCAAAATCCAGATAATCTGTTTTCTGAAACTCAGAGCCATAGCTATCTGTTCTTCTCTCAGGAAAAAGACATTCTGACAAACTCTCTCCTTACACAACACACCCAGTAAACCTTATTAACCAATCCCTTGCTCTGCTCATTCTCATTTACATGCCTCTCAACCGCCATGTCTGCGGACATATCCAAAAATCTGAGTGTGATGAATTTAAATTTAAATAATGTACCCCATTTCCCCTTTGAGGTTGGCTCTGAAAAGAGAAGTTTTTTGGGTTTTTTTGCAGATGCTTGAGAGACACCTATTATTTTGTATTTTTTATTTATTTATTTTTTCTTACTTTACTCCTAAAATCTTCACATAAGCTTCTCCAAAGCAACCCTTATATTCCAAAACAGCATGGCATTTCCCATAAAAGATAAAGCAATGCCATTTTCTTTAAAATAAACAGCATTACTAGAATCAATGTTCTTATTATTACAAAAGAACATACCAGCTCTAAGCATGAACGCAAACATGCCTCGGTTGATTGCACACCTAGCAATATTTTGCTGAGGACAAAAAACAGAACTATTGTCCCATATTGCCCTAGGTACTAAACCAGAAAAAATAACTTTGGCATTTGGAAGGACGTTCATTACTGCTTGAACCAAGTGTTCCAAATCTGCCAACAAAGTAGGGGCACTGACATAGCCCAAATGCAAAGCACCACAGTGCAAAACTACTACATGGGGACTGTTCATCCTACCCATATCTTCACAAACTTGTACAATTCCCTATACATTGCAATCAGGCACAGTGCTCCACACCACCTCCATTCCTTTAACAACAAAATTGTTTGCCACATTCCTGCATTTAGCATACTGCTCTAAACCATGCACAAACATATATCCACCATCAACACCCTGACTTTATCCACCTCTGCCATCTTCACTACACATATCCTCTTTCAACACAAATCCACAACCTCAACACCTTATTGGCTAATCCCTACAGTCCCCTTTCCATGCTAGATTTGCTGGAAAACCCTGGATATGGCACAAACTGTCCGCAGACAGCCGCAGTGTCCACGGAGCACGTAACTCTTACACAGCCCTTCTACCCTTTCCACTTCACTCTCTGTGCCATTCCCTCATTGGATACAGCTAAGCAGTCACACAACCATCCGCCAATCACATCCAAGACCTCTACATCTAACTCCATCATCATAGTTCAGCACTTCAAATGTACTGTTGATCACTCTGAGACGAAGTCTCATGTCATTTGAAGGCACCTACTACAAAAACTACTGTATAAGTCTCCAAGAATTCTACTTGCAACTGCATGCATACCCACATGCATGAATACAAACTACAGGTATGCATATTTTCTGCACAGTACATGTACAACTCTTATAAATGCATATAAACAGGGTAACTTTCACTTAACCTGTATAACCTATAAAATTAACTTACTGTCATTTTTCCCATCTGCTATAATCAACTGTCACTTCCAAACCTGTCTGCTATCTAAATTCTTTTTTTTTTATCAAACAATTTTATTGATTTTATTACATAATACACAAAAGGAACAGTGACCCTGAGGGGGTCCACCCACCAATAACATCATAAAAGAAAATAGGGTCCGTCTTTCAAGGATATGTTAACAATTACTTATACACTCTTGCTTTACCATTACATACTGGCCACCGGCCTGTGTCATACAATAGTTTTTATTGTGCATTCTCCCACTTTTCCCATATTTTCCCAGCTTTCCCAGGGCATCCTCTGGCCGCATATACTCTTCGCTCCATCGCAATGCATGCTTCTACATCAACTATCCATTGTGCATGCTCAGGGGTTACATCCAAGCCTCATAGCTTGGCAATGTTGCGCTTGATCAGTGCCGTGGTGGTTGCTTGTCGGTGCGAGACATCTCACCCTCTTCCTCGACACCCAGCAACATCAATTTCGGATCTCTGGGCACAGTCCGACCCAGTACCTTACTAAGTGTGTTACAGCAGCGTTGCCAGTATAGCGTGATGTGTGGACAGCCCCATATGATGTGGAAAAAGGTGCCCTCTTCCTGGTGGCAGCGCAGGCAATTCGGGTCTGTGATTTTACCCCATCTATACAATGCAACCCGTGGATAGTAGACTCTGTGCAGTATTTTGAGCTGAACAAGGCGTAGCCTGGCCGAAATGGCAGTTTCCCTCGGGTACATTAGGACTGTTATCCAGTCTTCAGGCAGTATTTCTCCCACATCCCTTTCCCATTTAGATTTTAGACTCGATAGCTCTGGTGTGGCAAACGAGGTGAGAACATTATACATCACTGAGGTGATTTTGGCGTCTATGCTATCTAGTACCAGGTTCCTCTCTATGGGGGTGCAGTCTGCCATGTCCCGTAGGTTAGGCAAGCACCGCTGTAGAGCATGACTTAATTGCATATGCCGGTATCGCTCTGTGACAGGGATGTTGAATTCCTCCACCAATCTCTCGAATGTCACAATTCCCCCGTCCCGAATCACATCTCCCACTTTTGTTATTCCCGCAGTTATCCAGTTCCGCCATTTTGGGAGCCTGTCCAGCTCAGGGATGTGTTTATTTACCCACAGTGGCTGTACCAGCGTGGTTTTCCCATCCCAGTTTATGTGTTTATGCGCCTCTGCCCAGATTAGTGGCCAGTGAGCAGCCATTGTTTTGGTAGTGTTGCTATTAGTTTTCTGGTATAGGGACTCTAGTGGGGTTATGCTTGCTCCATCCAGGGTATCTGATTTAATATGAGGTAGCGAGGGGTTGCCAGGTAATAGGTCATTTCTCACTGCCATCTGACTTGCCCAATAGTGCGTCTGTATACGCGGCAATCCTATGCCTCCCTCCCAAATGGAGCGCTGCAGGATGTGGAGCGCTATTCTCAGGTGCCCATTGTTCCACAGGAGTTTCCGGAGGATTCTGTCGATTCTGTGAAACTCCCGTCTGGGGATGTGTAGCGGGGCGTTTTGGAGTATGTACAGGAATCTAGGTAGTGCCATCATCTTAAATAGTGCTGCTCTCCCCAGTAGGGTCAGTGGCAGAGCGTTCCAGTGTTTGACGTCCTCTGCAAAGCGGTTTATGATTGGGTGGAGGTTTTTTTCTATGTACTCGTTCAGATTTGTCGATATCTGAACTCCCAGGTAGCGAAACTGGTCAGCTTCTATACGAAAAGGGCAGTTCTGTATCTCTACGCTACCCATCTCTCTCAGTGGGAACAATGTGGATTTCGACCAGTTTACCTTCAAACCACTAAAGGATTCATATTCCTTTAGTAAGCGTATCACTGCAGGACAAGAGGTTATGGGGTCTGATAGATACAGGAGCAGGTCGTCCGCATACAGTGAGACCTTATCTTCCCAATCTTCTGTCCACCGGAGGCCCTTCCACATTTGTGATTCTCTTAACAGAATCGCCAACAGCTCTATGGCAAGCGCAAAAAACATTGCAGACAAGGGGCATCCCTGTCGTGTCCCCTTGCCCAGTTTAAACGGCTGCGAGAGCCATCCATTTACTCTGGTCACGGCCTCTGGGGACTTGTATAGCAGCTGCACCCATCCCAGGAATTGGTCACCAAAACCCATTTGACGCATTATTTCCCACAGTGCTGGCCAGTGCACCGAATCGAAG
The DNA here is from genome assembly GCF_040938575.1 of Ambystoma mexicanum. NCBI lineage: Eukaryota > Metazoa > Chordata > Amphibia > Caudata > Ambystomatidae > Ambystoma > Ambystoma mexicanum. The sequence goes on from NC_090923.1 coordinate 837,848,346, forward strand.
GCTTTCTCAAAGTCTATTGCTAAAAGCGCCAGGGGACCCAGCAATAGGGAGGATTTTTCGAGTGCAGCGTGCAGTCTGTGTATGTTCATACGCGTAGACCTCCGGGGCATAAAGCCGCACTGGTCTGGGTGTATAAGTGACAGGATAACTTTTTGCAGCCTATTTGCTAGTGCCTTCGCCAGGATTTTGGTCTCAGTGTTGATTAGCGAGATTGGTCTGTACGAACTGCATTTCTCTGGAGGCTTATCTGGTTTGGGGATCACTATTATAGTTGCTCTCCTTAGGTCTGGGGGAAGCTGTCCTTGCTCCCTCGAGTGTGTGTACATTTGCAGGAGATGTGGGAGTATCGCACTTGGTTTTATCCTTTTCCATGTCTCCACCGGGAAGCCGTTCGGCCCTGGTGTTTTCCCGGGGTGTAGTTGTAACATGGCCAACCCTAGCTCCTCTTCAGTAATGGTTGATCCAGTAGATCTCTCTGTGTGTCCGTTAGGCTGGGAAGGGTGATCCCGTTCAACACGGAGACGTTAGTGGGGGCTTCGGGTGACCCGTAGAGCGTCGCATAGTAGGCTGCAAAGCCTTCTGCGATAGCCTGGTCTGTCCACAGTGGTTCCAAATTGTCGGGTTTGATCATCCTGACCTGTTTGTGCCCTTCATCCCTGCGCTCGAGCCAGGCTAACAATTTACCCGCCTTATCTCCAGTCTCATATAGTCTGGCGTGCATCGTGATGTGCGCCTGTTTAGCGTTGTCTAGGGCTACATTGTGCATTTTTTTTGGGCAAGGACTAGTGCTCGGTTCGTTTTGGGCAGGTCTCGCACAGATGTGCGCGCTCTGCACGTTCCACCTGTTCCTCAGCCTCATTTACCTTTTGCATTTGAGCCTTTTTGTGCGCCGTAGTCCAGGAGATAATCTCTCCCCGCAAAACCGGCTTGTACGCTTCCCATAGCAGTCCTGGGTCATCAATTGACCCTGCGTTTAGTTCAAAATAGTTGGTTGTGGTTTCTTGAATACGCTCTACAAGCTCCAGGAAGCCTAGGTAATAGTTGTTAAGGCGCCATGAGGGGGGAGGGATTGGCCTTGACGTTGATACTTCTATTAGTAGGGGCGAGTGGTCAGAGATGCCGCGTGGAAGCAGTGTGGCACTACGTACTCTATGCACCTCTGTGGTTGGAACGAAAAAATAGTCCAGTCTAGAGAGGGAAGCATGGGCACCCGAGTGGAAAGAGTATTCTCGCCCCTCGGGGTGAAGGTCACGCCATAAATCCCTCAGTCACAATGCTGATGTGAAGGTGGCTAGCTTAGTGTGCGTATCGGGATTCCTACCCCTTAGGTGTGTACGATCCATACCCAGGTTCATAACATTGTTAAAGTCGCCGCCAAGGATTAGTGTGTCTGAGGGATCTTGTACTATTAGGGGGGTTATTTCTTCTATGAGATTTGGTAATAGCGCGGGTGGTGCATACACAGCTAGTATTGTTATGGTTTGGTTCCATAGGGTTCCTGTCATATGTACAAATCTGCCTCCTGTGTCCTGTGACACACTGGATAGTGTCAACGGCAGTTTCTTATGGATCAGTATGAGGACCCCCCTGGAGCCTGAGGTAAAACTCGAGTGCAGTGCTGTGCGATAGTTACCACGTTTAAATAGGTTGCATGTGGTGCCCGCTAGGTGTGTTTCTGTAAGCAACGCCACATCCGGTGCTTGCCTGTTCAATGCTTGGGTGACCAGTCTGCGTTTTATCCCACTACCCAACCCATTGACATTCCAAGTCAGGAGACGTAATGATTTCATATCAGATCTAGCATTCGTCATCTGGTTGGGGGGTGGGTCGCTGCTGAGCGGTATATGTAGGATTCCAGGAAGATGCACAAACTATTGTTTCGCCGTGTGATGCAGGATCGTAGGAGTGAATATTTAGTGTTGTTGGACCATACATGGACAAAAGTAAAGACGAAACCCAGAACAAGGGTAAAAACTCCCCCTCCCCCCAACTCCATCTCTTGTTCCCGGTAGTGTTACCTAACCCCCTCCCTATACTCCCACCCAACCTGGAGTATCTGTCGCCCGAAATTTAAACAGAACAAGTAAACCTTAACTAAGCCACTCTCAGTGGCATACGAGCTTCACCTGTCCGTGGTGCTGTCGCGGACTTCTTTGGTTTAGTCTTTGCTCGTGGGGCGGGTGGCTGTTCGACCACTGGCCTGGTTTTATTCTGTGCGTAGATCGGCGTGGGGGTGAGAGATTTTGTGGTGCTCCTAGTCTCAGTAGCTTGGCTTTCTGCCCAAAACTGCTCTCAGTTCATATTTCTTCCCGCAGCGGGTTTCCTGGTTGTGGACGCTGCTGTTGTCCTTGCTCTGGCAGACATTCTGGGTGAGAACTATTGCGTCTGTCTCTCCTTCTCACCTCCGTGTTCCAGTCTCCTTCTATGTGCCGTTCGGCCCAGTTCCACGCCTCTTTGGGGTCGGTGAAGTGCACGGTCGTACCGCCATGGAATATCTTGAGCTGGGCAGGGAAGAGCAGTCCATATTTGACACCCACTGATTGTAGACGTTTCTTAAGCGGGTCAAATGACTGTCGAGCTTTTTGTACTTCCCTGGTGAAATCGGGGAAGAAGGCTATTTTGGATCCGTTGAATGTGACCGTGCCCTTCGATCTTGCCAGTTGGAGTACCGTGTCTCTGTCCCTATAGTTCAGAAACCTGGCAATTACTGTGCGTGGTGGAGCTCCTGGTATCACTTTGTCAGCTGGGATGCGATGAGCCGGCTCGATAGAGAAGAATTTAGAGAATGCCTCTCCGTCATAAATATTCGTTAACCAGTCCTCAAGAAAGAGTTCCATGCATTCCCCTTCGGCTTTTTCGGGCAGGCCGATTATGCGGATATTATTGCGCCGGGATCTACCCTCGCTATCGTCCACTCTTGCTTCCAGGGTCTTTATCCGTGCTAGCATACTCGCCACTTGAATATTTACGCCTCGCAGGCCGTCCTCGGTTTCAGAGATTCGTGCCTCTGCCTCTCTCGTACGGGAGGTCAGCTTTTGCAGATCATGGCGTAGCAGGGACACGTCTGCACCGATGCTGTCCATCTTTTTTTCCATCGAGGTCCTGGAGTTGGTGATGGCGCTCATGATATCTCTTAGGGAAATATTATCCACATGGTCCGGATCGACCGGTGGTGGTCTCTCTGGTGAGCTGGGTGCTGGCGCCGCTGCATACTGCTCGATCCTGCTCTGTGTGGATGTTTTCCTGGGCTTCTCCTTACCCATTCTCAGTTTGGCGTGGTACTGTTGCAGTGTCTGGTCCCGGGGGTGGGGTGTCCAGCAGGTGCTGGGGGTAGGCACTGCTGTTGGTGCTGGGCCCACTGCGGCCGGCGGGTATTTATGCTTGTGCTAGCTCAACAGTTCCCTTGACCGAACAATTTCTATTAGCCACACTTTCAGCAGTTCTGTGGTTCTATCCCCTGGTAGCGGCCACAGCAGGTGCCGGTGGGGATCACGGCTCTGTCTGGATACCCTTTGCCCGTGGGGGAAGGGAAGGCGGTTCGCTAGCACTCTCTATCCCACCTTCCCCTCTCCTTACCACATCGCCGGATTTTTAAGGCCTCGGGCAGCGGGTCCCTGTCTCCGGTTGTAGGGGGCACGCTAGTCGGATCACCAGCCGGTGTGCCGTGCGTCTTCTTATGTGCCAACACTGACACGCCAATCTTCCCGCTCCGGCCCTCTTCAGGCCCCCGGTTCAGTTGGGTTCTCGCCAGGTGGGCTGGGCCTGCGACCACTGTGCCGCCCCGCCACCGCGGTCAGGGTGTTAACTGCAGGGCCCGGTGGAGCGTGCACCGGCCGCCGGCCGACAGTTAGTGCGCGCTCGCAGTTATGGCGGCCATCTTGGGCTCAACACTTGTCGCGTTTCCTGCAACTTCCACTCGATCTGGACGGCGATTCCTTTTACGGATTTGCGTCGGAGCACCGCAATTCGGTGCAGGAGAGTCTCACACACCGCTGAAGTATTTCAGGGTGCAGCTCGGATATATATTTTAACAGGATTTTAACAGGATGAAGCCAGTGGCGCGGGAGCAGCGCAAGCTCACGTCCTCATTGGATGGCTGCTGGCCACGCCCCTAAATTCTTTTTTTACACACACAGCTATCTAAAAAAGTGTAATTTAATATTAAAAGATGGGAGAAATAACAGTATAATTGTAGAAAAACACTTAGTAGGGTAATATAAAATTACACACAGCCAGGATGAGTTCATGCATCTTTGTACACTCACACAGATAGACACTACCATTAGAAAAGCTCCCAACTGAAATAACACCACTGCCTCTACATCACATCCTTCTGCTTTATTACCCAAAGCTTCACAAATACATACATTCCATGCTTTTCTATACAGTTTCTGCCATTTACCCTATAAAAATAGCAAAATAGGTATATGATTATTTCTTCTATCTCCTAACATCCAATAACACAGCCTTAAGAAACCAAGTGAGTTTCATACGCTTAGTATTATATTGATTTGCAAAGCATGTTCAACTAACAAATTGTAAGTAAAATATAAAGGCTGCACATAGGCAATGGAAACTGCATGCACACACTGTGTTCAGTTATCAAACAACAATACTATTACAAAAACATAAAAATCAACATATAAATTAACAACAGCGCTATAAACACACAAAATTGCTAACTTCTTTCTTTTACAATTGCAGTGAAGACCACTCTCCTGAAAAGCAGCAGCATCTGAAGTACAAACAACATCTAACTGTTACTCAAACACACTGTGGGGTTGATTCATGAAATTTGTCTGCCGAAAAACAGGGATTTCTCCGCCATTCTGCCCACAAATCTCCATTTGTTAAACAGGAATTTGCAGGCAGAATGACACACAAATTCCAGTTTTTCAGCACACAAATTCCATGAATCAGCCACTAGAATGTTAGTATTGCAGAAGAAAGAACTGTTTAATTCAATACCATTAGATGTAGTATTAGTGCTTCTCCTCACCATTAGCTTACTCTGTATTGTCATCTGAACCCCAGTATAGTAACACACAAATACAAGAATAGCCTTCTCAACTAGTTGTAGCTGCCCATTGCACAATCACACACCTCCACATACATCCTTAACATCATACTCAGACACTCATGCACACAGCACACATACATTGCAGAACATCTCAACCCATACCTTCTTTTTTTTCCAACAGACCCCAAAGAATGCCTACCAAAAAGCAAGTCCATAGAAAGCAACGCAGAATTGGAGCAAATCAAAATAAAAGTGTTCAAAATAAGCATCCATCTCTAGCAGAATTTGTAAAAAAAGGTCAAAGAAAACATCTAATACAGTCATTAAGCGAAACAAAACAAGCTTCCAGTACAGAAACGTTGCATCCTCTTTCAAAATGTAAAACAAAACAGAAAGTGATTAACAAGAATGCAGCTACCACTACTGCTAACACTGCTCCTATAAATCTTGATGTAGTGGCAAGTAACCATACCAAAAAAAGTATTTTACAAAACTTTTTCTGCCACAGAGTCCTTCAGAATCTTATAAAAACAGGAGAGAAATCATGCAAAACCCTTAAAACCTACCATAGAAAATTAATCTTAGAATCTCTCATAGACAGTGCAATCCTTCTCAAAAGGAAGTTATTTATTTTAGTGTTAAACAGAATGAAACCACGAACAAAACTAACTACTAAACTACAAACTACAAAAAAGACTTCTCAAAAAACGGAATGTCAACAAAAATAACTTCTTAAATATCTGTGGAGGTGAATGGAGTCACACCACAAGCACAGAACCATATTTCAATGAAGAAGCATACAAACAAAAGCAAACAAACACAATTGCCTTACATAGCAGTGGACGAGGGTATGAAAAACTTAATAATACCATAATGGAACAAGAAATAAATCCTGCTTACAAAAATATCCCCAGAAAACTAAGTATCACCTCTCCATCCGACTGAACCAAAATGTTCAGTGTACAAATGGCCGTGCACGTCAATGTGTAACATTGACAAAACATCTTTCACATCTTTACGCCAGTTCCTCAATCAGTATGTGAAAGGCAAAGACAAATTCAAAATGAAACTACTACAAAATATGGATACCTGTCCAGTGCACAAATACACAGGACTACAAGGACATTCATTAGCCTGCATTTCAGGACCTATTTGCAAAAGCACCATCCATCATATCAAAATGATATCAACGCATCATTCAACCAGAAGAAATCTAGTTCATAAACTGTACTATGCTAAAAGTCCTGCTTTAGCATTAGGTAATTTAAATAACAATCTTCTACATGGTACAGCCAAATACCTATTCAAAGAAATAGAGCATATCCAGAGAAAATATTTTGGAAGTGAAAGCCACTTACAAAATGCACTAGCTTTACAACAGACTAGGAACAATTGTACAAATGGCAACCTTCTACTACACACATACAAAAAAGAAATACTAAAATTTAAAAGTACATCTGCTGAAGTACCAAACCATGTGTGTGTGTTTGTGTGTGTGCGTGTGTTGCCGCAGAACTTTTTTTAATTAAAGTAGCACAAAAACTGTAGACATAACATACAAAATAGAAGACAAATCGAGATTTAAAAAAATGGTTTGAATTAGCTCTCTGCCTTATAGCAGAAAGCAAATACGAAATAACTGACCCCTTAATACTTTGCATTTACTGCACTGCAAAACTTGACAACAACCAAACTCCTTCACGTGCTATCACAAATAACTTGGAATTACTCCCACTACCAAAACCCTTGCAACAACTCAATTTATATGAGAGCATCATAATTCACAATTCAAACAGTGCACCCATTTAAAGCAATATTATGCCTTCAACCAAAAACAGCAAAATGACCTCCCTCTGAATTAATGAAAGGCATTTGTGGCAAAGAGGTTTATTTACCATTAGATGTGAAAGAAAATGTACACACTCTGGGAGTGCAACATCCAATAGATCAATCTTTGTAAATGGGTCTTAGTAAATGGTGTACCTACAAAAGACAAAAACATTTGGCAACAACTTGTGGGCTTAGATAAAGTTAGACAAGCCTTGCAATATCTAAAAGACAATAATGAATACTACAAAGAAATTAATATTAAAGAAAACCTGAGGGAAACCACTGAAATAATTCAAGAGACACCAGAAACTGGTCAATTTCAACTTCCAGATCCTGCTACAGTATCCAATATTTTAGACCATTATACAATTCATCCATTACACTCTAAAGACACCATAGATGATGCACTAGAAATGTGCCAAATGCGACAAACCAAAGGATTACCAATCAGCATATGGGAAAAAAGTATAGAAGCATGTGCCTTTCCTCTACTCTTTCCTACTGGGAAAGGAGGAAGGTACGATGATAAAAGCATCAGAATATCGCTCATTACGAATGTATTCTGAAGATCCCAGATTTAGACAAAATGTGGAATACCTATTCCACCTATTCTTTGAAAGTGAACTAGGAACTCGATGCTACAGAGTTGCACACACATTGTAATCAGGTACCCATTTTCAAAATATGTCAGCTACGCAATTACTACAAAAAGTGAAAGAAAAAGATGAGTTTCTACAATCAAGCATTAGCAAACATGCGTGGTACAAAAGAATATGGTTCCGACGTGACAGAGATGTTACATTGTATGATAAGAAACCTTGGCCCACCCACTTGGTTTGTAACAAGTTGTGCAGAATATGCATGGGAAGATTTACATGATTTCCTACGCATATCAAACAAAAACAATACAATACTAGATATACTAACACCTGCTCTCTAGATCCTGTTAATGTTTCAAGATATTTCCATCATCGCTTCATTGCTATGCTACACTTTATTTGTAATAAAACTGTTCCTCCCCTCGGAGAAGTGCAACACTTCTTTTGGAGAAAAGAATATCAAGCCAGAGGAGCACCACATATCCACATGCTTTTATGGATTAAAGATGCTCCTAAATTTGGTTAAGACAGTGATGCCACTGTTTTACAGTTTATCGAAAAATATGTCACTTGTGAAATTCCTTCACAAACAACAAATAGTGACCTTCATGCAAACATTTTACAATTTCGAAGACACAAATGTGGGAAATATTGTCATCGCAAATACAAAAACAAAGGGAAATACTACACCAAATGCTGCTTTGGTTTCCCTAGACCAGTTACAGCAACAGGTCAAGTAAACAACTTCATGTCTTCAGTTAGAAATTACATAAAAAGAACAGAAGAAGCAAAATATATCAATGATTACAATGCAATCATTGCCCTCTTATGGAATGCAAACATAGATGTGTAGTACATTGCAGACAATTCCACTGCAGTTGCACGATACGTTACAGCCTACTTAACCAAAGCAGAAAAAACAGAGCTTCGGGACCTCTGGAATGACCTATCATCGGACAAAACACTGTCTCAGAAATTGTACAGCTTAGGCATAAAAATGCTCTCTCATAGAGAATGTGGCTGCTATAAAGCTGCAGACTATTTAACCGGTACTGCTTTGTATGGAAATTCTGAAAATATAGTATGGCTAAGTCTTGGTCCTGCTAAATCTAGAAAAAGTGTTCTCAAATCATACGAGGACATAGAAACAATAGCCAAAAATGATCCCAACAGCCAAGACATTTTGAAAAACAATTTACTGAACACATACTACCCAAACAGTAGTACCACTTTGGAAACCATGTGTCTATACCAAATAGCCCAAAACTTCACATACAAAAATAATATAAACCAGATGAAAACAAAGGTAGATACAGAGTGACAAATTGTGAAGGCAGCTTAGTAAAACTTAGCAAACAAAGCTTAATTAATCATATCAAATTGTCATTAAAAACTCCTCAATATAAAGAACTATATTACATGTCCCTGCTATAACTTTTTAAACCATGAAGAAAAGAAGAAGAGTTACTAGATATCTATAACTCCTATGAAGACGCTTTCAAAGCAAATGAAAGCACTATAACAGATGTAAACTTTACACAGTACAAAACAATGTTACAGAATGAACAGCAATACGAAGAAGAACTCCAGGCCCAACTAATTAAGGACACTCCTGACAGTAGTCAACCTTCTGTAACAGGAAGCCAAGAACCAATGGGACAGCCAATAATAGCAAATGAGGCAGAATTAGCTATGACAGAAGTAGTAAAAACCATGTCACACTATGAAGAAGATACAGAAGACTTAACTGTACTGAAATCAAAACTGAACAATGAGCAATGTAGCATTTTCCAAGAAGTAACAAAATAAATTGAACATGGTGTACAACATGAAAATAAAAAGTGTACCTGCCAAAAGTACAAACCTATACTGATATACGTCAGTGGTCAAGCTGGTTCAGGAAAAACATTCTTAATCAAAATCATCCGTAAGTTCCTTCAACAATTGACAAACAACAAACTGTCAGCTGTTGTAACTGCCCCCACAGGTTTAGCTGCCTACAACATAGGCGGTGTCACTTTACACCGATTACTACTCCTTCCAGTAGAACACCAAAACAAATTAGATTATTACAAACTTTCTACAGAAGCTGCAATGGAACTAATCAGAGTTTTGAAACAAATGAAAATGCTACTAATAGATGAAGTGAGCATGGTCTCCAAAACTAATGTTGGCTTTGATTCACCTCAGATTACAAGAAGTACTCAAAACAGTCTACGGAGGCCTCTTTGGAGAAAAACACATTATTGTTTCGGAGATCTTCTCCAATTGACACCAGTGAAAGGTGAACCTATTTTTAAAACCTTAGGGCACACATTCTGCCGTACACCTGTTGGCAGCATAGGAAATGTCAACCTTTGGCAACATTTCCAATAGAGAGAATTAACAGAAATCATGTGCCAGTCTGCAGACGTCACATACGCCAACATTTTAAAAAGTATTACAGTTGGTGCACTATGTCAAGAAGCAAAATCAATATTAAAAACCTGACACATCCATGCACTCTATGGCCATAACTCATTTGCTACTGATGTCATGGAAAAATTAGCACACATAAATGTCAATTGTATGTCCTTGATGCCAATTCTTGCAAGCTGTTCAAAATTCAATGAAACAATGTTGAAAAAAGAAATGCAACCAATAATTGAAATTTGCTCCACAGACAAACTGGACATACATGGTATGACACTACCCCTCTGTCAACAAGCCACACCAAGACTAATTACTTTAGAAAGCTCTATATCCAACACAGCTGGTTTGGAAAAAATATTAAAATTATCTTTAAACTGTAGAATAATGCTTAAACGTAACCTTGAAGTTGAGCAAGGACTAGTTAATGTAGCACTTGGTACAGTTGTTGGCTTTCAAACATACCCACGTGACAACAGCATTCAGTTTGTCAATATTCTCTTTGACAAACTATCAGAAGTTAAAAGGATAGGATGCTCAACAGCCCGATTCCTTCTTTTCAAAGACATGTATGTACGCTGAGCACACTTTTCTCTAACTCTAGCATATGCAGTCACCATTCACAAACCACAAGGTCTTACTCTAGATAAAGCATTGATGGATATTGGGAACACAGGGCCTCATTACACGGAAGGCGGTGAGCCATGGCGCTATTAGTGCCATGGCTCATGCCGGTAAAATACCGGCACCGCCTTGGCGGAAAGGGGATTTACCTCCCCATTCCAAGGTTGGTGGGGCGGTAAATCCCCCTTCCGCCATTGCCCTTCCCCATTCCCATTTCTGCTCCATAGGGCTCTATGGGAATGGGGAAGGTGCTAATTACAGCACCGCAATTTTGCGGTGCCGTAATTAGCTCTGAGGTCCCTTAGCGGGTTGGTTTTTAACACCTGCAAAAAGCAGGCGTTAAAGCACCAACCCGCTAAGGGACCTCGTAGTAAGGCGGTAATGGTTAACGGTCACCGTTACCATTAACGGTGGCCGTTAACCATTACCGCATTCCGTGTAATGAGGCCCACAGTCTTTAAAGAAGGCATGAGCTATGTAGCACTATCGCGCTTACGTACACTTTTCGGTCTATTTCTAATCATCTTTGATGCAAGTAAAGTAAATGCTGATATTCCTTGCATTCTAGAATACAATAGACTACGTTCACTGCACACCCCTCATCTAAAAACCTATCCTGTTCCACAAAGAGCAAAACGTAGTAAAAGAAAACTACTTCAAACAGAAACAAAACAGGATCTCACTGCAAATCCTCCAAAGAGAGTAAAAGAAGCTAATACTTCATCAATTACTACAACCAAAGAAGAATCTACTGCTCAAACTAACTCAGGCACTTCTTCAAAGAAGCAGCACACACTCCGAAAAAATGACTTGGTCACAGAACTATCAGGTCCATTCAAATGTTCAAATATCACTGGTGTAAATTGCTACGCAAATGTAGCAATAAATATTCTATTGCAATTGCTACCAATTATTGACAATATTTAATTACTAAATACAGACAAATTGTGTTTGCAAATGTTAGTCCTTCATAGAAATGCAACCAACAATCCTGACAACACCTACAGTGTTCATGGAATAAGACAAGAATTGGACTACTGTGCTGGAATGGTCAAATTCACAATAAACTCACAAGATGATCCACAAGAATTTCTAATGTACTTACTACAAGTACTGGAAAACAAGAACATACCTATATATTAAATCTTTCAGATTTCATACATGTGGAAACATACATGCACTCTCTGCAACCATGTGGCACAGGAACAAATCCCTAATGAACGCTTTGTGTATGTATCAATACCTAACTGTGAATCCATTCCATTTCAGCAACTTGTACAAAATGCAAACCATGGCAGATAATGTACTACCTGCAATTCAGATAATCGCTCCACCTTACAAATACAAACACATAGTAAATACGTAATACTAATGCTTTTACGTTACAATGCAGATGGTACCAAAAACAACTGCAAGCTGACTGGATTTACACATGGTCAAGTATCACTTGGTAAGAACACCTTCACAACAATAGGTATAATCTACCACCCAGGAGCCACAACCAATGCAGGTCACTACACTGCATACATAAAAAAAAATGTGGATGGTTCGAACGTAATGATACTACCATTACTCTAAAGCAGAGATTACCAGCAAATCTTATAAACGCTTATTTAATATTCTTAAAACCAAAATTTTATAACTAATCTGTGCATAAACATTAACAAAACTTCAATTAGAAAACTATAAACAGTTAGAATACGCCAACAGGTATCTAACTGCCCCAAGATTCTGCAACAACCAAACAGATAAATCAATACCACGAAAATATAAGAAGAAATAAACAGTTAGAATATGCCAACAAGTATCTAACTGCCCCAGAAATCTGCAACAACTCAACAGATGGATGAATAACTTGAAAATATAAATAAAATACTATAACCAGTTAGAATACGCAAACAGATATCTAACTGCCCCAAAAAATCTGCAACAAGCCAAAAGATAGAATATTAGCATAAAATTATAAGTAAACAATTAGAATACACCAACAAGTATCAAACAGCCCAACAATCTGCAACAAGCCAACAGATAGAACATTAGCCAGAAACAACAAATAAACACTGAAAACAACGAAAGAAATATATTGTAACATAACAAAAAAGTTTTTTTTAAATCCAGCATGGATTGTTTTTCCCACAGACCCAATGATTTAATAAACAAACACAGAAACTGAGCAAATTGCACACTACACTGGTCTGTAAACTACTAAATATGAGGGACGAAATAATGCAGAAATGTCTATTATGCAATGCAATAACTCATTATGAACTACCTACACTAATATGTAATCTTTTCTTTTATCACAGAAATTGAAAAAGAATATCTGCTCCAGTTACCCAAGTCGTGAAAAAAATATAACCAATCACAAAAAATCAAACAGTAAGTATATAATAATTCAACTCACAAATACTGCTCCATAACACAACCATTGAATCAAACATCTAATCATACAACACAATCCAAAATGTTTACTTCCATCGAAATGTTATACTGCCGTGCTTGTTACAAAACAGTACACAAATTTTAGATTTGTGGATATTTGATGGATGTTTGATTCTATGGGTGTGTTATGCTGCGGTGGTTGTGGCCAGGGCCTAGAGTCTTGGGTGCATGGCCTATGGCATACAGCCTTCGGCCGTGCACCCAAGATTCTAGGCCCTGGCCACAACCACTGCAGCATAACACACCCATAGAATCAAACATTTTAACTGTGCTATATGGGCTACTTATATGGGATATTAATTATAATCAACGCTGTACTAACAACCCAAAACCAATATCATACTAAAGTAAAATAGCCAGAAGTGCATTTAAAAAAAAATCAAACAGTAAGTATATAATAATTCAGCTCACAAATACTGCTCCATAACACAACCATTGAAGCAACCATCTAACCATACACCACAATCCAAAATGTTTACTTCCATGGATATGTTTTACTGCAGTGCTTGTTACCAAACTCTACAATCCTAATTGCATGATTTAGCCAAAACTTCACATAAAAACTATACAACTCAAACAGTACACAAACTTTAGATTTGTGGAAATTTGATGGATGCTTGATTCTATGGGTGTGTTATGCTGCAGTGGTGGTGGCCAGGGCCTAGAGCCTTGGGTGCATGGCCTACGGCCTTCGGCCATGCACCCAAGACTCTTGGCCCTGGCCACAACCACCGCAGCATAACACATCCATAGAATCAAAAATGTTAACTGTACTATATGGGCTACTTATACAGGATATTAATTACAATCAACGCTGTACTAACAACCTAAAACCAATATCATACTAAAGTAAAATAACCAGAAGTACATTTTTTATGTCTGCGGACAGCCGCAGTGACCGCGGACATGCAAACACATCAGGGACACCTACGACCTAAACAAATACAGCATTTCACCCATCTCCTACCCCCCTCACCCTCCCGAAGCAATCTTACACGCCAACACGCTCCCCAAAGTTGTATTTTTCCCCCGTTCGTCGCAGCGCTGCCCAATATGGCAGACGCATCAAAACAATATGACGCACCTCATGCTTCAACCCAGCCAATCAGCGGACACGTCGTATGTCTGCAGACATGATGCTCGACGATTAGCCAATCGGTGTCCTGTCTGCGGAGCGAACAGGGAAATGTGTCCGTGGAGCGGACTAGATATCACTAATTTATTTAGACCTATTTTTTGGTTGTTTTAAAAAAAAATACTGGACGGATTTACACCAAATTTTCAAAAGCACGCTTTCGGGACCAATCCGCTGCTCCTGCTGCAAATTTGGTGCAAATCCGTCCAGCGGTTAGAGCTGTAGGCATGAGCAAAGTTTTTTCCCCATTCACTCTATGGGAAAAAAGAAATGTTGGGGCCCCCCTTATAACTTTGCCCGATATATATATATAGTGCCTAACAGTCCAGTTTGCGTTCTCTCCCATTCATTACAATATATCCAAAAAGACTACCCAGCGGTCGTAAGATATTTGAAACGCTCAAAAAGCCACCCAAAATGGATGGTTAGCTCTCCCACTGCTGTCTGCACTAAATTGAAACTCGCTACAATGTTCCACTTTTTTATATGTATGCTGAACAGTCTATGGATCATATCGCCTCAATGTAGTATCTCCGTCTCAGCGTATACGTGAAAAAATACAGTGGCACAACAAACAGTGCACTGATGACCCATGTACTTCATATCATCCCCCTATTTCTACAAAATAGAGCACCAACATAACCATTACGATGTTATGAATTAGACTCGCTCTATACATGAAACTTTGTGAAAACAAACTATCCTTGTGTCAAAAAATTGGAGGTTCCCATGCAGATCACGTAAGAAGATAACAAAACCAAACAAATATCATATTCACTCCAAGTATACATACATCGGGTGATCTAAGCTCGCCGACAACAACTGCAGAGAAATGCTATTAGTTGTGGGTAAACAGAATTATCCCTAGTCCTTCTTTAATCTACTGGCACATGTGTCGTGTTTACATCATGGAATGCATGGGTGCCATCTTGGGCCAGACTAATGGGCCAACATGTCTGTGAGACCCTCACACGAGCTATGATATGAACTCTCAAACTCACAGCAGAGAGTCACCATTGCCAGATGGACCCACCCACAAGAAAGGGAAGAGGCTCAGATACCAATTTATGTCTTTTGCATACTTTAACACCTCCCTGGTGAGCAGAATAGTAGGAAGTTGGCCAACAGAACCAGAAGAGGAGGACTGACAATAGTGGAAAAATTAGGAGGATAAAAGGAGAAACAGGAACCAGAAAGTGTGGGTTGTTTGGGTGAGGCCAGAGGAGGCAAAGGCAGACCAGGAAACCTGGGACGAGGTCGACGAAGGATAGTGTAGAGAAGCGTGGAGGGATATTATTCAGATTGTGTGAGAATTGAGGTATTGGTTGGTGGATGGAAGTGGTACCAATTGTTGAATTAAGTGTGTCTATGTGTGGAGTCGCAGTATAGAGCAGGTGCCTGAAAGCGTTAAAAAGGGGGGTGACTGGGTAGGTGTGTGTGGGTGGAGTAGCAGGAGGGGTGTGGCATGGAGAGAGGTGTGAGTAGTAATGGTGTAGAGAGGGGAAAGTAGTATTGGTGTGGCGAGGGGAGAGTAGTAGTGGTGAGGAGAGGGGAGGGGAGAGTAGAAGGGAGTAAGGTCAGAGAGTGAGGAAAGACCATAGCGAGAGGAACATTGGAGGGATAGCGCAGGTAAAGCATAATATAACATATTTTCAGTTCATGAGGCAAAAGTTCCTTTCAACTTGGTGTATGCTTATGAGTAGGATGGTGGAGTGTAGGAAGAGGAAGGTAGAGCAACAGAGAGTTATAGATAGTGGAACAACGGAGGATAGAAGGTCACAATAGACTGAGACTTGAGTTTCTGGGAAGCACAAACCTTGAATCACGTCATTGGTAAATCATTGAGTAGATTTTCCCCTGAGGAGGTTTAAATAGATAAGGCATTTGCCATTAGGCCATCATTTAAAGGCAATAGAATTTTAGATAGTAGATGTTACAGATCTCTAGTCCCGGAATGGGGTTTAAGGACATTTACATTAGGGAGGGACTGATCATGCTAAGAAAAGAGAGGGGGATGCCCTTTGAGCCCTTTTTTACAAATCAAAATATGAACCCTTGAACTTGTAGAGGAGCAGCTTCTGCCCCACTCTTATATGACAGACAGGTAAATATGGTATTCCGGGCCAATACCCTCTCTCTTGTCCAACATTGTAAACATTAGGAGTATTGTCTACTGAGGAAGCTAGGCTGCCCTTATTTAAGGCAAATACATTGAAAATAGGTAACACTGGACACACTTATTTAGGGCAACATAGAAAATAAAGATATGCTTACATTATGCACAACATAATTAACATAGAATATATATTTCTAATGTAGAATATAGGTCGGGAAAAGATAGCCATTGCATTACAAATGGTTGCAGGCCTTAGAATCTCATGAAGGTTTTGGAGTACTGAGCAGACATAGCAAAGGTGCTGTGTGCAAAAAAGGAGTATGTTGGGCAGAAAGCCAGGGTATAGTGAGATGGCAAAATCAAATAGCAGAATATGTTGTTTCCAATGGTGTGACTTAAAAAACAATACTAGCATACATTCAGGAAAGATAAGATAGAAAAAATCGACAGATGAAAAACTAGGCAGTCTATTTCTGTCTTGAGCACAGTGTGCTAGAAAGTTTGAATATGCACGTCATTCCTAGAACTTGTTTTTGTCCAGCTTTAAGGTTGTGACATATTTCAATGATTCAGAAAGTTTGGGAAACTACCTAGTCTTTCTAAATTAGAATACACGTCATGTGTTTTAGGAAGTGTGTATGTCCAATAGAAATCAAGAGATGTTTGACATTTAAGTAAAATGGCCAATTAAAGCTTACTAAAAAATAAGGTTCAGATTAGAATAAAATGATTGTGCAATGCTGTATATTCTATAACAGAGTGTTTTTAAAACTTTGAGTCCTTGCCTTGCTAATTGACCAATTATTGCCTGTGTAACTGCTCCTAGCCTGCTACAGATACAACCTTTGCTGTTTGCACAAACCCCTCTTTGAAAGACCTTGTATTGAATTATGATTGGGGTAGGGCCTCCTTACCAATCTGTCTCTGGGAATTGGTGTGTTCTGGTGACCATCTAGAAAATGTATGACAGATGGAGCCAAACTCAACTATGAACCTCCAACTTCACATATGGACAAATGTCTCTTGGTGGAGAAAACATCCACCACGGTTGGCATGATATATCATACACATTTCAACACTACATCTGGCAATTAAACCATGTGTGTAAAATACATATGTGTTTAGTTCGAGCATAATGATACTTACAAACAACTATTACCTGCAAAATTCCAAAATTCCAAATTAATATTTCTGAAAACAAAACTCACCAATTCAAGTTATGCCTGAAGTGTTCACTCTTTTCAACGTACCAGTTAAAATGTGCTAATGTTTGTCTGCCATCCTTGCAACCTTAAGAACACTGCATGTTTTTTTAAAAAATATGAACAATACCATAGTTTTACCTTTAAAATTATAACATTACAAGTAAGATATCCAGTTTGCACTAACCTAAATTTCAAAGAACACTTGGCATACTTTCAACTTTAAAAGTATATTACAAATGAACTATTTGCATTTGAAAACCTACCTTCAAAAAATAGCATCACTGCTAACTATCCCTATTGTTCACTAAAGTTAACCACCAGCTTTCACTATTTTTAACTTTGCAGTTCAAAAAGGCGAGTGGGTGTCTATTTTAAAATATGAACTCGACTGAACCATTGATATCTAACAATGTTAGAACATGAACCGATTTTCATGTAGTTAAAAGTAACTATGTCCTCATGAACTAAAAATAATTTATGTTATCCCATGACCCAATGATTAGCAATATGCAAAACCAACACCAATGTGCTACACATAAACTATTATGTAATGTACTATCAATGAGGGTCAAGAAAGGCAATGTTTGTAAGGTTTTCCAAAACACATTCCTGCTCTAATTATTTTCTTTTCTTTGTATCTGGAACATAGATACTTGCCCCTGGCACTAAACATGATGAGACCCACAAAACATCAACTCCACCCAGTGACAATGACTACACTACCACATCACACAAAACCCAGTGTAGAAGCTTCAAGTCCACCCTACCAGTAACCCTGGTACATCACTGAACATACTATACACTCAAAGGTACACAAACATTTTATAAAACTACCACCCAACCTGCTGCATACCCAACATTCTGCAGACACTGTACAACACTACAAGCAGTACACCATCAGCGGCAAGGAAATGTTGGCATGGGGCCTGTGTTGCGACAAAAACCCATTCCCACTTTATCCTGGGACTGAGCATTCTGTAAACACCACCTATTTACAAGACTACAATCAGTAACTTGTCAGTGCTAGGGAAAAGTGGAAACAGTGCAGCAAGAACTGCAACTCAATTTACAAAACCACCAAGCAACTTACTCGGAACCCAACATACCACAGACATGCTTACAACACTTCAAGCATTATATCATCAGTGTAGGGTAAACATGGAAATGGTGCCTGTGCTGCAAGGTTGAACACTCAACACACACTACCTTTTTACAACACTACAATCAGTTCATTGTTAGTCAGGGAAAGTGTCCATGGGGAATGGCCTAATGCCAACACGCACCCAAAATTGCACAGACATTTCTAAAGCATTGTAAGGAAAGATGGTCATGGCTGATCCTGCAGCCAAGGCCACAAGCACACTTTACATTGGGAGGGACAATCACAACCACAAGCAATGGACAAAAATGTTAAAACTCTACAGCCAGTGCACAGTGCCTAATAAAAGATGGCTCTCTTAGAAAACATTGGGGTTCATTATGAGGTTGGCGGTAGCCGTGCCAGTAAAAACCGGGGCGGCTGCTGCCAGAGTCATACATTTTCCAGCACCCAGGAATGGGCAATTACTGGGGCATTACAGCCCCGACGGACCCGGTAATTGCCTATTTTCGGGTGCCTGAAAATATTACTCCCCATTTCCATTTGAGTCCCGTTGGACTCAATGGGAATGGGGAGGACGGATGCACAGCCACCATTCATGAATGGTGCCGGTGCATCCGTCAAGGTCTGCGACCAGGTGCCCTTCCACCCGTCGGGTCAGACCTGGCGTGCTGAAAGGCACCCGCTCGCAGACTCGTAGTTTGCCGGTCCGGAAACAACGGTACCGGCAAGCTTACCGGTACCGTTGTTTCTGGACTGGCAACCTTATAATGACCCCCATTTTCTTTATTTTGCCACCCAATCTACAACACATCCAACATTCCACAACTACTAACACCCAACCTAAAAAATAGCCGACAATCAGTAAAGAGGACCTCTTCACAACACTACAATCATTGCATCATCAGTGCAAGGGAAATGTGATGACATGCATTGCCAGTCTACATGCCAACTTTTCTCTAGCACTGATAATGACAAAACCCATGAACCTTTTTACAAAACTAGAAACCAATATACTGTGCAACCAACATTCTGCAAACACTTTCTAACACTAAAATCACTATGTAATGAGTGGCAGAAGAAAGTGGGCCTGGGGCCTCTGATATAACCATGACGACTTTACAAGCAAACTGAATACTCCACTACCTCTATACAAAACTACAATCATTGCATCATCAGTGCAAGGGAAAGTGATAATGTGTCCTGGCCTCTATCAAGACCCACAAACCTCTTTACAAAATTAGCAAACAACCTGCTACACACCCAACACTGTGCAGACACTAGACGCATTACCAGGCTAATTCATAGAATCCAGCGCACAAGTAGCGCACGCGGCTGGCGCACAGCGTGCGCCTGCGATAGTCTGCGCCAGGCACGTGCGCTAAAACAGATTTCCGCGCACAGCGTATTCATGGATTTCAAGCTCCCAAACCAGCCGTGGCGCAGAGAATCGCAGCGAGCCTGCAGCAGCGCCAGTAACGCCCCCAAGAACGCCCTCGCGCAAGGAAAAGCCATCAAAATCGCTAAATCATCGCTAAGGGCTGCGCTAACCCTGGACCACTTCACAGGGCAGGCAAACAAGGAAAGCAAAGCGGGCAATCTTCAAATCATGAGTACGCGGGAAGTACTACACGCGACTAGGCAGGGAACGTGAATTACAGGGGTACGCGGGAATCACCACACGCGAACAGCCAGGGTGCGTGTATTACAGGGGTACGCGTGAAGTAGAACACGCGATAGGCCAGGGAACGTGTATTACAGGGGTACGCGGGAATCACCACACGCGAACAGCCAGGGTACGTGTATTACAGGGGTACGCGTGAAGTAGAACACGCGATAGGCCAGGGAACGTGTATTACAGGGGTACGCGGGAATCATCACACGCGAACAGCCAGGGTGCGTGTATTACAGGGGTAGCGGGAAGTCCAACACGCGATTGGCCAGGGTACGTGTATTACAGGGGTACGCGTGAAGTAGAACACGCGATAGGCCAGGGAACGTGTATTACAGGGGTACGCGGGAATTATCACACGCGAACAGCCAGGGTGCGTGTATTACAGGGGTAGCGGGAAGTCCAACACGCGATTGGCCAGGGTACGTGTATTACAGGGGTACGCGTGAAGTAGAACACGCGATAGGCCAGGGAACGTGTATGACAGGGGTACGCGGGAATTATCACACGCGAACAGCCAGGGTGCGTGTATTACAGGGGTAGCGGGAAGTTCAACACGCGATTGGCCAGGGAACGTGTATTACAGGGGGACGCGTGAAGTAGAACACGCGATAGGCCAGGGAACGTGTATCACAGGGGTACGCGGGAATTATCACACGCGATTAGGCTGGGTGGGCCCTCACAGGTGTACCCTGTACACCCTCCACGGCCCCTGCAGGCAGCCCACAAAACAGTGGACTACCCTGCACACCTGATCATGTCCCCCTGCACCCCCATCCACCAGGGGCACCCTCCACCAGGCCCCCACCCATGTCTCCCACCACCCCCACCCCCCAGCAGTGCAGGGGCACCTGCCATCAGGCCCCCACCCATGTCTCCCACCACCCCCACCCCCCATCCACCAGGGGCACCCTCCACCAGGCCCCCACCCATGTCTCCCACCACCCCCACCCACCAGCACTGTGGGGCACGTGGCCAGCAGGCAGTCAGGCAGCAGCAGATGGCAGGTGGGAGCGTGCTCAGGGCTCTGGGGGACTTTAATTTGGCCTCCTGGCCAGGAGCGTGGTCTTTCGTGTTTGAACGCGTGGACAGCCTGATAGGGAGTGATTTTGCACGTGAAAACCCCACACTCAGCGAATCGCGCGAAAAGCCGTCCCCAGCATATGTGCGTCAATAGTTACCTGCACGTGCAGTGTCAAAGCGTGTGATTGGTGAAAAAGGATCTACACGCAGGAGTGACAAAGCGTGTGATTGGTGAAAAGTGAGCTACACGCAGGAGTGTCAAAGCGTGTGATTGGTGAAAAAGGATCCACACGCAGGAGTGACAAAGCGTGTGATTGGTGAAAAGTGAGCTACACGCAGGAGTGTCAAAGCGTGTGATTGGTGAAAAAGGATCCACACGCAGAAGTGACAAAGCGTGTGATTGGTGAACATGGGCCAAGCACGTACACGCCGTAAGTGACGCTGTACGTGTGGGCCTGTATAAAAGGTAGTGTTGAACACCATTTCCTTGTACGTGCTTTTCGTGGAGAGCGAGTGGGTGAATTCTGTACTTCTTGTCGTTTCACACGCGATTGACTTCACGGCGTTTCCAGTTCGTACTCCCTGTTACCTCTGACAGCTTTTTCTCTTTTTCCTCTAGTACTGGTTTACCTGGGCCTGTTCCCTCAAACAGTGTCCCCTTCTACTGTTGTCCTGTCTCCTCAGACAGCGTACACATCTTCTTTTGGCGGGGGTGTTGCCAACCAAACGCGCTCATTTTTCACGCTCTTTTACCTGGCAGACGGTGAGTCACGCACGTATCTAACTTCTGTGCTTGCCCCGTGCGTAGCCTACCCCTTCAGAGGTCATTCTAGGCTGCGTGTGACACGCATACGTTCATTGTGTTACTGGATGCCACAGCGTAGTGCAGGGTTTTCCATCAGCACACGTGGTCTAGGAGGGGTATTGTGCACGTTCCTTAACTTTTTTGGGGTGCCTGTGCGTTGCGTGACCCGTCATCTTTCCCCAGGGGTGTCATATAGCCTTGCCACTGCACTAGGGTACGAATACCATCTGGTACCCAACCCCTTTGACACCCAATTGCCCAGGACAATTGTGCACTCCGACTCCCATACGCACAATACCATCAGTGCCATGGTTGGGAGGCGTGCAAGCCGTAAGGGTGGCAAAGGTGGCCGAGCCACACGTGGTGGCCGTGGAGGATCCACTAGGGGACGTGGTTGTGACTTGCAGGGTGCCCCTGTCCCCCCCAGTCTGGAGGACCAGTCAGGGACACCCATTCCCCCCCCCCCCCAGTTGAGAGTCATGTGGCTGATACCAACCCTGATCAGCCCTTGTCGGACCAGGCCATTGTGGCACCAGACCTGTCCGAGGGTGATCCCATCGCTGACATCCAGGTCAGCAGGTCCACTGCACGTGCACCGGTGCACATTGGTGTCATCAGGGCACGCGCATCTATGCCAGATAGGTCATCTGCTGGCCCCCGTAGCCAGGGTGTGGCTCCATCCACCCCACCTCTCATACACCCTGCCAAGACTGTGTCGGTCCTAGTTCATGCACCTCAGATCAGGCCTGACCCCATCCCTCTACCCCCAATGCCTGCACCTACTCCCATGCTGAGTGTGCAATCCCACACACCCAGTACTGAGTCCACCACGGCTCCTGCCCCTAGTGTCCACAGCGGCGTAGGACACTCTGGATCCCCACCCCCTTCCAAGCGCAAGAGGAAGAGTGCACGTCCGGCACAGGCTGATGCACCAGGCACGGCTGCACAGTCCGGCCCATCAAGGAAGCCAAGCTTCACAGACGCCGAACTGAATGCACTTGTTCAGTATGTGTCAGATCATGATAGGGAAATGGTCATCGTTGCAGGGTCCAAGACCACACATGCCAGACGCCAGGCACACTGGCAGACCATTGCTGACAGAATAAGTGCCCTTGGAGTAGTGAGGCGCACAGCTAGTGATTGCCAGAAGCGCTGGAATGACCTTAAGCGCAGGGCAAAGGATAAGCTGGCCTCAAGTCATGCCGCAACCTTGGTGACTGGAGGTGGGTCCCCAGCACAGGAAATAGAACTCACACCACACGAGTCCGTAGCTGGATCCTACGTCACCGAGGGACAACTCCAAGGTGTGGGAGACCTCCCTGATTACGAGGCATCATCCGGTGAGTGCCCATGCATGTGTGTATTATCCATGTGCATGGTGTGTGTGTGAAGCATTCATGTTGGGTGCCTGTCAAGGGGGTGTGTGGCAGAGTTGATAGTGGCACCCATGTGCCCCATCCAGTATGTTCAGTGCAACACCATCTGCCCACAGCACTATCCCTACTGGCAACAGTGCACATATGGCCCGACACCATGGAAGTTGCCCTTGAATTGTCATTTTGTCACTACATTGTTGCTCATACTCCCCTGTCTATTCATCTGATGTCTTACATACCATTCCTATACTTTCCCCCAGCCATTCAAGTTTCATCTTCACATGCCTGACATGCAATGATACCACATGCTAATGCGTCCGCTGTATATAAATGCCAACCAACATGCTGTCATACTGTGGATGTTGCCTTGACATCCACCTCCTACCTGTGGGCTTTGGTACCGTCTGGTTTCGAGCCCCATTCCCTCACACTCCATGCTGCTCTTCATGGTCTATCTTCCATGACTTCTACAGTTCAGACCATCGTGCCCTACTCACGACACCTGCTTGCCAAAAGTCAAATGAGGGCACCCTGCCCTCCAATGCGACCCACCCTATTGCTGACCAGTGCATCTGAGCCTACTCAAAGCTAACTCTCACTGACATCTGCTCATACATGCCTTTGCCTGTCCCATAGACCCTTCACATGGTCCCTGTCCTCTCTCCTTGCTCCTCTTCCACCATCAATGGTGGGACCCGTTGGGGTGTACTCCTGGCCTCCTTCCAATCCTCAGAGGCCACTATTGATGTGCATGGTAATGGGAGCGTCCCAGTCCAAGGCCCTTAGGCCAACCTCAATCTCCTTGAGAAATGCTACCCACATCTCATCAACTTCCTTACCTCTCCTGCTGTCCCCCCTCCTCTCTCCTCATCAATCCTGCACTGCCTCCCTGCACCCTCCCATGAACCTTCTCCGCCTCCCACTCCAACTCCTACACATGCTGCACCCCTGATCTCTAGCACTCCCCGTAAGTCCTACAAGGCTGTCAACCTCCTCCACAATTACACTCCTTTCACTGCGGCTGCATCAGGCATTCCTCCGATATCTGTCACTTACATGAGGTTATGCACCTTGACATCCTTGGTCTCATGGAAACATGTCTGACGGCCAGCTCTGTCTGCATCCTTCACACACTCCTACCTGATGTTCAGGAGACCCTCTCCTTGGCCCGCCACTACTGTGCAGGGGGGGTGTGCCCTTGGCTTCCCTGAGGGTATTCCTGCCACTGTCACTCCTACTTAGACCTACTCCACTCTGGAATGGCTTGTGTGACGTCTCTCTCCACCACACCTTGACATTCTCAAACAGTGCGTACTGTGTCTGGGAAAACTGGTCAAATGTACTACTTCCTTTCTGAGTGTCCTCACCTCTCCTCCTCACTCATGTCCCCAGACACAGAAATCCTCATCCTTGGTGCTGTACGCATCCACCTGCATGCTTGTTGACGCCCCCACGTGACCTTTCTGTGACCTCAGCAACTCCCTCTCACCCTCTAGACTCCCGTCTGTCCCTACTCATTCTGCAGGGCACACTCTTGATGCTCTGATCTCATCTGACTTTCCCCTCTCCGTCCATCTCTGCACTCCTCTCTCCTGGAGTGATCACATTCTCCTCTCCTCCCAGCTCACCCTCACCACCCCACAGGCAAAGCCACCCTCACCACTGTCACACACCTTCTTGGTATTCCGACCCATGAAGTGTGTGTCAGTCGAGGCTCATGCTGCCAAAATCTCCCCCCCATCCAGCTCCCCCTTAGGCTCACTCCCATCCTGACAGGGCCCACTCCATGCTCCACTCCATGTCAGGTACACTGGATGTCTTTGCCACGGTCATGACCACCTGTCTGAAGCCCCATGCCAATGCAGAGTCCTGGCATGACTCGGATCTTGTGCACCCAAACCACAGGTGCCGGGTGGCAGAGAGGGAATGTCCTGCATCATGGCCATCCTCTGGCAAACTGGCCTGCCACATGCTCCAAAGGCAATAGCGCCTCACCCTTTTCACCAAGATGAGATCCCCAATCCAAGGGCACATATCTGCGGCATGTGACAACTCTGCAGGACACATAGAAATCTGCAAGGACCTTGCCGAGCCAGATGCAGTGTGTACCTCCCCTGTCCCCTCCGAGCCCACAGCACTGCATGATTGACTCTGTACCCCTATAGGCCACCCCCCCAGCACTTGTCTGCGTCTAACACCATCTGCCCTTGACGTCAAGTCCTACTTACCTTGTACAGCACTTCCAGCCGCCACTTCCCCTTGCACTTCATTGTGCCACCCACCCCTGCACTTGCGTGACATGAATGACACCAGCACCAGTAGGATTGTTGACTGGCATCCCCTTCTGCCCCACCACCCCTCAGTGCTCCGCTGTACCTTCATACATTTCTGGACCGGTGCTTCACGAATGCAATATGAATCCTTTACAGGTGATGGGGAGGTGGAATCACATTGTTTACTGCATTTTGTTGATGTAGACAAGGCACTGTGCATCGTGGCCTATTTGGACTAGCAGATCCATGTACAACATGTATACTTATTGAAGTGACGATGCAATGTCAGGACCAGAGTGGTTGAAATCCAAAAAACTCGCCCTCCTCTCCCTCTTCACTTGGTGGCTATGTCACATGCCATGTGTGTGATGGCATGTGCCTTTGACATGGCAATCACCGGCCAATGTGTGATGGCAGTGCTAGGCAGCATGGTGAGCAGGCGTTGCTCTCCAATCTGTACATTGTATGCCCTGAGCCTCCCCTACAGACCCAGTGATGGTGAATGCATAGGAGGTCTCCCAGTCATGTGGGACATGTGTCGTAGAACTACTGCCTCTGTTGTTCATCAGCCCTTGTTGCATGCCATGGTGCTAATGCCTGTTTCCATTTTTCTCTTTCATGTCTTTGCAGGGGACGAAGCACTTGTTGATGCTGGGGATGTGGTGGTTGAGCCGTCCCAGGAGGGCAACCCGGGCCGACCTACCACAAGTGAGGGACGTGGTGTGTTTGTGGGTGAAAACCCACAAGTGCTGCAGGTCGTGCTGTCGAGGGGTGTCTCTGGGGGTTCCTCCCCCGAGCAGTATTCAGGTGTAGACTCGGAGGATGACACCTATGTGCAGTCGCAGGTGAGTGTTCTTGGGAGAGAATCTCCTCTGTCCGACCCACCTGCAGCCGGGCCATTGCCCTCAATGGGGATGTCAGTGTCGGCAGATCAGCCTCCGGTGGTTACGGATGCAGGGCCACACCACCCAATCTCTGATCCTGTTCCTGGGGCTGCAGATCAGAGAGGGAATGCAGTCCTGCAGCCTGAGGCCTTGCCGGCACAGCAAGGCGCAGTCCGCCTTGCCCCAGGCAGGTGTGGTGCCCGTCAACGTGGTGGCCGTATGCCACCTGGCAATACCGTTTGGGAGCAATCCATCTACGGTATGGCCACCCAACAGGCAGCATCATCCGAGATGATTGCACAGGCCATGGATAGGGTGGCCACTTCCATTGTCCCCCCAGAAAGGCTGATGGAGCGACTGGAGCAGGCTACAGAGTCCATCTGCCAGGCACACAGGGAGGATATGTTGGCGTCCAACATGGACAGGCGGGCGGCACTGGCGACTCTGCGGGAATCACTTTCCATGGAGTCCCAGCGCCACAGGGAAGGCCTGAGGGAAGAACTCTGTCACCTCAGGTCGACCCTGTTAGAGCTTGAGGCTTCATCCCATAGAAGGACAGAGGAGCAGCTGGAGCGTCTGACACGGACGCTCTCGGCCGAGATGCAGGCAACTCGTGCGGAGGTCAGGTCATCCCGGGAGTTACTGCATGGGGACCTCCGCATGATTATAACCCAGAACCAGAACTACCAGACCCGCCTGCTTGCAGCCATGGAGGAGCAAACTCGTGCTTTGCGTGGGCTGCCTCCCATTGTCACACCATCTTCTGAGGCAGCTCCCCCACCTCCAGAGTCAGCTGCAGGGTCTGGCCAGAGCCATAGCGACTCATCTCCCACAACAGAGTAGCCGTGTGGGCCACGAGCCTATGGGGTGTTTTCGTTTCCCATGATCCACACAGGTGGATTGTGGCGTGCATCCTGTCCTCGGACCTCATAGGTGCCCCCCCCCCCCGCCGGCCCTTTCATGGCCATTTTTTCTCTATTTTATTTTTATTTTGCAAGAGTGTTGCCTTGTGTGGGTACCTGGGCATACACTGTATTGTGGCTGGGCACATGCAGGCTTGTCCTGAGTTTGGTTTCGATGCTTGGGTAGCAGACATCCACACCCCTCCTGCTTCCGTTTCCATGGGCTTGCAAAGGGTGTGCCCAAGTGACATCAAATTACACGGTGACATTGGACTCCCATGAGCTGTTGGCCAGTCCATAGTCAATACTGTGTAGACATTCATAGTGTTCATTGTTGTTGCACCTAACTATGCATGATGGTTTGATATGTGCCTCTACTTACATATGTTGCTCATGTTTTGCAGGTATTTCACACAGATCTTCACAAGGGCATACTCTCTGGAGTCAGACTACATGTCGGTAGATGTGCACTGACACTTTTGCATGGCGCCATCACTGTACATCTGGACGGTGAGGACATACCAGCAGAATCAGGTAATGAGACTACCATTGATTACATGCATTGTGTCTTGTTTGGGTGAGCTTCAGGGTGGGTTGGTGTGTAATTTGATTGAAATTACTCTTACACAGGTGTGTAGTAGTGGCTCCAGGTCCGTTAGCTGCTCAAGTGCGGCTATGTTCCATTTGGGGCACTGCTATTTGTGACACTGGTGTCATGTTGTGATGGCCAGTTTGTTTGCTGTCACATACCATGACATGGTGTCCTCAGTGGCGGGACTGTGAAGGGAATGGGTGACATGGCAATGTTGTCATGTAGTGAATCGCCTGTGGCAATGCATATTAGATTGATGGAGTTGTGTCTTTGCGTTGTGATGCATTGCTGGTGTATGTGTAGCTAGGGGTGCACACATATTGACACTTCCATGTTAACAATCTCAGGCTGATGTGTATCTGACAGTTTATTGTCAAGTAAATTTCAGACATTGTCAGGTAGTGTCATCATTGATTGTCAGATGGTATGTGCCAGAGCAGTGTGCACTAGCCAGCACTGTGATTCCTAGGTGAAGAAGTTGGCCACCAGTTGCGTACGGGCTGCCTCCCCCCGTGCCCTTTCCCCTCCCATGCGCAGCGGGCGTGCATGTGGTTGTGGATGTGGGGGCACCACCATGTCCACGGGCAGGCCCCGGCGTGTTGCAACGTTGTGCAGGACACATGCTGCCACTATGATCCTGCACACTATTCGGGGAGCATATAACAGCTGCCCGCCAGAACGGTCAAGGGAGCGAAAGCGTGACTTGAGCACTCCGAATGTGCGCTCCACTATGCCCCGTGTTGCAATGTGGGCTGTGTTGTACCTTACCTGGGGTGGCGTGGTGGGGTTCCGGATTGGGGTCATCATGTGGGGGCTGATAGGGTAGGCACTGTCCCCTGTGGAGGTGGTGATGGGTATCATTAGTGGTGTTGTGTCATGACCCAGTATCTGACATGCATGCATGTGCAGTGGCATTCATGCTCACCAAGCAGCCATGTATCTCCATGCTGTCCAGCCTCTAGGTCCCGGCATAGGGTAGACATTCTGTAGATGAAGCTGTCGTGGATGGACCCTGGATAGTTGGCATATACTGATGTGATTATTCCCTTGGCATTGCATACAACTTGCACGTTGATGGAATGCCAGTGCTTGCGGTTTCTATAGATGTGCTCTGTTGCCCTGGGTGGACGTAGAGCCACATGTGTGCAGTCAATTGCACCAAGCACTTTGGGGAATTGAGCCACACCATAGAATTCCTGGATGCACGTCCGCCTTTCTGCATGAGTCCTGGGGAGATATATGTGCCTGCGGACTGATGGCCGTGCAGTGATGATGTTCAAGACCTGGTGTAGGCAGCGTGACTGCGTGGCCTGTGACACACCACCCACTATGGTACTTGTCCGCTGAAAGGATCCAGTGGCCAAGAAGTGCAGTACATTCAGGACCTTCTGCAGGGGGCTGAGTGCTTGGGAGCACAGGGTGGGTGATGTGAGGTCATCCTCCCACTCACTGACCAGGTCCAGTATGATGTGTGCTGGAAACCTGTACCTCCCATACACCTGGTCATCAGGCATCCCGAATAGGCTGGTTCTGGGTGTGAATATTCTGGCCCTGACTCTCCTCCTCCTCCTCCTTTGGTAGCCCACTGCCACTGCTGCTAGGAACGGTATGTTCATCCTGGCATCTGGCTTGTTTATTGAAAAGTGCTCAAATTAATGCCTTGCGCGTGTTGTAGGCGAGCGTGTGAGCCTCGCACCCCTGGAATCGAGTTCCCACTCCAATCGCGTGTGGAAATTCCCACGCAGCAGGCATACAGGTGCGCTGACGTACTTGCTTGTGTAAGTGGCCGCGCACCCCTGAAATACACGTACTTATGCCAATGGCGTGTACGCGCACTTTTGCCCAATTACACGCGATGAAATACACGTACATAGGCCAATGGCGTGTACGCGCACTTTTGGCCAATTACACGCGATGAAATAGACGTACATAGGCCAATGGCGTGTACGCGCACTTTTGGCCAATTACACGCGATGACACTCTGACGTGCAGTATTTCCGCGTGTGCTCCGTCTTCACGTGCTGAGTGGGGAACGCCCGTGCGGATCACGTCAGACGCGCTTACGCGATGAGGGACTCTGGTCCAATAGAATCGCGTATGCGTGCTGACGCACTTACGCGCTAAGGGCCTTTCCTCGGATTTCACGCTGACGTGCAGGAATTTCACGTGCCAAATCACTCCGTATCAAGCTGGCCACCCGAAAACACACGGAACACCACGCTCCTGCCCCGAAGGCCGAGTTACTGCCCCCCCAGTGCCCTGAGCAG
The DNA here is from genome assembly GCF_040938575.1 of Ambystoma mexicanum. Classification (NCBI taxonomy): domain Eukaryota; kingdom Metazoa; phylum Chordata; class Amphibia; order Caudata; family Ambystomatidae; genus Ambystoma; species Ambystoma mexicanum. Next base: position 837,878,619 of record NC_090923.1, read on the forward strand.
CCTCCCACGTGCTATCTGCTGCTGCCTGCCTGCCTGCCTGCTGCCACCGTGCCCTGCCATTTGGTGCCTGCACATCAGCCATCTGCAGGGGTCCAGTTGCTGTGTCCACCCCTGCTGGAACTGAAGACTCCCAACTGGGATTACATCGCTCCACAGCCCAGCCCCAGGACCCAGTTGCCCACCCACACCTGCCTCTGGGGTTGCCATGTCGGGCACTTCTACATCTGGCACCAGTGGCAACCCCAGGCCAGAGGGGCAGAGGGGCACCAGCTTCACTGCCACCGAAGTTGGTGTCCTGGTGGAGCATGTCCTGGGGCAGTATGATGCCCTCTTTGGATCGTCCCGCGCCAGCAAGGAAGGACGGGAGAGGATCTGGGCCGACTGTGCGGTTGCCATCAACGCGGAGGGGGTGGCAACCCGCAACGTCTTGAAGATCAAGAAGCGCTGGGAGGACTTGAGGTCCAGGACCCTTGTGAAGGCCCGGCGCCTCGTGGAGGGGGGCCGGGGCCACATGAGTTCCATCCAGAAGAGGGTCCTGGAACGCGTACGCCCAGCGCTCCACGCCCAGATCCTTGAGAGGGAGACCCGTCTGGAGTTGAGCGGTAAGTGTCCAAGCATCACTGTGTGAGACAGTGCATGTTGCGGTGTGCTGGTTCTATGATACTTGCCTGTATGTGTGCCATGGGCCATGTATGCATGTATGTGTGCTGGGACATCATGGTAATGCATGTGCGACCAGTGATGTGTGACCCACATGGTTGTTGCATGTGTTGAAATGCGGCATGGGGAGCACTATGCAGATTTGGGACATGAGAGCATGCCAGTCTCTGTACCTGGACATGGATGGGGGTGAAGGATGGGTGCTGATGCCAGGTACATATATGGTAGTCATGTCTGTGTGCCTGACCTGCATGTCTGTGACTTGTGCATGCCATGGATGCATGACACATGTGTGTGACAATGCACAGATTCAGTGACGCACCCAACTTCCCCTTGTTTTGCCTGTGTTCGGTGTGATTGGGGCCAGATGGATGTGACTGAGGTGAAGTGTGTGCATGTGATATGCATGAGCCATGATGCATGTGAGTTACATATCATTGAATGTTTCAAGAGTCAATTGGACATGCATGGAAATGTGCATGGCATGCACCATGCCTGTTACTGTGTGTGTTTTGCCTGGACTGACCCATGTGTTGTGGAGGGACATGATGGAAGTGTACTTTGACAGGGGTGCTCATCTGCTATTGCTTCCTGTCTAGGGGACCATTGTACAGTAGCCTGATGCTTGTGTCCTTTGTCTCCCTCTACGCAGCGGCTAGTGAAGAAGAGGGCGGAGACGGCGCTGTGGAGCAAGGCGGCGGGGATGCCCCCACGGCTGCAGCGGAAGGGGTGGGTGAGCCCCCACAGGGGCCTGCTACGGCGGGAGACGGTGAGGAGCCATCCAGGTTGGTGGTTTGCACAGAGGAGGAGGAGGCCGACACTGGTGCACACATGGGGCCTGGTGGGAGCATCCCTGCTGGTGCAAGTGGTGCAGTCCAGGGCCAGGGGCAGGAGGCAGCACAGGTCACCGTGGAGGTGCCTGTGCATGTCGCTGTCCCTGACCCTGTGAGTGCACCACCATGCACCAGCAGGGATGCCCCGTCCCAGGCCCGTCCGCAGGTAGAGGGGATGTCCATGTCAACTGACTCCCCTCCACCTGCGGCCGTGGGAACCCCTGGCCGCGTGGAGCAGGTCCTGATTGGGGTCGCGATGCGCACGGCTGTGATTCGTGATGCCGTGCGTGCTTCCCGGGAGGAGCACGCACGTCATCACGAAGTGCACCGTGCCGACGTGGCCCAATTGGGATCGGCCATGTTCGGGGGGTTCCTGCATGTGTTGGCCAATCTGACGGCCCTCTCCTCCTCTGTGCAGGCTATCCACCGGTCGTTCTCCTTGCCGTCTTCCGGCCCAGATGCCACCATGGCCCCCTGTGGACCTGCCCCGACCAATGCAGCCAGCTCGGTGGGGATCCCATCCCTGCCGCAGTTGGGAGTCGGAGGTCCAGCAGGGGTGGACGACACAGCAAGTGGACCCCAGCAGATGGAAGATGTGCCGGCATCATCGGGCAGGGCACGTGCACGACGGCGTCGGTGGTTACCATCAGCCTGGATGCCGTCGTGCTGGCAGAGGCAGTGGCGTCGGAGGCAGCAGCGGGCTCGACGTGGGAGGCATCATGGCTCAGGGCCATCAAGATCAGAGGGGCAGGCATCGGCCGGAGGGCAGGGCAACCCTGGCATGGCGGTGTGTTCCGTGTGGGAGGAGTTTGGCCAGCGGATAGGTGCGGAGCGGCAGCGGGCGGAAGAGGAGCGGCTCGCCATGGCCAGGGCGGAGATCTCCATGCATCAGGCATTGAGGCGGGCTGAGTGCCTCGAGGAGGCTCGCAGGGAATTTGGTGAGCACATGGGGTTGTCCCTGCGAGACCTCGGGGCCAGGACTGAGTCCCGCCTCCAGGACATTGACATGGAGTTCGAGGATGCCCTGGCCAGCATCACCAAGTGAGCCGCAGGACTAGCCCGCTGCCTTTGTATATAGTTTTTTAGTTAGTTAGTGCTAGGTTTCCTTTATTTCTTTTTATTATTTTGGACCGCTTGGACAATGGCCACTTTTTTGTACATATTTTTTAACTTAGTTAGTATTAGGTTTCATTAGTGGTGTTGGGCTCATGGACCCTTGAACATTCCTGTATATATTGTTATTTTTTGGGAGATACATTTTTTTAATTTCATATTGTTTACACCATGTCGTAATGGTTTTTCTTTGATTTCATGCTACATGTGTTTGCTTTGGACAAAATCTATTGATTTTTCTATCCTTTGTTTTTTGGTTTCTCATTTTTGTTCCCGGACATGGACCTTTTATTTGCTTTGCCAGATAGTTGTATTAGTTTACTTATTTTTTTATTTAATACATTTTTATATTATCTTACACTTGTGTCATTTTTTCTTTGGTTTCTTACATGTCATGATATGGGTTTTGACATTCACTTGCACCCATTGTGTATGTGTGTGTGGCGGACATGTGTTCTTTTGCATACTTGCCTTTGGGGTTGTGTCATGTGATTGCATTCACTATGTGGGTGCATGCAATCCTTGCCTGGGTGTTTGTGCTGGGTATGCTGGCCATTACTGCCATTATTGTGTATCGTCAGGACCAGGGGCCAGGGGGACATGGGTGGGGGCCTGGTGGAGGGTGCCCCTGGTGGATGGGGGGTTGGGGGTGGTGGGAGACATGGGTTGGACATGGGTGGGGGCCTGCTGGCAGGTTCCCCACAGTGCTGGGGGTGGGGGTGGTGGGAGACATGGGTGGGGGCCTGGTGGAGGGTGTCCCTGGTGGATGGGGGGTTGGGGGTGGTGGGAGACATGGGTGGGGGCCTGGTGGAGGGTGTCCCTGGTGGATGGGGGTTTGGGGTGGTGGGAGACATGGGTTGGACATGGGTGGGGGCCTGCTGACAGGTTCCCCACAGTGGTGGGGGTGGTGGGAGACATGGGTGGGGGCCTGGTGGAGGGTGTCCCTGGTGGATGGGGGGTTGGGGGTGGTGGGAGACATGAGTGGGGGCCTGGTGGAGGGTGTCCCTGGTGGATGGGGGGTGGGGGTGGTGGGAGACATGGGTGGGGGCCTGGTGGAGGGTGTCCCTGGTGGATGGGGGGTGGGGGTGGTGGGAGACATGGGTGGGGGCCTGGTGGAGGGTGTCCCTGGTGGATGGGGGTTGGGGGTGGTGGGAGACATGGGTTGGACATGGGTGGGGGCCTGCTGGCAGGTTCCCCACAGTGCTGGGGGTGGGGGTGGTGGGAGACATGGGTGGGGGCCTGGTGGAGGGTGTCCCTGGTGGATGGGGGTTGGGGGTGGTGGGAGACATGGGTTGGACATGGGTGGGGGCCTGCTGACAGGTTCCCCACAGTGGTGGGGGTGGGGGTGGTGGGAGACATGGGTGGGGGCCTGGTGGAGGGTGTCCCTGGTGGATGGGGGGTTGGGGGTGGTGGGAGACATGGGTGGGGGCCTGGTGGAGGGTGTCCCTGGTGGATGGGGGGTGGGGGTGGTGGGAGACATGGGTTGGACATGGGTGGGGGCCTGCTGGCAGGTTCCCCACAGTGCTGGGGGTGGGGGTGGTGGGAGACATGGGTGGGGGCCTGGTGGAGGGTGCCCCTGGTGGATGGGGGGTTGGGGGTGGTGGGAGACATGGGTTGGACATGGGTGGGGGCCTGCTGGCAGGTTCCCCACAGTGCTGGGGGTGGGGGTGGTGGGAGACATGGGTGGGGGCCTGGTGGAGGGTGTCCCTGGTGGATGGGGGGTTGGGGGTGGTGGGAGACATGGGTGGGGGCCTGGTGGAGGGTGTCCCTGGTGGATGGGGGTTGGGGGTGGTGGGAGACATGGGTTGGACATGGGTGGGGGCCTGCTGGCAGGTTCCCCACAGTGCTGGGGGTGGGGGTGGTGGGAGACATGGGTGGGGGCCTGGTGGAGGGTGCCCCTGGTGGATGGGGGGTTGGGGGTGGTGGGAGACATGGGTGGGGGCCTGGTGGAGGGTGTCCCTGGTGGATGGGGGTTGGGGGTGGTGGGAGACATGGGTTGGACATGGGTGGGGGCCTGCTGACAGGTTCCCCACAGTGGTGGGGGTGGGGGTGGTGGGAGACATGGGTGGGGGCCTGGTGGAGGGTGTCCCTGGTGGATGGGGGGTGGGGGTGGTGGGAGACATGAGCAGGTGTGCAGGGTAGTTCCCTGTTGTGTGTGCTGCCTGCAGGGGCCGTGGAGGGTGTACAGGTAATGCCTGGGAGCACACAGCCAATTCGCGTGTGGAACTTCCCGCGCACTCCTGCAATCCACGTACCCGGCCATATCGCGTGTGGTACTTCCCGCGCACCCTTGGAATCCACGTAGCCGGCCATATCGCGTGTGGAACTTCCCGCGCACCCCTGGAATCCACGTACCCTGCCATATCGCGTGTGCAACTTCCCGCGCACCCCTGGAATCCACGTAGCCGGCCATATCGCGTGTGGAACTTCCCGCGCACCCCTGAAATCCATGTAGCCCGCCATTTCGCGTGTGGAACTTCCCGCGCACCCCTGAAATCCACGTAGCCGGCCATTTCGCGTGTGGAACTTCCCGCGCACCCCTGGAATCCACGTACCCTGCCATATCGCGTGTGGAACTTCCCGCGCACCCCTGCAATCCACGTACCGGGCCATTTCGCGTGTGGGACTTCCCGCGCACCCCTGAAATCCACGTAGCCGGCCATTTCGCGTGTGCAACTTCCCGCGCACCCCTGGAATCCACGTACCCTGCCATATCGCGTGTGGAACTTCCCGCGCACCCCTGGAATCCACGTAGCCGGCCATATCGCGTGTGGAACTTCCCGCGCACCCCTGGAATCCACGTACCCTGCCATATCGCGTGTGCAACTTCCCGCGCACCCCTGGAATCCACGTAGCCGGCCATATCGCGTGTGGAACTTCCCGCGCACCCCTGAAATCCACGTAGCCCGCCATTTCGCGTGTGGAACTTCCCGCGCACCCCTGTAATCCACGTAGCCGGCCATTTCGCGTGTGGAACTTCCCGCGCACCCCTGGAATCCACGTACCCTGCCATATCGCGTGTGGAACTTCCCGCGCACCCCTGGGATCCACGTAGCCGGCCATATCGCGTGTGGAACTTCCCGCGCACCCCTGTAATCCACGTACCCTGCCATATCGCGTGTGGAACTTCCCGCGCACCCCTGAAATCCACGTACCCGGCCATATCGCGTGTGCAACTTACCGCGCACCCCGGTATGCACGCACACGTTTATTTTTTCTCTCTGCGCGTGTCTGTGTTTGTGGGTACCCCTTTGTACGTCATTTGTCCTGGAGGGCCACAGTATTGGACATTGATCATGTCTGTATATAGCTGCTATTTGTTGGCGCACCTTTTAGCGCACATTTCTTGCAGGCGCAGAGACGCTACCGCCTGCTTTCTTGTGGCGGTCGTGTTTGTGCCTGTTTGTGCCTGTGCGCTGCTTTGAGCGTGCGCTTTTTTGCCCTATTCTATTCCATGAATACGTGTTGTATGCGAGCGTGTGGGCGTTCCGCGCACTTGCCTCCTAAACTTTCCCCGTGCCGCCCACATTCTTCCCCATTCCGAGTGTTGTGCCCCATTTTATTCCCCATTCCGAGTGTCCCGCCCTGTGTCCCGCCTACTTTAGAGCTGTGCGCTGCGCTCGGAGTGATGGCGCAGTGGCCGTGGCGCACGACGTTGGTTGACCTGTGCGCCGGCCTGCGCCGCGCGTTTTTTCCGCGCACGTCCTCTGCTTTTCTTGCGCAGGGACTTCCATGAATCGACGTGCGCTGGTTTCCCTGCGCTTTGCGCTGATTTTAGGCGCAGCGCACGTATTGGCCCCTCTGCGCCGGGATTTTCGGCGCACATTTATTCCATGAATCGGCCTGGTACATCTTCAGAGCAAGGAAAAGGTGTGCATGGGCCTTTCCTGCAGCCATACCCAAACCCACTTTAATGCTATAACCAAACCCAGAAATACTCCATGATATTTTTAAAACAAAGCAATAAGTGCCCAACAGTGCTAATTGAAGGTGGGCACAAAGCCTGAACTCCCTTAAAATGTGTCCCCCAAAAATGTCCATGGACATCAATGTTGCTAGCAGACAGGGCAGTAAAAAAGTCTACTTGTGTTGTACAATTTTGCCCACATCTCCTAATCCATCATAACCTTGCCTAATTATCCCTACAAGTATTTTAAGCATACAACTGTTGTAATGCTCTAATTCCCTAGATATGGCCAGAGGTATATACGTGACCTGAAGGCTTTGTCTGCAGACATCACAAGATACCGCTCCCATTCCAGAGTGTGTAAAGGACATTTCAGTGATCCTGGATGGTGATTTTCACGAGTGCTGAGGGTTGTTTGTGGACAACACTCAGTTGCATATAAGTCACTCTGATTGGCTGAATACAAACCGACAAACAATCATTCATCAATCAAATGTACAAGCACTTAATCAAAACGTCTTATCTCAGCTCAAGACTTTAGAAGCATATTTCACTTTTGGAAAAACATTTCTACTGAGAAACAGGGCCTGTTCTAGAACAGCTGTGGTCATCAACATCTAAGAAGACAGGTAGGGATAAATTAAACCATAGGAAACTACGTCTAAGTACCCAATGTTTCTTATGGAACCACTGTTAAATTCCCATACTCTGTTTATATGGAGCAACTAATAAACAATATACTCCCAAAACTACACCAATGTTGTTACTTCCTAGCGCAGCAATAAAGCTGACTTAAAGTGGCTATCGGTCTCAGTTAGGTTACTGCAGCAAGGATACAACTTAAGTCAACACACATTATCATCGCATATAGGGTGGCACACAGGCAACATATTCACTTTACCTTGATCAAACATTTGAATGTGTATTCATCTTTTTAACAAAATATAGTACTTAGTTCTCTAAATGTACATTAGACAAGCAGTGTACATAATTAACTCTATTCAACATACATCTCATCAAGATTATGAACAGTTTTTGTTTTATTTTCACTCTCTTTACAATTAAAATGGCAATCACTTTCTCTTAAGTGATATGCAGGATTTGTCTCTCTAAAACCTTCTGTGCAGTCATTAGAATTAACTTGAAATTGTAGTACTCACTTTAAGTAACTGACACAGTAAGCAACCCTCCACATCAACTCTATTAGTTGTAAACATGTGCAAAGCATGTTTCCCCACATTTTAAACAGTATTGTGTTTCAAAATATGTGACGCAGTTTGAAACACGCATGAATGTTGTGCATGAGTTTCAAATGTCAAAAGAAATATAATTGGGAAAGAAAGAGGTGACATTTGCTACCACACAAACCAATTGCACTGATGTGAGCATTTCCATTTAATGATATTCATATGGTACTCTTTAAAGACATGAAAGCTGGATAAATGACATTTGTATGTCTTCTCTTCAACTACAATTACCATCAAAATATGTGCACATAAACATGTTCTCTAACTATATTTTAAAGTGTATTTTCTTTATAAACATCTGAAGTACTTTGAAAGTTGTTGGATGTTCAGGATTTTTAAATGGCAATTTGTATTTGATTTTTTCATTTAGAGCTTCAGCTGTTACCTACCTTCCATTCATATGCATCAAGTAAATCTAACTACAAGACATGTAACTGTTACTTCCCAGTGCCAGTAACATATCCCCTGCCTTATGTTCATAGAAGCCTGAATCAGGCAGAACAAACTTGCAGCTCCATCGATATTGGATGCTAAATGCACGGGGGTTAGGGGCTTGAGCAGGGGGTGGAACAAGAGGTGGAGAACAATGTGGCTGGATTTTCGATTAGTCAGAAGGAATCTTCGGTATGGAAATGCACACATTAATTTCCCACACCTCTCCATAAATAGCAAATTCTTATAAACAACACATGCCAGGATAATACCTACTGATCTCATATAAAGTGCAACCTCTGTAATAAAATGACTGCTACCTGTCTGCCATGTATTTGCATCATGCAACTATAGCTACAATACATTTTTCATACATTCTACAACTAGCTGGGGTACCCGGCGTTGCCCGTGTCCTGACCAAGTGGTGTCTCATGTGCCCTGGAGGATGTTGCTCTGTCCTCAAGCTCGTGTCGGCAAGTCTTGCTTCCGTTTGCTCTGGTGTCTCATGTGCCCTGGAGGAGGTTGATCTTGTCCTCATGTCAGCAAGTCTTGCTTCAGTTAGCTCTGGCATCTCATTTGACCGGGAGAAAGTTGCTCTTGTCCTCTGGTCGGCAAGTCGTGCTGCTGTTTGTTGTTGTTTTTCAGAAGCTCTTGATATTGATTTTCGCTTTGCATCAGATGGAGCTTTTCTAAGTGATGTTCGCTTTTTATGCAGAATGTTTCAGTCATTCAATGGCTTCAGCACATTTGAGAAAATGTCCAAGAAAGATTGATGGAGTGTGCTCTCTTTTCGTGAATGAACGTAAGTAAGCAGTAACATTGCCATTTCCCATATTTGCAGTGGAGTGATACAAAAAATGCAATTATTTTTTTAATTCCCTTTAAAAATGTTTTAATAAGCACTTTTGCAACTGTATACAGTAGTAATACATTTCAAAGGAATAACCAACACATCGAACATTTAGCTTCAGACACTTTTCAAATGCTTGCCTCCTACTAGTACCTACTGTAGTGAATTGGGGTGAGCATCAGTAAATGAGGGTTTCTACGGAGTTCATTTTTTGCATCCAAACATAGACTACAATCTTACCCAAACATCCCAAAATTGTTTTGCATATAAGATTTTTGCATCCAAACATAGACTACGATCTTGCCCCAGACAAAAGAGGAATCTGTGCAAAATTTGGTAGATGTTGGTTCGACTGTGTGAATTTGTGTAGCCGGGCAAACGTACACACATACATAAATTCAACTGTATATATAAACTTAGCAATCATATAGCTCCTTCCTAAATTTCTCAGAAAGCATAATTCTAAATCCTGACATCCATTTTGCCAACCTTTCTGCAGTGAAACCTTCATCAAACATTACTGCAAGCACTGAGTCTACAGCCTGGGCTCTGTTACCAAACATTTCCTTTACCCCATAAAATGTCTGCATATGTCATTATTCAGCAAAACAAAGTCAACGTGCCTCATTACGACCCAGGCGGTAAGTTACTGCCTGGGTCGTACCTTTACCGCCATGGCGTAAACTATGTTTATACGCCATGGTGGTTGGCGGATTTACCGCCCCATTCCAAGGTGAGTGGGGCAGTAAATCCCAATTTCCCATTTACCCTTCTCCATTCCCATTTTTTGCCCCATAGGGCATAATGGGAGTGGGGAAGGAGATAATTACGCCACCGTAAATTACGGTGCCGTAATTATCTCCAAGGTCCCTTAGCGCCATGGATTTTAACGCCTGCAAAAAGCAGACGTTAAACGCACCATGGCGCTAAGGGACCTTGTAATCAGGCGTTAAGGGTCAGCGCCGTTTACGGCGCCGTAAACCCCTTAACGCCTGACTCATAATGAGGCCCAACATGTTTTGTAACTTTGTACGACCATTGACCAACCCATCAATACCACCCCTCAAGCAACCTGACATTATGTTAAGCGGAACATGATTGTAATACTCACACTTCACCTAATGTGATTAGCGCAGTCTGACTCGTTTGTTCGTGGACAGCACCACAAAAAAAGGAATCTTCAGTCAGGCCCTTTGGTGCACATATTCCAACAGGTGCTGACCACCTCACTGACCCTCATAGGTTGTTGTATGCAAAATAGCAGCTGAATGTTATATTTCTACCACTTTTTCACTGCACTGTCCGCAAACAATACGGCTCTCCACGAATGACGCATGCGACCGATTTCAAAACTTTGAGGGCCTGATTCACAAAACGTTTTCCTATGGGATTGTGCCATTTTATAACACTTCCATGTATCAGGCCCTTAATGTTCCTCACGTTTCTCAATTGACAAAACAGCACTTTTCTCCTGAGTGTCTGCATTCACCGAATCAGAAAGTGAATATTCAGATCAAACCGAGATATCAGTAATTTATTTTACTTACTTTGTGGCAATTTTCCAAAAATGCACTGTACGATTATCATTGAACTGGCACAAACACACTTTCAGGACCAGATCAGCAATCCTCGTGCAACTTTGGTGAAAATTTGTTCAGCGGTTACTGTTGTAGTCATATATTCAATGCAAGTTAAGGTAGATGTGGGTAGGACCCTGGAGTGTGCGCTATGGTCAGTAAAATATGTATTCAATGCAAGTTAACTGAGATTTCAAAAAGTATGTGCCACTCTTTAAAACTTTGCTGCTCCTTAAAAAACCCCACACAACTTTCCCCAAAAATGTCAGTCGGGTCTATAGTTTAAAAAAACCTTTGCGCAGATTCATTGCAAGGACCCAAAGTTACAAGCCACCCAAAAAGTGCTCTTCCTATCGGTAAGCAAAATAATATGTGTTCCATGAATATACTGTGAAATTAATTTAAAACAATCAATGATAAAAAAGAATAAAGTGATAAAAGACAAATTATTATGAACACTCCTCTTGCATGTGAAGGAGAGATATCCAAACGTTCAAGGAATGATCTGTGCCCTACGTGCATTAAATGGGATTTCCTGGAGCATATCTGCATTATTTCTTGCCCATTTCATTATTCCTTGCACTCTTTATTTAGTCCTCTGACATTTCATGTTCAAAGTCTGGGATAGTCACAGCTTGATTTGGTGAGATGTAAACAACAAATAGGTACTAAGAGCCACCATGCTTGTGTCATTTCTTTACTTTGGTGAGTCATGTCTCGGCACTTTGGAGCCCTGCCCTGAAACCAGAGAACAGGGAAATCTTGGAGCCTCCATATGTGAGCGATCCTTTCTCTCTGGTCGATTTCCGAACTAATTCTCTGCCACAGTGATTCAAAATCATGGGCACTGTGGGCTACTCAGAGCTGGGTGAGAGTCCGCTCCACAGGATAATGCTCATAGAAGGTCAGGTCCTCCTGCACGTGGCTCAAAAACAATGAATGAATATCTCCTTAACCCAGTGTGTGTACCCTAAGGAAACCGAAGAATCGCTTCTTCTTGATTACTCTTTAAAAAATCTCCAGTCTTATCCTTCATCTGTTTGATCTCCACTTCCATGGAATAAACATTCATTTGATGTTCATCCCCCTCTCCTCACCCCGATCATTGTGCCACACAAGTTCTCAACTCTCAGGTGACAATCTTTAGTGTTTTTGACAGGATTGTTCCATTTCTGCCCAGTGTATATAAGTTGGCCCTCAACTCTTCGATTAATTGTATTTAGATGTGTTTACTTCAGTCTTCGTCACTAATATGGCTACTAACAGCACCATACAAGGCATTTTGTAGGTGGCAGCAGATGCATGCCTCTGTATATGGCAGATAATGCTGCCCAGCCTTGTTTCAATCGTTCATGCTGTCCTTGGCCTGGTCACACTGTAAAGGGCCAAAATGTCAGCATATCACCCTGTGGCTGGCTAGAAACAACACTAGTACATGCTCCACTGGGTAGGATTATACTTGTGCCTCTAAGAGCTATGAAGAATGATGATGTAGGGCCTTTCCTATAGATAATATAGAAACAGTTTTTTAGATTATGGTAATGTTATGTTATACTATGGCATGCTATTTTATGTTATTTGTACATCGAACAAATGCTGTGATTGGCCTGGCCCCTTGGCACTGATAATGATATAGCTCCAGTGACGTGGTCAATCTTCAGCTCTCCAAATGATCAGTCACCTTTATTCATCCTCCTGAGGTGGTCATCAGCGTGGTCCAAGTACCCCAGCAGTGCAGAGCAGTGCACATTGAGTATATCCCAAATGCACACTCCCTGTGACTCTGTAGGAGCTGTGAATTAATGATTGCAATACATGATAATGAAATCAGGCCTTGCACGAGCACTACATTCTGGATTTCTCTGACTCCTACGGGCTACAAAAGTGGCTGTTATTATTACACAATGCAATAATACTTTGACCTGGTAAGGATCAAGGGCAGAGTCAGGATTTAAACCTCTGAAAATCAGGCTTTCCTCATGTCACCGACAAACACTTATTCTATGAGCAAGTAGTAGAGTTGCTAGCCCGGAACCCATCCCAGCTCTACACCACGCATCCTTTCTTTAACTGCGATCTTAGTGGTCCTGCAAGTAGCAGGTCCTCCCACGTTCCTGGTCATGGCCTCATATAACTGTTGAGATCAAGCAGACACATTTCAGTGAACCAGAGGAATGCACAAGCCCTCTCTCCTTGACACTGATGGGAAACTGCTACCTCATCGCAGCTATGTTAAAGACCACCCCAGCATGTCTGAAGCTCTTAGACCAGGACCTCACACAAACAACATTGTACAACGGAGATGGTATTTCCTGCAGTAGTACAAAGGTTGGCAGTATTTAGCTACCTGCGCCCAGTGCCAGTGTCTGTCCCATGCAATGGTGGTTGTATTGCAGACAGTCACTCCTTCCCACAGTTGGTGACAAGAAGTGGGCACTCACAAGGTCTGTAATCTTGTGACCACGATGGTGTCCTCAACTAATTATACCTAGCTGTTCACCTCTGCTAGTGGCCACGGATACACACACTAGGGCCCATGTCACCTTACACATTGTCAGTTCTGTAAGCGATATTCAATCAACACTACAGCTAAGTCAATGCCTAGTCTGGGATGCTGAGGAAAACCCTTATTGATGTATTTTTATATCCAGTTCAGTACTCTGGATGACAACCCTTGTATAACACCCCCCTCTTAGAATCCCCCTGAACCCACTGAGCCAAGAAGTAGGTTTGTTTTGCAAATTAAAAGGTTTATTTGGACAATTCAACAATATATATCTATCACACTTTATAAATAAATTGATAACTGATATCACACTTCAGAATACGACCGTGATCAACAATGGATAATGTTACAGGGGTACACTGATTTGGTTACTTAGGAGTAGTGTAGAGGACGAGGTAGCTGAAAATGCTTGATGGTTTCAAGGAAGTGCAAGGTGGAATAAAATGCAGTACAGAAATAACTTGTTATGATTTTAGCAAAAGGTAATATGATCACTTTTTGTTTTGACAATTCACTCCCCCCCTATGCAATACAAGAAATGGAAGGAGAGCACACAGTCTTCAAGAATCCCAACAAATCACACTTTATAATGCAATACACAATTCCAGTTCCCCCAGCAAGCTTAGAGAAAACAGGGATGAGTTTTAAACACAGGCGAATTACTTTAATGTGGTTTGCAAGGAAGTGAAAAGGTGCTAAAATTGCTTTTAATTCCCTCTAGAGGTTCAGGGTAGGTGATGGCTACTTTATATTAGTTCAGGCTCACTTTAACAATACTCTATGAATGATTAGCAGATTGCAAACGAATATTAGCAAAGAGAAGCAAAAAGCTGCTGATTTCTACAGATGAAGAAATCGGGCCAAATCGCAAATCACGGTAAATTTCGCGAGTGGGTGTCTCGCGATTACGGAACAAGTATAGGGAGTCGGTTTTGGGTTCGTTGGAAAGCCTAGAATCGCAGCTTTAAAATGAAAGTTAAACCACGTTCCTAGCCCAAACGGTTCCAGAGATACGGACGATTTAATAAAGGTAGATTTTCGGATTTAAAGTAAAACTCAAAATGACAGGTGACAGCTTGCAGCTGCAGAATTGACAGGTGACAGGTGTGCAGCTTTAAAAATGACAGATGACACGATTTCTAGGAGGGTGTTCTACTTAGGTTAAAATAGTTTGGATAAGATTACTTTAACTAAGAGATTGGGTTCTGCACAGTTCTGGCAGTACTCACAATACATTTTGGGCAGGAATGAGCCTCGCCACGGATCTGGTCAGGTTTTGGACTGGACTCCGGTTCTGGTCTCGGCACTTCACAGCGATCTGGGTCAGCTCTCTGGATACAGCGGGTCAATCAGGCACCGGTTCTGCTCACAACGGTCTGGTTTGTGGTTCTCTCGGGTTCCGGATACAGCACTGCTTTCTGGATACTGCTACAGGTTCTTGCAAAAATTATTGGCAAAAATTCAAATAGCTCGCCCGGATGTTGAATAGTTTGGTTGGTTTTGAGGCCTGCTGAAGAGGATTCAGCTGGTAGATTCAGGCCTCTCTGCTACAAATTCTGGAGTTAATTTCTGCTACAGGTTCTGGAGATTGATGGATTTGAAGTCTGGATCTCTGGATGTGAAGTCGTCGGTCAGCATGCTCCGCAGCAAATGGAATTGAATGTCTCTACCTGTCCCAGCAGTCTCTTTTTATGTGTTTTGAAAATGGGTGTGTGCCTGGGCCTAGCTAAGCCTGCCCCTCTCACTTATCATTGGCCAAGCTTTCCTCTCTCCCTTGATTGGGGGGAAGAAATGGAGTGTCAGAGTGATGCTGTAGGTTTTATGGTCAGAGGAACCTCCCCTTGTCAAATTGCACACAAATCTATTTCTGATCCAAATACATATTTATCTATATACCATTTTTCTCATATTATAGGTCCAGTTTACATATTTTCTGTAGCACCAAACCATCCGATCCCTGTCTTTGTACGATGTCGTGTCCACTGATGACAGAATTCTCCCCTTTTCATCCAGATAACGACCTCTAAACCTTTCCAGATTTTACACAAATGTGCACCAGGGAGATGGGTTTCAGATGATAAAGTGTCAGATTTTTAACATGCATACATTTGGAGTGAGACCCTATTTTCCGCTAGCAACCCCCCAGAATACACCACAGGGTCCTAAGCCTCTTAAAACGTGCACAGAAAAATCACAAGAACAATGATATTAATTATATAATTTTGACCAGTCCGCACTATGCGTTTAAAATTATGCTCTGGTCAAAAAGGGGTGTGGCTTCCCACATCACAGGGTGGAATAACTGGTTTATCAACTTCCCCCAAGCTCAGCTGCTAGCAGAGGCACTGCCCCTCCCAGTTCTCCCAAGAGGAAGCCACTTTACGGCCCCCCTGCTATAACATTTGCCTGAGTCCAGGACAAGGCTTTGTTCAACCTCCTGCAGCCTGCAGGTCGCCTCCCTTAATTCAATCAGGGAGGTGTGAGCTCCTTTTGGCAGGGGCAGCAGGATGCAGCCAGGCCTGGGAAGAGTGGCTGAGCAGGTTTCTCCTGTCGGGGGTAGTTGTCAGGCAGAATTCAGCTAAATGTCACTTTAGTTCCCAGTTTAAATCAAAACTTACAATTTTTATATGTACATTAAATAATTACTTCCTTCAAGTCATTTCAGAATGTAGTTTTACATTGTATCAACCTCTTAGCAAGTTTTTCCTTGGCCTGGTTCGGGTTCCTCTGTTCAGTTTTACACAAAAGTCTGGTGGTTTTAAAACGCCGGCTTTCTGATAGTGGTGAGTACCATTTTTGGGATTAAGAAAATTAATTCCCCACAGTTCTGGGTTGCTTTTGGCAATCAGCATTGCCATTCCCAATGGTTTCAGGCTACTGTGTGTGTAGCCCAATGGTGGTTTAAGGCAGTGCCCTCCTGTGCTCACAACATAGGCAAAAATGGGTGGCAGCCTATTCTTCATGTTTTCCCTGTGCACTCTCTGGGGAGTTCTGGCCATCATGATGTTTTCCATGCCAGTACTGCACAGTTTTATGGTAGGGCTTGGATGCATGGGTAAAAACATCCCACAGTTCCCTTTGAAAACTTGTTGTTTCACCACACAGCACATCTCGAGCTGCCATCAAATGCAGTTAACTCAATTGACTGAAAACGTCTGCCAATCAGGGCTGGTTGAATATTATCTAATCCACCACCACATCACATATCCAACAAGTATGCAAGGCTCCCATCAATTCCAGCCAAACGGAGGTCTAAATGAGGCAAGGAGGTGGAGCAACCTTCCTACCAAGGCCTTTCCTTTTGAAGGGAATCCTATTTCCCCAAAAAGATGTCACAGGATGTGAACTCAGCCATACTTTTGAAGGTTATCCATTAAGCATGTGAGTTTTACCAGTGCAGGCGTACTCAAGCAACATCCATCTTGCTGGCTGCCTTGAAACTTTGTTTTACTATTAACTTCAATGGCAAATTATTGCCCACTTTATTTGCGGTTTCTCAGTTAGATAATGTTCTGATTGCTGGACCTTTATTTTCCAATGCACTTTGCTTAGCTCGACGGGTCACGCGGCCACAGTACCAAATATTCATCTTCATGAGAGCTAAGCATCGTTTTAACATTCAATATTTTTGAGTGGCTTAAAATAACATTCGTGTTTTGAAATTCCTCTGCCTTCTTTTCTTACTTTTTTCTTCCTCAGGACTGCACCTTTAAGTCAGGTATCCTTTTCAAAGTTCTTCTTATTAAGGGTTGGCTCATACAGTGGCACGTTATTGGCACATATGGAGCTATGAAATATGCAGAAAGGAGGATAACATTTGAAGACGGATGCACATTCTCCAGTGCTTTTACTACGTCCCCTCGATTTCCACAAACATGCTGTATAGGAATTTGTGGCCAAAAGTCATTCGCCTTTTGGCATTGTCGTTCAGAGTTTGCAAGTGCATGCTTCTGAAGACCACACTGTACATCACCCGTCTGCCCAATGCTCAACCCCCGATAACCAGGACTACCTGCCCAACACGGAGGCCAAAGTCACGGAACAGTCCTTTTGAGGCATGCTGGGCAAGAACTGAAGGACAGGACATTAGTTTGGTTTCCTTTAGCAGTTTAAGATTGTTTAAGATTGTTAAATTTGTTAGTGAATAATTCCAATCACTGTCACTGATGTGTGTGGGTGATTTCTAAATCATATTAAAAGCATTCCTCTTTGCAAATAAGGATACACTAGTAAATATCCAGTTTACTTGACTTTTTTCCATCTTTATTTCTAAAATGTAGTTAACTTTTCTTCCAAGGCGGAAAAGCCCCTGTCTCAAAGAAAAAAAGAAGGGACATTGCACACTACGGTGGCGGAGGGCTCGGGTGAGGGGTCAAGGAGATTGCTGGACACATTTGCCAAACCAACAGTTTTTGACTGTAGTATTGGTTGTCTCACACAATGGGTCTTCTCCAAATTATTGCTACCCGGGCGGCTTTTTACTCGAGAAAATGGGGAAATCAGGACAATGTAAACAATCGAGTTGAAACTACCCTTCCCTCTCGTGTGAAAGTTATAAGCTGCCTGTGGAGAAAAATGCAGATGTGAAAAATTCTGCACTATACCGCAACTTCTTTGCTAATCATAAAAAGTGATTTTTACTAATTTAGTACACAATAAATACGTCAAAGAAATATATATACAGAATGCCACATTGACAACCATAGACTACACAGCATACAAAAAAGGACAAGTTACACAATGTTTACATACATTAAGCATACATTAAAAAGTTGTTATCGTATGGCAAGCTGCCAAGAGATATGTATAGGTCACGCCTACTCTTTAAAGTGTTTAAATGCAAATGTGGTGTTAGCTCTTAAAGTGCTTTCTTATGCGGTCAAACAGAATTTAACACATTTTCAAAAATGGCCCATATTTGTATGACAACACAACAGTTCGTGTTACAGAGGCAATTTGTTGTATTTATTTTAATTTTATTTATTGCATTTGTTATGTGCCCAAATCCAGAGGTATCACCGCGTAGGTTACCTGAAAGCTTGGCTAGTTGCAGTTTATGTTACAGCATAGACAAAACTCTTGCAGTCGTATATTTCATGCACAATATGGGAGATGTTGACATAGAAGGAGTGTCAGGATCGTACTAGAAGTAGCCTGGTTGAATGTTATCAAATAGCCAGGTTTATATCAATCTCTTGAAAGGCTGGAGTGAAGGTTAATTTCTAATGTGAATTGGTAGTGTGTGCCAAAGCTTTGGAACAGCTACTGGAAAGCTGGAGTCCCCCCCCCACCCTTTTAATCTTGAATCTCGGGACATTCAGAAGCATGCTGGATCCGGATTTTATAGACCTAGTCAATCTTTTTGGGGGTACACAGTTGTTCAGGTAAGAGGGGGCGTCGTCAGTAATACATTTATGTGCTGTGATCCAAGTCTTAAAAAGACTTCTTGTACATGCATAATTACCATCCATCCATACCAAATATGCTAAGACAAAATAAAGGCCATATTGCATTCTGTCTCTTTCTAACAATGGTTCATGTGTTTAAACATTAGCCAGTTTTAAATAGCCAATATTCTTAGTTTCCGCTTTTCTTGTTTTTCGGGATGCTTCTAGAAATTAAAGATCTGTCGCCACAAGATATTTGTGCCCTAGGTGAAGACCCACCCATCCTTAGCGATATTCTTTTTTATTGTATAGTTGGGCCTTATCAGGACTTACACTTTTATTTCAAGGAAGCAACATTTTATGGCTCGACCACCCCTCTGGTTTTTTCTTTGGGATTCTTAATTTCATTGTGCACGCAGGGAAAATATATTTTTTGTTTTTCTCTATTTATTAGTATTCGGATAATCTTGAAAAATTGTCGCAGTTCACGTCTGCTCAGGCTGTGGCGCCTTCTTTTTTCTTTTGGCTATTTTGCTCACACCTTGAATTTTTAATATGTTCTTTTCATTTCATTTACTTTGTTTTCTGTACAGCTCACTTTCTTATATCTTGCCCATTCACTGGCACCTGGTGTCTTCATCTCTTCTTTGCATTTCTTTTGCTTCGTGTTTAGTCCAGTTCATGGGCTTGGCTGTCTGTGATATCCTTCCAGGCATAACTGCTGCTCGCGCTAGACTTCTCTGTACGTCTAGAACTGGTTGTGCAAAATTGGGAAATCGCAATATGGTGTCTGTATTTTGGTGAATATTAAGTGATTGTGAAGTTACAAAATGTGTGCTTCAATGTCATTCTTATAATTTTTGCATGTAAAACAGTTTAAATCTACATATATAAAAGTGAACATTTGTGGGTTTGTGACTATGCGTATGTTCCCTATACCATTCCACACTGTTTCACCAATCTGCACCTACTTTTTGCACAGCCATTTGTAAGGACCCTCCGGACATTACTGGCTACATGACATCTGGACACCCCACCCCTTTCCACAGATTTCAGCAAAAGTGAAAATGTGGGTGTGGGTTTGTGGCTTCGCGTATGTTCCCTATACAATTCTGCACTGTTTCAACAATCTGCACCAATTGTTGCGCAGTCACCTATTAGGATCCTGCAGACATTACTGGCTATATGACATCTGGACACCTCACCCCTTTCACCGGATTTCAGCAAAAGTGCACATTTGGGGGGTAGGTTTGTGGGTTTGTAGCTTCATGTATGTTCCCTATACAATTCCACACTGTTTCACCAATCTGTACCAGATTGTGTACACAGTCTCCTGTTAGGACCACCTGGACAATACTGGCTACATGACATTTGGACACCCACCCCCTTTCCCTGATTTCGGCAAAAGTCTCTGGGTGTGTGGCTTCGCGTATGTTCCCTATACAATTCCACACTGTTTCACCAATTTGCACCAGATTTTGTACATTCTCCTGTTAGGACCATCTGGACATTAGTGGCTACATGACATTTGGACACCCCATCCCATTACCTGGATTTCAGCAAAAGTGAACATTTGTGGGTGGGTTTGTGGCATTGCGTATTTACCCCATACAATTCCACACTGTTTCACCAATCTGCACCAAATTTTGCAGACGCACCTGTTAGGAGCCTCAGGAGATTACTGGCTACATGACATTTGGACAAATCACCCCGTTCCCTGGATTTCAGCAAGAGTCAGAATGTGTTTGTGGGTTTGTGGCTTGGCAAAGCAATGTTCCTTATACAATTCCACACTGTTTCATCAATCTGCACCAAATTCTACACAGTTACCTGTACCTATGAGGGAATGAAAGCCCGGACAATGCCAGGTATATCAGCTAGTATATTATGAAACAATGCATTCTCGATATTAAAGGGTGCATTGTACATTTTGAGGTATTCTAATTTTAAAGAAGGAGAAAACAGTTTATCATGTTGTTTTCGGAAATATTTTTTTTTAAGTAGACATGCTTTTAGTGCACGCATGTTTTCCCTACCTGTGTCCTGAGCTTTATTACCATTTTGTAACACTGTGATTATAGGTGGTAATACAAAATGTAATGAGAAACAATAACTTGACCTCAGAAATGTGCAGAGCTGAGTCATCTCCAATGCTTTCCAAATATCCAACATGTCAAATACACTCACATCTTTACAACTAGCTCTCAACACACAAAACTATTTTAAAGTCAAACACTTTGTTGCACCATTTTACTCTGCTACTGAAGCGCTCATGTTTAGGGAAAGCGTTAATTATGTTCTGCACTGCCGCTTTAAGACCACCCAAATGAATGTCCTGTCAATCCCATTGCTCCTAACACAACCCCCAACCTCTTTAAAAAAAAGTCCCCCTCTCACTAGATAGTGCTCAACATTTCCCAGCACAATGAACCAATGCAAGACTTCTTGAACACAAGGAATGCATGTTAAAGAATACAGGCTCAGAGAGGCAATGCACATTCGAAGCAATTGTGAAGATGGAGACCAAATAGAGTTTGGCCGTGGAATGTGCAACTATAATGGCAAATCATTATTTCTAGGCTTCTCAGTTGCAAAGGGAGCCTCAGACGTCTTTGACAAGCAACCCTAGCATAGGGGATTGGCAGCTATTGAGCACTGCACATGTCAGCATAATGCAATAGGCCTACCAAAATCAGTTCTTGGAAATGTATACACTGCTTCTGTCTGAATACTTGTTGACACTATATTGACTCAAAGCTCTCTAAAGTCATACGGTTGGCATGCAGCCACTAAGGCAAACACAATAAACAGATAATAGCAAGTAAGATATCTCAATGGATCAAAGTGCCAAGTGCCTAGACTGTTGTGTAGCCTACAGATCACAGGTCTGAAATTTGACCTGGTGGTTTTCTGAGTCCGCTGATAGTCCATAATGAGCGTTTCAGAGAAAGAGACCAGTGGTGTGACACCGGTAGCACAGTGAAAACAAGTTGTAAGGAGGTGAGCAGGTACGTCATTTCACCAAAATGCCAGGGATAGCGGAAGTGACATCACATGACCCTTGACCTCCCCAATGACATTGCAGGAAGTGATGTCATTTGACGCTGCCCCAAGTTACATCACAGGAAGTGATTTCAATTGACCCCACCCCACAATGACATCACAGGAAGTGGCATCACATGGCATCGTCCCTCAGTACACTAATAAAAACATGGTTACAATATCACTGTAATGTGACATACAGTTCTTGCAAGAATGGATCATCATTTTGTGTTTAAAGGTGTGAAGGCAGGAGCTCTGTTACCAGTCTTTAGCTTCTCCTCCTAACGCACGTTTTCATGACTTCATCAATCTTCAGGGAGGCTGAGTTTCTTTGTTTTTTCAGGCGGGTCTGCATTTCTGTTTCAGGTGTGACAAGTTAATTAGCTCTGAGGATTCTGGTACTTGTATTTTTCGCACTGGATTTTGAAGAATGAAGAATGGATCATCATATGTAGAATTATTCTCAGTGTGTCAAGGCAATGTTACCATGGGAAGTGTATGAACCCAAATCCCCTCTTTATGTGGATCTGGCCTGTGATTTCAACATGACTACAGAGCACAATCACATTCACACCCACCTTGGCAAATAAAAGTTCAAGAGATGTAATTTCTTAGATAACAAATAGTCCTAACATCAGCACAGCACTTCCAACACTTATCAAATCCAACTCAGGCACTAAATGAAAATCTGTATCCAAAAAAGTGATGGGTTGAATGAATCTTAATCACTGGCAATGCACAATATTCTACACCACAGTTGTTTAGCCCCAACTGAAAATCTTAAATAAGAGATCTTCCCATCCCCTCCCCCCTCAAGCACTCCCTTGTGCACCGCCTCCTTAAGAAGCCCTTCTCTGCGGCTATCACCCGATCTATATCACTCCTTTCCTGGGCATACTCTTGGAAAAGCTGCCCATCTCCCAGCTTAACCTTCACACTGAATCTGTTGGTTGGCTCCAAGACCATCAGTCTGGCTTCAGAGCGACAAGAAGCATGGAAATTGCTCTCCTGAACATCCGTGAAGCCCTGCTCTCTAACCTTGATTCTAACCTTCCAACTGTCCTCATTCTCCTTGATCTTTCTTCTGCTTTCGATACGGTCAACCATGCCATCCTGCCCAATCACCTCCTTGATAACCTGGGCATCACTGATCAGGCCCTGCCTTGGCTGACCTTCTTTCTCACTAGCAGACCCTCTCAGGTCCAACTGGGGTCCTTCCTTTGTTCTATCTTTCTCTCTACCTGTGTGTTCTGCATGGGTCTAATATTTCTCCCTGGCTGTTCAACCAATATCTGGCACCTCTTGGCCACTGCATCGTTGCTCTCTGTTCCAACTTATGCGGATGGCATCCAGCTCTTTTTCAGGCTCCCCTCTGCCGCCTCTACTCCTTCTCTCATTCCTGACTGTCTGTCTGCAATCCAGGAGTGGTGCGGCGCCAATGATCTCTGCCTTAAATCCAGTAAGATGGAGATACTCCTCATCAGAACACCAGCTCCCTCCTTTCCTCTATCTCTCTGGCACCCCACTCTGGGCCCTCTTCCTGCTCCTACCTGTGAGGCTAAGAACCTTGGAGTCATCTTCAACTCAACCCTCTCCTTCTCTCCTCACATCTCCCACATCTCTATGAAGTCAAACTATCAGCTCCACCTCCTCAGAGGTATTCTTCCTTTCCTCACTTTCCCCTAGAAGCTCACTGTCTTCAGAACACTGGTCCTCTCTAGGCTGGACTACTGCAACAGCCTCTTTCTATATCTCCCTACCTCTACTCTCTGTCCTCTACACCTTATCCAGAACCTGGACTGAGAGACTTGTCCTTGACCTCAAGCCCCAGGGTGTATCTCTCCAGCCCTGAAATCTCTCCATTGGCTCCCAGTGGCAGCAAGGAACAGGTTCAAGGCCCTCTACATTTTCCACAAGGCTTTCTGGGCCTGGGACCACACTACCCTCAAATCTCTCTTCCTAAACATATTCCTTCTCGAGCTCTTTGCTCATGCACTTCCAACTCTCTGAGGGTCGGTGGCTTTTCCAAGCAGAGAGTTGGGGGCAGATCTCTTTCTTTGGCTGTGGCCTCCCTCTGGAAGAGCATCCCTGCCTCTCGCAAACTTGAACAGAACCACCTCTGGTTCCAGAAGCAACTCAAGACCCCCCTCTTCGCTTCTGCTTTCTCTCTTCCTCTCCCCCGTTGATGACCCGTCTTATCCACGCACTGG
Organism: Ambystoma mexicanum; assembly: GCF_040938575.1. Taxonomy (NCBI): domain Eukaryota; kingdom Metazoa; phylum Chordata; class Amphibia; order Caudata; family Ambystomatidae; genus Ambystoma; species Ambystoma mexicanum. Next base: position 837,902,383 of record NC_090923.1, read on the forward strand.
TCACCTGGCCACCTTCTGAACTTGGGCCCAGATCCCTGCCTGTTCAGTTGCACCTCCAACTGCCTCTTTGCTCCCCCAGCACTTGTGGTCTGTATCTGTAACCCTTCAGTCCCTTCTCTCTGCACTTATGAGCCACCCGTTGGCTTCACTTTCTGATTAACTGCACTGAGCCACCCCTGGTTGCACTTTAGATAACCTGCACTTCTCCCCCCCCCTGGCACTTCTCCCGTTTCCTTTCCCCGCACATGTGCAATCTGATGACACAAGCCCAAGTAAGATCGTTGTTTGGTCCTCCCACTGTTTCTCCCTCCTTGTCTTGTCGCGCCTAGAAACACTTGTGTACAGGCGTGTTATAAATGCCATACATAATATGATATCATTGCCAAGATAAATAGCTTGATCACTGTCACCTAATTGTGGCCAACTCAAAGAAGCCCCAGGTTGGCTGTGACCTTACAAAACAAGAACTGACAAAACCCCAACAGTTTTGGATGTTGTGCAGGAATGGGAGAAGCATTTTGCAGACACTGGCCTAATGGTACTGCCTAACCATGAGCAGCTGGCAAATATTGGCATATGAGCATATCATGACACTGCCTGGTAAAATCCTGTCTAATGCCGAAACAAGAGCCACAACTGTTGTTTTTTTAACAGGAATCCTGTGCAAATAACAGACGCAAGGAGCCAAGGGTATTGCTATTTTATTTCTATTGCGCTCATACACAACGTGTTAGTGTCGTATTTGAAAGACACGGTTACTCCAATGAACCGTGTCCAATAAGCACTTCCAAATGAAATGCTCTGCCAATGACAAAGAGAGTGTTAAGTATTTTAGTCCCCAGTGGGGCCTATCGGGGTGAGTCTGTTGACCTGCAGGGGGAAGAGTTGGTGAGGAAAAAGGCCTCCGGTGGGAAACAGCCTCTCGAGACTAAACTCCTAATTCATTGAACTTCCAGCACAGTGCAACAAACACCCTGATTCACAGAGCGGTGCAAAGTGTATTTTTGCAGAGCAAAGGCACTTTGCACTGCAAATGTTCTCTTTACACCGTGCTAAATGGGTGGTGCAAACAGTCCTTTAGCTTTGCATTGCGACTTTGCCCTGCAAAAATACACTTTGCACTGCTCTCTGAATCAGGGTTTTTGTTGGCAGTGCAAAGTCACTTTGCACCGGGCTGAAAGTTCCATGAATTAGGCTCTCAGTGCCATTTAATATGCAGAAGCATGTGCTGCCTTTGGGTGCCCTACCAATGTGGGGCCATGGGCGACCACATAAACTGGCCCTGTCTAGCACCTGCCATATGATGTGCTATGGGATATCAATACATGGCATGGGCATATCCTGGCAAAACATTGAAAGCGATGGTACTACCTGGACATAAAGTGGCAACAACTTGCAGATTCTGTGTAAGTGTTCTAACTGTATTGCTGTCCGTCTGCACTCGTGAAGAGAAACCGTACACGTGGCCACACCATAAGAAGGGAGGCCAGTTGTTTTTGTGGCTTTAAGAAGCCGTTCTGTTCCAATTAGCCTAATCTAGGTGATCTTGGTTCGGCATACGAGACGTTTAAGTTGCACCCAAGTCGCGTGTCTTTGAAGTAAAGCACACGCTTTGCCTGGGTACCTGTCTGGGAACTTGTTTCTTTCAACAATTGATAAATCAGTGCCGCCCTCCCAGAGCCAGTCACAGGCTGAGTCACACAGCACGTGCACTTGCAAGCAGTCCTCAAGCAACCGCAAGGTGGGTACAGGAGAGCCTCACCCAAAGATGTCAAAGTACTGCAGAGAAATGCCAAGTCATCTGTGATACTGGTGACTGGGGTGAAGGACTTCCAGTCGTAGGGAGCGCGCTTTTAGACTTGTAACTCTTTTCCCTCTGAGTCCTAGCAGAAAAATAACCCATGCATCAGCCGAGGCCTTTCAGATCTGGTTTTATCAATTCGTTCTTCTCTCCCTCTCCCTCTACATTCACTCCTCTTTTGCTCGGAAATAGGTACTAATCCTCTATAAAATGTCTTTACTTTTCACCTCCACAAAATTTCGAACCTTCGGAGCCCAGGCTTCCTGCCATTAAAGACCCTAGGTGTCCAGGTGTTACATGTCTGCTGGTCCACCAAGGCAGTTTCCAAGTAATGTCGTCGTCAAACCATTAACCGCCCTCAGTTGTCAACAATCTTTGCATAAAGATGTCATCCAATCGTGCACTAATATCAGCTCACCAGTGGCAGGTTATTAAAACATGTTGAGTTTGTGTAGGTCTTAAAGGGGACCACTTGGCATAAAAGATAAAGTTGTAGGTGCTTTCACACATTTTGTAGAGGCTAAATTCACCATATCACTCGACACATGTACAGAATACTTAAACACACTTTAATCTTATGCAATCCATAATAGCCCGAAGCAACTGCACAAATCTCTTTACATAATGTTTATTTATTATTATGTATTTATTTATTTGCTAGTGTTTTGTCAGGTGCCAACTCAGAACGCAGGCCCTTCCCAGAGCCTCAAAACCAAGGATGAGGCGTACAGACTTCTCGTTTGTCGCTGACCTTCGAAAATTTGCATCTGTTAAGTACAAGGGGAGGGGTCGAGGCGAAGAGCAATAAGCAATTGACGTTGAGTGCAACAAAATAAGTCACTCGTAAGAAACAACAAATTAAATCGGGTTTACTTCATGCCGGAGTGCCGCCTTTAAGGACACAGGAGGCATTGTACCCATGCTGCTCAGTGTTGTCTTGCTTCCAAGACAAGCGCATTGCCCATGAGCTATTCGCCAGCCTCATTGCAGGGGAAGAACCATTATAAGAACAGCAACCACAATGAAAAACCTGGATATGTGAGGCAAGAGAACAGGTAGAAGAACATATTGGAATCAATGCAGAGGGCCAAAGTGGGCAGGATGCTCATGAGTCTAGTCTGAAGGATTTTTTGAAGCAGAACATTTTTGGACTTTTCAGGGAACGGCAAGTGGTTCTCCTATGATCGAAGGACAGTGGGCAGTTACTTCCAGAGAACTGATCCAGCAGCAGGCAGTCTTCTTCTGACTTTCTTCCTTTTTCCAAAGGAGACACATATCTGGTGATTGACGGCAGTAGATTTAAGGTGCCTGGGAAGACAGTGCAATTTCACCTTTTTCTTAATGAAAGCAGGATCATTAACCCTAGAAGGCCATGTGTATGAAACAGGACACCTTGAAAATGATGCAGCTGCCACATAGACCAGTTTAGTGAGTAATGCGGGTGTGGTGTGGTCCCGTGGTTTCAGGCTAAGAATCAGCATAGCCGCCTTATTCGGCATGGTCTGAAGCTGGCGTGTTAGGCGTTTAGGCAGAGCTATCCAGGGACTCTTGCAGTAGTCAATTCGAGACAGCACCCATGGCCATTGTCGCTTGCACTCTTAACAAAACGTTTAGGAGAGGGAGAATGTGATTCAGAGAATGAAGTTTGTTGTAGTAAGATTTCTTTTTAATGTCTTCAACCTGTGTAGAGAAGGAACACCGCTGGAAACCACACCCAGGTTTACTAACCACAAACAGAAAAACAGGGGACTGATACTCCTCTGTGCATACCACTTCTAGTATCAATTTTCAAATTCCATGTCACTATGTACCCTAAATATGTTATGGGATATATGCTGCAAGAACTACCAACAAACAGACTCACAGTCCCCTAAAGAGCCTGACACTAGACAGTACCTTGTGAGGGCTTGTATAGTGTGTTCATTGTGCATGCCCCTCAAATCTTCAAATGTGAGTTATCTTCAGCCAACTTATTATAATCTTATACAATTGGATAAATGACCACTCAAAACTTAACAAATGTTCTTTCAATCAACAAATTTAGGAATTTCAAATTCATTTATTCCTTTCTGGTGATTGTCTTAATCCTGCCAACACGTGTTTCAACCTTTACATACATCTGTCTTCATCAGGGCTGGTAAATCATCTTAATGCAGGTCACTAAGTAATTAACTAATTGTTCACCCAATTTGGCACTCCAAAAGTTCTACCAATGCTTTGTTTTCTTATTCAAAAACCTTTACTATACCTACTGGGACATTAACTCACAGTAGCTGAACATGTTGCTCCTAATTAGCCTTTCCTGTACCAAACGGTCTTTGCCAGATACCATTCAATAAGTCGATCTTGACAAGCCTATATCGTACTTCTATTAGCACACTCGAATCTCTTATGCTGCGTTCCTCCGCACCAAGGCTTACGCTGAAGAGGAGCAGGTGAGAGAAGCCTAAAGGGAGGGAGGCTATACAAATGAGGGAGGAGAAGTCGGAACAGAGGCACAAAAAGGTCTTCAGTCTATTTCCTTTTTACAAGCAAATTGTGATGTCACATCTTTCTTGTAAGAAGAAAATGACTGACTTGGCATTTGTGATAAGTAATTACAGTCATTCATTCATTGCAAGAAGGTACTCAGTTCAGGGCAGTTTCCAGTCCATTTGGAGCCCAGGGCAAAACACTAAAAGGCACCCCTAACCCCGCGCGGCATGTGCAACGCTCCTAAATTACACTGCATGGTTAAGTAACTCCTATCAAACGTCAATAAATCACTGCTATACAAATGAAACAGGTTTTATTAGATTGTGATTCAAGAACTTTGCAGTCATTCCTCAGAAAGAGCAGAGTACACAAACAGTAAACTGACAGTGGCAGAAGGGGGAGCGATAGGACATAGTCCCCCAGTTCCTCACCCTCATATAAAAGCCATAGCAACCAGTGGTCCTCTACCAGGAAAGGGGGCATGCTGGTATCGCTCCATCTTTGCCCAAATGCAGCCAGGGCCTGGATGACTTGATGCAGGCAGCCACCGCACAAGCACTCGCTGAGGACAGGAAATCCAGATGGCCTGCCGAGTGGGAGGACGATGAGGAGGAGGATCCCTCCAAGAGGCGGTATGTCACAAGGGAAAAACGCCCAGAAATACTGACGCATGTTTGGCAGAACCTATAATTCACAGGCTTATCTAAAGATGAGGCCCAAGACTGCATAAATAGGTATGAGACCCCTGAGTCAGAAAAAGCCCAGCCTTGAAACCAATCTCCAAGACACCAGACAGAAAATGGACCCAGAAACACTGTCCCTTCCTAAATGTATGATGAAAATCCCAGTACAGGGGGCAAAGACACGTCTTCCAGAAACACTCCATGTCGATTCCCTAATACCTATCCCAGTGGGGAATGCTTCAATGGTTGCTGTCTGCATGGCATCAAAAGATCTGAATGACAGAAGAGAAGATTGATGTTTGAAAACGGGGTGTTCTCAGGAGCTAAGGTGCGCCTGAGATTAGTAATAGAGCTAGTTTACCTGGCAAAGTCAATTTTAAAGGAATTCCAAAACCTGCATGCCATCATGGGAGAGGCTGAGTGAGGACTGTGTGCACATTCTGTTTCATCTGGAACAATAGTTACACTTGATTTCAGATACGGCACTGGAGTCCATGACATCTGCGGGGCATAGCGACAGCCCCATTGTGTGCGCTCTGCACCACATTCACTTCAGGAAATATCTCCCAGAAAATCATTGCCCTTCACCACCCTTTCGAAGGTCAGATGCTGTTGGGTTCTACTCTGGATCATATGACTAAAAATACTTTTGAGGATTGTTTGTATTTTGCTATTTTACAGGGGAAAAACAGAGACAATGCACGCTAAGCCTCAGCACTCAAATACTACGCATGCCAAAAGAAGAAGGCGCTCAGCAGCCACCAAGTATCGGAAGCTGGGTCTCAAGGGGACAGCAAGTCTCACCAGTGCTGATTATGCACTAACCCTGAGTTGGATGAGGGGCAGGCTACAGAAGGACACTGGGTCCTTGATCCGCCCAATAGCACACACCTGAGTTTGTGCTTGGGTATAGGTAGGAAAAAGATCAAGTTTAAGCAGTTTCGTTGGACCTCCATGACAATGTCAAACCCACGTCATCAACAGTTTGGTGAGAAACTTCAAAAAATGGTGGCCCGGGGTCAGAGAGCATCTCTGACTCACGTAACCGTAATGTTACATACTACCACAGATCTACACTGGTCAGAAGAGGCAGAGGCAGTACCTGCTTCTGCTAACTGCCTCTGGGCATTCACGCCCCCCCCCCCGCAGGGCAATCGCACCCAGGGGGAATTTTCAACTCTCAGGGCAATTGCATTAACTCTCCCCCACTCCTGGGTATTTGCGCACCGAGCAGCTGCCGGCTTCATCCGGCCCAAGAAATGGGCCTGACTCAGTTGTTAATGTAGGGAAAATGAATGCAAAAACACAGAGAAATGAAAAAAATGAAAAAATGTGCTAGAGCTACCAAAGAGGAACAAGGAACAGGAGCGAGGGAAAGGAACACGAAAGAAAAGCCATGAATGTGAAAGGAGAGGAAAAAGAAAGGTGAAAAAGCAGGCTTACTAAGAAAAGAGAGAAATTAACAATGACAAAATTGATGTGAAAAGCTACAGGAAAAGAACATGGGAAAAAGAAAAAGAGAAACGGTGTTTGGGAGTAGACGGGGGGACACCTATGTAACATCAAGAATAAACTGCCCTCAGTGGTATGTAAAAAGGATATTGCAGAACGTCTTGGAGTTCTGGGACCTCATAAAGCCAAACTGTGTCCTTGTACTTCTGGGTGGTCACAGAATGCTACAAAGACTTGCCATATCCACATAGCATATAGCTGTGGGTACTTTATCCCACATAATGCAATCTAGTTATAACATCCATACTCAAAAAAAGTGTGAAAAAGTAATGCCCACTCAACCATGTGCCTGTATTTGGGTAATAGAACTCCCTGATGACTTGCAATATAAGTTTTACATATGGTAGGGGATATTTAATTCCTCATAATATATGTCTCATGGTCATCCCTTTAATGTTTGGATTCTTGCTTACTCTTATGCAAGATATTGTTCAGTTGTATATACATGCATTCAATGCAAAACCTGATCCATTAAACAACACAATATTTCCTCACATTAATTAAGCCATAAGCCCCGAGCAGGGGGGCATTACCACTTCAGATAATGCCCCAGGCCCATAGTTACAAGTTTGAGCGAAGCCCCGGGGCATTACCTGAAGTGGTAATGCCCCCCTGTGAGGGGCTTATTGCTATTAGTACCCCGGCCCATAAGAGCATTTTATTTCTGTTCCAAAACGCTGCGGACTATATGGAATAAAATACCCCCTACTGTAAGTTATTATGATATTGCAAGTCGCAGAGGAGGTCAGTGACCTAATAGAGGAAAGCCCGACCTCTTACTTAATATAATGTAAGAGATCTTCCATTTGCGGATCCATATACTCAATGTAGAATCTTTATTGCAAGTCGCAGAGGAGGTCAGTGACCTAATAGAGGAAAGCCCAACCTCTTACTTAATATAATGTAAGAGATCTTCCATTTGCGGATCCATATACTCATGTAGAATCTTTATTGCAAGTCGCAGAGGAGGTCAGTGACCTAATAGAGGAAAGCCCGACCTCTTACTTAATATAATGTAAGAGATCTTCCATTTGCGGATCCATATACTCAATGTAGAATCTTTATTGCAAGTCGCAGAGGAGGTCAGTGACCTAATAGAGGAAAGCCCGACCTCTTACTTAATATAATGTAAGAGATCTTCCATTTGCGGATCCATATACTCATGTAGAATCTTTATTGCAAGTCGCAGAGGAGGTCAGTGACCTAATAGAGGAAATCCCGACCTCTTACTTAATATAATGTAAGAGATCTTCCATTTGCAGATCCATATACTCAATGTAGAATCTTTTTGGATTTTAAAAAGCGAATATGCAGCTTTGAATGTGTTGCAGAAACATTGTTTAAATCTTTTAATAAAATGCATGGAAAAACGTTTTCATTTTGTACTTGGAGATAAGTGATAACATGATGTGTTAAACTTCAGCAGTGTACAAATTAAACATTCTACTGTAAAGAGTTCCTTGGCAATTAATCACTGTAAAGTGTCACGGGAAACTATTTAACAAGCAAGGAATTTGAAAAGCTTGCAAAGGCTTTAACTTCTGCAGTGACAGTTGGAATTCTGATATTTTCTGGCTTCAGCAGTAAGCATTGCGATGTCACAAACAAAGCGTAATAGTTGATTACGGAGCATTGCGATGTTATTTTCCTGCTACAGGTCAGTGGTGATGTCACAACTAGACTGTAATAAGAATATTATTTCCAGGCTTTAATACAGATATTGCAAGCTGCCATGTATCATCTATAGGATAAAGCTGCCCCTACCATGCAGTGTGAGGGTATTGCAAGTCACTGAGAAGTTGCATGATCAAAGAAAGGTTGAAGGCTGAGCTTCTTTATAAGGTTAGGGAACTCCAAGGTGACTTGCAATATTTTTTTTTAACGTATGGCAGGGGTATTTTATTCCTTATGATACATGGCCACACACTATAATCCCTTTTAATACCTGTCCTCTTGCTTAATCTAAAGTAAGAGACTGCCCAGTTGCTGATGCAGATAAGTGTAGAATCTGGATGGATTAATAGAAACACCTAATATGCAGCTTCTAATGTGTTCAAAACATTAGTTTAAGCAGCTAAAATACTCCCAATTGTGTTTCATAATAAGTGATGGCATGCAGACAGGTCCTTGCTCTCTTATGTTTAACTCCAGCAGTGCATACATTAAACATACATCCATAAACAGTTCCTTATCTTTTAATGGCTGTACATTCTCACATACAACTATTTTTACAAGACACGTTTTTTAAAAAAGCTTGTCATGGCTTTTATTACGCTCTGCAGTAACAGCTGGAACTCTGCTCTACGCAGACTCAAGCAGGAGATAGTGTGACGTCACAACTCCACAAAATACCTGATTACAGAGCGATAGTGATGCAATTTTCTTATTACAGGTCAGGAGTGATGTTACAATTAGCCTGAAATACGGATGTTATTTACAGGCTTTCATACAGGCTTTCATACAGGTTTCATACAGGCTGCCATGTGTTACGAGAAAAGATCACTTTTCAACCCAATACGTAACACAAAGAATCAGTGGCAGAAGAAGTACTTTAGAATAGATAGGAGCATATCAGTTAAAAAGATCAGCCCCACAACTGACTGCATGTCAAGTTGATGACGACACTGACACAAAGCTAGAGACATAGAAGAACTTGTGTCTTACACACCAAACATTTTGTAAACTTTGTTAACAAAGGTTTCATTACGCTATTAGCGAATAGCTATAGAAATAAATGTTTACCTTCTTAATAGATATACATTCATATAGGAGTGTAGTTGTTTGTGTCCATTTACTTTCAAACACAACGCCAGCTGTCAAAGTGAGTTTCATTAAAATGCTAAAACACTTATTGAATATTGGTGTGTTTCTTTTGACAGATTCTACATGTTTTTACATACTAGAACTGGAAGATATCTTGCATCTGAGTGAGCAAAAGACCATGTATTTAAGGTATGATGTTGTGGGATGCAATAAAATACCCCCAACTGTGCGTGAAAAGCATATTTCAAGTTATCTAGGAGTTCTGCAACCCAACAATAATACTATCCCTAACTCTTCAGTCACTTGCATTATCCTGAAAACATACCTTTGGAAGTATTTCATACAATGTATAATAATTTCCAATTGTGCCTTGACAAAAATGTGCTGGAAAAGCATGAGGTGGTTAAATGCAGGTAGCCCGAAGGCCCCCCTTTTGCCATTGTGACTGGGATCAACGAGTTTCCTGTTATTGTCACATTAAAAGGCCCAGACATTTGTTTTGGAGCCTTTCTGTAGATGCAATGCTGTTGACATAGGTAACATGGGAGTGCCCACAGGCATCGTCTCCCTTGTTTACTGGCGGGAATAGCAGAGAGATGAACAGTTTGGCGGCAAGGTTTCATCATAGTCTACCCAGACTGTCGTCTGGTTTTCTGTTTGGGATACCAAGTTTCCTTTATTTTCATAACAAAGCAGCTTACTTCGTCCACTGCCCCTTCCGGCTAAAAGTCATTCCTTTATGAGTCAGACTGCTGGCATCAAAGCACTTACCTGTCCTTTCACAAAAGGTGTGCCTGGACGGTTTAAAGTGACACAGGAGAAGAGGAAGCCGGACAGAGCATAGAGACCGTGGGCCTGAGTCACAAAGCTTTGCACTGGGGCAAATCAGGAGAGGCCCTGTGCATCTGAGAGTTGCTCCTTGTATCTTGTACCTTACTCACAAAGCCTAAAACGAGGGCAAATCTGGAGAGGCCCTGAGCATCTGAGAGTTGGTCCTTGTACCTTGTCCCTTACTCACAAAGCCTAAAACGAGGGCAAATCTGGAGAGGCCCTGAGCATCTGAGAGTTGGTCCTTCTACCTTATTCACAAAGCCTAAAACGAGAGCAAATCAGGAGAGGCCCTGAGCATCTCAGAGTTGGTCCTTCTACCTTATTCACAATGCCTAAAACGAGAGCAAATCAGGAGAGGCTCTGAGCATCTGAGAGTTGGTCGTTTTACCTTGTACCTTACTCACAAAGCCTAAAACGATAGCAAATCTGGAGAGGCCCTGAGCATCTGAGAGTTGGTCCTTGTACCTTGTACCTTACTCACAAAGCCTAAAACGATAGCAAATCTGGAGAGGCCCTGAGCATCTGAGAGTTGGTCCTTGTACCTTGTACCTTACTCACAAAGCCTAAAACGATAGCAAATCTGGAGAGGCCCTGAGCATCTAAGAGTTGGTCCTTGTACCTTGTACCTTACTCACAAAGCCTAAAACGATAGCAAATCTGGAGAGGCTCTGAGCATCTCAGAGTTGGTCCTTCTATCTTACTCACAAAGCCTAAAACGAGGGCAAATCAAGAGAGGCCCTGAGCATCTGAGAGTTGGTCCTTCTACCTTATTCACAATGCCTAAAACGAGAGCAAATCAGGAGAGGCTCTGAGCATCTGAGAGTTGGTCCTTTTACCTTGTACCTTACTCACAAAGCCTAAAACGATAGCAAATCTGGAGAGGCCCTGAGCATCTGAGAGTTGGTCCTTGTACCCTGTACCTAGAGCAAATCTTGAGAGGCCTGAAGCATCTTTGAGATGCTGATGCAAATGCAATTCACAAAGATTTGCTCAAGAGCATCTTAGATTTTCTCCAGTTTTCGGCTTTATTAATTAGGTATGAGGTAGCAGGAGCAAATCTGAGATGTTCACAAGCATCTCCTGATTTGCTCCAGTGCAAATCTTTATGGATCGGTCACTGTATGTTGTATTTTGTGACAAAAGCAATGTATTCAAATGGGCTTGAACTTCGGATACGCACCCGGGTACATTTTCCTAGCGTTTTTTAAAACATGGATGCAATAATAGGATCTTCTACAGGGAATAATGGAGTGGGGGCAACATTTCTCCTGTAATCCTAATAATCAGGGATGATGCAGCTGTTTATTGAATTTCAGTGTTATTTTTTGAGTCACCGTTTCCTACAGTAGTTGTCGGTTTTGTATCAACAATTTTAAATTGATGTCTTGAAAAAGTGGTGCAGGTGTTTTGTGGGCACGCAGATCCATTACCAGATCCATATCCAGGCAGGGAGCGGTGAATACGATCCTTCCCGTGTTATTCTACTTGCATGCCTCACCACACACAGGGCCTGCGATATCCCATTGATAAACGCTTTGTAAATCAGGCCTTCAGTATTCTAGTCAGGCTGTTTGGGATTAGCCCCATGGTTCTGGATACCACGATCCAAACAGCTCTAGCCGAGATCTCCCGAGTTTCCCCGTCATGCATGAGAAGGCCAGCCAGACAGTCCCCTTTCTTCTTGGATTTCTGAGACTAGAGGATTTCCCAAATTTCAAATGACGAAGAAAAAGCTATAAAGCCCAGAATTCAGAGAAACGAAACATGACAGGATGCTCTTTTCACGCATGGCCAGGCGAAACATGGCAAGGGCGCTCATGGGTTTGTGCTGGGAAATGACATGTCTAAAGGCTGCAAACAGAGAGTTAGTAGCTGCTCAGGAGACTGGTTCTGCACACAGGGCCGCATTACAAGTTTAGCGGTGGAGGAAACAACTGGTGGTAATTCAGTTACCGTCACCTTTTTGGATAGCAGAATTATCACTGTTTTTCCTGCACCGCCGAAGTTGGATCTTGAAGTGGAGGATTTTCCTCCTCCAACATCCTGCTGGTGGTCAATTTGCCACTTTAAGGTGAAAAATGGGTGGAATTACTTTGATGGAATTGCCACTCAGGGTAATTTCACTGAATTCCCTGTGTGGCCCTACCACCATTTGTAATCCTGTGATAAACTCACAGGGCCAAGGAGCAGGAACGATACACGAGTTTGGCGGTAATTGAGTGAATTTACGGCCGACTTACAACCAATCTTGTAATGAGGCCCTCTCTTTCCCCATCCAGCCAGCTACTAGCAGTGAGAGAGCACAGAACGGTGACACCGCTTAGGTCGTCATGAACTCTTCTAAGAGGCCCACTCCCTTTTCAACAGCTGAATAATTCTCATATCTCCTTCCAAAACTTTCTGCCTTTCAACCAGGAGCGTTGGCGGGGGAAGGTCCAAAGGAAACCCTTGGGACTTTACACTGAAATATGAGGCCCTAACCCAACCCTACTCAAGTCCCGTCCAGGTTCTGCAAGCTCCACACCTCCAATACATATATTATAGCGTGTGTTTATACAAACACCAAATTATACCAGCTTTACAAACACTATTACGTTTCAATTGAGATTCACTTTGTAATCTGTAAAGGTGGTTTCTAACAGATGTTCATTTTTCCTATGGATCTGCTTTTTTTAAAAACTCAAAACATCGGAAAACCACCTCGCCCCGCCCCTTCATACTAGGGACTTCTTAATACCATTTTCCTCCATGCAAAAAATGACCGGCATGGCCACGTGGGCTTGACGGAAGAGAGATGTTCCCTCTGCTGCTCAGTCTGAACACGGTGATTCCACTGAATCTTTTGGTGGACAGGTTAAATTGCAAACATGTGTTTCTCCAAAAACACCACCTGCCTTAAGACTCTGCTGAACTAGGGTCACAAGACAACGTGGTACGTCCTGGTTTTGGGGGACAATCCCGGTTTTTCACTCCATATACTCTTATTCCAAAAACTTTTTGCCAAACCGACACACGTTCCATTTTTTATAATAAGCTTCATAGAAAGAGACTTATAAGTACAATTCTCTGCTAAAGCGTGATTGCAGGTCAAGTGAGTGCTTCTAGGAAAGCCTAGTTTGAGAGACAAACAGTGTTGACATAAACAGCTGATTCTTGACAGAAGAGTAGATGGCTGAAAAAAAAGAGAGGAGCAAATTGAAGAAGTCAAAGTTTGGCTGTAAAGGAGAGGACGGGGAATAGACAGTGGATTCAAGGAAGCATGGCAAGGCGGTAAAATCCACGACCACCGAGTGACCGAATATTGTTTCATGTGTTCCACCATCAGTGGATCTGTGTTCTCGTCAGCAAAAGACGAGACCCCAAACTTGCACGCAAATGTTTCAAATGTACGAATTTTTCATGAGATGGTTGCACTGACCCACAACTAGCAGTCAAAGATAATAAAGCGGGACAGGATGAGTACAACTGCTATAGCAGTCCTCATCTATTTAGGTTATCCATCATCTATTTTCACTGTTCAGCCTTTGATGTCCCTTTTCTATGTCTAGTCAACCTCGCCTGTACCATTCTCTTAGATAACTCGATGCTAGCTGGCAGGACCACGAGTGGATAGGTTTTCATTTCAAAGGTTCAGTAGTATGATGGGGAGTGAGTGGCTGACAACTGCGTGCATGTGTAGGTTGTTATCGACCAAGAAGCACTATTAATTCTACTGAGCCGTACTTCTGCAACAGGAAAAAGACACGTCACCATGCGTCTGAATCTGAATTGCGTTTATCATAGTAGTTTGCACTACACAAGGGATTTTGATTCAGATTATTTTCGACGGTTGGTGGAGCAGATTTGAACTTTGACAGTTTAGAACCGCACAGGTGAAAAGAACCATCCGCATGCCCCCTGCGTTGCTCCTCCTTCCCTTCATCAAAGTGGGGGTGGGGAATAAGCCCCAACACATCCTGACTCAGGAAACTGGGAGAGGTAGGTCTCCCACTCACTCTCTGGCTCCTACAGCCCTGATGTCAACTCCGCTGATGCACACATGCAAACGGGACTAGGCATCCTACCTTCATATCACATTCAAATGTAGTTCTTGCACACACTGCCCGCTTTGATTTTTCACGCAATTCCTCTCTGTTAGTTGTTATGTAATGAGGCTGTCATTCTGCTCCAGTCACCACCACAGTGGACCTATGGCACCAAAGCACCACAGTGGACTTATGGCATGGGCACCTTGTCCGAGAGAATGCAGTATCTTGTATTGTGCCCCTACCCGGCAGGGACATCATTTGTGGGTCACACAAGTGGTCGCACCTGCGACCGCTGAGGTCTCCCTTGCTACTCCTGTGGTCTCCCTTGCTACCCCTGTGGTCTCCCTTGCTACTTTTTTTCAAATAAAAGCTCCGCAGCTGTGGCCAGCGCTATGTGGCTCTTTGCTTCTGGAGTGGCTGGCTTTCTTGTTCAGACCTCTTAAAAAAACAGAGGTTTCCACAAGTGTAAAAAAGAGTAGGAATAACACATAATTTGTCTTTCTGGAATTCTATACAATAATTGCTAGACTCATTAAAGGTTTATTTCAGGCACACTTTAGGGGGTGAGTCACGGAATTAGTCTGTTATTAAACACCTCAAATTCACAATGCAGACAAAACTTCCAAAAAGTATTTAGAGTAGACTAACCATCCATTTCAGACTATGAGCCTCATTGCGACCCTGGCGGAAGACCATGGTGCTTTTAGCACCATGGTCCATGCCGGTAAGTTACCAACTCCGCCATGGAGAAAGGGGGAATTACCACCCCATTACAAGGTTGGCGGGCGGTAATTCCCCCTTCCTCCATGGCCCTTCCCCATTCCCATTTTTGCCCCATAGGGCTCAATGGGAATGGGGAAGGCGCTAATTACGGTGCCGCAAATTGCTATAATGACCCCATAGCTGGCAATTTGACATCCTGACATTTTGGGAAGGAACCCAGGGCACGACCTTAACATGAGTACTGCTTAGGGCAGTACTTCTAAGTGCACATAAAGCACCTATGCCCACCAGGTGCCAAATCAAAGATATTGCTATGACAGGCAACTGTGGTAAAATAATGATTCCAAATCCACCTGATCGAGTGGCTACTGAGGGAGCCACTGGTAATGATCTCAGTACAAGTGGCAGTTCCCGTGGAGGAAGAAACATTGTTCTCTGTGGGTTAAGGAGAATAAAGCCTTTTAGATGCTTAGAGACTATTTTTTCCAAAATTGGTAACCCCCCCACGGTAGCCACCTAAATAATGTCATAACTTCCCATTGTATTGCAAGAGTGATGACTGCTAGCCCTTTGTGGAAAGCCTCAAGCAAGAAGTCTAAAATATGTCATGGTCAAAGTATAACGGATGGATGTCATGAAACCCACACCGAACCTGACCATTGGTGTACATAAGCCCGTGTTGTAGATGAGTGCCTAGATCTCTGACCAACCTGGGCAGTAGCTACTGACTAACCTAGGCCTTGAAGCCCATGCCCTGTCGAGAGCCTGTTTCTGTTATCATATGTCTCGGGTTTGTATAGGTGATGTAACTATTGGAAAATGCAGAACTTGGTTCACTGATTGCTCCAGAATGATAGGAAACCATGGCCTCCACGGCCAGTGAGGAACCAGCAATATGACTTTCTCACCTTTGCCCATGATTTTTCGGAACACCCAGGGAATGAGCAAATGGGGCACAAATACATATAACAAGGTTTTGTGCCACTCAGTAGTGGGGGCATCTCATCCCCAGTTCTGCCACTCAGGAACTGGGAGCAAGACCGAGTACCGTTGTATTCTCTCGGCTGGAAAATCGATCTATCATTTGTACTCAGAATCTGTTGCAGATTAGGCTGAATGGTCTATGTGACTAGCATATTTCAAGAGAACATGGGAATTTCTGCTCAGTTTGTCTGCCTCCACGTTAAGCATTCCTTGTATCTGTGCATGGATTGCACCGATAGCAGATTCCGCTCTGCCATTGTTAATTGCATCAGTCACTTCTGGTTTGCATAGTCCTTTTCCACTGATTTGTCTGGGTGTATCAACCACCTTTGAAGTGGTGGAGACAATCCCTGTAGGAGACTTCATCATAGCAGCCAATGTTCTCCAATCTGAGTACCATTTTGCCGCCTGGCACCACAGTGCTGCACCTCATCCAAGTCGGGTGACATTTGTGAAAATACGATCAGCTTTGGGGGACCCATTGATACTTCTCCTACCAAATTTCGAGTTTCTAGCCACCAGAGAAGCCTCTGATGTCATCAACTCTTCATTCTTTGTACTGTGCTGTGCAATCCACTACATGATTTACCAGGTGTTTCAAGCGATATCATGCCAAAGGGACCAAGAAAACTGTCGCCCGAATTTCCCTGTACTTTCAGGCAGTTCCTTGCTGAAGCCTGTTGGTCAAATGGGAGGGGCTGCCACCTATTTCTCAATATTGCTGCTCTTATCACTGGGAGAAATACTGCCACTATTATTGGCCCCTATGAAGTCCAGATTCTAGAGTGGTAAGAAATGTGATTTTTGAAGATTGATCAAAAATACGAGCAGACCCAGTATCTGACAAAGTTTCTTAAACTGTGTTAGCACTCCTAGCCTTGCTGGGTTTAGGATCAGGCAATTGTCTAAGTATCCACCTATTGACACAGGACACATAGCCCATGTAGGCATTAATCTGCAAACTGGAAGAAGGGTTTACATTTGTTTTAGTCGCCCTACCAGGGTATTACATATGAAGGCAAGATCTACTACAGGCAGAGATATTGCCACGGGGGTAGGCTGAACATGATTGTACATACATAGCATGGTGATGCTAACTCATCCCCCTAAGTCAGATGATGTTCTGCGAGGAAGCTCATTGTTAATGTAACCAACTAAATGTATTATGCTGCTTTCTGTTTCCACCCTATTGTGTAAGTCCCCATAACAATTCTGAGATTTTCTGCACATGGGATTCATCTTTGGTAAGGGGATACTCTGCTGGTTTCTCTGTCCATTTATGCAAATCTGCATCTGAACCTGTGCCCCCTGCCTGGTTTCGCTTGATGGGTTTATTGGCAGGTTCCTACAAGAATAAGATGTCCTTTTTTGTCTAACAAGAAAATGCAAAAGGGTTATCACCCACCTCCCCTGCTGTTTCGTACAGCATATGGAGTCAGATATGGCTATTCAAGAGTTCCAGCTGTAAGAAAAGTATAAAATGTAGTTATATGTAGAGGACGTCATAATATGTTCTTGACAGAGAGATTTGGTTTGTTTAAGCAATTCTATTTTTGATCCTCTGAGGTCAATAAATGAGTACCAATAAATGAATACCAACTCCGGTTGGGTGACATTGTATCTATGTAAAGCGCTTGGGTGTATGCACAATATAAACAACACATTAGATCCTAGGGGCCATCAATGTGGTGACATTAAGTTAAGATGATCATCACTTCTCACATCCGCTGAATTTATTTCAATGTGACACAGGAGGACAGTACAGGAGGCATGGAAGGTTTGAATCATCTTAAATATTCATCAAGTAGAATGAAGATGCCATGATGTAGGACACATACAACTATCATGGAACAGAAATTATTATAGCGAGTCACCCAATCGTATGTCACATCGCCCCCACCCCTTTCCCACATGCTTGGCACCCATGTGCAGACCTTTAGCCAAACTGGTGGCACACACGTAACCTATGGCAATTAATCAGCACCACTAGACGTGTGGCTCAAACCTACAACTAGTGCAACAGACCAGTAGCTGCAAGGCCTCCATGTAGATTGTGTTCCACCTAAGGTCACAATCACACTGCCATAGCTAGCAGGGCACCCCTCATCTGACAGTACAACAGGATATGCAAGCAACATTGGGCCTGCCCTACATGGGCACAGGTGACCTTGCACAACTCTGATGCACATGACACCACATTCCAAGCAAGGCACACATTCTCAGCTGCCCATATTCACACACAGCCAACAAGCCAGTAAACCATCATACTGTCTGCTTCATGAAGTAAAGCCCCATGGGTGACACCATAGTACATACACTACATGAAAGCACACAATACTAACGTCCATTAAGGTATAGACGCACTATTTCCTGTCTTCCAACAGGGACACAAGACACCCAGGACCCCATGGAAGGCAGCAGCACCTCTGGAACACCTCCCTGAGGAAGTGGCAAAAGGGCACATTACATTCCGCTCCCAGGAAGGGGAGTGCCCACAAGACACCCAAAACACCCCTGTCCAATGGCACTGCTGCTTCCACCTCTGGGGGCACAGGCACATCTGCCATAATAGTGCTACCTACTCCAGCCATGACGGAAGCTGCAGGACCTCCCACCAGTGAGCCGCCTCACACCACTGTTGGGGAGTGTGAGGAAAAGTGCCAATAACATGCAGGCATGAGACCAGACCACTGCACCCTCTGACACTGCAGTACAGGAGTCTGCCACCATTTCCTCAACCTCTGCAGCTTCCTCTGTAAAGTAGATGTCCTTGGTGTCATCTCCCCTGCCCAGCATATCGCCCATGTAGTCCTGCCCCTTGTTATCTCACCATGCACTCCGTTATCGCCGTCCCGAGGACATGGATTCATAAATTCAGGGTGGCTAGGAGCAAGCAGGCCAGGCACCTCCCCATTCATCTCCCGGGCCAAAGCAGGAACACACCATACAAACCATCAGGGAGAGGCTCACGTAGATCAAGCAGCTTCAGGAGGCAATGCATCCGATAGCCCAGGAGGAACTGGGACACTCCCAGGCAATGCGTGATGCAGTGCCCAGTTCCTACAGGTGGGTGGCCAGTTCCCTGGACCATCTGTGTCCGCATGCAGCAGAATCCACTGTCAGCAACTCCCTGATGAGTCAAAGGGTACGGGAGCTTGCTGCTAAGCAAATGTCTGCATTACATGAGACAATGACCAGGGTCATTACGCATACAATACAGCACCTCTGGGGTAGTGAACCTGCAAGTTCTGTGTTGGAACCCCAACCGAGGGATCAATGGCAAACATGCCGCCCAGGCGCTCCCAGTACTGCACAAGTTCTGCAACCACACCTAAATGGAAAGGGACAAGAGGTGGAGATAGTGGACACTAGAATGGGACATAGTGGAGACCACAAGGGGGTAGATAGGGGGATGGTGTTGAGTATGAGGATGTTGGGAGGGGGATGGTGTTGGGGATGAGAGTTTTCTGAAAGTCATTCTTTTTGGGATAAGATGCATTGTTGTAGAATAAATCACTTTGAACTACAAGTATTTGATCCAGTGGTGATTTCATTAGAGTGATACATGTGAATACGGTTTAACGTGAGTATTTTTAATGACATTTTTTCGAATCCCATTATCTCGAAAACATTTCGTCCAAATTATTTTTCCGAATGTTTATTTATTTATTTTTTAATGGGCCGGGTTCCCCCCAAACCTCTGTTTTTTTTAAACACTTTTTTTACTTACAAAACCCCCAAAAAACGTATGAAATAAAAAAAATACATTAAAATGTTTTTTTTGTCGACGAAATGTTTTCGAGATAATTGCATTTCGAAAAAATGCATTTGAAAAAAAATGACCGGATCCCTGTGAATACAGTTAAATGTACAGTGACCGGATCTGCGTGATTTTACCGAACCCAAAAGTTCGACTCCCAAAGGTTTGAAATGTCTTTTTTACATTTTCCGCAAATATATATTTGGGGGAGACCCCCCACACACCACCCCCCCACCCACCTTACCCATATACAGTGTCTATATGTGTATTCAGAAATTGTTGTCAATGATTTCCTTCCAGACAATACGTCCTTTCCTCAATTCCTCACATCTCATAATTAATTATAATAATCTGTTGTGAGGTGCCTTGCCGTCACCTGCATCTTCTTCACCATCTGGGTCGGGGTGTGCAATGTCCTCATCTGGATGCATGGGTATATTCTGGAATATGCACATGTTGTGCAGCATAGTGCAAGTGACAAAAATCTCACCCACTTTTTCAGGAGTGTACATTAGGGCACCACCTGTCTGGTGAGGCACCTGAGGCTTTGCTTGAGTAGCACAAACATGCATTCTGTGCATGTCCTGACCTTTATGTGTGCCTCATTGTAGGCTGTCTCCTGCTGTGTACTGTATCCACCAGTGTCAACAACCACGTGGCGGATAGCCTGAGTCATCTACAACAGGTAGGGAGAAGAGTATTTAGCATTACAATTTTGCTTCTGCCCTTGTCTACTGAGTGCCACATGGGATATGGTGCCTCTGTTCTGCATCTTCACCAGATGTCATACCTACCCAAGAGGCAGGTTCACTTTCCACGGTGTGTGTTCATATATGCAGGGTGAGTGCTGTTCCTCAGGCCCATGGAGGCATGTGTGGAACCTGGGAATCTAGCACCGAAGTGGCTGATGGTCAGATCAGCATCACAGGTCGTCTGGATGTTCATGAAATGGTACTGTTTACGATTCCTGTATGCAGGCTCCACTGCCTGAGGGGCACCAATACCACATGTGTGCAGTCAAGTGCTGCTGTAACATTAGGGAAGCGTGCAATGGCATAGAATCTTGCCTTTGCTGCATGCCCCTGGATCTGGGTGGTGGGCAGCGAGATGTGTTGATGGGCATCCCTAAAGAGCCCTTCCAAGACTTTCACAGGCATTACTAAGAAAGTCGGCTGGGACATGCCCTGCAGCATCCCCACAGTCTTTTGGTAAGCACCCTCGACCCAGAAGGGAGGACAGACACCAGTTTATGCAGTGGTGTGATTGCAGTTCTGATATCCCATGGGGATAGCTCAGCAGCAACATGTTCGCCTTGGAAGCAAGACGACATGAAGCAACACAGGTTCGACCCCCGGTTTTGCGCTTAGAAACCTCTGGGTATTTAAGCGTGTTATAAATACGCAACTAAGACAAAAAAAAACCTATTACGCAACTAAAAAACAAACAATTCCTGTAACAGCGCCTCGACGCCCACAGGCTGTTTGAGCACTTTAAAAATGGAAATAAATAAATAAAATGAATAAATGTGTATGGCACTCTGGAGATCTGCCTCTATGAAGGTCAAAAGCTACCCTATGATGTTCATGTCCAAGCGATACAGCAAGAACAATTGCCATCAGTCAGAGCCCAGGGGGATGGATGAACACGTGGTATGAGTGGACTCCGCAACACATTTCTCCTTTGACTTTGTGCATCCTTTATCCTTCCATGTGGTTGCCCTGCATGTTGCCACAGCTCAATAAACAACAGCAGGTTGTGGATGCCATAAATTACTTCTGGTTTTTGCTAAATGTTGTTTCGAAGGGTGTTTGGGGATAGTGTGGGCCTTAAATACACTTTAGAAGGTAATGTTAATAATAATAACCTGTGCATCATTCCCAACACCTGGATGCTTTTACCTTCACCTTTCTGTTGGAGGTAACTGCACTGAATTTTTGGCGGAATTACTGCCAATTTTCAGTGGTATTTCGGCAGTAGTTTCACCTGTAATGTGTCATAATTAGCATTTGTGTTTCTGGCGGTGGTTCCTTCAATGGTAATTCTGATGGGGCTAAAACCGCCAATTGTTGGCAGAATTAGCGCCAGTGGTGATTCCACCGGGGCTAATTCCACCAACTGAATTAACACCCATTTTCATTGTCCTGTAATTTGGGGGACTTTTAAAAGCGGCAGTAATGGATTTACCACCAATTTTACCATTTACTGCCAAACTCGTAATGAGGGCCAATATGTCTATATTTATACATGTGCCAAAAATTTATTTTTGCATGTATCATATACAACAGGCACACACATACAAATGTAATCTGAAAGCTATACATCAATATTTAATCACATTAAGTATGGTATGTCAACAAAGGAATACAATTGGCTAGATGGTGCACTTTGTAAGATGTGTGGATATTGAATGTGATGGTGCTAGTGTTGAAATCATGGAAGGCAGGGAATCCTCAGGCAGACATCATTGGCAAGATATTGAATGGAGGGAGGAGGGCCCTGGGGTAACTGACAATCAACCTTCTACCTGTGACTCCACCCCCGCACCAGTATCTTTAATCTCACTTTTTAGCTTAACCTACAGTACACACCCCTCACTGCCTTCCTCTACCACACCCATTCACTCACACCTGACTGTGTGCAAGTGTTAGTAAAGCCCACAATAGCTGATCCCAAATACATTTGTGATGAACCTACCCTGCACTAACTGTCAGTCTGCATTATGTTTCCTTTGAATAACTTTTTCTTTGTTAACATAAACATAACATACATTGCATGTCTAGCTGTAGAAAGTTTGCATAGATACATTTTCAAAGCTACGTTTACATTTCAGTGATGATATAGGCAATGGGCCTCATTACACGGTAGGCGGTGGACCAAGGTGCTATTAGCACCTTGGTCCATGCCGGTAAAATACCGGCACCGCCTTGGCGGAAAGGGGATTTACCGCCCCATTCCAAGGTTGGAGGGGCGGTAAATCCCCTTTCCGCCATTGCCCTTCCCCATTCCCATTTCTGCCCCATAGGGCTCTATGGGAATGGGGAAGGCGCTAATTACGGCACCGCAATTTTGCGGTGCCGTAATTAGCTCCGAGGTCCCTTAGCGGGTTGGATATTAACGCCTGCAAGAAGCAGGCGTTAAATCCTCCAACCCGCAAAGGGACCTCGTAGTACGGCGGTAAGGGTTAACGGTCACCGTTGCCATTAACGGTGACCGTTAACCCTTACCGCCGTCCGTGTAATGAGGCCCAATGTCACTTATGATGCTTTATTTATTTATTTTATATATTTATACAGTGAGGAACAATGCTCTTTTGATCACAAAAGCCTGTACAATAGATAAGAAATTACAATTGACGGGAAGCAGTACATTTCTTACAATGAGATGAGTTTGAGTGACATTCTGACCAGGTTGTGGGTGGGGGAGTAAATGGAACAGTCAAAGGGACCAATATATGAGTAGACAAACATAGATTAAGGGCAACCAACATTAGGCATGTTTAAATGTAGGTAGGCGGTACGGCCAGCTGTGTTAGGGATATGATAGTTATGGATGAAGTACTAAAACAGAAGCAGTAGAAATTGAGGGATAGGGGCAGGGTAGAGGCAAGGGAAAAACTTTAGCTAAAAGCAGATGAGAAGTAGGTTGAGGGTAACTTGGAGGTGAGGAGGTAGGCTTTTAGTTTGATTTTGCACACATTGGTGTGGACTGTTTCTCAAATGTCCGAGGAAGAGAATTTCATGCAAGTGGAGCAAGAAAAGAGAAAGAATTGAAGCAAGCAGACGCACAGTGAGGGCAAGGTTCCACGAGGGTAGTCAAGCAGGCAGAGCAGAGAGCATGAGAAGACTTGTAGAGTTGGATAGATGATGATACTTATGGTGGTGCGTTTCTGTGGATAGATTTGTGAACCAGGAGCAGAAATGTAAATCTGGCCCTGTTTAGCATCGTCAGCCATCCGGCCTGGTGATGGTACGAGGAAGTAGGTGTGAAGTGATGGAGTTCAAAGAGAGTAGTGGTGGCAAAGTTAATTATCTTACAGAAAGCATAGTTGGGCAGACCAAATTGGATGCTGGCACAATAGTCAGGTTTATATAATACAAGAGTGGTTAAGGTGTTGCTTGGCGGAGGTTAAGGTAGCCACCATTCCAGTTTTGGAGATGAAAGTAGAGAAGGCGTGAGAAGGGTCATAGATAAAACTGACAAAACTAGTTGTAGAAGAGTAGGGGAGAGTGTCAGGTGGGATCTGGATAGGCAGGGGAAGAGGTGAGAGTATTTAGCAGGGAAGAAGAGTGCCATTGTTTTGGTTGAATTTAACATCAGAGAGTGCAAAGCAGACCAATATTTAATGGCAGAGAGACATTTGAAATTTTGATAGAGAGCTCAGTGGAGAGTTCATTAAAAGAGAAGAATATGCGGGTGTTGTCCATGAAGAGTTGGTATGAGAACCCAAAGGAGAATATTAGTGCCCTAATAGCTGACGTGTAGAGTGTACAGAGGAGAGGATGACCCAAGACAGTGACCAGGGGAACACCAACAGTTAGGGGAGTGAGTTGAGAGGTGTTGTTGCTCCGGGAGGTAGAAAATACGGTTGCCCGAGCCTCGGTAAACTTAGGATAGCATAATGATGCAAACCACTGATTGTCAATAACATATGCTCTTAGATGCAGTTTCTGCTTGGTCCCTATTCAATTGGTATGCGCGTTACAAATGTTAAAATCAAATCAAATCAAATCGAGAATTGGTGAGGTGCTGGGCAGGATTCAATCCAGGCAAGGGCTCAATCACAAATCCCAAGAAGCAAGTAATTGTTAAGGAGATTAGAGTGATGAACGGTGTCAAAGGCAGGGCTCTCGAAGGTTGTGAATGTCTAAGAAATGTGTAAGATGGTTGAACACAACCCTTTTGAGCAATTAAGAGAAGTGTAGAACGAGAGATACAGGGTGAAAGATAGCCCATAGATTTGGGTCAGACCGTTACTTATTTAGGTTTGGGATGACTGTGGCCATTTTGAAGAGGAAAAGCAAATGGACAGTAAGGACAGGTTGAAGAGTTCAGTGAGGTGAGATAACACTAAAGGGGCAATAGGCTTGACTAGCTAAGGAACAAGAGGGTCTAATGGGGCACACAAGGTGTTAGCCTTCATCAGTAGAGATAGGGCTTCTTCAGTATTAGTGTGAGTAAAGTCAGAAATAGAGGCAGAGCATGATGGAAGTGTAGGCAGAGTGTAGAATGTATGATGATGGAGTGTGTGGAATGTCAGGAGAGAGTGTCCAATTTTGGAAATGTTGCAGTGTAGTATTCAACTAGGTCATAGGCTGTGAGAGTGGAGTTGATAGTCATAGGTTTAGGAAGAGTGAGGCATGAGTTAAGAGTGCCCTGTAGCCGGTGAGGATGTTTGGGGTGAGAGTCAGTGAGGGTGCAGTAGAAATCCATTATTGGTCTATCAAGAGAGTACTTGAGAGAGTTCAGGGCAGAGAGGTAGAGTTTCAGGTCCTCATTCGAGTTTTTACGCCTCCATTTGTGCAGCAGATGACACATGTCTGTGCAGACACAACACATGAATGGGCTGACCAATGGTTGAGGATGCTGAGACATAGGGATGAAAGTTAGCAGTGGGAAGTCAGAGGAGAATGAGTCATATAGTAGTGATTGGAAGCTGGATAAGGCTGTGTTAGTGGAAGAGGCAGCAGATGTGAAGGAGGAGAGTGAGGACTGTAGGCTCAAGAGAAAGGGAGGAATGGCAGAAAGTTTACATTTAGATTAGTAGGTCAGGCAAGTGGTGGGGAGAGGTCAGAGGGTAAAAACGAGATGCTGGTGGAAACAATGACGTAATGAGATATGGATGGTGTGACAGCTGAAGTGGGAAAAGTGAACAAAAGGCTCCCACCAATCCCCTCTCACCCCTGGCCTAGAGGATCACGGCCCAGACACCCGCCACAAGAGGAGTTTGCCCATCTACCAGACGACCAAATACCCTGGTACAGGAACATACGGATGTGCCCACTCGCGTGCCCACCCGCCTGCCCACCAGCCTGCCCTGCACATGCCGACACCTGCGGCATGGATGGACTCGACTGAACCATCCAGCACCAAATCAACACATCGTTAGAGATGCCATGACGACCTAGCCAACGGTCAGCACACCCGTGCAAACATACACACAGGACACTCCCACACCAATCCACACGAAGAACATACTCAGTGCTATGACGTAGGCGACGGACACACCCACGGACGTGCATCTTTATTATTTTCCACATAGGCTTTTCAAAATGCAGAACCGCAAGACGCACAATGAACTCATCTAAAAAGGCTTGCTCACGCTTCTCCTAAACCCATGTATCATAATGAGAAATATAACAAAGACACGATACTGGGGATAGAGCAATATGATACCATAACCTAAAGCGCTCTGTATCAAACGGTTCCACCTATGCACCAGGCCCAAATAGGCCGCAAGCAAAAGCTTCCATGAACATTGAATGAGCAAGAGTTCGGTTGCTGACCCTGCAGAATGAGCCCAGCGAAAGCAGACAGTCAAGGGCACAACGTTGCAAACTCTCATACCGCAAGCCGACGCCAAGGTCACACCTGCAAGATAAGCCAGGCACACAGTGAAAAATGCAATATTAATTGTGCAGAATTCTGCCTCAACCACGGTCCCACCTCACGTGACCAAGCCGAACCTGATAGGGTGCCAAGCCCAGGAGGAAGAAGGCGCCTGGATCCCCCGTCTCAAGACACAGGCAGATACAACTAAGCGACTCAATGGACATCTGCGGCGATGGGAGTAGTCGGCCTTCCTGCTTATGAATAAATCCCCACATTGTCTGCACATACCCATAGTGAAACATTGTTGCAAATGACAGGTGCACCGCGAGCTGGGAACAGCGATGGTCCCAGACTGGGGGGCTCGCAGGTGGACCAATCAGAACATGGGGCTCCTACCACTGATGCCATTAACATTGACCAATCCTCAGGGGTTTTCATGTAACAATTTTTATGTATCAAACTGAAGGGACAACCCAAGTATACCACCTGACTGACCCTTAACCACTAACAATGTTCTCTTTACGTATGCTATACTAACCCTACCACTCGGGGAACCAATCCAGAGTGGCGATAGGTTTTTTGCTAACTTTCTCAGGTGACGCAAGTAGCGCGTCATACTAAGGTAAAAAGGGCCTGCGAGCCCCACGATGTTGAGAGAGTGTCAGGACGGACACGTACGATCCTTGACCCATCCCTGCCGTTTTGTTTAATAAACAGCAGAATCACCTTGCTTCTTGCGTGTGTCTCATACTCTATCTCTTTTGGGATATACGGGAGGAGTTGGGGGCTCCCTGCCCAGAGGTCCGCGGACGGCCCAGCCGACCCCGGGAGAATTTCCCCCCGACAAGTTGGAGGCACTGCTGAGATCTGTTTAAGGTCCGCTTTTATTTTATTTTTCCAAGTACTCCCGTTGCGGGGAGGCCCGGCGGCGCGGCCCCCTCTGCCGCTGCCCCCTTTTTGAGGACTACAGGACCATCGCGGAACTGCGAGAAGACCGGACAGCGCAATCCGGATATTGGCCCTCGAGAGCCGGTTGAGAAGTATCCCGCCCGCGGTTGGCGAGTGTCCAGACGTAGTCCAGACGAGGGGAGGTGGCGAGCCGCTTGGAGGGGTGCACGCAGTCGAGCGGCCCCGCATCAAGAGAACTTGGTGAGTATGCCACGCCCAACAAGCAATGTGAAATTGTGAGGGAGGGGGGAGGAATTGAATACGGGAGGTATTGCACAGGTGCGCGGCGAAGGTTTGATAATTTAGTGTTGGCAATGAAATGAATGGTAGCCGGACGAATGCGAGAGCAGTCCGCTACGTTACGGGAGAGAAGGGGGCGGAGCACGAAAACATCACGTGCGGCCGCTCATAGAAACTGATTGGCCTAGGTCACGACCATGTTTAAGGGTGTGTGTGTGCATGGTTTCCTACGATTTGGCAATTATTGATCAATGAGTAGATGAGGATCCCTATTGATCGAGCAGGAAACTCGATAGATAGATGACGTTTCCCTGTAGGCGGTAGCTAGCTAGTTGCCCAATACGGAAGATAATTGGCTGGTTAAGCCCTCCTGTCGAGGGGCGTATCACACTCGAGGCGACGCAGCGTGCGCAGTCCGATTATATTATTGATTACCTTGTTCCAGGAGTGACAGGAAGACAGCTGTGGGGTTAACGGGGGTAGATTGCAAGTGTATTTTGGACTTAAAGAATATATGAAGAACTTACCAGTAGTTTGAAGAGATCGGTGACGTCACCAGCAGGGCTTTCATAGGACATCGCGAGAAC
Source organism: Ambystoma mexicanum (assembly GCF_040938575.1). Classification (NCBI taxonomy): domain Eukaryota; kingdom Metazoa; phylum Chordata; class Amphibia; order Caudata; family Ambystomatidae; genus Ambystoma; species Ambystoma mexicanum. The sequence continues at coordinate 837,930,267 of NC_090923.1, forward strand.
CAGGCATCTTTATTTTTGAGTGGCGGGGAGGAGAGCTGTGTTAAGGGCGTGGAAACGGAGGTAAACGGTAATGAGTTGATCGGGGGAAGGCGAAAAGGGGGACGTGGCTGCGCACGGAGAACGCCAGCCACTGCAAGTGTATAAGAGGGAGGAGGAGCAAGTGAAAGTAGGACGGCAGTATAAGAACGTCACAAGGGGCACGCAGCCGCAGGGGGCTACGTGCGCCTCGGCCGCAGGGGGCCGTAAGGGTGTTGTATAAAGGAAGAAACGAAAGAAAAGAATATACAAATGTAAATACTATATTTTACTAATTTTTCCTTAGCAGACTATCGCAAGTCCCCAAACTTACGGGGCCAGGTAAAGATATAAGGCTGTATATTGTAAACTGCTAGTAAGATAACCGCTACCAAATAGGGGAAGGATAACAAGTGGAGCGCTACTATGTCATACGGGGCAGGATCGGGGGGGTGGGGGAACACCCTCACTACCCCGCTGCAACACATATGTAAAACACTGTCACCCCATAGGGAGAAACTGATCAAGTATAGCATAGAATGGACACAGGGGACGGACAACAAAATGACGACACCATGGCTGCCTAATGGTAGCTTCGATCCATATACCCAACACTCACTATTAAACCATCTGCATAATACATACAAGGGGAAGAAGTTGACACACCACGTGGAGGTGTTCAACTTATGGAGGATGTTCCAAGGGTCCCGACCAGGACCAAACGGAATGTTCATTGTAGGGGAAACAACGGGAGATAAGGAGATTAAGGAGGAGGGAGAGAATGGGGAAAAAGAGAGTGAAGGCACACAGAACACGGGGAACGGACAAGAGGGAGGAGAAAAGAGTGACAACTCAAACGAAAATGAAATAAAAAAGGAACAGAGCGACGATATACCCCTAGCGAAGGTAGTGAAAACAGAGGGAGGGGGATTGTATCCTTTAAGAGAACTAGGAGAAATAGCAAGAGAACAATTAAGGGCGGCTGAGGGGTACTCGAACCCGGCATACAGCCCGCCTCCATATACAGCTACAGGTGGCCACACGGGAGGGGAGCGGACTAGTACAATGGGATCAGCTCATAGGAAGATGCTAGCAGGGGAGGGGAGGACTGAAGAAGAGCAGACTACGGACGTAGGAAATGATGAGTGGGTAGCTGCGCAGATACTATTAAAATTACGAGGTTCATTAACAGGAGAAGAGAAGGAGGTGGTAAGGAAAATGGACGAGGATAATACCAGGGAGAGTGAAATGAAAGGGGAAGAGGGGAAAAGAAAGGGGGAAGAGCTGTTAAGACAAAAGGAAGAGACTTTGGAGGAGCGATTAGCAGAATTAAGGGATGAGCAGAATGCACTGATCAAGCAGCTCGAGAGGGGGGAAAGAGAGAGAGCACGGGAAAGGAAAGAAGGTAAGAATGAGTTGGGAAAAATGAGAGAACGAACTGAGGAGCAAAGGAGAGAAGCCGAAAGGGTAAAGGCAGTAGCAGAAAGGGTATCAAGAGCAGCACTGCGCGACAGGAAAAGAGAGGAAGAGGAGAAAGAAAAAGAAATGGCAATATGGAAGAAGAGATTACTGTCAGAAGCGACAAGGAAATACGAAGAAGGGAGGATGATAGAGAGTATATTAGAACGGGAGAGGGAGAGATGGGAAAGGAAGAAAGAAGATGAAAAGATATTGGAAAAAATGAGTAGTGAAGTAATGGAAGAATTAAAAAAGAAAAGAGAGGAAATTGGTAGAGAAATAGCGGAGAGAAATGAAGGGGAAAGAGAAGATAGGAGAGGGGAGAGTGAAGTAAGGAGGCATGTATATAGAGGTACAGAAGTAGCAACAACATCGGCACAAAGGGGAGCGATTAGTAAAGAAGAAAAGGGAGGAACGGACCTAATAGGCTTAAGAACAGTAACGATTGGGGGGAAAAAGACAGATTGGGGGTTGCCATTTATGAATGACTTTTGTAGTGAGGAAGAAGAAGGAATGGAGAAGGAAGGAAGAAATAGTGAAAGGGAAAGCCTAGATAAACTATACACCACCCAGACAAATAGAGACTCACCATGGATCTGCAGGAGAAAGGAAGAACTGCAGAGAAGTGAGGAGGAAGAGCAAGGAATAGCGGAAAGGCAGACACGTGAAGCCACGCCATCACCGTCCCGTCCTACATGCTCCACCACCTCAGGCTCATTACGTGCAACATGCCCATCTAAACTCGCGCCCTTCACAAACGAACTGACACCCTACGCAGGAAGGCTTAGAGACCTCCCTGGACGCAGGCAGGGAGAACGAATACACACGCCCACATTAAATAAAGGAAATGATGAAAGAAGGGGAAGTGGTGGAGGAGAAAGAGTCAAGACCAGGAGAAATATGGACGAAATTGACGATGTAGAAGAGACGGAAGAAGAGCAGGGGTGTGCGGACTCGATTTTGTGGAACCCAGGGGGCCAAACGGGACACAACTTAATGCCTCTTCTGGAGAGGGGAGGGGTTAGACCACAATACGTCCCTTGGAAGCATGCAGACAAGGAAAATATAAAGTGCAGTCTCCCATCATTAAGTGGAGGTGCGGGTAAATGGATATATGAAATGGAAAAACACACCGCAGGACAGAAATTGGCAGTGGGAGATGTAAAGGGCCTTCTAATATCAATATTAGGGGATGCTGCGGATGACATCTGGAAGAGAGCGGGCTTCCCCGGGGTCACAATAACAAACACATCTCACGATGGGGCACCATTCGCAAACTGCAGACATGCATTATGGCAGGCACTGAGGGTACAGTATCCAGACACATCAGACATAGGAGCAATTACCTCGCGCAAGATGCGTGAGAACGAAGATCCTGTTGATTATATCCAGGAAATTCAAGAGAAGTGGCGTATGGAAACTAGAGAAGAATGGGACAAAACACCAGCAATATTCTATCATATACTAGTACAGGGGCTCCCAGAAGCAGTTCAGAAACAACTGAAGAAAGTAGTGGGGATGGAAGCAAAAGCATGGCCAGAAATACAACTGACTATAGTACATCATTGCAGGACATGGCAAGAAAAAATGAAAAAAAAGTAAGAGGACAGGAAAACGGAAGAGGCTAAACTAGTACAGAAAAAACTTACTAAATACACGATGGAAGGCGCACTAATAACTACACCTACAACAATGACTCAAAGCCCCACACAAGTAGTGGCTGCACAAGATCCCTCCCAAATACAATCATCGCAGACTGTAACACAACAGATGCCGCCACTCCAACCATACACGACTTACATGGGAGGAGGATACTCAACGCCAGGAGCTGGGTATTATAATTACAACAGGGGAAGGGGAGGAATAATGAGAGGGAGAGGATACGGATATAACACACAACAACAGGTGGGGGGACTTAGAAATTCCTACCCCACCGGGCACCCAGTATACCAGGACAACACAGGAAACTTTCCATGGCAGAACAGGGAACCACTGGTGTGTTGGATTTGTGGATTAGTAGGACACATGTCACGCACGTGTAGAGTGAAACCAGGCACACCATCGTGGAGTGAACAGGGACAACAAGAGCTCACACAGGAACAGCAGGGCATCCAGCAACAGCAGACATTGCAACAGGGAAATGGACAGCAACAACTAGTAACACAACAACAGCCACGGACACATCTACCGCCCCAACAACAGGTAGCGATAACACAACAACCCCAAGCACAGCAAGTACAGCAACCTGCACAAGTCCAAGACCATAACATAACCTCTACCAATACCCAACTACAGCAAACACAACTGGGTAGGGTGACTGTCCTGGGACACAACCCTTACACAGGAAGTGGTCAATCATTATACCCTCAATAGGACAGCCCACAGACGACCTTGGTGTGTCCCATCCTGTCGGTAACACCTAATAGTGCGGAGGAACCACGCATAGAGGTAACGATAGGTGACAAAAAATGATCATTCCTTGTTGACACCGGGGCGACCCGGTCTTGCATAAGGGAAGGTAAATTTGAGATGTCAGGTGAAGCCATGAACACCCAAGGATTCTCTGGGGCTAGGGGGTTGGTTCCCTTTACTCATAACATTCCCTTATCAATAGGGGATTATGACATGTCAGTCCCACTTTTATATTCTAGGGCCTCACCACTCAATATACTGGGGAGAGACATAATGAGCAGGTTGAATATGACAATCTCCTTTACGGAGGATGGAATAATTTGCTCCACTCCAGGAATTAAAATGCTCACTGCACGACAGATTATGCAAGCATACTGTGGACAGACAGTGATTAGGGCTGAGCCAGTAGATGGTGAACTGTTCCAGTACGGGACAGACATGGCATTTGCATGGATGCCAGGGATAGAAGGAAAGATCTGGAGGAGGCCAGCAGCCTATTTGTTTAGACCAGAAACACCAGCCAATGAACCAGAAGGAAAGGTGATTTCAGTGGACATAGAGAGCATTATAGCAACCGCTGATTACATTGCAGTACATGCCCAAGACAGAGAAGGAAGAGCATGGAGGGCAGTGTTAGCACTAGCAGAGGGATGTAGACTCACCCAGGTGTCAGATGAGGAGCTCTTCTCAGGAGAAAAGCAAGAAGGTGAAATGGTATTTATGATGAGTGTGGAAATATGGCTAAGGGTGACGTACAAACAAGTGGCACAGAAAATTGCAATGGCACTTGAGGCACCCACGTCCACCCCAGTTCCCTTCTTTGAGGAGGATATGGCAAAAGTACCCACATCATTATGGACTACTAGCCCCTATGACGTGGGGTGTATAAAAAGCATAGGGGGAGTAAGAATAAAATTGAAAAAGGGTGCAATACTCCCCAGAGGGAAACAGTACCCACTATCAAAAGAGGCAGATGAGGGCATATATGAAACAATAACGGCCCTTATAAATAATGGCATATTGGTCCCATCAGAATCACCATGCAACACAGCTGTATACACAGTGTGCAAGGCTAAAGGGGGGTCTTGGCGCTTCATACAGGACCTCAGGCCTTTGAACAACATAGTGGAAGCAGAATACCCCATAGCAGCAAACCCAGCCACAATATTGTGCGGCATTCCAGCAGAGGCATCACGGTTTACAGTGATCGACCTTAAAAATGCCTTTTTCTCAATACCACTGCACCCAGACTCACAAGATCTGACAAGCTTCACTTACAGAAACACAAAGTGGAAACACACCAGATTGCCACAAGGGTACTGTGAGTCACCCTCAATATTCAACAGAGTAATACAGATGGATTTGGGTAACCTTGAAGTAGAAAGCACAGTGTTGCAGTATGTTGACGACATAATAATTTGCAGCACAAATGAAAGAAGATGCAGAGAGGACTCATTAAAGATGCTGACAATATTGGCTGAAAAAGGTTACAAGGTAGACAAGGAAACGTTACAGTACTGTCAGGAACAGGTACTTTACATTGGCCAGCTCATATCTCAATATGGAAGAAAGATTGCACCACAAAGAGCACAGGCCATTTCAAAAACGCCATTGCCACAAACAGTGAGAGAATTACAGCAGTTCCTGGGTCTGTGCAACTACTGCAGAGCATGGGTATTTGATTACAGCTCATACATAGGACCCCTACTTGAGGGGTTAAAAGAAGCTAACAAAGGGGAGAAAAAGTTGAGGTGGACAATGGAAATGAAAGAGGCTTTTGATGAACTGAAAGATGCAATATCAACCGCTCCGGTACTGGCCACCCCAGATTATGAACGACAATTCTTTATATTTTCACATTGCGACTCAGCAGTAATGAAAGCAGTGTTGGCTCAAAAAACAAGCATGGGCTACAAACCAGTAGCGTTTTACAGCGGCCACTTGGATCCTGTGATGCTAGGTCATTTCCCTTGCGAACAAGGTCTCGCCGCAGCTGCCTTTGCGGTAGAGAAAGCATCAGCAATCACCATGGGGTGCCCAACCACACTATTTGTGGAACATGCACTATTTGCAATATTGAACAAGCCTAAGTCCACACTAACCACGCAGAGGGCGTCAGGTTATGAGATAATCTTATCTAGAGCTGAACTATCAATTGTTAGATGCAGCACGGTCAACCCTGCAAGGTTTATAGCAGAAGCAATTAAGGAAGGAGACTATGCACACGATTGTACAAAGACTACTGAAATGTATTCATGTGCTAGAAGGGTTGAAGAGAACGCACTAGACGGAGGTGAGCTCTTGTTCATTGATGGGTCATCAACAATTGACCAAAGTGACGGGATAAGGAGAACTGGGGCAGCAGTGGTAAAAATGACAGAGGTACCGGTGTGTGTGGCGATGAAATGCGTACAATTACCACAGCATTACTCTGCTCAAGCAGCTGAATTAGTTGCACTGATCTTGGCGTTGAAGGAAAGCTTTGACAAAGGAGTGACCATATATTCCGACAGTGCATATGTCACGTCTACTGTCCACTCAGGGTTGTCCAAATGGAGGAGAAGAGGGTTTAGGAGAGCTGACGGCACTCCAGTGCAACATGCCCTCTTATTGGCTGAACTAATTGAAGTAATAAATGACCCCCAAGAATTAGCCTTGGTCAAATGCACCGCACACACTAATGGAGAAGATCATATTTCAAAAGGGAATGCAGCAGCAGACGCACACGCGAAGTATGCTGCATATTTTGGCGAGATATGGAACCCCCCAGAGTCAGAGAGAGGGAGAGGGAGGGGAATAGCTAAGGAGATGTTAATAAGAGAAGGGTACACCCATCTCCCATCCACACAGATAATGGAGCTACAAGCGGCTGCACCAATGGCAGAAAAAGAAATATGGGTAAAAAGAGGATGTACAATGTCACCAACTGACGCACTATGGCGCCAGGGTAGCACTGGAAAGATGGTAATGCCACTGGCACTATTGAACACCGCCCTGAGCCAACTACACCACCCAGCCCACACAGGCAAGGAAGTCATTGCAGCACGAATTAGGGAAGATTGGTTCTGCCCCGAGTTAAATTCCCATGTGTCAAATTTTATCAGCAATTGTCTCACATGTCAGCAGTTCACGGCCGGTCACACGCTGAAGGTGATAAAAGGTACTATACCCCGGCCAGAGGGACCCATCCGACACATCCATACTGACTATGTTGATATGATCAACGTATGTCAAGGAAATAGGTATATGATTGTAGTTGTATGCCCATTCTCGAGGTGGATTGAGGCAGGGCCCTGCTCACACCCAGATGCATTCCGAGCAGCTAAATTCCTAGTGAGGGAGGTCTTCCCCTGGTGGGGAGTGTGCGAAATACTGCGGTCAGACAATGGCCCGCATTTCGCCAATGAAATGTTCCAGCATATCACATCCTTACTGAACATCAAGCATAAATTTGCATGTGCATATCACCCGCAGGCCAACAGTATATGCGAACGCCTGAATGGCCTATTAAAGGAGGCAATTGCAAAAATACAGCAAACAACAAAGAAGAGTTGGCTGTATTGCCTTCAGCTAGCCCTATTTGAGCTAAGGAATAGACCAGGCTCCGACCACCACCTCACCCCTCACGAGGTGGTGACCGGACGTCAAATGCGCCTTCCTCTGACGCCAACATCAAGAGCATTCACCGACCATGAGAGTACTGCAACTGTCCTTGGTGATGAAATGTACCAATATGTGTCTTCTTTGATTACTAGTGTAGTGTTTGTGTCTCAACAGTTCGAGCGCATGCGGGGAGGGTCTAAGAGTGATCAACAAGAAGACGCGGATGAAGAATTGGAAAAGGGAAAACTGTGCAAAATTGCTAAAGGTGACCACGTACTACTCCGCAATTTCAACAGAAAGTGGAACAGCCCACACTTCACTGGCCCCCACCTGGTAGAGGAAGTATCAACGAGAGCAGTAAAGCTACAGGACAAACGTGCCTGGAATCACCTACACGACGTAAAGATCTGCAAACTCCAGACCCGCCCTAGCGTCACCGATAGGGCTTTTGGAAGAACAGCAACAGCGTCGCCAACGGAGGAAGGGACTTCTACCGCAGCTAACGGCCAAAGTGTCCGCATACCCTGCCACCCCCCTGATTCCCCAGAGACAACTACTGAAATAGAAAGGGGTAATTACCATACCGCCCACCCCATGGTCACACGATCAAAGAGTAAAGAGACCTCTACCAGTTGAGCCCCGACCTCCTACCCAGTGCAGTAATAACCCAACTGAAGGACATTGTTTTGCACATACACATGTAAACACTTGAATGTTCTCTCTTTTTTCTCTCGCACATGCAGGTACGGTGTATTATTGTACTGCTAAGAAAACAGATAAACAAAGTTCACTGCCCAGGAGAAGATTATACCCTCAGACAATAACTACCCTGAAGATTTATCGCACCAATTTGTCTATTTCATAAAAAGGCCAAAGTACCTGAAAAGGAGGAGGGTACGTGTCTACTACACAGCACTTCTCTTGGCCATAGAACAATCAATGCCCCACCTCCACCCATACTTGCCTGTCCTAAGAGATAGATCACTTAGATTGGCGTGGGAACAGCTCTTCGCCTAGGCACTGAACGACTACTTGATAGGGAGAGCTTGAAAACAACAACTAACACTGATAACAAGCATATTGAGAATTTTCAGGCGGGCAACTTTAACGTCGCAAGAATTAGCTGCCGGACTGCAGCAAGCTAAGAGCAAAATGCCGGTGAGACTAGCCTCTGTAATAAAGATGATAGGGATTTTTATGATCACCGGGTTCGTGGCTGCCTCTGTATGGCAGAACAGTTATGCTATCAATATTTTTGCTGTACCCAAACCTAATATACCCCCACCCCCAGCTGCAACAGGTGTTACGTCAGGTGGTACTAGCAAAATTCCACACAAGGGAAATAGAGTTAAACGCAGCACATACTCAGACAATAAAGATATTGACAACTACATACAAAATTCAGCACAAGTCTCAAACAACATGTGGTACCAACACATGACTCAAATAGGTAAACAAACAACAGAAGACAGCTGCTACGTCTGCTCATTGATCCCATACGCCATGAGTGCTTCCCGAACTTTCGTTGCCACGGAAATAGATGAAAAAACAGCACGGTGTATAATATACCTGGCACTGTTCCAAACGAAAGGGAGATTTCAAGGGAACACGGTGCACCTGGTATGGAAAACACGAGACACATACCCGTACGAAAATAACTTCCTTAAGAGTTATTTGAGTTACCACAAGGCCAGTTTACATGCTGAAGCATTCACATACATAACAAGTGGCCCTGAAAAAGGAGAAACAAAGAAAGTTACACTACAGTACCTACCATGTGATTGGTACGCCACTGAAGTTCCTGGTAAACAAGGATGTTGGGAAAGACCACTGATAATAATAACAGGGAAGGTGTACCTGGGTGACAAATGGGACACAGGAGTGGTTGGCAACAACATGGTAATGAGAGAGGATACTACAACTATTGCTGAACACAACAACAGATGTTGGATGACTTGGGTCAAGTACGTACCCATGCTAACGTGGATAGAGAAGGATGAAGACCCAATAACAATACTGCCGATGACAGCACCTAAGGTATGCTACCAACATAAAGGAGAAGTGGACGTGGGATACAACACCAACTATGCAAGCGTGACAGAGCTACCTGAGGGGGGAGCAGGAACAGCAGTAGTAATGGACCATTACTGGGCCTGTGGAGAGAAGGCATACCACACACTGCCCCCTCTGTGGAATGGTGTATGCACAATGGTACACGTTAATGTACCATCACTAGTGGTGCCCCAGAAACATGTGAATGTGGCGAACTTCCCCAAAATGGATGAAGGAAACAAGAGGAAGAAGAGTTCTGCACAGCTTCAGAAGGGGCCAGAGAACCAAAACAACGGCAACAACACTGTCCTGAATAGAAAGAAAAGACAAGGAGAGCCTCTGACAGGAAATTACCTATGGGGAAGGTCGGAAACAGCACTCACTTCAATTCCGCCAGAACACAGACTATTCAGCAGAGCAGCAATGTTCTTCTCCTCAATAATACATCCGGGACTACAGGCTTACGCAAACGCAAAATGGCTCCAGATAACTAGATGGGAACTAATGATGACAATTAACTCTACAGTAAATGGATTCAACGCAATAAAAGAGGAACTGCGAGCAGTGAGAATGGTAGCACTACAGAACAGATATGTACTGGACCTCCTCACAGCAATGGAAGGAGGAGTTTGCGCAAAGATAGGACAATCATGCTGCACATTCATTCCTGCTAACGATGCTGACAATGGTACACTGACAGAAGCAGTATCACAATTGGCCCAGATGCACTCCAAAATGATGGATGAAAGTAAAGGTGTGAAAAAGAATGAGAGCTGGTTTTCGACGCTATGGTCATGGATGCCATCTTGGCTGTCAGATGGACTGAAGATTATAGTTGGATGCATTATTTTGGCTGGAGCTGCACTTATCATAATAAGATTTTGGAAGGCCCGGAAGGCACGCACCACAGACGAGATGATCGAAATGGTCGGTATGCACCCCTTGATGCCAGCAGATGACGGCCAACACACAGGCACAATAATAAAAGAGAGAGAGAGGTTGCGCAACCAGATCATCACCAACCACCTGGACCCACCATCTGTGAAGATCGAAACCCAAGAAACCCAAGGAGCTACATAGGGAAATGGGTATACTGCACACCTGGAGGAACATGTGTATATATGTATTGGTCATTCGAAGACCATGTTAACCACTATGGGCATTTGGGAGGAGTAACTAAAATATGGAGAGTGCGAGGAGATAAGGAAAAGGATATGTTTGTGGTCGACAAGTCGACCAGAGGGGGGACTGAAGTGGGAAAAGTGAACAAAAGGCTCCCACCAATCCCCTCTCACCCCTGGCCTAGAGGATCACGGCCCAGACACCCGCCACGAGAGGAGTTTGCCCATCTACCAGACGACCAAATACCCTGGTACAGGAACATACGGATGTGCCCACTCGCGTGCCCACCCGCCTGCCCACCAGCCTGCCCTGCACATGCCGACACCTGCGGCATGGATGGACTCGACTGAACCATCCAGCACCAAATCAACACATCGTTAGAGATGCCATGACGACCTAGCCAATGGTCAGCACACCCGTGCAAACATACACACAGGACACTCCCACACCAATCCACACGAAGAACATACTCAGTGCTATGACGTAGACGACGGACACACCCACGGATGTGCATATTTATTATTTTCCACATAGGCTTTTCAAAATGCAGAAACGCAAGACGCACAATGAACTCATCTAAAAAGGCTTGCTCACGCTTCTCCTAAACCCATGTATCATAATGAGAAATATAACGAAGACACGATACTAGAGATAGAGCAATATGATACCATAACCTAAAGCGCTCTGTATCAAACGGTTCCACCTATGCACCAGGCACAAGTAGGCCGCAAGCAAAAGCTTCCATGAACATTGAATGAGCAAGAGTTCGGTTGCTGACCCTGCAGAATGAGCCCAGCGAAAGCAGACAGTCAAGGGCACAACGTTGCAAACTCTCATACCGCAAGCCGACGCCAAGGTCACACCTGCAAGATAAGCCAGGCACACAGTGAAAAATGCAATATTAATTGTGCAGAATTCTGCCTCAACCACGGTCCCACCTCACGTGACCAAGCCGAACCTGATAGGGTGCCAAGCCCAGGAGGAAGAAGGCGCCTGGATCCCCCGTCTCAAGACACAGACAGATACAATTAAGCGACTCACTGGACATCTGCGGCGGTGGGAGTAGTCGGCCTTCCTGCTTATGAATAAATCCTCACATTGTCTGCACATACCCATAGTGAAACATTGTTGCAAATGACAGGTGCACCGCGAGCTGGGAACAGCGATGGTCCCAGACTGGGGGGCTCGCGGGTGGACCAATCAGAACATGGGGCTCCTACCACTGACGCCATTAACATTGACCAATCCTCAGGGGTTTTCATGTATCAATTTTTATGTATCAAACTGAAGGGACAACCCAAGTATACCACCTGACTGACCCTTAACCACTAACAATGTTCTCTATACGTATGCTATACTAACCCTACCACTCGGGGAACCAATCCAGAGTGGCGATAGGTTTTTTGCTAACTTTCTCAGGTGACGCAAGTAGTGCGTCATACTAAGGTAAAAAGGGCCTGCGAGCCCCACGATGTTGAGAGAGTGTCAGGACGGACGCGTACGATCCTTGACCCATCCCTGCCCTTTTGTTTAATAAACAGCAGAATCACCTTGCTTCTTGCGTGTGTCTCATACTCTATCTCTTTTGGGATATACGGGAGGAGTTGGGGCCTCCCTGCCCGGAGGTCCGCGGACGGCCCAGCCGACCCCGGGAGAATTTCCCCCCGACACAGCTGTATTAGTGGCTGAGAGAGAGGTGGATAGAATTGTTATTAAGAAAAGACTGAAGTTCAGATTTCTGAGAAGTGGTTAGAGAGGGAAGGTAAAAGTCACCTGAGAGAATAAGGTAATGTTTAGTTGAAAGAGAATCAAGGAATTTCCCAAGTTCATCAAAGAATGTCCCAGTGGGACCAGGAGAGCAATAGATGGAGGTGATGTGAGCTAAGTGAGGCGTAGAAGTAGAGATGGTGAATTCAAAAGAGGTAGACAGGACATGGCTTTGGAGATTTGTGTGTCATTTTTTATTTCTTTATTTTTTAAGTGTTTCTGGTTAAATATAAACCTGCAACAGTATGACAAAGAGAAAAATACACAAGCACATTACATTAATTAAAGCATCATAACAAAATCATTGTAAAAATATGCACAACCTCATAGTCTAAATTCAAGTTGAAATAATTGTATATATTATTATGAATCCTATAATGTTAATATTCACACAAATATTATTAAGAATAGTCATTGTAATTTATACATCAGCTTAGTCAGAGATGTGTCACCCAGGGCCAGATTATAATTAAGCAGAACTCTCCTGATGTTTTCATTCTCATTCCTCTCTCTGCGATCCTCCACCACCCTCTGATCATCAATCTCACACAGAATTGTTGTTCAGGGTCTGGCATGAGGCCATGGGGGCACAGTTTGAAGAGAGCCTCTGCCGGGGGAACTTCTAAATAACAATGAGCTTTAGTGTGGTACTCATGTAGGAAATGGTATAGTGCCCTTATGAGGCATACTCCTTGGCCGTGGGCTATTCTGAAGACTTCGTTCACTATCCTCAGCCTCTCTACTGGCTCTCGGCCACGCTTGTGCTATTTTCCAATGGAGAATACCACACTCTTGCAAAAATGCAGCAAAACCATTGCTCTGGAAAGGCGGCCCATTGTCTGAGCATACCTCCTCTGGGAAACCATGAGTGGCAAAAAAAGATTCCAGCGCTGGTACTACATCTGATAATCCTGCAGAGGGTATGAACTCAACCTCCGGATACCTTGACCATTGATTGATGGTCACCAAGAAATGGGTGTCCCTGCTGGTAGACCCAAAGTCCACATGCACAATTACCCATGGCCTGCAGCTTTGTGGCATGGGTGCTATCCAGGAATCCTTTTGTGTTGAAGCAGAGGATGCGCACCATATGTAACTCTTTATGAGGTTGTCGACACACTCTTCCAGCCCTGGGAACCACACTTTCATACGTAACTGGGAGTTCTTCCTAGCTGACCCTTGGTGTCCATGATGAGCTAACTCAAACACCTTTGGGTTCACTTTGGAAGGATTAACCATCCTTGATCCCCTCAGTACCAGTCCATCAAATGCATCCCTTCTCCTGCTACTCCTTCTACCACCTCTCTGGCACCTTCGTCTTCCTCCTCTGCCGACCCCCCGGGACCCTCTACCACATTTGCAGGGTGCACCTCAAACAAGTACCCATCCACGGAAGTCTTTCAAATGTGGCAGCCTGCTCCACGTCGCTACTCTCAACTCTCGTTCTGCTGTCAAACACTCCTCTGACATCTGTCACCTCTTCAAAGAACTCGACCTAGATGTCCTTGCCCTCACTGAGACATGGTTTAAGGCCAGTTCTGTCATGAGTTTTGACACTCTCCTCCCTGTGGGCTAAAAGATCCTCTCCGAACCCAGAACCAACCGTTCTGGAGGTGGAGTAGCCCTGATCTTTCCGGAGTGGGTCCTGGCCTCTGTCATCCCTACGCAGGCCTACTTCTCCTTTGAATGCCTGGTCTGCAGGCTCCCTATCTCTTCTGGCCTCTCTCTAACTGTGGCCACCTTTTACAGGTCACCTGGCCAGGTCGCCCTCTTCCTCTCTGAATGGGCGGAACTCTCCTCTTCTCTCCTTGCTTCTACTTCTCAAATTCTCCTCCTCTGAGATCTCAACATCCACCTGGATGCTCCTAATCCCTCCTCTGGGCTTTTCCACAACCTCTGCAACACTTTCTCCCTTTCCATTCTGCCGTCTGGCCCGACACACTATGCCGGACATACTTTGGATGTTCTCATCACCTCAGACATCCCCCGCTCTAACCCTCTGACCACTCCCTCTCTTGGACTGACCACTTTCTACTCTCCTCTCATCTGAAACTCTCTACTCACATGCAAACCCCCCGCCCCCTAGCACTGCCACCTACCTTCTTGGTTATTCAGCCCATGAAGCGTGTGTCAGTGGATGCCTCTGCTTCTACTTTCTTTGCTTCTCCTACTTCTGCGGCTGACTCACACCCTAACCCAGCCCTTTCTAATCTGCATCTTTTTATTTCCAACACCCTGGACATCCTTGCCCCTGTCATAAGAATCCTGCTGAAGCTTACCTCCAAGTACACCTCTTGGTATGATTCCAACCTTGTCGCCCTGAAATGCAAGTGCAGGGTGGCTGAGAGGAAGTGGAGGGCTTCAAGGCATGCCTCTGACACAGAGGCCTGCCGACTGCTCCAAAGAAAATATAGACTCACTGTCCTGTTCGAGAAGAGAGCACACATTCAAGCCCAGGTCTCTGCGCCCTATAACAGCATGGCCAAACTCTTTAAAATCTGCAAGGAACTGGCCAATCCAGTTGAAGTCCTCTATCTCCTCTTCCTCTCTCGGCCCCCCTTTGGCCATCTCTCCCTCTCCTCCTCCTTTCTCCTCTTTCTCTCTGACAACACCTGACGAGGTTTCTAGACAAGTCTGATCTATAAAAGTGTTGTCCAAACAAGTGCTCCCCTGCTCCTCCAAAACCATCAATGACCATATTGACATCCTCGCTCCAGCCTTAGCTGATTTCTGTAATCACTCTTTCACCACTCAAACTTTCCCCTCTCCCCTTAAGCACTACTTTGTGCACCCCCTCCTCAAGAAGCCTTCTGCCGATCCTGCCTGCTTGGGAAACTATTGCCCAATCTCCATCACCCCTTTCCTGGGAAAACTCTTGATAAAGCTGGCCATCTCCCAGCTTACTCTCCACACTGAATCTGTTGGTTGTCTCCATGACCATAAGTCTGGCTTCAGAGCTGCCAGAGGCATGGAAACTGCTATATTGAACACCAGTGAAGATCGGCTTGCTAACCTTGATTCCAGCATTCCTTCTATCCTCATCCTCCTTGATCTTTTCTCTGCTTTCCACACGGTCAACCACGCCATCCTGATCAATCTACTCAGTGAGAACCTGGGCATCACGGATCAGGACATGGAATGGCTGACCTCCTTCCTCTTGGACAGCCCATCCCAAGTCCAACTTGGTCCTTCTACCACCTCACCCTCTACTTGTGGTGTTTCCCGGGGGTCTATCATCTCATCCTGGTTTTTCCACCTCTACGTGGCCCCTTTGGCCTACCTGATCTCTACCTTCTCCTTTAACTTTCAGTGTTATGCGGATGACACGCAGCTTTCCTTCATGCTCCCCTCAGCCCCCACTCATTCCTGATTGTCTATCCATGATTGAGGATTGGTGCCCCTCCAACAATCTCTGCCTTAATGTCAATAAGACGGAGATCCTTCTCATTTGGACCCCTGCCTCTGCTTTCCCTTTCTCACTCCAGCCACCTGCCTTAGACCCTCTTCCTTCACCTTTCAGCGAGGCAAAAAACCTTGGTGTCATCTCCGACTCCACTCTTTGTTTCTCTCCTCACATCTCAGACGTCACCAAGAACTCCCACTACCAGCCACACCTCCTCAAATGGACTCTTCCCATTCTCACTTTCCCCCAGAAGCTCACTGTCTCCAGAGCCTTGGATCCCTCTAGGCTGGACTACTGCAACAGCCTCTTTCTCAATCTGCCTTCCTCTACTCTCCACCCTCTGCAACTAATCCAGAACAGGACTGCAAAACATATCTTTGGCCTCTAGCCCAAGGACTGCACCTAGCGCCATGGGGCAGAGATTAATCTCTTGTCTAAGCTCGCCAACACCCTTTTCCAGTCTCCCTTCGTGATAGTGTCTTGTAAAATCCTAAAACAACTATCCTTCTTTGAAGCAACTCTCAGTCAGATCCTCCACTGACATGGAGTTCGGCTTTGCAGCCTCTGTAAACCAACACATCAAATCCTGTGTCTCCACCTCATTCTGGTCTGTGGGTGACTCACAAGGAGGTGGATCTCTTGACAAGTAGTCTGCAGCATTGTCATTCCCTGGCCGGTAGAGTACATTGAAATGGTACTCCATCAGTGTCACCATCCATTTTTCAATCCTCGCCGGTGGTTTGGACGAGGAGCCAGACCTTTTTGGGATTAATGGTTTGTGATTGGTAATTATGGGGCCAGGTCTCCCATAAATATAAAGGTGAAAGTGCCATAGCAGGGCAAGTGCCTCCTGCTCTATCTGCAAATCACGCTGTTCAGCGGCAGACAAAGCCCTGCTAGCAAATGCTACGTGCCTCACCCTTCCACTCTTATCAGACTGAGTGAACCCAACCACTAGCCCAAACAGGGCACAACAGGGCACAACCACCTCTGAAGACTTCTCTGGGTCAAAGAAATGTCATTGTGCAATCAGCTGTAACGGCTGTCTTGATCCCTTCAAATGATGACTGCTCTATGGGTATCCATTTCCACAGAGTGTCTTTCTTTGTAGGCTCCTCAAATGCTCTAACAGTGTTGCAAGGACTACAGTAAGTCACCATTCCTAGAAAACTCTACACCACTGAGACGGTTTCAGGAGGTCTGGCCTCTTTGATATCTTTAACTTTGGCCAGATCAGCAGAGATGCCCCCCTCTTGGAATAAACACCCAAAGAATTCCAGCTTTTTCCATAAAAACTCAAATTTATCAAATTTATCTTTGTGAAGTGTGAGTCGGGAGCAAATCCACTCCAGTACCTTCTCCAAACTCTCCAGATGTTCCACTTCAGACTTTGCAAAGACCAAAATGTCATTGCTGATGTTCAGCACACCAGGAATACCAACCAGCGCACCCCTCACTGATTTCTGATACACCTCAGTGCAGAAGAAACACCAAAGCTGAGGCTCATGTAGCGGTAGAGTTATCAGTGTGTGTGGTAAAGGTCGTATTATATCGAAACTCCGGGTGCAGACCTAGCTGATGGTAACCTGCACTCACGTCCAACTTGGAAATGAATACTGCCTCCTACAGATCTGCAACGATTTCATTGATGGTCAGTGTTATATGCCTCTCCCACTTGATGGCTTTCTTGGGGAGGCGCATGTCTACGCAGATATGAACTGAGTCAGCTTGCAGTGGCTTCCAAGCAACCACAATCGGGGAAACCCATGGGGTGCGATCATCCACCGGCTCTATGATGTCCAGTTAAACTAGGTTGTCAAGTTCCCTTTCAACTTGTTCACTCAGGTGGAATGAAATCCTTTGGTGTTTCAACGGCACCGGTTGCACTGACTCATCTATGTGTAGTCTGATTTGTTCAGATTTCAAACTCCCAGTTCCAGAAAATACCTCTGCAAATGTCTCTATTAGTGTCTGGACATCCTCTTGATATTCTCCAAAAACAAAGCTCACTAATTCCATGTCTCCTGCTGCAGCACAGCTCAAACGCATGTCCCCACTGACCTTTGTGAAAAAAACAACTTGCCTTCATTTTCTTTCCTTCATGGGTGACCTCTGATATGAACATGCTTTCCAGCGGTTGGGGTGTCTTGCCACCAAACGTGAATATTCACACTTTTGCATTACTGAGTGCTGTGGGATCATTGAGGGTAGCATAATGCGACTGGGCCATGACACTGACCGATGCTTCAGTGTCAATGAGGACAGGAACCTCTGTCCCATTAACACCTACTACACATCTTGGCTGGCGTTTTCTCTTTTTGCTGATTTCCCTCACACTCATCATGAAGAAGAAATCTTCCTCAGCATCCTCTTCAGCAAAATATTTAGTCTGTTCCTCAACAGGTTGACTCTGTGCCACTTTGGATGGCAGCCGTCAGCCTTGGGGAGGCTGGATGCTGCCTGGCTGGGCCACGGGATGGTGTGGCTGGTACAGGACCTCTGGATACCCTTGAAAAATGGTTGGAAATCTGTACCTTCCACTTGTGTGTCCCTTTGCCAGACATTCAGTGTCCCTTTGCCAGACAGTCAGTGGAATGCTGCTCTCCTAATGGGTCTGAATGTCTGTTGCCTGCTTATGACACACTAGTTTATTGTTTTCTTGGCAACATCCATTTTGGATACTCTCACGTCTGCCAACTCATGGGATCGGCCCAATTCAACGATGCAGGACAGCTTTATACCAGGCTGTCTCAAAATCTGCTCTCTTATTTTACTGGATGCGAAACTCTGTTTTAGTTGTTGGCGAACAACCTCCTCCTCATTGTTCCATTCAAATGATATCGCCAAGTTTCTCAATCTACCATGAAACGCATCGAGCCATTCATCCTCCTTCTGCTTAGCTGAACACATTATAAAATATTCATAATCCAGGTTCCCCATTGGTGTGAAATATTCCCCTAATAAAGCTTTGGCAGCAACGTACAAGTTATCTGCTGGATGCAATTTTGTGTACTGCCGGAACGGCAGAAAGCACCAGTGATGATTTCATAGCATGATCGTTAATTTCTCCCAGTGCATCAAATTACATTTCTAATCTCTCCATCCAAAAATTCCATCTTGGGACCAAACTGGATGGGGCACCAGACACATCAAACTCCATTAGAGGTGCTAGGGATCTATGTTGTTGGGGTACTGGTACAGATATTGTGGATCACTAAACCCCAGCATAGAATCTCCTCCTATGTGGCCAGGAGAAGGGAGCCGCTGCATGATCCTGACCCGGGAGGGTGTTATAATGAGGGAGGATCACATGGGAGGAGAGGGCTGTCAGGGGGAAGTGGTGACTCCGTTAGGAGGAACATGGTATTCATCCACTTATAATGATGAGATTCCCTGAGTGCCTGAATATCTAATGGCATGCTGTTACTGTGCGGTTCCCTCTCCCAGAACTACCCAAAGTTCAGAACATGAAGACCCTTTTTATAAACATGGAAATGGTAGAATGAGGGATAAGGAAGTTAATATTACAACTTCTAGATGTTAAGAATCTGCCTTCTATCAAGGTCCTAAACTTAAGCGTAAAATATCAATTCCTTTAACAATCACCCCTAAGCCTGAACACTCTCAGTTACCCAATCAGATTGTGTTAACTAATAATAAAACAAACAAGAAAATTATGGAGTTCAAGTCCCATAATGCCCATAGTAGTGAGACGAGGAAGAGGGGCTCAGAGTTAAGGAAGTGTTATGAGCTGTCTAGTTGTACTGAATAGAAAACACCTGAGCGGGACCTTTAAAAACATAAAGGATTTTCAGGTGCAAGAGCAGGTGCAGCAGCAAGAGGAAGCAGAAGCTGAGGGTGTCATTGTGGCGACAGCAGGACGCTGTACCCGAGGCATGATAGATGTCGGGAAGTTGTGTCCATGCAGGGAGCGCACTGCGCAAAGAGATGCCGAGGCAAGCCACGCCGTGTGGGAGAGGAGACCCCAATGCGTTGTGAACAACAATACAATATACATACAATGAACAGAGTGCAGATCTCTACTGTTGATATGTGGTGACAGGGGTCAAACAGTAAACATTTAAACAAAGGCATGAAATGGATATTTACACAACAGTGTTGAAGCATTGGTAACACTGTAATTTCAAGGTTCATCTACACCAAGGTGTTTCTATAGGGGCTGGATGCACCTCTAAACTAACACTGCCTTCATCAGGACGGGGGGACTGTATGATCGTGATGTTCCGAAGGTGCTGTAAAAGGTGAAATGAAATATGGTAAGGGAAGCGCTAAGCTTAAATGATTCTACAAGGTGACAAAATCACTCGGTGTGCCAAAAAGGGTTCATAGATACAGCTTACCTGTGGGATAAGAATGGCCACAGGTGTGCTAATGGGATCATTCTCATCAGTCAAAAAGTCGCAGTGGACTCCAGTTAGTGAACAAAGAATAGGAAGACTTAGTGTTGTCTCCTAATCATTTATTAAAAGAGTACAGCACATCTGAGATGTGCGCAAGTTTGTTATACAGTATAACATCAGGACCGGGGGACTGTATGATCGGGATGTTCCGAAGGTGTTGTAAAAGGTGTAATGCAATATGGTAAGGGAAGCGCTAAGCTCAAATGATTCTACAAGGTGACAAAATCACTCGGTGTGCCAAACAGGGTTCATAGACACAGTTATACAGTATAACAAACTTGCGCACAACTCAGATGTGCTGTACTCTTTAATAAATGAGTCCCCCTGTCCTGATGAAGGCAGTGTTAGTTTAGAGGTGCATCCAGCCCCTATAGAAACACCTTGGTGTAGATGAACCTTGAAATTACAGTGTTACCAATGCTTCAACACTGTTGTGTAAAAAATCCATTTCATGCCTTTGTTTAAATGTTTACTGTTTGACCCCTGTCGCCACATATCGAGAGTAGAGATCTGCACTCTGTTCATTGTATGAGTAATTTCTGACTATATGTCTGTTGTTTTTGTGAGACTCAATATGACTTTTTGGTGTGTAACTTGAAAATCTTTATGCAAAATAGATGTTGCCACATAAAAATAAGAATTTGACATACCTAGGTGCCATACTCCACTATTCTTTTTCTGAGAGTATGGTGATTGCAAAGTAAGGGAGTGCATCAGCTTACAACAACCCATTCACTTGTATCTTTGTTTTCGGATAGCTCACCCTACAAATAACTAAGGTGAGACGGAGGTGGGATATTCACCCATTAGACAGTTATCACAAATCCTCCCTTCTGTAATTGCAGATTCATTATTCAGCACTGGCCACCTACGCATCCATGATTCCAGATCTGAGAGCCTTCCAGACGCCCCCGGGGATATCAGGTGAGCAGTAGGAGAGGGATCCAAAGACAAACAGGGCACAACTCTCCCAGAAAGAGATGACAATTGGGACATAGTTGTAACCCGCATTGTCAGCAGCCAAGAGGTTGCACAAGCAGGAAACAAAGGCTGCCGGAGCCACATCCTCCGTGTGTGAAAAACTGAGGGGGAGAGAACTGTAACCTGCCTTGCCTAAAGCGCAAGACAAACAAGAGAACAATTATCCTTTTGTGGAATATCAATTTGGAAACAAATGTAAATCATTTTGTTAAGCGAGGAAAGAATATGAGAGAAGCAGTTGTTGGTTCAAATCATCTCATTTATGATTCTAGTGTGGAGAGTTTGGAACAAGCTTTACTAAAGAGTACACATTGTGGTAGTAGGAGTTTTAGCCTGGTAGTTGAGTAAACCAGGAAATGGATCAATTGTAGTCATAGCAGGTGAGTGTACCAGGAAAAAGAAGATGATTTAAAGTACTGTGGTTGTGATAAACGTTTGTGGTGGGAAAGAAGTGTTCATTCCATCACCTTGTCTTGTTGAAGTTGAACTGTGGCATTTTAAGAAAGTAATTGTTGAACCATCCTAACTAAAGTGTTTAGTGTAAAGAAGAAGTATGATGTGCTGACAAGTGCTTGGCCTTATGATAAAAGAACACTTGTATTTATGTTTGGAGGAAAAGACTTGTGTTTTACCAAGCAGGAGGATGTGGAAACATTAACAATTACTTTGATTTATAAACAAGCCTTGGAAGAGAGATATTCACTTTGGAAAGTGAAAGGGTGTATTGAATAGAAAAGACTGTGTATGCTGCATTGAGTGGAACTTTGCTATTACCCAGAACTTTCCTGAAACTGAACTGTAGTCCAGATATTCCTGAATAGATCCAGGGAAAGGGAATCCAACCTGTTTATGACTTTGGAGTTTAATTTGATATGTATGTTTGTGAGAGTTACGACAG
The DNA here is from genome assembly GCF_040938575.1 of Ambystoma mexicanum. Lineage (NCBI taxonomy): Eukaryota > Metazoa > Chordata > Amphibia > Caudata > Ambystomatidae > Ambystoma > Ambystoma mexicanum. The sequence goes on from NC_090923.1 coordinate 837,952,399, forward strand.
CCAAATAAACTTGTATAATTTAGTGGTGTATATTAGTGTGAGGGTCAGATATTTGTTGGACGATATTTCATTTTTCTTTAGCCTTAGTTTGTTAGGCAGGGACATCCTTCTTAGGTTAGGGAAAGACAGACGTTTGTCTCACCCCTTTTTATTTTAATAAAATGGCAACTTGTGAGAAAACTATATCTTTGGGACCATCTCGCATTTCTGACCACTCACAGTCCTTCTGCATCATCAGCCATCGCGTGGCATTTTACTCACTCTCCCTTCTTTATTGCATAGTGCTGAGACGTGGTCTCTACCCACACTGAGGGCATGAGCACTCTACGGGGCAGCAGCAGCTCAGAGGGCTGGGGGCACAGCCAGCGTGCCACAGCAAAATGTCCAAACAGGAAGAGTGTGTCCAGGACTAGGTCCTTGAAATGCAGAAAGAAACTGCTTTTTTGTAAAAAAAAAAAAAGAACGTGTGTTGTTTTTTTCTCTCAAAGGCTCACAAGCACTCCTACACAGAGCCGCAACCTCGGTGAGGGTAATGGGCACACCACTGAATGCCCGCTCCACTCGGGTGCCTTTAATCTCCTACACACACCATGAGACACCGGGCAGCACCTTTCCACTACTGGAACGAGCATGCTGTTCACCATCATTCTTGCGGCTTTAGTGGCTTGGGCCGGGCAAAGTCATCGGGTCCTTTGATGTGGTCAGAACTCTCATCCACCAAGTGATCGCCTTGTTGCCAATATAATGAGGCTTCAAGAGCCTCTGAGACAAGGGCACCTGTTTCTTGCTTCGGGCTCCGCTCGTGCATTGGGCGTGCCTTTGTGTGACGCCCCATTTAATCGGCCAATGGAGTGACTTTACACTGCTCGGACCCCTTAAAGGAAACTTACCACAATGTAAAAGCAGGTTTGCACAGACCATTATTTCAAACAACTAGAAAATGCACACAAACAGATGTTTAAAAGCACGCACTAACTACTCCATCAATAAGAAATTTAAAAGGCAGTAGAATGGGGCTTCCCGCTGACACATCCTGTCTGTCCGCCTACACTGATTCACAATGTGCACCACCCCACTGATTTCCAGGAGATGTAGTTTGGCAGCGAAGAACCACGGGATTAATGAAATGCCTCAACAGTAATGCAAAAGAAATGTAAAGCAGGTTTCCACAGACTGTTATTTCAAACAACTAAAAAATGCGCACACACACACACACAGAGGTTTAGGAGCGTGCGTTAATTACAAAATTAATAGGCAATTTAAAAGGCAGTAGAATCATGCATGGCATGTGATCAGGTGGGATGGCTCCTACCTGATTGATGGTGCATCAGAATTGACAGCGACCCTTGGGGAGTTCACAGAAAATTGGGGGTGTAGGGGGAGCTGGAGCAGTATAGTGTGCGCTCACTGGGGCCACAGGCAGGACTATGACAATGGCCCCCTCTATCCATCTCCCCGTCATGAGTAAATAACCTAATCCCATCAGACTTGGTTGTGGCCACAGATCACATTGCAATAATTAGGTTAAAAGACCAGGCTATGGCTGTGTTCCATGTACCACTTGCAAGTACATAACCAGATTCCACTGCCTATGGCAATTGGCTGTGGCCACTGTGCCCCTTGTGACAGTTACGCACAAAGACCCACAACTCCCCACCACTCTTCCATCTCTCTTCTATTATGATATTTCCCCAGCTTTTCCCTATTGCACACTTTTTTTCTGACTCTGTCTTTCGATGTTCCTGCAGCAACCTGGTTGCATTTCCAGCGATTCCTGTGATAAGACAAAAATGATCTGAACGAAAACTGGTGTAACACCACACCCTCCTTTGAGGCACACTTAATTTCCAATCTTTCCACTCACTAATTCACTCTGATACTTCAGTGCCCCATAAAACCTTTCCTTGTACCTACATATTGTAATCTGCGAGAATAGGACTTTCTTGTGGCTTCAGTTTAGTGGGAACCCTACTTCAGTGGGTATCTCAGAGGTGGAGGTGTGCCCACCTCTCATCATAATGCGATAGGTCCTAGCTCTCGCAAGCAAAGGGAATGGCACAATGGTGTATTCCCTTGTATTAATAGCAAGTTTTACGCTTCTGAGATTCAGATCCGCACTTACTTCACCACATTGCAACTACAGACAATCAACACATAACCCGGCACAACAGCACATTGGGAATTTGCACTGAGCCAAAAACCGCACCTAAACTCAGCGAACGGTCCAAACCGAACTGAAGCTGCCAACAGGACATCCCAACTCTCACTTTCCTATTTCCACTACACCCTACTAACCCCCCCAATCCATGCCTTTTTTACACCCCCTTTTCAGATCCGCCAGAACGCCTGGGGACTACTAAGGTGGTGACAGTGCACAGTACAAATAATTTTAACATTAAAATTAACTAGTGGAACATAGCAATTATTCATTTGTGAAAGGGTGTTTTTGAAAATATTCAATGCAATATTGTGGTAGCTGATCTTGGGAGTTTTCAACTGGAAAGCTGGGGGCTATAGTGGTTGGTTAATCAATTCTGGGAGCAAGTAACTAACTAATATGTGTACACTTTCCTTATGCGATGAGATTTTGGGATACTTGGATCAGAATGTTCCCATGATTTGACATACTACTGTTGAGGGACATAATTACTTTAACGTATACACATATTGCACACTCACAAACCTCCTGGGCTGTCTGGACCTAGCTGAAACAGGATCTGTTTGATGGATAAGTTTGATTACCCCAGTATAGTAAAATTGTGCTCTTAATGTCATTAATATGACAACATTAAGGGGCATTTAAAATATAACACTGGAATGGGCGACTGGAAATTCAAGTACAGAAAGTTATGTTTAATTTCTCAGTTTTTCCTTTGTGATACATGTTTATACACATATACATTATTTTTTATTTTCTACCCACTAATTCTTCTACTGGTTAGGGAATGCTTTGTTGAAGCTTTGCACACACACGTGTGATTAACAAATAACATATATATCATGCAGAGATTCCATGTGATATCACTGTTAGAACTGCCTGATGCACCCTGGACTGCCAAAGATCAATGTGTTATGTGCAGCTCCCTTACACTGCAGGATGGGAACTGGGGAACCATGCATTTATCACTGGCCTGTAAAAATAATTATCATCTGCATTCAAGTTCCCAAGCAAGAAACATCAACATTTCTAGTAGTTTGCAAAGTTTTACACTTGCTTTTGTGAAGTGTGTGGAAGTGCAGTTAAGCAAGTGGAATGGGGGTGCATATGTAATTGTATACATTAGTATATAGACCTATGACTAGCATTGTAAATCAACTACAACACTGCCAGGTTAACATACACTGAAAACAATGTGACCAGTGTACCTGAGCTTGGGTGGATTATTATGTGTAGGCGAATGACACAATGGTGTGATCCTGTTAAGGCAGGCCACAAGACCCAACAATAGCGCACACAAGGTAAGCTAGGGTGAATGGCAAGCGATATAAAAGAAGATTTCTGCACATGTATGGTCACTCAAGACCGAAGTACTGTTCAGTGTTACCCTATGTAAAGTACTGCTCTGGAGTTTATACAAAGCTCATGCCATCACCAAATCCTAAATAATACATATATGGTTGCAGAAACTGCAAGGAAGTGGGTGCACACTAACCCAGGCTGGAGTCAGTATTGGGCAATAAAGCAAATAAGGTGCTTGCGTGCCCAACCTTTCCATCCTACTTAGCTGCGTTGTTGGGTGCAGCACACCAGAAGATGTCGGTGACTATTCTGACCAACTCCTTCTTTTCCGCTAAGGAGATAGACCCTATGAGAACGTTTTCATTGCTACAACACAATGCAGGTGTAGAGGTACATAAACGGTTCCTGATGCTGCCCAACTGTAGGGCAATTGTTGATTACGCTGTTGCCACAATGATTAATGCCCATACTACCCTACAGTCGTAGAGTAGTATGGGCATTAAGAAACTTTCATGATGAAGAAGGGCAGGTAGACTGCTTCTGAGGGGCCAAACAATGCCTTCCAAGCACAGCTGCATGGGCCATGGTGAAATGCATAGCCGGAGGTTTGAGCACATCTGCAACCTAACATCATCGGATCCTTGGACAGGCTGGCATATTCTTGGCCAGCATGCTAAGATTGTGGAAGACTCAAAAACTCTCTCATGATAGACGTTGCCTAACAAGTGGGCAGAGATGCTTGGTGTGTCAAACTCACCCTTCATGTCATGCAGAAGGTACCTCATAGACGAGTGCAGGAGCTTGAAAGGGATTGTGGGAAATTCACAACATATGCAACAAAGAAGCTGAGGCACCATTATTGGATAAGTGATGGCCAGGCAATATTCACACTCTCTGACGTGCAAAACCAATTGACACTGGGTAGATAGTACCCAGAGTGCAAGGTCAGGCAGGACACAGAGGTCACCACACTTATTGCCACTGGTGTATCTCTCAATCTAACAGTGATGGAACAATTTACCATGTTCTATTCTGAACCAAAACAAACTGGAACACCAACAAGAATCCATGCATCTGCCGGTGCCTCCCCTTCCCCATAGGAAGTCACGCTCTTGTTGGTAGCACAGCACCAGAAGAGCAACGAAAATATGTGTGACAGAAGTGAAAATGGCACTCTCCTCCTGGCGCACTGCTGAATCCCTGTAGTTGATTCACTTTTCAATATGTGTATGCCATTGTTAATATGATGACAGCCTGAATACATTCTAGTTTCCATTAATAACTGTCATAGGCTGTTTTTCGCAATCAACAGCTATGCGTACTCATTGATGAGACAGTGGAAGTGTCAGCTTTAAGACATCACCAGCTTCAATATTAAGTGCACAAGAAGGCAGATTGGTAACTAAAAAAAGAAGGAGTAGGTCAAGATCATATATGGGCCTCGTTAGGGGTGTGGCGGCCACGGAATGAGCAGTGCCGGTAAGGGGCTGACACCGTTCCTTAAAGGGCCGACACATTACGAGGTCTGCAGCGGGTCCCGCTGAGGATGTCTGGTCAGACCAGGCGTCCTTAGCGGGACCCGCTAGCAGACAGGATGCTACCAATGGGCCCGTCATTAACTATGGGGGCTCAAATGGGAATGGGGATGTACCGGGTACGGGTGAAAGGGATTTACCAGGCCCTCCAAGGTCGGAATGGCCTGGTAAATCCCCTTTTGCAGGACCCGGACCCGAGTTTGGAGGCAGCCATGCCCTTATTAAGGGCATGGCTGCCTCCAAACTCATAATGAGGCCCAATGTGTCTAAGAGCAAAGCCAGTAGATTTCTCCAATAGTCACATCGAAGAAGAGAGAACACATGGGAAAAGTGAGGCTGTGTTTATACAAGAGCATCCTCAACAAGACCGAACATTTGGAGTGACATCTCACCATGAGGATACACAACATCCTGGTGAATCTAAATGGATCAAAGTGGTACTGAAAACCAGATCTATTTGGAGGTTTGTGCCAACTTCGGTTGTGATAGGAATCTTGTTCTATAACAACATTTTCCACTATGTAGATCTCAGACGATCGAAGTACCTCAGTTGTGGTGTGAGTCTGGCTGTGGGGGGTTTTCAACAGGTGATCCATAGCTAATCTATGGTAATCATTAGCATGAGTGATGACATCCACTTATGTGCTGCATTGGAATGTAACCACACGACAAATGGCCTTACAGTGAGGCTAAAAGACTGTTGAATAACTCTGCATTTAAATAAATGTGAGTTCTTGCACCAATGCTGGAATTTTTCTGCATGTTCTCCCAACAGAGAAAATGCCAGTAGATCCTCTCCCTCTTTTGGCGGAATTCAACAAGGTTTTCTGCATTGTTTCGAGATCATACTGTTCCTTGACAGAGAAGTATCGATAATCTTTTCAAAATGGGTGAGGTCCCAAACCGCTTCTTCCCTCCACTTAGAGGTTAGAAGAATCCCCTTCAGCCTAAGAAATTGAAATATTTCCATCTTTTCCCCTCCCAGCATGTCCCAGCATGTCCCAAACCTCTTCAAACTCTTTGAATTGTTCATTCCTATCCAGCTCCCCTGTCGGACCAATTCTGCACCCCCCTAAAACCTCTATTCCCTAGTGAGAACGGGTGTTCCCACAGAGAACCCAAAGGAGAAGGCCAGGGGGACAGATCCCTGTCCATCTTGTTGTTTTTCCACAGAGTCCAAAGTTCGGGCGATCTCAGACATCTTGTCGGAAGAGCCTATAGGGCGCGATAAATAGTCCCTTATCTATTTTGGGTAGGTAACACAGTCCTCCAATTAAGTTCAGAACATCCTCAACTCCTCAGACATATGTTCAAGCATCACTGTAATTTGAGCCGCTTTATAATATAGAACACAACTGGGAAACCCAAACCAGCCCTGTTCTTTTGGTTGACTGAGGATCTTGCATGCTATGCGTGGTCTCTTTTTCTGCCAAACAAACCTGAGGCACATATGATCTATCTCCTTAAAGTACCCCTCCGGAAGTACAGTTGGAAGCATCTGAAAGAAAAATAAGAGGCGGGGAAGCATGGTCATTTTAATCACAATCATCCTCCCCACAAGCGATAGAGTGAGTTCCGACCACTTTTTCAGATCGCTCTTCAGCACCGAAACCAGAGGTGGGTAGTTAACCCTATACAGATCTCGAAGGTCTTTGGTAATCTCCAAGCGCAGTTAGGTTATCTTGTCCTGCACCCAAGTTAACTTGCCATTGTAAGACTGGTAGAAGACTGTGTGAGCCTCTCCCCAATAGGAAGGATGGAGGGCTTGGCACAATTAATTTTCAGTCCTGCCAGAGAACCATATTCCTGTAATACCTTCATGAGTTCCCCAAGAGAAGCCCCCGGATCAGTGATATAACACATCATCCGCTGCAAAAAGAGAAACCTTAAACTCTGCTTCTTCACAGGAGATATCCTGAATCAATTTGTTAGTCCTTGATATTGCTGCCAGCGGCTCAATTACCATGGCAAAGAGGAGAGGGACTGGGGGCAACCCTGTCCAGTACTTTGATGAAGAGGGAACTCCTCCGACATTACCCCATTGACTGTCACCCTTGCCAATGGGTCTTTGTAAAATGCCTTCATCCAAGCCCAGAAGTTCCCCCCAAACGTGAACCGCAGCAGCACTTCATTGAGGAAGTTCCACTCCACCTTGTCAAAGTCCTTCGCAGAGTCCAACAACACCATATAAGCGTCCTACAAGCATTTTTGTGTCTGATATATAACGTTCAATGTTTTCCTAATATTGTCCACTCCCTGTCTCCCACTGACAAAGCCCTCCTTATCTGCATGGATAAGAGAGAGGAGGTGTTTAGCCAACGTATTCGCTGAATATTTTGCCAGAATCTTGATGTCTGTTTTAAGCCATGAGATCGGCCCATAGGATGAACATTTCACAGGATCTTTACCCTCCTATAGAATCCCTGTGTTCAGGGCCAGAAGCATTGTTTTCAGCATTGGATTCCAGTTTAACACCTCAGGTTGCGAGCCACAGTGGAGCGGAACATTTTTGTAAAATCTCACTGCAAAACCATTCTCCCAGAGTGACTTGTCACTCTTCATTTCCTTAATGGTAGAGAGCACTTCCTCATGCCTCCAACACCTGCCCCTCAACAGTCAGTATCCCCGCGAGGTCAATGCCCTGTAGGAAATCTCAACACCATCTCTGGAACATTTCGACTCATAGAGAGTAGCGTAGAAATGACAAAACTCTTTCAAGATCTATCTGTTGCTTTTCAGCCGGAACCCCTCATCAGTCTCCAGAGTGAGGAGTTTGTTGGCTTTCTTCCCTTTCTCATAATACAATTGCTTTAGGTATTTTAGTGCTCATTCTTCTTATGGGCAAGAAGAGCATTGAGTTCACCTTACACTTCTGCAATTCCTTAAGCATCTCCACCTTGACATTTGTATCCAATCCCCCCTCGGTTGCAGTTTTTTAATCCTCCCCATCAATGCCGGCTCTTGTTTAACTCTGTCCCTCTAAGCTCAGGAGCCTACCCCTATCAGTAGACCCTGAATAGTCACTTTGAAGCCTTCCCCTAGATTCCCCTAGATTATCAGTACTCACTTCCCTATTATCATTAATCAAGAAGTATTCCTGAATCCCCTTAAGGAGGGATTCTCCCACTCCTGCCATCTTAAGGAGGTATTCGTTGCAGAGCCACCTCCCCCTCTGGGCGACTTCCCTAACTCCCACCTCAGCTATCATCTTCTCATGGTCGGACCATAGGATTGCTCTGGTCTCCTTATCTTTGACTGAGGGGAGAACACCCAAATCACCAGGAGTAGGTCAATAGTTGAGAAAGAGGTGTGTACCTCTGAGTAATATGGGTACAGGCCTGGGGAGGCTCCCCACCTCCCCCCTCATGTGTCACATGCCCATACCTCCCACACATCAACTAGTCCCATCCTCTCATTGGTCTCTCTGAGTCCCTAATCTATCTGATTCTACCTCCCCCACCCTTTGGTTCTCAATCTTTCAGTTTGCGGACTAAAGACCATGTTAAAATCTACACCTACTATTAATATTCCATTGACAAATATTTGTAAGCGCAGGCTCACCTCCTCCCATAAAAGCCCCTGCCCCATATCCGGGCAATAGACAGATGTCAGCGTCAATTTGACTCCCTGAAATAGGCCCCTGAAGAAGAGAAAACACCCCTCTCCATCACGCTCAGTAACCTCAACCATAAAGCCACAGTCTGCCCCCACCATATGGCCACCCCAATGTGTTTCTCTGTGCCAGAGGAGAAGTAAACCTTGGAGACCCTCCCTCCTCAGTGGAGCAATTCCTCTCCCTTAATGACGTGGGTCTCCTGAAGATTCCAAGTGATTTGCCCGCGGCTGAAACTACCGCGGGCAAAACGTTTGCATGAGAAAGGTGCGAACTACCAAAAGTTTGCACCTTTCTCATGCGAACACACATACATTCTCACACCCACACACACCCATAACAACCCCCCCACCCACACCCTCAGCACACCCCCACCCACCCCCCAAACATAAACAAACCCCACTTACCTTCATCTTCACGCTGGGTTCCTGCAGCGCCAGTTCCCTTTCACTTCCATAATTGGGAACCGGCGCTTCAGGGTCCTTTTCTTTTCTTTTTTAAAGTAGAGTGAGCAGGGTGATGTGGGGGACAACCCTGCAGCCCGCGTTTTTTTTTTTTAAACGGAAGGCTGCGGGGGTGCCCCCGCAGCCCCCGCTCATTATACCATAAAGTATTAGTGAGCGGGGCGATGCGGAGGACACCCCCGCAGCCCCCATTTTTTTTTACAATGCTACCACCAACGGTATTGAACTTTTGGTGTTCGAACCTTTGGTGGTAGCATTTTTAGAACTTTTGGTCGTTGCGACCATTTTTTTTCAGTACAATTAACCTAAACCCTCCTGAAGAAACAGAAAGTCAAGATTCGAGCTCTTAAATCCCTCTTCACCAGTGATCTCTTAAATGGTTGATGAAGGCCTCTTACATTCAACATCTCCACCCTAAAGACATTCCATCCTCTACTGTCCTGATCTGGTAAAGCTTCTGATAAACACCACCTCACACAGTGTGCAGCCTCCCAATCGGTCTCAGCCACTTATACTTGTCTTGCTTGGCATCCCAGGGCAGGACAACACAGAGACACAAGGATGGGGTAAGACAAAGACAAGACATAAATGATTCCCAAGATCCCCACCCAACAAGATTATGGGCCCCACACCCTTCTTTCCATACCACAAGATGTTCAGCCTCTCTCCCACCCACTATGAAAGAGGAATGAACCAACAACACCTCGCCCCCCGACCGTATCAGTAAACTATCTTAACAGAACACTGAAACATCAATAATCCCTGCAGCCTCCCTTAACTCCCTCCCCAACACCACCAACCCAAGAGGGTGAAACCCAAGAACAACAACAAAAATTCTTCTGCACACCCAAGAACCACCCCAGTATGCCCCCTAGATGCCTCACCCTCCCTGTACTTCCAACGGATGTGAGCCCTTAAACCCCCTGACCCCCTCCATAACACCCTCAATGCCCAGTCCCAACATGCAACAATATGGCCCCAGCAATCTCAGGTGGGCCCCTTTCTTGATGAGGAAGTGTTGAGAATCCTACACTTCTGTGCTACCTGAATTCTGCGATGCTCAGATTTCCCTGTCTCTCTTGAGTTATTCTCCTCCTCTAGTCAGTTCCTTTGTAGCTCTCTGGATTCCATCCTCTGTAACCGGCTGGTATTGCATGCTTTCACATTCAAAGCACATAGCAAAAGGATAACCCCATCTGTACTGTGCCCCTTAGTTTTGTAGCCTCTGCGTGAGTGGAGTGAACATCTTCTGTAGCATCAACGTTTAGGATGAAAGGTCCTGTTAAATCGTCACCTTGGAATCACAAAATTCACAAAATTCAAAGGACCCCATAACACCGCCTTTTCCAGGATCCTGGTCTTGTCGGCATAATAGTTGAATCTGACCAACACTGAGCATGGGCACCTACCCCCCCCTGTTTGCTGAGCCCTATCAATAACAATGCTAGGGCCACTCCACTCCGCAAGGACCACCAGAATTATATCTTGGATCACCTTCATGAGATCCCCTGAAGATTCACCATCTTATTCTTGTATTCCCAAAAATCTCAAGTTATTACATCTCTCACGGTTCTCGATATCATCAACCTTAAGACACAACTCCTTTTCCTGCCCTCCTACCTCTGAGATCCTCATATCTTGCTGGGTTTCCAAGATCTCCACGGAGGACCGATTTGTTTCCAGCCCCACCAGCCTTTCTTCCAAACCTTCCATCTTTGTGGACAACTCTGCAACTTTAGCGCTGATGTCGGACTTCATACCCCTGATTTCCCCCAACATCGTTTAAATGTCACTTTCAATGGTGCCCACCTTGACATAGAGGGTCTCACCTTCCAGGTCTCCTTTCAGCTTCTCTATCTCCTTCTGTTCCTGGTACTTATATGCTCTAAATATTTCTTTCTAGCTCATCCACCCTTCTCCTTCAGGGTACAGATATGACCCATAGACTACTCATTTTCCCTGTGCCCCCAAACATCAGGTCAAAGGGGAGCCTGGATCTTCATTAGCTATCTTGCAGTCACCCTTCCACTTCGCAATACCACTATGGCTGCCCATACCACTTTTCCTACAGGCTTTGCTCACACCATGAGCTGGAGGCTGGTTCTGCACCGCAGGGGTGGGTACCTGGTGCATTGAGGGGAGTGAAGGTTCCCAGAGTATCTTTCGCACCCATTCTGCTTCAAAAAAGCCACCTGGCAAGGGTGTCCACTGCCTCTCCCCTGTTTGTCTAATGGGACTGCACTGATATTACCGGTACATAGCTTTCCTTGGTCCCCAGGGGCAACCACTGAGCCCTGAATGGGCCCCAAACCGTTGCGTCTCCTCCCAGGTCCTTTCAGTACCTTCTCCTGTAGGTAGCCTTTATCAATAGCTGGATAAAGCATTAGCCAATTGGGGTATTGTGCAAGGAAGGCACTGCCCGGAGGCGTATTTGAAAAACCAATGTGGTACACACTCAGGAAGTGGCAGAATAAAATGTAAGAAATACCCTTGCCTGACTGTACCTCTTTTAGTAATTCAGTTATTGGTGTCTTATCAACAAGCAATTTGTACTCCATTCAGTTCACAACAACCAATGATCAAAGTGAACGGGAACTAATGAAAACTGAGTTCCCCTACTTTTTAAAACCATTTCCACATTTCCAGTAACAGTTATTCTTTCTGTCAAAGGATACCTCTTTTATTAGCTAATAATTTCATTTAAGCTAATAGCTTCACTTGGGCCACTGCTGAACTGATAAGCAGCAGTAAAACAGTATGTACAACCTTGAAATGTTCTCCTTCCTAGCACCTCTATTAGTATATATGGGACTAAAGGGACAGCTTGCAATACACAAAAGAGTAATATTTTGGGAAGTATGCTGTACAAGTGGGGGAGCACATATTCATCACAATATGCATCTATTTTCTTCTTCTTAAAAACCCTGGCGCACCTTTGATGCTCAAAACAGTGTATTTCTCGATTATTTGTTTGCTTCTGCTATTGTTTGCCCTGATAGCATTTTCTGCTGATTCAAAGGTGTATGCATGTATTTATGTACTGTTCACTGAAACACACTTTTATAGAAACACTTTGGGGTCATTATCAGCATCTAAGAATCATCTTCCAGAGCTTTTACAAAGTAAGGAGATTTGACAAATTACGCCATATTAAAGTGTCAGTACTTTGAGGCTCATTACGAGTTTGCTGCTATACAGTCAAAGTGGCGATAAATCTGGTTACCGGCCCTTTTACTATTCCGATGAATTACGAGTTGGCGGCAATACCATTTCTGGTATTTCTGGTGCTTGTAGTACCAGCTCCAGAAATACTATGCCTGTTAAAATCGGCAACAGAATATCCGACGGTGGACCAACCAGCACTGGTATTACTGGCATGGCGGTATTACCGGACGATTACGAGTCGGGAAATGGTGGTAGCTCTGCTGTCTTTTGCCGGTAATACAGCTAAAAACAAGGCAGAGATACAAACACCCGAAAGCAGTCTGTAAATTCATACAAGTGATGGAAATGAGGCCACATGTGCACCCAATGCACCCAGATGCACCCAATGCACCCGGGAAGAGAACAAAAGGGCCACACCTCCCCTAAACACACATCACACTTTCCCTACGCCACCATGCTACCACTGGTGTCTGTCAGCATTGACATGCAGCTGCTCAAGGCCAACTTAGAGCTGCAGGGGCCAGAGGACCACCACAGGGAACATGAGGCAGAGAAGAGGAAGAGGATGATGACACCACCTAAAGCGTGCGCCCATACCCCAGTAAAGGGCCTCACCAAGAACCCTCACTGACAGCCAGAGCCTCACCCTGTTCCACCACAACAGGGAGACTTTTGCAGATTTGCTGAACCACATCCACGACAACATAGGGAGCAAAATTACCATCAGGACAGCCATACCACCGCTGGTAAAGCTGGTGTCGGTGCTGCACTTCCTTGCCACCGGCACATATCAGCACACTGTCAGCCAACTGCATGGCATCTCGCAGCCTGATTTCACTAAAGTGCTGTCAGGTGCTGGACACACTCCTGCACCATATGGGACAGCACATTTCACTTCCCACCACCCTGGAACAAGTGAAGGCAATGGAGGCAAGAATTTACGCCATGGCACACATGCCTCATGTGGTAGCAGCCATTGACTGTATCGGAGGAGGTCTACAGGAACTGGAAGCAGTTGCTCAATGTCCAGGCAACCTGTGATGCAGACTTCACCATCACCCACTGCTGTGCCCACTTCCCTGGATCATGGAACTTTGGAATAGCACGCTGCCGGCATACACAGAGGGGCACACACATGTGCTTACTAAGGTGCCGGCTTCCCAGGCACTCTCTGACTCTCTTGCAGACTTTTTCTACTCAGAAGATAATTAATATTTGTGTGAATATTCTGGATTCTAATGTTTCTCAGCCTACTCCCTCCTTATCTGTCCCATTTGCTATATCTAAGTCTGAGAATTCTTTTATACTTTTTCTCCTGTGGTGGAAGATGAAGTCCTTCAGGTTATTAACACACTTAGAGTTACTTCTCCACTTGATCCCATTCCTCTTTGGGTGATAAAACCTATTGGACCAGAACGGGCACCATTCCTCACTAGAGAAGTTAACTATTCTTTGGAGGTCGGTGTCATTCCTGCACCTTTAATACACGCTGTGGTCTCCCCTTTGTTGAAAAAGGTTTCTCTCGATCCTGCTATTCCAGCAGATTTTCATCCCATTTCACTGCAGATCTTTTTGAGGAAAACCCTTAAAGCCAGAGTTGCACCTCAAATTAGGGACTTTCTTGAAACCCACTCCATTCTTGACCTATTTCAATGGGGCTTCTGCCCTTCAACGGCCAGTGAATCGGTTTTGGTTTATGTTATCAATGATCTCACTTTAATCCTGGGTAACGGAACAGTGGGTGTGCTCCTTCTGCTGGGTCTTTCTGCAGTGTTTGACACTATTGAACATGTCATTCTGTGTCAACATCTAGGAGGAGATTGGAATTGGGGGCTCCGTTTTGAGATGGTTTCAGTCTTTCCTTTCTGACTGCATGTAATCTCTTTCTCTTCCTCCTTTTTCTTCCCGTCTTTCTCCTCTCACCTGTGGTGTTCCGTTGGGCACTGCTATCTCTCCCCTTATATTCAATATCTATGTGTTGCCTCTTTCCAAACTTATTTATGTTAATGGCTGTCGTTTTTTCTCTTAGATAGATGATACTCTGTTTATGCTGCTTATCGATCATGATCAAGAGTCAACAGCCATTCGCCTTAGAAATTGCTTGTCTGACATAGGTGACTGGATGCAACAGAACTGGCTCAAGCGTAATGCATGTAAAACACAGGTCATGGGTGTGGATTCATTGAAGTCTTACCCTTGGTCCATGGAGTTTTGGACTTCTTCTTTGGGGCATCTCCCTGTCCCAGTTAGCACTGTAAAAAGCCTACGCTTTAAAATGCTATCCTCACTTTCTGTCCCGGCCACCTTTCGAGGAATGGTGGTTTCTACTTCAGTAAAGGGAATATTAGATTTCTGTAATCCCACCCTGTTTGCACAACCTAAAATTCTTATCCAACGTTAGCAGCTAGTACAAAACTCAGCAGCTCTGCTGGATATGGGGCTCCCTAAATTCGCCCGGACCTTTGCTGTGCTTCGAAAGTTATGTTGGCTGCTGATGGAATGCCATATTAAATAAAAAATGGTGTGTTTGGTCCATCGGGCATACTATGGACGTGTACCCATTCATCTCTGTTACAAAATTAGGCGATATTGCCCCCTCGAAACCTCTGTTCCGCCAACCAGCTTCTGCTACAAGTTCCTCGCTTTCATAAATCAACTGTGTGCGGCAGAGCTTTTTTTAGTTGCTGCTCCAGCTCTATGGAACTCTCTTCCGATTCACCTTCAGTCTATTGTTGCTCATTTATCTTTCAGAAAAGCCTTGAAAACTTTTCGTTTTAATCTTTCAGTTCTTTTTCTTACGTTTCTGTCTTCCCTCTGGTTTGCATTGTTCTTTCTCTTCTGAAGCTATGACCTTTTTAGCACCGGGACACCTTCGTGTCACAGCAGTGCTGTGCACGTTTTTAGAACATAACCGAGGCCAACAGACCTAGATATTGGGTGAGTATATGTTCCATCACACTAATCTTGCTGTACAGGTGACATGCAATGGGGGGAACCCACACATAGATAGTTTATGCCCTGACAAGGCCCTGTACATTCAGGACCCACCCACACACCCAACACATGACAGGCTGCAACCCACAGGAGTAGGACATGATCCACTATGTAGCAGTAGATGGCAAAGCCATGCTTCCCCAACAGGCCAGCCACACACAGAGTGGACTACAGACACCAGAATGCAAAATCACACATCTCACAACATGCATGGGCTGGAAACGTTGGGGCTGGCACACTTAGATGTGTTCAAGTATGTTGAAAGTGGTGTCCCAAGAGCCAGGGAAAAAGGGCAGAGATGTTAGTTGGCAACACAACCAATGACCAAGGTTACAGTACATTCAAAGTAAAAGCACATTGTACAAAACTACACAAGGAGATTAGTTGCTCCAAAGGCATTCTGAAATTCTGTATAGCATGCCCACCCAAGACACACTTTTTGTGAGCTGGGAGGGTGGGGGGGAGTGACTAGGTGTAGGGCCCACAAACACCAATGTAGCTCCTGGGGTACCTGTAATATAAAGGTCTTAAGCACACTGCCTTACGTGGAATTCCATTCTACGAAACTGCAACTGAGGGACATGCCACCGGCATTTGACATGGCAGGTACTCAGGTCCCCATGTATATGAATCCATCATGGAATCCATCATGGAATTCACACAGACTCCGATCAGGAACTATGCATGGGAGCAATGCACATGCCCAAATCAGCCAGCAAGGCATGCTGCCCTGTCAATCATTGCCCATGAAAGCAACAAATGATGTTGGCTGTGAGCTGTGTGCAAGATGTACCATGACAGACTGAACACCGCCACCCCCTCCCGAGTAGTTGACTCCACATGCAAGGACCAGAATGTGAAATAGCATTGTGCGATGACACATGGGACGTGCGTGCCGACTGTCCATCGGGATGCTGCTGTTAGAGGCAATGCATCCACAGATCATCATGATTGACACCTATGTCTTTTCCCACAGGTGCTGGCATATAACCGGGCACATGTCCAGACTAGTATGTCTGTTGAGTGCAACATTTGCCTGTGGAAGGCTTGTTTCGGATGTTTACACCGGTCTGAGTGTGCGCTCATGTATAGGCCCGACATGGTGGGCCAAATTGTGCTTGCATATGCAATATTGCACAACATCTGCATTTGGCAGAACATTCCCCTGCCCCTGGATTTGAACATGTCACCCCAAGAGGATGAGGATGCACACATTGAGCGGGTAGAGGCCAGGGGCAGGCACCTGGCTTGCCAGGAACAGATTTTTTTTTAAAAGTCATCACATTGCACTCGCCTTGAACCTTTGTAAAGATTTCTGTCTCACATCAACACTTGCACACAATAGGGAATGTCATGTCATTGCTTCAAGTGAAAATGATTTTTATGTAGCAACGTGGAATGTGATATGTGGAACGACCTTCACCAGAACAGCATCTCCTCCGTCAAAACCCATGCTCGAAACACCCTCCTCAAAACCCACCCTCAAAACACCCTCCCCAAAAAGCCATCCCCAAAACACCCTGCCCAAACACACACCCTCAAAACACCCCAAAAATCACATTCAAAACACCTTCTCCAACACACACACCCTCCAAACACCCTTTCAGTGTACAACTGTCACTTTATGTGCCTCTTGGTCATGGGGCTTTTCTCTGGGTCCTTGCCAGTGAGGAGGTGCTGTGAGTGGCACCTTGGGGTACCAGGTAGGGATTCATCTGTGGTTGTTACAGAGGTGGAGGGCCCTGACTTCTGTGCCCGCATGAACTGTAGGATTAGTTGCATGCATTGGTGCAGGGTCATAGTGGAGGCAGAGGTAGCCTCCATGTGCTCCTGCACCCTCTGTCGCATTGCAGTGATGGCAGCGAGTGACCGGGCCATCCTGCATCAGCAATCCTGCATGCATTCATGCATGGCCCACATCTCCTGCAGCTGCTGGCACACCAAATCCTCGATGGATGCCTGCCACTCCTCAATCGCATGCAGGCGTGCCCTCATGGTCAACACATTGTGCACCGTCAGAGGTGGTGGGCTGTGTGGAGGGCCAGGGCTGAAGCATGGAGATGGACCTCACAATCCCGTGCTCTACCTTATCCTGTTATCTTCATCTGTGGTGTCCACATGGGCCCTGCCTTTGATGTCAAGGAGGGCTTGCTGGAACCCAGGCCTCTTCAGGACACAGGAGGGGCGGCGGCACTGTGTCCCATGACAGGTTCTGGCTGTGGCATAGCAATGGGGGCTTTAGCAACTGCTGTGTCACCTAACTGGTTGGTGATCCCCAGACATGCCAGTGTGTCCACAGTGGTGGTAGGTGGAGGAGATGGCCAGGCATCCCTGCCCTGCTGTCGGCACCTGGAGGCAAGGGATCTGGCCTGTGCTGGGGTGGGGGTACCTTTTGTGCCTGCAGTGGAGGGTCCGACCTCACCACTGTCCGTGGACTGCTCCTGTTGGGAATAGAATAACATGCTGTTAGTCATCTAGCAGTCATGTCTACGCACTTGCATTACACTCATGCAACATTGTGTGTGTCCAAGAGATGCACATTTCCTGTGGTTGGCTTGGGTGGTATCTCTCCAATGAGTGCTGCTACTACTAGGTGGTGGTAGTGCCTGCTGAGGGTGTAAATGGTGCATGAATGTATACATTGCCTGTTGGTCTGCCAAGGTGGCTTGTTGTTATGGGCGGGGTGAGGCTTCACTTTATGACATGGATTATCTTGTCACACATGGGTGCTTTTCATGTGTACGTGTTGGCATGCACGTTTCGACTACAGTGCATGTGTATTGCTATTTTTCCCTAACTCCCCTGGCACGTGTGTGTGTGCTCACTGGCCATTTGCTGTGACCGCCATGTGTTCAACCATTCTGATGCCCATTTTGTGCATCTCTGCTGGGGGACGTATCCTTTTGGGCACTACATCCACATGTGCGGGGTGTCAGATGTACTTATTGCCGTAGCTCCCTGCTCCAGACTCCGTTCTCCCTATCCCCTCGATGCCATCCATTTGGAGGATGGAGCTGGCCGTCTCCTACCAGGGCATGAGGTCGAGAGGTTCCACAATGCATCCTCCTGTGCCAGTGTTCTGGCCCTCGTGTGTCTGGCTATGAGGCCTCCCTCCTGTGTCTAGCTATGAGGCTATGGACACTTGCCTTTTAGTCATCCCACCGTACCCGACAGTCCCTGACACTATGGGGTACAGTTCCCACTGCCGTCACCCTTGCCTCTATGGTGACCGGTTTGGCTGACTTTCTCCGGGAAGAGGTTGAATGCTCCACCACTGCATCTGCCAATGCAGTCAGCTCTGCCTCTGTAAATGTTGGCTTCAGGAGCAGGAGATCTGGCAGACAGGCCTTTCTTTCCTGTGCCATTATGTTGCCACAACTTTGGGGACTGGATTCCAGCATGAAATTGATGATTCAGGGTGGATTGAGTTTTTGAAGATGGCCGCTGCCGAGCGTCCCATTCCAGTGATGACACTATTTCCGATGCCAGAAATACCGACGGTATGGTGTCAGAAAAGGTATTACCAGCATTATTTTGCTTGTATTACCGGCTGGTGGCCGTTGACAGCTGTAATAACACCAGCCGGTATAACTGTTTCTGGTGGGGGTGTGTGCGCTAGCCCGATGACTCGCAATACAATGGTAATTCCACTGTTCACCCCGCCAGTAACGGTAACACCTATGGACCGATATTAATGCCGTTTTACCAGCAAACTCATAATGAGCCCCCTTCTCTCCTCCAACTCAATTGGATTTTTAGGAAAATATAGAGATCATTGTTTGACATTGTAACTCTTATACATTGAAAGAAGACAAATCAAAAAGGTTTTGACACAGAGAGCAACATTTTAAAAGCAATGACCCCATTCGCTTGCCAGTCTCGCAACCAGCCTTTTCGCATGTGTATTGTTGCATTCGACTGCCCCTTGACACCCACCTCTGAGGGGCTGACAGTGCCACTAACTTTTTGTTGCACTTCTACCACTGACAAAAACTACACCAAGCAGCAGGAAGACCTAATAAATATGGATATAACAGAGAAATACTAAAGCTTAATCTTGAGGGGAAAAGGGTGAGTTGTAGGATGTTTCTTAAGTAAGCTCGAGAGAAGAAAAAGAAGTGGCTTTAGAGCAGGACATTGAAGAGGAGGACAAGCTTAGAGGTGGATTCCACATCAAGTAGTCAGAGTCTGGTGCTGTTGGCTGAGCTCACTGTTTCTAATGTCGGTCATGTTGGACAGTCATTTGTAAATAATAACAGCTTGTGTTGTCAAAAGGAAAGGGAACAAGGAAATGAGAACAGGGACAAACGTCTGAGCTCACTGTTACTTAAACAAACCGCCTTTGTTCAAATCACAGCCAAGACATGTGGGCGTCTGCAGATGAGGCAAGGGTGTAGAGAGGCCTGCCTTGGCACAGGTATCGGCATGTACCATTTGACCCTGAAGCATATCACAGGAAGGTTGCTTTCATGTGGGTACTTGGTGACAGGTTGTTGCACACTCTGACATGCAGGGCTTTAATGCTCCTTTCCCCAGGCTGCTGTATTTACCCACTGCTGCATCAAACTTCAATTTCGGGGGAAAATGTGTCCATGCAACTATTTAGGGAGATCATTGAAAGTAATAGTACTACGGTGACACCGTGTCAGATTCACCCAACTGACAATTAAAACCCTCTGCTACCCGAAGACCTTCCCTATTGGATCCCAGATTCATTGGCAGACACACAGAAGTAATTCCAACCCCACCAATGACTGGGTTTCACTAGAATTAGAAGTCTGGGGATTCAGATGTCTGTAGCGGTATCCAGTTAAATTGTCGAATGCACATTTTCGAATGCCTTTGTGTTTTTTTTATTTTATATGTTTTTTTCAGTTTAAAAACTGAACCCCCCAAATAAAAAAAATAAATAAAAAAAACATTAAAGTGTTTTTTTTCGGCATATTTGTATCGAGAAAAAGGCATTCGAAAATGTGACATTCGAAACAGTCACTATAAACCGTCTGTAGCAAATACAGCTCCGGAATTGGTTCATCATAAGGCTTCCTGTCCTGGTCGTTCCTTTTATATTCTGCTATTTGAAGTCCAACTGTTTTTTTTTTATTATTAGGAAAGACCCCTAAACACTGCATACAGTATTGGGTTCTTAAATTAAAACGTAACTCTAATCTCATGGTAAGCTAACACTATGGAGATACTGATTCACGCTCCTCAAGTAGATCAACTGTTATTGTTGTCACCTTTTGTTCATGATTTCAGGCTCTGTGTGAGAATCTGATCCTCCTTAGGTAATCTCCAGGGCAGTGCATGACACAAATGGACAAAGCCAGTGCTTGGATCTGGAGTGCCAGCCGTGCACGTGGATCTATCTCCCCTTTTTCAGTCCCCTTTGCAGCCCAGTTGCTCCAGGTGGGTGCAGGCACGTGGTGAGGTCCAGCTGCCTGATTATCTGTGATTGCCTTATATAATACCGCTCCCAAAACAACAACAAAACGACTAACCGTCTCAACCAAGTCCTCATGCCACATTGAACCATCGACCGTCCAGAGCGCGTAGTCCTTAAATTGGGTACACGGGTGGACCTGCTGGGTGGGACGGCAACCGCCTGCAGAGCTGTAATATGCCGGTCCAGAAACAACGGCGCCGGTAAGCTTACCGGCGCCGTTGTTTCCAGACTGGCATATTTGTAATGAGGCCCAATTTCATTTTTAAGTATTAGGGCTCCCCTTAACCCCATGATGTGTGCACGTGTGAATGTATGGTGAACGGGTGCACACTTAAATGTATGGGTGGGTGCCTGTGTGTGTGTGCCTGTATGGTGAAAGGGTGCACACTTAAATGTACGGGTGGCTGCCTGGGTGTGAATGTATGGTGAAAGGGTGCACACTTAAATGTATGGATGGCTGGGTGTGTGTGTGTGTATATGGTGATTGGTGTGTGTGCTTGCGTTCAGGGGCGCAACAAAACCTACATTTCAGGGGGCTAACCTTTCAAATGTTGGGAGAGGCGCAAATTTCATGGGCGGTGGGGGAGGGGCAAACTTATTTGTTTGGGGGCATCTAATTTCTTTACTCATTCTAATAAGACTATTCTAGTGCAGCTTCAATGTTACAAGCAGTTAACTCTCTCCTTTAAGGTTGAAAGCACCCACTTATGGACTGCTGTGAGAATGAGTGGTCTCCTGTTCCCTCTCTACCCTTCCAATCACTCCCCTGGCATGCAAGTATTAAACCCACATCACGATTTCAATTGCATAAAACATTTGCCATTTGAAAGCAGGTACTAACAGTGAAATACTTTATGTAAGTATTAGCTGGGCTCTTGTTAACAGCGAAACCCAGGTGCCATTTAACATCTGTGCCCTGTTCTGTCTGGCAACTGCTCTAAAGGTCAGCCAGGTCGAGTCAACAAACATAGCCCAAAGTTTCAGGGGGATTGCTGAATACCAGTCAACTCAATGGTGTTGCACGAATACTTGTATTTAATGTCTTGATTACTCATTACTACTAGCCCTATTCTTCCTCATCCCAGTGTGCATGAGAAAGTACTTGTGTATAAGGCACTCTGCCTCATACACAAGTACTGGGATGAGGTAGAGGTACATGGAGGTAATGCCTGACTTAGCTACCTGTACTCTTCATTACTCCTAGGCCCACTCTTCCTCATCCCAGTACTTACCTATGATGCAAAGAGCCTCATACGTAAACTCTGGGACAAGGAAGAGTGACATGGAGGTAATTCTGGGCCAAGGAGCTTATTTTGGAGGTTGGGTTAGGGGTGGTAGGAAGAGCGGATGTGTGGGGGGGAGGCAGGATTGTGCAACAAATAATGCTGTCCATGTCCAGGTTAAGCAGGCATGATATGTGGTATTAGTGGCTAGAGGCATTTTGGTGCAGCCAGTCTAGTCATTCCTGTTTGGTATGTCTTTTTTTTAACTGGGCATTTGTGATAAAGCAGTCCTGCTAAGTGAATTACTTGGCTAGACTGCCATTTGGGTGCTACCAGTCTAGCCGTTTCTTAATGCGGCATTGTATATTTTTCTGGGCATCTGTGATCAAATGATATGATAGAAGTCATTTAAAATGCACCGGTACACAAGTGTTTCTAGGCGCGACAAGACAAGGGAGGGAAGATAGAGGTAGGTCAAGACAAACGATCTTACTAAGCCTTGTGTCATTCAGGTCGTGCAAGTGCGAGAACGAGAAGTGCAAGGGGAAAGGGAGGGGGGAAGTGCAAGGGAGAGAAGAGGGAAAACAGGGCAGCAATGCTCTGAGTAAGTGCAGCCAGGGCAGCGTGGCTCTGGGTATTGCAAGGCGAACCAGGGACTGTAGGGTTACAGTTACAGCCCCTAAGTGCTTGGTAGGCCCAGAGGCAGTGCAAGGGTGACTGATCAAGAAAGAGTCTGGACTCAGTGAGACTCTGAAGGTAGCCAAGCAACCAGTCGGTACAGCGGACAGGTAGGTCAGGTAGGCCAGCAGGGGAGGGAGAGAGAGAAAGCAGAGGAGAAGAGGAATGTTTTGAGGTGCTTCCGGAACTTCAAGTGGTCCAGCTCAAGTTTGAGAGGGGAAGAGAGGCTATTCCAGAGCGAGGCACCTGCAGAGGAGAGAGATCTACCCCCACTCTCTACCTGGAGAAGTGTCTAACCCTTAGAGAATTGTAGGTAGCTGAGCGAAAGACTTGAGAAGGAAGATATTTTGGAAGAGAGCATTGGATGTAGTGAGGGCCCCAGGCCCAGAAAGCCTTGTGGACAATGCAAAGGTTGTTGAACTTGATCCTTGCAGCAACTGGGAGCCAGTGGAGAGATTTCAGGGCTGGAGAGATAAGATCCCTGGGCTTGAGGCCAAGGATAAGTCTTGCAGTCCTGTTCTGGATTAGTTGCAGAGGGTGGAGAGTAGAGGAAGGCAAATTGAAAAAGAGGCTGTTGCAGTAGTCCAGCCTAGAGAGAACCAGGGCCCTGGAGACAGTGAACTTCTGGGGGAAAGTAAGAAAGGGAAGAGTTCCTTTGAGGAGGAGCAGCTGGTAGTGGGACTTATTGGCGACGTCCAAGATGTGAGGAGAGAAAGAGGAAGAGAGGGTGGATTCAAAGAAGACACCAAGGTTGTTTGCCTCACAGGAAGGGCCGAAGGCGGGCAGCCAGAGTGAGAGAGGGAAAGCAGGGGCAGGAGTCCAAATGAGAAGGATCACCATCTTACTGACATTAAGGCAGAGATCGTTGGAGGCACACCAATCCTGAATCGAAGATAGACAGTCAGGAATGAGCGAGGGAGTAGAGGAGTCTGAGGGGAGCCTGAAGGAAAGCAGAGTGTCAGCCGCATAACACTGAAAGTTAGAGGAGAAGGTAGAGTTCAGGGGGGCCAAGTAGAGGTTGAAAAACCATGGTGAGAGGATGGAGCGGAGGGAAAAGGGGCCTAGTTGGTCCTGAGAGGGGCTGTCCAAGAGAAAGGAGGTCAGCCACTCAAGGGCCTAATCTGTGATGCCCAGGTTCTCATGGAGTCGATTGATCAGAATGGCGTGGTTGACAGTGTCAAAAGCAGAGGAAAGATCAAGGAGGATGAGGACAGAAGGAATCCTAGAATCAAGGTCAGAGAGCAGATCTTTACAGGTGTTCAGGAGAGCAGTTTCCGTGCCTCTGGCAGCTCTGAAGCCAGACTGAAGGTCATGGAGACAACCAACAGATTCTGTGTGGAGAGTAAGCTGGTAGATGGCCAGCTTTTCCAACAGTTTGCCCAGGAAAGGTGTGATGGAGATTGGGCGATAGTTTGCCGGTCAGGCAGGATCGGCAGATGGCTTCTTGAGGAGTGGGTGCATAAGGGAGTGGTTAAGGGGAGAAGGGAACGTTCCAGGGGCAAAAGAGTGATTACAGAAATCGGCTGGAGCGAGGGTGTCAATATGGTCCTTGATGGTTTTTATGGAGCAGGGGAGCACCTGTTTGGATGACACTTTCATAGATCGGACTTGTCTAGAAACCTCGTCAGGTGTTGTCAGAGAGAAAGAGGAGAAAGGAGGAAGAGAGGTAGAGAATGCCAAAGGCGGACCGTGAGAGGAAGAGGGAAAGGAAGAGGAGATGAAGGACAGGAGTTGTAGCAGAGAAGTGAGATGACAGAGCCATACAGAGGGTTAATCAGTTCCTTGCAGATTTTAAAGAGTTTGGCTGTGTTGTTAGAGGCCACAGGCTTGAATGTGTGTTCTCTTCTTGATGAGTGTTAATGCTTCGACTGGCATTTTGGCGCAACCAGTTTTGGTATGTCTAAATGTGGCCTGGCATGCTTTACTGTAATGATATTATGTGTCTACACTGGTCTACATTGTGTAGCCAGTTGGACATGTTTTCATTGTGGCATGGCATTTTTAATAGCAAAGTATTAATGTTCCTGTGCACTGTTGGTGACTTGCATCGATGGGATTGGTCTTACCCTACTAAACAATTGCAAATACTTTGGCTTTTTAGGCAATTTTTCTCAGAAAGTGTGATGTATATTGCATTAAAACACATATTTCTTTCTTTCGCCTAGTGCAGTGTGTGGCATATCCCTTCAGCAGCACGTCCGTGCGTATTTCACAAGCGTGATAATCTATGCCAGCCCAGAGTTTGGCTTGACCAGTGATTTGTTTCCGAGTTGGGGGGGGGGGCCCTCAGCATGGCTCGCAAGGGGGGCCCCCACATTTTGTGTTACGCCACTGGGAGGATTTCATCAGTGCTCCCCATGATTTTCTACGTTCTTCGTAGCATGGGGAAGCCAATGCACAATGCCTAGAGATGTCGCACTGGGTCATAAAGAGAATAAACAGTGTTAAAGGAAGTCTGCTGTTGGAGAAAAGCGGTAGCATACAGAATCCAGAATGTACCGAAGATTCCTAATGAGGAAGTTTACATGCGCGAGGTAGGCAAACCCTTCCTAAGCGCTCTGTACAGGATCTGTATTCAAAACAAGGAAAGTAGCAGAGTAATGTATAGCAAGTCAAGAGGTCATGTTAGTAGAAATAAGGGAAGGAATAGAAGAAGATTGGGTTTACCAAGCGTCTTGAATTGAGTAGGTGCGCACCGGGTTCTACATGCAGGCTGCATATAACTTGTTCTGACACTTGAGGAACGGGGAAACAGGAAGGAGTCAGCAACAGGCTAGAGACTAGACCAGCACATGGCACAACAGGTGCCATCTTAGTAGAAGGAACACATATACCATTAATCCTTCTCCATCTGCGCCAAACGGAGTGTTGGCGAAACCAGGATGTAACAAGTCTACCTTCTTCCCCTGCAACAAGTCCCAGCACTGATCCCCACTTACATCGCTCATGATCCAGAAACCTTATAAATGACAATACGTTTTGAATGGCAGTTCTCTTCATCTCATGTCAGTTAGAATTGTGCCTATTCATTCCATCATTGTAAGATGATTGTGCTTGCATGGTACCTAGACTTTTCCTCCCAGATGTCATTCCCAAACCAGAACCGAACTTCTAGCTGAATAGATGACTGCCAGACACATGGCTCCTGTTCAACCATTGCATTGTTTGTTTCACCTTTCTTCTTTAACCCTTACTGGCATTTGCAGCATCCCACTGGCTTGCATACATATGGTATCCACTGGAGGAAATTATGTACAGAAGTACAGATGCAATATCTGTACCCATTGAAAGTAATAAACAGCAAGCACCATGCCCATTCTTTATTCCACAATATGTCTTTTTTAGCATTGCTATAAAATGTCCACTCTCCCATTTGGCATGTGGACACTGGAAATGGATCACCTACGTGTTTTGCTGAATATTTGGACACTCACCTTGAACCCCCTTTGTTTGCAGGCACACAGATGGATGTTGCTCTTGGGGTAATCTTTGTGTTGCCAGTATTTTCTCTAATTTGAATATCGAGTTGACTCTCAACAACAGGTGCACCACCAAATTAGAGCGCTCTTGCCTGATGTTCATGAATGGCTGCACGTTTCTTTTAGCTGCCTCCATGAGGTGTTGCTTCTTTTTAAGAATGCTCCTCTACACCCATTGCTGTGGACCACTTTGGCGGCTTGTAGGCGTGGCCCAGATAAACTCAAGACTGAAAACCTTTGTCACTATTCACAGGGACCCTCATATTCTCTTCCTTTTGAGCAGGTTCATTCTGGCTTACCTGTCGGGGACAGCCAATGATAACGAAACAGTCACTCTGCCAGATTGATGGTCCTTTGGCAGTACTTCACCTCAAATCAATTGTTCAGTGATGAGACTGTCCACAGACATAGCAACGGAAGTGTCAACTTCCTCACATAATGACGCTCACTTCTTTTTTTAAACTGTGCACGCCCCTGCTTAGGGAGTTGTGGGCTGGACCGGCGTATGCCTCCGCGATTGAATGTCTATCACAGTCCTCATGTAGCTGCATGCTACCTAGCATGCATAGGCCTGCATCCACCACAAGCTCTCTTCTTTTTTGAGGATGAAGTAGGACACGTTTGTCTCAGAGCAGAACATTTTCATTGCTGCACAGGATTTGCAGCGGTGATGTGAGCATAGGCAATAATGTAATTAACATCCTATTGTGTCTTGTTTTGTCACTGTTAGGGCCTAGAGTCCTTGATAAGGAATTCAGGGGTCTCACTTGTGAGTCTCGGGAGAGAGAGAGGTTCAGAGTGACGGGGGAGTGATGGAGATAGAATCGTGTCTGCAAGTGCCTGGGAAACATTGCAGGTATAATGAGGAGACCAGGACTTTGGGTCTTCTCTGTTTATGATTTTGTTTGCCATTTCATTTTAAGTTTTGTTTAGAGAAATTGTATGTTTGTTGTTCTTTCTCTTACAAAATGCTATAAATATTGAGTTAAAAAAATATATTGGATGGCTTTGTACTCTCTGATGTTAAACTCTACCAAAACACAGATGCTCTTTGTCCCTGCAATATACTCTCTCACATCTCTTCCCCTCCCTATCCAGTTCCCACCTGACAGTCTCCCCTACTCTTCATCAGCTAGAAACTTTGGTGTCATCTATGATGCTTCTCACAACTTCTCTACTTTCATCTCAATAACTGCAACTGCGGCTCATCTCAACCTCCTAAGTATTAGGAAAATCTGGCACCTTCCTTTCAACACTACCAATAATCTCTTAACCACTCTTTTCTTCTCTAAATTGTACTACCGTGCCAGCATCCTCTTGGGTCTCCCAACTATGCTTTCTGTCCTCTGCACAAGATCATTAACTTTGCTACCAAGACTCTCTTTGAATTCCCTCACATCCTACCTACTTCCTCGTACCATCTCCAGCTGGATGGCTGACGATGCAAAACAGAGCAAGATTTAAATTTCTGCTCCTGGTTCACAATCTATCCACTGAAAGACACCACTGTATCTATCCTCATCTATTCAACTCTACAAGCCTTCTCGTAATCTCTGCTCTGCCTCCTTAACTGCCCTTGTGGCACCTCGCCCTCCCTGTGCTCCCTCTCGCTTCTGTTCTTTCTCTCTTCTTGACCCACTTGCATGGAATTCTCTTGCCCTGGACATGCAAGAAACAGTCCACAGTAATTTGTTCAAAACCAAACTAAAAGCCTACCGCTTCGCCTCAGAGTTACCCTCTTAACTTACCTCTCATCTGCCTTCTAGCTAACATTTTCCCTCGCCTCTACCCTGTCCCTCACTTTTCACTGCCTCCACTCTAGCACTTCATCCATCATGGTCACATACCTAACACAGCGGACCTACCTGCACTTAAAAATGTCTAATGCTGGTTGCCCTTAATCTATATATGTCCACACATGTATTGCCCCCAGTGACTGGTCCCTTTATTCTCTCCTACAACCTGGTCAGAATGTCCCTCAAAATCACCCCAATATAAGAAGCTCACTGAATCCCGTCTTCTTTTCTATTGTACGTTGTTCTGTAATGAAAAGAGCATTGTTCCTCCGTGTATAAATAAATGAAATGAATAAATAAAGAAATACAATTGTGGACTGCCTCTGTTAAACCTTGAGAGCACATTTTATAGTGCCACATTTTATACCAGCCAGGAAGGTTTAGCAGCTGCAATGAAATTACTACAATGTCCTGACAAAATACATTTTTAGAGTATGTGTGAGAAAAATGTAATACTGACCCTGCACTCAAATTACCTTTCACTTTAATATATCTATAAAAATAAAATCGGGGGCGTGGCTTGCGGCCGTGTATGCTGGCAGCACGACTTCAGAGCTCCCACATGTTCCTGCAGCAAATCCCAAAATCGAAGGATATTGCAGCGGAATAACCTGAGGACAACATATGTGACAGGGAGAGCACAGCCGCTACAGATAGCAGAGAACAAGTGGCTCGAGCTGCATGGTCGTGGCAATCAAGATGGTGGCTGAGCCCCAGGCGAACTGACAGGCTACGGAAATCAACCTCTGGGAGACCCGCGCAGTGGGGACAGTGCCCAGCAGTGGACACGGCAGCCGAAAAGCGAGGACAGGAGACCGCATGACTACTACGGCTGACATGTCTCGACTCCAAGGAAGGCGCGAGCTGGCGGGAGGAAGTGCACAGGCAGAGGAGTGAGCTGGGAGCTGCGGCACGAGCCCAGTGAGGCGTGCAAGTACTCCAGATGGCACACAGTCGTGAGGGCGCTCAGGAAGAGCCGGTGCGACCCCCCAGCATGTGGGATTAAGCACGGTGTGCAAGCCGCTATTGGAGGACACCAGCTGAGGACAGGAGAGGGATGGTGGGGAGGAGCAGCCATTCAGGGACAAACAGGAGGAAACGCTGCACCAATAACAGAAGGTAACACAAGCTATGGAATTTTATGTGCTACCACAAGGAGCATTTAGCCCTGAAAAAGGACCTGGCGGCATTAACCCTGGGGGAGGCCACTTAGCCACCGAATGCAGGACACTGTCCACTGTTGACACAGGACCCTGCCCAAGACAGAGACAAGAGACACTGCAAGCAAACGTGTGCACCCAGCGTTGCTGAGTTGAAAGTAAACCGCTTGTAGGCTACAACAGCCATTTGGCAGGAAACCATATTGCAGAGACCACTGACATAGCACTCTGACTGCTCCAGAAGACAAGACTTGGGCCCTTCGGGGTTCAGGGAGTGCAAGAAAACAGCTAGGGTACTACTACCACCAAACAACAAGGCAGCATTCAACTTGTAACCTGAAAGGGGTGCCGCTAACAGACTGGGAGAGGGGTAATAAAGGGCAGGAGATGGCGATAGCCCAAGGGGTACACTGGGAAGCGAAGCCTGCTCATGCCACCTCTGCGAGACCTGGGAGGACGTCCCACCAAATGCAAAAGACACCTACACCACCAGGTGGAAGCAGTGGCACCCTATTGAACACCCGAGACCAGAGGTAGAACCGTACAGGCCAACAGTGATATCAAGCCAACCAGGCACATCATAGATCCCAGATGCCTGACAAGTGCCACAAAGGGAAGGCCAGGCAATCCATGATGGAAGCCTATGTGAGCAAGAGAGGAGATGATATTAGACATCCTGGAAGCCCAGGAGACAT
Organism: Ambystoma mexicanum; assembly: GCF_040938575.1. Classification (NCBI taxonomy): domain Eukaryota; kingdom Metazoa; phylum Chordata; class Amphibia; order Caudata; family Ambystomatidae; genus Ambystoma; species Ambystoma mexicanum. The sequence continues at coordinate 837,982,107 of NC_090923.1, forward strand.
GGCTGTGACAGCACTGGTAACACGGCAGGAAGAGGGGCCTATCTTGGCAGCAATAGTAGCACTGCAGATGACACTGGAGCACAAAATTGATGCGGTCATGGTGGACGTTGGCCTGCTGCGCCAGGATGTGTGGACCGTCTGGGCATAGCGTAAATAAGAGTGCAGGACAACACTGCCAATATCACTACCACCCAAACCCAGGTAGCTGATGTGCTTGCACAAGTGAAAATCCTGGAACACCCAGTGGAGGATGCAGAGTGAAGGGCCCGAAGGAACAAAGTCTGGATACTTGGCCTCCCTGTATTAGAGGAGGGCAAAGACCACACATTCCACGTAGAGGATATGCTCCTGCAGGAAGTCGGCCTGGGCACCCTCACACAAATATTCACTGTGGAAAGAGCTCACAGGTCACTTGCGAAAAAAACCTGCTCCGCCGGGCGCACCCTCAAGACCGATAATAGCGAGGATCATGAAATACAAAGATTGGGAATGGATCCTTGCCTTCTCTAGGGAGGGGTGCACAATTACCAGAGGATCTTCAAAACTGGCAATCTACCCGGATTACACAGCATTCGTCCAATGGCGCAGAGCAATGTTTGGCCCAATCAAGGAAAGTTTACGTCGTGCAAACATGCGATCTATGCTGATTTACCCAGCCAAGTTGAAAGTACTGCACAATGAAAGGTCACCTTTTTTTGACAACACTGGAGAAGCACAATCCTGGATGGACATGCAGGGGATACCGCAGCTTCTGGCCAACGGCCATCCTGGCCCTTCGCAAGATAACACTGGAGAAGATCATCGACTACACTTCTGGATCCTTTTTTCCCCAGCGCAGCTGGATGAGGGAGGGCACAAGATACTGGAAGCAAAATGCGGGGCAGACAGAACCAGTGCGCAATGACATCCAAAGGAGCCCGAGCAACCACTGCTGGCATGGACTGCCACGCGCCCCAGACGCAACTTAAGATGCCGTGTTTTAGGCATTGAGCCACTGCACGCTAACAGGGAGGGGGGAGGTGTGTGTGGGAGAAGTGGCTGAGCCTGAGCGGGTGAATCGACGCTGGGCTTTTGTTTAAAGTTCAAAGTTACTGTTGGGTCGTGATAGTCACTGCCAGGCACCTGAGGGAAGGAGGACTTGGACCAGAGCCTAGAGTTGAGGACAGAGGCTGAGTGGTGGGAAGGTGGAGCACCCCGCTGGCAAGGAGGCGGGGAATGTTGGTTTATGTGACAGGTTGCAATATGACGATCACAGATGGGTCAAACAATACGCAGTTGTCGACCAGGTCGGTGGGTCTGACCCCCTTCATAGTGTAGCGGCAGGGCAGTGGGAAATGGGTGGCCGAGGTTTCGAGACCTGTGATGGCAATTAGTGGGCTGCGCTTAATCACTTAGAACATAAGGGGTCTCAACAACTAAGTCAAGAGAAGAAGGGTGCACACCTACCTGATCAGTAAAGATATTCAGGGGGGAATGCTGCAGGAAACACACCTCACCATGGACAGACAAACCATACTGGCTAGGAAATGGGGAGGCAAAATGTTTGGCTCACCCTACTCGGCGTATGCTAGGGGAGTCCTTATTTGGGTGGCGCCTACTGTCCCCTTTCAGCCAGTAGAACACAAAAAAGACGATGAGGGGAGACTGGTCTTAGTACATGGGCTACTGGAAAACAGGGAGGTCTGCCTCATTAACACCTACACCCCGGACCATGATGCCACAGCATTCTTCAAGACACTATATAACAAGCTCCCCGCATGCAGGGGATCCACATGGGTGTGGGGGGGAGACTTCAACTGTACTCTTGATCTTACCCTAGACAGGTCATATATGATATGATTGGTTATTTATAACACGCTTAATACCCAGAGGTTTCTAAGCGTGGACCTGGGGATCGAACCTGTGTTGCTCCGTGTCGTCTTGCTTCCAAGGCGAGCACGTTGCCTCTGAGCTTTCCTCCTGGGATATAGAAAACACAAAAAAACCTGCACCGCCAGCTAAAACCCTTGGCGCCCTCCTGTGAAACCTCAGACTGGTAGACATCTGGAGAGAAACACATGGAGAAACATGGGGATACTCACACTTTCCAGCTCCACGTGGAGGGCACGTGCAAATCGATTATATTTTCACACAGAGAGAGCATTTTGGAGAGTTCATGCAAACAGAGTATATGGCAAGGTGCTCTCTGATTATGCACCCCTAATAGCAACATGGCAGGGCACACAGACGAGACCTAGAATACATACCTGGCGGTTGAGGGCAGAGGCGCTATTAGATGACACCTTCAATGACTACTTGGGCGTGCAGGTCGCAGAATACTTCACTTCTAATACCGGCAGTATGGCAAAGGCTAGCACCTTATGGGACGCATTTAAGGTGGTCATACGGGGGCGGCTATAGGGAAGACAGGTGGCCTTACGAAAGAAATACTAAATAGCATAGAAGCGACTGATGAAGACATAGCGCTGAAGGAAAACATCAGGGAAGTAGCAGGGGAAGAACCAGAGGCGCTAATAAGACTGTAGCAAAAGTGCATTGGCGAATGGGAAAGACTGTGCAGACTGGACATTGCGAAATACACATGGAGACTACAGGCAGAAGGGGACAAACCAGGGAGACTGCAGGCTTGGTTATGTAAACAGGAAGAACCAGAGACATGATAAGTGCCATAACAAACGAGAGTGGGCAGATAGTCAGGACACAAGGAGGGATCAATGAGGTGTTCGGCAGATTTGATAAATCTTTATACCCAGCGGACACGACCGAAGTGGACCGAAATGTGGGTAACGCACTAGCCCAACTGCATTTGCCAAAACTAACAATGGCACAGGCGGCCAAATTGGACACCCTGATGGTGGTAGATGAAATCCGGGACGTAATCAGGGCACTCCCGATGGCTAAGTCCCCGGGACCAGATGGACTTCCAGGGGAATTTTACAAAGCATACCTCGAAACACTAGCTTCTAGACTATTGGAAGTCTACACAGAAGCACATGACCGGGGAGTGCTGCCTGACAGTCTAAAAGAATCAATTACAGTACCAATCCTGAAGCTAGGGAAAAACCCTCTGAGTTGCAGATCATACAGACCGCTGTCAATGGTGAACCAGGATTGCAAAATTCTAACAGCAGTGCTGGTAAATAGGCGAATGAAAGTGATAGGAGATTTGATCCATGTTGAACAGACCAGATACGTCCCTGGGTGTAATACGTCGTGGAACCTGCGTAGGCTACACCAGGTCATAGACTGCACAAACCACAGGAAGGGAGACTATGTGATGGCCTTGCTGGACGTGGTGAAGGCCTTCGACTCCATCTGCTGGGACTGGCTACTGGCAACCCTGGAAACATTTGGGATTGGAGGAGCCTACCTGAGATGGGTACAATTGGTTTATTCGCAACCCATGACAAAGAGTTAAAACAGGCAGACAGGTCTCGGAGAACTGGGAGGTTTACAAGGGTACAAAGCAGGGCTGCCCACTGTCGCCGATGCTGTTCATCCAAGTGCTAGAGCCACTGGCTGTGTTTCTCAAGGGAGAGTACAAAGTGACTGGGATAGTGCACCTGATCTCACTCTATGCAGACGACATGCTATTGTACATAGGTCGACCTGAAGTTAACCTGCCACACTTTTTAGATATTATCGATCACATTGCCGCGCTCTGCGGGATCAAGATACACTGCGGGAAGTCTTGTTTGTTCCTGCTAGCGGGCCTCATGGAACTCTGTGAGGCACAATTACTGCACCTGGGCCTACAGTGGGAGGTTGACACTTTCCGATATCTGGGCATCAATGTGTGGCATTGCCCCAAATACACGCACAAAGATAAACAATGAGGGCCCTGGAAGGGGTGCAGAACTTGTGAGGTTCTGGGAAAAACTACTCTTAGGGATGCAGAACAGGGCCACATTTCGGAAGATGGTGGTACTCCCCTGCCTCTTATATCACTTCACCAACATCCCTTACAATATACCCAAAGCATTCTTCCAACAAGTGGACATGATCACCGGAGGGACCACAAGGATGGCGGGATCAGAGTGCCCCACTTTGAGGGCAACTACCTGGCAGGACAGCTGCAATTTGTCATAACCTGGCTGGGGGTCGAGGCCTCACAGGACACCATGCTGCTGCAACCAATGCTGAAGCGACATTTCCTAAAGGAAATACTATGGGTATGTTTTATGTTCTGACCAGACCCTTTGGGCTCCTGAAACTGGGTAGGGAAATATGGCACAGAACATGGAAATTCATAGGAATACTGGAACCGTGTTCAGTGCACGTCCCCCTGATAGGAGTCATCTGAGAACAGCAGGGTGTGGTGGGAGAGTATGGGAAACAGTGGGAAAGCAAAGGGGTAGTATCAATGGGGGACTTAATGTGAGATGACACAATTATTGACTTCCACACCCTGTTAGCAAGCATGGCATCTACGAAGGACAGTTCCTGCTGTATCTGGGAATGACCCAAAGGATTAGGAGGAAATGGGAGAACACACAAGCAAAGATTATGATACACAAAACACTAGACACCATGTATGATATATAGGAAGTAGGACACATGGTCTCCAGACTGCATGACGTGTTCCTGGGAAGCTTAGGCACGTCAGGGCTGAAAGTGCAAGGTAAATGGGAAATGGCCACAGGAAGGGCTTTCACAGATGCAGAATGGGAAAGGGTGCTAGCATACAACAAACAGGTCTCTAGGAACGCAAGATTTAAAATGACCCAATTGTATGTAACACACTGGGCGTACATGACCCCACATAGGCTATCTTATTTTTTTTTATTTTTTTATTTTTTATTAAAATGCATTTGGTTTACATCTTAAACCTTACATTTATCGTTTACATTCAATCTACATTATTCTCGTCATAAAATAGCCAATTACAAACACCAATGTCTTTTATCTTTTATCCTTCTTCCTTATTGTTATTATTGTCCGACATGATGTTTTCCCAAAAGTGAATTATGGTTGCGACCATCTTTCTATTATTTCCCATTAAGATTTGACTCCATCTTTCTTCTTTTCCCATTTCAATTATGGCACTAGCGTATTTGGCGCTAAAGATCAGTCTTTTTTGATTTAGTGCCTCGCACTCCATAATTACATGATAGAGTGTTTCGGTTTTCCCTATTATCTGACAGAAACTGCAGTCACTACTTGCACTTTTATTTTGGCTCCATTTTCCCAAGACTTCTCTTGTTGGCAGTAGGTTTAGTCTGAATCTCAGTAACATGTCTCTGATTTTTCGATCCGGATATAATTTTAAGTAATTTGGCAGTTGATTAAGTGCTCTTTCCTCTCCCTCACATTTAAGTGTCATCTTATATAGATCTTTCTGCTCTTGGGTTTCAATCCAATCAGTTCGACTTAGTTTCTTTTCTGCGATTTGAGGCATTTTCGTCAATGTATCTAGTGTAATCCCTTTTTTGTTGCATATACACAGGGATGCTTCTTTCCATTTGTACTTTTGAAGTTCTTAGAATTTCTAATGCCGGTATCCTTTCTTCGCTATTGATTTTTCTGTAGAGATCTATTATTTTCCATTCGATTATTGATTCTAATGATTGGAGACCCAGTTCATATCGTATCCGTATCATGGGCGTGTTCTGAGGTAGACTCAATACTTTCCGCCAATACATTGCTTCCAGTTTCATCCATATGGTTCTATCATGATTAATCATGGTTTCTGCTCCATATGCGAGGATCGCTGTCACTTTTTGTTTATAGAACGTTACCGATGGTACTATCGAAAATTTTCCAAATTTCTTATGAATTGACAGGCCTTGTCTGGCTAGCATTCTAGTTTTTGCTTTTAGCTGTTCTGCCCATGGTGCTTCTGTCAACGATTGGTTTATCCATATCCCTAGATATTTATAGGTGGTATCCTGGATCAATTTTTCTTCTTGGAGGTAGTATTGAAATGCTTTTTTCCCATTTGAATTTTTCTTTGTTAGATACATGATTCTTGTTTTCTTAGTGTTTATTGTCAGTTTATTGTGTTCCATGTATTCGTAGGTTTGGTGAAGAGCTTTTTGTTATCCACACAGAGTTTTTGCTAATAAAATGATATCATCCGCGTAGATCAAACAAGGGACCGCAGTCGCATTTAATTTTGGAGGATTGATGGTTGGTGTATTTATAGCCTCTTCAAAATCCGACGTAAATAAGCTGAACAGGGCCGCTGCAAGCGGACACCCTTGCTTTAAGCCGTGCCAGGTGTTTATTTGTCTTGTTATTATTCCATCAGCTGTCATTCTTACTTGTATTTTTGTGTTGGTATACAAAAGTTTAATTGGTTCTAGAATGTCATTAGGGCATCCCCATTGTTCCAATTTCTTCCACAGCAGATCTCTATTAATTTTATCATATGCCAGGCTCAGATCAACGTATGCTACTATTGTGTTTGTTTTTGTTCTTTCAGCTTCATGTTTCATCAGATTTAGAATCAGGAGGTTCACATTTGTTCCGACGTTGCGCACAAATCCTGTTTGGCGCACGGCTTGATGTTTCGTTTGTTTTGCCCATATGTTTAGTCTTTTCAGTATAAGGTTAATGAAGATTTTCCCTAGCGGATCCAGAAGTGCAAGATGTCGATAGTTCTTCGGTTCTTTTGATGATCCTTGTTTGTATATAGGGATTAGCGCTCCTAATTTCCAGGACTCGGGCACGTTTTTCGTGCAGTTGATCAGATCTATAATTTTGCCACAGAATTGTGCCCAAGCTTCTGGATTTTGTTTTAATGTTGCATTCGACATGCCATCCGGCCCTGGTGTCCTTGCCTTGATATATTTAGTTTTTTTATTATTTTGGTAATCTCTTCAATGTCGTATTTAAAGTTCCATTGCTTTGGCGGATGTTGTTGAATTTCCTTTATCACCGTTGTTCGTTCTTCATAAAGAGCTGTAAAATAGTCAACCCACGCTGCTTCTGGGACATCCACTATCATTGCATTTTCAGCCTTTTTACTCGCTTTCAATAGATCCCACAAATTTCTGGTGTTACGATTTTTCAGGGTGGCCATCATAGATTCAGCATTTTCTTGGTCTTGCATCATTTTGGCGTTTTTGTGCCAATTATTGAATTTTTGTTTTGCTTGGCCTATTATTCCTTTTTTGGATTGTGGTGTTTCCTTTTGTGCTCTTTTAATAGATTTCCTTTTTTCTTTTTTCTTTTCTGCAATCTCTTGATTGTAGATATATTTCCGTTCTAATTTTGGTAATTGATTCGATCTCTGTTTCATTTGGAATTGATCTGTTAGCCACCCATAATTGATTTGTTGGAATCTTTTTGCTCTGAATTCATTAATGTTTCTGTTATTTCAGTTAGTCTATTCTGCGGAATTCTCAACCGGTTCATTCTATTTACTAGCGTCAACGTGGGTTGTTTATTTTGTGTCATTCTTCTTTATTCATTACCCAAGAACGCTTTAGTATATAGTGGTCGCTATGTTCACTGAATAGATTTTTTGCCTCGACTTTTGCTTGGGTGATTCCCGTACTAGTATAGATGTAATCTATGATTGATTTATTTTCCCCTCATGACCAAGTTGGTATCGGTTTTTTTTCTGCATTGAGGGCATCCCATCTTTCAAAATTTCTGTTGCGTGTCTCTATTTTCCATCTTCGTGCTCTATTTTCCAACGGTTGATCTACTATTAGATCTCCTTTGTCATCAAAAATATGCAGGTTGAGATCCCCACATATAATAAATTCTACGTCTTTATGTTCTTGGGCAATGCTGTCTATCTTAGTGAAGATAGAATCAATTATCATTTCTTCTGGAACTTTCTTTGGATTCCAATATATATTGGTGATGTTAAGGTATTGGGTGCTTATGGGCTCTTTGTTCTTCTGCGGATCTGTCCTCATTTGTCTTTTAACTAGAGTATTTTGCGCCCAGTTTCCAATATTCTGATATTCAGTGATTTCAGTTGCTAAATCTTGACTGATTAGAGTAATGAGGCCTGCTGATGGTCTTCCTCCAATGTTGTTAATAGCTGGGTTCGTGTATGTTAGAAATCCTTCACATACTGGGGGGGTTGATAGCCATGTCTCCTGTAGACATATCACCTGTGTTGAATTTAATTCGGGTCGATCTGTTTGGAAGAGATGTGTATGTCCCCTAGTATTCCATGAACATACTGTTACTTCTTGTATGTTATTTACCGTTCGTTGTTATTGTCTCGGTTTTCTCACTTCTTCATTTCTACTTTTTTCCATACTAATTTCCCGCCAGAAGGGTGATTTTTCAAAATTCCATTTGTTCGGTGTTTTATTGTCATATGGTTTTAAGTTCCTTCTTTTTTGTTCATCATTATTCCTTCTTGCTTCCTCTGTGTCGTCCCATCCTTCATTATATGTATTGTTTTCTGCACTACTGATTTCCGAATATGATCTCCTTCTCTTATGCTGCATCATCCTGGATATTTCATTCATGTTGTCCGCTTTATCCTCATTTGCCACTCTGAATCCTCTATCTTCCAGTTCTTCCACACATGATGCTATTAAGCGTTCCAATTCTCTTGTGTAAAAGTATATCCAGATTTTATCCAATCTCTGTTCGTCTCTAAATTTGATTTGTTTCAGATCTTTTGATTTCAATTTTTCCAATTTAGGAATTGCCTTAAAGAGGCGTAATAGATTGGTTCTATTCATCACGATATTTGCCTCTTTCTCCGATCTTCCTTCTAACTTTAATCTAATTACACTTTCTTTAAAGTAAGGGTCAACAAATTGAAGATGTTCGGGCTTTGGTCTTCCTTCGTACCTCGGCTGTTTCGTTCTTTAATCCGCTTTTTCATCTCTGTTTTTGTTTCTTTCTTCAGGTTGCTTTCCCAGATCTGATCTATCTTTTCTTATTGTGCTCACAGTGCTATTTCCCGTATACAGGTCTTCGTCTGAAATTTCTTCGCGGGATAACTCAACTGATATATATGATTCTGTAATAGTTTCCTCATAACAATCGATTACCAACATAGATGCAGGATTTGGTTGTTGTTGCGCTTCTCCAATTTTGTCTTCATTTCTAGCCTTTTCAGGTTCTTGTGTTGAATAGGTGGAGAGGTTCAACAGTAATTCCATATTTCCTTCTTCACTTGATGAAACATTCACAGCCTGTCTGTTATTGCCCTTACTTGTTATTTCTTGTGTTTGGGGGGATTCTTCTACTCCTCTTTTTTTTTTACTTCGCTTGTTTTTGTTGTCACATCCACTGTACTCGTTTCTTTGTGTTGTTGGGGCTGTGGTTTTTTACTATTATCTTTAGCACTTTGAGAAAGATTTCTGAGAAATGCTCTGGATCCTCTCTGTTGTTTTTTTGTCTGTTTTTTCGCTGTTATTATTTTTGTTTTATTTGAATTATTCATAGTCTGTTGTTCGAAAATGCTATAATTCGCATTCCCTTGTGTTGATTCAGGCTGCGGATCTGTAGTGTCTGTTCTTAATTCCTCTGTCCGTTCTGTATATTTTTTGTTTATTTTTGTCTTAGTTTTTTCCGTTGTCAAGTCTATTAGTTGAATGTCGTTCTGGTTTCCTGTTTCATCATTGTGATTATTCTCTCTCATATTCTGTATGCTATCTTTTGTTATCTTAGTGGAGCCTGTTTTAGGTGCTCCCGAATTTTGATCTTTCTCTTTTTGGTTATTTCGTTCGATGATGTTCTTCGTTATGGTTGTTTTTGTGAACGAGATTAGGGCTTCCATGAGTGTTGCTTTGTCCATTCTGTCTTCTCTTGCTATCTCTGCCAATCTTTGTTGCCATATATAGCTATTTTCTGCTTCTATGCTGAGCCGTTCTTGTATTTTGTGTATCAACAGTTCTAGATTCTTTTGTTTAGTGAATATGGAATTAAGTATCATAGTGTGTTCTTTCATTATTTCATGACTTGCTTCTTGTAAGTTTATATATGGTATCATTGTTTGTGTTGTTACAGCTATCAGCATGTTCTGTAAGTCCAGCATTGATGTAGCCACTGTCTCTTGTTTATTTTCTGCCTTGGGTGTACCCTCGTCAACCATTTCCCCAGGCTTCTGATCTGTTTTCTTTACCTTTGTTTCTCTATTTACTCTTTGTGTCTTATTTCTCGTTGTGTAACTTGAGTCGGTATAATTTTGCCAGCTATTGGTTTCATAACATGATTCTACTGGTCTTTCATCTAAATTAGCTTGTTTTTTGTTGTTCCTATTTTTCTGTTGTAATTCCATCAATGTTTCAATTTCTGTTAAATCCAACGATAAACGTTCCATTCTACATTGACTAATTGGAGCAGTCTCTTTTATAAGTCTTTCTGATTTAGTCGCTCTTTGGTAATATGATTTCCATTGCTCTTTTGCCTTAATTGCTTTTTCTTTCTGTGATACTATTGGCTGATCGTGTTTACTAGTATCATGTTCTTGCTGTAACTTTTTTAGGCCAAGCTTTGGTTCAGTGGATGTTATTTGATCTTTTATTTCCCTTTTTTCTGTTTTTTCCAATGGCTCTTTTTCCCTCTGTCTTTGGGGATTCATTTCTTCCTCCATGTTTGTAATTTTGTGGTTTGTCTCTTTGTTGTCCTGTTGAAGGCAGCTTGGTTGCCTAAATTCTTCTTTCTGCATATCGCCGGTTTTGTCATTTATTGGTAGTGATATTTCATGGTTTGTGTTGTTGGTGTTATTATTTAGACCCTTAATAATTTCTTTCTCTTTTAGGAATGAGTTGTCCAGCATTTCCGTCAGGCTCAGATTATGGCCCTCTTCCACAACACTGTTCTGGCTCTCATCTTGTTTCTTTGCATTTCCTAACATTAGCTTTGATGTTTGTCTTGTGTTTCTTCTCGGATTTTGAGGGGTTAATGCTGTGTTAACTTCTTCCATTATGGTAATCATTTCCCGAGCTTCGCCCTGTTCTTCCACGGGCAGCCTTGGTTCTATCAATCCTTCCTCTGTGTCGTCCACCTCTTTCCCTCCTTTCGACGCTGCTCCGCGTTTGGCAAGAGCCGGAAACGTGTGTAACATGTGCCGCCCGCACTCCCTGCTTCCCGCTTCTTGCTCTGCACAGACGTCCGCTCTCTCTGCCTGCACAAACGCGCTTCAGCTGGGCTCAGCAGCCTCGAATCAAGGTAAGTTGCTATCGGGGTATTAGAAGGGGGTAACTATTACTGTTTCTTAGAGTTTGTGGGGGTCAAAGGACAAATCTCCCGCAGTCCCCCCACACAGATTGCTTTCCAGTAAGGGTACCCAGTCAATAGGACTCGATGTTCCGCCTGCTTTTCTCTATCGGAACGGCAGGTACAATTTCTTTTGTTATAATGTTTCCCCCGGCATCGCTGTATTCCCAGTCTCTGGTTTTTGGGGTGACGGGGTCAAAGGAAAAATCCCGCAGTCCCCCTTCTCTACACTTTTCACCGCTTATGGCAGAGAGACAGCGTGAGGTGTACTCCTATGTTACAGTTTTTTTGTTTTTTTTTTTTCCTTTCTTTCACTTTTTCACATGGGCTAGCCAGAGTAAGAGTCCTGTTGTAAAATAAATGTTTCCCACTGTGTAGTTCTTACCTGCCAGGGTCCATCAGCCTTTCCGCTGATTTCGCGGACTCCTGCAGACTCCACACTCTGCCTTCACACTCCGCGGCCCGCTCCGCAGCGGGTTGGGGTAAATAACGCCTCCTCAACTGTTAAGTCTTGTCCACTCTTTCCCTTGGCGCTCTGGCTATCACACATAATGGGGGAAGGAGGAGAGGTCTGCCTGAGATGTTCACAAGAGGGAGCAGACATGATGCACATGTTCAGGACGTGCCCGCATATCCAGAAATTCTGGGGGGCAGTGATGGAGAGAGCAGAGAAGGGATGCATACAAATACACTCATGGCCCCCAGAATATTGCTTACTAGGGTTGTTTCCAAGACGCAGGAGGCAAAATGCACATACAGACAAAATGAAAGACTTGATTTGCATACTCACAAAACGCAGGATAGCAATGGCCTGGAAAACGGCAGAGGGTCCAACGGTCGAGGCTGGTGGGTGGACTTGCAAAGATGGTCACTGGCGGAAACTGCAGTGTGGCACAGAGCCATCAGGAGAGGAACGCATGTTGGGGAGGCCTATGGATGCATTGATACAAGGCATGTTCGCCTCTGAAGAGGGCGTACCCTACGGGGAGGAATACAGCTTGATAGGGAGTAGATAGTGGGACTGTACCTTTGGCCCGAGACATTTGGTTGAACGTGTGACGGCTGCGGGTAGAAATGGAGCAGCTGAACTGAAAAGGAGGAGGGAACGAGACCATGAAGAACTACAATGCTCATAATTTCTGCATCTGACATATGTCCACAGAACCACAATGATACAATTGAGCCTGTCTGTGCAATGTCATAACTTTACCTGTATCCCGTTTGTTTGTTGTTGGTTTAAAAATAAATACATTTTAAAAAAAATAATCTGTAAAAATAACATCAGTAATTTTAGGAAATTACCAGGGCCCAACTTTAGACTTCCTGTGCTTAAATTTGAAAACATGTTACGATCAACAGTTACATGTGAACAAGATTTATTTTCTAAAAAAGCCTCTGTATCCCCTGGCCCAATTTGGGCACGGCTAGGTAGACGTACATGCTTGTCCACTTATAGAAATAAAAGAAATAAAGACACTGACACCGGGGTGTGGTAATGGTTTATTTATTTAGTGTTATTTATTGCTGTGTTTATGTTGTGTTGTGGTGTTTACCTGTCTTTCAGGACTGTACCATCCAGCCCATCATGGGGCTGGATGGAGTGTGAAAAAAAAGAGAGAACACTGGACAAAGCCTCTCTTGCTCAGAAGTGGCCAGGGAGGGGAGGGAACGTTCTAGCGGCAACCATTGAAAAACATAAAAACAGTTGAAGAGTAAAGAAGCAGCAACGGGCCAAAACTTGCAGCTCCCGGAAAGCCTGTGGCCTCAAGCAGCCCCCAAGGGTCAGAAAACAACCCCCATCTCAAGGTCGTGTATGCCAGGTGTGGCCAGGAATTTCCGTTGGCTAGGGCTGCATGCCCGGTGCTGCGTGAGCACTCAGGGGGCCTTGCCAGCTGTCGATCCCCCACCTCTGTGGCCAGAATACGTGTGTTTGCAGTCCTCGTGAATCAAAGAGCCACCCAGCTTGGGTCATGTGTGTGGGATGGAGAAACAGACAAGGAGAGAAGAGGGGACAGAGAGATAGAGAGAGAGAGAGGAGAGAGGTGGTAGTAAGCAGCGGGCATACAGAATGAGAAGAGAGAGGTGGTAGTAAGGAGAGTGGTTCGAGTGAGAGAGGAAACAGGGAAGTAAGAAGAGAGAGAGAGAGAGAGAGAGACCAAGGAAGACTAGAGGGAGAGAGACAAGGAGGGACTAGGAGGAGAATAGGAGGTAGAGGTAGGAAGGATTAGATTAGGGAAGAGGATAGAGGCAGAGAGTGTAAGGAGAGTGAGAGAGTGTGCCGACGAAGACCATACGGACACAGTGCTGGCCAAGGATAGGATACCCCTAAGAAGTCCAGGAGAAAGTCAGATTGAAAAGACCTCTGCCTTTAGGCCCTCACCAGATGCTCAGGTGGGACTAGAAAGTAGGGGTTACTGATCTATAGTCTTCACTACCACCCTAGGGACTACGGAAGTCTGGCCTAGGGTACAGGGAGCACACGGGAGGTTGAAGGACCAGTTAGGAAACCCATTATATTGGAACATTAGGCAACCATCAGAAAAGGAGGAAAGCACGCTTTTCATATATTGTTAATACACAACTTGTTCCGTTCACTTTTTTCATAGCAGCTGTAGTTTAAATCAGCTATTCTCAAATAATGTAAAGACTGCTACGTGATCCATACAGCCTTAAGAGGACACCAAGAGGTTGGATATTGTTTCTTGTTGCACACCCATAAGTGTTAGAAGCTTCTAAACATCAAAGTCAGTTGAGATGGTGTGAAACAGAAAAGAGAACTCAGAAAGTAGTCATGGTTTAAATACATGCAACCCTACTGGAATAGCAACAAGGGGGCACATAAAAGATAGTCTACTAACAAGGTAAATGGGTGTGTTTTTGTAGATTGAAACTCCAAAAGATGATCAGTTTACAGGGGACACATTAACTGTTTAGAAAAGATGTTCGTCCGGATTAAGGCCACGATACATACAGAGCAACGAGTCGGTTAGCTCAAAGGAGCCGAAACACATGTGTCGAGATTACCTTTGAATGATAAATTATGGTTGAATTGTGTACAAATGACTATGCCGAATTAATCATGCCATTATGTAGGATGTAATACCAATGGTCGTTACATATATGGGTTTATCATTGTTGAATTCTTCGTTTTTCAACATAAAGTTTTGAACTATATTTTTACAGGGTAATAACAAGAATACATGTTATTCTACCATTGAATAATGTGTGTGCCAACTTGAGAAATGGATGGGACCACGGGCAAACTTGAGATTCCTCCTAGTACCTGTGTGGGTCTGTACATTTCTGGGAGCAGTACACAGGCTGAAGCGAGTGTGGAGGCAACAGCATGGAACTCACGCCTCTCCGGGCCACACTCCCCAGACCCACATGGAGGAGTGGGAGAGTATACACATCTTTTTTCAGTGTACTCCTACATCATTTCTGATACTGCACTTGCACGATCCAAATGCCACAAGGCCTACTAGGACTGTCAATGTCCTTTCTCGCCTGTCCCTCACCCCCTTTATCTTGTGGCACCAGGAAACACTTTTTGATTGATGTATAGGCACCATACAAATGTTCAGTAAATAAAATCATAGGAGATTCAGGTGAGGTCAGAGAGGCTATAGGTGAGCACAGCTGTCCTTTCAGACTGATGCATAGCGGGGACACCTAGATGAGGTGGGGCAGGAAACTATGAATGGCCCTGAGCACAGCACATTTTGTCAGGGCTCAAATAGCCTAGCAGAAGGTACAATAATAGTGAACAAGCCCCCTCCAAACTTTAGAACCTGACAATAGTCCACATCAGCCCACCTCTAATGCCACCGAACCAGCTCTCTGGGCCTTAGGCAGGCAGGAGGGTGAAGGCCTAAGCCCCTTACACGTTGCTCCCAATGGCCTCCCACCCCTAAGCAGGAAAACTAGGCTTAGAAAGAATATCTACTTGAGCCTGGCAAACCCTCTGGGGGGGAGAGTGCCATGAGAGTACAAGCATCACCTGAGCCCTGCCTCTGGGACCCCATTTTAGAGGTTTCCAATGTTCCCCGGCTCAGAAAGAGCTGGTGTGAACACAGGGGGAGAGCTTCATTGAACGGCAGTAGAGTGAGGGGCATCATCAGGAGGCTTATAGATATTATTTGAGATTATATGAGACCTGATAGGTCACTTGTGAGATCACATGGAAGTGGGAGGATCCTCTCTAAGGCGATCTCAACTGGGTTTGGCTGGAATTCTTTTCCCCCTTAGTTGATGGGCTGTGCTCTTGGCCAGTTATAATGTGAACTGGATTGGTCTTTTTCGTGACAGGAATCTCTAGTCAGGCAGTCATCTGCTGATTTGCTAAGAGGAGGAGAATGGACAAGACATGTTCTTCGCCCTTTTCTCTACCAGGCCTGAAGACTACTCTAAGCCGGTCATTCCTGCAGAGGAGAATGTGTCCAGAAGAAAGAGGCTGCTTGCAGGTCTTGAAGATCTCCATTAGCTCACTTTTCTGGAGCAATTTACCTTTGCAATCCATCCAAGGTCCCTAGATTAGAGAACTATCTAACCCCAGCGCACTCAAATCGCCTACACCAACAAAGCCCAAGAGTTACCCACACCACAGAATTCTTTTAGGTATGGAACGAGTTCACTGCGGAATCGCTCCAAATCATCAGTTCCTTCACCCTGATCTCTGTCAAGGGTCTGTCCCCTCGCGGAAGCATTCTAATGAGACACAGGAAGCCTGAATCTTATCCCGGTGTGTTTGCAGGAAGAAACCAGAGAGACATTTGACTGCGCGCACGTTTGGTTAAGGAACGATCTGAAACACCGTTTTTAAAAGAGGGCCAGGTTAACCGTAGATAGGAACGATAGGGCTCGACAATGCTCATGATGAGGTTCATATGCCGACTCAGAACCAGGTGCATTGCAGTACATCAGTTAGGACTCAACACTGTCTCTTACGTGGGCATGGACCAGGGACTTGCGATGACTCTAGGCATCGAAGAATACAACAACAGAGTTTTGGGAGGTAGTAGGATGAGACCAACATCCTGACTGTAGGTGTGGGTGTGTTGATTAAGAATGGAAAGAAACAAAACATATGTATTTTGCATTCATGGTAACAAAAAATTGGAAATAAGTATGGCAAAATCCACTAACAGATATACATAAACACAAAATCCTCTTGGAAAAAAAGGAGAGATAAAAATAAAATGGTGTGCCATCTCAACACTCATTGGACAGAAAGCATTGAGGGGCGTGCCTACTTTGTGTTGGACCATAGTCTATCTGTGGGATTTCCCATGCCTGCTCAGGGAATATTAGAGGGTGAAGTGATTACATAAAAGGTTTCTAAGTTAGTAAGAGCCTATGTAGTTGGTACCTGAGTGGACAGCATATTGAAGGTGAACTAAAAATTCAGCAATGGCAGGACATGTCACTACTCTACATCATGCCGACATCTGACCACTTAGGGCACCATGGGGTGGAACCCCAGTTCTGCCACTACTTCTCTTGGAGCACTCTCACCTGTAGTCCCAAAGAACGGCTAACTGCCACACTGGCCGGCAGGGTGTGGCGCCACATTGCTTGACTCCAAGAGTAAGACTGGTGCTGGAGGGTTGGGGAAGCAAGAGACGAGGGAGAGGGCTATCTGATATCCTCGTTGTCCTTTTCACTCTTTTGACTCTACGAGCAGTAGTGGACTTAGGGCAGGCCCCAGCTCCCTGTCCCTTCATTGTAGGCCCAGATCACCCCCCTAGCCAGGTGCCCACTGTTTCAGGAAATAAAAATTCAGCGCCTAGATGCCTCCGGGTTCAGCGCAAAAATAAAAAGTAAATACATAAATAAAGGCATTTCACAAATTGGAAGACGACCAAAAATAAGGAAGATGCTCACAAAACGTCAACACATAGAAAGGTGCAAAGAGTTTTTAGTATGGAAGTGCACAAAAGATAAAACATACTACTTGACTTTTGCAAAACATAAATGCATGCCCCCTTTATTGCAGTGGGATAGGTGTGTTCAAGGTGCAGACACTGGCTGGAAAATGCTGATCTTCGAATAGGCCAGTGTGTTCCTGATCTAAGAAAGAACCTGGGAGTGCAAACAGAACGAGCATCCTGAGGGCATTATGCAATCTATGAAGGCAAGCAGCAGGAAGCTTGTTTGATTGTTTTTATATTTTAGGAGAGTTTAAAGAAGCTGGGTAGATGTGCAGGGCGCTGATGTTATTTTGATGCTTAATGTTACCATTTATGAGCATGCCATGGTCAGGAGAGCTGACTGGCTGAGTCTGTGAGATGGAAACTGGGCCTTTTTTAACCTCAGGACTGCTTAAAAATTGAGCTAGTTACTCCCATGGTAACCGAGCATAAAGGACACTTCCCGATATGCAAAATGTATGGTTGGGACGGTAGGGGCAGAGCAAGCCTGGGGAGGTAAGCCTCGGAAGAGGCTGTCGTACTGGGTGTTCCCCATCATTTTGTCAGAGGCCTTCCTGCAGCCTGTATGAACGTGCTTACGCCCCCTACCAACCACCGGCTTCTGCATTGCCCTAATACTTGTCGAGAGGAAGAAATTCAGTGAGCCCAGGAGTTCTGCGGTAGAACCACCACTGTTCCACAAGAGCAGTCTTGTGAGGCCCACCGCCACCCCACAGAGCAGGCCCTGGACCAACAGACCATCTCAAAATAGCCAACATGTACCCTGCATCCCCACAGGCATGGCACTGCAAGGAATAAGTGCTGGATCTGCACTCTGAGGTGCCTAATCTAAATCTGTGCATTACAGAGCAGCCACAGTTGTTCATTCGTTGGGGAGCTCCTTCCAGTGCCCATGAAGACAAAAACAACTGACAGTGAAGAGGGCCTGGCATAGGTTCATCGGACATGTGGGCATCCGGTGCTCGTGGAGCTACAAAACAAGATGAGTATGCCGATCGGGCATGTTCCAAATGAGAAGAAAGCAGATCTCAGCCCTGAGTGGGCGTTCATTGCTGGATCAGAAAAGGGCTGGATGATAGCGAACATAAAACAAGGCCACGATGTGCTCCCATAATAAGTGCCTGTTCTTCCGGTGAGAAGGAAAGAGTGTCCTTATCCGTGTCATCATCTGGGGAACAAAGATAGCAGCAGGGCGTGTCCCGTTCAGCCACCCGCAGCAGAGCGATCCGGATAAATAGGATCAGTCAATTGCATACTGATTGATTGTTTATTTATTATGCGCTTATACAGAAGTGTTTCAAAGCGCAACAATGCATGGGAGGGGAAGACATAGGGAACACAAGACGAACGCTCTTACTAGTCATGGCACATTCAGATTATGCAGGTGAACAGAAACAGGAAGTGCGTGGCGGGGGAATAGGGACCAAGTGCGCCCAGTCCAGCCAGAACCTGCGTTAAGTGCACTCTCATAGATCGTAAGCGAAGTGCAGTAGTGATGCAAGGCGCGGGGGCAAGTGCAGGAGACTGGTGTGGAAGCTTGGGACCTGTGAGGCTCTGAAGGTGCACCAGGCAGCCAGTCGGAGAAACTGAGCAGAAGTAGAGGAGAGACAGCAGAAAGAGGTGATTAGCATGGGAGGGGGAGAGAGAAGGAGGAAGCAAAGAGGAAAGTCTTGAGGAGTTTCCGGAACTTAAGGAGATCCGGCTCAAGATGGAGTGAGGCAAGGAGGCTGTTCAGAGGGAGGCACCTGCAGTGGATAAGAATCTCCGCCCAAGTCTCTGCTTGGAGAAGCAGCTTACCCACAGAGAGTTGGAGCAAGGAAGACAAGCGCAGGGCTGGGGAAGGTGAGTATTTAGGAAGAGAGTGTTGCAGAGAGAGTGGGCCACGGCTCCAGAAAGTCTTGTGAACAATGCAAAGGGTGGCTATAAGGTCAGTCATGGTTCTGACTGCATATATTCCACATTTGCTACTTCCAGCAACAGGCACGGACGGCACCCTGACCAGGTCTCTTTCGATGTTTACATTTAGCTGTGATATCTTGATTACCCAGGGTAAGCATGGCCCCTTTCTTCCTACTTCACACTTGATATGCCGTGGGCACTAGAACTTACCTCCAGCTTTCAGATGCAAAGACATCTCTACCTCAGATTGACTACCATGACCATGAGCATATTTACTGTATCTTGGTCCTTATGAAGGCGTGGAACCACACAGACATAGATATGCCGAAACATATGTTGACCAAGAATAAGAAATCTAAAGATGTACAAATCAATTCAGGTTCAATTGTGATTGACTCACAAGCATCACATAAAGAATACTCTTTAATTAATTTACATTAAGAATTGTACAGATATTAATAAATTAGTCTGTGAATGCTGGCAAGTTTTTAGTGGTTGCATATGTTTACACGCAGACCTGTTTATTGTCAAACATTTGATGGATTTCACCAAATCCTTGTATTTATTTCTGCTGACTTTCTTCTTTTAACAATACATCGATATGGATAGAAATATATTATATGGAAATCATGTACATGGTATGGGGAGATTTCGATGTTCTTTTAAACTGCCTTGTTTGAATTAAAATTGTTTTCCATTTTTCTTGGTTTTGCCCAATCGTAGCTGCTTGCCCGTCCTCTATGTAAAATGAATGTATGTGACTAACTCCCTCCAGAAATGTTTCTTTCATTGGAAATAGAAGGGAATGACATATGTTAAGGTTTGGGAGTACATTACACTGAATATTACAATTAGCATGCAAAACCATGCACTTGCAGTAAATGAACCTCAAGAAGATTTTTAAAAGGATTCATGACGGACTCGGGAGCTACTGTTCTGCCAGGACTGTGTTAAGAACTGGCCGATGGTGTAAGTGCATTCATTGATTGGTTTATAGTCATGGACTTGGCCTAGACTTTCTAATTTCACTGACATCACCGCATTACAAATATGGAATACTTGCTATGCAAGCCTGGGACACTGTTAAGAATGATGTCAAAAGATGGCTGGATTCCCAATGTAAAAGCTCACATCATGTTCATAAATAGCTGATTGCATTCCTCACATCTGCACGCTGGCGGCCGAGCACAGGGAAGGCTATGCTCCATTACCTGTCAGCAAAGCGGGTTAACATAGAAACAATACCCATTCTAATATGCATAGAAGTTTTCGCTGTGCAGCAGCTGCAACATATATTTCAGCTTTTCACGTGCACCGCATGCTCCAATTGTGCAATTAAAAACAAGAAAATAAAATCGTTGGCTGTTTGCACGCATTGTGCAGCATGGCAGCTTGCTCAGCAGCCATCTTCTGAGAGGTGCGAGCACGTGAGAGAGGCTGGGGGAAGGGGTGGCTTTCAGAACTGTTTGTTACAGCAAACGGTGCAGATTGTGTCCAGAGCCAGGCCCCACATTCTCCTCTTGATATGGGTAGTCCATCGGCAGATGTGCAGACGATTTACCTCCAAACTCATACTGAGGCCCTGTGTTTCTTCTGCCAGTTGCCTTTTACTGATTGGTCTTTCCTTCACAGAGTTCTTGGGAGACAGCTGGAAATCCCAGGAACTCCAAAGTTCCCTTAGTTCGTTATGAGGAGGTGTACTTTTGTCAGTATTGTAAGAACATAAATCAAATCGAAACTATACAACACTTGCTGGTAGATTGCGAAGCAGTAGGTGGGGTCAGAAGCAGATGCTTTAAGGGTAAACTGATTTTTCAAAATTATCTAACCCAATTTCAAAAATGGCAAATACTATTTTCTAACCCTAGAATTTCAATTCAAATAGCAATCGTCCAAGTCTTAGACATGGTACTGCCGGACAATTCACCAAACGAGTACGAGAACCACACCTTCTGCAAATCGTAATAAAATAATAATTGAGGATCTATCATTAGTCATAGTAAAAGGGGATCAATTGTTGTTACTTGCCTTGCTTTCTTGTATCCCTGCTCGTCAGCGTGATTGATATATCATGAATCACTCTTTCTACTAATTGTATTTTTTATCACTTTTAATCTGTTTCAACTCTGTTTGCCATTGATGTAAAAGGTATGTATTATGATTTTTATTTTATAACAATTTTGGATATTCAAGGAATAATTGTATTTTGTGTTATGTAAATAATTTGAAAAGTTGTTTTATGACTGAACAAATTAATTTAAAAAAAAGGAGGTGTACTTATTAAAAAGAAATGTAAAAATGGTGGGTAGGAGTCCTTAATGTCTCGAATAGTAGCAACCTTTGAATTTGCCTCACTCAAAGATACATATGCCAACGAGGGAGATCATGGAAATGTATATGCATATTTGTAACTAATCCAAATGCAGGGTTGTGTTCCCCCGCCCACAACTCAGAATGGTAACCCACATCACAAAATATGCATATTTATTGTATGTGATGACAGTATGTATCTGTGTACCAATGCAATGTATTCAACAGTAATTTGACATGGATTAGAAGAATGCATGTGACACCCATATATGATAACACCCTCTAGCACGCTTATAGAATGTTTACAAATATGTACTTAAGGTAGAAGTACAGTATTTTCCTCGTTTTCTGTATTTGGAGAAATCGGGTGTGGGTGAGCCTGAGACACTTGCCCCTAGGTGGGGGTGGCTTGCCGCAGAGGGTAATGGCTGCCAAGAGAGTTTATTTTTATTTTATTTTATTGAGCATTTGTAAGGCACCTATACAGCATTTGTAAGGCACCTATAAGTCGCCAATGTTTCAAAGAGCCGTGAGGTGTTGTGTTTAGTATTGGAGGGTCGCAGAGGAGCCGACGAGCGGGGGAACTCTGATAGCACAGGGTGTGGGGCTCGGCTCTTTCCTGATTTCACGTGATTGGAGCGCTCGCTGCTGAGTGATGTTAGAGTTAGTTGATCCTTTTCAGAAGGGATTGGCCCCCTTTATTTGTGGCGCCCCACTTCTGAGGAGAGACACAGCAGCTAAAACTGATGCCGACTGTGCTTATAATTTATACAGTTCTGGTGAAATATATGTTACGTGGGCTCCTCCACAGATTATTGAAGGTACTGAAACAGAGTTTCTATTATTTTATTAAGGCGGTAGATCTCTCAAGGTTCCTCATAACAGGACCCTGCATGATATATTAACCCTTTGAATGGCGTGATTATTATACAAGATACAGCATGGGAATCATTTCTTCTAATGAATTATTTTTTCATTTTTTATTTTTATGTTTAGACATACAATTTTATTTACATAGAAATATTAATTTGAAAAAAAACATGAACAAAAGTCTTGAAACAGTGGTGCTCTTGCATAGTACAATCCCTCCCCAGTTCATGCAATTAGTTATATCCACTTATATCCACATCTAAATAAATGACGCCCAAATACATCAAAGTTTCTTTGGAATTAAACATGGCCAAATCTCTTGTATAGGAGCAGTTACATGCCTCTGCGGGAAATCCCACCCCTCTACCTTCCATATGTTGAAAGCCTGAGCTCGTACCATGCCCGATACCAGCAGTTCTGCCAATACCACAGAGTATATCCGAAAGAAGGTACCCACTGAGAAAATCCTATCGAATGTATCGCTGAAGAGACGACAATCTGAGGGAGGAACTCCCTGAAGGAATATGAAAAGGATCAAAGAGAAATGTGCATGATGCCCTGAGAATACTGGCTCAAGAGAATGCATTGATCTTAACAAAAACTGATGACAAAGTTAAGGATCGAATAAACTTTCATGTGCCAGAAGAAAATTGTAGGTGTGCGAAATGCTGCTGAAAATCAACCGTTCAATAATTGTACAGATGCTGTAACGCAAGTAGGCAAAGTCATCATAGAAGCTGGCTGCATGTAGTGAATAGACTGCAGGCAAAACCGCCACTGTATTGGAGCTGGACATCGGTATCATGAATTTTAGTAAGCCAGGACCCATGGAGAGGAAAGGCAGAGAATTGTGTTGCAGCAAGAATAAGCCGAGAACGTGGAAGCGCATGGCGAGGCTGACTGGCCAGGTATCAAAACTGCCAAGGTTGGTTATATACTCTTGAAAGCACTAAATGTGCTAAGGATGAATCATCCCTTGTTAAGGTGCAAAGAAAGAACACCAAGAGTGTCAAGAATGTATTCACTTAGGACATTTAAATGCTGCAAATTAGACCAAATCATGATCTCCTGTCACTTGAGCCAAGGATAGAAATAGAATTGAACTTGGAGTACTAGAACAACGATAGTGAGAGCCTGCACACCCATATATTTCCACAGACAAGGATACTTTGCAAGGCCAAGTTCAAAGACAATCTTCATGGCAGAAGGCATGGGTGATGAGATGCTGGGTTAATTGGGTGGAGAGGTAAAGTTAAGTCCACCTCCTGGCACCTGGGTTTGAGCTTATTGTGCTGCTAAGTGAACCAAATGTTCCAGACATGGCACGAGTGTGCCAACCAATTATAGAAATCCGTATAACGAAGGGCCTTATAGTGTGAAGACCAATGATAAACTGTGCACTTAATAGTTCTAAAGATGACATGTTTTTAGAGGTAGGCATAAATTGTCCACCTGACAGTGGGCAGCCAATCACAATCCTAGTCCCTATGCAATGTTCCCCTTAAGCCTATCAGAGTCTTTGATAGGTTTTCTATTATTTGTCACGTAGTATGATGTCACCTCTGAGGTATTTTTGCATTTAAGGATGTTTTTATACGAAAATCGTCCAGTGCCTGAGTGAACGTCCGTTGATGTCCGTTGTAATCTCAGTGTTTTAGAAAATTGTTAATAAAACAGTACCTTTGCCATCTTCCTGAGTTGGTTCAATTATTTGGACTCCATCCATTGCATGCACGTTACTAAAGGGCCAAATGCTCACTCCTCAAAAAGCTTTAAATTCTTTCTTATTTTCCACAGAACCCTCTCAACCAAAGATATTCTGCGCATCTCCTGTACCCATTCAGGCTTCGTCAGAGACCTAACATTCTTCCAACTTCTCAAGATTCGTTTTAGAGCCGTCATTGCAGCTCTAAACAGGCAGCACCACTGTGTAAATGGTAGGTCCTCCACTTGTGATGAACCTCCTAAAATCAATGTCTCAAAAGGTATAATCTATGTCCATCCTCCGAATAGTGTTCATAGAAGCTGTAATATCCTCCCAATATTTCCTGACTCTAAAGCATTCCCATAGAATATGAACCAAAGTACCATTCATATGCTTGCACATGCAACATAAGGCAGAGTCACTCAAACTCCTTTCAGCCATATCTGTTGGAGTCCAGAACACTCTGTTCAACATCTTGACTTGCCTTGCTCTGTTCCCTAAATTAAGAGAACTTCCTTTCAGAGATCTCTTGCCGCAGTACCACTGAAATTTCTTCATTAAATCACAGTTTCTTGCTGTTGAGTTTTGTAGTAACGTTTAAACTGATGACTACACATATTAAATAGTGATTTAATTCATATTTCTGATGGCAAACCACTTTTAACTAATATAACTGAGATATTTTTGCAAATAAACAGAACCTTTCCACAGTTAACCGAACATATTTCAATCTCTTTTCAACTCATTTTTTCTGTAACACCTATCTACCTCCAGATCCCAAGTAAGCCTTTGAGGATGGTCCCAGTCCCTAGGGATTATATGAGCTTGTTCAGAGGCAAATTAATGTGTCATTCATTACTTTGCCCCCTCCCCTGTCCCAATACTATACGGATGGATGGTGCACATCACTTATATCGACCGCCTCCTCCCCACTGCCATATCGCAGATGCGAGAGAGGTTACTCACTGAGGTAACTCTACCAACCTTATTCTGGATCAATTGCAGAAGAGATCAACTTGCAAACTATCGAAGTCATGAACATGTTGTAACCAGAGACGAAGATGACATCACCACTGACACACAGTTGCG
Organism: Ambystoma mexicanum; assembly: GCF_040938575.1. Lineage (NCBI taxonomy): Eukaryota > Metazoa > Chordata > Amphibia > Caudata > Ambystomatidae > Ambystoma > Ambystoma mexicanum. The sequence continues at coordinate 838,007,055 of NC_090923.1, forward strand.
CTAAACACAAATCCAAATACGCATTCACCACAAAGCTACACAAACAATAGGCCAAATAGCACTTAGACATGAAGAACATACTTGCATCTAATGAAGAATATGCTTGCATCCAATAGGCTAGAATACACATGCTCCATATATACGTTGGAACACAAGATGCAAGGGAATACACAAAAAGCTTGCTTAACACAGAAACGTAACACAAATAATTAGCCATTGTAAACTAGATGGACGGTGCAGCCTCATTCAAGTGAATAGAAGAAACCTCAAAGCTGCAGGGGGACTTTGCTTGCTGATTTAGCAGAACACTCAGACCTGAGCAGCCCAGACAATAATCGTGCAGCCTGTGCCTAGACTATTGTGCACAAGGAAGAGTTGGATCGGCACCCAAGAGAGCAGATGATAACAGTTCCCAGGAGTGAGACACATTTATCTTGGATTAAGCAAATAAACAAACAATATGGACAGGTCAGTTTCCCACCAACTATGTCTCAATATTGTGAAGAAAGTAGCTTGAACAAGTCTTTAGAGGTTAGGGAAGATAAGACACCCACATTAATGAGGGCTAAAATCCTAGTAATGCTGAGCAGAATAATTCAAAATGTGGTCTCCACACACGTGACCTACAGGTGGAGGATAATGTCTATTCATTAGATTCAGGGACTGACAGACTGGGAGACGTTCATTCCCATCCAGTTCTCGGGACAAAAGATACATGGTAATGCAAAGCTGAAAGCTAAATATCCTGGTTTGTAGCCTAGAGAATCAGAAATGGTAACCTTATTGGAAAAAGTAGCACCTTGGTGCCGTTCTCACCAACCCCTGTTGTTGCTCATGTGCCGGTAACCTTCCAAATTGCCAAGGCTGAGAAAGACACCACTGACCAATCTCTACCCACCTTTGAGGCTGCCCTATCAATGTTGTAATGGCCAATGATAGTGTATTATAATGACATGCTTCACCTGGATCATTTTAGTAGATGGTCTCAGCTGGGACCACCAGATAGAGAGCAGCCAATGAATGTACTAACCCCTATGTAATGTGTAGCTAGTTGATTCCCCTAACCAATCCCTTTCCACCTTAGGTTTTTGTGACCATTAATTTGATGACGTGTCAATTGCGATGTAATGTCCATTTTTAAGCCATTGTCAAGCCTTGAATGAGACAAGAGTTGCAGAGATTTCCTTAATGTTCATGCTGTCCCTGTTTTATATGGGTTTAGTTGAATAAAAACAGGTCTTAGTCAAATATTTGGACTCTTCCGATTTTTGGCCATGGGATTTCCCCTGGCCTATCCTCTTTGCTTACCTATGGGGTTTCCACCCCATTTAACATATGGTAGCAGAGGATGGTTGGCCAAAGCCCTCAGAACTGTATCGCGTTTCCCCACTGCAAAGCTTGAGGACTGTGGAGTGACCAGTGAGGACTGGATAATCAATCACACATGAACCAAGATGATCGTCAGGAGCCCCATTGAAGAAAATCCTACCTGCGCCCTGCGGGACGCCTCGCAGGCGGGAAGATGGAGTGGCTGATTGTGGGAGGAGTGATTCCGAAGGCTTTGGTCAATCCACAGACGTAAGTATAAAAGCAGTGATTTGACAAACAAAGGTGGGAGGGAGCTGTTTGCATATTTTGGGAATTTGTTTTTATAAGTGTTGGGGGAAGTGATAAAGTGCTTATTTATGAGAGTTTCCCTATATCCTAGGTTATAGAAGGGGACACCTTAATCTCTGAGAAGGGGTGTTGAAAAAGAAAAGATAAAATAAAAAAGATGTTTTTTTAAATCAAGGACGTGCTGTGTCGAGGGCATAGAAGAAGGCGTCACAGTTTTAATAAGCAAATTATCCCTTCTCAGACGTCGGACAGGAAGACAGGCGTGGGGTTTATTGTTTATGTGGTGTTTTGGAGGTGCACCTGTATGTCTATATGTGTGAAGGTTTCTGGCGCTAGTAGGAGTTTGTGAGCAAAATTGAGAAGTTGGCGGAAGGGTCATCCGTCGGTTGCAGGTTGTAAGGAGGTTGTGGAGAATGAATGGAAGCAGTGTTCATATTAGGAATGTGAGGACACAGACTAAAGGGGAGAAGTTGTGGAAACAAGGTTCTGTCAATATTGGTATGTGTCATAGGAACATGTGGAGTTTTGGTTTCGACTCAAAGGGCGGAGTAATGGGCTGGACAGCGTCTGTGGTGAGCGCCTGCACTGGTGTTGTTGAAGCCGGAGAGACTTGGGGAAGGTTTGAAAAGTGTTTTGAAGTAGAACATATATTGTTCATGTGAAAGTTGTGAAGGTAGAAGGGAAAGGTATTGATTAACAAGTATTTTAAAGGTCAGGTAAGTATCAAGAGTCAAGAGTGTGACATGCCATCATGGGAGACACTCCCCTCATGCACCTGTGCAAGTCCCTTCTGCGGTATAAGACACAAATGTGCAAGTATAATGCAGAATGGCCTCGCGAAATGGGTGACTTGCATCCATTGTACAGCGTGCAAGATGGTTAACTCCTGGCCCCAGGAATCAGTGATGTCATTTGGAGGTTGCCAGGGGTCAAGGCTGCGCCCCTTGTGTTCTCCCTTGCTACCCCTGCAATCTACTATGCTACCCCTGTAGCATGGCATTTTATTAACTGAGCATCTATGATGAAGCAAGGATAAGTGTTCTTATGGGTCTAGACAGGCTTACTTTGGAACCAGTTTTGACATGTTTTCTTATTGTGACAAGTCACTTTTAATGGCCAAACCAACAGGAGTATTTTCTTACGTAGGAGTACTGGAATACATTGGCAGAGCCAGCTTTGTGCCTAGTAACAATAATGATACTATATAAAAACATCTCAAAGCGAGAGAATATAGAGTATCTGGGAATACTAGCGTTTGTTGGTGGAGCCAGCATGGAAATGTATGGGCACAGCCAGCATGAAAATGTTTTTCATACTGGCATGTATTGAAGGGACTGGCATGACAATTCATTGGGAAATGTACCTGTGCACTTTTGGTGACTTGCATCTATTGTACTTCTTTCCCATGAGTTACCCTACACCCTACCCAAATTTTCACAGAAAGTGTGCTGTGTACTGCACCATTTTAACTCATTATTCAAAACATGTTCTCATGGGAGGGGGAAGAATCCCTCTGACTCCCCCCAATCCCATTTTTGTTAGTTTGGGCCCCCTTGCTATGTTTGGCCGCGATCGCATATTTGTGGTAAATATTTACACCCTCCAATAACACAACTCACCAGCCACCACTGGTGGCTGGTATATTTTGGGACCAGGCACTGCCCTTCTTTCTACTGTAGGTGAAACCTTTAAGATTTGATTAAAAAGCATATTTACTTCTTTCACTTGGAGTAGTGCATGCTCCCGCAGCGGCATAATCATCATGGACATTGCGCACATGTGGTGGTCCCGGCCGGCCCGGGGTGTGGCATGCTCTATGCTTTGTTAAGGAGCTTGGGGGGGGGGCACAGCATTGCTCGCAGGGGGCCCCAAATGTTTTGCTACGTGACTGATTGGGCTCTGCTCATCTTGAACGCATTCAACTGTGATGTGAATGGTTGGGAAGGGCTGCCAACTCGACAGGACCCTGCTCTGGTGCAACACTGTTTAAGAAAAAAAGCCTTGGACACAGAGTCTCAGAAGTGAGAGAGCCAAACAATGACCCACCCCTACCCACTGAAATTCCTTCTTGGAAAAGGCTTTGTGGAATCTTCATTCACGTGCCGGTCTGGGTGGGTGTCATTGAATAACGCAATTCGCACATAGAGCCCTGAAAATCGTAGATGCATTGAGTCCCACTCTTGAGGGAAGTGCAGCCGCTCCACACCTCACCCCGTTAAAAAAGACTGAAGAAGAGTTATGTACCAACACCTAGGACAGTAAGGTGTTATGTTCGGCTCTGTGTTGTGGGGGACAACATGTGGTTGCTTGTCACATAACTTAAAGATAAATGCACACGGAGACAGATGGTCTCAGCTTACAACCGCACAATAGGTTTATTCTATCGTAGTGGTTGCTGACTGATAGATACATTTATAACCAGGGAATTTTGTTGATACTAAATCCTGTTCAATTATTTAATTTTCAGGCCTTGCTCATGCAGCATTTTGCTCCTGGGGAAAACAGATAGAGCATGCCTCCCCAGGTCGGTGCTTTTTTAGCTTATTTAACACATTAATGCCACAGATAATGAGTACTTCTGTGTCCATTGATCTATAGATGTGTCAAACCCTAGCTGTTGCCTGCGTTAGAGAATTGAGTTACCCTATTACAAGTACTGCATTATGTATGTTTTGCATATAGGCTCCACTTCGAAAATGAAAAACGACATTCCCCAAATGCGTGATCGTGGACAGATCTCGCCTCCCTCTGTGCCTCGGTTCTTATATCTGGCTGAAATGAGAACACATGAAAAAACAGGTGTTAGATGCATCTGAATGTCATGTGTCATCACTTCCTGGGATGTCACCTGGGGCGGGGTCAAATTACATCACAAGGGCAGTCACTTCTGCTACCCCTGGCATTTTGGTGAAATGATGTCCCTGCCAGAGGACAGTCATTCGAAATCTGTGCTGCAACACATGACCACATTTTTACATGCCGCACATAGGGGAAAGACGTTGCATAACAGGTTACCCATTTTGGAGCTATTGAAGATGCTCGGGGACGAGGTGGAGGACCCACCCTGGAGGGAATGGTTGTTTAATCTATGTGAAGGAGAGGGTGAAGCGCCCATGGCTCCTCCTTCTCCTCCCCAGAGCATCGACCCACCTAGTGAAGGACAGGGATTTTACCCATTTAAAGAATTGAAAGCATCGTCAGGCTATACTAACCATGTGTATGTGCCCCTTGGATATAATAGTGAAGACACACTTAATGGATCCAAGTCAAATAAAGAAAAGCCAGTTAGTATAAAGAGTACTGCAAACTGCAGGCAAAGCTAACAGAAAGTGACAAGGAAGGAACGACAACTAGCCTGAATGAGTGTGTGGGAGGACAAATATTGCTTAAATTAGATGCACAACATATGAGTGACACTAAAGCCAGGGGAGAGAAAGTTAAAGAGAAGCAGGATAAGGAGGAAGAAGAGGAATAGCAGAGAAAAGAGTTAGAGGAGTAAGAAAGAGAATGGGAAGAAATAATGGAGGAAGTAAAAGAAAGGGAAAGAAAAGGAAAGAAAGGAAAAGAGATAACAAGACAAGAAGAGAAGAGAATTAGAAGAAGCAGAAAAGGAAAGAGAGAGGATCAGGAACAACTGAAAAAGCAGAAGGATGAAAAGGAAATACAAAGGAAGCAGAGGAGAAGAGAAGGAAGGGAATAGAAGAATAGAGGGAGAGACAGAAAGAGTGAAGCTGAGAAAGACAGCATAGGAAAGTTCAAAAACTCATCGGAGAGGTGTAAGGAATGGGAGCGAGGAAGAGAGAGGAGCTGGGAGAGGTGTATTAAAGAGATGGAGGTGGTAATTAAAAATCATACTCTTCTAGACGAAGATGAGGGAGCAGAGATATGTAGAAAGATCAGTACCCTGTATACAAGCAGGAGGGATAACAGTACTATTCATAAAGTGAAACAGAGTGTAGTTGGATCTCCACAGAGGGAGGAGCTGAGTTCATTGTGGGGAGCACTGGAGGGAATATGTGCAAGAAAAACAATTAGATTTTGCTATAGTGAAGACGAAGGAAGTGACAATAGTTGCAGGACGATGTGTTTAGATGAAGAAAGGGAGGAAAGTGGAAACGAAGGAGAGGGCCGCATGAAGCCCCTCTAAGGGCACAACCCCAGAAAGGGAAATAGAGTGGTCCGATATAAAAGAACCGGAGAAGGAATAGCCTGAACCTGGGACCCGCACTAAGCATCCAAAGGGATGATTGTGTAGTTTACAAGAAGTTACATCATATGCTCAGATGTTTAGGGATGGAAGAGAGAGAGCGGGACTGGTGCATTTACAAGAACAAAAGGCATGGATGAGCCCGAATGCAATATAGAGGCGATGCAATTCCCATTGCTAGAAAAGGGGGAGGATGGCCACAAAATATACCATGGGCAAAAATGGACAAAGATACCTTGAAGTGTAAATTGTCATTGTTAACTGAAGGGGCGGGAAAATGGATTTATGAAATCAAAAGACTAACAGTGGGGATGACGTTAGCAGTGGGTGACATAAAATATTTGCTCACTGCCATTATTGGGGAAAGAGCTGACGACATATGGAGACGGACGGGATATCCTGGGGTGACTGCACAGAACACGACGCACGACAGGCACAATTTAATAATTGCAGGGCAGCTGCATGGGGGCACTTAGAGTACAATATGCCGATACATCAGACATAAGCACGATCATGATGTGCAAAATGCGTGAGGATGAAGACCCCTTTGAATACATTCAGGAGATTCAAGAGCGCTGGTGCCTTGAGACTTGTGAACCGTGGGACAAGACAATAGCTATTTGGTATCACATATTGTGTCAGAGCCTGCCCAAGCCAGTGCAGAAGGAATTAAAGAAACTAGTGGTAAAGAAAGCAAAGCCATGGCCAGAGATTCAATTGAATATAGTAAACCATTTTCAATTGTTGCAGGCGAATGCTAGGAAGAAGCGTGAAGAAAGAAAGTTAGACAAAGCAAAGCTAGTTCGGAAAAAACTGGCGTAGTTTTCAATGGAAGGGCCATGTTGACAAGTGGAGAGGGAACAGTTATGCAAGCATGGTCAGCCAATAGCGGGAGGGAGTTTTACAGGAAGGGGAAAGTACAATAACTGACCCGTGGGATGAGGGGGTGGGCCTAGAGGGAGATGGGTGGGATTTCAGGCCCTGCAAGGGGAAGGGTTCAACAGGGGAAAGGCCATACTTATGGGACCACCTCAGCAACGTTGTGCATGTGGGAAAATGGGACACATCACTGGAGTGTGCAGAAGCAGGGACGGGATAAAACAGAATTGGCAAGACCCAGGAGGGGGGACAACCAGTCCTCCACCATACTGTATAGAGTCTCCTGACTACTATGCCCTAATTACACGCAGCACCAGACATATGTGCCACAAAGGCAGTGAGCGCAACATCCACTGATGCACGTACAACAGCCACCAATACAACCACAGCAAGCCCCTATACAGATACAGCAGACGCAGATGCAACCGCAGGTCCTGACACAACAGAATACCAGAGCCATGTGGAACTGAGGTTCCGAAGTGCAGGCCACAGCCCCCAGAATAGGGAACATAACTGTGGTGGGAGGGAATTCTTTCACTGACACAAGGATGAATCTATACCTACAATAAGACAACCCACAGACTGACTTGATGTGGGACTCCTATTCATTAAACCTGACCCGCAAGAGGAGCCACAAGTTTTCCTGACCATAGGTGACAAAACATTCTCCTTCCTTGTAGATACAGAGGCGACAAGGTCCTGTGTTAGGGGGAGGAGATACCTAATGTTAGACGTTGCAATGAATGCAGATGTTTTTTCGGCGGCTACAAATTTGCTTCCATTCACAAATTGCCATTATTATCAGTGAACATGGCCTCACCATGCCACTGTTGTATTCCCTCCAGACACCAGTTAACATAATGGGAAGGGACATGATGAGTAAACTCAACATGAACATCTCATTTACTGACCAGGAGATAGTGTTCTCCACTCCAGGGATTCAATACATGAACTCACAAGAATTTGTACTAGCAGTTTGTGGCCAGATGGCACAGAGGGGTGTGCCCATGGATCCTGAAGCATTTCAATATGGGCTGAATCTTTTGCTAGCACAGCTTCCTGGGAGACAAGGCAAAATACTGAGGCTACCTGCAGAGTTCTTATTTAGGCTAGGCATTCCAATGAAAGAGCAGGAAGGACATGAATTCCCACCAGAATTGGAGGCATTTATAGTAAGGGAAGAGAGAGTAATTCTCCACAGGACTGATGATGAGGGACACAGGCTGACTGACTTGACAGATGAAGAGTTTTTTCGAGATGATGATTCAGATGGTGAAGTAGTGTATTACATAAGCATTACTTATTGGGTGAAAATCGAGGACAGGGTAGTACCACAGAGTATGGCCTTGATAAAAAGCATCTTGTTGACCAGTACTCCCTATGATGTCAGTCTATTGAAGGAAATAGAGGCAGTTAAGATCAAACTGAAGCCAGGAGCAATATTGCCAAGAGTGAAACAATATCCTATGTTGAAAGACGAAGATCAGGGTATTTTTGAGACAATTTCTACGTTAATGCAGCAGGGAATCTTAGTACCATCAAAGTCCCCATGCAACACGGCTTTGTACTCAGTGAAAAAAGTGACGGGAAGGTCATGGAGATTTTTTCAGGATTTGCACCCCCTAAATAATATTGTCGAGGCAGAATTCCATTAGTTCCCAAATCAACCACGATACTATGCAATCTCCCACGCCAGGCCAAACATTTCACAGCAATCGATCTAAAGAAAGCATTCTTCTCAATCCTCCACCAAGAAGAATCCCAAGACTTGACCTTGTTTTCATATAGAAATAAAAAGTGGAAACATACAATGTCCCCTTCCATATTCAACAGGGTCCTCCAGAGGGACGCAGTAAATGTGCAGCTTGACAGCACAGTAATTCAATAATATGTTGACGACATTCTGATGTACAGCGAGACAGAAGTGGAGTGCAGGAAAGACTCACTGCAGTTGCTGACAGTTTTGTTAGACAAGGGATACAAAGTAGATAAGGTAGAGTTACAATATTGTCAGGAGGAGGTTTTGTGCATTGGACAGTTGATATCCCAAGTGGGCAGGAAAGTATCCCCGGAGAGAGCAGAAACAATCATGAAAACACCACAGCCAAGGACAGTGAGGGAGGTGCAGCAATTTCTGGGCCAGGATCAACTGGCATAAATCAGAAGTTCTCCCCTTAACCACGGGGGTGCAGCGGTAGGATGTGGGTGGGGATTTTTGGTGGTACCCACAAGGGCTGCAATACCTGGGCATCATGGTCTCCACGAGGGCAGGCACACTGTATAATGACAACTACTTGAAGGTCCTAGAGGCCCTGGAACAAAAGGTGGAATCGTGGATTCTACTCTTAATCTCCCAGGCCGCTCGCATAGCCCTGGCCAAGGTGGTCATTCTACCCAAGATTCTTTATATGTTTAATAATGTACCGATATGGCCCCCGGTCCAGTTCTAGACCTGCGTCAAGAAAATGATGGTTAAACTTGTGTGGGCAGACAAGCAACCCTGGATAGCATATGATACACTAGCCGCTGCATATGAACAGGGAGGCCAAGAATAGCCAGATATGCAAATGTACTACTTGGCGGCCTACTTGTAATATATATCGGGCTGGAACCCCGCTCAACTTAACACTCCACACCCAAAGGTGGCTAAGGCAGTTTTGCGCTCAAATAATCTAATGGGTATGCTCTGGGGAAACAGGGGCCCGAGGGATGAGATCCTTCCAATTGCGGTGACATGTAGGGCCTGGGAGCGCCTTGGCCAAATATTGAAGAACACCTCCGATTATCACCCGGACCTACCGGTATAAGACACAATAGGCATCTCGCTCTCCAATAAGAAGTCATTCAAAGAACACTTTCAAAGGCTGGGGATACAGAAGCTGGGTTATCTGATGGTAGTCGGGCGATTCAAGCAATGGGATGAGCTGCGGGCACAGGGGGAGCATAATGCACTGACCCTGCTCCAATACTACAGACTTAGAGGGATATTGAGAACAAAATGGCCGGATTTCCTGGTGGCTCCTGACCCCCATGTGGCCCAGCAATATGTGGTCCAACCGATAGTAACCGGTAAGCTAGTTGCCACCATCTACAGGATGATTGGGAGCGGGAAGGGGATGCAGACACAGAGGTTCAGTGCAACATGGGAATCCTCCTTGGAAGTGGCACTAAGTGAAGAACAATGGACACTAATATGCATGCAAACAAGGAAAATTTCACTAAACGCCAGATACAGACTAATTCACTACAAATTCCTGCACCAAGCCTACTACACTCCACTAAAACTTAGCACATTCTATCCCGAGAACACATTAGCATGCAAGAGATGTGGCAAAGAGCTAGCAGACTTCTATCGCGTGTCATGGGGCTTCCCGCGTATAAGGTCATATTGGAAGGATATTGAGAGCGCCATGAAGGAAATGATACCTACGACACAAACTTACTCACCAACACTGTGGACACTGGCATAAATTGAGGGAGGCTCTGGGACTGAAAAGAGACTGCTGGGTATGGCGGTAGGGGTGGCCAGATCTGTAGTGGCCAGGACTTGGGGCAAAAGTAAATCTCCAACTTTCACAGCCTGGCTTGAGAATATGAGAATGTGTGAACTTAGAGAATCCAGATATGCGACGACACTGCCCGCCACCAGCCACCCATTGGACTACTGGCCTCCATTCCGTCAATACCTGTGAGAAGACGCCAGGTCAGCACAGGCATCTGATTTGGAGGAATGAGGCGGCATATAGATAATACGGTAGGGGGGTGGCAGCACTAGCGAAGTAGCTGATCAGGAGTTGAACAAAGCTAACTAAGAAAGGACAGGGTGCGTTGTCCTCTGGATGCAATAAGAAATTATGTTTTCCGCAATACCTAAATGCAAGTTGTGATGAGGGAGTTGGGTGTGGGAGGTGGGCAGGTGGCGGGGTGGAGGGGAGGGTAGTTGGAGTTCATGGTGGCTTAAGGTTGTAACATGTAAAACTCAATAAAGAAAGTTAAAAAATAAATAACAATGTATGGATGGCTGCCTAGGTGTGCCTGTATGGTGAAAGAGTGCACACTTAAATATATGGATGGCTGGGGGTGCATGTGTGTATATGGTGAATGGTGTGTGTGCTTGTGTTCAGGGGCGCAACAAAACCTACATTTCAGGAGGGCTAATCCTTCAAATGTTGGGAGAGGCGCTAACTTCACGGGCGGTGGGTGAGGGGCACACTTATTTGTGTGGGGGCATCTAACGTCCTTACACATTTTAATGGGACTATTCTAGTACTGCTTTAATGTTACAAGCAGTCAACTCTCTCCTTTAAGTCTGAAAGCACCCACTTATGGACTGCTGTGAGAATGAGCCGTCTCCTGTTGCCTCTCTACCCTTCCAATCACTCCCCTGGCATGCAAGTACTAAACCCACATCACGATTTAAATTGGCAAAAAAATGTGGCATTTGAATGCAGGTACTAACAGTGAAATGCTTTACGTTAGTAATTGTTGGGCCCTTGTTAACAGCGAAACCCAGGTGCCGTTTAACATCTGTGTCCTATTCTGTCCGGCAACGGCTCTGAAGGTCTGCCAGGTTTAGTCAACATAGCCCAAAATGTAAGGGGGTGTGCTGAAGCCTAGTCTAGTCAATGGTGTTACACCACTACTTGTGTTTAATGCCTTGAATACGTATTGGTAATTGTCATTACTCCTAGCCCTATTCTTCCTCATCCCTGTATCTTTGTTTGAGGCAGTACGTATGTATGAGGCAAAATTGTAGAACGTGGGCCCTAGAATGGAGCTGACCTTGCTAAACTCTAGTATTGATAATCCATTTGGTTGTGGGTGGTATTGGTTGCAAGATCACAGGTTAGTGATGAGGAATGGCCCATACATAATTTGTTTAATAGAGAAAGGGGGGGTAACCTGGATACCTTGCATTCGTTAGTTTCAAGAAATTGATTTTCCACACAGTTTTATATGTTCTTGTGCTTGGTTGTGAAGGGGTTTGTTTATTTGGTTTTTGAAACACCCTTTTTTAGGTACAGCCGGGGCTCTTGTGTCCCCATGTGGTCAGCCGACACGTGTTTCGACCCGTAGGTCCTTCTCAAGGCTGATACATATTCAAAATCATATGCAGTGAAAATTTGTGTTTTGGGTGACATTAGTGTGACATGGTACATATAGCAGATGTGCAAGGTGCATGGTCAAGAATAAGTCTTGCAGTCCTGTTCTGGATTAGTTGACGAGGGCGGAGAGTAGAGGAAGGCAGATTGAGAAAGAGGTTGTTGCAGTAGTCGATCCGAGAGAGGAACAGGGCTCTGGAGACAGTGAGCTTCTGGGGGAAGTGAGAAAGGAAAGAGTCCCTTTGAGGAGGAGCAGCTGGTAGTGGGACTTCACAGCGTTTTTTGCCTCACAGGAAGGCGAAGGAAGAGGGCTCAAGGTGGGTGGCCAGAGTGAGAGAGGGAAAGCAGGGGCAAGGGTCCAAATTAGAAGGATCTCTGTCTTACTGACATTAAGGCAGAGATCATTGGAGGCGCAGAAATCCTTAATCATGGATAGACAGCCATGAATGAGCGAGAGAGGAGAAGAGCCTGAAGGAAAGCTGAGTGTCATCCGCAAAACACTGAAAGTTAGAGAATAAGGTAGAGATCAGGTGGGCCAAAGGGGCCAAGTAGAGGTTGAAAAACTAGGGTGAGAGGATAGAGCCCTTGAGAATGTCACAGTTAGAGAGAGAGGTGGCAGAGAGAAAGGGACCAAGTTGAACCTGGAAGGGGCAGTCCAAGAGGAAGGAGGTCAGCCACTCCATGGCCTGATCCGTGATGCCTAGGTTCTCATATAGTCGATTGGTCAGGATGGCGTGGTTGAATGTGTCAAAAGTAGAAGAAAGATCAGGGAGGATTAGGACAGAAGGAATACTGGAATCAAGGTTAGAGAGCAGATCTTCACGGGTGTTCAGGAGACCAGTTTCCATGCCTCTGGCAGCTCTGAAGCCAGACTGATGGTCATGGAGACAACCAACAGATTCTGTGTGGAGAGTAAGCTGGGAGATGGTGAGCTTTTCCAAGAGTTTTCCCTGGAAAGGGGTGATGGAGATTGGGTGATAATTTGCCGGGCAGGCAGGATCGGCAGACGGCTTCTTAAGGAGTGCTTAAGGAGAGAGGGGAACGTTCCAGTGGGAAAGAGTGATTACAGAAATTGGCCACGGCTAGAGTGAAGGTGTCAATATGGTCCTTGATGGTTCTCGAGGAGCAGAGTAGCACCTGTTTGGACAACACTTTCATAGATCAGACTTTTCTAGAAACCTCGTCAGGTGTTGTCAGAGAAAGAGGAGAAAGGTGGAGGAGAGGGGGAGATAGCCAAAGGGGGGCCGAGAGAGGAAGAGGGAGAGGATGAGGATATAGAGGACAGGATGTCCATGGTTTTAGCGGAGAAGTGAGAGGCCAGAGCCATAGAGAGGGCCTTGGAGGGAACAGGAGAGGTAGAGACCGCAACAGGATTGACCAGTTCCTTGCAGATTTTAAAGAGTCCGGCCGTGTTGTTAGAGGCCACAGAGACCCGGGCTTGAATGTGTGCTCTCTTCTTGATGAGTGTTATTGCTTCGACTGGCATTTTGGTGCAACCAGTTTAGGTATGTCTAAATGTGGCCTGGAATGCTTTACTGTGATGCTATTATGCGTTTACACTGGGACATGTTTTCAATGTGGCATCGCATTTTTAAAAGCAAAGCATTAATGTTCCTGTGCGCTGTTTGGTGACTTGCATGTATTGGGATGGTGTTACCCTACAAAACAATTGCAAACACTCTGGCTTTTTTGCCAATTGTTCTCAGAAAGTGTGCTGTATATTACATTAAAACACATATTTATATCTTTCTCCTAGTAAAGTGTGCAGCATTCCCCTTCAGCAGCATGTTACTGTTTACTGTGCAAGCATGATAATCTAGGCCGGCCCAGATTTTGGCACGACCTGTGATTTGTTGCTGAGTTGGGGGGGCCCTCCGCATGGCTCACAGGGGGGCCCCCACATTTTGTGTTACACCACTGGGTAGGACCAGAGGGAAGAATGGAGAGGGAGAGCGAGGTGCAAAGGAACGGAAAAGAGTGGGCGCCAAGAATGAGGAATTAAGGTGGATGTAGAAGTCACCTAGGAGAAGGAGTTTGGAGGTAGATGTCAGAAGAGAGGAAGAGAAATCAGCACATTCTGAGGGGAGCAGGGTGATAGAGATAGGTGGTCAATAGATAGTGGCAATGGTCAGGGAGGAAGTAGGAAAGATGACCAGCTTGAAGACCAGGCTCTCGAAGGAGGAGTATGGCTGGGTGGGTATGAGGGAAGAAGGGACCCACTCAGGGAAGATCAAAGCAACCCCACCATCGTTACAGTTAGTGCCAGGCTTAGAGATGATCTTGTTGCCATCAGGGAGAAGGGAGTCAAAAGCAGTGACGGAGCTAGCCTTGAACCGGGTCTCGGTAAGAGGGAGGATATTGAGGTCAAGGTCTTCGAGAAGGAGGCAGATGTCAGCAGAGTGTTTGAAGGCAGAGCAAGCATTAAGTGTGGCTAGATGAAACATGCCTCTTGTCAATACTAAAGGGATGAAAGGGTATTAACCCCCTCTCCTGAACCACAGAAGCTGAATAGTTCGACCCTCCCACCGTAGTTGGCAGGGGCACCTGGATAGTAAATAACACAGGAAACCACGTGGCAGTCAATGGGGGGAAGAAGGAAGTTAGGGAAAGGGCGTGGGCAGATAAAGGGAAGGAGGGAAAGAGAAAACATACATATAATTCCTAACAAGCGTGCTCTAACCAATGCTCCTAAGCCTATTCTCCAATGCTTATTCGTAAGTCTTATTCTTGATAACTACCTAACTCTCCAGCTCAGTGATGCGTCCAATCATTCTAGTTGAAGGTATATGTAAACATGTCTCAATGCACACACAACATGGAATTCACATATCACGTGCAAAAAAGGAACATGATATGATATGATATGATATGATATGATATATGATATGATATGATATGATATGATATGATATGATATGGTATTTGTAACGCGCCTATACACAAGTGTTTCAAGGCGCGACGAGGCAGGGAGGGAGGGAAACAAGGGGAAAACAGACAAACGATCCTACTAGGCCAGGTGTCATTCAGATCGCGTAAGTGCAGAGGTAAGGGGAAAAGGAGGAAGTGCAGGGGGGAGGAGGTGGGGGGGGAAGTGCAGTACAAGGTAAGTAGCGTAGAAAATAATAATAAATAATAAATAGAAAGGGCCAGCTGGTGGCAAGTGCGAGGTAAGTGCAGAGCAAGTGCTGGGAAAGGGGCTGTAGGGATACAGTGACAGTCCCACAGTGCAGGGGGAGCCGGGGAGGCAGTGCAAGTGGAGAGTGGCTGGGCCCTGGACCGAGGTTGCTGAGAGTGGCCCAGATGCAGGTTTAGTGCTGAATTCAGTGGGGAGTTAAGCAGGATTAGCAGGGGAGAGGGAGAGAGAAGGCAGAAGCGAAGAGGAAGGTTTTGAGGTGCTTCCGGAACCGGAGATGGTTCTCCTCAAGTTTCAGGGAGGCAGGAAGGCTGTTCCAGAGGGAGGCCCCAGCTGCGGAGAGAGATCTACCCCCAGCTCGTTGCTTCGAGAAGCGGCTGACCATGAGGGAGTTGGAGACGGATGAGCGAAGGGCTCGTGAAGGAAGATATTTAGGAAGAGAGAGTTGGAGGTATTTAGGTCTCAGGCCCCAGAAGGCCTTGTGGACAATGCAGAGGGTTTTGAACTTAATCCTCGCAGCCACTGGGAGCCAGTGAAGAGATTTCAGTCCTGGAGAGATACGGTCCCTGGGCTTGAGGCCAAGGACAAGTCTCGCAGTTCTGTTCTGGATAAGTTGCAGAGGGCGGAGAGTGGAGGCAGGCAGATTAAGATAGAGGCTGTTACAGTAGTCCAGCCTTGAGAGAACCAGGGCTCGAGAGACAGTGAGCTTCTGGGGGAAGGAGAGGAAGGGAAGAATACCTCTGAGGAGGTGCAGCTGGTAGTGTGACTTCTTAGAGACGTCAGATATATGAGGAGAGAAGGAGAGTGTGGAGTCGAAGATGACCCCGAGGTTTTTAGCCTTGCAGGTAGGGGCAGGAAGGGGGCCAAGGGAGGCCGGCCAGAGAGCTGCAGGGAAGGAGGGAGTGGGTGTGCCGATGAGTAGAATCTCAGTCTTACTGGCGTTGAGGCAGAGGTCATTGGCGGCGCACCATTCATGGATAGCAGACATATCCATAAAGCGATATGGAACAAACAAGGGAGACTCCCTGTAATGAACCCACAAAACACATGGCCCAATGGGCTAGCAACATAGAACAAACATATAGCATAGAACAAACATATAGCAGAGCTCTAAGGTAGGGCTTCAAGAGTTCCTCTATTCTGCATGTAATTCATGTTAGGTAGCTGCACTGCCCAAGTGTGGCTAAACTCAAAAGGGAGAGGGAACCCAGTAAAGTTAATAGGTCATAGAAAAGAAAATGCCAACCTACAGTCTCACTTCTGCAGCCCTGCCTGGAAGTTCAAAGAAAACTTCAAAACAACGGATGTGAGCTCCATCGGACCCACTGGCCTCCCTCCGCTCCCAGATTGTGCACCAGTATGCACTGTAAATAATTCCACACCCTTTGCCTCCTAATGTAGAATTAGCTTCTGTGTCACACATAACACCATGAGATATTGCGTGACAAAATAACCAGGCATCAAACAATCAGCACTTATCTTACTGTCCGGGTGCCTCGTGAGCACACCCGGACGCAGTAGACTGCAGCAGTATCGTAGCCATGCCTTCTCTGCATCTCCCCGTGGGCCGGGATCTGCATGTGAGCACCTTCGTTTCTTAGCGGGGAAACGAAAATGATAATGCTCCTCACCACCGTGACCCGGGGAAGCAGATTAAATCTTCTGGCTGGCTGGC
The DNA here is from genome assembly GCF_040938575.1 of Ambystoma mexicanum. NCBI lineage: Eukaryota > Metazoa > Chordata > Amphibia > Caudata > Ambystomatidae > Ambystoma > Ambystoma mexicanum. The sequence goes on from NC_090923.1 coordinate 838,023,668, forward strand.
TCCATCGAACAATCTTGGAACTCCTTCATCACGCCGCGGCCAATGGTTTTATTAGCCACTCAATCAGGCGCAGCTAACTAGCCGTGCAAAGCCCCAAATGAACTACACGCGAGCCCATAGGATGCTGGGAATTGTAGTTTTTACCCTATTTCTTTCCCAGACCTCGCCTTTTTCTGCCCCAAATCACATTCCTGACACCGCTTCCTATAAAGGTTTTACAATGTGGGGTACCGGGGCGTGGTACACCAGTCGGAGGAGGAGGAGGGACAGAGTGAGAGGAAGAGGAAGGATGAACAGGCCCAGGAAGGAAGTTGATGAGAGATATCAGGCGCCAGTCAAAATGGAGGCTGGGTTGAGGACCCTGAGTCATGTTAGAGCCAATGCAATAGACATTAATGATACATCTGGATGATGAGAAGCCCGCCAAGAGTACTTCCCATCTAGTGCCACCATTAATGGGTGAGGATAAGAAATGAAAGAGAGTAAAGAGAGGATGAGGGGTTCAGAGATCTGGAGAGGGGACAGAAAAGAGGATATCAGTGACAATCCGTCTGGAAGTTGTGCTGACGTAAGTGTCTACGATGGGTAGAGCAGGGTTAGTAGTCAGGAAATAGTTTTAAAAAAATGTCTTTCCAGACTTCATGAGAGAAGGGGGATAGATGATAGTATAGCAGTAAGAATAGATAGGGCAGATGGTGATTGCCATAGGGGAGGTGGAGAGATAGGATGTAAGAAATAATAAGAGGCTGCATGGCACGAGCAATCAGAGAGCAAACACATGCATTAGAAACACTTGAGTACAAAATGGGGTTATGGAGTTGGAGAAACATACCTATAAATGCAATGCAAAATGGGGGTGTGGATTCGGAAAAACACATCTGGATTTAAAACTTTTCAAAAGGTACCCAAATGCAATGCAAAATGGGGGTGTGGAGTTGGAAAACACACCTAGATTTAAAACCTTTCAAAAGGCACACAAATGCAATGCAAAATGGGGGTGTGGAGTTGGAAAACACACCTAGATTTGAAACTTTTCAAAAGGCACATACATGCAATGTAAAATGGGGGATGTTGAGTTGCAAAAACACACCTAGATTTGAAACTATTCAAAAGGCAAACAAATGTAGTAAAGAAAAAAGATGGGGTGAGGTGACACCTACGTGGAAACAGCAGATATTTATTTATGGCTCATCTACGTACAACTTGTGTGAGTAAGTGGATAGGAATCAGGTAGTTCAGGACATAACTCACAGGTACTCCGGAGGAAAAAGCCACAGGTGAGGCACAAGTGCACAGAATGGCCGGTCGCAAGCTGGCATACAGTTCCATGATGGTGAGGGGGAGGCAGCTACCGATGTTGCATGTTGGGGGTGAGAGACTCTCCGAGCCCTCTCGAGGCCCTGACAGGCTCAGACAGGGGCCTTAGTTCAGGGCCTTTGTGAAGGGGCCGGCTAACGCCTGCTGGCACACTCAATTGGCCCAAATAGGTATGGGGGGCCAATCAGCTTTGTTGTTGTGCCATCTCCACGGCAATGCTCCAAGCCACTCTGGTGCCTGGGAAGAAGGCGGCAGCCATTTGCCAAGTGTGCAGAATCAGATATGGTCAATACACACACATGGTCAGTGTGTGCTCAAGCGGATTATGAACCTCAGAGAGCACATCATTCAATATGCAAGCGTGGGCTCACCTGTGCAAAATCAATGAGCTGTGGGAATGGTCAGTGCAAAGTGCAGTGATCGTCTGATCGTTGTATAAGGCTGCCGGGGTGGAGCCTGGTGGCAGAGGAGAGCGGGAGACCAGCAGGGCCCAGGGAAATCCAAAAGAAAGTGGCGAGGCTCAGACAGTAAACTTAGTTCACGGCCTTTGTGAAGGGGCCGGCTAATGCCTGCCGGCACACTCAATTGGCCCAAGTAGGGTTGGATGTCCAATCAGCTTCGCTGTTGTGCTGTCTCCACAGCAATGCTCTGAGGCACTCCAGTGCCTGAAAAGAAGGCGGTGACCATTTGCAGGCAGGAAAAGTGTGCAGAATCACATATGGGCAATGCGCACACGGGTTCAGTGAGTGCTCAAGCTGATCATGAAGCTCGGATAGCACGTCATTCAATATGCCTGCGTGGGATCACCTGCACAAAATCAATGAGCTGCAGGAATGGTCGGTGCAGTGAGCCTGCTCTGTGGATCAGGTTGACGGGGAGGAGGCTGGTGGAAGAGGAGAGTGGGAGGCCAGCAGGGCCCAGGGAAAGCCAAAAGAAACTGGCGAGGCTCAGACAGGGGCCTTAGTGAAGGGCCTTTGTGAAGGAGCTGGCTAACGCCTGCTGGCACACTCGATTGGCCCAAATAGGTCTGGGGTACCAACCAGGTCTGGGGTACCAACCAGCCGTCTCCACAACAATTCTCCAAGGCACACCAGTGCATAGCATGGGAAGAGGGCGCTGACCATTTGAAGGCAAGACAAGTGTGCAGAATGAAATATGGGCAATGCACATACAGGGTCAGTGGGTGCTCGAGCTGATTATGAAGCTCGGATAGCACATCATTCAATATGCCTGCGTGGGCTCACCTGTGCAAAATCAATAAGCTGCAGGAATGGTTGGCGCCACGTCCAGTGAGCACCTGCTCTGTGGATCTGACTGCCGGGGTAGAGGCTGGTGGCAGAAGAGATGGAGAGACCAGCAGGGCCCAGGGAAAGCTGAAAGAAAGTGGTGAGGCTCAGACAGGGGCCTTAGTCCAGGGCCTTCATGAGGGGCTTCCTTATTGTGCCGTCTCCACGGCAATGCTCCAAGGCACTCCGGTGCATGGGAAGAAGGCAGCGGCCATTTTCAGGCAGGACAAGTGTGTAAAATCAAATATGGGCAATGCACACACACTGTCAGTGAATGCTTGAGCTGATCATGAGGCTCAGAGAGCAGATCATTCAATATGGCCGTATGGGCTCACCTGCGCAAAGTCAATGAGCTGTGGGCATGGTAGGCGCAGCGTGCAGTGAGCGCCTGCTCCATGGATCAAGCTGCCGGGGTAGAGGCTGGTGGCAGAGGAAAGCGGGAGACCAGCAAGGCCCAGGAAATGCCGAAAGAAAGTGGCGAGGCTCAGACCCAATGGTTCCTCATCGATTGACCAGAATTCAGGGAGAGGCACACTGGGACCGCATTGGTAAAATTGAGACAGAATGGGAATATTGAAATGGTGGCAAGTGCGAGATCGCAAGCAGCAAAGTAGTAGCGCTCATTGTAATTTTGGAAACACATGTGATGAGGAGATCACAGTGTACTCCAACTCGTGACATCCACAGTGCACGCAGGACTGTCACGTTGGAAATGGCGGGGCTTTTTATGCATGCCAGTGCAACACGTGCCATCAATGGACAGGCTCATTGACGCACTACAACTCCCATCGGCCATCACAGTGCTGAAGTGCATGGGCCATACAAGGGAGATAACATAATCTCCCGCTACAATGAAGCCGCTGATGCAGGCCAAAAAAGCAGCATGTTTTCCTCCAATATCTGAACCTGACACAGCATGTAAGCGCACAGCATGATAATAAAATGAAATGAAATGAAATATTTTATTTATATTGCGCTCGTACACAAGTGTTTCAGAGCGCGACCAGGCAAAAAGGGAGGGGAATAAGGGAGAAAAAAAAATGAAAAACAGCGATCTTACTAGGCACAGTGACATTTAAGAAAGTGCAAGTGCATGGGAAAGGAAAATGGGGGAAAAGTGCAAGGAAAAGGGGGGGAGTGGAAAGTGTGAAGCAGAGGAGAGAAAACATCAATAAATATTAAATAGAATAAATAATAAATAAGGGCTTTACACCATGGTAGTGCGTCCAGCAAGTGGCAGGTGAAAGTTAGTCAGAAAAGTATATCTGATAAGTGCACAAGAAATGTGGGAGGGAGAATGTATGGGTACAGATACAAAACCCTAGTGCAGATGGTGGCCTGGAGGCAGTGCAGGAGGGTGGCAGGGTGAGCAGGTACCTGGGCCCGAAAGAACAGAGGGTGGCCAGGTGCACAATGCCATGAGAAGAAACAGATCAACAGGGGAAAAGGGGGGCAAAGGCAAGGCAAAGAGGAAGGTCTTGAGAAGTTTCCAGAACCGAAGATGTTTTTCCTCAAGTTTCAAGGTGGCAGGGAGGCGGTTCCAAAGGGAGGCACCATCTGAAGACAGGGATCTACCCCCAGCTCGTTTTTTTGCAAAACGACTAACCCTGGGGGAGTTAGAAGAAGAGGAGTGAAGGGGATGAGATGGGAGGTATTTACAGAGGGATAGTTGAAGGTATTTTGGATCCACGCCCCAGAAAGCCTTGTGGACAATGCAGAGGGTTTTAAATGTAATCCTTGCATCCACTGGGAGCCAATGAAGGCATTTCAAGGCTGGAGAGAAACGATCCCAGGGCTTGAGGCCACAGACAAGTCTTGCAGTCCTGTTCTGGATTAGTTGTAGAGGGCGGAGAGTGGAGGCAGGTAGATACAGTAAGTGTGCAGTAGTAAGAGAGCAGTAATAAGTGAAGGTGTGCAGTATTAAGTGAAGGTTTTAATTCCCTGCCCATCACCCACATAATAGAGCTTTAGCGATGAGCACCACCAGAAGAGCAGGAGCTGTGGAAAAGAAGGGGGTACTCAGTATACCCAGCCAATGCAATGTGGCAGCAGGACAGCAGAGGTATACCGGTCATACCCCTCACATTACTAAAAGTAGCATTAGTGCAGCTTCACTATCCTGCCCACATAACACAAGAGAGTCTTGCAGTGCAGATTGCGGAAGATTGGTTCACCCCCAATCTGCCAGAACATGTTGCCGCCTTCATTGTCAACTGTGTTGTGTGCCAAAAATATACAGCAGGGCACACACTGCGAGTAGTGAGGGGAGCAATAGCACACCCAACAAGACCTTTTCAACATTTGCACATAGATTATGTCGACGTGATTCAAAATTGTAACGCCTACAGGTATATGTTGGTAGTCATATGCCCCTTCTCTCAAAGGATAGAAGCCGGTCAGTGCACACACCCTGATGCCACCTGTACTGCAGAATTCCTCAAAAGAGAGGTATTTTACTTTGAAATGAACAGATTTCCTGTGTCTTTGTGATTCTGCCATTCTGCTTTTGTTTTCATAGAGATATCACAGTGCACATCATTTTTGGTTTCACACCGTTGACTCTGTCCTTTGGAGAAATGTTACAAGATCCTGGCACAAGCCCAGTTTCAACGGCCTGTTTGTTGTTGAGAGCATTACCCCACAGCTGTCAAAGTGTTAGGCAGGCATGTGTGTAAACACATTGGCGAAGTTTTATTTATGGCAAGCAGACAACAACCCACAGGGAATTTCCAAAAGCACACTGTCCTTTAACACAAGCAACCAGCCTGCCACAAAGGACTATTACCCCTAAATAACCTTTTACCTGCAGCGTAAACATTTATTTATTTATTTTTCCATTTGTTACAGCGCACAGAACCCTTGGGTATGCAGGTGCTAGTTACATTAAGTAATATGATGCAGTAGTGGGGTGGAAGAGTCTTAGAAGGAACAAAGTTAGTTGAACAGCCAAGTTTTTAAGTTTCTGTCCAAGGCCCAGTAGGCCTGTTCTTTTCTGAGTGCTGGTGGAAGATTATTCCAGAGTTTGGCGGCGACAACCAGGAAGCTCTTTCTCCCTACTGAGAGACGATTTGTCATGATGCCTACCCCTGGGGGACCCAGACCAAGTCCAGCAACCCTGGAAGCAGGCATCAAGTTATTCCAAGCATGCCCAACAACCCCTGCTAGGGACTATTTGGGTGCAGTCCTGGTGTCTATGGCGCCAGGCTCATAGGTTAAAACTTACCTGATGCAGACCATGATGCAAACTTACCTGATGCAGACCATGCTGCAAGAGCTCCAAGCCAAAAGAGGCTTGGAAGGGACTACTTTACCTAGGGACTATTTTTTACTCGGGTGGGGCTGGGGAGGAATACTTACCTGGGACTACTTTGGAGGCTATTTAAACCACGCCCGAAGAGCAGCACACGCTTCGCGTTATTCTGCATCCAGCAGCATAATGCTCACCGTGCCTGCAAGTCTGCATCCAGTCTTCTGCCACGCCCGCCTCGAGTCCGGAGCTCCTAGAAAAAGGGAGAAAGAAGGAGAAAAGGTTAGAACAAGAGCAATACCTTTGATCCTTACCTGAATTCCCAATCCATCACGCCTTCGAGCTGGAAGAAAGAAGTTATTTTATGCGCGTCGCCTCGCCTGCTGCAGTGCCACGCTGAACTCACCGGCCTTCGCAGCATCTTCACATTCCACCGCATCCTTCTGCATGTTCCCGCCGCACTCCGGCACCTAAGGGGAAGACAAGAACAGCAAGGTGAGCCAAGGGAATACACAGAGGCAATATTAGTTACCCCCATAGACTTACCTGATTTTACCACCAGGGGTACTATTCCTCTTCACGGGTCACCGCAGCTTCCACTGCATCTTCGCCGAACCCCGGCTCCTAAGGGGAAACAAAAGGACAGCAAGGTGCAACAAAGGGACAAACAAGGGGAAACCCCATCACCACAATAGACTTACCTGATTTTACCGCCGTAGGCATTATTCCCCGAGACTTCATACTTTCTCTCAGCGCCTGAATAAGGGAGAAAGCAACAGGTTACATATTGACATTCTTTTATCGAACTGTGTTGGATAATTCAAATCCTTACCTGAATATTACCGGTTGCCACGAGGAACTCTTCGCTAGGGTCAAGCTGCAATATTCAAGGAATCGGACAGAGTGAAAGTCAAACATTTGAACTCTTACGAACTGCATACTTACGGCGTCTTGCCGGGAACCTCAGAGTCAATATTGTTCTGGAACTCACCAATTACTTCGACCCAGTGAAGCAACTGGTTATCTACGCGCCCCTGCGCTCAATGCAGGATGGAGAACTCATCTTTTCAAACCATCAGGTGAGACTATAAGAGGGGACATCAAAGGTGATCAGTGGGGAGAACAGCGGGAGTGGGGGAGGGTTAACGCTCAACTCCACGGGTGGTTAATTCCCTCTCCATTTGCAGAAGAATATTTCTACGGGCCAAGTAAACAAAGCTAGGTGGGCCAGTCCAGTCCGTCATCTTGGCACTACACGTCACATTGTTGGAGACCACAGCTGTCCAGTTCAGATCGACGCCCCTGTGGGAGCCAGGTGAGCGTAACAGAACGCGAAGCCTACCCACAAATTCCCACCCGGGCGTTATGGATACCTCAGAAACTGACCAATTGGCCCAATTACTAGGGGAACTGAGGGCTGAAGTGCATTCCACCCATCAAGAAACCAATGCTCTTAGGAGAGAACTTATTTTGTCAAAGGAGCGAACTGATGACCTTGCTAGGCAACTACTGCAAAGCCAGGCTGGACAAGCACCCCTACCAGGTCCCGGGGGAAATCCAGCTCCTGTGTCATCGAGTAACCCTGTGCAAATAAACCTACCAGGAAATATTGCATTAGCTCCACCCGAACGCTTTGCCTGAGATCCCAAAAGGTTTTCCGTGTTTATGAACCAATGCCACTTGCACATTTTATGCAGACCTGGAGCCTTCCCAAATGATCAAGCCAAGGTAGCCTTTGTATTGTCATATCTCAGCGGCAGTGCAGCTGATTGGTCAATTCCACTAGTTACTCAGGATGACCCAATTCTTTGGGATTTTCAGGGCTTTCAAATGAGCATGGAAAGACTATTTGCTCAGCACTCCAAAGGACAGGCCCTGGATAACAAACTTTTGTCCCTACGACAGGGTAACCAGGACCTTCTATCCTACATCGCAACCTTTAATAGGTTGATAGTGGAAACTGGATGGCCTGAGGTAAAACGAATCACGTTATTTCATCGAGGGCTTCGAGGAGAACTCAAGGATGTCTTGGCTCAAGTCGTGAACCCACCTCAAGACTGCGCTGAATATATAGACTTAGTGGTCCAGTTAGATCACAGACTTCAGAACAGAAAGGCTGATCGAGCCAAGTTTGAGAATCGGGTGTTGGTCAAAACCCACGCTAACCCCAAAGGAGCAGATGCTTCAGAACCCATGCAAATCGGAGGGGTTAAAGGACCCTTAACCCAGAAGGAAAGAGAAAGGAGACGGCAAATGCAATTGTGTCTATATTGTGGAACTTCCGGGCATTTTCTACTCGATTGCCCTGTAAAACCACCCAAGAAGGTGGTAGGAGCTGCTGATAAAAGCCATATGGAGTCAGACTCAGGAAACGACCACGCCCAACAAGCATAGAGGTCCCCTTGCCGAGCTTGAAGAAGGATACTCAGACCTCGCATTTCATCATACCAATGGTCCTCGTAGTTCCAAGGCAGCCATCGCGTATGCACGCAGTAAGGGCATACATTGATAGCGGGGCCATAGGAAACTATGTGGACTACGAATTGGCTTCCAGGATGAATCTACCTCTCTGCCGAAAAACCACCTCAGATGTCATCACCACAGTCGATGGAACTGAAATTGCCTCGGAGCCTATAACTCATTCCACCACAGAGATGACACTATTGGGTCAGGATGGGCATCGAGAGACTATTGTGTTTGATCTAATCAAAGCCCCACAGTTCCAAATAATACTGGGGATACCTTGGTTGGAAACACATAATCCTTGTATTGATTGGTGAGAGAAGAGAATAACCTTCCCGGATTGTGAACCAACCTGTTACCCAAAGAAAAATCTGAACGTAAGCCTGACCACAGTAACCACAGCAGTCGTGCAACTACCTCCAGAATACCAAGAATTCCAGGATGTCTTCCAAAAAGAACAGGCAAACACCTTACCACCTCACAGATCGTACGATTGTCAAATCGATCTCATACCCGGTGCACAACCCCCTTGTAGCAGGATCTACACCCTTACGGAACCTGAGAACCTTCACCTACGACAACACTTAGACCAGTACCTTGCTAATGGCTTCATTCACCCATCCAAGTCCCCTGCATCTTCAGCTTTGTTCTTCGTGCCCAAAAAGGAAGGTGACCTCAGAACGTGCATAGACTACCGCGCATTGAACCAGATAACTGTTAAGAACCGATACCCATTGCCTCTGATCCCTGAACTACTAGACCAAGTGAAGGACGCTTCCATATACACTAAATTGTATCTCCGGGGGGCATACCATCTGGTACGTGTAAAAGAGGGCGACGAATGGAAGACTGCTTTTCGCACTAAGTATGGGTTATTCGAATACCAGGTGATGCCTTTCGGGTTGTGCAATGCACCAGCAGCCTTCCAATACTTCATGAACAATGTCCTTTGTGAACTCATTGACGTTTGTGTTGTCGTATATATCCATGTTTTTCTAGTATACTCCTCTTCAGAATCCGACCATGTGCAGCACGTCCGAGCAGTCCTTGAGAAATTGCGCCAGCACAAACTATATGCAAAACTGGAAAAATGCGTTTTTCATGCCACAGAAGTTGAATTCCTTGGGTTTATCCTGACTCCAAGAGGAGTCCGAATGGACTCACGAAAGGTGGACGCAATCCTTAAGTGGCCATCACCAAGTTCAGTTAAAGGAGTACAAAGCATGCTCGGCTTTGCCAATTTCTACCGCAGATTCATCCCAGATTTTTCACATGTTGCACATCCCATCACAGCACTCTTGCAAAAAAATAAACGCTTTATGTGGACTGAAGAAGCTGAAAATGCCTTCCAAGAGCTGAAAGCGAAATTCACGTCTGCACCTGTATTAAAGCACCCGCGCCCTGAACTTCCATACATAGTGGAAACTGATGCATCCAGTCTAGCCATGGGAGCTGTCCTGTCTCAAAAGGACCCTGAAACTGGCCAGTTTCACCCAGTAGCATTTTGGTCCAGAAAGTTCTCGGCACCTGAGTTAAACTATGCGGTTACCGACAAGGAGTTATTAGCCATTAAATCCGCCTTTAAGGCTTGGCGGCACTATCTTCTCTGTGCCAGGCATACCATTACTGTGATCACCGATCACCGGAACTTACAGTATTTAAAGACAGCCAAGGCCCAATCGTCACGCCAACTCCGATGGGCATTGTTCTTTGCCGATTTCGATTTCGTGATAACCTATCGACCAGGTTGTAAGAATGGTAAAGCAGACGCCTTATCCCGAATAGGGATGGAAGAGGCAGAAGTAAACCCAGAACCAGTACCTATAATTTCCGAACAAAGGATTCTTGGCATGAGTACTCTACAGACACTAGAGCACATTCAGGTAAAGATCCAGCAACTCTTTGATCCTACAGCCCTGCAGGACTGGGTAAAGAAAGGCCCGGACTACTTTGTCACCAATGACCTGCCTTATTACCAAAGGCGGCTATTTCTGCCACACAAGGAACTACAAGAGCTAGTCATTTCCCGTTATCATGATACCCTAATGGAGGGGCACCCAGGTATTGCAAAAACTGAAGCTAAAATGAAGAGACAATTCTGGTGGCCCACCTGGTGAAAGGATAATAAATCATTTGTGATGTCTTGTGGCATATGCGCCAAAAACAAAAGTCAAAAGAAAAAACCAGCTGGACTCTTACAACCTTTAGACATTCCGCCTACACCATGGCACACCTTATCGTTAGACTTTATTACAGATCTACCCCCATGCAATGGATTTAACACCATTCTAGTTATTGTGGATCTTTTTTCCAAGATGGCCCACTTTATTCCTTTAAAGGGATTACCTTCACCTTCAATCCTGGCCAAGGAGTTCCTCGAAAACATTGTTCGCATACACGAATTTCCGTCCGTATTGGTCTCTGACCGGGGCAGTCAATTCATTTCACATTTTTGGAAAAAATGTTGTCAATTGGCGCAAATCGATGTGAGGTTATCGACCAGTCACCACCCCCAGACCGATGGTCAAACGGAGAGGACCAACCAGACTCTCGAACAATACCTGCGTTATATGTTACATCAGATGGAGAGTAATTGGAAAGACATTCTTTGGCTCGCCAAATATGCATACAATAATTCAGTACATTCTGGAACTGGACAAAGCCCCTTTTATACCTTATATGGGCACCATCCTCGAACCTCAGACCTTGACTCACCCCAACACTTAGAAATGCCCACATTGGACCATCTGCACGCTACGATTACACAAGCCTTTAAGGAAGCAACTGCACATTTAAAACAGGTGAAAGTAAAATACAAGAAAGATGCTGATCGGCATAGAAGTGATACTCCACAATACCAGATAGGGGACCAAGTATGGTTAGCCACAAAACATATACCTCTAAAGGGACCACAAACCTTTAACCCCAGATATTTGGGACCTTACTCTATTAAGGCCATTATCAACCCAGTGGCTGTCAAGTTGGACTTACCTGCTAATATGCAAATTCACCCCGTCTTTCATGTGTCACTTTTGAAGCCAGTTCAACCAGGGACAAGACTAACCAAGCCACCAGACCCCATCCTTGTAGACGGGGAACCTGAATTTGAAGTGAAGAACATCCTGGACTCTACACTGATAAAGTCAAAACTTTTTTATTTAATCGACTGGAAAGGTTTCCGACCACAGGAAAGGTCATGGGAACCTAGTGACCACGTTCATGCACCCCAATTGGGGAAAACATTCCACTGAAATTTCCCAGACAAACCGAAACCACAGGGAAGAACGACTTTAGGAGGCCTTGGGGGCGAGTGCTGTCATGATGCCTACCCCCGGGGACCCAGACCAAGTCCAGCAATCCCGGAAGCAGGCATCAATTTATTCCAAGCAAGCCCAACAACACCTGCTAGGGGCTATTTGGGTGCAGTCCTGGCGTCAATGGCGCCAGGTTCATATGGAGAGTCAGTCCTGGCGCCATAGGCACCAGGTTCATAGATTAAAACTTACCTGATGCAGACCATGCTGCAAACTTACCTGATGCAGACCATGCTGCAAGAGCTCCAAGCCAAACGAGGCTTGGAACGGACTACTTTACCTAGGGACTATTTTTTACTCGGGTGGGGCTGGGGAGGAATACTTACCTGGGACTACTTTGAAAGCTATTTAAACCACGCCCAAAGAGCAGCACACGCTTCGCGTTATTCTGCATCCAGCAGCGTAAGGCTCACAGTGCCTGCAAGTCTGCATCCAGTCTTCTGCCACGCCCGCCTCGAGTCCGGAGCTCCTAGAAAAAGGGAGAAAGAAGGAGAAAAGGTTAGAACAAGAGCAATACCTTTGATCCTTACCTGAATTCCCAATTCATCGCGCCTTCGAGCTGGAAGAAAGAAGTTATTTTATGCACGTCGCCTCGCCTGCTGCAGCGCCGCGCTGAATTCACCGGCCTTCGCAGCATCTTCACATTCCACCGCATCCTTTTGCATGTTCCCGCCGCACTCCGGCACCTAAGGGGAAGACAAGAACAGCAAGGTGAGCCAAGGGAATACACAGAGGCAATATTAGTTACCCCCCCATAGACTTACCTGATTTTACCACTGGGGGTACTATTCCTCTTCACGGGTCGGCGCAGCTTCCGTTGCATCTTCGCCGAACCCCGGCCCATAAGGGGAAACAAAAGGACAGCAAGGTGAAACAAAGGGACAAACAAGGGGAAACCTCATCACCACAATAGACTTACCTGATTTTACCGCCGGAGGCATTATTCCCCGAGACTTCATACTTTCTCTCAGCACCTGAATAAGGGAGAAAGCAACAGGTTACATATTGACATTCTTTTATCGAACTGTGTTGGATAATACAAATCCTTACCTGAATATTACCGGTTGCCACGAGGAACTCTTTGCTAGGGTCAAGCTGCAACCTGCAAGGAATCGGACAGAGTGAAAGTCAGACATTTGAACCCTTACGAACTACATACTTACGGCGTCTTGCCGGGAATCTCAGAGTCAATATTGTTCTGGAACTCACCAATTCCTTCGAGCCAGTGAAGCAACTGGTTATCTACGCGCCCCTGCGCTCAATGCATGATGGAGAGCTCTTTTCAAACCATCAGGTGAGACTATAAGAGGGGACATCAAAGGTGATCAGTGGGGAGAACAGAGGGAGTGGGGGAGGGTTAACGCTCAACTCCACGGGTGGTTAATTCCCTTTCTCCATTTGCAGAAGAATATTTCTACGGGCCAATCAAACGAAGCTAGGTGGGCCAGTCCAGTCCGTCATCTCGGCACTACGCGTCACATTGTTGGAGACCGCAGCTGTCCAGTTCAGATCGACGGCCCTGTGTGAGCCAGGTGAGTGTAACACGATTGTAGTTGGGGATCTTCAAGAAGTGACAGTTCGACGATCTAAGAGGTAGGGCAGGGGTGTATTTCTCCATGCAGCATGAGAGGTAGGTCTGGGCAGTGTTGGAGAGACGTCGGAGGACTAAGGACAATATTTTGAACTTAATCCTTTCCCGGATGGGCAACCAGTGTACATCTCACCTGGCTTTGGAAATATGGTCAGATCTGGAGAGACCAATGGCTGCTCGGAGAGCATTGTTCTGAATTGTTAGGCGTTTGTTCAGGTTGCGTTCAGAAGTACCAGTAAATAGGGCGTATGATGGTCAATGTTGCGAAGTGTGTAGTTGGAGCCGGTGATGAGGATTTTGGGTTTGTCATCATTGAGTAGGTGAGACACCATCCAATTTTGTTTGACCTCGTTTGCAGAGTTTATGGTGGCTGAGTCCTGGGCGTATGAGCCAGTAAGGGGGATAAGGAGCTGCATGTCATTAGCGTAGTTAGTATAAGATATGCCTAGTAGGTCAAGGTGGTCAAAGAGGGGTTTTGTATAAATGAAGGAGATGCACTTTTGATAACGAAAGAAACTAGTACTAAATGCTACCGCTCCAGATAGTCCACTATGCTTTCCTTTCCTTTGCAGTAAACAGTTATAATGTGTTTAAGAAAAGTAGAGTACCAATCCTTGCTTTGTTGACTAATCCAAAGACACGTTTCATTTTTGAGAGGCTCTTCCTAGCAATAGTAGTACCTTTTTTCTTGTAGAAATCCAGTATTTGGGAATCGAAGTTAAAGTATAAACAAGAAAATAAATAAATAATGAATATTTTGACTGTTGCTAAGTACAGGCTTTTATCCCATGGACAGTGCATTGAGGGTGCATATTTGTAGCATATGAACCCATCTGCGAAAATTATTGTAGCACTATTTTGTGCCTTTTGCTGTCTCTACCTTTTTACCCTCCGAGCATTACAGGAAGCTACTCTTTATCACATGCACGAACCACCTTATGCTATTGCAACCACTGCCCCCTTAGCAAATTAAGTAATGACCCGACCATTCATGAGTACCACTAGTCACATGAAAAGGCTCAAACAAAGTGCCAACAGTAATTTTGAACACATTAAGGCCTACATGGCTAATTCGGCCCATGTGACTAATAACATGTGGGGAGAGAGACATCAAGGGAGAGCTACTATGTATGTTCTCTGATTCCCCATTTTTTTATAGACACTTTTTTTTACTAACGAAACAAAAATAAAACATATAAAGTAAAAAAAGCATTTGGAATTATTTTTTCGGCATTTTTGTTTCGAAAAAATTGCATTTCGAAAATGTGTTTTCGAAAATTTCACTGGATACCGCTAGAATACACGTGCCATATATACGCTGAAACGCAAGACACAAGGGAACAAATAAAAAGCTTGCTTAACACAGAAACGCAACATGAATGAGTAGTCAGTGTAAACAAGATGGCCGGTGCAGCTACGTTCAAGTTAATGGGTGACATGAAGAAACCTTAAGGCTACAGGGGGACTTGGCTTGCTTAATTAGCAGAACATTCAGACCTGAGCAGCCCAGACAATAATCGTGCAACCTGTGCCAAGGTTATCGAGCACAGGGAAGGACTGGCTTGGCACCCAAGAGAGCAGACAATAACAGTTCCCAGGCGTGAGACACATTTCTCTTAGACTGAGCAAGGAAACAAATAATAATGGTCAGGCTCCCACGAACTAAGGCATACTACTGGGAAGAAAGTAGCTCAAACAAGTCTCTAGAGGCTAGGAAGGGTAAGACATGCACATTAATAATGGCTAAAACCCTAGTAAATGCTGAGCAGAATAATTCAAAACGTGATCTGCACAAACGCGACCTACAGTTGGAGGATAATGTCTATTCTTTAGATTCAGGGACTAACAGAGGGAGACCTTCATTCCCATCCTGTTCTCGGGACAAAAGATACATGGTAATGTATAGTTGAAAGCTAAATGTCCTAGCTTGTGGCCTAGAGAATCAGAAATGGTAACCTTATTGTAAAAAGTAGCACCTTGGTGCCGTTCTCACCAGTCCCTGTGGTTGCTCATGTGCTGGTAACCTTCCAAATTGCCAAGGCTGAGAAAGACACCACTGACCAATCCCTTCCCACCTTTGACACTGCCCTATCAATGTTTCAATGGCCAACTATGTTGTATTATAATGACATGTATCATTTTAGTAGGTTATCTCAAGCGGGGCCACCAGATAGAGACCAGCCAATGAACATATTAACCCCTGTGGAATGTATATCTAGTTGATTCCTCTACCCAATCCCTTCCCACCTTAGATTTTTGTGACCATAAATTTGATGACATGTCAGTTGTGATATAATGTCAATTTTTAAGCCATTGTCAAGCCTAGAATGAGCTGTAGAGATGTCCTTAATGTTCGTACTGTCTCTTTTTTATATGGGTTTAGTTGAATAAAACAGGTCTTTGTCAAATGTTTTGACTATTCTGATTTTTTGGCGTGAGCTTTCCCCTGGCCTATCCTATTTGCTTACCTAGGGGGTTCCACCCCTATTTAACAAGCTATATAATGGCCACACTAAAGGGTACAGTAGGTAAAGATCCAAAGGGTAGTCTCCATTTCCAAAAACCTCAACTTCAGATCCTGCCATGCAGTACATTATAACTGAACTAAGGACTTTCAAACCTTTAAAGGAGGTCACTAATTCTAAATTATAGCACCTAGATGACAGACGGTCCTCTTTCAAATCCAGGATGGATGAAGTTGAAAGGAGGATTAGCAATGCTGCAGATGTGTCTAATAACGTTACACAGCTCGAAATTGCCCTGAAAACTCTTTAGAAATATAGAAAATCACAGTAGACAAACTAATCTGCACATTATTGGGCTTTCACAGGGAGTGGAGGGTGATGACCATACATATTTCGTAGGAACCATGTTACTTAAGTTTTTAACCCTGACTGTAATATCCAAACATCTCATAGAGTGGATCCTAGAGTGCCATCCGTATACAGCAATCAAGGGTCTAGAACTTACATGTTTGCCTTACTTGAAAATACCGAGTTGCAGCTGATACTGAACAAAGTACAAACATCTAAACAACTGATGTGGAATGGGCCCTGTATTTACATGAGTCATCCCGTGGGGCTACCTCCGTTTGTACAAAAGCAGAAATTTGGAACCCACAGTACGTTATAGTACAACAAATAACACATTCTTGTTAGTGGAAGACAGTGAGTGTGACTTGGATTTAAGTGCATTATTTTGAGTGTATTCTTCGCTAACATGCATGCAGTCTCGATAACTGTGTTGATCAAAATTAGTGCGTGTGGGAGGGGGTTCATTTTAGTGGCCTTTCCATTTTGTCTTCTGGCAAACCATGCTAAGATCCCGTTCGAATACCATTAACAAGCAAGCAAGAATGTATGGATGGCTAGATAGAATATCCACTCATGAGGTGGTCAAGCAGGGTATGCAGGATAGGTCTAATTATTTATTTACAGAACTGGAAGACAAATGCAATGCGGGTACAGAAATCCGTATCCGAGTAATTAGTGTGAAGAATGACAAATCCTAGTACTAAAAACAGTTTCACCAAACCAAAGGAACGCATTAGGGAGCACTACAACGGGTTGCTTGATCACAAGGTGTCAGGTTCCTCTCAGAAATGACTGATTCTTACAGGATATTGTTTCTCTTGCAGAGGTTTTTACAAACATATGTCGGACTTTCACTCCCTTAGAACTAGCTACCAAAAAAATAATCAAGACTGATATGGTATCGCAGGTTTTGAAACCAGCAATTGATTCACTTATTTCATGCCAAAAGAACATTTTTTTCTGTAGCTTATAGTGTCTTTGGGAAAGCTGTGGTTGGGTTGTTGACTGCACATCACCAGTGCTAGTGATGAACACTCATTTTAAAAACTGGCATGGGTAAAAACAAAACTGTGTTCCACAATGCAGCAAGACAGAATAGAAGCCCTAATAGTGATGTCAGAGGATCACAATTTATACAAACCATTGGACTTAAATCAATACATTGGTGTTTTCAAGACAAAACATGACTGTTTCATGGATATTTAGTTGTCAAAGATGAGTACACAACTTTGCTGGACCATTTGGGATCTTGCTCTAGTCTTTCATGAACAGAGCAGCACTTTTGTCACTTAAATAACTCGACGTCACTGCAGCAATGAAGGGGATGCCCAAGGAATTCCAGACCCAGTTATAGGAATAGTGTCTGCTTGATGTTCCATAAGCGCATTTCTATACCCACTGTCTAAATCTTGTACTAGGCTGGCTGGCCTCAATGACAGGTTGTCACAGGATATTGAAGGCTTTGCAGACTTACTGACAAGCTTCAAGGGGAGACGTACGACTAATTGAAGACATTTGATGACTTTATTGTGCACATGAATAAACATCCATCCACACGATACCTTGTTCTTTGATCTGTAAACTGATGGTGTTTGACTTATTATTTGGCTATAACCAGTGTCAGTATTCACTTGCCTTTTTTCAAACTGCCTAAGCCCCACCCACCTGGTGCCTTACTGCCTGCTGCTCTTTTTCACCACTTAGCAAGCCCCACCCACCTGGTGCCTTCCTTCACAATCACTGTCTTGTGGCCAATGCTGGATTTGACTTTTATGGACTTCATTCGTTCACGGTGCGTCACTCTTTCTCAACTCTCATGCTGGACTTCTTTTGCATCTTGTACTCATGGTGGCCCTGAATCATGCTGTTCCCATCTTCATCTTGTATCCTGGCTTGTAACATTATGTGTTACTACTGACTTCTGCAACTGTATTCGCTCTCCACTCTTGCTTCTCCACTCTTTTTGACTGCTTACTCTCTTTTCTCTCCTCCTTTCCCTTCTCCCTTTTCCTATCTCCTCCCCTTACTTTCTTCTATGCACTTACTCTATCAGAATTGTCCCTGGACCTAATATGATAGCAACCTTGTCTGTTTCCTCCACCCTCCCATTACTGTTTTTTTCCTCCCCACCACCCCTCCAGCACTATCTGAAATGTCGTTGGCCTAGTATGATAGTCGCTTGTTTTGTTCCTCCCCTCCCTTTCTGCACCCCTCTCCCTCACCTTTTGTTTTTCTCCAGCTCTACCAGAAATGTCGTCAGGCCTAGTACGGTAGTCGCCTGTCTGTTTCCATTTCCTTCCCACTCTCCCCCACCCTTCCTTAGCTATGTCTTAGCTCCTGCACTATCTGAAATGTCGTCGGGCCGAGTACGATAGTTAATTTCACATCCTTACTGTTCATGGCCTGTAAGAATGTGGTTGTATTTTCCCTTGTTCCCTCCCTTGCCTTGAAGCGCTTTGAAACACATTGTGTATAGGCGCTATATGAAGAAACGATCATATCATATCATATCATGAAAGCAAACCTGCATTCCACTTTGGGCCAGGGGAGTGGGATGGTGCCACCCCCTCGCCTGAGTGGGCCCATCTCTGCCCAAGGAGCAGGCAACACAGTGGTGCTGCACGTCTATGAGCAGATGCGTGTCCCTCTCTACTTTCTTTGTTTGTTTGTATGCGGAGCCTTTTGGGCTCCACAACAAATGTAGCACTTAATAATGAGAGTTTGCCCGCGTTGGACGTCTGGCCATGCAGTTTCTCATTATTGGGCTAACAGCATAGACACGCTGACTGACAGGAGAGGATCCCTTACTGGGAGGAAGGCAATCTGGTCCTCCGTGATGGTGCACCACGTGTGGAGGGTGCATGCAGGTAATGTGAGTGCTCTTTTAAAGTAATGTGTATGCATATTTATGTATGTTTGTTTCTTTACCCTTGATGCACAATACCATGTGGGTACCGTTCATCAAGCGTAAAGCAAATATGATAAGTGTTAATACATGGCTAGACTGGCCTACATTGAATATAGTAACCAAAAAAAGTCCAGTCAGTTACTTTGATTCCTCCAAAACTCTATCGCAGAAGGAATTACTTTGAATGTTAAATGGTGCTTGTAGTTAGTGACTATTTCCCTATAGAAAGTTACTAGATTATCCCTGTTGAATGAAAATCTTCCCTAGCATATGGTAATGTGCCGCATGTCTAGAGAAGGGACAGAGGAAAATCTAAATCAATCTGACTGATTGTGAACCGAGAAAAGTTAATATTATACCAAAGCAAGTTTATACTAAATTGGCTTGATCCAATTAAGAAGCCAATGTGCATGTGAAACTGCTAAAAAGGAAAGATGAGGGAAAGTATTTTAAACGCTTATTCCGCCGGTTTAAGGAACTCTATCTTTTGCTTGCCATGGTATTATCAGCAAATATAGAATATCCCTGTCATTCTTGGTCAACAGGTTGCTCCAACATAGGCTAACACAGGCAAAACTGGCTATTCTGTTGCATTCCTCAAGACATTTCGCCATCCTTTAATTCGTAAGTGTTCTATTTGGGGTCGTAGTGAAGTGAATTTATTTTCTGCCTTGAATTGTTCTATGACGTTCCTTGTTTTCTTCAACAAAGTAAGGTGCCTTAATTCAAAATTTTAGGAGAAAAGGTTACTTGGCAGAATTGGTCATCAACAATGGTGTTCCGCTTGTATCATGGAAGATGGTATAATTTCTTGACCACAGCAACATTAAGCACGCTAAAGAAGCACTGTACTACTCTCGGGCTAATGACCTCAAATGAGCTTTTCAGCTGGCACCTGCGTTGAGTCAAGAAAGATGCACATACACCTTATCAGAAGTAAATGCCCATTACTTACCTCCAGATTCTACCACTGGTGTCACCTGCTTTCAGCTAAAGAGAAGACAGAGGATTCTGCCACAGGATCCAGCCCCTTTCAGCTAAAGAGAAGACACAGATGATTCTGCCACAGGATCCAGCCCCTTTCAGATAATGAGAAGACACAGAGGATTCTGCTACAGGATCCAGTCACTTTTAGCTCATGAGAAGACACAGAGGATGCTGCCTCTGGATCCAGCCCCTTTCAGCTCATGGGAAGACACAGAGAATTATGCTACAGGATCCAGTCACGTTTGGCTCATGGGAAGACACAGCTGATTCTGCCACAGGATCGAGCCCCTTTCAGCTAATGAGAAGACACAAAGGATTCTGGCCACAGGATCCATCCCCTTTCAGCTAATAAGAAACATTAGCACCCTTTCTGGGCGAGCCAGCCAATCAGGTGGCTAGGAATGCAGGCTTGAATTGCTGGTGAAAGCCAGCATTCCATCCCACCTGATGGCTAGCTCCACCTACCGCCATCTTCCCCCATCCTCTGTCATGTTATTTATTTATTTTTGTCCCTTTAAACCCCACTTACCTTATTTCTGCCACTGTGGCACTCCCTGCAGCCGCCACACCTTCCTCTCTGCTCCTGAAAGCCATGGAAAGTGAAGCGGGGCGCTATATGTGCCCCGCTTCCCTTTACTTAGTGGCCCTCTTGGAAAGGTATTGTCCTTCATTCAACGGTACACTGTGGGTTTCCCATTGAAAAAACGAAAGTACTTTTTTTTAGCACCCCGGGTTACCACTTTGGCCTCAAGTCCCTGTTCCAAGAGCTGAAACGGGGGGTAACGACCCGGAGCCCTCGTTAATGCCCCTCGCTTTGCTTGGGCCTTTAACTTGGGCTGCCATGCCATTACCCCCGTTCCAGCCCTTGGAACAGGGGCTTAACGCCACAGAGAATTCTGCCTCTGGATCCAGCCCCTTTCAGCTAATGAGAAGACACAGAGGAGTATGCCACTGTATCCATCTCCTTTCAGCTAATGAGAAGACACAGAGGATTCTGCCACTGTATCCATCTCCTTTCAGCTAATGAGAAGACACAGAGGATTCTGCCACTGTATCCAGCTTCTTTCAGTTAATGAGAAGACGCAGAGGATTCTGCTACTGGATGCAGCCCCTTCAGCTAATGTGAAGACCCAGAAGGTTCTGCCACTGGATCCATCTCCTTTCAGCTAATGAGAAGACACAGAGGATTTTGCCACTGTATCCAGCTCCTTTCAGCTCATGAGAAGACACAGAGGATGCTGCCACTGGATCCAGCATCTTTCAGCTGACAAGATGCAGAGAATACTACCGCTGGAACCAGCTCCTTTCAGCTAATGAGATATCACAAAGGATTCTGCCGCTCGATCCAGCCCCTTTCAGCTAATGAGAAGACGCAGAGAATATTCTATCCTTGCACTGCCTTGGCTTCCAGGATTTTCAGAATCTACCAATGACGATACCAAGGTCCTATGCAGAATTAAACAAGGCCAGCGGAGAACAAAATCAAGATAGGACAAACAGAGGTCCTCCCTAGCACAAAATATAGACATAGGCGATAGCATAAGAACAAAAACACCAAATAAGGACAAAAGCACAAACTCTGAATTGGGCACTTCCATCAAAGACACCCGCGTAGAAGGAAGCCGGGCGATGACAGAGGATGGTGGAATGCAACAGAAATATCCCTATTTAAATGTGGAACTCTAAAGACTACCAGAGAGCCACTGGCAAAGCCCTAAAAGCAGAGAAAAGCAGATCATGACTCTCAGTGAATCACCCAGGACTCACATACGTCTTGTGAACATGGACACTGTTGTGCTCGAGTCTCCGGTGGTGAGGAGGCTCGATTGGTGTGCGCAGGCCCACACCGGTCAGTGAGGCACAGCGCAGGTAAAACAAGACACAACCAGCTTGCTGGATGCATAAACCCCTATTGACACTAGATGCGCAGTTCCGGTGATTCCATTATTCTTCTGGCCCCGCCCCTGGCACGTGACCTCAGTCTCCAGCGATACACGTAACATCACATTCCTCCCAAACTTAGAATGCTTTTTTTCTCTTATTCAACAACATGCATACAATATTTCAAAACATTTTCACAATTCATTCTATTCTCTTAGGAGCGCAGCCTTGTTGTGCTCGATCGGTGATAAACACCCTGTATGACATACCCTTGGAGGTGGGATGACGGTCGCGGCCTCTCCCTCAGATGGTAGCGAGGATGGGTTCTTTCAGTTTCTTCCCTTCGGGGGCAAGTGGGTCTGACGGGGTCTCGTCCACAGGGGGGCATTGGTTCTTGAGATTCTTGGGGTGTATTGTGTTCCTCCACTGGCCTCGGGGCCCTGGGTTGGTCAGGTGGGTTCGGCTCTTCTCTTGGGCTTCCTGGTCCTTCTTCCCACATTGCTGTTTGGACTTTCCGGAAGTGGGATATGTTCCTGGTCACGGTTTCATTTCCTCTGGTGGCCGTGATCATGCTGTGGTTTGTGTTGCGAATGGTCCATGGTCGGGACTCAAAGTTTAATGACATCTTCTTGGGTGGAGCCCAATTCATTACCAGCACTGTGTCTCCCAGCTGCAACTCTCGGTGGCTGGCATGTCGGGTTCGGCTCTCCTGTTCATTGCATCTGCATCGTCTTTCCTCTATGCGAGGGATTTCTGGACCTGGGGCCACCCAGTTTGGGTGTACCAGGAGCTTCGCTTGGATCGGCACACCGAACATGAGAGCTGCAGGGCTGATTTCAGTTTATGAATGCGGGGTCTGGCGGTGAGTCCTCAGGAATAGGTAAACAGAGATTAGCCATGGATGGTGGCATTCTTTGGTGATGCGGATCACTTTATTCAGCGACCCCATAAATCGTTCTGCACCCCTGTTGGCTTGAGGCCCGAATGGGGTGATTCTCTTGTGTCATATGATTAGGTCTTGGAAGAACTGACTAGTAAATGGCGGGCTGTTGTCGCTCTTTATTTTGGCTGGGATTCCGTGTTATGCAAATATTTTCTCAAGCGCTAGGATCATTGTTTCAGAGTTGGTGGACTTCACATGCTCGACCTTCGGGTAGCGACTGAATTCATACACTAGGACCAGCAGATACCCCTTCTCCGCGATGGTGCAGTAGTCTATGCTGATGGACTCCCACCTCGTGTTGCTTCGTGGGGTGCTGATGATTGGTTCCGGGGCTGCGGCCTTTCTGGTGGATTGGCAGGCTGCACAGGATTCGATGAGGTTTATGACCGCTGTTGCAACCACATCCGAGACTTCAGATACGAGGTTGTTTTCACAATCCCTTGGTGCCCACTGTGGTCTAGCTTGAGTGTTCTCTCTTCCAGTGCTGTTGGTAGTAGATTTCGATGTCCTTTTAACACCACCCCTTCTGGTGCTACAGTGAGCTTGTGGCAGATCCCAAATATTGCTTGCAGTTTCTCCTGTGCTGACTTCGTTCGTTGGCCCCGCTGTGGCCAGGAAGTTCTTCCAGTTGCCGGTCTGGATGGCTTGAGCGGTTTGGGTTAAAATAGTTTCTGCCTTGGTTTTGTCAGCAATTTCTTGTAGTGTGAGTGCCCGGGGCCGGGCGCATGCGACAATGTGACACGCTTGTTCATTTGCCTCTGCCGGGTGGCGGGACAGATAGTCAGTGGGGTTGTCCGCCCCTGCCCGATACTCAACTTCGGTGTTGTAGGGTTGTAATTGTAACATCCACTTCTCAATTCTCTGGGGATGTGGTGCTGTGCCCTTGAAGATGGGAATGAGAGATTTGTGGTCTGAGAACACTTTTTCTGTTTTACCCAAAAGGTACACCTTAAAGTGTCGGCACCCTCAGAGGATTGCCAGCGCCTCCTTCTCAATATGCACATAGTTCTGTTCAGATTCTGGCAAAAGCGATGGGGTGTACGTTGCCGTCTCTGTCTGTTTAAATTTGTTTGTCAGCGCTGCTTTGGGAGTGTCGTAGTCATCTGCATTGCCATTGTTGGGGAGCATGTTGAAAAGGCGTATTGTCACTGTGCCAATGTTGAGCAGGAGGAAAGTGCGCTTTCTTCTGTCTGCAACGGTTTCCCTGGCCTCGAGATGCAACTCGAATTGTTGTAGCCAGATGCCCCAGCGAATGGCAGCACCTGTGGCAAACAGGTCGAATGGTGCCAGGAGGGTGGTTAGTGCAGGGTCTGGGCAATCTGGGTTAGGGTTAATGCTCCTCCTGTCCGAGGGGCTTGCTCCTGCCTCCCTCGTAGGCCTTGCATTTGTGCTAGACATGGCGATGCCTGGGTGTTACTTGGTGAGTGGACTGCTTTGCGCAAGATTTAGTTACCTGACTTTCAGGCGCATGTGTGAGCATGTGCTGGTTGGTTGACTTACAGGCGGTGGGAGTGTGAAATGTCAGTTTTGCTGCTGGGTGGGTGTCCTGTGAGTTGTGGGCCACCCTCACCTGACTTTCCCCGGTGAATGCCATGCAGTATTCAGCTTGAGCGGGATGTTCTTGACAGATTAGTGCATCCGCGTGTGGAGAATGTCCTCAAAAATGGGAATACTGCACCCTGAGTGTTGGGGAGCTTTGTATTGCTGCACGCGAGCATGAGCGAGAGGATTGAACATTTGTGGTTCTGTAGAACGTTAAAGGACCCTTGAATCGGAGCTTGCGTGCGTTCACGAGAGGATGGGAGGTTCACGTTCATGGAACGTTGAAGGCGCTTTGACCGTTGTGCTCGCGTGTGTTTGCGATACGCTGGGACGTCCAACTTTCACACAGACTTTTCGGTGGTTCATGCGACGTGCTGTGCTAGTCTCCTTACCGGAACGTATTGCTGCAGCCCCGGTCTCTGGTATGCTGGTATGGCGAGAGAGCGGTCAAACTGAGGTGGCGTGCGTTGATAACATTGGGCGCGTGTGGCGAAGCGCGGGCCTTGTCGCCAGTGTTGTGTTCAAGTCTCCGGTGGTGAGGAGACTCGATAAGTGTGAGCAGGCCCGCACGGGTCAGTGAGGCGCAGCGCGGGTAAACCAAGACACAACCAGCGTGTTGGACGCATAAACCAAGACTGACGCTAGATTCGCAGTTCCGGTTATTACTTTATTCTTTATTTTTCCGGCCCGCCCCCGGCACGTGACTTCTGTCTCCCGCGATGCAAGTGACATCAAAGACACCATGAGCTTGAAACAGACACTTGCTCACTTTGAATGACTCCACCGAGACATTTCCGGAGAACGTTTCCAGCAGGCAGCATGCACCTATCGAAGACTCAGAGGAGACCAGCTTGTCAGAGAATGTGGGGCAATGTCTGGAGTGGTTGCCAATCGAACACAGATTCTTAGAAATGTATGGATATTGCCTTTATCTGTGACACGGTGGCATGTAGCCATCTAGCGTGCACGCATGCATGCGCACACCCTTGAACTCACTGCAAGACTCGCAGAAAGAATGCGCGAAGGTCAAGATGCAAACGACATTACTTTGCAGGACGGCAGAGTAACATCACCTTGCCTCTGAGGCTCTGCCAACACTGAGAATGTGGGTTTGTACAATGAAATATGCTGCCTGTTCCAAATATATAATTCATTGGGAAAATGTGTCCGCTGTCAGCCAAGGTTTTTTTCCGGCACTTTCATTGAAGCAGAAAATAACACATGTCCACTCCATGGTACAAGCACACACGTGAGGTGTATTGGAAGGACTATCGATCTTTGAATTTTATCCGCCGTGAAAGAAACCTGGCAGATTTTAGCTCAAAATCACAAATTGCAAATTGCCCTTGTTTAGGTGAAAAGTGTCTGGTACACAAACAGGGTTTGAAGTATGGGGATTTTCGGGCAGAAAGGTGCGCAAATCTGTGTTTTTCACGCAAATAATTCCATGAATCAGGCTAAGAGTATGGCGAAGATCGGCTACCTCTGAGTACTATGTTTCCTAACTCTTCTTTTTTTAAAAGACACCACAGAGTACTTTACTCCATGTTTATGTTCAACCTGTATATTTCTTGGAACATCTTGGCTAGCAAGCTTGTCTCTAATATACATTGAAGTTTTCAAAGTGCAAAATGAATACAGTTTATTTACAATGGGTGAGCACTTGTAACCAACCATTTCCATATCAAATATTGATATTCTGTGGAATGTTGAGTCCTTTGAACCAACTGACTGTTTCTACAGATATCATTTACAACCTATTTGTTAACCTCTTTACACGAGACCGACAGTTGTTCTGCAGAGTCTGTTAGGGCATGTGACACGGTTTCGCAAGGTCTTCATGATATTATGCTGGTTATAGGTTCTTGTAATCAATATTTTAATCACAGTCCATTTGATATATTTTCAACAGTGTTTTACAGCCTGCCTTTGGATTTTTGTAAGCATTCTGTTAATGTCTTAAGTAGTCAACATTTTCTATTTCAATGAAAATCTATGTGGTTCGATACATTTTTGGAATGAAAATTATCAAGGCTTCTTGCTCGCATGAGACAAGCGGCATGATAGCTGATCCGGCAGTCACCATTGATACGTTGTCCACATTAGCAAAGCCAGGACTATTGGCTTTGCCAATGCTCATTATTGTAGATTGCACCGTCATGATAATTCCCAGTGTGTCCACTTCTTAATGTATGCTAGATTTCAAAGCTCCCTGTTTGCGCTGTAACCTTATTTGTGTTTAATTTCTCTGACAATACCTATCATGCATGCTCCAGAAATCAGGCAGGTCTCATTTGCATACGCATGAATACGTGCTGTCTGGATTAGACACTGCTGCTTTCTTCCTGTAAATCCTGTTACAGTTTCATATAGGAAGGATTACACAGGGTTGAGTGGATCGAGTTAGGCAAATAGGTAAATAAAGAGTGCTATGAGAAGAAACAAGATCACCACATTTTAAGTGGTTTTGCTGCAAGGCTGAATCCACCTTACCTGCTTTCTATGGTGATGTCGTCTGTCCAAGAATCAGCGCTTCAAGAATTTAGCTCTGCAAAATGTATTTTCTTCATTTAAACTAAAGAGGCATTTTGGTTTGTAGTTTTGGACTACATTGCACTATTTCTAACTTACATTTTGTATTACATTGTATTAGAAACACTGTTTGACCAAGATCACCAGGCGTCTCTACAGTAATAGATTCACTTTCCACTGCTGATTGCATCATTACTCTGCCTGGATGTAACACACACGTTCTGATGCACTCTTTGCCCAAGATCATAAGCCTGCAATGTAATGAATCCCTCTAACCCCTGCAATGACAGCTGTGATGATGGCTTTTCCCCATATCTGGAACACTCGAGATCAGAATGTATTGTTCACCAAAAGGCACAAGAGTTCACTGCCTTTGATCCCACTGCCCTGTGCTGATTATTTTTCCTTTTTGCCCATGGAAAACAATAGCTAAATATATACGGCTTAACCATGATCGCAAAGCTCTTTTGTAAGCATTGCTTCCATCTACTAGTGCTGATAGTTTTTTTTTATAACCCATGGA
Organism: Ambystoma mexicanum; assembly: GCF_040938575.1. Classification (NCBI taxonomy): domain Eukaryota; kingdom Metazoa; phylum Chordata; class Amphibia; order Caudata; family Ambystomatidae; genus Ambystoma; species Ambystoma mexicanum. The sequence continues at coordinate 838,051,015 of NC_090923.1, forward strand.
ACAATAAAGCTCAAAATATACATCTTGCCAAAGATCACAAGGATACCATGTAGTGAATGTCTCTATATCCAATGTAAGGGTGCAGAAGGTGGAGACTGACTCACAGGTGGCATAATGTTTGGTATAGACTTTTATTTGAAATGAAAATAAAGAGAAATCCTACCGCTCCCTATATCTATGAGGGGTTTCCCTGCCTCAACTCAAGTGCTAATGGATCTGTTAGGATGTCTTAGTAACTTAAGGAGTCTACCGTCCTTTGTCAAAATGTCCTTATCTATGACCCTTACACGTATAACTATACTAAACAGTTGTACCAGTGGTCTTGGTCCAGAAGAATGTCTCCCTCCTCCTGGACTGGCTGGCACGGTTCTGGTTGAAAGTTCTCCACCGGGGGAATTACTCCCTTCCCCTGGTTTTAGTACTTCACAAACAAACAAAAGGGTTGCAGGTCCTCGAACACCCTGCGTCATCAAGTTCAACTTGTCTAGCAGACCAGGATTAGACCAATATGGCTCCAAGCCCACTACAACATGGATTGATTTGATTTAATACATTGGTGCCAAGGGCAAGAAGCAATTCTTGTCATATTCAACACATCAATAAGAGCATCTCCACAGTTCACAAGCAAAGGAGAGCACTGAATTGGTTTAAGTTTGATTTGCTGGCCTATACCATTAAGCTAGGTGCCCAGTGGAGAGAAGCATTTGGGGTGCTTGATTTGAGTGTCAGTAGCTTCTTTAAGAACAAATTTTCGCAGGTCAAAAGTTATTTTATTGAATTTTGACCCCATAACTCGGCACCATATAAAATGGCAGAGCACTGGGTTTTCCAGTGGGAGAAAGAACCAGCATAGGTTTCTTCAGACAGTGGCAAGTCATGCTCACCACCTTCCTTGCGTTGATTATGAGACTTGCATATGCTGACAATATGAAACCTGCAAAGTTGATTTTGGATTCTCATACAAAAAGCAACCAGCCATGAGAAAAGAGCCCTAATTTTTCACCATTCAATTTTTGGGGGTTGCCTAGAGCTCTCCAATCACAAAAGGCAAATTGTTGATGAGTAGAGAGATTATGGGGACGCCAAGACACACCTGTATGAAACTCTCCATTAAACACCAAGTAAATGCAGTACAGGTCAGAAAGTGCTACATCAGATTATTTGGGACACGTAAGGAAGATATAGCTGTCATGACATAGCATTATCTAAACGATCAAAATCCATGTTTGACAGATATCGTTTTTCATTTGTTGGACAAGACAAATTATTGTATCACCCCGCGTAATCTAAATGCCAGGTCAACTGTCCCAATGCATTTTTTAAAAACTGGATATTATGGGGGTAACATTTAGTTTGTTGTACACCACTGATCCAATTTAACAGGGCCGTTTCCATACACCTTCCTCATGCTATCGATAAATGACACAGAGAAAAGTTAGCTGGGCTATTGCAATGTTTTGTAGATAGGAATAATTAGTGCAGATCGCCAGGTGGTCGATAGTACGCTATGGGAGATAATTGCCTTAAACAGGATCCAGATGATTGGTTTTTCCCCAAAGAAGTCCAAGGGCATCTCATCTGGGCATGGAGATTTGCTATTGCAGGGCCTCTCTTACATTGGTCTCAAAGGAATGATAATTGTGTTGGCTCTTCACAAAGTTACTTGCAATAGTCTCACTTAACATTGTTGTGGTGTTCAGGGAGGGTCCCCATTATATTACAAGGGATTCATGTTGTGCGCACTGTATTGATGAAGGGGGATGGCAGCAAACTGGGTGCAACGTGGCAAATCCATATATGTATCAAGTTCAGTTAATTATGGATGGGATATGTTACCTTTAATGTTACAGTTGTTTAGAATGTATACATATTAGATCTTCACACATATAGAAAGATACAATATTAAAACTGCAAATGCAACATGAATACAATCAACACAACGGGGTACTTTGCAAAAACATGGTAGTTGGGACTATGCAAAATGCATATTTGACTTTGAAAATTACTTTCTCAGGTTTTCAGATTGCAGAAAAATTAGCAAATCAGTAATTTTAATCTCTGTGGTTAGCTGCTGCACATGAATTTTAAGAAGCAGGCACATTCTTAGCCAGCCCCCATATACTTTTGAAGCAAAAATGTGATATTTTCTGTTATAATTTATCATTTTTATTTATTTTGCATTTTTAAGCACTCACACAGCCCGGGGGCATTGAGGCACTGTTACAGGAATTTGTCTCTTAGTTGCGTATTTATAATGCGCTTAATACCCAGAGGTTTCTAAGCGCGGACCGGGGGATCGAGCCTGTGCTGCTTCGTGTCGTCTTGTTTCCAAGGCGAGCACGTTGCCGCTGAGCTAGCCTCCCGTGACAATATTTTCGTTATTACAGCATTCTCTGTACAATCACTGCATACGACCCCGGGTGGGCGTAAATTGATTTTCTTTTGTTGTTGATGGGTCTTCGATCATCAACCAGGAGATGGGTGAGAGGCATATGGGTGCATATACTGTGGGTATTGTAGATGAGGAATACTGGGTCAGACTGTAGAGACGGTTGCCTTTTTATTACTCTACACAAAGCGGCAGAAGTGGTGGCACTTATGGAAGCACTAGAAATGTGTAAGGGGAAGGCAGTGACTGTTTATTTTGACTCCACATACGTCACCTCCACCATCCATTCTGGGTTAACATGGCAGATAAGAGGGTTTAGGGGGTTTGACAGGTCTCCTGTACAGCATGCTGCACTGCTAACCTGGCTAATTTAAGCCTCAACCTGGCTATAGAAATAGGTTTGATAGCTCTCGGAAATTATGCTTCAGACAAGGCAGCGAAGGACGCAGAGTAATTTTCTTTCACAGAGTCCCAGAAAATTGAAACCATGTCCCAGCAGGTACAGTTACCAGCCCTGTACAGTGCAGTCCCGGTGCTTCAGATTATAGAAATACAAAGGAAAGCCCCTAGACAAGAACAGAAGCTCTGGAAAAAGAGAGGATGTGTTCTCTCACCCAAAGATTTACTTTGGAGACAGGAAGTGATGGGGAAGGTAGTAATGCCCGCAGAGATGCTTCTCTTGGCTCTAGAGCAACTACACTACTCATCACATACTTCTTGATGACAAATCACAGCAGAGCTCCAGGAGGATTGGCCCATCCCTAACTTACAAGAGTGGGTTAGTAGATTCATAGGGAATTGTCTAGTGTGGGAGGAGTTCAATCTCGGAAATACCAAGAGGTCAGTGAGGAGGGTCTTGTCCAGACCCTCTCACCCATTTAAGGATCTCAACATCGATTTGTGGTTGTAATAACAAGGTGCAATAAATTCAGATATCTAATAATTGTCCTTGTGTACGAAAATAATGAAGATTATAGAGTCTCAGGTTGTTTCTTCTCACCGACAGACACAGGAGAAAATGGCAAGACTACCGACGATCAGCACAAAACACTGCTTCTCCCTGGGGACAGCGTTTACATTTGCACCGTTGTGAGTCGCTGGAACGAGCAGCGTTTCTATGGGCTGTATACAGCGATGTACGCAACTCTGACTGCCATGAGGGTGGAGGGTAACAAGACTTGGATCCACCTGAAAGACACTCAAAAGGATACCCGAAGCCCTCCACCTGCACAGGAGCAGGAGGTGGCATAGAATTTAAGTATGCCCTAAGGATTCACTGTTCGTTTCAGTGAAAAGGGGGGTGCGAATGGAGATCTGGAGTTTAAATATTTTTTTATAGGAAAAGGAATGTTTAAGATTGTAAATTGTGTAACAATTAATGTTTTAGGTTTTGTTTTGGTCCCTGGGTCATCATGCCTGAAGATGACAATCATTGTGAATGGAGACAACTCAAAATTGTCTAATCTTATGAAGTCTGAGGAGAAAATGTTAAGAGGAAGAAGAAATGTTGGCAGCAATTTCTTTGATAATGATAATGAGAAATTAAATCCCATAATGAATGCACACGGTTTTGCAGCTGTCAACGTATGATATAGCCATATGAGCAAGGTGGGGAGAGAGAGATCCATGGGATATTGCTACATCTGCTCTCTCACCCCCCTTGCTTCTGGTGTTCCTAGGGTGTTTATCCTGAGTGAGGTAGAGGTAGCAGATGTGGTATGTCTAGTGCGCTTAGCCCTGTGCAGGATTTGAGGGCAGTTTAAAGCGCAGTCAATTACGGCATCAATCATACCAAGTGACGATGATTATTCAATGGCGAGCGTGCAGAACGCAAAAATATTAGTTGTATTCAAAGAGTCCAATTGATCTTGGTAGGAGATATATTTTCTAATAATCGATGGGAGCAAGGTGTGAAGATTTGAAGAGCTGGAGGAATGAGGGGACTCTCAGAAGAAGGGGTGGCTCAAATAAACAAAGAGTGTAGGACTGTATGGAGAAATCATTTGCAGTATCTGATGTGGCTCAAATAGCCAGAAAAACCTGTTAAAATACAGACACTTAACAATTTTTCTCTATGTTTACAGATGATGGCACAGTGCCCATTGGCACAAATGGGAACTGCTGTCTCACGCTATGCATCACAGATTTGGCTGGAGGTACGACTGCTTTTCTTTTGGCCCTGTGGATAGAATGCATATATGCACTTGTCTCCAACCTGGAGAGGTGTGTCCAGTCTCTCTACCCTTCATATAACCATCCTTACGATCCCTGAAGAGCACCTGACTTTGGCCCATCCAGTGCCTGAAATTACATCTGTGCCCCTTTGTCCACTGTGTCCTTTGCGTCCCTTTCACCACTGTATAAGGAACTATCTCTCACCAGTATAATCACAAGCCCTAGCCGACATTCCTGATCGATATCAGCTGTTTAGCCAAACCAAGACTGTGTGATACATTGACCCACTGAACAGAATTTCTCCATAGCCAATCTGCGCTTCAGCAGAAACAGCAAAATGGCTGCGCTGGCTCCAGTGAGCACCATTGCACCAAATTTGCGTTTTGCAGGAATAAAAAGATGGCTCCACTGTTTTGCCAAGTGCCATTGGGCAAGATGGAACAGGAAGCACCCCGGGAAAGGCTACTAAGGTTTGTTCTTGTTCTTCTTAAAGAAATGGAGTGACAAAGAAACGCTGCTTTGCTGCAAGCCCAAATTCCCATTGAAAAAGGGAATATGTCACCTCTAAAATTATGCTGCTCTGATGCTATTTTTCCCTGTTTTCACCAAACTGCTTTTATCAAAAAGACCCTGTCACACCAAGCCATATTCACGTTGTGCTCCATCAGAAAAGAGCCTTATTCCGGAATGACAGGCTGTGCCAGCTAAACCTGAGAAAATCTACAAAATCTTTCCTTCATCTAAACCGGAAACGCTTAAATTGTGCTACAAAATGTCAAAAATCACTGCTTGAAAAGAAAATCAGAGCTTTCTGTGCACATGTCAATTTCATGGAGACATTTGCTTGGTACAGACTGTGGTGTAAAAAAAGCTGGCTACAGCTACAGAACCATATTGGAAAGGCAGATGAAAATAATGAATTTGAAAGATAAATCCCATCAACATTTCACCACATGTGTCAAAATGGGCCTTTGCAAACTAAAGAAGAAAATGTCTGTTGGAAGGTACTATGTTGAACAAAAACCTCTCCCTGCCTAGCAATGTGAAAGGGGATTGTGCGTTGTAAGAGATGGTTCTGTTCAGTCATTTTTCTTCCAAATTCAGAGCAAAGATAAATAAAATTAAATCAAACTGCAGTGGCTGCATGGGGGTATGTCAGCCCAAAAACAGGTTTCTTTGGAGAGGATACCAGAAACAAAAGGCCCCTCACAGTAGATACTGGCACACAAGTGATAATTGCTACTTGGACCAGACTTTGGTCTTGGCTGAGCCCTCTGACATCTTTAACTTCTAGGACACCAAAATGCGAAGTGCAATATCACACCTATTCGTGACTTCCACCAGAAGCTTTAAAGGAAATCTCTGTGACAAACTTGGGGTGAGGGGGTAGCCTTGGAAAGGCATGCCCATAGATGGAGAACAGTACTGACATTTGCCTCCAAGGACTATGGGCCTCATTACGACCCAGGCGGTAAGTTACCCCCTGGGCCGTGACTTTACCACCATGGCGTAAACTATGTTTACGCCATGGTGGTTGGCGGACTTACCGCCCCATTCCGACCTTGGCGGGGCGGTAAGTCCCCAATCCCCATTTACCCTTCCCCATTCCCATTTTTGCCCCATAGGGCATAATGGGAGTGGGGAAGGCGTTAATTACGCCACCGTAAATTACGGTGGCGTAATTAACTCCATGGTCCCTTAGCGCCATGGATTTTAACACCTGCTAAAAGCAGGTGTTAAAAGCGCCATGGCGCTAAGGGACCTCGTAATTGGCGGTAAGGGGTCGGCGCAGCTAACGCTGGCGTAAACCCCTTACCGCCAGGGTCGTAATGAGGCCCTATGTTATTAATAAAAACGTTAAGACTTTTATCTTTGCCACAGGACTTTGCAAAAAGGTGAACATTTAGCAGTTTAAATGTGATGATTTTGTGGACTTTAATTTAAGACATTGTAGCCACCCTGACACCTTGGGAATAGAAATGGCAGAGAATAGGGTATTATAAGGAAATATCCATGATGCCATTGCGAATTTTAATACTTACATGCCTAATGATAATCCACACCCATGGATAAAGTTATGGCTTTTTAAGTAATATAATTCTCACTGAAAAGTGCAAAAAAATGGTAGAAGGGCAAAACAATGTCTCACAGATGGCTGAGTTGGACTGGAATGGTCTGCATAAAATATGTAACCTGTTTATGTAATTTTCTAAGAGATTTCAACTGTATAAATGTACCATTTGTGGCAAAATCGGATTTTAGCTAAAGTAACTATGGGAGGTTTTGAACATTATAAAACCTCACATCATAAATCTGGCATCCTGCCCTTGAAATCCAACCAGCTGAGAGCGAGATGGGGACTAGAACCCCTGACCAATCCAGTGGTTTAGAGGCGTGTTTAGTTAAGCCTGCTCAGCCATATACTTCTATGATGTCGCTATGCATTATAATTAAGAGTGCATGACAAAGCTCCAGCCACACACTCTCTCCTGAATTTCCTGCGCGAATGTTCCTGATCTCCATTCATCTTGCTGATTCCACATTTTCCCTACAAGGCCAAAGCAGTGCTGACCCTACTCCAGAGCCCACTGCAAAACCCAAACATAGCTGATTGCTACTACAGCAAGGCCATTGATCCAGAAAAAAACCCACTAAATATCCCATTAACAAAAAGGGGAAAGCAGTGGTATCTTTTGCATCCTGAAGTAAGTCCGGCTTGAGGCCCCCTAAATGCATGCCTGCTGCAATCCTGCCATCCAGCTGTCCATAGCGTCTGGTGACCAGACCTTGCACAGCTGTCTTTTGCCAGGAGAGTCCGCTACTTGGTGAACCGAGTCCTGGAGACCAGAACCGGCTGACTGTCCAAAAATCCCAAAAACTCAAAAGTGGACTGTGAGTATAATCCCCACCCCACAGAAACACATAGCTTACCTTGCCATGCCTTTGTCCTATCCCACTCTCTAAGCAGTCATATTTATACCCTGGTAACTTGTTGAAACTGTTAGAATTATCTGTGTACCTGTCCTTGACTTTCTAAAGTGCCAGCGCCATCTCTTTATTAATTTTGTCCTGTGTAAATCATAAGCCCTTAATCATATTTTGAGTGTTCAGACTAGTTTCCGCTTAGGGTTGGACACTGGGGTGATCAGGTTGAAGTCGGGAATCAACCTTGGATTTTACTGTGTCCCTCTTTGGCGGTGTAGTCTGAATAGTCTAGTTTAAAGTAAACCTGTTCCTGTCTCAACTGATTTTCTTTCCTATTTCACGGCTTAATTTTACTCAAATCAACCCTTTTTCTATCTTGCATATCTCATCCAGTTTTTTAGCTAGAGACCTCCTTTCACTTTTGTCTTGACCCGTGATATATATCTTTCCCAAGCCCAAAAACCATGAATTGAGAAAATTGCAAGTTTTACAACGTGTCATTTGGCAGCATGCTCTAAACTTTCCACTCATTTTCGAATTGTATGCCTCTTGCTGATCCATTGCCTTGTGATTGCCAGTGATATAATATACATGCTATTCTGATAAAACATATGTATATTATAATTTAACCACACATTAAATAATTATTTGTTATTTTAGGCCTTTGCTTTGTCTCTTATTCTGTGAGGGATTTTGATTCTGTTCTGCCTCTAATCCCAGATTATTTGTGGGTTGAGGGAACATTTCAGGGGGAAACCTTAACTTGGATGCTATCTATCCTCATCCAAAAAGTGCTCCTATACACGTGTGATTTTTATATATTCTGGGAGAAGGTTAACCAAGTGCATTCCTTCCACTTTCATTGTAAATACCACCCCATTGGTGATTGCTGCCCCATATTAAAAAAGGTATGATTTGTTTTGAATTTTAAAAATAAATAAATATTGTATTTTCACCAACCGTCCTGGTTCATGGTCCTTTGTGACCCGGGGTATTTGAAAAAGGGGGTGTGATACGAGTTGTGTACCATCTCAAATTGAATTTGCATAAAATAAAAATAAATAAAGGGAAAGGCATATCAATTGAGCGTTACGTCCTAGGCTGTGTCGCTTGATTGAAATCCTTAACAAGACCTTCTTTGCCTCCCTCCAGGTACCTGGCGCCCAAGCAGTGGCCAATACCAAATGGCTCCAGGTAACCGGGTATGAACTATTGCTGCCCTGCATAAACTGAAAGTGATCCTGCAAACTGAGGCTGAGATCACCAATGACTCATGAATTGATTCTTTATTCTCGTGGGCACCTCCCAGGTTGAGATTTGGTGTGAAGATTCTGAAGCCTCATTTTTTCTTTCTATTTATCCTTTTTTGGTGCCGCCAACTGGTCCAAGGTTGTTGTTCTGCCCAGGTACCAACAGTTGCTGCCATAACAACTGCCACCCTGTCCAAGGCTAGGGTCATCACTACTTCATTCCATACAGGTACTCAAACTTAAGCTGTTTTGTTTCCTCCACCAAATTGGCACGCTTGTGTGGAGCAGCGAATAGATTGTGGAAATGGTGGGGGGATGAGTTGGGTTGCTTCAGCAGAGGAGTATTCCCATACTGAGGCTGGGGTGAGAGATGGTCGTAGGGATTTACCCCAAGAAGATGGTTATGATTTGTTAGTTAAAGTATTACCTAAAGGGGGAATGTTGGGTGGTTGAGGAGGGTCTCCATCATTACGAGGAATTCATGTTGCGTGTACCATGTCAATGACCGGGGAATGGAAGCAAACTGGGTGCAACATGGCAAATCCATACATATATCGAGTGCAGTGAATTATGGATGGGATATTTTACTTTTCATACTTTTCATCTTACAGTTGTTTTGAATGTATACATATTAGATCTTCACCCACGTAGAAAGATACAATATTAAAAAAACATGGTAGTTGGGACTCTCTTGCCAAATGCATGTTTGACTTTCAAACTGACTTTCTCAAGTTTCCAGACACCAGAAAAATGTGTAAATCAGTCATTTTAATCTCCGGTTAGCTGCTGCACATGAATTTTAAGTGGCAGGGACATTATTGATGGAAAGAAGAACAAGTCCCATAGTAAGGTTAGCGTACAAACAGGACAAGGTTTATGATTTAACAGTGCAGCAAGGGAACAGATGTTATCTCACTCATTGTATTGAAGTCGCTAGAGGAGGTTGGTCATTTGTTTGGTGGTAAGAAAAATGAGGCCCGAGGCCAGGGTATCTGCAATTAATTGCTTTTTTACAGGGCATCCAAGGCTGTATGTTCTGGAGTTGTGGTTGCATAAATTAGTGGGTTTTTAGAAGCGACCAGGAGTCTGGGGTAGTTGAGATTGCAATTAGTAGTTCAAAGAAGACCCTGTTTATTCAGGCCTTCCTTTATTTGCTAAAATATGTAAGCGGACCATGTGCAATCACACTTAAAGTTTAAGGCCTTAGGCCAGTTATTGCTAGCAATGAATTATGTTTTCAATAACAATGTTTAACATGTACTGACATCATGGCCTACTACAGACGAATCCTAAGAAGAGGTGTGTTCTGAATATGATCTGATGATGACTATCACGATAAAGACTGGCCAATGAAAATGGGATTTCTCTGCAGTCTTTGTTCAATCATACTTGGGGGTGAATTGTAATAGCGTATCTGGGAGTGTTTTAACTGTTGCAAAAAGTATATAAGATGTCAACTGATGTTGTATTGTTGAGACTTGGGTTAGTTTGGTCCTGCAACACCATCTAACAGCTTCCCGGAGCTTTGTACAATACACTTACTTTCATCTGCACAACATTACCCTGCTATTTTCCTCATTGCACTTCGTGAGCTGTTGTAAATCATATTTGGCCTGGCTGATAGAGTGAAATGACTCAATCTCCTCTTGGCTGGGACACATAAATACCAGCACGAGTTTACACTTGCCATCAGGGCACTCTTTATCAAACCATATATTTGGCCCCCTTTTACTGATTGAGCATGGTACAATGAGTATATTTTCTGATTCTGGCTGATTCCGACCAACTCCTATTTCCAAATTCTAAAGGAAAAGGCTAGCATTGGTCAAGACAGTGACACTAACCCTATGTCACTATATTGACAAACCTACTAGACCACTTGCACACTATACCAATTGCACCATTCCTATTAACATTTTATGTATTTTACATCAATTTGAACATATTATGACAACATTCAGGTTTGACATATACCCTTTACTGGCTTCGCCGCCAACACGTGGTTTGACCTCATCAAGGAGGTCTTACTCAGGCTTACAATACCAACCCACCGTATTCATATTGTGACAAACAATTATAGCATACCACATAGGGCATGCATACATTTACATAATCACCATATTATATAGATATTCCACATATGGTTCATGACCAAGTACCACAGTCATTGCACACAGTTATGTTCACCCAAAATCCCATATTTATGCATAGATTACATTTGTTTGTTCAGCACCTAAATTACAAAACAAAATAAAGAAACAATACGAACCAAGTGCTGGTCCAAAAAATGGTTTGAGGTTTTGCAGCAAACCAGATGTCTCGCATGGTAGAATGATGTTTTGTGACATATGAGGTCAATATTTCGACCAGCTTGTCATACGTTTCCATGACTTTACTACCAGAAAGATCATTCCGGAATGACAAAAGGAGGGGGAATAAAGAAACACATATGGCAGCGGAAAGGGCCAATCTGTCGAGGTTTGACCAATCGATGGACTTACGATTGGATGCAGGTTTTTGCACCATAATGTCCTCCCCTTAAGTTTGAAACAGAACCAAAAACCAAGAAGAGATCAATTAGGAGCAGTTGGGGTTTTCGGTCGCTTTAGAAGAGGGTTTTAACCAGAAATTTCTTTATTTAGGCCCAGTGTGCTATGTCTACAGAAAAGGTAGTCAATATTAATGTAACTGCCCTCACATCAAAAAGTTAATTTTCATCTGACACCTTGGAAATCCATGTCACACTCCATGCCACACCCCATTAGAGAGGGCCAACCATACCAGAATTCCAGACTTAAGTACATTAACTGGTTTAAATCCACAGATCAGTAAGATTCACACATGCCTACAGACCGTCTAGCCACACCGGCACACCTCCATCCTTCCTCCCATCCAGCTCCACTAGATCTGTATATAGAGTGTATATAACCCCCCTGCTGTATATCAATGTATAATCAAGATGTATCCATGTTTGTTATCTGTAACCACTGTACTCAAGATTCACATATTCTTGTAACTGGTGCGCCCTGATACCATTGGGTCTGGAGCGCATTACAAATGATTAAACAAAAAAACAAACCTGGTGAAGAGGTATACAGATAATCTTAGGCGCCAAACCAGTTAACAGGAGGCAAAACCACTATGTTATGAACAGCGCCCAGACAATGGAAGGAACCATTTTCAAAGTCCTGGATTCCCTTAACTACGAAATGCATCATGAGCCTGCATGAAGCTATTACAGGTAAGGGAGCCTATCAATTGGCCACACAAAATTGTAACAAAGCCAGGATACAATGTGACAATAATGAATGTAGGTGAGTACTCTAGATCACCGTCACCCTGAGACGAAGCAGTTGCCATCACTTCTGGCTTGATATTATGAATAACGTTATGCAACTTCAGTGGCTGCTCAACAGTGAATGCCTGATTGTTTAGAGTGATAGAGGTGATAAAGGCTTTAGCAAACACCAAGTGGTTTCTGCTGCTTTTGTTTTCAGCATTCTTCCTGTGCACATTCAAGTCTACTAACTCCTTTTCCAGCCAGACATTTCTGGGTTCAATAGACTGGGCCGCGCACACCTTTTGCTCCACTGCTAGGAGGCAAGAATTAAAACCTCCCTATCTGTCCTCTAAAGCCAATCGCCTCTTCTTAGTGGTCAGCATGAAAGGCTGCAGTGCCTCTGTTTTCTCAAACAAACACTCCAGTACAGGATGCGAGGATGATTGTGTGGGTAAAGGAGGTTTTATTTTACTGCTTTTGAGCAATATCTCAGAAAAACTGATGACTTGCGGATCCTGGTTGAGGTCAGGCTTTCAGTGCTAGTAGGCTGAGGCCCACCCAAGTGGCTTACTGGTATGTTCATACTTGACGCCTATATTGACAGCAGATGCCACAGGTGGCAGGTTTGCAGGTGGAGGTCTTATTACCTCCAGGCAGCACATCTGGCAGCACAGGACCACTATAGCTCAATATGTACACCCACCGCCTGAAGCAACTGCTGGGAGTCCTTATAGAGTCAGACAAACTTGATTTTGTTAAGTTACTTGCTAAGGTATAGTGCCAATTTACAGTTGTGTTGCAAATGTGCCAAGAAATTAACCACAGTCAGTGTACGTCACAAATGCAGGAAAACACTCCTTTAATGGAACACTTTGTAAAATGGTGCGCCCTTGCTCAGGAAATGGCGTCTCCTCAATCTGCCCGCACTTCAAAGCGCTCTGGGTTGCTGTCATTGTCAGACTGGGAACAGCAGGTGCAATGAGTGCTCATTTGTGAAAGTTGAAAGAGTAATCATAGAAATATCACTGTGGCTCCTACCTAATTCCAGCAGTGGTGAAGACCCACTGCCCGATTCCCTTGACCCTGGTTCTCCTTCAATCTAATCCTTGTCCATTGGCAGAGGTATTGTCCACACGCAGATCGATTTTGGTTGATGGAAATCCACAGAATGTAGCCTGAGCCTTCGCAAGTCCATTAGTGGGTTACTGTACAGAAATGTCCACGTCATGAGGCCGTATTATTAAAGCAAGTGAAGTCTCAGCTTGGCTGGGCTCTCAAGCATCACACATTGCAGGTTAACTTGTTATGCTCCATGTCAATCCTGAGCCATAACTACAACTTTTAAAGTCCTGTCTAATTTTCTGTATGACTTTTGCAAGTAAGGAATTGGTTGGCGTTGCTAAAAGCCAAATGCATACAACATGCGCACGGCACTACAGAGCCACACTCTTCGTCAACCGTATCTCTCCACTACTACTCTACTGCATTCATCTACCATACGTAATCTTCACTTGTAAATCCACTGATCAGTGCTAGCATGATGCCACAACTTTCGCAATGTAAGGAAGTTAATATCATCTCTTCCGTCCCGTCTGATTTTTATACTTTTTTATTTCACCCTAACCCCGTGCACCTTGGCACTCTCGTGGATTAGATACCCTCTGAACCAACCCTCAATCTTTCTCCTGCTTCGATTTCGCTAGACCCTCCTGTATACCGGATCTGGATACCTAGATAGCCACATATGCCTTAAATAGGGCCCATGCTTACCCGCCTCTACCACTGCTGCCCCGTGCAGAATTTTTGTTGCACCTTAGCTTGGACCACGGCCCGAATTTGGTGGTAGGCGCCCATTCTGTTCCCTACGCCTCATCACTTCAGCCTTACTTGAACTGGCCTGCAACATTACTGACTTGACCTACAGCTGTGTGCTGTGCATGTATCTGATCTTGCCTATATATCATTTGACCGGCAGCCCAGTGCTGTACACTCTATATAACTTGTCTGCAAACTTACCTTACTGCGTACCTGCAAACCTGATGTAGCCCCCCCACAGCATGAGGCGAGGCTCTGCCAGACTGTGCACCTACCTTAAATTTGTCCTTTGTGTAACTCTATACCTGAAGTAGCCCCCGGCACCATGAGGGGCGGCTTTGCCAGACTGTGCACCGACCTTAAATGTGTCCTTTGTGTAACTGTGCACCGGATGTACCTTATGCTGGTTTGCACATCTGAAGTAGCCCCCTGGACCATGAGGTGAGGCTTTACCAGACTGCGTACTCCCACTGATTTTGTCCTTATACTTGTCTGTACAGCAGAATCCGTCTCCGTTAGCTAGATGGGGTCTTATATTAATTTACTATAATGTGTCATTGCATTACATAGCAAAAACCAAGAGGTGATGGCTGAAAGGTTTAGAATTAACGTTAAACCTTTGGCAAATGCTCTGCTGCACCCTCCACAGCATCGTTCTTCACCTGCCAAGCCATTACAGGGCCGAAACATATCTGCAATTGCTTGTGTGTGCATGCAGAGGGGACCTGGCCTAGCAGTTCAGACTGGGCTGCTGCCATAGGGTGGCAGTTCCTTACTGATTGGCATATGGATGGACAGCTTTTGCAATGGCTTAGACGGCTAAAAAATGGTGGTGTGGAAGGTTGCCTAGAGCAGTTCCAGTGGTTCAGATTTATTCAAAACCTTCCACCATCACTTTTTGGTTGTCGTTTGTCTCCTTGTGGGAGAGAAGGTATGCCCAGACGTGGGTCCCTTGCTCGCTGTGCCATAGGGAACCAAGCTGCACCTCACTGATGAGGCCCAACAAGGCCTTAACATGTCTGGGGTTGCTTGTGTTTCCGTGCAGAGGGGATCTGGCCTCGCAGTTCGAGGCTGGGCTGCTCCCATTGGGGGCAGTACCTGACTGATTTGCATATGGCTGGACCCCTTTTGCAATAGCACCAGCAGGCTAAATAACGGTGGTGTGGAAGGTTGCCAAGAGCAGCGCCAGTGGTTCAGATTTATTCAAAAACCTCCACCCATTACTTTTTTGGTTGCAGTTTGTCTCCCTGTGTAAGAGAGGTAATGTCCAGATGGGGGTCCTTTGCCCACGGTGCCATAGGGAACCAAGCTGCACCTCACTGATGAGGCCCAACAAGGCCGAAACATGTCTGGGGTTGCTTGTGTTCCCATGCCGAGGGGACCTGGCCAAGCATTTCGGGCTGGGCAGCTCCCATTGGGGGCAGTAACTGGCTGATTTGCATATGGCTGGACCCCTTTTGTAACGGCACAGACGGCCTATAAAGCGGTGATGTGGAAGGTTCCCAGAGCAGTGCCAGTGGTTCAGATTTATTCAAAACCTTACACTCATCACTTTTATGGTTGTCATTGCATTATATGCCAAAGTTCAGAGTTAAACCAAATACAGAGGGTGCTATGTGAAAATATCGCTGAAAAAATCCTGCAGCCGAAAAAGCTGCCTCTATAAATGCACATTTGAACACATTTAAATGCGGAGGAGACACCCCGCAGCTCCCTATGCTCCCCCTTACCAAAAGAAATTACCCCAACCCACCCACCACACATAAATGCGCTCAAATGTGCATTTTAAATAGTGGCTTTTTCTGCCACGAGATTATCACTGGATACGA
The DNA here is from genome assembly GCF_040938575.1 of Ambystoma mexicanum. Lineage (NCBI taxonomy): Eukaryota > Metazoa > Chordata > Amphibia > Caudata > Ambystomatidae > Ambystoma > Ambystoma mexicanum. The sequence goes on from NC_090923.1 coordinate 838,066,678, forward strand.
TATGGACATAGTATTCTCCTATAATAAAAAAGTGATTCATTCACTGTAATGTATCATTACTTGCTAATAATGTTAGCATTTAATTTAACATTTATATAGTGCTACAACGCCTCAGGCATCTGAGCGCTGCTTATTATTACGCACAGTGTGTGGTGCAAGGCTGAGTTTGGCGCTGCCGAGATTCGAACCTGCGTCAGCAAGCTCTACAGAGCTGTCAAAGCGAGCGCTCTAGCTCTACTCGCTGACTATTGGAACAGCACATGCTACAGCTCTGAAACCTTTTAAGTATGAAGACTCCCCTTTGGGTTGAAGCACTTGCACCCTTCAATTAATGTTTCCTTTGTACGTCACCTGTTTCTTATATATATATTTTTTTAAGTGTCTCACAACGTGTTCTGATCTTTGTGCCAATGTACAGGTGCCCTTCCGGGGAATGCCTCCACCATCTGTAAAATGTACATTCTTGTTCTTCAAATAAATACAAATACAATATAAACAAACACTGAATAGAAACCTTATCACAGAGCTGACACACACAGGTAACAACATTGTGAGACATCTCGTACTATGGCAAGATGGTGCCTGTTTAGTTTGGATTCAGTGGCCCAAGTGCCCTCACTGCATCTTGGTGCAATTGCTTGTGATGGATTAAGGTTTATTGTTATTATATTCTTTGACAATGCTGGGATGCGGCACAGAAGTGGAAGCAAGATTCTTGTATTATACTGTATGGACACAAAAGATTGATTTTGTATTTTTACATATATATATAGCACTGAAAAAAAACGTTAAAGGGACGTTATGGTTAAGTTGCGCTACTAAAAACCTATGCAATTCAATGGAAAAACATTGTTACATACAGGGACGTTATGGTTACAGGTAAAACCGAAAAACACTAGAAATTCGCAAGTTATGGTAAGCTACGCAACCATAACTCGCGCAACCACTGTGCACTGCAAGGACTAACGCCCATGACATCAAAGATGACATCACAAATGTCATTGATGACATGACTGATGACATCACATGTGTATATAGTTTTCATAAACAGCCTCCACAAGTCATTGTCATTGTAATGTTGGCAGAAACTACCAGATATCTTTGGAAGAACGTCCCTTTAACAACGTTTTTTCAGTGAATTTCATTGGTTTTTAGCAGGGTACCCTTAGTTTGTAAAGATGTACTGTGCCACATAGTGAAGCTGCCGGCACCATGTTAATGCACACAGCAATCGCATACTATGCATCTGGTTGTGAACATTGGGTGGCATCCAACCTGCTCAGGAAGGCAGGTGCTCTCTTATATAGTGGTACCAATCACCAAACACAAAGAACATTTACAAACAGCACAATGTACAAGAACTGCAAGGGAAAATAGAGTAGGTGTGCAAATTGGGGACTTATGAAGCAAACAGGACAAAGACATAGGGAGTACAACATAAGCAAATCCCCAATTCTCCACAATAAGTATCCACTTCTGCTACCCCTTCCCTTTATTAATGGTGTGTATGATTGTGTACAAGTAAACATTAATATTTAAAATGTTGCTGTGTGTATATGTGGTAGTATTTTATTTTTAAATGCCTTTCTGACTCAGCGGCACACAGTCCTTGTTGGGCACACAGTCCTTGTTGGAATGACTGAAATTAAGGAAAAGGTAGGTGTACCGCAGCTGCCCGGCCTATCCACAATGACAATGGAGGCATCCATATGTCTGCATGTTGTCCACCACCTATGATTACGTGTGGGAGCAGATGTTTGTTCGTTGTGCATGTACACGCATGTGTATCTGTTCCTCTGTGTCCTGGTAACATGCCACTGTGCAGCATATGCTAAGGAACGTTAATTAGGTTGAGGCGCCCACCCACGTCCTACAGGTAGCTATGCAGAAAAACATTGCACCTGCTATACCCAATAAAAAGCCACTGTCTCCTAAAATGGTCGGCGCATGTGTGGCGCACTATTATTCAGTAGAGAAGTGGCAACGGTGTGCATAGGACACCTATGCACATGCGCACAACGTATTCTGGCCAAAACGCGTCCTGCGGACAGCCGTCCCAAAGGAGAACAGTCACAACATCACCATGAGACCGCACCCACGCAGCGCGTGGGCCTTTATTTGGGGGACACGATCCGGACCCTCGGACAGCAGCAAAGTACAGTGTTGAGTAATGTACGGAGTGTTTTTCAGAAAGTACACGCATATAAACACAGCACAATGTGATGTATGTTTTTGAACAATGTAGGCCTGTTTTCCGGGTACAAGTTCTCCACAGGAACCCTACAAAAGGCCACACCACAGAGCAGCTCCGATCCAGAACAGAGTAGCAGGCCACATAGGTTTGCCTTGTAAGTGATGGTGTACCAAATCTGCTGTGCTACATTGCGTTTGCAACTAATAGCAACCATGTCAGTCCGGCTCAGTACGCACAGTAATGGAGAAAATTATGAACAACCCTTCCTGTGACCCACACCCGTATGTGTGATAGTCCTCACTGTCCCAATCTCATGGGTAGCATGCTGAAAACTGGAGAATTTGCATGTGTGTTTCCCAAAGGACGGCGAGGGCCGTGCTCCAGTAAAGATGAAACATTACTTCTTCCATTTCCACTTTCTTCTTTCCAGGACGCCGTCATTGCGTACTGTTCAAATGTCCCACAAGCATCCACCAATGACATTGAAGAGCTCTCCATGTAACAGTATCGGTTCTGTACAACAGTCCTCTGCTTACACACCCCGCCCAGAAACACTATTGTGCAATCCCTCTGCCTCCACAGTCCCATTTCCATGGCCACCATCCTCAAAATCCCCAAATGTGGCTTACGTGCTGCGTGCGGACATGGGGGAATAAATTGCAAAACAGCCTTTTTTTTTTAGATGCTTCTAGAGAAACACATTTTTTTGAGGTTTTATTTGATTTTGTGTTTTTTTGTCCTGACATTGTTACAGAAAACTCTTCACTGCATCTTGTAGATGGGCAAACAAAACAGCATTACCAATGGGTGACAACGAAATGCCATTGAAAAACTCTGCATTTCCACAACTAATGAGGTAATTGTTGCAGAAGAACATCCCACCTAAGGACAAAAAAGTATACATGCTTCTGTTGATGAGACACCTTCCTGCGTCTGGCTCAGAACAACATCCAGGAGCATTGTCCCATACTCTTTGTGGTGTTATGGATGTGAAAAGCACCCTGGCAGTGGGAAAAAGCCTCTTCACTACATTTAGCAACCTCCTCAGTCGACAGAACAAACCTAAACAAGACACGTAACCCATATGCATGCAGCCGTAGTGGATGACGATAACATCGGCAGCAGCAAAAGTGGCCAGGTCTTTGCAAAGTGAATGCATGTCAGCAAAACTGCGCTCATAGACAGCATTCCACAATGCGTCCACTCCTTCCAAACCGAAATTGCCATCAAAGTGTCTTTCCAGGGCATACTTGTTCAGATCTATCACAAAGGCATCACCCAAAGTCAACACAATGCGTTTCGCCATGCCAGCCAGCCCCACTAAGCAGAGTAATTTACAACAGTATGACCACCCCTTCCTGTGAGCCACACTCACAGCACCTGATTGGATAATCCCCACAATCCCATGATCATTGGCCAGCATGGTGAGAAGCGCAGATTGTGGCACGTGAGCTTCCCAAAGTACCACGAGGGCCGCACCCCAGTAAAGCAGGAGCAGTCCTTCTTCCCTTTCCACTATCTTTTGTCCACCACTACCACTACCTCATTGGGTATGGGTAAATAGGCACACACGATTCCACCAATGCCATCCAAGACGTTAGCATCTAACACTGTCAGTTCTGCACAACACTTCATAGGTACCGTTACAAATTCAGATTGCAAGTGTCCTGTCACTCGAAAGCACGTCCAGTAGAAAGTTCAGTAAAAGATTGCAAGATTTGTGCATCCAAATTTAACCACATGAGCACCCATCACCACAAAATGGAGGTATGAAAACTTTTTCTGCAGTATGTTTACCACTGTGTTATAAGTGCATCTGCGCACAGTATATGCCACTGAGCGTCCAAAAAACATACTGTTTTATTTCCCATCCCCTACAATCAAGTGGCACTCCAGTGGTATGTGCTTGCAATGTTTTCATTTACCCATATCATACATTGTAATATCGAAACAGGAATGTTTTCCCTACTAACCCATTTCCTGCATGCATATTACCAACCTAAAGCAAGTTTCCAAAAGGTCACTGTCTGCACAGCTGTGTTTCTGTCTAGGATGCACTATTGCAACAGGCTTTTTGCTTTTTTAAAAATCTGCCTGCTTCTACTCTCCGCCCTCTGCAACGCCCCCAGAAGAGGACTGCTTGACTTGGATGGTATCTCTCCTGCACTGAAATGTCTGCAATAGCTCCCAGTGGCTGAGAGGAATAAGGTGAAAACCCTCTGCATTATGCACAAGGCCTCCTGGGCCCTTGGGACCTCAGTACCTTCAACTCTCACTTCCTATATATCGCCGTGCTTGACCTCTTTCCTCATCCACCTCCATCTCCCTCAGGGTCAGTCACTTGTTCGAGCAACTAGTTGGTGGTAGATGTATTTTTCCGGCTAGGGCCTCCCTCTGCAACAGCCTCCCTTCCTCCCTGAAACCTGAGAACCATCGCCGGTTCCGGAAGCACCTGAAAGCATTTCTCTTTGCGTCTGCTTTTTCTCCTTGTCTCCTCAGCTGGCTGCCTGGCGTAAACTGATTCTGCACTGGTTACCTGGCGACTCTGTGATGTCGGGCCCATGCCACCTCCCCCCACCAGGCGATTCCATGCACTGCCTTTCCAGCAAACCCCGCACTTGGGGACTGTTTTCTGTAGAACTAAGAGTTCCTCCACCACCTGAAGTGTGCAGTTGGCACAATCGGGCCGTATTTTTACTTGTTTCCATTTCTTCTTCTTCCCATGTACTGCACCTTCCCCTACCCCAACCCATGCACTTTGGCAATCTAAGGCACACCTGGCCTAGTAGGCTTGTTGTCTCTGTCTCCCCTCTTTTCCCCCTCCCTTGCCTTGTTGCGCTTTGCTAAACGTGTGTATAAGCGCATTACACATGCCATAGCATACAATTGCACATCATATGATAGCATACACAGAATGCATTCATGACAGTAGGATGCCTGCCACCTACCTTGTACACTGTACAGATTTATTTTTGTTTTCGCAGTACCCCACTTACTTCACACTTTTCAAAAATGATCACTCACAAACAGCACTGCATGCATGTTACGAACGTCAAACAAGTACATACAGTTTATGCATAAGCCCAGGATGCCTGCCCATTACCTTGCACACTTCCACCTTAGCCTTCTGCACTTCTTTGTACAAAGAGACCTTCTGCCAAAGTTTTTGCATACACACCACAACCACAAACCTTACTGAGCAGTGTCTTTCGCTCTACAGTCCCATTTCCATGGCTCCAATCCTGAAAATGGCTGGATGTGGCACGTGCTATCCTGACACTACAGCGTAATCCGCTGAGTTTTTCGTGCTAGGAAGGAGGGGGGTTGGGAAGCAGGGTAGGCGATTGGGTCTTTAGTGGTCCCTCTGGAAAAAAAAAATCCTTTGGTTTTTTTTTTATGTGTTTTTTTTACGTGCTCGCAAACCACTGTTTTTTCTCTTTGTATGACTTTCTGTTTGCTTCTCCTCCTTCAATTTCTAATGGATTATGGGCAATGCTTCGTGCACAGTGTACAAGAAAATGGTATTGCTAATGGCGTTCAAAGAAATGCCATTTGCGTGGAAGCAGTGTATATTTTGGAAATTCATTCTCTCATAGTGGGTGGAGAACATCCCATCAGTGCACATAAATGCAGACATGCCCCTGTTCATAAAACACCTTCTGAGCTGTGGCTGGGGCCAAATTACACCGGCATGGTCCCATACTCCTTTTGGGGGAATGAGTGAGAAATCAACCTTGGCAGTGGGAAAAATTTGCATCACTGCATTCATAAACTTCTTCAGGTGACGAGGCAAACTTCTTCAGGTGACGAAGCAAACATCCACATGACATATAACCCAAATGTAGACCTCCATAATGCACCACAACAACTTCAGCAGTAACGCAAAGGCGAACCATCCCACCAAAACTGCACGCATCGAGACTGGCCCACAAAGCATCCACTCTTTCCAACCCAAAATTAGCAGCAACGCCTCTTTGCACGGCACACCTGTACAGATCTTGTACAAATATATCACCCGCGATCAGCACTGTGCATCTGCCCATGTCCACCAACCTCATTACACAGAGAGTATTAGGAGAAAGTAGTACCGCCCCTTCCTGTGAACCACACCTTTGACACCTAATTCAATAATGCCCACAGTTCCATTGGCATGCCCTCCATGCTGAGATTGGCAGGATGTGGCTCGTGCACTTTCCCAGCTACAGCGAGGGCTACACCCCAGTAAAGCAGGGACAGTTCTTCTCCCCTCTCCACTGTTCTTCTTCCAGCACTCCCTCATTGAGGACTGTGAAATATTCACGCATGCATTCAGCAATCACAGCCCAGAAGTCTGCATCCAACACTATCATTTCTGTACAGCACTCCATATTTACCGTTCAACGCTCTGAGTACACGTCACATGTGCTTCCAAAGCACCTTTACACATTGCAGTATCCATGCACATAGAAGGTGCACTTCAACCCTACCCTCTTCGATACTGTCAGTATTACAACACTGCACTCAGTGGACTCACTGCACAACTGTTCACTCCAGTAGCTGCAGTCATGGAGTAAACACTGTAGGATGTTCTAAGAAGCACTGCACCCATGCAATCAACCATCTATGCCAGGCTTGTCCAACCTTTTTGAATGTGGGGCCGAAGCATGAACTTTTTGTCACCCGGAGGGCCGGCGAGCCAAAAGTCAACACCCTCACCCAAAGCAGTATATTCAAAATCGATGGTGTGTGACCTTTGACACAATTGCATCACAGGCAGTGATAGCCATGCAGTCCCAAAGATGTGTCAGGGACAGTGATCAAAGGTTAGTTTGTTGTGATTTCTTCCACCAGTTTGTGATATTCTACTGAAACGGTGGGGGCGACCGAGCGTAGCGAGGGATATATCACGATCTAGGGAGGGTTTGGGGGGGTTCCCCCCCAAGATTTTTTTCCAAATATGGGGATGAAATGGTGCATTTTACAGCAGGAAAAGTGACCAAAAAGCCATAAGTTTACAATCAGTTCTAAAGGGGAACATGTACATTCCATGTCACCAACAGCAGACAAGAACATTGTAGAACACCACATTTTAATGATCAATGTGTCCTCAGTGTAAGACAGCACTGTCACTGATGTAACACATTGGCATGCTGGTTGTGGCCAAAATATGCCTCTGTAGAAACATGTCTATTCTAGTTGTTCCAAATTTTGGACAGCATTGTCCTGTACAAAGCATGATTGATGCTGCCTGAGCCTGTGCAGTGTGCCCAATACACGTGTCAGCTTATCTCTGTAATACACATTCATTACTTCTGTGGTAATGAAAGAAGCATAATCCCATTCAAAAGATAAACTGTTGAAAATTGATCATCCAAAGGTGAACCCAATTGAAGAAACGCGATGCGAGCCCAATCTAAAAGTATGAAGGACTTTTTTATTGCATGATTAGTCACTTGTAAAGTTGCAACTTGTAAAGCATTCAGCACAGTTAAGAATAATTCTAACACTGAACATATTTTCAGTGTGACACTTGGCATTGTTTTTGCTTGCACAAATGCTCAATATCCGCTGGCACACTTGAAGTGGCAATGCAGAGTATTCCAGATAGGTGTCCATCTGTCAAAAGTGATCTTGATTTAGTTTTTATGCTCTTCAATCTTGAGAAAAGCTGTTCACAGCAATATGTGCTGCCAAAAAGTGCAATGAACCGAAGTGCATGATTAGACAGATTTGGGAAAGAGTCCCATGTAATGTATTTACTATAAAATGTATGTAGGGTATGTTCAGAAAAGGCTCTCTTCAGGTCGCCATTACTTTGCATGTCAATTAATTCCATTTGAAACATGTCAGGAGCATTGGTGACATTAGTACCAAACGGATCTGCAAAAATCTTCAGCTCATCACTGTGCTCCCTGAAATCTGAAAATCGGTTTTTAAATTCATTCAAAAGATTCCCAACCAGTGCTGAATACTTGTCATGGTTGATGCTGTGAGCAGATCTGGTCATCAGTACTGTGAAATGAGTAGCATTTTTTTCATTCAGCTGTTTCTGAAACAATTCCAGCTTATGAACAAAGGATTGGATGTGCTCATACAGCTTGTTCACAAACTGTTCCTTCCCTTGCAGTTTTATATTCAGGTCTGAAAGATATTTTGTTATGTCAACAAGGAATGCCAAGTCATTCAACCAGCTCGCATCTTCCAAGAAGGTGACATCTTTCCCTTTGTTCGTCATGAATGTTTTAATTTCATTAAGCAGTGACCAGAATCTGGATAGTGTGGCTGCCATGCTAAGCCAACGAACTTGGCAAAAGTAGATCACATCATCATGGTCTGCTCCCATCTCTGCAAGAAATGCTTGGAACTGTCTATGGTTGAGCCCTTTTGCCCTTATGAAATTCACTGTAGAAACAACCTTTTCCATCACATGCGTCATCTCCAAGGCCTTTGCGCACAGTTGTTCCTGGTGAATGATGCAGTGGTGCGTGATGACATTCTGGGGAACTGACTTTGCCATTAAACTGACAAATCCATTGTGTTTGCCGATCATAGCAGGGGCCCCATCAGTTGTCAGACCACAGAGTTTGTCCTCTGGCAGATTGAATTTCAACAAGACACGTTTCACTTCATTGAAAATGTCTTGTCCTGTTGTTTTGCCTTTCATTGAACATAGGTCAAGTAGCTCCTCAACAATTTGGAATTCTTTGGTCACTCCTCGTACAAAGATTGCCAGTTGGGCGGTATCACTCACATCTGTGCTTTCATCCACCCCCAAGCTGTAAAACTGACAGGCACCCAATCTTTTCGTCAGTGAGTCTGCAATGTTTGATGATAGGTCATCTACTCGTCTAGCAATTGTCTGATGCGAGAGACTGATTTTCTCCACCATTGCTTGTTTGTCAGGGAATGCCACAGATGTCAATATTCCCAAGCAATCTTTGACAAATTCTCCATCGGACAATGGTTTCCCTCTCCTCGCTATGGCCTCGGATATCAAGTAACTTATCTTGGTTGCTGCCTCAGAGTTCTGTCTGCCAGCTTTGAAGAACGACTGTTGCCCTATCAGGGCCTGCTTCAGCGAGTTTGCCCGATCAATCCTAATCTGGCCAATCAGGTTGTCAAATTCAGTGGCATGTTTTGTGGTATAATGCCGCTTGACATTGTATTCCTTGTAGACAGCTACTTTTTCCTGGCAAATGAGACACAAGATGTTCCCCTTTTGTTCACACACAAAGAAATCCTTGGCCCAACTATCCTTGAAAACACGACATTCAGCATCAATCTTTCTTTTCTTCTGATTCGCCATCTATTGAGAGTTGGGTAGGTTTTAGTCATATGAAAGCTACGTTGTCACAGGCCCATTACAATAAAATCAATTCAAACTTACTTGTATTGCTAAGTAATAATGTTGTGGTTTTAATATAGGCAGAACATTGGGCCACACTGTATGGCATGATTAAAAAAGCCTCACTCATACTATTGTCCCACAAATCTATAACAATGCCTGTAGAGAAGCAGTGTTTGGCATGTGATATACAAGTCAGTGGGGGTGGGTGCGGACACAGGCTGTGGCACCCTTGTGATGCTACTTAAATATGAATTAATGCAAAGGAATGCTCTTATTCTCATGTGGCAGGCAGCCAGAGGGAGATAAAACACTAAAATGCCACTGAAAAAATAGTAATTGCTCTGTCAGCTTTGTTCTAACGCAGATAAACTCAGAGAACAACATGTTTTATTTGTTACGGCGTGCTAGTTGCCAGAGTCTTCCAGTTTTGTAGTACTGCAAATTAAAGGCAAGGCTATTAACCATATTGTGGGAAGGCGCAATTTCTTTCACAATGCTTTTTTCCCAAAGTATATATGACCATGACCAAAGCCCATAACCCCTACTTTTGCCTTTGGCCCACTCTTTGCCCCTCCTAAATTTGAATCCTGATGACACCACTAGATTGACCAACTATGGCGGCTCATGAGGAGCAGGGGGCAAAATAAGTGAGCTGCAACTAGATCCATTTCAGCCTATATGTCTGCTACCATAGGTGACTGGTCCAGGGGGCACCATAGGCAGTAACAGTCCACCGCCACGGCCCAGAAATAAAATAACTCGGGTCCACGTACCCCACAAACATTGAACACATTTCCTACAAGAATGGATCACCATATGTATCATTAATATCTTTGTGTATAGATCCATATTGTCAAATTACTATGAGTGGAAGCAGATGTCCAAGGGCATTTAATCAAAAGGGAAACACTGCACAGCGAAAGGAAACAAAAACAAGTTCCAGAAGATACCCAGGCCAACACAGGCTGCTAGTAGGCTTCTGTACACCTGTCATCTCCCTGAGGCGCTGCATGTGTCTGTTTCTGAGGGCCTGCTCTCTGGCACTGGGTGGTACAATGTCCACATTTGTGCAGTCCATGAACCAATTACTCAAGACTACCATATCATGGAAATTACCAACTACACCCACTGATTTGGTATGTGAACATTGCATGATTTGATCAATATCCTTGATGATACCCAGAAGGTGCATGATGGTGCCATAGTGCACGTTCCATCAAGGTGTCCCACATCACGATAACGGAGCAATGGAAAACGGCGGATAGCATTGGCAGATAGTCTTGGAAGCAAGGCCACGCAGAGCAACAGAGGTTTAAATCCGAGATCCGCACTTAGAAACCGAACTCAGGTATTACATTTAGCTTATAAAAAAACAATTAAATAAAATGCTACCATATGGAAATATGTCAGGTTGAATTGGACATGTTGGCTCAAGATTGTCCCAACTCACAAAACACATGTGACACTAAGTTGAACACTGCAACTACAAGAGTGAATATTTATCCCAATTCATATATGTTTGGGGACTTAAGGCTTCACCCTAAGGTACCCTGGCTAGTCCAGACATGGACATGGCCCAACCAACATTGCGGAAATAAATAAATTAAGCGAGTCCACGGACCCGACAAACATTGAATAAATTAATAAATAAACTGGGCCGTGGCCCGTTACTGCCTCTGGTGCCCCCTTACAGGGGGCACCAGAGGCAGTAACATTCCCCCACCACGGCACATAAATCGGGTCCAAGGACCCGACAAACATTGTGCTGCCTAAAATGCACTGGGCCTGTAACTGCCTCTGGTGCCCCCTGTAAGTGGGCACCAGAGGCAGTCACAGTGCTCCGCTGCCATAGCCCGCGTTGTTTATTAATTTATTCAATGTTTGTCGGGTCCGTGGACCCAATTAATTTATTTATTTCCGCAATCTTGGCCCAACCAACATTGCGGAAATAAATTAATTAATCGGGTCCACGGACCCGACAAACATTGAATAAATTAATAAATAAACTGGGCCGTGGCCCGTTACTGCCTCTGGTGCCCCCTTACAGGGGGAACCAGAGGCAGTAACAGTCCCCCACCACGGCACATAATTCAGGTCCAAGGACCCGACAAACATTGTGCTGCCTAAAATGCACTGGGCCTGTAACTGCCTCTGGTGCTCCCTGTAAGGGGGCACCAGAGGCAGTCACAGTGCTCCGTTGCCATGGCCCACATTATTTATTAATTTAGTCAACGTTTGTCAGGTCCGTGGACCCGATTAATTAATTTATTTCCGCAATGTTGGGCCCAACCAACATTGGGGAAATAAATAAATTAATCGAGTCCACGGACCCGACAAACATTGAATAAATTAATAAATAAACTGGGCCGTGGCCCGTTACTGCCTCTGGTGCCCCCTTACAGGGGGCACCAGAGGCAGTCAGAGTGCTCCGTTGCCACGGCCCACATTATTTATTAATTTAGTCAACGTTTGTCGGGTCCGTGGATGCGATTAATTTATTTATTTCCGCAATGTTGGGCCCAACCAACATTGCGGAAATAAATAAATTAATCGAGTCCACGGACCCGACAAACATTGAATAAATTAATAAATAAACTGGGCCGTGGCCCGTTACTGCCTCTGGTGCCCCCTTACAGGGGGCACCAGAGGCAGTAACAGTCCCCCACCACGGCACGTAATTCGGGTCCAAGGACCCGACAAACATTGTGCTGCCTAAAATGCACTGGGCCTGTAACTGCCTCTGGTGCCCCCTGTAAGGGGGCACCAGAGGCAGTCACAGTGCTCTGTTGCCACGGCCCACATTATTTATTAATTTAGTCAATGTTTGTCGGGTCCGTGGACCCGATTAATTAATTTATTTCCGCAATGTTGGGCCCACCAACATTGCGGAAATAAATAAATTAATCGGGTCCACGGACCCGACAAAATGTTTAACAAATAAATAAATAAACTGGGCTGTCGCGTACCCAAAAACAAAAATAAAAAAGAAAGCTGAAAGAAAACTTACCAGGCCTCGCTTGGTCACCGTAATGCTGGGCTTGGCTGGGCTTGGCTGGGCTGGGCAGGAAAAGAAGTGTGAAGGTGGTGCCGGCACGGTATACCTTACCTTCACTCCGCCCATAAACATGACGTATGTGATTTCCATTGGCTGAGAAACAGCCAATGGAAATACTGTGACCATGCAAGGTTTTCTTTTTTTTTTAATATGACGTACCTTGCATGGCAACAGTATTTCCATTGGCTGTTTCTCAGCCAATGGAAATCACAACCCATGCCGGCTTGTTTGTTTGTATTTCCTTTGTTTGTTTGTTCAGCCTCGCGGGCCACATGAAATGGCTCGGAGGGCCGCATTGTGGCCCGCGGGCCGTAGGTTGGACAACCTTGATCTATGCAATACTGACGAATTACACACAGAAGGGAACAATGTGAAACCTAATTCCAACCACGGCACATAGTTGTCGCTGCAAGGCCTCCATCCATGCAACACACCGGAGTACACACTAACTTACAATGTGCATGTCATGTGCAATGAGCTCCCCTTCTGCAATTGAGCTCCCAACAGTCACCACGGAAAGAGATCTCCGAACTAGCTAACGTTCCATAATGAATCCTGCCTGCATGCAGCACACATGGGAGTCGGCTGTGCAGAGACCTGCAAATAGGCACTGTACGCAAGGACACTGCAGGCACATCAACGTCTTCGTCCACCTATTGACATATCTCGGATGATTCACTTATCACTCCCCCACCCTCTCCATCCCTTCTTCCCACCACCACATGGCATAATGTATGTTTTGCTATGCACTCCCCATCTGCTATTCAGGTACCACCAGTCAGCACGGTAAGAGGTTGCAGCACAAGCTATCATGCCGTAACGAAGGCTGCCTGCATTCACCACACATGATAGTCGCCTGTGCAGGGACCGGCAAATTGGTGCAGTACATACGGATACTGCAGTCACACCACCGTCTTCGTCCACCTAATAATCACATATCTCTGATGAACCAATTCTCTCTCCCCCACCCTTTCCATCCCCTTTTCCCACCACCACATGCCGTACATTATGTTTGTTAGTCCCTTTCGGCACCGCACTGTCCTCTAATACACCATGGTGGCGTTTGTCAAAAACTTTGACACAAATCACGCTTCCGTCCAGCCAACCACCGGCCGCGTCCAAAGTTTGGCACCAGCACGGCATACTGCAAGCCAATGAGCTTTCTGTCCGCGGAGAGAACAGGGAAATGGGTCTGCGGAGCAGAGCCAGATATCACACATTTTTTTAGATGTACATTTCAGTTCTTTGCAACAAAAGTACTGGTTGGATTTCCACCAAACACAGAAAAGCACGCTTTCTGACCCAAGCCTCTGCTCCTGCCGCAAATTTGGTGCAAATCCGTCCAGCCGTTCGGTCTCTAGCCATGCGCAAAGCTTTCGCCCATTCAGTCTATGGAACAAAAAAAATGTTTGGGACCCACCCTATAATTCCCCCCCACCCCCATGCACGAAACCTCACCAAACTTGCCGAAACAAATTCAGAGCGAGCCATATACTTTTTTGCAAAGTTTGGTGAGGATTCCTCCAGGCGGAGCAAAGTTATAAGCCACCGAAAAGGTGGTCTTTACATGGGTTTAGCAACATAACCTTAACTACACGCCCGCTTCCGCGGGCCGTGTAATGTTCAGACAAATACTGCAAGAGCTCTGACAGAGAGCTAAACCTCTCCCTAGACAGAACTAGAAAATATACCAGTGAGAGAATGAAGCCCACTCCGGTGAGAAATGTAACAACAAAAAGGAAAGTTGGGCAAAAACATAAATATTGAACAGTTAATAAAATAGTTTCACCTGAGTACGTGGACTAAAACATACTTCGAGAGGCAGATGCCATACAGAACAGTGCTTTGGGTGTTTTTATGTGCATTGTCTTGAAGCTGGACAAAGTGCAAGATTTTCACTGCAATTGCCAGGACACATGATATGCTGCACATTGTGTGCTTCAGACATTGCGTTGTTGCACATTTATTTGAACATTTGCAGCGTGGCACAGTTTACAATTTAATAAAAGGCATGGATATTTGCGAGGCATGTGCTTTGCAGCCACCTTTAAAGCATTCACAAAATAGGTGCTTGGAGAATAGCACTGCAACAGACTTTACCTCAAAACAAAAAGGCGAATGGTTAGAAAGCACGCAGTTTTAAAGCTTGCAAGATATCATGCACATATCCAATCTACTGCCCACCTTATAAAATGCACAGTGGCCCAACCACCTCCTGTCTCACGTTCCATTTCAAAAGAAATGCATAATGGCATCTCCCAAGCACGCGTAATACACTGTTTCATGTTGTGGGGGCGAGTGGCAAATTATTGAGTGATATAGTGGGTTTCATGGTTTAATATACCTGTGGTCCTTTGATGACTTTAGCTGTATTGAGTGAAGCAAAGTGCATTCTGAGGCATGTCATCCTTATGGGATATTTATACTGAATGATGCAGATTGCATAATAATAAGAGGACGTTGTCCAAGGGGACATCTGTACTACGTGAGAAAAATATTGTTTGGGAATTGCAGAGCTGTGTGTGTTAGACCCAGTGTACTCTGGGGCATGTAGTGTTATGGTTGATTGAGGGATTCTCTACACGTCGGCAGGAGATGCCTCGCGTTCATTGCTTGCAGTGAATTCCCTTTCTCTGCAGGTGCAATTGGTCATATCAATGCACATAGGCACATAGGCAAGATGAGAGGCCATGCCCAAGTCATAGTGCCTATGTTAGGAGCACTATGCCTCAGGCATGGGCGTAAGCCATGCCGCGGAAGCAGTGTCTGTGGCCAGCCGGCCACTGCAGATAGGAGCACTGGACTCAGGGCATAGCCGGTGGCCATCGCTGCTGCCCAAGCAGCTATGGACAACACACCTAGGCATGGCCGCTGGCCATACACTATGGCAGTGGTTTTCAAACCTTTTAGGACTGGGCCCCCCCTGAGCAAATTGTGGGCTGGCCGAGCCCCCCCCAAAAATGCCACATGGACAGTAAGTCCAAATGACTATGAACTATCGCATTTGTGCCATCACTGCACTCTACTTCCAGTATAGTCCCTGGACTCCCACCTGCTCCCATCACAGTCTCTGGGCTCCTTCATCCCACTCTTACCCAGTCCCTGAGCTCACCCCAGCACAGTCCCAGGGCCAATGGCGGCTAGTGAATTTTTTAAGTGGAAGGGCGTAAATATTTCCCCCAGATATGCCATAGCTCCCGTGCGTAGCGAGGGAGCCTGAACCCATGAAGAGGGCTTTGGGGGTTTAGCTCCCGTGAATGTTTTTAGAAATATTGGGTTAAAATGTTGCATTTTAGGGCATACTTTAAAAACAAATTGGGTTAAAAGCCAAACAGTTTGCAATTAGCGCTGGGGGCCTAAGGGGGCAGGCATGGTATTTTTTAGAGAACATCTATGATAGATGTCCAGTAAAAAAATACCATCCCTGTCCCCTGGGCTCCACAACGCCTCAGAAGGAGAGCTGATTTTGGCAGGTGTGTAAGGGGATTGTGCAACAAAGGTTTCTGTTTAAATGCCTTTGTTGTGCAACCCCCACTTGCCAAAACTTGCTCCACAGACAAACACACATACCAATCATTCTATCATTCACACTAGCACCCATCACCATACACTCACTCATAACATAAGCATATACACATCCATGAACAGGAATCGTTAAGCAAGAGCTGCCTGGTTCCTGCACATGCATGTGCAGGGGCCTGCCCATGCGGAGGGGCTGCGTAGGGCCGCACGTGGGTGCTGAAACACCCCACTCCAGACTGCTTGGTCCATATGTGCGAGGCGGTGCAGGAGCTCCCCCTCGCACATACAGACATGCAGTTCCCCAGCCAGCATTACCAATGAGGTATGCAAGGCTGGCGAAGCAAAACGCCTCCAGCCTTTTATGGCTCAATGAGAATTTGCGGCTGGGGAACTGAACCGTCAAAGGGAAACCGCGTTTCCCTTTGACCGTTCAGCCAGCCCAGGAACACTCCCTCAGCTGGAAAACACAGCTGAGGGAGTGCTCAGTGTTTCACTGGGCTGGCTTGTCAGCTCCTCCATAATGGGTGAGGGGTCCACTGGGACGACGCCCGCTTTCCCATTATGAATGAGTCACCAGGGTCAAACTGGCCTATGGGGGAATAGGGCAATGCCGGTACCAAAAATGCAAAATGCTAGTGTGGGACAGTTTAGGTTTTTGGGTCAAAATGGGCTTCTTTTTTGGCCAATGTGGGTCAGTTTGATGTGTTACTTCACTATGCCGCTAGTAGGTTTGACCATTGTTGCTGAATAAATATTCTTAAAATATCATAATTCCTTACATTTTAGCAAAAAACACACCTTTGGGTACTTTTCAAACAGTCCATCACTAAAGGAATGAATTGGCATTTGCAACTGTGGGCGCACCCCACAGTTTGAAGACCTCTGCCCTATGGACTTTGTGCCAGCAACACTTGGTCAATGTATATCATTACAAAGCCAAACTAATATAACCCAAAACACTAACAAAACAAGCTTTGCATTAAGGAAGATATGGGTCTGTACTGAGGTGAGATATTAACCCATGTTATTTCTAAACCTTGTAAACTTACAGAAAAACTTGAGTTAAAAGGGATAGATTGGTTACAATGCAAAACATAAAAACTGCTGAGATTTCCAGTTCTGTTTTACAATGCAAAGGTAACTCACCCCCGTCAGGCTCCGCACATAAATCTCACAGATGATCTCATCAATAAATTCACTGATTGCTACAGATGGAAGACTCTCCTTGACGCATTGCTCTTGGTTTTGCTGAACTGGCCCATGTGACTTATTTTAAAGTTACTGCCTCTTTAAGAAGCACTGCCTCATTTTGAAACAGCGAAAGAGAAACTACGAATCTGCCCAGCTAGGAACTTCCAACTCACCAACTATGATGCTTCAAAAATTAGTTCCTGTTTCTAAGACTCTCGCTCCCATTTGGATAGGAAGTGACGCGTGCGTGCATCGAGTGTTATTTTTTTTAACTTGCTTTGGAAGACAAATACAAGGAATGCCACATAAACAATGATACTGAGCCCTGCACGTCAGCAACTACATTCAACTTTGTAACATAAAAACGACACAACCGGTGCATATTCTTTTTAAAGGGACCATAGCTCTCAACCATTTATGTTGCAAAGGCGGGTGAAAACACCCGATTTTATTTTTGGCGGGTGAGAGGCCCATTGAAACTAATGGGCGTGCAGGAGGCTTGCCGGGTGAGTCAGCTGTAAGCGTGTGAGTTGAGAGCTATGAAGGTACGGGTCTCATCTCTAGGTTGTATTTTCTTTTCCTGAACATTTTTAGAACTAAAGGTTAATTTACGTTTCCTACGGGTGCACAGGCGTGTCGTTTCTTCATCCCGAATGCAATGCATTTGAAAAGGCCAGAGCCTGTCAGGGTGGACAGACAAATGGGGGCAAGCATGTCATGTTGGATGTGAGACAAATGGGGGAAAGCATCATGTTGGGTGTGAGACAAATGGGGGCAAGCATGTCATGTTGGATGTGTTTCCTCCATGGTCTTGTCTCGTCGATGTACCCCTGAGCTTCCAGTTAAACTAAAAGAAGAAATAAAAACAGGCAAGTCAAGAAAACCTTCCTGGGATTTGGGGCTCCCTTGCCCATATTCCATCCATAAAGAAACCGTCTGCTTTGACTCTAAATCGAACCAGGAAGTTGAAGGGCGCATGCATTGCAAAACACACAACTAATAGCTCCCCATCTCCCTGGTAATCCTAACCTGCTTCCTCTGTGCTGCCTGCCCCACCTGCACCTATACCCTCACCACCGCTCAGATGTTCAATCCTAGTAAAGAACCAGTCACAGGCAGGGACACAACCTGTTCGGCTCTGGTGGACATGTACCAGCACCAGGAGACCACCCCGTAGTAACTGGCACAGTATACATTTTGATTACGTTATCCCTAACGGAATTCTGAAGTTCGTCAATAGGATCCGGGACACTCTTGGGCACTATAAAATCACCAACCCTCCTGCCCCTTATCAAGAAACCCAAAACAGAAAGTACTGTACCATTCAATTGCTGGCCCATATTCAATATCCCTTTTATTGTGAAATTACTGGAAGAAAATGCGCCTAACCAACTCCACACCTTTGGTGAGGAAAGCTGCCTTGTTCATGGTCAACAGTCGCAGTTCTGTCCACTCCGCTCCAGGCCATATTGGAGAGGAAATCGTAACGTCCTTAAAACATTGCCTCAGCTTTTGGTTTAATGTACCTCCCTGTCATCTATGATGCAGTGGGCTGTTCCATTCTGCTCCCCCTGCCTCCATTCCTCCCTTGGCATTGGAGGGGCAGCTCTACATGGGCTGTCGGTACTGCAGGAGATATCTGCAGTAAGACGGACCCTACTTTCTGGAATGAATAAACCGTAAACACTAACTTTCTGTTGGCCTCCAGTGCTCCCCCTCCTCCCAGCACACTGTTGTTGAGTCAAGCAATTGTCTTGGAAGCCAGGGTCTTCACTCAACAGGAAATTGTGTGCAGTAACCTTTAAGCATGCTTGGTCTGAAACTCTGGAATCATGTAACCCTCATACTCAAATCAAAAGGAGACCACAATACATTCAGGAAAGAACTCAAATAATAATAATAATAATATCTATTTCTTATATAGCGCTACACACCCATGGGTCTGATATCGCTGAAATAACAGCGTATGAATTAATCTGGTAATGTGTACAGTAGCTTTCCCATACAGATATGTGTATAATAATGTTTCCAAAGGACCCATGAGGTCAGAGTGAGTTAAGTGGTTAATGTAACACATGCCATCTTAAATTGTTGTGTGATTTGTTTGTCTTTACCCATGGCATGGGATGTTGTGACGTCAGCACGAGCACAGTGGCTCATGCCAAGTAGCATGTTGGGGCCACGGGTCTACTCACGTGGCCTGCCCTAATAAAGAGTCGAGCGGTCTACCGCTCGGTAGTTACACAGAGAACCAGTGGGCCTCATTACAAGTTTGCTGGTCCGGTAACTACGGTACTGACTACGGTACTGAATGGTGCCGGTGCATAGGGCCTCCCCATTCCCATTTGAGACCTATTGGGCTCAAATAGGAATGGGAAGCATTTTTTACTGGCGCCCGGGAATGGGCAAATACCGGGTCCAGCGGGGCCGTAATGACCTGGTAATTGCCCATTCCCGGGTGCTGGTAAAATTTGCAAGTTCAGCAGCAGCCTGCCCGTTTTACCGGCAAGGCTACCGCCGAACTTGTAATGAGGCCCAGTGTCTGTGTCCTTACTGTTGCGCTGAGCAGTACGCGGATCATGGGCCCATCAGCCCACCCCACCAGAAGGGGTATCTACATAATGGCAGGGGCCGGAGAACCCGGGCCGCCATAACAGAACTCATGCCGTTACAATGAATCCTTTGCAAACACTGCTAGTACTGATTGAATGTGACCAGATGTTTAAGCAAACCAAGTGCAGGTTTACCTTCACAGCGTTTTCCTAACAATGTTCTTATCATCTTCCGCTGTGCTGTTGGCGCCAGGGGCAGCGCACGCTGGGCTGCATAGCTTACCTTGCCAGCTTTATGGTAGAGGGACCACGTGCTTTTCTGCGTGCGCGAGCACCCTGCGATACCGGCAGACTTTGCCTCAGGCCTCGCTTTGAGAACAGAGAGCGGCGCTCTCTATAGAAGTGTGCAGGCAGCTCTGAAAATAGTTTTGGGTTCAAGTTAAATGATGCAGCTGTCAGCAAGAACTTTCTACCCGGGCTCCTCAGTCAGTCCTCGATAATAGAAGGAGCAGCACCCAGCAAGGAGGGTGATCCTGACATGAGTTATCAGTCTTTGCCTTTTAAACTCAACACACACGCACACACCCACTCGCCAAAGCTGTGGTGCAGGGTCAGGACTTCATGCCCTTGATACCGTGCCCAGCCTACTTGTTCACTGTGGCATGAAGGTGTCACAGCACGAGACATGAGTTAATTATTGGGAAAACCATGCCTGCGTGAATAGTACATAGAAGTTACTGAGCGTGTGCGTGCCTTCTCGTCCCCTGGAGCACTGGCCTATCAAGGCCCCAACTGGTGACAAAGGAAGGCCAAATCCATTGTGCCTTCCGACAAGGGAAAAGAAAATTGGAGAACAATATGTGAATAAATATCCAATCGCAGTGTCTGACCCACAGCCTGGATTTTAGAGTGTGTCCACTAATTAAGGCTGACCAGTGAAATTATCGAAGTAATAAAACGAAGAAGACAGAAAAGATGAAGACAATAATTAATGAGGATATTTAGCGCCCCCGCCCCCTATGAGCCCAGGGACATCAGTGGATAATCGATCTCATCCCTCGGCATGAAGACTGCCTTACACATCAGGGACACGTGCTGACTGACACCTCCACTGGCAGCTGCAAAACAGTGAGTACACTCACTTGTTCCAGGCTAGGCAGTTAAATGAGGCGTGCTACATGGCCTGCGTCATAGACCAAACAAGACAAAGGGCCTCATTACACGGTAGGCGGTAAGGGATTGCCGCACCGGTAAGGGCACCAGTGCCAGTAATCCCTTACCGCCCTACTACGAGGTCCCTTCCTTAAGGTCTGGTTTTACCAGGTGTTAAGGACGGGACCCGCTAAGGGACTTCAGAACTAATAACGGTACCGAAATTTGCTGTACCGTTATTAGCTCCATCCCCATTCCCATTGAGCCCTATGGGGGTTCAAATGGGAATGGTTCCCGGAATAGGGTTTTACCGGTCCCGCAAAGGTCGGAATGACCTGGTAAGTCCTTATTCTGGGAACACGGACCCGGAATGCGGTAAGGGGGTAGCCATGGCGCTAAAAGCGCCATGGCTACCGCCTACCGTGTAATGAGGCCCAAAGTGATGGCCCAGGTGGCACTGCTGCATCGACGCAAAAACAAAGAGGCTGGAAGGTTTAGAATGAATCTTAACCAGTGGCATTGCACCGTTCTTCGCCTGCCAAGCCATTATAGAAGGGGAAAGACCATATGCAAATCAGGCTTGGCCCCACCCTAAAAGGGGCAGTCCAGCCCGAACTGCTAGGTCACATCCCTTCTGCACGAGACCACAAGCATCCCCAAACATGTTTCGCCCTTGTTGGGGCTCATCAGTGAGGAATAGCTCGGGTCTCTAGGCCCAGCAGGCACGGGTCCCACGTCTGGGCATACCAGTCCCACTCGGGGTGACAAAGCAAAAACAAAGAGGTGATGGCTGGAAGGTTTAGAATGAATCGCTCCCTAGCCCTCACCTGCGTGCTCCAAAATGCA
The DNA here is from genome assembly GCF_040938575.1 of Ambystoma mexicanum. Classification (NCBI taxonomy): domain Eukaryota; kingdom Metazoa; phylum Chordata; class Amphibia; order Caudata; family Ambystomatidae; genus Ambystoma; species Ambystoma mexicanum. The sequence continues at coordinate 838,088,517 of NC_090923.1, forward strand.
GCAAAGGAAGTCTGGGCACACGTCATACACGTCATACAAGGATGTTTATCTGACAGACTGTTGAGACTTATTCTTAGAGAACCTGGAATATTCATGATGCGTATTCTAGAGCTGACAAGTTAACATGAATTGGCAAACTTGCAGACTGAATGCATTGCTGAGGCCATCTGGACAGTCCAAATCAAAGAAGTAAATGCAGTTCGGAGTGGCACACCTGGGAAGAGGCAGCTGGTCTGTGATAGCAGAGCTCAACCCCATGACCAGGCACGCACAAGTCATGCTTTTCCTGTGGGGTCAAATGGTCACATTGGAAGGACTGTCCATCCAAAGGCATGACCAGCAATAAATGTGGAAAGGCCAACCATTTCAGCAAGGTCTGGATATCAGCATCGCAGGGACAGACCACAGCATTTATAAAAACCCTGAGTGGATGCTATTTCGACACCAAACCATCTGCCAAACCTGGGCAATCACACCCGTGCTAATGAGGCTGAAGAGGAAGTCTTCTTCTTATCAATGGACTTTTTTGCTCGACCCACCAAAAGAAGACAGCCTAGGTGCATGGCGTAAATAGGATGCGCGTCCCTCCCGGTTATCATTAATCCCGGAGTGTCCACCAATGTGATGTCTGAAGTGAGCTGCTGAAAGATCCAGCTGTTGCCAGCGCTAAAGACCTTGTCAACCAAAATGTATACATATTTTGGGACAGCGGCATTTCCAGTCATAGGACCATTCACACCTGAAACATTGTGCGAGAATGCTGTGATACAGCCAAAATTAGTTTTGACCCAATTTGGCAAATATGCCCTCCTCTACTGCTACAGAGGCCGGGGTCCTCATCCGTTTCATATATGGAGTGTATGAAGAGGACAATAACTCACTGTTGTTCACTTTTCACTGCCTATTCAAATGATGGGGTGCCTAAAATCGAACATGAACTATGGAAATTGGAAGCAGCTGGCACCATCAAGCAGGTGTCATAACCAACTCCTTGGGTGTCCTCCACGGTGATCGTGCAAAACAGAAAGAAACGTGTTCCAGTAAGGATATGAATGATATGCCAAACTGGACTATTCTTCGAGAGAGAGACACCTGACCAATACCTTGGACAACATACCTTGGAAAACATACTATCTGATCTAAAATAGGTCTGCAAATTTTCAACCTCCACTTGAAACCAGGTCTACCACCAGATAACACTTCACCCGGAGTTCCACTATATCACAACGTTCCCTTCACATGTGGGACTTTTTTGCTGCAAGTGCCTCAGCTTCGGAGTTTCTTTTGCAGCTGAGGTATTCCAGCACATGACTCACAGTGTGGTAGCCAACCTATCAGGGATAATTAATGTGAGTGATGATATCCTTGTGCCGAGTGCCAACAGAAAAAGACCACAAAGGCCAGTTGGGGACTGCAGGAGAGGCAGCTTTTCAGGGTAAGAAAGAAGAGCTCACCATTGGATGGATGATGGCATTCTTTGACCCCAGTCGCTCAACCAGACTGATGGTTGAAGCCAGCACAATGGGGTTTGAGGTTGAATGCTTTCAACCTGTTGGCAGTGAGCACTAAAGGCTGATTATGTATGCCAGCCACACCCTTGCCACTACAGAATGCAACAACTCCTAGATTAAAAGGGAGGTGCCAGTGGTGCTGTGTGCTTGTTGCCACTTTCTTCTTTAAACCACTGGCAGACCGTTGGTGGAAGTCACAGACCAAAAACCCCCAGCACCCATTAAGTAAAAGTCTTTATAATACCTATCAGAATTGAACTGGCTGCTGATGCTCCAAGAAGACAATGTGCAGCTGAGGTATTGTCTGTAGAGTGATAATTTGTCAGATTATTTATCTCAACACCCCATGGGTCAACCTAACTCCATAATCACAACATTGCACAAACCCTTATCCATTTAATTACAGGAAATTACTATGGCCACTGATGGAGACGATTGGCTTGAGCTGGCATTAAGAGCTGTGCCATCGTCATTCCGTTCTGTCTAGTGGACAAAGTCCTGCATCTCCCACACACAGAACAGAGGCTCCACAAAAATGGAAACCCGACTCAGGGAAATGTTCCCAAACCTTGAAGGAAAGGTAAACAAGTCAAACAAGCTACATGTATGGTGTCAGGCTGCTGGAAGATCGCTCGATTGAGAACCATTCATAGAAGCACCTCAATGCTGTTCATATCCCAGGCAAGTGGTATGCAAAGTCTTTGGTACAGCTCTGTTGGGCCAATACTTTCTTGTGATCCTAGATGAGTTTTCACATTTCCCGGGGCTGAGCTCATGTTGTTCACATTTGCTTCAATTAGTTTGCCCATGCTGGAGAAGATATTTTCCTATCTTGGCTTTCCCAAAGTGATCCATTCTGACAATGGTCCTCCTTTCAGTGGTAATAAATTCAGCGAGCTTGAAGAGGACAACATTAAACACAGAAAAATTACCACAGCATGGGCACATGCTAATGGTGATGCAGAAAGACCAATGCACAACATCAATCACGTTTTCAGCATTGGTGTAAGAGGACCATCTACAGAAAGGTATGACCACATTCCCGAGAGAATACTGAGTTCCTTCACTCCTCAAAAGCCCTGCTAGGTTGCAAGGTGTGGGGATTCATTCCATCTTATGAATTGAGACCAGCAGCAACCTTAGATCCCCAGCAAAAAAGCAAACAACAGACCTGTGAATGAACAAGAAAGTGTGGGCAGGGCAGCCCAAACATTGTTACTCAAAAGGTGGATCAGGTGTTACTACTTAGCTGACACCCCTAACATAAACTGAGCATGCAATTTCAGGTACAACCATGGACTGCAGTTTTCAGCACAGGGGCCATGGTCAAGTACATCAATGAACACACACCAGTGACCAGAAACCAGTCCCATTTTCAGCAATAGCAATGAGCGGCCAACCTCAGGTACAGCAATCCCCTATGACAGAGATAAGAAGGGGTGTGAATGGAGGCCCTTGGCTCACTAACAGACTTGCAAGATGAAGTCAATCCATCTGGAATACTTTACCACAGCAAGGGTACAAGCAACTTGCCCACTTCTGAGGATACCTCTCAGGAAACCGCCCAGTTGAACAAGAGAAGACCAAATATGTTCCATAACTATGTAATTGTTATAATAATGCCCTATAGGCCCGAGAGGAACTCACTCAGAGACTCAAATCCAACAATATCTCGAGGAGATTGGGGTATATTTGTTGGCCCATGAGCACCCTGAGGAGTTGAACCAGGATATATCTGTTGAGGAGATCATTGGTGTCATTCCAGGACTGCCCGGATCAAAAGCCCCTGGGCCTGATGGTATGTTGGCTGAATTGAATAAAGCATATGCAAATATATTGGCACCCCACCTGCTCCGAATGTATTCGGAATCTATGGTCTATGGTATTTTTCCCCCAACACATAGGAAGGCGACAATAATGCTACTGCACACAACGGGAAAACCACTGGATGAGTGTGCATCCCATCAGCCAATTTCTCTCATTAGCATTGACAATAAAATGTATGCGAGCCTGTTGATGAACAGGCTCCTTCTCCTCATGCTGGGTTTAATTATGGCAGACCAATCTGGAAATCTGGATTTATTCTGGGATGGAATACCACGTATTGTCTGTGCTATTTTTTTGGACTCCTTAATGTAATAGATCCAGCAGTGGCAGCTGTATTGCTGCTGCTGGATGCTGAAAAAGCCTTTCATTCTGTTGAGTGGCCATATCTGTTTAGGATTCTCAGGAGGCTCTAGGTCCATTTCCCAGGTGACCCTCTTGTATAGATTCCCCTCAGCTATGATCGCTATAAATGCAATGCTATCGGAATCTTTGGCAATGGGAAGGGGGACGAGGAAAGGGTGCCCCTCTTTCCATTATTGTTTGCCTTGGCTATAGAGCCATTACCAGACTTATTGCGGGAACAGCACTTGCACAGAGGGATTCAACTGTACTCACATAAACTAATCATCTCGCTGTATGCAGGTGATATAGTGGTGTTCATTAAGCAGCCAAGTGAGAACCTAGGCCCGGTGATGAGACAGGTGACCAGATTTGTTGAACTCTCTGTTCTGTAGATCAACCATGGCAAATCAGTGTTTGTTTTTCCCTGACCGAGAATACGCCAGCCTTTGCTGATGAATTGGTGTTAAATGGGAGTGGGGCAGCACCAAATATCTGGGGATAGATGTTTCACAAGTCTCAGATGTTCTCTTTAGGGAGAATTATGGTAGAGCGATAGATGAACTTAAGGATCAGGTGCAAAGATGTCATAGGGCCTCATTACGACCCAGGCGGTAAGTTACCGCCTGGGTCGTACCTTTACCACCATGGCGTAAACTACGTTTACGCCATGGTGGTTGGCGGACTTACCGCCCCATTCCGAGGTTGGCGGGGCGGTAAGTCCCCAATCCCCATTTACCCTTCCCCATTCCCATTTTTGCCCCATAGGGCATAATGGGAGTGGGGAAGGCGTTAATTACGCCACCGTAAATTACGGTAGCGTAATTAACATCAAGGTCCCTTAGCGCCATGGATTTTAACACCTGCTAAAAGCAGGTGTTAAAACCTCCATGGCGCTAAGGGACCTCGGAATCAGGCGGTAAGGGTCGGCGCTGTTTACGCCGCCGTAAACCCCTTACCGCCTGAGTCGTAATGAGGCCCATAGTTTCCTTCTTTCACTGTTGGTACGTGCTGCAGTGATCAAAATGGCAGTGTTGCCGAGATTCTTGTACCTCTTTTTGAACATTCCACTTTGCCTTTTGACAGTTTTTTTGCCCGGCTTCAAGGGATCCTTATGGACCTTCTCTGGGCCAGGGGTCAAATGGAATACACTGTCACAGCCCCTTGCTAAAGGAGGGTTGGCACTTCCAGACTGTGAGAGGTATTACCTAGAAATACACACACACTTTTTGTCTTTCTGTACAATCAACCAGACTGCACGCTCAGATGAAGAGGCTGGAGGTTGTGCCAGTTCTGCTGTGGACATTGAAATTGGATGAAATCAAACTTAAGCCTAAAGTAGTGAATGTGATCTCATGTACCTGTGCAGCCTGGTATACGATAGTGGGCAAATTAGGAGTGTTAGCTCTATAACCCCCATTGATCCTGGTCAGATATGTGCAGGGGATGGGGATCATCCATCTATTTAACAGAACCGCCATCCCATGCTCGAATAGCACTTATGAAATTGATCATTTCCCTGAAAATATGCACACCGCTATCAGTCCAGGAAATGCCCATGCTTGTTAATCCTACTCATCTGGAAATCCTTGAGCAGAACTACATACGGAAGGCCATCTAGCACTTATTATTTGCTAATCCCACCTATCTTGGAATGTACTTAGCAGAACTACCTATCAGGGAATCTATTTAGCAAAACTACCAACCAGGGGCATCTCTAGCACCTATAATCTAACGTCATGATTTGGGACGGATCTGCTTATATCCGTCCATCAGACTTCGCCAAGAAGCAGAGAGGGCCTTAACCTAACAACCCCAGCCCTAAGGGAGATACCATCTTCTTGACAGGCACTGGAAGGTCATCAGGAAACAGGGTCCCCTTGAAATGCACACAGACACTCAAACAAACCAATATGGTAACTCTTTCCTTCTGCACCAACAACAATAGACTGCAGCTATACCCCTCGATTTATTCGGCCTAGCTGCACACACACGTATATACTTCCATGATCACCTCACCAGTCTTTAGATCACAGCGATACCCCAAGAAAATTGGCCTAGCTGCACACATAATCCCATTCACAAACTCCAACACCACCAGAATGCAGCTAACCAAGTCCAATTGGCCTTGCTGCAAACATTCTACTGATCTCAGACAATCACTGCACCACACGTAGCACTAGAATGCAGCTACACACCACTTAATCTGCCCTGGCTGCACACATACCGAGTGCACCCAAAGACGTTTTCTATGTTACCCTCGCGACTGACTTGGACTACGGTCCCTGAGGGCATTCAACCCACAGCGCTTTGGAATTGTACCAATGGTAAGAGGCACTGTACAAATGCCCGATAACTTGACATAGCATAACATCACACACAAGAAGGTATATATCAAACTTGTAAATAAGTTTGGTATAGCTACATTTGGTGATTTTTATGTGGATGTATTTTTTTCTGTTGCTGGAGGCTTTCAGGGAGAGGAGACGTGTTACACTGTTGGACATATTCATGTATTTTCATATTAGGAGTATGTTTACGGTACAATATCCTTCCTTTTCTGCTCAACCATTGACTTTTACGCTTTTGCATGATGTAATTAATGCTCAAGTAGAGGGATGGTTGGTTTCACAGATACATGATAGACTAATGCTTGAGATACCATATGATGCTGATGCTTCTAAGAGGAAGTGGGAAACCAGCTTGGAGTGGAGATTTCAGAGGATGATTGGAAATATATAATGGGTCAAACAAAAAAGTGTCAATTAATGCTACATATAAATTGATCCATTTACATTTTTTATGTCAGACATATCATACTCTGGCCAAACTCCACATGTATTACCCTGAGACAACACATGACTGATTGAATGCAAATCCAAAGGTGCAGATTGAACCCCAGGCGGGAAGCAACATTGGCACCCCTTACCCCAAAAATGACAACAACATAAATTGTATGTTACAAATGGGGTGCATTTTGCATACATTACAGTGGCGACTAAGATACGGTTAATAGCCGCCAATTATCACGAGACAATCAGCCGCCACGGAGCTTAAACACAAAATGCCACTGAAGAGCTCCAAACCCTTCTTTGTCAGCAAATGGCTGATGTGGAGGAACCAGTATTAGAAGGCAGTAAGCTGATAACACTTCTGTATATCCTGTGGGAAGAGAAAATGCAGCTTGTAATGCAAGTGCTGCAAAGTGCCCATTCTAAGCCCTAGAACGAAAATAGAGAAATTAATATATTGTAAGACTGCTGACTAGCAACCTGGGGGCAGTTGCTGGAGGCCCCTTTCTTTTGAAAAGGTTGAAAGGCTCTGACACCATCTCTGTACTCAAGTACAGTGGCCTTCGCTAGGTACGCAGTCCATCAGCCAGCATTCACCACCCATGTAAACTACAGATTCCCCGGAAACCAAGGTTCTTCACATATGGAGCAGCATTCTAAAGTCTCAGACATTAGAACCCTGAGCAGATTGGTTAGTTCGAAAAGGTCAATAGTCTGTACTTGAAGGGAAAGGGTGGAAAAGGTATCATGAATTTGCATGATTTTTAGGAATAGAAGAACCAATGGTATTTTCATACTATGGTGTTACACTTTGAGTTTTGGTGGGAATATGATGAGGTCATTCTGCTTTGTGTGGTAATTTCTTTTTAGTTCTGGCTGCGTCCATCAAGTGCTTCAAAAGAAATCTGAATCTGTTTTCAGTGTTTTCTCATTTTTACATCACAAAAATTACAGATATCTGTTTTATCACTGAATACAAAGAAGTTGCTCTTATTGCTTAATTTATGGCATGTTGAAGCAGCAAAATTATAGGTTATCGAAAGTTATTGGGTGCAGAAATATTTTACACACGAGAAACATTGCTTTAATTAGAAGTATAATGTAATTTGTTACTGGTCTTCTACAATCCTAAATGATTCACAGTTGGCTAATTTTCTCTTCATTAATGTTAGAGGACATTGAGCAAACCCTTGTATTAGGGTATGTGTTAGAGAGAATTGATATACCCAATAGGCCTTTTATCTTGTGTTATTAATTATACGTAAATAGACAATTTATGTATTGTGCTTCATGCCTGCCAAGCAATGAAACAACAGGCAATATTACGCATTTTGCTAGTACTCAATGTATTGACCCCTGAAGCATGAAGCGTTGAGTCAGGCCTTATGGGTTTCAAAGCTATGACTGCAGAAGGTTAATAAATATGATGTGCACAAGCACTAACAGCTGTGGAAGATGTAGGCAAAGATGTGTGTTCACATCTTTGTCATTTACTAGAAAATGTGTTGCGAGCTGAGCCCAATTCTCAAGTTGGGCTTGCCTGTTTCCACAAGGCCAGCCGCGGTACACATGATGTTGAAGTGGTTCCCGTAATTAGCATACATGAGAAGAGACAATCATGCACCTGGTTATGACCTGGTCGGCTCCAAATCATTTGCTCCAGGACATCCTATTTGTGAATGCCAGCATCACTAGCCTGGTCACTCCACCTTGCCCCGTCTCCCCACTGAGCCACGGCTATGAAAGTGACATTTGGGCTGCAATGGAATGTTGACAACAGCTCCATTAAGGTGACCCATTACACCAGGCAGCGTGTCCCATGGAGACTGCACCAAGGTTGTGTTTGTTTGGAGATGAATAGAACGAAGTATGGCAACAGGAGATTTCAGAAAATTAAGGGAAAGATATCTGCACAAACATTTATAAAAGAAAGAACATTATATCTTCGGTAATTTTTCACAGGCTCATGTGGGACAACCCCCACACTTCTAGTAATGAGGATTTACAGTAAGTCAAACCCAGGTGTCAAGTTTAGCATCATTTTCAGCAGAATCCAGGTGGATTTACGGCTGATCTAAGCATTTGGCGATTCCCTAAAAGCTGTGAAGAGGTCCACTTGCGAGTACCTACAAATTCATTTCACAGATGTAAAATAATAGCAGGATCAAGAATGCCAAGTAGAGTATCATAAAAATTACTTCCCCCATACCATGAATCCTAGTTGTCTGCATGGACAAACCAAACCATTTCTTACTTGTCAAGTGTGTGTTCTTACTCACTAATGGTGACCATTTTTATGACCTGAAAACAGTTTGGTTACTTCATTACATAAGCATTACACAGAAGGCAGAAGCCCAGGCCTGTACAGTATTTGTGCCTGAACGTAAGTCTTAGTGATTCATACTCCTAGGCACAGGTCTCTCCTGCTAAGAAAAAGTGCTGGCTAGTCATCCTAACTTGGGTCAGAAAAGCAAGCCCTTGCTGCCATCACCCTCAGCAGCCTCACTCGCTCTCCTCCACCCACTGAGGCCACTGTGCTTGCACGGTTCAGCCTAGGCCCGAGCGCTGTGCGTGCCAAACAGCACCATTGCCTCCAGTCAGTGTGCCGTGCACATACAGTGCCGTTGGCTCCTATGGTGTAATGCATTTAGATTTCAAGTGTAGCCTCTCATCCATCTCTTTGGGGAGAGTGAATGCACACTAGAGAAAGGGGGAAAGCTTGAAACCCAGCGTATGAAGTGCAGGTTCGTATGAAGCTCTGACCCCTGACACAAGGGTTGCATTTAAAATGAAGTGACCCGGCTGCATGGAAGTTTGCGCTTCTGATATATTACCTTTGCATCAGGTCGTGCATTTTTCAAATGTCAAAATGAACTTGCAGTATTAAAAGCACTCAAATGCTTTTAATCCTGCAAGTACATCTTTACCCCAGTCTCCAATTCACACCTCATTACTTATGTTGTTGTGGAGGCGAGCGACCGAGTGAGGAGGATCGTAGGGTACAACCAACCAAATCAGACTTAACCAATCAATAAAACACCATATGACAATGGCACATGTGCGGCTTCTCCCGCCTCGTGAGTCCTACCCTGCTGCCTGGACCTGCTGCTCCTGTGCTTGGGCAGCTGGGCCTTGATCCTTGAAGCCTGATGATGGATTGCGATTAATGAATCTCTAAAGTTTAACTTTAGAGTGTCCGGTGATGGTCCATGCTACTGTGAGTTGACTGAACACAGTGACAGACCAGCCAGCCTAAGAATCAATAACCCCCCCTTCTAACTGCACTGAGGAGGAGGTGCATGCCCTGAGGTCTGGCCGGGGCCAGCCTGGGGAACGACTGGTTTGCACTAAATGTTAGTATGGGAATCTGATATATGTTATGTGGATAAGGTAAATCAGTATGTTAGTTTCATGTTAGTTTTACTTTCAGTGCAACTCAGTTCACAACTGTGGTATCATCAAGCAAAGTGGTCATTTTCGAGCATGTGTTCTGTGCATTCCCAATATTGGCATCTATTAGATTCAACCAGAGTCTCAGACCCTTGAGTCACACATATGAGTCCCACCTTGGCCCTAGTTAAAATTCAGACCTTTGCTAAAATGTGTATGATGAAATGTGGAGCTACCTTGTTGAAATAGAGAATAGGGAAAAACATGTCCTTATTACATATCTCTACATGTCCCTTCTTGTGAAGTAACCGATTCAAAAGGATCCAACACTGGCACTGCTGGGGTTAACAAGTGGGATCCGAAAGATCATGCTGTTAGGGAGAATTCTCCTTTCTGTGCGAATTCCCTGCAATCATAGAGACCCCCAGCTCTTTTGCTAGACTTTAGGACTTTTTCATTTTAACCCTGGAGTGAGTGAGACCTATGTTTCCACTGTATTTGGAGTCTGACAAATTCCATAGTCATCTACTTTTTGTATGGTGCTGCACAGCACCTTCAGTGCAGTGGAAAAAAGTAAAGTACAGATTGACTACCCCGCTCTTCAAGTCCTGTATGTAACGCAGGTAAGGGTAAAGGTTAACCTGTTTAGTTAATTGAGCAGGATAAACACCTTTTTAGGGAAAGTTATTGAAGCAATGCAATTTTGCAAAATATAAATCTCTTTAATTATTTTTCATAAAAACACAATAAAAGACATTACAAACATTTTCTAATGATCATCAATCATAACATTCAATCACCATACTCCTATTCTAACAACGGGGTACTCTAACTCGAAGAAACTTTTGTGCATAACAGTTGTTGTAAATATGCATACAAGACATAGGAAAATGAAATTAGATTTTCCCTTATCAGTCGATATATGTTTCGGCCTTTGATGGTGTACCACTTAGGTCAACAGTGGTCACTGAAATAGATATTGGGCCATCTTCAGGACAAAGGTTACTTGACACAAATTGACACATCTAAAAACATAAATATACATACATTAGTATAAAAAAGAGAGATTGTGCTTCCCAATAGAGCTTGTTGAAGGTGATGGCTAGTATAAACTATTCTAGACATGAACACAGAACCCACCTGCGGTCCATAAACTGTAATTCAGACTATTGAGCTGTGTTAGACATTTGGAAGTTACAGTAATTTAGCGTCCAGTCTACAAATTCCTATATTAATAAGGAATGAGAAACTAATCAGTTTTCTATTGAAACTAATTCAGGAAAAACCTAATTAACTGAAGAAACTTACAGGTAAAACCTCTCTGTGTATGTATCTTCTTATCCGGTCTTGATTATGCCAGAATCAAACAGAAGTTTATGTGCTGAACTGTTGCGGCCAGCATGAACAAATGTTCCACAAAACTGGTGGACAGCCTAGATGTAAAAAAAAGGCCACATTGTGTTTTTATGAAAAATAATTAAAGAGATTTATATTTTGCAAAATTGCATTGCTTCAATAACTTTCCCTAAAAAGGTGTTTATCCTGCTCAATTTACTAAACAGGTTAACCTTTACCCTTACCTGCGTTACATACAGGGCTTGAAGAGAGGGGTAGTCAATCTACTTTACTTTTTTCCTCTGTAGACTCTCCCTTCTAACAGATTTGACCCCCCGAAAACAAAAAATTAGGGAGTACCCATTTATTTAAACCTTCAGTGCAGTGTCAGAGAAATCCTTTAGATTTCTCATAAGGTTTAAATACCTTTTCTTGTGTGAACTACCGTTCCCAAGAATAGTAAAGTGAAATAGACTTTTCTTACATTTTCTCTTTGTAGGTCCAGCACACACCATCTTATGTGGAGTACTGGGGGGTTTCCTAGTAGCCCCTTACCCTACATTCTCATGTAACATTTTTTATGTTACCCTCAGTACATTAAATGGCTGGTGACAGTGGTTTAATTTTCCTACCATTGTGCTTTTCTACCGCAGGCTGAATCCTCATCTGCAGTACAGCACCCATCGGTGACAATTTTTGTCAAAATGGCCCTGGGCTTCTATTTTTGCCATTTTCTGTTTGTTAGGTCCTTCGTGGGTTTTACTTTCTACGTTGAGCCAGGTTTGAGCCCTTTGTTCATTTTGACTTTGGCGGGCTTCAGCCCTGAAATCCACCTCTGGCTCCAGTGTGTCTGGAAAGGCAGGATGTGAGGGAGGTTCCCAAAACTCCTCTGTCCTTTGTCTCTAGCAGTGCCTGAATGCAATCAGTCCTGATTGGCTGGCTGTCCTTCAGGACAGCCACCCTGCTGTGTGATTGACAGCCTAGGCTGTGCATGAATGGGAGAACCCTGCTTAAAAGGCAGGAGTTTTGGGACTGGGAGCAGAGTCGACACCTGGGAGAAATACCAGACGAAGAAACCATGAACAAAGCTTGCTGCATAATCCTGGACCTTTGAATTTCCCGGTGAAGCCCTGCTGTTGGGCTGAAACTTCTTTTTCAATTCGACAGAGAAGCTCCGGAAAGGACGACTCTTCCCTTGGATTAGTGGGACCAACTAACCCCAAGATGAACTCCACTGGACCATCATCCCCGACTGGCTGTACTTCTTTTCTGCTACAAGAACCCGGTGCCAGTGTTCGAGAAATCTGTAGTCGAGTGCAACGTCTGAAATCTGACTAGAAGCTCCAGGAGTCTCCTAAGGACCCCCCAGAAGCAGGACAACCAGAGTTTGAGTCCCCTCCCCAGTGTGCAGGACCCAAGCAGTGAAGGAAGTCCAACCGGTAACTGAGATCCGCGACAGTGCTGTTTGCTAATCACTGAAACAACAAAGTGCTGCTGAACCGAAAAGAGCCTGTAGCTGCCGATGACCTCCACAAAGTGCGGCCACAGGAGACCTCCAGATGTCCTCCCTCTTCTCCCCATGACTGAGGCTCAGGAACACAGGGTCTCCATCGCTGCAACAGGACAAAATCCAGCTGGACCACTCTTCTAACCAGAGGTACTGTTTAGACTTGGGGTACCTACCTCATTGTCTTTTAGCTGTGCTTTTCTCAGTTGGGAATCAAATTAGCTTACCTTTAGAGTTGATTCCGACTCTCTGTTCACAGGCTTAACAGCTTGTGATCCTACAAGTGATTTCTACAAACTCTCTAACTTTGCGCAAGACTTTTTATCTAAGAAGTGCCTCCACTCCATAGACGGTTTCAAATTTACTTTGGCTGTCCTGGCTCCCTGCAGGCTCTTCTAGCCCATTGACTTTGATATTGCTGTACCTCATAGGTAGTAACTTGTTTTTGACTGTTATTGCTGGGAAAGGCTTGTCTAGATTTCATTGGAATATTTAGAAGTCCTCACATATACTGAGAACCCGTTTAACCTTTTCCTTCCTTACACCTTTCCTTTCTTCAACCTCAGAATCTGCCAAGGATACCCAGTGTGATACATAACATCCATTACTGTCCTTGTGATTGAAGTCACCTCAGGGTGTAGGAATTGTGCAAGAAGCATAGCCACAGATTATCCACTAACTTGTTCTGAGTCTGAAAGTATTTTTAAATTATATTTACATTGTTATACAAATTGTCCTTTTAAAGAATGATTATTTAAAACTGAATGTTAATAAAATAAATAACTATTAATAACACAAACCCTTGAGTGTAAGTGTTACTTGCTCACTTGTATTGATGCATTTAATTGCTAATACTCTACAGCTTACAATTACACCTCTTCAGATAGGCATGGCTGCTTAGTCACACTACCATCTTGTGAAGTACAGACCTATACCAAAAGGTGGGTTACCTAATACCAAGCAGATAAATATTGTGTAGTCTCACACAGTGGGACTGCATCAATTCTTACCTAACACATGCGCAAACTGGTGGGGCTTCTCTTGGGATTGGCTCATAGAAGGTTGGCTATTGCTTGGTTTAAGGGCCCCAAGCACATGATAGAGTCTTGGCTGGCAGACATTGCATACTGTTACGATTTAGCTATGATGAATCTACATGCACGCCCCCTTGATGTTGTGGTGCATTATATACAATATGTGTTGTCTATATCGACTGCTGATACTTTTGATTGCTGAGATATTGTGTTGTTGCGTGGGTGGTGCCATTTATGGGAATTTCCGATTACCTTGATGACCCTCTTGGATTGTCATTATATGTCAGGTCACACAAGTGTTATTGTTGTATATTGTATGAAAATCAATAAAAAAAATTTTTTTAAATGACTATGTGATGTTTGGTTGTGGGGAGGTGGAACTCTAAATTATAGTCTGATGGTTAATTTCATTGTTGTTTTTTGTGTTTGCATTGGTAAGGGGTGGTATGGAAGGGTTGCAGGAACAGGACATGATGTAACGTCCTTGATCCCTCGACCGGTCTGACTTGTGTGTGCGGTGAAGAGAAGACATTGCTGAATGAGACACAGGTTTATGAAGCACACAACCACACACGTGCAAAAAGTCCATGCAAGTTACTAAATGTGGGCCTGGAGATTTTTAATTTGAATTTCCAAGCTAATAGTTTCATGGCCTTGTTTACCCGGTCCTAGTATATTTGTTTTACCTTCAGCGATGAAAGCTCTGCTCGATTACACAAAATGACGTTGATGTCTAACAACCCAATAAATCCAGATTTCATGAATGTATACAAGTTCATATGCTTTTTACCTTTGTTTGGGATCATCCGTGCGGTCAATAAACATACTTTTGAGCTAATTTGAATTCCAACAATGCATCGCTCAGTACCTCTGAATTGAAGGTGAAGTGCCAGGGATGGCTTCAAGAGTTTTGCAATCTTTACAATGGCTGGTACACCCCTTCATCAACAAATTGAGTATGAAAGTACTTTGATTCCTCAGGTTTGGCCATCTTTTAAACATCTGTATCCCTCTATGCATTCCGATGTATAATGCATATATCATGGATTTAATTTCAGAGGCCCTGGAGGTTCTTGCTAGCTCTTCTGAAATCTATGTGTCTGATTGGTCCAAAGAGAATGTATATGATTGCATACTCCATTGCCCCCAGGTGCAACGTGATCAGAGAAATATGTACTAACTTTGTCACAGAATGAAGAACATGACTATGGGCCTCATCACGACTTGGGCGTTACCGCCGGCGGTATTAGCCCTACCGCCGAACTCCCTGGCGCTAATAGCGCTGGATCACGAGTTTGGCGGTAATGTTAATCCCCATTCCCCATTTAGCCCATCCGGGAATGCCCCATTCCCCATTGGGCTCAATGGGGAAGTTTCACGCTCTTACCCCCGGCGGATTTCCCGCCGGCGGTAATAGTGCAAATTTTCGGTGGATTTCCCCCCAGCTCAGAGCTGGGGCGAAATCCGCCAAAGCCCTGATATAGCGGACCCTTAAATCCGGCGGTAATAGCGCAACTGCCGGATTTAAGGGTTACCACCAAAGTCTTGATGAGGCTGTATGTCTCACTCTTGGACTGGGAATGTACCGGTGCGCTCCTTAAAAATGACAATGTTTTGAACATTTTGCTGGAATGCATTGGACCTGGACAGAGCAGCCATGAGAATTGGAGAGTTGTGCGTGTTTTCACTGTTGGGTTAGTCGGCCTAGGAGTGGGCGAATGATGGGTGTTCTGATGATATGGGTGTTTGTCAGACTAATCATTTTATCAGCAAAGAAGACTGGTTTTAGTGTGATAAAATGACTACTGATCTGCAGGAGCACAGGGATCAGTGGTAGATAAATATCCTACTCAACCCCACACTACCACGAAACCAGCAGCGATTCCAATCAAAATGGCAAATCAGGATGAGCCCGGCAGGTATACCTCCTTTAACCTTGGTGGGCCGAGGGCAGGCTATACTTTTTAAGAGGGATTTGAACTAGTATATTAACTTCCAACCAGCAATGGAACTGGGGTACCAAAATAAAAGAATGTCAAACCAAGGTTCTATAAAGATAGGATACTTCAATTAAAGTAAAAATACTAACTCACTAATTGAAAACACTATAGCCCAGCCCTTCAAATGAAGACACAGGTTATGCAGATTTTGTGACGGGGCCACTCTGGGTCTGAAGGCATGGGTACACAAGGAATATTTCTATAACAAGTCAAGTTCAATGAAGAAGGTGTTTTTTGTTTTTTTCTTATGTTATATGGTTAAACAATAACCTTTAACATTAGAAAAAAGAAGCAAAGACGTTACACTACATATCACAATTGCATAACAACTTTACATTGATCACATCAAGATAAAAGAGTACATTTAGAAATTACTCGGAAATATCTAAAGAGGAAGAGAAGATATAAAAACAATACATTCTCTAAAGTGCGTTATCTGTATCTTCTGACTCTAGCTACAAGGATTGCACACATCCAGTTACTGCTAAAGTTGTAGAGGTTGTCCAACCAGCTATAGAACTGTGCCAGAAAGTCTCTATATCACCCATTTCTAACACATGTACACATCTTTTGAAGTAAATGGATCTTTTACCCTGCACAGCCATGCAAGGTGTCACAAGATGTTTCACGGTCTTGATTTTATTTTCCCCTGTACAAAAACGGCAGATGGCAAATTCAGGCTGCAATAGTCTATATCTAAGCAAAATTTTCCTAGTTAGTATTAGATTCAACCTGAATCATAGGAAACAACGTCTCATTTATCTGTCTGGATATATACCAAGGTATCGAGCAAGAGTACCAGACAGTGTTTAAAAAGTAAGAACTGTCTGTGGTAAGTCAGAATCAGAACTCACACATTTAGGCATTGTTCAAAAGACATTATTTTTCTTTCAAAGTCCAAAGTATTCTTTCCTTAAAATCTGTGAATCCAAGCCCTGTTCTATAAAAGATGAAAGCCAAAAGGGTGCTTGTCAGGAGGCCTAAACAAATACAGTCCTTTGCCCAGAATCCTACTCTAACCTAAACAGATTCCCTATCAAAAAAAGAAAACAATAAAACAACATTGAGGAACTTTGTGGAATTATTAATTGGAGGGGGTGGCTGCTGGCTTCTGCCCCCCCAACCCTGTCTGCCTTTTAGTAAATAGTTCAATTTCCAGATAGATAGTTCTTGAGGTGCTGGAATGCAATCCAGTTGTTCCAGTCCCGGTCTCTCGCTCCTTCTCTCCCCTCAACGATTCCTCCATTTTTCTTCCTCCCCACTCTGGGGCATATCTCTTTCTCACTCCCCTCTCTGGGGTTTTCTTCACCTTTTCCCACTCTGTGCTTTTTTCCTCTTTCCTTCCCACTTTCGGGTTCGCTCAGTCTCTCCCTACTCTGGGGCTCTTTCCCTTCTCACTCCCCTCCTCTGTGGTATTCTTAGTATTTCCCTACTCTGGGTTATTTTCCTTCTTTGTCTCTGTTATGCCCGTCTCCCTTTCCACTTGTGCCACTGTGTACTTGACTACCTCATGTGGTGCTTCTCGGGAGGGCCGTTGAGCCTGGTGGCTCCCCTGTCATCAAGGATATGCTAATGCGACTTTTCAAATTGGCACTGTAGTCCTTGCAGCTTCTCAGTCAGTGTAGAGTCTCTTATGCGACTTGTCAGCTGGGCTCCACATCAGCCTTCCAAGCGTCATCCACCTCACTCTCGCAGCTTCTCCTGGTGCGCCTGCCTGCCGACATTGCCACACTTCCTCTCGTGCAGGGCACACTGCCATTGGCCTCTTTTAAACTCCATGGGGCATGCTGAGAGTCTTCTATGATTGGTTGTCTCACGGACGCTCCTCCAGGAGGCTGGTTTGCTCGCCCCTCGTCAGTCTTCACAGGAGATTGGGCGCACGAAAGTCAGAAGCCAAGTCATTCATTAGTAAAGGGTGTGTAGGGTTATTGTAAAACGCAGCTCCCAGGTATCCTACAAAGGTGTTTGTAACAGGACGGTAGGAACGATAGGTTATCCCCCTATCACACTCTATCCCCTAAGGAGGAGTCACCTCCAGAGGAATCCTGCTTGCCCTTTCTTCTACGGGGTGTTAAGCGTAGTGGGCTCACCGCCCTTCTCCCAAAGGGGGCGGCTCCCCCATTGGGAGAGGTGACAATCTCCCTAGAATTGATACAGTTCTTAGAATATCACAATGCTAGGGGGACAGAATCACTTAAAAGCCTCAAATATATTGTTCTTGGTGCTGGACAGTGTTGAGACAGACTTCTTTACAATGGGTCGTGTGGGCATGAAGACGCTTTGAGTAAGTTGTTTCCAATTAATTGTTTGTGTCAAGACAGTCCCGTCAGCTCAAGATGGTCCAGAGATGCAATGCAGCACTGTTGCGGTGAGCGACTCTAATCAGATCAAGAACAGGCAGGCAATGGTTGAGTCACTGTTTCATATTGGTTGAGTACTAAAAATGCAGGGATTCAACACAAATAACACTTTTTCGATTGTAGCCCAGTTTCTCTCTCTCTCTCTCTTCGTCAGGGTGAGGGAAAAGTTAGAAGAAGCATTACAGAACAGGTACATGAAAACTTGGAAAGAGGTTCAACAACTTATCTGAGGCTAAAGAGATTATATACAATACAATAATGCTTTAGTCACATATGTGGGGAAAGTTATTGATGCTGTCTGAATTGGTTGTAATTTGTCCTTATATTTTATTACAGTCTCAAAGGTCACTCAGTGTTTTATTTCCATGGATGGTTAAGGGGACTTGGGTATGTTATATTGTGTCATGCTGCTATGTAGTTTGCAGCTTTTTGTAGCATCTCATCATTTTTAACCAAGAGCAGTTTCATTTTCTGTTCATCTTTTACATTTGGAAGTTAGTGAGTGAGAAAGTGGGGTTTGTCTCTTATATAGTGAATTGAAATTAGTGGGATCGATCTAAGTTCCTATATGCTATTTACCACCCTTGCAATTAAGTATATCTAATGTTCAAGAACTGCAGCAAATACCCTTGCCCCACAGATCACCCACTATGATCTGTACAAGTTTAAACTAGGAAATTGGAAAATGGGTCAGGCAATTTGCGCTCAGATTAATGATTATGGAATTTTAAACAATATTTAGAGTAACACAGTTGTGAAGTGCCGGTAAAGTGGTTTATTCCACACGTCAGTTAGGTGATACAGCCGACACATGTTTCGACCTCCTGGTCATTTTCAAGGCTGTGTAAAGTAAGTTAGAATGGAAAGATTCCATCAAAATGTAACAGTGCAACACAAGAAATAATTGTTTACATAATAGCGTAATTGCATGATGACATGACATCCAATGTGTATTATGCATAAACAAAAGCGAATGGAAATAAATGTTAAAAGAAAAATCCAAACGTACAGCATTTCAGGATGGAAGTGGATGGTTGATTCAATGAGGTGTTCCAAAAGAAACAGAATACAAGATATAATTGCAAATTATATACATCCCACTACTATATCAAGAAGATTAGAGACACACCTAATGAATAGTAAGACATGCCATTGAGATGTGGAAACCATAAAACCATCTATGGTTAAGACATCCTATGGTGCAGTTAAAGAATTATGCAAGATATCCATGGGAGAGTGCTTACTATGGTGGTCGTGGTGTGATTAAGTTAAGGAGCTCACATGGGCAATACCATGTGATGAAAATTGTGTCATAGGATAAGCATACTCCTATTGTAAGGGCTCACCCTATTCTGAACATTCCAATGATTGAGTCTGAAAAATACATGAATCACAATGTCAGATCAAATCCTAAACTCTGGTGTCCAATATCAAAACAGCAGATTGGTATGAATGCACATATATGCTAGAAATCATACCTTAATAGTTTTGATAGAAGAGATATGTAATGGAAAAATATGTTGTTCACATGTGATTCTTGCTATGATACACATTGCCTGTGAAATTTACAAGATTGCCATCAGAATGGAAAATATATAATTGATTGATGCTAATGGAAGCAATTGATTAATGCTAATGGAAGCAAGTCCTACCTTATAATGGTATAGGTGCAGTATATTTGACAACAGCATAATCTAATGCTGATAGACTGGTTTTGTTGTACACTCTTCAAAAATCAGCTGCATAGATGCATTAATCAATTTGGATGGTCATGAAATTCAAGCAAATATAAGACAGTCCTTAGCAGAGAAATCCATGGGTGCATAAACGCAGCAAGCACAAAAAATGTTTCCAAAATATCAAGGTCCTGGTTCACAGAAACCATATTCCTTATGGTGCACAAATAATCGTGAACCACTGCCAATGATTCGAGAAGTGTTAAAGTCCAGTGGCCAGCTCATTATCCATATTGAAGTGCTTAATATCCCCAAATGAAGATTAGTGAATGTCACAATCGTAATAGACTAGCTTGGAATAAAATTTGCTACAATCCCATGATTACTCATTAAACAGATTGAAATCTTTGGACCTCATTCTTAGTAGGGCGGTAAGGGTTAATGGTCACTGCTAACGAGACTGGTGCCGTTAAACCCTTAAAGCCCTACTATGAGTTCCCTTTGCGGGTCCTTCCTTAATGCGTTAAGGACGGGACCCGCAAAGGGACTCCGGGGTCAATAACGGTACCGTAATTTACGGTACCGTTATTGCCACCTTCCCATTGAGCCCTATGGGGGCTGAAATGGGAATGGGGAAGGGCCCTGGTGAATGGGGAATTACCGGTCCCTCCGACCTCGGAATGGACCGGTAATTACTCCATTCACCAGGCCGGAGTTTGGACGAGTTCGGAGGCAGCCGTGCCGCAAATAGCGGCATGTTTACCTCCGAACACGGAATGAGGCCCAATGACTTAGCCGCTGGTGGCAATTTAGGCACTGAGAAAATATAACAAATCTGAATTGACCTGGTGGCCATGAGAAAGGTGTAGTTTCTAAGTGTTGGGGGAAAATCCGCCGGACCAACTGATGGTAACAGTAATCCGTTTGGTGTTATTCTGGCGGATTTACAGCCGCAAAACCAACAAACTTCTAATGAGTCCTGTATTCTTGTGAATTTTCAAGAAGTCGCTGAGGGTATAAGAGGGTATCTTCTTGAAGTATGTTTTCAATGTCAATTTCACCTTCAGGGACAATTAACAAGCTCTTATCTGCCATTCTGAAATCAAATGTACTGCTATTCCAACACTTCACATATGTCCAACGGACAGTAGACTGCGTTATTCACATAGTGAACGCTTGTTTTCAAATAAAGTACCTCAAACACCAAATCATTATTTATTTATTTATTTGTTTACCTTTTTAAACACCAAATACATCTTTTGCTCTCAGTATCTTGCCTCTGAAGAAAAGTCTAAATGTTATTTCCTTTGGTTTTATCTTTAAAGACTAGAGTGGAGGGGCTGTCACACTGACGTTACTATTCATATATAAGCGTTTGACATTGATGAAAGAAATGTCAAGTGGCTGCTATGGAGCAGCTATGCGCAGCTTCTGTAAGGCCTGTGACAGGTAATCGCCGTGTGCCACTGCACAGGATTATGCGTTGCTGCACCCAGCACTTGAACCATACAACAAAGAGTACACGGGTAAACATCGAACTCTTTTGTTGTCACTTTCTTTTTAATGTCATAATATTAGGACAACTGTCAAGATTGATATATTTTCAGTACTGTATATATTTTGAATGTAGTACGAGTGACATTTTCGTACAGTAAACAACATGTTGCCCAATCATCAGTGGTATTTACTCTTTTAATAGAAATTCAGCTATATGTTCCCTCCTCCCTTCTAAATGAACATTTTACTGGAGAATATTTCTTCTGCTCATTCATGATGTAAGAACAGATCCCAATTTGAAATACTCTTCATCCTGGACCCATTCCACTGCACGATCGCAATAGCCAGTGTCGAAAACCAGTGGTTCAGCCTTGAAAGCCTTTCAGCGGGCAGAGATGGGACTGTGGCACAGAGGCCCACGTGTGCCAAGCCCGTGCTCGCCTTCCTTCACTTGGGAGCCTCCGCATGCAACGGGAACCTATTTACTTACTCAGAAAACATCTTTGCAAGCTGGAGGGTGGGGCTGTGCACAGATTAAAGGTAGGGATTCAAAGATGTGCTGCCTGCTGTGCACACATGACCTGGTTCTCTTCTCCCCAACAGTGCAGGGTCTATAATAAAGCCAGGGCACAATTGAAAGCTACTGCAACCTATGGTCCCTAGGCATAAACATAAAAAGACCTATAGTTAAACATGGGCGATACAAGCCTGCGTTCCAAGCCTACTGAACACAGGCGATACAATCCTGCGTTCCAAACCTCCTGAACACGGGCAATACAAACCTGCGTTCCTATCCTCCTGAACACAGGCGATACAAACCTGCGTTCCTAGCCTCCTGAACACAGGCGATACAAGCCTGCTTTCCTAGCCTCCTGAACACGGGCAATACAAGCCTGCGTTCCTAGCCTCCTGAACACAGGAGATACAAGCCTGCGTTCCTAGCCTCTTGAACACAGGAGATACAAGCCTGCGTTCCTAGCCTCCTGAACACAGGAGATACAAGCCTGCGTTCCTAGACTCCTGAACATGGGCGATACAAGCCTGCGTTCCTAGCCTCCTGAACACAGGCGATACGAGCCTGAGTTCCTAGCCTCCTGAACACAGGAGATACAAGCCTGCGTTCCTAGCCTCCTCAACACGGGCAATACAAGCCTGCGTTCCTAGCCTTCTGAACACGGGCGATACAATCCTGCGTTCCAAACCTCCTGAACACGGGCGATACGAGCCTGCGTTCCTAGACTCCTGAACACAGGAGATACAAGCCTGCATTCCTAGACTTCTGAACATGAGCGATACAAGCCTGCGTTCCTAGCCTCCTGAACACAGGCGATACGAGCCTGCGTTCCTAGCCACCTGAACACAGGAGATACAAGCCTGCATTCCTAGCCTCCTGAACATGGGTGATACAAGCCTGCGTTCCTAGCCTCCTGAACACAGGCGATACGAGCCTGCGTTCCTAGCCTCCTGAACACAGGCGATACGAGCCTGCGTTCCTAGCCACCTGAACACAGGAGATACAAGCATTCATTCCTAGCCTCCTGAACATGGGCGATATAAGCCTGCGTTCTTAGCCACCTGATTCTCTAGCGCTACTCGCACGGGTGCTAACAATGTGAAGAATCCTCTCTCAAGGTGAGCAACTTCAGAAAGTCCCAAAATGTGCAGAAGATCCGAGACCGGGTCTTGGCCAACCCAGAAACAGCAGAACACTCATCAGAATACCCAACAGCCTACAACAGCATCATCAGTAACTCAAGGGTTCACGTGTAAGCTCTAATTGGATACAACTTGCACATCCATGAAGCATCTAAAAAGTATTATTTCATTATATTGTAGTAAGAACGTACGACAGACTCGGAAGAGGCAAGGTGAGCTGCTCCCCTTCCTCTGGTGTGAGCCTTTCTCTTCTTTGCCAATTTCACTCCAAAAACCTCAATGAGAAAATGGACGAAAGACTTTGTCAAATATATCCGACCACTTAAAATATTCTACTTTATAGCTTCACACCTTTGGATGTTATCAACAGCTAATTACAAAGTAAAGAACGGAAAGAACGGAGGGGAAAGAGAGGGGGAGGCAAACGTAAGGAGAAGGGGCGAGGGGGAAAGGGAGAGAAGTAAAATACAATGGGAAAAGAAGGTAATAGGAATTGGGAATGAGAGAGAGGTAACAAATGAAGGCAGACAGAACGTCAAATGGGGGAGTGCAATGAACTGATGGCATGTAGAGGTAAAAGACGTGTATCGAATGTGCTCACTCTTAATCCTCCACCTCTTTCCCGTCTCATATGATGATCTTTAAATCTTGAGTCCCACCAGATCTGGGGGACTTGTGCTTAGGGTGCAAGGTGAGAAAATCAACTGTTAATAAAATAAATAAACCAAATTTAACATTATTAAACATTATGGGCCTCATTACGAGTTTGGCATTGGTAGTTCCTTGACATACATTTCCTGGCATCATAGTTGGAAGAATTAGCACCATATGGGGGTCATTACGACCCGGGCGCAAAGGGATACCGGGCACCGGTAATGACACTGGTGCCGGTAATCCTTTTGCACCCAATTCCGCGGTCCCTTTGCGGGTCCTTCCCTTAACGCCTGGTTTTAGCAGGTGTTAAGGACGGGGCCCGCAAAGGGATACCAGGGTCAATAACGGTACCGTTATTGCCGCCTTCCCCCTTCCCATTGAGCCCTATGGGGGCTCAAATGGGAATGGGGAATGGCATTTCAAATGGGGACTTACCGGTCCCGCAAAGGGCAGAATGGATCGGTAAGTCCCCATACCGCCACGTCGGTGGCGGTACCGGTATTGGTGCTAGTCATGGCGCTAACAGCACCACGACTAGCACCAACCTCGGAATGAGGGCCTATAACGAGGCCAGCACTCTGCCTGGGGATAACGGTAATTCTGTCTGGAGAATTTACTGGCAAAACCCCTTAACGTGCGCTATTTATGCCAGTTGTTGCCAAAATTACCACTAACGCCTAGCAGTAATGGTTGAATTTCCAAGCAGTAATTGCTCCAAAAATAGCAGAATTACAGCTAGCCGGAAACAGCATATTGACCAAAACAGGAAGCTTAGAGGCAGACATTTTGGAAAGGCCAGTCCATTAAAAATCAGCCATTTGCATCCGAGGGTGAAAGAGGGCTACATCATACCTGTCGGAAAATCCCAAGAGAGGTTCCTGTAATGCAGCTGAGGAACCAAAAATGTACGGACGCTGAGCTCACCATGCTGGTTGAGCAGATAGAAGCAAATGAATGTGAGCTGTTTAGGGTCCATAGTAAAAAGGTCAGCCTCAAGGCGAGGACCACCATCTGGGGTGAAATGCGTTAGAAGGTGGTGGTTGTGTGTACAATGCTTAGCACATTTCAGAAACTAAGGTAAGGGATAATGACCTCAAGACTAGGGCTTGTACCCTTTTAGCCCACCATGTAAGGGGACAGCTCCCTGGGGAAGAGATGCAGTGTGCCCCCTCAAACTGACACCTTGCGTAGAGAGAGTGAGCAGGATATTCCCCATTATGGGCTTGGAGGGTGGTGGAGTGGGAATCTACGTGATCACTGTGCTGCCGAAAATACTGCATTCGGAAATTTCGGAATGCAAAAATGCAGCCGCGCAGTGATCACATAGATATCAGTGCCATTGACAACCCCGCAAACCCGACCCTGTTAAACCGCATAAGGGGAGCGCGGGACATGGTTTGGGTATTTTGTTTCACTGCAAATGCACAGTAAATGTGCAGTCGAATATTTATTTTTCTGTATTTTAGTGAGCTTAGGGCCCTTTAGGAATGTGCATGTAATGGTTGGGATCACACAGAATAACTCCAAGTCCAAATAACCGAACCAACTCAGGAAGATGCCAAAGTACTGTTTTATTAATAATTATCTAAAACAGAGTTTACAACGAACATCAACAGACATATGCTCAGGTTCTCTCTGCAATATTTACACAAAAAATAGCTTTTACATAAAAAATATGTCAGAGGTGACGTCATACTATGTGGCAAATAATGAAAAACCTATCAAAGGTCGGGATTGGCTAAGGGGAACATCTATAAAATATACTTCATATAGGACCTAGGATTGTGATTGACTGTCCACTTTCAGGTGGACATTTGCCTACCTCTAAAACATGTAATCTTCAGAAACATTCGATACACAGTTTCTCATTGCTCTTCAAACTATAAAGTTCTTTGATATATGGACTGATATAATTGGTTGGCACGCTTGTGCCATGTCTTGAAAATTCGGTTCACTTAGCAGCACATAAGCCCAGACCCAGGTGTAAGAAAATGGGGCATGACAGTACCTCCCCACCCAATTAGCCCAACATCCCTCATCACTCATGCCTTCTGTCATGAAGATTGGGCCTCATTATGAGTCTGGCAGTAACCTGCCGGTTTTTCCGGATCATTTACCGCCGGACTCGTATTACTATTCCGCCTCTGTGATTCCCGGAATTACCAGGGCATTATGACCCCGATGTCTCGGGAATTCCAGAGGCGGAATTCGGTAAATCCCCATTCCCACTGAGTCCTATAGGACTCAATGGGAATGGGGACCATGGAAACACTGGCACCATCTGGTGTTAAACCCGCCGGATCAGACCTGGCGGGAATGACACCTCCGCCTGCAGGACTCGAGATCACCCGGTATGGAAACAACGGTGCTGGCAGGTGGCCCTCAATGATGGGTGGGGGTGATGAGGGACATGAGTCGGGGCCTGCTGACAGGTGGCCCTCAATGCTGGGTGGGTGGGGGTGCTGAGGGACATGAGTCGGGGCCTGCTGGCAGGTGCCCCTCACTGCTGGGTGGGTGGGGGTGCTGAGGGACATGAGTCGGTGATCACTAGTGCAAGGTGACATGTGGGCTGGCTGGGGGGCATGCCCATGGTGGATGGGCTGCCTGCGGGACATGACCATAGGGGATGTCATGCTACAATTGGTTGGTTATTCCCCGTTGATCAAGATCCACGTGGGTCAGCTGGGTTCATCCTCGCAGTGAAGGTTGGGGCACACATTAATACATTGTTCCTATCTAAACTAAACATGCTAAGCCTATGTGTAGGCTCCATCCCCTATGGAGCAAGCCTATGTGTAGGGTTCCACCAATCCGTGGCACCAGTTTTGTACTATATGTGATGACGCTAATTGGCTTTTTAAGCTCTTGTTTGCATCAGAACTGGTTAGAGTGCCTTCGAGAAGCAAAGTCTTTTGCTGATATTTGTATCCTGTACAATTAAGCCTTGTTATCCTTGCAACGCTATCTCTTGGCCTATTTCCCTAGCGGGTTGTCTATATTCTGGAGCATGCATAAAAAGGGACTTGCCTTCATTTGGTGACCCCTATGACGTGATTCTATTGCTCTTGTATTTGCAGAGGTATCCAGGCAGGCTTTCGGAAAAATGGGAGTATAGCAAGGAATAACAATGTTCGACTGAGGATATAGATGTTTTGGGCCCATTTTTATTCATTTTTTTTAAAGATATATTAAGGATAAGGAAAAAGGAATATGGGAGCCTCCCAGAGTGAGGGGAGAGGGTGACGCCACAGTGCACTGTCTCAACCAGTGCGGGAGATAAATACAAGAGGAAATCTAGGAGCTCTGTAAAATTGGAGAGCTCATAAAAAGTAGTTATTGTTGTTTTACCTTGTCATTTTAGTTTCTTTTGTTGGTGTATTTTTCATATGTACGGAAGAGGCCTAGGAGGGGCGTGTATGGTGTGTATATGTGTGGGCGCATCAGGGGAGCATACAAGCACTGTTTGAACACACAACACGGACTGGACATAGCTATTGGAACGGACACTCTTGACCATATATGTAAAGCCCTTTATTGTGAGAAAATCAAGAAGTACCACCATTAATGGGCAACCAAGACTAAAAGAGAAGGAATGCCCCACTCCTGGCCAGAGGGGGGGTCATTTGACAGGTGCGCCTTGGGCCATATATTCACATACTTAACAGCAAGGCATAAGGGAGACCATTACAGAATAGAAGGGAGATATGGGACCTCTGGAGAATGTTTGAGGAAACAGGGGTCCCTGAGGGGGATAGGGCAACCCTGAAAATGGTAAGAAAATGAGTACAGAGGAGACTTGAAAGACAGGGGAGAAGAAAAAGGGTATTTACTTGCTTGTCACACAGCCAGCAGAAGGATACACTAACCTGACCTATCTGTCGGGGGGTATGATGAGGGCCGGTTACAGCACGGCCTGGCCCCACTTTATATTATGCCCCCTGAGGTGGCCACCCATACAGGGGTAAGTGCAAGAGACCATGAAGTGGTATTGGCCACTACACATACAGAGTTAGCCAGGTTCAGAGCAGCTTGTGAAACAAAACTGGTGCCAGAGGTTACAAGTTTGCCCCCAGGAATGCCCCCACAGCTGCCCAGGGATGAATGGAAGTCAGGGGACTTCTTGTTCAGGATTGACAGTGCCCCCATCAGAGCTGTTCATGTGGAATGGAGGTAGAAACCAACAGGGGTATATGAGAATGGGGGGTACCGACAAGAGGATGAGGAGTATTGGAGTGACTTTGATGACACAGATGAAAGCGCAGAGGGTGGGGCCAAGCAGGCACCAATGACAACACCGAGAGTGGAAAGCCTATGGGATGGAAGGTTAAGGGAAAGGTTTGGTAGGATAGCATTGGCAAAGAAAAAGGGAAGTGTTGCCAAAAGTGGGAAAGGAACAGAGGTGTAGGCAGGGTAGGGCCTGAGGGGCAAGGCCCACCCAAAATCTGTAAATGCCCACTCAGCATCACTGTGTGGGCATTTACAGATATTTTCTGTCAGTGCAGTGGGTCCAGATACATTAGCTTCAGGACCCATTTGCTATACAATCCTGCCTACGCCTCTGGAAAGGAAGGACAAAATTACACATGGCCTTAATACATAAAGGTGCAGGACGACCCCATTGTGTCCCCTGGGCACCAATAGACAAAAGCAACCTCCTCAAGGCCCTCCCCCAACTCACTGTGGGAGAGGGAAAATTGATTTACGCATTTGAGAAAAACACTGCAGGGGTGCCCCTTGGTATAGGGGACATTAAGAGCCTACTAGTAGTGGCAGTAGGAGACAGTGTGGATTAAAGCTGGGTACCCGGGAGTAACATTGAGTAATGATGCCCATGATGTGGCATCATTCAATAAGATCAGAGCGCGAGTGTGGGATGCACTGCGTCGGACGTTCCCGAACACCACTGATTTACAATCAATAATTCAATGTACAATGGGGGAGGAGGAAGACGCTGCGCAGTACTACATACTTAGGGTTCCCGAGATGTGGAGAGCGGAAACAGGCTGTGCCTGGGATCAATCAACATCTATTTTTTACTTTATTGTGAAAAGGGGATTGCCTAAGGAAGTGCAGAAGGCACTCCAGAAGATAGCTGGGGTGGAAAGAAATGCAGCCGTGCATGCTTGTATCTTCGGTGGACACTTGTGTTGACTCCTGGGGGTTGCTTGCTTATCAGGAAATGCAAAAGGAGTGGGTGTTGAGTCAGTGGTGTTGGGCTGGCTCTGTCCAGGCTGGGTGGGGGTTAGAGGCCTAATGGAGGTTTAGTGGAGATGAATGGACGCAGCACAGAGCCTGATGTTGTCTCAAGCTCTTGCAGGGCGCATTCCTAGGAAAGATACTACATATTCACAACACTGAAGGGACAAGAGGGAAGTAGACTTCCGTGGGAACAGGTCTCTTGGGATGCCAGTGTGTCATACAGAAATGTGGCCTGTGAACCAGGAACATGAACAGTGCAAGCCTGCAGCTTCTCCCTTCTGGGCCTAATCCAAAATTGAGTCGAGAACTATGGGTTTTCTAGTGCCACACATCTACTTCTAAGCACTACAGAGCCACTACATGTTGCCTGATAGTGTGGATTACTCCCCCCTTGTATGTTATATCACTTTATATGGTGTTTGTCTTATTTGGAAGCGCCTAGGGGGTGGGATAGGCTCATTTCCACCCCCAACAAAACATTCAAAGTGTGATTTAAGCCAAAAAAAATGGTTTTATTTAACGATCGACAGTCAATTAAACATTGACAGTCAATTGAGACTTGTCATTATGGGGGATACTGCTCTCATGCACCTATGCAAGACACTGCCAAAACATATGCCCACGCTCAAACAGTACAGTGCAGAATGGGTAAAGGGGACAGCAGATAAAATGTTCAAGCCATGGCCACGAGGGGATCATTGTCAAAAGCGGTATTGCAACACATGACCACATACTTGCACGCTGCGTACACAGGGAAGAAACCAGATACAAGATTAGCGATTCTAGAACTTTGGAAGATGTACCAAGAGGAGTGGATGCTTAATCGTCATTAGGGGGAAGGCGTTAAGCCCTCAGTTCCCCTTACCTTGTCTGAATCAAAGAGTGTTACTACGGAAGAGATAGGAGTGCATCCTTTAAAGGAATTAAGGGCAGCGACAGGGTATAGCAATCCAATATATGAACCCCCGGCTTACAGTAGTGACGATAGTCCGGAAGAGAATAAAAGAAAGGAAGATATTTATAAGTTTATACAAGACAAGGAAGAAAAAAGCAAATGGTCAAAATTGTCAACAGATATAGACAGAGAGATCAAGAGATGGAAAGGAGAAAAAGAGAAGGCTTACGAGGTAGCGCTTGCACAAAAAAACAAATGGCTAGGAAGACAGATATTACTCAGATAGAAAGAAAAAGTATTGAGGAAGTTAGGCAAATAGAAGATAAGGACGAACAAGAAAGGAAGCATAAGGAACAAGAGAAGAGATTAAAGGAGGATGAACATAGAAGGAACAGAGGGAGCGGAAAGAACAGATATATCAGGAGGAGCAAGAGAAAGTTGAAGAACGGGCAGAAGAACAGAGAAAGTAAAACAATAAACAAAGAGCGATAGAAGAAAGCGACAGAAAGGAAAGAAAGAGAGTGGAGGAAGAAGCACAAAGATTAAGGGATAACAGGTTATACAGACGAAGGGAAGAAGAGGAAATAAGGGAAGGAGTAAGGAGAGAAAAGCAAAGGCAAGATGCAAGAAAGCAAAGAGAAGTGGATGGAGAAATGAAACAAAAGAGTAGACTGCAAGGTATCGATGCCAGTCTCATCCGCAAAGAACAAATGAGGCCGAGTTCAGAAATACGATGGGACAGAGTGTAAGAGATTCTCCCAATAAAGGAAGTAATGCCAGCAGCATCTAGAGTAGCGCTAATAGAAGAAAGAGATGATGCAGAAAGCGTTGGAGAAAGGATCGATAGGGTCTATCAACAGCTAAGATGAGGTAGCGAGTATGGAACTCGAGGGAATGGTTATTCATTCCCAATACCTCAATCACGAAGTGAGGAGGGAAACCTGTTCAGTAATGAGCATCATCCCTTGTCTTTGAGCAGACTGAACTTAGACAAAGGTGAGGGGGATGATAGTCACACTAGTTAGGGCATATACATATCGGATGAAGAAAGAGAGTCCAGCCTTGGGGCAGAAGAAGGGAGCGTGTGCGCCCCTGAAGGAATCCCAAAAATGGATAAGGAAGTGAGATGATCAGATCTGGAACAGCCTAAAGATAGAACATCAGATCCCATATCATATCCTGAGCACAATCACATAGTGAGAAGGGAGAGTCGCCACCATATGTGAACAGGTTGTGGTCATTTGCGACAATGAGACAGACAGGAAAGATTATCCCTGCCATGGATAGACTAATAGTGGGATCCGACTATGGGATGAGGTTCACGCAATTGCCCTTGTTAGAGAAGGGGGAGCAAGACAGCAATACATTCCATGGCCACAGATGGATAAGGATAACTTAAAATGTAAGCTCCCTAGTTTGACTTTGGGGGCTGGGAAGTGGATATGTGAACTACAGAAAATGACAGGAGGAAATACGCTTGCCATACGGGACATAAAAGGTCTCCTTGTAGCCATTCTTGGAGAGAGGGCTGATGACATATGGAGGAGAGTGGGCTATTCAAGTGTGACTGCACAAAACACAGCGCATGATGGAGCACCATTTAATAATTTTAGGGCAGATGTTTGGAGGGCTCTCAGGGTCCAATATCCTGACACATCAGATATGGGTGCAATTAGGACCCGTAAAGTGATGGGAATGAAGATTATATTGCTTACATTCAGGATATTTAGGATGTTCAGGGGAAATGGCAGCTTGAAACTTGTGAGCCGTGGGAAAAGACAGTGAAGTTACTTTATCATATGTTATGTCAGGGGTTGCCAGAGCCAGTACAGCAGCAGATAAAAAAATAAGTGGGGATGGAAGCAAAGCCATCGACTGAGATACAGTCAATAGTGCACCATTGTCGGTTATTACAAGAGAAAAACAAGAAAAAAGATGTGAATATGAAGATCAAGGAAGCCAAGTGGGTTCAGAAAAAGTTATGGAAATTTGCCATTGAAAGGGTGGTATTGACAAGCAGAGAAGAATTGGGAATGCATGAAGCAATAGGTATATTGCAGGCAAATAATTTGTGCCTGATGGGCCAAGGTCAATATGGGTTTACCCCGCGAGGCAGAGGTATGGGCTATAGGGGAAGAGGAGGCGGATTTCAGAATAACCGAGGTGGGTTTAACAGCACACAGAATGAGAACCAGAGTGCTCAGGGAGGATATAACCAAGGAGGAATTAACGGAAGGGTTCCCCCAGTATGTTGGAATTGTGGAGTGATAGGACATATTGCACGCATATGCGAGAGCCAAGGGAATGTACTAAATGTCAATTTTTCCAGAGGGGGGACAGTTTATCCTGCGCCATACAGCACACAGACTAGAGAGGGCGGTGCCCAAGATGACACAGCTTATCACGCACAAGCACCACAAATGCAGCAGGTGCCACAGCAGGGGAAGGCACAAATGAATCCACCCCAGAGGCAGTCACAACAAGCCCCTATGCAGAAACAGCAGTAAGCAAATACAGGACAAATATTACCACCTAGAATAGGAGGTGTCACTGTGGTAGAAGGAAATCCTTTCACAGGGACGGGGATGAGCTTGTACCCACAATAGGACAGCTCACAGGGTGACTTGATGTGTTCAGTACTATCTGTAACACAACACCCCCAAGAGGAACCAAGGGTCGATGTGATGATAGTAAGCAAATCTTTTTCTTTCCTTGTAGACACTGGGGCAACTCGTTTGTGTATACAAGAGGGAAAGTATCCAATGTCAGGTATTGCCATGAATGCTCGAGGGTTCTCTGAAGTTACTAGTCTATTCCTTTTACTGATAAATTATAAGTTTCCATATCAGAACGTGAAATGTACGTCCCTTTGTTATATTCATGATAGACACCAGTTAACATTTTATGAAGAGATTTAATGACAAAATTTAACATGACAATTTAATTTAACGATCAAGGAATAGTGTGCTCCACTCCTGGTATACATTATTCTAACGTGGGAGAGTTTATACTGGCGTTCACAGGACAAGTGGCTCTACAGGGAGTTCCAGTTGATCCAGAGATTTTTCTATGTGTGGTATGTATTTTGCTGGCATGGTTACCTGGTCTGGTAGAAAAGATTGTAAGGATACCTGATGAGTTTTTGATGAGTTCTATAGCTGGAGCGCAGTCACGTTCTTCCCAAGGCCAGCTGTTGTGGCTACGCTGTGGCCCCCGGGTATGTGATTGCAGCACCCTGGTATTTGTGATGCTTTGGAACACCGTTCAACTCCACCAAAGCTCTTGGGAAAATAACCGATGACTAAGATCCCCATCGCCCATGACCAGTTCCCAACCCATATTTGCACCAGAAACTTTCTAGTGTCCCACTTATGTTTAACAAGAACAAGTAGTTACTATCTTCAGATAGTTGTACCCCATCTGGCAAAAAATTGCCTGTATCTCGTAAGTTAATAAAGTTGTGCCTGATAAAACCCAGCCCTTGACTCTTGGTGTACTTTTCCAACAACATGTTCAAACGACGCCTGGAGAGTGAACTGCCATGTGTGACCCTGCTCCCTTCCACACTATCCTGGGTGCGATTTCAGACCAAATGAGCTCTAGTTTCCCCAGGATGGGGGCATTAGAGTCGTTTATATTTTTAGGAGTAAAACTACCACTGCACGTTTATCATTCATAAAACAAACAATAGTTTCCAGTGATTCATTTAAAGTGTAGCTCACTTATACCTTCTGAACCCAGGAGAACACTGCAGGTTAATCTAGAAGGCAAACAATTCTTGCGTGAGTTCCAGTGCACGCCACAATTTTAGTGCTGCAAAGCTGAGTGGAATCCCGCCCAGTCACCTCGTGCTCTTGCATTTCCCCAGCTGCCACTCGGGTCGTTTAATCCCAGCTAGGAAAATCCCCTCCCCTTGTTGCAGGAAACCAAAAGGGAAGGCAGTGCCTGACTGGACTGACATAGTGGCTGGAGAGGTGCCACTTCGGGGTGGGGTTCTGCTCCTTTGTGTAAGCAGATCGTGCCGAATGGGAACCATTGCTACAAACTAACATCCTAGTCAACACAACTTTCTTGTCAGTATACAATTGTGTTCGGCATCAAGATGAACTTACCCCCGATAAGCTCCACCTGTTCAGAACAAGCAGTGCTCAATTTAACCTAATCTCACTTTCCTCGAGGCTTTCTCAGAGCTAATGTCCCTACAATCGTGACATATCATGCAGTCCTGAAAGCAGCTGCACATCAATATGCACATTGCATCCTTAACTCAATGAAACCATGATCGGTTTGCGTGACCTGTCCATACACGTCAAGACTGTCCTTACTCCTGTAGAAATATGTCAGATCTCCCATACCCATTTGACCTCTGCCTAAGGCCTATTCCTTGAGGTTGCTTCCACAACGCAGTCCGCGGTACAACCCCAGCCCCATTGTCGATTATAAAAAACCTGAGAGCCTTGATGGACAACAAATTTACTCTAGAGCAGAGATCTTCAAACTGTGGGGCGCACCCCCCCAGGCGGGCGTGGCCGCATCCCGGGGGGGGGGGGGCACGAGAGCCCATCATGAAAACAAATTCTGTTTTTTTTTTTAGTTTGGGGGAAATTGGCTGGGGCAGCTCACATGGTCGGACTGGACCATAAACCGGTCTCAGGCACCAATGAAAAAGTGGCCCGCAGTTGCAAATGGATATTAATTCCTTTAGTCACAGACTCTTTGAAGTTTTTAATTAAAATATAAGCAAATTGTGATATTTAAACAATATTTATTCAGCAACAATGGTCAAAAATACTAGAAGCATAGTGAAAGTAAGTCATGAAACTGGCCCACAGTGGCCAAAAACAGTACCTTTGGTTAGAAGAAGAGGATCCAGCTGGCTTCTGTCTGGTTACAGAGATGCAGACCCTGTGTTCCTGGACCTCAGTCGTGGGGACAAGAGGGAGGACGTCTGGAAGCCTCCAGCACAGCAATTCAAAGGTTGGCGGCAGATACGGGTGTTCTTCGGATCAGCAGCACTTCACGGTTTCAGTGCTCGGTCAACAGCACCACTGCGGATCTTGGACACCGGTTGGGCTTCCTTCACT
The DNA here is from genome assembly GCF_040938575.1 of Ambystoma mexicanum. NCBI lineage: Eukaryota > Metazoa > Chordata > Amphibia > Caudata > Ambystomatidae > Ambystoma > Ambystoma mexicanum. The sequence goes on from NC_090923.1 coordinate 838,123,273, forward strand.
CATTGAGTCCAGCACTCTGGTGAGGTGACTCGAGCTTGGGTGGTCCTGCTTCAGGAGGGTCCTCAGGAGACTCCTGGAGCTTTTTGCCGGCTTACAGACGTTGCACTCGACTATGGATTTCTCGACCCCTGGCACTCGGTTCCTGCAGCACCAAAGAAGTCCAGCCAGATGGGGAAGGTCTTCTTGCAAAGTTCATCTTGGGGGTTAGTTGGTCCCACTAACCCAAGGGAAGAAGTCGTTCTGTCCGGAGCTTCTCTTGTGAATCAGAAAAAGGAGGTTCAGCACAGCTGCAGGGCTTCACCGGGCAGTTCAACAGTCCAGGAGGATGCAGCAAGCTTCGATCATGATTTCCTCATTGGGATGTCTGTCTTCAGTCCAAGAAGCCTTGCCATTTAAGCAGGTTTCTCCCATTCATGCACAGCTTAGCTGTCACTCACACAGCAGGGTGGCTGTCCTGCAAGGACAGCCAGTCAATCAGGACTGGGTGCATTCAGGTAACCAAGGTGATAAAGGACAGGGGAGTTTCGGGCACCTCCCTCACTTACTGCTCTTGCAGACACACTGAAGCCAGAGGCGCGATTCAGTACTGAAGCCCGCCAAAGGCAAAACGAACAAAGGGCTCAAACCTGGTTTTGGCGTGCAGAGTAAACCCCAAAAAAGACCTCACAAACAAGAAATGGCAAAAAAAAGAAGACTGGGCCATTTTGACACAATGGTCACTAAGGGTGCTATACTGCAGCAGATGATTCAGCCTATGGAGTTTGTCAGACTCCAAAAACAAGGGAAACACATAATCCAAATCAGATCAAAATAATGAGGGAGTGAGAAAAAAAGGCTCACTCGCTCCAGGGTTAAAATTAAAAAGCCTAAATTCCAGCAAAGGAGCTGGGGGTCTCTAAGGTTGAAAGGAATTAGCACAGAAATGAGAATTCTCCCTAACACTTGTTAAGGCGATAGAGGGGGATCATTTGTTCATCTGTCAGTGCCCAGAAGGAAGGTCGGCCATAAGGTATGGGCATCATCTGATCACACGTCTCCTCTGCCTTTGCGTTGTAGCACCTTATCTACAATAACCGTTTGTGAATGGTGCCGTTCGCCTCTTTTAGGGGCTGCATTTTGTTTGGAGACGATATTATTATTATAATTGGTTATTTATAACATGCTTAATACCCAGAGTATCGAACCTGGTTGTCTTGCTTCCAGGGCGAGCGCGTTACCCCTGAGCTGTCCTCCCGAGCCCTTAACAATTATAGAATGATATGATATATGATATGATATGATATGTTAGGTTATTTATAACGCTCCTAATACCCAGAGGTTTCTAAGCGCGGACCCGTGGATCGAACCTGTGGTAAAACAATGGGATGTACCTGTGGCTTTAATTTCATCCTCTGGATGCATTTACCCCAGCTGTCGAAGAGGACAGGGGGGGCTGTAGGTTACTGCATAGTTTTTTTGGACGAATTACTGACCATTCTTTGTAGTCTTTCAGTCATTGTTCACCTTAACCTTTTCATTTCTGGCGCTTATTCCTCCAGAGGAATTATCACTGAAGGAATGACTGCCTTTTTCTGGTGGTCATTTATCTGACAATAATTCTTCTGGTAAAACTAGTGTCACTGGATTTACTGCAAGATTTCTGCGACCTCTAATTTGGTGGAACGATGAATGTGCCAGTAATTCTATAACCGCTACATTTGACTGTTACTGCCGGACTTCTAATAAGACTGCATGTCTCTTTCTATTATCATGGGACAATACCATGAAGCAGCACTCATCATATTGTCTCCTGTTATGTGGATTAGTTCTTCTTGCAGCTTCACAGGCAGGTGGGGGATGGGTGGACCTCCCACAAACGACATATATATAACCCAAGTTCTAGAAGCTGTTGGGTGGAAGCCAAATTTGAGCCGTGAGAAGGACTTTGAAGTACTGTACCACAGAGCATGGAAGGAAATGTTGCAATATGTAGTTAGGCGGTTTTTATTCAGGGGACAGAAAATCAAAACTGCTTTTTTTAAAAGAGTGACACATAGTAATGTGTGTAACATGATGTAACTTCATTTGAACGTTACATAATGCATACACTTTAATTTCAATTTGTTAGCTTCTATACATCTTTAACTTTGAATTTACTAAGAAAAGGCAGGCACACATAATTAATATGTATTTTCTTCACAGCAGACTATATTGATTAAAGTATTTGCGTTTTGGGGAAAATTCAATCCGTTTACCCAAAATAGAGCCGATAGCTATCAGTAGTCCCATTTTACTTAGAACCTGATTCGGAGGTCGCCAGGAGGTACAGACACTGTCCCATTTAGCAATCGGACCTTCATCGGATCCAGTGATGGTAATCAGCCAGGCAGTCAACTCCTGGTGTATATATGTAGGTTGATGGCTTGAAGGTTCGGAATTGATCTAAAACACTGGCATTTCTCTGGGAAACTTTCCATACCACTGTCCTTCATCTGTCCTTTCTTCAGGCAGCAACACACTAACTCAGGGCGTCCCCCATGCTGGAGCTGGCAGGGGCCATAGGTTTGCTATCATGAAGCCCTATACTCAACGTTTACAAAATTGAGCAGTGGCTTCCGTTAGTTGGTTTAGTGAAGTGGGACGGGAGGCAGGGCGATATTGGTGGGTTTCTTGCGGGGTCGACAGAAGTAGGCAGGACCCTCCTTCCTTCAGCCACTAAATTGAGGCCATAAATTAGCACCAACATTTCCAGGACTTTCTACTTAATATTGATTTCGATTAGAGAAATCAAGATCAAACAGCCCTTTTTGAAGGGGGCGGCCATGAGATTTTTCATTATTTATCCCATGAAACAAAGTGCTGCAAGTGATCCTCCACTACACCCATCCAACCAGATCCTCTGCATCATTTCAGTAGGAATATTCTAGTGTTGGTTTGCCTTCTTTATCCAGAATCGTTCTCCCCAAAACACCTACAAGCTTCTTTGACAACATCACCTTGAAGCTTTTTGGGCAACAGTGGTCAAAGTGCAGTGCTTGAGGCCTGCCTCTCATTCCTTCACCAACTGTCGGCCAAATCACGGCAGTATGCATCTGTATCGTGCAAAATGAAATGTGTAAAATATGGGTGAGGGATGGTGGGTACTGGTTTGTCAACGTGTGCAACGTCCAAGATGTCAACACACAATGGGGGTAATTTTCTTAAAAGTGCCAATTACATGCAAGGGACAACCAGTATTAGCACGTTTGGGTACTGTGGCTGGGTCGGAAGAAAGAATTGGACTCTTTGAGGACATAACCAAATTACTTTTATCTAAAAGATATGAGAGATGCCTAGCTTTCCCTATTCCAAAGGGTTTCCCACCTATCTAAAGGAACTAAAGGTGCTTGTCTGTCATCAGGAAGTCCCAAAGAAACAAAAGTCCTCTGTCCAAATCTAGTTCTACCCTGACCCTTCCACTGATAAACTGAATCTAAACAACAGATTGGTTTGATTTCTTGATGTACACGTCTTTTCTCTTGAATTACCCCTTGTCATTTCTCTTGTAATTCCTCTACAACATTGTTGGGATTGATATTCTCTTTAGAGAAGTATTTATGCCAACCTTCCTCATGATACTTCCTCACTTGTTGCTTGGAGGTTTTAGACCTCTCACAGTTTATCGATCCAGCCCCTCTCAGCTTTGCTGGGGTTTCTTCCCACTTGATATTTCCCCACTTATGGATTCTCTCTTTGTCACCACTTTCTGTACTTAACAAGTTTATCTGTCCTTACAAGACTTTAGGTCACAGTGTATTGTCTTTGCAGCTTGTTGCTCATATAGTATTTTCCCTTTATTATTAGGTTCTGGTTTGGAACCTTCAGAGACTTCCCAGTCAGAGTTATTCAATCCCCTCCTTCTCAGCTTTATACATTTACAATTACATAGGGTTATTTTCAGTAACTCCTCGTGAGTACTGGGACGAGTTCCTCTTCTTGTCTTCCATAGCCCTGGCAACTTCCCACCTCTCCCTTTCTTCCCATTACCCCTCTACAGGGTGGGGAACGTTGTGGACTCTTGCATTTCCTGGGTGCTCTTCTCTGGTACTGGGTTTCTCCTTCATACCCTTCGTCAAGTCCTCGTCCTCAGCTGTCCTACTGCTGTGTACAGAGCAGGCAGTTGGAAAGCTGCTCATGTTCCCAATGGCTCTCTCATTCTCTGTGCTTATCAGTTTCTCATTCTCAGCTTCGTATACGTCGTCATCAGGGTTTACCGATTTACCGCTTGAAAGCTGCTCACACTTCCCATTGCCTTCTCGGATGTTCTTGCCACCACCTGCAGCAGGACTTTGCTTTCCTGCAGTGCAATGGTTCTACGATTGACAGGTACACTGTGGCTACAGAGTCTCAGTCTGGCGTTCAGACACTCTTCAAAAGTTGCAGGCTCTGCAACTGTTCTCTGATCCACCTCCTTCAGGCATTCTCCCATCCAGGGGCTTTGCGGGCATTGGATACTCTCCACCTCTCTAGTTTCCTCCACTTGTCCCAGTTAAGTATGAATGTTCTCTTAGAGAGATTTTCTCATTTCCTTTTTCATGCTGGTAGGTTCCAGCTTTACCTCCAGCCAAGCAAGTATATGGGATGGTAAACCTTGTAGCAATTAGTCCTGTGTATGCTTCTTGGCTGTGTGTCTCAGGGAGTTCCTCACAGGAATGGGAGTCCTTGTCCATTAAGAGGGAGTCTCTCCCACTGAGGTCCCACTTGCCCAGACCCCTAGGATGGGTCTTACAGAGCAAGCTCAACTCCCTAGCTTCAAAGGGGAGGGTTACCCTTGGGGAGAAGGGACGAATACCTTTGATTTATCACAGCACCTTGCATGCAGTTTTGTACATTTGGGAAACAGAGTGGAAAATGAAAAATTAAAAACAATTGAAACCACCCTTACTCTTTCATTTTACTCACCATCTTGTCAAAAAATGCAATGCTGCCTGCAAAATGCACATTGCGGTCAGTTCCGATGGCATCCTCCAGCTTTTATAATATCAACAACGGTGAATCCAAGATATTCCCGGTGCTAGACATTTCTTTCCTACTATCTGGACAGCAATTATCATGATGATATACCAAAGGAAAAAAAAACTACTTGCCAAGGCAACACAACTCTCTCTCTATCTATTCATAAAGCATTAATTATAAAGCATTATTTTTTAGACTGAGCTGGAGAACGTGCGAGATTGATTAATCTCTTGGCTTTGATCAACAGATCTACACTGCGGGTGATGTTTCCAGGCAATGGAAGTGTATCCATGAAGATGCACCCTCAAATTTTTCTCTAGAATGGCCCACTTTTGTGGCATTTATTGAATTGTGGTGAACTCATATCCATCGATTGGTACCATGGACACATTTTCAGTTAATTAAGTCCTTTGCACTTCATCTGAATTTTAAAAGCACACACGCCTTCTCCCATTTTCTTTACCCCTGAGGAATGTCCTGAGTTTATTTTACATCATTAGGACAGAAACATGTTGGGCTGTTTTTTTAACACAGACCTTGGTATTAATGTCTAACTCTGTTGTGACCCTTAGACCTTTTGGGTTTAATTACTGTTTAGGGTTGTATATGGTCTTGGGTGCCATATGCGAATGCCTTTTATGATTTATTTATATTGTAGGTATGTATATTATGTATTCAATGAAAAAACTTTGTTAAAGAGACGTTATGGTTAACTTGCGCTACAAAAAACCTATGAAATTCAGTGACAAAACTTTGTTACAGGGACGTTATGGTTCCAAGTAAAACCGAAAAACCCCTGAAATTCGCCACCTCATGATATTTATTCCAATGATCCTTGACACTTTTTTTTATTAACATTACGATAAGAATCACTTGTACAGACTTTTCATGAAAAGTAAATGCACATGTGATGTGATCAGTGATGTCATCAATGACATTTGTGATGTCATCTTTGATGTCATTGGTGTTAGTCTTAGCAGTGCACTGTGGTGGAGCGAGTTATGGTTGCTTAGCTTACCATAACTGGCGAATTTCAGGGGGTTTTCGGTTTTACTTGGAAACATAACATCACTGTAACAAAGTTTTTTTCACTACACTTCTCTATATAAACCAATTAATAACCATTATTTTATGTGTACTTAACAATTTTTTTTTTTAACAGAACACACAGACATTAAAAATAATACAGAAACAGAGACATTAGAAAATCATCTGCAGTGAATGGAGCAAAAAATAGATCTATTAAAAGAATAGTACGCTCAGCAATATTATTGTCCTAAGGGTTCGGGCATGTGTTTTTAAGCATACGTTGCTCGATCGTACAAACATTTCCTATGCACCTTACCGTACTTTTCCCCTTTTTTACACATGCAAAATCAGGCAGAAGGGCGTGGCCATCTTGTGATAATTGTATCCGATGCTGCATCCCCAAGGTGGACTGCCCTGGTGGCACTACTTCATATGCCCCACCCCTGAGGCTGACATCACCAAACCTAGTGATATTCTCCGTCTATCTCCAGGACGTTACTGTGCAGAGTAGCCAAAGGCGCCCAGTCATCAACTACGTTTTACCGTTAGTTGACGCAGAACTTGGAATATCAACACACATCATCTCACAACGCAGCGCTCCCCAATTTTGAATATTAAACTATACTTTAAAAAGAAATAGAAAAACTGTACAATTTGTAAAGTACTTTTATTTCACAATAAATGCTCCAACAACATCCGGCGATTGCCATATTCAAGCAAATGGGTAATTTGTTTCTTTGTTCGCGATCCACAAATGTTTATCGTGAGTCACGCGGTGTTCCTTTTGAGTATAAGAAGTGCACTGGGTGCACCGTGAATTGCAAGGCTTGGGCATCAGCTTGGCACTAGGCCACCGAAAACGATGTCAGGTTGCTCCTTGTCGCTGGTACCGCATAAGGGCATATCGGCCCATGACGATCGTCCCAGAAGATCGTCATTGTGATGCAGCCATTCACGTGCATCTGCAGCTGCTGATTAAAGAACCCATCAGTTGGTATCTGGAATCGATGAGAATCGCAGAAAGGCAGGATGTAGCTATTTGAAAAACATAACAGAAATGTGTCTCAGTAGCCGATCTTTATTACAATTTATAATTTTACCCATTAATTCGGCCCAGTGTTAAAACCAAGGATGAACACACACATGCAACAATTTGCTTTAGAGGTTAGTGCTACGAAATATGTGTAGCACAAAATGGGTTGCGAAGGCTAATGTTACAATCAGGGAGCAAGCTAAGTGCAAGAAGAACATATAGACGGAATTTTAATTAAATATTAACGTTGAATTACACATTTGTGGAACATGGGGGAACCCACTAGTGGACTAGACGCATCTCAATACTGAACTGCCCATGTGGGCGAGACAAAGGCCACTACACACACACGCTGTATTTACGTGTCGTTGCACTATGACACAAACAACAACTGAGTACAATGTAAGGCAGCAATAACGGTCGGCGAATAAGTTGACTTGTTGCTCTATAAAATCTTCAAAAGTAAAACTTACATAATATTTGGCATTTCCATTCTCTTGACGTAAAGCTGACACTCCGTTCAGGGCAACACATTTTTATAAAGTGAAATTACATGTTCCTTTGTCTAGTTTTGGAATGGTGAACCTTATCGTACTTGACAGTGTTCCATCCCTCCCTTCATGCATTTCTTTTCGAATGTTCGCTTTGGTTTAAGGTCAAAAAACAATTGAACCTTATACTGTGTACGTTGCGGGGGTTTCTTCAGAAAAAATTCACCGCCGCTGAGCTTCACTCACAATGGCAGCAAATAGCCCTTAACAACGTAGTGCATTAGAAATATTTTTTTTATAGATATGATTTTGTTCCTACCATTTACCAATGCGGCCGACATTTCTACGGATTGACTTTGTTCCTATGGAGAACTTTGCACTCTCCAAGAGACTCCCACAGGCAGGCCAGACCACCTGTCACCTCAGCCCATCTGCTCTTCACACGCCAAATCACGTGAACATTTTTCGCAAGCAGCAAATCTGGAGCCCTGACAAAATGTGCTCGTACAAGAATGTCCTATAATGTGCACACGTTTGTTTGTACTATCCCACTTTGTGTCACTAGCGAGGTGAAGGGTGGGGGGGGTCTTGCCAACTTACAAATACAGAAACATAGTAAATACACAATAGAAATGTCTGCCTTCCCCTAGTAACTTAGGGTAGGACCCAAACTAACTACTTACTAACGTAAATATGCAAAAAGCAAGGGGGATCCTGGGAGTCTCTCCGCCAGACAGTAGTCCTGTGTGTGAGAGCCTTACCCAGATGCTTTAGCTCACTATCCTTCACAGAGGAGAAATATCCCAATCATATCACTCTTTGCCAGGGGCAGTCCAGCACCTAAAAGCTAGGCAAGTGTACTCTGAACAAGAGTACCTACAGCAACCCCAGACATGTTTTTGGTCTGGTTGCACCTCATCAGTAGGGTGGAGCTGTGCCTCTCTAAAAATAGTGACCAAGGGGTCAACGTCTGGATTGCCCTAGTAACTTAAGGTGAGACCCAAAGTTACTTAAATATGCAAAAAACAAGGGATGTCCTGGGATTGCTATTGGTACTCTTCTTCAGAGGAAAATTTGACTCACAAACAGCTCAGCATAACACACCCATTCAAGAAAACACCTGACCATACACCGCAATCCAAAATGTTTGCTACCATGAGTATCTTATGCTGCAGTGCTTGTTGCCAAACACTACAATCTTGACTGCATGGCCTGGCCAAAACTCTTCATACAGCCTCACCAAAAGAAACACTAAGGGGCTCATTACACGGTAGGTGGTGAGCCATGGCGCTATTAGCACCGCCTTGGCGGAAAGGGGATTTACCGCCCCATTCCAAGGTTGGAGGGGCGATAAATCCCCTTTCCGCCATTGACCTTCCCCATTCCCATTTCTGCCCCATAGGGCTCTATGGGAATGGGGAAGGCGCTAATTACGGCACCGCAATTTTGCGGTGCTGTAATTAGCTCCGAGGTCCCTTAGCGGGTTGGATTTTAACGCCTGCAAAAAGCAGGCGTTAAATCCCCCAACCCGCAAAGGGACCTCGAAGTAAGGCGGTAAGGATTTACCGGTACCAGTATTTTACCAGTACCGGTAAATCCTTACCGCCATCCGTGTAATGAGGCCCTAAGTATATAATAATTAAACTCACAACCACCACAACATAACACAGCCATGCAAACGAACACCTCACCAATAAATACAACCCAAAATGCCTAGAGTCTTCAATACCAACATTCTGAACACAATGCAACAAACAAAGACACATCATCTCACTGTCCTATAAACAGTATTACACTACTACCAATCAGTACAGACATTTTTAAAAACATATCCACTAAGCAGCCCACATACCACAGTCAAAATCTTTGGTAACATGGATGTGTTATGCTGCGGTGGTTGTAGCCAGGGACTAGAGTCTTGGGTGCATGGCCGAAGGCCTACGGCACTTCAGCCATGCACTCATGACTCCAGGCCCTTGCCACAACCACCGCAGCATAACACACCCATAGAAACAAACACCTACCAAATGCCCACAACCAAAAAACATAATACATCAACCTCAAAACCTACCCACTTCAATTAACATTCTAAAAAATAATTACAACCAATGTAGAGACTCTTCAATACATACCCTTTTCACCCAATGCTCTTCTAACGACCCAAAACCAACATCATAGTAAACTAAAATAGCCAGTAGTGCGCCCAGTGTTCATTATGTCCCCGAACATCGCAAACACATTACGACCTTCTCCAACCTAAACAAATACAGCATTCGACCCATCTCTTACTCCCCACCCTCTCCAAGCACTCATACACACCAACACACTCCCCAAAATTGGATTTATGCTCACTTCCAGCACATGTCAGCGCATTCAATATGGCGAGTGCATCGAAACAATTTGACGCACCTCATGCCTCATCCCAGCCAATCAGAGAACATGTTGAGTGTCCGCGTACATGACGCAAGCGGATCATCCAATCGGTGTCCTGTCCGCAGAGCGAACAGAGAAGTGTGTCCGCGGCGCGGACATAGATATCACAAATGTTTTTGCCTTACGTTTTGGTCATTTAAATAAAAACGACTGGACGGATTTACACCAAACTGACAAAAGCACGCTTCCGGGACCAAGCCGCCGCTCCTGCCGCAGATTTGGTGAAAATCCATCCATCGGTTTGGGCTGTAGGCATGACAGAAATGTTTCCCCATTATGTCAAGGGAAAAAAAGAAATTTTGGGACGTCCCCATAACTTTGCCCCCTCTTCATCAAACCTCACCATAGGTCATGGGTCACATACTTGTTTTGCAAAGTTTGGTGAGAATTCGTCTAGGGGGAACGAAGTTAGAAGCCGCCCAAAAAAGTGCTCTTCCCATGGGTTTATCAACTTAACCATAACTACATGGCCGCTACCGCAGGCCATGTATTTAGGTTTTAATGTTGCATTTTTGTATACCTGTCACATTAAAGTATTGGAAAATTTTAGTAATATGTGGATTTTATCCTTGTGTGTATTTAGGAAAATGCTTTATGATTAACGCGTTATGATTAGCTAGAGTGAGAGTTGTGTTGCCTTGGTGACTTGTCTTTTCCTTCCCTTTGGTATATCGTCATCCTTCAGCTTTTAGCAGGTTTACCAGATTTCAAAGGAATCCATTAGTTCAACGGCAGCATGAAAATACATGCAGCCTCATTTTACATGGGCAACGCGGACAGTGGCTGTGTAAAAACTGGGCATAATACTTTTACGCAACCATTTCTCCTCCCTCCCCCCTGCTGCATTGTCCATCACAGACAAGGTGGTCAAAGGGCATGAAGCGGTTTTAAGAGATATGCAGTACTGACCACTTGCATCCTGTCAGTTTACTTCATGCAGGCAGAAAACAGATAGCTCCCTATGGAATCCACCTCAATTTAGCACATGCTAAAGAGCAGGCAGATTCCATAGGAATCCATTAAAATGTCACCTCCAAAGCATAATTTGCACGTGGTATTTACTTTTTCACAAGTTGGAGAGGCAAACCGAAGAGCAGACAAGAATATTCCCGGTTTTACTCTTCATTATTCCTCTCTGCCTTGAGAATGTTTAGAATGACATGCAGGGGACTCAACAGTACATACGTGAACATGTTAGTGATCCACTGCATGAATGACAGTGGCATTGGACTTATCAGCATCATTTGCGAACAAGAATTTTTTGTGCGAAATTGCGATAATTATGTTATGCATTTTAAAGAAAATAAATGTTTCTTGAACTGCCATGTGTATGCCCCACTCCATTTTAAAAGCATCCACGAGTATCTTCCTTGGACTTTGTTGTATAGAGTATATAACCCTTAATTCTTGATTTTAACTCTACTATATGTCGTGGCTTACCTGTGTTGCAATTTGATACCTAGTATAGCCAACTATTAATGCTATGAGTCAAAAGTGTGGATGTTTGATATTCTCAGAAGGATACATCTGTGCATTCTATTTGGCCATATTCCCACCCACTCCACACTCATACTGTGCTGACATTGGTTGCCCAGGAGGTACCATTACATCTTTTATGTTTTTTTCAGATTTTCAGTTAGCAAGATTTTGAAAACAGTTTTTTTATTCTTTTTTAATTTATACATTAACTAAACAGAGTTAGCCTTGCATAAATGTTCATAGCAATATAAACACATTGGAATACAAAGACATTACAATATTAAGATACAAAGGGCCTCATTACACGTAGTGCGGTAAGGGTTTACCGGTACCGGTAAGGGCACCGGTACCGGTAAACCCTTACCGCCTTACTACGAGGTCCCTTTGCGGGTTGGTACTTTGACGCCTGCTTTTTAGCAGGCGTTAAAAACCAACCCGCAAAGGGACCAGGGTGCTAATTACGGTACCGTAATTAGCGCCTTCCCCATTCCCATAGAGCCCTATGGGGCAAAAATGGGAATGGGGAAGGGCAATGGAGGAAGGCGGAATTACCGCCTTCCCAACCTTGGAATAGGACGGTAATTCCCCTTTCCTCCAAGGCGGTACCGGTAAATTACCGGCATGAACCATGGTGCTAATAGCACTATGGTTTACCGCACTACGTGTAATGAGGCCCAAAGTCATTAGAATTAGAACTAGATCAACAAAAGCCAAAATAAAACGTACACATCATGCAATCCCATTTTCAACCTTATCAGCACATCCATCAAATAACCTATGAGCAAAGCTAAAATTAATTAATTTCTCTTTAATTTAAATTACTCCTGCAGCTCCTTTAAACAGGTATTGCTTTGGGGCCCTTTGGATAAATGGCTCTGTGCAGGAACCTTGCCTACCTCGCAGCCTCAAAGGCTGCCACAGCGTTGGCAACCCCCAGGCACATTGGCTACGATTTCCAACTTGGTTAAACCCAGCCCCCAGCATAGTCAGGTGCACTGGCTAGAGCTGGCAGTCAATAATCCAAATGACAAAGAAGGGACTGTACCACAAACCTCTTTACCAAACTGTACTTTTCTTCTCGATCTTTAGTGTAAAATTCAAGACTGGGTGGTATTACTACAGAAGATATGCTTCACGTAGAACTTCCCACCCCATATAGTGTCACCAATTAGGCCCTGATCGAATTAATTTCACAAGTTATTTCTAGGTTATTGAGCACTTGTAATGTTGAACTTAATAGGATGCGTTCGTTTTAATAGATTGAAGGAAACACACATTTAGCACCAGGGGAGTTGCTAGGTCTGGAAAAGACCCGGGGCTACGCTGGAGTCGGAACTGTTGGGACTGGGGGCTAGCTAATCTTTTGGCTGTAGCTCCTGAGATTCTATCTGGGGCTACAACCAAAAGATCAGGGGCTATACTCCCCTTAGCCCCCCCTAGCAACGCCCCTGTTTAGCACTGTAGACCAAAACAGCATTACCGCTGGATATGCAAACTGAGTGAGTCTGGTTTCATCTGCCAAATTAAGTACAGAGAGGGCTAGCCTACGTGTCTCTCTTATGAAACATTAAGATATTGTCACTGGGCAAAAGCAGGTCACACAGTGGATACCAGTTGAGTTCTGGTAATCATTGAAATATTAATAGTAAAGTGAACATATACTGTATGTGTTGGAATACTTGTGGGCACAGCTCATCCCTGAGGCATTCCGTGGGATTTTCCCTCGTTACATAATCTGAGGTGTTTATGTTACAGGAAACCTGGCTCACTCGAGATTTTTATATTGATGGGTTTCAGGTCCTCCCATGGGGCGGCTAGCCAGAGGTGTGCGTGTACAATTGGCCCTAACACCCTATATTAGCAGACCATCTAATCCCAACATTCTTCCTGCAGTCATTTCAGATCCCCTCTGCCTTCGGGTGCCTATATAGTTAATTAATGTATGTGCTCACCCTATGGATGAAGGGCATACTAATTTGATGAATGTTGTTGATGGTATTCTTCTATCTTGCTATGAATAGTGCCCAAAGGGAAGAGTAATTCTAGCGGGCGACTTTATTTCTCCTACACTGCGCGCTAACCCGGCCCTCATTGGTGACATTCCGAGCCGCAAATCACACACAGAGGCAAGCGTCAAAAATACCTCTAGAAGTGCTGGTTGGGGTTGGCTAACTGGATCTTTTGATATGCTCTGTATCAATAACAGGAAGGACCTGATCAGGGCTCCTCGTCCTTCATGGATCAATGGCAGAGTTTATTCCTGTCTTGATTATATCTTGGCAGATTATGACACCGCTAACCAATTTAGTGACCTAATCATACAACATACCAGGGATATTGATCATGCAGTCTTGAAATGGTACATGCGTCTGGATAAGCCCAGCTGTAGTAGAAGTATTGGCAATAGGGTTTTGATAAATTCCCAAGGAAACCATATTATTTGGTCAGAATTGAATTTGAATAAACTTAATAAACAAATATCAGAAAGGGAACACTTCCTTTTAGTCTAGCTTGAATGCCATGGCTGGGATTCTGGTGGGATGATCAGGGTACTGGGCAAACAACTTGGTCTAGATACAAATATAGCTACTAGAGCTGCTCTCTGTCATGGTCAATTCAACATTTTAATACAAACTAAAAGAAGGGAATATTGCTGTGCCAGATCTATGGTAGTTTAGTTTAGTTTAGTTTAGTTTAGTTTAGTTTAGTTTGGTTTATTTGTATAGCGCTCCGAGCCCAAAGGCATCTGGGCGCATTTCTTACAAAAGAGGATTAAAGGGAATACAGAGGCAACATAAAGAGGAAAAAGTTACAGAGAGCATTGGACGAGACACTGATATGTACAGCATTTTACATAATTACAAGGTGCAGGAATACAAATTAAAACAGTCTTATGACTGCTATTTATACATAAACATGCAATATACATAATCTAGGATAAGCAACACTTATGCATGTGATCATACATTTACAAAAATGAAGCAGATATGCAGTAATTACAGGTTACAGGCCAAAGGCAAGGTGAAGTAGGGTTCCTGCGCAAAAAGCCAGATTTTGGCGTTTCTTCTGAATGGGTAGAAGGCTGGTTCGGATCTTAGTGTGAGGGGTAGTGAGTTCCATAACTTGCCTGCAAGTACTGGGAAACTGTTCCCTCCTGCCTTTTGAAGTTTGGAGCCTGGGACGTTGAGGCAGTGTGACTGGGCCGATCTCATAGGGTGGTCTGAGGTAGTCTAGCCTCCAAAATGTGATGAGAACTTGGAATATTTAAAGCTGGCCTGATGGCGTTATTTTGTAGAACTTGCATTTCTCTCAAATTCTGTAGACTAGTTCCACGATAGAGTGCATTAAAATAATGATAATGATGTGTTATTTATATAGTGCCTTAATCCAAAGTGCTTTACAGAGCACATATTTACAGACAATATCACCCAACCGAAATTGGTACTTATTTATCCACTCGGAAGGATGAAAGGCTGAGTTGGCCTTGCCGGGATTCAAACCTGCGAACTGCAGATCACGCTCAGATCGCAGCAGCAAGCGATCAACCTGCTGAGCTAATAATCTAGCTTAGAGAGTACTAGCGCTCTAGCTATGGTAATGCAATTAGGTGTAGAGAGAAATGGTCTGCAAGCAGTAATTAGCTTGCAGATGTGGGCTGTAGATGACGCAGATGCATTGAGCTGTCTTGATAAATTAAGTGAGGAGCCAATGTATATGCCAAGAGTTTTCACCTCTTTGGAGACCTTAATAAGGTTGCCATCAATGTTAAAAGTGTCAAATTGCTTGCTAAGTTTGTTTAGTTTGAGTGTTGATCCTAGGAGGAGGAGATCCGTCTTCTCGTCATTGAGACAGAGTCCATGTTTTGGCATCCATGTTTGGGTGATAATGTAGATCTCATTAAGCAATTTTGTGTCTGTATCATAGTCACCAGTGACAGGTATAAGTATCTGAGTGTCATCTGCATAGTTAGTAGTTAATCATGAACGAGCCAATGGTATATCCTGTTGTGACATGGGCCACCAGTGTCAGCAAAGTATGAGTGTGGTGTGGATGGGAATATGGTCAAATAGAATACATAGATGTATCCTTCTGAGAATACCAACATCCACACTTTTGACTCATAGCATTAATAGTTGGCTATACTAGGTCAAGGTCGTCAAACAGAGGCTTAGTGAATACATTATAGAGGGTGGGAGACACACAGGAGCCTTGTGAGACGCCACATGTGACTGGCGCGGGGTTAGCTGTTGCTGTTTGAGAGAAAACTCTCATTGTTCTATTGTCTAAGAAGGGTTGGATCCATGTTGTGGCTTTGTGAGAGAAGTGTGCAGATGTTCTAAGATGCGAACAGAGGACTTTACTAAGTCGAACGCTGCCGACAGATCTAGGAGTAGGAGGAGGGCTAGTAAACCTTTTCTTTCAGCTCCTCTATTTGCGTCTTTAAGTCAATAAGGGCTGTTTTGGTGTAGTACCTCGGCCTGAAACCGGATTGCCTAAGGCCAAAGAGGTTGTTACCTTCTAAATGCTCCTGAATTTGCAGGTAACCTGCTCTATCAATGATTTTTACCAGAAAAGGGACCGTAGTGATTGGCCTGTAGTTCATGGGGATGGCGGGGTCTAGGGCAGGCTTTTTGAGAAGCGGGAGGACCCAGGCGTCTTTGAGGTTATTAGGTACTATGCCTGATTCAAAGGATGTGTTAATGAGGGATGTGATGAATGGCGCAAGATTTTTGGCAGCCTCCTTGATGATGAGTGCCGGACAGATGTCACTCTAACATCTTGTCGGTTTTAGTTTGACTATAATGGCCTCTACCTTTTTAGTGGTGAGAGGGGAGAAGTTGAATGGTTTGCAATGTTGTGTGGCCGATGTCGGTCGGTAGATTTGGTGGCGCTGTCTAGGATAAGGAGTTTTTTAGTTTCAATTTTATTTTGCAACATGGTTATTTTATTTAGTAGTGCTGCCTGTATGTTGGAGCACCAAGAGGCGTCCTTGATGCATGTGACTGGTGGGGGTGCTGGTGATTCCAGCTCTCTAAGTATATTGAAGAGCTCCTTTGTGTTTGACTTAGCTTGCACATTGCGGGTGTTATAAGTTTGTTTTTTGGATTGTAAAATTGCTTCTTTGTAGATTAAGGAAGCTGATAAGAAATTTTCTTTATTAGTAGCAGTCGAATGACTCTTCCAGAGTGCTTCTGCATTTCTTTTGGCTTTCCGCAGTGATCTAATATGTTGGGTGAACCATGACTTTAGGTGAGTGAGTGGTTTGGCTTTGCGTAATTTGAGTGGGGCAATGGTGTTTAGGGCATTGAGTAGGGTTTGGTTGTATAGGTCAACTAAGACCGTAGGGTCTGAATGTTTAGTGTTGGTGGCATTGAATATCGGCTGAAGTAGTGGCAGTAGCTTATCCATTGTTATGTTACGTGAGTTCCTCGTTTGAATAGGAGGGGCGAGGTTAGGAATATTGTTCTGGTTGCCATTGTCCTTTTTATTGAAGGTGATCAGGTGGTGGTCTGTCCAGGCACAAGGAGTATTGGACAGAATATCTATGTTACAATTAAAGCCAATGAGCCAGTCTAGAGCTCTACCTTTAATGTGGGTAGGTTCTGTGATTCGGTGTGTGAAACCTAGTTCAGAGATGGTGCTAGCGAGAGTAGAGGCTTTGGGGTCTTTGGTATCTTAGTATCCGAAGTTGAGGTCGCTAAGTAAATTAATTTGAGAACCTGGCTTGGTGTTATTGGATAAGAGAAGAGTAATATCTTCTTCAAATGTGGATAATGGCCCTGGCGGTCTGTACACAAGATGAATGGTGGTGGTGCGAGCGGCTGAATTGGGTAGTTTGACAGATAGAAGTTCAGCTGAGGAGAGGGGTTGGTTGGAGATTGGTCTAAGACCTAATGCAGTTTTAGAGATAAAGGCGACACCTCCACCTTTGGCTCAGTTAGAGTCTCTATCGAGCCGGGTAATGGAGTATTTGTCTGTGATGGCAAGTGAAAGTGTGGGCCCGGCAGCAGCATGAAGCCATGTTTCGGTAACTGCTAAGAAGTCAAGGTCTAGAGATGTTATAGTGTCGGAAATGTCGAGGGCGTGGGCAGGCAACGATCTGGCATTGATCAATGCACCGTTGATTACAGTTGGAGGAATATTAGTAGTGCTAGTAGTTGTGGAGGTACGGTGAAGTCTGGGAGGTGTGATACAATTTTTAGGTAAAGGTGGGGATGGTGAGAATCTTGAGCCTAATCTTTCATTTTTAGTTTGCGTAGGCAGGGTTTGTTAGGCGTAGGTGTTGAATGCAGAGGTCTGGTGCCTTAAGGTAGGGATTATTAGGGCACTCGGGTCTGATTGATGGAGGCTTTGAGGCTGTTAGTAGGCATTGTGGTAGGAATGGAGTCTGGGTGGTATGTCCGGTCTGTGTAACTAGCGGCCTGCTAGTCATAGTGGGCATTTTTCTCTTATTGATGGACTGCAGCAAGTGGAAACACCTGGTGTTGCACTGGGTTGTAGACGGGAGGACTAAGGTAGGTGTCCGGTGACGGTCAGGTGGTAGGCTAGGAGCAGTGAGTAGATAGATGGTAGTAATCAAGAGTATGATCATGGTTTAGATTGGAGGGTATAGGGGTTACTCTGGGTGAACGTGGCAATCTGCAATGGTGCAACAGGCACTTAAATGCAGAATTGGCAGGATGGATGTGGACAGGGGTGCTATGGGCGCTTAGCACAGTTGGGCCGGGCAATCAATGATAATGCTAAGAGGTACGCAGTTTTGGTTAAGGCAGTCGATACTAGTGCTTTGGACTCACCATTTGGCAGATTAAGTCAACAGGAATACATAGAGATAGGCTAGTCATGTACACATTGGCAAAATATAGTTTTAGCTAAAGGCAGTCACTGCTGTGGACTCACAATTGGCAAATTAAATCAGCAGGAGTGCATATCGATAGGGCTAGTTATATATACACACTGGCAAAATATAGCTTTAGCTAAAGGCAGTCAATACTGGTGCTGTGACTAGCCTGGCTGGAACGCAGGGAACAGAGCAGAGGACAAGTACGGGCCATCCAAACCCAAGACGGGAACTTACTAACGGGGGACGCTGAGATCGCAGGGGAATTCGCAAACTACTACAGAGAACTATACTCCCCACAAATACGAGACCCCACAATAAACGTCCCGAAATTCCTGGACGAGATCACGATCCCCCGCCTTTCTGAACTTCAGACAGAACAGTTAGACACTGCCATCACTGAGGATGAGGTAGGAGAAGCCCTCTCACAACTACAGACAGGGAAGACCCCTGGCCCCAACGGGTTCCCGGTAGAACTGTGGAAAAAACTGAGCGCAACGACAACGAAACACATGCACGACATGTTCCTCCGTAGCAGAGAACAGGGCGCCCTCCCCCCAGACCTCCGGAAAACGACAATAGTGGTGATCCCCAAAGCAGGGAAACCCCCGGAGCTCTGCGCCTCTTACAGGCCCATTTCTTTAATAAATGGGGAGGCAAAAACGCTAGCCAGAGTCCTCGCCAATAGACTGCTGAGGGTGATTGGATCCCTAACTCACCCAGATCAGTGTAGTTTTATGCCCGGCAAGTCCACCCGAATGAATCTCTGCAGGGTCCAGATTGCCCTCGACCGAGCTGACGAGATCCAGTCTCCACTAGCCCTCCTGGCGGTGGACTTCGAGAAGGCTTTCGATTCGGTGGGATGGGAAGCCCTGTGGGACATAATGGAACGCATGGGCTTTGGACAATACTTCATGTCATGGGTTAAACTCCTTTACTCCCTCCCCGAGGCCTCTGTAAGAGTCAATGGGAAATCATCCGCCACATTCCAGCTGAGTAGGGGGACCAGGCAGGGATGCCCCTTCTCTCCCCTTCTGTTTCTCCTCGCCATTGAACCTCTGGCAATCCGGTTGAGAACTGACACACGATGGACAGGATTCGCCTGGCCACGGGGCGGGGAGGAACGGGTCTCGCTGTACGCGGATGACCTTCTGATATATTTGAGCAACCCAATAATCTCCTGTCCAATTGTGACCAGAACCCTGGAGGAATACCAACACTTCATGGGACTACGGGTCAACACACAGAAAACAATTTACTTCCCGGTACAGGGAGGGGAGGAAGCAATCCCAGATCCCTGTCCATACTCCGTTTCAATTCTGGGCTTCACCTACCTAGGCATACGTATTAACAAGACACAGGACTTCCCCAAACTGAACCTACACCCGATAATGCAAAAACTGGAGAACGATGTCGCCCACTGGCACTCCCTCCCACTTTCATTACTCGGGAGGGCGGCACTGTTTAAGATGCTGGCACTCCCGAGATTTCTGTACGTCCTCCAAAATGCCCCGCTCCCTATCCCGGCCACAATATTCGCAGATATAAACCGGACTCTCCGTACACTTCTCTGGGGAGGAAAAGAGCCGCGCATTGCCCTAAAAACGCTCTATCGCTCTGTGTGGGATGGGGGTATAGGACTGCCCAACATTCGCACATATTATTGGGCGGCACAAGCGGGAGTGGCAAATGAATGGCTACACGGAGACCCGATGCTACCACATATCCGCGTGGAGACAGGGGACACTGGCTTGCCATCCCCCCTGCACGTACTATATGATAGCCCAAGGAACCTAAGAGCAGCGCCGACCGGGTCCCGTCATATACAGCGAGTTTGGAGGGAGATACACAGATACTTAGGCTGGGCAGACAGACCAACCCTGATCCAACCCCTTTGGCGTAATGCACACCTTCCCGAAATACAAAAAATGGGCCACTTCGAAACCTGGGAGAGGAAAGGGATATCCACTCTGGCGGACATTGTCCAGGAGGGGCGAATAACGGACTTTGAAACCCTGCGAACGAGACACGGGCTGTCACCCATGGACCGCTTCAGATACCTCCAGCTTACACACGCCATTAATACCCAACTCCCGAACCTGGCCGATATACCCGCCTGCTCTCCCCTGGAAACAAACATACTTCCACACCCCATCCCCCACAAGGTAACCTCCACCCTCTATCAGGCAATTAACTCCTTTGGATCCAGGGAGCTTGACAACCTCAGGGCTAAATGGGAACAGGACCTGGGGCCATTAGAGACGGAGGAGTGGGTGGAAGCCCTGATGTCCCCGAGGGAAATAGGGATAGATGCCAAGCTCCGGCTGATTCAGCTCCGAATCCTGCACAGGTCCTACTACTTCAGAACGCAAATGGCCAGTTGGAGTGGGGATGGAAACGCAGAATGCAGTCGATGCAAAAGGGCGGAGGGCACCTTCTACCATTTGGTGTGGGAATGCGGGGTGCTGCAGGAGTTTTGGACTGCGTGTTTACTCCGCCTCTCCAGAATACTTGGCTCCACAATCCCGAGAGACCCTAAGATTATCCTGCTGGGTATAGGAGGTGAAACTGACCTTAACAAGTATGAGAGATTGTTTCTGGGAGTAGCACTTGGTGCAGGAAAGAGACTCACGGCAGCCACATGGGGATCGGGGGACAGGATAACCATTGACAGATGGTCCAATGAAATGGACAGATGCGCCTCCCTGGAGAGGCGAATTTATAATGCAAGGGGTTCCCCCCGTAAATTCCAGAAAATATGGGGAAAATGGGAACTATAAATGCTAAAACTAAAACAAGGGACAGCGGCGACGCCCTACGCAGCTGCCGGGTGGGGGGTGCGGATTTATGTCAAGAAATATGTTAAGCTCTGCCATCTGTTGTGTTCTCGATGATAGGTCTCCTAATGTCTTTTTGTGCGCTTGCTGTACGTGCTGCCTTTCTTTTTCTTCTTTTGTTCTCTGTTTAACAAATCAATAAAAAAAGATTTATATAAAAAAAATACTGGTGCTGTGGACTCACAATTTGGCAAATTAAATCAAGGAGTACATATCAATAGGGCTAGTCATATACACATTACAAAATATAGTTTTAGCTAAAGGCAGTGAATACTGATTCTGTGGACTCACAATTTAGCATATTAAATCAGAAGGGGACATGTAGATAGGGCTAGTCATGTACAACTTGGCTATGTACGGCAATACGAGTGCATAGCAGTGAGTGTACATTCATATCTGGCTAAATTAGGTGCACGTTGGCTGAACAGGCAATGCAGGCACACTTCAATGGGACTGCATAAAGATTAAGCTAGACGTATTCATATTGTTAGCGCAAAGGTATAAAAGGCTGCAGCCAGGCTCATTGGATGTGCATAGCTTTGCAAGGGCATGTAAGCGTACAGTAGCAGGGTTGCCGATCAAGCTAGACTATAGTTGCTCAGAAGTAGCATGATGGCAGAGCAGCAGTATCAGTGTAGGCGCACGATACTGGTAAAGAGAGACAGGACGATCACATTGATTGATAAAAGGAGAATGATGTCAAACTTGCCCACACGCAATACACATTTTCTTAAGGCGCACAAGGTCTCATTGACCAATCTTAACTGGATGCTCCTCTTCAAGTTATTACGGGGAAAAGACAGCAAAACATGTGTGTCTCTAATTAGGAAATTCACATCAGCACGGACAGCTCAGGAAGACAATACGATTTCGGGCACGACATCGACTGATGCAATACAAACCCTATATTATGATGCCAATATTAAACCTGATCCCGTGGTATTGGGGCTATCCGTCTCAGATGACAAGTTATCATTTGACCTAGATGACTTATTACTAATCATCAAGAGGCATAACAATTCAGTGCGCCTGGACCTGGTGGTCTGGCAAATGCAGTTATTAAGGCTAATCCTTTGTTTTGGGCTACTACACTGGTATAACCTTTTCACAATGTCCTTACTACAGGTAACATCCCTGATAGTTAGTGGATGACAATACTTATCCCGACATTTAAAAAGGGAGATAGGTGTAGTCCTGACAATTATAGGCTTCTCACTATGATGGATAGTAGTCAGAAGATTTTTGCTTTACTGCTTTTAAAGAGACTAAATAAATGGGAAGAGGAAAAAGGCCTACTTAATACACTCCAAACAGACTTTAGAAAGGAGCCTTCCACTAAGTTGAATATCTGTGCAATACACTGCCTTATGCTTAAAGCTTTTCGCCGTAAGGCAAAGAAACTGTACCTTTGCTTTGTTGATTGTAGCAAAGCTTTTGATACTGTGCCCCGAGCTAGACGTTGGGCAAAACCTCTGACTTGGGGTATTGAGCTGTGTCTCCTTTATTTTATCAAAGTGCTTTATTCTGACACTCGTGCAATGGTCCAATTGAAACAAGAGGGCTTGACTTGTCTGCCCATATTGACAAATAAAGGATAAGGGCTAAGCTGTGCCTAGGTCCCCCCTTCTTTATAACTTATATCTTTCTGATATGGCCTTGGTGCTGGGAGTCGCATGCTATTTCCCTCCCAAATTGGGGTGTGAGCCGGTGGCTTGGCTAGGGTATGCCGATGATACTGTGCTACTGGACCACATCCTAATTGGCCTCCAGCAATCTATTGATGTACTGTCGGTATATACAAAAGAAAATAACCTGAAAATTAACATTGGAAAGATCAAGGTTCTGATAGTTTGCCCCCGCTGCAGGACCAAGAACACCTTTACTTGGAAACTGGATGACACTCCTTTGGAGATAGTAGATAATTACACCTATCGCAAGGTACCTATTAGAGGTCGCCCTAAACAATCTTCTTATGGTGCCTTTGTTGTGAGTAAGGTTCTGAGGAAATGGTGAGTGTTAAAGAAATATATGTATAGTAAGGGTGTACAAAACATTGAGGGATTAATATCTATATACAAGACCAGTATTGTACCGGGAACATTCTACAGTACTGATTCCCTAGCTGTATCTAGTATGAAATTGCTTGAGATCTTGGAAGGCAAACTACTTGTTAAATTATTGGTGTGCCACCGTCTGTACCGGTGGAGGCGCTGAGGCTTGAGTTTGGGCTCCCCTCTCTTAGATCTATGTGGCTACTTGAACAAGGTAAATTTGTACTGTCTTTTCGCTTACCTACGTCACATCAAAATCGCTTGTTAGGCCTGATAGCAAAACAATACTTTCAGCTATCCTTCAGCCCTTTTTTCTCTGAAATGCAGGCCTGAACATCGAAATATTTGTCTGAACTTGGGCATTCTATGCAAGATCTGATCCCTTCCGCAGCTGCTGCCAGGGACATGCAAATAAAGAAATCAGTATGGGATATAAACTCAAGCCTCTGCCACTTGCATCGCCAAAAGAAACAATGCCATGTTCACTAGTCAAGGGTTTTGTTTTAATCGACCTCGTACCTACTTAGTCAAGCCATGCAGCATGCAATTGAAACGCTTTCTCATTTATTTCAGATTTACCATTCTTCCGACAAAAGAGTATATTGGCGGTTGGTCTGGGATTCCCTATAAAGAAAGACACTGTCGCTTATGTAAATCAGCCATAGAAACTTCTCTGCATATTCTTACCGATTGTGCGACTTTATCTAAATCATACGAAAAAGGATAAGCTTCCTTGATTCCCAATATGGACTTCATCATTACTGACCAATTTTGGGACTCAATCTATTGTGCCGAATCTATTGTGATTACTGCGTCTGCCTTGTACATTTGGAATAAGGCTCTCCTGGCAATACTGTAGTATTTTATGTCTCCTTTTAGCAAAACCATGTTTGTTGCCATTTAATGAGCACATTTTAACATTTATATGACGTATTATTGTATTCATGTACTGATGATGTATTTTGCTTTTCTTTTTTTTATGATGAATTATCTTTTTGTAATGTTTGATATGGATATTGTGTGCTTAAGGATTTTATTAATTAACTAAATGCCCAATAAAAAATAATAATAAATAAATAAAAATATACTTTTATTGATGTCTAATGAATGGGCTACAGAAGTGTTAGAAGTTGACTATGCTCTCCCTGACATATCCCAATCCGTCCTTTCTATTGCTTTACTGCATTTCTCAGTATGACTCCTTTTCTTTCTGTTTTTAGTGAAATGAAAACATGCTTATAGAGCTAAACAACAGTAGCTGATGGTTGACAGATTAACAATGTATTTGCATAGCGCTACAGAGCCACCAGGGTTGAATTAAACAGATTGCTCTAAAATGTGACTGTGAAATGGGCTGACTCCTACTTTCAAAATATTATTTAAGGTTTTGATGAGTTACATTACTTACATTTTGAGACATTAGAAAGTGTGACATATGTCACTAAGTATGCATTTTACTTGGTAAATCCTTGCAAAGATGGTATTCATGTCCATGACCTTTGGATATAACAATAATGCACACAGTGGAATACAATTCCTAATGATGTATATATTTAGCAATCGTGCCTGCTTAATTAGATAATGTGGTAAGCTTATCAAAGCTTGCTTATGTATAAGCCTGGAAAGAAGTGAAATGGCTGCACTGGTTCCCTGAAATTGGTCCTTCATATATCTCACCAGAGATTTCTTTCAATTTGGCAAACGCGCAAGATATTTACTGGAGTTTTCTTAAGATCCACATCTCCTGAATTTCTGTAACGGAAGGCTAGAGGTGATTTCATTAGATTAATTGTATTTTCATTCTTTTTGGACATATATATGAATATAGTTTAATGTCTCAAGCTGGAGCTGCTTGCAGTACCCCACTCTTGTCATAAATGATGTGACAAATCTGGTTTATTCGTCCCTTCTTCTTAGAAGGGAGCCACCAGCTTTGAGGCTAGGGAGATGAGCCCGCTCAGCAAGACCCTTCCTAGGGTTCTGGGCAAGTGGGACTTCACTGGGAGTGTTTCCTCTCTCTGGGACAAGGACTCCCATTCCGGTAAATAAGTCCTGGTCCAGGGTACATTGGGCCTCATTACGACCCTGGCGTTGGACCATGGTGCTATTACCCAAACAGGCAAACGCCCTGCCGAGACCCTTTTAAAGCAAGCCTGACAGAGGGCCAGAGGACTTTGGGGAGTCTTGGAAATATGAAGCATACTGAACAGAACTGGGCAGAGAGGGAACCTGGAGGGTTCCAGTGTTTAAAAATAAGACAAGGACACTGTGATGCACCAGGTGGGAAATGGTTGAGTTGTGTTAAGAAAACCTTGTCTTTCCTGTGAAAAAGGAAACCGTGTGTAGTATATGTAAACACTTTAAAACTTGGCATAGAGAGGCTGCAGACTGTACAGCGAGCAATTGATGAACTTTGTGTAAACAGATCCAGAAACTGACAAACCTTTAAAAACCTTCTACTTGGAAAAGAGATCCAAGTGTTGGGCCGGGCAGAAACCAAAGACCAGGGATACTGCTCCGGCCTCCTTCTTTTTGTTAAGTTTTCCTAAGTAGTAGGGCCAGTTAGACATTAGGATTTGGACTAAGGACTACTTCTTTTGGACTTTTTGATGAGCACCATTAGTTTTAGTTTGTTAGGGAGGGGACTTACCTCATACTAGTAGGGCTAGCTAGTCGTTTTATTTTTATTTTGCATAAAAAACTCTTGAACATGTCAGTACATAGTCCGACTCCTTCTTCTGGTTCACCACAAAACCCTCTGCTGTCTCTTGTTTTCCACCTGAAGGTAACCTCTCCCAATGGGCCTCATTACGACCCTGGCGGAGTGGGTTTACGCCAGCGTTATTCGCGGCGGACCCGTCCGCCCTACTACGAGTTCCCGTAGCGCCATGGAGCGTTTTCCGCCTGGTTTTTCCGGGCGGAGAAATCCATGGCGCTACGGGACCTTGTTGTTAATTACGCCACCGTATTTTACGGTGGCGTAATTAACGCCTTCCCCACTCCCATTATACCCTATGGGGCAAAAATGGGAATGGGGAAGGGTAAAATGGGGGATGGGGATTTACCGCCCCGCCAAGGTCGGAATGGGGCGGAAAATCCGCCAACCCCCATGGCGCTATCGGCAGCTTTCCGCCGTGCTCCGCGGTGCATTTTGCACCGCGATTTCCGCCAGGGTCGTAATGAGGCCCAATGTAAATTCAAGTTCACTCTTTTCAAGTGTTTTTCTGGGTTTAGCTGCTCACCTTTGGGTTTTTCTCCTGACCTGCTGTGAAAAAAGGTTTCAGTGGTGGTTGCTCTCCCTCTTTGCACACTGCACCATCCTCCCTAAATCCACAGGGAGCACCGTGCAACCTCCACTAATGTCCTCTCCCCCTGTCCCACTTTTCCTTTGTGCAATGTGCTCCCTATTTGCCTTGAGGCTCATGATAAATAGGTGTAAATGGCTTCTGCAAGGCTCTCTGTGACATTGTAAACATGCAGAAATTTAAAATAGCGAGAGCGCAAAATAAAAACAATTTTAGTGGGTAACAGGAGATCCGTGGCCCCTCCTATGGCTCACAAGGTAACAATATACACATTTATGAAAAAAAAAATTAAAAGCACATTTAAAAAAGAGAGTTTGTTCAAAGGCTGGAGTGAAGACACTGTGAGAAAAATGAAACAGCAGACTTCCCAAAAATGGGCATTCTTTTGCCTCACACCTAATTTAAGGATACTATGCATGGCTACACATACATATTTATTTGTAAGTTTTGTAAAGCACATTATTATGGGGCATTTGGGGATTCACATGGATAAGATTACAACAGCTGCACATGTGGCCTGTACCTTACCGTATGGCCCCTATGCCAGGAATCTGTTTGCATTATCACGGCAATAGAGGGTGTACCTAAAATATATGAAAGCTAAACCCTACTGGCATTGCCAATGCTTGTATTTCCCAGCAGTCTCTACTTTCCCTATTTATTTTATTAGCAGGAAGCCTCAGCCTTCTGGAGACAGGAAGTGAAACTTTCACAGTCACTGCTGTGGTTCACTGGGAGTCAGCTAATCGACTTTTAACCTCCATCTTGGCAAAGCATCAATGCCACAGTTTCAGTACGCCATAGCCAACAAAAGCATTACACAGACGACGGCTTTCCAAAAGCAAGCTTTACAGCATAGCCGTCCTAATTCCTCTCTTCTAGGTAGGATGCTTCTGAGGTTCATTTGCGGTGAATTCTGCTGTGTCCGTGTGCTTTTTGGAACAGCTGCCTGCCATGCCTCTCAACTCGCCTCCTTTAAAAGGATTCACCTTCCTTACAATCCTGTTCAGCAAAAACCCAGACAGAGCCTAGACTGGAAGGCGAACTGTGTTTGTAAAACACGCATCACCCTTCCGAATATTCTATGGCATGGTACAGAAGCAAATACACATCTTTTCATTTCCACCATAGCCGTGTTCTATTCACATTATCAAAAGCAGAAGAAATGTCTATTGCTGCCACATACAGTGTTCTTCCAAAGTTGGCCCCTATATGTTGACAGGGCCAAACCACTCAAAACTGTTCCCATCCCTTTCCTGAAAACAGTTTGTAGCAGATTAAATCTCTGTGTGTTTTCGGCCCATTCCCTGAGCTCCCTTAGTATCAGAGTTGCAAAATTTTGAGGAATCAATCAGTGAAAATGGTCGATAACTCAATGGATCTTACACGTTTTAAATATTGGCACCAACGTTGCTTGTGTCCAAGATATAGGACAATGCCGTCCCATGGCTCTGTGTGATAACACTTTATACATAATCTCAGACCACAACACTGAATTATTCTTGAAAATTCCATTGGCTTCACCATCGGGAGCACTGGCTCAGGAATTATTCAACTTTCCAATTACCGTTTCAATATCAGATCCTTTGACCGTGAAAGCCCATCTAGATTTCTAATTATTCTCAATGGGGGATCCACCCATATAATCAATACTGGCCCTGAATTCATTCGTGAAAAATTTTACCCGCACCTCTTCTGAAACACTGCAGAATTGAACATAAGATTTGGTCTCCTTTCTGTTATTTAGATCCACCAAATTGAATGTGTATCTTTCCTAACAATCTTATCTATCAAGACCTGATTCTTGCCAATGTATTTTTGAATCCTTTAGTGCTTGATCCAATTTTTATATTTTGATGGTTTATCTTTTTCCCCCCAGGACATTACAGTGTGTTTAGTCAACTTCTTGATGGCGCCCCGAAGTGGTGCCAATAAATATACCTCTAGTATGTGATCCTGTCCGGCCCACTGCCTAGTCAACCCACCTCCTTTGGTATCCATAAACTCCTTTTTACCTGCTCCTTCTGCCCTTTTCTTGGTGCTCTTGCGGAGTGACAAAATCAGTCAGGGCGGACCCTCTCCATGAGCAGCCTGTGCCATCACCCTTGGCCCCGCATTCATAGGGACCCCACAGGCACCAGCAGCCACGTGTATACCCTATAATAGGGAGTGTATTCTGGAGGGGCAGTGTTGCTTCCAGGCACAGCATTTCTTTCTGCATGTCCCAGCAATGCTGTGCTGTAATCTTTGAACCTACTGTGACACGCTGGAACCATAACTCTCCCCTATCCCCTCCAAATGGGCCTCATGAAGACTTTAATACTTATCACTCTATGTTTTGGCAGCGCATTCAAAGTGGAAGCTATTGATGGTTCATTTAAGTAACCATTGTTTTGGACAAGACATTCTTAACTTTTCGGTGATAACTGCAACAGGGGAATCTTGATTTTGAAAGCACACCTAAAGCAATAGTTAAATGCCCATATCTATGCCTTCTTCCAGGACAATTAGAATATGTAACACAAAAAAGTTAGAAACTATTTGTTATTTTCATGTGAGATTATTTGACACACCTCCACCATTCCTTACCCTTAGACCAAGGTCTGGTAACACCCGTGCACGGTCACAATATGCTCTGCTTTCAGACAAGGTCTAGGTGCCGTAAAACCACTACGGTGGTGAAGGGTGTAGTACAAATGCAAAGTAACATAACATAACATCACATCAAAAAGCATTTATTTTTTGTGGAATGTCACATTTTCCACACATTATATATTATGTAAGCATGTCTTTATCAAACAATCAAAAACAACCAGATAACCTTTTTAGGGGTTGGGCGGTTTCCCGTCTCTGATTGTGCTGGGATGTCGTCCAACGCTATTAGCGTTACCGCAAGTCGGTCCGGTGCAATTTGCGCCAGATCCCGAGTTGCGGGAGGGGCTGGTAGGATGGGAATGAGTCTGTCCTACCCCCCTAGTCGCTTTAGAGGGAGGTGAATCCCATAGGTAGCCATGCGATGTGCTGGGGGCCAAGGACTGTGTTGAGAAAGCCGGCACGGATACAATATCGCTGGGATTATAGATGCATAGATTTAGTGCACACATATAAAGAGATGCCATTTTGCAGTTATGGTAGACATACTCAGCCCTGCATGGCCATGCAGTAAAACATAGGCTCGATGGAGAAACCTGAACAGGCACAAAATGCTGAGGAGAGATACGCCTGCCTGACTAGTTCTCACAGAAACTTCCTCTTGTCCCTTAATTACTTAGTATCGCAGAACTGAATGCGCCCTGCAAGGCCATGAGACAGCACCAGGCTCCTCCCAGCGCCCTTTCATCACAGCCAGGCCAACAACTGGCCTCTAACCCCCACCCAGTCCACCAGGAGAAATGGCACCATCAACTGACACAGTCCAAGAACCCCTGCATTCCATGATAGTGAGTGACCCCAGCCTACCAGCAACAAAACTAATGGTCATAAAAGATCTGAACATGCATGAACATTTCACCTCTTCCCATAAATACACCCTTTGTAGTACAAGGTACAGGCAGGGATAAATTATAGATCAAAACGAGGGTGGGAGCCTTGTGTGCAAGGAGTGCGATATAGACAGAGCACAGAA
This sequence comes from Ambystoma mexicanum, assembly GCF_040938575.1. Classification (NCBI taxonomy): domain Eukaryota; kingdom Metazoa; phylum Chordata; class Amphibia; order Caudata; family Ambystomatidae; genus Ambystoma; species Ambystoma mexicanum. Next base: position 838,153,371 of record NC_090923.1, read on the forward strand.
TGTGTGGGTAAGCGTGATTTAGTTCCTCCCCTCCCCCTGGTGCCAGTTCCCGAACCTCCCAGGTGCATGCCATAATGATGTAGACGTAGCACTAGCTTCCAATAGTAGCCTTGAAAAAGCAACATGTGAAGAGCCTGACATTAGTTCCTTGGAGAGATGAGCCCAACTGCCCACGTGGAAACAGACAAACGACCGAGAGAGGAATCAATCATAGCCTTGCATCCCCTATGGAACAGGACTTTGTGTATGGCCTCACCAAACAGCTGTGCAGGTTTAGACCCTATGGATGATGTCATTAGTGATGCTGTGAATTCTTATAATGCTCTGTACATGATGATCGCACCAGAAAGTTCTCAAGCAGCAGAGTCCTCTGCTGGCACCCTTGTCTTTTGTACAATTAAACTTTGTTATCCTTGCAAGCAATCTCTTGGCCTTTTCCCCTAGTGGGTTGTATTCTTTTTGGGGTGAGCATAAAGGGACTTGCCTTCATTTGGTGACCTTGCCAATGTGATCAGATACCCATACCTGTGGAGGTATCCAGGCGACCTCTCCGGAAGGGCCACGTCCACCTACAGCAACCAGCCCCAAAACACGTACTCCCCAGTGGTCCTGCAGGAGCCGTCTTTGCAGAATCCTGCCTGCTCTTTGGAGCAGGGTGCGACCCCAAGGAGGAGTGCAGGCCAGTGTTGTAACCCAGTGAACAGAGGAGTTTGTGTGAACATGCGCACATGAGTATAGCCTGCAAAGGATAACAACGTAGGGGTTGGAAGTATGGAGCAGTGTGAAAATAGGAATGCCTGTGGAGTGTGTTAATTTTTTGTTTTTTATGAATTGTTTAAGAATAATAAGGAAAAGGAAAGCAGAAGAGAGGGAACCTCCCCGAGTGAGGGGGAAAGTGGTGCCAAACCATTGTTTAAAAATAAGTGAGGAAGAGGAAATACATAGGAGCTCCGTATAGTTGGAGAACTCATGAATAATAGTGGTTGTTGTTTTAGCGTGTTAATTTAGTTAGTTTTTTTAGTGTATTTTTGGTGTGTAGAGGAGGCCCAGGAGGGGCATGTGTGGGTTGTGTATTAGTATGTGAGAGAGCGTGATATGTGAGTGTGTGTATACAAAAGCTCTAACAGGGAATAGAGGAGAGGAGGGGATTGAACTGGAGATTCTTGATGACATTAAGTTGCATTGTTGAAGAATCACAGCGGGGAAGGGGCGACACACAACAGCAGTAAAGATACAGGCCCAGGAGAAGACAGGAAGAACTTGGCGGGGAGAAAGGGAATATACCCACTATCAACCCACCCTGCAGAGGGGTACACAAACCCAGCATATGTATCGGCAAGCATAACTGTACCAACACCAGCCACAGCCCCACCTCCACCTTATGTTTCCCCTCCAGAACTCACCACACACACTTGGGTGAGCACAAGAGACCTAGAAGTAGCACTGGCATCGACACAAACAGAGTTAGCCATATTATGGGCGGCATGTGATGTGACAAAGACAGACACACTAATGCAACCATTGGGGGATGGGTGGAAGTTAGTAGACTTCCTATTTAGAATAGGCAACACACCCATAAGAACCCTTCACGTAGATAGTGATGGAGAGACAGACCGCTTGGGTTACAAAAATGTAGGGTCACTGAGAGGAGATGAAGAAGAGTGGAGTGAATTCGATGAGGTTGAGGATGATGAGGAAGGAGACATGGAGCAAACACCTAAATGCACCGCGAGTGTGGAACGTTTGTGGGACGGAAGATTGAGGGAGAGGTTCGGCAGGATAGCATTAGCAAGGAAAAAGGGAAGGGTAACTAAGTGCAGATAAGGCAAGATGAGAATGAGAATGCAAATGCCACTGATAGACAAGGGATCAGGGAGGCCACAATATTTACCATGGGCACAGATGGACAAGAATAACCTTGTAGAGGAGCAGCGGAATGCCTCTGCAGGAAATCCCGCCCCCCTGTTACCTATATGCTGGAAGCCAGAAATCGTGCCATGCATGACACCAGTGGTTGTGACTATTTCGCGTCGAGTCTTCGAGAAAAGGTATCCACTAAGAAAACCATATCAGATATATCCCCAAAGAGATGACAATCTCTTGGAGGAGATCCCTGAAAGGGATATGAAAATGAGAGAAAGAGAAGTTTGTGACGTCACAAGAAACAAGTGTGGCGCATTGAGAAGACTGGTTGAAGAAGAGAATGTATGGACTTTATAGAAACTGATGACGAAGTAAAGAACCGAGTAAACTCTCATGTGCGAAATGAAGATTGCACGTATGAAAAGCACTGTAGAAAATGAAAGCCGTTTCATAACTGTACAGATGCAGCAACGCAAGTAGACTAAGTGATCATAGAAGCTGGCTATACATAGGGAATAGACTGCAGGCGAAGCCGCCATTATATAGAAGCTGAACATCAGTGTCACAATTTAGTAAGTTCAAACCCATGGGGAAAAGGCAGTAGCTATGTCACTGCAAACCAGTTGCTGAGATCGTGGAAAGGCCTAGAAGAGCTGCCTGGCCTGGTGTCAAGGGTGAAGCAGCCAATAACTGGTTATCTATCCTTGAAGAACAGTGAGTGTGAGATGCTGAATCATCCCTTGCTAAGATGCAAAGAAAGAACATGAGTGCTAAGTTTATTCATTTAATACAATTAAATGCTAGAAAATGGGCTGAATTGCGGTCTCCTGTCACGTGAGCTAAGGATAGGAATAGAGTTGGGCACGCAGTCCAGAACGTTGATAAGCGTGTGCTCACACTCCCTTATATTCCCAGAGATGAGAATACATTGCAAGGCCAAGTTCAAAAACAGTCTGCATGGCAGAAGGCATGGATGATGAGAGATGATGGGCTAATTGGGTGGGGAGACATGGTCAGGTCCACCTCCTGACACCTGCTATATGAATTTACATGCTGCTAGTGAACCAAATGTTCCAGAAGGGCCCGAGCGTGCCAACCAATTGTAGAAGGCCATACTGTTACGCTCACCTGGCTCCCACAGGGGCGTCGGTCGGACCCGGACTGCTTCGGCCTCCACCCACGTGATGCGTAGTGCAGCGATGACTGACTGGATCTGCCCTGCTAATCTTGTCTGCTTGACCTGTAGAAATATTCGCCTACAAGTGGAGAGATGGATTTAGACACTTGTGGATTCAAGTGATAGCACCCCCACTGTCCTCCCCACTAATTACCTCTGAAGAGCCCTCTCAGCAATCTCACCTTATATTCTTGAAGGATGAGCCCTCCATCCTGCGAAGTACACAGGGGCGCATTGATGACGAGTTACTTCACTGGCCTGAAGATATTGGAAGAGTTGTAGACGAATCCTGACTCCAAAAGGTCCTGGCGAAGAGCCGTAAGTATATAGTTCGTAAGAGTTCAAAATGTCTGGAATTCACTCCTGTCCAATTCCTCTTTTTATCTTGCAGCTTTGACCCAATAAGAAGATTGACAGCTGAAAGCGCTCCGGTAAAAGTCTGTGTTACCCAACACTGTCCGGTAAATAATGCCAAGGTTTAAACTTGCTGCTTTCTCCTTTTCTTACAGGTGCGGCATAAGAAGATGTGGCGTGCTGATGAATAATACCTCCAGCGGTAAAATCAGGTAAGCATATGGCGGCTAAAGAGATTGTCTCTGTCTGTTCTCTCTGCTCACCTTGTTGTTTCTTGTCCCCCTTAGGTGCCGGAATTCGGCGATGTAAAGATGGAGACAGACCCGGATCGAAGAGAGGCTGCGTGGAACGGTGAGTATGGCGAGGCGCTGCTGCTGGCGATGCGACGCGTTTAAAACAAAGTCTTTCCTCTGGTTTGAAGATGCGATGAATCCGGGATCAGGTAAGAAATCAGGTAATACTCTTGTTCTAACCTTTGCTTCTTTCCTTCTTTCTCGGTGCTCCAGGTTCGAGGCGGGCGTGGCAGAAGGCTGGATGCTGCTGCTGGCACGGTGAACGTTACGCTGCTGGATGCAGAATAACGCGAAGCGTGTGCTGCTCTTCGGGTGTGGTTTAAATACCCTCCAAAGTAGTCCCAGGTAGGTATTCCTCCCCGACCACACCCGAGTAACAAAATAGTCCCTAAGGTAAAGTAGTCCCTTCCAGGCCTCACATGGGCTTGGATCTTCTTGCAGCATGGTCTGCATCAGGTAAATGTGCACCTATGAGCCTGGCGGCCATGGCACCACGACTGATGTCCCATATGAGCCTGGCACCATAGACGCCAGGACTGAACCCAGACAGCCCCTAGCAGGGGTTGCTGGGTTTTCTCAAGGCAACATAATGCCTGCTCCCGGGGCTGATGGACGTGGTCTGGCTGCCCGGGGGTATGCATAATGACACATACAACAAAAAACATTATTGTTTGATAGCCAATGATGAACTGTGTGTCAAATAACTGTTGAAGATGGCTTACACTAGGGGTGGGCATGAGTTGTCCACCTGACTGTCGGGACCCAATCACTAGCCGTTCCTGTATAGAAAGTATACTTAGATGTTCTCCTTGATCCAACCACAACTCCCTGTAGCTTTTTGCTTGTTTGTCACGTAGTATGATGTCACGTATGATGAGTTTTTATATAAAAGTGTTGTTTTTTATTAAATGCTTTGAGAGATAATGCTGTGCGATGTCCGTTGATGTCCGTTGTAAACTCCCTGTTTTAGAAAATTGATATAAAACAGTAAAGGACTTTGCCGTCTTCCTGAGTTGGTTTGATTATTTGGTGTAAGAGTTACTCTGCATCCCATCTACTGCACGATGCACTACCTGTTAAGGGCCATTAGCTCACTTGGTAGCAGTCTATCTTTCTAGCCGGAAGATCGCAGGGTTTCCTGTGGAGAGCGGCCAAACAGAAAACTTGCAAGAAAACCAAGACTTAAGGAGCCCGCCAGCCTCTTTTCCTTTGCCGATGGGGAGCAGGTGCAAGTGGATCTAGGTCATCTGGCCTAAGCTCCGCCCACCTGGTGCCTTCCAGGTTGCTGCTCTTTTTCCCCACTTAGCAAGCCCCGCCCACCTGGTGCCTTCCAGGTTGCCGCTCTTTTTCCCTACTTAAAGAGCCCTCCAGCCTCTTTTCCTTTGCAGATGGGGGGCAGGTGCAAGTAGATCTAGGTCACCTGGCCTAGACCCCACCCACCTGGTACCTTCCAGGTTGCCGCTCTTTTTCCCCACTTAGCAAGCCCCGCCCACCTGGTGCCTTCCTGGTTGCCGCTCTTTTTTCCTACTTAAGGAGCCGTCCAGCCTCTTTTCCTTTGCAGATGGGGAGCAGGTGCAAGAAGATCTAGGTCACCTGGCCTAGACCCCGCCCACCTGGCACCTTCCAGGTTGCCACTCTTTTTCCCTACTTAGCAAGCCCCGCCCACCTAGTGCCTTCCTGGTTGCCGCTCTTTTTCCCTACTTAAGGAGTCCTCCAGCCTCTTTTCCTTTGCAGATGGGGAGCAGGTGAAAGTGGATTGAGGTCACCTGTCCTAAACCCTGCCCACCTCCTTAGCCCTGCCTCATCCTTCCTGCTCTTAACTCTGAGATCAAGGGTGTCTCTCGCTTTCAAAGTGAAGGGCAGACGAAGAAAAGGGCAGACGAAGAAAAGGGCAATTCCTGTTTGGATCAGGAGGACCCAGGGCCCGACCCCCTGCTCAGATAGCAGGTAAGCATGCATCAACATGTGTTTACTCATTCTGTCCCCGCAGGCCTTCCCCACCCACTCTGGCCCCCCTGTGATGTTCCCTTCAGCCCCCCTCCCTTCTCGCACACAGGTGATGCCTATTTTGCTTGATTCTTCTGCCTTGCCCCCCCCCCCCTCCAGTCTACTTCAGCACACGTCTGTTCAGATACATCATGGTGTCACCATCACCGTCTTGTGGCCAATGCTGGATTTTACTTTTATGGACTTCATTGATTCATGGTGTGTCACCCTTTCTCAACTCTCATGCTGGACTTCCTTTGCATCTTGTACTGATGGTGGCCCGGAATCATGCTGTTCCCATCTTCATCCTGTATCCTGGCTTGCAATATTGTGTGTTACTACTGACTTGATCAATTGTATTTGCTCTCCCCTCTTGCTTCTCCACTCTTTTTGACTGCTTACTCTCTGTTCTCTCCTCCTCTCTCTTTCTCCCTTTTCCTATCTCCTCCCGTCCTCCCCTTTCTTTATTCTATGCACTTACTCTATCAGAATTGTCCATGGACCTAGTATGGTAGCAACCTCATCTGTCTCCTTCCCCCTCCCCCAACCCCTTAATTATTCCCCCCTCCTGCACTATCAGAAATGTCATCAGGCTTAGTACGATAGTCGCTTGTTTTGTTCCTCCCCTTCCTTTCTAAACCCCTCTCCCTCACCTTTTGTTTTTCTCCGGCTCTACCAGAAATGTCGTCAGGCCTAATACGGTAGTCGCCTGTCTGTTTCCATTTCCTTCCCACTCTCCCCCCCCTTCCTTATCTATGTCTTAGCTCTTGTACTATCTGAAATGTTGTCAGGCCGAGTACGATAGTTAATTTCACATCCTTACTGTTTGTGGACTGAAGCGCTTTGAAACACATTGTGTATAGGCGCTATATAAATAGACTATCATATCATATCATATCAAGACGGTGGGCAGGGTGCCTCTTTGACGAAAATCCGTACTGGTTTCCGCAGGCGCTCTGCAGACGGAAGGCGAAAGGGGTCGGTTGGAGGAGGAGACGATACCGAGGGCCTTGAGTCAAACGACCGAATGGTGAGTAGACTGAGGGGAATGGCAAATTAAGGGAACGGGATTGTGGTAATTTAAAAGTAACAAGAGTAACAGGAAATATCGTGTGAATACAGAGATAAAGATAGCACCCCGAAGCCTGACCAAAGGGGGTCTAGAAGAAATCCCTAGACTACGTGTGAACAGGTTCACATTAGGAGATGATTAAAATCCTGTGACGGGATATTTGAATAGGGGCCAGAGAAAAAAGGTTGATCACAGAGTTTTTTTTGTAAATGTGAAAAGTTGACTAGTCTGTTTGTGTATTTGTGTCGAGTTAAGGTGTTGAAGAGTGATATGTGTTGTAAAGAAATTGAAACGAAGTTAAGGAGCTAAAGGGACTATCTAGGGAAGTGGTTGGTATCAATCCAGAGATAGTTAGAGATAATTGAAAACCTAGAGGTATTAAGTGGCAATTGTTGGAGCGTGCTCATATTTGTTGTTTTAAAAAGTATTGAAAAATTGGTAAAGGTATTTTAAAAAGCCTGGTAAGTATTGACAGTCAATTGAGACTCATCACAATGGGAGACACTGCTTTGATGCATTTATGTAAGACATTGCCAAAGCACATGCCCAAGCTCAAACAGTATAGTGCGGAATGGGTGAAAGGCAGGGCAGATAAGATGTTCATGGTGTGGCCACAAGGGGGATCACTGTCAAAAGCGGCATTGCAACACATGGCCACATACTTGCACGTTGCATACCTGGCGAAGAAATCGGAGAAAAGGTTGGCTATTCTAGAGCTTTGGAAGATGTACCAAGAAGAGAGAGAGGATCCACCACCGGAGGAGTGGATGCTTAACCAGTGTAAGGAGGAAGGTGTTGAGCCTTCAGCTCCCCTTACCTCTCACGAAGTGAAAGGCGCTAGTATGGAAGAAATAGGGTTGTATCCTTTAAAGGAACTGAAAACGGAAATGGGGTATAGTAATCGGATATACGAACCGCCCACTTATCGCAGTGACGATAGTCCAGAGGAGAGTAAGAGAAAAGGGGAGATCTTTAAGATCATACAAAACAAGGAAGAGAAAAGTGAGCAGAAATAGAGCAAGAGATTAAGAGATGGAAAGGGGAAAAAAACAAAGCTGATAAGGTAACACTCATGCAGAACGAATGGCTGGGAGGACACATATTACTCAAGCTAGATGGGAAAATCATTGAGGAAGTAAGGCAAAGAGACTATCAGGACGAACAGGATAGAAAAGACAGGGAATGAGAAACATGAATGAAGGAAGACAAGCATAAAAGAAAGAGTCAGGGGCGACGAGAACAGATGTATCAAGAGGAGCAAGAGAAAAAAGTAGAATTGGCAGAGGAGCAAAGACAATATGATAACAGACAGAGAGCAATAGAAGATAGGGACAAAGGAGAAAGGAAGAGAGAAGAGGAGGAAGCACAGAAACGAATGTAGCAAAGAATACAGAGATGAAGAGAAGAGGAAAAAATTAGAGCAGGAGAGAGGAGAGATGAGCAAAGGCAAGAGGAGGAAAGGATTATAAGAGAGGTAAGAAAACAAATAGAATTAGATGAAGAATAGAATCAGAACGAAGGAGACAGCGGGCCTTTGAGAGTAGCCTCACTCGAAAGGAGCCAGTAGGGCCAAGCCCGGCAATAAATTGCGATAGAATAGAATAGAATAGTTCCTTCCGATTAAAGGGAGCAACGTCAGGGGCATCTAGTGTAGAGTTGGAAGAAGAGAATTTTGACATGGGAAGTATCGTAGACAGGACCGAAAAGGCCTCTCAGGAGTTAAAGGAGGTAGCAAATCGGGAAGCTGAGGGAAGGGAGATCAATCCCTAGTATTTCAATCACGAAGCGAAGAAGAAAATCCGTTTAGCCTTGAGCGTAGAGTTTTATCCTTAAGCAGAATAAACTTAGACAAAGGCGAAGAGGACGAAGGTCACACTAGTTGGGGATTAGACATGTCAGATGAGGAAAGAGAATTCTTCCTTGGGGAAGAGGGAGGGAGCGCGTGTGCCCCTGAGGGAAGCCTGCAGACAGACAAGGAAGTAAGATGGTCCGATCTAGAGCAACCTAAGGATAATACCCAGATCCCATAGCATATCCAGAGCATTGCAGAGGACGATTGTATAGTGAGAAGGGAGAATCACCGCCATATGTGAGCAGGTTAAGATCATTACCGACTAGGAGATGGACAGGGTCAATTGTCCCTGCCATGGATAGGCAGATGATGGGAGCCGATTGCGCGTTTAAGGTTTACACAGTTTCCCTTATTGGAAAAGAGGGGAGCAAGACCACAGTGTATTCCTTGGCCACAGATGGATAAGGATAATTTAAGATGAAAACTCCCGAGTTTGATGTCTGGTGTGAGAAAATGAATTTTTGAATTTGAATAAAAGGCAGGAGGAAACAAGCTGACCATAGGAGACATTAAGAGTCTCTTGTCAGCTATTCCTGGGGAAAGAGTGGATGACATATGGAAGAGAGAGCAGGCTATTCAAGTGTGACAGCACAAAACACAGCGCGCGATGGAGCGCCCTTCAATAATTGTAGAGCAGATGTTTGGAGGGCTCTGAGGGTGCAGTATCCCGACACATCAGAAATGGGTGCAATTATGACATGTAAGATGAAAGAAGATGAAGACCCTCTTGCTTACAGTCAGGATATTCAAGAGCATTGGCAACTTGAAATGCGTGAGCCGTGGGGATAAACGGTGGCAGTGTTTTATCACATTTTATGTCAGGTGTTGCCCGAGCAAGTACAGAGGCAGATGAAAAAACAAGTGGGATAGAAGCAAAACCATGGACAGAAATACAGTTGACGATAGTGCATCACTGTTGGCTGTTGCAGGAGACAAATAAGAAGAAAGATGAGGCTAGGAAAATAGAGGAAGCCAAATTAGTTCAGAAGAAGCTGTCGAAAATTGCTATGGAAGGGTCGGTATTGACAAGTGGAGAAGGATTGGAAATGCAGCAAGCAGTGGGTGCATTAACAGGCAAATAAACAATGCCCAATGGACCAAGGAGGGAATTGATTCATACCATGAGACAGAGTATGGGATATAGTGGAAGGAGTGGATTCCAAAACAATCAAGGTGGGTTTCAAAATGTGCAGAATGAAAATCAGAATGGATTCAACCAAGGAGGACTAGTCAGGCAGCCTCCTCTTGTATGTTTGACTTGTGGGATGACAGGATACATTGCATGCATATTTCTGAGCCAAGGGAATGTACAGAATGGCCACTTCTCAAGAGGGGGGACAGTTTATCCACCATATAGTACACAAACTAGGGAAGGGTTTGCCCAAGATCAAACAGTGTATCAGACACAAGCGCCACAAATGCAACAGACACAACAACCAGAGAAAGTGCAAATGAATCCACTGCAAGGGCAGTCACAACCCGCCCCCATACAGAGACAACAGCATGCAAACATGGGACAATTACTGACACCCAGAATAGGAGGTGCCACTGTGGTAGGAGGGAATCCTTTCACAGGTACAGGGGTATGCATATACCTGCAATAGTGACACCAGACCCCCCAGAGGAACAAAGGGGTTGATGTGACGATAGGAGGCAAAAGTTTTTCTTTTTTAGTAGACACTGGGGCTGGTCATTCATGTATATGAGAGGGAAAATATCCAGTGTCGGGAATTGCCATGAATGCTCAAGGGTTCTCTGGTGCTACGAGTCGAGTTCCTTTTACTGATGAATTACCAGTCTCTATAGAATAGTGTGACATGCCTGTTCATTGGTTGTTTTCATGACAGACACCAGTTAACATTTTGGGAAGAGTCTTGATGATAAAACTTAACCTGAGAATTTCATTCACTGACAAAGGAATAGTGTGTTCCACTCCCAGAATACACTACTTAAATGTGGGCGAATTCATACTGTCATTGAAAGGGCAAATGGCTATGTGAGGCGTTCCAGTAGAGCCAGAGATTTTTCTTTATGGAGTTATCATTTTACTAACAAGGCTACCTGGGTTAGTGGGGAAGACTGTGAGGATACCTGACGACTTCCTGTTCAGACCACAGATACCTATGGACGAAGAGGGGGGGCAGACTATCCCTCTAGAAAATGCTTGTAGGGACAGATGATGAGGGTAGACCATGGAGAACAATAATAGCTCTCGAAGAAGGGTACAGGCTGACTGACATTGCTGATTACGGTATGTTTGGGATGACCCAACAGACGATGATGTATTGTTCTTTATGAGCATCACATATTGAATAAGAATACAGAAAAGGGAAATATCACAGCGAATGGCAATAATGCGGCAGCATCCAGATTTTTTTAGGAAGACTTGGAGAATGTGCCCAGCGTCCTATGGACTTCAGGCCCTTATGACATAAGACTGTTGAAGGGAATAGGGGAAGTCAAAATAAAGCTGGAGCCAGGGGCAATTTAACCTCGAGCCAGACAGTAACCCATGTCTTCAGAGGACGATGAGGGTATTTTTAAGACCATCTCAGCACAAGTGAAACAAGGTATTCGGGTGCCATCAGAACCATTGTGCAATACCGCAGTGCATCCTGTCAAAAAATCAAAGGGAGGGTCATGGAGATTCATACAGAACATGAGACTGATGAACCAGATTGTAGAGGCAGAGTTTACTTTAGTTCATAAGCCGGCAACAATGCTATGCAGTATCCTGGTGGAAGCATGATATTTAACAGTGATTGATTTGAAAAATGTGTTTTTCTCAATCCCGTTCCACAAGGACTCACAAGACTTGACTTCATTTACGTTCCGTCAGACTCTTCTGAAACATGCCAGGCTATCTCAAGGCTACTGTGAGTCTCCATCCATCTTTAACGGGGTCCTCCAGATGGACCTACGCAATTTCGATTTGAAAAGTGTGGTGATATTATACGTAGATGACATTTTAATTTGCAGCACTACAGAAGATGAGTGCAGACAGAACTCAATTCAGTTGATGACTATCTTAGCAGACAAAGGACACAAGGTAGACAAGGAGAAGCTACAATATTGTCAAAAAGAGGTGTTATACATAGGACAGTTGATTTCACATGAGGGACAAAAGGTGACACCTGAAAGAGCTAAGGTGATTATGAAAACCGCAAAACCGCAGACAATGAAACAGATGAAACAATTATTGGGACTATGCAATTATGTTAGAGCCTGGGTGTTTGACTACAGTTCGTACACAAGACCCTTTTGCAGGCTTAAAAGAAAGCACAGGTGAATGAGGTTACAATAGAATGGACTGAGCAGATGGAGGAAGGATTTGAGGAATTGAAGAAAGCAATTTGTACAGCCCCTGTTTTAGGAATTCCCAATTATGCTGAGGAATTCTATTTATTTTTGCACACAAATGGGACAGTTATGACAGCAGTGCTTACACAGAGGATTACATTGGGGTACAAGCCTCTAGCATATTACAGTGGAATTTTAGACCCAGTTATAAAAGGACACTTTCCTTGCGAACAGTCATTTGCAGCAGCCGCGTTCGCAATTGAGAAGTCTACTAGTATTGTTTTGGGTTGCTCTATGACACTCTTCGTGGAGCATGCTATGTTTGCCATTTTAGAGAAACCCAAATGTACACTGACATCTCAGAGAGCCTCAGCTTATGAAGTAATGATTTCAAACCCAACAATTGTAATTGTCAGATGTAAACTTGTGAATCCTGCCACATTTGTAGCTGAGCCAGTAACAGAGGGCGATCATGTGCATGATTGTTCAAATTATGTTGAATTTTATGATGATCTACCTTGTGTGAAAGAAAATGCTATGTCAGGAGGGGACATTCTCTTTATTGATGGTTCTTTGAAAATTGATCAAACTAGTGGAGAAAGGCATTTTGACGCAGCTGTAGTGAGGCATAGAGCAAATGGTGAGTTGGAAAATGTAGCAAATGATAGACTATTGTTTCACTTTTCAGCACAAGGGGCAGAATTGGTAGCGCTCAATGTTGCATTCGAGAAACACAAAGGGCAGGAAGTGATGGGGCCTCATTACGACCCAGGCGGTAAGTTACTGCCTGGGTCGTACCCTTACCACCATGGTGTAAACTATGTTTACACCATGGTGGATGGCGGATTTACCGCCCCATTCCAAGGTGAGTGGGGCGGTAAATCCCCATTTCCCATTTTACCCTTCCCCATTCCCATTTTTGCCCCATAGGGCATAATGGGAATGGGGAAAGGCGCTAATTACGCCACCGTAATTTACGGTGGCGTAATTAGCACCAAGGTCCCTTTGCGGCATGGGTTTTAACGCCTGCAAAAAGCAGGCGTTAAAATCACCATTCCGCAAAGGGACCTTGGAATCAGGCGTTAAGGGTCGGCGCCGTAAACCCCTTAACGCCTGGGTCCTAATGAGGGCCATGGTGTACAGTGACTCAACCTGTGTGATGTCGACTGTACACGCAGGGCTAGCATATTGGAAAAGGAGGGGCTACCTCCGAGCAGACGGCACTCCAGTGCAGCATGCATCCTTATTGGACAGGCTTATTAAGGCACTACAACTCCCAGTAGCCATAGCGGTCATTAAATGTGTTGCTCATAATATGAGAACAGATTTTATTTCTTGTGGGATTGAAACAGCAAATGCAGAAGCCAAAAAGGTGGGTGTATTCACCAGATATCTCAAGTTTTGATGTCAAAGAGAAGGTAGTTTTAATTATGGTAATGCATGAAGGGTTTAATCATTTGCCGAAGACCCAACAGATGGAGATTCAAGGGAGTGCTCCACAGGAAGAGCAGGAGCTATGGAAACAAAGGGGGTGTTCTTTATCCCCCACAGAAGGATTATGGTGACAGGATAGCACTGGAAAGGCAGTAAAACCAGTAGTGTTATTAAAGATCATGCTAAAACAGCTGCATTACCCTGTGCATGTGACTGGGGAGAGTCTTGCTGCTATGATTGCAGAAGTCTGGTTTGTTTCTGAATTTGTTAGAACATGTTGCATTCTTTGTAGTGACTTGCATTGCGTGTCAAAAGTTCACCGCTTGCCATACACTGACAATGATTAGAGGAGTTATTGCTCGAATGAATGGTCATTTTCAGCATTTACTTATTATTGATTATGTTGATATGCTGCAGGTGTGTAATGGATATAGGCATCTGATATTGGTGGTGTGTCCCTTGCCCAGGTGGATCGAGGCAGGTCTGTGTACACACCCTGATGCCACTTGCACAGCAAAGTTTTTGGTACGAGAAGTCTTTTTCAAGATGGGGTGTGTGTGAAGTGCTGAGATCCGATAATGGCCACATTTTGTTAATGAAGTGTTCGAACAGATAGGACTATTATTGAGTATTAAGCATACGCTTTCTTCTGCTTATCACCTGCAAGCAAACGGATATGTGAGAGACTCAATGGCCTCCTTAAAGAAAGGATTGCCGAGCTCAAGCTAACTTTGAAGAAGGGATGGCTATTTTGCCTGCCCTTAGCTTTATATGCCCTAAGGAATCAGCCTGGTTCGGACCACTACATCACCCCCCATGAACTTGTAACAGGGAGGAGAATGAGCACGCCTCTTACACCTCTATAAAGGAGTAGAAGTGATGCCCAGACTACTGCAAAACTGCTAGGTGATGAGCTGCATAATTATTTGACATGTAGGACCTCTAGCATTTCTCTCATTTCAGATCAACTCGAGAGTCAGGGGGGGTCAGTCTCAGAACACAGATGAAGACCATTCAGTAACCCGGTCTCCTGAAATTTGTATTTGTATTTATAAAGGTTTATATAGCGCTTTACACCAAAGCGTTGCACATTTTAACAACAGGGTACATTTAACAATAACAATTTAACAGTAACAGTAGAAGCGAATAACAAATTTGAATTTTGAATCAGACCAACAACACAGTATGTAGAGCAATTAGGGAGGGGGTGAGGAGGAGTAGGAGAAGGGGAACGGGAGGGGCGAAGGGGGTGTGGGAGGAGTGGAAGAGGGTGAGGAGGGAGGTAATTAATGGGAGGAGGGAGAGGGTGGGAGAGCGTGAGTGATAAGGGGAGGGGAATCATGGGGGAATCATGGCAGAGAATGAAGAAGGAGAGATTTAAGGGAGGTGCGGAATGAGGAAAAGGTAGGAATGGAGCGGATTAAGAGAGATAGGGAGTTCCAGTGGAGGGGAGCTAGGAGTTGGAAGGAGCGCAAACGAGAGGAGGCACAAGGTGAAGGAGGAACAGTGAGAAGAAAGTGGTCAGCGGAGCGAAGGGAGCGAAAGGGAGTGTAGAAAGATGGAAGGGAAGAGATAAGGGGGAGCGAGATCATGGAGAGATTTGAAGACTATGCAGAGGAAATTAAATTTAAGTTGGGAGTGAAAGGGAAGCCAGCCAAGGGAGGATAGGGAAGCAGAGATAGAGTCTCAGGAGGTGAGGAGACAGAGGGTACAGATGGCAGAATGGTAGATGGATTTGAGAGGGGCGAGATGTGAAGTGGGTAGACCAAAGAGTAAGGAGGAGAATTAGAAGAGGCGAGAGAAGATCAGGGAGGAAATTAAAAGTTTGGTTGCATGGAAGTGAGAGAGGGGCGGACCTTGCGAATAATATAGAGGTGTAAGCGACAGGCGTGAGAGGTGAGTGAGATATGGTGGGGAAAAAGTGAGAGAGGAGTCAAAGTGAATGCCTAGGTTGCGAGCGTTGGGGGAGAAAGTAAGATTAGAGGGGGGAAAAGAATAAAAGGAGGAGGAGTGGGAGGGGAAATATTATCAGCACCTAAATTATTTGTTGGTGATACAGTACTGATCAAAAATGTCACCAGAAAGTGGCATGACCCACGGTTTAACGGCCCCTTTTGCGTTGAAAATGTATCCCCCTCAGCAGTAAAAGTCCAAGGCAGACGAGCTTGGCTACATTTCAACTACGTGAAATTATACAAAGGCTAGACCATACCTCCCATCACAGCTGCCAATCCAGAAGCAAGACAAGAAGAAGAATTTCAGTATGTGCAGACACGATCAATGACGAAGAAGGATGATAAAGCAATCAGTTAATTAATGCAGATTTTGCATATGGACTGTGACTCATTCGGACACTCCTTATAAATATTATAGTGGGAGTGCAAACCCTTGCTGAAAGTCACAGGAATCTTTTGAAAAATGAACTTTAGAAAAGTATTGGTGTGTCATGAATATGCCTGAGCTTGATTTTGAATTCAAAGACTGGAAACTAAAGCAATACTCTTACTCGCTTCTCACTGGGTATCTATTTTGTTAGCTCTATGGTTCTAACAGGCAGGGGTGTCCACAGACTTATTCTTGCTGTTTTTGTATTTATCCTTCAGACTTATCCTGCTGTTGTCAGAAGAGACGTTGCTATTCATACTTTTTTACAGGATCCTAGGAATGTCCCTGTAATCAGGAAACTGCTTGTAGCAATAATACAGGAGATATAACAGTTGCAGGAGTAAAAGTGTTTTTTCCGTAAACAATCACAGTAAACATGAGGAATGTTGAAGCTAGTACAATTTTAGAGAATGAACAAGCCCAACCAATTCCAGAATGCCACTAAATGGTGGGGGTTAATATCTTGGTTTGTGATATACGTATGTGCAACTATACTTTGTGTCTTTCTGTTTCTCCTGTTTAGCATTCCCTATTGTATTGATGCTCCTGTTAAGATAGAGGCCACTATGATTTCTCCTACTATAGGAACTGCTTATGATTTCTTTACTTCCACTGAAGCAGAGATTCCTACGATTCCTCCCGCAGGGAGAACTGTTTATGACTTACTTCATGATTATTACACAAACCGTGCATTGGGGAGATACAAAGGAAATGCACCGGAAGATAATGGGGGGATAAACACTTATCTAGATAATGCAACACACGTGTTATCAGCAGATGAGAAAGGTGGGAGAAAAACCATCTAAGGAGAGTTGCTGCGTGTGTTCCCTAGTACCTTATGCTATGGAAACCTCTAAAATATTCATAGCCACAGACGTATCAGTGAAAAGAGTGCATTGCCTGACACATCTTGCACTTTGCAAGACAAGAGTACAGTTCCAGGGCCGAACAGCATCCATAGTGTGGATGAATAAAGCAACATCTCAAAGAGAAGATAATTATGTGCAAGATTTAAAGACAAGTGAGAAGCCAGAAACAAAGCATGCCATAATAAGATATGAACAGCCTGGAATAAATGGAACAGGAATCAAGATGGAAGAAAACAAGATTCTGCAATATAAAGATAAGAATGGGAAGGAAATACGTGAATGCTGGGAAAGAGGTCAACTACAAATCAAAGGAACTGTTTTTACTCATGGAGGATGGGTTGATGGACTAGTTGTGTGCAAAGCAGCAGCATTAACCGAATAGTGGGATGAAGTTGTGGCAAATGCATAAATGAATGCAAGGATCAATGGACAAAGATTGCAAGATTGTTGACATGGGTCGACGATAAGGGAGGACGATTGCAGATACTACTCTGAAGAGTGCGTCCTTATGTTTCAGAAATAATGGCACAAGGAAAGTTGGAGAGAATCGCCAGTGTGTTCATATACCAGGCATGAAGAAAGGGCCCGCCAACCTGATGGATCATTATTGGGCTTGTGGGTCCAGAGCCTACATGAAGCTGCCTAAGGATTGTGGGAGGGAGGCCTTTCCAATCCAGTGAGGCTGGGACCAGTAACGCTGGATTGGATCGCTTTCGCGGATGATGTAGTCCTGTTCAACCTCACGCCAATAGGGTTAGAGCGTAAACTCGCACTGTTCCACTTGCATGCTGTGGAAAATAATCTTAAAATAAACGGTCTTAAATGCAGAGTTTCTGTATTTTCAACCCTTAGAAGGTGGAATATTATACCTTAACTCGAAAATACGGACTACATCTAACAAAAATGAAACGGGTGTAAGCCCAGCTATGTGGTTTTTCCCTGACCCCACTGATCCTATTCTATTTGATGCAGGTTGAACCAACATTTTCTTTATGGGCTTGGCATTAATCTCACAGATTTGGGGGACATCCTAAACAAGATCCAGGGCATGCTCTGGAAGAACACTTTAAGGTTGGCAAGTTCTACACCAAACTCAATAATAAGACATGAGTTTGGGGTGGTTTCTTTGGCCACTAGGGCTCTGTGGAGGAAGATGATGGTTTATGCGAAACATATAAATCCACCAACACACTCGCTATATGAGAAATAGGGTGAATTGCAAAAACGCACCTCGGGGGCGTCAATCACTAAATTGACAGAACAAATGAACGCCTTATTAACTGAAATAGGATCCTCTAGAGAGGAGCTTACCCCGAACCTACCAAAGTTTAAAAAAAAAGCTTTTCCAACATGGCTGGGGGAAAACAGTAGATGATATGGCACAATACTCCCTATATAGGGAATATGCCAAGCTAGTCTACAAACGGGAGCAATTGTCCAAATACATACTCATTTTCCCGTGCCCTAGAAGGAGAATACTGTGTCTGCGTTTTCGCTTAAACCAACTACCGACATTGGAGACAGTGGCAAAGTGCAAAGGGGTAGCAGGAAATTTGAGTTGTAGACTGTGTGGTGTGGTAGAAATGAAGGAAACCATAAAACATTTGGCGATGAGGTGAACGGCCCTGAAGGAAGAACAGAGAAACACCTAGACATGACACTGAGCAATGAAGCATGGTGGTGTAGTCTGATGAATGGTCAATCACAGGGATTCATTCTGGCATTATGTGACTTCCTCTTCAAACTATTGAAGAGGTTGAGAATGGTTCCATATGAAGAAGAGGAATAAAGGGGGAGGTAAAGTGCCTTCAGTAGACTAAAACATTCCCAACATTGTGAGACTTAAATGAACTTACAATGTGTGGGACTTCTTTTCTTCCTCTCTTTCTTTCACTTCTCTTCTCCCACTCTTCCTTTCCTTTTGTGCAAAATTGGATTTTAGTTTCCGTTTTAATATGAGTGTTTTTTATAACATTTGTAATTGTGAACGTTTCTCATTTGTTATTTTCTTTCATCTGGGAAACAAAACACAAATAGATTTAAAAAAATTGAAAAGTGAATGTAAAACAGTAGCACTGACGTTCAGTGGTAGGAATGTAAGGCATGACTTATCTACGTTGTAGATAAAATTAGGAGCAGTACACAGAGCTAGGATAATTCCAAAACAGGAAGTTCTAGTACTTGGGACTCTTCAAATTCCATGCTCCATAAAGTCCCTACACTTAGGCACACACAGCATTCAAATTAAATCTGCACTCCCATTTCTGCAAACCCTATATGAACCATTGTACGTAGATACTCCACAAACAACACATATATTTAGGACATTTGGCCTAGTACAAGGGCAGCCCATCTAATTAGACCGAACAAGAAAACTATTCCATATGATATGATATGATATGATCGTTTATTTATATAGCGCCTATCCACAATGTGTTTCAAAGCGCTTCAAGGCAAGGGAGGGAACAAGGGAAAATACAACCACATTCTTACAGGCCATGAACAGTAAGGATGTGAAATTAACTATCGCACTTGGCCTGATGGCATATTCAGATAGTGCAGGAGCTAAGACATAGCTAAGGAAGGGTGGGGGAGAGTGGGAAGGAAATGGAAACAGACAGGCGACTACCGTACTAGGCCTGACAACCTGACGACATTTCTGGTAGAGCCAGAGAAAAACAAAAGGTGAGGGAGAGGGGTGCAGAAAGGGAGGGGAGGAACAAAACAAGCGACTATCATACTAGGCCTGACGACATTTCAGATAGTGCTGGAGGGTTGGTGGGGAGGAAAAAAACAGTAATGGGAGGGTGGAGGAAACAGACGAGGTTGCTATCATATTAGGTCCAGGGACAATTCTGATAGAGTAAGCGCATAGGAGAAAGTAAGGCGAGGAGATAGGAAAAGGGAGGAGGAGAGAACAGAGAGTAAGCAGTCAAAAAGAGTGGAGAAGCAAGAGTGGAGAGCGAATACAATTGCAGAAGTCAGTACTAACACATAATGTTGCAAAGCCAGTATACAAGATGAAGATGGGAATGGCATGATTCAGGGACACCATGAGTACAAGATGCAAAGGAAGTTCAGCATGAGAGTTGAGAAACAGTGACGCACCGTGAATGAATGAAGTCCATAAAAGTCAAATCCAGCATTGGCCAAAAGACAGTGATGGTGAAGGAAGGCACCAGGTGGGCGGGGCTTTCTAAGTGGTGAAAAAGAGCAGCAGATAGGAAGGCACCAGGTGGGCGGGGCTTAGGCCAGGTGACCTAGATCCACTTGCACCTGCTCCCCATCTGCAAAGAAAAAGAGGCTGGAGGGCTCCTTGGGTAGGGAAACAGAGCAGCAAGCAGGAAGGCACCAGGTGGGTGTGGCTTGCTAAGTGGTGAAAAAGAGCAACAAGCTCTTTTTAGGGAGGGCCCTGTTCTTCCTGGCCCATAATAAAGTTAGGATAGCCCAACAAGCACATCTGGATCCATCCTCAACATCACATGTTTTCCTTAATTATACAGAAATCTTTTTCTCCCAATTACTTATGCTCACACGACCTCTTTGGATATGGACCATTTTTCTTCCTGCCACACAACTCTATCTCTGGCATCACTCCTATTTCTGGTCAATGAAGCCTGTGCCGGACTAAAAACAAATCTTTATTATTACTGGAATAGGTTTTCGGCAACAGTACAATTAATTTCCACGAACATAAACAATTATTCATAATTACATAGGCTGGTGGCTTATTCCATTGCAGTCCAATGATTTCAAGTGATTACTACACTATCAGTCCTTGTTACTTTTATTACATTCAGTCAACCTCACTCTGCCTTTTAGCTTCTTTGCACGCTCCACTCGGTCCCCACCTCCCAGGCCAATGATACTAAGTACTTTGATATGAAGTCTCATGCAAGACTAGGCACCACTGTCCTATCTCAGCTTAGGCTAGCCTAACCTTCTGCCTTTTAATGTTGGGACATTCTAAAGGTCTATATTATGCTTCAACTGATGTTCCTGTCAAAGCCAATGCAAGGAATACTAATAAGGATATTGTACTATGACCTACTAGTGAGAACGCTCCTGTAGCTTGAATGAGCCCAGGCTTTCCAATGTGATTATCCACTGCATCCAGATAGAACGCAGCACAGCAAACTACCATTTTCATTATATTTTACAATGGTACCCCTGTAGCATAGGATAAGGCCAGGCCATTCTGCTACATAACTGTCACACTCATTCTCTGCACTCCTGACTGACAAGATAATTGATTTGTTCATTATGGACGGCTTCTGATTCTTTTCTGACCCTTTTGGTCTGAACCTATACTACGGTACATGCATCCCAATCTAATGCTACCACTCAATCCTGTTATCTTCCCCTTTTCTTTGTCATCTTTGTCTTCTGTTCTTTCTCAGACTTTCTCCCGCTGTGTCAATTCCCGCTTACCTTTATCCCCATTTTCTTCTCATCCCACAGTCCACAGTCTGGCTTACACACTGGTTGGGGTCACAGTTCACTTACACGTATAAGGTTTTCAGTGCTTAAAGACAGCTACGGTGGTGATATGCGCAGTATAAAAACTAATTAACATAACATAACATTGAAAGGCAAACAATGATATATTTGTAACCACAACAGTAACAGAGTAGCCAGGCAATTCCCATTACATGAAGGTGATGCAGAGAAATGTCACTGTCTAGGTAGGTACCTGTGTAAATCACTTCCAGGGGAGTTTAAAGTAAGTGTTCACAGTTGCACAAGGAATGCAGGACAAAGTCAATGGCAGTTCTACTGTTGTGGAGAAGGCAAGGTAAGTCCAGCTGTCTCCACAGGTGCAAAGATGGCCGCAACCACTCCATGGGAGACCACCAAGGAATGAATATGGTTGAGGAGGACGACCCAGCATCCCTAGAACAAGACATAGCCCATCAGGACTTTACACCCCATTGTAGGTTAAAGGTAAATCATGGTTTGAAGATACCAGTTTGGTTATCTACCGATGGACACTGGGGACTCAAATGGTAAGGTCATGAAACAAAAACATACCCAGGACCACAGCACTTCTGGTGTTGATTCCTGAAAGACTGTTCCAGAAAGGCGGAACAATGAGGTAAGCAAACTCTTCTTTTGCAGAGCAAGGAAATGGATCAGATCATCCAGGGACATTAACTCTTAGTCTACAATGACACTGACAGCCCAAATGAATAATAAGGGTCCTTCTCAGTAGTCGGACCCACCTTTGAGATGTGAAAGTAGTGATGGAGATGGCCCCAGGTAGACGGATGAATCTGCCCAAGCAAGAACTTCACAGCTCAAAGGTCAAGAGGCAGGAAGCACACCAGCAAAAAGGGTACCAGCACCTAGATAACAGTGGGGCAACCCAGAAGGTGCCCAGAGGAGCAGCCAAGGTGTTAAGTTGGTGTCTGTCCAAACACATATCCAGGCGAAGGCAGTAGCTTCCAGCACCAAGTCCGGAGGCCCAGGCAGGAAGCGAAGCTGAGAAGCAGTGAAATGTCCCAGACTATGTTCCCAAGACAGAAGAGGGGGTCCAACCAACAAGTAGGACCAGCAGCAGGAAGGATAAAGCCTGGGATGGATGTCCAGCATCTGAAAATATGAACTGGAGCACAGGTAAGCAACACCATTTCCAGTAGCATTGCCAGACTGAGTCCTTACATCAGTTAAGTCAGCCTGCTATTCTTCCAAAAATCCATTACAATTGATCGATGATGTTATATCTCTCGCTAGGATATGTGTGTGGGTAGGCTGGTGTGAGTAGAACATTGGATGTCTGCAAGGCTCTTGAGCGTACAGGGAGTTGTAGCAGGAGTCGGCTGGACCTGTGTCTGGAAGATGAAGATGTCTAAGGGGGCTGTGTACCCACAGCATTAGCTTGTACAAATAAACATTTAGAGAGCCCTACCGGGGCAAAGTGAACCTCAAACTATTTATCACTGGCAACAAGGGGCCAAGCGACAAGCCCCTTTGGGCGGTGGAACGCCTATAGCACAACCGTGATGTTGACTGTCTGACCAGGACGCTGGGAGCTGGAGTCATTCATGATGATGACGGTCCCGAGCAGCGGAGGAAGCGGACTGGCAGGCCTAGTCTATAAGGGTAACTAACTTGCATAAGTGCTCATCTCGGTGTGAGGCTGCAAGGCTTCAATAGGAGAAGACAGCACAGCCAGGTGAGATCAGCAGTGGCAACTGGTGAAATCAGGTGCCTGCAGGCAAATTTCAGCAGCACTACAGTCTCTTGCCCTTAGGAGTGATAGTGTTTCTGCACTGGAAGGGGTTTGAACGCAGCAAATACAACACCAGTTTTGAGACCCTCATGCTCACATCCGTTAAGTGAGGCCATCTTAGGGTTAGGCAAGCCTGAGACAAAACTGTCACATACAAGAGGCAGACATTTCTAGGTCAGGCAGCAATAATTTGCAAGTGGACATAATTGCACTGCAATATTATTTACATTGCTTGCAGCGGCTCTTAGGAAAGATGAACCTTAGGTTTAATATGTATATATTTTTCCCATATAATTACCAAGTGCGACAAGGGAGTAAGGGATGCAGAGAAATGATATAGAAGAAATAATAAATTCAGAAAGACACTCACTCTGAGTCTACTATGAGTAACTTACCACCACAATTTCTCTCTACCACAGGAGAGCCTGTCATTAAGAGGGGCGTTTGGAAGGAGAATTTTCAAGACTATGTTCTAGCCATCCACGGGCCAACGTTCAGTATAGAACAGAAAAGAACAATTTTCATGCATTCACTTGGTTTCGAGGGGCGTAGGATCCTCAAGAGCTTTCCTGAGCTAACCGGAGGAGGGGGGCGAAGGACAAGAGGCAACACGAGGAGATGCATTAAATGCATAAGAGACTATCATTAAAAAAACCTGACCTACACTATGAAAAGAAAGCAAGCCCGATTTTATAACATTACTACTTTGGAATGAGAGACAGATGTAACATTGGCGATCCGTATAATGAATACATACAAGACCAATTCATGCTGTGTGTAAGGGAGCATAAGGCAAGGGAAGAGAAATGGGGGAACGGAGACCCCAGCCTGGATGAGGTGCTACAAATTGCAAAGATAATTGAACACATGATGAAGTGTTTGAATGAGCTGAAAAGTAAAGACAAAGGCGCAAACAAAGGTGTGCTGCAATATAGGCAGAAGACAAGAGGAAGAACCTCAAAGAATGCAGTGCCAATTTTCAGAAGGGAGCCTGGAGGGCAAGAAAACTCAAGAGACTAGTGGTGAAGCGGAGCAAAAGAGGACTCTAAAATAGGGTGGCAAGCAAGCAAGACGTGTTTCAGATGTGGCAGCACCTTCCATTTTGTAAATTCTGGGAAGTTCCCAGGGATAAACTCGGAGTGTAGGCGGTGTGGAAAAAGGGGACATTTGGAACTATGCTGCAAAAATGTTTCGAAATCTAGTGTGAGAGAGGTGTCTATTGACGAGGATTACATGGATGGATGTGGGGTAGTGGATGCTGCAGCTGGTGTGAGTTTCCATGTGAGGCCGGTGGGCAGTAAGAAAATGAAGGGAAGCAAACCGCATGCAGAGGTGAGGATCAATGGCATACTGGTACCCATATTGGTGGACTCTGGGTCAGACTGCACCACTATAGATTGGAAGACCTGAAAAGGCATGTTTTGAAGGGCCTGGTTTGGCTCTGTTCAAGCAGAGTGTGTCGAGGCAACGACTACAGGGATGTGAAAATTGACATTGTGAGGGTGTTCAAAGGAAGGCTTCAATGCTTGTGACGCTCAGCCATGGCAGATGTCTATGTATCCAAGAGCAGGGACACTTACTTGGTTGGTATGAGCAGAGGGAGATGAACATCGTACTCAATCCTAGTGTTCCTGGGATACTGTTGGAGACAAGGGAAAGAGGTTCAGTCAAGGTGGAAGAACATTTTGGAGATGTTTTTGAGGACAGATTGGGATGTCTCAAAGGATACCAATATCTTATTCGAATAAAGGCTGGTGCTGAACCTCTTGAAGGTGAAGTAAGAAATATGCATATCTGACTCAAAGAAGAGGTGAGCAAAGAGTTGGTGAAGTTGGAGCGTCTTTGCGTAATTGAACAGGTGGAAGCCTCTGAGTAGTTGTCACTCGTTGTTGAGAGGAAGAGTTTTCAGGTTGTGTGTAGACCTGCAGGACTCAGCCACAATGTGATACTAGCCACATTTCCCTTACCTAATATTGAAGAAATTATTAGTCTGGTCGGTGAAGCTAGAGTATTTAGCACTTTAGATCTGTGTTTGGCCTACCATCAGGTAAGCCTGCATCCAGATTCCAGGGATTACACACCTTTATCATGCTGGATGGGACATATAGATTTATGGGAATGCCCTTTGGGCTTGTTTCTGTGGCAGATTTCTTACAAAGGGTTATGCATTCATTATTTCAGGGAATTAAAGGGGCTTTCTGCTTTCAAGATTATATCCAGGTCACTGGAGGTGAAAGGGAACATGACCAGAGGTTGGGGAGCTTGCTTAAGATCATCAGCGAGGTGTGTTTCACCTTGAAGAAGGAGAAATGCAGGATAAGAGTGGTTAAGATCCCATACTTAGGACATAAATTGAGTGTGAGAGGGGTAGAACCAAAGGGTGATCTGGTTCTGGCTATTGTAAATTCAGAAAGACCGAAAGACAGACAAAGAGTCATGTCTTTTTTGGGCCTGGTAAAGTAGTAGGTCAAGTTTGTTGACTAGTTTGCGGATAGGTGTAGGGAGTTAAGAAAGTTAAGCAAGAAAGGTATGGATTTTGTGTGGTCTGAAGAGTGTCAGAAGAAGTTTGTTGACATCAACAATGCCATAGCGAAGGCACAGGTGGTAGCAGGTTTTGATGTACAGTGTCCTACATGGATAATGACGCATGCAAGTGACACAGGCCTGGGTGCAGTCTTGCTTCAGAGGCATCATGGAATAGACAGGGTAGCGGCCTGTGCATCATGTGCACTGAGAGATGCAGCGACTAGGTATTCGGTAATTTTGTTGGAGGCATTGTGTGTTTTCTGCGTCATGAACACATTCTTTGGTTTTGCCTGGAGAAGGGAGTTTGCAGTGCAAACTGACCATAAGCCACTTGTGGGCGCGTACACCACCAAGAGGCTGGAAGGTGTTTCAAGACGAATAATGAAGTGGGTGGCGCTGTTGAAAGGACATGATTTTGTGGTTGGGTACATTCCGGGTAGGGAAAATGGGTTGGCAGATTTATGGTCAAGAACAGAGAAACAGGGCCATGTAGAGGAAGTGACAGAGGAATGGGAGGAAGAGAAGGATCAATTGCTCCAAGTATGTGGTAGTGCATTTACCATGGAAGAATGGAACAAAGATGCAGAGGAAGGTGTGTGCCTATAAAGTATCATAGAGAAAGTTGGTGCTGGTTGGCGAGATAGATCTTAGGATAAGTTGATGAAACAATGTTATATACTCCCTGAGGAGCTTTTCCTGGAAGATAATTTGTTGTGCAAAGGACGGAAGATTGTTCATCCATTGAGTTTGAGGAGAATTCTGAACTTGTCCCATGAAGGATATTTAGGAATTACCAAGTGTAAAGGAAGGTTGAGAGGAGATTATTGGTGGGCAAGAATTGCAGAGGAAGTGGAGCAGATGGTTAAGGCCTGTGTCCTGAGTGGGGAGTTGGAAAAGTCAGTGAAACATTTCACACAAACTTTGAGAACTCTGGATTTGACAAGTTTGCCATGGGAGTGTGTGGACCTAGATATTCTAGAACCTCTCTGGTGAGAGGGGAAGGAAGAAATACATTCTGTTGTTGATTGATTTTTACTCAAAGTGGGTGGAATCCAAGATAGTGCTAGAAGCAGACTTAAGGGTTAGTAGTGAATTATTTAGAAGAGATATTCCAGGGGGAGGGAAAAGACTAACAGACAGCGGTGTCCAGTTGATGTAGTGCAGTCCATCAAACAATGTCTATCTACCAACTGGAGATAAATGGTCCTTGGCTCTGTGAACTGAAGGCTTTAAAGGCCTTGTTAAGTGGCCAGGACCAAACGATTGGTGTCACATAAGTGGGAGGAGGTGCCACCCAACGTCTGGGATGGAATCAGGCCGCTGATCACCGGTATAGAGCAGCATTCCTGTGCCTGACCTGGCCTCACCCGACAGAGCAGCCTGAAAAAAGAGAGCGACTAGCCCGCGCTGACGTAATGTGGAGGCCGTGGGGCGCTGTTGTGGGACAACACATCCGGAGCTGGTGGCCTAGAGCATGTGGGGGGTCCCTCATTGCACATTCACCCATGATCCTGTGGGAGCCTGCTTCGCCCCAAGTCCTGGGAAGGGGTGGCCCTTGGGACTGAGCCGAGGAGCATGTACATGGGGAGCTCCCCAATTGTCCATAGAGGAGAGGCCATTGGCTCGTGATCGGCTCTGGCTGGTGCATCTGAAGGCTGCGGCAGAAAACACTGGAGGGCAGTGGAGGGGGAGTGCGCTCTGAGAAGCAGAGTGGCACTGGAGCACCTTGTGGAGAGGCGGAAATGGTGAGACACAGTGTGGCACCATGCTCTGGCATTGACTCAGTTTCCCGGCACTGGAGGTCTGTGCAGGCGGTCTGCCCCTGACATGTCTGGCTATAGTTGGTGGCCTTCCTCTGGTTGGCCCTGGAGATCTTGAATGGAGACTGGGGAACTGAGGAGTTTGGGGAGGAACTCTGATGCCTGGTCCCCGGAGCTGTCGCAGAGTAGCAGAAGGGAACTTCCTCAGGTATAATGGAATGAGTCCTCGTTTACTTTCTGCTGTGCAGTGTTTCCCATAAAGTTTGGAAGTAGACACAAGATCTAAAGCGTCAATCAAGTCTTTGTCATACAATTGCTGTTTTACCTGATCCGGATTTTCCATAACAGATTTTTCTATAGCTCCAATTGAAGTTAATAGTCCCTTACATTTTTCGCATCTTTCTACTAGTATCCATTCACCTTTCATCTTTATTGCTTGGCCAAGTACGGTAAAGCCACCTTCCGATGGGGGCAACAGGCACTTTTGATAAAAGGATAGTGTCTTCCAAATTGTAACTGTAAGTAGAGAAGTGAGGCCTAAATCTTTCCGAACAATTGCCACTGGAATACAAATTATTAGCCCCAATACATTTCTCCAAAAAAGACCCTCTAGATCTTGCCAGACCTTCCAACTAAGTTGGAGTGCGTATTCGACCCCATAGGTCAAAATGGGGATTGTTTTCATGCGATAGAATGTTATTAGTGGGACAAGTGAGAATTTACAATATTTGGCTTTGATGTTTTTCGCTTGTGCTGATAGCATTTTCACTTTCCGTCTCAGTGTCACTTCTCTCGGAGGATCATTGCTGCTTGTGTTTTTGGAGGTCCCTAGGTATGTCATTTCAGTGGTCCCTTGAATTCTCTCTCCATTTATATACCATCCCTTGAATTTCGCAGCTTTCCCCATTGGCCTACCAAAGACCAACACAGCAGATTTAGATGGATTTATACGAAGGTCATTAGTAGGAAGCCAAAGCAACTAGTTGGTGCTGAAGACCAATTGGTGTTTCATCTAATAATATAACATCATCAGCATACAATAGTCTGTTTATTGGTGTAGTCTCATTAAATGAATCTCCCATATCTGAGGTATATAGGTTAAAAATAGCAGGAGCAAGATGGTAGCCTTGTTTAAGGCCAACAGTTGTCTTTACAGGATTTGTCAGGTCTCCCAGTTTGTTCAGATTTATTTGGATCGTTGTTCCAGAGTGTAGTGCTTCAATAGCTGCTTGCAAGTCGGGCGGGGAGCCCCATGCTTTTAGCTTATACCACAGGGTCCGCCTATTTACTGAAGCAAAGGCTTGGGATAAGTCCACTGAAGGTAAATATACCTTTCTGTTGTTCTTTTGGGTAGCTCTCAGTTTCATGTAGTTGATTAAACATAGATTGAGAGCTGTACCAATACCTTTCTCAAAGCCTGCTTGCCAACAGTCTCGATAATTTGATTCTCTTCTCCAATCAGTAAGAATGTTCCAATATTAGTGCTGCAAACAGTTTGCCAGTAACATCCAGAAGGGTGAAAGGTCTATAATTTTTTGGAAGGGACCTATCGCCCTTCTTAAAGATTGCAACCACTATCGAAGTGGTCCAAGAGTCCGGGATTTTCCTCCTCATTTTAACTAGTGTTAGCAGATTGTGTATGAACAATGCCCATTCCTCTGGGTTCTCCTTAAGGGTTAAGTTAGTCAGGCCGGCCGTCTGGGCCAGCAGCTCTAGAATTGCTGGAGTTTTTAATCAATGCCAGGATGTTCTCTCATTCAGTTCCAAATTGCCAACAGTGTGATCTTACCTCTGATTTTTTTTCTTGATGCTCCATCGTGTTAGAGAAGACGGTTGAGAAGTGTTCTGTCCAATCTCCCACCGTGATCGACTTAGTTAAAATACTCTGCTGAGGAGCGTCCATTGAATTAAAGATTTGCCACATCTCACTGGAATTTTTGGTCTCAATAAGCCTCAACAGGTGTTCCGCATCATGTTGGTTTAGAGTGTCTTTCAGCCAACTGTGATAAACGGCCTTGAGGTTCTTGATTGCCTCCTGGGATTCCTGTGAGGGTTGTTTTTTGTTGGCTCTTATTAATAGATTTAGTTCCTTTTTCCTCAAGCTAACTACTGAGTCACATTTATGAGTGAAGCAAAGGTTTTTCCTCCTACCAGTAGCTCTTTTTTCTGAATATACTGACAGATGTTTTGTGCAATTTAAGTCTGCTGTTTTTTTTTAGTCACTCAGGGTTTTCGTCAGAGCAATGACATTGTCGCGGGACAGCCTCAATCTGCTTCTCCCAGGTTGAATTTCTTAGCTGTCCATTTCCGTCTTTGGCTCCTTGGTAGACTCAAGTGTAATGCACGGCTTTAAGATGTTATGGTCGCTCCAAACAGTCCTCTATCTTTTTCATGTAGA
Source organism: Ambystoma mexicanum (assembly GCF_040938575.1). Lineage (NCBI taxonomy): Eukaryota > Metazoa > Chordata > Amphibia > Caudata > Ambystomatidae > Ambystoma > Ambystoma mexicanum. The sequence goes on from NC_090923.1 coordinate 838,182,872, forward strand.
CTCTGAAAAAAAAAAAATCCAGTATTTGGGTAGCCCCCCCCTCTTTTCCATGTGGGGTTTTGCAGTTTGTCGCCTGTGGCCACTGCATTTAATATTGAGATGTTTCTTGATAGGAGTTCTTTTCTCCACAACAGACCTCTCAATTCCGCGTCCTTCAGATTGGGTGTCAAGTAATCTATGAGGATTAAATCATGATTGAAGCCATGAATATTTAAGTCACCACATAATATGATGTTTACGTTTGGTCTAGAGATTCTTGTATTGTCAATCTCTTCCATGACCTGATCAATAAAGTAATTTGATGTTGTTGCGCTGGTGTTCCAACTTGAATGAGGGAGAGATGTTCCTTATCCATATCGGTCTGAACCCACTACTGTCATTTATAAGAGTTAGGAATCCAGCCATGGGTCTACCTATCGCTCCTTTTATTGCGGATTAAAAAAAGCAGAAAACCTATCAAGGAGAGGTTGATCACGTATCCACATCTCCAGGAGGCAAATAACATCAAAGTCTTTGAACTGCAGACTCATCTCGCCAAGCAGGTGCTTAAAACCTAGCGTGTTCCAGCAGCACAGTGCTACATATGGCTTTGAGGTCTCCCTGCCCGGTTTTTGGCAACCAATCCCAATTTTTGTCATTCATCATCACATGTATGCCCCTTTTCGGGCAATGACTATCCATTGTGAAGTTTGAATTATCTATTACTACTTTAAATTTGGTGGATTACAACAGTCCATCTTTGCCCCATTGGCCACTTGATGTAGAGGTACCCTCGATAGATCTCTGTCCTTATGTGTTGAAATTGCTATGGGTATATTTGTGAGATTTTGCCAGAATGCGTGCATACTTATCCTCATTATTGCTCTCAGGTTTGAGATTTGTTAATTCTTTAAGTGAGAACCCCATGGTTCTTAGTTGACGAGTTTCATGTACCAACAACTGTTTAATTTTAGAGGAAGCAAGAGGAGTTACAAACATTTCTTTCCTTGGTTCATCCGGAAAATCAACCAAAGCAAGTCCTTAGAGTTAATATTGGAAAGTGAACTAATGCTATGGAAAAGCCTTAGGATGTTCGCCCTGTTAAAAATAAGATTATCTTTAATATACAGGATTCTCTCCAATTGCATATTGATCACGGACGATTCTCTTTGTTGCAGTGCTCTCTTCCGTTGGCTTGATTTGTTTTGTCTTTGAATCGTTGGCTCTTGTTTTTTATCAGACCAACTGGGTGGCACCTTTACAGCCCTGCTTCTTTCCTCTAATGTCTTAAAATGTTTTAATTGGCTTGTCGATTCATCATCCTGGTTAAACCTTCTCCTGTGTACCCAGGACACTACCCTAGTCCTAACTCGAGGAACTGGAGATGGAGTTTGAGGTGATGAGCTTTCTTTTGAGTCCTCATAAACTGGTCAGCACTCCATGTCGTCATCAGTGTCTTGGGTGTCCAATTCATCAGGGATGGAGCCCATTGGAGCGTTATTGATGGTATGTGATTTCAAAGGTTTCAAATGATCTTCCAATGAGTTTTGGACCTCTAGGACTTCATCCCAGTCTTGGGAGTAGGTAGAAAGATTCATCAAATCCTCTATGTTGCTTGAGTAATCTTTAGGTCGCGTTTCAGATGGATGTCCTAAGAGGCAAGTCACCTCTGAACTCGACAACACACTTTGCGAGTGACTATCTGAGTCCACACTTATGCGGTTTTTCTCACCAGATTTCTTTAATGGGTTAGCTGCTGACATTGTGTTCTGCTTGTTTATGTGGCAAAAGGTTGGTTCCTTAATATTCTTTTTTGCCATAACCTGTTTTCTTTATTTTGGGGGCACAGGTTTTGTAGCAAAATGTACTTGCTTTGGTTGCTTGTTATTCCTGGATACTTTTCTCTTCAATGGGGATTTGCCCCTCTCACTGGAATCCGTAGTAGAGAGTTGACTGTTTGAAAACATTTCATAGGTTTTCGCAAAGGGTGATGTTATTTGTAAGGTTCCATCGGTGACCGAGATAGACGGAAATGTATTAAATAGATTTCCAGTTGTCTGGTCCCAATGGCTTCCTTATATCTTTATTGCAGTATCGAATGACATTTTAATTTTGTGGTATGTTACAGGTTCCTTGTGCTTTGCCAACATCCAGCTTGTTAGCATTCTGTGCTAAATGCTTAGGAGCTTTTGCATTTGGTGAATCGCTGTTTTCTTGGCCAAATTTTGTTTCGAGGTCACAATGTAGGGATCATTTGAACAAGAAGACAACTCCACGTCTTGCGTATCTTCCACTGTAATAGTTGTCTGTATGTCAGCATTGAATCGAATGTTGGTATTTCCAGGAAAGTCGTGATATGGTGTTGGACATTCAGTATGCTCATTTGAGCTAGGATTCAATGGACGGCCATTCTGATTCTTACTTGACATAGATAGTCTTCTTTTTTTCCTTGTCTTTTACTATGGGATCCAGGATACTCTTAAGAAATGTAGTTATATTTTCTTCCTGCTTATCGGTATTCCCTTGAAGTGCCGAAATGAACCCTTCGACAAAGACCATTTCCGACTGCAACATTGCCAAAAGGGTTAATTGATATTTTAGTTGTTCTGAGATGTTCTCATAAAGCTTCATGAAAGGAGCCATTGTCACTGAAAAAGCTGAGATCATGTTAGTATCAAGTAAGGGATTTGATTAGGGCTGATTGTCCACCTGCGCTGCCGCTAAATCCAGCAGGAGGCCCTTGTCTGATAAAGCAGGATTGACTGGCAGGTCCTCTTCCTCTTGACTTGTAGTCAATCTGTGATGTTTACGAGAAGAATGGAGCTGATCCACTGAGTCCTGTTTTTGCAATGTGGATAGTGAAGAAGTCTTAAACGGGCAGTTAATGGTCCTAACTTGTGTCTCTGTATTATTTAGAGTTCTGCCCTCTGCTTGGGTTTTGTCAGGAGCCTGAATTGCCCCTGAGATAATGCCAAGATCTGCACTTTTGTCATTGTTCCTACTGTTCATTTTTGACACTCCCTTCACCCAAATATTTGTCAGTCTTGAACTTCCAGAATTGGTCTTTGTGCTGTTTGAAGTCGAAATAGTGAGGGATCATGGTTTGTTTTGTTTGGACACATAGTTGAATTGGCTCTATTTGCGTTACTTGCTGTAGTTGTGAAATTGAGGGGACCTTGCCTTTTTGTTTCTATATGCCACAACTTATGTGAGGACTACTCTCCATGGTGTCAGCCTGGGTGCCCAGTAGTGGACAGGAATTTCTGCAGCTGAAAGTGGAATGTTGCTTGTCTTGGCGAGAGATAAAGCGAAACCCTTTTGGTTTCCATGGTGCACGACCCAACAGTGCGCCATGCAAGATGTGGCAAGTAGTAGGCTTAATTTATCCAAAAGTGTGGGTCTGCAGGGAAGAGTGCAAATGTCCAGTATCCTCTTGAGGTGTGTTGTTGTTGATCAAATGATCGATAGCCTCTTGGCACATGTTGTTATTGGTCAATATGCTTTCTTTGGAATTAGGAGCATTCGGAGGATCCATAGGTCTTTTTAGAGTGTCTATGTCCTCCACTCTGGAGGCCACTATATCAATATTTTGAGTTTCCTCTGATATGCTGGATAGTACTATGCTAGTTGGATCAAGACGAGTATCATTTTCCAGCTGGTTTGCCGAGATGTTTATAGATGACATTGTTTTCTGACCAATTTGTACACATGCATCGATGGGGCAATAAGAGGCAGTCTCTTCTGGTGATAAGTAATGGATTCCACTCAATATGTCGGTTTTGTCCATATTTTGTGAGGCCATATGGCATTGCGGGCAGATATTTTTGAAGCACAATCTCAGAAGAGAGAAGAGAGGAAACAGGGAGGAAACAGGGAGCTGTAAAAGAATGTGGCCCCTATGGGACAAAGGGGAGCAGCTCAAAAGGTTTTTAACCCCGCACTCTCCACTACACTATGTTACGTATTTTTTAAACGATCCCAGTAGCACACAGTTCCAAGAGGCTTCCAATCTCTGCTCTCTGCTCACACAACAATGTCAGAAAATTCAAGGGAATCAAGAAGTTATAAATTATCAATAAGTATTGCAGTGAATGTTGTGAGTGTTGCAGGGGGTATAGGGCGTAGTAGAAGCGTGATTCACAGACCAAAACAAAGGGAAAGTCAAAATATCACACGATTCAGTCGCACGGTTCAACTCAGAAAAGGAGTGAGTGAATTGCAGATACATTTACAAATAGCAAAGTGCAAAGTGGTAGACCCTCTTTTCTCCTTTTTGTATGATCTTGGTCTTGGTTCCCTTACTCCCCTTGCTCCAATTGGATAGATTGTCCAATAGTCAAATGTCAGACAAGCACAAACACAATCACAGCGAGCACCACAGCACTTTGCAGTGCCCGCATTTCATAGTTTGCCACGTATCGCTTGCCAGTTACTTTCCATGACACACGTAGATTCCAAAAGACTCCCAAAGAACGCACACTGAACTTTTGAGTCTAGTGAGTCTCTGGCAGGCGTGACAGGCATGGCGGTCGCAGCATAGCGAGATGAGGGAAATGAGGGGGTACGATGCGTGTTGAACGTTAAACTGTGATGGATTATAGTCAAGTATGGAGAAGAGCTGGAGAAAAACCAGAGCAAATAACAATTGACAAGCGGCTCGATTAAAGTTGGTGTTTCTCATACAGTCAAGTATGGTCAAGCATTAGGAAGGCTGTTTACCGCCATATGCAGTATGCAGCCAACAGCCAGCCAGCATCAGCCACGGAGCTCACAGAAACACGGCAACACACTCCAAGTCACTCAGAGTCACTCCGCGTCGCTCCGCTAGTGCAAGGGGTTTTTGATAGAAGCAGCCCTGGCTGCCTCCTGGCAATGGAAAAGGAAAAAAGACTGGAATAGCAGAGCTCCCCCACAGCAACACACTCCAAGTCTTGCCGAGAGAGTGGATTCAAAGATGGTCCTAGGTTTTTGGCCTTACAGTATGGGGAGGTTAGAGGGTCCAAGGAGGGCGACCAGAGGGTACGAGGAAAACAGAGCGCAGGTGTCCCAATGAGAAGGATCTCCATTTTACTGGCGTTATGACAGAGATTATCAGCCTCACACCATATCTGGATGGTGGTCAGACAATCAGGGATGAGAGAGGAGGAGGAGGTGGAGGGAAGTTTGAAGGAAAGCCTTGTGTCATCGGCATAACACTGTAAATGAGGAGAGAAGGAGGAGATCAGGTGAGCAAGAGGGGCAAGATGGATGTTGTATAACCAAGGTGAAAGGATAGAGCTGTGGGGTAAGCCGCAGGTAGAGAGTGAGATGATAGAGGAGAAAGGGCCCAGTTGCAGCTGGAAAGGGTGGTTAGTGAGGAAAGAGGTCAGCCAATCCGGTGCCGGATCTGTGATGCTGAGGGTGTTGTGTAGCCTTTTTATGAGGATGGAGTGGCTTACCGTGTCAAAGGCAGAGGAGAGATCAAGGAGAATGAGAACAGCGGGTGGGTTGGAGTTAAGATTTCTCAGCATGTCTTCATGGGTTTTCAGGAGAGCAGTTTCTGTGCTTCTGGATGCTCGGAATACAGATTGGTGGTCATGGAGGCAACCAATTGTGAGGTTATGGAGGGGGCGGAGCGGTATAGGTTAGCGTCCCTCAATGTGCAAGGTCTGAATTCTCCAGTTAAGCAGAGGTCAATGCTGAGGAAGTTCCAGATGTCAGAGACCACAATTGCCATGCTTCATGAAACTCATCTGCTTCCTGTGGATAAGTCCCATGTGAGGCACAAATCCTTTCTTGGGCCGTATTTTGCTTCAGCCAGAGTCAAAAGAAGGGGTGGTGACCATCCCAATAGCAAGGGAGGTTCAATTTAAACTGGGAGGAACTCTTAGGGTCCCAGAAGGGAGATATCTTTTGGTTAAGGGTACTCTGATGAATATCCCCATGACTCTGGGCTTGCTGTACCTCCTTAATGACAACCAATATGACTACTTGGTCTTTTTACTCCCGATCCTATCGGTTTTTGCTGAGGGTGGGCTGCTACATGGTGGGGACTTTAATTTGGCCCCAGATTCAGCACTGGATAAGTCCTTGCCCAGGCTTCGGGGGATTGCAAACACTCCCTGGGTTTGATGATATTTTTGTGGGAGCTGGATGTGGTCGACATTCTCCATGAGGGGGAAGAGAATTTCACATTCTATTTGCACATTCATAATGGGTGCTCATGAATTGACGTCCAACTGGTTTCAGCCTCAATGGTTCAATTTACATCAGATGCAGTTATAGGACCAATGTACGTTTTTGGATAATTTCTTTGTTTCTCTCGACTCACAGAGTCAGTGCACCAACTGCTGTTCAGGCATGAATGGAGGCTCTATGATCCTCTTCTACAGGACAGTCTGTTGTGGGCGGAAATAGCTGGGGTCTTAACTAACTACTGTGGGGGGAACTGAGGGGACGGGTTGGTGTGGGACCAATGTAGGTGGTGGTCAGGTGGGAATTCATCAGCCATTCGGCGGAAAATGTTGCCTCTACGTCTTGCAATAGGAAGTTGCTGGAGGCCCAAGTGAGAGAGCGAGAATTGGAGGATGGCCGAGATAAATCACAGAGATCACTGAAGGAGCCCAGGTTGGCTTGCTCCAACCTGGAAGCTCTCATGACCTCTGAGACTGCTGAATATCCACTATGTACGAGGCAGTCATACCACTCCCATTCAATTAAAGCAAACAGATTGTTAGCTTATACTTTGAAGAAACGGAAACCAGGACTAGGGTCCAGGTGATCAGGGATGAGAACGGAGTACTGAAATACTCTGACACAGAGAGGCTTGTAGTTTTCACTGAACATTATGAATCCTTGCTCAGCCACCATTTTCCAGAAGGTTCTCCTGGAAGAAAGCAGAGGGAGGGGCCATTTGGGCAGCTACCATGTGTGGAAGGTCCCGCAAGGAGAGGGTCGGAGACGACCCTCTCCCTGCGGGACCTTCCACACATGGTAGCTTCAGATTGGGCATACGGAGGTCCTCTCTTGCAGTCCACGAGGACATCCCTATTTTACTGGGCTAGAGCAGTCAGGTAGATTGGGGGGGGCGTGGTTGGGTCCCCTGTCTCCAGTCCCTACTAGCCCACGTTTTGCCCTGGGATTGGAGGGGCATGCATTTACACACCGGAGGGGGGAGGCATGGCCTATTTGCAGCAACTATATGAGGATGGGTCCCTACGGACATTTGAAGAGTGCAATGCACCTTTTTGTCTCTCCAAATTGGAGCACTTCTGGTACTGTCAACTCCTTCATTGGATTACCAACCTGGAGGCATGGGAGGGCAGCATGAGACCCTGCTGGCACTGGAGCTTTCTTTGCAGGAGGGCATTTTGTCCTGGACGTGCTCCAAGATCTATACGTTACTAGAAAGTGCCGATCCTTCTCCTAGGTTCGCATATATGACCCAATGGGAGTACAATCTGGGCCACCCTATACCTGAGGAGACATGGGGGAGAATATGGCAGAGGGCTGCTACCTCATTGTGTTGTGTTACCAATAAAGAAAATGCCTAACAAGTGTCATATCATTGATACGTGTTCCCCACCCGTCTTCCAAGATTGATGCTCCAATCTCCCTGCTCTGCTGTAGGGGCTGTGGGCAGAAGGGGGATTACCCCCACATGTGGTGGTCATGTGAGGAGGCTCAGGTATTCTGCCGGGAGGTGGTGGCCCTCATATGGGAAATAACGGGGGCGTCTCTACCCCTGGGGGTGGTACTCTTGGGTGGTCTATCACATGAACGATCCGATGACTACCTTGACTTCCCAATTACTTTTTGGCGGACTGCATAGCCCTGGTAAAGAACTGGAAGAACAAGGAGGAGCCATTGATATACTTTTGGTGGTACAAAATTTGGAGCGGTAGCTGCAGCCTAAAAGGTGGGGGCAATTGAGGCAGGTCAGCTTTGCTAAATATACTACTATTTGGCTCCATCCACACGATTTCTCTGAGAAGTACCTGGCTCCAGTGGTCGAAGTGGGCAGGGTCGGTGCTCCTCTACTTTAAAACATTTTTTTTATTGTTCCTATACTTTTATTTTCAAAACAAAGTATTCGAGAATGGTTTACTTTTAAAATAAAAGTGTAGGAGGAAGTTGAAACTTGCACTTCAGTACACTGCATTGAACGTTCCCTTAAACAGCAGGTGTGCTTGTTTGGGGATTTGGATTGCGCCTGGGAGGGGGCATGTCAGTGGGGTTTGTGGCGAGTGGGGGCAGGCAAGCAGGGAATATAGTTCCACTACTTGTTTTCACACACTTCAGCCGCTGCCCGGCTCGCTCCATCAAGCTGCAAATGTTACGACATGTCTCCTTGATTTTATTCCCTCTGGACAGTGGGCCCTCAGATGGATTGTAGTTGGGAGAGGGGAATGGAATTTACGTGTCCTGTATGGCTCGTTCCCAGAATTCATTATATTGCGCAACTCCTGTAATATGGCACTCTGTACTATGATGTTTTATTGAGCTTGATTTTGGTTTGTCGTTATTTGCAAAACTGATAAATAAGGCTTTTCAAAAAAAGAAACAATTATTGGTGTTATTTGAGTGCAATGTGAGTGTGAGGGTTTAAATGGAAGGGGGAAGTGAGTTATATCTCTTAGTGGGGTGTGTGTGGGGAGGCTGGAGGAAGTGAAACATTGGATGCTTGCAAGGCTATGAAGTGTGCAGGGAGTTCCCGTAGGAGTCAGTTGGACACTGTGTCTGGAGGAGGAAGAGGTCCAACGGGGCTGTGTACCCACAGCTTGAGCTTGTACAAATAAACAGTTGGTGAGCCCTACGTGTGTCATGTGAACTTCATCCTGTTCATCAGAGGGATCCAGGTTTCCTCTAATATCCCACACATTCATATACTAACTCAAGGCCTGTCCACGAATCATACAAAAGCAGAAAAACAAAGGGAGAGGGGGCCAGAAAATCAGACTGGCCCCTAAAATCCACCTAGTACACAGGCCCACCGCACAGCATGTGTGTTGGTCATGCCAGGGCAAGGGATCATTTTAAGCTGGCTAGAACCACTAAGGAGGCTGCCATGTTGGTTCACAAAGATCCCCCATGTCTGAATCTGGTATCTTAGGCCTATCACATGGTTTCCCAAGACAAAGAAAGCCCAAGAAACAAAATAGCAGAGAACAGAACTTACATACATACATTGGCAACCCAATGGCCGCGAAAAAGATACATTGGGCTACAAATGCGGTAAAATGGATTGTGAACCCTAAACAAAATTACAGCTGCCACCAGACTACTCCACGGAACCAATTAAGGAGTATATAATCACTCTTGGGCAAAAATGGTGTGCTTAATAAGTACTCCTTTTCTTGAAGCTTTAGGGTCCACCAAAGGACCATACCTTATAAGGGTAAAAAAGGTTGCAGCGCAAGGGGCTTCAGTAGAAGTCTCTCTGACCACAAAAATAGGAAAGAGAGCCAAAAGGATATAGAGTTAAAAAGAAGAGTCAAGCCGACCAAAAACAATAAGCTGGAACCCCAATAGTGGATTTCTGCCTTACTCTCCACAGACAGCATTGCAGTTGTGCTGAACCAAACAGTAGACCTTGGCACGCATCACTCAGTCAGGTGTGAATGGTTGGTGAAGGAGAGGGGAAAAAGAGATGCCAGAGGTTTTGAACAATTGTTACTGCAGAAGAGGGGGGGGGGGTGCGTAGAGATTTGGAGTGTGTTTCTGTGATCTCTCCCAAAATGAATCCACAAGCTCACGTCAGGATGTCTGTGTTCTGTGCAGTACATACCAACAGGCATGTTGAGTTATGTAGTCCTATGATACTACAACAGAAATGTAGCTGTGAGAGACTGTATCTGATTAAACAAAAAGCAGAAGATGAACAAATAACAATAAATACTGCCCATGTTACTTGCTGTTATTTCCTCTGCTTACTTTGCACACCACACACAAAATGTATTCAATACAAAGCAGGGGGAAGATAAAAACAATGAATACATAATAAAGAAATACCTCAGGTGCTGAATGTACTTTTCACTGAATGCGTAGAAAATAACAACAGTTAAGTGGGTTGCATCTTGGGTTCCAATTAATTTACGGGTCCCCCAGTTTAGGAGGCATTCACCTAGTTGATGAGACGCATACCACGTTTCAACCCTGGTCCCCAGTCTATCAAGGGCTATACCAAGTAGGTTCACAGCCCTCTAAACACAACCTTTATAAAGAATGAGCTGTGCCTGAAAGGGTACGTGCTTGAAAGCAGTGCCTCTGTCAGATTTGTCAAGTGCTTAAAGCGCTGTAAAATGGCAAGGTGCCACCTCATGGTGAAATGGTTCACAGCATCTCAGAATGCTATGTCCAGTCCGTTTTGGAGATAAATTGGATTACAAATAGCGCTGAGATGTGTTGGGGAGATGGGCAAGAGCGACAATAAAAAAAGAACTATGTGAACATATTACACAGTATACATAGGTCATCTTTAAACCGGCCCACTCTCCACTTGAAGGCCGCAAGAAACTCCTCTGAGAACACAAGTCAGGAAGTAATTGCCTCATCCCAGCAACACCAGGGAAAAAATCAGAGAGACCAACCACTGATGGACTAGGTGGAGTCCCAGGTAAGGGCGATACAGCGAAGGGTGAAGACCAACCTTTGACCAGCCTCTTTGCCTATAAGCCATTGTTTTTGCCTTTCTACCTGCAGCACCTGTGAGTACCCCTAACTTGCTAATTACTGTGCTGCCTCTCCACACTGTGATACTCACCTATAATGCATTCAATCATGCTCCTCCTGCTGCTCCTACTTGCCTGTTCCTACACTCTCTCAAATCACGCTACAACTTCCTTTCTTATACCTATTATAAACCTCACATCTCGAAACTCTCACCACTCCAACTCTCTTTCACCTTCTTCCAAACGACAGACCTGATAAGCTAACCATACCTCCCCTTACCCTTATATACCTTGCCTGTCTTCCTCTCAGACTCAACTACTCTACTCTTACTTACCGTATCAACTGAACATTGCACTTGTGAATGCTCAGTTTGTATGCAACACAATATCGTTTATCACTGACTACTTTTACACCAGCTCTCCTCCCCTATGCTTTCTTGCTATCACAGAAACCTGGATTTCTCCATCTAACAATGGCACTCTGGTGGCCCTGCACGACTCCGAACTATCCTTCATTCACTCTCCTTGTCTGTCTGGCAGAGGTGGAGTCATCGGACACCTACTCTCTTCTCGCTTCAATGCCTCACAAATCTCCAATGCCATATGCTCTCCTACCGCTTTTGAATTCACAATCTCTACTATTGTTCCACCTCACTCAGTTCACATAATCTCCATCTATTACCTCCCTGTCCCCACTGACCATTCTTTGATGAGCTTGGACAACGCCTTGATTATATTATCTTCCCACTCATCACCTCATTCTCTTAGATGACTTTAACCTTCCCTCTCCAACCACTTCCCAGAAATCTGTACTTCATTCTGTTCTTAGTGGCCATGATCTCCACTCTATCATTATCTACCTACCCAAAACGGGGTAACTCTTTGGATCTCTTATTCATCTCCACCTCTCTCTCAGCCACTAATACTACTGTCAGACCATCCCTATCTGATCACTCCAATGTTTCCACCACCATCTCCTTTCCACCCTCTGATCTCGCCTCACCACTTGCCTAACCTATTACTAAATAGAAATGCAAACCTTTTACCATTCCTCCCTTACTCTTGGACCTACAGTTCTCACTCTCCTCGTTCACACCTGATGCCTCTTTAACTAACACTGCCATCTCCATATTCCAATCCCTACTACATGACTCATTCTTCTCTCTCTTCCCACTGCTAACTTTTACACATAAGTCTCAGCACCATCAACTATGGGTCAACCCATTTATATGCTCTTTCCACACACACATGTTTTGGCTGCTGTGCAAATGGAGGCTTACCCACTCACAGGAGAACCTGCAACTTTACCTCTCTGCCCTGAACTCTTTCAAGTCCTCTCTTGATAGAGCAAAAAGGAAATTCTCACTCACCCTCATTGGCTCTCACTCCAACCATTCTCACCAGCTACAGGGCACCCTAAACTCACTCCTCCTAAATGCATGACTATCATCTCCACTCTCACAGCTAATGACTTGGCTGAATACTTTGTTGCAAACATTTCCAAAACTAGAGGTTCTATCCTGACCTTCCTCACACTTCCTCCTCCTACATTCTAGACTTGGCCTACTCTCCCATCATCCTCTGCCTTTATTTCCCACTTTAGTCACACTGATACTGAAGAAGTCCTATCTTTACTGGTGAGAGCTATCCTCTCTTGTGACCTAACAGACCCTCTTGTTCCTCAGATAGTCAAGCCTATTGCCTCTTTAGTGACATCTCACCTTACTGAACTCTTCAACCTGTCCTTTGACTCTGCCTCCTTTCCCTCGATTTTCTAAAGAGCCACGGCTGTCCCTCTCCTAAGAAAAGCAAGGGGCTGACGTAAACCTACTGGCTAACTTTTGCCCTGTGTCTCTCCTTCTGCACTATTCTAAAGTGCTAGAAAGGTAGTGCTAAACCGTCTAACCAATTCATCCACAACCTTTGAGACCCCCTACAAGCAGCTTTCCGCTCCTGTCACTCCACAGAAAGTGCACTCATGAATGTCTCCAACTTCATCGCCTCTGCTAAGCACTCCAACTTATCCCTTAATCTAATTTTCCTTGACCTGCCCGTTGCCTTTGACACTGTCGATCACTCTGATCTCCTTAATACTTTCTTCTTCGGATTCGTGATCAATTCCCTGCCTGTATTGAATCCAACCTGGCACCTCTCTTATTCTGTCTACAGGAACAACAACATTTCTCAACTCACTCATCTAACTGTTGATGTTCCACAAAGCTCTGTCTTTGGTCCTCTCTTCTTTACACTCTACATCTTTGCTCTTTGGGGACTAAGCTTTGGATTTCCGTCATCTATGACCCTTTCCATACCTTCTCTACTTTCATCTCCAAAACGGCAACAGTAGCTTGCATCAGAAATATTAGGGAAATCAGGCACCTCCTTCTTTTCCACAGCACCATGAATCTCTTTACCACTCTTGTCTTCTCGAAACTGGACTACTGGGCCAGCATCCTCTTTATTCTCCCCAGCTATGCTTTCTGTCGTCTTGACAAGATCATTATATTTGCTACCAGGTCTCTCTTTGAACTCCCTCATTTCACACCTACTTCCACGTCCCCGTCACCAGGCTGGATGACTGATGAGGCAAAACATGGTCAGATTTAGATTTCTTCTCCTGGTTCACAAATCTATCCACGGTAAGGCACCACCATATCTACCCTCCTCTATTCCACTCTACAAGCTTTCCGTAATCTCTGCTTTGCCTCCTCAACTACTCTTGTGGCATCTTGCCCTCCCTGTGCTTCCTCTCGCTTCTGCTCGTTCTTGCTTTTTGCTCCACTTGTATGGAATTCTCTTCCCCTGGACGCCTGAGAAACAGTCCATATGGATTTGTTGAAAACCAAACTAAAAGCGTACCTCCTCGCCACCGAGTTACCCTCTTAAGATCTCATCTACCTTCTAGCTAGAATTTTCTGTCGGCTCTAACCTTCCTCTATCTCTCACTTTCTCTGCCTCCACTCTAGTACTTCATCCATCAGGGTCACATCCCTATCACAGCTGGCCGTAGCGACTACTTATACTTAAAAATGTCTAACGTTGGTTGTCCTTGATCTCTATGTATGTCCCTGGTGACTGTTCCATTTACTCCCATACACAACCTGGTCAGAATGTCACTCAAACTCACCCCATTGTAAGACGATGATTCCAGACAAATATGATTTCTTATCTTTTGTACGTTTGTTTGTGATCAAAAGAGCATTGTTCCTCCCAGTATCTATAAATCAATAAATAAAGTGTGTGCATTCATGAGGCTCTGTAGGAAATGCATTGAAGCTTGCTGCAGTCTTTACTTTTAATCCGTAGATTTCTGCAAGAACATTGTTTACATTTATTAGCCCTCATTATGAGGTGTCCGACCGGCAACCCTGGCTTACTGTTTCCACCGCCCGATATCCCAGTAATACTGGGTTATTATGGGCGGCAGCAGAACGCTAAGTTCCCATTCCCATGGAGTCCTACGTGAATGGGAACACTGAAGCACCAGCACCGTTGTTATCTGCCGGTAGGGTCCTGTACTACCGGGAGGTCAGGCCTGCTGGTAGTTCACAGCCCCTTCCGGCAGACCCGGAGTGAGTTGGTCTAGAAAAGGTGCCGGTAACATTACCAGCACCTTTTTTCCAGACCCGCTCACTCGTAATGAGGGCCATTGTCTTTCCGTGGCTTAATTTAATAAAGCAACACATTCTGAAAGGGCCCTTGCATGGGCTTCATTGAGGCTGTAAACAGGAAGCCTGGTGGTCAAAGAGAGGCACATATTTCGAATTTCCTTGCCCTTGGTGAACGTCATGCAGGTATAAATAAATGTACAGAAGGAAGGGGTAATAGGTGTGAGAGGTTACCAACACGTCATCTTTCTATTGGCACAACCCATAGGAAACCAGTTGTGCTATATCATGTGTGATTGGTACCAAGATAAACATGAATCACAAATTCTGCTCCCTTCTACATTTTGAGTATGAGCTCGTCGTCATTGGTATACATTTGAAAATGCAATAGAAATAGCTGGTGACGTCAGACAGTCATAAGCTCTGGAGGAGCCAGCATCAAAGTTTGACCATTGCGAGGGAGGCATGGTATCACAGGTATATGCTGATGCAAGAGCTGCAAGTTTCAAAAACTTTATTGATGGTTTAAAAGGGGTTAGTAAACTCCTATCTTGCCCTTTAACTAAAATGGGAGTATTCTTGACCATCAAAAAAAAAGAAAATACAATCCTAGTCGGTGCTTAGTCAAAATAAAATGGCCTATACTTATAAACCTAATGCCTGCACTCTTTCTTATACAATAAATGTGTAAAAGGAATGTGTAATGCAAAAAGGAAAATCAGTGTTCAAAAGAAATGTCAGTATGGCTGAGTAAACTCCTTTTGTAGCACGGGGTAAGATGGCACACTTGGACCTTGTGACAAACTCTGGCTTTGGACACAAGGTTGCAGTTTGTTTCGTGGACCAGGGCCCACGTGGCCTTCCACGAAAAGTAATTCATTTATCCGCTGGACCTCTCTTCTTTTTCTCACTCAGTTCAGGCCACCTTTTAGCTTGTAATACAGTTCAACAAAAGTTTGTTTCCTTCTGGTTACCAAAATTATGTACAGGTTTCCCTCTGCTGGGCTCAAACCTTTCAATCACAATTTATAGGGGTTCCCTTCCCCAAGCTTCAATCACACTTTCATAGGCTTCCCTCTGTCGGGCTCAAGACTCCTTTCACTTTCCTTCCACTGTCGAAGACCTTCCACACTGCAAGGCTTTCGCTCTTACCTTGGCATGACCACTCCAACCTTCTTTCATCAAACATCACTTTTTCTCTCCTACACTAATGCCTCTTGGTTACTGTAGTTTCACGCACAGTACTTATTTCAAAGTTCAAAGATATCTCTCACATCCATGTTTCCCGCTGCCGGGAACAAACCTAACAGTTCAAATACATCTCTCACATCCAGGTTTCCCTCTGCCAGGATCACACCTATCTCCATTTCTTTCTCGTCCCGCCACATCTACAGCATCAGACATTTCACAGAGACTTTTGATTGGGCAAACTTCTTTCTCCGGACCACTGTGTTACTTTGTATCTTTAATTTACAGTTCTTTTACAATGCTTTGCCTTGCGTCTTATCGGCACATGCGCAACCTTCATTCGTCAGATACTGTTGCCGTCAAGTTTCATTTAACACAGACTGGACTCTCATTGCTTTCATCAACTCACCGGCTGTGTTAATTCATTTTCTTCTTTCGCGGTTTTGATCCTGAAGTTAAGGCTGATACCCCAACCCTGCCGTTCACCCGAGAGGGTGGCTGGTATCCTTGAAACACAAAAGAGGTTTGTCTCTTCTCTCTAGTTGGGCTTCCTTGCGCAACCTTCAAGGCCCTTTGGAGGTAACGATCTCTCGCCGGGGTGTCCAAGGTTTCTTCGTACCTCAGTTCCGTCCCTCGGACTGTCACTCTGCTCCGCCTGGTTCGCCGTCGCCCTGGAAGAACTGCTCCTTCTCATGCACCGCCTTGTTCAGTGTGTCTCAGTGTTCCACCTTTTAACCATGTGGGGAGAGCAAATAGGTACCAGGTGTATGTAATTAAGATCAAGTGCCTGACCCCGCCAGATTGTATTAGTAGGACATGTCCAATGTATTGCATGGGTGGTACTCCTTTCAGCCTCAGACCTCCTCTTCCTCGGCTCAGTGTTTGTGTAGGAAAGGTGGGGGGATCTGGGAAGTTGGAATATCCTATAATATAGACTGGGACAGTGGTATTTGGAAAAGGGGATACCATGTCTTGCCATCGGGTATTCCTCCACCACGCCCCGAGGACCCCTCACCCAGGTGATCCTCCCACACTTGTGCACCCCGAGGGTCTGGATCCAAAAGCAATGGCCGTGCCCTGGCCACCTGAGTAAGGGATCCCCGGGGTTTAGGCAGTGAAACACCCTCTGGTTTTTCACACCAGCAAGAAATAAAATGTTTGGACATTTACTGTGCTGCACATGCCCCATAAGAAAGGAGAATAACTATGCAAAGGACTTACACTAGAGTAATGTCCACTTCCTGAATTTAAGGGAGATAAGAAACACGAGAACCAGAAAGAAAGTGCTCAAAACGAGATTTGGAGGGAGAAAAGAAACTGTTTCATATTACAATCGAGGTGGGGACAGAAATGAGGACCACATGTGTAGATGGAGAGTTAGAGATAGGCTGAAGATCCCCCTTTTTGTAGTGGAACCTTTTTGTCTCATAGCAGGTATCACCACAGGAATCAGCAAGTGAAAGGTAACAAAAGAAGAGCAGCAGAGAGAATTTACACAGAGTGAGGAAGATGGGGGAACCTAGAAAAGAGAAGAGGTGCACGTGGAGTGGCAGTGAGGATGACTTTTCAACTGGGAAGTTTTTCCCCATTTCCGTGGTAATTGACAGGTTTTATAATCAGAGTGGTCGCTTATTTCTTTCTTTTATGTTGGTCAGATTGCCCGGGGAGCTCTCCTGAAATAATCTGCATTCTTGAGATACACTTGCATATGGCACCTAGAAGGAGCCCTTAAACAGTGTCAGTCACAAATGTGGTGTATTGACAAAATGTTCTTTTATTCTGATCTTCCTCATGTGGTTGAACAATTCACCCCTAAAAAGAAATGCATCATGTTTATTTGTTACCAATTATTACAATCTCTTCTTTAAGACATCATGTGCTACTTTGCCAGGTGTACATGTCCTTGCTCCCTGGTCACTAACTAAAAGGAAGAGTTTGGCAGTAGATGTTTCCTCTTTTTCTATGTCGTTTGTTTCCTGGTTTTTATCAGGGCCGACGCTGTTGTCCTCTTACTGTTGAGATCCACTGTCATTCATCAGGTGCCTTTCATTTAGTATCTTCAAAGGTGAAGCAAAATAGGGTGCCCTTCAGTCACTCCCATTGATTGTTACGCTTTCAAGCGGATGTCATCCCCACTGTTCCTTTTTATGTGGGGGCATGCATGACAGGAGTCACAGCAGAAATGGTCATGTAAAGGGAGAAGGTCTAGGATGAATGTAATGGTTTGATGATGTGCCTTTAATTTAGGTGGATGTCATTTTATATATTATTTGTTCCTTGAGTTGGTGCCTCTTTTGTAAGCAAAAAGAGGTGGTTTTACAAGATGGGTGCTTCTGTTGACTAGTCACCACTTTTGTTGTATTATGTTCCGATCTTGAATGGTTGGGTTGAAAAAGGAGTGACCCCAACCAAGTATTCTGATTCTTTCTCCTTCGAAGCACTGCCCGGAAATGCTGTTCAATATTTTGTGTGGGTATCTCCATTATACACGCTTCTTTGAGCGGGTTGTGATATGTTTGGTACATTGTCTGTGATCTGAGCATTCTGCTGCAGTAAGCGTAACTGCCTGAAATGTAGTTGTCACTAAGTTGATTGCGGTGGAAGCTATGCAGTGTAGCAAAGAATTACTAGCAGTCATTGTTTTGCATGGTTTCATGTTTATTGATTGCTGGTCTTCATAGATAGTAAGGTCTAAGACATCGATTTTTCTTGATTTAATCATTCTGGCACATTTCAAGTGGTCTTTGATTAAGTTTAGCCCTTTGTGGAACTCTGCAGCTTCTGCAGGGGATATATACCATTTCCCCAGGATATCATGAACGTGGTGTTTCCAGGCTGCAATGTAGTGACCATTGGTGCTGTGATAAAGAAGTAATCCCTGAAACCATTGGACATACAGGTGGGCAATTCTGGGAGTATCTTTGATTTAATGGAAGATTGTCCCATTGAATGGGAAAATGTTTGGTGCGAGTGTACTTTCAATACAAAAAGGACTACGTGTATGGGGACTCTGAGGCAGGCCTTTGAATTACCCAATAAGTGGCTACTGATCTGTATGGATTCCTTATGGGAAATTTGTGGATAGAGTGATTTGATGTCTAAACATTTGGGGAAATGTTATCCTTCTTTCAAAGACATCCCTTTGAAGGTGTTCAATTTTCTGTGTAGTGTCTCTTAGGAAAGATTTAATCTGTGGGGGGCTTCTGTTAAAAATGAGATCTATACATTATGATAATAGTTTGAGGACTGTGTGTTCCTACAATGAATAGGTCCAGACAGAGTTTTTTGTTCTTATGTATTTGAGTAAAGATAGATACATTGGGCATCTTTATTTGCTGTGGAGTGAGATAGTCCCTCTCATGTTTAGAAATCCATCCTACCATAATGATTTTATTACCTGGATTTTGATCTGCTTCCACGTAGATGCACTGCCTTCTTGCCTGGAGACTTCGTAGTTCATTTGGTCTTTTAATTGCCTTTTGTATTCCTCCGTGTAGCATTGCCAGTCTCGTATAACTGTTCAACCCTCTTTATTTGTAGCTCGAATCACAATTTCCTGAGTTGTTAACTAATAACCTAATGGCATCTAGGTTAGTCCTGGATGTATTGCAGAAAATTCTAATTTATTTCCATGTCCTCAAAGGTTCTTGATTCAGGAGTGGCTGCATGTGAGGGGATGCAGGGCTTAGATGGAATTCTTGGTTGTGAGGTGTTTTATCAGATTTCCTGGATAAAGGCCTGGAATTCCATCCACAGGGTGAATTTGTCATGTTTATTAAGTTCCACAAATCCTAATCCTTTTTCTCCTTTTTCTAGTACTTACAATTCTGTATTGAATGGTATGTAGCTGCACAGATTTCCCACCAGTTTTTCCTGCTTGGTGATGCAGTTTGTTTTTTGCCCCATTCCAAGTTGTTTTCTCTGCCTTGGCTTAAAAAAGACTGGTTGTGGTTTCTAAAATTTCATGTTTCCTTGTTCAATCATTGCTGATACTAGAGTTTCAGGGATATATATCCTCACTCACACCGTGACTTCATTACAAGTTTCTGTATTGACTTCACTTTAGGTATAGTAAGCTCTTATAAGTGTATCCTTTGTTTTTTTTTTGGTGTTTGAGGGTTGGAAAATTGCTCTTCAAAATGCTACCCTTCCAGGAAACTGGTCTATGTGCTCTCATGTTTAAAGATTGCTATACTGTTTTTTCATTTGCATATCGCTGTGGCGTTTATCTCTTTGAGCATGCATTTGCAATGGTCTGGCAGGGACTTTTTTTAAATCATTTATTCTAGTTTATTGAGATCCTCTAGCAATTTGCTTGACATTTCTTTAGAGATTTCTATCATTACAACCATCCAGTCACAGCCACAGTAGTTGATGAAGTACCTCAGCTTCACCGTGAATGTTAGGTGGTCTAGAAAAAGGCAAGGCTTTTTTCAAATAGCCCCTCTTGTAAACTGTTATTGTGTAGATACTGGGGCATAATTGATCCTCGTAATTCAGCCCGTATTAGCCGCTTCATCCCCGTTCAAGATGTTGGTGACCTATGAGCCAAAACAATGATAATAGTGTAAGCACTGGAAGGGGGAATCAAACTATGATTGTCTGGCCACAGTTGATTGGGCATTTCCTAGATGTGTTTCCTATCTACATGCCTACCTGCTCAACCAGAACAATGGACACCTGAATTCCTTTCTGCATGACAGTGCTTCTACATCACACCCTTTCTTGTCTAATGAACACATTCACTGGAGTCCCATGAAATTCTGTTTGCCCTGACTTTATATGTTAAGGACCGGTACGTTTACCCGAAAAAAGCAGTAAATAAAAAGTATACAAAACTCGTAAATAAATAATAAAAAATAAAAACAAAATACAGTACACTCATTATCATTTACTGTTCACACTGACAAAATATCATTGGTACAGCAAATCGAAACCTGGGTCTCAATTGACTGAGGGGTTCACGCGGATTGAACCATGGTTCCTAATTGATTGCAGGCACTCCAGGTAGGTCCTTAACCACATATCCACCAACATTACAGACAGCAATGAACTCTAAAATACTCAGTGCTTCAGCCACATTAAATGACAAAGAGCCACCTAGTTGCAAATTAATAAACAGCGTCTTGGAAGCCACTGCTAGGCTCGTATGGAAAGTAAATTGGGCCCAAAATAGTGGTGAACTATGTTGGTGAGATGGCTGATTCAGCAGATAAAAAATAGTGGCATGTGGAGATGAATCTCTAAAGTACAGCACCAGCAGAATATGCTCTTAACATTCCTAATGGCATAGATGTAACCCCCCTTCTGCAATCCGAATCTTCCAGGCTACACTAGTATCTCCCCTCGTACCAGAGGGCCTGGGAGCTTTCAGAGATTTTGCACAGCTTCCTATACCGGAGGTGAATGCTACGGAATGCACGTAGACAGCACCCAGATACATACAAATCAAAATACCTTTAGAGTTATGCTAACCTGGTGCAAACCTTTTAAAGAGGCTCAGTGTTATGTTTTGTATGTTTTGCATACTTACATGATATTCTGGTTATAGTTATACTCTGCAGAATGTTCCCATTATGAGCTATTAACATTCTGTATTATGTTGTGTTGACATTCTAATCTGGGTTCTGGAGTCCTGGAGCTCAGACAGTTGGTTGAGGTTTCCCCTGCAGCTGAGTCTGCTGCCTGTTCCCTAGAATTTAAATAAATCCTTTTTACCCATATTTCATTGTCTTCATCTTTCAACACTGGTGACAAGGATATTGTGCACAGCGGGACTTCCTGAGCGCCGCTGCCGCGCTCCCGTGCTCCACACGTGGTTGCCGCTGCTTTTTCGCTGTGTCCCGGCCCCAACGTGAGAGCCCTGGAATTGGAGAGGGCGCTGAGAGCTCCGAGCGCCGTGCAGCCCCAATCAGGCAGCAGACACTGTGGCCCCCGCCTGGTGACAGGCCACCGGTGGGTGCCGTACGGGCGGGGGAGGAGCCAGCATTAGGTCTTTTGTGCTTGCGCGCCCCAGTCGGCGCACGTTTGGACTCGCACGCACTATCGTTTGGTGTGGCCTAGTGAAGAACAGGCCATTGGACACTAGAGCTCACGCGCCCACGTCATTTAATCTGTGGGCCGTGCGGCTCAACTTTTCAAAGTAAACACACTCACGCGCATGCCCAGTGTTGAGCGCTTGAGGATCTGAAACGTACCCCTGCACGTCATACGCTGCGTGTGGGCTGGCCAGCAGGGAGGATAAACAAGTGATTGGGGTTACTAGGCAACCACACTAACATCACTCTTACTCTGGAATTCTTCATTGTATAGTCATAAGACTTTCTACAGTCTCTTCATTCCTCATTGTTTCTGCAACTTAATAATGCCACATTGTTAAGTCATAAAGCTACACCAGCCCGTGCATTTACCTGGACATTCCAGGTCTGAATCCTCAATATACATCACTTAGGTGTTCTTCTTAAGCATTAAAGAAGATTTATAAAGCACATTGGACCCATTCCTCCACATAGTACTGCAATATAACCATGGCCGCAGCAATTCCTCCACCTGCACCGTTTCTCAACGAACCAGGCCGCCCCCCCCCAATAAGATGGGACAGATGGATTTGCATGTTTGAAAACTATATAGTAGCCATTGCGGGAGACAGATATAGTGCGACTAGGAGAAAGGCACTTCTTCTTTACAATTTGGGTCCTGAGGGGTGCATTGTGTTTGATGGTCTCGCACCAGGTACAGAAGAAGGAGCAGACGATGTTGATGAATATCTGTTAGCCATCAAGAAGATCGAGGACCACTTTGAACCCAAGAAAAATGTGACGTTCGAGAGACACAGATTTTTCCAACGTGCCCAGGACAGCTCTGAGTCTGTGGAATCAAATGTAGCATCCTTAAGGACCTTGAGCCACACATGTGACTTCAGTGAGTTGACGGAATCCCTCATAAGGGACCAATTAGTAGGATGCACCAATAGCCTCAGTGTCCAAGAAAAACTACTTGCAAAAGACGTTACTTTGGAACAAGCCATAGAACTTACCTGCAGTATAGAACAAACCTCTCATTATATGAGGGAAATGACGATAGACAAACAAGTTTCACAAGGCTTTACACAAAGTGTGTGTGCAATGGCACCAAGGAAAAAGCCTGCGTCCAAAAGAGATTGGTGGAATCAAAAGTGTTCCAAGTACGGCAGTCTTAAGCACTCATCCAACAATCCTACATGCCCAGCTAGATTCGCGGACTGCTTCAAATGCAAGCGTAAAGGACATTTCGCCAATACGTGTAAAGATTTTTCTATAAATTCAGTAGATCAGAGAAAACAAAGCAGCCAAATGCCTAGTCAGCCCGTTGCCAGAACATTAGAAGGTCCGCCTATCCAAGAAGGAAATGGCAAACATATTTTTCACATCTATGCTGTTTCGGGCGAGCACAAAGGTCCTGTCGACAATTTTTTTGTTGATGGATGTCCTCTAAAAATGAAAGTAGATTCAGCTTCTCCTTGGACCATAATTTCTGAAGAAACATTCAAAAATATTCTGGGTAAGGATCCCAAAATTCTAGTCCCTGCCAAAGTCCAACCTTGCGGATACGGATAATCCACCATTGTACTGATTGCTGAATTTCAAGGACAGGTGTCATATAAGGGCAGGGAGTGCATGGCAGAGATATTAGTGGCGAAAAGGGGGCCATCACTGCTTGGCTGGGATGAACAAAGGAAGCTGGGGGTTCGCATCCAGGCGAGTGCTACAAATCCTATATGAATTGCAGAAGTAGAAGATAAGTGGTCAAAGGAATTTCCAGAAGTCTTCACTCCAAAGTTAGGAAAGCTAATGAATTTTGAACATGATATCAAACTGAAATGGAGACCCTAACCTGTTGTGCACAAAATGAGGCCAGTTCCCCTGAAGTTGCGACAGCAGCTTCATGATAAACTTGATGACTTAATTCAAAAGGGTGTCATTGAGCGTATTGAGGGCTGAGTGGCTTTCCCCGATGGTACTCGTCACCAAGAGCAATGGAAATTTAAGACTTTGTGTAGACCTCAGGGACCTCAACAAAAATATAGAGACAACCATTACCCGTCATAGCCGACACATTGGCAACCTTGGGGAAGCATAGCTGGTTCTCAGTGATTGACTTATCGGCCGCTTACCATCAGGTGCCTCTGTATAAAAACTGTCAGCATGTTACAGCCTTTGTCACACCTGAGGGCACTTTCAAGTATTTACGCATGCCCTTCGGTTTGGCATCTGCTGCCTCAGTTTTCCAAAGAATTATGGAGGAAGTACTAAGAGGTCTTGATAAAGTTGCAGTATTCCAGGATGGTATCCTAGTTTATGCCGATTCTGAGAGTGAGCATGATTGTATCTTGAGACGCGTGTTACAGAGACTGAGAGAGTCTGGCCTCACTGTGCAGAGGAAGAAATGTAGAATTGGTGTCAGGGAGGTTGAATATCTTGGGCACAAAGTTTCTGGTAATGGAGTGTCACCCAAGGACAGTCTAGTTGAGAACATTTGTAAAGTGCCAGTACCTATAGATAAGGACCAACTCAGATCATTAATGGGGATGGCTGAATTTTACCACATATTTGTTGATAAATTCACCACCATCTCGGCACCCTTAAGGAATTTATAAAAAAAAGGCGTACATTTCAAATGGTCTAAAGATTGCCAACTAGCTTTCACAGCTATAAAAGAAGGGATCTCCAAGGCTCCTTCATTAGGTGGTTTTGTAAGTGGGAGGAAGACCGTTCTTATGGTAGATGCCAGTCTTGCAGGTTTGGGTGCTTCGTTGTGTCAGACAGATTCAGGAAAAGAATTACATGTAATAGCATTTGCCTCCAGACCATTGTGGAGAGCCGAGAGTAATTACTCAGTGATAGGAAGAGAGGCTTTAGCGGTATTTTGGGCCAAGCTACATTTAAAAAAAATTCTTTGGGACAAGAATTCCATGTTAAGTCTGATCACAAGCCTTTGGTGCAACAAATAAGCAGCAATGATTGGGCTAAAGGTTCCCCAAGAATGGTAGGGTAACAGAGATACAATTCCCGGCAAAGATAACGTAGTGGCTCACTGTTTATCTAGGCTTCCCGTAGAAAGTGTGGAAGACTCATCTGGAATGGTTAAGGAGGAAGACATGACCATCTCAGATGTTGCAGGGTGTGCTGTAAACAAAGATGAATGGCTAGAAGCAGACCAAGGAGACACAATTGTGTCTAAAATAAAGGAATGGACAAAAGAGGGATGGACCAACAAAGACGTGTTGGACAGGAGTTTTCATCGTTATTATGAAGTCAAATCAGAGCTAATTCTGTCAGTGGATGGTGTTAAATTAAGGAGGGGCTCCAAAATTGTTCCTCCTTCGAATATTAGACTTCGTTTAGTTGATTTAGCTCATCAGGGTCATGTAGGCATGAGTGGTACCAAAAGACTACTGAGACAATCTTTTTGGTGGCCCGGTGTGGACAGTGAGGTTGAGAAGAGAGTTTGTGTGTGTGGGGAGTGTGTGTGGGCAGATAAAGGTATGGTGGTCAGGGAGTTTCCCCTCAGCCCTGTTCAAGTTCCCAGAGAACGATGGAAAAACTTGCTGTGGACATAATGGGTTCCATTCAAGGACTAGGTGATGGGTTTAAATTCTTGGTGGTGTTAGTAAACTATCACTCCAAGTGGCTGGAATGGAGGGCTTTAAGAGAAGCCACTACTAATGAGATGATCACATTCTTTGAAGATATTTTCTTTAGAGAAGGATTTCCCACTGAAATTGTCACTGATAATGGGGTGCAATTCTGCTCAGGCAAAATGCGGGAGTTCCTAAAACGGTTTGGCATCAAACACTTACGCACTGCATTACATCATCCAAGGGCAAATAGCTTAGTGGAAAGGGCTAACAGGTTTATTAAAGGAGGAATACATTTAGCACTACACTCTGGTCTAGAGTGGACTGAGGTGTCAAAGGAAATGGTTTGGAGATACCGCACGACACCCCATTCAATCACTAAGATCTCACCTTTTGTATCTTTAAAGGGCCACCAACCTGCCACAAAATTGTGCCCAGGATGGTTGGATGTTGCCAGGTGCGTTAAGGTAAATAGTGAAGAAGTGATGAAATTAATTGCTGATGCCCAAAATGAATACAGACAAAGATTTGATTCCACTTTTAAAGTCAAAGAGGTGGAGTACGAAGTAGGGGATTTGGTATTAATTAAGAATCCCCGTTTTGGGTCTAAATGTTTGGAAAGTAGTTTTCTAAGACCAAAAAAGATTGCTGCAATACATGGAAGTGTGGTAATACTTGAGGGTGGTGAGTGCTGGTCGAAAGCAAAATGAGTTAAGAGTTCTAATGTTTCTGTTTATGAAGAGATGGTTGTGGGCAAAGAGGGTGCTGATGTCAACGAAGATTTGAGTGTGGAGTCACTGCAACAAAATGAGGAGGGTGTTGAAAATCAAGACACTAGCACTAAGATTTAAATATCCAAAAAAAGGATAAGGAAAACACACAATCGTCTCAAAGATTTCTACCTTGAATAATGCTGTTAATGTTCTCTGTATATAAGGAGCGAGATGTGTTATGTTTTGCATACATACATGATATTCTGGTTATAGTTATACTCTGCAAGATGTTCCCATTGTGAGCTATTAACATTCTGTATTACGTTGTGTTGACATTCTAATCTGGGTTCTGGAGTCCTGGAGCTCAGACAGTTGGTTGGTCGGCTGTGTCTGCTGCTGTTCCCTAGAATTTAAATAAATCCTTTTTACCCATATTCCAGTGTCTTCATCTTTCAACGCTAAGGCCTTTATTCCGGTGTTTTGTCTTTTCAGACAGCATCTTCCCGTAACACAAGATCTAACAGTACCTTTCCAGATCTAAAACCCTCACCATCTTACTAGCATATTTCTCCATTAGTACCGACAGCAATCTCCCTGTGGAATGACAACACAAGTATCAAAGATTATTATGCTGAGTGTCAGGAAGGAGCTTGATCATTCCTTAAAGAATTTTTTAGATGATTTGTCACCTCAGATGTACCGTTACCTCATGTAACTATTACCCCGAGATTTTATTAATGTAATTCTATCCTTGGTTTTCTATTTTGAACATTATTAAATTCCATGTTATATCCTCTTGATTGTGTCAGTCGCTTGCTCGATCTCTGTCTATGTGCTCTGTTTTGGGTGATTCTGTTGCCACTTTAGGAACATCCCATTCCCTTTTCACCATTCTGTCAGATACTGCACTTTTTCAATCCACATTGATGTGGGCAGTGCTCTCTTCATCCCACTGAATATTGTTAGGTATTGCTGATTAATTGCTGTTAATTTCCCTAATTCACTTTCTATCTCATCCATTAAAGGATCATGCACAGACGCTGTAAATAATGGTACTTTCATTTAAAAGTACTGACGTGTATTCTTTAGAGGTTTCTATACTCCCTAACAACTAGGTCCACACTCCCTCCACTCCGCACCTAACCAGAGACTGGGCGACCTGCCCCCATCCTGTTTCCTCCCCTCATTGCTTGTAGATCCCTTGCTGCCAAATTGTTCCCCGCTCCCTTGTATTGATCCCTTATGATCCATGTAATCTGCCCGTTATTACCTCCCTCCCCATTCCCATTGAGCCCTACGGGGGCTGAAATGGGAATGGGTTCCTGCAAGGAGGAATTGTCGGAGTAACCCGGTAAGTCCCCATTGCAGGAACCCAGTAATGGAGCCCGGAATGCAGGCAGCCATGGAGCTAATAGCTCCATGGCTGCCTCCATTCTCATAATGAGGCCCTCTCTTTTTGATGCACCAGTCCTTACTTACTTCATTAACAGTGACTGGCTTCTGGTTTCGGCATGGACGTCCATCCCATATGGACTGGGTACAAGCTTTACCTTCACATTAATTTCAAAGCATAAAATTACATTTGCTACTCGGACTGAAGGCTAGAGTGTTCAGTGTGTCTGACCTAGGCGTGAGTGCTTCGGAGCACTAAGACCCCCATCCTGACTTTGTCCTTGGTCCAAAGGCTGGTACTTCAAGGTGTAACCCTTCCCTTTCCTCCAGAGTGTGCCTCCCTATCTTCTTGAGTGTTGCAGCTCTCGGGAGCCCTTTCTTCGCCTCTAGGTCCTGTTATGTTTTTAGTATGGCTCATGTTGGAAGGGAAAGCAGTCTACGCTACAGCTTCTACCAGCTTTTCCTTTATAGTTGTGTGGCATCCTTGCTTATGCCTTTGCAGTAATTGTTCTTAGGCATTTCTCTTTGGGGTGCATATTCTTTCCTGTTGACTATGTTATTCTTTTCTTTGTTTATTCCATTATTTCTTTATTTTCCCCTCTTCATGTTTACATGTTGTGTGCTTTCTTTTTACACTATAAGATGTTTCTTTTTCTGCTGGTTGGAACTAGATGTCCAGTGATTCCTGAAGATTTCCGGAGACTTAATGAGCAAGTGGAACTTTCCATCGCTGTCCTAGTTGATAATGGCATTATTGTTAAATCTATGACATATTGCCTTTGCAGTCTGCGGGTAGAATCACTAGACAAGAGGCCTTAACAGTCAAATAAATATTTTAAAAACCACAATTTATTTATTTATTTGGATAGTATACATATGGCTGTCAAGCCTTGTATATACAACATAAAAAATCACATTATAAAAACAGTATAAAAGTTAAACAAATGCAGATTGAAAACCGCAATTTACATTCATAATTCCAGAGAACATTAAGGGCTACTATTTAAGCCAGTAAGGGTACATGCGACGTGCGGGTTGTATGATCACAGTAAGACATACACTTGACTTTCTCATTTACAGTAGTACAAGGCATTGTAGGACACGAGCAATCGCAATTATGTGTACTAACAGCTAATTGGAGGTGTCCCCCCTTTCATTCTTTAACAACAGAATGCAAGGTGAAGAATAAGCATTCACAAACGCACCACAATTGGTTTTTTGGAACCAATTTAAGCATTCCCCAGGAATGGTATATGAAACCCCACAAATCCACAGGACATCGATGTTACACAGGCAACCTGTTTCTGAAACTTTCGAATGACCACTCAGGCAATTCTGGTTGGGGCTTCGAATTATGTTGGTTTATCAAAGCAGAGGATCCACTGTGTTTGAGGGTTCAAAGAGGGACACTATTTGTAGAGCGGAATAACTTTGAAGCTGGGTTCACATCCCTTAGAGTAGTAATAATGTGCTTTAAGCGAGAGACTTATCTCAGCCGCAGACCTCTGAATGGTGTGCACGCATGTCAGAGGATTTCATAGGTTTCTCGTGCCACCATGAGGCCATTTCAGATCTTTTGTTACCAAAACAGTAATTCTAGCTCTCGGTCTTGACAGTTCACGTAGTCATATCATATTACCGCACACATATTGACCAATCGTCGCAGAAACATCTTTCAAGTATAGAACACTAGTGTATATTAACACATGGTCTTTACTATAGCAAGAGTGTGATGTGACACATACAGACTAGGTTCAAAGAGTACCTCAAGGCTGCGAACGATAGCGCCATTACTTGCTACCCCAGGCCTAGCCAATATTCTGACCACATAATCTCATCTGGTCATAATTATGCTTAAAACATTTTAGATGTATATGTTTATTTATTTAACTCTTTACATAGAATAAACATAACTTGATGGTGATTGCTTGCTTTGCATTGGGATTATTGAAACTGAAAGTGGAGGGATGGCACTACAACGTATGCGAGGAAAGGTGACGTGCAGGCATATGTCAGTAGTGCGAGTGCTCCAAAGAGAATTCAGAAATAAGGTTTGGGAACTTGTGCACATTTCTTTTAGTGAAAGATGTCCAGAAAAGTCTCTTTAGCTGTGGGTGGAAATGGCACCGGCCAAAAGGTTATTTGAGAAGTAGGATTCAGGTCTGTGTTTGAGTTAAAGGTGGACTTTGGGTGTTAGCAAGTAGAGGTCAATTTGTAAATTTTCATAAGGGTAAAATTGACAAAACTCATGTAACTGGATACTAAGCAAGTTGTTGCATGACAAA
This sequence comes from Ambystoma mexicanum, assembly GCF_040938575.1. Lineage (NCBI taxonomy): Eukaryota > Metazoa > Chordata > Amphibia > Caudata > Ambystomatidae > Ambystoma > Ambystoma mexicanum. The sequence goes on from NC_090923.1 coordinate 838,212,302, forward strand.
TTGGGACTCAGGGATAGATGGAAGGCCAGATTAAGCAAGTGAGCAGTCCAGCAAGAACAGGGTTGAGGTAGCCAGGTTGGTCAATTATGATGGATTGTAGTGCTTGTTATAAGAAGGTCTAATGGAAATTGGTGGGACAATCAGATAATGTCAAAGTGGTTTTTAAAACTGAGAAAACACTTGAAGAAACTAAACAAAAACAAAAAGAAAACTGAGAAAACCATGAAGACTGAATCAAAGTGATTTGCCTGAGGTGGGAGAAGGAGCTAGGTGACTCTTTAAGAGAAAGGATTGCTACTGCATCCTGAATCTCTAAATGGAAACTAAGACCACCTTTACGGGAGGAATGTAAGCAAACTGGAAGGCATCCAGTTGTAAGACAGACCATCAGTCAATATCTGTTGGTAGCTAAGGATTATTTGAGATAGAGCTAAGCACCATTAGCATACGGACGGAGAGACACACTCCAATGACATACAATACATTGCCTAACAGTTCCTTCTAGCCAAGATCTCTGTTTTCAGACACTCCAACATGGGCATTAGAAAACAAGTGTAAAATGTATCACTATGAAAGATTAGCTTCTCTGGGCTGTGTCCACCCCCTCTCCTATGTCCTTCTCTTTGAGGGGATTTTTTCAAAAATGCTTCGAAACTCTCCACTTGACTCATTTTTGAAAACATTCTTTGGAGGATTGAAGTACTCTTTCTGTCCCATTGGATTTACGCCCAGCATTTTGCTGGTGGGCGAGAGTGTGTGAGAGAGTGTGCATGCATGTGTTTGTGTGTGTATGTGGATGTTTGTGTGTGTGTGTGAAGTTGGTCCTAAGGGTGGCGTGATAGTAATTATGCTAAGGGGAACATTACTGTCGGGTGGGAGTGTGGGAAGGGAGTATACAATTCCTAGCACTAGCCTAGTAAACACTTCTAGTTTGTATCAAAGTGTTAAGGTGCCAGTGTCTGTCACAGGGTGAAGTTCATTATGATTGTGCCTTGGAATACAAGCAGTTCATTCTAGGGGTATTGCTCAATTGTTCCTGGTGCCGCCATCTGGTTTTTACCCTCTAACCCTATCTTTCAGGCTGGTTCAGTTCGAATTTCACTTAGCTCAGCAGTCTTTCTGTGCAGACACTCTGTCCTCTGTGGTTTCTGCCACAGCCCTTGCCTGGGGACTGCTCACTGGGCCGCCTGCCAAATTCAATGTTTATCACAGGGTTTGGCGGCATGCTCCTCTGGAGGCCTACAAACAGAATCTATTATACTCTCTTCCTGCTTATTAACAGCTATGCTCGATTGTGGTGCATTCATTTACATGCTAACAGAAAGACAGACCTCTAATTGCACATTTACAGGTTAGACTAGAGGCATGGTTTATGCGCTTCCTGAAATATGTCAATCGGAGGGCCCTGCTAAGTGCTCTGAATTAACAATTGTGCAATCGAGGCACAGGGGCTTAAGTAAGTTGCCCATGATCACTCTGTTGAAGCATTTAAGAACTTGTAGTTTAAGAGATTTAATTAAATCCCCTAAAACTGAATTTTCAATGCTCAATAGTTCTTTATCTTCCTTTCTGTCCATTAATTACTGCACTCTATCCTTTAATGTTCACATCTACACTTCTGCTTTCACTTGCTTGTACTATTGTTTACCTCGTTGGATTATCAACCTGTTTCCTTCTTTCGATTTTGGTGCCGTCATTCAAGCCTTTTTAATATCTAGATTGGATCACGGTATTGGGCTTTTGCATGGCCTATCTTCTTATTCTAACTCATCTCTTATAGATATTCTTGTCGCTGTGGCCAGTTTGTTGGTGGGTGCCAGGAAGTCTCATACTGCACTGGCTTTCTCTCCATTATCAGAATATATTTAAGAAGTGTTTTCACTACCAGCAAGGTCCTTAGCCCGAAGGAACCCTCCTATAATTCAGAGAAGTTGACACTTGCAAGTGGTTTCTACTCCACAAACAGCAAAGACTGTCTAAGCTAGCTCCCAAATTTCCAGTAGTCTGTTACTGTGATGTTGCATCCTCAGTGGCAGCCCTAAACATTTGAAATCCTTGATCTATTGATGTTACGGTCATTCCATCCTTTCCTGCCGTTTGTCAACCTAGGCACATAATGGCAGCACCTGGCCATGTGAGCACATGCCAAGTCTTCTCACGCAGCCAGATCTTTTCTGGGTATCTGATGACAATACATACCTTAAAATGAATATATTCTCTCTTGCTTTCACCCCCTGACATCTTGTATTTCATTACTGTAATTTATTTTTCCTAGATCGCTAAACTGTTTATAATGTATTTTTATTCCCTATTCCTCTTTTCATTGTGTGTTTTTATTTCATCATCGTAGTATACGCTTGTACAGAACGCCCTGTGACTTTCTGGTTTTGGTTGAGCTACATTCACTTTTAGAAATGATAATTGTTTTGTAAAAATTGCTACATTTGTTTAACAAATATTTATAATCACTTCAGCCTTGCAGATATGCTCACATCATGCTCAAGGTTGCTGCCAAACACTACAGTGAGGTATTGTAGAATTCTCTCTGTTCGCCTCTCTTGTACCATCAAGTCTATTTCCCTGTTGTGTTCAGCTTTCCCATACTTTTCCCTGAAAAACACGCGTAAACTTTGCCCAAAAAAGGCACTGCTAGCATTCTATAAATAGAAGTAAAAAATGTATCGGCATGCACTTTGACACCCTTCTTATCTGAGGAAGCTTGCATTGAGATCTTTATGTATTTTTAGTTTACAGTTTTATACTAAACGCATCAGATCACCAAACAACACGATAAAATACAAACATAATTAAACAAAAATTCAAACAAACCACATAATATTCAAACTATAAACTTATAAAAATGAAAAGCAAAATGGTGCAACCCCTTCTATCCGACGTTAATTAGTAACAAAATACACCGAAATTAACTTACCTGGCATTTCACAAACAAATGATCAGTTGTCATCTAAAAATCATTAAGATGGTACTCGAAGGTCATAATCTTTGGAATTAGCCAAGAAAATGACCGATTCAGAGTTTAATGCATTTGAAAACTTTGATGATTCCACTAACACAGAGATGTTACTACTGGAGTTCCTACTCCCATCAAATACAGTCTATGATTCAAATTGTTAATTGAAAATGTATTGAATTATAATATGAAGTAGTAATATTGGGTTTGAACCAGTTATTCTCTCTTGATTTCATTGTTCAAAATATTTTTATTTAAATACTGCATTTTCTTTTCTTCAGTAGTATTTGTTCTGACAAAGAGATACAATAATTGGATTTATACCAAACCTGGGCATACTTTACTATTACTATTTAGAACATTCCACATTGTTTTATATGTAAATGGCTCACCTGGAGATTCCTTTTGAAGAGATTGGTAAAATTGTTGCAAGGTGTTGGTGTCCGTAAACAACGCTGGTGCCATTTTGTACTCCTATTATAGTAAAGTCCCCTTCATTGAAACTAAGAAATGACTGACTGGTCTTTAATGTTTTGGCAATATTGGTATGTTCTTTCATTGTTGGTAATCATTGAATCTGACATGTTGGCAGTTACTTATCCAGCAGTTATTAATGATTTAGACATAACTATATGCATGATTTATATAGTTAATCTAAAATATCTGATACTGACAATATTTGGTGCCTGAAAAGATGAAATACTGGCAGGCAACAAAGTCTTCGTGCCTAGCACTCTACAATCTGTAAAATACAATTAAAAGGCAACTCTTATTGTTTTTAGAACATTTTCAGTATTCATCTACTGAGCCATGAAACAACAGATATTGTCTCACTTAACCTGTATTATTTTAGGATATGCAATGTTGGCAATGAGCACCTTGTACCAGGCCTCAAAATGCTACTAAGTGATTTTCCCGATTTATTTTATCCACCGACATTCATGATCGATTTAGAAAGAGAATAAATTCAGTTATTCAGTCTTTCTAAATCGATCATACAAGACCTATTCACCCACCCCCTAGCCATAGCCAAACCCCAACCCCCACTTACCTCCCCTCTAACTTACCTTACTGTCTGCGATGCTCCTTTCCTCACAGTGTGTCCGCATTCTTTGGAGGACAGCTGCTCCCTGTGACGCACCTGAGTAGTCACAGGTGTGGCCAGGCGAGGGAAGTCGCAGTGCAGAAATTAGGTGTTATTTTGTCTGTGTGTTTGTGAGTGACTGTCTTTGTGAAAGAGGAGGGGGGATGTTTGCGGTGGGGAAGTGTGGGTGGCTGGATAAGGTACAATATTTCTCAGAGAGAAGTAAAAATCCTGCAAGCTTTGGGTTTTGCCTCAAATAGTGGTTGGATATCCATGACTCAATGAGCATCAACAATATCTTCAAAGACTTCTTTTATGAAAGTCTGTAGTGCCTTAAATTTAGTTGAGTTTCGTCTACATAGTTTTTGCTGGTAATATATTATTAATTTCCCAGCTCCTCATGCTGCTCCACATGCAAAGTGTAGACCACTGGAAATTGGAGGACGAGTTTGATGCCTACGGATTCCATAAGAGCATCTTGACAGTGTCTGATTACTTTGATTTCATAATTATTTGAAAATACGTCAAACCAATCCATACATCAGCCACCATTTAAGCGATGATACCCTCGTCGGTGAGCTTCACAGCAAATAATGGCCAAAGTTACAGTCCTGAGTGAAGCCCGCCAGGTGAAGGTCACAGACAAGGGTATTATGGCTATTAGCACCCGAGGCTGGTCCCTGCGGTGCTAAGGGTGTTTTTTTTAAAGAAAACGAAGGTCAAACATGGCAATGGAAAAGGGGCCTTGCAAGGGAACCTCTCTTCCATTTCTATGATGTTGGTAAGGCAGAGCTGGGGATGCTAAGCAAGAAGATGGGACAGCAGAGGCGCAATTCAATGAAGAGGTAAGGAGGTACTATTGAGAGGCAGTGACAGCAGGGTGGCATCAGGGAAAGGTGGCTTGGCCATGGCAAGGAAAAAATATGGAGGTTAAGGGCAGAGGGGGCACCCGCCGTCAGGAGTGTATGCAGGCTTATACCAGAAAATTCAGACCACATTCCTGTAATCTTGATTTGCTGGCACATTCTACCTGGGTGGTAATGCCCATTCATCCTCTCAAAATGAAAGTGAAAATCTCATCATCAATGGTGTTGAATGCTGTGGGAGAATTGAGAAGAACCATCAACAAGACCCCACCATTATTAACAATGCAAAGATCTTCACTAAATACTTGGTACTAAAGCCTTGAAGAGATTGAACAGGTGCCCGGCAGTGAGGGAACTTTTGTGCAACCTATACCAGCACAACAAACCCCCCAATCACCATTAAAAGCAGGTGGGTGACTAGCATAACATCATGTCCTATGGAAGTGTATAAGGAATCATGAGAACAATGTGTATGTTCTGTTCTCTCCTTTACACGCCCCTTAATGAAGAATGTTTGGGAGGGATATTTTTTACCAGAATATTATTTTTCCTGAATATACAATTCATTTAATGTGAGTTCAACAGTGGCAGATTACTTGAATTGGTGGTCTTCTTTAATAGTAAAACGATCTATTTCTCGTTGACCCTATGAGACCACATCTTGTCCCTCTTATTAATTAGAACCCCTATAGAAGGTTCACATTGTATGACACAGTGGAAAAGGAACCCATTTCTGTTAATACTTAGTCAGAGTGGCTACCACCAGCTACATCTCGCAAGGAAAAACAAACTATCCCTCCATGTGGTGTATTACATTGCCAAACTGTCACTGAAACATTGTGGTATAATTCTACAAACATTGTGCGAAGGTGTGCAGACTAGTTCATTCACATTACATGTGATGGACGTGTGTAGACAGAGGTTTCCCTCTATGATTATAGGTTTCATACGCACATTTACAGATGGTGTCCCGTATGTACGATATGGTGACCTAAGCGATTCGGAAGATGCCATGTGATCAGGATCTATGGCATGGACTGAGGTCATTGTACGTCCTGTGTCAGACATTCAGAGAAGAAATACATCACAATGAGCAGTCGTGGTCGAAGTGCCTAAACAAAATAGACGTGTTGCAAGCTATTGCACCAAAAAAGGTAAGAGGGGATTAAAGGGAGCTTCTATGGGCAATTGAAATCAGAAAGAGGGAGGGAGATGAAGCCTGACAGGGCACTAACGTTGGGTGCTTTCCAGCCCGCTCAATTAAAGTATATGCATCACGTTCAAAATGAGAAAAAACAATCATGTTAAGTGAGAAATAAATGATGTAAGTTAATGAAATTTGAGACACTGAGAACAAATGAGGAGCAGCAGTTTTTCTGGGTGGTAATTTAGATTCAGCATGTTTTTTTCCCCATATACAAAGAAATGTAACTATGAATCACCCTGAATTATTCGCAAAATGAAGGAAGCAAATAATACTCCAGGTGTATGCTGATCTTAAGGGAATATATACAGTTAAAACATACATTCTTTTTTCTTTTCGCTCATGAAGAATGCGACTATAAATCAATTGTTATTTGTCGCTGAAATCGGTCGATCCTAAGAGGGGATATCGTTATGTGGTAAGATACCCCACTCTCTTGAGAAGGCTGGTCATCTGCTTCCTCTTTTTAAAAATGTAGGAAGTTTTCCTATTTCAGGAACAGAGGAGGTGGAGTAATAAGGTTAGAGACTAACTCCCTCAAAAGTTCTGTGTATGAACACTTTTGTGCATTTAAAACTTTTTTTAAGAATCTTTTCAGTTATACTGCTCCCTGACACGTAATAGACCTCTTTTCCGGTCTATAAAAAAATGTTTTACTCCCAGTTTGTGACAACTGTGTTTTTCTGTTGTGGAATAAGTTAGCTAGACTTAGTCTCCACTTAGTATGCCTTTCCTAGATAGGAGGCACACTACCGTACTCTAGGGCAATGTACCACATTCAGGGATCGTTCGATATTCCTTGGGAGATATAGCTAGTGGTAGGCTCTCTGAATAAGTATTACCAATAGTGGGTTCCTTGTTCACTTTGTGATATGATATACTGAGCATTGGAAGGTACCCTGCAGCTCATCAGTGGTCTCTGCAGTGTTAAGAAAGTTCATATTGACCAGAACCGAAACATGTCAGGGTTGTTGTCTGTCTGTAGGTCAACATAAGGATAGCCATTTTAATACATATGTGGAATGTTTGGAATGTGTCTATATGTTGTATATATCTTTTATGTATTATTGCATTCAATTCATTTGTCTTATAATTAATGTTTATTTATTTATTAATATGCTTATATCACACCGCAGCCCGCAGGCATCAGAGCGCACACAAAGTGACCAACAACACGGACAGACAATTAGCTAATAGTTCAGGGAGGGTAAGGGGATATACTATTTAAATAATAAGGTTTTGAACCATTTACGAACGGCAAACAGGTTCCTCTCTCCACGTAACACAACTGAAAGTCCGTTCCAGGATAGTGCAGCCGCTACCGGGAAAGCAATCCCTTCCTCTTACTATCTTGATCATAGGGCATATTAGCCGAAAAGTGTTGTTGGATCTTGTTGTTCTCCCTTGCGGCTGCAAAGTAAAACTTTCTTTGAGATAGTCGGTGCAGAGCTATACAAACATGTATGTGTCAGAGTGAGAATCTTGAAAGTGATCCTGGATGCAACAGGCAACCTAGAAGGTGCTGTAATGTAACATTGTTTTGTCATTTGCATGGTCTGATTTGGCAAACGTAGCTGTTAGTCAAGGTATCCATCTGAAATATGAGAAACCATACGCTATGCAGTTATCACAAGGTGTTTATGAAAACTAAAATAATTGATATGCGAGAAAGTTAACGTAAACACTGTTTTGCTATACATTAGGAAGACGTTACTGGTCATAGGGGTATTTGGTGTGTTGCTATAGGTGAAGCTTCCCAGAATGCCCATTTACAACTGTTACAAGAACGTTTTTCAAGCCAAATATATACAATTATATAATAAAATGTCTCCATGACCAAATATAATTTAGGTACACGTGGGGTTACGGTTCCTTCTGACCAGAACAGATTACCGTTGAGGCCAATCCAAGGCAAGTAGTAATCCTGATTTAAAACCTCAAGTGTTCTTTATTTAGCAGCTTTCATTTACTACAAATCTGCACCCTAAATTCAAGTGCGTAAAGATGATTCAATGTAAGTGTGCAGTATACAGAAAAAAACACTTACTCAAGTCATGGGCGCAGGTTCAGTAATACAAATGAATTCCATACCTATTGATCTTGGTACTTCCCGCCTGATTGAAATGTCTGCTGGGTGAGTACAAATCAATAGCGTTACTCACTGCATCAAAGCTTCTGTTAGCTCTCTCGGTTTGTAAGTTTTCCCCATGTGGCATAGCTGTGAAAGGTCTTCCATAAACTACTGAATTTGCATCTACTTCTTTTAGTTCGGTTTTGACTTCATTTTAACTTGTGGCAAAGCTGGTCTGTTTCTATTACATGGGACGCTGGGAAATGACTAGACTAATTTTACAGCATGCAATGTTATTGCATGCTGTATGCATCATTCTGCATGGTGTGAGGAGAGGTTGTGCATTGCATCGGTTCCTTCAACCTCGTGGTTGTAACATGAGATTAAATGTCCTTCTCAATTTATGTTTGGGAATGGTTGATAGAATTGGTGTGTATGGTGCAAAACATGGGCCTCACCACAAGTTGGGCGGTAACGCCGGCACTATTAGCGCCGGCGCTAATAGCCCTACTGCCAAACCCCCTGGCGCTATTAGCGCCGGATCACGGGTTTGGCGGAAGGGTTATTGCCCATTCCCCATTGGGCCCATTTGGGAATTTCTCATTCTCCACTGGGCCCAATGGGGAAAATTCACGCTATTACCGCTGGCGGATTTCCCGCTGGTGGTAATTGTGCCAAAAATCGGCAATTTTGCCACGGATTTCCCCCCAGCTTAGGGCTGGGGGGAGGTCCGCCAAAGCCATGATCTGGCGGACCCTTAAATGCGGCGGTAATATAGTTCTGCAATGCGTACAAGGCTCTGGATCTAGCTGGGATCCAACTATGACTCGACTCTGGCCTGGGCTCTGGAATACGCTCCATTTGGATCTGGTCTCTGGGCTGGACTGGCCTACAGGTGCGGCTGGGCTCTGGACTTTGCCCCAGGTTAAGCTTCCCAGTGAGCTCTGAGCAGTGATAGGCCTTGGAATAGACGGTGACCAGGTCTGAGCTTTGGCAAGTGTGGATTCAGTACAAGCTTAGTTTTGGCTTATGCAGCCCTGTGGACAGTGCTGGCAGGTGGAAATATCCCTGCTCAAGAGAATACTAGCCTGGGCTGAGGGCTCTGGCCAGGGATGGAGTCAGGATAGAGTTAGACCTGGGATTTGGACAAAGCATGTAAAGCATGCACTCCCAGAAGGACAACACAACCAGACATTTCACAGGCTAACTGCTCAGTAACAGCCAGTAACTGACCAGACAAAATACAGATCAATTGCTTCATTCCTTCAAAACAAAGATATCGATTGACGATAACAATAAACCCCAGTAACATATCGATTGACGATAACAATAAACCCCAGTAACATGCATGCGTGTCTTATTCAATTTGCTGGCGAATAGTGCTTTCTAACATGAATTGGAGAGAGGACACTAGGCTGTCTGTTTACAACTCTGTGGCATTCTTATGATCATGGTGAAAGTAGAAAACGCCAGAGAGGAACTGACCTCTCTCTGTCACTGGCTGTATGTTACCTTATCTGCCCAGCAGTGGCGCCCTAACTCTCATAGACACAGCTGCTCAGGAAACTTTCGGAATTCCCAGTGGATTAGTCCACCTCTGATGTGCGCTGCACAAATGCTGGAGAGATCACTGGAAACATCCATCGCAACAAAATGTACTTTATGTTAAGGTGACACTAACTTTGGCACATGTACTGAACGTCATATTTGAGTAGGTTACGCTGCGCATTTATTCTTTTAATTCTGAGCTAATATTCTGATTTGTGTACACTGACTCCGTACCTCAGTCTCAACCCTGTCACTCCATAACATATTTAACAGAGTTATTTTGGATATCCATTTATTTGTTAAAAAAAAAAAAAGCATTGCATGCTACAGCTAAGTATAAAAATGCGCCAATACAGAGTTCAAAGCTTATACAAAAGTAACCACTCCCTAAATGCGATGCATGCAAGAAAACAACATGCCCACCTCAGCAAGATGAATTGAGACGTTTTATAAAATACACATTTTGAAATATGTTGCAGTGAAGTTCCGAAGCAAAGACCTTGTATAAGAGAAACATCCCTTTAGCAGTTAAAAGTATATCAACACAAAATACCATATGCCATATGTTAGCAACTTCCCCACACAGTACCATGCATTCAATAAAGGTGCGACCACCGGGCTGCGTATACAACCTCTTTATTGGGCTGCTTAACATCAACTGAATGTAACCCCTTGCCCCTCCTCTTCTGGCCACCCCACTCCCCGTGCCTTCCACCTGTTATCCAGCAGGACACTACAACCTCCCCCCTTTCTAACTAAGAAGTTAACATTACTCCATTTCTTCAATGAGTCTCTTTGGCTTGGTTCTGGCTTGTTGCGGCCATCCGCCAGCAGCCTCAAGAATTCTCTCAGGGCTGGAATGTTCTGGAGGACTCAAAAACTCGCCTTCAGACTCTTCTCCATCACCGTCATAGGGTTCTTCCAACTTCATTATCTCTGCCTCGCCTTTCCATACCACTCCTTCCTGCGTCTCTGGGGACCTTGGAAAATGCAATGAGCTACTGGTTATTTGCCACGGCCCATCCCCTGCCATTACCAGCGAGCTATACAAGGGAACAAGGGAAAATACAATGACATTCTCACAGGTCATGAACAGTAAGGATGTGAAATTAACTATCGTACTCTGCCTGACGACATTTCAGATAGTGCAAGAGCTAAAACATAGGAAGGGGGAGAGTGGGAAGGAAATGGAAACAGACAGGTGACTACCATATTAGGCCCGACGATATTTCTGGTAGAGTCGGAGAAAAACAAAAGGTGAGGGAGAGGGGTGCAGAAAGGGAGGGGAGGAACAAAACAAGCGACTATCGTAGTAGACTTGATGACATTTCAGATAATACTGGGGTGGAGGGGGCTCGCTGCCCTTGCCCTTCGTCTGTTGTCAGCATGATGTTCATACTTGCGTTGGCAGCAGCATCTCGCTGCCTTACTTCCTGATCTTCGAGGTACGTTTCCTCGTGCAGCGTGATGTGTGGAAGTCTCGTTCTGACATTTCACCCAAACATGACCTCCGATGGAGTCTTTCCTGTTGTGCTATGTGAAGTATTTCTGTAGTCTCTCAAGAGTTGATAAAGTATCTTCTCCTCTGGTTCTCCAGTTAAATTGGCAATCTGAACAGTAATTGTAATAAAGTGTCAAGTGAAAAAAAAATAAGCAAGTGTTATATGAATAAAAAATAAACGAGTTAAGCATGGAAGACATCACTCCATTAATACACATGTGCAAACAGTTGCCGAAACATGCACCTAAGCTTAAACAGTACAGTGCGCAATGGGTTAAATGGACTGCAGACAAAATGTTTATGCCGTGGCCCCAAGGTGGATCGCTATCTAAAACGGTCCTACAGCACATGACGACATATTTACATGCTACATACACTGGCAAAAAGTTAGACAATCACCTGGCTACTTTAGAACTTTGGAAGATGTACCAGGAAGAAAGAGAGGAGAAGCCGCCATTAGATTGGATACTGAATATATGCAAAGAAGGGGGTGAAGAGCCTACGGTGCCACCCGCCCAGTCTGAAATAAAAAACGAAGCTAGTAAAGACGAAGGATTGTACCCACTAAGAGAACTTAAAGCAGCAACGGGATATAGCAACCCGTCATATGAGTCACCAACGCAAAGTAGTGACGAAAGCCCAGAGCAAGACAAGGAAAGAAATATTGCCTCCAAAGTCCTGAGGGAAAAGGAGAGATGCGAAAAGGAAAAAGGTGATCAAACACAAGCAAATAAATCTCTAAGTACAGGAAGAGAGGTAAAGAGATGGAAAGGAGATGAGGATAGAACTGATAAGATGGAATTCACACAGAATGAATGGATGGGAGGTCAGATTTTATTGCAACTCAATGGTAAAGGCATTGAGGACATGAGACAAAGGGGAGAACAAGACGAACAAGAAAGAAGGGATAAGGAAAAGGCAGGACGATTGAGAGATGAAGTAGTGAGAAAAAAGGATAGGCAGAAACAAGAGCAGTCATACCATGATGAACGACCAGAAAACAGGAAAAAGTGGAAGAACAAAGAATCTGTGATAATAAGCAAAAAACAGCTGATGATCAGGAAAGAATAGAACAAAGGAGAATAGAAGAAGAACAAAAGATACAAGAAGAGAATAAAAAGATGGAAAGATAAGGAACTACGAAGGGCAAATTAACGAAGAGATACTAGGAAAAAAGAGGAAGATAGGGTGAGAGAAGAAGCAAGGAAACGTAGGGAGTTTGATGACGACATAGAATGCAAGCGAAGACAGAAAACGTGTGATCTCGAGTATCTGGAAAGCGAGGTTAGAAAACCCGATCTAGTGGTAGAATGGGAAGATATAGAAGAAGTCTTTCCTGCGTACGATTCAGTACCAGGCATGTCTAGGGTAAATCTAGAAGATGACTTTGACACCAGAAGTATGGGAGAGACAATAGATAAGATATATGATGAGATGGGACTAGAAAAGGTACCCCAAGAAAATGGAAAGGATGAGCACCTTGAAAGCACTCAGTTGTATGACACTGAGGGCGCTTCACACAGCAGCAGACATAGAGAGCTGTCGTTAGATCGGCTAGCACTAAATAGAAATGAGGAAGATGAGAGAAGCTGCACGAGTTGGGCACAGGCAATATCAGGCAAAGAAAGGGAAGCCTGTAAAAGAGACGAAAGAGAAGAGAGAGGAAGAGAGAGACACAGAGCGAGGTCGCGAGGAACGTTTCTCTAGGAGAAACGGAATAAGATGGTTGCATTCAACCGCATCCACATCTAAAGTGCCAGAGTCAGTGACACAGTCAGACCGGCATGAAGGACTGCCATACAGTCAGAGGGGGATGTCTCTCCCGCCATATGTAAGCAGGTTAAGGACATTGCCAGGCAGACAGTGATGTGGGAATATTACCCCTGCAGTAGACAGACAAATGATGAGAGAAGAAAAGGAGTTTAGTGCGTCACAGTTTCCCTTATTAGAGAAGGGAGGGGCAGGGCCACAGTATATGCCATGGCCACAAATGGATAGAGAGAATCTAAAAAACAAGCTCCCAATGTTGACATCTGGAGCTGGGAAATGGATACACGAGTTAGAAAAAATGACGGGAGGTAATACGTTGGCTATAGGAATTATCAAGGGTCTTTTGATTGCCATACGATGTTTGGACACGTGCAGGTTATCCCGGTGTGACTACAGTCAATACTGCACATGACGGAGCGCCATTTAACAATTGCAGAACCGCAGCATGGAAAGCGCTTCGAGTGCTATACACGGACACTTCTGACATGGGAGCTATAATGACACGTAAAATGAAAGAGGGAGATGATCTGTTGATTTACATTCAGAATTTCCAAGACGCATGGGTGCTGGAAACTTGGGAATCTGGGGGGAAATCTATACCCGTGTTTTACCATATATTATGTCAAGGGCTGCCAGAACAAGTGCAGAAGCAGCTCAAGAAATTGGTAGAAATTGAAGCTAAGCCATGGTCTGCAATAAAACTGACCATTGTGCATTATTGCAGACTGCTGTAAGAGAAAAATCATAAGAAGAATGACGCAAGAAAAGGCGAAACAGCTAAATTAGTGCAGAAAACATTGTCGAAATATGCCATTGAAGGGGCAATGTTAACTAGCACAGATGGATTCAATGCGCAGCGAGTTAATAACCAAAAGCAGTTCGATCAAAGCAATAATGGGTGCAGCCCAAGAAGAAGAGGCTATAGAGGAAGGGGATGGCAGAATAATCAGGGAGGCTTTCAGAATATACAAGGCGGAAATCAGAATATGTAAAATGGGCAAATGATCAGACCACCGCCAACGTGTTGGACTTGTGGGATGACAGGGCATCTAGCGCGTATGTGCAGAAGTCAAGGGATGGTGCAAAATTACCAATTTACAAGAGGGGGGATGATGAATCCGCCTGCGTTCTCGCAGCAGGGTGGAGATGGATTTGCGCCGAATCAAACTGTAGAGCAGCAAGCGCCGAGAGTGCAGAAAAGCTTACAGCCACAACAGACTGTGACAAATTTCCCGCAAGGGCAGTCTCAACAGTCTCTGATGCAACTTGTACAGACTACAGGCACATGACAGGTATTGAACTCTAGAGCAGGAAATGCCACGGGTGATGGAGGAAATCCATCCCCTAACTTTGGGACGAAATTGTACATGGACTAGGACAGCTCACTGGGAGACCTGATGTGTTCCATCCTATCAGTGACACCAAACCCTCACAAGGAACCAAGTATAGATGTCACTGTAGGGGATAAAGAATATTCGTTCCTAGTGGACACGGGTGCGACACGCTCGTTCGTACGTGAAGGCAAGATTTCTTTATCTGGCGACGCCATGAATACCCAAGGTTTTACAGGAGCCACAAGCCGTGTTCCTTTCACAACAGAACTTCCAGTTTCTATAGGAGAATGTGACATGAAAGTGCCACTATTATATTCTAGACATACGCCTGTCAATGTATTCGGATGAGATTTGATGACAAAGCTAAATATGACAATCTCGTTCACTGAGGAAGGCATAGTGTGTTCGACTCCAGGAATGCATTATTTAAACGTGTGCGAAATGATCAGAGCATACGCAGGACGAGTGGCTATGAGAGCTATTCCATTAGAACCTGAGATATTCGCAAATGGAGTGCACATATTAATGTAATGGCTACAAGGCCTTGCAGACAGAACAATGAGAACACCAGATGAGTTTCTGTTCAGACCAAGAATACCTATGCCTGAGGAAACGGGACAAGTGTTTCCCTTGACAATACAAGCAGCCATAGTACGAGGAGAGATGGCTTTGCTTGATGGCTGTGATGATGATGGCAGACAATGGTGCGCTGTAATCGCCATTGGGGAAGGTTACAGATTGACTGACGTCACTGATGACGATCTATTTAAAGAACAAATAGGTGAGGATGAGATGACATTTGAGGTTAATCTCATTTATTGGGTGAAAATGATTAAAAAAGAGGTGCCCCAGAGGATGATGCTGGCACAAAAACGTCCTGAACATTTTGATGACAACATGTCAAATGTGCCTGCCTCAGTATGGACTACAGGCCCTTATGACGTAGGCCTACTAAACAGAGTTGGAGAAGTGAAGATTAAATTGAAACCAGGAGCAAATTTACCAAGAGCACGACAATATCCCATGTCTAGGGAGGCAGATGAAGGGATTTTCAAGACAATTTCTCCCATGATGGATCAAGGTATCTTAGTGACGTCAGAGTTGCCATGCAATACTTCGGGTTATCTGATCAAAAAATCAAATGGAAGGTCTTGGCATTTAATACAAGATTTAAGACTGATAAACCAGATAGTAGAGGCTGAGTTCCCTCTAGTCTGTAACCCATCTACAATCCTATGTAACATACCTGTTGAGGCACGTTATTTCACGGTGATTGACTTGAAAAATGCATTTTTCTCAATCCCATTGCACAAAGACTCACAAGATTTGACATTTTTCACGTTCAGGCAAGTTCGTCTGAAAAGCACAAGGTTGCCCCAAGGTTATTGTGAGTCTCCTTTGATTCTCAATAGAGTCCTTCAGATGCAACATAGCATTAGAGAGTGTTGTTTTGCAACACTTGGATGACATTTTAGTCTGCAGCGCAACAGAGGAAGAGTGCAGACGCGATTCCATTCAGTTATTCGCTATACTTGCTGAGAAAGGATATAAAGTTGACAAGGAGAAGTTACAGTATTGTCAACAAGAAGTGTTGTATATAGGCCAATTGATTTCACATGAGGGAAAAAGGTTACTCCTGCAAGAGCTGAAACTATTTTGAGAACAGCTAAGCCACACACGGTAAAACAAATGAAAAGTTTTCTACGATTATGTAATTATGTCAGGGCATGGGTCATCGACTACAGGCCCTTATTACAAGTCTTAAAGAGAGCACAGGCAACAAAAGAAAAAATTGTGTGGACTAAGTCCATGGAGGAAGGGTTTGATGAACTAAAAAAGGCCATTTGCAAGGCACCAGTTTTAGGAATTCCCAATTATGCAGAGGAAATCTACCTGTTTTCATACACAGATGGTACTGTTATGACAGCAGTCCTTGCACAGAAAACAACATTGGGGTACAAGCCCTTGGCATACTGCAGTGGGATTTTAGACCCAGTAATGAGAGGTCATTTCCTGTGCGATCAAAGTTTGGCTGCTGCCGCGTTCGCCAAAGAGAAAGCTACAACAATTGTAATGGGGTGCCCAATGATGTTATTCATTGAGCATGCATTATTTGCCATTTTAGAGAAACCAAAAGGTACATTGACATCACAAAGAGCTTCTGCTTATGAAGTGGTCATATCAAATCCAGCGATTAAAATAATTTGATGCAGAATAGTGAACCCAGCTATGTTTATAGCAGAGCCAGTTACTGAAGGAGAGCCAATACATGATTGCGTGAACTATGAAGAATTCTATAATGAGATCCCAAGAGTAAAGGAAAATGCATTGGCAGAAGGAGAAATTGTCTTCATTGACAGTTCTTCAAAGATCGAATAAAATGACGGACAAAGATATACAGGTGCCGCTGTGGTGAAGCACATGGCAAATGGGGAACTTCGAGTACTTATTAGTGCACGTTTACCCTTTCATTATTCAGCAAAGGCTGAAGAATTATTGGTGTTGATACTCGCGCTTGAGAATCACGCAGACCAGAAAGTAACGGCGTACAATGACTCTGCCTATGTGATGTCGACAGTGCACGTAGGCTTAGCGAGCAGGAAAAGGAGGGGATACTTCCGAGTGGACGGCATGCCAGTGCAACACAGCGTCTTACTGGACAGGCTGGTTAAGGCACTACAACTCTCAGCCCACACAGAAGGGACAGATTTTATCTCACACGAAAATCAAGCAGCAGACGCTGAAGCCAAGTGTGTGGCAAATGAAGATGAAATAATGATGAATGTGGAAATATCTGATGTGCATGAGAAAATGATTGTTGTGAGAACTGAGCCGGAGGGCTACAGTAACATGTCAAATACTCAGTTAATGGAGCTCCAAGGGGAGGCACCATAGGAAGAAAAGAACCCTTGGAAGCGTAGAGGGTGTTCTTTAAACCCCTCTGAGGCTTTATGGCGACAGGACAGCACTGGTAAAGTAGTAATGCCTATAGCCCTACTGAAAATAGCACTGGAACAGTTACACTATCCAGCGCATATAACAAGAGAGAATCTAGCAGCAACCATTGCCGAAGACTGGTTTGTACCAAACCTGGCAGAGCATGTTGCATTTTTTATGATAAACTGCATAATCTTTCCGAAATGTACGGCTGGGCATACACTATGTGTGATCAGAGGAGTCATCCCAAGGCCTGATGGTCCTTTTCAGCACTTGCACATCGACTATGTCGATATGATTCAAGTATGTAACAGGTACAGGTATCTAATTGTTGTGGTGTGTCCATTCTCTAGATGGATAGAAGCAGGGCCATGTACACACCCAGACTCTACCTGTGCGGCCAAATTCCTGGTGAGCGAGGTGTTTCCCAGATGGGGAGTTTGTGAAGTGATGAGGTCAGATAAGGGTCCTCATTTTGTATGCAGTATTTGAACAGATCAGCTTGGTGCTTGATATAAAGCACACGTTTTCATCGGTGTATCATCCACAAGGGAATGGGGTATGTGAGAAGCTCAAACGGCTTGTTAAAAGAAAGGATAGCCAAGTTGAAGCTTACTCTGAAGAAAGGATGGTTGCACTGCCTTCCACTGGCATTGTATGCAATCAGAAACCAGCCTGGTTCTGACCACCATCTTACGCCACATGAAATTGTGATGGGCAGAAGAATGCGGACACCGTTAATGATTCAAACTAGAGCTAGATGTGATGCTCAGCCAACAGACGAAGTGCCAGGATTGGAAATGCAAAACAACCTGAACTTTATGACTTCCAGTTTTTCTGTAATTTCAGGACAGCTGCAGCAACGACAAAGAGGGTGTAGGGCAATACAGAACACAGAAGGATATACTACAGCTGACAAGGTTCCAGAGTTATGTGTACCTCAACTATACCCAGGGCATACCGTGTTAGTTCAGAATCACACAAGGAAAAAGTGGGACGAGCCAAGGTTCCACGGCCCTTTCATTGTAGAGGATAATATGCCATCTGCAGTCAAGTTACAGGGAAGAAGAGCTTGGATCTTCCTTGGTGACATCAAGCATTATATCCGAGAGACCCTTCTGCCTGCACCCCAACCCGGAGAAGAACCACAGCATGTGCAGACCAGATCTATGACGAGGAACCTTTGTGATAAGGTTGTGGCCCAGTTATAAGACATTTCCTTTGAGCAAAATAAAGGAAAAAAGGACACAAATACGAACATTATGTGCATCATAGTTGCAGGGTAAGAGAGGAAGAATTGCATTTATTGAGCCACAAGTAACATTGTTGACTTTGGACTGAGGCACACTAAAGCCTTGATGAGAAAAGCTATGCCAAATTTTGATCGAGCATTTATAAACTGGAAAAGAATACAATATACTGAGTCCTTCCACACAGAGGGCCTCATCACGAGTTTGGCGGTAGCCCTTAAATCCGGTGGTAGCGCTGTTACCGCCGGATTTAAGGGTCAGCCAAACTACGGCTTCGGCTGATTTTGGAAATCTGCCAAGATTTTGTCGATTTTCGGCGCGTTCACCGCCGGCGGGAAATCCGCAAAATTTCCCCATTGAGCCCAATGGGGAATGTGGCATTCTCGAATGGGCTCAATGGGGAATGGGGATTTCCCATTCTGCCAAACCCGTGATCCGGTGGTAATAGCGCCAGTGGGATTGGCGGTAGGGCTAATAACGCCAGCGCTAATAGCGCCGGTGTTACCGCCCAACTCGTGATGAGGCACAGAGTCTTTTTTGCACTTACATATGGTGTCACACAATAGTAACCTCACTAGGCACATAGTGACCTATTTTTAATTGGTATTAAGGTCCTATCCGTCGTTGGTGGGGCGACTTACAAGCATAAAAGAGTTTTTGCAAGAACCTGATAACGAAAAGACAATAAGAAGACTGATCACAGTGATTGCAGAACAGTTTCTTTTACTTCCAGAGTACAGCAAGGACAAGACACATGTCCCTATTACCAGAGAATCATAGACTGGCAAATGCGGTGTTTTTTCATTTAATTGAAGACTTTCCAGACCTTGTTGGGAGACATGCCAATGTTGAAGTGCTCCTATTGATCCGTGATCCAGCCAACACTACTAACTTGAGTATGCTTCTACATAGCATAACAATACAGGTTGCACTTTCTTCTCATTAAAATCACAGAAGAGTGTAGAGACTTTCATTCAAGAGAACGATTGTGGAAATATTGACAAAATATACACTTTTGAAGCAGCATGTAATCTGGAGTGAAGCAGATTTGAGGTATAGACTGGGAACTAGTCTATATGGAACACGTATTATAGACTTGCGAGGTCATCGTTCATTGTTGGAACATTACATTGCAAAAAGAACTGTTTCCAGAGAAAAGAGACAGTACATTATCCAGAATCAGAGGACAACTGGTCCAAAACTATTGATCCGTGAAGCAGAGACAGCAGAATCCAGAAAAAGTGATAATAATGAAAATGTATTAAAGAACCAGTTTTTGCTTCCTTAGATGATCGAGATGGGAAGCCAGAGCAGCAGCATTGTTCTCCCTCAGGAGGAGAGACATTCATATTACCCAAGAAACAAATGCTGTAAGCTAACCTACCGATGCATTGTTTATGCATGCATTATATTCATAATCGTATTACTGTCATTAACGATCAGAATTGCATTTTTTATAGGCGCACAAAGTGTTATTACCGTGCACCCACCTGAGAATGCACGCTTGATACCCACAAGAGTGCCAAGACCTTATATAGTCATTCCTGTTCCAAGAAAAAATGACAGAGTGACTGAGCTTGAAATGGATGTGGTAAGCAATGACACACACACACACTTGTCTCAGGAATTTCAAATGAGTTGAAATGCCGGAGACAGGGTCGGCAAAGTAAACCAGACAAGAGGTCAATGAAAGTTACACCTACACACATAATGAGTACAAACATACCTGGTCTAGTGTCAATGAATTCAGAATCACATTCTAGAGAATGGGGGAAGCTTGGACAAACAACGATCAGACATTTTACACCAAGAGAAGTTGAGAGACAAACAAAGAAAGCTGAACTTTTAAAGAGACAAAAGGCTTTAGAGAATAAGCAAATAGAGACCACACATGCAAGCACACCTGACCCTGCGAGATATGATATCAGGGCAGTGCCTGGAAGTATTACGTGACATGCTTATGAAAGCTCATATCAAAAGAATAAGAGCCAAAAAAGCACACAAGACGACAATAATGAATTTAATGATTACCTGGATACCACTGCACATTTGGGAAACAACATATGGTACCAACATGTGAAGGAAGTGGGAAGACGAACTTCGGATGAGGAATGCTTTGTATGTGCACTTCTGCCCTACAGCATGTGAAAGTCAAAAATCTTTGTAGCTATAGAGATATATGTGCAGACAGCACACTGTCACATACAGCATTGTGCAAAACCAGAGGTCAGTTCATGGGAAGTGATGCTTCTCTCAAATGGGCGACTGAAAAAACAGATCCAGATGAAGATGATTATGTCCAAGACATAAAGACAAGAAACAATGCCAAAACGAAGAATATTGTGATCAGATATGAAAAACCTGGAATAAAAGGAGCAGAGATCAGAAGAGAAGTGAACAAGAAATTGGAAACAACAGGAAAGACTTCAGAGGAATCTCGCAGATGGATGGAAGAACAGAAATCAAATGCAAATTTGGGGAACAGTGCTTTCACCAGACGGATTGCAGAAAGGAATTGTGATCTGCAGAGCATGGGTATTAATCGGTTGTTACCAGGCTACCATTGACATAGTGCAGAATGGATGCAAGCCATTATGGCCAAAGCTTGCTAAATCACTGAGATGGGTCAAGGACAGAGGAGGACTCTTGCAGATAATACCATTGGAGAACCCAAAATTCTGTGTCAGGAATAATGGCACAAGAAAAATGGAGAGAATCGCAATTGTAGTCGAGTCTTTGACGTTCCAGGAATGGTGCATGGTACTGCAGTGATCATGGATCACTATTGGGCGTGTGGATCCCAGGCATACATGAGATTGTCGAAGAATTAGGGAGGCATATGTGCATTGGTGAATTTCCATGTTCCAGCATTGGTGATTCCAAAAATTGATGTTAACATTGACAGTTTCCCGAAAGCAGATGCTCACCTGAGAAAGAAGCAATATTTGGAGCTTATGAGGAGAACAAAGAGGGAAAATTATTTCTCTGCAAAATCCATAGAAGCTTTTGAGGCTATCCCATACGAACACAGGTTGTTCAGCCTGACCACATCAGTGTTTACGACGATCCTGATGCCAAGAATTCAGGTTGGAGCAAATACTAATAGTCACATGTCCCTCTGGGAGCCAATCACAGTACTCCAGATGGCTTCCATACTTTCAGGCAGAGCACTGGGTGTTGCAGTGCCAGAAAGAGCATCATCCTGTTGAAACATCACGTTGGTACGTACAGTGTTCATGTCATTATTTCCCTCTCATGGGTTTGCATTACTGTGGGACAGAGAGATTCATCTACCTCAAATAATGGCAGATTTAAAAGGCATTGATGTTTAGTCCAGCAAACTCAGTTTTGATTCAAAAACTTAACACTTGAGACTGGAATTGAAAAATCTAATTTCAGATAGAGCGGATAGGATGTTCTTTCAGCAGAGATGTACATACTTTGAGAAGGGGGAAAAATTTGATCGTTGGCTGGCTTTTAGACTGAGGAAAAGAGAGTCAGAAAAAACTATTACTTCCATCCAAGGGCAGGATAACGTAATCATGTTCAAACCATAAGAAAAATAAATAAGGTTTTCCAAACTTTTTACTCAGATCTATACAAAAATGAAACGTATATTTCTATGGATGATGGTGATTTCCTGGAAGGATTGCCACTTCCTAAGATCATGGAGGTGGAATCAGATACTTTGGATGAAGATATAATGCTGGATGAGATGAAGAGAGCAATTGGAAAACTAAATAAGGGAAGATCTTCTGGGCCAGATGGACTACCAGTCAAATTTTACAAATGCTTACACAATTCTGCACTGACTTTCTTGTTGAACATGTTTAGATCATCCCATTCGGAGGGTTTACTCCCCCCTACAACACAACACTATGTTATCGGTGTTCTTGAAAAAAGGAAAAGATGAGACTTTAGCTTCAATTTACAGACCAATTAGTCTACTCAATGTTGATAACAAAATATTGGCAAAATACTTGCTTTAAGACTAGAAAATCTGTTGCCAAAATTGGTTCACCCTGATCAATCGGGTTTTATAAAGGAGAGAAGTACATCCAGTAACATAAGAAAACTGTTACGTACCATTTCTGTGGCTACTGAGTCAACGGAGAGCTCAGCAGTACTTTCTTTAGATGCTGAAAAAGCCTTTGACAGGGTAAATTGGCAATTCTTGTTCAGGGGCCTGGAGAAAATGGGAATTGGTTCTAAATAGATTTCTTGGATCAACCTGCTCTATACCAAACCAACAGCTAATGTGAATACCAATGGTCTAAGATCTGAAATGTTTGAATTGGAGAGAGGAACAAGGCAGGGATGTCCCTTGTCCCCATTGCTTTTTGTCATTGGTATAGAACCTCTGGCGGTGGCATTAAGGCTGGAAAGGCGACTGCAGGGTGTGAGTTGTAGGGGCATGCAACAAAAGGTGTGGTTATATGCCAATGATTTGTTGTCAGTTCTAAAGAAGCTTAGGCTTTCGATTCCCACTCTTATGGATACTTTGTCAACCTTTAATCGTTTCTCAGGTTATAAAATAAATTGGGCCAAGTCAGAGGTTTTACCCCTGGTACCGTTCTGTGATAAGAAATTCGTTACACAATGGGGATTTAAATGGTGTACAAGAATGTTTCTGTATTTGGGAGTGTGGATTTTACCAAATATTATAGATTTTGTAAAAGAAAACATGAATATGGTTTGTACTGCGTACAAGTTGGATTTAGAGAGATGGAGCATACTACATTTGTCCTTATGGGGGAAAGTTAACGCACTGAAAATGGTCTCCATGCCTAGAATTAATTACGTGCTTAGCATGATTCCAGTGGCTATTGGAAAGAATTTCTGGCTGGAATTGGATAGACTTACTCAAGGTTTTTTATGGGATCAAAAGCCACCAAGGCTGAAGGTATGTAAACTACAGTTGCCCCTGGAAAAAGGTGGTTTGGGTGTGCCTAATTATAGGGCGTACCATTTGGCTTTTATGTCACAAACCTTAATGGAATTTATGAAGCCAAATCCGAATGAATGGGTGTGTGCAGAGACTGGTCATTTTGGTCCTTTACTACCTAGAGCTTTATTAACGACTGTACAGAAACAACGGGGTGTTAATGACCCCTTGACTAAATGTCTATTCAATTCCTGGACGAGTCAGAATAACTGTTTGGAATATGATGCATTGAAGGATCCTAACGTCTCTATCTGGTTGAATCCGGGTATTAAATGTGAAGGGAAGACCTTATTTTGGTCAGAGTGGTTTCTGGCAGGCGTACAATGGTTGAACAACCTTTTTGAAAATGGAAGTTGGATGAGTGCAAGAGGACTGCAATCTAAATTTAATATTTCAAATTTCAGTGTGAGTGATTATCAAAATATTCGGAAAGCTATTGGCGATATTGACTTGGAGGGAAGCATAGATGTTAACATACTTTGGCAAAAACCAAAAGTGGGTGGATGTGGCCTGGTAAATCGTGTTTATGGAATGATTGTAGGAGAATTTAAAAGCAATGTTTTGTTGAGGGAGGAGTGGGGAAGAAGGATGGGGAGTAATATGGACAAAGATCACTGATCACGTATGTGTGCAAACATAAGGCTTTGCTCTTTAAGTTTGACAGAGAGGTCCCGACAGATTAAAATCATCAATAGGGTTTATTGGACTCCAGGAAGGCTATTTAAGTGAGGTATGGCTGACAATTCTTTTTGTTCGACATGTGTTCAAGACACTGGCACATTTGAACATATGTTACGGACTTGCACCAGAGTGCTGGGCATTTGGTTTGATTTTGGTACGATCTGTGATTTTGTGTTAGATGAAAAAGTAACCTTTGATTTTAAAACCTTAATACTTGGTAGCGATGTTCTTTTGGAGGATCTCTCCATGTGTCAGAAAAACTGGATCTATCGGGGTGCGATGGTGGGTAAAAGAATTATATTGAGAAGTTGGAAGATGGTGAACCCAGTTCTGATTGAGATGTGGATTGATGAAATGCATGGCTTGGCGGAGATGTCCTGCCACTTCTTCCTGTTACCAATTTAAACTGTCACCTTCAACCTCATCTACAGACCCCCACCGCCAACCCCAACAACTCGTCAATTGATTACTTCATCTTTCTGGTCACCATCATGTCCCTCAACCGACCCAACAACCTCTGCTGTGGGGATCTCAACCTCCCAGTCAACTAGGTTACCAAGACTATGAAGAAAGCATTGTTGGCACTCTTAGACACGCTGAACATTGCCCAACACACTTCTGAGCAGCCCACTAGCACAGCAACATCCTAGACCCTATCATCACTGCCTTGCTGGCAGTCCATTATAACAAATCTATATCCCCTGACATGTCAGTGCACTTTGCCATTTCCTTCACCATTGACTGCATTGCCCCACCCAAACCGTACACAAGCTAAGCCTAAGCAGACATTCCACTTCTTTCAAAGAGTTTCTTATAGAATCACAGATTGATGACCTCACCAACCACACCTACTCACTATCAGCATCCCAGTAAAAGGACTGCACCAGTATACTAGAATCTCTCAATACCACCCCCAAAACCAACCTCGGCATACATGGCCCAGAGAAACAATGCACCATCAGACATTAACCATCAGTCTTCTGGTGCATGCAAGAACCTAATACCAGTATGAGAGCCATTCAACAAAAAAAGAAAACCTGGCACAAGTCTACAATCTCATCTGACCTAACCCGACTTAAATATCTCTCCTAGCTGTCTGATTTGTGTCAGGACTTCAGCTATAGATCTCAATAAGCTGTGGTTCCTTGCTCTTTCCTTCCCTCTTCCTCCTATTTCACCAATTCTCTGGATTACTCTCCTAACTCTCTCTGGGTTTGTTAGCTTCTTAATTCTGGCTTGCCCTCTATTGTGCCCAGAAATGGAGTCTATTGACCAGACTAATTCCTATTCAGGAAGTGCCAACGTGATTGGAAGGTATTCTCTTTTACCCGTCCTATAACATGGGATTCTGATTACTTCGGCTGGCCGTGCAGGTGCAAAGGTTTTTCCACCCTCTTGTCCTCAAATAAACAATTAATTCTCTGAACCGAGACTGAGTAATTATCTTGAATTCAGATGGAAACTGGATTCACAAACAATCTCTGTTTCTGCATGGGGGCTTCTGTCTCCTATTTGTGTAAATAAGGGGTGGTTTCAGGGACCAGAAACTTCTTTTTTCAGATGTTCTTCCCTTCCTGACTTCTGTCAATGCATGCCTCACTCAAGGAACATTTTGCACTACCCTCAAAACTGGAAAAATAATCCTGCTCCTAATAAACAACACTGGAGCCAGATGACCCTGGCAACTATCATCTCATTACACTCCTTTTCCTATGGAAGCTCCTCAAAATAGCTGTAGCCACTCCACCTCAAACACACACAGATACCAGCAACCTCCTGCAGACTGACCAATCTGGCTTCAGACCCAAAGGTAGCACAGAGACTGCCACCATCTAGGTAGTAGATGATGCTCTGCACATTCATGATGATGGACATCCATGCAACATAGTACTCCTTAATCTCTCTGAAGCGTTCCACACAGTAGAGCATCAAGCCCTCATTGACATTCTATACAATGGCACAGGAATTAGTGAAACTATCCTGCAGGTGTTCACCTCATACTGAGAAGACCACTATCAGTTTGTCCAGCTAGAAATCACCAGATCACTTGAATTTACCTTTTACCTGTTGAGTCCCACAACGATCCATCTTCCCACCCTGGATTTACAAACTGTACATGTAGACCCTGGCATCAGCCACAACATTCACATCCACCAATGCGTACTTGATACCCAACTAAAAAATATCTTCCATAAAAGACTTCCACCAGCTCAAGGCCTGGCTTGTCCAGATACAAACGTGGATGTCAAGTGCATATGTTAAACTGAAACCCACCAAAACAGAATTCCACCTACTCTACAATAACACCGAACACACTCAGATCCAGACCTGGCTTTTCACCATGAACCATGAGGGTTTCACCCCACAGCACTAACTTTCCACAGTACAGGCCCTCTTCCTTTCACACCTGGATGGTGGAAACACTTGCTCGCCAGCCTATCCATTTATACCATGGCACCAATGAGAAGCACTCTACGCCCCAACCCACCTCATCAAGGGCTCCCAAAAATATGACCACATTGGTTCCATGTCATTTTGCCAGTGGTCATTAATTCGAAGTAATTTATTTTGGGATAATTACTTTGAAAAATCACTTCAAAATACTATTCTTTATTGGGGGTGGGTCCCAAGGTTTATGTAATTGAGTGTTCAGAATGCTCATGTGATGTTTTCTTTGACATTTTTGTGAGGTGCATATAATTGAGTGCTTATGCAATGTCTTTTTTGGTATTTTTTTGCAAGGTTTATGCAGTTGGGAAATGCGTTCCTTTGTTATTAGTTAATGAAACACATTTTAATGGAAATGTAAGATTTAAGGAAAATACCAGTATTAATTAAATAATTATATAAAAATCTATTTGAACCTTAGCGCATGGTAGTATCTGGATTTGTTTCTCTTAAATCTTAACTCGGGTTGATGTATAGTGTTACAACGGCCAGATGATCCACGCAGCAGTGGTGGTGCATTAGAAGTTGGTAGATATTAGAGTGAACTAAAATAATTGCAAAGTAGGGGAGCACTAAGTCACGGTTCTTGACACTTTAACTTGTTTGCTCAATTAACTTAAGTAATCAGTTTGCAGTGAAATGATTTAAGATGCTCCGATAAGTCACTCAGGTTGTTAGTGATGTGGGCCATGTCTTACTCAGCACATCCTGAGATGCTCTAAACATCTCACTGATCTATAAAATGCCATTTAAGTAAAGTGGATAGGTATCTTATCCATAGTTCAACATTGCTCTGAAACAACAGGTGTATCTATTAGGGTCCTTTTTAGTGTCCCCATGTTAACATTCAATAGGGTTGAAAAAGGAACCAAAAAAAAAGTACAGAGAATGCAACTTTTGCATTTGTATTTGTTTGAGAAATGTGCAGGTCAGTTTATTCTCAAAGGTGACCTGTGCATTTGCAGGGGGCTGTGGAGCAGCAAAAAGGAAGCGCCGGACAGCCCCCTTGCATGCATTATAACCTACGACAGGCTCCCAACTCCCATGTGGGGGCTGAGAACGCATTTCATAGTGACGGGCCGTGAATAAAATAATTTCCTTTCTGGGAATTTCAAAGTGTTTTTGAATTTTGAATGTGCATTGAAATGCACTGAAATTCCCCTTATTTGTGCAAAGAGGGTGGTAAAGGGCATTTGACTGTGTGCATCACATGGTACATCTTTTTCGTGGCACAAGTGAAGATGGGTGCTAGCGCATCTCATCACTTGTGCCCAAAATCATTTTGAGAATCTCGGCCAAAGATGGCTTGACTGGCAGATTACTTTATTCAGCTTCAGTCTCAAAGATGGCTTGACTGGCAGATTACTTTATTCAGCATCAGTATCAATGTTTTTTTTCAGAAAATTATTCTATAAAACCAAAGCACCAAACAGCATAGTAAAAAAAACATATCAAACAGATTAAAATCCAAGTAGAAACATCAGAACCCCTTTTGCCAAAATTAGACATTATCTTCAATGTGCAATAAAAGCAACGGTAGACCTTATCAGCAGGCAATTAATCCTTAAAAAGAAAATAATTTCATCAAAATGATTCTTATATTTAATGCGCCTTTTAAAAAAGATAAAAGCGTTTAAAAAGATAAATGCGTCCACCGTATCAGAGGTGAGTCCGCGAATAATAAATAATAAAGTGCAGGTCTGTATTGATTAAAGTTTAACGGTTTAAGTGCAGAAATTAAGTAACTACTACTCAACGAAGTATATATACGCTGGACAAAAAAGTATAAATGTAACAGATCCTCCCTCCATTGGAGAGTGACATAGTGAACAGTAACTCCTTTTTAATTGTAATGCATTAAAACGAGCTCTGGAAATCATTGCACATCCGTGTTTATGTTTAGGCCTAAGTAGATACCCAGGAATTCGGTCGATTGCCAATACGATATGTTTCTTGTTCGAGGGTTTCCGGAGTTCATCGCCCTCTCGATTAAACACAAGGCCCGTTTAGCCTTGTCGGTAGCATAACGACTAATAATTAATATTTGGGTCGTAAAAATGGAACTGTGCATCAATATTACAAAAGCACTGTTTTATGTGGTTTAAGCAAGGGATTGATGCTGGGCTTACTTCTGATGCTAGGATAAGTGTCAGAATTGTTTTAGTAGTAGTGGCTCTCTCATCTGACCATATTCTCAGCCACATCATAGCTGGTGCCACTGCTAAGTCATCCTCAATAAATAACATCTTCAGAATTCGGAGCAGAGGATGGGAGACCTAAAATATGCTTTAGGTAACGATTTTCTAACATGCCCAACTTAGAATTAGTTACAAAACCTCAAATTCCTCCACCAAACCAAGCCACTGCTTTAGCTTTGGTCTTATAAATTCTGAGACCCGTCTATACAGGATGAGCTTCATAAATTTTTGCAAAACGCATTATGCCTCCTAGAACCTGTGTCATTCCCATTGCTTGCTTTTCAACCTCATTGCTGAGACTTAGGGGGTAATTCATAGAATTTGGCGCCCATTTAGGTGCACAGCGTATTCATGGATTAATACATCCATAACCAGCCGTGGCGCAGAGTGGCACAGCAACCCTGCAGCAGCACCAGTTACACCCCAAACCCCGCCCCGTGTGCCAAAGAAATCGCACAAATCCAGTACCAGGCGCAAAGGCCAGTGGACCAGCACATAGCCCCCCAACCACGAAAAAGCGTGTAAAACTTCCCGCGCACGCCCCAGAATACACGTACCCTGCTCGCGCCAGGCCCATCGCGTGTCAAACACCCCGTGCACCCCTCGGAATACACGTACCCCACTCGCACCAGGCCCATCGCATGTAAAACTCCCAGCGCACCCCTCGGAATACACGTGCCACGCTCGCGCCAGGCCCATTGCGTGTAAAACTCCCCGCGCCCCCCTCCGAATACACGTACCCCGCTTACGCCAACCCATCACCTGTAAAACTCCATGCGCACCCCTCGGAATACACGTACCCCGCTCTCGCAAGGACCATCGTGTGTAAAACTCCCTGCACACCCCTCGGAATAAACATACCCCGCTCTCGCCAGGCATATCGCGTGTAAAACTCTCTGCGCACCCCTTGGAATACACATACCCCGCTCGCGTCAGGCCCATCGCGTGTAAAACTCCCGGCGCACCCCTCGGAATACACGTACCCCACTTGCGCCAGGTGTATCGTGTGTAAAACTCCCCGTGCACCCCTCGGTATACACGTACCCCGCTCACGCCAGGCCCATTACATGTAAAACTCCCCGTGCACCCCTCGGAATACACATACCCCGCACGCACCAGGCCCATCGCGTCTAAAACTCCCCGCGCACCCCTCGGAATACACGTACCCCGCTCGCGCCAGGCCCATTGCGTGTAAAACTCCCCGCGCACCCCTCGTAATGCACGTACCCCACTCGCACCATGCGTATCGCGTGTAAAACTCCCCGCGCACCCCTCGGAATACACGTACCCCGCTCGCACCAGGTGTATCGTGGGTAAAACTCCCTGCGCACGCCCCAGAATACACGTTCCCCGCTCGCGCCAGGCCCATCACGTGTAAAACTCCCGGCGCACCCCTCGGCATACACGTACCCCGCTCGCGCCAGGCCAATAGCGTGTAAAATGTGGAAAAAGTCCCCCCTGTGGAGTGGACTGCCTGTAGGGCATGGCCAGGGGTGAAGGGCTGCCTGCGGGCATGGCCAGGGTGAAGGGCTGCCTGCGGGGCATGCCCAGGGTGGATGGGCTGCCTGTGGGGCATGCCTAGGGTGGATGGGCTGCCTGCGGGGCATGGCCAGGGGTGAAGGGCTGCCTGCGGGGCATGCCCAGGGTGGATGGGCTGCCTGCGCGTATTCCGGGGGTGCATGTGAAGTTCTACACACTATTGGCCTAGCATGAGTGGGGTATGTGTATTCTGAGGGGTGCGTGTGATGTTCTACATGCTATTGGCCTAGTGCGAGCAGGGTATGTGTATTGCGGGGGTACGCAGGGAGTTTAACACGCGATGGGCCTGGCGCAAGCGGGGTACGTGTATTTCGGGGGTGTGCAGGGAGTTTAACACATGATGGGCCTGGTGCGAGCGGGGTACCTGTATTTCGGGGGTGCGCAGGGAGTTTAACACGCGATGGGCCTGGCGCGAGCGGGGTACATGTATTCTAGGGCGTGCGCAGGGAGTTTAACACGCGATGGGCCTGGCGCGAGCGGGGTACGTGTATTCTGATGGGTGAGTGTGAAGTTCTATGCGCTATTGGCCTAGCACGAGCGGGGTACGTGTATTTCAGGGGTGCACTGGGAGTTTAGCACGCGATAGGCCTGGCACGAGCGGGGTACGTGTATTTCAGGGGTGCACTGGGAGTTTAGCACGCGATAGGCCTGGCACAAGCGGGGTACGTGTATTTTGGGGGTGCGCGGGGAGTTTAACACACGATGGGCCTGGCGCGAGCAGGGTACGTGTATTTTGGAGGTGCACGGGGAGTTTAACACGTGATGGGCCTGTCGCCAGCGGGGTATGTGTATTCTGGGGCGTGCGCGGGGAGTTTTACACACAATGGGCCTGGCGCAAGTGGGGTACATGTATTCCTGGGGTGCCCTAATGTGAATTGGCAATGTGTGTGTTCCCAAGTGTGCCCTCTCCCCCCACCCCAGGCCCTGCAGGCAGCCCACAACACAGGGGACTACTCTGCACCCCTGGCCATGCCCCCCTGCCAGCCCACATGTCACCATGCACAAGTGAGCACCGACTCATGTCCCCCTGCACCCCCACCCACCCAGCAGTGACAGGCACCTGCCAGCAGGCCCTGACTCATGTCCCCCCACCCACTCACCCACCCAGCAGTGACAGGGGCATGCCAGCAGGCCCTGACTTATGTCTCTCCCAACACATCATCACGATCCACAATCATGGGCCTTATGATCTCCCAAATCACACCCCACGCCACCCCAGTCCAAACACACAACCAAGTATTACATCCACCCCACACATGATACATCCCAAATGGCAAGTATGCACATCAACACATTTCCGTCACACACACACCATAGGTGCAAGTGATTGAGAAAACACACATTGTGACATGCATGAAACCAAAGAAAGAATACCACACATTGAAGTATGAAATAAAAATGTATTAAACACAAAAGCAAGGGAATATGAAATGAAACACACAATAATGGAAATAATAAAGAAAAAGCTGCGTGTCCAAAATAAAAAAAAAATGTGTGAAATCTGAATCCAAATCAATCCAAAAGCACATGGGTCCAAAGTGTCTGTCCGTCAAAACAAATCCAACGTGAAAAAATAAGACAAAACCATTGATCCATGGAAAAAATAAAATAAAAAGAAGTGAAATCCAGTGTTGTACTATATACAAAGTACAAATCCAGGGTCCATGAGCCCAACCATTGAAAGGAAAACTACAAAAAACCCTACCTAATGAACAATTATATACAAAAAGGTGGGGCATTGTCCAAGCGCCCCAAAAGAAATAAAAACAGAAAGGAAACCTAACACTAATTAACCATATACAATGGCGACGGGCAAGTTGTGCGGCTCACTCTGTGCTGTCCTGTCCCAGGGCATCATCGAACTCCATGTCGATGTCCCCGAGGCAGGCCTCTCCCTTGGCCCTGAGGGCTCGCAGGGATGCAGTCATGGCCTGTTCCCACTCCCTGCGAGTTGCCTCCAGGCACTCAGCCCACCTCAACGTCCTGCGCATGGAGAACTCCGGCCTGACTATAGTGAGCCATGCCTCTTCGGCCCAACGCCGCTCTGCATCTATCCACTGGCCCAACCGCTGCCACACAGAAGACACTCCCATTCCAGGGTCCTCCTGCCCTCTGGCCGGTGCCTGCTCCTCTGATGTTGATGGCCCCGAGCCATCATCGCTCCCACCTTGAGCCTGCTGCTGCTGTCCATGTGCCCTGCCCGATGATGCCGGCACATCCTCCATCTGCTGGTCTCCAGTTGGTGGGGTGTCCACCCCTGCTGGACCTCTGACTCCCGACTGTGGCAGGGATGTGATCTCCACCAAGCTGGCTGTGTTGGTCGGGCCAGGTCCACAGGGGGCCCTGGTGGAATCTGGGCCGGAAGACGGCAGGGAGAACAACTGGCGCATAGTCTCCACAGAGGAGGAGAGGGCCGCCAGAGTGCTCAACACATGTAGGAACCCTCTGACCAGGGCCCCTCCCAACTGGGCCACATTGCCATGCAGCTCTTCATGATGGCATGCGTGGTCCCCCCAGGAAGCACGCACGTCATCACGAATGTCACGTGCGCACAACGCGACACCAATCAGGACGGACCCCACAGGGTCATGGGTCTCCTCGTCTGCAGTTAGTGGAGTGCCAGATGACGTGGGCCTCCCCCCTACCTGCGGACGGGCCTGGGTTGGGGCATCCCTGCTGGTTCATGGTGGTGCAGTCACAGGGTCAGGGACAGTGACATGCACAGGCCCCTCCACGGTGACCTGTGCTGCCTCCTGTCCCGGGCTCTGGACTGCACCACTTGCACCAGTGGTACCACCCCCACAAGGCCCCATGTGCGGCTCAGTAGCGGCCTCCTCCTCCTCCTCTGTGCAGACCACCAACCTGGATGTCTCTGCACCGTCTTCCGCCATCGCAAGCCCCTGTGGGGGCTCACCCGGCCCTTTCACTGCAGCCATAGTGGCAGACGCGGCACCAGTCCCCTCGCTCCCGGATGATGGTAATTCCTGGGAGGGTGGCTGGGCCTTGCGTCGCCGGCCGGTGGAGGCAACCCCACCGCTTTGCTCCACAGTGCCGTCCCCGCCCTCTTCTTCACTCAACGCTGTGTTGAGTTAGACATAGAACACAAGCATCAGGGAACTGTACAATAGTCCCCTAGACAGGAAGCAATAACACATGAGTGGCACTGTCAAATATCACTTCCATCCTGTCCCTCCACAACACATGGGTCAATGCAGGCAACACACATGCAGAAAAAGGCACGGCGCATACAATCAACATTTGCATCCATGTTCAAGGGCCTCTATTCCAATAAAATGTTGTCTTCAAACTCACATTCATCATGGGTCATACTGATCCCATGAACACACATCACCGGAGGCTCATGCATCTGGCCTCGTACACCACAGACACAGTGGATACAAGGATGACTAGACTGCATCAGTGAATCAACACATCGTCACGGACATGTGTCATGCATCCATGGCGTTTCAAAGTCACACACACGCTACTGAGACACACAGACATGTGCACCATACATGTCCATGACAGCGGTACCCATCTCTCACACCCCATCCATGTCCAAGAACAGAGACAGGCATGCATTCATGTGTGCATTCAGCATGCTGCTCCCCATGTTGCATTGTAACACATGCACCATCCATGACTGTTCTCACATGCAGCACCATGATGTCCCTGCACACACACATCCATACATGGCCTATGTCACACATACAGGCAAGTAGATGACTACCAGCACACTGCTACATGCCCTCTTTCACACAGCAATGCATGGCCACTTACCGCTCGACACCAGACGGGCCTGCATCCTGAGGATCTGGTGGTGAAGCACTGGGCGAATGCGCTCCAGGACCCTCATCTGCTGGTTGGTAAGCTGGCCCCGGCGCCCCACTGCATCCTCTTCCTCTAAGAGGCGCTGGGCCTTCTTGAGGGTCCTGGACTTGTAGTCCTTCCAGCGCTTATGGACGTGTCTCAGGTCTTGGGGTGCCACCCCCTCCACGTTGATGGCACCCACTATGATCCTCCTCCATCCTCCCTTGTCGGCGCGCGGTGGTGTGAAGAGGGCATCATAATGCCCCAGAACTTGCTCCACCAGGATGCCAACTTCCTTATCACTGAAGCTGGCAGCCCTCTGCCTCTCTGGCTGGGGGTCGCCAGTGGTCTCTGATGGTGTTTGCCCCGACATGGCGACCCCCGAGGCAGGTGTGGGTGGGCAACTGGGTCCTGGGGCTGGGCTGTGGAGCGATGGTATAGCAGTCGGGAGTCTTCTGTTCCAGCAGGGGTGGACACCGCAACTGGACCCCTGCAGATGGCTGAGGTGCAGGCACCAAATAGCAGGGCACGTGGGCAGCAGGAAGGCAGCAGCAGATGGCAGGTGGGAGTGTGCTCGGGGCTCTGGGGGCAGGAAAATGGCCTTCTGGGTAGGAGCGTGGTTAGGCACGTGAAAAAACAGCACGTTAGCGTGTAATTCGAGGAAAGGCCCTTAGCGCGTAAGCGCGTCTGTGGCGTTACGCGCACGGGTGTTTCCCTCGTGACGGGTGCATAGTGATTCAGCACGTGAAAAAACAGCACGTCCGCGTATTAATGCGTGTAATCCGAGGAAAGGGCCTAAGCGTGTAAGTGACGTGACGTGCGCAGGTGTTTCCCTCAGCACTGGTTAAAGGTGAGCCTTGCCAGCAGTTCGCTGTATGTGCCTTTCGTGGAGACCGACGTGTGTGTTGCTACTTCATGTTGTTTTGCGCCCCATCACAACTTCACAGCGGATCAAGGACGTATCTCTTCTTTTGGCGGGGGTATTGGCTACGCGTGTTTTTCATTATCACGCTAGTCTGACGGTGAGTCGCGCATGCTATTATTCCCACTGTCGGTGCCCCTGTGTATCGCGTACCCATTTTCGAGGTCATAGTAGCCTGCGTGTCCCACGCGTACGTGTTTTTCGTGTCTCTGGGTGCCACCGCGTACTGTGGCAGGTTAATTCAACACACGTGGGCTACCAGGGGCTGCGTGCAAGGTTTTACTGCAGTTTTGGGGTGCCTGAGCGTTGCGTGACCCGTCACTTCATCATCGTGGTCACATACAGCCTTGCAGGTGCAGGGGTGCTTTTAACATCTTGTATCCCACCCCCTTCACCCCAATTGCCCAGGACAATTATCGTGTACACCTCCCATTGACACTACTACATCTGTGCATGGCGATCGTGGTCAGGGACGTGGCTGGGGTGACCAGGGAGTAGGGGGATTCAAGTGTGTCCAGGGTGGCTGCAGAGGGGGAAGAGGCAGGGGTGCGCCACTTCGGCAGGATGTTCTGCTACGTGTTGGTGCAGTCATGCCACCACCCCCTGCGGCTCCGGGAGATGCAGTTCTTGCATCTGGCATTGGCGCCCATGTGACCCGGCAGTCCGTTTCATCGACTGCCAGGGTCCCAAGAGTAGTGGTAGCTGCAGGTGCAGCTGTGGACACCAGCACCCACGCTCACGGTCTGCCAGCGCAGGCTGCGTTGGCACTTGAAGAGTCCATGGAAGATTTCCAGCAGGTCAGGAGGCACACCGTAAGTGCACGCAGGGCTGCCCTGACCGAGGCACATGTCCCTGGGGCAGTAATGTCATCTGCTGCCCCGACCAGCATGGTGTTGGCAAGTGCAGGGGAAGATGCATCCAACAACAACCTGGTTGTGAGTCTACCAACCAGGACAGTCACGGTCAATGACCCTGGCACAGCGGATGTTGCTGAGCAGGGTCTATTCCAGGGCACCTAGCAGCCAATGATGCAAGTCAGGCCTTCGGTCCTCCTTCCACCTGCCACTCCCTTGGTTCAATCCACCGGTGCCACTGGCCGTACTGATCAGGGCGGCATTCGTCCGCACCACTATCCAAGAGGAGGAAGGTTGCATCTGCAGCACAGGCTGGGACCCCAGACACAGCCACGGCCTCCTGCACGTCAAGGAAGAAGCCTTTCTGTGCGCAGGAACTGGACTCCCTTGTGGACTACGTGCGGGCCCACAGCCATGACATGCTAGTTGGGCCGAATTCTCAAACTATGGCTGCCCATCGGAATACCCACTGGAAGCATGTTGGAGATAATGTGAATGCATTCCGCCATGAGGTGCACACAGCTGCTGAGTGCAAGAAGCGTTGGGATGACCTGAAACGCAGAACTAAGGTGAAGCGCGCCTCTAATTACAGCGTGACTCTGGTGACTGGCGGTGGGCCACCACCTGAGGAGGATGGCCTCACTCCGCACGAGTCACTCGTTGCGGAGTTCATACCAGCAGAATCGGTCGAAGGAGTGGGAGAGATGTAGGACTTTGATGCCCCGTCCAGTGAGTATTGTTGCATGTATATCCAGCCCATGTGTGGTTTGCTTGTGTGATGTGTTGTGCTTGACTGCTACTACATGCTATATGTCCATGGTTCTCATGTGCTAGTCATGCAATGCTTCACTGATGCGTGCTTGCTGTGCAGGATGGTGGACATGTAGAGCAGACGGGGACTGTTCTCATCACCACACTTGCACCCTACTCACATGCTAGTCACCCAGATGCCCCTCCAGTCCATGTTCCAGCTCACTGGCCCTTCTGCATGTAGCCAGGGGTGTCTTTCCTCTCAGCACTGGGACTATGTCATTGCATGACTGACGTGCATGTGTCCTCTGCCTGCATGCGGGTACTCCACGTAGGCATACCCCCTTGCTCCTCCACCCCCCCTGCACCCCAATTACACCATTGCACTGGTGTGCATCGTTTTGGCATACTGCAATGGCCTGTTCAAGCCTCCTGTGTACATGCTAACTTCCTCCAGCCAACCTGCCAGACACTTGCAGTGGGGTACATCCTCTTCCCTTCATGCAGGGTGTCTCACTTGGACTGTGCAGATGGCAGATGCTCCGCAGGGACATGAGTGCCCATGCATGCTCCATGTGCATTCCATGCATGCCCCTATGTGTCCTTGACTGGATGATCATTGTATAAGTGTCTAGATGAGCAACATTTCATGGCATTTCTTCAGCCATCCCATGCCCACTCTGGCCCAGTCCTGCACATGACCCTGTCCAACTGGTGTAGTGGCTTCTGCACACATGGGTGTACTACTGAGGGTTCGTCATTTGTCCTGTTTACTGTCCCATCATCATCTGCTGTGTTGTCAGTTGACTCAGATGATGCCATTGATGCCAGTCAACACTGTCTGCTAATACACAGGTCGCTGGTCACCCTTTTGCTACCATGCAAGGCATCCCTGCATTTTCACTCGGGGGGGGGTTCTTGTAGCCATGTAACCCATTGCATGCACATTGCACGTGATGCCTGAACTTGCCCTTGCACTACCTCCACGTTTTTTGATACACACCATGAAGTACTTGTTCATGTAGATAGTAAGTAACGTACATATGTTCTGCACTGCATCAACCAACTTCTAAGCCGTGTAGCACCGTTCTACATGCCTACTCACTGATGCAGTGTCAAATTGACCAGGCATGCATGGCAGGTTCTCTTTTGTGTGTGACATGTCTGCTTCATGTGTTGGCCGTCTGTGTGATGTCTATGTGTGTGTGTGTGTTATGTGCTTCTAACATGTGTACTAATGTTTTTTTCTCTCCACTTTTCAGATGATGACGCAATGGAACCAGAGGATGGTGTTGTCATGCCAGGCACAGGGTTGTTATCACAACAGCAACCCAGCACAAGTGGGGGTCGTGGGGTGGTAGACCACAAGAACCCACATGTGCTACAGACCATCTTGTCTTTGGCTGGCAATGAGTCCAGCCCAGATGACCACTCTGACGTCCATGTCGAGTTGGATGTGCATCAGGTCCATACTTTAGGGGAGAGTAATTCTGATGTGGACACTCTTCGGTCCGCGACTCCTACACTGAGGGGCCAGACAGTGGTGGGACCTCCGCCTGTGGTGGATCGGGACGCAGGGTCACCCTCCACACCAGTTGCTGATGTGCCTGGGACATCACATCGACAGGGGCATGTAGTCGTGCAACCCAACGAGGACGGCCGGTCCTTGGGTCCCGCAGGTGTCAAGCCCAGAAACGCGGTGGCCGCGCACCACTGAGGTATACTGAGTGGGAGCAGGACATGACGGCCAATTCAGAACGGCAGGGGCAGCACTTGATAACATCGCTGTGATCATGGAACGTGTGGCCCAATCCGTGCTCCCCCCTGCTAGGTGGGTGCTTCTCCAGCGCAGGCAGCGCAGTCCATGGCCCGCTCGATCAGGCTGGGCATGGCGGCCTCAGACAGGGCACGCCAGGCTGAAATGTTGCTTTGCGTCAAGCAATTGCTGCTCACGCAGAGGCACACATGGAGGCCCTGAGGGCTGAGTATGACTCTCTCAGTTACACTCTGGGTGTCCTCTTATTGTCCCAGAGGGTGCGGTCAGAGGAGAGGTTTGAGCAGCTTGAGCGTACCATCTCGGCTGAGCTAAATGCTTGCCGGCAGGTGCATCAGTTGGCCAGCCAAGCCACGCAGGAGGAACTCCGTGTTACACGTGTTACCTTGCAAGAGGAAGCACGTGTATCACGGGAGCTTCTGCATGCAGACCTACGTGTCATTGCTGCACAGAACCAGGCTCACCCGTCCGGCAGACTTGCTGCTGACGAGGGGAAAGCTGCGGCTAGGCATGGTCAGGCTCCTGTGCCACGTCCTCCTTTTCAGGATGAGCCAGACTCGGACGACGAGATATCTCCCACACAGGTCGGGCTGTGCAGGCGTTGAGCCCATGGCGTTTTTTTTTTTATTGTCTCAACATCATCGCATGTGGGTGTTGAGGTGCACCCTGTACCTCCCCCCTCCTGGGTACCTCCACCTGGGTCGTATGTGGCCAATTTTTATTTTTGATTTTAGTTTAGTTAGTTAATATTGACTATTTGATAGTTATTTTAATTAGGTTATGTAGGTTGTTCATTGTTAGTTTAATTAGTTAATATAGTTTAATATTGTTTGTCTATTGTGCATTCATGTGACGGTGTGGTGCTTTGTGGCTTTTGAAAGCATCCATTGTCTGTTCCAGCTGGGCCTTTCAAGCTTGTCTCGTGTATGTGATTGCAGCTTGGGGTCCTGACTCACATAGGCCACTCCTGCTTCCCTTATCCATGGGCTTGCTAGGATGGTTCGGTGTAACAAACATTTACACAAGGGCTTTGGACTTTCGTCATAACTGTGGCATGTCTGCTGCTGTACTACTTGTGTTAACACCCCTAGTGGGGATTTGTAGTGTTCGATCCACCCCATGTCTGTAATCAATTTGGGTGAGTACGTGATTGATGTCTCCATTAATTGATGTGGATTGTGATTTATGTTAATTTCTTGCCTGTATATGTGCTTGATGCCCTTTATGCTGTACACAGTAGCCTGCACCCTTGGCCTGTCAAAGTCACACTGATGGTGGGAGGAGTTTGTATGTAGGTCTGTAACCTGGCCGAGTGACAACCAGCATGAAGACACACACACAGGGTACTTTCAAGCCTTATTAATTTCTTTTATGCCCTTTCTGCAGGAAAATGAGCCTCCACACTACCTTTGCCAGCAGACAGAGTGACGTGTAATCCTGATGACTGGCCACGTTCGGTGGTGCAGATGTGTCCATGTGTGCGCAAGCAGAAGCACAGGGCTTGTGCTCAGACGACCGACAGAAGCAGACGTGTTTCCAGGAGCTCCAGGCAAGGTGAGCAGCACAAGGGCCCACACCGCAGCCAACTTTCCACCAGGCCACTTGCACATGCATGCTAAGTGGCACCAGTGCTGGGGAGCTTTGCCAGGCATTGTTGGAGAAGCGCACAGTACAGCTGACATGCGTTGAGGGCCAAATGCAAAGTGGCTTTACAAGTTGTTAGGGGCACACGCAGGGGCCATCGAACATATCCTCGAGTAACCCCTCCTCCATTGAAGCAGAGCTATTAGGGCAGTGGCGTTCCTAGCCAGAAACTGATACAGTACACAGGGACACCATGCGAGGCACAGACTCGTGTGCATTGTATATCATTTGCATGTGCAAATTGCCAACTGCACTACCTATTGAAATCCACAGCTGCCAGAACACAACTTGTACTGAAGGCGCACCTCGCTATACGCGCCTAGAAGCTCACCCAGGGACAATTGTATCATGTGTGATTCTTGACGCATTGGTCTTCCATTTCCTGCGCGCCCACATGCGCCTGCCTTACTGCATTGACAGTGTATGAACCATGAGGGGGCCAAGCTAACATATGGGTACAAAGCAGCAGACAGGAGTGTTTGTTTGTGAAGGAGTCACTTACTTTGGGGCATGGATGGTGTTGTGTGTGTGTGTTGTTAACACACATTCAGATTAGTAACTCACGCTCTCTTTGCAGCATTGAAGTGCTCCTGTTGCCAGACCTGAGAGTGCGCAGGCAGGAGGCCAGCACTCACCCCAGAGATAAGTCTCTCTTTGGCTTGCATTTGACTCATTTGGTACAATGTGCATGATGAACATGTTTTCTCAGATTGAGTATGTGTTATTGTGAATAGTAGCTTTTTGTATTTTGACTACTTTCCCTTGCCAATTGGACTCCCCTCTCCTGCCCCTCTTTCCGGTTATCCTGCATACCAATGCCTGTCCAAACAACATATCCCTGACCCTCCTTCCACGCTGGGGTGTCAGAGGCCTGTGTAAGTTTGACCTTGCAGGCGCCCAGACCACAGAGGGGGTGGTTGGTTCGTGCCTGGACACCGGAGCTGTGACACTACCCATCAGTTGTTGCATCCTCATTGTATGTATTGTACCATCAATGGTACCCATCCTGCAGGACCATTGTTCAACTATGCTACCTTGGTTGTTATCATTGTGCCTGTACATGTGCTTTGACATTTCCTGCTACTTCAAGTCATCTACTAGAGACTCTTCCTGGGTTTTTTGGTGCCTATAGGCTTTTTCCCTGGTTTGTGGGTTTGGCTACTTGGAGTTCTCTGCGATTTTGTATTTTTACCAGTCAAGGTGGCCTCTGAGGGGGCTGGACCCTATTTACACGCAAGCTGGAACATGGAGACCAAGGGGTAGCATGATCCTGTAGCCAGGTAGACTTGAAGGAAGAAGGCTACATACCCCAGACACAGTTGTTCAGAAGGTCACGGTGATGTGTAAATGAGGGAGGGCCTTTTGTTGTTGGACAGTTGGCTTGGGCTACAGTGTTTTGGGCACTCTGTCATTGTAATTGTGGGGTACTATGTACATGATGTGTTGTGCTGGTCAATGCCTGTTCTTGTGTTGTCTTTACTTTTCAGGTGTCAGGGGATTGGTGTGGTTTGACATGCTGGGGTGTTCACATGGGCAATGTTCACATGTGATGTGTACAGGACACTGAGGGTCACTTGATTTCACATGCATATGTTGAGTGCATGTCCCTATTGACACACACAGTTGCACAATGATCCACCACAAGTACAACCACCCTTCCATGGCCACAGGTGCACACAGATTGCATTCTCAGGCCCACTGTATCCCTGCAGCACATGATCTATTACCATTTGGGTATCCTGTACATGCGTCATTTGGTTATTGATTTGATTTGTCATTTTCATGCGATGCTCAAGGTGTATCTGCAACACAATGACTGCTCAATGTGCTGTATGCTGAGCAATGTGTTGCAGGAGACACACACAGCACACGGGTTCGGGATTCGGGATTTTTCCATGCCCAATGTGCATGTGGACAGGCATTCAGTGTTGTGTTCATGCTACGACTTGTGGAAAGCATTTGTGTCTGACTTTGTATGTGTGGGAGGTTGTTGGTCAGTCATTTCATCTGATTCCATGTCAGGCATCATTGTCTCATTCCAGTTTTCATATATGATGTCGGGGGGAAATTCTGCCGGGGTCGGCCGGGCCGTCCGTAGACCTCCGGGCAGGGAGGCCCCAACTCCTCCCGTATATCCCAAAAGAGATAGAGTATGAGACACACGCAAGAAGCAAGGTGACTCTGCTGTTTATTAGACAAAACGGCAGGGATGGGTCAAGGA
This sequence comes from Ambystoma mexicanum, assembly GCF_040938575.1. Taxonomy (NCBI): domain Eukaryota; kingdom Metazoa; phylum Chordata; class Amphibia; order Caudata; family Ambystomatidae; genus Ambystoma; species Ambystoma mexicanum. Next base: position 838,254,624 of record NC_090923.1, read on the forward strand.
TCGTACGAGTCCGTCCTGACACACACACAATCGTGGGGCTCGCAGGGCCTTTTTACCTTAGTATGACGCGCTATTTGCGTCACCTTAGAAAGTTTAGCAAAAAACCTATTTCCACTCTGGATTGGTTACTCGAGTGGTAGGGTTAGTATAGCATACATATAGAGAACGGTGTTAGTGGTTGAGGGTTAGTCAGGTGATATACTTGGGCTGTCCCTTCAATTTGATACATGAAAATTGTTACATGAAGACCTCTGAGGATTGGTCAATGTTAATGGCGTCAGTGATAAGAGCCCATGTTCTTATTGGTCCACTCGCGAGCCTCCCAGTCTGGGACTATCGCTGTTCCCAGCTCGCGGTGCACCTGTCATTTGCAACAATGTTTTACTGTGGGTAGGTGTAAACAATGTGAGGATTTATTCATATGATGGGAGGTCGTCTACTCCCACTGCTGCAGATGTCCAATGAGTCTTTTAATTGTATCTGCCTGTGTCTTGAAACGTGGGATTCAGGCGTCTCCTTCCTCCTGGGCTTGGCATCCTGTCAGGTTTGGCTTTGTCACGTGAGGTGGGACCGTGTTTGAGGCAAAATTCAGCGCAATTAATATTGTTTTTCCCACTGTGTGCCTGGTTTATCTTGCAGGTGCGACCTTGGCGTCGGCTTGCGGCGTGCGAGATTGCAACATCGTGCCCTTGGCGGTGTGCTTTCGCCGGGCTCATTCTGCAGGGTCAGTAACCGAGCTCTTGCTCATTCAATGTTCATGGAAGCTTTTGCTTGCGGCCTACTTGGGCCTGGTGCATAGGTGGAACCGTTTGATGCAGAGCGCTTTAGGTTACGGTATCATATTGCTCTATCCTCAGTATCGTGTCTCAGTTATATTCTTCATTATGGTACATGGTTCTTAGAAGAAGCGTGAGCAAGCCTTTTTAGATAAGTTCATTATGCGTCTTGCGTTTCTGCATTTTGAGAGCCTATGTGGAAAATAATAAAGATGCACGTCCGTGGGTATGTCTGTCGCCTACGTCATAGCACTGAGTATGTTCTTCGTGTGGATTGGTGTGGGAGTGTCCGGTGTGCATGTTTGCACAGGTGTGCTGACTGTTGGTTAGGTCGTCATGGCATCTCTCAAACGACGTGTAGGTTTAGTCGAGTTGATCCATGCCGCAGGTGTCGGCATGGACAGGGCGGGCTGCTGGGCAGGTAGGTGGGCACATCCGTATGTTCCTGTACCAGGGTATTTGGTCGTCTGGTAGATAGGCAAACTCCTCTCGTGGCGGGTGTCTAGGCCGTGATCCTCTAGGCCAAGCGCGAGAGGGGAAGGGCGGGAGCCTGTTCTTCCATTCTCCTACTTCAGTCCCCCCTCTGGTCGACTTGTCGACCACAAACATATCCTTTTCTTTATCTCCTCTTACTCTCCATATTTTAGTTATTCCTCCCAAATGTCCATAGTGGTTAACATGGTCTTCAAATGACCAATACATATATGCACAGGTTCCTCCAGGAGTGCAGTATACCCATTTCCCTATGTCGCTCCTTGGGTTTCTTGGGTTTTCGAGCTTCACAGATGGTGGGTCCAGGTGGTTGGTGATGATCTGGTTGCGCAACTTCTCTCTCTCCTTTATGATTGTGCCTGTGTGTTGGCCGTCATCTGTTGGCATCAAGAGGTGCATACCAACCATTTCGATCATCTCGTCTGTGGTGCGTGCCTTCCGGGCCTTCCAAAATCCTATTATGATCAGTGTAGCTCCAGCCAAAATAGTACATCCAACTATAATCTTCAGTCCATCTGACAGCCAAGATGGCATCCATGACCATAATATTGAAAACCAGCTCTCATCCTTTTTCACACCTTTACTTTCATCCATCATTTTTGAGTGCATCTGGCCAATTGTAAAACTGCTTCTGTCAGTGTACCATTGTCAGCATCGTTGGCAGGGATGAATGTGCAGCATGATTGTCCTATCTTAGCGCAAACTCCTCCTTCCATTGCTGTGAGGAGGTCCAGTACATATCTGTTCTGAAGTGCTACCATCCTCACAGCTCGCAGTTCCTCTTTTATTGCGTTGAATCCATTTACCGTAGAATTAATAGTCATCATTAGTTCCCATCGAGTTATCTGGAGCCATTTTGCGTTTGCGTAAGCCTGTAGTCCTGGATGTATTATTGAGGAGAAGAACATTGCTGCTCTGCTGAATAGTCTGTGTTCTGGTGGAATTGAAGTGAGTGCTGTTTCCGACCTTCCCCATAGGTAATTTCCTGTCAGAGGTTCTCCTTGTCTTTTCTTTCTCTTCAGGACAGTATTATTGCCGTCGGTTTTGCTCTCTGGCCCCTTCTGAGGTTGTACAGATCTCTTCTTCCTCTTGTTCCCTTCATCCATTTTGGGGAAGTTCGCCACATTGACATGTTTCTGGGGTACCACTAGTGATGGTACATTAACGTGCACCATTGTGCATATACCATTCCACAGAGGGGGGAGTGTGTGGTATGCCTTTTTTCCACAGGCCCAGTAATGGTCCATTACTACTGCTGTTCCTGCTCCCCCCTCAGGTAACTCCATCACGCTTTCACAGTTGGTGTGGTATCCTACGTCCACCTCCCCTTTATGTTGGTAGCATACCTTAGGCGCAGTTAGCGGCAGTATTGTTATTGGGTCTTCATCCTTCTCCATCCACGTGAGCATGGGAACGTACTTGACCCAAGTCGTCCAACATCTATGGTTGTGTCCATCAATAGTTGAAATATTTTCTCTTGTTACCATGTTGCTGCCAACCACTCCTATGTCCCATTTGTTGTTCATGTACACCTTCCCTGTTATTATCACCAGTGGTCTTTCCCAACATCCGTTTTTACCAGGGACTTCAGTGGCATACCAATCACATGGTAGGTACTGTAGTGTTACTTTCTTTGTTTCTCCTTTTTCAGGACCACTTGTTATGTATCTGAATCCTTCAGCATGTAAACTGCTCTTGTGGTAACTCAAATAAGTCTTGAGGAAGTTGTTTTCATATGATATGTATCTCGTGTTTTCCACACCAGTTGCACCACTGTCCCTTGAAATCTTCCTTTCGTCTGGAACAGTGCCAGGTATATTATACATCATGCTATTTTTTCATCTATCTCCGTGGCAACAAATGTTCGAGAAGCTCTCATGGCGTATGGGATTAATGAGCAAACGTAGCAGCTGTCTTCTGTTGTCTGCTTGCCTATGCGGGTCATATGTTGGTACCATATGTTGTTTGAGATGTGGGCTGAATCTTGTATGTAGTTGTCAATACCTTTATTATCTGAGTATGTGCTGCGTTTAACTCTATTTTCCTTGTGTGGGATTTTACTAGTACCACCTGACGTAACACCTGTTGCAGCTGGGGGTGGGGGTGTATTAGGTTTGGGTACAGCAATAATATTGATAGCATAGCTGTACTGCCATACAGAGGCAGCCAAGAACCCGGTGGTCATTAAAATCCCTATCAATTTTATTACAGATGCTAATTTCACCGGCATTTTGCTCTTACCTTGCTGCAGTCCGGCAGCTTATTCTTGCGACGTTACAGTTGCCCGCCTGAAAATTCTTAATATGCTTGTTATTAGTGTTAGTTGTCGTTTTTTTTTTTTTTTTAAGCTCTCCCTATCAAATAGTCATTCAGTGCCCAGGCGAAGAGCTGTTCCCATGCCAATCTAAGCGATCTATCTCTTAGGGCAGGCAAGTATGGTTGGAGGTGGGGCATTGAATGTTCTATGGCCAAGAGGAATGCTATGTAGTAGACACGTACCCTCCTTCTTTTCAGGTACGTTGGCCTTTTTATTTCATATACAAATTGGTGTGACAATTCTTCCGGGTAATTATCGTCTGAGGGTACCATCTACTCCTGGGCAGTGAATTTGTTAGTTATTTACTTTCTTAGTAGTACAATAATACGCTGTACCTGCATGTGCGAGAGAAAAGAAAGAGAACATTCAGGTGTTTACATGTGTATATGTGCAAGACAATGTCCTTCAGTTCAGTTATTACTGCAGTGGGTAGGGGGTCAATGGGCAGAGGGTTTGGGGCTCAACTGGCGGAAGTCTCTTTACTCTTTAATCGTGTAACTATGGGGTGGGCGGTATGGGGATCACCCCTTTCTTTTCTAGTAGTTGTCTCTGGGGAATCTGAGGGGTGGCAGGGTATGGGGACACTTAGGCCGTTAGTTGTGGTAGAAGTCTCTTCCTCCGTTGGTGACGCTGTTGTTGTTCTTCCAGTGGTCCTGTCGGTGGCGCTGGGGCGGGTCTGGAGTTTGTAGATCTTTACGTTGTGTAGGTGGTTCCAGGCACGTTTGTCCTGTAGCTTTACTGCTCTCGTTGATACCTCCTCTACCAGATGGGGGCCAGTGAAGCGTGGGCTGTTCCACTTTCTGTTGAAATTGCGAAGTAGTACGTGGTCACATTTAGCAACTTTGCACAGTCTTTCCTTTTCCAATTCTTTATCCGCGTCTTCTTGTTGATCGCTGTTAGACCCGCCCCGCGTGCGCTCGAGCTGTTGAGACACAAACACTACACTAGTAATCAAAGAAGACACATATTGGTACATTTCATCACCAAGGACATTTGCATTACTCTCGTGGTCGGTAAATGCTCTTGATGTTGGCGTTAGGGGAAGGCGCATTTGACGTCCGGTAACCACCTCGTGAGGGGTGAGGTGGTGGTCGGAACCTGGTCTATTCCTTAGCTCAAATAGGGCTAGTGGAAGGCAATAAAACCAACTTTTCTTTGTTGTTTGCTGTATTTTTACAATTGCCTCCTTTAATAGGCCATTCAGGCGTTCACATATACCGTTGGCCTGTGGGTGGTATGCACATGCAAATTTATGCTTGATGTTCAGTAAGGATGTGATGTGCTGGAACATTTCGTTTGCGAAATGTGGGCCATTATCTGACCGCAGTACCTCGCACACTCCCCACCTGGGGAAGACCTCCCTCACTAGGAATTTAGCTGCTCTGAATGCATCTGGGTGTGAACAGGGCCCTGCTTCAATCCACCTCGAGAATGGGCATACTACTACAATCATATACCTATTTCCTTGACATACGTTGATCATATCAACATAGTCAATATGGAGATGTCGGAAGGGTCCCTCTGGCCGGGGTATAGTACCTCTTATCACCTTCAGAGTGTGACCGGCCGTAAACTGTTGACATGTGAGACAATTGCTGATAAAATTTGACACATGAGAATTTAACTCGGGGCAGAACCAGTCTTCTCTAATTCGTGCTGCAATTACTTCCTTGCCTGTGTGGGCTGGGTGGTGTAGTTGGCTCAGGGCGGTGTTCAATAGTGCCAGTGGTATTACAATCTTTCCAGTGTCACCCTGGCGCCATAGTGCGTCAGTTGGTGACATTGTGCATCCTCTTTTTACCCATATTTCTTTTTCTGCCATTGGTGCAGCCGCTTGTAGCTCCATTATCTGTGTGGCTGGGAGATGGGTGTACCCTTCTCTTATCAACATCTCCTTAGCCATTCCCCTCCCTCTCCCTCTCTTTGACTCTGGGGGGTTCCATATCTCACCAAAATATGCAGCATACTTCGCATGTGCGTCTGCTGCTGCATTCCCTTTTGAAATTCACCATTGGTGTGTGCGGTGCATTTGACCAAAGCTAATTCTTGTGGGTCATTTATTGCTTCAATTAGTTCAGCCAATAGGAGGGCATGTTGCACTGGAGTGCCATCAGCTCTCCTAAACCCTCTTCTTCTCCATTTCGACAGCCCTGAGTGGACAGTGGACGTAACATATGCGCTGTCGGAATATATGGTCACTCGTTTGTCAAAGCTTTCCTTCAACGCCAAGATTAGTGCAATTAATTCTGCTGCTTGAGCGGAATAATGCTGTGGTAGTTGTACACATTTCATTGCCACACACACCGGTACCTCCATCATTTTTACCACTGCTGCCCCAGTCCTCCTTAAACCATCCCTTTGGTCGATAGTTGATGACCCATCAATGAACAGGAGCTCACCTCCCTCTAGTGCGTTCTCTTCAATCTTTCTAGTACATGAGTACATTTCAGTGATTTGCGTACAATCGTGTGCATAATCTCCTTCCTCAATTACTTCTTCTAGGAACCTTGCAGGGTTGACCGTGCTACATCTAACAATTGATAGTTCAGCTCTGGATAAGATGATCTCATAACCTGATGCCCTTTGCGTGGTTAGGGTGGACTTAGGTTTATTCAATATTGCAAATAGTGCATGTTACACAAACAGTGTAGTTGGGCACCCCATGGTGATTGCTGATGCTTTCTCTACCGCAAAAGCAGCTGCGGCGAGACCTTGTTCGCAAGGGAAATGACCTAACATCACAGGATCTAAGTGGCCGCTGTAAAATGCTACTGGTTTGTAGCCCATGCTTGTTTTTTGAGCCAACACTGCTTTCATTACTGCTGAGTCGCAATGTGAAAATATAAAGAATTGTCGCTCATAGTCTGGGGTTGCCAGTACCGGAGCAGTTGATATTGCATCTTTTAGTTCATCAAAAGCCTCTTTCATTTCCATTGTCCACCCCAACTTTTTCTCCCCTTTATTAGCTTCCTTCAACGCCTCAAGCAGGGGTCCTATGTATGAGCTGTAATCAAATACCCATGCTCTACAGTAGTTGCACAAACCCAGGAACTGCTGCAGTTCCCTCACTGTTTGTGGCACTGGCATTTTTGAAATGGCCTGTGCTCTTTGTGGTGCAATCTTTCTTCCATGTTGGGATATGAGCTGACCAATGTAAAGTACCTGTTCTTGACAGTACTGTAACTTTTCCGTGTCTACCTTGTAACCTTTTTCAGCCAATATTGTCAGCATCTTTAATGAGTCCTCTCTGCATATTCTTTCGTTTGTACTGCAAATTATTATGTCGTCGACATACTGCAACACTGTGCTTTCCACTTCAATGTTACCCAAATCCATCTGTATTATTCTGTTGAAGATTGAGGGTGATTCGCAGTACCCTTGTGGCAATCTGGTGTGTTTCCACTTTGTGTTTCTGTAAGTGAAGCTTGTCAGATCTTGTGAGTCTGGGTGCAATGGTATTGAGAAAAAAGCATTTTTAAGGTCGATCACTGTAAATCGTGATGCTTCTGCTGGAATGCCACACAATATTGTGGCCGGGTTTGCGGCTATGGGGTATTCTGCTTCTACTATTTTGTTCAAGGGCCTGAGATCCTGTATGAAGCGCCAAGACCCCCCTCTAGCCTTGCGCACTGGGTATACAGCCGTGTTACATGGTGATTCTGAGGGGACCAATATGCCATTATCTATAAGGGCCGTTATGGTTTCATATATGCCCTCATCTGCCTCTTTTGATAGTGGGTACTGTTTTACTCTGGGGAGTATTGCACCTTTTTCAATTTTATCCTTACTCCCCCTATGCTTTTTATGCACCCCACGTCATAGGGGCTAGTAGTCCATAATGACGTGGGTACTTTTGTCATATCCTCCTCAAAGAAGGGAACTGGGGTGGATGTGGGTGCCTCAAGTGCCATTGCAATTTTCTGTGCCACTTGTTTGTACGCCACTCTTAGCCATATTTCCACACTCATCATAAACACCATTTCACCTTCCTCCTTTTCTTCTGAGAACAGCTCCTCATCTGACACCTGGGTGAGTCTACATCCTTCTGCTAGTGCTATTACTGCCCTCCATGCTCTTCCTTCTCTGTCTTGGGCATGTACCGCAATGTAATCAGCTGTTGCTATAATGCTCTCAATGTCCACTGGAACCACCTTTCCTTCTGGTTCATTGGCTGGTGTTTCTGGTCTGAACAAATAGGCTGCTGGCCTCCTCCAGATCTTTCCCTCTATCCCTGGCATCCATGCAAATGCCATGTCTGTCCCGTACTGGAATAGTTCGCCATCTACTGGCTCAGCCCTAATCGCTGTCTATCCGCAGTATGCTTGCATAATCTGTCGTGCTGTGAGCATGTTAATTCCTGGAGTAGAGCAAATTATGCCGTCCTCCGTAAAGGAGATCGTCATATTCAACCTGTTTATGATGTCTCTCCCCAGTATATTTACTGGTGAGGCACTATAATATAAAAGTGGGACTGACATGTCATAATCTCCTATAGATAAGGGAATGTTATCAGTAAAGGGAACCAACCCTCTAGCCCCAGAGAATCCTTGGGTGTTCATGGCTTCGCCCGACATCTTAAATTTACCTTCCCTTATGCAAGACCGGGTCGCCCCGGTGTCAACAAGGAATGATAATTTTTTGTCACCTATCGTTACCTCTATGCGTGGTTCCTCCGCACTATTAAGTGTTACTGACAGGATGGGACACACCAAGGCCGTCTGTGGGCTGTCCTATTGAGGGTACAACGATTGACCATTTCCTGTGTAAGGGTTGTGTCCCAGGACCGTCACCCTACCCAGTTGTGTTTGTTGTGCTTGGGGTTGTTGTGTTATCACTACCTGTTGTTGTGGCAGTGAATACGTCTGTGGCTGTTGTTGTGTTATTAGTTGTTGCTGTTCATTTCCCTGTTGCAACGTCTGCTGTTACTGTATGCCCTGCTGTTCCTGTGTGGGCCTTGGTTGTCCCTGTTCGCTCCATGATGGTGTTCCTGGTCTTACTCTACACGTGTGTGACATGTGCCCTACTAATCCACAACTCCAACACACCGGTGGTTCCCTACTCTGCCATGGAAAGCTTCCTGTGTTGTCCTGGTATACTGGTTGCCCGGTGGGGTAGGAATTTCTAAGTCTTCCCACCTGCTGTTGTGTGTTATATCCGTATCCTCTCCCTCTCATAATTCCTCCTCTTCCCCTGTTATAATTATAATACCTAGCTCCTGGCATTGAGTATCCTCCTCCCATGTTGGTCGTGTATGGTTGGAATGGCGGCACCTGTTGTGTTATAGTCTGTGAGGGTGGTATTTTTGAGGGATTTTGTGCAGCCACTACTTGTGTGGGGCTTTGGGTCATTGTTGTAGGTGTAGTTATTAGTGCCCCTTCCATTGTGTATTTAGTAAGTTTTTTCTGTACTAGTTTAGCCTCTTCCGTTTTCCTGTCCTCTTCCTTTTGTTTCATTTTTCCTTGCCATGTCCTGCAATGATGCACTATTGTCAGTTGTATTTCTGGCCATGCTTTTGCTTCCATTCCCACTACTTTCTTCAGTTGTTTCTGAACTCCCTCTGGGAGCCCTTGTACTAGTATATGATAAAATATTGCTGGTGTTTTGTCCCATTGTTCTCTAGTTTCCATGCACCACTTCTCTTGGATTTCCTGGATATAATCAAAAGGATCTTCGTCCTCACGCATCTTGCGTGAGGTAATTGCTCCTATGTCTGATGTGTCTGGGTACTGTACCCTCAGTGCCTGCCATAGTGCATGTCTGCATTTTGCGAATGGTGCCCCATCGTGCGATGTGTTTGCTATTGTTACCCCAGTGAATCCCGCTCTCTTCCAAATGTCATCCGCTGCATCCCCTAATATTGATATTAGAAGGCCCTTTACATCTCCTACTGCCAGTTTCTGTCCTGCGGTGTGTTTTTCCATTTCATATATCCATTTACCCGCACCTCCACTTAATGATGGGAGCCTGCACTTTATATTTTCTTTGTCTGTATGCTTCCAAGGGACGTATTGTGGTCTAACCCCTCCCCTCTCCAGAAGTGGCATTAAGTTTTGTCTCGTTTTACCCCTTGGGTTCCATAAAATCGAGTCCTCACACCCCTCCTCTTCTTCCCTCTCTCCTACATCGTCAATTTCGTCCGTATTTCCCCTGCTCGTAACTCTTTCTTCTCCATCTTTTCCCCTTCTTCCATCATTTCCTGTATTTAATGTGGGCGTGTGTATTCGTCCTTCCTGCCTGCATCTAGGGAGGTCTCTAAGCCTACCTGCATAGGGTGTCAGTTCGTTTGTGAAGGGCGCGAGTTTGATTGTACGTAATGAGCGTGAGGTGGTTGAGCATGTAGGGTGGGATGGGAGAGGGTGTAATGGTGACGGTGTGGCTTCATGTGTCTGTCTTTCCACTATTCCTTGCTCTTCCTCCTCACTTCTTTCCAGTTCATCCTTTCTCCTACAGATCCATCGTGAGTCTGTATTGGTCCGGGTGGTGTATAGTTTATCTAGGCTTTCACTTTCACTGTTTCTTCCTTCCTTCTCCGTTCCTTCTTCTTCCTCACTACAAATGTCATTCGTAAATGGCAGCCCCCACTCTGTCATTTTCCCCTTGATTGTTACTGTTTTTAAGTTTATTAGGTCCGGTTCTCCCTTTTCTCCTTTACCAACCGCTCCCCTTTGCGCTGATGTTGTTGCTACCTCTGTGTCTCTATATACATACCCCCTTACTTCACTCTCCCCTCTCCTACCTTCTCTTTCCCCTTCATTTCTCTCCTCCATCTCTCTACCAATTTCCTCCCTTTTCCTTTTTAATTCCTCCATTACTTCACTACTCATCTTTTCCAATATCCTTTCATCCTCTTTCTTCCTTTCCCATCTCACCCTCTCCCTTTCTAATATACTCTCTATCACCCTGCCTTCTTCGTATTTCCTAGTCTTTTCTGATAGTAATCTCTTCTTCCATATTGCCATTTCTTTTTCTTTCTCTTCCTCTTCCTTTTTCCTCTCTCGTAGTACTGCTCTTGATAACCTTTCTGCTGCTGCTTTTACCCTTTCAGCTTCTCTCCTTTGCTCCTCAGTTCGTTCCCTTATTTTTTCCAATTCGTTCTTACCTTCTTTCCTTTCCCTTGCTCTCTCTCTTTCCTCCCTCTCAAGCTGTTTGATCAGTTCATTCTGCTCATCCCTTAACTCTGCTAGTCGTTCCTCCAAAATCTCTTCCTTTTGTCGTAACAGCTCTTCCCCTCTCATTCCACTCTCCCTGGTATTATCCTCGTCTATTTTCCTCACTACCTCCTTCTCTTCTCCTGTTAATGAACCTCGTAATTTTAATAGTATCTGCGCAGCCACCCACTCATCATGTCCTATTTCCACAGTTTGTTCTTCTCCAGTTCTCCCCTCCCCTGCTGGCATCTTCCTATGAGCCACATATGGTGGCGGGCTGTATGTCGGGTTCGAGTACCCCTCAGCTGCCCTTAACTGTCCTCTTTCTATTTCTCCTAATTCTCTTAAAGGGTACAACCCCCATCCCTCTGTTTTCACTACCTTTGCTAGGGGTATATCGTTGCTCTGTTCCTTTTTTATTTCATTTTCTTTTGAGTTATTATTCTTTTCTCCTCCCTCTTGTCCGTTCCCCGTGTTCTTTGGGGCTTCACTCCCCTTTTCCCCATTCTCTCCTTCCTCCTTAATCTCTTTTTCTTCCGGTATTTCCCCCACAGTGAACATTCCCTTTGGTCCTGGTCGGGACCTTTGGAACATCCTCCATAAGTTAAACACCTCCACGTCGTGTGTCAACTTCTTTCCTTTGTATGTATTATGCAGATGGTTTAATAGTGAATGTTGGGTACATGGATCGAAGCTACCATTAGGCGGCCATGGTGTTATCATTTTGTTGTCCGTCCCCTGTGTCCATTCTATGCTATACTTGATCAGTTTCTCCCTATGGGGTGACAGTGTTGTACATATGTGTTGCAGTGGGTAGTGAGGGTGTTCCCCCACCCTCCCAATCCTGTCCCGTATGACATAGTAGCGCTTCACTTGTTATCCTTCCCCTATTTGGTAGCTATTATCTTACTAACACTTACAATACACAGCCTTATACCTTTACCTGGCCCCGTAAATTTGGGGACTTGCGATAGTCCGCTAAGGAAAATTATTAAAATATAGTATTTACATTTGTATATTTTCTTCTTTCTTTCTTCCTTTACACAACACCCTTACGGCCCCCTGCGGCCAAGGCGCACGTAGCCCCCTGCGGCTGCGTACCCCTTGTGACGTTCTTATACAGTCGTCCAATTTTCATTTGCTCCTCCTCCTTCTTCTACACTTGCCGTGGCCGGCGTTCTCCATGCGCAGCCACGTCCCCCGTTTCGCCTTTCCCCGATCAACTCATTACCGTTTATCTCCGTTTCCACTCCCTTACCACAGTTCTCTTCCCCACCACTCTCAGAAAGAAAGATGCCTTGTGCTCGGGATATCCTATGAAAGCCCTACTGGTGACGTCACCGATCTCTTCGAACTACTGGTAAGTTCTTCATATATTTTTTAAGTCCAAAATACACTTGTAATCTACCCCCGTTAACCTCACAGCTGTCTTCCTGTCACTCCTGGAACAAGGTAATCAATAATATAATCGGACTGCGCACGCTGCGTCGCCTCGCGTGTGATATGCCCCTCGACAGGAGGGCTTAACCAGCCAATTGAGCAACTAACTAGCTACCGCCTACAGGGAAACGTCATCTACCTATCGAGTTTCTTGCTCGAACAATAGGGATCCTCATCTACTCATTGATCAATAAATGCCAAATCGTAGGAAACCACACACACACACCCTTACACGTAGTCGCGACCTAGGCCAATCAGTGTCTACGAGTGGCCGCACGTGATGTTTTCGTGCTCCACCCCCTCTCTCCCGTAACGTAGCCGACTGCTCTTGCACTCGTTCGGCTACCATTCATTTCGTTGCCAACACTAAATTGTCAAACCTTCGCCGCGCACCTGTGCAACACCTCCCACCTCCTGTATTTAATTCCTCCCCCCTCCCTCATAATTTCACATTGCTTGTTGTGCGTGGCATGCTCACCAAGTTCTCTTGATGCGGGGCCGCTCGACTGCGTGCACCCCTCCAAGCGGCTCGCCACCTCCCCTCGTCGGGACCACGTCTGGACACTCGCCAACCGCGGGCGGGATACTTCTCAACCGGCTCCCGAAGGCCAATATCCGGATTGCGCTGTCCGGTCTTCTCGCAGTTCCGCGATGGTCCTGTAGTCCTCAGAAGGGGGCAACGGCAGAGGGGGCCGCGCCGCCGGGCCTCCTCGCAACGGGAGTACCTGGAAAAATAAAAAATAAAAAGCAGATCTTAAACAGATCTCAGCAGTGCCTCCAACTTGTCGGGGGGAAATTCTGCCGGGGTCGGCCGAGCCGTCCGTAGACCTCCGGGCAGGGAGGCCCCAACTCCTCCCGTATATCCCAAAAGAGATAGAGTATGAGACACACGCAAGAAGCAAGGTGACTCTGCTGTTTATTAGACAAAACGGCAGGGATGGGTCAAGGATCGTACGCGTCCGTCCTGACACACACACAATCGTGGGGCTCGCAGGCCCTTTTTACCTTAGTATGACGTGCTATTTGCGTCACCTTAGAAAGTTTAGCAAAAAACCTATTTCCACTCTGGATTGGTTACTCGAGTGGTAGGGTTAGTATAGCATACATATAGAGAACGGTGTTAGTGGTTGAGGGTTAGTCAGGTGATATACTTGGGCTGTCCCTTCAATTTGATACATGAAAATTGTTACATGAAGACCTCTGAGGATTGGTCAATGTTAATGGCGTCAGTGATAAGAGCCCCATGTTCTGATTGGTCCACTCGTGAGCCTCCCAGTCTTGGACTATCGCTGTTCCCAGCTCGCGGTGCACCTGTCATTTGCAACAATGTTTTACTGTGGGTAGGTGTAAAAAATGGGAGGATTTATTCATATGATGGGAGGTCGACTACTCCCACTGCTGCAGATGTCCAATGAGTCTTTTAATTGTATCTGCCTGTGTCTTGAAACGTGGGATTCAGGCTTCTCCTTCCTCCTGGGCTTGGCATCCTGTCAGGTTTGGCTTTGTCACGTGAGGTGGGACCATGTTTGAGGCAAAATTCAGCGCAATTAATATTGTTTTTCCCACTGTGTGCCTGGTTTATCTTGCAGGTGCGACCTTGGCGTCGGCTTGCGGCATGCGAGATTGCAACATCGTGCCCTTGGCGGTGTGCTTTCGCCGGGCTCATTCTGCAGGGTCAGCAACCGAGCTCTTGCTCATTCAATGTTCATGGAAGCTTTTGCTTGCGGCCTACTTGGGCCTGGTGCATAGGTGGAACCGTTTGATGCAGAGCGCTTTAGGTTACGGTATCATATTGCTCTATCCTCAGTATCGTGTCTCCGTTATATTCTTCATTATGGTACATGGTTCTTAGAAGAAGCGTGAGCAAGCCTTTTTGGATAAGTTCATTATGCGTCTTGCGTTTCTGCATTTTGAGAGCCTATGTGGAAAATAATAAAGATGCACGTCCGTGGGTATGTCTGTCGCCTACGTCATAGCACTGAGTATGTTCTTCGTGTGGATTGGTGTGGGAGTGTCCGGTGTGCATGTTTGCACAGGTGTGCTGACCGTTGGCTAGGTCGTCATGGCATCTCTAACGACGTGTATGTTTAGTCGAGTTGATCCATGCCGCAGGTGTCGGCATGGACAGGGCGGGCTGCTGGGCAGGTAGGTGGGCACATCCGTATGTTCCTGTACCAGGGTATTTGGTCGTCTGGTAGATAGGCAAACTCCTCTCGTGGGGGGTGTCTAGGCCGTGATCCTCTAGGCCAAGCGCGAGAGGGGAAGGGCGGGAGCCTGTTCTTCCATTCTCCCACTTCAATGACATGTCACTTCGTATCTTATTGGTCATGGTGTGGCAGACAAGGGTGATGTGGTTTGGGAGGGTTTGGGTCACATACCAGGGATTGTGATGGCCTGTTTTTCAGGGGGGTGTGATACACACCTTGCATGTGTTCCTTTTGGTCACACAGGATTGGTTATGTTTAAGTAGCTAGGGATGCACACAATGTAGCACTTCCATGGCAACATTCTCAGGGTGGTAAGGTTGTGACAGTTGACTGTCTCTTTGTCATCATCGATTGTCACCTGGTATGTGCCAGGCCTGTGTACACTCCGCAGGGGTGGGAGTTTAGGTGAAAAATGTGGCCACAATCTGGGTCCGGGCTGCCTCGCCACGTGCCCTTTCCCCTCTCATGGGAAGCGCCTGTGCCTGTGGTTGGGGATGTGCGGGCACCACCATGTCCACCGGTACGTCCCGCCATGTTGCAACATTGTGCAGGACACATGCTGCCACAATGATCCTGCACACCACTGGGGGTGCATATAGTAGCTGGCCGCCAGAGCGGTCAAGGGAGCGGAAGCGTGACTTGAGCACTCCGAATGTACGCTCCACTATGCCCCTGGTTGCAATATGGGCAGCATTGTATCTTACCTGGGGTGGTGTGGTGGGGTTCCGGATTGGCGTCATCATGTGGTTGCTCAGGGGGTAGGCACTGTCCCCTGGGGAGGTGATAATGGTTGTGATTATTGGAGTTTGTGTATTTGGCTGTGTGTGACATGCATGCATGTGCAGAGGCATTTGTACTCACCTAGGAGCCATGTGTCGCCATGCTGCCCAGCTTCCAGGGCCCGGCTCAGGGCGGACATTCTGTATATGAAACTGTCATGGGTAGAGCCAGGGTAGTTTGCATAGACAAGGGTGATGATTCCCTTTGCATCGCATACGACCTGCACGTTGATGGAATGCCAGTGCTTGCGGTTTTCGATAGATGTGCTCAGTGGCCCTAGGTGGACGTAGGGCCACATGGGTGCAATCTATGGCACCGAGCACTTTGGGGAAGTGTGCCACTCTGTAAAAGTCCTGGACCATGGCCTGCCTTTCTGCGGGTGTTCTGGGCATGTATATGTGCCTGTGGACTGAGGGGCGCACAGTGATGATTGCCAACACCTGGTGTAGGCAGAGTGACTGCGTGGCCTGTGAGACCCCCCCCACTATGGCAGTTGTCCGCTGAAATGACCCAGTGGCCAAAAAATGCAGGATATTGAGCACCTTCTCCAAGGGGCTCCATGCTTGGGAGCACAGGGAGGGTGATGTAAGGTC
The DNA here is from genome assembly GCF_040938575.1 of Ambystoma mexicanum. Lineage (NCBI taxonomy): Eukaryota > Metazoa > Chordata > Amphibia > Caudata > Ambystomatidae > Ambystoma > Ambystoma mexicanum. The sequence continues at coordinate 838,270,377 of NC_090923.1, forward strand.
ATCTTCCCACTGCCTGACCAGGTGTAGGATGATACAGGGTGGAAACCTATACCTGCCATAGACCTGGTCGTCAGGCATCCCAAAAAGGCTGGTCCGGGGAAAAGAAATGCGGGCCCTGGCTATTCTCCTCCTCCTGCGGTGTCCCACGATCAGTGCTGCGACAAATGGGGCATTCATCGTAGCTGGATATACGTGGTTGTTGTTTGCGTGCACTTTTATACTGTGCACGGGGACGCTTCCCCCTGCCTTCGTGTGGCAGATGTGTTGACACCTATGCGCGTCTTTTAGCATGCGTGGGTTTCCCGTATTCGATTCCATGAATACGTGTTGTTCGCTTGCGTGTGGGCGTTCCGTGTATTTCCCTGCAGTACTTCCCCATTTACGCCTTATTTTTCACGCGTTGTTCCCCATTCCGTGTGTGCGCCGACGTTGTGCGCTTTCCCAGTGTGCGTCGCGCACGGCGTCCGGGATGTTGCAATGACTAATAGCACTTTATATAGGACATATTTACATACATTACTATTATAACCCAGTCGAAACTGGTACACTGAGAACATTCACTGATAGGTCACTTCTACTGGTGGGAAGAGGACACAATCTTCCCGCCCCCTGAGCGCTTCAGGGTAAGGCAAAGGCCGCCACATGTTTTATAGACGAAGTGCACATGCAGGAATAGCAGTCATCTTAGATATTAGCAGCCAAACTGTGGCACAAAGTTAAAATGTAGAGCAACAGTCAGCACCCCAGGCCTAGGCCGCGAACATGAGCAAAGGAATAGGTTTTATATCAGACACTGATGAGAAAGGGCAGAGCTACACACATCCATAAACCCTTCATTGTCCACGGGAGAAGGGCTGAGTGTCTGTGAACAATACGATCCCATGAGAAGGAAGACACGGACCTCCAACCCCCACCAGTCCCAAATCTAAGTTATAGCAGCCAAATGCCCTAGCTTTAGGACCCCTGAATTCCAAGGTACCAGCCAGCCCCAGACCACTGATCGTGAACCTATTATACCCCCCCCCAATTGATCAAAAAGATCAAAAAGCAGGGCTTTCCTGCCTTCACTGATGGGCGGTGCAGGGTGGGATGAAATGATAGCCCAGAACGAGGGTGGAAGACCTGGGAGAGGTGCCAGCCTGTCTGGGAGCGAGGGAAGTGTGTGAGTTAGTATGACCTTGACTTTCCCCCCCCGGACCCGTGTCTGCTCATACCAGGAGCACTCCTATATAGATAGATATGTGTTGTTTAGTTTGCAAATAAATTGCTAATTGCACAGCTTGTGACCGAGGACGAGTGCAGCATCACCGACATGGAAGAAGATGGACAGACAGGGCTGGGACCAATGGCCTGGTATCCCTTATGGAGCAGGCGGCCATTGTATAGGGTCTCACCAACCAGCTGCGCAGGTTTCTACTGTAAGTAATGATGTCACCTTTATAATGTGCTGCTCATGCAGATTCTGGCAGAATGTTCCGTGGCAGCAGAGTTCTTTGTTGCCGCTTTTCATTTTTGTGTGGAAATAAACTTGTTATCCTTGCAAGTGGGTATTGGGCCTTTTTCCCAAGTGGGTTGTATTTTGTGTGGTGTGAGCGTCTAAGGAGGTTTTCCTACACTACCTATGAATACTAAGTACGCGTCAATAAGCCTCTACAATGACCGTGGAGTCCATGCCAATAACACGTGTAATCAGCATAAAAAAATACCATAATAGGCTTACCAAAAAAACAGGGGACGTCGGTTCCAGAAGCATTCAAGTATTCAGTCAAGCCATTGATATATAAAGAAAATAATACAGCGGCTGACCTTGACTTACCCCACTTCTCACTGGGAACCAGAATGTGCAGTGACCATGTATACCAGATCATACAGACACGTCGTTATCTTTTTGCAAGTGGGTCAATAGGTGAACCAAATCCTCTGAACAGTTTATGTCCCTTAGCAGTTGGAAACAATAGATTCACACTGTTAGGCAAATAATGGGGAAGCCTTTGGGGCTTTTGTTACTGAAAATGAATTGGGAAGTACTAATGTTTCAATGGTTTCACCTTCTATGGCTATACATTTGTCTAGGAAAAAGGTGGAGAAGGTTAACCAAGAGCCATTGATGTTTCCCTCAATGCAGCCTCTGTTGGGGCCTCAGGGAATTCCTGAGGTTCATACATCTAATATAGAGCATATCACCCCTGCACAGTGGCAGCGAGTTAAAGATAATATAGGTCGCAAGCTAAATCTGTGTAATAGTTTTTCCGACATCTGCAAATGGGTAGATTTGTTGGACAAATGTGTAGCACAATATCATCTGGACAAAAGGGCAAGTTTTGCCAAGCAAACCCACAACCTATAATTGCAGTGCAAAATCATCCGGATAAAACAGACATTCCAAACCGATGTGCAACCTGATAGGGTGGACCAGTTTTCGCAAACAGAAATTTGTTGCCAGGGGATTCAATTTATACACGATCCATTTTACACTATACTATCCTCTTTGTTGGTAATCAAAGAGCATGCATAGGCTTTGATCCCAACATCTCTCATCACTGCCTCTAAATCAGCACTAAGAGCTTTATGTCCCTCCCGACCAACCAATGGCAACATTAATTCTGCTACTTTTCAAAGTTTGAGGGTGGGTAAATCTCAAATGCCTGCAATAACTGATAAAACCATAAGAATACTTTTTGTGGACTGAAGACATTTTATCACTAATATAGAGAAGCCAGTAGGGAAGGAACCTAGAGAGGCTCTCTGCAATGAAGTACTGGCATGGCTTTACCAGAGAACTGGGCCGGGAAGCATCAGAGCCTGTGACCTGAAGGTTTTACGTAGGGTCGAGTTGGATGATTGATGTGCCCAGAAGAACATGGACTGTGTTCTTGTAGGGTGGGGTTCCAATAATCTGCCACTGTTCCTGAGCATGTGTCAATATCTGCTGAGGGACTCCTACAATCTGAGAGTTGTAGTAGATCTGAAGGTAGATTCATTTTCTACAGGACTGTGTTGTTTGTAGTGTTTTTCTGGGATATCTTTAGATCTGTTATGGCTTTCTTTTTCCCCTTGATTTTTACCTTCTCACATACTGGCTTATTGCTCTGTATCATGTTTGTTTATTTTTGTTCATTGTGTGTTAGTGTTCTGAAGCCTTTGGGCATGTGACATTTTATAAAAATAAAGTAAATAAAAAAATTGAATCAATTGTGTTTCCATTATTATCCTTGCTAACCCTGGAGTTCCATCTCAATCTATTTTTAGATTGCAGTAGAAGGGTGTTTTTGGTGTCCTGAGGATTCTTACTTGATTCGCCTAAGAAAGACCTATTATATTTTTAACACTATAGCATGATGATCGATAAGCAGATCCCTCATTGCTCTAAAATCAGAAATAAGGCTCAATTTTTATACTGAAATACTAAAGTAATCAATTGTTGATTTGTATTTGATGACTCAAAAGGGTGTACTTCCCTTGGATATTATTGGGATGTCTTCCATTAAAGGGACAGAGCCCCCACTTAACCACAAATTTAATTTAAGACCAGTAGCAGATTTTCTTGGGTCAAGCATAGTTGGAACTTGAATGTCCTGAATCACATCTTCTAAGGGATCTAATACATCTGACACTGGCCAGTTACATAGTTTGGGATTAATATCAGCACCAAAAATAAAACATGGGTGATCCCCTTTATTTCTAATCTAAGGATTTTCTGTATTGTTTCCTTTAATTCCATTATAGGAGGGACTTGTGTGTCTCTATTTGCTCTATTGTAAACATTCCCAAGGCATCTTGGGGGCCCACATCCCTTTTCCTGCAACATTTCAAGTGAAGGGAATCACTAGGAACAACAGTGATAGATAGACCTTGTGATACTTTAATAAAAAAGTCACCTGTCCCATCGCAATGCCTTTGTTCTTTTAGTGGCCAAAATGTGGTAAGAAAGATAACCATCTAAATACAATTTGGTGCAGGCCCATGTTTCCTGCAGCATAATGCTATCAAAAGATTCCAGTCTGGAGACAGGTTCTGGGTTATTTAATTTATTTGAGCAGCCTGCTATGCTCCAGAACAAAATTGACTGTGTTTAAAGGTGTAAATGCATTACTTATCATGACAGATTGTGCTTCAGGGTCAAGTTGAAATACGGGTGAATGATCTATGTTAAGTCAATACATTTTCTGTAGATAGGTCAGAACCTTGAAGTGATATTTCACTAGTAGATGCCACTATACATTTCACAGGCAACTTTTTTATTCAATGATTGGTAAACTGCTGTCTGTGTCCCACACGTCATTTAGGTATAAAAGATGATCACTTTGTTTTTCCCATTTATATCTAACTCTATTGATTTGAGATTAACTAAGATATAGGGCCTCATTACGAGTCTGGCCGTAACCCTGCTTGCCACTGGACTCATAATATTTTTCCAACGCCTGACTTCCCGGTGTCACTGGGATATTACAACTCTGGCGGCCCGGGAAGTCAGGCGCCACAGGACTCTACGGGAGTGGGGACACGGGATCGCCGGCACCGTCGCTAATGGTGAAGAGTCTGCCTACCATGGCTGCTGCGCTCGGCAGGGTCAGACCTGTCGGGTACAGCGGCCACGGCAGGCAGACACATAGTTTGCAGGTCCGGAAAAGAGGGTGCCAGTGAGCCCATAGTCTTGGAAACTATTTTGAATTATTATATGTCCTTTAGTAAAGAGGGTCGTCACTGCCCACACCAGCCAATTTTCCCAGGTTGTTTCACTTAATTGAAACTCCTTCACTCTGTTTTAACTACACTGTTTTCACTATATATAAATATATAGTCACTGGAAAAAATGTGGTTAGGAGACAGTTAAGGTGAACAGATTTAACACAACAAAACCCTTGAAATTCAGCAGATGTCGGAAGTGATGATCTTTCTTCACAGACCCCCTCTGCATACTTTCCAACTTGGTCCAAAAGGGTCCCGGTCCTCAGCAATACCGGAAGCTTCTTTGGCTTCCCCTGGGCTCTGGCAGTCTGCTCTCGGCTTTAGGCGGCTCAGCCATGCTGGTTTCTTCCCACATGTTGTGTCTCACCTGTATCACTCGGATGGCTGCCTTCCTGCCACCGGACGTCGGGTTTCCCAGCCTTCAGGTAAGTCTTGGTTCTTCTCCGCCTTCTCTGTCCCCACCTTCCCATTCCAAGCATTCGGGTCTAGAGCGCGTCCTCTCTGCGCTGTTCGCTCCTCGGCTTGATGCTCCTCTGGGGCAGGACTGACACTGAGGAGAGTTCTTCATCAGTTTTATAGCAGATTGACTCTCGAGGCTTAGATAACTAGCATGTTTGTATTGGTTCAGCGCAGAGATCTTTATTGCCCTGCTCTTCCTTGTGTCAGTACTTTTGGAGTCATCCATATTCACTCTTCCCTCACTCTTCCTCGTCACAAGATTGTCTACCTGATATAGAAGAAAGAAGAAACAGAGAGGGTGGGGATGCTTAGGCCCTAATCATGTTGTATGTTGAGTGATGTCTGGTGGCATGATGTTTAACATACAGCGTACTCCCTCGATAGTCTTCACCTCTCACACAGAGGGGGTCTCCTTCCATGGGATCCTCCCACTGAGCACCACCCCCAAGGGGTCTATCGGGTAGTGGCCTCCCCTCCCTAGTCCCATGGGAAAGGTCCCCCCTGGGGGAGAAGGGATGAGATTGAGGGATTCATCACAACAGGAAGAGTATTTTATACCAGGTAAAAGATTTTTCACTCCAAACCCCCAAAAATAGCTTTTTCATATCTTCCGGTATGTCCTGGCCCATCACCATTGCTGGTCCCCCTAAAGTCAAGTGCGTATCTGGGGCATTCCCAAAGTGTGTGAAAAAGGTGCTGTCCATATTTCAACACCTTAAAAATTGCGGATGCCTGGGTCAGTCACACCTGAATAGCATCGTACATCCATAATTACTTCTGTGCAAGATCTTCAGTTGGACCAAAAGTAACTTAGAGGATATTGCCACCTCGCGCGGACCATTAATGCCACAGTCCATTCCTCCGATTCAATCGGTCCCAGATCACTGTTCCACTTAGCTTTAAGCTTGCATAGCTCATGAGATGTGAATACAGATATAGATTGGTACATGGTAGAGGTGGCTTTTGTGGTTATTTTCTCTGCTAATACATTCACCTTAAGAGGTGAGCAAACTGGCACCTCTTGGAAGTTTTGTATCTGTTTGTGCAGTGCCTGGGTGACTTGAATGTAGTGATATAGTTCAATTTTGGGTAGACCATGCTTGCGTTGAAGATCTGGAAACTTGATAAGATTCCTGTGTACCGCCATGTCACCCAGAACCAGGATATTGCAGCAAATCCATACCTTAAATATACCGATTTCATGGCCTCGGGCAATGCCTTTTTCTGCCATAGTGGATGTGCCCAGCCCATGCATTTCGCCACATCCCTCCAAGGTTTCACCACATGTCGCAACATGTTCAGTAAGACATATTCCCCCCTCTCACCATGTAAGACTTGCATTGCCGTGGCCCCTTTCATCCATGTGCATTCAGCCTTTATATGAGGTATTTGGGGATTCCCATGTAGCCACGCGTTGGCCGTTACCAGCTGACTCGTCCAATAATATTTTCTAATGTTGGGTAGTTCTATGCCCCCCTCCCATACAGAGCGCTGTAGTGTCGCTAAAGCTATGCAGGGTCGTGATCCCCCGCAGAGTAGGCCCACTCTGTCGAATTCTATGTTGTGTAACACGTAGGGGGTATTTTGAAGGATGTATTTATACCTAGGCAATATCAATATCTTGAACAGCACAGCTCTCCCTAGCAGTTTGATCGGAAGAGCGTTGCAGTGTTTAACATACTGGATGAACATTGCTTCCCTCTTCCCCTACGATGCTAATGTGCCCCTCTGCTGCATTTTGACTGGCTGCCTGGTTCCTTCTGATTCTACAGGGCACCAGCCCTCCTTGCCTAGTCTACCCCAGCTCTTCAGTCTCCACTGAACCCCCCCACCTAACCCGCCCTTGCCCTACTGGGCTCTCACCCCTTGCACTATCCTGGCTGGGCCTGTACCCCTATTGAGCCCATCCAGCCCCTTCCTTTGACTTGGCATGCAGACCTTCTTTCCCCTGCACTGTCTGCTTTTCCCAGGCACTTGTCCACCTGGCCTCCCCTTAGCACTTGCCAGCCCATGCGCCCTCTTCCGACCCCACCCCCAAGCACTTGCGCGCTCTCCACTCTGACCTGCACTTCCTTTCCCTCCTTAGCATTGGCGCATTATGCTCTGGCCAGCTCTTCCCCACCTCCCCACTCTCCTGTACTTCTTGTTATTGCATTTTCACAATCCGAATGACACAAGGCCTAGTAGGACTGTTTAATGTCATTCTTCATCCCTGCCCACCCACTGTCTTGTTGCGCCTTTAAACACCTTCTGCTGTATAGGAGCCTTATAAATAGCCAATAAATAAATGTATTTCTGTGACTGTACATTTTGAATAAAAAAGTGATTTAGATCCTTGCCAATGTGTGTGCCCAGATACTTAAACCCACCCTGTGCTATATAATATGCACAATCTGGAGGGACTGCTAGATCATCCCCCTGTATAGGAAAGAGCATGGATTTCTGCCAGTTCACCCTAAGACAACTAATTGCCTCCTAATCTTGAAGTGTTTGTGTCACCTTTGGACAGGAGCTTGTACGATCCCCCAGGAACAGCAGTAGGTCATCTGCATACAGAGACACCCTGTCTTTGTGTCCTGTTGGCCAGAAAAAAGCAGTCCATGAAGGGTCGGTTCTTAGTCGGATTGCCTGCGGTTCGGAGGGTTGAAAGGGGGCATCCATCCCTGGTCCCTCACTCCAGAGTAAATGTTCTGGAGGTAGTCCCTTTCACCCTAACCTCTACTACTGGTGCTTCATAAACCAGCGTGATCATTGCATGAAGTTATTGCCGACAAGCATATACATCAACACCTACCAAAGGAACCTCCATCGGGCTGAATCAAACGCTTTCTCAAAGTTAATGGAAAGAAGTGCCATTGGGTCGTGAACAACAGGGGCCTGATCAATCGCTACACGTACTTGTCTGATATTCATGCAGTTGGGCAAAACAATGCATTGATCATGATGTATCAGTGACGGAATGAACTTGAGTAATCGGGTAGCTAATATCTTAGCTGGAATCTTGTTTTCCAAAATATTGAGCGAGATGGGTCTGTAGGAGGAACATTTGTTGGGGGGTTTGCGTTTTTAGGGATGACTACACCTATAGTGGTCCGGAGGTAGCACACCTGGGTCCCTACTCCTTTTCAAAAGGTTAAGCAAGGATCGTGTGACCGTGTTGCCCAGCTTATTCCACAGTTCCACTGGGAGCCCATTTGACCAGGTGCTTTCCCAAAATGCAGATTTGAGATTGCATCCACTTCTCTACTTCTAATTCAAGTTTCTGTTGCTCTGAGGGTTGTGGGAGTGCAATATCACATAACGTGTCCGGGTCTTCGGGGGAAACCAGATCCGGAGGAGCCTGGTATGACTTTTTGTAGTAGTTCGCAAATGCCTCAGCTATATCCGCATCTTCCGAACGTGTGCCCTCCTTCCCTATCACCCCGTTCTCTAACACATACAGAATCTTCCTCCCTCCTTTCAAGCCATGCCAACAGTTTCCCTGCTTTTTCTTCTGCTTCAGCGATTCTGCTTCTTTTATCACATTGAGTCTGGCATGCGTTATCAAGAGAGATGTTACAGAATTTTTCCTTGGCCTTGACTAGTAGTTTATGTGCATGGGCGGAACCCTTGGTAAGGAAGTCTTCTTCCAGCCTTCCCACCTTCAACTCAGCCTCCTCGATAACCCTCATCTGTTCCTTAAATCGTTCTGAGACTAGTGATATAGCTTCCCCCGGTACCACTGTCTGACAACCCTCCTAGAGTGTAACTGGGCTTTCAACCAACAGGTATTAATCGCAAAGTATTCTTCCGTCTTGTTGGTTATCCCGTCAAGGATTTTGGGTAAGGCCAAGTAGTAGTTGTTCAGGCGCCAGTGCATCCTTATTTTTGACCTTTTACCCCTAATCTCTAGCATTAAGGGTGAGTGATCTGAAATTCCCTGTGTTAGGAACCTGGCCAAACTTAGCATGTGTGTTTCCCATTGTGGGATAGAGAAGTAGTCTAATCTGGACGTGCATCCCTGAATGAAAGAAGAACCCCCTATCTTGAGAGTGCAGTGCTCTCCAAGCATCTGAGAAGCCTATTGCGGAGACAAATGTACTCAATTTAGTTCGTATGACTGGGTTTCTACCCCAAGGGTGAGTGCGGTCCTCGACAGGGTCCAGGACCTCATTAAAATCTCCCCCTTTAATCCATAAATCAGTCTGGTACTGAAGCACCAGAGACTGGATGTCTTTTAAGAGCTCCATAGACAGCGCTAGCTGGGCATACACATTCAGAATGCCTGTGGTTTCACCCCATAATTCTCCCATTATCAAGGCATATCTGCCTCTTGGTTTTTGGGAAACTGATATTTGTTTGAGGGGAAGGCATTTGTGTATCATAATTAGGACCCCACTAGAGCCCCTTGAGGCACCTGCATGTATGGAGGTTTTATTGTTGGTTCATCTAAAGAAGTTGCATTCTCTGCCACCTAGTTGCGTTTCCTGAAGGAGAACTAAGTCTGGTGTGTATCTGTTAACATATTGTAGGTCTATTCCCATTTTTATGCAGTCACTTAAACCGTTCACATTCCACGAGAGTGGCGACAGTTTCTGCCCCGTATTATCCCACTCCATCTATGGTGTCAAATGACCAATGTGCGAATTTAGTCTGCATGTACATATTCCTGGTGGGCCTGACCGACTGGTGGCATGCAAATAGAGTAACCCGAATATGTAAACCTAATTCGGACACCAACAGATAATCATCAAAACCTCCCTCCCCATTCTTCACTCCAACTTTAAGTACCCGTCACCCAAACATAGAACCCGCCAACTGTGTTGGCTTAACCAACAATGATTAAAAGCAAAAAGAAAAACTGTGGGGGACTGAGCATTACCGTCACTGAATGCCAACGACCCCAGGCCAGCCCTTTGTTCTCATTTCATTTAGGATGTAACGTCCCATCGTATCGTCCCAGTTTGGGGGAATATGACAATCATGCGATTCTTCATCCTATTTTCCAAGGTGTTTCTATGTCCTCTTATCACAATCTCAATTCGTTGTCTTGTGATGGGGTTGGTGGAGCAAGAGATGCAGGATCTTGGCTGAGAGGCATTTTGGCCTGTCGGGGTTGAGAACCCTCCATGCTCCCCCCTCCCAGCATGTATTTCCATCCATGTCCATGCATCTTGGGGGTCCGTGAAGAGGAGGGTCTTCCCATTTAAGTAGATCTTGAATTGTGCTGGAAAAAAAGAGAGCATATTATTCCCAGAAATGTATTTTTTTTTGTTCACTGAGTCAAATGATTGGCGCACTTCTGGACTCCTGTAGTGTAACCCTGGAAAAAGGTGATCCTTGCTCCGTCAAATGTAACCAGATCTTTAGTGCGTGCCGCAATCCAGATAGTTCAACAGCTTGGCTGCAATAGTCAGAGGTGAGCCTCCTGGTGTGGGTGGGCCGGTGGGTATCCGGTGAGCCCTTTCAATGGAGAAAATGTTTGAGAACTCTCTGGATTTCATCAAGTCAGCGAGCCATTTTTCCAGGAAGAGTTCCACAATGGATCCCTGAGATTTTTTAGACAGTCCCAGAATTTGAATATTGCTTCTACAGGATCGGCCTTCGCTCTCTTTGATCCTGTCTTCCAGTATTTTTAACTTTTTAGCCATATCGGAGACTCAACAATCCGTCGTTTAGCCTCCCTGTTCTGGATGACAGTTTATGTAAACTATGCCTCATTAGAGCAACGTTCGATCTCAGCATACCTATTTTCCCCTCCATGGATGTCCGTGAGTCAGTGATGACTGTCATCAAGTCCATGAGCTATAGAGTGGCCAGTTGGGTATGATCATTGTGTGACGCCCCGGTGGGCATAGGGCTCTGGTAAGGAGTTGAATGGCTCACTGAATATTTGTTCATTTTATTTTATGTTCCATTTTTCTTGACCTTGTCTTTGGCCATAGTGATGTGTGGGGTGCACTTGTCTTATCAGGTATTGTTCAGTGTCTGGACCCACCTGGGGCAACGTTAGACCGCCTGTTGTAAGAATGCCTCGGGGGTTGCCCCCCTCCAAGCCACTTCGTCACCTACAGGACAGTTTGATCCCTGAACTATATTCTGTTTGCAATTATGGCGTGCTGCAGTGCGGCATACAGAATGAGCGAGTTTCAATAATGCAATGATGTTAATAAATCAATAAGTCACAGAGACAAATGAGGTGTGTCTGAATGCTCGTGTATTCAGGCACAAAATGCCTTGCCGGCAGCAACCCCGCCCCCTTAACCACGTGTGTCGCAGCCCACCAACAAATGTAATAGAAGGAGGACTCGTCCTCTGACAATATGCAGAACAACAGAAATAGGACATTACATCTCTCCTTCACTTTAACATGCACCTGGGCTTGTTTAATTAATTTCTTCAATCCATCTCGTGGGCCTTCGTATGACCCTCTTGGATGGACTGCGAGCTGGTGGGGAAGCCCTCATGTGTGCACCCTCGCTGTCATTGGCATCTCTTTCTTCCTCATGATATTCAGAGTCTATGTCGGAGGAATCCTCTGCTGATGCCTTGTGATGCTGGCCTTAGTGTTGTCACCTCTGAAGGTCCTGAAGAAGGAAGAGTTTCTGGTGACTGTGCCCTGGGGGCTTGCTGCCGTTATCATGGAGGCCTGAACATGGGTTACAGTCATCGGCTCAGGTTTGAAAGCAGGAGTGTCCTTGGTGTTTTGACTTTGTCGCACCAAGACTAGGTCTCCTATTTGAATTGGACTTGGTCTTGCTTGTCTTTTGGTGTATTCGTACTCCTTCATTCTTGTTTTGCTTTCTCTGTCCTTGGTCCTTGCAGCATCAACGTGGGTGGGATTCGTCATGGCTTTTGGGTTGTGTGGCAACCTTGTTCTTATGACGCGCCCGAACATTAGGGCTGACGGACATTCTCCTGTCGAGCTGTGGGGTGTGTTCCTATATTCACGTAGAAATGTGCAAATGGCTTGCATGAACAAGCCATTAGTGATGGAGCATACCTGAAGGGCGCGTTTGAGGTTTCCCATAAATCTCTCCACCATTCCATTGGCTTGCGACCATAGCAGCGTGATCTTGCAGTGCTGGAAGCTTAGTTGTTGTGCAAACATGGCAAAATCATGCCCACTGAACAGAGGTCCATTGTCCGATTTAACTGTGGAAGGGATGCCATAGTCGGCAAATGTCTTGTCCAGGGCTGGTATGACTGCCTGAGCACTAGTGGAGTGGATAAAATGGACTTCTGGAAAGTGGGACATTTCGTCAATGATTACCAGTGCGTATTTGCCATTTGCTAGGGGTCCAAACATGTCAATGGCTACTTCGTCCCACATCTGCAAAGGCATTTCAGAGATTTTGATGGGCTCAGGGAATGTGCGTGGGGCTACTGCCTGACATGCTAGGCATTTTCCTAGTAGTCGCTCCACTCGTTCATCCATTGATGGTCCTGAGTTGCCGTTTGGTTGATACTATGCCCCTGTGCCCTGCGTGTGCGGTGTCTAGTATTTGGTCTTGCAGGGTGGATGGAATTACAATTCTGTTCTCTTTTAGTAACAAACCCTCCGGTGACGTTGACAATGTGTGTCGGATGAGTTAGAAGGTGTGGAAGTGTTGTTCCTTACCTGCGGGTATGTCGTATTCACCCCTCCGTTTGCTGTGCCACTGGTTCGACCGCAGGCACGCCTGTACCGTCTGAAGTAGCTGGTCATTTTGTGTCACTACAAGTAATTTGGCTGTGGTGATAGACTTGGGGAGTGCACTGCTTACCAGGTCGTTTAGGTATTGATTTGCTTTGTTTGACTGTCGCTCATCTTGGGCTGGAAGTAGATGTCGCGATAGGAAGTCCGCAGGGTTGTTGTCCTTGCCCGGGTGATGACTATTTTGAAAGAGTACTCCTGTAGCCTCAATCCCCACCTAGCAATGCGTGTAGGTATTTTGGCTGTTGGCTTGCCGTAGATGGTGTTGAGAGCCTGGTGGTCAGTGATTATGGTGAAAGGTCGAGCATACAGGAACAGGTGGTAATGTTCACATGCCCATACTACTGCCAGGCTCTCCTTTTCAGGTTGAGAAAATGCGCATTCGGTAGTGGATAGACTGCAGCTTGCATAGGCCACGATTCTTCTCAGGGAATCTGGGGATGAGCCAGGCCTGGATTGCGCTAGTATTGCTCCCAGTCCCACCGGGCTCGCATCCACCGTTAATTCAGTGTTGAGGTCAGGGTCGTAGTATGCCATGCACGATGCTGCTGCAATCCACCTTTTGATTTCCTGAAAAGCTTCTTCACATGCACTAGACCACTGGAAGTCGTGATGTTTTCCGGTAAGTAGCCGGAGTGCCGTGCTTACCGATGCAAAATCTTGTATATATCGCGTGCAATAACTCGCCATACCGAGGAACAAGCGTATTGCAGGTACAGAGGTGGGTGTAGGGGTCTCTACTAGCGCTTGAACCTTTTCAGGGTCAGGTTTCAGGCCATCTCTCGATAAAATTTGTCCAAAGAATTTCAGGGTGGATTTGCTGATTTCACATTTATCGGGGTTGAGTGTGAGTTGGCATTTTCCAGAGCCATGCAGACTCTCCTCAGGGTGTAATCATGACTGTCTTGAGTGGTGCCGAATATTAGAATGTCGTCGGAGTAATTTAGACAATTTGGGATGTGTTTAATTACCTGGTGTATCTCATTTTGAAAGATTTCTGCAGCTGAAGATACCCCGAAGCTGAGTCTTTTATATCTGAACAAACCGAAGTGTGTTGAGAAGGTGGTAATATACCTTGAGGTAGGGTTTAACTCTAGCTGGTGATAACCCTTGTTTAGGTCTAGTTTTGAAAACACGTTTTCCCCGTGTAGTAAGTGCATCATATCAGTCATTCTTGGGGCAAGGTGACAATCTCGTTCTATGGCTACATTTGGAGCCCTCATGTCTATGCATATGTGAATGCTGTCCTTGTTGTCCTTCTTGGGTACCGGTACAATTGGGGATACCCAGGGCGTTGGTCCCGAGGCCGGTTCGATGATGTCTTGCCGCAATAGTGACTGGATTTCGTCTTCCACGTGTTTTTGTATGTTGAGAGGTATGCCTCTGTAGTTTTGCGCCGTTGGAGGTACTTGGGGATTAATGTGTAATTTGACTTGTTTGTCTTTTAGTTTGCCCAGGCCTGTGAAAAGAGCTGGGAACATTTTCTGCATCATGTCCTTTGGGCTGGCGGTGTATGCTGACATTACCTGGTACATTATTTGTATAAATCCCATCTGGATTGTCGACTTGAAACTTAGAATGCTGCCACCTGGCACTTCACCTTTTATGACATAGATTTTGATTTGCTGGCTCTTATCTTTGTATTGACAGTTTGCCTTGAACATCCCTCGACAGTTGAGGGGCTTGTTTGATCCATAGGGATATATCAGCATGTCTGCTTCTTTCAGCGATTTTTTGTACGTGAGTAACTTGTAGGTGTCATCATTTATTACATTTACGGTTGGCCCTTTGTCAATTAAGAATTCTCTGTTTCGTCCATTTAGTTGTAACAGCAGGGTGGGGCTGTATTCTGTGGCTATGCTGTTGCCGATGGCATAACATATGCCCTTTTCCATTCTCTGCTGGATGAGGATGAGTGTGACTCGCGTCTCCTGCGAGGGGATTCATCTAAGTATGAAATCTTTTGTCTGGAATGCCGTCTTTGTGAATCGTGTCTCATTCTGTGATGGCTGGGGTTGTCTCTTCTTTCTGCCCGCCTTCTCTCATTCCGTGGTGATCCATGTGACGTGCTCTGAGACTGACGCCTGGTGGCGGTAGGCGAGTGTCGCATGCGGGGTCTTGGGCTTTCCCGCCTTCAATAATGATCTTGCCTCCATGTGTCCCTGCTCGATTCTGTTGGTTGAAAGAAGTTAATATTTCTGCAGACAGACTGAAAATGATTTTCCCCTCTGCATTTGTCGCAATTGTGTCCGATGGCCGGGCATGGGCCGACGTGAGGAAATTTAAAACCGCACCTTTAGCATTTTGTTTGCTCTGTTGAGTCCCTCGTCGTTCTGATGGGGCATACGGATGCGGTTGAGGCTGATTGCGTAATCTTGATGTTGCCTAGAGATTCTGTCTGTAGTGCTACAGCAGAGTCAGCTCGTGCTAGTTGCAATATTTCTTCTAGTGTTCTGCTTTTTTGAAGTATTTCTTTCTGAATTCATGTGATTCACAGCCGCCGATGGCCTGCGATTTTAATGCTTCATCCGTTGAATATCTGTCAAAATCACAGTGTTTCGCTCTTTTCCTTAGTCTCATGACGAAGTTGTCCATGCTTTCCCCACTTTCTTGTGTGGATGTATGAAAGATGTGCCGTTCGTAGTCTACATTTCTCAGCAGTGCGAAGTAGGTGTTTAATAAGTCAATAATACCTTGAAATGTGTCTGTATTGGATTCAGGCATTTCAAACACAATATCTCGTACCAGTGGGCCTAGCTAGTGTAGTAGAATACCTCTTAAACAGCATTCTTCCCTCACACCTGATGCATCAATGTAGATGTGTAGTTCCTTGAGCCACCTGATCCATCTGGGGACCAAGCTGCTGGTGTCTGCCATGTCAATTGGCTGCATGGCTTGTAGCTGAAGGGATTCTGAGCCACTATCTTCCTTAGATGTGGGGTGGCGTGGTGTGGAGCTGGATGATGGGCTCGTGATTCCACTGTCAGTGTTGGCCTCAGACATATTTGTAACAGTCTTGGTAGTGTAATATAACTTTGGTGATTGACTGTTGACTTTGAAGTCCTGTCAGGTGCTGCTGATCTGTATCGTGGTGAGCACAGCTTTGGATCTGCAGGTGGGCCTTGCCTGGCAGCTTTAAACGTCTCTTTGCCTTGTACTGATGTGAGTTTGAGTCTTTATAACTGCTGCTTTGAGATTGGAATGCAAGTGTTTGTTTGTTCCCCTTCCGCGTGTAATACGCGATGCATGCAGCATGTGTTCCAGCTGGGTTTAGCTCCCGTGGAATTGTGCCTGCCAGTCGCTTGATGGCTTCTTACTTGGAATGGTAGTTGACGTTGCGTGAGTTCTGGGCAACACTGGTGCTGCGATCCGGACGTTCCACGGCATGCGCTCAGTCAGGGTAAGTGATACGGCTCCTGCGATCCGGACATTGGTGCTGCTTCAAAGTGCCCTCATCGCCATTGTTCTGCTTGCAATTATTGCGTGCTGCAGTGCGGCATACAGAATGAGCGAGTTTCAATAATGCAATGATGTTAATAAATCAATAAGTCACAGAGACAAATGAGGTGCGTCTGAATGCTCCTTTATTCAGGCGCGAGCTGCCTCGCCGGAGGTAACCCCGCCCCCTTAACCACGCGGGTCGCAGCCCACCACCAAATGCAATAGAAAGAGGACTCGTCCTCTGACAATATGCATAACAACAGAAGTAGGACATTACAGACTTCTGATCTTTTACGTCCCAGTGTGTGCGTATATCACTGTACCTCGCTGCAGTTGATTATGCTGCCCCGGATGGTTTCTTTATCTTCAGGGTGAATTTGGCATATGCTCACATCGTGGAAATGGGGAGTCGCTGGAGCCCCTTCTTCGGGCCCTTATTGCCCGCTGCTCCTACTCCGAGTCTTCTCACCTCTGCAACTTCGTCCATTTCACTGGGATTCAGGTGGCTCGGCTTCATCTCTTTTCTGTGCAGCTGTTATTTCCTGGTAGCATCCTTCCAGGATACCATCTAGGTGCAGCACCTCCTGCCCAAAAAAGAGCTGCCTTGGATCCTGTCCGGTGGTCGCCTCCCTCTCCAAGATGGCGCAGAGGATTAGCTTAGGTATCACTGGCTCTGAAGTTATTGGATTTGGAGCCGTTTCAGCCCCTCCGTTTTTCTGTCCTCCCAATGCCTGCGTTGCATCGAATCGTCAAATCCACCTTATTGCCCGCTGCTCCTACTCCGAGTCTTCTCACCTCTGCAACTTCGTCCATTTCACTGGGATTCAGGTGGCTCGGCTTCATCTCTTTTCTGTGCAGCTGTTATTTCCTGGTAGCATCCTTCCAGGACACCATCTAGGTGCAGCACCTCCTGCCCAAAAAAGAGCTGCCTTGGATCCTGTCCGGTGGTCGCCTCCCTCTCCAAGATGGCACAGAGGATTAGCTTTGGTATCACTGGCTCTGAAGTTATTGGATTTGGAGCCGTTTCAGCCCCTCCGTTTTTCTGTCCTCCCAATGCCTGCGTTGCATCGAATCGTCAAATCCACCTATATAAAAAGGATGTTTTAATAGGATATAAAACGGGCTGGCACAGAGCTCCAAGAGCTCACATCTTTATCAGTCAGCCGCACAACAACGCCCCCTAGACAAGGGGTTCTTAATGCCTTAGACTTCTCCCCTGGCCTATATTATGCACATGGGCATTTGGCCTTCTCTTCTGCCTACTAAATGCATGTGGTGTTCTCAGTGCTTTGACGTTTTCCTCCATCTCTAAAATTCACATGGGGCTCCCACTGCTTTGCTGCTCTCCTATGCCTACTAAATAGACATGGGTCTCTCAGTGTTTTGGTCTTCTCCTCTACCTAATCAAAGCAAATATGCTTCACACTACTTTGGCCTTCTCCAAATACTAAATGCACCTGAGGTTGTCAGTGCTTTGGCTTTCTTCTATGCCTTCAGAAAACAAGCGTACCTACCACTAGTCTGGTCTTGTACACCTACTTTGCACATTGCATTCTCAGTGCTTGGGCCATCTCCTCTGACTACAGAATGCAATTGTGGTTCACAATGCTTTGGCGGGTCCTCCGCATACAAACTGCTTTGGACTTTTCTTCCACTGATTAAAATATGTGGGCTTCTTCGTACTTTGGCCTTCTCCTCCACCTATGAAAATACAAGTGTTCCTAACAACGTTTTGACCTTCTTTGCCTACGAAATAGAAATGGGGATCTCAGTTTTTGGTCTTATACCCCACTGCTAAATGCACCTGGGGTGGCTCAGAGCTCTAGCCTTTTCCTCGACCTACAAAATGCATGCGGGGTTCTTCGATTTTTGTTCCTCACTCTCTTCGTACAAATGTGGGGTTTCTAGTGCTTTGGTTTTATCCTTTGCCTAGTAAATGCGAACAGGATTCTCATTGCCTTGGCCTTCTTCTCAACCTACAACCTTTCACTGTGCTTAACACTGCTTTGAACTTCTCCTCTACCTAGTGAATGCACGTAAGATTTCCAGTACGTTGGCCTTACAAAATGCATGTGCGTTTTTCAGTGCTTTGGCATTTTCCTTCGTCTACTAAATGCACTTGGGGTTCTCAGTTCATTAGTGTTCTCCTCTGTCTACAAAATGCAAGTGGGCTTAACACTGCTTTGGCCTTCTCTGACTACTAAATGCACCTGATGTTCTCTGTGCTTTTGCCTTCTCCTCCACCTACAATGATATGGAGTTCTCAGTGCTTTGACCTTCTTCTCCACCTATAAAGCATAGATGGTGTCTTACGTTCAGGAGGGGTTCATGGTGCCTTGGCCAATGCATGTTGGTTTTCAGTGATTTGGCCTTCTCCACTGTCTACTAACTTAACAAGAGAATCTCAGTGCTTTGACTTTCTCCTGTGCCTACAAAACCCATGTGATAGTCTCAACTCTGTGTCCTTCTCCTCTGCCCTCTAATTGTATATGTGTTTCGAGGACATCGACCTTCACTGCTTATTACATTCACATGGGATTCTCAGATAACTATAGTCAGGGATACTATTGCCCCTTTCTTGAGGCGAACTGGCCCTGAATCCATTTAAACCTGTTTCCAAGCTTGTGTCTGGACATTCTACCAGATGACAGACAGATCCTCTAGTTTGAAGTAAGGTAGAGGACCCACTTCATCAACATTTAGAGAGGTATGTTTAGGGTCACATAATGCTGGCATCCTGGCGCTAAATACTTTGCTGTAATACAAAAAAGTATTGGCTAAACGTATTGAATAGGGCCCATCTCTGCCATCACTGCAACTTGAAAATCTGTCATCATGGGGCAATTGTAAATCACAGTCACCCCTGCTGATTCCCGGCTTGCACCACTATCGCAGACCATCCCTGGGCTCATGATCCTGCACAGTTGATCCCCACCATCCAATCATCGAAGTGCCACAGCCATACGGCGGTGCAACTCACCATGAATCTTCCAACTGCCCAAGGGAAGAGGAGGTAGTCTCCCCTTTCCCAAGGTGCCTTCAACCCTGAAATGGCTGTGCACACATCTGCTCTATTTGAGCAGTGCAGAGTGGTGCTGGGGATGAACAATGCACAGATCTTGGGCTCACTTTGGTAATTGTTCATTATATGTACATGTACATTGGCTCCCCGCATCCATCATCATGATTTTACTTCGGGGGTAATCGCTACCATACATGTTATTCAACCTACTATCAAGCCACGCCTAATTGAGCACATATGCTCACGCAGTCGAATCCGTGCACCTCCTTCTGCACATGTCCGGATCTTGATTGTTGTTAATTAGCCTTTTGCCATATTGAAAAATGTTAGAAATTACCCTTGTACAATTTCTAAAATATTCTTGTAACTCAGCCGCATTAACTCTGTTCTACTTGCAAATGCATCAGCGCCTGTCTAGGAAGCATTATAACCAAGCAGTGCCACGTTTGAATTGGGACACCTAAATAAAAATACAAAAAAAATGAAAAGAATATATATATAAAATAAGCCTAAACCACGAATCCAAATGTGGATTTGAAGAGGTCGTTCGAAATTTATTTGTGGCCATAAAGTGGTGGGTGGGAAGAAACAACTCTACAGGATTTGTTTTCATATGAGGCAAGAAGGTTTTTTTTTTTTTACAATTTCCTTGTGAAATATTAAGGCACTAAAAGGGAAATGTTATGTTTACTAAAAATAGAAAGCAAGCTTTCATGGTCAGATAAAACATGGAGCGGCCCTTGTCCAGGACCAGCGGCACCACTCTTCTTGTTTTCATGACATTGGTCACTGATGCGTGGAAAACCCCACTCCTGTTTTAACCCATGAATTGCTCTTGCTGAAGGTAAACAGTGGTACGCGAAAGGACCACGGCCGAGTGGAGCACTTGTACAATCTCTGGAAAAAAGGTAGAAAAACGAGTGTTTGATATTCCAATAGTTTGTCTGTCTTTCTGTTGCTTTCTTCTAGGCGTAGACAGGGTAGGGCTTGAGCGGGCAAGGCCCACCCAAAATCTATAAATGTCCACTCAGCTGCACTGTGTGGGCATTAACAGATGTCAATGTCGGTGCTACTCAGCAGCACTGTATGGGCATTTATCGCTGCCACTCAGCAGCGCTGTGTGGGCATTAACAGATGTCAATGGCGCTGCAGTGGGCCCAACTACATTACCTTCAGGGCCCACTTGGTAGACAATCCTGGCTACGCCGTCAGCCCGACCGGTCACTCCAGCTATGCTTTCAAATGTTGCTAAAAGCAGCTTTCACAGGCCATGCCTCGCCTGTCAATTCTGGGATACACTGGCCTTGACTCCATTTAAACTGGTTTCTTAACTGTTGTCTGCAGTGCTGGTCATTGATCCGGCACCAGATGTGTACGCGGATCTCGGGATCCGGCCAGAGTCAGCCGCTGTAAACCCCAAACCCATGCTCTGTGTTGAGTTACTTTGAAGAAAAAAAATGTGAAGAAGAAAAAAACACCTGCAACGACACGGAGTAGGGGGATGGAGCAGCTCATTGCCGCCATGAGCGCTCTGCTGGCTCTGCCCCCGTACGTGTACACAGCAGGACTTTGATACAGGTCACAGCTGCAGGACACGCAAACTGTAACTTCCGTGCAAGGGGTCACCAGAGGAAGTTACAGTCCTCAGCCACGACCCGGTTTATTTATTTAATTATGCAATGTTGGTCGATACATGGACCCAGATTATTTATTTACTTGTGCAATGTTTGTCAGATACTTGTATCTGACAAACATTGCATACATAAGTACATATACAGGTATCCGACAAACATTGCACGAATAAATAAATACCCCTATTAACATTGAAACTATCCCACACGATGCAGCCACCCAACTGCTTTCAGAGGGGAGCTACATGCACTGTGTCGGGTGTGCATCAAGTAAAAGTAAACGTTGCTTATGGCGAAAAGAAATCAGCTCGTTTCAATACTACCTAAGGGGGAGTTATTTTTTATAAAATGGGATGCAAATTGTGTATTTTAAATAATATTTACTCAGCAACACTGGTCAAAACTATTATCCGCATAGTGAAGTAACTCATCACCATTGCCATGGAAGTAGTTTAAAGTGGAATTGATATATAGTTTGGAAGAGAAGCAGAATGAAAGAAATTGCGCCGTTTTAAACTATTATTTTGGACATTTCCTTTGATCAGAGGTCAACTGCCAGTCCCGCCCCCCAAACCTCACCTCCTCGTGCACCGTCCCCCGAATTCCGCCCCCCACCCCAGACCTTGTGGGATCCCCCTCCACATTTTTACCATTTCCACCACTTATCTGCACATCCTGCCATATGACGGTTGCATTCTGGAGTTTAAAGTAAGGTACAGGACCCACTGACATTGACACGAGAAAGTTTAGGTTTAGATATTTGTAACTTCCAATGGTCACAGAATGCTGGCTCTAAATCCTTTGTTGTGATAAAAAAACACTATTGGGATAGTAGGAATAAACCCCAGTTACCCTGTGCCTGCCCCTTCAGTCTCCAGGGCTCCCATCACTGCAGCTGCCACATTCGACTGGTCCTGCCCCCCTTTTCCTCCACCCTTGACTGACTCTATCCCCCTCCACCTCCATATATGTTCCAGGTTAGTCTTTGCCCTGTGTACCCCTGACTGCTGGGCACCCTTTCACTCCTGTTCCCATCTGCTTGCATCACCATCCAGCCAAGGCTGCCCCCAACCTGCTCTGAAGGCCCCAGAGTTATTTCATCCTCATCCTCAGTCAATCTGCCACCAGCAGAAGTAATTCCCCATACTACGACCGGAACCTGAGACCTTACCACCTCCTGACCAGCTTGCCTCCTTCATTGGCCGACTCCACTGGCCACCCAACAGGACCATGTCTCGCAGGCCAAAGTTCCCAGAGGTGGAGAAAAAGGTGCTTGGTGTATTGGAGGATGCCTCACACATTACAGGTTTTGAGCACAACAATTTGTCAGCCTGCCAGCACAATAGGATCTGGGAACTCGTCTGCAGCCCGGTGAACGGCGTCGCTCCCACCCGACGCACCCTGGCACAGGACTAACGTGCTAACGGGGGCTACGGAGACTTGTCAGCAAGCATAGAGATACACTTACCACTACCAGAAGATGTTGTTCATGATATGATATGATATGGCATTTATAACGCCCCTATACACAAGTGTTTCAAGGCCACGACGAGGCAAGGAAGGGAGTACAGAGGGAAGACAGCGACAACGCTCTTACTAGGCCATGTGACATTGAGATTGTGCAAGGTCAGGGGAGGGGGGAAGGGAAAAGTGCAGGGTATAAAGGGATGTGGCAGTGCAGTACATAGGATAACAGCAAAATAAATAAAGACAATAAATAAAAAGTGCGGCCAGCTGGTGGCAGGTGCAAGAGTAAGTACAAACATCAGATGTCAAGTGCTGGTAGGGGGCTGTAGGGATACAGAAACAGTCCCCAAGTGCAAGGGTTGCCAGGGGGGCAGTGCAGGTGTGCAACTGGTGGGAAGGAGACCTAGGCCTGAGATCAGAGGGTAGCCAGGTAACCAGTGCAATTGCAGCCAAAGGATCAGCAGTGGAGAGGAGCGAAAGCAGAAGCGAAGAGGAAGGTCTTGAGGTGCTTCCAGATCCGAAGATGGTTCTCCTCAAGTTTCAGAGAGGGAGGGAGGCTGTTCCAGAGGGAGGCCCCAGCAGAAGAAAGAGATCTACCACCAACTCGTTGCTTGGAGAAGCGGCTGACCCTGAGGGAGTTGGAGGTGGATGAGCGAAGAGCTCGAGAAGGAAGATATTTAGGAAGAGAGAGTTGGAGTTATTGAGGCTCCAGGCGCCAGAAAGCTTTGTGGACAATGCAGAGGGTTTTAAACTTAATCCTCACCGCCACAGGGAGCCAGTGCAGAGATTTCAGTCCTGGAGAGAAATGATCCCTGGGCTTGAGGCCAAGGACAAGTCTCGCAGTCCTGTTTGGGATGAGTTGCAGAGGGCGGAGAGTAGAGGCAGGCAGATTTAGAAAGATGCTGTTGCAGTAGTCCAGTCTAGAGAGAACCAGTGTTCTGGAGACAGTGAGCTTCTAGGGGAAGGAGATGAAAAGAAGAATACCTCTGAGGAGGTACAGCTGGTATTGTGACTTCTTCGAGACGTCAAAGATGTGAGGAGAGAAGGAAAGTGAGGAGAGAAGGAAAGTGTGGAGTCGAAGATGACCCTGAGGTTTTTAGCCTCACAGGTGGGAGCAGGAAGAGGGCCAAGAGAGGCTGGCCAGAGAGTCACAGGAAAGGAGGGAGCAGGTTTGCCAATGAGGAGAATCTCGGTCTTGCTTGCATTAAGAAAGAGATCATTGGCGGCACACCACTCCTGGATAGCAGACAGACAGTCAGAGATGAGAGAAGGAGAAGAGGTGGCGGAAGGGAGCCAGAAAATGAGTTGAGTGTCATCCACATAGCACTGAAAGTCGTGGCAGAGAGCGGCAATGCGGTGGGCAAGAAGTGCCAGGTATTGATTGAGCAGCCAGAGAGAGAGGTTAGACCCCTGGGGAACACCACAGGAAGAGATAGAGGAGAGGAAGGACCCAGGTTGGACCCAGGAGAGTCGATCGAAGAGGAAAGAAGTCAGCCATGCTAGGGCCTGATCGGTGATACCCAGGTTATCACAGAGACGGTAGAGCAGGATGGCATGATTTCCTCCAGCAGGACAAGTCCATCTACATGATCCTGTTGAAGCAGAGGTCATGGAGGCTCCACATCCTGTTAATGTCCACCATCACCCGGGTCAAGGTAATCTCCCTTCTCATCCGGTGGCATGCACATGGCCACAATGAGTCAGAATGTCTCTGGATGGTACATGAAAGCACCACCTGTCCTTTGGAGGCAACTGAAGCAGTTCTTTCAAAGGCCAAATGCATGCTCAATGGGGATTTGGTTGCAGGTGTAGGCACAATCATCACATTGCTGTCTAGGGTTTACAGGATTCTGTAGTGGTGTCATTAGCCACAGGCATATGGGGTAAACAGCATCTCCTGTGTAGCAAAGAGCACCATACAGATAGTCAACATAACAATGGTGCCCCTTGCACAAAACCACATTTAACTTAGATGTGTGTCTATGGTAAAATCTTGTAGTGATCATCACTTTCACAGGTCTGTGGTACGTATTCCCATATTGTCAGGCAGTTTTTGCTACATCAATTGGCGTCTGTTTGTTGTCATACAGGGGACAGGCAAACTCAGCACATTTGTATTGTTGGGGACCCTGCATGCTCTTTTGCACATTTAGCGGATTGGCTCACTGATGAGTGTGACAAACTAACACTGCCACAACTCTTCCGTTGTACTATCTGCTTTGTTATTAAGTATACGACACATGCAAATCAACCTTTTCAGGTGGTGTTTACTGGTGGATCCAAATGGAATCTGCTTACCCTGTAGCAGGTGCTATGTGTATGAGAAGTCAGAAATGCGAGACAGACACATATGTAAAGTTTTCTTAAACTTCACCATTTATTAACTTTAATAACTAAAAAGGGTCAGATGAATGCCCAACTTTCCCTATCCTAACAAGGAGGTCCCTACCTGGTAAACAAGAAAAGTGACATAATGTCCCAAAAAACTCTGACCCTCACACTAATACATACAATAACATTAAACATAAACATGGAACAAGTGGCTTTCTTTCAGTTCAACAAAACAATTGGACAGTTTAAACTTAAGAGTTTTGTAAACAATCCTAGTGACTAGGGTTGGATTCCCTTCTGGATCAATTCAGGAATATGTTGAGCAAAGCTCTGTCTCCACTAATTTCAGTTTAAGGCAACATACAAAGTCTATTTCATCCACTGTGTCCTTCCCCACATAAATCACACATGTCTTTTCCACAAATGTTTGTTCTAAGACCCAAAGTAACAGTTCTCTTCAGGAAAATGTTCAACAATACCTTGCATATCACACCTTCTTCAAATGAAACACTTTTGTCAGGATAGACCACAACTTCTTCAAGTGAAACACTTTTGTCATGATAGTACATCAGTTTCAAAGCACCAACAATTATTATTGATAACACCACAGTTTGTCAAACAAATCATAAGGTTAACAAGGTCTTTCCACCACAGTCTTTTATCATACTTCTTTTTTTAAATCTTCTTCTTCTTTCCTGGTACACTCGCCTGCCAGGGCTAACCACTATGACCCCTTTCCTAGCGTACTCGCCTGCCAGGAAGAAAACCCCTACAACTACTATCAAACATGAGGGCAATATTTAATCCAAGATTCTCCACACTAATATCTCTTGGAAGGAGGGCTGAACAATAATTGCATTTTCTTATTATCTCTTGACTCATGATAATGTGTGTGTCATGATCTCTGCTTCCAAAAGGTCAGGGTTTTCCCAACTCCCTTGGAAGCAGATCCATAACCCAGGTTCCGAGTGCCAACCAGTCCCAATTGGGACCTTTTGGACCCAGTCCTGGCGCCAGTGGCACCAGGCTCATAAATATGCCCAGTCCCAGCGCTGGAAGCGCCGGGCTCATAATGCTTGGGTGGACTTACCTGCAGCAGACCATGCTGCTTACTTGCCTGCCAGTTGAGCCTCTGATCCTCTTCTGTTTGGAACTACTTTTCCTGTTGGGTGGGGCAGGAGCCACTCCCTAGATTCAGAACACTGGAACTCTTCTGGAAAGCAGGAACTCTTTTCTTACCTAGGCGTGGCTGTGGAAGGAGACACCTAAGCACTACAGGAGGCTATTTAAACCACACCCGATGGATGAATCTTGCTTTGCGTTATTCTGCATCCTCTGCAGCAGAACGCTCATCGTGTCTTCTGCATCTGATCCTGGGCCTAAGGAAAAAGGCTTACCATCCTGAATCCAGTCTTCAGCAACACCTATAAAGACAAGAAAGAACAGGTTAGCATTACGGTCTTCAGTGACAGCTCTTCACTTACCTGGTCCATCGGCTGTCACCAACGCCTCGCGCTGCATTCCGGCATCTGAAAGACAAAAGCTTACCAACTCTTTGCACGCTCCGGAGGCCTTCGGCGCTACATCCCGCATCTGAAAGACAAAACAAGGTGCGTTTAAAGACATTGGGGAACTTTAATACTCACGTGCCATTACTCCTTTCCACATCTAACCCAGTGGGTATTCCGGCACCCTGCAGCCGCTCCGAACTTGTACCTGCAAAATAAAAAGACAGTTAGAGCGCATCGTGAAGCAGGCAACAAGCGCTTACTTACGTGCTTCCAGGCGCTTCTATTCATCACACGGGCTCCATCTTCAACTCACTTCAGCCCGTCATCCGCCATCGCCGGAACCCTGCAAAACAAGAAACATCATTACTAAAGACTTTAAAGACATTAGAATTACTCGAAACTTACCGTTCGTGCAGTAAACGACGGACAGCAGTCCTCTGAAGTCAAGAGGCCTGCTCCCCTTATCCAGTGAAGAAACTGGTTACAGCACCCTGCCCCGAGGCAGATGGAGAGCACAGCGTTCACTTACCTAAGGTGAGAGCGTTAACCTTTGGGGTTCTACAGGAGAAGAGAAAGGGAAGAAGAGAGAGACATTCAATAACCCAGTTCCTTAATCCCATATTTTCTATCTGCAGACATCTTACCCTTCGAGTCAGACATACAGTGCACAGAGGTCCAGCCCAAAGAGCCAGCCGTGTGTTACACATCACCTTTGAAGATACGGTATACGCCCAGTCAAGACCGGCGCCTCTACGGGAATCAGGTGAGCGTTACAGAACGCAAAGCCTACCACAAAACTCCCGTCCAGGCGCTATGGAAACCTCGGATACCGACCAGCTAGCCCAGTTACTTGGGGAACTAAGGGCAGAAGTGCATGCAGCCCGTCAGGAAACGAACGCTCTAAGAAGGGAACTGATTATTTCCAAGGAGCGAACAGATGATCTCGCTAGACAATTGCTACAGTCACAAGCCGGACAGACCCCGTTACCCGCATCTGGGGGAAATCTTCCTTCTACATCCTCTATGAATCCAGTGCAGATCAACCTACCTGGGAATGTACCTCTGGCTCCGCCCGAACGATTTTCTGGTGACCCAAAGAGGTTTGCAGTATTTATCAATCAGTGCCGGTTGCATTTCTTATGCCGGCCAGCAGCCTTTCCAACTGATCAAGCTAAAGTAGCTTTCCTGCTTTCGTACCTTAGTGGCAATGCGGCAGACTGGTCGATCCCTCCAGTAAATCAAGATGATCCGGTCCTCCATGATTTTCAAGCTTTTCAGCTGAGTATGGAAAAACTGTTCGCAAGACATTCACAGGGGCAGGCCTTGGACAATGAGCTTCTTTCGTTGCGACAAGGTAATCAAGACCTTTTGGCTTATATTGCGTCTTTCAACAGACTGATAGTGGAAACTCAATGGCCTGAGGACAAAAGGATTACGCTGTTTTATAGAGGTCTACGTGGAGAGCTCAAAGATGTGTTAGCCCAAGTAGTGAATCCCCCACAAGATTGTTCGGACTATATAGACTTAGTCGTTCAAATAGATCACAGACTGCAGAACAGGAAGGCCGATCGTTCCAAGTTTGATGCTCGAGTATTTTCCAAACCGCCAACTCCTTCCAAAGGAGTAGACTCCGGGGAACCCATGCAAATAGGGGGTCTGAAAGGTCCTCTAACACAAAAGGAGCGGGAAAGGAGAAAACAGTTGCAATTATGCCTCTATTGCGGAAACTCAGGGCACTTTCTTCGAGACTGTCCGGTGAAACCTGCCAAGAAGGCAGTAGGAGCTGCAGTTACCAAAGTTACAAACTCTGAGCAGGGAAACGACCTCGCCCGACAAGAATAGAGGTCCTCTTGCCGAGCGTGAAAACCAGTTCCGTGACCTCGCATTTCGTGATACCTATGGTCCTCATTAGCCCTGATAATCCGGATCGATTACATGCAATTGAAGCTTACGTCGACAGCGGTGCCATCGGCAATTATGTGGATCATGAAATGGTTTTGAGGATGAATCTAACTCTTTGTCCCAAGGCTGTAAAGGACGTCATTACTACGGTGGATGGTACGGAGATAGCCTCCGGGCCAGTAACGCATACCACTCAAGAGGTGACGCTAGTAAGTCAAGATGGACACCATGAGAAGATCGTGTTCGATGTGATCAATGCCCCTCAGTTTCAGATTATTCTAGGAATACCTTGGTTAGAGAAACACAATCCTCTGATCGATTGGCGAGCAAGAACGGTCCAGTTTCCAGAATGTGTCTCTACTTGTCACCCTCCACCTGGTGTTGCACTGGCAGCAATTTCTTCAGAGACTCCCCAGTTACCTCCCGAATACCTAGAATACCAAGATGTTTTCCGGAAGGATCAGGCTAACTCTCTACCTCCTCATAGGTCTTATGACTGCCAGATAGACCTGATACCTGGATCTACTCCTCCTTGTAGTAGAATTTATGCCCTCACCGAGCCTGAGAACCTTCACCTTCGACAATACCTGGATCAATACCTGGCAAATGGGTTTATTCGTCCTTCCAAGTCCCCTGCTTCTTCAGCTTTGTTCTTCGTTCCAAAAAAGGAAGGAGACCTTAGAACTTGTATAGATTATCGCTCCCTGAACCAGATCACCGTTAAGAATAGATATCCGTTACCTTTGATCCCTGAACTCCTGGACCAAGTCAGAAAAGCATGCATATATACAAAGCTGGATCTTAGAGGAGCTTACCACTTGGTACGAGTAAAAGAGGGCGATGAATGGAAGACGGCCTTCCGCACCAAGTATGGGCTATTTGAATATCAGGTCATGCCCTTCGGACTTTGCAATGCCCCGGCCGCCTTTCAATATTTTATGAACGATGCCCTCAGAGAGCTCATAGATGTGTGTGTTGTTGTTTACATTGACGACATCCTCGTTTATTCTTCATCGGAATCTGAACATCGGAACCACGTGAAAATGGTCCTCGAAAGATTGCGTCAACACAAACTTTTCGCTAAGTTGGAAAAATGTGTTTTCAACGTGACTGAAGTTGAATTCTTGGGATTCATATTATCACCTGGCGGAGTGCGTATGGATTCAAAGAAGGTCGATGCAGTTCTCAAATGGCCATCACCATCCTCCGTAAAAGGTGTGCAAAGCATGTTAGGCTTCGCTAACTTTTACTGCAGGTTTATCCCCGAATTCTCTCGAATAGTCCAGCCCATCACTGCCTTGTTAAAGAAAAACAAACGTTTTGAATGGTCTACCGAGGCGGAACAAGCTTTCCAGGATTTGAAGACTAAATTTATCTCTGCACCAATCTTAAAACACCCTCGCCCCGAACTCCCCTACATCGTGGAAACTGATGCTTCAAGCCTTGCCATGGGGGCAGTTCTATCACAAAAGGACCCGGTAACCAATCAGTTGCATCCCGTGGCATTTTGGTCCCGCAAATTCTCGCCTCCTGAAATCAATTACACGATTACTGACAAGGAACTTCTGGCTATCAAGTCTGCCTTTAAGGCTTGGCGGCATTATCTGCTGGGGGCCCGACACACCGTTACTGTGATTACGGATCACCGAAACCTGCAATATTTGAAAACCGCAAAAGCCCAATCCTCTAGACAACTCCGTTGGGCATTATTCTTTGCCGAGTTTGACTTCATAATTACCTATCGACCTGGTACAAAGAACGGTAAAGCTGATGCCCTTTCTCGGATGGGAGTGGAAGAACACTTGATCAACCCTAAACCTGTACCAATCATTCCCGAACAAAGAATTCTGGGTGTAATCGCCACAGAATCCATAGAGGAAGTTAAGGATAAAGCCAGGCAACTTGTAACTCCAGCAGACATACAGAATTGGCATCTGCAGGGAAAGGACTTTGCAGTAAAGGACAACTTATTGTATTTCCAAGAACGATTATACCTACCCAGCACAGATTTACAGAAAAAAGTAATCTCTTGTTATCACGATTCTTTAATGGAAGGACATCCCGGTATGGCCAAGACCTCAAAAAAGATCAAGCGCTACTTCTGGTGGCCGTCTTGGAAAAAAGATATCAGAGACTTTATAATGTCCTGTGGAGTATGCGCCCAAAACAAGAGTCAAAAGGAAAGACCAGCAGGCCTCTTACGCCCTATTGACATCCCACCTCGCCCTTGGCATACGCTTTCTATGGACTTCATCACCGATCTACCTCCATGCTCCGGATACAATACGATTCTAGTAATCGTGGACTTATTCTCCAAGATGGCGCATTTCATTCCGCTCAAAGGCTTGCCAACAGCAGCAACTCTGGCCCGAGAATTTCTCGAAAACATCGTCCGACTGCACGGTTTTCCTTCGGTTCTAATTTCGGATCGAGGTAGTCAATTTATTTCTCATTTTTGGCGAAGTTGCTGTCGGTCGGCTCAAATTGATGTGAGACTATCGACCAGTCACCACCCTCAGACCGACGGACAAACCGAGAGGACCAATCAAACTCTGGAACAGTATTTACGCTGCATGCTGCAACAAACTGAAAAAACTTGGAAAGACATCCTTTGGATAGCCGAATATGCCTACAATAACTCTGTCCATTCGGGAACTGGGAAAACCCCGTTTTTTCTTTTGTACGGCAGTCACCCTCGAACCTCGGAGTTGGATCCCCTCCAAGATCTTGAAACACCAGCAGTAGACTACCTGCATTCTACAATCACCCAAGCCTTTAAGGAAGCTGTTTCTCACCTTCAAAGGGCTAAAGAACAATACAAGAAAGGAGCAGATCAACATCGGAAGGAAGCCCCTCAATATCAAGTAGGGGATCAAGTCTGGTTATCCACCAAATATCTACCTCTAAAAGGGCCACGCACATTCAACCGAAGATACCTTGGTCCCTATTCCATCACTACCATAGTAAACCCAGTAGCGGTCAAGTTGGACTTGCCCCCGCACATGAAGATACATCCGGTCTTTCACGTCTCTCTATTAAAACCCGTGCAACCTCAAACCCGACTAACTAAATCTCCAAAACCTATCCTAGTTGATGGAGAACTCGAGTTTGAAGTCAAAAGCATTCTGGACTCCAAGATCTCCAAATCTAAACTATTTTACCTAATTGACTGGAAAGGCTACGGCCCCCAAGAGAGATCCTGGGAACCTGCTGAATATGTCCACGCTCCTCGCCTAATCAAAAGATTTCACCGAACATTTCCTGACAAGCCAAAACCCCCGGAGAAGCCTGGTTTGGGAGGGGCCTTGAGGGGGGGTACTGTCATGATCTCTGCTTCCAAAAGGTCAGGGTTTTCCCAACTCCCTTGGAAGCAGATCCATAACCCAGGTTCCGAGTGCCAACCAGTCCCAATTGGGACCTTTTGGACCCAGTCCTGGCGCCAGTGGCACAAGGCTCATAAACATGCCCAGTCCCAGCGCTGGAAGCGCCGGGCTCATAATGCTTGGGTGGACTTACCTGCAGCAGACCATGCTGCTTACTTGCCTGCCAGTTGAGCCTCTGATCCTCTTCTGTTTGGAACTACTTTTCCTGTTGGGTGGGGCAGGAGCCACTCCCTAGATTCAGAACACTGGAACTCTTCTGGAAAGCAGGAACTCTTTTCTTACCTAGGCGTGGCTGTGGAAGGAGACACCTCAGCACTACAGGAGGCTATTTAAACCACACCCGATGGATGAATCTTGCTTTGCGTTATTCTGCATCCTCTGCAGCAGAACGCTCATCGTGTCTTCTGCATCTGATCCTGGGCCTAAGGAAAAAGGCTTACCATCCTGAATCCAGTCTTCAGCAACACCTATAAAGACAAGAAAGAACAGGTTAGCATTACGGTCTTCAGTGACAGCTCTTCACTTACCTGGTCCATCGGCTGTCACCAACGCCTCGCGCTGCATTCCGGCATCTGAAAGACAAAAGCTTACCAACTCTTCGCACGCTCCGGAGGCCTTCGGCGCTGCATCCCGCATCTGAAAGACAAAACAAGGTGCGTTTAAAGACATTGGGGAACTTTAATACTCACGTGCCATTACTCCTTTCCACATCTAACCCAGTGGGTATTCCGGCACCCTGCAGCCGCTCCGAACTTGTACCTGCAAAATAAAAAGACAGTTAGAGCGCATCGTGAAGCAGGCAACAAGCGCTTACTTACGTGCTTCCAGGCGCTTCTATTCATCACACGGGCTCCATCTTCAACTCACTTCAGCCCGTCATCCGCCATCGCCGGAACCCTGCAAAACAAGAAACATCATTACTAAAGACTTTAAAGACATTAGAATTACTCGAAACTTACCGTTCGTGCAGTAAACGACGGACAGCAGTCCTCTGAAGTCAAGAGGCCTGCTCCCCTTATCCAGTGAAGAAACTGGTTACAGCACCCTGCCCCGAGGCAGATGGAGAGCACGGCGTTCACTTACCTAAGGTGAGAGCGTTAACCTTTGGGGTTCTACAGGAGAAGAGAAAGGGAAGAAGAGAGAGACATTCAATAACCCAGTTCCTTAATCCCATATTTTCTATCTGCAGACATCTTACCCTTCGAGTCAGACATACAGTGCACAGAGGTCCAGCCCAAAGAGCCAGCCATGTGTTACACATCACCTTTGAAGATACGGTATACGCCCAGTCAAGACCGGCGCCTCTACTGGAATCAGGTGAGCGTTACAGTGTGTTCCAGTTTTCCCCAAACTGAGATTTCAATACAGAAGCATTGTTTTAAGACTTTCCTTCAACTCATTTCTGACAGCCTCTTGACTGCTCGCAGTGAGCGCTACAAGCTTCCCCCAGTTGCTATCCCAAAAAGGGAGAGCTGTGGCCATGTCGCCTCTGTGTGGTTTCACAGTCTCTTAGCTGTTGGCAATGCTGGTTATAAGCTTTCCCCAATTGATATCTCTTGTGCTGGGATATGTGCCCTGGTGGTCTTAGGGTTGTTTTTCACACAGCCTCTTGGCTGTTAGTAATGCTAGTTATGAGTTTGCCCAATAGTAGTCATATAGAAGAGGACTTACATTCTTGCCACTCTACACTGTGTCATACCCGGTCTTCGCCGGCGCTCTGTTTGGCATAGATTGGAAGGGATTTATGGCATATTCAGTCCTCTTTTCAAGTTGGTGCCTGCTGTGCGCCGGTCTAGCTTCTGGTAGTGGTGCTACCTCCTTACTGCTTCCGCATTCCTTCTGTGTCGGAACAAGTCATATGCTGTCAGCAGGATGACCTTGGTTCATCGCTACTGTTTTCCAAGATGCTTCGTAAGTTTGTTTCTCTTCTATCCTTTTTACTAACAGACTTTATGGATTTCTAGCCACTCCTCGCACTTACCTTGTTTTTCTCTTTAGCGTCGGAACGGAATGCCATTGGAACTGCTGGTTTCTTTTGTGCACCCACACTGTCTGCTTCTAGACTCCTGGCACGCTACGCTCCACACGCCGAACAGCCCATTATTCGGCTGTTGCATATTTACCTCTCTTTCTCTCTGTTTAGCGCTTCCACGCTCCACTGTGGCACTAGGATCTCACTATTCACATGGGA
This sequence comes from Ambystoma mexicanum, assembly GCF_040938575.1. Lineage (NCBI taxonomy): Eukaryota > Metazoa > Chordata > Amphibia > Caudata > Ambystomatidae > Ambystoma > Ambystoma mexicanum. Next base: position 838,304,079 of record NC_090923.1, read on the forward strand.
TGGCATGGATCTGACCTCGACATTTGGAGATGAGAAAGAAAAAAGGCTTACCATTCTGCTGAAGCATCGCTGAACCTGGCTACAGGTTTTTTTTTCCCTCAGAGGGTTTACCTACGACCTCTGCCTCCCTCTTCATCTGTATCCAGGAAGGTGAGTCGCAAGGGTCGTTGGGGGAAGCTTGTCACACGCCACAATTCTGCCTCTGATCAGGTAAGCCACACTCTGTCGTGTATATTTAACAGTCGCATTGATTGTATTCAGACATAGCAGTTGACAGTTGGTGTCCCCTGTTACAGAGTGTGCTTATGGATCAGATGCAGCAAGTAGTGGCAGCAGTGCAGTCTCTTACTCAAGAGGTGCAAACCCTGAAGCAAGATAATGTTGCTTTGCGGCAACAAGTAGGGCATTTTTCATGAAGACCTGAGGTACCTCCAGGGCCCCTGTCTGGCAGTAAATCGATGGTAATCCTCATAAACTGAAAGAACATTTGGATGCTTGCACTGTACAGTTTGCATTAAAAAATTCCTGCTTCCATACAGATAGAGACAGGGTAGGCTACATGTTTTCGCATTTAACAATCGCACTCCTAGCAGAGGCTACCCCCTTCGTTACCACAAATAATGCAATTTAGGAGTCCTATCGAGAGTTTTTTCACAGTTTAAAGGCAATGTTTGGAAGACACAGGATAACTGTGTCTTCAAAGGACCATCTCTTGGACTTTACACATGGATCTGAAGACATTCTGACATACATCACCAGGTCCAAACAGATGGCTGCAGATACTGCTTGGCCAGACAATGCTCTAATTACCCTATTCCGGGGAGGTCTTTCAGAGGAATTAAAGGAGGAAATTTCTTTTTGGCAGAGATGATTTCACTAACTATGCAGCTCAACTACCATCTGCAAGATCAAGTGGCACAGCGACTAGAGCGCTTGCTTTGATATCCATGCAGACCTTGCTAATGCAGGTTCGAATCCGGTAAATGAGCACCACACACCGTGGGAAATAATAAGCAGCGCTCAGATACCTGAGGGTTCGTAGCACTATCTAAATGCAAAATTATTATTATTATTAAGAATGTAATTCAGAAAGGAAGCGTGGTAGATCTTCTAAACAACTGGTGGAGCTTCCTTCTCATTATACCACTAGTTTTACAGACCCTGAGGAGCCCATGCAGTTAGGGGTGACCATGGGTCCCTTGTCTACCGATGAATGAACTCGCAGAAGATCTTTGGGTCTATGCCTGTATTGTGGGTCTAAGGATCATTTAGTCCGGGACCGTACCATTGCTCCTCCTAGACAGCAGGGAAACACTTCCTCCCAATCGTAGGGGGAACCACGATCCGGGATAATGATGTTGGTTGCCCTTGACCCATCTAGTTCTCATCAAGATTCCATGCTTATTCTCAACATGAGGCTTGTCTTCTCTGATCGTGAGATACACAACATACCTGCGTTAGTCGACTGTGGTGCAGCTAGCATCTTCGTAGACCATCAATGGGCCAGCAAGAATAACATACCTTGAACAACTAAGGAAATCTACATCCCAGTGGAAGGAGTTTATGATTCACCATTAATATCTGCACCAATAATCAAACACACCACTTCGGTTCGGATGCCCATCTCGTCACACAAAGAAATGGTGTCCGTTGACATAATCAAGGCCGCACACTATCCAGTGATTTTAAGATAACATTGGCTAAGGTTACACAACCCTTACATTAACTGTACCTTTTCAATACTTGTTTCTGGGTTCAGCGTATTGTGTCTCGCATTGCCTCTGCAATGGATCTCTAGATCTACTCTCCTCTCTTCCTCTGCTATTGTCTCTTCAGCTAACACCATGATAGACAAACTTAACGTTCAGAAAGTCTCAGTTTTGCCTGCTCATTGAAGAGACGACTGTGTCATTAACTTGTTACCTGAACATCCGATCCCCTTTGGTAGGATGTACATCCTTTCAGAGAAGGAAAAAGCACTGTTGAAGGAATATCTGCACAACAACCAACAGAGCAGGTTGATCGCTGAGTCTACCTCCACATGAGGGGGCTTCACTGTTTTTTTGTCTTCAAAAACAACACAGTCAAATTACGTCCATGTATGAACTTTAGGGGACTGAATAAGATTACTGTACCAGATCAGTACCCTATGTCCCTTATCCCAGACATCCTAGAGGCCGTCAAGGGCACTTCCATTTATACCATGTTAGATTTTAGGGGTGCGTACCACCTGATTCATATCCGGTTAGGTGATGAATAGAAGGTGACTTTCCATACACCTTTTGGACATTTCGAATGTAGGTTCATGCCCTTTGTCCTGTCCAATGTCCCGGCCATCTTTCAACAGGTTCATGGACCAGGTTTTTTCTGATCTCTTATTACATTTAGTCATTGTCTATCTCAAAGATATTCTGGTATTTTCACACGCTTCTACTGAACATTCTCTTCATGTTCAAACTGTGTTAACCAGACTGAAAGAACAGCATGTGTGTGCAAAGTGGAGAAATGTGAATGCCACCAATCTGAGGTTACTTACCTAGGTTATGTACTGTCAGCTAAGGGAACCGCTGTGCATCCAGGGAAAGTAGTTGCCATCATGGTATGGGCCTTTCCTTCCACAGTAAAACATGTGCATAGGTTTCTGGGTTTTGAAAACTTTTAAAGGAAGTTTAGCCCCCACTATTCGTGTCTTCTCCTTCCCTTGGCTGCCTTACTGAAAAAGAGGGTATCGTTTTCCGGGAACGACGAGGCCCAACACAACTTCGTCAGACTCAAATCTCTTTTCTCTTCAGCTCCTATTCTGAAATCTCCAGAACAAAGGGTTAATTGTGAAAACAGATGCTTCCCACCATGCCTTGGGAGCAGTTCTATTCCAGGTTTTTGTCCAGAACCAGGAATGCCCGGTGGCTTATCTGTCCAGAACACTTACAGCATCAGAACTGAAATACACCGTCCTGGAAAAATAACTCTTGGCTGTAAGAAAGGGTTTTTCAAGAGTGGAGACATCTCTTTTTGAGTACTAGGTTCCTTGTGGTGGTCAGGACAGACCACCAGAACCTTAAGAGCCTCCAATACGATGAAACAAGGAATAGTTACCAAGCCAGGTGGGCTAATTTCTTCTCGCCATATAACATCACATTCACCTTTATCCCAGGCAGGGCTAATCTCCTGGCTGATGCCCTGTCTCGGAAGGACACAGATTTTTCACCCCAGTTTCAGGCCAAACAGCTATTTCCTAATGCATTGTTTCCCTATGCTGTCTATACATTTCTACATTCCATAAACAAGGAGACATTAAACAATGCCGCATTATGTCACTGTTGCTGCCAAGTACGATCTGGTTCTTGAAGGGGGTTACTACTTTCACAGTGACCAGGTATACCACCCGACCTCGGCTCTTCAACAAGAAGCCTTGCGTATCTGTCACAACTCCAAGGCAGCAGGTCATCGGGGGGTTGCTAACACGCTTCACTTGATACAGAGACATGTCGGTGGCACAGCATGGCTCACGATGTACATGACTATGTCTCGGCGTGTTCTATTTGGTTGCAGTCCAAGGTGCCAAGAAAGGCTCCTTTGGGTCATTTGGTAAGAATGCCTATACACAAGAAGCCCTGGCAAGTCATATCCACAGACTTCGTGGTGGATCTGCCACCCTCAGAAGGAGCTACTGCAGTAATAGTTATCATTGACTACTTCACCAAGCTCGCTCACTTTGATGCCTTACCAAAGGTTCCGTCAGCTCCTCTGATGGCAAGGGTATTCATTGATGCCATCTTTTCACTGCACGGTTTGCCTTTTACCATAATTTCACACTATGGGCTGCATTACACCTCTCGCTGCTGGCAACAGCTCTGTTCTATTTTAAACATTGAGTGGGTATTGAGTTCTGGGTTTCATACTCGGACCAATGGGCAGACGGAACGCCTAAACCAGACTGTAGAGCGATATCTCCGCTGTTTTGTCTCTGCCACCCAGGATAATTAGGTGGAACTATTGCCCTTGGCAGAGTTTGCATATAACAACACAAGACATTCAGCCCTACTATCTAGTCCATTTGTGTGCACCTACGGATTCCATCCTTCTTGGTTATCCGACTGCGACTCCCTCTGCTACTATCTTTCTGTATGTGGATGCCTTGGTTTGGACATCCAGCGAGGTCATGAGTTGGCGTGGGTTGCCTTGAAAGATACACAGGAACAGGCCAACCAATTTGCTAATCAACACTGTGCGCCTGCCCCAATCATCGTTACTGGCAACTCAGTGTGGCTTGCTTCACCGTTTTTGCCATGTCATTTGATTCCTTCTAAGCTGTCACCTAAATACTTGGGTCCCTTTAAGGTCTTGGCCATCATTGAACCAGTCGTCTTCATGCTTCAGCAACCTCCCTCCTGGTCCAGAATTGACCCAATTTTTCATGTGTCTTAACTTAAACCTGATCTACCCGACGTGTTTCTTCGCCACTCCATCCCTTGTGCCCCTCCTGTAGACATTGTTTCGGGTCCAGAGTTTGAAGTGTCTGGCATCTGTGATTCGCACTACCACCATGGTCGCCTCCAGTACAGGTTGAACTGGAAGGGCTATTCTCCTTCTGATAGGAGTTGGGAACCTACCTGATCGGTTCATGCCCCAAGGCTGGTTCGCCGGTTTCACAGGCATCACCCCGGCAAGTCTGGGTATTCCCCTTCTGGGAGGAGGCCTACTGTAATTCCCTGGCTTTGTCGGTGCTCTGTTTGGCACAGATGGAAAGGTATTTGTGGCATATTCAGTCCCCTTTCCAAGAGGGCGCCTGCCCTGTGCTGTGTGCCAGTTTAGCTTCTGGTAGTGGTGCAGCCTCTTTCCTGCTTCTGCATTCTTCCTGTGTCAGAGCAAGTTATATGCTGCCAGAGGGATGACCTCAGTGCATCGCTACTCCTTTGCAAGATGCTTAGTAAGTTAATTTCTCTTCTATCCTTTTTACCAACAGACTTTATGGATTTCTAGCCTCTCCTTGCTCTCACCTTGTTTATTCTCTTTAGCTTCGGAACAAAATGCCATTGGAACTGCTTGTTTCTCTCGTGCACACACATCGTCTGCTTCTAGACTCCTGGTACGCTACGCTCCACACGTCGAACAGCCTATTATTCGGTGGTCGCATACTTACCTCCCTTTCTCTCTGTTTAGCTCTCCATCGCTCCACTGTGGCACTGGGGCTCTCACTATTCACATAGGAAGGCACGGATTTGACCTCAGCATTCGGAGAAGTGAAAGAAAAAGACTGACCATTTTGCTGAACCATTGCTGAACCTGGCTAAAGGGCTTTTTTGCCCCAGAGGGTATCCCTATGACCTCTGCCTCCCTCTTCTTGTGTCTCCGGCAGTCGCAAGGTTCATTTGGGAAGCTTCTCACAGTCTGCAATTCTGCCTCTGATCAGGTTGGTCACACTCTGTCGTTTATTTTTGAACAGTCACATTTATTGTATTCAGACAAAGCAGTTGACACCCCGAGTGTTGAATCAGGGGCACATCTCCTTGTCAGCTAGGCTTCTGCTAACCTCTCTGCTTTTCGCTGCGCATCCTCTGCAAAGCTATTCACCTGCACACTTAGCAATGACTTCCACTAACGTTCTTCTGTCGGTGGTTGCTTCTGCACCTCGGCCATCCTCTCTGCCCGTAACACCATCCACACTGCCTTCTACCTCTTCTTCACCTTCTTCACTCAGCTGGGTCACATTTTGGAATTTAAATGTCCCGCTCAGGTGCTCCGGTATGCAATGACTAGACTGCACCTTTTGGTTGATGTAGTCTTAATCCTCATTGCCTCTGAGCCCTTCTTCCTCATCTCAGCTAAAGCATGATGGGTACTGAAGTCCATAGTACTTTTTTTGTAAATAAAGTTTTTATTTATTTTAACAAAGCAGGAACCACAGTGAAACAAACATATCGAGAAATCCAACAGTCACAGTTACAGTTGTGTTTATCTGGTAACCACCACGGCCGGTTCCCTTCCCTCCCTCCCACCCCCCCTCGAGCCCTCCCATCTTATATTTTGGTCACCTAACAACAACCAGTGTTGCAACGTACTCGAACCACTGCGAGAAGCACAGTGTACCTAAAGAACGTTCAATGTTCGTAGGCGTCGGGCACTGCCCTCAGGGTACCACTTGCCTCATGACCTGACCCCGAAAGATATTGTGAAATTTCAGCCACTCACACTCTATTGCGGCACTTCCCCCATGTATTGCAGCTGTGATCTTTTGCATGAGGTATATGTCTTTTGCTTTCCCATTCTTCCAGCCTTGGGAGGTGCTCCCTTTTCCAGAGTCTGGCCAGGCAGGCTCTGGCCGCGACCAGCAAAAAGTGTGCCTTGTGGGGCAGTGTTCGCCAATGATCATCAACTCTCTCCAAGCCAAATAGTATCAACATTGCGTCCAATCCCTGGGTCACCACTTTGACCTCTTTAATCCAATCTAGGATCTCTGCCCAAAAGAGCTGGACCTCTTGGCACCCCCACCACATGTGCCAGAAATCCGCCCTTTCCCCCATATCTGTGCTAACACTGGGGGCTCACATCTGGGAATATTTTGGACAGCTGTCCCAGGTCGAATTGGCATTTATGCAGGAGATTAATTCCATGACGTTTTAATTGGCAGGCCACTGAGGTCTTGAAGGCCCCCCTGCACATCAATTTCCAAAACTGTTGTCCAGTTGCCGCCACAGGTCCCTTTCCCACTTTCGTCGAAGACACTCCACTACATTCTTCCTCACACCCACCAGCACCCCATATAGTAAAGAAATGAGTCCCTTCATGGCCGTGTGGGTGTCCAGGATTTTCTCCATAGGGGTGAGACCTCTCTGGAGCGAGTCCTTTCCTTCGGGACCCATAACCACTCCCCCACTGTGGCGGGACGTAATGGTGATTCTCCAAGAAGACCCACTGTTTATCTGCATCCTCTTGAAAGTGCGGCACCATTGCCCTGAAGTGGGAGGCCTTGTAGTAAAGGGTTAAATCCGCAAGGCCTACCCCACCCCTATTCCTTGGGTAATCCCATTGTGTCATATGACAATTGGGGCTTTTGTCCCTGCCAGAGAAAGCGTAACCTGCTACCCTTAGCCTCTCTCAGAAGCTCCTCTAGCATTTGGAATAGGTATAGTATCCTTGGGGGGATGTTCATTTTCAAAGCATGTAGCCACCCCACCAATGAGATTTTATGCTTCCTCCATTCGACCGTCTCACCATACAATTTGTTCAATAAGGGAGGAAAGTTTGCCCCACTAAGGTCACTCAAAGCCCTTGTAATGTTGATACCCAGATAACGGATGCTCTCCACCTGAATGTCCATTTCCAAACCCCTGAGTGCCCTCACATCCCTCAAACCATCTCCAGCAAATGGGAACAGAACAGATTTCTGTCAGTTCATTCTAAAGCCCATTAGGGACCCATATTCCTCAATTAAAGCCATTGCCACTGAGACCAAGCTCACTGGGTTCTTTAGATGTAGGAGGACGTCATCAGCATAGAGCCCCAGCTTAAACTCCTTACCCCCATCACGATGCCCTCCACTCTAGGCTACCCCCTCAACTTCTATGCCAGTGGTTCCATGGAGACGGCAAATAATAGGGGGGACAGCGGGCACCCCTGTCTGGTCCCCCGCTGCAACTTCAGGGCCCTTGAGTACCTGCCTTTGACCGTCACCCTAGCCGTGGGGGAGGAATATAGAGGCTGAATTCCCTTCATCACTCACCCCCAAATCCATATTTCCATAGGACCCCATAGAGAAAAACCCACCCCACTCTTTCAAAAGCCTTCTTGGCATCTAGGGATAGCAATACAGGATTAGCCTCCCCGTTCCCCGCCTGGTCGATCATATGTAGAGTCTTCCAGAGTGTGTCTGCCCCTTGCCTCCCTGCTGATGAATCTGACCTGGTCGGAATTGATCGATCGGGACATGACTTGGTCAATTCTAGAGGCCAAGACCCTTGTAAACACCTTTGCATCGAAATTTCTGAGCAATATGGGCAGATAGGACTTAAAATGCCTGCAATACCTCCCCTCCTTAGAAATAACCAATATCAGGGCCCGTCCAATGAGCAGGGGGCCCTGCCCATGGGCAATATGTGGTTAAATAGTTTCACCATGTGTGGGACCAGCTCATTAGCAAAGCTCTTCAATAATCCCACCGTGTATCCGTCGTCACCGAGTGCTTTCCCTATCTTCATACCCCAGATCACCTTCAGCATCTCCTTCCCCATAATGGGCCCCTCCAGCTCCTCCATCTCTCCCCTAGTCAAAGTTGGCAGAGGAATTCCCTGCAGGTACTGCTCCACCTGACGGTCGCCCACCTCTGTGTCCTGCTCATAGAGCTCCTTGTAGAACTGAACAAATTTGCCCAATACTCTCATCGTGGTTGGGTGGAGCTCCCCTGAGGCATCCACAATCTCCTCCACCCACCGGTCCACCCCGTTGGCCGCTTAACCTGGATGCCAACATGGCATCTGCTTTGTCCCCTTTTTCATAGTAGCGTTGCCAGAGGGACTGCAACCCTGACACCACCTTGTCCGCCTCCAGTTCCTTGGATTTCTCCCCTCAATCTGTCAGCTAGGAGGGGTCTGATCCTTTTCTTCCCTGCCCCGTCCCCAATCAGCAAACCCCTCCATGTCACCTTTGCTGCCCCCCAGACCATGCAAGAGTCGACCTCACCTGTATCATTGTATGTGAAAAAATCCCCTATAGGTTTCTTCATCCCCTCTGCAAAAGCCTCATCCTTCAACAGCATATCGTCGCACTTCCATAGGGATTCCCTTGTTCGTAAGCCCACCATTGAAAATTCCATTATGACCATATCATGATGCATCCAACTGATCGGGCTGAGGTCACAACTAGTTACCCTCTCTATGCAAGGCCTCTGGATGCACCAATAGTCGATCCTCGTTCTACTGCCATGAACGGGGGAAAAAATAAGTTTAGCCCCTGGTTTCTGGGTGGAGCTCCCTCCAGACATCTAACATTCCCTCCCTTACCAGGATACTGCGGAGCCCACTCCCCGCTTGCAGGCCCCTTCCCTCCATCGGGACCTAGCCGCCACTTCTATTGACTGACGGGTCTGCCCACATATTCAAGTCGCCCCCAAGGAACACCACGCCGCTAGAATGCCTCAATACTTCTGCTAAAGTATCTTGAAAGAACAGGAGCTGCCCCTGGTTTGGGCAAAAAATAGTGGCCAGCGTAATCTGAACACCCTCCAGCGTGCCTGAAATGAGCAAGAATCTACCATCCGCCCTCTGCCATACCTTCATATACACCATACGGAGCCGTCTATGGAGCAGAATAACCACTCCTCCCTTTTTAATCTAATCAGAAGCCCAGAGCACCAGTCCTATCTGCCCTCAGCAAGACGCCTCTTTTTACCTACCACAAGCCTTGTTTCCTTTAGGAACATGATATCCAACTCCTGGTTCCGGAATTCCCTCGCAACCAGTGAGCGCTTCGTGGACGAATTCAACCCTTTAACGTTTAACATAGCCATCCTGAGCATGTCCACCCGCCCATTGTTATCCCTGTGCAGCATTTCTGGTGCTCCGACTAGCTCTAGGCCTCTCTGTTGCAGTGACATCTAACATTGCTCCCCGCCCCAACTCAACCCCCCAACTACCGCACCCCACCCCCCAACTCCTCCCTATCCCCTCTCCCGTCCGACCACCTTCCCCCTTCCCTCTCCTCCCCTTTGAACCAAAGAGGCCCACCATCTGATGGGCCACCAAGGATGACTCTGCCATGCCGACCATCCTAGCAATCACTTCTCTCCTCCCCCACATTGAACAGACCCTTCTCTCATCCCCCACTTTAGGACCTACATCTGAGGCCGGGAGGCAGTCTGAACAATCGCCTCTCCCATCCCACACTTCAAAACAAACACTTAAGGCCATGAGAAGGCTTGTCACATTTAAACAACTCCCTGAATGTTTCCAGTCACTTCCTTGAGGGTGGGCTGTTCTGTTTCTTAAACTTCCTGGCACCTAGAATCTTTTTCTCCGCCATGAGTTCCTTCCTTTGTTCCAAATTTGCGCTCGCCTGGCCTGCCTCTGAATTTATATCCGGGGCCGGTGCAGCCTCTCACAGGGACTGCAGCACCTGCTGTGCCTCCTGGCCGTTCATGATCCGGTAGTCTGTGTCGCCCATCTCGAAGCACAGGGCGAATGGCTATGACCAGCGGTATTGGTGGCCCTTTTCTGTCAGCCATTGTATGAGGGGCCGACAGTCTCTTCTGCGTGACAAAGTGAGACCCGAAAGGTCTTGGAACACCTTGATTGAATCCCCCTCATACTGCAGGGTTCCTGTGCGCTTTGCCATTTTCAAGACTTCCATCCTGTCCCTGTATCTGAGGAAGCGGTCGACTATAGATCTCGGGCCTCCACCCCTGCCGCCACTACCTCTGTGGGCTCTCTCTAACTGGACTGTCTTGCCTCCCTCTGGGAGAAAAAGGGGCATTGATCAGGCCTTCCACCTTCCTTCCCACTTCTACCCCGGTCTCGCCTTTCTACTCACTCAGGTCCAGTATGCGCAAATTGTTGCAGCGCTCTCTGTTTTCGAGGTCATCGACCTTCAGAAGGATGTCCTCTTCCCGGGTCTCCAGATCTGTCAACCTAGCTTCATGTTTCATCTCCAGAAGGTCTACCTGAAGATGGTTGTTCTCCATCGCCTCCATTTTGTCCACCAGCTTGTTCACCCTCCCCTCGCAGTCACAGATGGAGTCCTGAATATCTCCCCAGATGGCTTTGATCTCCTGGAAGATGTCCTTCAGGTCTTCCCTCGTTAGACATGGCAGTTCTCCCTCCTCACCTGCTTCTCTCCCTTTGCATCCTGCCTCCATATCGGGTTCCCTTCTGAAGCACTCTAGGGAAGCTATACCCTGGGGGCCATCCTTCTCTAGTTTCTCTGGTGCCAGCACGCAAGTGAAGTTTTGGGGCTCCAGCTCACCAGTCCGCCCTCTCCTCCTTTCAGGCCCCTCTAGGCCCTTTCCCCACCAACTTCAGCCACAGTGCCCCAATCTGAATCCTGTGTGGCCCCGGCACCATTTCACCAACTTTGCATGTGGCACACAACAAGTTCTTAGTGGGTCCTTTAGCCTGCTGGACGCTGTAAGCTCTGGACCCAGCTTCCTCTCCACCTCCTTGCCCTGCTTCAGGACCAGGGACTCAAGTGTTTTGGTGCCTTGTGGAGTATGTGTCCCTTCCCCAGTGTCTGCAGTCCCACTGCCCCTCAACCAGGGGGCCCTGTGTCTCTGACCTCTCCCAAAGCTCACACTATGTCCCTGCTGCATCCAGTCTGCTCCAGCCAACTCTGCATTGGTCCAGCCAGGCCGCGCCCTTCACTACAGGCTTCTCCCCAGCTTCCCACTGGTCTCCTCTGGCGTCAGTCGCTGTGAGTCTCCATCTCTCTCCATGGGGCACAGCACTGCCCTGTTTGTGTCTCCTCCTCTTCCTCTTTGGGCCTCCTGCCCCTCACCCCCCCGGGGCTCCAAAGGTCTTGAGGTTCTTCTGTGTGTTGGAGGGGGCACCACAGCTGTGTTCACCAGTCCTGCCTCACCTCCTGCCTTTCACTTACCAACAGGGGGTGTCTGGGGCATTTGCTGCCGTTACTGGAGCTCTGGCTCCTCTCACTCACTCCAGGGTGGTTGCTCCTTCGACCGGCACTCTAGGGGCCACTACGTGCTGGGGGGAAGGGCACCTGCTGTGTCCCTCAATCATCCACACCAGGCTGCCGCTCCCCGGTATCTCAGTCATGGATGTCCAGGGCTCCGGTTCCTCTCCTCCGCCTCTCCACTCGCTTTTGTGTCACTGCTTTGTTGCTAGGAGACCGGCTCTCCAGGGAACGTTCTGCCCCTTTCCACCACACCAGCTGACTCAATGACTCCATGCTCCTCTTCCAGCTTGCAGGTCGCCGGAGCTGTGATGCACAACCCCGGGGCTCGGCGGTCCCAGCAAAGCTCTGCAGCACCACGGGGGTTTGGCGCCTTCTGGCTGCAGGTTACGCAGCCATTGCCTGGACTTCTCACTGTGTCGGCCGGTGCTGGCAAGTCCGTGTTTATTCTGTCCCTCATACGGGGTCCCGTGGGCATTTCACGATGTTTAGGGGAAGAAGGCTCCTATGTCAGCCGCAGGACGGTTGACGGCAGAGCAGGTCGTCAAGCGGCCATCACGGTCCGCAGCCCCTGCTGGTCTCTGTCCATAGTAGTTTAAATCATTTAACACTAAGTTAAAGGTGACTGTTTTATATAATGAATATTATCAGGGTGAGGGGAGGTTGTGGGAATAATGTGTAGTCCCATATTGGAGTGAGGACTTCAACCCATGGCAGAATCATGATCATTAAAGGATTTCACAATCAATTCTTGAACCCCTGAGGTGCCAACCTTATTCTGTCTAAATTATTTTCCATGACTCATTCTTTGCGTAGTTATATGGGAGGCACTCGTACATTGATAACACACCATTAGGTATCTGGGGATGATATGACTCCCACGACTTCCCCTTGAAAGCTGTCTTCTCCCATGTGATCCTCCCCCATCCCCCTGATTCCGCCCGCAGGGTTATGGTGAGGTAGCAGCTGCCTTTCCCTGGCCACTTGGGAGGAGACTTTAGGCTGGGATTTGCTGAGGACTACGCAGGATTCATCACATATCTCAAAGAAGATTCCATGGGTTCACATCTTGTTATGCTTAGCAAGGTATCTTGTGCATGGTGCTGAAGTTCATGCTGCTGCATGCGCCTCCTCAGCTTTGTGTAATTAGGGACATGGGCCAGGGGAAACAATGGAGGCATAGAAGCTTTAGACATTGGATTGTCACCCTCCAACTCCTTTTCTAACTGTTGGATAGTGACCCACAAACGGCCACGACATTTAAAACATACCATGCGATACACCTGAACCTTCTTGGTTGCTTGGGATGCAATTTGCTCACGATCATTGTCCGCTGCATTGCAAGGTAGACCGGTGGACTCGTATACGTGTGTGAGAGCAGGTCCTGATTCCCCTGGGATGTCCAATGGCAGTGTGGAGGACTGGGATATGGTGTGGGATTAGATATGGCATGTGTACATACCCTCTTGGGACAAGCACAGGCCTCATTGATTATTCATGTAAATGTATGCAGTGCAACGTGTGCAGTGTGATACTGACTACATATGTGAAACCGGGCAATATGGGACACTGGTCACAGAGTGCATATCATGGTATCTACCACCATGGCCTGTCCATATTTGGCATGGGGAGCATTCACAGGGCCATACATCACAACACACATAGCCATTCAGTTGATCGTTTGTACCATGGGAACCATGCACGTGGACAGGTGCTCTCCATGCAATACCTAGGGTTTCTTTGTATCTGTCTCCATGGTATATTTCTGGATTGTCAGTCCATGTGGCCTGTGTGTTGGCAATCCTGCTTACATTTCACCTACATATAGCCTGTCGCCAGGCATGTCTGCACCTGCCATCACATCGAAAGTGACATGTTGTTATTGATAAGGGTATGTCTCCCCTGAAGATGTATTCCTTTCCTTAGACATACCCTGATGGACCTTCCATCCTCATGTATGCACATGAACACACACCTGCTGCTGTCCCTTGAGCGCATGTGCATTGCTCATTCATTGAGTACATTGTTGTGTTACTTCTTTCTTTAAACATGGACCTCCGTGTCACAGGCTCACTGGCTGAACCATGCTCCGGCACATACATTCCCACAACTATACTCGTGTGATGCTTCTATCACACCGCTGGAATTGCTGACCTTTCTCCTCATCAGGCCATCACACCTTATGTCACACGCCTGCCTTGGTGCTCCCTCTCATTTGTCTTGCTGCTTCCTCTTTCCCTTCCTTTTGTGTCCAAGCCCTTTGTGTCACTTTCACGGTGTCCCAAGGCTGGCCTCATTTCTCAACTGTGGCCTATCCATCTCAACTCCCCCCACTCCTCCTTTCCTCCCCTCCCAATACTCTCACACCGGGGCTGCCGGATGCCTCTTTTTATTTTGCAGACTGCCCCTTCCTCTCTGTTCTGTTGATTTGTGACATGGCACTTCTGGCAGACATGGCTCTCTGCGTGCGTTGGGTCCCCCTGTAGACACCACTCCCCTTGCTACCTAACAGGTCAACGGAGGTGCATTTTGGCACTGTTCCTCTACTTCTTGAATTAGTGTTGGTGTGGAATGGGGATGTACGAGGACCACTTCTCTGGGCAGCTTAGCCATTTTGTGATTGTGGCCTTTGGCTTAGATCTTACCTGCTCATTTACACTCCCCTCCATCACCTTCCTATCCTCCATCCCTGCCGCCATGTTGCCATGTGTATTTGGTGAATAGAGTGTTTGTCCCTGCATGTTCTCCCATGGCTCAAACAGGGAAATGTGTGTCCAGTGTGTATGATGAGATGGTGTTGGGTCAGCAATAGGGTAGCTGGGTGATGGCGTACCCTTGGTCAAAGGGCGGTACGGGTGTTAATGTACGTGCAAAGCATTGGTGTAATTCCTCCATGATGCGTAGCGAGTTGTGCTGGGTCAGGTTCATGGAGTCATTGGTGGATACTGGGATTCTGACACACATGCTTAAAGAGCAGGTCAGTGTCACAGACCATATGCACGTTGGTGAAATGTTGCTCCTGTCTATTTCTATAGACCGGTTTGATTGCCCTGGATGGGACAGGGCCACATGTGTAGAGTTGAGGGCCCACCCACATTTTCGAAAGCTGCAATGACAGAGTACTGGGCCTTTTTGTGGTTAAGGGCAACTGGGTCAGTGGTGAAGGATGTATGTTGATGCCGATGTCTCATCATGGTGTTCAGTACTTGTGAGAGGATGCAGAAGAAGCAATGCTGGGTAATGACTTGTTCCAGGGCCACAGTATGCTGGATTGCACCGGTGATGCAGAAATTAAGTACTGCTGGGAGCTTCAACAGGTCGGGCTGTATATAGCCCTCAATTTCTGAGGGCCTGACGATCTGTGAGGTCCTGGTTGGACAACCCTCAGTTTGCAGGGCCTTCAGGCTCCCGTACCCCTCCTCCTCCTGGCCTGGTTGCTATGAAGGAGGATTGGGGTATAGGCGGATGGGCTGCTTGGGGAGGGGAGTTGTGACGAAGGTTGATGGGTTTCCTGGGGGGTTCTGGGGCACAGGATGATGGGATCCTTGAGGGTGGTGCCAAGGTACAGGGTGATACGCTTCCTTAGGGGGTCCTGGGATACAGGCGTAGGGGCAACCTGTTGCTGGTGTCGCCGTGCTGCTCCCATCCCTTTCATTTGTGTTTTTCACCAGTCTACCATGTGGGATGCGTCGGGAGGGCTTGTTAGTGTGATTCAGGCCACCTGTCCTGAAGATGTAACATTAGGGGCTCAATGTGATGTAAGCCCATTACTATAGGATGAGGCATGTTTGCTGGGAGTTCGAAACATAAAGCATATGTGGTCGGGCATCTTCCACTATCATCGGTCGAGCAGAACAGCAAGGCATATATAGGTTTGATGCCTTGCTTTTACATCTAGGGGCCTAAAAAATTACCCAATGACCCCCTTAGTGATATCTGGGAAGAAAGGGAACCATTTTAGCTGTCGCTGACTGAACTGTCAGAGGACTGTTCAGCGCATATTTCGGAAGTCCTATATAGGCTCCATTGAATTAATCAAGTTGCGCCTGAGTGATCAGGGTAATTGGTGTATATTTGAAAAGAAATCAAAGAGTCCTTACTTAAGTGGGACAAAGAGCTCTGAACCGCTTTAGTAATACGGGAGGTATTGAGAGCTTGCTGTGAAAGATTCCAGTCAACATTGCTAGAAATAGAGGACGGCTCATGTTCCGTGGATCAGAAGTCAGGAGACCAAAGGTCATGACTGGGCCCATGGATGGTAATCTCAATATTCCTGGGGTAGTGCTTAAACTGGTAAAGAGCCACATAACTATCAAGATGCTGAAGGCATTGTCGCAGTATATCAGGGTAGACACGGTTGTTATCTTTTAACCTGAGAAATAGTTGTATATCATCCGTTCAATTGCATTATTCCAGCCTATATCAGCGAATGATATGAACAAAAGTGTGGGTGTAGACATTCAATAAAATGGGATATAGCACAGACCCCTGATGGACCCCACAGGAAACTTTGAAGGCCTTAGATCTAAATAGGGGAAATGGTTGTAGATTGAGAACGTTTTGAGAGAACATCCCAACACTAGTTTAGTGCTGAGTCTGAAATTCCAATTTCGGCTTGCTCCGTCCAGAGTGCTGTATGGCACATGCTACCAAAGGTCACAAGTCCAAGACGACTAGAGTGGCTGTTCCTCCATGGTCCAAGTGCAATCTAATGCCATCTAGCACTGCCAATAATACAGTATTAGAACATCGTTCCCAGAGGAACAACACCTGCAATGGATCTGTACAATTATTAACTTCAGTATGCTCCTGCAATTGTTGCTGGGTACATTTTCATCTAATTTGTCCGTAAATGGATAACCAAAAATTGGCGGCCAGGTGGAACTATCACTTAGGTCTAGCCCAGCCTTCTTAATAAATAGAGTTACTAATGCACTCTTTTATGCCAGGCCGTGAGGGAGGGGTGGGGGCATAGCCCTTCACAGTGGTATTGTTAAGTGCAAAATTAAATATAGCAGCCAGCGCTTACATCCTGAGGTATGTTCTGTTGCTTACATAAAGTTGGCTACATTTCATTTTGCTGGATACAAGTAAGGGACATAGTGATCAGGGAAATGCATCTGGAGTGTGAGCAGCAAGAGGATGCCAGTTCATTAAGTGTGACTGGCTGGGGAGAAGACGGGCGAGTGCACACAGGAGAAGGACAAGTAGTGTGAAGGGATCATCACAACACAGGGGGACTGCAGAGAGCAAAGCTGTGAGAGAAAGGAAGACAACTGGCCATTCGTTATACACAATACTGTTTATCTTTGAAAAAGCTGCAGGGTGGTGAAATACGTATGAAAAGAAGAGGCCAGTCTTTAAACTTATTTTACTGCACTGGGGCATTTTAAGAAACCTTTGCAGGCGGAATGGCAGAGCGGGGAGTACATCCGGAGGGCAAAAGTAAGGTGCAAAAAGCAAGGATATGCAACAACTTTCCACTTCAAAGCAGTGGTCGAAGTGGGCGGGAGTGGTCGGGAGCGGTGCTGCTCTACTTCTTTTAATTACGTTTTACAGTTCATATACTTTTATTTTAAAAAGAAACGGTACGGTTTCGTTTTAAAATAAAAGTTTAGGAAGAAGTTGAAGCATGCACTTTCAGTGCACTGCACTGGACGTTCCCTTAAACAGCAGGCACGTGTGAACAGCAGGCACGTGTGTTTTGTGGTGTGTATTGTGCATGGGAGGGGGCGTGGTGATGGGATTTGTGGGGAGCGGTGCAGACCAGAAGAGAACATAGTTCCACTACTTCTAATCGGTCACTTCGACCACTGCTTCAAAGCATCTCAGAGTTACTGCTGTTCTTCAATGGGACCAGAGTCTTCATGAAACTGGACTTAGAAAGTACCTACCACCAGATTCAACTGCACTATAGCCCACAGTGTCTATCGGCCTTCATGACCCCACACGAGACTGCCTTTTGCCATATCAGAGACTGATGACCATCACCCTGAGGAGGGTCAAAAGAGGTCAATAGTTTCGGGACAATAGCCTCGCGCATGACCTAAAACACAATGTCATACCACACAGAGTTCTCACCCAACTTGAACAGTTCAGTGTGTGACTCCACAAGGAAAACTGTACATTCCTGCAAATCTAGCTCTTCCAACTGAGGTATTCCATAAAGCAAAGATGGCGCAAACCTGAAAGACAGTGTTTTGAAATGCGTTTCAGATGCCCCTCCACTTCTAAATGGAGAACTACTTACAGACGGTATGGGCATGATGGACCACGAGTCCAATTTTATTAAAAAGTTCTCAACCACATCTGAAGGCCTAAGCGTTGTCCCATCGAAGGGTGATAGGCACACATCATCCGAGGCTCAGGAGACCTTCCTGTTGGTCGATGTCAGTACTTATGGTTTGGAAGATAACACCATGCAGGGGGACAGCATATTTATTTATTAGAGTCCTAGCTTTCACAGCCAAGTGCCTCTCCAAAATGGAATGACATTCATCTAGCATTGAGAGGGAAATGCTTGCATTCACAAGAGCCTCAGTCCCTTTACAGCTGACACTTCTGTTGCAAAATGCTTGTAAGCCTTTTGGACACGGACAGCGGAGACCCCACACACAGACTAGGCACACTGGTTTTGAAGAAGCAGTAATGACGCCTTACGATTGAGGGCATTCCGTGAAGACAGAATGTACAGGTGTCAAGACGCCCTGCAGCGGAAGCCCAGGAGTCAACATCCTGAAGAAGAGAGTGCATCACTGCTAATACACAAAGCATGCGAGCTAGTTCCCAAGACACCTGGGAACCCCACATTAACAATAGTTCCACCTTCATGGCAGTAAAGGACCACATCTACAAAGAGTGGCCGGAGAGAGAACCGTACTGCAAGGACTACTACACATGTATTGCAAGTTCACCAGGGAGCAAAGGATCACTGTGATCTTACAAAGTGGATCCATCCAAGTGAGGGAGAAGGAGCCTTGACCAGCTTGACACAACGCTAGTTAAGTAGAGATCATGCAATTGCTATTGGGGGCCAGGACTGGATCAACAAGTTGAGTGAACCGTTCAACATTGCCATGTGTACCACCAGAGCGACAAGTGCCTAAGGACGAGACTGGCACCTCTTCAAAATACTGAATTCCAAAGGAAAGTCTGGCAAAAGGTTCCCATGGTCTTCATAGGCCAATGCACTAGGTGGACTGAGAGCGACGATTCGCCATTGTACTCACATACATTGCCTTGAAATGGACTTGAGTGCCATTTCTGGAACCAATAACAGGAGCATATGCGCTGGACAAATAGAGTGGTGTACAATTTCTATCAATGTAAATAGAAGCATATCTGAGGCAAACATTGAATTCAACTCATACAGGTGGCCATCTACCGCCCTAAGGGAATGGTTCAGTGAATCGAATGAACAAAATAATCAAAAGCTTTATTGAAGTGGCGTATATCAAATGCCCTGACTGCGACAAAGCAGGAGTATCCGCAGTACTATGATGTAGCTCAGTTTTTCTTGCGGGGCAGAAGAGCAACCATTTATGCCTACTCCAGAACCGCAATGCTTGATGAGATAACGGACAGAGCTCACAAACATCAAAGTAAGCAGACAGCTGTTCATGATGTCAGAAAAATAATGAAGCCATGCAAATGTGCAATGGGAAGCCAGGTGAAGCTGCTTCTACCCCAGAAAGACACAGATATATAGTCCACCCATCCAAATCCATGACGTACACTGCAGAATAATAAGAACTGATGATGGGAAATCCTAGAATGTGGAAAGTGTTGCTCTACACCAGAAAGGGCAGAACAATTAATAATCTTTTGGGACTCTCTTGCAAGACAACTCAAGGGCTAGCACTGGCACGAAAAACAGAAGTCCAGGCAAGTTAAACCGTACTGGAAACAGGCTTGTGGACCCATGTACTGTGGACAAACAGCAACTAGGGAAAGATCAAGACCTGGATGTTGAAGGATGAAGGGACAGGGTCAACTATGGCAACCAACCTAAACCACACCTAAGAGTAAGGACAATGTCATAGCAAGTAAAATGACTTGGAGTGGTATGAGCGTATGTGTGATTCTATCACCACAGGAAACACGAGGGGCAGGTGAAGCAGAGAGGAAAGTTCTTGTTTGAGAAGGAAAGTGAGTGTGAAGGGAATAACAGCCACAAGTGAACGGCACAGAGCCTCCCCACAGTCAAGATGTCGGCACCAGGGGAATGGCCTCGGGTGCCTGTAAAAAGCAGGCAGTGCACTGTGTGTTCTCACCCGTGTTTCTAGCCACCCGATTGGCTGAGAGCCCTTCGAATACAATGTCCAGCCTTCATCGGGGGCATGTTGAATTCAAACCAGGAAACAGCTTCCACTCTCCCTAGATTTTTTTTGGATACAGCTGTTTATTTGAGACATAATAGGCCTTGTCTGTCTTGCAACATGGCAGTGAGAAGGAGACCAAAGCAGCAAGGAAAGGCCATAGAGATATCTTTGCCCAACACGCTGCACCCACAAACATCTTCATATGTAAACTCTTTGCACTTCGTCTCTTGGCTCAAGATGCCACTAGGTCCGGGCATTGCTCCCAGTTGCCCCTATTCAGAAAATACAACTGTCTGAAAATGACATGTAAGGCTACTATTCACCTATAGAAAAATTAATGTGAGCTGTGCTTCGCAGCGTTCGCTGCTTAAACACTAATAGGAAGAAAGCACTTCACAGAACGCGTGTAGCCTTCCTCGGTGAGAAGAAGCGCGCCTTCGTCTTGGAATACACACTCGTTACACACAAGGACTTCAGCGCATACTAATGAACATGTTTACTCGGGCTGCCTCTTCTCGTAGCTGTCAAAGGAGATTTCTGGCCGTAATTGCGGAAGTATGCGGCTAGCAGCGACCTCTGCCTGTTAGGGCTACTAAGACGCCACAAATCTCTCCTTGGAAAAGGGCAGCTGGTCCAATTATCCCTCATTTGTTTACATGACACATGATAAGGCGCCAGATAAGGTCATGCAAGTTGCTGAGTGTCCTGAATCTTCCGGTCCATCTCGCTCTGTGCACGCTCTGTTCCACGATAGATTATGCGAACTATCGCAAGAAGTTTGGTTGATACCCAAGCCCCATAAATGAAGGCTGGGCCGCCCTGCCTCTGGCATTGGGCGGGTGGTTACATCAGTTCTAAGTGTGCAATATAGGGCTGTCCTAGATGTGGAGAAATGCTATCCATCTCTAGAGCACGTCTAGCCCTGTTGCATCCTCCCCTGAAGCCCTGCTACGCGCCTAGTGTCAGGAGTGTTAAGCTAGTAGCCCACACAGAAGCAAAAATAAACAAAGGCAACACTGCTGGCTTTGGCGTAGGCATAGCATAGCCATTTGCCAGGCACTGCCATAATAGTACTACCTGGACATAAGATGGCAAGAGCTGGCAAATCAAATGGGTGTGATCCTGGGCATATGATAGCAGTGCCTGACAACTTGCTTTAGAAGAGCCAAAGCGGTAGGGTTACACAATGTTTGGTTTTAACAAGGATTCAGTGAAAAGAAGAGATGTGTTGGCTCATATAGTATAGCTATGATATGATATGATATGGCATTTGTAACGCGCCTATACACAAGTGTTTCAAGGCGCGACGAGGCAGGGAGGAGGGAACAGGGGGGAAAGACAGACAACGATCCTACTAGGCCAGGTGTCATTCAGATCGCGCAAGTGCAGGGGTAGGGGGAAGGGAAAAAGTGCAAGGGGAAGGGGAGAGGGGGAAGTGCTGAACCGGGTAAGTAGAATAAAAGAATATATAATAAATAGGGGCCAGCTGGTGGCAAGTGCAAGGTAAGTGCAGACAAGTGCTGGGAGGGGGGGCTGTAAGGGATGCAGAGACAGTCCCGCAGTGCAGGGGTTGCCAGGGAGGCAGTGCAAGTGGAGAGTGGCTGGGCCAGGACCGAGGTCGGTGAGAGTGGCCCAGGTTCAGGTTCAGTGCAGTTTCAATTAAGAATTAGCAGGGGAGAGGGAGAGAGAAAGCAGAAGCAAAGAGGAAGGTTTTGAGGTGCTTCCGGAACCGAAGATGGTTCTCTTCAAGTTTCAGGGAGGCAGGAAGGCTGTTCCAGAGGGAGGCCTCTGCCGCAGAGAGAGATCTACCCCCAGCTCGTTGCTTCGAGAAGCGGCTGACCCTGAGGGAGTTGGAGACAGATGAGCGAAGGGCTCGGGAAGGAAGATATTTAGGAAGAGAGAGTTGAAGGTATTTAGGCCCCAGGCTCCAGAAGGCCTTGTGGACAACGCAGAGGGTTTTGAACTTAATTCTCGCAGCCACAGGGAGCCAGTGTAGAGATTTCAGTCCTGGAGAGATACGTTCCCTGGG
The DNA here is from genome assembly GCF_040938575.1 of Ambystoma mexicanum. Taxonomy (NCBI): domain Eukaryota; kingdom Metazoa; phylum Chordata; class Amphibia; order Caudata; family Ambystomatidae; genus Ambystoma; species Ambystoma mexicanum. The sequence continues at coordinate 838,326,048 of NC_090923.1, forward strand.
CTTGTGGCCAAGGACAAGTCTCGCAGTCCTGTTCTGGATGAGTTGCAGAGGGCAGAGAGTAGAGGCAGGCAGATTAAGATAGAGGCTGTTACAGTAGTCCAGCTTCGAGAGAACCAGGGCTCTGGAGACCGTGAGCTTCTGGGGGAAGGAGAGGAAGGGAAGAATACCTCTGAGGAGGTGCAGCTGGTAGTGAGACTTCTTAGAGACATCAGTTATATGAGGAGAGAAGGAGAGTGTGGAGTCGAAGATGACCCTGAGGTTTTTTGCCTTGCAAGTAGGAGCAGGAAGCGGGCCAAGAGAGGCTGGCCAGAGCGCTGCAGGGAAGGAGGAAGTGGGTGTGCCGATGAGTAGAATCTCAGTCTTACTGGCATTAAGGCAGAGGTCATTGGCGGCACACCATTCCTGGATAGCAGACAGACAGTCGGAGATGAGGGAAGGAGAGGAGGAGGCTGAGGGTAGCCCCAATACAGGCCCAAACGGGGCTGGCTACCTGCACAAATTTTTCACCACAGATCAGGATTGTATGTACCCCAATTGTTCATCTGTTACCATTATTCAAGCGAATCAATTAACAGTACTGTTGCATGCATGAGGCGTAAACAAAGCTCTAACCTTCGGTACATACACATCTCTACAGGAAAAGCATTAACCGGATGTGGTTGCATACTATTTGTTATAATGAGAACAACTGAACTACAAGTCCCAGAATGCGCTGAGCTGTTGGCTGAAAAGCCATTTCTGGCTTGGCCAGTGCGCAGTTTGATGGTCACTTTAGAAAATATATATATTTCTTCATGTGTTCAAGGAAATTACAGGGAAAGCAATGCATTTTTGAACAAAAATGCTTACAAAATTGTGTACATTGATTTACGGAGCGGAGGGCCAATGTCCTTAATAATGGGTGAGAATATCTGGAGGTGAAACTTAGCAATAAAGCAGGATCACCAATAGACCCCTGCCCACCAGACATCTATAAATCAATATTCACGCGAGGCACACCACTGGAATGCCACAGAAATCTCTTCAACCAATCACTCAACGGGAAGAGTACAGCGGTCCTTCAAATCTGCATACATCAAACCACTCCTCAAGGATACTACAGGCGATTTGAAAGACATCTCTAACTACAGACCGATATCAAACATCCCCTATCCGGCAAAACTGCTAGAACCCTATGTCTACGAACAAATACTGGAACACATAGAAACACACCAACTGTTAGATCAGGCACAAGTCGGCTTCAGACCCATGAGAGCGACAGAGACGGCACTTCTCTCTATTTGGGATGACCTAAGAACCAATGCAGACTCAAACACAAACTGTGGATTCATACTACTTGACCTCTTTGCAGCGTTTGACACAGTCAACCACAACCTCCTAATCAGAAACTGGAAGAAACAGGGATCACCGACATGGCACTGACCGTGATTAAATCATTCCTATCTGAAAGAACAGAAACAGTTTTGATAAAACCATTGAAATCGGTGCCACAAGACATCACCTTTGGAGTACTGCAAGGATCCTCTCTGTTCCCACTTTTCTTCAACATCTACTTGACCCCACTAATCAACCTCATCAAAAGGCACGGTCTCGCCTGCTACAACTATGCAGATGGCACCCAAATCATCTACAAAATCAAAGATTTACAAGAAAAGAACACAATGCTAGTAGACTGTCTGAAAGAACTCTACAATTGGATGAACACAAACAGCCTCAAACTCAACCCGGGCAAGACAGAAATCATGATCATATACAAAAACAAGCAAAGCAACCAATACATCCCATGGCCAACAGAACTAGGAACGGCGCCCAAGCTATCAAAAATAGTCAATCATCTTGGAATCCTAATGGACAACGAGCTAACACTTGAACTGCAAGTAAACACAATAATCAAGAAATGCTTCTACCACCTACACACCATCAAAAAGATCCTACCATTCCTCTCCTTCATGCACAAAACACTGGCCAGCATTTCCCTCATTATGTCCAGGATAAAATACGCCAACAGCTTATGCCTCGGAATTCCGGATTATGTCCTGAAGAAACTGCAACATATACAGAACGCAGCGCCAAGACTCCTGCTTAAACTGTCATGAAGAGACCACATCACCCCCGTGCTAAAGATCCTACACTGGCTACCAGTCAAAAAACGAATCACTTTCAAAACAAAGAGCATAACACACAGAGAAATCCACGGCCAAGGAGCAGAATTCCTACAAAAGAAAATCACCATTTACCAGCCAGCCAGAATACTAACATCCAGCAATGACATCTGCCTAGAACCAAAACAGTACACAAGGAAAAGAACTTGGTGGATCAGCATTCTCTTGCCCGGTGGCAAAAACTTGGAACTCCCTCCCGAGAAATTCGAAACACTAAAGACCATCTAAAATTCAGAAAACTCCTAAAAACCTGGCTGTTCAACTCAGAACCAGACGAAAAGGAATGAGCAACACCCACACCCCTCAGAATGAACAGACACCTCACAAGACAGAGGACCAAAGCGTACCATGACAAGTGCAGGAAGTTGGAGAGACTTCCAAGTGGGAGGGAAACCAGGATTCTCCATGGAGGGCCCTAACGGAGTCAAAAGAGGGAGATGAGGTGCTCTAGGTTGAACCTCAGACAGATGGGATAAGAGTTTGAAGAGAAAGAGTGCTGAGCGAACTTAAAAGCATGGGGACCAGGGAACCCTAGAGCACAGGGAAAAGGTCCCACCATGCCCCCCCATCCCGACTCACCCATGAGAGACCAAAGTAAGAGGTGGTAGGTACACACCAGTATAGGCCAAGGCCAAACTGGGTGCAGAAATAAATCTTCCAGGACACTGGGTGGAGGGAGGCGGGTAGGAGCAGGCACTGCCTCTATATAACCCTGCAGACAATCGACAACCCTACACAGAATAAGGAGGGAGACCCTTTGTCCCCCAGAGCACCACAATATTTGATAAATCCGACAATCAGGCTCCAGCCCCAAACATGGGACAGAAACAGCCCTCCTAGACTTGATGAACCAGCTTGACACTGCCAAAGACTAGGACACCCTTTCACTCCTCCTGCTACTCGATCTTTTGGCTGCATTTGACCTTGTGGACCATGAGATCCTATGCCAAGCCCTCTCCACCTCAGTCCACTTCTACCTGGATGCCACAAAATTGATCTCCTCATTCCTGGCCGACAGATCCCCCTGAGTCTTCACTGGGGAAGCTGCTGCCACCCCCGCACCCACTTCCTACGGTGTACTCCAAGGATCCTGTGTATCACCCACACTCTACAACGTGTACACCAAACCTCTATTTGACTACCTTGATGCCCTCAGCATCTCCTATACCAACTATGCCAACGACACGCAAATCCTCATCCCTCTTACTGGCAATCATCCCAAAGACACCCTCAGAATAAACACCATCTACAAGATCATCCATTCCTGGATGGCTGCACACAGCCTCTGCTTCAATGATAAGAAAACCGATCTCATCATTTGCCCAACTCCATGAGGGATACAAAAACTTCATCACCAATAGACATAAGATACCTGTGGCATCCTATGTTAAGAACCTAGGCGTCTACCTGGATTCCTTGCTCTGCATGACCCACTGCGTCAACCACATTGCCTCTTCCTCAGGGTATGCCACCAAACTTATTAACGCTAGCAAACCCTTCCTCATTACTCCGAACTGCCTTGAAATTGCCTGTGCCCTAATAGGATCCAAACTGGACTATTGCAACTCACTACTCTGTGTTACATCAGACAAAAACCTGCACAAACTACAAACAATTCAAGATAATGCACTCATGGCCGCATTGGACATTGGTAAGCATGCCCACCTTTTGAAGGCCAGGAAGGCTGCCCACTGGCTACCGGTCAAGGACAAAAAATCAAGCCCAAGATCCTGTCTATCATCCACTGGTGCGTTGCCAAGGAAGCCCCCCAATACCTGGCTGAAAACATCAAAAATCACTCTTCAGCAAGACCAGTGGGGGCATTCTACATACACTGGGCCTCATTACGAGGTTGGAGGTAATGGAAAAACAATGCCGGTAAAGGATTACCGGCATCGCTTACCGCTCCGGTGTATTATGACCCAGCAACCCGCTATTAGCAGCACCCTAAATAACGGTGCCTCTAATTTGGGGAGCAAATACCGGCATGTCGGTAATAGGAGGACATCACAACCCACGCGGACATGCAAATACCGGCATCCAGAAGCCGGTAATCACAGGCTGCACGATGTCGGCCATACAGGCATCGCGGACCACCCACAAACATCAATCAGCAATCAAGCCAACTGTCACAGGTGCACACAATCCCCACAGGTGGACTCAATGGAGGCTGGGCCAGTATTAAATGAGCACACCCACACACCACACCCCTTCCTACCCCAAAATGCTACCACTAGCTGTTGGATTCATGGTGCTGGTGGACATGCCTATACTGCTACAACTACAGCAACAACAACAACTACAACAACAACTACAGCAGCAACAGCAGGCAGCACAGAGGAGACACAGGAGAAGAAGGAGGGTGAGACAGGCCCAGCAATGACCACCAACGCAGCCAGCAGTGCCTTGTAGGCAGCCACCAATCCCTCGCATCAGACCCAGGCCATTCAACCTAACCCCTGAGCAGATCCACACCCTGCACCGGTTGGACCGGGACACCATATCCACCATAGTGGACATGATACACAACAACATTGCCAGCCTCATAGAAATACGCACTGCCATCCCCCCGCTACTGAAGGTGGTGTCTGTGCTCCACTTCCTGGCCACAGGCACCTATCAACACACAGTGGGTCAGCTGCATGGCATTTCACAACCACTATTTTCACGCATGTTGAACCAAGTGCTGGATACCCTCCTGAAGCATGCAAGCACCCACATATCCTTACCACGGACTGCCCAGGAGATAGCCGACACTAAAGTAGGCTTCCATGCACTGGCAGGCATGCCCAATTGTGTTGGTGCCCTGGACTACACCCATGTGGAATTGGTAGTCCCCCATGCCATAGAGGCGGTGTACTGCAATCACAAGCAATACCACTCCATCAATGTGCAAATGGTATGTGACTCCAGCAGGATCATCACACATTGCTGCGCCCGATTTCCCGGATCAACACATAACGCCATGGTGCTGCGCAACTCCACGCTACCCCGTCACATGGAGCGACATGCTGGACCACGTGCCTTGCTGCTTGGTGAGTTGCCCAACTGGCCCATGGCAGTGCTTTGGGGTACTGATGTGTAGGGATGCATACTCCACCTGGGTGGGAAAAGGGGGGGGATGCATACTACACCTGAGTGGCATTTGTCAGTGATTGGAGAATGCATGCAGAGCTAAACACTCCTGACCTGAACAGAACATGACACATCACTGGCACACATTTTACCATTTATGCATATCGAAGACAACAAGTAAGAGGCACAACTAGGCCACCATGGGGATGTCAAGCAATGCATGACTGAACAGGATTGCAACTTTGCCAATGTGGCTAGTGTGACCATGCACAGTGTAGAATACACAGCATAAATGGGAGGCTAAACATTGTCGTACAACCACAGTACATCCGCCTCAGGATGCATTATTACACCCTGCATCATCTATTGAACGCCATCCAGACTACCACACCTCATAGCAGTATAGTATGCATCTAGGTAACAATCTTGCATACGTACAGGGACATGTGCATGTCCACACCAAATAGCTGCAGCCATGACTGTGCTTCCTGAAGGTGGCAGCTCAGAGTGACACACACCTATTTGTATTTGCTTGTAGGTGATGGAGGATATCCCTTGAGGCCGTGGCTACTTACCCCTGTGCGGAACCCGCAGAACAGCCATGAAGAGGAGTACAATTGTGTGCACACCCGTACCCGTGTTGGGATTGAGCAGACCTTTGGCCTGTTGAAGGCGCGTTTCCGCTGCCTAAGCAGTCTGGTGGGGCACTCCTATATAGTCCTGAGAAGGTGGCAAAGATCACCATGGCCTGTGTCATGCTGCACAACATGTGCTTCCGGAGAAATGTACCACTGCCACCTGACATTGACATGCATACACCGGTTGAGGATGATGAGGATGGAGATGGAGGTGAAGTAGCCCCTTGCCAGTACGTGATGCATGGGATGGCCATGCAGTACACCAAGCACGGATTCACGAATACTTCTGAACAACAGGGACTATGATATACATGTGTCAGTGACACACTGGGTCCATGTGGACATGAACACTGGGATTGTTGGGAGTTGGCCACTGAACACTGTCACACATTAAATGGATATACACAAAATAAACAATGTCCAGCCATTTAATTTTTTTGCACACAATGGGTGTATTTGTTCAAACTGGGAAAAATGTGACCACTCCCCCCCCAACCCCCAGTGAACTCCCAAACCCACCCAACAAAACCCAAAACCCCCAGTGACCTCCCAAACCCACCCAACAAACCCCCCAAACACCCCAATATACTCCATGAAATGCTCCCCTTCACCCCAACCATGTGTCCCACTCCCATTGTCTGCCCACACTACTTCTGGGACTTTTTGCTGTCCGGGGGTGGAATCTCGGAGTGCCGTGCACTCCTTCGGGTTTGGCGCACAGGGCTGGTGGGGACTGAGGATGCAGGTTTGGTGGTGTAGATGAGTCGGAGGCAGGTTCCACGCCTGCCACAAGGCGTGGCCGCTGCATGTGGAGCAGGATAGAAGTGAGTACTTGTGTCACTGCCCACAGGCAGCCCCTCATATGCACAGCTGACTCATTCACAGTGGCTGTGTTTGCTGCAATGGCTGCTGTGGTCCCCGCAATGGCAGTTGTGATTCCCCGCCTTGTGTCCTCTCCATCGGCAATGTACTGCCGCAGGAGCTCCAACATGGCCTCTTGTCGGGCCTCCACCCTCGACAGACACGACTCCAGGGTGTCGGTGGGAGCTGCAGTGGTGGGTGGTGCACTGACAGGGCCTGCATTCTGGGTGCTGTCCTGCTCAATGGAGCTCAGGTCCGAGTCTCGGAGGCAGGGATCACAACTGCTGTAGGTTGGTGAGGGCTCGATATGGGGCTGGGGGGTGCACGGGGGGCTTGGGCTGGGTGGACATGTCACTTCTGTGACTCCCTCAAGGTCCACATTGCCATCCAGGTCATCCTTGGTGGTGGCCGGCGCATGTGGGGACTCCCCTCCAACTGGTGTGGGTGTGGGCTGCTGGGTCTGGTGTGTGTCCGGCACACTGGCAGCAGGTGTTGTCGGCTGTGGTTCCACTTGGTCAGGCCCACTGCCTGTGGGTGTGGCCTCCTTGTCTGCCATGGAGGTGGTGGTGGCGGTGGCCCTTTTCTTTTGGTGGGACGTGGATGCCCTTGCGGTGTTCTCTTGCCTGGCATCTTCCTCATCGGTGCCTGGGGGGAAGAAGAGATGCAGGGCATCAGTGATGGTGTCACATGCCAGAGGCATACAATAGTGCTGTTCAATATTCATTCATTTATGCATTAATGTCTTACAGGTGTGTTACACAGGGTGTTCTGAGGGGGAATTATGGCATTCACTGCATGGCAGGTGGCATGCCGTTGATTTGGGGTTTGTGTGATGTGTTACATGGGCACAGTCCAGGTGTGTTGGCCGTGTGTTGGTTATGGGTTTGGCACTCAGCATGCATTTCTGTGTGGAAAGTTTTGGGCCTCAATCTGGACTTGGATATGTTGATGTGGGTGTAGGGACGTGCATTGCCTTGCCTGGTCTCTATTCCACATCACTTGTGCTACGTCAACCTCCTGCCAGATTTCCCATTTTTCTGCTGGACCTCACGCTTCATATCATGTGATTTTATGAGGTCTGCATGTGCAGCTAGAGTGTACGCCAACATATTAAATTCTGCGTCGGAGAAACGCTGTTTACGCATCCGAGGGGTGGTCTTCCGGGTACCCTTGGACATCCTCAAAGTATTGCCACAGTGCGCAACAGGTATCAACTGGTGGTTAGGGAGGATGGCAATGGATTGTGTTTTTAAAGATGGTGGCCGGGCCATTTCCTGTTCCGACGCGATGACGTTATTTCCGAGTCTGGTTTTACAAACCCGGTATTAGCATGTTGGTATTACCGGGTCAGTATTTAGGGGTTCCTCCTAGGCGGTGCCGGTATCGGCGGGTCCCGTGATGGCGCTATCGGGGGTTGGAGGGCCTTTTGTGGCATGCCGGTATGGCCATTACCGGCATGGGGGTTCGCGCGTGCTTGCGCACTCGTAATCAGCCGCTATTAGCGGGGTCATACGAGCACAGACCTGCTCGTTCCGCCATGCCGGTAATGACCCCGTTTTTACCGTGCTACTCGTAATGAGGCCCACTGACTTGTCACGCCAAGATCCAACAGGTGTGCAAGCTTCCCAGTCTGTGTCTCGGCTCTCTGCAACGATCTTCCTCCCTATATGCAAAATTAACCTTTGTACAATACCTTCCGGAAACAGCTGAAAACCTTCTCTTCAACGGGCACTCAGCTGCCCCCTCCCTTAACCCATGCTCATAATGCTTTGTTCTTCCTCTATAAACAGTGCCTAGGTGCCCATGGGCTTTGTGCGCTTCTTATAAATGTACAAATAAATAAATAGACGATAGTAGGGACGCGTATCTGGCAGAAATACTCGTGATGGCAAGGATTCACCCTTCTCTTGGCGTGTGGTGTGAAAGAGGTGCCTTCCATTATTAACGTTGGTATGGGGTGTAAAATGTTCAAATAGTTTGGTGTGTAGGTCATGATAGGATGTTTTATCCAGGTTGATTAGCTTGCCTGCGATTTCTCTGACCGCTGGTCCGACTGCCATGGACAGCGTGTTTTTAAGCCACGTGTCATCGTTGAGTCACATGGCCCTCACGTAAAACTTTAAGTTGCATAGCCAGGTCATCCATCTGGGGCTCACATTGCTGTGTCGCGTATATCAAAAGCGTGGGGCAAGTGTAGTACTTGAGAGCCTCCACCTGAGGGGGTAACGTGTCCCGAGGGCCCTCCAAACGACACAGATGTAACTTCCTCATCCAACATGATTGTGCGGCCTGGTGGGGCACCGGTGGCTGGTTGGGCATTGGTGGGTGCCTTCTACTGGTTTCCGGCTGATGTAGTGGTGATTGAGTCAATATACAATATTAGCGGGTTGGGTAAGATGTGTTCCCGTCCCTGTGGCCAGCCTCAGGGCTCTGTGCAGTGCTCCTGTCCCTCTTGGCCTCTCGAGCAGGGTGAAGCTGTCTGATGGTCCGTAGAACAAGTCGTGTGCTTTGTCTGCACAGACCGATCTGTGCCTGGTGAGTGGGGGTGGCTTGACATCTTATGGCATGCTAGCGGTGCCGGGCCTCCTGTGTAGACCGTCCCGTCTTTACTATTTACTTATTTGTATTTACCCTTCGCAGTCCATGCCATGGACTGCTGAATATGCATAACACTCTGCAAGAACGTGTGACGGCGTGGCTTAACGGTGCCGGGCCTCCAGTAGGAACCTTTACCTTTATACCAATGCGCGTATTGTGTGTCCGATAACACCCTCCGAGGCAGCACCTCAGGAAGAGCACAGCCCATCTTCTTGACCATGCACGTGACGTCTGCAGGCCAGTGCGACTGCCAGGACAGCGCTGGATAAGGCATACAATCATATCGACCCTCGTCACCAATCACGCCAGTGGAGACAACTAAAAAGCATGCCAGCACATCTGCCACCATTGTGTCCTGCCAGCCTTCAGTCACCCATCCACACTCTTCTTCCTTAATGGGCAAACAGGAGAATGGAGCAGGTCTGCAAACATCAGCAGGAACTCCCTGATTACCCTAGCATGTTGGGTCACCCATCAAAAGATGCTGGTCAGGGTGTCCTCACGCCCCCAGTACCCACTGGCCCAGAAAGAGCAGATTTCTGCAACAACTGTAGACAAATGAGGCTAGTCGGTTAGTGCAGGAACACCTGCCCCTGAGAGAGTTAGGGGCTATGGGAGAGGTGACTGCAGTGTTTAACAGGCCGGAACAGCAGATGGTTTGGCAAAGATAGAACATGTGTTGCTTCATCAGGAGGTTAGTGGGGGTGGTTGGCACCCAGAACAGCAGGATCTATGGAGCCTAAGGGGACAGTGGAAATTTGGTGGGCCGTCGAGGTAAAACCCTGTGCCTTGGAACAGATTATCATTGCTGTCACACAAATGGCCTTGGCACAACATGATGATTTGCACTGCCCCAACTGACCAATCCCTCTATGTGTCCCGTTTGGATTCCTTTGTCAGGGACAGTCCAAGGCGAGGCTCAGTCAGTACAGCAGACTACCTCCTTTCAGTCAGTTCATCACACTTGGGAAGCAATCATGCCATAAATAAGCTTGGAGAAGGTGATAGGTTTTGAGGTTTGGGACGAGGAAGGAGACAGGCTATGTGCTGGGTTCAGGGTGGAGGTAGGAGGTCGGTTGAATGAGTTTTGCAGTCAGGGCGGAGGGTGGAGGGGGCGGTCCACGATAGGTGTTGGGATGGGGAGGGTGGGGTGGGCTGGGTTAATGATGAAGAAGGGGGGAGGTTTCTGTTTGCAATTCATGTCATCTAAAATGCAGATATATAGTTCATATGGGCTATCATGAATAAATCACGATTTGGAATGTGATATTGCATCATACCAGAAAATAGGAGGGGAAAAGAGAGAAGAAGGGGAAACACGGTTTCAAGCCATGCCAGAGAAAACATTGTCAGCTCTTGATGGGCTATTTGGCCTTCCCAAGCACCACCCTCACCCGGTGAAGATTGCAGTGCCTCCTTATCGCTGCTCGAATGATGAAGGTGCATTTCAGGTATCGGTATCTATTGCCCATTTGCAAGGTAATGGAGCAGGAAAATTGAGATCTTACCAAACATCGCAGGGCTGATTTGCCATGCTCCCGATTTGCGGTGGAGGTAGCAGAACCCAGCCACCAGTCGGCACTTTGCCCGGATCATCTGACCCTCAACAACTGCTTCTCTTTGCTTTGAACCTGCTGACCCTGACAAAAACTGTCTTCCTTCTTTGCCACTGGACTGGTTACCAGAGTTGTGGAAGAATACAAAATCCCCCACCTATCACTGGCAATTGCCTGGAATGCTTCAGTGCTTTGCTGTGGAAAACCTTCTTCAAGGCCCAACTGCTGGTGGCTGTGAAGGTCTAGGGGGACAGAAGGATCCAGGATCATTCAGACAGTGCCTAGAAGACACACGCCATGGGCCAGGTATTGGAACTGAACTGCAAGAGCAGAAAAAAATCTCTTTTGGTTGGCCCACAGTGAAACATTGTAAAAAAATAAATAAACAGCAGACAAGTGACACCAGGACCATGAGCATGTCCAGGAAATATGCGACCACATTTCCTGGAGATTTTTCTTCGTAAACAGAAGTGCTCATCGGGAGGAATCCATAGTTGTATGTGAGGCCGTGAAGTACTAGCTGGCTACAGTTTGCAGACAGCAGTCACTAAGCGTGGAGAAGCTCCAGAGGTTTAAGTTACAGAGAACCACTTGCGGAAAGCCATTCAACGGATCAAAATGTATTGACAGACCATCCAAAGCACCCTCTGCTGATTCCTTCTACGTCGTGGGACTTTGTCACTCTTTTGTGACTTTTCTGGAACTATGGGGGCCAGTGAAGAGTATCTGAACTCTGGAAAGATTGGTTGTTTGAAAACATTTTAAATATTTTTTCTCTCTTTTTCTGTAGGGGTTGCCTCAACATTTCTTGTGTTATCTGTAGACTTAGTTTGACTATATAGTTATCGTATTTAGTTAGTAAAAATGTGCATTCTTATTTTTTTTACTTCAATTGGACAATAGCCATATTAAAACTGTGATGTAATGTTGGTTGAGATATTGAAGCTACATTCTCCTCTCACGGCATTTACGAGTGTTTATTTTACCCTTTGTTAACTCGAGGTTTTTGTTTGTTTGTTTTATTTGTTGAGCGCACCAGACCCTGAGGTAGCAGGGCGCATGAGAACAAGTAGGTTTACAGCTTAGTTACAGAGGTTACACATTTACAGAAGTTACACATTCATATAGCCAAACAGTCATCATAAAACGAAATTTACAAAGTAGCAGGTCAGTCACCATCTTTAGCCCGTGTGAGGCACAAGTGGTGGGTACATGGGGAAGTGCAGGTTACATAGTATTCTCAGTGAGCCATTTTATTGTATTCTGTCTAAATTTGTTGAACGTTTGGTCAGATCTAAGTGCATCGGGTAGGGAGTTCCATAATTGAGCTGCCTTGACTGGGAAGCTGGATCCTCCAATGGTGGTAAGTTTGAATTTGGGCACTAGGAGGCCGTTGGGGCTAACTGTTCTAGTAGGTCTAGAAGGATTTTTTTCTATAGAATCGTTCTGTAAGGTAGAGGGGTGTGATGCTGGAAATGCATCAGAGGGACAGGGCCTCTGAATCCTTGTCCTTTACTGCTTTTTATCGTGTGTTCTGTCATGTTTTCTGCCCAGGAGTCCATGTGGGACTCCTGGCAGTGCAGCTCTCTCTTTTGGTTTGGTGAACAGACCCATGGGATACCCTTATGGCACCCATGGGTAGGGGTACAACCCTGTGCCCCTAGTGTATGTTTTTGGGCACCTGTGGGTGGCCCACAGAGCAGGGTATGGGCTGGTGGCTGCTCCATGCTGAATTTGACAGGTGCTCTGGGTGTCCTCCATTTTGGGATACCCAGGCCCTGCCATTGGGATCAGTTGATTCCTGATAGGAAACAAGATGGCCCCTGTGGCCTCTTGCTTTCTATTGCCTGTTACCTTGTTTCCCAAAGTCCTGGGAAGCCCTGACTCTGTCCCTTCCCCCTGACTGGCTGTTGGGTGGAAGTTCCATATATGGTGTTGTTGTGAAGGCCCAGCTAGACTGACTGGAGCCTTCCCAGTGACTGTATGTTGTGGGTACCTCCTGTGGGTGGGACTGGGTGAATGGAGTGTGTGACCAATATACACTCCTTGTTGTGGTTGTCTGGTTTCTGGCATGAGAGACAAAGACTGAGACAGCCCTGCCCGAAACTGGCCTGAATGCAGTGTGTAGTGTTGAATGGCTGGGTACTTGTCCCAATCCACATTCCTTGTTGTGAGTGTCTGAAAGGGAGGAGTGTGGCCTAAATGCACTGTGTGCCTGATTGGCTGACTGACTGCATGAATGCCCTTCTGTATGATTGGCTGCTGAGTGTGTGCCAGCAGTGTGGATGAGAGACAGAATAGTATATCTGGGGACCTCTCACCACTGGTAATTGGTTCAGAAGCGTTCAGAAGCGTTCAGAAGCGTTCTGGAGTTGAGTCTCCACTCTAAGAGTAACTGGAACTGCTGATCCTCGACGTCCAGCTGGAAGAAGAAGACTTGCTGTTGCATTTGCTTCGACCGATCCGAAGGCTGCCGAAATCGTCGAAGACTGACCCGAGAGAGGACCTGGTAAGGCGCCCTCTTCCCGTGCTCCGAGGGACCATCGAGCACCGCTCCATCTTCGCCGAAGCACCCTGGAAGACAGACCCTCGAAAGGCTGCCGACCCGAGACGGGACCGCCGAGGAGATCGAAGTGAAGCACCCGGACATCGCCGCCGTCGAAGTCCATTGCCGTCGACCAGGGTTCGCAGGTTTGTGTAACCGCTGGAGGCCCGTCGAAGTTGTGTTGCCCAGCCGTGGGAACCACTTGACGCCGTGCCGCCGACGACCGGAGCCGCCCGCTCCTTTGCCTAAGAACATTCGAATCGAAGGACTCCCTCCTCCGCACCGTCGACCGCTTTATCCTGCCGGAGAAAGTCGAGGACGCCCAACGCGCCGAGGAGAAACCTGCCGGTGGGTTTCCCGCCACCCGAAGACCACAAAGACTCAAACGACTCGACGCCCTTGCTGGGCCTCCGTCTCCACAATCTTTGCGGTCCAGAACTATTGTCACCGAGGTGCCCCGCACGCCTCTGCCTTGCAGGACGCCGACGCTCCGACGCCGACGAGCACCGCTCGGACGAAGCTGCCTCCTCATCGACGCCGTTCTACCCTGTTTGTCGACGGACGTTCGACGCCCCGTGTCTCCCGCTTGAAAGGGAAGGCATTCAAGAAGGGCCGTCGATTCCCGGCCGCCGAACGCCGAGTTCCTCGATGCTTCTCGACGCCTCTCGACGATCCGTGACTCCCGCTTGAAAGGTGGTCGCTCAAGAAGGATCTGTCAATGCCTCTTCGAAGAACTCGACTCCACCAGGTACATTGGGGGGGTAAAAACATTATAGGAGGGAATAAGACTTGCAGAACAATATATGGACTGGGTTTGTGCTATATCTTTATTTTACAGGTTGCCCAGGTGGGGGGATCTCCACACAGAACTGTGTCTAGTGGTAGGGGCCAGTATTCTGCCTATTGCTCAACCATCTTATTTTCTCTCCGCTCTCTATTGCTGGTTTCACTCTATTGATCTGTGTGACATTGTTACAGTATTGTTGATGCACTTTAATAAGATCTAATACAAAGGGTGGTACCACTTTAGAATTGTATATATTTGCCATTGTTGATTTTCCTAAGTACAAAGTGAGTTATTATGATAAGTGTACATAACCTTGAATATTGATTATATAAAGACTGTGTTCTAACCAATACAGTGTGTGGACATTCCTTTGTGGGGGCTTGGGGACTACACTGTACTTAAGAACCAGCCTGCATCACCTCCTGAGAAGCTCGGCCTTGATTGCTCGTCCATTGCTACCGTAATAGAGAATCTTGGCTGGGGTCTTCTGTGCCTCTCTTCTACCATATAGAGAGCAGAAGTACAGACACCCCCTACCGGTCCTTTACACTGGTGGCAGCGGTGGGATGCTTATGGTTTTAAGAATCAGTGTATAACCGTGCCACTTACAAAATATCTGCACTTTATTAAATTAAGGTTTAGTTGTGTACAAGATAACTGCATTACAAACAATGGAGTCTATTGCAAATGGCAAATTGACTCGGATGAGCTTGGAGGCTCTCCAGAGTGCTTGTGAAGCCAGGGAGTTAGACTTTGTGGATAAGTCTAGGGCTGAGCTGATAGCTGCCCTGGTGGACTACCAGACTGATGGTGAAACTCTTGATGAGGGGGGGAATGCAACCAATGAGGACTCTGCCCCTGGGGTTTCTGCTGAATCTGTTTCTGGGGATGCCGCCATTCCTGCTGCCTCTGTTCCAAACCCCAGCAATTCCTTGGAGCTTGAGTTATTAAGGATGAAATTGGCCTTTGAATACCGCAAGTTGGAAATAGATGCTGAACTTAAGAAAGAGGAGTTGGCTCAACAAGTGGAGCTCAAGAATAAGGACCTTGAACTCAAGAGCCAGGACACTGAATGTCAGAGAATCCAGCTAGAGAAAGCTAGAGTGGAGACTTCAGCTAAAACCAGTGAGAGTGTCAGGTCCCCAGCCACCAAGTTTATGAAAGATTTGGTTGGTGTATTTGTGGAGGGTTCAGATATCCTCCAATGGATTGAAGCGTTTGAAATGGCTTGTGCGATTCATGATGTTGATAAAAGAGATTGGGCTAAGTGTTTGTTAAGCAAAGTGCCTCAAACTGGATATGACTGTATTCTGAAGCTGAGTGTGGAAGAAAGGGGTCAGTATGAGTGTATGAAGTCTGCTTTGATTGCCAAGTTTGGCAAGACACCTACCCAATACCTTAGAAGGTTCAGGGATTTTAAGAAAAGAGAGAATGTGTCTTGGGTTGACTGGGTGAGTGCTGCGCACATGAACATGATGGGGTGGATTAATGGATACAAGGTTAAGACTTTTGCTGAATTGTCCCACCTCTTGTTTTTTTAGCATTTTTCTGAAGCCTGTTCACCAGAGCTGCGTCAGCATGTGGCTGACCAGAACATTTTGGACCCCTTTAAGCTGGCTAGGTTGGCTGACAAGTGGGTCTCCCAACGGGTGTCCCCTAAGGACTCCAGTGGGAAGGACAAGGACAAAGAAAAGGGGGCCTCTCAGAAAGCTGAGGAGTCCCACAAGCAGTCACAGTCGGGTAAACCTAAACCTTCTAGGCAAAGCAGGCTCCCAGTGGTTCCAGTACCGTACCCCGCACTCCTGGCGCTTGTTGGGACTGTGGGGCTCTGGATCACCGAAGGGGTGACTCCAAGTGTAAAGGTAAGGCACTTGGAGTACAGGCTGTCAGCCTGACCTACCCTTACCCCGTGTCTGAGGTGGAGGCCACTGTCCTCCCCTCCTCTACCGGGATCACATTTGGTGCTCCGGTAGAGATTTCCTTAGTGTCCCTTGGGGCCTGGGACCAGTATGCAGAAGTACTGGCGACTATCCCACAGAACACCCGTAGGTTTTTGAGAAGTGTCCTCTTGAATGGCCAGCCTTCTACTGGTTTGAGAGACACTGGGGCAAGCATGCCAGTGGTGGACAGGACCCTGCTCAAGCCAGAGGACTATGTAGGTGCCCCTCTGAGAACCACCAGGTTAGCTGGTGGGCCTCCCAAATTATCGCCTGTAGCCTTAGTCACACTCATGATTGGAGACAAGACAGCAAAGCTTCCTGTCCTGGTTCAGGACAATGTCCCTGCTAACATTCTGTTAGGAAATGATCTAGTAGAGATGGGGTTGATATCGGATGGTCTTCCCATGACTGCTGCTGCAGTCACTAGGTCACAGGTGACACCGGGTCTGGCTGTGGGTCAGGTACCCGAGCCAAAGGCGAGGCCTAAGGCAAGAAGAAGGAAGACCAAGAAGGCCACCTCTGTGGAGGAAACACCTTCTCTTCCTGCTGTTCCGACAGCACCCATTGGGATCCATGCTCCGAACGGGCTGGGACCAGTGGAAAACCCAAACTCAACTCCTGTGGGAGAAGAGAAAGAAGACTCTCCTGTGGGAGAGGTTCTCAACCCGGAGGATCATCCCGACCTTCAATGCTTGTTAGCTGAAGGGGGACCCTCCCGGGCAGACTTCTGTAAGGGACAGAGAGAGTGCCACTCTCTCGAGGGACTGAGGAAACAGGCCCTGTCCCAGGCACAAGGAGAAGTGCCTAAGACATTCCGGATTTATTGGGAGGGTGAGCTCCTTGTTAGTGAGCCCACTAAGCCTGAACCTGGTGCCCTCAAGAGGTTGGTGGTACCCCAGGTTTACAGGCCCTTCCTACTGCAGTTGGCGCATGAGGTGCCCTTGGCTGGTCATCTTGGGACCAAGAAGACTAAGCAAAGGCTCTCTGCCCATTTCTACTGGCCACGGATGGGAGTAGAGGTGGAGTCCCACTGCAGGACCTGCCCAACTTGTAAGTTGTCTGGCAAGACTGGAGGCAGTGTCATTGCCCCACTGCAACCATTGCCAGTGGTTGGCACACCATTTGAGAGGGTGGGCATCGACATCGTCGGTCCCCTTGACCCTCCCACTTCAGGTGGACATCGGTTCATCCTGGTCTTGGTAGATCATGCCACCAGGTACCCTGAGGCAATACCCCTTCGGACTGTTACTGCCAAGGTGGTTGCCAGGGCTCTCCTGGGCATTTTCACCCGTGTTGGATTCCCCTAGGAGGTTGTCTCTGACACAGGATCCAACTTCATGTCTAGTTACATGAAAACCATGTGGAAAGAGTGCGGGGTAACCTACAAGTTCTCCACCTCTTACCACCCCCAGACCAATGGTCTGGTTGAGAGATTTAATAAAACTCTCAAGGGCATGCTAGGGGCTTTGGAAGAACCCCTAAGGAGGAAATGGGATCTCCTCCTGCCATGCCTGCTGTTTGCTTACAGCGAGATACCTCAAGAGGGTGTTGGTTTCAGCCCCTTTGAGTTACTCTTTGGACATCCCGTGAGGGGGCCCCTCGCCTTGATCAGAGAAGGCTTGGAAGCCACCCCTCCAGGTCCCGCCAAGCAAGTGGGGGACTATGTGTTAGGCCTCAGACGGAGGATGACACAGATGATGGGTCAGGCAACTGCAAATCTCAAGGCCAGCCAGGAATTGAATAAGTACTGGCATGACCTTAAAGCCTCGCAAGTGGATTGGACTCCGGGGCAGGAAATCCTTGTGATGGAGCCTACCAAGCCTAGAGCTTTGGCAGACAAGTGGACTGGACCCTTCAGGATCATCTCCAAGATGGGCGAAGTCAATTATCTGGTTGACATGGGAGCCTCTGGGGTAGCCCCTCAGATATTCCATGTCAACCGGCTCAAGCCTTTCCACCGGCAAGCAGAAGTCTCATGTCTCTTGCTAGCTTCAGGGCAAGAAGAGGATGAGAGTGAGCCCCTTCCTGATTTGCTGCATAGCAACCCTCAGGATGGCTCAGTGGAGGGAGTACATCTCTCTCCGGATTTGACAACAGAGCAACAGAGGGCCTGCAGGGCTTTGCTCCAACAGTATGCCTCTCTGTTTTCACTGATGCCAGGCCTTACACCATGGTGTAGGCATGAAATTGACACTGGTGACAGTGTGCCTGTCAAAATCAGGTGCTACCGTATGTCAGATAACGTCAAGGACCACATCCAGGCTGAGGTCGCCAAGATGTTGGATCTGGGTGTTATTGAACCCTCAACCAGTCCCTGGTCCAGTCCAGTGGTCCTTGTCCCCAAGGCAAGTTCCCAGGCGGGTACCAAGGATTGGAGGTTCTGTGTGGACTACCGAGGAGTCAATGCCGTCACCAAAACTGACGCGCACCCATTGCCCAGGGCTGATGAGCTCGTGGACACCATAGGTGCTGCCAAATTTGTGAGCACCTTTGACCTTACCTCAGGCTATTGGCAAATAGCTCTGACGGACCATGCCAAGGAAAAGACGGCCTTCTCAACACCTGAGGGACTCTACCAGTTTAGGGTCATGCCTTTTGGGTTGAAGAATGCCCCTGCCACCTTCCAGAGATTGGTCAGCCATGCGCTCAGTGGGCTGGAAGCCTTTTGTGTGGCTTACTTAGACGACATTGCCGTCTACAGTTCCACCTGGGAAGAGCATTTGACACATCTGGATAAGGTGTTGCAGGCCTTGAAAAAGGCTAACCTCACTATCAAGGCCACCAAGTGCCAGATAGCTCAGGGGAAAGTTACCTATCTTGGTCATGAGGTAGGAGGGGGTCAAATCCAACCTCTCTGCAGTAAAGTACAGGATGTACAGAACTGGGAGACTCCCACTACTCAAACCCAGGTGAGAGCCTTTTTGGGCCTCACTGGGTACTATCGCAATTTCATGGCAGACTATGAAAGCATAGCTGCACCTCTGACAGCTCTAACTTCACCCAAACAGCCTAGGAAGGTTAATTGGACCGAAGACTGTCCGAGGGCCTTTGATGGCTTGAAAGAAAGTCTGTGTAGGGCACCTGTGTTATGTGCGCCTGACTACAGCCGACCCTTTATCGTCCAGACGGATGCCTGCGACACCGGAATTGGAGCTGTCTTGTCCCAGTTAGATGACAAAGAGAGAGAACATCCTATCATATTCATCAGTAGACAACTCAAGGGTAGAGAACTTAGGTGGGCTACTGTTGAAAAGGAGTGTTTTAGCATAGTTTGGAGCCTTAGGCGTTTTAGGCCCTACCTTACGGGGTCTACCTTCAAGGTCCAAACAGATCATAAGCCCCTGAAGTGGCTTATGCAGATGAAGGGTGAGAATCCGAAATTGCTCAGGTGGTCCATTAGCCTGCAAGGGCTAGACTTAACCATAGAGCACAGACCAGGGAAGAGTCACGATAATGCAGATGGCCTTTCCAGAAGGTATGTTGACCGTCTGGATGAGGGTGTCTAACCCGTGGGAGATTAGAGACCCTCCACCTCAGTCTGGGGGGGGGCGATTGTGATGCTGGAAATGCATCAGAGGGACAGGGCCTCTGAATCCTTGTCCTTTACTGCTTTTTATCGTGTGTTCTGTCATGTTTTCTGCCCAGGAGTCCATGTGGGACTCCTGGCAGTGCAGCTCTCTCTTTTGGTTTGGTGAACAGACCCATGGGATACCCTTATGGCACCCATGGTTAGGGTTACAACCCTGTGCCCCTAGTGTATGTTTTTGGGCACCTGTGGGTGGCACACGGAGCAGGGTATGGGCTGGTGGCAGCTCCATGCTGAATTTGACAGGTGCTCTGGGTGTCCTCCATTTTGGGATACCCAGGCCCTGCCATTGGGATCAGTTGATTCCTGATAGGAAACAAGATGGCCCCTGTGGCCTCTTGCTTTCTATTGCCTGTTACCTTGTTTCCCAAAGTCCTGGGAAGCCCTGACTCTGTCCCTTCCCCCTGACTGGCTGTTGGGTGGAAGTTCCATATATGGTGTTGTTGTGAAGGCCCAGCTAGACTGACTGGAGCCTTCCCAGTGACTGTATGTTGTGGGTACCTCCTGTGGGTGGGACCTGGGTGAATGGAGTGTGTGACCAATATACACTCCTTGTTGTGGTTGTCTGGTTTCTGGCATGAGAGACAAAGACTGAGACAGCCCTGCCCGAAACTGGCCTGAATGCAGTGTGTAGTGTTGAATGGCTGGGTACTTGTCCCAATCCACATTCCTTGTTGTGAGTGTCTGAAAGGGAGGAGTGTGGCCTGAATGCACTGTGTGCCTGATTGGCTGACTGACTGCATGAATGCCCTTCTGTATGATTGGCTGCTGAGTGTGTGCCAGCAGTGTGGATGAGAGACAGAATAGTATATCTGGGGACCTCTCACCACTGGTAATTGGTTCAGAAGCGTTCAGAAGCGTTCAGAAGCGTTCTGGAGTTGAGTCTCCACTCTAAGAGTAACTGGAACTGCTGATCCTCGACGTCCAGCTGGAAGAAGAAGACTTGCTGTTGCATTTGCTTCGACCGATCCGAAGGCTGCCGAAATCGTCGAAGACTGACCCGAGAGAGGACCTGGTAAGGCGCCCTCTTCCCGTGCTCCGAGGGACCATCGAGCACCGCTCCATCTTCGCCGAAGCGCCCTGGAAGACAGACCCTCGAAAGGCTGCCGACCCGAGACGGGACCGCCGAGGAGATCGAAGTGAAGCACCCGGACATCGCCGCCGTCAAAGTCCATTGCCGTCGACCAGGGTTTGCAGGTTTGTGTAACCGCTGGAGTCCCGTCGAAGTTGTGTTGCCCAGCCGTGGGAACCACTTGACGCCGTGCCGCCGACGACCGGAGCCGCCCGCTCCTTTGCCTAAGAGCATTCGAATCGAAGGACTCCCTCGTCCGCACCGTCGACCGCTTTATCCTGCCGGAGAAAGTCGAGGACGACCAATGCGCCGAGGAGAAACCTGCCGGTGGGTTTCCCGCCACCCGAAGACCACAAAGACTCGAACGACTCGACGCCCTTGCTGGGCCTCCATCTCCACAATCTTTGCGGTCCAGAACTATTGTCACCGAGGTGCCCCGCACGCCTCTGCCTTGCAGGACGCCGACGCTCCGACGCCGACGAGCACCGCTCGGACGAAGCTGCCGCCTCATCGACGCCGTTCTACCCTGTTTGTCGATGGACGTTCGATGCCCCGTGTCTCCCGCTTGAAAGGGAAGGCATTCAAGAAGGGCCGTCGATTCCCCGCCGCCGAACGCCGAGTTCCTCGACGCTTCTCGATGCCTCTCGACGATCCGTGACTCCCGCCTGAAAGGGGGTCGCTCAAGAAGGATCTGTCGATGCCTCTTCGAAGAACTCGACTCCACCAGGTACATTGGGGGGGTAAAAACATTATAGGAGGGAATAAGACTTGCAGAACAATATATGGACTGGGCTTGTGCTAGATCTTTATTTTACAGGTTGCCCAGGTGGGGGGATCTCCACACAGAACTGTGTCTAGTGGTAGGGGCCAGTATTCTGCCTATTGCTCAATCATCTTATTTTCTCTCCTCTCTCTATTGCTAGTTTCACTCTATTGATCTGTGTGACATTGTTACAGTATTGTTGATGCACTTTAATAAGATCTAATACAAAGGGTGGTACCACTTTAGAATTGTATATATTTGCCATTGTTGATTGTCCTAAGTACAAAGTGAGTTATTATGATAAGTGTACATAACCTTGAATATTGATTATATAAAGACTGTGTTCTAACCAATACAGTGTGTGGACATTCCTTTGTGGGGGCTTGGGGACTACACTGTACTTAAGAACCAGCCTGCATCACCTCCTGAGAAGCTAGGCCTTGATTGCTCGTCCATTGCTACCGTAATAGAGAATCTTGGCTGGGGTCTTCTGTGCCTCTCTTCTACCATATAGAGAGCAGAAGTACTGACACCCCCTACCGGTCCTTTACAAGGGGGGCTTTATTATTTAAGCATTTATGGATGAGGGATGCAGCTTTGAGGTTGATTTTTTCTTGGGTAGATAGCCATTTGTATTTCCGTCTTATTTCGGAGATATGTGCTCTTCTCGGGAATGCTTAGGGCCGCTCTAAGTGCATTATTTTGGAGCACTTGTATTCTGTTGATTATTTGTTTGGTAGACCCTATGTAGAGGGAATTACAATAATCTAACTTTCAAAGGATGAGGCCTCTGGCTAGGATAAGACAGCTGTCAACTGATAAGAATGGTTTCCCGACTCGTATTAATTTACATGTATAGGCCGTGGATGAGGCCAATGAATTCACCAGTTTGGTAAGGGAGAGGGTCGAGTCAAGGTAAAAACCTAAGGTTTTTACTTCTTTGGCGACCTTAATAGTGTTCCCATCGATGATAAATGCTGAGTAATTTTGGTTAAGTTTAGAGATGCGAGCTGCCGTGCCCATGATGATGAGCTCTGTTTTGTCATTGTTTAAACATAGGCCGTGGTTGGCCATCCATGCCTGCACAGTGCTATAGATTCTATTCACCAAAGCCAGATCTTCACCGTAATCCCCAGTAAGTGGTAGGAGAATCTGGGTATCGTCTGCGTAGTTGGTGTAGGTGACACCCAGATTGTCAAGATCGTCAAAGAGTGGCTTTGTGAAAATATTGTAAAGTGTTGGCGAGACACAGGATCCCTGGGGCACTCCACAGGTGATGGGTATTGGGTCTGCTGCCGCTGAGGGGGAGAACACCCTCATAGTCCTGTCACTGAGGAATGACTGTATCCAGGCTATGGCCTCCCTTGAGATGTGGGCCGAAGAGTCCACGCGGTTACACAGGACTCTATGGTCCACCAGGTCAAAGGCGGCTGAGAGGTCTAGTAGGAGGAGGAGGGCTAGTTTGCCCTCGTCTCTGAGTGAGTCAATTTGGGCCTTTAAGTCGATAAGGGCAGTCTCTGTGCCATGTTGAGGTCGGAAACCAGATTGGCGGACGCCAAAGAGGTGGTTCGCGTCAAGGAAGTTCTGAATTTGGGTATAGGCTACCTTATCTAGTATTTTTAGTAAGAAAGGCACCGTGGTGATGGGCCTGTAGTTTGTAGGAATATTGGGGTCCAGTGTTTGTTTTTTCAGAAGGGGGAGTACCCAAGATTCCTTTAAGTTACGTGGAATGGTGCCCGTAGTAAAAGAGGCATTGATAAGTTTTGTGATGAAGGGAGCTAGATCTCTAGCAGCGTCCTTGATCATTTGTGCTGGGCATTGGTCGCCTTTGCAATTGGAAGGTTTAAGGCTCAGAATAATTTTCTCTACCTCAATCACTGAGACATTAGAGAAATTGAATTGGGAAGTTTCTTAAGGTATAGGTGTGGTAGTTTTGTTCAAGGGAGTCGAGTTTTGGGCTGGTAGTGAGGCTTTCTTTAGAGCAATTTTAGTTTGGAGACTTTGTTGGTTAATGCCAACTGTATGTCTGTGCACCAGGTTTTATCTTTGATGGAGTCATCCTGTGCTATGATGGGAGTTTCCAGTTCTTTTAGGATAGAGAATAGCTCCTTCATGCTGGAATTGGCTTGGGTAATCCTGTTATTATAGGTTTCTTGTTTGGCCAGGATGATGTCCTTTTTGTACTGCGTTGAGATGTTTATTAGGTTAGTTTTATTTTCCGCAGTGGGATGTAAGTTCCATGCTGTTTCGCATTTTCTTTTCTGAAGTCTTAAGTATTTTAGGTGGGGTGTAAACCAGGAGTTCAGGTGCTTTTTAGGTTTACTGTTCCTTAGTTTGAGCGGGACAATGCTATCGAGAGCGAGGGTCATAGCATTATTGAATTCCTCCACTAGAAGGCCTGGATCAGCATAGTCAGGTAGACGGTTAAGTTTGGGAAGGATATGTGGCAGAATTTTATCTGCTGTGATATTTTTCTTGTTTCTCGTTAATGTGGCTGTGGCGAGGGGTGTTGGACCTGTAGGTCTTTTGGTATTAATTGTAAAGGAGATTAGGTGGTGGTCTGTCCAAATTTGGGGGGCAATAGTTGTGATGGATAGGTTGCAATTGTGGCTGGCAATCCAGTCCAAAGTTCTCCCTTTGGTACGGGTGGATGCATTCACCTACTGCGAGAAGCCTCGTTCTGTTAGGGTGTTGGCTATGGCAGTGGCCTGGTGATCATTGATATCATTATACCCTAGGTTAAAATCTCCTAGCACAAGGGTTTGTGAGGAATTTTTTAATTTCTCTGAGATAATAGTGGTAATATCTTCATTGAAGGTGCTGATAGGGCCGGGGGTCTGTAGAGGAGGTGAATATTTAATGTTTGAGAGTTGGCAGTAGGTAGTTTGATCGAGAGGGACTCACAGGAATTAAGGTTAGGTGTGGAGATAATTCTCATAGAGAGATTGGTTTTGGTGATAATCGCTATTCCTCCACCTCAAGCGTCTGGTCTGTCAGCTCGAAGGATGGTGTAGTTGTCAGGGACTGCTTTGGTTAGTACGGGGCCTGCTGCTTCGTGGAGCCATGATTCAGTAATGGCGAGGAAGTCAAGATCATTTTCTAGGATCGCGTCTGCTATGTCTATAACATGGGCAACTAATGATCTGGTATTTATTAAGGCAGCTTTTAGGTCAGGATCCGGCTGTACCTTGAGAGGCGGTTTGGTGGTGGGCTTATTTCTTTTACAATAGTGTTTGTGGCTGGGAGGAGCAGTAGTTTCTAGGGGTGGGAGTAGTTTGGGTCGAAGGTGACCCAGATTAATGTTATATTTATGAATAGGTTCAAATATTTTGGGTAGGCGTGCCCTGAGTCTGTAGTTTCTCTGAACTATATTGCAATGGGATTTGGAGATAAGTTGTGTATGGGCAGCTGTGCCCTCTAGGGGCAGGGTTGTTGGCATGGTGATGTATACAATAGTACTAAGTATAGCTATCAGATTGGTGAGTAATGCTCGAAGGGTTAGGTTTGGCAGGTAAGAGTACATAATGTAGTTACTAGTCAATCTGGGGCTTGTTGTTTCCCACATCGAACAAATATTGGCCAGCATTCAGCTAGGTATTTGGCAAAGTGGGCTAGGTTAGGGAGAGTAGACTGAATGCCGCAGTTGTGTACTGGATACTGGGAAGAGTGGGCTAAAGTGCACAGTGATCAAGTATTGGGCCAGTGGCAGAATACAGTGACCATACAGTAGTATAGGACACAGTAGGTTAAATGCTGCACTAGGGTACTACTATATACGGTGTGGCGCCTAGATTCGAGATTAACACTAGGGTCTAAGACACAACTGTTGAAGTGCACTAGGGTCAGAGACACAGCAGTTGAAATGCATGGGTAATATCAACCCTGGATTAAGAGTTAACACTAAGGTCAGAGACACAGCAGTTGAAATGCATAGGTAATATCACACCTAGATTTGGAGTTAGCACTAAGGTCAGAGGCACCGCAGTTCCAATGCATAGGTAATATCACACCTAGATTCAAAGTTAGCAGTAGGTCAAAGACGCAACACTGAAATGCATAGGTAATATCACACCTAGATTCAGAGTTAGCACTAAGGTCAGAGACACAGCAGTTACAGTGCATAGGTAATATCACACCTAGATTCAGAGTTAGCACTAAGGTCAGAGACACAGCAGTTCCAATGCATAGGTAATAGCACACCTAGATTCAGAGTTAGCACCAGAGTCAGGGACACCTCAGTTCCAATGCATAGGTAATATCACACCTAGATTCAGAGTTAGCACTAAGGTCAGAGACACAGCAGTTACAGTGCATAGGTAATATCACACCTAGATTCAGAGTTAGTACTGAGGTCAGAGACACAGCAGTTACAGTGCATAGGTAATATCACATCTGGATTCAACGTTGGCACTAGGTCAGAGACACAGAGGCCCAGTGGACTGCAGTGACTAATATACACAAGGCACAGTGGGCATAGATCAGCATAGGTAGTGACTAAGTTGCACAAAGGCAGGGTGGGCATAGCTCAGCATAAGCAGTGACTAAAATATACAAAGGCATAGTAGGAAATGTTCAGCATGAGCTTGCAGGTTACCCAAGACATTGGCTAGGCAAGGGGCACAGTGTGGCTCCCAATTGTACTTAGTCATAGATAGCTTGTGTGGAGGCTAATTTCTGCGCAGGTGTGGAGGGTCTAAGTGAGGCAGAGCAGTCATTATGGCAAGGCTAACCTCATGCAATAGGGCTGTGTAAACTGTAAGGTAGTGGGAAGGGGCTAAACAGCACATCTACCGAAGTGTAGCAAGGGCTGTTTAGTGGCCTTTTGTTAGTGAGTGCCAAATAAGTCTCAAATGTACAGTTTTCTGGTTTCCCTGCTAAAGGTGCAAGAAAAAGCCCCATGGCTTACCGTGGTTGTGTGGGTCCGTCATTGCAGAAGGCAAGGTTCCTTGCAAGATATCTTTAGGAAGGAGGGACAAAGGAGTAGGCCACGCCGCGCCTCCCATGCGCCAAACAGGGTGCAAAACAGGGCCTTTGTATGGCCTTCGGATGAGCCGGCGTATCCGCCTGCCGGCGGATGTAAGATTTCAGATGTTGCCACGGTTAGCGAGGCTCAGCCTCGTTGTGGCGCCGCAATGCGCCCGGCATGCCCGGGTCAGACACGCTGCAAAGACAAGGTCAGGCAAGTCCTGCACCTTCTGCATCCGTAGCTCGTGGGCAAAGTGAAGGCTGAGATGTGGCTTCTGCGGAGGGGGAGAGGGCTCCTGCCCTCTACCCTTGCCGTGGGGGTGCTGGAATGTTACATCGAGTAATACCATTGGAGTCTGTTGATCATCCCATCAAGAATCCTTACCACGAAATGGTCGATTTCCTACAATTTCATACGCTTAATTAGGTGGGAATGCAGGCTAGATGGTAGAAATTGAAATACTGACCGCTAGAATCACTGTTAGCACACTTTTATGGGTCTCAGATTTCTGGTTTCATCTCCCACCTTGGCTCGGACATTTAGTTCTCAGCTGTATTGATGTAAGCCTATTAACAAAGTTGTTCAGTTGGACAGGTTGCTACGGCTAATGATGAACCAGATGAACAAGACTGGAGAATAGATGAGAAGCCATACCTCATCTCAAAAATCTGGGATGCCAATTCACTCTTTTCCTGATGCTTGTATTCTAAGCTATGCCATCACACTGAGGTTGTGTGTGACTGAAAATGTTTGGTGTATGAGGTTCCATGGTAAATTAATGCAAGTTCTAAATCCAATTGAATTTGGACAGGTGTAAAATCAAGCCATAATTTTTATTGGCATGATTTGTTAACCTTTTTGCAATCAACAGAGCTGAATCGCAAGGTCTGAAGGATTTTAATTTTTATTGCATATAGCGCAAACATAGCTCATGAGCAGCGGAGGGCTTTACAAAAGGATTGAACCAGGATTGGGCTTGGCATTTTATACAGTAACACAGTACTATTGGTGGAGGAACAGAGGGATTTGGATTTGTCTGTAGGTATTGCTGAAAGAGACACAATTTTAGTGCTTTGCAGAGCTGGAATATGGTAAGGGCATTTCGAGCCTCTACCGGGATTGAGTTCCAGATGGTCGGATGGGCAGGAGAAGCAGTCTGGCAGACCGGCAGTCCAGCGGACCAGTGACTGACCGAGGACTCATGAGCCTAAGGTACAGTTTAAAGTAATCGTGCGTCTGGAGTCCAGCTGGGCAGAGGTTGGCTTATTTGTTTTCTGTTTAGCTACCGTGTTACACAATTCAATCAGTTCTCTGAGTCATGGTGCCGACGGATCCCGAGGGTTGTCGCACTCGTCATCAACAAAAACGATATGCCTCGTGTGCTCAGTCAGCTTAAGAAGGCACAAGTGTGAACCCTCCAATTCCCAAAGAGGCTGTTGCTGCAACACAGGGGTTGTCTTCTCAAAAGAACCCAATTGTTAATTCTGTTCTGCTTACCAATTTGGCTATAACGGATGCTTTATCGGATGCTGGATTATTAGACGCAGACACCGTGCTTGACTGTGTGAACACCTTAACAGGGGGTTTACTAGTGAGTGAACCAGTGGATGGTGGGGCTGGGAAGGGGTCCCTTGCCGCGTCGGTTTTCTCTCTGGCAGTTACGAGAGAACCTTTGATGGCTCTGAAGACGGCCGGCGTCTACTGTGAAGATGGGGAGCAAGGTGCCACTTTGCCCGACAAGGGGAGGGAATCTGCCCTGGGAGATCTTCACGCATCTTCCACTGTACAATTGACTGCAAGACTCTCTCATGACATTGCGGCTATTCAGTCTCAACTCGACCAAAACAGTTCAGGATCTCGGAAGTGCAGTCCTTGTTTGTTGAGGAATTCTACCAGCAATTGTCTTTTGGCCCCTACGAAGGAGAACAATCACTTTGTTTATTCCCCTCAACCTATATTAGGAGTGGAAGACTTTGTGAACTCAGGTGACAATCTGGCTGCCGAACAATTTTTGGTTAATTCCACCCCTGTGAAATGTCATTCTCGAAGCTCCTCACACTCTACGAATACAACAGGAAGTGTTTCCCCTTTCAGGCAGCTTCCCACTCATACCTAAGCTGCAGCATCTTTTCAACTTCAGAATAATGTCCTTAACTATATCTCTGGCACCTTTTATAAAACTGTACGAACGATAATTCCAAAGACCAGGCAACTCTACTTGCCATGGTGCACTTCAAATTGATTTATTTGGAGTCGTTTACAGCTGTTTTACAATCTAGACTGGATTTGAAAGCAGAAACCTCTGCGCTGTGGCAAAATAGACTCTGTCACCTAGCGAGAGGTGAATTAACAGACAAAACTGTAATGATGAAAATCATCCTGGATCTAGCGAAGTGGCTAAGATCAATAAATAAAATCACTCCTTCAATTATCCAGCCTGTGGTTCATCAATATTAAACCAAAATCCCTGTGAATTGACAACCTAGAATCAGGGTTGCATAGGCAGCAGAGGATGAGGACTTTATCGAGGTCTGTGTTGTTCCTAATTTTCAGCCCTTGCAGGATAGGTCTGCTTTGGGAGGTCCGGCAAGCTGTCAGGCCCCTGAAAAGTGTTACACAAAAGGATAAGGTTATACTAAATCGAGGAAGGGAATAAGTCAACATTAAAAAAGAAAACAGAAAACAATGCAGAGGGCGAAAAAGGGGAAATTGAACGGATGAAGGGCGTTTTAGCATAACTCAAATTCGCCTCCCCCAAAAACATTTAGTGACTTTCCAGCCCCAAAGAGAGAGGTTGTGTTGCTCAAAGCTCTCCAATAAAAATAACTATATTCTAGATGACGAGGAAGGCCCTGAGGTATCTAGAGCCCCTTTAGTGGAAAGTAATGGAGTGAATACAAGTGAAACTGTGAACAAATTTGACAATTTGGTGGACCTATCCACATATTCCTGTGAAGACGCTGAGTCCTCCATGAGTGTGGCAGTAGAGGTAGAAGATACAGATTCCCCAACTCAGACACAGCTTAGGTTTTTGGAATCTTCAAATCAAAAACTTGTGCCTCTGATAGTCCCCAATTATGACACCAAGTTAGGTGGTGTGGCGCCCTCATCTCTCTTCCAAACTATGGCGCAAAAACGGGCAATAGCCAATAGGAAACAGCAAAGTATGGCTCTTAATCATTCTTTTAAGAGCCTCAATGAGGCTTCTTCTTGTGTACCAAAGCAAGAACCATCAAGTGCTATTCGACTATCATTATAGCGGATATTATCGGCAGATGATGATTTGATATTGAATCGTAGGAATGTAGTTCAATGATTACACCACATCCCCAACTTGTGGGTAATAGGCTCAGAAGATTTTAAGGTGGTAGAATGTGTAAAGGAATCAAGAACAGGCTGGGTACTCCTTCATCTAAGATCATTTTTAGTTAATGCTACTCTTCTGGACGCAGCTGAGGCGTTATTGCCACTAGGCTTTGAGTTAAAGGAATGGGATTAACCATATAGGGCCCATTTTAAAATATCCTTTTGTCCCTTCCCCACATCATAGATGCATTTACAACAAGGCTGACTAGGCCCAGACCTAGGGCAACAGATATAAATTCAGCCATCTTTACAGAAGGTGATCAGTGTTAAGCAGGCAAATGGCATCCTTGCTGGGTTTATCATGTGTCTTTGATGACATTCTGCTGCACGCTCAGTACTACCAGGAGAACCAACTACAAAGTATGTCACTCAATGCATAGCAGTGATGTTTATAAGTAATCTTTACATTAATTATATTTTAAATACAATACAGGGTAGTACATTTACTGTGAAACAGTACTTTAAACGACGGCAGGACATCTATATCCATGACCACTAATCTCAAAGTGCACAAACAGCAATGATGTACCACTTCATCTGCATATATAAAAGTCAAAATGTGTTTGTATGTGGCAGGATTTGTGGCAAAGTGTTGTTCCTTATACAATTCCACACCGTTTCACCAATCTGCACCAAATGCTGCATAGTTGCCTGTTAGGACCCTCCGGAGATTGGTGGCTACATGACATTTGGACACCCCACTCCTTCCCCCGGATTTCAGCAAAAGTCAACATTTGTTTGTGGTTTTATGGCTTGGTGTAGCTTTGTTTCTTATAATGTTCGACACTGTTTCACCAATCTGCACCACATTTTGCATAGTTACCTGTTAGGACCCTCCAGACATTACTAGCTACATGGCATTTGGACACCCCACCCCTTTCCGCGGATTTCAGCACCTTCATACATGAGACGATTGCCTGAAATCAGCGAAGCATCAGTGTGGTAGTAGATGGACCAGTCCCGACATGATGAACAAAACTCAAGGACCAGGCACTACGATGCATGGTTTCCAAGATATTTTCACTGCAATGCACTGCAACAAACTGTGCCATGCCAGGGTGAGGCGACGGGTGGGGAGAGAGCAAAGAAGGTCCCAGTATGTAGCAGCACACCAACTCTAACCTCACACCAACGTCTGCTTCAGGGTATGTCAGCCTGCCACACAAGCCCCTTATCAGTGCACTTTACTTCAGGGTGCAAAGCACATCAAGCGATAAGCGAATGGGAACAGCGACCTACAGGATCAGTGTTATCATGTCTGTATACAGAACCCGTTCAGAGAATAGGTACTTCTGCTAGTTTTTTATAAAAAGGTGCCTGCATTGTGCAAATACGCGGAATGCTGTTGCTTCAAACACATGAATGTTCAGGGTCTTCCTTATACATTACTCCACCATGTAAATGGACAGCCAAAGATGCCAAGAACCTTCTCCAACTGTCTTTATTCTACTTTGGTGTTTATGCACAGGCAGAATTGATAAACTTCACTTGTGACTTTGCCATATTTTAATGGCGTTCGAGCCCAAGGGACTGAAGGTACATTGGCTGCAGCAGGTAATTTGCCTTATTTCCATTTTGCTCCCTGCTAACACCAGAGTTGTAACCATGAGAAGGGGTTTGAGTTCCTTTAATCAACATTTTTATAAGATGTACCTGTACCACTTGCATATATTTCATATGTAAACTTTACCATTTGGCAAGACCAGATGTAGAAATGAAGTTATGTTGCATTAATATTACAGACCAGTTTAGGTGCTTCTCATAGAGTGACAGCAGGCAATTTGTGAGAGAACCCAGATATTAGCATTGAAAATCAAAATTCCTTGTTCCAGCCTTTTCTCCAGTTGGCCGATAGCTTATGTTCTTATTGCTTCCTCTGTTTTTAGACCTAAACGAAAGTAGACAATTAGCTGTAACAATTACCTCTAGTGCACTCAACTATAGAACACAATGCCTTCTCCAAATCTTGGGAAGCAGAGATCTGAAAAACACTCTTTCAACTAACATAACATAGAAGATGACCGGCTTGAATTAATAGCGAGGAAGCAATAACCTTTCAATCCCTGCAACCTTAAAAACATCCTTATAATGTTATGGAGCCAAAATGGAGGACGAAATGTGGGTGAAGGGGCATAGTTTGGACAACGCGTACAGAGTTTATTGAAGGAGTGGAATCTAGTGGAGGGTGTGGCAGAAGTAGAGTAAAGTTTGGGCGGCACATGTACTTATTTGGGCCTAGGGCAGCAGAAAGCCTAAATACGCCACTCCCCAGCATATACGTAAAAATGATTTAACTTTGGTCAAAGGTCTCGCACATTCCTCTTCACAGCCTCTCCCTCAGGTTGCTAAAACAAGGGACCCCCAAAAGCAAAGGAAAGATCTTTTGACTGTAACCTTCTCACGTGGTAGTGATGCTGAAAGAAGAGTGATTGAAGAGTTAGAAAGTACTGTTCCTCTAAGTGTGGAAGAGGATTGGTCTTGTTTGGCAGGGGCTATTGCGGCACCTGTTAATGTCTAGATTGAGGCTGTGGATGCACCACCATTACGATGTGTGGCTTTCTGGAATACTAGGGGATTCCAAAACTTGCTTAATAACCCTCATCTAGATCTGCTGTCTTATAAAATGTTATGCCTGCAGGAAACTTGGCTTCATTCTACCCCCTGTGTTATGGTTTTTCTGTGTCTCTAAATGGTGCACCAAAGAGTGCGAGGGAACGACCCTATACAGGCCTGTTAACCTTGGTCAAAGATGGGTCAGGTCTGTCTGTGTCTGAGTCCAGAAATCCTAACCCATTCATTCAGATGTTGATCCTTAGACAGGAGAGATGTGTTTTCAGGGAACCTAAGATCATTGTTCTGTTAAATTTATATGGGAATCCGGCTCTGTTTGTGATTTTATGATGATTGTGTTTTAGAGCTAATTAATCCCCATTTCATTGTTTGTGGGGATTTAAATATCAGATGCCTAGATCCAATGGGAAACACGTTGCCCTTACTTAAGACTAGCTCCTGTACAGATCAAGAAAGAACAGTCTTATGGGTGTGTGAATTGAATGAGCGAGATTGTCACATGTTGAATGGACAATCTAAGGGAAATGTGCCGGGGTCTATAACTTGGGACTGAGGTCAAGCAATGGCAACCTTGGACTATTTTTTTCTGTCATGAAATGTGTTGTCCCAAGAGGAGTTGCTTACAATCCTCCACATGTCCAATAGCGACCACTCCCTTGTAAAAATGACAAGGAAGAGTTGGATGTGTACACGTGATACGGCTGAGTTGGGTGCCCTTTATATTAAGTATGGGAGGAATAGAATAAAAGCTAACAATGTAGAATCAATTGTGTCTAAGTATGGTGGGAAGTTGAATGGGGACGAGTTGGACTTGGAATATGCTCCTATGTTGCGGCTCTATAAAGAGAGGGTGGAGGGTCATCGTAAGCCGGAGTTTAGACTGAGGAACTGTAACGACAAGGCCCTGGTCGACCAAAGGAAAGCTCTGAGAACTGATCTCAAGATTTTCAGACGGGATGTAACAAGACTAGTTTCCTTTAATTAATTTGACTATTTGATAAAGTATAGGAACTAGGTCATATCTTTTGGAATGTTTAAATATCAGCATGAGGCAGAACTAATGCTGAGGGCAACATGTTAAAAAAGAAAAAACGCACGTCAACCATGAGATTTAATTGATTAATTGATAATAATGAAGTATTCCAGCTTGCCCTGCAGACAAGTGGGGTGTCTGAAATTGGTTGGGTTAATCATTTTACATCTCTCGATGCCTCCCTTGGGACAGCCACGGAAGGGAGAGTTGATCAAAGTTCTGGTCCCTGGGCCTTGCGTTTCAATAAAGAGGAATTAGAGGTTCTAATTAAAAGACTGAGTTTGTCACACGCCCCAGGTCCAGACGGCCTGACTAATTACATCCTTAAAGAGGCTACTGAATTATGGGCGTAATGTGCTTTTCTGTTATTTCAACAGATTTTGAAGGCAAAGGCCATACCCAGCTCCTAGATGTCGGCAATAATGATACTGATTTTTAAAAAGGGGGACAAGTTAAACGCAAAAAAATACTGGCCTACAGCGCTTTTAGACATCCTTGGCAAACTTTTTGCAACAATACTTTTATGCCATTTAGAACTATGGGCTAAGAAAGGAGGACATCTAGATCCTCGTCAAACACGATTTACCAAAAGAGTGGACACTGACCTAAACCTTTTCCTACAAAATATTATGAAATTAGGAGCGCTTAGGGGATGCCAAAACTATTTCTGGCCTTTATAGCTTTAGACAAGATAAGGGGGTGGACCAGTGAATAAAGGATGACAAGTCCCACTAACTCAATAAATTACATGTACATTTTATTTTATCAATACAAAAAGATATATGCAATATTTATTATGATGCCAGTACGCATCCATGGCATAAAAACACAATTTTTTGACAAAACTACAAATCATCAGGCTCATACCCAAATGGTCTCCAGGCATGGACTGGAGTAAGCCTCATCATCGCTGTATAATTAATTTGGAGATGTAGCAGATGTGCTGGAATTTGATGGAATGAATCCCTTAATGGTACCAGAGGTACTTCTGGTCAATTCACAGTCAGGAACCCGGCTGGTATCCCGTGATAACTTCTATTAAGGCTGTAGCAGCTCCCACCGGACTACAATTGATATGCGTTTTCTATTTCAGCATCATGCTCTGCGCGAGTCCTCTAATAGATGCTTTTATATATTCTTTCCTCTTTATTTGGAATCACTGTTTTTTTTCAATTTTGTTTTTTTGTTGTTAGTCTTCCAGTCATAAAGGTCACAGTAATGCCTCAATACTCTGTGTGGTTGGTAGTCACGTCTCCAAACCCTCAAGCAACGGTCTGAGGTTTGATTTTGTTTACTGTAGTCCCGGCTCGAGTGTTGAGGCATTACTGTGACCTTTAGGACCGGAAGACTAACAACAAAAAATCAAATGGTACCATTGAGGGATTAATTCCATCACATCTGCTACATCTCAGAATTAATTATACGGAGATGGTGAGGCTTACTCCAGTCCATGAAAGGCAAGACAACCAATCTTGACTTTACGTCCTGAGGAAGGTCTACAAAAGAAAGGGG
Source organism: Ambystoma mexicanum (assembly GCF_040938575.1). NCBI lineage: Eukaryota > Metazoa > Chordata > Amphibia > Caudata > Ambystomatidae > Ambystoma > Ambystoma mexicanum. The sequence continues at coordinate 838,361,079 of NC_090923.1, forward strand.
CATTATTATCAGTTCCAGAAGACCAAAACACGTGTCAACTATACAATCTGTTTGAAATTATAACAAACTATCTAACGACACCAGTAATAAAGACAGGGTCGGAATATGTTGCATAGGTACCTTTATGAGATATGTGTAATATGAAGTTCTGTTTACACGCAAAAGAAGAAAATCTGCTGTTTTGTGAGAGTGTATGTGAATGAATGTTGGAGACCATTTGGGTATGAGCCTGATGTTTTGTAGTTTAGTCAAAAAAATGTGTTTTTATGCTATGGATACGTACTAGTATCATAATAAATATTGCATATATATTTTTGTATTGATAAAATAAAATGAACATGTAATGTATTGAGTTAGTGGGACTTGTCATCCTTTATTCACTGGTCCTCCCCCATATCTTGTCTGATTATTTGCCTGAGGAAGCAGGAATTATAGTGCAGGCATCCCCTTTTTGTTTAAAATCTTTATAGCTCTAAAACAAGCCTTTGATAGTTTGAGCAGAGACACGCTATGGAGGAAACTCTCAACTTGGGATTGTCCCAAAGACCTGCTCCAGGGCATTAAATCATTATATTCCAACACCAGGATGCAGGTTAGGTTAAACTCTCAGGGTGTACTCTCTCCATTCATAGAAATTCATAGAGGGTTGAAACAGGGCTGCCCTCTTGCATCCACCCTTTTCAATTTGTATTTATCGGTCATGGAAGAACTTCTGAATTAAACTAGGTGACCCCCCCCCCAAGATCAATGGAAGACCTGTATCGTAGTTGCTCAATGCACAGTTTTTGGTCCTTATTGTCATAAATCACCCAAGTATCTTAGGTAAAAGGATACAGGTATAACCATGAAGGCTACAATTGGTAGGGTTTCTTCCGGATCCTTGATGAGGCAAACAGCTTGAAAGTAGTGAAGTCAAAATAGACCTTGCAAATGATACCACTCTCTGACTAATTGAACAGGCAGAAAGAGGAATCACCGGAAAGGCCGTGGGAAAACCATTGGAAGTCAGCCTAGGATACACTAAGGCATAATGAGGTAGTGTCCCAGCATTAACTCTCACTGATAAATCAGCAATAGCAATTAGCACAACACTAACCTGTGGATTCTGACAACTGGAGGCTCCGCCAACAAGTCTCTGAAGTAATCCAAATAAGGAAACAATGACGAAAGGAGGGAAGGTTATTAAGGGAAAACGTATCCCGAACGGCACGAGGCTCACGCTAGATACCGGGTTTGTGCACCATAGGATAGCATCCAAAGTACTGTGCACAATCACCTTCTAATTAACAGTTGTCGGCAGTTCCTTTCCCACGTGGAACAGAAATAGAGAGTTGAAATCCCCCTGTTGTTTCATCACAGGGATCAGGATTTAAATCAAAAGCATAGCACAACTTGCGTGTGTAAATAGACGTGCAATGGTACACACAGCCAGGAAACAGCACGTTAGAAGTTCAGGAACCGCTTGTGGATTACACGCGAACAAACGTACACGCAGCCAGTAAAGCCGCACATGAAGAGTTCAGGAAACCGTGTGTGGTTTTACACGCGACAAACTTACACGCAGCCAGGAAAGCTGCACATGAAGAGTTCAGGAAACCGCGTGTGGTTTTACACGCTGCAAATTTATACTTAGCCAGGAAAGCCGCACATGAAGAGTTCAGGAAACCAAGTACGGTTTTACACGCTGCAAATTTATACGCAGCCAGGAAAGTGGCAAGTTAAGAGTTCAGGAACCCGCGTGTGGTTTTACACGCGACAAACTCACACGCAGCCAGGGAAGCCGCACATTAAGTTTTCAGGAACCACGTGTGGATTACACGCGAACAAAAGTACACGCAGCCAGGACTGCCAGTACTTGTGTGTGCAGGAAAAGCCGTGCGTTGGTCTTCATGTAGACTGCCACCGACGGTAGCGTGTAGAAAATACACGCGAACAAGGAAAGCTGCCGTAACTTCTTGGAAGCAGCTACAGGAGTTTGCATGTGGAGCAAACACGCAGAAGGAAAGCCAAAGAAATTGCTGAAGAGATGCGAGGACACAGATCAAAGTTTCAGCTCCAAGATGCCATGTTGTTTCAATCAGAAGCAGCGAGCGACATCCACACGCTGCTTATGAAAGTAATGCAGAAATACACATCACAATCTCGAATCACGTGAATTCAACGACGTGAATAATGCAAACGTCGTTTTCCAGGCAAGATATCAAACAACCTCCATTTAGAATAGAAAGGCTTAGCAGTTCTATGGGCATAACCAGTTCTGTGTGAAGACAGTGTTACTGGTCCTGAGGTCATTTGCCTGCCATGCATGACACTTATAGACCAAACTCCCATAGGGCTCCAACGTAGGTTGATGCAATTGCAGGCATGTATGTTAGTTAATGATCTTAAAATTAATATAAATAAATCAAAAACTTGGATGTTTAGTTGTTTGAGGGGGAAACAAATATCAAAATTCAGGTGGCAAGTGGGGAGTGAACTATTTGAGCAGGTGAACTCAATTGTATATTTGGGATTCACATGAATAAAAGTCTGGATGAAAACCCTTGGGCTCCTGACCTTAAAGTGAAAATTAAGAGGTTAGCTGCACAAGTGGCTATTCTACATAAACGGTATGATAGGTTTGCAATCCTCCCAATTTTAACATTCTACGCGCAAAAGGTTGTGACGATCCTATTTTATGGGACAGAGTCAAGTTAAAATTGCCATGCCAAATATGGGAAACTTTAGAAAGAGGGTTCTGGAAGAGGCTTCTGAGGAGCCTCCCAATGGTTACAATTCATTATGAATAGGAATTGCAGTCCCTATGTCCCCAGCGCAGAAATGCAGTATGCATGATTCTGCTGCCTCTTATGATGTTTTAACAACAGGCACAAGGGAGGAGGTTACATGGCCTATTGGTCCTTGGAAACAGAAATGTATAGGCTGCTTGAAGGTTCTTGAAATCTCTATGGAGACCTTGCTACTGAATCCTGAATCTGTTAAACAAAAGCTTAGAAGACAGGATTGGATCAACACCCAGGAGAAGAAAGAAAGTTATACACTCGCCTTGAACTTGGGGTTTGAATCCCAAGCTTTGAATGTGACACCCAAGTATTTGGACACATTTCCGAGCTCGTATTATCGAAATCAATTCCTTTGTTTAAGATTAAATTTGTACCCTACCAAGGAGGAAATGTTTCAACGGTATTAACCTCCTTGAAGGGATAATGAGTGGGGGTTTTGTCAAGCAAAAGGTTCAGTTGAATCACTAAATCACATAATAACTGAGTGTCTTGCTTTGACAAGGTTGAGGACAGTCTATTTAAGTAATTTTGTTGAGAATGTATCCTCATTATCTCAGGGTGAATGGTGGTGTTTGTTTTTATCTGGTGAAAACTTGTTGCTGGTATTTGCAGGGATAACATTTTTAGATGAGGTTCTTAAAGTAACATAGTGATCTATGACTACCTTGGACTATTTTATTCTGTGTTTGCCTTGATTTTGTATTAGCGATGATGAAATAGATTTTAAGATTGATGGATTTGTATTTTATTAATTTTGTATGTGAAAGGTTTGAAATAAACCAAGCAGTAATAATAATAATATATATAAATATATATATTTATTTATTTTTTGCTACATGAGATGCAAGAGCTTCCAGAGGTGTGGAGTTTAGCCGCCAAGTATGTTGGTGTTCCGTTGGAGACTGCTTTGTTGGTGATGCATGCAGTTTTGAATATGAATCTTGCAGGGGTGCGAGCAAGTGAAGCATGCACAGTGTTGCAGAAATACGGTGACATTTACGGGCACCTGTAATGAGTCAGGCTTCGGCATGGTGTGCTGCATTGAGGGAGGCCTGGTGTGTGGCTGGTAATCTACTAAGGGGGGAATTTCCCCCATTGATGTGTGAGATAACGAGGGTTTGGACCACCGTACAGAATTTGTTTGGGGGAATGAAGGGTTTTATTGTGCAGAGCGTGTGGATCAAGTGAGCTGGACTTCTTTTAACAGTGCCTGTGTTGTAAGAGAATAGTAGAGAGACCTCTGTAGACACCTGCATAGTGGAGGGTAGAAGAGAGGACTGGTGGAAGGAAACAACAGACCAACAAGGATTCATGTGCACTTTAATATTTTGGTCTATCTCATTTAAGTGAGAAGGTCTGTGGTGTCTTTTGAGAATAGCCCAAAAAGCAGTTCTAGAATAAAAGACAACAGCAAGGTTTATTTAAGAGCATTTCTACATTACTTTGATAATGATAAATGTGCTTCTTGAAACAATTTCAATGGGGATGGATTCTACCAAAATATTATTGGCAAAAAAGGAGAACAACTGCAAAATTGTTCACCTTTTCGAAGGTAATCATCATTATTTACAGGTGCCCCATCGTGGGTAACTGTGTATGAGATATTAAAATTGTTCCTCATTTACTTTGTCCTCCCTGATCTCCTACACTCCCATCTCATGCTTGCCAGTACCAAGTTATCAGTGCCACTGTGTTTCTGGAAACAAGACCAAGTATTACATTCAGCTCTTCAACTTTGAATATATTCAATTAGTACCTGGCGTGGGTTTGTCATTCCCCCACAAACAAACAGATTGGTTTGTTTGCAAGCCTTACCTGGTGGTAAGGCCGCTTACGCTTTTACATGTCCCTTGCACCGTTTTTTTTTCGAGGACACTATGGAAAGGGAGAAGGGACTACCGGTAGTCCCTTCTTCCTGTTCCACGTAAGCCATTTTTGTTTACTTTTTTTGCGAATTAATTGAATAGCCGCCATGGAAGGGAAGAAGAGACTCTACATATTCCCTTCTCTCCTTCCATGGTGGCCATTTTCTTTGTTTACTGTGGCCACCACGGAAAGAGAAAACAGACTGTTTTCTGTCCATTTATTTTCCCGGCTACGAAACGCAACGTGTCTCGCACCTGAAAGAAAACAGCATTGGTACCCCAGTCTAACGAGCTGGGGTACTTATGGCAATAAGCCCAGAAACTGCAGGCCACTACTGCATAAAGTAATGCCCCCAGGGTCTTCGTTAAGGCCCGCGCCACGCTCAGGCCTGTAACTATTGGCCCAGAGGGCATTACCTTATGCAGTAATGGCCCGCAGTCTCGGGGCTTATTGCCTAGGTATTTACGAGACCCTGTGTCGGCTAGGACAGGCACAGGACTTGAATCCCTTAAATACTGGTAGAATACCCAAATTGGTGGTTTGAGGATTCATGAAATTGAGGCTTAAATCAACTTCTTAGTTGCCATCAACCATTTGCATGGACTACATTCACATTTTTTGTCTTCTAAAATATTCAATTGATGTATGTGCTTTGCCTTACCTTGGATGTTTAAGTAATCTTTAAGTGATGTTTTGTGTGTTGGTAATTAATGTATTGTTGACGCTTCTGCTTGCCTTTTCTGTTGTTTTAACAATCTGAAAAGCTAGCAAACTCTCACTTTTCTACCTGAGGACACATCCCAAATAGATGCACAGTAAAATTGTAACTCCACACCTCCCAAACCCCTTCCCGAGAGCCCCCTCTTGGTCTATATGTTTATGATAAAGTGCTACTTGTGAAAGTATATGCAGATGCTGTTGCCACTGAAAGCACATATTTGGGCCATTGCGTTTCTACCGCCTCTCAGATCTGGAAGCCAAGCCACTGTCCTCATCGTAGACTTGCCAACTGGGTACGTTCAAACGTAGTTTGTGGTGCCGGTCCAGGAAAGGTTTTTACCCAAAGCATTGTAATGAATTGTTCATATTGCGCTTGTAAGGAGCTCCATAAAGCACATTTGATAACACTGCTTCTTCATAAATACTTTTAATGTAATATAAAAATAAAAAGTGGCCTCAATAGAGGACAAACGTGTGGCTCTTTTCATTAGGGCGAGGGCTTGCAAAAGTCTGGTAAGTTTGCAATTTGAGGAACTGTCTGGTAAAGAAAAGAGAGCACCCTCGAGGAAGGGCTTTGTGGTGGCAGTCATGTCCATTGTGGGTCAGCAATTCCTTCAGGAGTTAAATATGTGCAGTTTATGTTACAATGTTCCTATCACCCCCACACAAAATACTAAAAATTACATTTAAAGATAGTGTGATTGCATGGGTGCTTGCATGGGTTAGGTATTTGTTTTCGGATGCAGGGTCTTTTCCATGTATTTGGTCCCTAGAGTCATCTTAATCGGAAAGTGTTGGTCCAATGGGAGACACTATTAAGCAACCGTACCATATGGAAAGGTCTGCGGAAAACGAAGAGGAAATTGAAAATAGTGGAATCCACCTTGGGAGTCCCAGACAGATTGCATAGAATGATGCAGCAGAGGAGCGAAGGGGTGGGGGGGGGGTGTAGAGCCAAGGTAGAGGATGGGGAATGGAACTGGCAGCTGGTAAAGACCAAATGTATGCAGTTTACATGTTTAGTGCCCCAGGACAAAGTGGAAGAAGTGTATACAAAATAGGGGTAATACTGTAACAGCCAATATTTTCACCACATTGGTATACTTTAAGACCCCACAAATGACCAGCAATTGTAAAGACTTATCAGCCTGCTAAAATCGACACTCCAAGCGAATGTCCACCCAAACCTGGAGGACGTAGATTTGTAATCCCCCTGGGGAATACTGAGTGAAATAAGCTCTGTAGGGGAACAAGGTGGGACTTCACAAATGCTACACACAGGGAAATGAGGAATACATGCCATTTTGTGATGATTGTTTTTTTTAATTCCCAGTTTCCCCACAAGTACTTTAGGAGCGATATTCCTAGCCCTCCTGCCCTATGAAGGGTATAGGGAAGGCTGAGATCAACACCCAGGTTTGAAACTAGTGAGTCATAAAGTGTGGATACAAAAAAAAATAGAATTGTAAACAGAAGGGTGGCATGCATATTTCATGATTAATGGATACAAAACAAATATTATAATACGAGACTAATTGAAAATTATCTACTGGCTGAGGCAACTTGTATTGTATTTGTAGTTTGTTTATATAGTAAAAAAAACCTAGGTAGTAAGCAACTGAGCACGTACAAGTAACTTGGGGTGAACAGAGATTGGTGGAAGGGGAGGTTGCAGGTGAAAGTAGCTTAGATATCCCCTACTACAGGGGTGCTATATACCTAGGAGCACATGGTCCCAAGTGGCCCCTAGGTGTCAATGGTAAAAGGGAACTCTTGGCAACCTAGAGATTGTCAACTATTATCATTATTATTATTCTTATTGTACTTATTGAGCGCAGACCTAGTTTCGAGAAGCAACAGAGCGCTTTACAGAGGTATGCAACAGTACAGAGTCATAACAGAGCACTTTTCAGAGGAAACAACAGAATAGACATACAGCGGGGGGGGGGGATACAGAGGGGCACAGAGGAGGGATACAGCTGTACCGGGTGGCGCGGAGGAGAGAGGCGGGCATCAAGTCAGGTGGCGCAAGGGTTGATGTGATGGCCTACATGTTGAGGAGGAGAGATTCCTTGAAGAGGTGGCTCTTGAGTTATTTTCTGAATTGTAGGAGCCTGGGGGAAGTCTGATTATGACTGGGACTAATATGTTACATAGGCTAGGTTTTATTAGAGAGATCAATGTCTATGGAGTTGGGTAAAGCCTCGAAATAGGTTTTCAGGACCAGGGGTAACTCGTTTTGGGGGTGGGGGGTACATGGCTGGCTATTTAATTTGTGTTGGCTCGGTCAGGAAAGGTACCTTTGCACCTAGATGATTTTGTGATGCTGATATTTTGGCAGCCTATCGCGGGTAATAAAAGACATCTTGAATCATACAAACAGACACTATGATCTACATACCTCATTTCATCCCGTGTCATCAACAGTCATTGCAGCAATTGCCCTGGTTAAAACACTGCATTGGGACCAATGTCATTAAAAAGGCACTTGTGCGGCTTGATTTTGTTTCTCAATATAACTCTTTGTATCTGCCGCTATGTTACAAATACTGCAGTTTAGAAAGCTTGGTATGGAGTCAAGAGAGGGATCTTTAAATATTACAATTACAGATTTAGCACTTAATGCCAGCACAGACCACTGTGCTGTGATAGTAGGTGATATTGCCATTTTTTAAAGGTACTCAAATGTTCAACCTGATAGAGTTGAAAGACTAAAGAAAGACTAAAAAACTCTCGGAGCTATTTTCCTATCATGCAATCATATGCACTAATAAACAGCACTACCAGAAAATCTACTACTGGCTGCTGGCAGTGTTTTAAGTCAAGTCATCTGATTTATCTTTCTGTACTTAATATTTATGGGCCTCATTACAAGTATGGGGGTAAGGCAACAACAGTGCCAGTATCGCTACCGGCACCGTTGCTACCGTGCCGCCATACTCAGAGTTCTGCTTGCGGGTGCCCTTGCAGCCACCAGGACTGACCTGGTGGCCGTACCGGCACCCACAAGCAGAACATGATGGTAGCACCGGTGCCGTTTTGAACTGTACCGGTGCTACCACCCTCCCCATTCCCATTGAGCCCTATGGAGCTCAAATGGGAATGGGGATGTAGTGGGCCCGGCACCCACGAAAGGGCAATTACTGGGTCCGGCTGGGCCAGAATAGCCCAGTAATTGCCCAGATGCGAGTAAAACCGGCAAGTCTACCTCCAACCTCGTAATGAGTCTGGTCCTTCTCATCCTGTTTCTGATGGGTTTTTGCATGAGAGAGATTGCAGATCACTTGCATGATGTTAAGAAACTGAACCATGTGCATTTTTCAGGGTAAACCATATGCTCAGTAGTCATTTTACTGTCACAATATAAACTTATTTGTGTCTGTATAAAACATAACTATATCAATGGCAGACTACTTGTAATCCAAAAAACATTCATAAATCCGTCAAACACACAGTCCAACTGCAATAGAAATGCAGGCCTAGATTGGCATTACCCGGAATGCCATTACATAAATTACAGCTGAGGCAGTTTATTGGTCTCATTGTTACCAACAATGAGTAAACAATGTTGATAGCAACAATTGCCTAAATGTATCACTCATGACCAGAACACCAGAACATTCCTACTTCAAAATAACAGCAAAGAGTCACCAGTAGTGGAAGTAGGTAATTACAATAATCAGTTTAATGTGACAAGTGATTGTGATAGCATAAACTGGCTAAACCCAGCAAAGCACTGTATCCCTCCTCAAGTGCCATCAAAGAGTGCAGCCCTGCTATAAAGTATTCCATACCATTGGTTACATATCACTGAGGTGCCACTACCGGGACAACTGTGATCTCACAATAAAAAGGCACTTTTCCCTTTGCAGCATTGCAGTGCCATCATGCGCCCTTGCTGGCAAAATAATGCAAGGTAGCCAGTTCCATAGAAAGAGTATGAATCGGTTTCATTCCTGGGAAAGATTTTCACCGAGATTTAAAATTCAGGTTTCGTTTTTTGAAGAAGCAAAAAAAAAAAAGTAACAACATATATTTACATTACTTAAAGGAAATATCTGAACAACGGTTGTATATTGAATTATAAGAAGAAAGGTGAATGGAACAATTCCTATATGACTCCACAGCAATGCATGCATGTTGTGCTGACCCACAGTGCTCTCTTGTAGACTGTTTCCTGGTGAGAATGGAGACTGGCTGGAATGTCAAGAGCCTAAAGCAATCCACCACCCAATTGCCTTATAGATGAATATGGGGAAGGAAGGAAGGAAGGAAGGAAGGAAGGAAGGAAGGAAGGAAGGAAGGAAGGAAGGAAGGAAGGAAGGAAGGAAGGAAGGAAGGAAGGAAGGAAGGAAGGAAGGAAGGAAGGAAGGAAGGAAGGAAGGAAGGAAGGAAGGAAGGAAGGAAGGAAGGAAGGAAGGAAGGAAGGAAGGAAGGAAGGAAGGAAGGAAGGAAGGAAGGAAGGAAGGAAGGAAGGAAGGAAGGAAGGAAGGAAGGAAGGAAGGAAGGAAGGAAGGAAGGAAGGAAGGAAGGAAGGGTCACATTTCCTGGGATGTAGCCAGAGGGAGCGTATATGCTAATGTGGGCGTTCGTGTGAACTGTGGATTTTGTTGACACTCATCCAGATCACTCTGTTTGCAGGGGGTCGGAAAGAGCGATTCTTCCCAAATCTGGAGGAACCATTGGAAATCGCCATTGGAGGGCTTAGGTGTTGCAGCCCAAACAACGGTAAGTAAATGTTATTCAGCTTCAAAAAGGGAATCATAAAAGTAGGACCAGCTGTGTGTTAACAAACATTTCATCATGTTGGTGACATATGGATTAAGAACATTGTAGATGATTACAATTTTGTACAAATTACATCTCTTTTCCCAAATCCTGTTAGATAGTATAGTATACTTTATATCTGCGGACAAACCATTTGTGAGAGTGTAGATGAGGCTTTGATGAAAGATTGTTAGGGATACATATCCATGTGTACTCCTTGTTTGTCCAAGATACCATAATCTCTAAAATACTTGGTTAACGCCAGAGGACGTGTATCCATACAATCCAGCAGGTAAAGAGTTATGGGCAATATCCTGCTGGATAAATAATGTGCTAATTACATAAAGAAAATTGGTGGGGAAAGTTGGAGTGGCAATGAGAGCGGTTGAACGGTTCAGACTGATGGGAATATGTGTGTAATGATAAAAGCGGGTATAGAACTCAAGCATGTAACTTATAGCGGAAAGATCACACAGGGCGCTGATACAAGGTTTTATGTGTTTGGTTGGTGTTAATCATCTGATGAAATGTTTAAGGAAATTGATATACGGTTATGGTATGTGGTTCATTACCTAAACCAATAAAAAAAATGTTGAAGTCATTCCCATAAACAAATCCAGTTTATTGGCCAAAATAGGTTACATTTTGATGACATTATTTTTAGTTTGGTCTATTAGGTGGCACACCGCCTATAAGCTGAAACTATTGCATTAATATGATATGATAGGTTGTTTATATCATGCTTAATACCCAGAGGTTTCTAAGCACGGACCGGGGGATCGAACCCATGTTGCTCCGGGTCGTCTTGCTCTTTCAAGAGATAGCATCAAACATTAGCCTGTCACTGTTATTTGGATGCAGTCTGCTGGGAGTTAATGGTTTAATTAGAGCTGCAAATGGCTACTGGAGATAATACAATTGTCTAAACCAAGCGTGTCTTCAGCCACTTGATTTATAACAAGCAATGACAAAGCCAACAGTTTGGACCTGAGGTATTAGATAGGCATTTGCCAGATAATGTCATCATATGCCCAGGTTATCACTCTAATTTCCAGCTGTTGGGACCTCCTGACCATTATGCCAGTGCTTAGCACATGCCTATCCCATTCCTACACAAAAGCCCAAACTGCTGGCGTTGCCAATGCATGTTCTTTATCAGTGCTTGGGAGTTTATAGTCTAAAGACTGAAGTGGAAGCAGTCAAAACATCAATAACATGCAGAAAAATTCACTGATTTAATACAAAGTTGAACTGCAGGGTATAGCCACCTTTCATTGCCATCTGTCTGATCCCCTATAATTAATGAAACATGGCTCCTTGCCTCTTCTCTCCCCCAGGTTGCTTTGGAATGAACGCTCACCATTTCGGAACCACATATATTTTCTACATTGTATGATTGTGCGTCACTTTGCACTACACACATTTCCAATACTACAATACTCTCTTGGACTGATTCAAAAAGAATAAGCTGCTCAAAAAAGCATAGAGAAGGCACTTTTTTCCAGGTGCATGTTTCTAAGAAATGCGCAGGCCACTGTATTCACAAAATGTGATGGGCATGGCTTGTCGAGAGACGTGCCTGGCATCTGACCTGGGCACTCACAGTACGGCCTCGTAAAGGAAGAACACATCGCCAAATGATGCCAGTGATATACAAACCAGTCTTGACCCCACCCCAGTCAAGACCGAGTTGCAATGCCACGTCCCACATTGTGGCACAGCAAACACGTCGCCTACATCTTGTCATACCTGTACTACGTTCGTTGGGCATGAACGTGTGTGACCTAACACTTCTTAACCACCGTGAAATAACTTTTATAGCATTCCTTTCCATTATGTCTAGCATGCCTGTGGCAGTACAGAAGGTGGACAACATCTGCCAATCATCTTTGCCCCGCCCCCAAAGGAAGCAGTTCAGACAGAACTGCTAGGACACATGTATTCTGCACAGGGATGGAGGCAACTCCCAAACGTATCGGCCTTCTTGGGTGCATGTTCCGTAGTTCTGATCTTTGGGAATTTAGAACAGTTTGGCACTTTCTGAATTCAGAGCATTTCTCTCTATTCAGGACACTTAGAATTTCTCAAATTTGAATTTAGAGATCTACTCCACTTTTGAAATGCGTGGAATCTCCCAGTTCTGAATACTAGACATTTACCACAGTTTTTGTGAAAACATATCACAGTTGTGTGGACTAATGCCTTTCTGAATTGGGCTAGTCGCTCTGCATTGGACTAGCAAACAGAGGGTGTGTGATCCTCGGGCAGCCAGCCGCATCGTGCTGCTCCACACGAACGAGTGCAAGGGCCCATTAAGTGGTCTCCAAGCCTGTTTCAGAATCTTTCCTGTGCTACCGAAGGCATTTAAAAGAACTCCTGCCAAGAGGTCAGCCAAGTGGCCATTCAGTTTAGGAGGAATTGAGAAAGGCAGCGGAGGGAATGGGCCGGAACATGACATGGTCCCTCCAGAAAAACATGCTGCCCTCTCCCCAGGCTTACCCACAACATTCACAGATTATCGAGCAGAGGAGTATGCAGTGTGCTAGATGAAGGATGGGTTGCTTCTGCAAGTGTGTGAAAATAGCGAGACCTATGGGTGAGCAACACAGGTTTCAACACGCACTTTCAGGGCCCGATTCTCATCTTGGCGCAGTGAGCGTGCTAAATAGCACGACTCACTGCGCCATTTCTTGACGCCCAGGCACCACTGCTATTCTCATGTGGGCCTGGGCGTCTTCGCAAAGCATGACTTTCGCTGTAATCCGACTGTTTCTAATGGAAACAGGCGGATTGCAGAATTTCGGCAGCATTTTCGTTAAATAACGAGAGAATCGTTATTCTACAAAAATGCTGCCGAGAACACATTTCCTATACCCCAAAGTGAGCAGCTTCAACATTGCAAGATGTTGAAGCTGCTTACTTTGGTGTATAGGAAAGTGTTCATAAACACCCGTGTGTTGTATATGAACACTTTCATGTACACCAAAGCAAGCAGCTTCAACGTTTTACTGCTTGCTTTGGTGTACATGAAAGTATCCATATACAACACGGGTGTATGGACACTTCCATTTACACCAAACAAGGCTTTTTGTGGCACTCCTCCAGGTTAACGGCACCAAAAGGGTACCGTAAATGTGCGCTAGTTTAGCGCACATATTAAACTGGAGGAGGGCCACAAGAATAGGCTTCCAAAAGGCCAGTTTACGAATGTGGCGGTTGCTAGGTTGGTTTCCAACCCATCCCAGCGACCGCCACATATATTCCGAAATTGGCGCATTTCTTCCGACTTCGGAGGAATGCACCAACTTCAGAATAGGTCTTAAGTACTGAAAAGGTCATTAAGCCTTTTAGCGCCCTTTTCGATACTTAACACCAACTTGAAAATCGGGTCCTCAGTAGACTCAGCATAGACAACTGATTAGAGACACTGCCTAAACATCACATGCTTGTAGCAGATGTCCAGACTGGTATATAAGTCCTGCAATGTAAAGACATGTTTTCCTTAGGGTGAATAGAGTGACCAATGAAAACTGCAGACCCCAACTTCTATTATTCTCTCAAAAGGGGTTTGTTACTGAATCACAATAAGCCAGTGCCCGTATTGCAACCCCTTTCTTGAACCTTAATCATTCATCCTAAATTCAACCATGCGTACATCCTTGATCATGTTCTTAAACAACGTACTCATTTGCTCCATCAGAATGTAAAGGTGTGCTCTTAAACTGTGACATTTTTTCTGAAAGTGGCTGTGAAAGTTCGTAGCTTTAGCGAGGTGTTGCTCAGACAAATGTGTTTTTGCTTTAACAGTTTAGAGAAGTTTCGAAAGCTGTGCGCACTCTTTGCTGGGAAAGCAAAAGTTAGGGTAGCGGGATTGTTAATTAGCCAAAGAATCTTTCCGCCTTTATTTAGGCACCTACCTACGTAACTTCCAATTTTGACAGGTTATTTGAAACTTCAAGGTTAATGTTTCGGTACTAGTTATGTTTTGCATTTGAAGACTCACTGTCATGTCTGCACATATCAGGTAACTTCGATTAATATCCTTGTTTCAGGTTTTAAAAAGTTATATAACTTGCTAATGTTCGAGATATGCACAAACTTTGACATGCCGTCATATTTGCTTTTACGTGCTCGTTCATGTGTGGATCTTAGAGGAAAATAGACACACTACATTGCTCATGCTTTACTATGCTCTGTGGTCGTGGTTATCTCCTTGACATATTTGAGCGCAGCACACACATGAAGATTCGGAAATTGCTTTGACATTATGTCTTTGTCACTCCGTGCCTGTATTTGCAAGTCTGGTGATTTTTATTGTTATTAATGTGATAAGTATTGCTTTCACGATATACAATAGGTGTTTTTTTAAATGTTATCCTGAATGTTTAAGGAAATACCTATGTATCTGCAGGCCTCATTGAGTTCTGGTCTGTCACGGCATCTGTCAACAATGTTCCAGCTCTATGACCATCCAGTTTTTTGAGTTGACGAAAGTTTTTAGTTGAATGCTCATCATTATAAAGTGTTTACACTATTGTAATTGGTTGTGTCTAAGATAGTCGCATGGCAAACAGATCTCGCCAGTCCACTAATGCTTACTTTCTGTGAGTGGGTTTGAGTTGAGGATGTTGAATGAGGTTTGGGATTGTATGAGCGCTTGTTTGACTTTAATGGTACGTGATCATTCAAATGGAATGTTTGGGCATTGCATGTGATTTCAGTGACCTTGGCGTGATGGACTGTTGAGGTTCCTTAAATTTAGCCTTGTACTTGTAGGCATATATCCTTTCGGTTTGGAATGGGAGCTGGGGCTAGTAAATCCTGTGGAGTTATTAGGACATAACCCCTAGGCATTGGTTTAGACTTGAGCTTGAGTTGTGGTTAATTGATTCAGGGGGTCCAGATCTACTTGTGGCGGAGGCGGGGCTGGGATTTGAGTGACGTGTTCTTAGTCAACTGTGAATATTAGATGCTGTTTGGAATGTTCTGTCAAGGGATGAGGATTAAAATCAGTTTGACATTGTTTGGGAGGTGTCAGGAACGTTTTAGGTTTCTTTGTTAATTCTGTTGACAATGTTTCTTTGAGTTCTATAGGGATTGGGAGGGGTCCTGGGACTTGGGTTTTGTTGGATGTTTTTTTTCTTGTTCTGTTGGGTTGCTCTGGCTTCACGGCCACAACTTTTTCATAAGGGGGTGGTATTTTTTCTATTTTGTATATTGTTGAGATTAGTATTCTGTTGTGGCAGAAAATGACGGGAAAGGCGATTGGGATTCCTAGTGGGGACTTGAGTGTGGTATTTTGGAATGTAAATGGGATTAACAATCATATTAAAAGAAAGAACATTTTTAACTGTTCAGACGACATGAAAGCTGATATTTGCTTTTTACAAGAAACCCACATATTGGATGAAGGGATTAAAGGACTGGAGAAGGAATGGATTGGACATGCTTTTGGGTCGTCTTTTACTTCCAGATCCAGGGGGGTTGCTATACTTACCCGTAAGAAGATTCCATTGAAAATATTGAAGGAGTGCTCAGATAAGGAAGGACGGTTGGCTGCTATGTTGGTGGAGATTCAGGGGAAACGTGTAGTTCTTTGCAATCTATATGCCCCCACTGTGGATGATGGTTCTTTTTTAGATATGTTTCTCAGATGATTCAGAACCTAGAGTCGCCAAATATTCTACTTGGGGGGGATTTTAATGCAATTTTGGACCCCAATATGGATAGGAGTAGATCCAGATGGGGCGAGAACATTGATCCACATCAGCTTGCTCTGAAAGCCCTTATGGAAGAACATAATCTAAATGATAACTGGAGATTGGAGAACCCTAATGCACGTGAATATACTTTCTTTTCTGGGGCACATGGTACATATTCGAGGCTGGATATGATATTCACTGGTGGGGTGTTCACGGAGAATCACCTTTCTAGTTATATCGGAAATATTTTATTGGCCGATCATGCTCCGATCAGCATGCATCTAAAAACAAAGTTTGATAAGTGTAGGTCATTTGCTTGGAAAATTAACACCTCAATATTGTCTGACGGAGATATACTTGAAAGAATTGTTTCTGATGCGAATCATTTTGTAATTGAGAATCGTTTAGATGAGATAAGTTTACAGAATGTGTCGGAGGCATTTAAATGCACAATGCGGAGGGTTGCTACTGGGCCTGTCGTGCGGGAAAAGGAAAAAAGATGAGGCAACTAGATTGGATCTTGATTTGAGAATAAGAGATCTACCTAGAGTTTTGATGATCGATCAGACGGACTCCACAAATATAACAGAACTACGGAAACTGAAAAGAGAGATGGATAACATCCTCTCTGAAAAGCGGAATGTGCCTTATTTTATTCAAAGTGTACCTATTATGATTGGGGTGAGAAATGTGATAGATGGCTGGTAAATAATTTAAGGAAAAGGAATTCGGATGCAGCAATTAGTTCAATCTTGGATACTGGCAGTAAGATTACATTTAATCCGAAACGGATTAATGAGATATTTAGACAGTTATATTTGGACCTGTATCGTAATGAGTCAGACATCTCGGGTAGAGGGAGGGATTTTTTTTCACAATCTTAATATCCCAAGGCTTTCAGATGCAGATAGCTTGACCCGTGGAGAAGACTTGACGGTAGATGAACTGAGAGCCACAATTCAAAAACAAAACTCTGGTCGGTTTCTGGGGTCTAAGGGGCTTCCAGTTGAATTTTACAGAATTCTGCCAGATTCCACACTTGAATTATTGAAGGATGTGTATTTGGCATCTAGAAGAGACGGCATGTTACAGTACTAGACATGCATCAATTTCAGTGTTTCTTAAAAAAGGGAAGGAGGAAAATTTAACATCTAGTTACCACCCCATCAGTCTTAATAATACGAATAATAACATTCTATCCAAGGTCCTTTCCCTGAGGATTGAGACATTTCTGCCAGCTTTAATCCATGATGATCAATCTGTTTTTATCAAGAACAGGTGTACCTCTAGCAATATCCGCAAATTGCTACTGACTATGGGTCAGGCGTTGAATTCAGATAACGATATTGCTGTCCTCTCTCGATGCCGAAAGGCGTTTCATTGAGTACACTGGGAGTATTTATATTCGGTTTTACGGGAGATGAATATAAATAGGGACTATAACTCATGGATTGAGTTATTGTATACGAAGCCCACCGCGGATGTGAAAACTAATGGCTTAATTTCAGAACCTTTTCATCTAGAAAGGGGTACCAGGCAGGAGTGTCTGCTTTCGCCACTTTCATTTATCATCTCCATTGAGCCGCTGGCAATTGCACTTAGGAGCGATATGGAGGTATGTGGTGTGAATTGTTGGGGTGTTATGCAGAAAGTGTGGTTTTATGCGGACGATCTTTTGCTTGTTTTACAAGATTTGAGTAATTCACTTCCCACTTTAATGCAACTTTTGATGAGGTTCTATGAAACCGCAGATTAAAAAATTAACTGGATAAAATCTGAAGTATTGCCTCTCAAATTTTCATGCAATAAGACATTGAACTTGTCCCTGGGTTTCTGGCGGTGTGAAACGAAAATGTGTTACTTAGGTGTCTAGTTGACACCATAGGTGGAGGACATGGTAGATGTGAATTTGAAGGAGGTTTGTAAAGGGTTTAAGGTGGATTCGGAGAGATGGCCATTATTGAATTTGTGTCTATGGGGTAAGGTGAATACTCTCAAGATGATTTCAGCCGCTAAGGTAAATTATATTCGTAGCATGTTGCCTCTGAAGGTCAGACCACACTGTTGGATGGATTTGGAGCATTCAATGCAGGAGTTTCTTTGGGATCGCAAGCCTCTCATGCTTAAAATTTGGAAATGTCAGTTACCAGTGAATCGTGGTGGGTTAGGAGTTCCTAATTTTCAAGCCTACCACATGGCGTTTTCAGCCCAATCGTTTATTCAATTTTTGGATGATGATCCTGGTGTTTGGTCTATTGTGAAGTCAGGCTTTTTGGGCCCACTGACCCCGAGAGCTCTTTTGACTTCTCAATCAAAGTCAGGTTGGGGGAAGTTATCTACCACTGAATTGCTCAGGGAGGCTTGGCGAAAACTGTTGGAGCTAATGGGTGTTGATGCTCTAAAATCAACTGCAGGCTTCGATTTGGTTAAATCGGAACATACGGCATAATGACGGAATGTTGTTTTGGCCAGAACGGTTCTTGGGTGGAGTGGAATTTATTGGTGATCTTGAGAGAGAGGGGAGGTGATTGTCGGCTGGAGAAGTTCAGGAGAAATAGGACATTTCAGGTTTTTCGAATGTTGATTATAGATGTCTGAAGAATGCTATTGGTAAAATTGACTGGTCAAATAAATTGGATTTGGACATTTTTCTGGCCAAACCAAAACCGGGGGAAGAAGGGCTGGCTAGTAAGTTAAATATAAGTTGATTGTTGCGAATTCAAGAATAATGATGACCTCTGTGAAGAATGGAGCAGGAGGATTGATTTCGATATTACTCAGGAAGTTTGGCAGAATGTGTGCGCGAATGTAATGTTGTGCTCACTAAATCTTGGGGAGAGGTCAAGGCAAATTAAGATCTTGAATAGAGTTTATTGGTGCCCGGAATGATTGAAGAAACATGGTATTACAGATTCCGATGAATGTTGGGGTTGTGTCCAGGAGGTCGGTACCCTTGAACATATGTTATGGAGTTGTGCTAGAGTCGGAAGTTTTCGGACGAAAGTATGTGAGATTTGTGTAGATGTATTGGGTGAGAGCATAGACTTAAATTTCAAAACAATGATCTTGGGTGACGATGAATTATTAAGTGAATTGACCCAGAGAAAATGGCTGTTCAGAGGTGCTATCGTCGGGAAAAGGCTAATCCTTAGGGGCTGGAAATCTAAAGTTGCCCCACAACTTGAAGAATGGTTTGATGAGATGCACAAGCTTGCAAAGGTTGAATTGATGATTTTCAGGAGGAATGACAATTTGGTTTCGGATGGCAAGTTTTGGGGGAAATTTACAGATGTATACAAATCTCTTGGTTCTTTTTTAGTTTTCAGCTGGTGGGGGTGGAGGGATTATATATATGTACATGTTTGTAAAGAGGTTCATCAATTGGATTTTCATAATGCTATTATGTTTCAGTTTATAATTAGTTTCATAATAATTGGATGGTTGTGTATTTAGTATTTACTTTGCTAAAATTGCAAATAAAGTTAAAAAAAACAATAAGACGTTTAAAATTTAGAATTCTGGACATACATATGTTCCCATAATGCTCTCTGCTTTTATGCAAATTGCCAGGATTGGGTTCTATGAAGAGATAGAACCCAATCTCTTGACTTGGCCTGGGACCAAGCCCCTTGGCCCACCCACTCCTTCGTCACAGCCCCACCCCTCCAAAGATGAGATGGTTCACCTAACACGTTTCCCATTTCCAGCACTGCAGACAGGCATAGCCCAACTTCAGTTAACGTAACTAACAGATAAAGGTTCAGAGACATGGCAACATGAATGGTTTGAGGTGAATGCCATGATGTATTCCCCACAAAATGGGGCGATGAGAGGTCAAAATGTGGGGGAACTAAAGGGTACAATGTTCCTCTACTTTTTGACAAAATCTGCCATCCTGATCACGCTGAGAACCATTCTTGGACGGCAGACAAGGGACACTTTTGACTTTTGCTGACGCATTACTGGGGATGCAAGCCTGGGCCCTGATTCGAAGTGGGCCCTGATGAGACTGCTCTACTTCACATCCCTGTGAGCTATCTTGCAGGCGCTGGCTTGCTGTTGTTTATTTCAGCAGCCTGCTTGGGACATAAAGCCCATTCCCAAGGTGACACATAGCTCAGCTGCGACAGTGATCTATCAGCGTTTATTCTCTGCATTTAAGCATGATTAACACGAAATTGCTGCTGACAGAGCTGTGCATATAGGTAAAGGGTGGCTTTAGTCGTTGGCATGTCCTTTAAGAGGTGTGAATCAATAGTGATTAGAAAAAAAAGGGAGGGTGTATGAAGCTGCATGTGGGGGGCAACGATTGAAAGTAATAGTGGTCGTTTAAGATGCATTTTCTTTCACTGTGTGTCTTTCAGTCTTGGCAGTACAGGTGTAAAACACAGTTGTGGGGGTGGAGTGTGAAGGTAATGCAAGACTCAGGGATTGGGTTTGTATTGCGTGGAGGGCTGTAGGAGGAGAGTCAAGGTGGGCATTGGGTCACTGAGGAGCAGAGGCAAAAACATGGGAGTTGTTACTAGAAAATGTCAACCAACTAAAGGTAAGATCCGCGAAAGTACTACTTGACCTAATTAACAGGATTGCAAAGTTGGGTGGGAATCCCTTTTTGCATCAGTCATCAGTCATCTGGTTTGACAAAAAACAAAACGAACGAAGGAAATGACTCATAAAGACAGACCTGCATTGGAACAATTCATTTCTAAGGCCAACAGTTTTATAGGTCTTTGACTCAGATTTCAAAATAGACTATTTCTTGCTGTCAAGCAGTCTGATAGAGCAAAGGAGTGATGTGGATACAGGTAATACTCTCTTATCAGACCATATATCTTTGTGATGATGCTGGATGGAGAGCTTGCAAACAGGATGATCTGGCCGATGAACTCTTTGATGATGAAAAACGTGGGTCTGACGAGGAAGATGAAAGAGTTTACAGCAGATAAACATCTTGCGCAGTTAATCATGAAAACATACCTTGGCTGTCCTTGAAAGTATATCCTAGATGTATGATAATCGGTTATGCTGCAGGAAACAAAAACAGAAAGAACAAAGAACTGACCTGTAAAGAGAATGAGCTGAAAGGGCTAGAGCAGGACTATGGAAATTAGAGCAAAATTTCGTATACAAAACAGAAGCAAGTCAATTGCAGATATGAAATTAACATTACACATACTAGGTAGGCAGAGAAGCGCATGTTCTTCCTGAAACATCAGGAATTGGGGTAATGAGGACAATTACAAATGCCTTCTTTGCTTTGGAATAAGAAAGGGAAATGACCAGCATGAGGACATAGCAGAAGAATGCAGATGTCTTATGAAACTTTCTTCATACAGGGACATGCACTGACAAAATGTACATATTTTTGAACAATTTAACAATACGTAGACGCGAAGAAGATGATAGGGATTCACTGGATGAACCTAATGAAGAGAAGAAGCTAGAAAAGTAATCAGGTATGTGTGAAAAAGGGAAATCCTGGCAATGGGTGACTTTCAGGTGGACCTCTTTTAAATGTACAAGGATGTCATTGCACCGATTTCACATCCGATGTGCATGAAAATGGAGATGTTTCACCCTGCACTAAAATGTGACTTATCAATGTTATCCTAAAATCGAGGAGAGTCACAGAGAAGTGCAAGAGCTATGGACCCATCTCAATAATAAACATATCAAGATTGTTTTGACAGGAACCAGGTAGAAGGTACTGAGGTATATCAGGCACAAAACCACACACAAATGTCAGATAAATAATACGCATTAGCGGTAAGAATGTCAGGTTGCCTTATACACCCAGTGCTCTTACAAGACAAGTCCTTCATCTGGGAAAAATAGCCCTTACATCCCACCTTTGCAAGTGGGTGAGGAGTAGATGGGTGGAGGGAGAAAAGGAGGTACAGGGACCTACCATCTGTTAAGAAAATAGAAATACAAATACAATTAAACCAAACAAAACATATAAAATACAATGCAACATCATTGGTTTAATTTTCTTTGTGTGAAAAGGAGCAAACTATGTCAATAAAGAGGTTATAAAAAAGAAAATTCACATACATTTTCACATAAAGCTGGAAGAACAACAGAGCATATTGCTCGAGGATGTACCAAAGGTAAATATTTGTTTGCAACACATGTTAATACAACAGGAAGTCTTCCGAGGACTCCACCCAGACCCGCAAACAATTACAAAATGAATCTTCGAACCACTGGCTTCTGTTGGAGATGTTATGACAGTAGAGAATCAACACTGTATGATGCTCGAAAATAGCAGGGGTATAGTTGGGCATTTTTGAATGGATTAGTCTCATAGCCTAATCGACAAACAAGAAGCAACAGCAAAATTGCTTAATGACCTCCCCCACTAGTCCAAAGGGAGCCACACACTGTTGATTGGTGAAACAGACTTGCTCGTTGGGTTAGCCAATAGCTCAAAACTGTTGTTAGTCGAAAAGCACACAAAGAGAGCAAAAGTGCTTGAACGTTATGGGCGAATTGGCGATGATGGAAAGGGGCACTTTCATGGAGCGAGATAGAGAAGATTGTATCAAGGAGATAGGACATGATTGCCTGGAAATATTCAGAGAATTACCCGTCGCCCTTTTATGGAAGTCGGGGGTTATCTGTGGTGTTTTAGTTATGCATACTAGCTTGTGGTTAGTTGTGTACGTGAAGATGCTATACAAGGATAAAGGAAGCTTGCAACCATGAACCTGTATAAAATTCAATAGAAATATTATCTTAAAAAAGGAACAGGTAACGGGTGACTGGTAATAGGTAAAGGTGACTGGTTAGGACGAAGCAAGTGGGGGAGTAGGTATGAGGGAGAATATAGAGCCTTTTGCTCGACCTTAGTTCCCACAACCAAATTCAGTATCCTACAAGTACAAAGGTAAACCAAGACTCCTTGAGTCACACGTTCTTCTCTAGTAGATAAGCTAGCCCGAGCTCAGGGAATACCCTGCCACAGGTACACAACAGGTTATGATGTTCGGAAATAAATAGTACCGATGGGTTACTTTGAGGGACCCTCTGGTGCTGTTGTGAAATTCTCCCTCTCCATAAGGAACTCTCCTGGTTAAGGTCATCACATAGGTCGGCAGGGCTGGGATCAGGTGAACTGGCAACAGCATCTTTAATGGTTATGGGGATTTCTTTGGCACTTCAGTTTCCATGGAAATGTTGTTCAAACCCTTCAGATTTCTTCTTAGCTGTTCAGTGGTGGAGGTTCTGGCCTGAAATCCCCATGGCAAGTTTCAGGTAAGCACAGGATGGCAGAACCTGGGCCGTCCTGCAGTGGCTATATGCATGATTCTCAGCAGGGTGCACAGAGACACACTAAGGTTCTAAGTCCTCATACTACCCTTTTGGATCTAAGATAGCAGCCAAGTCTGGATCTGCTTGCTTTTCAAGAGCAGGTGTGGTGCTCACAAACAACAAACAGGCTTCTGGGCAGTTCAGCAGTTGCCAAGAGCAACCCTAGTCCCACTGCAGTGTGCATAGATTCCCCTCTCTCGTGAGACTTGGCTGGTTCAGAGGGAAGGATTCCAGAACCGGTAGCTCTTGCAGGGAAAGTTAGCCCAGCAACTGAATCCTGGACATCCTCCAGGCTGAACCTAGTTTCTTCTGAGCCCTTCAGTACTTCAGTAATCCATTGATGCAAGGATGAACCGAGACGCACAGACGATTCAGAGGAAGGGGTGCATTGCTTGATATTTTAAATATAGACAGAGTCCTAAACCAGCCACCCTAACTAACTATGTTAATTAAGAGAAGTATAATAACGTGCCAGGAACCAAGCAGGAGACATGAGTTAGTGAAGAACCTTCCATTATTGGTAGTACAGAGTTCAAGAGGGAAAGGAGTTCTCAGGTAAGTATGTACACAAAATAGAAACCCACTGGTGCATCCAAGCATATACCCACTAATGCATGCATGATACATTCTGCATGACCTCCCACAGTCAGAGTGATACACAACCTTAAGCCTGTCACCTGTCGGGATAAATACAGCAAAGGATACTGACCTAAAATAAAGTGAACTGAGAAAGGCCTTTCTGAAAGTCTGAGAAAGGCACCATTCACAAATGATGTCATTGTTTGAAGATTTCTGCCTCCTGCTCGCTGTCCAGGGGAAAAGCATTTCTCTGTTGAAATGCAAAATGCAAATGCACCCGTGGGTTTAGTAACATTTTTTAACAGTGTAAAAGTGTGCAACCATTTCTAAGGTCTTTTAATTAAATTAAGAGACTGGCTTATCAGTGCTGACTACAAAGTGCAGAAATGTGGAGTGCATTTATATCACAAAGAATTCCGCAGGCTCAGAATGTTTATTGGAGAACATGACACAAACATACAATCCTAGATTTCATCACCGGTGGCTCCTGGATTCTCAGTATACAAGGAAAATCCACTTGCATGTTACAAACATGTCATTTGTTTTCAATGATTGTGTTTTGCATATCTTTCATTTGAACTAAATAATGTAAGCAGTCCCACAGAACAAATATAATTTAACTCTGTATCACAGGCACTTCACTCGAAGGATTAGCGCCAAACTCACACTACAAGACAAAAACTAACACCCACCATTCTCTGTGGTCACTAAAACTGTGAACGGAAAGGTAGAGAGTCAAACAGAAATGGTGCCACGGCTCACTGAATGTACACAAATATCAAAATACAGAATGAAGACGCATACAATAATAGGTGGCACAGGACATGGTACACTTAGGATCTACCCACAACAAACTGGATCAAACAGGACACTACAAGGAAGATGGTGAGGGAACAGAGGAAACCCGCATAGGTTTCCCAGATTCCTACCCTTTACACCAAATGAAAACAGCAAATTGCGTGCCTGCCTGGTGATCAGGTGGAAGGCACAGCATCCCCCCTCCAAAAAAGAATGGATCGGGGTAGCCACTAATATATGTACAATGGAGAGAATCACTGCTGTCCTTCATGAAAGATCTGCCCAACATGAAGTACTCTGGAGTGCCTTTTCAGATTCGGACGCCCCCCTAACCCGGAAAGGAACCCTACTTAAGAGCGAAAATTGTTGTAAACGAAACCAGGAATGGTCTTGATTTCGTTCAGCAGTTGCAACCTGATACTATGCCAAAATATGTTATTTGTTCTTTTTGCAAAAAAACAATAAAATCCAAATTAAAAAAAAAAAACAGCAAATTGTGTGGATGTTGGCAGAGGGAACCGATAATGGTCACCCTATAAAATAGTGAACTACATAGTAGATCTCTACCCTCAGCACCTGTATGAAAAGAATATAAAACTATGATAGATGACAGAGCAAACCGAAAATGGTCACCCACTGCACTCCCACCCGACATGTGAGCCAGGTGGACAAGCCTCCTTCAATTGACAACAGTAGCGTAACAACCATTCCTCATAGAACCCAAGAGGAGGGGCCATTCCAGAGACGTCATTTGGGGGTCGCCAGAGGTCGCAAGTGCGACCTCTGAGGTCCCCCTTGTGACCTCTAAAAAAAAAAAGAAAATATTATTTGTATTTGTTATTTTTTTGCAATGCAAGCTCCTGGGCTGTGGCCAACACCATGTGGCTCTTTCATTCTGGAGTGGCTAGCTTTCTTGTTCAGGCCCCTTAAAAAAGAAGAAAAATAAGAATATGAGGGCCACAAGTCTAACACTTTCAGCACTGAACCTAAATAAGAAAGAATAGGAATGTCAAAAAATGTGTCTTTCTGGAATTCTATACAATAATTGCTAGACTCATTAAAGGTTTGTTTCAGGCACACTTCAGGGGGTGAGTCACTGATTTAGTCTGTTCTCAAACGCCTCAACTCCGCCTTTCATCCTTCTGAGGTTGTTAAATGGGTAGCAACACAGGTTGGGTGATATTGGGTGTATATTTCTTCTATGTAAATCGCTTAAGTGTAAGTGCTATATAATTTGGTAATATGGCCCTATACACACTGATTTTAACGATACATATGGTGATCCATTCAGGTAGGAAATGTACATCTCATTACAGTGATATCGTAACCATATTTTTCATAGTGTACAATGCTATGTGATGCCACTTCCTGTTTTGTCAACGGGTGAAAGGTCGTGTTCCATCGTTTCCCGCGATAACACTTTGGGGTGGGGTCAAATGGCATCACTTCCTGTGATGTCACCAGGGGTCAAGGGTCGTGTGATGTCACTTCCGCTACCCCTGGCATTTTGGTGAAATGACGTCCCTGGGCCATTCACCCCCTAGCATGTAGCCACACCCACATGCACATAGCATGCTGCCTAATCTGGGCAAACACCTTACCCAGGCTAAATAAGTAAAAATGCTCACTGTGCCAAACAGACAGACCACTGCCATGGCATACGTACCTGCACTCACACGCATAGCATGTTTATACTCTGGGTATAGGCTCTACGAACATATCCGCACACGGACCGGCATCTTCCGCGGTGAGCCGTCCCTCCCCGACTTGATATTTTAAAAGCGGCGAAGATTCCAGAGCATGACAATAGCTTGTTGCTTTTCGTGGGAAGTATAAATTCTCTCCTTCCAACCACACGGATATTCGTGGGGACCCCTATAACTAGGTGGGATTCCCTGGCACGTTACAACCAGTTACCTAGACATCGACACATTAACCCTTAAGTGTCTGTCCAGCCCTGATGAATGTGGCCCTTGTGCCACTGAAACCGGTAGGCTTCAAATATCAGGAAGAGTCCCAGACGAGTAAAACAATGAATTCAAAACCCACCTGGGCCTCCTGATTCAGGACTCCCCATCAAAAAGATGGGAATCATTTAATAACCTCTAACCTGGATTCTGAAAACTAGTTATGAGAAAGATCAGAACAGAAGAGGAATACGGGAGATTCAATAGAAATATGTTGCTCTGTACCTCCTTTTTGTACCCTGTGGACAGAGAAATCAAATAAAATGACTATTTTTTCATCTATGAAGCAGCCTTTTTTGAAGTAATCCCAAGTACCTCTCTAGAGGGCGAACTAAAAACAAAAGTTAAAATATTTTGTGAAAATATCCCCACAGAATTAATCAACCTCAGTTCTCTATTGTGTGAATGTATGAGCCCCTTTTCCTTGGTCCTTTTGTGTCAAGAGAGGACATCACTGCACCCACAGCTGAGCCGAAGTGGACATCACCACTGCAGATTGTACCAGGCCACACATGCCATACTGCATGTTCGTAAATCAGGGATAACCACAAATATTTAGCTATGAATATGACTAAATACAGAAACCCACTGTTTCCATCTGACTATAGCTTCTCTTCCATCACTCTTGAAACACACCCAACCATGCACTCTTCATGCATTCTGCATTCCACCTGCCATGAGCTCAGCCAGTCACAGTGATACACAGCCTTCAGCCAGTCACCAGAATAGCTAATGGACAATATCCTAAACTTAGTACCCTCCTCCCAGCAATCCTCAATATTTTCCTACAAACTCTCTTCCTGCCGCCCACCCATATTTGGTACTTAGTGACCAGAATTCCATATTTATGTCTCACACCTTAAGCTTTTTGATGCTTGTCAGGAGCCAAACCTCTTTTGTGAAGGCTGCCTAAATTCCTCCCCTTTCAAATGTACACCTTAGGTTGGGCCCTGTGAATAAGCTCACTGTTAGGACTTGCAAACGATTTCAGCTTGAAAAGTGGCATTGACTACACGGGTTAGTATGGCCAGAGCATTACATTCACTATGGTCCTTGCCTTAAAAAATGAAATGTGTGACCTTTGCACTGGCTATGTGCT
Organism: Ambystoma mexicanum; assembly: GCF_040938575.1. Classification (NCBI taxonomy): domain Eukaryota; kingdom Metazoa; phylum Chordata; class Amphibia; order Caudata; family Ambystomatidae; genus Ambystoma; species Ambystoma mexicanum. Next base: position 838,388,674 of record NC_090923.1, read on the forward strand.
ACTTGCAGTGCATACCTCTAATGGTTGCTTATCAACCAGGAGCTTGCGCTCACACGGGTCCTGTACCAACTAGTTCTGGAGGAGCATGTTGCCATACACCTGTAATGCCATGCCCGAGCCTACAAGCCACAGGAGCTGCAGCACTGTAGTATGTGAACCTATTCAAAGGTAAGTTCAATGTTAACAAAAAATGTTTTTTCTGTTATGTGGGTGTTAATGTATTACAATGTGTGTACGGTTTGGTGTATTGGTGGCATATGTATGTGTTTGTGTGAGTGGGTCTGTGAATCTGACTGACTGGGCAAGGGCAGATAAATTGATTTATGTGTTGGGTATGATGGATTTGGGGTAAGGGTAGCATGCATGTTTGAATATATTTGATTAGGTGTAAGGTTTGGAATATGTGTTTGTGTGAGTGCGTCTGTGCATCTGTCTGGCAGACTGACTGTGTGCGCTGCAATGACTGACTGTGCTTGCATGGACCGAGCGATGACTCTATGGCCCTCATTCTGAGTCGGGTGGTAGGGGATACCGGGCACCGGTTAGGAGACCCGGGCCGGTTATCCCCTACCGCCCGATTCTGAGGTCCCCTAACAGGAATCGTAAGGGACGTGTGGTTGGACCTATGGGGGCTCAAATGGGAATGGCGAATGGTTTATTCAATGGGGATTTACCGGTCCCTCCAGGGTCGGAATGGACCAGTAAGTCCCCATTTAACAACACCGGAGGCGGTACTGGTATGGGAGGCAGCCATGGAGCTAATTGCTCCATGGCTACCATCATACTCGGAATGAGGGCCAATGTTTTGGGAATGGGTGTGTGGGATGAGGAGAGGAGTAGGTGAACATCATTCACAGTGACCATTACTGCCTTAGGCTGTGGCTGCAGCATAATGAAAGCGATTTACGGTGCCCATGACTGCCATAGATTGTGGCTGCAGCTTGATGAAAGTGATTTACAGTGACCATAATTGGCATAGATTGTGGTAGCAGCTCCATGACAGCGATTTACAATGACCATACTGACTTAGATTGTCACTGCAGCTTTATGAAAGTGATTTACAGTAGTGACCATACTGGCACAGAATTATCACAGCCACATGAAAGTGATTTACAGTTTATTTATGTATATAAAATGTATAAAGCACAAGTAAGGCCAATGGGCATCTAGGCCATAGTTGACCAGTAGTGACCAGACTGGCATAGCGTGTTGCTGTAGCTTCATGAAAGTGATTTACAGTGACCATACTGCCATAAATTGTGGGTGCAGCTTCATGAAATTGGGTTATTTACAGTGACCATAGTGGTATAGATTGTGGCCATAGCTTCATGAATGTGATTTTCAGCGGCAATGCTTGCATATATGGTGGGAGCAGCTGCATGAAAGTTAATTGCAAAGGCAACACTGGTTGTATGTTGTGGACATCATGAACATGTTGTAAAATGCATTAGGTGCAGGGAACCTAGTAGATTTTATATGTTATACAGTGGAGTACAAATTGCATTGCTTCTTACCCTATTTTTTCAAAAGATCTTCTCTAAAATGCACTATTTTGAAACATAATTTTAAATCCTGCCTCTCCCAAACCTCCCTGTATCATCTAGTGTTCTCTTGCTACACTTGGTCGCTCGCACTAATTCGTAGACGGTGCTAACGCCGCTCCAACAAAAATACTCACCTGTCTTTTACAATGCCTGGGGCCCATAAGAAGACACTGGCCCTACTGTCACCAAACGTTGCAGCCACCTCTGACATGTGCATAATATTACCAGCCAGGCACAGAGGTGACTTGAACATTTGGGCCCGGGGGAGCAGGCACCACACCCTTGTGTCTATGCTAGGTCAAAGATGTAAGGTTCAATTCAAAAGCATAGTTAGATCTTTCATCTAGAGCAATACACGGCGTACCTCTGCAGCAGCATGATCATCATGCACTTTGCTCATGATGGTGGGTCATGCTGGCCTGGGTGTCTGTGGAGCAGGCTGTTTGTTGCGGAGATTGGGGGAGCCCCTCTGTGTTACACCACAGATAGTACCTAAACTACAACATTGCTTACTCTTATGACCTAGTGGTTATATGTACTTATAGATTAAACTTGTCAAAGGCACACATATTACCCCTTTGATCACACCTTTCCTTAAATGTGCCCAACATTTTTGATATCTGGGGAAAACTGCAAGTTTCTAAATATATAAAACGTCTTGGTATTCTTTAAATGTACCTCTCATTTAAATTGTTGTTTGTTACGAGTGTTTTATTGTTGTGTACATGTTAGCGTTTTTCCAGACATTGGGCCTCATTACAAGTCAGCCAGTCCGGATTTAATGGTGCAGGTAAACCGTACTGGCACCGTTTACCGGACCGGCTCATTCTGAGCCGTGATGCCAGAAACACCATCACTGCAAAGCAGCCCCCAGGTGTCAACGCACCAGGTAGCCCTGTGCACGTAAACAGCAGGACGACTCCCCCAATCACCGGCAATGCGCACCACCGGACACATTACGAGTAGCACGGACATGGAAACACCACCACAACCATGGCAGAAACACAGTGAACACCGTGCCGGTACAGCCGGCACCGCGGACATGGCGTTAAACAGTGGCAGGTGAGCTGAAACTGGCCCCAGGTGTGCACAATCAAGCCAGCTGCATATCATAGGCCACTGGGAGCCTACAAAAGGACCACACCCACACCCATGCCACCTTGCAACACAAACATGCTGTCAGCCACACTAGCAGCAATTGGGATAGGGAACCTGCAAGAAGCAGTGTACAAAGAAGCAGCACGGAGGCAGAGGAGGAGGCGGCTAAGGCGCAGGAGGCAAATCAGGAACCCGTGGCCATCCAAAACATCAATGTGCAGCAGGTACCACCCCGGAGGCAGCCAGCAATACCCCGCATCAGGGCCTCACCCTGGAATCTGAACCCAAGTCGGATGCATTATAAATGAAAGGAGGGAAATCAGGTATAGATGAGCATACCGGGGGGGTTTTTAACCTGCCATATATAAACCTTCAACAAAAATAAGGCCCCCACGCTATATTAGGTTGTAAGCATATGATTAGCTGGATGTTAATGGGATTCTCACACTGATGAACACAATGTAGGTTTAGAGAGTAGAAGTTCTAGGAGAATACAACCGGACTTCAACGTTAATTCTGTTAAAAACAAATTTTAATAGAAATAGAAATTTCATAAAAACACATACAAATTACCATACAAAACAATCAAAAAGTGACAAGTGCTTCACAGACAGTGTTCAGTGTTCAACATTGAAAAACCTAACTTTGTGCAAAATTTGCAAACAATCTGTCTCTTCTCTGAGATATTCCAATAGCATCAAGTGTACAAAGCGGCATGTAAACAGTTACAAATACTTGTTACATTTGCTATTTACTGAGCATTAAACCACACAATAGTTACAATTCAGAGACCATCCTTGCATCGTGTCGCTGATCCTGATGCCTCAGTCAACATGTACCTAAAGTGCATCTAGATTGGTTAGTGTTAGTTTAGATACTGCTCAGTTGTATCTATATAAACCCAACATGTTTCGTTCCTTTCGTAATTGAAGTTGGTAATAGGAACTTCTTCAGGGGAATTATTAAGCCAGGGTGAAGGGGCACCCTTCGCCCTGCTTATGGTGGTATCTAGTAGACACTTGAAGAGTTGAAAATGGCATAACAGTGCAAGGTCTCGGATCGTTTATCCCATTTGGTACTTAAATAAAGTACCAGTCCCAATTTGTTTGTGTTGAATACAGAAAAGTGGATCCAGTGTCAACCTAATAATATAACAACAAACCACAAACTGATTAGTGTGGTTGCTTAAAACTGGTACATCATATCATAATTAACTAAGTTAGATGTATGTGAATGCTTACCGTAATTCAGTGTCGGTTAAGCATAATCGGGAAACTGCACTGGATTTCTAAGTTGCGTTCAAAAGAGAACCCTGTGGACATACAAAAAATGACAGAATACTCAACCACTAAGTCACGGAATTGAGTACATGGACGCTCAATAGTATGGGTTAACAGTGTTCAAAGAGTCGCCGGTCACTAAAAAAATGTTTTAACTGAAGGTAAAGAATCATAGTGACTTACTGTGTTTATGTCTCTAAATTAACTTTGCAAGTATGAGTGGTTACAGCCATGGAGTTGGTTCATGTAGAACTTCGAAGTCACGGGTGGGTGGATCAATCTGAAATGAAATTAACGATGATCTTAGTACATAACCCTGTTATTATATTAACATTTGTCATCCAAAAAGGCATGCTGAGCATGACTAGAAGCCCAGTGATCGCCAGTGAGCTGGTGGGGGAAGATGGCATTTTATTTCTGTAACACGTCTGATGCATACATTATACTGGCTTGACAGGGCCTCAATCATATCCATCGTCACTCTCATTGAAGAGCACATCAGCAGACGCATCAGCATTCAGACTGCAACCCCCCTTGCTGAAAGTGGTTACTGTACTGCATTTCCTCGCTACCGGAACCTATCAGCACACTGTTGGGGAGCTGCATGGGCTGTCACAACCCTGTTTTTCCAGGATACTGATCCGGGTACTGGATGCGCTGCTGCGGCATGCGTCAGAGCACATTTCCCTACCCCATACCCCTGCGCAGGTCATTGACACCAAAGGGGCCTTTCATGCCATTGCCGGCATGCCCAATTGCATAGGCGCATTAGATTGCAAGCACGTGGATTTGACTGTCAGACATGCAATTGAGGCAGTGTACTGCAATCGGAAGCAATTCCACTCACTGAACGTCCAGATGGTCTGCGATGCCCAACAAGTCATCACGTATTGCTGTGCATGTTTCCCAGGGTCCACACACAACTCAATGGTCTTGCGGAATTTTACATTGCCACGCTACTTGGAACATTATGCGGACAGAGCGCATGGCTGTTGGGTGAATACAACTGCCAGTGCATGACCCCTGTGTATTGGGGGTGGGGGCAATAGTCAAGGCCCACACTGTCCCAGGCAGCTGGGCCGGCAGAACTGCCAGTGCATGACCCCTGTGTATTAGGGGGGGGCGAATAGACATCACCAATAGACAAGCACCTGAATCCACACAGCTCACCGCAGCGACTTGATCATTGCGCCATGTCACGCAAGAAGAAGCCCTGCCTATCACCATGTACACTGTAGCCATCCGGTGGTACTACATACACATGCAACATGAGGATGTGAGTGCCACCCCCCCCCGATGTACATCTGCTACTGCCATGCACACGATGGGAGCATCACGTGCTGTGCACAGTGGCCACATCTTTGTGGTGATCTGTGTCTGCCTGATGCAGATCTGCCCATCACATCACAATGCCGGAGTAGCCCACCACATCTGAACACATGTACATCACAATGATTGGAACATGTCCCTGCCTAACATCACTCCACGAATCTGAGCATCACAGAACCCAGTATGGAAATGTGATCCAAGTGTGCACAATAGATGAGTCAAACATTGGGCTACCAGAAGGGGCATCTGTGGACTGCATCTGATACAGACAGTAATACCACAAACAGTAACATGTGCCCTTACTTTCAGTCCCATGCAGGTGATGCCGGATATGCACTCACGCCTTGGCTGATGCCGCCCATACGACGGCCACAGAAAAGGCATGAGGAGCCCTACAACCAGGCACACATGCATACACGTGGCGTAATAGAGGGGACCGTTGGACTGCTGAAGGCCAGGTTCCGCTGCATGAGCAGATCAGGTAGTGCCGTACATTACAGCCCAGTGAAGACAGGGAAAATCGTGGTAGCTTGTGATATGCTGCACAACATGTGCATACGCAGGAACATTCCACTGCCCTCGGACATCGAGCCAGCAGATGAGGATGATGATGATGATGATGAAGACAGTGATGGTATGGGTGCACTACCAGGCCAGGGTGCCATTGATGGACAACATGCACGTAGAGCACTCATACACAATTTCTTCTGATGTACCACATGTGCATATTCAGCACTTCATGTTGTAGCACTACAATAAATGATTTCAATGCACACGAAATGAGAATGTCCACTCGTCATTTGCATTTGCACACCACTATATTGTTGTATTAACAGGGGAAACAGGATTGGGATTACAATGTACACCACATGTGCCCACCCACCTCCCCAACGTTCCCACCCACCAACCAGGCCCAAACGGACCAACCCCACTAAAGACCACCCCCACCTCCCCAAAGTTCCCACCCACCAACCAAGCCCAAACTGACTAACCCCACTAAAGACCACACCCCACCTCCCCAACGTTCCCACCCACCAACCAGGCCCAAACTGACTAACCCCACTAAAGGCCACCCCCACCTCCCCAACGTTCCCACCCACCAACCCGGACTCCATCACAACTTGTGGACCAACAGTTCCGCAATTTACAGCCTATTTTCGGCCTCGCTTGTGCCCATGGTTGTCCCTCCAAGAGGCACCTGCCAGCCGTGATGACCTCCTACGAGGGCTGCTGGTCACGGAACTCAAGGGTGTGCTGCTGGCGGATGCCACAGCAGGTTTGTGGCTGGCACACGGCCCATGAAAGCCTGCTGGGCAACAAGTATAGTCTCAGGAATGTTGGACATAATGTTGTTGCCCTACCTGACCGGCCATGATAAAACCATGTTTGTAGTGGCAAACCACCCGATCGCACGTGAGAGGCGGCGCACAGAGGTGGCAGTGCTTTCCCATTGCAGCATTGCCTCCTGGAACTTTTGATGAACAAGTTGTGTGAGACTGGCCTGATGCTCCTCGATGCACTGTAGGCATGTGCAGAGTTCCGGGATGGAAGGTGTGGGTGAGCGCATCAGACTGTGTAGTCCCATGTGACCAGCTGTTCTGGTGTGGTATTGCCCCCATCATTGGCATTCTCGGGTGCGTCAACACCCTGTTCTCCTGGCACACTTTCGACACCAGCTGCATCATTGTCACGGTTTGGCCCGCAGGCACTAGTGGGTGCAACGGAAGGGGCTGCAGGTGTATTTGGCATTGCCACATGCTGGACTGCAGGCGCTGTGGTTATGGTGGTGTCCATGTCATCGTGCAACGTCACCGTGGCGGATGCTTATCTGCTGGAGGAGCTGGCAGTGGCATCCTGGGATCGCCTTGTCCGACAGCCTCGTGCAGTCCCCCTTGCTGTTGGCTGTTGTGCGGAGTCCCTGTCGGTTGATGTGCCTGTGGGGGAATGTAGGGAATGCTGTCAGTCGTGTGACAGGATGTGAATAGGGCAGTCACATGTAATGCACTCCTCATACTTCGTCCACTTGCAAGTACACACATTGATGGGTGATGCACTCAGGTGTGTAGATTATGGCTTGCACACAGTTGCACGCCGTCTGCCTGTCCTGGTGGTGTTGTCGCATGGGGGTGTTGTGTGTGGTGGGGTCAATCGCGGATGTGTTGTGTGCCTCTGGGCCCTGGCTGGGGGGTCAATGGTGGATGTGTTGTGTACCTCTGGGCCCTGGCTGGGGGGGACAATGGTGGATGTGTTGTGTGCCTCTAGGCTCTGGCTCAGGGGGGGGTTGTCTTCCATAATTCGCACTTATGGCTTTGCACTCTTTGTACTTACCGACCTCGCCAGGTGTGCCAGCTCCGACCTCTGATTGACCGACTCCCTCAAACCCCTCAAAGTGCATGATGCTGCTGCATCTCTCCTCCCAGATCGGGTGCTTCAGTGGCGAATGTGGTGCCATCAGGTTACGGACACGCAGCCGCAGATCGTCCCACCGCTTGTGGCAGTCCTTCACCGTGCGCACTGTGAGGCCAACTGCTGTGCACTTCTGTACAGCAGCTGGCCAGATCTCCTTGCACTTCTGCTGTGTGCTGCGTCTTTGATCTGCAATGAACAGCAGTGCTGCATTGTCCACAATGTGCTCCACGAGCACTGTCAGTTCTGCCTCACTGAAGCGGGGTTTGTGCTGGCGGGTGCCTGGAATCCTTGATATCATCTCTGTTGTTGTTAGTCAGTAGTCACAGGAGATGTAGGCCTTGCGGTTACTGAGGATTGCAGTGGATTGTGGTTTAAGTAATGACTGCTGTTCTTTTTCCGGTTTTTGCAATCACAGCGTTTCCACCCCTCCTCCCCGCAACAACACCATCATGTTTTCCTCAATCATGCTCTGCAAACTGCCAGAGGGCCATCCAAGATAGGCCTTGAGGTCCGAGTGGATTTGGTCTGGGTACTTTCAAAAAAATCTGAACGAGAGTAGTCACAGTACCATGATTGTGTTGGAGGCAACACACTTGAACGCATACAGAAAAACCCACACAAACACACGTGCACACACACGCATCACTCTGGGATCTATTGTATTTATTTGATTTATTTAAAGTGTAAATTAAGTGAATTTGCATCTACGTGCTTCAGAATAAACTTGGTACAATAAAACCTAACAGCTAAAGTACAAAATATAGACACCAATGTACAGACAAACACAGACAATAGTGAGGATATTATCCAAATGAAATCAGATAAACTATTGTTCCACAAACAACCTTTAAACCTCTTTGTGAAAGTCAGCAAATCAGGAACTGACAAGGGGAACAGGAAGGGTGTTCTAGCAGGCAACTGCTGCCCCAGAGCAAAAACGCATCAGGATTAAGGAGCAAGAAGTTTAGTAACTTCAAGACTCAGTGACACCATACTTGCAATCTGGTGATGGATACTTCTTAGTTTCCTCAAAGCAGCTCTGAACAAACTTGTAAGATAGGCCACCTTAAAGTAAGCCAAAGGAACTCTGTGAGGGCAAGGATCAATCGGTCGAATTGCATGCCCTTTTATGTACACGATCTACCAGAGAAGTTAGGTTGGTCCGGAAAACCACACAAAAAGGTTTTGTGGTAACAAAGTGTGAGATCATCATTTCCTGTACCAAATGAGATTTTATGTATTTAAGAGCAAGTAAATAATAGATTCAAATCCTTTCCAAAACAATTGTATGGGGATGCCTGACAACGCAGGATTCAAAGTGCAAGGCAAAAGACTTCACTAATATTGAAAGTAATTAAGGTGCACCAGAAAAGAACAGGTAAGTCAGGATTATAAGAAGGAAATAAATCGTACTATGGCTTGCAAGTGTTCAATTTCAGGAAGTGAGAAGCAATTCAAACCTTAGTCACCGAAAGGCAATCCATGTGTGTCCGTCTGAGAAATGCCCACAGGTGCAACGGGCTATATTCCACAAACTGGTGCATGGGGACGCCCCTGCTCACCAGCAACTCTCTCAATGGATCCATGTACAGAATGAAGAACATGGGAGTCGGGATTAATGCTTCACATGCTCCTATCAAATAATTATTAGGGGTAGGCAAAATGATCACCGGTGAAGTGAAATCTCCCAGCAGAGTGAATTTCATCCTGATATTCCTGTTTTGGCTGAGTGTTATTTCTCAAAACCAAATTGTCCCTTTTGCATAGTTTTCACTTACAATTTGGTCAAATAGGGGACGGAAATGTTTTGTTGACTTTTTGCCAAATCGGCCCAAAAAACACAAGTGAGCTGGGAAAATGCCTGAAACATCCAATTTCATGCTGCAGAAAATGGTGAAGATTTTTCCAAGAATTCACCGATATCCCAGTGAAGAGATTTTTGGCTATTTCGCCCATCCCCAAAATACTAAACACTGCACTCGGGAGAAAGAATCTCTATCACAAGACAAAGAATGCAACTTATATGCACGTGCTGGCAACTTTAGAAAATCCTTGAATGCCCTGATAACCCTTCGCTCATATTGAGTCATCCAATGGGCACATCCATTCTCCGGGTATGCTACCCTACAAGTCAAATACTGACCACACGGATGGTTGTGCTAACAACCCAAGCAAGAAGCTGGAGGTGACGCATAACAGCAGCCTTTAATCCTGAACCTTAGGTGTTAATTTCGATCTCTCAGACAGACAAAGATAATACATAGCCACAGCCCCAAGAGCAAGGCATCTATGCATAGCAATAGAGAGCAAGGCGTCTATGCGTAGAAATAGAGAACAAGGCATCTATGCATAGCAGTAGAGAGCAAGAGCATAAAACAGGCTTTTCTTCTGAAAAGATCCTTGCAAGAGGCAGAAGCATTGAGCATGTATGTGCACGCTCACTCAAGTAGAACAACCAACTACAACTCATGAGCACAAATGATTGGGTCCCCTTGAATTCATTGCACTTTGTGTGCCGGGGCGAGGGAGGAGATGGATTGCAAGACTTGGAAATCAAAGTGAAAGCCTTGTGTTGCAATTCTCACTCATGCAGAGCGTTCCGCAACCCATTGAGCATATTTGCTTGCAGGTTATAGACGCCTGCCAGGCAGCTGGCTGATGACCTAGTGCTTCGATCGAGAATGCACACCCATGTCCGGTACAACACAGCAAGTTTCATGGGATCATCCCTTTCTGCTTGCTGATGCAAACATTGCTCTTGTCTCATAGATCAGAACTCTTCTGTTTTTCATAGATTTGAAAAATGTTTTGATGCCATTGCTCCCCACTTGGTCAGAGCATGTGGTGTTCTTCTCATCTGAACAAGATACATATTAGAATGCAGGTGATGAGTCGCACCATCTGGTTGCATGTCACACCAGCCCAGTATAAATACAGAGACAGTGTGATGAAAGTGTTGCTGCACTAAGTGGCAGCCCAAACCTAGGACCTCCTGGAAGCTGGGAGCGGCAGTTGCCAGGGGAGACAGATTAGGATAGATGGGTGAACAAAATGGACTGACTTTAGAGAGACTGAATTGTTGTTAAGAATTCGTTGAGTTACCTAACGTTACTGAATGGAGTAAGGGATTGTGCAGTAGCGGGGGCAGCTTTTTTGTGCTGGGAGGTGCGGGGGCGGGAGGCGCACTGGGCACTGGTGGCAACGCCCCTTCTGCCCCCTCCCTGGCTCCACCACTGGGATTGTGATCTTCAGTGCACGTTTCAGGTCAGGAGGTGTTTAGTCAGAGAGAGGGGCCCCAAATATTGCATTCTGATTCTGAATTAATGTCTCTGCTCAGCCAGGTGGATGCCTCCAAAGAGTGCATTGTAATGCGGCTTAGAGCCTCTGGCGACATTCAGGCTCACTGAGGACAGATGACAGATTCTAGGAAGGACCTCACTATTCCCTCGTGTCCATATTGATAGGACATAAACCAAAGAGTGTTCTCCTTTCATCCTGCGCTAAGTTTGACCTCCAAAAGAAGGCCTTAATGTGGAACCCAAATGTGTACATTCTGTGCTTCAATGTGCTTCTTCTTATCTCCAAAAGAGAATGACTTAGTCTGTGCAAAAATGCTTTTCAAATGTTACATGTTAATTCACTGAGAAGTCAGGCAAGACCTCAGGTGCAGCTTACAGTGCTCATGTTCTCCATCAGTGAAGTCCTGTGTCCTTAAGAAGGATTCATCACTGACTGGCAGACAACCCCTCAGAAAGGGCATTCACCTAGCTACATACATGTATGTACGCCGCTTACAAGCAGTGGTTCTATATGGCCAATGCATGCCATTTGCAAGTTCATAACAAACCAAAGAGTGTGTGTTATCTGGGGTGTATACTTAACAATGACTTCTATAAAATGTGAGATGTTTTATTCATTCATTTATTATTTATTAAAAATTCTAATACCATCGCGGCACATGCCCATAAGCCTCAGGGCGCGCATATACTGGTGGTACTGATTTCTCCCTTGACCCAAATAAATAAGTGGAGGCACTGTCAAATGTAATAATATGTTCCCTCAGGCAGGAGGTGAAGATGGTGAGGGGAAATAGAAAGGACATTCTAGTGGCCATTGGGCCACGCTTTATCCTATCATCATCCAGCGGCGACTGTAGGCGGGAGAGCCCTGAGAGAGTGTGGAAGTCTGTGAAGGTGCGAAAAGAAGAGACCAGGGAAGGAGGGAGACTGGAGGAGGAAGACAAACAGGGACAGGCAGAATAGGAGAGCGAAAGCAAGCAAAGCTCCCATCCAGGTGAGGACGGAAGGCCAGCTGGAACCTTCAATAGTCTAAGGACATCAATACACACTAACAGGACTGAGGAGTGATCCACAGAAGAAAGTTGCCTTGCAACATTTTACCGCTAGTCTTGGTTATATATAGTACTGTCAGATGCCCTTCCAGGCTGGGGCGTTGTTGTGTGTCTACCCATAAGTCCTGGAACGGTACCAGAACTATATGTTCTTCCAGAAACTAACAGTCTCTAAACAGCTTTACTCCCCAATCTCCATCTTTGCCAGATTCCCACCCTTCTCGATGACCTTTTCTCTGTCATTTCTTAATTTGACTAACTCTTGCTCCCTGGATGCTGACCCACCAGTAATTTATTTATTTATTTATTTATTAAATGTATATAGCGCGCAGGCAGCCCAAGGGCATTGTGGCACTGTTACTTGCAAGGAAGACTTAGTTTCAATGTGAGCAGGTTGTGCCTTGGGTTACAGTAAGGCAGTGACCTGTGATCAGATATATCACATAATACATCATACAATACAATTATGAGGGTTAGGCCATGTAATTGTTAGATGAACAGGGTCGTTTTCAGGGTTTTCCGAAAGGCGGTCAGTGAGATGTTTTATTCAGTAAGATTGCTTTCCGTCTGTGACAGTTATGTTATAAGCGTGTACATTGTCAGAAAATACACAATCACATTCCTGTGCATGTACATTTTCATAGTGGATTAGACAACTGGATTTGATTTGATGTATTTGTGATGTATGTGCTTGTTTAGTCGGCTAACAACCTAAACGTATCACAGCGCAAAGTACCATATCACATGAAACTTTTTTTTTAAAAGTAAGATATATTAAATGAAAATTGTCCTTTTCCGCAAATCAAAGAGTAAAGAGATATGGTGGACATTGTCCGCAGAATCACTCCATAATCCGGCTATCATAGACAAGTAGCGCTTCCAATAGCGCAGATCTTTGTAAAGCGAAGGATGGCCATGGCCTTAATGGCCTTGAGCGGAGAAGTCTACTTGAAGAGTGCCGTAAAGGCAGGTGTAGGCGCACGGCCACCCATGGCTTTGTGAACAAGAGTGTGTTATTTAAACATTGCAAAGGTCTTCACTGGAAGTCAGGAACGATTTGTATACTCAGGAGAAATGTGTTCAGATCTCAATCCCCCAGTGACTAGCGAGGCGGCAGCATTCTGTAATACTTGACGCTGATGAAAACTAGACTGATTTGCTCCTACAAAGTGTGCATTACATTCATTTAACTTTGCACCAATAAGAGCACGACAATAATGACACACTGAGTCAAACATTGTCTCAAAAGAATAAGGTAATCCGTTGTTTCAGTCAAAAAACGACGTGCTTGTGTCTGGTAAGAAAGAGTGCAGTCAAAATACAAAGTAAGACTGTTGTGCATGGCGGGTGGTGGTGAAACCTATTAAAGCTCTGATTTGCCTTGGTTTCAGCATGACCAGCTTTTCATTCTCCATTCTTCCACCACAATGAAGATTTTTTAAGTGTTGGAAATGTTGGCATCCCGATCATTCCCCAAAAGAAAAAATAATGTTTGTGTCATTCATGTAGTTTTGAAATGCAATGCCATGTTCAAGGAGTTGAATTGATGATCATGAGTCCATGCTCATGGTTCATGCATCTCTATCTATTTGATCCACAAATATAATGTATGCAGTGGTCGAAACATAGCTCACTTATTTGGCCCTTCAGTAGGATGCTAAGCGAGTTTCATCAGAGGCCTCAATATTGATAAAGGTGAATAAATACTGTTAACCTTTGGCCAGGTGGTAAGTATAATGTTCCGGCACATGGGGCAATACAGAAGACTGGGCCGACAATGTAGTGGCCCCAAATCATAGAACAAGTAAACTTAACATCAACCTCTGACCCTTCCACACATTCTCATGTATATATAGGAGACTTTATTGACATTATCTTCCCTTTATGCAACATATCTTTCCGTTACGTTTGTGGTTTCTTAGAGGCCAGACCCCAGAAAACTTTCCCACACACCAAACATGATAAAGCTATTTCACCAGGATAATATAATTGGTGAAATGGGAAAGCTGCTATTTGAGCCTAGGTTTCCCCATGTCTTAGTAGGGAATTTGATAGCAGGCTACATCTCCTCCCATCGTAACCCATTTTTTAGTTGTAGACGAATGAAAGAGGTGTCAAAGCAACAATAAAAATACATACGTTGAGCTGAGCCATAACTGAAACAGGGGGCCTGGCTTCTTCCTCAGAGTGAAAAATAAATTGGCATGTAAAAAGACTCATACCTGGATTCCTGCCTCCGCAGCCCACAAAACAAAACACATACCTGTCTCCCTGTCTACCGTCCCAAACCCAAACCCATACACATAAGACCCTCACTTGGCAGTCTGCCTCCCCACCAGTACGCATTATATAAATGTATACATTATAATTATTTATGGAGCAACACTATGGGCCTCATTACGAGTTTGGAGGCAGCCATGGTGCTATTAGCACCATGGCTGCCTCCAAAATCGTGTCCGGGTCCGGGGTCTGTGAATGAGGAATTACCGGGTCATTCCAACCTTGGAGGACCCAGTAATTCTTCATTCACAAAACCAATCCCCATTCCCATTCGAGCCCCCATAGGGGTCAATGGGAATGGGGATGGAGATAATAAAGAGCCCGTTGATAACGGGCCCGTTATAAGCTCCTTGGTCCCGCGAGGGAACCTCGTAATAGGAAGGAATGGGTTTGCCGGCACCGGCACCATTACCGTGCCGGTAAACCCATTTCGCCAGCATCGTAATGAGGCCATATATATTATAAAACCATCTAAGTGAGAATATCCCTATAGATAGTTACTGAAAAAAAGACACAGTGATGAAAAGTGATTTGCTCAGGAGAATATAATGTGTCAAGTGTGGAAGAGTGGATTTGAGACCGGTCTTCCCGGTTCCAAAGTTTCCAATTTAGAGAGTAGGGCAGACTTCATTTAACTTCATCTTCTCCTATTCTATCTTCAATATGAGAACCAACAAGACACTTTCTGCAAAATTGTTATTCAAGGGCAAAGCTAATACACTGTTCAATAAATATGGGTTTAAAAACAACAATCTATCTACTAGAGGGAAGGCTCTTAATCATCTGTATCCTGAAGTAAAAACATTTGAAAGTACGCACAATTGTACAATCAGATTCTTACTATAATGAAGCTCACTATAATTATTACTTTAGTCTGTACAATTGGGTCTACATTTAAAGCACCAAGTCATATGATAAAGCAGCAATGTTTGGAGGCAGATGAATGCGTCATCCATAGCTTCTGCCCCGCCCCTGATTCACTAGCCCACAGGTGAGAAACTCTACTCACGAAGGCAGGTACAAGACATAGAGACAATCTAAGTTGAAGATGGCAAGAGCAATCTAACTAACGTTGCAACATTAGTAGGTGCATGCATAAGACACAAAGCAAATATGCACTCCACATGAAGAAAACGTACACTTGGTCAAATGTGCATTTATAAATTAAAAATATTAACATAGCCACCACAAGACATGACGCACACTAACAGAACCAACGTACAAGCTGAAAGCAGCATGAATGACACACAAATATAGCTTGCTAACATAGAAACTAGAGCATAATAGGACAGCCATATTCTTTAAAATGGATGCTGCAGCATGCATTCACATAGACCAAGGTCACTAGACTTCGAGAGAACTTGAAAAGCTGAATCCACAGAAATACAGGGCTCTGCACAGCTCAGATGGAAGTTGACAATAATAGCCACGGTTAGAATGAGATGGGGAGGATGGGAACGGCAGAACAAAAGCAATTTGAGATAGCAGTTTCCAAGATGCAAGCAGGATACTCCCAACATTCAGTAAAGGTTCATAAGAATATAGCTATCCTTTGTTTACAAGGTGCACTAGAATAGCAAGCCAACAATCTCCATGAAGAATAACTCAAGAGTGTCCATGGTGGAAATAGAAAACACACACACACGTTGAATTTAGCTGAAATCCCAATAAATAGGAGTTAATTCCATTTTAGTAACAGTCCTCTAACACGTGATTTATAATTGGAATGCACTAACTATTCATTAGCAGCCAGCATAAGATAGGATGCCTGCAAGACTCCCTAAAAGTACACACTGACATAGACTGCCTTGCAAGGGCAAGTACAAAGTAATTGCCTGGTCTCTTGGCCTAAAGATGAGGGATGGTATCTTCTTTATAATAAACAAAGGAAAATCCATTGGCCTCTCTCTCCCTGCACCCTGTCTGGCTCATATCTAGATGACCTATCAAGTGTCTAACGTTGGTCAGTACAATGCCAACCTATCAAAATCTGTAGAGTCATACAGCCCATTGAATCCCAAGCCAATCAATCCCCCAACGAAGAGATCATGAAGTTCTAACTTTATCACACTAAGGGTGGTCCCAGATGAGGCCTTCAGATAAGACTCGCCCAATTAAATTCTTAACCCCTATTCAATCTATATAAAGCCACATCCATTAACCAATCTGTAATCCCTGTAGGTTTGGTGAAATTGTGATGTGTTATGACACCATATACGACACGATCAAAGTACTTAAAGAGTTGATTTGCATTTTCTCACGTAGAGCCTCAAAGTTTAAATACTTGTATGCTGTCCCTGCTTTATTTGGATGATAATAAAGCTGGGGTTTGCCTTGCACTTAGTCTCTTTCATCATCGAGTGTGCTTTAAATGAACTCCAGTACCTTTGGCACACCAGGGAAGTTTGGGCCCACCTTAACACATGGTAGCAGAGCATTAGGTTGGCTAAGCGTCGTTGGACTGACGAAATGTCCCTGCTGTGTCCCCCAAGGACTGCAGTGGCGACCCGTGGAGAGCGCGAACACACGCAAACGAGAAGGGTTGACAGGAGGCCCCTTCGAGAAAAGTCCTGTCCAGTCCCACATGCCGCCCCGTAAGGCATGATTGGTCGGAGGCTGAGAGGGGAGACTGGACACCAAAGACTTTCAGCAGATCCGTGGATGTAAGTATGACATAGGCACGGCAAAATGGGCGGAGGGAATTTTTGTATATTGGGGTTTCGTGGAGAGATGAACGAAGTGTAATAGGAAAAAAGAGTTAACTACTGACAAGGGTCAGGAAGGATCATGTGGTAAGCCTCATTACAGGGCAGAAATACAGGACAGAAAGATGGGCGTATTGTATTTTATTGGGTAATGAGTGCTGGCGCCGGCCCAGTGTTGTGAGATAGTTAAGATTTTATAGAAGTGGATTTTGTGTGTATTTGTGGAGGATGAAAAGTGGTGTTGTGGACTGAAGGGTGTGTTCCGCAGTGGCAGCAGCGAGGTGTGGCTGCTTGAACCGTGAGTAGTGTTTGTGGAGCCACTAGGAAGGATTGAGGGGCATCAAGGTGGGGCTGCTCGAAGTGTGAGAGGCATTTTGTGGTGCCGCTCAAAAGGATTGGGGGATGCAGGAGACATGGGGGGTCATTATGAGTGCGGCAGTAAGGGGTTAACGGCGCCGGTAAGGATGACGGTGCCGTTAAGCCCTTACTGCCGCATTACGAGGTCCCTTAGCAGGTCCCACTAAGGGCAACTGGTTTTAACAGCCGTCCTTAGCGGGAGCCGCTAAAGGACCAGGGAGCTAATAACGGTCCTGTTATTAATGGGCCCGTTATTAGCTCCCTCCCCATTCCCATTGAGCCCTATGGGGGCTCGAATGGGGATGGGCATCGGTATTTGGAATGGGGACTTACTGGGTCCTCCAAGGTCAGAATGACCCGGTAAGTCCCCATTCAAGGAACCCGGACCTGGACATGAGTTTGGAGGCAGTCATGGCACTAATAGCACCATGACTACCTCCAAACTCGTAATGACCCCCATGGTCTCAGAAAGAGGGACTCAGAAGCATTTTGTTGTGGAAAAACATTGTGGTAAGGGGGTTTGAAAAAGAGAAAAGTAAAGTTTGGTGAATATTGGTAAGTTGGGTTGTAAATCATTACAATGCGGAACACTCCAATGATTCATTTATGTAAATCAGTGCCCCAGTATAAGGATACAATCCTTAAATACCATACAGAATGAGTAAAAAATTGGGCGGGAAAAATGTTCATGCCCTAACCACAAAAAAGGCACTCATTCGAAGACAGTACTGCAACACATGTGCACATTTTACATGCCGCATAGAAGGGAAAACAGTTACGAAACATAGGTATACTGGAATTATGGAAAATGTATTCATAGGACATAGTAGAACCAGAAATGAAGGAATGGATGCTCAATCAGTATGACGAAGGGTGTTTGACACCCACGGCTCCTCTTCCTCTTCCCCAGAGTGAGGAGCAGTCCTCGGCTGCACAGGGATTATACCCATTACACATATTAAAAGCAGCAGGAAATACTAATCCTGCATATGCACTTCCTGCATGTAGCAGCAAAGATATTATGAGTGGAGACAAAATAAGTAAACAACGACCAGTGTCTACACATGTAAAATATGATGAGCGTCTCAAGTTGCAAGCAAGGCTGACAGAAGTTGAGGAAGAGATTGAGAAAGAGGCAGGCAAAACAACAAATTAGAGACAGCAAAAGAACCAAACGAATGGGTAGAAGGACAGATAATGCTCAAACTTGATGGAAAGGACATCGATGAGTCCAAACAAAAGGCAAAGGAAGTTAGAGAAAGATGAGAAAGAAGAAAAAAGAATGGAAGAGGAGAGAGAAAGAGAGTGTAAAAGGAGAGGGAGGGAGAAGGAGAGAAGGAAAAAAGAGGAGAGAGAGGGAGAGAGTAAAGAAAGGAGAGGCAGACAGAGAGAAGGAAATGAGATTATAAGGAGAAAGAGAAAGAGAAAAGCAGAAGAGAGACAGACCACAAGATACGGAAAGAAGTAAGAAGAGGCGCCTGAAAGAAGTTGATGAGACTATTAAGGAACATACATTTCCAGATCCAAGCAAGAGACAGGACATGGGAAGAAAAAGACAGCGAAGAAAAGAGAAGAGTGGCAAGATGAAGACAGGGAGCGAGAAAGGAGCTAAGAGAAACGCTGTAAGGACTGCCATTTGCGCAGGGATACAGGGTTGAATAAAGAGGAAGAAGGTGCTTGGAGAAGGAGGAGTCACAATGTAGACAGGAACAGAAAGGATGTTATTGGGGCAATAGACTGGAGAGTGGGACAGTCAGAGGAAGGGAGGAATATAATGAAGGAAATGATGAATGGAAGATATAAAACCAATCCCCTTAGGAAATTAGATTTTGGTGACAGAGAGGATGAAGAAAGTGATGACACCATGTCTGAAGATGAAGAAGATGAAGGGAGCGAAGGGGAGGCAGCACAAGCCCATTCCACATGTATCCAGATAGGAAGAGAGGTAAAAATGGAGGAGCCGTCAATGAGGTCAGAACCCGTTGAGTATCTACGGCTTCTGAAGGCACGCTCTGACAGTTTAGAAGGAAGGACACCATATGCGACTAGGTTGAGAAATCTACTCAGACGGAAGAGAGTTAGCATGACAGATGCAGTGACAAAGACAAGAGGCGCAGCTATGCTGGGACTGGGAACTGGGCTAAACCAATTCTCCTTATTAGAGAAAGGGGGAGGACTAGCACAATACATACCATGGCCACAGATAGATAAAAAAATTACTTGATTAATAAACTACCATTACTCACAGCTGGGGCTGGCAAGTGGATCTATGAGTTGGAAAGAATGACAGATGGGATGCCGCTAGTAGTAGGTGACATAAAAAGTCTGTTTTCTGCTATATTAGGCAAACAATCAGAAGACACTTGGAAGTGGGTGGGGTACCCTGGAGTGACTGTCCAAAACACATGACATGGCAGAGCACCTTTTAATAATTGTAGAGCAGACGTTTGGAATGCACTGAGAATACAATACCCAGACACGTCAGACATGGGTGAAATCATGACACAGAAAATGGGCCCGGGGAAGACCCTGTTGTATCATACAGGACATTCAAGAAAAATGGGGACTAGATACTAGGGAACCATAGGACAAACATATCACAATTTTCTACCACATTTTGAGTCAGGGAGCCCCAGAGGAAGTACTGTGGCAATTAAAGAAAATTGCGGGAATAGAAGCAAAACCATGGCCCGAGATACAATTGAATATCGTTCATCATTGTAGATTGAAATAAGAGAAGGACAGAAAGAAAGGTAGGGAAAGCAAAGCTGGTGCAAAAGAAATGATCAAAATTGGCAATGGAAGGGGCCATGTTGACAAACGCAGGATAAAATAATACTGTGCACAAGTGTGATGAATCCAGTGGAATCATCACGGATTCCCCAGCTGTGAGCTCCGCCCATGTGGCCAGGGGACCGCAGCCGCTACCTGATCCTGACCCTGGCGGAGGTTGTATGATGGAGGATCACATGGGAGGAGACAACTACCAGGGAGATGTTATAACTCCATTGGAGGAGTCACAGTGTTCCCCCTTTACCCCATAAGTAAAATATTTAATAACTAAGTTCTTAATGGCCTATTGTCCTTCTAGTCAGGCCCCCACCTTCCACAAAACAGCTACACCCCACAAATAATACCTTTTGTTCGGATGTGCCTTTATGTGAAGTCCATGAGAAAAAACATCCCTGAGTTAAAAAATTCAATAAGGACTATAACTCCCATAACCATTCAGGTACTGAGACGAGGAGGAGGACAAGGGAGTTTGTGAAAAGTGACAGGGGCTCGCAATACAACTTGCAGACTAGTTGTTTTTGCAAACTTTAATTGAGCAGGACATTTCAAAATGGAAGCTGTTCTGTGAAGAAGGGAAGTGCAGGGACGAGCAGTGCAGAAGGAGATGTTGCCATCCACGCAGGGGCTCCTGAACATGAAGCACACTGAAGGGGCCGGCAAAGCAGAGAGTGCCATTGGGATAGGAAGAGGAACACTGCGGGTGAGCCAGAAGGAGTATGGAGATGGCGGGAGCAGTGCAGCAGTTCTGGGAGGTTCATTTGCTCGATGAGGCAGCAGACTTCATCCCGGGCTGAGAATTAGAGCTGACATTTGGCCATGGAGCCGTGCTAGGTGCTCGGGGAGCATCTGCACACTCCAACCTGGAAGGCAGAAGAAGAAGCCCCAATGGAGAGGCACAAGCAATGTCGGAGACACTGGAAAACACTGGTGAGTCTGCCCAAAGCAGCCAGGGATCCCGGGGCGTTCCGCCAACCGATTGAATTGTACAAGATTGATAATACAGAAAATATACAAAGGCAAAGTCTGTTTGAAAGCAGTCAAGGCAAACTACAAATTCAACACCCAATAAGAAAAATGTTTGATGCAGAAAATATACAAAGGCAAGGTTTATTTGAATGCAGGTTAGGCAAAAGTATAAATGCAAAAAGTACCATAGCAAGATTCAATAAGAAGAATGTTTGAATGCAGACAAGGCTAAGTATAAGAGCAAACTCCAATCAAGCACAGATGCATGAGATGCCAATGTGGGGAAAAGGTTTGAGCAAATACGTTTGAGCAAATATAACCACAAATAGATATACCAAGCAGAACATGGTATATGCTACTGTAGTACACCTAAGCCCTGTTAAACAAGAGCTTTCTGAGACCAGTCAAGGCACAAAGGAACTGTTAGCGAAATGGACACATTTTGCCATCCTGTTTAAGAATCCCGGTGAAGGGAAGCATCCTCTGGATCCAAGGGACTTTACCTTGGAAAGCATTTTCATTGGAGTCATTTTTATACTTTTGGTTTTGAACACGTTTTCCAAAACATCAAGTTAAAGACATTTTCTTTGTAACTTTTGTTGTTTGTTTATAGTGCAAGGTTCAGCATAGGTTGTTTTGGACACAAAGACGGCTTTTCAGCTACTGACATCCTGACACAGAGAGATCCTGAGTTTTAGTTTCTAGGTAGGGAAGTTCCTCTTTTGAATAGGACTAAAGCGACATTGTCCCAACCCATTTCTATTTAATAAAATGTCTTTAATCAAGAATACAACAACCTTGTGTCCATCTCTCATTTCTGACCTCTCACAAGCATGTACAGCAGACGCAGCCAGGCCCAAATGGAATCTTTGCAGGGAGTATAACTATTACCCCCGGGGGATGAGGGTTTGCACCCAGAGGATGAGGGTTTGGATTACAACTCAGCAAGGAGGGGGGTTTGATGGGTGGTTTATTGGGTGCAACCATGATTTGGAGGACCACCAGAACAACAGTGCTGGATATGTGGGAAAATGGGGCACATTTCATGTGAATGGAGGAACAGTGGGAATGCAACAAAATTGGTAACCACTAGACACAAGAGGGGGGCCAACATATCCCCCATAATATAGAGCAGAGTGACCAGTATATTATGCCCAAGAACACACGCAGATTCAGACACAAGCACTGCAATTACAGCTGACACAACAGGGGATGTCACCCCAGATGCAGCAAACACCAATGCAGATGCAGCAAACACCAATGTAGATACAGCAAGCTCCAATACAGTCACAAACAGCAGTACAACAGAATGCAGTTGGACCATGGGCTGCAAACATATTGCCACGGGCACTAACACAAAGAATAGGGTGTGTGACAGCATTTGGAGGGAATCCTTTCACCAGGACATGACTGAATATGTATCCACAATAGGACTGTCCACATACAGCCTTGAGGGATCCCATCCTATCTGTTACACTAAACCCAGTAGAGGAACCAGGGGTCGTAGTGATCATAGGTGACATCGTGTTAGAGATGGAAAATTCCCAATGTCAGGTATATTTATGGATGCATAATGATTTTCTGGGGTGATGACAAAGGTTCCATTCACTGACAGCATACCCATAGCGACAGGAGAACACGATCCGGCTATGCCATTATTATGTTGCCGTCAGACACCAGTGAACATGTTGGGAAGAAACTTGATGAGTAAATTAAACATGTAAATATCTTTTACCAATGAGGGGATAATATATTCTACTCCCGGGATTCATTATGTAAATGCACAAGAATTCATAGCAGCATTTTATGGTCAGAAAGGACAGAGGGGGTGCCACTCAACCCATATATATTCCTTTATGGGGTGTACATATTGTTACCATGGCTTCCAAGAATACAAGACAAAATATTGAGGTTACCAGCAGAGTTTTTGTTTCGCCCAGAGGTATCCACAGACATGGAGGAAGGTCAGATAATTGCAATTGAGTTAGAAGAAGCAATAGTAAGGTAAGATAGAGTAGTTTTACATGGAACAGACGACAACAAAGTAAATTGGCGTACAGTAATATCGCTTAATGAGACCCATAAACTCACTGACGTTACAGACAAAGAATTATTTACAGATAAGGAGTCCGATGATGAAGTGATGGTTAGTTTGCCTCACATATCAGCTGCAAATTGAGAACAGGGAAATTCCCCGGCCAATGTCACTGGTAAATAAGGTACAACCCTTTCTGTAAGGAGATTTGGCACATGTACCAAGCTCGCTATAGACCAGCAGTCCAAATGATGTTGTGCTAGTGAAATGAGTAGTGGCAGTAAAAATCAAACTGAAGAAAGGGGCTATTTTACCACGAGTAGGACAGTATCCCATGTCAAAGGAAGCGGATGAGGGTATTTATGAAACTATTGCCACCTTAGTGCGACAGTGGATATTAAAACTGCTGTGTACCCAATTAAAAAAGTGTCAGGTGGGTCTTGGAGATTTATACATGATCACTGCACCCTGAACAATATCCTTGAAGCAGAATTATCATTAGTGCCAAATCCATCCACAATTTTATGCAACATTCCATCTACAGTGAAATATTTTACTGTGATTGATTTAAAGAATGCATTCTTTTCGATTCCCCTACTTCCTGATTCACAATATTTGACCCTGTTTACTTACCGTGGGATCCACCTGCAACACACCCATTTAGCACAGGGATAATGTGAATCACCCTTGGTCTTCATCCGATTGTTGTAGATGGACTTGGGAAACATACAACTTGGGAAACATACAACATGACAGTGCAGTCATCCAGTAAGTGGATGACATTTTAGTATGTAGCACCCTGAAGGAAGAGTGCAGGAGAGACTCAGTGAAACTGATGACCGTATTGGAAGAGAAAGGTTACACAGTGAACAACGAGAAAATGCAATACTGTCAGAAAGAGCTCCTTTACATAGGTCAGCTGATGCCAAATGAAGGAAGGTAGGTGACACCTGAAAGAGCAGAGGCAATCATCAAATCATGCAGGCCAGAAACACTGAAAGAGTTACAGAAATTCCTAGGTCATTACATTTATTACAGGGCATGGGTCTTTGACTTCAGCACTTATGTCAGACCATTGTTAAAAGGAGTAAAGGAAGCACAGAAAGACAACAATTACATAGCCTGGCCAGGTGAGATGATAGACGTCTTTGATGAGTTGAAACTAGCAATAAGCACAGCTCCAGTGTTAGGGATCCCTGATTATAATGAAGACTTGTTTCTGTTGTCCCATTCAAATGGAGTAGTGATGACGTCTGTCCTCGCACAGAAAACTACCATGGGACACAAACCATTAGCATTATGCAGTGGGATTTCAGACCCAGTAATGAGAGGGCAATAACCATGCAAACAAATATTGGCTGCAGCAGCATTTTCAATTGAGAAATCAGCCAGCATAACTATGAGCTGTTCAGTAAAATTACATGTCAAGCATGCCAGCAGGACAGCACTGGGAAACCTGATATGCCACCTGATATGCTCTGAGGGCTGCTTACAATAATGTTAGAACAGCTGCACTACCCGGCGCACACATCCAGAGAATATCTTGCAGTATTGACTTAGGAGGACTGGTTTGTCCCTAACTTAACAGAGCATGTCGCTAATTTTGTCATCAATTGTTTAATCTGTTAGAAGTTCACTGCTGGGCATGCCTTGAGAACTGTGATAGGAGAAATACCCCGTCCCACAGGACTATTTCAACATTTGCATATTGGCCATGTCGACATGACCCAAATTTGTAATGGCTACAGGTACATGCTAGTGGTCGAATGTCCCTTTTCTAGATGGATGGAAGCTGGTCCATGCACACATTATTATGCCACACGTGCTGCAAAATTCCTCATATGAGAGGTATCTCCAAGGTGGGGAGTGTGCAATGTGTTGCCTTCCGACAAAGGACCGCATTTTGTAAATGAGATTTTTGAGGACATCACTCTCCTCTTGGGGACAAGACACAAATTCTCATCTGCCTATTACCACAAATGGCATTTGTGAGCACCTTAACAGCTGCTCAAAGAACAAATTGCCAAACTAAAAGAGACCCTGAAAAAGAGTTACCTGCATTGCCTTCCTCTAGCCCTATTTGCCTTACATAATCAGCAAGGCTCCAACCATCACCTGACTCCTCATGAGCTGGTGATGGGGGGCGGATTGCCTAGGCCCATTGCTCCTCCCACAGAGGCTCATACTGATGCAGAAAGTGCCACTATTGTATTAGGGAAACAGATGCATGATTATTTGACAGCTATGACAGAATCTCTTAAATGTATTTTTTGGCTGGAGCAGAAGCGGCAGGGGGGTGCGAGGAACAGAGATAAAAACAACAAACAATCTAATCCAGACACTTTATTAAGACCCCTCCTGCTATACCCTGGTAACAGGGTATTGCGACAGAACTTTGTCAGAAAGTGGCACAAGTCAAGATTCATAGGAGCCTTTGTTGTAGAAGCTGTCACTCCATCTGCAGTCAAAATTGAAGGGCACCATGCCTGGATCCCCTCCACAACATCAAGCTGTATCAAGGTGAGGCTGCCCCTGTCTGCAGATATTAAGTCCGAAGGTGAAGAAGGTCGGCAAGAGTAACAATGAGAATAAAAGGATCTGAATTAAACTTTCCAGAGCAAGAATCGTACTCATTTAACATTCGCTAAATGAGGGATTTCCACTTTCATTGTTCTAATCCTCACATTCCTGTTGATAACGTATTCTCTTTAAGGAATTTGGAGCACTGAACAAGCTGCTATATTGTTTGAAATTGAAAAACACTTATCCTCTTTGTAAACATCTCTCTTTCACAAGGAACTTAAGCTTTCTCTATCAGCACTTATTCTTCTAAATGACAGAAACATTTCTTTTGATAGAGCCTTGTATACATTACATACAATTATATATTCTCTCTTATCATGTAGGGGGAAAATGGTTATAGACTTTTTTAAACATTTTGTGGCCTCTATTTTATTATTTTTCTTGCATTAAGACTGCTGATCGTTTATAATACAACCAAACCAGTAAACATGAGCACAACGCAGGTGGCAATGACATTAGAAATGACCCCAGAGTAATCCCCTGTAGTGAGCAGATAGATTAAAAGAGTGAAAAGACATGTTCTAGATGACTCAAGCCAATTGAGTAAGTCCATGGATGATTCTGTCCACATCACCAATAATCTATGGTACCAGCACATAAGCAAAATAGGGAGAGAAACGTCTGATGGGAGTTGTTTTGTGTCTTCCCTCATCCTCTGTGACATGAGTGCTTCCAGAATATTAATACCAAACAAAATACCTACACACACTACATTGTCTGACACAGCTTGCACTATGTATGACCCGAAGACAGTTCCAGGGCCAGATAGCATCCATAGTATGGGTAAAAAAAGATTCTCCACAGCTGGACAATTTAATAAAATAAAAGACTGTGATGATGAGCACAACAACACAACACAAGGCTATGAAGTATGCACCAATAGAGACAGGTAGTGAGGGATTCAAATAGAAGATCATAAAATTCTGCAGTGTAGCGATGCCCAAGGAAATGAAATACCTGGGTGCTGGAATAGGGGCCAGTTGAAAATTCAAGGAAGTGTACTTACTGATGGTGGAAGGGCGGAAGGATTGATAGGGTGCAAAGCCTGGGCACTTCCAGGGAAGACTCAAGAGATGGTGCAGAACGCAAATGCCCATTGTCTTAAACAATGGCCTGTATATACGAAATGGTTCATGTGGGTGGATGATGAGAGGGGACCAGTGCCAATACGACCACTGAAAAATGCAACTCTTTGTTTTATAAATGAAGGGGCAATAAAAGTGGAAATTAATTAGGTATGCAGATGCATTTTTTATGTACCTGGCATGAAAGTAGATACAGCAGCGATAATGTGCCACTATTGGGCCTGTGGTTCAAAGGTAGATATGAAGCTTTCCCCCAAATTGGAGGAGTCTGTGCTCCCTGTTGTTGATAAGTTCACCAGATCTAGTAGTGCCCCAGAATGAGGTGCAGATTGGTGATTTTCCCAGGATGAACACACACCTAAGAAAAATAAGGTCTCTACCCCTTGAATGCACTAAAAGAAATAATTACATATCAGTAAAAGCGGTGGCGGCATATGATGACATACCAGATCAGCATACATTGTTCTGTAGAACAGAAATGTTTTTCGCATCCTACTTTACTCCTGGGTTGCAGTCCCATGTGAATGCAAGATGGCTGCAAAAATAACAGCGCAAGCTGTTACAACCCATTCACACAACTCTACAGGGTTTTAATGCTGTAAGGTAGGAGCTGAGAGCAATCAGGCTCATGACCTTTCAAAAGAGGTATGTCCTTGATTTGATCACAACTTTGGGGTGTGGTGTGCATGCAAAAATTGTCCCGTCTTGCTGCAGGTACATACAAGCTAACGATAAGAAAAATATGGGACCCTCACAGAAGCAATAGCCGCATTGACTGAATTGCATGCAAAAATGGTGGAGGAGGTGGGGGACATTGCTGGTGATAGTTGGTTGGGCTACCTATTCTCTGGGATACCCTCCTGGTTGCCTAATGCATTCAAAGTACTACTGGCCATACTGGTACTTTTACTATTGTCTTTCTGTACCATAAGAATAGCAATACGCTAATGGAAAAAGACGGGCAAAAAGGCGGTAGGAATGAAAACGGTGATAAACCTGGATACTCACGTGCATGAGTATACCGAAACTGATTACTTACTCCGTACCCAAGCAGTTAACAGCCACATACCACCTCCAGGGTCAAAGTTCAAGTACCCTCCAGATGCCATACCAGTCACTTTTGGGCCCTCCTTAACAGCATAAAAAAAATTCCTAATTCAAACATATGTTCATAAAGCAAGTATGCATCCCTATGTCAGAAAAAAGAAAAGGGTTGAGCTTGTCCCACAATTGGGTGCAGTGGCATGTAATTCAGGCACAGATTTCTGTACTGGCTTGTTGAAATGTGCTGGTGCCTTATCAATAAGAGAATAGCAACCCAACTGAGACTTTCAGGTACTGTAAGAAGCAAACGTTACAGTAAAGATCTTGTATTAAAAATACTGCACAGACAATGGGAAAAAAACAACAGAAGGAAATGACAACATTCATCAAGCTTATGTAGGAACATTATCACAAAAAACGCTTAATTTTAGCATCAAATTCTTAAAATGTATAATATATAATAAGAAATAAATGATCAATTCCAAAAAAACATACCAACATTCTGGTACTGTCCCATCAGAAGTATAGCATGCCTGCTGTGAAGTGTTGCCACTCTCTCAAAATAAATATTGCATCCCAACAGAGATATAATACCATTACTGTTGAGAAATGGTACTGTCCCATCAGGTGCTTACCTGAGGAGTACCAGTGTTGTCCCATTAGAATATGTGAGTTTCCTTCACCCGATAAAGCCATACCTCCAAAGATTCAAAATGCAGGCTTAAATGCTCTGACTATCGGCTCCTGGAGCATTGGTTGCCTAACGCCCAAAATGCTGGATGAAGCACTTCAGTAGTCTATTCACAAGGTTCATGTTTATGCTCCAGAGGATTTTTATGAATTTAGTGCCTTATATAAATGGCTTCTTTAATAAATCAAACAAAGTTTTGCTCCCTACCTCTCTTAGAATTGAGCAGAAGCACCTCCGGTTCCGGAATCAACTGAAGACCTTCCCTTTTGCTTCCGCTTTCTCTCTTCCTCCCCCCTGTTGATGCACCTGACTGCTCCGCGCACTTGTTACCTGGTCACCCTCTGATGCAAAGGCTACTGCATATCCAGTTGCCCTCACACTGCCTTCGGCTCCCCAGCACTTAAGGGTCTGTATCTGCAACCCTGCAGTCCCTTCGTTCTGCACATATGAGCCAACCACTGGCTGCACTTGTGAATTAAATGCACTTCCCCCTTCACCTCTCCCCTGGCTATTTGAATGACACAAGGTCTAGTAAGATTGTTATTTTGTACTCCCTTTGTTTCCCCCTCCTTGCCTTGTCGTGCCTAGAAACACTTGTGTACAGGCGCCTTATAAATGCCACATCATGTCATATCATATCATATCATATCAAGGTCAAGGTCGATAAATCCTGTAGGGGGGAATTAGAGAGATTTGGTCATTTGGGTATCAGCCAGTTTGAAGTTTAAATCAGAAAGGATAATTTTCTCTTCTAAAATAATACTTTCTCTGAAATGTAGTTTTACTGTCAATTGCTCCCTCATTTG
Source organism: Ambystoma mexicanum (assembly GCF_040938575.1). Lineage (NCBI taxonomy): Eukaryota > Metazoa > Chordata > Amphibia > Caudata > Ambystomatidae > Ambystoma > Ambystoma mexicanum. The sequence continues at coordinate 838,418,030 of NC_090923.1, forward strand.
TGATGAATTTTTATAATACTGATGGGACTCCCAAATTTGGGAAATCATTGCTAGCATTGCAAAACAAGCTTCTTAAGTGCAACTCTTAACATTTCCGACACTTAAGGTGAATTTTACTTTCATGGTGGGAAAAGTTCAAAAATTGTTATTGATTACTTTCTTGGGCCCATTAAATATTGGCCACTTTTAAAAGATCTGGAAGAGGTTCCTGATAGTGAAAGTGATCACAACCCACTTAAACTTACATATGTCCTTTTGATCTGCACTAGCAAGCCCCTTGCTATTAGGTTTGAAGTGTGGTTGCAATTTGAAGGGCCCTTAAATGGGATGAAGATGGGTTTGCATCCATATGAGTTGACCTTAAATCAAATGTGCAATCGAAAGGCTCACTCCTTATAAGCAATGTTGGTATGGGGATGGTTTTGTCAAGGTTAAATAATCTACTAGAATTGATCAGACCTCTGTTTCAAATGACAGACCATGTAAAAAGTCTTCAAATTAATTTGCCGGTCAGATAGCACAGCGAGTAGAGCGCTTGCTTTGACATCCGTGCAGAGCCTGCTGACGCAGGTTTGTTTGTAGCGCTGTATTAATGGCAATTATTATTATTAAAAAGTTGTTAAATCCTTGATCAGAACCGAGTTGGTATGATGGGTACTGTAGATTAGAGTCTCTGTTACAATCACTGAAGACCTCCCCTCAGGACTGTGCAGTAATTACAACAAATTGAAGAAATCATAAGAGCACTATTATGGTCACCACATTGAATGCAATTGAACATGGGAGGGGTATGCTAAATGCTGCCATCTTGTGCAAAGACCATGTTGCATTTTGGTCTCTTAGCCACTGTCATCAGTCTGTGGCAGCTAATATTGACATTGATGTTGATATTTTATTTGTATTGCACTCATACACAAGTGTTTCAGAGCTCGACGAGGCAACGGAGGAGAACAAGGGAGAACAAAAACAACGATCGTACTAGGCCCAGTGACATTGAGAACGCGCAAGTGCAGGGGAGAAGGAAAGGGGAAAGTGCAGGGGGGAGGGGAGAAATGTAAAGTGCTGAATAAACAAATAAAACAACAAGTAGAGTGCAGCCAGCAAGTGGCAAGTACTAGGTTTAAGGCACAGACAAGGGGTGTCTGAAAAGACCAGGGGGAAAAGGGGGGGGGGGCTGACTGTAGGGTTACAGATACAGACCCAAGTGCAAAGGTTGCCAGGAGGCAGTGCGGGTGCGCAGCAGGGTGGGCAAGTATCTGGGCCCTAAATCCGAAGCGGAACAGATCAGCAGGGGAGAGGAGGAGAGAAGGCAGAACTAAAGAGGAAGGCCTTGAGGTGCTTCCGGAACCAGAGATGTTTCTCCTCAAGTTTCAGAGTGGCAGGGAGGCTGTTCCAGAGGGAGGCCCCAGCCGAAGACAGAGATCTACTCTCAGCTCAATTCTTTGAGAAACGACTGACCCTGAGGGAGTTGGAGGTGGAGGAGCGAAGAGCTCGAGAAAGAAGGTATTATCCCAAAGTGTGATTGGTTGCACTGGCGTAACAGGGGCCTCCGCACCCCCCGCAGTGCGGGGGGCACCGTGACCACATGTTCTGGAATGGGGCCCCACTTGGAGTAAAAAAAAATGTTTTTTTTGTGCAAAATTTCTTTTTTTTCTACATTTACTTTTTGAATTCACTCTGCATTTCTAAAGAAATTATTTCTGTAACAGAAATAATTTCTTTATGAAGTCAGAGTAACTTCAAAAAGAAACAATGGGCCTTATTACGAGCATGGCGGTAGCCGTGCCTGTATGGCAGGTACGGCTACTGCCATGCTCACTACCGGCACCGCAGCCCGCAATTGGGCAATAACCGGCCCATTACGAGATGAATGGGCCGGTAATTGCCCATTTGTGGGTGGCAGTATTGCCGTGCTCCCGATCCCCATTCTGCCCACTAGGGCAGAATGGGGGTGGGGAGCATGGTTGCGCCGACACCATTGATAACGGTGCCGACGCAATTACGAGTTATGCTCGCGGGTGCCGCACAGCCCGCCAGGTAAGACCTGGCGGGTTATCAGCAACCTGCAAGCAGAACTCGTAATGCGGTGGGACGGTATGAACAGTGTCAGCGCCTTACCGGCACCAGTCATACCGTCACCGCCAGGGTTCTAATGAGGCCCAATGTATTTTTGAAGTATTATGGATCCCTTCAACCCATGACGTGTGCGGGTGTGAGTGTATGGTGAAAAAGTGCACACTAATGTATGGGTGGCTGGGTATGCGTGTGCATGTACAGTGAAAGGATGCACACTTAAATGTATGGGTGACTGCCTGAGTGTGCCTTTATGGTGAAAGGGTGCACACTTAAATGTATGGGTTGGTGCCTCGGTGTGTGTGTGCCTGTGTGGTGAAAGGTTGCACACTTATATGTACGGGTGGCTGCCTGGGTGTGCCTCTATGGTGAAAGGGTGCACTCTTAAATGTATGGATGGCTGGGTGTGCGTGTGTATATATGGTGAATGGTGTGTGTGCTTGTGTTCAGGGGCACAACAAAACCTACATTTCAGGGGGGCTAACTTTTCAAATGTTGGGAGAGTTGCTAACTTCACGTTTGGTGCGGAGGAGCAAACTTATTTGTGTGGGACATCTAACTTCTTTACGCCTTTTTATGAGACTATTCTAGTGCAGCTTCAATGTTACAAGCAGTTAACTCTCTCCTTTAGGACTGAAAGCACCCACTTATGGGCTGCTGTGAGAATGACTGGTCTCCTGTTTCTGCTCTACCCTTCCAATCACTCCCCTGGCATGCAAGTACTAAACCCACATCACAATTTCAATTGCTTAAAAAATTTGGCATTTGAATGCAGGTACTAACAGTAAAATGCTGTACATTAGTAATTGCTGGGCCGGCCCTTGTTAACAGCAAAACCCAGGTGCCGTTTAACATCTGTGTCCTTTTCTGTCTTGCAACCGCTCTGTAGGTCAGCCAGGTCAAGTCAACATAGCCCACAATTTCAGTGGAGGGGGAGTGCTGAAGCCCAGTCAGCTCAATGGTGTTGCACCACTACTTGTGTTTAATGCCTTGATTAATTATTGGTAATCTTCTTTACACCTAGCCCTATTCATCCTCATCCCAGTACTTGTGTATGAGGCAGTACTTGTGCATGAGGCACTATGCTTCATACACAAGTACTGGGATAAGGTAGAGGTACATGAAGGTAATGCCTGACTTAGCTACCTGTAATCTTCATTACTCCTAGTCCCACTTTTCCTCCAGTACTTACCAGTGAGGCAAGGATCCTCATACGTAAGAACTGGGACAAGGAAGAGGGACGGGGAGGTAATTCTGGGCCAATGAGCTGATTTTGGAGGTTGGGGTAGGGAATGGGAGGGAGAAGGGATGTGCAAGGGGGTGGGGTTGGGCAATAAATCATAATGGTCGTTCATGCTCAGCAGGCATGATATGTGGTATTAGTGGCTAGAGAGGCATTTTGGCGCAGCCAGTCTAGTAATTCCTCAGTTTGGTATGACTTTTTTTAACTGGGCATTTCTGATAAAGCAGTCGTGCTAAGTGTAATTACCTGGCTAGACTGGCATTTGGGTTCTGCTAGACTAGCCATTTCTTACTGCGGCACTGTATATTTTTCTGGGCATCTGTGATAAAATGATATGTTATGATATGATAAGCCATATATAACACACCTGTACACAAGTGTTTTTAGGCACGACATGACAAGAGAAGGAAATCTGAGGGAGGACAAGACAAATTATCTTACTAAGCCTTGTGTCATTCAGATCATCTAGGTGCGAGAATGAGAAGTGCAAGGGGAAAAGGAGGGGGGAAGTGCAAGGGAGATGTGAGGGGAAACAGGGCAGCAATGCTCTGAGTAAGTTCTGCCAGGGCAGAGCGGCTCTGGGTAGTGCAAGGAGAACAAGGGACTGTAGGGTTACAGTTACAGCCCCTAACTGCGTAGTAGGCCCGGAGGCAGTGCAAGGGTGACTGATGAAGAAAGAGCCTGGACTCAGTGAGACAGATGGCAGCCAAGCAACCAGTTGGTACAGCGGGCAGGTAGGTCCGCAGGGGAGGGAGAGAGAGAAAGCAGAGAAGAAGAGGAACGTTTTGAGCTACTTCCGGAACTTCAGGTGCTCCGGCTCAAGTTTGGGAGGGTCAGGGAGGCCATTTCAGAGGGAGGCACCTGCAGGGGAGAAGGATGTACCCCCACCCCCACTCTCTGCATGGAGAAGCATCTAACCCTTAGGGTTCGAGAAGGAAGGTATTTTGGAAGATAGTGTTGGATGTAGTGCAGATCCCAGCCCCAGAAAGCCTTGTGGACAATGAAAAGGGTCTTGAACTTGATCCTTGTAGCCACCGAGAGCCAGTAGAGAGATTTCATGGCTGGAGAGATACAGTCCCTGGGCTTGAGGCCAAGGATAAGTCTTGCAGTCCTGTTCTGGATTAGTTGCAGAGGGTGGAGAGTAGAAGAAAGCAGATTGAGAAAGTGGCTGTTGCAGTAGTCCAGCCTAGAGAGAACCAGAGCTATGGAGACAGTGAGCTTCTGGGGGAAAGTGAGAAATGGAAGAGTCCCTTTGAGGAGTTGTAGCAGGTAGTGGGACTTCATGGCAATGTCTAAGATGTGAGGAGAGAAAGAGAGAGGGGATTTGAAGATGACACCAGGAATGAGCGAGAGAGGAGAGTAGGCTGAGGGGAGCCTGAAGGAAAGTGGAGTGTCATCTGCATAACACTGTAAGGTAGAGGAGAAGGTAGAGATCAGGTGGGTCAAAGGGTCCAAGTAGAGGTTGAAAAACCAGGGTGAAAGGATAGAGCCCTGGAGAACGCCACATGTAGAGAGAGGTGGCGGAGTGAAAGGGACAAAGTTGGACCTGGGAGGGCGGTCCAAGAGGAAGGAGGTCAGCCACTCCAGGGCCTGATCCATGATGCCCAGGTTCTCACTGAGTCAATTGATCAGGATGGCGTGGGTGACCGTGTCGAAAGCAGCAGAGGAAATTTCCAGGATGGAAATTTCCTCTGGCAGCTCTTAAGCCAGACTGATGGTCATGGAGACAACCAACACATTCAGTGTGGAGAGTAAGCTGGCAGTTGGCCAGCTTTTCCAAGAATTTGGGAGAGGGGAAAGTTCCAGTGGCAAAAGAATGATTACAGAAATCGGCCAAGGCTGGATCGTGTCAATGTGGTCCTTAATGGTTCTAGAGGAGCAGGCGAGCACCTGTTTTAATGACACTTCCATAGATGGGACTTGTCTAGAAACCTTGTCAGGTGTTGGAGAGAAAGATGAGAAAGGAGGAGGAGAGGGAGAGATGGCCAAAGGGGGCCGAGAGAGGAAGAGGGAGAGGAAGAGGAGATAGTGGACAGGATGTCCTGAGTTTTAGCGGAGAAGCGAGAGGCCAAAGCCATACAGAGCGCCTGTTGAGGGAACAGGAGAGGTAGAAACTGCAACAGGATTGGCCAGTTCCTTGCAGATTTTAAAGAGTTTGGCTGTGTTGTTAGAGGCCGCAGAGATGCAGGCTTGAATGTGTGCTCTCTTCTTAATGAGTTTTATTGCTTCGACCGGCATTTTGGTGCAACCAGTCTAGGTATGTCTTAACGTGGCTTGGCATGCTTTACTGTAATGTTATTATGTGTCTACACTGGTCTACATTGTGCAGCCAGTTGGACTTGTTTTCATTGTGGCATGGCATTTTTAATAGCAAAGCATTCTTGTTCATGTGCACTGTTGGTGACTTGCATGTTTTGGACTGCTGTTACACTACAAAACAATAGCAAACACTGGCTTTTTAGTCAGTTTTTCTCAGAATGTGTGCTGTATATTGCATTAAAACACATATTTATATCTTTCTCCTAGTTCAATGTGTGGCATACCCCTTCAGCAACACGTTTGTGCGTATTGCGCAAGCGTAGTAATCTAGAGCAGCCAGAGTGTGGCGTGACTCGTGATTTGTTGCCGAGTTGGGGGGGGGCCTCAGCATGGCTTGCAGGGGGGCCCCCAGAACTTGTGTTATGCCACTGATTGGATGGCATATTTTTCATCCATGTATGGTGAAGCCAATAAAGCAGCAGCAGGGATTGTATACAAGCTGTCTAGTTCAAGGAGTAGCAATGGAATAGACGATTCTACTTTGACATTTCCTTTAGGCCAGGTGAGGGAAGTAGTATTTAATGCTGCATTTCAAAAATCCTCTGTTCCAGATTATTGCATGCCATAGAATTACAATCATGTGATGTTGTTCTTCTGAACCATGCCCTAGCCGAAAAAAGGAAATTGTAAAAACAATAAGTATTGCAGAGGTGGACATAAGAAAGTTCAAAACCTCAGAGGCAGAGAACATTTCTGCCACAAACAATGGAGATATGAAGCATTTTCTCCTTAGGTGTTTGTACAAGGCGCAAAATAATATGAAATGATAAATACGTTCATTTCTGTCAGTGCATATAGGGCAGTTACTCTATGACTTGGATACCATTTTGCAGTAACGTTGACCAGTGGCAATAGACTCAAATGAAATTTCACATATATTGATCTTTTCTGTCAGTTCCCGAGCCACCAAAAATATGTTTTAACCAATATTATCCATTAAATACAAATAACGTTCAACAAAAGGATATCAATACCTGCTGCAAATATGTCCCATTCAGAAAAAGACCCCTAATTTCCTGACAAGAATGATCATAACTTGTGATCATCTTGTTACAAAATGGACTCTTTCCAAACCTCAGAAACATTCTCTTAGAATGCTTAAACCATTTCCAATTATGGGCACCTAGTGAGTCCACAAAATCATAATGAAGTCATAGCGTAAGGTTTTGAGACTCAACCCATGCTTCATAATTAATGTCGAGACCAATTTCTGAAAACAAGGGAATTGGCGGGGCACTTTTTGGAAGACATGAAATATGTTTTAAAAAAACATCTTTCAATTTCCTCTAACTTTTAAGCAGAACTATGTGAACACAGTTCAGGGCCATATATAATGTAATAACTGGTGAAATTGCTTTGCCTCTAAAATAGGTAAGAAAAAGATAAAGTACCAGTAGTCATCTGCTTCAGATTTCTCTCGCGCTTCGTTAAATGCAGGGACCTCAACCTGTGCTTTGAAAATCTAAGACCAAGATAACTAAATTGATCGGCCTGACAGAACTATCCCCATTGAAAAGGAAGTTGGTCTTCTGGGTGTTTGTAGCAGAACAACCCATCACCACAGTTTATGGTGCACTCAGAACAAGGGAGCACTTCTTACAAAACTATTCATGGATGGTTAGCTGCTCTCTAATTCTCATTGGCATTGTCAAAGATTAATGCTATGTCATTGGCCTAGAGCGCAATCCCCAGTTTTCTAACTGCTAAGCGGGGTGCATCGCCTTGTGTCTCTATTCATTGTAGTATCTTTTTGCCAGGTCATTTATGTACAAAAGAGACGGTGGGCAAGCTACTACATAACATTAATTGACACTCACCTCTATAAAACGTCCCTGTCTAGACCCACCTACTTCTAGCCACATTATCAATTTACAGAGACTCCATCACTATTAGAAAATCAGTAGGTAACCCCATCTCTCTCAGAATCTTCTACAAATGTACCCTATCTGTTCTGTCAAATGCTGTCTTAAAATCCATAAAAACAATATAAATGGGTACTTAAGGAGATCAGACATGTTTAGTTTTAGATCATACTAGGCAAAAACACTTATTCTGTGGTCCCTATATCCATTCCGAGCCCTGTATTTCTGATATACAGGGTAAGTCATAGAATTTCGCACAAAAGTGGCGCACGCGGCTGGCGTACAGTGTCCCCGTGCAATACACTGCACCAGCCGCGTGCGATAAAATCCATTTCATCGCACAGCGTATTCATGGATTCCAGCTTCCAAAACAAGCCGTGGCGCAGAGTGGCGCAGCGACCCTGCAGCAGTCCCAGTTACGCCCCAAAGAACGCCCTCGCGCAAGGAAAAGCCTTCAAAATTCCCAATTCATTGCAAAGGGCTGCGCTAACCCTGGCCCAGTTCACAGGGCTGCCAAACAGCAAACGCCAAGCGGGGAACGTGTATTTCAGTGGTTCGCGGGAAGTATCAAACGCGATTGTCCTGGGTACGTGTACATCAGGGGTGCGCTTGAAGTAACACACGCGATTCCATCAGGGCACGTGTATTCCAGGGGTGCGCGGGAAGTATCACATGCAAAATCAGCAGGGTTCGTGTATTTCAGGGGTCCGCGGGAAGTATCACATGCGATTCCATCAGGGTACGTGTATTTCAGGGGTGCGCAGGAAGTATCACACGCGATTCCATCAGGGCATGTGTATTCCAGGGGTGCGCGGGAAGTATCACACGCGATTCCATCAGGGCACGTGTATTCCAGGGGTGCGCGGGAAGTATCACACACAAAATCAGCAGGGTACGTGTATTTCTGGGGTGCGCGGGAAGTATCACACGCGATTCCATCAGGGTATGTGTATTTCAGGGGTGCGCGGGAAGTATCACATGCGATTCCATCAGGGCACGTGTATTTCAGGGGTGCGCGGGGAGCACTACACGTAAATTGCCCATGTGGGTCCTCCCAGGTGTTCCCTTTACACCCTCCATGGCCCCTGCAGCCAGCCCACACCACAGGGGACCACCCTGAACCCCTGCCCATGTCCCGCATGCAGCCCATCCACCATGGCCATGCCCCCCAGCCAAGCCACATGTCACCTTGCACTACTGATCAACAATGCATGTCTCCCAGCACCCTCACCCCCAGCACTGTGGGGCACCTGCAAGCAGGCCCCCACACATGTCCAACTCATGTCCCCCTGCACCCCCACCCCCCAGCACTGTGGGGCACCCTCCACCAGGCCCACACTCATGTCTTCCAGCACCCCCACCCCCCAGCATCCAAGGGAACCATCCACCAGGCCCCCACTCATGTCTCCCAGCACCCCCAACCCCCTGCATCCAGGGGCACCCTCCACCAGGCCCCCACTCATGTCTCCCAGCACCCCCACCCCCCACCAGTCAGGGGAACCCTCCACCAGGCCCCCACTCATGTCTTCCAGCACCCCCACCCCCCTGCATCCAGGGGCACCCTCCACCACGCCCCCACTCATGTCTCCCTGCACCCCCACCCCCTGCATCCAGGGGCACCCTCCACCAGGCCCCCACTCATGTCTCCCTGCACCCCCACCCCCCTGCATCCAGGGGCACCCTCCACCAGGCCCCCACTCATGTCTCCCTGCACCCCCACGCCCCAGCACTGTGGTGCATCCTCCGCCAGGCCCCCACTCATGTCTCTCTGCACCCCCACCCCCCACCAGTCAGGGCCACCCTCCACCAGGCCCCCACTCATGTCCAACTCATGTCTCCCAGCACCCCCACCCCCCAGCACTGTAGGGCACCCTCCACCAGGCCCCCACTCATGTCCCTCTGCACCCCTGCCCCCCTGCATCCAGGGGCACCCTCCACCAGGCCCCCACTCATGTCTCCCTGCACCCCCACCCCCCATCACTGTGGTGCACCCACCACCAGGCCCCCACTCATGTCCAGCTCATGTCTCCCTGCACCCCCACCCCCCAGCACTGTGGGGCACCCTCGACCAGGCCCCCACTCATGTCCCCCTGCACCCCCACCCCCCTGCATCCAGGGGCACCCTCCACCAGGCCCCCACTCATGTCTCCCAGCACCCCCACCCCCCACCAGTCAGGGGCACCCTCCACCAGGCCCCCACTCATGTCTCCCAGCACACCCACCCCCCACCAGTCAGGGGCAGCCTCCACCAGGCCCCCACTCATGTCCAATTCATGTCTCCCTGCACCCCCACCCCCCAGCACTGTGGGGCACCCTCCACCAGGCCCCCACTCATGTCCCCCTGCACCCCCACCCCCCGCCAGTCAGGGGCACCCTCCACCAGGCCCCCACTCATGTCTCCCTGAACCCCCACCCCCTGCATCCAGGGGCACCCTCCACCAGGCCCCCACTCTTGTCTCCCAGCACCCCCACCCCCCACCAGTCAGGGGCACCCTCCACCAGGCCCCCACTCATGTCCCCCTGCACCCCCACCCCCCCCAGCACTGTGGGGCACCCTCCACCAGGCCCCCACTCATGTCCCCCTGCACACCCACCCCCCTGCATCCAGGGGCACCTTCCACCAGGCCCCCACTCATGTCTCCCAGCACCCCCACCCCCCACCAGTCAGGGGCACCCTCCACCAGGCCCCCACTCATGTCTCCCTGCACCCCCACCCCCCAGCACTGTGGGGCACCCTCCACCAGGCCCCCACTCATGTCCCCCTGCACCCCCACCCCCCAGCACTGTGGTGCACCCTCCACCAGGCCCCCACTCATGTCTCCCAGCACCCCCACCCCCCTGAATCCAGGGGCACCCTCCACCAGGCCCCCACTCATGTCTCCCTGCACCCCCACCCCCCTGCATCCAGGGGCACCCTCCACCAGGCCCCCACTCATGTCTCCCTGCACCCCCACCCCCCAGCATCCAGGGGCACCCTACAACAGGCCCCCACTCATGTCTCCCAGCACCCCCACCCCCCAGCATCCAGGGGCACCCTCCACCAGGCCCCCACTCATGTCTCACAGCACCCCCAACCCCTGCATCCAGGGGCACCCTCCACCAGGCCCACATTCATGTCTCCCAGCACCCCCACCCCCCAGCATCCAGGGGAACCCTCCACCAGGCCCCCACTCCTTCCTACCACCCCCCACCCCCCAGCAGTGCGATTCGCCTGTGTACGTGTATATCAGAGTTACGCGTGTAGTCTGACACGCGATATCAGCAGGGTACGTGTATTACGGGGTTCGCGGGAAGTTCCGCATGCGATTGCCCTGGGTACGTGTAATTCGGGGTGCGCGGGAAGTTCCACATGCAATTTCAGCAGGGTACGTGTATTCCAAGGTGCGCGGGAAGTTCCACACGAGATTTCAGCAGGGTATGTGTATTCCAAGGTGCGCGGGAAGTTCCACATGCGATTTCAGCAGGGTACATGTATTCGAAGGTGCAAGTGAAATTCCACATGCGAATCCAGCAGCCTACGTGGATTCCGGGGGTGCCGGGCAGTTCTACACATGAATCCGCCGTGTGGGTCCTCCCAGCTGTTCACTCGACACCCTCCACAGCCCCTGCAGGCGGCCCACACCACAGGGGACTACCCTGCACATGTCCCGCAGGCAGCCCATCCACCATGCCCATGCCCCCCAGCCAACCCACATGTCACCTTGCACTACTGCCCACCAACGCATGTCCCCCTGTACCCCCACCCCCCAGCACTGTGGTGCACCCACCACCAGGCCCCCACTCATGTCCAACTCATGTCTCCCAGCACCCCCACCCCCCAGCACTGTGGTGCACCCTCCACCAGGCCCCCACTCATGTCTCCCTGCACCCCCACCCCCACCAGTCAGGGCCACACACCACCAGGCCCCCACTCATGTCCAACTCATGTCTCCCAGCACCCTCACTCCCCAGCACTGTGGTGCACCATCCACCAGGCCCCCACTCATGTCTCCCAGCACCCCCACCCCCCTTCATCCAGGGGCACCCTCCACCAGGCCCCCACTCATGTCTCCCTGCACCCCCACCCCCCTGCATCCAGGGGCACCCTCCACCAGGCCCCCACTCATGTCTCCCTGCACCCCCACCCCCATGCATCCAGGGGCACCCTCCACCAGGCCCCCACTCATGTCTCCCTGCACCCCCACCCCCCTGCATCCAGGGGCACCCTCCACCAGGCCCCCACTCATGTCTCCCTGCACCCCCACCCCCATGCATCCAGGGGCACCCTCCACCACGCCCCCACTCATGTCTCCCAGCACTCCCACCCCCTGCATCCAGGGGCACCCTCCACCAGGCCCCCACTCATGTCTCCCAGCACCCCCACCCCCAGCACTGTGGTGCACCCTCCACCAGGCCCCCACACATGTCCCCCAGCCAACATGTCATCACAATCTAGATCCCTGGCCCTTATGGTCAGCCTCCAAATGCCAAACACCCACCCGAGTATTGCATCCTCCCACTTAGAAATGGCAATTACATGATAGAACCCCAATTGCAAGTTTGTAAATGAACACATGTCCCTCACATACACACAATGGGTGTCAGTGAATGTCAAAACCCATATCATGACATGCATGAAACCAATGAGATGATACTGCACATTGAAGTTTGAAGAATAAATATGTATTAAAAGCAACATAAATTGAATCAAAAATAAAGAAACAAAAATGGGAATATAATAAAAAAGCAGCATGTCCATGAAATAATGTAAAACCACAAATCATAATCCAAAGGAAAGGTGTCCAAAGTCACAGTTCACAAAAGTAAATCCACTGGAAAATTAAAATCGAAAACCTTTGCTCCATGGGTAAATCATAAAAAAAAAATGAAAATCCAACAGTCAACTATATACAGATAAACAATCCAGGGTCCATGATCCCAACAGAAGAAATGAAACCTATCTAATAACACTACCTAATCAAAAAAACTATATACAAAAATGTGGCCCATAGTCCAAAAGGTCAAAAAAAAAATGCAAAACCAAAGGAAACCTAACACTAACTACAGAACTATTTACAAGGGTAGCGGACTAGTCCGACGGCTCACTTCGGGATGTTCCGGGCCAGGGCATCATCGAACTCCTGCTCAATGTCCCGGAGGCGGTCCTCCTCCATGGACCCGAGGGTCCGCAGGGCCGTCGACATGTTCACCTCCAACTCCCTACGGATTGCCTCGAGGCACTCGGCCCGCTTCAGGGCCCTCCGCATGGAGTTCTCCGCCCTGACCATCGTGAGCCGTGCCTCTTCAGCCGACTGCCGCTCCGCATCTATGGCGTGGCCCAACCGCTGCCACACGGAAGACACTTCCCGTCCTGGGTCCTCCTGCCCTCCGGCCGATGCCTGCCCCTCCGATGTCGAAGGCCCCGAGCCATCATGGATCCCACCTCGTTGCTGCTGCTGCTGTGCCTCTGCCCGTGCCCTGCCTCCTGCTGCCTGCACATCCTCCACCGGCTGGGGTGCAGTCTTTGATGTGGCCACCCCTGCTGAACGTCCGACTCCCGACTGTGGCAGGGATGCCTCCTCCACCAGCCTGGCCGCACCGTCAGAGGCAGCTCCACAGGGCACCCAGGTGACTAATGGGTGGGAAGATGGCACGGAGGACGACTGGCGCATAGTGGGTTCAGTTGAGGAGGGGGTCTGAGCAAGCCCCATCAAACGGAGGAATCCGGCCTGGGTGACCTGTCCCAGTAGGCCGACGCGGTCAACGAGCCATTCGAGATGACGCGCAGTCTCCTCATGAAAAGACTGCAGGTCACCTCACATGGCCCGTTGACGCAATGCCACACCAGTCAGGACAGGCTCAACCCGGACCTGGATAGCCACGTCTGCAGGCAGAGGAAGGCCAGTTGTTGTGAGCTCATCCCCTGCCTGAAAATGGGTCTGGACGTAGGCATCCCTGCTGGTGCAAGATGATGCAGTGACAGGATCAGGGACAGGACTGCACACAGGCACCTCCACGGCGGCCTGTGCTGCCTCCTGTCCCTGGTCCTGCACTGCACCACTAGCACCAGTGGAATCCCCACCTCCAGACCCCGTCTCTGTTGCTTGCACGGCCTCCTCCTCCACCAAACCCCCCATCAACCTGGATGACTCCATGCCATCTTCCCCCGTTGGGCCCTGTGGGGTCCCAGCTGCCCCTTCTGCTGCCGAGGAGTCCAACTCCGACCTCCGCCTCTTGGACCTGCCCCCGGCAGCTGCGGCCTGGGACGCGGCACCAGACTCCTCACTCCCCGACGAGATCACAACCTGGGAGGGGAGCCGGGCCTTGCGTCTCCGGCTGGCGGTGCGATCCCCGCCACTGTGCTCCACAGCACCTTCTCCGCCCTCTTCATCAGTTGACACTGCAGACAGGGAGAAATAAAACACAGGCATCAGGGCACTGTACAATGGACACATACACACATGACAGTTGTACATGAGTGGCATTGGCAAACCTCAGACATGGCATCACAATCGCCAACACACATGTCATTTCAACTTGCACACATGAGCCGTACCACAGCCATATCGCAACTGCCAACACCATCCATACACATACAACAGCATGAGCAGGCAAAGGTGAGCCAGACATCAAATCAACACAGGGAGTGCACTACACATGCACACACACCACCACACTTGCATGCATGTGTACACCTCTGCCAACTGTCGCAGTGTTCAGATGGGCATCCATGTCACATCTGCCAATCAGGCTTCCACATCCCGCTGTCACATGCATCCATGTTGCACCCTTGTCAAATACACACACATGCACATGTACACAGTGCTGATACATTCAGCTGAAAAGAACATCCATGTGTGACATCACAAACATGCCTACTTACATACACATTCATCCAAACATGTGTGCCCACACAACTGCATTTGGCATGCAAGCCTACACACACAAGCACCATCCATTTCTCACACATGACAGCCCTCGCATGTGTTAGCCTCACGGCCCTGTACACCCCCACCCATACTCGGCCCCAACAAACACATGTGCAACCTGCACACTACTGGCACATCACCACACGCACAGCTTACAATCATGATGCATGTACACTTACCGCTCGACTCCAGACGGGTCTTCCTCTCAAGGACCTGGACGTGGAGCGCTGGGGATATGCGTTCCAGGACCCTCATCTGATCGTCCGACAAGTGGAGAGCGAGTGGGTGAAATCTGTACTTCTTGTCGGTTCACACGCGATTTACTTCACGGCGTTCCAAGTTCGTACTCCCTGTTACCTCTGACAGCTTTTTCTCTTCTTGTCTTTTTCCTGGGCCTGTTTCCTCAAACAGTGTTCACTTCTCCTGTTGTCCTGTCTCCTCAGGCAGCGTACAATTCTTCTTTTGGCGGGGGGGTTGCCAACGCGCACACGTGCGTATTTTACACGTGATTTTTCCTGGCAGACGGTGAGTCGCGCACGTATTTGACATCTGTGCTTGCCCCGTGTGTTGCCTATCCCTTCAGAGGTCAGTCTAGGCTGCGTGTGACACGCATACGTTCATTTTTGTGTTTCTGGGTGCCACAGCGTAGTGCAGGTTTTTTTTTCCACGCACGTGATCTAGGAGGGGTTGCGTGCACATTATCTCCCTTTTTCGGGGTGCCTGCGCGTTGCGTGACCCGTCATCTTCCCCCAGGGGTCACATACAACCTTGCTAGAGCACTAGGGTACGATTTCCATCTAGTACCCTAGCCCTT
The DNA here is from genome assembly GCF_040938575.1 of Ambystoma mexicanum. Classification (NCBI taxonomy): domain Eukaryota; kingdom Metazoa; phylum Chordata; class Amphibia; order Caudata; family Ambystomatidae; genus Ambystoma; species Ambystoma mexicanum. Next base: position 838,433,249 of record NC_090923.1, read on the forward strand.
TGACCCCCAATTGCCCAGGACGATAGTTTGCTGCAACTCCCATACGCACAACTACATCAGTGCCATGGTTGGGAGGCGGGCACGCGGTAAGGGCGGCAAAGGTGGGCGAGCCACAAGAGGTGGCCGTGGTGGATACGGTAGGGGATGTGGCCAGAACTTGCAGGGTGCCCCTAGCCCCCCATGTGTGGGTGACCAGTCAGGGACACCCATGCCCACCCCCCCTGGTTGAGGGTAACGTGGCTGACACCATCCTTGCTCAGCCCTTGTTGGACCAGCCCATTGTGGCACCAGACCTGGCACTGGGTGACTCCATGGCTGACTTCCAGGTCAGCAGGTCTAGGCCATGTGTGGTGGTGCACGTTGGTGTCACCAGCCCACGTGGATCAGGGGCAGATATGTCATCTGCTGCCCCGAGTAGACAGGGTGGGGAGGCTGCAGGGGCAGCTGCGGCTCCAGCCACCCCAGCTCTGAGTGTCCCAGCCAGGACAGTGTCCGTCCTGGTCCATCCTGCTGACGTTCCCACTGACTACATCACACTTTAGCTAATGCCTGCACCAAGTCCCATGGTGAGTGTTCATTCCCACACTCCTAGTCCACAGTCCACCGGGGCTCCTGCCCCTAGTGTCCAGAGCGGCGTAGGACACTCAGTATCACCACCACCTTCCAAGCGGAAGAGGAAGAGTGCTCGTCCAGTACAGGCTGATGCCCCAGACACGGCTACACTGTCCGGTCCACCAAGGAAGCCCAGCTTCAATCAGGTCGAACTTGATGCACTTGTGGAGTATGTGTCTGCACATGACAGCGAAATGGTGATTACTGCAGGATCCAAGGCCACACCTGCACAACGTCACGCACACTGGCAGACAATTGCGGAGTTCCCTTGGATTTGTGAGGCGCACAACTAATGATTGCTACAAGCGCTGGAATGACCTTAAGCGCAGGGCAAAGAAAAAGCTGGCCTCAAGTCATGCCGCAACTCTAGTGACTGGAAGTGGGTCTCCGGCAGAGGACATAGAACTCACTCCACATGAGATTGTTGCTGGGACCTACGTCATGGAGGAACAGATCCAAGGCGTGGGAGACCTGCCAGATTACGAGGCATTGTCCGGTGAGTGCACATGCGTGTGTGTGTCATCCATGTGCATGGTGTGTGTGTGAGTGCTTCTGATTGAGTGCCAGGTGAGGGGGTGTGTGCCTGAGTGGTTTGGATCACCCATGTGTTTTATCCAATACATTCTGCGCACCAGGATTTGGGTGTTGCCGTATCCCTTCTGGCAACAGTAGACATTCAGCCCAACCTCACGCCCGTTGCCCTTGAATTGTCATCTTGCCACAACATAGTTGCATGTTATTCTGTGTTCATTCAGGCTGATTGTCTGCATTCCACCACTTTCACTAGGCATTTCTCAGTCCTATTGTCACATGTGTGACATGGCTAGGGTACATGCCATCGTGTGATGGCATGTGTCATGTATGTGTATTGGACATGCCAATCACAGGCCAAAGTGTGATGGCACTGCTAGGCAGCATGCAGCAAATTTGTTGGTCTTCCATCTTGGTGTCATCAATGTGTGCCATTTGCCTCCCCTTCATACGCAGTGACAGTGCATGCATGGGAGGGTTATAGTCATGTGGTACATGTGTCAATGAAGTACTGTTTCTGTTGCTTCTCAGCCCTAATTGTGTTCCATGTTGCTAATGCCTGTTCCCATTTCTTTTCTTTCATGTCTTTGCAGGGGATGACGCACTTGATACTGCTGGGGTTGTGGAGATGGTGCAGACCCAGGAGGGGTCTGAGGCTCGACCGGGCACCAGTGAGGGACGTGGTGTGGTGGTGGGTGAGAACCCACACTTGCTGCAGGCCATCATCTCAAGGGGTGTCTCTGGGTGCACCTCCCCCAAGCTCTATTCAGGTGTTGATTCGGATGATGAGACCTATGTTGCGTCGCAGGTAAGTGTTTCTGGGAGGGATTCTGTGCTGTCCAACCCACATGCACCAGGGGTAGAACCCTCAATGGGGATGTCAGTGTTGGTAGGTCAGCCTTTGGTGGTTACGGATGCAGGGTCACACTCCGCTACATCTGATCCTGTTCCTGGGCCAGCAGATCAGAGGGGGAATGCAGTCCTGCAGCCTCAGGCAGTGCCGGCACAGCAAGGCTCAGTTCGCCTTGCCCCAGACAGGTGTGATGCCCGCCGACGCGGTGGCCATACGCCACCTGGCAATACCGCATGGGAGCAATCCATATACGGTATGGCAAACCAACAGGCAGCATCAACTGAGATGATGGCTCAGGCCATGGATAGGGTGGCCACTTCCATTGTCCCCCAAGAAAGGCTAATTGAACAACTACAGCAGGCAACAGACTCCATTAGCCAGTCACACAGGGAGGACATGTTGGCGTCCAACAGGGACAGGCGGGCGGCACTGGAGACTATGCGGGAAGCCATTTCCATTGAGTCCCAGTGCCACAGGGAAGCCCTGAGGGTGGACCTCCGTCAGCTCAGGGCAACTCTGGTTGAGCTTGAGGCTTCAGCTAACACGAGGACAGAACAGCAGCTGGAACGGCTCACACGGCTGAGGTCCGGGCATCCCGTGAGTTGTTGCATGGGGACCTACGCACAATTATCCTCCAGAACCAGACCTTCCACACCCGCATGCTTGCTGCCATGGAGGACCAGACTAGGGCTTTGCGTGGGCTGCCTCCCATAGTGCCACCACCTCCTAATGCAGCTGCAGAGGGTGAGGAGAGCGACAGCAGCGATTCTCCCACAATAGGGTAGCCGTGCAGGCCATGAGCCCATGGAGGTGTTTTCTTTTCGCAAGATCCACACAGGTGGGTTTTGGTGTGCACCCTGTCCTCAGACCTCCTGGGTGGCCTCCCCCACTCCACCAGGGCCCATTAATGGCCATTATTTATTTTTTTTATTTATTTTTTTATTTATTTTTATTTTTGATTTTTTGGACAGTGTGTTGCCTTGTGTGGCTCCCGGGGGCATACACTGTATTGTGGCTGGGCACATGCAGGCTTGTCCTGAATTTGGGTCAGAGGATTTAGTTTGTGTGACACACACCCCTCCTGCTTCCCGTTTCCATGGGCTTGCAAAGGATGTGCCCAAGTGACATTGACTTACACGGTGACGTTGGACTTCCATTTGATGTGTGGGCAGTCTGTAGTCAATAACTGTGTATACATTCCTAGTGCATATTGTTGTTGTATTGTACACTGCATGGTGTATTGATATGTGCCTCTGCATCCATCTCATCCTCCTAATTTGCAGGTCCATTTCTCATGTCTTTACAAGGCGGTCTACTTTAGGACTGGAGTTCATGTTGTAAGCAGTGCACCTACACTCTAGTGTGGCGCTAACACTGTATATTTGGAAGTGTTCGAAGTGCTGTCATTATCAGGTAGTGAAGCTACCAATTTTTTAAGTCTGTACTTTCATGTTTATGGTAGGTTGGAGGTTGTGTAGGTGATTGGTATTCTTGGTAAGTATTTGGTAATGTGTGTTGTTGGTCCTGCATTACTGTGAGCATTTCATGTGTGGCCAGTTTCCATTAGGGACACTGTAGTTGGTGATACTTGGGGCATGTTGTGGGGATTAATTTGTTTGCTCTCACATTGCATGACATACCATGGTGTGTTGTGTGGCCGTGCCGTGGAGGGGTTGGGTGACATGCCACTGTTCTCATGTTGTATTTTGCAAGTGGGTATTCATTTTTGCTGCATGGAAGTGTGTCTTTTGATGACACTGCATTGGTGGTGTATGTGCAGGTAGGGATGCACACATTGTGACACTTCCAGATGAACAATCTCAGGCTGCCATGGTTCTGACAGTTGACTGTCCCTTTGTTCATCATAATTGTCAGATTGAGTCATCATTGATTGTCAGATGGTATGTGCCAGGGCTGTGTGCACTCCACAAGGGTGTGCTTTCTATGTGAAGTAATTAGCCACCAGCTGCGTACGGGCTGCCTCACCCCGTGCCCTTTCCCCTCCCATGCCCAGCGGGCGTGCATGTGGTTGGGGATGTGGGGGCACCACCATGTCCACAGCCAGGCCCCGGCGTGTTGCAACATTGTGCAGGACACATGCTGCCACTATGATCCTGCACACTACTGGGAGAGCGTATAACAGCTGCCCACCAGAACAGTCAAGGGAGCGAAAGCGTGACTTTAGCACTCCGAATGTGCGCTCCACTATGCCGCGGGTTGCAATATGGGCTGTGTTGTATCTTACCTCGGGAGGCGTGATGGGGTTCCAAATTGGTGTCATCATGTGTGTGCTCAGAGGGTAGGCACTGTCCCCTGGGGAGGTGGTGATGGGGATCATTAGTGGGGTATTGGCATTACTCTGTATCTTTCATGCATGCGTGTGCTGTGGCATTTCTACTCACCAAGCAGCCATGCATCGCCATGCCGTCCAGCTTCCATGTCCCGGTTTAGGGTTGACATCCTGTAAATGAAGCTGTCGTGGGTGGACCCTGGATAGTTGGCATATACTGAGGTGATGATTCCCTTGGCATCACATACTACATGGGCGTTGATGGAATGCCAGTGCTTGCGGTTTCTATAGATGTGCTCAGATGCCCTGGGGGGACGTAGAGCCACATTCGTGCAATCAATGGCACCTAGCACTTTGGGGAATTGTGCCACCCTGTAGAAATCCTGGCTGACAGCCTGCCTTTCTGCAGGTGTTCTGGGCAGGTATATGTGCCTGCGGACTGATGGGCGTGCAGTGATGATGGCCAAAACCTGGTGTAGGCACCGTGACTGCGTGGCCTGTGACACCGCCCAACTATGACACTTGTCCGCTGACATGATCCGGTAGCCAAGAAGTGCAGTACATTGAGGACCTTCTCCAGGGGGCTGAGTGCTTGGGAGCACAGGGTGGGTGATGTGAGGTCATCCTCCCACTCACTGACCAGGTCGAGTATTATGTGTGGTGGAAACCTGTACCTCCCATACACCTGGTCATCAGGCATACCAAATAGGCTGGTTCTGGGTGTGAAGATTCTGGCCCTGACTATCCTTCTCCTCCTCCTGCGGTATCCCATGGCCACTGCTGCTAGGAATGGTCCTTTTATTTTTTGGCGCGTTGTAGGCGACCGTGTAAATCTTCCCGCCCACCCCAGGAATACACGTAACACGCTCTCCCTGGCCCAGTCGCGAGTAAATAATCCCACCCACCCCTGGAATACACGTACCCCACTCTCACAGGCCCAGTCGCGTGTGGAACTTCACGCGCACACACCGAAATACACGTACCCTGCAAATTCGCGTGTGAAACTTCCCGCGTACCCCGAAATACACGTACCCTGCTGGTATTGCGTGTGGAAGTTCACGCGGACCCATGATACACGTACCCTGATGAAATCGCGTGTGAGACTACCTGCGCATCCCTGGAGTACACGTACCCAGGCAAATCGCACGGCTGGGGGGTGGGGGTGGTGGGAGACATGAGTGGGGACCTGGTGGAGGGTGCCCCACAGTGCTGGGGGGTGTGGGTGCTGGGAGACATGAGTGGGGGCCTGGTGGAGGGTGCCCCTGGATCCAGGGGGGTGGGGATGCAGGGGGACATGAGTGGGGGCCTGGTGGAGGATGCCCCTGACTGGTGGGGGGTGGGGGTGCTGGGAGACATGAGTGGGGGCCTGGTGGAGGGTGCCCCACAGTGCTGGGGGGTGGGGATGCAGGGAGACATGAGTGGGGGCTTGGTGGAGGGTGGCCCACAGTGTTGGGAAGTTGGGGGTGCAGGGGGACATGAGTGGGAGCCTGGTGGAGGGTGCCCCACAGTGCTGGGGGGTGGGGGTGCAGGGGGATATGAGTGGGGGCCTGGTGGAGGGTGCCCCACAGTGCTGGGGGGTGGGGGTGCAGGGAGACATGAGTTGGACATGAGTGGGCGCCTGGTGGGGGGTGCCCCTGACTGGTGGGGGGTGGGGGTGCTGGGAGACATGAGTGGGGGCCTGGTGGAGGGTGCCCCTGACTGGTGGGGGGTGGGGGTTCTGGGAGACATGAGTGGAGGCCTGGTGGAGGGTGCCCCTGGATGCAGGGGTGTGGGGGTGCAGGGGGACATGAGTGGGGGCCTGGTGGAGGGTGCCCCTGACTGGTGGGGGGTGGGGGTGCTGGGAGACATGAGTGGGGGCCTGGTGGAGGGTGCCCCACAGTGCTGGGTGGTGGGGGTGCTGGGAGACATCAGTGGGGGCCTGGTGGAGGGTGCCCCTGGATGCAGTGGGGTGGGGGTGCAGGGGGATATGAGTGGGGGCCTGGTGGAGGGTGCCCCTGACTGGTGGGGTGTGGTGGTGCTGGGAGACATGAGTGGGGCCTGGTGGAGGGTACCTCACAGTGCTGGGGGGTGGGGATGCAGGGAGACATGAGTGGGGGGCTGGTGGAGGGTGGCCCACAGTGCTGGGTTGTGGGGATGCAGGGGGACATGAGTGGGGGCCTGGTGGAGGGTGCCCCACAGTGCTGGGGGTTGGGGGTGCAGGGGGACATCAGTGGGGGCCTGGTGGAGGGTGCCCCACAGTGCTGGGGGGTGGGGGTGCAGGGAGACATGAGTTGGACATGAGTGGGGGCCTGGTGGAGGGTGCGCCTGACTGGTGGGGGGTGGGTGTGCTGGGAGACATGAGTGGGGGCCTGGTGGAGGGTGCCCCTGGATGCAGGGGGTGGGGGTGCAGGGGGACATGAGTGGGGGCCTGGTGGAGGGTGCCCCTGACTGGTGGGGGGTGGGGGCGCTGGGAGACATGAGTGGGGGCCTGGTGGAGGGTGCCCCACAGTGCTGGGGGGTGGGGGTGCTGGGAGACATGAGTAGGGGCCTGGTGGAGGGTGCCCCTGGATGCAGGGGGGGTGGGGGTGCAGGGAAACATGAGTGGGGGCCTGCTGGAGGGTGCCCCTGACTGGTAGGGGGTGGGGGTGCTGGGAGACATGAGTGGGGGCCTGGTGGAGGGTGCCCCACAGTGCTGGGGGGTGGGGATGCAGGGAGACATGAGTGGGGGCCTGGTGGAGGGTGGCCCACAGTGCTGGGGTGTGGGGGTGCAGGGGGACAAGAGTGGCGGCCTGGTGGAGGGTGCCCCACAGTGCTAGGGGGTGGGGGTGCAGGGGGACATGAGTGGGGGCCTGGTGGAGGGTGCCCCACAGTGCTGGGGGGTGGGGGTGCAGGGAGACATGAGTTGGACATGAGTGGGGGCCTGGTGGAGGGTGCCCCTGACTGGTGGGGGGTGGGGGTGCTGGGAGACATGAGTGGGGGCATGGTGGAGGGTGCCCCTGACTGGTGGGGGGTGGGGATGCAGGGTGACATGAGTGGGGGCCTGGTGGAGGATGCCCCTGACTGGTGGGGGGTGGGGGTGCTGGGAGACATGAGTGGGGGCCTGGTGGAGGGTGCCCCACAGTGCTGGGGGGTGGGGATGCAGGGAGACATGAGTGGGGGCTTGGTGGAGGGTGGCCCACAGTGTTGGGAGGTTGGGGGTGCAGGGGGACATGAGTGGGAGCCTGGTGGAGGGTGCCCCACAGTGCTGGGGGGTGGGGGTGCAGGGGGATATGAGTGGGGGCCTGGTGGAGGGTGCCCCACAGTGCTGGGGGGTGGGGGTGCAGGGAGACATGAGTTGGACATGAGTGGGCGCCTGGTGGGGGGTGCCCCTGACTGGTGGGGGGTGGGGGTGCTGGGAGACATGAGTGGGGGCCTGGTGGAGGGTGCCCCTGACTGGTGGGGGGTGGGGGTTCTGGGAGACATGAGTGGAGGCCTGGTGGAGGGTGCCCCTGGATGCAGGGGTGTGGGGGTGCAGGGGGACATGAGTGGGGGCCTGGTGGAGGGTGCCCCTGACTGGTGGGGGGTGGGGGTGCTGGGAGACATGAGTGGGGGCCTGGTGGAGGGTGCCCCACAGTGCTGGGTGGTGGGGGTGCTGGGAGACATCAGTGGGGGCCTGGTGGAGGGTGCCCCTGGATGCAGTGGGGTGGGGGTGCAGGGGGATATGAGTGGGGGCCTGGTGGAGGGTGCCCCTGACTGGTGGGGTGTGGTGGTGCTGGGAGACATGAGTGGGGCCTGGTGGAGGGTACCTCACAGTGCTGGGGGGTGGGGATGCAGGGAGACATGAGTGGGGGCCTGGTGGAGGGTGGCCCACAGTGCTGGGTTGTGGGGGTGCAGGGGGACATGAGTGGGGGCCTGGTGGAGGGTGCCCCACAGTGCTGGGGGTTGGGGGTGCAGGGGGACATCAGTGGGGGCCTGGTGGAGGGTGCCCCACAGTGCTGGGGGGTGGGGGTGCAGGGAGACATGAGTTGGACATAAGTGGGGGCCTGGTGGAGGGTGCCCCTGACTGGTGGGGGGTGGGTGTGCTGGGAGACATGAGTGGGGGCCTGGTGGAGGGTGCCCCTGGATGCAGGGGGTGGGGGTGCAGGGGGACATGAGTGGGGGCCTGGTGGAGGGTGCCCCTGACTGGTGGGGGGTGGGGGCGCTGGGAGACATGAGTGGGGGCCTGGTGGAGGGTGCCCCACAGTGCTGGGGGGTGGGGGTGCTGGGAGACATGAGTAGGGGCCTGGTGGAGGGTGCCCCTGGATGCAGGGGGGGTGGGGGTGCAGGGGGACATGAGTGGGGGCCTGCTGGAGGGTGCCCCTGACTGGTAGGGGGTGGGGGTGCTGGGAGACATGAGTGGGGGCCTGGTGGAGGGTGCCCCACAGTGCTGGGGGGTGGGGATGCAGGGAGACATGAGTGGGGGCCTGGTGGAGGGTGGCCCACAGTGCTGGGGGGTGGGGGTGCAGAGGGACAAGAGTGGCGGCCTGGTGGAGGGTGCCCCACAGTGCTAGGGGGTGGGGGTGCAGGGGGACATGAGTGGGGGCCTGGTGGAGGGTGCCCCACAGTGCTGGGGGGTGGGGGTGCAGGGAGACATGAGTTGGACATGAGTGGGGGCCTGGTGGAGGGTGCCCCTGACTGGTGGGGGGTGGGGGTGCTGGGAGACATGAGTGGGGGCATGGTGGAGGGTGCCCCTGACTGGTGGGGGGTGGGGGTGCTGGGAGACATGAGTGGGGGCCTGATGGAGGGTGCCCTTGGATGCAGGGGGGTGGGGGTGCAGGGGGACATGAGTGGGGGCCTGGTGGAGGGTGCCCCTGATTGGTGGGGAGTGGGGGTGCTGGGAGACATGAGTGGGGACCTGGTGGAGGGTGCCCCACAGTGCTGGGGAGTGGGGGTGCAGGGAGACATGAGTTGGACATGAGTGGGGGCCATTTTGAGGGTGCCCCACAGTGCTGGGGGGTGGGGATGCAGGGAGACATGAGTGTGGGCCTGGTGGAGGGTGCCCCTGGATGCTGGGGGGTGGGGGTGCAGGGGGACATGAGTGAGGGCCTGGTGGAGGGTGCCCCTGACTGGTGGGGGTGGGGTGCTGGGAGACATGAGTGGGGGCCTGGTGGAGGGTGCCCCACAGTGCTGGGGGGTGGGGATGCAGTGAGACATGAGTGGGGGCCTGGTGGAGGGTGCCCCTGGATGCAGGGGGGTGGGGGTGCAGGGGGACAGGAGTGGGGGCCTGGTGGAGGGTGCCCCTGACTGGTGGGGGGTGGGGGTGCTGGGAGACATGAGTGGGGGCCTGGTGGAGGGTGCCCCCGGATGCAGGGGGTTGCGGGTGCAGGGGGACATGAGTGGGGGCCTGGTGGAGGGTGCCCCTGACTGGTGGGGGGTGGGGGTGCTGGGAGACATGAGTGGGGGCCTGGTGGAGGGTACCCCTGACTGGCGGGGGGTGGGGGTGCTGGGAGACATGAGTGGGGGCCTGGTGGAGGGTGCCCCCAGATGCAGGGGGTGGGGTTGCAGGGGGACATGAGTGGGGGCCTGGTGGAGGGTGCCCCCGGATGCAGGGGGTTGGGGGTGCAGGGGGACATGAGTGGGGGCCAGGTGGAGGGTGCCCCTGACTGGTGGGGGGTGGGGGTGCTGGGAGACATGAGTGGGGGCCTGGTGGAGGGTGCCCCTGACTGGTGGGGGGTGGGGGTGCTGGGGGACATGAGTGGGGGCCCTGACTGGTGGGGGTTTGGGGATGCTGGGAGACATGAGTGGGGGCCTGGTGGAGGGTGCCCCACAGTGCTGGGGGGTGGGGATAAAGGGAGACATGAGTGGGGGCCAGGTGGAGGGTGCCCCTGGATGCTGGGGGGTGGGGGTGCAGGGGGACATGAGTGGGGGCCTGGTGGAGGGTGCCCCTGACTGGTGGGGGGTGGGGGTGCTGGGAGACATGAGTGGGGGCCTGGTGGATGGTGCCCCACAGTGCTGGGGGGTGGGGATGCATGGAGACATGAGTGGGGGCCTGGTGGAGGGTGGCCCACAGTGCTGGGGGGTGGGGGTGCAGGGGGACATGAGTGGGGGTCTGGTGGAGTTTGGCCCACAGAGCTGGGGGGTGGGGGTGCAGGGGGACATGAGTTGTACATGAGTAGGGGCCTGGTGGAGGGTGCCCCTGACTGGTGGGGGGTGGGGGTGCTGGGAGACATGAGTGGGGGCCTGGTGGAGGGTGCCCCTGGAAGCAGGGGGGTGGGGGTGCAGGGGGACATGAGTGGGGGCCTGGTGGAGGATGCCCCTGACTGGTGGGGGGTGGGGGTGCTGGGAGACATGAGTGGGGGCCTGGTGGAGGGTGCCCCACAGTGCTGGGAGGTGGGGGTGCAGGGGGATATGAGTGGGGGCCTGGTGGAGGGTGCCCCACAGTGCTGGGGGTGTGCGGGTGCAGGGGAAATGAGTGGGAGCCTGGTGGAGGGTGCCCCACAGTGCTGGGGGGTGGGGGTGCAGGGGGATATGAGTGGGGGCCTGGTGGAGGGTGCCCCACAGTGCTGGGGGGTGGGGGTGCAGGGAGACATGAGTTGGACATGAGTGGGGGCCTGGTGGGGGGTGCCCCTGACTGGTGGGGGGTAGGGGTGCTGGGAGACATGAGTGGGGGCCTGGTGGAGGGTGCCGCTGACTGGTGGGGTGTGGGGGGTCTGGGAGACATGAGTGGGGGCCTGGTGGAGGGTGCCCCTGGATGCAGGGGGGTGGGGGTGCAGGGGGATATGAGTGGGGGCCTGGTGGAGGGTGCCCCTGACTGGTGGGGGGTGGGGGTGCTGGGAGACATGAGTGGGGACCTGGTGGAGGGTGCCCCACAGTGCTGGGGGGTGGGGGTGCAGGGAGACATGAGTTGGACATGAGTGGGGGCCATTTGGAGGGTGCCCCACAGTGCTGGGTGGTGGGGATGCAGGGAGACATGAGTGTGGGCCTGGTAGAGGGTGCCCCTGGATGCTGGGGGGTGGGGGTGCAGGGGGACATGAGTGGGGGCCTGGTGGAGGGTGCCCCTGACTGGTGGGGGGTGGGGTGCTGGGAGACATGAGTGGGGGCCTGGTGGATGGTGCCCCACAGTGCTGGGGGGTGGGGATGCAGTGAGACATGAGTGGGGGCCTGGTGGAGGGTGCCCCTGGATGCAGGGGGGTGGGGGTGCAGGGGGACAGGAGTGGGGGCCTGGTGGAGGGTGCCCCTGACTGGTGGGGGGTGGGGGTGCTGGGAGACATGAGTGGGAGCCTGGTGGAGGGTGCCCCCGGATGCAGGGGGTTGGGGGTGCAGGGGGACATGAGTGGGGGCCTGGTGGAGGGTGCCCCTGACTGGTGGGGGGTGGGGGTGCTTGGAGACATGAGTGGGGGCCTGGTGGAGGGTGCCCCTGACTGGTGGGGGGTGGGGGTGCTGGGAGACATGAGTGGGGGCCTGGTGGAGGGTGCCCCCGGATGCAGGGGGGTGGGGTTGCAGGGGGACATGAGTGGGGGCCTGGTGGAGGGTGCCCCACAGTGCTGGGGGGTGGGGATGCAGGGAGACATGAGTGGGGGCATGGTGGAGGGTGGCCCACAGTGCTGGGGGTGTGCGGGTGCAGGGGGACATGAGTGGGAGCCTGGTGGAGGGAGCCCCACAGTGCTGGGGGTGGGGGTGCAGGGAGACATGAGTTGGACATGAGTGGGGGCCTGGTGGGGGGTGCCCCTGACTGGTGGGGGGTGGGGGTGCTGGGAGACATGAGCGGGGACCTGGTGGAGGGTGCCCCACAGTGCTGGGGGGTGGGGGTGCAGGGAGACATGAGTTGGACGTGAGTGGGGGCCATTTGGAGGGTGCCCCACAGTGCTGGGGGGTGGGGGTGCAGGGACATATGAGTTGGACATGAGTGGGGGCCTGGTGGGGGGTGCCCCTGACTGGTGGGGGGTGGGGGGTCTGGGAGACATGAGTGGGGTCCTGGTGGAGGGTGCCCCTGACTGGTGGGGGGTGGGGGTGCAGGGGGACATGAGTGGGGGCCTGGTGGAGGGTGCCCCTGACTGGTGGGGGGTGGGGGTGCTGGCAGACATGAGTGGGGACCTGGTGGAGGGTGCCCCACAGTGCTGGGGGGTGGGGGTGCAGGGAGACATGAGTTGGACATGAGTGGGGGCCATTTGGAGGGTGCCCCACAGTGCTGGGTGGTGGGGATGCAGGGAGACATGAGTGTGGGCCTGGTGGAGGGTGCCCCTGGATGCTGGGGGGTGGGGGTGCAGGGGGGCATGAGTGGGGGCCTGGTTGAGGGTGCCCCTGACTGGTGGGGGTGGGGTGCTGGGAGACATGAGTGGGGGCCTGGTGGAGGGTGCCTCTGGATGCTGGGGGGTGTGGGTGCAGGGGGACAGGAGTGGGGGCCTGGTGGAGGGTACCCCTGACTGGTGGGGGGTGGGGGTGCTGGGAGACATGAGTGGGGGCCTGGTGGAGGGTACCCCCGGATGCAGGGGGTTGGGGGCGCAGGGGGACATGAGTGGGGGCCTGGTGGAGGGTGCCCCTGACTGGTGGTGGGTGGGGGTGCTGGGAGACATGAGTGGGGGCCTGGTGGAGGGTGCCCCTGACTGGTGGGGGGTGGGGGTGCTGGAGACATGAGTGGGGGCCTGGTGGAGGGTGCCCCCGGATGCAGGGGGGTGGGGTTGCAGGGGGACATGAGTGGGGGCCTGGTGGAGGGTGCCCCACAGTGCTGGGGGTGGGGATAAAGGGAGACATGAGTGGGGGCCAGGTGGAGGGTGCCCCTGGATGCGTGCCCCTGGATGCTGGGGGGTGGGGGTGCAGGGGGACATGAGTGGGGGCCTGGTGGAGGGTGCCCCTGACTGGTGGGGGGTGGGGGTGCTGGGAGACATGAGTGGGGGCCTGGTGGATGGTGCCCCACAGTGCTGAGGGGTCGGGATGCAGGGAGACATGAGTGGGGTCCTGGTGGAGGGTGGCCCACAGTGCTGGGTGGTGGGGGTGCAGGGGGAAATGAGTGTGGGCCTGGTGGAGTTTGCCCCACAGTGCTGGGGGGTGGGGGTGCAGGGGGACATGAGTTGTACATGAGTGGGGGCCTGGTGGAGGGTGCCCCTGACTGGTGGGGGGTGGGGGTGCTGGGAGACATGAGTGGGAGCCTGGTGGAGGGTGCCCCTGGATGCAGGGGGGTGGGGGTGCAGGGGGACATGAGTGGGGGCCTGGTGGAGGATGCCCCTGACTGGTGGGGGGTGGGGGTGCTGGGAGACATGAGTGGGGGCCTGGTGGAGGGTGCCCCACAGTGCTGGGGGGTGGGGATGCAGGGAGACATGAGTGGGGGCCTGGTGGAGGGTGGCCCACAGTGCTGGGGGGGTGCGGGTGCAGGGGGACATGAGTGGGAGCCTGGTGGAGGGTGCTCCACAGTGCTGGGGGGTGGGGGTGTAGGGGGATATGAGTGGGGGCCTGGTGGAGGGTGCCCCACAGTGCTGGGGGGTGGGGGTGCAGGGAGACATGAGTTGGACATGAGTGGGGGCCTGGTGGGGGGTGCTCCTGACTGGTGGGGGGTGGTGGTGCTGGGAGACATGAGTGGGGGCCTGGTGGAGGGTGCCCCACAGTGCTGGGTGGTGGGGGTGCTGGGAGACATGAGTGGGGGCCTGGTGGAGGGTGCCCCTGGATGCAGGGGGGTGGGGGTGCAGGGGGACATGAGTGGGGGCCTGGTGGAGGGTGCCCCTGATTGGTGGGGTGTGGTGGTGCTGGGAGACATGAGTGGGGCCTGGTGGGGGGTACCTCACAGTGCTAGGGGGTGGGGATGCAGGGAGACATGAGTGGGGGCCTGGTGGAGGGTGGCCCACAGTGCTGGGGGGTGGGGGTGCAGGGGGACATGAGTGGGGGCCTGGTGGAGGGTGCCCCACAGTGCTGGGGGGTGGGGTGCAGGGGGACATCAGTGGGGGCCTGGTGGAGGGTGCCCCACAGTGCTGGGGGGTGGGGGTGCAGGGAGACATGAGTTGGACATGAGTGGGGGCCTGGTGGAGGGTGCCCCTGACTGGTGGGGGGTGGGGGTGCTGGGAGACATGAGTGGGGGCTTGGTGGGGGGTGCCCCACAGTGCTGGGGGTGGGGGTGCTGGGAGACATGAGTGGGGGCCTGGTGGAGGGTGTCCCTGGATGCAGGGGGGGTGGGGGTCCAGGGGGACATGAGTGGGGGCCTAGTGGAGGGTGCCCCTGACTGGTAGGGGGTGGGGGTGCTGGGAGACATGAGTGGGGGCCTGGTGGAGGGTGCCCCACAGTGCTGGGGGGTGGGGATGCAGGGAGACATGAGTGGGGGCCTGGTGGAGGGTGGCCCACAGTGCTGGGGGGTGGGAGTGCAGGGGGACATGAGTGGCGGCCTGGTGGAGGGTGCCCCACAGTGCTGGGGGGTGGGGGTGATGGGAGACATGAGTTGGACATGAGTGGGGGCCATTTGGAGGGTGCCCCACAGTGCTGGGGGGTGGGGATGCATGGAGACATGAGTGTGGGCCTGGTGGAGGGTGCCCCTGGATGCTGAGGGGTGGGGGTGCAGGAGGACATGAGTGGGGCCTGGTGGAGGGTGCCCCTGACTGGTGGGGGGTGGGGTGCTGGGATACATGAGTGGGGGCCAGGTGGAGGGTGCCCCACAGAGCTGGGGGGTGGGGATGCAGTGAGACATGAGTAGGGGCCTGGTGGAGGGTGCCCCTGGATGCAGAGGGGTGGGGGTGCAGGGGGACAGGAGTGGGGGGCTGGTGGAGGGTGCCTCTGACTGGTGGGGGGTGGGGGTGCTGGGAGACATGAGTGGGGGCCTGGTGGAGGGTGCCCCCGGATGCAGGGGGTTGCGGGTGCAGGGGGACATGAGTGGGGGCCTGGTGGAGGGTGCCCCTGACTCGTGGGGGGTGGGGGTGCTGGGAGACATGAGTGGGGGCCTGGTGGAGGGTGCCCCACAGTGCTGGGGGGTGGGGATGCAGGGAGACATGAGTGGGGGCCTGGTGGAGGGTGGCCCACAGTGCTGGGGGGGTGCGGGTGCAGGGGGACATGAGTGGGAGCCTGGTGGAGGGTGCTCCACAGTGCTGGGGGGTGGGGGTGTAGGGGGATATGAGTGGGGGCCTGGTGGAGGGTGCCCCACAGTGCTGGGGGGTGGGGGTGCAGGGAGACATGAGTTGGACATGAGTGGGGGCCTGGTGGGGGGTGCTCCTGACTGGTGGGGGGTGGTGGTGCTGGGAGACATGAGTGGGGGCCTGGTGGAGGGTGCCCCACAGTGCTGGGTGGTGGGGGTGCTGGGAGACATGAGTGGGGGCCTGGTGGAGGGTGCCCCTGGATGCAGGGGGGTGGGGGTGCAGGGGGACATGAGTGGGGGCCTGGTGGAGGGTGCCCCTGATTGGTGGGGTGTGGTGGTGCTGGGAGACATGAGTGGGGCCTGGTGGGGGGTACCTCACAGTGCTAGGGGGTGGGGATGCAGGGAGACATGAGTGGGGGCCTGGTGGAGGGTGGCCCACAGTGCTGGGGGGTGGGGGTGCAGGGGGACATGAGTGGGGGCCTGGTGGAGGGTGCCCCACAGTGCTGGGGGGTGGGGTGCAGGGGGACATCAGTGGGGGCCTGGTGGAGGGTGCCCCACAGTGCTGGGGGGTGGGGGTGCAGGGAGACATGAGTTGGACATGAGTGGGGGCCTGGTGGAGGGTGCCCCTGACTGGTGGGGGGTGGGGGTGCTGGGAGACATGAGTGGGGGCTTGGTGGGGGGTGCCCCACAGTGCTGGGGGTGGGGGTGCTGGGAGACATGAGTGGGGGCCTGGTGGAGGGTGTCCCTGGATGCAGGGGGGGTGGGGGTCCAGGGGGACATGAGTGGGGGCCTAGTGGAGGGTGCCCCTGACTGGTAGGGGGTGGGGGTGCTGGGAGACATGAGTGGGGGCCTGGTGGAGGGTGCCCCACAGTGCTGGGGGGTGGGGATGCAGGGAGACATGAGTGGGGGCCTGGTGGAGGGTGGCCCACAGTGCTGGGGGGTGGGAGTGCAGGGGGACATGAGTGGCGGCCTGGTGGAGGGTGCCCCACAGTGCTGGGGGGTGGGGGTGATGGGAGACATGAGTTGGACATGAGTGGGGGCCATTTGGAGGGTGCCCCACAGTGCTGGGGGGTGGGGATGCATGGAGACATGAGTGTGGGCCTGGTGGAGGGTGCCCCTGGATGCTGAGGGGTGGGGGTGCAGGAGGACATGAGTGGGGCCTGGTGGAGGGTGCCCCTGACTGGTGGGGGGTGGGGTGCTGGGATACATGAGTGGGGGCCAGGTGGAGGGTGCCCCACAGAGCTGGGGGGTGGGGATGCAGTGAGACATGAGTAGGGGCCTGGTGGAGGGTGCCCCTGGATGCAGAGGGGTGGGGGTGCAGGGGGACAGGAGTGGGGGGCTGGTGGAGGGTGCCTCTGACTGGTGGGGGGTGGGGGTGCTGGGAGACATGAGTGGGGGCCTGGTGGAGGGTGCCCCCGGATGCAGGGGGTTGCGGGTGCAGGGGGACATGAGTGGGGGCCTGGTGGAGGGTGCCCCTGACTCGTGGGGGGTGGGGGTGCTGGGAGACATGAGTGGGGGCCTGGTGGAGGGTGCTCCTGACTGGTGGGGGGTGGGGGTGCTGGGAGACATGAGTGGGGGCCTGGTGGAGGGTGCCCCGGAAGCAGGGGAATGGGGTTGCTGGGGGACATGAGTGGGGGCCTGGTGGAGGGTGCCCCTGACTGGTGGGGGGTGGGGGTGCTGGGAGACATGAATGGGGGCCTGGTGGAGGGTGCCCCACAGTGCTGGGGGGGTGGGGATAAAGGGAGGCATGAGTGGGGGCCAGGCGGAGGATGCCCCTGGATGCTGGGGGGTGGGGGTGCAGGGGGACATGAGTGGGGGCCTGGTGGAGGGTGCCCCTGACTGGTGGGTGGTGGGGTGCTGGGAGACATGAGTGGGGGCCTGGTGGATGGTGCCCCACAGTGCTGGGGGGTGGGGATGCAGGGAGACATGAGTGGGGGCCTGGTGGAGGGTGGCCCACAGTGCTGGGGGGTGGGGGTGCAGGGGGACATGAGTGGGGGCCTGGTGGAGGGTGCCCCACAGTGCTGGGGGGTGGGGGTGCAGGGGGACATGAGTGGGGGCCTGGTGGAGGGTGCCCCACAGTGCTGGGGGGGTGGGGGTGCAGGGAGACATGAGATGGACATGAGTGGGGGCCTGGTGGAGGGTGCCCCACAGTGCTGGGGGGTGGGGGTGCAGGGAGACATGAGTGGGGGCCTGGTGGAGGGTGCCCCTGACTGGTGGGCGGTGGGGGTGCTGGGAGACATGAGTGGGGGCCTGGTGGAGGGTGCCCCTGACTGGTGGGGGGTGGGGGTGCTGGGAGACATGAGTGGGGGCCTGGTGGAGGGTGCCCCACAGTGCTGGGGGGTGGGGGTGCAGGGAGACATGAGATGGACATGAGTGGGGGCCTGGTGGAGGGTGCCCCACAGTGCTGGGGGGTGGGGGTACAGGGAGACATGAGTGGGGGCCTGGTGGAGGGTGCCCCTGGATGCAGGGGGTGGGGGTGTAGGGTGACATGAGTGGGGGCCTGGTGGAGGGTGCCCCTGACTGGTGGGGGATGGGGGTGCTCGGAGACATGAGTGGGGGCCTGGTGGAGGGTGCCCCTGACTGGTGGGGGGTGGGGGTGCTGTGAGACAGGAGTGGGGGCCTGGTGGAGGGTGCCCCACAGTGCTGGGGGGTGGAGGTGCAGGGAGACATGAGTTGGACATGAGGGGGGGCCTGGTGGAGGGTGCCCCTGACTGGTGGGGGGTGGGGGTGCTGGTAGACATGAGTGGGGGCCTGGTGGAGGGTGCCCCACAGTGCTGGTGGGTGGGGGTGCAGGGAGACATGAGTGGGGGCCTGGTGGAGGGTGCCCCTGGATGCAGGGGGGTGGGGTGCAGGGGGACATGAGTGGGGGTCTGGTGGAGGGTGCCCCTGGATGCAGGGGGGTGGGGGTGCTCGGAGACATGAGTGGGGGCCTGGTGGAGGGTGCCCCTGACTGGTGGGGGGTGGGGGTGCTGTGAGACAGGAGTGGGGGCCTGATGGAGGGTGCCCCACAGTGCTGGGGGGTGGAGGTGCAGGGAGACATGAGTTGGACATGAGGGGGGGCCTGGTGGAGGGTGCCCCTGACTGGTGGGGGGTGGGGGTGCTGGTAGACATGAGTGAGGGCCTGGTGGAGGGTGCCCCACAGTGCTGGTGGGTGGGGGTGCAGGGAGACATGAGTGGGGGCCTGGTGGAGGGTGCCCCTGGATGCAGGGGGGTGGGGTGCAGGGGGACATGAGTGGGGGTCTGGTGGAGGGTGCCCCTGGATGCAGAGGGGTGGGGGTGCAGGGAGACATGAGTGGGGGCCTGGTGGAGGGTGCCCCTGGATGCAGGGGGGTGGGGGTGCAGGGGGACAGGAGTGGGGGCCTGGTGGAGGTTACCCCACAGTGCTGGGGGGTGGGGGTGCAGGGAGACATGAGTTGGACATGAGGGGGGGCCTGGTGGAGGGTGCCCCTGACTGGTGGGGGGTGGGGGTGCTGGTAGACATGAGTGGGGGCCTGGTGGAGGGTGCCCCACAGTGCTGGGGGTGGGGGTGCAGGGAGACATGAGTTGCACATGAGTGGGGGCCTGGTGGAGGGTGCCCCTGACTGGTGGGGGGTGGGGGTGCTGGGAGACATGAGTGGGGGCTTGGTGGAGGGTGCCCCTGACTGGTGGGGCGGTGGGGGTACTGGGAGACATGAGTGGGGGCCTGGTGGAGGGTGCCCCTGGAAGCAGGGGGGTGGGGGTGCAGGGGGACATGAGTGGGGGCCTGGTGGAGGATGCCCCTGACTGGTGGGGGGTGGGGGTGCTGGGAGACATGAGTGGGGGCCTGGTGGAGGGTGCCCCACAGTGCTGGGAGGTGGGGGTGCAGGGGGATATGAGTGGGGGCCTGGTGGAGGGTGCCCCACAGTGCTGGGGGTGTGCGGGTGCAGGGGAAATGAGTGGGAGCCTGGTGGAGGGTGCCCCACAGTGCTGGGGGGTGGGGGTGCAGGGGGATATGAGTGGGGGCCTGGTGGAGGGTGCCCCACAGTGCTGGGGGGTGGGGGGTGCAGGGAGACATGAGTTGGACATGAGTGGGGGCCTGGTGGGGGGTGCCCCTGACTGGTGGGGGGTAGGGGTGCTGGGAGACATGAGTGGGGGCCTGGTGGAGGGTGCCGCTGACTGGTGGGGTGTGGGGGGTCTGGGAGACATGAGTGGGGGCCTGGTGGAGGGTGCCCCTGGATGCAGGGGGGTGGGGGTGCAGGGGGATATGAGTGGGGGCCTGGTAGAGGGTGCCCCTGACTGGTGGGGGGTGGGGGTGCTGGGAGACATGAGTGGGGACCTGGTGGAGGGTGCCCCACAGTGCTGGGGGGTGGGGGTGCAGGGAGACATGAGTTGGACATGAGTGGGGGCCATTTGGAGGGTGCCCCACAGTGCTGGGTGGTGGGGATGCAGGGAGACATGAGTGTGGGCCTGGTAGAGGGTGCCCCTGGATGCTGGGGGGTGGGGGTGCAGGGGGACATGAGTGGGGGCCTGGTGGAGGGTGCCCCTGACTGGTGGGGGGTGGGGTGCTGGGAGACATGAGTGGGGGCCTGGTGGATGGTGCCCCACAGTGCTGGGGGGTGGGGATGCAGTGAGACATGAGTGGGGGCCTGGTGGAGGGTGCCCCTGGATGCAGGGGGGTGGGGGTGCAGGGGGACAGGAGTGGGGGCCTGGTGGAGGGTGCCCCTGACTGGTGGGGGGTGGGGGTGCTGGGAGACATGAGTGGGAGCCTGGTGGAGGGTGCCCCCGGATGCAGGGGGTTGGGGGTGCAGGGGGACATGAGTGGGGGCCTGGTGGAGGGTGCCCCTGACTGGTGGGGGGTGGGGGTGCTTGGAGACATGAGTGGGGGCCTGGTGGAGGGTGCCCCTGACTGGTGGGGGGTGGGGGTGCTGGGAGACATGAGTGGGGGCCTGGTGGAGGGTGCCCCCGGATGCAGGGGGGTGGGGTTGCAGGGGGACATGAGTGGGGGCCTGGTGGAGGGTGCCCCACAGTGCTGGGGGGTGGGGATGCAGGGAGACATGAGTGGGGGCATGGTGGAGGGTGGCCCACAGTGCTGGGGGTGTGCGGGTGCAGGGGGACATGAGTGGGAGCCTGGTGGAGGGAGCCCCACAGTGCTGGGGGTGGGGGTGCAGGGAGACATGAGTTGGACATGAGTGGGGGCCTGGTGGGGGGTGCCCCTGACTGGTGGGGGGTGGGGGTGCTGGGAGACATGAGCGGGGACCTGGTGGAGGGTGCCCCACAGTGCTGGGGGGTGGGGGTGCAGGGAGACATGAGTTGGACGTGAGTGGGGGCCATTTGGAGGGTGCCCCACAGTGCTGGGGGGTGGGGGTGCAGGGACATATGAGTTGGACATGAGTGGGGGCCTGGTGGGGGGTGCCCCTGACTGGTGGGGGGTGGGGGGTCTGGGAGACATGAGTGGGGTCCTGGTGGAGGGTGCCCCTGACTGGTGGGGGGTGGGGGTGCAGGGGGACATGAGTGGGGGCCTGGTGGAGGGTGCCCCTGACTGGTGGGGGGTGGGGGTGCTGGCAGACATGAGTGGGGACCTGGTGGAGGGTGCCCCACAGTGCTGGGGGGTGGGGGTGCAGGGAGACATGAGTTGGACATGAGTGGGGGCCATTTGGAGGGTGCCCCACAGTGCTGGGTGGTGGGGATGCAGGGAGACATGAGTGTGGGCCTGGTGGAGGGTGCCCCTGGATGCTGGGGGGTGGGGGTGCAGGGGGGCATGAGTGGGGGCCTGGTTGAGGGTGCCCCTGACTGGTGGGGGTGGGGTGCTGGGAGACATGAGTGGGGGCCTGGTGGAGGGTGCCTCTGGATGCTGGGGGGTGTGGGTGCAGGGGGACAGGAGTGGGGGCCTGGTGGAGGGTACCCCTGACTGGTGGGGGGTGGGGGTGCTGGGAGACATGAGTGGGGGCCTGGTGGAGGGTACCCCCGGATGCAGGGGGTTGGGGGCGCAGGGGGACATGAGTGGGGGCCTGGTGGAGGGTGCCCCTGACTGGTGGTGGGTGGGGGTGCTGGGAGACATGAGTGGGGGCCTGGTGGAGGGTGCCCCTGACTGGTGGGGGGTGGGGGTGCTGGAGACATGAGTGGGGGCCTGGTGGAGGGTGCCCCCGGATGCAGGGGGGTGGGGTTGCAGGGGGACATGAGTGGGGGCCTGGTGGAGGGTGCCCCACAGTGCTGGGGGTGGGGATAAAGGGAGACATGAGTGGGGGCCAGGTGGAGGGTGCCCCTGGATGCGTGCCCCTGGATGCTGGGGGGTGGGGGTGCAGGGGGACATGAGTGGGGGCCTGGTGGAGGGTGCCCCTGACTGGTGGGGGGTGGGGGTGCTGGGAGACATGAGTGGGGGCCTGGTGGATGGTGCCCCACAGTGCTGAGGGGTCGGGATGCAGGGAGACATGAGTGGGGTCCTGGTGGAGGGTGGCCCACAGTGCTGGGTGGTGGGGGTGCAGGGGGAAATGAGTGTGGGCCTGGTGGAGTTTGCCCCACAGTGCTGGGGGGTGGGGGTGCAGGGGGACATGAGTTGTACATGAGTGGGGGCCTGGTGGAGGGTGCCCCTGACTGGTGGGGGGTGGGGGTGCTGGGAGACATGAGTGGGAGCCTGGTGGAGGGTGCCCCTGGATGCAGGGGGGTGGGGGTGCAGGGGGACATGAGTGGGGGCCTGGTGGAGGATGCCCCTGACTGGTGGGGGGTGGGGGTGCTGGGAGACATGAGTGGGGGCCTGGTGGAGGGTGCCCCACAGTGCTGGGGGGTGGGGATGCAGGGAGACATGAGTGGGGGCCTGGTGGAGGGTGGCCCACAGTGCTGGGGGGGTGCGGGTGCAGGGGGACATGAGTGGGAGCCTGGTGGAGGGTGCTCCACAGTGCTGGGGGGTGGGGGTGTAGGGGGATATGAGTGGGGGCCTGGTGGAGGGTGCCCCACAGTGCTGGGGGGTGGGGGTGCAGGGAGACATGAGTTGGACATGAGTGGGGGCCTGGTGGGGGGTGCTCCTGACTGGTGGGGGGTGGTGGTGCTGGGAGACATGAGTGGGGGCCTGGTGGAGGGTGCCCCACAGTGCTGGGTGGTGGGGGTGCTGGGAGACATGAGTGGGGGCCTGGTGGAGGGTGCCCCTGGATGCAGGGGGGTGGGGGTGCAGGGGGACATGAGTGGGGGCCTGGTGGAGGGTGCCCCTGATTGGTGGGGTGTGGTGGTGCTGGGAGACATGAGTGGGGCCTGGTGGGGGGTACCTCACAGTGCTAGGGGGTGGGGATGCAGGGAGACATGAGTGGGGGCCTGGTGGAGGGTGGCCCACAGTGCTGGGGGGTGGGGGTGCAGGGGGACATGAGTGGGGGCCTGGTGGAGGGTGCCCCACAGTGCTGGGGGGTGGGGTGCAGGGGGACATCAGTGGGGGCCTGGTGGAGGGTGCCCCACAGTGCTGGGGGGTGGGGGTGCAGGGAGACATGAGTTGGACATGAGTGGGGGCCTGGTGGAGGGTGCCCCTGACTGGTGGGGGGTGGGGGTGCTGGGAGACATGAGTGGGGGCTTGGTGGGGGGTGCCCCACAGTGCTGGGGGTGGGGGTGCTGGGAGACATGAGTGGGGGCCTGGTGGAGGGTGTCCCTGGATGCAGGGGGGGTGGGGGTCCAGGGGGACATGAGTGGGGGCCTAGTGGAGGGTGCCCCTGACTGGTAGGGGGTGGGGGTGCTGGGAGACATGAGTGGGGGCCTGGTGGAGGGTGCCCCACAGTGCTGGGGGGTGGGGATGCAGGGAGACATGAGTGGGGGCCTGGTGGAGGGTGGCCCACAGTGCTGGGGGGTGGGAGTGCAGGGGGACATGAGTGGCGGCCTGGTGGAGGGTGCCCCACAGTGCTGGGGGGTGGGGGTGATGGGAGACATGAGTTGGACATGAGTGGGGGCCATTTGGAGGGTGCCCCACAGTGCTGGGGGGTGGGGATGCATGGAGACATGAGTGTGGGCCTGGTGGAGGGTGCCCCTGGATGCTGAGGGGTGGGGGTGCAGGAGGACATGAGTGGGGCCTGGTGGAGGGTGCCCCTGACTGGTGGGGGGTGGGGTGCTGGGAGACATGAGTGGGGGCCAGGTGGAGGGTGCCCCACAGAGCTGGGGGGTGGGGATGCAGTGAGACATGAGTAGGGGCCTGGTGGAGGGTGCCCCTGGATGCAGAGGGGTGGGGGTGCAGGGGGACAGGAGTGGGGGGCTGGTGGAGGGTGCCTCTGACTGGTGGGGGGTGGGGGTGCTGGGAGACATGAGTGGGGGCCTGGTGGAGGGTGCCCCCGGATGCAGGGGGTTGTGGGTGCAGGGGGACATGAGTGGGGGCCTGGTGGAGGGTGCCCCTGACTCGTGGGGGGTGGGGGTGCTGGGAGACATGAGTGGGGGCCTGGTGGAGGGTGCTCCTGACTGGTGGGGGGTGGGGGTGCTGGGAGACATGAGTGGGGGCCTGGTGGAGGGTGCCCCGGAAGCAGGGGAATGGGGTTGCTGGGGGACATGAGTGGGGGCCTGGTGGAGGGTGCCCCTGACTGGTGGGGGGTGGGGGTGCTGGGAGACATGAATGGGGGCCTGGTGGAGGGTGCCCCACAGTGCTGGGGGGGTGGGGATAAAGGGAGGCATGAGTGGGGGCCAGGCGGAGGATGCCCCTGGATGCTGGGGGGTGGGGGTGCAGGGGGACATGAGTGGGGGCCTGGTGGAGGGTGCCCCTGACTGGTGGGTGGTGGGGTGCTGGGAGACATGAGTGGGGGCCTGGTGGATGGTGCCCCACAGTGCTGGGGGGTGGGGATGCAGGGAGACATGAGTGGGGGCCTGGTGGAGGGTGGCCCACAGTGCTGGGGGGTGGGGGTGCAGGGGGACATGAGTGGGGGCCTGGTGGAGGGTGCCCCACAGTGCTGGGGGGTGGGGGTGCAGGGGGACATGAGTGGGGGCCTGGTGGAGGGTGCCCCACAGTGCTGGGGGGGTGGGGGTGCAGGGAGACATGAGATGGACATGAGTGGGGGCCTGGTGGAGGGTGCCCCACAGTGCTGGGGGGTGGGGGTGCAGGGAGACATGAGTGGGGGCCTGGTGGAGGGTGCCCCTGACTGGTGGGCGGTGGGGGTGCTGGGAGACATGAGTGGGGGCCTGGTGGAGGGTGCCCCTGACTGGTGGGGGGTGGGGGTGCTGGGAGACATGAGTGGGGGCCTGGTGGAGGGTGCCCCACAGTGCTGGGGGGTGGGGGTGCAGGGAGACATGAGATGGACATGAGTGGGGGCCTGGTGGAGGGTGCCCCACAGTGCTGGGGGGTGGGGGTGCAGGGAGACATGAGTGGGGGCCTGGTGGAGGGTGCCCCTGGATGCAGGGGGTGGGGGTGTAGGGTGACATGAGTGGGGGCCTGGTGGAGGGTGCCCCTGACTGGTGGGGGATGGGGGTGCTCGGAGACATGAGTGGGGGCCTGGTGGAGGGTGCCCCTGACTGGTGGGGGGTGGGGGTGCTGTGAGACAGGAGTGGGGGCCTGGTGGAGGGTGCCCCACAGTGCTGGGGGGTGGAGGTGCAGGGAGACATGAGTTGGACATGAGGGGGGGCCTGGTGGAGGGTGCCCCTGACTGGTGGGGGGTGGGGGTGCTGGTAGACATGAGTGGGGGCCTGGTGGAGGGTGCCCCACAGTGCTGGTGGGTGGGGGTGCAGGGAGACATGAGTGGGGGCCTGGTGGAGGGTGCCCCTGGATGCAGGGGGGTGGGGTGCAGGGGGACATGAGTGGGGGTCTGGTGGAGGGTGCCCCTGGATGCAGAGGGGTGGGGGTGCAGGGAGACATGAGTGGGGGCCTGGTGGAGGGTGCCCCTGGATGCAGGGGGGTGGGGGTGCTCGGAGACATGAGTGGGGGCCTGGTGGAGGGTGCCCCTGACTGGTGGGGGGTGGGGGTGCTGTGAGACAGGAGTGGGGGCCTGATGGAGGGTGCCCCACAGTGCTGGGGGGTGGAGGTGCAGGGAGACATGAGTTGGACATGAGGGGGGGCCTGGTGGAGGGTGCCCCTGACTGGTGGGGGGTGGGGGTGCTGGTAGACATGAGTGAGGGCCTGGTGGAGGGTGCCCCACAGTGCTGGTGGGTGGGGGTGCAGGGAGACATGAGTGGGGGCCTGGTGGAGGGTGCCCCTGGATGCAGGGGGGTGGGGTGCAGGGGGACATGAGTGGGGGTCTGGTGGAGGGTGCCCCTGGATGCAGAGGGGTGGGGGTGCAGGGAG
This sequence comes from Ambystoma mexicanum, assembly GCF_040938575.1. Lineage (NCBI taxonomy): Eukaryota > Metazoa > Chordata > Amphibia > Caudata > Ambystomatidae > Ambystoma > Ambystoma mexicanum. The sequence continues at coordinate 838,458,705 of NC_090923.1, forward strand.
ACATGAGTGGGGGCCTGGTGGAGGGTGCCCCTGGATGCAGGGGGGTGGGGGTGCAGGGGGACAGGAGTGGGGGCCTGGTGGAGGTTACCCCACAGTGCTGGGGGGTGGGGGTGCAGGGAGACATGAGTTGGACATGAGGGGGGGCCTGGTGGAGGGTGCCCCTGACTGGTGGGGGGTGGGGGTGCTGGTAGACATGAGTGGGGGCCTGGTGGAGGGTGCCCCACAGTGCTGGGGGTGGGGGTGCAGGGAGACATGAGTTGCACATGAGTGGGGGCCTGGTGGAGGGTGCCCCTGACTGGTGGGGGGTGGGGGTGCTGGGAGACATGAGTGGGGGCTTGGTGGAGGGTGCCCCTGACTGGTGGGGCGGTGGGGGTACTGGGAGACATGAGTGGGGGCCTGGTGGAGGGTGCCCCACAGTGCTGGGGGGTGGGGATGCAGGGAGACATGAGTTGGGGCCTGGTGGAGGGTGGCCCACAGTGCTGGGGGGTGGAGGTGCAGGGGAACATGAGTGGGGGCCTGGTGGAGGGTGCCCCACAGTGCTGGAGGGCGGGGGTTCAGGGGGACATGAGTGGGGACCTGGTGGAGGGTGCCCCACAGTGCTGGGGGGTGGGCGTGCAGGGAGACATGAGTTGGACATTAGTGGGGGCCTGGTGGAGGGTGCCCCTGACTGGTGGGGGGTGGGTGTGCTGGGAGACATGAGTGGGGGCCTGGTGGAGGGTGCCCCCAGATGCAGGTGGGTGGGGGTGCAGGGGGACATGAGTGGGGGCCTGGTGGAGGTTGCCCCTGACTGGTGGGGGTGCTGGGAGACATGAGTGGGGGCCTGGTTGAGGGTGCCCCACAGTGCTGGGAGGTGGGGATGCAGGGAGACATGAGTGGGGGCCAGGTGGAGGGTGCCCCTGGATGCTGGGGGGTGGGGGTGCAGGGGGACATGAGTGCGGGCCTGGTGGAGGATGCCCCTGACTGGTGGGTGGTGGGGGTGCTGGGAGACATGGGTGGGGGCCTGGTGGAGGGTGCCCCACAGTGCTGGGGGGGGGATGCAGGGAGACATGAGGGGGGGCCTGGTGGAGGGTGGCCCACAGTGCTGGGGGGTGGGGGTGCAGGGGGACATGAGTGGGGGCCTGGTGGAGGGTGCCCCACAGTGCTGGGGGGTGGGGGTGCAGGGGGACATGAGTGGGGCCTGGTGGAGGGTGCCCCACAGTGCTGGCGGGTGGGGGTGCAGGGAGACATGAGTTGGACATGAGTGGAGGCCTGGTGGAGGGTGCCCCTGACTGGTGGGGGGTGGGGGTGCTGGGAGACATGAGTGGGGGCCTGGTGGAGGGTGGCCCTGACTGGTGGGGGGTGGGGGTGCCGGGAGACATGAGTGGGGGCCTGGTGGAGGATGCCCCTGGATGCAGGGGGGTGGTGGTGCAGGGAGACATGAGTAGGAGCCTGGTGGAGGGTGCCCCTGACTTGTGGGGGTTGGGGGTGCTGGGAGACATGAGTGGGAGCCTGGTGGAGGGTGCACCACAGTGCTGGGGGGTGGGGGTGCAGTGAGACATGAGTTGGACATGAGTGGGGGCCTGGTGGAGGGTGCCCCACAGTGCTGGGGGGTGGGGGTGCAGGGAGACATGAGTGGGGGCCTGGTGGAGGGTGCTCCTGGATGCAGGGGGGTGGGGGTGCAGAGGACATGAGTGGGGGCCTGGTGGTGGGTGCACCACAGTGATGGGGGGTGGGGGTGCAGGGAGACATGAGTGGGGCCTCGTGGAGGGTGCCTCACAGTGCTGGCGGATGGGGGTGCAGGGAGACATGAGTTGGACATGAGTGGGGGCCTGGTGGAGGGTGCCCCTGACTGGTGGGGGGTGGGGGTGCTGGGAGACATGAGTGGGGGCCTAGTGGAGGGTGCCCCCGACTGGTGGGGGTTGGGGGTGCTGGGAGACATGAGTGGGGGCCTGGTGGAGGGTGCCCCTGGATGCTGGGGGGTGGGGGTGCAGGGGGACATGAGTGGGGGCCTGGTGGAGGGTGCCCCTGGATTCAGGGGGGTGGTGGTGCAGGGAGACATGAGTGGGGGCCTGGTGGAGGGTGCCCCTGACTGGTGGGGGGTGGGGGTGCTGGGAGACATGAGTGGGAGCCTGGTGGAGGGTGCCCCACAGTGCTGGGGGGTGGGGGTGCAGTGAGACATGAGTTGGACATGAGTGGGGGCCTGGTGGAGGGTGCCCCACAGTGCTGGGGGGTGGGGGTGCAGGGAGACATGAGTGGGGGCCTGGTGGAGGGTGATCCTGGATGCAGGGGGGTGGGGGTGCAGGGGGACATGAGTGGGGGCCTGGTGGTGGGTGCACCACAGTGATGGGGGGGGGGTGCAGGGAGACATGAGTGGGGGCCTGGCGGAGGGTTCCCCTGGATGCTGGGGGGTGGGGGTGCAGGGGGACATGAGTGGGGGCCTGGTGGAGGGTGCCCCTGACTGGTGGGGAGTGGGGGTGCTGGGAGACATGGGTGGGGGCCTGGTGGAGGGTGCCCCACAGTGCTGGGGGGTGGGGGTGCAGTGAGACATGAGTTGGACATGAGTGGGGGCCTGGTGGAGGGTGCCCCACAGTGCTGGGGGGTGGGGATGCAGGGAGACATGAGTGGGAGCCTAGTGGAGGGTGGCCCACAGTGCTGGGGCGTGGGGGTGCAGGGGGACATGAGTGGGGGCCTGGTGGAGGGTGCCCCACAGTGCTGGGGGATGGGGGTGCAGGGGGACATGAGTGGGGGCCTGGTGGAGGGTGCCCCACAGTGCTGAGGGGTGGGGGTGCAGGGAGACATGATTTGGACATGAGTGGGGGCCTGGTGGACGGTGCCCCTGACTGGTGGGGGGTGGGGGTGCTGGGAGTCATGAGTGGGGGCCTGGTGGAGGGTGCCCCTGACTGGTGGGGGGTGGGGGTGCTGGGAGACATGAGTTGGGGCCTGGTGGAGGGTGCCCCTGGATCCAGGGGGGGGGTGGTGCAGGGAGACATGAGTGCGGGCCTGGTGGAGGGTGCCCCTGACTGGTGGGGGGTGGGGGTGCTGGGAGACATGAGTGGGGGCCTGGTGGAGGGTGCCCCACAGTGCTGTGGGGTGGGGGTGCAGTGAGACATGAGTTGGACATGAGTGGGGGCCTGGTGGAGGGTGCCCCACAGTGCTGGGGGGTAGGGGTGAAGGGAGACAGGAGTGGGGGCCTGGTGGAGGGTGCTCCTGGATGCAGGGGGGTGGGGTGCAGGGGGACATGAGTGGGGGCCTGGTGGAGGGTGCCCCTGACTGGTGGGGGGTGGGGGTGCTGGGAGACATGAGTGGGGGCCTGGCGGAGGGTGCCCCTGACTGGTGGGGGGTGGGGGTGCTGGGAGACAGGAGTCGGGGCCTGGTGGAGGGCGCCCCACAGTGCTGGTGGGTGGGGGTGCTGGGAGACATGAGTTGGACATGAGTGGGGGCCTGGTGGTGGGTGCACCACAGTGATGGGGGGTGGGGGTGCAGGGAAACATGAGTGGGGGCCTGGTGGAGGGTGCCCCTGGATGCAGGGGAGTGGGGGTCCAGGGGGACATGAGTGTGGGCCTGGTGGAGGGTGCCTCTGGATGCAGGGGGGTGGGGGTGCAGGGAGACATGAGTTGGACATAAGTGGGGGCCTGGTGGTGGGTGCACCACAGTGATGGGGGGTGGGGGTGCAGGGAGACATGAGTGGGGGCCTGGTGGAGGGTGCTCCTGGATGCAGGGGGGTGGGGGTGCAGGGGGACATGCGTGGGGGCCTGGTGGAGGGTGCCCCTGACTGGTGGGGGGTGGGGGTGCTGGGAGACATGAGTGGGGGGCCTGGTGGAGGGTGCCCCTGACTGGTGGGGATGGGGGTGCTGGGAGACATGAGTGGGGGCCTGGTGGAGGGTGCCCCTGGATGCAGGGGGTGGTGGTGCAGGGAGACATGAGTGGGGGCCTGGTGGAGGGTGCCCCTGACTGGTGGGGGGGTGGGGGTGCTGGGAGACATGAGTGGGGGCCTGGTGGTGGGTTCCCCACAGTGCTGGGGGGTGGGGGTGCAGTGAGACATGAGTTGGACATGAGTGGGGGCCTGGTGGAGGGTGCCCCACAGTGCTGGGGGGTGGGGGTGCAGGGAGACATGAGTGGGGGCCTGGTGGAGGGTGCCCCTGGATGCTGGGGGGTGGGGGTGCAGGGGGACATGAGTGGGGGCCTGGTGGAGGGTGCCCCTGACTGGTGGGGGTTTGGGGTGCTGGGAGACATGAGTGGGGGCCTGGTGGAGGGGGCCCCACAGTGCTGGGGGGTGGGGATGCAGGGAGACATGAGTGGGGGCCAGGTGGAGGGTGCCCCTGGATGCTGGGGGGTGGGGGTGCAGGGGGACATGACTAGGGGCATGGTGGAGAGTGCCCCTGACTGGTGGGGGGTGGGGGTGCTGGGAGACATGGGTGGGGGCTTGGTGGAGGGTGCCCCACAGTGCTGGGGGGTGGGGATGCAGGGAGACATGAGTGGGGACCTGGTGGAGGGTGGCCCACAGTGCTGGGGGGTGAGGGTGCAGGGGGACATGAGTCGGGGCCTGGTGGAGGGTGCCCCACAGTGCAGGGGGGTGGGGGTGCAGGGGGACATGAGTGGGGGCCTGGTGGAGGGTGCCCCTGACTGGTGGGGGGTGGGGGTGCTGGGAGACATGAGTGGGGGCCTGGTGGAGGGTGCCCCTGACTGGTGGGGGTGGGGGTGCTGGGAGACAGGAGTGGGGGCCTGGTGGAGGGCGCCCCACAGTGCTGGGGGGTGGGGGTGCTGGGAGACATGAGTTGGACATGAGTGGGGGCCTGGTGGTGGGTGCACCACAGTGATGGGGGTGGGGGTGCAGGGAGACATGAGTGGGGGCCTGGTGGAGGGTGCCCCTGACTGGTGGGGGGTGGGGGTGCTGGGAGACATGGGTGGGGACTTGGTGGAGGGTGCCCCACAGTGCTGGGGGGTGGGGATGCAGGGAGACATGAGTGGGGACCTGGTGGAGGGTGGCCCACAGTGCTGGGGGGTGGGGGTGCAGGGGGACATGAATCGGGGCCTGGTGGAGGGTGCCCCACAGTGCAGGGGGGTGGGGGTGCAGGGGGACATGAGTGGGGGCCTGGTGGAGGGTGCCCCACAGTGCTGAGGGGTGGGGGTGCAGGGAGACATGAGTTGGACATGAGTGGGGGCCTGGTGGAGGGTGCCCCTGACTGGTGGGGGGTGGGGGTGCTGGGAGACATGAGTGGGGGCCTGGTGAAGGGTGCCCCTGACTGGTGGGGGGTGGGGGTGCTGGGAGACAGGAGTGGGGGCCTGGTGGAGGGCGCCCCACAGTGCTGGGGGGTGGGGGTGCTGGGAGACATGAGTTGGACATGAGTGGGGGCCTGGTGGTGGGTGCACCACAGTGCTGGGGGGTGGGGGTGCTGGGAGACATAAGTTGGACATGAGTGGGGGCCTGGTGGAGGGTGCCCCTGACTGGTGGGGGGTGGTGGTGCAGGGAGACATGAGTGGGGGCCTGGTGGAGGGTGCCCCTGGATGCAGTGGGGTGGGGGTGCAGGGAGACATGAGTGGGGGCCTGGTGGAGGGTGCCCCTGGATGCAAGGGGGTGGGTGTGCAGGGAGACATGAATGGGGGCCTGGTGGAGGGTGCCCCTGGATGCAGGGGGGTAGGGGTGCTGGGAGACATGAGTGGGGGCCTGGTGGAGGGTGCACCACAGTGCTGGGGGGTGGGAGTGCTGGGAGACATGGGTTGGACATGAGTGGGGGCCTGGTGGTGTGTGGTCCTGACTGGTGGGGGGTGGGAGTGCAGGGAGACATGAGTGGGGGCCTGGTGGAGGGTGCACCACAGTGCTGGGGGGTGGGGGTGCTGGGTGACATGAGTTGGACATGAGTGGGGGCCTGGTGGTGGGTGCACCACAGTGCTGGGGGGTGGGGGTCCAGGGGGACATGCTTTGGTGGGCAGTAGTGCAAGGTGTTATGTGGGTTGGCTGGGGGGCATGGGCATGGTAGATGGGCTGCCTGTGGGACATGTGCAGGGTAGTCCCCTGTGGTGTGGGCCGCCTGCAGGGGCCGTGGAGGGTGTCGAGTGAACAGCTGGGAGGACCCACACAGCGGATTAACGTGTAGGACTGCCCGGCACCCCCGGAATCCACGTAGGCTGCTGGATTCGCATGTGGAATTTCACTTGCACCTTGGACTACACGTACCCTGCTGAAATCACGTGTGGAACTTCCCGCGCACCTTGGAATACATGTGCCCTGCTGAAATCACGTGTGGAACTTCCTGCGCACCCTGGAATACACGTACCCTGCTAAAATCACATGTGGAACTTCCCGCGCACCCCGAAATACACGTACCCAGGGCAATCGCGTGTGGAACTTCCCGCGAACCCTGTAATACACGTACCCTGCTGATATCGCGTGTCAGACTACACGCGCAACCCTGAAATAGACGTACACAGGCAAATCGCACTGCTGGGGGGTGGCGGGGTGGTAGGAAGGAGTGGGGGCCTGGTGGAGGGTTCCCCTGGATGCTGGGGGTGGGGGTGCTGGGAGACATGAGTGGGGACCTGGTGGAGGGTGCATGGGGCCTGGTGGAGGGTGCCCCTGGATGCTGGGGGGTGGGGGTGCTGGGAGACATGAGTGGGGGCCTGGTGGAGGGGGCCCCTGGATGCTGGGGGGTGGGGGTGCTGGGAGACATGAGTGGGGGCCTGGTGTAGGGTGCCCCTGGATGCTGGGGGTGGGGGTGCAGGGAGACATGAGTGGGGGCCTGCCGGAGGGTGCCCCTGGATGCAGGAGGGTGGGGGTGCAGGAAGACATGAGTGTGGGCCTGGTGGAGGGTGCCCCTGGATTCAGGGGGGTGGGGGTGCTGGGAGACATGAGTGGGGACCTGGTGGAGGGTGCACCACAGTGCTGGGGGGTGGGGGTGCAGCGGGACATGAGTGGGGGCCTGGTGGAGGGTGCCCCACAGTGCTGGGGGCTGGGGGTGCAGGGAGACATGAGTAGGGGCCTGGTGGAGGGTGCCCCTGGATGCAGGGCGTGGGGGTGCTGGGAGACATGAGTGGGGGTCTGGTGGAGGGTGCCCCTGACTGGTGGGGGGTGGGGGTGCTGGGAGACATGAGTGGGGGCCTGGTGGAGGGTGCCCCTGGATGCTGGGGGGTGGGGGTGCAGGGGGACATGAGTGGGGGCCTGGTGGAGGGTGCCCCTGGATTCAGGGGGGTGGTGGTGCAGGGAGACATGAGTGGGGGCCTGGTGGAGGGTGCCCCTGACTGGTGGGGGGTGGGGGTGCTGGGAGACATGAGTGGGAGCCTGGTGGAGGGTGCCCCACAGTGCTGGGGGGTGGGGGTGCAGTGAGACATGCGTTGGACATGAGTGGGGGCCTGGTGGAGGGTGCCCCACAGTGCTGGGGGGTGGGGGTGCAGGGAGACATGAGTGGGGGCCTGGTGGAGGGTGCTCCTGGATGCAGGGGGGTGGGGGTGCAGGGGGACATGAGTGGGGGCCTGGTGGTGGGTGCACCACAGTGATGGGGGGGTGCAGGGAGACATGAGTGGGGGCCTGGTGGAGGGTGCTCCTGGATGCAGGGGGGTGGGGGTGCAGGGGGACATGAGTGGGGGCCTGGTGGTGGGTGCACCACAGTGATGGGGGGGGTGCAGGGAGACATGAGTGGGGGCCTGGTGGAGGGTTCCCCTGGATGCTGGGGGGTGGGGGTGCAGGGGGACATGAGTGGGGGCCTGGTGGAGGGTGCCCCTGACTGGTGGGGAGTGGGGGTGCTGGGAGACATGGGTGGGGGCCTGGTGGAGGGTGCCCCACAGTGCTGGGGGGTGGGGGTGCAGTGAGACATGAGTTGGACATGAGTGGGGGCCTGGTGGAGGGTGCCCCACAGTGCTGGGGGGTGGGGATGCAGGGAGACATGAGTGGGAGCCTAGTGGAGGGTGGCCCACAGTGCTGGGGTGTGGGGGTGCAGGGGGACATGAGTGGGGGCCTGGTGGAGGGTGCCCCACAGTGCTGGGGGATGGGGGTGCAGGGGGACATGAGTGGGGGCCTGGTGGAGGGTGCCCCACAGTGCTGAGGGGTGGGGGTGCAGGGAGACATGATTTGGACATGAGTGGGGGCCTGGTGGACGGTGCCCCTGACTGGTGGGGGGTGGGGGTGCTGGGAGTCATGAGTGGGGGCCTGGTGGAGGGTGCCCCTGACTGGTGGGGGGTGGGGGTGCTGGGAGACATGAGTTGGGGCCTGGTGGAGGGTGCCCCTGGATCCAGGGGGGGGGGTGCAGGGAGACATGAGTGCGGGCCTGGTGGAGGGTGCCCCTGACTGGTGGGGGGTGGGGGTGCTGGGAGACATGAGTGGGGGCCTGGTGGAGGGTGCCCCACAGTGCTGTGGGGTGGGGGTGCAGTGAGACATGAGTTGGACATGAGTGGGGGCCTGGTGGAGGGTGCCCCACAGTGCTGGGGGGTGGGGGTGCAGGGAGACAGGAGTGGGGGCCTGGTGGAGGGTGCTCCTGGATGCAGGGGGGTGGGGGTGCAGGGGGACATGAGTGGGGGCCTGGTGGAGGGTGCCCCTGACTGGTGGGGGGCGGGAGTGCTGGGAGACATGAGTGGGGGCCTGGCGGAGGGTGCCCCTGACTGGTGGGGGGTGGGGGTGCTGGGAGACAGGAGTCGGGGCCTGGTGGAGGGCGCCCCACAGTGCTGGTGGGTGGGGGTGCTGGGAGACATGAGTTGGACATGAGTGGGGGCCTGGTGGTGGGTGCACCACAGTGATGGGGGGTGGGGGTGCAGGGAAACATGAGTGGGGGCCTGGTGGAGGGTGCCCCTGGATGCAGGGGAGTGGGGGTCCAGGGGGACATGAGTGTGGGCCTGGTGGAGGGTGCCCCTGACTGGTGGGGGGCGGGAGTGCTGGGAGACATGAGTGGGGGCCTGGCGGAGGGTGCCCCTGACTGGTGGGGGGTGGGGGTGCTGGGAGACAGGAGTCGGGGCCTGGTGGAGGGCGCCCCACAGTGCTGGTGGGTGGGGGTGCTGGGAGACATGAGTTGGACATGAGTGGGGGCCTGGTGGTGGGTGCACCACAGTGATGGGGGGTGGGGGTGCAGGGAAACATGAGTGGGGGCCTGGTGGAGGGTGCCCCTGGATGCAGGGGAGTGGGGGTCCAGGGGGACATGAGTGTGGGCCTGGTGGAGGGTGCCTCTGGATGCAGGGGGGTGGGGGTGCAGGGAGACATGAGTTGGACATAAGTGGGGTCCTGGTGGTGGGTGCACCACAGTGATGGGGGGTGGGGGTGCAGGGGGACATGAGTGGGGGCCTGGTGGAGGGTGCTCCTGGATGCAGCGGGGTGGGGGTGCAGGGGGACATGCGTGGGGGCCTGGTGGAGGGTGCCCCTGACTGGTGGGGGGTGGGGGTGCTGGGAGACATGAGTGGGGGGCCTGGTGGAGGGTGCCCCTGACTGGTGGGGATGGGGGTGCTGGGAGACATGAGTGGGGGCCTGGTGGAGGGTGCCCCTGGATGCAGGGGGTGGTGGTGCAGGGAGACATGAGTGGGGGCCTGGTGGAGGGTGCCCCTGACTGGTGGGGGGGTGGGGGTGCTGGGAGACATGAGTGGGGGCCTGGTGGTGGGTTCCCCACAGTGCTGGGGGGTGGGGGTGCAGTGAGACATGAGTTGGACATGAGTGGGGGCCTGGTGGAGGGTGCCCCACAGTGCTGGGGGGTGGGGTGCAGGGAGACATGAGTTGGGGCCTGGTGGAGGGTGCCCCTGGATGCTGGGGGGTGGGGGTGCAGGGGGACATGAGTGGGGGCCTGGTGGAGGGTGCCCCTGACTGGTGGGGCTTTGGGGTGCTGGGAGACATGAGTGGGGGCCTGGTGGAGGGTGCCCCACAGTGCTGGGGGGTGGGGATGCAGGGAGACATGAGTGGGGGCCAGGTGGAGGGTGCCCCTGGATGCTGGGGGGTGGGGGTGCAGGGGGACATGACTAGGGGCATAGTGGAGAGTGCCCCTGACTGGTGGGGGGTGGGGGTGCTGGGAGACATGGGTGGGGGCTTGGTGGAGGGTGCCCCACAGTGCTGGGGGGTGGGGGTGCAGTGAGACATGAGTTGGACATGAGTGGGGGCCTGGTGGAGGGTGCCCCACAGTGCTGGGGGGTGGGGATGCAGGGAGACATGAGTGGGAGCCTAGTGGAGGGTGGCCCACAGTGCTGGGGTGTGGGGGTGCAGGGGGACATGAGTGGGGGCCTGGTGGAGGGTGCCCCACAGTGCTGGGGGATGGGGGTGCAGGGGGACATGAGTGGGGGCCTGGTGGAGGGTGCCCCACAGTGCTGAGGGGTGGGGGTGCAGGGAGACATGATTTGGACATGAGTGGGGGCCTGGTGGACGGTGCCCCTGACTGGTGGGGGGTGGGGGTGCTGGGAGTCATGAGTGGGGGCCTGGTGGAGGGTGCCCCTGACTGGTGGGGGGTGGGGGTGCTGGGAGACATGAGTTGGGGCCTGGTGGAGGGTGCCCCTGGATCCAGGGGGGGGGTGCAGGGAGACATGAGTGCGGGCCTGGTGGAGGGTGCCCCTGACTGGTGGGGGGTGGGGGTGCTGGGAGACATGAGTGGGGGCCTGGTGGAGGGTGCCCCACAGTGCTGTGGGGTGGGGGTGCAGTGAGACATGAGTTGGACATGAGTGGGGGCCTGGTGGAGGGTGCCCCACAGTGCTGGGGGGTGGGGGTGCAGGGAGACAGGAGTGGGGGCCTGGTGGAGGGTGCTCCTGGATGCAGGGGGGTGGGGGTGCAGGGGGACATGAGTGGGGGCCTGGTGGAGGGTGCCCCTGACTGGTGGGGGGCGGGAGTGCTGGGAGACATGAGTGGGGGCCTGGCGGAGGGTGCCCCTGACTGGTGGGGGGTGGGGGTGCTGGGAGACAGGAGTCGGGGCCTGGTGGAGGGCGCCCCACAGTGCTGGTGGGTGGGGGTGCTGGGAGACATGAGTTGGACATGAGTGGGGGCCTGGTGGTGGGTGCACCACAGTGATGGGGGGTGGGGGTGCAGGGAAACATGAGTGGGGGCCTGGTGGAGGGTGCCCCTGGATGCAGGGGAGTGGGGGTCCAGGGGGACATGAGTGTGGGCCTGGTGGAGGGTGCCCCTGACTGGTGGGGGGCGGGAGTGCTGGGAGACATGAGTGGGGGCCTGGCGGAGGGTGCCCCTGACTGGTGGGGGGTGGGGGTGCTGGGAGACAGGAGTCGGGGCCTGGTGGAGGGCGCCCCACAGTGCTGGTGGGTGGGGGTGCTGGGAGACATGAGTTGGACATGAGTGGGGGCCTGGTGGTGGGTGCACCACAGTGATGGGGGGTGGGGGTGCAGGGAAACATGAGTGGGGGCCTGGTGGAGGGTGCCCCTGGATGCAGGGGAGTGGGGGTCCAGGGGGACATGAGTGTGGGCCTGGTGGAGGGTGCCTCTGGATGCAGGGGGGTGGGGGTGCAGGGAGACATGAGTTGGACATAAGTGGGGTCCTGGTGGTGGGTGCACCACAGTGATGGGGGGTGGGGGTGCAGGGGGACATGAGTGGGGGCCTGGTGGAGGGTGCTCCTGGATGCAGCGGGGTGGGGGTGCAGGGGGACATGCGTGGGGGCCTGGTGGAGGGTGCCCCTGACTGGTGGGGGGTGGGGGTGCTGGGAGACATGAGTGGGGGGCCTGGTGGAGGGTGCCCCTGACTGGTGGGGATGGGGGTGCTGGGAGACATGAGTGGGGGCCTGGTGGAGGGTGCCCCTGGATGCAGGGGGTGGTGGTGCAGGGAGACATGAGTGGGGGCCTGGTGGAGGGTGCCCCTGACTGGTGGGGGGGTGGGGGTGCTGGGAGACATGAGTGGGGGCCTGGTGGTGGGTTCCCCACAGTGCTGGGGGGTGGGGGTGCAGTGAGACATGAGTTGGACATGAGTGGGGGCCTGGTGGAGGGTGCCCCACAGTGCTGGGGGGTGGGGTGCAGGGAGACATGAGTTGGGGCCTGGTGGAGGGTGCCCCTGGATGCTGGGGGGTGGGGGTGCAGGGGGACATGAGTGGGGGCCTGGTGGAGGGTGCCCCTGACTGGTGGGGCTTTGGGGTGCTGGGAGACATGAGTGGGGGCCTGGTGGAGGGTGCCCCACAGTGCTGGGGGGTGGGGATGCAGGGAGACATGAGTGGGGGCCAGGTGGAGGGTGCCCCTGGATGCTGGGGGGTGGGGGTGCAGGGGGACATGACTAGGGGCATAGTGGAGAGTGCCCCTGACTGGTGGGGGGTGGGGGTGCTGGGAGACATGGGTGGGGGCTTGGTGGAGGGTGCCCCACAGTGCTGGGGGGTGGGGATGCAGGGAGACATGAGTGGGGACCTGGTGGAGGGTGGCCCACAGTGCTGGGGGGTGAGGGTGCAGGGGGACATGAGTCGGGCCTGGTGGAGGGTGCCCCACAGTGCAGGGGGGTGGGGGTGCAGGGGGACATGAGTGGGGGCCTGGTGGAGGGTGCCCCTGACTGGTGGGGGTGGGGGTGCTGGGAGACATGAGTGGGGGCCTGGTGGAGGGCGCCCCACAGTGCTGGGGGGTGGGGGGGGTGGGGGTGCTGGGAGACATGAGTTGGACATGAGTGGGGTCTGCTGGTGGGTGCACCACAGTGATGGGGTTGGGGGTGCAGGGAGACATGAGTGGGGGCCTGGTGGAGGGTGCCCCTGACTGGTGGGGGGTGGGGGTGCTGGGAGACATGGGTGGGGACTTGGTGGAGGGTGCCCCACAGTGCTGGGGGGTGGGGATGCAGGGAGACATGAGTGGGGACCTGGTGGAGGGTGGCCCACAGTGCTGGGGGGTGAGGGTGCAGGGGGACATGAATCGGGGCCTGGTGGAGGGTGCCCCACAGTGCAGGGGGGTGGGGGTGCAGGGGGACATGAGTGGGGGCCTGGTGGAGGGTGCCCCACAGTGCTGAGGGGTGGGGGTGCAGGGAGACATGAGTTGGACATGAGTGGGGGCCTGGTGGAGGGTGCCCCTGACTGGTGGGGGGTGGGGGTGCTGGGAGACATGAGTGGGGGCCTGGTGAAGGGTGCCCCTGACTGGTGGGGGGTGGGGGTGCTGGGAGACAGGAGTGGGGGCCTGGTGGAGGGCGCCCCACAGTGCTGGGGGGTGGGGGTGCTGGGAGACATGAGTTGGACATGAGTGGGGGCCTGGTGGAGGGTGCCCCTGACTGGTGGGGGGTGGTGGTGCAGGGAGACATGAGTGGGGGCCTGGTGGAGGGTGCCCCTGGATGCAGTGGGGTGGGGGTGCAGGGAGACATGAGTGGGGGCCTGGTGGAGGGTGCCCCTGGATGCAAGGGGGTGGGTGTGCAGGGAGACATGAGTGGGGGCCTGGTGGAGGGTGCCCCTGGATGCAGGGGGGTAGGGGTGCTGGGAGACATGAGTGGGGGCCTGGTGGAGGGTGCACCACAGTGCTGGGGGGTGGGAGTGCTGGGAGACATGGGTTGGACATGAGTGGGGGCCTGGTGGTGTGTGGTCCTGACTGGTGGGGGGTGGGAGTGCAGGGAGACATGAGTGGGGGCCTGGTGGAGGGTGCACCACAGTGCTGGGGGGTGGGGGTGCTGGGTGACATGAGTTGGACATGAGTGGGGGCCTGGTGGTGGGTGCACCACAGTGCTGGGGGCTGGGGGTCCAGGGGGACATGCGTTGGTGGGCAGTAGTGCAAGGTGACATGTGGGTTGGCTGGGGGGCATGGGCATGGTGGATGGGCTGCCTGTGGGACATGTGCAGGGTAGTCCCCTGTGGTGTGGGCCGCCTGCAGGGGCCGTGGAGGGTGTCGAGTGAACAGCTGGGAGGACCCACACAGCGGATTAACGTGTAGGACTGCTCGGCACCCCCGGAATCCACGTAGGCTGCTGGATTCGCATGGGGAATTTCACTTGCACCTTGGACTACACGTACCCTGCTGAAATCACGTGTGGAACTTCCCGCGCACCTTGGAATGCATGTGCCCTGCTGAAATCGCGTGTGGAACTTCCTGCGCACCCTGGAATACACGTACCCTGCTGAAATCACATGTGGAACTTCCCGCGCACCCCGAAATACACGTACCCAGGGCAATCGCGTGTGGAACTTCCCGCGAACCCCGTAATACACGTACCCTGCTGATATCGCGTGTCAGACTACACGCGCAACCCTGATATAGACGTACACAGGCAAATCGCACTGCTGGGGGGTGGTGGGGTGGTAGGAAGGAGTGGGGGCCTGGTGGAGGGTTCCCCTGGATGCTGGGGGTGGGGGTGCTGGGAGACATGAGTGGGGACCTGGTGGAGGGTGCCCCTGGATGCAGGGGGGTGGGGGTGCTGGGAGACATGAGTGGGGGCCTGGTGGAGGGTGCCCCTGGATGCTGGGGGGTGGGGGTGCTGGGAGACATGAGTGGGGGCCTGGTGGAGGGTGCCCCTGGATGCTGGGGGTGGGGGTGCAGGGAGACATAAGTGGGGGCCTGCCGGAGGGTGCCCCTGGATGCAGGAGGGTGGGGGTGCAGGAAGACATGAGTGTGGGCCTGGTGGAGGGTGCCCCTGGATTCAGGGGGGTGGGGGTGCTGGGAGACATGAGTGGGGACCTGGTGGAGGGGGCACCACAGTGCTGGGGGGTGGGGGTGCAGCGGGACATGAGTGGGGGCCTGGTGGAGGGTGCCCCACAGTGCTGGGGGCTGGGGGTGCAGGGAGACATGAGTGGGGGCCTGGTGGAGGGTGCCCCTGGATGCAGGGGGTGGGGGTGCTGGGAGACATGAGTGGGGGCCTGGTGGAGGGTGCCCCTGACTGGTGGGGGGTGGGGGGGCTGGGAGACATGAGTGGGGGCCTGGTGGAGGGTGCCCCACAGTACTGGGGGGAGGGGGTGCAGGGAGACATGAGTGGGGGCCTGGTGGAGGGTGCCCCTGGATGCAGGGGGGTGGGGCTGTTGGGAGACATGAGTGGGGGCCTGGTGGAGGGTGCACCACAGTGCTGGGGGGCGGGGGTGCTGGGAGACATGAGTTGGACATGAGTGGGGGCCTGGTGGTGTGTGGCCCTGACTGGTGGGGGTGGGGGTGCAGGGAGACATGATTGGGGGCCTGGTGGAGGGTGTACAACAGTGCTGGGGGGTGGGGGTGCTGGGAGACATGAGTGGGGGCCTGGTGGAGGGTGCCCCTGGATGCTGGGGGTGGGGGTGCAGGGAGACATGAGTGGGGGCCTGCCGGAGGGTGCCCCTGGATGCAGGAGGGTGGGGGTGCAGGAAGACATGAGTGTGGGCCTGGTGGAGGGTGCCCCTGGATGCTGGGGGGTGGGGGTGCTGGGAGACATGAGTGGGGGCCTGGTGGAGGGTGCCCCTGGATGCTGGGGGTGGGGGTGCAGGGAGACATGAGTGGGGGCCTGCCGGAGGGTGCCCCTGGATGCAGGAGGGTGGGGGTGCAGGAAGACATGAGTGTGGGCCTGGTGGAGGGTGCCCCTGGATTCAGGGGGGTGGGGGTGCTGGGAGACATGAGTGGGGACCTGGTGGAGGGTGCACCACAGTGCTGGGGGGTGGGGGTGCTGGGAGACATGAGTTGGACATGAGTGGGGGCCTGGTGGTGTGTGGCCCTGACTGGTGGGGGTGGGGGTGCAGGGAGACATGATTGGGGGCCTGGTGGAGGGTGTACCACAGTGCTGGGGGGTGGGGGTGCTGGGAGACATGAGTGGGGGCCTGGTGGAGGGTGCCCCTGGATGCTGGGGGTGGGGGTGCAGGGAGACATGAGTGGGGGCCTGCCGGAGGGTGCCCCTGGATGCAGGAGGGTGGGGGTGCAGGAAGACATGAGTGTGGGCCTGGTGGAGGGTGCCCCTGGATGCTGGGGGGTGGGGGTGCTGGGAGACATGAGTGGGGGCCTGGTGGAGGGTGCCCCTGGATGCTGGGGGTGGGGTTGCAGGGAGACATGATTGGGGGCCTGCCGGAGGGTGCCCCTGGATGCAGGAGGGTGGGGGTGCAGGAAGACATGAGTGTGGGCCTGGTGGAGGGTGCCCCTGGATTCAGGGGGGTGGGGGTGCTGGGAGACATGAGTGGGGACCTGGTGGAGGGTGCACCACAGTGCTGGGGGGTGGGGGTGCAGCGGGACATGAGTGGGGGCCTGGTGGAGGGTGCCCCACAGTGCTGGGGGCAGGGGGTGCAGGGAGACATGAGTGGGGGCCTGGTGGAGGGTGCCCCTGGATGCAGGGGGTGGGGGTGCTGGGAGACATGAGTGGGGGCCTGGTGGAGGGTGCCCCTGACTGGTGGGGGGTGGGGGTGCTGGGAGACATGAGTGGGGGCCTGGTGGAGGGTGCCCCACAGTACTGGGGGGAGGGGGTGCAGGGAGACATGAGTGGGGGCCTGGTGGAGGGTGCCCCTGGATGCAGGGGGTGGGGGTGTTGGGAGACATGAGTGGGGGCCTGGTGGAGGGTGCACCACAGTGCTGGGGGGTGGGGGTGCTGGGAGACATGAGTTGGACATGAGTGGGGGCCTGGTGGTGTGTGGCCCTGACTGGTGGGGGTGGGGGTGCAGGGAGACATGATTGGGGGCCTGGTGGAGGGTGTACCACAGTGCTGGGGGGTGGGGGTGCTGGGAGTCATGAGATGGACATGAGTGGGGGCCTGGTGGTGGGTGCACCACAGTGCTGGGGGGTGGGGGTTCAGGGGGACATGCGTTGGTGGGCAGTAGTGCAAAGTGACATGTGGGTTGGATGAGGGGCATGGCCATGGTGGATGGGCTGCCTGCAGGACATGTGCAGGGTAGTCCCCTGTGGTGTGGGCTGCCTGCAGGGGTCGTGGAGGGTGTCGAGTGAACAGCTGGGAGGACCCACACAGCGGATTCACGTGTAGGACTGCCCGGCACCCCCGGAATCCACGTAGGCTGCTGGATTCGCGTGTGGAATTTCACTTGCACCTTGGAATACACGTACCCTGCTGAAATCGCGTGTGGAACTTGCCGCGCACCTTGGAATACACGTACCCTGCTGAAATCGCATGTGGAGCTTCCCGCGCACCCCGAAATACACGTACCCAGGGCAATCGCGTGTGGAACTTCCCGCGAACCCCGTAATACACGTACCCTGCTGATATCGCGTGTCAGACTACACGCGCAACCCTGATATACACGTACACAGGCGAATCGCACTGCTGGGGGATGGGGGTGGTAGGAAGGAGTGGGGGCCTGGTGGAGGGTGCCCCTGGATGCAGGGGAGTGGGGGTGCTGGGAGACATGAGTGGGGGCCTGGTGGAGGGTGCCCCTGGATGCAGGGGGGTGGGGGTGCTGGGAGACATGAGTGGGGGCCTGGTGGAGGGTACCCCTGGATGCTGGGGGTGCTGGGTGACATAAGTGGGGGCCTGGTGGAGGGTGCCCCTGGATGCTGGGGAGTGGGGGTGCAGGGAGACATGAGTGGGGGCCTGGTGGAGGGTGCCCCTGGATGCAAGGGGGTGGGGGTGCAGGGAGACATGAGTGGGGGCCTGGTGGAGGGTGCCCCTGGATTCAGGGGGGTGGGGGTGCTGGGAGACATGAGTGGGGGCCTGGTGGAGTGTGCCCCACAGTTCTGGGGGGTGGGGGTGCAGGGAGACATGAGTGGGGGCCTGGTGGACGGTGCCCCTGGATGCAGGGGGTGGGGGTACTGGGAGACATGAGTGGTTGCCTGGTGGAGGGTGCCCCTGACTGGTGGGGGGGTGCGGTTGCTGGGAGACATGAGTCAGGCCTGGTGGAGGGTGCCCCTGGATGCAGGGGGGTGGGGGTGCAGGGGGACATGAGTGGGGGCCTGGTGGAGGGTGCCCCACAGTGCTGCGGGCTGGGGGTGCAGGGGGACCTGAGTGGGGGCCTGGTGGTGGGTGTCTCTGACTGGTGGGGGGTGGGGGTGCTGGGAGACAGGAGTGGGGGCCTGGTGGAGGGTGCCCCTGGATTCAGGGGTGGGGGTGCAGGGAGACATGAGTGGGGGCCTGGTGGAGGGTGCCCCTGACTGCTGGGGGGTGGGGGTGCAGGGGGACATGAGCAGGGGCCTGGTGGAGGGTGCCCCATGTTAGGGAGAATTCTCTGTTTAGGCTGAATTTCCTAACCTAGTGAGTCCCCCAGCAGCTTTGCTGGATTTCGGGAGTTTGTTTTTCCATCCTGCCAAGAGTGAGACTCTTCTTTTCTCCCACTCTTGGACATGAATGTGTGTAATTCCTTAGGATGTCAATGTGTTCTATGGGCTATGGGGTCTTTTACTCCATAGGGTCTCATATGTTTTTCTATGTGTGTTACACCGCACCCTACGTGCCGTAACACGGGGGCGTCCTAGCGGATCCCCCACCATAGACTCCATACCCGGGGACTGACTACTGTCTCCCCGGGCATGTAAAGTCACCATTGGCTTTAATAGACCTAAATTTACTAACAGGACTAGTACCAACCATCTTATTGTGGACGTACTAGTAGGGGTAATTCGATTACTCCTGGACCTGTTACTCGAGGGGGCACTGTCCCGTCCCCCCTCGTCGAGTTTTGGCTGGTGGCAGTGGAAACTACTTGTTATATTCGACCCCGGACATAACCCTATGGGATTCGTCCCATTGTTGGAGATTGATAGTTTTTCTCGTTAATCTCTAACGTACCACCGATCTACTTATCTTAAATCAGTTTATCGGATGGTATTTTCTGCCAGAACTCGGTTTGTAAAATGGCGTCTGTGTTCGTCTCTGTGACTCCTAAACCAAAGGTTGAGCCCTTTGTTCCACTTTTGGCGGGCCTCTGTACAGAGACCCTCCAAAGTGGTGCCATTCTGTCTGGGTTACCTCAGGGGTGTGGGATGGGGTTTAGGCACCCTGGACCGAGTTGCCTTGCCAACTCCGGTCGCACTCTGGGGTGATTGGCCCAAGTGGTGAGCGTTCCCGCTCACCACTTAGCATGTGTTGATTGACAGCTAGGCTGAATGAATGGGGGTTTTCTGCATAAAAGCAGGGCTTTTGGGACTGCATCTTCAAAAGTCGCCACAGAACCTAAGAATCCGACGAGGGTAACGCTGAGCCGACCTGCACGACGACATCTCCGGTGGAGCCCTGCGGAACCGACTCACCACTTCCCGACGACAGAGGAGATCTCCCTGCCAGAGAGTCTCTTCCCCTGACTGGTGGGAACAACCAGTCCCCTTTGCTTTTTATTCGCCTCAGGACGCAGTGGTCGAATTGCCCGTGCAGAGCACCTTGGCAACCGGATAGCCACTACCCCTGTACCGCGACCAAAAGGTGGTGCCTTGTGACGGAGCACTACGCGGCTGGTCTCTTCCCTGGTGGTGCACCGGACTTCACTTTCTTCGACGACGAGATCATCTCTACTCTTGGCAAAGACCCAACGTGCATCCACCACCAGGAACAACTGCCCCCGCCCGAGCTGCCCTCCACAACAAGGTACCGTGTCCCCCTGGCTTCCCTTTCGATCGGTTCGAGTGAGGTGTCTTAATCCTCTCCGTTCCGTTGGGTCGCCTCCAAGCTTTTCTCATTCTTTGTTCTGAACTGGTTCAACCTGCCGATAACAATTTGCTATAAAGACTTGAATGCATCTCCACTAGAGACTTTTTGGGACATCGCGCCTTGCCTCTCTCCGAGTGGGCCTGGCCTCTGAACTTTATGATCTATTGCGATTCTTGCCTTCCTGCCTTGCATTTTATCCGCATAGGATTGAACTGTGTTGACTGCATAACCTGCCTATCTTTTTCTCTCCCGTCCTAACTGATATTCGAGTGTCATCTAGGTTGAGGTATACACCTCTGTCTGAAAATAAGTGGTACCAGTAGAACCTAGAGTTGTCGATATTTTGCTAGGGGGATTGATAGTTTTCTACTCCGTAGAGTAATTGTGTTTGATTTGTTTGCCGTGATTCGCCGTAGTGTTTTTCATAGATGTTCTGCTATAAATAAATACTTAATATCTTTACACTAAGTCTTGTTGCGTGTTTGCTTGTCTTGCTGTGAAGAATTGCCCTATCTTGTATACTCCACATACTGCTCAACTTTTCTTGAGAGAAGTCTCACTGCTCAGCCACAGCTACCAAGTGAATCTGTGTGGTACAGACTGCTACCAAGTGGGTTCACCGCCAACCACCTGTAGTCCTAAATCTTTTGCAGTGGTCCCAGAGGGAACTGCACAGGTTTCCGCATAACACCCCACAGTGCTGGGGGGTGGGGGTGCAGGGAGACATGAGTTGGACATGAGTGGGGGCCTGGTGGAGGGTGCCCCTGACTGGTGGGAGGTGGGGGTGCTGGGAGACATGAGTGGGGGCCTGGTGGAGGGTGCCCCTGACTGGTGGGGGGTGGGGGTGCTGGGAGACATGAGTGGGGGCCTGGTGGAGGGTGCCCCTGGATGTGGGGGGGTGGGGTGCAGGGGGACATGAGTGGGGGCCTGGTGGAGGGTGCCCCTGACTGGTGGGGGTGGGGGTGCTGGGAGACATGAGTGGGGGCCTGGTGGAGGGTGCCCCACAGTGCTGGGGGGTGGGGGTGCAGGGAGACATGAGTTGGACATGAGTGGGGGCCTGGTGGAGGGTGCCCCTGACTGGTGGGGGGTGGGGGTGCAGGGAGACATGGTAGGGGCCTGGTGGAGGGTGCCCCTGACTGGTGGGGGGTGGGGGTGCTGGGAGACATGAGTGGGGGCCTGGTGGAGGGTGCCCCTGGATGCAGGGGGGTGGGGTGCAGGGGGACATGAGTGGGGGCCTGGTGGAGGGTGCCCCTGACTGGTGGGGGTGGGGGTGCTGGGAGACATGAGTGGGGGCCTGGTGGAGGGTGCCCCACAGTGCTGGGGGTGGGGGTGCAGGGAGACATGAGTTGGACATGAGTGGGGGCCTGGTGGAGGGTGCTCAAAAGTGCTGGGGGGTGGGGGTGCAGGGAGACATGAGTGGGGGCTTGGTGGAGGGTGCCCCTGACTGGTGGGGGTTGGGGGTGCTGGGAGACATGAGTGGGGGCCTGGTGGAGGGTGCCCCTGACTGGTGGGGGGTGGGGGGTGGGGGTGCTGGGAGACAGGAGTGGGGGCCTGGTGGAGGGTGCCCCACAGTGCTGGGGGGTGGGGGTGCAGGGAGACATGAGTTGGACATGAGTGGGGGCCTGGTGGTGGGTCCACCACAGTGATGGGGGGTGGGGGTGCAGGGAGACATGAGTGGGGGCCTGGTGGAGGGTGCCCCTGGATGCAGGGGGGTGGGGGTGCAGGGGGACATGAGTGGGGGCCTGGTGGAGGGTGCCCTACAGTGCTGGGGGGTGGGGGTGCTGGGAGACATGAGTTGGACATGAGTGGGGGCCTGGTGGAGGGGGGCCCTGACTGGTGGGGGGTGGGGGTGCAGGGAGACATGAGTGGGGGCCTGGTGGAGGGTGCCCCTGGATGCAGGGGGTGGGGGTGCTGGGAGACATGAGTGGGGGCCTGGTGGAGGGTGCCCCTGACTGGTGGGGCGTGGGGGTGCTGGGAGACATGAGTGGGGGCCTGGTGGAGGGTGCCCCACAGTACTGGGGGGAGGGGGTGCAGGGAGAAATGAGTGGGGGCCTGGTGGAGGGTGCCCCTGGATGCAGGGGGGTGGGGGTGTTGGGAGACATGAGTGGGGGCCTGGTGGAGGGTGCACCACAGTGCTGGGGGGTGGGGGTGCTGGGAGACATGAGTTGGACATGAGTGGGGGCCTGGTGGTGTGTGGCCCTGACTGGTGGGGGTGGGGGTGCAGGGAGACATGATTGGGGGCCTGGTGGAGGGTGTACCACAGTGCTGGGGCGTGGGGGTGCTGGGAGACATGAGATGGACATGAGTGGGGGCCTGGTGGTGGGTGCACCACAGTGCTGGGGGGTGGGGGTGCAGGGGGACATGCGTTGGTGGGCAGTAGTGCAAAGTGACATGTGGGTTGGATGGGGGGTGGATGGGCTGCCTGCAGGACATGTGCAGGGTAGTCCCCTGTGGTGTGGGCTGCCTGCAGGGGTCGTGGAGCGTGTCGAGTAAACAGCTGGGAGGACCCACACAGCGGATTCTCGTGTAGGACTGCCCGGCACCCCCGGAATCCACGTAGGCTGCTGGATTCGCGTGTGGAATTTCACTTGCACCTTGGAATACACGTACCCTGCTGAAATCGCGTGTGGAACTTCCTGCGCACCTTGGAATACACGTACCCTGCTGAAATCGCGTGTGGAACTTCCTGCGCACCTTGGAATACACGTACCCTGCTGAAATCGCATGTGGAGCTTCCCGCGCACCCCGAAATACACGTACCCAGGGCAATCGCGTGTGGAACTTCCCGCGAACCCCGTAATACACGTACCCTGCTGATATCGCGTGTCAGATTACACGCGCAACCCTGATATACACGTACACAGGCGAATCGCACTGCTGGGGGATGGGGTGGTAGGAAGGAGTGGGGGCCTGGTGGAGGGTGCCCCTGGATGCAGGGGAGTGGGGGTGCTGGGAGACATGAGTGGGGGCCTGGTGGAGGGTGCCCCTGGATGCAGGGGGCTGGGGGTGCTGGGAGACATGAGTGGGGGCCTGGTGGAGGGTACCCCTGGATGCTGGGGGTGCTGGGTGACATAAGTGGGGGCCTGGTGGAGGGTGCCCCTGGATGCTGGGGGCTGGGGGTGCTGGGAGACATGAGTGGGGGCCTGGTGGAGGGTACCCCTGGATGCTGGGGGTGCTGGGTGACATAAGTGGGGGCCTGGTGGAGGGTGCCCCTGGATGCTGGGGAGTGGGGGTGCAGGGAGACATGAGTGGGGGCCTGGTGGAGGGTGCCCCTGGATGCAAGGGGGTGGGGGTGCAGGGAGACATGAGTGGGGGCCTGGTGGAGGGTGCCCCTGACTGGTGGGGGGTGGGGGTGCTGGGAGACATGAGTCGGGCCTGGTGGAGGGTGCCCCTGGATGCAGGGGGGCGGGGGTGCAGGGGGACATGAGTGGGGGCCTGGTGGAGGGTGCCCCACAGTGCTGCGGGTTGGGGGTGCAGGGGGACATGAGTGGGGGCCTGGTGGAGTGTGCCCCACAGTTCTGGGGGTGCAGGGAGACATGAGTGGGGGCCTGGTGGACGGTGCCCCTGGATGCAGGGGGTGGGGGTACTGGGAGACATGAGTGGGGGCCTGGTGGAGGGTGCCCCTGACTGGTGGGGGGGTGGGGGTGCTGGGAGACATGAGTCGGGCCTGGTGGAGGGTGCCCCTGGATGCAGGGGGGTGGGGGTGCAGGGGGACATGAGTGGGGGCCTGGTGGAGGGTGCCCCACAGTGCTGCGGGCTGGGGGTGCAGGGGGACCTGAGTGGGGGCCTGGTGGTGGGTGTCTCTGACTGGTGGGGGGTGGGGGTGGTGGGAGACAGGAGTGGGGGCCTGGTGGAGGGTGCCCCTGGATTCAGGGGTGGGGGTGCAGGGAGACATGATTGGGGGCCTGGTGGAGGGTGCCCCTGACTGCTGGGGGGTGGGGGTGCAGGGGGACATGAGCGGGGGCCTGGTGGAGGGTGCCCCATGTTAGGGAGAATTCTCTGTTTAGGCTGAATTTCCTAACCTAGTGAGTCCCCCAGCAGCTTTGCTGGATTTCGGGAGTTTGTTTTTCCATCCTGCCAAGAGTGAGACTCTTCTTTTCTCCCACTCTTGGACATGAATGTGTGTAATTCCTTAGGATGTCAATGTGTTCTATGGGCTATGGGGTCTTTTACTCCATAGGGTCTCATATGTTTTTCTATGTGTGTTACACCGCACCCTACGTGCCGTAACACGGGGGCGTCCTAGCGGATCCCCCACCATAGACTCCATACCCGGGGACTGACTACTGTCTCCCCGGGCATGTAAAGTCACCATTGGCTTTAATAGACCTAAATTTACTAACAGGACTAGTACCAACCATCTTATTGTGGACGTACTAGTAGGGGTAATTTGATTACTCCTGGACCTGTTACTCGAGGGGGCCCTGTCCCGTCCCCCCTCGTCGAGTTTTGGCTGGTGGCAGTGGAAACTACTTGTTATATTCGACCCCGGACATAACCCTATGGGATTCGTCCCATTGTTGGAGATTGATAGTTTTTCTCGTTAATCTCTAACGTACCACCGATCTACTTATCTTAAATAAGTTTATCGGATGGTATTTTCTGCCAGAACTCGGTTTGTAAAATGGCGTCTGTGTTCGTCTCTGTGACTCCTAAACCAAAGGTTGAGCCCTTTGTTCCACTTTTGGCGGGCCTCTGTACAGAGACCCTCCAAAGTGGTGCCATTCTGTCTGGGTTACCTCAGGGGTGTGGGATGGGGTTTAGGCACCCTGGACCGAGTTGCCTTGCCAACTCCGGTCGCACTCTGGGGTGATTGGCCCAAGTGGTGAGCGTTCCCGCTCACCACTTAGCATGTGTTGATTGACAGCTAGGCTGAATGAATGGGGGTTTTCTGCATAAAAGCAGGGCTTTTGGGACTGCATCTTCAGAAGTCGCCACAGAACCTAAGAATCCGACGAGGGTAACGCTGAGCCGACCTGCACGACGACATCTCCGGTGGAGCCCTGCGGAACCGACTCACCACTTCCCGACGACAGAGGAGATCTCCCTGCCAGAGAGTCTCTTCCCCTGACTGGTGGGAACAACCAGTCCCCTTTGCTTTTTATTCGCCTCAGGACGCAGTGGTCGAATTGCCCGTGCAGAGCACCTTGGCAACCGGATAGCCACTACCCCTGTACCGCGACCAAAAGGTGGTGCCTTGTGACGGAGCACTACGCGGCTGGTCTCTTCCCTGGTGGTGCACCGGACTTCACTTTCTTCGACGACGAGATCATCTCTACTCTTGGCAAAGACCCAACGTGCATCCACCACCAGGAACAACTGCCCCCGCCCGAGCTGCCCTCCACAACAAGGTACCGTGTCCGCCTGGCTTCCCTTTCGATCGGTTCGAGTGAGGTGTCTTAATCCTCTCCGTTCCGTTGGGTCGCCTCCAAGCTTTTCTCATTCTTTGTTCTGAACTGGTTCAACCTGCCGATAACAATTTGCTATAAAGACTTGAATGCATCTCCACTAGAGACTTTTTGGGACATCGCGCCTTGCCTCTCTCCGAGTGGGCCTGGCCTCTGAACTTTATGATCTATTGCGATTCTTGCCTTCCCACCTTGCATTTTATCCGCGTAGGATTGAACTTTGTTGACTGCATAACCTGCCTATCTTTTTCTCTCCCGTCCTAACTAATATTCGAGTGTCATCTAGGTTGAGGTATACACCGCTGTCTGAAAATAAGTGGTACCAGTAGAACCTAGAGTTGTCGATATTTTGCTAGGGGGATTGATCGTTTTCTACTCCGTAGAGTAATTGTGTTTGATTTGTTTGCCGTGATTCGCCGTAGTGTTTTTCATAGATGTTCTGCTATAAATAAATACCTTAATATCTTTACACTAAGTCTTGTTGCGTGTTTGCTTGTCTTGCTGTGAAGAATTGCCCTATCTTGTATACTCCACATACTGCTCAACTTTTCTTGAGAGAAGTCTGACTGCTCAGCCACAGCTACCAAGTGAATCTGTGTGGTACAGACTGCTACCAAGTGGGTTCACCGCCAACCACCTGTAGTCCTAAATCTTTTGCAGTGGTCCCAGAGGGAACTGCACAGGTTTCCGCCTAACACCCCACAGTGCTGGGGGGTGGGGGTGCAGGGAGACATGAGTTGGACATGAGTGGGGGCCTGGTGGAGGGTGCTCCTGACTGGTGGGGGGTGGGGGTGCTGGGAGACATGAGTGGGGGCCTGGTGGAGGGTGCCCCTGACTGGTGGGGGGTGGGGGTGCTGGGAGACATGAGTGGGGGCCTGGTGGAGGGTGCCCCTGGATGCGGGGGGGTGGGGTGCAGGGGGACATGAGTGGGGGCCTGGTGGAGGGTGCCCCTGAGTGGTGGGGGTGGGGGTGCTGGGAGACATGAGTGGGGGCCTGGTGGTGGGTGCCCCACAGTGCTGGGGGGTGGGGGTGCAGGGAGACATGAGTTGGACATGAGTGGGGGCCTGGTGGAGGGTGCCCCTGACTGGTGGGGGTGGGGGTGCAGGGAGACATGGTAGGGGCCTGGTGGTGGGTGCCCCTGACTGGTGGGGGGTGGGGGTGCTGGGAGACATGAGTGGGGGCCTGGTGGAGGGTGCCCCTGGATGCAGGGGGGTGGGGTGCAGGTGGACATGAGTGGGGGCCTGGTGGAGGGTGCCCCTGACTGGTGGGGGTGGGGGTGCTGGGAGACATGAGTGGGGGCCTGGTGGAGGGTGCCCCACAGTGCTGGGGGTGGGGGTGCAGGGAGACATGAGTTGGACATGAGTGGGGGCCTGGTGGAGGGTGCTCAAAAGTGCTGGGGGGGTGGGGGTGCAAGGAGACATGAGTGGGGGCCTGGTGGAGGGTGCCCCTGACTGGTGGGGGGTGGGGGTGCTGGGAGACATGAGTGGGGGCCTGGTGGAGGGTGCCCCTGACTGGTGGGGGGTGGGGGTGCTGGGAGACAGGAGTGGGGGCCTGGTGGAGGGTGCCCCACAGTGCTGGGGGGTGGGGGTGCAGGGAGACATGAGTTGGACATGAGTGGGGGCCTGGTGGTGGGTTCACCACAGTGATGGGGGTGGGGGTGCAGGGAGACATGAGTGGGGGCCTGGTGGAGGGTGCCCCTGGATGCAGGGGGGTGGGGGTGCAGGGGGACATGAGTGGGGGCCTGGTGGGTGGTGCCCTACAGTGCTGGGGGGTGGGGGTGCTGGGAGACATGAGTTGGACATGAGTGGGGGCCTGGTGGAGGGGGGCCCTGACTGGTGGGGGGTGGGGGTGCAGGGAGACATGAGTGGGGGCCTGGTGGAGGGTGCACCACAGTGCTGGGGGGTGGGGGTGCAGGGAGACATGAGTGGGGGCCTGGTGGAGGGTGCCCCTGGATGCAGAGGGGTGGGGCTGCAGGGGGACATGAGTGGGGGCCTGGTGGAGGGTGCCCCCGACTGGTGGGGGTGCTGGGAGACATGAGTGGGGGCCTGGTGGAGGGTGCCCCTGACTGGTGGGGGGTGGGGGTGCTGGGAGACAGGAGTGGGGGCTTGGTGGAGGGTGCCCCACAGTGCTGGGGGTTGGGGGTGCAGGGACATATGAGTTGGACATGAGTGGGGGCCTGGTGATGGGTGCACCACAGTGATGGGGGGTGGGGGTGCAGGGAGACATGAGTGGGGGCCTGGTGGAGGGTGCTCCTGGATGCAGGTGGGTGGGGGTGCTGGTAGACAGGAGTGGGGGCTTGGTGGAGGGTGCCCCACAGTGCTGGGGGTTGGGGGTGCAGGGACACATGAGTTGGACATGAGTGGGGGCCTGGTGATGGGTGCACCACAGTGATGGGGGATGGGGGTGCAGGGAGACATGAGTGGGGGCCTGGTGGAGGGTGCCCCTGGATGCAGGGGGGTGGGGGTGCAGGGAGACATGAGTGGGGGCCTGACTGAGGGTGCCCCTGGATGCAGGGGGGTGGGGGTGCTGGGAGACATGAGTGGGGGCCTGGTGGAGGGTGCCCCTGACTGGTGGGGGTGGGGGTGCTGGGAGACATGAGTGGGGGTCTGGTGGAGGGTGCCCCTGGATGCTGGGGGGTGGGGGTGCTGGGAGACATGAGTGTGCGCCTGGTGGAGGGTGCCCCACAGTGCTGGGGGGTGGGGGTGCAGGGGGACATGAGTTGGACATGTGTGGGGGCCTTCTGGCAGGTGCCCCACAGTGCTGGGGGGTGAGGGTGTTGGGAGACATGCGTTGTTGATCAGTGGTGCAAGGTGGCATGTGGCTTGGCTGGGGGGCATGGCCATGGTGGATGGGCTGCCTGCGGGACATGGGCAGGGGTGCAGGGTGGTCCCCTGTGGTTTGGGCTGGCTGCAGGGGCCGTGGAGGGTGTAGAGGGAACACCTGGGAGGACCCACATGGCCAATTTACGTGTAGTGCTCCCCGCGCACCCCTGAAATACACGTGCCCTGATGGAATCACGTGTGATACTTCCCGCGCACCCCTGAAATACACGTACCCTGCTGATTTTGCGTGTGATACTTCCTGCGCACCCCTGGAATACACGTGCCTTGATGGAATCGCGTGTGATACTTCCCGCGCACCCCTGGAATACACGTGCCCTGATGGAATCGCGTGTGATACTTCCCGCGCACCCCTGAAATACACGTACCCTGATGGAATCGCGTGTGATACTTCCCGCGCACCCCTGAAATACACATACCCTGCTGATTTTGCATGTGATACTTCCCACGCACCCCTGGAATACACGTGCCCTGATGGAATCGAGTGTGTTACTTCACGCGCACCCCTGATGTACACGTACCAGGACAATCGCGTGTGATACTTCCCGCGAACCACTGAAATACACGTTCCCCGCTTGGCGTTTGCTGTTTGGCAGCCCTGTGAACTGGTCCAGCGTTAGCGCAGCCCTTTGCGATGAATTGGGAATTTTGAAGGCTTTTCCTTGCGCGAGGGCGTTCTTGTGGGCGTAACTGGCGCTGCTGCAGGGTCGCTGCGCCACTCTGCGCCACGGCTGGTTTTGGAGGCTGGAATCCATGAATACGGTGTGCGATGAAATTGATTTTATCGCACGCGGCTGGCGCAGTGTATCGCACGGGGACACTGCGCCAGCCGCGTGCGCCACTTTTGTGCGAAATTCTATGAATTACCCTGCTTATTGTCCTCGACTTATGCTTCCTAGAGGCCCCAATGAACTTTCTCAAAATAGTTTGGCTAACTCATGTATTACAGAGATTGTCCTGCTGTTACTTGACCTGTAACACTTTTTAATAAAAAGATTCATCTCAGCTGGTCCCCAAGTGAGGGCACATTGTTAGACTCATTAATAACATTTTCAAAATGCAGTTAGAAAAGGGACCCACATTTTAGGTACATTTTTCAAAGCATCATCCATATTTTGTTGCCACCTAGGACTTTCCCTGTCTTTTGAGATGTAAGTGCTAAAGTTACCTCTTTCTCTGTAAACACTAAAAAAAGATGGTGCTTCCTGAGCACATGAATCCGAAGCAGCCAATGTCTGCAGTTCCACCCGATTCTTAATAAGCTGGTAAAATGATCCATCCATACTTGCTAAATATATAGACCGGTTTTAAAACCTCAGGTTCATCTTCCACCTTCGTCAACAACCTCCAAAACGTTTGTTCATCAAAATCTACTTAGGCATTTCTAAGAAGCTTAAAGTTTTTCCAATTCATAATCTTACTTATTTCTATGTAACAGGCTATTCCTAACAGATCTCCACCCAGCCATATCCCCAGTAATGTCGTGATTTCACATTGTCAGGGCCATGAACAAATCCCTTTTTACAGATCTGCAGTGCTTACCAAACCAGCAGTGGCACTCCTTAGTCTGGGCCCTTTCCCTCTTACATTCCCTGATAATATGGGGAAAGTAGTTGCAACAAAGGGTATTTCCAAACCTGATGTTCTTTTTTGGGTCACTAGTTTGAAATCTGTCTTTAATATACTTCTTCCATAATTAAACATTTGCGCCTTGATATAGTTTCAGTTGGTTTAGGAATTAAGTGGGTTATAAATAAATTAATTACATTTATGATATGTAAGCACTTGAAAGTGTTGGTGAGTTCGAAAAGATATACCGTGGTCCCGATCTTTAAGAAAGGTGGTCCTAAATGCTATCAGGCAATGGGCCTCATTACGACTTTGGAGGCAGCCATGCCTTTAGTAAGGGCATGGCTGCCTCCAAAACCGTGTCCGAGTCCGGGTTTCCTGAATGGGGAATTACCGGGCCATTCCGAATTTGGAGGGCCCGATAATTCCTCCTTCAGGGAACCCGGGTCCGGACCTTCCCCATTCCCATTTGAACCCCCATAGGGCTCGATGGGAATGGGTGCGGGAGCTAACAACGGGCTGATTACGACCGGCCCGTTGTTAGCTCCCTGGTCCCCTCGCGGGATCCGCTCTGGACGTCTGGTAAAACCAGACATCCAGATCGGGTCCCGCGAGGGGGACTCGTAATATTGTGGAATGGGTTTAACGGCGCCGCCACCATTAGCGGCGTCCATTAACCCATTCCGCAATAGTTATAATGAGGCCCAATGTCTCTGATAGATGCCGCCTCAAAAGCTGGTTGGCTGACTTTTACATGAGAAACTCGTAAACTGGGTCAAAGATGTGTACCCGATTTCAGAAGTCCAGTTTGGTTTGCGTGAGGATCTTGATATGGTTGAGCAGGTGCCCAATTTGTCCATGGTTGCCAGTAAACGCAGTCCTGGGTGTGAGAGCTTTGTCTTTCTGGCTATCATGGACCTCTTGAGTGCCTTTAAATGGGTAATCATTATGGAAAAACATTAAAGCGAGAAGCCTACCACCCTTTATTTTGACTACTTTGAGAGAACATCACTCTGGTCTAGATTTTAGTGAGGTATGGTTAAAATCGTGAGCTCTCCTTACGTTCGCCATCTATCAATGGAGTTCATCAAGGGTGTGTTCTTTCCCCATTCTTTTTTCAAATGCAAAGCAGGGATCTTCATCAACATCTCGCTGACGTTGGTGAAGTTCCAAGAATAGGTGGTCACATACTGAGACTTCTACTGTATGCTCACAACATAATATTATTAGCCCATACCCTGAAATCCCTACAGACTTTGATTGATCATTATGCATATTTCATCTACTCCAGAGGTGTTTCTGTAAAAACAAGTGAGTCTAAATTAATGATACTGGGAAACAAAAAGAGAAAAACGTACTCATTAATGTTTAAGGCTGGAAGAAGGGCTTGGGTTCAGAATTAAGTGTATTTGGGGATTATGTTACAGATCTCTCTCAGATGGGATGATCAAGTAAGCATGCAGTAGATAGCGATGAAGCAGTCAAGTCTCACACTTTTTAGTCTCAGAAAATAAATCGGGAGCCACCCAATTAAACAAATTATAGCTTAGCTGGCAAAGACCATAGAGTCAGAGATGTATGAGGTCGGCATTAGAGTTATTGCAAATACAAATGTATTGTCTGTCACTGAGAATGATTTTCTCTGGAACATTTTGAAGACTTCCAAAGTCAGCTCCTGCTTTTTTGCTACATGCTGAATAAGTAGCTTTGAGCTATTGACAAGATCATTTAAAAGTGAAACCAGTTATTTTCTGGTGCTCAGCCTGGCGCAATCCCTCTGATACACTCACTAGAAATATTTTGGGAGACCTTTTGAATTGTGATGTACAGCATAAAGCCTCATGGCTGATGTTTGTTAAAAACTAATAAGTTAGGCTTCATTATACTGGTTTAACAACCCTAAATAGATGGATGACAAATCATATAGGACTTTTAAATAAAGATCAAGAAACTATTGTTCTGTAAGAAGACAATCCAATAAGCCAAGTAAGCCAACTGTACGCTTGTATCTCTTGTTGAAAACCTTGACTGGGCCATAACCTTATTTGGCCTGGTAGAGAACTTGTATGCATGCTCTTTATTGATATGGATCAGGATGAATAATGTGGTCATTCAGAGATGACATTTTGGCTCATGTTAGCTAGAGGAGCAGGATAACCTGCTGCATTGTATGCTCTTTTGCCCATTGTAAGGAAGGCATGATATCAATAGTAGACACAGACACAATAGATGCGAGTTTCGAAAACCTTTATTTTGGTATTTTGATTGGGTTTGTATAATTCCTAACAGGCCCTAACTCTAGAATGGTAGTAATCTCGACCAGTAAACAAAAGAGCAAACATGACCAAATCAGTCTAGTCAAAATAAAAAAAGCCCTATATTAAAAATAGAAACTATCCTTGCCCTGATTCTAAAATGACAAATGTGTTAGGGAATACAAAAGAAAAAATAGTGTCTTAGGTAACAACTCCCTTCCCCACGTTCAGCAGCACAGGGTCTCAAGAGTTTCTTAAAAAGGACGGTGGATGGCACAGTTCTATCAGTCTTGCACACTCTGGCTTACTGGTACAATTCAACAAAACAAGCTTGGGCTTCAAGCTTTTAGCAGTTCAATCAGTTTCTTAGGCTTTGTTTGCCTTGTTATAAATACACAGTTCTACTCTTGACTTTTACTTTGCCACAATTAAGCACAGGCTTCCCTCCCATGGGCTCGAGACTGCTTCTCTTTTCACATTCACCTTTTCACTTTATCACAGTTCAGCACAAGCTTCCCTCTGCTGGGCTCGGCCCTGTCTTTCTCTTTGTGGGGGTTCCCTTCCCTACGTTTTGTCTTTATATCGTTTTATTGTCAAAGACTTTAGAAACAGCAAGGATTTTATGTAGACCTCTGCATGACCACTTCGACCTCTGTTTCAACAATTCAACAATCAACTATCTTCCTCTATTTCACAACTCCAATGCATCTTTGTACTTGTAGTTCCTTATTCTCTTTACTTTGGCCTTTTTCAAAGTTCATGTACTTTGCCCTCTTGGCATATTCAGAGTTCCAGTTTTAATACGCTTCAGCTCAGAATATTCTGCAGAGACCTTCGAATGTGCGACTCCGCCTCGCAGGACCACTGTGTTACTTTGTACGCTTTCTCTACAATTTAGCAATTGTCCTTTCTATTACACATGGCACACGTGCAACTTTCAACTTTTGGTTACAGTTACTTTTGTTTTCAATACAAACCAGACTTTTGTTGCCTTTGATAACTCACTGATCGTGTTAAATTGGCTTCTTTCTTCAACGCCTTTCATGTAGCAGTCAGGCCGTTACCAATGCCTCCTCTGCTCCTCCTCAACTCTGTCGTTCACCTGGGAGGTTAGCGGGCCACTTTGAAGCACCTTGAAGGTTTTTCCCTTCCGTTCACTCGATTTCAGTCTTGCAATGCTTACGGCTGCCCAAAAATGTGTAATTCTCGCCTGGCTCGCTCTCGTTCTTCGCAAGGGCTGATTAGCCCCTTGGCCCTCCAACGTCCATTACCTGGTTCGTATCAGCTCAGAAAGAGCTGCTCCTTGTCGGATCCAGCCTTGCTCAGAGTGTACCTATGCACGCCACCTTTTATCCTGACAGGTTGGGTTAACAAGTGGCAGGTGTGTATAGTTAGGATTATGTGCCTGACTCTACCTGTTCTCTTTAAAGGGACAGAGCCATTGCAAGTCAGTAGACCTACTCTTCCTGGCCTCATTCCTCATCTTCCTCGGCTCAGTAGTGTTGTCAGTGTAGTGGGAATGAATTATGGGTGCTGAAGTTTCCCATAAAATAAGCAGGCATAGGGGTTAGATGGGTTGTGGAAAAAGTGCTTCTCCCCCCTACCCAGGTGATTCTCCCTCGCTTGTCCACCCCCAGGGTCGGCGTCTAAAAGTGATGGCCTTTCCCTGGCCACCTGAGTACAGGATCCCCGTGGCCTAGTTTGTAAAACACCCTCTGGTTTTTCACACCATTGTATTCTATTCTCAGGTGGAGAAATGTGATGTCTGCATTTAAATGTGCACATTTTATATTGTGTTGTTGTTGTTGAGGACCACACAGTAAAGTTGGAAAGGCAGATTTTTAAGTAACGGGGAAACAGGCATCAAGCACTGCCACTAGGAAAGAGCCAACTGAACAACTGATCTCAGAACCACCTGGTTCTACAACCAGCATCATAAGACAACAAGCTACGTACCACAGAACACAATAAGATAATGATAACTTAACAGTCAGCTGTATATCTCAAACACAGTAAAGTCATCTAAACATAACACATCTCCTCCCTCTTACATTTTGACATTGATAGGCAAAATTTGTCACAGCAGAAATCTTTAAAGCGACTTGGCATTTTCCTCATCCTGCCTTTAGGTATCTCTAAATCTGAGGCCTGGCCGACTTCACCACTTCCACTAGGATGTGATGTATCCACCTTCACTTTCATATTAGCAGCACCCTCATCACTCTCCACACCCTTATCATCACTGAACACCACTGAGCTTTTAACCAACCTCGCTTTTGACCAGCATTCACTACCTTCTAACATTACAACACTGCCATGGATTGCTGCTACCCTCTTTGGTCCCAAAAACGTACTCTCCAAGCATTTCAAACCAAAACATGGATTCCTAATTAACACAAGTTCTCCCACTTCATACTCCACATTCTTTACCTTATGGACAGAATCAAACCTTTGTTTGTACTCATTTTGAGTCCCAGAAGTCAACCTCATAACTTCCTGTCGATCCACCACAACACATCCCGCTAGCTCTAACCACCCCGGGCACAGTTTGGTGGCCCGCTGGCGACCCTTGAAAGACACAAAGGGGAAAATATTGTGATAGAATGGGGTGTTGTGAGGTAACTCCATACCATTTCCTTTAATACTTCTGCCCACTCTAAACCTGAACTGAAAGCCGACTGTATTCCTCTTTTGATAAACCTGTTAGCTCTCTCAACCAGCCCGTTCCCTCGAGGGTGATACAGTGCTGTGTGTAGATGCTTGATACCAAAACGCGCCAAAAATTCCATCATTCTGTCAGAGGAGCAGAACTGGACCCCATTGTCCATAATAATTTCCATAGGGAATGCTTCCCTGAAGAAAATATCTTCAAAAAATGAAATCCTCTCACTTGTAGTGTCCTCCCTTAACGCTTTCCACTCCAACCATTTAGTGTGATAATCCACCATGACCACTAAGAATTTAAATCCATCACCTAGCCCTTGTATGGGACCGGTTAAATCAACAGCAACCTTCTTTCATGGTTCGTTCGGAACCTGTATTGGACAAAGTGGAACCCCCCCCACACCACTTTTCTTTTATCACTCTTTTCACACTCCTTGCATGACCAAATCCTTTTTTCCAATTCACTGTCCATGCCTGGCCACCAATACGATTGTCTTAAAAGTCTCTTGGTGCCTCCTATGCCTAAATGACCCTGATGGGCTAAATTGACCAAACAGACCCTGATTCCAACCGGAGGCACAATTTTTGACCCTCTCCTTAGTCTGCACCCATCCTCAGATAAACTAAGTTCTAATTTCACCTCATGATAGTGATCAAAACTCCTGTCCAGAATTTCCTTATTGGCCACCCCCCTCTCGTCCATTCTTTCACTTGAGACAGAGTCACATCTTCACTGTCTGCCTCCAGCCACTCAACTTTATTTACAGCACAACCATTCACATCAGCAATGATCATGTCCTCCTCTCTGACCATTCCTACCATATCCCCGACTCCCTCCACCGGGAGTCTCGACAGGCAATCAGCTACCACATTGTCCCTACCAGGTACATTACACTTTTTGAAATTATAGCGCTGTAGACCAATCATCCACCTAGATATCCTTGGTGAACCTTTAGCCCACTCACTGCTACTCATAAACTGAGCTAAGGGTTTATGATCAGTTTTTACTTGAAATTCTTGACCCCACGGGAAGAATTTAAAATCACCCACAATACTGCTAGAGCTTCTCTTTCTATTCCAGAATAGTTTTTTTCTGCTCCTCTTAAGGGTCTAGAGGCAAATGCTATTATATAATCTTCTTTTCCAGAGTCCACTTGAGGCAATGAGGCACCCAACCCTAATAAACTAGCATCCACCAATAGTACCGTCTTCCTCCCATTCACAAAACCACCTAACGATGGTGCCTTCGCTTTCATAGCTATCAAGGAAGGTATAGCTAACTGACACTGCTCAGACCACTTGAAATTGATTCCCTTTTTAAGCAGATTCCTCAAAGGAGCAGATATGGTGGCAAACCTGTCGACAAATTTGTGGTAGAATTTAGCCATTCCCATAAACGATCTTAACTGTTCTTTCTCGATAGGCGCAGGAACCTTGCAAATACTCTCTACCAAGCTGCACTTAGGCGACACTCCTAGACCTGATATTTTGTGCCCCAGATACTCAACTTCCATGACCCAATCCTGTATTTGCACCTTAGCACTGTAAGTCCAGCCTTTCTCAATCTCTCTAAAACACACCTCAGCACCCTATCATGTTCTTCCTCACAATCAGAATACACCAAAGTATCATCCTGAAACACAGCAACCTTTTGAAGACCCCTCAGCACCTCCTCCATCACTCTTTGAAAAACAGAAGCAGCGGAAGCTAAGCCAAAAGGCATACGTAAAAACTTAAAGGTTCCTTCAGGAGTAACAAAAGATGTGACATGTTGACTCTTCTTCGATAGAGGCACCTGATGATAGGCAGCCGACAAGTCGATCACCGAGAACCAACTAAGCTCCCCAAGCGTGGCCAATGTCTCAGCTATGATGAGCAACTGATGTCTCTCAACAAGAATATTTCTGTTCAGTACCCTGAGATCCACACATAGTCAAGTTCCCATTACTCTTGGTCACTAAAACAACGGGAGCTAGCCACTCGGTGGCATCAGTGCGTTCAATAACACCTTTCTGGACCAAGTCAACCAACTCTTCTTAAAGTTGCTTCCTCATTTTCAAAGGAACTGGTCTCACTTTATGCACAACTGGTTGGGCCTTTGGTTTCAACCTGGTATCATGTTCAAAGTCCTTTAACTTTCCTAAACTTGCAGTGAATACTTCTGGGAATTCCTTTGTCCACTTGTCATCCACTTCTGCAATAGTTACAGGATCCATGGCGCTCGCTTGAATACGCACTCCAAGTTTCCTTTGTTCATGCCAACCTAAGAGCGAAGCACCTTTTTTTGCTACTAAAATGTCTGCAGTACACTTTCTTCCCTTGTACGACACTTGGCCCTGGAATTCGCCAATCAATTCAATAGTAGACTCCCCACAACCACACGGTTGCACTTTGGCGGGAACCAGCTCTCCCGCGTCCTTCCTCAACATGTTTTTAAGTGTATCTTGTGAGATTATTGTCCAAGGTGACGCTGAGTCGACTTTCATCTTTAAATAGCACCCATCTACCTCAAAGTCATCACCTAGAACACTACATTCACCAGACACAGCCGATATGTGGAACACACGTCGTGATACTCCCTCCTGGACAGGAGAACTCTCCTTAGGTGCTCTTGTGGTCAATTGCTTTGGTGTATCAGCGCCCTGCTCTCTCTGGTCCACCATGTTTATCGAGGATTCCCTGCACATGTTGGCAAAGTGACCTCTATGTTTGCACTTAAAACTATCTGCATACCTGGCCGGGCAAGTGGGAGTGTTGGATGCATGCTGGGAACTGCCACATTTGGTGTATTTTTGGTTCCACCATTCCTTCCTGAATGTTGACACTGATGACTTATTCTTTGGTCCTACTGCGCCCACACCCTGCACCACTTGCTTATCAACTTTCATTTCCCTCATATATTGCAAGGTTTTCTCTATGCTGCGAGTGAGCTCTATAGTTTGTTCCAGCGTTACATCTTTGGCTAATAGCTTTTCTTGGACCCTTGCACTGTTGGTACACATTACTAACTGATCCCTTATTAATGAGTCCGTCAGGTCACCAAATTCACATGTGTGGCTTAAGGTCCTTAGGGACTCCACTGATTCCGAATTGTCCCGGGCACTTTGGAAGAACTTGTGTCTTTCGAATGTCACATTCTTCTTAGGTTCAAAATGTTCTTCAAACTATTTAATGACTATTAGGTATTCATCCGCATCACCTCCACCCTCTTCTAGATGAGATGTGAGACCATCAAAAACACTGTGTCCCTCAGGACCCAGATTGTGCAACAGTAGTGCCTTCCTTCTGGCTGCACTAAATCTGTCTCCACCTATAGACACTATGTAGTTTTCAAACATGTGTTTCCACCTCTCCCATCTTATTGGGGGCCTGCCTGGTTCTGCAAGGAATGGCGCAGGTGGGGGAATAGCTGCTGCCATGTTCTCCACTTCACCCAAATCAGACAACGTACTCAGAAGCAAGGCTGCTGGCAGAAATGGTTCTATGAAAAACATGAAATTTACATTATTGTATGCTCCATTCACAGAATACAAAAGTAATATTTTTGTGTCCCCACGGCTTGATGAGAGCGGACACAGACCAGGATCTGTTCGATGCCATCACAATGTTGCTCACTCTTCAAGTTCCATTACATACGACTTGCATGGATAATAGTTTGCCTGGCAACCTACGTCATAAACAGCAATCCGTAGGCACTCCAGGCCGACACACACAGCCACAGCATGTCACTGGGCCATGCCCCCTCTTCAGTCATATCCTCATGAACATATGGGGCCTCGCGCTCACCAACATGATGAGCGCGTGCCCAACCCCCAAATCGGCCACTCCTCCCCGCCTGCTTCTCTGAATGTAGCGGTGCACCTCCTGACCTCTGCACTGAGTGGGGGCTGCGGTGCTTGCTTCCTTGTCCTCTTCCTGCCTCCGCCGACCGGGCGAGCGGCATCCTCTTCTCACGAGCGCTGTGAGTGGACGCACAAGGGGCCGCACACCCTCACCGCTACAAACAGCGTCTCCAGGACCAGGAGATCCTCGTCGCCAATGTTGAATTGAGGACCACAAA
This sequence comes from Ambystoma mexicanum, assembly GCF_040938575.1. NCBI lineage: Eukaryota > Metazoa > Chordata > Amphibia > Caudata > Ambystomatidae > Ambystoma > Ambystoma mexicanum. The sequence continues at coordinate 838,496,846 of NC_090923.1, forward strand.
GTAAAGTTGGAAAGGCAGATTTATTAAGTAACGGGGAAACAGGCAGCAAGCACTGCCACTAGGAAAGAGCCAACTGAACAACTGATCTCAAAAACCCCTGGGTTCTAGAACCAGCATCATAAGACAACAAGATATGTACCACAGAACACAAAAAGATAATGATAACATAACAGTCAGCTGTATATCTCAAACACAGTAAAGTCATCTGAACATAACAATTGTCCTGCTTTGATTTATCTTTAGCTGGTTTCTGACATGTTTCTGCTCTGTGTATGAAAATATCTGATTTCTGATTTTAGATTGAGAACGCTTTATTGATATTGGTGTATTATGTTACTGCTTATTTGTGTATGTGTAATTTATTGTATTAGTTGAGTTTATTTGATAACTGATTTTATCTGAAATAAAGTAAAATTTGAATTTGAATTTTACTTCATGCCCTGCCATTTGCTGAATGACAGCCCAATCATTTCATGATGTTGTGACTCTCCATCACTTGCACCTTCTCATTCCTTCTCTTTCAAAGTTGGCCTGAGTCTCAACACTGGCTCTCCTTTCCTTCCCTTGGTTTCCCTTTCCAATCCATCCCTCTCTGACCATGCTTTCCTCTATCCCCATTTCCCAGCCTTCTCTGTATCCCTATTTTACGGTCAATCTCTCTCTCTTTCTCTTACCATTTCTTCATCCCTTGATTCTTTCTTTCCATACCCCATAGTCTCATATTTTCTCCTCCCTCTTCTTCCAATCTCAGTCTCAGTGGACATCTCTCTCTCTCTACTGAGGTCTCACTCTCTCTGCTCATTGCACTGTGTCTTGCCTTGATTAATTTCCCACCTCCTGTTGTGCACAACTCTCTCTGTCCCATCTGTGTGGTCCACTGCTCTCTCTGTCTGTACCCCATCTTGATGACCAACCTGATCTTATTTTGTGTGCTTATCCTGTTCGGTGGTCCACTGCTGTATAATTATTTTCTCTGTCTGTCCATCTTTGTATGTGCCCCATACTTCTGCCTCTTCTGAACAATCTCTCTATGTTCATCTCATCCTGTGCATGTCCATTGTAAACACGGGCCTGTATCAGAACTCCTGGCGACAAAACAAGCATTTGCTTCTCACAGGTTTTTCTGGGGCTGGAGGCAAACAAGAATGTGGGATATCCAGGCCTTTAGGCCCCCCTGTATGTATGGCTCTGCTGGCTTGTGGCAGAAAACACCTCATGGTTTCTCCACAAGCATTTCCCCTCCTACACCTCTGCCTTGGAATGAAGTTACCACTGCTCTCATTCATAATATTCTAAAAGCAATCAATTGCTTCAACGGGAACAGGAGAAATATAGAAATGAAAAAACACCAGAGAGTTTTTAAAGAAAATAAAATAAAAGTAACTTATCACAAATAACCAGGGTCAAGTAACGTCCTGCTACATTTTGTCCATAGTGCTGCTTCTCGGAAAAGATATAGCATACTAAAACAGGAGGCCTTCCTTCCAGGTCTAACTCTTTTTGGTGTAAGGCGCTACCTGGGAATGCAGCAGGAACAGTTATCTTGGCAGCCATTGCTGCCTTCTAATGTCCTAGTAATGTCCTGCTATATTCCCAAACCTCAAGTGATGGAGAAAATGATAAAATATTAATTGTATTTGCCTTAACAATCTAATTTTTACATTAGCCTCATACTCAGGTTTGTATACAATGTCTTTGCTACTTTGATCACTACTCATTCAATCAAAGCGTGCTCCAATGGCTAGTTTGCGCTGGGAATGTGATCTTAAGCCCATTAGTGAAGTGTTAGGAAAAAAGCCACTGTTATATTTGTTCAGATTGTGGGGCACACCAGAATTCGTAAAGTATAGAGAAGCGATCATTATCTTGCAGAATGTACCCAGATCAGGCTTTCTCACATGGATTAGGTTGATTCGCTACGGTTTTGAGAACCTTGATTTGGCAAACATGTATACTAGCCCTGCAGAGTTATCGCTGAGCTTCAAGGTGCTGGTCAAAACAAAGTGTCACGAGGCACTATCAGGAACATAGAAAATGGCATATGCTGTGTTGAGGACGGGTGTCTCAGATATAATGTTAAAGCAGTCAGTGGGCTTTGAGCCCTACTTACATTGTGTGGTCCCCAGGTATGCCCGATCTTTATTTCTTCAATTCCGTACAAACACTCTTAAGGCTGCTACCTTTGCAGTAAGGTGGTTGAGTGCAAATAACACACAATGTTTAGTCTGCGGTAATTCTGAGGAATCGATCAGACATTTATTGCTATTTTGCCCAGGGGACTCTAAACTGAAGAAACGCTATTTGTTGCTATTTTTTTCCGTCTGAAGGAAATCAGACAGGCTGAAGATGCTGTGATATTTTGTAAAGGTACCACAAAAGTGAACTTTGTTTATTTTATCTCAAAGTCCCTTCATAGAACTTGGTTACAAAGAGCAAAAAATGTAAAGTAACAGTGCGTAAATATATTTGTCAGTGGATTTTAGTATGTAATGATGAGGATTTTAGATTCTATACTATCTTTATCTGATTTTAAAAGTGTTGAGTGTTGTGTGTAATTGTAGATTATGGATTGCTGGTCTTAATATGTTTATGTTTTATTGTGATGAAATTATGCTTTTAAAGTTTTAAAGCCGAATAAAGTCATGTTTTATACAACGGAAGAGTTGTCAATTGCCTATGAATCACTCTTTTTAAACTGTGGCATATTGGCTTGGTGGCCGTTTTTAACATTCAATGTCAATGCAGTTTCTTGGCTGCCCTGTTCAGTGGTGGGTAACCTTATTAAACTTTCTCCTTGAGGCCCGCTTGGGCCATCCCAGGCAGGAAACCCCACATCTGATCTCACTGAAACATTACATGTTCAATGTCTTCCCCTGTTTTTATCAACTTCACTTATTCTCTATCTGTCCAGATAAACTCATCAGGACTATGCCCATATTCAAGAAAGTGACTGACCAATGGTGATGTAAGTGTTTTATTCTGAATGCATGAGCGATATTCACCAATCCTCGTCTTTATTGCTCTAATTGTCATGCCCATGTATTGTAGTTGACACGGGCATTCAATAGAAGAGATCTTATCATTGATGTTACAACTGGTCATTGTTTTCTGTATACATGGGATGTTGAGACCTGGTGTACCTCTTTAGTTTTCTTTATCAGGGGGCGGGCCATACAATTTCAACATGGTGTTGGGCCCCTATGTGCTGCCCTGTCAGATAGAGTTCTCTGAGGGGACACTTTCAAGGGGAACCGTCATGATAAGCAGGTCTCCAGGATTCCTTGCTCTCTTGAAGGACAATCTGCTAATGCATAATCTCCCACATTTAACAGTTTTTATGGATATTCTTCCTAGGTTCATTTGCAAAGTGGTAATATGAGGTGACACAGGTGAAGGAGTCGCTTTACTGCTGTGCATGTGTTTCTGAAGTAGTTTCCTGAGGGATTGATCTTGCTCTCTTATAGGCCTTATTGATGACGTTCTTCTGATAACCGTGTTGTTCAAAAACATCACAATGTAAGTCAGCTTCTTGTGTGGCTGAGCAGTTTTGCAGCAAAAGTAAAAACTCCCCAAAAGGAAGGTTTTCTTTCATCATGTGGCAGCTCTCATAGTTTAATTATGAACTAAAAATGTCTGTAGATATTCCTAAATCGTTTACTCGTATCTGCAAATCCAGAAACCAAACCTCTATCTTAATATGAGAGTGTGGGAATTTGAGAAATCTAATCTGGTTGTTCCCCCTTTCATAGAAATCATCCCTATATGTTTGTTGAGGTAGAATTAGGGTTGAAAAGACTATTTTAATAAAGAGGCACATGTGTTAGATGTTGCTCTGAATTAATATGAAATACGATTTCCCTGAGTGGTACTGGACGAAATAGGGGACTTTAGTTATCTGATTTGTCAATTCATGATGTGTGGGGAATACTGTGTTTTGCATGCTTTCTTCATAGGTGAGGTGTTTTTTAGTAAAATACAAAATTAGGGTATGTCTAGATAGCACAACATCTGGACTGTTCTAGGACCAGCTTCTTTCTATTAATTGACATTGGGTATTTGTCCCTCATCAGAAGCTAGACTTTTATCAGGGCCATAAACTACATGGATATTGAGCCAATACTCTGGCTGTATGCTGATGACCTTCTGCTTGATCTCTGTCACATCCCTGAAACCATAACAACTGTGATCAGAAGAATAAATTGTTTCTCATAAATCTCAGGATTAAAGATCAATGAACACCAATCAAAACTGCTGCTTAGATCTTCATCATGTTACAAGCATCTCTTGAATAGCTTGAATTTTAAATGCTGCCCCCACACGATGAAGTAACTGGATGGTACGATATCGACAGAATTATCAACAGAATTATCTTAAATAGTACAGTTCAACATCAAATAATTACTGACTCAGATCAAGATGTACTTCATAGATAGTCTCCTCAAAGTTTCAATTTAGGACAAAGTCACCATAATAAAGATGAAGGCTGCACCAAGGACTAACTACCTACTGTGAATGTGTGTGCCATCATGGGGAATGTTTTCTGATATAGACAGAACAATGTAGGCGTATGATTGGGGTGCAAAACCTGAGCTTGAAAAACTGTATGTTGCTGTGTTCACTTTGAGGGATGAACCTCTCTGACTTTAAAAGCTATCGCCTGACATTCACTGCTCTTCAAGCCTCTCAGAAGCTTCATGATGAGGGTAATCTTTGCGACAAGGTAAAAAAATCATAGAATTCTTGCTTGGAACATAAAGCCATGATCACAACAATGACATTGTGTGAGAAGAAGAAATGCCCAGTTATGGAGTTCTTACGTTAGCGCTGGTTGAAGGTCTCTGTTAATTTAAGTATGGGCCTGTGTTGTTACCTCTAGGCCCCCATCTAGTGTGACTCTGCTCTTAGGTTCAATGACTTGATGATATTCTGGGTACTTTTAATATAAATGTGATAAAATTAAAGAGGGTCATGGATCCCTTTCGGAAACGTTTCTACCTGAATGTAGATGCAGACGGCAGATTACAGATTGCTCAGAGCAGCCACAGTTGATAACCGGAGAGGAACTCCACTTTGCTGACTTCCTACAAATAGTCAAATGACGTAAGTGATTATATTTCAAGGGCCAGTGATCAACACTGAAGCAAGCTTGAGGTGCAGCAACTGTTGGGACTCCCTGGAGCACTTAATAGGACCCTGTTATAGAGATTCCTCCCTAACACCTAGGTCCACAAACCCTCGGCTGCCTGCCCTTCCTGAGACTCAGTTATCTGCTCCTCAGGGATTCCTCCCCTGGTTGCAGGTAGATCCCTTGCTGCCAATTGCCCACCCTCCCCTGTTGTCAGATCCCCACTTCCTTTTTTCTCGGCTTCCCTCACTGTGCTCTTCCCCGTATGATTGTAAAGCACTCCACTACTTCGCAAAGCTAGGTCCATGCTCAGTAAAGATAATAATAATAAAGCAGAGCACTGTCGACAAGAATCAGTGTAGATCTGGGAAGAGAAATCCAATAATATGTGTGTCTTTTGTCCTCTGCCGTATTATTGTGTTAGAAAGAATGGGCCTCATTACGAGGTAGGAGGTAGCCATGGTGCTGTTAGCACCATGGCTACCCCCTTACCGCATTCCGGTCCGGGTTCCAGAAATAGGGACTTACCGGGTCATTCCAACCTTGGAGGACCCGGTAAGTCCCCATTCCGGGAACCATTCCCCATTCCCATTCGAGCCCTCATAGGACTCAATGGGAATAGGGATGGAGCTAATAACGGTACCGCAATTTGCGGTACCGTTATTAGCTCTGAAGTCCCTTAACAGGTCCCTTCCATAACGCCTGGTAAAACCAGGCATTAAGGAAGGGACCCGCTAAAGGACCTCGGAATAGGGTGGTAAGGGATTACTGGCACCGGTGTCCTTACCGGTGCCGGTAATCCCTTACCACCTACCTTGTAATGAAGCCCAATGTATCACAATGGGATAGAATTTGGTTATAAAAAAAGTCCCAATGACCTAAAACAAATGATTCTCTACTTATGGAAATACCTCTTTCTCATGCGGTCGACAAATGGGAGAATTAACTTTGACCTCTTTCAAACATTAAAAGAGCTGAATATAATTATAGGGTTGGTGTTGGGCACCTGTGACAAACTTCTGAACATAGAGCAGAGGTTGGGTACCTTTGACAACAAGTGATCTGTTTTCATTGTAATTTATAGATGGGCTTAGAGGCTAGGTTAGGTCTTACCTCTCCTGATCTCTTCAATTAGTGCGTCTTGACCTATATCTCTCTACCTGCAGATTGCAGAGTTTACTTTCCAAGTGTTCCATTAACCCAATATGTAATCTTTATTCCTCGTTCGATTTTTTTAAAGATTGGATGTCCTGTGATAAACTGAACTGCTATTATTATTCTGTACTTAAGTTATTGGATTAAATATTTGAATATTTAAAAACAATAATAACATTATTAATAATAATAATAATAATAATAATAATAATAATAATAATAATAATAATAACAAAAACCAAAATGCTACCTTAAGTGAACATAATGCAAGAAAAATCAAGTAAGGCACCGCAATGCAGAGACCCCTAAAAGTTGAAATAACTTTTACGGCTATGGATGTGAGAAACTCTTCTGGGCAAACGAGGATCACTATTTTGAAGTGCTTTTTATATGAAATACTGCCCACATCCTTCATGTTTAGCAGTAGATGAATCTGGTCAGATAGCACCAGGGGAGTGGTGCCCGAGAGCACGCATGTTCAGGCAGCTCGAGCTCTTCGCTGACCTGTGGGGAGGAATGGTAGCACAACAACAACGGTTTTTCTAGGAAGGCAGGTATTCAAGGAGCATCAAGAGTATGCTAACAAATGGATCAATTGGAGTGCTCACACTCAAACACAAAAAAAGGGGGGCCATCCGACTCGGCGTACCTAGCCCTAAGGAAGAACACCCTCGCCCTGGCGGGGGTGCCTGTCCCTGGGTAGCGCGTGGTGTATAGCCTACTTAATAGATATAGAGGAGAGTACTGTCCCTCAACCTTCTATACTTGTGGCAGTGTCAGTTGGCAGACGCAGATCGTCCAAAAAGAAAAAGGATAAAAAATGGTATTCTCCAGAAGGTTGAGCAATATTCAACAAAGCTGTGGATTAGATCTTAGGGCTGCTCGATCTGAGGTGTGGGTACAACCTGCGGAACAGGACAACTGTTTGTATACCTTCCAAAGTGTATAACTTTAATGATGCCCGTGGGTCACTGAGGTTATGATGGAAAAACAGTTCAACTGGAGAAAACACTGGTGGGTAGAGCAGTAAAACACAGCCGAAGGGCTGGAGGACTAAAAATTGGCTCTTATAAAAATGTTTAGCTCACTCGATGGTGATGAGTGTGCTACAGCAAGTATTATTCAGAAAAAAGTCTCTCTGTTGGTATGGAAGAGATCAGAGGTAGGTCATGAGAGCCCTCATGGCCGAAAGGGGTCGACCGGTTTCAATGGCGTTAGGGATTCGAGCCATCTTCATCAGGACCGTGATTGTAAATGCAAACTGGGTTGCCAGGGTTCAGAGAAAAGCTGAACGAGATCGAGAATTGCTGGTGAATCCTGTAGGGAGACAAAAAGAAAAAGGGGGGGATCAAAGAGAGGGAAAAACAATCAGGGCTTGTGAGGGACACTGGCAACTACAGATCAGTGCAAGCGTAGGGGTGGAGCTCTTAATGCATTTGGGTGAGCATGTGGAACAGGGACTGTAAGGGTCATTTATTACAGGAGAGGTGAGGGTGCCTGGGCACCTGTGAGGGGTCTCACCGCCGGAGAGAGGAGGGGAAGTGCATGAATGGGTCACGAGGGGAAGGAATGGTGGTCAAAACAGTGGGGTGAGTGCACCATGCACACTATTGGTGGAAGGAGTGCCAAGGGGGCAAAAAATGTGAGCCCCTATGTGGTAAAACACCCAGGCAGGTGCAGTTTTGTTGTGCCAATGTAAAGAGCTAGAGAGCCCTTACCTCTGGGCCAGCATCCAAAGTAGGAGGAAGGAGGCAATTGGAGATCAAGGGTTGTTCAAAGCACCACAATATGATGCAAAGAAGCGGCAAGCGAACTCACAGGTCAAGCGCACCTGTTAAAGAACACAAATGAGGGTAAGGTGGCCTGCAAACAAACATGGCAGAGGCTATGTGGAGACAAAGCTGTGTGGCCTAGGTGTGGGCCGTACCTGCAAGGGGGCTGCTGCTCGCCTCTGGGTGGTCCGTGTGCTGTATCTGGCTGTACAGCTCCGGACTGACGATTCTGGCAAAGTGAGGCCCATCGCCTATAAAAAGAGCGCAAAAACGCGGTCAAACGGGCTCGCATTAGCATCGTAATGACGCAGCTGGCTCCATAGGAACGCCTCGGGCGTGTGGAGGCAGCGGAAAAAAAGCCAGAGTGCCTCTCAAGAACAAAGAAGAGCACGCTCGGGCTACCAATGGTCCGGCAGGTTGCAGGACTCAATTGGTGCTATTGCAATGTGCCTGATCACAAGGGGAAGGCTAGGTGAAGGGGCAGACAAATGGAAACGGGGGGAGGGGCAGGGGAGTGAAGGAGTAGAAAATATATATTAAATATATATTTAAAATAGTAATATAGTATAAACCATGTGAAAAAGGGGGGGAGGAGGAAAGAGGGAGAGGGGGTAGTTGAGTAAAAAGGGGAACATGAAGGGGGGAGAGTGAAAAGGGGAACATGAAAGGATCATGAACAACTCGTGAACTCATGGAATTAACCAAGGCTCAAAAAAAGGGAGGCTCAAAAGGAGACTCAAAAAAAGGGGGGGTGAGCAAGGTCAAGGAACAGGGCACTGATGGTACTGTACGGAGTGTGGATTCAGGACAGTACTGCTAATTCGTGCCATTGAATTTGTTCGTTCAATCCTTCAGAATAGGTGTTGAGTCTATAAATCCACATTTGTTCTTTCTTGAACAGCATGTTGTTGTAGTTGCCGCCTCTATGGGGTGGTGTAACTTTCTCAATGATGGTCCACGTAAACTGCTCCGCAGTGTGTCCTTTGGCTGAAAAATGGGACACCAAAGTTGCAGTGAGTTTGTTCGTTCTTATACACGATCTGTGTTCAGTCATTCGGTTGCGAAATGGCCTAATGGTCATGCCAATTTACCTCAAATTGCAAGGACAAGTTATCATATAGATAACGCCCTTGGTGTTACAGTTAGTGAATGTGTTCTGTATCCATGGTGTTTTCCATCCAATCTCTATCTGTGTAGTTCTGGAGGTCTGGGCGCACATGGAGTAGTTGCCACAGGGCGCGTGTCCCTTGATGGGTGGAATATTCCAAAGGGTCCCCTGGGTGGATTCTTCCCTGGATGTGCTAGGTATCAAGGTTTTGACAACCTTATCTCTCACGTTGCTACGTCTCTTAAGGGCGAAACGTGGGACTGGGATGTCAGAGGCACCTGTGTTGAGTATAGGCCAACGTTTTTTGACTTCCCTTTTGATTTTATTGAGAAGGGGTGAAAAGCTGAACACAGCTGTGAAGGTGTTAGACTCGCTAGGTTTGGCATGCTGCTGTAGGGTGATGGAACGTGGAATGTTCCTGGCTCTTTTGCAGGTATCTTTAATAATCCTCCTCGGATAGCCTCTCTCGGCAAGTTGTGTTTGGAGTTGTTTGGACTGTCTAGTATAGTCAGGAGTCTTTTTTTTAGCCTTGGTTAATTCCATGAGTTCACGAGTTGTTCATGATCCTTTCATGTTCCCCTTTTCACTCTCCCCACTTCATGTTCCCCTTTTCACTCAAACCCCTCCTTCCCTCCTTCCCCCTCCCTTCCACCCCCCCTTTTCACATGGTTTATACTATATTACTATTTTAAATATATATTTAATATATATTTTCTACTCCTTCACTCCTTTGCTCCTCCCCCCGTTGCCATTTGTCTGCCCCTTCACCTAGCCCTTCCCCTTGTGAACAGGTACATTGAAATAGCGCCAATTGAGTCCTGCAACCTGCCGGACCATTGGTAGCCCGAGCGCGCTCTCCTTTGTTCTTGAGAGGCACTCAGGCTTTTTTTCCGCTGCCTCCACACGCCCGAGGCGTTGCTATGGAGCCAGCTGCGTCATTACGACGCTAACGCGAACCCGTTTGACCGCGTTTTTGTGCTATTTTTATAGGCGATGGGCCTCACTTTGCCAGAATCGTCAGTCCGGAGCTGTACAGCCAGATACAGCACACGGACCACCCAGAGGTGACCAGCAGCCCCCTTGCAGGTACGGCCCACACCCAGGCCACACAGCTTTGTCTCCACATAGCCTCTGCCATGTTTGTTTGCAGGCCACCTTACCCTCGTTTGTGTTCTTTAACAAGTACACTTGACCTGTGAGTTCGCTTGCCACTTCTTTGCATCATATTGTGGTGCTTTGAACAACCCTTGATCTCCAATCGTCTCCTTCCTCCTACTTAGGACGCTGGCCAGAGGTAAGGGCTCTCTAGCTCTTTACATTGGCACAACAAAACTGCACCTGCCTGGGTGTTTTACCACATAGGGGCTCACATTTTTTGCCCCCTTGGCACTTCTTCCACCAATAGTGTGCATGGTGCACTCACCCCACTGTTTTGACCACCATTCCTTCCCCTTGTGACCCATTCATGCACTTCCCCTCCTCTCTCCGGCGGTGAGACCCCTCACAGGTGCCCAGGCACCCTCACCTCTCCTGTAATAAATGACCCTTTCAGTCCCTGCTCCACATGCTCACCCAAATGCATTAAGAGCTCCACCCCTACGCTTGCACTGATCTGTAGTTGCCAGTGTCCCTCACAAGCCCTGATTGTTTTTCTCTCTCTTTCCCTCCCCCCCCTTTTTCTTTTTGTCTCCCTACAGGAGACACCAGCAATTCTCGATCTCGTTCAGCTTTTCTCTGAACCCTGGCAACCCAGTTTGCATTTACAATCACGGTCCTGATGAAGATGGCTCGAATCCCTAACGCCATTGAAACCGGTCGACCCCTTTCGGTCATGAGAGTTCTCATGACCTACCTGAGACTTTTTTCAGAATAATACTTGCTGTAGCACACTCATCACCATCGAGTGAGCTAAACATTTATATAAGAGCCAATTTTTAGTCCTCCAGCCCTTCGGCTGTGTTTTACTGCTCTACCCACCAGTGGTTTATCCAGTTGAACTGTTTTTCCATCCCAACCTCAGTGACCCACGGGCACCATTAAAGTTATACACTTTGGAAGATATACAAACAGTTGACCTGCTCCGCAGGTTGTACCCACACCTCAGATCGAGCAGCCCTAAGATCTAATCCACAGCTTTGTTGAATATTGCTCAACCTTCTGGAGAATACCATTTTTTATCCTTTTTCTTTTTGGATGATCTACGTCTGCCAACAGACACTGCCACCAGTATAGAAGGTTGAGGGACTGTACTCTCCTCTATATCTATCAAGTAGGCGATGGGCGATACACCACGCGCTACCCAGGGACAGGCACCCCTGCCAGGGCGAGGGTGTTCTTCCTTAGGGCTAGGTACGCCGAGTCGGGTGGCCCCCCTTTTTTCGTGTTTGAGTGTGAGCGCTCCAATTGATCCATTTGTTAGCATACTCTTGATGCTCCTTGAATACCTGCCTTCCTAGAAAAACCGTTGTTGTTGTGCTACCATACGTTTTCCTTGTTAACGGTTAAAAGGACGATCACGGTTGTACCGTGCACTCTAGCTTTCTAAGCTTTCCCTGTTGTTTTCAAGTTCTGTGGGGAGGAATGACAGAGCCAGGAGCATGTGAAAAAGGCGCTAAAGTCCCAAAATATGGTGTGCATTGAGAAGTGCCTCCTGAAATAAACAAATGGATAAAATGAATGGAAGAAATCTACATTTTATAAATAAACCAAGAACGGTGACACAAGCACAATTTGACAATATGAATGAAAGTGTTTGGGTTTTCTTCAATTAAAAAAATACGTGTAAAGACACGCAATTAAAACAGTGCATACTTCACAATTCTGAATGGCTGTATGCCCACAGAGGAAATTGCATTGCACTTGACATTCCAGGGAAAAAGGATGCAGGCCTAGCCTTGTCACAAAATAAAACAACATAGGACAGGCAAGGAAAGGTAAGCGATCAGATCCCGTCTTAAAAAAAAACACCAAAAAAACATTAGACGTGAAGGGGACGTGTATAGACCACACAAGAAGGATTACAGTACTTATTTAATTTTAGTTAGAAAAGAATGCTTATGGAGTAGCAATCTCCAAGGGGTAGATTAGGATTTAGCACTAATTCGCCAGCTGCCAGTGAATAACTCTCCAGCTGCCTAGAGCAGTGCCAGAGAAGTTTAAAAGATTAAAATGGGAATAAATATTACTAATATAGTGCACTGCACTGTGCTGTGACTTGAGTCCTATCCCTATGTTCGCTATAGACTCAGTGGTGCCCCCAGGCACCATTTGTCGGTGGGGGGGCCAACGTTTTTATAAGGGTGGCTGTGGTTTCCCTTGGGCACCTCTTGGTGGCTCCTTTGCTTTTTGGTGGGTGGGCAGCGTTTTATAAGGATGGCCGTAGCCCACCTTGAACAACCCTTTATGGCGCCTCCGTATAGACTCACACAGCCAGAGGAGGAATGGGAATGCAGAAGCAGTAAGTGGGTCATACTAGTAAAGCACAAGCAAACTTCTTCAATGTCAGTAAGTAAGAAATGATAAGTGGTTTTAGGTGGCTAGACTGGCGTCTAGCCATGTGTTACTGTGGGCATCTATGATACCATACATAGATGCCCAGTAAAATCTCTCCGCCCCAACCCCAAATCCGCTTCCCAGGCCTGCACAAACCAAACACACACACACACATTTACTTGCTCATTCAAACACATATTCAAGCATCCTTCACGCAGCATTTATTTCATAAAGCATTCACACAGCATTCACTCACTCATTCATATGTATTCACATTCGCTCGCTCGCTCACATAGCAATCATTCGAAACAGTATTCAATCCCTCATTCACACGCGCACGCACCCAGCCACCCATACATCATATACTCGGTCGTTCGCACATGCATGCATAAATAAACACACGCTTAACAACATAGACATACAAAATTACACTTACCTCATCGCTGGTCCGAATCCTGCTCCTCTTTGATGCCACCTCTTGCGACAAGGGCCCTCTGGGTCCCCCGCATAAGAACAGGAACCAGGAGGCACAAAGTGCAGGAGCTGGAGCGCCACATTGTCATCCTCCCACTCAGTCTTAATGTGTGGGGAGGTGTAAGAGGGCCCCCTCGCACATTCAGACGTGCAGTTCCCCCGGCTACATCCCCAAGTGGCCATGCAAGGCTGGGGAGGCAAAACGCCCCCAGCCTTGTATGGTCTATTGGACATTGTGCCAGGAAACATAAACTGTCAAGGGGAAACCAATTTTCTCTTTGAACGTTAAACCACAGCTGCTTCATAATGGGTGAGGGCACTAGCAAATCGGCACCCCCTCATCCATTATGTGCGAGCTGCCCCAGACAACTGCTCTATGAGTCCAGGGTGAGAGAACGACTATTTGTGAGCAAAAATGGAAGCAAGTAAGTGCTAAGTAAGAGACATGTATTATTTTATATATAGTCAGATTTGTATAAATGTTTAAATTCATGGACAGATAAAGAATTTGTCTATGATCAAATATTATTTTGAAACTTAAGTAGCCACTAAATATCAATTACATGATTTCATAATCGAGTCCTTTACGCTGCTAAGATCGTGCATTTTTTGTTGTTAATAAACTCCATAAACAATTATGAATGACAGTTTCTGCTTTTTCTAGTCAATCATTGCAATAAATCCATAGTGAGTCAAATGCGAATAAAGGAAGATCCCTAAGCTGCTTTCACCAAATTTTAATGTGGAAGTTTTGTCCTTCGCTAGCCCAACAAAGGTACTTGAGCCTAACAAAATCCAACATTTCGGGTACTTTCATGTAACAGAGTAGTTTCGGGGTCTGCAATCTTTCGCTTCGGGCTGGAATGATAAAAGATCTGTTATGGATCCCTTTACGAGAAGTCTTTGTTTGAGTGTAGCTAGGGGTGACTTCCATTGATCATAATTAGCTCTCATTACCAAAAGCGTTGGAGACGCCCCCTGCTCTTGGACACGCAGACTCGCCTTAATGAGCAAGTGCTGGGCAGAAGATGAGCTACATGGCTGGCAATGCCACTTCATGTCAGCTGGGAACAACAGCCAAGGATGAATCAGACGTGTGCCTGAGGCTGGAGTGGCAGCCAGTTTCGATTTCCAGCAAGAACGTTAGTAGTGATCACTTGCTCTAGTAATAGAACGACCATATTATCATTAGAAATCTATTTTTAAATATCCCAATTACATTTGATTGAATGTTAAATCGAAAGCAAATGTCTCTTGATAATCAACTGTTTGCAAATTTGATAAATAATGCTACAATTTCATCTGGTACATGTCCAATTTATGGTAGGCACAATACAACAATCGCGCGCACTACTGTCACCCTTTTCGATTCACACACAACTTTGGCTGAAGAGTTAATTCACACCATTGGTAACTCCGACTTCACAAAGTCCCTATGGAACACGGCCAAACCCTTCCCTTGAAGGTGAAATTACATCTGAAGGTAACATCATTTTACAATCCTGGACCACTGACCCACACTTTGTGTTTTGATGGTCATTACCTACACCTAACTTCATTTGATTATGTCTTTGGCTAAATTCGTATACACTGGGCACCAAGGATTTCCAGGACATCACCACCCTTCTTCTAAGCCGGGAGAATGCAAAGGTTTTACATTTTATTAGCTGTCTGCTACCTTTCAGGCAAGTGATCAACCCAAGCAGCACAACCCCAGAGTGGTGTGCCCAGCATCGCTCTCAGTTCCTGCACCAGATCTTGTACCTTGTGCTGGGGGTGACCCAACTCCTATGGAAAAAGTCTGTCCTTTCATTTGTAGGTCAGGGACAAATCCAAGACGTTTAAATGTTTAACTTGTGCATTAAAACTCATTCATTGACTGATGCAGGCCTAATGAAGTCCTTGCAGCATTGTAAGAAAGCCTGCACTGGGAACACGCAAACGTCAAATTGTTGTTTTCTAAAGGATGGAACCCACCCAACCAGAAGAACCTTAATCCCTTTTGATCGCTCTGCGAAATACCAGAAGTGAATATTTATTGCCTTATTAGTTTGATGCTGCTCATAAAAGGAGTCTGCTTGCTATGCTACATACGTTTTCTCTGGTCAAGAGGACCAACAGCAACCACAGATAAGCGTTCCATCCTTCTTGTGCATATGTGAAGTGCCACTGAAGTGCAGCACGCCTCGTTGATGTCCTTTATTGCTGGACTACGCTTATTTCTTGCTCAAATAGTGGCAGGGGCACTCCACTCAGCATCCTTCCAAGATTCAGAGCCACATTGATTGGGTAAAAATAACAGGTATTATTGAAGTGTTTAAAGGTGAGAGGTATCCAGTATTAGGCGCTATATACAAACCTGACATTACTATACTTTCTCACATTGTTGCTAATGGCATAGTGTGAGGAATTCGGCCATTCTCATGGCGGGCATGCGCTCACCTGGGCTTTCTGAAATGTTTTATTAAATGTAATGATGGTAGACCAACCTCAGGAAAATGTGTGGGGCTTATCCACACACATTTTCATATGCTCACACCACGACAAACACATAGACCTGTGTATTCTGGAGGAACACTGTCTAGAAGGCACAGTCCACCCTGTCATATTTAGATGGAATGTGACTTCCAGGAGTACACTATGTCATCTCCAGGAAGGGGGAGGACCGAGCTTTCCCCTGCCATGACCAGCCTGATTAACTAACAAAGGCTGCATGAATCCACCCTGCTCTTAAGTTAGGCCCTGCAGCTAGTGGCAGCGATTAACATACCAATTAGAGGGTACTTCAGGCATGCCCACAAGGGGCCTAGCTGCAGAAGTCAACAACCTTTCATATGTAACTGTGTCAAGCTGAAGCCATCTTGTGCGCTCAGTATCAATGACAGTGAGCTGCCATGTCTGGGACTGTGTGTTTACGGAAGACCACACCAGTAGGGAAGCTCCATTCAGAAGGTACGAGAATGTGTTTTGCAGGAGCCAGAGAGTCTGGTCTCACCACAGCTTCAAGGGAGACTTGCAGCTTTAATCGGGAACCACAGAGAGATCCATCAACCAGAGAGACTCTTTAATCAACAACAGACATGAAGATGGGTGGGATTTAGTATCACAAGTTGTCACCCGTTTACCTATTCTGCTGCAATACACTCTGGTTATGACCTCATGCATACAGGATATTGTTGGCAGGGACCCTAGGATTGGTTCATTAAGGTAGGCTTAGCATAATCCAATCCTGGTGGCCCACTTGGATTTAAAAGAGGGCTGAGCCCCTCTTTTGGCAGATCTTCTGAAGTCTTCACAATAAGCAGAAAGAAGAACTCATCCTGAGATCCTGGCTGACGGTGCAGTCTACCTTACAGCTTCTGCCAGTGAAGGAAGACCAGGATATCCAAAGAGGGAAGCAAGATCCCTACCATAAACATCTCCCAGGGACCAGAGGGAGATCCAAAACTCAGAGGACCCTCCTACCACTCCAGAACCGGTACCCAGTCGGAACACAGCATGCCATGCTAGGCTCTGTAGCAAGCTTCCTGGATAGGAAGTGCCAGAAGGTCTCTGGACAAGGCAGCTGCCTGCAACACACTCCACAGCTGTGGGCTGTCCACCTTAAAGGACGACACAAGCCCATTGATGTAGCTGGTAGAAGGTCCTGGACAAGCATCTACCAACGACTGCCTTAAAGGTCATTTTCGAGTCAGTTGACTATTTTGACCTGTAACTGACTGCAGCGCTGACCGTGGTCAAGCCACAGTTGCTTAAAGACATCCGAGATGTCTTCACCAGTGCTTCAGACCCTCTGATCAGAACGGAGACAACGATTCCTGACCCTGATATGCCGTGAAGGCCAGCCTGCAGCCGTTCAGCCAGCTTTGCTTGCCGAACCGTCTTGTCGCCTGATACCCGCAGCTGACTCCCATCTCAAACGCTGTCACAGAAGCCTGCAAAGTGCCCTGAAGCTACTTGACCTTGTCAAACACCCAGAACATCTACAGCACAAAGTACATTGTGGTTCTGTCCTGCTGATTCTTCCCAGAAGGCCCATAGAGCCATTTTAAGACCCATTGTTCCCTTTGTGCTGAAGCCAAGAAACACTTAACAAATGGTTGTGGTTATCAACCATACCGACTACCCTGCTGTCAGTATCCATAGTGCATCCCTTTTCCTTCTTTGAAACTATCTGTCCTCTGTATTACCTTTACTGGGTGGGTTGTATTTCATTGTGTTGCTAGAACTGTCTTTTGTGATATAAATAAAGTAGATATTTGTGATACAATATTGACTGGACAGTCCCTTTTATCATTGAACAATAAATGGATTTTTGCTGTGTTGCAGCAAGCCAACAATCCATGACCTTTCGGAGATAAGCCTGCCGTTCTGTCCACATTACCATAATCGGACAAGGAGATTTATAATTTGCTTATTATTCCAACCTGTTCAAATCCCGTCAGGTGTATTAGAGGTGCGGGGCTGATTGATGGTTTAGAAACCAATATTCACCCGGGACCACTGATACCCTGGACGTTGATTCATCACATTGGTGGCAGACGGTCGAATCTAGTTGGAGCCTTGCACACAGCTTATTCACCCAACGGTAGAAGTAGTGTTGCATCCAATGTTTAGTCACTGTTAGGTATTTCTTAATAGTCTTGGATATTGTCATAGAGACTGTGAAAGGCATTAGCAAGGATGTCCTTGTATCATATGTCAAAAGAGGGGACTTCCACACAGCACCAGGATTAATAAACCTGAGTTGCTAACCAGCCGCCAAGCTTGGGTAGAAGCAAGGCGGCTGGGGAGGAGACCTCAGAGGACAGGCTAGGTCCTGTGTAACCAAATGAAGAAGACCTTCCAGAAGGGGTAGTGAAAGATGCCAAGGATGTCAAGGAAGACAGCATGAGTAGTGTTTCTCACAAACCATCCGTCCGGGAGGCAAGTGTGGAATCTCCAGAGTGTCAGCGAGGTTAGGGGCTAGGGCGGCATTCCACAGGTTCTGGGCCTCTAAGTGGCCCAGTAATTGTTCTGGCTGTTAACAATGCAGCAGCTTCAAAGCTCTTGTTGGAGGAAAGGAGACTAGCACTGGAGGAACAAAAACAGTGGTACAAGGTCACCATAGAGCAGGACAGAGCCGCCATGGAGCGGGACAGGGCCACCATAGAGCTGCTCAGGCTGGCACTCGTAAAGAAGAAGGAGGCTACCTCTAGCAAGGGCAGCAGTAGTGGTGGAAATCAAGGTGCCCGGGATAAGCCCCGGCGGCACATCCCCAAAGATTGTTTGCAGGCTTATGAAGTGGGGAACGATATTTTCGATTGGTTTGAAGCTCTTGAGATGGCTTTTCAGCTGCATGAGGTGGAAGAGGCACTGTGGGGTGCAGCCCTGATGAGTCGGTTACTGACCCAGGGGACTGATGCAATTCTTCAGTTAACTACTGAGGAACGGGCCATTTATGAAAAAATGAAGGCAGCCCTTTTCAGGAAGTTCTGTAAGACCCTGGAACAGTATTTTAAGAACTTCAGAGTTCGGAAAGAAAAGTGGGCAGACATTTGAAGCGTTCACACACTTGTCATTGAAATATCTGAGCAGGTGGGTGTCTGGTAACAAAGTTGACACATTTAAAGGGATGCACAATTTGATTGTGTGTGAACATGTCTTGAAGAATTGTGAGGTTGACCTACAGTAGCATCTTGGGGACAAGACTACTAGAGACCCTAGGGAGCTTGCAAAGGCTGCTGGCAGGTTTGTGAGCACTAGGGTCCAGAAAAAGCCTCAGGCAAGCACACCCAAACCAGAAGAGAAATCTTTGGACAAAAAAGGTAACACGGATGGAAAGGATAAAGGTCCAACCCACTCCTCTTCGAAGTCGGATCCCCAAAAGCATGACGGGAAAGCCCACAATTCTACTTCAAGCATGCACTCTGAAAAGCAGAGCGCAGGAACACCTAACATTGGGACACCTACGTTCTCACAACCTAAAAGTTGTTTCGTGTTTAAGCAGCTAGGTCATTGGAAAGGGGATCCTGCTTGTAATGGCCTACCCAAGCAAGCCATAGTGAATGTTGGACTCATGGAGGAAACCATCATTAGTGTGGGCCTTCTAGAGGAGGACTTCCCACTAGGACAAGGAGTGGCTGAATCTGGTTTAGTTACACCGAGTTGGAATGGTATTGGGTCTCCAGAAGAGATCCCAGTTCCCAAAAATACTCAACTGTTCTTAGAACATTGGTAAAAATGTGGGTTTTGTAGAAGCCTTTGCGCTAGACTCACTAAATATTTCTGATTTTTATAAATGCTTATATGGCTTATATGTTTAGCTTTCAAAATAAGTCACACTTGTTCTTATAGTCCAAAAGCTTTTTTATTATAACGTTGACATAGAATGTCAGTACTTATTGCATTTGTTTATTAGTGCCAACAATCTCTGCTGGCACGTGTATACGTTTTGCTGTTGCTTGGGCTTTCAAAAGGCACAGTTTTAATAGTTTTAGCAGTTACTATTTCAAATATTTATACTGTTACATGTATTTGTATGTCATGTACTTGTGTGTTCTCTTAATAGTTGTCCATATTCATTAACAGCATATTATCAAAAGTACAATCATTACATCATATGTAGCCCACAAAATCCACATTTTTACCAATTAAATCACTGACTGGCAAGTGAATACCAGTCTGTATGAAGCCATGCAGCAAAGACTTTTTCCTTTAATGCCTATTTATATAAACGTAAACGTGAAATCCAAAAGGGTAGAGCGCACTGACTAAATGTTCACCTTCTTCCAAACCTTGTCCTCAGAACATGTGTGTATCAATGGACACAAACCTCCTGCTGTCAGAGACACCACGTCTAGACTCACTACGGTCACCCCACAGTGGGTCCAGCCAGGACAGTATGTTACTGGGTCTGACTGTACGGTCCGTGGGTTTGACAGACAGAGTAAGTGCCCGTTGGCAATAGTAGAGTTCAGTTGGCAAGGTGAAAAGACAGCACCATGTAGCGATAAAAGACTCAATCCCTGTCCGAGTCTGTTGGGTAATGATCATCCTGACCCCAAGATAGTCACGGCGGCTACCAGATCAAAGGCAAAAGAGATAGCAGATTGATGATTCTCAGAGCCTTGGGGCATGGAGTGCTTCCAGATGGCTTGTGCAAGAGACAGGTGTGGCCGGTAGCACCTGGTCCAGTGCCACAGACTGCTGAGTCACCTACTCCTGCGGGACAGGGGCCAGTAGCCACTGAGGACTCAACTCTGGTAGCAGGGGACTCAGTGACTTTAGAGTTGCCTGGTGCAACACAGGACCCTGAGGTGGAGGACCAGGTAAGTTCAGATCTGAAGGGCCTGCCCAAGCTGGATGGGTTTATTTCAGCTGGGAGCCCAGACCATACCACCTTCTTTAAAGCCCAGAAAGAGTGTCCCCCTCTAGCAGGCCAGCTGAAGCAGACAGAAGAGCAGGCTAAGGCTGAGGCCTCTGGACTGTTCAAGGTGTGCTTGGAATATGGACTCCTGTAGAGTGAGCCAAAAAACTCAGAGGTTGAGGGCACCAGAAGGTTGGTGATTCCCCAATGCCACATAAAGTTCCTTTTGGATTTGGTTCAACAAATTCCTTTAGTGGGTCGCTTTGAAGTGACTAAGACATCAGAAAGGTTGTCTGTGCACTTTTTCTGGCTGTAGTTTGGTTTAAAAGTCAAGTAATTTGTCCGGTCCTGCCCGACTTGTCAGGCCATCCGGGTGAGTGTTCCTGGCATTGCTTGCCATTTTTTTAATTGAATGTTCCTGAGAAGGCAAATGCGATCCTCTGTCCTTGTTTCTCCCCTCCCTCACCCTCGCTCCTTCCCGCTTCCTAATCCACCCTGTCCCGCCTCCCGACCCGCCCATTTTGCCGGGATTGGTCCGGCAAGTCCTCCAGTGAAGTCAAAACACCACTGCAACATCCGTGGCCCCCTTTGCACAAAGAGGCCATGTGGGTGAGTGTCCCTGGCATTGCTTGCCATTTTGTAAATTGAATCTGCCTCAGAAGGCAAATGCGATCCTCTGTCCTTGTTTCTCCCCTCCCTCACCCTCGCTCCTTCCCGCCTCCTGATCCACCCCCTCCCACCTCCTGACCCACCCATTGCGCCGTGATTGGTCCGGCAAGGCCTCCAGTGAAGCCAAAACACCACCGCAACACCCGTGGCCCCCCTTTGCATGAAGAGGCCATGCGGGTGAGTGTCCCTGGCATTGCTTGCCATTTTGTTAATTGAATCTGCCTGAGAAGGCAAACACGATCCTCTGTCCTTGTTTCTCCCCTCCCTCACCCTCGGTCCTTCCCGCTTCCTGATCCACCCCCTCCCGCCTCCCGACCCACCCATTGTGCCGTGATTGGTCCGACAAGGCCTCCAGTGAAGCCAAAACACCACCACAACACCAGTGGCCCCCTTTACACGAAGAGGCCATCCGGGTGAGTGTTCCTGACATTGCTTGCCATTTTTTAATTGAATCTGCCTGAGAAGGCAAACGCGATCCTCTGTCCTTGTTTCTCCCCTCCCTCACCCTCGCTCCTTCCCCCTTCTTTAACCACCCCTTCCCGCCTCCCGATCCGCCCACCGTGCCCTGATTGGTCCTGTGACCGCCTATCTAGCCCATTACTGACCCCCCAGGGCAGCCTTCTGCCCAGCAGCCCCATCAGACAAGGACCCCGAGGCAAAGGACGGCTTCTACTGAGACGGCTCCAGGTCGTATCTGCAGGTATTCGCAGGAGAAGCAAGAAGCCAACAATAAGTAAGTGTGGCAAGGGCGGGGACAGAAGCAATTACTTCACGCCATTCTACCCTACCACTCAACCCTAGAAGCTTAACTATCTACACTCTCCCATCTGAGGTCTAATTTGCATTGCCTAATAGCATATCTGTGATGTAATAGCATTTAGAAAGCCTGCCTAAAGGCATATCTGTGGTGTAATAGCACTTAGTAAATCTGCCTAATAGCATACCTGAGGTGTAATTGTGTTTAGAAAGCCTGCCTAATAGCATATCTGTGGTGTAATAGCATTTAGAAAGCCTACCTAATAGCATATCTGTGGTGTAATAGCACTTAGTAAATCTGGCTAATAGCATACCTGTGGTGCAGCTCCACTTAGAAAATCCACCTAACAGCATATATGTGGTCTAGTTTGCATCGAGAAGGTCACCCTAATAGCTTATCTGTGGTGTAATTGCATTTAGAAAGTCTGCCTAATAGCATATCTATGGTGTAATTGCAGTTAGAAAGTCTGCCTAATAACATATCTATGGTGTAATAGCATTTAGTAAATCTGCCTAATAGCATACCTGTGGTGCAGCTCCACTTAGAAAATCCACCTAACAGCATATCTATGGTCTAGTTTGCATTTAGAAGGTCACCCTAATAGCATATCTGTGGTGTAATTGCATTTACAAAGTCTGCCTAATAGCATACCTGTGGTGTAGTTGCATTTAGAATGTCCGCATAATAACACATTTGTGGTCTTGTTTGCATTTAGAAAATCTGCCTAATAGCATATCTGTGGTGTAATAGCATATCTGTGGTGTAATAGCATTTAGTAGTTCTGCCTAATAGCATACCTGTGGTGCAGCTCCACTTAGAAAATTCACCTAATTGCAAATCTGTGATCTAGTTTGCATTTAGAAGGTCAGCCTAATAGCATATCTGTGGTGTAATTGCATTGAGAAAGTCCGCCTAATAGCATTTCTGTGGTGTAAATGCATTTAGAAAGTCTGCCTAATAGCATATCTGTGGGGTATCTGCATTTAGTAAAGCTACCATAGCATACATCTAGTGCAGCGCCACTTAGAAAATCCACCTAATAGCATAGCTGTGGTCTAGTCTGCATTTAGAAGATCAGCCTAAGGGGGCGTGGCCTGATGCTCAGGGTGTGAGGACGCGGTTCCCTTGAGCTCCGGCCGAGCCGCGCAGTCCGATCCTGATTTGGGCACTAAAAATCCAGCAATACAGTCCATCCTTTGGAGCAGCTGTACATCAGGCGATTAGCTGCAACCTACGACTTCTCCCGACGAAAATCGGAGACCAGGGAGCATTCCCAACGCTTCGGCCCGGCCCCCCCTGTCCCCTGAGGGAGGCGCGCGGGACCAGCGAGCCACGCATTCACTGCTCGATTTGGGGGGTGCGGGCTGCCTGCAGCACCCAGCCTTCGGTGTAGCCGTACATCAGGCGATTGACTACACCCGACGATTTGACCCGACAAAAATCGGAGCTCCGGGGCCCACTGGGACGCTCCGGTCGGGCGCCCCCCGCACTCCATGAGGGACTCCCAAGATGGCGGCCGTGGCGATTTCAGCGGAAGAGGAGCGCGCACCCCGAAGCGACCTGATCCCGGCCCCTCGGACGCCTCTCCCACTAACCCCCACCGCCCAGAGGTGCAGAGTGTTGCTGGGCCCTATCGATACGCAGGCTGGGGGCCAAGACTGAGCGCCCGGTGCCCGCAACAACGTAGCTGAAGTGCGACTGGGGGAGGACCTTCGAGACAAGACCACCGGATCCTCAGGGCCATCTACCGCGACCCCGACTTTCAACTTCCGGGCGAGCGGAGCCCCCAGGCCTGCATTCCTCGACCAGGGCCGGCGGCTGTCTCCAGATATACCCGGACCATAACGCTCACAGGTGAGACCTCTCCCTCCTTGGGATCAGACCTCGCCACAGTGTCCGAGCTGGGTCACACCTAGCTAGGCCCGACCACCTATTCACCGGGTTGCGGGTCCCCGCCTGCTTACCCCGAGCAATACTGAGAGCCCACACCGCGGCGCTCCCACTGAACTCCCTGCTCCTGCATCCCCCCCAACCAACCTTACCACACCAAGGGACCAGACCCACAATGCGAGCAACGTTGCAGCCCTGAACAACCCGGGCCCCACTGTCTCCTGTCCACTAAAGCAGGGCGGCCACATCCGCTGGGCACCCAGACCCTGGATCAAATAAAACTTAATATCCCCGCACCACTACGCACCAAAATCAACCCGGGGGAAAAAAAGCGAGAGAGTCCGCCTGCCTCAACCAGGCCCGAGACAATCCACAATGGCCACAGCAAGAAACAAAGCCAAAAACGCCACCCTAGATCCTTTTGTCACGGCGAAATCTAACCCCACCACCCAGACCACATCGGACGACCTGGCAACACGGAATAGCCAGGACACCAGACACAATCAACTGCTGGGGGCGATTGAGGCTCTAAAATCCTTTATAGACACGAAGATTGGTGAAGTAAAAGCCGACATCCAACTGATAAGGCAAGATGCCCGCAACCTAACGGAACGCGTCACCATTGTGGAGTCCTCTCAGGAGGATATGGCAACTGAATCGGCAGCCATGAAAACAGAACTCGCAGACCTTCAACATAAAGTAGCCCTGCTGGAGGCGAGGTCCAGGGAGGCGGAGGGCCGCGCTAGACGCAGCAACATTAGGATACTGGGCGTACCGGAGGGGACGGAGACTTCCGATCCGACGGCCTTAGTTGAATCCCTAATCCAGCAAGAGATCGGGGCGGCAAATCTCTCACAGGGCTTCGCCATAGAGAGAGCTCACAGATCGCTCCAGAAAAAACCCCCACAGGCTCCTACCCTCGCCCCATCATAGCGAAGGTCCTCAACTTCCGTGACCGGGAGGTGATCCTGAAGTTCTCGAGGGAGGGAGGAGAGATAGAGCGAGGCAACTCAAGAATCACGATATACCCCGATTATACTCAGTCGGTACAAAGAGCGAGGAACTCCTTCGTCCCAATCAAGGCCAGGCTGAGAAAACTAAACCTAAAATACATGCTCCTCTATCCCTCCAGGTTGAAGGTAATCTATAAAGGAAAAGCAATATTTCTCGAGACACCAGCCGCGGCCAACATGTGGATGGAACATAATAACCTGGCCGAGGTTCCTGTCGAATCCCCGCATGGGAAACACAATGAAGGTGCCCAAGGATGAGGGCAATACACCCCGACACAGGGGCTTGCACCCTCCCACAAACACCTGAGAGATCAGGAGACCCCAACCTTAGAAGCAAAACTACAATGTGAGAAGCTAAATGACTCCGGGGCTCGCCAGATCTACCACACATGAACACAGACCACGACCCTACGAAAGATCAGTGCAGGCCAGTTGCCAGCACTCACCTACTCGCGCCAGACACCCGGATTGGGAGAGGCGGCGCGAGAGCACCCGAGCACTCCACCGTTGTGTCAGTTGCTGGGTGCACCAGTTATAATTGTTCCACACAAGTTAGTACTGTTTTAACTGCCTTGACTCTGAGGACCTTTGACCAAATGGAATCGAACCCAAAACTAACCAACAGAGTTAACCACTCCACGCGACCAGAACCAACCATGGCTCACAATAACAAGCGAACGAGCCCCACGGAGGACATATACCTCTCCCCGACAATTAATACAATCAAGCAATGGCGCCAAAACTTAGGGTAATCACATGGAACGTAAGGGGGATGGGGTCCTATCTCCGGAGAAATCGAATACATTCTTACCTAAAGAGGAAGAAGGTATCAGTTGCCCTCTTACAAGAAACGCACCTCACTGCCGACTCTGCAGATAAGCTAACAAATTACTGGGGGGGACAAGGTAATGGTTCATCATACTCGAAGTATGCAAGAGGAGTATACACATGGGTGAGCCCGGACACACCATTCCAACAGCTGGGGGTAGAATCGGATAAGGAAGGCAGATACCTGCTGGTATGGGGCATGCTGGAGGGCAATCGAATATGCATAGTGAACTCATACTTCCCCCAACATGGCATACCTTCCTACCTCAAGGGGCTGTGCGCCAAAGTCATGCTTCACAGGGACCACACTCTGCTGTGGGGAAGCGATTTCAATTGCGTCATGAATGCGGAAATGGACAGATCCACCACCCCACAATCGCACAATTACCTCCCTGCTCGGGCCCTCCACAGAACAATCGAGGACTTGCACCTGGTTGACACCTGGCGGGACCTTCACCCCACGGATAGATCCTATTCATTCTACTCGGCCCCTCACAACTTGCACACCAGGATAGACTACCTCTTTATAAATGACGAGCTGACCCCTCGGGTCGAGTCGGCGGAGTACCTGGGCAGATCAATTTCGGATCACTCCCCGCTAATAATACAACTCCGCCTGCGCCCCCCCCTACCTCCCATCCCAACGTGGCGTATGCCAGTGGAGACACTAACTGACCCCGTATTCAGGGAGCACCTGGCCGAGAAACTAGAAGAGTATGTGGAAATCAATAAGGGATCAGTTGAAAAATGGAGCACTCTCTGGGAAGCATTGAAGGTGGTGACAAGAGGAGAGGTGATAGCTGAGGCGGGTGGAATTAGGAAGCAACTAAGAAAGGAGTTAGAAGCCAAGGAGGAAAAGATCAGGCACCTTGAAAACAATTCCCCTCCCACAATTGAGACAGAGATCAAGCTGAGGGAGATCAGGGAAGAATGCAGAACCGCATGGGAAAGGCTCTCGAAATTTGACTTCTCCACTCGCACCATGAGAGCTCACAAGGAGGCAGATAAACCAGGCAAGTTACTAGCCTGGCTATGCCGGAAGGAACATCCGAAGCGGGCCCTTACAGCGATCAGGGACGATAATGGCACAGTCCACAGAACACAGCAAGCAATAAATGAGGTCTTCACCGACTTCTATGCCGAACTGTATGCTCACAATGATCAAATTCCCGAAGCAGACATAAGAGACACCCTGGAAGAAGTCGGCCTACCAAAAATGAATCAGGAGCAAAGAAAATTGCTAGGAGAGGACATTACTATCGAAGACATAACCGAATCGATTAGATCCCTCTCCACATGCAAGACCCCTGGAACCGACGGCCTTACCCCTGAGTTCTACAAGGCATACGGAGAGATCCTGTCCCCCATACTGCATGAAGTCTATGCGGAGGCATTTGAGACGGGCACACTACCAGGCACCATGAGAGAAACCCTCATAGTGCCAATGCTCAAACCTGGCAAACCGCCCGAAAAATGTGACTCATATCGCCCACTTGCACTTCTAAACTACGATAGCAAGATACTTACGACCATACTGGCCAAGAGGCTCTCAAAGGTGATAGGTTCCCTGGTTCACGTAGACCAATGCGGCTTTGTCCCTGGACGCAACACTACAGCCAACCTAAGAAGGCTCCAGCACATAATGGCACAAACAGAGGAAAGCAAAGAAGACCTAGCGGTACTCTCGCTTGATGCCATTAAGGCTTTTGACTCGATCTTCTGGGAGTGGCTAATCGAAACCTTGAGAGAGTTTGGAATGGGTGAACACTTTATCCGATGGGTCAAAGTACTCTATAATAACCCGATGGCAAGAGTCAAAACAGGGGGCATGGTGTCAGGGGCCTGGGCTATCCAAAGGGGGACCAGACAGGGATGCCCGCTCTCACCAATGCTATATATCCTAGGTCTGGAACCAGTAGCAATTTATTTCAGGAAACAGTTATTCGACGCGGGCGTAAGCATCGCCGGTACAGACAACATCGTCTCCCTGTACGCAGACGATGTTCTCTTATATCTTCGTGACCCTCAGACGAATGCCCCGATAGCTCTAGATATCTTAGACAACTTTTCGAAATACTCAGGCATAAAGTTCAGCCGGCAGAAATCATCCGCCTTCCCTCTGGCTGGCCTCAGGGGAAAGAGCACAGAAGAACTCCCCGAGATTGGAATCCAGTGGCAAACAGAATCCTTCCGCTACCTGGGCATCACCATCAAGCACACACCAATCTCCACTCATGAAAGCAACACTGAAGCCGCATTATCGGGGGTACGGAGATCCGCCAAATTTTGGTCGAAACTTCCGCTTTCGGTGATGGGCAGAGCCGCAATATCCAAGATGATAATATTGCCCAGATTCCTCTATTACTTCACCAATATAACATTTTACATTCCCCCATCCTTCTTTAGGAAGCTGGAATCCATGATCAAAGATTTTCTTTGGGGTCGATCCAGGCACAAGCTTGCACTGAACATCCTCACACTTCCCTACTCCGCAGGCGGTATCCAACTACCGGACTTCAGAAGATACTATCTAGCGGCCCAACTAACACATGTCGCCAAATGGCTGAGCGACGAGCCCTCAGCTGAGACAAACCTCCTCTGCCAACTAACCTCACCCCTACACCCTAAAGAACTGATATGGAACAACAAAATGGGGCCTCCCGACCCGCCCATAATAGTACAGGTGGGTCGACAGGTGTGGAAAAAGGTTAACTCTATGCTGGGGCTGCAACACTCGTACTCACCCGAAACCCCCATCCTAGCAGACATGTGTAAAGTCCCCGGCGACCTACCAACAATGAGGAGATGGGAAAACTTCGGCATCTACACGTGGGGAGATATGTTTGAGGAAGGGCAATTCAGGGACTTCGAATCATTGCAAGAGAACGAGGGGATCACCCTGAGCCACTACTTATGGTACCAAAAGGTGAAATTTATCGCCAAGGAGAAATGGGATGTGTGGCCCGAGGAGCCTGAAACACACGCCCTGATCCAGGAGATGTACGGAGTAAACGATGGCTGGAAACCAACATCAAGGCTATATGCCCAAATAAACGATAGGCCCAACCCAAGAAGCGCACGTTTGAAAGAGAGATGGGAATCCGACTTAGGGACCGAAATTACGGAGGGGGAATGGTCGAGAGCCCTAGCATACCCGAAGGAGATATCTAGGAACGCAAGATTCAGGCTAATACAACTCAATGTCCTCTATAGGACCTACATGTCTCCACATAGAGTTTCTACCTTCAATGACAGAGTCAACCCAACATGCCCATGGTGCTCCTCTGACCATGCTGACATGATCCACATGTTTTGGACTTGCCCTAAGTCTCAGAAACTGTGGTTCGCAGCCGAACAGACCTGCAGGAAAGCTGGCCTTGAGGCATATGATTGGACTCCGAAAGAGTGCCTCCTAGGCACCTACCCGAGACTGGGCAAAATCAAACACTTAGTGAAGCTGATGGACATAGCATGTGTGCTTATAAAGAGAACGGTCGCAATGGCCTGGAAATCCTCAGCAGGCCCCAGGTACGAACCTTGGATCAGGGAGATGGAAAGATGGACGGCAGCAGAAACCAGAGCATGGGAGGAAGGGAACAATCGGGGCGGCGAAGACCCGAGCACCACACTGGAGGCCTGGAAGACCCTTCTGAGAGACATGATCTTCTCGACGAGCTATAAACCTCCCTGAATCAACCCTCCACAACCGGCAAAACGGCATAACCCAAGCACAGTAGCATCCATTTTACACCCACTTCCCCCCCCTATGTGCCATGGACACCAGCCAGAGCCCAATGGAGTGGAGACTGGGGTTCATCTACGGAAATGAGGACTATAACCACACAGAGTTCAAAGGACAGTCACTGTTACTACTGTTACTTGTTCTGTTTTCTTTCTTTTTCGTTCCTTCTTTGTTTATTCTGTTTGTTGTTTAATAACACCTGTGCCTTGTAAGACATAAGAGATTTGTAATTCATGCATAGACATAAAACACGATTGTACTGGTTGGAAATATAACGATGAATCCCAAATGCCAATAAAAACATTTTAAAATAAAAAAATTAGAAGATCAGCCTAATAGCATATCTGTGGTGTAATTACATTTAGAAAGCCTGCCTAATTGGGGGCGATGTTGCGCTCATTAACGATGGCCGCCTGACGCGGAGCTCCGCTCTATGAGGCGACATTCGTTTGAAAATTCTCCTGTGGTGCGCTGCTTCACCCTCTACCACCAACTTCAATGGTCTACTGTTGGTCCCGAGCGCCCGCCGCCTGAACCCCGTGTCTTGGGTCCACTTTGTTACGGAGATATGCTGGATTGAAAAAGGACCGGGAGCTGACGCTGCTCTGTCCCGCCTCTCAGGCTCCAGAGCGACTTAACCCTGAGGCCGAGGATCGGAGGCCTGCCGTGGGGGAGGGACATGGGAATCGTGCGGTGCGGCCTTCCTCCCTCATCTGCCTGTGGCCCGCGGCAACCCGGGCGGGGGGACCTTCCTTTTGCGTGGACCCGGAGGTCCCTTACACCACGGGGAACTCCGCACCTCCACCCTTCCTGGGCGGCTTCCTGACGTCGTGTCCCCGAGGTGCTCACCCGCCCACCTGGACTTGGAGGGCCACTCCATTGCTGGGTGCCCCGATCCTGCCGCTTCCACTGAACGGAGCCAGAGGCCGGGGGAACCCGAACACCTGCTTGGACCTGGAGGTCCCCACTTCACCGAACATCCGCTCCATGCCGCTCTGTTGCCTCTCGGAGGCGGCGCGCTGACGCCCGGCGCCTGTGTTGTTTGGATGCCTCCCTGGACCCGGAGGTCCTTCACATCAGAGAGCATCCTGCTCCGCCGCCCCTCCTGGGTGGCGTGCCGACTCCCGGGGCCCGTGAGACTCAGTCGCGGGTTTCCCTTTCCCGGGAGTGTTGCGGGAGCCACTGCCTCCTCCCTGATGTCCGTGGTGAGTTCCGGAGCCCCCTGATCCTATTACTGTCTTGACCCGGGCACCACAGAGCTTACCCTGCACTGCCTTGGGACTGCTACTGGTGCACACATCTTCTCCTGCTACTAATTAAGGGGGCCTTACCGGGCCTCTGCCCCCCCACTTCTCAGAGCCTCGTCTCCCAACGCGCTCTGGTGGCCACGGCTGTGCCGGGTTGGTCCCCCCGGACAACAGTCTGCGTTTCCACGCTCCCACTCAACGCCAACACACCGGGCCCGCTCTCAGACTGCTGGACTGAGGCTTCTCCCTGGCTTGGGACCCTCTGGCCTCCTCGAAGCGCCCCTTGGGAGAGGCCCCTCTGCAGGCCTACGCTAACCACATCTTCAACTTGTGCGTGCCTGGTGTAGACCCAGGGCCCCTGCGGACCTCTTCTGACACTCATAGTGCCGGTCCCACCATTCAGGCTGCGCGGCAAGTGGATCCTCCACTCCATCAGGATATCCCATAAACCGGGGATCCCCTACGCGACTATCTAACTGCTGTCAGGTCCCGGACTCATGTCTGCCTCCTTCTCGCCCACGATCAATGCGCTGAGGCGTTCTAACAGCCTATTCCCTGGTGAGCGAGGTGTTCTCC
Organism: Ambystoma mexicanum; assembly: GCF_040938575.1. Lineage (NCBI taxonomy): Eukaryota > Metazoa > Chordata > Amphibia > Caudata > Ambystomatidae > Ambystoma > Ambystoma mexicanum. The sequence goes on from NC_090923.1 coordinate 838,528,042, forward strand.
CCTACCCCTCCACCAGAGCCCACAGTTACAGCTCTCCTAGACGCTGCTACCGCACTGGCCCCCCGGCCTCCAGCCCTCACTCCATGCTACCAGGATAGCCCACTCCAGTAACCTCACCCACGGTCCACTCAACTTGTGCCCGTTGTGACTGGCTGGAGGAGTCTCCCCTGGCCCCACCAGCAGGCGGTCAACTGCAATTGAACAAGCTCCACTTCCAATTACTGCTCCGCACTGTGTTGCAGTTCGGCGTGTCTCTAAGCCCCCTGAACACCACGAACAGCTTACCTGGCCTCCCCCGGAAACCCCTTATCCTTCTTGCTCCGCCTTGGTACATCTACTCTCCCCCTTGGCCCCTGGGCCTCCTATCCATCCGACGCCATGACCAAGGGGACGGGAAAGAAACAAAGCTCGATCAATATGTTTACGAAGGCCTCGTCGGGCGCGGTGGCGGAGGAGCCCGAACAGGAGCCGTCCAACTCATCAACCTCGGTTCCCTCTGACTCTCAGCAAATGATGGAATTCATTCGGGAGGGGTTCACCACACTCCACATTAAACTAGATGACATGAACGGCACTATATCTTCCATTAAAGCCCATATTGAGAGGACGTATGGCCGGGTGGCTGAGATCGAGACACGAGCGAGTGCCACTGAGGATCACCTGGGCTCCCTCAGGGCGGAGGCTTCGGCGCTCTCTTCCCAAGTCACTGAGGTTGAGAAAAAGAAGAATGAATCGCGCTCGAGGCGCAACAAACTCTGCATAATCGGAATACCCGAGGATAACATAAAGGAACCTATGGAGGACTACGTTGAGCGAACTTTACTAACACTGCTTGATTCTCCAAAGCTCTCCCAACAATTTGTGATTGAGAGAGCCCACCGGGCCCCTACTGCAAAACCCAGGCCTGGCGCGCCTCCTTGACCTATCATAGCCCGAGTCCTAAACTTTCGCGATTGCGATGCCCTCCTCAGGGCAGCGAGAGCCAAGGGCGAACTCCGACTGGGGGCTGCCAAGATCCATTTGTATCCGGACTTCTCGGTGGCGGTTCAACGGGAGCGTAAAACATTCCTTGCTCTGAAAAGGAGACTACGTGATCTGGAGGTCAAATACTCTATTTATAACCCGCCAAATTGAGGATCGAACACTCTAACCAGATGTACTTCTTCACACTTCCCGAGGAGGCGTCTAGGTTCATTGATGAACACTTTCCTGGCTGATCCCCCTCTTCAAGGTACCCGTCCAGTGCTGCAGTGCTCCTCTACTGTCTGTATACAATCCAGAGCGCCCCCCAGCCTGGGGCACCCTTTGGGCCTTGAAATGCACAAGTAACAAATTAATATGTGGCATAACTCTCCTCTACAGTGCCCATCCACTACTATAGAGTTCCTTTACCATATGTTGTTGAATCCAGTTTCATGCCTTACGTGATTACTAGGTCGGCTCCTCCTCCCGACCTTGAGAATATTGCCTTCCCTCTGTTCCGACTGTGCCTTCGCCGCCCACATAGGGTCCTGCCCGTGTTGTGCATAAGGTCACTACTAGGCACCCTGTTTATCCTTCATGAGCCTTACGGTTCGGAGCATTACCGCCAGGCCAGTTCACAGGCCCCCCCCCCGGCGTTGATCCCATTGGTTTGGATTTGGTTGTTTGGGTTTGTGGTCACTATTCTTCTGTTTGGGGGAGGGATGTGGGAGGGGGTGGGTAATGTTGGGTTGTACGTTAAAAAAGGCTTGGTATCCATGAGGAGGATGGAGCATGGGGCAAGAGTGTCCCGTTGTTGTTATAAGAATGAGCAGACAGTGCACAGACCTTGGGGATCACTGCGTTGTTATCCTGTAATTACCAACAAATATCTCTGATCTGTTGATTGAGGACAATTTAACACCCATGAGTTGGAATGTGCGGGGCCTGGGGAACTATAAAAAAATGAGACAATTACAGCTTCAGGCCGAACAACATTGGGCCAAAATCCTGTTTCTGCAAGAAACGCACGCCTGCACTGAGCACTGCGAAAAGTTTGCCAAAACATGGGGCCCTCAAAGGTACTTTACTAACTACTCCACCCAGAGCCGTGGGGTCATGACCCTGATTCATAGGAGCCTTAAGTTCAATTTCATATCCACACAGATTGACCCCCAGGGCAGATACGTGCTACTCCATGGTATCCTGCAGAATAAGGAGGTGGTGCTGTTAAATATCTATGCACCCAACATCGACGACCCGGAATTTTACTTGCATCTTACATCCCTCCTTGACAGCTTTCCGCTAATACCAATCCTTTGGGGAGGCTATTTTAACACAATATTCGATGTAGACCTAGACAGATCCGGCTCCAGACCCCGCCAACTTTCCAGAGCAGCCTACACTACATTGTCATCTCTTCCCCGTCTTTCTTTGGTGGATGCATGGCGACTCCTTTACCCCGACTCCCCTTCCTACTCCTTCTATTCCTCGGTAGACGACTCGTATTCTCGAATCGATAGATGGCTGGTGTCTGATATACTTATAGGGAATGTGTCCGTCCTCAAGATCCTTCCCAGAACCCTCTCTGACCATTCACCAGTGACCATTACCCTCAGTTGGGGCCCATACCGCGACCGGGTCAGACACTGGAGAATGAAACCCCACTCTCTCCTCGACCCTGTCTTTAGCTCCGAGCTTGAGACTGCCATCGAGGAGTTTTTCGAAATTAACACCAATACGGTATCCTCGCAGGCCCCCCTCTGGGAATCTTTTAAAGCATACATTAGAGGTATTGCACTGTCCAAGGAAAACAGCATCCTTAAAACAATCCGCAGAGAAATCGCTGAGAGTGAGGCTGCACTGTCCACACTGGAAGCCCAATGCTCGCTTCACCAAACTCCAGAACTCCAAGCATCTATCGGTGCGGAGCTCGGCACATTACGCTCTTTAGCGGACGGTGAACTGAGGTTTCTGGACAGCCCAGGCCTTGCGAGGACATACAGTGATGGGCGAGCGCCCAAGCCGCTTTCTGGCCAGGCTTCTCTGCCGAGAGAGTTCGGTACCCCACCCATCACCAGAGTGGAGAGGCCCGACGGCTCCCTGGCCATGACACCACAAGAAATCAACTCCGAATTCCACTCCTTCTGCAAATCCTTGTATGCCAACGCGGATAGTGTTTTGTCATCGGAGATTGATGCCTATCTTGATAATCTCCCCCTCTTGGCCCTTTCCCATCGCCTCCCTCGAGAACCCATTCACCCTCGAGGAATTCTCAAACGCCATTGACTCACTCTCATCAGGCAAATCCCCTGGCTCCGACGGCATCCCCGTTGAATTTTACAAACACTTTAAACCTCTCCTCCTTCCCCACTTGATGGCCCTTTGGAAGGAATCGGTAGGGGCGGGCCGGCTCCCCCCCTCGCTCCGCAAAGCCACGTTAACCGTCTTGCTGAAACCCGATAAACTCCCCACACAATGCGGCTCCTACCGCCCACTATGGCTTATTAATAGTGATGTCTAAATGTATGCCAAACTTTTAGTCCTACGCCTTGTCCCCTACATGCCATATATTATTCATCCAGATCAAGCAGGATTTATCCTGGGACGCTCCACCTCCCTGAACTTGAGACGCCTCTTTAACATTATAAGTAGAATTAACCCAAGCATCCATGCAGTAGCCGTGACACTTGATATGTAAAAAGCTTTTGACTCTGTCTCGTGGAAATATCTCTGGCGGGTACTTGAAAAATGCAAATTCGGCCCCTGCTTCCTCTTCTGGGTCAAACTGCTGTATTCCAGTCCAGTAGCTAGGGTCCGCACCGAAGATCGGTGTTCCCCCCTTCTTCCAATAGGTAGGGGAACAAGACAGGGCTGTCCCTTCTCTTCCCTGGTCTTTGCCATCACGATGGAGCCATTCGCAGACATGCTTCGTCAATCACATGCACACAGGGGCCTACGTACTGCTGGTCAATCAGACATAGTGTCTCTATATGCTGATGATGCTCTTGTTTTCATTCGTTCTCCCGATACCAACTTGGCATCGATACTAGAAGATGCCATCCTTTTCGGGCGCATCTCCGGCCTCAAAGTGAACTGTTCTAAATCCACTGTGTTCCCGCTCACTGCCTGCACACACCCCCCTCCCGACACCCTAGGGTTCGCTTGGGCCCAATCAAACTTCACCTACCTAGGTATAGTAGTTTCTCGTCACTTCGATCGTGTTTCGAGGAAAACTATCAAAAATACCTTACAAGCCTCACAACAAAGTCACTGGGTTGGGGCAAACACCCGATCTCTCTTGCGGGCAGGATAGGAGTGCTGAAGATGGTGGTACTACCCCAGCTTCTGTACAGATTCACCAACATTCCTCTGTGGCCGGGCAGCGGGTTCTTCCAGGCATTGACTCGTATACTCAACACTTTCCTTTGGCACTCAGGTGCGGTCCGGCTCAAACTCAAAACTTTGGCCACCCCAATGGAGGTTAGTGGCTTCGGCGCACCCGATATCCTCAAGTACTGGCTAGTTGCACAACTCCAATACACATCATACTGGTTCAACATATCGGATCCCCCACCCCATGTCAGACTCGAGAGGCTATCGGTCAGTGACCGTGATATCCGTTCCCTGATTGTCACACCCACACCGATGGTGTCGGAGTCACTAGATCCGGTGACCTGCATGTCATTGGCCATATCAAAAACATGGAAGCTACTAGGAATCGCCCACCCGTTTCATGGCAACCTACCGCTTTGGAACTTCCTCCCGGGGGTCCCACACGTACCTTTCCTTATTGTTCGCCGATGGGCAGAGGCTGGCTTCGAGCTGCTTCGCGATGTCTTTGAACAGGGCAATTTCATAGAGTGGCCTGACCTCCCATTGTCCCTTAGGCGGAGACCATCCGTCTGGCTCCTAACACATCACTCCGGAGAACCCTTAAACACAAATACCCCAGCTTCCCAGCAATACCACCAGATGAGCTCATAGTCACAGAGTTAACTTCCCCCATTCCCATGAGGGGCAAAGTTTCCAGACTCTACACTCTATTTCAGTCCAGAGCTGCCCCGCCACTCACTAAATTGAGACAAGCTTGGGAGGACGACCTTGGGCTGGTGATGACGGACGAGCGATGGGTCCATATGTGTGCTCGCATTCATGGGGTATCCTACAATTCCCGATTCAAGTTGATCCAATTCAAGGTACTTCAAGGTACCACTACACCCCAAACAGGCTGCACCATATCTCGAACGACCGGTTCCCTGGCTGTCCTAGGTGCGGCTCCGACAACGCTGGCTATATCCACATGATCTGATCCTGCCCGCGCCTCGTCCTATTCTGGAGCGCAGTATGCTCAACTATGTCTGATATGCTCGAAGTCCCTATCACTCCATCCCCAATGAGATGTCTCTTCCACGAATTCCCTGAACTCCACCGAGATTCCAAAAGACTAGCTGGTCTTTGCATGCTACTCGCAGTACGTTCTGTATTACTCTGCTGGCTTCCACCCACCACACCTACCCACGCACAATGGCTCAGGGCGGTTACATGGGCCTCAGATACTGAAGAATCCTGGGCTGTACAACAGCCAACCCACTCAAGGCCCAGAGACGTTTGGTCAAAGTTTCACAGCTCCCCCTCTGCTCCATACCCACCCTTGCGCACCCCTGATGTGTTTATACTGGTTTTGATTCTACACTATATGTCTGTATAATTTGCACTGCTCTGAATGTAATTGCCTGTATGCTACCCACCTGTTCTTGTGTTGCCAAGCCAAATAAATAAAAGTAAAAAAAAAGAAACCCTGCCTAATAGCATATCTGTGGTGTAATAGCATATCTGTGGTGTAATTGCATTTACAAAGGCTGTCTAATAGCATATCCATGGTATAATAGCATATCTGTGGTGTAATTGCATATAGAAAGCCTGCCTAATAGCATATCTGTGGTGTAAAAGCATTTAGTAATTTGCCTAACAGCAAACCTGTGGTGCAGATCCGCCTAACAGCATATCTGTGGTGTAATAGCATTTAGAAAGTCCGCCTAATAGCATATCCATGGTGTAATTGCATTTAGAAAGTCTGCCTAATAGTATACCAGTGGTGTAGTTGCCTTTAGAAAGTCAGCCTTCTAGCATATCTGTGGTCGAGTGTGCATTTAGAAAGTCAGCCTAATGGCATATCTATGATATAATTGCATTTAGAAATTGCTCCTAATAGCATATCTGGGGTGTAGTTGCATTTAGAATGTCCGCATAATAGCACATCTGTGGTCTTGTTTGCATTTAGAAAATAGCATTTAGTAATTCCGGCTAATAGCATACATGTGGTGCAGCTCCACTTAGAAAATCCACATAATAGCATATCTGTGGCCTAGTTTGCATTTAGAAAGTCCACCTAATAGCATATCTGTGGTGTAATTGCATTTAGTAACTCTGCCCAATAGCATATCTGTGGTACAGCTTCACTTAGAAAGACCTCCTATTATAATATCTGTGGTCTAGCTTACACTTAGAAGGTCAGCCTAATAACATATCTGTGGTATCATTGTAATTAATAAATCTGCCTAATAGCATACCAGTGGTGCAGCTCCACTTAGAAAGGCCACCTAATAGCATACCTGTGGTCTAATCTGCATTTAGGTCAGCCTAATAGCATATCTGTGGTGTAATTGCATTTAGAAAGTCTGCCTAATAGCATATCTGTGGTGTAATATCATATCTGTGGTGTAATTGCATTTATAATGTCTTCCTAATAGCATTTCAGTGGTGTAATAGCAGTTAGTTATTCTGCCTAATAGCACACCTGTGGCGCAGCTCCTCTTTGAAAATCCACCTACTAGCATATCTGTGGTCTAGTGTGCATTTAGAAGGTCAGCCTAATAGCATATCTGTGGTGTAATTGCATTTAGAAAGTCTGCTTAGTAGCATATCGATGGGTAATTGGATTTAGAAAGTCTGCCTAATACCCTATCTGTGGTCCAGTTTGCATATAGCATATCTGTGAGGTAATTGCATTTAGAAAGTTTGCCTAATAACATATCTGTGGTACAACTGATTATAGAAAGTCAATCTAATAGCATATCTGTGGTATAATTCCATGAGATAATCTGCCGAATAGCATATCTGTGATTTAGCTCACCTAAAAATCTTCCTAATAGCATATCTGTGATCTAATTTGCACCTAGAAAGTATAGTGGTCTAGTAGCATTCTGAATATGCATTCTGCGGTATAGTTGAACAGAAAGCTATAGTTAGAAACTGTGAATAGTGCACCAGGTGGTATAGTTGAACTCAGAAATTCAATTAATCTCACCCAGTGGTATAGTTGAACATAAAAAGCGCGAATAATCACTGTGGTTCACCCGTGTCACAGTTGATCAGTGTGTGTAGTTGAAGTGGGAAGGTGTGATCGAAATCGACCATCACAAACTAAATCACAGTCCAAATTAATCTAAACCATGAGTCTAACCAACCCACCGAGGCCCGCCGAAAAGAACCCCCTTGCGCTTGCCTCCCTTCCCGCCCGCCCTTCCTCCTATCCCCCCTTCCCCAAGCCATCCTGCCATCCACCACGTCCCCTATCCATCCCCTATCCAAACACCAAGCCAGAGGGGCAAGACGGCGAGCCACCCATCCCAAATCCACTGCACCTCCCATCCCCTCCACCCACCCGCCTACTATCATGACACCAGCTCCCCCTTCAAAACTATCTTCATACCCGCTAATGGCCCGCCTAGCCTCACAAGCACACCCAGCCCCACTACCATCCTTCCCCCACTCCCATTATCAACTCCCACCATCATCCCCCTCTGACCCCACCCATTCCCATCCCTAAAAATTGCACGCCTCGCCCTGGCAAGAACAGTAGCTGCTTCCCTTTCCCCCTCCGACTCCCCCACCCTCTCTCACACACCAACCGCAACAAAAGCACTGAAGAGAAAACGTACTTGGTCCCCCACAATCTCTCAGTATTCATCGCCACTCCTGTCCCGACCCACCTCCTCTTCTTCCTAATCTCGATCATCACCACCCTCCCCCCGCCTCACCCTACCTGAAGCCCCTCTCCCTTGAATTCACACCAACTACAACTGAATCGCCTAACCCCCCACACCCATCCTTCAGAACATCCGACCTAAATCCAATCAACCCGTCACCCCAGTTCAACCTCTCCCCCCAAAACCACCAACTCAACTGCCCGCCTACTCTTCCCATCGACTGCCAACCAACCCCACCCTCTCGCTCCCCACTTCCCGCCATCTCCACTCCCACCCCCCACCTCTGCATCCCCCTCATCCTCCTGCACCAAAGTAAATTGCATCCTTTTTAACGCCCGATCTGTAGCAAAAAACAGACTCAACATCTTTGACCTCCTCGCCTCTGATACACCAGACCTGGTCTTTATCACAGAAACCTGGTTCTCTGACGACTTTGCCCCTATCGCCAATGAAGCCTTCCCCCCTAACTACTCCCACATCCCACTGAACCGCCCCTCTAGAGGAGGAGGTACAGCAATCGCCTTCAAGTCCCACTTCCATGCCTCAATCATCGACAACCAGCCATCCATTCCTTCCTGCGAATCACTCCTCGTAAAACTATTCCTCTGCCATTCGTTCTCCCACAGCTTCCTAATCATCTACAGACCCCCTGGCTATGATAGACAATTCTCAAACAACCTCTGCGACTCTATTGCCCCCCTCCAACTAAAACACCCTACCCACACCCTTCTAGGAGATTTCAACATTTGGCTTGACATCCCAAACAACCCTATTACCCACTCTCTGGTTGACGGCCTATACACAATTAACCTAAATACCCACATAAACGGACCGACTCACTATAAAAGACACACACTTGATGCCATCTTCAGCACCCACAACCTGATACACCTAAACCCCCCCACCCAATCATCTGTTCCGATCACTTCATTGTTTCCTTTGCCATTAGCTCTCCCAACCCACTCCCCTTACCTGAGCCAGAACCTCTGATTCTACGCAAATGCTGGAAGAAACTAAAAATCACTCCCGACCTAGCCGATGCTCTCCTCCAGTCTCCTTCCCCTACCAATCTACCCGACGAACGCCTAACCTCTGACGCCTTTCACTCATGGCTCAACACCTCACTAATGTGGCTGACACACTCTTGGAAACCATCAGCCCGCCGTTGCCTTTTCCCTAGATGGTTCACTCCTGAGCTGAAGACCATTAAACAACTATATAAATCCCTAGAACGCAAATAGCGGAAAGACCAAACACCCTTCAACTCTCTCTTCCTAAATATCTTCCTTCACGAGCCCTTCGCTCATCCGTCTCCAACTCCCTCATGGTCAGCCGCTTCTCGAAGCAACGAGCTGGGGGTAGATCTCTCTCCGCAGCAGGGGCCTCCCTCTGGAACAGCCTTCCTGCCTCCCTGAAACTTGAGGAGAACCATCTCCGGTTCCGGAAGCACCTCAAAACCTTCCTCTTCGCTTCTGCCTTCTCTCTCCCTCTCCCCTGCTAAACCTGCTTAACTCCCCACTGAATTCTGCACTTAACCTGCATCTGGGCCACTCTCAGCGACCTCGGTCCAGGGCCCAGCCACTCTCCTCTTGCACTGCCTCCCCTGGCCCCCCCTGCACCGTGGGACTGTCACTGTATCCCTACAGCCCCCTTCCCAGCACTTGCTCTGCACTTACCTCGCACTTGCCACCAGCTGGCCCTTTTTATTCATTATTTATTTTACGCTACTTACCTTGTACTGCACTTTCCCCCCCACCTCCTCCCCTTGCACTTTCTCCTTTTTCCCCTTACCTCTGCACTTGCGCGATCTGAATGACACCTGGCCTAGTAGGATCGTTTGTCTGTCTTTCCCTTGTTTCCCCCCCCCCCGCCTCGTCGCGCCTTGAAACACTTGTGTATAGGCGCGTTACAAATACCATATCATATCATATCATATCATACCCCTGAACAGATCCACCTTGGCCCAGCACCTTCGTCAGTACAAGGCTGAAATCCGGAAAGCAAAAAAAGCTCATTACAACTCTCGAATCCTAAACTGCAAAAACCCCAGCAAAGAACTTCACAAAATCATTGCCGAATGCACCAACCCATCATGCACCACCACCCTCCCGACCCCCTCACAATCGCTGTGCGACTCACTCTCTCTCCACTTTTACACCACCGCTCTCGAAAGAACAAACGCTCTAATCATCAAACTGGCTCTCTTAAACCCACCAGGCAATCCACCCTCCATACCGGCCATCCCACCGCCTGCGACCACTACCCAACCAACCTTCGACTCCTTCAGTCCAATATCAACCAACCAATTTCTCAAACTTTTCTCTGCCCGCAAACCTTCCGGCTCTCCGCTGGACCCTTGCCCAGCCACAACCCTCAAAGAAATGTTTGCATCTACCTGCGCAGGAGAACATGCAAGAACCATCATAAATGACTCACTTTTCTGTGGAACTTTCCCCGACGCTTTTAAAACGGTTCATGTCAAACCTCTTATTAAAAACCTTCCCTCGACCCTCTCGAACCCAAAAACTACCACCCCATCTCAAACACCAGGTTCCTCACCAAACTCATTGACCGAACCGCCTAATCCCAACTAAATGCATTTGTCAAAGCCAACAATCTCCTAGACCCCGCTCAATCTGGCTTCAGAGCCCGACACGGAAATGAAACTACCCTAACCTCAATCTGGGATGACCTTAAAAACACAGCAGATTCTGCAGGATGCGCTGCATTAATCCTTCTTGACCTATCTGCCGCCTTCAACACAATCAACCACTCAATCCTCCTTGACCGCCTCCACTCCCTAGGAATTCGTGGAACCGCTCTCAAATGGATAGCATCCTTCCTCAATAATAGGAAACAAATAACCCTGCTCTGCAACTATTCCTCCCAAGCCCGACCAGTCAACACTGGAGTTCCACAAGGAGCATGCCTATCAGCCTTCCTATTTAACCTCTACATGGCCACTCTCCCACGAATAATTCTTTCGCACAACAACCTGTGCTACAACTATGCCGATGACACTCATCTAATTCTTAAACTCCTGAACTCAAAACCCAACTGCCGACCTGACCTCGCTTCCTGCCTCCCCGACATAGACCTCTGGATGACCACAAACCACCTCTTGCTAAATCCTTCCAAAACCAAAATCATGGTATGTGGCAACACCGAACTTCTTCCACACCCACTACCCTGGCCATCTGCCATGGGCATCTCAGCGACACCCTCTAATTCATTAAAAAACCTTGTATGCACCCTAGACTCAGACCTAACCCTCTCGTGCTAAATCAACAACGTCTCAAAGTCCTGCCACTACCACCTTAAAACTCGTAGGCACATTTTTCCATACCTCTCCTTTCCCAACAGACTCTCTGCGGTGCAATCAATTGTTATATCAAGACTAGACTATGCAAACCCCCTCTACCTCAGAGTCCATGCATACTAACTGACTAAACTACAAAGAGCACAAAATGCTGCAGCCAAACTGCTACTAGCGCCTGGCCCAAGAGACCACATCTCCCCAGCCCTCAAAACTCTGCACTGGCTTCTGGTTGCCCGAAGGGTGGCCTTCAAAACCTTATGCATTTCTCACCGAGCAGTTCATAAAACCGGACCTCAATATCTGCAAGACAAACTAAAACCCTATCACCCTGCAAGTACTCTAATATCAAGCTCAGCCGGCCTCCTAGTCATACCAAAAACAAACTCAGTCAGGTTAGGTGGATCATCATTCACAGCCTTGGCCCCCTCGCTGTGGAACACACTCCCACCCCACACAACCGACTCGCTGAGGACCTCATGTCTTTCCGCAAATTACTGAAAACATGTCTCTTCCCCTAAAACCGACCCCTAACTCAAACTGGATAACTGCAACTCAATATCATGAGCCCAAACTGCTAGATCATAAATAACAGTCCAGCATCATGATCCGATCGAAAATCGAAAAATAATAACCTCCAAGGTAAACTAAAAAGGACAAACAAAATAGAATAAGTAAAAAGGATCAAAGCACTGAAGTGGATAAAAAGAATAAGTTGCATGAGAACAGTAAAGTTGTTGAAATTAATGAAATAGATGAAAGAAATGTAATGGACAAGAGAAACAAAATGGACGAGAGGAATAAAGTGGACAACAGCAATCGAAAACTAATAACCTCTAATATAAACTAAAAAGGACAAACAGAATAGAATGAGTAAAATGGATCAAAGCAGTGAAGTGAACAAAAAGATTAAATTGTATGAAAGCAGTAAAGTTGTTGAAATTAATTAAATGGATGAAATAAATGTAAAGACGAGAGGAACAAAATGGACAAGAGAAAAAATGGAGAGGACACAAAAGATAAATACTGTACGAATGAGTGCACAGAGTGCACGGAATAGTTAGAATGCATGGAACGGATAGATGGCATGGAATGTTAGAGGTATTAGTTCAATAGTATAAATGGAAATAATATAATAGACGAATCAAATGCATGAGACGGGTGTAGTGCATTAGACGGATCAAATGCATGCAGCAATTGACATAGGTTGATAATGCAGGATGAATGGATGACATGAGTAGAACAGACGAAATCGCTGGAGCGGACGAGGTCGGTGGAACGGAGGAATGTTGGTGGAACGGATGAATGTCGGTGGAGCGGATGAGAGCATAGAGCGGATAAGAGCGTAGAATGAATGAGAGCATGGAGCGGATGAGAGCGTGGAGCAGATGTAGGGTCTGGTGTGGATGCAGGGTGTGGAGTGGATGATAGCGTGGAGCAGATGTAGGGTGTTGAGCAGATGTAGGGTGTAGAGCAGATGTAGGGCGTATAGATTGTGGAGCGGGTGTATAGAGTGTGGAGCGGGTGTATAGAGTGTGGAGTGGGTGCATTGAGTGGCCAGCAGGTGTATTGTTACGCTCACCTGGATTCCACAGGGGCGTCGAACGAAACTGGACTGCTGCAGTCTCCATCAGTGTGACTCGTAGCGAAGTGATGATCGACTGCACTTGCCCACTCAGTTTCGATTGCCTGGCCCGCAGGAATATTTTCCTAAAAGCAGTACAGGGGATTAGCCACCCGTGGTAGAGAGGTTACACTAACACTATTTCCCCGAAAAACTTCCAGTATTCCCCTTCATAAAGTCTCACCTTATTGTTTGGAAGGATGAACTCTCCATCCTGCGTGGAGTGCAGGGGAGCGTATAAGTTCAGTTACTCCACTGATCTGAAGTTATTTGGCAGAGTTCCAGACAACAATGACTCCGAGGTAAGTAGTGTGTAAACCGAATGTATAGTTCTTTTAGAGTTCAAATGTCTGTTAATTCACTCTTGCTCCTTTCATACCTTTTCCCTTGCAGCATGATCCAAGGAGTGAGTTTCCCTCGATGGATGAAGGCAGCGCTTAGGTAAGAGTCAGTTTGTACCAAGCACTGTCTAGCAAGTAATATTGTTCCAAATGTAATTAACCAATAGTTCTCTATCTTCTTTGCAGGTGGGGCGCCTTGCTGAAAATGTCTCACGTAGCATGGTGACCAGGGCTGCCTCGAGCGGTAAATTTCCGAGTAAGTATCTTGCGGTAAGTAAAAGAATGTCTTTGGTGGAACCCCGGTCACCTTTTAATTGTTCTTGTCTTTTCAGATGCTGATATTTCAGGCGGCGATTCAAAGGGTGGTGCGCCGGGTCGTGGAGATGCTCCGAAGACAAGTGAGTATGGCGCGGCGCTGCAGCTGGCAATGCGACGCGGTTTATTTTAATGTCTTTTTCCTTTATCCACAGGTGCGGCTGCTCCAGGAAAAGATGATGACCAAATGGAAATCTCCTTGTGCTAACCTTCTCTTCTTCTTTCCTTTTCTCTAGGATCGACTCCAGGCACAAGACGGGTGTGGCTGTAGACTGGATGCTGGACTGCAGACACGGTGAGCGTTACGCTGCTAAGATGCAGAATAACTCGAAGCGAGTGCTGCTCTTTGGGCGTGGTAGAATCAAAAAAGTAGTTCCCAGGTAAGAAGTTACAGTACCACACCCAAGCAGCAAAATAGTTCCTAAAGGAAAGTAGTCCCTTCATGGCCTCATGATGGCCTGTACATGAGTTCTTTGCAGGATGACCTGCATAGTTTAAAGTTGGCAATATGAGCCTGGCACCTACGGTGCCAGGACTGAACCCATATAGACCCTAGGCGGGGTTTTGGGAATTCCTGTGTCTTCTTGGGTGGCTGTTCCCTGGACAGATGGACCTGTTCCGTATGTCTGGGGGCAGGCATCGTGACATGTATAGATTGTGGAGCCAATGGGTGTATTGAGTGTGGAGCCAACGGGTGTATAGAGTGTCGAGTCAACTGGTGAATAAAGTGTGGAGCCAACGGGGGAATAGAGTGTGGAGCCAACGGGTGATGTGTGTGGAGCCAACGGGTGATGTGAGTGGAGCGGGTGTATAGAGGGGGTCGGAATGCATGGAACTGGCAGAGTGCATGGAACACTTGGAGTGCATGGAACACTTGGAGTGCATGGAATGCTTGGAGTGCATGGAACTATTGGAGTGTGCCCGATCTCAAGCACCATATCACATCTCCACGCTTACTCTCTTCTTTACACCACAACTCAACTAGAACACAGCGATACTATTACACCATTCGGTATAGCTGTTCTGATACCATCACCTACCTCATACTCCCCATCATCCTAATTAAACACTGCTGGTTACATACCCTCCAGCCTAGGCGTTATCCTCAGGCCTAACGCAGCCAGAATCAGTCTGGATAACACCCTGCCAGAACAAACACATACTCTTGATCTCCTAACCGCCACACCTACCGCTAAGAAGCAGCTATCACACGAATACCACACCTGCTGCACACATATCCGGTGCTCACATGCACCCTATGACTCTCTCTCTCTCTCTACTGACTTGAACTTCGGTTCCCGAGGGCGTTCAACCTACCAGCGCCTTGAGCCCATACCAATGGTACATAAGGCGCTATATAAATGCAAAGTAACATAACATAACAAGAAAGTCATTTCTGACAGGAGATCAAACTTCATATCAGCGTATATGAAGGCTATGTTGGAAGAGTGTGAAGTCACCTACCGGTTCTCTACATCCTTCCATCCACAAACGAACAGGCTTGTTGAGCGGTTCAACAAGACCCTGAAAGGCATGATAGGTGGCTTGGAAGAGAACCTGATGAGAAAATGGGATATTCTCCTGCTATGCCTTATGTTTGCCTACAGGGAGGAGCCACAGAATGGAGTAGGGTTTAGCCCCTTTGAGCTTCTGTTTGGACAAAGGTCCCTTCAGTCGAGTGAGAAAGGGATGGGAGGGCAACCCTGCATCCCACACACGAGATGGGGTGGACTGCGCACTTGGCCTTCGCTCTAGAATGACAAAGAAAATTGAACAGTTGACAAAGAATCTAAAGGCCACTCAGGAGCTGATGAAGCACTAGCACGACCAGAAGGCCACAGTGACATTTTATTCTGCAGGCCATTGGGTGTGGATTATGAAACCTGTCAAACCCAGTGCCCTTCAGGACAAGTGTACTGGGCCTTATTGAGTCCTTGAAAAAGCCAGTGAGGTAAGTTATCTCATTGACATGAAAGGACCTAAAGAGATGCGCAGGGTCTTTCACGTCAACCGGCTAAAACCCCATTATAGCAGGGATGAAACGGTCATGGCGTTAGGGAGAGTTGGAGAGACTGAGGAAGAGACCGACCCCCTACCAGACCTCCTGCACACTGAAGCCACAGATGGGTCAGTTGAAGGTGTCACCCTCGCACGGACTTGTTAGAATGTAGAGGAGGTCCCAGACATGGCCTGCGGCCCTGCCCCCCATTTCGAGGTACCAGGAATATACTCGCCAAAATACGTGAGGTACAAGGAACAATTGAACCAACAGAGAGCTATACGGGGCCTATGCCCGATGCCCATCAGAAGAGCAATACCGGCTGAAATGCCCCTAACCAGACAGCCATGGGCTGCACGGTACCCTCTCAGACAACTGTACCAGCAGCTGACACGATATGAAGACTACCTACAGACTGTCCCCGAAGAGACCCACAGAGTCTTAATGGAAGGTGAATGGTGATGACATAAGAGCCCAGACGTGACGTACAGATGAACATAAACGACGAACGAAAGATGACACACAAGGGTGAAATACAAAGAATAAAGATGTAATGGACGTGTAAGAAAAAACGATGTTGATACATAAAGGGACGTAAGGAAACGTAGCTGCGAAACGAGATGAAAGTCTTCACCCAGCTAACGCTTGTAAATAGGCTTGAAACACAAGAAGCTAAGTAAACAGAACTGCTTACAATGCTTAGTAGAAAAATAGAGCAGCATGGGCCAACTATATATCTCCCTCAATAAAAGCACACTATACAAGTGCGACTCCATTTTGTAAAAGCAGAATTAAGCCCAGGCTGCAGAGGGCTAGCAAGGCCAAGACTCATATTCCAGCCAAAGCCAAAGGGAAGAGCAGAATCGAAACTCAGTAAGAAGCAGCTCAAAGCCTGGAAATTCGAGGTCAACCTAAGGAAGGGAAGAGAGCTGCAGCCTCAGAGAATCGAAACTTCAGAGCATACCAGCCAGCCAGTGAAGGTCGAGATAAAGAGGCCCCAGGCAGGTGGCGATGCTAAGGTAGAATCAAATACGTGAATAACAGGAAAATGAAGCAGATTCACGGTGAACAGACACGTGACCAGCCAAGGGCACAGAGGTACCAACGTCTGATGTCACCCAGAACCCAGGATGCCATAACTTTTCCTGATAAGAAGCTACAGTGTCGAGGCCATCCTTAGCCAACTAATTGACACATAGCCCTAAAGGTAGCGATTGATGGAAGGGAGGCAGGGTGAATCTTGGGGCACTCCGCATCTGGGTGTCCATTCTGAATGCTACTAATTAAAGTGGAGATTTATGCCAAGGGGTGTAAACCACCCAATCACAATGGACCAAATAAGCTAGGGTCCTATAGCTGTAGAACCAATAAGACGTTGTAGTTGTAGTGAGGTCTATCATGAGTGATGTAGTGGGATGGGCGTAGACACCCACCTGATAAGCGTTATCCAATCTGCATGCTCTGTTACCATATACAGATATAGCACCTATACTTAAGTTACCTTTCCGACCAATAGAATTGCATGACAAACAAATGATGACGAATTTTTCCCATAAAAGTTGCTGTCTGAATGAAGAATGTGGAAGTTGAAGCGAGACAGGTGATCGCGACTCTGTTGATTACCATTTGTTTCCCCTTTTTTGTACTTGTCATTAAACAGACTTTGCCAAACTATTGAGTTATCCTTATTGAATTGTGTTGGAGTAAGTGAATCCTGCACCCCAACCTCCTCTTGGTGCAGCTATCTTGTTTTACAGGTACTAGAGGGAGAGCTCTGACCTATGGGCCCGTCAGAGGACGCTCCGCCCTCCTGTACACTTGGTAGCAGCGGATGGTTCGACCATCAACTATTGATTAATTAACAGTAAGACACCCATAGACTGACGGCACGAAGTAACTCTAGGCCTTCGGCAATATCACGAGTCATTCGCCATTCGGCTGAGTAGACTGAGAAGATTCCCGTGGACAATGATAGTGTAAGTCCATAAAATCTGCAGTGGGTCTGAAGGAACCTGCCTTTCAAAGCATAACCCTTCTCATTCCCACGAGCAGCAGATCGGACGAAAAGACCGCATGAGGCGGAAAAAAGGAGGGGCAGTGATCCCGAAGTTCCAGAGAGGAAAGGATGCGAGCAGTGAGTGAAACAATAAACTTGTTACTTTGGCAAATGTCTTGTAAGCTTTAGAACAAGTACGGGAAAGGTAACGGAGGGTGGTGGAAAAAAATAAAAATAGTCAGAAGTAGAGAAGACTGTATATATATATATATAAGGGGTTAATGACTCGAGTATAATAGAGAAAAAGTAGGTTACCAGGAGGACACCCGAGAGAAAAAGTAGGTTATCGAGAGGACACCCAAGAGAAAAAGTAGGTTACCGGGAGGACACCCGAGAGAGAAATTAGGTTGCCAGGAGGACACCCGAGAGGAAAAAGTAAGTTACCGGGAGGGCACCCGAGAGAAAAAGTAAGAGGATTCGCCTTGTTCCTGCGCTTTAATACAGCGGTCAGAAGAAACGTGAACTCAGAGCCCACATAATGGGGGACGATTAGACTACGGTGACGATTGAAGACGGCACATAAACCCCATGGCGGGGTATTGATTAGAAGGCAGGTATATGTGTGTCCAGCTGGTGCCCGTCTAGTCTGTCAAATGTCTGTCATGTGTGTCCTGTTATATGTCAAATGTAAAGAACTGTATCATTGATAGTTTGAAATGAAGTTTGGGCTTTACACGATTCCGTAACTAAGAGGCAATCGCCAATGGATTGATGTTCTTGAGTAAATTGATGATATAGAATTTCGGCGGGAAAGATTGGATTGGAGCTTGTGTATTTGGTGCTCTCTCATACTGTTGGACGTGTGAAAATAGCATAAAATATTGTTGGTAACGAAATTCAAGTATGGAAGAGATAACCCCACTTGTCCATTTGTGCAAGCAGTTGCCCAAACATGCAGCCAAGCTTAATAAATACAGCACAGAGTGGGTTAAGGGAACCGGCCACAAAATGTTTATGCCGTGGCCACAGAACGGGTCCTTATCTAAAGCCGTCTTACAGCATATGACGACTTATCTACATGCCACATACGCAGGCAAGAAACTAGAGAAGCATCTTGCTGTTTTAGAACTGTAGAAAATGTTCGAACAGCCAAAGGAGGAAGAGCCTCCTGCAGACTGGATACTAAACGTATGCATGGAGGGGGGTGAGACGCCTACCGCGCCATCAGCCCCGCCTGAGCCAGAGATCGAGGGGAATAAGACAAAGGGACTCTACCCGCTATGAGAACTTAAGGCAGCCACGTGGTATAACAACCCCGCATATGAGTCACCTACGTACAGTAGTGACGAAATCAAGGAGAAGGAGCAGGAAATTAATTTTACCTGCGCAGTCCCGAGGGACAAGGAGAGACGCGATGAGGAGAGGAAAGACGAGGCACAGAGTTGTGCACCTCTCGTTAAGGAGAGAGAGAGAAAGAAATGGAAAGGAAGCAAAGGCAGAACTGATGAGATAGCATTCACAAAAGACGAATGGCACCCCTTCCCCTCCCTAAAAACTGCACACCTAGCCCTAGCAAGAACCAAAGCTGCATCCCTCTCCCTCTCTGACCCCCCCACCCTCTCTCACAACCCAATCACAACAAAGAAACTAAAGAGGAAACGTACCTGGTCCCCCTCAATCCACAGGCACTCATCGCCTCCCCTGTCTCGACCCACCACCTCATTCCCGCAATCACCTCCTTCCCCCGCGACTTCACCCTTCCTGAAACCCCTCTCCCTTGATTTCTCATCAACTACAACTGAAACTCCTAACCGCCCACACACCACCCCCAAATCACCCGATCCAAACCCGATCATCCTAACGCACGCTGCCACCCAATCCCACCCGAAGCCTGCCAATTTTTCTGCTCGCCCACTATTCCCATCGAGCATCACCCAGCCTACCCCTTTCCCTCGCCAGTCCCCACTCTCTCCATCACCATCCCCTTTCGCTCCAGCTCCGAGACCAACCTCGCCTGCCGATGTGAACTGCATCCTATTTAATGCCCGATCCGTGGCAAAAAACAGACACTGCATCTTTGACCTCATCGCCTCTGACAAACCAGACCTAGTCTTCATCACTGAAACTTGGTTCTCTGACCACTTTGCCCCAATCGCTAATGAAGCTTTTCCCCCGGACTACTCCCTCATCCCACTGAACCGTCCCTCCAGAGGAGGGGGAGTAGCATTCGTCTTCAAGTCTCTCTTCCACGCCTTAATCATCAACAACCAACCTTCCATTCCTTCCTGCGAATCTCTCCTTGTTAAACTATCCCTCTCCCCGTCGCTCTCACATAGCTTCCTAATAATCTACAGGCCCCCTGGCTATGATAGAGAATTCGCAAACAACATCTGTGACACTATTGCCATCCTTCAACTAAACCACCCCAACCTCACACTTCTTGGAGACTTCAACATATGGCTCGACATTCCCTCCAACCCTATGACACACTCTCTGGTTGACGGTTTAGACGCAATTAACCTCCAACCCCACATAAATGGCCTGACTCACTATAAAGGACACACTCTTGATGCCATCTTCAGCTCCAAAACCCGGATTCATTTGAACCCCCCCACCCCCATCATCTGGTCTGATCATTTCATTCGCTCGTTCACCATTAGCTCACCCGACCCCCCTCCCCGACTTGAATCCGAACCTCCGAATCTACGCAAATGCTGGAAAAAACTAACTATCGTCCTGGACCTAGCCGACGCGCTCTTCCAATCTCCACCACCCTCCTGCCAACACCCCCAGACGCCTTTGAGTCATGGCTCAACGCATGTGGCTCACACCCCCTTGCAAACCCTCAAAGCATCATGGACTCTTCCCCAAATGGTTCACTCCCGAGTTGAAGACTACCAAACAACTATATAAATACCTAGAACGCAGATGGCAGAAAGACAAAACCCAGGAAAGCAGGGCCACCTTGGCCCGACACCTTTATCAGTACAAGGCCGAAATCCGGAAAGCAAAAAAAGCCCACTACAACTCCCGAATTCTAAACTGCAAAAATCCGAGCAAAGAACTCCACAAAATCACCTCTGAATTCACCAACCCGGCCTGCACCACGACCGTCCCGACCCCCTCACAATCACTATGTGACTCGCTCTCCCTCCACTTTTACAATACAGCTCTCGAAAGAACAAATACTCTAGCCACCAAAGTTGCTCCCCTACATCCGCCAGGCAATACTCCCCCCAATCCGACCTTCCGACCAGCTGCAACCACTACGCAACCAACATTTGAATCCTTTAGTCCAATATCACCAGAACAATTTCTCAAACTTTTATCTGCCCGAAAACCATCTGGCTATCCCCTAGACCCTTGCCCAGCCACAACCCTGAAAGAAATTTTCGCTTCAACCTGCGCAGGAAAACACGCAAGATCCATCATATATGCCTCCCTTTCCTCCGGTATCTTTCCCAACGCATTCAAAACGGTTCATGTCAAACCTCTTATTAATAACCTTCCCTCGACCCTCTCGAACCCAAAAACTACTACCCCATCTCAAACACCAGGTTCCTCGCCAAACTCATTGACCGAACCGCCTAATCCCAACTAAATGCCTTTGTCGAAGCCAACAATCTCCTAGACCCCGCACAATCAGGTTTCAGAGCCCGTCACAGAACTGAAACCACCCTAACCTCAATCTGGGATGACCTTAAGATGACAGCAGACTCAGCGGGATGTGCCGCACTAATCCTTCTGGACCTATCCGCCGCTTTTGACACAATCAATCACTCAATCCTCCTAGACCGCCTCCACTGCCTAGGAATTCGTGGAACCACTCTTAAATGTATAGCTTCATTCCTCAAAGATAGGCACCAAATAATGATACTCTCGACCTATACCTCCCAAGCCCGACCGGTCGCCACGGGAGTCCCACAAGGAGCATGCCTATCAGCCCTCCTGTTCAATATCTACCTGATCACCCTCCCACCAATAATTTGTTCACACAACATCCTATGTTACAACTACGCCGATGACACTCAACTAATTCTAAAACTCCTGAACTCGAAACCCAACTCCCGACCTGACCTGGCATCCTGCCTCCTTGACATAGAACTCTGGATGACCCAAAGCCACCTCCTGTTAAACCCCTCCAAAACTGAAATCATGGTTTGCGGCAACCATGAACTTCTTCCGCACCCACTACCCTGGCCACCCGCCATGGGCAACTCACCGACCCCCTCCAACTCAGTGAAAAATCTTGGATGCACCCTTGACTCTGACCTAACACTCTCGCGTCAAGTCAACAATGTCTCAAAGGCCTGCCATTACCACCTTAAAACCCTTAGGCACATCTTTCCATATCTCTCATTTCCCAACAGACTCTCCACGGTCCAATCAATCATTATATCAAGACTAGACTACGCAAACCCTATATACCTTGGAATCCACGCCTACCAACTGAATAAACTCCAAAGGGCACAAAACGCGGCGGCCAAAATGCTACTTGCGCTCGGTCCAAGAGACCACGTCTCCCCAGCACTTAAGACACTGCACTGGCTTCCTGTAGCCCGTAGGGTGGCTTTCAAATCCTTATGCCTCTCCCATAGAGCACTGCATAAAACTGGACCTTAATATCTTCAAGACAAACTAAAACCTTATCATCCCACTCGCACCCTAAGATCAAGCTCAGCCGGCCTCCTAGTAATTCCTAAGACAAACTCAGTCAGGCTAGGCGGATCGTCATTCTCAGCCCTAGCCCCAACCCTGTGGAACTCGCTCCCACCCCACATCCGCCTAACTGAGGATTTAGCGTCCTTCCGCAAACTACTGAAAACCTGGCTCTTCCCCTTAAACCAACCAGTTTTCCAAACTAACAGCATCACAATGAGGATTTAGCGTCCTTCCGCAAACTACTGGAAATCTGGCCCTTCCCCTAAAATCAACCGGTTTTCCAAACTAACAGCATCACAATAACACCGACCCAACAAACTACCTGATGCGAGAAATTGACAGCTAATAAACTCGAATGTTAACTAGAAAGACAAACAGAAATAAACGATTAAAGTTGATCAAAACAGTGAAGTGGATAATATGAATAAATCATTGGGAAAATAAAGAGATCTAAACTGCTGAAATGTACATACTGAATGAGGAAGAATGAAGTGAATGGCGTGGATGAAACAGTTAGAATGGATGAAGCGTATAGAACTGATGAATGCAATGAGTGGAAGAGTGCATGAGTGGAAGAACAGACAACTAGATAGATCAAATGAATATGGAGATCGGATGAGTATACAGAATAGATGAACATACAAAACAGGATGAGTGTGTAGAGCGGCTAGGTGTATAGAGCGGACAGGCGTGTAGAGCCGATGAGTGTGTGAATACAGAGAAGCGAATAGAACGCAGGAGTGCACATAACTGATGACTATACAGAACGGACGAACATATAGACCAGACGAACGTTGGAATCCGGATGAGCATGTAGAGCGGATGAGTGTGCAGAACGGATGAGTATGCAGAGCGGATGAGTGTGCAGAACAGATGAGTGAGGAGAGAGGATGAGTGTGGAGAGCGGATGAGTGTGGAGAGCGGATGAGTGTAGAGAGCGGATGATGGTAGAGAGCGGATGAGTGTGGAGAACGGATGCGTGTGGAGAGCGGGTGAGCGTGGCGAGCGGATGAGCATGGCGAGCGGATGACTGTAGGGAGCGGATGAGTGTGGAGAGTGGATGAGTGTAGAGAGCGATGAGTGTAGAGAGCGGATGAGAGTAGAGAGCGTAAGAGTGTGAGAGCGGATGAGTGTGAGAGCGGATGAGTGTGAGAGCGGAAGAGTGTGAGCCTGGATGAGTGTGGAGCGCGGATGAGTGTGGAGCGCGGATGAGTGTGGAGAGCAGATGAGTGTGTAGAACGGATGAGTGTATAGAACAGATGAGTGTGTAGTACGGATGAATGTGTAGTACAGATGAGTGTGTAGTATGGATGAGTGTGGAGTACGGATGAGTGTGTAGTATGGATGAGTGTGTAGTACAGATGAGTGTGGAGTACGGATGAGTGTGGAGTTTGGATGAGTGTGGAGTACGGATGAGTGTGGAGCACAGATGAATGTGGAGTACGGATGAGTATGGAGTATGGGTGAGTGTGTGGAGTGGATGAGTGTGTGGAGCGGATGTGTGTGGAGCAGATGTGTGTGGAGCGGATGTGTGTGGTGCGGATGTGTGTGTGGAGCGGATGCGTGTGTGGAACGGATGCGTGTGTGGAGCGGATGAGTGTGTAGACTCGGTGAGCGTGTAGACTGGATGAGCGTGTAGACTGGATGAGCGTGTAGATTGGATGAGCGTGTAGAGTGGATGAGCGTGTAGATTGGATGAGCGTGTAGATTGGTTGAGCGTGTAGACTGGATGAGCGTGTAAACTAGATCAGCATGTAGACCGGATGAGCGTGTAGATTGGAAGTGCGTGTAGATTGGAAAAGCATTTAGATTGCATGGGTGAACAGAGCGGACGAGTGTACAGAGCGGATGAGTGAAATGCCTGATCTCGAACAGCTGAAACGAATAAAAGTGCATAGAACGGACTTGATCGCCTAGAAGTGCGTGACGTACGTGATTTGCCTTGGAATGCAGGGAACATTTGAAAGAGCATACATCCCATCATACCACACCCCACACTTACTCTCCTCTTTACACCACCACTCAACTAGAACACAGAGATACTATGACACCATTCGGTATAACTGTTCTCATATCAACATCTCGCGCTCACTCCCCATCACGCTATGTAAAGACCGCTGGTTACACACCCCCCAGCCAGGCGTTCTCCTCAGGCCTAATGCAGCCACACTCAGTCTGGCTTAATCCTGCCAGAGCGAACACATACTCCTGATCTCAACCACCACACCTATCGCTATGAAGCAGCTAATACACGAATTCCGCACCAGCTGCACACATACCTGGTGCGCACACGCACCTTTGGACTCGCTACTCTCTCTACTGACTCGAACTTCAGTACCCAAGGGCGTTCAACCTACCAGCGCCTTCAGACCATACCAATGGTATATAAGGTGCAATATAAATGCAAAATAACATAACATAACAGATATTGTTAAAACTCGATGGTAAAGGAAGTGATGATGTAAGACCGAGAGAGAAGTCTGATGAGACCCAAAGAAGGGAGAGAGAAAAGGAGAAGGTAATAAGGGACGAAAAGGTAAAAAGGAAGGATAGGCTGAGACGAGAACAACTTTATCGCGAAGAGCAAGGAATACCGCTCAGTCGCACACAATATGCAGCCTATGAACAGTACAGGCAGAACATGCTAAGGTTGGAAGTAGAGCAAAGAGTACGTGAAAAGAGAGTAAAGAGACGGGAAGATGAGGAAGTTAGAAGGGCAAAGGAACATAGAAATGAAAGAAGAAGGGAAGATGATAAGACTAGAGAAGAAGCGAGGAAGCGCAAGGAAGTCGATGATGATATAGAACGCAAGCGTAGACAGAGGGCACGGGATCTTGAATATTTGGAGCGGGAAGTTAAAAGACCCAATCCGGTTGTAGAATGGGAAGACATCGAAGAATTCTTTCCTGTGTACGACTCAGTACCAGGCACGAGTGGGGCAAATATTGAAGATGACTTCGACACCAGAAGCATCGGGGAAATGATCGATAAATTATACAATGAAATTGGACTGGAACAAATTTCCCAAGGGGGAAGGGAAGACGAGCGCTTGGAAAGCACTCAGCTGTACGACACTGAGGATGTCACCCGAAGTAGTGGGAGCAGGGGACTGTCGCTAGATAGGCTGGAGATTGGTAAGAACAAAGAAGATGCAAGGAGTTGCTGTAACGCTCACCTGGTATCCACGGGGGCGCCACCCAGTCCAAACTGTTTCACCTTTGGACCTCTTCCTTTGGGCCCTCGTGTGGCCGAAGACCAAGTCTGAAACACAGTAGTTAGATTTTAGCTTGGTATTCTCCTCTGACCCGGGGCCTACCTCCCATATGGACCCAAGGACCCCCTGGCGCACTTCTCACCTTGCTTCTTGATAAGGTGTGCTCTCCATCCTACCACTCGGTGCAGGTGTGCATTGGGGTTGGGTTCGTCGCTGCCTAGTTACTTCACTGGAGCGACTCCACAGAGTCCAGACCTGCTGCAACTCCGTTCTTCAGATAAGTCTGTCTTCATGGTGTGTTCTTTGTTTTGTAATTGTCTCTATTTAACTATTTCCTTTGTTTATAGGTGTGGATGCTGTCCTCGTGATGTCACGCAGTTTGTGCACGAGATGGTAAAAAAGCGCAGAGCTCGACGCTATATGCTTTTCTTGGCGCTAACCTGTTTATATTGTCTTTCTTGCAGGCTGCGGTGCTGATCCGGAATACGCCTTCCCGAGAAGATGGAGAGCGGTGAGTAGTGATGAGCGAACCGTTTACTGGCACTCTGAGTTGGAACCAGCCCTTCTGTTCTTCTGCAGACGTTGGAGGCTGTTCTATGCAGGTAAGCGAGTGCTTATTGGATGTGAAGAATAAACGCTTACTAATTTTGCTTTTTCAGTTTCTTATCCGAGGTAGCAGTTTTCTTGATGTAGCGAGATCCGCCGAGATGTTGACTGCTCGGGATCCTGGAGCGGAGTTCGAGAGCTGATTCCAAAAGGTAAGCAAATACTAATGGTGTCTTATCTTTGTTTATTGCATGAGATCAGGTCCGGCGTGCGGATGAAGATTCCAGCTGACTGCGGTGAACGTCACGCTGCAGGTATCCCACGTGTCCCTGGGCCTGCCACACTCAAAATGGTAGACCGCATGACTCAGTTATGGAACTGAGCCATGTGGGAGCATCCATGTTGTTGAAAAAATGCCCTTATGGGCCCAGATTATTGGCTTTTCACATGAGCCTGGCACCAAAGGCGCCAGGACTGACTCCAAGTGAGTCTGGGGGCAAATGTCAAGGCCCTTGAGGCCCTTGAGGCCCTGATGGAGGTACTGGGTGCAGCCCACATGGTCTGACACCCCAGTCCAAGGGCAGGAGTCGTGACAGCACTCCCCCCCCAATGCCCCTCTCAAGGTAGTCCTTGCCTCTGGTCCGGGCTTGGTAGGGTAATCCCGATGAAAGCCTCAAATCAGGCGTGGCGCGTGGATATAATCATAAGGCTACCAGGTCCTGTCCTGTGGGCCATACCCCTTACAATCCACTAAATTGTATAGTTTCCTTCTGACATACTTTGAGTCCAGGATGTTGTTGACTTCAAACTCTGGTTTCTCATTTACCATTACTGATTCAGGTGGAATGGTTATTCGTGTCCCTGGTTGGAGTGGTTTTAAGAGGGACACATGAAACACCAGATGAATATGCATGTTAGCCGACAGGGCCAGTTTCACTGCAGCTGGATTTATAATAGACTTGATGCTGAAAAGTCCCAAATACTGCGGGCGAAAAGTCTGAGTCCCCTTAATAGGCACATGTTTTGAAGCTAACCAAACTTCATCCCCCACCTGGTAGTTTGGGGCTTTCTCACAATGTTGATCTGCGTATTTCTTCTGGCGATCCTTGGCTTGACGTAGGTGTTTGATGGCACTTGTGAAGGCCTGAGAAATGATGGTGTGCAAGGTTTCAATGGCCGGCATCTCCAGTGTCGTTGGAACGTCCAGTTCGGAAGTGCGTGGTTGTCTGCCACAGATTGTGAAGAATGGGGTCTGTCCCGTACTTCTGTGCAGAGAATTGTTATATACATACTCAGCTACCCATAACAAGTCTTTCCAGTTTCCTTCAACTTGGTGTAACATGCAGCGTAGGTACTGTTCGAGCGTTTGGTTCGTTCTCTCTGTTTGACCATCTGTTTGGGAGTGATGGCTAGTGGATAGTCTGATGTCTATTTGAGCCATTGAGCAGCATTTTTTCCAGAGGTTGGACACAAATTAGGTACCTCGGTCTGAGATCAGCACAGACGGAAACCCGTGAAGGCGTATGATGTGTTCAAGGAAAACCTTCCCCATGCTGGATGCGTTTGGGAGACCTTTAAATGGCAGAAAGTGGGCCATCTTTGAAAATAAGTCTACTACCACGAGAATGGTATTGTATCCCTGACTTGGTGGTAAATTGATGATAAAATCAAGAGACAAAGTATGCCAGGGTGCAAGTGGAATTTCTAACGGTTTGAGGAGCCCAGCTGGTTTCTGTTTAGATGATTTGTTTTGTGCACAGACCCCACACGAAGAGATGAATTGAATAACATCCTTACGCCACGTGGGCCACCAGTAACTTCGCTTTACTTTGGCTAAAGTTTTTGCAATTCCAGGGTGGCACTCCAGTAAAGAGTCATGATACCCTGAGATTTCTTGGGCCTGAAGCTCTTTTGTGGGAACAAACAAACGGCTTCCAAAGTATGGTAGTTTTTCCTTGATTGTGTAGGGTTCTCCTTGCGAATCCCATTGCTGTAATAACTTGGGAGTCATCTCGCATTGGATCTCATGCCACAATTCATCCTGAGTCATCGTGGTTGTAAGGCCTAGGACCTTATCACTCAGAATGATAGCCACGGGATCGGGGGTCGGATATACCAGTTCATCCGTACCCATACGGAAAAGGGCGTCAGCTTTTGCATTCTTGACTCCTGGTCGAAAAAGTGATTACATAATCATATTCTGCAAAGAAAAGGGCCCAGCGTAACTGTCGTGAAGATTGGGCCCTGGCAGTTTTTACGTATTGCAGATTCCAGTGGTCTGTTATCACAGTGATACAGTGCCTGGCACTGAGAAGATAGTGCTGCCAGGCCTTAAAGGCTGATTTGATAGCTAGAAGCTCCTTATCCGTGATACCGTAATTAAGTTCTGGTGGTGAGAACTTACGGGACCAGAAGGCTACCGGGTGCAGTTGGCCGGTTTGTGGGTCCCTTTGAAAAAGAACTGCACCCATTGCCATACTGGAGGTGTCTGTTTCCACCACGTATGGTAGATCCGGTCGAGAGTGGCATAAAATTGGGGCGCATGTAAATCTCACCTTAAGTTCCTGGAAGGCCTTTTCTGCCTCTTCCGTCCACTGGAACTTCTTGTTGCACTTTCTCAATAAAGATGTGATTGGATGCACTATTTGAGAAAATCCTGGAATGAATCGGCGGTAAACATTTGAAACGCCCAACATGCTCTGGATTCCTTTGAACGAGTTTGGAGCTGGCCAGTTTAGCATGGCATCGACCTTATGTGCATCCATTCAGATTCCTTTTGGAGTGAGAATGAAGCCGAGGAACCCCACCTCGGTGACATGAAACAAACATTTCTCGAGTTTGGCATAGAGATGATGCTGGCAAGGTTTCGCAAGGATGGAGCGGACATGCTTCACATGGTCTTGTTTGGAGGCCGAGTATACCAGAATATCGTCTACATAGACCAGTGCACAGACGTCAATCAGCTCTCTCAGGACATCGTTCACGAAATACTGGAATGCAGCGGGGGCATTACAAAGGCCAAATGGCATTACCTGGTACTCGTACAGGCCATATTTGGTGCGAAACGCGGTCTTCCATTCATCTCCTTTTTTAACTCGAACGAGATGGTATGCTCCTCTAAGATCTAATTTTGTATAGATTTGGGCATCTTTGACTTAGTCCAGCAATTCCGGAATAAGTGGCAGGGGGTAATAATTTTTTATGGTGATTTGGTTCAGTGCACGAAAGTCGATGCAAGTCCTCAAATCTCCTTCCTTCTTCGGTACAAAGAATAAGGGGGATGCTGCTGGTGACTTTGAGGGGTGAATAAAACCATTAGCCAGGTATTGCTCAAGGTAGGTTTTCAAATGTTAGTTTTCAGGTTCCGTGAGTGCATAGATTCGGCTGCAAGGGATTTGAGCTCCGGGTACCAGATCGATTTGGCAATCATAAGGCCTGTGTGGCGGTAGAGTGTTAGCTTGTTCTTTTTGAAACACATCCTGAAAGTCCTGATATTCACTCAGTAGAGTACCAACCACCCCCAGGGTCATTGCTGCGGTTCCATGGACTGAGGGACTGGTAGTCGTTGCCTTACTTTCCTTGGGATAGCATGTGCGGAGGCAGTCTTTCGAGAACACCAGCCCTCGAGTACGCCAATCTATAAGCGGATTATGTGCAACCAACCACGGCATCCTGAGGATCAACCAGAACTGAGGTGCCTTAATGAGGTCGAAGGCAATCGATTCCCGGTGGCCATCTTGACACAGAAGGGTTAGGACTATCGTGCACTGGGATACTGGCCCGGAAGCGATTTCTGTACCATCTACTGTGGTTACTGTTTCAGTGGTCAACTTAGGACATAGGGAGAGCCCCATCTTTGCTGCAAGATCCTGGTCCATATAATTCCCAACTGCTGCGCTGTTGATGTAAGCCTCCACGGAATGCATTTTAGATGGTTGTTGGTGGTTGATTAGAATCGTGGGAAAAGCAAAATGGGAGGTCTGTAGTTGACTTTCTTCGCTCAACAAATGGACCCCTTCATTTGCCGGGCTTGGTAGTTTTCTGACTCTTCACTCGTGGCCTCCTTATCTTTGGCACCCACAGTTCTCCTTGGAGGTTTTACTGGACACTCTTTGAGAAAATTACCTGCTTTTCCGCAGTATAAACATAACTGCAGGTCCCTTGTCTTATCTTTTTCAGCCTTAGTTAAAGGCAGTCTCACTCCTCCCAGTTGCATCGGTTCCACCGAATTGCCCGTTGCTCGTGCAATCCTGTCTTTGGGCCGCACAAACAGTGGGCGAACGTCAGGTCTGTTCCGATCTGCCCTTCGGTCTTGCAACCTGTGATCAAGTTGAACCACAAGGTTGATGAACTCTCCACAGTCTTTTGGCAGATCCACCACTTGGGCAAGTACGTCCTTTAACTCCTCCCGTAGACCCCAATGAAATAATGTTGTCCTTTTCTCCTCCGGCCACCCTGCTTCGACCACAAGCCTGTTAAAGGTTGCTATATAGGTTAGTAGGTCCTGGTTTCCTTGACGAAGAGACAAGAGTTCATTATCTACTGCCTGTCCATGAGTACGACGGGCGAAGAGCTTGTCCATCTCGTGCTGGAAACCCCCAAAATCTCTTAACAGAGGATCATCCTGACTGACAAAAGGTACTGACCAGTCTGCAGCACTGCCACTCAAATAAGACAGCACAAAGGCAACTTGCGACTGATCATTAGGGAAGGCTCCAGGTCTGCAAAGAAAATGGAGTCGACACTGGTTCATGAAGGTGGCGTATTTTCTAGGGTCTCCCGTAAAGCGTTCCGGTGGGGCTAATGGAACTGCTCCTGGGAGAGTGATTTGTACCGGATTGGTCGGTGGTGTAGGCATTGATGAAACGTTCCCAGGCAAAGGAGCTTGTCCGGCCTGTGATTGGAGAAGCTATCTACTCAGCTCGTCAGTCCCTTCCTTTGACACTATCAACTCCCTCCACAATGCATTGGTCTCCTGTCTGGCTGTATGCACTTCCGCGCGTAACTGCCCCAACAGCTGTGCTAGCTGGTCGGTCTCAGAGGTTTCCATGACGCCCAGGTGGATTTTATATTGTGAGGCTTCCCGTTCTGTAACGCTCACCTGGAATCCACGGGGGCGCCACCCAGTCTGAACTGTTTCACCCTTGGACCTCTTCCTTTGGACCCTCGTGTGGCTGAAGAGCAGCTCCGAAACACAGTAGTTAGATTTTACCTTGGTATTCTCCTCTGACCCGGGGCCCACCTTCCATATGGACCCAAGGACCCCCTGGTGCACTTCTCACCTTGCTTCTTGATAAGGTGCGCTCTCCGTCCTGCCACTCGGTGCAGGGGTGCTTGAGGGTGGGTTTGTCGCTGCCTAGTTACTTCACTGGAACGACTCTACAGAGTCCAGACCTGCTGCAACTCTGTTCTTCAGGTAAGTCTGTCTTGATGGTGTGTTCTTTGTTTTGTAATTGTCTCTGTTTAACTTGTTCCTTTGTTTATAGGTGTGGATGCTGTCCTCGTGATGTTGCGCAGTTTGTGCACGAGATGGTAAGAAAGCGCGGAGCGCGGCGCTTTATGCTTTTCTTGTGCTAACCTGTTTATATTGTCTTTCTTGCAGGCTGCGGTGCTGATCCGGAATATGCGTGCCGAGAAGATGGAGAGCGGTGAGCAGCGATGAGTGACCGCTTACTGGCACTCTGAGTTGGAACCAGCCCTTCCGTTCTTCTGCAGGCATTGGAGGCCGTTCTATGCAGGTAAGCGAGTGCTTATTGAATGTGAAAACTAAACGCTTACTAATTTTGTTTTCTCTGTTTCTTTTCCCAGGTAGCGGTTTTCTTGATGGAGCAAGATCCGCCGAGATGTTGACTGCTCGGGATCCTGGAGCGGAGTTCGAGAGCTGATTCCAAAAGGTAAGCGAATACTAATGGTGTCTTATCTTTGTTTATTGCAGGAGATCAGGTCCGGCGTGCGGATGAAGATTCCAGCTGACCGCGGTGAACGTCATGCTGCAGCAAGCAGAGCAACGCAAAGCGTGTTCTGCAATCCCGGCGTGGCTCATATAGCCTGCCGGTATCCCAGGTGTCCCTGGGCCTGCCACACCCAAAATGCTAGACCGCATGACTCAGTTATGGAACTGAGCCATGTGGGAGCATCCATGTTGTTGAAAAAATGCCCTTATGGGCCCAGATTATTGGCTTTTCACATGAGCCTGGCGCCAAAGGCGCCAGGGCTGACTCCAAGTGAGTCTGGGGGCAAATGTCAAGGCCCTTGAGGCCCTGATGGAGGTACTGGGTGCAGCCCACATGGTCTGACACCCCAGTCCAAGGGCAGGAGTCGTGACAGCTGTGTAAATTGGGAACAGTCAGAGTCCGACTGCGGTGGGGAGACAGAGGACGAGACACACGAAGCAGGGAGACGGCGCGAGAAGCGGCTCCCAAGGGACCAAGGAGTACGATGGTCAGACGCTAGTGAGTCCGCACATAGGGCATCAGAGTCCGACGCGCAGCCTGGCCGACAGGAGGTTATACCCCGCAGTCAGAGGGGGGTGCCAGCACCTGCCTATGTAGACAGATTGAGGACATTGCCAGGTAGACGGCGATGCGGGAGTGCTACCCCAGCGATAGACAGGAGAGCTATGGGGAAGGAGAAGGAAGACTGCGCATTTCAATTCCCGCTGCTAGAAAAGGGGGGCGCAAGACCACAATATATTCCATGGCCACACATGGATCGAGAGATCCTGAAAAACAAGCTTCCAATGCTGACATCGAGAACTGGGAAGTGGATACACGAGTTAGAAAAAATGACAGGGGGTGTCACGTTAGCTATAGGAGACATTAAGGGTCTCCTGATCGCCATACTTGGTGAGAGAGCAGACGATGTGTGGAAGCGGGCAGGGTACCCTGGGGTAACCATAATTAACATTATCCATGACGGCGCACCATTCAATAATTATAGAGCAGCAGTATTGAAAGCGCTGTGAGTGCTGTACCCAGACACTTCCAATATGGGAGCTATAATGACTCGAAAAATGAGGATCCGTTGATTTATATCCAGAATTTTCAAGACACATGGGTGCTCGAAACGCATGAATCTTGGACGAAATCTATCCCTGTATTCTACCATATATTGTGCCATGGGTTGCCTGAACCAGTGCAAAAACAGCTCAAGAAATTGGTAGGTGTAGAAGCTAAACCATGGGCCGGAATACAGTTGACAAATGCACACTACTGTAGATTGTTGCAAGAAAAGTATCGGGGAAAAGGAGGCAACTCGTAAGGGTGATGAAGCGAAGTTGGTGCAAAAGAAACTGTCAAAATATTCTCTCGAAGGAGATATGTTGACGAGCCCAGCTGAACCAAGTGCACAACAAGCGACTAACCCATCGCCGAATAACCAGGGTAATGCAGGATTTTACCCGAGGGGAAGGGTATTTAGAGGAAGAGGATGGCAGAGTGCTCAGGGAGGGTTTCACAGTAATCCGGGAGGTTTCCAGGATAATCAAGGGGGTTTTCAAAACATGCAGATGGGCAGTCCAGATATGCCAAATGGACAGATGGCCCGACCACCGCCAGTGTGTTGGCTGTGCGGAATGACAGTACATGTAGCACGCGCGTGCAGAAACCAAGGCGCGTGGCAAAATGGACAAGGAGTGGGAACAGGCATGGTGAACCAGCCTGCCTTCCCGCAACAAGGCGGTGCACAGAATCACACAGTGCAGCTACCGGCATCGGACATGCAGCAGGGTGCGCAGCAAGGGGTTCAACCCTCGAACATGGGGAACTTGCCACAGGGGCAATCCAAGAGGCACCACCGCAAATATCACAGGGAACAAACTCCGAAGGGAGAGTCAATCCTGGAAATGGAGGAAATCCACAAGTGTACAGTGGACCAAACTTATATATACAATAGGACAGCTCACGGGGAACTCTGATGTGCTCTATCCTATCAGTGACACCAGACCCTAACAGGGAACCAAGGGTACATTTCATCATAGGAGGGAAAGAATATTCCTTCTTAGTTGACACGGGTGCAACGCGCTCGTGCATACGAGAAGGCAAGTTTTCCTTGTCCGGCTTGGCCATAGATACTCAGAGTTTCACAGGAGCTCACAGTAGAGTTCCCTTTACGGACAACCTCCCAGTCTCTGTAGGGGATTGCGAGATGAATGTACCCTTATTATATTCACGCCAGACACCAGTAAACATTTTGGGTCGGGACTTAATGACAAAGTTGAATATGACAATTCCGTTTACGGAGGATGGCATAGTATGCTCCACTCCAGGAATGCATTATTCAAATGTGTGCGAAATAATCAGAGCATACTCCGGATGCATAGCCATGAGAGCTATACCATTAGAGCCAGAAGTCTTTGCGTATGGTGTGCGTGGGCTCATGGCGGGATTGCCAGGTTTCACAGATGAAGCTATGAGAACCCCTGATGAGTTCCTATTCAGACCAAGAATACCTATTCATGAAGAAGAGGGACAAGTATTTCCCTTAATGATACATACTGCCGCAGTGCGAGGGAAGGTAGCACTGGTCGAAGGGTCTGATGACGAAGGCACACAATGGTGCGCGATTATCGCCGTTGAAGAAGGGTATCGAGTGACTGACGTCACTGATAATGATCTGTTCGAAGAACACCCTGACCTAGAAGAGAGTAGGGTGGAAGTGAGTCTCATATTTTGGGTCAAAATGATCAAACGAGAGGTGCCACACAGAATGATGTTGGCACTGATGCGTCCAGAATACTTTGAAGATGACATGGCCCAAGTGCCTGTCTTAGTATGGACTACAGGACCCTATGACGTAGGCCTCCTGAAGGGGGCAGGAGAAGTGAAAATTAAACTGAAACCAAGAGCAAGTTTACCAAGAGCGCGACAATATCCCATGTCCAGAGAAGCGGATGAAGGGATCGCAAAGACAATTTCCGCCATGATGGAGCAGGGCATCCTAGTGACGTCAGAATCACCCTGTAATACAGAGATTTACCCCGTCAAGAAATCAAAGGGAGGGTCTTGACGTTTAATCCAAGATTTAAGAGCATTAAACAATATTGTTGAAGCCGAGTTCCCTCTAGTCCCTAATCCATCTACAATCCTATGCAACATAACCACTGAGGCAAAATATTTCATGGTGATTGACTTGAAAAATGCTTTTTTCTCAATCCTGTTTCACCGTGATTTGCAAGATCTGACGTTGTTTACTTTCAGACAAATGCGTCTGAAGAGCATGAGATTGCCAAAGGGGTATTGTGAGTTTCAACAGAGTCCCGCAAATGGACCTAAGTAATATTGCAGTAGACAGTGTTGTTTTGCAGTATGTGGATGACATTCTGATCTACAGCACCACTGAAGAGCAATGCAGGCGCGATTCTGTCAAGTTACTGACTATACTGTCAACAAGAGGTGCTGCACATAGGCCAGCTAATCTCACACGAGGGAAAAAAGGTAACCCTAGAAAGGGCTGAAGCTATCATGAACACGGCTAAGCCACTCACAATAAAACAAATGCAGAGCTTCCTAGGGCTGTGCAATTATGTCAGAGCATGGGTCTTCGATTACAGATCTTATACCAAGCCCTTGCTTCAGGCCCTAAAGAAGGCCCAGGTAACAAAGGAAAAGATTGAATGGACTGAGGCAATGGAGAGGGGGTTTGCAGAACTCAAGGGGGTGATTTATAAGGCCCCAGTTCTCAGGATTCCAAATTATGCAGAGGAATTCTACCTGTTTTCACATACAGATGGCAATGTTATGACGGCAGTACTCGCTCAGCGAACCTCGCTGGGGTATAAGCCTAAGGGTATTACAGTGGGAGTCTGGACCCGGTTATGAGAGGCCACTTCCCATGGCAACACAATTTAGCTGCCGCCGTGTTTGCCATAGAGAAGGCGTCATCCATTGTAATGGGATGCTCCATGACGTTATATGTCGAGCACTCATTATTCGCCATTCTGGAGAAACCAAAGGGCACACTGACATCTCAGAGAGCATCTGCCTATGAGTTGATTCTCTAACCCATCGATCAAAGTAGTTTGATGTAAAACAGTAAACCCCGCTACGTTCATAGCTGAGCCAGTCACAGAGGGAGAACCTATACACAAATGTGCAAACTATGAGGAATTCTATGATGAAATCCCCAGGGTAAAGGAAAATGCCCTGGCAGGTGGTGAGATCGTGTTCATTGACGGTTCATCGAGAATCGACCAAGAGGATGGACAAAGATACACAGGCATGGCCGTGGTAAAACACCTAGCGAATGGAGAGTTTCCAGTACTCGTCAGTGCACGAATACCATCTCACTATTCAGCACAAGCTGCAGAACTATTGGCGTTGATACTCGCCATTGAGAATCATGCAGAACAGGAAGTAACGGTGTACAGGGACTCGTCTATGTGACGTCAACCGTGCATGCAGGCCTAGCACGCTGGAAACGGAGGGGCTACCTACGAGCGGACGGCACACCAGTGCAACATGCAGCCTTATTGGACAGGCTGATAAAGGCACTACAGCTCCCAGTGGGCATAGCGGTCGTGAAAAGCACCGCCCACACCAAAGGGATGGATTTCGTGTCACGTGGAAACCATGAAGCGGACACGGAAGCCAAGCGTATGGCATCCAAGAGTGAAACAATCATGGACGTGGAGGTGGCATGCACCCACAATCGTATGATGGTAGCACGAGCCACACCAGAGGCCTATAGCAATATGGGGCAGACTCAACTAATGGAGCTCCAAGGGGAGGCACCTCAGGAAGAGAACAATCTATGGAAGTGCCAAGGGTGTTCTTTAAACCCCTCTGATGGATTGTGGAGGCAAGACAGCACTGGTAAACCAGTAATGCCTGTCGCCCTACTAAAGATAGCATTGGAGCAATTACATTATCCGTTTCATATGTCAAAAGAAAATCTCGCTGCAACGCTCGCCGAATTTAGCGGAGCATGTTGCATTCTTTATGGTGAACTGCATAATCTGCCAGCAATTCACCGCTGGGCACACATTAAAAGTAGTGAGGGGAATCATCCCCCGGCCAAATGGGCCTTTTCAGTACTTACATATGGACTATGTCGACATGATTCAAGTGTGCAACGGGTACAGGTACATAATTGTGCTGGTGTGTCCATTCTCTAGATGGATAGAAGCAGGTCCCTGTACATACCCCGACTCAACCTGTGCTGCTAAGTTCCTGATAAGGGAAGTGTTCCCTAGATGGGGGGTGTGCGAGGTAATGAGGTCTGATAACAGGGCTCCCTTTGTCAATGCAATATTTGAGCAGATCAACTTATTGCTTGGTACAAAGCACAAGTTCTCATTGGCGTATCATCCGGAGGGTAATGGTGTATGTGAGAGACTCAACGGCTTGTTAAAGGAGAGGATAGCCAAGTTGAAACTCACTCTAAAAAAGGGATGGCTGCACCGTCTACCACTGGCATTGTATGCACTTCGGAACCAGCCAGGCTCCGACCATCATCTTACGCCGCATGAGATAGTCACGGGCAGGAGAATGAGGACCCCACTTACCCCCCAAGATAAGAGGTCTTGGGGACCGAAATGCAGGAGTATTTGAACTGCATGACATCAAGCCTCTCTGTCATTTCAGGCCAACTGCAGCGACAGTGAAAAGGGTGCAGCACAGCACAAAACACAACAGGAGGTGCTCAGACAGACACAGTTCAAAGTCTATGTGCGCCCCTCGTCTTCCCTGGTGATGCAGTATTGATAAGGAACCACACGAGGAAAAGGTGGGACGAGCCAAGATTCAATGGCCCTTTCATCGTGGAGGACTGCACTCCTTCAGCCGTGAGGCTGTAGGGCAGGAGGGCATGGCTCTTCCTAAATAACATTAAACCATATATTGGGGAGAGACCTCCAGATGCACCTCAACGCGAAGAAACCACAGATAACGGGGAAGAACCTCAGCACGTGCAGATGAGATGCATGACGAGGAAGAAGGATGCATAAGCAGCAAAGACCAGAAAGGGACCTGTGCAAGTTGTGGCGTAAAAACAGGGATATTTTCCACAGGGAAAAAGGGGGAATAAGGACATAATACGGACACTCTGTGCATTATAGTTGCAGGGTGAAGAAGAACGAAAAGGGGACGAGGATTTAAAATGGACACTCTGTACACCACAGTTGCAGGGAAAAGAAGAGAACTGTGCATCCAAGCCACAACACACTGATCACACGAACATTTGAATCAAGCCATCCCTGAGCATTGCTGAAAAAGCAAAGACTCTGAAAGGCTGTGAGCGAAAGACTTTTCAAAACAGTGTCCTGAAACAGCCTATATCGAGACGTTGTTTCACAGACTACATGGTATCTCAAGGAAGAAATCTCACATGGGATATATTGACCTACATACAGCTGGTGGTAATTTCATACCTGTCACTCGCAGGAAGAGTCTCCAGTGTCACAGACTTTATACAAGATCCTGCTAATAAGAAGGTAATCTGGCAACTACTGACTGTCATCGCGGAAGCCCTCACTTGGTTGCCCAAATACAGTAATAAGGACACAAATGCTTCCACCACAAGTGATCATCAATGAACTGACATACACGCTTTTCTTTCGCATCATAGGGGAATGCCCAGGACTCGTCGGGAGAACAACGGATGAAACAGTGAACACTTGAACCAACTGTGGATCAAGCTAAACTACTTGGCCGCAATCCACGCGGCAGGAAAGTGCAGAGACTTTTCACGTCAAAAGAAAGGCCTGTGATCCAGAAACCAGCCAAGCATGACAAATGTCCCTGTCACCCGAGGACAGATGGCTGGCATACAATGTCCTGTTTTGTCTGGTCACTGACTATCCAGAAATGGTAGGAAGACCTGCAGAGGTTGACGTCATCACCTTCCTCAGGGATCCAGCTAATGTCGCACATATGGGCACACTCCTGCACGGAATCTTGCTCCAGGTGGAGCTATCCAACTTCCAGCGAGAGTACCTGAGGAGATTCCGGTGAAACTTTCCGTCGTGGGACAGATCCAGGAGACAGAGACACAGTCCTTCATCTTACCGCCGTGGGACAGATCGAGGAGACAGAGACACAGTTCTTCATCTTTCCGCCGTGGGACAGATCGAGAAGAGCAGAAACAAGAACTTCACCATTTTGTGTTTTTCATTTTTTCATTTTTATTGTTCACGTTATTTTGATCTTTATTTCTCCTTATTTTTGTCTTTAATTTAGGGTTTGATTTCCGATTGGTACCAAGCTTTCCCTTTCACATTTAACAGGTACCAGCATATCATCAGGACCGAAGCAGGCACGCGAGGTGAACTGGGAACTTACCTAGTTTAGATATCCATAATGAATGTGACTTGCCAAAGATGTTAGCCTAACCTTGTTTCCATAGTCTAGCAAGGGAACTGTATCCCATAACCAGAGACTACCGTCGTCACCCACAAGAGGGGGGACACGTGAGAAGCACTCAACACTTTATGTTACAAACTTTCTGAAAGACAATGGAGTAAATGAAAAGAATAGAAATGTATAGAACTTTAACAAATGATATGATTGAAATGGGGGCCCAGAACAGTAGCTTGGTCCTACCGCCAACAGAGGGGCGGCCCCGCTTCCCTGGAAGCAAATGCTGCCAGCTTTCATATAGATCGATAATGTGTATATGCATAGTAATTATCATTGTTTTTCTGTCACTAACAATCAGAACTGCATTCTATATTGGTGCACGAAGCGCTCCAATTTCAGTGCACCTATCAGATAATTTACGTACGAATCCTACAAAAGCACTCAGACCCTTTATAGTCATTCTGGTTCCAAGACAACCTGATGGTAAAGTAAACGAACAAAAATTGAATGTAATTAGCAGTGAGTCATGCACATTTGAGGAAACGAATTAAGAGAAAAGCTGGAGACAGGGTCAGCGCGGAATGAATGAAAATGTAGCACTGACCACTACACGCACACACACACACTGAATGCACACGAACAAGGGCAAGTGTCAATGGCTACAGAACCTCGAACGATGGCAACAGACAGTAAGAGACTTCCTACCGGTCAACCAGTTTCAGAAAATAGTGGAAGTAACCAAGAGGAAGCAAGCGAAAGGCCAACTAAAGAAGATGTAACCAAAGCACCCAAGAAGACAGAGACAGCTACACAAGAATTCACTGCAAAGACATAAATGCTGATAGACCATTTGTTCCCGTTTATAGCTAGAGCGAAGAAACTGCATGAGGAACTAAAAAATAGAACCACAGAGACTGTAACGACAAGCACACCAGTCCCAACACAAGGAATAAGCACCAGGCCCACAACGCGGCCATACCAAGGGCAGACAGGACACAGGTGGTGGTTAAAAGAGCTCTAGGAGAGAATACAAGAGGAGAAGAAGAGAAACACAAAACCTTCTCCCGCCACAGCGATTCAGGTAAAGAAGCATGCCCCTCCGACAAGCATGATTGAGAGACCCCTAGCATGGAAAAGCAGCACAGACGCATTTAAATATATAGTTATAGCAAACTACAGAAAGACACTAAGAATAAAGAAAAGCCCACACGAAGATAACAATGAACTGAATGACTACCTGGATAGCACAACACATCTGGGAAACAGCATCTGGTACCAACACATGAAGGAGGTCGGAAGAAGAAAAGCTGAAGGTGAATGCTTCGTCTGTGCACTTCTACCATACAGCATGGGAAAATCCAAGATCTTTGTGGCCGTAGAAATCGATTTCCCTACAGCACACTGTATGTCACACGTAGCAAGGTGCAACACCAGAGGACAATTTATGGGGAGAGATGCCTCATTGATATGGGCAACTGAAAAGGAATACCCCGACGAAGACGGCTATGTCCAGGACATTAAAACAAGAAACAGGGCGCATACCAATAAACACGTGATCAGGTACCAGAAACCAAAGGATCAGGAACGAGATATGGAAGAACAGAGGCCAGATGCAGATTTGGGGAACAGTGGTTTCCCCAAATGGATGGGAAGAAGGAGTAGTGATCTGCCGAGCTTGGATGGTCCTTGGAGCCTGCCAAGAAGCAATAGAGAACTTGCAGAGGTTATGCAAACCTCTATGGCCAAAGCTGGTAAAACTGCTGACATGGGACGAGGATCCTTGCAAATAGTACCACTGGAAAACCTGAAACTGTGCTTCAGAAACAGTGGCACAAGGAAAATGGGAGAGAATCAAAACTGCGGACGAATCTTTGAAGCCCCAGGAATGACGCAAGGGACCACAGTTATAATGGACCATTACTGGGCGTGTGGATCCAAGGCACATATAAGACAACCGAAAAACTGGGGAGGCATATGCACACTAGTGAACATCCACGTTCCCGCACTAGTGATCCCAAAAAGTGACTTGAGTATTGACAGTTTCCCGAAAGCAGATACTCATCTAAGGAAGAGGAAATCTGTGAAACTGGTATCCCAGATGAAGTGAGAGAATTACTTTTCTGCCAAATCAGAAGAAGCATTCCATGCAATCCCATACGAACGGCTGTTTAGCCTCACCTCAACAGTATTCACAACACTACTACTACTCTTGGCACACATCTAAATCGGAGTGAATGCTAAATGGTTGCAGATAACCAAATGGGAGTTATTACAGACCATCAACACCACCATAAAAGGATTTAACACGATCAAAGAAGAACTGAGAGCAATCCGATTGATGACCCTCCAGAACAGATATGTACTTGACATGATCACAGCAATGGATGGAGGTGTTTGCGC
The DNA here is from genome assembly GCF_040938575.1 of Ambystoma mexicanum. Classification (NCBI taxonomy): domain Eukaryota; kingdom Metazoa; phylum Chordata; class Amphibia; order Caudata; family Ambystomatidae; genus Ambystoma; species Ambystoma mexicanum. The sequence goes on from NC_090923.1 coordinate 838,569,702, forward strand.
AAAAATCAGAGAATCGTGTTGCACATTTATAGCTTCACATGATGAAGAAAATGGAACGTTAACAGAAGCCATAGGTGTGCTGACAAACTTAAAAAAACAGATGATTGACAAAACCGACAAAGTGGATGATGACAGCTGGTTTGGAGCAATGTTCTCATGGGTCCCGCAATGGATGGCAGATATATTCAAGGTTCTGGAAGCTTTACTAGTAATGATACTGCTAGGATTCTGTGTTATCAAGATAATCATTACACAGTGCCAGAAAATTGCGAAGGGAGCCATTGGGGTGAAAATCATGGTCGATGTCGAGCCAGGATGGAACCTGACTGATAAAGAAATAAGAGACTTTGTAAGAGCCAGTGAATTTGCGCCAGAAGGAACAAAGTTTACGTATCTCAGAAACGAAGAAAGTATGAAGGAAAATTGATCTATTGCAGCCCAAATGGGCAATGCCAGCTAATGACCTGGAACAAAGACGAACATGTAAAAACAGCAGGAAGTTTGAAAGGTGTGATAAAGATATGGACTCCAAAGATACGCACGTTCACACCATCTTGTACAAGCCCTGAGGACAGCGAACAAGTTACAGAAGAACCAAGGAAGATGAATCCAAAGGAGGAAGCAGAAGTGGTTGATGAACCGACCAGAGGCTGTACCCCTGCCCCCCATTTCGAGGTACCGGGAATATACTCGCCAAAATACGTGACGTACGAGGAGCCATTGAACCAGCAGAGATCTATACTGGGCCTATGCCCGATGCCCATCAGAAGAGCAATACCGGCTGAAATGCCCATAACCAGACAGCCATGGGCTGCACAGTACCCTTTCAGACAACCGTACCAGCAGCTGACACGAAATGAAGACTACCTACAGACTGTCCCCGAAGAGACCCACAGAGCCTTAATGGAAGGTGAATGGTGACGACATAAGAGCTCAGACGTGACGTACAGATGAACATAAACGACGAACAAAAGATGACACACAAGGGCGAAATACAAAGAATAAAGATGTAATGGACGTGTAAGAAGAAATGATGTTGATACATAAAGAGACGTAAGGAAATGTAGCTGCAAAACGAGATGAAAGTCTTCAACCAGCTAACGCTTGTAAATAGGCTTGAAACGCAAGAAGCTAAGTAAACAGAACTGCTTACAATGCTTAGTAGAAGAATAGAGCGGCATGTGCCAACTATATATCTACCTCAATAAAAGCGCACTATAAAAGTGCGACTCCATTTTGTAAAAGCAGAATTAAGCCCAGGCTGCAGAGGGCTAGCAAGGCCAAGATTCATATTCCAGCCAAAGCCAAAGGGAAAAGCGAAATCGTAACTCAGTAAGAAGCAGCTCCACGCCTGGGAATTCGAGGTCAGCCTAAGGAAGGGAAGAGAGCTTCAGCCTCAGAGAATTGAAACTCCAGCCAGTGAAGATCGAGATAAAGAGGCCCCAGGCAGGTGGCGATGCTAAGGATGAATCAAATACGCAAATAACAGAAAAATGAAACAGATTCACGGTGAGCAGACACATGACGAGCCAAGGGCACAGAGGTACAAACGTCTGATGTCACCCAGAACCCAGGATGCCATAACTTTTCCTGATAAGAAGCTACAGTTTCGAGCCCATCCTTAGCCAACTAATTGACATGTAGCCCTAAAGGTACTGATTGATGGAAGGGAGGCAGGGTGAATCTTGGCGCACTCCACATCTGGGTGTCCATTCTGCATGCTGCTAATTAAAGTGGAGATTTATGCCAATGGGTGTAACCCACCCAATCACAATGGACCAAATAAGCTAGAGTCCTATAGCTGTAGAACCAATAAGATGTCGTAGTTGTAGTGATGTCTATCACGAGTGATGTAGTGGGGGTATACTGTCATTTCATCGACAGACTTTTCATCGCAGGGTTTTTTGCCGCGATTCTTTTTCTCGAAAAAAAAACATCAATTTTTTTGGGGGGTTAAAAATTAAATACATTTGGTGTGTGTCTAGGGTAATATTAAAATAATTAAACGGATGGGGGTTTAGGGGGTAACCCCCCCAAAAAAAGAATTGATGTTTTTTTTTCAAAGAAAAATCTGCTGCAAAAAACCCTGCGATGAAAAGTCCGTCGATGAAATCACATAGAACCGTAGTGGGATGGCCGTAGACACCCACCTGATTAGAGTTATCCAATCCGCATGCTCTGTTACCATATACAGATATGGCACCTATACTTAAGTTACCTTTCCGATCAATAGAATTGCATGATAAACTTATGAGTTTTGCACGTCAAATGATGACAAATTTTTCCCATAAAAGTTGCTGTCTGAATGAAGAATTTGGAAGTTGAAGCGAGACAGGCGATCGCGACTCTGTTGATTACCATTTGTTTCCCCGTTTTTTGTACTTGTCATTAAACAGACTTCCCTTTGCCAAACTATTGAGTTGTCCTTATTGAATTGTGTTGGAGTAAGTGAATCCTGCACCCCAACCTCCTCTTGGTGCAGCTATCTTGTCTGGTAGAGGGTGAGCTCCGACCTATGGGCCGGTAAGAGGACGCTCCGCCCTCCTGTACAAGAACATCAACTGACAGACTGCTGCTCTTTACTGGGACAGTTTGCAGGTCTGTTTTCGCTGACTCCAGGTCGCGCAGATAGGTGCCCCCATGATGTGGACACTGGAGACAGTAAGCCGGTGAAGAGCAGGATGCATCGCATATCCCATAAGGTCAGGGACACCATTAAGGAGTAAGTTTCCAAGCTGTTGTCCCTAGGAGTGATAGAGCCATTCCTCAGAACCCTGGGCTAGCCCAGTGGTACTGGGCCCTAAAAAGACCAGTGGTGAGAAGACTGAAGTCCACTTTTTTGTAGACTACAGGGGGCTCAATTCTGTGATGAAGACAGATGCTCACCCCATTCCTCGGGCAGATGAGCTCATTGACAAGCTTGGCACTGCCAAGTACATGAGTACCTTTCACCTCACAGCAGGGTACTTGCAGGTCAACTTGACAGACAGAGTGTGAGAGAGGTCAGCATTTTCAACCCCAGAAGGACATTATCAGTTCACTGTGATGCCCTTCGGATGGACGAACGCCCCTGACATTTTTCAGAGGATAGTTAACCACGTTTTGCCTGGACCGTAAAACTTCAGTGTCGCCTATTTAGACGACATCGCTGTTTTCAGCTACACCTGGGAGGATGATTTATCCCACCTGAAACAAGTGCTTCAGGCGCTACAGAACGCAGATCTTACTATCAAGGCCATGAAGTGCCAGATAGCGCAGGGCAAAGTGATTTCCCTAGGCCATCTGGTATGTGGAGGTAAGAAGCAACCTCTGGAAGCCAAAGTACAGGGTGTGAAGGATAGGGACATTTCCAACACACAGACACAGGCCTTTCTAGGTCTCACCGGGTGCTATCGGTCGTTCATCAAGGGGTATGGGACCCTTGCTGAGCCTCTCAATTATGTAACTTTGAAGAAAATGCCTAAGAAGGTAACTTGGACCCCTGTCTGTCAAAGCTCCTTTCAGGATTTATAGGATGGATTGTGCAGCGCCCCAGTTCTGAAAGTGCCAGACTATAGTCAAGAGTTCATTATTCAGACAGACGCCTGTGATTCTGGAATTGGAATAGTGTTAGAGTAGCTGAACTCTCAAGGGGTAGAGCAACCTGTTGCCTTCATTAGCAGGCGCTTGATAAAAAAAGAAACAAAACTGGGCCATCATTGAAAATGAAGCGTGCATGGCTGTGAGGTGTGCGAAGAAGCTAAAGCCCTACATCTTTGGGTCGCACTTCACTATCCAAACAGACCACCGGCCTCTAAGTTGGTTAATGGCCATGCAAGGGGAGAACCCACGACAAACGCATAGACCTGTGTACTCTGGGTGGACACAGACTACAGGCAGAGTCCGCCCTGTCATATTTAGTTGGAATGTGACAGCCAGGAGTACACTATGTCATCTCCAGGAAGGGGGAGGACCAAGCTTCTCCCTGGGATGGCCAGCCAGATTAATTACCTAAGGCTTCATGAATCCGCCTGCTCTTTTGTTAGGACCTGCAGGTGGTGGCAGCGATTACCATACCAATCAGAGGGTACTTCCAACAGGCCCACCCGGGGCCTGGCTGCAGAGGTTAACAAAGGAGACATAAAAACCAACAACCTTACATTTGTAACTGTGTCAACCTAAATCCAACTCCCGTCCTCAGTTTCAATGACAGCGAGCAGTCATGTCTGGGACTGTGTGTTTACAGTAGGCCACCTCAGCAGGGGCACTCCATTCAGAAGATATGAGAATGTGGTTTGCAGGAGCCAGAGAGTCTGGTCTCGCTGCAGCTTCAAGGGAGACCTGCCGCTTTAATTAGGAACCACAGAGAGATCCATAAACCAGAGAGACTCCTTGATCAACTACAGACAGGAAGATGGGTGGGACTTTGTATCACACGTTGTCACCCCTTTACCTTTCCTGTTGCAAAGCACTGTGGTTATGACCTCATGTATACAGGATATTGGTGGTGGGGACCCCAGGATTGATTCCTTCAGGTAGGCTTAGCCTACACCAATCACAGTGGCCGTCTTGCTGAGCCCCTCTTTTGGCAGATCATATGAAGGCTTCACAAGAAGCAGAAAGAAGAATTCATCCTTGGGCCCTGGCTGAAGTTACATTCTGCCTTAAATCTTCTGCCAGTGAAGGAAGGCCAGGCTCTCCAAAGAGGGGCGCAAGATCCCTCCCCTAAACATCTGCCAGGGAACAGAGTGAGATTCAGAACTCAGAGGACCCTGCAGCCTCTCCAGAACAGGTGCCCAGCCAGCACACATTGTACCCTGCTAGGCTCTGCAGCATGCTTCCTGGATAGGGAGTGCCAGAAGGTCTATGAACCTACACCCAAGGACAAGGCAGCTTCCTGTAACACACTCCACAGCTGTGAGCCGTCCGCCTTAAAGGATGACAAAGCCCATTGAAGTAGCTGGGAGAAGTGCATCGATGAGCATCTACCAATGTCTGTCTTAAAGGAAATTTTCGAGCCAGTCAAGGCCCCCAAGCTGCATCCCACTTCAACACTGACTGTGGTCAAGCCACACTCACTTAAAGACATCTGAGACATCTCAACTAGGGTTTCAGACCTGCCAATCATCACTGAGACACTGATTCCTACCCTGGGCCGTTATGTAGGCCATACTGCAGCCCTGCTCGCCGAACCGTCTTGCCGCCTGATACCCACAGCTGACTCCCATCTCAAACACTGTCACAGAAGCCTACAAAGCTCCCGGAAGCCAGCTGCACCCTGTCGAACACCAATAACATCTACAGCACAAGGTGCATTGTGGTTCTGTCTCCCTGGTCCTTCCCAGAAGGCTCCTAGAGACATTTTAACACTCGTGTCTCCCTTTGTGCTAAAACCAAGAAACGTTAACAAACTGTTGTGGCTATTAACCATACTGACTACCCTCTTGTCAGTATCCAGAGTGCATACTTTTTCCTTCTTTGAAACTGTCTGTTCTCTGCATTCCTTTACAGGGCGGGTTGTATTTCATAGTGTTGCTAGAACTGTCTGTTGTTATATAAATAAAGTCGATATTTAGTACACAACCTTGACTGGACAGTCCCTTTTATCACTGGGTAATAACTGTATTTTCGCAGTGTTGCAACTAAACAACGTTTCATGCCCTTTCGGAGATAAGCCTGCAGTTCCATCCATGTTACCAAAATTGGACAAGGAGGTTTATAATTTGCTTGTTATTCCAATCTGTCTGGATCTCTTCAGGTGTATTAGTGGTGTGGGGCTGATTGATGGTTTAGAAACCGATATTCACCCCTGGACCACTGGTACCCTGGAAGTTGATTCATCACTCATAGACTTGCCAGTGATTTTTAAATACGGAATATGCTGTGTAACTCTAGGGATCTTTGGTGCCTCTGCCACACAGCCCCAGTTCCCCAATGCTTCTCAGCTTTTGTAGACTGTTGGAGTTACTGGCCCTTTGACAAATGTTTTGAGTCTTTATTCATCAAGTGGATGCCCCACCTTGAACATAAGTTATTATAAGAACGTTTGGTGTGGAGCCCGGTGTTGGCACTTATAGTTTTGTGTGCTAAGCATCATCGTTTCTAAAAACAAGGAAAATTGTGCTTTTTGACATTAAAACACACAGGCTGGCCTCCGTGAAATCATGATAAAGGTTTTTTTCTTTTTTTGGCATATTTCTTGGAAGTCTTATCTTTTATTGCTGGGCTGGGGCAAACCCAAGTGTCAAATGGAGAACGCTAATGGCCCAGTTACCTGGAAAGTCACAGCTCACTGGAAAGGGGCCATCAGCATTCCAAAGCCCCTCATTCTCTATATACGCCACAGTCAATGCCTGCACCACATAAGCCTGCTTTTTTTCTAGCTAGTCTGAGATGTGTCTCAGTTGACATGAAAACAGTGACGTAATCATGCATACACATTTGCACATTTTATTCCGAAGATGCTTGTGTCAAACAATTTTGTGAGTGAAGGCAAGTAGGGCAATACAAAGAGGTGTTTGGTTGTCCTGTGCAGGTTAGAGAAGAATATCAAGCATCAGGGTGTTGTAATTGTTTTACTGACTTCTTGATTTCGGAAATAAGGGGTGTTTAAAATGAATGTTGAAAACAAGGAAAGGGGGTGTAGTATAATACCTTCAATGAAGACAGGAGCCTCTGATCTGGTGACGATGTATTTATTCACTTAAACAGCTTTGTGCAGCATGCAGACACATTTGTGCATTAAAGATAAAGGCCAACGGCAGAGAGTGGCAGAGAGAATGTTGCCGTGATGATCTGGGTCCAAGTCGTGTAAGGAGCGGGCCCCGTAGCAGGAGGGCTATGCAGGACGCACCTTCGCATCCTCCGCTCGTCCCGTAATGCGCGCGAAGCGCGCGGGGGCGGAGCTTGGTCCACTCGCGAGATCTCGCGAGAGCGCGGGCTCTCGCGATGTCTCTACACATCTCCCCTTTTCAACGCACATCAAACTCATTGTAAAACATAATCATTATATCTCACCGGTCTTCTGTGTTCCCTTCTGGGACGATCAACAGTCTGGGTGAAATTCTCTTGTTGCTCCTGATCAGGATCTTCACCCAATGGTTCCGGTTCAACTTCTGTTTTACCCCTCTCTCTGTTGTCTTTTTCTGGTTCTCTTTCTTCGCCTGCTCCAAAATCCCTTTCGGTTTCCGCTGGTGGTCTCTCTGGGGTCTTTGCTCTTCCTCGATTCTTCTGGTATAATGCTACTCTTTCTAAATTCCACGCTCGCCCATCTTCCGTGCGGATGTGGTTTGCCCCTTTGTGGATCACTCTGATGGGTCGGCTAAACCGAGACCCTGTGCTTTGATCCTTCTTCGGTAACTGGATTTTGACCAAGTCTCCCTCTCCGATGTCTGACGTCTGCTTGGTTCTTCTTCTTCGATCGCTCCATGATTTCATGCGTGCCTTGTCGCTTTCAATTCTCCAGACTACTTCCGCCATGTCCACAGCATCATCCTCACGTAATTTCGACAACCATGGTGGGATCAGCGTGGATGCAGCACTCCTCCCTCTCAACAATTTCAACGGGGATATTTGGGTGATCCCATTTGGTGTGAGTCTGTGGGCTGCTATGGCCTCCTTGGTGGTTTTGAGCGGGTCCATGCCCGAAGCTGTCGACAATTGGATGGCGCCTTGTATGAACCTGTTGGCCCTTTCGACAAGCCCATTTGCTTGTGGGTGATACAGGGCCGCTTTCTTTTGTTTTATGTTGTTTCTTTTTAAGAGCTCCTCCATGTCTTTCGAGACTAGTTGCACCCCATTGTCAGTGACTACTTCCTTGGGAAGACCTTCCCTCTGAAAATTTTCTGTAAGTACTTCTATAACAGTTGCCGTAGTTATGTTCGGGATGAACGCGGCCTCCACCCACTTGGATAGGTAGTCAACCAGTACTATGCCGTACCGTGTTCCGGTGCCATTGCTTCCAAAGGTCCTATTAAGTCAATGCTGACCTTTGACCACACCGCTTCTGGAGTTTCTGTGGGTATTAGGGGTGCTTGGCGAACCTTGAGTCTCTTGTCACTGTTGAGGCATTCACGGCAACATTCTATCATGGATCGAATTTCCTGGTCCATGGATGGCCACCAGTAGGCCTCTCTCACTCTGCGACGGGTCATGGTGTTTCCCAAGTGGCCCGCGTGGGCTCTACCTAGGATGATTCTTCTCATACCTGTGGGAGGAATAATCTGGTCTGACTTCATGATTATTCCCTCCGTTTCCGATAGTTCATCCGACACCTTCCAGTAGGGTCTCATGCCCTCGGGTAACGCCTTTTCACTTGGCCAACCTTCCTTTGTCCATTTGCGGATCATGGCCATGGTGGGGTATTTTCCATCTTCCTCTTCCCAGTGTCTCTCACTGAGTTCCAGGTACTCTGGCGCTCTCACATCCATAATCGATGCCACTATGCATTCTCCGTGGAGGAAAGTAGTGGCTTTATCCTTACCCTCCGGCAGTCTCGACATGCAGTCGGCTTGTGAATTTTTCCAGCCTGAAATATGCTGGATCTCAAACGTGTACTCTTGCAGCTTGGCTGCGATGCGTGCCAATCTGGGCGTGGATACTTTTGTGCCTCCCGGGCTAAGCATATGGATCAGGGGCTTATGGTCAGTTACCAACTTAAATTTGGTGCCCCATACATATGTCCTGAAATGCTCCACCGCCCATGCGCAGGCCAACATTTCTTTTTCAATGGTGGAATAGTTCTGTTCCGCCTCTGATAATGCTTTCGATGCAAAGGCCACAACGTGTTCAGTGTCGCCTTTCTTTTGTGTGAGCACTGCTCCCAGCCCATAGGCACTGGCGTCGGTGGTGACAACCGTTTCCCACGCGGGATTGAACGGTTGGAGGCATGGTGCTTCTACGACATGCTGTTTTATCTTCACCATCGCTGTCTTTTGGGGTTCTTGCCACACAAATTCTGAGCCCTTTTTGAGTACTTCTCGAAGGGGTGCCGTGGTTTCCGAAAACTTCGGTATGAACTTCGCATAGTACTCAGCCAGTCCCAGAAATGACCTTACTTCCTCTTTGCTGACTGGTTCCGGTGCTTTAATGATTGCTTGCATGAGATTCTGTTTGGGACTGATCCCTTTTTCTGAAATCTTATATCCTAAGTATTCAACTTCTTTCACTCTGAACAGACATTTCTCATAGCGTAACCGCACCCCAGCTTCTTGTAGCTTGTTTAAGACAATTCTCAACGTGGCGTCGTGCGTCTGCTCATCTTCCGCATACACGAGGATGTCATCCTGGAAGTACACTACATTTTTAACTTTCTTCAGCAAGACGTCCATCACGCGTTGGAACGCCGACGCTGCCGATGACAACCCGAATGGCATCTTGGTAAATTGGTATGTGCCAAATGGAGTGATGAATGCCGTGAGGGGTTTTGATTCATCATGTAGCTGTATTTGGTGGTATGCATTCCTCATGTCCAGTTTCGAAAATATCCTGGCTTCTTTCATTAACAGAATGAGTTCATTTATGCTTGGAAGGGGGTAGTTATCGGTGATGACTTCCAAGTTTAAGCTGCGTAAGTCTATGCATACCCTGAGTTCCTGTGATTGGGGTTTCTTATGAGCACGACGGGGCTCAGCCATTCTGATGCTTCGATTTCTTCTATAACGCCCTCCATTTTCATCTTTTCCAGCTGACTTCTAAGGGTAGCCCTTGCCGTGGCAGGTATTGGCCTCACTCGGTGCTTTACAGGGACGGCATTCCTTTTGAGTATTATCTTGTGGAGAAAACCCCTGATGTGTCCCGGCTCCTCAGAGAAAAGTGTTGGGTAGTCGCTTTTGACCACGGGTCCTCTCGTCACCCTGACTGACAGGACTTGTTCTTCAGTGCTGGGATCCAGTCTGATCTTCAGCTTGTCCTGGTCATCCCAGCCTAGCACTGCTGGGCCTTCGTGACTGAAATAGAGCCTGGTCGTGGTTCCCCTTCCTTTGAATTCCACTTTGGCTTGGATGTATCCTAGTAGTTCGACTGACGCCCCTCCAAACACCGTAGGTTTGTGCTTCGTTGTGAGCACTTGCCCCTTTTCCTTTCCCACCATGTCCTTGTACGTGCGAAGGGGAAGGATCGTTAGATCGGACCCTGAATCTGCCATGACCCTAGTTTCTATTCCATCAATCTTGATCACGCAGTGGGGCTTCTCTCTCCTCGCTCTTGTGCTGTTAACCATGATGACAGTGGGTCTCCCTTCATCTTCGGAGGATGACTCTTTCTCCGGATTGCGATCTGCATTGATGCTGGAGACTTTCTTGTTCCTCCACCGACACACGATGGAGAAATGGCCAATGCGTTTGCAAATGGAGCACTCCTTGTCTCTGGCTGGGCACTCCCTGTCAAACGCCAGGTGTTTCGTGCTGGTGCACCTGTGACACTTTAGGGGTTCTTTTCTGTTCCCTCTCCCTTCTTTCGTGTCAGCGGCCATCCTCTCTTTTCTTGCATGGTAACCCACTGCCTGTATTTCTGCCGAACTCTGGGCCCCCGTGAGCTCCTTACGTCTTCCTGCCGTTTCTTCGACTGCCCTGGCGATCTCAATCGCTTTCTCCAACTGCAGTTCTTTTTCGACAATAAACTTATCTTGGACCTTCCGGCTGTTGGTGTGGACGACCAACATGTCACAAATGAGACTCTCCGCGTTGTTGCCAAAGTTACACAGCGCCGCCAATTCCCTCAGCTTGGTGACGTAATCGTCAACTGGTTCAGATATTTCTTGCTTTCGTGTGTAAAACCGTATTCGGTGGAGCACTGTGTTCTCTTTACTGGCAAACCTTTTTATGATTCTCCTGACAGCCTCCTTAAAAACATCGTCATTGTCGCCAGCCACTGGTATCGGGGTGAGGCTCTCAAATATTCTCTGTCCTTCCACTCCCAGGGCATTTAATAGCATGGCCCTGCGCCTAGCCGCTGAAAACCCCGCCCCTCCTAGGGCCTCCACATATGTCGTGAATAGGGGCTGCCATTGTGGCTATGGAATGGCAGGCCTACCTGGAGTTTGGAGAAATGGCGGCGGTGGTGTTGCTCCTTGCATGTTCCTCCGTGGGTTCTGGTGGTGATCCTCGTCGCCAATTTATGTAGTATAATACCTTCAATGAAGACAGGAGCCTCTGATCTGGTGACGATGTATTTATTCACTTAAACAGCTTTGTGCAGCATGCAGACACATTTGTGCATTAAAGATAAAGGCCAACGGGCCTAAAGTGGCAGAGAGAATGTTGCCGTGATGATCTGGGTCCAAGTCGTGTAAGGAGCGGGCCCCGTAGCAGGAGGGCTATGCAGGACGCACCTTCGCGTCCTCCGCTTGTCCCGTAATGCGCGCGAAGCGCGCGGGGGCGGAGCTTGGTCCACTCGCGAGATCTCGCGAGAGCGCGGGCTCTCGCGATGTCTCTACAGGGGGTGTTTTTAAAAATTGGAGACGAGCATGGGTACAACTTTAGACTGATGGTGCCACCGCCTGGGTGTGGTGTCAGTGTGTGTCACTGATAAGGAGGGTGCTCCCTCCCTGTAAAATGGGAGCCTGGGTCTAGTGCAATCCACATTATAGTAAATAAAGCACAAGAGTTTGGAATATAATTAGAGAATAACTATTTTTATAAAGCACTTCTGAACTGTTCGAAGGATACAATTTGTATCGCCATCTATTTTGGGTCTTTCCTTCTCATCTGTGACTACATGTAGATTGTTGAGGTGGGTGCGTTTGGAATTTGTATAGTGAACGCTACAAACCGAATCACCTCTATGCGCTTGGTAGGAGTGGGTGTGGATTGAATGCTTATGCACAGAGTGCTTGATAAAGGTCACTTAATGGAACATACAGTCCTCCACAGTAGAGCAACGATCGGCTTGAGTGTGTGTGGGGGGGGTGTGGAGAGGGGTGCATTAAACTTCATGGACAGAGTTCAGTACCATGCCCATTCAATTCGTGCCCCCCCTGCAGAGGTTGCTAAACTGGGTGTCAATTATAGTAGTACTTTATTGGGATTGGGAAAAGTTGTGTAAAAGAAGAACCCCAGAAGTACGAATGTTGTGGGGGAAAAACATAGGAACGTATACATGGGAAAACAGAAAGGTAGGACCATGGGAGTGGGGTGGGGCAGTTTTAGCGGATGAGCCGGTTAGAGTGAAGAGAAATTCACAGTGAAAGCATAGTAACTGTGTGTGCGCATGCGTGTCCTACTGTCCAGCATCCCCTCCCCCCTTCTTCACCCACCACTCCCAATCATTTCAAGAGACACTGCGCAAAAATCTTCTGCAAGTGCTGAGCATGGCAAGGTGTGACATAAAATTCGAGTGCAGCAGTGCTTGTTGGAAGGCAGGTTGCGGGGTCTATTTTAGGCAGCAGTTTCCAGGGCAGAGTTGCACTCCGCAGAGGTACGTGCACGCTTGATGTGGAGACGGCGGGAAAGAACCCAGCCCACCTCCCTTTGAACAAACATGCGCGCGCCTCTCTGAGAGGCTGCCGCTGCATGCCGCCAGCTGCAAAGCCTGGTAAACACGCGCGCCCAAAAAGGCTCGTTTTGTGAATGTTCCTAGGAAACGCCGCGGGGCTTTGCTGGCGGCGGAAGAAAGGGAGCTCAGCGAATCACACGTGGTTGCTGTTCCTTTCGGTTCTGCCCAGAAAAGACAGGCAGGTTTCCTAAATCGGGGCAAATTGCTTCGCAACAGATGTTAATGACGCACACTGTAGTAGCCCTGTCCCCCATTTGGGGGACAGTGGGAGGCCGCTGTATACATGGATTATCAAATTCATACAGTGAGGTATAATGGTAGAACTTTATAGACCTCTGGGTGTGTTCATGTGAAAAAGTTCAAGGGAGCATTTGGTCTGCTAAATATCATGTTATGTTATTCTGCTTTTTTACTGGGCAAAATCACCACCGCAGTAGATTGATAAATAGGTTTTAAGTGCAAATCACAAAAAGCGCCAAATATTGCAAGTCAGGACTATACAAAAAGACGGTCATGTGCTTGAAGAACACTTCAAGGTGAAACGACTTTTAGTTAAAAGAAAATGCCATCTCACAATACAATTTGTTTCTGATCCACCCATCACATTCGCCCCTTTCGGTAGGCGCCTTGAGGCCATTCACAAGCCCATGCATTCATCCATTTCGTTCACAGTGAGGAATCCCAACATAACATAATGACATACTGTAACAGGGGTATTTGTAGAGCGCCTTGAGGCAATTTAGTTTGCAGAGGTGTGCTCTACAAGGCCATGCATGCATCCATTTGGTACACAGCGGGCATCCCACCATAACATAACAAACTGTAAGAGGAGTATTTGTAGAGCACACTTTTACCCCGTAGTGTCACCTTGGCACTAACGACAGGTAACATATATTGTTAGCCAACTTAGTGGCAACCATTTAATCAAAATAACTCCTTTATTCCCTTAGCTCTCATACCGTACCCTCATTGTTATTACATGTGTTTGATTGGCATAGGCTAAAAACAAATAACCAGGGCACGAGCACGTATTTATGTCGCCCTAGGCAAAACATATTTTGCAGTCTTCGCCACCCCCACTATCCCTTGTATCCTGCTGCCCTTCTCCCTAAATATGTATTCACAACTTCACATGCAGGTCCTGCCCTCCGCTTTCACAGGCTGCCCCTTTCACCATTATGTGCTAGAACCTATTTTCCTAATAAGGTGAATTCCGGCCACTCTCTCTTACACACACAATCTATAGCACTCGGGCAGGATTAGAAACAATGGCCAGATCAGGCAGGATTATAAATAAAAACAGGATTAGGAAAAATATATGCTGTCGTGTATAATTAGGAATAGGTAGCATTAGACATATCCCTACTCCACACTCCGCTCCCCACCAAAGCACATGCTAAAACACACACGCATACGCCTGTCTGAGCCAGTGTACTGGGTCAATGTAGGTGAATTTAATTACATAATGTAGAAGTCTATCAAGGTTTTCGTAAAGACATCTGCTTCCTTCGACCAGCCGCATTGGCTCTATGTTGTCACCACCTGATTTGGTAGTGGAGCTACCGCTGACTTGACTTGCAGTTTCATTGCCCGGCCTGCACCCGCATCACTTCACTGAGTGGCACGGAGCCACGCGTCAGTGAAAGACTGAGAGTACTGGTGGCTGGCAGTAGCCCTACTACCACCACTGCTAGCTCGGGGATGGTGGTATCTCCCCTCTCACCTGCCTCCCATGCATCAGAGATAGTAAAGAAACACCCTTTTCCTTTTTTAGCCAAAGAGAGACATCCGTTAGCATCTCAGCTACCTAGTAGGAGAGGACCGGGTCGGCCCCGCCCACCCCGAGCAGGCGGTATGGTACCCAAAAGACTGGTGCAGGTAAGTTCTTCCGCCTGGTTCATTACTGCCAAAGTGCTGCCTTTAATGTCACGTGTCAAAATGGGACAGTGGTTCTATCTCCTGACCTGTCCTCTAGAAGATGGAGCTGAGGCGTGGCATAAGCGTTGTTAGGACCAGATTACACAAGCAGGGTCTTTAGTGCACTGTGCAGCTGGATCTTTGACCAATTGTAGGGGCTCAATGTTCTTTAAAATGTGTAATTTCCCACAAACGGTGCCCAAAAAAGCCCCAACCCATTACTACTCACTTTGCCAAGTAAAGGTATGGATTGTGCTTTGTGGATGTGGACCATGCAGATGCTTCCTTAACTCACTAAAAAGGTACAGTACCGGTAGAGGCATTGCACACTCTATGCATACACAGAAAACACAGCACATGCAGCAGTAGATCAAACTTCCCTGACATACAGGAACATAATAATGTGAGTAGTGTCATGGGAAGTCACCCCCACACAAAGAACAGCACAGTGCAAGAAGCAGCATTGAAAGCTTTACCACACACTGGACAAATACATCATGGATAACAGCAATGCAAGAGATTATAGCACACCGAGTAGGTACAGCATGGGTAGCAGAAGTGCCAGCTTCCCTCATAGGCACCCATAACTCACTGCATAGGCAGCAGTGCTGCAAAGTTCCCAAAAGTAGTTACTAAATGGGCAGGACCAGCACCAGTCTCCCTACAAATAGAATATGTACAGACATAGCATAGGCAGGGCAAGGGCAAGCTGCCCTCAAAATCCATCAGGCATATTATGATCAGGGCCAGTGGATGTTTCACTCACAAACAGGTGCAACATGTGTGGCATCACTGCAAGCTCCCCTAACAACCAACTACACGTGCACCACAGATAGGGCTATAGTGCAAGCTTCACACTCAAACAGGTCCAGGGCACAGTGAGAGTAAGCTGCTCTCACAAATGGTTCAGCATGGAAAAGTGGAAGATTTCTTCCAAAAATGTACATGGGTATGGTTAATGCAAGCCTCCCTCACAATTAGGCCCAGGTATGGAATGCAAATGGTCAGTGCATGTTTCTCCCCCCCATGCGGTACAGGTACCGCATAGAAGAAGTAACAAATGGGTATATTGACAGCATGGACATTGCCACATTAAGTTCCCTCACAAAAAGGGTGGATGTACAGCACTGTCAGGGCCAGTGCAAACATCATTCGAAACAGATGCAGCATGTGCAGGGACACTGAAAACTTCTCTCACCAAAATGTCCGACATGGGCATTGCAAGTGCTTGTCCCCTGCAAATGGGTACTGGTACAGCATTCTGGGACTAGTGCTGGTTTCAATTCCAAATATGCACAAGCACAGTGCTAAAGGGCAACTGTCTACAAGACAGCAAACCTCTCTAAATGCCCCACTCTCTTTGCCCCGCTGGTTTTGTTGTTCCCTTCTTGGTTCCCCTCTGCTCTTTTTCCCCTCCCGCACCCTTTCAGCCCACCCGCCACCCTGATTGGCTACTGTGCCGACTCTTTTTGGTCTAGCAGGCCGCTGCTCTCCGTGCTCGCCATTTCCACCTGGCTGAGTGGGTGACTGCTCCATGAAATCCTCTGCCGGTGAGACCCCTTTTGGTCCTTGGGTGTGCATTATATTTCAATTTTGTGCCCCCCTTTGCCACGCTGGTTTTGTTGTTCCCTTCCTGGTTCCCCTCCCCTCTTTTTCCCATCCCTCCCACCTCCCAGCCTCCCACCACCCTGATTGGCTACTCCATTCTATCTTACTGAACTTCCCTGGGCAACCCTCTGCCCGGCAGCCCCTCCGGCTAAGGGTCCTAGGCAAAGGGCGGCTCTTGATTGTGTCTGCAGGTGTCCACAGGGTAAGCCAGTTGCCAGCCATCACCCAACAGTGATTAGTAAGGGGCCCGGGGGTAGGGTTAGAACCTCACTTTACCCTATAAACCTGTTCCTATAGCTGACTCTCAACCTTAGGTGTGTATTTTTTCTCCTATTTTAATATTGCATTGTGAACCTAGGCCTTATTGCATCCATACAGGACTCGCATACTTAGGTGTGTTTCTCCAGTATCTATATACACTGTGATAGTAGTGTCATTCTTTGGTCGACCTCTTAGCTCAGCTCTCTTCTAGCAACTGGCTACCATTGTCTGAGTGCCTGTCGTCTTGTCCAATTGTCAACTTGTCTCGTCTCTCTCTGTCTCGGCTGCTTGCACCCCGACCTGTGTCCTTCCCTACTGTTCTCCTTAACCCTCCCTTCCTCGTCTCTCCTCTCCCTACCAACTCTATGGTGATCGTTGTCTCTCCTATCTTTTCTAACTGCTTCTCTTTGACTATCCTGCTCTCCTCACTAAATCTGGTAGGAAGAAGTTTAAAAAGGATATCCTGGTCTCCAACCCAGGCCTCCCTATCGCTGACACCTATACCAGTGCCGCCTCTAGGCAAAACTTCACGACATCCGCTTTGTCGTTCCCTTGCCGACCTATGGACTCTTCATATGGTCTCTGTGCTTTCTCCTCTTCTCCCATCAATGGTGGCACCCGGTGGGAGGCCCTTCTGGCCTCCTTCCACTCCTCTAAGGTCATCTTTAATGTTTACTTGAATGGTACCGTCTATGTCCAAGGCCCTCAAGCCAATCTTCTCCTCTTTGAAGGACGCTTCCCGTGCCTCATCAATTTCCTTCCTTCTTCTGCTGTCCCTTCTCTTCCCTCCACGGCTTCCTTGCCTCTCCCTGCTGTCTCCTCCTTGGCTACTTTGCCCTCTCTTCCTTGCTCTTCTACACCTCCGTAGGGCGTACCTCTGATTTGTGCCCCTCCCTGGAAATCTTTCAAGGACGGAAACCTTCTCCATATTGCCACTCTTAACTCTCACTCAGCTGTCAAACACTCTTCTGACATCTGCCGCCTCCTGGAGGAACTTGACCTCAACGTCCTCGGTCTCACAGATACATGGTTCATGGTCAGCTTTGTCACGAGCTTTGACATTCTCCTCCATGATGGCTACAAGATCCACTCCGTGCCCAGGTCCAACCGCGCCAGAGGGGGTGTAGCCCTGATCTTCCCCGTGTGGTTTCCTGCCTCTGTCATTCCTACACAGGCCTAATCCTCTTTCGAATGTCTCGTCTGCAGGCTCTCTCTCTCTCCTAGCCATTCCCTTACTGTGGCTACTATCTACTGGCCACCTGGTCACATCTCCTTCCTCTCTGAATGGCCGGACCTTTCCTCTTCCCTCCTGGTCTCGACCCCTCAACTGCTCCTTCTTGGAGACTTTAACATCCACCTGGATACTCCCTGTCCTTCCTCTGGACTCTTTCGTGACCTCTGCGACTCTCTCCCACTCTCTATTCTCCACTCTGGCCGACTCACTCGGCAGGGCACACTCTGGATTTTCTGAATCTGTTGGTTGTCTTCATGACCATCAGTCTGGCTTCAGAGCTGCCAGAAGCACGGAAACTGCTCTTCTGAACATCCGTGAAGACCTGCTCCCCAACCTTGATTCCACCCCCCCGTGTACTCATTTTACTTGATCTCTCTTCTGCCTTTGACATGGTCAACCACGCCATCCTGCTCAACCATCTCTATGATAACCTGGGTATCACCGGTCTGGCCCTGGCATGGCTGACTTCTTTCCTCTCTGATCGACCCTTCAAGGTCCAACTTGGGTCCTTCCTCTCCTATATCTCTATCTCTACCTGTGGTATTCCCCAGGGGTCTAACCTCTCTCCCAGGCTTTTCAACCAATACCTGGCACTTCTTGCCCACCGCATTGCCACTCTATGCCCCCACTTTCACTTCTATGGGGATGACACTCAGCTCATTTTCAGGCTACCTTCGGCCACCTCTTCTCCTTCTCTCATCTCTGACTGTCTGTCTGCTATCCAGGAGTGGTGTGCTGCCAATGATCTCTGCCTGAATGCCAGCAAGACTGAGATCCTCATTGGCACACCCGCTCCCTCCTTTCCTGTCACTCTCTGGCCGGCCTCTCTTGGCCCTCTTCCTGCTCCTACCCGCAAGGCTAAAAACCTCTGGGTCATCTTCTACTCCACACTCTCCTTCTCTCCTCACATCTCTCGTCACATATCTAAGAAGTCACACTACCAGCTGCACCTCCTCAGAGGTATTCTTCCTTTCCTCTCCTTCTGCTAGAAGCTCACTGTCTCCAGAGCTCTAGTTCTCTCTAGGCTGGACTATTGCAACAGCCTCTTTCTAAATCTGCCTGCTCTATTCTCTCCACCCTCAGCAACTCATCCAGAACAGGAGTGCGAGACTTGTCCTTGGCCTCAAGCCCAGGGATTGTATCTCTCCAGGACTGAAAGCTCTGCACTGGCTCCCAGTGGCTGTGAGGATAAAGTTCAAGACCCTCTGCATTGTCCACAAGGCCTTCTGGGGTCTGGGTCCTCAATACCTTTAACTCTCTCTTCCTAAATATCTTCCTTCTCAAGCTCTTCGCTCATCCGCCTCCAACTCCCTCAGGGTCAGTTCTTCTCCAAGCATCGAGTTGGTGGTAGATCTCTTTCCTCGGCTGGGGCCTCCCTCTGGAACAGCCTCCCTGCCCTGAAACTTGAGGAGAACCATCTCTGTTTCCGGAAGAACCTCAAAACCGCGCTCTTTGCTTCTGCTTTCTCTCCTCCACTCCCCGGCTGAATTCCAGGCTGAAACTGTACTGGTTACCTGGCCACCCTCTGATCTCGGGTCCAGGTCCACTTCCCCGCCAGTGACTCACCTGCACTGCCTCCCTGGCAACCCCCGCACTTGGGGACTGTTTTTCTGTATCCCAACAGTCGCCCACCAGCACTTGACACCTGATATCTGCACTTACCCTTGCACTTGCCACCAGCTGGCCGTACTTCTCTTATTGTTTCTCTTATTGTCTCTGTCTTCCGTCTGTTCCCCCTCCCTTGCCGTGTTGCACGGTGAAACACTAGTTTTCTCATAATTAGGTGCAAGTATAGCACAAACAGGACAAGTGCAAGCTTGCCTTACACCCTGGTATAGGTAAAGCATGTTCGCAACTGCAATCTTCTCTTACAAATGGTTATAGGTGCAGCATGGTCAGGCCATTGCAACCAAGCATCTGTACAGCATGGGCAGTGCCAGGTAAGCTCCACTCACATCATGGACAGTGCAAGTTTAACTTGCAAATAACAGTTACAGGATGGGTGTAGACTCCATACTGCCTGCCAACTTCCATGCGTTCAAACCTATCTGCATTCAGATGCTTCTCTCTCCCAATCAGTAGCTCTTATCAGAAGCTGGCTGCAGAGAAGTCCAATAACACTATGGGCCTCATTCCGAGTACGGCGCTAACCAATGGCGCTATGAACGCCTTGGTTGACGCCGTACCCGGACCGGCAGCGCCTTGGTGGATGGCGGAATTACCGCCCCATTCCAAGGTTGGCGGGGCGGTAATTCCCCATTCACCAAGGCTCTTCCCCATTCCCAAATGAGCCCCCATAGGGCTCAATGGGAATGGGGAAGATGCAAATAACGGTGACCGTTCATTACGGTCACCGTTATTGGCTTGGAGGCCCCTTTGCGCCCTCGACTTTAACACCTGCTCAAAGCAGGCGTTAAGGGCAAGGGCGCAAAGGGAACTCGGAGTATGGCGGTAAGGGATCACCGCCACCGGTCTCATTATCGGTGGCCACTATCCCTAACCGCCATACTCGGAATGAGGCCCTATGTCTCGATAATATCTCACTGTTGTTCCTACTTTTTCTGTGAGAGCGTAAGAGCAAGGTGAGAAAAATGGGACGGTAAGCACAGCTGTTGGTAGACACACAAGACTCTGTTCTCTCCTGGCTCACCTCTTACCTCTCCAATCGATCCTTCACTGTCTCCTGGGGCGGCCGCTCCTCCTCCAGCCTCCCCCTGAACTATGGTGTCCCTCAGGGTTCTGTGCTGGGACCCTTTCTTTTCTCTCTCTATACCTCCCTTCTCTCCCCAGTCATTTCTTCTTTCGGCATTTCACACCACTTCTATGCTGATGACACCCCACTCTTTCTTTCCTTCTCTTCCTTCACATCTGACCTCCACCTCACTCTTTCTTCCTGCCTCACGGCCATAAAAGTTTGGATGTCATCCCACTTTCTTTCCCTCAATACTGACAAGACTGAGGTTCTTTTCTTCCCTCCTAACACTCTCTCCCCTTCTCCCCCTCCCTTCATTCACTTTCCACCTTCCAACCTCCCCATATCTTCCCATGCCCGCAATCTCAGCCTCCACCTCGACTCCTCTCTCTCATTCTCCAACCACATCTCTCTAACCTCTCGAGCCTGTCGCCACCACCTCTATAACATCCGCAAGATCTGCTCCTCTCTCACATTCCATGCTTCCAAACTCCTAATCTCCTCCCTCATTTTCTCCCGCCTCTTCCACTGCTCCTGTCTCCTCTTTGGACTCCCTGGGCCTCATTACGAGGTTGGAGGTAACCATGGCGCTGTTAGCGCCATGGCTGCCTCCAAAACCTTACTGACTCCGCCCTGGTGAATGGAGCTATTACCGCCCCATTCGAAGGTTGGCGGGGCCGGTAATTCCCCATTCACCAGGGCCCTTCCCCATTCCCATTTGAGCCCCCACAGGGCTCAATGGGAATGGGGAAGGCGCTAATAACGGTACCGCAATTTGCGGTACCGTTATTAGCTCTGAAGTCCCTTTGCGGGTCCCGTCCTTAACGCCTGGTAAAACCAGGCATTAAGGGAGGACCCGCAAAGGGAACTCGTAGTAGGGCGGTAAGGGATTACCGGCACCGGTGCCCTTACCGGTGCCGGTAATCCATTACCGGCCACCTCGTAATGAGGCCCCTGTCTCTCACCTAATGCCCCTAAAATCCATCTACCACTCCTCTATCCATACTCTATTTCTCCTCGGCCCTCGAGACTCTATTTCTTCCTCTCTCTCTCTTCTTGACTTGCTTCCCTTTCCTCTCATACCTGAAATTTCAATTCCTCTGTCTTTTCTACAAATCTCTCCATGCCTTGGCGCCGCCCTACCTTTCCTCCCTCCTCTCATTTTACTCCTCTTCCCGCTCTCTTCGCTCAGCAAACCTCTACCTCCTCACTGTACCCCCAGCCCCATGTGCCTCCTCACGCTTCCGCTCCTTCCAACTCTTGGCCCCCCTCCACTGGAACTCGCTCCCGTTCTCCATCCGCTCCACCCCAACCTAATCATCCTTCCGCCACTCCCTGAAAGCCCATCTTCTTCACTCCCCCCCTGACTTTCCTTCCCTACCCCTCCCCTCCCCTCCTACCCTTGCCCCCCCTCCTTTCCCCCATCCTCTCCACTTCCCCTCTGACCTTAAATTAGTAACAAATACTACTCAAGGGCAATGAGGACACCAGATCACTCCCCCTTCCCCCCCTCCCTCAACCTCCCCCTACCTCAAATCCTACACCGTAACTCCCTTCACCTCCTCTACCCTCCCCTCCTTTGCCCCCCTTGTAAATAGTGCTACTCATTGTTCTAATGACCTGTTCATGTTTGTATATATGCCTCTCTCACTTTTGTACCTGTTGTTTTATTGTAAAGCGATTTGACTTAAAGCGCTATATAAATTCAATAAACATAAACATATATACACACACAAGGCCCTTTGGCGGCAAATGCACTGCAGGCAAAGAGCTATCAGCGTCCCTTATACCTACTGTGTGCACCAGTTGCTTGTTAGTTGCTCCGGCCTTGCTTTTAAGTGACCGCAATTTGGAGGATCAAACCTTTTTTTAATCAAAAGATTATCCACAATGACCTTCCAAAATGTTCAATTAGTTGAATGCATCTCACTTTCAGTTCAATATCACTAACGATGATCCACATAAAACTTGGACAGTTTGAGCGCTGTACATTTTACCCTCAACATATACATATTATTAGCCAGCATGCTTACCCTGATTTTATCACCTGCACCTAGTGGTCAAGTCCTAAAATAAAAGTGGGGGGACTCATTACCATACTCAATGGAATGTGAAGTCACCAGAAAGTAGCATATCAAGGTGAAATATGCAAATTGCATTCAATTGGCTTTGCATAACCATACAAATTGCATAGTACGAATGGCATTTGGCTTTCATCAAATCAACACACAAAAAAACCCATGGGAAGATATTTTCTTCTATTAGTGTTTGAAAAGTTTAAAAGGTATGCATGTGTTAAACTCCAAGAATCAATGCCAATGTTTTCCCTGGAACATGCAGTCCCGAAATGTGACATTTCACCTGCAGTTGTTTGTTATTTTTCATTAGGTTATATTGTATACTGGTGAAGTGCCCAACCTGTGGCTCGAAACCCCATGTCACCATAAATTCATTAATCAAAAAAAGACAGTCAGAGTTTCTCATTTTACACACAGTCTCAAACCTCTCACCTGTTCGATCGGCTCTGAGTCTTTTAGATGATTCATGCTGGGATGTAAAGGCAGCTTAAGGTTTCTTTCTTCCTCTTATCCCGTAGATGCTGGTAGAAGAGAAAAGGACGGTCCCCTTCAGCCGCCAATGTGTATCCCCTTACAGTGCAGAGAAAAGACATTGAGGCGGACTGTCAGGACCCATCACACAATCGGGGAAAAAGCCAATAAGGCAGAAAAAACCCTGAATTCAAGTTGGTCTGGTCTGAGGTAGAAGATGGACAACAACAGTCTGCACACTGTTGAATGTAGGCAAAACCCGGGGACGAGCAGAATAGCAGAGAGAGTGTGGCAAGAAAGAAGGGCCAAAGCGAACAGAAGGCAAGCAGAAGGCATGGGAGGCAAGGAAGAAAGGCAAAGCTGGAGCAGATAGGAAAATACTAGCGTTTCACCCCAAAGATGGTATCCAAAGGGTTGCAATGCAGCAGGCCAGTGCTCGCTTTGTGAGGAAGTGAAAGAGCCGGCTGCCATCTTGGAGAAAGATGAGACCGCCACCCATACCAGTGAAAGGTAATGTGGCGGGCTAACGGGTCGTGTTCCTCCACTTGTACCACAGCAGCTACAGCGTTGATGTGACAATATGACCCCTCCTCCTCCGCTCTGGTCCTGGTTCCCAGGGATGTCAAAGATGAAACTGTTTGAGAAGAACAGGCGCATAGATATGTGATGCTGGTTCCCAAGTCCGCTCTTGAGGAGAATATCCCTTCCAGTGGACCAAGTATTGTAGGGCTCCTCAGTAGTATTGTGAATCACACAGACGAGCAACCTCATATTCTTCCATTTCCAGGGAGACAGAACTACATTTAGAAGTCAGTGGTAAGGGCCTGCTGAAGGGATCAGGAAGGTACGTTTTCAGAAAAGATGAGTAAAACACAGGGTGAGTGTGCTTCCAAGAATGGGGCAAACGCAATT
Organism: Ambystoma mexicanum; assembly: GCF_040938575.1. Classification (NCBI taxonomy): domain Eukaryota; kingdom Metazoa; phylum Chordata; class Amphibia; order Caudata; family Ambystomatidae; genus Ambystoma; species Ambystoma mexicanum. Next base: position 838,593,346 of record NC_090923.1, read on the forward strand.
TAAAGGCTACTGGATTGATCTTGGCAGTGATGAGAAAGGGCCCCAGATATCTAGGGGATAGCTTGGGCGGTCGGATCTAACTGGGCAAGTATCTTGTGGATGACAATAAAAAGTCTCTCCTCGATGCCTGTCTGAGTATGTCTTGTATCTTTCTTTGGCTTTCTGAAGACATTCCTTAGCAGTCTTATGGTTATCTGCAATCTGGTGTAACAAGGTGTTTAAGGAGAGAAGGTGGTTGGTAACTGATACCACTGATGGGGGCAATGTCCTGGGTTGGATTCCAGACAAACAAAAGACGGGACTCATTTTAGTGGCTGAGTGTAAGTGCGTCAGCCACCACGTTAAGGCTACCAGGTAGATACGTGATGGCAAAATCATATTGGGAAAAGAAATACACCCATTGTGCTTGTCTACTGTTGGTACATTCGATCTGTTGAAGAACCCGTACATTTTTATGGTGTATTCGGACCTCAAAGGGTGTGCTGCCCCCAACAATAGCAGCTTGAATTGCTAGTAGCTCCTTCTCTATCACAGAGTAATTTCTTTCACTTGATGTTAACGTCCAAGAATAGTATCCAACTGCATGTTCCTCAAGGTCCTTCCCTTCTTGTTTAAGCACGGCTCCAATAGCGTCGTCAGATGCATCTGTTTCAACTATGACTGGTCTTGTTTGATCTGGCTGGATAAGCACTGGAGCAGTACAAAAAGCCGACCGGAGGGATTGAAAAGCCTCTTCCTCTGTGTTACTCCAGATTAATGGTACGTCCTTCTTCAAAAGATAAGTGATAGGCAAAACAACTGCGGAAAAGTTGTTCATGAAATGCTGGTAGAAATTTGTCACCTAGGAATCTTTGTATGTCCTTCACTGATCTGGGTGTAGGCCAGGTATTTGTTGCGGATACCTTGCATGGATCCATCTGTATCCCATGGTCTGTTAAAATAAACCCCAAATAGGGAACAGACTGTACTTCCAAGAGGCATTTCGCAGGCTTAACCATGAGCTGATTCTCTTGGAGTCTTTGCAGTACCTCAAATAGATGTAGCTAATGGGCTTCGGAAGATTTAGAAAACACAAGTATATTGTCTAGATAGACAATGATGTGATCCAAGAGTACATCAGAGAACATACCATCCATGAATCTTTGGAACATATCGGGGGCATTCACCAATCCAAAGAGCATGGGCTGAAATTCAAAATGTCCATAGGGAGTTCGGAAAGCAGTCTTCCACTGGTCTCCCTCCTTGACTCATAGAAGCTGATACGCTCCCCTTAGATACAGTTTTGTTAATATGGTAGAGTCATGGACGGCCTCCAGGATGTCAATTTTCAGGGGCATGGGATATCGATCTTTGATGGTTACCCGGTTTAGCCATCCGTAATCTATGCATGACCTTAAATTGCTGGTGTACTTCTTTGGGCTCAAAAATAGAGAAGCACCAGCCGGTGACCTGGATTCCCGTACAAGACCATTGATGAGGTTATCGTCCGGGTACCTGTGTAGTGCTTCCTTTTCCGAGCACGAAAGAGAATACACTCTGCCAAATGGCACAACCGCGTTCGGAATTATCTCAATGGCACAGTCCTCCACACGATGGGGAGGTAACTCCCTAGGTAGGCGATCCTTAAATACCTTGGAGTATGTGTAATATCTTTGAGGTACTATGATCACTTCCTGAATGGCTGGAGGTATATATACGGGTACTTCCTGATAACAATGCTGAGAAAAGAAATCCGAATTGTGAACCAGACTACATTATTTGTCCAATTAATTGCGGGTAGTGTTTACGAAGCCAGGGAATACCAAGGATAAGAGGAAAGTGGGCAGCTCTTATAATGTCAAAGGAGACTTGTCCCTGATGGTCTTTGACACTCATTTTAAGTTCCTTGGTCCTCTTGGTGATAGGACCAAAGCTTAATCGTCGACCATCAACCTCTTCCACTGGCTGATTGCTTGATCTTTTTTCCAATATTATCTGATGTTGCTCCGCCCATTGAATGTCCAAGAACATCCCAGCTGCTCCACAGTCTAGCAGCACCAGTGTTTCAATGGATAGCCCTGTAGTGTCCATCAGGTGAACCCGCAGAACCATATGTCAGTTATCGGTTTCCTCCTCAGATCTAGACGTTCTTATGGAGGGACTCTTTGATACTCCCCAAACCACCTTCCCTTCTAGGTTCGGGGTCCGAAGTTTCCTGGCTTCCTCTGGGAACCCTCAAGTCACTCCCGAAGGAGGTGGCTATGACAACCAAAGAACAAACATAATCCAATTTCTCTTCTCCTTTGTCTTACTGTAGCAGTTAAAGGACCACGAGTGGTTCCGATCTGCATAGGTTCCTCAGCAGGTGGTGGTTCTTTCATGGTAGGGACAGTAGCTTGTTGCGGCATAAGAGTCTTTCTCCTTTCATCCTTTTGTTTGTGCTGCCTGAACTCAATCTGAAGGACCAAGGAGATCAGCTCGGCCAGAGTAGCCGAACGGGCAGTATGGGCCAATTCATCTTTTATATCTTCTGACATGCCTCTTCTGAACATTGTAAACTGAGCTGTTAAAGGCCAAACTGCCTCAGCCGCAAGCTTCTTGAATCTTAAGACATAAAGGAGTACATCCTGATTACCTTGCATAATAGACAAAAAGGATTCTTAGGTATTGTAAGTAAGCTCCTGTCTTTCAAACATGACTTTTAACCCATTCACAAAAGCTGCATAGGAAGCTACTATGGGACTGGCTGCTATGACTAGCAGTGTGGCCCATGCCAATGCACTTCTGGTCATGTTGGACACCATGTAACCGATATTGGCGTTGTCGGATGCAACAGACGTCTCACGGAAAAGGAAGTGTACAGTGCAAGCATCCAAAATTTATTTCAAGAGCTTAGGGGATCCATCAAACTTCCTACAAGTCAACCCCCCAAATGGGGCATTGGTAAATAAAGTGCCTTTTGCTGTTATCATGTGCCTGAATGTTGCATTCTATGTTTTTACATTTTGAACCTCTGTAGATAATGCCAGGAGTTCCTGGAATAGCTCCATCTCCAGCGGTTCTGTTGGACATTGCAATCTCTCAAACCTCTCACTAGTTTGATCAGTGCCGAGTCCTTTAGATGATTCCTGCAGGGATGCAAAGGCAGCCTTAGGTTTCTTCTTCTTATCCCGTAGACGCTGCTAGAAGAGAAAAGGGCGGTCCTTTCCAGTCGCCACCGTTTATCCCCTTAGAGTTCAGAGAAAGGACACTGAAGCGAACCTTGAGGACTCGTCCCACAATCGGGGAAAAAGCCAATAAGGCAGAAAAAACCCTGACTTCAAGTTGGTATGGTCTCAAGTAGAAGATGGACACCAACAGTCTGCACACTGTTGACAGTAGGCGAAACTCAGGGACGAGTAGAAAAGCTGAGAGAGTCTAGCAAAAAAAGAAGGGCCAAAGCGAACAGGAGGCAAGCAGTAGGCAAGGAAGGAAGGCAAGGCTGGGACGGATAGAAAAATACTAGCGTCTCACCCCAAAGAGGGTTGCAACGCAGTGGGCCACCACTCGCATTGTGAGGATTTACCAGAGCCGGTTGCATCTTGGTGAAAGACTAGATCACCACCTGTACCAGTGAAAGGTAACGTGGTGGGTTAATGGGTCATCTTCCTCCACTTACACATGGCCTCTAAAATCCCCCGGGCGATGGTGGGTGCCCTGTGGAAAAAGTGGGCGGATGCCATCCACCCAGGTGTCCTCTCGGCTTGAGTCCTGCCTGCAGTAGAGAAACAAACACTGGCATACATATGCAATCACTGATCACTGTGGTTCAACATTCCTTGGAAAGTTAGACAATTGCAAATGAATTGTGCAGGTTTTGTTTGGTACCTTTCAAAGAAATTCTATATAACGCAGCTATGAATTCTCTTACATACAAAATATGGCAACAAGTACTGTGTGCATGCCCAAAATAAAGTTTATTTATTCATGAAGAAGTTTTAAAGCTGCATGAACATACTTCAGCTTGAGAGCAGATGCTGCAACAAATCCATCATTGAGCCAGTACTGTCAGGTTGTTCACGCTAATAAAAATGTTTAGGAGAAAATGCCCTCAAAACACTTTGATTTATTTGCGGATTGTGAGGAAAAAGCCATTTCACTCCTTGTTGCTGAACTTGCTTAATTACCCCTACTAACACCCTATACAACTCCTGCTCCTACCCGTAAGGTGTCTGCTTTGGCTGGCCGATGCTGTTCTTCCAGAAGTTCCCAGAAAGATCTACCATGGCTCTGACCTGACTGGGGTAATAGGCATGGTTCCAACAATGTGGTTTTAACAAGACTTCTTCCTGCTACTCCTCCATGTTTTTACTTTTGAACCTGATCATGTTATGTTAAGGTCACTTGTATAGCGCACAGTCGCCCGGAGGCATCATGGCGCTGGAGAGACAAGTAACTAACACCTAAACAGCAAGTCAGCCAATCAATCGCAATAATTAAAATAGATATGTTTTAAGGTTTTCCTAAACATCCAGTGATTTGGCATTTGTTTCATAGCAATGGGGAGATCATTCCACAGCAGAGCCGCAGCAATGGAAAATGCCCGACCCCCAACACGAGCTTGGCGGAAAGAGGGCACGCAGAGCAAGCCAGCTGTTTTTGAGCGCAGGGAACACTTAGGAAGATAGCGCACAAACTTAGTTCATAGATACTCCACTCCCTGATCGTGCAGAGCCCGATGGACAATACATAATGCTTTAAAGAGTATATACGCGGAGCCACTGGGAGCCAGTGGAGGGAGCCCAAAACTGGGGAAATATGGGCCCCATACGGTGACCCCATCGCAACCTGAGGTGCCAGATTTTGAAAACGTTGAAGACGGTAAATTACACCCTTGGGCTGTGCCAGGTAAAGATAGTTGCAATAATCCAGCCTACTCAGTACCATGGCAGCCACAACCGGCGGGCGTAGCGCTACTGGTATGAGGTAGCGCTCCCTTTTTAGAATTTTCAGCTGGAAATGCCTAGCCTGACAAACGGCCGAGACTTGGGCATCCGTGGATATATTGGCAGACATGATCACACCCAAATTCTTCACCTTAACCGAGGGCACCGGGAGAGAACCCACGGAGGATGGCCAAAATGAAGCAATCCAAAGTGAGGAGTTAGGGGGAAAGCCCACCACCAACACCAACATGTGGCATGCAGCCCAAAAACAGGTGTCAGTACAAACAGCCCTGCTTTCGCTGCCAAGTCAGTAAATCCTAGACCTGCGAGCATTGTGGTTTACAGAAGGGTATCATGGAGCCAATTTAGCACTGATTGGTTTACTTCTATTTTGTAATTCATAATAAGAAGGAAAACCCTGCTGTTTGGTGCCCCCGGATGGCCAGTACTCTAAGCAGCCACCCAGTTTACCTAGTGCTTGCACTGGCCCTGCGAACAACCTAGAACGTAACATTATTACTTCTCCAGTAAAGTCATTTGTTCACATGGGAACTGCTTCCACAGGGCGCCTGTGTTGCCTCAAAGCAAGAAAAGATATGTATCCTGCTAAGAGAATACCCAGAAGTAACAGACGATTCAGCAAAATACAATCAGAGTGTAGAGGTGGGTGAGCTTGGCGGGACACACACTGGCATGATCCAAGTAGGTGGCATAACCTTGGTTCAAGATCCAATCCACTGCCTGGCAAAGACAGAAGCCTAGTGCTGTATCTTCTTGCGGTTACTGCCCCACAATATATGCATATATATATTCAGTAAAAACAATTTGTTAAAGGGACATTTTGGTTAAGTTGGACTACTAAAAATCTATGAAATTCAGTGAAAAGAACTTTGTTAAAGGGACGTTATGGCTCCAAGTAAAACCGAAAAATTCCTGAAATTCGCCAGTTATGTTAAGATAAGCAACCATAGCTTGCTCCACCACAGTGCACTGCTAAGACTAACACCCAGGACATCACTGATGACATCACATGTGCATTTCCTTTTTATGGAACGTCTGTACAAGGGATTCTTATTGTAATGTTAATAAAAAAGTGCTAAGGATTATTGGAATAAATATCATGAGGTACGTAGTGCATTAAGTAATACATTGATACAAATACCATTCTATTATCAGGTTCTTTCCAGTATACTAAGCTAGTCGTGTAGAAATATAGGCTTTGTGTGCAACATACATGATGGAGGTACAATATTAATAATCTTGCCATGTTGAATAGTAAAATGATAAATGTTTTCTTATTACAGTTTTGCCTACTGTGAAACATGTAATAAGTAGCTAATAAAAACCACTTTCTACATAATTGCATTATTGGAAACAAAACACAAACACACAACACATACAAATATGAGCATATACAGGGAAAATTAAGTGAACAAAAAAACAGCAGTATTACCAGCCAATCTTCATACCCTAACTGATTATCTTCATGCACATAAGTGATTGCTCTGCTTCACAGCTACTACTTCCCTATGTATAACTATCATATAATGTGACTGGACCCTAAGGAAAGTAGTGTGAATACAATGTATACAAATATGAGCATATCCAGGGAAAGTAAACTAATACAAAAAAGCAGAACTATAAGAATGTCTTCATAACCTTACTGATCATCTTCATACATACAAAGCATTGCTGTCTTCCAAATCTGTTTTCCCCTATGCATATGTTTCATATGCTGTGAGTGAACCCCAAGTGAATTACTGTAAGAACATATTTAAAGTATAAGTCTACAAATATAGTACTTTTTGAATTTTTAGTTCCTGGCCTAGATATGTCAGTAAAGGAAAAAAGAGGGAGCCACACATGTGATGTCATCAGTGATGCCATTAATGACATTTGTGATGTCATCTTTGATGTACTGGGTGTTAGTCCTAGCAGTGCACAGTGGTGGCGCAAGTTATGGTTGCTTAGCTTACCATAACTGGAGAATTTCAGGGTTATTTCGGTTTTACTTGGAACCATAACGTCCCTCTAACAAAGTTTTTTTTACTGAATTTCATAGGTTTTTAGTAGCACTACCTAATTATAACACATTAACACATTTTTTTCACTGAATATACATATAGATAATATAAATTTTATAAATGTTTACTAGGATTGCCTTAGTTTATATACATATAACATAGAAGATACTGAACCTCCTGCCCCACGCTATTCACTTTAGATGTCCGCGGACTATGCGCATGTCCGCGACGGACTCGGCCAACGTCAATAATATCCAAAAATTCAGGGGGTATCTTACATTGTTTTATCATGCAATAGAAACACTGACCAAGTTCAAAGAGCAGCATATTAATAAATTACATTCAATAATAAATACGAAGTGGAAACTGTATATGTAAGACATCAACTGTCCATTTAAATAGCATATGAACCAGAATGGAAGATACCAAAACAAAATAAATATGCTTCCAACATAATTACCTCACAGAAACTGCACAGCAAAAGGCAACAGTAGACCTACACAGCAGTAACAGCAAAACTTACCAAGAAGCTAGTAAGTACACTACATTTCTTTTTTATATTTATAAACCTTCTGTATTAGGTACACTAAAACTAATATTTATTTTTTTTACACAGAAATGTCCAGTACTTTGTAATGGCTGGAAGAAAATTTCCCACGGGATGAAATGAGTGAAGACAGTGATACTAATGGTAGACACAACATTTCTCTATATAAGCCAATTAATAACCATTACTTTATGTGTACTTAGCACATTTTTTAACAGACCATACAGAAACAAAAAATAATATACCAAGAGAGACATTAGAAAATACTCTGCAGCGAATGGAACTAAAAATGGATATGTTAATGAAAAATATCATTCTTATAAAACACTTTGTGGAGGACCACATAAAAGAAAACATTAAATAGCACTGTCCCACATGTACCTGTTACCCCTCTCCATGTCCCAGCCAACTATCTCCAAAACCTCCCCATCAAGAAAAGCGTAACGATGAGGCTTCCATCCCTCCCTCTCCTGCCATCCATCATGTACAAACCCCTAATTCCCCTGTATTTGTTTCAGTTTTTGCTTCCCCCTCTCTTTTGTAATTTTATACTTTTATACAATTATAAAATAAGTGTGTTGTTAGTATATTCCTCTGTGTCTTATTTTTTTTAAAAGGCAGTTAGGTTGTCCGCGGACAGCGCCGGTGTCCGGAATGTCTGCAATTAACCAAAATGGGGGTGTCCTAAGGACACTATACCTGTTTGCACTGTTCGCAATCAAAATGGAGGTGTCCTTAGAACACAGAAGATGCCCGCCTGTCCGCAATTAACTAAAACAGGGGTGTCCTAAGAACACTATACCTGTTTGCACTGTCCGTGGGCAAAATGGTGGTGTCCGCAGAACACTAAAGCCATCCGCATGTCCGTAACTATGCAAATTAAGGTGTCCTAAGAACATTCTTCCCGTTCGCATTGTCCGCAACCAGAATGAATATGTCCATAGAACACATAGCACGTCTGCCTGTCCGCAAATGTGTGACACACTTTTATTTTGTTCGGGGACCTGAACTCTGTCTGTAGGACACTTGCGCGCATGCGTGTCACACTCTTAGGTCCTACGAACATCGCACCTGTCTGCCGCGCGTGTGTCGCACTTTTAATTAGTTCGGGGACAAGAAGACTGTTCGTAGAACACTCGCACGCATGCACTCAACCGACCCCGCGCATTTGGTGTCCTACGGACAGCCGTCCCATTCGCGAACATGTCCGTGGCGTCATCATGCAACCGCACCCACGCTGAGCGTAAGTCCTTGTTCGTGAACACGGTCCGGGCCCCCGAACATTTAAAAAGTGCTTTTTTTGACCAATACAAATAATTTTCCTGTAAAAGCTCACCCTTGCACATGTCCCAGACAATGTCCCTGGCGATCTACATACTTTTTGGAACTTTTTGAGCTCTTTCTTGGTGTTTGACCTGTTCGCGGACAGTGTGGGAGTCCGCAATGCGTGCACCTGCACCCCTGTAAAAGGCCACACCCCAGAGCTGCTCTTGGACTTCCAGGAGAGACACTACTCCACACTGCTGGATTGCTCCTTTGTGTTCCTCAAGTCCTGAGTTCTTGCTGGTTCCTAAGAACTTTGAAGATGCCATCCATGGCTGTTCCTGCTGCAGTTGTTTCTCGCTCAGCACCACCCCACCCCCTCCACCACCACCAACTCCCCAAGGGCCTGCAGAGGGGAACAGGTGTGAGGATGCAGAGGAGAGTGATGAAGAGGATGAGGTAGTGGAAGTCCCTACTACTAGCACTCATTGTGAATCTTGAGTGTGGAGGTTATTTGCCACCCTTGATGGAGTACCAAAAGCACGTGCAAACAAGGTGCGCTGCACAAATTGCAAGATGGTGCTGAGTCGTAGCAAGCCTGATTCGTATAGCTATGGTACTACATAAATGAGGCAACACCTAAGGTCGTTCCACGGTGGGGCTATTTGTAAGGTTGTACCTTGCGATAAACGTAGTAGGTTGAGTTCCCATGCAGCATCCTCCGTTTCCGCTCCTGCCACCACAAGAGACACTGCTGTGGGACAGCACATCCCTCCAACTGCCTCACAGGCCATACGTGATGTTGTTCACCCTTACCTTTCGAGGGTCACAGTATTGTGCATGTACTGCGATGCAGTACTCTGCAAGGGGGAGACCCTTCGAAGTGCTTTCGAGGCTGCGGTCAAGGAACATGAAAAGGACTGCTACCTACCTGAATAAGGCCTACCCTACATCTTCCTCTCTCCACCTGCCCTTTCATATCCCTGCTGTTGGTGTCCCTTCCTTACCCTCCTTTCCCCTCCTTTCCTTGTGTGTCGTGTTTAAAAAAACCCAAAAAATATAAAACAAAAATCTAAAAAAAATAAAGGCTCTTTTCAGAGCCGCCTTTCACAGTTCAAAAATAGAAGTGTTAATGAAATGCTGCAGAGCTCTGTGCATTTTTAAATGTCTGTGGACTGTCTGCAGACTTTTAACATTTTTGGGGTGCTGTCCTATCAGAACCATTGCACGTTTCTCCAGGAGGAAGTGGTGGCTCTGAAAAGAGCCTTTTTGTGTTTCAAAAACTTCAAATGGTCAACACCTACTGCAAAATGGATTGCTGCAATTCCAAAAAAGGTCGCAATGCATTTTGTATATTTCGGAGAAAAATCTGATTACCGGCATAAGTAAGATGTACCCCATCTCTGCGAAAAATGTGTGTAATACGAAACATAATGTTTTCATTGTGAAAAGAGGACATACAAACATCTCTCAAAAAGGCACAGACAGCCTTGTTAACATTGCGCCTTGCTTTCTCCATTTGTGGACCAAATGAAAAAGAACGCAGCCACATTTGTCTCTGCGCAATACGGGAAACAATTACTAGTTTGGATACATATCCATGACTTTGCCAAGTCCTTCTTTCATTGCAAATTGCAAAGAGATACCAGACACATGTCCTAAACTGTTCCCTCCACAATGAATAATAATAATGTCTGGATGACGCTGTGTCACCAAAGTAGCACAGAGAGGTACCAAATCCAGCCACTTCATTCCACACACTCCATGCCAGTGCACTTCCACATGAGGGTATCCAAGATGTGCAGCTACTCCACAGCGATCTGCATGCACCTCCAACCAATTTATCCACAAATCTCCCAAAATCCAAACAATCTGCTTTCTGAAACACACAGCCATAGCTATGTGCTCTCCTCTCAGGAAAAAAGACTTTCTGACAAACTCTCTCCTTACACATCACACCCAGTAAACTTTATTGACCAATCCTTTGCTCTGCTAAGTCTCATTTGCATACCTCTCAGCCTCAAAATCCCTGTATGTAATACGCGCTGTCCGCAGACAAATTGAAAAAATCTGAGAGTGGGGAATGAAAATTTAAATAGTGCACCCCATTTCCCCTTTGAGGTTGGCTCTGAAAATAGCCTTTTTTTTGTTTTTTTTGAAGATGCTTCAGAAACACCTTTTATTTTGTCTTTTTTTGGCTGGGTTTTTTCTCATTTTCCTCCAAATATCGTCACATTAGCTTCTCCAAAGCAATCCTTATATTCCAAAACAGCATGGCATTTCCCATGAAAGATAAAGAAATACCATCTGCTTTAAAGTAAACAAAATTACCAGATTCAATATTGTCATTATTGCAAAAGAACTTCCCAGCTCTAATCATAAAAGCAAACATGCCTAGGTTAATTAAACACCAAGCAACATTTTGCTGAGGACAAAAAATAGAACTATTGTCCCATACTGCCCTAGGTAACAAAGTAGAAAAAATAACCTTGGCAATCGGAAGGACTTTCATGACTGCCTGAACCAAGTTTTGCAGATCTTGCAACAAAGTAGGGGCACTGACATAGCCTAAAGGCACAGCACCACAGTGCGGGACAACTACATCTGGACTATTGAACCTAGCCATATCCTGACAAACTTCCAAAATTGCCTGCAAATTAAAACCATGCACAGTACTCCACACCACCTCTACTCCTTTTACATCAAAATTCTTTGCCACATTCCTACATTTAGAATACTGCTCCAAACTATCAAGAAACATATCTCTGAGCACCAACACCCTGACTTTCTCTACCTCTGCCATCCACTACACACAGCCTCTTTCAGTACAAACCACAACCTCAACACCTGATGGGCTGATCCCTACAGTCCTATAGTATGCCAGATGTTGAGAAGTCCCGTATGTGGCACGCCCTGTCCGCGGACAGCTGCGGTGTCCGTGGAGCGTGTAACAATGGGGCAGCCCTTCTACCCTTTCCACTTCACTCTCTGCACCATTGCCTCATTGGCTACTGTTAAGCAGTCACACAACCATCCACCAATCACATGCAAGAACGCTACATCTAACTCCATCATGACAGATCAGCACTTTAGATGTGCTATTTATCACTCTCAGTACAATTGAGCTGTGACTGCAAAGGACCTACAGCAACGACTACTCTTAAACTCCCCAAGATTTCTACTTGCAGATTCATGCACATCCACATGCATGAACACAAACTACAGGTATGAATACTTTCTGCACAGTACATGTACAGCTCTTGTATGAATGCATATAAACAGAGTACCCTGAATAACCTGTAAATTCAACTTACTGTCATTTCTCCCATCTGCTATGATCATGTGTCACTTGCAAACCGGTCTGCTCTTCAAATTTTTGTTTACACACACAGCTATCTAAAAAAGTGTCATTTCATATTAAAAGATGAGAGAAATAACAGTATAATTGTGAAAAAAGGCTCTGTAGCGTGTTATAAAATGACACACAGCCAGGATGAGTGCATGCATCTTTACTCATACACACAGATAGACAATATCATTACAAAGGCTCCCAGCTGAAACAACACCACTGCCTCTACATCACATCCTTCTGCTTTACTTCCCACACCTTCACAAATGCATACATTGCATAATTTTCTGTACAGTTCCTGCCATTTACCCTGTAAAAATAGGAAAAAAAGCATATTGATTATTTCTTCTATCACCTAACATTCAATATCACAGCCTTAAGAAGCCAAGTGTGCTCTGTACAATTACTATTATACTCATTTGTAAAGCATGTTCAACTAACAGATTCTAAGTAAAATATCCAGGATGCACATAGGGAAAGGAAAGTGGATATACATACAATGCTTAGTTATCAGAAAACACTTAATACTGCAAAAACAAAAAAAATCAATGTCTACATTAACAACAGTGCTATAAACACACATATTTACTAACATCTTTCTTTTACAATTACAGTGAAAAGCACTCTCCTGAAAAGCAGCAGCGTCTGAAGTACGAACAAGAATTTAGATGAAACCTACTCTTTCCATACAAAAAGTAAGTGCAATACTACCATAAGGTTTTAACTGTTACTCAAACACACTAGATTTCTAGTATTGTAGAACAAACAAGTGTATTCACCCTGGACCATTAGATTTAGTATTAGTGCTTCCCCTCACCAGCTGCATACTTTGTATTGTCATCTGAACCCCAGTATAGTAACACATAAATACAAGAATAGCCTTCCCAACTTGATGTAGCTTCCCAATGTACAATCACACACCTCCATATACATCCTTACCATCATACTCAGACACTCATGCACAAAGGACACATACACTGCACAACAGCCCAACCCACACTTTCTTTGTTCTCTAACAAACCCCAAAGAATGCCTACCAAAAAGCAACTCCATAGAAAGCAACGCAGAAGTAGAGCAAATCCAAAATAAAAGTGTCCAAAATAAGCATCCATCTCTAGCAGAATGTGTACAAAAAGTTCAAACAAAACAGCTAATACAGTCATTAAGCAAAACAAAACAAGTTTCCAGTACAGAAACTTTGCCTCCTCTTTCAAAATGTAAAACGAAACAGAAAGTGATTAACAAACAACACTTCGGCTACCACTATTGCTAACACTGCACCTATAAATCTTGATGTAGTGCCAAGTAACCATACCAAAAATAAAATATTTACAAAAAATGTTCCGCCACAGAGTCCTTCAGAACCTTATAAAAACAGGAGAGAAATCATGCACAACCCATAAAACCTACCGTATAAAATTAATCCTAGAAGCTCTCATAGACAGTGCAATCCTTCTCAAAAGGAAGTTATTTATTTTAGTTTTGAACAGAATGAAACCACTAACAAAACTAACTACTAAACTACAAAAAAGACTTCTCAATAAATGGAATATCAACAAAAATAGCTTCTTAAACATCTGTGGAGGTGAATGGAGTCACACCACAAACACAGAACCATATTTTAATGAAGAAGCATACAAACAAAAACAAACAAACCCAATTGTCATACATAGCAGTGGACAAGGGTATGAAAAATGTAATAATACCATTATGGAACAAGAAACGCTGCTCACAAAAATATCCCCAGAAAATTCAGTATCACCTCTCCATTCCACTGAACCAAAACGTCCAGTCTATAAATGGCCGTGCACATCAATGTGTAACATTGCCAAAAAATCTTTCAAATCTTTACGCCAGTTCCTCAATCAGTATGTAAAAAGCAAAGAAAATTCAAAATGAAACTACTACAAAATATGGATGCCTGAAGGACATTCATTAGCCTGCATTTCAGGACCTATTTGCAAAAGCACCTTCCATCATATCAAAATGATATCAACACATCATTCAACCATAAGAAATCTGGTACATAAACTCTACTATGCTAAATGTCCTGCTTTAGCACTAGCCAATTTAAATAACAATCTTCTACATGGTACAGCCAAAGAACTACTCGAAGAAATAGAGCATATCCAGAGAAAATATTTTGGAAGTGAAAGCCACTTACAAAATGCAATAGCTTTACAACAAACTAGCAACTACTGTACAAATAGCAACCTTCTATTACACACATATAAAAAAGAAATACTAAAGTTTAAAAGTACATCCGCTGAAGTACCAAACCATGTGTGTGTGTTGCCTCAGGACTTTTTATAAAAGTAGCACAAAAACTGTAGACATAACGTACAAAATAGAAGACAAACAAGATTCCAAATGGTTCCAATTAGCTCTCTACCTTACAGCAGAAAACAAAATTATTGACCCCTTAATACTTTACAATTACTGCACTGCAAATCTTGACAACAACCAAACACCTTCACGTGCTAGCACAAATAACTTGGAATTATTCCCACTACCAAAACCCCTGCAACAACTAAATGTATATGAGAGCATCATAATTCAAACAGTGCACCCATTTCAAGCAATAATATGCCTTCAATCAAAAACAGCTAAATTATCTCCCTCTGAATTAGTGAAAGGCATTTGTGGCAAAGTAGTGTATTTACCATTACATCTCAAAGAAAATGAATCCAATATTTTGTGGCTACAGAATCCAATATTTTAGACCATTATACAATTCATCCATTACACTCTAAAGACACCATAGATGATGCACTCAAAATGTACCAAATGCGACAAGCCAAAGGATCTCCAATCAGCATATGGGAAAAAAGTATAGAAGGACATGCCTTTCCTGTACTCTTTCCTACTGGAAAAGGAGGAAGGTACGATGATAGACCCACACAAATAACAGCATCATATTATCGCTCTTTACGAATGTATTCTGACGACCCCATATTCAGACAAAATGTGGAATACATATTCCACCTTCTTTTTGAAAGTGAACTAGCAACTCTATGCTACGCTTTTGCATACACATTAAAATCAGGTACCGATTTTCAAAAAAAAGTCAGCTACGCAATTACTACAAAAAATGGAAGAAAAAGATGAGGTTTTACAGTCAAGTATTACAAATCTTTTAGCAAACATCTGTGGTACAAAAGAATACTGGTTCCAACGTCACGGAGATGTACGCTATATAATAAGAAACCTTGGCCCACCCACTTGGTTTGCTACATTAAGTTGTGCAGAATATGCATGGGAAGATTTACACGACTTCCTATGCACAGCAAACAAAAACAAAACAAACATAGATATAAAAACACCAGGAGAACTCTGCTCTCTAGATCCTGTAAATGTATCAAGATATTTCCATTATCGCTTCATTGCTAGGCTACACTGTATTTGTAATAAAACTGTTCCTCCCCTCGGAGAAGTACAACACTTCTTTTGGAGAAAAGAATACCAAGCCAGAGGAGCACCACATATCTACATGCTTTTATGGATTAAAGATGCTCCTAAATTTGGCCACGACAGGGATGCCACTGTTTTGCAGTTTATCCAAAAATATCTCACTTGTGGCATTCCTTCACAAACAGCACGTAATGACCTTCATGCACAAATTTACAATTTCAAAGACACAAATGTGGGAAATATTGTTGTCACAAATATAAAAACAAAGGAAAATACTATACCAAATCCTGCATTGGTTTCCCTAGACCAGTTACAAAGACAGGTCAAGTAAACAACTTCATGTCTTCAGTTAGACATAGTGTCAAAGGTAAATCACCTAAAACACATATTACATAAAAAGAACAGAAGAATCAAAATATATCAATGATTACAATGCAATCATTGCCGTCCTATGGAATGCAAACATAGATGTGCAGTACATTGCAGACAATGTACTTGATCGCTGCGGCTAGACTCTGGAACACCCTCCCGCCGGCACTAAGAAATGCTTCCAATCATCTTAGTTTTAGAAGAACCTTAAAGACCTTTTTGTTCTAGCACCTTTGTGCCTAGCCTTCCCCTGTTTGGTTCAGCTCTCCGTCTCAGCGCCATGATGCCTTTGGGCGACCGTGCGCTTTATAAGTTCAAATAACAGAACATAACAATACCACTGCAGTTGCACGATATGTCACAGCCTACTTAACCAAAGCAGAAAAAACAGAGCTTCAAGACCTCTGGGATGACATATCATCTGACAAAACACTGTCACAGAAATTGTACAGTTTAGGCATAAAAATGCTCTCTCATAGAGAATGTGGCTGCTATGAAGCTGCAGACCGTTTAACTGGTACTGCCTTGTATGGAAAATCTGAAAACATTGTATGGCTAAGTCTTGGTCCTGCTAAATGTAGAAAAAGAGTTCTCAGATCATATGAGGACATAGAAACAATAGCCAAAAATGATCCCAACAGCGAAGACATTTTGAAAAACAATTTACTAGACACATAGTACCCAAACAGGAGTACCACTTTAGAAACCATTTGTCTCTACCACGTAGCCCAAAACTTCACATACAAAAATAATATAAAACCAGATGAAAAGAAAGGTAGAAACAGAGTGGCAAATTGTGAAGGCAGCTTAGTGAAACTTACCAAACAAAGCTAATAAATCATATCAAATTGTCATTAAAAACTCCTCAACATAAAGAACTCAATTACATGTATCTGCTACAACTTTTTAAACCATGGAGAAAAGAAGAAGAGTTACTAGATACCTATGACTCCTATAAAGACGCTTTCAAAGAAAATGAAAGTACTATAACAAATGTAAACTTCATACAGTACAAAACAATGTTGCACAATGAACAGCAACACGAAGAAGAACTCCAGGCCCAACTAGATGTGGACACTCCCGACAGTAGTCAACCTTCTGTAACAGGAAGCCAAGAACCACTTGGACAGCCACTAATAGCAAATGAGGCAGAATTAGCCATTACAGAAGTAGAAAACACCATGTGTCAATATGAACAATCTACAGAAGACTCTGTTGTACTATAATTACGACTGAACAATGAGCAGCGTAGCATTTTCCAAGAAATAACAAAACAAATTGAACCTGGTGTGCAACATGAAAATAAAAACTGTATCTGCCAAGACTACAAACCTGTACTGCTATACGTCAGTGGTCAAGCTGGTTCGGGCAAAACATTCTTAATCAAAATCATTAGCAAGTTCCTCCAACAATTGACAAACAACAAACTGTCACCTGTTGTAACTGCCCCCACAGGTTTAGCTGCCTACAATATAGGTGGTGTCACTTTACACGGATTACTACTCATTCCAGTAGAACACCAAAACACATTAGACTATTACAAACTTTCTACAGAAGCTGCAATGGAACTACACAGAGTTTTCAAACAAATGAAAATACTACTAATAGATGAGGTGAGGATGGTCTCCTGATTTACCTCAGATTACAAGAGGTCCTCAAAACAGACTATGAAGAGCTCTTTGGAGAAAAACACATTATTGTTTTCAGAGATCTTCTTCAATTAACACGAGTGAAAGCTCAACCTATTTATAAAACCTTAGGGCACACACTGTGCCATAAAACTCTTGGCAGCATAGGAAATGTCAACCTTTGGCAACATTTCCAATACAGAGAATTAACTGAAAACATGCACCAGTCTGCAGACCTCACATACGCCAACATTTTAAAAAGTACTGGAGTTGGTGTACTATCTAAAGAGGCACAATCAGTATTACAAACCAGGCACATCCATGCACTCTATGGCCATAATTCATATGCCACTGATGTCATGGAACAATTAGCACACAAAAATGTCAATTATATGTCCTTGATGCCAATTCTTGCAAGCTGTTCAAAATTTAATGAAACAATGTTGAAAAAAGAAATGCAAACAATAATTGAAATTTGCTCCACAGACAAACTGGACGTGCATGGTATGACACTTCCCATGTGCCAACAAGCCACAACAAGACTAAATACCTTAGAAAACTCTATCTCCAACACAGCTGGTCTGGAGAAAATATAAACATTATCTTTAAACTGTAGAGTAATGCTTAAATGTATCCTAGATGTGGAGCAAGGACTAGTTATTGGAGCACTTGGTACAGTTGTTGGCTTTCAAACATACCCACGTGACAACAACAATCAGTTTGTCAATATTCTCTTTGACAAACTATCAGAAGTTAAAAAGATAGGACACTCAACAGCCCCCTTCCTTCTTTTCAAAGACATGTATGTACACAGAGAACAATTTTCACTAACTCTAGCATACGCAGTCACCATTCACAAATCACAAGGTCTTACCCTAGATAAAGCATTGATAGATATTGGTAGCACAGTCTTTAAAGAAGGCATGAGCTATGTAGCACTATTACGCTTACATACACTTGACAGACTATTTCTAATGAACTTTGATGGAAGTAAAGTAAATGCTGATATTCCTTGCATTCTGGAATACAATAGACTGCGTTCACTCTACACCCCCCATCTAAAAACATATCCTATTCCGCAAAAAGCAAAACGTTGTAAAAGAAAACTACTTCAGACTGAAATGATACAGGATCTCACTGAAATTCCTCCAAAGAAAGTAAAAGAAGCTAATACTTCATCAAGTAGCACAACCAAAGAAGAATCTACTGCTCAAAGTAACTCAACGACTTCATCAACGAAGCAACACAAACTCCAAACAAATGACTTCAACGCAGAAATTTCCGGTCCATTCAAATTTTCAAATACAACTTGTTAAATTGCTACGCAAATGTAGCAATAAATATTCGATTCCAATTGCCACCAATTATTGACAACATTTACTTACACAGTACAGACCAGTTGTGTTTGCAAACGTTAGTCCTTCATAGAAATGCAACCAACAATCCTGACAACACATACAGTGTTTCTGGAATAAGGCAGCAATTGGACTACTGTGCTGGAATGGTCAAATTCACTATAAACTCACAAGAAGATCCACAAGAATTTGTAATGTACTTACTACAAGTACTGGAAAACAAAAACATACCTATAAGTGAAATCTTGCAGATGTCATACATGTGGAAACATACATACACTCTCTGCAGCCAAGTGGCACAGGAACTAGTCCCTAATAAACGCTTTGTGTATGTATCCATACCTAACTGTGAATCCATTCCATTCCACAACTTGTACAAAATGCAGATTATGTACTACCTGCAATTCAGATAATCGCTCCACCTTACAAATACAGACACATAGTAAATACGTAATAGTAATGCTTTTACGTTACAATGCAGATGGTACCAAAAACAACTGCAAGCTGACTGGATTCACACATGGTCAAGTATCACTTGGTAAGAAAACCTTCAAAACAATAGTAATAATCTACCATGCAGGAGCCACAACCAATGCAGGTCACTACACTGCATATATAAAAAAGAGATGTGGATGGTTTGAATGTAATGATACTACAATTACTCTAAAACAAAGATTACCAGCAAATCTTGTTAACGCTTATTTAATATTCTTAAAACCAAAATTTAATAGCTAATCTGTGCATAAACATTAACAAAACTTCAATTTCAAAATTATAAACAGTTATAATACGCCAACAGGTATCTAACTGCCCCAAAAATCTACAACAACCCAACAGATAGCTGAATAGCATGAAACTAGAAATAAACAATTAGAATACGCCAACATGTATCTAACAGGCCCCAAAACTCTGCAACAAGCCAACAGATAGAAGATTAGCAAGAATCAAGAAATAAACACTGAAAACAATGTTTTTTTTTATCCAGCATTGATTTTTATCCCACAGACCTAATGATTTAATAAACAAACACAGAAACTGAACAAGTTTCGCGCCTTGAAACACTTGTGTATAGGCGCGTTACAAATGCCATATCATATCATATCATTGCACAGTACACTGGTTTGAACGATAGTACTTCTAAAGTACTAAATATGAGGGTTAAAAAATACAGAAATGTCTATTATGCAATGCAATAACTCATTATGAACTACCTACACTAACATATGATCTTTTCTTTTATCACAGAGATTGAAAAAGAATGTCTGCTCCAATTACCCAGGTCATGAAAAACCTGCATACAACCACAAAAAGTCAAACAGTAAATATATAATAAATGGACTCACAAAAACCGCTGCATAACACACCCAATCAAGCAAACATCTAACCATAGACCACAATCCAAACTGTTTACTTCCATGGGTGTCTTATGCTGCAATGCTTGTTATCAAACTCTACAATCTTAACTGCATAGCCTAGCCAAAACTTTACATACAGACTCTATTGATGAAACACTACACAAACTTTTGGATTTTGGATATTTGATGGGTGTTTGATTCTGTTAAGTGTGTTATGCTGTGATGGTTGTGGCCAGGGCCTAGAGTCTTGGGTGCATGCTTCGGCCATGCACTCAAAACTCTAGGCCCTGGCCACAACCACTACAGCATAACGCACACATGCTACCAAACATTTTCACTGTGGTATGTGGACTGCTTATAGGGGATATTAATTACAATCAATGTTCTACTAATAACCCAAAACCAACATCATACTAAAGTAAAATAACTAGTAGTGCGCCCAGTATTTGGTATGTCCGCAGACAGCCGCGGTGACCACGGGCACCGCAAACATATCAAGAACTCCTGCCACCTACACAAATACAGGTTTTGATCCATCTCTTACTCCCCCACTCCCCCAAGCACTCCTACACGCCAACACACTGCCCAAAATTGCATTTTTGCTCAGTTTGACGCTGTGCCATCCGCGGATGTCCGCCGATCCAATATGGCGGGCGCATCGAAACAATGTCACAAATTGTTTTAGACCTACTTTATTGTCTTTTTAAAAAGAACTACTGGATGGATTTCCACAAAATTTACAAAAGCACGCTTTTGGGACCAAGCCGCCGCTCCTGCCACACATTTGATGGAAATCCGTACAGCAATTTGAGCTGTAGGCGTGAACAAAGATTTTTCTCTATTCAGTCTATGGGAAAAAAAGAAATTTTGGGACCCCCCCTGTAACTTTGCCCCCCCCCCTTGACCAAACTTTGCAAAGAATTGAGGCCATATACTTTTTTTTGCAAAGTTTTTTGAGGATTCGTCCAGGGAGAGCAAAGTTATAAGCTGCCCAAAAAGTGCTCTGTGTTTAGCAACTTAACCATAACTAATATATATATATATATATATATATATGTTCATATAGCGTGTTGATGGAAAAGAAAACAACCAGCTTATACCTTAATTACGCTAACAAATTCAATTTTTTGCAAGCTTTCATGGCCTTGTGATCATTTTCTCAGGATCAGATGGAATGGGCTCAGATGCAATGAACCTTTCGAAAAACATTACAACTTAACCAGCCGAAGGTGGAGTTTTTGGTCAAGTATACTGGCAATTGGGCACTGATAGCAATGTATGTAAACATGTCCTAGGTAAAAAGCACTTTTTTATTGGTAATGTATTATATTTACAATGATATGAAGCAGCAAAGCTGCAGTATTGAGCAGTGAGCAAAATAACATGTTATCATCGAAGAGAAGTGCGTCACATGAAAGTGGCCCTGTGACATGATAGATGTATGTTGGAACAGGAGGATAGACCTGGGCATATAAAGGTGTCTCTGGCGTACATAGTTGTACATGGAGATGAGGGGCATTATTAAATGAGACACTTCATGAAATTGTTACGTTGTTTTTTGGACTCGCTTAAGGGTAGGGAGGTCAGATGTCCTGATTTTGACGGGACCGTCCCAGAAAAAGCCGTCTGTCCCCGTCCCAAGAGTTTTTTTTTTTAATTTCAAAAACACGTCTCGGTTTTGGGAAAGGGAAGGGTGGCTGCTGCAGACACACAACAGTTCAAGCTGGCCTTTTTTTAAACTAAACAGTTTAACTGTTCTGCAGGCATATTCCCATTATGGCAGCCTCGATCCTCTTACCTTTTTGTTCAAGTCTCGGGAGGATAGCTCAGCTGCAACATGCTTGCCTTGTAAACAAGATGAAACGAAGCAACACAGGTTTGAGCCCGGGTCTGTGGGTATTAAGCGCGTTATAAATAACCTATCATATTATATGTGTTTCCTTATTGCACCACAGAGAATTGATACAGTTATAGATAGGAAAGCCTATAACAACAAGCAAAGCAAAAGTGCACTAGTGACATCATTTTTTTAACCCTGTACTTATTCCAAGTGCTGGAAATATTAATTTGAATGCATGATTCCGTGGGGATGGGTGGGTCATGCGGGAGGTGGGGGGTTGAAGGAGTCGGGGAGGAGTTTGATATGATAGGTTATTTTTAACGCGCTTAATACCCAGAGAGTTCTAAGCACGGACCAAACCTGTGTCGCTCCGTGTCGTCTTGCTTCTAAAGTGAGCATGTTGCCGCTGAGCTATCCTCCCGAGCGTTTGAATGTGCTTGAGGTGCCCTGTGGGGGGGTTAGGGCACAACAAAGTTGGAATGGGCTTGAGGTGCTAGTCCTACTTTTATGCTTTTGGCCTGCCCCGGTTTTTAATTTTCAAAATCTGATCACCCTACTTAAGGGCACTGAGGTCATCACTCAGAGCAGGGCCGGCCTTAGGGAAGGGCCCCCCGGGTGACTGCACAGGGCGCCATTACTGCTACGCCAGCTCGAGGGAGGCTTTCAAGGTCTCGCCCGTGCCCCATTCTCGGGAGTGGGGCTCTTTTAATAACAATAGGGCGCTGATGCTTTGCATCAGCGAATATTGAAAAATGTCCTCTCCCTTCAACCTGCATAACATGGGGCATGCAGGAGTTGCCACATTTTTGTTTTGCTGCCCGGGACGCTGCTGCCACTAAGACCGGCCTTGACTCAGAGTGCCCTTGCAAGTTGTCCTCTGAACCCCTACAGAAATGTCAAAGCGACCCATTCAGCCCACCGGCGCATGGAATGGGTTGGAACAAGAAAGAGCGCCGCTCAGGCTAAAAACATCTTGCAAGAGCGCTGGCTAGCATATGACTCTCCCAGATCTTGCACCTCAACCAGCAGACTGTTTTCAGAAGACGAGACACGGAGCGCTGCCTAGTCTTCTGAAGCAGTCCGCTCCTTGAAGCGCAGGCATTAATGCTTGGGATTTATTGGGCAATTACCCAACAGATTTCTGGGCTCAAATAGAGTGACAGCACAACACTTGCTTTCCCACAGAGCCCGCTCTTTGCTTTAATGCAAATTGCCAGGATTGGGCTCTATGAAGAGGTATACTGTGTTGCCAACCTGGTCAGGTTCCACTCCCCTTGGCCCCACCCCCTTCTTCCCACAGCCCTGCTCTTACACAGAGCTGACAGTTCCCCCAGTAATTTTTTTCCATTTCCAGCACTGCAGTCCACCGATATGGGACCGTTATGCAGCCTCCTCTTGTCCAGTGAGCCATGTTACTGCTATCCCACTGGATAAATGCAATTTTTGGGGTCAGAGGAGGCCGAATGGTGGGCAGGGTACACGCTCCTGTAATTTTCAAAATATTGCATTCGATGATGTTCTTTTGCAGCTCGCATTTGACTCTTAGAGCCAACCCAGGCCCCCACACCCA
Organism: Ambystoma mexicanum; assembly: GCF_040938575.1. Lineage (NCBI taxonomy): Eukaryota > Metazoa > Chordata > Amphibia > Caudata > Ambystomatidae > Ambystoma > Ambystoma mexicanum. Next base: position 838,616,961 of record NC_090923.1, read on the forward strand.
TGTGTGGCTCCCTCAGCTTTACAAGCATGTTACCACCTGAGGCACAAAATGTCTTATGTAAAACTGCTGTGTGTTGCCTATAAAACTGGCATCACTTTGCTAACACTTTAACCACATTAGTCTTGCCAATAAAGCATAATTATAAATGGCATAATCCTTTTAGGGATGCTTGCTGCAAGGTCACATTTTTTGGAGACTAAACTACACCGTTGATGTGATAGTTCATTGGGTGGGTGTAATCTACTGTCAACTAGAGGTCACGAACTACCTGACGAGTCGACTGGAAGAAACTCAATCTTGAAATATACCTTATCATAACAAATACATCATCTTCGCGAGACCGCTCTATTTATTTAGCCATGTTCATTCATTTATTCGTTAGTTCATTCAGTCTGATTTGATTTGCTCGCTGGGTGCGTTGCTACCTTCCCCGTCTGCGTGCCTCCAGCAGTAAGTTGTATCCGAGCGCCCTCCCTTCCGCACGCTCCTGTCGGTCAGCTGACTCTTCCTTCATCCAGTAGCAACAAGACGGCGCAGCCAATCAGCTTGTCTCTGCCCCTGAGAGCCGAGGGATGACTCATTCTCTCAAACGGGTGCGCTGATATCATCCTGTGTTTTGTTCATTCCTACATACAACAACAGAGAGGCCCCTGCCCCGGGTGGCAGCATGTGCTGATGTAATTACTTTTGTTTTTTAAAAAAAACATGAGTAATGCAGAAAAGACGGTGCATTTTTCACTGGTGGCAGTTGAGCAGTTCCCGCCGTTGTTTTTGTCCCCGGCACCGCCCGGGCGCGACACAGTGTAACTGAGGCAGCCCTGCTGTCCTGGGTTACACTGTGCTGTTTTAGAAGGAAAGCGCTAAAGGGTGCAATTTACAAAGGACAGCGCGTTTATGGGAAAGGACACGTGCCGCCTAATTGTTTACAGTGATGCTCAGACGGGCTGTCTGCAGAGTGTATGTTATGTTAGCGTGTCCAGCAACCTGTAGCCTCTCTAGTGTCCAAGATCAAGAAAGCCACGTGTTTCTGGAGGGTGGGCCCGTTGAAGTCTATGAGGTTACACCATTTTTTGGCAGGAGGCATTTCATTTGTTTCGAGTGGGGTTGTTCAAAGGGAGGAGGAATCCACCAAAGCAGGGCGGTTCGTTTCAGAGGTATATGTACGTTCCGTGTTGCATGCACGTGCACACTGAATTGCCTTATGTTGTGGTGCTTAAGAGGAGGCACCTAAAAATACACCGGATGATGATGAAATAAATATACCAATAGTAGACTGAGAAATCAGTAGTGAGGGAATAGAGTAGAAAGGAATTGCAGTGTGAATAAAGATTGGGCATTTCTCCATCTTTGTACCAACACATTTGGTCATTCTCTTTGCCTCTTTCGATATCCCACCCAATAAGGTGCAGAATGAGACATGTCTTCTTTGTTGGCATAAAAAGTCAGCAGATTTATTTTCACAACAAAATAAACTGAAAACACTGCAAACAAACTTTGTTAAAAGGAATTGCCCAACTACAGTGTGAATAAAAAACAGTTAGTCTTTCTTTTTATTTTGGCTATTAGGTGACACTAAAACAGCTGCCAATTAACCGAAACTATTGTCATGTGAAGTGAAGATATGAGAGAGATGTAGTGTGAGTGGGGTCACACAGCCTGTGGGTGATGTTTGCTTATTTAACCATGGCCATGGTAATCCTACTGGCCATTCTTCACTACTTTCTGTCCTACCCGTCAAAAACACACTCCCCTGGGCAATTTTTGAGTCTAGTGGTGTGCTCTCTGGGCAGTTTATAAACGATAATGGGCTATTGCCGCTACAAACAAGTAAACCATCTCCTAATGTAATAAAACTTTCCAAACCACATGTGCTTTCTGTGAATAGGCGAAGAGTGCAAGGGGGCGGACGAGTGAAGGGGGATTGTAGGGGTTTCCCTTGCTTTCCAAAAAGTGGAAACGGAAGCAGGACAGAGCCGCTCCTGGGCACTCGATCAGTTTCGCAAGAGGTGACATTCTCTGCTAGAATGGGGTGAAGGATTACCCTTCTGACAGAGGTGTGAAAGCGTGGACTTAGAAGGACAGATGTGTCACGTGAAAAAGGAATTGTAAAAAGTGCAATGGGGAATTTGACATACAAGCAGTGCTGGTCATTGGGCCGGCTCTCGCCAGATCCGAGATCCGGCACCAGATGTGTAGCCGGATCTCAGGATCCGGCCAGCGTCAGCCATCGCAAACCCCAAACCCATGCTCTGTGCTGGGTTACTTCGAGAAAATAAAATTGCCGCCATGATCTCTCTGCTGGCTCGCCCCCCCTACGGGTACACAGCAGGACTTTGATACAGGTCACAGCTGCAGGACACGCAAACTGTAACTTCCTCTGGTGACTCCGTGTAAGGGGTCATTAGAGGAAGTTACAGTCCTCAGCCACGACCCGGTTTATTTATTTATTCATTTATGCAATGTTTGTCGGATACATGGAATGGATCATTTATTTATTTGTCAGATACTTGTATCCGACAAACATTGCATAAATAAATAAACAGGTATCCGACACACATTGCATGAATAAATAAATAGCCCTATTAACATTGAAACTATCCCACACGACGCAGCCACCCAACTGCTTTCAGAGGGGAGATGCAGGCGCTGTGCCGGCTGTGCTTCAAGTAAAAGAAAACATTGCTTATGTCGAACAGAAATCACCTTGTTTCAATAGTACTCAAGGGGGTGGGAGTTTTTTTTAAATAAAATGGGATGCAAATGTGTATTTTAAATAATATTTACTCAGCAACACTGGTCAAAGCTATTATTGGCATAGTGAAGTAACTCATTACCAGTGCCATGGAAGTAGTTTAAAGTGGAATTGATATATAGTTTGGAAAAGAAACAGCATGAAAGCAATTGGCCCGTTTTAAACTATTATTTTGGACATTTCCTTTGATTGGAGGTCAACTGACAGCTCTGCCCCCCAAACCTTGCCTCCTCGGGCATCCCCCCAAACTCCGCCCCCACCCCGGACCTTGTGGGACCCCCCCCACCAATTTTTTTCCATTTCCACCACTGCATACAAGTGAAAATGCAATGATAACAAAGAGGGCTATCTTAGGGCACTGCACCAACCATCTGTTTAAGCACTGTAACAAACCATAAGCTGGCAATATCACCAAACACAATGGTGATCATTTCTTGTATCCATCTCACACGGGCAAGGACTATGTGTGCCCACTAAAAATTAAATCTGCAGCCTTTACGTTTCACTCAGACCCCAGCAGCATCTCATTTACTCATCTGAGCTATTCTAACAGTGTCCTCGTTATCTGTACCGATATAGGACCTTAACCCCCCCTCCCGATCCCCTGTGTCACCCCAAACCCTTTCTGTGCATGGGGTCACACTATCCTCGTAAGCTATGTGTGGATGCGTAATATACTGAAGGAAGAACCTGAGCGCTGGTTTGACACCATCTACAATTCCAGAAACGCCAGGCCTTTGTGTGTAAAAGAAACAGACTCATCTCACATTTTCAGGAGTTTCATGTTCATTGAAGACCCTCAGTGTCAGTGTCTATGCATCAGTGTGTCAGCGACCCAGTGTGACTGTGACAGTAGTGCTTTAAGTGGGCCGGAGCCAGCCGGGCCCAAGCCCCGGCAGTATCCAGAAAAGGCTCCTGAGCCGGGGCCCTCCCCCGACTAGGCCCAGCCATGCTGACACCTGAGGCAGCACGTGTAGCGGCTGCACGGTTACACAAGCTGCCTGCAGTTGTCAGCACTTCGGATTAGACGAAAAGAAAAGGCATCGCCTTTTTTTTTTCTCAACCGAAGTGCGGACACCTGCAAGCAGCAGGTGCAACCGTGCAGTGCGGGCTGCCTGATGGGTCTGTACTCTGAAAAAGGAGGAGGGCTGGCATTTTGTTTCTGAGTAAATAGATATCACCCAGCATGAAGCCCCTGTGCTCCTCACACTGGCTGATGGCTATTTACTCGGAAACAATAGGAGAGCTGGCCAGTCCAGCCCTCCTCCTGTTTCAGAGTACAGAGACATCATCAGCAGCAGGCAGCACTTTCATTCAAGGAGCCCATGGTTAAAGCGTTGCCCCACAGGGCTCCTTGAATGAAAAGGCTGCCTGCTGGGGGCACACTGCTGTCACACCTTTGTTGTGCCCAGCCCCTTCTATTGTTTAAAAGGAGGGGCTGGGCGCATCAAAGGTAATAATGCATTTGCGCCCCAGCTCTGATTCTTTTAGCAGTTCCCACCCTTTAGGCGAGGGGGGGCTCTCGATAGGGGGCATGGCCTAAGCACACCCATAGGTAGGCCACACCGCCTAACGAGGGCCCCCCCTCAATTTCTAATCCCACTTAAAGCACTGTGTGGCAGTATCTCAGCACCAGTGTTTTAGTGCCTCAGGGTCAGAGCATCAATGTCAGTGCGCCTGTGGGTCAGTGTCAGTGCCTTAGTCTCAGTGCCATAGGGCCAGTGTCTATGCCCCAGTGTTACTGTGCCAGTGCAGCACCAGTGCCAGGGTCAGTGCCTCAGCGTCAGTGTCTCGGTTTCATTGCCTCAGCAGTTATCATCCGAAAACTCCTAAGCAGGGTGTATCACCCTGCCTCTTAGTGGGCAGTCCTAAAGCGCTTCTATTCACAGTCATTAGAACCGTTTCCGAATTTCTGCACAGGCAAGGGGAATTCGCGTTCAGTTAGCTGGCAAGTAACCTGCTCCTCTGTCATCCTCCTTTCCCCTGCCTCTGCCCCAGTATGCTCCGACTCAGATCCAGTAGCATGCACTGTGCAAAAGACACCAATAAATAATGTTTTAGGAAATGTTCTTTGCCAATTGTGGTAAGGCCACTTGGTGTTTGATACCAAAGGTTCATGTGCTGCACTCTCATGATTTTCACTAATTCTGAAAGTGCCTTGTTTTGTGCAATTGTAGCTTCCCCGTTCCTGGGTCTCCGTTTTTGTACCCCCAATTAGCTTATCACTACACTGTGGGGAGCCGGAAAGCACCACAAACCCCTCAGTCTCTTCCTGCCCAATGACAACTCTGTGCAGGGCCCGCCTTAGGGCAGGGCCGCCATTATCCGCCTGCCACGCCAGCTCAGGGGAGTCTTTCAAGGCTCCCCCAGCTGGCGTGGAGGGAGAAGGCGCAGCAAGTGCATTTTTTAAATGAAATGCGCCCGCTCTTGTGCTGCACCAGGCTTTCCAGCACGCAATTAGTGCGCATTTAATAAAAATAGGGTGCTGATGCTTTTGCATCGGCGCCCTATTGAAGTGATTACCTCACCGGACGGTTTTCATTGGAATGGGGTGCTGACGCATTAGCATCAACGTCCTATTCTAGTGATTAAATCCCTGCTCCGGTGTGGAGAGTTAAAACCCCCTCCGCCCCTCATTGACCGGGACATTGTATGCAGGGTGGGGGGAGGCACCATTTTTATTGACTGCCCGGGGCGCTGCCACCGCTAAGGCCAACACTGACTGTGGCATTTGACAAGCACTGTCTGGGTCCAGCCACTCCAGCAGGTTCAGTTTTCCCAGACTCTCCATGAGACAATGGCTGAGAACTCACCAAGGGTGATAGCTATAGACCAATGAAGGAAGCCACTAGGTTATCCCTCCCCCATCACAGCACACGGCTGTGTTACAAGAGACTGGGGTCTCCACAGTTGCTACCCAATCTCACTGCACTGCTGACTCCAGCATCACCCAACACATGGGAACAACCAACTGTTTCATAACTACATGGTGCTGCACCTCCAACTATGTCTAATTGCTCGCCATTCAAGCCTAAGGGGGAATCCCCTGGAGCCAGCATGTGTCCTCCCAATAAAACACAAGGCACAGTAAACCCTCAGGAAACCCTCAGCAAACCTTTATGAAGTAAAACTTCATTGTGATTAACCCTGAGGCCATAGCAGAGCTCTGACCCTGTCTACATGGGTGCAGTCACTCTTTAATGTCATATCCGTCATTGTGACAAACCTGTATCTCAGGTCCTTCAGTGCAGATTTCACCTCAAGAGACTCAATGCAGGACTGCTGACTATCACACTCCATTGTTTGGGTCCGTGTGAAGTATCAGAGTCATGCATTGCAGTCACAGTGCGTGGGAGTGGCAGGCCAATACACTGAAAACTGGGAGTTGATACAAATATAGGACGGAACATGAGATATATGCTGTAGTCAGGACTACAGACAACTATTGCCCCATATCCCTGTTACATAACGGTCACAAATGCTGCAAAACTCTGTCTGTCCTCCACCTCCATCTTGGCCAGCTTGGCAGTGCTGCAAATTAGCAAAGCATGCCACTGTTCACTTGCAAGTTTATCTCTGCATCTTCTTCTTCAGTGAATATGGGGTCGTACTGGCACATGAATCGCACTTGCCACACTACTCCCTTTTCGAGTGGATAAACAACATGTATCCTACGTGGCTCGTTGCGTCAAGTTCCCTTAAGACTTTGAAAACAAGTCACAGTACTACTATCTATTCTGTAAAGTTACACACACCCACACAAACAAACTCCCTTTCTACAGCCTTTACCTTTTCCAAACAAGTATGTCTACACAATCACGAGTCCCGTGAGCAAGAAAGCATGTCACCTGATCAAATGCAAAACGTAGGCCTGTCAGAAACGCATGGATGGAACAATTCAGTCACCAACCCCTCGTCTCATTGAAATAGACACAAGGAATGGATGATTTTGGTCTAATTTCTCATGAAATGATGACTAAATCTCCTTGCAACCGTGCATTGTTTGCACAGTTAAGAAGCAGACAAACCTGACACCCCATTCTCCTCAGTTCTTCCATGTTGCATGGCTGGGAGCACAGCACAGAGGCAAAGCTTGCATTGGGAGCAGGACTAAGTTTTTCCAAAATGGATTCGGTTCCCGTCATGCAAGGAATGAGTCTGGGGTGATATAAGCTGCAGGGGTCCAGATCGATAAATAATAAAAATTAAAAAAAAAAAAAAACATTTCTGTACAGCACCCCAGAATCCCAGCAATTGGCCAATGTATTGTTTTTCTTGGAACAAAACAGTACCAAAGATTGATTGGAGTGACAATGTCTGGCCTCTGTCCTATAAGTTTTGGGGGTTCATCTATGTCAAACAAAAATAAGGCAATAGAACATAACAGACTCTCCTGTCTCCTCTGCTATTCAGGACCTGAGAGAGGTTGTCTTATTCATTTGGTGTTTTGTAAGGTACTACATTCTTCAAGGCACTGGTAAAAGCGTGGGTCTCCTACGAGACATGGAATGGGGAAGAGTGAGGGGAAAACGAATATAAGAAGTTAGGTAAAATAGTCGAAATAGGAGATACAGTGCCAAAGAATGAAGCCAAGTCAATCAGAGAGAGCAAAGAGCATGGAAACAGTAGGTGGGCAAGTGGAGATCGTCGAAAATGTCTGGCCAATTATAGAGGTAGAGCAATCTGTGTCTGTAAGAGGGACTGCTAAAAAGCTGGGCATATGTGTTCCCCATCTTTCCTCCTTCATAGTGGCAAGCCGGTCTTTCTTGATTCCTGCCTTTCGTTGCTTCCTAAAAAATTAATTGGAATATCCCACCAGAAAACCGGAGAAAAGAAAATAGGGCAAACAATTTCTTTTACACAGTTATAATTTATGTTTTCCATTCACTCGATCCATTGTTTAACTACCGGGTGCAGATAGTGCTGTCATGTGGTCCCTCAAATATCCGCACCTCATGTGCCCTTGTCGAATCCATCAGGGTGGTATACAAATAATTAATAACATATCATAATTTATGTACAAAACCTAAACTCGGAGTGACAGTTGGATGGAGCAAGAGCTGTGGGACTGCAATTTGGGCACAACCATGAATTGGCTTGAGGGCTAACAGACTTTGGAAGCGGAGAGGCTTTGTGAGTTGTGGGGGAGGTCTCCCAATTCTTTTCTTGGCCACATCGGCCTGGCCAGACTGAGATAGAACTAGATGAATGGAGGTTCTTCAGGGCACAGGTGAAAGCAACAGTCCAAGTACATGCCTGGCTGAGGTTGGTCTGTACCACCATCTGGTGGCAACAGCAGTCACTTGATAAATCTAGAGCACCAGTGCAATAACTTCCTGGCTCCTTAAGTGGAGATGAGAATAGAGAGAACTTCAGCCTGGGGGACTGTTATAGCCAGCTCATCTTTCTCCTAGATGCCCACACATCTGGTCCTAAATCTTCTCCACTTTTTCTTGACCATCATTCATTGACCTTATGTTGTGAGGCATTGGACCTTTTCTTGGATGGGAGCAATTGCACCCACACATGTTAGGGTGGTCAGGAAGGATCCCCATGATTACAAAGGGTTCCAGTTGTGAGCACTATATTAATAACTCGGGGTGGAGGCGAGCTTGATGCCATGTTTCAATTTCATAGGTATCAAAGTGCTCAAAATTGATACATATTAGCTTGCACGCACGCAGAAAGATAAAATATTAAATCCACTAAATGTAAAAAAAATACATGCACACTAATAGAAATACATGGGGAATTCATGAATCTGAATATAGTGGCCTTTTCACAATGAATCAACAAGCTGTAGTTGGGGCACTTTTGCAAAATGCACTTTTGACTTTTTAAACCGACTGTCAGATTTTCAGAAGGCAGAGGACAGGTGAATGAGTAACTTTATAACCTTCACGGTAAGCAGCTGCAGAAAAAGCCCTGATATTTTATGGTCTGATAAATCTCATGGATAGTAGATGTAATCTCCTGCTGCCAGATATCGTCACAGAAGGAGTTTTGTAAATTATTTTGGTCAGTGGTAAAAACGCAGGGTAAACTAGTGCCTAAGGCTATTTAGGAGTTTCAATTGTGCGATGAAGTGGGAGTTTCTGTAGATTGGAAAGTTTGAATGGAACGGTGACCTGGGAAATGAGATAGCATCACGAACAAAAATAAATCATTCACCCAGCCTCCTCATATCGTGGGTAATGTCCATGCGAACCATGTGCAATTCAAGAGTTAGGCTTTAAAATTCTGAGTCAAGTTATTGCTAGTAACAAATTATGTTTTCAATACCAATGTTTAACAATGGGTTGATGTCATGACCTACCATGGACGATTCATACGAAGAAGTGTGTTATGAATTTAATCTGAAGATAATTATTTAGATAAAGCTGGCCAATAAAATGTAGGAATTGGGAAAAGATGGGATTTCTTTGAAGAGGGTTTTGTTCAATCATGTTTGGGATAGACTGCAATAAAGTTTTTGGGAGTGTTTTAACTGTTGTAATACTGTTTAAAAAATGTGAATTGATAGGGTTTTTTGAGACTTGGGTTAGTTTGGTCCTGCATCAGATTGTAATGTACAACCGTGTGCTTACTTCTTAAGTGGTGGGCCTGTTTGGGTTAATGCGATTAAAGGCCCATCCGCATACACAGAAGGTGTAAGGGGTGTGATTTTATATAGATACATTAATATGTGAGGAAACTGTGACCGTCAGACTGAGACTCAGACTATTAATAACTGAGGAACTGTAACAGTTAATGACTTTTAGATTGTGACTAAGCAACTGACAGGGAGATTTTAATTGAGACTGAGAAAATGAGACTTTGAGTGAGACTGAGAGTCTGTCATTGGAAGCCGGAAACATGGAAACAAAGAGATAGAGAGACAGAAATGGGGACTGGGAGATGGGGGATAGGACTAACACTGTTACACTGATTCACAGACATTGAAACATTACAACACTAACCATAAGGCGCAGACTAAGACCGAGACAATGACACACTGACACACTGATAATGAATGAGATACAGACACTGATCAAATGACACACTGACATTGAGAGACTGCGCCAAGAAAGTGAACCTGAAATACTGACACTGACTGAGACACTAACCCTTACTCAGACACTGCGCCTCATTACAACTCAGGCGTTAAGGGGTTAACGGCACCGTAAAAGGTGTCTGCGCCGTTAAACCCTTAACGCCTGATTACGAGGTCCCTTTGCGGGTGGCACTTTAACGCCTGCTTTTAGCTGGCGTTAAAAAACCAACCTGCAAAGGGACCTAGGAGCTAATTACGGCACCGTAATTTACGGTGCCGTAATTAGCGCCTTCCCCAGTCCCATTGAGCCCTATGGGGCAAAAATGGGAATGGGGAAGGGCCATGGCGGCATGGGGAATTACCGCCCGCCAACCTCGGAATGGGGCTATAATTCCCCATTCCGCCATGGCGGAGTCGGTAAGTTACCGGCATGGACCATGGTGCTATTAGCACCATGGTCCAACGCCTGGGTCGTAATGAGGCCCACTGATTCTGACTCTAACCAAAAAAATTAAACATACACTGACTGAGGCCCTCTGACTAAGATGCCATCATTCACAGGCATGGGGAGTTGCTCACTGCTGCCTCCAATGAGTCGACAGGGGAGGGGGGGCAAGGGCTCATATAGATAAACATAACATTAATACACTGAAATTGAGAAACTGGCATGAAGACAGTAACATTGAGACACTGACTTGGAGACCATGATATAGACACTGACTTTAAGGCACTAAGAAATGGACACTTCATCAGTGTCTGGGGCATTTCCAAACACTGTGACACTGTCACTGAGGCACTAGCAGTTAAACATTGACCCTGACAGATCCACTGATACCGAGACATTGACAAGGAGTCACCAAGACTGACTAAGAAACTACAGCTGAAACACTGCCACCAAGACACTGCCACCGAGACACTGATGCTGCTACTAACTGAGATACCGACACTCAAACAGTGACACTGCAACACCGACACTGACTGAGACATTTATAATGAGGTATTCACACTGAAATACTGGCAATGACTGAAACAGTGACACTGAGACATTGACAATGAGCAGTGGCCCTGAGGCATGAGCACAGACACACTAATGTACTGACACTAAGACACTGACTCTGATACACTGACACTGAAACACTGTCACTGGAACACTGACCATGTATCACGGACACTGAGATACCACAACTGACACACTGACCTAGACACTACTGGGATATTGCTCTGTCTGAGACTGCCATTGACAGAGGAACTACACTGAGACACTGATGTTGAGACACTGACAGTAGGACACTGACTGAGATACTGACACTGACAGAGACATTGACATTAAATGAGACACAGACTCCATTATTTACAGATGGCCCCTCATTGGTCCATATGGCACAAAACACAAAAAATAACAAATGGTATTTTTGGCCAATTCATGCCAGAAGCATTTCCGGTTGCATTGACAAGCAGATATTCTCAACACCCCTTCTCTTCCTTCCTTACCCGCAGCATTCTTTTGGCCCAAGGGTGGCATTCTAACACTAACACATGCACCAAAACCAAAAATCAGTGCTCACTGCGACAGCACCAGCAAAATCCTGCCTGCGTCTTCTCTTCAAAATTATGAGATTTAAGTGTTCTGATGTATCAAACCTCAGAAAGAAGTGGTGAATAAATGTGCATAAATGAAACACTTATAAACCAAACGAATTAACACAAACATCAGCAAAGCTATTGTATCTTGCTATTTCATATGTACACTTTTTATTTTATTGGTGGGTGATGTCAGAATGTCCAAGCAACTAAAGAATGTCAACCGTTGTGTCCAAAACCTATTTCAGTCCCTTACACTTAATCTAAGGAAATAATGTCTCATACTTCGTCCAGAAGAATGACTCCCGCAAGTGCAGCTCTACGCAAGTGGCAGTTCAATGAAGTAGGGGGAATGTCTCCCGCCCCCTGGCCTTTCTGAGGTTGGTTTCCACAGTTCCACAGTTTAGGGGGAATGTCTCCCTTCCCCTGGCTTTTCTCAGGCTTATTCGAACAGTTCCACAAAGTTGGGGGAATGTCACACTTCACCAGGCCTTTCTCAGGCTTGTTGGAGGCCCTTCATGTATGGCTGGGTCCTTGACCCCTATATATACTTACCTGGTTATTCATAGTATTCCTGGTACACTCCTCTGCCAGGAATGCTGTCTTTCCTCTAGAGGGCCCTTGACCCTGTTGCTATGATTTTTTATTCTTGGGTCCCAGGCCCCTTCACATTGGTATCTTTCTCTTGGGTCCTAGACTCCTTCACACTGGATTCTTGGTTACCAGACCCTTGTCTCTCTGTTTCTCTTTCTCGGGTCCCAGACCCCTTTATAATGGCTTATCTAGTCCCAGACACCTGTATCCGTGTTTCTCTTTCTCGCGTCCGAAACCCCTTGATACTGACTTCCCAGGTCCCAGTCCCCTGTATTTGTGTTTCTCCTTCTTGGGCCCAGACTCATTTACATTCACCTCTCGGGTCCACACCCATGTCTCCCCTTCTTGTAAACTTGGCAACCCTGGCACACTATCCTCCCAGGTACCACCACAAAGAAGATTACGCTAGATGCAGCTTGCAGGGGCTGTGGAACCCAGACCCGTATTATAACGTTTCACTTCCTTTTTGGGGTGCCTGCAACCATTCTAGTATTCCGACGATCTTCCGTGTGATTACCAGTATCTCTCGGTTGCTTGCAGGATTTTTCTCACCACTCTGCCGTCTCCTGATCCTCCAAGGGACTGCTGTAGCTCAGCGGCGGCTCTCTGCTCTCCAGCCTTCTCGCTCAGCTGGCTGCTCTGTTTTGGGTCTCTTGATCCAGCCTAATCATGGCGGACCTTCTGAGGAGGTCTCAGTAGACAGGTACTCTTCTCATCCTTCGGGAACCACCTTTGGTTCCGGAAGCACCTCAAGACCTTCCTCTTTGCTTCTGCCTTCTCTCTTCCCCTCCCCTGCTGATCTGTGCTTCCCTGACCTTAGGCTCCTGGTCTATTCTCGGTATCCAGGTCCAGATCCCTGTCCACCGTCTGCTTACCTGCACTGCCTCTTGGCAACCTTTGCACTGGGCCTGTATTTCCAACCCTACCGCCCCCTTACTGGCACTTATCTGACATGCACTTTTTTATTGTTATTTATTATTGTTATTTATATTTTTTACTAATCTGCTTTCTGCACTTTCCTTTCCTCCCGTCTCCTTGCACTTCCCCCTCCTCCCTCTCCCCTGCACTTGCACATTCTCAATGTCACTGGGCTAAGTAAGATCGTTTTTGCTTTTATTGTTTTTACCCTCTCTTGTGCCCCTCCCTTGTCCCGTCGCGCCCTGAAATACATATGGGCGCGATATAAATAAACTGTCATATCATATCATCCTCTGTTGCTTCCTCCTTCTTCTTTCAATGCGATTCAAAACTCCTGGTTCTCCCAGGGAGGGTCTCTCTCATTGGTGAGTCTTCTTCCATTTTTATGTTACTGTGTCAAAAAGATTGTCTAGCCTGCTCGGTGTGGATGGGGGCACTGATCTGCGCGGCTCCGTGCCTCTTCTTCCTCACAGTCATGGGGCATGCGTACTCCGTATGGTAGTTACTACTCTCCCTCATCTCAGTATATTGAGGAAATAGTTCAGTTGAGTCAGCCCTAATCTGTCTCATCCCAGTACTGGTGGTACTATTGTTATGACACAGGTACATGGGGGAATGTATGTAATCAGAGGAAGGAAAAAGAAGTTGAAGGAAGAAAGGTGGGTGAAGGTGTATTACACCACGTTATCCCATGATGTCCTCCCTGTCTCCCAGAGGGGGAATCCCTCCCCATGAGATCCACCCGCTGAGTACCACCTCCACAAGGAATATGGGTAGCGGCCTAACCTCCCTGGACTTGTGAAAAGGGTCTTCCTCTCGGGGAGAAAGGACTACACAGTGATTTTTTCTATTTCTGCATGCTTGGGTGAATTAGGTAGCAGGTTTTTAAATGAATGCATGAGTTTGCATTGTGCTTATGTGAATGGGTTATTAGGTGGATGGAAGCTAGGATACATTTTTGTGATCTGGTCTGAATGGGTTAGTACAGTGCCTGAAGAGTACTAGCTTGACTATCATTCAGTACATAGTATATATTCCCAGTGTCACTTGTCAACGATGCCACAGAAAACACTCATGTCTCAAGGACAGTTCAGGGGTCTTTACTGAGATTTTTGTGGGGCGTGTGCTGTCCATCTTACTCTCGTCTTGCCATGGCCTGCCTCCCTAGCACAGGTGCCCATGACGCTGGTTAGTGCTATCAATTGTTGACCCTGCCATCTAAGTTCTGCATTAGACTAGTTATTTATTCATAAATGCAGGCTCTCTGACTCAGGGACATCCTAACTTTCCATACTCTCATCAAAGGTTAGTGTTCTAATAGAGATTGGGGTCATGCTTCTAGGATTTAACTGGTTTCACTCACGCCCAACGTCATCTCACCCTTCTCCTCTGCCTACGTCCCTCCCTTAACTCGTCCCGCCAATCTTATGTCCCTCATTTGTTTCACTGCTCATGCTTCATGCCTCCACCCTTTGATGTTTCCTCTCCCACTTCTGCCCCTCACACAGGACTACTCCTCCCTCTCTACTACTACTCACCCTCTTCCCATACTACTCAACCTCCTCGTGCCCTACTAACACTCCTCCCCTCCAACCTTACTCCTCCTCCCACACTACCACTCCTCCTCTTCCCACACTACTAATCCTCCTTGCACACTACTAGCACGCTTCCTCCCATGCCACTACTCCTCCAGCACCATTACTCAATCTCCTCCTGCCACCTTGTACCAGCATTCTTACATTTACAGTCATCTCTACAAACTTCACACACACATGCACGCACACACGCACGCACACACACACACACACACACACACATACTTGCGCTGTGGAAACACTATCACTATCACTCTTAAGCCAATGCCTCACCTGCTCCAACACTCTTCTCCACAAGCAGCTGCTTCTTACTTTCTTCTGCTGGTCACTTGGTTGCCACCCACTCTTCCACCTCGGATCATACCCAATGCACTTCCTGTTTCCTGTCCACTGCTTAAGTATCCCTGCCCTTTCGCTGGTTGACTATTTATCCCGAATCAATCTAATGCTCTCATTTCCTCCTATGGTGTGCATGTGTAGGGGAGTCTTAACAACAGGGGCTAAGCACAGCAACTTTATAAGATCCTTATCGTAGTTTGTGTTTTGTGCCCGCTGTAAGGAGTTTCTTGGTAAATTCAAGGAACTTTACCCCTTTGAGTCTATGGTGGTTAAGTGGATTTTCTCTTTCACCTCCTGTATTACTGGTGAGCTTTGTCCAGTCACTATGTGTCTTTCTGCATGGCAGTGGTGAGCGGATACAGCCAGCATCTCTCTCTCCACAGCCGTGCTGCAGCAGTCATCGGCTATCTGCAGTGCTGAGTCTGACTCTGCAGCTTCATTCATACAGGTAACTATTCTTAGGTTCAGCAGTTTCTTTTCTCGCACCTTGCTTGAGCTGCATTTGCAATTGAGGGATAATACTGGCGTATATGTGCACTCAGAGGTAAGGCTGGAGATGTGGTTCTACAAAGGTACATACCGGCACAGAAGGGAAAGGGAACATGCATTTGTGCCGTATGTATTGGGTGCACCTGGCTCTAGGTCCCTCCCTATGAACATATATATTACACAACGCTTGTAGTGTTGAACCTGCAAAGGTGTTGAAAAAACAGAAAAACATGCATAGAAATCCAAACTTTTCAATGCAGTATATAGGGATTGATGTAATATCATAAGAAAACGTTCTGCAAAGTATACTTTTATATTAGCCAGTAACTGCCTCATTCTCACAAGAAGGAGCTGCTGTACCAGTTGCTTTCTGAAAATCAGATAAGGGGACCAGGTACCACAACTCCTTTACATGAACCGTAAATGGGGTGACAAAGACCACCATGTACTAGTCCTGAAAACATTGATCATTGCAGCGCTGGATGAAGTTCTGCACAAAAGTCCTTTCCCCTGGATACAGTGGTGGCGCTGGTAAGTTCAGTGGATCTGCCAATGGTGCCTGAGCTGTGTCTTCTCTTCTAGGAGCAATCTGTCATCACAAAATATGAATACATTTTGTTAGCGCCCTCAAATACACCATGAAACCCCTCGCCAAACACTCCTGCTGCTGTGTGAGCATCTGATGCTGTGCATGTAGGTGTGGGAGGTGTATGCATTCTTCTCCCTGTCACTATCTCATGCAGGGACAAGTGGTGATGTTTACCTGGCTGCGTTCTTAGACTAAACAAAGCCAAGGGGAGACAGGGCGGCTAATTCCTCCTTAACATAGTTCAAACTGCACAATTTGGATTTCAACAGTCCATTCAATTATTTAATAATCCCGTTGGCCTAAGAGTGGTAAATCAAGCACAATTTGTGCTGCATCCCTAAAAGGGATGTAATTTCGTTAAACAACTCATTAAAAATTGAGTTCCGTTATCAGACTTCAGGACCTCACATATCCCCCAGTGAGGAAAAACCTTGCATACTAGAAATGTAGCCGCTGATTTAGCATCTGGTAGTGCGCAAGGGCCAGCCTCAATCCAACAGGAAAATGAACAAACCATAACAAGGTAACAGGGAAAGATCCAGTTGGATAGGCAATGTGCGGTGCAAAATCCTGAGAGTTTGTCTTGTATTGTAAAGAAGACAAGTAGTACACTTTGACATAAATTCGTTAACATATTCCTGTAGGTTAGGGACAAAGCAGTCCTCATGAATAGCAGCTGCAATATGCTGTTTCAAAATATGTGCTGGGTAATGCAGTTTCTCAAGAGCAACAATGAGGAACTCCTGTGGCATTACAACTTTACCTGTAATGTTTTGTCTTCATGTAAAATCAGTTGGTAACTGTGAGCACCCCCTTTTAATCCACAGCTCTTTCACTTCCGGGGGCGCCTGGCCCTGTAGCTCAATTATTTGCAGTGTATGGGATTGTTAACTGCAACTGTTGATGAGCCACCTCAGGATATGCAGTGACATATGGGTCCCCCAGATGTGCCGCTTCTTTGGTGGACTTGTCTGCTGCATCATTGCCAAATGAGGCGGGGTCTGTATTTTGGGTGTGGGCGGTACATTCAACCACTGCCATTAGTGTTGGGCGGGACAAGGCATGATGTGAGCTATGGCAGTGCCTTCATTAAATTGTTTCTATCCGTGTGTGGCTACAGTACGTACTGTGCCCTTTCAGGACCTTTATGTAACAATAGAAACTGTGTTCCCACCTGTATTGCCAGTGATTTTCTCCCACCTCTCTTCCCCTTGACCACCACCATGGTCGCACTCTGAGTCTTGGGACCCACAAACCCTCTACTCTTGGTGTCACCCTGGGCTGCAGCTCTTCTCCCTATTCCACATCTGTTCCCCATTTCTCCTCCTCTGTTACTCCTGCGTCTGTATCTGATCTAATTGACTCATAATCTACACTATCAGCACACTGGCCCTGCTCAAGACCTCTCATCATTATGGCCATCATCCTTCATTTCAACGTGTATGTCCCCAGTCGCGGTACTGTCAATTTGTTCTCCATTCATCATTACCCATTAGTGCTCTTCGCCCTTCTCCCCATTTTACGATTGCTCACACAATCTCTGCCCCTGTCCTTTGAAGAGCTGCTGAGGGCTGCAGGACATTTCCATAGGTGGCGTGTGCTCTATGTCGTGGGGCTGCATCGGGCACATACTCAGGATTGGTATAATCTGCAGCTGCTTGGATGGGATAACACCCCTGTTGGGTTAGAGAGGCCCTGGGGGTTGTATGTATATTACAGGATGTGGGGCTTACACAAGGTGCGGGGGGTAATACAGGGCACTTGTATAAAAAGTTCTGTCCCTGTAGGGTCATCAGTGGCATCAGCCAAATCCTCAGTAATTCGCCAAAGCTCAAGAATGCCCGGCTTATTCTTCAACTTTCTCCCCTTGTATTCTACGGCTAAATAAGTATACATATGGCCCAGCACATCCTTATTATATCTCCCTTCTTTGAGTCAGGATTTATACATCCCTCCTCTCGTGTCAGTGACCCACTCACAATGGTACTTCATCATATTTTCCCGGTACCACAGAAGCACGATACAGATGTATTTGAGTGGGGTAAGGGTGCTCCTAGTTACTTCTTGTTGTGCACTCGTAATATTTAATTCTCTAGACACTGATCCAGAGGCACCGATCTACCCCACCTTCCCAACACTGCCTGCACTCTGTTACCCCTACCTGTTCTCCTCACCACTCCCACACTTCTCATACCACACCTCTCTGCACACAACTCAACCCTCACCACTCCACACTACACTAATTCCATAAACACCTTAAATCCCAAATCAATAAAACACAATCATATACACACTGGTTTAGACCCGTACACAGTCTCCGCTTTGAAGCAAGGGAATTTACCGCCTTACGTCCCCTTATGCTGGGCAAAGGGATCCCAGGCTACAATATAATCGACCACAAAACAATCACACTTATTTACACAATGGTTTGGAACCTTCGCCTTTCCCTGTGCTTCGGGATGAGGGAATTTCCCCTCCTCAAACTCCCTTTTGCCAAGTGGAGGGATACCAAGTCCTTCATATACTGCACCTCTACTCTGCTGCCTTTCCTCCACAATAAAGGAGATCCCGTTTCCTCTCTCTTCTCTTTTTCCTCACTCTACTACTGTGACGTCACCTTTCCTCTCAACGGAGGAGATCCCTCTTGCCACCTCTACATATATATATATATATATATATATATATATATATATATATATATATATATATATATATATATATATATATATATATATATAAAACACTATATACTGCCACATGGTCTTTTACAATCCACACACTCCAGATCAAATTAATCCACTCACACTCGCCTCTCATTATTTTCTCCCACAAAGGTGCACTTACATCTATGCATTCTCTCGAGCTCCACCAATATGGGGTCCCGTTAATGGCCTACACAACTGGGAGCAGTGCCCCGCTCTATGGAGCAGGCAGGCCTTCTGGCAACACAGCGCCTGCAAAACTCCTCAAGTCGTCCACGGGGGACTGGTCACTGCAGATGGGTGCCACACCTAAGGGTGCATGGCTGGGACACCTCCAACCTTACAGAGAGTCTGGGATCATGTCAGGTTCACTAATTTGTAAAGAGAAAAGTAAACCAAAACCTGTACAGTAAAAATTATCAAGAGGCCAAATTATCACTGCACCGTTTTGCTAAGAAAAACAAGGTTTATTACATGTAAAAAGGTTTTGTTCGGTTCCGTAGAACCAAAATGACATGGAGATCTTCTCGCCCCAAGAAGTTACAAGTTATATGGTGGAAAAACTGCAAATCAACATACAGCGGTTACAATGTTATCCCACCACCCTCATTGGCTACAGCCTATAGAACATGCTAATACGCCCCTATATTATGTGGTCTGATTGGCTATACCTTATCTAAACCCATTCCCCTATTCACGTGGCCCACTGAATCGTCACCATTAAATCCCGGTAAGGGATTGGCTAATAAGTAAATTGTTACAATAATACATTGTGACCATCATGTGATGTGCACGCCTCTGGTCTAGACCCGTTCAAAGGAAGACTGGCAAGGACAACTTTGCTTTGACAAGCCAACAGGCGTTCTCATTAGCCCACAGCGCACACAAGCTGCACCTCCACCCTTGTACTGAATATGTTGGCATCACCTCTGCTCCTCCTATCCCAAATCATAGAAAGTTTCAGATACGACTCTCCTCTTATCTCCTTCAGTTCCCAGGTGCCCAGTAATGACGTGACCAGGGCACCACTCTTGAGTCTGAATTTCAGGAATGCATTGGCTTTTGGTTATGCGTCTACTTGTAATTCAAATGGGATGACCGCTCCTTGGGTGAGGGCAGTAGTGCTCTAAATCTTTGCCTGAATAATGGGCATCACGCTATCTCATGCCCTGTTCTCATGGATTTGTCCTTTGAGGAGCAAATCCCTACCTATCCTAACATTCCATTCCCATCACATTCAGGCCCTACAGCTAGATACAATTAGCGTTGATCTGAGCACCTCAGATGCCTCTGACCTCAGGTTCTCACCCGGGGGACAGAAAAGTGATTTGTCTTGTAACTAAGCTAAAAAGAGACAAAGCTCCACATCAAAGCATGCATTCTATTCTGTTCATTGTGTACTAGACCTTAAAATCCAACATGACGGCACTCCTTGTATGTTAACACGCTGACTTCACTCCTGCCACAGTATCTTTCTGACTCCATCTTCCACCGGCTATAGCTCTTTCGTCGAACCTCACTGAAAAACATAACGTTGTATACAACTGCTAAACACAGGGCCTATAACACTGCCATATCTATAACCTCTGCAATCGCAGCATTGATAGATTTGTTGTTCCTTCTGTGTTGCTATATGTGCGTATCTACTTTGTGTCAAAACTAACTACAAGTGATATATTCGCCTTCTGCCACACAAAACTCATCCTGCTCACACTGTGGCAGGTGCTAATAGATTTGTCCTAGCCTGAACCGTTTTGTCTGGCTGGGACTTTAAAGTGCATCCCAACATTACGCACTGCTATTATGGCACCACCTGGCCATATGATGGTAACAGATGAAAAATGGTGCAGATACCTTGGCATATGATGGCAGTGCCTGGCAAATGCCTATTTAATACGTATTCACACGATCCAAACTGTTGGCTTTTTCAGTGCTTGTTTTCATAGGGCCTGCAGCGAAAGGACACATGTACCACTTATAAATCAAGTGCCTGATGGCACACTTGGTTAATACATGTTTATTTCACCAATAACGGATTGACAACTGCAATTAAGCCTTTAAGTCTCAGGTGAATGCTTTGAAATAACACTGGCAGGCATTACCAAAACAAAGAGTGAAGTTACTTCTTGATAAGCTAGCTCAAAGAGACACCAGGAGGATGTGTTATGGGCAGAGAGGGGCCAGTGGAAAGTATGGAATGGCCATAGGAATTAGCATGGCGATGGGCAGGCAACGGGTATAAATAACCAAACAACACCCACAAGCTAGGTGTTCCTCCGCAGATCCCATCTGCATTCTAGCTGTATTAAAATGCAATAGGTTCAGCTTGTAAGTGGCGCTTTGGCACCTCCTAATATGCAAAACTATCAAGATTCACTTCATCACAGAGAGTAAGTTATTGTGCTTTACGTTGTCTCTTTCCTGTTTCTTCTCTACTTCAGTATACACTAGTATATTTTCCCTCCATTTTCTACATTATTGGCCTTGCCTGGGTTTGATTTGGAGGTACAATATGTGGACCTCATTATGACATTGGTGGCGTGGTTAAAAAGTTGCAGTAATTCTGTTTTTAGGCAGAAACGGAACAACCACTGTTTTTAACACACTGCCGAATTCCAAGTTTGAAGGAAAAGTGGAGGATTTGTACATCCTCTACGTTACCTCCAAAAATGTGCCCGAATTACCACGGCTGATTTACTGTTTATGGTAATCCACCAAAATCCCCATGGAGTCAGGATTTACACTGGCCTACCACCACTTGTAATCCCACGGTACATCCACTGGACCAAGTAGCAGTAATGGTGCTCGAGTTTGGCGGTAATTTGGAAGATTTACTGCCAAAATACTTCCGAACTCGTAATGAGGCTGTTACCCGGGCTAGGCCTGGGTAAGTGTGAAAATATATGGAAGCTCAGCCGGAGGGAATGCAATCAACTTTCTTTATTGACTTCGTATTAACAACTGGTGCAACAGGCGCCGGAACACCTCCCTCAACACCCAACATCATTTAATCCTTCAAATGTTGTTATTACCCTGGAGTCCAGGTGCAATTCCAGTTGGTGATATCCCTATATCAGATCCAGTTTGGAGAACATGCGAGTGTTGTTCAGCTATACAATCATATCCTCGATGGATGGACTCGGGTGTCTCTCCCTCTGAATGGCGGTGTTGGCCACCCTCATGTCATAATATAGTCTTAGTCTTCCCCCTTCCTTCGGCACGATGACTAAGGGGGACACCCATGGGGTGAGCCCGGTTGCGGGGTCAATAATACCATCAGAAAGAAGTTGGTCAAGTTCCCTGGATACTGCTTCCTGGAGGTGGAACCCAACTCTCCTCGCATGTTGCGATACCGGCCGTACCGAGTGGTCTATGTGCAGCTTGATCGGAGGCCCTATTAACTTTCCCAAACCCCTGCACAATTGGGGATATTTCTGTTTTATGTCGAGTACGGAGATGAGGCTTTGAGTGTTTGTAAGAGTGACGGCCCGTATGGATTCTTCACAGCTTTGGTGTATCGTGGTTGACGTTATTACATCATCAGTTCCCATATGGATTTCAATGAGGCCTAGGCAGGAGGCTGTCTAGTAGTTGAGGAGACACCGATCTTTGTGTGGCATCTGATGGCGTGTATGGTAGTGTCGGTGTCTATTTTGGAGGAAAAGGCAGCATTTGAAGTGTCCAATGGTCTGTAGTGGAGTGGCTGCTCCCCATTGAAAAATCCTGGATTGTGTCATCTCCAGCACTGGCGGAGAGGGGATTTTCAGGTATTCTTGCTCAGCCATGATATTTACAGTGGCGCCTGAGTCCACCAGGAAGTGAAACGGGCAGTTGTCCATTTTGATCAGGATTTTCGGGTCTTCCTTGGCTTCTTCGCTACCTAATACTTGCATCATTGGGTCATAGTATGAGGTGTCCGATGGGGTCGTGGATTTGAACTAGTGTTCGTCTTCTGTATACCCTTCTGGGGCCCATCATACTTGTCAGTCAGAAAACGTGGTTGTTCCTGGTAATTGTAGCTTTGTGGATAATCCTGGAGCTGGTATTCATCAACGACGCAGACATACTGGCGTTGGTTCATCTGGGGATGCCTCGGTTGGCCATACTGGGGTTGCTGTGACCAGTATGGGGTTCTGTTGGGTGCCTGGGGTCTCAAGGTGGGGAATGGTCTTCCTTCCCTGCAGACGGACTGAAAGTGCCCCTCTCTCCCGCAGTTCGCACATCTTTGCGAGAGTGCCGGGCAGGCCCCGGAGTGTGGGAATGCCATGCTGCAGCGGTAGCAGTGGCACTGTTGCCTCGGTACCTGTAGGTTCGGTTGTCTGTATGGGTACATGCCTCTTTCCCCCAGCCCTCGGGATGGGTGGCTGGATTGCTGCTATGAGTTCTGTGGCGTCAGGCTTCGGCATTGTGGTGCTTGCCATGGATGCAGCCTGTGCGTCCACCCTTTCAAAAAATCTGGGCAAGTTCACTGGCTTCAGGAATCATGAGGGGCTTCTTCAGGAGCAGTTTTTCCAGTGTCTGCGACAAACACCCTTTATAACGCACAGACGTATGGCTTCGTCTAACGAGAAAGCGTCAAACTGGCAGTGGGCTCGCTTCACCCTCAGGCGTGTTATGTACTTGTCTACGGTTTCTTGTGGTTTCTGGGTACATTGATTGAGAAGGTACCGCTCCTAGTCTCTATTGGGTTTAATTTCAAGTAGCTTGTCTAGGGCTGTAATGAGGGCAGCAAAGGTGTTCTGGTCGGTTGTCGGGATGGTTTTGACGATCGTTTTCACCTCACCCCCCACCAAATTAAGGAAGATGTCCCGCAAGTGAGGCGAGTCTCCGTCACCAGAGCCTCTGATGAAGTGATAGAAATCCTCCATCCATTCTGTCCATCTAGGGCCCTTGTTGGCCTGGGGCGTCGTGGAGAACGGCAGGGGCATGCGCAGTTGGATAGACTTAGTACTGCGGGTAAGTTGGGGTGAGGCTGAGTTGCTCATGGTAGCAGACACGGGGTGTCCCAGAGGACCTCAGGGCACGAAATAGGGTGTCTTCTGCTGGCTGTGGGTTGCTGGACAGGGGGGGACTCTTAAAAGTTCTCCGTCGTGATAGGAGGCGCGCTCTTACCAAGAAGCAGATTTGCCCCATGCTCTGGGACCCCGCTGTAGGCTGGTGGAAGTCGCTTTGTATAGAGCCACTGTGCGTCCTGGGCAAGGGCAGCTATGGGCTTTGGGTCGAGTGGATAAATGTCCTGGAAGTCTCTCAATGATAGACCAGCTGCCTCTGGCTGAGATGGGGAGGCAGTAGCAAGTCAATTCCTGGGCGGGCGACCAGCTACACGTGCCTCGCAGTGGAACTGATTAGGCCCGCGGGCACTGCCGAACACTGTGAGGGTCGGGGAGGGTCGGGCAGCCTCCCCCGTGATGGTGCAACTCACTGTCTGGATGCACGTTGTTGCTGCGTGGCTCTGGCAGCTCTGCTGTGAGCTTCTCAGGCCGCCGCGGGTGTGCGGTGGGCGGGGAGCAGTCCGGAGGGGCTGACGGCTCCTTTCTTGTCCCTGCTTGCGTGCAGGGGCCTGCAGGCGTACTATTCACGGCAGCGGACTGGCACGTAGTGCGTGGATGTTCTCTGTGGGCCGCGGGCGTCAGCCTGGATGGTCTCAAGGAGGCATGGCTCGATGGGATCACTGGCCAGGAAGGGCATGCGTACGGCAGTGTCGTGCAGGAGAAGGACGTGTACAGCGGGATCACTTGTAACGCAGAAGGAGGACGGGTACAGCGGGAATGCCTGTGACGCGAATGGACGGACGCTCGGTGGGGCCCACTGGCAATGAGGACTTCAGCTGGCGGGAGAAGACCTCGTTGCCAGTTGTTACCCGAGCTGGGCTTGGGTAAGCGTGAAAATATGTGGACGCTCAGCCGGAGGGAATGCAATCAACTTTAATTATTGACTTCGTATTAACAACTGGTGCAACAGGCGCCGGAGCACCTCCCTCAACCCCCAACGTCATTTGTCACCACCCAGTGGGCGTCAACGCCTCCCTTAAAGAGACAGTGGCGGGTAACAGAGGCCTATGTGTTAAGTACTTCTCATAGGCAAGGGTGTAATTTCTTTTGTATTGAAATTGAAAGACTTTGATATGGGGTTAGATAGTTTGTTGCGTTGTGCTTTAGTGTTTTGCCACGACCCATGATTTTGACATGCTGTATGTTTGTTTCCTCAAGTGCCAAGGCCTCAGGTGCAAGGCATTTTCAGTGCATGCACCTGCAAACCTGTCTCCACACTCACATGGACCTGGCTGGTTCTCAGTGTAGCTTGAATAGGTATTTGCGCTAGAGATGGGTGAGCTGGCTCCAAAAAGATTTAAGCATATCTAAGCAATAGGGTCTCGAAAGGGATCAAAACCTTTGATCCAGAGTTCAAGCCGTGCATACAGATACAAGTATTTGACAGTTCTACTTGGACAAGTTTCCTAGAATTCAGTATTACTGGTGGCTAAGAAAATGACACAATAGAGAGTTAGTTATGCATGCAAATGAAAAAAGCACAGATGTTGCTCTTTTTTCATTAGCGTTCATTATAGAAATAAACAGATCACCTTATCTAGAAATGTACCCTGCACATTTCAGGGAGTTGTGCGGCAATGATAATGATACGATGGCACACCTGCTGGAATACATTGTTGAGTTGAAGCACATAAATATACCCTTTTTGCGCAAATATATAAAACAGGGTTTACAGAGAGATGCACACATACAGAGACATTTTGAGAATAGGGTGCAATTTATTTTGATGCAAGTGAAGAGACTCACAAGTGTATTCCATCAACTGTGCCAAGAAAAAGCACCACTAAGGGCACCTGTGCATTCCAGGGGGCCTGTGTGGCAGCTCAAAGGATGCGCTGCTGAGCCCCCTTGCATACATTAGTGTTGGGAAAACACTCCCAACAGTAATGTATGACAGGCTCCCAGAACATACTGGGTATGGGGAGGGCATTTCACTGTGACAGGCCTGTCATTGCAAAATGTTAAAAATAAATAAAATGCATTTCTATCCCTGCTGAAGCAATGGAGATGCAAATGTAACAGCAATGGTTTATACCTTTGCTATTCCATTTAAAAGAAAATGTATGACAGGGTCAGCCATGACCCTGTCATGCATTGCACATCCCCCTGTGCCTTTTCCAAATAGGTGCTGGGGAATGTGATGATTTGCTAGGTATCATCACTTCTCCCCAAGGAGAGCCCTTTGCCATGAGGCTAGGGAGATGCAGCTGCTACCCAATAGTCCCCTAGGGGTGGTTTAAAGCGAGGACCTCATGGGGAAGCACTCCCCCTCTGAGGATAAGGATGATAACCTAGGGTGCAGCCCGTTGGCCAATATCACACCCCAAACTTCCCTAACATCCCCTCTATGCCAAACAACTTCCTTGAGAGAAGACCCATGTATTTCTGCAGTGTAGGAGAAACAACCACAACAGAAAGTACCAAGACGAAGAAGAGCACAAAAGACATGAAGATGACTGGTTGTGCTAGTACTGGTACGAGGTGGCCCAGAGGATGCATGAGGACCAATCCATCAAGAACAGCAAAGGACTTTGACAATCCGCCAGGGTGGGACTGGCAACATAGTATAACAAGAGAAGAAGGACTGAAGACTTGGTCATGCCCAGCCGGGAAAAAGGCAGCAGGTGTGGAAACCAATCAGAGCAGGAGTTTCAAATCTTGTCGGCTAACCGGGGACACCAAATAGCAGTGAATGATGCAAGTCACTGAAGGACAAGACCACTGACCACCAGAGAAGGTTTTGGGACCATAACCCAAGTGAACTGAGTATCAGAAGAGAACTTCCTCAACGCAGTGGCAACAACAAGCCAACTGACCACCAGAGAAGGGTCTGGTATGCCAACATAAGTGTACTAAGCATCTGAGGAAAGAATCTTCATCACAGCGGCAGGAAAGAGTCTTATGAGGCCCCATGAAGGATTTGGGACTTTGCTAATACTGGGAGAAGGGAGCCATTCTCCTAGTCTTGAAAGTTGAAGAAACTGAAAGCCTTTTTGATCAAAAGACGCCAGGGGAAGGGAATCCTTTCCCGGGCTTTGGTGTGAACTCTATTAGAGTGTGTCAACCAATACCAGGAGAAGGGAGACATTGTCATGGAAGTTGAAGAAACTGAAAACCTTTTTGATCAAGAGACGCCAGCTGAAGTGAGTCATTCCCCCTGGCTTTGATGTGAACTATATTGGAGTGTGGGAACCAATACAAGGAGAACGGAGTCATTCTCCTGGTTCCAAAATTTGACTGGTGCAAAGGTTTGTTAGAACCACAAGCCAGGGGAAGTGAAGCATTCCACCCTGGCATCCTTTTGCTAAAGAACATTTCGGGAGTGCCACCCAAACACCCAGAGATGGGAATCATTCTCCTGGAGAAGGAACTTTCTGTTGATTTATTCTTTAGTTGTAGTGTGAGGGATAGAAGTAGGTTGTGACATAGGTTGGCAGAGTTTGATTTGAAACCCCTCTTGGAATAGAGAGATAATGAGGGTTTCTTTTCTTAAAAATACATGTTTTTGCCAACCAAAACGCCTCCCTTGTGTTAGCATCCTTCTTCAGCACCCTTGCATAAATTTGAATATGTTCTGTGCTTTTGAAAGACGATTTGATTTGTGGATTTGGGATGCACTTTTTTTTTAAAAACTTTTATTTATTCAGCTCGGCAACACAGATACAGGTGAGTAACAATAAAGCATATGGGATCAAAACAGTGCAATCGGCACAAATTCATATAGTACATATAAACGAAGTACATAAAGGAAAAAGGAATCAACATATGCACATGGGGGAAACATAGAAGGTCGGAACGAAGGCAGATGGAAAATAAATCAAGGACCAACTAAGGATGAACTATAGAGAGGGAGCTGGGGATGCAGGATCTGAGTCGGTGTCAGTGGAGGACATAAATGAACGGAACTTCAGCCAGATATCTCTAGGTCTGGAACGGGCGGGCTGTTGTATCGCCCAGGACTCTTCGGTGTCGGAGGCCCACGTAACTGCCCTGAGCCACTGAGCGTGAGTAGGGGTGATAGGCTGAAGCCAGCAAAGTAGAATTGTATGCACAGCTAGTAGCATACAGAGGCCAGCCAGTTTTCTGGAGTCACGGTGGAGCTCGGGGAAATCGTGAAATAGGCATTTCATTGGGGATGGGGGGAAGGGGGATTCAAGGATGGACGACATAGTGGAACACACTGAGGTCCAGAATTGAGTGAGTCGGGGACAAGACCAGATCATGTGGATATAATCAGCATCCTCATAGCCACATCTAGGGCACCTAGGGGAGGAGTCGCTCGAGATGCGATGTAGCCTAGTCGGGGTGTAGTGGTACCTGTGGAGCACCTTGAATTGAATTAATTTGAATCGGGAGTTGAAGGAAACCCCCTGGATACGTGCACACATATGGGTCCAACGCTCATCGGACATCTCAAGGCCGAGATCTGTCTCCCAGGAGCGCCGTAGTTTGGAGAATGTGGGGGGTGATCTGGTTTGAAGCAAAGTGTATAGTCTGGAAATTTTGCCCCTCATAGGGTCAGGTGAGGACAGTTCGGTGATTGCAGGTTCATCAGGTGGCAGTGCTGGGAAACACCTGTACTTGTGCTTGAGTACTCTACGGAGGGATGAATATTGAAGCCAAACGGAGGGTCTCCGTCTAAGGGGCGCCGGGAGGTCAGGCCATTCTATGAAATTACCCTGTTCGAATATGTCGCGCAGCAATTCATAATCCGCCTCGGCCCATGTACGAATCACAGAGGGAGGGACTCGTGGGACCTCCGGAAGGAAATTCCAAATTGGGAAGTTACCGTGGAAGGGATGGGCGGTGCCCAATATTTGCCAAGATTTGGATAAGGCCAAGGATGTGCATGTCGCTGGATCCAGTGAGTCCGATACCACTGGCATTGGTGTGATCACCAGAGATCGAATGTCGCGGTCACTGACTGATAGCCTCTCTAGTCTGACATGGGGAGGGGGGTCCGACACACTGAACCAGTGCGCAGTGTGCTGGAGTTGTGCCGCCAGCCAGTACTTGAGGAAGTCTGGTGCTCCAAAGCCGCTAGCCTCCATTGGGGCGGAAAGGGTCTTGAGATTAAGGCGGACCGCACCAGAGTGCCAGAGGAAGGGTGCGTGTCAATGCCTGAAAGAAGTCAGCTCCCGGCCACTGCGGAATATTAGCAAATCTATACAGGAGTTGGGGAAGTACCACCATCTTCAGTACCCCTATCCTACCCGCCAGTGAAATCGGAAGTTTGTTCCAGCCCTGTATTTTTATCATAAGGTTTGTAAGGTATGCCTGATAATTATCTTCCAAGACCCGTTCAGTGTGACGAGACACCACTACGCCCAAATAAGTAAAGTTAGATTGGGCCCATGCGAATCCCATGGTATCGGGAGGGGGGAGAGTACTGGGAGTGAGCGGGAAGAGGGTTGATTTAGAGCAGTTCACCGTGAGACCAGAGATACGTCCAAAGAGAGCAATATCTTCCAGTATTGGGGCCAGATTAATTTCGGGGGAGCGAATATAGAGGAGAGCATCATCAGCATACAGAGAGACTATATCTGAGGAACCGGCAGTACGTAGGCCCCTATGCGCATGGTTTTGGCGAAGCATGTCCGCAAATGGCTCCATTGCCACAGCGAAGATTAAGGGCGAGAAGGGGCAACCCTGTCTAGTGCCCCTAGCTATATGGAAGAGGGGGGAACAACGGTCCTCAGTACGGACTCTGGCAACGGGGTTGGAGTAAAGTAGCCTGACCCAGGAGACAAAGGTGGGGCCAAATTTGCATTTGTCGAGTACCTGCCACAGATAGCTCCACGAGACCGAATCAAAAGCTTTTTGCATATCAAGTGTCGCGGCCACCGCGTGCACACCCGGGCTCACTCTACTTATAATGTTGAAAAGGCGTCTCAAATTCAAGGAGGTGGAGCGGCCCGGGATGAACCCCGCCTGGTCTGGGTGGATGATATGTGGCATGAAGGGAACAAGTCGTAGAGCGAGTAATTTTGCATAAATCTTGACGTCACAATTGATCAATGAGAGTGGGCGGTAAGAGCCGCATTGAGTGGGGGGTTTATTGGGTTTTAGTAGGACTGTTATGGTGGCTTCGCGGAGTGAGGGGGGAACTGGCCTACCTCCACCGACTCCTCCCAGAGAGCAGCAAGATGAGGGAGTAGGAGTGATTTGAAATGCTTATAAAACTCGACAGGTATACCATCCGATCCAGGGGATTTGCCTGAAGATAGGGAGTCTATAGCCTCCGAGAACTCCTCAGGGGTGAATGGATTCTCGAGGGATCTGATGGTATCGGGAGAAAGGACCGAAAGGGCAAGTTTATCGAGGTAAGCATTGATTTCTGCCGTAGTGGCGGTGTCTGAGTGTGCATATAGGGATTGATAGAAGGAGAGGAATTCGGCATTGACATCTCCAGGGGAGGTGGCCAGGGATCCATCAGGTCTCTCAATTCCGGGAATGGGTGGGGCACCGAACTCACGGCGGAGAAGTCTAGCTAGGAGACGGCTAGGGCGTTCACCCTCACCATACCTCCTCGCCCGCCCGGGATTATCAAGAAATCTCAGCTCGCGGTCCGCGAGCGCACGAAAGGTGTCCAATTCCGTGCCAATTAACGCAAGGATTTCAGGGGTTGGGTCTAGAGTATACTGGGCCTCCAGCGCAGATAATGTGGCCTCGCTCTCGGCGATTTCCCTGCGAATAGTTTTGAGGATACCATTTTCCTTGGAAAGGGCAATGCCTCTGATGTAGACCTTAAAGGACTCCCAGAGAGTGGCCTGTGAAGACACGGAGTTGGTGTTGATCTCGAAGAACTCCTCGTTCGCCGACTCCATCGCCGAGCTAAAGACCGGATCGAGGAGAGAAAGTGGCTTCATTTTCCAGTGTCTGGTTCGGTCCCGATCTGGGCCCCAACATAGGGTGACAGTCACTGGGGAGTGGTCAGAGAGGGTCCTGGGGAGGATTGCCATACCAGATACGCTCCTTATCAGACCATCGGATATCAACCATCTGTCAATCCGAGAAAAGGAATCGTGAACCGAGGAATAAAAGGAATAAGAGCGGGAGTCGGGGTAGAGGAGCCTCCATGCGTCAAACAGGGCCAAGCGGGGAAGGGAGGAAAGTGTAGTATATGCAGCTCTGGAGAGTTGATGGAGTCTGGAACCAGATCTGTCAAGATCCACATCGAATATCGTGTTGAAATGGCCTCCCCAGAGAATCGGTATCAGAGGGAAGCCATCTAAGAGAGTTATAAGGTGTGTGTAAAATTCGGGATCGTCAATGTTCGGACCGTATATATTTAGCAGGACAACTTCCCTATTCTGTAGGGTACCATGGAGTAGCACGTATCTGCCCAGGGGATCAATTATGGTAGCAATGGGGATGAATCTAAGGCTCCTGTGAATAAGGGTCATAACCCCGCGGCTCTGGGTAGAGTAGGTGGTAAAGTACCTTTGGGGACCCCATGTTTTAGCAAATTTTTCACAATACTCTGTGCATGCATGCGTCTCCTGAAGGAACAGGATTTTAGTCCTGTGTCGCTCGGCCTGAAGTTGTAGTAGCCTCATTTTCTTGTAATTACCCAGCCCACGTACATTCCAGCTCATAAATGTCAAGGTTTCCTCACTCAACCCTCCAGGGGTAGCCATAGAGGAATACAGGTGGATGGAAATGTGCCCCCCATGGACGGTGCCCAGTGCGGTCAGATCTGTAACGCCGACGGGACCATGGTGCTTCGGACTCTACCTTCTCTGCGAATACCAAGCTTTTTTTAACGTATAACCCCATTCCCTCCTCCCCCACCCACATCCCTCCCCCAAACAGAGGGATGATCACCCCATAGCCAAACAACCAAAACCAACACAATGGCATCGACGCCTGGGGGGCATGCGAACTGGCCTGGCGGCGATGCTCCGAACCATGAGGCAATTTTAGGATAAACATAATGCCCGACAATAATATCTATTCCCACCCAGGGGACTCTACCTTCTCTGCGAATACCAAGCTTTTTTTAACGTATAACCCCATTCCCTCCTCCCCCACCCACATCCCTCCCCCAAACAGAGGGATGATCACCCCATAGCCAAACAACCAAAACCAACACAATGGCATCGACGCCTGGGGGGCTGCGAACTGGCCTGGCGGCGATGCTCTGAACCATGAGGCAATTTTAGGATAAACATAATGCCCGACAATAATATCTATTCCCACCCAGGGGAGGCCCCATGGGGGAAGGGGCGGGCATGGTCAACAGATAATGAACCAATATAACGGGATTGTAAGAACTAAATACCCGATCAACTGGACCGAGATAGTGTATGGGCTCAGCTACAGAAACTGAGAGAGTGCCCTAATGACATAGGAGCACCGGGAAAGGGAGACTGAGCCAAGGAGAGCCCAGGAGCGAGCGGGGGAGCCCAGGGCGAGATCAGACAGCCTCACAGGAGATTGTCGAGTGTACGCCGCAGCTGCCCGGGAGGGCCACAGGGATGCCCAATCGGCTAGTGGGCTATGGGCGTCCCGTAGGGTCTCCCAATGAAAGGTGATCGCATGGAACGTCGTTATCTCAATCAATACAATGGTAGTGGATAAATAGCCTTATAAGTAGTGTAGTGCGAAAAGACAGTGAACACTGGGACCAAGGGGCTTTAGCGGACCTCCCGGGCAATCAAGAGAACAAGAAATGCATGTAGCGGGTACCTGGAGCACATCAAAGGGGGATCAGACCGCACCAACGACTGCCCAACAGCCCGACCACACTGTGATAGGTCAGTGAGTCGGGGAGCAATAACAACAGTGAGAAACATCAAAGACAATAACATTATTTGTTACAGGTGCGACCAAGTCGCCTCATGGGAACCACATCAGGTGATGCCAGAATGTCAGGAGTCCAGATAAGTTCTGAAGCAGGATATAACGGCATCCATTCAACAATTAGCCTAAGCTGTGGCGAGCCAATGACGGTGCCTGTTACGAGTACATTTCAGCCGGGAAAGTGTTCATCTACGAACCTGGAGGCCTCCTCAGGCAGCGTGAAGAAGTACACACGGTTTGCATGCTCGATACGCAGTTTGGTGGGATATAACATGGCATATTTAACCTGGAGGTTGCGTAGTCTCCTCTTCACTGCCAGGAAGGTCTTGCGTTCACGCTGAACCGCCACCGAAAAATCCGCATATAGGTGGATCCTGGCTGCGCCTAAGAGAAGGTCCCCCTTGGCCCTCACCACCCTGAGGAGGGCATTGCGGTCGCGAAAATTTAAGACCCTGGCTATGATCGGGCGTGGAGGTGCTCCTGGTTTGGGTTTCGCCGTGAGTGAACGGTGGGCCCTCTCAATCGCAAACTGTGGGGAGAGTTTTGGGGAGTCCAGGAGTTGGAGTAGCATGCCCTCCACGTAATCCTCCATGGGTTACTGTATACCATCCTCTGGCACCCCGACAATGCGGAGGTTGTTGCGCCTTGAGCGAGATTCAAGGTCCTCGTTCTTTTTCTCCACCTCAGTAACGTGGGCGGATAGCGTGGAGACCTCCGCACGGAGGGAACCCAGGCCGTCCTCGGCGGTGCTCACCCGTGCCTCAATCTCGGCAACACGACCATCAGTTCTCTCCATATGTGCTTTAATAGAGGATATCGTGCCGTTCATGTCATCCAGTTTACTATGAATCGTGGTGAACCCCTCGTGGATAAACTCCATCATTTTCTGGGAGTCGGATGGTTCCAGCGCCAGTGAGGGGGAAGGTTCCTGTGTAGATGCCTCCGTCCCGGGGCCTCCCGAGGGTTTTGTGAAAATATTGATGGAGGATTGCTTCTTGCCGGTTTGTGTCATCATGTTGCCGGTGAGGGAATAAACTTAAGTCCAAGAGACCAAACAGGGGAGTGGATAGGGCCACAGGGGGAGGCACCAGGATCGACACAGGCAGCGTGTGAGCGGAGGCCGAGCCGAGCACCAGGAAGGAAGGGATATGGCGTCTCCGCTGGGGGGCTTCCCGGGCCAGCCAAACTATGTAGGAGCCAGTGAACAGCAAGCGGTCCCAAGGATTTCTCAAGAAATTCTGTAGGGGGTCAGGGCCCAAGAAGCAATGACCAGCAGGAGAGGCAGAAGGAGCCGGAGTCTTGGGTGTTGATGTAGTGCAGGGGAACACCACTGTATGAGGCAGTAGGACGGATGGCACTCGGTGCAGGTCGTTGAGGGCAAGTGGAGGGGCCAGGGGCCCTGGAACAACCGTAGCAATAGGCCCAACAGCCGGGTGGTTCGGTGGGAGACAGTTGAGGTTGTCTTCGTGTCAGTATAGAAGGTAGTCAAACCGTCTGCCGCAGCCAGAGGGCTTAAGGAGGAACTGGCCACAAGGTCCTGGAGGGGGGTCCCCCATTGGGGTCAGGATGGAGCTGGTGGCTGGGGGAGAGACCCACCGGGGGGCGACTCCGAGCTGGCGCTCCAGCCCCAGCGGTTTCCAGGGGAGAAGGAATGGGGTTGCCGCGATCAACCAGGCCCGCGTGCAGTGCCCACAGTCAGCCACGAGGGCAGGGGACCAGTGTGGAGCAAAGGGCACCCTATGACCTGCTGTAACGAGGGGGATCAAGCCTCACCAGGGCTTCCCAAATCAAGGAGGAGGACGGCAGGGTCAGCTCTTGTGTGGCGGGCATAGAGGAGATCGGGCCAGGACCACTCACCACCCGTAGCCGGATCGATGCGCACTCGATCTCCGGTCAGTACACCGCCCAGGACGGGGCAGCGGAGCAGGTCGCTCTGGGATCCTGTGTGGTGAGGAGGAAGAGGTCGCGGCGCAGGTCGGCCCCCTCCGGAGTGAGCCGCGCAGGGCGAGCGGACCGCCTCTCCCCCCACAGCAGGCCGCAAGCCGCGGGACTCGGGCGGGAACTCCCGGAGCCGAGAGCGGGGCCGGAAGGCGCCCGCCCCCGCACCTCTCAAAGCGGGCTGTAACTCTGCAGCAGTCGCAGCTCAGAGGGCGGGATTCGCGTGGTAGACTCCCGGTCCCGCCAGCAATCCCCGCTGTGGGTCGGCTATACACAGTGTCGGGGCAAACAGGAGAATTTTCGGGTAGAAAGTGCCGCACGGGACGGAGCTGTGAATCAGGCAGCCATCTTCGCTGAGCGCAACAGCGCCCCCCCCCGATTTGGGATGCACTTTGACATTTTTAGAAACACCCCATTATTGGTGCACATATCCAAAGGGGGTGAAAAAGGGCATCTGATGTATGCATCTGTGATGCTCATATTCAGTCACTTTTTGAGAATAGGGTTCAAGGATTTTAGGTGCAACTGATGAGATGCACAAGCACATCCCTCCACTCAACGCCAAAAAAGGTTTTGTGAATCTGCTCCATCCTTATCTATTTTAAACATTTGTTCACCCAAATTGAGCGATAGTGATCTATTTTTCTAATTGGGTCGAGCCATTTCGAGATGATTCGAGGTCAATGGGACATATAGTGACTCCGGTCAAATAGACTTTAGATTAGAGCCATCTGGTTCCACGTGTTAATATCGCCTATGGCCGTTCCTGACAACCAAATAATATTATTGGTGGGCATAATATTACCTGATACCAGCCATCTCTAGGAAGGCTCTTATGATTCAAGCCGATTTAACCTTTTCTTCAAAGATTTGAACTGGAATTGGTATTAAGCATTTCAAGCTTCACTGATCCCTAATTTAGACTTCCTAAGAAACAATGTGCACCTTTTAAGGGAGACTGTCCAAAAGAGTTGACAACTGGCTGCACAGCTGCTGAAGAAGCTGGTCAAGAAAGAACTGGAGGAGGAAGAGCCCATTGCTTCTCCCACAGCATTCCCTGCATCCATGCCTTCAACCTCAGCACCATCAGATATTAATATCAGCAACATCACCTACACACCATTAGCTGTCATCCAGTACACTTTTATTTATTGATGTAAATATTCATGTGTTTTAATTCTCCTGGGAAAACAGCTGTTGCTGTGTCCAAAGTGAGCTGCACATGGCAGAATGGCCAGAGGTTAATACAATCATGTTGCCCTAGAGGCTTTTATTGGATCCACTTGGTATCATAGGTTTCTTGTTCTATGTGGGAGAATTTCTCCTCAGTCTGATGAAGTCCCATGTCTCCCACTAGAGCATGGGTATGCAACATGCGGTTCTCCAGATGTTTTAGACTACAGCTACAATCCTTCACCTGCAGCTATGCTGTATAGGGTTGATGGGAGTTGTAGCCCGAAGCATCTGGAAAGCCAACTGTTGCAGAGCCCTGCACTAGAGGATGGGGATGGGGGAGGTCAGGTGAGCAGGGGGCTACCCCTTTTCTGAAATAAGCCCTGGAAGAGGTATACGGTGGACATATCTGCTCCAGAGACCATCCCTTCCCTACTTTGCCTTAGCATCCCTGATGACTCCTTGGCCAGGCTTTGAGGAGAACCCTGTCTTCTGTCAGGGAAGAACTGTTGCACATTTTGAGGGGAAGATTCCTTGTAATGAGCAAATAGCCTTCCTATTTACCTGCAGAAAATGTCACATGTATCAAGTGACAAAGTCTGACTGTGTGTGGTAAATAGAAGGACTAGCTTAAGGGGCTATGTACCTTTCTGGACAGTCCAGCACACGAGAAAGCTGTTACAAAGGCCACAAGTTAACAATGCAAAATGTATTAAGTGGTTTGAACAGAGACAAGCTCTGCTGACAGCATGCTCTCACACAGGGGCCCGCAAGCCCGGTCGGCAGGGGATTGTGGGGATACCAGATTGACATAAGCAATACAGACACTCACATCATGCCAGACAGTATACAAGCTTCCACAGAGCTGCTCTGGGTATGTACTTAGCAAGGATAAATTTAACATGGTAGCCCACCTAGTTGAAGGCACTGGTATCCGACCTGAGCGGCATCTCACATGACAATGAGGAATAACTGGGGACTTCGTAGTTTGCCTGCGAGTGCAGCAACCAGGGAGCTCACACTTGCAGTGAACCATTAACTAGTGTTTGATACACAATAACAAAGCCAGAAAATAGACTGCTAGGAGATAAAACGGTACAGATGATGAAGAGAGGTGCAGGATTCAGGTGTTGGAGGCCTACTGTTGCATGGTGGTGTGGCAAGAAGGATGAATGTAAAAAAGAGGGGATGGAGATTAAGGGTAGTAGTGAGGGGGTTGCAGATTTTAAGAGAAGCCTCCAGGAGGTGGCAAAGACTGAGAAAAGTAGTGAGGTGGTGGAGACTGGAAAGAGCAATAAGGAGGAGGCAGAAAGAACATCTAGGAAAGAAGGAGTGGAGTTAAAGGAAGGTGACAGGAGCAATAAGGATGAGGCAAGGAGAACATCTAGGAAAGAAGGAGGAGCAAAGGAGGGGAAGAGGAGCAGTAAGGCACAGGTGAAAAGTACACCATGGAAAGCAGGAGGAGTGGATGTGAAGAAGGCTTAGAGGACCCACACGGAGGTAGAGGCAAAAGCACTCAAGACAAGATCAAGAAAGGTAGTGCTAACAAGAGTATTGAATATAAGAGACGAGAAACCCAGGGAAGAGACCCACCCTTAAAAGAGGGAGGAGAAGATGAGATGAAAGCCAGCAAGAAGGATGCCAAGAGCAGAGCATGACAGATTGTTGAGGATTGAGGCGTACAAGGAGGAAAGAGAAAACAGAGGGAGGAGAGAAGGAGAAGAAGAACTGATAGGTGAGAGACAGACAAGCTATGGAGAAGAATGTGCCAAGACAAGGGGTGGTAAGATAGATAGGTCGCTGAGACCCAGGTGCTTGTCGAGGCTGTGGTATGGTCTGTGACTAGCGTTTAAGTATGACGAACCCAGAGCACACTGCGATCTTTGCTTAGATTCAAGGGAGTCGATGCCGGGCCCACTGAGACAACCCAGGGCTCCAGGGTTGGTGGTGCTGGTGTTATAATTAACGAGAATAGAGACAAAAGTCAATCATCCAACTTCAAAAGCAAGAAAGAAGTGCAATTACACTTAAACCCCAAATGACTGCAAGACTTTTTAACCACAAAGTGGAGCCTGAAGGGGCGAGGGAGGGACTGAAGTCAACTTGGTTTGTTTATGTTTCTTGATTTGCCACTAAACACACTTAGTTAAAGTTAAGCTCTTAGCATTTTGGTTTGGGTAAAAAAGATCCTTGTTTATTTGTTTATTTACAGTATTTATTTACCGGAAACCTTAATTGTAGGTCCATGGAGTGCTGCACAGTATAGGAAATAGAGGCTAAAAAATTCAACATTTTATGTGTGAAAAAGCTGGAGTCATCAAGATCAAATACAGCCCAAAGAAAACCTTTAGCAGAGATCAAGGGAAGAATAGAGATATATGTAGTAATACTCAAACGTGGGTAGACCAATACGTAACACAATATCTATATTGCTGAACTAATTAACTGGGGTGAATTGGTTACAGTTTTAAGACTTGAAACTTTTATCTGCAGTATACTCTCAACACAGCCTATGAGACTGCAATATGTTGAGCTACCCCACTCAGTGAATTGTTTTCAGTTCTTTCAAGTCATGCTGAAGGACAATTGATGTACCATCCTTTTCTCTGAACCGCCCCAAAATATTATTTCCCAATGCCTCTCATGTTTCCCATCCAATTAATTTGGGTACATTCGTAATAATAAAATAACTTATCTTTAATAATTTAGCCATCTGTTGGTCACTTACTTTAGGGCGTTCCTCTTTAAGGGGGTAATTCATAGAAATCAGTGCACAAGTGGCGCACGCGGCTGGCGCACAGTGTGCGCGTGCGGCAGTCTGCGCCAGCTGCGTGCGCCAAAATTCATTTCCACGCACAGCGTATTCATGGATTCTAACATCCATAATGAGCCGTGGCGTAGAGTGGCGCAGCGAACCTGCAGCAGCGCTAGTTACACCCCCAACCCCGCCCCGTGCGCCATGCACAGCACACAAATCATGGCGCACAGGCCAGTGGACCAGCATACAGCCCCACAACCACGAAAACATCTGTAAAACTCCCTGCGCACCCCTCCGAATACACAAACCCGGCTTGCAGCGGGGTGCACGTGGAGAATCACACGCGCTAGGCCTTGTGCGAGCGGGGTACGTGTATTTCGGGGGTGCGTGTGGAGAATCACACGTGATAGGGCTTGTGCGAGCGGGGTATGTGTATTTCGGGGGTGCGCGTGGAGAATCACACGCGATAGGCCTTGTGCGTGTGGGGTACATGTATTTCGGGGGTGCACATGGAGAATCACACGCGATAGGCCTTGTGCGAGCGGGGTACGTGTATTTCGGGGGTGCACGTGGAGAATCACGCGATAGGCCTTGTGCGAGCGGGGTACGTGTATTTCGGGGGTGCACGTGGAGAATCATACGTGACAGGCCTTGTGCGAGCGGGTACGTGTATTTTGGGGGTGCGTGTGGAGAATCACACGCGATAGGCCTTGTGCGAGAGGGGTACGTGTATTTCGGGGGTGCGCGTGGAGAATCACACGCGCTAGACTTTGTGCGAGCGGGGTACATGTATTTCGGGGGTGCGCGTGGAGAATCACATGCGACAGACCTTGTGCGAGCAGGGTACGTGTATTTCGGGGGTGCGTGTGGAGAATCACACGCGATAGGCCTTGTGCGAGCGGGGTACGTGTATTTCGGGGGTGCGCGTGGAGAATCACACGCGCTAGACTTTGTGCGAGCGGGGTACGTGTATTTCGGGGGTGCGTGTGGAGAATCACACGTGATAGGGCTTGTGCGAGCGGGGTACGTGTATTTCGGGGGTGCACGTGGAGAATCACATGTGACAGGCCTTGTACGAGCGGGTACGTGTATTTTGGGGGTACGTGTGGAGAATCACACGCGATAGGCCCTGTGCGAGCGGGGTACATGTATTTCGGGGGTGCGCGTGGAGAATCACATGCAACAGACCTTGTGCGAGCGGGGTATGTGTATTTCGGGGGTGCGTGTGGAGAATCACACGCAATAGGCCTTGTGCGAGCGGGGTACGTGTATTTCGGGGGTGCGCGTGGAGAATCACACGCAACAGGCCTTGTGCGAGCGGGTACGTGTATTTCGGGGGTGCGTGTGGAGAATCACACGCAATAGGCCTTGTGCGAGCGGGGTACGTGTATTTCGGGGGTGCGCGTGGAGAATCACATGCGACAGGCCTTGTGCGAGCGGGTACGTGTATTTCGGGGGTGCGTGTGGAGAATCACACGCGATAGGCCATGTGCGAGCGGGGTACATGTATTTCGGGGGTGCGCGTGGAGAATCACATGCGACAGACCTTGTGCGAGCGGGGTACGTGTATTTCGGGGGTGCGTGTGGAGAATCACACGTGATAGGTCTTGTGCGAGCGGGGTACGTGTATTTCGGGTGCGCATGGAGAATCACACGCGCTAGGCCTTGTGCAAGCAGGGCACGTGTATTTCGGGGGTGCGTGTGGAGAATCACACGTGATAGGGCTTGTGCGAGCGGGGTATGTGTATTTCGGGGGTGCGCGTGGAGAATCACACGCGATAGGCCTTGTGCGTGTGGGGTACGTGTATTTCAGGGGTGCACATGGAGAATCACACGCGATAGGCCTTGTGCGAGCGGGGCACGTGTATTTCGGGGGTGCGCGTGGAGAATCATACGTGACAGGCCTTGTGCGAGCGGGTACGTGTATTTTGGGGGTGCGTGTGGAGAATCACACGCGATAGGCCCTGTGCGAGCGGGGTACGTGTATTTCGGGGGTGCGCATGGAGAATCACATGCGACAGACCTTGTGCGAGCGGGGTACGTGTATTTTGGGGGTGCGTGTGGAGAATCACACGCAATAGGCCTTGTGCGAGCGGGGTACGTGTATTCCGGGGGTGCGCGTGGAGAATCACACGCGACAGGCCTTGTGCGAGCGGGTACGTGTATTTCGGGGGTGCGTGTGGAGAATCACACGCGATAGGCCCTGTGCGAGCGGGGTACATGTATTTCGGGGGTGCACATGGAGAATCACACGTGATAGGCCTTGTGCAAGCGGGGTACATGTATTTCGGGGATGCGCGTGGAGATTCACACACGATAGGCCCTGTGCAAGCGGGGTACGTGTATTCCGAGGGGTGCGCGGGGAGTTCCAAACGTGAATTTGCAGTGTGTGTCCTCCCAGGTGTGCCCTGTACCCCCTCCCCAGCCCCTGCAGCCAGCCCACACCACAGGGGATTACCCTGCACCCCTGGACATGTCCCATAGGCAGCCCATTCACCGTGGCCATGCTCCCCAGCCAGCCCACATGCCACCATGCACCAATGAGCACCGAGTCATGTCCCCCTGCACCCCCACCCCCGCAGCATTGACGGGCACCTGCCAGCAGGCCCCTACACATGTCCCCCTGCATCCCCACCCACCCGGCATTGACGGGCACCTGCCAGAAGGCCCTGACACATGTCCCCCTGCACCCCCACCCACCCAGAATTGACGGGCACCTGCCAGCAGGCCCCGACTCATGTCCCCCTGCACCCCCACCCCCCCAGCATTGACGGATACCTGCCAGCAGGCCCGGACTCATGTCCCCCTGCACCCCCAACCTCCAAGCATTGACGGGCACCTGCCAGCAGGCCCCGACTCATGTCCCCCTGCACCCCCACCCCCCAGCATTGACGGGCGCCTACCGGCAGGCCCGAATCATGTTCCCCTGCACCCCCACCCCCTCAGCATTGACAGGCACCTGCCAGCAGGCCCTGACTCATGTCCCCCTGCACCCCCACCCACCCTGCATTGACGGGCACCTGCCAGCAGGCCCAGACACATGTCCCCTTGTACCCCCACCCACCCTGCATTGACGGGCACCTGCCAGCAGGCCCCGACTCATGTCCCCACCCAACATGTCATAAAGATGCACATTCATGGGCCTCATGTCCACCAAAATCCCACTGCACGCCACCCCAGTCTTGAGACACAATCAAGTTTCCCATCCACCCCACACTGAAAGGCCTATTTCTTGTCACAAACCAAAAGTCAACTATGCACATCAACACATGTCCGTCTCACACACACACACTGGGTGCCAGTGATTGTGTAAACCCACATTGTGACATGCAGTAAACCAATGAGCGAATACCACACATGGAAGTAACAAATCAAAATGTATTGTGCACAAAATGAAGCATATGGAATCAAAGCATGAAAATAATTTTAAACAAGAAAAAAATGCATGTCCAAAAAAGAAAAAAAAATAATGAAGTCACAATCCAAAGTAATCCAAAATAAAGCCAGTGAAAACTCCTAGTCCACCAAAGCAAATCCAAAGGAAACCTAAATTTAAAAATCCATTGATCCATGGTGATGTAAAATAATATTTTCGCAGAAATCCACAGTCCAACCATGTACAAAGATTGAAACCAGGGTCCATGAGCCCAACAAATGAAATGAAACCTATAGAAAAACCCTACCTAATTAAGAACTATGTACAAAAACGTGGGGCATTGTCCAAGGGGCCCAAAAGAAAAAAAAAGAGAAAGGAAACCTAACACTAACTAACTATATACAATGGCGGCGGGCAAGTCCTACGGCTCACTCTGTGATGTTGTGGGTCAGGGCATCATCGAACTCCATGTCAATCTTCTGGAGATGGGCCTCTGCCCTGGCCCCGAGGTCTAGCAGGGATGCAGTCATGGCCTGTTTCAACTCCCTGCAAGTTGCCTCGAGGCATTCAGCCCGCCTCAATGCCCGACGCATGGAGAACTCTGCCCTGACCATGGTGATCCGCGCCTCTTCCGCCCGCCGCCGCTCCGCATCTATCCGCTGGCCCAACCGCAGCCACATGGAAGACACACCCATTCCAGGGTCCTCCTGCCCTCTGACCGATGCCTGCCCCTCTGATGTTGATGGCCCCGAGCCATCATCGCTCCCACCTAGAGCCTGCTGCTGCTGCTGTCCATGTGCCCTGTCCGATGATGCCTGCACATCCTCCATCTGCTGGTCTCCAGTTGTTGGGGTGTCCACCCTTGCTGGGCCGCCGACTCCCAACTGTGGCAGGGATGGGATCTCCACCAAGCTGACTGTGTTGGTAAGGCCAGGTCCACAGGGGGCCCTGGTGGAATCTGGGCCGGAAGACGGCAGGGAGAACGACTGGCGCATAGTCTCCCCAGAGGAGGAGAGGTCCACCAGATTGGGCGACACATGTAGGAACCCACCGACCATGGCCCCTCCCAACTGTGCCACGTTGCCACGTAGCTCTTCGTGATGGCGTGCGTGGTACCCCCAGGAAGCACGCACGTCATCACAAATGACATGCGTGCGCAATGTGACACCAATCAGGACGGAGCCCATACGGTCATGGGACTCCTCGTCCGCAGGTAGTGGAGAGCCAGATGACGTGGGCTTCCCCCCTACCTGCAGACGGGCCTGGGACAGGGCATCCCTGCTGGTGCATGGTGGTGCAGTCACAGGGTCAGGGACAGTGACATGCACAGGCCTCTCTTCGGCGACCTGTGCTGCCTCCTGGCCCTGGACTGCACCACTTGCACCAGTGGTATTACCCCCACCAGGCCCCATGTGCGGCTCAGTAGCGGGCTCCTCCTCCTCTGTGGAGACCACCAACCTGGATGTCTCTGCACCGTCTTCCTCCATTGCAAGCCCCTGTGGGGGCTTACCCGGCCCTTCCGCTACAGCCGGAGTGGCAGACGCGGCACCAGTCCCCTCGCTCCTGGATGATGGCAATATCTGGGAGGGTTGCTGGGTCTTGCATCGCCGCCTGGTGGAGGCATCCCCGCCGCTTAGCTCCACAGAGCTGTCTCCGCCCTCTTCTTCACTCGATGCTGCGTAGAGCGAGACATAGAACACAAGCATCAGGGTACTGTACAGTAGTCCCCTCTACAGGAAGCAATAACATATGAGTGGCACTGTAAAACGTCACTTCCATCCTGTCCCTCCACAACACATGGGTCAATGCAGGCAACACACATGCAGAAACAGGCACGGCACATGCAATGAACATCAGCATCCA
The DNA here is from genome assembly GCF_040938575.1 of Ambystoma mexicanum. NCBI lineage: Eukaryota > Metazoa > Chordata > Amphibia > Caudata > Ambystomatidae > Ambystoma > Ambystoma mexicanum. The sequence continues at coordinate 838,660,517 of NC_090923.1, forward strand.
TGTACAAGGGCCTCTATTGACATAAATGTTGCCTTAAAACTCACATGCATCATGGCTCATACTGATCCCATGCACACACATCACCGGAGGGTCATGCATTATGGCTCGTAGACCACAAACAGTGGATACAAGGGTGACCAGACTGCATAAGTGAATCTACACATCGTCACGGACATGTGTCATGCATCCATGGCGTTTCAAAGTCACACACACGCTTCTCAGACACACAGACATGTACACCATACATGTACATGAGAGCAACACCCATCTCTCACCCCCATCCATGTCCAAGAACAGGGACAGGCATGCATTCATGTGTGCATTCCGCATGCTGCTCCCCATGTTGCATTGGAACACATGCACCATCCATGTGGTTCACGCACTACTGGTCTCACATACATCACCATGATGTCCCTGCACACACACATCCACACATGCCCTGTTACACGTACAGGCAAGTAGCTGACTACCAGCACACTGCAACATGCCCTGTTTCACACAGCAATGCATGGCCACTTTCCGCTCAACTCCAGACAGGTCTTCCTCCGAAGGATCTGGGCGTGGAGCGCTGGGCTTATGCGTTCCAGGACCCTCATCTGGATGTTGGTCAGGCTGGCCCGGCACCCCTTTGCATCCTCTGCCTACATGAGGCGCCGGGCCTTGTTGAGGGTCCTGGACCTGAAGTTCTCCCAGCACTTCCGGACGTGCCTGATGTCACGGGTTGCCACCCCCTCTGCGTTGATGGCAACCATTACGTCCTCCCAGATCCTCTCCCGTCCTTCCTTGTCGGCGCACAATGGTGTGAAGAGGGCATCATAATGCCCCAGAACATGCTCCACCAGGACACCAACTTCCTTCTCACTGAAGCTGGTGGCCCTCTGCCTGTCTGGCTGGGGGTCGCCAGTGGTCTCAGATGGTGTTTGCCCCGACATGGCACCCCCCGAGGCAGGTGTGGGTGGGCAGCTGGGTCCTAGGGCTGGGCTGTGGAGCGATGGTATCCCAGTCGGGAGTCTTCTGTTCCAGCAGGGGTGGACACAGCAACTGGGCCCCTGCAGATGGTTGACATGCAGGCACCAAATAGCAGGGCACATGGGCAGCAGGCAGGCAGCAGCAGATGGCAGGTGGGAGCATGCTCGGGGCTCTTGGGGGCAGGGAAATGGTCTTTTGGGCAGGAGCGTGGTCTTCCATGTGTTGTTGCGTGGCCACCTTGATACAGAGTGATTTGGCACGTGAAAAAAGTGCACGTCAGTGTGTAATTCGTGGAAAGGCCCTTAGCGCGTAAGGGCATTTGTGACGTAACGTGCATGGGCATTTCCCTCAACACGGGTGCATACTGGATCAGCACGTGAAAAAACCACACGTCGTGTGTGAATGCATGTAATTCGAGGAAAGGGCCTAAGCGCGTAAGTGACGTGACGCACGCGGGCGTTTCCCTCAGCACGGATTAAAGGTGAGCGGGGCTAACAGTTCGCTGTACGTGCCTTTCGTGGAGACCGACGTGTGTGTTGCTACTTTGTGTTGTTTCACGCGCCATCACAACTTCACAGCGGATCAAGGACGTATCTCTTCTTTTGGCGGGGGTAGTGGCTACGCGTGATTTTCATCATCACGCTAGTCTGACGGTGAGTCACGCACGCTATTTTTCCCACTGCGGGTGCCCCTGTGTATCGCGTACCCATTTTTGAGGTCAAAGAAGCCTGCGTGTCCCACGCGTACACGTTTCTCGTGTTCCTGGGTGCCACCGCGTACTGCGGGAGGTTAATTCCACGCAAGTAGGCTGCAGGGGATGTGTGCACGGTTTTACAGCAGTTTTGGGGTGCCTGAGCGTGGCGTGACCCGTCACTTCATCACCGGGGTCACATACAGCCTTGCAGGTGCAGGGGTGCTGTTAACATCTTGTATCCCACCCTCTTCACCCCAATTGCCCGGGACAATTGTCGTGTACACCTCCCATTGGCACTTCTCCATCTGTGCCGGCACTACTCCATCTGTACCATGGTTGGGAGGCCACCAAAGGTGAGGGGCGCCTCAGCTTGGCGTACTCCTCGTAGCGGGCATGGTCAGGGACATGGCCGGGGTGACTAGGGAGTAGGGGGACTCCAGGGTGTCCAGGGTAGCCGCAGAGGGGGAAGAGGCAGGGGTGCGCCACTTGGGCACGATGTTGTGCCATGTGTTGGTGCAGTCATGCCACCACCCCCTGTGGTTCCAGGAGATGCAGCTTCTGCATCTGGCACTGGCGACCATGTGACCCGGAAGTCCGTTTCATCGACTGCCACGGGCCCAAGGGTAGTGGTAGCCGCAGGTGCAGCTGTGGACACCACCACCCCGGCTCAGGGTCTGCCAGCGCAGGCTGCGTTGGCACTTGAAGAGTCCATGGAAGATTTCCAAAAGGGCAAGAGGAAAACCGTAGGTGCACGCAGGGCTACCCTGACCGAGACACGTGTCCCTGGGGCAGTAATGTCATCTGCTGCCCCGACCAGCCGGGTGTTGGCAAGTGCATGGGCAGATGCAGCCAACACCACCCCGGTTGTGAGTTTACCATCCAGGACAGTCCCGGTCAATGACTCTGGCACAGCGGATGTTGCTGCACAGGGTCCATTCCAGGGCACCCAGCAGCCATTGACGCAAGTCAGGGCTTCCGTCCTCATTCCACCTGCCCATCCCTCGGTTCAACCCACCAGCGCCACAGCCTATACTGATCAGGGTGGCATTTACCAGCCAGGGTCCGGACCACTGTCCAAGAGGAGGAAGGTTGCACCTGCAGTAGAGGCTGGGACCCCAGACACAGCTCCGGCCCATTGAGGATGAAGCCTTTCTGCAAGCAGGAAATGGACTTCCTTGTGGACTACATGCAGGGCCACAAACGTGATATGCTAGTGGGGCCTAATTGTCAAACTACTGCTGCCCATCGTGATACCCACTGGAAGCAAGTTGCAGAACATGTGAGTGCATTCGGCCATGAGGTACGCACGGCGCAAGAGTGAAAAAAGTGTTAGAATGACCTCAAACGCAGAGCTAAGGCAAAGCGTGCCTCAAATTACAACATGACTCTGGTGACTGGCATTGGGCCGGCACCTGCGGAGGAAGACCTCACTTCGCACAAGTCACTCGTTGCTGAGTTCATACCACCTGAATCGGTCGAAGGAGTGAGAGAGATGCCGGACTTTGATGCCCAGTCCAATGAGTGTTGCTGCGCACTTGCACTTGCAGCCTACTCACATGCTGGTCACCTGGATGCCCCTCCGGTCCATGTTCCAGCTCACTGGGCCTTCTGCATGTAGCCTGGGGTGTCCTTCCTCTCAGCACTGGGACTATGTCATTGCATGACTGACGTGCATGTGTCCTCTGCCTGCATGCGGGTACTCCACGTAGGCATGCTCCCTTGCCCCTCCACCCCCCCTGGACCCCAATATCACCTTTGCACTGGTCTGCATCATTTTGCCGTAATGCAATGGCCTGTTCATGCGTCCTGTGTACATGCTAACTTCCACCAGCCAACCTGCCAGACATGTGCAGTGGGGTACATCCTTTGTACTTGATGCAGGGTGTCTCACTTGGACTGTGCAGATGTCAGATGCTCCGCAGGGACATGAGTGCCCATTCATGCTCCATGTGCATTTCATGCATGCCCCTATGTGTCCTTGACTGGATGATTATTGTAGTACGTGACCAGGGTGACCTACATTGCATGGCATTTCATCAGCCTTCTAATGGCCACTGTGGCTCAGTCCTGCGTCCCACACATGTTTAGGGTGTGACAGTTTGTGTGGGTCACAGGCCTCAGCCTGTTTCAGGCCCACTGACTCTGTCCAACTGGTGTAGTGTCTTCTGCACACGTGGGTGTACTCCTGAGGGTTCATCATGTGTCCTGCTTACTGTCCCATCATCATCTGCTGTGTTGTCACTTGACTCAGATGATGCAATTGATGCTAGTCAACACTGTCTGCCAATGCACAGGTCTATGGTCATCCTTTTGATAGCATGCAAGGCATCCCTGCATTTCCACTGCGGGTGAGGGTGGTTTGCTTGTAGCCATGCAACCCATTGCATGCACATTTCACATGATGCCTGAACTTGACCTTGCACTGCCTTCACGTTTTCTGATACACATCATGAAGTACTTGTACATGTAGATAGTGAGTAAGTTACAAATGCCCAGCACTGCATCGACCCACTTCTTAGCGGTATAACACCCTTCTACATGCCTAATCACAGAAGCAATGTCAAGTTAACCCAGCATGCATGGCAGGTTCTCTTTTATGTGTGACATGTTTGCTTCATGTGCTGGCTGTCTGTGTGATGTCCGTGTGTGTGTGTTGTCTGCTTCTAACATGTGTAGTGATCTGTTTTTCTCTCTAATTTTCAGATGATGATGTAATGGAGCCAGAGGATGGTGTTGTCATGCCAGGCACAGGGTTGTTATCACTACAGCAACCCGGCACAAGTGGGGGTCGTGGGGTGGTAGGCTACGAGAACCCACATGTGCTGCAGACCATCTTGTCTTTGGCTGGCAATGAGTCCAGCCCAGATGACCACTCTGACGTCCATGTTGAGTTGGATGTGCATCAGGTCTATACGTCAGGGGTGAGTGATTCTGATGTGGCCACTCCTCTGTCCGCGACACATGCACTGAGGGGTCAGACAGTGGTGGGACCTCCGCCTGTGGTGGATCGGGATGCAGGGTCACCATCCACACCAGTCGCTGATGGGCCTGGGCCATCACGTTGATGGGGGCATTTAGTCATGCAGCCTCGGGCGGTGCCAACCTAATGAGGACGGCCGGTCCTTGGGTCCCGCAGGTGTCAAGCCCAGCAACGCGATGGCCGCGCACCACTGAGGTATACTGAGTGGGAGCAAGACATGACTGCCAATTCAGAACGCCAGGGGGCAGCAATGGAAAACATTGCTGTGAGCATGGAGCGTGTGGCCCAATCCGTGCTCCCCCCTGCTAGGCAGGTGCTTCTCCAGCAGCGGGCGGCACAGTCCACAGCCCGCTCGCTCAGGCTGGGCATGGCGGCCTCAGATAGGGCACGCCGGGCAGAAATGTTGTCTTTGCGTCAAGCAATTGCTGCTCACGCAGAGGCACACATGGAGGCCCTGTGGGCTGAGTATGAGTCCCTCAGATCCACTCTGGGTGTCCTCTTGATGTCCCAGAGGGCGCGGTCAGAGGAGAGGTTTGCGCAGCTTGAGTGTACCATTTCGGCTGAGCTACATGCTTGCCGGGAGGTGCATCAGTTGTCCAGCCAGGCCTTGCAGGAAGAACTCCGTGTTACACGTGTTACCTTTCAATAGGAAGCACGCGTATTACGGGAGGTTCTGCATTCAGACCTATGTGTCATCGCCGCACAGAACCAGGCTCACCCGTCCGGCAGACCTGCTGCCGACGAGGGGCAAGCTGCGGCTAGGCGTGGTCAGGCTCCTGTGCCACGTCCTCCTTTTCAGGAAGAGCCAGACTCAGACGACGAGGTATCTCCCACACAGGTCGGGCTGTGCAGGCGTTCAGCCCATGGAGGTTTTATTTTTCCTCAACATCATCGCATGTGGGTGTTGAGCAGTGCCCTGTACCTCCCCTCTCCTGGGTATCTTCCCCCCTGTTTCGTATGTGGCCATTTTTGATTTTTCTTCTTAGTTTAGTTAGTTAACTTTCGATTTGATAGTTTAATTAGGTAATGTAGGTTTTTTATAGTTAGTGTAATTAGTTAATATAGTTTAAAATTGTTTGTCTATTGTGCTTTCATGTGATGGTGTGGTGCTTTGTGGCTTTTGAAAGCATCCACTGTCTGTTCCAGCTGGTCCCTTCAAGCTTGTCTCGTGTATGTGTTTGCAGCTTGGGGTCCTGACTCACATAAGCCACTCCTGCTTCCCTTATACATGGGCTCGCAAGGATGGTTCGGTGTTACAGCCTATTTCACAAGGGCTTTGGACTGTCATATCTGTGGCGTGTCTGCTGCTGTACTACTTGTGTTAACACCCTTAGTGGGGATTATAGGGGTCTTATCGACCGCATTTCTTCTTTTGAGAGATGTGTGGTTTCATGATTCATGTGTACATTAATTGATATACATTGTCTAGTATGTTTCTTATCTTTACTGTACATGTGCTTGATGCAATTCACGCTGTAGACAGTGGCTACCATACTTTGCCTGTCAAACTCACACTGATGGTTTGAATTCTGATATACGTCTCTGACATGGTCCAGTCATGACCTGCCTGAAGAGAAACACACAGGGGAATTTCCAGCATTAATCATGTGTTTTTTGCCCTTTCTGCAGGGGAATGAGCCTCCAGACCACCCTTGCCAGCAGACATGGGCCATTGGACGTCTGGCAGCAGGACACGTTTGGTTTTGCAGACATAGGATTGCACTCATACATCCAATAGAAGCAGACGTGTTTCCAGGAATTCCAGGCAAGGTGAGCAGCACAAGGGGGCCACACCACAGCCAACCTTCCACCAGGCCAGTTGCACATGCATGCTAAGTAGCACCACTGAGGGTCAGCTTGGACAGGTATTGGTGTTGAAGCGCACAGTACAACTAACATGCGTTGATGGACTAATGGCTAGTTGATGACAAAGTTGTCAGGGGCACACGCAGGGGCAGTTGCACATATCCTCCGGTCCACCATGGTCCATTGAGGCAGATGTATTAGCCCTGTAGCGGTCCGAGCCAGGGAAAGTAGCAGCGCACAGGGACACACAGCGAGGGGCAGACTTGCGTGCAGTGCATGTCATTTGCATGTTGAAATTGACACATGCACTACCTACTTTATTTAGGGGATGCCAGAACACAACTTGTACTGAAGTCGTACCTCGCTAAATGCGTCTAGCTGCTTACCCAGGGAAGATTTCATGTTGTGTGAATCTTGACACATTGGTCTTCCATTTGCCACGCACCCATGTGCGCCGGACTTACTGCATTGACTGTGTATGAACCATCACAGGGGGAATCTTACGTATGGGTACGAAGCACCACACAAGATTGTTTGTTTGTAGAGGAGTTTGTTACTTTGGGGCATGTATGGTGGTGTGTGTGTGTGTGTTATGGGCACACACAGATTAGTAACTCTGATTCTCTTTGGAGCATTGAACTGCTCCTGTTATCGGACCTGAGAGTGCGCAGGCAGGAGGCCAGCACTCACTCCAGAGATAAGTTTCTCTTTGACTTCCATTTGAGTCATTTGGTACAATGTGCATGATGAACACGTTTTGTCTGATTGTGTATGTGTTAATGTGAATAGTAGATTTTTGGACATTCCCTACTTTCCCTTGACAATCCTACTCCCCTCTCATTGCCCCTCTTTCCAGTTATCCAGAATACCAATGGCTGTACCAACAACATATCCCTGACCCTCCTTCCCCACCGGGGTCTCAGAGGCCTGTGTAAGTTTGACCTTGCAGGCACCCAGACCACGGTGGGGGTGGTTGGTTCGTGCCACTCCTGCACCTGTACACCGGAGCTATGACACTACACATCAGTTTGTGGTGAATCATTGTATATTATGTACCAAACATGGTACACATCCTGTTGTGGCATTGTTTCACTGTGCTACCTTGGTTGTTCCATCATTGTGGTAGTACTTGTGCTTTGGGATTTACTGCTACTTCAAGTCATCTACTGGAGACTCTTCTGGTGTATTTTGCTGCCTGCAGGCTTTTTGCTTGCCTTGTGTGTATGGCTCCTTTGAGTACTCTTTGATTTGGTATTTTTGCCAGTCAAGGTGGGCTTTTACACGCAAGGTGGAAGATGGAGACAAAGGGGAAGGGTGATCCTGTGGCCAGGTAGACTTCAAGGAAGAAGGCTACATACCCCAGGCGCAGTTGTTCAGTGGGTCATGGTGATATGTGAGGGAGGGGGTGGTATTCTGTTGTTGGACAGTTGGCTTGGCCTACAGTGTGATGGGCACCCTGAAATTGTAATTGTGGTGTCCTATGTACATGATGTATTCTGCTGATCAATGCCTGTTCATGTGTTGTGTTTACCTTTCAGGTGTGAGGGGATTGGAGTGGTTTGACATGCTGGGGTGTTCCCATGGGCAATGTTCACATGTGATGTGTAGAGGACACTGATGGTCACTTGATTGGACATGCATGTAGTGAGTGCATGGCCCTACTGACACACACACTCGCACTATGATCCACAACATGTACAACCACCCTTCCATGTCCACATGTGCACTCAGTTTGCCTTCTAGGGCCCACTGTGTCCCTGCAGCACATGATCTATGAACATGTGTGTATCCTGTACATGCGTCATTTGTTTTTTATTTTAGTTGGTCATTTTCATGTGATGTTCAGGGTGTGCGTCACACACAATGGCTGGTCACTATGCTGTGTGCTGAGCAGTATGTTGCAGGAAATGGACACAGCACACGGATTCTGCAGTGGTGATTTTGCCGTGCCCAATGTGCATGTAAACAGGCATTCATTGTTATGTTCATGCTACAACTGTTGGTATGCATTTGGGTATGACTTGTTTTGTGTGGGAGGTTGTTGGTCAGTCATTTAATCTGAGTCCATGACAGGCATCATTGTCTGACGGCACTTTCCATTTTTCACATGTGAATTCGTACATTATTGGTACTGTGTTGGGGTTTTGCTATTGCTTGCATTGTCATGGCGTGGCAGGCAAGAGTGATGTGGTTTTGAAGGGTTTGGGTGACATACCAGTGATTTTCATAGCCTGTTTTGCAGGTGTGTGCGATACACACCTTGCATGTGTTCCTTTTGTTCACACAGGATTGGTTAGGTTTGAGTAGCTAGGGATGCACACAATGTGGCACTTGCATGGCAACATTCTCAGGCTGGTAAGGTTGTGACAGTTGACTGTCTCTTTGTCATCATCGATTGTCACCTGGTATGTGCCAGGCCTGTGTGCACTCCGCAGGGGTGGGAGTTTAGGTGAAAAATGTGGCCACAAGCTGGGTCTGGGCTGCCTCGTCACATGCCCTATCCTCTCCCATGGGCAGCGCCTGTGCCTGTGTTTGGGGATGTGGGGGCACCACCATGTCCACCGGTACGCCCTGCCGTGTTGAAACATTGTGCAGGACACATGCTGCCACAATGATCCTGCACACTACTGGGGGTGCATAGAGTAGCTGCCCGCCAGAGCGGTCAAGGGAGCAGAAACGTGACTTGAGCACTCCGAATGTGCGCTCCACTATGCCCCTGGTTGCAATATGGGCAGCGTTGTATCTTACCTGGGGTGGTGTTGTGGGGTTCCGGATTGGCGTCATCATGTGGTTGCTCAGAGGGTAGGCACTGTCCCCTGGAGAGGTGATAATGGTTGTGATTATTGGGGTTTGTGTATTTGTCTGTGTGTGACATGCATGCATGTGCACGGGCATTTGTACTCACCTAGGAGCCATGTGTCACCATGCTGCCCAGCTTCCAGGGCCCGGCTCAGAGCGGACATTCTGTATATGAAACTGTCATGGGTGGAGCCTGGGTAGTTTGCATAGACAGAGGTAATGATTCCCTTTGCATCGCAAACCACCTGCACATTGATGGAATGCCAGTGCTTGCGGTTTCGGTAGATGTGCTCAGTGGCCCTAGGTGGACTTGGGCCACATGGGTGCCATCTATGGCACCAAGCACTTTGGGGAAGTGTGCCACCCTGTAAAAGTCCTGGACAACGGCCTGCCTTTCTGCGGGTATTCTGGGCTTGTATATGTGCCTGCGGACTGAGGGGCGTGTAGTCATGATTGCCAAGACCTGGTGTAGGCAGCGTGACTGCGTGGCCTGTGAGACCCCCCTCACTATGGCAGTTGTCCGCTGAAATGACTTAGTGGCCAAAAAATGCAGGACATTGAGCACCTTCTCCAAGAAGCTCAATGCTTGGGAGCAGAGGGTGGGGGATGTAAGGTCATCTTCATCTGACACCTGCAAGATTAGATGCTTTCCGTATATAAGCTACTTTAGGACCTAGATGATTACAGGTCCACAAGAGCGCCAAGTTACTGACGCTTATGATCTCCACATGTTTCCCTCATGGGTTATGCTTTGCACTTCAAGTTAATCATGTACCTTTCCCTCACGGGTTATGTTTTATACTCCAAATTAATCATGTACTGAAGACGATTTTAAATTTTGACTTCACCATTTGTCTGTGTTTAGAATATTGAATTCTGCTATATGTATGTTTTCACAATTGCTTTTTGATGTTTTTGTCTCAATACAAATTATGTATATCCACATCCTTTGATATGTGTGAGTTTCTTTTCCCCTTCTGGACAATCTCATGGGTTATGAATTTAGGGATTCAATCCATTAGTACTAGCATACCAGGTTCCCCAATTTAAATTACATGTTTTGTTTCATTTATTGACAAAAATTGGTGGTGAACCTTGGCAGTAGCAGTTCTACCTCCTTTTTGTTTTTGTTTTTCATCTTCCCACTCCCTGACCAGGTCTAGGATGATACGAGGTGGAAACCTATACCTGCCATAGACCTGGTCATCAGGCATCCCAAAAAGGCTAGTCCGGGAGGAAAACATGTGGGCCCTGGCTATTCTCCTCCTCCTGCAGTGTCCCACGATCAGTGCTGCGACAAATGAGGCATTTATCGTAGCGGTATAAACGTGTTTGTTGTTTGCATGCACTTTTATACTGTGCGCGGGGATGCTTGCGCCTGCCTTCCTGTGGCGGACGTGTTGAAGCCTCTGCGCGTCTTTTGCATGCACTTGTTTCCAGTATTCGAATCCATGAATACGAGTTGTTCGCGTGCGTGCGGGCATTCCATGTATTTCCCTGCAGTACTTCCCCAGTTACACCTTCTTTTTCACGTGTTGTTCCCCATTCCGCGCGTTACGCCCCGTGTCATGCCCCCTTTTTGGTGCGTGCGCAGACGTTGTGCGCTTTCCCTGTGGACGTCGCGCACGGCGTTCGGGTTGTTGCAATTATGTGTGCACCCGTGTGCGCCATGCACGGATTTGACGCACTACCAGTGGAAAACACGCACAGCCCCTTCCTTGAATCGCACGCGTGTGCGTGCGCTTGCTTTCTCACGCTTGCGCCACCTTGCGCCAGCTTGAGCTGTGATTTGTGGCGCACGTTTGTTCCATGAATCGGCCCTTAAGTCTCAACACCTTGTCCATTTAAGCTCCAAACCTTGTGCGCTTTCCCTGTGCGCGTCGCACACAGCGTTCGGGTTGTTGCAATGACGTGTGTGCCCGTGTGCACCATGCACGAATTTGGCGCACTACCAGTGGAAAACACGCAAAGCCCCTTCCTTGAATCGCACGCGTACGCGTGCGCTTGCTTTCTCACGCTTGCGCCACCTTGCGCCAGCCTGCGCTGTGATTTTCAGCACAGGTTTGTTCCAGGAATCGGCCCTCAAGTCTTAACACCTTGTCCATTTAAGCTCCATTCAAGTCAGGGCAATACTTGGCGCATTGCTATTTACTATGCCAATCTTTACTGTGTTCCTAATTGGGCCAGATTATGGCATATGTGTGATGATTTAAAGAAGTTGGAGAACATTAATATCAGACATTTCTAGTGCAGTACCATGTTGCATAGATGCATATTGACTTATTAACTGCAGCAAAGTGGTTTGGTTCAAGCAACAAGCTGTCACCTTTTTCATCGAAGGCATAGCTGCAGGTGAGCTCAATGCTTTGTGGAACTCCTCATTCAGATAAGCAATTTTCAGTTTCTGATCTTCCACCAAAGCCAGTAACTCAGAGTAATCAAGGGTTGATATAGAACTAGATAAAGAACTCTACAAGTGAAGCCCCTTGGTTCATGAACAGTCATTTCCTGAACTATGGGGATTGGGATTATATCTTCACCGACCGGTTTAATGAAGGAATCTACTACTGGCATTCTCTCTACTACTGGGAATCCTCACCTAGTTTCTACGCTTTGAGCTAGCACACACATGATCACAGTCATCCTGTTACAATGTAAGCAGGTCAGAGGAGAGGTCAGCAGCAAGTGTGATTGAAATGCACCTCTCACTCTCAATGCTCTTATTTCTTCCAATGCCCTTCTACCGTTTTCCAGCAGGAATTTAATTTGCTCCTCACTTCTCGAACCGAAGACCTTGGCTTTGGGTTGTCTGTTGGCCTCTTGTCCATGACATATGGTGTTAAAAGAGGGATCAACAGGCCCTGACCCAAGGGGCCCATGATGCCAACAGCTTCAACCCTGAAGGTGGTGTAGGTCTCTGAACATGTTAAACGTCACTGGAGAGCCTCAGCAGGGCCTATAGGATGTGGTCTATAAAGGAGTGAGTACACAGTGGTTTCCAGAATGTGAAAGGACTTTGCATTTCCAAGGGTCTAAAGATCCAGACTCCATGGGGGCCTATGACTGCATTGCTCCCAAGTCAAAGTTAGCATTCAATAACTAGATTAATGTTGAATCATTAGTAACAGACCAAGATTAGTTGAGGGAGGTATTAGTCTTGCTTGTGAATCATTTATCAGCCATGCTCCTGGTAAAGGTGTTAGACTATCTTATCTGTGAGTTTAATTTTCACCTAATGGTTGGCGAGGTCAAAAGGCCAGAGCTGAAAGGGAGAGGGGACAGAGGGTTTGGTTCCACACATTAATGTACCTGCCCCTGTCCGACAAATGCACTGTGAGATTGCTATGGACCTACATAATGACATTACCCTACAGAATGCTTTTTACTAAGTGGTGCCCATAAAGGATGGGGCACTGGACAGGTTAATTCTTTGAAGATAGGAGGGGCCTTTTGTACCAAGGGGAGAATAATGTTAAGGGGGGTGCAACTCTCCAGTACCAATTGCTAGCCTTACTCCCTTCAGGAAGACCATCCTAGAACGTGACCACTCCAATCTAACCGCAGGACATCTGAAAACTCAGGAGTATGGTCTGAGTCATTTGAAATGGCTGTAAACTTTTCAACATATGAAACAATTTTGTGAAACCTGGCAAATTTGCCAGAAAACCTCATGGGTATATGTGGTACGAGCTATGATACATCCCATGTCAATTATCAAGATGCCCGTCTTCTGCCTTTGAATGGGTATCATGGAACTCCATAGCCTCTCCAATGCAGAAAAACGATGATCAACTATAACATGCCTTAGCCAGAGGCATTGCCCCTGAAAACTAACATGACCTTGCCAAGTTCTGGGTCCTAGAGTTTTCCAGAGTGGGATCCCCAAAGGGAATTGTGATGGGCCAAGTGTTCACATTAATGTCATGCCTAATGGGTAAAGTTAAGACACTCCTTAACATACACACCTTCTCAACCTCCATTTACCAATCTCTAATGTATGGTTTAGTAGGGCACCTCTACCAATCCTTGAAAACACTCCTGTAGAAAATGGTTAATGATGAGGGGAAGAACTTGAATGATCTGGTTCAGTGGGCTCTCTTTGCAGTCCAGAAAACCCTGCAAGCATCCACTAGCCTCATCCACGGGGTGACCTAGATATTTTAAAGGAGAGCTAGGAAAACCCAGAAGATATGGCTTTGAACTACACCAGTTCATACAGAAAATGAGGGAGAGGATGGTGATGGCATGTGTACACGTTTATCAATATATCCAAAAAGGCCAAGATGAGATGGCCCGGGTTGTTGGCAAAAATTCAAGGTGGGAGACCAAGTTATGATGTTGCTGCAATGTCCAGAAATAAGGTGTTTGTTTAATAGTACAGACCTTAGTAGTTATGATCACTCAGGATGTAAATCACCATCTATGTTCAGCATAAATAGCTCAGGAAACCTTCCCAGATTTACCATGTGCACTATTGGCTGAAGGCGTGGTAGGATCCAGACAATAGAGTCAGGGTGCAATGCACTGACATTGAGGTACTCCCAGAGTCCCTTAAAACAGCAAACCGGGCTAGGACCTCTTAGAGATTTAAACCACACCAGTCATGTGACCTCCATGACTTTCTGGACCAATTTTAAAATGTCTTTTTGGAATACACCAGTAAGAGTAAAATGCTTCGACCATAATATTCACATTGCCCAAAGTTCATTTTAGCCCATACCGCTTCTCTTAAACATGCTGACAAGTTTAAGTCCAGAGATGTTAAACTTGAAGGTTATTGAACCTCCCAGATGTCATTGGGTGTAACCTATTGCACTAGTGGAAAAACAGATGGCAGTTGGAGGTTTTGCATGGATTTTAGAAAGGTGAATGTGATCTCCCGTTTTGATGCAGAGATGATGCAGAGAATACATGAAATAATTGATCAAATTGTACCCTCTACCTACATGTGGACCCTATACTATCTCAAAGGACAAAGAAAAAATTGCATATCCGACTCTGCCTGGCATCTTCCAGTGCACAGTGCTGTCCTTTAGTATCCAGGCGGCGCCTCTCTCATTCCAGTGCCTTATGAAGCAAGTCCTACAACCTTATCAAGTCTATACTGAAGCATAACTTGACATTACTTGGGGAGAACACATGCTGCATTTCTATTTGGTGATACAATCCTTGCAGAACACTGTCTACAAGCTAATCCCACCAATTGTCTTTTGGCCTTATCCACTATCAAATTCATCTGCTTCTAATTTGGAACGGGCCTTGTTCAATCTCAGGAGGGGTAAGTGGAGGCAGTCCAAAAAATGTGCAGGCCAACTGCAACAAAGGATCTATATGCCTTTCTTGGCTTAGTGGGATATTATTGTGGATTTCTCCCATGATGTACCCGTATAGTAGTACAATTCACAGACCAACTTCAAAACCCAACCAGCTGGGGTGGACTAGTCAGTCATGGGGTCTTTATGGATTTGAAGTGCTCTGTATGCCACACCTCCCTTCTAATTCTGCCACACTGTTCACAACAATATGTTTTGCAGACAGACACCCCTCTAGTGGAACTAAAGGCAGTGCTCTCTCAGGACCATGGAGGCAGTGAATTCCCCATCTCATGCATTAATAGGAAAATGCTTGTGAGGGATCAAAACTATGCCACCATTGATATGAAATGTATCACAATTAAATGGGTGGCAGAAGCCCTTCAGTATTACAAAAGGATGGCCATTCAAAATAATCATCAATAATGCCCCTTTTTCCATGCTAGCTATAACAAAGAGCTCATCCTGCATATTATAAGGTGGTTCCTGACCTTAGGGTAGGGTTCTGCAATCTTTGGCTTGCCAGATGTGTTGGACTACAACTCCCATCATCCCTAGTCAGCATAGTCAACGGCAAGGGATAATGGCAATTGTAGTCCATAATATCAGGAGAGCAAAACGTTGTTGACCCCTGCTCTAGGGCCTTACACATTCACTGTTACATATTGAATATCTGCCTCCACACAAATACAGCTAAGTAAGGGGTTTTGCAGAAGGTGGGAAGATATGTGTCTCAGGCTAAGATATGGGAATGCGATACCATGAACCACCACCCATACATGGGTTTATGGATCCACTTAATGATTATGTGTTATTTATATAGTGCTTTTATGCAAAGAGCTTTGCATAGGACATATTTACATACATTATTTGTATTATTACCCAATCGAAATTAGTACTTATTTTTATTATTACCCAATCGAAACTAGTACTCACATCATCAACCTCGGAAGGATGAAAGGCTGAGTCGACCGTGCCGGGATTTGTAACCTGCGACCTGCAGATCAAACACAGATCACAGCAACAAGCGATTAACCTGCTGCTCCATCTTACTAGCTTCAAATACCCAGTGAGGTGTGCCCATACCATTTCAATCAGATTTACATCCACACACCCAGGAGGAGTTCTGACCCAAGGAAGACATGGCTCTATGAATCCTGCAGCTGAGGAATGTTTTGGATTATTGGATTTATTTTCAGTATCCGGGTGTCGTGGGCATAATACTTACTCACATGCAGGACCAGTGCCCTGAAGATAGTTTGTCCCTTGCAAAAGACTGTTGGGCTCATTCTGAGGTTAGAGGTGTGGTAAAACAGTGGCAGTAATTCCATTACCACCACTATTACCACACTGTGAAATTACAAGAACGCCAAACCGGTGATAATTACACTGGAGGAATTACAGCCAAGATAACCAGTGATCGTTCTGCCAGTCCTAATTCCACTGGTGGAATTACCGACAAAAAAAGCAATGATAATTCCACCATAATACAAGATATAATACCACCGAAATACTGTGAAAAACAGGTGGTAACTCCTTCAAAAGTTATTTCAGTTACCTCCAGCTCAGAGGGGCTGCCATGGCCGATGAAACCCATCAGAAGACTTGTGACTCCACAGGTGATGGCGCACAACGATTCACACGCAAGGACCAGGGTTTGCATTGAACACACATTTGGACTTCTCAAGGGGATATTCTGCTGCCTTCACTGGACAGATGTGGCACTCATGTACAGTCCTGAAAAGGAAGGGAAGATGGATATGGCCTGTGTAATGCTGCGCAACATATGCTTTTGGAGTAATGTCCCCCAAACTGGCCACCCAAGCTCTGACTAATACTCTGATGACACCTCAAGGTAGACGTGAGGATACAAGGGAAGTATGCACCATCCATCATGAGCTATTTCAGAACTTTTTAATGAATTCCTGTGCATCCAAATTGTACTGTAACATAACGTCACTATAATCAATGATATATGATACACTCAATGACTACTGTACTCATTTGATGGAGTTATTATTTGTATTTAATGTGAATAGTCCCTTGACCACCCATCACCCACATCACCAAAAATCATGCCCACCCACCACCCACATCTCCAAAACAGTGCCTGTGGCATGTCCCTCCTATTTCCTTTGGTTCTTGAAACGTCCATGTGTCACAGGTGGTGAGGAGGGCTGTCTCTGCCCAGAGCGCCTCAATGGGGTTCTGGGCAGAGATCACTCTGTGGGAATGGCCGAGATAGAACTGGCCACATGAATGTGCTGGAGAGTCAGAGCAATCACCCTCAGCACAGTCTCATCGCCTGAGGAAATGGATTCTGCAAACTCCTGCACAATTTGGGCCACTACTGTCACTGCCACTGTGGCATCTGCCACCCGCCTACTCTGTCTCTCCACAGGAGAGGCCACACTTCTCGATGCCCCCTGATGGCATCACGCATGGCCTGAGAGGGCCCCAGTTGCTCCTGTGCCATGGTCTCCATTCGCTCCTGCCTCTGCTCCATCTGGCTCCGTCTTTTTCCAGATGACATCCAGTGTGTTTGTGGAGAATGTTGATGGGCGGTCATGGGGCACCACTCCCCCCAGATACACATGGCCCGCCATCTGCAGTGTCATCCTCATCAATGTAATCACCATCCTGAACATGATGCCACTGCAGAGGTTGGCAGTGGATTTGGGTGTGAGAGGAGAGGGGAGAGGGAGGAACGTGGTGGAGAGTGAAGCTGATGGGGCTCACCCCTTATGATGACAGGAGTGTGGGGGATGGTTTCCTGGGAATACACTGCCAGCTGTGTCACAGTGGTTTGAATTGGCACACTTGTGGCCTAAGACACAGAGACACATGCAGCTGTGGTGGCGGTCGCTACTGTGGCTGTTGTGGGGGCACATATGGCTGTGTTCATGATGAGGGTGGTGGCCACAGCGTCACAGCTGGCAGAGTTGGAAATGGCACTCATGTCATCAATGCTGGCAGCTGCAGCTACTGTTGCTGTCGGTGCATCGGGCACAATGGTGGCTGATGCAGACTTTCGTGTTGTTTTTTAACCTCTGGCAGCACTCTGCCCAGCATCTCTGGAGGTTTTTTGGGATGGTGCGCTGGAGTTTCAGTTGAGATGCCAGAGGTGCCTTCTGTGCTGGTGCCTTTCTGTTCCTCCAGGACGCCATAGCTACCTGTGATGAGATAAGTGGCACGCCATCAGATTCTATGTGCAAAATTGGTTGTTTGTGAATTGCATTACAGCACATTAATCTTACCCCCCCCCCCCCCGCCCCATTCCCAATACAGTTCTTCTGGGGAAGGGTGTGGGTGTTTTACATGGGACCCCTGGGGCTTGATAGTTCGGTTCCATGCAACTGGTGAATGTGTCTTGACTACCTGAATGCAGTAGTTGCCATGGGCCTAAAGGGATTGTGTAGTGGCCTCAGGGGGTTATCCGAGCATGGGGCTTAGTGCAACGTTTCATTGAGTAGGCCTTCATTGATGGGTGCACCATCCCTACAGCCCTTCATAGTAATTTTTTGTGGGTGGATAGTTTGCATATAAAACACATATATATTTCTGGGCTATTGCATTGCAGGTTTGCGTATGCCTTTCTGTTTGAGGATGATGAGTGATGTCCAAGCATTGGAGAGTTGTTGGACACTTCTGGATACATGGGGCAACTTATGTGTTACACTGATGTACCTTTGAACAGTGTCCTCTCACTGCATGTCAACTGTTCTTGGTTGCCAGGTGACTTCCTCATTGATTTACATCTTTGTGCATTGAACAGGCAGTGGGTTGACAAAACAGTGCAAGCCGTGTACTAAATGTTGTAGGACAGATGTTTCACATTGCACTCATCAGCCCAAGGCAGGCTGCCAGCTCTGCACTCGACAGATGTTACTCCTTCCAGCCCTGCCAGGTGGAGGATGGTGCTGACCATCTCCTCCCAGGGGTCAGGACCAGGGGCGCCACAGTGCCTCCTCCTGTGGCAGCTGTCTCCCTGTGATGTTGTGCAGGGAGACTTTGCACCCTGGCCTTCAGCATATTCCCTCTTTTATTTATGTCATCAACGCCTCACTGGGTACTGTCCAGATGGCAGCCTTGCTCTGTTGGGTGGTCTTCCTGCTACTGGACCCATAAAGCATGTCAGCAGTTGCCCCCACCTCATTAGCCAATGCCATCAGCTCTGCCTACATGATTTTTGCCTTAAGCAGCCTCATTTCAGGTACACGAGATTTTCCTGTGTCCCCTAACATAGTTTGCACTGTTTCAGGCTTGGATGGCTGCTAGAAGTGCTGATATTCAATGCATAGTTTTTTCAAATGACTGCTGATCAACTTCCATTTTTCAAGGGGAGGCTATTTCCGTCTGGTGCCTAATTCTGCAGAGTTTTCAGAATTACTGTTTGGTAATTCGGGCAAAATTGATGGCGGCAACGGTAATTTGTCAGAATTACCACTCGATAGTTGATTTTGGTGGGAATTACTGTTACCGCAAGGTGAATTTCTCAATGGACATGGTCCCGTAGTATGACGTTAATTCCGCTGGCCACATAGACAGTAATGGTAATTCCGTATGGCGGATTTACCACTATATTTTCCTCCAAACTAGGAATGAGGCCCGGACCTCATTATGACTTTTCCAGTGCGAAATTAACGTGCTTGTATTTCTGTATACTGGAACGTTTCCACACCAGCAAAGTGCAAGTTCGCCAGTGGGGTTTCCGGAATTACCTTCAGCTAACAGCTGGAGGTAATTCCCGCACCCCCACCAGCAAAAAATAGTAATACCAGAAATCCCCCATGAATGGCGATTAATACCGTCACCCCGGCACTCAGACAACGGCGGTAATTCTGTCAGACCGAGTGCCGGAAACTGTAATACTGTTCGCCGGTATTCTGGCGGTAAATCCACCACCATACCGGCGAACTTGTAATGAGGCCCATGGACTTTTACCATATGCTTTGACTATGTTTCACTAGAGAAGTGCCCTCTCCTCCGCTTTGCCATTTGTTTAACCGTTCTAGCATAATCACTTCAATCCAAACCACTAATTCGGCCATCATATTAGTTGGAGACTTGAATCTATGGAAAGGAAACACCAAAGATAAAAAAGCCAAGGAGCTGGAAAAGATGCTCAGAAATAATAACATTCTGGTGCACAATAATGACCCTACCCATGTTAAAGGCAACATCCTGGACTGGATGGCAAGCTATAATATTGATCTCCTGAAAATTACCACCGTACCATGTATATGGTCTGACCATCTGTTTGTTTCAAGTCAGATTCTGCTTCCATCTCTAAACAAACCCAAACATGAACCCCTGCGAAAAATTATGTATAGGAATTACAAGGCACTCACTACAGATAAACTAACTGAATGTTTGACCTCCCTTATGCAGACTACGAGTGATTCAGATCATCCTGATCTACTTGTGGAGAAATATAATACCCAAAAGGCTATCCTATTGGACGATGTGGCTCCCATGAAGCCTAAAACAATGAGGAAATCTATCCGCCAACAAAAAGGGTTCACACCAGAGCTGTCCAAACTGAAGGCTACTAAGCGTTGCGCAGAGCGCGCTTGGCTCAAAGATCAAAATTCGATTAACAGAGCCGCTTGGAAAGTACATGCGAAAGTATACAAAGAAAAAATTAAGGAAGCCAAGCGGACCTATTATAATGATCAAATTGACTCAGCAAATAATGATACAAAGGAACTTTTTCGTCTCTTCAGGTCTTGGGAGAAACCTGAAGTTTTAAATCACTCTATTACACCTACTAAAGAAGACTGTGTTAGAACACAGAAAGCTTTTTCTGACAAATTGATATGCGCACAAGATAAAATTCGGAGCCAACTACAAAACCAATTCCTAGACACAAATTCCTCTGTAGCTAAAAAGGTAGAACCAAATCACATGATCAATCTTATAGAATCGAAAAAGGAGGAGCTTCAATCAACCCATACTGGCTTTAAATTTCCAGAAATCACAGTCACTGAGGTTGAAGATATCATGAGAGCCATGAACCCAACTAGTTGCCCAGGGGACCTCATTCCGTCAAAAATTATTTTAGACCATCAGAGTACCTTCGCACCTTTCTTATGCAGATTTGTAAATGCCTCCTTCAGGCACTGCACTGTTCCACAAGCCATTAAAACTGTGGCAGTTACCCCCCTTTTAAGAAAAGCAGGCCTAGACCCTAAAGATGCTTCCAACTATCGACCGATCACAAACACCCTCTTTTTTTTTAAGCTTGTGGATAAGGTCGCTACAACACAACTTCAATCTCACATTGAAAATACTAGCAGGTTGCATGAAAGACAATCGGGTTTTCGCCGTTTCCATGGCACAGAGAGTGCGTTGGTTGATCTTCAGACTCACATGCTGTCTCTAGTTGAGAGATGTAGACCGGGCTTGCTAATATTATTAGATTTCAGTGCAGCATTTGATCTCTTGGATCACAAGTTCTTACTACACAGACTGCTTGACATAGGTGGCCTGGCTACCGGGACGGTAAATTGGGTCAGATCTTTTTTGGAGAGTAGAAGATCCAGGGTACATTGGGGAGAGGCTTTCTCGGAAGTAGAGACCATCCTATGTGGCGTCCCACAGGGAGCCTGTCTGTCGCCTCTCCTTTTTAATATCTATATTGTCCCTCTCTGTAGAGAACTGGAAAAGCTGGGCTATTTCTTTACAAACTATGCCGACGATTTCCAGTTGTCAATGGAACTATCAGGCGACCATCAAGCGGATCAATTTAAACTTAATGAAGTATACAGAGTGATAAAAGACTGGATGACCACAAACTGGCTAGGCCTAAATGCAGGAAAGACGGAACTTATGGTTTACGGGTCTAAGAAATCAAGAGAGGCTTTAGCCCCTGCTTTCTCTGGTTTCTTGGTTGACGACAGCCCTATCACAACAGTCGATAACGTGAAAACACTAGGTGCATACATGGAGGCCTCCCTGGACGCGAGTGCACACGTAGATGCCATTGAAAAAAACACACAATATCATCTGCGAGTATTGAGGCAGGTCGCCTCCCTAATTTCAAAAAACAATCGAGCTAAATTAGTTAGAGCTGTGATCTTACCACGTCTGGACTACTGTAATGCCTTATTGGGGGGAGCTAGTAGAGAAGACGTTCTTAGATTACAGAAAATTCAAAATGCCTCTGTGCGCATAATCTACAGTATGAAAAGAAATGAACCCACCTCCGGTGCCAGAAGGGAGCTACACTGGCTCCTGATATCAGCCAGGATTTCCTTTAAAACACTAACACTGTGCCATAAATGCATCTATGGGACAGCTCCAAATTATCTAAAGAACAAAATCTCGGTCTACCAACCTGCAAGAAACCTTCGTTCTGCATCCACTCTATGTCTGCAGGTGGCCAGGACAAAGACAGCCCGTGGTAATGGACGTTCCTTCCCGGTGCTTGTAGCTAAGGCTTGGAATAACCTACCACTGGTGCTTAGAGCTGAAAGAAATCACCTGGCGTTTCGGAAGCTCCTAAAAACAGAACTGTTTATTTAACTGTTCGTCGGTTACCCTCGCTGACCTTATTCTGCTTTGTGATGGAGCGCTTGGACGCCTTAGGGTTTTAGCGCTATATAAATGTTTTAACATAACATAACATAATGGATGCCTCATCCATAAACGGCCAGTCTTCAAAGTCTTTACCTGTCTCAATCCACCATTTTTCTTGTGAAACTGGGTTCTTTTTACTATCATGAATAGGTGATAGTCTAGAACACAACAAACATACACTATTACTCTACTGTACATAAACAAGGCAACCAAATGCTGCACACACCAAAGTGAAGCTGGAGACAGTTCCGTGTACCAGCACCCAAAGAATTTCCCGCTATACCCTACCCCAGTTTGCCAGCAGCACTGCAAAGTCTGTCCCACATCACTATTTGTTTTTTCCTACCCACAGCACCCTGAGCATGGTAAGTGAGTCAATGGGCCTCATTACGAGTTTGGAGGTAGCCATGCCCTTAATAAGGGCATGGCTACCCCCAAACCCGGGTCCCGCAAAAGGGGACTTAGCGGGCCATTCCGACCTTGGAGGGCCCGGTAATTCCCTTTCACGGGACCCAGACCCGGTACATCCCCATTCTCATTTGAGCCTCCATAGGGCTCAATGGGAATGGGGAGGATGGTAGCAGTGGTACCGTTCATAATGGTACCATTGCTACCATCCTCGTCTGCTCGCAGGCGCCGCTCTGCACACCTGGTCTGACCAGGCGTCCAGAGCGGCACCTGCGATCAGACTCGGAATGTTGCGGCATGTCAACAATGGCGCCGGTAGCACTACTGGTGCCGATGTTGCCTTACCGCAACACTCCTAATGAGGCCCAATTTGTAACTTGAATCCCTTTAAGAGAGGACAGCAGAGACAAGAGCTGGAACACAGTTCTTTCATCATCCGCTTTAAGCAGGGACTCAATGATCTCACACAAGTGCCTAAAAGTACAGCAAATAAAAGGGACGTTCACTGTAGTGTTCAGAACCATACAGAAACTGTACAAGATGTTGGCCTCACCTTATACATGTAGGGTAATCAGTACAGTACAGCATCCCCATCTCCTACAATACGCTGCACAATACCACAAAGCACTGTAGAAGTATGCCTTTTAGTAAATGAATGTACAGCAGAAACAATGAAAGAGAGGGGTTTCTTTGTAGGAGAGACAAGGTTAAACCCCATATGAGGCATGCCAACATCCGCCCGTCCCAATGAATCATGTCACCCTTACACCCCTAGTTTCTTTTTTCTAGCCCACTATTTATGAGGCTGATCTTTCCCACATTTTACTGACGACAATGCTTGTTCTGCCACATCCTGAATGACGCATGCGCAGAGGACGAGTCCTGCAGGCTCCAGCTCCTCCGGGGTTGTTGAAGCAGGACCACGACCCTGAGGTCAGCAGAAAAATCTGGCATGAACTGGACTAGACAATTAGTTGTCTTAAGTAAGCATATGTGATCTTGCTGAGGAGGCGATAACGGAAGCACTCCTGTGGGAAGAGGTCCCTACCCCCATCAGTTCACGCTTTTCATGAAATGCATTATGATACATCACTTCCGTTCATTGCGATTGCAGATGGACTTGAACTGAATGAATGGGGCTTTTGTTTGGCGGGAGGCTCGATAAGTGTGCTGTAAGCCCTAATAAGAGGTTTTCCCATACCTTCCTTGGTCAGGTGACTAGTTATCTATAAAGGTAACTGGTTTGGAGGATATTAGGGAGAATTTTCATTTCTGTGCTAAATTCCCTTCAACCTTAGAGACCCCCAGCTCTTTTGCTGGAATTAGGACTTTTTAATTTTAACCCTGGAGTGAGTGAGACCTTTTTCTCCATAGGCATCTGCTTTGTGTATGGTGGCACACAGCACCTTCAGCGCAGAGTCACTGGGAAATCCTTTGGATTTCTATTAAGGTTTAAATACCTTTTCTTGTGTGAACTACAGTTCCCAAGAATAGTAAAGTGAAATTGACTTTGCTTAGCTTCTGTCTTTGTAGGTCCAGCACACACCATCTTACGTGGAGTGCTGGGGGAGTACCTAGTAGCCCCTTATCCTACTTTATCATGTAACATTTGTATGTTACCCTCACTACTTTAAATGGCTGGTGGCAGTGGTTTACTTTTTCCCACCATTGTGCTTTTCTACTGCAGGCTGAACCCTACCTGCAGTAAAGCACCCATGGGTGGCCATTTTGTCAAAATGGCCCCCGTCTTCTTTTTTCACCATTCTCTGTTCGTGAGGTCTTTCTTTGGTTTTACTCTGTGCATTGAGACAACATTGAGCCCTTTGTTTGTCTTGCCTTTGGCCCGCCTCTGGCTCCAGTGTGTCTGGAAGGACAGGATCTAAGGGAAGATCCCAAAACTCCCCTGTCCTTTGTCTCTAGGAATGCCTGAATGCATCTAATCCTGATTGGCTGGCTGACTGTCCTTGCAGGACTGCCACCCTGCTGTGTCATTGACAGCCTAGGCTGTGCATGAATGGGAGAAACCTGCTTAAAAGGTGAGAGTTTTGGGACTACATGCAGCCGACCACTGGGAGAAATATCTGACGAAGAAACTGTGAACAAAGCTTGCTGCAACCTCCTGGACCTTTGAATTGTCCAGTGAAGCCCTGCTGCTGTGCTGACCTCCTTTTTCACCTTGACAGAGAAGCTCCGGATGGAACGAGTTCTTCCCTTGGGTTAGTGGGACCAACTAACCCTGATACGAACTCCACTGGACCACCACATCTGACTTTGCTGTGTTTCTCGGTTGCTCTGAGCGCTCAATGACTGGGGCCGGGTGTCCGTAGTTGAGTGCAACGTCTGCCGTGGAACTAATCCAGCTAGAAGCTCCAGGAGACTCCTACGGACCATCCAGAAGCAGGACCTCCAGATGCAGAGTCCCCTCACCAGAATGCAGGACCGCGGGAGCAAAGAGAGTCCAACCGGTGTCCGAGATTCAAATCGGTGCTGTTTGCTAAGCGCTGAAACCGCAAAGTGCAGCTTAACCAACAAAAAAAAAAACTTAGCTGCCAAGGACCACCAAAATACCACCGCAGGAGCCCTCAGATGTCCTCCCTCTTGCCCCCACGACTGAGGCTCAGGAACCAGGTTCTGCCACGCTGTAGCAATATTGTCATGATGCCTACCCCCGGGCATCCAGATCGAGTCCATCAGCCCCGGGAGCAGGCATCCAGATACTCATCAAAACCCCAACAGCCCCAGGCTGTTTGGATTCAGTCCTGGCGCCTTAGGCGTGGTTCTGGGGAACTTCATACCTGGGACTACTTTGCAGGCTATTTAAACCACGCCCGAACAGCAGCCCATGCTTTGCGTTATTCTGCATCCAGCAGCGTGACGCTCACCGTGTCTGCTAGTCAGCATCCAGTCTTCTGCCACGCCCGCCTCGAATCTGGAGCTCCTAGACAAAAGGCAAAGAAAGGAGAAGAGGTTAGATCACAGACATTATTTGATTCCTTACCTGATTCCGGACCCAGCACATCTCTGAGCCTGGAAAGGACATTATTTCAGCACGCGTCGCTTCGCCAGCAGCAGTGCCGCGTTATACTCACCAGTCCACCGCATCTTTCGACTCAGCGCTGCCTCCATCATTTTCTTCATCGAAACCCAGCACCTGTGGGGAAAACAAAAGGAATAACAAGGTGAGCCGAGGAAACCAACAAGGACAATCTCTTTGCCACCATAGGCTTACCTGCTTTACCACCGGAGGTATTATTCTTTAATTCGCCACATCTTCCTATGCCGCACCTATAAAGGGAGAGAAAACAGCAAGTTAAACTCATGCAACTTTTACCGGACAGTGTTTGGTAACACAGACTCTTACCTGAACGCCATAAGCTGCCTCCAGGCAAAATTCTTTTGGACCCAGCTGCAACCTAATGAGGGCATGGAACAAGAGTGTACATCGGACATTTTGAACTTTATAGACACTGGAGTCAATATTCCTCCGGAACTCCTCCAGTACCTTCAACCCAGTGAAGTAACTGGTATCTACGTGCCCCTGCATGCCATGCAGGATGGAGAGCTCATCATTTAAAAACATAAGGTGAGGTTACCAAAAGGGAATATCGGAGGTGATTAGTGGGGAGAACGAGAACTGTTGGGGGGCCATCACTAAAGTCCACGGGTGGCTAAATCCCTTTCTCCACTTGCAGGAGAATACTTCTACGAGTCCAGCAGACAATATTAGGTGGGCCAGTCCAGACTGTCATCTCTTCACTACGCATCACGTTGGTGGAGAACGCAGCTGTCCGGGTCCGATCGACGCCCCTGTGGGAACCAGGTGAGCGTAACAAATATGGAATCCAGCTGGACCACTCTTTTTCAAACCAGAGGTACTGTTTAGGCTTGGGGTACTCACCTTACTGCCTTTAGCCATGCTGTTCTCACTTGGGAATTGCATTGGCGTACCTTTTGCAAGTTGGTTTCAACTCCTTTCTGACAGGCTTAACAGCTTGTGACCCTAAAAGTGATTTTCTGAAACTCTCTAACTTTGTGCAAGACTTTGATCCCAGAAGTGCATCAAATCGGTAGACTGTGTCCCAAATGACTTTGGCTGTCTTGGCTCCCTGAAGACTCGTCTAGTCCATTGAATTTGATACTGTTTGTACCTCATAGGTGGTAGCTTGTGTACTGGTACTGGTGGGAATGTCTTATCTAGACTTCATTGGAAGATTTTAGTTGTCCTCACATGTACTGAGAACTGTTGTAAACCTTTTATTTCCCTAACCTTTCCTTTCTGCAACCTCAGAATCTGCAAAGTATAGTAGTGTGATATATAAATGCCATTACTATCCTTGTGATGGAAGTCACCTTAGGGTTCACGAATTGTGTATGAAGCATATCCAAAGATTATCCACTAAATTGTATGATTCTGATAAATATTTTTAAAGTATATTTGAATTGTTATAACAAATTGCCTTTTTAAAGAATGCTTATTTAAAATGGATGTTAAATAAATAAATAACTATTTATAACTGAAACCTTGAATATAAGTGTTACTTGTATTTTCGAATTTCACTGGTACAGCTCTACAGCTCACATTTACCACTCTTGAGATAGGCTTGGCTGATCAGAACACTACCAACTTGTGTAGTAAAGACCTATAACAAAAGGTGAGTTACCTAAAACCAAGCATAT
The DNA here is from genome assembly GCF_040938575.1 of Ambystoma mexicanum. Classification (NCBI taxonomy): domain Eukaryota; kingdom Metazoa; phylum Chordata; class Amphibia; order Caudata; family Ambystomatidae; genus Ambystoma; species Ambystoma mexicanum. Next base: position 838,687,743 of record NC_090923.1, read on the forward strand.
AAGTGTTGTGTAGTCTCACACAGTGTGACTGCACCAATTCTTACCTAACAGTGGTGGCAGGCGGTGGGATTGGCGTAGAGTGGTTGCATTGACTTTTTGTTGTGCCTGTGCCCAACTAAACCAGCCACAAGGCTAAGCTCCACTGCTCCTTCTGTTACCTCTACATCCCTCCCCCTCAACCTAGTACTCACATTTGATCATAATAATACTTTTAATATATAATGTATTTTTAAACTACATCCTTCTTGAATTGGCTCATGGTACAAAGGAAGTGCTTAAAGGAATGGTTCGGTCAAAATGTTTTATTGCCATGTGTTTTTAAGGCCAAGTCGATCGATTTTAGAAAAATTTCCTATGGACCTTACCCGAGTTTTCGTCCATTAAACGCATGCAAAAACAAGCATCAGGGAGCTGACATTTTGTGATAATCCTATCATTTCCCCCATCGCCCTGGCTGACCTGCTTTTGCAGCACTAAATCATATCCCCCGCCCCTGAGCCTGACATTATCAAAACATTCGTATTCCCCGCCTCTCTCCGTGACGTTTCTGTGCTGCATAGGCAAACGCGCCCAGTCGTCTCCTACGCGACTTCACACAGAACCCGGAAACCAACACAGATCAACTCACAACACAGCGCGCCACAATTCAGAATATGTAACTGTACTTTAAAATCAAACAGCAACACAGTACATTTGGTAAAGTACATTTATTTGACATTAAATGTTTATAGAATATTCAGCAATTGCCATATGAACTTGGAATGCCATTTATTTTCTTTTATCTCTATCCGCAAATCCGTAAAAGTTTATTGTGAGTCACGCGGTGTTCCTTTATGGTACACAGGGTGTTGGTTTTCGTTAAAATAAGCACTTCGGTCGCACGTTGAACCTCAAGGCTGTTCCATCAAGTAGGCACTGGCTAGCGTAAAGGTTGATATGTTGCTTCTAGCCGCTAGTACCGCGTAAGGGCATATGGATCCTTGGCGATCGTCCCATAAAATCATCAAAGTGGTGCAGTTGTTTACAAGAAACTGCAGCTGGCGGTTGAAAAAACCATCTGCCGGGGTCTGAAACTCGTGGCAGTAGCAGTAGGGAACGATATACCTGTTTTGAAAACATAAAATTTATAATTAGTCTCACCAGCCGATTTTTATTAATATTATTCATTTTATTTATTACGGCCGAGCTGAAACTATTTGCTTTCAAGGATAGTGCAATGGAGTATGTTCGGCTCTAAAATCAATGTGAAAAGTAACGAAATAAATCGAGGTTAGCACACAATGGGAAACGACTGTTTGTCTACATGCGTGTGGAATGTGGACCTGCATGCCCATGTGCCCGCTACAAGGACGATCCCACAAATGTTTTCCTAGCTCTTCATTCATTCATTTATTCATGCATCCATTCATTAATTCTTCATTCCGGTATAAAAGCGTCTAAAGAGTTACTTACATTATATTTGCAATTTCCATTGTGTCTCTGCGTAATGCAGTCCGTAAATCCCACTGTGCTCTTGACAACGATTTTTCCTATACTGAACTAACATAAAACTCAGTCTAGTTTCAGAATTTTCTGCCTTATCGTCTCTTACGTTTTTGCACCCCCCCCCTTCAAATGAAGTTCTTTCGGCATGGTCAATGTCTCTCAAGGTCAAAAAACAATAGAACCTTTGTTATAAAGCTCATTCTCCCACTCATACATCAACATTCCACAGGCACTCAGGTGACATCATAAATCACATGACAAACCACATCAGACTAACCAAGCACATCACAACACATCTCCCTCCTTACCAAACACACTTGCAACAAGAGCTTCACAACACATCTCCCTCCTTACCAAAAATGTTCACAAAACAACACACATCACTTCCAAACCAGAGAGCAATGGAAGTTTTACATGAAAAACCCACAACTATGCAATTCCAGAACTCCGCCTATCATTCTTAAACACCATCAATAACAACACTAATCACCTCCCATCCACCCCTGCCACGGGCAAACTCTAGACTCCCACTCTAGGCACAAACCAGCCCAGATCCAAGGCTATACCTAACCCACAATACCATGCCCAACACAAAACAACTTTGGTCCTCCTGCTCGCCACTGCCAGAGGCGAGCCTTCAGGCTGCCACCCTGAAGCACCACTTGTCACCCCGACGCAATACTAGTCATCCAGGATGACAACGAAATCACCATAGACAGATAAGAGATTCAGTAAAACTCTACAGCTCACTAACACAAAACCAGCAACACGCATGCCTCAGAAACACACATATATGTAGGTGGACCAAGCCAATCAAGCAAACCTAACCATACCATGGTGTAAAGCTCCTAAAACAGCTTGGAGATGCTGGCCAGTCAACTCCAAGACAATCTACACAAACATATGGTTGACTCTAGCACTCTTCTCAATGGCAGTACAATCCAGTCCCATAATCAAACCCTGACCAGATAAAAAATAGCCAGGATCAACACATAACACATAAAGATAAACAAATCACCCACTGTTAATACCAACGGAGGCGCTACCTCCCTAATGTCTAAAACCTATATTTAAAAAAATGAATGTTGCACCCACTCATTCTTTTATACATCCATACGTATTAACTAGATAATATACTAGTGACATGCCTTCACTTCCATACTTTCCAAGTACATGGATATACATGACATTTCTACATCATCAATTAACATGTTTTCTTTTAGCAATTATAAACACTATAGATTTATAGTTAGCATATGCAAAGTTTTTTCAAAAAAACAAACATGTAAATTGGATTTCTCTATTAGTCATACTGGAGAGTCAGAAATAGAGAACTCAAAAATCCTCAACTTAAAATAATTCACTCTTAAATAGACTCCACGTTGCATTAGCACCTTGCATTGCATTAAGGTATGCAAACAAAACAAACTAAAATGCTAAAGAAATCAATATGTCCACAAACCTGCAAATGCTTGAAACTTGTTAATTCCCTAAAACATTACATCTTCACTCGCCAACGTAAATGTCCATTTACCTGCAATTGCTTGAAACATGTTAATTCCCTAACACATTACATCTCTACTCGCCAATCATACCAATCGCCCAACCGTGACACTAATGCATTTTACCTCCCCTTACACTTGCCACAATTTTGTTTTTTTAAATTGCAGAACATAGAGGATCACAAACAACCGCATTGCATTATTTAAACAAAACAAAATGTCCCGCGTTGCCTTCTTCACTTCTCGGCCATTAGAGATAGCAAAACCTAGCGCAATGTTAATTACTACTTTTAAAACATGACAATGTCACTTGCATATTTCATCAGCTCACGATTACTCGTGGAGGCATAGCATATCCCAATGGCCGTTACATAAAGCTTTCCTTGGGAACAAGACAAAATTCACTTGAGCAGCCTCGAACATGAATGAACCCATGCGCACTGCATAAATCCTCATCAAAGCGAATTCCTGGGACTTACTCGGTCACCGTTGGCAGGTACCAGACACCCATAATGAGCGGAGCGGCTTGCATTCTCCCCTTGTCACGGCGGTTATCGCTGCATTAATCCAACGTGGAGAGCTGCTTCAACACTTAAACAGAAACTCTGAGTCTTTTCAGAAACTCTGACTTCCGCATTACGCAGCGTGAAACATCAAGTTGCGTAAGCTAAGCAAGGTCCTTTACTTAATCCTACACACAACGTCCTGGCACATCTTCAAAACGGGCTCTTCAGAATGCTGGGAACGTAGCGTTCTGATGCTTCGCTGATACCCCCATCTGGAACATTACGTCATCACAATTGAATATAACACAGATGATGAAGGTACCTCTGCACTGTCCCATGAAATAACGGTCGTTCACTAGTGCCGCCTAGGACAATGTCAAACGCTCACTTCAGCCGCAAATGTAAAACTGTTCCTCTTAGACATTATATCACGCTTTCTTCAGTGCTCACTACAGCCGCTCATTAAGTGCTCCTGTTGCTCTTTTAAACACTTTCTTCAGCTGCACATGAAAAATGCTCCTCTTATGTCGTAAAGCACACAAACTTTGTCAAGTCCCTACATGGCTTTTCAATCCTTTTTCTCTGAATATATTGGTGCTGCTAAACTGTTTTCGACCCTCTCCACCTTCTGCAAGCGTTTACAATGCACACACGGCCACGACAGTCACTTTAAACACATTTCTGAGGCTGCAGCTGCATATATAACACGAACGTGCAGCTTTTCATAGTCCCAGTCAAGCGTGGCTCCAGCATCAACTCCCTTAACATAGGCCAGTTTCTCCCCTGACACAGCATACCCAAATTATTGAGGGCAGTAGATACGACTGATACTACCAGGGGCACCCTTCATTAAAGGACTGATTCCAGGTTCACTTCCACATCACATCACTCCCGAAAGTAAAGGTTGCTGGTCACGTCTGACAATACTGGGCTATCCCTCTCTCATGGGCCTCTTCCTGCTTCTTTTCCAAGGCGCAGCACTCCCAGGGCTATGGCCTAGGCTGCTGCATTTACCCTTAATGGACCATGTGACCCCTTCCTCCCATGTCCACCCTGGGTGATGGGTTTGCTTACTTGGGGGCGGTGTTGTCTCTTTCTTCTCCTGGTCCTGATGTAAACTGCACCCCCCGCAGCAGTCCTCTTTAGTCTTCTCCTGCCTTTTTGCACCATGGGTACTTTTCAGTTGGTAATCCTCGTCGCCAATGTTATAAAGCTCAGTCCAGGCAGCTTTAGGTTACTTGATAAGTTTACTTCAGTTCCTTAGTTACAGTTACATGACACTTAGACATCAGGTATAAGACATAAGCAATAAGGAGAGACACCGGCACCCATCACCCAGGGAGGGAGAGCTCAACTGAAACAACATAGAACACTCACCACAGCATTCTCCCACTCATACATCAACATTCCACAGGCACTCAGGTGACATCATAAATCACATGACAAACCACATCAGACTAACCAAGCACATCACAACACATCTCCCTCCTTACCAAACACACTTGCAACAAGAGCTTCACAACACATCTCCCTCCTTACCAAAAATGTTCACAAAACAACACACATCACTTCCAAACCAGAGAGCAATGGAAGTTTTACATGAAAAACCCACAACTATGCAATTCCAGAACTCCGCCTATCATTCTTAAACACCATCAATAACAACACTAATCACCTCCCATCCACCCCTGCCACGGGAAAACTCTAGACTCCCACTCTAGACACAAACCAGCCCAGATCCAAGGCTATACCTAACCCACAATACCATACCCAACACAAAACAACTTTGGTCCTCCTGCTCGCCCCTGCCACAGGCGAGCCTTCAGGCTGCCACCCTGAAGCACCACTTGTCACCCCGACGCAATACTAGTCATCCAGGATGACAACGAAATCACCATAGACAGATAAGAGATTCAGTAAAACTCTACAGCTCACTAACACAAGCCGCTGACCTTCACTAGAAATGAGCATACATTCTTTCTTTGCAACATCCCGTAGTAAAGCCATCTATGATAACTTGAAGTTTTGAATCCATCTATGTACTGCGCCTCAAGGTGCAAATGCGAACTGGCTTCTCTCCCACCTGCAACGGCTCGCTTGGCGCATTCTAAGGCCCCCAATTTTGTCATCGTTGTCTGCGAGCTTTGAAGCCCCAAAGAACCATAACTATTGAGACTTTTCATTTTTTGGAGAAGGTCAGGGAAAGTATAAAGTACCCGAGGAGTTGAGTTGAAAGTGAGATTTATTGGTTTTTTTTTAATTATTTGCAATACGCAAGCCTCCTCTCGGTTAACAGTGCGCAGCATTTACATGCGATTGCGAAAATTAGTTACATCAACAAAAATATATACATACACATATAGACAAGGTTAGCAATATGAGGTGAATAGAGAGAGAATTCAAAGATGACACCCAGGTTGTTCGCCACCCAGGATGGTGAAGGTAGGGGTTAGGGTTAGCGTACTTTGTATGTACACTGTACAGTAACATTTATTTACAAAAAGACAATCGTATTACAATTATTTAAACCGGGATTTGTACTTCACAACCAGCTCTCCTTTGGGTGGACATGGCACAGTGGCAATGTTGGGTGGCAATGGATCAGTGCTCTGCACAGAAACGTTCAAAATTCCATATCTGTGCTTCTCTAATACAGCAACAATAAGGCTTTTGACAAAGTCGAGCTCCATTTCCTCATAGACTGGTTTGATCACCCATTGCTTACTTCTTTTTGAAAAGGCCTTAGTGTAGCGAGGCATCCTTACATTACCCGTAGTCCTTGATTGTTCACGGCCGATATTCTTTTTATGGGCCAAGACGGCAAGTAGAGTCCTATGTCTCATGCCCTGTATGCTGAAATGCAAGCGCTTTGGCCTGTACTTTAGGCACATATTGTGGAACACCTCCAAACCTCCTGTGTGACAGAATTCTGTCAGTCCCCTCAAATCTCTTGATAGAGTTTTATCGAAAACAATCTTCTCAATGGCTTTGTGTGTCGGTGAAGATGGATTCAACCACTTCTTCTTCTGTGCCTCCACTGGGGGCAAAGGGCCATGTTCACATTTGTGGAAATGCAGGTTTTCTGACCAGCGGTGCACGTTGGTACAGTGGTGCATCAGTGACCGCCATTTTTCAAGTAGTATTTCCACTGACCCTTCACAAGTTTTGGAGCTCCACCAAAGATGATTGCTGATATAACGGGACCACTCTGAAATACTTTCCAAACCTTTTTTTTCCCCTGCAGCCGAGATTTTCTTATTGATTGATTTAGCAAGATGCCATACGTCAAATTGATGTTTAATATGTGGGAACTGCTCTCTCATTGTCTTGACAATTGAAACGTGTCTGTCCGTGGCTATGAGGTCGATGTGCATTCCCCTCGATTGTAGATATTCCACTGATTTTATAAATCCTAGTTTCTCCATGGCCACTGAGGATGTACATTGTGTTACCTGCACGACCACCGAACTCACAATTTTCTTACTATTCATGTCCTGAAAGTGGTAGGTGCAGTACTTGGCAGAAAATCCAGGGCTGTCGCACTGTCCATCGCCGGCTAGCCTGAATCGTTTGCCTTCGAATGTACTTGCTAGAGACAATTGTTCAATTTTCCAAGCATCACTAATGGCCGGAAACAGATAATCATGTTGGTATTTGTAGTACTGCGTTTTTTAAATGAAATTGAGTCCCACAAACTGAAAGAAAGACTCTAACTTTCTAAAACTGGAGCCACTAAAAAGTGATGCAGCTGCACACAGTAGATTGCTTGCTGGCAGTTTCCCCAGCATCAGTTGTGCAGACCATGACAAGGTATGATTTAATCTACAGGCAGCATGTATTGTGACGTTACTGCCTTGTTTTTGATGAGTCACATGAATCAATGGCTTCCCACATACTTTCCCTCTGACGGAATGCCCACATTTCAGCATACTTATAATATCCATCAAACAACTGTCGAATACTATGTATTTGCCCTCTTTCATTAGACTGTCATCCTATGTCAAAGTTGTTCCGGCCTGTGACGTTAAGGACATATCACCACATTTGAAAGAAATACCGCTGCTATCAAGTTCTGATGCGTCGGTGAATGCTGCTGCTGGTTCATTCTCTGTCATTTCAACATCTGCTACTTCAACATTGATGGGAGAACACAACAATGTCGATAGCTTTTTTGCTGGCAATATTTTGGCGGGTGTAGATTGTGTGAATTGATCTGTGACTACTTCAGAGCTATCTTCATTGCATCCAGTATCATGCTGTTGTGGTGGTGTGGTCGCACTGTAGCAATGGTCCTTTACAACTTTACTGGATTCTCCGTACACATTCATTTCATGTTCTGGCCATTGGACATGAGCATCTCTAGTCTCAACACGTGGCGTCTGAATTAATAGTCCCTCCATAGTGTAAATGGTCTGGCAAGCAACATCTCTCATTCGCTTCACTGTCTGTGTATATATAGTTCGGACACCCACGGGTAACTAGAGGACAGATTGGAAAAGGGATTTTCAGTTTAAACACAAGATAAAGTATAGTACAATTGACTGGAAAAAAACATAAAATAGTCCCCAGCACAAAAAAATTTCTAAAGTTCTGAACTGTTTGTAACTAACCTTATTTTTGTTTCTTTTCTTTGCAACTTTTTTGACTCGACCTTCAACATCTGCACGCTGTTGCTGCGATTCGCATCCACATGTCTCCCCTTCCTCTTGCGCTGCAACGACTATATTTTCTGTATAGGCATAGACAGCACGGAATGAGGCTCCATCGACTCCCTGAAACATAGTATTTTCATTACTGTGTATCAAAATATTGTTATAATAAAACACACGTGAGGACGAACACACAGGTACATCTCAATAGCCAAACACGATTTAAACATTGTGTGGAACAATCAAACGACAAGTATTCGAGCTCTGATGACCTAGTTCGATGGAGCTGTCAGTATCCATACCTCTGGCTCTGCATGGACTGCCACGAATGATGGTATTGAAGAGGAGGCATCAGCAACTCCCTGAAACACAGTACTTGCGTTAGTATGGTTTTCAATATTGTAAACATAACACACACTTGGAGTCGACGGCACAGGTACATATAAAGAGATAACCACAAATGTTGCATTGTCTAAAAGAATCAAGGAATATTTAAATATGATCAGATTTAATTGACTTACTTCTCCGATTTCTTTACATCTGCATCATCTAAATGGGATCTTGTGATTGTAGTGGAAGCTCCATCGTGTCCCTGAAACACAGTACTTGCGTTAATAGGGAAGAAAGTATAGCAAATGGAATCACGTTATATGATCACGCTCGATGGAGCTGTCAGTATCCATACTTCGTGCTGCAGAAGAATATCTATGGATGTTGTAAATGTGGTGCGCATTTACGAAAGCTGTTGCGACGATTCTTATCCGCATGGTCCCGCTTCCCCTGGAATTACTTGAATGTCAGGCTCCGCATCAAGTGCGTGGGTTGACGCTTCAACAACTGCCTGAAACATTGTATTTGCATTAGTAAGGATTACAATATTGAAAACACAACACACTTGGGGTCGACCGCACAGGTACATATCAATGGCTAACCACGAATGAAACATGGTGTAGAACAATCAAACGACAAGTGTTCCAGTCCTGATGATCACGGTCGATGGAACTGTCAGTATCCATACCTCGTGCTGCTGAAGAACATCTAGGGCTGTTGTCAATGTGGTGGACGCTTCAGCATCTCCCTGAAAGACAGTACTTGCATTAGTATGGCTAACCCTAATTATAACTGAAAACAAACACCAGGGGATGACAACTAAGGTGTATATCAATTGGAAAGCACTAACCAAACAATTGGTAAAATAATCACACGATACATAAAACTATTACTTGACATGCATAAAACAAGTCTGTAGCGGAATAGCCAAGTATGATTACCTGATACGCGCTAGAAGTGGTTGATAACTGTGAGCACGTCACGGAAGTAGAATGTTCTTGCTTCAGATTCAATGGATAGTCAAGCAGTTGTAAAGGTAAATTATTGTTTGATAATGAAATGGCAATATTTAAAATTGCCATTTAAGGAGACAGAATACTTGAGTAATGCTATTGAAAATGTGCAATATAGCACAGTTCCCTGTGCCCATACATAGATTTAGTTTGTGGGTTATGAAATCTAAAAATAATATATTGGTAAATGTCATTATTCAAAAAGCTATACACTCATATCAATGTCGAAAGTATTACAAATTGGAAACAACACCTAAAATATCAATTAATCCATTCGGCCACCTACACACTACCGCAAGGCCTAAAGCTAAGTCCGGATACTTGACTCACCAGTGGCGGAATGTGGACGAACAGAGTTGGAATAGCGTTTGCGAGCAATTTTCGTGTCGTTCGCCGCTTATTCTTCTTTGTTACCCAAGATGTGGCGTACATGTTCGAGGAAAAGTGCCGGCTGCAGATGCGGTATCGATCACCCCTCTTGTCCTCTAAGACTTATTGGACTCTACTTTCCAGATCATCCAGTGGATATCCGCAATGTCTGACTCATTCTCTTATTCGATCAACAGTTTTCGGGAATACATGCATTGTAGTACCTTCAGATTTAGCATGGGTCTTCGAAGGGCAACCGCTAATCGAACAGGCAGGCATTGTTGAAAATTCTGAAAAGTAAATATCAAGATTATTATAAAACCTTGATGAATAAAAATGTCATAAAAAAGTAAATGAACCATACCATGCTCAATGCAAGGTTTGCTTGGGTCGCCGGAACTATACCAGTTCATCATGTGCGGCTTAGTATTTGCATAAGTTACAGACATTTTTTAAATGATGTGACTAAACTCTGAACATGTGACTCGTCCCTTGGATGTTCTGTCTTGCACGAGAAAGAAACATGCTTACATTATAGACTGGACCCCCGAAGGATGCAATTCGATGACAATTGACACAGATGAAAATAAATAGATCTATTGATAGCATAACAATTGAAACTCAACTCAATAGCAATGAGACCAATGACCATAGCACTATTGGGTACTGTAATCGCAAATAGACAGAAATGTAAAAATCACCGAAATATGACTAGGATACATGGCCTTACCTTGACCAACAAACAGTTGGATTCAGCAGGCCGAGCAGTATGTTGCAGGAGAACAGGTAGATGGCCACAGGTAGCACACTGACGAGTTTGCTCGAAGCGGTCACAGATAGCACGACGACGAGCAGATTAGCATAGATCTCAGTGCTTCTCAGGTAGAAGGTTCAGGAGTTGACTTGCAAAGCACAAAGATGTTCTCATGAGACATATCAAGTGGTTTAAAAAGTATTAGAAACAGGGGTGTGTTTGTGAATGAATGACGTGTGTATGTCGTGGTATTATGTGGTTTGCAGGGGGGCAGCCTGCCTCAGGGGAGGCCTGCCTGGAGACACGGGGTCTGTGAGCGATGGCCCCTAGGCGTGGGATACCTTTTGAAGTGTACATGCTGTTTGGTACCTTGGCCGTTTGCGCCCGTAACAGCCCCCCATGCCAGGGCTCATCCCCGGGTGCGAACTGCCTTTGATAGATGGGGGTGGGATGGATGGGCCTGGGGCGTGCAGATAAGGCACAGGAAGACTGCTGAATGGAGACACACTTATGTGGATTGCAGGGGGGCGGCCTGCCTCAGGGGAGGCCTGCCTAGGGACACGGGGTCTGAGGAGGCCATGTGAGCGATGTCCCCTGGGCGTGGGATACCTTTTGACGTGTACATGCTGTTTGGCACCTAGGCCGTTTGCGCCCGTGACAGCCCCCCATGCCAGCGCTCATCCCAGGGTGCAAACCGACCACCTTTGATAGAGGGGGTGGGTTGGATGGGCCGGTGGGCATGCAGGCAAGTGTGTGGGAGCCAGGGGCCATCAGGCCCCTCTCATCCTTTACTTCTCAGTAGAAACACGGACCAAGTGCCTCCAGTAGTGAGTTCGCCCCTTGCCCTTATGTGATGTTAACTTTGGTTGACATTCGCGTAGATGGGACCACTGAGCAGGACACGGGGCATCCATTTTTGTACCCCCTTTCCACTCCATCTTAGTGACCAGGCCTCACTGCGCAGAGCACATGGCCCCCACCCTCGTTCCTACTCTGACTGGAAAACTCCAGAGGTATTTGCAACAGCTAATAAATGTAACACATCACTCTTCCTCTGAGATCACTGTCCTGCATGTGAACCAGCCTGAACTAAGCACATAGCTCGTTCATCTCCACAAATGTGTCCTTGCCCAGTGGAAACTTACTGCCATTCTGACCCTGTGTCCCTGCAAAGTATTCTCTTCATGTGTCAGACCACTGACCACGCCATGATGCCCACCTAGCAGATCCCCAACTAACATTAGACCCCTACTGCAGTATATCGTTGCCTATCAATAACAAATGCCACATACCGGAGATTCTTGTGAGCACAGACCCACACTTCAAACAGTGTATTATAGTGGTCAAGACCCTTAACCTAAGGCCTGCATAATCCAATGTTAATTGATAGTGTAGATATATGTGTGACTTTTATAGAGACATAACCGACTGAAAGACTTTGAACAAGTGTTATTTAGTGCATGCATTATTGAGAATATATAATGTTAGCTTAGATAGTGACCACCCTGCTTCACAGCGACCTGACCTTCACCCATTCGGAGCACAGATCTCTGACGTCCATCCTTGAATGGAGACACACTTGATTCATTTAAAAAATCGAAACAACCGTTGTTAAAATATATGTGGTGTTTTATTTTGTATCTTATTTTAATGACACAAAAATACAAGACTTTAAACATTGTACAGGTCAGGTTGCAGCACAGCGAGAGAAAATCCCCTGTACTGACCGCTGTCACTCTGGAAAGTTTCTCTTATGGCATGAACGGCACAGGCAGGTATTACTCTTTGAACGCGGTGTCCAAGCCTCCCGTGAAGCCACCATGTAAAGGAACGATAGGCCACCAGCCTGTACCACCTGTGAAAAGGAATGAAACAAACTGTTTTTAAATTACCAAGATACGTGTAATAAACGTTTGTTGTCAATGACAATTCTTGTAACTAATGGCATTCTGCTCGGACAAATGCTATCTAGACACTGCACACTATTGAACGACTTTCATGCGTTACAATGATATGTATATGTAATTTTGGATATAGTAGAAGACCATGAAATAGGAGTGGCATGACAAGCAGAATATACTTACTCATTACTCGGATTACGAGGACGAACAGTTGCACGAAGTTCGTGCATAAGCACCATCATTATCCTCAACACGGACCATGTGAGGCAGGCTGCCCTGAAGTCTGGCAGCTCAGTGATGCATTGCGGTCGGGGCTCGCCTTCCGAAATGTAGGCCACGCATCCCGAGTTTTCACAGCAGCAGCAGTCCTCGTCCCCGGTTGGCATTAGCTTGCACCGATTGCATGTGCACCAGGTGGAAACACCGTCCATGCGACTAGATCCATGCTCTTCAGCTGTTGAATCGTCCTCCCAACTGCCGTCCGAAGACCCATCGTTTTCACGTGTTTCCCCTTCAAGTAGTTCCTCCTCGGTATACTCGGGCTTGTACATGTAGGGCATTATTGTAGCCATTGTGTGTTAAACAAACTAAAATAATTTATAGCGGTGGTACTGGTATCTGTTCACAAGGGCTACAAACAACGAAGGTAGCTGACCAGAGCACAGAAACGAGTCACAGAATACTCAAAGTAACACAGAGAGAGGAATGGAATCGAAAATCTGCTGCTGTGTGTTGTGAAACGGTCTGTTTATACTTATTGAGGAAAGAGGCGTCCTGCCATTTCCATGGCGACACGTCATTAGCTGAAGCGCAGCGAATGTTGACACGAGACGTGCTTTGGCATTGTGAAATGGGCGGTACATGTCTGCTGATGACAGGCTCAGGGGCGGGGGATATGATTTAGTGCCGCAAAAGCAGGTCAGCCAGGACGATGGGGGAAATGATAGGATTATCACAAAATGGCAGCTCCCTGATGCCTGTTTTCGTGTGCCTTTAATGGACGAAAACTCGGGTATGGTCCATAGGAAATTTTTCTAAAATCGAGCGACTTAGGCTTAAAAACACATGGCCGACCCGTAGAGGCAATAAACATTTTTGACCAAACCATTCCTTTAATTTGTAAAAAAAAAAAAAGAAGTGCCAGGGCCCAAAGAATCTTGGCCCCCTAATGCCAGGCCCGGCAGGCACCGCCCGCATTGCGGGATCCGCAGCCTGGGCCGGTTCAGTACTGGATCATCCCACCACAATTCCTACGTTATAGAGACGAGTCGTATGTAGTCGAAATTTTGTATGCATTCGGTACTCTATGAAGAGTGTTTAAACTTTGCATGATTGCAAGTGCAAGGTAATACTATGGATGGTATATGTCAGCAAAGCTTCAAGGGCAAAAGGTGGAAAAGAACTCCCTTTTGTGAGGTAAAAGAAGGTGCTTACAGAGTCTTACCTGCCAGGAGGCCAGGCCTGCTCTGAGGGGGCGACCGTTTCTCATCTCCGCACGGGTCAGTGCAGTACATGAGCCGAAAAGCTACCTTAGAAAGGACCCGGAGGATAGCTAGCTTGCAGCGGTAGCGTGAGCCCTAAATACTGACGCACACTTCCAGCTGCAGCAAGTGCAACCCATCGTGCAGTGTGACCTAAAAGCTTGTTAACATTTTGGGTGTAGTTCAGCTGCACTTTATTGTACAGCCTACGGTTGTCCACTTAAAGCCAAGAAATATATACACGATGCAGGCAAAAGAAATCTCGGCTAAGGAAATATTACAAGTAATAGGGCAGGTAAAAGTAGCATAGCTGGGGCCTGTCAGTTCTCACCAAGGCTTCTGCACTGTAGAGCGTGCAGCCTCATATTAGAGAAACACTGTTGAACGTATTCATAGTTCGAAATGAGGGTCAAAAACGCTGAAATGTTACACAGGGGGTTTCTATAGATATAGACCATTGAAAAAAGCACGAATGCGGGCCAAATATCCCAAAATGGTCGTCTTTGATTTTCAAGATGCATAGTATGCAGTTGCGGCGAAATGGTGCCAGCCATAAACTTTTTGCAGGAGATTTTGAATCATTCACTTTACAAAATTTCAAAATGCATTTTTATTTCAGTTGTGCACAGAACAGGCAGAAAAAAAACCAAATGTTTTTTTCTATTTTCATTACAGTACGACTTTTTTTAGATTTCAGATTTTTTAGTGACCACAATTCCGCCTGGGTAGAGATGAGGTATGTTAAATATGTGGATCATTACAATTCAAGCCCATTGGCCTGATTGCAGTGTCTTTGCTTTGACCGCGCGCTCCTCGCGGAAGCTTCGCGGTCACGTGTCTTTAAAAGGAAGCGTTGCCTTGGTGACGCTTTGATATGATAGCCTCAGATGTACGCGAGCCGGTCACAGGAGAACGCCTGTTCCTTGCGACTCTTAGGGTAAGTTTGCATTACTGCTAGAATTTTGTCTCTATATACGGATCAGACCCGTTTTTGCAACTATATACACCTTTTTGATTCCAGCACATTTCCTGGAGGCTGCGCTTCAACGCTGACTCCTTGTAGACAGTCTGAACACTCGAAGGCTTCTTTAAGCCACTCACGCCATACTGTGCTTTTAACCCGCCTCAGGTAAAATGCTTTCCGTGAATACTCGCTGCATTCACTTTACATATTGTTTAATGGTCTTTATCTGCATCCAACGGGGCCTCATTACCCTTTTTTCTTTTTTCCTTGTTTACCATCTACGTACCTCTACAATCACAACAATATGGTATGTTGATTATATTATATGTCACTACTGTTTGGTTTAATTGTGTACTATCGATTAATTGTATGTATATTGCTTATAGACCTGCCCTGATGAAGGAAATATTATTCCGAAATGCATTGGCAATTTTCATGGTCTGATTGAAAAAACATATATGGCGGTTTCCTCCTCACTAAGGATTTATTAGTGACTTTTCATCGCATGATATGTATATAATTTTCTTATTCAAACTCTCGGTAGATAAACCAATTTTGGAAAACAATTGAATCTCAAGACTATCATTATTTTCTATTAAAAATAATTTTTACTTTTTACTTTTGAAAGCAACTTCGAATAGATTCAACTACCTACACACCCTGCTGGGGTGCTCTGGTGAGCGGCTGTGTGACCTTGCTTTCCACTTGGTCTTCTGCTTTACATGTATTTTAGATTTGGGTGTCTCCAAATTTGTCACAGCCAGCTCCTTTTGAACATTTGAACACCGATTGTACAAACAAGCAAATCTATTGCTCACAACTTTTTGAAAATTGGATGAATGCAGATTCAACAATTAAAGTGGTGACCACTCATCTTCTCTCTTAGAAAAAAAAACAAAGACAGATGGAAATGCCCAGAATGTTTTTTATTTTGGGTATGCACACAGCGCATGGAAAAACAACACTTACAGAAACAGAACACGAAAGTGCATACACATGTACCCATGATTCGGACATGCACACAACACGCTAAGAACGCAAAATCACTTATGCAAATGGAAGAAGCATGTTTATACCCACCCTCCACCTTGGTTGAGAAGACACCCGAGACATCTAATTTAGGCATGCGCACAACACGCAGACAAAAACCCAAAGACATGCCAAAAAAGAAACATGCACTTATATACACACCCACTAACATGTGTTAACAGAGGTGCCCAAAACACACAATGCAGGTCATGCGTACATGTGGAAAAATATAGGAGTTTCCCATTATTCGTGAATGTGTACAACATGAAGAAAAACACAACATGCACGCAACATGCATGCCCATACAGCCCCACATGCTGCAGTGTGAGTTAAGGATTGATATGAACTTTAATAATATTTGGGAAATAGTTTCTTTGGATTGTGTGCATGCACATATTGCCATTTGCAGCTTTAGTAGACTCAACTTTGCATACGTAGCATGGTTGAGTGGGCTTCCCATTAGAAGAGCCCTTTACAGATGCTTATAACTTTGGCGCTGTTCAATGAATCTATATGACGCTTTCCCAAACTAATATAGACCTGGCACCAACTTCTTCATCAGATTCAGTCAAAGGGGAGCAGAATTATACGGAAGGTCTCAAAAATGACATAGTCGCATGAATTTCCCAAATATGCAAGTTTGCTCTCAGCTACAGCCTAAACCACTAGATGGGATTGCACCATACTTCTGTCTGGCCCTGGAAGCGGGCTTTTGAACATTTGGAGCAAATCCCTCCAGAAGTGTCTTTGATATTACCTGCCCAAAGGTGGCGAAAAACCGGGCCCTACGTGGAGCATTCCACAGACACACCTGCCCATGTTTGGGCAGTTGATAGGTCATTACTTACCAACTGACACAGCTCACTGCAGTGGATGAGGTAAATGGCATCCAGTAGCCACTTCGTTTGGCTCGGAGTGGCCTGCGGCATGGCCGAGGGCAAAGTGCCCACTGGCTATGACCAGCCGAACTTCACACTTTCATGTAATCTGTTTCCCTAACAGGCCGCCTTCAACGAACAGTTACTGCGCATGAGGTGACATGACAGATGAGGAAGTGAGGAAGTGGCGGCTAAAGAGGTAAGTACAGGGCTTGGGTGAATGTGCGCGCATGCATGTGTGTGTCTAAGAATCATTTTGGATTTGGGAAGGGGGGTCATGAGTCCCTGAGGGTGCGGGCCCGGGAATGTCCCCGCTGAATCTGCAACAGGCGGAGGAGGGAACGGGGGTGCAGGGTTATCCTGTACCCCCTGCACTTAATCAAAACTATCACCTGTGTCCGTGAACCTAGAGGTATAATAAACACACAAACGCTGTAGTTTGCAATGGGCTACTGTGGTGGTCAGTTTAGTGTTTTTTGCAGTGACTGTGCTGTTTATCCTTAATGTGACGAATCCGAGCGGAGTTTTATGCAACTTGTAAGATTCAAAACTAGGAAGTACACAGAGGTCGAGCACAGTTCAATCCATGAACTAGGTTTTGCGGTTACCAAAAATCCGTGCAGGTTTCGGGCATTCATCAACCCCCACGTTCCTAGTTATACTTGATTCTGACCCGACATGGCCGCTTTATTTTTTACTTTCAGACCTGCAGGTTTTAGAGTAATTTACCGTTGGAGTCGGCGACAACGTAACTTGACTTGACTCTGTGATTCAGGTTGGGGGTGGGCCTGGGCCACAAAAGCAAGGGCCCGTGCCGGCTGAGTGCAGCAGCAACTAGGCCACGCGTGCACCACACGTGGCTGGGGGCTGGCTAAGGCAGGCTCCCTCTACGTCCGACCATGCCACGCCCTAACACAACTGTGCGAACCAGAAGTGCAGGTAACGCTGTGCGCCCACCCCACGTGACCAATACTTAATTTAATTGGCTCCAAAGAACAGCCAATGAAAACAGACCATTATGTGTTACTATACAGAATTTATCAAATACTGCATAGTAACACAGAATGTTACTTCTCATTGGCTGTTACTGTTTCACTGCTCTGTAGTCATGCAGGCGGCAGGGGCTGGCCAGACCCAGCCAGCCATGGTCTGCTGCAAGCAGAGTGTGAGATGATCAGAGCAATACGCAAACACAAACTAAACAATTACACGCTGGTTCAAGGATTCCAGGGACTCGTGTAGCCTTATCGCACGGTGCACCTTCAGACTTGACCGGAGAAGAACGATTGCAGCTGTTACTATATCCCGTTCTCTAACCCTGATGGGCTCAGGAGAACGGGGAAATGAGTGTTCTGGGTAACATTAGTGAAAGGGGGGCTCCCACTTCTGAATTTCTGAATCTCCCCAGCTGTCATTCACGATCCCCTTCTACTGCTTCGATAGAAATAAGTGCAGTGATAGAAGTGTACCAAAAAAGCAGGGGAACTGTGACTCCGTTGGGGGTCAGTGTAGGAAGGAAGGGAGCAACGTGCATCACATTTTTCAAAGGTTTCAGTCATGCTGGTGGACAGCCAATTGATATGAAACGGATTTCAGTTTAGATCTAACTGAAGAGAACAATTCCGGAATGGTCCAAGTTGTACTTGAGTCAAGATCTCGTTCTTCTATCCTTCTACGCTTCACTTTCCTCTCCTGATGAATTTGCCTGTCATACGCTGGACGTGAGGTTGGAACTCCTTTTTTTTAGCACAGCGATAGTGTTAAGTGACTTCAATTCAGCAATCCAACTAAGTCAATGCCTAGTCTGGGATGCCCAAGGGAAGCCCTTATTTATATATTTTTATGACAAGTTCATAGATCTGGATGATAAACCCTTGTATAACGCCCCTCTCTTTGAATCCCCCTGAACTCACTGAGCCGAGAAGTAGGTTTGGTTTGCAAATTAAAAGATTTATTTGAAAAATTAAACAATAGTTATATAATCACACTTTTATGAGTAAATTCATATTTGATGAGCATACTTATGAATATAATGTTGATCAACAATGGGTAATGTTACAATTGCACAGTCTTTTCAATCAGTGAGGAGTTAGTATAGAAAGGATAAGGTAGCAGAGAATACTTTTATGGTTTCAAGGAAAAGCAATGATGGAAAGAATGCAGCACAGAAATAAACTGATATGGTTTCAACAAGAGATAATATGATCACTTTTTCTTTTGAGAATTCACCCCCCCCCCTATGCAATATAAGGAGATGGAAGGGGAGCACAAAGTTTTCAGGAATACAATCAAATGCAATACAAATTCCAGTTCCCCCCTAGCAAGTTGGAGCAACCGGTATGCTTAAAACAGGCAGAAATACTTTTAATTGTGATTTGCAATGAAGTGAAAAATATGCTAAAAATGATTTTAATTCCCTATAGGAGATTCAGGGTAGGTGATAGCTACTTAAGATTGGTTCAGGTCAACACTATCAGTGATTCATGAGGGATTGTCAGGTTGAAAACGAATTTCAGCAGTTGCAGCAAAAGACAGCTATTTGTGACAGGTGTAGAAATTGAGTCAAATTGCAATTCGTGGCACTTTTTCCAAGTGCGTCGATCGTGATTACGGAAAAACTATAAGGAAAACGTAGGTTCTTAGCTTTAAAATTAAAGTTAAATCTCGCTCCTAGGACGTGCGGTTCAAAAGATACGAACTATTTAATGGAGGTAGATTCTCCGAAATAAAGTAAGATTCAAATGGCAAATGACACCTTCATAGCTTTGAAATCACAGAATGGACACAGGATTTCTATGATGCAGTTCTAGATAGGTGGAAATGCTTTGAATTAGATCATTTTAGACTAAGAGATTGGTTTGCACAGTTCTGGCTGGATATTCACTCCTAATTTTGGAAGGAATGGGCCTCGTCACAGATCTGGTCAACAGGTTTAGCTGCGTTTCTCTCTGCTCTGCTGGTCTGGATCTCTGGTTCTGGCAAAAGTTCTTGGCACTACACAGCGGTCTGGTCTGGTCTGCGGTTCTGAATACAGCACTGCTCTCTGGGTCTGGATCTGGTTTTCTAAGTTCTGGTCTCTGGATAGTGCCTGAATTTGGATGTCGTCCGTTAAAGTGCTTCGCAAGAAAGTGGAAAGTGAATGTCCCTACCTGGGCCTCAGTGGCTCTTTTTATGTCTTTTGAAAGTGGGTGAGAAGGCTGACTTTCTATGCCCAACTCTCTGAGGATCCTGATAGGTTAAAGGATTTTCTGTGCTCTCACTGGAGAACAGAGTTGTGAGTCAGAGTGTTGCTACATTTTACGATCTATTGAAGAAACGCCCCTTTGCTTTTACTGAGAACCCAATTTTTCATAATCAAACATGTTTCCAAGGTACACAAGTTGTAAAGAATACATGTACACATCCCAGATTAATTTAATACAGTTCTCTGTTCAAGCCCCATGTTCCTGCGAGCTTGGGTTCAGAAACGACAACATTTTGCACTTTTTAGTGGGTTTCGCCATATTGGTTTTTCATCAAATCTTCCCGGAGGTACACCCCCTCTCTGGGGACATTACAATAAGTTTTCATTTTTCTAGCATAAATACAGTGTCTGCAGCATTAATAAATTGCGGGGTTCGGTCTCAGAACATCGTACGGAGTTGAGTTTAGTCTCAAATTGTAGGTACATTTTTCATATTAAGAATCTCCAAATTGGAAATTTTTGTCAGCTTCATACAATATTTTATTAGCAATTTAATAAAGCATACATTTGCCTCTCCTTCTGTACAGCCATTTGCTTGTCCCCGCCCCCGGGAACTTGGCTTGACTCAGAGATCAAATGTCTTTCCTTCCCCCAGAGCAACTGTTGACAATTACACCTCAAATCAGCATATACTATTCAGTTGAAAGAAGCTATTGTCTCTTTCCTCCAGGCTGTAGGGAAATTCTCCTCCCCTCCTAATTTACATGTCAAGGTGATATCCTGTGCTGTTGGTGGTGAGAGCAGGTGGGAATGCTTCCCATGGACAGAGGCCTCTTGAACTTTTAATTAATCAAACTGCCGTCTTGTGAGGAGTTCTGAGGTGTGATGGCTTCCCATTGACCAGCAAGGCTTTGAAGTTTCCAGCTAATTCAGGTTCCTTTTCAGCTCCTGAAATACCGGTCTCCTGTCAGAGTTTAGATCGCTAGCGCTGGTTAGTGTCAAGCGCCGGTACTGCACCCATTTTTGGGAGCTGTCTTGAATTAATACATTTCAAAAAGGGGATTTTACTTGATAGCATATGATCCTTGCTAACATTGTATTAATGGAGATTCTACAGTAGAGTAATGTAGAACACCCAACCAGAAGTTGGATTCTTTGTTTGGTGGTTTCGTGCCCATGATTTTAGCAATTTCTGACATTAATTGAAACAGAGTTTGAACAGCATCATATTCCTTGGCACTGATTTCGCTCATGGCGCTTCTGGTCCATCATGCTCGCACTGGTGGGTGGCGGGTCAGGCGACCATTTTGGTGTGCGCAAAAACTGCACGGTTTTCCTGGATTCTGGCGCAAATGTGGGCTTTTCGGCCATCTTGGATTTTCTAGCCCACAACACCAAATGTTGCAGCATAATAACTTGAACGTGGGTCGATACACCTAACAAGAGCCAGCCTATATTCTCCAGGTGTTTTGTTTAAAATCCCATCGGCCACTGCTAGCATAGTTATCGCTGAGGGATCGTGGGAGCCATAGGCTAAACATCTAGAGGGTGACAGGTTGTCTACCCCAGTTTAGATGATCCCAGATACTGTCTAGGGTAACCCATGCATGCCACTCAATAGCAGCTTTGTCATAATGTTGCAAACTGTACGCACACCTGGCCCTGTGTTTCGGCAGTGGTGGTGTGCCTGTTCAGAGCTGTGAAATGGTCAATCGAATGATGCTGCAGTTACACATGTGCAATATCAGAATCTGCTCAATGTAACCCTGCAGAATATTCCTAGCTGCACTCCACATCGCTGCCAGTGTATTCTGGAGTCTTCTAGCACTGGAGGAAGGACACAATGCTCTGGATAGATAGCACTGTTGGTGCACCGCTGGAGAAAGCTGATGGGGTCCTTTAAACTAAGACCAGTACAGGGTACTGTTTGGGTCATTTAGCACACACATGGCATTTCTTGCTACATTCTAAAGAGTTCAGGTCACCATGCCTGGCAAGGCATGATGGAGGTAGCTCCCATTGCTAGAGTTCTGTTGCAATGGCAGGGCAATGCTGGAGGAGATCCAAGAGCAGCCATCTGGGAGCCCTGCCAATGGAGAAAGCTCATGTTGTAAGAGTCCTAAACTGTTAAGAGGGATCTGTAGAGGGTTCTAGAGGAGTGAGCGTCGTTTCAGGACACTTGCTGAATAAGCTCACACCACCAGTGCACTGTAGGCTGGCAAGGCGCTGTTCAAGGCACTAGAGCAAGACCACCTCACTGGGACCTTATCTTACTTACAGTGCATATCTGGGATGCTGCAGCACTTACAATATTCCTGTGGTGAAAGCAGGCATGGAATGCCCCTTGGGCGATTCGTCTATGGTCAAAAGAGCAGTCAATTAATTTGGGCTGGATTTCTCTGGCCAATTTGCGGGCAGTTTTTGGCATGTTCCACATTGCACTACGTTCAGTTCAGTGTAATGTGTCTAGCTTGCTTTCAGTAGCTGCGGACTGCGGGCCAGCGTTATGGGGCCAAATAAAACTGTTATATTCTAAAGGCTGACCTCGCTCAACATTACCCATGCGCAGCAGTGGCGGAGGCAGCTTTTGGTGCCAGGGGGCGGATACTAGAGTGCCAGCGGAGACTGGGGGTTGCACTGGGAACCAGGGGGAGCTTGGGGGAAACTGGTGTGGTGCAACAAAGCATTGAAGGCACGTAGGGAAGTAGGAGAGCAGGTGGAGGGACTGCCCTGTCTTTACTTCTACTTTGGAAGATTTACCTTGTGGAGGATTTATTAAAGATGTTCTAGGAAACGATGTGGTTGCCCCAGCATCAGAAGACCATTACAAGTTAATGTTAAAGGACATATGTACCGTGCACTATCACTACCGGAGTGGTCCCCTGGCACTATGGCGGCTCTGAAAGAGGAGGGGAGGTTAAGTTAGTGGGAGGAAGCAGGAAAAGTGCAAAAGAGCAGTGATGTGCTGTTGGCGGAATCAGCCGGTGGGTCCGTTGGCTGGGCCTGGGGTGTTTGCGGCTGGTAGACGTCGTGCACTGTTGTGCGAGTCTATGTGTGTTTTTGTTTTGTTGTTGCAATGTAGTGAAGTTTGTGCGGTTTGTTGTGCTGTAGGTTTTGGTTGTGTTTGGTTTGGAGTTTGAGAGGTGTATGCAGAAGGGGAAATTGTAAGTAGGGTTGGTTAGTTTGCATCTCTATCCTGAATTGAGGTGCTCGGCTTGCGTAGTCTCCCCTGATGCGCCTCTGTCCTGATCTGGGTCCAACTGGCATACAAGGTTCCTTACTCCTCTGGACCCCGCCTCTAACACGCACTCATAGCCCCCCTATCCTCTCTTCATACTCCTGTGGCCAGTGCACCTGCCAATGTCAACATCTCAGGTAGTGTGGTGATTGCCAATATCTCGCAAATTCCACAAGACTGTGGTGCCTGGCAGTAACTAAGGGGTGGGCGAAAGTGTTGGTGGGATTTTCTGGGGTAGTTGAGTCAGTCTCCGTGCGTGTCGCCTGTGTTTCAGTCTATCCGGTGTCACCCGTCCAGGTGCCGTGGGAGCTTCCCTATCGGTTCGGGGTTGTCCGTGTCCTTTCCAGTTTAGTCATCCTTTTTCCTGTTTCGGTTTTCAGATTTAGTCTGTGGTGTTGAAGAGCCAGGTTTTTAGTGATTTCCTTTATGTACAAGTCTGATGACAGAACTGGAATCGGTGCTGCTTGCATGCATTTATGGCATCATCTCCACAATGTCATCAGTACAGATTGGCCTGAAATCATGAAAACGTGCTGGGTCTGAGATGCAATGCATCTATATAGTTTCAACGAATATGGTTTTCTTTCCATACTGTTCTTCGAATTGATCCCTCTTTTTTCTTTCCATTGCCATTATGGGGTGGTTCCTGAGTATACCGCCACTCCCACCCCACTTTCCCAGGATAGAAATGAGGGTACATATTGCCAAAGTGCTTGCTGCCTTCTAGATCCAGCATATCCTTCACGCTAGTCCCCTGATTCAAAAAGGGAGACTTCAGGCAGGAGAAGGGGCGAACTGCAAGTCTGCAGCCTACCCCTTTATGCATAACTAAGTGTTGGGTGTACACCTGACACAAATGCGTTGCTCGATGCCAGCGACAGGTCTTAAAGGACCTATCACTTACAATGCAAATTTAAATTTCCACTGATGAAATGTAAACAAAAAACAAATGGTACTGCGAAGCATGAGCATTTCTATTTTGGGCAAAACAATGCAGGGATCTCACGCCCACGCCTCTCTACATTGTTCTTTCTCTCGCTCATGGCAGCTACAGGACACACTTACTGCAAGGAGAGCACTTTCTTTCGGAATATGGGGTGTGCTTTGAGATGCACCGTCCACTGCCCTTGGCAAGTTCCCAATTCATATATGTGTACAAAATCCGCACAAACACAGGGATTTTGAAGTGCAGCTTTTGTTTTGTGAACTAGCACACTCATGCCCATGACTCATACAAGTGAGAAAAGGCGTATGTGAATCCCAAAACATAAATCATGCTGCATTTCTAAAGCACCTAATAGATTACTTAAAAAATAAATTGCATTTTCTTTTACAAACAAATACAACCAGAGTTATTTTCCCTATCAATGAAAAGAAAAAAGGCTGTGTTCAATGTACAAAATTTCAAACAGGAATAATGCAAATACGCACAGTTTTGCTGATAGTTAGCACTCCCCCCTAACCCCTGTATCACCCATCCCCTTGCCCCCGTAGCCCCCACCCACCACCCCCATTGGCATCATACTGCACGCAGAATGAATGCTATTCCAGCGCAATTTGTGCACAAAATAGGTGTAGAAGTCCAACCCATAATTTACTATAATTATCACCGTTCAAGAATGTTGACTAGTAGCCAATCAGGCTTTTTGGAATGCGGGCATTAACTTCTGATAGTTGCATGCAATTTCGACTAATCATGTGACCAGGGGCAGACTAGGACTTAAAAAAGGTCCTGGAAATAATTCTCAAAGTTGTGCCAAATTACACATTTTCAGTACGCCCAACCGTTTTCCTATGAGAAAATATGGAAATACCACACAAAAGAAACCTAGGGTGCAGAGGCCTATCGGGAAATCTCCAGAGTTCCCTATAGGCCAGTCCCCGCCTGCATGCGCTGGGTATCCAGTGATATTAACAGTGATACAAACATTGCTGGAAGAATGTTTTATTTTCTCTCACTATCCAGCACTTTCTCCTCCTGGCCTAGGTACTCAGCCATCATCAGTGCCTTCTTCATTCCCCCATTCACTTGCCCTCACAAGGCTGGCACGGCCCTTTCTCAGCTTCTTGGTGCAATGCTTCCTATGAGTGATCACACCCAACCTGCATATTTTCACTATCCTTGATCCTCCTCCATAATTGCCTCTGTGTTTTGTTTTAGAAAAATGTATTTGGGGCTCTTTGTTTTCCTGGTGGCTATCTTTGTTTATTTTCCTTTATTTGGCTGTTGTTTGGGTATGGGAGGGCGTGGTAGTCACTGTGCGGACATGAGCGCCATTCCTTATCCTGTCACTCAGCACCACACAGTATTGTTACCTTGGAATCTGTCCAAAAACCCAGTTAGTGCCCTCAAACTGGGGAACTAACATGTTATTAATTTGTACTGGTGATGATATGCATTTACTCTTTTGGGATGCGAGAAGGAGCTTCATTGGATAGAAACGTAGAGGATGGGAAGGACATTATGTTTGCAGGGTGCGGGAAGTTTACTCCCAAAAGTATTCCACAACTTCTTGCTTAGATCAATGGCCGACTATGTTGGAATAGCTCCAAAATGAATGAAAAAATCGAACAGCAAACATGGGTTGGGAGGACAGTTGTCGCTGCCTTTGGGAATCTCCGTGATGAGGAATAAGTGGAAGCTATAAAATGAGCAATGGTCCTGGAATGATAAAGGCATCCAGGCCAGCCCTTGGTTTACACTGACTGATACAATGGCCAGTAACCAATAGAGTTTCATTGCACACAACAAACGGGCCCCATTTTGATAACTGAAAGTCACTGGCGCTAGTACCCAAACCTTTTACAGTGATGGGATTGGATGAGAACGCATCAATGATTGCAGCAGGGATGCTGCGGAATTAACCAGGGTATCAGGGGCGTCAAAATTACTCTCTCACGCTTTTTAGCTGAATTTCATGCCACTCAAAAATGCAGCACAATACTTTACAATGAGACAGTTGCAGAGCAATGACACCTGCCATTTAAAATCAATTATATAAATTATATATACACAGGAATACAGTGAGATTGTGCAAACACGAATTCCAAAGTGGGAATGTAACGTCATTTTGCAAACTCGCATACTTGGTTTGTCAAACTGGGGGATTACTGGGAATGTAGGTCACAACAAATTAGTGTTATGTGGTTTGGCCCATAGGGCGGCGTGAGGTCCGCAGATATCGGACGCGCTCGCTGATTGGTCAATACAACACGTGAGGTGCATCATATTTTTGAAAAAACACCTGCCATGTTGGAAACGCGGACAGCGGCCGTTATCTGCAGACACCGCAGTATAAACATATTAAAAAAACACAACATTCCACTTGTCAAACTAATGAAATAATCTCTGGGGAGGTGAGGCGTGATGAGGATGGGATGGGATATGGCCTTAAAAAGGCAAAGAATTGGCGTTTTCTTCTCCAGTGTCTGTGAACAGTCCGTAGATGCTCAGGGGCATCTTTGCTTATTTGTGCCTTGCAGGGTTGGTGAAAAGCAGTTTTTGGATGGCTTATAATTTTGGCGCCACTTAATGAAACTGCATGAAATTTTGGAATTTCATTCTAGACCTGATATTGAATGGTTTTGAAAATTGTTGTGATGTTTTTTCCTTAAGAGGGAACACAATTAGAGGGGGAGTCCCAAAATATTGTAAAGGCTTATAAATGGGGTGCCATTTGACGGATATGCACAAAAGTTTCCAGAAAGATTTAAGATCTAGATATAAATGGTTTTGCAAAGTTTGGTGGGATTTTGTCCAGAGGGGCCAACATTAGAGGAGGGGTCGAAAATATTGTAAAGGCTTACAAATGTGATGTCATTTGATGAATATGCACAAATGTTTGCATGAAGATTTTAGATCTAGATATAGATAGATATAAATGTTTTTGCAAAGTTTGCTGGGATTTTGTCAAGAGGAGGCTAAATTAGAGGGGGTCTCAACATTTTGAGATGGCTTATAAATGTGTTGCTGTTTGATGACTGTAGAGAAAGGCTTTCAGAAAGATTAGAGACCCAACCTTGAAGGTTTGGAAAAGTCTGAATGGATTTTGTCAAGTGAGGGCTAAGTTATATGACTATTGTATGTACGTACATTTTGATACTTTTGAGAAAATAAAACATCAGTGGATTTCCAGCAAACCTATGTAAGGAGCATTGTCAAGGTCCTGAAAGCATGGTTTTGCAAATGTGTCAGTGTTTTTTTTTTTGACAAGTGTCATAATGTAGGTGCAATAAATAGTGATAAACCTTTGGTGACTGAGGTATAGCCTGTGGCCATGGGCAGTGGGCAGATTGTCCGGGTCTTGGAATAAGGTCATGACCCGGACAATCTGGCTACTGGACATGACCATGAGGGGCAACAAAAGGGGATAAAGTGGCCATGTCCACCAGGGACCGGCTATGTGGTAATGTTTTTCGAAATTGGGATAGGTTTGAAAGGGGAAAAAATGTGCTTGTTGTAATATAGTTATAGGGTTCTCTCGTAGCCCCTCTTCCCTTTCCATGGTGGCCATCTTCGAAAAATATTTTCATTCCTACAGTGGGACGCTGCGTGCGTCCTGGTGTAGGAAGAAAACACATTTTTTTGGCACCCCGGGGTGCTAATGGACTTCATCCCTCATTGCAGGGGCTGGAATGGGATAATGGTCCGGAGCCTTCGTTATCCGCCCTCGCTTCGCTTGGGCCGATAACTTGGGCTGGCGGGCCATTATCCCCTGTTCCAGTCCCTGGAACAGGGATGAATGCCACATTATTCCTATTAGCATAACACAATGCTAATGGATATGTTGGAAAATCTTATTGAGTCTATGTACTTTACTGAAAAAGGTAAAGTAGATGGAGTCTTGACAAAATAAAACATGACTGGATTTCCTACAAACTTGTGCATTGAGCATTGGCAAGGTCCTGAAAGCATGGTTTTACAAATGTGTCCGTGTTTTATTTTTTGACAAGTGTCATAATGTGGGTAAAAAAATAGTGATATACCTTTGGTGACTGAGGTATAGCCCGTGGCCATGGGCAGTGGCCAGATTGTCCGGGTCATGGCATAAGGTCATGCAGTGGACAATTTGGCTACTGCCCATGACCACAAACGATGACCAATGGGGATAAAGTGACCATGTCCACCAGGGACCAGCTATGTGGTAAAGTTTTTTGAAAACTGTGATAGATTTGAAAGGGAAATACAATGTGCTTGTGGTAATATGGTCATAGGGTTCTCTCTTCGCCTTCTGCAGGCTGCCATGGAAAGGTAAAATGGGCTCTTGCAGGAGAGGTTAGAATGTAAGGTGGGGAGGGAAATGAGGGAAGAGGCACCAATCACTAATATGGAGGGGCAGGTGGACAGGGGAAGATGTTGTGCCTGTTTTACATCTAAGGTAGGGGGCAGTGTTTCTCATGCTCCTTGATTACAGTTTCAAAAGCACTTCAAAATGTCTCCCCCCTGCAGAGTGGTGTCTTGCAGTATACATAGAGGACTGTTGTCTTCGAATGATATGGATCAACAGCCTCTTTTATTGCTTGCAAGGTAGCTGCTGGGATTTTGTATCCCAAAGAAGTAAGCTGTGTGATTACAGTACTGGTTAAGGAAGATGAGGTGGAGGAAGACAGCCCCACTACTTGATAAGAAAGGAACAATTGCAGTGGGTGGATTGGGTGTGGCGGCGCATTTGAGGTGGTCCCGTAGAAGTACTGTCCAGGTAGTCTGCGACTGAGTACAACACAGTGCATTTCACTTTGGCAGCTTTAGCCTTTGGTACATTCCCAACAGTGGTAAAGAACTGTGACAAGCATGATTCTCTCTTGGTGCTAGAGGTGTAAACACTTTCTCTACCTTATCTACATGGTCCTCTTCATTGTCTTTGGAAGTACTGCACATTTCTTGTTGTGTAGGTCCCCCAACTGGTGGTGGTGGCTCTTGGGGAGGAGGGATGGCAATAGCTGATGCCATTTTTAAGATAAATAGCAGTTTTGTTAATATTCTTCCAAGTATGTGCTAGGTAGTACATAGGTAATGGATAATGAGTAGGAATAGGTGTAGGAGCTGTGCAAGGGGAACATTTTGAGCTTGAAAGTTCACAGATAGGTAGAAAATGCAGTCCCAAACTTTCAGCGAAGCACAGACCAGATCGCGAAGTGCAGACGCGTTTTTGAACACGTCATCATGCCGCGTGTGAGCGTATGGTTACGTGGCACTGTCTGGAATATCTGCGATGACGTTAGACATTTGCGAACATCAACGGATGCAAAAACAGTGGAAAAAGTTGCAAAAAGTATATAGAAGTGTTAAAATGATGCTAGAAAGTGGAAAATGGCAGTTTTAAGGTGGAACTTTGTAAATTGGACAAAAACGTTGCTATATTGGGGTAAGTATGATATTAGTAAGGTATAGTATATCAGCATGCAGTGGTAAAAACCCATGACATTCATTGAAAACATTTTGTTATAAGGACGTTATGGTTAAGTTGCACTAATGAAAACCTATGAAATTCAATGAAAAAACTTTGTGAAAGGGACGTTATGGTTACAAGTAAAACTGAAAAACATCAGAAATTTGCCAGTTATCATAAGCTAAGCAACCATAACTCACACCACCACGTGCACTGCTAAGACTAACACCTAGGACATCAAAGATGACATCATATATATATTTGGTTTATATAGAATCATTGAACAGTACAGTTAGCTTCAAAAGTAACATTTTAGGTCCTCATTCCTCAGATGCACTTCCTGCTTCTTACTGGGTGAGACCTGGAACACCTACAGCTGCAGTTGGTTTCCCAAAAATGATACCCGAGCCTGCTCTCTCCTCGCAAAACTGTACTGTACAAGATAGGAGCAGAGTGTTGAAGCTGACAAATCATTGCCCACCCCAAAAAGAATTGGACTTGTGCAAGCCCAGGCCTCCACTAGGGGTTATTTCACCTGCAACATTGAAATCACTACATTAGGCAACAGAGCACATTTGTTAACCGCACATTCTTTGGGCCACCTCTTGTCAGCACTTGGCTCATGCTAGCCTGGGATGACTTGGCAGTTCTTGGGCATCCTCCATACTCTACTCACCTTCGTGGGGTCTCTCCCCATTGCCTCAAGCACTTGATCTGCACACCGAAACCTCTTTGTGAGGGTTGCCTGTTCAGGCTTTGTGCCTAATTGTGGCTGCATACTTTGCTTGCAGGGTAGGTAAACAGGTGACAGGTGGCGATACGATTCCAGCATACGATCCATCTTTTGCATTTTGCATATTAATGGCTACTTATATAAGCTTCTCGCTTTGTATCTCCTGATGAAGACGTTGTTTTCTACACACTCTACGTCGAAACCGGTTGAGTTTATTCTTTTAGGGATGTGATCTACATAACACTTTTCCTCTCAGATCCGCCCTTGTGATAGATTGTTTTTAATGAATTCTATTGCTGTTTGTTCAATATATCTGTAAACATTAAAATAATCAAATGGGATGTGATGAATGTTTGTCCCACTCCCAATTGGCAAATAATGTTAATTAATTCAGTCACTTTTTTAGCCATTGTTGGTTGGTTGAATGTCACTATGTATGATGTATGGTTTGGATGCTGCACTATGAATGTTTGTTGAGATGGATGTATTTTAGTCACAGTAATTTGTTCATCTATGCTGTCGTGTTACGTGATTTATTGATGCTTTACAAAGTAGAATGCCATTAATTGACTTTTTCAAATTTTTGTATCATGATAAATAAAATAATTTGATACTTTTGCAAGTAATTGTGTTTTGCTCTCTGGATATCTCTTCAGTTTCTCATTTTACGATAATACTCTGGCCCAGGGGATAGAGTTTTCCTGCATCTTTCCGCTTTGGCATAGGAAAAGAGACTGTTGGCATGTTGGAAGATGCGGGTGCATGGGCAATACTATTCTTCTGGCAGAAATTGTTGCTTGAGACAAGTGTATGGGTTTTGGGGATCTGCACATGCGTGTGTGTGTGCTCCACGGATGAGTCAT
Source organism: Ambystoma mexicanum (assembly GCF_040938575.1). Lineage (NCBI taxonomy): Eukaryota > Metazoa > Chordata > Amphibia > Caudata > Ambystomatidae > Ambystoma > Ambystoma mexicanum. The sequence continues at coordinate 838,719,011 of NC_090923.1, forward strand.
TTGCTACTGCTACATAATAGCAAATGTGCCCTGCATGCCTGCCTGCTTCAGCTCCAGATAGTCTGGGGCCTGGGCGCATTTGCAAAACGGTGCGATTTTCAGCACTGGGACACGGACAGCTGGACCAAATGCTGCTGTCTGGTCTGGCCCTGGGATGATTATACCCTCAGTTTTGCCAAACGGATGGCATCATCAGCCCAGGCAGCAAAGGAGAAATGGTGGGCCGCCGGCCCCACCCGGTGCCCACAGCAGGATCACACCGCGGGCTCTCCTGTTGACACAGACAGTACACGTGCACATTTCACATAGTGTTTTCTTTTTCTTGCATTTGTTGTACAGGCTTGAATGCCGTGGTGATTCATCAAGTTCATCATGGTTTTTGGTGTAATAGAGCCCCTCAGGTCTGCCAGCCCAGCCCCAGCGTGAGCCTGGGTGGGGGGGGTTCACCGGGCACCAGCTTGGAGCCAGTGGTGTAAACGCCCCCCTCTCCCCTTCCCAGGCTCTGCCACTGTTGACTTGGGTAGGAATGGGAGTTAATATCAGCATGACAAGTATCCTTGTGACACCACCTGCTGTTGTAACTGTTCCAAATCAGCATGCCTGCTAATTGGCTGTAAGTCCTTTCATGATGTGGCATAGCCAAGTGCACTAACACCCCACAGAGACTGAATAAAGAAAGAGAAGCAAAGTCTTCGCCTCTGTGTTGTCTTTTCCTCCCTTGCATCTATCAGAGTCGATGGAACCACTGTCAGTCGTGTCAGGAAAAGGTTTGCAACCTGTGGCTCTACAGATGTTTTGGACTATGACTGCCATGGTATTGTCCCATTGACAAGGCTAGCTAGGGATGATGGGAGTTACAGTCCAAAACATCTGGAGAACTCGAAAAATGGTACTAGCACTGAAAGGCATCGATGGATGGTCGCTAATGAAAGAGCACTTCCGAGCACTTCTGAGCTCCTACAACTCTGGATGAGAACAGTTGGAGGAAGCTCACACTTCTGGAATCCACTAGCACTGGCATTTTAGGAAGCTCACACTTCTGGAATCCTCTAGCACTGGCATTGGAGGAAGCTCACACTTCTGGAATCCTCAAGCACTGGCATTGAAGGAAGCCCACACTTTTGGAATCCTCCAGCACTGGCATTTGAGGAAGCCCACACTTCTGGAATCCTTTAGCACTTGCATTGGAGGAAGCTCACACTTCTGGAATCCCCTGGTGCTGGCATTGGAGGAAGCTCTCACTTCTGTAATCCTCTAGCACTCCATTGAAATCCTATAGCTCTGGCATTGGAATCCTCTAGCACTGGCATTGGAGGAAGCTCACACTGGTAGGTCCACGCAGCACACGCAAGACAATGCTGTTGTCGTTTAAAACAGACAGCCCTTTTCTAGAGTAAGATTAGATTGCTGAGTCATTTAACCTGGCAGCCAGGAATCGAATTTGGGGCAAAATGTACGTGAGACGTAGTTACCAACTTGGGCAAAATAAACTGCCAAGGGTGTAAATTCAAGTGGCAAGATTTTTCAAAATCTACCATAGTGTCCGTTAAAAATCGTTTGCATGGTGGATGTCACACCTCTCTCCTCCGCTCCCCTCCTGCTGTGCTGCTCGCAGGTTCAATTTCACTTGGGCGATCACTGGAACTACATTGAAGGAAATAATGTGTCATCTATCCAAAATGTGCCCAAAAGAGCCGAACAGAATGATGATGATGATGTGTTATTTATATAGCGCCTTAATCCAAAGCGCTTATGGTCCACCCTCCTTCTGCCAAGTGCCCTCCACGCAACAAATCCCCAAACATACGAGAGAGCCGAGTAAAGAGGAACTGTCATTGAAACAGTGCATCTGTCAAAATCCAGTGGTTCTGTCCTCTCGTAGAAAATCATAGACAAGCAGCACAATGCTGCAGGGCATTTATTACCAATTTCTGCCCGAGAGGCTGACCGTGCTCGCAGCACTGCATGATCACCACATTCTAGCCAGCTATATTAACCATATTTTCATTTAAAACCAACTTGGTTTTCTGGTGCATTTCGTTCAGCACTACAGGCTACTAAAAACACGGCCCATATCATCTAAACGCTATCTTATAATACTCGCAATCATTTATCGCTCTATAATAGGAGCTACAGACTTGTATAAGTGAACTTGCATAAAGTGTTAAAGGGACTCAGGAAAGTAACGACCTGCATTTCATTAACGAAGGATATAGGTGCTTGTGACACTCAGTAACTACATCATGCCTAAATGGGGGGCGTGGGTGGACTTTAACAAACTGGTCAGCCTTCATCGTGGAAATTAATTTTGAGGTCATAAATAGAAGCTGAAATTTGCAAAGGCTTTTGAGTATTGCCCATTGATGAGTAGTGCTACTAGTGTTAATCTGAGGGATTTCAGTGTAATTGCACGGATTACTTGGTTTCAGTGCCGCTGTTCAATGTGTGTAGTGTCAGAGTTATGCATCAGAGTTCCGCAACAGCAAGAGGGAAAACATTTCTCTGCAAGTAAGACAGCGCAGAGACTTACGAACTGGCTTCAGAGATATGTGTGTGTTCTGCAGTCACAGATTTGAAACCCACAAGGCTGGTTTAGATGCATTCAAACAATATGTTAATTGTCAATATGTACGTAGTAGGACTATAGTCTACAAAAGCAAACATGAGTCTTTTTGTGTAATACACACCTGGAAGTGACTCTTTGAGGCGTTCACGTGAGCTAGGGCTGACAGAGCAGTCAAAGAGAGAGAGTCTGGAACCTGCACCCAACTGAGAAGAGCTTCAGAAATCCTCTTCTTCAAATCAGTGCCTGGCAGAGCAGTAGAGGAGTGAGCAGGGCCAGCCAGAGCAACCAGAGAGAGAAGTGCAGTTTCTGAGACCCGCACCCAACTGAGAAGAGCATTACGAATTCTCTTCTTCGGCACAATACCTGGCAGAAAAGTGAACCAGGTCTGCCAAAGGAAAGCGTCAGAATCTTACGGGTTTGGGACCCACCCCAACAGGCCAGTAAAACAAGCAAGGTGAAAAGAAGACCAGGGGAAGAGAAGCATTCCCCCCGGTGGAGTAGAACTGTGAGAATACAGTACAAAGAGAAGGGAGACATTTTCTGGGTACACCAAAGCCAGGGGAAGGGAGTCATTCCCCCTGTCAATGCGAACTGCCTCAAAGAGCCTGAGAAGGGCCTGAGGAAGGGAGTCATTCCCCCAACCTTTGTGAATTGTGATAAAGAGCTTCAGAGGGGCATGGGAAAGGGAGACAATTCCCCAGTTTTTGTGAACTGTGATAAGGAGCCTGAGAAGGGGCTGGGGAAGGCAGTCATTCCCCCGGCCTTCGCGAACGGTGACAAAGAGCCTGAGAACGGCCCAGGGAAGGGAGTCATTCCCCCAACCTTAGTGAGCTGTGGTAAAGAGCCTGAGTAGGGCCAAGGGAAGAGAGAGGGGGACATTTCGAGTTTGGAGGTAACCACGCCGCTATTTGCGGCATGGCTGCCTCCGAACTCGTCCAAACTCCGGCCTGGTGAATGGAGTAATTACCGGTCCATTCCGAGGTCAGAGGGACCGGTAATTCCCCATTCACCAGGGCCATTCCCCATTCCCATTTGAGCCCCCATAGGGCTCAATGGGAAGGCGGCAATAACGGTACCGTAAAATAGGTACCGTTATTGACCCTGGAGTCCCTTTGCGGGTCCCATCCTTAATGCCTGCTAAAGGCAGGCGTTAAGGAAGGACCCGGTAAGGGAACTCATAGTAGGGCGGTAAGGGTTTAACGGCACCAGTCTCGTTACCGGTGACCGTTAACCCTTACCGCCCTACTCGGAATGAGGCCCAGAGATTCCCCCTATTACGGTGAGACTTCAAGCCAAAAGAGATCAGGGGAAGGAAGCCATACCCCCTGGTGTTGTGTATTGTGAAGCACAACCAAAGAAAGTCTGGGGAAGGGAGTCTTTTCCCTGGCACTGTAAAGGTACTGAGATCAAGATACCTGGAGAAGGGAGGCATTCTCTGGGAATCCAATAGTGAAGAAAATTATGGGCATTAAGTAATGATGTTTAAGTAATGATGTTTGAGGTGGAACTTTACCATTTGAGTTTGAACTGTGAACTTTACAGCATCACAGGCCAGAACTTTGTTTTGTATCTTGGAAAGGTACTGAGATGTGGGGAAAGGGGTAATTCTTTCAGGCAAGATCGCACCTTCCCAGAAGAAGGAAGCCATCCTTCTGGAACAAGAAAATCCACTACTTCTTTTGTTTAGATACAAGTGTTAAGGACATAAGTAGGCATTTTGACACACAACAATTGACTCTTTTACTTGGACATTCTGGAAGACTCTTTAGTTCCTTAGTTGAGGCATGGAACCCCCTCTTAGAGTTAGGGAGAGCTAGGTTTCCTCTTTATTTTGATTAAATAAATGTTTATGCCAACAATCATGCCATCTGTGTATCAGCCTCCTCCTCCTGCACCCTTACAGTACCCTCTGAAATGCAGTAGCAATGATGGGTACACTAAGGGAAGAGCCGGGGGAGAGTGGTGGATATAGATGAACAATGGTCAGAGGATATAGGGCAGTTGATTGATTCTATACCAGGATGTCTGTGGGTCACCCATGACAACGAGGTAGGATACATACACACTGCTGAATCAGTAAGAATAAAAGATCTGTTTAAAAGATTGCCTCACACACCCCATTACCGCCTGAAGCAGAGGGAGTCATCACTCCAGTCACTGAATCTTTCCCGAGAACAGGAATAATAGTCCAGACCAGCTGCATATGCTATTTTCCTGTGAAGAAGCTGAGAAGCAGCAGCACATGCAATTTTCCTGTGAAGAAGCCAAGAAGATGGTATACCGTTTTGTCCAGGATCTGCACACCATTAATGCCATGGTGATACCATCTTTTTTCATGATGCCATACTGTCTTGTATTCCACCAGGAGCCACACATTTTACAGTGGTCAACTTCCGTTCGGCTTTCTATTCTGTTCCAATAGATAAGGATAGTCAGTACCTGTTTGCATAGGGGTGTCCAGTACACGTGGACCAGTTTGCCCCAGGGGTATACAGAATCCCGAACCCTCTTTACACAACATCTAAAGAAAGATTTGGATGATATAAAATTGCCAGGGAAGTCAGTGTTGATACAATTTATGGATGATTTGTTAATCACCTCTCCCTCATACAAGACTTGTAAAGAAGATACCAAGGTCCTGCTAACAGCATTGGCAGAGAAAGGCCTGTACTGCCATGAGATAAAGGGATTTTCTCTGGCTGTCCTTACCCATAAGCATGGGATCCATCATAGACCCGTAGCCTATTATAGTTAGGAGTTGAACCTGGTTGCGGCATACATGCTGCTCTGTCTGTGATAAGTACCGGCTGCAGCTCTGGTAATGCAACAAAGTAAGAATATTGCATTGGGTCACCTCAAGAGGTGGCTGTTCCACATTCAGTGGTATTGGTATTATTGAAGACAAAGACTCAGTACATGGCAGTCTGGAGAGCTAGAAAATATGCAATACTTTTACTAAACTTGTTGGATATCACCTTGACTAAATGCTCAGTTCTGAACCCAGCATCATTGTTACCCACCCCACAGGAGGGAGAGCCACATGATTCCACCCCATACGATTGTGTGTCGGTGACTACTGTCTGGTAATGCCCCGATGTAATGTACCACTGCCAGATCAGAGTACTTCATTGATGGATCATGTTTCAGAAATCAAAATGGGCAGGTGGTCTTGGGGTATGCGGTATGTGCACCTAGAGAAGTAGTGCAGAGCGGCAAACTGCCCCAGGTGTCGTCAGCACAGGTGGCTGAATTAGTGATCCTTACACAAGCCTGCTGATTGCCAGTTCAGTAATCTGTTAATGTTTATACCGATTCACAATACAGATTTTTGGTGTAGGCGATGACTTTGGTCAACTATGGAAGCAGAGAGTTTTCCTAACTTCACCTTGTATACCCATAAAAAACAGCCAATATTTATTAGCCCTCTTAGATGTAATAATGCTACCTAATCAAATAGTTATTATCAAGTGTGCCACCTACCAGGCACTGGATGGCCCTATTAGTTGTGGAAATGATTTTGTTGATCGGACCACCAAATTGGCTAGTACCTTGAAATACTTGTGTATAGGCACGTTATAAATGCCATATCATGTCATACCTTAGAGGGCAATGATGTGCACGTGGAAATCATGAAACAAATGTTAGAAGACATTGTGCATGTGCAGGAGAATGTGCCGTCTGATGAAAAGGACAAGCAGATCCGAAAGGGGTACCAGATGCATGAAGACTCTCTGTGGCAAGATGAACAGGGTCAGTTAATGGACTAAAAAATACGAGTGTCACAGCTAATCGGAATGTATCATGGGCAGGCACATGCTGGAAGGTATGGCATGACAATGCTAGTGGGACAATCCTGGTTTGCACCAACATTTACCACTATGGCTCCGGAATACTGTCAAAGATGTGTAGTATGTTTACAGAATAACATGTGGAAAAAAGTGCTGATTAGGCCAGCAGCACACCCCTCATTGCATGGCCCATTTGTGGGGTTACAAATTGATTTTGTACAACCGTCAAAATATAATCAGTGGCAATAACTGCTAGTAACAGTGGACATTATTTCAGGATGGGTGGAAGCTCACTCTCGTAGAAAGACATGCCGTGACAGTCGCATAGATACTGATTCAGGAAAGTGTGCCCCGGCTTGGGATACCTGTATGTAGTAATAACGATCAGGGAACACACTTTGTCAATATCATGATGAAAACACAGTTGTACACTTTGAAGGTTCAGCATAATTTGCATTGCCCTCACCACCCCCAATCAGCAAGGTCAGTAGCGACGAAACAAGGTTTTCAAAAATAAATGTGCCAAATTGTGCCAGGTAACAGGGTTGAAGTGACCGGAAGCCCTCCCACTAGTTCTGTTTAGCATGAGAAGAACACCTACCAAGAAAACTGAGTTAAGTCTGTATGAAATCCTCTATGGAAGGCTTATGAGATTGCCTGTAGCACCACTGGTGAAAACCATGCCAGATCATTTGCTGATGATCTACTGTTAGAATATGTGGATACATTAATGTCTTCTGCTAGTCTCATTCACAATCAGGTTCAAGCTGCCCTGCCAAGCAAACCAGACTCTTCATGCCATTCCTTACAGCCCTGTGACAGTGTCTTAATGAAAGTCCACCAAAGAAAGACTGCTTTGGCCCCCAGGTGAAAGGGGCCCTACCTCATACTACTCACCACTAACTTGGGTGGAGTGACATGAGTCACTGCAAATGGGCGGTAGCCCCTGGAGTGTAGTTACTATTGGTTGGCCGATGTGTTCATTTCTAATGGCTTGCACTAATGTAGTTGTAGGAGAACATGACTCTGTTGTACAAACTATTCTAACCATGAAATTTGACAAACATGACATTGGCCCTCATTACGACCCTGGCGGATTTTTTCCGCCATCGACGGACTTTTCCGCCATGGCGTAAAGTCCGTTTACGCCATGGCGGATGGCGGACTTACCGCCCCATTCCGAGGTTGGCGGGGCGGTAAGTCCCCATTGACCCATTTACCCTTCCCCATTCCCATTTCGGCCCCATAGGGCTCAATGGGAGTGGGGAAGGCGTTAATTACGCCACCGTACATTACGGTGGCGTAATTAACACCAAGGTCCCATAGCGCCATGGATTTTTACGCCCGCAAAAAGCGGGCGTAAAAGTGACCATGGCGCTTTGGGAACTCGTAGTTGGCGGTAAGGGGTCGGCGCAGCTAACGCTGGCGTAAACCCCTTACCGCCAGGGTCCTAATGAGGGCCATTGGCTGATGTCAGGGCCTGACCGTGATGTAAGAAACGATGGATAGTACATTGGCAAGAGGGAACATGTGTTCTGAATGGATCTTGGGAATGCAGAGTGGGCCTTTGGTAGGGATTTATACCATTACCAGCCGAATGTCCTGTGGAGGTAGTCCCATGCCCCTGTGAGGCTCTATGGGAAAAGACCACAGTGAGCCAAACCTAACATTAGAAATAGAGAAATTAGTACAACCACTAATATCACTACGACTGTAAATGAAAGGCAGATTGTATTGTATCCAAAGCCTTCACATATTTCTGATCTAATATATTACTGTCACTCTGTTTTTTTTTTTACTAGGAGGAGAAACAAAATGATTTCTAAAATAATCTATTGGTATAAGCAATGGACAGGAACCATGGTGGTGACATCACTAAGAGAACTTGGTGGTAATGGAAGCGTAGATCCCGACTTGGTAAATTTGCCACAGTGCTGTTGTAGGTAAAAGGAAGGAATGGTCAGTACGAATGGAGTCTTATATACTAACAATAGTGGATGGTAAAAATAGTACCGGGTCAGTGAAGGTGTGTTCGAATTCTGCTGATGCCCAGCATCACAGCCTAGACAATAAAACATGTATTACGAGTCAGTATTTGCAGTAATCAGAGATGGAGATAGGAGAATTCATGAAGTACACCCAGATGTATAATCAGTGGTTGTTGTATAACACTGTGTCGAATCCGGATTGAACCGGATACCGATAAATGGCATTAATGCAACTTTAGCCATTGTTTGTTCACTGTTCATTTGTCTGTTTTCCAGGTGACCACCCATTACCCTAACTGCACCAGTTGGGCTGCAATCCAATTAGCTCAGCAACAAGAAGAGTTGTTGAATGGTCGGCAGAAAAGGGAAATACCATATAAGATGTGCAGTGGTGCTAATTCTGCACTTGCATGCTGGGCTGTATATATAAAAGCACACATTGTGAGGGTCAAATTGACCGACTTGAGAAGGCCACAGTGCTCATATCTGGAGCAGAGCTGACAGGTAGGGAGCTACAAATCAGCAAGCTCCACATGTTAGAGGCCTTGAGTGAGCTTACCAAAGAGGCCATGCAGAAACTGAAGAACGGAGTGCTGAAAGCAGAAATAAACTTGGCATGGTATATGGCTTGGAGATGTACAAAACAGCTGCTGGCCACGATTGTTGAAGAATGACTCTGGGATACCTGAACTCCTATGGCAATGGAGAAACTTCTGCAAGTACAGTGGCTGATACTGTGAAAATAAAGTGTGTTCGCTTACAGCACATCGTCTAAAAAAATAAAGAATACTGCCAGGACCGTGGGCAGGATGCAACTGGGAATGGTTGATGAAGTTTGGGAAATCAAACTACCCAACAATGCCTCCAGAAACCTGATTTCTGCCCAGGGATGACACCTGACTGTGGTTTAGTCTTGGTTCAAATTGAGAGTTGTGCCCTTACAGCCTCCACTGTTGCAATTCTTTAGCAAATTATGGAAGGGCCAGATAGTGTTTGTTGGAAATAGAGTGTGCTGTGAAGGTGAGGGAGCAGTATATAGCTTGGTAAAGAAAAGGCTGTTTTGAAGAAAGGATCGTTGCGTAGAATTAGTAGTTTCAGCAGAATCTGATGTGCATTTGACTATTCATACAGGTACTAAGCAGTTTACTGTTTTCTGGCCAGCTACAGAGAGGAAGATGTTGAAGGTGTATGTTGAGTTTTTGAGGGGTGGCCAAAGCTGGTGCCACAGAGATTTAGGGATTCAGAGGAAGTAGAAGCAGTGGTAAGACATGTGACAGATGTGACCAAGAGTTTGCAGGTGTTAGAGACGGTGTACAAAAGAGAAAAAAACATAATTTGAGGTGGTCAATCAAACAGCCACAATGTTTTGAGGGAGATGTTTCATGTGCAGTAAATAAAAACGTGTCTGAACAACCTTCCATTAACACCACAGTATGTCTCACAGCATTTTCTCTTCTGATGGCAGGAGAAATCTTGTGTTGTACGTGATGCTGTCACCAGTCAGGAGCCGTGGTAATACAAAATAGAACCTTCAGATTACCTCCTCTTTCGGTATGCCCCCCGACCTCAGCCCATACTTAATGCAGCAAGAAAGTGAAATACGGCAGAAGGAGCAGGGGAAATTGTTGCAAACCCCTCAAAAACATGAGGATGATTGTATGTATTGTAAAAGCACTGTGGTACAGGTAGATGGTTTGCCTGCACAAACTAAAAGCAGGAATGCACCATAGTTAGGTGTGGATTAGGATAGAATTCCCTGTGCAAATGAAAAACAGGCAAATTGCGGTATTAGCGCAAGGGTATGAAAAGATCAGCTAGATTAGTTGTGCAGTAAGTGCAAAAGGGGAGTCTGTTAACTCTGATGACACGAGGGGGAATAAGATTCATGTTGTAATGACACCATAAAGGCAATAAGACAACTGTGAACATAAAGGGTAAGAAAACACAATATGGGAGGGGTCTGAGAATAGCGTTGGATACATGTAGTGTTATTTCTAATTACATACGTGCCTGAGAGTTTGTTATTTTTCTTTTTAATTGTAGCAGAAAATGAATAGGGACATCACCACTTGTCCTGGGAGCTCCTTAAAATGGACATGTTCTGTAGGACTGATGAGGCAGCACTTTCATAGCCTCATGGGTGCACTGGGTGAAGGTTAACCAGTACCACCATCTTGGATGTGCCAGCCTACACCAGCTAAGACAATGGGACCTTTTTCTCGGCTGGATGTGTGTCAGGGGATGTTGGCCCCCCACCCCTCACCTGAGGAGGACTACGCCGGCTATCAATAGACTAGGACGAATGACTCGGAAGCTGAGGATCACGTGATAATGGGAGACGAGATAGAAGCAGAAGATGGACTGTGGATGTACACAACAAACCTTATCCTTATGTCTTGGGGGCAGGGGAGGTCGAACGGATATGATGGGTATTGTGAGGGGCCAGACCAGGAGGGAATATAACGGTAAAGGGACTTGGAGGCGGGTTGGATTAGTTTGAGAGGTGGGCTGATAAAGTGCTAGTTGTTTGTATGGTTTGCAATGATAAGTGGAAGGAAAAGTGGTTTGCATTGGCAGTAAAGTCTTTCTACACTACCTTGTCCCTGGAGGTGGAGCTACCAGCAGTGTTTCCTGCTACAAGCATTCAAAAGCTCGTTCTACGCGTGGAGCGCTGCACGGATAATAAGTGGAAGGAAAAAGGTTTGCAGTGGTTTGCAGGTGGCGAGCGATCACAGACAAATATACTAGTAACGTGTGATAACAACCTGTTTACAACTGACTGTGACTATGCAAATGCCGGTCTTGCGGGTCCTTGGCATTATACATACGGAGGAGGAATTTCTCCATTTCTAACTCCCCACGCTCACTACATGCATATAATGTGAGCCTGCGAATACTCATGATACCAGCGGGGAGGTGACTGTTGGATTTTCCTTTGTGACACCCCCCCCCCCCGAGGTTTCATAGGGCTCGTATCTTTTTTTGTGTTTGCCCGGCTCGACGATGGAGGAATGACTGCGGGAACTCTCCTTTGAGCTCCACCGCAGCCTTTTGGATTTCAGCTGATCGAATGTTACTACAGATCTCAAACCAAATCATATCGTTGTCTGGTACGCTGCTGGAGGAGTGACTGTGGGATAATTTCCTTTGAGCTTCTTCAAGCGCCTGTGTTAAATACTGACTACATGTTTTATACTACTTTATTTTTACTATGCCTTTTTTTAAAGGTACTCCACGTGCTTGTGTTAATTACTGCCAACTTGTTCTATTCTACTACTTTTTTTACTACGCCATATTTTTTAAAAGGAGCTGGATTTTATGTTTTGTATCTTTTTGTACTCTTTTAGACTTTGTGTGAACTTGCACCTTCTTTAATATTCTGATTTTTAAAATAATGATCTGACTTCTTTTAGTTTTTTATGCATGTACTGAAACTGTGAACTTGATATATTGTTATCTTTTAGTGTTGGTACTGGTGCCCTGCTTCTTTCTTGTACTGATTTGGTCCCCTTTCAAATTGAAATGACACGAAAGGGTCTCAGGAGTCAACTGATTAATAATGACTTCATAGAAGTTCAGCAAGTGGTAGAGGATACGGAAGAGGTTATTGAAGAGCCTACATCCGATCTGCCCTTGGCCACTGATCGAATAGTGGAGGCCAGTATTATGGCCAAGTCACAGGACGTAGAGGAAAAATTTACTAATTATAAAGAAGAATGTATAACTATGGCTCAAGTTCATAATGGAGGAGAGGTCGGCTCTGGCATGCCTGTAACTAGCCTTAAATTGGGGGAAGTTATACCTAATTCTCAATCCCCCGGTCTATTTGGGGCAAATGGTGATACAAATGTTAACACTATTGATAATATATTGGATAAGGAAATAAGTATTGGCCATCAAGAAGATTGTATAGTGGCAGCCCTAACTCATAACCTAGGAGTTCACAACTCTAATCGGCTGGATCTGGTACACAAGGAGAGGACGGTACTAAGAAAATGATTCAAGCAACACTTCTTAATGGTACATCTGTACCTTTTGTTAGAGGAAATAGGCCAACACAAGGGGCCTCCCATAAAACTTTGAAGCCCAACACCTCACTGAAAAAACTAAACTTGAAACAAACTGCTCTCTTCTCCCCAATTGCAGGACAGAAAATTATGAATTATTTTGGGAAAAAAGCATATACTAGTACTGAGATTAAATCCATAATCCCAGTGAGGGGGGTTGCTAGACTGGATCATTCCAGGATGGATGATGGTATAACGATTCCTAGAGGGAAAAATGAGGTACATGATATGAGCATCATAGAGTTTGCGGACATCGCCATGGAAAATAATGGAAATAACAATTCTGATTACCTGTCTCATTGCGTTGTTCAGCAGACCTGCGATGCCTCATTTGTAGGATCACCTACAGATTTAAAACATTTTATTGATGAGCATGCAAAAAAACAACAGTGGCTCAGAATAAGGGGTCTCCTATCAGAGGTTAATGATGATCCCTTGCTAGATGCTCCTCTTCATCATACCCTCAGGGAAGTAGATGACAGAATTATCAGCCCTTAATATGGTCCTTAGTTCCTTTGTGAACCTATATGATACATTTTGGGCAGAGGTTAGAACACACTCTGAACTATTGGCAGAGATGTTCAACAGACTTGAAGATTTAGAAAAGAATTGTGGGTTGGCCCTCTAGCAGAAGTCCTCTCTGGTGGAGATGCAGCCGGCGCTTAGTGATCACAATCACTGTAATAAGAACAGAGGGCCTACAACAGACTAGGGCTGAGATTGGCATCCAAACTGACCCACTAGTGAGAATTCTGAAGGAAGCTAATAATGGAAAGATGGTGGGGCCTTTACCAACTCAGGAAATTGGGGTAGACAGAGCTTTTACCGGCTATGGTTCAACTATAGGGGTATCGATTTTGAGCAGGCACCCTGCTCTAGTAATAAATAATGTTAAACCTGAGACAGCTCCTCTAAGGCAGGCTGTAGAGCTGGTGGAGGTCAGCCTACACCAGATTGTAGACGAGATGGACAAACGATTGTTTGAGAAACTATATTTTCCAAGTTTGGGCCATGCTCGACCTGTTTCGGTAGTGGCTGATGCCCCCTTGAGCATCAGTGTCCCCTTGGTCTCTCCATTATACAGGACATGAATCATGATAAACTCTAGGGCAAACTGTATGTACCAAATGTATTACTGACAGACAATGTTTGTATCAAAGATTCCTTTGGCCAACGTGATCGGAACCCTCAGGGCCCGGGAGAGGTGAGACCCCAATGTATTCTGAGGGGAGCCGAAGAAAGCGAAAGTCATTTTGGTTCTAACAATATGAAGGGTGGGAACAAAGATACTGAAGGCTGCTAATACCATCTAGAATAATGACTCGTATGCTGCTAAATTTATACAGATGACAAGCCTTTGGGGTCAGAAGAATCCAGTGTGTCTGAATCAGGGAAATGTACTTAAAATCTTTGCAGAAATCCCAAATTTAAGTCTTCTATCCTCCTGTGACCTTAATAGAAACTATTCCCAGAATATGCTCAAAGGGAGAAATATAATATCTATTTCAACTCCCAATTGGTACTTTTAATCTGTTAACGACAGAAAGTGATACCTTGGGGAAATTGGGATTTGAGGTGAAAATACTTGAGGGGGAGAATTATCCTGCAAGAAACAATTTTCAGTATGGTGAGAATTTAAAAGTGGTATTACAACAAGACAGACATAGTCCTTCGCAAGCGAGGCAACACTACAGAGGCCTCAATAGACAGAAGAACGTTTGGTATCAAATTAAAACAGCTCTGTGCAACTGACCCATATATAGTACATATAGAGGCCATAAGGTTGATTGAAGATGAAATAAAATTGAAGCTGTTGTCATGGAATACCAGGGGGAATCTTCATATGTTAACTAACCCAGATACCATTGCCATGTTGAGAGGGTGCAATTGTATTTTTTGCAAGAAACAGCATTTGGACAACTTGGCTATAAATGGTTTAGAGGTGTTCTCCCAATTTGCTAAGGGGATTAAGCTAGGTAGGCCTTCGGTGGACTTGATGATTGCTATAAAGGGTACGTTGGGCTTTACATCAAGACCAGTTCTTGATCTCCCTTTGGGGATCATGGCAGTGAAAATCTCCTCCGATATGGATTTCAGAATTGAATAGCCTTCTAGAAACCATTACTACCCTATTGCAGGACTGGCAGAAGGATTCTCCAAATGGGTGGGTGATCTTAGCTGGGGACCTTAATTAATATTGCTGTGTATTAATCAATGACAATGAACAAGGGGCGACCCTTCCAGGTATGGTTAAAGGAAATCAAAAGCGACAATGGGGGACAATGTAGAATCTCTCATTGGAATCTATGGGTTGGTTTGTTTGAATGGGGGGCTTGATCCATCTGATATTTTAATACTTACTTTAAATTGAGGAGATAGCTCCTCAACTATAGATTATATCTTCGCAGACATAGTTTTATTGGAGTTGAACACAGGGGTTAGGTTTTTTGCAAATTTATGGAGTGATCATAGTGTCCTGAAAGTGGAATTTGACATACTGGTGAATAGAATGACCAAAGGACATCTAACTGATCTTAGCACAGTGGGACAGGGCAAGGGGATTAGATGGTCCAAACAGAATATAGGGATCCTAAATAGCTAATTAATTTCCCTAATTAGTACCAGTACCCTAGAGTGGAAATTCCACGTATTTAACCCTAATAGATTTGACATCTTCCTGGGCTGCTTGATTGATAAGACCAGAATTAATCCGGGTATGAGGTTGGGTACATCTTGCCGTAAACATAGACATATCTTTAGTCTACCATTGGCCGGGAAGAAAGCATCTATGCTTCAATCCTTGAGCGCGATACGCAGCTCGAACTGGGACCAATCACAAAAGAATAATAGCATAAGACTTGTCAAACAAAGATACAAAAACTATTGTAAGTCTAGAAAAGCAGCGTCGCTGCAATAGGGTGCTGAAACTATGATATGCGCCCCTTGTTAAGAGAGACCTGAGGGCCTTCTGGTCATTGATCAATGGGCAAGGATTCTTCACCAACGTTAGCCAACTGAGCACGGTTTCTGAAGCCAAATCGGTGGAATTCTTTTCCAATCTGTATAGGGTTAAACCAGAATGTCTGGGTGAGGATGGTAGCTGTTTGTCCACATATTGCTCTAGAGACTGGCATCCCATTGTCGACTATAAAGTAGTGCAGGGGGCTGATAAAAAGTGCTAAAGCCTCACGGGCGGCAGGTCACAATGGGCTCACCAATAACACCTTTAAGGGGCAGCCGCTTGTTTGGGCGCACGTTCTTACTATGCTCGTTAAGAGTATTATGGAATATGGAGATCTCCCGACCTCCTGGCAAACAGCTCATTTGGTTCCCATTTTTAAACATGGGGAGAGAGATCAGGCTAGGAACTATCGGCTGATAGCTCTCATAGACGCAGACTGTAAAATGTTTGACTCTATTTTACTTGTCCACTTAAATGAGTGGATGAAGATTCTCAACGGTTGAATACATTTAATGAGGGGTTTGGAATGGGTCATTCAACAAACCTTAATGGTCTTGTTATGAGGGCATTGTAGGATTCAGCATGGGGAAGATTTGGTGGGGATATATATGTGGCCTCAATTGATCTCTCCACAGCCTTTGACCGTGTTATTCGGCATCGACTATGGTCCAAGCTAACGAAGTGGAGGTTGCTGTGTGGCTTATTGCGGCTCATTATGGGACCATACGACAATACAGGAAATTGGGTTAGACTTAACCTAGACGGGAATCTATCCCGGAGGATCCTGACATGGGTGGGATTGAGACAGAGATGTGCGCTTGCCCCTTGTCTATTCAAGTTATATATATCTCACATTGGGGAATTTTTGGTGGAGGCGGGGTTGGTCACATCAAAACTGGGCGAGTTGCCTATCCATTGGTTGGCATACGCTGACGATTTTCTACTCTTCAACTGCATTAAAGTGGGCCTTCAGCGGCTAATCAACAAATTTGCAATTTATGCAGAAGAGAATTGTCTGATAGTCAATCCCAATAACACCTGCATTTTGGTGCTGTCAAGGGGACGGACAAAGAAAGAACAAAAATGGAACATGAAAGGGGTCCCTATTGAAAAATCATCTAGTGTGCTCTATATGGGATTCTGACTCATGGCTCGGTCTTCAGGGGCTGGCCTCTGTATTCCTCAGACAGAAAGCTAGTATTCTCTCCAACCAGATGAACAAACTGGATCAAAAATGGGAGCTGTTCTCCAGTAAATCCTCGGTTACTTTTTATGAGGCTGAGGCAGTCCCAAAGCTGATTTATGGGATGGAACTACACTATCGTGAGTTGGCAAAGTTTTGGGAAACATTAGAGGGAATATTGTAGAGGTGGGTGCTTAAGATACCAAACTCCGGCCCAGCGGCGGTCAACAGATATCAATTAGGATTGGTCTCCGTGGAGGTTCGGGTGAATTGAAGATTGTTAGCCCTTTTCCGTAATATGATTGCCCCGCTCCCTCACACGCTTTATGCAGATTTAGGAAAATTATTGGATCCTTGTAGTCCAGGACTAAACACGAATACAGGAGACTTGTGATCAATGTTTAAGAGATCTTGGTTCAAATAGAGAGACCCTTATTTCAAATCCAGAAAGGGTCAAAAGATTTTTCTTCAAGAAAGACTGGATTGTTAAAACAGATAGATTTCACTCATATTCTTCTTTGATGCACCTACAGTGGGATCATAAGAGACTCAGGGTTATCCCGCCCCTTCTCTTACAATTCCCTAACTGATTTTATCAGATGATCCTGTTAAAACTCTGATGGAATATATTGCCAAGGCGTGACGTGCTTTTACGTAGGAAATTGATAGGCATTGAAGAATCATACTGTAGATTTTGTAAGGTGGTTGGAGCGTCTCCTATCATGTACCTCATTGTGTAATGAAAGGTCGCTATTTTTGGCAAAATGTGCAAAATGGGGGCACAATGGGGATGGCGAGTATAAGGTCCCACTTTACGGCTTATCAATTGTTTCATTTATAAAGTGTCTGGAACTATATAATGTATGTGAGACAGCATTATCGGTCCATTAACCAGTCACTTAACCTTGTTTATATATCAGTTTATGTTCCGGGCCCACAGGGATTGATTTCTCTCCAAATGCCACTCAGAGCTCTCCATTTTAACTTTTTTTTATTGGATATTTTATATGTGTGATGAATTAAGAGGATTTAAATGGTTTTGCACTTGGTTTTTACTAAATTGTAATGTAGTGCTTAGTGTTTGTTTTATAGTAATTGGTTTTATAGGCAAAAGTAATGAATTGTTTATAATTATGTATGATTGTTGTTTATAGTGTGTTATATTGATATTTGTGATTAATTGAAATGTAGGCAGTGGTTTTACTATTTAGGCACTAAGTGTGAGATCATGTGATTCTTTTTAATAGTTTTAATATGTTGGTTATCTTTTCTTATTAAATGCTGCTCTAACGTTTTTCTTTAAACCATGTACAATAAATATATATATATATATATATAATAGTTTTAATATGTTGGTTATCTTTTCTTATTAAATGCTGCTCTAACGTTTTTCTTTAAACCATGTACAATAAAAATATATATATATATATGGTTTGCAAACCAACAATACATTATCTCTTGCTGTGTTAATTTCCAAAACGAGTCCTTGTTTGATTTTATGTTCATAGGCAATCCTAATTTTGACAGTTAAGAAAAATAAAGGCTGTCAATTTGCCCATGGTAGGATAATGTGTTTCAGGTGGGAAGCCAGGATTTCAACCCAGGCTGCAAAGTTTGCAATTTGTGTAGTCGACTGCATCACCTTCTGTGACAAAATTCCATCTGAAAGGGTGTGAAACCCTAACTTTTTTGACTTTTTCTATGCAAAATGATGGTGGCTTTCTCTCTCATGCCCAACGTCCGTCCCACGCCTGCCAGGGCTAGAAACACAAGCTACCCCTCACTGACGAGGCCCAACGAGGCATGTTTGGGGATGCTTTTAGTCTCGTGTGACCAAGCAGTTTGGGCTGACCTTCCCCGTTTGTAGTGGTGCTAAGCCTGATTTGCATGTGCTCTTCCCCTTGTGTAGTGGCTTGGCAGGTGAAGAAGGATGGTCTGGAGGGTTGCCCAGAGCAATGCCAGAAGTTAAGACTAATTCTAAACCTTCCAGCCATCACCTCTTTTGTTTTGCAGTTTTCGCTCTCAGACATTGGGTTCTGCAAAACAGGCAGCACTTTCAACATGGACCTTCCTGAAAAGTATAGTGCGCACATGTATACCTTGCACAGCACTGCCTACTGACAAACCAGCAGCTGAAAAGTGAATTTGCGACATAGCAGTTGCAGAATAACATGTGCCTTCCTAAAACAGCCTACGCGATGGGATTCAAAACGAATTCCTTCATCCATGGGCTGGCTTTAAAAGTGTTGGCACCCATTTTCAAAATACCTTTAACCGTATTTCCTCAGTGACCGGTGGCAGTTCTTTGGTTAAATATCAATGTAAACTATATATGTTGGATATAGTGGCATATTAGGAAATACAGTTAAGATTGCCAAAACCCAATCTGATGTAAACTATACTATTCAGAGCCGTTCATGCATTGTTGTCTGGCCTTGGGAGTGTCACCCACAACAGATGCTGCCTTGACCAGGAAGCCCTTTGTTCTCTTCTGAGAAGCTTTGACACCTTCCCAGGAGGGCATGACATGCTTCATATAGAGGTCAGTTGTCATCTTGGAGATTCAAAGGAGCCGCCAGGGAGATAAATATGAGTGGGGTTTTGATTTTAGGCAGAAAGGGAATGGGGTAAGGATTGGGTAGCTGGGAGAGAACCGTTATACTGGGGAAGTGGCCAGTCATGTTGGATTTGCCAGGTCCCCCACTTCCTTCCTGGGATCCCCCTGACCACCACCTCTGGTTCTGTCTGCAACTTCGTACAACATTGAGCTGATTTGAAGGCTTTGAAACCCTTTGAAAAGTGCAAAGATGCAATGGAGCTGCCTTTGACACTCTCAACTTACAGGTGTTTTGAGCACCATCAAGCTTTGTCGGCCCAAGCATCACCAGACTGTCCCAAGCTTCTTTGACCTATGAACCGTTGTCACTTGTCGAACTGCAGCATGGATCCTGTTGAGCTTTCAAGCAATGTTGATCCAATATCACCTGCCTGTCTGAAGCTTCTTTGAGCCACAAGCCATTGCGGCCCATCGAAACACATCACTTTGTTGAATCCTGTTGAGCCAGCTTGTTTGACCTTGTTCTGGGGGACTGTGATACTGGAAATGCAGTGGATGGACAGGGCCTCCCGGTCCTTGGCCTGTAGTCAGACACCCCCCTCCAGTCTTTACAGGGACCCAGTGACATTTAAGAATTCATGTCATTTCATGTATTAAAGACATATTTTTCAACTTGTTTGTCTTTTCTACAAGACTATTTACCTGCAGACTCCGTTCTTCAATACTCGGAGTGCTCTTTTCTCTGTGTAGCGCAATAGAGGGTGGGCTGCTGGTGTATTTAATATTTAGTCTATGCTTTAAGTTTAATTAAAGTCTTATTTTTATAGAACCTTGATTGTTGGATGCTTCCATACTGGCTGACATCCTCCTGATAAGTATAGCCTGCTATGTTAAAGAGGTGAAAAAGGAATACCATTATTGCTGTGTCTTTTTCATCTTCATGATTGAGATGGTTTCCGATCTAGTCGTTTTGTAGAGTTGAGTAAGAGCTTACTTAATGCATTAGTCATTAGTCATTTCGACACACCTTACATCCCTATTTCATTTTTACTCTAATGTACAATGCGTTCTCCATACCTATGATAGTTTAGTACTCTATTCAATAAAGCTGACATCCAGAGCACCAAACCACAAGGCATATCAACCTGACAATATATGAGAAATCTCCATGGACACATATTGGGCAAAACCATCACGGTTCACTCTGAAAGGGATAAAAACAGAGTACTGCACAATAATTACAGCACAAACCAGCAAAATGGATTACACATGCATCTGTTTATTTCAATGGCCAAATTCAAAGAAGAACAACTGTGCAAGTGTAAAAATATGTGCACTCTACCGATTTACCAGGATTAACAGTTTGAGGAGTTGACAAACCCGAAGAAAAAAAATATTTCCACATATTATGTAGCAATTGATTAGTGTAGTGTGTACAGCAGCATATAACTTTATATGCAACACCAGGATCGGACTGGGCCATACAATAAAGATTTTCCAAAATAACTTACTAGAAAGTCTTAATTCTATTAAAGACACGGAGGCAAGCATTATGCTTCTCTTTCTTTATTAACACACTAAAGAAAGGCTCAGCAGCAAGGTAATTTTGTGCACCAGATATCATATGAGTAAAGCATAGAAGAAAAGGGTGCACTAAACATACAATATATCAAGTGAAACATAACAATACAATAACATGTCCATGGGTTCTGAATGAAGACAGACTCCATTTCCCAGAGCTCTCCAGAGTCACCAATGAGTCATCAACATGTGACTCAGTGCTCCAATAGGTGACTTGATCCCTTGGCGAACTTGGCTGTCCACGGTAAGGTGTAACTTGTAGCTGGTAAAACTGTCGTATTGCTGATCAGGCGGATTTGTCAGCGGGCGCTGTAGAAGAAACGAGATTGCAAGTAAAAATTACTTCATGTATATTACAACCCTAGTTCCCTTATCGGGTGGGAGAAAATGTCATTGAGTTATTCTGACAGAATACAATTGCTTCCTTTTTAAGTTTTTAACAATTTATGTTAATACATTTAGTCACAATTAAGAGTGATACAATATTATTTTCTCTTTCGGTGGGATAATGCTCGCCTCCGTGTCTTTAATAGAATTAAGACTTTCTAGTAAGTTATTATGGAAAATCTTTATTCTTTGTCTAGGCTCACATTATGCTTGCTGAAAGCTTACTCACCACAATAGATGCTGGCTGATCTACCAGTTTCAAGTAGAATTGTTCAAATACTGATTCGCTTGCCCAGTCTGCCATCCTCTTGATGTCTTCTAGTTGAACTCCAGCCTGAAAGGCTTTGGAGGCCATGGCTCCTCTCACAGAGTGAGCTCCGAAGTGCTGGGTATCTATCCGAGCTTGAGTTAGTGTCCAGCGCACCCAGCTGCTAAAGTTGGTGCAGAAACCGGTTTGTGAGGTTTACGCAGAGCTATCAGTAGTTGTCTGTTGTGGGAGGCCCTAAGAGGGGCCGTCTTTTCTTCATAAACCTTCAGGCATTTAACCAGGCAAAGCTTGGGTTGGTCCTTGAAGGCCAGGTAAGAGATCCCTCTAGAGTTACATTTCGTCCTTCTGCGTATGTGGAATACAATGCCGTCAGGAGAAAAAATTCTACCTGCTAGGTCAAGGGCTCTGACGTCGGAGACTCTCCTGCAGGAGACCAAGCAGAGTAGAGTAGAGTAGTAAGTTTGCCCGCTAGGGCTGTACGTGATAGCTCCTCATTATGTGGCCATGACAGGAAAAGATTCAATACTTTGTTCACATCCCAAAGTTTGTCATAGCGGGATGCGGGCGGACAGTAAGTTGGATGCCCTTGAGTAATCTGCAGACTAGGTTGTGTTCTCCTGCCGGTACTCCTTCAACAAGGTCGTGGCCAGCAGAGATCGCTGAACGATATGCGTTCACTGTCCTGTAGGCAAGCCCTCTTTCTACTAGAGACGCTAAGAACTTCAAGATTTCCTCTACAGGTGCTGAAACTGGATGTAATCCTTTTCTTCGGCACCAGGAGCTCCAGGCGCCCCAAGAGTTGGAATACCTCTTAAGGGTAGTAGGAGCCCAGCTTTCCTCGATGAGACAGATCGCCCTGCGGGACATGCCTGGAGTTCTCCATCTTGACCTGAAATCCTCCATTCTGCCAAGGTCAAAGAACCGTTGAGAAGAAGGGGATGTCTCTGCCCCGAGGGATCTAGTAGGAGATCTGGAAATCGGGGTAGTAGGATTGGAGAATCCGAGGAAAGTTCCAGAAGAACTGGATACCAAGTCTGAGAGGTCCAGACCAGTGTTATGAGGACTAAATCTGAATGTTCCAGACGGGCCTTCGCCAGGATCCTCGCTATCATGGTGAATGGGGGAAAGGCATAGAGTATCCCCTGTGACCATCGTTGTAGAAAGGCGTCTGTTGCCGCTGCTGCTGGATCCGGTCTGCAGCTGTAAAACATTGGTAGCTGAGTATTGAGTCTGGAGGCGAAGAGGTCTATGGACATCGGACCCCAAGTCTCCTGGAGGCATAGGAAGACTCCTCTGTCGAGCCTCCAGTCACTCTAATCTGTGGAGTGATGGGAGTACCAGTCCACTACCACATTTGTGAGGCCGGGAAGATATTCTGCTGTAACTGAGATCCGATGTTCTAGACAGAAGTGCCAAAAATCCTTGGCTAATTCTGCTAGAGGCCTTGATTTGGTGCCACCCAGATGCTTGATGTACCTTACTGCGGAAATGTTGTCCATTTTTAGTAAGATACAGCAACTCGCTCTGTCTCTGGCAAAGGAGCGTACTGCAAATGAGCCTGCCAGAAGTTCTAGGCAGTTGATATGCAGGTCCAGCTCTTGATGAGACCAAGTTCCTCCTGTGGCTATGGAGCCGCATCTCGCTCCCCATCCGGAGCGACTGGCATCTGACTCGATGGTGATATCTGGAGCAGATCCGAAAATGGCTCTGCTGTTCCAGGCCTCCATGTGAGTGAGCCACCAGTTGAGTTCTGTCCTCGCTTGAGGAGATAATGGGCCTCATTACACGGAAGGCGGTAATGGTTTACGGCCACCGTTAATGGTAACTGTGACCGTTAACCATTACCGCATTACTACGAGGTCCCTTAGCGGGTTGGTGCTTTAACGCCTGCTTTTTGCAGGCGTTAAAAACTAACCCGCGAAGGGACCTCGGTGCTAATTACGGCACCGCAAAATTGCGGTGCCGTAATTAGCGCCTTCCCCATTCCCATAGAGCCCTATGGGGCAGAAATGGGAATGGGGAAGGGCAATGGCGGAAGGGGGATTTACCACCCCACCAACCTTGGAATGGGGCGGTAAATCCCCTTTCCGCCAAGGCGGTGCCAGTATTTTACCGGCATGAGCCATGGCGCTAATAGCGCCATGGCTCACCGCCTTCCGTGTAATGAGGCCCAATGTCAGGAGTTGAGAGTAAGAAAGACTGTGTCTTAAGTGCTGGCCCTTCAATCTTTGTAATTCTCTGTAGTGTAGGGGGCCGGGAAATATTGCCTGGATGGAGGAGGATACTAACACTATCACTCTCGAAGAGAGAACAGGTCCTTTTGCAAGATCCTGCATATTTCCCTTTTGGTAGAATGGATCTTGGCTGATGGGAGTCGAAGTTGAGAATTCTGGGTGTCCACAAAGCCAAGAAATTCCATGTTCTTGGATGGAAGAAGAACAGACTTTTCCCAGTTTATCAGAAAACCGAGACTGTGTAGCAAGTTTATGGCTTTTTTGGTCTGTTTCTGAACTAGTTTTTGCGACTGGGCCATGAAAATGATGTCGTCTAGATAAATTATAAGACGGACACCTTGTTCTTTTAGATGAGCTACTACAGGCCTTAGAAGCTTGGTGAAAACCCAAGGCACTGAAGAGAGCCCAAAAGGCAGGCTTGTAAACTCCCAATCTCGATTTTTCCAAGAAAGTCTCAGGTAATTTATGTGTGCCTGATGAATCGGCACTGTGAGGTAGGCGTCTTTCAAATCTATACGCATGAGCCAATCGTTCGCTCTCAGAAGGTCTCTGAGCATGTGTATACCTTCCATTTTGAAATAGCAGTAAATGATGATTTCGTTGAGCGCTTTGAGGTTTATAACTGGGCGTACCTTTTGTTTCCTGCGTACCAGGAGTATGGGACTGAAAAAACCTCCCTGATTTAGGCAGGGGCGAACCGCTTTCTTCTGATAAAGACTGTGTATTTGGCTGTCTAAGACGATTTGATCTGTCTGAAACATTACTATAGGAGTAGGGCGACATGTCTGGATGGGTTGCTTGAAAAACTCTAGGCGCAGAACACGAACTGTGTCCCTGACCCAGGTGTCTCCCGATAAGGTATCCCAAGCATTTGTAAACATCATTAACCTCCCTCCTATAGGTGTTAGTGGCGCTGGCGCTGCTATAAGTACACTGACCTGTAGATTGTTGTTGAGCTGGGTATCTAGCCGCTCTTCTCCAGGGACGCTCTCTTCCATGAACTCTTGAGGGGAAGAATGTGTTGGAGCATTTTTGCCAGGTGTTATGCTGGCCTCTGGAGTGTTGAGGTCTCTTGTCGAAGAAGTAACGGCCAGAACAGCGACCTCTGCCTCGTCCGGCCCTGGAGAAAACTTTGGATGCAAAGACTCTTTTGATGGAGGCCTGTGCTTTATCCAATGCAGTAAATATCCCGACAAATTTAGCCTTCTCCTTCATAAAGGATCTCCGAAAAGCAGACCATGTGCCGTTGGACCTGATTCTGTGTCTGCCAGTTCGCTCAGTTTGGTGTCTATTTCATAGAGAATACATTTCCGACATTCCGCTGAAATAGCACAACTGGCGTTTCCTAACAGGCAAATAGCCCGCTGAACCCAACCAGAGAGGATCACTGGGTCAATGGGGTCAGATGAGCTGATGGCTGTTTCCGCTAGGTCTGAAATCTTGGCTAGTGGACCCGCCACGTCCAGTACTTTGTCCTGACAGGACTTCCAGGCACGGTCTATGCCTTTCCTTGGGTCTTTGACATTTTTACCTAAGAAGGTGATCATCTTCGAATCTAGCTCCGGTGTTAGAGCTACCTTGTCTGCAATATCTGGGTGTGGACATTCGGCTCGAAGCCTGGCCCTGACCTCCTTATCGAGTGGCTTGCGCAGTCTGAAGTGAATATATTTTGCTGTCTTTGAAGATGGTTCCCAGTCGGTGGATCTGGGGTGCATAAGATCTTCCGGGATGAACATCCCCTCTGCAGGAGACTTGTTCCCGGTTGTGTTCTTGGGGATGGCGTCTGCCACAATCCCTGAACTTGAGGGTTTTGAACCCTGTATTTGAAATTCTTATTCAGATGAAGAATAGAATAATCGGCCGTTATTTGGCTGGCTCGGGGGGGTTGTAGAGCTCTTGCAAGCCGGTATACATCCCCCTTCGGTAAGGTGCTTTCTCTTTTGTGTTCTCTTCCTCCCAGGAGGGGAGGTCCCTCTTAAATGCTCTTCCATAGTGTCTAGGCGTTGTTGAATGGGGAAGAGCATGTCTGTTACTGCTTTTTTAATACTGGTCTCCGCAGAAGATCCCAGTACCTTTTGTAAGCTATTAGCCATTGCCACTTCATCTATGTAGCAGTGAACTCCCTCATTCTCAGACCAAGCCTGATCTGATTGAGGTGAGTACTGGGCTGCCATGATAGAATTAAAAAAGCACCTTACTCACTTTCTTTTTTTTTATCTTTCTTCTGGGCTCTTGGACACCTTCTCTCTTTAGCCCAGCAGTAATAGTTCAGCTGTCAATGTGTGTCTTAGAGGATAGCTGAAGCTGGAGGATTTCTTCCTCCTCTTTTTCCCCCCTCTTTTTTTTTAATGCAAATTAGATGTTAATATAGATGAGGGGCTCTTCCGTGAGAGTTTCACTCTTTATGATCGTATTCCTTGAAAAGAAATAATCTGTTTTGCCGCCTGAGGGGATTCCGGCGCTCGAGTTCGCATACACCGTTATAATACTAACGGTCATGCGCACTCGAGCGCCGGAATTCTGAGAAAGGGACCGCGGGAGGCAGGAGCTCCCCTGGCAGTGAGCGGCGGCCCGGAAAGGCCTCTGCAAGGCCGTGTTGCCACACGGCTTGTCAGGAGAAAAAACCTGGAACTAGGTAAGTGGCGCGAGCCGCGTAGGGGCCCGCTACTGCGAGCTGTCATCCAGCTGTTACGAGGCTGATGTGGATAAGCGGGTGTGAACCGTGGAGGGGCCCACTACCGCGGGCCTTAAAACAGCTGATTGCTCGTAATTGCGAGCAAACGCATGCTGTGCCTCTGTTGTTTTATCCGACACCAGTAAAAGGCAAGTGGCGTCGTAATCAACGCGGCGCGTACTACGAATAATGAAAGCACAATAAAATAGTCACGAAAGCATGTGGTCAGGAAAATATTATATTATAATGATATTACAATCCTAGCATTAAGTAAATACAAATCTACATTATGGTAATTAGAAGAAATACTTCATAAACAGTTCTAAACATGAATGTACTTATCTCTTGCTGTGAGCAGCAAAGAAAGAGGAAGTTACATCATGATCAGGATTGTTTATGAAGGGATCAGACACCTATTGGAGGACTGAGTCACATGTTGATGACTACTCTGGGGAACTCTGGGAAATGGAGCCTGTCTTCATTCAGAACACATGGACATGCTATTGTATTGTTATGTTCTACTAGATATGTTGTATGTTTAGTACACCCTTTTCTTCTATGCTTTACTCATTTGATATCTGGTGCACAAAAATACCTTGCTGCTGAGCCTTTCTTTAATGTGTTAATAAAGAAAGAGAAGCATAATGTGAGCCTCCGGTCTTGACATAGAATTGTCTCAGGCACAAATGAAACACTGGCCCACAGTTGTAAATGGCTATTCATTCCTTTTGTGACACTGTTTGAAGAGTACCCAAAGGGGAGGTTTTTGATCAAATGTGATGCAGATTGTGCATTTTGAAGAATAGTTCAGCAACACTGGTCAAGACTATTAGTCACATAGTGAAGTAACTCATCAAACTCATCAAAAAAGTGGCCCACTTTGACCAAAGAAAACTGGCCCATGCCAGCATTTTGCGTTTCCTGGTTCGGCCATGGACCTATTGCCCTATATTTCTTTTAATTTCATTTAATTTATTGTGTTTTAGTGTACAACTTTAAACACATTTTTCAACATTAAAATTACAATACCAGAACAATCAAAGAAAAAGTACATATATACATTGGTTATACCATTCAAGAATAAAACAAAAAATTAAGGCAAATTTACAATACTTACTATTTTTATTATTTAGTAACAATAGGACAGTCTGCATTCCATTAAGTCAAAATCCGATTTCACCACTTTGTGGGCTGGACTGCTGCGCAACACTAATTCACTAAACTGTTGTGAGTTGGCAATAATTTGGGCCTGATCATGACTTTGGCGGTAATGCCAGTGGTATTACCACCGGTTCTATTAGCCCTACCGCCGAACTCCCCGGTGCTAATAGCGCCGGATCACGAGTTTGGCGGTAATGTTAATCCCCATTCCCCATTGAGCCCATTCGGGAATGCCCCATTCCCCATCGCGCTCTTCCCGCCGGCGGTAATAGCACAAATTTTCGGCTCAGAGCTGGGGCGAAATCCGCCGAAGTCCTGATTTGGCAGACCCTTAGATCCGGCAGTAGTAGCGCTACCGCCGGATTTAAGGGTTACCGCCAAAGTCGTGATCAGGCCCTTTGTCTTATCCCAGAGTTTAACTAGAGGTTTCATCAACAGTATTTTTGTTTGAATTTCTCAGTGTTGTCTGCCAATACTTTTCAACAGTTAGCCATGATCGATATAGGTTCAGATGTAATTATCTTTTCTCTCTATTTAAACATCTCAACCAAAATTTGTTCATCGGCATTGAATCTAACTGGTGCACATATTCACCCAGATATCTTATATAAGGTACACCTAGTTTGGGACATTCCGTCAGGACGTGCTTGGGAGTCTCCATCACCAGATGGTTATAGCACATCTTTTCCGTTTTCTCAGTCTTATTTCTACTTCCCACAACCGAGAGACTATTTAACTGGAGTAGCAAAATAAATCGACATACGTTTTTAGAGGGGCATATGGTTAAGTATGGTTGTGGCTTTAAATACGAGTATAACATTTCTGATACAAATTCATGGGAGTTCAGTGGATACATGTGAGGAATGTTTCCCCTAATCTCACAAGTAGGTGTTTCTACTTATGTCTTTCTTTAGTTCATTTAAGGGAAACTCCCACTTGGGGTACCAGCCAAGTTCATCAAAGCATCGGAATACCTCTGATTTGAACTAGGACTTCCCTCTGCTCCTGCTAGTCTCCAAACAAGTTAGGTGCAGGAAGAGAGTTTCTGGGCCCAATTTACTCTGTAGATATAAGTGTATATATGTTTTCAGTACCGTAGCAAATAAGGAGAGCAACCGCAACTGGGAATGCAGCTAGGTAGCCCCAGAATCTTGCACCAAAACTTTACTTCAACTATGCATAGCTAATCGGAGTCCATAGAGAAGAGACCATGCTCTCCAGCCCGTATATGATATAATGATAATAATATAATAGTGGGTTCCAGACACTGTCTATAGACTCTTCTGGCACCCTCCAAAGTATAGCCCCTTGTTCTTTTGACAAAACTGCAAATCGCAGCTGTCAGCTGGGCGGCCTTCTTAATGCGGGCGTCCTGACAAGTTGGATAACCCAATTTCACATGTAATTCTACTCCAAAATATTTGTACTCATTAACATAACCAATAGCCTCCTCTTATTATCAAGCATGGCTGTAGGGGACCCTTGGCTGAGAATAGCACCAGTTGTGTCTTGGCCACATTCATTTACAGGGAAATTAGCTGCGCATACTTCCACAGAGCCTTCGCAATGTGGCTTAAGGCTGAAAATGTGTGGTCTAGCATGACCAAATCATCAGCATAAGTAATAACCTGACAGTGCTCGCTACACCGCTTAGGTGGGCAACTTGCCATCTCAGCCAATGTCCCTGGTAAGTCCACCAAGTAAAGGTTAAAAAGTAGAGGAGCCAAGGTGAACCCTTCTTTTACCCCTCTACCTACTGGAATGGCTGCAGACAGAGTACATATTGTCCTATAGGCCAGTCCGAGCCTGTGCAACACACAAGGCAATAATG
The DNA here is from genome assembly GCF_040938575.1 of Ambystoma mexicanum. NCBI lineage: Eukaryota > Metazoa > Chordata > Amphibia > Caudata > Ambystomatidae > Ambystoma > Ambystoma mexicanum. The sequence goes on from NC_090923.1 coordinate 838,748,258, forward strand.
GTAACATAGGTAATTGGGTTGCGGATTCGCTGCCGAGAAGTATGTGATCTCTCCATCATTGGTTTGAAATCCTGGAAGGGAAAACATGGTGTTTCATCTTTCCCAGGTCACTGAATTATGTGAATACAGATACATGTTTGCCTGTCAAACCCTCAGAGGGCTTTGTTCATGTTTAAACAATTTAGTTTACCTTTTCTTTCACATATTACTCAATTAACTCTGAGCTGTGGTGAGGATTTGGCTTGATTATTAAAAAATCTCATCACGGTGTTAACAGAAACATTAACACCTTTCAGAAAGATTTTGAACTTTTTCACATTAAAGGAAATTCAAACTGCAGATGCCCTTATGACCACTTTCCCATAAATCGATGCCTGCTGGGCAGCCCTTGCAAGGCAGAAGAGCTGAACATTAAAATACGCTCAGAATGAAAAGGTCATTGAGAGCCGAGCAGAAATATTTGATGAAGGGACCCGGCACTCCTGTCAAACCTGACACCCGGGATTGCGGCACTGAATGAAACAGGGGAGGGTAGCAATGTTAGGGGAATGTAAGGGCATGAGTTGCAATACACTGAACCCCCTTCCGGTTGTTGTGCATTTAGCATTCTATGGTTCATGAACATTGCTTTGGGAATAGTCAATCACTTTGCCTCAAGCTGGATGTAAAACCCTCATTTATCTCCTGTGCTCAGTTGCTGCAAGCCTTCTGTCACAGCAAAGGCCATTGCAAGTGAATGCAAAGGCAGATCTGGTAGATGTGTACAGAAAAAAGTAGTGGAACCTTGCTTCTGGCGAGGTACAGGGTAGGCTGGAGCATGGAGCAACACATGTGTCAAAGGATTGCAGTTGGGGTAAGTTGACAACCAGTTAGATGCAATAGGCAAAGAAGAGGTCCCCTGTATTGTGTCTCTCAGCTGGTCAGCCAGTTGGAACATTTATATATTGCCTTTGTGAGATCAGTGCTTCTACTCGCTGATCTTACCTCCATTGGAGCCTATGCCAAACACCTACCTGAACAGATACTGCTTCAACAGCGCACTGGAAGTATACAAATCTGTGGTGTCATTAATAGAATTTGCTATTTTATTCCAAAACCTGAGTGCCCAGACTGAAAGCCTATTATCTCCTCTGTCAGAGTCCTAGCAATTAATAGTCTTTGATCCTCCATAGACCAAAGGTTCCATTCCTGGACACGCCATGTGATGCTATCATTAAGGTAGGCAGGGGAAACCCCAGGGATGCAATTGAAAATGGTGTAGAGGATTTTAAGCTTAATTCTTTACTCGACTGGGCACCAAAGCAGGCTCACGAGAGCAGTTTGGACATGATCTCTTTTCCTAAATCCAAAAGTCAATCAGTTTTAAACCGCCTGGAGTCTGATAATAAATTTCATTGACCTATCCCCATGAGTGCATTGCCGTTGTCAAAGCTACTAGTCACTAAGGCTCTTACTACAACTGCACACTTCTCCATTGGCTTCAAGGGCCACATCCCACATAGCCACCTGATTTTAAAATAGCAACCCTTGTGAATGGTCTGATCCTTTATCAACTATAACGTCTAAGCATCTAACCGATGATAACAAAGTGTCACATTTCTCAAAAATCATGGGGAGATGGTGTAAGCAGAGAGTTCATCTTAATGTGAGCAGGACTTCCTCTATAACCCTCTGGCTAAGATGAATCCAGATAGAGTCCATCCACACTGAGATGTCATCCATGCTTCGTAACTATACGGGCAAACAGATTTTGGTTTAGCCGCAACTGCTATAGGGTGGTAAAATGGAGATGTATGCTTTAACTTAAAAAAATAACAGTTCCAGAATAATGAACATGGTTGTAAAAAGTAGTGGATGGAAATGTTAATAGTAAAAAATAAAAGTTGTGGAATTTCTGATAGGTCCCGCTCACTTCAACCTCCAAAATGAAGTACTCTTTACACAGTGCTCACATTAAAACATGCACCCCCATCGTGCACATCAAAAACCTTGAGTTCCGTGGTCCTATGTGTCTCCCCACCATTTCAGCTGCAGTTGGTATGACACCACCTGTTTCCCCTATCAAAGCTGCTGCTGAATGCTGTGATGGTGTAGATGCCGTTATAACCGATAGACTACACAGATGCTGACTACGTTGATATGGATGAGTCTATAAAGACACTAAAATTACCCTTGTATGAGAGCCTGGGCGTTCTGGACTAACTGTTTCCAGAGGCTGCCATGGCCCCGTGCCCAGAAGCATGTCCCGATGAAGACAAACTCTTTATGGAAGCTGTTAACGTGGTGGAGATGGAAGCAGATTGTCCTGACCAGTGCAATTTGGTAAAAAACATATATTCAATAGTTCTTTCTTTTTTGAATTGCAGAAAACAGTAGATAAAGTTGATGGTGCTGAGAGTCTGCAGTCTCCATTCAGCAACGTCAATTTTTACTGTGCGTGCTGTTAAAAATGATTGAAAGTTCAGCAACACAAAGCCGTAATAAGTGTAAAACATCTGTCTGCTCAAAACGCTTTGAAAGTTCTGATGTATAAGACGAGGAAACTATGACACTTAACTGTTCACGCTTTTGCGACCTTCTCATGAAAACATGCTTGAAACGTGATTATTACCATTGGTGTTATGAGCATAAATGCGATGACCCGACACAGGATGCTCATTAAAGCCTACAGCCGCAATACCACACGAGAGCAATACGGCAGATATGTTTTATGTTGAATCTGTATAAAGTTTTACAAATGTTAAAGCAATCTATAAAGGCATGGCCATCCCTATACATAATAGTGTGGAGATTTTTTCTTCAAAAACATTCCTGGAAATACATGATTGTCGCAATCCAAAGGAAAAAATCTAATCTTTGCAGGGGGCCAGCTCAGTGATTTTTAGAAACAGGATATCCCGATTAATGCAAAAAGATGTTTGTGACCCGTAGCTTTTTAGGAAGACCCATAAGGAGTGACTGATATGTAGAAAGTTGTTTTAAAGAAAATATAAACATGCACAGTGTACATTTGTTTCTAGGACAGAGCTTCTGAAGGTCAATCAATGCGGGTGAAACCTAAACTAAAGCCAGGACGTGTATATGTGGTAGAACTGTTATACGCTATGCGGTAAGAGAGGATATCTGAAATCACCCCAAATAACTTGAAATATCTATGGGTGCCTACACCCTCAAGCAATCATTCTTGTAAAAGTGTAATGTGTATCAGTAGGATAAGTACCAACACTTGGCTACCGGTATTGGACCAATACTGGCATCTGTACAAATATGATATGGACTCTCTATACCTACACCCTAGAGCAGTATTTCAGCAGGCCCTGGATGAACTGTGTGAACAATATTTCAGTATTAAAGAATACTTGTTCCAGGACCGCAGTTATATTCATGGGGAACGGGCTGGGCTGTACAGCGCCATTCAGAATGCTGCAGAAATAATATCACAAATAGTAATGCTGTGTCAGACCCTACAAGTACAATATCAGTAATAAAAATAAAAATAAAATGTCCTTCACCAACCATGTCTGTTTCATTTTTTTTGTGATTCAATAGATAGCAACTCTCATTTAAGAATGCCTAAAGGCTATTATGACAGAAGTCGAATTAGTAACTATGGGGTTGTTGATGCTCTTTATAGAAAACTACAACATGAAAAACAGCTCATCACACGTGGAGCTGTCAAGGAATGGCTATCTGGTCAAGAGGCATGTACCCTTCATAAAAACGCTGGAAAATGCTTTAAAAGAAGAATGACTGTGGTATCTGGCCGTGACAGACAATGATAGGCATATGTAGTGGATATGAGACCTTTTGAAAAGCAGAACGATGGTGCACATTATATCTTGATGGTAATAGATATTTTATAAATGTTTGCTTATGCTGAGGTATTGAGGGATAAAGACTGATTCAAGAGTGACAGCTGCTTTCAAGCATATCTTCAGTAAGAGGCGTGTGCCTGAAAAATTACAAACTGATGCCCGAAAGGAGTTTTTAAATAGGCCCCTCCAAAATCTTCTAAAACAACCCAGTGTGCATCGTTTTATAACGCAAAATGTGGTTAAGGCGGCTATTGTTGAGAGCTTTAAGAGAACCGTGAAATCTAAACTCCGGAGGTTTTTCACTGCTAATCGTTATCTGGACATTTTACAGCCTTTTATAGATGTGTATAACGACAGCTATCACAGGTCTATTAAAATGATTCCAAAATCTGTAACGCCTGAAAATTCATTAACAGTGTGGAGAAACTTATATGCTAAAAGGTTATCATAGTAGGTCAAGAAACACCTTTGCAATTAGTGGACCATGTCAGAGTCTCCAAGTTAAAAGGTGTCTTTACAAAGGGGTATCACCAATCATTTAACAATTACATTTTTATAGTGGCTGAAGTCTCTGTGAAAGAGGGGCTATATACCTACCAACTGTTTGATTATACTGGGGAGGTTATAAGCGGTTATTTCTATACTGAGGAGTTACAGAGGGTTACAAATGATCCACGTCTCTATAGGGCTAGGAAAATTATTCAGAGTAAAGATGATGGGTCTAAGAAACAAAACCTTGTGAAATTAGTGGGTTGGCTTGAGAAATGTAACAGTTGGGTCAGCTCTGCATCTCTAACGGATCTAAAAAGCCTTGGCACTCCCTGATAAGATGGAAAACACAGCATTTTACATCACCTTACCCAGTAATGGTGCTTTAGATGCATTCCCCAACCACCAAATATCAAACTATTGTGTTGAGCTGGCTCAACCAGTTGATTTACAAAGTTTGTGAGAAGCGGGGCTGATAGAGATTCAATACCCCCATACCTGGGACACCGTAGATAGAAGTTAGGCAAAGTTTACCATCAAGCGTGAAGGACATGTTGAACTTGGTTACACATTGGTTTTCCTCATGATATTTACCTCAGCATGCTAGATGCTATCAACAAGTCACTCCCAAACATCGAGAGCTGTTCTGATATACAAATGTTTCTGGATAATACTCAGAGGAAAGTATTTCTAAAATCGACTGACCTTACCACACAATTTATATGTACCGGGAAACTTTCTAGGTTGTTGGAAACCATTCAATATGTGAAAAGTAAAAAAGCTTTGGATAGAACATGTGTTGATATTAACAGTATATTTTACAGCCTCATGATCTACAGTGATATAGTAGAATATCAAGAAGGGTTGGTGACTCATATGCCCCCCTAATGAGAACCGCCTAAGTTTGAGGTGAAAACAACTATATTGTTAATAAACAGTACACTAATATTGATTTTATCCCCATTTCAAGTGTCATTTTGACACCCTCACTATACAGATAAGGAACGATCAGGGGGAAATGGTCTCATTTGAATACAGAAAGTTCCTAGTGAAACTACACATGCACCCGAGGAGAGAGAAAGACTACTAAATAATGGTATCCATGAAGAACTATGGGGAGTTGTATGTTTATAGGGATTATTATCGCAGGCAGGCCAGTTATGGCGATCAACCCTACTTTCAAGGCACGCCCGTTATATATGGAACTGCTTTAGGGAGTATTTTTCAGAAGTTTCTTTTGAACGGCTATGCCCTTCCTGCAAAAAGGGTTTGAATTGGCCAAACCGCATGTGAAATCCGCAGCTACAAGTATCGCTAAGGGTGTGGTGACTAGTACAACAACCGCCATCGCAAATCATTTCAACAAACCAACGCAGGAGGGTTCAGGCCTGGTTTATGTGGGAAAAGTTCCAACAAAAAGAAAAATGGGAGCATCGCATAGGCGGGGGCCTCCGAAGCCACATAAAAAATGAAGAGGGACTCAGAAGGGAAAACGCACTTGGAAGAAAAGACTGAACAAGAGATATAAAATAAAAACAAAATCAATATATTCTAAAAGATGGCCTTCATCCATTGTTCCTCTGGTTTATGTGTCAGATCCGTACAAGACCTGTTTGCCGTACCGGCCACATAGACAAACATTGAAAATGGTTTTATCGTGGAGGTTGCGCCCATCGCTGCACTCTCTCCTCTAACGTCCATAGAGTTTTTTTATATCAGGCTCAACGGAAATAGTGCCTGGATCTGAATGACACTCTACTTTACCTGACCTGTAAAATAAAAAGAGCCAGCGGGACAGCTATTGCAGCCACTGCTAAGGTGGCCACGATTGCCTAGCCAGTGGCCATCCTTTTTAATCAGGTGGACATCACTCTAGGCAACCGCTTGATTAAGCACAGTCACAACATGTATGCCTATAGAGCATACATAGAGAGTATTCTGAACTAGAGCAATGACGCTTGGGACACCCAGCTCACAGAATGGCTTTTTTATGAGGACTCAGTGGAGCAAATGGAGGATTAGACTCTAGATTGGGCCAACACAGGGTTTATAAAGAGAGCAGCGTATGCGAGCGGGAGCAGAAATGTTTATTTATTAGGATGTCTACACTCCGATCTATTCTTCCAGGAGAAATTTATGGTGAACGGCGTTGATCTGAAAATCAAACGCTCTTGAAATAAAGATACTTTCTGACTTAACAGGGATGCTTCAGAATCCTATAAGCTGGTAATAGTCCCAATTTTACATCAGGGTGGTGGATATGTTTATATCGGCAGTTGTCTGCATAAACAACTCCCATCCTCTAGGTTTTTGGTGTCTTCCAAAGGCCTGAGGATTGGTAATGCTGCAAACTAGATCGTGGACGTTTGAACCTTTGACTATCGCTCCTTGATAAACAAATTCCCCCTTGTCGTTCCATGTTGCACGCCCTTTTCACTTGACATTTTGTTCAGAAAGAGTTCCTCATTTTTATGATAATGGGGGTTAATGGTGTGCAGAATTTCTACCGCAATGGGATCTAAAACAGGGGCAGATGTGGGTGGTTTGGTGAGATTTACAGGATCTTCGGAGGGCATGTACAGTGTTAGTTTAGTCTTCTCATTTTCGGCCTGTCTAAAGTATGTTAAGTATTTTTGGAGAATAGTTGGATAGCGGGTGATCTTGTCTTAGTCTGATAAATCATGATGTCCTAGGATCTCTTGCATTTCAGAGTCAAACATTAGGGTGTCTGATTTTCAAATAGCAGGTTGTTCACAGATCTGGGAACTCAAACCATCCAGCTGGCGTTTGTCAGCCGAATACATCTTTTGGCTGTACTACATTAACCACCCACTAAAAATCTAGTGATCAGAGGCAAAAACAAAAAAGATTCTATGGACCCCCCGGATTGTTTTAAACGTTTTATTTTAACTTTTAGAGATGCCCTCTTGTTACCTAGTTATCTGAGGATGTGCTTTTTCTTTTTTAAGGCTCCTAACTGACAGATGGATAGTGGAACATTCCCCTTAATGGTGTTGAAGACAATCTCACCTATAGCTGGTACCAGGTCATGAGAAGCTGAGCTTGTAGAACCTGATAGAATGGAGAGGCCTGATTTATTATCATTACAGAATCATTACCCATCATTAACTATTGTTAGAGAATCATTACTCATTGTTACCCATTATTACCCATTTAGGAATCATTGCATCATGTTTGGTTATCCATCATACATTCTTATTAGTACATGTAGTAAAATTATACTATCGACATTATTCTGCCAATTTGTATGCATTTGCATTTGCTTATACAATGTATTCAAAATGCCATGTAGAGACAGTTATGTATTATGTATGCATGTAGAGACACGTATGCATTGCACTTAGAATATGCATGAAGTTGGCATTATAGATAGCGCTTGAATTTGCGAGAGAAAGAGTAAACGCTAGAAAGCATAAGGCTTATAACATTATAAAGCCATTTCTAAATCGAGACACACAGAAGCGCCATTTGGTTCTGTGTGAAGTTGTTATGGTACAGTGTGAAGAAAGAATTCATAAACAGTTTGGTTGATAAGAGGTCGCCTTTGCCTTAGTAGAGACATGGAGAAGGAGGCCTAATCAGCCTTGGGATGGTGTTCACGGAAAGAGAAAAGGTGGGGGCCAGGCAGTGCCACATGCAGGGAGAGCTTTGCATGCAGGAGGAGAGAGAGATTTCATGACAATGAATGGAGGAATAGATGGTAAGATGCTGTATTGCAGGCAGACAGAAGGCCATGCTAGTAGATATGATGACCAATGTCACATTGACAAAGAACACGACCAGAACATGGAGTGATTGTAAGTAAAGAACATGAACACCGACTTTCAGGCCTTGCTCATATTTAGAAACGCTGACAGAACAGAAAGAGGCATCTTAGCTTAGAGAATAAATGTAACCATAGGGATTTGTATACATCATTGCACAGTATAACCAGAGGTGAGGAGATTGGAGTTGGAGATGTAGATGGAGTTCTAGTTCGATGAGAGAGAGAGGTCTGGTTGGCATGGGATCCATAAGCGTTTGGTGGGGGATTGATGCAGCCTCGGCAGATCAGCTTGGCAGAGATCGATGAGCCTGGCAGAGGCTTGAGGCAGTTCGAGTGACCAGATCTTGAGAGAGGGGCCTGGCCCTGACACTGACTGGCTGGTTGCAGAGTGGAGAGCTTGCACAGAGCAAGAGGGGAGTGTTGATAAGACACGTGCATGGGGGAATTAGAACAGACTCACACAAAGAGCTTTGGGATTGGGAGAAGAGGAAATCAGACAGGGATTGTCTGAGAGAGAGAGAGAGAGAGAGAGGTATGGTGTGGAATGGAGAGGAATGCTGGCACTTACCATATGTATATTGCATTAGACATGATAGATCCAGCTAATCACAGGCTTGAATTAGAAAGCCTGTAAGGCTTACAGTTATTACACTGCATGGTATATTTGCACCAAAAGTATAAAGGTGCAAATTTGATATTTGCATTACATTATTGTTTGCATCATGCCTTGCTGTGCATGAATAAATGTATTCTGTGGTTATAATTGAACTGATTCATGTGTTTTCTTTGTGTCTTATGGTATTGTGTCCATAGGAGTAAGAGAGGAGTATGTTGTTAGGAGTAATATAAAAGTAACACAGTGCACAAAGGCCCTGAGATACGAGAGCAGCGGTGGTATAGTGATCCACACACCCCTAGGAGATTGTCTAGGGTTGTCTAAGACTGATACATTGTCGCCCACTCGGGGCTAGACCATGGTAGGAATTGTTTTAGGAATAACAAGCTCAGACTGGCCTTTGGTTGTTGGGGTGGGGCTGTTACTAGCATTTCAAGGAGAGCAAAGTTCCTACGTATATGTGCCGTCATGTTGGCTGGCTGGTGGTACTAATGAGGAAAGTTTTTCTTTGAAGGGTTTTCTAGAAGTCTTTTGTATGTAAACCACAGGTAGATCAGGTGAGAGAAAAACTAGCACACAGTCTGTAGTACTCTAAAGTGTTTGTTTTTAAATCCACCAATAGGTAACCATAAGATTTCAGGGTAGCATCTTCATAAGCCTCCATGCAAAATCTGGTGTTACCCGGGTACATCTGTTTCACTAGGACAGCAGCTGTTGTTTATCTCTAGGGTTCTTAAACAGCACTATATAACTGGCATTTAATGTTATGGAGTGGTTGCCCTTTCCCCTGTAGAATAAATACTGAACAATATAACAGATGCTAAGGTTACGATGGTTTAAATACTGAGTGAATGCTTTTTCTAGTCTGGAGTTATGCACACCCTCCACCATCAAATCATCTACGATGCTCATATTTACAAGGTCAGGGGGTAGAAAACGATTATCATTCAGGGCATATGGTAAACCTTCCACGAATTTCAGGTGAGGTAGTTAAGTGGACAACTCATTATACAGGTGTTGCCAGCATGCGTAGAACCACACAATGTTATGTGGCACACTTGTCATAACTGCAGGGGCATTTTCTAAGAGTTGATTAATAAAATACCATTTACCGCAGCTGGAAGGGCCCGCTAATAAGCATGCAAAAGTGTGTTGTAACCTTGTGTCCATTGTATGTAATGCTCCCTTTTTAATAGCCATAGGGTAATGTCTTGTGAAATATACACTTATCAAATGCTACCCTCAACATTTTTTGTAGCGTTTGGGTACTAATCGCCCATCGTTTTTTCTCACGCCGTATGGAGGGCTGCTGTACAACAATAGTTTTGGTCATCTTTTTTAAAGAGTACTCCTGCACCAACTCCTAAAAGCTATCAAAATTGATTTTTATACTGTTACTAACATTCAGAGAGAGGCCTTTTAACTTCATACAGACATCTCGGTGGATGTCCGATATGAATAGGTTTTGGGACCTGCAGAAACAATCCTAATTTGCTTGTTAAATTGACCAAAAAAAAAATCACCCAATGGGAGGTTCTCCTCACAAGGTGCACTGACAAAAATGACAGAGCCGGTATCATGGTACAAACAGCGCTCTTGGAGGGCATTCATTACTTTGTACAGCTCCAAATTAGCATGTGAAAAAGGCAATGAAAGTGCTAATGTTGTTGGAACACGTCGGGTACTCATTAGCATTCTTCCAGCAGAGGCACGCTGTTCCTTCATCTATGAACTGTAAGCTTGAAATTTCATAGCAAGCGTCAAAAAGGTAAGTGGTCAGTTCGTCAGGTTTGGCTATGATTGTTGTGTTTTGGAGATTGGTTCTCTGTGCAAACTTAGCCCACAAGGAATTTAAACATAGTTTAGCAAACTGACACCTGGAGGGGTTATTTTCAATGAATTTGGGTCTCAACCAGATCGCCTGATGTTTGTAATACTCTTCTATGTAACGCTGTTGGGAGGCGGGGTCCTTACCGCTCTCGGGGTATCCTGATATCTCCTGTTTATCGTGCAGGAAGAGCCAAATGCTGTATTTCATGAATCCTCCCCAACCGATACCCTTTCATCAAGGCCACTTCCAGCTCAACAGTGCACCAGGTACCCGTGATCAACCACTCCTCATTCCTGTGGGTGCATTTTTCAGTTTGTTTTGACTTCGCACAGGTCATACAGAGAGGAAATATTAACTTTCCAGAAACCCGCTGTGGGAGCACCGGAAAATAAAGTTTCTTAAGTGGGTACACATGGCACTTTATAAAGCCAAAATACTGCTTAATATCCCCAAAGTCTTCATAGATGAAATGGGGATGCCCTAGCGGTAGCGTTTTAAATTGTTGACAAAGGGGTAGAGACCTGTAAAGTCATAGTAATGTATCTTTTCACCTGGTGCTGTTTGGTAGTAGAACTTGACAGCATTAGTCCACCCACCAAAAAGAGCATCAGATGGTTCCAGGTGTTCTGATAGATTTTTCTGTTTGAGAAAACTGTTTAACCCCACATCATTTTTCTGCAACTCTCCACCTTCGTGCTCCCAGAGTGTGATAGTGCGTAAACCTCGGTTCTCATGAGAATTCTTTTTTAAAAATGTTTTTCTATATAAATGGTCATAGGTACAGTCCATCAGTGTACTATAGTCCTCTTTATTATAGCAACGGGGCACCCGTGAAAATAGTAGGCATTACATTCATAGGCCAGGGTATCCCATTTAAAGAAGCATAATCGTCTAGAAAATAGCTGCCTTTTTTATCCCCTCCACATAGGGAGTGCTGTATAGGTATATTTTCCTGATCCAACACATACATCAACCACTGTATGAACGGCGCAGAGAAGTGTTTTTGTTCGTTGTGGTATAGGTCTGGCTGTACAAGGGCTATTGGCTCTAGAAACAACTGTTTGTATATATTCATACACATACTAACTAACATAATAAAGGTGAAGGGGTCTACATAGCTGGTAAGATTCACATAAGGGCTTTCCCACTATGTGGTGTGGGACCCTCGTACTGAATGGGAATACAATGTATGCAGTCGAACAAAAAGAAGGTCACTGTCTATTCATAAAACCGTGTGTACCCTTATTCATCAACTAGAACTCTTGTTATCAACCTCTTAAACAAATACAGGAAGATAACATTGTGGTCAAAACAGATGTTCATTATTAAAACACATTCATTTTATTATTTTTTCATCAATGATAGCTACTCCAAAGTAATCTTCAAATAAACTCAAATCATTTAAACCAACCATGATATCAGGGGGTATGCCCAGAACTTTGTGGACCTCCAAAGCCTTTGTATGTAACCGCCTGGAAAGGGTCTAGCCTCCAACAGACCTAAAATGCTCATAGCAATACAGATGTTTAATGGCCCACAGTTACAGTCCAAGAGCCAGCACCTCTTCTTTGCCACAACCATGTTGTAAAGTGTTTTCTTAAGCGCCCTGTACACTCCACCCTCTCTAGATCTAACCACCACAGACACGATCCTCATAGGCTCTTTTATGGCGAGCTCTGCTTACTTTGTAACAGTCTTCCGATATTTCCCGAAATTAACGCCTGGTGAAAAGAGGCCTGTTTAAAGTTGAACTGTCTGAACAGATCTGCAAAAAGTCATTAGAACCTGTAGTTTTAAGGATGCGTAAAACAAGCCTTTCAACCTCTTCTGTTATTATTAATAGGCCGTGAACTGTGGATGTTAACTAATCCAGATTTACAAAACGAAAGACTTCAGGGTATTCAACACTTATATTTTGGTAGATCTCTCTGGTAAATTCCCCTACTCTGTAGAAAAACAGTGCCCGTCTTTAGTGTCTGTGGTGTGTTTGGGGAGCCAGAATGCTAAATCCTTCCTTGTGTGCCGGCTAATGTTGTTTTGCTTTTTTCAAGCGTTGCGAGAACTTCTTCCTTTGGCTTCGGGACCAAAACCACTTTAAACCCCTGTCAGTTAAACCTTTTTTGTGTAAACGCGGTCTTTCAACCTGATTGGGTGGTGCCATCAGATCCTCCAGCCCAGACAAAGGGGGCTTAGGACAGGCATTTAGCTCTGTAGGTTTTGTGTGCTGCCCGAGCAATGGGCCAGGTCTTGAAGAAGTTAGGAGGCCTGCAAGACCTTCTTCGAGGCTTTTTAAATTACCTTTCTTTTTCTGTGTGTCCTTTTCAGAGAAAAGTGAAATTTTCTTTGCTACGGCTTGTAATCTGTTTTTAGATTTCATGTTGTACAGGACATTTTTGGCTTTAGAAACACGCTTACACATTTCAACAAAACAATTCTCAACAGTGTTATGTTTTAATCTAATCTTTTGGCGTCATAAGTTTGTGCTGTTATGTATGTGTAATAAACATTTTGATTTCGCACACATTCTTGCTCTTGTCCTACAAATATATGTTTAGCTGTCACACTCTGTTCATAAACTGGTGTATTTACCGCAGCATTGGGTGAATTAACCTGTTTAGACGTCTGTGGCTTAAACGCCTGTTGATCATGGTCTAAGCTAGAAATGACAGTTGTACGGTGCAGATTGTTTACACCATTTGGTCCTCTGCAAGAAAGATCCAACGGTCTTGGGGCATTGTTTAACCTGTAAATGACAGAGGCATATACAAATTATTCTGGCTCTATTTTTAGGGGGGAGTCTGTAATAACTCACAGCCTCAGTATATGGGAATATTAACATCTGGCTCATGGCTGGGGATAGTGGGTGAAAACACATGGGGCAGTATAGTTTCACCACAGCCAGGAGACCACAACTGAGGGATGGTAACTGCTGGGGATAAAGGGGTTCTGGAACTATCGGTTGAATAAATAAGGGGTAGTTTAATTTTACTACAACCTGGAGAACCCGGCCTAGAGCTGATAACTCCCAGCGCTAAAATGGTATTCCTATGCAAATGTGTAGAGGGACAATAGGGGCAGGGTTTTCATATGTCACAGGCTTTGACAGCTTGAGTGCTACGTGTGTCTGTAGAATTTTGTAACTATTTGGACCACCTGAGCTTTTTACCAAACAGATTATTATATATTTTTTTCAAAATAGTTTGGAGCCCCATGAATTCTTGATAACATGTGATGGTTGAGGTATGCAGGCATTTATATAGCGCTAGCGCTGCTTATTATTACCCACGGTGTGTGGTGCTCATTTATCGACCTCGGAAGGATGAAAGGCTGAGTTTGGCCCCGCCAGGATTCGAACCTGCGTTAGCAAGCTCTGCACGATGTCAAAGCGAGCGCTCTACTCGCTGTGCCACTTGACCGGCTGTGTTGTGTTTCTGTTGGTAGGGCCACATAGGTCTAATGAGCTAGGGCTGCTGCCTTATGTCCTCTCCAAGACCCTAAAATAAAATACAAATGTTGTAAAAAACAAGGATTTGTGTAAGTAGTTACAGAGATATATGCAGACAGCTGCAAGTAAAAATATCATGCTTCCTTATGCCCATCGCAGACCCTAAAACATTTAATGATATGCAGATGTTAACCTTGTATGGGTAAGAAAAAATGTGTTTTGTTAGCAGTTGAGAAACCATACAAACCTACCATGCGAACTGTCATTTGAATTTTTCTTTTTCCTAGCTGGGACACCAGATGCTTCTGGTGTAAATATGAAATAAAAAAATAAAGCAAAGATTTTAATCCTTTAACCTTGGATATTCTCGGAAGAAGCAAGTGACAAAGAGCTTTCAGAGCCGGCTCCATACTGTTTTAACTGAATAAGCATATTTTACACACACAGAAAATACAGCTGCAAGAAAACATTCTGCTTCCTCATACCCACCCCAGACCTTAAACAACATTTTTTAAAAAAAGATTTGTGTAGAGCTTCAGAGATACATGCAGCTGTTAACCGTTTTGTTGGCAGCTCACTAATCATACAAATGTGCCATGCATCCTGCCCCCAGAATATTTCCTTTTCAGCGCAGGGCCACTAGACAATACAGCTGCAGGAGGGGGTGAATCTGAAATAACAAAATAAAAAAAATATGTAAGACTTAAGACTTTACCATTCGGTATTCTCGAATGAAACAGTTGAAAAAAGACACCTTTCAAAAGCTGGCACCATATTGTTTGAACTAAATAAAAATATTTTGCAAATATTACAGATGCATGTAAAAAGATCCTGTAAAAGAAAAACAGGGTTAGACCATTTTTCTTTTATTTTTAACAAGCATTTCCTGGGTGCTGCCATTAATTACCACTCCAGATAAACGGTGTGTCTCTCAGGGTCTTTGAATGCCCGACATCAACACGTTTACAAGGGTTTGCTCTTGTTAGGGGTGAATTGCTGAATGTGTGAGAATGGTGCTCGCCCACAACATCTAAAGATAAAAAATATTTTTTTAAATTATATATTTTAAACGGTTCAGTGATGAGTGTGTGCACATGATGCTTGTTCAGGGTTGTGGGGTTTAGACAACATAGCTTTTAATAATGGCTGCTTGGGCTCTACTGCTGGCAGGAACCTATCCAAATTCACATTTAAAAAAAATATTGTTAAAATCAGATGCATGTGTCGACACTCTGATATTTGAAAGCTATGCTGAGAAAAAATAAAATTCTACACTCAAACAAACCAGACTCTGCTTACATGTATAAATCTAGAAACACCCAATGGGAAAGATGAGCTGTCTATGTTAACAATTAGCTAGCTAATATTTTAAATGTTTTCTAATATTCTGTGATGGACTACTAAAACATTAAAAATATACAGTCATAGCAGGTTCAGAACATGGGACATTTCACTCAAAAAATCCAGAATTCTTATACTACATAATAACAAAAAAAATTGAATCATTTTTACCACAAAGATGAACACCATTTTCAGCAAGAATATCTATGATCGCTTGAGACCCTGTAGCAATTACATGTATGCTGTCTTGAAGTTCATAATCAAACTTTGCTCAAATAAAAAAATTAAAAATGTAAATTATTATATTCTAAAAGCCAGTTAAGCCAAAAATGCTCCATAGTTACACAACACCCCTGAACTATCTGCAGAGGCACAAAGCCCTTTTCAAGCATGCACTGCAGACAAACAAATAACCTCTCTGAAACACAAGGCCTCACATCTGCTTTATAGATCATAGGGGTTCAGAGCTCCAAGGACTTGAGATGTGATGAATGCTTACAATCTAAGCAATGTCTACCCATGAGTCATGTTAGGGTTTGGGGGTTTTAAGACAGCATCATTTTATAAACGAATGCTTGGGCTTGAACTCTAATATTCGGAAAACCCGATAAACTAGAAGTAAGCAACAGTTACACAAGCCCCCGTAGCACTCTGCAGAGGCAAAAAGCCTTTTGAAAGCACGTTTTGCAGACTATGAGCAAACTATGTGGCCAGAGGTGCTTTAGACATTAATCAGTTTTCGGGATCAAAGGACCTGCGGCGCGACAAATGTTTACAGTATTAAAAAACATAATACTCCTTGCAATATTTGCACACACACACACTTTGAGGAATTGGACCATCCGCACGGTGGGAGTGCACTCGCCTGGGCTTTTTTTAAAATTTTAAATGAAATTGAATGATGGTAGATCAACCGCTGGAAAATGTGTGAGGCTAATCCGCACACATTTTCCTATGCTCAACGCACGACATACACATAGACATGTGTACTCTGGGTGGACAGTCCTCCATGTCGTATTTAGTTGGGATCTGACAGGTGGAATACATTATGCATATCAGAAGGGGGAGGGCCACAACCTTCCTCCTGCCATGGTCAGCCTAATTAACTATCACAGGCTCCATGGATCGGCCCTGTCTGTTTTTTTACCCTCTGGAGATGGTGGCAGCAGTTAACATAATTAACATACTAATAGAGTATACTTCAAACAGGCACACATGGGGCCTAACTGCAGAGGTTAAAAAAAGACAGGAAAACCCCAACAAACCTTGATATGCCCTGTGTCAACCTGAAGCCAGCTCCCACCTCTCAGTATCAAGGCAGTCACCTGTCATGTCTGCAACTATGTATTTACAGTAGTCATCCCGAGGGAGACCCCATTCAGAAGGTACGGAAATGTGGTTTGTAGGAGACAGAAAATCTGTTCTCAACGCAGCTTCAAGGGAGACCTGCCGCTTTAATCAGGAACCTCAGAGAGCTCAATTAACCATAGAGACCCTTTGATCCACAACAGACAGGAAGATTGTTGGGACTTATTATTACATGTTTTCACCCCTTTACCTTTTCTGTTGCAAAGCAATCTGGTTATGACCTCAGGCTTACAGTAGATTGTTGGTGGGGACCCAGGATTGGTTCATTAAGGTAGGCTTAGCCTAAACCAATCACTGTGACTTGTTTGGCTTTTTTTTTGTCAAAATCTTTTTATTGAAATATCGATCAGACATTGAATTCATCAAATATCGAAGCCAGTGGCAACATTACTTAATCACACGAGCCGCAAATAAACAATCAATTCAGCACCTTTGCCTCTCATCCAGTATATCAGCTTTGACAACTTGCACATAAAAGGCTAAAATTCATTTGTCACTGCGATTACAACATTATTTAATCTCATAAACAATGCATCAACAATACATTTTAACATCTTTAAATTCATTTAGTAAATACATTTCATGAACATCCTCTGGGAGTAGAATATATTAGCCTAGTATCCTGTAGCGCTCTTAACTAAGGAAAATTGGGAGAGAGAAAAAAAATTTAAAAAAAAGGAACTCACCAAAGTTAGCAATATTTCACAGCATTGCACCCAGAGGAGTTGTAGCACCCCCCGTCCTGATGTCAGTCTAATGGGTACCCCGTCCATATCAGCAGTGTGTCAGGGCTGGAGAAGATATTTAACCAGTCTAGGCTGGAAAAACATGTGTTCTTTCTCTGCAACATGGTTCAAAAATGGGCCCCAGATGCGTGTGAATTTGGCTGTCCGATTTTCCATTGCAGCTGTTAGTTTGTCCACTCCAAGAAGTTCCCAGACCTTAACCCACCAGTACGCTATGTGGAGACCCTCTATCTCTTTCCAAAATCGACCTCGCGTAAGGTGGGCCACCATAAGTAATTCTGTGATTAGGCGAGCTCTAGGGCCAGACTGCAGCTAAGACCCATCGTCTGGTGCGTCACCCAATAACATTACTAACGGGTCCATGGGGAGCAGGGTTCCACTTATGTCCTTGATCTTTGACCTGATCTCCAGCCAGTAGGACTGGATGACAGGACAGTGCCACCATAGGTGACTTAGGTCTCCCTTCGCCCCACAGCCATGCCAGCATATATCAGGGTAGTCCGGATTTATTGCGTGTAGCCTCTGGAGGGAGAAATACCACTGGTAGCTGATCTTAAGTGCGCATTCTCTAACTGCCGTGCATCTGGAGGACATATGCGCTCTATCCCAGATCCTCTGCCATGACTCCAGAGAAACTTCAATCCCCAGCTCTCTCTCCCATGCCAACAAATAAGAGAATTTCTCATCTTCTGGGACGTTTTCCAGGAGACGACAGCAAGTCGCTGCTCTATGTGAGCGTTGCCCTTCCGAAACCGTTATCTCTAAGCCTTAAGGGGGCCTAGTGGCATCCTTTTTGATGATCAGGTTGGTTATCCAATGCCAGAGCTGTATATATCTAAATCTCTCCGTCTCCGGGAGGTTACATTTCTCCTTGCATTGGGAAAAGGTCAGTGGGGCATTGTCAGCATAGAGCTCCTGCAGTCTCAGAGGTCCCTTTCCTGACCAGATTTATTAAGAAATGGGCTGAAGCCCCGGAGTGAAGGCTGGATTCTGCGTGATTGGGGAGAGGGGGCCTAATCCCGGGGGATTCCCCTCATCGTGCAATGGCTGTCCCACCAACAAAGAGTAGATCCCGTGGTCAGAAGGAGGGGCCTCCGGGAGCCCTGCGCCTCCCGGGGGACGAAGGGGAGGTGGGAGAGGGGAGCCCCAGAGAAGAGCTCAATGTCTCGCCATTTGGGGGGGATCAACTGGATTAGTCCAGTTTAGGATTGGGGCAATTTGGGTTGCTCGGTAAAAACTCGAGATGGAGGGGATCCCAAGACCTCCCAGCTGCCTACTCCATGTGAGAATCTTACGTTGAATTCTAGGTGTTCTCTGCTGCCAGATAAAGCGGCTTATCTCTTTCTGCAAGTCTAGTAAGTCTCGCTCTGGAATTTGAACGGGAAGCGCTTGAAATGTATAAAGAAGACAGGGGAGCAAGGTCATTTTAACAGCACTTATGCGCCCTAACCATGATATCTCCTGGAGGGCCCACTTTTGTAGAGATTCCTTGGGAGTCTTTTAGCAGTGACAGATGTTGGCTTTTACCAGGCCCGAATAGGACGGGGTCAAATGCACCCCGAGATACGTAATCTTGGCATTTTCCCAGCTAAGGGAGTTGGTGTTCTGCAAGGTGTTTAACACATGTGGTGATTCGGTCAAATTCAGGCCACTCGATTTTGTCGTATTTATCGTGAATCCCGAAATCAGCGCAAAACGGTCAACCAGACCCATAAGCGGGGGTCTGCCTTAGGAAACAGAGCACATCATCCGCATAAAGCGCAACTTTGTGGCACTGGTCTTCCACCTCGAACCCCTGAATTTCCGGGTGGAGGCGGACATGTTGGGCTAAGGGTTCCCTCGCTAGCGCGAAGACCAGTGGTGATAGGGGACACCCCTGCCTGTTCCCCCTACCGAGGGGTATCTGAGATGTCCACTGGGAGTTGACTCGTATTTGGGTGGAGGGGATCCAGAAGTTGAAAAGGACCAATTTAGAGAATTGTGGGCCAAACCCAAAGCCCTTCAAGACTAATTGCAGGTAGCCCCAGGCCATACTACCGAATGCCCTATGGGCGTCCAAGGATTGCAGCGAGAGAGGACCTGGAAAAAGGGGGCTAGAGGTATTAGGTCTGTTGCTCTGCGAATGTAGTTGTGGGCCGATCGACCCTGGATAAACCCTGTCTGATCCCTATCTATTAGTGTAGGTAATAACTCCCCCAGTCGCCGCGCTATAATTTTGCTAAACAGCTTAGCATCAGTATTGAGCACAGTATTGAGCAAGGCTATGGGCCGGTAGGATGCACAATCTGCCGGGTCCTTTCCTGCTTTTAAAAGTAGGGTTGTATTGGATTCTGCCATAGACTGAGTAACAGAGCCCGTTTCCCATATTTCGTTAAATAGCTTTGTGAGTTGTGGTGTGAGTTCCTTACAGAAGGTTTTATAAAACTTATTTGTGAATCCATCTGGGCCCGGAGCCTTGCCAATAGGGAGTGATTTAATCACTAGTTCGACTTCCTCTGCGGATATTGGGTCTTCCAAGGATTCTTGTAAGGATTGTGGCAGCTGTGGGAGGTCAGCCTTGGTTATGAAATCCTTGGCGGATTGCGAGTCCCCCCTATGCGGGGCCGCGTGTTCCCTGAAGAATTCCTCTACAATGTGGCATTTGCCTTCTTCGGAGATGGTGCCTTTCCCTGTCTTGTCCCGCAGTCCATCCTATTTTGCTTTGTCTGCTTCCCCAGTTTGGCTGCTAATAATTTATTATCCTTATTTCCCTTTGTATAAACAAATTGCGTACGCATCATGCAGTAGGCTGCCCTTCCCATGTGGTGTGCCTCAAGCGCTTTCTTAGCCATTTGCAGATCCCTCAATGAGCTCCGTGAGGGTTTCTTCTTGTGCACTTCCTCTAGTCTACGGGCTTCCCCCTCCAAGTGTTCCTGAAGTAATCACCTGGCCCTCCCCCGTTGTGCAGCCTGTTCTATAAAGTGTCCCCTTATCACTGCTTTGCTTGCCTCCCAGACTGTACACCAGCTCACATCACCAGTATCATTATCTCTGTAATATAGTTCCATGGGTTCTCTAATATGGGCACAGATCTCTGGCTCATCTAACAAGAAATCGTTTAGCCTCCAGGGGGGTTTCGTAGGAGGGGTAACTCGGGGAGGGGCTATTGACAATATAACTGGGGAGTGGTCTGCAAGTGCCTCAGGGAGTACATCCACATCTAATACATTCTGGATGAGCGAGTCTGAGATGAAAAACATGTCCACCCTTGAGAATCCCCCATGAACAGCTGAGAAATAAGTGTAGTTCCTCCCCTCTTGATGACAGTACCTCCACACTTCAATCAGAGAGTGTTCCTTCAACAGAGAAGTGAGAGCCCTGAAGTTGTTCCTATTGTTTAATGTTGGTGGTAGCGTTTTGTCCACTAGGGGGTTAATCACTGCATTAAAATCACCGCCCAAGATCACTTCCCCTCTGCGTGATAAAGTAAGCCTTTTGACAATTTCTTGAAAAACAGGTCCTATTTAGTGTTTGGGGCGTAGATAGATACCAGTGTGATTTTACGACCATCTAGCATGGCAGTGACCAGCAGAAACCTCCCCTTTTCATCCCGGACCACCCCATGGTTTTAAGGGAAATCCCCTTGCGCACCAGGATGGCAACCCCTTGTTTCTTCATCCCACTTGAGGCGAAGAATCTGGTGGGATAGAGCCTACCATTCAGGCGGAATGTGTCGCCCGGTTGTAAATGGGTCTCCTGAAGAAATAGGAATGATGCATTTTAAAGCGGGTGGAGCCCCTCTTTTGAGCAGATCATCTGAAGACTTCACAAGGAGTAACAAGAAGAACTAATTTGGACCCTGGCTGAAGGTACAGTCTGCCTTACAGCTTCCGCCAGTGAAGGAAGGCCAGGATTTCCAAAAGGGGACCCATGATCCCTCCCCTAAACATCTCCAAGGGAACAGAGGGAGATTCTGAATACAGAGGACCCTCCAGCAGCTCCAGAACCGGTACCCAGTCAGCACACACCGTGCCCTGCTAAGCTCTGCAGCAAGCTTCCTGGGTGGGAAGTGCCAGAGAGTCTCTGAAAGAAACCAAGGACAAGGCAGTTGCCTGCAACACTCTCCTCAGCTTTGGGCCATCCGCCTTAAACAATGACACAAGCCCAGTGAAGAAGCTAGGAAGAGTGTATCGACACGCATCTACTGGAGTCCGCCTTAAAAGGTCATTTTTGAGGCAGTCAAACCCCTTGAGCTGCAACTGACTCCACCGCTGACTGTTGTTACGCTGCAGTCACTAAACACCATCCGAGATGCCTTGACCAGTGCTTCAGACACACCAAACAGCACTGAGACAACGATTTCTGACCCCGAGCCACCGAGTAGGCCAGCTTGCAGCCATATGTCCAGCCTTGCTTGCCCAACTGCTTGCCACCTGATATCCGCAGGTGTCTGCCATCTGGAACTCTGTTGCAGAAGCTGCAAAGCACCCTGAAACCGACTCGACCCTGTCGAGCACCAAGAACAGCTACTGCACAAGGTACATTGTGGTTCTGTCCCCCTGCTCCTTCTCTGAAGGCCCTTAGTGAAATGTTATGGCCCATTGCTCCCTTTTGTGTTATAACCAGGTATCCTTGAACTATTGACATTGATTACTATACCGACTACTCTCATTTTAGTATCCAGAGCCCTTTTCCTTCTTTGAAACTCTCTGTCCTCTGCATTCCTTTACAGGGTGGGTTTTATTTTGTAGTGTGCTAGAACTATCTGTTGTGATAATAATGAAAGTAGATATTTGTATACAACTTTGACTGGACAGTCCCTTTTATCGTGGGGTAGTCATTGTATTTTCAATGTGTTGCAACTAGACTAGACGGAATCACCAACATAATCATTAAGAAATCTCCTGAAATTTGGTGTGAATTCTGTATGTGTCTATTCAGCAACATCTTGGCACCCAACAAAATCCCAGACTCATGGTCAACTTCTCTATTAATTACGATATTTAAAAAGGGAGACAAGAAAGAGCCTCAGAACTATCGCCCAAACGCCCTGCTTGATTGTCTGGGGAAAATCTTTGGCACAGTTCTATTACGACAACTAAATACATGGGAAAAATCATCTGGCCGCATGGAATCCCGACAATCGGGCTTTGTCAAGGGAATTGGCACCAATCTCAACTTGCTTCTCCTGACACTAGCAAAACTTGAAGCAACAACAACTAAAGACAAGGTCTAGCCAGCCTTCGGAGACCTTGAACAAGCTTATGACAGCATCAACAGGCAAAACCTCTGGAACAAGCTACACCTTTGGGGCTGCCCGGCAGATCTAACTGAAGCGATGAAAGCCCTCTATTCTTTTACATCCATCCAAGTAAGGCTATCAAAAGAGGGTGCCCTATCGAACAAAATAGACACCTTCAGGGGTCTAAAACAAGGATGTTCACGGGCCTCAGCTTTATTCAATATTTATATATCAGACATGAGTTTCAACCAAAATTTAATTAGAGCATTTCCATCTACAATTGGCATGGTCGAACTAACATGGATTCTGTACGTAGATGACTTTGTCATAATGGATCGGACCAGAATAGGTTTACAAAGAAGACTCAATTGTTTGGAATCCTACACGAACAACAATAATCTGCGAGTGAATGTCAAACAACCCAAAACAATGGTACTAGCAAATTCTAAATGCAAGAAAGGGCAATATGAGACATGGTTCCTAGGAAACCAGAAACTTGGAAAAGTCTCCTCCATAACCTACCTGGGTGCTTACATTACCTGTCACATCAACGAAAGCAGATGACAGCAATAACTCCAATCAAAATGCAAAAATCTAGCATTACAAGCAAAACTACTCCAGAGAAAATATTGCAAACACATCATGTCACCAATTGTTACTTTCTACAACCAGAAGGTAGCTCCAATATTGACATACGCAACAGAAACAGCTCTCAATCTACCCAGGCAAATATTGGACCTACCGAAAGGAATGTTTTGGAAAAAAATCCTAAATCTGCCAAAAAGCTTTCCAATTGACTTGACAAGATTTGAATGGGAATTACAATCACTTCAATCGATAGTGCTGTGGAAAACCATAGCACTATATCGCAAGTGCATCATGATCAAGTACTTACCTCCATTTGATATCCTGCGGACATCTACTGGAAAAGAAACCGATCAGCTTCTAACTAAATGGAAAACAATATGCCAAAGTTGGCTAGACATAATGGATACTAATGACAAAACATTCATTTCAAATCCAAATAAAGTTAAATCAATTATCCGGACGAATGATTGGACAAAATAGACGATCCAGATACAAATTAGCTTTACCAGTGGAATTAGAACAGAGATCAATTGGAACACTTCCTCCATATCTGATTAGATTCCCTTTGGCTGAATTACGAGACTTATTGATGTGAATTTGTTTAAATATTTTACCAACAAGATAGGTTCTAGAAATGTGAAATTAAATTCTTTAAACAGAGATTTTCTGTCGCTTCTGCTCAAACCAACTCATCATTGAATCCATTAAACACCTACTTACGGAATGCAAAGCTCTGTCAGCGAAACAAACCACCATGCTAGCGGATGTAAATGAAAACTTAAAAAGCCTCACACCGGATGAATGGTGGCCATTATTCCTAATTGGACAAAAAATCCCACTAATCATAGCAGGAACGAAATTAATCAAAATAATTCTTCAACAGGTGAATGACTCTTGAAACAAATGTGCCATAGGACACTAGAAGGTTATTGTTAAACTGATACGATCTAGAGGAATTGTATTCCCTTTTTATGAAAAGTTGGTATCGAACTAAATCATAAACAAAAAAATTAATAAATAAAATAAAAAAGTAGATATTTCTATACAACCTTGACTGGACAGTCCCTTTTATCATTGGGTAATAATTGTGTTTTTACTCTGTTGCAACTAACCAGTGATCCTCGACCTTGCAGAGATAGGCCTGCGGGACAGCGCTTCCATAGAGCTGTGCTGGCTGGCGCTTGAAGAGAAGGAGGCCAACAGATCCACCTCTAGCAAAAGCAGCAGTAGTGGCCCAAACCAGAGGGCCCGGGATAAGCTCCGGCGGGACATCCCCAAAGACTTAGTGCAGACTTACGAAGTAGGGAAGGATATTTCTGACTGGTTTGAAGCGCTCGAGCCCGCTTTTCAGCTACAGGAGGTGGGCGAAGGTACTGGGGGGTGCAGCCCTGATGCGTTGCTTACCGACACCAGGGACTGATGCAATTCTTCAGTTAACCCATCAGGAAAGGCCCGTTTATGAAAACATATCTGTAAAACCCCGCAGCAGTATCTCAGGAGCTTCGGAGAGCTCAGAAAGAAAAGTGGGCAGACCTTCTCTCAGTACCAAGGAGCTATATTTATTTGTTGGAGCAAATATTTAGGCTATATGAAACTGTGCACAATACAGAGTACGCCGGCTGCACAGGAGGCAGATATTTGGGCCTGTTGATAGGTTGTGCCTCAATGCAAACAATGTCCATTAAAAGTCTTCATGAAGAAATAACACGTGTTTTCCATATTGTGTAGTGCTTTTAATGGCCATCACTGTTCTTATGCCACTTAATAAAATGTATGGGCCAGGACTTAAGTACAATAAGAATTAATGTTCTTACATGCCTGGATGTTACTGAAATATTTCAAGATGCTGCTATTATGATGCTTTGTGTGGCATCCAGCCGGATGCAACAATTCCACAATCAGCGAGGAAATGCAACAACATCAACTATTTCTTGACAAATAGCGCAAAAGTCAGGACCTACATTTATGGTAAACCCACCCCCAACCCAGCCTCTCCCCATCAGTAATCCCAAGTAAAGTATGTGTATGGGCCAAATGAAGGCCCATCTCAACATCCAAACTCACAGACGTTCTTGCACCCCTCAAACCCACCAGTATGACATCCTCTCTGCATCCATCAACAAATCACTTCAAACTTGTCTCCATCTCCCACAAATGTCTCAATAATGCTGCTCCTAAATACTTGATAGATAAAATCACTCTAAAAACATCATCTAGGCCCACAAGATCAGCTAATTCCTTCTGTATCATCTTGCCGCGCTTTAACTTAAAAAGTACCAGCTTCCCGGTATAAGCACCCTTAGCCTGGAATGCCCTCTCACTTAACATACATATTTACCTAAACTTCCACAGCTTCAGGTTCAATACCAAAAAATGGCTCCTCACCAACAACACTGCTGCATTCATGGCCTGAGTTCTGTAAATCAGCTATTACTTGCCCTATCAACCTGCATTTATGACCATTCCTGCTGACAACCCCTCTGCTGCATCTCACCTTCACATTGAGAAATGTATGTAGCTGTGTGTATTTACTATTAGTACCTGGCGAGAGTCAAGCAGAATGCAACACGCATTCTGATTGGCTCTCACCGGGTCCTTACCCGGCCGAGAATCCTTTGATTCTCGGCCGGGATTCCAGCCGCCTTGTGCTCGGCGGGGGGCGTGGCAGCCCCTCAGCCAATGAGGAGGCTGGAAGCGGGGCCATCCCCGTTCCGAGTCTCCCCGCGGCTGAGAGGCTGCTTTCATCTCCCGCCGGGGACTCGGGTAATGCTTTTTTTGTATTCCCTTTCCTCCCTCCTCCCCTCCAACCTCACTTACCTTCTTGTTCCTGCTTCCCCAGAGAGGGACGCGGGAAGCCTCCAGCCGTGTGGAGACTCGGAGCGGGGCTATTCCCGTCCTACTCCTGCCCTCCCAACCCCACTTACCTTCTTTTTTATCCTTTTTCGGGAGCGGAAGCGCTGGGAACACTTGTGTTGAGGACAGGTAAAAATGGTTTTACTGCCCCGGTCACGCACATAATGCGGCCCAGGTGTACTAATAGCAATATGACCCTCGCGCAGGGGGCATTACCGACTCAGGTAAAGCCGCGGTGCCTTCGTTCAGGCCCTCGTGGCCAAGAGCTCTTGCTGTTCAACCATCAACATGTCCCTCGCACTTAGGTCCCCTCATCATTCAAACCGGGTTCAATGCTTTCGCTTTTAGAAAAATCTAATCTAGATCTGGACGAACTCAGAGATTACCACCCTATCAACAACTTCCCCTTCCTGAATCAAAATAAGTTTCTTCAGGGCTACTAAACAGAACTACCCCACAGGTGGTCAATGATGCTTATACTTCATATACTAGGGGATGTGTGTCTCCTGGTCCTACTCCACACTCTCTGCGGCTTCCATCATCATCACCACACATCGATCAGGAATCAAATGGTTAAGATGCGAAATTGGAGATCATCACATTGCCCAGGCAAATGTGGAGTCACAGGTGCCCATCAAATCAATGGCCATGGTCAACATATGTGTCTATCCTCTACGAGCTCTCCTCATCCACATCTCCATGCAGCAAAATACAATACACAGCAGCACCAAAAGGGCACCCACAGTGAACAAATTGTGCTTACCGACAACACTGCTTAACACTCATCCAGCACTGGATGACAAGCTAATATCGAACTCAAATCCATCCAGCCAGAGTTTGCGCTCCTCTGCAACCCAGCCAAATAATCGCTCTTCAAAAAATGATAATAGCCTGGAAGGTTGTATACTGACTCTAGCCATTAATGCCAAAATCCCTGGCCTTAGATTTATTGCAACTTAACATTTAAGCGACACTTTGCTGAGAAAACCAACAACTCTTGGTAGCAACCATCATTACTGCGTAAAATTAAACTTTTCCTCCAGCATCTGAACTTAGAGCAACTATTCTATCCTTAGTTCTGGAGTGGGTTCCTCCCTCAATCCGCACACCACTAAAAGCAGTACAACACGCCCCTGCATGACTTATCGCCGGTATCAGAAGGTTTGAGGATATCTACCCATACTCAGGGATCTACTCTGCTTGACAATACATGCACGCTAATCTTCAAAACTTCCTTTATCATATTCAAGGCATTCTCAACCGAAGTGCACCACCATGCCTAACTAAAAAGCTTGTGCCTTCCAGCAGTAAATGGAATTTCAAAGACCACAAGATTGCAAGACTGGAAACCAAAAAATACCAGAATGAAAAATAAAACAGGAAAGACATGTCCTGTTACACACCAGCATTGTGGAACACCATCATGCCAGACAACCGCATGGGTCCAATGCTGTTGTGATGTACGGAAGAAATAAAGACGGCGTTCTTGCCAGAATTCCTCTACTATCCCACTGATCTTTAGTAGATCAGCTGGTCAGCTAGACTTCACCATCAATTCAGCTTATCCATTTGATCCCCTCTACTATGTCTCTTGCATCTTGTTCCGCACTCTGGGTCACCCGGGCTAGGTTTACGCTACACAAATAACCTATGGGAAACCGTACCTGCCTAAGGCTGCTCAGAGTGACAGGGCTGGTTTGAGGTTACTTATTATCCCCAGGCCACTGGTGTTACAAGGTAAAAATGAAGATTGCTGTGTCATCCTGTCAGAATTGAAACAATATTATGCCTCCTATCGCAGCAATTTTATGTGTATTGGCCTACGCCAAGTTGTCTAAAACATCATATGCGAACAAACTCCGCGGCAAGGTCTTGACCTTAGAGAAAGTAATGTAAGTCGCCATCTTGGATTAAGCTGCCATTTTAGGTTCTCTTGTAATGTGGAAGTCACCCTGAACATCAAAATGGAGGCCGAATGACATTCTGAGTAAGATTCTGGCCGTTGTGACCTCCGCACACACGAATAATTAATATGCCTGCAGGCCACTTGTCGAGGTCGCGAAAAGAGACCTTGTCCTATTGCTGACCTACGTGTAAATGTACAACTATATCAGCGAAACTAATCAAATTGCATAAATTATAGGATTGACCTGGCAAGGAACCCTTAGGCCCGATCCCAAGAATGGTTAACCCGCGAGAGGGTTGGCCAAGGGCTGGACAAATCATATAAAAGACCCAAGTATTCCAATGTACGGTCTCTCTTACTAATGCATCGAACCTTCGTTGAAGTTCGTTACGTTACTCTGAGAGCCGAATAGCTATCCGTTTGTCAATTCACTTTGGTAACTGTTGTAGCTTTTAAATAAAGCACTTGTATGTTCTTTGTAACCTGTGTTGGTGTGTTTCTTTTGAGCTTCCCGGCCTCATATTATTTTTATGTTTCCACAGTTGGCGTCCGAATAGGGACCCTCAAGATTGATGCCGGATCATTGAAGGTTGACACAGACTATCGAACCGGGATCGGACGGTGTGATACTGCGGGCCCGACCGAACGAGACGCGATACCTCGGCAGCGCTGCACGATCCGATCCTTGGGCGATAGTCGTGTGGTCTGACACGGCATCTTGACGAGGGTCCATTTTTGAGGCGGGCAGATTTGTCGAAACCACCAAACACAAGGTAAAATTTGTTAGGTAAGTTCTTTGGTAAACCATACGGTCCTCCTTAGGTTTGGTCAGGTGCAGTCGTGACCCGGCTCTTAATTTAACCCTGACAATTTGAATTTGGCGTATTGTATCTGCAGACACAATTATTGACCAGGTAACACCATTTTTTTGTGAAATGCCTGGGAAATTGTCTAGCTGCTTTAGGGCTCTGTTCCACAGCGATCGACAAACTTTGGAATTTAGCCGCCCGGCACCACAGGAGGGGTCGCCGGCATGTATTATGTACTGTAAGTATGGCATTGGAAGTATAGTGTTTAATGATATTTGGCACAGACAAACCAGACATGCCTCCGAATTTCAGTGGCCAATCAATGGTAGTTTTGAGATCCCCCGTATTGAATACCTAGAATAGGTCTTGCTAAAAAAGAAGGCCAGACCTGCAGCCTTTGATGTTTTGCAGAATTGGAAAAAAGAAGCATTGCAGCAGCTTAAAAGTAGGGATAAATATGCACGCCGTCATAAAACAAATGCCAAAAAGGCATTGTTATATGATAAAGAAAAACATTCAGAGTTAGTTAAAAATATGGATAGGGCCTTTTCACTCGGAATCCAGAAAATGTATCCCTCTAAAGATTTCCATGTTTCTGAAGAATTTATTGAAAAATTGTTAAACGAACGAAGGCCTGGTGCCTCTGCGCCACCTCCGTATGATCCTCTCCCGGGTGCTCTGCCCATTCCTGCTGTTGTCCCTGCTGTTATTCCTGTCCCCCCTGTACAACCTATTGTTCCTATTCCTCTAGTTGTTGTTCCTCCACCTATCGCACCACCCCTTCCTCCCGCGCCGATAGTTGCACCCTTACCGAATTTGCATTGCACCTCTGCTCCCGAGTGGTTCCGTATTGACTGAAGTTGATCAAGGTGCGGGGTCAAAGATTGTCACTCGCAATACTGTTTCTGTAGACAAGAAACGGGAATTGTTTGCATGGGCTAAGCACTGTATGGAGAAAGGTGATCAAGTTAATGTTTTTTCCACATTATCAAATTTGAACAGTTTTCCCGAGAAAAATGTTTTTATCGAAGGTTTGGGAACTCATTTATGTGTGATGTGGGGTAGATTACAAAATTCGGATCTCCCACAAGGGGTGAGGGATCTAAATACTTTAGCACTTTCGAGGGACACAGAGAAGAAAGTACATGGTCATGTTGAAAGATTGTTTGAGTATAGGAGGGACTTTGAAAAATCACGAGATGAGGATGATGAAGACGACAGTATGTATGTACAGAAACGGTTCCTTCCGTGTCGTAGATCGGCACCTGAGGAAGTACGAATTTGTACCAAAGATGCGAATCGATGGATCTCGGATTCATCGATATCGCCAGATGAAGTATATGACACGTATAGTCAATATACAGTGGAAATGCAAAAGAAGGTGATTCAGGTAATGGTACAGTACCTGCAGGAAGAATGTGTAAGGAAGAAGGTTAGTTGCCCTATAGAGTTATTGGGGATTTGTAAAAGGGCTTTTTCGCCCAATACTTCTTCGACTGCCTTAGCGCTCGACCTGGCTCTGTTGCTTAATAAGCGGTCGGAGTTACCCATATCTCAGTTGCCTATGAGAGAGGTTCCTCAGACATTTGTCCCAAAGGTTGAGATTCCCGCTAACGCTGGGACTGGTGCACCCGCTGTGGATATCCCTGCGCATTATGTATCGCAATTTGTTCACGTCCCGTTTTCATGACAGGAAGTGAACACTACTAGACAATCAATTCCCGATATCAGGAAAAACCCGACAGGGTTTTACAAAGAGATAGAGTCCGTTTTGCAGTCCTCTGTGTTCACCTTAAGTAATATTGACTTGCTATTCCCTGTACTCCTACCTGTAGATTTATGGAAGCAGGTTCGGACAATAGACGATGTGCCAGGGTTGGGAGATACGTGGGCTAACATGACTAGGTTTGATGGGGAAAGACCAGCTGGTGAGAAACCACCTCAGGTAATACTCACTTTGCCTGATAGAATTGTCGCAAAATTAAAAACTATAATTCCGGAGAAAAGAATTATTTGGGACAAGCTTGTGGCCTGTGTTCAAGGAAAAACTGAAGGTGCCACCGAATTCTTTAATAGATTCGAGCAGGTATTTTCTGACTTCAGTGGACAGGACTTGGGTACAGAGTCTGGGAAAAGGTTGTTCGTGGACAAATTTGTACGTGGATTGTTGCCCGACATCCAGTCACAGATTATGTCCTCAGAGAGCGTTTGGCAGGCGAAATCTCAATCTGAAGTTCTGCACATGGCTCAGTATTATGAGAATCGTGTTAATAATGAAAAGGAGAAAATAGAGAAGAGGAAAGGAGATCTGAAGACTAAAGTATTGTTGCAACAAATTGTTAGAAACCCCAGAGGAGGTACGATGCAGACCAGAGGTCAGTATATCCCAAAGGGAAACGCGCCTTTGGGTTCTGTGAATATTAATCAATGTGCCTATTGCCGCCAGGAAGGTCATTGGCGAGCACAGTGCCCCGTCCTTCGACAAAGGTCAAACAATGCGTTTGGGAGTATGGGTAGACGACCTAGAAGTCGCCCTGGAGCAGGGGGGCCTGATAGAGGTCAGTTTTCACAAGATCCTCAGCAACCTTTTTCACAGGAAAATCAGACTTCGAGTGTGGATGCAAGAAACATATTTGATCACGCTTCTGCTGCCTACCTTTCTGGAAATCTTCCTTCCGACGACATTTTATTTCGTTAGGACTGCCCGAAGCAGGGTTTGGAACCTTCACCTATTCCCGTTAATCAGAAAGGTTCCTACGTTGAATTGTTAGTTGGGAATAGGAAACACCAGTTTTTGATAGACACTGGAGCACAGAAGTGCTCCATTGATCATTCCCGGGTTCCAAACATTCCACTGTCAGGGCAAACAAATGTTTCTGTAGGGTTTTCTGGTATACCAATTGTTTGTCCGGTTTCTTCACCGGTGTCTGTTTCTTTGGGTCCCTTTACGGACCATTGTCCCTTCCTTCTGACTTCGAACTGTGAAGAGAATTTGCTGGGGTTAAATCTCTTGAAGAAATTGAATGCAGTAATTCATTGTTCCTCTGATGGAGTACGACTGACGGTTTCACCACAGCAACTTCCCAATTCTCAGTTTCTGATTCGACCATTGCCTCTCGAGTTTAGCGTTGTGCTGGAATGGCGTTGTGCTGGAATGTTTATGAGCAATTGATGACAATGATGTTGGGGTACTAGAGATTGAGCCTGTTAAAATAGTTTTGAAGCATGGAGTTAAACTACCACGCATTCCGCAGTATAAAATATCAGCTGAGGGCGAGCGTGCTTTGAAGTGCATTGTCTCCGATTTTGTGCATTGTGGGGTGATTGTGGTAAGGTAATTTATGTAACAGCCCGATTTTGCCTGTATACAAGAAAGGCGACAATGCAATCCCATATCGGTTCATAATTGATCTTCGTGCTATTAACAAAGTCGTCGCCCCACAATTTCCAACTGTGCCTGATGTAACAACGATACTAACAATGATCCCTGCTACGGCTACGCACTTCAGTGTTGTGGATTTAAAAAATGCTTTCTTTAGCATTCCTATACACAAAGAGAGTAGATATTTGTTCGCATTCACCTTGGGAGGACGCTCATTTACATTTACTCGGGCACCTCAAGGGTATACTGAAAGTCCAAGCATTTATAGTAGAGCTTTGAAAGAGCAGCTCGACACCCTTGAATTGCCACCTACTTGTACACTGCTTCAGTATGTCGATGATTTGCTTTTGGCTGCAGATTCTGAAAGTGCTTGCAAAGAAGGAACTGTACTGTTGCTTGTTCATCTAGCTAAAAATGGTCATAAATCTTCGCTCAAAAAATTTCAATATTGTTGTCAGGAGGTCGCCTATTTAGGCTACCTCCTGTCAAAGGAGGGGAGAAGATTGACACCTGAAAGAATAAACCACATTTCAGGCATGTCTGTTCCAATACACAGAAGGAAGTCAGAGCCTTAATAGGTATGGCCTCTTACTGTAGGTTGTGGATCCCGAACTTTTCACTAGTGATAAAACCGATGTTGGCTTTGACGAAGAAGGGCATTTCTCTGCCACTGCCATGGAAATCGGAACATCAACGATCATTTGAGCTTCTCAAAACCGCGTTATGCTCTGCACCGGTTCTGGGTACTCCAAATTATGACAAGGCCTTTGTGTTGTTTGTGCATGAATGTGACGGATGTGCTTTGGCTGTGTTAACGCAGGAACATGGAGGGAAGAATAGGCCGTGCGGCTACTACTCCTCCGCCCTTGATCCTGTCGCATGCGCTTTGCCTAGATGTTTGCGAGCTGTTGCTGCTGCCGCGTCTGTAAAACTGAGTGAGGGAATGGTCCTAGGCCATGATTTGATTTTGATGGTACCTCACTCTGTAGATATCCTATTGAACAAAACCCAAACGCAACACCTCACCTCTGCACGGCTAACAAGGTATGAATTAATTCTGTTTGCCCCTCACATTCAAATTAAGAGGTGTTGTGTTCTTAATCCGGCTGAACTTCTTGCAAAATACTGCTTGCGGTGACGAAGACTTACATGACTGCCTGTATACCACTGAACAGGAAACGAAGGGCAGGAGAGATCTTATAGATACTCCTTTGGGCAATGCGGAAGGGGAGCTGTTTTGTGATGGCTCCTGCTTCAAACTTCCAGATGGTACATCTACAGCTGCTTACGCAGTTACTACGTTGAGTATGGTTGTTGAAACTAAGAGAATTTCGTATAACTCTGCGCAGGCCGCAGAGATTATAGTGTTGACTCGAGCTTGTGAACTCTCCGAAGGGCGTATAATAAACATATATACTGATAGCGAGTACGCCTTTGGGGTGGCTCAACTTTGAGAGGCTCTGGTCGGAAAGAGGGTTCCTGACCTCACATGGGACCAAGATCCAGCATGGTCCCCTGATAGTGCAATTGCTCTCGGCACTCTCACTCCCTAGGCAGTTAGCGATCATGAAATGTGCAGCACATCGTAAGGTCATAGATGATGTGGGAAAAGGGAACGCTTTCGCTGACCAGATAGCCAGGCAAACGGCCACAGATGTTAGCGCAGACATGTATGCTCTAAGGGAAACAAAAGATGCCTATGTAATGGATGAGGGTATTGAGTCTGTGCGAGATATCCAAACTGATGCCACAATAGAAGAGTCTAAAAGGTGGGCCGAAGGAATGGGGAAACTGGATGACGATGGGTGTTGGGTGGATGCATCTGAAGGAAAATGGTTGCTCCCTGATTCATATGTGCTGGCAATGGTTACGATGGCCCACGGTCCTACGCATGTGTGTGCTCAGCAGATCACGAAGATGTTAGAACAAGTCTGGGTGAATGATAAAATTCTGAAGACTGCACAACGATATGTTCAGAATTGTATGATTTGCTTACAGCACAATGTGGGGAAGGGGACAGCCACTCCAAGGGGAAGCTTTGGGCCCCCTTCTGTTCCCTTCGAGGTCATCCACTTTGATTTTATTGAGATGGAATGGTGTAACAATCTAAAATATGTTCTTGTGATTATTTGTGCTTTTAGTAAATGGGTCGAGGCTTTCCCCGTTAAAGATGCTACTGCCATGACCACTGCAAAGACTATGGTAAAAGAATTCTTTCCACGATTTGGGCTTCCAAGGGTAATTTGGTCAGACAATGGTCCCCATTTTGTTGCAGCAGTAATTTTGCAGATATGCACAGCGTTACACATTGAAAAACGATTTCACTCAGCTAGACATCCTCAAAGTGCTGGGTTGGTAGAGAGACATAACGGTATCTTAAAGAATAAGCTTGCAAAAACATGTGCCGATACCAAATTGAAACGGACAGATACCTTACCTATTGTATTATTAGCCATGCGTACCACACCTCAAACTAAGACCGGGCTTTCTCCATTTGAGGTAGTAATGGGGAGACCTGCTAACATTTGGGGTCTTCCGAAGCCTAAAGCCCTGAGGGAGGTAGAAAATGTATTGTTTGTAGACTACTGCAACCAGTTGACTAAAAACCTGTATTTCATTTATCATCAGGTTCACTCAGCTTTACCTGTACGATACACGGGCCCAGGACACGATATTCAGCCTGGAAGTTGGGGCCTAGTGAAGGCCTACGAAAGGTCTTCCTGTCTCGCTCCTCGCTGGAGGGGACCCTACCAGGTGCTGTTGGTCACCCGGACAGCAGTGCGGGTGGCTGGGAAAAAACACTGGATCCACGCGATGCATGTCAAGAAACTTCCTCACCCGACGCCACACGTTACAGAAGGAGCAGAACCCCTCGCTGAAGCTACAATCTCTGATCATGGAGTAGCAAACAGCGCTGTGAGTGCGTCGGAGAATTTCTCTGAGCCCGTGGAGCTTGGGGAACAGTCCATTTCGTCTCCGCACCCTTTGGAAAAGTCCCTTCCGGAAAACACTGTTTCAAGTTCTGCGACTTCCGTCGCCTCCGATACGTCGCTTCCCTCAGGAAGTGACGACGCTTTGTTTCTGGATCAAACAGTTTTGGGTACCACCAGGTACGACCTTCGACGAAGAAAATAGAACTACGGCACGGGCCTTTCCGTGCATTTGGAAATGAGAAGTGATTAAAAGTTCTCTTGTAAAAGAAAGTTCCTCTCGAACAAAAAGGGATTCTGCTGGCTAGGGTTGGGAAGGACTAAGAAGTCGCGCGAGGACTAAGAAGTCGTGCGACCGTAGTGTCGCCAGCAACGAACATTGGGGTCGTCGATTGAGAAACTGCAATGCCTGCCACCTCCACCGCTGCTCCCCGCACTGGACTTGTAAATAAGGGGGTGACCAACTCGGACAACGAACAATGTGCCTGAGCCCCGAAAACGTATTGCTGTGTTGTATTAATAATAATTGGAATTTGTGTAATTACTGCCGTAGGACTTTGGTACTTCGAAGAAATTTACCCTCTGAAACCTCTACTGCCAATTGAGATTGTACCTACTGCTTTGACTCCCTCTGTACACCTTCACACTCTGTCACCTAGAGACTCCCAGCATAGACGAAAGTATCATAATAACACTTAAATGATAGTAATGAATGCAACGCATGCCATTTTTAACAAGAGTAATTGTTGGATTTGCACTCATTTACCGCAACATGGGAACAAGGGGCTAGGGTGGTATATTCACCCTTTACCTTTAATGACTGCTTGCTATGCCTCTCTTAGAGCACTATTCTTTGGCTGTTGGAATGATAGCATCTCAGGGAACTTTGATGGAACTAATTTAAATGATTTTGAGAAACGTGAATTGACTCCCCTGGGATGCTCGCTTTTCGCAAATAGAAGTAAACCCAATGTTGCTTCTATTAGGCCGTCTGATAAACTATCTTTTCCCTTTCAAACTCTAATTTCCTTTAAAATGGCTCCGATAGGCAATAAGGACGCTGTGCCTCCTTCCTACTCTATTAATCATAGCCCTGATTCAGTCCCCTTTTGTGTACAAAGAAATGGCACTCGGCCAATGGGAGATTTTGAAGGTTGTATAAACATTGTAAATTTGACTGGAGAGAACAGGCCTCTGTATGTAGGGGGGCCTGTTTATTTTGTTTGTGGTAGTTTAGCATTTCCCTGGTTGCCCAAGGATTGGCAGGGAACCTGTTATTTAGGAATCCTGTTACCTGGGGTATTTATAGCGAGTACATTGGAGGTTTCTAAGGCTCGCCCACGGCGGAACGAGAACGGAGATACCCCTGGGCAAGTATCGGGAGATATAGCAAAATCAGTTGTGCCCTTTTGGGGACAGATAGCAAACTCTGAAAATATTAGGGGACTAGCAAGAGTACTGGAGAGAACAATCAACCGGACCACGGACATACTCTACAATATGACACTAGAACAAAAGGCAATTAGACTGGTAGCACTCCAAAATCGAATGGCATTAGATGTCATTTTGGCAG
The DNA here is from genome assembly GCF_040938575.1 of Ambystoma mexicanum. Taxonomy (NCBI): domain Eukaryota; kingdom Metazoa; phylum Chordata; class Amphibia; order Caudata; family Ambystomatidae; genus Ambystoma; species Ambystoma mexicanum. The sequence goes on from NC_090923.1 coordinate 838,784,958, forward strand.
AACGTGGTGGAGTATGCAAATTAGTGGGGTCCGCTTGTTGTGTTTTCGTACCAGATTCCTCGCCGACGATTTTCAAAGCAATACAGAACCTGCACATCCTTAGTTCTGAAGTGCATGTTCCTGTGGGAGATTGGAATATTAGCACCTGGTTCTGGGATTCTTTACGATCTCGGGGTTGGAAGGTGCTTTCTGTCATTCTGGTTATTTTGGGGATCCTGCTATTCCTTTGTTGCTGTTTTCAATGTCTACCTAGTATATGTGTAATGCTAGGGGGATGTTGTGCTCAAGCAGTGAGCACAGTAGGGCACAGAATGTATGCCCCAGATACAGCAGCTAAAGAGTTTGTGCTACAAGAGGTTCTGATAAACGACCTAATGGCTATAGACATTACAGATAATGATTCAGGATGTATGGACGATAATGTATGGAGTTATTTGCAAAAGTATTAGAAATGATATTAGCACTTGGCATAAGCCAAAAGGAGGGTCTGTCGGAATTGAAACAATATTATGCCTCCTATCGCAGCAATTGTATGTGTATTGGCCTACGCCAAGTTGTCTAAAACATCATATGCGAACAAACTCTGCGGCAAGGTCTTGACCTTAGAGAAAGCAATGTAAGTCGCCATCTTGGATTAAGCCGCCATTTTAGGTTCTCTTGTAATGTGGAAGTCAACCTGAACATCAAAATGGAGGCCGAATGACATTCTGAGTAAGATTCTGGCCGTTGTGACCTCCGCACACACGAATAATTAATATGCCTGCAGGCCACTTGTCGAGGTCGCGAACTGAGACCTTGTCCTATTGCTGACCTACGTGTAAATGTACAACTATATCAGCGAAACTAATCAAATTGCATAAATTATAGGATTGACCTGGCAAGGAAACCTTAGGCCCGATCCCAAGAATGGTTAACCCGCGAGAGGGTTGGCCAAGGGCTGGACAAATCATATAAAAGACCCAAGTATTCCAATGTACGGTCTCTCTTACTAATGCATCGAACCTTCGTTGAAGTTTGTTACGTTACTCTGAGAGACGAATAGCTATCCGTTTGTCAATTGACTTTGGTAACTGTTGTAGCTTTTAAATAAAGCACTTGTATGTTCTTTGTAACCTGTGTTGGTGTGTTTCTTTTGGGCTTCCCGGCCTCATATTATTTTTATGTTTCCACAATCCATCGTGTTACAGGCACTTCCAAGAGGCCAGAGACCACATTGCCTCTCATCATCTAAAGCACCATTGCCATGCACCATACACTGTTGCTCCCAGCATGTAAAGTACCATAGAAATGCTACTATCATCAATTGGTCCCAGCATGTAAACTACCATATCCAAGAGCCACTATTGGCCCTAGTGTCTAAACCAACATGTCCATCCCATAATCCACAACTGCCTTCAATCTTGTGAAGCATCATAACCAGTCTATTAACCAGAGAAGTGTTACTAGCACTTACAGCACAATAGCCATCGCACGAACCACAATGGCACCACAGTCGTAACCACTAACAAACCCAGCATGCAAAGCTCTACAGCAATTTACCCTTAATAGTTGCTCCTTGCGTGTAAAGCACCAGAGCCACCCCATCATCCACAGTCGCCTATAAGCATGTTGTCATAATAGCCATTCTGGAGACTGGTCACAATGTGTGAAGTACCCTGGCCATCTCTACAAAGCACTAATGATCACAGGATTGAAAGGACATGAGCCATTGCCCTCTCCACCATTGCCCCCAAAATGTCATAAGAATTAAAGAAACCTCAATTGCTTGCAGTGTGAATAGAATCATAGCGACTCAAGTAGCCGCAATTGCTCAGGGCATTTAAATGCTGAGCTCTATGCAAGTCTATGCAAATAAGACGAGCATAGTCGCCCTTAGCACTTAAGGGGTAGCGCCACGGCCATGTAAGCAACCAGTATTGCTTTTACTGTCTCCAACATAAGAGCAAATAGCCATGTCAGTCATCTCCACTACCCTTCAACATTTCATGGTTTAACTTTATTGTAGCCTTTCCAAGTTAAATATTGCATGGAGTTTTATTGCACTGCCTAAGGCAAAACAGTATTTTTGATTTATAACATATATCGTCATGCAGCATTTGTACAGTGTCTAGCTTTCTTCACGTGCAAACATTATTTACATTTGAGTATTCAAGCAAGATATGTTATCATCAGCATTCTGCTACATATGTTCTAGAGTTTCTTGCTCAAATAGAAATGTATTTCAATTGGAATGTTAGATCCTGTGGAAAGAGGTCGCGTGCACTATTGGGAGAGGAGTGTAAAGAGGAGGGGGTTCTCATACACACGCACGCGGGCACGCGTACGTTTAATCGCAAATATTCCTAGCGGGTACAGCATGGCCAGCAATGCATAGTTCCCTCACTTCAGCAGTGCAGGGGCAGAATCCATGCAGCTTCCCCCAAACAGGGAGAGCAGGAGGAGCTTGCAAGCTTTCTTCAGATATGCAGAACAGGTGCAGCAGGGTTCTCTTCTAAATAGAATTATTTGGGGTTTTGTGTGCCAACCTTCTTAGGTCCTGCGCCCAAACATCAAGTTATAATTGCTGTGGTGTCGCAAAGGTGTGAGGAAAGAAAGAGGCAAAGTCCACTACCTCTATTTAGGAAGAGCAGGCTCGTGTTTCCTCACACAAAGAAAGAATGCGCCACACTATGTTTAAAAGAAAACTTAATCTTCGTAATTTTTTATTTGTAACAACCAAAAGTTAAACCCTTTGGATAAAAGTTGAGCCCTTTGGATTACACGTGTTTCAGCACGAACTATGCCTTTTTCAAATCAGGACAAATTCAAATAGCCAGATCCAAATAGCTCAGATAGATGGTTTATTTTCCCATCTGCATAGCATGACATATTCGAAAATTAATGGGTTCATATCCCGTGACCGGATGAATACTTTTCAGGAGGGATTTGAACCCTGTAATTTTCGAATATGTCATGCTATGAAGATGGAAAAATAAACCATCAATCTCAGATATTTGAATCTGGTTCATTTGAATTTGCCCTGATTGGAAAAAGGCACAATTAGCGCTGAAACACGTGTAATCCAAAGGGCCCAACTTATATTCAAAGGGTTTAACTTTTGGTTGTTACAAATAAAAAATTACGAAGACTACGTTTTCTTTGAAACATAGTGTGGCGCATTCTTTCTTTGTGTGAGGAAACAATCCACTTCTCTTCTAAATAGGGCCAATTATGTGCAAGCATCTCCCACACACTGCAAGGGCCACTGCAGTGCAGTGCAGCCTTCCCAGAAATGCACAGAACAGGTACAGCACAAACAGCACTCCAATATTCCATCCGACATGCACTGAGGCAAGTGATGTAGCATACACGGCTCAAGTGGAGGGTACACGCTGGTGGACAGAGTCCCCCCACTTTTTTCAGAGGGTACCTTGATAAGCTAATTTCTGGTGGCACCACATTCAATTGGTATGTTAAAGAGGTCCCCACTTTTTTCGACTTGACCCCTGGTAGCATCTGGGAAAGGTGCACTCACGTGCACACAGTACGGACAGCTGCAGTGTACTTCCCTCTAACACGCAGCACAGGTGCAGGATAACCCCCTCCAAGTAGATGTCTCTGCAAAGAGAATGTACAGTTCAAGCAGCTGCATTACATGTGCCACTCAAATGCATGGCAGTGAGCGCTTAAATGCAAGTCTCCTCCAATTACCAAGTATGCATCAAACGCACTGCCAGCTTGGACTGATAAGAAAGCAGGAGTTGGCTCACCTTACAATGGAATGGGCATGTGACAATGACATCTACCAATCTGGGTAACCTTGGGGTGGGACACTGCTGGCAGAAACTGCAAGTAGCATCAGTTCTTTTCTGGGACAGGCGCCAACGAATCAGCCACACCTGTTGCGTCACAACTCCAGCGGGCCCCGGGATGACCCCAGCTCGCCTGCCTCGTCTATGCTCACAATGCTCCTAGATCTGTCTCCTTGCCCGTGATCCGTGATAACGTTTCCATTCAGGGCCTGGAAGCCCTAGGCGGCGCCGAGACTGCGTCTCTGAATGGACAAATGTGCGACTGGATGTTTCCTCTCCACAGTGTCTCTTCTGCAGTAGTGCTCCAATAGTCTCTCTGCTGCCAAAAGTCTGTGCGCGGCTCTACAGATTTCATAAAGGGGAAGGCTGGTTGTTGGTATAGTGTGGCAAGTCCCTGTCACGCTCTTGGGATAGGATGGAGCAGACCAGATGAACCCCCACATTGCTTCATTGGCCTTGTTCAGTCGACTAGTCTCCAGAATAAGTAAATTAACTTGTAAATGCCTATTAACATAAAATGACATCATTTATTTCCTTCCAACACCCTTGCCATTGAAGCCCTATTTTCCGTTACATGTTTCTGAAGCAAGGAAATTACTTTATATAAAAAGTGATTGATTGAGGGAGGACGTTGCCTGAGACTAGGTGTTGGTGCCTGGGTCTGGTAACTTGGCCATGGCAATCCCCTTAAATAAATCCCACGCCCCAGTCACGTGCACCACAGTGGAGGGGTTGACAAGCAGTAATCTGGGATGATGGTTCCAGGGAAGATTCACGGGGAGAGCAAAGTTTAAATCGAGCTGTGAGGGAGTGAAGGAGTGGGGGAGGGCGGATGCCGCTTCCGCAGCAAATCATATTTGAATGAGCGAATCATGCCACATCTACTACTGGTGGATACACAGAACAGAAAACCGGGGGCACGCACATGGTTTGTTTTAGTACACTATTTCAATTGCCAATTGTCCAGATCACGCCAAAAGCACACCACGAAATCTTGTTGGTTTCACGATGACAACTGTTAAATAGGCTGATCCTCTAAGAAAAAACAGGTATATGCTGATCCTCTAACATAAATAGATCCGTAATGTTGGTCTCCAGAGCTTTCTTGATCATTACAGGGCCGACTCTTCAGTGGCTCCTGACATGTAGGTCGGCTTCCTCCTAATTTCCTCCATGTTTGGACTCAGAACCCTTAGCTCTACCTTTTTTCAGTTTATTTGGATGAACTTCAATCTAGGAGTAGGCAGCCTGTTCATCTAAGTGGAAATTTGGTATGTACTTCTGCTTTCCTGCTCCTTTCATGAAGTGCCCCAGTGGGCAATGCCTAGTTCTTGTAATCAGACATGTCTCTATCTAGGTTTTTACGACCCTCTTACATTTTGACTAATAATTAGAGGAAATGTCATCATGGGTAGCATTGCATGTCATTTCATCACATCAAAGGGACCAGTCATGAGTTGAAGGCTATTAAATCCTTCTCTAAGAGCATGAGGTCATAGAGTCATCAATCAAGGTTGACAGGCCCGTCAGGGGCCCATCTGGTTCCAAATGTGGCGCGAGAAAGGCTCATAGACATTCACTTATATAGCGACCCTAGCAACGACCCTAGCAACGCTCCCAGTCCTAAATCGGCCCCTACATATGCGTTTGACTGAGAGGGCGGCCTTCCTCTTCCAGATGTGGACCTGCAGGAACAGTGCATTGTTTGGGCTTCAGATCACGAGTTTCTGGCCAGGAGGATCTTCCATTCCGATGCCCACTCGCTTCCCTGGCAATAAGAGTGGCGTATCCAGTTATAATTTTGAAAAAAAAGTTTCTAAACACAAAACTTTTGAATACAGTTTTGAGAAAAAAAAATTTCGAATGCATTTTTTTTAAGGTTTCGTTTAGTTTCGCATAGTAAAATAAGTGTTTTTTTTTTAAAAAAAACGGGGATTTGGGAGGGGACCTTGACCATTAAAAAAAAAATGCATTCACTATTTTTTTTCGATGCTTTGTTGTCAAAACTTTCGTATTTCGAAACTTTGTCGAAAAAGTCACTATAAACCAATAAGTGGTATTGCTGCAGGACCTTCACACCTGGGTAGATTTGCTACAAACACAATTTCCCTCATCCCCAAAGTCTAAGATATAACACCGTTGGCCTTTTCCCTTTGGCACACAGGCAAACACACACTAAAAACATGTGTTAACGTTGCATGTGCTTTTCTCTACCTCGCGAGCCACCACATGATGTCATTTGGTACACACACAGAAAATATATGTTTCTGTTTTCTTTTGCTTGTTTCTGCTCCTGGCGAATATCCCACGTTGTTCACATCGTTACTAACTAGATCAGCGCTTACATGTGTGGTCCTTGTGGGCACCCTTTCTTGTACGGAAAGGCTCTGCCATCTCTAAATTGTTATTCTAAGTTATTTCTGACATCATTGTCCTCCAAATAAATACAAATACAACATACAGAAATACAAATACAAACTCAAAGCATTGCGTACCATATGCCTGGAAACAGGCTTTAAAAGGAAACTTTGGCACTAACACTCGTTTAATTTTGATCACACCAAAATAGCTTAATTTCCCGCAAAGCACAGCTGCAAAGGAGTACACAGATTCCACAGAGATCCTGATAATTGGGCCAGTTAAACGTCCCTTAAACCAAACGCGCGAATATCAGACGCCAAAGGAACACACCAAAACAATGATTTGCAGCAATAGGGGGGCAATCGGCTTTCTTCTGCGTGAGTCTTTTCCGTCTGCTGGTGCGTGGGGGTGCCGTCAATCGATTCCGAAACTACACCAAAACATGCTAGACAATTCAGCACATTTAGGGATTGTCAACATTGATGCCTGAGCTGTTGTATCATTGTCAGAAACAGCCCCTCCCCAACACATGCGCAGTCACCAACTCATACCATTCTTGCAGAAGCTCGTACACCTGACCCACAGTCACGTTCCGCGCACACGACTACAAGGCCTCGGTCTTTAAAACACATCCACCCGCCTCTCTCTGTCCTCTGTTCGCTACAAAAGTAAGAGGTTTCCACACAGACTGACCCGCAGATCCAGGGGAGGGTTTGGACGACTATCAGAAATATAATTCTGAACTCTAAAATTACTTTTTAACATACCGTTTCTATTTTTGTATGGGCTGAAGCAGTGTTTAAAAACCAAGCTCATAATTTCGCTTCCCTCGCCGTTCTGCAGGGCGGCGCTTTACGGAGGATTATGGACAGGAAGTTGAGTCATGTTGTGGTTTGAGTCATAAAGGCACGGGACGGTGTTCGGGGGAAGGAGGGTAAGGGGGGATTTCTTCTTTGACTCACAAAAAAACCCCTTTTTTCAGCGGTGCACCATTACCCGTGGCCGCTGTGAAAGAAAAGGGGCAGATCCGGTCGCAACCCTTCTGTCGAGTGCACACACTCTCTCACTCACACGCGCACGCAATTCTGATTGCATCATGCTATTTCAAGAGCATGTACTTCTGCAAAAGATAAAGGACCATGTTTGGCATGACGTTAGCGGGGAAAAAGGATTCATCGAGAAGGATTTCGTCAGGCATCTGTTCAAGGCCTCGTGACATGTTCGACTTTTGCCGCAGTCTCCCCTGTTGCGCCTAGCCCTCTCTATACCCCAAACTATGGTTGATTTACCCTTGACCTGCATTTCGATGCCACACACTACTGGCGCAGCCTCACCACCGGTTCCAGAGCAGTAAGGGAATGCTAAGCTGCTGCTGCTGCCTAGCATGCCACCAGCTGGGAGCTACTGTGGGAGTAAGGGGTGCCAAACTGGTCCTATGAGTAGCAAATCTGCCCCTGTTAAAAGGGAAAGTGATACCAAATTGTCACTTTACCAGAGACATTGGTCCTCATTACGAGTGTGGCGGTCCAGAAATAAGGGTGCCGGTCGCACCATACCTGCACCCTTTCCAGACCACCACACTCCCGATTCTGCATGCAGAGTTGTTACACCCGGCAGGTCTGACATGCTGGGTGTAACGGCACCCGCCCGCAGAGATTTCACGGAAGCACCGGCACCGTTAGCAGCGGTGCCAGTGCTTCTGTGTCCTCATTGCCATGGAGTTGGACTCCATGGGAATGGGGACTATTATTTTCCGGCACCTGACTTCCCGATCCACTGGGCCTTGTAATGTCCCAGTCAGGCGTCGGATTTGGTGTTACCGGCGTGTTACTGCCATCCTCGTTATGAGGCCCATTAAAAAAATGATGTTATGGGCCCCCTTGCCTACAGGTGGGAAAACCAGTCGGAGTCACATCTGGGGTGCATAGGTTAAAATGAAGAGATTCATTAATAATGAAGGGAGGGGGCGAGTAGCTGCATATTATCATGGCAGCGGTTTTGGCCTCTGCACATAACAAAGAAAGGCGGCAGGCGGGTAGCTGAAACACTAAATGTCCACCTATAAAGCTCTCTTTGTCAGCAAGACGCTGATGCAATCGAAACCCGAGTGAAATGGCAACAAGGTGAAAAGTACAATGCTGGATACTGCAAGGCCAGAGGGAGGTGACGGCCTGATAGCGCCAGGAAAGGGAGCCTTTGATGGTATGCTGGAAAGCGCGCATTTAATGTACGGAATTAAAGAAATGTTTTGCTTTGTGATAAGACTGCCAACATGGGGTCCGCACCTTGGGCCCCCCCAAGGTTCGAGGCTCAGGTCAACCGAAAAAATGAAAGTCGCTGCTCCCATCCCGTGACATTATATATCCTTGCATCAGTCCTGCCAGCAATGCCTGCACTAGTCACCAGTAAGATGCAGAATACGTCACAGATCAGACTCCTATATACCAGCGTTTTGGGGTACGTATAGGTGGGGTGAGAAAAGGAAGCAGGGAAACTAATGTGAGCTGTTTTTCTCTGATGGGTGATAGAGATATTCAAAACCCCACTGAAAAAGTCTCAAGAAGGAAGAGTAGTCAGTAGCAGAACAGCACGCGAGTCCTGAACAGATCCATGGAAACCGGAGAACAAGCTGGAGCAAATTCAAAAGGTAGTTCCAGATGCAGTGAACAGCCTTGGGTAAGAGCCCAACCAGGCAAAAAAAGCAGGGTGCAATCCCAGTCGAGGCCAGAGGGCGGCTACTAGATTGCAAAGTGAGTCAGGCAGGAACTATGCAAAGAGTGCAAGTACCAGGCATTCGTGGCGCATAGTGCATGCGTAAGAGGAACGATATAGTGCTGATCTGGCAAGTTTTGTGTTTGTCCCAGAAATAAAGTGTAGGGTGGTTGCTCCTGCTTTATTACGTTATGTTATGGGACATGGGGTTTTTATAGCCCAACTCTGTCAGTTCCACACCCTCTCTCACTCACACTTTCTTTTCATCTCTCTTCCCAGTAGCTACATTGTATACTCAGTGAGCAATAGGCATCATGGAATGGCAGACTAGCGTTGGGGACTTCCTGGGCACTCTACTAATTACCCTAATTGCAATGCGCGAGGTTCTGGGAAGCATGCGAGCAAGAGCTGCCCTGGACATGTAAAATGAATGGAAGCACCCATTTGACAAGATGTGTTGCGCAAACCCCTTTCAGTCGCTTCTGGCACCGTTTTTGACAATAGCCCCTTCCACCTCCGCCATGACCACAAGAACCGTGAAGGACAGAATCCCACAACCCAAAGACATGGAGTGGTATCATCATGCCAGTGGGTTAAGGATTTCCCGGAAGCAATACATTCAAACAAACAACAGGAGCCAAGAGACAGGCAAGACACGGCTGAAGCTCTGCCCCTCTCGCGATACTTCTTTGAATGAAGAGGCACAGAACCCTTTTGCCACCAGAAGGCTAATTAATATTTAATAGGTGATGCTTCTGAATTTATTGGCAATGGTACCCTAATTATGAAGACAAGTGGTATCTTGTTAGTGGTGCCATCAGTTTCAGATTACCTTAAACATTGGGCCCCACTGCACATCAATGCTAGACCTCTGCAAGAATTATAGACAGAGAGAGAGAGATTGGGAGAATTTACGAGAACTAGTCGTTAACTGAGAGGAAAAGATGATGTGTGAAGCTGCATGTCTCTCACCACCTCATGTGAGCTTTAACGTTGGACCTATATCCCGCATGATAGGTTAAGGAACCGGTATAGTTTAGCCACTCGCTTGCTGAGAAAAGAACCGATAGCGGTGGGTTCTGCTGGGGCCTGCCAGATCCCCTATCATGCCTCCGCCAAACTAAGAATCTGCACGTAGTCTCACCTATGTGCTGGTGGAACGCTGTTAGTGGTACTGATCCTCTGTGGAGCATTTATCTGTCATTGATAAGGCTTTGCAGCACTTTGACCAGCCGGGGTGACAGACACATTGTGCAAATTGGTGCTAGAATTCTTGCATCGAACCTCTGGTGGTGAATTTGAAATGGGTGCAAGCAGAAGGACAGAGACAGCTCCTGAACCAGAAATCTGTATCGAGAATAAGCCTGGTCTAGGCTAAATGTAACTATATGGGTGTTGGTTAATGGGTTGCACAAGGAACACGGCATGGGTCACAGCCTTGGAGGATTCACAGGTGCAAAGAAGACAGTCATTAGGAGATAAGAGTGGCAGAGCTGCTCCCAGGCATAGGGTGTAGCAAGGCGCGTGGAAGCGAGAAGTACACATTGTTCATGGAGCATCGAAGAGAGACAAGAAACATTTCTCAGTTGCAGTGGATCCATCAGCTGTTAACACCAGTGGGTAGCTGAACCCCATGAGTTCCATCTGGGGGATGAGGTTCATTCCATGAGTTACTGCCCTCTCTGTTGCAGATTCATTTTGTGGTGCTCAGATGCATAGACTGGTCTGGCTGGCAAGTGCCAGACCTGACAGTGCCTGCTTCTCGGAATGCACCACAATTAAAGGATTAACTAGGCAGGGTGGGGTGGTGAGGCGACAGTGAGGCCTGCTTGGTCTCTTTTAGAAATGAGAAGGGGCAGGCAGGTGATAGAGGGGTTGCACACACATTCTGCAGGACAAGCATGTGATGCAGGAACTACATGCAAAAGAACTGCGATTTTAAGATGCAACACAAAGTTGGGGCCCTTACGACTGCAATCAGCTCATATCTAGAGTCCGGGGCAAAGCCCAGAGCAGGTGTCTGCAACCTTTCGCTCTCCAGATGTTTTGTACTTGAACTCCAATTATTTGTAAGCTGCATAGTCGATGGTGAGGGATCATGGGAGCCATAGTCTGAAGACCCATTTGTGGTTTCTAGATAAATTCCCCCAAAAATGCTATGCATAAGTCAGCATCACATTGTGCAATGCAGTGTCCGCCTTGTTTGTGGGGAAGCGGCCTGGAAGGAAGCCGGAAGAGGCTGCAATGGCCGCTAGAGATAAGGGTTGGGGGTCGGGAATTGTGGCAGCAGAAAGGGAGTGGGAAGGGCCCAAATGGACAGGGAGAGGGAGGAGGCAAAAGACCAAACCTTGACAGGGTGGCCTTCGGGGCTACCTTCTGCAACGTCAGCCTTTTGTTTGCAGGGTTCAGACCTGAAACCCTAAACAAATCCGGAGAGACACAGAATTGCAGATCCCCGGCCTAAGGATATAACAGACAGCAATTCCTACTACGACCAGGATTCGGGAATACTATTGGCAAGCCAGAAAAAAAAATGTTTACTTTGATTTTGTTACATCTGATCTTGAAACTGGTGAGTGAAACTAAAACTTCACACAGTCAGAGGGTTCTTTTAATGATGACCCCCACCTTTCAACTCTTACTTTGAAAACTGTGAACTAGCACAGTGATTTATGGACTCAACTTTTTGTAGTTGGAAAACAGAGCAAAGGTCCTAGAAATAAATGCTCTACAAGCCATCCCTGGAGCGGTTCTCAAAGCAGACTTGGATCTTGACAATTAGGTCTCCACTCCCACATGCTCTAAGTGTAGGGCGTTCACTCTCATACTGCCCAGCGCATGAGAGCGCAAGGGAGAGGAAGGGTTGCTTTGATCCCATTCACTTTCATTGAAGTCAAGTACATTTTAAGTGGCGAAAGTTCAAGAGTTTTGTGAAATTTAAACATTTTGAGCTGAAAATTACGGCGTTCCACTCCAACATAGGGAGAATGGATTAGTACGTGCCCAGGTGCCAAGGCTGATGTTACAATAAAGTGGTCCTTGGAAGTTGCCTATGATGCCAATAACAGGACAACATTGAGGATGCCATTTCGGCTATAAAACAAAAACATCGGGGCTACTGTTGGGGGGTGAGCATCAAAATGGCACTTTGCCTGGTGGGCATAAAACCTTGAATCAGTCCTGATAAGTGCACACATGATTAAAATACACCGAAGTTGTGAGAGTCCAAAAAGTCAGAAAAGAAAGAGACGCATATGTTTTTGCCCCTACCTTTGAGCAGGGAAGAATTTTCAATAGTATGCTGCTATCTATCAATATAACAGAGCATACTGCAAGGGGTTTATAATAGAGCTTGGCAAGGGGTGTGGGAGTCCCTCTACTGAGAACGAACATGGGTCAAATACCCTGTTCTATGCATTTCTTCCACTAAGTAGGGTCTACAACCACGTTTTAGCTCACTGCACCTTTCACAGAGGAGGAAAACCATTTGCATATCAGTCTTTGTCCCACCCACAAGGGCAGTCCAGCACGACATGCTAGGCAATTCTCCTCTGAACAAGAGTACCATCAGCAACCCCAGAGACATGTTTCAGCTTCCTCAATGAGGTAAAGCTGAGCCTCTCTAAGGCACAGTGAGCAAGCGGTTCATGTCTCGATTACCCTTGGTTACTTAGGGTGAAACCCCAAGTTTTACAAAATTGAAAAGGGGTGTGGAAGCCCCTCAACTGAGAATGTACATGGGTCAAATACCCTGTTCTATGACATTTCTTCCACTCAGGAGGGTCTACAACTAAGTCTTACCTCGCTGCACCCTTCGCAGATGCGAAATACCCATTTGCATATCAGTCTTTGTCCCACGCACAAAGGCAGTCCAGCACCGAAATGGTAGGCAGTTCTCCTCTGAACAAGAGTGCCATCAACAACCCCAGACATATGTTTCAGCCTTGTTAGGCCTCCTCAGTGAGGTGAATCTGGACCTCTCTAAGGCACTGTGAGCAAGCGGTCCACGTCTGGATTACCCTTGGTTACTTAGGGTGAAAACCCAAGTTTTCATTGGAGGTTTGGGCCCCTGTATCAGTTGGAAAACGTTCCTGTTCTGCCGCTTGATCCTCAACAATCTGCAGTTCAAAACCAAAAAACAACAGCTCATCTTTTGCATCTAACGTAGTCGTTACTAGCGCTCTTGATTTAATGTGCAAGGTGACCCAGTCGGACCGGTCTTCTGACATGTATTCAACAACAGCTATGTCATCAGATCTTAGTGAGCGTAGTGTTGGAATACTGTTTAATTAATCCAATATATTGCCTCTATTCAGATTGACATCTCTTTGTTCACTTAAGATGTTTCCAATTTGAATTCTCCATAAACCACTTCCTTGCCTGTTTGTTTTTTGGCCACAGTCATTAATTTGTCTTTCGTTTTTTAGCCGTTGTGCCATAGTTTGTTTCGGATTTAACTTCACAATGGAGTCAATTATTTTATGAGGTACTTTGGTAGAAGGCTGTCCAGCCTCGACATCTCTTGCATTAGTTCGTGGATCGAGCATGTATCCCGCCTTCTGCATTTTTGAGAGCGCACCACTTTGTGCCAGTAGACTATTTGGCTTGCTTGGCATTGATGGACAGATGTTACTTTGGTGGCCGGGAAGATGCTCTGTATCACAAATTGAGGCGGTAGAAACATCATCATCGTCTTCAATTGAGTAGGTTGAGAATTCACATAGCTCAGTTGAAACATCAGAGTATGAGTCCTCATCAGCATCAGAAGTATCTCTTGCTCTTTTAGCACATTTGGATAGTCTGGTATTTTGATCAGCGTCATTTGCAATTTTTTGGGTTTTCGAAATGTCCTTTACAGCACATACAAATATATTTGTTCGTGGAGGTGTTGTCAGATTCCTAATGATTTTTTTTGCATCATTTGTTCGGCCTCTCTTTGCGACCGCTCTCTGGTTTTGACATTTTGTAGGGGCGATCTTGCCATCAGTTTTTTGTTGTTTATTTTTCCCTGTTGCATGCTGAGATTTTCCAGCACTTTTAAAGATCCCAAATGGATTTTTTGTCAAATTTCCAGAATTGGGATCAACTTTGCTTTGTGCCGCCGCTCTGAACCCATTTAGACTAATGTCAGGTTTCGCAGGAGCTGATGGAATTTTATTGCTGCAAGTTGAGTCAGTGGACGCAATTTGTGGCATGCTTTCACTTATCTGAATAGGCATGGGGACCATTAACGTTTTTTTCCTTGGTGGCACATTGTATGGTAAAGTGTTCGTTGGAATTAGGAGCACATCAGTGTGTGAAGCAGGACTTCTTGGCACAAGGTCAATAGTAGTTTCTGTACCACTTCCTGGATGTGTAGTAGATTCTACTTGACTCTCTGGGTTTTGTCCCAGAGTTTTTTCCAGTATTTAAGGACATTCCAAACTCATCTCCCAGCGAGCACCTCGTTGTCGTTACGTTGTGGCACATCCATTTTGTGCATTCTAACACTGTCTCAATCATGGCATCTTTGTCTCCCGTCACATCACGAGCAACATCTGCCAAACGGGATTGCCATCTTAGAGAGGTTTCAGCTTCATGGTCAAGTCTTTGCACAATATTTTGCGAAAAAACATCCAGAGAGAGAAGCTTGTTGTGCAATCTTGATAACATGGACATTTGATCACGTACTGCATCATTTAGTGATTCGTATAGTTTCATGAAAGGCAGAAGGGCGATGAAGGTGGAAGCAAGAACATTATTATGTATTTGGATGCCAGCTGCTGTTGACAAGGAGCCTTTGGCATGTTGCTCATGTTCTACACCCGCTGAAATGGCTTTACCAGCAATGCCAATTGAAGTATTTTCCTTTGAGGGCCCCGAGTATCTTGGATTCACGTCAGATACCCTCTTCTCCATCCACTTTGTAGCTGAGCTATCCGCGCCACATACATTTTGCATCTGTCCATGTTTAGTAGAATATTTAGTAGTGTAGCTGTCATTTAGACGATCCTGTATTGCTAGAAAGACGTCTTTTAGCCTTTCAGTGAGGCGAGCCTCTCGTGCTGTAATTGTGACCGTTTCTGCTTCCAAGGTATGACACCTTTGTGGGATTTCAGTTAGATGGTCTGCCAGAGTATGACAGCCAACACTTTGCGGTATATCTTCCGCTTCGGGTTCCTCTCTTTCATCAACAATGCCACACATCATATCTCCCCCATCTACTTTCTTAGATGAAGGTCCATTTGCTGAAATATTTACTTGTGTTGAGATCTGTGTGCAGTTTTCGTTGTTAATACTTGAAGTCTTGGTATCAGATAATAGCACAGGCGCTGCAGCAAGGTGGTTCCACTCCTGTGACGGAGACTGCAGACTATGTCCTTGCCTGTCTCCTGGGACACCAGCATGACAACAATCAACCACCAAGGTTGACGCGACGAGCAGACCTTTATCAGGATAACCTTCAGATGGTAACTTTATCGCCATGAGATCCAAGTCGGTAATCTCAAATGGCGATTCTTGAGCAAAGTCGTTAGCATCAGTGTAAACAGAGGGGGAGGGAAGCAATGGACCCACCGACTCGTTATAGTCATTATGTGGATGAAACGGGTGACTCGATGCCACAGCCAATACCCGTCTACTATTTTTATCATTTTGTACAGATGGGGCAAGTCATTCACTATTCCTGATGATAGAATAGCTAAAGAAGGAACCAAGTGTCTGAGTGTATGCATGTATCAGCGCATGTTTCAACAGCTGGGTCTCCAGATTTATTACATGCAGACAGGCTTACCTCCAAAGACACCCAATTCACATTCACAGGCTTCTGTCGAAATAGCAGGAATTTTTGGTGAGTCTGAGGACCCTGCAGCGAAGAGCTCACCGCCCCCACAGCCCCCGACCCTCCCGCCACCAGCGACACCCGGGTCATAATTGTAACAAGAGGTCAGGCAGTCTGAGCGGGCTGGCACGGACTGGTGCTGACTGAACTCGTCACCGAACTCCGCGCTGCGCTCCACGCCCCGACACAGCTTTTGAAGGGCAATTCAAAAATTAAAGGGACAGTATCCACATAGATTGTTGCTGCAGCTCCTCACAGAGTGTGTCTCCAAACAAAGTTCTGTGCTGACTGAACTCGTCACCGAACTCCGCAAATATGTCTCTGGTGGCATAGTGGGTGATGGGGGAGACCTCCCTGGAGGGTTTTATTCAATAAATACAAATTCCCTTGTGGCCTATCGGGGCCTTTATTTGCACGGGCTCCAGCAGACATGTTTGTCAGAGCTGCCCGGTGTTGGGGTTGTCACGGAACCCCCTGGTGTTGCATAAAACATTGCTGCCTCCTCCAGCGGCTGTTTTCTTTCCATGTTTGTGGCACCCCTTGTATTGATGTAAACCACTGCCATGCAGTCTCCAGAATCTCTTTGCACTGTCGCTCTGCTCCGGCTGCAGCTGGATCCTTACTAGCCCTGCCGCCTACATTCTTCAGGGAAGGCAGTGTGGCAGAGGATCTGCCCTCACTCAAGCATTGGTTGTGGTGTTTGGGGAGGGATGGGCTTCCTCCCCCCTCTTGACAGGACCTGAAAGCAAACCCTGTTACAGTGGCCAGGTTATAGCCACAAGCCCACCTGGAGCGAGAACATGTTTTAGGTGGCTTCCCATCTTGATTTCTTTCTTGTAGGACCACTAAAACAGCAGTGATTGAAATCAAAGATCATTTACTTAGCATCATGGATCAGAGCTCCGCACGGCTGCTAATGTGTTTGGACCTGTCCGCCTCGTTCGACACCCTGGCCCTCTCAATACTTATGCCACGACTTAAAGAGGTGCCCTAATGCCAAGACTAATAACACTAGGGGTACTGAGCATGCTATGAATACCAGGACGAACTCATGTATATGCAACACAACAGTCTTCATAGAGCATTGTGTAATGTAATGATTAAACATAAACTAATATCATCAGTTGACTTTATTCCAACTGGGAGAAGGGTGAGGCAGGGGTGCATTATTGCCCTCTGCCTCTTCAATCTCTATTTAGCTGACTTATCAGAAGCATTAGACCATCAATCGTTGGCTAGTCCAAAGATTGGTTCTCAATCGGTAAATTTGATAGCCTGTGCAGACAACATAGTCCTTTTGGACTATACCCCAATCGGCCCACAGTGTCTTTTGAGTGCTTTCGGTAATTATGTCTCTATAAATGATCTCCAAGTAAATCCAGCTAAATCCAACATTGTTACTTTTAATAGGCCCCTAAAGTCTTCTCCAAACTTTAAGTGGACATTATTGGAACAATCGGTTCCTTTGGCAAAAGAAGTCACTTACCTGGGCGTCAAGCTGAGTTCTTTTTGAACACTTGCTCAGTTTGAACTTGATTTAGAGGGCACATTGGTTCAGTTGATATGCCAAATGAAAAATCTGAGCAATACCTACTGTAAGTTTTCAATATCTCCCCTGGTTACATTTTATAAATCGAAGGTCATTCCATCATTACTCTATGGATTGGACATAAAATCTCAAACCAAAGCATTGAACTGGTCCAGAATAGAAGAGATGATTTGGAGGAAGGTTCTGAGTCTTCCTCAGAGCCTCCCAATGGTAAGCCTGAGGTACAAATTAGGGTTACAATCTCTACAGATGTATATGGACTGGAAAATGATCTTGTTATACAGATGTATAGTGGTACCCCAGGCTGATTATTTGTATGAAGACATACCTTCCTTGCTAAAACGGGGATCCAGCCCCGTTCTGGTTCAGTTGGAAAAATATGTAAATAAAGGGATTGAGTGATGAATGATCTAATTATAAACCCAGTGGGCGTTAAGACGGCTCTGGCACAAATGAACTGTATTCAAACAATAACACACATGCGCAGTTTGGCAATTTCAACATCTTTGTCACCATATGACAAACCGAGAGGTTTTTTTGCCAAATTATTTGACACGGTTTTCAAATTCAAGATTGAGGGCAGAATGTTTAGGTTTCCGCTTAAATTTGATCTGCACGGGTGAAATTCAGTCGATTCATGAGAAGTCCTTGAGTGGAGCCAATTTTTATTCTCTATGGGCCTCATCATGAGTTGGACTTTAGCACTTAAATGCTGCGGTAACGCTATTACTGGCACATTTAAGGGTTGGCCCAATCATGAGTCTGCCAGTAAGTGGGAGTTTTACCTCCAGCTTTTTGCGGTATTACCGCTGGGATACCACCAGACTCCTCTTGAGGCCCTATGTGTGAGATCATAACGCAGTCCCTAAAGCATATAATGATCGATTGTTGGGCTACTGCGGAGTTGAGAGGCCACTTACTTGGTCGATTTGTAAATAGATTGGACTGGTGGTCTTCGGATTCTTTTTGGGAAAGACTGAGAGCAGGTCGCAAAGTATGTCTCACCATTGAAGTATTGAAAGTACTCCAAATGTTAGGTTTTATAAGAAAATAATTAATTTAGTTCTTCTTTTCTTATTGTACAATTGAATGTTTAATTTACTGAAGTTTAAATTCATGATGTTTTATGTAATGTATATGTGAAAAGTTGTATCTTCTACTATACCACAATAAAACAAATATAAAATAATATAATTATTCAAAGTCTGGGGAAAACATCCCTCGGATTGGTCCAATGCGAGTCCACAATCGGATGTAACACCAGTGTCTTTATTCATACATTCAAAAACATAAACAATAAATGCAACATTCTTAATAACAACATCATAGAAGTAAAACACACACTCATGGGTTAATACAAAATATCGGCCTGGTGTTATTAGTCTTGACATTAGGACACTTCTTTCAGCTGTGGAATAAGTACAGAGTGGGCCAGGCCTACCCCATCATCCACTATGCCACCAGGGACATATTATTTATCTTAAAAAGGTACACGAAGGACTGAATCCCGTCACGGTCCATGTTGACAGCATGGTCATGAAAGGGGGCAGGGCAAGCCCTTATGAAGCCTCCTAAAACCCCTCTCCAGTTACACCCCCTCAAGGAAGGCAAATGGCCAATCCTAGGATGTAGTGGGGTATATAAGTAAGTGTGTGAATTCTTGAGTGTGGGTTAGTTGTGTGAGGCGATGGAGGACGACATCCAAGAGACCAGGGGAGGAGAGAGCGAAAGGAGTGTGGAGGCTATTATAAGGAGCGGGTCAGTGGAGAGTTTGTGTGTGAGAGTGGAGCATGTGAGGAGGAGAGGTAGAGTAGGAATAGCAGAGTGGTAGTAGCAGCAGAGGTAGTAGTAGTAAGTAGTAGAGAGAGTAACGGTGTAGCGACTGAGAGAAACAGGCCATAGAGTGGTAGCTGGTAGTAGAGGGTGATAGCGTGCACTAGTGTGTAGAAAGATAACTAGATTGACAGTGGTAGTAGTAGGAGGTAAAGGAAGCAAAGGGATCATGTTAGTAATAGAGCAAAAGCAGTAGTAGGGCAAGAGTAATAGGAGTGACAGGGTTTAGGAGCATAGGGGAAGCTAGTGGTAAGAGTAGAGAGAGAGAAAATAACAGAAGAAAAGCAGCAGGCAAGGAAGTGGAGTGGGAGGAAAGGAACAACTGAGGTAGCGACAGTAAGACGTGATAGAGTTGAGAAGTGAGAGGAGTAGCCAGATCAAAGGGTTGCGATGGAAAGGTGCCGTGAGAGATTGGAGGGACCTAGTACGGTGGGAGGAGAACATCTGCAGAGACTAAAATAAGTGAAGGGTCAGACACGAGTGGGCGGTGAGAAATGTAAGAAATCCACTGGGCAAAAGAAGGCACTATCCTTAACTCCCTAAGACTACTAAGCGGGATAGATCAGGGAAAGCTAGAGATAGTTAGCTCACGCCTTGGGGAAGTCATACTTAGCCCCAGAAAGAGCAAAATACACTGATCGATAGTACTAACACCTGTTAAGGATACGTGCGTTAAGGAGGAAGGTAATGGCTGGGGTAAATGAGAGACGGAGAGGCGGCCCTAGCGCCAATTCCCCCAAGAACCCGCTTAGCCATGAGAACTACCCAAGAACCCATGGCCCAAGCTATTTGTAAATTCCAATAAACACCATTTGACATACTACCAGAGTCAGCGTGGTTATTTGTGGTGGGGCGCCCAGTTGCACCACCTTATTAAGGATTTGCAACAAAAAGGGAGCGTTGGAGATAGGTGTGCAATTTTGGGGTTCCTTAAGGTTTACACAAACTTTCATTAAAAAGGGTGTTATTCAGGTCTTCTTCAGATAAATTAGAATATGTTCCTCTAAGAATGTTCGCTTCACAAATTCAGTGATTATTGGGGCACGATCTGTAATACAATGCGTAAAAACAATAGAGGGCCAGGGAACTCCTGGGCAAGTAGTAGGATTCAAAGGGCTCACAGTTTTTGGTGTTTGAACTGGAGACAACAGTGAAAAGTTAAATGTCTGGGTAGGACACATTTTGGTTGTTGGTCTATGTGCAGATGATTCAGATTATACTTCTTATTTCTAATATTACAGGGGTTGGAGAAAAAAGTGTTAACAAGTAAATTGCATCATTTGGGTGAGCAAGTTATAGATTTTCTTTTTTCGAACTAGGAGAGCCAAATTGGGCCAATATTTGAATGATCTTCTTAAGATCCAGGCTCACTGCTACCTGCTTCAATTTGTTTCATGAAGTATGAACCTTTTTGCTTCGGTAATAGCTTGTTCATATTGTAAATGTAACTGTTTAAGTAATGAATTGTTCCCTGTAGAAGGTGCCTTCCTCATCCTCTTTCAACCCTTCTTTAATTTTCTTTTTATTTCTTTCCATTTGCCATTGAACCAACTATTATGTTTATGACTTACAATAATATTCCTAGGAAATGAAAGAGCAATGCTACCAACAAAGGATGTAAATTAGAGATGAATATATTGGACTAAGTCATCCAGGTATTGATACTGGTTGATGGTCTCAAAGGTTTGTTGTATAGGGATGGAAACATTTGTCTTAGTCAAGTGACGAGGGTCCTGTCTCCGGATGATTTGTTTTTGAACTCTAATTGGAGGATTGGGTGTAAGAAGGTAAAACAACTATATGATGGCCAATCCATTGTTGTGGGTATTGGATAATGTTGCAAATGTCAATGTTTCCATGTACATCACAGTTTGGCAACCAGCCTTTTAAATGAGAGGGTGGAGAGAAAGCTTGGGAGTAATCTAAAGTGTATAGTGTTGACCATAGATGGATCTGCGGAATTGGCTGGGTCCTTGCAGCCCAAATTACAATCTAACATTACCATTAAGTAACATCAAAGTTTGCATAGTGGGAAGGATAAATGGTAAAAATAGATGATTTTGTAAGTGATATTAAGCGAACATTAAGGTCTGATTCTTCTTGAGTAATTAATGATGAAATAAAAATAATGGCAGCCCCCCTTCCATTTTCGAATTAATATTAAGGATAGAGTATTCTTGAGGGACTGTTAGGAAATTTGCCAGCTCAGAGTAGGCATGTGACCAGGTTATCGTAAAAAATATCAAACTGTAAATTGCTTACAAGAGCGGCAATTTCAACAGCATGGCAAGAAAGAGAACTGAAGTTCTTTAGAAGGGTAATGGACGTGTAGGGTTTTGAATTATTTCCAACGGCTGGGCTGCATCGAGTGTGAATGTTCCTGCTTGAACAGTCCGATGCTTAGGTTTTGATGTTAATGGTATGGCCACAGAATACAGTTCCCACGATCCAATGATTTATTTATTTATTGCTTGCTTTTACAATTAGCTCGATGAGTACTTGTATGAGAGTGGTTAGTGCTACTCGAAGGCATGCATGATTAGGAACTTTAATATCTAAAATTGGGAGAATATATGATTGAAAATTATTTTCACAGCAGCCTTTATGTCTTGTAAACAAGGGGGTGTATCAATCTGACTTCTGTCTTGAGTGTGGGCCATAGAACATAATAAAATATTCTGGTAAGCAAGATCTTGCTTTTATCAGTTTGCGGTGACTTGATACTGAGGCCGCAAACACTTTTACATATTTACATAGTGCTGAAGATTTTATTATGCATTACTTTAAAAAGATCAAATTTAGCCATTTCCCGGCACATGTGTAAGATTCCTTCATCTCACGAGGTCCTATAATTAACATGGTATGCTTGGTGTGAGAGTGACAACCCAGGCAATGGAATATAATACTGGGCATGCGTACCCTATTTGTTCTTACAAAGCGCATGTGAAAAGACAAGCAGGGTCCAACACTATGGCCGAAAAAGAGCAGAGTAATACGCCCCACCCATGTTCTAATATGCTCATGCAGGCTTCGCCTAGGCAGGCTGATTCTACATGATCCTTTTAAGCCCAGGAGTCCCCTTGTGATGACGCAAAGTCTGGCACCGACATGTGGTAAGTGTAGTCAAGGTGACTGAACAATCAAGGCCCTGAAAAATAATAGCACAATTAGGACAAAGGAAAGAAAATACAAATGCCCTCAAAATATCAGGAATATTTTCTGTCTAAAGCAGTGTAAAAGAAGACTAAAAACGGACTAAGAGCAGGCTGTATTATGGGTCTAATGATCAAGCAGGGCGCACTGTGAGCCTATGCAATCTCTTTCAGCCCAGAGTCCCCTTCTGATGACGCTCTAGGAACTGTAGCTCAAGTGGCCGAACACTCAAGTGACAAAACAATAATGGTATTAAGAAGTTAAAGGAAAGAAAATAGAAACGGACCTCACAAAATTAGGAATATATTCATAATAAAACAAAATAAAAACAGAGTAAAATCAGGCTTTATGGGTCTAATGATCCGAAGTATTAAGAGGCCAAGCACTACGACTCTAATTCCCATCCTCCTTTTTCAAGTTGCAGAGAAGACATTGCTGGAAATCAGCTCATGGATGGCAGGCTTCGCCCTTGTGACGACCCCCGCCATACCAACATCCAGTACCACAGAGCGGAAAGAGCTTTGCACCCACTGCCAGCTTAACTGAAAGTTTACATTGGTCTATTCACAGTTTACTGTACACACAATGATTTTGTCTTTTTCACATTCAGTCTGACACTGCAAATGTATATTGTTTATTTTTCCAGTAGCGTTGTTGACCAAAAAAAACAAACTGCCCCTGTGTCACTCAGCCAGTTTCTACAATATTCCCAAAAACGTGGAATCATGAAGTCAGATGCATTCTGGGACTTCAAGGCACGAAACTGAGCTTTAGTTTAGTTTGTTTATTTGTAGAGCGCGGCCAAACCCTCAGGTAGCTGGGCGCATTAATCTTGTGGACAAAATAGTTACATAACGTTGCGTGAAAAAGGTACATACATTCGGTGGTACATAGATGAGTACAGTAGGTGGCATGATGCAGGTACAATAGATAATGTAGGACCAGGTTGCATGGTGGTCCAGTTCAATTATAATCTGAAACGTACGGTACTGATTAGACGTGTGGAGAAACATAGTCGGCGGGTAGGCAGGTAACATTTTGTTAGACAGAGAGCCAGGATTTCACCATGGCTCTGAATGGCCAGAAGGACACTTCAGATCTGATTGCTAAAGGGAGTGTATTCCAGCATTGAGCAGCGAGAACAGGGAAGCTGGATCCTCCTGCTGTTTTTAAATTGAATTTGGGAATCTTTATTTGGTGCAAGTACAGTGATCTGTTGGGTCTGGAAGTGCTACGTCGAGAGAATTTGTCTGACAGGTAGCGTGGGGCGGTCAGTGACAGGCATTTGTGTGTAATGACAAGGGTTCTTAATTTAATTCTGTCTCGGATGGGGAGCCAGTGGACTTTCTTACTGGCCGTGGAGATATGGGCCTTGCGTGGGAGCATGAGAGCGCATCTTAAGACATTATTTTGTAAAATCTGGAGTCTGTTCAGATTTTTGGTAGTGGTGCCAAGGAAGAGTGTATTACAATAGTCTAGTTTGGATAATATCAACGCTCTGAATAAGGTGAGGCAGCTTGTGGAGGATAAATGTGGCCTGCAGGCATTGATAAGTTTGTTGGTGTAGGTAGTGGATGAGATGGTGGCATTTATTTGTTTTTTCAGCGATAGGGTGGAGTCGAGGTACACACCTAGTATTTTGACCTCTTTAGAGACTTTTATAATGTTGCCATCGATGGTGAAAGATTGGTACCTAGCGTCCAATTTATTGAGGCGGGCCTGGGAGCCTACGATAAGCAGTTCCGTCTTTTCATCGTTATGGCAAAGGCTGCGTGTGGCCATCCAGGCTTGAATTTCTAGGTAAATTTCATTGAGCTTTGCAACATCTTCCTCGTAGCATCCGGTGAGTGTGATGAGGACCTGGGTGTCGTCTGCATAATTCTTGTAACTGACATCCAGATCATCAAGACGGTCAAAGAGAAGCTTAGTGAAGATGTTGTAAAGTGTGGGAGAGATGCAGGAGCCTTGGGGAACTCCACATTGGATTGGGACAGGGTCAGCCGCAGCTGAAGGGGCGAAGACCCTAGTCGACCTATCAGACAAGAATGACTGAATCCAATTGGTGGCATTCTAAGCGAATGCGGCAGCTGAAGAGAGGTGTTGTGTGAGAATCTGGTGGTCCACCAGGTCAAAGGCAGCAGATAGATCCAACAGGAGCAATATGGCCAGATTGCCCTTGTTTTTGGCTTCGTCCATTTGGATTTTTAGATCCAGGAGGACAGTTTCGGTCCCATGTCTGGGTCTAAAGCCGGATTGTCGCAGGCCTAGGAGGTTATTGTCTTCCAAATGTTGTTGTATTTGGAGGTATGCCACTCTGTCTAGTATTTTGAGGAGAAAAGGGACCGTTGTGATGGGTCTATAATTCGTGGGAGTGTTGAGGTCTAGATTGTTTTTTTTTAAGAAGTGGGAGGACCCACGCTTCTTTGAGGTTGTTGGGAACCACTGAGTTCTTGAAAGAAGAATTGATCAGTGAAGTGATAAATGGGGCTAGATCTTTGGCTCCATCCTTGATGACTGAGGCAGGGTACAAGTCACCTTTGCATTTGGAGGGTTGAGGCTGGCGATTATCTTTACTACTTCATCCTCAGTGACTGGGGAAAGTGGAAAGGGGGGCAGTCGGGAATGGTGAGGCTCTTTTTGCTACTAAGGTGGTCTTTGGCGGCGAGGTTGGCTTTTTTAGACTCAATTTTAGCTTGTAGAAGGGCAATTTTGTTTGAAAGGGCTAGTTGGATATTATTGCACCATGCTTTGTCCTTAATGCAGTGTTCTGTGGGAGGCAATGGTGATTCGAGTTCTTAGTATAGAGAGTAATTCTTTCGTGCCAGATTTGGCATTGTGTATTCTCAGGTTATAAATCTCTTTTTTGGCGTTTAAGATAGCCGATTTGTAGGTGGAGGCTGCCGATGAGAATTTGTCTTTAGTAGAGAGAGAAGGGGCTTTTCTCCAGCTAGTTTCTGCAGCTCTTTTAATGTTGCGGAGAGCCTTGAGTTCTGCTGAGAACCATTTGTTAGTATGGGCAATAGGTTTAGCCTTACGTTGTTTGAGAGGAGCAATCTGGTTGAGGGCTAGTTCCAGAGTATTGTTGTAGAGATCTACCAGGGCGGATGGGTTGATATTCTGAGTGGGGAAGTTGGCCTTAGTGATGGGCATAAGGAGCGGTCTAAGGTTTTCTATAGTAATGTTGCAATTGTTCCTGGAAATTATTTGTGGTGTCCTGGTTGGCAGTGCCATTTTGGATGCAGTTCTGGGTAGTGAGAAGGTGATGAGATGATGGTCGGTCCAAGCACAGGGAGAGATGTCTGTCAATGAGAGGTTACAGTTGGCGTCTGCTAGCCAATCTAAGGATCTCCCTTTTGTATGTGTTGGTTTGTTGATGTGTTGAGTTAGGCCTAAATGAGTAATGGTGTCATTAAGAGAGGTGGCATGACTGTCATTTGGGTCATTGAGTCCCAGATTGAAATCACCCATGATGATAATTTGTGATTTAGGCTTGGTGTTGGTAGTAAGTAGAAGAGAGATATCCTCTTTGAAGGTGGACAGGGTGCCTGGAGGTCTGTATATAATCTGTAGGAGAATGGTTTGGGTGTTGGATAATGGAAGTTTGATGGAGAGGAGTTCGGCTGAGGGAAGGGTTGTGTTAGTTGCTTCTCTGATGTTAAGGTTGGCTTTGACTAAAAAAGTGGGTTGCCCCGAATAGTGGTACAGCTATGGTGGGGGACTAATAAAATGAAAACAAGAAATCCAAAAAGCTGTATAATGAATTGAAAGCTAAATCCTAATTCTTATTCACAAAATGTTATCAAAAAGATATCCTTATTAAATTCCCTTTAGAACATAACTCAATCAGAAAAGAGGGCAAAGAGAAAGGGAAAAGTAAATACACCAAGACTAAGAGATGAAAAATAGTACTGTATTTCATTAAACATATAATGGTTAGAAGGAAAACAGAATTGGTGGTGCTTGCAGGGTGAATTCAACAATATTCATGAAAACAATAAATACAATGTGTTTCAACAATGAATAAATAATGAGAAAACAGACATAGAAAGCGAACAATTGGAATCTATAATATAATGAATGCATACATTTGCAACTGTGGAATCAGTTTGAAATCAGTTTGCAAGTCTGAAACAACAAAGAAAATATATTTCCACAGTAAATAAATGAATAGTGAGAGAACAGACAATAAATGTCAAATAACAGGTCTGCCTATGTAAAATGCTTCATTTACAGATATGAAAACAAATATCAAAAAGGTCCAAAATGTTTTGAGTACGGGGAACAAAAAAAGAAGAGTTCCAACTAGCGAGGACCTAATTACGTTTCGGCGGGCCACCTGTAGGCCCTCAAAATCTGAAAACGCCTTCCTGGGGGCAGAGTGTAAAGTGGTGACCCCTACAGGGAAGCAGACAAACACACAATGAGGATTCTAGGAAAACCCATAAACTGAGTTAGATTTCTCTACACCTCTCCTTAGGTTAAGCTAAATTCTTAAGGGCAATAAAACAATTTATTTGATCTAACAATGACAGACTCCTAATTTAAAAATCAGACACCCAGTCGCGATCAAAAGCATTTTTTGATTGCCTGGTCAATTTCAGCTTTGATATCTTTAGTTGGATCCTTTTTCAGTTTTTTGTAACTTGTAGTGTCCTCTAGTAGCTGATTCACCATTTCAAGATATTGCATATTGGTCATCACGACTATACCACCACCCTTGTCCGCTGGTTTTATCACTATAGTTGTGTTGGATGCCAGTTCTTTGAGAGATTGATTTTCATCAGTCGATAGATTGTGTGTGATAGTGTGTTTGGTGCTTTTGATTTTAAGGTTATGCAAATCCTTGAGAACACACTTTTCAAAAGTCCAAATTTCTTTTGATACCTAGTTGTCCTGGGGTGTGAGCGATGATGGGCACCAAAGTCCTGAATCTTCTTCTGTGATACGGTCCAGACTATCCTGAAAAAATGATTTTAATCTTACTGTGTGTAAAAATCTGCGAATTTGCATTTCAGAGGAATACCAATCAATTCCACTTGTAGAGACAAATGAAAGTCCCTTGGATAAAACAGATATCTGAGATTGATTCAGATCCAATTTAGCCAAATTAAAGATTGGGATTTGAGGTGTCGTAGAATTTAACGAGTTTGGCGTCTCCTGCCCCATGGTCTTTGCATTGGTGTGTATGGTTGGAACCATGGGGGGCCCCATTGTGGCATTCCAAAACCTCCTCTGCCTAAAAAGGGGGCATTTTGTTGGAAATTGCCAAATTGTTGATGTTGCTGATTTTGTGTGGATTGATCATCTGACCCACTGCTAATTGTGCTCGAAAAAGAAACACCTCTGTTTTTGTTTGCCGGACCTCATTTGGACGCCTATTGTTTATTGATAGCTTCTAAGTATGTCGGTTGTGTACGGGAAAACTTTCTCTACCTTAAACTCGCGAATATCTTTTGCAAGTTTTTTTGTTTTTTTAGCGATTGTGGAGGCTTTAAATTCCTCAAAAAATGTATTGATAGAATCTAATTGCTCCTTGGCATCCAAAATAAGGGTGTTGGATAGAAAGTTAGCTTCCTCAGTCTCTAATGTCTTTTGGGTTTCCAGACTTAATTTTTGAGGTTAATGTTAGCTTTAGCAATAAGGGCCACTCCCCCTCCAATTCCAGTTTTTCTGTCAGTGCGGATGATGTTGTAGTTATCAGGGATGGCTAAGGCTAATGTGGGACCAGCTGCTTGATGGAGCCAGGTTTCAGTGATTGGGATGAAGTCTAAGTGGTTTGCGGTGATAAGGTCTGCAATGTCGGTGGCGTGGGCTACCAAGGAGCGGGCATTGATGAGAGCACCCTGAATGGGAGTGGAAGTAGTGGTTGCATTTGTGGGTGGTGGATTATGGGGTGTTGCACAGTGCTGGTTAACTGGAGATTCTGTGTGCGTTGTCTGCTGCATAAGATTCTTGGTCTGGTGATCATTCTAAGGGACTTGTGGCTCAGGCTGGTGTGATAGCTGAGTCTGGCATTCCCCAGATGAATGGGTAGAGCTTGGTTCAGGTTGAAGGTAATAGCTATATTGAGGCTAGAGCCTAAACATGCGTTCCTTAAAGGTGTAGGGCATGGCATGAGAGGTGTAGGTGGGCAAGTGAATCTGTTTATCCATTCTACTGGCGAAAGAGGTTCGGGGTAAAGTGGAATGGTCGCGTAGGGGCAGTTTTGTGGTGAGATATTGTGGAGTAAGGGGAGGAATGTGGCCATGGCAATTGTTGCTCCTCTTAGTGTAGCCATTGTGGGAGGCTAAACTACTGTGTACTGGCTGATAGTGAGGGCTACAGTCTATGGTCCAACGGGTTGATTGCCAGGGATAACTAGGTCAAGTTTAGTAATTAGGCAGAAAATGGAGGTAAGGAGGTGCAATACTGTTAATACAGGATGCATAGTGTATACGGAGGTGGGAGAGCATGGGTGAGCGGTAGAGGGTGGGCGGATGTAGCAAATATGGGAGTATGTGTTCCACAAAAACAACAGGCAACCTCACGGCAAGATGCAGGACAAATATTTTGAGGAAGAGGTACAGGATGTATAATCTGCAACACTTAGAATGCCCTGCTAGAATGGTGCCTCTTGCGTGCGTATGAGTGAAAAATAAGCAAGAAAAGTCTATCTGCAATAGTGCTAGTTACTGACAACATGTGCGCGTCATAAGTATCAAGATCGAATTTTGGTGGTAATCTATGCAGTCATTGAAAGCAGTATTGTAGTAGCATGTACAAAAGTTAGGCACAGTTAATTCCTTGATGTAGTGGGCGGCAGCCTCGTACATTAGTTAAGTAGATTGGCAGACCAGTATCTATGGTTTGAGAACGATGCAGTATGAAGGAAACAAGTGTTGGTAATAGCACACGGGCCTAGACAATTAGGGCATGTTCATGCCAGGGTTGAGCGGGCAGGCGGTACCAAAAACATTAAATCACACGGATGGTTAATGTCATGCGGGCTATACATATGGCAGTTGGGGCAAAGTGGACATTAAAACAGTTCAGGCAACAGTTCCGGTCGCTTACCAAGGAGGCGTGTTCGAGTGTGGTGGCCTTGGAGCCAGTGGGACAGCACGACGCGGCCCTCGGTCCGTACGGCTCAGGACAGGCTCAAGACAGGAGCTGAGCCTTGATGTGTGTGCCTTGGTGGGTGTGCCGACATTCGCCTGCCAGCGTGGGATAGGCTACAGAAAAGCATATGGGGACCAATCAGGTCACGGGGAGTACACCTGGTGGAAAGTTAGACTAGGGCAGCTATAGAAATTTGGCGAGCGGCCATCTTTGAGTGACTAGACCTCATGGCAAACAAAGGAGGCTAGCACTCAGATGGTGGTTCAAAAACTGATTTCAATGCGAAAACGAAGTGGTGGCTGGATAGTTGCACTTCGTAGAAGTTATAGAGTGCTATTTCGGATATTGCAGGGATCTCAGCTGCAGATTATTCTTTTGTAGAAATATGGCTGAATAGGGCCAGGGGCCTACCTTGTGTCCGGTGATGCCCCCGTTCTCCTCCTAAGTGGATGCACTGCTCCTGCAGTGTGGAGGGGCTCCAGCTCCTCCTGTGATAACGGCTCAATACAGGCAGGCTCAAGACAGGAGCTGAGCCTTGATGTGTGTGCCTTTGAGGGTGTGCCAGCATTCGCCTTCCAGCGTGGGATAGGCTACAGAAATGCACATGGGGACCTGCTTCGTTGGAGTGTGATGGGAGGTTCGATGCAGAGGGATGAGGTATATATGTTACTGTTTTATTCCAGCTCTCCAGGATGTTTTATAAAGAGGGTTGGAATCACACTACAATTATTGCCATCAAGGCGCGATGCATCTGCACTCAATTTAAGTAAAATACATGAGTGGGGGTACATATTAAGTTAGTTTGGGGGTTTCTTACCTTGTTCCCTAATAAAGATGTGTTTGAGCAGCTATTGCACATCCCTGCTTGATCCCCGTTACCAGTTATTTAGGTATAGCACCACAACCGAATAGGTATTATTATTATTATGATATTGAACGCTGACCTAGCTTCGAGAGGCAACAGAGTGCTTTCCAGAGGTATACACCAATACAGATATATAACGCTGCGCTTTACAGAGGTGTAAAACAATAAAGAGGCATAACAGAGCGCTTTTCAGCGGTAACAACAGAACAGATACACAACAGGGGTAGAATACATAGGGGAAAGAGAAGGGGTACAGCTGTACCGGGCAGCAGGGAGCAGAGGGGCAGGTGTCGGCTAGCAAGTCAGGTGGCACGAGGGGAGACGTGATGGCCTAAGTGTTCAGATATGCCTCTTTCATCTCTGTGGGGTTGCATGGGCCAAGGCCAGGCTGAACTGTTCTAGAGACACGTAAGCTAGCACATAAGCAGTCCAAAATTACAGGTGTAATGTGGCACCAAAATAAAAGAATGACCAACCAAAGTTCTACAAAAAATAGGTTACTTTATTTAAACTAAAAATACATATACACTATTCAAAAACACAATAACCCACCCATGTAAGAGAGGCAATATGCAGACGTAATGAAAGGGAACACTCTGAGCCTGAAGACAGGGATGCAAAGGCAATCATTTCAGCAACAATGTCAAGTTCACTGAAAATTGGTTTAAAAAAGTTAGAGACATGGATCTTTCATAGTCAGTGGTGACTTTAAAGCATACCAGGATGGCAGAACCACCTTCAATCTCTTTAATACTTATTCCTGGGTCATCATAGCATCAATCCATCTTTCTAGGTACTTTCTTTGGGTCGAGCTGGTGTTGATACATTTTGAATCAGTGGTCCTCAATAGAACGCAGGTGTCGAGAAAACCCAGTTGGTTCAAAAAATAATCAAAGCTGGAAAATAGGGTCCAGAACTGTTTCTTTTTTTACTTCTGAGTCCTAGTGGACACCATCAGAGAATCCACAGGCATGTTCAGTCTTTTGTTCAGTATTTCCCTACAGGAAGCTTTTTAGAGAACACTTGCAGGGTCTGTCACCTTGAGTGAACAGATTCCTATGTACCAGTGATCTCAGCTTGCAGTAGGCCTTGTCCAGCCATCAGATCATTCCAAATGCTCCTCTGGGACGGTTGTGGCGAAAGGGCTGCCAGTTTCTGAGAGATCTTTGTCTTCATCTCTATGGAATCGGGCCATGGAGCACAATGTACTCCCAACAAAGTGTGTCCTTCTTAAGTAGTCCAAGGATAATTCAACTGTGGGGGTGGTTTCACCTCACTAAATAGGCAATGTTTACACAGCGGATTGTTTCTTTTCTAGCCTTCTGTGAGAGGCTGCTTTAGAGTCTCCTCCTTGGTGATGTCATTTCCAAAGTGCTTTGTCCACAGGAAGTGGACAGGGGCAAAGAATGTTTGGGAGCACTGGGAGAATCCAAGATGGTGGGACCGTACGTTGGACTGGTTCTCTCCTGGGTACACTAATTCTTCACTCTTCTCCTGTCTGCCCACAACAAAAAGTCCATGATAATTATCACCGTGATTTTGTTTGGCCTGGCAGAGTCTGCCTGTGAAGCACCCACCGGAGAATCCTTTCCCAGGGAACACAATAGCTTTTGCTTGGGCACAGTCACATGCTTTTTTTAGTGTAACTCAGTCCCAGTCAGTGAATACACTAGAAGGTTTCAAAGGAGGTTCACTAGATACCAAACTGACAATAAAATGACACTAAAGGTTTTGGGCCAGTATAATTGTGGATTCCAAGAGACCACCATGTCATAAACACATACAACATATATTTAATTATTAATCAACTGCCATCATTCCCTAGAGGTTCACTTTTATGTATAATTCGGATTAGGGGTGCACGCGGTTAAGAATGACAGTCACTGACTGTAGTAACTTTGGGTTAAACAGGCTGTCTAGCAATGCACATGTCACCCTGCATCTGCCATGTTGCCAACTACGGGGCAGCTGAAGTGGATTTCAGTAGACAGTCTCCACAGAGTTACATGTTTGCGCTATGTTTTTTGGCATGGAGCCTTATGAAAGGGGTGCTGATTAGCAAATCCAAATTTAAGATATAGATCTACGAACTTCATTTTATTATTACTAATTAAAAAAATGCTCAGGCTATTCCATCCTCATAGATGGCATTCTGTCAGACCTGCTGACAATGTTTAGGGTCTGGATGAGTGCATGGGAGAAAGAGCAGGCAGCAATGATTCGTAGATCCGAAGCAAGTGCAATTTTCCGTGCAGTGGACTGGCAATGCCAGCTTCTGTCTAATTAGAGGTGGTTGTCAAAGGTTGTGCTTGGTAATTGCAAAGAGCCGAATCCAAGATGGACAGCACAAGCCTTGCACCCTCAACAGAAAATATATTCCCCACTGAAAACAAAAAACAGATCTCCCTCTGTGGGAATGTGTACATGTACAGTGAATGTCCTTCTATGCAGACACTCTTCAACCACACGAACACAAGGGCATCCCAAGCACTGTCAATACAAAACCGGGGAGCATGAGCTGTGTTATTTTGAGCAGAGGTAACTGTGTGCAGCAACAGCAGCCCTATTCTCAGAAGCTGTGAACAAGGTATTTTATTGCCAACTTTCATGAACTGCCTAGCCTGCTGCCCCTCCTGCCACCTGCTGAGCCTTTGACCTCTGCTGTCAGCCGGCTGCCAGAGCCTGCAGCCTTTGGTGTTTGTCGATCAATGTCCAGAGAAGTGATCGCCCTATGCTGTCACCTCTCTAAGCTCTTCCCATGCTATGGGCAGCAAAATGCACCTCCTTTCGGAAGTTCTTTGCTTCCAATCACAGGATGGGCATGGTTCCGCATCAACCGAACCACCTGGTCAACTTAGTCAGTCTCCTTGATGCAGAGAGAAAGGTAAAGGGCAAAGGAAAGGAGAGGGGCAAAGTAATGTGGCACAGCGAGGAGAGACAGGTGAGGACAGACCTAAGGGCAAAGGGCGCGGGCATAGAGACGGTCAAGTGCGAGGGTAGAGAACAGGGCAAAGGTTGTGGTCAGAAAGGGCAGTGGGGGATGGAAGTGGGAGGTGAACGAATGATGGCGGACAGAGGGGCAAAAAATGAGGGCAGAGCCAGGAGACTCTCCCAAATTGGAGTCTAAGGGCAGGTCTGGAGCTTTTACTCAGGGATGTCGTTTCAGCTACTCAGGTCACAGAGTGTCTGGATGTGCATGTGCAGCCACAAGTTAGATTTCCAAAATGCTGTGCTTGGGTTATTATTCTATTTTTTCTCAGAGGCTTTTCTTGTCTCTTGGCTTGTTGTGGAGTCAGAATCACTTCACTGGTATTGCCGGGAAGATTTCGGCCTTCTGCACTGCTTTATGCGTTCACTACAGTGCATCTTGTTCAGCAACAACAGGCTCTTCTCAGCAGGTAGCTTTAACGAGGGCTGTGATTCTGTGAGTTCCAAATCGCACTCCCTGTTGGCATTACATTTATTTTTTGTAGTTCTGGTAAGGCTTTTTTCTCCATTTTCGTTGGACTCTCATTTTGGGGCTTTCAAGATCAGCCTGCTTCACAGGGTTCTCAGCAGTGCCTCCTTGGTCACGTGCAGAGTTCAACCAAACGCCACAAAATCTCGACAACCATTTTGAAATCCATGTGGGTTTTCTTTCTCTGTAATTCAACTTGCTTCCCAACATCTCTCTTGCCAGTTTCGCACCTCGCAAGCAATCCTCAAGCAGGGGCCTGCACCCAAAAGAGGAGGGCCATGTTGTACCTCAACCTGCTCCATGTGCTGGGCTGGGGAATTGACAACCGAGGGAAGAACAGTGTCTTTCCACATCCGCATGCACCCGCACTGCTATCTTGAGTATGTTGCATAGGGTTTGATGTTTGCCGATGTTGTCATTACTGGAAATTCGTCACAGTGGTAAAATGCGTATTTGTATTAATCTTGGCAATAGCTGCTATTGTTTCCAGCCTCATTATCATTGCAGATCGCATATGCATTATGGGGCAAATTTCCCAGAGTTGATCTGCACCCAGAACAAAGCATATTGCGCACATGCCAAAAGTGGTCCTGGTTCCCGGTTGCTGCTAGGATCAAGTTCATGACCTTCGGCATCATCCACAAGGCTTTCAGGGGCCTAGGACTCTGCTACATCCAACTCTCCCTCCCTAAATACCTCCCTGCTAGAGCCCTTCGGTCTTCTCGCTCCAACTCTCTGCAGATCAGATGCTTCTCTAAGCAGTGGGTGGGAAGTAGATCTCTCTCCTCCGCAGGAGCACCCCTTTGGAATGGTCTCCCTGCCTCTCTCAGGCTTAAGCCAGATCTCCTTATGTTCCGGAAGCTCCTCAAGACCCTCCTTTTCTCTCTTCCTTCCCTCTCCCCCATCCCTGCTAACACCGTGGTTCCCTCTGAGTTCTACAGGTCACCAGCCTCCCTGCCAGGTCCACCCCCCCTCCTTGCACTTAGCATGTGGACCCACATCCCCTGCACACCATGCAATCCCTGGCACTTGTCTTCCTGGCCTCACCTTGCACTCGCCCCCCCGCCCCCCTCTGTGGCCCTCTTCCTCCCCCTTCTCCACCCCCTTTTCACTTGCACTCTCTCGTCTTTACCCTGCACTTCCCTTCTCCCCTAGCACTTTGCATTTCACGCAGACTGGCGCTTTCCCCCCTCTTCCTCGCACTTCTTCTTACTGCACTTGCACAATCTGAATGTCACATGGCCTAGTAGGACCGTTATTGTTATCTTTCTCCCTTGTCCCCCCCTTTTTGTTTTATGGAACCTCGAAACATCATTTGTTGTATAGGCGTCTTACAAATATCCAATACATTTTTGTTTTAAATTGCAACCATACACTTTTGTATTGACAAATTTAAGTATGTGCATTTAGTACAGAAAATGAACTGGAGATCCATGATAAATTTCTCACAAAAACAAAGTACAATCACTGCTAAATATGTTATTTCATAGAAAATCCATTAGTGATACAGAACAAATGAAAATCTAAGTTACATTTCTAGTAAGGTTTTGAAATGGTGTGTTGAAGTAGAGAAAAGGGGCTGTTGGAACTGTCTTACAGATATGTGGGTTGAACAAATAGAAAATTAGGTGATTCCTCCCTTTTATGAGTGTCACTGTGTGCTACCCGCTAGCGTGCTTCTCTTTTTCCTGCTCGTGGTAAAAAGTGTCTTCTTGTGGGAACTGTGGGGCTTATCAATGCCTTTTACATGAGATTTTGGGTGCGGTGCGGTCCTTTTCTTCCATGCAGTGTAATTCCTGTGGCATTCTCTCCACACCGGCACCACTCCCATTCCACACACACATGCTCCGATGCCCGAATCCAAGTTAACCCTCATTGCAATGGATACCCATTCCAACATGGCACCTACCATTGAAACCAGCAGTGAAGGCTCATTCAAAAATAGTAAGTGGCACCGCCATGTCCTAGTATCACTTCCGGGTTGACTATTACTTCAAAGAGATAGTACAAGAGGAAGGCCATATGTCGCAATGCTCTGTATCTTCTCACTTTGCATTCAATGTCCACCTGCTCGTTTGTTCACCTATGTTTTGTGTTGTAGAACCCCTTTAAGTTCTTGAGTATGCTCCTGCCCATTCCTTCCTTTGCTTGTTTCTTCTTTGTTTGTCCTTCTGTCCGATTCCTCCTCGTATTCATTATCATCCCACTTTCCGCATCCCCTTTTGACCTTCTCCGGGGCTGCCCTTCTGGAGCTGTTCCAATGTGTGAACCACTGGAGGTATCTTCTTAATGCAGAGGTCTTTGAGGGGGTTTTCGGCCACCATTGGCTTTCCCCCTCGTGACAACCCTTGCAAATGTGTGTACTATAAGGACACACAGTGGCAGTAAGAATGGGGCGGCTGTATGCACCTTTATTAAAGATGGACAAGATAAGTGCCTCATGATTGACAGTGGGCTGTGATTAACGAAGAGGTTAAAGAAAAAGGGAAGTAGATGGGGCTATTTAGAAAATAAAGCAATGTAGGAAGGTACACAAAGGTCATTCTTCCACTTAAAATTGCATTGAAGGTTTGCAATTTTTTTATATTATTAGCAGTGAACTGAATAGCATATTTAGTTTTCGGCTAAATACCAAATAATTTGTCAAGTATTTGGCTGAATACAAAGCCGAATAGTTGTTTTATTTGATCAATCATGTTCGAAACTTGAAAAACATACTTTAAAAAAAATACATTGTTTTTAAGTATGTGTTCCTATGCTTCCTTTCTCTTCAGGGGTGTTGCTTGGGGGGGCTAACGGGGCTATAGCCCCTGATCTTTCAGTTGTAGCCCCGGATAGAATCTCAGGAGCTACAGCCAAAAGACTAGCTAGCCCCCAGTCCCAACAGTTCCAACATCAGTGTAGCCCCGTGTCTTTTCCAGACCCAGCAACTCCCCTGTTTCTCTTTATTTACATTACCCTATAATCCTCCTTAAAGCATACAAGCCAGAAACAAAAACGGGGACCAGATGCACAAAATGGTGTCGCATAAGTAAAGCCAGTGCTTACCGCAGAGGCAGGCTTCAAGAATGCGAAATGTCACGCTGCATTAAACAAGAGGGATAGTGAGAGTTGCAATTGCCATTGCGAATCACACACATTGGAAGCTCTTGCGAGTTGCCAGGTAGATTCATTTGACAGTGAGTTTTCCTACTTCCTTGAAGCTCAAATGATAGCAAACATTTTGGGTCGCTCAAGCGGTTTCAAAGCATTAAATGGTAACCGTCTGTCCACGGCAAGAGATAACTGGCTGCAAAGGGGAAGCAGTCCATGAAGGGCTGCTATTACTCTGCGCATACAGCATCTGGCATCAAGTGTGCAGGTAGTCAGACCCCCCACCCCCAAGACCACTGCCTGAACGCCAAAGACCGTTTCACAATGCAGCACTATTTAAGCATTGTGTTTCGGGTCTTTGTAAAGCCAAGGGTTGTCATAGAGATGCATTGTGAATGGACGTGTAGGGCTGGAGGCGTGTTCTCCCCTTCTGGCCATTCACTGTTGCATGCTATGTAGTCCACCAGCAAACTCTGCCTCATCATAATTCCTTTGGAGCGCCTGATTACCCCTTTGGCTGTACCAGTAAAACATTCTTAACCAGGCAAATGATTGTCTGGATTGCATCACCACCATGAAGCTAGTTCTGTCTCCAGGTGTTGGGCTCTGACTGCACAGACAGGGCACTCTCTTTACCTAACTGAGGGAAACGGTTCCATAGCGAGAGATATACTATCAAACTTGAGCGCTCCTCAGAGAGACCAACCGGGTCTGGGCAGGGTCAGTCACATGTTTGAATCTGCAGAAGTCTTGTGAGCGCTAAGAAGACACTTACTGTAAAGTATCTGAAGTCCTTGCCAGTCCATGTTCACTTACCACGCCTCGTTTCCACCACTCTTGGGGTGGCAAAGCCCTATGTCTTTCCTTATTCCTCTCACTCTTTAACCCTCCACCCCACGACGCCACAATATACAGGGTTCCTTGTCTGACTCTGCCCACACAGAAGTGTTGTCATATCTTGCACTGTTCCCTTTGAGTCAGACTGGATTTGAGTGTAAAGCTGCTGAATAAACCAAAATCAGTGCGAAAAATATTGGCTCTATGTTGCACCATTCCACATGTAACTGACTCAAGCCCTACTGACCTAAAAGAGACACCCGTCTTTCAATTTCTAAACATCCAAGTATGCCTCTGCTGACCTCGCCTAACAACTTTACCAATAGAGCAAACACATTAATTATTCCTATCACTCCATACCACATCCCCAAAGGGGAACTGGAGTTATTTCCCAACATGAAGTTCCTGTTTGAGGTTTGTTAGGTGGGTGCATGTCACTTTGCTTATCACTGACTATGCACTGTAGGCCTACAAGGCCTGTTGTGAATTCTTCAAGTTTCTCCACAAACGTTACGCATGGGAACAAACACCACTCAGCGCTCACATATTCGCCACTCTTTCTCTCCGACACACAAACATATGCATTTCAGTCTGATATTTAATGAAGAATGCTGTTAAACCAGGTTTACTTGCATTTACAATCTGCACTCTATCTTTGCCTCTCCAGGGTTCGAAATTGAGGGGAGCTGAGAGCCATTTAGCTCCTGCTTCTAGCAAAGTAGAGCCTGGTTAGCTTGAAACCAACAGCTACTAGCAGCTACATTTGGCTCGTAGGGCCAACTGGTGCCTTCCAAACATGTAAATGTGACATTAACTTTGAGTATTAGAGAAAATCAATGAAGAAGAATTAGAATACATCTAATGTACACGTAAACAAAATGGTTCATACAAAATGGACAAAAAGTGAAAGGAGCATTTCTCGTGCCTCCTGATTGCCCCATGTGGTAGCTGCTACCCACTGGGTATTGCCTGACACCCAGGAGCTGGTTTTAGCTCCTGCTCATCGAATCTCAATTTAAAAGCCTGCACTCTGAGTTCCAGCATAGAATGCAAATAAGAAGTCTATGTATTCGGCTGGAGCCGAGTAGTACTTTTTCAGCTGGAATTCGGACGAATACCTACTCGAAGCTGCAGTTCATTACACACACAAAATATTATGAAGGAAAAAAGAAAGTGCATCATTTGGTGCATTCCTTTTCCCAGCACGCATAAATTACCTGTTCAAACGCAAAACGCTCTGTGCAGAAAATGTTGGAAGAATCGAGTGAGGGGAAAGTCAAAAAACTCCATGTGTATATGCAGAATGGGGATGCCCTAGCAGTGGCCAGGAACAAATGCAAATATAGGAAACACCCACACAAAAAACAGCCCACTTCAAGTGATGGATGCACTAAATTGACTCAATTAGGAAATGTTCGTTTTTCAAGCAGGCACAAATGTATTAGGCAAATGGGGCCACTAACTCTTAAACCATTGAGCTGGAGTCCTACTCGAAAGCCATGCTAATTGTATAAAAGATATGGGCACAACAAGAAGAGGAAACAATGAAGAAATGTTAGAAATAACATTTAATGATATCAATATTTATAACAATAATCCAATTTGTAATAATTCCAATCAAATTCCTTCTATCCCATGTATTCTTCATGTCTGCCATTAACAGATACATCTAAATTATTAGTAGGTCTCAATAATTCAGATGTGTTAGACCCAAGTAGATTTGGGGCTACAGCAGACTAGCCACCTGTGAGGGCAGTACAGTCTAAGTTTTTCATAAAATAATGTGGATAATGTTGTTCCTAGAGGTGAAGCCTGCTACTCGGACCTCACCTATTAATACTCCATGTCAGTAAAAGCATAGTGCACGGTATGACTTTCTTGGGACAGTGTTAAGACAGCCCCAGCAATTGCTTTGCAGTGGAAGCAAAGCAGGTTCAAAGGTCACATGTGCATTACTGAATGCAACCTGTTTAAACACAAAGTCCCAAGCAGGCAGGGTATTGCCTTTGCTTTGTAGGAAAATCACCCCTTTCTCAGAGTTATAACCATCTGTATTAAGGACCTGGAGGCACAGTAAACTTTAAACTTAAGCAACAGCTGGCTTCACAGGGTGACTTCTAAGATTACACAGTTATACAGCCGCAAGCAATTTGATGTCATAATTGTCAACCTGATGACCAGTGAATTGTCCATAGCAGGGCTGCATGGATTCAGCTTATCTGGCCTGAGTCCCACCCTGGTAACACCTGGGTGGAGGCAGCCTGGAATCTTCCCTTTGATATTCCTAAAATGGGTGACATCTCCTCCCAATGTAAGGAACTCAAGGTGACAACAGTAAAGACAGACTCAAGTGATCAAAGTTCAAGGGTGTTTATTAATTAACTGCCATGGATTTCCCCCCCAGTGCCAAGGCCTTTTTTGGGGATTTTGGTATATCGCTATACAATGCCTTCTATCGTTTTCTCTTTCATTAAACTGTAAATGCAGGGTGGAAAACCGCCTAACCTAAACCTAAATCTAAGATGGGAGAAAGCTTCGACCATCAAATGAAAAATAAGGCAGTCCTTGTGGCGTCTTGTCAAAGTAAAAAGACCTATACTAAAAAGAAACGATTGCCAAATCCTTACAACTAATTGCAACAAGCGTGTGGGATAGGGTTTTCAAAAAAGAAAGACGTGTTCACAAATAATAAGTCACGATTGGGTTTGCCAGGGATCTCCCTTCCCCATGTTTTGAGCACTGGACAAAGTGGATCTCTTGAGCACAGCACACACTCGAGCTTTCCCAGCACGAGCGACAGTTCCTTTCCGGCTATCAGGTTCTTCAATGGTTAAGTCTCTTTTCAATAAACAGTCTCTTGCCTTCGAGGGCCTGATATTTTCAACAAACAAATACAAAGTTATGTTGCAGGTATACTTTGGGCGGTGGCTTCACACCTGGGTCCCCCTCTTTTGTGCGCAGATCCCTCACTAGTCGTATTCAACAGATCAACTAAACAGTTCCTTTCTCAATGA
This sequence comes from Ambystoma mexicanum, assembly GCF_040938575.1. Lineage (NCBI taxonomy): Eukaryota > Metazoa > Chordata > Amphibia > Caudata > Ambystomatidae > Ambystoma > Ambystoma mexicanum. The sequence continues at coordinate 838,825,541 of NC_090923.1, forward strand.
ACTTTGGGTGATGACTTTCCACACCTGGCCTGGATCTCCCTCTTTCGGGTCCGGACGCCTTTTTAAATGCCAGCCTCCCTCCTTCAGGTTCACTCTTGTCAACTTTTGTAACACACTGTTCATGCGCTAATTTCATCAAGTGGGATTCATTTCCTTTTCTTTCACAATCATCTGTCGGTCAAAAACTTTTGACGGCACAGAGGATTTTACAAGACCTCTGTATGACCACTTTAACCTCTCTTCGCCTATTCCCAAGGGCTTCTGGTTACGGTAGTCTCTACCATTGGGTAATCGCCCAGAGCTTCCTGCATGAGCACCCACGTGGTGCCGGATGCCTCTGTGGCTGTGGTTTTCCCCCTCTTTCATCAATAGTTTCTTTAAACCCTTAAAGTTCAAATTAGCCATTTGCTACTTTTCGTTCAGCACAGTTTGGCTTCTCATCGCCTCTCCCCTCGACTCACCGGCTGTGATGAACCGCTTGGCTTTCTTCCTCTTTGGAGTCAAGGTTGGAACCTCAGAGACAAGCGTCTCGTCTCTCCAGGGCTTGGTAATCAGCGGAGGAGGGTCTCGAGTACCATTGACATTTGCTGCAGTACACGCTGGCTATTGTTCGTGGTCTTATGTTTCCATTTGCGGAGGTTTCATGGGCCTTGGTCGGAAAGGGCATGGTCACTTCTCTCCTTGTCACCCCCTCGGTATGCGCCGGCTTTCGCCTCCTCTTGAACTGCCATGCTGAATTAGCTCTCACGTTGTGCGGTATGCCTTGTTCGTCCTGTGCTCACGTGCTCCACCTTTTACCCTTGTGGGGAAGGGCTGTCTGGTGTGTGTGATTGTGGTCAATTGCTTGACTTTGCCTGACCCTTGTATTTGGACATGTCAGGTAAACGGCTCTGGTCCATTGGTCCATTGTCTTTCGTGTTGTGCAGAAGTGTTTGTGTCAGAAAAGTGGGGGGGGCAGTGCTTTGGAATATCCTACGTTGTAGGATGGGGAAAAGGTGTTGAAAGAAGGGGGATACCGCATCTGACCCATCGGTGTCCCACTCCCCAAGGAGCCCCCCTCCAGGTGATCCTCCCTCACTGGTCCACCCCAGGAACTGGATCCAATAGCGATTGCCGCGTCCTGGCTACCTGAATGACAGATCCCTGGGGACTAGCTAGGGAGACACCTTCTGGTTTCTCACACCAAGTATGATATGATGTGATAGGTTATTTATGACACGCTTAATACCCAGAGGTTTCTAAGCGTGGATCCGGGGACCGAACCTGTGGTGCTCTGTGTCGCCTTGCTTCCAAGGTGAGCATCTTGCCCCTGAGCTATCCTCCCAAGACAAGTACAGGAAATACGCTTATGGGGTGTGATTTGAACAGGCTTTTTGAAGACATGGCTGCCATGATACAAGGAGTCCTCTCCAGGGTGCTGATTACTAGAGTCCTTTTAAAGTAGGCAGACAGAGGAAAGGGAAGATTTAGAGTAGCCTGGGACAGAGGCACAGTCCCTTAAGAGGTTTGGTTATCTTGGTCCTTGCTTGGGCTTCTCAAACCTCCTGCCCCTTCACGGCTTCCTGAAGACAAAGCACCCTGGGTATGACATTACATTTGTCAGAGCAGCCCTGATTGGTTCTCTTATATCCTTCTGTAAAGGCTCAATCAGCTGTGGCATTTTGCCTGCATAAGGGGGATTGTATCCTTTGTTGATTCATCTTTGGACTGATGTAAAAGAAGTATTTATCTGGAACCTGGTTGGGAGTACAAACTACTCCTAGGTCCTCTGCCAGATAGGGGTAGACCAGAGTATTTAAAGCAAAAGATAAGCTATTGTCCTCAGTCATGCCTGGGGCATATTTGGGGTGATGCTGTGTAGACCAAGGCTTTACCTGACGGCTAAACACTGGAACTAGGATCCTGCTCACTGGAAGTAGCAGTTCCAGCAGTTGTTCTCTGCTAATAATGCTAGTGTGGAAGTTCAGAACAAAGACCCTTGCCCCTGGAGACCATGGACAAGGCCTTCCAGCAACCCAGAAGTGAAGAAACAGCTCTAGGTCCTAATTCCTGCACCAAACCACTTGTAAGCTACACAACATTGCCTGACAGCCCCAAGCTTCTCCGGGCCATGTGCTGTTGCTGCTTGTGTACTGAATCATGTGTTATGATGATAGGTTATTTATAACGTGCTTAATACCGAGAGGTTTCTAAGCGCAGACCCGGGGATCGAACCTGTGTTGCTCCATGTCCGCCTTGCTTCCAAAGCATGCACATTGCCCCTGAGCTATCCTCCCGAGACAAGTCGGGAGTGCTGGGACCAGTCAACCAGCTCATCAACCTGACACCAAATAACCGCCCTTCAGAAAGCACTTTGATGCTCGGCATGATGCTGTCAGCCACAAGAACAACACTGAAAGGTATTTGCCAAGGTCTTGCCCGCCGGGCCCACCTTTGAGGGCCCTTGGGACCTTAAGGACCACCCTCTTTACCTTTTTTCAATGACATATTCCCCATTCAGACATTGCTGCTGGACTGAATACCTGTGCACCCCGGTCTTCAATACTCAATGTGACTCAATGTGCCCTTTCACTACAAGTGTCAGCATTCTCTGTGTTCTCTACAACAAGGGTAGGGTGTTAGTGTTTTTATTAGTTGTGTGCATTTGTAATTTAATAAGAGGTCCTATTTTTATAGAATGTTGATTGGACATTTGTTTATTTTAATTTGTTGTACTAATTCTGATTGTGATGCTGTTGTTACTGCTGCTAATGTTAGCAGCTTCTGAAGACTATGGCCTGCTAACGGCGTACGCCACCCTAAGAGGCAAAGGACGTGTACCATTTAGGTCTTGTTCACCTCCATGATTGGGATCACTTTTAGTTTAGTAGTAGTGTAGGGCTGAGTAGGTATTTCAGCCGCTACACATCCCTGCATTCCAGCAGAACAACACACATTTCATCACAGGGTCCCTGTGTACTGTCACAAAGCTGATAATGATCAATTGTAATAGTAATGGGTTATTTATAACTAGATTATTACCGAGCGGTTTCTAAGCACAGACCCGGGGCTCAAACCTGTGTTGCTGCGCATAGTCTTGCTTCCAAGACGAGCGCATTGCCTTTCCTTTCCTCCCGAGACCCGATCAATAAAAGGTGAAACCAGATGCTCAGGTTTCAAAAGATACAGCTTTATTAGGGATCTGTTGCAGAGACCTCCAAGGGGCACCTCACTCACTGCCCAGGCCAGAGCCAGTAAAGAAAGCTCTCGTCTGCTGAAGGTTGCATAACATGAGACTTTTTTTCCAAGTACATCAGGTGCATTAGCCCCAATGGGTGCTTGTTGCCCTGGCTTCACCAACGGTTAACTACAGAACCTCACAAATGTTTTTAGAATACCTCTACTTAACACCCTGGATCGACTGACGTGCTAGATTTGGGAGGAAAGTGAACAGGGAGCGGTTAAGGCTGAGGGGGACAGGGCAAAGGAGGTTTGGGAGGGATTGTGGGTAAGCAGGAGGTGAAGGTCAAACAAGCTTGAGGCATGCGCTACAGTGATCACAGTTCCCAAGCCCCAACACAATAGTTTCACAAGTGGTCCAGCTAAGGAACATATAACTCAACCACAGCCTATTTTTGCTTTTGGAGTCAAACAACAAAATATCTGGGTTTGTGATGCTCACACCTCACAGTCTTGGGGGCTTGAGCGTCCCATACATCTTTCTTGGCTCTTTGTTCTTGTGGTTCAGGTCCTCTACTTCATGACTAGACTCCTGGGAAGCCACTGTCCTGGGTTTCAGGCTCTTTGTGCACATGCTTGCTATGCTGCGCAAAGCACCTGAGGGGTCACCTACTGGTAGATGAACCCCCCACACTAGCAACCAAGTGTCAATCCACCTTACCCTCTCTACAGGTTTGATACATATATTCTCTCCACCACCCTATTTTAGGGCTCTGGCCCTATTTAACCACACAGTCACATCCTGAATACGCCTTTCCTCCTTCTTCTGCCTGCGTACTCCCCACCACCTTCTTACATTTTACCATAGCCTTACTCTTTACCACCTCCTTTCCCCTCTCCTGTCTTCCTGCCATCTCTGTCCAGCCTCCTTCCGCTTGCTTCAACTCAATCTACTTCTGATTTCACCTGAAACACTCTCCAATGCTGCTCTTCATCGAGCTCTAAACACAAACACCAATATGAAAAAGCGGGTGACCTATATAGCGGCCTGGCCCTACCACCGGAGACCTCCCTTGTGTAATCCTAGTCAGGTGCTTATAATGTGTAGTTTCCAAACTGGTGAAGCAGTAATCCTACATGACTTTTTTGCCACCTCTGTGCCCTTGCAAATTGCCACATGCGATGCAGTCTGAGTCTTAATGAAGGCCAGCTGCCATCTTAGAAATCCATTCCTTGAAAACAGGGACCAGGGCTGCTGCAGCGGAGCTCCGTGCTCTGTTATCACACCTGATATTGCAAAACCTTGTATGTAATTCAAAATATGTACGGTTTCCAGTTGCAAGATTTTTCACACACCCTGTCTGACTACGGGAACAAGTGTTCTTGCAGTAGGACCTATATTTCCCTAGTTCTTCTGATGCCATTCATTCTTTGCAGGCAGAACTTGACAACCTCACCTTCCCCAGCGACCACAGCGTCACCAATTAGCATGCCAGGAGGTATGACCAAAGCTCCCAATAAAGGAACATGGACATGTTGCTACCTGTGACAAGGTCCTGCCAAAAGACTGGGGCAGGCCAGGGGATTCTCCCTGCACTGCCCCCAGGCCCAGCATCATGTAATGAGTGGCATCACCCGATTAATTGGCCACTAAATCTCCTGTACCAGAGCCAGGCAGGTGGAATATATTTCAGTACCCAAGTGCAAGCTGGTTGCGGGCAAGATGGCACTGAAACATTGTTTATGGTAAATAAGCAATAGAGCTATTTTGTTATTGGCTATGTAAGAGGATTCAATTCAACACTACAGCTAAGTCAACGCCTAGTCTATAATACTGAATGAAAACCCTTATTGATATATTTTTATGTCCAGTTCATGCGTTCTGGATGACTACCCCTATATAACACCCCTCTCTTGGAATCCCCCTGACCCCACTGAGCCAAGAAGTAGTTCTGTTTTACAAGTTAAAAGGTTTATTTGATAATTTAAACAAGAGATATATAGATCACACTTTATAATAAATTAATAATTGAATAGCACACTTAATCTTATATGATAAAGATTAATAACGGAGAATCTGGCACTAACACGCTTCTCTATAATCAATAAGGAGTTGACATGAAATGGATAAGGTAGCACACTGGTAAATAGGAACAAAAGTATAATGTGGTAGAGAATGCCTTATAGAGTTCAAATGGATGTAATGTTGAATGTAAATGCAATACAGAAAATACTCAATATGATTTCAACAAACAAGGTAATCACTTTTCTCTGGCAATCCCCTCCCCCCCTTGATGCAATGCAAGGAAATGGAAGGAAGCACACAGTTCTCAGAAATGCAATCAAATGTGATTCAGTTCAATCCCAGCAAGCTTACAGAAAACAGATAGGAGTTTTGAAAACACAGGCCCAAATGCTTTGATATGTGCTAGCAATGGATGAGAAATATGCTGGAAATGCTTTTTAATTCCCTTTCAGAGGTTCAGGGTGAGTGGTATCTAGTTAATATTAGTCCAGGCTCACACTAGCAATGAGGCAGGGATAGTTAGCAGGTTAAACGAATTTCTGGCAAATGGAAGGCAAGCAGCAGCAGTTTTTACATGTGAAGAAATTTGCAAATCGCGGTAAAATTTGCGGATGCGCCGAGCGCTATTACAGAGGAACCACAAGGACTATCTCTATCGTTTTGGGGTCCTAGGAAAGCCTAGGATCTCAGCTTCAAAATGAAAGTTACTGCAAGTCTCTAGCACAAACGGTCGCGGAGATATGAGCGATTAAATAAAGGTCGTTTTTCAGATTTGAAATTTTAAAGTTCAAAAAGACAAGTGCAGCTGGCAACTAGGAAATGACAAGTGACAGCTTTACAAATGACAGGTGACAGTTAGGAGGCAGTTCTACTTAGATTAAATAGATTGAATTATATTATTTTAACTAGGAGATTGGTTCTGCACAGTTTCTAGGTACTCACACTATATTCTTGAGTGAAATGGGCCTCGCCATGGATCTGGTCAGGTTTTAAACTCGCCTCTGGTCTCTGCACTTCACAGTGATCTGGGTCAGCTCTCTCTGCTGGTCTGGGTCTCTCTGGGTACAGCACTGCTTTCTCTCTGGTCTGGTCTCTTAGTTCTGGATAGATTGAAGTCTCTAGTTTGGCTCTCTGGAGGATTGATGGAGGTAAAGTATGGATTTTTCCGGCAGAGCGCGTTGCAGCAAATGGAATTGAAGGTCCCTATCTGTCCTGACTCTCTGCTTTTATGTGTTTTTGAGAGTGGGTGTGTGTGTTGCATCACTAGACTTGCCCCTCTCACTTGTCATTGGTCCAGCTTTCATTCCTCCCCTTGATTGGGGAATGAACTGTGAGTCAGAGTGATGTCATTTTATGGCTTGCCAAGAGGGCACTCCCTTGTCAGATTGCACACATTCTATATTTGATAATAAAAGACATATTTCACAGTTACACAGTTGCTTGAAATTACATATACATGGTGTGGCTGAATTTAGCCATGTCTCTGTCCAAATCTGCTCTTTCTAGGAGCTTGCATTCAGAGATGGCACATAATGGACTTTTTAACTGATTTTTCAATTTCTGACATGGACCCAACTTTACATACATGTGCGCAGGGAGTAGGGACATTAACTGATGAAGTTTCAGATTTTCAACATGCACACCTTTAGAGTAATATCCACTTTTCCGCTGACACCCCCCTGTACATACCACCGGTTCTAAAAACCTCTTAAACTGTGGGCAGAAAAATCACAAGAATTATGGTATCATTTATAAAATGTTCACATGTCCGCACCATGAGTTATTAATCTTTTTCTAAACAATATTCTGGCTACAAAGGGGTGTGGTTTTCTCTCAGCACAAGGTAGAAATACTGGTTAATCCAGTTCTGCCAAGCCAGCTTGCTCTCACAGGCAGTGCCCCTCCCAGCTCCTGCCAAGAGGAAGCTACATTTTACGACTGCGTAATAAAACCTTTGCCTGAGTGAAGAGGGCTTTGTTCACTCTCCTGCAGAGCACAGGTAATTCAATTATCAGATAGATGGCATATCCTTAGTGTGGGCAGCAAAAGGAAGGTTGGCCTGGGAACACAGTGGTGACTCAAGTTTCACTCCTGATGGGGGTAGTAGCCAGGCAAATCGGAATCTCTTTAAGCTGTCATTTCTGTTCCCCAGTTTCTGCATTCAAATAAAACTAAACATTTTCACATATGCAGCTAGAAGGCTGATTCTAAGTTTAAAACTATGACATTTAAACAATTGCAACCTATGTGACACTCAAAAGTAGGTCACTCATTTAATCTAAACATTTTCGATTTTAGTGTCTTTAAATCCAGTGCAACTTAAACTGCTGCAATCCACAGCTCAGCCAGTCTTGTTATAAACCTTGTCTTATGATCTTCATTTCCCAGATTTTGTAGGCACACAAAACTCCATTCTGCCAAATGTCTGCTGGTGTTCAGTAAATATTTTGCACATATTGCAATGTTTGAAAATAGGCATTTTGACTTGCCTTCAGGGAAACAGAGTGGTTTTAAAACGCCGGCTTTTGGATCGTGGTGAGTACTGGTACTGCACCCATTTTTGGGATTTAAGAAATGAATTCCCCACAATTCTAGGTTGCATTTGGCAATCAGCATTTCCATTCCCAATGGTTTCAGACTACTGTGCGGGTAGTCCAATGGTGGTTTTAAAGCGCTTTGAAGCTAACCAGCGCTACTGTTTTTCCTTTGGCAACCCATTTCCCTCATGGCAACCCGGCCTTTCATTCTCGCACTGGTGGGTGGCAAGTGAGGCAACCATTTTAGTGTGCGCACAAACTGCGCAGCTTTCCTGGATTTCGGCGCACATGTGGGTTTTCCGCCATCTTGAATTTTCTAAGCCCACAGCACCAAATGTGGTGGCATGATAGCTTAAACGTGGGTCAGGACACCCAACAAGCCCCCCCCACGTGACTGCCCCTTGAATTTGAGTCGATGGGGAGTCGCGTGCACAAGGGTTTTGACCCATGCACCGGTCTGTCCGCATAATCTTCTTCCTCTTCTGTAGATGGCACAGTTCAGCATCTTCTTCTCCATCCGGTACTGATCGATGGTTCTCCTCGCCGGTCCTGATGGGAATATTGGGCGGTCCACTGGGCCCATTGAATCTTCGTTCCCGGTCTCCGGATCGCCCTCCTCGGGCCGTCTTCAGGTTTTCTTTCTCCTAGGACGACAAAGGAAGAGCGGCAATACCTACTCATAGACATTTTTCCACCACTGTTGAGATAGTGGGGCAGCATATGCATTTCATCATAACGAAACATTACATTCTTATTTTGAAAAACAGTATGACTAAGAGACAGTTTCATACAAATCACAGTATGTTAGAGACTAGATGTGGTACGTTTTATGATTGGAACTGAATTAGTCTGATACAGTACCCGCTAGGATTCCAGAGGATTCCTCCAGTTGTTGCAGAGTGTGCCTGGGATGGCAACACTTCAACTGGTTTATGTGTGCCCACTTGTCTTCCCCCTCTGCCGAACCGCCTTTGGGGATGCGGATCTTGTAGGCCACAGGGGAGATCTTATCGACGATCTCAAAGGGTCCCTTCCATGTAGGCAAAAATTTGCGCTGCTTGGCCTGGTTCCTTTGGAAGTTGTATAGATAGACCCGGTCTCCCACCTGATATTCCTTCCTGGAAGTTTTCAGGTCATAATGGGTCTTCATGCTATCAGCCGATCTTTCTAGATTCCGCTGAGCATAAGCAAAAGCATGTTGGAGGTGTTTCCTTAAATTCTCTACATACTCATGAGTAGTGGAGGCATTTATCAGTGTCTGCTCTTGGGTCCTGTAGAGCAAATGCTGAGGAAGCACCATCTTGCGTCCAGTCATCAACTCAAATGGTGACATTTTGGTTGCAGATGAAGGGGTAGATCTGATGGCCATTAGGACCAGAGGTAATCGGATATCCCAACTTGGCCCAGAATCTGCCACAAACTTCTTTAATATGCTCACAATTGTCCGGTTATATCTCTCTACTGCCCCAGAAGAAGCTGGTCTATAAGCAATATGCAGCTTTCTCTTGACCCCCAGTATCTCCCACATCTTTGTCATTACTTCACTGGTGAAGTGGCTACCTCTGTCTGACTCAATCCTTTGAGGTAGACCAAAACGGGAAAAGATGTGGTTAATCATCAAGGCAGCTGCAGTTTCTGCCTTGCAATTTGGGGCTGGGAGACATTCCACCCACTTGGTAAACAAGCATGTCACAGTCAACATGTACTTATTCCCCCTAGCCGAGCGAATCACAGGGCCTACAAAGTCGATTTGTAAATCTGACCATGGCAGTGTCATCCCCCTCTTTTGGAGAGGTGCACGATGCGTGAGGGATGATGGCTGAAATTGTGCACACACAAGACACCCCTTCAAGTATTGGTCGAGGTCCTGCCCCATGTGTGGCCAGTATGCAACCTCTCTTAAGATTTCCAATGTTGTGTGAAACCCCCTATGACCGGCAGTAGCCGCATCATGGGCGTGACTTAACATCAGGCTTCGGAATGAGGTAGGAACCACCCACTGGTCATGGCCAGCTTTGGATTTCCTTACCAACAAACCGTCTTGGATTCGGAACATTTTTGGACATTTCATCAACACTCTTAGGTCCTCTTTCCCAATGTAATCGGTATCCGTCAGGGGAAAGTTCTCAGGGTCCTCAAGGTGCTGGTAAAACTTACCAATAATTGGATCCCCCTTCTGAGCGGTAATCAAATCAGCATCAGGGGTCTCCTTGCTCCATTGTGCAATTGAAAGGTCGTTGTGAGCATTTGTCTGGGACCTAGTGATAGCAGTGACCTGGATTTCCCCCAACAGGGACTCAATCTCAATCAGATCCCCTTGGATGGCCCCAGTTTTGGCCAGCTGATCAGCTAAGTCATTTCCAGTTTTGTCTGGTCCCTCTACTTTGGAATGACCCTTGATCTTTTTCCAATAGATGGTCATCTCATTCGATGTGACCAGATCATCAATGTTTTGGATCAACTTCCCATGTTTCAAGGGTTTGTTGTTAGCACATAACATGCCTCTGGTTTTCCAATTAACCAGGTGCTCCACGAACCCGTTCCGTACATAATCCGAATCTGTGATTATGACCAGTTCGTGGAGTTGATGCTGGACAGCAGTGAGGATGGCCTGATGCACAGCCATCAATTCTGCCACCTGACTACTTCGGGGACCAATTTTGTATCCAGCGGAGGGTTCTGGGGACTCATTCACCCAGGCATTCCCTACGCCGGCCACCAGTTCTTTCTCCCCGTCGTTGTCAACATGGTAAGAGCATCCATCCACATAGACAGTGGGCATTCCCTCACACTTGTCCTCTTCAAAGACTTTGTGGGGGGAATTAAGGTATGCCTCCATGTTGTCCTTTATTTTTAGACTTTCGTCCTCGAGACAGTTTTCTCTGGCACAATCATGCAAGTCAGCCAGACCTTGCGCGAGGGGACTCTTCTTGTTTTGGCCATATCGGACCTCCACAGGAAAGCCTTGCATTGACAGAATCCAGGAAGTAATTCGGGAATTACTCACATTTCCGGCCCGGATTCTGTCACTTTGGAGATATTGCAGAGGCTGGTGTGGAGTCTCCACTATGATGTGTTCCCCCTGGATAAACGGGCGGTAATTCTTCAATGCCCACACCGTTGCCAGGAGTGCCTTCTCACAATCGTTGAATTTTTCCTCCACAGAGGATAAAGTTTTGCTCGCATAGGAGATTACTTTATTGACCTTGTCATGCTTTTGTTATAATACGGCCGTCAAGCACGTATTAGAGAACCCTGTCTCCAGGAAGAACTCCTTGTTTCTGACAGGGTAAGCTAGGCAAGGCGCTTGTGAGAGGCTTCTTTTGAGTTGTCTTACTGCCTCGGCTTGTTCTGGACCCCATTCCCACTTGACCCCCCCTTCAGGAGATGAATCAGGGGTCTGGTGATCTCTGCGTAGCCCTCAATGAACTTTCTGCTGTAATTAGTCAGTCCAAGGAGGCTCCTTAGTTCCCGCAGAGTTGTGGGGTCTTTCAATTTTTGGAGGGCTTCCACTTTCTTTTCCTGGGGACAGAGACCCTGAGGAGTAATCTCATGCCCCAAGAAATTAACACGGGTTCTACACCACTGTGTTTTCTGAAAGGAAAGTTTTGCTCCGGCGGCCCTCAACTGTGTTAGAACATAACGGATCTCCGCTATGTGTTCCTCAACAGTTGAGCTTTTGATGAGGACATCATCTACATAAGCCAGGTTACCCCTCGCACCCAGGTCGGGCATGGCCTTATGTAGAAAAATGTTGAATTCATTGCCGGAGTTGAGGTATCCGAAGGGAGTCCGGGTCCATGTGTACTGCTGGCCCCCAAATGTAAAAGCCAGCTTGTATTGGTCCTCCCTACTGACAGGCACAGTCCAGTATCCATTGGTCAGGTCTATTGCAGTGAATACCTGTGACCCCTGGATCTGGGCCAGCCCTTGGTCAATGTAGGGCAGAGGCCATCGGGAAGTATGGACCCGTTTGTTGAGCTCCCTAAGGTCGGCGCAGAGTCTCCACTGGCCGTTCGGCTTCAATATTCCCAGCACCGGATTATTGAAGGTGCTGTGGACTGGACGGATTATTCCCCGGGACTCAAGGTTCTTAATTATTTCAGTAAGGGACTCCATGGATGGGAGAGGCAAACGATATTGCTTCACAAACACTGGAGTCATGCCAGGGTCCGTGGGGATTGTTGTTGTGTGGATGTCAGTGCGACCACAGTCATATGAGTCTACCGCAAAGAGATCTTGGAAATCCAAGAAAACTTGTTTCAACTTTTGCTTTTGTTCCAGAGTCACACAGGCATCAGCTAGGTTGACTCTCTCTTCCACCATCTGCCTGAAGCCTGGAAAGACTTCTGGTTTGGCTCTTTCAGCGGCCTCCTCCAGCTGGGTGGAGAAGTCCCTGGTTAGAGTGCTGATTTGGACCGGAGGCTTCAGGTGGGAAAGGCAGCCCTCATGGACCTGGAAAATCACCTCATCCCTCCTGAAGTCACAAGTCACATCTTCCTTACCATAGGGGCAGGAAGTGTACACCAGGAAGTTCCCCCCATGCCGGGTAAAAATCCTGTCTGGTGTTGTGTTGTCCTCACTGTCACTGTCAAAACAGTCCTTGGGGATTGGTCCTAACAGTTCATTACCTAAATCAATGGAAAAATGTCGGTCATCAACCGCCATTCCAATAATGGTGCCTGCGGCTAGAGTAATACTCTTTAAGTCGCTGTTATCCACCTCTATTGGAATGGTGTCATGTTCTATGTTGACTAATGGAGTTGGGTTTACCCCCAACCCTTGCTGTTGGAGAGAAGCGTTTAGATGTATGTAAGCATCAGGGTTTTTCAACTCTTGTCCCCTTTTAACTTTCACTTCCAGGGAGAATTGTCGGGTCCTTTCTGGGATGGTGACTTCCTCTTTAACCTGAATTTCAACTGCATAAGGTAGCAATTGAGCTGACCTAAATGCTTTTTCTGGATCATCAAAGCCCATGGGATTATCCGCTAATCGGGACCAAGCTTTGAAGTTTATTAGGTCCAAACTAATGGCAAATCGATTGAGAATGTCACTGCCTAAGTAAAAGGCGGCAGGGACGTCTCGCACGACCCAACAATTGTGGACTATGCTCTTGTTGCCAATGGAGATTTTGAGCATACACCTGCTTGGCAGGAGATGTTTGGAATTAGGTGCTTCCAGGTCCATTTCCCATTTGTCTATCAGTTTGAAGGTGGGAATGGCTGGATCTTTTGGGAGTTGGCGAAACATGGCTTCGCTGATGAAGCTCTTACCGTTGTTCACACACACTCGAGCGAGAACAGAGTCCTTCCCATCATTTAACTGAACAGGGATGAACAACTGCTCTCCAATTTGCTGAATCTCAGCCAGGCTCTGAGCTGATTTCACATCTTTCTGGACTATAGGAGTGGGAGTTTCTGATTGTGGATTAGTATAGAATTTCAGAGTGTTTCCTTCCAGCGTGGAATACCACTTTAGACTGGAAGGAAGGTTGATTTTCAGAAATAGAGAGGACCCCCCATCACCAGTCTGTTGTCCTACTGCTATTACTGTCACGTCTGGAATTTGGTTGTTCTGGAAGTGAAATTCTACTTGGTCAGATTTTTGTTCAACCATGTGGCATGTGCCATTTAAACTAACATGGTTGACACTCTGTTTTAATTTTATTGGTCGGCTAGTCTGGGTCCAGAGGACCTTGTTTACGCAATCTATTAGGGGTGACAACCTTCTCAGGAGGTCATTCCCTAGTAAACAAGGGGTTCCCTTCTGGGGTCACAACTATGACCGGGTGTTTCAACTTGTGTCGCCCGATCTTAATGTCCAAGTCTGCCGTCCCCTCGATGGGAATTTCCTTCCCGTCAAAGTTCTGCAGTTGTCCAGGAAGAGAGGTGAGAGGAATTTGGTAATTCTCTCCCCTTCCTGCATTCAGTTCGTCAAAGGCCCTTCTGGACAGAAGGGTAGCTTGAGATCCAGTGTCCACCAGCGCTGAGATTGTACCCTGCCCCTGTACTTGTACCGGGGCATAATATCTTCCCTCCTTCTCCTCAAGGGGGCAGAGGTAATGTACATTTTTGGACAACTGGTGGGCTAACTTTCTGGTTTTGGACATTGCTAGCGAAGAGATTTGGGCAGAATTCTGTGGAGAGCCTTGGGAATCTGAAAGAAAAAGTTGGCAACTGGAGATCAGAGCCCTTGTGGGTTCCCCTGGCTCCGGTTCTGGGCCGCCCCCCCCTTTTTGGAGGCAGTCCCCAGGATGGGTTTGAACCAGGGGATTTTCTTGCTGTTGGTTCTGGGATGAGATGGTGGGCGGCGGTAGCTCAGTCTCCACATCTCCCCAGTCTGGATTTGCATCCCTAGGGACCCATTTTTCTTTGGGAGGAGTTCCCCCCTCTCTGAAGGAGAAGATCCTTTTCCCAGGATCCTCTGAGGATCCCTCTCCCTCAAATTGGAAGATCTGTACCTCCTCCTCAAACTGAGTCTGTTTGGGTCTTTTGTTTCTCCTACCCCCCCCTCTGCTCCTTAGGAGGCAGACTTTCAGGGGCCAGAGATTTCGTTTCCGGTTCCTGGGTTTCCAGGGGCTGTTTACAAGTGAGGAAGGAAGCTTCCTCCAAGGCTTTACACCCCCCTTCCCTTTGTGCCTCCTCCCTGGGAACCGGTAAGTTATCGGGGTGCTGCCCCCGTCATTGTTCTGGAGCACCAGGTCCAGAGTTGGGTGCGTTCTGCGCCGGCACGCCCATCTGAGGGTTCTGCTGAGCCCTCAGTATGTGACCCAGATCCCGCGCCATGTTTTGAACCTGGCGCCCTAACTGGGAAACCCGCTCAGGCTGATACGGGGCCCTGTTTTCTCCCCTGGGCTGATCCCGGGAAGGGTAGCTGTCCCTTCTTTGGTAGTACCCCTGGTTGGGAAGATTTGGGTACCCCTCCACCCTTGGCCTCCCCTCTCCCGGATTCAGTGGTCTGGGCTCGGGGAATTGGGGAAAGAAGGATGGATGATTTTGGGGTTGGAAGTCGGGTGGATATCTGGGGAAAAAGTTCTGCCCAGGGTTTGGTAAATTTCTGCCCTCCTGTGGGAAGTTTGGAGGGAAGTTCCCTGGGTTAGGTGCTTGGCTGGATCCCCCCCCCTGGGCTGGAGGAGTCCACACATAACCCAGGATGGGTCGATTTCCCTTGTAGCGAGGACTTACATAGTCAGGAGAGCGAGGGACCCCATTTGTGGGGCTGCCTCCCTGGCTCCCTGTCTGTGACTGGCCCGAGGACCTTCTGGGCCTAGCATTATTAGGTGCAGGTAGGTTTTTAGGCACCCCCATCTCCAAATCCAAAACGGGGGTGACCTTTACCTCTGCCACCTTGGCAGCAGCAGGGGTGCTGTTGGCTTTGGGGTTTTTCTGGGCATTGCTTTTATTTTCTATGGGCTTCTGCACCTCATAGATCCGGGTAGCCTGTTCATTGACCCAGTCTAAAGATCTTTTCTCATGAAAATCCCTCACAAGCTGGGTCATGATATATTTGGGCAAGGCATGGAAAAACGTATTTATAAACTCTCTACTATCTGTGCGCACCCTTCTTGTGGTCTGTGCAAAAGCACGCTTTAACTCCTGCACAAATTCTTGTGGGGCCTGATCCTCCCCACATTGCAAATTGTAGGCTGCCTTGCGAGCCTCTTGAGGATTTCTGTGAACAGAAAAATGTTTCAGGATGGCCGCCTTATAGGTGGACCATCTTAAATGATTTTGGTCCTCCAGCCCCGCAAAGAAACTGGAGTATTCCGGGGAGAAGGTCCACTTTACATATTGAATGCAGCTTTGGCTGTTCTTCAAATGGAAAGTCTCCATCATTTGTTCAAACAACTCTAAGTGCTCCCAAACAGAATACTTAGCGTTCTTATGGTAAGGCGTGATGACGCTCCTGATCGCCTTAATATGCTTTAAGGGGTCCTTAAGCAAGGCCCTTTTTGCCTTATTGGCCTTTTTGGTTCGGGTAACCCTTGTCCATTCTTCCTCGGACTCAGAGGCACTGCTCCCAGAGGTTCCCGTCTGTTCTTCCAGGTTTTCCCGGATTCTGCGAGCCTGGGAATGGCTGGCAGAATGTGGGGACCTGGTCTCCTGTGTCCTGCGCAGTTCAGAGGAGTCTTCAGATTCCTCCTTGCTGCCAGGATTTGATGGGTACCCCCTCCACTGACCTAACTGGGCAGAGGTTTTCAGGATGCCCTTAATGGGCCTACTCTCCCGGGGTTCCCCATTGAACTGTACTGTACTTGGGTGCCCATACCCGGATGCCCACCCCTCCATTCCTGAGTGATACTGGCCTATGAGCCCCATACTCTTAGCTGGATAGTAATCTGCCATCCCTGTGGCCCTGTGCTCATGTGCGCCAGGGGACATGGGGGTGGCAGAGTCCAGGGACTGAGAGGTATGAGGGCCTCTGGTACTAGGGCTCCTGAGGTTATGCTCCGGAGTTTCCATTTCCCAGCGAACCTCATCTCTATCCGCCCCTGCTCCCTGTTGCAATGCAAGAGCCTGCATTTGTGCCTTCAGTTCCTCAGTTAAGGCCTTACTAGACTCTATCAGTCTCTCCTGCATCGCTACCTGTTGTTGGAGCCTATCATTGTGTTGACAGAGGGCCTCATTTTCCCTCTGTGCTTCCTGGTTGGTCCTGGAGAACTGGGCCAGTCTTTGCTGCAGGAGGGTTACCTCCTGAGCTGTGTCCCTATTGGCCTGCTCCTTTCTTGCTAGAGCATCCTCCACCCTCCTGGTGTGCTCTAACAAGTTCTGGTGTTCTTTTTGGAGATCACCCAGTCCCTGGTGGGTCAGGTGATTTTCTTCCATTTTTCTTTTTAAATGGCAGACTTCCTGGCCTAAGGCATCTCTTTCCTAACTAAGAGCCTGCATTTGTGCCGCCAGGTCGTCCCTCTGCCTTTGAAGGGCACCAGCTTTCTGGCGTTCTTCATCAAACTCTGCCTGGGTATCCAGGTCTTTCAAAATCAGCTTGTTGCTCTCTACCTTCACTCTATCTAGATGACTTTGCAGGGTGGCTACCTGCTCCGTGCATGCCCTGTTAAAGTCTAATTGTTGCTCCAGCTTTTTCTGGCTCTGCAGTAAGGAGTCCAAACTGTCTTGGTGCTCCTTCTGCAGGGCCAGAAATCTGGTATCCTGGTCAGCCTTTTCCTGTTGCAGCACATCCATATCCTTCTTTATTTTAATGATGTGCTGCCTACTATCATCTTCTGACTCCTGGCTCCTCTGCAGCCTCTGCTCAGAAGAGTCCAGATCAGATTGGGCCTTCTGTAATGCCATCTGTTGCCTATTTGCCAGATTTTGGCTTTCAGCACATCTATCCTGCATGTCTCCCATATATAGGTACAGGTATGCTGCTATCCTGGCAATCTTATTGTGTTCCTCTTTGGCTTTAGGAGCCATATATAGTTCACTCAGGGCCACATGTAAGGGACCCTGATCTCTATATATATCTGACCCTGTTTCAGTGACCTATTGTGTGATGGCCTGCAACCACACATCCTGGCCCTGTTCGGTCCATTCACCTCTCACAAATAGCTTATGCAAGAGGTGCTCTCTGGCTATTTTCATGTCTACTAAGGTCGTCATTCTAGAGATTGGTCTCTGTCCTGACTTACAGAAGTTTGTATTTTATTTTTGCAGAACAGAACTTTTCTTGGAGTGTCCCTTTTGAGGAATGCTTCACAGCGTAATGCAGCGTGGTGATCCGACCGGATGTATGTATCCCGTCAGTTAGCACACTGTATTAAGCTGCACAAGTGGTATTCTAACCCAAACGTGCGGCTCGAGCCCCCAATTTGTAAGAGGATTCAATTCAACACTACAGCTAAGTCAACGCCTAGTCTATAATACTGAATGAAAACCCTTATTGATATATTTTTATGTCCAGTTCATGCGTTCTGGATGACTACCCCTATATAACACCCCTCTCTTGGAATCCCCCTGACCCCACTGAGCCAAGAAGTAGTTCTGTTTTACAAGTTAAAAGGTTTATTTGATAATTTAAACAAGAGATATATAGATCACACTTTATAATAAATTAATAATTGAATAGCACACTTAATCTGATATGATAAAGATTAATAACGGAGAATCTGGCACTAACACGCTTCTCTATAATCAATAAGGAGTTGACATGAAATGGATAAGGTAGCACACTGGTAAATAGGAACAAAAGTATAATGTGGTAGAGAATGCCTTATAGAGTTCAAATGGATGTAATGTTGAATGTAAATGCAATACAGAAAATACTCAATATGATTTCAACAAACAAGGTAATCACTTTTCTCTGGCAATCCCCTCCCCCCCTTGATGCAATGCAAGGAAATGGAAGGAAGCACACAGTTCTCAGAAATGCAATCAAATGTGATTCAGTTCAATCCCAGCAAGCTTACAGAAAACAGATAGGAGTTTTGAAAACACAGGCCCAAATGCTTTGATATGTGCTAGCAATGGATGAGAAATATGCTGGAAATGCTTTTTAATTCCCTTTCAGAGGTTCAGGGTGAGTGGTATCTAGTTAATATTAGTCCAGGCTCACACTAGCAATGAGGCAGGGATAGTTAGCAGGTTAAACGAATTTCTGGCAAATGGAAGGCAAGCAGCAGCAGTTTTTACATGTGAAGAAATTTGCAAATCGCGGTAAAATTCGCGGATGCGCCGAGCGCTATTACAGAGGAACCACAAGGACTATCTCTATCGTTTTGGGGTCCTAGGAAAGCCTAGGATCTCAGCTTCAAAATGAAAGTTACTGCAAGTCTCTAGCACAAACGGTCGCGGAGATATGAGCGATTAAATAAAGGTCGTTTTTCAGATTTGAAATTTTAAAGTTCAAAAAGACAAGTGCAGCTGGCAACTAGGAAATGACAAGTGACAGCTTTACAAATGACAGGTGACAGTTAGGAGGCAGTTCTACTTAGATTAAATAGATTGAATTATATTATTTTAACTAGGAGATTGGTTCTGCACAGTTTCTAGGTACTCACACTATATTCTTGAGTGAAATGGGCCTCGCCATGGATCTGGTCAGGTTTTAAACTCGCCTCTGGTCTCTGCACTTCACAGTGATCTGGGTCAGCTCTCTCTGCTGGTCTGGGTCTCTCTGGGTACAGCACTGCTTTCTCTCTGGTCTGGTCTCTTAGTTCTGGTTAGATTGAAGTCTCTAGTTTGGCTCTCTGGAGGTTTGATGGAGGTAAAGTATGGATTTTTCCGGCAGAGCGCGTTGCAGCAAATGGAATTGAAGGTCCCTATCTGTCCTGACTCTCTGCTTTTATGTGTTTTTGAGAGTGGGTGTGTGTGTTGCATCACTAGACTTGCCCCTCTCACTTGTCATTGGTCCAGCTTTCATTCCTCCCCTTGATTGGGGAATGAACTGTGAGTCAGAGTGATGTCATTTTATGGCTTGCCAAGAGGGCACTCCCTTGTCAGATTGCACACATTCTATATTTGATAATAAAAGACATATTTCACAGTTACACAGTTGCTTGAAATTACATATACATGGTGTGGCTGAATTTAGCCATGTCTCTGTCCAAATCTGCTCTTTCTAGGAGCTTGCATTCAGAGATGGCACATAATGGACTTTTTAACTGATTTTTCAATTTCTGACATGGACCCAACTTTACATACATGTGCGCAGGGAGTAGGGACATTAACTGATGAAGTTTCAGATTTTTAACATGCACACCTTTAGAGTAATATCCACTTTTCCGCTGACACCCCCCTGTACATACCACCGGTTCTAAAAACCTCTTAAACTGTGGGCAGAAAAATCACAAGAATTATGGTATCATTTATAAAATTTTCACATGTCCGCACCATGAGTTATTAATCTTTTTCTAAACAATATTCTGGCTACAAAGGGGTGTGGTTTTCTCTCAGCACAAGGTAGAAATACTGGTTAATCCAGTTCTGCCAAGCCAGCTTGCTCTCACAGGCAGTGCCCCTCCCAGCTCCTGCCAAGAGGAAGCTACATTTTACGACTGCGTAATAAAACCTTTGCCTGAGTGAAGAGGGCTTTGTTCACTCTCCTGCAGAGCACAGGTAATTCAATTATCAGATAGATGGCATATCCTTAGTGTGGGCAGCAAAAGGAAGGTTGGCCTGGGAACACAGTGGTGACTCAAGTTTCACTCCTGATGGGGGTAGTAGCCAGGCAAATTGGAATCTCTTTAAGCTGTCATTTCTGTTCCCCAGTTTCTGCATTCAAATAAAACTAAACATTTTCACATATGCAGCTAGAAGGCTGATTCTAAGTTTAAAACTATGACATTTAAACAATTGCAACCTATGTGACACTCAAAAGTAGGTCACTCATTTAATCTAAACATTTTTGATTTTAGTGTCTTTAAATCCAGTGCAACTTAAACTGCTGCAATCCACAGCTCAGCCAGTCTTGTTATAAACCTTGTCTTATGATCTTCATTTCCCAGATTTTGTAGGCACACAAAACTCCATTCTGCCAAATGTCTGCTGGTGTTCAGTAAATATTTTGCACATATTGCAATGTTTGAAAATAGGCATTTTGACTTGCCTTCAGGGAAACAGAGTGGTTTTAAAACGCCGGCTTTTGGATCGTGGTGAGTACTGGTACTGCACCCATTTTTGGGATTTAAGAAATGAATTCCCCACAATTCTAGGTTGCATTTGGCAATCAGCATTTCCATTCCCAATGGTTTCAGACTACTGTGCGGGTAGTCCAATGGTGGTTTTAAAGCGCTTTGAAGCTAACCGGCGCTACTGTTTTTCCTTTGGCAACCCATTTCCCTCATGGCAACCCGGCCTTTCATTCTCGCACTGGTGGGTGGCAAGTGAGGCAACCATTTTAGTGTGCGCACAAACTGCGCAGCTTTCCTGGATTTCGGCGCACATGTGGGTTTTCCGCCATCTTGAATTTTCTAAGCCCACAGCACCAAATGTGGTGGCATGATAGCTTAAACGTGGGTCAGGACACCCAACAGCTAGATGCCCATGGCAAATTGATATTGGGCAAAATGTCTTTGGGCAAATTGCTTATGTAACAGTTTTTTTTATAATCAGGCATCTTTCTTATCAACATCTTTCTCTAGTTCATCTAGCCTACAAGTGACTCTTGCTCCTGAAATCCATCTAACCTATGACCAATGTACTCATGGGCATCATGGGAATGTGCAAATTAGCAACTTGCTCATTGATACTTTGATAACATGAAAATTGTGACTGAATGTGCACAATGAGCTTCTGAGCATTTGGCGCACTGCACACAACATGTATGAGTATTAGCAATAATGTGCAGTTGAGTTACTGATACATGTGCAACTGGGAACATGCTTCGTTTTGCTCCGGTTCTGTTTAGTGAGTGGCACAGTCAGAAACGCCAAGAGCACTGAGGGAAGAATCTCTTTTGTGCAACCGGAGTTCACTATTGACCCAAACCCTTTTTGTGCTGAAATTTGCTAAAATGTGCTAAAACATTTGTACACGTTTTAGTGGAAAAATTGAAAGCAGGATAGACTGGTTGAATCAGAGCATGAAATGCTGAAATGGTGTCTTGCTATATGTATATACAAAACATGAACAAAATGTACGATACTTTACTGTACTAAAGCATAGTGTGCTTTACTGAACTCTACAAACAAGAAATATTGAGCCTGTGTCATGCAGACCAGCACTTTCTCTAGAAAACACCATTACCTACAAAAAGGGCATTCACCAATACTTTGAATAATACATATTTATTGAACTTCACATGCCAAAGTGTGAGAAAGCCAAAGGATTGGCGTTATGTTGCACATCACCTGGACATGATACTACGCAGTTTCAATGAGAGTGTGGCATTTTATGTTAAACATGAATAAAATTACTTCTGTTCCAAATTCTAAACTTCTTGCAACAAAGATCAATATGTTTCAGAATTGACAATGTGGGTTTATATTATGCAATGTATTTCATGCAGTGCATGTGCAGTAATGTTGAAGGTAAACAGTGTTTCTACAAGTACAAGTGCCTAATGCACTATAATTTTATGTACAAATTATGGGAAAGAAATTGCTGTGATATGTCAAATCACACCAGACATAAGTGGGTGTATTGAACATATTAGGAATTAGGTGTATCGATGTATTAAATGGCAAACAAAAATGTCCCAATTTTGGCTTGGACAAAAACTTGTCTTATTGGTTCCTAAGTGAGTCTAATACAAGCTATACTTCAGTTCAACACACATGGAATGTAGAAGAAACAGGCCAGGTCTAGGGCCCCAGGGGATTGACTCGACTATATGAAGAAAAACAGACCTCTTTATCGTTCACCAAATAAATACATTGGGGCCAGCAATACAAAAGAATTCCAAAAACAAGACTTCTGGTTAATGGGCTGTACCTATCCACATGAGTTCATTTTAGGAGAAATACTCCTACACATACATCAAAATGCATTCCATGTGAGACCATTCCAGTGGTCCTCTGAGCTCATGCAAATCTGGGTTGATCACATGGTAGGCAGCTCTGGGTTTTAAAACGAAAGCTTCGAAGAAAATCAACACACTTAAAATGTCAACACTGAACTTTGCATGCTCATGCAATTCATAATCTGTGACCTAATGGAAATCAAGCAAAGGGGCCTCTGACAGCTGCTTACATGATTCATTATGAGGACACAGGTTGTCATGTGCAAAGTTAAATAGAAATAAAGCTGACCACTTAAATGACATCATTGGTGCATACAAATTATTTAGGCTCTAACTTTCCAATTCTGAGGTTTAGAACAAAAAAGAAAAGTGTTCTGAAACTGTGAAGGTGTCCTTGATAAGATGGAACTAAACATGATATATATTAATGTGTATTAATATTTTATAAATCATATAAATATTAATAACATTGTCAAGTTTATCGCACAAGTTCATGCCACATAATTATGTAGGCGTAGCAAGTGCAGTATTAAGTGCACTTGCAGTCTCACAGTCTTGCAGTCTGAGGCTAAGGAGGCACCATGCGACCAGATATAGACATGATACTTCAGGTAAGAAAAACATTTTAGGAGTCTGTGTGTTAGCCGTTTTCTTTGCTGATATTCACTGTGTTCCCCCCATTGAAGTGCTCAAAAGTCAAAAGGGGAAAACCAAAAGGAAAAAAGGCACTTACTATTTGCGGTATAAAATAACATCTGCTAAAAGTGTTGCACTTCACTTGCTGAGTATTACGAGCAACAGAAATCAGGGCACAGCAGCTCTTAACAGGCAAAGCCGTCAGCCTGATCTGAACAATTCATGCACACATGGAAATATCACCAATTATTTTCATCCCATGGAAGTCACGACAGAGGGTGGAAAGAAGGGCAAGCATAACACAAAGTCTACAATCATAGACAACAATTCTTACTTAATTTGTGTAATTTGTTACAAACTGAAAGGGTAGATAATATGGGACATGGAAATGATGCGACATCTGGAAATCACAAAGTGACTGAAGATGGAGTGCACATGACAACAAGGCCACACATAGGCAACACTGTAACAGTGTATCCTGAGTTATTTGCGGAAAGCACTGGTGTGGATAACTCCCACTCAGTTAATGACAATTCCACAGCCATATCAACTTCAATAACATGTTAATTGCAAACTGTAATGTGGATATTGAAGCTATCCAGCAAGGCACTTGAGGCCATAAATGCACATGGAGATATTTTGCAGCCCATTGAATCACTGAGTGGCAACCTAATTAGCATTAACACCAAAGGCAGCAGCATAAAAACAGGCTTTAGGGTGATAGCTCGGGGGGATAGCTCAGGGGCAATGTGCTCTCCTTCAAAGCAAGACAACATGGAGCAATACAGGTTCGATCCCCGGGTCCGCGCTTAGAAACCTCTGGGTATTAAGCACGTTATAAATAACCTATCATATCATAGCTGAAACCAATTGAGAAATTAACAATATGTATGACTAAGCTTGAACATAGTTCATTGATGTGAATGATTCCCTCGGCAAGAAATTTAAGAAATTATGATTATGAGTTCAAATTAAAGGACACCTGAAGCAAATTTTACCTGAGGCAGCCCTGATTCCCAGAGGTGGATAAAGTGGAGATGAAGGGGCTCAGCTGACTGGGGAGATTACCTGTAGGCTGTGAGGTTCCATCCTGGCTATCTGCCTTAAAAGGATGATGCAACGGTGAGTATAAAAGAAACAATGCAATTAGATATATATCTTTCATAATCATCCCTCTGCTAAGTTCTTGAAATAGATAAAACTGGTTGGCAGAGCTATTAAGAGGGAACTGATTCCAAATAGAATGCTTCAGCATTTTAGTGTGAAATGTGCACCACTTTATCACTATATTCAAAAGCAAGTGAGATCTGATTTAGAGTACAGAATAGCATTTCTGCACAGCATTCACAGTCCTTGCAACCAAAGCCAAATAAAGTGAACCCTGTGTGTTTTCACATATATGGTTAATAACTGGGGCTGTGAACCAAGGCCAATGCTTCATAACCTAGCCAATAATGTTTAAATCAAGACCTGTGAAGGCCTAGTCATTTAAAAAGAGATATTGGGATGAAAGGGAGCTTCGATGGTCCACTTCCTCTGCCATAGGGAATGACACAATTTTAAATTAACAGTCATATCTTGTCAATGATATTGTGTTGAAGTGAGAGCACCCATAATTAGATATTGAAGGATAGTTGCTGTCCTTTCACTTATATGCACATTCTAGGAACCCACATCACCAATCTACGTATGCAAGGTAATTAACACCAAATGTTATTTATATTATTGTTGATGTCTCTGATACCAACACGTGTTATCAGCACTGGAGAAAACAATGTTCTATAAACCATTTGTCATTTAATAGAAAGCTTAATTGTTTGTGATTGTAAAAAAGCTTTAACACACTGGCCGCAAGTGTCAATGTTACCATAGAATTCCATTGTGCTGCTTAGACCTTGCATTTCTTCATTGAGGAATATAAGTTTAGAAATAGTAATATTGGCTTCATGTGAATGATTGTGTGTTATAAAAATAATGAGAATTTTGCAGGCAGGTTGATTGTATTCTGTAGACAAGCTTCCTGTGTCTGTAAATTCCCGTGGTGACATCCCCAGTAATACGTTTGGGGACCACTTTGGTTTTGATTGATTCAAATAAATGAGAATTTCATCGCTGTATATAGTCTTTTTCTTTTACCAGAATTGTGGGTTGGGATAGTCTATTAGAGGGTGTTAAATGACAGGGTGCACTGTAGCTAAATGAAAACTCAAACCCAAATAATTCCAACAACATCCAAGGACACTTTTTTCCCTCCATTTGTGCAATATGACAAATCGGGATGTGTCTATGCACATTTGAGAGTGATGCTCTTTAAATTGAGCAGGAAATGTAATCATTCCTCTGTGCCAGTTTCAACAGTTGCAGAAGGATGAGTAATGCTTGAGGGGGCCATTTCTGATCCTTCCATACATTTATTTAAGTGGGACAACAGATGTGCACGCCACCACTTTCCCACTTCCATATCTATCCTCTAAACATGGATAGAAATGCGTGTATTCTTTTTTAAACATTTCACAATGACTAGCCATTTAAGTGCCTATTACTGTGCAATCTATACTGGGTGCCTCTCGTACAGGAGTGTTTGAATAGCACTTCTGATGCAAAGTTATGAAGTGGGGATAGTCAAAGCATCATTTGCACTAGCGCACAGCACCCTGCCAATGCTTACCTTTGTAAATGGTTCCATGTCTTTATAACGACACCCTAAATAATGACATACTTTTAAAACGACACCTGAATAATGAAAAAAGTTGAATTCTTTTTTTATTTTTATTTGGCGGGTTCCCTCTCAAGCCCCTCGTCTCTACTGCCTTTTTACCCTCCCTCCCTCCAACTACCCCCGCCCCTTTTAATCCCTTACCCCACCCCCCATATATACATTTACTTTAAAATTCGACTTTTTGTGGTTATTTAGGTGTCGTTTAAAAGTGTGTTGTTATTTTTCTATCGTTATAAACACTGGATACCTTGAAATATGGTTAACTGCACTTGTCTGTAATTCGGGCACTAAAAAGGTGCATCCTCTATGCCGTTTTTAGATGCATGATCTTCTATAATTCTGGCCCTTTACTGTATGCAAAAAGGGATAAACAAACAGTACATGGGTTGGTATCAGAAGGGTGGAACTATGAAACACTTCGGGCTCGATTCACAAACTCTTTTTACTGCAGATGATGGGATGTGCAAGTGCATCCGTTCCTTTGCCCCAAAGAAAGTTGTGCGTAATTTACAAAGAGCATCTGAATGTGCACGTTGTAGATTCACTCATCCCTTCTTCACTCTGACCTGAACATGCATTTGTTTTTAAATGGTTCGCACTGCTGGAATCCCACTTTCATTAGTTTCCCTCAATCAGTATAGAAAGGTTTAATCAACTTTTAGTATTTCCAATGGCAGGCCTTTAAGGGCTTGTTTGGACCCGTGGAAATAGCCCAAGACAACGATGTGTTCATGTGACCTGCACATTTTAAACAACCATTGACAAAGTGAATAGTTTTGTCTTTCGGGTAGGCATGGGATAGGCATTTGACAGACAAAATATTGTGAGCACTTGGACCTTTAATAGCAGTGCCTGGCAAAGGCATATGTAATACGTGAACTTTCCCACTTTCAGGTAATTGTCTGTTAAGCGAGTGGTTAGACGCACGCTCTGTTTTTGCACTGCACAACTTTAAAATTGCACACTTGTTACAGCTGCCGCGCATTGCTTTTGATCTTGCAATTGATTGTAACAGACTAGATCTGTAGGAAGCATGACATCAGGATTACTGTTGTTACTTTAACTGCTGCCGGGCATTGTTATTTCATTTTTGCTTGATATTGTTTGAGATTAGAATTGTAGAGGCAGAGCAGAGAGAGAAAGCACTCCCAATAGCTAGTTAGGTTGACTGTGATTGTGTGATTCTATCAGCAGCTCTGTTCACAGTAACCAATGCAACGTTACGTTGCTGCATTCTTGTTTGCAACTTGAGAAACGGCCCATAGAACTACATTACCCACCATGCTCAGGGCCTTATTTTTTGATCCCTCAGGCGCGTCAGCACCAAGCCGTTCTTCACCGGTCCTCGACATGACTCATCTGCAAGGTGCTTTCTAGTGGTAGCTCTCTCCTGCTCTTAATACTATGCGATGACTACAGTAAATTCTAAATTATGGGTTTTCTTAGGAATGAGCCTTTATCTCTGGCGACACTTCGCTTGAATCTTTTGGCACCAATTGACAGACTCAAACAAACCATTCTGGATAATCCCTTGGCCAACCCAGTAGAGAATGGAGTCCCAGGAGGACTCTCCCCCACAATTCCTCTACATGAAGAGCTGGGTCACACACATAGCAAGAATACCCAGGAATCTCTGATTCAGGAAGTAAACCCGGTAGGACTCAGCATGGTTTCAGAGGACTGCGCCCCTGACAACAGGGCGACTCCGCTGCCCCCAAGGACTGCCCAGCTGTCTGACACAGCCTCGGGATATAGCTAAACCAAGTACATTTAAGCTTGCCCTACTTAACACCCGCTCGTTGGTAAAGGAATGATTCCCCCTTCCCTCTCAATCTAAATGTAATGTAGATAGACCCACTCCCCCGCAAACCGAACGTAGATAACTTGTTGGGGTGTTCAATGACTCTAAATGTTGTAGAAATCAGAAATGTATTGCCTTCTAGGAAAGCTCTTTAAAGGACGACCTATTTTATGGAGTCAAAACGTCATGTGCAGTAGAGAATGTGTCAGGTAGTACATGTTATGATACATTATCAAAGAAACTAGATTAAAATCGGAGCAGGTACCAAGTTTTATGTAAACATAGGTTGCTCAGGCATTTTGTGATGTGGGCAGCCATTTTGGGTTTGAGACAAAGTCAGGCACTCTAAGACCGTTGCTGGGCATACAAATATGTGAATTTCTGTAGAGCCATGCTCAAAGGATAAAATAATTACCTCATGGTAGTTCAGTGAGAGTTCAGTAGTCAAAGACATGGTGTCTGGGCTTCCTATCTCTAATCCTGACAGTGATGAGCCGTGGGTGCGAGGTAGCAGTCAAGGGAAGAGTGTTGCATTCAGCTGGTTTAATTAGCAGAGAGGATGCAGCTGATGCCCATATTTGGGCCTCTGGGACAGGAAACCATGATCCAGTTGCTAAAAGTATCTTAGGACTGACGTCAGTAATGTTCCCATTTTAAAGGTCAGATGTAAGTATGACATGAAAGCTTTTGTGAATGGGCAGTCCAGTCAGCCAATCTAGAGGAGGAAGGAGCTTGTCTTGGAGTGCCTCAACCAATGAGAGTGTTCTGCATCATAAATAGGAAAGTGAGTTAACCTAGAAGTGTATAAAAGGCAGGGTCTTACTCAGAGATTTTTGCAGAGATCCAGAGATGTCCTGTAAACTGTATGATGTGCCTGCTGGAAGAAATAAATCTGATGGCTTTTTGAAACTAGTCTGAGTGTCCTGCTTTGCTCCAGAGTGTCTTGTTTGCCCAGAGGTGCCGATGCCCAGGAGAGAGGGTGATGGGACCCTCCTCTACAACAAGATTTACACGACTACATTGTGCACAACAAAGCAGACATACTCTGTGTGATGGAAATTTGGATCCAAGACACAAGTGGCTCCTCCATCTCGTTGGCTCCCCCCCCCGGGTTACACATTCTACAGTGCAGAGCATCTTGTTCGGCGTGGCGATGGGGTAGCCTTCATTGCCAGATCCAATCTAGGTTTATTTCCCACCACCATTTCCTGCGCAGGATGTGAAATCCTACATCTCAAAAAAACTCCCTCCATTCACAACTGTGTGAACATCATACTGATCTATCCCCCAGCCCCCAGTAATATGTCTGACTTTAATGAAGAAGTCATGGGTCTACTAAACAACGTCATTAGCCCAAACTCATCAACTCTATTTCTGAGTGATCTCAACCGTTGGAAAGGAGATATATGTGATAAGTAGGCAATAAACCTAGAAGCAGCTTTATTGGATAGCGATCATGAAATTATCAATACCGACCCTACTATAGTGAACTTACCTATTTTGGACTGGGTGGTGACTAGGACACTTAAATCTAATTATATCGTTACCTCCCCTTGCATCTGGTCAGATCATTCCATAATCAGCTTTACCCTGCACCTTCCATCCACCCTTATCAAGCCTACCAAAATGCTGAAATCTGTCACAGGTCTAAATTCTAAAACGGTGAGCTCTTCTGATATCCAGCTTAGTCTAAAATCTATCATGGCAAACTCTCTGCCGACCGATCAGGTAGATTGCCAGATGACTGAATTTACTAATACATTAACCAAAATGTTTGACAACATTGCCCCTGTACTAACGAAAATGGTCAGAGATAATCCCAGACACCAAAGTTGGTATACACCAGAGTTGGAGGCTATGAAAAAGAAAAAAAAGGGCTCCGCAACTAACATGGATTAAACATCCCTCTGACACCACCCGGCTGGAGTGGAAGAAATGGGACAAATCCTACAAAGCATTAATTGTGGATACAAAGAAACATTTCTTCAATTCACAGATAGAACAATCCTCCAGTTCAACCTGTAAATTATTTAGCATCCTAAAATCCGTGGAAAAGCCAAAAGCTTCAGAGCTTCCAGTTATAGTTACGGATCAAGGCTGTTCACGTATAGCGTTAGCTTTTGAAGAGAAAGTCTCAAGGGCAAGGGATAAAATCATACTAGCCCAGAGCTCAGCCATCACCATAGAAGCTCCTACCAATTCGATAGAGGATGGCATATCTGCTCCTGGTTTCTCTTTCTCCACAATCTCTCTTGCAAATATGACCACCTTGCAACCGACCTCCTGTCCTCTGCCCTCCAAACTCATCTTGTAACATAGAGATCTGTTTGTACCCTTCCTCACACAGTTTGGCAATGCTTCCTTTAGAGATGAACAGGTCTCTTTAGAACTCAAGAAAGTCACTATTACACTGATCCCCAAGAAACTGAATTTAGATTACACCGACCCCTGTAATCGTAGGCCAATTACTAACAGCCAGTTCTTACTGAAAATCTTGGACAAGGCTGCCACATTTCATCTACAAGCTTTTATGGAATCCAATAACAACCTAGACAGCCGACAATCAGGTTTCTGTCCCTCCCATAGCACAGAAACCGCTCTTGTGGATCTCCAATCTCATTTGCTAGATATTGTAGTGACAGGGAAAGCCGGGAGGTTGATCCTGTTAGATCTGTCAGTGGCGTTCAACCTCATTGACCACAAGCATCTGCTTGAGTGCTTACGACAGCAAGGGGCTTACTCTCCGGAAGCGGTTAATTGGATGAAGTCTTTTTAGTCCAACCATGTGTCCAACATTCAATGGGGTGCAGCCCCCTCTCCTGTTTCTTCAATCAAATATGGTGTTCCCCAAGGATCATCAATGTCACCTCTCCTTTTCAACCTTTATATACATTCCTTTTGCTCACTGTTGGAAGACCTAGGGGTCTTCTTTACCAAATACGCCGATGACATGCAGCTGGTCATCGAGTTGAGCGGGGACCACTTCCAGGATTCATTGGCATTAAATAAAATCTACAATGCCATTGAGGGGTGGATGTCCACAAACAGGCTATGTCTAAACGGCAATAAGACAGAGCTATTGATCTTTGGCTCTCCCCAGGCTCGCGCCAAATTGGATCCCGCCTATGCAAATGTCATGCTACAAGGAAACACTTGTGTATGAGCACGATACAAATAAAATATCAATCAAGGTAATAAGACCTGGACCCAATCGGAGGATGCCCAAGTACAAAACCTTTGCAAGACTTGTAACTATCACCTCAGGCTCCTTCGGGCTATACTCCCTTTTCTTGATAAAAACCAATTCAGTGACCATCGCTCGTGCAATGCTTCTGTCAAGTTTAGACTATTGTAACATTTTGTTAAGTGGAGTCTCAAAATACAATCTTCGGGTCTGCCAGATTATCCAGAATGACGCAGTCTGTGTAGCTATGGCTATCAAAAGAAGATTTCACATATCCAACACTAGAAAAGAGCTACACTGGCTACCAGTACAGGAACGTATCCAGTTCAAAATGGGCCTACTAATACATCGCTCACCATATGGTAAGGCCCCGGGATACCTTAAAGCACTGGTCATGCCTCCGAAACGGCCAGAAATCTGCGATCATCCTCTCACGCCCAACTGCAGGGAGTCAAAGTCAAAAGAGTTAGGGGTCTAGGTAGATCTTTCCAGGCTACGGCACCCTCCTTCTGGAACTCCTTACCCCTAGCAATCAGAGCGATTTCCAGTCTGAGTCACTTCAGAAATGCCCTGAAAACGTATCTATTCAGCTAAAAGTTCTTGGACTCTATACTTCAATCTCTGCCCTTACAACACCTATGGTCCATTAGTGCTGTTCTCTGTCCCGTGCCTATGTTGTCCCTTGTGTTAATGTCTGTGCCCTGATGCCTGCAGGCTTTTGGGCGCATTACAAATAAATAAATATGTATACACATGCCAAAACTGGAGCTTGTTGTTAACATGACTTCAGGATAGATGTCAGGACACATATGCCGCATATAAATCAAATGACTGAAGGCACACTTGGTTAATATTGGTTAATACATTTTGATTACACCAGTAGTGCAGGTGCAGCTGCAATTAAGCCATTAGCACACTAAAGACTGATTATCAATAACACTGGCAGACTGTACAGTACAAAGTTTGATGTTATTGCTTGAGGGAGTTATCTCAAATAGATCCCGAAGGATGTGTTTTGGGTGGGGCATTAGTGAGTAGGAATGGCCATAAGAACTTGCATGGCCGTGGGATAACAGTGGCGGCAAAGAACTAAATGAAACCCACAAGCTGTGGTCCCTCCTCACATCTCTCTCCTATTTGTACTCTAATACAGTGCTGTTGCCTTATAGGTGGAACATAAATGCCAAAACTAAAAATGGGGTATCTAAAAAAGTGAATCCCAAGTGATGGCCCATTTTTTGAGAATGTTCTCCTTTATTCCTGCAGCTCATGGTTTAGCGCAAATGCTATATTTTTTTAAATAACCATTCTCAAAGGTGACCTGCACATTTCAAGGTGGTTGTGCACCAGCACTAATAGGCCCCCTGCATACCGACACTAATCTATGATAGGCTGACAACACCCATGTTGCTGGTGGGAGTGCATTCTACAATGTCAGACGCTTAAATGGCCTGACACTGTAAAATGTAAAGGGAAAACACATTTCTATACCATGAAAGTGTGGCGGCAGATATTCATACAACTGCTGTTACACTTAGAAATGCTTAAAAGACACTTAGAAATGCTTAAAAGACTCTTAAATGACACTCTCATGCATTTGTAGTGTGTTTGTTTTGAACACTTTTTAAGGAGCATCCAGTTTGTTAATTCAGGATGCACTTTAATCCCCCTATTTCTGCGAAAATCCATAAGGAGGACAAATAGGACACATTAGATGCCCTTCATTCAGAGGGTATATAGCATTTATCGTGCAACTAAAGGAGATGCCCTAGAAACGGCCCCCTTGTATTTGGGGGTGCTAACCGACCATAATACTCCACTCTCTCACTCATAATACTTTTTGCAGCATTCTTCATTTGAACCTCCTGGAATTGGTGGAATTGGATTAGCATTGCCCCTTGCAGAGAATTAGTATATTTTTTGGCAAAGGGGTCTCTTTCCACTTTGCAACTGAAACAGCAGGGCAAGAGTGAATAATAGCCTAGGAGGGTAGAATGGGAACCAAAGATAGCATTTTGATGTTATACATTTTTTCCTGGCCTGTGAGCATCAGCACAGCATTACAGGATCTCATCCCTGCACCTTGGGTGCAGCTTTTTTGCCAATCTCTGCCGCATGGGTGGGGCAGGGGTTTGAGATTACCTAATTACAATGTCATTGAGTTGCGATAAGTGTAGTGCCCTCAGGGCAGAGGAAAGCATTTGTTTCAAAGACCTTGGGCCTCAGCTTCCAAAAGGATTCATTTATTTGTGTTGGTACGCAAACACATAATTTTGGATCTATTTGGCCTTAGCTCTTGTTGGCACCTATTGGTTATATTTATATGCCTTCAATTTGAAAACGTACAGTTTGAAAACACCAACATTTGGAAATGTAATCTCGAAAATATAACCTTGAAGGTAATGGAATATTTTTCCTGCAGGAGAGAAAATGTAAACATGAAAATATTTTTTCGGATACTTTGTGATTGGTCATTATTACGTTCCAATTGCATTCTCCCTGCCCACTTACTTACAGCAGTAATCATACAACTAGTCATTCATTTTCTGCCAAATATTATAACTGGCAGAATAGCTAAATAGTTACCAAATTCTAATAATTTGTATAATTATTGTAACAGGGAGAGATTCCCCTTTTCTGGTCTTCTGCTCTCTCAACGCTTTCTCATTTTTTCCCTATAGCTGTGTGTAACCTTTCCTCCTTTTAACAATGTTTCTTTATCATTTTAAAGAGAGAACATACATTTTAATCCTGTGAAATCACCTGGCCCATTCTACCAATTTTTTAAGTTGCTTTTGTTCCAAACCTTTTTCTGTAATTTTCAAGATTTTACTTTCCAAACGTTTGTGCTTACAAAATGTATTTACTTTCAAACTTAAACCTTTCACATTTTGGGTTTAAATTTAGCACTTCATAGCAGAACACTTTGTGGCATGGCTTCTGGGAAGCCTGGTGGGGAGGGGGGGGGAGTACAAATCCCTTAGCCTTTGGTTGTGAGTAGTAGAAGGATCCCCCTTTTGTCTCCATCAATGTTTTGGCAGGTGGCCACGCCCCCAGTTTCCGGTCTTAGTCCTGCCCCTTTTGATATGCTTTGATATAAACTTAATATACATTTGATATAAAATAAATATCATAGATTATATCAATTTTATATCAAATGTATATTTTTATAGGAAGTGGGTATAATTTTATGTCAATTGACATAAAATGTATATTTTATATAAAGTGGGTGTACATTTTATATCATTTTGATATAAGTGAATATAAATTTTATATCAAAATGTTGTAAAGATGAGAGCATCTGGCGGCAGTGTTGTTTGGACGAGGGTTGAGGGCGAAGTGAGCTCCGGAGACGAGACTGTGAATCGAGGGTTTTGGAGAGTGAAACAGTGATGACGTTGCAGAGGAGGTCCGCCTGATGTGATAGGAAACGGAAAATGATATCAAGCAATTTTTATATCTTTTTTATATAAACGTGTAAATAAACATTAATATACAAAAAAAAGGGAAGGAAAACAAACCGCACTCCAGGCGAACACGAGTATCTCCACAATTAAGGGTCAGAAAGATGACGAAAATCGGACTCAGCTCGTGTTAAATAACGTGCTGTTTATTATTTTTTTTTTAAAACTGGCATACTGTCAAGCAGTACGTCTGTGACAAAAGATCAACAGAGGCAGGACGCCATCCTGCTAGACAAGACACGTTTTGCGCACCACTCAGTGCTTGTTCACTTGTGAGGGGACAATGCAGACTGCAGTAATAAAAGTAAAACAGAAGTCCTACTGCTATGTCTGCTACTGACAACTAGATGAGGGACTTGGTGCAAACAGGTCGGCAGACATTTTAGAACATGTAACAACAATTAGGTAACAGTGCAATAAAACAGAATACGCAGAATGGCATACGAACAATAGTGGTGCCATTTAAATAAATTAAAAGCATAACAAAAGAAAGCATATTTAACTTGTTGGCACTGCGTTTGCTTACTGAAATCCCATATGTGTTTTGTTCTAATAGCCTGACTGCAAGACCGTAAGTGGTCATGAAGCGGTATGGTGTTGAAACAAATAATCCACAAATGTCCACAGCAATAAGTTAGTTCCAAGATAAAATAATTCAGAAGGTGAAGTGTACATTAATCACCTCATAATAAAATGGCAACACATATGAGCACAGTGGAACACATTTCGTTGGTACAAGCCACAATACAATTTTTGGAAAACACACATATGTTCATAGGATTGGAAGCCTTGAGCAAATATTGTATTGACCAACCGAAAATTGCTGTATCCAGTTTGTAGAACAGTCAAGAAAGTGCATAGTGCACAACTTTGCTGAAAGCATATAAGGTAAAGGGCAGCATAATACATAATTTACGTCAAAACACATAATATTATTAAAACTCTGAAGCAAATAAAGTGCATAGTGCAGAGTCAAGATTGAGTCGAGCATAAGGACAGAGCAACAAAATGCATACTGCAAAATTAGTAATAAGCCAAATAATGTATCAGTACACAATCGATATTAGTACAGGCTCGTATAACAAGACAGCAACGTGGATAGTGCAGATTTGCTAGCAGCATATATGGTAATGTGCAAAGCGATGCATCAGTGCAAGATCAGCATTATTTAAAGCTCGCACAGCAAGGCGATAAGGTGCATAGTGCAAATTGACTAACAGCACATACGGTAATGTGCAAAATAAGGCATCAGTGCAAGTATTGTGTTCAACAAAACACACAATCTTGTACCAGACTGAGCGCATAGCAAGGAGTTGTAACAAAATGGACAATATATGTACCACATCACATAAAAGCTCAGGCAACAAAGAACATATGTATGAAAAGGTTTAAACCAAAAATAGTATATATATCTGAAGAAAAAACCAATGGAGAGAAAGAATGAAAAAAAGGCGACACCAACCGTGTAGACCTCCCTGTAAGAATTAATAATGTAGCTGAAAACCTCACAAAAAAAGGGGGCTAGACAATAACAGCAGCCCAAGGGAAAAACCCAAGGGAAACATAGTGATTTCTTAACCAAAGAAATCCACCTCAACTTAGGCTAAAGTAAAAGTAGGATACAACACTGAGAGAATGGTGCAAGGAACCCCCCACCAGAAAGAGCATGAAAAAACAGGAATCATCTAATATTCAACAAGATCAATGAGAAAAAACCAACTGACTATACTCCAATGAAAGTATAAAGCTCCTCATCTATAGTGTGACCTCTCTGGGTTTTGCTATCAAAGTCTAAAATTAACTTGGTTTCTAGCTGTCTCAAATTCAAAGTCCGGTCACCACCTATCTGATGCATCGGAACATGTGCCACTCCAAAGAAGGTCAGAAGATGAAAATCATTGTCATGATATTGCTTCTTCAGGTGATGTAAACTCAATTTCAAAATAGTTTGGGCCTCATTACGACTTTGGCGGTAGCCGTGCCGCTATTTGCGGCATGGCTGTCGCCAAAATTGGGTCCGGGTTCCCTGAATGGGGAATTACCGGGCCATTCTGAGTTCAGAGGGCCCGGTAATTCCTCCCTCCAGGAACCCGGGCCCAGACCTTCCCCATTCCCATTGAGCCCACATAGGGTTCAATGGGAATGGGAGAGGGAGCAAATAACGGGCCGATTATGAGCGGCCCGTTGTTTGCTCCCTCCTCTCCTCGCGGGACCCGGTAAGGATGCCTGGTTTGACCAGGTGTTCCTTACCGGGTCCCGCGAGGGGAGCTTGTAATGAGGCGGAACGGTTTAACGGGTCCGCCTTCTTTAGCAGAGCCCGTTAACCCGTTCCGCCTCACTTGTAATGAGTCCCTTAATGTTTAAACTCTAATCCATGGACAAGTAATGTCAGGATAGTTAATTGTTTGTAAATTTCGGTCGCAATTTAAATATGTAGTGTCTGTCGAATGTCACTATAAACAGCTGAGCCCCAGCTGAGACCTGTCTTCCAATCAGGCAAGATGTTAGGTAGTCCCTATAGGATTAAAGTATGAGTTCAGTTCAATAGCTAATGTGTGGTAATGGTATTTAAGTAAAACGTCTCTTAAGTGTAGAAATGATAGATGTTAACTTACTTATGTCTGTAATCCTAGGCATCCAACTCTACTTTCGCTGTTCACTTTCATCCCAGTAGACGTCACTACAAAGTGCATCACAAAATTCACTATTTTCACATTGACTGGTCGAAAAATTCCCTTGCAAGTGTTCTACTCATTCTAGCATCCCCCTCCCTTTATTCCATACCTGGTCACTCAATTCAAAATGTTCTGTCAGCGGAGCACGGGCGGGAACATCAACGAAAACGCAGCCTCCCATTCGCTATCGCTTAAAAATAGAAGTCGTGTGACCTGTGGGCACACAGGAGCGTGCAGCATTGGTCACGTGATCGCATTGTAACGCCTATTTTGAAATCAAGCAAAATGTTCAATAGTACGTATCTGGTAATAAATGAAATGACTAAAATAAAGATAGCCGTCTTTGAATGGTTACAGCTAAGTTCAACTTAATAAACTAACATGTTTGCAATTACTGAAGACTGATGCAGGTCGGTATAATAAATATCAAGGCCACTTCAGAATGTGCCCCACAAATATGGAGTTACAATGAATGTAATCTTGTATGTAATGTCTTCAGTGGATATCCGCTGCTTAAATGATTTTTATCTTGTTGAAGAAGTAATTTCATGTAGTACAAGATCTGCACTTGAAGCATGCTTTTGGTTTTGATAGCCAACAACTATAATAGCTATCCATTCTTTTTTTCAAAGATTTATTTTTCACTTTTAGAAATGTTTAGGGCCCGATTCATGGACATGTGTGCAGAAATCCTGCTGGGTCAGCGCACCGAGAAGGACACTGCGCGAGTCTGTGTGCAGTATAAAAAATGTGTGATCTGTGAATTCATGGATCCAAGTGCGCATTTCTAGCAGACACACAAAGGGAATCGAGGTGTGAGAGGAATGCCCACTACACTCCCCCACACAAATCAAAAAGCAAGTCATATCCCAACCTAAGCGAAAACCTCTGCATCCAGTCCTGATCCACCATCCTGCAACCCTGCAAAAACACGAGAGCCCCCTCGTAAGTCGAGGCTGCACCCCTGCGAAAACGTGCAGCCTTCCACGTAAGTCGAGGCAGCATCACTGTGAAGCACGGCCTTCCATGTCAGTCAATACTGAACCCCAAGTGAAAACGCGAGAGTTTCCTCATAGGTCTGGGCTGCACCCCCCATGAAAATGCACTGGCTCCCTCGTAAATCAAGGCAGCACCCCTGTGAAACTGCAAGTCCATCCCCGTACACCCCAGGCACCCAATCCGCCGGCATATACCCCTAGTGCACATTAACTGCCTCAATTAGAGACACCAACCACCAGCCCCCCTCACCTCCAACACTACCCGAGTCAGCCCCCTCAAGTTCAGACACCACTAACCAGCCCCCCTCACCTCCAACACTACCCCCAGGCAGCTCTCTGATAGTACACTCCCCACCTCACACGGCCCTCACCCCGACACTACCCCCAGGCAGCCCCCTGACAGTACACTCCCCTCCCCATACTGCCCTCACCTCCGATACTACACCCAGACAGGCCCCTCAAGTCCAGACACCACCCACCAGCCCCCCTCCCCTCTGACACTACCCGCAGGCAGCTCCCTGACTGTACACTCCGCTCCCCACACTGCCCTCACCTCTAACACTACCCCCAGGCAGCCCCCTGATAGTACACTCCACTCACATCTGACACCCCCCAGGCAGCCCGGTCAGGTTCAGACACCACCCACCAGCCCCCCTCACTTCTGACACTACCCCCAAGCAGCCCCCTGACAGTACACTCCCCTCCCCACACTGCCCTCCCCTCCGACACTAGATCAGGCAGCTCCCTGACAGTACACTCCCCTCCCCACACTGCCCTCACCACTGACACCCCCCAGGCAGCCCCCTCATGTCCAGAAACCATTCACCAGCCCCCCCACCTCCGACACTCCCCCAGGCAGCCCCCCGACAGTACACTCCCTGACACTGATGGCTCCCCACACTGCCCTCACCTCCGACACTACCCCAGGCAGCCCCCTGACAGTACACTCCCCTCCCCACACTGCCCTCACCTCCGACACTACCCCCAGGCAGCCCCCTGACAGTACACTCCCCTCACATCTGAAACCCCCCAGGTAGCCCCGTCAAGTTCAGACACCACCCACCAGCCCCCCTCACCTCTGACACTACCCCCAAGCAGCCCCCTGACAGTACACTCCCCTCCCCACACTGCCCTCACCTCCGACACTAGCCCAGGCAGCTCCCTGACAGTACACTCCCTTCCCCACACTTCCCTCACCACTGACACCACCCCAGGCAGCCCTCAAGTCCAGACACCGCCCATCAGCCCCCCCCACCTCCGACACTTCCCCCTGGCAGCCCCCTGACTGCACACTCCACTCCCCACATGGCCCTCACCTCTGACCCCCCCAGGAGGCCCCCTCATATCCAGACACCACCCACCAGCCCCCCTCACCTTCGACCACCCCTCCAGGCAGCCCCCGGACTGTACACTCCCATCCCCACACTCCCCTTACCTCTGACACCCCCAGACAGCCCCCTGACAGTGCACTCCCTCCCCACACTGTCCTCACCTCCAACACTACCCCTATGCAGCCCCCTCAAGTCCAGACACGACACACCATCCCCCTCACCTCCGACACTCCCCCAGGCAGCACCCTGATAGTCTCCAACACAGCCAGTCAAATGCATAGCTGCAACTCACCTGAACCTCTGCGGTCTGGCCCGAGTATCAAGCACCCCTCGAACATGTCCACCGCCAACATGATCACCTTGAAGAAATGCAGATCAGTCCTGGACTGGAGCATCTGCTGTCATTCCCTGGCAGACATGAATCTGCAGCACCACAACCATGCAGCACTATATTGCACAAAGCACACTGTGGCCACCCCATCCCCATGTGACAAGTGAATGCAATGGAAAGCAGCATGTGCATATTGAGCATGGGTTGTTGCAAAGACATCAAAGCACAACCACTGAATGTGTGATGAGTACAGAAGTAGACAAAATCAAACATTGGTCTGAGCCACCAACAATGACCAGGCGCATTACAGCTTGAGCATAATAGTCCCGGGTGGAAGGGGTGGCAAACTCACTGTCAGGGACAACAACACGAGAAGCCTGTGCTGTGCATGGGTGATGGGAGGGCAGTCAGAGAGTGCATGACTCACTAACACAGGAAATGTGGGCTGGCTGCATTACAGTGGCAGAGGGTGAGCAAGACATGAGATCATGCTTTGGGTGACTGTGCATGTTGTTGGGTCTTTGAGCATAATAATAATAATAATAATAATAATAATGACATGGGAGTGACACAGCAATGAAAAATAAAACTGCAAGTGATGTGAGCAGGTCACCCATACACAGGGAGCCCACCAACCACCACAGCATCCATAATGCCAAATACACACTACAGCCAATAGAGTGTGTGCACATACGCAATCACAAGCAGGTGCAAAGGGGACACATGACCAATATTGGACCTTCAATCCAAACAATGTGTCAGCAAACATAAATTAACAGGTGGCATCACATCCATCATCACAGTCAAACAAATAATGTTAAACATATCCACATATCACTGTATTAAATTAAACTATATACACAAAGAACTGGGAATGAAGGTCCAAGTAGTTCGGGGGAAATGAGGAGAAATTAAATGAAACCTATAAATAACTATATACATGAAAAACGTAGAAGGAAAGTCATCAATGTCCAGGGCAAACAATTTAATAGAAACCTATACCTAAATAACTAATTTCAAAGGCAGCAGGCTATCCCTCATCACTGATGTCTCCCAACCTGTTGACCAGAGCTGAGTCACACACCACGTCCTTCTCCAGCAGCTCCGACTCTGTTGATTCCTGGAGGGCTTGCAGGGTGGGAAGAATATGCAGTTTGGTGTCTCGCATTGCCCTGCAAGTGGCCTCCAGGATGGTACCTTTCCTCCTCGTTCAATGCAGTGTAACCTCTGCCTGGCCACCATCACCTGTGCCTCCCATGGCTGCTGCCTCTCTGCCAACAGCTGCCTCTCAGACCCACAGAATATGGAAGATATCGCGTTCAACGCTGCCACTAGTCCTCCTGCCCCGAAGTTGTCACCTGCCTCCTTGTGGTGGACTGCCCTGTAACACCCAGCCTTCTCCTCGTTGGCACATGCTGCCGCTGAGCCCTGTGCACGCTGCGTTGGTATGCTCTCTGACATGATGATCTTCTTCAGGGGAGTACGGCACCTGCAATGTGCTGCGTTGCCTGCTCTCCCTACATTGCCTGTGACCCTGCCGGTGTATGGGTAGGCACGGTGACCCCCGCAGCTGCCATAACAGTGACTCCCATCTTGGGCGGGGATACAAGCTCCACCAGATGGGGCATTGTGGGTGGGACTGGTGTTGAGGGGGCGGTGCTGGTAAGTGGCCTGGAAGGCGCCCAAGAGTACGACTGGCGTACAAATGAGGAAGCGGAGGAGGAGGTCGCTGCAGTGAACAGCCCACAAAATCCACTAGAGATCAGGCCTGCTGCCAGGAAGACAACAACACAGTACAGCTCATTCTGATGATGGACAAGCAGGTCATGAGTAGCTTGTCCAACATCACGCATGCCTCTGGTCCGCCTCTTCAGGCCCGCCAGCAGGTGTAGCACATGTTCCGTGATGGACAATTAGCCGGTATTGGGATGTTGGTCTGGGTGTAGGCATCCAGGAAGGCATGCAGTGTTGCATCGAATGGCCCAGAGACAGATTTTTGCAAAGGCACCTCCACAGTGGCCTGCACAGCGTCCTGCCCCTGGGACAGCTTTGCAGCATGCCCTCCCTTCTCAACACCCCCACCTGA
Source organism: Ambystoma mexicanum (assembly GCF_040938575.1). Lineage (NCBI taxonomy): Eukaryota > Metazoa > Chordata > Amphibia > Caudata > Ambystomatidae > Ambystoma > Ambystoma mexicanum. Next base: position 838,866,888 of record NC_090923.1, read on the forward strand.
CTGCATGGGTTGTGCTGCCACGGCCACCTCCTCCGCCTCCCCCTCAGTTAACTTGGATGCCTCCAGGGTGTCTTTCACTGTGGATGGCCCCTGTGTGCTATCACCCTGTGCCACCACTGCTGAAGAGTCCCCTACCATCTTCATCTCCATGGACCAACCCCCAGCAACCATGCCCGATGGTACAGGCGCTACCTCAACCACATCACTACCCGAAGAAGAGCTCTCATAGGGGAGTGGCTGGGGCATGTGCCTTTGTTTGGTGGAAGGCACCCCGCATCCATACTCCACAGCACCGCATCCACCCTCTTCATCAGCTGCAGCAACTGTGGTAAAGGAGACACAGAACAGCGACATAGTGCACTGGGTTGAAGCTGGTGCAGCAGTAACAACATTCACCGGAACATGATTTGTCAAAGGCACAATCAACAACATCCACAACCCCGAAGAAGGACATGCAATCGACATCCAAACAGACAACAACCCAGGCACGATGCAAGCCACAGTCATGACACATACACATGTAAATACCTCAAAAAGTGGGCATTGCACAGACACAAACCAAGATGAATGACATGTACCAATGGGAAAGTGAACGTGACACAACTGCAACCTGATGCACATCCATTGGAGACTTGCCACAGGGGTGCAGGGGTGGGCAGTGAGTAAAGTGGTACAATTCACACACACCAAATTCATGTAATCACTGATGTGTCCGATCACTGCCATGGACACATTGCGGACAAGACACACGTTGGAATCCTGATGATCAGTATACAACCATAATTGCATGGCACCCAGCATGGCCATGCAAACACCTGTATGGGCACCTCTACACACAATCACAACAAACAATATGCTTCCATCACAACCCATCTGGTGTGCATGCAACACATACATGCCTCAATAGCACAGCCACACATTGGCATGCCATAGCCCCAGACACATACACATGGCATGCTCACACATTAACTCTGAGTGCACAAGCAGCGCCATGACCAATCACACCAGAGTCCTGTCAAAGACAATGCTGCAATGTAACACTGCCAAACATACAAATGCATGTGACACCTCCACACATGGGGTGCATTGTCCAGTGACTGCATGGTGCTGTTGAACGATGATGAAAACATGTAGCAAGCACAAGGGTTACAAACCAAACATGCATGGTACGAAACAAATGCGCCAGCGGGTATCACACCACATGCCTACTCACCAGCAGACTCCAGACGTTCTTGTCACTCGCAGACCTGGGCATGTAGCGTTGGGTAGAACTTGGCCAGGACTTGCATGTTGTTTGGTGATAGTCTGCACCTGCACGCACAGTGCCCTTATGCTGTAGCACTGTGCTTAATGTTGCGCAGGGCGAGGGTGGGGGTCCTGGATTTGATGTCCTCCCAGTGCTTGTGGACGGACTTGAAGCAGCAGACTGCCACCCCCTCCGCGTTGATGGCAGCCGTTATGTCCTCTCATATCTGGCGACGTCCTTCCTTGCCGTATTGCTTTGCTGGGTTGAAGAGAGCATCATAGTTCTCCAGTACAATTGCCACAAGGATGCCAGCTTCCTCGTAGCTGAAGTTGACAGCCCTCTGCCTCGCTGCCATGGGGTTGCCACTGTTGTCAGAGGAAGATGGTATGGACATGGCAACCCCCAAGACAGGTGTGGGTGGGTAAGCTGGTCCTGAAGATGGGCTGTGCAGCAGTGGTGGTGATATGCTGAGACGGGAGTCCGGAACAGCAGCTGAGATTGTCACAGGGTCGGAGACAGGAGCACAGGTGACGACAGGCACTCACAACACAGTGCAGGTGGGCAGCAGGCACAAGCACAGGACTTGCAGCAGCAGCAAATGGCAATGTGGGAGGCAGCACAGGGCAGGAGAAGGCAGGTAAAATGGCATGTAGGCAGAGGAGTAGCTCTTCCGTGTCTCACTACAAAGGCCGCTGAGAACAGAGTAAAGGCCCTCAGCGCATAAGCTATGTGACACGTGCTGCACGCAGCTTGCCAAAGCGATTCTCGGCATTGATGGGAATACATAAGGACGAGTAAACGGATCACTGACTGTATGTGCAAAGGAACAAAGACAGAGTTTTGTTGTTTCCACGTAATCCATTCCCTTCAGGTAGCATACTGGGGTATTTTGGGGGGTGGGTTATACCTCTGCGCATCCACACATTTTTTCTATCCCCATTTTCAGACACATGGTCTTTCACGTGTGCACTTTTTCTGTTTTTGGTTGTCCCTGCATATCGTGTACCTCTTTTTTCAATTTCGGGAGCTTTCCAGGAGTCGCGTACACACGTTTTGTGTTATTGGGTGCCACTGCGTATTGCGTACTGCAAATATTTCCCATTTGGGGTTACTGTGAGCTTTTCTGGACCACACATTTACATCATACATCAAGTAGACTGTTCCCTGACGCATATTGCACAGGACAATAACTTGGTGTGCCTCCCATTCATCACTTACACCTGTGAAATCAGTGGAAAGGCCCCAAGAGGGAAATGGGGCAGGCGAGGTCGGGGTGGGGTGATGGTGGTGAAACACCTGTTCCAGCACCAGGGGCTCGAGGATGTGGTGGTGAAACACCTGCCCCAGCCCCAGGTGGTCAGGGACATGGTGGTGAAACATCTGCCCCAGCCCCAGCAAGACATGGCAAGCCCCAGTCCTAAGGGGGCCCGGCACCTGGATGCCAACATGGTTCCAGCCAGACAGGGGTAACTCCAACCACCCCTGCTACTCGTGGCAGTAAGGGACTTTCTGCACAGCAGGAAGAGGGTCAACTCAAAGACACGGCACAGGACACTGTCCTGCACAGGAAGAAGAATTTCTCTGATGAGGAGCTCCAGATCCTCATTGACTACGTGACTGATCACCATTGTGACATGTGCCTGTATGCAGGGAGCACACAAAGTCGCACAGCGTATGGTGCATTGACAGCGTGTCACAGAACACAAACGCCTTAGGGTTGGAGATGCGCACAGCGAAACAGGTCATTAAGTGCTGGAATTATCTCACCCGTCGCACCAAGCATGAGATGAATGTCAACCTGGCCTCTGCAATGGCAAATGGAGGGGGTCAAGCAGAGGAGCAGCAGCTCACACAACATGAAGAGCCACAAGCCAATTCATTCTCATTGAGCAGGTGCAAGGCATGGGAGGCATGGAGAATTATGAGGACACATCATGTGAGTGTCCGTCATTGCGCCTCCTGTGTTTTGCCAGTCATGCATCACCCAAATCAGTTGTGTATTGGCACATCTGGCTGCATTTGTATGACAGCCCTGGGTAAAGCATGTCCTGTGACATACAGACTCATGTCAATTGGCCATCATACTGGGCGTAGCCCATGTGGCAGCCATTTGTGGTACATGCCTGTGTGACAGGACACATCCCCCACAGGGTACTCCACGGCACATGTGAAACATGTGAAACCTACAAGTAGTGTTCATTGCTACATACTTTTGCATTTCACTCTGCACTGCTAGACCGGTGCATGCAGAGCATTTTTAACTTACATGCCATGTCATGCAGAGTTGCATGTTCCATTTGTGACCTGCTCCTATGGGTTTCCTTGTAACGATTCATATCTGAGCTGTCTGTCAACGTGCATTGTCGTGCTCCCAGAGTGTAGTTGCATGAGTGTCCACAGACCACATACACATTGACTCAATTCCAGTGCCAAAGAGAACCTACTCATTGTGACGCATGCTCCCTCTTACCCTGCCACATTCTGGACCCAATCCATGTGGCCACTGTCCTCACCCTCTTGTGGATTGGTGGACCTTGTTTACAACGCACAATCCGCTCTCCGTCTCTCTGCATTTCGGGATCCTTGACCGAAAGTTACACTTTCGGGTGTACCTGCTCATGGGCTTCTTCCCTTTCTACGTCTTCCTGCAGGTCCTCTTTGTCTCCAGTTCCCTGCCCGAGGCCTGATTAGTGTGTCATATGTTGCCCGTGGTTTTGTCTGTGGATATGGATGTCTGGGTGTTCCCATGTGATGTCATTGAACATTCAAATGCCACATGTGCATTACTTTTCCCCTGGTAAGTGTGGCGACTTGACAGCTGAATGTCCCCTCATTGTGCATTTACAACACTTTTGAATGTCAATGTGCCCAGTTCTGGCATGGACATAATGAGAGAGAGGGAGAGGGTCATTTGTCAGAAAATGCTGTGCATCTGTTGCTTACTGGACCAAGTGTGTGAATGCACAATGTCTGATGGGTGTGTGTCCTGCCATTTCTTGTCAGAGTACTCATTGAAGCATATGTACATTTTTGTATCTTTTTACATGTATCAATATGTCTTTCTTTGTCCATGGGCAGGTGAGAATGCGAGGAGGAGGAAGAGTCCTTTGTGCGGCAGAGACCCGGGTAGAGCAGTTGCTTACTGGACCAAGTGTGTGAATGCACAATGTCTAATGGGTGTGTGTCCTGCCATTTCTTGTCAGAGTACTCCTTGAAGCATATGTACATTTTTGTATCTTTTTACATGTATCAATATGTCTTTCTTTGTCCATGGGCAGGTGAGAATGCGAGGAGGAGGAAGAGTCCTTTGTGTGGCAGTGACCCGGGTAGAGCAGCAGCTGTAGGTCATGCAGTCTTCATGTCGCTCCTACAGCCTGCGCAAGGAGGTCAACATCAAATGCCAACAGGCTGATCTGGATTGTCTGCAGTCTTCCCTGCATGCAGACGCTCAGGCACACAAAGAGGCCTTGTGGCTTGAGATGGAGGCCTAGAGGACTGCACTCCATGCAGAACAAGCAGCCACAAGGAGAATGATCCACAGACTATATTGCCTTCTGTGATGCAATGCAAACAAACTGGCCACTGGCCTGTTGAGTTGGTCAGCTTTTCCTAGGTTCTCCAAAGAGACAGTACTGACTGCCATCCAAAAAATCAAATCCTGCTCCCCCTCTGATGCCATCCCTCTGACGGTCATGAAGAAGATCTCGCCGGACCTCCTTATGGAGATCACGGCGGCTATTAACAACTCATGTCAGTTAGAGTTGGTTCCGCAGGAATTGTAGGCAGCCAGGGTGATCCCCCTTCTGAAGAAGCCATTCTTGGATCCTGCTGTTCTGTCCAATTTCTGCCCTATTTTGCTTCTTCTTTTTCTCTCGAAGCTTTTGGAGTCACTGATTTCCCCTCTGCTTTCTACGTTTGAGTCTTCTCACCTTTTGGATTCCGCTCAGTCTGGTTTTAGGACTGCGAGAGGCACTGAAAGTGTTATTGTTGCTGTCCAGGATGACATGGCCAGGCAGGTGGAGTGGGTGCCCTGATCTTGTTAGACCTATCAGCGCCCTTCGATATGATCGACCACCCCATTCTACTGTCCCGTCTTGCCCAGATGGGAATATCTGGGCAGGTACTAGCCTGGTTCACCTCATTCCTGGTAGATCGTACCCAGACCCTCTCTATGCCCCCTTTTCTTGTCATCTCAGTTGTGGAGTGCCACAAGGCTCCTCCCTGTCTCCAATCCTATTTAATATCTATATTTGGGCCCTTGTGTGTCTCATCCGCTCCTTCGGTGTCAGATGCTACTCGTATGCCAACGACACTCAGATCCTGATCCGATTAGATCTCGATCAGGCTGAGATGTCGTTGTGCCTGCGGGCTGTCTGGTGGCGTGGGGGAGAGAATGAACCGCAATTGGCTCAAACTGAACAGAGACAAAACTGAGGTGCTGGTGGTGGGCTGTCCCCCCTGATCCTCCACTTTGATTGTCCTCCCTCTGGCCTTCATCCGTTGGTCCTCTCCCTGTGCAAGTGGGCAAGGTGAAAAACTTGGGAGTAGTTTTGTCTGCATCATTGTCTATGGACAAGCAAGTAACAGTTGTATGCCAAGCCATCCACTTTCAGTTTAAAGTACTTAGAAAGTGCTTCCCATGATTCCCGCCCCTCTCCATTCTCTGGTGGAGGTGGCCATGGTGATATCCCGGCTGGATTATGCAACTCTCTTTACTTGGCACAACCGAAGGGTCTGATCCAATGATTGCAATGACTGCTAAGTTTAGCAGCGCGTGTGGCAACAGGCATGCCCTATGGAGCTCATATATCTCTGGTTCTTCGAGCCCTGCATTGGCTTCCAGTGACCCAACGTGTCAATTTAAAAGCACTGTGCATTGTCCATCGTGCCCTCCATGATCAGGGTGCAGAATATCTTCAGGTCAAGTTTACCTGTTACCATCCCAGTCGCAGTTTGCGCTCTGCCTGGGCTGACCTGCTGGTGGTTCCTTCCTACCAATGGGTACCGATTGGAGGACAAGCCTTCTCTATAGCAGCTGCAGTGTTGTGGAATGAACTCCCACTGGCTATTAAGAAAATATAGAACTACTTGGCTTTTAGAGAGGCTCTTAAAACATTCCTATTTTAGGTTGAGCTCTGCTCTGGTCGAAGCTGCGGACCCCTGCCTCTAGTGCCAAGATACCTTAGGGTGATTGTACGCTTTAGAAATTGGCCTCACATAGCATAACAGACCTCACCAACCTAACTGTGCTGGTGCATTCATCAGTGTCACACATGGCTGCCGCCTCTGAAGACCAGGCCTTGGCACTGCTTGGTCTGCCTCCAGCACCAAACCCACCTGCAGATCAACCACAAGATCGGGGTCCCAGCACAGAAAAGCCTCCTGGTCCACTGCTACCGTTAGGTCCATGAGCCCATGGATGGGTTTTCCATAGGCAGATTTTCTGTCCACTCATGTGGGCATGGGTTTTATTTATTTTTTTGGGTCCCTTGCTTTGCCATGAACACTTTTTTCGTTTATTTCAAGACCCCCAAAAAAAACCAAAGAAAAAAAAAGTTTTTCGAAAAAAACCCGAGTTTTTCGAGAAAAAAAACGGCGATGAAAAAACCCACGATGAAAAATACAGCGGCGAAATAACGTAGAACCACAGGAAACATTGGGTTGAGGAATATTGACGCATGTGTGCTGTGTGAATTGTACTATACTGTGGCTGTTCTAATGCTATTCGAATGCCTTGTCCCGTGTTGTTACAGTGCTCCGGAATGAGGCGGTGACTGCACTCCTGCGGGAGACGCCATGCACCGTTTGATGTCCATACTCCCCAAGCCCTCTGCCAGGCACTGGACCTCCTGTCACGCATTTCGAGGCACAGCTCCAGCTGGAGGTGATGCAGGAATCACATCATGCTGGCTCAGTCAGCAGGAAAGCATGTGCATGTAGTACATCTCTTGAGCAGTTGGTGGTGTCCACCTTGTGTCACAGTGAATGTCTGTGCCGATGTGTGTCTGTACACATGCATGTGTGTGTATTTGCATTAGCACTTCTATTTCTATGCTAGTGCATTGTTTCCGTGAATGCACTCACGATGTTGACAGCATGTTTGGAAGTGATTGTGTAGCACTATTGTCACATTCCTCATTGTCAGTGTTTTAATCAGTGTGGATGCATGTACCGCTTGGCCACATGCATTATTGGTGCATCTGCACTCTGGGTGTTTCTGTACTCCAACACTTGGCTCACTGAATGTGGTGATGTGTCTTTACTGCCACCCTTCTACTTCCCAAGTCCCTATGTTTCATACCGTGCCCTTCAGGTGTTTTCCCCGTGCACACTACTTTTTGACCGGGGCCAATTCCAAATCCACTTCCTTCTCCGCTTACATGTCCCACCCAGCCAGGCCACTGGTCGGCATGTCCCATTCACATTGATAGGCATGTATGCATTACCTTCGCTGCAGCACTTCAGGACATGGGATCTGGTGAATCTGTTGTGGGCATTTGTGTGCATTGACTCCACAGGACATGTTTGTCACACTTGAATGTTGGTTTGGACAGATATGCAGACGTTTACCCCTGACTGACTGCTTCTGTGTGGTGAATTCTTGTACATGCTTTTGTACTGTTGACTATCATCACTGGGGTATATTCCTTGTTTTATGGTTTTTATTTCTTATTCTTGTTGACTACCACAATCTGTGGGTGCACATTGCATCTACACAATGTAGTTGCATGCTTGTCTGACATCCTCTACTTCCCACTGCTTGGCTTTATCTGTTGTCCCTGTGCGAGTTGCAAGTGAGCTCTGGAATCCATGCACCCTTACTGGGGCAGTTTCACTCAGGGTGTGTGGTGTTGGGGGTGAACGTACAGCTGCATGTCCATTTGCTGTGTTGTCCAACAGGGGTATATTTTGGTTGATGTAGGGTATTGTAACGCTTACCTTAAAGCTCTGCGGGGACACCACTCCCGAAGTCAAGCTAAGACTCTTCTTGGTGTACGTTGCTATCTCGCTACTAAGATTCTTCCTTCTCTGCCACCATGAATCTGAGAATACACAAGGAACTTCTCAATAAAGAATTCTAAAATAACAGCATGAGAATTGAACTTCTATTCCTTCTTGACCCCCTTCTCTCTCTATTTGTCACCCTCTTTACCTTTACTTATTTTATGGTGGGTTCTCCATCCTGCTTCTGCGCAGGGGCGCATGTTCTGTAGAAGGGAGACTGCAAGTGGGACAACCTTCCGTGAATGGTATGCAAAGGGAAGTGGTTAGAATTGGGAGCAAGGAAAAAAAACCTGGAACCCCAACTTTGAACTACTGACACCAGAAGTGGAAGGTTCAAATGTATGTGCAATAATATTTCTTAGGTACATGAAGGTGCCTCGAAGAACTCTCTCAACTCAACTGGAGGATAATACTAAAGTACCAGTGGAGCTGCAATAGGAAAAAACACAACTAGAGACCTGGTGAACCTTCTAATCTTTCTCTCAGGAACTGCCTTGAAGCACTATTCCATTAGTCTTTGAAAATTTACAAATGCGAATTCACATTCCTCAAAACAACGTAAAGTAAATGAAATGGTAAAAGTTTTCTCAGTGCCGGTGGTTTAACTACATCACACGGAATTCCAAAACACACGTGCACTGAAACGAGCGTACCTTAAGAACACATGCGTTCGTGAGGAAACTATAATGAAAACTCACACGGGACCATGAAATGCAGAAAAACACAGGCGCGCGCGTTCCCCGGCCAGATTAGCACCAGAATTCCTCACAGACTTTCATGACAGGAGTGACAGGAAAATTCGGCCAACAAATCAGGAACTGTAAACAGTGAAGCTACGGAGAGGAAAGAAAGGGAACGGGGCTGCTAAGACTTGAAAACACTGTGGAAAAAATTTGCTGTGGAATTCCTTTCAGGGGCTGAACCGCGGTAAACGTCCACTGCAACTGCAGAACGACGCGAAGTACAGAACAACAAAGGGGAGGGGCTTATATACTCCATGAGCAACAACAACTAGACTCACACAGCCGCTTTCAGGGAAAACAACCTGGCGGCCATGTTGGGTTATGAGGAAGTGCCTAATTCTTAGATCGCCTAACATTGTCCTATCTACCTTTAACCCAGGAATGATATGCAACCAACCAAGACACCTTGGGGGTAATTCTAGGGGGAAACCCAGTGGTCATGACAGTATTCCCCCCAAAACCCCTCCTAAAATGGAACCCCCTTTTCCTAGGTTTGCATGGGTTATTGCGGTGAAAGACCCTTAACAATCGAGGGGCATGAAGATTCTCTAGAGGTTCCCATGTTCTATCCTGAGGACCATACCGCTTCCTATCCACCAAATAGAATAGTTTCTTGCGCACAACCTTAGAGTCCAAAATTGCTTCATACTCAAGCTGATCATTCTCTACTTTCACAGGAGCTGGAGCGTCTTGGATTCGAGTGTTAGGATAAACAGGTTTCAAAAGTGAAACATGAAATACTGAGTGGATTTTCATAGTTCTTGGAAGTGTTAATTTCATGGCTACTGAATTGATTATTTTTTCGATGGCAAATGGCCCCAGAAACCTTGGAAGGAATTTTTGAGATCCTTTTAATGCCAAATTCTGAGTAGCTAACCATACCAAATCCCCCACCTTATATTCTGGAGCATCACATCTTTTACTATCAGCAAATTTCTTCTGGGACTCTTTGGCCAAGGACAATTGTTCTCGTGCTTTGACTATGGCCGTAGCAATTTTTTCGTGCAGAGTTTTCACTGCTGGCATCTCCAATGGTTCAGGTGGATCATAGGCTGATGTCCGTGGGTGCCGGCCGTGTAAGGTGCAAAAAGGACTAAGTCCAGTGGAGGCATGGACAGAATTATTCTAGGCATATTCTGCAACCCACAAAACATTTAACCAGGTGTCTTCAGTTTGATGTAGCATACATCTGAGGTACTGTTCCAGAGTTTGATTTGTTCGCTCAGTTTGTCCATCAGTCTGGGGATGATGACTGGTGGACAAGCGTACATCTATCTTGGCCAATTTGCATCATTTCCTCCAGAATTTAGAGACAAATTGGTTTCCTCGATCAGAAACTGCTATTGAAGGAAAACCATGTAGCTTCACTATGTTCTCCAAAAAGGTTCTTGCTAAGTCTGATGCAGAAGGTAGTCCTTTCAATGCTACAAAATGCGCCATCTGTGAAAACAAGTCCACCACCACCAAAATGGTATCAAACCCTTCACAGTTCGGTAAATCAGTAATGAAGTCCATTGAAATAGTATGCCAGGGAACAGGTGGTACACTCAATGGTTGAAGAAGGCCAGCAGGTTTCCTTTTTTGAGTCTTATTTTGAGCACAATTTCCACATTTTTTAAGGAATTGAATGACATCTCTTCGCCAAGTAGGCCACCAATACGATCTCTTCACCTTTTCCAATGTCTTGGTGATTCCCGGATGACCTTCCAACAAGGCTCCATGATAATTTGCAACCACTTCAGCTTGTAGTTTGGGGGTGGCAAATACAAATGTTCCTGATAAAAAGGTAAACCATCCTGTACAATAAAACGTTCTCCTTTTGACTCCCATTTCAGCAACTCATCCTTAGATATGCTGGTTTTAATCTCTTCTCTCAGCTCTTCAAAGGTTGAATCTGTGGTGTCCACAACTCCGAGCATCTTCTCCCCGGAAATTATCTCCACAGGGGTTACAGGCACGTAAGCTTCTTCCCCTTTTCCAATACGAGATAGGGCATCAGCCTTCCCATTTCGTACTCCTGGTCTGGATGTAATGATAAAGTCATACTCTGCAAAAAAGAGGGCCCATCTTAACTGTCTAGAGGATTGTGCCTTCGCAGAGCGTAGATATTGCAAGTTTCGATGGTCGGTGAAGATGGTTACTGTGTGTCTTGCTCCGAACAGATGATGGCTCCATTCTTTGAGTGCACATTTTATTGCCAATAACTCTTTATCTGTAATAGTATAGTTCAATTCTGCAGAGGAGAATCTTTTTGACCAAAAGGCCACTGGATGCAATTCTTTGGTGTCTGGATTACGCTGCGACAAAACCGCTCCCATGGCTACATTGGAGGCATCCGTTTCAACCGTTTAACGCCAGTAAGACCGAGATTCTACTCATCGGCACACCCACTCCCTCCTTCCCTGCAGCTCTCTGGCCGGCCTCCCTTGGCCCCCTTCCTGCCCCTACCTGCAAGGCTAAAAACCTCGGGGTCATCTTCGACTCCACACTCTCCTTCTCTCCTCAAATATCTGACGTCTCTAAGAAGTCACACTACCAGCTGCACCTCCTCAGAGGTATTCTTCCCTTCCTCTCCTTCCCCCAGAAGCTCACTGTCTCCCGAGCCCTGGTTCTCTCAAGGCTGGACTACTGCAACAGCCTCTATCTTAATCTGCCTGCCTCCACTCTCCGCCCTCTGCAACTTATCCAGAACAGAACTGCGAGACTTGTCCTTGGCCTCAAGCCCAGGGACCGTATCTCTCCAGGACTGAAATCCCTTCACTGGCTCCCAGTGGCTGCGAGGATTAAGTTCAAAACCCTCTGCATTGTCCACAAGGCCTTCTGGGGCCTGGGGCCTAAATACCTTCAACTCTCTCTTCCTAAATATCTTCCTTCACGAGCCCTCCGCTCATCCGTCTCCAACTCCCTCATGGTCAGCCGCTTCTCTAAGCAACGAGCTGGGGGTAGATCTCTCTCCGCAGCAGGGGCCTCCCTCTGGAACAGCCTTCCTGCCTCCCTGAAACTTGAGGAGAACCATCTCCGGTTCCGGAAGCACCTCAAAACCTTCCTCTTCGCTTCTGCCTTCTCTCTCCCTCTCCCCTGCTAAACCTGCCTAACTCCCCACTGAATTCTGCACTAAACCTGCATCTGGGCCACTCTCAGCGACCTCGGTCCAGGGCCCAGCCACTCTCCACTTGCACTGCCTCCCTGGCTCCCCCTGCACTGTGGGACTGTCACTGTATCCCTACAGCCCCCTTCCCAGCACTTGCTCTGCACTTACCTCGCACTTGCCACCAGCTGGCCCTTTTTATTTATTATTTATTATTTATTATTTTATTACGCTACTTACCTTGTACTGCACTTTCCCCCCCACCTCCTCCCCCTGCACTTTCTCCTTTTCCCTTTACCCCTGCACTTGCGCGATCTGAATGACACCTGGCCTAGTAGGATCGTTTGTCTGTCTTCCCCTTGTTTCCCTCCCTCCCTGCCTCGTCGCGCCTTGAAACACTTGTGTATAGGCGCGTTACAAATACCATATCATATCATATCATATCATAACCACAAAAGGAAGATCGGGCCGTGGATGTTGGAGGACTGGTGCAGCAGTAAATCTCTCCTTTAAATTTTTGAAGGCCTCATCCCCCTCTTTAGTCCAATCAAAGTTTCTGTTCTTTCTGAGCAATGATGTGATGGGATGAACCAAACAAGAAAAATCAGAGACAAATCGCCGGTAAAAATTTGCGAATCCAAGAAAACTTTGAATTCCTTTGACAGAAGTGGGCACAGGCCAGGTGAGAATGGCATCGACCTTCCTGTTGTCCATCTTGACTCCATGTGGAGACAGAATGAATCCCAAAAATTCTACTTCAGGAACATGGAAATGACATTTCTCCAATTTGACATACAGAGAGTTTTCCTTGAGTTTTTGAAGAACAGATGTCACATGCTTCACATGATCCAAAGGGTTTGTGGGGAAGATTAGAATGTCATCTACATAAACTACCACACAGGTGTCCAACAATTCTCTGAAGATGTCATTCATGAAGGATTGAAAGGTCGCTGGAGCATTACATAGCCCAAAGGGCATTACTTGGTATTCAAAGAGCCCAAACCGCATTCGAAAGGCGGTTTTCCACTCGTCTCCTTCCTTTATGTAAATAAGATAATAGGCACCTCGGAGATCAAGCTTGGTGAATATTCTTGCCTGTTTCACCTGATCCAGCAAGGTCGAGATGAGAGGAAGAGGATAACGATTTTTCACGGTGATCTAATTCAAGGCTCGGTAGTCAATGCATGTTCTTAAATCGCCTTCCTTTTTGGGCACAAAAAAGAGAGGGGAGGCAGCTGATGACTTGGATGGCCTGATAAACCGATTGGCCAGGTACTGATCCAGATAAGACTTCAAATGGATATTTTCTTTTTCTGTCAGTGCATATATTCTACTGCACGGAAGCTGAGCTCCAGGAGTTAAGTCAATTTGACAATCATAGAGTCTGTGAGGGGGCAACACTTCAGCTTGCTTTTCTTCTTGAAAAACATCCTGAAATATTCGATACTCATCTGGCAACGAACCTATGAGACCTAAGGTAGCCTTAGTAGTTGGCTCAGGCTGCACCATTTTTACTGAATCTTCCGTTGAAATACACGAATCCTTACAATTAGAAGCAAAGGTCAGAGTTCTGGAACACCAATCGATTAACGGGTTGTGCTTTTCTAACCAGGGTATTCCCAAAATAATCTGGAATTGTGGGGCTCGAATAAGGTCAAAAGAGATCCTCTCCCTGTGTCCTTCCTGGCAAAGCATAATAAGATTGTTAGTGCACTGTGTTACGGGACCTGACACTAATGTAGTGCCATCCACCCCGGAAACATTCTCGTCTTCTAACTCATTCCTTAAGGAGAATCCCAATTTGCTAGCCAGATGTAGATCCATGTAATTGCCAATTGCCCCACTGTCAATGTATGCAATCAATGCATGCCTTTTAGTGGGGATCTCGTGACTAAAAAGGACAATAGGAAACACAAAGTGCAAGGTCACTGCAACCTTTTCCATGCTCGACAAGCGGACCTCTAGACTTGTCGGGCAGTGGAGTTTTCCACAGTCTGATCCTTCTTGTCCTGGTTAACTCCTCCCAAAGGTTTCTTAGCAGGTTTCACTGGACAGTCTTTCAAAAAGTGACCAGCCTTGCCACAATATAAGCATAACTGCAGTTGACGTTTTTTATCTCTTTCAGCTTGAGAAATTGGACGTCGAATTCCGCCCAACTGCATGGGTTCAGGATGCGTATCTGATCCAGACCTCAACACGGCTTCTCTGGAGTGAACTACAAACGCTCGATTGTCTTGACAAGCTCGACCTGTTCTTCGGTCCTGCAAACGATGATCCAACTGTATGGTCAGGTCTATGAAGTCTGTGATATTTTCAGGCGGATTCACAACTTGTGCTAAAACATCTTTCAACTCACTGCGCAATCCTCGATAAAATAACGTTATTCTCTTTTCCGTAGGCCAGTTAGTTTCTGCCACCAACCTATTAAAGGTAGCCACATATGCGAGTAACTCCTGATTGCCCTGCTTGAGCTCATTGTCCAACACCTGCCCTTGAGTGTGACGAGCAAAAAGTTTCTCTAACTCTCGTTGAAACTCCGTAAAGTTCTGCAACACTGGATCATCCCTATGAACAAGGGGTATGGACCAATCAGCCGCATATCCACCCAGATAAGACAACACAAAGCCAACCTTTGATTGGTCTGTCGGAAACACTCCAGGTCAGCACAAGAAATGTAATCTGCACTGATTTAGAAATACTGCAAACTTCTTTGGGTCCCCAGTAAAACGCTCCGGAGGTGCCAATGGAATATTCCCAGGAACGACCACTTGGACAGGAACTGGGGGCAATGTAGGGGAGGAAGCCTGAGGATTACTTAGGGGTAACGGCACGTGTCCCGCTTGATTCTGTAATAGTTGGCGAGCCAGTTCTTCCGTCCGCTCTCTATTCACCCCTAGTTCTCTTCTAAGACCACTGGTTTCTGACCTAGCTACATGGACTTCGGCCCTTAATTCTCCCAGAAGTTGGGTTAACTGATCTACCTCAGGAGTTCCCATGATGCCCAGGCAGAGTGTTTTTCCACACGGCTTCGCGTTCTGTAACGCTTACCTTAAAACTCTGCGGGGACACCACTCCCAAAGTCAAGCTAAGACTCTTCTTGGTGTGCGTTGCTATCTCGCTACTAAGATTCTTCCTTCTCTGCCACCATGAATCTGAGAATACACAAGGAACTTCTCAATAAAGAATTCTAAAATAACAGCATGAAAATTGAACTTCTATTCCTTCTTGACCCCTTTCTCTCTCTATTGGTCACCCTCTTTAGCTTTGCTTATTTTATGGTGGGCTCTCCATCCTGCTTCTGCGCAGGGGCGCATGTTCTGTAGAAGGGAGACTGCAAGTGGGACAACCTTCCGTGAATGGTATGCAAAGGGAAGTGGTTAGAATTGGAAGCAAGGAAAAAAAACCTGGAACCCCAACTGTGAACTACTGACACCAGAAGTGGAAGGTTCAAATGTATGTGCAATAATATTTCTTAGGTACATGAAGGTGCCTCAAAGAACTCTCTCAACTCAACTGGAGGATAATACTAAAGTACCAGTTACCTTGTAAACTTTCTCTCAGGAACTGCCTTGAAGCGCTATTCCAATAACCACTGAAAATTTACAAATGCGCATTCACATTCCTCAAAACAAGGTAAACTAAATGGAAAAAGGTAAAAGTTTTCTCAGTGTCGGTGGTTTAACTACATCACACGGAATTCCAAAACACACGCGCACTGAAATGAGCGTACCTTAAGAACACATGCGCTCGTGAGGAAACTATAATGATAACTCACGCAGCACCATGAAATGCAGAAAAACACAGGCGCGCGCGTTAACTATAACAGTGATACTTGCGGTGTGCTGAAAACAGGAGTCGGAACAAGGTCAGGACGAACTCCCGGCCAGATTAGCACCAGAATCCCTCACAGACTTTCATGACAGGAGTGACAGGAAAATTCGGCCAACAAATCAGGAACTGTAAACAGTGAAGCTACGGAGAGGAAAGAGAGGGAACGGGGGCTGCTAAGACTTGAAAACACTGTGGAAAAAATGTGCTGTGGAATTCCTGTCAGGGGCTGAACCGCGGTAAGCGTCCACTGCAACTGCAGAACGACGCAAAGCGTGGAACACAAAGGGGAGGGGCTTATATACTCTGTGAGCAACAACAACTAGACTCACACAGCCGCTTTCAGGGAAAACAACCTGGCGGCCATGTTGGGCTAAGAGGAAGTGCCTAATTCTTAGATAGCCTAACATTGTCCTATCTACCCTTAACCCAGGAATGATATGCAACCAACCAAGACACCTTGGTGGTAATTCTAGGGGCAAACCCAGTGGTCATGACAGGTATGGGTATATGCTTTCAGTGCCTTCATTGCGTGGAAGTGAAGTACATGGGTCTTGTTGTGATATGCATGCCATGGCGGGTTTTTGCCTTGGTTTCTGTGAGATTGGGTTAGTGATTGACCCTACACATGTGCCTATTATTTTCCAGTCTGCCCTTCACCGCCCAACACTTTTGTCCTTCATGGCCTCTACATGTGGATATTTTCCTTCTGTTTGACTTCCATGATCTCATGCCATGATGGTACTTCCAGAGGTATTCATATCACGATCATCCGCCCTAGTTCGACATCTCTGTGCCGTCACTCACTGTGATGTTGGGCATGTCCATCCCTGTCTCCATTCCAGACAGTGTACTCCTTGCTATGCTTTTCACTTGTCACTCCCCCTCTTTCTCTTTCTCTCTCTCTCTCTGTTGCGCTATTCTCCACTCCTAGGCAATTTTCAATCTGTGCCCTGTCTCCCTCTTGCGTCCTGTGGTCATTATGCACTGGATGGTCTATGCCCGTTTTCTGGTTCCCTAAATGGTTGTCATGTATGTCCACTGTCTTTAAGTTATTGCAATGCACATATTTACAATTTGAGGATGTGTTCCCCGGTGGGATGCAATGTATGCAGGCCAGGTGGGTACCCTGTGTAGGTAAGTGAAGGGCACTCAGGGTGTCACTTGTGGTGTGGTGTTTGGCAGGGAGTATGGCAATGTGGGGAATCACTTTTGTTTAAATTTTTTTGTGGGGCACTGGTCCAACTTCATGGGTGCATGTGTTACATGGTGTTCCTATGCTCACATGTCTGTGCATGCTGTTTTTGCACTTGTATCATGTTGCCACACGTTGCAGGATCATAGTTGTGGGTGGGCGATCTCTGTAACTGACGCAGAATTGTGTCAACAGATACAAAAAGGTTTACATAATAAACTTCATAAAATCAGGGCAACCATGCTCGAAAAAAGGGAATCAATCATTGATGCTGGTGGGGCTGTAACTGAAGGTTTCACGCGTGACCCGTCAGTCCCCCAGTTCAACTTTCACTCTATCACAGAAAGTGAGCTGTTAAAAATCATAGAGCATATGAAACCGTCACAATGTAGGGGTGATGCTTGCTCTTCCATGATTATAAAAACATGTCCACCGCAGCTTATTAAAGCAATCTGTAATTTTATAAATGCCTCTCTTAAAGCAAGTAGTGTACCAACTATTAAAAGCAACCATGGTTACCCCCATTCTAAAAAAAACGGGACTGCCAATGGATAATCCGGTAAATTTCCGACCCATTTCCAACACACCTGAAGTGGGAGAATGGAAGACCAGGCTCCCGTCCTTCACCTCTCGCGCTTGGCCTAGAGGGTCACGGCCCAGACACCCGCCGCGAGAAGAGTTTGTCCATTTACCAGACGACCAGGTACCCTGGTACAGGAACATACGGATGTGTCCATCTGCCTGCCCAGCAGCCCGCACTGGCCATGCCGACACCTGCGGCTCGGATCAGCTAGACTAAAATCCACACGTCGTTAGAGATGCCATGACGACCTAGACAACGGGAAGCACATCTGTACAAATATACACACTGAACATCTCCACACCAATCTACACGAAGAACATACTCAGCGCTCTGACGTAGGCGACAGGCATATTCACGGACGTGCATCTTTATTATTTTTACATAGGCTTTCAGAATGCAGAAACGCAAGACGCATCATGAACTCATCTATAACGCTTGCTCACGCTTCTCTTGAAACCCGTTACCACCATGAGAGGTATAATGGAAACACGATACTGGTCATGGAAATATATGCTATTATAACCTAAAAGCACCTATGTACCAAACAGACTACTTATGCACCAGGCCCAAGTAGGCCTCAACCAAGAGCTCCCATGGACATTAACAAAGCAAGAGTCAGGTTGCTGATCCTGCAGAAAGAACCCGGTGGAGCAACCAGCCAAGGTCGCAATGTTGCAAACCCACATCCAAGAACAAATCATCAAAGGCACGATGTTGCAACCTCGCACTCCGCGCCTCAACGCTAAAGGCACGCCGGCAAATTAAACCAGACGCGCAGTATAAAAAACAATATTAATTGTGCAGAATTCTGCCTCTTTCACGGTCCCTCCCCACGTGACCAAGCCGAACCTGACGAGATGCCAAAACCCAGGAGAGAAAAGGCGTCTGGGTCCCTCGCTACGAGACACAGGCCGATACACTTGAAAGGATCAATGGACATCTGCTACAGTGGGAGCGGTCAGCCTTCCACCTATGAATAAATCCTCACATTGTCTGCACGTACCCATATTGAAACATTGTTGCAATCACAGGTACACCGAGAGCTGGGAACAACGGTGGTCCCAGGCTGGGAAGCTCACGAGTGCACCAATCAGAACATGGGGCTCTTATCTCAGACGTCAGTAATATTAGCCAATCCTCAGGAGTCTTCATGTAACAATTCTTATGTATCTAATTGTAGGGACAACCCAGATATACCACCTGACTACACCTTGTCCACTAATATCATTCTCTATATGTGTACTATACTAACCCTACCACTCGAGCAACCAATTAAGAGTGGCGATAGGTTTTTTGTTAACTTTCTGAAGTGACGCAAGTAGCGCGTCATAATGCAGTAAAAAGGGCCTGCGAGCCCCACGATTGTGTGTGTGTCAGGACGAACGCGTACGCTCCTTGACCCATCCCTGCCGTTTTGTCTAAATAAACAGCAGAGTCACCTTGCTCCTTGTGTGTGTCTCATACTCTATCTCATCTGGGATATACGGGAGGAGTTGGGGCCTCCCTGCCCGGAGGTCTGCGGACGGCCCGGCCGACCCCGGCAGAATTTCCCCCCGACAAGTTGGAGGCACTGCTGAGATCTGTTTAAGATCGACTTTTATTTTTAATTTTTCCAGGCACTCCCGTTGCGAGGAGGCCCGGCGGCGCGGCCCCCTCTGCCGTTGCCCCCTTCTGAGGACTACAGGACCATCGCGGAGCTGCGAGAAGACCGGACAGCGCAATCCGGATATTGGCCCTCGGGAGCCGGTTGAGAAGTATCCCGCCCGCGGTCGGCGAGTGTCCAGACGTGGTCCAGACGAGGGGAGGTGGCGAGCCGCTTGGAGGGGTGCACGCAGTCGAGCGGCCCTGCATCGAGAGAACTTGGTGAGCATGACACGCACAACAAGCAATGCGAAATTGTGAGGGAGGGGGAGGAAGTAAATAAGGGAGGAGGGAGGTATTGTACAGATGTGCGGCGAAGGTTTAACTGAGGGTTGCCAATGGAATGAATGGTAGCGGACGAGTGCGAGAGCAGTCGGCTAAGTTACGCGAAAGAGGGGGGCGGGGCACGAAAACATCACGTGCAGCCGCTCGTAAGACACTGATGGCCTAGATTGCGACTACGTGTGAGGGTGGGTGTGTGTGGTTTCCTACGATTTGACATTTATTGATCAATGAGTAGATGAGGTTCCCTATTGTTCGAGCAAGAAACTCGATAGGTAGATGACGTTTCCCTGTGGACGGTAGCTAGTTACATAGTTGCCCAAAACGGAAGATAATTGGCTGGTTAAGCCCTCCTGTTGAGGGGCGTATCACACGCGAGGCAACGCAGCGTGCGCAGTCCGGTTATATTATTGATGAGATTACCTTGTTCCAGGAGAGACAGGAAGACAGCTGTAGGGTTAGCGGGGTAGATTGAAAGTGTATTTTGAACTTAAAGAACATAACAAGAATGTACCAGTAGCTCGAAGAAATCGGTGACGTCACCAGTAGGGATTTAATAAGATATCGCGAGCACAAGAAACTTTGGGTTTGAGAGTGGTGGGGAAGAGAAACATGATAAAGGAGCGGATACGGAGATAAACGATAAACGAGTGGATCGAAAGAGGAGAAGGGGAAAGGGGCGTGGCTGCGCACGGAGAACGCCGGCCACGGCAAGTATAAAAGGGGGAGGAGAACGGAGAAACAGGACGACTGTATAAGATCGTCGTAAGGGGTACGCAGCCGCGGGGGGCTGCGTGCGCTTCGGCCGCAGGGGGCCGTAGGGGAAGGAATATAATCTAACATCATACATATATACATATGTATTTGTTATTATTATTATTATTTTTTATTTTTTATTTTTATTTTTTTTATTATTAGTATTGCATAATTTGTCAAAGGATTGTCGTAAGTCCCCACACTTGCGGGGCAAGGTAAGCAATATAAGGTTGTATATTGTAAACTGCTAGTAAAGGGAAGGGTAACAAGGGGAGTGCCATTATGTCATACGGGAGAGGGTCGGGAGGGTGGGGGAATACCCTCACTACCCCACTACAACACATATGCACCACACTGCCACCACATAGGGAGAAATTAATTAAGTACAGCATAGAGTGGACCCAGGGGACGGACAACAAAATGTTAACACCATGGCCGCCTAATGGTAGTTTCGATCCATATGCCCAACATTCACTACTAAACCATCTGCACAATACGTACAAGGGGAAGAAGTTGGCAAACCATGTGGAAGTGTTTAACTTATGGAGGATGTTCCAGGGGTCCCGACCAGGACCAAATGGAATGTTCACTATGGGGGAAACACCGGAAGAAAAGGAGATTAAGAAAGAAGGAACGGATGGGGAAAAGGGGTGTGAAAGGACAAAGAATACGGGGAATGAAGGACAGGGAGGAGAAAAGATTGATAAATCAAACGACATAAAAAAGGAACCGAACAATGAGATACCCATAACACCGGGAGTGAAAACAGAGGGAGGAGGGTTGTACCCTTTAAGAGAATTAGGAGAAATAGAAGGACAGTTCAGGGCGGCTGAAGGATACTCGAACCCGGCATACAGCCCTCCACCATATGTGGCTCATAGGAAGATACCACTGGGGGAAGAGAGGATTGGAGAAGAGCAGACTGTAGAGATAGGAAACGATGAGTGGGTAGCTGCACAGATATTATTGAAATTACGAGGCTCACTAACTGGAGAAGAAAGGGAGGCGGTAAAGAGAACAAATGAGGATAGTGCCAGAGAGAGTGAAATGAGGGGAGAGGAGCTATTACGGCAGAAGGAAGAGATTTTGGAGGAAAGATTAGCAAAACTAAGGGATGAGCAGAATGAATTGATCAAACAACTTGAGAAGGAGGAAAGAGAGAGAGTGAGGAAAAGGAAAGAAGGTAAGAACGAATTGGAAAAATTAATGGAACGAAATGAGGAGCAAAAGAGAGAAGCTGAAAGGGTAAAAGCAGCAGCAGATAGGGTATCAAGAGTAGTGCTGAGAGAGAAGAAGAAGGAAGAAGAAGAAAAGGAAAAGGAAATGGAAATATGGAGGAGGAGAGTACTATCAGAGACAGCTAAGAAATATGAAGAGGGGAAGGTAATAGAGAGTATAGTAGAAAGAGAAAGGGTGAAATGGGAAAGGAAGAAAGAGGATGAAAGAATATTGGAACAGATGAGCAACGAAGTAATGGAGGAATTGAAAAGGAAAAGGGAGGAAAATAGTAGGGAAATGGAGGAGAGAAGTGAAGGGGGAAGAGAAGGGAGGAGTAGGGAGAGTGAAAGGTGGGGAGATGTATATAAAAGTAGAGAGGTAGCAACAACATCAGCACTAGGGGGAACAGTTGGTAACAACGAAAGGGGAGAAAGAGACCTAATAGACTTAAAAACAGTAACAATAAAAGGAAAAAAGGCAGAGTGGGGGGTGCCATTTATGAATGACTTTTGCAGTGAGGAGGAAGAAGGAGTGGAGAAGGATGGAAGAAAGAGTGAAAGGGAAAGCTTAGATAAGCTATACCTCACTAGAACAAACATAGATTCGCCCTGGATGAGTAGAAGATGGGAGGAGCTGGAGAGAAGTAAGGAGGGAGTGAAAAGAATAGGGGAAACACAAACCCATGAAACCACGCCACCCACATCCCCATCACGCCCTCCCACGTCACACCCTACATGTTCAACCACCGCACGCTCACTGCACAGAATAAAGCTCGCGCCCTTCATGAACCAACTTACACCTTATGATTGTCGGCTTAGGGACCTCCCTAGTCGCAGGCAAGACAGACAAATAAACATACCCGTATTGAACACAGGAAATGACGAAAAAAGGGGAAAGGAAGAAGAGGGAGGTAGGAGCAGAGGTAGTAAGGAAGAATTTGAAGTAGTAAAGGAAACGGGGGAAGAGGAGGGGTGTGAAGACTCAATATTATGGAGCGTAAAGGGTGACACAAGACAGAATTTAATGCCACTGTTGGAGAGAGGAGGGGTTAGACCACAGTATGTACCTTGGAAACATACGGATAAAGAAAATATAAAATGTAGGCTCCCATCACTAAGTGGAGGTGCGGGTAAGTGGATATATGAAATGGAAAAACACACTGCAGGACAGAAACTAGCAGTAGGAGATGTGAAGGGCCTGTTAATATCAATATTAGGGGATAGAGCGGATGACATTTGGAAAAGAGCGGGATTCCATGGGGTAACAATAACGAACACATCGCATGATGGGGCACCATTTGCAAACTGCAGACATGCGCTATGGCAGGCACTGAGAGTGCAGTACCCAGACACATCAGACATAGGAGCCATTACTTCCCGTAAGATGGGTGAAAATGAGGATCCTGTTGATTATATCCAGGATATTCAAGAGAAGTGGCGCATGGAAACTAGAGAACAATGGGACAAAACACCAGCCATATTTTATCATATACTAGTACAAGGGCTCCCAGAAGGAGTTCAGAAACAACTAAAGAAAGTAGTGGGGATGGAAGCAAAACCATGGCCAGAAATACAACTGACTATAGTACATCACTGCAGGACATGGCAAGGAAAAATGAAACAAAAGGAAGAGGACAGGAAAACAGAAGAGGCCAAACTAGTACAGAAAAAACTTACTAAATACACAATGGAAGGGGCACTAATAACTACGCCCACACCAGTGGCCCAAAGCCCAACGCAAGTAGTGGCTGCACAAGATCCCGCTCAAATAGCGCCTCCACAAGGTGTAATACAGCAAGTGCCGCATCTGCAATTACACGCACCAAACATGGGAGGAGGGTACCCAATGCAAGGAACTGGGTATTATAGTTATAACAGAGGGAGAGGAGGGTTTATGAGGGGGAGAGGATACGGATATAATACCCAACAACAGGCTGGGGGACTTAGAAATTACTACCCCACAGGGCAACCCGTATACCAGGACAACACAGGGAGCTTCCCATGGCAAAGCAGGGAACCACCCGTGTGTTGGAGCTGTGGACTATTAGGACACATGTCACGTACATGTAGGGTCAGGCCAGGAACACCAGCATGGAATGAACAAGCACAACCTAGGACCTCACAAGAACAGCAGGGCATACAACGACAGCAGATGTCACAACAAGGGAGTGACCCACAACAACAAATAACACAGCAACTGCCACCGCCACAACAACAAGTAGCGTTAATACAACCACCACCCCAAACTCAACAAACGCAATTGGGTAGGGTGACGGTGTTGGGACACAACCCTTACACAGGGAATGGCCAATCATTGTACCCCCAATAGGTCAGCCCACAGACGGCCTTGGTGTGTCCCATCCTGTCAGTAA
Source organism: Ambystoma mexicanum (assembly GCF_040938575.1). Lineage (NCBI taxonomy): Eukaryota > Metazoa > Chordata > Amphibia > Caudata > Ambystomatidae > Ambystoma > Ambystoma mexicanum. The sequence continues at coordinate 838,890,844 of NC_090923.1, forward strand.
CACCTAATAGTGCGGAGGAACCACGCATAGAGGTAACGATAGGTGACAAAAAATTATCATTCCTTGTTGACACCGGGGCAACCCGGTCTTGCATAAGGGAAGGTAAATTTAAGATGTCAGGCGAAGCCATGAACACCCAAGGATTTTCTGGGGCTAAAGGGTTGGTTCCATTTACTGATAACGTTCCCTTATCTATTGGAGATTATGATCTGTCAGTCCCACTTTTGTATTATAGTGCCTCACCAGTAAATATACTGGGGAGAGACATAATGAACAGGTTGAATATGACGATCTCCTTTACAGAGGATGGCATAATTTGCTCTACTCCAGGGATTAACATGCTCGCAGCACGACAGATTTTGCAAGCATACTGTGGACAGACAGCGATTAGGGCGGAGCCAGTAGATGGCGAGCTATTCCAGTATGGCACAGACATGGCATTTGCATGGATGCCAGGGATAGAAGGGAAAATATGGAGGAGGCCAGCAGCCTATCTGTTCCGACCAGAAACACCAGTTAATGAACTGGAAGGGAAGGTGTTTGTAATGGACATTGAGAGCATTATTGCAACAGCTGATTATGTTGCTGTGCACGCCCAAGATAAAGAAGGGAGAGCATGGAGGGCGGTGATAGCACTAGCAGAAGGATGTAGGCTGACCCAGGTGTCAGATGAAGAGCTGTTCTCAGAAGAAAAGGAGGAAGATGAAATGGTGTTCATGATGAGTGTAGAAATATGGCTAAGAGTGGCTCACAAACAAGTAGCACAGAAAATTGCAATGGCACTTGAGGCACCCGCAGGCACCCCAGTCCCATTTTTTAAGGAGGATATGTCAAAGGTGCCCAAATCATTATGGACTATTAGCCCTTATGACGTGGGATGCATAAAAAGCATAGGGGGTGTAAGGATAAAATTGAAAAAAGGTGCCATACTACCAAGAGTGAAACAGTACCCATTGTCAAAAGAGGCAGATGAGGGCATATATGAAACCATAACGGCCCTTATAAACAATGGCATATTGGTCCCCTCAGAATCACCATGTAACACAGCTGTGTACCCGGTGCGCAAGGCTAAAGGGGGGTCTTGGCGCTTCATACAGGACCTCAGACCCTTGAACAACATAGTAGAAGCAGAGTATCCAGTAACAGCAAACCCGGCCACAATATTGTGTGGCATTCCAGCAGAAGCATCACGATTTACAGTGATTGACCTTAAAAATGCTTTTTTCTCAATACCATTACACCCAGACTCACAAGATTTGACAAGCTTCACTTACCGAAATACAAAGTGGAAACATACCAGATTACCACAGGGGTATTGTGAATCACCCTCAATTTTCAATAGAGTAATACAGATGGATTTGGGTAACGTTGAGGTGGAAAGCACAGTGTTACAGTATGTGGATGACATAATAATTTGCAGTACAAACGAAAGTAAATGTAGCGAGGACTCCTTAAAAATGTTGACAATATTGGCTGAAAAGGGGTACAAGGCAGACATGGAAAAGATACAATACTGTCAGGAACAGGTACTTTACATTGGCCAACTGATATCCCAACATGGAAGAAGGATTGCACCACAAAGAGCACAGGCCATCTCAAGCACTCCCGTGCCACAGACTGTGAGAGAACTGCAGCAATTTCTGGGGCTGTGCAACTACTGTAGAGCATGGGTATTTGATTACAGCTCATACATAGGACCCCTGCTTGAGGGTTTGAAGGAAGCAAATAAAGGGGAGAAAAAGTTGGGATGGACTATGGAAATGAGGGAGGCATTTGACGAATTGAAAGACGCGATATCAACTGCTCCAGTACTGGCATCCCCAGACTATGAGCGACGCTTTTTTATATTTTCACATTGCGACTCAGCAGTGATGAAGGCAGTATTGGCACAAAAAACGAGCATGGGATATAAACCAGTAGCATTTTACAGCGGACACTTAGACCCTGTGATGTTAGGCCACTTCCCTTGTGAACAAGGTCTTGCTGCAGCTGCCTTTGCAGTAGAAAAAGCATCAGCAATAACTATGGGGTGTCCAACTACACTGTTTGTGGAACATGCACTATTTGCGATATTGAATAAACCTAAGTCCACACTAACGACACAGAGGGCATCAGGTTATGAGATTATTTTGTCTAAAGCTGAACTAGCAATTGTTAGATGTAGCACGGTTAACCCTGCAAGGTTCCTAGCAGAAGTAATTGAAGAGGGAGATTACGCCCACGACTGCACCCAAATAACTAAAATGTACTCATGTACTAGAAAAGTTGAAGAAAACGCACTAGAGGGAGGTGAGCTTTTGTTTATTGATGGGTCATCAACTATTGATCAAGGAGATGGGATACGAAGGACTGGGGCAGCAGTAGTAAAAATGATGGAGGCGCCGGTGTGTGTGGCTATGAAGTGTGTACAACTACCACAGCATTACTCTGCTCAAGCCGCGGAACTGGTTGCACTAATATTGGCATTAAAGGAAAGTTTTAATAAAAGAGTAACCATATATTCCGACAGTGCATATGTTACATCCACTGTCCACTCAGGGTTATCAAAATGGAGAAGAAGAGGGTTTAGGAGAGCTGATGGCACTCCAGTACAACATGCCCTCTTGTTGGCTGAACTAATTGAAGTAATAAACGACCCCCAAGAACTAGCCCTAGTCAAATGCACCGCACACACCAATGGTGAAGACTACGTCTCAAAAGGGAATGCAGCAGCAGACGCACATGCGAAATATGCTGCATACTTTGGTGAGATATGGAACCCCACAGACTCACAGAGAGGGAGAGGGAGGGGAATAGCTAGGGAGATGTTAATAAGAGAAGGGTACACCCATCTCCCAGCCACACAGATTATGGAGCTACAAGCGGCTGCACCAATGGCCGAAAAAGAAGTATGGGTGAAAAGAGGATGTACAATGTCACCAACCGACGCACTATGGTGCCAGGGTGGCACTGGGAAAGTTGTAATACCGTTAGCACTGTTAAATACCGCCCTGAGCCAATTACATCACCCTGCCCATACAGGCAAGGAAATAATAGCAGCACGAATTAGAGAAGATTGGTTTTGTCCTGAGTTAAACTCTCATGTGTCAAATTTTATCAGCAATTGCCTCACATGTCAACAGTTTACGGCCGGTCATACTCTAAAAGTGATAAGAGGTACCATACCCCGGCCAGAAGGACCTTTTCGGCACCTTCACATTGACTATGTTGATATGATCAACATATGTCAAGGTAATAGGTATATGATTGTAGTAGTATGCCCATTTTCCAGGTGGATTGAAGCAGGGCCCTGTTCACACCCTGATGCGTTTAGAGCAGCCAAATTCATAGTAAGGGAGGTTTTCCCCAGGTGGGGAGTGTGCGAGGTGTTAAGATCAGACAACGGCCCACATTTCGCAAACGAAATGTTCCAGCATATCACATCCCTGCTGAACATTAAACACAAATTTGCATGTGCATACCACCCACAGGCTAATGGTGTATGTGAACGCCTGAATGGCTTATTGAAGGAGGCAATTGCTAAAATACAACAAACAACAAAGAAAAGTTGGTTGTATTGCCTTCCGTTAGCTTTATTTGAACTTAGAAATAGGCCAGGGTCCGACCACCACCTCACCCCTCACGAAGTGGTTACTGGACGTCAAATGCGCCTTCCCCTAACCCCAACGTCAAGGGCATTCACAGACCACGAAAGTTCAGCGAGTGTGTTAGGTGATGAAATGTATCAATATGTGTCTTCTTTGATTACTAGTGTCGTGTTTGTGTCTCAACAGCTCGAGCGCACACGGGGCGGGTCTACCATCAATAAAGAAAAAGGCGCAAGTACAGAATTGGGAAAGGAGAACTTGTGCAAACTTGCCAAAGGTGACCACGTACTACTTCGCAATTTCAATAGAAAGTGGAACGAGAAGAGGTTCACTGGTCCCTATCTGGTAGAGGACGTATCAACAAGAGCAGTAAAACTAAAGGACAAGCGTGCCTGGAACCACCTACATGACGTAAAGATCTACAAACTGCAGACCCGCCCCAGCGCCAACGACAGGTCCATTGGAAGAACAGCAACAACATCCCCGACAGCGGAAGAAAGTTCCACCACAGACAACGACCCAATTGTTCCCTCGGAGACGATAACTGACGAAGAAAGGGGTGATCTCCATACTGCCCACCCCATGGTCACACGCTCAAAGAGTAAAAATACTTCCGCCATCTGAGCGCAAATCCCCCCCCCCATTGACTGCTAAGTACAGTTGTAATTAAAACTGGAGGACATTGCTTGCACCAATACACATGTAAACACGTGAATGTTCTCTTTTTTCTCTCGCACATACAAGAACTGCGTAATATTGTATTGTTAAGAAAAAGCTAATTAACAAGTTCAGTGTACAGGCGTAGATGGTGCTGCCAGACGATAACTACCCAGAAGAATTGTCACATCAATTTGTATACGAAATAAAAAGGCCAACATACCTAAAAAGGAGAAGGGTACGTGTCTACTACACAGCCTTCCTCCTGGCCATAGAATATTACATGCCCCACCTCCGCCCATACTTGCCGGTCCTAAGAGACCGATCACTTAGAGTAGCGTGGGAGCAGCTCTTTGCCTGGGCACTGAATGACTACTTGATAGGGAGAGCTTAAAGGAAACAAAACTAACATTTAATAACGAGCACTTTTGAGAATTTTTAGGCGGGCAACTTTAACGTCACAAGAATACGCTGCCAGGACTGCAGCAAGGTAAGAGCAAAATGCCGGTGAGATTAGCATATGTAATAAAAATAATAGGGATTTTTATGATCACCGGGTTCTTGGCTGCCTCTGTTTGGCAGTACAGCTATGCTATCGATTTTATTGCTGCACCCAAACCTAATATACCCCCGTTCCCTGCTGCAACAGGTATTACGTCAGGTGGTAATAGTAACTTTGCACCCAAGCAAAATAGAGTTAAACGCAGCACATACTCAGACAATAAAGGTATTGATAATTATGTACAAGATTCAGCACACGTCGCAAACAACATGTGGTACCAGCACATGACCCGCATTGGTAAGCAGACAACTGAGGATAGCTGTTACGTTTGCTCATTAATACCATACGCCATGAGCGCTTCACGAACATTTGTTGCCACAGAAATAGATGAAAAGACAGCACAGTGCATAATATATTTGGCCCTGTTCCAAACGAAAGGAAGATTTCAAGGAACAGTAGTGCACATGACATGGAAAACACGAGACTCATACCCATATGAAAACAACTTCCTCAAGACCTATCTGAGTTATCACAAGACCAGTTTACATGCTGAAGCATTCAGATACATAACAAGTGGCCCTGCAAAAGGAGAAACAAAGAAGGTAACACTGCAGTATCTACCATGTGATTGGTACGCCACTGAAGTTCCAGGTAAACAAGGATGCTGGGAGAGGCCGCTACTGACGATAACAGGAAAGGTGTATCTGGGCAGCAGCTGGGAGATAGGAGTGATTGGCAGCAACATGGTAACAAAAGAAACTATCTCAACCATCGAGACACACAATCATCGATGTTGGACGACGTGGATCAAGTATGTACCAATGCTCACGTGGGTAGAAGAAGATGAAGACCCTATAACTATACTACCATTGACTGCGCCCAAAGTATGCTACCAGCATAAAGGAGAGGTGGACGTAGGATATAACACCAATTGTGCAAGCGTGGTGGAGTTACCTGAGGGGGGAGCGGGAACAGCAGTAATAATGGACCATTATTGGGCCTGCGGAGAAAAGGCATATCATACACTGCCTCCCCTGTGGAATGGTGTGTGCACAATGGTACACGTCAATGTACCATCACTAGTGGTACCTAAGAAGAATGTCGATGTGGCGAAATTTCCTAAAATGGATGAAGGGGATAGGAGAAGAAAGAGATCTGCACCACTTCAGAAGGAGCAAGAGAACAGGACCAACAGCAATGATACTGTCCTAAATAGGAGAAAAAGACAAGGAGAGCCACTGACAGGAAATTACCTGTGGGGAAGGTCGGAAACGGAACTAACATCAATACCGCCAGAACACAGACTATTCAGCAGAGCAGCGATGTTCTTCTCCTCAATAATACATCCGGGACTGCAGGCATACGCAAACGCAAAATGGCTCCAAATAACCAGATGGGAACTAATGATGACCATCAATTCAACAGTAAATGGGTTCAACGCAATTAAAGAGGAGCTGCGAGCTGTAAGGATGGTAGCACTCCAGAACAGATATGTATTGGACCTTCTCACAGCAATGGAAGGAGGAGTTTGTGCAAAGATAGGACAATCTTGCTGCACGTTCATACCTGCCAACGATGCTGACAATGGTACACTGACAGAAGCAGTGTCACAATTGGCCCAGATGCACTCCAAAATGATGGATGAAAGTAACGGTGTAGACAAGGATAAGAGCTGGTTTTCACTATTATGGTCATGGATGCCATCTTGGCTGTCAGATGGACTGAAAATAATAGTGGGGTGTTCTATTTTGGCTGGAGCTACTCTGATCATAATTAGGTTTTGGAAGGCCCGGAAGGCACGCACGACTGACGAGTTGCTGGAAATGGTGGGAATGCACCCCTTAATGCCAGCAGATGACGGCCAGCATACAGGTGTGATAATACAAGAGAGGGAGAAGTTGCGCACCCAAATCATCACCAACCATCTAGACCCACCATCAGTGAAGATCGAGAACCCAAGGAACCCCAGGAGCTACATAGGAAGATGGGTATACTGTACTCCTGGAGGAACATGTGAATATATGTATTGGTCATTTGAAGATCATGTAAACCATTATGGACATCTCGGAGGGATAACTAAGATATGGAGGGTAAGAGGAGATAACGAGAAGGATATGTTTGTGGTCGACAAGTCGACCAGAGGGGGGACTGAAGTGGGAGAATGGAAGACCAGGCTCCCGTCCTTCACCTCTCGCGCTTGGCCTAGAGGGTCACGGCCCAGACACCCGCCGCGAGAAGAGTTTGTCCATTTACCAGACGACCAGGTACCCTGGTACAGGAACATACGGATGTGTCCATCTGCCTGCCCAGCAGCCCGCACTGGCCATGCCGACACCTGCGGCTCGGATCAGCTAGACTAAAATCCACACGTCGTTAGAGATGCCATGACGACCTAGACAACGGGAAGCACATCTGTACAAATATACACACTGAACATCTCCACACCAATCTACACGAAGAACATACTCAGTGCTCTGACGTAGGCGACAGGCATATTCACGGACGTGCATCTTTATTATTTTTACATAGGCTTTCAGAATGCAGAAACGCAAGACGCATCATGAACTCATCTATAACGCTTGCTCACGCTTCTCTTGAAACCCGTTACCACCATGAGAGGTATAATGGAAACACGATACTGGTCATGGAAATATATGCTATTATAACCTAAAAGCACCTATGTACCAAACAGACTACTTATGCACCAGGCCCAAGTAGGCCTCAACCAAGAGCTCCCATGGACATTAACAAAGCAAGAGTCAGGTTGCTGATCCTGCAGAAAGAACCCGGTGGAGCAACCAGCCAAGGTCGCAATGTTGCAAACCCACATCCAAGAACAAATCATCAAAGGCACGATGTTGCAACCTCGCACTCCGCGCCTCAACGATAAAGGCACGCCGGCAAATTAAACCAGACGCGCAGTATAAAAAACAATATTAATTGTGCAGAATTCTGCCTCTTTCACGGTCCCTCCCCACGTGACCAAGCCGAACCTGACGAGATGCCAAAACCCAGGAGAGAAAAGGCGTCTGGGTCCCTCGCTACGAGACACAGGCCGATACACTTGAAAGGATCAATGGACATCTGCTACAGTGGGAGCGGTCAGCCTTCCACCTATGAATAAATCCTCACATTGTCTGCACGTACCCATATTGAAACATTGTTGCAATCACAGGTACACCGAGAGCTGGGAACAACGGTGGTCCCAGGCTGGGAAGGTCACGAGTGCACCAATCAGAACATGGGGCTCTTATCTCAGACGTCAGTAATATTAGCCAATCCTCAGGAGTCTTCATGTAACAATTCTTATGTATCTAATTGTAGGGACAACCCAGATATACCACCTGACTACACCTTGTCCACTAATATCATTCTCTATATGTGTACTATACTAACCCTACCACTCGAGCAACCAATTAAGAGTGGCGATAGGTTTTTTGTTAACTTTCTGAAGTGACGCAAGTAGCGCGTCATAATGCAGTAAAAAGGGCCTGCGAGCCCCACGATTGTGTGTGTGTCAGGACGAACGCGTACGCTCCTTGACCCATCCCTGCCGTTTTGTCTAAATAAACAGCAGAGTCACCTTGCTCCTTGTGTGTGTCTCATACTCTATCTCATCTGGGATATACGGGAGGAGTTGGGGCCTCCCTGCCCGGAGGTCTGCGGACGGCCCGGCCGACCCCGGCAGAATTTCCCCCCGACACACCCTTCTTACTTAAGATTTTGGATAGAGTGGCCTACAGTCAACTCGCAGAGCACCTAGACCTTTATTACATCCTCCATCCAAATCAGTCGGGATTCAGGAAGAAATATGGGACGGAAACCTCGTTATTAGAACTGAAATCTAAATTAATGGGGGAAATGGATAGAAGTGGCCTCTCCCTGATAATCTCTCTAGATCAATCAGCGGCCTTTGATTTGGTCGAGCATTCGATCTTAATTCCAAGACTACAAGAGGTGGCTAACCTCTCGGACTCAGCAGCCCGGTGGATCGCCTCTTTCCTGGAGAATAGAACAAGTAGAGTTTGCTCGGCCTCCACTGAAGCTAGTCCACTTTCCGTTCTTTATGGGGTCCCACAAGGGGCAATTTGTCCCCATGTCTGCATAACCTGTTCATGACCCTATTCTTCTTTATGTTACAGGAGGAGGGGGTCGTGTTCTCTAATTATGCATACGACACTCAATGTGTTATCAAGTTATCAGGACATCACAAAAAGGATGAGGCGGAGGTGAATAGAGTTTTTGCCCTCATTGAAAAATGGATGCTGGATAATTTTCTAGCCCTTAATCGCAGTAAGACTGAGCTGATAATAGTCGGAAGCTCTAAGGCGATTAGTAAGTTGAGTCAAGAATATAGCTCCTTTAAATTGGGGGAGGACATCATTATTCCCTTATCAAAAACAAACATTTTAGGAGTAACTCTCGACTCGACTTTAAGCATGAAAGCTCATGTCTCATCAGTGGTGGCAGGGGTAGTCTATTATATCAGACTCTTGGCTCATTTGAGGCCAATGATCTCGCAGGAAAGCGCCGAGACCATAGCCAGGGCAATTATAGGTGCTAAATTGGACTATTGTTGTAGCCTCCTGCTGGGCATCAACAAAAGAGAGCTGCAAAGATTGCAGGTAGCACAGAATTGGGCGGTCAGTGTTGTTCTTAGACTCCCAAGGCATAGCCATGTAACTGTGGCCAGACGCTCATTACACTGGCTACCTATTGAAGCCAGGATTAATTTTAGAGTACTGGTTATAGTTTTCAAATGCCGGCTACAAGTAATGCCTGAATATTTACAACAGCACATAATTTCAAAGAGTAATGTAAGATCTTTGAGATCCGACTTCACTAATCAAATCATACAGCCAAGATGTAAAACAATGAAGGCGGAAAATGGAGCATTTATGGTGAAGGCCCCCGCAATGTGGAATAATCTTCCTATCAGCTTGAGGAGTCACTATTCCCTCGCATCTTTCAAGAAGGAACTGACGACTTTCTTATTTGTTTGATCTACTGTACTCACGGATTTCTCCAATAGACTGCATCATACTACAGGGAATAGTGGAATAATTTACCGAGGATGCTTTGATCCTCACCTCTAAGCCTGTCCTCATTTGTGTTGTATGTCTTTTCGTTGTCTGCGCCTTTATGCCCTACGCTCAATAACGCGCATAACAAATGAAATGAAATGCAAATGAAATGTAAGGCATTTTATGGTGAGTTGTCAAGGGGGTTGTTTGTGGGCTGTGACGCTTGTTGATGGTTGTGGGGGTGTGTGTTTCCTTGCACTTTTCAAATGTGTATTGCCTGACACGTGGCATCCCATAGAATGAATTGCAAAGATTGATTCATGTACACAGAGGAAACTATTTAGCCTTTCTTGATCAGGGTTGACCATTCTTGGTGTGCTGTCCAAGAATAATCCACACACATGACACCACTGATGTAAATGTTTGGGATGCTATGTTGTCAACAGACACCAGGCACACTACATTGAGCATGGGTTGTTGTTTGCCATGCATGTGCCATGCATGGTGCACCATTTGGATTACACCGGCATGTTGACAACTGCTGGGTGCATGTCAATGCTACTGTCTATTCAATATACATTTGACCCTATTCGATCGAGTCAGAGTGAACTCTGCATTACCGTGCACTTTCCAGTTGCCTGATCCCTTTTTTGTGCATTTGTCTTTGGTTTTTGTTTATCATTGCTTTGTCATGTCTGCTTGTGTGTTTCATGCCATTTACCTCGGTGCTCAGCCATCCGGTCTGACATATGCCTCTGTGAAGTCCTGTATCTGCAAGATCCTGTCTTCAGTGCAATTGGTGAGTATTTGGGTTCAGGCGTTCTTGGGCTACACATCATGGGCTCCCCTGCCAGTGTTCACTGCCCAGTCCTAGTGCTATGCTGATAATGGCATGTCATGGCATAGGAAATATTGCCAGGGAGATACATCCTTTTATTTGTCTCAGTGACCTACTTGTTGTGGCTCCTATCATTGTTATGCTGACTGTTGCCAGATTTGTGTGTTGAGTATGTGCCATCAGCTTGATAATGTGATAGCTGTGACATGTCCATTCACTGCATGGCACTCCGGGGTTCAGGCAGTGTGTGGGTTGTGGGTGGGTGTTTGTCAGTGTGTGTGTATTGTGTGTTGGATTTACATGCAGTGTGCAGATCTGACTGCATGTGTGCCAGGACACATGTTGATGGTCGGCATGTGAGTTGTTGTTTGCATGTCAATAGAGGGGGCACATATTGCTGTATGTTTGAGTGCATGGATGTGTTGGCTGCGCTCACATTGATATGTCTTTCTCTGCAGATCCATTTGTCAATGCTATGATGGGTGATGGGATTGAGGAGATACTTGCAGATGTATGCATGCACAAGAAACTAGTAAAATGTGCATTTCTCTTCGAGTGCACTTTTGTTGCTCTTATGTTCATATTCAACATGACTACTTTGATATGACTGGGTATTGTGTGCATTGTTGCGGTCAGGGAATGGGTTGGCCAGTTAAGTTTTGTTGTGTTGTGTAACACTCATTTTGGGTCCAGGGCTTTCCTTGCATGGGTTAATTGGCTTCAAGACAGTACTATGCCTTATTACTTGTGGTCTCATGTGTGTGGTTTGGTGTCTACATGCAGCACAGTTGTTGTCCATGTGACAGTCATCAGAGAGTTAGCTTATTGTGCTGTGTTGTTTTTGGTATACTACATGTACACTGTTATTTGCAGTTGCTGTGGCTGTGTCAGTAAATGGTGCAGTGCCATGCTGCTTATGGTCATGACTCACTGTTGATTTTCCTATGGAATGGCTACGTTACTTGGTGCATCTGCGACTCTAGCCATTTGGGTGTGTCAACCACTTTGTCTCACTTGTCAATTGTGTCTTGTTCAGTGTTTTTTTTAAATGGGTGCATTGTCTCCATATTGGCCATATGTATGCCACATGTAGATCCCTACGCCACTGCTTTCGCGCTCACAGCAACAAGAATATGTTTGTGCCTGTCATGCACATTCTCACTATTTCATAGGCCTTATGGGGATTGGTGGAAATTATACTTTTAGAGTCCATGAATGCCTAGCTGCTCAGAATTGATAGTTGGCAAGTTGATTAATTTATCTGTGGCAACACATTCTGGGTGATATCTACTTGGACATTAGTGATGTTTTTGTGCCTCAGGAGTGGTTTCACTCCATACTTACCGTGGTGGTATACTACCACTTACATGTCTTTCATTTGGCCACACTTTGTGCATGTTGTTTTATGTCTAATGGATGTGCACAATGTTGCCCTCCCAGCGGCACAGTCTCAGGGTGTTTGTGTGGGCACAGAGGATTGGCTCATGGTCATCCTTGAATGGTACCTGGGATGTGGCTTGATTGTGTGCCATCCACAGGGGCAGGACTTTATGTAAAGTAGGGTTGCACCAGCTGGGTATGTGCAGCCTCTCCACGTGCCCTTTGGCCAGATGTATGCAAGGGCCATGCCTGTGGTTGCGGGCGGTGGCGGACACCACGCTGTGTGACGACATTGTGCAGGACACATGCTGCCACAATGATCCTGAAACCAGCTGGTGGTGTATATAGCAACACACCACCAGAGTGGTCAAGGGAGAGGAAACGTGACTAGGGGATTGGGAGCACATGGTGGATGACGTTAGCCCATCTTCCCACTCCCTGACCAGGTCTAGGATGATATGGGGGAGGCCTGTACCTGCCATAGGCCTGGTCATCCGGCATCCCGAAATGGGTTATACGTGGGTAAAACATCTGGGCCCTGGTCATCCTCCTCCTCCTGCTGTGTCCATGCACAATTGCTCCGACAAATGCTGGATTAATCGTGGCTGTATACGTTTATTTGGTTTGTATTATGTGCTTTTTACGCATTTATTACGATGCACATTGACGTTTACACCTGCTATTGGGTGGCGTGAGTGTACCGGGATACACTTATACTTTTTCGCAACTCGATGTTCAGAGTTAGAATCAATGAATACGTATACATTTTTTGCTCATATGGGCATGCGATTGCTTGACCGTGGACTGCCACTCAACACGCCCACATTTACATTAAGTTATTCCTCATTCTGCATGTTCCGCGACCCCTCTTTTGGTTGCTGCGTAAGCCTGGGCCACATTCTGCTTGGAGTCTTGCGCAAGGCGTTCCTCCACTCACAGTGATGTGCCGGGCCTGGTGGGATCCTTGCAAGTCCCAGGTAAGCCCACGCATTTGTTTCCATGAATCACCAAATGTGGACTTGTGCACGGTTTGGCATACAAGTCCCCGATTTTCCCCACAAACCATTCCATGAATCGGGCCCTTAGTGTATACATTTAAAGGAAAATAGGCATTAACCAAACACGGAGAAGGCAGTCATGTATATTCCTCAAGTAAAGTACATGGCATTCATGGAATGTTTTGGTCAAAATCCAAAGAGCTGTACAAGTTTAATTAGACAACTGAAGTAAAAGCCAAGGATAGGAAATAATATTGTAATCATCATTAAATTGATTCATTGCATTGTATACGTGTGTATCCAGAGGTAGGGTGTTCCAAAATCTGGTAGTCAGTAATTGGAAGTAATGGAACTGAGACATTGCACGCAGAAGGTATGTGTTGAACCAGAAGCAAACCTTAAGAAGAAGAGTGTAATTTCGGAGAAAGTTGATATAAAGAAATTAATCTAGAAAGACAATCAAGAGCAATATCATAGACACATTTGAATACAATACATAAAAAGGGATATTAAAGACTATACTGAATTGGTAGCCAATGTGGGTGAGTGAGACACGAATAAATACAAGAGGTGAAACATAAATTAAACAAGACCCGAACAGAAGAATGAAGAATTGACTGAAGAAGAAAAGGATCCTATTTAGGTACAGCCAGGTAAAACGTCTTGGTCACCGTCAAGGTCAATAAATGAAAAATCGTTCTAACATTATATAAATGAAAGCAACACACACAAGCAACTGACAAAAATGTATTTTGAACACAAAGTAGGGAGTCAAAAATAAATCCTAAACTGCGGGCTGATGAAGAGATGTCTGCTTGTAAATCAAGAAAATGAATTAATGAAGGGCTTGAAACAGAGTGTGAAGTAGGAAAGTATACAATTCCAGTTTATTTGGGTTTTAACTGCAGTTGCTGATGAAGGAAATCGGTGAAAGAAGGAAATAGGAAAAAGATGTGCGTATCGTCTGCATACACATTTGTTTGAAAGCCATGTGACTAAATAAAAGACGTGAGCAGTGTAATTGATTGAACCCTGAGCATTTTCTTTTTTTGGAAATGCATAAGGTTCCAACCACTGGCACAGATGTTTTATAGTGACCATGATAGGTGGGAGCTGGATAGCCATGACCTTGTGGTCAACCCAGTCTCTCGTACTGGTGGGAGGCAGATGATGTCTGGGGATGGAGTGAAAATGCATCTGAAAGTGTTGCCACTGTTGGAGGTTCGAGTTGAGCTGTGACATGGTTAGGGTGTGGAGGGAGCTTCTCTTGGTTTCTTGGTTACTTCAGTTCTTTGCAGATTGAGATCTCAGAGAAAGATGTTGACAACGTGGTTGATGGTTGGTGTTGTGACAAGTTTATTGATTCCTTTGGGAAGGACTTATTGATCTCTGGTGGGCAGTAGATCAGGTGGATGGTAGCAGTTTGAGGAGCTCCATAGACTTGAGTGATGAGGGATACAGGATTCACCATGTTATGGATGACAGATGGCCCCCTCCAGCCTTCTCAGTGTCATTGATGTGTTTGATACTATAACAAGTGGGAACTACGACATCAACAATGTGAGAGGAGATGGGGTTGAGCCATGTTTCAGTTAAGTGCCGGTCATGTTTGGTGATGAGATCTGCAAAGTCAATAGCAGATTACTGCAGAGTATGTGGTAGCATACATTTGAGGAGTGTTTGAGTGCCACTGGTTTCATGTTTGTCATGTTTGTCAGGGGATGTTGATGAGGTAGTGTGGCTTAGCAGTGCGATGGAGCTGAGCATGTGTTTTTATGTGTGAGTAAGTGGTGAGAAATGCGTAGTACAGTGGCACGATCAGGGGTCTTGCCATTGACCCTATCCAAGTTCTACTATGATTAATCACACTCAACTACTTTTAATGTTTTGCACCAAAACCTAATGCTAACAAGCTAAATATATGCATATTTCGCTTTTTACTGTGTGGACATTTTAATTGATTTTTCATTATGTTCATATTTTTATCAAACTGATTTTCTTTCTGATGTTGTACACATTCCATGGTATACATGGGGAAAAACCTCACACATGTATTCGTCAGGCCACCTGGTAAATAATACTGCATACTGTAATGTAGTTGAGAGCGGCATTTGTCTCCCTTGCAAAATAGTGTTGTATGTGTTAATGATAGATGGCTCTATCATTGACACATAGCACCACCATTTTGCTTCGGAATCTGCCAGAGAAAAGGCCAATACACCTTTGCAAGGCACTGTTTATCCCTTTAACAGTAGATGCCTCCTTTTCATTCTACAGATCCACAGAGCCCAGGGTGTCTCATATAAGCTCAGTTGTGCCGTATCGAGAGTGATGATGAACCGACAATTAGAGAACTCTTATGGAAAGTGGGCAGCCCCAAGCGTGGTGGGTTCCATGCTCTCCATGATTGATGCCCCAGTTATCTAAATGTTATTTTAATAATGGTATGTTAGAAAGTCAAATTTTCTGCCCCTTGTTATCACCCAGAGAGGCTCTGAGGAACAGGGGATGCTATCAGCTAGATAATGTTCAACCAGCAGTGGGTACACAGGAGATTTTTCTAGAGCCCCTCCATGTATCCCAGGTCATAAGGTTTCATCAAGCCAGACAGCAAAATACAGAGCCTTTTTGGTAGCCAAAGGGTAGATGGGCTAAGCCTCACAACCCCAATATTTCTATTCCAGAAAGAGGGACACTCTGTTTCCATATACGTTTCCTTTCCATGCAGGAATACAGGCCCCTAAGTAGCCATCATCCTTGTGCCTCAAGACACAGAACCCCATTCATGCTGCCAGCTATAGTGAGTAATGCAGACAGCACACAGAACTCATAAAGGGAGGATTTTCAGTTTTCCAGTGTATGCGGGTGCCGAGACCCCATGATATACCGAGTTAGGCAAAACAGGCAACGCTTTTTGTCAGGTGGAGTATCACCTCGACTGACAGAGAGAATTTGTTGCATAACAACAGTAGAACCCCTGGTTGACGTACGGAGTACTGAACCCCTTACAAATGCTCGCACTCACTCCATGGCATGGACAGACTACACACAGTACAGTACAGTGCCCATTGGTGGTAAGCTGTGATTTGCCACAGATGTCTCTCAGGTGCTGTTCCAATCATTCTGGACTCGGTCCTTGTGGTGCAGCACAAAATGTAACTCTGGAGAGAAAAGTCCATCACAGGTACAGTGGAAAAGACATTGGTATCCACATTTTTACAGCATAATACATGCTCAGGTGGATTAGGGAACGGGGTCAGCACAACTCCCTTACCCTTGCCCCGGGGTAGGACTGGCTGAAGAATATGCCCTGGTAGGCCCCCTGCCCCAGTTTGGGAGGAATCCCTGCTTCCCCGTGACACATAACAGTATAGAAAGTCAACATTGGCCTGTTTCTGACCTTCAGTGTGCACCATCTTGAATGAGCATGGCTATAGGGCCAAGAACAATCTGAGTATATCGGGATCTGTTTCTTTATTACATGCCATCCAAACTAAGTGTGCATAATCTATTACCAGCTTAAATTGTCTTCTGATCAAATAATATCTTGGATGTGCACCTCCCACTTCACGGTCAGACACTCCTACTCTATGACAAAAAAACTGGATATTTTTCCTCTGCCTCTCATTAGTGAGAGGACTGCTCTTATGCCCACCAGAGAGGCATCTGTCTTTAAGGCAAACTTGTAGGAGAAATTGGGCATAATGAATATCAAACTGTTACAAGGCTTTTAACTGATCCAAGGCTTTCTGGGCTGGTCCATCCCAACTGATGGGGTGTTGCTGGCATTTCCCTAGTTTGTCTCTGTTGGTGGTGCCGCTAGGGTAGAGAAGGTGGGAACAAACCATCAATAGTACCCTATCAATCCCAGGAAATCTCTGATGTCCTTTTTTGTTCTATTGTGGAGGACACCCTGAACAGCTTCTATCTGATAAATGTTCCCAACCTAAACAACCAGGTACTTGATTGAGTTCTATGCCAGATGACACTTGACCAGATTTGGGTTAGGCCGACATTCCGTAGTCAATCAGACTTATAGAGATATTTCAGGTGTCCTTTCATGAGGCCCTATGAACTATGAAGTCACCCAGCTAGGCTCCTGCATATTCTTGACAAGGTTCCAAGTCTCGGTTAATACATCTCTGAAAGATGGACAGTTCTCCATGTATCCAAAAAGGCAGCACAGTGAAATGAAATAACCCATCCATTCTCTAAAAGGCTGCCTTCTCTTTAACTTCTATGTCAAGTGTCAATTGTCAATAGCCTTTCGTAAAGTTCACCCTTTTGACTTGCAGAGGTTGGGGAATTTCCCAAATGTTGTTTTCATAAAGGGGCAACAGAAGCGGGTTACTCTTCTCTTTCCATGCTTTTAGTTTGTTGATATCAGTTGTGAGAGGTTGAGACAGTGTGCTTAGTTGACATCAACATTTCGGTTGGGTACTACTTCTTTGATGATGTGATGTCCATGCCATCTATTCAGCAGTTTGACCTGGGTCGTAGGTAGAAGAACAATCGCCTTTCCCCCACATTGATGGCTCTCAACATGGCCTTCTGATTGTAGGGTTTTTCCTGCCTTGCTTGTGCTGCTTGGAGATTGGACATCAACATCGCTCTAACTTTTTTTATTCCATGTGTTACCTCGTGTCAATTATCTGGGTCCTGCAATTCTTCACGTTCCAAGTGTAGCACATCACAAGGGTTCCAGCCATAGACTAACTCAAATATTGAAAGCCCTGTGGAGACTTGAGTTTTCCTGATGGTAAAGAGTTCCAACAGAATAATTTTTTGTGTCTTTTCAACTTCCATGTGCCCTGCTGTAAGATTAGTGTGTGCCAATTCCATTACTGCTTTACGGAATGGTTCTAAGACCAGTAGTTGAGAGCAGTTGAACCCATCTCCCATCGACCCTGCAGAGAAGTCCTCTTCCCTCAATGGAATGGGATCTTCAGTGTCGTGCTTTCCTCCTCTGATACCAAGATTTTCCAGGCCTGCTCCAGTAGCAGGTCTACTTACTGATCTTCAATGAACTTGAGAGATGCTGGACCAGGGATCACAATTTCAATTTGACTTACTCTGTGGGTCTCAGGCATCTCCATGAACCCGGATTTTGCTCTCTATGTGGGTTACCTGCATCCTCCATTTCTGGAACTGGGATCGTCACACAGATAAGCTGTACAATGGGCTAACTTGTCTTGACACATAGGCATTCTTTTCCAGGTTAAACAGTACAACCTTGACCTCTCACTAGTAGTATGTGTCTAAGGTAGTATGGATGCCTTGGTAATTCAAATTATCTTCAACATCTCTTCAGGCAGTGGGTGGTCTTTGTACGGCGGCCTGAACAATCCCACAATGACAACACTTGTCAAGGATGGCTTGAAAACAAAGATGACTGAGGTGTGGAGTTTATGCATTGTTTTTGTTAATATGGTGGGAATGGATAATATCCAGTACACCTACCCTCAGTGTTTAATAATTGAGAACATGTTCTCTTTTTGTTTATGAAAAATTGATAAAATGGTCTGGCCTGGCAGCAGAACCCAGCAATGACTGTCATCCACTAGTTAGTCAATAAGTAAAGTAGAAAGCGTGGGTATGTTAGGTTGCTTGCGCTTAGCCTTTTAGTTAAAGCAAGTGAGATTTATATATAGTATTTTAGTGGTTCTAAATCAAAGTACATTTTAGAAGGTGCCAACATACTCCATTTGGAGGCACGTGCATTTGTTTTGACTTCCTCTAGCTGGCTCATGGCACAGTTACAGTATAAATGTGTGCAATACAATATTGTGTATGTAACTGAATTAGCACACTCCTGCACATATTGTACATATAATACATATATATCGAGTACTTTGAACCTTTTTTCTCACAGTAATCATGCATACATATTTCATACATAAATGTGCATTCTAGTCTGAGCAAAGGATATTCAATGGCTTAGCTTAGTAGCTCTGTTTGAAGGAAACAGGGAAAAGTGGGAACCAAAGAGTAGAGTAGTGTTAGTTAGATTAAGGTTGGGTATATCATTCGTTAAGTAAAATGATGTCTGATACTATGGTGAGTCCAGGTTAGGTCTTAACTATAGAAATCAGGTCAGAATCTATACTTCCTTCCAATGTTAAGATTTTATAGTTTTCATATTTTATGGTGCTGCTTAGCGATTCTTTCACAATGATCCCAATATTGCATCTTTTGATGCAGTTTCTAAAGAAATGTAAAACCACGTTGGTGAATTTTCTTATTAAACATAAATCATCAAACATGCAAAGGCGGCATAATCATGCTCATGGTTTAATTTGGTTTACCTTATGTTATTCAGAGTCAGGGATTCTCATGGATTGTAAATAAGTCAGATTGAGCATAAGTCTGGTGGCCTTGCATGATGCCAGATTCAGAAATGGCATTCGCATATTTGGCTGCCTAGCTCCATCTTACCTTGAATTACCAGTAAGGTGCATGTTGGAGTCATCTTCTTAGTATAACTTCTAAGTACTCCTTATTTGGGTATGTCTGCAACTAGATTAGAATATGTATTCATTTCATTGACATAAACTTAATCCCATTTAATGCCAAATTTCAAATAAATCCTTAAACCATATTTTCTGTTAGGTAATACACCAGCTGCTCATTAGGATTAGTCTGTATTTGAGTATACAAAGAATTTGTTCCATTAAGATCAACATTACCTTATTTGGAGCTAAAACGGCCTCAAACCATTTTACAGTTTTGCAAACTACTGGCTCATTACCTTAAGAAAACTTGATGGTCCTTCTTTCAGGATGGTGGTGCTCCGCTTGTTGCTCAGGCACCACCATCCTGAAAGTGGATTTTGATGGCCTGCTGACGTGATGACGTCAACCACCGTAGCGTGGTGTCATCATACCATCACCGGCCGGCTTTTATTTTGCAGCGATCACGGGTGAAACGCTTAGTTTTAAATCATCGTTTCCACAATATATAAGCCGCCATGCCTAATCTTTGCTTGCTGGATACATGTGTATTGTAAATACCTATGTTATTTTGACTACCTCAAAATGTTTAGTCCATATAGATTAATCTTACCTCAAAGGAGTTCTTCCTAAATGGCCCAGTATAGTGCACCTGTAATTAATCTAATTATGTATCTATGCCTTCAGTCTCATGGGTTATTGTAGCAATTGACAGCATCTATTTTCCAGTCTTGGCTTGAAATTAAGAGGCAGAATGCAAAGATTTCTTTTTGGAATATTTATTGAGGCCCTTTGTGGTCTGTATTGATAATATATCCTTAGTGTCTGTCACACATGAGTCAATTTCTTGACCAATTATTGATTATAAAACTCAGACCAGTGTTGGTCTATGTTGCTAATGACACTCATTTCTGTCCAGTTAGTTTTAATTACATTGGGTTATTTGATTACCATGTGGGCTTATTAAGTTTTGTACGAAGTTCAGCTTTGCTGTTCATATTTTTCACATTTTTATTCTGTCATTGCAGCGTGGTGTATATTTAGAAAGTGGTTCTTAAGTGACGACATTCGTAAAAGTGCTCTTCTTTTTGTCTTGTTCATGGTGTCACTTTATCATCATCTGTCATAAGTATTGGCAATTTCATCATTATTAATGGTTCTGTACAGTCAATTATAAGTATCTCTGGTCCAGAGGGTTTGCAAACAGAATAATCATGTTAAAACTTGGCAAAATATAACTGGTGGTTGTGGTGGGTTGGATTGCCCTTCAGTCTCTTGATCTCTGAAGCATAGCATGTCGTCCTTTAAGGGATTGTGAAGTTTGTAGTCATTTAAGATATTGGAGGTCATTACGACCTTGGAGGTAGCCATGCTGCTATTTGCGGCATGGATACCCCCATTCCGGGTACCAGGTACCGGGTCCGGGTTCCTGGAATGGGGAAATACCGGGACATTCTGACCTTGGAAGGCCCGGTATTTCCCCATTCCAGGAACCCATCCCCATTCGAGCCCCCATAGGGCTCAATGGGAATTGGGAGCATGCTAACAATGGGCACGTTAATGACGGGCCCGTTGTTAGCATGCTGGCTGCTTGCAGGACCCACTAATGATGCCTGGTTTAACCAGGTGTCCTTACCGGGTCCCTCGAGCAAACCTCGTAATGCAACGGTAGGGGGTTAACAGGACCGGCAGCTCTACCGGCTCCATTAACCCCCTACCGTGAAACTCGTAATGACCCCTATAGCCTATTAGAAGTGTCTTAATTTCAGTTGGAACCTGTATGCATGGAATCTTCCGTTCTTTGTATTTTAGTATATGGTGACTGTCCTCTTGTACAGTGTCTGAACATTATTGCAAAAAACCATGGGAAGTAATGCATTTCATTATCTGTGTGGAGGCCTTCTGATATTGCTCTTAGGTTACAAATCAATTTAGCTTCTCGCTGGCGTAGAGTCTTTTCTTGGTCCCCCAATCTAGCATTCAGTTTGATCTGTTTCACCCCGAAGAACTTGATGTCTTCTTTCTTGTCTCTAGTGTGCTCCTTTTGTTAGTGTTCCGCTAGGGCTGATTTACATTCTGGTGCTGTTAGGTTCCCCAAATGTTCCCTAATCCTTATTCTTATCTCACATATATTTTATTGCATAGACAAACAATAATGTAAATTACATAGGACATTCTACAATTGATACATTTGTGTATTTTGATGTTTTTTCCCATTTATGTTGTTATATGAGTACATGTTGTTCAGGGCATAACTGCACATACTGCAATTACTGTACTGCATTTGTAAAAACTCTAAATAATGTTTCCAGTAGGTATACTAGACTGACATTTGGGTTTAGTAATTTCCATGATGATATGGCTTAGTTTTGTCCTCAATGTTGGGGTTTTGGTATAGGTAATCATTGGTGTTTCTGAAATATAGTCCCTTAAGTCTGGGTCCAATTTCAGTAAGTGCCAATTTTTCTGAAAGATGTTTCAAACTGTTCGATTGTTTTTTTAACAGTGCGATATCATTCTTGCTCTCTCTGTCCTGATCATTCTCCTTCTGTTTGGGGGTCAGTATTCCAAGCGCTGTTTTCTTTTTACTTTGATTTTACCTTTGTTAATACCTTAGGCTATCCACAGGATAGGAATCTCTCTTCAATGAGTCTACATTCCGTGCTAAATGTACTGTCTTCGCTACAATTCCTTCAAGCTCTCGTGAATTCTCCTATAGAATATTTTTGATGGCACTTTTCAGGTGACATCTGGTGGCGTTGACTTTGTTTTTTTTTGCTGAACGTTCTAGTGTGTAAGGTTCCATCTTCTAGATAGATGTATAGATCAAGGAAGGTTACTTCTGAGCTATTCATCTCTATTGTAAATTGTAGGCCAAAGTTATTGACGTTTAGGCAGTCACAGAATTCACATAGTTCTCCCACATTCCCATTCCACATAATAACAATATCATCAATGTGCCTTTGCCATTTCACTACTTTCTGAGACAGTGATGGGTGTACAAATGCATGCTTGTTCTCAGATTACCCTGCAAACAGATTGGCCGTGGCTGGTGCAAAGCACGTGCCCATCACGATTCCTTTCATTTGTTGAAATAGTGTATCATTAAAAAAGAAAACATTATTATTCAAGATAAATGCCAACAGTTCTTTTAACATTTCTATGAAAAGCTTTTGTCCGTCTGAGACATACTGGTAGGTATAGTCAATGGTTTTGAGTGCCAAAGTGTGGTTTATGGACGTATATAGGGTGTGTACGTCCATGGCAGCCAGTATATGGTGTTCTTTCCATTCTATTTTGCCTATGTTCTCTAGCACATGCATAGTGTCCCTGGTGTATGAGTCTAATTTGTAGACTTCTGGTCTGATGATAGTGTAAATATATTTAGATACATTTTCAGTGGCCCAGCCGATGTCGCTAACAATGGGCCTTATTTCTGGAAGGTCAGTGTATTCCTTATTTACCTTTGGCAGAAAAAAAGATTGTTGGTATTCTTGGTTGGTTTATTATAAGGAAGGATCTTTCATCAACATTCAGTAATTGCCTAATGTGCCATTTGCATACTAATCTTTTCAAATCCTGCATGGTGTTGGATATGAAAATTTTGTTCACTTCCTTGTAACATCGTGGTATGTACAAATGTTCATTGGCCAGTTTGATGTACTCACATCTGTTGAGAATCACAATATTACCCCCCTTGTCTGTCTCTTTAATTATTATTTCCCTGTCTGATTTCAGTTTATCGATAGCCTGTCTTTCTCTGACATTAAGGTTGTTGTGGCTTTCCCTGGGGGCAATGTGATCTTTGTCTATCCTTCTCTCTATATCTTTTGAAACCGACTCATAGATGGCGATGCAGTTCCCCTGTTGAATAGGGATACATTTCGATTTGGAAGTAAGTTGACTTTCTCTTAATACACTACTATGTATTCCCAATTGGCTAATCAAGTCTGCCTCTGCAATCTCTAGATTCTCCTCCAAGGATTACCAGTGTTCTAGTATCAATTATATTCTTTATTGATAGTGCACTGATCAGTGTTTCAAGTGCCTACAGATCCTCCCACCTGAGAGGAGGGGGTAGAATCAGGCATGGGATCAGTTGGGCAAACAGCCAGGTTTTGATGGTTCTGCGGAAGACCCAGTAGGATTCTTCAGCAATCAGAGCAAGTGGAATGGAGTTCCATTGTTTGGCTGCTATGAATGGAAAGCCCAATCCTCCCACTTTGGAGCGTTTAAACTTGGTTGCACCAGCCGATGGGAGTAAGGTGTTCTGGTGAGACTAGATGAGTGTGTCTTGGAGGGTTTCTGAGACAGGTAAGGTGGTGCAGACCTAGAGATAAACCTGTGTGTGATCGAAAGAGTTTTGAACGTAATCCTTTCTTGAATTGGGAGCCAGTGTACGGTTCTTTGTGCGTCCGAGAAGCGTTTTGATTTGGGAATGTTCAGGGCCGATAGAAGAGCATTGTTTTTAATGGTTTGTCATTTCTGTATGTTGTGTGCCGTGGTGCCAGCAACAGGTTCATTACAATAGTCTAGTTTGGCACGGACAAAGATAGGCAGCTGTCTATAGATAGGAAAGGTCTAGAGGCATTTATCGATTTGGTCGTGTTCACTTGGCGTTCAATTGGCAGGTCAGTGATGAGGTGGCTTCGAGGTATACCCCCAAGGTCTTCACCATCGGGGAGACAGGGATCTGGCTGCCATTAGAACTGTTCAGAGTCAGAAGAGGAGGAGCTTGGTCTTCTCGTCATTCAGGCAGAAGCCGTGCCTTGCCATTCAGGCTTGAATGGCTGCATAGGCTGCACTCAGAGTTTGGGCATCATTTGAGTAGTTGCCTGAGAAGCGCAGGAAAATGTGCGTGTCATCGGCATGGTTGGTGTAGTCTATGCCGATGGAGTACAGTAGGTTGAAAAGCGGCTTTGTAATGATGTTATAGAGCGTGGGAGGGATGCATGATCCTTGTGGAAACTGCATTTGATTGGGGCTGGTGGGGCACTGGCATTCTCTGAAAACACTCTCATTGCGCTGCCCTCTCAGAAGGAGGCGATCCAGGCTATGACTACAGGTGAGAAGAATGCTGCAGTGCTTAGATGGTGGCAGAGAATGTTTTGGTCCACTAGGTCAAAGGCAGTGGATACATCTAGTAGGATAAGCAGGGCAGGTCTTCCTTCATCCCTGATCTCGTCAATATGGTTTTTGTGGTCTAACAGTGCAGACTCCGTGCCATGGCCTGGCTGGAAGCCAGTCTGGCAAACTCCTAGGATATGATTAGCTTTGAGGTGGTGCTGAATTTGGACATAGGATGCTCTGACCAGGATTTTTAGTAAGAATGGAACTGTGATAATCGGGCAGTAATTGTTGGGGAGGACGGGGTCCAAGGATGTTTTTTTTAGAAGAGGGAGAACCCAGGCTTCTTTAAGGCTGGACAGCACTATGCCAGTTGTGAAAGAGGCATTAATGAAGGCAGTAATGAAAGGTGCCAGTGTTTCAGCACAGTCTTTGATGAGGGTAGCAGGGCATATGTGTCACGTTTACATCTTGAATGTTTCAGTCCATTTAAGATGTGTAAAGCTTCCGCTTCAGATATTGTTTTGAAGCAAAATAGTATGGTGTCTTGGTTAATGGCCATGGCGGGGCATGGCGGGGGTGTTGGCTGCAGTGGTCATGTGAGAGGGTCTTAAGGAGGATCATTTAGAGAGAATTTCTCTGTGTAGCGTGTCGATTTTCAGTAGCATGGCATTCTGTATGTTGGCACACCATGCTATGGGCCTCATTACACGGTAGGCGGTAAGGGTTTACCGGTACCGGTAAGAGCACCGGTACCAGTAAACCCTTAACGCCTTACTACGAGTTCCCTTTGCGGGACCCGACCTTAACGGCTGGTTTTACCAGCCGTTAAAGTAGGGTGCCGCAAAGGGACCTCCATGCTAATTACGGTACCTCAATTTGTGGTACCGTAATTAGCTCCTTCCCCATTCCCATTATGCCCTATGGGGCAAAAATGGGAATGGGGAATTACTGCCCCCGCTCACCTTGGAGTAGGGCGGTAATTCCGCCATCCACCAAGGCGGACACAGTAAAATACCGGCTGCAACCATGGCGCTAATAGCGCCATGGTTACTGCCTACCGTGTAATGAGGCCCTAGGTCTTTGGTGAGTGTGGAGGGTGGGGTGGTAGGGGCTTACAGTTCCCTGAGGATAGTGCATAGTTCATTGGTGTCAGATTTAGCATTGGCTATTCTGGTGTTGAAGGTGATAGCTTTGGCTTGAATGATAGCTTGCTTGTAAAGTTTCAAAGTTCCAGGAGGTCGGGGGTGAACCAGGAGTTTCTATTTCCTGTCGGTTTCAGATTTTTTTGGCACTGGAGGGGCAATGATGTCTACTAGGGGTGTTGCTAGGTCTGGAAAAGATCAGGGGCTAAGTAAATGTTGGCACTGGTGGGATTTGGGGCTAGCTATAGCCTTTTGGTTGTAGCCCCTGAGCTTCCATCCGGGGCTACAACCAAAAGACCTGGGCTATAGCCTCCTCAGCCCCCGCCAGCAATGCTTCTGGTGTCTACTGCAGTAGTTAGGGTTGTAGCATAGAGATCTGCTAGGGTATTGGGTCACGTGAGCAGAGGTTCTCCTGTTTGAGGGCATCCAGAAATGGTAGGATCCGATCTTTAGTACGAGAACTGCTTGCTATGGATGGGAGCAGCAGTGTGGTCTCCAATTTGGCAGAGAGAGCTAGAGAATGTAATAATATGATGGTCAGACCATGGGCAAGGATTGGTAGCTCCGATATTGATGATGCAGTTGAGGTCTGCCATCCAGTCCAGGGTACAACCTTTGTCATGGGTGGTGGCACTGATGCGAAGGCTGAAACACAGGGCTGTCAAGGAATTGGCCAAGAAAGAGGCTTGTAGGTCAGTCGGGTCATTGAGCCCCAGATTTAAATCACCCAGGAGTTTAATTTTCGATGAGGGCTTGATATTGTCTCCTAGCATGTGGAGGAGGTCTACTTCAAAGGTGAGGATGGGTCCAGGAGGATGGTAGATAAGGTGTACTGTAATTGGGGTTATGGGTGAGTTAGGCAGTTTTACTGCTAGAATATCCGTTATCGGTGAGGGAGGTGTTGATAGGCCTAATGAGAAGGGGTTGTTTTGCTATAATGGCAACTACACCACCTCTGGCATTAATCTTATCATCCCTAAAAATGGTGTACCCTGTCAGGATTGCGAGTGAGAGGGCAGGACCTGAGGCAGCATGTAGCCATGTTTTGGTGATGGGGAGGATGTCAAGGTTACCTGCTGTGAGGAGGTCATGGATATCCAGTGCATGGGCTGGTAGAGAGTGGGCATTGATCAAGGCGAGGTTGTGCGAGGGGCCCGTAGGTTTGACACCATTTAAATTAGGGCTCAGGGACCCAGATAGAGAGTCTGATACATCTAGCTCAATGTTATGGTTTGTAGGGGAGATGGTCTTTTTAATAGGTTTAGATATATTATAGGGGTGGCAGTGGCATTGGCAGTGACACTAGTAGGCCCAAGGATGCTTATGTCATTAGTAAGGCAATAGGTGACCATCGTAGGGCGACTGGCATCATTATGAGCCATGCTAGCCACTGTTTTGGTTGGGGTTGGTGCAAGCACAGCATTGTTAGCAGGGTAGTGAGCAGCATTGGCATTACAGGCAGTAATTCTTGGCAGCGGAGGGCTTTCCACAGCATTAACACAGCTAGTAGCCTTTTTAGCTGGATTTGGGGATTGAGCAACATTGCTGTCATGACAGGCGCATTGTTCAGCAGGCGTATGGCAACATTAGCAATACTAGCAACATTTTACCAGGCTTTGGGGAGTGAGCCACATTTGTTTGCAGGGTTCTGCAGAACAGGTGCAGCACAAACATTATTCAACATTGGAGGGCATGTAGCAACATTAACAGTACTAGTGGATTTTTGTAGCAGGCTTAGTGCTGTGAGCATCATCTCTGACATGGTTCAGATCATCAGGAGCTGTGCAAACATTACTATTGGACATCGGTGGGGGAATAGCAGCATTAGCACTAGCATCAACATTTTAACCATGCTTTGGGGAGTGAGCCACATTTTTTGCAGGGTTTTGGGCCTTAGAGACTGCGCATGCATTATTAGACAACATCACTGACCTAGTGACAACAGTAGCCAGCTTTGAAAAGTAGGCAACATTATTGGCACAGGTTTAAGCAATAGGAGCAGAGCTTAAACGTTATTTGCCATGTGTAGACTAACTGTGGTATTGTTTGCATCATTTGTTACAGGTAAGTCATCAGGGGCATAGGTCTTGGTATTTTTACGAGTTACGGTAGATTTCAGATTTGGAAGAACGTTCGGGTAGGAGCCTGGTGATGGGGAGGGGCATCCATGGGCTGTGGTGGATAAAAGCTGATTACTCGGCTCTGCCGGTCTGCCCTGGGGGTAGCAGTGCTCCTGCACTGTGATGGGATGAGACATCTATGTTTGCATCGCAGCCGCAGGCAGTGGCAGAAGAGCCGGAAGGGTTGTCAGGAGCGGTGTAAGGAATGAATTCTGCGCAGGTGAGGCGAACAAACAATTGGAACGCTTGCTGGGTGCATTGCACCGAATAGGTGGGACCATGAACAGTGGTGTTCACTTTCTAAATTTACACCACGCTGCAATGACAGAATACCATTTTCTTTAAACTTTTTTTTTTATTGTGCAATTAGTTTCATTTAAAACTTTAAGCACATTTCATATCAAAATTAGCTAGAAAAAGATCAAAATACATTTAATTATAACACTTGCATTCCATATAAAATTCTATTTGAAATACAACAAAAATACCTATTGTCATAGCTCACTACATCTCCAAACACTTCCACAAATAACATCTTATCATAAAAATATACAATTCAGCCTTTTTTGGGACCAGCTTCCATATGTCATGCGCCACAGTGCACAAAACTACAGAAGTTACCCCGTATATGTGTGACCGAAATTGATTTCCTGAAATGGCCTCCTAGTTACCCAAAAACTTTCCATACCCCTTGACATACAAAGGCATTCCAGGATTTACATCCTGTCAGGATATGCCTAATAGATTCGATCTCAGCATTACAGCTTATACATCATTTTTCTGAGTTGGGGGGATCTGACCACGCTCCTAGAAATTCCCTTGTGTGCAAAACATTCATACGCAGATGCAATATAAAATGCTTGAGTTTGTTGCTGTTTAACTTTGTCACAAAAGAAGACGGTATGTGACTTGACCAACCTGTCCAACCCCGTCGGGCTAAGTCCTGATATCTCTTCTTCTCAAGTAAGGTGTCAACATTATTTGCCATGTCCCAATCCTTTGCCTTCTTTTTTATTTTCTTGTTAGCATTAGGATCTTCTACCAATGTTTCCTTGTCTAGGTTCAGTTGAGTAATGAAACTCTCTGCCGAATCTCTAAGTAATGTGAGGAAACTGTTTTTACTCTGGTTATCTAACGACTTCCCCATAGGTCTGTGCCAATAATTCGACTCACCATTACTATCTTTCAGTTTTACATATAACAATGTTCTTTGTACTAACCAAGTAGTTCTCAGTGAGGACACCCAATACTCCAAACGTAAAGCCTCCACAGGTACAGATCTTGTAATATTTATGATAGTTTGAAGAATTTTACCTTCCAGGCATTTTAATCAACTTATTTGATCATCTTTCAATGCAGCCAATCCGTACTTAATAGTAGGTGTTATACTAACTCTGTGTGTCGTTTTCCCCGTGGTGGCTTATGTAATGCTTTATAGCTAACCATTTCTTCCAAACTTTTTTCCATACTTTTTCATAATAACATTTCCCAGCAGTGTTTGCTGTTATGAAGAATCCCAAATAATTGTACTCTGGTACATTTACCAATGGGCGATCATGAATATACCAGGTGAATTTATTTTTACTCCCAATATTCTTTTTACTTAGCATCAATATTTTTGTTTTATCTATGTTAATCAACATTGCATTTTCTTTGGCATATTTTGCCAGAGAATCCAGTGATCTCTGCAACCCAATCTGGGTATGATCAAAGATGATTATATCGTCGGCGTCCGCCAACATTGGTATTCTTACGCCACTAACATTTGGAGGGAAATGTTTTGCCTCAACAAATACTTTTTCCATGTCTGCCGTAAATGAGTTGTATAATATTGGCCCAAGGACACAACCTTGTTTCAGCCCACTGTTCGTTTCTTGAAATAGCGTACAATGGCCAACTACATTTAACTTAATGGCAATGCTTGCATTTTTTTAGAGAAGTTGTATATAGTACAGTGCATTTCTATCAATTCCCCAATCTATGCATTTTTTTCCACAAAATATTGCTTGGTACTAAATCAAACGCTTTTGAGAAATCAACACAAAAGGCATACAGGTAGGAAGTATCTTTGTTTTCGGCCTCTGCCTTCAGATATTGAACCACTGACATGTTTGTTAAGGTATTGTGATTCTTCCTAAATCCCGTTTCATAGTGACTCAATATTTCATTTTCTTCGACCCATTTTGTCAATTTCCGCAATAATACACTAGCAAAAATGTTCTGGCTAGTGTCCATTAAAGCTATCAACGTGTAATTTTGTGGCTCTTCCTTGTTATCTTTTTTAAAAATCTGAACCAATATTGCTTTGTGCCAACATTTTGGCAAGGTCCCTTTTTTTCAATATGCTTAAACGTTTGTACGAGAAGCCGTGCCCATAGCTCCAGTGGCGCCATTATTACTATGTTTGGTATCCCATCGGGGCCTAGCACCCGAGAGTTTTTTCAGATTTACAATAATTTTATGGTTACCTTCTTCATCGATCTCTAAGTTTAACATACTGTACAGGGATGTATCCACCACCGTTTGACTGTTTACAGCCTCTGGTACAAAGTACAACTCAGCTATGTACTCTAACTGTTTTTCCTCGGAAATGGGATTCAATTCCATTGGTGATATATCTTTCTTATATATATTGAATTTTGTCTAAAAGGATTTACTATCACGGGACCAAACCAGCTAAACAGTAATAACCAGTACGAATTTTGTTGACCCAGCCTATGTTGTTTATGCCAATTCCTGTAGCCTGTAGCTAATTTTCTTTACTGCAAATTGTTTTCATTAAAATCTAATTTTACATTTTTATTAACTGTATTCCTCTCTGTTCTTTATACATGCTTTCTATCCGCGATTTTTGCATCACAGGGTTGCCTTCTGTTCTTTTTGTCATAATGCCTTTCTCTACTTGTTTCTATTCCATGAGATTTCGCATAGGGCTGTAATAGTCATGTACTATCACCCTCAATATCGTCTAAATCATGGTAAAAGGTGCTTTTTTTGTTTGTAATATTTCATTTATGCTCTTAATCAGTTTGTCAGACCAATTTAATCTCAAACCCCTGCTATCACAGCCGACTCCTACCGTGGGCTTCTTACCTGTTTTAATCCCTTTTACAGGGTTGACAGTTTTCCAGCACAAACTTGCATGGTCACAATGTATTCAAGTGTAGCTCTACCTCTTTGCATTTCTTTAGTGCGTCCTTATTCGTTATTATATAATCTATATGTGAACGTGCTTTTCCATTTATCCAGGTGTACGTGGCACTATTACCTTCCTTGACTTTACATTTCAATAATGTCAAATCATGTCTTTCCAAATATTTCACCCAGTCCTTTCTTTGTTTATGAGTGTCTCTATGTTGCTCATATTGTTGCTCATATAGGTCCTTATCATTTAAATCCCCTTCTATTATTACTGAACAGTTTCTATTTTGGATAGACCAACCAAGCATAAAATCCTCTACAGTGGTAATTATTTGCTTTGCACCACTTCCACCTGGGGGGTCGTATACATTTATCAGCAAGATGTGTTTTTTTTCACCTCCTGCCAACCCTAATATCGTTGGCAAGACAAACAGTGTTGGAATTTCCATCTTAACCAGTTTGAATGAGTGGTCAACCCTTGTACCCACAGAGAGAGCCCCCCTTAGGTCTATCCTGTCCTGATGTAATTGCACAATTATGTAATATGTGAAAGCCATCCAAGTCTCTTGTAACAGAAACACGTCACCTGATCTTATCATCTATAAGCCTTCTGTCTGAGCATGGAACGAATTGTATCCTCGGGTGTTCCATGACATCCAAACTATTTTCTGTAACCTTGTACATATCAGTTCGCTCCATTTCTCACACGTACAGGTTGCCAGCTGACCACTTCATAAGTATTTTCATACATCCTTTCTCTTTCTCTCTGCAACTCCCTTAAAGATTCTCTCTCTGATGTTAACTCCTTGTTCAGATACCCCCTGGATGAATTTACATAACCTATATCTCTTTTTTGTGTTAGCTTTTTCTTTTTATGACATAATATTAATGACATTCCTCTCTCTGTCAATAGATGTGCGTGAGCCTTTAGTAGGGCAATTATGGCAGCCGATGAAAATTCTATCAAGGCCCATTTGTCTGACTCCCCATCTAGGGAGTTCTATCATTTTCATGTCTTGTGAGGCAATCAAACTCAATTCTGGAATTTCAACAAAAATTGCTAACATTTGTGTGCGATTATAAAACGGGCTTTCCGGCGTTGGCTCTACTTCTTCAAACAATGCCCACAAACCCAAGTCTCTTTTCAATCTTATGGTCTTTTTCTGGTTGTGTCATCCTTGGCGTTTCCCCTTTCTTTGTATCAAGCATTTCATGGCCATAAAAATATGAAAAATATGAACAGTAAAGCGAACTTCGTACAAAACTTAATAAGCCCACATGGTAATCAAACAACCCAACGTAATTAAAACGAATTGGACAGAAATAAGTGTCATTAGCAACATAGACCAACACTGAGTTTGAGTTTTATAATCAATAATTAGTCACGAAATTGACTCATGTGTGACAGACACTATGGCTCTATTATCAATACAGACCACCAAGTGCCTCAACAAATATTCCAAAAAGAAATCCTTGCATTCTGCCTCTTAATTTCAAGCCAAGATAGCAAACTAGATGCAGCCAATCGCTACCATAATCCATGAGAATGAAGGCATATGGTACATAATTAGATCAATTACGGTTGAACTATACGGGGCCAATTAGGAACAACTCCCTTGAGGTAAGATTAATCTAGATGGACTAAACAATTGAGGTAGTCAAAATAACATAGGTATTTACAATACATACGCATCTAGCAAGCAAAGATTAGGCATGTGGAAATTATAATTTCTTGAATGATGGCATTCATGGACCAATTTGTGCTGGTGAAACTATGCAGAATTAAAATGAAGGCTTTCACACGTGATCTCTGCAAAATGAAAGCCGACCGGTGACGGGAAAGATGTCACCACTCTACGGCGGGTGACATCACATTCGCGACCCATTAAAATCCACTTTCAGGATAGTGGCAAGTGCCACCATCCTGAAAGAAGCCAGCCCCAACAAGGACCATCAAGTTTTCTTAAGGTAAGGAGCTGGCAGTTTGTAGAATCGTAAAATGTTTTAAGGTCTTTTATCTCCAAAAAGGATAATGTCAATCTTATCGGAACACATTCTTAGTCTACTCAAATGTAGACGAATCCTAATGAGGAGCTGATGTATTACTTAACCGAAAATATGGTTTAATGCTTTTTTTGGCATCAAATGGGATTACATTAATTTCAATGAAATTAATAAATAGTCTAATCTAAGTGCAGAGATACCCAAATGCGGAGTACTTAGAAGTTATACTAAGACGATGACCCCAACCTTACTGTTAATTCAAGGTAAAATGCTTCTAGGCAGCCAAATGGTTGAATGACATTTCTGAATCTGGCATCATGCAAGGTCACCAAACTCATGCTCAGTCTGACTTATTTACACAAATACTATGTAAAGGAACATTTGAAATTATTAGCAAGAAGATAAACTAAATAATCCATGAGAATCCCTGACTCTGAATAACATAAGGTAAACCAAATTAAACGATGAGCATGATTATGCCGCCTTTGGATGTTTAAAAAAAAGATTGACCAACATGGTTTTGCAATTCTTTAGAAACTGCATCAGAAGATGCAATATTGGGATCATTGTGAAAGCATCGCTAAGCAGCACCATAAGATATGAAAACTATAAAATCTTAATATTGGAAGGAAGTATACATTCCAACCTAATTTCTGTAGGTAAGGCCGAACTAGAACGCACCATATTATCAGACATTATCCGACATTATTTGACTTACCGTGATATACCCAACCTTAATCTAACTAACACTACTCTACTCTATTTTTTCCCTCATTTCCCCATCTCCTACAAACAGAGCTATTAGGTGTAGCCATTGAATATCAGTTGTTCAGACTAAAATGCACATTTATGTAAGAAATATTAATGCATGATTACTATGAGGCAAAAAGTTCAAATTACTGGATATATGTACTATGTGTAAAATATGTGCAGGAGTGTACCAATTGAGTCACATACACAATATTGTATTTCACACATTATTACTGTAACTGTGCCTTGAGAAAGCCTCTGTGTGTGCAAAACAATTGCACGTGCCTCCAAATGGAGTATGTTGGCACCTTCTAAACAATTCAAATTTACTTTGGTTTAGAACCAATAAAATACTATTCATAAATCTCACTTGTAGGAACTCTTGCTTTAACTAAAGGGCTAGGGGCAAGCAACCTAACATAACCACGCTTTCTACTTCAATGTTTGTTGACTTAGGAAGGCCAAAAAGAGTATGAGAGAGAGAATGTAAATACAATGTTTACAGTTGATTGAATACATTTGCTCTGCTGTCCTGGTGGGTTCAGGTGAGTGGATGGGTGTGGGGCTGTATTGATTGATAGTGGGAGAGGCAAGAAATTCACAAGGCTCCAGGTCACACATTCTTTTATTTTTACACAGTCTCATTTCTATCACGGACAATTGGAAGAACCCTTTTGACATGAACAATTGTTCTACAGCAAAGGTCTATATTATGTACTTTTTCCCAACACTTTTCTATACCGCCTAACAGATCTTCCTTGCTCATGGTTTTTGTGGAAACACTTCATGTTCTCGTTGCACTGCCCCCAGAATATCTCAATTGGGTTGAAGTCAGAATACTCCAGCATAATTTGAAACAGCCTCAATCTCAGCCCCTTGCTTTCTACAATCATGGAAGTTGATGAATGTTTTGGCTTCTGTTCTTCATTATTATCATTTTTCAGGTTGCATGCTCATAAATATTTTGACATGCAGAATATGCACCTCATTGATAATGTTCTCTCTAATAGAAGTAGTGTTCATTATCCCTTCAATGATGATTTTTCAGCCAAAACATAAAATGACCATACATCATCGGGGAAAAAGACATTACATTTGCTATTGCCACATTTGTATTGCCTACTTCC
This sequence comes from Ambystoma mexicanum, assembly GCF_040938575.1. Taxonomy (NCBI): domain Eukaryota; kingdom Metazoa; phylum Chordata; class Amphibia; order Caudata; family Ambystomatidae; genus Ambystoma; species Ambystoma mexicanum. Next base: position 838,925,633 of record NC_090923.1, read on the forward strand.
TAATTACCCCTGTACAAGCCAATGCCAAAAAGTCTAACCTGTTCCCCTATAGAGAGTTGCTTAGTGTGTCTGTGCTATATAAATAACACAATTAAAAAAGGCCCACATTACATTTTCATTTTTTGAAGTCAAATTAGTGCGACTTATGTTGCAGTGTATAATTTTAAAATCAGAGATCGCCGAGTACACCATTGGTGGCTTAAATCCTGTGAAGTGATGACAGCACACAGCGAATAATCTCACTCAGAGGGTTAAAAGTTAACCAGACTGAAAGTACATTTCAGTGTTCTGAACAATGCGAGACATGCACCTTTTCACATACAGCCCACCACTCTTTACACTGAACACCTCACTTGCTTACTCGTCTTGGTTCTTGATACTTCTCTTCTGTATGTGAGATTTTTGCCTACCTAGTAATATGTAGGAGACTGCACGAGGAAACCTCTGAATTCTAATCCATTGCTGTATTTCTTTGATGGTAAAACAAGTGGCAAAACGCTTCTTCAACTTGCCACTGTCATGAAGTGGATCTGAATGAAAAGCATTGAAGCCAGTTACTTATACTTTATACACGTTTCTATAATGTGTATGATGTAATGTGGCAGAGATACTGCCTACAGCTGCCTCCATTCAACCTTGGCTACTCCCTGTAACTAGGAGGACTGCATAGGGGATGTGGTTGGCCTCTTGTTTCAACCAAACCTGTTTGTGGTTTGCAGTAAACCAAAAAGTCTCTAGGTAAAAAGGAAAGCTCGCCTGATGTTTTGGGCTAACTAAAGACAAGACAACATAAACACAGGATCGCTTGTCCAGGGTTTCCAATATAGCAAAGAAAGCTGCTACGTACAATTAAAAAAAGTTATCTTCCTATGTAAAAATAAAAGTCTATATGGAGGGGGTCCTATCCAGTGATATTTCTGTCACTCAAAGGTTTGGGAGTTAAGTGGCCCTGCACTTCTTTCTTTCATAGCCTCCTTGGTTTCTGTCAGCCTATTTTTGTCCTGGTTTCTTGTTGTACAAGCCTTTATCCGGCAATGAGTCATTAGGCCATATAAACAATACATAAATTGATCAATAAATAACAAAAGGTGTAAAACCTAATGCAGTATGCTTTGTAACTTCATCATGGACATAATCCGTTATCTACATGCTACACGAAAACACCCAACAAAATATAAAAATGTTAAAAGGAATGTAGTGAATACAATGCATAACAATTTGCTTCATACCAGATAACTGAAAGTCATGTATAACAGAAACATAATGTTGAACTTATTCAAATGTTAACACTTAGCAATGCTTTTCTTCTCAGCCATACCTTCTATCAACACATGTCTCTTTACAGAATTCCAGTTTGGTACTGACCTTAGAAATGTCATTACTTTTAAAAGGAAGCTTCAAGTCTATGGACCTTAATCGTTTGTATAAAGGACAAAGAAGACAGAGTTGAAACACAGGGTGTAGGAGGGATAAGGACACACTGACACCTAGGGCATAGTGCCACACCTTCCTTTTGGTAGGGACATAGTAGGGAAGGAAAGAAGTGAGAAGGGTGAACTAGAAGGGGGAAGACGTCTAGTAGACCCGGACATAAAAATGAGTGACTGGTATTAGACACAAGGTGTTGGGACAAAGTAACAGAAGTTTTCAGCATGAGAAGCTTTGGCAGCAGACAATACAGCAGACAATACATGATTACATGTTGTGTTGCAACATATTGACACTTCAGAAAAGTGCAGCAGAGCAAGCATGTGTTAAAAGCACTAAACTGCTAAAGTTGGAAATAGGTCCAGTGTTTCTGGGGGCAAGTGACATACAAATTAGATTAATTGTTCCATTTACATTTGTTCACGTTTGTCCAATCTGTTGAGCCCACATTGTTGGTGTTATGCAATTCAAATTCATGCAACAGTGTTACGTTTCATTTTCTGACACACTTTGTGATTTATTTTCTTCAGAGGATGCTATGTACATATATATATACACTAACAAAAACATTGGTTAAGGGACGTTATAGTTAAGTTGCACTACTAAAAACCTATCACTTTTACTGAAAAAACTATGCTAAAGGAACATTCTGGTTACAGTGGCCTACTAAAAAGCTATGTAATTCACTGACAAAAAATGTTGTTAAAGGGACGTTATGGTTAAGTTGCACTAGTAAAAATCTATGCAATTCAATTGGCAAACTTTGTTATAGGGACGGTATGGTTACAGGTAAAACTGAAAAAACACAAAAATAAGCCAGTTACGGAAAGCAAAGCAACCATAACTCACGCTACCACTGTGCACTGCAAGGACTAACACCCATGGCATCAAAGATGGCATCACAAATGTCATTGATGACATGACTGATAACACATGCGTGACTCCCTCTTTTTTTGTTCAGTGACATATGTACACTGGGTGCTTTTCTTCACTGGGAGTCATTAACTAAAAATGGAAAAGGTACTGTATTTGTTGACCTTACCCTTCTTATATGGTCTTACACTAATTTCCTTAGGGTTCACACACATGATATGATACATATACATAGGGGAAGAAGTAAGCCTGAAACCCGGCAATCATTTCAGTGCATGAAGATAATCAGTTAGGGTATGAACACTTTCTGGTAGTACTGCTACTGATTTGCTAACTGTACTTTCCTTGTATATGCTCAGATCTGTGTGCATTGTCTCTTTATGATTTGTATACATTAGTACCATTATGTAGTAGCTACTTATTACATGTTACACAGTACACAAAACCTTGAAACGAAAGCATTCATCATTTCACTATCCAATGTGGGAAGATATTGAATAGTGCACCTGTATGATGCATGCTGCAGGCAGTGGCTGCGTTTCTACATGTTCTGGGTCATGTACTGGAAAGAACTCTGTAATGCAATGGTATTTATAGAAATTCATTGGTTAATGAACTGTTTACCTCATAATAGTTCTTGCAATGATCTCTGATAGTTTTCTGCCAACATTACAATGCCAATTCCTTGTGGAGGCTTTTCATGAAAACTAAGTACACATGTGATGTCATCAGTCATATAATTAATGACATTTGTGATGTCATGGGTGTTAGTTCTTGCAGTGCACAGTGTTAGCGTGAGTTATGGTTGCATAGCTTACCGTAACTGGCGAATTTCTGGGGTTTTTCAGTTTTACCTGTAACCATAACGTCCCTGTAACAACGTTTGTCAATTGAATTGCATAGGTTTTTAATAGTGCAACTTAACCATAAGGTCCCTTTAACAATATTTTTTGTCAGTGAATTTCATAGCTTTTTAGTAGGGCACTGTAACCAGATCATTCCTTTAGCATGTTTTTTTCAGTATAGGTGATAGGTTTTTAGTAGCGCAAATTAATATTTCCTTGATTTTTAGAAGGGCACTGTAGCCAGAATGTTGCTTTAGCATAGTGCTTTCTGTAAACATGAAAGCTGTTTGGTACTGCAACGGAACCATAACGTCCCGTTGACAATGGTTTGTTACTGATTCCTTGGCTGCCCTCATGATAAATGTGTGGAAAGGGCAAATTGTCTGGTGTATGTATCCATTTGCGTTACCCCTTCCTTTTCTGAATAGTGTTGGTGTATCTTGCAATTACAGATGTACATGATAAATGTTGGTGAGTGTTTGAGTAGTTTCTCGTTTTGTGTTAACATTGCATGGTGAATCTGTGCCACACAGTACTGGCCGAGATTAGTACAGAGGAGCAATATGGACGTTTCCTAGGGAGACTGCACCTGGTCGCCGCATGTTCAATCACACTGCAAGTATGCGTAGGACTCCATTAGTGGCTGCATGTCCGCATCTTGTAATACACTTTTAAATAGTTCTGGAAGCGCACGTGTATCAGTTCCACACCTATACCAATGCATAGGTGATCCACTGTGTGCTGGTAACACCGCCCTTGTCGCCAGCCCTACGGATTCATACGGTAAGCTACCGCATTTCAACTACTCCTGTCGACTACTTGGGTGGCTCTGCAAACCTACCAATGTGTGGTTGAAGCACGCCTGGCTGTATGACGCCCACTGGTAAACAAGGGACAACAACCGGCAGTGTAACGTGGGCGTGTTAAATGTCGCATTCATTTGATTGATGTGCTGCTTGCCTTTCCATGACCTGTGAAACAGACACATTGTGTGTGCACTGTGCAGTGTGACAGAAAGTGTCAAGAGGTCGCCTGCGGGTCGCACAGTTGAAGAAAACATGTAACTGCAGGTGGGACAGTTTGTAGTTAGTCTGCAAAATGGCAAAGCTGATGCGCCTTGGTCACTCACATACTAGTGTATGTAAAGGCAAGTAAGCAAACAGCAGAATGTATGCATCTCTGTGAATGCTACTCCTAAAACTAATGGCGTAGAATGAAGTGTTTCTACTGCATGTGATGACAACTGCAATGAAAGCACAAGGGACCAGTGGGCAGTCTACCGCCGTTACAACAATTACGTAAGGGAATACCATGTACAGCATTTGCCACATCTGCTGCGGGCAACAAGAGAGGCACTCCTGTAGGGCAACGGAGCTCTAAAACATCCTTGCAGACCATAGGCTGTACTACAGATCCTTACCCAGCAAAGGGCATTATATTGTGATTGTACTGCAACACGCTACTCTACAGAGGGAAGGTACTGAGAAGTGTGTGGGAAGGGTCCGTCCGGGAGCATGACAATAACTCGTGCCTATGCAAGTGAGGGCCACCCAATAATTTCGTCTCTTGGCATGTCCCCTATAGTATCCATGCAGGTGCTGTCCCTTCTGTACCGGGCCTTTCCGGCCGTTCCTTCTGTGGCGTCTGTCAGAAAACCATAATAAATGGAAATTAACTGGGAAAGGAAAAAAGGAAAATAAAGAAAGCACCTTTCAGAGAGGAACAATGGAATTACCAATGAACGGATGCAGGGCGGGAGGCGTGGCACTGTGCAAAACACTGTAGTTGAATCGTTTAGAAAGGGGGTCGCTATAGAAAGAGGGTGCTTCACGTGTTGCACAGCATTTTGAAAAGTGTCAGTGCGCAACACTTACTACAAAAAATGGTCCACTACTTTCAAGAAGGGCACCAAGGCAATTTGTATGGGGTGTGCAGAAAACAGGATGACAGGCATATTAAGATGAACGTTTTAGATGGGGAAACTGTTCATGCTGCGAAACGTCATATTCCCATGTGTGAAGTACGCCATTGGCACATGTCGTACAAAGGCACAAAAACACTTCTTTGCAATCTACTGCACTTTCTCCATTTGCAGACCAAATAAAAAACATATGCAGCCACATCAGTGTCTGCATAATGCAATAGAAAGTTATGCAAGAGATCGAAAACAAATGCATGACCTGGGCAAGTGCCTCCTTTATCGCAAACGGCACTGAAACTCGTATAACATGCTGTGCAGTTTTCCTTCCACAATAAACAACAATAATATTGGCATGACTGCGTGCCACCAAAGTGTCACACAGACAAACAAAAATCAGTCACTTCATTGTAGGTACTCCATAGCACTACACATCTACATAATAGATTCCAAAATGAGAAGCCACTGCACAGTGTTTTCCATTCACTTTCAGTCAATGTATTGCAAACTCCCCTAAAACCTGCATGCTGTGGCTCGTGAAACACACAGCCATAACCGCACCCTCTGCATTTCTGTCGACAAATACACCATGTACCACACTCCGTGCGTACACACCACACCCAGAAACCTTATTGACCAATCCCGTAGCCTCTACAGGTCTATTTCTATGGGTGTCATCTGCAAAACGGGTGTATCTAACAGGTGCCACCCTGCAACTATTGCAATATTCACTGACTTTGTGCTGTGCATGCGCGGGAGTGGGGGAATAACTTTCAACCAGGGTAGGGGACGTTGTTAGTTGTGGCGGCTCTAAAAAGAGCCTTTTTTTTTCAAGGTGCTTCCATAGAAACACCCTTTTTGAAGTTTTTATAAATAATTTTGTGCTTTCAACATCAGCTCACATTCTTATAATAGGGTCTTCAGTGCAGCCTGTAGATTGTGAAACAAAATGTCATTGCAACTGGTTGACAAAGACATGCCATTTTCTTTGAAAAGGTTTATATATGGAGTACCAATGTTCACATTCTCACAGGAGAACATCCCAGCAGCACTCAAGAAGTCACACATGCTTCTGTTGATGAGACCCCTTCCGACCTCTGGCTGGCAACAGGAATCATTGGAATAGTCCCAAACTATTCTCAGGGGTATACATGAGAATAGCACCTTGGTAGTCGGAAAAATGTGCTGCACTGCTTTCATCATCTTCTTCCGTTGACGGTAAACACGGGAACAAGGTATGGAACCCAAAAAAAAGGCTCCAAAGTGCACAACCAAAACATGTACAGTTCCGGAAGTGGCCATGCATTGACATTCTACAAGCCTTCTGCTGAAACAGCACACTTCGATGCTGCACCACAAAGCGTCCACTCCTTCCAAACGGAAATTGCCACAAAAGCCTTCTTGGAAGGGCATACACGAACAGATCTTCCACAAAGGTATCACCCATTACGAAAACTATGTGTCTTGCCATGTTTGCCAGCCGCACTACACAAACGAATGGAAAAAATGATTGCCGCCTTTCCTGTGATGCACACCCTGAGCACCTGATTGGACATTCCCCACAGTCCCATTTCCATTGCCCACCACAGTGAGAAGTGCAGAATGTGGGACATGCCTTTCCCCACGTACCGCAAGGGCCTCACCCAGTGAAGCAGGAGGAGTCCTTCTCCCTATTGGTGATCTTGCCTGTGACGCACACCCTGAGCACGTTATTATCCAAAGGCCATAGTCCCATTTCCATTGGCCAGCATGGGTTAGAAGCGCAGAATGTGGCACGTGCCTTTCACCAAGTACTGCGAGAGCCGCACCCCAGTGAAACAGGAGGAGTCCTTCTCCCTATTGGTGCTCTTGCCTGTGATGCACAGCCTGAGCACCTGATTGGACAAAGGCCATAGTCCCATTTCCAGCAATTTGGCAGTGGGAAAAATGCACTGCACTGCTTTCATCATCTTCTTCAGTTGACAGTACGGTTTATAGTGATTACATCGAAAAAAGGATTGTGAAACCAAACCATCGAAAAAAAAGCATCTAATTCCAAAGCATCGACAGGCTATCTTTTACATGTAAAAATGTCTTTCCATCTAAACCAGTCCATCGAAAATATAAATGGACTGGTTTCAATGGAAATGCACTTTTACATGTAAAAGATAGCATTTCAATGCTATTTTCTGTACCTTGAAAACGTTACATGGAACTGTCCAGTGCTGAAATTTCGGCACTGGCCAGCTCCTTGTAAGGTTTTACTAAAAAAAAAATTATATTGGGGGTTCCCCCAACCACTCCAGCCACCACGCCCACCCTGCAACCCTAACCCTAATATAACCCTTAATCTAACCCTAGCCCCAACCTTTACCCCTAACCTTAATGTATCCCTTAAACTATCCCTAACCACAACCCTAACCCCTAACCCTAATGTAGCCCTTAATCTAACCCTAGCCCCAAGCCCAACCCTACTGTAACCCTTAATCTAACCCTAGTCCCAACCCTTACCTCTACCCCAAACCCAAACCCTAGCCCTAACCCTAACTCTAACCTAACCCTTAATCTAACCCTAGCCACAACCCCAACCCTAACCCTAAACCTAACCCTTCTGTAACGCTTAATCTAACCCTAGCCCTAACCCTAGCCCAAACCCAAACCATTTCGATACTACCATCGTATTATATGCAACGAAATGGTCATTCGATGGAATGGCATTTCGTTGCTTATAATTCGATGCTATGGTGTTCCCCATTCCGTCTATGGAAAAAAAAAAGAATTTTGGGACCCCCCCTATAACATCCCCCCCCCCCCCGCACGAAACCTCTACCAACTTGGCGAAAAAATTCAGAGCCGGCCATATACTTTTTTTGCAAAGTTTGGGAGGATTCCTCCAGGGGCAGCGAAGGTATAAGCCGGTATTCCTATGAGTTTAGCCACTTGACCATAACTACACAGCCGCTACCACGGGCTGTGTAATGAATGGGGAGCAGCTACCCTCCAAATACCGTGTGAGTTAGTTTTTTCTCAATCTTCTTAGCTGTACTGCATATGGTATTAAAATGCCAACACTGCACCCCTTGATCATACTGTTGTGGCCGTAAGTTTTCTATAGTGAGGGGTCCTTACCGTGGTGTTGGACCAGCAGTTTTAAAATATATTGGATAAATGCTGTTCAAGCCCCATTGATTTCTAATTCATTTGTGAAAGCAGTTGGATATCTTTGTATTCTATCTGCTTCAGGTACTTTTTACAAGGCTTTCCGTAAACCTTATACTTCATCACTTCCCTTTTTTGACCACTTCCCTTTTTTGAAATGTCACCAGTGCCATGCGTTTGAGCGATGCCAGTGAGAAGAACTGTGCAGCATTTGTTCAAAACCATGCTTACATCTTGACACCACTAGCAATATTGGGTGCTCCACAGATCTACCTAGCATAAAATGTGCTTAATGTCCAGGTAGATTGTGTGATGTACATCTTGCCTTGTACAAATAACAGCAAACACTGAAAAAGTAAATACGCCTGGCTTTATTTAAATCTCACGTGCAGTAACATGTGCCTGACTACATCCATAATATGCCCAAATTGGGCTATTGTCATCATGTGCAAGGCCCAGAATCAAATGCCCATATACTAGCGTTTTATGACATACAAAGCCAAATATGCCTCCCTATAGCCAGCATATGCTCAGGTCAGACCATAACCTAAGAAGCATTTCTCACTCCACAATGATGCCACATAACGCTGCAGAGGTTGGTCTGGAGGGTTGTTAATTCTAAACCTTACAGTCATCACCTCTTTTGTTTTGCTGAGTGTGATGGGTATGCCCAGACGTGGGTCATGTGCAGTGGCATAACACAAAATGTGAGGGGCCCCACTGCTAGTGATGCTGACAAGGCCCCCCCCAACTCAGCAACAAATCACGGGTCGTGCTACACTCTGGGTAGTCCTAGATTATCACGCTTGCACAATACGCATAAACGTGCTGCTGAAGGGGTATGCCGCACACTGTACTAGGAGAAAGATATAAATATGTGTTTTAATGCAATATACAGCACACTTTCTGAGAAAAATTGGCTAAAAAGCCAGAGTGTTTGCAATTGTTTTGTAGGGTAACACCAATTAATACACGCAAGTCACCAACAGTGCACAGGAACATTAATGCTTTGCTATTAAAAATGCCATGCCACATTGAAAACATGTCCCACTGGCTGCACAATGTAGACCAGTGTAGACACGTAATAACATAGTAAAGCATGCCAGGCCACATTTAGACATACCTAGACTGGTTGCACCAAAACGGCAGTCAAAGTAATAACACTCATCAAGAAGAGAGCACACATTGAAGCCCGGGTCTCTGCTGCCTCTAACACAGCCAAACTCTTTAAAATCTGCACGGAACTGGTCAATCCTTTTGTGGTCTCCACCTCTCCTGTTCCCTCCCAGGCCCTCTGTATGGCTCTGGTCTCTCACTTCTCTGCTAAAACTCAGGTCATCCTGTCCACTATCTCCTCTTCCTCTCTCGGCCTCCCTTTGGGCATCTCTACCTCTCTTCCTCCTTTCTCCTCTTTCTCTCCGACAACACCTGACAAGATTTCTAGACTAGTCTGATTCATGAAAGTGTCGTCCAAACAGATGCTCCCCTGCTCCTCCAGAACCATCAAGGACCATATTGGCACCCTCGCTGCACCTTGTCCGATTTCTGTAATCACTCTTTCACGACTGGAACGGTCATCTGTCCCCTTAAGAATTCCCTTGTGCACCTACTCCTCAAACAGTCGTCTGCCGATCCTACCTGTCCAGCAAACTATCACCCAAACTCCATCACCCCATTCCTGGGCAAACTCTTGGAAAAAGGTGCCCCTCTCCCAGCTTACTCTCCAAATTGAATCTTTTGGTTGTCTCCATGACCATCAGTCCAGCATCAGAGCTGCCAGAGGCATGGAAACATTTCTCCTGAACACCTGGGAAGATCTGCTCTCTAACCTTGATTCCAGCATTCCTTATGGCCTAAGCCTCCTTGATCTTTCCTCTACTTTCCACAGTCAACCACACAATCCTGATCAATCGACTATGTGAGAACCTGGACATCACAGATCAGGCCCTGGAGTGGCTGACCTCCTTCCTCTTGGACTGCCCCTCCCAGGTCCAACTTGGTCCCTTTCTCTCCGCCACCTCTCTCTCTACCTGTGGCATTCCCCAGGGCTCTATCCTCTCACCCTGCTTTTTCAACCTCTACCTGGCCCCTTTTGCCCACCTGATCTCTACCCTCTCTAACTTTCAGTGTTATGTGGATGGCACTCAGCTTTCCTTCAGGCTCCACTCATCTCTTGCTCATTCCTGACTGTCTATCCATGATTCAGGATTGGTGCACCTACAACGATATCTACTTTGTGCCATTAAGATGGAGATTCTTCTCATTGGGACCCCTGCCCCTGCTTTCCCTCTCACTCTGGCCGCCCACCTTGGGCCCTCTTCCTTCGCCTTCCTGCGAGGCAAAAAACCTTTTGTGTCATCTTTGACTCCACTCTCTCCTCTCCTCACATCTCGGACGTCACCAAGAAGGGACTCTTCCCTCTCTCCCTCTCTCACTTTCCGCCAGAAGCTCACTGTCTCCAGAGCCCTGTTTCTATCTAGGCTGGACTACTACAACAGCCTCTTTCTCAAGCTGCCTTACTCTACTCTCCGCCCTCTGCAACTAATCCAGAACAGGACAGTAAGACATATCCTTGGCCACAAGCTCAGGGATCATATGTCTACAGCCCTGAAATCTCTCCATTGGCACCCGGTGGTTGCAAGAATCAAGTTGCATTGCCCACAAGGCTTTCTGGGGTCGGGCCCACACTACATCCAACGCTCTCTTCCAAAATATCTTTTCTCAAGCCCTTCCCCTAAGGGCTAGACATTTCTTCAGGCAGAGAGTTGGGTGTAGATCTCTCTCCTCTGCAGATGCCTTCCTCTGGAATGGCCTCCCTGCCCCTCTCAAACTTTAGCGAACCACCTGATGTTCCGGAAGCAGCTCAAAACTTTCCTCTTCTTCTCTGCTTTCGCTTTCTCCCTAGCCTGCTGACCTACCTGACCTACCTGGTCGTTTGGCCACCCTCAGTGTCACTGAGTCCAGGCTATTTCTTGATCAGTCACCCTTGCACTGCGTCTGGCCTCCAACGCACTTTTGGTGCTGTAACTGTAACCCTACAGTCCCTTGTTCTCCTTGCACTACCGAGAGCTGCACTGTCCTGGCTGCACTTATTCAGAGCATTGCAGCCCTGTTGTCCCCTCCCTTCTTCCTTGCACTTCCCCCCTCCCTTTCCCCTTGCATTTCTCATTCTCACACTTGCACGATTTAAATGACACAAGGCCTAGTAAGATCATTTAACTGCTTGTAACATTGAAGCTGCACTAGAATAGTCTCATTAAAATGCGTAAAATAGTTAGATGCCCCCACACAAATAAGTTTGCCTCCCCCAACACCCGTGAAGTTAGTGCCTCTCCCAACATTTGAAGGATCAGCCCTCCGAAATGTAGGTTTTGTTGCGCCCCTGAACACGAGCACAAACACCATTCACCATATACACGCATGCACACCCAGGCATCCTTACATTTAATTGTGCACTCTTTCACCATAGAGGCACACCCAGGCAGCCATTCATACATTTAAGTGTGCACCCTTTCACTGTACATGCACACACGCACACCCAGTCACCTTTGGATTAAGGCACTATATAAATAACACATCATTATCATCATACATTGGTGTGCACCCTTTCACCATACACTCACACAGGCAGCCACCTCCACATTTAAGTGTACACCCTTTTTTACAATACACACACACGTCATTGGGTTGAGGGGAGCCCTATTACTTCAAAAAGAAATAGGGCCTCAGTATAAGTTTGCTGGTATGGTAACAATGGTACCAGTAAGCTTGACGGTACCGTTGTTACCAGACTGGCAAACTATGAGTTCTGCTCGCGGGTGCCTTCCTGCCCGCCAGGTCTGACCTGGCGGGCGTACCGGCACCCGTGAGCAGAGGATGTTGGATGCACCGGCACCATTCTGAATGGTTCCCGGTGCATCCGAGCTCCCCATTCCCATTGAACCCTATCTTTTTGTAGTCACTCTGTCTTCATGAAGACATTATTTCTGTTACAGAAATAATTTCTTTATGAAGGCAAAGTGATTTCAAAAATAAATAAAAAATATTTTGAAAAAATATTTTTTTTCATTTTTTATCTCCTAAGTGGGGCCCCATCTCAGGACATGTGCTAGCAGGGCCCCCCACACAGCGGGGGCTGCTGGGGCCACTGTTACGCCAATGGTCCCATGCATACTGGGCATATAGACCAAAGCTACTCCTCACTGATGAGGCCCAACTAGGTTGAAACATGTTTGGGGATGCAGAAGGGATGTGACCAAGCAGTTTGTGCTGGACTGCCCCTTTTGGGGTGGGACCAGGCCAGATTTGCATATGGTCTTTCACCTTTTGTAATGGCTTGGCAGGCAAAGAAGGATGGTCTGAAGGGTTGACCGGAGCAATGCCAGGGTTTAAGATTAATTCTAAACCTTTCAGCCATCACCTCTCATCTCTTTTGTTTTGCTGAAATCCAACATGGCAGAACTCCTATTACCTTAGCCCCTGGACCTCACATGCCTACCTACACCCACTACCTACTAGCACATCTCTTACAACATAACATCGTATACTATTGCTGAATACAAAGTACATCACCGTCTTTAACCTCTGCAACAGCAATGTGAATACATTGTTGCTCTTCTGCATTGCTATATGGTGCTTCTAATATATATGTTTCAAAGCTAACTACAACCAAATACGTGCAAATTCTGCTGCACCCAAGGAGAACTTCCAGCACTAAGCCGCCTGGTAATTTGTCTTGTGCAAACTAAATCTTTTCACCTGCCTAGGACTTTGTACCTGCATCTCAACACTCACCCTTTATTTATTTCTCCATTAACTAACCCAGCAGCTTTCCTTCTTCTATAACCATCTTTGGGCACCCACACTTTGCATACGTGATGTAAACTTTCCCCCATCCGGGCATATTCTTCTTGGGTACACATCATAATACAGCACCCCCATCTCATGCCAAATCTGCCCAGTGCTCCACATAATTTACTGGATCCGGTGGCGGGTAGGACAGTGTCCCTGATGGACCAAGTGGTTGTTCTACTTTTACCATCCTGTGCTCTATTTCACTATTCCACATATTGGTATGTATGAACACCTGTTATGTAAGGGAAGCAGCTTTATCTGTTGTTATAGATGACAACATCATCATTACACTCTAAGACAGTGCCTTGGAGCAGCACCATAAAATCATTTGACAGGAGCAAAAAATTACAAGAAAAAAATACCATGAAAGGGACCAGCACCTTAATGGCTATCACTGTCAAGACGTGGTTGTCGCATGGATTAAATACCTCCATCCCCAAGTACCAGCCAGGGAGAGCAAGCTCACTCACTGACCGATCATTGAGGCCACAGGTGGCTGGAACAGCAGCACCGGGTCTCCAGATGGCCGAAAAGGAATATAATAGGTAGGTATCGATACAGGTGGTAATAACAACAAGAAACAACCAGTGCCTTAACCTACCTATAAGGAGACTGTAACGTCTGCTGAAGCGGGGAAGGTGAACAGACACTCGAAGGACAGGAGGCCTTTCCCCAAACAAGGTGCTGTGAGGAGAAAAAGGGGGTTCCAGCAGCCAGAGGGAGCCCCAGAAGTCACTGGATGCTGTGTCAACCCACCAGCAAAGCAGAGGAAAGGTTACAGAATCACGCAAAAGGCAGTTCAGTAGCGTGATGCAGAGTGACAGTTCCACGATGTGATGCACAGGAGGCAGTTCAAGAATGTAATGCAGTAAAAGCAGTCCAAAAGCAGTCCTTAAGGCAGTCCGAGGTTGAGCACAGAAGACACATCGAGCGAAGAGCACAAACCGTGATGACCAGTATCCAGGGAGTATCCAAAAGAGTAATCCAATATTCAAAGCCAAGAATCAGGTAAGATTGTGGAATCCAGAGAGCAGAAATACGAAGGAGCAAACCTGAACACCACACACACCGGCCCACGGACACAGCTGAGAAGCAGCGTGTGTAGCGTTGTGATTGTATTTAAGCCGGTTGCCTCAGCACCAGGATACGTGAGCCCTTACGCCTCACGTGAGTAGCTGCAGGTGCTCTGTGTGTGTCCTGCAGTCACCAGGGCAACCACCAACGCGACTGCGGTCTAAGCCGCGAGTGACATGGTCTCCGCAGTGGCATGGCAAGCCCCTTATGTTGTGTGGCCGAGGTGGGGGGCACGGCAGGGGCATTATGCTCACAGAGCCAGCGGAGAGCTGCAAAACGAGGGGTAAGCCGGCTTCATGCTTGTGGCATAGATGAAGGCATGACAATGCCCCCCTCAATGGCCCACATCCTCGTGGGAACAAGGGGTGGTCCCGGTGGAAGCAAGCGACCAGAGCTGGGGCATGGATGTTATCGGCAGGCTCCCAGGACCTGTCCTCGGGACCCTACCCCTTCCAGTCAACAAGACACTGAAGCTGGACCCTGTGGGAATCAAAGATGGCATGGACCTCAAACTCGTTGGCAGAACCATGCAGCAGTGGGGCAGGGGGAAGCACCAAATGCATGGAAGGAGGGCAGGGCTTCAGAAGGGTGGTATGAAAGATGGGATGTACCCGCCAAGAGGTAGGTAAGGCCAGGCAATAGGAAACAGCATTAACAACCTTGACAACCTTATAGGGACCTATGAACCTGGGTAACAATTTTCGACAATCAGGGATATTGAGGTATTTCATGGATAACCATATAGGTCGGAGCTGGACTCTGCCTCTTGTTGGCTGATCGGCACGTGGCATTCTGGGCTTCCTGTAGGTGGGCTAGGGTCTGATCGTGGGCAAAAGTGAGGCTCCTAAAACAAGCATCAGCTGCGGGAGTGGAGGAGACCGACAGATCGGACAAGGGCAGGACACAGGGGTGATGGCCATAAAGAGTGAAGAACAGTGAGGTACCTGTAGAGGAGTGTCGTGCATTGTTATAAGCGAACTCGGCCAGGTGGAGGACTTGATAACATGAACTCTGATACTGCAGGCAAAGGCAACACAAGTACTGTTTGAGTGTTTGATTCACTCATTCCGTCTGTCCATCTGTTTCTGGGTGATAGGAAGACAAAAAGCAGCGAATCAATAGCCAAGAGTGCAGTGAGAGACCTCCAGAACCTAGACGTGAACTGAGAACCCCTATCAGACACCAGGACGGTGGGAAGACCGAAAAGCCAAAAAATATTACCAAGGAAAAGATTGGCTAATGCAGGGGCAGAAGGTATACCAGTGCAAGGGACACAGCGTGCCAATTTAGTAAAACTGTCAATTACTACCCATATGGTGTCATACCCTTGGATTTTCAGCAGATCGGTAATGAAATCCATAGACGCTGTATGCCAAGGTTTCTGAGGAATTGGCATAGGTTGTAGAAGCCCCAATGGTTTGCCTATACGGTTCTTGCATTGGGCACAGATGCAACAGTTTTCAATGTAGTCGGCGACATCCCGCCGCCGCATGGTTGGCCACCAACACCAACGTTGGAGAAGGGATAAGGTTCATTTTTGTCCAGGATGGCCATTGATGGCGGCATCATGGGACCACTCTAAGGCCTGAAGCCGTGTTCTATGAGTGGGCAAGAACAGTTGATCCTGGACAAAAGGAAGGCCTTCTAGAAGCACAGTGTTCCAGTCCTGTGTTTGTTCTGGATGTTGGGAGACCCATTGACGGATGTCTGAGTAGAGGCAGGGGAGGTGTACATAAGCAAACAAAATGCCTTTTGTCTAGAAGAGTGTGAGGAAACACATGAAGAGTATCCCCAGCCACCATGCGAGAAAGGGCACCTGCCTTGCCACGGGCCGTACGTGGGCGGTGTCGAATGACAAACTCGAAAGCTGAAAAGAACAGATGGCAACGGACCTGGCAGCTGTTGGCACATTTTAAGGCGGCCAGGTCCTGGATGTTTTGAAAGTCGGTAAAGACTGTTATCGGCCATTTGGCCCTGAGCAAATGATGTCTACAAACCTGGAAGGCGTCTTTCACCGCCAACAGCTCTTTCTCAGTGATGGTGTAGTGCGCTTCACTGGGGATGAATTTCCGTGAATGGTACGCCACCGGGTGTAGCAATCCCGTAGTCAGGCAAGACTGTGAAAGGACCGATCCTAAATCAAAGGACGAGGCATCAGCCACCACTTTGAATGGCTGGTCTGCATTGGGGTGTAAAATTGGCGCTGTGGTAAATGCTGCTTTCAAGGTATCAAACGCCTCATGGTGCAAAGTTGTCCATACATAGGGTTTTTTGGGACAGGTGAGTTTTGTTAGGGGGCAGAGATGGACGAGAAACCAGAGATGAATTGTCTGTAAAAATTGGTAAAGCCCAAAAAGGAATTTAGTGTTCTGATGGTAGTGGGAACAGGTCAGTCTAAGGCAGCCTTGACCTTAGCAGTGTTCATCGAGAGGCTGTGTGGTGTGATGTGAATCCCAGGAAGTCTACCTCGGTCACATGAAATAGACATTTCTCAGGTTTTGCGTACAATTAATTATCCTTGAGACGAGTAAGAACTTCCAAAACATGTTGTACATGGGTTTGGCAGGACGGGGAAAAAAATCAAGATGTCATTGAGGTACGCTATCACATAGGTATCAATGATGTTGTGAACAATACTGTTCATGAACGGTTGGAACGTTGTGGGGGCATTGCATAAACCAAACGGCATCACGATATATTCAAAGAGGCCATATTGAGTACAAAAAGCCGTTTTCCACTCGTCCCACTCCTAATTCTGACTAGATTATAGGCTCCCCTAAGGTCTAATTTGGTAAAGATCGTGGCCAGGCTCAATAGTTCGAGTAGGGGGGAGATCAGCGGAATGGGATACCGATCCTTTATAGTGATCTGATTTAACCGTCTGTAGTCCACACAGAAATACCTGAGAGACAAGGTTATGTAGTCTTTCAGAACTGGTCTTCTGATGGCGACAATGAATATATTCGACCACAAGGTACCTCAGCCCGCAGAATCAGGTTGATGGGGCAATCAAATGAACAGTGAGGAGGAAGATGCTCGGCACAACCCTTATCAATGACATTGGCGAAATGTTGGTACTCTGGAGGGATGTCAGCATAACAGCACCTATTACATGGGTGAGGGATGGACATGGTGTTTCTGTGACGTCAATTGTGTCAACATGATGTTGCTGGACTTATCAGCAGCCTTCGACCTGCTTGATCATAACATCCTTCTTGACAGGATGCAGTCAGTCGGGGACCTCTCTGCAAATGCCATAGGTTGAGATCTTTTTTAGAGGGTCCACGATCCCAGGTATATTGGGAGGACTGTGCCTCTGAACCACAGATACTGACTTGTGGAGTTCCACAGGGGCCATGTCTCTCCCCTTTATTGTTTAATATTTATATCCTCCCCCTCTGTAATGATTTGGAACTCTTTCAGATTTTCTTCTGTAACTATGCGGATGATTTTCAATTGGTCCTTGACATCACTGGCAATCATGATACTGACCAAAATTTGGTGGATATGGTGTATCAATTAATAAAAAAGTGGATGTCTACCAATTGGCTCTGCCTAAATGCATCAAATACTGAGCTTATGCTTTTTGGACCCCGCCAGGCATTAACTAAACTGGACCAGGCGTACTCAGGCTTTAGGATTGATGGTAGTGATATAAAAGTCGTGCAGAAAGTTAAACGCTAGGTACGTACATGAAGAGTAGTTTAGATTGTGATGCCCACGTTACAGCCATCTCAAAGAGCACCAATTACCATCTCAAAGTGCTCAAACAGGTTGCCCCACTTGTTTCCATCGAAAACCGCACTGAGAGCTGTCATTTTACCACATGTGGATTATTGTAATGCATTCTTATGTGGGGCAAGTAAAGCTGATCTTCACGAACTCCAGAAAGTACAAAATAAAGCCATCCGCCTCATCTTTCAGATGAAAAGTTCTGAACCGATTACTGCTGCCAGAATAAAACTACACTGGCTCCCTGTTGAGGCTCGCATTCGGTTTAAGTTACTTACCATCTGCCATAAATGTATTTATGGGACTGCACCAAGCTATCAGAAAGATGTTATAAATGTCTACCAACCCACAAGAAGACTCAGATCAGCGGAAGATCTCTTACTAGCCCATCACCGCGTGATACGAACCTGCGGGCTTGGCAGAGCGTTTCATATCCAAGGCGTCAAGGCCTGGAATGCCCTGCCAGCTACTCTGCGCAAAACCGGGGACTTGTTTGTGTTTCGGAAACATTTGAAGACTTACCTCTTCTATTAGTACATTTAGCTTCACTGGTAGCTGCCGTCTTCTGTCTCTTGGCGCCTGGATGCCCACGGGCTTTGGCACGGTATAAGAAAAATAACATAACATAACAACATGAGCAATGGCAACAAGGGCTTGATAAGGGGAGCGGAATGCTTTGTTTGCTTTCAAACAATGCTCTTGGCAATACAAGGACTCAAAGGTAATGCGCCCTTGGGACCAATCAATGAGGGGGTTATGTTCCCACAACCAAGGGACGCCTAAGATGATACCGAACTGAGGGGTGGTAATCAGATCGAATGTTACCATCCCCCTGTGTGTTTCATGGCTGATCAGTGTAAGTGGCATAGTTTGTTGATTGATGGGACCAGATATGAGTAGGGAACCATCCACAGCCTGCACCGGCTTGGTCTACTTTGGTTTTGCAGGGGTTGATTCAGTGACGTGGCTAAGGCGATGTCAATGTAGTTGCCGGTGGCACTCGAGTCCAGGACTAGGGGCACGGTGTGCTGGGTACCATCGGGAAACGAGAGAAAGGCCTGCAGTGCCATTGGTGCAGTAGGAGTGGTAGCATGCTCAGGGCTTGGTGGCATCGTTACTGGGCTCATCCGTGCCCCCTTTTCTAGGGATTAGCCTTCTGAAAAACCATAGGTTTTTTAGGCCGCTTGGGAAATTCCTTCACGTAGTGGCTGTTTAAACCACAGTAAAAGCAGGCGTTGGATAAACGTTGTTGTTCCGTTCAGTGGGAGGCAGCAGACCACGTATGCCCCCAATCTGCATAGGTTCCCCTGACACCTCAGCAGAAGGGGAGCATGTTGGAAATTAGAGAAAAGGGGGCTTTTTAGTTTTGGGCTTTCATTCAGCCCTGCAAGCACCTACCTGTAAAGCCAGATCCACCAGTTCTGGGTATTGGATCGGTAGCATGGGTACTACAGCTAAGGCATCCTTCATGAGATCACTAAGGCCTCTGTAGAAAACCACAGCCTTTTTGTGTTCGGGCCAGGCGGTTTCAACGGATAACTGGTTAAACCTAGTGATGTATTCAATGAGACTATTCTTTCCTTGTGCTAGATCCAGAAGCTGGAGATCCCGGGTTTGCGCTTTGTTGCGTGTATCAAAGACCTGAGTCATTTCTGCCACTAGCTGGTCAAAGTCGTAAAGGACTAGACTGTTGCTTTCAAGAAGAGGATTGGCGCATGCTGCTGCAATGCCGCTCAGGTGAGTAAGGATGAAGGTAGCCTTGGCAGTGGAATTCAGGAAGGCCCGTGGCCAGCACAGAAAATGTAACTTACATTGATTGAGGAATGTACAGAACTTTCTGGGGTCTCCATGGAACTTTTCTGGGGCGGCCAAGGGAAAAGGGGTAGGGATATAGACAGGGTTTTGTGGCTGCGCCATGCCAGGCACGGCCGGTTCTACAGGGACATGAAACTCTGGGTCGGCAGGACGGACATGGCGCTCACTTTGTATGGCGTCTAGACGCTGGTGTATAGCCGTGGTGGTGGCAGACATGTCCACCCTTAACACTGATAGCCTGCAATCGAGCAGCCACTGGATCCCTGATGCAGTGTCCATAATCCACACAATGAGTAAGGCTTCTACCTCCATCCCCAAGCACCAGCCAGGGAGAGCAAGCTCATTCACTGACCAATCATTGAGGCCACAAGTGGCTGGAACAACAGCACCGTGTCTCCAGGTGGCTGAAAAGAAATAGAACAGGTAAGTATCTATACAGGTGGTAATAACAACAAGAAACAAACAACCAGTGCCTTAACCTGCTTATAAGGAGACTGTAACGGGTGCTGAAGCAGGGAAGGTGAACAGACTCCCTAAGGACAGGAGGCGTTTCCCCACCCAAGGTGCTGCGAGGGTAAACAGTGGGTTGCAGCAGCTAGAGGGAGCCCCAGAGGTGACTGGATGCGGGGACAACCCACCAGCAAAGCAGAGGAAATGTTCCAGAATCACACAAAAGGCACTTCAATAGCGTTATGCAGAGTGACAGTTCCACATTGTGGTGCAATGGACGCAGTTCAAGAACGTAATGCAGTAAAGGCAGTTCTTAAGGCAGTCCGAGATCGAGCACAGAAGACAATCCGAGCGAAGAGCAAAATCTGTGATGAGCAGTATCCAGGGAGTATCCAAAAGAGTAATCCAATATTCAAAGCCAAGAATCAGGTAAATCGTGGAATCCAGAGTGCAGAAATACAAAGGAGCAAACCAGAACGTCACACACACCGGCCCACAGACACAGCTGAGAAGCAGTGTGTATAGCGTTGTGATTGTATTTAAGCTGGTTGCATCGGCAACAGGACACATGAACCCTTATGCCTCACGTGAGCAGCTGCAGGCGCTCTGAGCATCCTGCAGTCACCAGGGCAACCGTCAACGAGACTGTGGTCTAAACTGTGAGTGACATGGTCTCTGCAGTGGCATGGCAAGCCCGTTATGGTGTGTGGCCAAGGTGAGGGGTGTGGCGGGGGGCATTACCCTCACGGAGCCAGCAGAGAGCTGCAAAGCGAGGGGTAAGCCGGCTTCGTGTTTGTGACATGGATGAAAGCATGAAAATTGCCAACCAAGACAAGGCCCATGAAAATATTGAATTGAACCAATCTTCAGCACTCACTCAAGCTTCCGTTTCCATGGCAATCCACAAGTTGAGGAGGGCCTCTATGGCATGTGTGAAAGATCCGTTGTCTGCATCATTTGGGGATGTTAATATACAGCAAGAAGATCCTATCTTCTTGCATACACCCCCTTCCATTGACGTTAGCAAATCATAAACATACCGATTCTGGAGGGTCATGAAACGAATAGCGCGTAATTCTATTTTTATTCAATTGAGACCCTACTCTGTCTGGTTCGCTATCTGGAGCATCTCCCACCTGGTTATCTGCAACCACTTGGCATTGGCCGCAGTTTGGATACCAGGCACAAGGAGGGAAGTAAATAATGCTTCCATCTTTGTGAACAGACAGAATTGTTCTGGGATCGGTTTCAGCTTAGCAGAGGAATCTTGGGACCAGTAATTTGATCTCTTTTATCATCAAACTCTTAGTGAGCAACAAGTACGCTGATGGGAAGGCTATTCAGTTGCTACTGGGGATGGCTAGGACAGTCAAACGCGAGTCAAGGACATTGAGAATGGCTGAATGCAAGGTGGTGAGTGAGCAGACGCCTTTCCAGGATGGATTGAGGTGGAGATACTGTATTGTCCGCACACACAATCAAAATCCATTAATGCCCATGTGCCTTTAGTTAAGTCAAGAATGACCAAAGTCGTATTGCACTTTACATTTGTGCCAGAATTTGCACCCTGTTTGGCTTTTTGTTCAGTTCGATCCTAATACGTTTTGACATGTAGTTACTCCAATTTTTAGAACATTTCCTGTTGACAGGTGCCAATACATTCTCCAAAAACCTCAGTAGACCCCAGCTGCACAGCTCACTGGTCCTTTCACCCATCTGTCATTGGGAAACAGCGCTCCTTCCAGTTTCAGTAATGGCCTTATTTGGCATTGTGCTTGCTCTCTATTCTTGGCAGACTCGCTTTCATCTCTGTCCATTATGACTGCCTGGACCCTGTGTCCTTGAAACAAGCTTTGTATTCTGCAAATGGCCAGGTACACTTAACATTGGGCTTTAAGAAGTGGCATTTCATGTGGTATCAACAGTTTGGGCATGCCTGTTGCAAGCGGTATAAGGGTGCACATTTAGCAGCTCTCATTTGACTTCCCTCTTCCCACCTCCCTCATGTTGTTGTACAAAATATTGTCCATCTTAGGGTGGTGATCATTCTCAACTGTATCTAAAATGACCCCCTTGTATTCCTTGTATTTAACCTAATTCTCTGTTTCCCTTTTATTTCTTGCCATCCCTATACGTTTCAATGTTATTGCTATACGCATAACTCCCTTTTATATGCACACCCCTTATACAATTACCTACAATAAAGGAAAAAAGTAGGTCACTAGAAAGGTAACTATATTCATTTTTGTAATGTCACTTTTCTTGAATATGTGCAGGAGGTGGTGCTGTACCAATCACCTTCTGGACATCAGCTAGATGTATCCAATACTTCAACTCCTTCACTTGCGCCTGCAGTTGTTCCATTGTCGCACAAAAGAACACATAGATAAAGACTCTGGGGTAAAGCTCCATTGCCTGCAGACATGTTGGGTCGACTGTTGACATGGCACCCCTTCCTTCTCTCGAAGGGGTGAGCTGTTGGGAGACTGGCTAAATCTCTCAAATACCCTTGATACTCCTCCCCTAAAATCTCATCTGCCCTTGTGCATCTGATGCAGTGGGTGTGAGTGGTGTGTGCAGCCTTCTCCCGTCACTATCTCAACAAGTGTTGATCTTTACCTGGCTGGTTACTAAGGCAGAATAGAGCCAAAGGAAGACAGTGCAGCCAGTTAAGATGTTCCATGTATCCGTTGGCTTGAGGGGGGTAAATCGAGCACAATTTATATTTAATCCTAGTAGAGATGTAATCTCTTTAAATAATTAATTGAAAAAATGAGTCCCATTATCTGACTTTAGGACATCACATATCCCCCAGCGAGGGAAGAACTTGCGTACTAGAAATTTGGTGGCCGATTGTTAGGTAAGAATTGATGTAGTAACACTGTGTGAGACTACATAACACTTATCTGCTTGGTATTTGGTAACCCACCTTTTGGTTTAGGCCTATACAACACAAGTTGGTAGTGTGACTGAGCAGCCAGACTTATCTCAAGAGGGGTAAATGTGAGCTGTAGAGCTGTAGCAATGACATTCGCAAATACAAGTAACCAAGTAACACTTACACTCAAGGTTTCAGTTATAAATAGTTATTTATATATTTCAAATCAATTTTTAAAAAAGCGTTCTTTAAAAAGTGCAAGATATGTAGCAATCAAATATACATTAAAATACTTTTCCTGAATCAGAATACGTTTAGTGGATACTCTTTAGAGATGCTTTTCACACACTTCCTACACCTTGAGGTGACTTCATTCACAAGGACAGTAATGGCATTTATATATCAATAGTTAAACATGGCATATTCTGAGGTTGCATAAAGGAAAGGTTAAAGGAAGGAAAAAGGTTAAACAGGTTCTCAGGGCATGTGAGTATACTTAAATCTTCCAATGAAGTCTAGACAAGCCTTTCCCAGCAATAACAGTCTAAAACAAGTTACCACCTATGAAGGACAGAAATATCAAAGTCAAAGGACAAGGAGAGTCTGGATCTCGGATACTGGTTGGGCTTCCTTCAATCCTTGCGTCCTGCACTCTGGTGAGGGGACTCGAGCGTAGGGTCGTCCTACTTTTGGGGGGTCCTTAGGAGACTCCGAGACCTTATGGGCGGATTGCAGACATTGCAGTCGACTACGGATTTCTCAACCCCTGCCACTCGATTCATGCAGCAGCGAAGAAGTACCGCCAATCAGGGAAGGTCGTCCAGTGGAGTTTGTCTCGGGGTTAGTTGGTCCCACTAACCCAAGGGAAGAAGTCATCCCTTCCAGAGCTTCTCTTGTCGATCAGAAAAAGGAGTTTCAGCACAGCAGCAGGGCTTTAACAGGCAATTCAAATGTCCAGGAGGATGCAACAAGCTTTGTTCACGGTTTCTTTGTCGGGTGTTTCTCCCAGTGGTTGACTGACTGTAGTCCCAAAACCCTCGCCTTTTAAGCAGGTTACTCCCATTCATGCACAGCCTAAGCTGTCACTCAAACATCAGGGTGGCTGCCCTAAAATGACAGTCAGCCAGCCAATCAGGACTGTTTGCATTCATGCCCTCCTAGAGACAAAGGACAGGGGAGTTTCGGGACCCTCTCTCACATCCTGCCTTTCCAGACACACTGGAGCCAGAGGCGGGTCTCAGGACTGAAGCCTGCCAAAGGCAAATTGAACAAAGGGCTCAAACCTGGCTTGACGTGCAGAGTAAAACCCAATAAAGACCCCACAAACAGAAAATGGTGAAAAAAGAACACTGGGGTCATTTTGACAAAATGTTCACCCATGGGTACTATACTGCAGCTGAGGATTCAGCCTGTGGTAGAAAAGCACAATGGCAGGAAAATATTCCACTGCCACCAGCAAATTTAAAGTAGTGCGGGTAACATAAAAAATGTTACATGAGAATGTAGGATAAGGGACTACTAGGTAACCCCCCAGCACTCCACATAAGATGGCGTGTGCTGGACCTACAGAGAGAAAAGGTAAGTAAAGTCAATTTCACTTTACATTTCTTGGGAACAGTAGTTCTCACAAGAAAAGGTATTTAAACCTTATGAGAAATCTAAAGGATTTCTCTGTGACACTGCACTGAAGGTGCTGTGCGTCACCATACAAAAAGTAGATGCCTATGGAGTTTGTCAGACTCCATAACTAGAGGAAACCCATAATCCAAATCAGGTAAAAACACATGAGACAGTGAGATAAAAGGTCTCACTCATTCCAGGGTTGAAATTAAAACGTCCTAAAGTCCAGCAAACAGCTGGGGGTCTCTAAGGCTGAAGGGAATTAGCACAAAAAATTTGAATTCTCCCTAACACTGTACTAGAAATTTGGTCAACGATTTAGCATCTGGTTGTGTGCAACAGCCAGCCTCAATCCACCGGGAAAATGGACAGACAACTACTATAAGATAACGATAGTTACTACACCTGTTAATCATATCCACATCATCTATGTGGAGTTCCTGAAATGGTCCTGCTGGCCAGGGCAATGTGCCATGCTCTGTCCTGAGGGGTGTCTGGTGCTGTAAAGGTGACAGAATCCACATATTCTTGTATTGTATTGTATATGGCTTGTCACTTATATAGGGCCTTTTACCATTATTATAGTATCAATGTGCTGTTAGTGGGAATGCCCTCGCAGGACACACGTCCAGACTGTTGGAGGCCAAGGAGTGCGATTAGGATGTGTGTTTACATTTGGCCGAATAAGGCTTGGTAGGGCTTGCCAGGATTTGGTAAAGAGCAACCCATGAGGCTAGGCATGCCTATGGGTGGGGAGAGGAGTCAGGAGATGGCGTGAGTGCTAGAGACTCGCTACGTGTTCAGCATGCCCAAATTTGTCATATGTCTGCGCTGCTTTCTGATGTCAGGAAGAGAGCTGAGCCTGATCAGAGGTTTCTGGGGGCTTGGTAGTGGATGATTATGTTAAGAAGAAACTCAGGTCCTGCATTATGGAGGGCTCGATGTGTGATGCACATGGCTTCCAAAGTTGCTCTCAGGCTAACAGGGAGCCAGTGCCATATACTGAGTGTGGGTGTGATGTGTTGTCACGGGCGAGAGGGCAAGGAGCAGTCTGGCTGTTGCGTTTTTTGGATTCATTGAAGTTTTCTGTGCTGGCATGCATCGATGCTGAGATAGAAGGAGTTGGCGTAGTCAGGTCGGGAGATGGTGATGGCCAGAACTCCTGAGACTCTTTGGGCATAGGAGAGGTAGGGAAAGATTTGTTTTAGTAGGAGTAGGTGGAAGTGGCAGGTTCTCAATACGGAATTGATGTGCTTGGAGAGAGATAGGTCTGTGTCCATGGTGCATTCACGATTTATAACAAAGGTGGAGATGGCAGGTGGGGCTCCCAAGGTAAGTGGCCACACTAAGGGTTGGGGTTTCAGAGCGGTTTTGCCACATATTAGGATTTCTGATTTGCCCCGGTTAAGGATAAGGTTGTTGGTCGCCATCCATAGGTCCATATCCAAGAAGAGGAAAGTGACGATGTCAGAGAGTGGGGAGGCTAAAGCCTTGGGGATTTTAAAAATGATCTGGGTGTCATCTGCGTAGTTGTAGCAGGAAAGGTTGTTTGAGCGGATGGGACCTGACAGTGCGCTTAGGTAGAGGTTGAAAAGGATGGGTAAAAGGGAGGCTACTTGTGGCACCCCTTTTGTGACAGGGCGAGGGGCAGAGGAGATAGGAGGAAGGACAATGATTTGGGAGCATTTGGAAATAAAAAGGGTGGTGTCTTTGATGCTTAGGGCGAGGAGCATGTTCCTCAGTATTGGATGGTCAATGGTATCAAAGGCTGCTGATAGGTCCAGGAGGATGAGAGCAGCACACCTTTCTAAATCGACAGTTCTTTTTAGGTTGTCCCACATAGAGACCAATGAGGATTCCATTCCAGAGAGGGGTAGGAACCCCGATTGGGCAGGGTTGAGGAGTCCAAGTTGATCATATGCAACACAGTCTATTAATTTAGCAATGAAGCAGTGTTGGAAATTGGGTGGTAGCTTGATGGGGAAAGGGCGTTAGTTGAGGCTGGGTTTTCTGAGTAGCGGTTTGACATGGAAGTTTTGAAGGCCTCTGGGAAGGTGCCAGATGAGAGGGATTTATTTATGATGGAGCGGGCTACGCTGCCAGCACAGGTCGAGGTAAGGATCTTTTTTAGAAGCAGAGGTAGGCAAGGATCTCCAGGTGAGCCTGAGGGTTGGCTAAGTGCTAGTAGGCAGGTTGCAGAAATTGGCCTGGGTGAGAGGTGTGAATGAGTAGAAAGTTGGTAGGGAGGGCAAGGAAAGGTTTGGGTTCAAGAAAGGGCCGGATATGGAAGGCAGGATCAGAGCTAGTTTTGTGGTGTTGATACAATGGGCCTCATTACGAGCTTGGTGGTCGCCGTGCCTGGTTTACAGACATGGCTACCGCCAAACTCGCTACCGGCACCCGCGATTGGGCAATAACTGGCCCATTACGAGTTGAATGGGCCGGTGATTGCCCATTCGCGGGTGCTGGTATTGCCATGGAGCAGAATGGGGTTGGGGAGCATGATAGCTCCGGCACCATTGATAACGGTGCCGGTGCAATCACGGGTTCTGCTCGAAGGTACCGGAACAGCCACCTGGTCAGACCAGGTGGCTGCAAGGGCACCCTCAAGCAGAACTCGTAGTATGGCGGTATGGTAGCAACGGTGCCGGTAGCGATACCGGCGCCGTTGTTGCCTTACCGCCATACTCCTAATGAGGCCCAATGTCTTCCAAGCGCAACATTTTGAAATTGGTAGGAAAGTTCATCGCAGAGAGCTTGTGAGTTAGATGAGGGGGGTTAGGCAACTAGGCAAGTTGAATTCCTCTAGGCTTTTGATTTTGTACCAATATGCCCCACTCACTCTTGCAAGGCTATTTTGTTTTGTGGGGATAGGGTTGGTGCTCCAGTTTCACTGTAGGCAATGCTTGAGGGTTTTAAAGGAAGGGGTGTACCACTTTTGGTGTGGGGTTGATCGTCAGGAGGGACGACATTTGGTATGGGGAGGGGTCATAGCTTCTGGAAGCTATTGGTCAAAGAGGACAATGCAGGGGTTGATGATGATTTTATATAACAGCTGGGGTGGTTGAGGCGATGTTTGCAGGAAGAAGAGGAGAGGGAGAGAGGAGCTGAAGTGAGAAAGGTATAGCGTGGTGGTCAGTCCAAATGAGGGGCTTAGGGGGGAGCAGGGATACTTTACCTGTTGTGCAGAATAGTGCATCAAGCGTGTGTCCTGCAATGTGGGTCGGGAGGGAAATCAGTTGTCTGAGGTCGAGAACTTCCAGGTTGTCAGTGAGGGAGCGGGTCATGGGGTTGACAGGAACATCAAACCAGATGTTGAAATCTCCAAACAGGGTCAGCGCAGGGGGCTGGATCAATGTGGTTGAGAGGTAGTCGCAGAGAGAGTCTGCAAAATGTTGGTCATAGCCGGGCGGCCTGTATAGGAGAAGGAAGCTGTAGTGACGGAAGGCCTGAGTTGGAACTTAACAATAAGATTCACATTTAATGTTGCGGTAGATTCTCGGTGTATATCACTGAAATGTGTAGTTTGTGGCGGATGGCTAGACCCCCCTGCTCTGCTCAGCCTGTTATGTGCAAGCTAGAAGTAGCCAGGAGGGAAGGCCTCCTGTGGATGGGGTTGAAGTCATCACTGAGCCAGGTTTCATTGATGAATAGGAAGTCAGGGTTTTCAGTGGCTATGAGGTCAAAGATGTTGTATTTATTTTTGGCGACCGATGTAGCTTCACAAGATAGTGAAAGATTTCTGCTGTAAGATTGGAATCGGGAGTGGTAGTGGGTTGGGCGTGGAGGAGGGGAGCTTGAGTGTCTGGGTGCAAGGTGAGAAGATCAGGAGGGACGGACGTTTGGAAGGATATTGATCGTGGCAGGGTATGTTGGAGGGAAGTTAAAAAGGGCTAGGACAGTGTTGGGAGTGGGCAGGAAAGGCTGGGGACAGTAGCCCGGGGGTGCACTAGGAGAAGTGAATGGGGGAGCAATGTGCCACTGGTGGTCTGTGATGAGTCTAGACAATGCAATTTGCAGGGTACTTGAGGAGCACGGGTGTGTGCGAAAGGTTAGGAGGATTTGTTGAAAGGGGTGTGTTGGTCAGTGAGGCTTGTGCTGCGGTAATGGAGACGAAATGTGAGTTAGTTGTCTGAAGGGGTGAGGTGGAGGGCAATGAGGCGGTATTTGAGAGGTGGTGTAGCATTGCCACGGGTGGGGCTGAGTGTGGCTTCAGGTTTATAGTGCAGGTTGCACGCTGGGGTGTCAAGATGGGTTTTGGGGCGGTTGCACACCAGCGAGCTGCCCAAACTGCCTTATTTTTGTGTAGGTGAAGGGAGTGGGTGGGACTGTTCCGGGGTAAGGGGAGTCAGTGGCATCGGTCAGGGGTGGAGTTGGACCAATGGGGTGAGTTCTGGGAGACAGGGCCTGGTGGGTACTGAAGGTGTTCTGGCTAATGGCGTGCCAGTGAGCTGCCCAAGATGCCTTTAGAGTGGTGTAATATTTGCCTTGTTGGGGGGGCTTCTTAGAAAGGGAAGTATGGGGTGGGGAAGGGGGGAGCTGTGAGGTTGGGTGTGGTATGAGCGGGGCCAACATGGCAGGGAAAGGAGTGATAGCTGGAATCAATTTAGGCCAGCGCTCGTTAGACACTCAGGTACAACCTTGGCACAGTAATGAAAAATCACCCATTGTAAACTTTGGTAGAGCAATGAGAATGTAAAGGAGCGGCAGGTGCACTCTTAGCAGCTACCCCGAATACGGGCAAGAGGGTACTTGCGCCCCATCAAAATTCCCACTAAAAAAACTGAAGACTCATCCATAGGGCAAAGTTTACTGTCTTTATTATCAATCAAAATGACAGGGATCGTAATTGAACAGCATAGCGTCTCAGAAAGCTGCCTTCCTCCAAACACAGGTTACACTGTTTAAAGGTTAATGACATCGTAAAACAAGTTGCATCCCAAAAAACCTATCAGGGAAGGGAATTGGTCAGTTTAGGAAAACTGTATATGTAATACTTAGGGATTAGTATATTGGGTAGCCATATCTGGTGGCTCCTCCTAGAACCACTTCTAAATATAACAAATACAAAGTTGCAGATTAGCAGGGAAGTTATTGGCCACTGTAACATAGTGTACCTTAATGTGAAAGATAGCTAAGGATTGGGCAGAACAGCCTTCCCAGCCTTTCGATCCTGCACAGCTATGATGCTGAGTGAAACTATTCAAGACAAGGGGAACGAGCATGTTCCCAATAAGTTGCCATCTCTGATCGCCTAAGCCCTGAGACAGAACATACAGCTTTTGAACCTGTGTAGCAATTGTATCTTTTGTATCTTTTCACCTCCAGTTCGATGGGAACAGCTTTCCTCCTCGAGTGAATAGGCATTGCCCTGCTCTTCCAGGTCACGTGTGTGGGGACCACCAAATGGAGCTCTCCTGCTTGTAATCGCCTCAATAAACGGAAAACCTTCCGTCTCGGTTTGTCCTTGGCGAAGATGTACACTACACTGTGTCTGCGCTGAAAGCTCTGCCTGTCTGCCTTTAGTTGAATCAGGCTGTCAGCCTTTCACTGTATTTTGAAATTTGTATTGCTTCCCCAATTCACTTCAATGCACCTATGGCTTCCATCTTTGTTCTTATGGGCGTTTACGCTCGTCACAATTAAGCATGAGCAAGCTAATTGTACGTATTCTTGGCCTCTTACTGTTTCCGCATAGATCAAGGAGTAACTGGTATAATTCTATCAGCCATCTAACTTCTAGGAGTAGTAACCATTTGTTTTGTGTCTATTAGCAATAAACTAAAGTGTTTGTGTAGCTTCAAGCATGGATGCTTATATGCTTCATGTCTAACGCGTCTACGTAATGTCAGTGGTGAGGTCATCAACTTTTCGAGATTATAGTCAGTCAACTTGTTCGATCGATGACTCCTGAATCTCCTCCATATTGTCATTTGAATATGGCGTGAATGGCTGTCTGAGCGAGTGACGTTTCTCACATCTGTGATACATAAATGATGGTGATGAAGGGCCCAAGAGTGATGTGCAACTCTCATTTCTCTGCCTTCGGACTGTGAGTGGGGTGGGGGACATGAGGGTCTCCCTATTCAATCCCTCTGTGGTCGACAAGTCAACCACACTCCCTACATGACCCTCCCTCTTGAGGTACAGTTTTGGAATCCAGACCTATGTTACTCTTCCTAGATGCCCATGATACTTTGCGTGGTCGTCCAAACTCCATGTCATAAAGCTGTAATCTCCACCAGGGCACACCATACCCATTTTCCCCAATAGCCCCAAGATTGTCGGGAAACACTGTGCCTGGTGGGAAAAGAGGAAACTGATGGTTCATCACCTTCTCTGCAGCACCCAAGTCTCCGACCGTCTCCGGCATCCTGCGGTTCAGAGCAAATTCATCTCCAAGATGGCATTGGATGCTTTGGGTAGCAGTCTAGCTGTGCAGCCAATGCCTGCTCAGCCGACCACGCCGCCAGCTTCGGAGAGAGCTTTCCCGGCTTTGGACCCAGCACGGCTTTGTGTTGCTACTCTACCAGATAGTTCACGCTTAGTAAGTCTGCGTAGCTCCTGAGAGTTTCTATGCCCCTTTCACGCTTACATATTTAACTTCTTTGTTTCCCGATTCTCACTCTTCTCTTCCATGTATCCTCCAGTCATTCCGTGTAACCCGGACTGATCTTACCTCTCCACAAACCCATGGCCATTCGTAGGCAATTCACTTCAATCCAGTGGGTAGGTCTGGAGATTCATTGTGGCATCTACATATCCATGTTTAGTCAGGGGTTGCCGTATCCTTTAGCTTTAATCTTTTCTTCCGTCTCGGACCACACAGATCAATTCCCTGTCTAGAGACTACAGTTTCCAGAAAGTAATGGCAGTTTTTTGGTTTCCTGCTCTGCATATTCTACGTTCCGCTGTATCAGTACGTAATTGGTCGCAGCTAGGAGTGGAAGGGAAGGTTGTGGTTCACAAACACTTGCCGTTCTCGGTGCCTCTATCATTTATGTCCTGTTCCATTCTTACATTTAAGGGATCTGTTGTTACCTACTGTCTCAATCAAGGCCGTCATAAACCCATGCATTTCTGTCAAGTCCTCATAAGCTCCGCTACCGGCTAAGGCTCTGTTCTGTTACTTTCTTTAGAAACAATTTGGGAAAGACTCACTTCTCACGCCTGGCTCTGTGTTGTGTTGCAGCCGGTAACCAGCCCAAGTAAACACCTTCCAATACTGCAAGAGGACCCTGCTAAAAACTGGCTCCAGAGACCCGGAACCATTGTTCTCTAGCAGCCCATCCAAAGGTTTTCTTCCCCACAAGGGTTTTCCTGAGGGCTTCTCTGTGTTCTGAATCCATTTGGGAGTGCAGAGGGGCTATCAGGTGGATTCTCTTAGCATCTGGTTGGCACTTCTGGACTAGGTCAGTCATTTTTCAGCATTTCAATTGCTGATACTTTGGTGAATTATCGTAATCAATTCTTTCTTGGCTTGACAGACACTGCGTCAGCTGTGACATCAGCGCGTAACATGTTTTTGTTTCCTTGTTCTCTTCCATCGCTACGTCTAGTAATACTTTCATCCATATAGTCTTTTCAGTAGTCTTCCTGCATTGTGATATTGCTACTCTGATGATACAAAAGGCGAATAGCACCAGTATCAATGCTGCTACCAGTACCTTCAGTCCATTGGCCATCCATGATAGTATCCAGGAAAAGATGCATGACAACCAGTCGTCATCTGGCCCTATAGCATTTGCCTCAGCCTCCATTTTAGCATGCATGTCTGATAGTTGAGTGATAACTTCTGTCAAGGTCCCATTTTGTTTATCCTAGGTGGGTACTTATGTCCGACAGGAAGGCCCGATCTTGGTGCAAACACCTGCCTCCATAGCCATGAGGAGGTCCAGAACGTATCAGTTCTGGAAGGCCATTAGTCTGACAGCTCTCAACTGTTCTTTGATGGCCTTGAACCACTTGACTGTTGAGTTTATCATTTGCATCAGCTCCCATCGCGTGATCTAGAGCCATTTGGCATTCACATTAGCCTGAATCGCTGGATCAATGGACGTGAAGAACATCTCAGTCCTGCTGAACAACCTATGTCCTGATGGTATCCTTCTTCGGGAACCCGTCTACTTGTATGTCCTTCATGGGTACTACTAAGGCTGGTGTATTTAGCTGTACTAAGGAACATATTCCTCCCCAATTTAGCAGCAGTTGGTTGTATGTCTTTGGCCCGCAGGCCCAGTAATGGTCCATTAGCACTGCAGTACCGACCTCTATGCCTGGTATCTTCGATATTCGCTTGCATCCTTTATTCTCTCCAACATTCACAGGACCATCATTCTGGAAACACAATGAAGCACTCTTGAGCAGTAGATTTGGCATAGGACTAGCTTCATTCTCCACCCAGGTGAGCAGTTGTGCACTTGCTTCCCATTCCTGGAAGCATGCAGCATTTTCTTTTTGTACTACATCTACTGTAACTGTTAGCAGTGTTGTGCTTTGCTCCCTAACATTCCCTCTTTCCATTCTTCAGTTGTGTACACTTGTCCATAAACTAGCAACTGAGGTCTTTCCCAGCATCCTGTCAGTCCTCCTATCTCCATTTGCCCTGCCTTTTGGCATTTTAATTCCCTTTGTGTCACGATTTTGACTTCTCCTTTGTGTGGGCCACTCAGAATGTACTCTATTGTTTTGTCAGTGCTCCAGTAGTCATCTATCATTTCTTAAGTCTTGCTTTAACTGTCTTCATACAGGAACGTCTTCCACAACATCCATCTTAGTGTGGTCCATTCCCTTGAAATCGGCCTCTGGTTGTGCAGAGCGACAAGTGCATGAGGCATTGTGCTCTGGCGATTGGAATTTCAGTTGCTACCAATGTTCTGAATGTACTCATGACATAGGGTATGAGAGAGCATACATAACAGCTCTTCTTCATAGTGTCTTTCCCCAACTTGGTCATGTGCTTTTACCACATGTTAGACACATGGACCGAATCAGTTATATATGAATTTACCTGTTCAAAATCTACATCTGAACCACATTTAAATCTTTTTACCTCTCTGGCAGCATTAGTCATCTGCTCAGATATGGCTTCCATAAGAGTTTGGATAGGGGTTGTGTTAGTGGGAACCAAAGCCTGTGCATGTGAAGATAACATTATGTGTAATGCAAAGAGGGTATAGAGGGAGAGACAACATAAGGCACAAAACATCCACACAGCAGTTCAA
Source organism: Ambystoma mexicanum (assembly GCF_040938575.1). Classification (NCBI taxonomy): domain Eukaryota; kingdom Metazoa; phylum Chordata; class Amphibia; order Caudata; family Ambystomatidae; genus Ambystoma; species Ambystoma mexicanum. The sequence goes on from NC_090923.1 coordinate 838,959,482, forward strand.
ATTACAGTTCCCATTTTTGTAGTATTGAATGTCCTTTGTGGTGTCTAGAAGGTTTGTAGAATCAACTGAAAAGCTTTGAAAAAATGCAATATTGTCATTTTAATGTGTTAGTTAAGCTCTTATTCTATAATATTGGACAAGTGCTGAATAAAACAATCTTTCCTACACTAATCAAATCCAAGTACTGCTCAATAACTTGATGACAGATGGACTTCCATGGGTAAAAAGCGTGGGTCAAAACTGGGTACGTTTGTGCCATGTAAACAAGAAAGGCATGTAAGAACAATCTGGGTGGTATCATCTGCTCGTTCTCAATTATAAATCTAATAAAGTGCTCCTAAAAGGATGTGTGCAGGTACGGAATAATGCATTTAAGGCAGTCCCTTTACTTTCACGACGCATACATTGTGTGAGGAAAAGATAGTGGGCCTCATCACAAGTTGAGCGATAGCCCTTAAATGCAGCTGTAACAGGGTTACCACGACATTTAAGGGTCCTCCCAATCATGAGTATGGCGTGTTTAAACACACCAAAAAAATGATGATTGTTGGCGCAGTTACCGTGCTGTAATACCGCTGGCGGTAACTGTGTTGAAAATTCCCCATTTGGTCCAATGGGGAATGGGGCGTAACGGTTAGTGCCCAACCCATGGTCCAGCGGTAATACCGCCGGATGGGTGGGTGCTAATGCAAATCAAGTTGGGCGGTACCCTGCTGGGATACCGCCCAACTCGTGATGAGGCCCAGTGTACCTACTCTAGCTCTGTGTTTTGTTCTTCTCTAACTCTAGTCATAGATCTAGTCAATCTTTCATGTGGTGCTTCTCCTTCGTCTTGTTCTTCTTGCATCAAATCGTCTTTGTGCTGGTGGGAAGAGGTTTCGCCTCAGCAGGGCTTCACATCCCCAATGTAATTCCAGGCTTTCTTGCCACTCAATTTCACTGCACGATCAGTGACCTGTTCTATGACAAAAGAACCCTCAAACTAGGTTTGAAACAAGGTATAACAAATGTTTGCAAATATACTTAAACCCCTACATAAGGTGGCAGTTGTTTGAGCAGTTCAAAGTTAGTGTCCATTGTCTTGTCTACCTCAACATTCTTCGACCTCTTCCACTGTGATTGAAGCTGTCGAGAGATAAAAGAGGCACTAGCCATCATCGAAGCAATATAATCATGCAATTTATCTCCTAAGGTAACAGCAGAACTATGGGCGTCTGTCAGTGCTCTAGTTTGAGGAGCAAATGGGAGTTGCATGCGTCACCCTGTCCCCACTTCATAAGGGTTTGAGTGGTGGTCGGATCCAGGTTGGTTGCGCAGTGCAAACAGGGCTAAGGGCAGGAAATGGAGCCATCCCTTTTTCAATGTAGCTTTTGGCCATTTTCTCTTTGAACAGGCCATTGAGGTTCTCACATATTCTATTCCCTTGTGGGTGATAAGCCCAGGAGAACATGTGCTTAATCCCCAGTAGCGGTGTAATGTGTTTGAAAGTCTCATTTACAAAATGAGGTCTATTGTCAGACTGCAGGACCTTGTACACCCCCATTGTGGGAACACATCTCTAACAAGGAAGTTGACCATCCTGAATGCATTGGCATGTGAATACGGACCAGATTCGATCCATCAGGAAAAAAGGCATACAACTACTGTCATGTAACGGTAGCCTTTGCAGACCTGCATCATGTCTACATAATCTACATGGAGGTGTTGGAAAGGCCCAATTGGGCGGGATATTGCTTCTCACACTACTCGCAATGTATGGCCTACATTATATTTCTTGCACAGAGTACAATTTTCCATAAATATATCTATATGCTCCGCCATATTTGGACAGAACCACTGTTCCCCAATATGTGCAGCAAGTACGTCCCTACTTATGCGAGTGGGATGATGCAATTGCGTGAGTGCAATTTGCAACAATGCTACTGGAATCATTAGCTTGCCTGTGCTTTCCTGTTGCCACAATGCATCTGTAGGGGATATCGAACAACCCCTCCTCACCCATAATTCCTTATCTTCTAATGGTGCCTTCTCCTGAAATTCCATTATCTGTGTGGCAGGCAGAGCACTGTACCCTTCCTTCAATATCATATTGTACACGCGTATACGTGTGTTAGATGAGGTGTCAACCTCAATTATTTCTGTAAAATATGCTACACACTCCGCTTCTGCATCTCCCCCTTCGTGTATGATTGCCACTTCATAACTGCTATGGCTGATGGGAGTTGTAGTGCGTCTATGAGTCTGTGCTATAGGGGCACGTGCTGCACTGGTGTGCCTTCAGCATGTCGGAAGCCCCTCCTCTGCCATCGTGACAGTCCAGCATGTACTGTAGATGTCACGTAGGCTGAATTGGAATGCAATGTAACCCCCTTGTCTTTGCACGCTTCTAATCCCATTATAAAAGCCACTAATTCTGCTGACTGTGCTGAAAACTGAAGGCAGTACTGCACTTGGAACGACTTTGGCTGTCCCATCTAATTTAATTTTCACCACTGCTGTCCCAGTATTCTTTCTCCTGTCACCTGGTCTATAGTTGACAATGCTTGTATGTAAAGTACTTCTCTGCCTCAAGGGCATTCTCCCCCACTTGAGGAATGTTGTCATACTGTTACATGCACATAGTACAGTCATGCACACAGACTCCTTCCTCCACTGGTTCAGCTATGAATTTTGCTTCTGCATCTCACTACCATTATCTCTGGATTCAAAATGATCACTTTGTATCACTTCGTATCCCGATGCTCTTTGAATAGTCAGTGTGCTTTTGGGTTTTACAAGGATCGCAAGGAGGGCATACTCCACGTCAAGTGTAGTGCTGCACCCCATTGTGATGATCATCGAATTTTCTACTGCAAATGCAGCAGCAGTCAGAGCTTGTTCACATTGGAAATATCCTCTCATCACTGGGTCTAAACGTCCACTGTAGTAGGCCTTTGGTTTGTAGCCTAAGGTTGTTTTTTGTGTGAGTACTGTGGTCATCACTACTCCATTGGAGTGTGAGAACAGATAAAATGTGTCCTTGTAATTGGGAACCCCTACCACTGGAGCTGTGCATATATTGCCTTCTTCAGCTCCTCAAATGCTTCATTCATTTTGTGTGTTCATGCCAGATTACAGTCTCCTCTCTGTGCCTCAAGAATCCCACTTAATAGGGGTCTCATGTATGTACTGTAGTTGAACACCCAGGCCCTGCAATAGTTAGAGGATCAAGAATGTTTGCATCTCTCTCACTGTCTGTGGCAGCAGCGTTCTAAAGATCACCTCTGCTCTCTGGAGTCACCCTTCGGACCTCCTGTGAGATCAACTGCCCAATGTACAGCACTTCCTCCTGCCAATATTGTAGGTTTGCCTTGTCTTCCTTGTAATCCTTTTCTGCTAGTACTGTCAATAAGTCCACCGAGTCATTTCGGCACTGCTCTTTGGACCTGCTACAGATTAAAATGTCATCTACATACTGAATGATGGTCCCCTTTACCTGTAGGTTCCCTAGGTCCATTTAGAGGGCCCTATTGAAGACCACACAGCAGTAATCTTGTTTGTTTCTAAATAGGAAGGAGGTCAAGTCCTGTGACTCTTTGTGAAGTGGTATAGAGAAGAAAGCGTGCTTCAAATCTATTACCGCAAAATGGGTGGCTTCCGGCGGAACACTACATTGAATTGTCACTGGGTTGGGAACTAATGGAAATTCTGCCTCAACAATCTGGTTCAAAGGACGTAGATCTTGAATGAAATGCTGTATTACACTGTGACTCCGACCATTCACTAAGGCAGCGATCGTCTCATAAATGCCTTTGTCTGCCTCCCTGTATAAGGGATATTGTCTTGCCCTTGGTAAAATAACCCCTGGCTTGAACTATATTTTGACAGCTCCTGCTCCCTTTAAAAGTGCCAAGGACGAGGTATCTCGTCCTTGGGATTACCTCCCCAGTTCCAAGGACGAGATAGCTCATCCTTGGCACTTAAGGGGTTAATGAAGGATAAAATGTTAGAAGGCTTTGCATGGTGAAATACTGAAATCACAAAGAAAGGCCTTGGCACTGGGGGGGGGGGGAAACCCATGGCAGTTAAAAGGTTAACAGGCCAATGTCATATGGACTGCTAGTCCATCGAACACTGGGTAGTCGTTCCAGGTCTTCCTCGAGTAATGGTGGTGATGCCTTTTTCAGCAAAGCCATTCTTTGTGGTACTTCTCTGTAATGTGTCCTCACCCAATGAGTAATGCTGATGAAAAACACTGTCTCATGGTCTGAAAGATAGTGTTGAAATAGTTCCTCGTCTGTCAAGTCAGTCAGTCTGTGCCAATCCCCTATCGCGATTACTGTTCGCCATGCTCATCCTGTGTCATCATCCCAATGCAACACCACTCTTGCGTACCTTACTATAACTATCTCCAGTTCTATTGGTAAAACCTGTCCTTCCCTGTCAGGATCGAGTCAAGTCACCCGCATATTGACAAGAAAAGAGAAAGTCTTGTCACTTATTGTCACCACTATACATGGTTCTTCATTCGGGTTGGGTGCAACGGGTAGGATCGAACACATGTTTGTGGGCTGTCATATTGTGGACTTAATATCATGCCTGTCCCAGTAAAAGGGGTGCCCCCCACTACAGTTGCTACTCCCAATTTCCAAACGGGAGTCTGCATCATGGAGTCTGTGTATGTGAACTCTACAATGTTCTGCTGCATTGGTGCTTGCTGTGCTAGTTGAAGTGACTGTGTATGTTCCTGTGCCTGCGTCATAGGTTGTTACAGCTGCATTGGCATTCTCTGTAATTGCATCGGTTGTGGTGTATAGTGATCTTGACTATAATGACCTGGTTGTTCTGTCTGATATGTTGGGTGGTGTGCCATTGCCCCATTTTGCTGTAGGCCGCTCCTGTTCTTGCACAATTGTGATATGTGACCTACCCTTCCACATAGCCAGCATTGTATTAGACGCCCCATTGAATCCATCTCCACCCTGCTGTACTCCTACTCATCTCTGGGGCAAAAAGTTCCCCTATTCTTCTCCGTATCCTCTCGCCCTCATCGTCATTCAGATGTGTTTATTCCGTCTTAGTGTCTGTGGCTTTCTTAGAGCGTCTCTCTTTACTTTCATTTCTCTCCTGCACATATCTCCTATCCTCCTCTTATTCCCCGCGTCAGCACTCTTTATTGAGTCACTCGACTGCCAACCCTCTCTTCCCCCTCTTTATTTGTGACTGTTTCACTTTCTCCTCTTCTGCCTTTCTCATCGCCACCTCTTCTAGATCTGTCTGCCTTTTCTTCTCTCTCTCCTCCCTTTCCCTCTTCTGCTCATTCTCCTCTCAACCGGTCGTATTCCTCCTTCTTTTCCCTTTCTTGTCCCTTACCCCCTCCATTATCTCTGCCCACTACTTAGCTTCTTACTCTATATCTTTACGACTCGAAGCTTCCTCTCCCATATATCCTGCCTCGCTTGTAATCCTCCTTTCAAGTTTAAGCAGTAACTATCACTCATGTGCTCCTCCTGCTAATCCCAAAGGGCAAAACACTTTTTTACCAATTCAATGAAAAGCTCAACATTTCTCCTGATGACCTCTTCAAGTATTCCCATGCATGGTGTAGAGAAACCCCTCAAAGCTCACACCAGAAAAAATACAAGTCACTATGGAAAAAGGCCCAGCGCACCTCTTGCAAGGAGAACAAGATTTATTTGCATAAAAGTCAAGTATGTGATAGAAAAGAATTCTGCTGCCACAGAGCGCTCTAACGAAACCAACATGGATGGCAGCTTATAAGTGCAAAAAAAGTCAAAACTGACGTACATCACATAGGGTACAAATCTGCATAGCTGGTTGGTGTGGCCCTATATAGAAGCGGTCTGCTCCATATGGGATGCCAGGTCATTGGTTCCAGCTCCTCCTGTCCATCTTCTTCCATCTGGGGCTATTCTCACTATGTCATCAGGTGCCGAGCTCGATAATTAGCATAAGTGTGCAACTCATAACATTCCCTATCAGAGGCCTAATGTGCACCTGGTACTGCAGGTATGGACGCAGAGGCTACATTTGAGGTCGGCCATGTTATCTTACAAACCCCAACTCGATCTCAGACGTGTGAGCGCTGCTCCAGGTCTTCCCACCCTTAAGTTTAAATGTGTTATTTCCCCCCCCCTGGCATCTTGCAGCACATATCACAGGGGCCTTGAATATTCTGTTGTGATCTTTGTAACAAATGGGAGTTAGACTTGTTTTATGGTCTGGGGTCTTGGGCTGGCTTGTACTCTGGAATGTTATGATGTGATATGATAGGTTATTTATAGCACGCTTAATGTGTTGCTCTGTGTCGTCTTGCTTCCAAGGCAAGCATGTTGCCCCTGAGCTAACCTCCCAAGCCGAGGGTCTTGGGATGGGGACCTCTGGTCACTATAACATAAGGGTTGGGCTGGACTGGGTAAGAGGCTTGTGCCCGCCTTCTTGGGGATTACTGCTCGCGGGGAGCTCTCGGCCTCCTCATGGCCTCATGGCCTTGCTGGATGAATTCTTTCTTGGTTACTGATGCTAACCGTATGAAACAATGAAAGGTTTATGGGACCTTATGAATGTGGACTTCCCCACTACCACCCAGGCTGCAGTTTGTTCTCACATTACTGTTGTGGCTGCATTGTAAAGCCAGGCCTCAATTTAAAGATGGCTGCTATTTTCCAAGATGGTGTTCTATGTCTAGTGCACTCTACACCCAGTTTCACTGTGATCTATCCCCTAATGCAAATTCTATGGATGCCCCTTTGCCCCCTACATTCTCCCCCAACACCTACAACAGAGACTTGAGCCTCTGCCGTATTCGAAACCTGTTGGGGCCTGGGACGATCACCCATGCTTTCCAACCGTGATCTTGGGGTCTGATCCTCACGGGTCACTGCGCAACCCTTCAGGCATGTAGTGGGTTGAGGCGTGTTTAATGCCAAAAGGTCTTAGCAACCATCCTCAGCTACCACTTGTGAAGGAGCAGCAGAGGCACTCTTAGCAGCTAGTCTTGGGAGGATAGCTCATGAGCAACATGCTGGCCTTGAAAGCAAGGCGACACAGTGCAACACAGGTTCGATCCCCGGGTCTGCGCTTAGAAACCTCTGGGAATTAAGCACGTTATAAATAACCTATCATATCATATCATACCCCGATTAACAGCAAGAGGGTACTTGGGCCCACCAAAATCCCTATAGGTCATTACTGTCTTTAATTTGAATAAAAATGACAGGGATCGTAATTGAACAGCATAACGTCTCCAAAATCTCTCATCCTCCAAACGTAGGTTACACTGTTTAAAGGCTAGTGACATCATAAAACAAGTTGCATCCCAAAAAATATCAGGGAAGGGAATTGCTCCTCAGTTCAGGACAACTGTATATCTAGTATGTAGGGTTTAGTATAGCCTTTGGGTAGCCATATCTTTTGACTCCTCCTAGGACCACCTTTAAATGTAATAAATACAAAGTTGCAGGTTAGCAGGGAAATTATTGGCCACTGCAACATAGTGTGCCTTAACGTGAACGGTATCTGAGGATTGGACAGAACAGGTCTGCTTGGCCATGTCTTTGATCGCCTAAGCCCTGAGACAGAACATCCAGCTTTTCAACCTATGTAGTAATTGTATCTTTCCACCTCTGGTTCGATGGGAACAGCTTTCCTCCATCTACCTTGAGTGAATAGACAGTGGACCTCATTAGGAGTTTGCCGGTCCAGAAACAAGGGATTGGCAAACTCTGAGTCTGCCTGCCGTGGCCGCTGTGAATCGACAGTTCTGACGCTGCCAGGCACAGCGGCCACGGTCGGCAGACCCGTCACGGAAGCACTGGCACCATTACCAATGGTGCTGGTGCTTCCGTTTCCCTACCCCCATAGAGTCCTTTAGGACTCTATGGGAATGGAGATTTACAATTGACCAGTGCCTGACTTCCCGGGCCGCCAGACTTGTAGTCTGCCGGCGGCACCAGTAAATAATGAGGCCCATTGTCCTGCTTGTCCAGGTTACATGTGTGTGGACCACGAAATGGAGCTCTTCAGCTTGTAATTATGAGTATTATAGGCTATATACCTTGCAGGTGTGTTATCGCCTCAGTATACTGGAAACCTTCTGTATCTGCTTGTCCTTGGCGAGGATGTGCACTGTGTCTGCACTGGAAGCTCTGTCTGTTTGCCTTTAGCTAAATCAGGCTGACATCCTTTCCCTGTATTCTGAAGTTTGTGTTGCTTCCCCATTCACTTCAATGCACCTATGGCTTCCATCTTTGTTCTTATGGCCATTCACGTTAGTTGCAATTAGGCATGAGCAAGCTAATTGGACGTATTCTTGGTGTCTTGCTGTTTAGGCATAGCTTAAAGAGTTACTGGTGTAACTGGTGTAACTAGTCTTCCTCTTTCTCTCTCTGTCTCCACTGCTAACCTCCTCTCTTTCTCTTCTGCCTCACTCATCCATCTCTCCCCTAACTCTGTTCAGCTTTTGCTGACTGGTCGCCTGGCTCACCTCCAGAGCCTCACATGTCCTAGGCTTCCCCAGCATTATTTGTACTTGCCTATAGCCTGTGCGCTATGCTCAGCACTGCTGCACTTTCTGCATAGGTTCCATGATAGGGGTAATCTCTCTGCCCTTAACCCAGGGCTCTGCTGGACTGAGCGCACTTGTTCCCCACACCCTCCCTTGTACTTCCGTCTGTACACTTGTGTGACCTGAATTTACTAGGCCTAGTAAGTTCTGTCTTGTTCCCCCTTTGTCTCCCCTCCCTAATCTGGTTGCGCCTGAAACACTTCATGCACTTGCACTAGAAGACATGACTTCAGGCTCAGTAGGCTAGTTAATTTTTTGTTAGATCATTCGGAAACCTTAAGGCCTAAGAATGTCTACTGCATTCTCTTGTTCTCTTTCCGCCTTGAAGTGCTTTGAAGCACTTCACTTGTGTATAAGCGCTGTAATTAGAATTACAATTACAATTATAAGCGTATCGGTCCTCTAACTTCTAGGAGTCACATGCATTTGTTTCATGTCTATCAGCAACAAACTAAAGTGTTTGTGTAGCTTTGAGCATGAATGCCTATATGTTTCATGTCTAACACATCTACGTCATGATGTCAGTGGTGACATAATCAGCTCTTCGAGATTATAGTCAGTCAACTTGTTCGATCAATGACAACTATATCTCCTCTATATTGTCAATTGGCTATGGCTTGAATGGCTGTCAGAGAGAAACTTTTTTCACATCTGTGTCACATCAAATATGACAATGAAGGGCCCAGGAGTGATGCGCATCTCTCATTTCTCTGCCTTCAGGCTGCGAGTCGGGTGGGGCTCACAAGGGTCACACTTGAGTCTCCCTCTTCAGGAAGCACTCGGATATGACCTTGGCACAGCAGCGGAAATGTCTAGAATCAACTATGGCCCATTAGTGAATTCACCCGGATTTAACTTTAGAGCAGTGAGGGAAGACACTCAGATTCAACAAGGTCGAAACAAATGTAACCCACCTATAGTTTAGCACTGCAGTATATACTCTCAAGTTTAATTTTGGTAGACTGTGGGGGCTAGATCATTAGATCATTCAGCAGCAAAGGAAATGGACAGAATTGACTTTGGTGCAACAATGGACACACATTCGGATTAAACCTTGGCACTGCTACATAAAAACCCAGATTAAACGCTGGCAGAGTGAAGGAGAAATGGCCTAGATCTTACCTTGGCAACAGCAAAGGAAAACACGTAGATTTGACTTTGCGACAACTTTTGGACTGCTGTATAAACACCTAGATTGAGCTTTGGTAGAGCGAAGGCGAAATGACCTAGATCTTACTTTGGCAAAAGCAAAGGAAAATAATCAGAAATAACTTTGGCACAGAGGAAACCACTCTGATCTAACTTTGGCACTGCTATATAAACACCTAGAATAAACTTTGGTAGAGGAAATGGGGAAAAAACGTAGATCTTACTTTGGTAACGGCAAAGGAAAACACTCAGGACTGACTTTGGCCTAGATCTTACTTTGGCAGTAGCAAAGGAAAATGCACAGATTTGACTTTGAAACACCAATGGACATACTCTGAAAATACTTTGGCAGTGCTATGCAAACACCTAGATTGAACATTGGTAAAGTGAAGGAGAAATTGCCCAAATCTTACTTTGGAAACAGCAAAGGAAACACCCAGGAATGGCTTTGGCACAACAATAGACACCCTGAGTTTAACGTTTGGTACTGTAGTAGGGACTCCTAGGTGTAATAGATATGATTACCTTATGAAATTAAGGCCAAGCGCAAGATATGGCGACCTAGTAATATTTAGGCTAAATGCAAGCTATGGCTACCTAGTACAATTTAGGCTAAATGCAAGATATGATTTTCTAGTACAATTTAGGCTAAATGCTGCATATGTCTACCCAGTAGGCTATCAGAGATACTTGGCAAAATGCAAACTTTGGCAACCTTTCACGATTAGGTTAAATGCAAAATATAACAACTTTGTGCTCTTAATTTAGATGTCTGTAGGTAAAGAGTGGACGGGCTTAACTTGTACTCTCTGCCCAGAACACACTTACCTTGTCAGTCGCTGCTGGTTGACTGTGGCAGACTTCCAAGGCGAACACGGGCAAACACCGAGTGGAACTGCTTCTTCGCGAGTTGTCCTTGGCCTTGCGGCCCTTAGCCGAGGGCTGCCCAAGCAGAAGCTGCCCTGATTGGATGTCTGAAATGGGCCTATCAGGCCAATCTGATGGCGGTGGGCGGGATGGGAGGCAGAGAGAGAAAAGAAACTAAAACACAGAAGCAGACAGGGAGTGGAGCGGGGTGGGGCTCTGAGGCATTGACCGGCACTGAATGGAAAATTACAACAAAGAAAACAAGAGAGAGGTTACGGGCCACAAAGATCACTTACCCCATGCTAGGCCATGCAGAAGTGGCTGTTGGGCTATGTCAAGGGCTCCAGACCCTTGCAGGCAAATACTGGGCCTATCTAGAAGGTTGCGGACAAGCCACTCCTCCTGCATATCCACTGTAATATACTGTTTAGATATGATATGACATGGCATTTATAACCCGCCTGTACACAATTGTTTCTAGGCGTGATATTACCATATTCCTATAGACATGTGTGTTGGGTAATGTAGTTGCTGAACAGCAGTTTCAAAAAATAAGGGTGCATGTTACACCGCAGGTCCTCCAGGCTAGTCACATAGAACAATAAGACAATGGACCTCGGCAAATGAGATTTGAACCTTTCTTCATATAGCCAAAATGAATCTTGTCAATATCACAAAATATATTTATTTATATACAGCTTCACATACCATGGGCCTCATTAAGAGTTTGGAGGTAGCCCTGGTGCTAATAGCGCGCGTAGTCGGACCGGGAACTTATTGGGTCATTCCAACCTTGGAGGACCCGGTAAGTCCCCATTCTGAAAACCATTCCCCATTCCCATTCGAGCCCCCATAGGGCTCAATGGGAATGGGGAAGGAACTAATAACGGGCCCGTTATTAGCTCCCTGGTCCCTTAACGGCTCCCGCTAAGGGCGGCTGGTAAAACCAGCCGGCCTTAGTGGGACCCGCTAAGGGACCTTGGAATGCGGCGGTAGGGTTTAACGGCACCGGCATCCTTACCCATATCTTTTAAATGCAGAACATGTTTTGTTCAACATCTACCCATCTATTCCACCATTCATGCCATTACTCATTCACACACTCTCTAATATACATTTCTACATACATGGGTTTCTCCAGAACCCAAACAGTACTCACAACATTAAACCAATTCCTAACACCCATTTTCATTCACAATGGGCCTCATTACGAATTTGGAGGCAGCCATGCCCTTAATAAGGGCATGGCTGCCTCCAAACTTGGGTCCGACCCGTGGTTCCTGAATGGGGAAATACTGGGCCATTCCGACCTTGGAGGGCCTGGTATTTCCCCATTCAGGGGACCCAGACCCGGACCATCCCCATTTGAGCCCCCATAGGGTTCAATGGGAATGGGGAGCATGCTAACAACAGGCCCGTTAATGACGGGCCAGTTGTTAGCATGCTGGGCTGCTTGCGGGACCCGCTAAGGACGTCTGGTGAAACCAGACATCCAGGGAGGGGCCCGCGAGCAGCCCTCGTAATAGGCCGGTATGGGGTTAACCTTTACCGGTGCTGTTAACCCCTTACCATCCACCTCATAATGAGGCCCAATGTGTATTTAAACAAAAACCAAATAGCAATTTTCTTATTCGATGGTATCGACATATGTTTCGGTAGTCAGGTGTTGGCTATAAATCAAGCCACAGAATTAAAACAACCTTCTTCAAGATGCGGGTGGTTGGGGTTGAAACCTGCCCGAAGTATAAAGGGGTGGGGTGATGTCATCTAACATCAATCTACAAACAAACAGAAAGGGTATCTGATTATGGTTCCAATCTCTTATTAAAGCGACAAAGAAAACTTCTGTGTATACTGTCCTGAATGTGTATACTGACTATCACTCACCTCCAAAAAACAATGATGGAGCTTGGTGACAGCACTGGAGTTTATCCTCAGCCCTACTGTTGAGCACTTAACAGGGGTCTGAAAGAAGAGGATGAGGCACAAAATGAGCCTTCCTATGCATAGCCACAACAGAGTTCATTTAATATGGACAATCAATGGCCTGTATATTTCAGGTCAAAAGGCCTTACCTAGTCCGTAGGTCAAGGTAGGGCACTTCTCAAAAAGTGCATGGTGCTGTGATCCACGCTCATGGTCCAGGAAATGTGAAGTGAACACCGCCACTTGTCTATAACCATGACAAATGACCACTTTATTACGGGGTCCCTCTCTATTTTCATCATTACAGAATAATGAATATAACAAAAAATATAGCTTACCTATTTTTCATATATCATTATAGTAGGAAGATGTTTTTCTACTCTCATCGGCAGCTGCCCAATTTAAGTCGGCCGGTGGCATACAAATATGCAGAGGGATAATTTCGAGAGAAAATGTGAAAAAAAGAAAACCCCTGATTATGGCAAGCAACTATATTACCCGAAAACATTGTCAAAACACACCCTTCGGCCTTGCTCATCTCCGCGATTCAATAAAAAAGCCCAACTCTGAGGGCAGAATGATTTCAACTCAACTGGATCGCCTAGTCATAAAGCATCCCCAGTGAAACAAGAAACAGCCGCACTTGTGTCATGTTAGCACGCTTCTATGTTGTCCGGAGTTGAAGAGTGACTCCAGCTCATGGTGAACTGCTGCTCGTGTAGACTGCAGCAGCAAAATTCGGACCACGATAGATGTCCCTGATAATAGCTACGCGTAAGCAAATAGCGCTCCTTGCCCTCATGCATACATATTTGAAAAAAGAATGAGAAAAGAATCTGTCGCGCGTGTGTCATTCCAACGCGCTCGAATGTTGTACAAACTCAAGCATAGGCTCAGGCATTTTTAAAGGGAAAGCCATTTATGCCGGTTTTGGGGGTTGGAAGGCCCCAATGAATACACGGACACCAGCGGATGGAAGTACGTCCCTTTATTCTTCATACGAAATCACAAGTCCCGTTCCCCGGCACCCTCTTCCTCCCCCTCCGTCATTTCCTGTGGTGACGTCTCACCACCTAACGAGGGCTGCCTTAAAGGGGCAGCCACTCGTAACAACACCCCTGGACAAATGTCCTTGTAAGTAACTTTGAAAACTGTCCAACTGGCAATAACCTTAACACTCCTCCACTAACCTGGGAGGTCTCCTGATGCTCCTTTGGGGTCTTCCTCGCGGCTCTAGACTTGGGCCGCCGCAAGCGTCTTCCTTAGGGTTGACCTGACGTTGAACCTGTGGTCCGAGGGGGACCCACGCTTCATCGTGAGTGTCAATATGTTCAAATTCAGGATCTTCGGGAGGTGGCCTGTCTCCTGTTCCTCTCATGACATGCTTAAACCTCGAGCTGTTGCGCGTCACTTCGCGTTCTTCATTCGCGGCTGTGACCATCGTTCCTTTCACCGCTATTACTTGAAGCGGCTCGGGTGCAAACTGTGAGTCTGTCATTCTTGTTACAGCCCTTTGGACCCACACTTCATCTCCTAATTGAGATTCCTTGGACTGGGCTCCCCTCCTTCTGTCAGTCTGCTCCCGAGTCTTCTCTTTTTTTCTTCATCTCTTTTGATGACTTCTTGGTCTGCTTCGGGCCGCCTTGCTGGATTGGTGACGATTCTGGTCCTGACCTGATATTTCATCATGAGCTCTGCTGGGGTTCTATTGGTGGCTTCGTGGGGTGTGTTGCGATAGTCTCTCAACATCCTGCATAGTGCTTGGTCAGGGTCAACCCCCTCTAGACGTGCTATTTGTAAGGTCTTTTTGATGGACGCCATGAACCTTTCTGCCATTCCGTTCGCTTGTGGCCACCTTGGTGTTACTCTCTGGTGACGGAAACCCATGTGTTTTGCAAACACTCCAAATTCATGACCACTGAAAGGCGCTCCATTGTCTGATTTCAGTGTGTCCGGTATTCCCCATACGCTGAAGACTTCATCAAATGTCGCAGCGACATGGGCAAACGCCGTTGACTTGACATATTTCACAATGGGGAACCTGGAGTGTTCATCGATGAACAGTAGCAAGTAGTCGCCTTCCTCCCGTGGTCCATAAAAGTCGACCGCGACTCTTTCCCAAGGATGTTCCGGGATCGTGGTTGTTCTGAGCGGTACTGGGGGTTCAGATTTTGCAGTGCACTGACATGCTGCGCAGTTCTTAACCCACCGGTCGACCATATCGTCCATGAAGGGGAGCCATACATTGCATCTTAGTTGCTTGTTCGTGTTCTCCGCTCCCCGATGTCCCTCATGTGCCGTCTTGATGACTTCCGAGCGTAACGTAGTGGGGATAACTATTCTGCATCCTCGTAATAGGATAGACTCATCCTGGACTGCTAATTCCATGTGCACCCTCGCCAGTCTCTCAATCTCATCGCGGCATGCGGCTGGGTGTTTTTGGACCGCTCTGCGAAAGTCTTTCCATTTGCTGTTTACTGTTAAGCTGATAGCTAGTGCCATTGATGGGTCTGCGGCTGACGCAACAGCAATAGTTTCGATGGATATGGCGGGTGGTAACGCGTTGGCAGTGACATAGCTAATGTATTCCGAGTCACCCTGCCGTGGTGCATGGTTATCAACCGGGTGTCTAGAGAGGTAGTCTGCTGGATTGTTCTCCCCTCTTGGTCTGTGTATAATGTCAAAATCATATTCTTGCAGACGGATACCCCATCTCTCGATCCTGGGGGGCATTTTCGTTCGTGGGTTGCCAAAAAGGGACAGTAAGGCTTGATGGTCTGTGATTAAGGTGAACCTCTTACCAATGATGAAATTATGAAAGTGTTCGCACGCCCAGAGAGCTGCCAGGCTTTCCTTCTCCGCCTGGGAATAGGCAGATTCAGGCGGGGCCAGGGCTCTGCTGGCATATGCCACTATGTGCCTTGGGTGCATGTCCTGACCACTGGTTTGCGCTAGGATGGCGCCTAGGCCCACCGGACTGGCGTCTACCACTATGTCCGTGTGCCACTCGGGGTCGAAATATGCTAGCTTCCTCGCCTCTGTGAGGGCGTGTTTAATAGTGTCGAAAGCTACTTGGCATTCCTTAGACCATGCAAACAGACATCTTTCTGCAGTAGGCGCCTCAGGGGTTCAGTGATGGAAGCAAAATGCGGAATGTAGCGAGCGCAGTACCCGGCCATCCCTAGGAATGATCTGATGTCGGCCACCTGGGTAGGTTTGTCCAGCTGAAAGATGGTCGACACTTTTTCCAGGTCAGGGGTCATTCCATCCGCCGAGAAAATGTGGCCAAAGAACTTGAGTTTGGCCTTGCTGAACTGACATTTGTCAATGTTGAGGGTTAGCCCAGCATCCTGCACTGCCTGGCATGCCTCTCTGAGAGCTTCATCATGTTCGCTGCGAGATTTTCCAAAGACCAGGATGTCATCACTGTAATTAAGAGTCCCTTTTACAGGACGTATGAACTGTCGAATTGTTTCATGAAAAATCTCAGCCGCAGAGGAGATCCCAAAATTGAGTCGCTTGTAGCGGAATAGTCCATCATGTGATGCGAATGTGGTGATGGGTCGTGACTCAGGATGAAGTACCAGCTGATGGTATCCCTGGTTTAGGTCTAACTTCGAGAAGAGGACGGCTTTGTGTAACTGAACTATCATGTCCTCAATCTTGGGTCCTGGATGTCGCTCTCGCTGAATGGCCGTGTTAGCTACTCTCATGTCCACGCATAGTCTCAGGCGACCACCCTCTTTTGGGACAATTACGAGAGGTGAAACCCACGGTGTCGGTCCCGTGGCTCTTTCAATGATGTCGTCGCGTAGCAGTTGGTCTAGCTCTTTTGAGACTACATCCTGTAGGTGAAATCCTACCCGACGCGGGTGTTGTGGGACTGGTTGAATGGCTGGGTCTATGTGTAGCTTAATCGGTGGGCCTTTCATTTTACCTAGACCCTGACACAGTTGTGGGAATTCCTTGATGATGTCATCTTTCGTGATGACAGAGCTGTCATGAGATACCATGGTACGTATTTGTCCCTGCTTGTTGGCATTTGACTCTGAAGATCCGACGACATCTCCCTCTCGGACTGGTATATTGATTAGACCCAGGCATGATGCTGTCCTATAACTCAGCAAGCAGCGCCCTTTGGTGGGGCTTCTTATGACGTGAATGACGGTGTCAGTGGATTTGTCGGCGAAAGTTAGTCTCCTTTTGAATGACCCTATGCATTTCAGCGGCGCATCTGCTCCCCATTGGTATATTTTCGAAGTTGACGGGTGCAGAAATGGCTTGTTGTGAAGTGATTGAAATTCTTTTTCTCCCATGACGTTTACCGTCGCTCCTGAGTCAATCAGAAAACAGAATCGATTGTCACCAATGTCTATTGGAATTCTGGGCGCCTCCTGGGCTTCCTGTTCATCCATGATAAGATTGACAAACTCATCATGGGCATGCGGGTCAAATGTGCTATCGTACTCGTAGTCCCTCTGAGAATCGAATAGCGACTCGCGACGTATCGGTGGTGGTCCATCATATTCATCCATGACTTGCACGGTTTGTCCTTGCGCCGCATATTCCTGGCTGTCTTCATCAGGATATACTTCCTCCACCACTCGTACGTATCGCCTCGGTCCTTGTGGATAGAACCGTGCCTGGTGAGTTTGGGTTGGGAACATTCTTTGGGTCGGTCTGTTCTGCGAGCTCACACCCACACGTGGTGTGGGAAATGGTATTCCTTCCCTGCATACAGACTGAAAATGTCCTTCCCTGCCACAGTTGGCACATTTTTGGGAGAGCGCCGGGCAGGAACCTGCATGCGGAAATGCCATCCCACATCTGTAACATTGTCTTTGCATGCGTGGGGTCGATGTACCACTTTGGTTGCTGCTTCTGTCATAGCTTTTGAAATTGCCAGCCTTGATTGCCACAATGACGTCACACTTGTCGTGTTTGGTGGAGGTATTGCTGGCCATGTGCGAGGCTTGTTTTTCTACTCTCTCCAGTATGTGTGCCATTTCGCTCACTTCTTCAATAGTAACGTTTTTTTTTAGAAGCTGCTTCTGTAGCGTCGCTGACACACATCCCTCAATCACCCTGAGTCGAAGTGCTTCATCCAGTGAAAACGCGTCAAACTGGCAATGCGCTCCTTTGACGCGAAGTCTCGTGAGGAATTCATCTACCGTCTCGTCGCTGCACTGCGAACATTGGTTGAAGACATATCTTTCGTAATCCCTGTTGGGGGCAATGACGAGGCGCTTGTGTAAAGCGGCTATGAGACTGTCAAAGTCAGTGATTTCCGCGGGTGGAATGGTTTTAATCAGCGTTTTTATCTCTGTACCCGCCGTGTTAATGAACATACTGCGTAGACGTGGGGAGGTTTCTTCCCCTGCAGCATCAATGAAGCTATTGAAATCCTCCAACCATTACACCCACCTTGCTCCTTTGTCAGCTTGAGGCGTCATGGAAAACGGGGGCGGAATGCGCCACGCGGTGGCGGTGGACCTCGTGACTGCAGGTGGTTGTTGCGAGCTGGAGGTAGCTTGATCTGCTGTAGTACTCATGGTGAGGCGATTGTTGTTCCTCGCGGGCAGCGTTTCTCTCAAGCGATGACACAGTAGGCTGGGATGACCGTGTTGTGATGATCTGTGGCGCCACCTTCAGTTGGTCGTGCGGCAAGGGAAACACTTTGTGGTCGTTTTTTTTTTTTTTTTTTTTTTGCTTGCCCACGTGTCACGTACTGTGACGAGGAAGAGGGTTGTAGCAGGATGAGGAGTAGTCCATAATCAAAAAATTATTATTATTTTTTTTTTCTGGAAATAGCCACCGGATCCTGGGGACCCCGTGAAAATGTCTTGGGGGCCTGGTTTGTTGCACACAACTCCGGCAGCAGCCTTGAACCTGCTGCCTGTGCAACAATGCGTGCGGCAGGATTACTGCACAGCTGTTTCTCCTCTCAGTGGGACTGCAGGCGGGAAGGAGGCGGAGAAGGAGCACGCACGGAGGGATCTCCGGCGTGGGCAGGAGGAGGACCGCTGGCAGGAGGTTCCCTCGTCGCCAAATGTTGGTGGTTGGAAAGCCCCAATGAATACACGGACACCAGCGGATGGAAGTACGTCCCTTTATTCCTCATACGAAATCACAAGTCCCGTTCCCCAGCACCCTCTTCCTCCCCCTCCGTCATTTCCTGTGGTGACGTCTCACCACCTAACGAGGGCTGCCTTAAAGGGGCAGCCACTCGTAACAGCCGGCCTGTCTGTGTCTGCTCATATCTCCCCAATCTTGATGCCTTTAATCACAGCACCTTCTGTCAGTCCCGGCAGAGAAATGAACGCCCCTGGGAAAAAGCAGGCGTGGCTCCAACCTCCTTTTATGGGAAGGACACGCAATGCATTGTGGGAATGGTAGTTGCCATACATTACGAGAAAAACATATTCTGAGACTAATACAGCATGATGGAAAAACCATCATGAAAGGTTCTAATACACAATTATACAAGATTTTTTTGTGCAAATTGTGTAGTAAAAAATGTGTTGTCAAAAAAAGTTATTGTCAAAAAAGTTTGTTGTACCACCCCACATCCACCGGCCACACGGTATAAATACACAAAATGCAGGGCGAACTAAACATGCTCCATGTAGTCCCCTAGGGGCCGCCGGCCACCCGGAATAAGTACACAGGGTAAGGGCCAAATTATAAATGCTCAACGTGGTCCACTAGGGACCAAAGAATTTTATGCATATTTTGAATGGCCTTGGAGAGATAGTGGGGACCCCAAATAGTCTATCTTATTTAGCCCATGTGCAACCCTCAATGCGACATATCCATGTCTGGTGAAGCACATCAGACTGGGGGCGTACGGGTGCCCATCAGTGTCAGTCCTACCCACCAAACAGAGGCTTAGTGTTGAAAAATGTGTCGTGCAGACAACTGCCTGGTAAAAAATTATACAGATGTCTATTAACCCCACAACCAGCTATTCCATTCAATGGAAATGTTGAGGACCATTCTCGCAGCGTCCAGGGTATGGACCAATCTCTGTTCTAGTCGATGTAACATTGTGGACATGTCTCCCCCTCTGGTTGGGGTTTTGTTGGTCTGGAGGATAAACCACTCGATATCTTTGTCAGTATGTCCCATTTTTTTAAAGTGTTCAACTAGTGGTTTGTCTCGTACCTTATTTCTTAAACATGAGCGGTATTCCGATTATCTTTGGCGCACTTCTCTCATCGTTTTTTCCACATACAATAAATTACATCGGCCCATGATGACGAATGTGTGTGATCTTTCAAAATCCACTTTTTGTTGTTCCTGTATTCAAAGATTTTTCTTCTTTCCGTGTACAGGCATGCGACACAATGACCACATTTGTCATGTCGTGTGACAGGTGCTAAACCCCATTGGTTCCTCACTGTTTGATTAAAATCAGTTTCTGTGTAAGTGTGGACTAACTTTTGTCACAAATTCATGCTGCGTTTGAAAGCAAACATGGGCTTACTAGCCAAACTGCCAGGTTGTTCCACAGGGTGCCAGTTCTTGTTCACACTTTTTTTGAGCATGTTGCTGATCGGTAAAAAAGTTGATACGCAAATTAATCTGTCGTATTTTTCTTTTGCTCTTTTGGATAGACAGACCTCCCAATGGGTAATTGATGTGCATTTATAGTGCTGCTTTACCAACTTTTTTCGGACAACCCCTATCAACCAGTCTGTTCTGAAGTTTTACTGAGTGGTTCATAAACTCAGTTTTGTAAGTGCAGTTCCTTCTGATGCAAAGGAACTGCCCGTAAGGGTAGATTAAGTTTAAGACCAGAGGGTTGGAAGCTCGTGAAATGTAGTAATGAGTTTTTATCTGTACTTTTCTTTATAAAGTGGTCGCGAGATGGTCATCCTTCTTTAGGATCAAGAGATCCAGAAAACTCACTTTTGTCTTATGCCATTCCGTAAAATGTGTGGCTTCAGTAGGTGTGTTACATATAATTGCAGCGGGATTCGGTACTACTGGGAACTCAGCTTCCACAATAATGTTTAAAGGGCGGAGATCATGTACCATTCGCAAACTTGAACCCTTGTGTTGCAAGGGGATTGTGGCGGTACAATTATGCTTTGCTGCCATAATGCTACAATAGTGTTATAAATCCCTTAATCTGCCTCTCTGGATAATGGGTATTGTTGTACTCTAAGTAATATGGCACCCTGCTTCAGTTGTATGTGGACGGCCCCTATGCTCTTCAATAACCCTTCATTCTGGGGGTTGCTGGTCACAAGGTGCTGGGTACTTTTGCCAGTAAGTGGCTATAAGTGAGAGAGTACTTCTCCAAAAATAAGTGTAGTGTGTGTTACTTCTCTGTGTTGCACCATGACCTGACATGGGATACATATTTCAAAAATCATTTACCCATTATCGTCAACATCTTCAAACAACTTCTCATCTGACAATTCCCTTAACAGTTGTGTAGAATCCACACACAAAAATATGCACCACTCACCTCTTTCCTCATAAGTCCCTATCAATATCACCTTATGCTTTTTTATTAGTGCTGCCTCTAAACCTAGTGTAAGGATGGTAGCTGGAACATGCTTTTGAGGAACTGCTGGCCTAAACAAAAATTCCACTGACACTCTCCGCGTTTTGTCTTTCTTTCCTGGCACCCATCCCACCAATACTATTACTCCAAATAGGATATAATCTGGGTATATTGGCACCCCTCTTGTAGCGCCATCACTGTAAAGTTCTCGTGATATTATAACAGCTGCCTTAGCATAACATATCCCTTGGGTTGAACATAATACATCATCCTCAGTAAATGCAATAGTTATGTTTAACTTGCTCAGGATGTCCCTACCTAGCAAGTTCACTGTGGTATCTTTTTGATGGGTAAGTATCTGTAAATGTTATGTTATGTTATGTTATGTTGCTAGTACTAATAGAGCGCACGTCCACCCGAAGGCATCATGGCGTAGACCAGCAAACATGACCAACTCAAGGCCTAAAACTGACAAGTTCTGAGAGAGCGGCGAAAAAAGCCAAATGATCAGAGATAACTTGCATGGAAAAGGGGAGAGCATGGCATGCCTTTGCAGCCGCGACTGAGAAGGCACATCCACCCACACGAGACAGTCGGAACCGAGGGTCAGAAATCAGAAAGGCAGAGTGAGAGAGTAAGAGATGAGACGGAACATAGAGAGGGAATTTTTCCAGAAGATATTCCATCCCTACTTTATGGAGAGCGCGATGGACGATGCACAGAGATTTAAAAAGAACACGCTTCTCAACTGGGAGCCAATGAAGCTTTTGAAGCAGGGGGGACATATGGGCCCCCAAAGGGGGATGAAGAATGGATCTAGCAGCAGCGTTTTGGAGAAGATGAAGCCGGTTCATCTGATATTGCAGTTGACCCTGATAGAGCGAATTGCAGTAGTCAACTGCACTAAGCACATGAGCAGCAACAACTCTCCATTGAGAGGGATACAGAAATGTATCCCTAGATATTTTACTGAGTGGGCAGGCATAGGAAAGAGGCCCAAGGAGCTAGGTGAGGATTAGGGGTACCAGCAACCAACACCTCTGTTTTGTTGCCATTCATTTTAAGCCAGTTCTCTGCCATCCAGGAGCCCAGGTCTTCAATTCAACCCCTAAGCCCGACTGCAGTATCTGGCCGAGAGAGAACAGGAGGGACCAGAAGCTGCGTATTGTCGGCATAGGAGTAACACTTGAAACCATGGGATCGAATAAGGGGGAGAAGTGGGATAATGTAGATGTTAAATAGAATTGACGACAAAGCGGATCCCTGTGGTAGACCCAGAATAGCATAACAGTTTTGGAGCAAAAAGGGGGAAGAGACACTGACTGAGAGCTAGAAAGGCAGAGAACCAGGCCAGAACCTGGACAGATAAACCAGCTGCCGAAATCAGGGTGACCAGGGTGGGATGACCGACCATGTCAAACACAGCAGATAGATCTAGCAATATCACTGCGCCGACCCCACCCTGATCAACCAGGTGGGCCAGGTCATCCAGCACAGATGTAAGGACTGATTCTGTACCCACCCCAGGCCAAAAACCTGACTGATAGGAATAAAAAAAGCCAGACGACTCAAGAAAAGAGAGGGCAACCAGAGGTTCCAACAACTTCATGAGAATTGGGAGAAGTGAAATGGGGCAGAAATTTGCGAGAACAGAGGGATCCAAAGAAAGCTTCTTGAGCAAGGGAATCAATAGTGCATGCTTCAGGAATACATCCATCACTAAATGAGGCATTCACTGCCGTGGTGATCAAAGAGACAATATCACCAGAGATTTCCTTGAGAAGGGCCAGAGGGATGAAGTCAGTAGGCGAGGCTGATTTAAGCCGATGAATAGCCCTAAGAACATCTTGGTCAGAAAAGATGGGAAAAGTAGACCAAGTAGAGTTAGATTGAGATGAGTAGGAGGGGGGTGAGGAAACAGACTGCCCAGCAGTGTGACCAATATTTTGGTGAATTGTTTCAGTCTTATTTTTTAAAAAAGATAAAAGAGAATCACAAAGTTCCTGAGAGGGCACCGCTTGAGAGCCTGACGTGTCTGGGAAAGAAAGAGAGTGAACCAGCTCAAGCAGGCCCTTAGGATGGTTAATGACTGCCTCCACCTTCTGAGTGAAATAAGATTTCTTCGCAGAAACAACAGCCTTATGATAGGCTGTTTTAATATGGTGAAAATAAATGTTTGCATCAGAGGAGTAGGTGGCATGCCACTTCCACTCTGCTTGGGCGCAGTGAAGCTTGCAAGCCCTAAATTCATCCGAGAATCAGGGCTCGGAATGATGGTTTTTTGGTTTATGGAGGCAGAAAGAGGCCAGCTGATTTGCAGCCGCCGCAAAAGAGGCCTCCAATGACAACAGGGAGCATGGTGCCTCCTGAGTAATGTGTGACCGTAGAGAGGCCACTAATTCAGGATTCAAAACCCTCTGCCAACTACGTTTAAGAGTGGCAGGTTTGAGCACAGGAGGAATAGGATCCGAGTGAAGAAAGGAGAAAGGGGACCATATAATGGTCTGACCATAATACTGGACTAGAAGGTGAAATAGAAATAGAGGCCTGAGAGGCACAGACAAAGTCCAAAATGTTTCCTTCCAAGTCTGTGTGTGGGATGTAAGACCAGCTGATGAAGGCCAAAATCGGACATAAGAGCCATAAAATTAGCTACCTGACAGTCATTAGTTGAGTTAGATGGAAGATTAAAATCTCCAACAATAAAAAGGTTGGAGTATATTAAATGAAGTTCCTGCAAAAAAGTGGGAAAGTCATGCAAAAGGAGTTATCCACACAAGGGGTTTGATAGACCACGAGGACAGATAGAATTGAGTTAGGCGATAGAGTGATACGGGTCAGGAGACACTCCATTTGGATGGAGGGTTTAGGCACAATACAGGACATTTTGTAATTAGCCCTATGTATAATAGCTATGCCCACCCTGGATGATCAGAGAGAAGATCCACATGGGACACATAGATCCACATGGAACCAACATTATTGTCCCATAGAACCCATGCATGTCCATGACCTTTCCTGATAAGGAAACATGATGGTCCCTAATACAGGACTTTGTAGCTCCTGTGTCTACCATGAAAGTGAATGTTTTACTTCCTATCCTCACACCTACCTGGAGTTCTGCTTTCAGGTTGGCGGTGACTGGCAGGATGGGGCATGTCAATGCTATCTGTGGGCTTTCCTATTGGGCAGAGGGGTTTGACCTGGGGAGTTGAAAAATGCTCCCTCCTAGTACACTCACTCTGGTTTATGGGTTACCGTAGCCTGTGGCAGAAGGTTCTTGTCCCAGGACTGAGATTGTGGCCGTGGAGCTTGCTGCTGTATATAAGATCGGGACTGTGGGGCTTGCTGCTGTATATATGCCAGTGTGGGATTTGGACCTGGGCTCTGAGCTTGCTGGTTGGAAGTGATGGGTATTGATACTGTGGTGTCTGTCCAGGGTTAGCCGCTTGCAGGGGGCCTGGAGCCATTGGGGACATCATCTTTGATGGTGCATGAAATGTAAACACATATGCAGGCCCATTGGGATACATCAGGGATCCTAAAAAAAGAATATACTGGTCTGCTTCTACCCTCTTGCGCAAAGTGTCCTGTCTTGCCACAGGCTCAAGACAGTCTTGGTCCTCCAAACCTCATCCTCATTCCTCCTCGTTCTCCCTGGAAACCTCCTCTTCTTCTCTGATAACCTCATGTGTCCCTTCTATAATCTAGGTACTCTTAGTACAAATCTGTCCACTCAGGTGCCTGCCTTACAACCTGCTGACCCTCAGGGGAGCTGGAAATCAGCACTCCTTCTGTTCTTTGCTTCGCCAGCTTCTTCTGAACTGACTTAGTTTCTGTGTTCTGCAGCTGCTCCACTGTTTCCTTTTCTTGCTCCAGTCTTTGCCTACAATGTTGCACTATTATTTTCTGAATCTCAGCCCATCTTTTCACCTTCATCTCTGCTACCTTTTCCAAATTCTTTTGCACATCTTTGGGGAGCCCCTTCCGTAGCATATGGTACACTATTGCTATGTGCTTGTGCCAGGAGTCCCCTGTCTCCGCCCTTCACATTCCTTGAATCTGATTTATATACAATGCAGGGTCTTCATCGAACTTCATAGTGTGGGTCATAATCAAATTAATAGATGGTGTGTGTTGGTATGATGGCCGTAAAGCATTCCATACTCTCATTCAACAGTCCTTAAACTGTGCTCAATCATGGTTGTCATTATTCATATGTTCCCCTGGGTACCGTGCCTTTTTGCATATGTCATCTGCTTGTTCTCCTTGCAGCATAGTGAATACACTTTTCATGTCCCCCACTGCCAATTCAATCCTGCAGTATAGCACATATATCCATTTGCCTGCCCCTGCCATGAGAGAGGGTAACGCTTTCATTACATTATTTCTATCCATGTGTGGCCAGGGCACATTTAGTGTCCTTGCATGCCCATTATGTAGTAATGGAAGCTGTGTTCCCGCCTTCTTAGCCTATGCAGTTCTCCCTCCTCTCTTGCCTTTTGCTGCAGCCATTTGACCTGGTTGTGCCCAAAACCTTGGCCCCCATAGGCTCTCTACCCTCAGTGTCGGAACTGGTGGTATCTCAGTGTTAGGGAGAATTCTCATAAATGGCTAATTTCCCTTCCCTACTGAGTCCCTCAGCAGCTTTGCTGGATTTCTAGGATTTATTTTTTTCACTTGGTAAGAGTGTGAGCCTTTTATCCCACTTTTACATGTGTTTTGCTGTGTGTGTTTTACCTTTTGTGTGATCTTGGGCTATGGAGCATCACCTACTCCATAGGCGTCATCTTTTTAATGTGTGTTACACAGCACCTTCAGTGCAGGGGCACAGGGTTGTCTTTCAGACTTCCCACCAACTCCATTTTTCTGGGACTGACTACTGTCTCCCAGAAACATGTAAAGTTACCATTAACTGTATGTAGTCTCTTTAAACCACAGACCCAGCACACCCCATCTTCCATGGAGTATTGGAAAGGGTTAATCCTTATGCCTTTTTGTCTGTTTCTCTTGGAGCACTTTTTTACTCCCTTTCCATTAAGACTTGGCTGGTGGCAGTGGCAACTACCCTATTTTTCCTACTGCGGTTATCTTAAATAACCATGGTATTGTTTTAGGCTATCTTGGTAGCCTCGAAATTAATCCCGCTTGACCATATTGATTTTAATATTGCTCAGGCTGGGTTTAGTCACCATTTCTGTTTGGAAAAGTCTTTCTCGTGCTCATCTCTATGCGCCAAACCAGGTTTGGTTCCTTTGTTCACCGTCTTTTCGCGGGCTTCTGCACAGAAGCCCTCCTTTAAGCACCTGAAGGTCTGTGTAGGCAGGATGTGAGGGAGGGGTCTTAGGACCCCTGCCATGGGCTCCCTTGGTAACCCAAGTCTCACTCCTGTTTGATTGGCTAGGTGCCTGTCCGGCCGGGACAGCCACCCTGCTGTGTGATTGACAGCCAGGCTGTGTGAATGTGGGAAAACTGCATAAAAAGCAGGTCTCTGGGTCTGGAAGAGCAGAGTCGACACTGGAATGAAAGAACCAACGAGGAGCTGACAGAAGAGGACCCCTACAATGAATGGACCGCCTGGTGAAGCCCTGCTGCAGGTCTGAATCTTCAGACTCCAACGACAGAGAGGATCTTCCAAGAATCTTCTTCCCTTGAGCTGGTGGGACCAACCAGTTCACCTAAAATCCAAGCCAGGACCCCCTCTTCTGGTCGAATTTGCTGTACAGAGCTACAGTGGGCCTGATAACCAGGAAGGTCGGACCCTGCTTGAATTGTAAGGAGTGCACCTTTTATTTGTTGCTTTGCTCGCTGCTGGTTTCTTCCCTGGGTAGTGCAGGACCCTCCAGTCTTCCTACTTTGTGTTAGTCCGACAGTTGCTTCAGGAGCCTGCTGGAACTACCAGGAACATCCGCCGCAGCTACAGCTTCTTCTCCATTTAAGGTACTGTTCAACCTCCGGTTGTTTGTTCCCTTCAGCCGCGGGGAAAGTGTGTGGATTCTTTCTCCAACCCGAGGGCTTGTACTTCTCTACTCTTTGAACTAACTTTTCTGCCGACCAACTTCATCCGGAACTCTTGGCAAAGACTTAATCGCGAACTCCCCTGAACCCTGTGATCTTGAGCAAAAGACTTTTGTCCTGGGATTTTGGCCCAAAGCCTATTTGATTTGATCCTATCACTGGAGTTCCTATTTCTAGATTTCCCTGCTTATTTACCTGTTGGTACTGCTCTATTTCTGCCTAATTTTGTCTTTCCCTCCCTTTTTAAGTAACAGAGTGCCATTTTGCTCCCACTTCATTTTGTGAGCTTAACTTGTCTGTCAACTATTGGGAGTGGTGTGGTGTATTAAAAGTGTGATTTTTGAACTGCTTCACTTTAGCGAAATGTTATATAATTAAAAACTAAATAAATATATATTCTTTTACTTGGATATCTTGAGTCAGTGTTTGCTTGAATCATAGTAACTGCTGTCCTTTGTGTAACTATTTGATACTGCTCACTTGCTCTTGAGATAAGTCTGGCTGCTCAGCCATTGCTACCACTTTACTGTGTAGTACAGGCTTGTACCAAAGGTGAATTTATGCTGCCATTTGTAGTCCTAATTGTGTGTGGTGTTCCCAAAGGGTACTGCATATAATTCTGCCTAACACTCATCCTCTTGGTCCTCCTCCTACTCCTCTTCTGACACCCACTCATCTTCCTCCTCTGCAACCTCTGCATCTCTAGCCATTCGAGTCGAGTCATAATCTACGCTAATAGCACATGATGGACCATCTAGCTGCACCCCAGCATTGGGACTATCTTCACTTGCAACTATCTTCATGTCCTTTATCACTCTACTATCAATTCGAAACAAAATATCACCTGCTCTTCATTCATCTGTCCCTATGTTCAGTTTTCATCCCTCCCCCTGCTCCTGCGATGTTTGCACCTGCTCCACCTTTCTCCTGTGGAGCACCATTTCTAATTCTCTCTGCGCCCTATTCTCTACTTCCATAACCTCTCGGGCAGCATTAGCCACTGAGTTGCTCACGGCTTTCACACTAGCAGTGGGAGGTAACTGCATTTGTGCAGGTTCGGGCACGTTCTGGGCATTGGCATAACCTGCTACGGGTTTCAAGGGGAAGTGTCCAAATGGGGGTGGGTCCATACTGACAACACTGGGTGTAGGTACTACGACCTTTTGTTCTTTGTTTTCCTCCGGGGCATCTTCTAAATCCTCTACCATTCACCAAAGTTTAAAGATACCCTGCCTACTTTTCAATTATCTCCGATAATACTTCACAGCCAAATATGTGTACATATACCCCAACACTTCTTTGTTATTCACACATTCTGTGGGCCATGGATTGTACATTCGTTGGAGCATGTAACACACGTACTCAAATGGGGTACTTATAACTCTTCCCACTTCTCTCCTTACCAAATTATACTTATTTCTTGGATAGCTGCTCCAGTGGGACTGTTTTACCCCTCCCTTCCAATGCTGCGCATATTCCCCATGTGCCCCCCCAATATTCCCTCACCCCAAACCTGACCTCCCCCCTTGTCCCTTCATGTTCACACCCTTATTCATACAGCTGGGTAGCCATCACCCACACCACAACAATTCTATATACACATTAAACCACAATATATACCAAAGACACAGTCAAAGTAAAAATAAAACAAACTTATTTAGACAAAGGGGTAGACAGTTCCTTGTCTCCTTGCCTCCAGATGTGGGACTTTCCCCTCCTCCCACCGACATATGCCGGGCAGAGGGATTCCTGGCCCTCTATATACTGGAACACTAGTCTACTTGCAGTGCTGCCTTCCCTCTTATGTGAAGGGATCCCTTTTCCTTTATCACTGTTATACCACGTAGGACGTCCTCTTTCCTCTCATCGAAGGAGCTCCCTCTGGCCAATACTGTAAAACCAATATATCCCCACATGGTCTAATCTCTCCACATAAACACACAACACTCAACTTCAGACTTTCCTTTTACCACTGTTGTTTTCTCCCACAAAGGTGCACTTACATCTATGTGTTCTCCCGAGCACCTCTGATGCAGGGCCACTGAAAATTCACCTGCACAGCTGGGTGCACTGCCCTGCTCCAAGGAACAAGCAGGCCTTCTGACAATACGGTGCCTGCAGACTGGTCACTGTAGACAGCACTGCGACGCATGATGCGCGGCAGAGGAACCCAAGCCTCATGGAGAGCCTGTGATCACATCTGGGTCACCAAATTTGTAGGTGAATGACCAAAACTCATACGATAACAAAACAATTCCACAAATGCCAAATAATCAATGCACCGTTTGCAAGGAAAACAAAGGTTGTTACATGCAAAAAGAATCAGACGATCCCGTAGAACTGAACTAACACGCAGCTCTCCCCACCCACAGGAGTTACAGCTTTTACAGCAGAAAACTGCAAATGAACAAAACTATGCATATTAAAAATTACCACATAATCCTGCAGTTCCCATTGGCTAACACCTATATACAATTCTACTGGTCCCCTATAGTCTCTTACCCTGTTGGTCACACAGTATCTAAAAGACATTCCCCTAAACACATGACCTGTTACAAAACTCAGGAGTTGATTCAAAACCAGGTACATTGTTGCCGTAATACATTGCTTTAATGAAGAAATATTCCTAACCATCATATGATGTGCATCCCTCGGTCGGAGTCTCATCAAAGTGAATAGTGAGGCCAACTTTGGTTGGATAATACAATGGCCCTCATTATACCAGACACTGTGGCACGCACAGGCAGCTCCTTCCCCTTGTAGATAAATGTATCGGCTTCACCTCTGCTTCTCCCATCCCAAATCAGAGTACAGCCTTAGATCGTCTACTCCCTTACCTCTCTGGGAACCCAGGTGCCCATGAATAACATAATCGGGGCACCACTCTCATGTTTGAATTTGGTGTATTTATGGATCCCTAGAGCTCATCATCTGCAGTTCAAATAGGATGACCACTCTTTGGGTGAGGGCAGTAGTGATCTATATCTTCTCCAGGACTCTGGACATCACAGAACCCCATGCTCTAGTCACATGAATTCAGCCTTCAAAGGGCATATCCCCGCCCTTCCTCCCTGGACCTAGTTTTCCTTTCCCAGGTCTTTTGAGCTCTGCAGCTGCACCGAACTGGCTGTTATCGGCACAGCGCAGCTGCCTATGATGTTGGCAACATAACATCTCTCTGGGGGATGGAAGAGGGACTCATCTCTGGATCAACTGGACAGAGCCGCAGCTCCACGTTAGGCCTGTTTCTCATACTTTCACAACCACATCCTATAATGTGCCCTGAAATTCAGCATGGCAAAATTCCTGCCACATTACCCTCAGGACCTCGCCTCTATCCCAACATTTCTCTGACTCCATCTCACATGCCTACCTACTAGCACATCGCTTACATTATAACATTGTATACTATATAAAATACATCACCCTATCTTTAACCTATGCAACCACAATGTGAATACATTGCTGCTCTTTCTGTATTGCTATATGGTACTACTATTATGTATCAGAGCTAACTACAACTGAAAATGTGCGCATTCTGCCGCACCCAATGTAAACTGCTAGCACATACATGAGCTCCCCACATTTCAACAAGCAGAAGATTTGCTATTTATAACCTGTGTCAAGAGCTTTGTTGCTTTTGGTGCTATTTGCTGCTATTGCTCTGTCAGGTTTCTCCATCTCAGATGAAAGTGGCTTATACAGGCCTGTTTTTATGATTCGATTTGCAGTACCTGCAGCTTTGCTTTTCCCATTGGTACTGCACGACTACACGAAGCAGAGTGCACAGAGCAAATCAGGAAAGTAGCAGTTACTCAGTTGTGACATGGGAAAACCAATGGTTTTAGGCTACTTTCGATCCCCAGTCCAGGAAAGTTTGAGTTACTCCCTTGTTACTGGGAAAACCGAGGGATTTAGGCTACTTCTGGTCCCCAGTCCAGGAAAAGCAAGTTACTCACTTGTGACAAGGGAAAACCGAGGGATTTAGGCTAGTTTTGATCCCCAGTCCAGGGAAGGATGAGTTAATAACTTGTGACATGGGAAAACCAAGGGATCTAGGCTACTTTTGATCCCCAGTCCAGGAAAGGATGAGTTAATCACTTGTGACATGGGGAATACCAAGGAATTTAGGCTACTTTTGATCCCCAGTCCAATGAGTTGATTAATTACAATACCAATTATCATTAAGAGCACCACCTTATCTTTCGGCAGTTGAAAGTGGGTCACCCAGTCCAGATTTCACATGTGCATTCTGGGATGTGTATTGTTGGTTTCACTAGAATCCAAGGACGGGAAGAATAAGCAGACACAGATCACAAGGAAACGGTGGTGATTGTTGAGAGTTAACGGTAGCATCAAAATATGCAGTTTCTACAGAGAAAGAAAAATCAATTGGTTGACTCAACACATTACCAAGATATTGTGGCCATAAAAAGATAATGCTGCCTCCAGCTCTAAAGTTCAAATTACAGCCCCAGCCGTGAAGCTCCAATATCAGCTATTGAAACCTATTTAGAAGGAAGAAGCCAGCCAACACAGGATTCGCAACCGGACAATTAATCATACAGTTTCACAAAAGAAAACTAAAGAACGCTCAATACTTGTGTTGTTTTGGTCACAACTCAATAGGCACAGTAAACTGCTGGGAAAGAGGAAATCACTCTTAAACGGCTGCGGAAGATCAGCTCGGGTTGAACATGCCCCACTGAGTGCAGCACTCCTCTGCTGGAGTTCCTTCGCCCAGTGCTAAATCTAATTATCTAATTGGGTTCTGAGTCAACTAAATTTTGGAAGTCTTGGATATGCAGGATCCCTTTCCATAATGTGCACTGATTCAGCAGGCGTCATGCTGGTAGGGGAAGATTCTGCTTGCATGGTACCCATCGCCACAGTATCATGAAGATTATTTATTTATTTGCATTTTTAAAGCGCTCACACAGCCCGCGGGTATTAAGGCGCTGTTACAAGAATATGTCTTAGTTGCATATTGCTTAATACCCAGAGGTTTCTAAGCGCAGACCCGGGGATCGAAACTGTGTTGCTTCGTGTCGTCTTGTTTCCAAGGCGAGCACATTGCCGCTGAGCTATCTTCCCGGGACCAATTAGACGGTGAGTATTCAGGGTCCAGTCCTTTCAGTGGTCCATGAGAGACTAGCATAGTGGATTGTGTGGCATATAGTGCTAAACGTGGAAATGACCACTCCAGGTATTATAGGAGGCCTGCACAATGCTCTGACACATACAGTGTGCTGAAAAGAGCCAACTTTGGTTACAAGTCTTCCAGAAAATCAGCACTATGGGAGATGTAGTGTTGAAAGGTACAGATTCTGGACCACGGTCGTGTAGCAGACCTACATAGTAGTTTGAAGTTGTGACATGCTTTGCGCTCTTCCCTTTATTCCATTATTTAATCTTTGGCTGAATAAACTGATATTATGTTTTGGAATGGAATTTCTTTATTATATTGCAGCGTCAGCAATATAAGAAAGAATTTCCATTGAAAGCATAATATAAGTTTTGACGCAAAGGAGGCAGAAGAATTGCTGTTGCTTTAATGCCAATCAGAAAGACGCCCTGCTCATGGGTTAGAGCACCAGAATATGCAGCTCACTGCGCTGATGATGGCAATTAGGGCGGGCCCTGCTGCCAGCGAGAGGCTCTTTAGAGACGGTGCTCTTCTCTCTCAGTGAATTAGAAGTGGGTTTTTGATAAGAGCCCCGTTCACCCGGGCGCCGGACTCCTGATAGCAGCGGTTATGCTTTAGTATGGACTGCCTGGCAATACCTGAGAACACTTTGAATGACTCGGAGTGAGTCATGCCGAACCCCAGCATCCCTCTTGATAATGTTCTGCCATTTAGCTATGACATTCAGTGATGAACCAGGGGAGAGGCACCCTATAAACGAAAGAATACAAGAAATATTTTTTGAGGCAAATTAATCTTTTTTACCACATACATTACTCGGTCTAAAATAATCGCTGATTGGAAACCCTGAATACCTAGCCCCAGCCTGAAGCTGCCAAAAAACACCTTTAATCCGTGTGAAAACCCCCTCCCTCAAAATACTGCATATTATCCCTGCTGACAAAAGGGGCCCCACCCCTCGGAACCATTATGCATTTCTAGCTCCTGTGTAAAGGTGTGTTCATATACTGCTGGTGCATCCATTATTCCGGTTACCCCCTGTCCTTTATTCTTAACCCTAATGACAGCTTCACAGTCATGCCATGAATTGGCTCGTGCAAGCCTTCTGACTTCCTTTTCTCTCCTGCCTGCTTGACCAGGAACATTGTTTCTATTTTCTATCCAGTCCTCGTTACTATTATTGTCTCATTTTCAGAGCGTTTGCATGCTCGTCTGGGGGTGATTCTGTCACGCCATTAGTGAAACGGCCCTCCCGAGATGCCCCGCAGCTGCTCAACTATCGACTCATTGCTAACTAGGGACTTGTTTCCTGGTTTATGGTGTCAGTTGTTGTTAGGCAGATTCCATCCCACTTAGACTCGCACCCGGTTTCTTCATCAATGCAGTCGGGTCCCTGCGTGGGAATGCCACCTGCAGGCCCTTGATGGCAGTGTGGCCTGATCTGATGTAGCCTGTTCATAATAAGCAACAGAGGTCTGTGGCATTTCTTTGATACAGTAAGTAGCCCCATCTTCCTCTCTCTGCAATTTGGAGGTTCATTGGTGAATACCCCTATGGGAGTTGAGGCGGTTTGCTTCCTTGCTGGTTGACAGATTCTGTGATGGAATCTGATGCTGGCTAGAAGTTGTATACGAGGCTTCTATGCGCTATGCTCACGGATCAGTGGTGTCCTTAAGATGTTTTAAAATGCATTATTGGTTATTTATAACGTGTTTAATACCCAGCGGCATGTAGGCGCGGACCGGACCTGTGTTACTCTGTGTCGTCTTGTTTCCAAGGCGAGCACGTTGCCCCTGAGCTATCCTCCCTAGCCAAGATAACGCACATAGCAAGAAAACAGTATCCCTTCTTAGCTTATATATAGGCAGCAGGGCCTGAGGGCAGCAGAGCAGTCTATACTCTACAAATATGTGGGTGAGTGAGTGAGCAGAGGAAGGCTCTAATGAACTATAGAAAGGTAAATGCGACAATAAAAGGAATGTCCATGTAAGATCTTAACAATTATAAACTTTACTCAAACCCAGAAAAAACTCCAAAACACTAACAACCCACTCTTGTAAGGAAAACATAAAGATTACATATATAGGGAAAGAACACTCTTGGAAAAGAACTAACATGTTTACTTTAAAAATGCCATTTTTAATGTAGGAAAAAGTTGTCGTTACTAGTTTCTAGGGGCAAAGGTTAAAGTCCAGGGTGTCAGGGTCCCCAGGTAATGCATGGGAAAAGGCAAGCATTCCAAACAATTCACTATCGTAGTCTCTTTATACCGCCTGATAGTGTCAAGCAGGTCTTCTTGGCACCTCTCACTGTAACAGAAGTGAAACATACCGACCCAGGCATTGATATTGATATTGATCTTTTATTTCTATCGTGCTCGTACACAAGTGTTTCAGAGCGCTACACGGCAAGGGAGGGGAACAGGGGGAGGAGAACATCTTCATGTGATGGTGTCTGAAACATTCTCAAATGCTGGGGACCACTTTGAATAAGCCGGAGATGCTCAATGAAAAGGGATGGTTTGGGTGTCTGTGGAAGTGTATCTTTATACCAAATCCAGAGAAGAGCCAGTGGGAGCAAGCATAGTGAATTAAACAGAAAGGACGGTCTCCTAGGTAAATACTAATTATGGCAATCTCCCTCATCCTCCCCATACCTCAGTCTTAGTTCTCTGTTGATAAATGACTTCTTGTGTAAGCAAAGGAAAAACGTTTTTTTTACACATCTTTACAAAATGATGTATTGTCATTAAAGACAATACGTACGGTGGCAACCTTTTTTCAGATAAAGGAAGAACATCCTATTGTATTTGAGACTGTTGTAGTACATAACATTCAATTCATAACAGTATAAATCTTAAAATGTTCCTTAACCCTTATTCCTCCATTCAGAGTCTGATAATCCACTCAAGTCAAAATCTTTGCATTCTTACAGAATATGAAGAATATCGCTCCTAGAAACACTTGTCTACAGGCGCATTATAAAAACCATGACATATCATATCTAGCATGTTTATCATTTATTCATTCAACACACTTCTCATTAGTTTTGTTTCATATCTTTATTACATCTGTTAGGATTTTCTGATCTGCTCACATATAGTATTTGAATCAATCAGACATATTTGTTTTAAAGAAAAGCACGAGAGGGCCAGCAAGCCTCAATTTTGATGCAGTACATATTATTTTTTTAATACAACTTTGTAATTTAAGCTATCCGTGCCACAAATCTCAGCACTGGCACTGCCTTAATCAAAACCTTATATATTTTGCCTAAATGGACTATCAATTCATATAGACCATGGAGTCTCTTTTGGTTAGTCAACCAAGTAATCTATATTGTTCAATTGCAATGTAATATCTGGTATATTAAATAGACAAGATTTCTTTTTTAAGTACCATAATTCAGTACTAGGTTTATGGTGTATGGCCCATAATGGCACACATAGAGGCATTCAATAATATAATCCAGAGGATGTAAATTTGTGATTTACATGGCAGAAAGAGGAGTACCAAGTCTTGAGAAGTGCTCCATCTGATGTTGGAGCCGGGTCTATTAGGGTGACATACTTGGCGCAGGTCCCTAATCCTGTTTAGTCATGCTCACTGTTGCCCAGCAGTCAGCAAGACAAAGTTAACAACCCTTAGAACTGGTCAAACATATACCTGATGTAGGCACACATTGCAGTTCTGGCTCGGCATTAAATGCCTGAGCTGGGAACGACCCTTGAAGGCCAGGAGTCATCGAATAGCACCCGGTGAGGGTCTGTAAATGTAGCTGGGCTTGGGGCGTGGAAACAATCAGGTGCATGAAGTGTGCTGGGATGGCTCCATCAGTATCCAGATGTGGATTCTTGGCTCAAAACTGCCATAGATGCTTGGTGAAGTGCTGAGCAAAAGAAGTGCAAGAAAACATGCTGCTGGACTTTAGAGAGTGCTGATGATCAAATACAAAAAAATGGTGATCTCTTCTGCACTTTCAACAACAGGGTACTATAGAAATTCCCCTACAGAAACACTGTCTCCAATTAAGGTACTTAGGTGTCCTGTTTAAAGGGTCATTAATGAAAGCTCACTTCAAAGATATTCCTGCTGAGATTCTTTCTAGGCCTCAGGGACATTGAGACAAAGTTCTGTCCCTTCTCTTATAGCTGTACAAGGGGACTTTGAACTGTCAACAATACCAACAAGAATCAACAGAGTGGCAGTGGAAGTATAGTAAAGTTTCAGAGATTGGACAAGACCTCAGCTAGAAGCTGATAAGGGCCACTTGCTAAAGAATAGTCCACTGTCAGGGTCTAGCTGACACACTCGGAAGAGACACAGAAGGAGTATACTCACGAATTGGAGATCCACGGAAGACCGTCACAACCCTTGCTGACCAGTGCTTCCCCAACCCGCAACAGTCAGAACTCCCTCACTGAGGGAGACCTTCCCAAAAGTATACCCTACTGCCCTATGATAAAGTAACCTGAGCCAGATGGGTATATTCCTTGAAAGGCCATGTGACCTGACCACCCTGGATGTACACCAAGCTGTTGGGACAAAGGGGAGCATTTAGGATACTACACAAGGGAGGCAACTATATCCAGTACCAACCTGGTGTGCGGTATGTATTACCCAGCAACTCGTAAAGCCATCAGAGTAACAAGTGTTCCGAAGGGTATCCTCAACAGGGTCTTCCACTAAAGAAGGAAATCAGAATACCTTAATTAATCTATACTCTATGGCGTACGAGTATCAAACACATAAACCAAAAATGAGACTAGTTCGGGCTCGTTTATAGAAGCTAGGTTCAGCCCTAGGTCTGTCTATGGACAATCAAAAACTAAAGAACCAAACAGTCTTCCTCACTCTTCATCTTCAGTCCATAATATACCTGACTAGGGCCATGTACCAAATAGGTCCTGAGTCGTTAAATTTCTTTAAACCATATTTAGTTTATTTTGTCAAAGAGGACACACATGTATATTACAAACATTAATAAATGCAAACGTTACAAACACACCACTTTCAGAGGCACAATTCTACAATATCATATTCTAAAATTCATCCTAAAAATGATTTGAACTAAAACATACACAAAAAATGTTTATAAAACCACACCCTTCCTATACAAAACTAAAACCAATTGTGTAGTGTTATCACCAATACATTTTCTCAGTGCAATACTAATGTGCACATTCGCTAATAAAGTACAATACAAAGTTGGTTAGGCAGCATAAGACACCTCCTCTCATTTGAGGATGCCTTACCAGAACAATCTGTCCTTTATAGTCTCCCTTAGTCTGCCTATAGAGGACGCTAATTTCAATCTAATGACGATTCATCACACTGTTTGTTTTTTCAGTGTGTATGACCCAACATGTTTCGTCTATCGCAAAGACAAGTTCTATACATTGTCTGTAGACTTCTTCATAGGGAACCAACAACAAACAATAGAAAAAACACAAACAACATAGCCTCAAACAATCACTTTAGCCTGTTCTGAACTAGGCTAGTATTCTTGTTCTTCACGCAGTGTGAAGTGTGGCGATTAGGAGTCCAAACACCAGGCCTTTAGAGGGACAACTTGAAATGATGGACCAGAAGAAAAAAAGAAAGAGGAAAGAGGAGGAGTGAGGGAGGATCACCATGGTGGAGGGTCCCTGGGGATTGGGGATGAAATATCCTTAGGTGAGACACAGTACCCCTAAGTTCCATTTCAGGAGGAACCCTCAATCCCAGACGCAGTTATGTGGTATTGCTACCCCTGTCCCACTGACCAGGAAAACACCAGGAGAAATTAACAGTATAGAAGCACCAGGAAGAGGGTGAAGAAGAGAAGGTTTAAGGGTAGGTCAAGTGAGACATGGAATCTCGCTTTCCCTTATGAGAACCAACCTAACCCTCCCCTGCCTTTATTGGCTGTTGTAAAACAACTCCCCTCAATTTCCCTCATTCAACCTGCTACAGCAGTGGGATGAGGAAAAGGCGACTAGTAGTAGTGAACACCAGTAAGTGATTTAATCACTCTAGTACTGAGACGAGGAAGATGCCTGCAGAGTACTGTAAAGGTCAGGCATGTCCCAAGTTCTACTCTGATTGCAGTCAGGCAATGCCAATTGGGAACTCACACATGGAAACTCTCAAGTGGTTGCAGGTGTATAAAAAGGGAGGAAACCAGTAACACCTAGACCAGAAATGAGTCCTGCTTGAGGTCAGGCAGCCGTGGTGGGTCCTGTAGGGAAGCCGGGATGCCGGCAGATGATCCCAAGGTGCTGTAGAGTCCAGGAGAAGGTGGGCCGTAAGAAAACCACAAGTTTGGCAGCCTCAGAGATATGCAGCCGGAGCTGTGGGCAAAGAAAAGGAAACAAAGCAGCCACCAGTGTCCGTGGAAGTGTAGCGGAGCTGCCAGCGAGGGCAAAAGAGCATCAGAAGTGTGAGCGGGGTTCACAGTTAAAGGAAAACCAGTGGGTGCGGCCAAAACCAAATAGCACAGCTGCCTGAGGGAATGCCAGGGACCGGTGAGTGAAGGGAGAAAGTCACTCGAACCAAGGCACTCCTGGGAGCTGTAGAAAAGCAAGGTGAATGGCGAACGAACAAAACAACATGTGAATGATGAAATTAACCTGAAGTCGCGGTTTGGGTGAAAATGTACCGGCAAAGCAAATGATTACAAACATTGAAAACCACACTGAATTAAACATTTATGGGCAAAGTTACGACCAGATGACAAACAAATCTGAAGTGCAAGTATTGCAAAAAAATTGGCTGTTTGAAAGCAAAGTAAGAGGCAAGAGAGCAAGAGTGGAATATTACAAGAGAGCATGTCCGCAAGGTGGTAAAGAAGTAAAATTACCACAAAGTGAACTTTATGCATGAATATAGTGTGGCTAGGCCAACGACTGGTCAAGGATATGTAGCAAATTGTGGCAAAGCCAAGAGGCTGACAAGGAGAAGCCATTTGAGGGTGAAACCTTCACATACAGCCAAGAGGCTGACACGGAGAAGCCAAGTGAGGGTGAACCTTCTCACAGGGGCAGATACAGAAGGACCTGGGTGAGTCGGAGAGCCTAGGCTTCCTTGTTGAGTGATCTGTAATG
Organism: Ambystoma mexicanum; assembly: GCF_040938575.1. NCBI lineage: Eukaryota > Metazoa > Chordata > Amphibia > Caudata > Ambystomatidae > Ambystoma > Ambystoma mexicanum. Next base: position 838,998,753 of record NC_090923.1, read on the forward strand.
GGTGGCCCATGAGGTCTAACAAATGCACCTAGATTAGGGAACCCTCAAGTGTGAAAGCCAAAGGAGAAGTAGTAAGCTGATTGAATTGTTAAGTCTATCCAGAAGAAGTTAATTTGGAGCTGTTTTGAACATTGAAAGACTGAAAACCAAGTATAAGTTTGCAAGTAGAAGTCTTGGTAAAGGGTACCCTGAGACTTGATGAACTTTAATGCTGTCTTGAGGACGGAGCCCTCAAGACCCTTTTCTTTGGAACTGTGCTGCCTTGAACTTGGGGAAGGGAACCACAAGGATTTGTGTAACTGTTTTGAACTTGAGAAAGGTAATCCCAAAACCTTTGTGGAACTTTCTTGAACTTGGGGAAGGGAAGTTGAAAAGGAGGCTAGCAGCTGGAAGAAGCTCAGAACTTTGTATTGATCACCATTTCATTTATTGTTGACATCTCTACACATTGTTTAGCTTTAGTTGTGAGGGCAAAAAAAGGTTTTAGACACAGGCAGACTTTTAAATTGAAATATCTGACTCAGACTTTCCTTAGTTTCATTCAGGTAGGGAAATCCCGCCTTAGCATAGGGCAAGTTAGGCCTTCAACCATCCTGACATTTGAGTTAATAAACCATTGTATTTTTAACTTTGAATCTGTTCTCTGTGTCTTGCTTCATGATGCCTTCACGCTACCTAAATCTGAATAGGTACAAAATAAATTATAACTCGACATACTTAGACAACAATTTATTCACTTTGTTTTGCAGGATGATCTCACACCAATTCCCTTTGACATCTCAGAAGCTCACTAGGTAAAATTTCAAATTTTTTATTTTTTTAAATGTTACATCCGCACAGAGTTTTGGCAAATCAAGATTGACTGTATCAAGTCACACTAGGAAAACAAGAGTAAATAACAAACAGCCTTTCAATGTTTTGAAAGGGGTTATTTAGAAGTTATTTATTTGGTATTAAATTATGAGGTTGTAATTCATATATTCTGTAAGTGTGCTATACATTGAGCATGTTTTTTAATTCGATTAGAGGCCTAGGAAGAAGAGGAGCAGAACAACTCAGACCACACCACAAGCTAAAGATGTTGCTTGCCAAACCAATGCCACTTGGGATCAACTCAATTTTGAGGCTCAGCATGCTCATCTTAAGATTCAGAGTCAGGATGCAGATGTCCAGTGGCCAGAATTTGAACTGAATTTCACCAGTGACCCATGGAAAGTAACCATGGATCATTGTTACAGCACACAACATCTCCCAGAAGAGACTGACAACACAGAAGATGTTTCAGAATTACACAGAGACCCGCTCACACAATTCACACCTTCTAGAAATTCTCAATGAAAGAAAGAGACAATATTCACTGTTTCCCCAATATATGCTGAAAATCCAGAAATATCACAGACTGAAATAAAAGAAGCATCTTCTGAATTGATCAGTGAATGTGTTCATGATCTGGACTTCACACTTCCTAGTGTGGAGGAGTTGTCCACCACCATCAAATCACAAACCACTGTACTGCAGGATGATTGGCTATTAAGGGAGCCAAAATATCTTGTATTTGACTACTGCCTGCTAGAGATGATCAAAATGATTCAACACAATCATAAATTACATAGGAGGATTTGTGGTGAGCCATTGGTGAAGCAAACTCGTGTAGTCAAAGGCACAAACCTGAAGATAAAGGGTAGCTGTGTCCACCAAGATAATACATGTTCATGGTCTGCTCAATCGATCCTTGGAAAAGTGCCCACTGGAAATGTACTTTGTTCATCTGTTTTGCTGTTTAGTGGATTCAAATTCAGTAAAATCTCAAGTTTCTGTAAATTTGTGGGACTTGAGTTCCTTGCTAAAACCGCATACTTCAAATATCAGAGCAATTTTTTGTTCCCCGCTATAGCCAGGCCTGGAATCTCAAACAGATATCAATGAACAATGCTCTCCAAGGCAAAAGAGTCAGGCTTGCCGGTGATGGACAGTGTGACAGTCCTTGTTTTTCTCTAAATACTGCACTTACCATTTCCAAGACATGGAAAACATAAAAATCGTGAGTGTAGTCGTTGTGCAGGAGTCCAAATGTACATCTTCTGTTGCCATGGTGAAATATAGTTTTATTAAATCCAACTTCTGCAAACAAGGGGAATGCAAATAGACCTGATAGCCACTGACAGGCACGCTGGAATAGCAAAGATCATGCAAGAGCATTTCCCACACCTAAAGCATCAATTTGATATAGGGCACGTTGCAAAATCCATATCTAAAAAATGCACAGTTGCTGGTAAAAAAAAGGATACAGAAAGTATTTTAAATTGCTCACAGTCTATCAGCAACCATCTTTGGTGGAGCTCAATGCACTCTTGGGAAGAAAACGAACATTTCCACAAATGTGTACATGGACCTTTGAGTAAGAAGCAGGTACTTAAGAAAAAGTGGTTGGTGCCATGCGCCTCACCCCACACAGCACTCAAGAAGGTTGTGTGATGAAGGGACTCAAATAATTATGCCACGCTGGATATTTAGAGGTGTTCCATAATATGTGTCTAAAGTACAGGCCTAAAAGGTTGCATTTCGGCATAGACGGTATGAAGGCCAGAACAAGACTGGCTGTACTTGCACACAATGAGAAAATTGGTAGGGAGAAAGCCAAAACTGCGAGAAAGCCAAAACTGCAGGAACCTTCGGGATGCTTCGTAACAACATGGCGTTTACAAAAAAGGAGCAAACAGTGGGTGGCAAAGCCAATATTCTGGCAGATGGATTTTGAATTTCTTAAAGATCTGACATTGACTGTGCTGGCCATGCATACGCATGAACTGGCTCTAGATTTTGTTCCCAGGGCCCAGTCTATGCCATAGAATATTGCCAAAGTGGTTTGTCCTCCAAAACTTGAACTTGTTAAAAGGTTGTCATGGGTCATGACAAAATATTAATTACGTGAAATAGAACATCAATAGAAAGTAACGCATTTACAAAATGGAATCTTTACAGTAAAACAGCTGCCAGATCTAACATTAAATTTGTTACAATTTATGGTGCACACAAAACATGGAATGACAGTAAAAGAACTAGCATTTGTGTGGTTTATAGTAATCATGCATTATGACAGGGCTGAAGTTGAGAGGACACAAGTGTGGACCTAGTAGCCCACTGTTTTCAGGAGTTCCCCCACTTTTTTTCAGAGGGTACCTTCATATGCTAATATCTGGTGAAATAACATTCAATTGGTATGTTAATGAGTCCACCCATGTTTTGGGGGGTGGCCTTTAACAATGGTTTATGGTCTGACTGTGCACAACGCGGAGCAAATAGGCTGACAATGTATGGATTTTAGCATGCAACAAAGATGCATTTAGTTGTAAAGTTTGAAGAACATTACTTCTCTCTCACAATGCATTAAGACTGGTCATTAAGATGAGTCTTAATTGAAACATGTGTTCTTAATGTATGTATGCATGGCCTTGTTAGAACAAGTAAGGAGTTGAGCCAGTTCCAAAAGTAGTTGCATTGGCTTGCAAGTCAAGCATAGATTTTTTGCAACAGTCACGCAATCTAATGGCCTAACTTTCATGGTTCATACTTCAGTCTAATTTATCATTTTTTCCATACACATCACCCTATGGCGTTCTTCCATTGCACCACATCCTTGATGCCCCTTCACCCTCTGCTTACTTATAATTAATATAACACTCTTTACTCAATTCCCCTTATCTGGCATGCAACTCCTTTCCTTTGCCCACATTGCTCAATGACTAATTGCTTGTAACTCACCCCCTTCTATTTCCCTGGATCACGTGTACATGGTAGATTTTATTTATTTGCCAATCTTCTTCTGCAAGACATGAAAAGAAGTTGTGATCGGGTACTTGATGGTAATTGTAGCTATGGGGTCTGCCCATTGACAACACATGCGTAAAAGGGACAATATTGACTATTATGTGAATAAAATATGACCAGTAATGGTTTAATTCTATAATAAGATAAGTAATACTTGACTGCTACATCCTTCTATGTGTGTTATTCAACTGTGCCCAAAAGTGAATACCGCAAACTACCACACTTGTAATATTCATGGTTATTATTCAGGGTGCTTTTAAACTCTTCTTTTGTAATGAACTCACAAGTGCTCAATAATCTCATCAGAACAGAGGAGTAGTAGTCATACAGAATCAGAGCAAGGACAAACTCTAATAGGATATGGAGCCTAACTTCATTGGCAAGTAGGATTAATGGTAAGTGGCTGCGGATTGCAATGGACCAAAGTTTTATGTGCTACGTGTTAGCCAACATGGACATCCCGGGTGACAGAATATGCCATTTAAATGCATACTTTGCCGATGTGCAGTATGAACATGCGCCTGTAGCCTATTCTCATTTCACATTTCGCTGTGGAGGATCACATGTGGAGGCCACCCAGGCGCACCTGCAACATTGATGAAATTAAGATGATTGCGTGACTAAATCTACAGCAAGCCTTCCAAAACTCAGCTCATTCTAGGCAGGCTGTAAATGTAAGGAGTTCCTCTTTTTACTTTATTTTGCACTTTGCACCTCTGACCCTGGGAGCAACAGCCCAGCCATTCTGGTGGACAATCGCCCCTTTGACCCACCTTCCTGGTCCACCAGTGCTGTCTCTATATATTAACCCACCGCTTTTCCTCCATCAATACACATGCATCTGTATTTCACCCTGTTAACATCTCCCTATGTCCCAGATGATTTGTGAAATGAGTTTGTGCATTTTTGATCCGCACTGAAGTTGGGTAACACATTGCTAGTTAGCTTACATACTTGGCAGGTGTTGGGAAGTAGGTGCATTGAGTAATGTTGCAATAGGTGGCAGAATCCCAAGGGTGAAGCGATTTAACCGATGGACAGAATTTCAGAAGTCATATTGGGCACAAAGTGGAAAAGCCTGTTTTCATGTGTATTCAAATTCTGTTTTTTGAAAAGTGAGGCGATGGCATGGATGTGTACAGGTGTGATACTGTCAGGTTTCGTTAGATGAGGTTGCTTGACTTTGCATTCAAGAAAGACTGGCACATGTTTGTGAAAACTCTTTCGACAGTAATGCAATCACCACTGAGCATGATGTGAACCATATGGGCAGACAGATCTGCACCCCCCTCACTGCTGCAGGATAGCAGCCCTTATCGGGTCCATAAAAAAAATGAATACATGCCCATGTAACATGACTGGTTGTGGTCATTAGGACACAGCAATGTGTGGGGACTGTGTTGCGCACCTCTCCTACCTCATGTGTTCAAGTAGCCAAAAGTGGGGTATGACAGAGCATCTTGAGACCGTTAAAATGGAAGTAAATATTTTGTTATGTGGATAGTTGCAACTGAAAGTAGAAAATAATAGTGTTCATTTTTGTGGCATTTGTTGCCGAAAACGAAACCTTCCTTTGGCAGGCCGAATAACAATTTGAAGGACACAATGTGTCAAATATCCATAAAGAATTGATAAGATTCACTAAAATGATACCGAACATAAGAAAGTTAAGTTTCTATTACAGAGATCTGTCATCGAATACGGTTGCTCATCATTACATAGAGACAATGGAAAATCAGAAAATCCTGTAAGCATAGTTTAACATTATATTAAGCAACTAAAGTTGGCATGTGTGCTGTAATCTTGATGATTAACGATATGGCAGATTAATGTTCAATTTAATGCAAAAACTAGACATTGTACCTGTAAATTCTACCGTAAATTGTTAATTAACATATTTAGGTGCTGTGTATATTATTTTTTCAAATGGGTACTGAAATATATGTTTGCACTCCCAATTTTGCATAGCTATGTTGTGGGCATGAGCGTTTGTCACATATTCCTGTGGATGGGTTTTTCAGACACAGTTGGACAATAACCATCAACAACGCATTTGTAAGATCAATATTCTGGGACGATCGTCAAGCACCAATTTGTCCTTTTGCGATGGCAGTAATAAGGAGTAACATGCTTGCATTTTTCATATGAATACGTGCTGATTGAAAAGTGCTGATTTTAAAAGTGAAACAACTCTTCTCACTAACAGAACACCATGTGGGACGATCAAAAATCAGTGATGGAACATAAGGGAATTAGATTTAACCACATAACTTTGACAAAACAATGCAGATACAGGGAATAAGCTATCAATAAAGGCAATCTGCAGTATTTGACAGTTATCGAAAAAATGTGAAGCATTTACAGGGTAATTCATAGAATTCAGCGCACAAGTAGCGCACGCGGCTGGCGCACAGCGTGCGCGTGCGATAGTCTGCGCCAGCCGCGTGCGCCAAAACCGAATCCGGCGCACAGCGTATTCATGGATTTTAGCTTCCCCAGGCAGCCGTGGCGCACAGTGGCGCAGCGACTCGCTGTAGCGCCAGTTACGCCCCCAGGAACGCCCCTAGCGCTGGGAAATCTCATAAAAATCACAAACCAGCGCAAGGGGCTACGCTAACCCTGGACCATCACGGCAAGCGGCCCATGCGATTTTCTAGGGTGCGCGGGAAGTCCCACACGCGAAAAGCTAGGCTACGGGAATTGCAGGGGTGCGCCGGAAGTCCCACACGCGAAAAGCCAGGCTACGTCCATTACAGGGGTGCGCGGGAAGTTTCACACGCGAAAAGCTAGGCTACGGGAATACCAGGGGTGCGCGGGAACTCCCACACTTTCAAAAGCCAGGCTACGTCCATTACAGGGGTGCGCGGGAAGTTTCAAACGCGAAAAGCTAGGCTACGGGAATTGCAGGGGTGTGCGGGAAGTCCCACACGCGAAAAGCCAGGGTACGTCCATTACAGGGGTGCGCGGGAAGTTTCACACGCGAAAAGCTAGGCTACGGGAATACCAGGGGTGCGCGGGAAGTCCCACACGCGAAAAGCCAGGCTACGTCCATTACAGGGGTGCGCGGGAAGTTTCACACGCGAAAAGCTAGGCTACGGGAATTGCAGGGGTGCGCGGGAATTCCCACACGCAAAAAGCCAGGGTACGTCCATTACAGGGGTGCGCGGGAAGTTTCACACGCGAAAAGCTAGGCTATGGGAATTCCAGGGGTGCGCGGGAAGTCCCACACGCGAAAAGCCAGGCTACGTCCATCACAGGGGTTCGCGGGAAGTTTCACACGCGAAAAGCTAGGCTACGGGAATTCCAGGGGTGCGCGGGAAGTCCCACACGCGAAAAGCCATGGTACGTCCATCACAGGGGTGCGCGGGAAGTTTCACACGCGAAAAGCTAGGCTACGGGAATTGCAGGGGTGCGCGGGAAGTCCCACACGCGAAAAGCCAGGGTACGTCCATTACAGGGGTGCGCGAAAAGCTAGGCTACGGGAATACCAGGGGTGCGCGGGAAGTCCCACACGCGAAAAGCCAGGCTACGTCCATTACAGGGGTGCGCGGGAAGTTTCACACGCGAAAAGCTAGGCTACGGGAATACCAGGGGTGCGCGGGAAGTCCCACACGCGAAAAGCCAGGCTACGTCCATTACAGGGGTGCGCGGGAAGTTTCACACGCGAAAAGCTAGGCTACGGCAATTGCAGGGGTGCGCGGGAAGTCCCACACGCGAAAAGCCAGGGTACGTCCATTACAGGGGTGCGCGGGAAGTTTCACACGCGAAAAGCTAGGCTACGGGAATTCCAGGGGTGCGCGGGAAGTCCCACACGCGAAAAGCCAGGGTACGTCCATTACAGGGGTGCGCGGGAAGTTTCACACGCGAAAAGCTAGGCTACGTCCATTTCAGCGGGGCGTGGATATTTGAACACGCTACTCCGATCGTTGGGTCTTCACAGGTCTTCCCTGTACAGCCTCCACGTCCCCTGCATGCAGTCCACACCACAGGTGATTACCCTGCACACCTGCTCATGACTCCCACCCCCCAGCAGTCATGGGGCACCTGCCAGCAGGCCCCCACTCATGTCCCACTCATGCCTCCCACCACCCCCACCCCCCAGCACTGTGGGGCACCTGCCAGCAGGCCCCCACTTATGTCCCACTCATGCCTCCCACCACACCCACCCCCCAGCACTGTGGGGCACCTGCCAGCAGGCCCCCACTTATGTCCCACTCATGCCTCCCACCACCCCCACCCCCCAGCACTGTGGGGCACCTGCCAGCAGGCCCCCACTCATGTCCCACTCATGCCTCCCACCACACCCACCCCCCAGCACTGTGGGGCACCTGCCAGCAGGCCCCCACTCATGTCCCACTCATGCCTCCCACCACACCCACCCCCCAGCACTGTGGGGCACCTGCCAGCAGGCCCCCACTTATGTCCCACTCATGCCTCCCACCACACCCACCACCCAGCAGTCATGGGGCACCCTCCACCAGGCCCCCACCCATGTCCCACTCATGCCTCCCACCACCCCCACCCCCCAGCACTGTGGGGCACCTGCCAGCAGGCCCCCACTTATGTCCCACTCATGCCTCCCACCACACCCACCCCCCAGCACTGTGGGGCACCTGCCAGCAGGCCCCCACTTATGTTCCACTCATGCCTCCCACCACACCCACCCCCCAGCACTGTGGGGCACCTGCCAGCAGGCCCCCACTTATGTCCCACTCATGCCTCCCACCACACCCACCCCCCAGCACTGTGGGGCACCTGCCAGCAGGCCCCCACTCATGTCCCACTCATGCCTCCCACCACCCCCACCCCCCAGCACTGTGGGGCACCTGCCAGCAGGCCCCCACTCATGTCCCACTCATGCCTCCCACCACACCCACCCCCCAGCAGTCATGGGGCACCCTCCACCAGGCCCCCACTTATGTCCCACTCATGCCTCCCACCACACCCACCCCCCAGCACTGTGGGGCACCTGCCAGCAGGCCCCCACTTATGTCCCACTCATGCCTCCCACCACACCCACCCCCCAGCACTGTGGGGCACCTGCCAGCAGGCCCCCACTCATGTCCCACTCATGCCTCCCACCACACCCACCCCCCAGCACTGTGGGGCACCCTCTACCAGGCCCACACAGATGTTCCCCTACCAATAGGAAATCACAATACAGATCCCAGGATCCCTAGGGCAACCACATCCCACCCCATGTCACCCCAGTCCATACACACATCCAAGGTACACATCCATTCAAAAATCAAATACCCATTACATGATACATAACCAATGAGCAGTATGCGCATGAGTCCAAGTCCGTCAGACTCACACAATGGCAACACATGACTGTGAAAACCCAGATTGTGACAGTCAACAAACCAATGAGAGAAGTCCACACAATAGAATCAAAAGAACAATGTATTAAAATGTAAGAAGGAAAAAAAAAGAAACACCTAAATGAATACACAAAGTAACAGGAAAAAAAAAAAAAAATTCTAATGAAAGGTGAAATCCAAAAGAACGGGTGCAAAGTCAATCAAAATGGAAATCAAAAACAAACACATTGCCCCATGGTCCAAATAAAAAAATCGAAAACATCCACAAACTATGTACAAAGATGATTGTCCGGGTCCAATATCCCTAAAAACCATAAAATGAAACCTACCCAAAACCTAACTAATGCGAACTATCTACAAAAAACGTGGGCCATTGTCCAATCAACCCAAATAATAAATAAAAATAAAGGAAACCTACTATCTACATAACTATATACAAAGGCGGCGGGCCAGTCCTGCGGCTCACTGAGAGATGTTATGGGCCAGGGCATCATCGAACTCCCTTTCTATCTCCCCGAGGCGTTCCTCCTCAATGGCCCCGAGGGCCCGCAGGGCTGACGCAGTGTCCACCTCCAAGCCCCTGCGGATCTCCTCGAGGCACTCGGCACGCCTCAGGGCCCTCTGCATGGAGTCGACTGCCCTGACCATAGCGAGCCGCCCCTCTTCTGCCCGCCGCCTCTCCGCATCTATTGCGTGGCCTAACCGCTGCCACACGGAAGACACATTCTGTCCAGGGTCCTCCTGCCCTCCAGCCGATGGCTGCCCCTCCGATGTTGATGGCCCCGAGCCATGACGCCTCCCACGTCGCTGCCGCTGCCTCTGCAGCCACTGCCTCTGCCAGCACGACGGCATCCAGGCTGATGGTATCCACCGACGCCGTCGTGCACGTGCCCTGCCTGATGATGCCGGCACATCCTCCACCTGCAGGGGTCCAGTTGCCATGGTGTCCACATCAGCTGGACCACCGACTCCCGACTGTGGCAGGGATGGGATCCCCACTGAGCCGGCTGCATTGGTCGGGGCAGGTCCACAGGGGGCCCTGGTTTCAACTGGGCCGGAAGACGGCAAGGAGAACGACCGGCGCATACTTTCCACAGAGGAGGAGATGCCCGACACATTGGCCATCACCTGCAGAAAACCCGCGCCAATGGCAGATCCCAACTGGGCCACGTCGGCACGGTGCTCTTCGTGATGATGTGCGTGCTCCTCCCGGGAAGCACGCACGTCATCACGAATGACCCCCGTGCGCAATGCGACCCCAATCAGGACCTTTTCCATGCACCCACAGGTCCCCTCGTCCGCAGGTGGAGGGGAGTCAGATGACATAGACACCCCCTCCACCTGCGGACGGGCCTGGGACGGGGCATCCATGCTGGTGCATGGTGGTGCACTCACAGGGTCAGGGACAGCGACATGCACAGGCACCTCCACGGCGACCTGTGCTGCCTCCTGCCCCTGGCCCTGGACTGCACCACTTGCACCAGCAGGGATGCCCCCACCAGGCCTCAGGTGTGCCTCAGTCTCGGCCGCCTCCTCCTCTGTAGAAACCACCAACCTGGATGGCTCCTTGCCCTCTTCCGCTGTAGCTGGCCCCTGTGGGGGCTCACCCACCCCTTCCGCCGCAGCCGTGGGGGCATCCCCGCCGTCTACCTCCACAGTGCCGTCTCCGCCCTCTCCATCACTAGCCGCTGCATAGAGGGAGACATAGAACACAAGCATCAGGGCACTGTACAATGGTCCCCTACACAGGAAGCAATATCAGATGACTGGCAATGGTAAAGTACACTTCTATCATGTCCCTCCACAACACATGGGTCAGGCAATACACACACGCAACACCCATGGTCCATGGCATGCACATCAACATACATGTCCACTGCACTCTTCTAAAGTACGATGTCATGGAACACACATGCATCATTGGTCATGCAAATCACACGCACACACTTCACCTCTGTCACATCCATGTGGCCTCGTACATCACAAACACAGTGGATACAAGGATGATTAGGCAGCATCAGTGAAACTGTACGGTGTCACAGACATGTGTCATGCATCCATGCCATTCAAAAGTCACAGACATGCAGGTCAAGCACACCGACCTCGACACCATACATGTACCTGGCATCAGCATCCATCCCTCACCCACACCCATGTCCACGAACATACACTTGCATGCTCACATGTGTCCAATCTGCATAGGCCTCCTCAGGTTGCATAGCAACACATACAACAACCATGTGATCCACAAATTACTGGTCGCACATGCATCGCCATGACAACACTGCACACATACATGCCTACAAGGCCCATTCCACACATACAGCATCACACAACCAGCACACTGCAACATGCACTGTCTCACACAGCAATGCCTGCACACTTACCGCTCAACTCCAGACGGGTCTCCCTCTCAAGGACCTGGGAGTGGAGCGCTGGGTGTATGCGTGCCAGGACCCTCATTTGGATCGAACTCATGTGGCCCCGGCCCCCCTCCACGAGGCGCCGGGCCTTTGAGAGGGTCCTGGACCTGCAGTCCTCCCAACGCTTCCTGACATGTCGGTTGTCGCGGACTGCCACCCCCTCCGCGTTGATGGCAGTCACGATGTCGTCCCAGATCCGAGTCCGTCCTTCATAGTTGGCGCGGCTACTTCCGAAGAGGGCATCATACTGCCCCAGGACTCGCTCCACCAGGACCCCAACCTCGGTGACACTGAAGCTGGGGCCCCTCTGCCTCTCTGGCTGGGGGTTGCCAGTGGTGCCAGATGTTTCAGTGCCCGACATGGCAACCCCAGAGGCAGGAGTGGGTGGGCAACTTGGTCCTGGGGCTGGGCTGTGGAGTGGTGTTCTTCCAGTCGGGAGTCTTCAGTTCCAGCAGGGGTGGACACAGCAACTGTACGCCTGCAGATGGCTGATGTGCAGGCACCAAATGGCAGGGCACGGTGGCAGCAGGCAGGCAGGCAGGCAGGCAGCAGCAGATGGCACGTGGGAGGCTGCTCGGGGCACTGGGGGGCAGTAACTCAGCCTTCTGGGCAGGAGCGTGGTCTTCCGTGTGTGAACGCGTGGCCAGCTTGATACGGAGTGAATTGGCACGTGAAAATCATGCACGTCTGCGTGGAATCCGAGGATTGGCCCTCAGCGCGTAAGCACGTCAGCACGCGTACGCAATTTCATTGGTCCAAAGGGCCAGGCGCGTAAGCGCGCCTATGACGCACGGGTGTTTCCCAACCCACGTGAAAAATAAACACGTGCCGCGCGAGCGCGTCAGCACGCGTACCCGATTTCATTGGTCCAAAGGGCCAGGCGCGTAAGCGCGTCTATAACGCACGGCCGTTTCCCAACACGCGTGAAAGAAACACAAGCCAGTGTCAATGCGTGTGATTGGAGGCTGGCCCTTCAGCGCCTACACGCGGAAGTTACGCAGGACCTGTGGGCCTGCATAAAAGGTACATGTAGAACGCCATTTCCTTGTACGTGCTTTTCGTGGAGAGCGAGTTGGTGTATTCTGTACTTCTTGTCAGTTGACACGCGATTTACTTCACGGCGTTCAAAGGTCGTACTCCCTGTTACCTCTGACAGCTTTTTCTCTTTTGCACTTTTTCCTGGGCCTGTTTCCTCACACAGCGTTCCCTTCTACTGTTGTCCTGTCTCCTCAGACAGCGTCCCATTCTTCTTTTGGCGGGGGTGTTGCCAACGCGCACACGCGCGTCTTTTTGACGCATTTCTCCCTGGCAGACGGTGAGTTGCGCACGCATCTATCATCTGTGCTTGCCCCGTGTGTCACGTACCTCTTCAGAGGTCAATCTAGGCTGCGTGTGACACGCATACGTTCATTACTGTGTTACTGGATGCCACAGCGTAGTGCAGGGTTTTTCATACGCACACGTGGTCTAGGAGGGGTATCGTGCACGTTCCTTAACTTTTTTGGGGTGCCTGTGCGTTGCGTGACCCGTCATCTTTCCCCAGGGGTGTCATATAGCCTTGCCACTGCACTAGGGTACGAATACCATCTGGTACCCAACCCCTTTGACACCCAATTGCCCAGGACAATTGTGCACAATAACATCAGTGCCATGGTTGGGAGGCGTGCAAGCCGTAAGGGTGGCAAAGGTGGCCGAGCCACACGTGGTGGCCGTGGAGGATCCACTAGGGGACGTGGTTGTGACTTGCAGGGTGCCCCTGTCCCCCCCAGTCTGGAGGACCAGTCAGGGACACCCATGCCCCCCCTTCCCCCCCCAGGTTGAGGGTCATGTGGCTGATACCAACCCTGATCAGCCCTTGTTGGACCAGCCCATTGTGGCACCAGACCTGTCCGAGGGTGACTCCATCGCTGACATCCAGGTCAGCAGGTCCACTGCACGTGCACCGGTGCACATTGGTGTCATCAGGACACGCGCATCTATGCCAGATAGGTCATCTGCTGCCCCCCGTGGCCAGGGTGTGGCTCCATCCACCCCACCTCTCATACACCCTGCCAAGACTGTGTCGGTCCTAGTTCATGCACCTCAGATCAGGCCTGACCCTATCCCTCTACCCCCAATGCCTGCACCTACTCCCATGCTGAGTGTGCAATCCCACACACCCAGTACTGAGTCCACCACGGCTCCTGCCCCTAGTGTCCACAGCGGCGTAGGACACTCTGGATCCCCACCCCCTTCCAAGCGGAAGAGGAAGAGTGCACGTCCGGCACAGGCTGATGCCCCAGGCACGGCTGCACAGTCCGGCCCATCAAGGAAGCCCAGCTTCACAGACGCCGAACTGAATGCACTTGTTCAGTATGTGTCAGACCATGATAGGGAAATGGTCATCGTTGCAGGGTCCAAGACCACACATGCCAGACGCCAGGCACACTGGCAGACCATTGCTGACAAAATAAGTGCCCTTGGAGTAGTGAGGCGCACAGCTAGTGATTGCCAGAAGCGCTGGAATGACCTTAAGCGCAGGGCAAAGGATAAGCTGGCCTCAAGTCATGCCGCAACCTTGGTGACTGGAGGTGGGTCCCCAGCACAGGAAATAGAACTCACACCACACGAGTCCGTAGCTGGATCCTACGTCACCGAGGGACAACTCCAAGGTGTGGGAGATCTCCCTGATTACGAGGCATCATCCGGTGAGTGCACATGCATGTGTGTTATATCAATGTGCATGGTGTGTGTGCGAAGCCTTCATGTTGGGTGCCTGTCAAGGGGGTGTGTGGCAGAGTTGATAGTGTCACCCATGTGCCTCATCCAGTATGTTCAGTGCAACACCATGTGCCCACACCACTATCCCTACTGCCAACAGTGCACATATGGCCCTACACCATGGAAGTTCCCCTTGAATTGTCATTTTGTCACGACATTGTTGCTCATTCTCCCCTGTCTATTCATCTTATGTCTTACATACCATTCCTACACTTTCCCCCAGCCATTCAAGTTCCATCGTCACATGCCTGACATGCAATGATACCACATGCTAATGCGTCCTCTGTATATACATGGCACTCAACATGCTGTCATACTCTGGATTTTGCCTTGACACCCACCTCCTACCTGTGTGCTCTTGTTCCGTCTGGTTTCAAGCCCCATTCCCTCACACTCCATGCTGCTCTTCATGGTCTATCTTCCCTGACTTCTACTGTTCAGACCATCGTGCCCTACTCACGACACCTGCTTGCAAACAGTCAAATGAGGGCACCCTGCCCTCCAATGCGACCCACCCTATTGCTGACAAGTACATCTGAGCCTACTCAAGGTTAACTCTCACTGACATCTGCTCATACATGCCTTTGCCTGTCCCATGGACCCTTCACATGGTCCCAGTCCTCTCTCCTTGCTCCTCTTCCACCATCAATGGTGTGACCCGTTGGGGTGTACTCTTGGCCTCCTTCCAATCCTCAGAGGCCACAATTGATGAGTATGGTAATGGGAGCATCTCAGTCCAAGGACCTCAGGCCAACCTTATTCTCCTTGACAAATGCTACCCACATCTCATCAACTTCCTTTCCTCTCCTGCTGTCCCCCCTCCTCTCTCCTCATCTATCCTGCACTGCCTCCCTGCACCCTCCCATGATCCTTCTCCGCCTCCCACTCCAACTCCTACACAAGCTGCACCTCTGATCTGTAGCACTCCCCGTAAGTCCTACAAGGCTGTCAACCTCCTCCACATTTACACTCCTTACTCTGCCGCTGCATCAGGCATTCCTCCAATATATGTCACTTACATGAGGTAATGCACCTTGACATCCTTGGTCTCATGGAAACATGTCTGACGGCCAGCTCTGTCTGCATCTTTGACACACTCCTACCTGACGTTCAGGAGATCCTCTCCTTGGCCCGGCCCTACTGTGCAGGGGGGGGTGTGCCCTTGCCTTCCCTGAGGGTATTCCTGCCACTGTCACTCCTACGTAGACCTACTCCCCTCTGGAATGGCTTGTGTGACGTCTCTCTCCATCTCACCTCGACATTCACAAACTGTGCGTACTGTGTATCGGAAAAATGGTCAAATGTACTACTTCCTTTCTGAGTGGCCTCACCTCTCCTCCTCACTCATGTCCCCAGACACTGAAATCCTCTTCCTTGGTGATGTACGCATCCACCTGCATGCTTGTTGTCCCCCCACGTGACTTTTCCGTGACCTCAGCAACTCCCTATCACCCTCTAAACTCCCGTCTGTCCCTACTCATTCTGCAGGGCACACTCTTGATGCTCTGATCTCATCTGACCTTCCCCTCTCCATCCCTCTCTGCACTCCTCTCTCCTGGAGTGATCACTTTCTCCTCTCCTCCCACCTCACCCTCACCACCCCACAGGCAAAGCCACCCTCACCACTGTCACACACCTTCTTGGTATTCCAACCCATGAAGTGTGTGTCAGTCGAGGCTTATGCAGCCAAAATCTCCCCCCATCCAGCTCCCCCTTAGGCTCACTCCCATCCTGACAGGGCCCACTCCATGCTCCACTCTATGTCAGGTACACTGGATGTCTTTGCCACGGTCATGACAATCTGCCTGAAGCCCCATGCCAATGCTGACTCCTGGCATGACTCGCATCTTGTGAACCCAAAACACAGGTGCCGGGTGGCAGCAAGGAAATGGCCTGCATCATGCTCATCCTCTGGCAAACTGGCCTGCCACCTGCTCCAAAGGCAATAGCGTCTCACCCTTCTCACCAAGATGAGAGCCCCAATCCAAGGGCACATATCTGCGGCATCTGACAACTCTGCAGGACACATTGAAATCTGCAAGGACCTTGCCAAGCCAGATGCAGTGTGTACCTCCCCTGTCCCCTCCGAGCCCACAGCACTGCATGACTGTCTCTGTACCCCTATAGGCCACCCCCCCAGCACTTGTCTGCGCCTACCACCATCTGCCCTCGACGTTAAGTCCTACTTACCTTGTACAGCACTACCAGCCGCAACTTCCCCTTGCACTTCATTGTGCCACCCACCTCTGCACTTGCGTTACATGAATGACACCAGCACCAGTAGGATTGTTGAATGGCATCCCCTTCTGCCCCACCACCCCTCAGTGCTCCGCTGTTCCTTCATACATTTCTGTACAGGTGCTTCACGAATGCTATATGAATCCATTACAGATGATGGGGAGGTGGAATCTCATTGTTTACTGCATTTTGTTAATGTTGACAAGGCACTGTGCATCGTGGCCAATTGGGACTAGCAGATCCATGTCCAACATGTTAACTTCTTGATGTGATGAAGCAATGTCAGGACCAGAGTGGCCAAAATCCAAATTAGTTGCCCTCCTCTCCCTCTTCACTTGGTGGCTATGTCACATGCCATGTGTGTGATGGCATGTGCATTTGACATGGCAATCACCGGCCAATGTGTGATGCCAGTGCTAGGCAGCATGGGGAGCAGGCGTTGCTCTCCATTCTCTGTGTCATCATTGTGTGCCCTGAGCCTCCCCTCCAGACCCAGTGATGGTGAATGCATAGGAGGTTTCCCAGTCATGTGGGACATGTGTCATTGAACTACTGGCTCTGTTGTTCATCAGCCCTTGTTGTATGCCATGGTGCTAATGCCTGTTTCCATTTCTCTCTTTCATGTCTTTGCAGGGGACGACGCACTTGTTGATGCTGGGGATGTGGTGGTGGAGCCGTCCCAGGAGGGCAACCCGGGCCGACCTTCCACAAGTGAGGGACTTGGTGTGTTTGTGGGTGAAAACCCACAAGTGCTGCAGGTCGTGCTGTCGAGGGGTGTCTCTGGGGGTTCCTCCCCCGAGCAGTATTCAGGTGTAGACTCGGAGGATGACACCTATGTGCAGTCGCAGGTGAGTGTTCTTGGGAGAGAATCTCCTCTGTCCGACCCACCTGCAGCCGGGTTATTGCCCTCAATGGGGATGTCAGTGTCGGCAGCTCAGCCTCCGGTGGTTACGGATGCAGGGCCACACCACACAATCTCTGATCCTGTTCCTGGGGCTGCAGATCAGAGAGGGAATGCAGTCCTGCAGCCTGAGGCTTTGCCGGCACAGCAAGGCGCAGTCCGCCTTGCCCCAGGCAGGTGTGGTGCCCGCCAACGTGGTGGCCGTATGCCACCTGGCAATACCGCTTGGGAGCAATCCATCTACGGTATGGCCACCCAACAGGCAGCATCATCCGAGATGATTGCACAGGCCATGGATAGGGTGGCCACTTCCATTGTCCCCCCAGAAAGGCTGATGGAGCGACTGGAGCAGGCTACAGAGTCCATCTGCCAGGCACACAGGGAGGACATGTTGGCGTCCAACATGGACAGACGGGCAGGACTGGCGACTCTGCGGGAATCACTTTCCATGGAGTCCCAGCGCCACAGGGAAGGCCTGAGGGAAGAATTCCATCACCTCAGGTCGACCCTGTCAGAGCTTGAGGCTTCATCCCATAGAAGGACAGAGGAGCAGCTGGAGCGTCTGACACGGACGCTCTCGACCAAGATGTAGGCAACTCGTGCGGAGGTCAGGTCATCCCGGAAGTTACTGCATGGGGACCTCCGCATGATCATAATCCAGAACCAGACCTTCCAGACCCGCCTGCTTGCAGCCATGGAGGAGCAAACTCGGGCTTTGAGTGGGCTGCCTCCCATTGTCACACCATCTTCTGAGGCAGCTCCCCCACCTCCTGAGTCAGCTGCAGGGTCTGGCCAGAGCGATAGCGACTCATCTCCCACAACAGAGTAGCCGTGTGGGCCACGAGCCTATGGGGTGTTTTTACTTCCCATGATCCACACAGGTGGATTGTGGCGTGCATCCTGTCCTCGGACCTCATAGGTGGCCCCCCCCTCCCCGCCGGCCCTTTCATGGCCATTTTTTCTTATCATATTTTTATTTTTCAAGTGTGTTGCCTTGTGTGGGTACCTGGGCATACACTGTATTGTGGCTGGGCACATGCAGGCTTGTCCTGAGTTTGGTTTCGATGCTTGGGTATCTGGCATCCACACCCCTCCTGCTTCCGTTTCCTTGGGCTTGCAAAGGGTGTGCCCAAGTGACAGCAAATTACACGGTGACATTGGACTTCCATGAGCTGTTGGGTAGTCCATAGTCAATACTGTGTAGACATTCATGGTGTACATTGTTGTTGCACCTAACTATGCATGATGGTTTGATATGTGCCTCAACTTACATATGTTACTCATGTTTTGCAGGTATTTCACACAGTTCTTCACACGGGCATACTCTCTGGAGTCAGACTACATGTCGGTAGATGTGCAGTGACACTTTTGCGTGGCGCCATCACTGTACATCTGGACGGTGAGGACATACCAGCACAATCAGGTATTGAGACTACCATTGATTATATGCATTGTGTCTTGTTTTGGTGGGCTTCAGGGTGGGTTGGTGTGTAATTTGATTGAAATGACTCTTACACAGGTGTGTAGTAGTGCCTCCGTCACGGTTAGCTGTTCAAGTGCGGCTATGTTCCATTTGGGGCACTGCTATTTGTGACACCGGTGTCATGTTGTGAGGGTCAGTTTGTTTGCTCTCACATACCATGACATGGTGTCCTCTGTGGCGGGACTGTGAAGGGATTGGATGACATGGCAATGTTGTAATGTAGCAATTCGCCTGTGCCAATGCATGCATGAATGGAGTTGTGTCTTTTCATAGTTATGCATTGCTGGTGTATGTGTAGGTAGGAGTGCACACATAGTGACACTTCCATGTTAACAATCTCAGGCTGATGTGTTTCTGACAGTTTATTGCCAAGAAATTTTGTGACATTGTCAGGTAGTGTCATCATTGATCGTCAGATGGTATGTGCCAGAGCAGTGTGCACTAGCCAGCACTGTGAATCCTAGGTGAAGAAGTTGGCCACCAGTTGCGTACGGGCTGCCTCCCCCCGTGCCCTTTCCCCTCCCATGCGCAGCGGCCGTGCATGTGGTTGTGGATGTGGGGGCACCACCATGTCCACGGGCAGGCCCCGGCGTGTTGCAACGTTGTGCAGGACACATGCTGCCACTATGATCCTGCACACTAGTGGGGGAGCATATAACATCTGCCCGCAGAACGGTCAAGGGAGCGAAAGCGTGACTTCAGCACTCCGAATGTGCGCTCCACTATGCCCCGTGTTGCAATGTGGGCTGTGTTGTACCTTACCTCGGGTGGCGTGGTGGGGTTCCGGATTGGGGTCATCATGTGGTGGCTGATAGGGTAGGCACTGTCCCCTGCGGAGGTGGTGATGGGTATCATTAGTGGTGTTGTGACATGACCCTGTATCTGACATGCATGCATGTGCAGTGGCATTCATGCTCACCAAGCAGCCATGTATCTCCATGCCGGCCAGCCTCTAGGTCCCGGCTTAGGGTAGACATTCTGTAGATGAAGCTGTCGTGGGTGGACCCGGGATAGTTGGCATATACTGATGTGATGATTCCCTTGGCATTGCATACAACTTGCACGTTGATGGAATGCCAGTGCTTGCGGTTTCTATAGATGTGCTCTGTTGCCCTGGGGGGACGTAGAGCCACATGGGTGCAGTCAATTGCACCAAGCACTTTGGGGAATTGCGCCACACCATAGAATTCCTGGATGCACGCCCGCCTTTCTGCAGGAGTCCTGGGGAGATATATGTGCCTGCGGACTGATGGCCGTGCAGTGATGATGTTCAAGACCTGGTGTAGACAGCGTGACTGCGTGGCCTGTGACACACCACCCACTATGGCACTTGTCCGCTGAAAAGATCCAGTGCCCAAGAAGTGCAGTACATTCAGGACCTTCTGCAGGGGGCTGAGTGCTTGGGAGCACAGGGTGGGTGATGTGAGGTCATCCTCCCACTCACTGACCAGGTCCAGTATGATGTGTGCTGGAAACCTGTACCTCCCATACACCTTGTCATCAGGCATCCCGAATAGGCTGGTTCTGGGTGAGAAAATTCTGGCCCTGACTCTCCTCCTCCTCCTCCTTTGGTAACCCACAGCCACTGCTGCTAGGAACGGTATGTTCATCTTTGCACTGAGCTTGTAGGATGTTTTCACGTGAATATTTAGACGTGCCGGGTCACGTACGCCTGCTTCCTGCAGGCGTACGTCTTTCCGTATTGCCTGTTGTAATTTTGCACGTGTCGTGGCCGAGCGTGTGTGACTACATGCTCGAGGTTTACCAGGTTAAATGTACGTTATTAATATTGTAATTGTAATCAGATGTAAATGGTAACCGGGCGTTTTTCACGCGCGCAGTTGAATATGCGATTACTCGCTGTGTGCCTTTGGACCAATGAAATCGGGTACGCGTGCTGACGCGCTCGCGCGGCACGTGTATTTTTTTCACGTGGGTTGGGAAACACCTGTGCGTCATAGGCGCGCTTACGCGCCTGGCCCTTTGGACCAATGAAATCGGGTACGCGTGCTGACGCGCTCGCGCGGGAGGTTTATTTTTTTCATGTGGGTTGGGAAACACCCGTGCGTCATAGGCGCGCTTACGCGCCTGGCCCTTTGGACCAATCATGCGGGTTGGGAAACGGCTGTGCGTCATAGGCGCGCTTACGCGCCTGGCCCTTTGGACCAATGAAATCGCGTACGCGTGCTGACGTGCTTACGCGGCCTTTCCTCGGATTCCACGCAGACGTGCATGATTTTCACGTGCCAATTCACTCCGTATCAAGCTGGCCACGCATTCACACACGGAAGACCACGCTCCTGCCCCTAAGTCCGGAATCCTGCCCCCCAGAGCCCCGAGCACGCTCCCATCTGCTGCTGCCTGAATGCCTGCTGCCCACGTGCCCTGCTGTTTGCTGCCTGCACATCAGCCAGGGGTGCAGTTGCTGTGACCACCCCTGCTGGAACCAAAGACTCCCGACAGCCGTACCATCGCTCCACAGCCCAGCCCCAGGACCCAGTTGGCCACCCACTCCTGCCTCTGGGGTTGCCATGTCAGGGAGCACAACATCTGGCACGACTGGCAACCCCCGGCCAGGGAGGCAGAGGGGCACCAGCTTCAGTGCCACCGAAGTTGGTGTCCTGGTGGAGCGAGTCCTGGGGCAGTATGATGCCCTCTACAGACGGATGCGCCTCGACAAGGAAGGACGGACCAGGATCTGGACGGACATTGTGACTGCCATCAACGCAGAGGGGGTGGCAGTCCGAGAATTCCATCAAGTCAAGAAGCGCTGGGAGGACTACAGGTCCAGGACCCTGAACAAGGCCCGGCGCCTCGTGAAGGCAGTGGATGCCAAGGGGCGGCGGGGCCACTTGTCGCAAGATGAACTTTGGGTCCTGGAACGCATATCCCCAGCGCTCCATGTCCAGGTCCTTGGGAGGCAGACCCGTCTGGAGTCGAGCGGTGAGTGTACATGCATACTGATTGTAAGCTGTGTGTGTGGTGGTGTGCCAGGAGTGTGCATGTTGCACATGTCTTTGTGTGGCCATGTATGAATGTGTGTGTGCAGGGCTGTGAGACAAGCACATGTGTGCCTGTGATGTGTGAGACAAGGATGGTGCATGTGTGTGTGTGTGTGCTTGCAGTGCAAATGCTTGTGTGTGGGCACATGTGTTTGACTGTGCATGTGAGTTGGCATGCTTGTGGTGTGACACATGGATGTTGATTCCATGTGCATTAGTCTGCAGCGTGTGCGTGTGTGTAGTTGTGAAGGGTGCAACAGTGTTGCTACATGGATGCAGGTGACACTGTCATGTTGGAGAGTGAATTGCAAATGTGACATGGATGTTCATCTCATGACTGACAGTTTGCGGAGTGGTACACATGCTTGGATGTGTGCTTTGCATGTGTGCATGTGTATTTGAGTCCGTGTGTATCATGTGATGTGTGGCTCACCTTTGTCTGCTCATGCTGCTGTATGTGAATGTATGTAGCGGGCTGTAGCAATATGGCTGTTTAATGACTCATGTGTGTGCGTTGAGGAGACAAGTGTGTTGGGGATTGTGATGCCAGGTCTGGAGTATGACAATGCCACTCTTGTACAACTGTTATGTGTGTGAGTCAATTGTACAGTGTCCTGATGCCTGTCTCCTGTCTCTCCCTGCCTGCAGCGTCATCTGATGTGGAGGGCGGAGAAGGTGCTGTGGAGCACAGCAGCAGGGATGCCACCGCCAGCCGGAGACGCAAGGCCCGGCTCCCCTCCCCTGTTGTCATCTCGTCGGGGAGTGAGGAGTCCGGTGCTGTGTCCCAGGTCGCAGCTGCCGAGGGGAGGTCCAGGAGGCGCAGGAGGAAGTTGGACTCCTCGGCAGCAGAAGGGGCAGCTGAGACCCCACAGGGTTCCGCGGCGGAAGATGGCAGGGAGTCATCCAGGTTGGTGGTGGGTTTGGTGGAGGAGGAGGCCGTGCAAGGGACTGAGATGGGGTCTGGAGGTGGGCATTCCACTGGTGCTAGTGGTGCAGCACAGGGGCAGGGACAGGAGGCAGCACAGGCCGCCGCGGAGGTGCCTGTGTGTAATCCTGTCCCCGGTCCTGTGTCTGCATCATCTTGCACCAGCAGGGTTGCCCACGTCCGGACCCATTCTCAGGGAGACCAGGCTGTGTTCCTCCATACACTGGGCCTTGTTCCGACCCCCTCCTCACCTGAACCCCCTATGCGCCAGTCGTCCTCCGTGCCATCTTCCTACCCACCTGTCACCTGGGTGCCCTGTGGAGCTGCCTCTGACGATGGGGCCAAGCTGGTGGAGGACACATCCCTGCCCCAGTCGGGAGTCGTGAGTCCAGCAGGGGTGGCCACCGCAACAACAGCACCCCAAACAATGGAGGATGTGCAGGCAGCAGGTGTCAGGGCACCGGCACCAGCACGTCAGCAGCAGGAGGAAGAAGGTGGGAGCCTTGATGGCTCGGGGCCATCACCATCAGAGGGGCAGGCATCAGCCGGAGGGCAGGAGGACCCTGGACGTCAAGTGTCTTCCGTGTGGCAGCGGTTGGGCCATGCCATAGATGCGGAGTGGCGGCGGGCGGAAGAGGCGCGGCTCGCTATGGTCAGGGCGGAGAACTGCATGCGGAGGGCCCTGAGGCGGGCCGAGTGCCTCGAGGCCATCCGCAGGGAGTTGGAGGTGGGTACATCGGCGTCCCTGCGGACCCTCGGGGCTGTGGAACGGGGCCCCCTCGGGACATCGAGCGGGAGTTCGATGATGCCCTGGCCCGGAACAACGATCAGTGAGCCGCAGGACTTGCCCGCCGCCTTTGTATATAGTTCTGTAGTTTAGTTGTAGTTAGGTTTCCTTTGTTTTAATGTTATTATTTGGTTGCCAAAGGACAATGCACCACATTTTTGTATATAGACAATTTCTTACTTAGTGTAAATAGTTAGGTTTCATTTATTAGGGCTCATGGACCCGGATCATCATGTTGATAGTTTGAGGGATGTTAATATGTGTTTGATTTTTTCACATGAGGCAATGTGTTTCTTCTTTCATTTGTACTTGGATTTGATTTTGGACTTTGATTTTGGACCCCTATTTTACTTAATTTTTGTTAATTTGTGTTCCTGATTTTTTTGGTTGTGCTTTTTTATTATTTAGTTTGCATTGCATGTTTATTGTTATTTTTTATTTTTACCATCCTTGTTTATTTTTAATACATTTTCATTTGATCCTTCAATGTGTTGTATCATCTCATTGCTTTCATGCATGACATGTGGGTTGTTTGGACATTCACTTGCAACATCTGTGTGTGACAGACATGTGTTCATTCATATGATTTACATTGGGTGTGTCACATGTCATTGTGTTTGATATGTGGGTGGATGGGATAGTTGTTTGGGAATTCTTGCAGGGCAGACTGTCCATTACGGTCATGATTGTGTGGGGTTGTGACCCAGGTGAAGGTGGACATGGATGGTACATGGGTGGGGGCCTTCTGGTAGGTGCCCCTGACTGCGGGGGGGGGGTGGTAGACATGGGTGGGGGCCTGCTGGAAGGTGCCCCTGACTACAGGGGGGGTGGGGGTGGTAGACATGGGTGGGGGCCTTCTGGCAGGTGCCCCTGACTGCGGGGGGGTGGTGGTGGTGGGAGGCATGAGCAGGTGTGCAGGGTAGTCCCCTGTGGTGTGGGTTGCATGCAGGGGACGTGGAGGGTGTGAATGGAACACCTGTGAGGACCCACCCAGCAGAGCCGCGTGTGAAACTTCCCGCGCACCCCTGTAAATGACGTACCCTAGTTTTTCGCGTGTAGGATTTCACGCGCACCCCTGGAATTCCCGTAGCCTAGCTTTTCGCGTGTGAAACTTCCCGCGCACCCCTGTAAAAGACGTACCCTAGTTTTTCGCGTGTAGGATTTCACGCGCACCCCTGGAATTCCCGTAGCCTAGCTTTTCGCGTGTGAAACTTCCCGCGCACCCCTGTAAATGACGTACCCTAGTTTTTCGCGTGTCTTATTTCACGCGCACCCCTGGAATTCCCGTAGCCTAGCTTTTCGCGTGTGATACTTCCCGCGCACCCCTGTAAATGACGTACCCTAGTTTTTCGCGTGTAGGATTTCACACGCACCCCTGGAATTCCCGTAGCCTAGCTTTTCGCGTGTGATACTTCCCGTGCACCCCTGTAAATGACGTACCCTAGTTTTTCGCGTGTAGGATTTCACGCGCACCCCTGGAATTCCCGTAGCCTAGCTTTTCGCGTGTGAAACTTCCCGTGCACCCCTGTAAATGACGTACCCTAGTTTTTCGCGTGTAGGATTTCACGCGCACCCCTGGAATTCCCGTAGCCTAGCTTTTCGCGTGTGAAACTTCCCGCGCACCCCTGTAAATGACGTACCCTGGCTTTTCGCGTGTGGAACTTCACACGCACCCCTGATATCGACGTGGCCAGGGCAATCGCGTGTGGGACTTCCCCGCACCCCGGGATACACGTACCCAGGGCAATCGCGCGAGTGACTTCTCGCGCAACCCGTTGTACACACACGCGCGAATTTTTGAACAGTGGGTGTCCGTGTAAATGGCGTACACCTTTGCACATCATTAGTCCTTTGGGGTCACGGTATGGCCCATTGCTGTATGTGGGTGGTATTTGTTGGCGCAGGTTTTGGCGCACTTTCGTTGAGTGCGTCGGGACGCTACCGCCTGCTTTCTTGTGGCGTACGTTTTTGGGCCTGTGCGCTGGTTTGATCGAGCGCTGTTTTGCCCTGTTCGAATCCATGAATACGTGTTGCCGGAGAGCGTGTGGGCGTTCCGCGCACTTGCCTCCTGTACTTCCCCGTGCCGCCTACATTCTTCCCCATTCCGAGTGTTGTGCCCCATTTTATTCCCCATTCCGAGTGTCCCGCCCTGTGTTCCGCCTACTTTAGAGCTGTGCGCTGCGCTCGGAGTGATAGCGCAGTGACCGTGGCGCACGCCGTTGGTTGACCTGTGCGCCGGCGTGCGCCGCGCACTTTTTCAGCGCACGTCCTATGCTTTTCTTACGCACGGACTTCCATGAATCGACGTGCGCTGGTTTCCCTGCGCTTTTCGCTATTTTTCGGCGCAGCGCACGTATAGGCCCCTCTGCGCCGGAATTTTCGGCGCACATTTATTCCATGAATCGGCCTGTTAATGTTTGGTAGCCATCACTTCTATTGGCAAACGTTCTCAGTGTTGTCGTGGATGTAATTTTCTATTGTGACCTACTATGTTAAAAACATAAATAACTACTTGTTTCATTCCCAACTATTGCTATTTTCTTCAAAATATAAGTTATTTTCTCCTTTTCATGAAAAAAAGAGAACCTTTGCGCTGTATGTTGATGTGTGTGTTGATCTTCCTGGTTTTGCATTAGGTAACATTATGACATTGGCGATGACAGGGTACGTTTGGCTACGCTACACATGAACATCATGAGAATAAGTGGAGCATAACATTTTGACTAGTGATGTCAGCTTGAGGGGTGGGTGATCTGAATTACTGCCGGTGAGAGCACTTGAATTTAGGGCAATGGGTCAACGGCTAGGTTTAGCACAAGAATCCCGTACCCAACCTGTCAGTTTCACATGTGTAAATGTGAGAAAAACTAAGGTAAAATGCGTTAGAATTATTTTTTACGATCCAGTGATGTATGCTCAAAAATACATGCCCGATCGATTGGGCCAATACAATTTCTGAGCCAACTTCCCTTTTAAAAGAAATTAGGTGGATGCTGCTTTCAGTATGCCATATACACATTTTTCCGCTGTATATACCTGTCTATACATGGATGTCAGGGATTCAGTTATGTACCTCATGGTTCAACACGACCATCTCAGCAGAAAACACTAACACCACATTTTAAGGTACACAGTTGTTAAGTATTTCAATCGGGCGATACAACCTGGTCTCAACCTAGTATGCAGCGCACACATGAAATACTTATTTCAATATTCTGAGTGATATCCCACTGTTAGGCAGAATCCTGTGCAGTGCCCTTAGGGACTACTACTCACAATTATGACCACAGGTGGCAATACAGGTTTTACCTTTGGTACAAGCCTGTACTACTAAGTTATAGTGGTAGCAGTAGCAGAGCAGCCAGGCTTATCTCAAGAGTATATGAGCAGTAGCAGAGATTACACAAAGGGACCACAATTACTGTGGCTCAAGCAAACACTGACTCAAGGTTTCAGGTAAAAAATATAAGTACATTTATTTTTAAACCATCAGTTATAAATACAACACTCCTATTAAACTTTAAACAAAACCACACGGTAAATATACTACAACTAACCAATTCACTTTGTACAGTATGTCTCAAGGTAAGTAACCTGTGTTTGAATGAACCGGTGTTATGAACAAAACACGATACCGCGGATACGGTTGCGATCACTTTTTTGACAGTTCGGTCTACTCAATAAACGCGTATCGGTGACATGAAATGCTACCGGGGCAAAACACACACTTAGAACCTGAGATACCCAGAGGGAGTTGGAGGCAAAAATCACAGGCAATATTTAGGTTAGGCAGACAGCATCGAGAAACACTCAGAAACAGGAGTTCAAAAGTCAAAGGGTCGGAGCCAGGGTTAAGTGACATCGGAGACCTGTTGCCGAAGATCACACCGTGAGCACCGTTCACGATTCAGCGTAGCCCAAAAGTACTTTGATATTGTCAATGTTCGGAAGCAAAAGTTATAAGAAGGAGGGCAGACAAGGGCGAGCCTTGAGGATGAAGAAAAAGGGGTTCACCCAGTTTCCTCGAGTAGAGCACAGTACCTTATTCCAATGATGCAGCTGGTGCCCTGGCAGTTGTTCCTGTTGGTTTCCCGCAGACCCACGATTCCTGGAGCTTCGTTGTGAAGGAGGACGTCTGAAGGGGTTCTGCACCACACAGGGATGAAGCCGGCAGCAGCAACAACGAATAAAAGGTGCGGGCCTTAAAAACAGGAGAGACTCGGCAGGTGGCTATCCGGACCACTACAACAGTGTGCAGCGATTTTGACCACGGCGGAGATCTCTGGCTGAAGAAGATGAGCTGGTTATCCCCACCAGGCTCAAGGGAAGAAGACTCCGGACTGGATCTCCTCTTAGTCGTTGAAGGGTAGATAGCTCAGGACTGCAGCAGGGCTTCACCGGGATGGGGTAGTTGCAGCAGCCATCGTTCTCTCCGCTTCTCTTCAGTTCCTTGTAGTTCCAGAGGCGACTCTGACTTCTAGCCCAAGAGACCTGCCTTATATGTGCAAAACCCCCATTCACACAGCCTGGCTGTCAATCACGCAGCAGGGGGTTGTCCAGCCGGGACAACCACCTCAGCCAATCATGGCAAAGTGCAACTTGGGTTTCCTAGGATACCCTGTGCAGGGGGTGACTACGCCCCTCCCTCACATTCAGCCCACCTAGACACCCAGGCTCCTTGTGGAGGGCTTCTCTGCAGAAGCCTGCCAAAAGACAGTGAACAAAGAAGGCGAACTTAGTTTGCAGCGCAAAGTAAAACACAAGAAGGACTTTAACAAAAAGAAATGGCGAATAAACCCAACCGGAGCCAAAAGAAAGACGATTTGGTCAAGCAGGTTTATGTTCGAGGCTAATATAATAGCCAAGAACAGTACGACGTTTATCTAATATAATCACGGTAGAAATGTCAGGGTAGATACCACTGCCACCAGCCAAGTCTAAATGTTAAAAGAGCGAAACAATGCTCAGGGAGGTACAGACAGACAAGGGGTACAGATTAGCCCTTTCCAGTACTCCATGTAAGATGGGGTGTACTGGGTCTGTGGTAAAAATGACTATGTAAAGTAAATGGCAACTTTGCCTTTCTCTGGGGGACAGTAGTCAGCCCCAGCAAAATGGAGTCAGAGGGAAGTCTTAAAGACAACCCTGGGTTACTACACTGAGGGTGCGGTGTAACCCATACAAGAACAGGGGCACCTGGAGTGGTGTGCTCCAGTGCCCAAGATCACACAATGAGTAAAAACACATAGGCCAAAACACATGTAAGAGTGGAAAAAGGATGTACACTCTTACCAGGTGGAAAAAATAAACTCCAGAAATCCAGCAAAGCTGCTGGGGGACTCACTACGTGAGGGAAATTAGCCCTAGAAGGAGAATTCTCCCTAACAACCACTCATATCACACCCCATCTCAAAATACCCCCAGGTCACAATGGATCAGGAATCAGGCTAGTTGGTAAAGGTAATATGTATTTATTTATTTAAAATTCCAATCAAAACATATACTTTTAATAGGAAGCAGCAATCACCAATGTGGTGACAATTACAGATAGGTAGGTATGTAAGGCACTTAAATTCACCTTTAGCAACACAGAATATAAAACACAGAGTAAAAAACAGTTTTGGCTTGTTTGAAAAGATAGCACTTAGGTTAGGATTTCCCCCTGCAATATTCCTCAACCCACCAATAAGACATTTTAAACA
This sequence comes from Ambystoma mexicanum, assembly GCF_040938575.1. Lineage (NCBI taxonomy): Eukaryota > Metazoa > Chordata > Amphibia > Caudata > Ambystomatidae > Ambystoma > Ambystoma mexicanum. Next base: position 839,028,126 of record NC_090923.1, read on the forward strand.
GATGTAAGGAAGCAGCAGGTATTCAGGAATAAAGAACAGTAACAGCTATGGCTATGTCCTTCAATATAGCTACCCCAGTTCCTGTTCTATGGTCCTACCATTTTATAGTCCCTTTCTCCACTGGTGTAAAAATCCCTCCCACTCTGCCTAGGAAGCCTGCCATTCTTAAACGCAATTGGACTAAGGTTAATAAACCAGAACTTACTTGCTCACTACACAATCAGTGTAAGAGCAATGAAACTTGTACCTTATCAACAATGGAAGTAGCCTTCCTAACTACTGCGAACACCCTGCCCCCGATTAAAATATATTTAAACAGTGCAACCATCCCCCTGAACCATGGTTTACCCAAGCTCTAAAAGAAAGCAAGCTCCGTTGCATGCAAGCTGAAAGGAAATGACGCCAAAACTACTTGCCTGAATGCGAGTTACTCTATCATAATATGAGTGCAATATATCATAGTGACATAACAAATGCCAAACGTAGTATTTTGGTCAGTCGATTGAGAAGGCCATAAACAAACCCAAGGCCCTTTTCAATCTTATTCAATCTTTGTCAACCCCAAAAACTGGACACAACGCAGCTCCCCCCTCCCAGGAGCTTTGCAACGCAATCTCCACTTTCTTTGTGGAAAAATTACTACCATCCGCAATACCATTAAAACCGTCTTCCAGTTAATCACAAAGGTCACTGTGGCGATCACCCCTCCCTCTATGACAGGTTCCTGGTGCACTTTCCCTCACTTCTCTAACGCGGATGTGTTATCCGCTATCCTTAAACTAAAGTCTGGTTCGCTGGATGATGCCATACCTCTTGCCCTTTTGCAAGAGTCTTCACCAGACATAATTAACTCCATTACATCTGCCGTCAACATCTCTTTCACGACAGGGGTGATACGAGGCTGTCTTAAGCATGCTTTGGTCATTTCTTTGCTAAAAAAGCCCTCACTCGACCCTGAGGTGCTGGCCAACTACCGTTCGATCTCTCTCCTCTCTGATGAAAGTTCTGGAGGCGTTGGTGTCTCCCCTTCTCTGTGCCTTCTTGGAGTCCTCCCATGCTCTTGATCCTTTCAATCTGGCTTTCCGCCTGGCAGAGGCACCGAGTCAGTACTCAGCTCTGTCATGGACGACCTTCAGTGCCTGGCCGATCAGGGCGGTGTCAGGGCAGTCCTGTTATTAGATCTTTCGTCTGCCTTCGACACCGTTGATCATGCTCTTCTTATCTCCCGGCTCTTTGAGGCCGGGATTGATGGCCAAGTGCTTAAATGGTTTAGTGGGTTCCTGGCAGATCGTTCACAATCTGTGTCCCTCCTCCCCTTCCGCTCTGTCCCAGTTCATCTATCTTGTGGCGTACCTCAGGTGTCAGCTCTGTCCCCTATCCTATTTAATATCTATATACGATATCTCCTGTTCCTCATCGCCTCTCATGGGTTCCACTTTTACTCCTACGCAGATGACACCCAGATTCTGGTCTGCCTTGACCTAACCAAAACCGAAACAGCATCTCGCCTTAGGCGCTGCCTTGAGGATTTAGGCATTTGAATGTCACAAAACTGGTTGAAACTAAATGCCAGTAAGACCGAGGTTCTCGTGGTAGGCACGCCCAATCCTCACTCCTTCTGGACCACTGATTTTTGGCCCCTCTCTCTAGGTCCTCTTCCTGTACCGGTGTCATTAGTACGCAATCTTGGCGTGCGGGTCTCAGCCGATCTGACTATGGACGAACAGGTCAGCGTGATATGTAAATCCAGCCATTTTAAGCTTAGGATCCTTCGTAAGTTCCTTCTGTCCATCCTGGTCATCAACGGGGCTCCCGTGGTCGCAGCTCTGGTGATGAGTGTACTGGATTCCTGCAACTCGCTCTACTTAGTGCAACCAGCCCACCTGATTGGACGGCTTCATCTTCTGCAGAATGCTGCGGCTCATGCCATTCTCCACCCGCCTTTTGGTGTTCACATGACCCCTCTGTTGCGCCAGCTGCACTGGCTGCAAGTCGCCCAGCGAATCCTGTTTAAATCAATGTGCATGCTGCAAACAGCCTTCTATGGTGCCGGAGCTGAATACTTGCAGGCCAAATTCATTCGCTATCTACCCACTCGTGCCTTCACTCTCAAGGCTCCTGCCGACTGTCAGTACCTCGCTTTAGATCGGTTTGCAAAGTTGGCCGTGCATTCTCGGTAGCAGCGGCTAAGGAATGGAATAATCTGCCTCTATCCCTGCGCGAGACCATTGACCATCTCACCTTTCGGCGCAACTTGAAAACATGACTGTTTTTATCCATGCTCCTGGCCTTTAGCTGGCTTTTCTGCTCCTCTTCTCTCCCAATGCCATTATACCTACGGGTGGGCGTGCACTTTATAAAATTCAATAACATAACATAACATTACAGAATTTAAATACCACCTTCCCTCCCCAAACAAGAGAGAAAAACGGGTTTGCAATCTTACACTTTTTAAACTCACATTCGAAAATGGCTGTGTAAAACAATGAATGTGTGCAAAAGTTCTTAAATCAATACAAATTTCTATGGGAGCAACACTGGAAAGATGCTAACTATCATGAGCTATGGTTTAAGCAAAAGGAAACACTTTTGATCTTAATGGAAGTTTGGATATAATTGAAATTGAAAATCACACGTGTAAAACTTTTCAGAAACGCGGATTCCCACCTAAAATTAACCAAACTGTTTTTAAGAAAAATTGTTTTTTAGGTTGGGATGTAGCTATGGGTCTTAGGTATACTCCAGAGTTGAAATTAAGTCTCTAGCTATTAAATTGAGTAAGATATGCAGGGTTGAATGAGAAGCGTTTTAGAAAAATAATGGCGCGAAAAAGAAAACAGAAATAAACTTTTACAAGGATAGTTTATTCTACACTAGGGCATTCAGGAAGGGTTAGCAGATTGAAACACAGTACCCTCTAGAGTTGATCCGCGGTACCAACCCCATCACCTCCGTGTCCGCCCTGGCTGACTCAGTCCGATTACCCGAGGGAGGATTTAAGGGTTTGGGATTTCACAAGGCACAATTATTTAAATTAGTTTAGCACTAGCACAAAGAATCAAGGCAAGGTTTCAAGAATGGTTCTGACAATGTTACAAGTTCTTAAGGTAAGGATAGGATGATTTAGAGATTGGGATGGAACAAAACAAGGCAAGGTATGCTATGATTCTTCTATGCTTCCTATTAATACTTACAGTCCACTGTAATTTAAGATTTTGGACCGTCAATGGTTCTGGTCATCACACGGATCAGTCTAAACAAGGAAATCAGGGCACATCTGGCGGGATCGGGGTCAACTGTGCTGTTCTGGTCACCTGGACTGGCACCTCGGACTGGAGACTGCACTGGACTGCACTGGTTACTGGAGACTGGAGATCAGTGGGATGGCGAGTTTGCTGCAGGCAAGCCTTAGTAGTAGCAAGCCAGACTGGATCAAAAATGCTTCCCTTGGATTTTTGGGATTGCTTCAGAATTTGGACCTATCTGAAAAAGGAGTTCAGCAATGCTGAGGCCTTAGCTTGGTAAGTAAAATCAGGAATCAGGAACAAAGATGGAGATTTCAAGAACAGGGCACCACGCAGAAATCAGGATGAAGTCAGGAATCAGTTTGTCTGTGTGCTGTGAGGTTCCCTTATTTATCATGCCAAATGACATCACTAAATTATATGACAGGGGCAAGTGTACTGTCCACACATCTACTGCTAGGATTGGGCAAAAACATAATCTCTGCCTTGCTTTTCGCTGATTGGATGACAGAAAGGGATGTCATGCTTTATGAGATGATCTGGAAACCTCCCATAGCTATTTTGACCAAAATCTAACTTTCCCACAAATACATATGTATGTAGTTATGAACTCTAAAAAAATAAGATACACATGTTACATATGTCGTGGGTCACATTTCAATCCAAGTCCCAAATCTGTGAGACCTGGTTTAGGCTTTAGTGACATTTTAGCAATTTTACCCATGAAAGATTTGGCCTAAAATTTCCCCATTTTGTACATAGATGTGCAATTACCCCTCGCATATGTGTACAAAATGTCATGTGCGCAATTTCCATACTTTCCCCACAAACGGTTATTCTTCACAACTTCTGTTCCTTATGTAGTGCAGGGTTCAATCACGTCTTCAAAGAAAGAGCATATAATTCAGTTAAAGCTATCAACTTTCAGATTTCTCCTCATTCTTGTGGCAAAGTTACATGTCTTCAAAATTCATTGAATTACAAATAGGCTTTTTAACCACCAAATGTCACTTGTCAGTCTTTTTTTCTTTTCTTTCAACTGGCAGCAGCTGTCAAATTCCTTTGAACAGGATGGGGTCTCCCTCTGTTAATTGAAGATTCCTGCCCCTCCCACTTGAAGGGTGAGTGTCTTATCCTGCTACTGTCTTGGCCTGGGGCAAAGACGAGTGTCTAATGAAGCCCCCATGCTCGCAATTAGCATTTCTTGTTATAGCAGTGGAGGTGTCATCCTTTCTCAGGGTCAGCATTGCCAGAGCAAGTTTTTTTATATAGTTTATTTAACTCAGACTGAATTTAGCTTTGAGTTTCACCTTTTAAATCTTTCCTTTAAACATATAAAATTAAAACAGTTTGTAAGTGTGTCATTACCATTACAAATCCTTTTACAATTTGTCACGATCCTCAGACCTGATTCCCACTGGCAAGCCCATTGGCCAGGTAGAATCAGGGCTCGGATCACTAATAAGGCCTGGCATCCACTTCTCAGGCTCATCAGTAAGGAAAGACATCTGCTTGAGGAACTACTTTATTTAGGCTTTCAGCCAACATGGAGGCATCCACATAGCTTGATTCCTAGAACCAAGCTATGCGGTCTAGTGTTTTGAGTGTGGTGGCCTAGGACTACTTTACCTGGACTACTTTACAGTGGCTATTTAAACCACACCCCAACAAGACAACACACTTCGCGTTACTTTGCTTCTAGCAACGTGACGCTCACCGTGTCCAACTTTCTCGCGAGCCTGGTGAATTCCGGACCTGCAGAAAAACCAAGTACATCGTTAGCAGCAGAATCTTACCTGCATTCATCATCCTTCACTGCTCGCAGCTCCTGGGCAGCTCTGTTGGTGGAGTTCACCGCCCGGATCGAAGGACCTGAGAAAAGGAGAAAGACATCATTAAAGGAGGTAGTGGAGACATTACAATCACAAAGCGCTTAAAGACTTACCTGGTTGGTTGCTTTTCGGCCGGCATAGCTCCGGAACTCCATCTGCGCTGGGAACTCACCGTGACCTACGAGAAGAGAAAAGCACAGGTCAGTGAGGACAAGACATCGCTGCGCTATGCAAAGCCCCTCCTTACCGCATCCTAGCGATATAGCGCGCCATCATCTCCCGGTGAGAACCAGCATATCCAGTTCTCCAAGCAGACACTCTGCGCTCCTAGGGAGATAAAAAAAGAGACATTTAGAACAGAGAAAAGGCATGCAATAATTACGACGCCATCAATCGCAATAAGACCTACCTGAAAGACACTAAACGGGCAGCAGTCAGTGAAGTAACTGGACCGCCCATGCCCACAAAAGACAACGCGCCCCTGCCCAGAGAGCAGGACGGAGAGCCCACTTATTCCGACAACCAGGTGAGAAGAGAACCTGGAGGGGCTGGAAACACAAGGTAGGTGGGGGAAAACTTACCTTGGTAGCCCAGTCCTAATATAGTCTTCATTTCCAGGTGGAATCCCATCGACACCGAGACCACACCAGGGAATCATTGGGAAGGGCACCAACAACCAACTGGCTGGGTGGCGTCCCCTTGGATACCAGGTGAGCGCAACAGAACGCGAAGCCTCACATAAATAATCCACCTGGGCGCCATGGAAACATCAGAAATCCCCCAATTGGCTCAATTGTTGGGGGACCTTCGTGCTGAGGTTCATTCAGCCCGACAAGAGACTAATGCCGGCCGGAGAGACCTAATAGTGACCAAGGAGCGCACCAACGAAATCAGCAGACAATTCTTGCAATCGCAGGCAGGGCAGACTCCTCTGCCTGCAGGAAATCCACCGATGCAAAATCCTATCTCACCATCTTATACCCCCACACAAGTACAGATCACGCTACCTGGAACAGTTCCCCTGGCACCACCAGAAAGGTTTTCGGGCGAGCCACGGAAGTATGCAGCATTCATAAATCAGTGTCGCCTTCACTTCCTTTGTCACCCTAGGGCATTTCCAAATGACCAAGCTTGGGTAGCTTTCATCCTATCATACTTGAGTGGAAGTGCAGCGGATTGTCGGTGCCATTGGTAACCCATAATGTTACATTGTTAGAGGACTATGGGGGGGTTCCAGAGAGAAATGGAAAAACTGTTTGCTCGCCATACCCAGGAACAAGCAGTGGATAACAAACTTTTATTCCCTCCGGCAGGGGAACCAATACTTGTTAACATACATTGTGACTTTCAATAGACTGGTTTCTGAAGCCCGGTGAAGGCCAGAAAACAAAAGAACCACGTTATTCCATCAAGGCTTATGAGGCAAATTAAAGGATGTCTTGGCCCAGGTAGTTTATCCCACCTGTTCGTGCAGCTAGACCATCGGTTGCAGGAACGAAAAGCAGACCGGTCCAAAGCAGACTCTCGAGTAGTTTATGTTCGGCCTCAAGACAATGCGCCACGGGGGCCAGACAATGCGTAGAACCCATGCAGATCGGAGGGATACAACCTCCATTAACAAAACAAGAGCGGGATAAAAGAAGACAACAGCAACTTTGTTTGTATTGTGGAAAACCAGGACATTTCCTGAAAGACTGCCCAATAAAAACCCCAAGAAAGACAGTCGTGGGCCACAGAAAAGGATGACATTAAGGAATCGGAAAACTGCCAAGCTCGGCAACCGTAGAGGTCAGTTTGTCGAGTGATGAGAAAGATCCACTGACCTCACACTTTGCGATACCTGTGATCTTAATAAATCACCAACAATCGTCAAAGATGCATGCCGTGGAAGCGTATATCCACAGCGGAGCAGTTAGGAACTATATAGATCAAGAGTTGGCAGCAGAGATGGGACTCCCTTTGTGTTCTAAGTCTACCAGGGACAAGGTAACTACCGTGGATGGGACAGAAATCGCCTTCGGACCAGTAACCCAGTGCACAGCAGTAGTAACCTTGCTGTGCCAGGATGGACATCGGGAGTGTATTTCGTTCGATCTTATAAAGGCACCTCAGTTCCGGTTGATACTAGGGATGCCATGGTTGGTTGCTCACAACCCTTTGATAGACTGGCGGGCACGAAAATTAACCTTCTCCAGCAACTGCTCCCTAACTTGCTACTCTCCTCACCCGGAACCCGACTCCTGTGTCTCCAAGACTTCCAATACTAGAGCCTCTACTCTGGGAGTAACTAATACTTTACCAGATGAATATCCTGACTTTCAGGACGTATTCCAAAAAGACCAGGCTAACACATTGCCACCGCATAGGCATTATGATTGTCAAATTGACTTTATTCCTGGGGCACAAATCCCTGTGGCAGGATGTATGCTCTTACCGAACCAGAAAACCTTCACCTGAAATCCTATTTGGACCAGTACCTTGCAAACAGATTTATCCACCCATCTAAGTCCCCAGCAGCCAGTCCTTTTTTCTTCATACCGAAAAAGGAAGGGAATTTAAGGACCTGTATTGATTACCGCGCAATAAACCAGATAATCGTGAAGAACCGCTACACCTTGCCTCTTATCCCGGAAATGCTAGACCAAGTCAAAGATGCCCAGATCTATAACAAATTAGACCTTCGGGGAGCATACCACCTGGTCCGGGTCAGAAGCGGAGATGAGTGGAAAACCGCTTTCCATACCAAATATGGCTTGTTTGAATATCAAGTCATGCCTTTTGGCTTACGTAACGCTCCCGCAGCATTTCAATATTTCATGAATTATGTTTTGAGAGAACTGATTGACGTTTGCGCCTTAGTGTACTTTGATGACATCTTGGTCTACTCAGCCTCAAAACAAGATCATATCAGGCATGTTCATTCAGTCCTCACCACGCTCCGCCAACATCGTTGTTATGCGAAGCTGGAGAAATGTTTTTTTCACGTCACCGAAGTAGAATTCCTTGGTTTCATCCTTTCGCCGAAAGGCATCAGAATGGACGTACATAAGGTTGACGCTATTCTAAAATGGCCATCACCAACATCTCTGAAGGGGATACAGAGCATGCTAGGCTTTGCAAACTTTTACCGCCGGTTTATCCCAGACTTCTCTCAGGTTGTGCACCCGATCACAGTACTGCTACGAAAAAGCAATAAAAAGTTTGCTTGGACTGAGGAAGCAGAAAGAGCCTTTCAGGAACTGAAACAAAGGTTCACCTCCACTCCAATCCTGCGGCACCCGCGTCCAGACCTCCCTTATGTCATAGAAACTGATGCTTCCAGTATGGCAATGGGAGTGGTCTTTTCACAGAAGGACCCAGAATCTGGCCAGCTGCATCCTGTTGCCTTCTGGTCAAAACAATTCTCACCCCCGGAAATTAATTACGCTATCATAAACAAAGAACTCCTAGTCATCAAGTCCGCTTTCAAGGCGTGGTGACACTATCTTCTGGGAGCTAGACACACCATTACAGTGATCACAGACCACCGGAACCTGCAATATCTAAAAACAGCCAAGGCCCAGTCTTCACGCCAGTTACGGTGGGCCCTCTTCTTCGCCGAATATGACTACGTGATCACCTTTCAACCAGGGGTCAAAATGGGAAAGCTGACGCCTTATCTCGAATGGGCATCGATGAAACAGTGTATACAACTCCAGATCCGGTACCCATCATACCTGAAGACACACTCTTGGGTATCACAACAGCGTTATCACAATCCGAATTATGAAACAAAGTTTGACAGTCAATGAACCCGGATGCTTTCCTCGCATGGCAAACTCAAGGAGAACAATATTGCATCAATGATCAGTTACCCTATTTTAGGGACCGGCTATATGTACCCGAGAAGGAGTTACAACAGCATATCATTTCAGGTTATCATGACTCTCTGATCGAAGGACACCCTGGAATCGCTAAAATTTTAGCCAAGGTAAAAAATAACTTTTCGTGGCCTACCTGGAGTAAGGACATTATCCAGTATGTTCAGTCCTGCGCCGTCTGTGCACAAAATAAATCAAAGAAACAGAACCATTGGGTCTCCTACAACCACTGGACATCCCTCCCGCTCCATGGCACACTCTTTCCCTCGACTTTATCACTGATCTGCCACCGAGTCAAGGCTTTAACACCTTTCTTGTAATCTTGGATTTGTTCTCAAAGATGGCACATTTTATTCCTCTCAAGGGCCTCCCGGACTCATCCACCATAGCAGAAGTATTTCTGGAAAACAAAAACAATGTCAAGCTGCATGGCTTTCCATCAGTTCTGGTCTCCGATTGAGGCTGCCAATTTGTATCCAATTTTTGGAGAAAATGTTGCGCAATGGCACAGATCAACGTCCGGCTATCCACCAGTCATCACCCCCAGACAGACGGCCAAACCGAGAGGACCAACCTGACCCTCGAGCAGTATTTAAGGTGCATGCTGCACCATGAATTGAGAGATTGGAAGGACTTACTGTGGATAGCCGAGTACGCATATAACAACACTGTACATTCTAGCACGGGCCAAACACCTTTTTACACATTGTATGGCAGACATCCACTTACATCAGAACTTGACCTTCCTGCCAGCTTGGAAATGCCTGCAGTAAAGACTCTTCATACAACCATCACTCAGGTGTTCAGAAAGCGGAAGGAACATCTTATTCATGCTAAAGAAAAAACAAAAGCAATTCGCCGACCAGCATCGGCAAAAGGCCCCAGACTATCAAGTAGGAGACCAGGTTTGGTTATCCGCCAAATACGTACCCATCAAAGGGACCCGGACCTTCCATCCTCGATATTTGGGACCCGATACCATCAAGGCAATTATCAACCCAGCAGCCGTCAAATTGGACTTACCACCTAATCTACAAATCCATCCGGTATTCCATGTGTCACTCTTAAAACCAATGCAACCCGGTACACGAATCAAGACACCACCTCAACCTATACTAATAGATGGGGAACCAGAATTCGAAGTCAAGGGCGTCTGGACTCTAAGTACTTTAGAGCCAAGTTGTACTATCTCGTCGACTGGAAGGGGTTTGGGCATCAAGATAGATCCTGGGAACCCAGTGAGAACATCCATGCACCACGTCTGATCAAGAAGTTTCATCAGAACTTCCCAACTAAACCTGGACCAGGCAGGAGACACACCTTGGGAGTGGCCTTGGTGGGGAGTGCTGTCACAACCCTCAGCCCTGATCCCCACTGGCAAGCCCATTGGCCAGGTAGAATCAGGGCTTGGATCACTAATAAGGCCTGGCATCCACTTCTCAGGCCCTCTTGGGGCCAGTCGTGGCACCTTTAGCGCAAGGCTCATCAGTAAGGAAAGACATCGGCTTGAGGAACTACTTTATTTAGGCTTTCAGCCAACATGGAGGCATCCACATAGCTTGATTCCTAGAACCAAGCTATGCTGTCTAGTGTTTTGGGTGTGGTGGCCTAGGGACTACTTTACCTGGACTACTTTACAGTGGCTATTTAAACCACACCTGAACAAGACAACATGCTTCGCGTTACTTTGCTTCTAGCAACGTGACGCTCACCGTGTCCAGCTTTCTCACGAGCCTGGTGAATTCCGTACCTGCAGAAAGACCAAGAACATCATTAGCAGCAGAATCTTACCTGCATTCATCATCCTTCACTGCTCGCAGCTCCTGGGCAGCTCTGTTGGTTGAGTTCACCGCCCGGATCGAAGGACCTGAGAAAAGGAGAAAGACATCATTAAAGGAGGTAGTGGAGACATTACAACCACAAAGCGCTTAAAGACTTACCTGGGTGGTTGCTTTTCGGCTGGCACAGCTCCGGAACTCCATCTTCGCTGGGGACTCACCGCGACCTACGAAAAGAGAAAAGCACAGGTCAGTGAGGACAAGACATCGCTGCGCTGCGCAAAGCGTCTCCTTACCGCATCATAGCGCTATAGTGCGCCATCATCTCCTGGTGAGAACCAGCATATCCATTTATCCAAGCAGACACTCCGCACTCCTAGGGAGATAAAAAAAAGAGACTTTTAGAACAGAGAAAAGGCATGCAAGAATTACGATGCCATCAATCGCAATAAGACCTACCTGAAAGACACTACAAGGGCAGCAGACAGTGAAGTAACTGGACCACCTGCGCCCACAAAAGACAACGCGCCCCTGCCCAGAGAGCAGGACGGAGAGCCCACCGATTCCGACAACCAGGTGAGAAGAGAACCTGGAGGGGCTGGAAACACAATGGAGGCGGGGGAAAATGTACCTTGCTAGCCCAGTCCTAATATAATCTTCATTTCCAGGCTGAATCCCATCGACACCGAGACCACACCAGGGAATCATTGGGAAGGGCACCAACGACCAACTGGCTGGGTGGCGTCCCCGTGGATACCAGGTGAGCGTAACACAATTCTAAGTAATCAAGCCTTGACACAATAATGTACTTTTAAAATAGGGGATTTTGGGCCTCATTACGACCCTGGCGGTAAGGGGTTTACGCCAGCGTTAGCTGCGCCGACCCCTTACCGCCAATTACGAGGTCCCTTAGCGCCATGGAGGTTTTAACACCCGCTTTTAGCGGGTGTTAAAATCCATGGCGCTAAGGGACCATGGAGTTAATTACGCCACCGTAATTTACGGTGGCGTAATTAACGCCTTCCCCACTCCCATTATGCCCTATGGGGCAAAAATGGGAATGGGGAAGGGTAAATGGGGATTGGGGACTTACCGCCCCGCCAAGGTCGGAATGGGGCGGTAAGTCCGCCAACCACCATGGCGTAAACGTAGTTTACGCCATGGTGGTAAAGTCACGGCCCAGGCGGTAACTTACCGCCTGGGTCGTAATGAGGCCCTTTGTCTTCATTCAGGAAAAAGCACATTTAACTTATTTCTTTTCCATTCGGTTTTCCTCTGGAGCAAATACCCATTTTAGTCAACTCTAGTCCTTCCCTTGAGTGCTGGAATGGTCTTCAGCATGGATACATGTATCATTACTTTGTTTGGAGTCTCTCTCTCTGCACAGCTGATTCTGATACTTGTTGCAAAGTTTTAGCCACGTTTCCCGTGGAAAAATGAAAACACAGTCCCTGGTTCGCTTTTACAAAGATACTGTTGCCAGGAGCTGTCATTCAATGAGGCCTGGTTCCTCTGAGCCACAATGGGTGATCCTGAGCATTGCAGGGCCCTTTTGATCATCATGGTTTATTAGAAATGAATGGATTTGGCGCAAAACAGCACTTTGAAGGTTGAAAAATGACATTTAAAAGAGGCATTTTGGGTTTTTCAGCACACTAATGCTGCTTCTTTCCTTGGCTCCATGTTGAATGTGGCAGAGCCCACTGGTATGCTCCTGCAGTGAGGACTCTGTTTTCACCCCACCTGAACTGTGTGTGGCAAGGTGTGCAGCCAATGTCTGGCATGCATAGGAGTCAGCGTGGTCATTTTGGGCTGTTTCTTTCACCATTGCAGTAAAGTGATGTAGTGAGGCACATTGGAGTGGGTCAAAATATCCCACACAGTGCTTAATGAAATTGAGGCTGATCAGAAAACCCGACTTTCATGCAGAAGCAATTCACTAGAGCTCCAAAAATTATGAGAAAACTCTGGTTGTTTCCCCTAGCGGAGGTGAATCTGTTACAAACTCACTATGTAACACTGCAGACATGTTTCATTCTGATTCACCACTGACTTGTGAGGTTCCCTAAGGATTCAATTGTCTTCCAGGAACGTCAATAGTTACATGATTTCTGTTTGTACGAAAATGCATAAAATGGCCAGTGCCTAATACATATTTATCTTCGATTTCCAGCTTTGACTGTATGTTTGTCCAAACTGGTCTTAACCTGTACATATTGGAGGAAGGCAGCTATAGAAACGGATAGCGGGGGCTGGCTAGATACTACATGATGTGTAAATATCAGAGGCGTGCTATACAATTGGCAGGTAATATTGCATAAAACACATAAACATTGGGTGCACATACTCATAAAATGAATTCTATGCATAGTTCAGTTACCACACATCCCTGTTTGGTATTCTAAATAATTTTTTGAAGTCAACAATATTTTTGTTATCTTGACATACTGATTCTTCTGAGGGATGACATAACACTGTGTAGTACATATTAAACTTCTACGTACCTTTGCCGTCCACCATCTGTTAAAGGACAATGTATCTGCATTGATTCAGATTATCGTATGTGTTATTAAACATCCTTACTCTTATTTTCACTTGCAATAAACCCATTCTTCTACATTTCGGTCCGCATTTCACTCTAGTACTATGCATTGTACCACATAAACATGTTTTTGTCTCTGATTTTGCCACAGTCCTCAGTATCAGTCATACATTAGATGAAGGCTAGATTTGTGTACATTCTTATATTCAATATTATCATTGTAACATATCATTTAAATAGCAGCTATTATGCATAAGGATTGCGCTCATTTAGTAGCCAAGAAGTGGATTTGATATACACCATTTTAATTATATTAAGCAACAAAACACCCGGATTTGAAGTTGTGGTAGTTTGGTGGGCTTAACACCGAAATGTACACAGCAGGCCTAATGAGCAACAAAAGAGTGCCTTCACACCAGTTAACACACCCCAGGCTTGCAGAGAAGCAATTAGACCACCGATGCTGGTTGCCCATTGTGACTGATATGGAGGAGACAAACCTGAAGGGGGCTGTGCAGTGGTCAGCATTACAGACATGCATATCCAATCAAAAGGGTGTGAAACGAATGCAAGCATACAATTATAAGCAAGGATGGTCATGCCTGGATTGTGGGAAGGGTTGTGCTAGAATGCTGTAGGAGGACTATGGAGGAGGGAACATATGGTTGTTGGAGAATAGGGTGGGCAGAATTCATAAAATGCCTGCGGATGGGCCCAGCACAGCAGGAAAGAAGGCCCTTACTACACTGAACAGGAGTGACCAATGGGATAAGGATTTTAGGAGGTTTAACATTAAGATTTGGGTATCCACCAGAGTGCTACCCAGACGTGAACAAACCTGCATGTCACACAGAGCAAGACGTTTGCCTAGTAGATACTGGTACTAACAGATGACAGTGGGGGAATGTAATCCCTAGTCCTTAATCTTTTGTTTGTGGAGGACACTGAGTGGCCGGAATATAAGGAATAGCGTAAGTCACCAAATAGATAAACAAAGCACACTTAAGGGAGTGCTGTTGTTATGTTTCTTCTGAAAAAAGCTTCAAGGTTCTGATACTGGGGGCAGCAGTCAGTTTGTGTCGGAATCATTTATTTCATTATTGTACCATGTACCGCTTCACCACAGATGCTGAAGGTTACAGCAGAGATGGGGTGTATAGAGAATAAGAGCAACATTGTGAAGTGGGAGAATGGAAGAACAGGCTCCCGCCCTTCCCCTCTCGCGCTTGGCCTAGAGGATCACGGCCTAGACACCCGCCACGAGAGGAGTTTGCCTATCTACCAGACGACCAAATACCCTGGTACAGGAACATACAGATGTGCCCACCTACCTGCCCAGCAGCCCGCCCTGCCCATGCCGACAACTGCGGCATGGATCAACTCGACTAGACATACACGTCGTTAGAGATGCCATGACGACCTAGCCAACGGTCAGCACACCTGTGCAAACATGCACACCAATCCACACGAAGAACATACTCAGTGCTATGACGTAGGCGACAGACATACCCACGGACGTGCATCTTTATTATTTTCCACATAGGCCTCAAAATGCAGAAACGCAAGACGCATAATGAACTTATCTAAAAAGGCTTGCTCACGCTTCTTCTAAGAACCATGTACCATAATGAAGAATATAACGGAGACACGATACTGGGGATAGAGCAATATGATACCGTAACCTAAAGCGCTCTGCATCAAACGGTTCCACCTATGCACCATGCCCAAGTAGGCCGCAAGCAAAAGCTTCCATGAACATTGAATGAGCAAGAGCTCGGTTGCTGACCCTGCAGAATGAGCCCGGCGAAAGCACACCGCCAAGGGCACGATGTTGCAATCTCGCACGCCGCAAGCCGACGCCAAGGTCGCACCTGCAAGATAAACCAGGCACACAGTGGGAAAAACAATATTAATTGCGCTGAATTTTGCCTCAAACACGGTCCCACCTCACCTGACAAAGCCAAACCTGACAGGATGCCAAGCCCAGGAGGAAGGAGACGCCTGAATCCCACGTTTCAAGACACAGGCAGATACAATTAAAAGACTCATTGGACATCTGCAGCAGTGGGAGTAATCGACCTCCCAACATATGAATAAATCCTCACATTGTTTACACCTACCCATAGTAAAACATTGTTGCAAATGACAGGTGCACCGCGAGCTGGGAACAGCGATAGTCCCAGGCTGGGAGGCTCGCGAGCGGACCAATCAGAACATGGGGCTCTTATCGCTGACGCCATTAACATTGACCAATCCTCAGAGGTCTTCATGTAACAATTTTCATGTATTAAATTGAAGGGACAGCCCAAGTATATCACCTGACTAACCCTCAACCACTAACACCGTTCTCTATATGTATGCTATACTAACCCTACCACTCGAGTAACCAATCCAGAGTGGAAATAGGTTTTTTGCTAAACTTTCTAAGGTGACGCAAGTAGCGCGTCATACTAAGGTAAAAAGGGCCTGCGAGCCCCACGATTGTGTGTGTGTCAGGACGGACGCGTACGATCCTTGACCCATCCCTATCGTTTTGTCTAATAAACAGCAGAGTCACCTTGCTTCTTGCGTGTGTCTCATACTCTATCTCTTTTGGGATATACGGGAGGAGTTGGGGCCTCCCTGCCCGGAGGTCTACGGACGGCCCGGCCGACCCCGGCAGAATTTCCCCCCGACAAGTTGGAGGCACTGCTGAGATCTGTTTAAGATCTGCTTTTTTTATTTTTATTTTTCCAGGTACTCCCGTTGCGAGGAGGCCCGGCGGCGCGGCCCCCTCTGCCGTTGCCCCCTTCTGAGGACTACAGGACCATCGCGGAACTGCGAGAAGACCGGACAGCGCAATCCAGATATTGGCCTTCGGGAGCCGGTTGAGAAGTATCCCGCCCGCGGTTGGCGAGTGACGAGGGGAGGTGACGAGCCGCTTGGAGGGGTGCACGCAGTCGAGCGGCCCCGCATCAAGAGAACTTGGTGAGCATGCCACGCACAACAAGCAATGTGAAATTGTGAGGGAGGGGGGAGGAATTAAATACGGGAGGTGGGAGGTGTTGCACAGGTGCGCGGCGAAGGTTTGACAATTTAGTGTTGGCAATGAAATGAATGGTAGCCGAACGAGTGCGAGAGCAGTCGGCTACATTACGCGAGAGAGGTGGGTGGAGCACGAAAACATCACGTGCTGCCGCTCGTAGACACTGATTGGCCTAGGTCGCGACTACGTGTAAGGGTGTGTGTGTGTGGTTTCCTACGATTTGGCATTTATTGATCAATGAGTAGATGAGGATCCCTATTGTTCGAGCAAGAAACTCGATAGGTAGATGACGTTTCCCTGTAGGCGGTAGCTAGTTAGTTGCCCAATACGGAAGATAATTGGCTGGTTAAGCCCTCATGTCGAGGGGCGTATCACACGCGAGGCGACGCAGTGTGCGCAGTCCGATTATATTATTGATTACCTTGTTCCAGGAGTGACAGGAAGACAGCTGTGAGGTTAACTGGGGTAGATTGCAAGTGTATTTTGGACTTAAAGAATATATGAAGAACTTACCAGTAGTTCGAAGAGATCGGTGACGTCACCAGTAGGGCTTTCATAGGATATCCCGAGCACAAGGCATCTTTCTTTCTGAGAGTGGTGGGGAAGAGAACTGTGGTAAGGGAGTGGAAACGGAGATAAACGGTAATGAGTTGATCGGGGAAAGGCGAAACGGGGGACGTGGCTGCGCACGGAGAACGCCGGCCACGGCAAGTGTAGAAGAAGGAGGAGGAGCAAATGAAAATAGGACGACTGTATAAGAATGTCACAAGGGGTACGCAGCCGCAGGGGGCTACGTGCGCCTCGGCCGCAGGGGGCCGTAAGGGTGTTGTGTAAAGGAAGAAAGAAAGAAGAAAATATACAAATTTAAATACTATATTTTAATAATTTTCCTTAGCGGACTATAGCAAGTCCCCAAATTTACGGGGCCAGGTAAAGGTATAAGGCTGTGTATTGTAAGTGTTAGTAAGATAATAGCTACCAAATAGGGGAAGGATAACAAGTGAAGCGCTACTATGTCATACGGGACAGGATCGGGAGGGTGGGGGAACACCCTCACTACCCCACTACAACACATATGTACAACACTGTCACCCCATAGGGAGAAACTGATCAAGTATAGCATAGAATGGACACAGGGGACGGACAACAAAATGATAACACCATGGCCGCCTAATGGTAGCTTCGATCCATATACCCCACATTCACTATTAAACCATCTGCATAATACATACAAAGTGAAGAAGTTGACACACCACGTGGAGGTGTTTAACTTATGGAGGATGTTCCAAGGGTCCCGACCAGGACCAAATGGAATGTTCACTGTGGGGGAAATACCGGAAGAAAAAGAGATTAAGGAGGAAGGAGAGAATGGGAAAAAGGGGAGTGAAGACCCAAAGAACACGGGGAACGGACAAGAGGGAGGAGAAAAGAATAATAACTCAAAAGAAAATGAAATAAAAAAGGAACAGAGCAACGATATACCCCTAGCAAAGGTAGTGAAAACAGAGGGAGGGGGGTTGTACCCTTTAAGAGAATTAGGAGAAATAGAAAGAGGACAGTTAAGGGCGGCTGAGGGGTACTCGAACCCGGCATACAGCCCGCCACCATATGTGGCTCATAGGAAGATGCCAGCAGGGGAGGGGAGGACTGGAGAAGAACAAACTGTGGAAATAGGACATGATGAGTGGGTAGCTGCGCAGATACTATTAAAATTACGAGGTTCATTAACAGGAGAAGAGAAGGAGGTAGTAAGGAAAATAGACGAGGATAATACCAGGGAGAGTGGAATGAGAGGGGAAGAGCTGTTACGACAAAAGGAAGAGATTTTGGAGGAAAGACTAGCAGAGTTAAGGGATGAGCAGAATGAACTGATCAAACAGCTCGAGAGGGAGGAAAGAGAGAGAGCGAGGGAAAGGAAAGAAGGTAAGAATGAATTGGAAAAAATAAGGGAACGAACTGAGGAGCAAAGGAGAGAAGCTGAAAGGGTAAAGCAGCAGCAGAAAGGGTATCAAGAGCAGTGCTACGAGAGAGGAAAAGGGAAGAAGAAGAGAAAGAAAAAGAAATGGCAATGTGGAAGAAGAGATTACTATCAGAAACGACTAAGAAATACGAAGAAGGGAGGGTGATAGAGAGTATATTAGAAAGGGAGAGGGTGAGATGGGAAAGGAAGAAAGAGGATGAAAGGATATTGGAAAAGGTGAGTAGTGAAGTAATGGAGGAATTAAAAAGGAAAGGGGAGGAAATTGGTAGAGAGATGGAGGAGAGAAATGAAGGGGAAAGAGAAGATAGGAGAAGGGAGAGTGAAGTAAGGGGGTATGTATATAGAGACACAGAAGTAGCAACAACATCAGCGCAAAGGGGAGCAGTTGGTAAAGGAGAAAGGGGAGAACCGGACCTAATAGACTTAAAAACAGTAACAATCAAGGGGAAAAAGACAGAGTGGGGGCTGCTGTTTACGAATGACTTTTGTAGTGAGGAAGAAGAAGGAATGGAGAAGGAAGGAAGAAACAGTGAAAGGGAAAGCCTAGATAAACTATACACCACCCGGACCAATACAGACCCACCATGGATCTGTAGGAGAAAGGATGAACTGGAGAGAAGTGAGGAGGAAGAGCAAGGAATAGCGGAAAGACAGACACATGAAGCCACACCGTCACCATCACACCCTCTCCCATCCCACCCTACATGCTCAACCACCTCACGCTCATTACGTACAATCAAACTCGCGCCCTTCACAAACGAACTGACACCCTATGCAGGTAGGCTTAGAGACCTCCCTAGACGCAGGCAGGAAGGACGAATACACACGCCAACATTAAATACAGGAAATGATGGAAGAAGGGGAAAAGATGGGGAAGAAAGAGTTACGAGCAGGGGAAATACGGACGAAATTGACGATGTAGGAGAGAGGGAAGAAGAGGAGGGGTGTGAGGACTCGATTTTATGGAACCCAAGGGGTAAAACGAGACACAACTTAATGCCACTTCTGGAGAGGGGAGGGGTTAGACCACAGTACGTCCCTTGGAAGCATACAGACAAAGAAAATATAAAGTGCAGGCTCCCATCATTAAGTGGAGGTGCGGGTAAATGGATATATGAAATGGAAAAACACACCGCAGGACAGAAACTGGCAGTGGGAGATGTAAAGGGCCTTCTAATATCGATATTAGGGGATGCAGCGGATGACATTTGGAAGAGAGCGGGATTCACTGGGGTAACAATAGCAAACACATCGCACGATGGGGCACCATTCGCAAACTGCAGAAATGCACTATGGCAGGCACTGAGGGTACAGTACCCAGACACATCAGACATAGGAGCAATTACCTCACGCAAGATGCGTGAGAACGAAGATCCTGTTGATTATATCCAGGAAATCCAAGAGAAGTGGCGCATGGAAACTAGAGAACAATGGGACAAAACACCAGCAATATTTTATCATATACTAGTACAAGGGCTCCCAGAAGGAGTTCAGAAACAACTGAAGAAAGTAGTGGAAATGGAAGCAAAAGCATGGCCAGAAATACAACTGACAATAGTGCATCATTGCAGGACATGGCAAGGAAAAATGAAACAAAAGGAAGAGGACAGGAAAACGGAAGAGGCTAAACTAGTACAGAAAAAACTTACTAAATACACAATGGAAGGGGCACTAATAACTACACCTACAACAATGACCCAAAGCCCCACACAAGTAGTGGCTGCACAAGATCCCTCCCAAATACCACCCTCACAGACTATAACACAACAGGTGCCGCCACTCCTACCATACACAACCAACATGGGAGGAGGATACTCAATGCCAGGAGCTGGGTATTATAATTACAACAGGGGAAGAGGAGGAATTATGAGAGGGAGAGGATACGGATATAACACACAACAGCAGGTGGGAGGACTTAGAAATTCCTATCCCACCGGGCAACCAGTATACCAGGACAACACAGGAAGCTTTCCATGGCAGAGTAGGGAACCACCGGTGTGTTGGAGTTGTGGATTAGTAGGGCACATGTCACGCACGTGTAGAGTAAGACCAGGAACACCATCATGGAGCGAACAGGGACAACCAAGGCCCACACAGGAACAGCAGGGCATACAGCAACAGCAGACGTTGCAACAGGGAAATGAACAGCAACAACTAACAACACAACAACAGCCACAGACATATTCACTGCCACAACAACAGGTAGCGATAACACAACAACCCCAAGCACAACAAACACAACTGGGTAGGGGGACGGTCCTGGGACACAACCCTTACACAGGAAATGGTCAATCGTTGTACCCTCAATAGGACAGCCCACAGACGGCCTTGGTGTGTCCCATCCTGTCAGTAACACCTAATAGTGCGGAGGAACCACGCATAGAGGTAACGATAGGTGACAAAAATGTATCATTCCTTGTTGACACCGGAGCGACCCGGTCTTGCATAAGGGAAGGTAAATTTAAAATGTCAGGCGAAGCCATGAACACCCAAGGATTCTCTGGGGCTAGAGGGTTGGTTCCCTTTACTGATAACATTCCCTTATCTATAGGAGATTATGACATGTCAGTCCCACTTTTATATTACAGTGCCTCACCAGTAAATATACTGGGGAGAGACATCATGAACAGGTTGAATATGACAATCTCCTTTACGGAGGACGGCATAATTTGCTCTACTCCAGGAATTAACATGGTCACAGCACGACAGATTATGCAAGCATACTGCGGACAGACAGCGATTAGGGCTGAGCCAGTATATGGCGAACTATTCCAGTACGGGACAGACATGGCATTTGCATGGATGCCAGGGATAGAGGGAAAGATCTGGAGGAGGCCAGCAGCCTATTTGTTCAGACCAGAAACACCAGTCAATGAACCAGAAGGAAAGGTGGTTCCAGTGGACATTGAGAGCATTATAGCAACAGCTGATTACATTGCGGTACATGCCCAAGACAGAGAAGGAAGAGCATGGGGGGCAGTGATAGCACTAGCAAAAGGATGTAGACTCACCCAGGTGTCAGATGAGGAGCTGTTCTCAGAAGAAAAGGAGGAAGGTGAAATGGTGTTTATGATGAGTGTGGAAATATGGCTAAGAGTGGCGTACAAACAAGTGGCACAGAAAATTGCAATGGCACTTGAGGCACCCACATCCACCCCAGTTCCCTTCTTTGAGGAGGATATGACAAAAGTACCTACATCATTATGGACTACTAGCCCCTATGACGTGGGGTGCATAAAAAAGTATAGGGGGAGTAAGGATAAAATTTAAAAAAGGTGCAATACTCCCCAGAGTGAAACAGTACCCACTATCAAAAGAGGCAGATGAGGGCATATATGAAACCATAACGGCCCTTATAGATAATGGCATATTGGTCCCCTCAGAATCACCATGTAACACGGCTGTATACCCAGTGCGCAAGGCTAGAGGGGGGTCTTGGCGCTTCATACAGGATCTCAGGCCCTTGAGCAACATAGTAGAAGCAGAATACCCCATAGCCGCAAACCCGGCCACAATATTGTGTGGCATTCCAGCAGAAGCATCACGATTTACAGTGATCGACCTTAAAAATGCTTTTTTCTCAATACCATTGCACCCAGACTCACAAGATCTGACAAGCTTCACTTACAGAAACACAAAGTGGAAACACACCAGATTGCCACAAGGGTACTGCGAATCACCCTCAATCTTCAACAGAGTAATACAGATGGATTTGGGTAACATTGAAGTGGAAAGCACAGTGTTGCAGTATGTCGACGACATAATAATTTGCAGTACAAATGAAAGAACATGCAGAGAGGACTCATTAAAGATGCTGACAATATTGGCTGAAAAAGGTTACAAGGTAGACATGGAAAAGTTACAGTACTGTCAAGAACAGGTACTTTACATTGGTCAGCTCATATCCCAACATGGAAGAAAGATTGCACCACAAAGAGCACAGGCCATTTCAAAAACGCCAGTGCCACAAACAGTGAGGGAACTGCAGCAGTTCCTGGGTCTGTGCAACTACTGTAGAGCATGGGTATTTGATTACAGCTCATACATAGGACCCCTGCTTGAGGCGTTAAAGGAAGCTAATAAAGGGGAGAAAAAGCTGGGGTGGACAATGGAAATGAAAGAGGCTTTTGATGAACTGAAAGATGCGATATCAACTGCTCCGGTACTGGCAACCCCAGACTATGAGCGACAATTCTTTATATTTTCACATTGCGACTCAGCAGTAATGAAAGCAGTGTTGGCTCAAAAAACAAGCATGGGCTACAAACCAGTAGCATTTTACAGCGGCCACTTAGATCCTGTGATGTTAGGTCATTTCCCTTGCGAACAAGGTCTCGCCACAGCTGCTTTTGCGGTAGAGAAAGCATCAGCAATCACCATGGGGTGCCCAACTACACTGTTTGTGGAATATGCACTATTTGCAATATTGAATAAACCTAAGTCCACCCTAACCACGCAAAGGGCATCAGGTTATGAGATCATCTTATCCAGAGCTGAACTATCAATTGTTAGATGTAGCACGGTCAACCCTGCAAGTTTCTAGCAGAAGTAATTGAGGAAGGAGATTATGCACACGATTGTACGCAAATAACTGAAATGTACTCATGTACTAGAAAGATTGAAGAGAACGCACTAGAGGGAGGTGAGCTCCGGTTCATTGATGGGTCATCAACTATCGACCAAAGGGATAATATAAGGAGGACTGGGGCAGCAGTGGTAAAAATGATGGAGGTACCGGTGTGTGTGGCAATGAAATGTGTACAACTACCACAGCATTATTCCGCTCAAGCAGCAGAATTAATTGCACTAATCTTGGCGTTGAAGGAAAGCTTTGACAAACGAGTGACCATATATTCCGACAGCGCATATGTTACGTCCACTGTCCACTCAGGGATGTCGAAATGGAGAAGAAGAGAGTTTAGGAGAGCTGATGGCACTCCAGTGCAACATGCCCTCCTATTGGCTGAACTAATTGAAGCAATAAATGACCCCCAAGAATTAGCTTTGGTCAAATGCACCGCACACACCAATGGTGAAGACCACATTTCAAAAGGGAACGCAGCAGCAGACGCACATGCGAAGTATGCTGCATATTTTGGTGAGATATGGAACCCCCCAGAGTAAAAGAGAGGGAGAGGGAGGGGAATGGCTAAGGAGATGTTGATAAGAGAAGGGTAAACCCATCTCCCAGCCACACAGATAATGGAGCTACAAGCGGCTGCACCAATGGCAGAAAAAGAAATATGGGTAAAAAGAGGATGCACAATGTCACCAACTGACGCACTATGGTGCCAGGGTGACACTGGAAAGATTGTAATACCACTGGCACTATTGAACAGCGCCCTGAGCCAACTACACCACCCAGCCCACACAGGCAAGGAAGTAATTGCAGCACGAATTAGGGAAGACTGGTTCTGCCCCGAGTTAAATTCTCATGTGTCAAATTTTATCAGCAATTGTCTCACATGTCAACAGTTTACGGCCGGTCACACTCTGAAGGTGATAAGAGGTACTATACCCCAGCCAGAGGGACCCTTCCGACATCTCCATATTGACTATGTTGATATGATCAACGTATGTCAAGGAAATAGGTATATGATTGTAGTAGTATGCCCATTCTCGAGGTGGATTGAAGCAGGGCCCTGTTCACACCCAGATGCATTCAGAGCAGCTAAATTCCTAGTGAGGGAGGTCTTCCCCAGGTGGGGAGTGTGCGAGGTACTACGGTCAGATAATGGCCCACATTTCGCAAACGAAATGTTCCAGCACATCACATCCTTATTGAACATCAAGCATAAATTTGCATGTGCATACCACCCACAGGCCAACGGTATATGTGAACGCCTGAATGGCCTATTAAAGGAGGCAATTGCAAAAATACAGCAAACAACAAAGAAGAGTTGGTTGTATTGCCTTCCACTAGCCCTATTTGAGCTAAGGAATAGACCAGGTTCCGACCACCACCTCACCCCTCACGAGGTGGTTACCGGACGTCAAATGTGCCTTCCCCTAACGCCAACATCAAGAGCATTTACCGACCACGAGAGTACTGCAAATGTCCTTGGTGATGAAATGTACCAATATGTGTCTTCTTTGATTACTAGAGTAGTGTTTGTGTCTCAACAGCTCGAGCGCACGCGGGGCGGGTCTAACAGCAATCAACAAGAAGACGCGGATAAAGAATTGGAAAAGGAAAGACTGTGCAAAGTTGCTAAAGGTGACCACGTACTACTTCGCAATTTCAACAGAAAGTGGAACAGCCCACGCTTCACTGGCCCCCATCTGGTAGAGGAGGTATCAACGAGAGCAGTAAAGCTACAGGACAAACGTGCCTGGAACCACCTACACGACGTAAAGATCTACAAACTCCAGACCCGCCCCAGCACCACCGACAGGGCCACTGGAAGAACAACAACAGCGTCACCAACGGAGGAAGAGACTTCTACCACAATTAACGGCCTAAGAGTCCCCATACCCTGCCACCCCTCAGATTCCCCAGAGACAACTACTAGAAAAGAAAGGGGTGATCCCCATACCGCCCACCCCATGGTTACACGATTAAAGAGTAAAGAGACTTCCGCCAGTTGAGCCCCAAACCCTCTGCCCATTGACCCCCTACCCACTGTAGTAATAACTGAACTGAAGGACATTGTCTTGCACATATACACATGTAAACACCTGAAGGTTCTCTTTCTTTTCTCTCGCACATGCAGGTACAGCGTATTATTGTACTACTAAGAAAGTAGATAACTAACCAATTGACTGCCCAGGAGTAGATGGTACCCTCAGACGATAATTACCTGGAAGAATTGTCACACCAATTTGTATATGAAATAAAAAGGCCAACGTACCTGAAAAGAAGGAGGGTACGTGTCTACTACACAGCATTCCTCTTGGCCATAGAACATTCAATGCCCCACCTCCAACCATACTTGCCTGCCCTAAGAGATAGATTGCTTAGATTGGCGTGGGAACAGCTCTTCGCCTGGGCACTGAATGACTACTTGATAGGGAGAGCTTAAAAACAACAACTAACACTAATAACAAGCATATTAAGAATTTTCAGGCGGGCAACTGTAACGTCGCAAGAATAAGCTGCCGGACTGCAGCAAGGTAAGAGCAAAATGCCGGTGAAATTAGCATCTGTAATAAAATTGATAGGGATTTTAATGGCCACCGGGTTCTTGGCTGCCTCTGTATGGCAGTACAGCTATGCTATCAATATTATTGCTGTACCCAAACCTAATACACCCCCACCCCCAGCTGCAACAGGTGTTACGTCAGGTGGTACTAGTAAAATCCCACACAAGGAAAATAGAGTTAAACACAGCACATACTCAGATAATAAAGGTATTGATAACTACATACAAGATTCAGCACACATCTCAAACAACATATGATACCAACACATGACCCACATAGGTAAGCAGACAACAGAAGACAGCTGCTACGTTTGCTCATTAATCCCATACGCCATGAGCGCTTCTCGAACATTTGTTGCCACGGAGATAGATGAAAAAATAGCACGATGTATAATATACCTGGCACTGTTCCAGACGAAAGGAAGATTTCAAGGGACAGTGGTGCAACTGGTGTGGAAAACACGAGATACATATCCATATGAAAACAACTTCCTCAAGACTTATTTGAGTTACCACAAGAGCAGTTTACATGCTGAAGGATTCAGATACATAACAAGTGGTCCTGAAAAGGGAGAAACAAAGAAAGTAACACTACAGTACCTACCATGTGATTGGTACGCCACTGAAGTCCCTGGTAAAAACGGATGTTGGGAAAGACCACTGGTGATAATAACAGGGAAGGTGTACATGAACAACAAATGGGACATAGGAGTGGTTGGCAGCAACATGGTAACAAGAGAAAATATTTCAACTATTGATGGACACAACCATAGATGTTGGATGACTTGGGTCAAGTACGTACCCATGCTCACGTGGATGGAGAAGGATGAAGACCCAATAACAATACTGCCGCTAACTGCGCCTAAGGTATGCTACCAACATAAAGGGGAGGTGGACGTAGGATACAACACCAACTGTGAAAGCGTGATGGAGTTACCTGAGGGGGCGAGCAGGAACAGCAGTAGTAATGGACCATTACTGGGCCTGTGGAAAAAAGGCATACCACACACTGCCCCCTCTGTGGAATGGTATATGCACAATGGTGCACGTTAATGTACCATCACTAGTGGTACCCCAGAAACATGTCAATGTGGCGAACTTCCCCAAAATGGATGAAGGGAACAAGAGAAAGAAGAGATCTGTACAACCTCAGAAGGGGCCAGAGAGCAAAACCGACGGCAATAATACTGTCCTGAATAGAAAGAAAAGACAAGGAGAACCTCTGACAGGAAATTACCTATGGGGAAGGTCGGAAACAGCACTCACTTCAATTCCACCAGACCACAGACTATTCAGCAGAGCAGCAATGTTCTTCTCCTCGATAATACATCCAGGACTACAGGCTTACGCAAACGCAAAATGGCTCCAGATAACTCGATGGGAACTAATGATGACTATTAATTCTATGGTAAATGGATTCAACGCAATAAAAGAGGAACTGCGAGCTGTGAGGATGGTAGCACTTCAGAACAGATATGTACTGGACCTCCTCACAGCAATGGAAGGAGGAGTTTGCGCTAAGATAGGACAATCATGCTGCACATTCATCCCTGCCAACGATGCTGACAATGGTACACTGACAGAAGCAGTTTTACAATTGGCCCAGATGCACTCAAAAATGATGGATGAAAGTAAAGGTGTGAAAAAGGATGAGAGCTGGTTTTCAATATTATGGTCATGGATGCCATCTTGGCTGTCAGATGGACTGAAGATTATAGTTGGATGTACTATTTTGGCTGGAGCTACACTGATCATAATAAGATTTTGGAAGGCCCGGAAGGCACGCACCACAGACGAGATGATCGAAATGGTTGGTATGCACCTCTTGATGCCAACAGATGACGGCCAACACACAGGCACAATCATAAAAGAGAGAGAGAAGTTGCGCAACCAGATCATCACCAACCACCTGGACCCACCATCTGTGAAGCTCGAAAACCCAAGAAACCCAAGTAGCTACATAGGGAAATGGGTATACTGCACTCCTGGAGGAACCTGTGCATATATGTATTGGTCATTTGAAGACCATGTTAACCACTATGGACAATTGGGAGGAATAACTAAAATATGGAGAGTAAGAGGAGATAAAGAAAAGGATATGTTAGTGGTCGACAAGTCGACCAGAGGGGGGACTGAAGTGGCAGAATGGAAGAACAGGCTCCCGCCCTTCCCCTCTCGCGCTTGGCCTAGAGGATCACGGCCTAGACACCCGCCACGAGAGGAGTTTGCCTATCTACCAGACGACCAATTACCCTGGTACAGGAACATACGGATGGGCCCACCTACCTGCCCAGCAGCCTGCCCTGCCCATGCCGACACCTGCGGCATGGATCAACTCGACTAGACATACACGTCGTTAGAGATGCCATGACGACCTAGCCAACGGTCAGCACACCTGTGCAAACATGCACACCAATCCACACGAAGAACATACTCAGTGCTATGACGTAGGCGACAGACATACCCACGGACGTGCATCTTTATTATTTTCCACATAGGCTCTCAAAATGCAGAAACGCAAGACGCATAATGAACTTATCTAAAAAGGCTTGCTCACGCTTCTTCTAAGAACCATGTACCATAATGAAGAATATAACGGAGACACGATACTGGGGATAGAGCAATATGATACCGTAACCTAAAGCGCTCTGCATCAAACGGTTCCACCTATGCACCAGGCCCAAGTAGGCCGCAAGCAAAAGCTTCCATGAACATTGAATGAGCAAGAGCTCGGTTGCTGACCCTGCAGAATGAGCCCGGCGAAAGCACACCGCCAAGGGCACGATGTTGCAATCTCGCACGCCGCAAGCCGATGCCAAGGTCGCACCTGCAAGATAAACCAGGCACACAGTGGGAAAAACAATATTAATTGTGCTGAATTTTGCCTCAAACACGGTCCCACCTCAAGTGACAAAGCCAAACCTGACAGGATGCCAAGCCCAGGAGGAAGGAGACGCCTGAATCCCACGTTTCAAGACACAGGCAGATACAATTAAAAGACTCATTGGACATCTGCAGCAGTGGGAGTAGTCGAACTCCCAACATATGAATAAATCCTCACATTGTTTACACCTACCCATAGTAAAACATTGTTGCAAATGACAGGTGAACAGCGATAGTCCCAGGCTGGGAGGCTCGCGAGCAGACCAATCAGAACATGGGGCTCTTATCACTGACGCCATTAACATTGACCAATCCTCAGAGGTCTTCATGTAACAATTTTCATGTATCAAATTGAAGGGACAGCCCAAGTATATCACCTGACTAACCCTCAACCACTAACACCGTTCTCTATATGTATGCTATACTAACCCTACCACTCGAGTAACCAATCCAGAGTGGAAATAGGTTTTTTGCTAAACTTTCTAAGGTGACGCAAGTAGCGCGTCATACTAAGGTAAAAAGGGCCTGCGAGCCCCACGATTGTGTGTGTGTCAGGACGGACGCGTACGATCCTTGACCCATCCCTGCCGTTTTGTCTAATAAACAGCAGAGTCACCTTGCTTCTTGCGTGTGTCTCATACTCTATCTCTTTTGGGATATACGGGAGGAGTTGGGGCCTCCCTGCCCGGAGGTCTACGGACGGCCCGGCCGACCCCGGCAGAATTTCCCCCCAACAAGTGACATAATAATTGGACTATGGATACTGAGCCCCAAGGGGGGATTAGTGCTGCTGCTTTTGTGATGCGCAGGTGCGGAAGATGTATGCAACTGCATTTGAGAGGACGTAGCAGAGGTTTGTAAAACCCATTACTTGTTTCTGTGCCCTCTGTACTGGAGTCATAATGTTCATATATGTATAGGAATTTCGCTTAGTCGAGTAGGTCATTGTCTGATTGGTATTTCGAGAGATTTGCAGGGATCCTGTCCAGGACTGGAGGCTCCAGAAAATACGGAAATGTGCCCATTCTCAAGGCTTTGAGGTGCATGCAACTGGAAAGCAACATACAAGACCATTGGATCTGGTGAGGTTGGTGAAGGAAGGTTCTGGTGTACTATAGAGTAAAGAATGTGGATGCAGACAATCTCAGCTCACTACATCCTCCCACACATGAGTGGTTACTGAGTATTACAGTGTCTTAGTGGATGCCTACAGGAAGAATTTTCAAATACCAAAGTTTCAGCTCATTAGTGAATATCTTCTGCATTAATTAGCCAGGGAGGCTTTATATGCATTTCTTCATCGTCCAAGGATCCACAAAAGAATCTGAAGTTTAGTCAAAACTGCAGAGCAAATCTAATAGGATCAGTGTAGACCTACCATTGACAAAGTCCCTATGTGACCTTAGTGGTGGGTGCTGGGCTCATCAAGGACGCACGGTACTGCCACAAGCCATGTCATGCTGGGTCTGGGGGGCCTCTTTAAGTAAACCGCATGGCTCCACTGAGGTAACTGAATGTTGCACCCTAAAGTCATGCAGGTCCCCACAGAATGCATCCCGTAATCCCAATAGGCCAAAGAGAACTTGGGAAAACACAGCAGCACATTTGCAGCACTGCAGGGAGAGTGCAAAGTCATTGCAGAACTGTAATAGGCGTATACTCCAGAACTTATGTGAGACTGATTCAACAAGTAGAAAAATGTAGAGTACTGCACCACAAGTCAATCTTTTCACACACACTTGTTATGTGAAGACACAAGATGATTGACGGCCTGGATGAAACACTCTGGCTGCAGCATCCACGGGCGTTGAACCAATGCACTACAAACCAAATAAATGCCACCTAGAAACCAGGAGTAGTGAACTTCACAATTGCTAGCATAATTAATCAATAAGCTGGAAACCTCCCCAAGGGTTGGCTGGGGTGTGTCAATCAGAGAGAGACCTTCCCAGGCACAGGGAACCATACCAAGCTCCTAATGCCAAACCTGCACACTTGAACCTAATAGGCATAAACACCTCCCTGTGGATTCAGAAAAGATCTATTAAAAAGGAAGTTGGATACACAGAGTGGGGTGGAAGTTTGGGGATGGTTCATTTAGAGATATTGGAGAGGAGAACAGAAGGAACAGCAGCGTGAGTAACAAAGCAAGGGAGAGAAGAACGCATGAGACTGGAGGAGAACTTCGGTGGCTGGGGAGAGAAGACAGGGGGCTGAAAGAGCGACCCAGGAGTCTGGAGAGAGAAGGACACAGGAGGCTGGAAGAGAGACTGGTCAGACTAGAGGTGGAAAGGAGGTGGCACCTGTTACAAGGGCACCAGAGGAGAATGTAAAGAATAATGAGGAGGATTTACCTGATGCAGTGATGCAAGAGGAAAATGTAACGACTAGTGAGGAAGAGCAGTCATTGGATGTAGAGTCACCTAAGGAGGAAGGGGTAATTAAAGAGGATGATTTCCAGCGAAAAGAGATGGAGGTAACAATCACCGGGAGTTGGAGAAAGGAGTAGGAGGGTGGTAAGCGAGGAGAGTCAGAGAGGAGAAATACTAAGAGTTGACAAAGCAGGAGATGGAGAAAAGGAATCACAAAGGCTGGAGAGAGAAGGCGGTTAGAAGAAATAAAGAAAGAGAGGAGGCAGACCAGGTGGCAATTAGAGGGACAAGAGAAGGAAGAAGGGAGTGAGAGGAAAGGGGAGGAGGAGGCTGTTAGTAGTGGAAAGGATGAGGATAGACCAGGCCCTGACATAGATAAGGCGGTGATATGGAGAGAGGCAGGTCCTGAGTCAGAAATTGGGAGCCTGTAGAAGACAGAGGAAAGAACATGTAGTGAAGAATAGAGGAGGAGAAGCGCTACGAGAGAAGTATGGGAAGACTATAGAAGCAGAACCCCTAGGTACAAGCTTACAGTGAGATGCCAAGCAGGGTGCAGGGATCACGATGGCGAACTACAGAACCAAGACTGAGAGAAGTCATAGTAAGAAGTCTGTGGATGTCCTACAATACCCTCCTGTTTTTTGAAGGCTCAAGGCCATGGATTTAGATTGGCTCCAACATAATGTTTGAAAGACAACCAGCCAACCAACTCACCTTCACACCTGAGACCCGGGAGCAGGACTCCCTATCATACTCTACTTACATAAGAAAACTGACAAGAAAACTGCAAATGTCAGAGACTGTGATTTTGAAAGACGGGGACAAGGGCACAGGAAACGGTGAGAACCATGAGAGACAGTTCCTTTTGATATTTTATATTTTG
Organism: Ambystoma mexicanum; assembly: GCF_040938575.1. Classification (NCBI taxonomy): domain Eukaryota; kingdom Metazoa; phylum Chordata; class Amphibia; order Caudata; family Ambystomatidae; genus Ambystoma; species Ambystoma mexicanum. Next base: position 839,059,669 of record NC_090923.1, read on the forward strand.
TGTTCTGGCCAACTGATACCAAGACCTTCCTTCTGTTTTGTTGTGTTATGCTGCTTGGAGAGACTAGAATTTCGGCATTTTCCTTGAATACTCTGAACATCCCAGGGAGACACTGACCCTTGCGTTTATCAAAATAACTGACCACATCCTGGTGAATAATTATCCTGACCCCCCCCCAACTATGTTATGTTATGTACATTGTTGACACTGAGGGGATTGATTTGGTTTGCCCATGTAAGAACCCCAATAAAGAGGTGTTGGGAACCATATTTCATGCTTCTGCCTTATGTTTGATGCTTGCACACTTTTTCTCTTTCCCTGGTCCGAAACAAGATCCACAGCATCCTTTTGAATCCTCATCTTCATTCGTAGATAGAGCATAGCACGCATCTTCACTTTCGTCCACTGATGAACAACTTGGTTCCTGAAGAATACACTTTCCATCAGGCCAATTTCTGTTCTCTCGCACAAGAGAAGAGTCAGCCACTTTGAGATTCAAGGCCATCCCTCAGGTTTTGTTTTGATGATCTTTTTCACATATGGCAAGAATCAACTAGTTTGCCATTTTTCTGCTCAGATTACAAGACCATACCAGTTTCTGGATCTTCTCTTACCATTCACTTAAAAATTGATTTGTCATAAATGGTTATTTTAATGACATACTCTTTCGTTTCTATATGTTGGTGCGTCCATACTTTCTCCTTCTGGGAATGAAAAGGGTTCTCCATGTACTTCCTTTGCTCCAATCTATTTACTCATAATTGTTTTTCTTTTCACAGTGATCATTAGATTACACACTTTCTTATTAATGTAGATGTTCAGCTGGCTCCCCACATGTCTTCCTCAATAATGCTGAAACGAGAGTAGCCCAGCTCAAGGATAGACACTAGCTGTTTCAGTTGTCTCTCTCCTTTGCATGGTAGGCATAGCTCTCTACCCTGACCTCGATGGTTGGCTGCTTCAGGCTCCCTCTCAATCATAATGCCATTGTCTCTGCAAAAGAGTGTGAGATGTTATGCAGCACCATTGATTCATGATCAATTTTATTAAATCTTCCCCGATAGTGACCCATAATTTGAAGTTTGATGAAGTCAGTTTAGAACAAATATGCAAATAACCTTTCTTCTGACTCTCAGAACAGACAACATTTTGCTCCAACTGAGAAATCCACTTTCTGAGAGACAGCATCAGTGAGGTATTGGTTATACCTCTGATGAGATATGTCGGCAACTACTTCTGCAGTCCTCTTGGGCAAGGACCCATTTAAAATCTCTTCTGCTGTTTATCTTGGCCTGGAGCCCCTCAACATTAATGGAGTACTACTCCAGACTCCAGACATGAGTGGGTACCCGGAAGCAAACCCTCATAACCTGCTGAGAAAAGTTCCTCTGTATCCAAATGTTTCACTTTTGATCGAGACATACTCGATTCTGAAGGGTTGAGCAACAACACTGTGCAATCTGCCAGCTTAAGCACTATAGAGCAGTTAGGAAGCCAGGAAGTCATTAAAGGGAGTTAACAGAGATCTCCTGAGTCATGTAACACTTTTCAGTTGAGTTCTATATCCACCCTCAGAGTTTCAAGGTGATAGTTAACAAATGGGGACAGCTTTCAGCATATCTATTTGCTTAAGGGATCAGTGCACGCCTTCTGTGATGCTCTTTCCTACAACATGGCCCATATTCTGAATGGGGATGCTCTGTCAGCTAAATGGCAAAGTGGGCTGCTCCTCGCTTTCCCAACCTTTCAAATACTTCACATGGTTATCAGGAAGATTAAAGTAGAGGGTCCACTTTGGTGTTAGTGGCACTGTTCGTGCCAATATGATCTTTGTTGCCTATTCTTTTACCACTCTATCTATCAGGAGAGCCCTAACCATTGAAATCATTGCTTCCTTCATTGCTAACTATTAAGGGTCTCAAGCTCATGGCATGGAGATAATGCTAAAGGAACAGCTTCAACTGGTCCATTCCAGGAAAGTGGCAAACCTCCTGCAACGCTTCTGGTTTCCCTTAAACACTTACAAAGTCACTGGAAATCCTTTGCAACCTGGTGTTTATCCAGAGGTTCATCAGGGACATCATTTTGGGGTTGCCAGGTGTCGCACCTCCTTCCTAAGCCTGTGGTCTCCCTTGCTGCCCCTTTTTTTCAATTTATTTACGTTGAAGCTCCTGGGCTGTGGCCAGCACCTTGTGGCTCTTTGCTTCTGGAGTGGCTGGCTTTCTTGTTGAGGCCTCTTTAAAAAAATCAGGGATATTCCACAAGTGTAACACTTTGAGCAGTGACCCTACATTAAAAGGAATAGGGATAACAAATAATTTGTCTTTCTGGAATTCTATACAAAAATTGGTAGACTAATTAAATTTTTATTTCAAGCACACTTCAGGGGTTGAGTCACAGATTTAGTCTGTTCTTAAACATTTCAAATTCACAATGCAGGAAAAATCTTCCAAAAACCACTTAGAGTACAATAAGCATCCATTTCGCACTATGCTGCTGGTACTTTGTGTCTTTGCATGCTTTGCATTTTAGCTCTCTGCCTCCCAACCTATTTTTATCTGTTTTAACTCTTTTTGATCGATTTTATTAGTGTTTTTTTTCATTTGTTCTTCTGTTTCTTTAGCTTGCCTTGCTCACTAATTATTTTTAAAATTGTTTTTCTTTCCAGCACATGTGCTTTTACATTTTATAACGCTGTGCTGCCATTTGAACTACACGTCCCTTCGTTTTTGTAGTTCTTAGTCTGCATTTTGATAGTCCCCAAGTGTGTTAGGAACAAGCCGGTTAGCGCCGGTATTCAACCTCTTCTAGCCGCTCCTTTAGTTGTTGCTACTTTGTGTCTTTACACGCTTTGCATTTTAGCTCTCTGCCTCCCAATCTATTTTAATCTGTCTTAACTCACGTTGATCGATTTTATTAGTAGTTATATTTCATTAGATTTACTGTTTCTTAGCTTGCCTTGCTCACTAATTATTTTAAAATGTGTTTTCTTTCTAACCTGTGTGATTTTACATTCATTAATGCTGTGCTGCCATTTGATCTAAAAGTCCCTTTGTTTTTGTAGTTCTTAGTCTGCATTTTGATAGTCCCCCGGCGCGTTGGCGCCGGTGCATTAGGAAGAAGCCTCTTAGCGCCGGTTTGCATCCGGAGTGTGACTACAGCCGTAAGCTCGCACTGGTGTCCGCGAACCTTTCAGGTACTAATCTCTTTTGTAATATTAACATCTTTATGCAGTCTATTCTTAATACCATAGATAATTTTTGGAATACCTCCATGCCCGCATTTGTTCAAAATAATTCTTCCTATATGAGGAATCATGAAGATATTCTGGCTATATAATGCACGCTGCCTGTGGCAACTCAGAACCCTCCCTTGCCCCAGTACTTGGCGTCTCATGATGCTCTCACTCAGATATCATGTGAAGCAGAACCTTTGCTCCACCTCACCGCCCAGGAAAACTCCCTCAATTCGGTTCCTTTGACCTCCGGGCCCCCTACAAGGGCGATTGAGCACCTTATCGCTCCTTATTTAAACACTGATATGTCAAGGCCGGAGCCCATCTTTTGTCATCCCATAAGTTCGGACTCAAGCACAGCTTCCCAATCTATGCAAATTGAGTCCAGAATCCTCCATTATCATCCCAAGACATAAATCTAAACAGGTTTAATGTCCAGGACACTGCCATGAGTTTTTCCCAATTAAATACTCGCTCACTTATGGGGCACAGAGTAGAAATTCATGATTTCCTCAATGAGACTACTTGTGATTTTCGGGGTGATTCATGGAATGATTGTGCGCCGAAATGTGTGGCGCAATGTGGAAAACGCAGTGCAAGCATGCGAAACACACGCATGCGCCCGTTTCCCAATTCATGGAAGTCCCTGCCCCTGGCTTACCTGGGACCTGCACCAAATCTGCGCGTGGCGCACACGTCACTGCAACAACCCTGAAAGCTGTGCATGAGTCACCCAGTGAAGGCGCACAACGTCCAGTGCACACACCCAAAAAGGGGGTGGAAACGCGGAATGGGGAACAACACGTGACAATGTGGGCGTAACGGGGGATGTTTCTGCAGCGAAATCCCTGCAACGCCCACACGCGAGCTAACAACACGTATTCATGGAATTGAACAGGGCAAAGCCAGAAACACGTCCTCCACGCGAAAGCAGACGGAATCGCCCCTGCATAGCATAAAAGTGCGCGCAAACAACAAACAAGCATATACAGCTACGATGAATGTCCCATTTCTCGCAGCAGTGATCGTGGGACACCGCAGGAGGAGGATAGCCAGGCCTTGCATTTTCTTACCCAGGACCAGCTTTTTTGGGATGCCTGATGACCAGGTCTATGGCAGGTATAGGTTTCCACCTCATATCATCCTAGACCTGGTCACTGAGTGGGAGGATGACCTCACATCACCCACTTTGTGCTCCCAAGCACCGAGTACCTTGGAAAAGGTGCTCAATGTCCTGTATTTTTTGGCCACTGGGTCATTTCAGCAGACAACTGCCATAGTGGGGGGCGTCTCACAGGCCACGCAGTCATGCTGCCTACACCAGGTGTTGGCAATCATGACTGCACGCCCCTCAGTCTGCAGGCACATATACATGCCCAGAACACCCGCAGAAAGGCAGGCCATGGTCCAGGACATTTAGGGGACGGCACACTTCCTCAAAGTGCTTGGTGCCATTGATTGCACCCATGTGGCCCTACGTCCACCTAGGGCCACTGAGCACATCTATCGCCACCGCAAGCACTGGCATTCCATCAACGTGCAGGTTGTATGCGATGCCAAGGGAATCATCACCTCTGTCTATGCAAACTATCCCGGGTCCACCTATGACAGTTTCATATTCAGAATGTCAGCCCTACACCGGGACCTGGAAGCTGGGAGGCATGGCAACACAGGGCAGAGTACGTGATGTTAGATGCACCACTGTGCTCCTGCAAGGCTGTCTGTGACCCCTGATGAAAAATATGGGTCACGCAACGCTCAGGCACCCCAAAAAATGATAAAAAACATGCACGCAACTCCCGGTAGCCCACATGCGTCGAATAAACCTCCGGCAGTACTTCGTGGCACCCAGGGACACAGAAAAAGCATATGTGTGGAACACACAGGCTACTCTGACCTCGAAAACGGGGTACGCGACACACAGGGGGAACCACAGTGGGAAAAATAAGCATGCGCCACTCACCGTCTGCCTTGCGTGGAAAAGAAAAACACACGCGCGTGTGGTCGTGGGCAACGCCCCCACCAAAACAAGCAGTACAAACTTTAAGCGCTGTGAAGATGTTGTGTGTGAACCCACAAGTAGTAGAAACACACCCGTCGTTCTCCACAAAAAGCACGTACAGCGAACTGCTGTCCCGCGGGAACCTTTAACCCGCGCCGAAGGCAACGACCTAAGGGCCTTTCATCGAATTTCACGCTAACGCGCTTTCTTTCACGTGCGGAGTCACTCTGCATCAAGCTGGCCACGCCACTACACATGGAAGACCATGCTCCTGCCCAGAAGGCTGTTTACCTGCCCGCCAAAGCCCTGAGCAGTCTCCTATGAACCATCTGCTGCCAACCTGCCCTGCTATTTGGTGCCTGCACAGAAGATATTGCCAGAGGTCCTCTTGCTGCGACCACCTCTGCTGATACAGAAGACTCCTGACTGCTGTACCATTGCTCCACAGCCCAGCCCCAGGACCCAGTGGCCCACCCACACCTGCCTCGGGGGTTGCCATGTTGGGCCAAAAACCATCTGAGGCTGGTGGCAACCCCCAGTCAGAGAGGCAGAGGGCTGCCAGCTTCACTGCCAATGAAGTTGGCATCCTATTGGAGCAAGTCCTGGGGCATTATGATGCACTCTTCTTGTCATCGTGCCTCAACAAGGAAGGACAGAGGAGGATCTGGTCGGACATCGTGGATGCCATCAACACGGTGGGGGTGGCATCCCACGACTACCAATGCATTCTGAAGCGCTGGGAGGACTTCAGGTCCAGGACCCACAGGAAGGCTCAGCACTTTGTTGCGGCTCGCGGAGAAGTGGGGCACTGGGACCAGTTGAGCAACATCCAGATGCGGGTCCTGGAGTGCACACGCCCAGCGCTTCACTACCAGGTCCTCCAGTTGCACACCCGTCTGGAGTTGAGTGGTAAGTATCCATGTGTACTTGTACAACGTACTGCATGTTGAGGTGTGTCAGGAGTGGGCACCTTGGCCGTATGTCTGGCATGCCCCATGTATGGATATCTGTGTGCAGGGACGTGACGGTGCTGCATGTGAGTCCAGTGAAGCGTGTTCCACATCAATGGTGTCTGTGTTGCAATGCATGATGTGCACCAGCATGTGACGACGCACACATGTTTGCATGCCTGTGTCTGTACTTGGCCATGTTTGTGGTGGATTACATGGATGCTTATGTCACCCTCATGGACGTGCACTGTATACATGTGCATGTGTCTGAGTGGTGAGTGTGTGACTGGGAATCGGCATGGATGCATGACACATGTCCATCTCGATGCATGATTGACTGATGTGGTACAGTTGCCAATGAGTGCTCTGTGACAGGAGGTAGACATGGCCAGATGCATGATTGTCCGGTGGTGTGTGTGCATCTGATGTGCATGTCACATGATGCATGTAAGGTTCAGCCCCCTACTGATGTTCCCACAGTGCCTTGGACATGGATGCAAATGTCTGTTGTCCAATATCTCCCTATCTACAGCGGTGATTCAGGAAGAGGCCAGAGATGGCGCTGTGGAGCAAATCGGCGTGGATGCCTCCACTAGCCGGAGACGCAGGGCCCAGTCACCCTCCCACCATATGTAATCTTCCAGGAGAGAGGGGACTGGTGCTGCGTCTGCGGCCGTAGCTGCAGAGGGGATGCCCAAGAGGGCGAGGTCGGAAGTGGGCTCCTCGGCAGCGGAAGAGGCAGGTGAGCCCCCACAGGGGCGATCCAGTGCAGAAGATGGTGCAGAGGCATCCAGGTTGGTGGTGGTTGAGGAGGATGAGGAGGCCGCATCAGACCTGCACATGGGGCCTGGAGGGGGTGATGCCACCGGTGCAAGTGGTGCAGTCCAGGGGCAGGGGCAGGAGGCAGCACAGGTCGCCGCAGAGGGGCCTGTTCCTAATCCTGTCCCTGATACTGAGACTGAATCACTTTGCACCGGCACGGATGCCTCGGACCAGGCCCGTCCGCAGGTAGGGGGAGGGTCCATGTCAACTGACATTCCTCTACCTGCGTACGCGGCAATGCGTGACAGGGTTGAGCCCGTCCTAGAAGGTATCGTGATACGCACAAGCGTCATTCGTGATGATGTGCGTGATTCCTGGCAGGACCACGCACGTCATCACAAACAGGTGTGTGCCATCATGAACTGGCTAGGGCAGCTCATTGTCGGGGGTTTCCTCCATGTGCTGGGCGCTCCTGCGACTCCCTCCGCCTCTTCACCCACTATGCGCCAGTCGACCTCCATGCCGTCTTCTGGCCCAGATACCACCAGGGCCCCCTGTGGACCTGCTACATCCACCGTGGCCAGGCTGGTAGAGATCCCATCCCTGCCACAGTTGGGAGTCAGAGGTTCAGCAGTGGTGGTCACCCAGCAACAGGACCCCTGGAAATGGAGGTTGTGCAGGCACCTTAGGGCAGGGCACGTGCACGACGGCCCCGGGGGTTGCCATCTTCCCGGAAGCAGTCATGGTGGCACAGGCAGATGGCTAAAAGGCAGCAGCAGGCTCGACGTAGGAGGCGTCAGGACTCGGGGTTAAGTACATCACAGGGGCAGCCATCGGCCAAAGGGCAGGAGGACCCTGGACAAAGTGTGTCTTCCGTGTGGCAGCGGATGGGCCGGCAGATGGATGCAGAGCAGCGGCGGGCAGAGAGGGTACGGCTCACCATGTTCAGGGCGGAGAACTCCATGCGGCAGGCAGAGAGGCGGGCGGAGTTCCTCGAGAAGACTCGCAGGGAGCTGGTGGAGAACATGGCGGCATCCCTGCAAGCCCTCGAGAATAGAGCACAGCCCTGCCTGCGGGCTATAGACTCAGAGTTCGATGATCCCCTGGCCAAAACTCTTGGTAAGAACGGTGAGCCGTAGGACTAGCCCGTCGTCATTGTAAAAAGTTCTTTATGGTTAGGTTTCCTTTCTTTTTCTTTTTTCTTTGGAGTCCTTGGAGATTGCTCCACTTTTTGTATATAGTTGTTTTTTAATAGGGTGTTTTGGAAGTTTCATTTTGTGTTGGGATCATGGACCCTTCAAACTTTCCTTGTACATAGTTGGAGTATTGTGGATTTATGTGTTTTATTTTTTTTACCCATGTAGGAATGGTGTTTTTTTGGTTTACCGTTTGGATGTGGATTATTTGACTTTGGACAAGGACCAGTTTAAGGATTAGCACTTTTTCTGGATTTCATGTTCCTTTGGATTTTGCATTTCATTTCAATTTACATTTATTTCTTTCTCATTGTCATGTTTGCTTTTCCTTTGGTCAATTTCATTTTTATCAATACATTTCCATGCAGTCATATATTATTTCTGTTGTCTGCTCTCATTTGTTTGGTGCCTGTGTCAGTGGCCATTGCCTCAGTCATGTATCACTGCTGTGTGGCCATGTTGGGCATGTCTTTGGGTGCATGCATGTGTGCTTCTTTGAATGACATGCCATGGGGCCTGTACTGGGAAGTGGGGACAATGGATGGGTGTGGAGTTGCACTTTTGGGGGGCAGCGTGGGGCGTGGGGTGGCATTTTGGTGGACATTTGCTTCATGAATGTATGTTGTGAAAATGTGTTGGTTGGGAGGACATGAGACGGGCCCTGCTTGCAGGTGCCCATCACTGGTGGGGGACATGAGTCGAGGGCCTGCTTGGAGGTGCACGTCACTGGTGGAGGTCATGAGTCGGGGCCTGCTTGCAGGTGTCCGTCACTGGTGAGGGTCATGAGTTGGGGCCTGCTTGCAAGTGCCCATCACTGGTGGGGGACATGAGTCAGGGCCTGCAATTAGGTGTATGGTGCCATGTGGGCTGCCTGCGGGCATGGTCAAGGGTGTTGGGTGATCCCCTGTAATGTCGGCTGCCTGCGGGGCATGGCTATGGGTGTAGGGTGTTCCCCTGTGGTGTGGACTGCCTGTGGGGCATGGTCATGGGTGATGGGATGCCTGTGGGGTATGGCCATGGGTACAGGGGGTCCCCTGTGGTGTGGGCTGCCTGCGTGGCATGGTCACGGGTGATGGGCTGCCTCTGGGGCATGGCCATGGGTGTAGGGGGTCCCCTGTGGTGTGGGCTGCCTGCGGGGCATGGCCATGGGTGTTGGGTGGTCCCCTGTGGTGTGGACTGCCTGTGTGGCATGGTCACAGGTGATGGGCTGCCTGCGGGGCATGGTCAAGGATGATGAGCTGCCTGCGGGGCATGGTCACAGGTGATGGGCTGCCTGCGGGGCATGGTCATGGGTGATGGGGTGACTGCGGGGCATGGCCATGGATATAAGGGGTTCCCCTGTGATGTGGGCTGCCTGCGGGGCATGGCCATGGGTGTTGGGTGGTTCCCTGTGGTGTGGACTGCCTGCGTGGCATGGTCACAGGTGATGGGCTGCCTGCAGGGCATGGTCAAGGGTGATGAGCTGCCTGCGGGACATGTTCACAGGCGATGGTCTGCCTGCGGGGCATGATCACCGGTGATGGGCTGACTGCGGGGCATAGCCATGAGTATAAGGGGTTCCCCTGTGGTATGGGCTGCCTGCGGGGCATGGCCATGGCTGTAGATGACCTGCAGATGAACTCACCTGCTGTTAAATCTCAGTTACCAGTTTAATGGTATCCGCTACACAGTGTAATTTGCTTTCTAACTTTGAGAACATTCAGACATGTAATTGCTCATTTGACTTTAGGCAGTGAGATGGCTGTTGTTGATAAGATAGCTCAGTGGGTTAAGTGCTCGCTGCATGTGTGATTCAGTTCCATGTTCAGATAAGGAATGGAAGATTGTGGAGTTTAACTCTGATGGTTTTAGGTTTGGGTTAATAGTATTCACATTCTGGTATGAATGTGTGGCTGCCATGGGTATTTTTGATTCCAGATTCAGCTCTTCAGAAAATGGAGCCCTCTATGTTCCATTGGTTCAATGGTTTTAAGATCCAGTAGCCACACAATTAACCACCACTGCCCTTGTGGAATTCTCGTGGGCCTACAGTAGTCTCTGCAACCAATTTTGAACCAATGCGTGTGGCTGGTATTAGAGTTTTATCATGGAAAATGCAATCACCTTGGCAAGGCATATTAGGGAGATCAGTACCTTGTTGGTGACTGAGCTTTATCAGTGTTGCACCCTGGAGATGGTTGTCTTCAGAAACAGTTCATCTTTAATCCTAAACATCACTTGAACTTCTACTAGACTAAGGAAGTGGTGCTCCATGCATTGCACTATGATCCAGAGGATTCTGGAGACCATCGGCTACACACCCTGGAGGTGCAGTGCACTTTGCATGAACATTGAGAAGACACTATCCTCCAGGGAGGCTAAAACAGTGGAAAGGCAAATGAGCTTGCTCTGGCAACACTGAATCATTGATTTCGAGCCACATTTGTGGTATATTATAAAGAAGACAATAACCCTCTGCCTGGCATCATCCAGGTGGATCCACCCAAGATACGTGGCATCCTGAACAAAGCCCTGAAAGTGCCTGTATAGGACATTTTCAATTCCGTTGCCTGGCCCTCACCAAGCATATTCCTGAGGCCCTACGGATTGTCGTCAAGAGGTTCCATGTCTTTATACTTTGGTTCTCGGATCCTCCTGGACAGTTCACATTGAATTTTCTGCAATTCCAATAAATTACAGCATCTCTGAGTGCTGGCATTTCTTGTTATCAGTTTCCAAGTAAGGCTATGTTTATACTCCTTGGCAATTCTTTGACTAGTAAGGAATGAGACGAGAAAGGGAAGATGGGTGGTAAAGGCAGATTACACATGGCAATCATCATTACTCTTAGTTCTCCTGACTAATCACATACCTTGCATCTCTCCCTCTTCGCCCTACCCACTTTAGCCATCTTTGAATGAAACAAAAACAGAACCAGAGACAGATGAGGAAGGGGTAAACATATAGCACTTAGGGGTCAGGGCAGAATTATAGGTAATTTCATGGTATATCTATATGTGAAGGTGGAGCACTTCAACTAGTAAAGAATGTGACGAATCTGGAGGACTTAGTGTAATAATGATTACAATTTGTCATGTGCCATTAACAATTTCCTGGACCTTGCTCTAGTAGTCGTTTAGTTTAAGACATGCTATGATTGTATGCACCTAATATCCAGGGGCGTAATTTCACCAAAATGCAAGCCGTAGCAGAAGTGACATTGCATGACCCTTGACCACCTGGTGACATCACAGGAAGTGATGTCATTTGACCGCACCCCCAAGTTACATCACCGGAAGTGATGGCACACGACCTTCAGATTTTTCAGATGCGTCTAGCACCCATGTTTCCAGGCGCTCTCATTTCAGCCAGATATAAGAACCGAGGCACAGAGGGAGGTATGATTTGTCCATGAACACACATTTGGGGAATGTCATTTTCCAGATTTGACATGGGGTCTATATGTAAAACATACATAGTGAAATATTTGTAACAGGGTACCTGAAATCTCTAATGCAGGCTACAGCTAGTGTATGAAACATCTACAGATCAATGGACAAAGAAGTATGCGTTATGTGTGAGATTCCTATGTTAAACAAGCCAAAAAAGCACTGACATCAGGAAGCATGCGCTGCTGTTTACCCAAGGGAAGAATGCTGTATGAAAAATCCTGAAAATAAATAATTGACCAGGATTAAGTATCAACAAAATTCCCTTTTCATGAATGTATCTATGAGTCAGCTACCACTATGATAGAAGAAACCTATTAAGGTGCTTTGCGTGCACACAGGGGAGTGCACCTGATAATGTTATCGTTGCTGGAGTATAATACCTGGGAAAGGTCATTTCAATATACCCAAGACCCCCCGTAGTTTTTATTATCTAAGTCTAATACTGGGTGCCAGCGGACATACAAAAATCCCATCATATAATGTAATAAAATTGCTGCACACATAAATCCATGGCACCACACAGTTATTTTAAATTGAAAACACCCTCGAGTTGTTTTCTTACCTGGGGACTCACTGGCAGACTTCAAGGCAAGCACTGCACATTACCCCTTTGTCTGACCCACTGGTGCCCAATGGCGTAGCACAAAATGTGGCAGCTGCCCTGCGTGCCACGCTGGGGGGACCCCCCAAACTCCTTAACAAAGCACAGGGCACGCTACAAACTACGGGCCGGTCCGGACTACCACGTGTGTGCAATGTCCATGATGATTATGCCACTGCAGGGGCATGCACTACTGCAAGTGAAAGAAGTAAATATGTTTTTTAATCAAAGCTTAAATGTTTAACATAACATAACAAGAAGGGGGTGGTGCCTGGTCCACAAATATACCAACCACCAGTGGTGGCTGGTGAGTTGTTTTTTGGAGGGTGTAAATATTTTCCCAAGTACGTGATTGCGACCAAGCGTAGCGGGGGAACCCAAACTAACGAAAATGGGTTTGGGGGCTGGGGTTCAGGAAAGATTCTTCTCCCTCCCCAGAGAAAATGTTTTGAATAATGCTGCACTACACAGCACACTTTCTGTGAAAATGTGGGTAAAAGGCCAACAATTTGGGTAAAAAGCCAACAATCAGTTTTGTAGGGTGTAGGGTAAATCATGAAAAAAGTACAATAGATGCAAGTTACCCAGAGTCCACAGGGCATTTCCCAATGCATTATCATGCTGGTCCCTGCAATATATGCAAGTATGAAAAACATGTTCATGCTGGCTTTGCCCATTAATTTCCATGCTGGCTCCACCAACATATGCTAGTATTCCCATATCAGACCATGCTCATGTTCGCTTTATGATATTTTTTGGGTTCTATGTGAATTGACCTTTTTTTAAAGGTCTCAATAGAAAAAGACTGATTTACTTCGACCGATTTTCTTTTAATCAGTTTACCATAATTGCAAAGGTATTTTTCTCCTGAGACCTTTAAAATGTGTTCCCCCCCCTTTTGTTTTTATATTCAGTGGGTTTCACCCACCGAGCCCCCCATTGTTCTCATCCCTCCCTCCAACGGCCCTCTCCCAAGGGATTTCCAAATGCCAGTCTAGCCAGGAAAAGACAGAGATGAACTTGGCTCTGCCCGAAAATACCAGTAAAACATGCAAAGTCAATAAAGGATGTGGCAAAAATGCACCAGTCATCCCTAGTCTCCCAAGGCCTTACACAGACATGCATGCCCTTTCACAAACCAGTCACTCACCCATGCATCCACTTTCACATTCACTCACACTGGATTCACCACACAGGCACACACCAAACCTCATGCAGAACATTCAAACACACACTACCACATTCATGCTCATTCACTCATCAGTCACTCACTCACACCTTCTCTTATATCCACTTCGTCTCTGATATTTATTGTATATATTTTACAAAGCTTATATAGTGATTTTATCCAAAGCGCTGGACATAGTAATAATCCATACAAGGGATGCAAAAAAAGATTTAAAAAAACAAGCAACAACTCAACTCGCAAGGCAGACCTTCAAGGGCAAAGATGATTTAGAAGGCACAGACCGAAATAGATGCGATTTGAGATGCTTTTTAAATTGATTAAAAGAGGGACAGGTGCGAATCTCAAGAGGTAGAGCATTCCGAAGATGGAGGGGAAGAAGTTATAAAGAGCAAAAATGAGGAGAATCAAAGGGGGGCCAAGGGACAGAGAGCAGGAACTGAGAAGACAAACGAAGCTTGTGGCTGGGTGGTACAGAGAAATCAGGTAGTAGAGATAAGCTGGGGCCCCAGTGAGTGAATACTCTTCAAGACTAAACAGAGAAAGTGAAACTCAACCCAAAGATTAATTGAGAAACAGTGGAGATGGGTCAGATAGGGAGAAATTCGAGAAGACGAGGGAAGGTTAAACAAGATTCTGAAAGCAGAATGACGGATTGAGTGCAGAGCAAGGATGGCATAGTTAGGAAGACCAATTTATAAAGAACAGCAGTAGTTAAGGTGTGAAAGAACCAAAGTTTCAAGGAGTAATTTAGTGTAAGTAAAGGTTAGAAGTTGGTGGAGCTTCTTAATATTAAACAGGTGAAAGCGGCAGGATGCAATCTGTGGTTGGAGTGAAAAAGAAGAGCCAAAGAGGAAACCGAGATTGCATGCTTGGTTGCCACTGGAGAGCTCAAAAGGAGGAAATAAAAATGGCAGAGTAGAGGGGTTGGCAGGGGAAGCAGGAAAGAACAGTATTTTTTTTTTATAGGGTTGAGAAAGAGCTACAGGGAGCCCATCCAGATTTCTACCATGGTGAGGCATGAAGAGAGACGGGTATGAATGCAGTTATCAAGGGAAAGGAAAGAAGGAAGAATGTGTGCGTCATCGGCATACAGGTTTCCCTGGAAGCCAAAGACTAGAATAAGTGATGCTAAAGGGGAAGTATAGAGTGATAAAACAAGAGGACCAAGGACCAAGATTTTAGGAACACCATAAGAAAGAGAGTGGGACTGGGAAGTGAACCACTTCCAAGTGACTTTAAATGAGTGGTCACACAGATAAGAGGAGACCCAAAGAAGAGCAGTGTCAGAAAACAAAGAGATGCAAGTGTGGAAAGAAGTGTCTAATGAATCACCATGCCAAATGCCACACTGTGGTCGAGTAGGACAAGAATAGAAAAAGGTTTATGGTGGCATACATGAGGAATGGAATCAGCAACAGAATGAAAGGTGGCTTTGGTAGAAATACCAGTAGGAAAGCCAGATTGGTGAGAGGGGAGAATAATATAAAGATTAAGATAAGAACTCAGTTGAGAATAGACCAGCTGCTCAAGATGTTTTGAAAGATAATGGAGTAGGGAGATCGGGTGGAAGTTAGAGGGATCTGTTTTTTAAGAAGAGAAATAGCAGTAGCAGATTTGAAGGAAAACAAAGAGGAATTTAAAAGAGAAGATAAAATGGAGACAAAAGCAGGAAAAATAGGTTTGATGAGAGAGGCTAGTAGAAGATCAGAAGGCGCGGACACAGGATGAGACTGAACGATGGAGTTGGCGATGTCAGATTCTGAAATGGTGCTGAATGATAGAGAGGGCGACCCGAGAAAGGAACAGTGGTAGATTTCGTAGCATTGACAACTCATATGGAAGAAGACTGTGGGCACAATGAACATCTAATATTGTCAATTTTTGACAGAAAGAAGTTTGAAAAGCCATTAGAGGTACGAGCAGATGAACCAGAGGGGTCAGGAAGGGGAGAAGTAAGAAGCTTGTTAAGAGTCGAGTGGAGAAGTTTAGGAGACAAAAGGGCCTCATTACACGGATGGCGTTAAGGGCTTACCGGTACCGGTATTTTACCGGTACCGGTAAATCCTTACCGCCTTACTACGAGGTCCCTTTGCGGGTTGGGGAATTTAACGCCTGCTTTTTGCAGCCGTTAAAAACCAACCCGCAAAGGGACCAGGGTGCTAATTACGGTACCGCAATTTGCGGTACCGTAATTAGCGCCTTCCCCATTCCCATAGAGCCCTATGGAGCAAAAATGGGAATGGAGAAGGGCAATGGTGGAAGGGGGAATTACCGCCCCGCCAACCTTGGAATAGGGCGGTAATTCCCCTTTCCACCAAGGCGGTGCCGGTATTTTACCGGCATGAACCATGGCGCTAATAGCACCTTGGTTCACCGCCATCCGTGTAATGAGGCCCAAACTCTGCAACTGGAGGAGATCATGGAAATAATGGTTCTTTGCTTGTTAGAGGAGGGAAGAAAAGGAGAGCCGTAATGAGGCAAGCGACTGATAATTTGTAGTGTTTCTAAGTTTCACCCATTTGCACTCAGTAGTTAAAGGCTTAGCTGCTTAAGGGAAACAAAAAAAACAAGGGCGAGGAGGTAATTGAAACAAGACATTCATGTACCTTTAAGATCTATTTCTAACTGTGCACGTACCTGAAATCTTAAACTTTGTAAATGCGACAGTGCCTCTAGTAGAATGAGCACAAAAAGCCAGGTATGAATGGAAGATAGAGACATAGCTCACATGGCCCACGTTACAAGATGATTGACAAGACAGGACCACGTACATTGTTACACAGCGGCTTTGTTATCTGGCCATGTTAGAATCAACTTTAACATCATGTTCATTGTCCATAGGTCTATCAGGCTGAGGGAGAAACCACCTGCTTCACCCCCTTAAACATTTGACATACTAACCCATGTTCCCTGACTGGAGACCCTTCCAGGAGATTGTGGTGGGCTGAGACAGCCGATCAATACTTTTTTCAGTTGTTCATGTTTCCCTTTTTGCTAGAAGGGAATCCCAAAAAATATGAACCTGTGGCTAACGGTACAGACACTGGATGTATCTACCATTCCAGACACCAGTTATGCCACAGAAACCAGGAAGCACTGTAACTCAGCAAGGTAGCTGGAGCCCTTGATTCCCCAATTATGTCTGTCTTTTTCTCAGTAATATCTCAGACTTTCCAACATGTCTCGAAATCCGCCAAGCCCGGCAGAACTAGCAAATCTCCTAAAACCAATGGCTGAAGATTCCATGTATAATCTTTTAAAGCGATTCAGGCTCTGGGGAACACCTATTGGAAAATACAAACAAGTTACATGGTTAATGCAAACCATGCTTGGTCAACCAAAAGGATATGATCAGCACCAGATCTAACTTCTCCTTCTTCACTTTATCAAGAGTCAGAGTGGTCGTATACAACATAGGCATGGTATGCAACATACCCGGTGTTGAACTTTGCAGGAATGTGTTCGATGTCACTGCTTTCGGGTCAGGTTTCCAACTGAAGAAGCTGGGAAGTTGTGCTTTGAGCCAATAGGTGAAAAGATCTATTTGATTGCAAGGGAGCCTTCCATTAATTCCAAACAATGAATGTGCATGTCTAACTATTTATAGGAGCTATTCCCTTCTTGTAGTAATTTACCCACATCCTGCTTCCCAATTGGACCACTTGGTGTCTGATTCTATGACGATCCAAAGATTGCTCTCGCGTTCTATGCTCCCATATGTTTCAGTCATCAGTGCAGCTCAGTCTCAAGCCTTTACAGAAAGATTCACTATCTGAGCATGAGACATGGTGTTGCAGGTGATGGTTCTTAGCTATATGAAGGTCCCTGCAATGCTGGAATCTGATGAAAATGGCTTGAATGGAGGATGATGAAAGCCCTTTTATCCTGACCAGTTCTCTGAGCGAGTCTGGACCCATCTTGAGCAGAAGGCGCATCTGTCCCCGTATTACGTGAACATTGGCATTTGCCAGTTTCAGCAAGTCATTCACTGTGTCTCTAATAATTCACACTCTGCATGCTCACGTTGCTGCTGCTGCCACTGGTTTCATGAGTTTTGGGATCCTCCATATGGCATGCTTGTAAACTTGCAAAATTGGCGAGAGCATTGGAATAGGAGGATGACGGACCCTTGCGCAACCCACACAAGTCACTATGATGGATGGAAAGTTGCGCTTAAACAATCCAATATTGAATGGACTCGAGTGTGAAGAAGAAAACAAACAAGCTTTATTTTGCTAGCCTTGCTATCCCAGTGTTCACAAAGTTGTAAATTCCCCATGACAAAGACATTGTTAATGTAACAAACAGCTTGTCATGTTTATTGGGGAGTTTTCTGACTCCACATTCACATGCTGAGGGAACAGATGAACCCAGACTAAAACAGGCAATGGCAGCATAGATTTTAGAGAAGGATGGAAGAAACCCTACAATATTGTCAATGGCCTTTCTGAAATCTAAGTTAGTGGTAGGACTTCATCTATCCTTAGGCCAACCCCTTCTGAAACAACATGACCACCAGCAGATGGCCTGATCCCAGCTCTCTGTAAACAGGTAACCCTACATCCTTAAGCACCACCCAAGGGGAAGAGAGGTCCCACTATTAAAAGCTGCCATTTCAGTCTGTCATTGTGGGCAGTTTCAGTATGTGTTGAGTGAATGTGTTTAATTGAGGGTGGAGAGAGAAATGAATACTGAAAGGAGGGTAGAAGGATGTGGCATTCCACTTCAGCCAGTGTACAGGCTAATGGTTGTTATGTTTCCACATGTTTGACATCATTCACGTGGAAGGCCCCAGCTTTGAGGAGTTTAGCGGAGGCAGTCAGTCGGGACTCTTAGCAAGAACATGGGCCTTCCCTATGTTTCCAATCAATAGCGGGTCGCCTGCCAGCCACTGGTGTGACCTTTCATTTCTGTGCATCAGGATCAACTGCAACAAGTGTTGACTAGCTTCTGTAGTCCTCCAGCTCCAGCATCATGGAGGGAAGGTTGCACAATTGAAGGAGCAGGTAGGCTGCAATGCTCCACCAGTCCTCCAGAATCAGCCCCACAAGGACCCTGGTACCAGGCCTGCAGGGCAACTATTATAAAAAAATAAATGAGGGGAGGGCAAGCTACCAGGTCGGCTGCTTCATCGCCATGAAAGAAAAAGCACTCTACTACATGGCTTGCTCTAGCCAATTGCAGGCAATCCCTTCAGTCAAGCAGTGATGGAACTAATTCAGTGGAAACTCCAGGTTGCCAAGAGAGCAGTCACTACCACAGCACATCTGGGTGTTCTTTTAAGGGGGCAGACAAACATTTCTCTGAGATACCAGCTTCAGGTCAAGCAAGTAAAACAACCAATTCTAAGGAAAGTCCCTAGTGCAAGGTGGATTGGTTGCTGCAATCCACTCTCAACAGTTAAGAACATAAATTCACAGCGGCCTTCACAACAACCACTATTGCATCGAAGGACGTCTACCAATACATCACATGGAGCAACATTGAAAATGTTTGCAAATGCCAGGGATTCGACCAATTCAATTCCATGCAAACAATGGAAACAGGATTTCCTCATTTACCTGGATGCTGCCCATAGAACATTGCCTCCCATACTGGTGGGGCCGGGTGAAGACATTAATGTGTTCAAAAAAGCCTTACTACGAACTATCAACAAGGAGACAGTATAGAAGAATATGCTGTTGCTCTCAGAACCCTCTTCATGACTTGTGATTTTTGACTATTTCTCAACAAATGCGGACAGGGAATCTAGTGGACAGAGAGGGACATATGGCTTGCAAGCTCTCCAGCCGGACAGCAAGCACACATCACCAACAGCAGGGACATTCTTCCCCTGCTGAGGACATGAAGGGGTAGCAAGTAGGTAACACTCCAGGGCTTCTTGTTGCACCCCTGAAGCATGAGGGGTCCTGTAATTAATTTAGTTCCTGATCTTGGCCTAGTTAATTTTTCTGACATGCAGAGAGGTCGAACTCGGGCTTAAAGGTGTATGGGTAAGGAAAGTGGTGATTGGCAAGCCATGTCAGGTGGTCTGACGATATTAGGTTGGCTGACAATCATCCCAAAAGGTGTGAACTAAGTGAGGTAAGGTAGATGATATTTGGATGTTTTCTCCCTAGAAGACTTGTGATTGCGGGGCACGGGGGGCAACCTTACAAGGGGAGGCAACCAGAGAGGCAGGGAGAATATTGTATGAGATATGAGGTGACTTTAAGGAATAGGAAGACCTTGCAACTGGTTGTTCTTTGGAAACACTGAGGTCAGCCCAGATTCAAACCAGCACCAGGTGTGTTGAGAGATGTACTAATACCTCTCAGCAAGAGAAACACATTACACTCTTAGACTCTTCCTCAGGAGGAAGTCTGCTATCCTGTAGCATCCACACCAAAGGGCAACCAGGCTGGATTTCATGTACCAGTGAACTGCATACCCTACTTCACCAAGAGACAGCAAGACTAATCCATCTTGGAATCCCACGCCCATTTGAGAGCAAAGGAGAAGAATGTAACTAAGGAGGTCAAAGGGACAGTAACTGTGGCCTTTCCAAATCATAGACTGCCTGAATGGGTTAGAGGGAGACCCAGTGGAAAAGGGGAGGGTTCTCTGCCTATACCTCTCTGCCTGGGAGTTGTTGAACTCTTTATGTTGTTTAGCATCCAAAGCTTTGAAGTATCTATCTCAGACTATTACCTCTGGTCAGAGACTGAGTTACTGAGTAGTATGGCCACCTGAAAGGCAGTTTTCATCCAGGCAACTACATTCACTGGACCCCTTCAATCTGACTACCGCTGAATCTGCACCTTCCATTCTTCAGTATTCTGCCACTAAATGTACAAGACGTACAATACGCAGGTGCACCTACAGCCTACCATTGAGGACTGGAAGGAGGCAACAAAAACGGAGCACCAAAATGGATTCATCTTTTAGTGAAGACCCCTACCCCGAAAATGGTATAGGTCTTTATTGCAGACAAATCCAAGACGAACTTTCAGCGGGCTTCTGTGTCTCGCGCTATGATTTGTTATCCAATTAGGAGAGGCAGATCTCATGACTAATAATGGGTTCATTCATCGGGTTTGTCTGGCATGCCAGAGCCCTCTTGGTTGATACATTGAGTTTGTGCAGCAAATCGGAGGACATACATCACTGAAAAGAAGTTCATCTCCCTATATAAGGACCAGCTTACTTCCTGGTCTTTTGTGTGTTTTCCTAGGCAGTGAGTGAATGTGTCACACAAGTCAGGTTGACATCTGAAGTGTGTATGGTGCATTTTTAAGCATTTGAGAAGTGGTTGGAGGAGTTGTATCTGTTTGTTGCTGATCCTCTTTATAGTTTCTTGCTGTTTAGTAAATTTTGAAGATTTATTTTCTTCTCCTTTGTCTTAGGGTTTGTTCATTGTGCGACATTGTCTTGCGTTCATTTCCCTAACTCAAAATTAAACAAAGTTCCCTTTTCCTCTTGTTTATTTCCCATTGTATGATCCTTTAAAATATTTATAAAAGGCAAATGAGTCCCTAGCCTCAGATGTATTCCTTTAAAAATGCAAGAAACAAAAAGACATTTTTGACACTTTCCCCTCTCCGTGTTTGTCATGTACTGTTTTGTATATATGTAGCAGTATTGTAACATATCAAAAGGACCGAAGGGCTGTGGATCTTACTGTTTGCTGTGGCGAGTGGAAGGAGAAGGAGAAGGAGAAGGAGGAGTAGAGGGTGTTGAGGTGCGTGTGCCTATACCTTTAACAGCAGCTGACCTGGTCACCTGACTTTGGTCACAAGGTATATAAGGCCGCCTCTTTCACCCTTGTGGCGCTAAGTCCTGAGGACCGAAGGGCTGTGGATCTTACTGTTTGCTGTTTGGCGAGCGGCGTACGGCGATATCGCACAGGTTAACTGCTACCCGAGAAATGGATCCATCAAATCTACATACGTCCAAGGTGCCACGAAGGACTAGAGCACAAGTAAGACAAACAGCGACGACTACCATGACCCAAGCAAACATCAGCAGAAGCAACAGAAAAGTGAGTGAATACTTTTCTTGCGGGTCGCAATCTGGTAATACTGACTTAACTGATGGCAACGCTGCCACACAGTTGGAAGAGGTGTTTGAACCCGTGCAATGCACGGACGAGGATGCACCCATTAAGCAGAACTCGCCATCGTCCCTGGCTCCTCCAGTGTTGGCTGAACTCAATTCACCCCCCCTATCCGCCCCATCTCTCCATGTACATCAGGCGGAGGAAGAGGGGTGCACAGTTATAACATCCGCGAACGAATCGAAGAGGGCAAAGAATAACCTTGATTTGTCGAGTCATACGAGCACATCTATCCTGGATGAGCCGACTAGCAGTGGTACCATGCCGCCAGCGTTGTGCGCGGCGGCTGCTGCCGGTGCGGCTGGAGGCGTCCCAGTTACAGAAGGGGCCGCAGCGGCCTGGTGGTCCAGTGCCGCGTCTGACTCCCCTGCCGCGGAGCTCGCTGATGACGCAGGTGGGCCGGCCGGGGGGGCGCGCCCTTCAGCGGCAGCCAAGGTCACGTGTGGGGATGGTAATGTGGGCATCCCGGGGCTGGTGTTGCGCCTGGGAGATCTGGCTGCCGCGGTGACTGACGCAGCAGCGTCTGCACGCCCCGAGTTCCATACGGGGCTGTCCAGTGGAACAGACAGTGCTAGGTCTGCCAGTAATAACGCTTTGAACGACAGCCCTTGTAAAGAGCCCAGTGAGAAGACCGTTTGGCATCAGAATTCGAGCCCGCCTACACCCCACGCTATAGAAGCTGCCCCGTTGAGCAATGACAAAAGAAACTCACTAGAGGTCGTTTCGGCCGTGCTACAGAATCTGATTAACTTAAATAAATCTAGATCGTGTAATCGGCCATCTGTATCTACCATAACAGCCGAAATATCTCCAAAAGCCCCTCAGAAAAGAACTTGTACGAATGTCAACGAATTAAATCGTGATATATGGGGATCGAGCAACTACAAAAGAAGCAAAGCATACACTGCAGAATCGCCTGAGAGCCTTTTTCAATCTCAAGATGGTAACGTTGTCGATTCCCAGAAAAGAATACCGATCCCACACACGAGCAGTCACTCTAATAACAAGAAATCCCAGTTCGCTGTAAGGGAAAGTTCAATTTGTGAAGAGACGTCTGATGATTTGGAAACGTCAGATTCCTCGATGGGAGACCGTCCCTTCCCAAAGATAAGGAGGAAATGGGCCGGAGGGAGACGTTTTGCTCCTGAGACAGAGAGGAAGATAGCAGAAGATCGAACTGCTCCTTGTGTTCATGTTCCCTCTAGCGATCTCATGATGGCGCTTACTTCGGCAATGGCAATCTCGATGGCACCCTTTACTAAGTTATACGAATCCTTGAGCGACAATGTCAAGGACGTTACTACGTTACTAGCCTTATTGAATTCAAAACTGATCCATCTTGAATCAATGCAAGAGATAGAGAGACACAAACAAGAAGATGTATCGCATCAAATTTTGGCTGGCATCACAGCAGTAAAAGAGGCAAAAAAGAATGACATGATTGATAAAAAATTATTCGCTGAGGTTGCAAAGGAAGCCTTGTCCTTGTTTCATAGATCACATGTTATCAAAAAAAGCGAAGACCGGCTGGGCGACGAAAACCCAGAAGAGCCGGGAAGTAAAGCCCTGCCCCCTAATGTGGATACATTTGCAAGTTCCTCTCCGTTGGCTAAGATGTCGCCTCTACGTTCAGAACCAATCCACCAATTGAAGCAAGTCCTCCAGGATGATAAGGCAGTTGATGCCGCATCAAGTGAGGTGATTAACATCTCACATGAATCACTGAAAGACAGATCATATACGCTGGAAATGGAGGCGCATAAACAAATGACTGTGAGTGAACCTCGGGATAAAAACGTTGGCCAAACAACTTCGCTTGATATTTCCTTTAACACAGCATTTCTGCAAACAAAAAATGCATTCAATCCAGCTTTAGGGGACGTGCAAATGCCCTCCGGCGCTTCTACAGTACAGAAAACTACAGAGCTGGCCCCCGAGCTGCAACTCGCAAAAGTGGCAACTCCAAAGCCTGTAGGCTTGTTTTCCATCTTCGGAAGCTTAGACAACGAAGTGCATTCGCCTGTACATGCTGGCAGAAAGTCTTGTAACGTACAATTGAAAAAGCAAAAAAACATGCCTGCCAGAAAAAAAATCGCAACTAAAAGGAGCTCGCAAATTTCTGCGGAACTTAAACATGTTCCAAATAGTTGACAAGGCCATTACTACCAGCTTGAAATTAGCGGATACTATTAAGGAGACTCAAAATGCTCATCACGAATTGGATGACTTAAAGTCCAAGGTGTCGCAGAGTCCGTCGAACGATGAGGACTTAGTCATACAAACAGAACTCTTGAACATGTCAGTTTACGAAGATAACAGCGATCCTGATGATGAGGTGAATAAAACTGCTGTTGACATATGCGCCGTTCAAGAAGTGGTTACTTCTTTAGCTGGTAAAAACATGAGTAATAACCCTCAGAATCCGGCACTAGAAAAACAAAGCTGTCCTAAGTTGGAAACACAGCAACGTGAATCTCCTTCAACTTGCCCCAATCGAGTAGCCAAAAATAGAATTTGCGAGATTATGCCACAGGTTAATGAGGAGCCTGACATAATCAGAGAGCAGAGGAGTCCAGTTTTCCTGACCTTGCATGCGAAAAGGGAAAGACAAAGGCTTCAAGGCCTACTTATGTCTCAAAAATCTGATCTAACTGGGCCACTTGCCAAAAAAAAAGAATCCTGTTCAGAGGTGTCCCCTGTTTTTGACGCCATTACAGAGAAATCCCAGAAACTGGTCTTTCATAAGGCCCCCCCGGCGACATTAAATCTGAAAAATAAAACAGCGCCACATGCTCCTAGACAAACAGAACCCTCATTGCTGATCAAATTAGTGCTTGAGCGTCTGGAGGGCGAGGATAATCTAATTTTGAACAGATCCAATGTGTTAAAACTGCTTCACTATGTACCTCGACTTCGCTCTCTGGAGTCGAAAGACTTGAAAATAATCGAATTTCCTGAGGAACGTCGCACCGACAAGGTGATTCTACATGTAAATTCCAACTTAATCGCAAATGTAATCTTGGAGGCGAATGAAGAACTACTACCAATGGGCTTCGACACGTATAAAGCGAGAAACCCGGAACAACGAGAAAACGATAAAGATGCGACGATAACTGAGCTTGGCGATATCCTGTTTCCCATGAAATGTACGTCTAAAGCTCACGAAGAAGTGAGAAAACTAGCTCAAGGAGAATCAAATCGGCAGGTCCATCCTGAGCAGATTGATCGCTCTTGCACGGCCCAGTTTCCATCTCTTCCGTCCCAAGGCTTTACGGCGGCAGAAAAGAACCCGCATAGTCGAATTGTCCCAATTGAGAGAATTAAAATTACCATTGAAAATGGGAGCTGCCCAGGAAATTACGTGCCAACACAAACTAATAACCAAAGGGAACCCGAACAGGCGGAAGACTGGAAATGGATGGCTGTGGCCTTGAATGCTCATTCGAGCAGCTAATGCCCAAATATTATTACCGAGCAGGAATGTTACTTTGCCTCATGGAACACACGCGGATTTTTACATCTTCTAAACAACAATTGGGCACAAGATCTTCAATTTATTTGTTTACAGGAAACCTGGATGTGCGAACTACCAATAGCTCCAGAGTACGAGTGTGCACTAAATCCAGCGATTAAAGCCGAGAAGGGCCGTCCAGTTGCAGGCCGGTTAACAATGATCAAAAGATCATCGGGCTACCGACTGCACAACTCAGTCAATTACACTGCATTCATTCAAGTCTGCGAGATACGCAAAACTGCTGCTGCTGCCAATGCTTGTGACGCGATCTATATCATTAATGTATACTGGAACCATCAACGGACTGGTTCACTGCCATTCGTCGACCAAATTACTGCAATCCTTGATAAGTTGCTGGAATCAAGCAGTGGAAGCGCAGTGATAGTTTGTGGTGATCTAAATATCGATTTCTTCAAACCTCAGAATTCCTCTAAAAACCGTTTGCCAGAGATATGGAGAGAAGAGATGGAAGTGAGAGGGCTCGCGATGTTAAACGGTCACACGCAGGGTGACATTCCAGCTAAGTCCACATGGCAGCGCGATGGGCAAAGTTCCACTATCGATTACATGTTTGTATCTGATACGTTGCATAGAAAAATAAAAACTATGAAAATCCGCTCAATGCCCAACAGTGATCATGACATGCTAGAACTTAGATTCCTTGACACGAAAGGCCTGCAATGCAATAAGTGGAACTCCAAAGTATTGGTGGAATCCAATCGCCTTCGCTTAAAACTGAAAGAACAGGACGTGGTGAAGATAAGCCGCCAGTTTAAGGCAACGACGAAAGAGGTTGAATATACGCCAATTCTGTCTCAGTTCATAAGCAAGAATCTTGGTCTCAAAAACCAGTCATTTGCGAAAAAACATAGCTTTGACCTTATGATAATGCAACGGAAAAGATCCAGGAGAGCAGAGATTCGAAAAAACAATCAGGGCCCCAAGTCTGAAAGAACTGCAAAAAACAAAGCGGTTAAACAAGCCTATAAAAACTGGCTTAAAAGTCATCGAGTCGTACGACAGCAAAACGACGCCGAAGCAATGATGAGGATGCTCAGGAATAAGAACAGTGGCGAGTTCTGGCGTACCATCAACTGCATGGAAACCTCACAAATGGCTCTGCAAGCCTGCCCAGTATTAGAAAAGGAGTGGGTCAAGTACTTTACAGACCTATACTCCAAAGACGTTGTTCCAATTGTGCCAATTTCCAACATAACCTCATGGAACCTACACTTTACCAAGGATGAAATCCGAGAGATAATTGTGAGAGCTAAAAACTCTCGTGCGCCCGGTCCTGACGGGTTATCTAATTGTATGATCAAACAATTTCCGGACCTATGGACTGACATATGTTATGATCTATTTACGAGAATCAACCAACAAAAGCAAGTCCCAACCTCTTGGAAGACTGGCATTATTGTGCCGATCTTCAAGAAGGGGAATAGAGCATCACCAAAAAACTATCGCCCGGTGGCCTTGCTTGATGTGTTGGGTAAGATTTTTGCATCTCTCTTGAAAGTGCAACTGACTACCTGGGCCAAAACAGCGAAAAAAATAGATGAACGACAAGCGGGCTTTGTGAAATTTGTTGGATGCTTGCTAAACCTGCTGATTCTAAATCTGCTTAAAATGGAAGCGTTAAGAACGAACACGAAAGTGTATCTTGCCTTCGTCGACTTCTCCACGGCCTTCGACATGATCGATCGTGAACTGTTGTGGGAAAAATTAGAGTTGTGGGGTTGCCCGGTTGGCCTACTAGCGGCAATTAAAGCTCTCCACACAAACACCTCAATTTCCATTCGGTTGGATCCTTCAGGAACGTTGTCCACCCAAATCAAGACACTGAACGGAGTGAAGCAGGGTTGCCCACTAGCAGCTGCGATTTTCAGTCTATTCATCTCCGATATCGGTGAAGCGATTCAAACAGTGAGATCCTTTCCACCTAATCTGAATGGATCGAAGATAAACTGGCTGCTGTACGCAGATGATTTAGTAATCCTGGATTTAACACCTATCGGGCTCCAACGCAAACTTGATGCTGTACAGAACTACGTTTACCAGAATAATCTGAAGATCAATACATCTAAAACAGAAATATTGGTGCTCGAGAACTTGAAAACAAGTCACAATTCAAAAGGCTCAAAGTATGTATGGTCTCTAAATCAAGAGAAATTGCAGATATCAAAAACTGTAAAATACCTTGGCATGACACTCAATTCCAGTATCTGTGAGGAGCCTTGGGTGGCCGATTCAAAAAGGAAATGTGGCCAGTTGGCCTGTCAAGGTCTGGTAATTCACAAAAAATATGGGCAATTTTCAATGATACCATTACGCAACTTTTATGAACAAAAAGTAGTACCAATTCTGGTATATGGTGCAGAAAATGCCTTTGGTTGACCATCAACACACTGGAGTTCACTAGAACATATGTTCTGGTCAAAGACCCTAAATCTACCACCTGGAATCGCAACTGCCTGTATACGGTATGAATTAGCATTAACCTCTTTGCATGCGAGAATATGCTGGAATCAACTTGCACTATTTCGAAAAACGTGTGTAGAAGCGGGAATATTTCAATTCCAGATATTTCACAAGGCGGCATCAGGAAGTCCAGATATCCTTTCTCAATGGATAAAACGATGTGAAGATCTTCTGGCGATCAACAACATCAGCTTGCAAATGCTCCATAGTAATCCTGCGGCCGCAAAAGTGCGACTATGGCGTGCTGACTGGATAAATACATGTCGTGAGCGATCGATGGCTAATGCGATGACAGACTCTCCGACGGAAGCAAGAAGGTACAACATCTTGCAAAAATATTTGTCCCGCTTTCCAAACGCAAAGGCAAGAAGATTATTTTTACTGTTCCGGTTGAATGCATTAATAACTAAAGAGCGAACCAGTTATTGGGCGTGTAATGCGGGTCAAACCTCTACTTGTCGCTTTTGTAATAAGGAGCTAGAGTCCTTAAAACATTTAGTCCTCTTCTGCTCAGCTCTAAGAGACGCTAGATCAATACATCTGGGTCAATGGGCGGATGCAAATCGTTCTGCGTGCGCAAAAGAGTGGTGGCGGAAAATGTGGAATGGACTGGACATGAAACTAATCTTGCCCTTGACTTCCTTTCTGGCTATTATCGTAGCGAAATTAAAAGAGAACGCAGGTCAATAAGGAGCCGGAGAAAAGGGTTGAGAATTCTTAAAAACCATTTTTAAGGGGTAATTTGGGTGAATATCTCTGGCCGAAGGTTTGGGGAGAATGAAATCGATCCAGTCGGGGGCATTGATAAATGATGACGGAGTCGGTAAAACTCTTGTTTGGTGTAGATGTTTGTGCAATATTTTAAAGGTTTGTTTTAAACCAATAAAATAAAAATAAAAAAAAATAAAAAAAAAAGGTTACAGATGACACAACCAGGGAGGTAAGTTCAACGTAGTTTATTTTGCAAGTCAGGTTGTTTTGAGTCTTTTTAAGTGTCCCCAACACTGTACAAGTGTATGTTTTTGTCATTGTCTTCCTCCAGGGTTAGTCCCCGGTGAATCTTCCTGCTATTCTGTGTCTTGGGTGAGACCATAGTGACTCTTCTTGCTATTCTGTGTCTTGGGTGAGACCCTGGTGACTCTTCTTGCTAGTCTGTGTCTTGGGTGAGACCCTGGTGACTCTTCCTGCTAGTCTGTGTCTTGGGTGAGACCCTGGTGACTCTTCTTGCTATTCTGTGTCTTGGGTGAGATCCTGGTGACTCTTCTTGCTAGTCTGTGTCTTGGGTGAGACCCTGGTGACTCTTCCTGCTAGTCTGTGTCTTGAGTGAGACCCTGGTGACTCTTCCTGCTAGTCTGTGTCTTGGTTGAGACCCTGGTGACTTTCCTTGCTAGTCTGTGTCTTGGGTGAGACCCTGGTGACTCTCCTTGCTAGTCTGTGTCTTGGGTGAGACCCTGGTGACTCTTCCTGCTATTCTGTGTCTTGGGTGAGACCCTAGTGACTCTTCCTGCTATTCTGTGTCTTGGGTGAGACCCTGGTGACTCTTCTTGCTAGTCTGTGTCTTGGGTGAGACCCTGGTGACTCTTCCTGCTAGTCTGTGTCTTGGGTGAGACCCTGGTGACTCTTCCTGCTAGTCTGTGTCTTGGGTGAGACCCTGGTGACTCTCCTTGCTAGTCTGTGTCTTGGGTGAGACCCTGGTGACTCTTCCTGCTATCCTGTGTCTTGGGTTAGTCCCCGGTGACTCTTCCTGCTATTCTGTGTCTTGGGTGAGACCCTGGTGACTCTTCCTGCTATTCTGTGTCTTGGGTGAGACCCTGGTGACTCTTCTTGCTAGTCTGTGTCTTGGGTGAGACCCTGGTGACTCTCCTTGCTATTCTGTGTCATGAGACAGCCCCAGGTGCTGCTTCCCACTTTTCTGTTTCCTGGGGCAATGCAAGGGTGACAGGTCTTGCTTATTCTCTGAGGTTGTGTTGACACCCTTGTTGCTCTTGCACTCCCTCAACCTTCTCTTAGCTCACACTTGGTCAGAGTTTCTCTCTCCTACTTTGTTTGCTGTGTTATAACTTTCACTGCACTTTTTTGAGGTCTCTGGGTTTTATCCTCCTTGGGTCTGTGGGTTTCGCTTTTCACTTCAGCTTCCTCCAGTCTCTAGGATTCAATCCCCACCAGACTACAAGTTTTTCTCCTTTCTTAAGCAGCCATCATCACCCCATCCAGTGGTGGTGAGGAGAGTCCTAGAATTCCCAGAACTGTGTGAAACCTGACATTCAGTATGCCATGGCAAAGCCCCTGCACCCAACCAGTTTGCCCAATCAGTGCATCGGTAGGCCCCTTTTGCTCGTGCCTCCTTCAAAAGCAGTTGGAGGTGGTGTGTCACCAAAAGCATGCATCTTTGAGCAGAACACGCTGGCCCACATTATGTGGCATGGGGAACTACTGCCTTCATTGTGGGCATTCCATTAGCTGTAGGGAGCTGGTGGTGGTGGACAACCTTAGAAGCATATGGAACTCTATCACCCTTACCCCCTGTTAGGTTTTGTCAGGGGGGAAGGGATCATTGCAGGGGACTGGCCTCACAGGGGGACTTCTCACAAGAGAGAGTGGCAGCCGTCTGTGGGAGATCTGGAGAACTTTATGAAATGCTCTTTCAGAGGACTGCCGCAGTTTAGTGGGCAGGTGCACCCTGTGAAAGAGCCTGAGAAACTTATTGGGTGGCTGGGTCCTGGGAAAAGAACAGAGAACATGTATTGGTGGCTTTCTCCTGTGAGAGAGCTCAGCTATCTTAATGGGGTGGTTGAGCCATGAGAAAAAATCCAAGAACCTTAAGGGGCTGCTACGGCCAGTGGGAACGCCTGAGAACTTCAAGGGGTGCCTGTGCCTTGTGGTAGTACCTGAGAACCTTGGTGGGTGGCCTCACCTTGTTACAAAACCGAGAACCTTAAAGTTTGGCTTTGCCCTGTGGGAGAACATGAATACCTTCTGTCCTTTTGTAGTGACTGCAGCTAGTGGGAGAACCTAAGAGCATAGTGGGTGACTGCGCCTTGTGAAAAACCGAGATTCTTGAAGGGTGGTTATGCCTTGAAAAAGAGCCCAACGACCATAGTGGTCAACTGTGCTCTGTGTAAGAACTTGAAAACCAGGTACGAGTGTCTGATAAGGTTTCTAAAACATGACTTGCACCATAGTCAACACAAAGGCATGTGCAAGACTGCAGGCAACCAGTATCTCTATGTCACAGTCACTAGTGGTATGGCTATCCATTTCCCAACCACATCCAAAATACCCCCCGCCCCCTCAACTTTTCAGTGTCTGACATGTACTGGACTGGACAGTTTAGTTACAGGATTTGCCAAAGAGTCTTTCACAATGAAGTGCTCATTCATTTTTTATAAATATCAGGCAGCTCTGTTGGTCGTGTCCTGCAGTTAGAGACAATAGCCCCAGTTGCATTCAAAATGCTCGTGTTCTGCTCACTTGTGGAGGATGATTAGTGATTCTACAGCAACTCACATCAGTGCTGATGGCCAGATGGACTGCCTGCTGTACTAACACCATGGCTGTCATCCCTTCAGAGGGCAGACGTGCCCAATAGAAAGGCATCGGTATCTGTGTGACTGTTGGTCCTTTGTTTGTTCCTTTTGATTATCCATTTGTAAACAAGATGTCAGAGTCACTGACTGGGGTGTCCCACAGATGCTCCTCCCTATACTGTGCCCGCAGCCCTCACAAAGCTTTCAACAGGTATCGGTTCGGTACTACCAATTGATGCTACCATCTTATGTGAACTGGGCCTGCCTGGTGTACTTGGCAAAATTCGGTCCGGTTGGTGTTCTTCTTTCTGGCTTTGTTCGTTATACAATTGATGCTGCAAGTGCTGCAGCAAAGCATTCTTGCACATGTGCACAGTGTCTCCTTCTGTGATGCTGGTTGTGAGTTTTCCTCCTCCAAGTAATGCAGATGGAAGCGGTCTACTTTTAGTTCAAAATGTGATTGTACAAAGGAAGCCAGAAGGTGCTCAACTTTATCTGTAAATCCAACTTTGGATCACTACACAAGGTTGAAAGCAGGTCACTCGGAGCTGCCAAGGGACCAGACCGTGCCATATTGGTCAGTTTGAGCTCAAGCAGGTAAAGCAGAGGTAGAACCTCACTCAGGGATGCTTTGTATCCACTTAGCGACCTGCGCAAACGTTCATAGCATAGACCAGACATTGGAGAGCAGCTGTCATGGATGCAGTGCTAAAAAAAAATCTAAAATTCTGCTGTGAGTGTTGCAGTAATTTGTGATGGCATTGTGCTGCTTAGATAAATTTCCCAGCAAGTGCAAAGTAAAGCTTTGATGGGTGGTCACTGAGGTATTCAGGTTGCGCAGGGACTATCACATGGATGTCTTTTGCGGAAAGCCAGGGGTCGTACCTGGGTCGACCCCAGGGGTCCCAAGTGCGCCCCCGGTGTTCTCCCTGCAACCCCTGTATAAATTTTGTTTTTAAAAATAATAATTTTTACTTTTTTTAAATGCAAGCTCCTATGCTGCTGGGTGGGCAGTGCTGTAGCAGGGCCCGGGGGCTCCCGCAGACCCCGCCGGCGGCAGACACAGTACCAGCAGGGTAAGGTTGACCGACGAGAGGGTTAGGCAGGGCAGAGCAGGACATTTAGGCATGACCGATTCGCCGCCTGACGTGACGTTCGGGCGCAACTGTTTTGCTGCAGGTCTCCTTTCGGTGCACCCTGTTGGGCACAGCCAGCAGGGTGCAGGGACCTCTTGGCACGGGGATGTTTTGGCACCGCCGTGTTCTTTTGCTGTGAACACTGCTTTCCACTTTGTGCAATTTATCATCCATTAACTTGCTTAAGTGCTCTGTGCACTTGAAAGGTTCACTTTCTGGTCTTTCTACTGATCCATACTCTTCCTCCCAGCTGACGATTCTGCCAATTTCACCCACGCTTAAAGGAGATACTGCAGACAGATCCTGTACATCCAAGAGCACTACTGAGCAGGAGGGGGAGTTGACATCTCCACCCCAGAGAGGAAGAACACCTATGTCATCACAATTGACAAACCTTGCGCTGAATGTGCTTGATTGGAGAGTCCTTCCAAAACGCAGTTTAAAGGTATCCAGCACCCTCTACGAGTCTGCTGCATCCTTTGCTACCTCTGTCAGTGATAAAGTTGATAAAGTTAGGGTTTTCGGTTTCGCCTGGCAATTCCACTGAAGTCATTGTTTCAGGATACCACTCTATACTCACAGTCCACGCCATTCAAAGCCAAATACTACAAATCCAGTTTTTCTAGCCAAGTGGTAACCTGCGCACAATACAGGTAAAAGACTCCTGCTATGTCATCAATGATTGTTGTTAATAATGTATATATTGAATAAGGTTAGTATTTAGGCTTCTGTATTAGTGTTATTCCCATAAACGTTAAATCACTCTTATTGGTCAATGCTTTTTCTGGCTACAGAGACTTGGCTTTGCCACAGCCTCATTGTATCCCATTATCGAGAACACACATTGTTGGCATAAGGCAGTAAAGTACGGTTTCTAAACTTTGTGATTGGTGCTTGACAAGAAATGCAAGCATCATGTGTGGAGATCAGCTTTTACATCATTATCATACATGAAAGGAGTCTGTGTCCTCGCTGTGGCTATTTTAGCATCAGGCAACGCTGCTGTAATTGTAGAGTGGGCAAACCATGGGAATACCTGAATGTATTTCATGAAAAAAATGCATAACTTTCAGGTGCACGTTGTATTCTTGTTGGACTTGTGTTGGTTAGTTGCTGTTTGCAGTTTGTGGCCAGACACTTGGCAGGAACTGGAAGTCTGCACTTTGGGGTTTAGGTCTCTTCAAGATGCTATGTCTATTTACAGCTTAGCCCGAGTGATGTACAATAGTCCAGGTTGTTGTGTTGAACATCAGCTTACATTCACTGTCATTTGGTAATATGGGCCAGTACACACTGATATTAATGCTACATATGGTGATCCATTCTTGTAGGAAATGTATATCATATTACAGTGATGTTGTAACCATATTTCCCTTATTGTACTGAGCAACAATGCTATATGATGCCACTTCCTGTTTTGTCAAGGGGTGAAAGGTCGTGTGCCATCATGTCCTGTGATGTCATTTGGGGGTGAAGGCAACTGACATCACTTCATGTGATGTCATCAGAGGCCAAGGGTCGTGTGATACCACTTCCGCTACCCCTGACATTCTAGTGAAATGATGACCCTGAACTATCGGCTTCTCCTGCTCCTCCTCCCAGTTGTCACCTGATGGCAAATGTCTCATCCAATCCCTTTAAGAGATGGACACTGACTGGTGTATCACCCTGCAGCTCCCTGAATCTCAGCTGCTCTCTCCCAGCAAAATCAAGTGAGTGTGACTCACCTACAAGCTGTTCTCAGCGATTCCCAACTATGCCCACTCCTCCTCACAGGTGTCACCCGATGGCACATGACTAGTCCATTTGGTTCAAGACAGGGACCCTGAATTTTGTGTAACCCGACTCCTCAAATCTCTGGTGATGACACTCATGCTGTTCACCCACTCTATATTACTGAAAGCATCACCCAGCGCTTTATAAGCAAAACCAGCACTAAAGTTTACTCTTTGACAGGTTCCAATTTACTTGCCACCTCTACTGACCCGTGTTCCTACTACTGCTTTAAAACATTCCAGTTTATTAGGCCTTCCCTAAATATCCTGATACTGCTGCAGGTAGCAACCTCCTGCCTCTCTGAAAGCTATCACCGGACTGAATGCGTGTCCATCCATGTGTTCCCCTATAAGCTAAAAGTTCGTCCAAGTTTCGTCCTTGACGAATTACCCAAAGTTCAGGTGATCAGGATTTTATTGCAGGGATCACACACTTAAGCGAGTGAAAGGAAGTTTCTAGGCAGGTTCTGAAGTTCACTTGTACTACTTCACAAACCTTTACTCATTTCTGGCTCACGCATAGCAGGCTTTTTCTCTTCTGTACCAAAAATATACATGCTAGTTATCCAGTTACCATTTATCGCTGTGGTGCCTAACCCATGGTATGGCTGTTTTAAGTGTCATGGGGCCTCATTACAAGTGTGGCGGTCTAGAAAATCGCACTGTACCGGCACCCTTTTTTCCGGACCGCCTCACTTCTAGTTGCGGTGCCGGAACACTGTGACCGCAAACTAGACCCAGAGTGCCACCGTTGCTGGCAGCACCATGACCGTGAACCGCAATCACTCCCGGAGCCGTGTCTGAAACACGGCACATAGGTCATTCGGGCACAATCTGAGTACCGGCTACACGGAAACTCTGGCACAAAAATACCGGTGCCACCATGATCACTGCGCAGGAAACTCTGGCATCGCGGATCAGGAAGAAGGCAGTCCTAGGAGTGCAACAACAGGCCAAAGGTGGCCATAATCAGCCCAGCTGTACACCATTAGCACTGAGAATACTCGAAAGGACCACACCCACACCCCACACATCTCCCAATACAACCATACTGGGAGCTGCAGTAGCAATTATGGAGCTGGGAGCCCTGTATGCAGGGCTCCAATATGAGCATGATTTTGAAGAGGCAGAGAGACAGAGGAGGTGGCGGATGCACAGGAGGAGAAGGAGGAGGATGATGGCCATGCCCATGAACAATGGCCAGCAGGTAGCACCTCGCAGGCAGCCACCATACCCTGCTTAAGGGCCACACCCTGGAACCATGAGTGCAGCACAGATCCACACCCTGTATCCACTAGACAGGGAGACCATTACACACATTGTTGGTTTGATCCATGATAACATCTGCAGCCTAATTAACATCAGGACTGCAATACCCCCCTTGCTCAAGATAGTATCAGTGCTGCATTTCGTGCCCACTGTCACCTTTCAGCACACTGTGGGAGAGCTGCACGGGTTATACCACCCCTGTTTCTCCAGAGCTGTATTCCAGGTCCTGGATGCACTCCTGCAGCACTTGTCAGACCACATAGCCCTCCCCAGAACACCTGACAAAGTGAATGCCAGCAAAGTGGGTTCCATGCCCTGGCAGGCATGCCCAACATCATCAGTGCGCTGGACTGCACACATGTTGAGCTGGTGGCCAGACATGCAAATGAGGCGGTCTACCACAATCGCAAACTGTACCACTCCCTGAATGTGCAGGTTGTGTGTGATGCAGACCTCCTCACCACCCACTGCTGCGCATGTTTCCCTGGTTCCACGCATGATTCCATGGTCCTGCACAACTCCACACTACCAGGGTACATGGCACGACACACTGGAGAGTGGACCTGGCTGTTAGGTGAGTCAAAGAACCAAAGCATGTGCAATGTGGAAAGAGGGGGTGGGTTGTCCACTGTCAACAGTGCATGTGCATAATGCAATGTCATGTACACAGATAGCATGCATGAGCAAGAGGGCATATCTGGCATGTGGTGCATGGGCAAATGGAGCACACCCCATCACAATGTGTACACAGATAGACAGGCACATCACATGCAGTACAGGTACCAGAATGCATTTCACCCTTGCCACCCACACCAGCACTTACACACTGTGCACATCCCCCACCATCTGCACCACAGCCTTGTCAGAGTAATGTAACTCCCCCCGAGCATTCTACCCCAAAGAATGTAGCGGTTAGGGCGAATTCTCAAAATGTGCTAATTTCCCTTACCTTTTGAGACCCCAGCAACTTTGCTGGATTTCTAGGATTTTATTTTTTTACCTGGGAAGAGTGTGAGCCTTTTTTACAACTCTGCCATGGATTTTGATGTGTGTTTTACTTTTGTGTTCTTTGGTTATGAAGTTTTAAAACAACTCCAGTGGCATCATCTTTTTCTGTGTGTCACACAGCACCTTCAGTGTAGTGGCACAGGGATGTCTTTCAGACTTACCAAGGTTTAAATACCTTCTCTGGGACTGACTATTGTCTTCCAGAGCATGCAAAGTTAAAAAGGCTTTACTAGTCTTTTTAAATTTACTGACCGAGAACACACTATCTTCCTATAGAGCGCTGGAGGGGTTGCCTAGCTTACCCCGAGTCAAAATACTCATGTAACAATCAAATGTTACCTTTTCCTACTTTAAATGGCTGGTGGCAGTGGTTTAGATCAACTACTGTGATTTTTCCCGACCGCTAACAATGGTAGCTAAAAATCGGGTCAGCCATGTTTTTCAATTTGGCACCCCAGACCTATCTGTAAAAACGATTCTCAGTGAACCGACCACAGCTGAATTTGCCACGGTTGGAAAGTTTGCATGAGAAAGGTGCGAATTACCAAACGTTTGCACCTTTCTCATGCAAACACACTTACACACTCACACACACAACACACCCATAACACCCCCAACCCACACCCTCAGCACACTCCCACCCACACCCTCAACATAAACAAACCCCACTTACCTTCTTCTTCACGCTGGGTTCCTGCAGCGCCAGTTCCCTTTCACTTCTGTAATCGGGAACCAGCGCCGCAGGGTCCTTTTCTTTTCTTTTTTTATTTTTTTTAACGGAAGGCTGCGGGGTGTCCCCCGCTCAATATACCATAAAGTATAGTGAGCGGGTCAATGCGGCGGACACCTCCGCAGCCCCTGTTTTTTTGTTGGTTTTTTTTAAACAGAAGGCTGCGGGGGTGTCCCCCGCAATCCCCGCTCACTATACTATGAAGTATAGTGAATGGGGCAATGCGGGGGACAACCCTGCAGCCCCCATTTTTTTTTTTCAATGCTAGCACCAACGATTCAAACTTTGGATGTTTGAACATTTGGTGGTAGCATTTTTAGATCTAATGGTTCATGCGAACCATTGGATTCGGTCAAAACGACCAAAACCGTAAAAACAGACTCCGGTCATCTTTTTTCGCCATTTCTTTTAGGAAAAGTCCTTCTTGTGTTTGTCTCTGCGCGCCAAACCAGGTTTGGTCCCTTTTGTTCGTTGGCCTTTGGCAGGCTTCAGCGCTGAAGCCCTCCTCTGGCGCCTTCACATCCTGGTGGACAGGATGTGAAGGCGGTACCCGAAACTCCCTGTGCTTAGTCTCCTAGGAGACCTGAATGAACTCTGGCGTGATTGGCCAGCTGGCTGTCCGGCAAGGACAGCCACCCTTCTATGTGAGTGACAGCCAGGCTGGAATGAATGGAGGAAAACTGTTTAAAAGCAGGTCTCTGGGACTTGGAAAGCAGAGTCGACCACTGGAATGAAAGAACTGAAGACGAGCTGAAGGAAGAGGACTGCTGCAACTCCTGGAAGACCGGTGAAGCCTGCTACAGGTCCGAATTGCCTCAAACTCCAATCGACAGAGAAGCCCTTCAAGGTTAACTTCTTCCCTTGAATTTGGTGGGAACAACCAACTCGCAAGCCACCTGGACACCATCCCCTTCTGGTCGAATTTACATCAGAGTGCTGTTGAAAACCGGATAGCCAGAGGGAAGGAAACCAGCTTGTGGACTTTAAGGCATCCACACCTTAAACCAACGTCTTGCTAAGATTTTGGCCTCATCCCTGGGCAGTGCAGGAACCACCCGACGTCCTCCTTCTTGTCCCCATGACTGAAGCTCAGGAACAGCGAGATCTGGTTGAACTGCCAGGAACAACTGCCTCAGCTACAGCTCTTCTTCATTAACAAGGTACTGTGCAAACACGGTCCGGAAATCTTTTCGGCCATCGAGAAAGCGTGTGAACCTTTCCTCAACTTTGAAGGCTTGTCCTTCCCTAAACATTCCTCAAACTTTTCACCTAGCCAAATTCTTCTAAACTCTGTGGCGAAGACTTTACCATTACTACCAGAACTGTGCTATCCAATACAAAGACTCTGAACCATTGACTTTGGCCCAGGCCTATGAGATGAATTGCTGGTTGTAGTTTACTGAAACCCTTTGCCCTGCCTATGAATGTATTTGGGCTGTCTATTCTTATAACGTTGTCTTTTTACCCCTTTATTACGTATCTGAAGTGCCATTTTGCTCCCACTTCAGAGGAGCTAAACTTGTTCATTTACTTACGGTTGTATTTTTGTGGTTTATTAGTGTGTGATATTGTGCTGCTTATGCTAGTGTAATGTTTTCAAACTGACTGAGTAAATAAATGTATATTCTTTTACCAAGAAACCTTGAGTAAGTGTTTGTTTGAATCACTGTATTGGTTGGTCCTTTGTGTAACTTGTTCTATTGCTCACTTAAACTCTTCAGATAAGTCTGTCTGCTCAGCCATCGCTACCACTTTACTGTGTAGTACAGGCTTGTACCAAAGGTGAAACTGTGCTTACACTTGTAGTCTTAATTGCATGTAGTGCTCCCAAAGGCTACTGCATGTGATTCTGCCTAACTGTAGCCAGATTACCCACCTGTCACAAGTGTACATACCCATATGCATATGACATGAAGCATAACAATGTGTGAACACAGATGAACGAATGGGTGTGATGACCACTGTACGACATGCAAATGGAACCAGAAGTGGCACACGCAATGGACAAGGCAGAAGCTGGTATAGCCAAAGGGCCAAGGGGCAAGGTGGGTTTGAAATGGTGAGGGAAATGTGGACGCAAACCACCCCTCGCCACCTTGCATCATGATTAAGGCTTCCATTTCATGGTATGCATCAACTGCCATTTTCCCGTTTTCATCCATGTTTATTTCTGGGCATTTCATTCTGTTTTCATCCACATTTCTCCAGTGTTATATAAAAAGGTAATTCACAATCAGTATTATTCTGCTTTCATTCCAATTAAAAAATCCATTCTTTATAGCACGCATGCAAACATATATGAAACAAATTCTAGCTTCGTTACTTTCAAAACAACAAACGATTTCCCTGTGACTCCTGCTGCCTTAAGATAAATGCTGTTAGCAATTTCACGACCCTCAATACAATTTCCATACAACCATACAACCATTACACTATCCATGTTCAGAGGCGTTGCTAGGGGGGGTTGAGGGGGCTATAGCCCCGGATAGAAGCTCAGGGACTACATCCAAAAGGCTATAGCTAGCCCCGAATCCCACCTGTCCCGACATTAAGTTAGCCCCTGATCTTTTCCAAACCTAGCAACACCCCTGTCCATGTTGCCAATCTGCAATGAGATTGGCCTGCAATGTATGAGTGACATCATAGAGAACCTGACAGAAAGACCTGTTTTACTCTCATTTCCATTGCCACAAATAAATACACTGTAAGCAGGTTAATTTCCGTCTGTATGAATGTGTAAAAATCTGAAAGCTGGAAACTGGCAGCCTTAAACATAATGCACCAGATACAAGGGTCACCTGTGCCATTCGCTACATCATGTGCCAATCCCATGTGACACAGACCAACATACAGACTTGGCTTCCATGACACTACCACCACAATTACTTTGTCCCCCTTGTGTCCCTTCCATGCAGGTGATGCAGGATGCCCCTTGTTGCCATGGCTGATGACCCCATCAGGCAACTGCAAAACCAGCACGAGTATGCCTACATCCGTGCACACATCCAAACACAGTGTACCATAGAAAGTACTTTTGGGCTGCTGAAGGCAAGGTTCCGCTGCCTGAGTAGATCTGGGGGTGCACTCATGTACAGCCCCGTGAAGGTGGGCAAGATAGTCCTGGCCTCTACCGTGTTACATAACATGTGCATCAGGCAAGGTCCCCTTGCCCCAGACCTGGACATGCACCCAGAGGAGGTGGAGGACGACACTGACAGCGAGGATGAAATTCCATTGCCCCATCGAGGGATGCCATGGATGGGCATAATGCATGTTATCTAATCACCCACTACTTTTGAGCACATTACACATGCACATGGCCTAGAGCATCAACCGCAATCTACACCGTACACCAAATAAATCACACACTCAGATGAAAAATAAATGTCCAGTCATGATTTCAATGCAACAACCAGAGTATTGATATGTATGATTAGAAATAACAGGTGCACCAACACCGCCTCCCCAACTATCCCTCCCCACAACCCCTCCCCAACTATCTCTCCCCACACCCCCTCCCCGACTTGTGTCACATTGTCCATGATGTCTCAGCCCAAGACACACCCATGGCACATGATAGTCCTTGGCCTATTTATGGGCCCGCTTGCCACCCAGGCTGCCCTTGTGTTGTGTGCCTGACAGGCACATCGATCTCCGCCTTGGGCTGCCACAGAGACAACTGGCGGGCGTGGAGCTTGTGGATGGCGTGTGTGAGGTGTCACTGGCCCGTCGATCCGGGGCCGGCTGCAGGGACATTGCTGTCGACTCTGCAATGGATGACATGATGTCGTTGCCCTTGCGGACCCTCCTGGTCATGAGGACAATAGCAGATGTAGCACGTCCAAGGGTGCATGCAGTGCACTGCCCCGTGGCCTGCATGCTTTCGTGCATCAGCTGGGCCTCAGTGCGTAGCAGGGCTTCTTCCCCACGCATCAGGCAGGACTCCTAAAGGTGCTACTGCATTAGGGCAGTTAATCCCGCCTGTCGATCCTGGGTTGAGCAGTTGTGACAGTCGCAGTTGTTGCTGCAGTGTCCTTGGTGGTGGTGGTGGTCCTTGGAGTTGCCCACTGTCAGTGTCTGGTGCACCTAAAGGTGCCTGTTTGCACTCTGTCATTGTCAGGTGATGTGCCTGAGGGTGGAAGAAAGGCATGATGTTAGGAACCAGTGTGGGTTCAAGATGCACTGATACATGCAGTGTGTTGGTTGTGAGGCGTGCTGTAGAGGGGACATGCCATGAGACATGGCATGGGGCACACATGCTTCGGTTGCAGGTTATGGGATGTTGCTACATGAAACACTGCTCTACTGGGACTAGTGGTGTGATGTCCTGGCATTTGCTGGGGATGGTGGTATGGGTGCCAGTGTGTATGGTCACAACAAAGCCCTCTGTTTTGGATCTTGTGTGGGGTGGGGTGCTTGCAGGGTGTATTCTGGGGGATGGGGACGGTGCAATTCCCATATCAGTGATGTGGTGGTACAGTGGTGGGGGCAGGGTGGCCACGGGCTTTATTCAGTATTTTGGGGCTACATGTACTCACCTGCCTCATTGGGTGTCCCGGCTCTGGCCTCCGCAGCACCAACCCCTTCTGTGGACTCCATGTGCAGCACACTGCTGCACTTCTCCTCACAGGGCATGAGTCTGATTGGCGAGGAGGGTCCTGTGGCCGTGCTTTGTCTATGGTGTGCTGATAGTAGGTTCCGAAGCCTCATGCGGATGTCATCCATCCCACCGCTTGTGTCAGTCCCTGACTGTGCATGGGCTTGTCCCCACTGCTGATACCTTCTGTGCCACTTCTTCCAATATGGACTTTTTCCGCTGCTGTGTTTGGCTGCACTGATCTGTTGAGAACAACTCTGCTGCATGCAGGACAATGGTCTCTGCAAGCATGTGACGCTCCACCTCAGAGAAGCGCGCTTGCGCTGCCGGGTCTCACAGATGCGAGTCGCCATGGTCCACAATAGATTTCTGCATTTAGGAGCGGTGGATGGCAACTGGATGCTGCATATTGCAATGGATTGTGTTTTTATGATGGCCGCCGGACTGTTTCCTGTTCCGACGATCACTTTATTTCCGGTCACGGTAATTCTGGTGCTGCTGTTTCCGGTGCCGCTGGCTCTGCCATTGTGATGGCATGTCAGGAGGCACTGCCAACAGGGTGACAAAGCAGTTGTTTTTGGCCACTTTTCACAGTATTTCATGATGCCATTGCCAGTGTTTCCAGCATGCCAGAATGCACGCACCCAACAACCCTTGATCAAGTTTTTTTACCGCCAAACCTATAATGAGGACCATAGTCTCGTGTTCTCCTACATCTCCCGAAATTCAATTTCTTGGAATGTTTCTATGAAACCGGCTCACCCACCCATAAGATTGTCACCCATGAGGGCCTTTCATCACCTAAACTCTTATGGGGGCGTTTTACATTTTCAACACATGACTCCGGGTGAGTGCACTCCCTGCCAGACACATGTTACATTATTTTTTGAAACATCTTAGTCTTCAATAAAATGTTTGATAAAGATTAAATAAGGAAATGAAAACTAAATTCATGACACTGTGTAGAGGAAGTAAATTGCATGTCATCGGAGCATACTATTGAATGATGGCGTGATGCTAAAACTGGAGTTCAGCTGTGTTTCTTGAACGGATCCTGTTTCCGGTTTCTACTTCTGCCCGTGGCAAGCTATTCAGTAGGAATGCCCATTCAAAAGCGGTAGCTTACTTTATAGCGTAGTAGCATATGTTGGAGATATGTTAACGATGAAGTCTGGCTAGAATGAACATGTTACTAGGGATGTGCAAAGTTTTCACTATGGCAGTGGAATCCTGCAAAGTGTCTGAATGTGCAACTTTGTAAAGTTTTGCTCCACTTTGCAACTTCACAAGTTGGAATTTCTTTATACTTTTTCTCATCTCATATGTAACCATGTGCATAACATATATGTAGTAATATGTGAAGATTAGACACACACATTTAAATAGCTGATTCACTGAGCTTTTTTCTACTTTAAGTATCACTTAAGCCTGAACAAATGTGTAGGAGTTGTGTTTGTTTCAATGGAAACCTAAACTTCAGTGGTGCAAGATCAGCCCTGAGCCAGAACATTTGCAGATGAAATCTATGAAAAATGGCAGAAGAAATAGGACAATCACTAAACAATAATTTAAAAATGTAAAAATCTCACCAGAAAATCAGAAATAAATTCCACAAAACTTGGAAAAAATGTCCAGTAGCTCCAGAAAACGGACTGACGGGTGCTGGATGCCTACGCACACTATTTTCAGTAGTTACCTGAGGAAACATGTGCAAGTGATTCCATGTACATCTCAAAGTGTCATTTAAGAAACATGCCGAAACATTCAGAAATGTGGGAATGCCCCCATGCTCCCTAGAAGGTCAATCTCTCATTCAAATCTCTACAGGTGGAGTGCACTAACTATACCCGGGAGTCCCCTAGGACATTTGATTTGGCACTTCACCTGACATCCACTGAGCCATCACCTGCGCAACTCATAAAAGAGTTCTCACAGAAACAGCTCACTCACCACAATGTTCCTGTGTGAGTTATACTGCCAGTGCTCATTGCCCAGGAGCAGCAGCTTGCACCCAGCATAGGAGGCCATGCACAGAGATGGTGTCCCACCCTAGGGTCAGTATTCTCAGTATGTCAGACCTGTGGATCTTCAGCTGGTATCGCCTCCCTCTTTATGTTGCACTACACATGCTACTGTAGAAGCAAGACCTTGAACCCATCACAGGTCGGCCACACACCACCAGGGCTTAGGCAAACTACTCTGCATTTCTTTGCCACAGGTTCTTTGCAAAGAACAGGTGGCATCAGAGCTGGCATTTCACCGTCCTGCCTGTCATGCTGGGTCCATCAAGTTGTGGCATGCATCACAGCATGCAGCCAGCAATACATTTCCAAAGCCAATTTTGTATGTTTTTTAATTACTACTTTTATACTAACTATGAAAGATAGAATATTTACAGCATCAGGATATGCTGTTCTGCAATGCCTTTTTTACCCTATCACTAGTTGCTTTATTGGTGTCATTTTAATTTCTGTTTATAATGCTTCTTTTTCATGCTCGACTTGTACGTGTACTTTCTGCACATCAGTCCTTTATTTCTGTTTACCACTCTAACATCTTAGTCTTCTTTCATTATCCATTTGGTTTTGGTTTCATCATGGTCCGTTTTTCATGAATACTTTTGCCCTGACTATGGTGAATATGGTATTTATGGCATTGGATGCATCGCACTGCGACAGTCTGCCGCCATTTTAGACAGCTTCTTTGTAAGCACGCCATAAATGCACAGATCATATGTGATGCCATGGATGCTTTCTCTGATTTCTGCCAACATCCCTGGCTCATCCCCTGGCAGTCATATCTTCAGCCAGTCATCGGTATGTCCTCAATTGCAGACTGGTGACTATGGAGACATGTGGCTGCTTGGTGAGTACCAGAATACGTTTTCAGATTGACAAAATGGAACTGTGCATGCATACTCATTCCAACATGAGTCGCCAAGGGCTCAAATGTGCATGCTGACACAACAGTCATTAAAGGGTGCCTACATAACC
Organism: Ambystoma mexicanum; assembly: GCF_040938575.1. Lineage (NCBI taxonomy): Eukaryota > Metazoa > Chordata > Amphibia > Caudata > Ambystomatidae > Ambystoma > Ambystoma mexicanum. The sequence continues at coordinate 839,104,160 of NC_090923.1, forward strand.
AGTGATGCTGTCATCAAAGGTGAATGCAAATGTGCCAAACTTAGTGTAAGCTAAGTGATCATGTCCACTTCCACAAAGGTGAATCTGATTATCCACTCCAACCATACCTCATTACCCCCTTTCCACTGCCTACCTCCATGCATCAGCACAAGTACAAAACAGCACACAGAGACACCATGAACGTCACTGAGCAGAAGTTGGTATTTTGATGATCCGCTTCAGATACCTTAACCACTCCAGCGGGATACAGGCCCAAATGTGTGTGCAACATCATCCTGACCTGTTCATATAACATCACAGTGAGCAGGGACATACACATCCATCCTGCACCTAGCATCACCGTGCAAGCACCCACTCTACAATACAAGCAGTAGCCCATGGGGATACTGCAACGCAAGGAAGGGATCAGCTGGTCCACAGCGTGTTCACCTGAGCATGGCTGGTTTGTGATATACCAAATGACATCTTTCTAATGTATGTCTATGGTGACATGGATTCCTAGTGGGCAATGCCAATGCCCACCTTTGATATTCTGACACCGACGTTCAAATGTTATTAAACATGCAGGCACATACAAAGGGCACCAACAGCCAACACATCATATGCACGATCATACACTGAGCCGCACAATGTAGGGCATATTGCAACACACACACACTCCTGCACCCACACTGCTAATGCAGCATGACACACTAGGTGTAAATACCCACACCCACAACTTAACGAGAGGGGATTTTGCTTGCTGAATGACAACTTGCACGAGGTGCTGCAGGAATCCCTGAAGTGGACCATTTGGGCAGGACATGTAATGGGCCAATCACTACAGCCCTGTGCACCCTTTGGAATGCCCTCATATATCTTTCAAAACATGTGACGCATCACAAGGGACAACTGCATCAACCTCACCACTTTGCCCTTACTGCTAGCAACACTACACGTGATGCAGCTGAAGGTTCCTTGTATTGCACCCAACTCTCGCGGGAGAGTGATCGGGATTTCCCTCTGACTGCCTTCTACGTGAGGACACGTTATTACGATTCATCGTTTTGCGTTCTGTATTTTACTTGACTCCACTATGCACCGTTTTATGTTTTCTCTATTCTACACCTTAAGCTTGTAGCTTTTCCTTTCAGCATGGGCATAAATATAGAAATGTAATGTTAATGAGTGTTGTAAAGAGGCCGCCGCCATTACGGTTGTTGCCACGTTTCTGCGCAGCTGCTAAAGCTGATGGTGCATGGCTATAAAGAGAGCGGAATTAGGCAGCTGGCACGATGAACTGCCGACACAGCAGCAGAGTCTTGGTGCTAGGAAACAGTGCGGGACTCTGACGTATGAACAATGCATCATTGTGCCCAGGATTGAATGTGATAGAAAACTACAGACTAAGCAAATCGGAGGAGGTCAGCAGGCAGCCCATTTTGCTACTGCCGAATCTGGATGCTTCTCGAAGATTCCGTTCACGTGCTTAAGCACAGAATATTAAACAGAGAATGATGACAGATTAATGGATACATGGAAAAAGGACTTAGCGGGACTGTGGCAAAATAACTTCTGCTCTACTCAGCCCTCACACTACAAACAGTGATCCCAATAATAAAGGTAGAACAGGCACAGTCTAGATATATACCTCTTTCACCTTTTGTGGTAACGTGGACCAAAGAAAGGCAATACTTTTAAGAATTTAAGAGGGGTGTGACTGTGGCCCGGTGATGACCCAAACAGCAAAGTATCACAGTTCAAAATATAGGGAATGTCCATTCAAATTTCTATGAAAATGTATATACTTTAATTAAACACACCATCTGCAAGAAAACTACACAGAAAAACTGTACAAAAACCCACCCCTGGGGAAAGAGCAGAAAAAAGAGAAAGTAGCATTCTGGGTGAGATTACAGGTGTAAAATGCAGTTTTCATGACCACAATGTTCTTTTAAAAGGGAAAAGGTGATCAAGAGACCTATACAGTCTCTAGCGACGAACGCAGCAGTTATGGGTCAATAGTAATCTTTTGGCATTGCGACTTCAGCGAAACAGGCTTTTCCGTGCTGTTCATGTGGTTTGAGATTGTTTGAGTGCAGCGGTTGCGTTGTTCTAGACAGGGAGCAGTGTTGAGCAGGGTCGGACAGGAACTTGTTGCAGTTCAAAGGCGATGCTTGAAGAAGAGTGGATTGTGAGGTCTTCCTGGGTCTATTTTACCATTTGTTTGAAGAGGCTAAAGACTGGATACGCTGGTCTGTGCGATCGGTTCGATGAAGCGCTAAAGCTGCTTCAGATCGTGAGGGCTACCAGGGTTGGTTTGATGGTTGACTAGATGGCAAAGGCGCTGGCAACTGGAAGCACTGGCTCGGGTCGATGCAGTTTCTGATGATCGGGGCTTTAGTATCCACCAGGGTCAGTTCGACTGGTGATAACGATTGGCAGTGAACATACTGGAGGGGCGAGAAGTGGTTCGAAGGTGGCAGATGCAAAAAAGAGCTTGTAGTTTGAGGCGAGGCAACAATGAGCTCATCTAGTGTGATACGGCGGCAAATAGGTTTGAACTTACAGAAGAGCTGGGTGATGACCAAAGGAAGCTCTGTGGTTACTGGTAGTTTGATATGTGGTGAATGCGGTTCAATGACAGTTCGACCGGTTCAATGCAATGAGAAACTGGGATTTTGCTTGTTGTGGCTTCTCTGGTGCTGTGAGTCCCTCTGTGGGTCTCAGGGACAAGTTCAGTCCATATTCTCAGGCTCTCAGCAAGGGAGGCTGGTGCATACTTCCAGGGGTCCTTCACCACGATGAGGTCCTGGGCAGCAGTGTGACTGGCAGAGATGCATGTCTTATTCCAACAGCAGGTTCACTATTAATGTGCCCTGGGGATGAGTAGGGCACAGAGCTCATTTCTGCCATGGACGCATAGTCTTCACCTCACTGGTGGTGGGCTCTGGAAAGTAAACTCTCCCAACAGAGGTCCAACGAAATCCTTCCTTAGCTGTTTCTTCCAAATTGAATCTGAGAAGGAGTGGTAGACCCCTTCTATTAAAGGCAAAAGCCCCCAGGTGATTGGATCAAAGCTAGCCTGCTTTAGGGACCCACTCCCTATTCTTGCAACCAATGGACCTAGCCTTCTGACATCACACCCACAGTGCTTTGTTTTACATGAAGTAGAGGGGACAACAAGGAAAGATAGAGGTAGAGGGAAACACAATGTGGAACCTTCCTCCAACTGTAAATAGCTCCCCCTATCTACACTAACCCTGCCCCCATCTCTTCTCAACAGAATCAAAGGCCTTTATATATGGAGCACCCTGATGTGAGGCTACTCTTGTGAATGGGTGTGCCCTTTTATTCCTGTTCCCAGGACAACTTGTCCTGTGGAGTGGCTGTCCCTCTGGGAAGCGTGTTTTTTGATTGATTGATATTTTATTTCTATCGCGCTCGTACACAAGTGTTTCAGAGCGCGACAAGGCAAGGGAGGGGAACAGGGGAGAACAAAACAGCGATCTTACTAGGCCCAGTGACATTGAGAACGCGCAAGTGCATGGGAGAGGGGGCAGGGGAAAAGTGCATGGAAGGGGGGGGTGGAAAGTGTGAAGCAGAGGAGAAACAGATACATAACAATAAATAAATAATAAAGGTAACAAACAGTGGTAATGCAGCCAGCAATTTGCAAGTGCTAGGTTTAAGGAAGCAGACAGGGTAGGTCTGATAAGTGCAGGAAGAAAAAGGGGGCACTGTATAGGTACAGATACAGACCCCATTGCAAGGGGTGGCCCGGAGGCAGTGCAGGAGGGTGGCAGGATGAGCAGGTACCTGGGCCCAAAAGACAGAGGGTGGCCAGGTGCACAGTGCCAAGAGAGAACAGATCAGCAGGGAGAGGGGGGGTGAATGCAGAAGAAAAGAGGAAGGTCTTGAGGTGCTTCCGGAACCGGAGATGGTTCTCCTCAAGTTTTAGAGTGGCAGGGAGGCTGTTCCAGAGGGAGGCCCCAGCCGAAGACAGAGAGCTACCCCCAGCTCGTTTCTTAGAAAAACGACTGAACCTGAGTGAGTTGGAGGTAGAGGAGCGAAGATCTCGAGAGGGGAGGTATTTGCAGAGGGATAGCTGAAGATATTTTGGACCCAGGCCCCAGAAAGCCTTCTGGACAATGCAGAGGGTTTTGAATTTAATCCTTGCATCCACTGGGAACCAGTGGAGAGATTTCAGAGCTGGAGAGATACGATCCCAGGGCTTGAGACCAAGGACAAGTCTGGCAGTCCTGTTCTGGATTAGTTGCAGAGGGCGGAGAGTAGAGGCAGGTAGATTTAGATAGAGGCTGTTACAATAGTCCAAGCTAGAGAGAACCAGAGCTTGAGATACCATGAGCTTTATCTCTCCTCACAAGTGAACAAATAGACACAAACCCTAAGGCTACTGTCCTGCTAGCAGTAGCAAAGACAGCCTGTCTGGGGAGAATACTAGTAATCCTTTCACTGAGCTGGGCTCCCAGGGCTGACACGTGTGTGATATAAAACTGCTGTGGCTGTAATAATTATGAGAAATACCATCCACCATACCATAACTCGTGTATGGCTTATATTTAAAGATGTATCTGCCTTCAGTACAAGAACACCTTAATTATAAGGTGTTGGTAAGGGGGTGCATGCCTTAAATGCAGCATCAGTGTGGCAGAGACTTGGCTGTCAGTGCAGCTGTCAAATGAGCACTTGTGTCCTATGAAGCTCTGTGCCACTGGTAGAGCAGGTGCTGCAGATCAGGATACTGATGCTGCAGGGTGTAGGTACGCACAATGCTTTTGAAAAGAAGAATCTGATCAGCAGATTTTCCTTTGAGAAATTGAATTACCCGCATCATTTTATTAACTAATAAAAAATAAAAAAGGTCATGGCTTCTACACCCTTGCCAGATGGCAATTCCTCATAGGGTCTTGCTGCTGATGTGCCTTCCCAGGACTGTCCAAGACAAGGTTACCTCACTCTGCGAGAGAGTTTCCTTATCATTGCCACCTATTTTCTTATAAAAGACCATGTTTAGTCGGTATGTCTTGGTTGCTGCTGGAAGGCTAGAAGGGGCCATTCTGTTGTGTTTGTGTATTGCATTGCAAACTAATAAACTGTTTCTGTATCTTGTAACTCTTCAAATAATATTGTGAGCTCACATCTACACAGGATTGTCTGGATTAGCTGATAAATGTTTAGGGAAAGTATATGGGTCGAGACGGTGGGTGCAGGTACATATGTGCTCAAGTAAAAACGGCTGAACACAACATACACATTGCATGGTATCCTGCAACACATACAGGCCTTTCATGTTTACTATCACAAACTCAAAACCATCTCTAATATGCAGCTAATGATTTGTAATTCTGTGAGTCACAACAACTCTGAATATGCTGCCATACATGCCCTCACTACCTGGCAGTACATACATGCCTGTGATTATCTGTTATCCTGTCCGGACCAACACAATTGTCTGGTGCCTCATTGACACTCATGGTCCCTCTATCCCTTATCTGCAGTTTCCTGAAGACACTCTGTGACCTTTGCCTCAATACAGGGACCTTCGAACCATACTTCGTTGAAGGCCCTATGCGTAGCATTCAGACAGAGATATCTGCTGACCAGAAATGACTGACAGCTATTGATTGCTCAACACCCTGCATACTTCAGGAACTTCACAGGAACTGGATCTTAGTGTGTGGATCATAACATCTGTCAACCGTAATATGAAACAGCATCCATGCACAGCTCCAAATCCCTCTACATACATCATAAAAGAACTTTGCCAACCTCCAACCTGTTTTGTTTGCTGTGTTTGACATGTGTGCTGCGGGACCCCCAACCGGCACATAGAGTCGGGATTTGCCCAGAAGCACTTTAAGACAAGATAGCAGCACCCGTGAGATGGATGGGGGTGCAGATTAAATACTCGAACACCAAATCAATAATGACAACTCAACGGTTTAGCAAAGGGAGTCCGTTTAATGACAAGTACAAAAAACAGGGAGTTGTGAATATCAGCAGTGGCGCGATCTTCCTTCTCGCTTCAAATCCAACGAACTTCATAAAAATCCTAACATTTATACTGAAAACTCGTCATCATTGAGGTGTACCGCTTAAAAGTTGGCATACAATTCTATTGGTTTAGAAAAGGTAACTTTACTATAGGTACTGTATCTGTATATATTAAAAGACTAAGGGGATTGGGTAAACACTGTCAGTTGGGGCATCTAGGCCCTACCTTCAAACTGGCTACTGTAGACGTGACTAAAAGTACGACGTCCCATTGGTTCTACTAACTATAGGACCCTAGATTACTTGGCCCATTGTGATTGGGTTGGCACCAACCCCATGCATATTTTTCCACTTTGCTTAGCAGCACGCAGAATGGTCGGCCAAGTGCAGGGTGCCCCTTAGTTCCCCCGGCCTTCCTCCAATTATTGTTACAATCAATCATCACTTTAGTGGCCATGTGTCAATTATATCACTGTGGTTGGCCTCGAGACGGCACCTCCTGTCAGGAAAAGTCCTGATATCTTCTCCTGGCCTGCTGCCATGCATAGTTGTGAAACTTTCGCTTCTTCTTGCTCGGCTGGTCATGTGATTCAGACACCGTGAATTTGCCTCTTTTCCACATCTATTTGTGTATTTGATTTTCGTTTCAACACCACCTGCCTTCGGCTTCTTATCTTGACCTTCCAGAGCAGTATATTCTGTTTTTTGCTTCAATAAATTGTAGCTATTGGTCGTCCATCTTGACAGTTATGACCTTGGTTCTCCCGGCACGATTTGCCTCCGCTGAGTTTCGTTTCTGCTGCTTTAGTCTTGATTTCGCTAAATAGGAAACTCTTATTGTGTGGCCTTTTAGTAACCTTTTGGTTGATTCTGCTTCTTGTGCAAAGCGGAAATATACTTATAAACATACTTCTTTTGAGGTAGATTATGTATAGTGGTGCTTGCCAAACTATCTTTCTACTAAGCATAGCAAGCCACACGGTTTTCTTAGCTTTCTTGTGGTTCCAAGCATATGTACCTGTGTTAACTGGTCGAATATCTTCATCATGCTTACAGCTTAAGCTTCTTACATTTGACATCGTCCTTTCACTTTAGGTACACAATATCCTTGTTCGTGGCGTTTCGTCATTCTCTGGTCGTCATTTCTTCTATATGTGAGTCAGTCCAGGTTCTCGTGACATCACCATTCGTCTTCCGTTAAGAACTTTTTTTGTTTCTACAGGGACTGTACTCAATGATCTTCAATTCGTTTCATTTGTTGATAGGGTTTCCTCAATGGATACCTTACTGTCATTGGTTTCCTTGGTACTGGTACTTCAATAGGCATTGTTCTTCTGATTGGAACTGGGCAGAGCCCCACTGCGGCTCTCTGCTGGTTTATTTGCTCATCATACGTCACATATTTCGGCGTGAACGTTCCTGGTACTTCAAAATTGATGGTTGGAGTGCGGGCTGTATTTGGGACTTCCTCTACACATGATAGACCATACCTGAAGCTTCCATATTTGCCATGTCCTGATCTCAGAGAAGATTACTGTAGAGTGCATGAATTCATGCTTGCCTGCCTACTCCTTCACTACTTCTCAGCATGTCTTTGGCCACCCTGAATGCCTGCAAGTGTCAGGCCTGATTCACCTAATACCCTCTGAATGTAGCAGTCCTGGAGGGCCCTCTAACTCTGTAGCTCCACTAATTACACATGACCCTCCCATTTCAGACAACAGCATAGGCTTCTCCTTCATATCATTCTTCTCCAAACGATGTATTTGAGTATTACGCCAGATCTCTCCCCACTTTATGGCACTAGTTACCTCACTGTATGTCACTGCACATAACTTCCATAAATGAGCCCCATAACGCTCTAAGAATAAGAATGGTAAGAGGGATTAACGGAGGGAGAGAAGTTCATACGTATGTGTATAGAGCCTGTTTGTCCCACACAACTGCCAGCAACTGGTCGACCCATATTGCATGCAGGCTGGGGCTGCCTCACCTTGCACTGCTGGGGGTGGGAATTCAGGCCTTTGTCTGACCACCATCACCTTGCAGAGAATGTGTTTGTTCTCTCAGTCCATTGTCCCATCTCTCAGCCCCATCGTGTGGGGGGAATGAAGCCAATGCCACACACAACCCTCCAGCCAATAGATGCGAATGAAGGGATGATGTGGAGACGTTGTGTGCTTTGTGTGTGGCTCTGGGATGACTCAGTGACTACAGTGTGTCAAAGCTCTACGGCACCTGCCTTACACGCATATCCACGTGAAGAAGTGTGACCCGGACTGGGAGTGGGCCAGTAGGCATTATCCAATCTCATGTTGTGTGTACACATCTCTGAAACCTTGGTGTACACAAATGCTGTAAAATGGCTCCCTTTGTCGTTGGACAAGCAAGACACAGCATAAGAACCCTTTGACATTTACCCCCCTATAACAACAACAGCACAGTAAGGAGCCAACGTGTGGCTGTAAATCAGGGTACTATGTTGACACATATTTACAGACTGTTTGCAGTGTAAGCAAAATCATGATCGGTTCCATGTCTTAAAAACAAAAAAATAAATAACGAATGAACTTATGACTAATGAAAAATGATGACAAAAATACCAATTTTCTTTTCTTTTTTGGGGGGGGTTACCCCCCAACTTCTGTTTACACTTGGTAACAACACACCCCAAACCCCTCCCCACAATATTTAACCCTTTACCCCAGCTCCACATATATTTTCTTTAAAAAATTCGGTATTTTTTAGTTATTTTTAATTTCTTATAATTTCATTTGTTGTTCATTTATCATTATAGTCACTGGGCCTCATTACGACCCAGGCGGTAAGTTACCACCTGGGTCGTACCTTTACCACCATGGCGTAAACTATGTTTACGCCATGGTGGTTGGCGGACTTACCGCCCCATTCCGAGGTTGGCGGGGCGGTAAGTCCCCATTAACCCATTTACCCTTCCCCATTCCCATTTTTGCCCCATAGGGCATAATGGGAGTGGGGAAGGCGTTAATTACGCCACCGTAAATTACGGTGGCGTAATTAACAACAAGGTCCCTTAGCGCCATGGATTTTAACACCTGCTAAAAGCAGGTGTTAAATCCTCCATGGCGCTAAGGGACCTCGGAATCAGGCGGTAAGGGTCGGCGCTGTTTACGCCGCCGTAAACCCCTTACCGCCTGGGTCCTAATGAGGCCCATTGTCATGCGGTGGAAAATGTACGTTTCTTTAGAATAGAAAGCGGCAAGAAAGCAGCCAGGCCGAGATGCAGAACTCACAGTGAGGTATACAGGAGGGTGCCATATACTTTTTTACTTCCACACATGACTCAGGGTCGGACTGGTCCCTTGGCCTTTCGGCTCGTGGCCGGGCCGATATCATCCCTGGGGAGTGGGGGCCAGTTTCTAGCCATGTCTGGGCCGGTTTGGAAGAAAAACATTTTTTTCAAATATTTTTTTTTTCAAATTTCTTTTTTTTCTCCAAAAAGCCTTTCATCCTTCTTAGGTCAATAAATGAGTACCAACAGATTTTGGGTGATATTGTATGCATATGTGTTCTATATAAAAAAAAAAACTGAAGCATAAGTGCTATACCATAACATTATCATTTGGCCTTGGACTCACAGTAATTTAGTGTACTTTGGAACAATGCTATTTGATGCCACTTCCTGTTTTGTGGCATCAAATAGCATGTGTGAAAGGGTGAAAGGTTGTGTTTCATCGTTTCCCGAGATGTCACTTTGGGGTGGGGTCAAATAACATCACTTCCGGTGATGTCAGAGGTCAATGGCATTGGGGCAAGGGGTGGGCCACTTATTTTGGGTGACCAGGCCTATTTCCTGTCCCAGCCCGACCCTGACGTGACTACGGCCATGCCAAAATCGTACACAATCCTTATTTGAGGAGATCTAGGGCACATGTGCTAACAATTCCTTCTATAACTCCACCTGAGGTGGGCCTGCAAACCTTGGTTTTGTATTTGGGTTTTATATAGCACAAGACTGGCCAGGAAACAACAGAGACCTGTACATGTCATGGGGGATAACTTATGAGGTTTGGGGGTTTCCTACGAGCTCCCATGCATTTGAATGTCCATATCATCACATCGTTGCCCTTAGTCATAAACAAGTATGACAAAGGAACGTTTTAATGCACGCACACACGACAATGGTAGGACGTTTGATAGGTCACGTGGGCTGGGGCATGTCATGTGGACTAGTCTTCATAGATTGGGATTGCATTAATAAAGGTGACTTGGAACACCCTTTGGGGCGCAACAGACAAAATGCAACAGTCATGATAGGAGCAGATAACATTTTAATGGAAAGTAGAAAGGCCTGTATGTTATACTGCTGAGCTGGCCATACACGTGCACTACAACGTGCACTACAGACAGAAAACACGGGAGCCATTCTGCTCTCCAACCTTCCCTTTATTCCTCCGTAACATGACTGCCTTCTCCCTTCCCTTGCCCCTCCCTTTCCTCCCGCTTCCCGCTCCCTCCCATAGTCTCGAGCTCCCCTCTTAAAGGGGCTCTGTCCTTTTTCCCTTGCAACACCTCCCCCTTGCTTAACATGAAGCTTCCCCGGTTACATTTGCTCGATGAGCCGTTGGGGTCTCTTTGTGGTTCGATGGGGCCTTCTTGGTTGCTCGTGGGTCTCTTCTGCACTCTCTCGTTGTGGCGTCTCATGAGCCTCCTCTCTCTCTTTTTCCTCCATCTCGATCACCTTCCTTTCTGTTGGTTCATGTTCTTCAAAGTATAACTCATGGAGGAGGGAGTCATTTGGCGTCCTTTTGCCGTAGTTCCTTGTCGTACTTGTCACTTGTTCTTTGTTCCCTGTCGCTAGGGTGGAATCTGCACTGTTCATCTGTCCTTTGGCTTTGCTTGTCTCTTCAGCATCTTGCTCGGTCACGTGGTCCTTCTTGTGGGTTACTTTGAATGACCTATAGTGGACATTGATGAGTGCGTGTTGTAGTGCTGTCCGGTTACTGAGACGACTGTGTCCTCTGGCGGGACTCGGTATCATACGGATGGTGTTCAGCACTCTGCGTTCTCCTTGGGTTGGGTCACGTTGTGGCCACCCTTTTGGCTGCTCTGTTTGTGCCGTCCTCCATTGGATGGCATTGTCTTGGGGTTTGTCTAGGGGGTATTCTTCCGCCCTTGTCTGGTACTGTTGCCTTGTACTGACGTTTTCTGTGACTTCCATTTCCCCCCCCCGTACAATATTTCAAAGGGTACTGGGCGGTTGCAAAGCTCGTAGTTCTCTCGCAGGACGTGTGGCATTTGTGTGCCAAGTGTCGGTCCGTCCCCTTTGCGGTGGGCAAGCTCAGGGCAGAGGGGGTGTGCTTGCCTGAGACCTCTGGGTGGGCTGGTCTTCATGTCTTTGATGTCTTTCCTGATGTCTAGCCGTGCTCTCGGTGCACTCGGGTGTCTTTCCTGGGGTGTGGGTTGGCATGCCGAGCTTGTGGGTGGTCCTGTTCTGCACATTCTCTGAAGGTGACCTTCCTGGCCACAGCGCCAGCATGTTCGTCTAAGAGCTGGGTATGGTTGTCTGTGGGTGTTATTCCACCCTCGCCCGTGGCATTGCTCTTTGCTCGGGCTTTCTTGCCAGTGTCTTCTCTGTTTCTTCCTTCTCCAGGGTCGAGTGGGCTCGGAGTGTTGCGATTGCTTTTCCGTGAGGGCCGCGATGGCGTCGCGTTCAACCTTCCTCTCAATGGCAGCTGCCTGTGCGTCAGTTCTCTCGTATGTTTTTGCCATATTCAGTATTTTCGCTAGGGGTAGGGGCTTGATGAGAAGGTGTTTCCTTAATGTTGACGAGGTGCACCCTTCTATGATCCTTAGTCTTATAGCTTCTTCATCATTGAAGTTGGCGAAGTCGCAGTCTCCTATCTTCTGCTGGAGACGTATGACGAACTCTCCAATTGATTCGTGTGAACGTTGCCTGTGTTGGTTGAATGCAAGGCGCTCGTAGTCTTTATTGGATTCTACTATGAGTCTGTCGTTTATTGTATCGAGGAGACGTTGGTACGTGGTTTTGTCTGTGGCAGGGATTGTCTTGATGATGTCCTTTACCTCTTTTCCTACCAAATTCCTAAATATGCTGAGTTTGTTTGGCGGGTCTATGTTCCCAATCGCACCCAGAAAGTCCTCAAATTCTTCGACCCATTCCTCCCATCTTGTTCCTTGGTCGTGGTGCGGGATCAAAGCGAATGGGTTGGGCCGTCTCATGACGGTGGCATGTGACGTGGGGCCCATGTCTGCCAGGGCTTGCGCACTTGCGTCGGCGTCTGCTTGCTCTAGGTCGGTCATGGTTGCCGGTGTTTATTTCGGGTATGGATTTGCAGTGCACTTGCGTGCAGTCTTTGGCGGCAGATCGCTGTGTTTTGGTCCTTTGGTTTGTATGGTGGTGTTTCTTTTATTTTCGTTGTTGCCGGTCCTGTCTGGTACGGGTCTTCTCTGCTGCTGGTACGCATTAGTTTGGGCAGCTTTCCAATATCTGTCTTCTCTTTGTCTTGTGCGTGTCCTTGTGGCGGTGTTGGCAGGGTGGGTGCACTCTTGTGCTGGCTCTGGTAGTGGTGCTGCACAGTCGTGTTGGTTTCGTCCTTCTGTGGGCCTGTCAATTTTCTGCACCGGTGGCCTGCGTGCTGGGGGACACTAATCTGTCCCTTTGCTGTTGTAGCGCTGCATGGGGTTCCAATAACATAGATCCACTGGGTGGGTGGCTCTAGGTGTTTTGGCGTGGTGTGGGTGTCCCCGTTAGTGCTTTCTGTTTACAGGCGTCTGGTTGTTTTGCTCCTGGGGTGGTACTCCCCTCTCTGTAGCAGTCTTTCTGTCGTTCTCCTTACCCCTCGTTTGGGGCACCGTTGTGGAAACGTGCGTTGGTTGGGGTGCTTTGTTGACGGCCTACAGGCCGTGTATCTGGGTCATGGGCTTCCCGCCCAAACTTGCTAGTGTTGTGGCTGTGCGCATTAGGTAGGGGCAGCCACGGGTGCTGTGTTGACGACCTCTGGGCCGTTTATTGCATTGGTGGGTTTCCCGCCCAAATTTCACCGTCTTCACTACGGTTGGGGCAGCTGGGGCGCTGTGCAGCGGGCTTGCGGGCCGTTCGCTCTAAAGTGGCTAGGGCGGTGTGTTCCGTTTCTCTGATCAGAGGCACCGTACTTCATGTGTGCGTGTGGCGCTGTGGGGCCACTTATTGCATGTACCGGGTGCACGTGTCCCTTGTGACCAATATTCTCTTGCTCGTCGGTCAGGGTATGGCCACTTGCGGGTTATTATTTTTTCCGTAGTGTCACTTACAGGGAGACGCGGGGTTAATGCTGCTGGGCTCTGAGTTTTGGCTTTTATTTTCACTGCTTGGGTTTATTATTTATTTTTATTTATTTTTTTTGTCACGTTGTGGGAGACACGGGGTTAATTTTGGTAGGCTAGTGTTTCGTCGCTTTGCAATGTCACGTTGTGGGAGACACGGGGTTCCTTTCACTCCCAGCCCCTGTCCTAGCTCCTTACTTGAGGTGTTGCGACCGCGGCGGTCGGGTGATTCCTTTCTCCTCTGCGGGTGGGCGGGATGGATCAGCTGGGCAGCCGGGTCTGCAGCGCGGTCGTGGGCGTCGCAGACGCGGTCTTCTCCTCTCCCTCTCTGGCGGCTCCGCAGTTGCTGGGTCTCCTCCCGCACGGCTCCACTTCGGTCCTCGACTCCTGCGTAGGGCACACGGGCCCTTCTGGAATGCTGGGCGCGTAGCCCTCCAGTAGGGCACACGGGCCTCTGCTTAGTTGCAGGGCGCACCGGCCCTCTCGAACTGCTGGGCGCACGGGCCCTTCAGCAGGGCATACGGGCCTCTGCTTTCACACGGACACGGAGGTCCACTTAAACTGCTGGGCACACGGGCCCATCGACAGGGCACACGGGCCCCTGCTCAGGGCACACAGGCCCACACGAACTGCTGGGCGCACAGGCCCGCCAACAGGGCACACGGGCCCCTGCTCAGGGCACGCAGGCCCACACGAACTGCCGGGCACACGGGCCCACCTACAGGGCGCACTGGCCCTCTTCAGGGCGCACGGGCCCACTGGAACTGCCGGGCACACGGGCCCACCTGCTACTGCCGGGCACACGGGCCCACTTGCAGGGCACACGGGCCCTCTTCACTGCAGGCACTCAGGCCCTCCGTTATTGCTGGGTGCACAGGTCCCTCATTTCTGCTGGGCACACGGGCCCTCCATTACTGCTGCAAAGCGTGGGGTCGCATCTGTCTCGTCGCCAGTTGTTATACTGCTGAGCTGGCCATACACGTGCACTACAACGTGCACTACAGACAGAAAACATGGGAGCCATTCTGCTCTCCAACCTTCCCTTTATTCCTCCGTAACATGACTGCCTTCTCCCTTCCCTTGCCCCTCCCTTTCCTCCCGCTTCCCGCTCCCTCCCATAGTCTCGAGCTCCCCTCTTAAAGGGGCTCTGTCCTTTTTCCCTTGCAACACTGTATCAGATGGAAAAAACAAATACACAATAAGTAAAGGATGTGGCAAGCAGAAGAGGGAGGGATATGGAAAAGAAAACAGGTAATTAAACGTAAACTCTGGAAGGTCTGAGGGGAATCCATGGAATTGGGGGTCAAAAGAAGTATATCCTAATGGTGTTCGAGGGCATGCTTCATTCAAAAAATTAAATACAATACCATGCCATCTTGGCAAGGGAGGGAGTTTTTGCTGTATCCAAAAGGGGTTCGGAAAAAGAAAACAATCAGTGCTTGTCAGATTCCTCAGCCATGCTTTCACCCAGCACCACACCCTCAATCTGCTTCTTATTTACCTCTGCAACAGAGGGGTAGCCAGGATTGTCTAACAAGTCGGGCCTAAAGCTAATGTAGTTGGGCCCACCGCAGTAACATTACAATCTGTACTTTCCCACACAGCGCTGCTGAGTGGGCATTTATAGATTTTGAGTTGGCCGTGCCTGCGCAGGCCCTACTCTGTCCACGCCTCTGCTCTGCAAGAGGGAGCAGCTGCTATAAACGATAGAAGGGGGAAGAGATGGAGCAGTGCAGTTTCTTTTAAAAAGCACCCTATGAGCAAAGGGGGGACTTACCCGTCAGAAACTGCAGTATAAGTGTGAGAGATGACAGAAGACGTGTAAAGGGTAGATGAGACCTGTGGAATTAAAAGATATTGCTGACTGCCACAGCCTCTTTTACCTCATGTAATTCGCCAATCAACCCTGGGGTACTCTGCCTCATACTCTGAGCATTCTCCCGTGCCCCCTTGGTTGCTTCCCTCACCTCCTGGGCTCAGGGGCAGAGCTAGGCATTTATGAGTGGAGAGGCATAGGCGTTATATGTGCAAACTGGCTTCATGTGTAAGGTTCTGTAAGGGAGGGGTGAAAGGATTTCCACAAAGATTTGTTGGCGCATATTTCAATTAAGTAGGGACTGCTACCATTCTTGCCACAGCAAATTTGATTTTTGAAAAAAGCTTTTCATGGGGGATTTCAATGTATTGGTACATTCATCAATGAAATATCAGCAGAGATCCATTTGAAGTGCCACAGTCTGAATTTCCATAAAGTGCACATTGACAATAATGGATAATGGGGCTCATTACGAGTTAGCCGCTAAATGGAAAAAGTGGCTGCTGTACCAGTTACTGCCCACTTTGCCGTACCAGCGAAATATGAGTGCCAGTGACACAGTTGCTGGTAACACAGTTGCGGTCATTCCTGTGCTGGCATTACCATCAACGATATATCTGATGATGACACAACCAGCAATGGAATTACCGGCATAACAATATTACCATGGTATCATGAGCCAGGAATATGGCTGTTGCACAGCTAAATAGTGCTGGTAACCAGCAAAAGCACAATGGCGAAACGTCCACCTGAAATATGGAGGTAAAGGCATACAGGTGAGAGAAAACAGGTCACATGTGCACCCAATGCACTGTGGAAGGGTGCATAATGGCCACATCCACCCTAAACACACTTCCCAACACCACTATGCTACCACTGGTCTGCACGAGGGTGAACATGCAGCTAACCCAGTTGGATATTGACCTGTAGGAGGACCATCAGAGGGAGCTTGCAACAGAGGAGAGGAGGAGGAGGTGGATGGCGAGGAGGAGATGCCAAGCAAGGAGAGCTCCTATACCCTGGGTCAGGGCATCAGTCTGGACCCTAACAGACATCCAGATACTCACCCTGTATCGTCTCAACAGGGAGACTATTGCCAATCTGCTGACCCTGATTTCGGCCCTGAACTTCCTGGCGACGGGCATGTTCCAGCATACTGTGGGCACGTTACTTGGCATCCTGCAGCCAGAAACGGTTCTTCACACTCCCCACCACAAGAGAATGGCTAGATTATACACCATGGCACACATGCCCAAAGTACTGCCTGCCCTGGATTGCACCCATGTAGAGTTTGTGGCACCCCAGTCATTGGAGGAGGCATACTACAACCGTATGCAGTACCACTCCCTCAATGTCCAGGTCACCTGGGACCTCACCCTCACAATCACACACTTCTGTGCCCGCTTCCCAGGATCTACCCATGATGCCATGGTCCTGTAGAACAGCACACTTCCATGGTTCATGCCAGTCTTCATGGAGAGACACAGAGGCCAACGGACCTGGATATTGGGTGAGTACAAGTTCAATAACACCAACCTTGCTGTGAAATTGGCATGATATAGGGGGGCAGGGCGCACACACGGACATTGCATGACCTGTCAAGGCCCAGTACATGCATGATCAGCCCACACAGGCCGCATATGCCAGGCTGTAACTCATAGGACTATGACATGACGCATGATGCCGCAGAAAATGGCCAAGTCATATAACCCCATCAGGCCTGCCACACTCACAGGACTCAGATATCACAATGCAACATCACCCATCCGTAAACATACTTGGGCACCAAACTGGGGGGCTGGCCCACATAGGGGTGAACAAGGCATATCTGGGCCCCCCCCCTGAGTCAGAAAAAGAGTGGAAAATGACACAGTAAATTGATACACATGGAAAGTAGATGCACTAACATCTCTCTGCTTCTCTGAACAGTCTGGGCCCCCTAGACATCTTGTGGGTGGTGAACCACTAGGTGGAGGGCCTACAGACACCAATCGAGCTCCACGGGGGTCCAGCTTGTTAATGTACCAAGACAAATGCGATACATGGAATGACATGCTGCCAAAATGCAGCTAAGGGATAACACACTGGCCGATGACATGGCATTTACAGAGGATACCATGGACGTTGACCCATCATGGACTCCACGCAGATGACCTGCACATGACACCCAGAAACACTAGAGTCACCCTTCAGGGAACATGCATGGGAGCAAACGCACAGGCCCAAAAAACCCACCATGAGTTTCTGCCCTGTCAAGCACAGACTCTGAAAGACACATGTGTTGGCTGTGAGCTGTGAAGAAGACGTACCATATCAGACATCACACACCCTCTGAGTGGTTCACTGCACATGTAAGAAATGAAATGTGAGTTCATGTTGGGTGAAGAGACATATGAAATGCATGTAGAAACTGTCTATCAACAGAAAAGTTGGGACAGCTAGTACTTGCATGTGCTATGTTGCACAATATATGCATACAGCGCAGCATTTCCCTGCCCACGCATTAGGACATGACAACCCCAGAGGGGATTACAGGTGCTGTGGGCTCACGCACTGAGCAGATCGAGGCCAGGGAGAAATGTCTTCTGAGCAGCATCTCATAGGACTTCACTTGCACCTTTGTATAGGGTCACATCTTCACATTACACACTTGCACACAATAAGGAATGTCCTAGCATCGATTCAAGCTGAACACATTTTTATGTGTAGACATGAATTGACCTTCCCCAAGACAGCAACACCCCTCCCTGACACCCCTTCCCAACACCCATCCCCAAAACCCTTCCCTGACACCCTCCCCCAAAACCCCTCCCCAACACCACTTTCCAACACCCCTCCAACACCCTCCCCACCACTGCTCCCCAAGTACACCCTCAATATACCCTTGCATTGTCCAACAATTATTTCCTGTCCCTCTTTGGCATAAGGGCCTTCTGCTCGTTGGTAGTGAGGTGGTGCTGTGAGTGGCGCATTGCGTTGCTGGGTAGGAAGCCTCGTGTGGGGGTCACAGAGGAGGAGGGATCTGACCCCTGGCCCCCTGAAGAACTGCACGGTTAGCTGGATGGCCTGGTTGAGTGACTCAGCCGAGGCAATGGAGGGCAAAGAATGCTCCCAGACTCTCTGTCCCAGTGAGACCATGGCAGCAGTGGTATGCCCATGTGACCGGACTATCCTGCGGGTACACCCCTGCAGGCATTCAGGCATGGCCTGCATTTTATGCAGTTGTTGGTCTGCAAGTGCCAATGGATGCCTGGTGTTGCTCAATGGCCTTCAGTCCTGCACATACTTCGGCCATGTTGGTCACAGGCAGAGGTGGGGGGCTGTGGTGACTCTGGGGTGAAGCATGAAGACACATCAGCCATGTTGTGCTCCTCCTCCTCCCCCTCTTCCTCATAGGTGGGAGGTAAATGGGCCCTACCATGATGTACCAGTGGCTGTGCTGCACGTGATGGAGATGAGGGCATGCTGGAACCCTGATGACTGTGCACTACTCCTGGGACAGCTCTGGGGTGTGCCATCACAGGTAGTGGCATGGCAGTGGTGGCTGTGGTGACAGCTGTGTCACCTGCCTGGCTGGTGGAGTGTCCACCATGCATCACCGTTGGGACAGTGTCTTCCTCAATGGTAGATGGTGTTTCCACTGTGGTCTCGGGATATCCACGTACTGGACCTAAAGGGTGGTCTGGCACCCAAATCTTCCCTTAACTGTAAATAATCTTGCAATAGGATTCGGGTATTTTTATTGTTCAGCAATTTGATAAGGAACCAGAATTTGATCAAGTATCCTTATTTTGAGTCATACAAAGACTGTCCTCTAAATGAAACTCTTGTGTGGCTTTATTCGTTTTCTATGTAAATGCCAGATTACAGTTTAATCTCTCCATAAAATAAGAAATAGGACTGATCATTGACTTCTGCTGTGTATTTAATACACAGGGACTCAAAACTAATTAAGAATTTTTTATTTACATGAGGATAAAAATAAAACAAAGAAAAAAAGAAATGTAAATGAGGACTCTTGGTCCATCATCTACTATCTATACCCACTTACAAACAACACGGTTGCATTGGTAGAAAATGCGACAATACTAACCAGGAACCTGTGGGCTTTTGAAAGAAAAACTGCCCTCGACTGTGGTCTCACCATGCTCTGCTACCTGCTACCACTGGCATGGGGTCTGGCCTGTGCAGGGATGGTGGTAGCTGAAGTCCCTGCAGTGGAGGGTCCTGCCTCGGCACTGTCCATGGGCTGTGTACCCGTCGGAACTAGAATGCCATGCTGTCAATCATCTTGCAGACTTGTTTGCGGGCTCGCAGGACACTCTTACGACATGTGTGTGTGTTCCGGGGGCGCACTCTTTTCATAATTGGCATAGGTGGTATGGGTGGTATTGGTGCAATGGGTGCTGCCACTTCCACATGGTGGTAGTGCCTGCTGAGTATGTGCAAGGTGCATGCATGTGCTCACTATCTGTTGGGCTATGAAGGTGGCATGTTTTTGTGTGTGCAGTGGGGCATTACTTGGTTACATGGACGTACATGGCACTCATGGGAGGTTCTCCTGTGTGTAAGAACATGTATGGAATTGTATTGCCAGCATACAAAAGCTAGCATTTTTTCCAGCATACAATGTACAGTAGAGAAACACAGCCAGGCCCAGTTTGAAACTGCAGGCATTCAGAGAACACATTAAAAAAAACTTGGTGTGCTGCCAGGTTAAAATAATGAGATGCACAATTTATATTGGATGCTTCATGTGTGAAGACTACATTAGAATACATAACTGATTAACATTACTAACATTACTAAAGTGCTAATTTCTAACATGATAATGCAGTCATCTATGCACAATGAGATACAGTCCATGTCTTGGGTGCACTGTTTAAAATTAATTTTTTTCCATGAGGAAATGCACACTAGCGCTTACTTCAGCTTGTGGAGAGCAGAAATATGTCAGGAAGCAAAAGGAAACAGTTACTATGGACATGAAGTCTTCATTGTATTGAAAAGGAAGGCTGGCACAGGGCACATTCTTTTGACTCTGATTGGTAGAAATGGTAGGCAGACAAGCCACGTCAACAGGGGGCTGAATGAGAGTCTTGCTAATGAATGAAAAAGAGGGGTTGGCTGTTCGTGCTGGTTTCAGGAGACAGACGGACGGTGCTGTCTCAGAGGGTCGAGCTCTGACTTTGAATCTAATCAGTTGGCACTCCCCACACATGTACGGAGGAGTTTTGCACTGAGATTGGGACTGCAAAACACAGCCAGGTCATGTTGGGACTTCAAAGATTACTGGCCTTGGTAAGATAAGTGCTAAGTGATGAACAGATAGTATGCCGTACGTGTGTGGCTAGGATTTATTGCAGTGCAGGGTGGTTAGGAATATTATATGTTTATTTCTCTCTCTATGTTCAAAGTGTGGGAACATTAATTCATGTTAGCAAAATACCTGCTTGTTCTGTTTTGTTCTTTTATCTTGCAGGTGATGCTGTAAAAAACATGTGGTAAGATTTCATGGTCTGTAAATGTCATGTAACACAAAGTACAGATTAAAAAAAACGGAGACTTTGGTGTCATTTATGCATCTGTGAATCATTTATAGACGAAGCGCAAAAGTGGTATTTATACCAGTGCAGTAGTTTATTTACCAATTTATCATTGTAGCTAAAATGGCAAACAAGAGAAAGTCAGTAATAGACATCTACAAAGTAGAGCGTTGTGTGCAATGTGATGAGTGATTCCTTCCTTGCATGCTGATGGGAAGGGGTGCCCAATCTGGCACATAGGTTACTGGATGTACATAAGCTAGTAATACCAGCCACAAACTATAGGTGGCGCATTGAAAAAACTCATTGGGTTCTCTGAAGTGTTCTAGGTCTGGGGCTCCCTACAGGCGACTAGAAGGCATTCTAATAGAAAGGAACGGTTTGTTTTATGATGGGCTTATAGTATAAAAAAAAACATGCTCACCACTATACCACAAGAATAAGATAATTCTGAAAATACCGCGAAAGAAGATACCACTAAAATTACTGCCAATGCAAGCTAATAACATATGGACCCTAAATTAGAGTGATACCAAATCCACTCTAAATGTAAGGCTAGGTTACTGCCAAAATTACCGCCAATATTTTTACGGTAAGAAAATACTGCCAAATCCTGAATTGACCCAATAAGACAAAATCTCTTACATGTGTCACTGAATTCATACAAACGTGTCACCTATGGTGCATGTACATGACTATGTTTCCCCCATCCACTGGCATATGTGTTTCCTCACTGTGCATTTGCTGTGATTGCCTATGGTGTATGTTGGGAGACACTTGTTCATGGTCATGGCATTCACATGTGGTCAGATGGACCTGCATCACCTGGCCTCCACACTGCCTATCCCCTCGATACCCTCCATGTGGACGATGGAGTTGGCCATCTCCTCCAATGACATTCGTTTGGGGGTTCCACCGTTCCACCTCCTGTTGCAGCACCCGCTCTCCTGTGTGTGGCTATTAGACTGTGCACCCTCACCTTTAAACCATCCCAGTACTTGTGGCAGTCCCTTGCAGTGCAGGGTAGGGTGCCCACTGCTGACACCCTTGCCATGATCTCGCCCCAAATGGCGGTCTTCCTCTGTGCAGTGGTCTTTCGCTACCTGCATCCAAATAGATCCTTGGAACGCTCCACAACAGCATCAGCAAGTGCTGTGAGCTCTGCCTCAGTGAACTTTGGATAACGCTGGCACAGTTCGGGAGACGTGGCTTCTTTTGTTGTGCCATGCTGCTGCCACAAGTTTCGGGAGTGGCTGGCAACTGAATATGGTGGATTTAGAATAGATTGTCTGTTTCAAGATGGCTGCCGTAGCACTTCCTGTTCCGGCAGCTGTGTTATCTCCGCTTCCAGTAATACCAGCAATGGTCATACAGGCAGATATGGCCCTGGTATCGGTGATACCGATGCTTCTATTGCTTTCTGTAAGGCGATGTTAATGTTACCGGCAGGGTGGTGGGTGTCACCACCAAAGGTTGTAATATCGTGGTAATTCCGCCAGTCACCCCAACACTGCCTTACCGGTATTACAACCTTTTTACCGGCTAAGTCATAATGAGCCCCATAATATCTCGTATGCATATTCCTTATCTCTAAAATGTCCAGCCACCAGACTGAAACCTCTAAAAATGTAAAATTGCCCTTGTAATACATGGTCTCGGAAAAGGAACTGTTGGGCTGAGGGAAGGAAGCTGTCCTTTTACTGTTGACTCTTTCACTTCTGTTGGAGATCGCAAAGCTGTCCTCCCAGCACTTTGGGAGTGAGTTGACATTTCTGATGTCCCAGCCTCTAAGCTGGACATTTAGAAGATAAATGGGCCTCATTCCGAGTCATGCCGGTAAGGAACTGTATTTTCTGGCATGGCGTAAAGTACGACACCGTGCTGGTTGAAGTCCGGAAATTACGGCCCATTCCGAGCTCACGGACACGCGCTTTCCGCCATGCCAACCGACACGTAAAGTACTACACCGCCCTGTAAGCATTAGCGACAGTGCATAACATTGACCGTAAATTACGGTGACCGTAATTTACAGAAACCGTAAATTACGGTCTCCGCCGAAAAACGGATCCGGAAATTACGACATCGCACAGGAACGGGAAGGAGAGCGGCGGCCATCTTTAAAAACACAATTCATTGCCATCAGCAGCTGCCAGCAGCCATGTGAGGAAAGTAAAGTCGTGAACGGGACCAGGCACCGCAGGACATGCCGAAAGCACCAAAAAGGGCAGCGGATCGCATCCGCAAGGTGAAATTCTCCACCGATGAACTGCAGGTCATGGTAGACCACCTTGCAGAGCATGCTGATGTAGTTTTCAGCGGCGACATGCGCAGGGAATCAACCCTCCGCAAGAAGACCATCTGGGCGGAACTGGCACAGAGGGTGAGCGCTGTTGGAAGCACCCCCCACACCCCAAGGGACTGCCGCAAGCGGTGGGACGACCTGCGGGTGCGGGTGCGGGGCCTACTCTCCACCAAACACAGCCAGGCCCTGCAGACGGGAGGTGGGCCAAGTACACAGGTCCAACTAGAGCCGTGGGAGGAGACCTGCGCTCAGCTTATTGGCACGGAATCCATAGAGGGCGTGGGGACCATGGAGTGCTGCGGAACGACTTCTGCAGAAGGAGGTGAGTGTTGACAGTGCACACTGGCAATGTCCATTGCATCATGTAAACTGACCCAGGGGCCATCGAAGGCACCCTCTCGTGTTGCCCTTACCCCATCTAACGCATCCCCCCATCCAACAAATGCTGAGGCAAGTGCCGCCTAATGCTGGCCCAAGTGCGAGTACATAACGCACATCAACCATACTGGACTGACTTGCACAGCCCATCATGCACCCCGTCCAGCGTGGTAGGCATAGTACCTGCCGAAATGTACACGAACAGGGCACAACGAATCACTCCCAAACATGTGTATATGTCTTCACCATGCACATGTACCACTGCCATAGCTACCCCCCAAACTGAACAACCTGTGAATGACTAAAATGTCCATGCAACCATGTATGCAAATAGGACATAGCACATACACTAATGTTGTCCCTCTCTCCTACCCCCACAGGCACAGACCTTGACAGCACAGAGCCCCAAGGAAGCCGGCCAAGCACCTCCGCGGGTACTGGCAGGGCCAGGCCGAAGCCAGCAGCCAAGAAAACCACCCCTCAGCCTACGGAAAGGCCACTTGAAGCTGGCAGACCAGCAAGCCACACAACATTCATGGCAGCAGCCGAGCAGACCCCTACCTCAGCACAATCTAGCATTTCAGGGGAGGCTGCCGCTACCGCACCAGATGAGTGGGAGCCCAGCCCACCACCCATCCAGGGGCCCATGTCGGAGGACGACCAGGAGAGCATGCAAATGCTGGAACCATGCCCCGTGACACTGGCGTCATGCAGCGACTCCGGGGATGCACCAGCACCAGTGCACAGCCTTGAACTTGACCCGCTGGGGTGTGACGTCGTTCCCCCCAGTCCACCCATACAACCCCCTGCACAGCATGCTGGTGCAAGTAGATCATCCGATGGCCCCCCTTCACCTGACCAGTTCAGAGTCCAGCAATTGAGCGATCTCATAGGGAACTACATTGAGGATAATCGCCAGACCAGGGCTGAACTACATGAGGAACTCGATCAAATGCGCCAATCCCTCAACGACTGCACCACCAGATTGTGCGACTCCCTGACGGACAATACAACCCGGCTATGCCATGTCCTGAACCGCATTGCTAATGCCCTTGAGGCAGGGAGTCAAAATACAGAGCCGCAGCAGGAGGGCACGTCCGAGACAAGTGAGGCCACGCAAGGCAGCCCGGAGAGACGCCTCCGGCGTTCCTTGCGCAAACGGGATTTGCCTCCCCCAGACAAGGGCTCCAAGGGACATTAGCCATTCCTGCCACATGTGGTCCCAAGATCCTACATGGGACGACTGCTCGGGAGTTGGGGGGAGGGAGGAGGGGGGTGGCGTTGTGTTCAGGAGTTGGGGGGAGGGGGTGATGTTGTGTTCTGGGGTTGGGGGGAGGGGGGTGGCGTTGTGTTCTGGAGTTGGGGGGAGGGGGGAGGGGGCATGGGCATTTGCTGAAGTAAGCACTTTTTTTTCATTTCTTGTTATCTCAATACACAATTGGTGTTGCAAAGTTGAACCATTGTGGACATTCTTCATTGCACTTTTTGTCCATCTGCACATATGGCATGGGCCCATTCGACACCGGATATCAGTGGAGGGGTCAGCCACCAGTCCTGGTTCGCGGGCACATATGTGCATCACGCAAACCTGGTGACTGCTGCATCTACACGCATGCACGGGTATGGCCATGGTCTGGTTGCCCCATGGGTCTGTTCAGGGGGTTCATGACAGGGGTCATGTGGCTTGCTGTTAGGGTACATCCACCAACAGCTGCATGTGTCGCAAAATGAGGTGGGTGTGTGGACTGTCATGGTGGTGAACAGCACTTGGCTGTCATGGCAGGCTTTCGATGATGGCCATATGTACATGTACATAGATATATTCGGCACGATCAGGGACACAAATATGTGTCCGATGCAATGTAATGCTGTGGGGTGTCGTGTCTACATGATGGTCCACGAACGGTGGTGTGGACATCTTGGGGTACATGTTCCTTTGTCGCATGCTGCTGTTCTGATGTCGGATCATTCTGGTGCTGTGTACTGTGTACATTCTCATTTGGCTGTGGATCATGTCCATCATCCAGCTCTGATCCATTCTATGGTGATTCCCAACACTCCCATGGGGGTGCCATGCCGGTGACGTGATATCGTACCCCTGCTGTCCTCCTTGAATTCCACTTCCAGGTGTGGGTCTCCAATGTGGTGCCAGGCTGGGGGATGCCGCAATGTGAATGTGCAGTGTGCCCTCTGATATGCACTTGCGGTTGTGGTGTCCGCCAATGAGTGGTGCTGGTGTAGTGTGCCTATCCCTTGTCAGTTGGTGTGGATGTAGTGTGATGTGGGTGCCTTATTCTGGCAAAGTGAAAATATGTTCATATGTGCCGTTGCCCTGGTTCTTTGGCAGGTTTGTTGTCAGGGTGAACAATGTATAATGGCTCCATCTTTTCTACGCAGTTGGTTCATGCAGGCACCCACCCTGTGGCACCAGTGCACTTGCATGACACAGTCAGACGACTCAACAGCCAGCCAGACAGGTCATCCTGCATGTTGGGCCATGTGGCGCGGTAGCGTGCTGACCTCTTTCCTTTTCAATCGACCCTCCCAGGTCCAACTTGGGGCCCTCCTCTCTGACATCTTTTCTTCCACCTGTGGTGTTCCCCTGGGATCTAATCTCCCTCCCTGGCTGTTCAACCAGTATTTGGCCCTCCTTGGCCACCGCATCGCCACCCTCTGCCCAAACTTTCAGCGCTATGCGGACGATACCCGGCAAATTTTCGGCCTACCCTCGGCGTCCTCCTCTCCTTCCCTCATCTCTGACTGTCTGTCTGATATCCAGGAATGGTGTGCAGCCAATGAACACTGCCTTAATGCTAGTAAGACTGAGATTCTCCTCATCGGCACACCCACTCCCTCCTTCCCTTAAGTTCACAACACTATGCATTGTCCACAAGGCCTTCTGGGGCCTGGGGCATGAATACCTTCTACTCTCTCTTCCTGAATGACTTCCTTCCCAAGACCTTTGCTCATCCGTCTCCGACTCACTCAGGGTCAGCCGCTTCTCAGAGCAATGAGCTGGGGTAGATCTCTCTCCGCGGCAGGGGCCTCCCTCTGGAACAGCCTTCCTGCATCCCTGATATTTGAGGAGAACCATCTCTGGTTCCGGAAGCACCTCATGACCTTCCTCTTTGCTTCTGCTTTCTCTCTCCCTCTCCCCTGCTGCATTCTTCACTGAAACTGCACAGGATCTGGATCTGGGCCACTCTCGCCGACCTCGGTCCTGGACCCAGCCACTCTCCACTTGCACTGCCTCCCTGGCAACCCCTGCACTGCGGGTCTGTCTCTCTATCCCTGCAGCTCCCCCTTCCCAGCACTTGTCTGAACTTACCTTGCACTTGCCACCAGCTGGCCCTATTAATTTATTTTTGGATATTCGACTTACTTTGTACTGCACTTCCCCCGTCCCCTTGCACTTGCACTTTTTCCATTCTCACTACCCCTGCACTTGCGCGGTCTGTGTGACACCTGGCCTGGTGGGATCGTTGTCTGTCTTCCTCTTGTTCCCCCCTCCCTGCCTTGTCGCGCCTTGTGACAATTGTGTATGGGCGCGTTCCAAATGCCATTTCATATCATATCATGTCATTTCAGCAGGCCCTTTGAGTCATGTGTAGTTGTTTGGTGTCGGGCCCACCCATGTGTGCGGTTCTTGGTAGTGTTGCATTCCATCTGCACGTAGGGGGAGTGGTATTGTTTGCAGTTGATGTCTGCAACGTGCATGCCAAGCTGGTCCATATACGACCGGTGGGTGCTGTCAGGGGCAACATTGTCATTTGCCATGCCTCCATTTGCTTTTGGTCCAGCTTTACTGTTGTGTGTCTCATGGGTGATCCATGTTGGGGATCGGTGGACCCTTGTGTGTTTGGGGATGTGTTTGGGGGGGTGTAAGGGCACTTGGATATGTGGATGCATAATGGACGGTTGTGACATGCCACTGTGTGCTGGTGGGTGCCTTTGGCATGGGTGTGGGGCACAGGCAACACCATCACTTGTGCCGGGTTGGCACTGTACATTTGTATGGTGCTCGCTTGTCTTGTGTCTGTGCCGCAATATGGTGGTGACGGTGTCACAGTCTAGGTGGTCAGGGGTGTCTGTCTGGTAGGCCTTCTCCTAGAGCGTCATGTCATGCTATGTGTGCATGGGGGCTGCAGGGGTGGTAACGAAGGATGCACTGGTGCTGCATGCAGGGCCTGTCTCCCCCCTCCTTCTACCCCTGTGTCTCCTCAGTGTGGGTGCCTGGTGTTGTTGCAGGGGTTTGTGTGGTTGTGGACTTGATTGTTCAATTGGTGTCATCTTGGTGTGGGAGGGTGGTGGTGTGTGGGTGTGTTCCTTTTCTACTATGCCAGACTCCTGGCCTCCATCTGTGTTGCATGTGTGCACCTGTGGCTCTGGGTCCCACTGCTCAGGGTTCTTTACTCCTTCTCTGAGATGCCTGTATGTACTCCATGCCGGTAAGGTACTTTACGGCCTTGAGGAGGACGTAATTTACGTGTGGTCCTTACTTGGAATCAGCTTCGGTTTACGCCATGGCGTTAATTTTGCCATGGTGGTGCGCGCGCGTGACCCAAGACCGTAAATTACGGCATTGTAGTTTACGGTGCCGTAATTTACGGTCTGAGGGGTCGGAATGGCATGGAGCGGAAAACCATGCCAGTAAATCAATACCGGCATGGTTTGTACCTTACCTCCAGACTCAGAATGACCCCCAATGAATTTGTAGAGAAGACAGTGCATCCATTAGAGCAAGTGAGACAGATCTTCTCCATGGGGATTGGTATGGTCAGCCATCTCTAAAAACATTAGTGAAAATGGGGTCAAACAGTGCATTGTAGAATTCAAATATTTTGGCTAAAAAGCTATAAAACGTACAGGAATGGAACACTGAAATTCCAATAGTCTCTCGTTTATGTCAGTACCAAGGAGTAATATCAATTTGTTGCAGCAAATGTTTAATCCTAGAAGAAAATTATTTGCCCAATAAGGAACATCGGCTGCACAGGCGGCAGATATGTGTACCTATTGATAGATTGTGCCTCAATGCAAACAATGTCCATTGAAAGTCCTATTTCTGAAGAAATAAAACAATTTTAGATATTTTACCAGTGCATGTAATGGCCGTCAATGGCGGATCCATCGTAGTAAAAGTTACTGTATGTTCATATGATTTGTATAAGAATTACATGTAAATATTCTTCACTGTTAAATGTATTGTTCACTATTATAAATTCTTTTTTTTTTTTTTTAAATGAAGGCCAGACAGAATAGGCCAATGCATTTCGGATTTCCGAGGTCCTTCATCAGAGGAAACCTCTGTAAATGGTAAAGCAAAAACGCGTGGTCAACCCTACAATGTTCTAAAGAAATTCTAAAATATCAAACGCCGCAAACACTGCAGTGCAAGCTTCGCTGTGATGCATAGAATAGGTGCAGCATTATCCCCTCCAAGCAGATATTTTTGCAAATGACATGTACATATTTTTATGAGCAGCTGCAATTCAAGTGTCACGCGTCCACAATGCAAGCGCAGCTAAAGTGCAAGCATTCACAAACTACAAACAGGAGGAATGCAATAATAGTTGTTTTAAGAGTGTATACATCTCACAGCTCCCTTGCATTGATAGGCATGCTTGCGGGAGGCGTTCGCTGACAATGAAGAGGGGCATGTGACAAAGACATCGACCAATCCAGGTAACTTTGAGTGGGATAGTGTTGGCAGAAACTGCAAGAAGTACTTCTCTTCTGCGACAAGGGCCATCCAAGCAGGCACAGACGCTGACACAACGCGCATAGGCCTAGAAGCAGAGGACAGGCACCACAGGGCTTCAGGACAGTGACTATAGCAACTTTAGTCAGGTGACCAGCAGGACCCGATCTGTCCCCTGAACATGATTAATACAGGGTCTGGAAGCCATAGGTTGAAACATCATCATACTAATTCACTTTACAGCATGACAGCCTTCAAACGGAGATGATGAGGGCACACGGTTAAGCTGTCCAGGGCTGGGGGGGGGGGGGAGGTTGAATGAGGGGTACTCCACGCTCCTGCTAGGGCCCCTGCAAGGACCCAGCAATACCTCACGTAATGCCACTGGTTACTAAGACTCCAGCCACTTTTTGCCAATGCTACCACTACAGCAGTATTAACTCCTGGCCTCTTGAAATCAAGTGTCATTTTCGTATAGCCAAACAAGTTAGTGCGCAAATGCGTGTGGTCTTTTTATTTTTACAGTAAATGGGTTGCTCCCTCTCAAGCGCAAAGAATGTGAAAGCAATGTTAGAAGTGTACCAAAAAAGTAGCAGAAGTGTGCCCTGGTGGGGGGACAGAATAGGCACGAAGGGAGCAATGTGCAAAACATTGTTCAAGGGTTGCAGTCATGCTAGTTGACAGCCAATTAAGTTGAAACAGATTTCAGTTTAGCTTGAACTGCTATCTGATGGAAAAGTGTGCTTTAACTTCACAAAGAACAGTTCCGTAATGGGGAAAATGGTTGCAAAAAGTAGTGGAACTGTTAACAGTAAAAAATGAAAGTAGAGGAGCTCTGATGTTCCCGCTCACTTCGACCACTTCTGCACAAGCAACAATCCAGTCTCGACCACTGTGCATAAGCAACAATGCAGTCGCCCCACTCCCATAGCCTACTGGGAAACTATGAGCAGAACCGCTGGCATGACAGTGAATGGACCCTGACCTCTTATGCTTTTTAGCATGTATGCTACGGCCAAGCACCAGGTGCATCACTTCACGTCCTCACAATGTCTGGCCCTTACCAACGTGGCAGATTAGTTAAAGAGGCCTAGACACTGACTGGGGGTGCTCTGTCCTCCCTAAACAGGGTGTTTTTCCACCTCTGCCCAAGCTTCCTTCCTAGCCGCATGGGCTGCTGCCTTACCTGCCTCGTTCATGGCCTCAGCATGCCTCCTTTCCGATCCTGTGACCTCCCTTGCCACCTCTGGCCTGCCCACCCTGATGGCCTGACTGTCATTCTGCATGAACACCAGCAGCCAATGTAAAATGTCCCTGCCACAACGTCCGAGTGATAGGACCCTTGCCCTGAGGGCCTGTAGCAGGTACCTGCAAGGTGTTGGAACTGGTGCTGCAAGGGCTGCCAGGGTTGTTAGCTCAGTTGCAGGAGGCGGTGCCAGCACAGACGAAGCCCGCGTTGGAAATGTTTTTGAAGGCCCCTGAACTGCAGTCATGACAAATCGTAAATCATCCTGGACTGCAGGAGGAAAGTATCACTCCCAAATATCTGGTGCTGTCCTGATGACCTGTGGGGAGGCTGGATTTCCCAGGGAAGTTGCACTAAGGGCAGTGATATCCTCTGCCAGGTGGCTAGAGTGGGGTCCTGGAGCACCAAGGAAGAGATGGCAAGTTGGCAAGCAGATGTTGTATGGGGCAGAGATGACACCACCTTTGCTAACTGTTCATGCTCCTGCTGTGGACCCTCCTCTTCCACCACGGCCACTCCCTTCCTCTGGCTCCTCCTGGGGGATGTCACAGCTTGACTGTAGCCTTGCGTTGCATCCGGTACCTCACTTGGGTAAAAAGCTGCAAAAGACCAGATATACACGCATTAACCAATGCAGCCACTGTAATAGACACTCCATAGCCATGTAGAAAACAACACCAGAAATATCTACTCAAACAGATTTCCACAGATTTCACATATCTGTGTGACCTATGGTGTCACACAACGAAGATCATATCTAACCACCACCCCAGATGCTTTGGCGTGTCCAGACTCTTTTGACGGGTGTGGCCCAAGTGGGACATTGACTTATGCAGGGGTGACAAGAAGTACGAGCGCACACACACATAGTGATCATAGTTTAGGATAATGGCGTGGCACCAGGGTGACCAATCAGATTCCAGGGGTAGCACGTGCCACCCCAGGCCACTCCCAGGAGACGCTACTGCCCAGGTGCAAACAAGAGCACATGTGGCTCTTCTAGATATCTTGGGATGAGTGTATTACCATGGTTGCATGTAACTATACCTTAAAACACTGAAACACTCCAATGTGATGTCCCAAAGACTGTTCAAAACTGTTGCTAGTGAAACTGAGTGCCCGGATTTTGCCCTGCCCATTTACAGATCATGACCTTTACCCATAGAATCAGGGCTGTGTGTTCTTTGTGTCGATTCACAGGATTCCATCATGGATCCACCAGCATCGCAGCCATACCGGTTTAGAACGCCCTTGTGGCGTGCCCAGTATGGCCACTTCCTCTATGTGGCTCCAGCTTCAGCCCTCGGGATGTCACACACACCACCACAGGGACATATAAGGGAGCCTTAGCTCCTTTTCACCCTGTATTAAGTGTCTCTCATATTTAAACCCATTATGGACCATGCTAGTGGGTTACCATGGCAATGCTCCATAAACATTGGAACTATCACCACCATAATTCCTTAAGAGGTGGAGGGTCTTCCCTAAATTATTTTAAATCATCCGTAAGTGCACATAACCAAGTTTATGCAACATCATGCACGAGTGCCACGTCAACACTTTCAAAATGGCCACCGCTATAAAGACAGTGGTGGCCATGACAACGGTGTCCATCCTGAGGAGACGCTGCACCAAAAGGAACACGATCCTATGAGACAGGTTGGTTACTCGATTCAGTCAGTCCCGCTGCCTCCGCACGTCCGCACACCAAGCAACACACTTTTGAAGTAACCTGATCCCCGCTTTTCACGCATCCCGCCTCCAAACCGGCGTTCACTATCCATCTGCGCTGCTGATACTACTGAATCAAAGAGACCCAGCGG
Organism: Ambystoma mexicanum; assembly: GCF_040938575.1. Lineage (NCBI taxonomy): Eukaryota > Metazoa > Chordata > Amphibia > Caudata > Ambystomatidae > Ambystoma > Ambystoma mexicanum. Next base: position 839,136,274 of record NC_090923.1, read on the forward strand.
AAAGGTAATCATTTAGCCTGGCAACTTCCAGATGGTTTGTTTATCCTGTAGACCACATCAGCAACAAAACAACATTGATCCATCCCTTGTGTTTGCAGGTGCCCAGTGGCGCTTCTCCAATAACTGTACCCACAACCCAGCTGCAACCATGCAGGCAAGCAGGTAAACAGCGGATAGATTTAAACAATAGTATTAGATACTATATTTTGTGACTCCAGTACACTAAAATTGAGTTACCCTCTACAGATTGGATCTGTAATGTGCCCAGCCAGTGAAATACTGGCACCAGATTGAATCAAGTTGTCAGCTTTCACAGCCCCCCGTGCTCCAGCCTTGAGCAGACACGGTAGGTGTCTTCCATGTATGCAGAGAGGCACTTATAACTAGCACATTAAGTGTGCATTCTAGAATACCTTGTACACTATGCCACACACCGTGTATCACCACCCCTTATTGTGCTCTATTTGGTCCCCCAGAACACCCAGAACACCCCGACGTTACAGTCTACTTGCCCTGATGAAGGCCCCCTAAGAAAGGCTAATACTCAAATCCCTGAAGGGCCGAAACACTGTGGTGTAGACCTTGACTTGCTGAGTTATGGTGATAAACACTCAATTTTTATTCCTGTAATTGTATTCATTTGTTCTTTGTTCACACTTGTTCACTTGTCATGACCCCTGCCAGGACGAATCGCGACCGTAAGATTTGTATGTCGTATATTCTATGTATTTGACTCTAAGTTATGTACCTTGGAGACATAATTGATGCAATTGATTCTGCCTCATCAAAAATAACATTGCTGTTCTGTGTGGTGTCTCAGTAGACATATGTATATAATTGTTTCAGAAGTATAATGAAAAATGTTTGGAAACAATGAAGGGGTCTGATCATTCTTTTGACCAGGGAAATTTGTTTACCCCATGTGCATAAAAGTGGTGGGTGGTATAGTGTTTTCTATTCTACCGACCCATTCAATTGTGTCTGACGACAATTTAGCCCTCCTGGGTAGAATAGGGTCTTGACCAGGATCCCTCCTATTGATCACTCTCTTCTAGATATGACACCCATCAGTTTGCAAGAAATATTAATGGCCATGAGTATATATGCTAAGAATAATGAATTGAAAATCAATGACCAAAAATACTGCATAATTTAGTTCAGTAAAAATGGGAGAAAAAAAGGTGAATTTAAATGGCTCCTTGATGGCATTGATATAGACGTTATGAGTGAGGTTATCTATCGTGGTTTTGATCTGTTAGGCCATTCCAATAAGTACATCATTACTAAGAGGATTGAAAAGAAGACTGACCATTTCACACATCAAATAAGGAGAAGCTATTGTACATTTTGTAAATTATCTAGTAAACCTTTGATCAGATTTTACATTGGAAAAATAATTCCAAAAATACTTTACAGGCTGGAGATTGATGCATTAGCGCTTTCTTTGCCATGGGAGAGATTTGAGGATAGGATTTGGAAGAAGGTTCTGCTATTGCCTCTGTCAATCCCATGGCATCGCTCAGACATGAATTGGGACTCTCAATGCTTAAATTTTGGTTTCAGTGGTGAGTTGTTTCACTAATGAGCAATGTGTACTCCCCCATTGCAAACTCACTATATGAGTCCCTTCAGTTGGAATTGTATAATAAATCTACCAATCTTCTGAATCTTTTGGATTCTAACACCATTGATATATTATCTGAAAGAGAATCCAAATTTGGTGAAAAAAAACATTAAGATCATGGATTGGATTGAAATGATAAGAAAATATGTACTTATAACATTAATTACACTTATTCATATTGGAAATTCTGCCTAAATATCTTGACCAATTTCCATGCTCTAACATTTGAAGTCAATGTTTACATTTTAGGTTGAATCTTCTGCCCACTGGGGACATTTTATATATTCGTTCTAAGGCTCTGGATTCTAACCTAAGAAATTGAACACACTGAAAGAATCCATCAATTGTTCAAACCCTTAAAAATATGATTGTAGAATGCCTGAAGTTAAAGGAAATAAGAATCAAATATTTAGGGCTTTTTTCCAGTGTAGTAATGATATTTGTGTTGAGGATATCTGGAATCAGATAAATGTGGTTAATGAAATATGTTTAGCTAATGAAATAGTGAATATGCTTCAAGAATTAGGAATGGCAACATAGCATTCTAGAGAAATATATATTTGTTTTTTTAATAATAGGTTTATTACAAATGAAATTATTTTAATATGGTAAACATTATATAGTTTTATTCAGTCAATTTAAGAACGATTTAATTGATAGTTTTAGAAATCGTGTTTTTGTATTATTTGTTTTGAAGAAATGTATATGGACTTTGTTAACTCTTTTTCTTTTTGTACTGTTTTAGTATTGTATAATGTTCTTATCTCATGTTTTATCTAATGTCTATTTTATCATCTAAATATGTATTAAATGCTTTGTGAAAGGTCAAGCTTTTGGCCATAACACAATAACAAATAAATGAAAAGAGAAACAAGAGCACATCCTGACAGCATAGCACCTGACACATGCACAATCATGAACTGTGTTGTTGAAGAGTAGCAATGCAGTGTCATCCTGCTATCATGGACACATATGTACTTCAAACAACTATTCCACAAGCTGATTTCACCTGGTTTGAGGGCAGGCATCAGCAAACTAAACCATGCTTTCAAAAGTGCAGGGCCCACTGAGGAATACCAAACATAAGACATGACTGTGAAATGGGAGCACAACAGACTGCATGGTCTCTAAACGGGAATGCCATATTCATGTTCACAGAGAGCCTATGAGGAATTAACTTCGTGCCTGTTTGCACACAGCATGGTTCATGTGAATTACACCTGCACCATCTACAGCCTCCTCTACCCCTTCTGGCGATTGGTCATGGGGGTCTGTCCCCTCTTGCTGCTATGATGCAGGTGGCGGCATAGCAAGAATAACATGGATGACAAGCTGCCAGTTACAAGACTACAGCCTATCCCTAACATTGTAGCTTTGTTACATTGCCTCTTAATGGCACACACTACACATATGTTGACTAAATCAGGCCATTGCAAAACACCAATGGGATTCTTAATAAAGACTTGCCAGCAGAACACAACTTTCAAGATGCCTGCTTTGAAGACCTCACATCTACAATTGTGTCTGCAAGTAGCATATTGGCAAAACTCATGGGCCACATGTGCATGCTGTGCGGAATCACATGAATGTGACAATGTTTGGTGGAGAAATTATCCCTGGGATGTCCCTCAAGCACATCAAATCTAATACTGAGCTCAATACGATCACAAGCCACTTGAACTGGCCATAGGCATAAGGTCCAGTCTACAGTCAGAGAGATGGGTCCTCAATACATACTGTATCACGGTAAACTCAATGTACTGCTGAGCCTGGGTGAAAATATTTGTGTCTCCCCTAACCACTTATTAGGGAAAGGATGATCCTTCTCAAGTAAATGTTGCAACATGGATCAAGTAAAGGCAAGGCAACATGACATTTGGCAAGAGCTCATGGATTGGCCTCCCAGGGCAGCATTTTGGCCCTATAACATGTCGACAAACTAACTATCCATCCACATCATATAATACCCTGCGCCACATATGGCCTTTCATCCTTGCACCCATGCTCCAGACTCCAAGCACAGCACCATTCCACAAACCTATGAGACCACCATTAGGCCACATGTGTGCTATTATGTGTTATGAGATGACTTGGCAATGAGTTTTAAACTCACCAGGCACTGCTGGGGGCCAGCAGATGCACAACCCTTTGGTATTCCGTGGGACTTATCCTCTGGAATATACAGAACTCCAAAGGTCAGTTGTAGGCCTGTACATGGCCCTGGAGTCGATCCTGTCTCCATGATGGCAGTATGAGGCCAATATTCTTGCCAGAGATGCACCTGAGGCCAATGCTTTTTCACCTCCTTTGAATTCCATTGGCATAACCCAAGAGCATTGAACTTTTTTGTTTCAATTTTGGCCCATCTCCTGGTCCTCACTGCAATATCTCTGTGCAGTGAGCTGTGACTATAAAGGTGCTCAAATTGCCTGAGCAGCTATGTTCGCAGGAATTCCAACTCATTGAACATAGAATTTGAGTTGCGCTCCATAGTGGATGGACTTTCAGGGGCTTCAATCACACATGGTGGTGTGGTCTGAAGAGTGTTGGTGGTTGTGGGTGGTGTCCTCGCACCAGTAGCTGTGTTATCCTTCCCAGGTTGCTAGTATGGACCTTCATCTGTTTGAATTTCCAGATGTCCTCCTCCCAAGCAACAAAATTCTAGTTGTCACTCCAGGGAAGGAGTGCTCCCCCATCCTCTGCATGTACCTGTACAGTGGTGGCCGTCTGTGATCTTTCTTCTCCTCTTGATGTATTTCTTGGTGCCTATCCTCGCCTTCCTTCTAAGGGCATCCTTGCTTCTTCTGTCTGCTCTGGGAACTGTTTTGGCTCTTTGGGCCTCAATACGTATGGCAGTGCACCTAAAAATGGCGGTAATGTTATGGTCATTTCACTACTGCCATTTTACCACTGCATTACTGCAACGGTGTATTACGAGTTTGGAGGTGAAGTGGAGGATTTACCTGCAGCAAAAATCTGCAGATGAATCTGCGATTTTACCACCTGAAATTGGCAAAATCTATGGAAATACCACTGCGGATTTGCCGCCAGTGATAATTATACCAAAATCTCCAGTAAGTCCTATGGAGTCCAAAAATTGACACTGACATTGCCCTACAACCACTTGTAACAGAACATCTTTGGGGTCAAGTGGCAGTAACAATAATCGAGTTTGATGGTAATTCAGTGGATTTACCATCAAATTACTGGTAAACTCGTAATGAGCCCCAGACAATGGCTCTCATTACGAGTCCAGCAGTAAGTGCTAAAAGTGGTGGTAAATCCATTACTGTCACTTTTACCACTCTGCCAAATTACACACTCCACCAAATTGACAGTCTTATATCGAATGAACATGTATGATTGTGCTACTATCTTATGTTATTAATGCCTTATTACACCCTGGCTCTAAAATGCATAAATTGTCTTTAATTATTGACTGGTATATCCAGTATTTATAGTGTGCAGGAGCAAGGGATAGAAACCACAGTAAATTCAACTTTATTTACACCCTATGTGGTAGGGGTGGTCATACCACCTTTGCACCAAAACTACAAATAAATCTGGACAGATCATCATAAATAATTGACTGAACATACATAACATTTTGATGTTCAATAGGGCATATTTCTTCTAGACTTACTGCCTTTCCTCAGACTTCCCATAGATGTTTTCAGTCTCTCTGTTAGTGGGGTAAAGTATGTTACAGAAAGGAAGTTATGGCTACTCCCATCAGTTTATACCTCCCTTCAATTAGGCTAGATGCCAAATAAACCACTGAAACTAGGGACACTGTTTCCAATATGACTGTTCTCGTAAACAGACCTTGGAAATCCAATAATTTACTTGGGCCCCTTGAGACATTCCATGTTGTGGATAACTCCCTTCAAATAGCTGACAGAAAGTTCATTCCTTCTACCAATGTCCAAGAAAATGTTCCTATCAAAGGTGTACTTAGGTTTGACTTGGACGAGAGGGGTGTCTTTAGCATCACCACCCTCCTCCCAGTAGTTTTGATAATAAAACTCAATTCCATTCAAGGGTCAACTTGCTACCTCTAAGCCTCAAAAATGGCCCTGGTCCAAGAGAAGGAGGAAGACTAGCTCTTCTCCTAGGTCATCTCTGTTAAAGCCTTTGACTCCACCTGCTCCTACAGGGGAAGGGAGTTGGATTTCCGAAAAGGCTTCAGACTCCTGTACTGGAAATCCCATTTGCCCATTAGGATCATCTTCTGTGGGAATTAACGAAAAGCCCATTATAGGTTCATTGGTTAAAAATCCACCTGAGGTTCTTTTGGAATAGGCACCTGTTCCAAGAAAAAAGGAAATTCCTAAAATGTGTTTTTGGTCCTATAGTATGAATCTCAACAAGGTAAGGCTTATGACCACTCCAAAATATTATCCTGACCCTAAAGGGCAATAAAATGACTTTCAACTGTACTTACCTTGAGTTTTCTACAAACGACTGAACTTTTAGCTGATACCACTGATTTATTGTGTATTTGTACACTCCAACATTACCTTTCATGGGGTATAATGAGACCATTCTGGTCTGGTAATGTAAGCATAATCTTGTCCTGTCTTTTGTTGGTCCTCTGGGCCTTGTGAATGTTTAACCCGTTTTACACCCACTATGTACTTACTGTATCTAGTATGGTTTACATGTGTATTAATACTTGTAGTATGTATCATAGGTTGAGGGGAATCACAGTGACTGCCAGTGTTTGCATTTTGGGTTCTGATCATGACAACGTGAAATAATTTTTTAATGTTAGATAAAGTTTTCCTGTTCTCCCCGACCCCTTAGCCTTCCAACACGGTGCTTACCAAATTACCAAATGCATGATTTAGGAATATAATAATTTAGGAGTGGGTAGATTCTGCCTGTGACCATTAACTGTTGTTATACATATACTGTGTCTTACTATGTTTTACGTTTAACCCATCATACTTATTTGACCTTTTAGTTATTATACGTGTAATTTAAAAATAGTGTGCACATTCTTTTGTGTATTCGTGTGGTGCATTCCCTGGGGGTAACCTTTGGGACTAATTGTACCTCACTGCCCATGGGTAATGCCTGACCGCTGTGCCACAGCTACTGATTGAGAGACTTTACTTTGACATATCGTTTGGTTGGAAACTCTCTCTTGGATTGAGTGAGATGGTATTAGATTCGTCACCTGAAGGCTGTAGAAAAATCTCTCCAACGCACCTCTATAATTTGCGTCCATGCAAGCTAGGGAGGGTATTTGCATTGCTGTTATTTTGTACATGGTATCAGTCCCTCAGGAAGTGATGCCTTGTTCCTATTATGTGGGAATGTAAAGGTGTCAATTACAGACATGGTATAATCGATTTATTGATTGTGGAAAGCCAGCAACAACTATTTTGGCTGGTGATATAGGCTAAAAAAAGGCATCTATAGGAGGCATATGCTGAAGAGCTACGCAGGAAGCACACACATAAGTAATTCATGATCATGAGATGTGAGCCTGCAATAATTATTTCTGGTGATAAATAAGGTAAGTGTATAAACCATTCACATTATGTATGGTTTTAAATACGTTGGGCCTCATTATGAGGCTGGCGGTAGCCGGTATTTTAATTTTTCCGGTACCCAGGAATGGTCAATTACCGGGTCATTACGGCCTTGCCAGACCCGGGAATTGCCCATTCCTGGGCGCTGGAAAATATTCTTCCCCATTCCCATTTGAGCTTCCTAGGGCTCAACCGACATGCTCTGCTTGCGGGTGCCGGTATGGCCACCAGGTCAGACCTGGCATCCACAATGGCACCCACGAGCAGAACTCGTAGTTTGCCGGTCCGGGAACTATGGTACCGGCAAGCTTACCGGTACCGTAGTTCCCAGACCGGCAAACTTATAATGAGGTCTATTGACTGTATATTTTATGTGAATAGGTTGTATGGATGCCTTTTTGTATCTGAAATAAAGTTTATTACAACTTTAATAATACTATAAAAAGTTGATCACTGTATCGCCACTTGTAACACTGAACGCTAACAGATGTACTGTTATGCTGCAACCGAAAATGGTTTAAATAAAAGTTGTAAAAAATACAAATACAAAGAGTTACAAAAATGAGATTGTGTTGTAGGGTTGTAATTGCCTCAGAAGATGGTGTACCCATAGGATGCCAGATGCCTCGTAGTCGGGATGAGACATGTTTTTACCTTGAAGCATGAGGAGGTACTGCTTTTTTCACCAGTTGAAATAGTAAGTGGCCCTTTGCTGTGTTTTGTCTTCTGTGTGCTTCTGGCACAAGTTGCTGCCAGGTTGGAATGTCAATTTTCTTAAGGAGATGTAAAGGGTGACAAAGCAGTCATCTGACAATGCTGATGTAAGCTTGCTTCCGAGTTGAAAGTATGAAACCCAGTCAATGTATGTGGCCACAGAGCAGCATACAAGAAAAGGTAAGCAAAGTGTGGAATAAGTAGTCACCGCCCCCTGTAAGTGACTTCAATCCAGCACTCCAACCAAGTCAATGCTTAGTATGGGATGCCCAATGGAAGCCCTTATTTATATATTTTGATGTCAAAGTTCTTTAAATCTGGAGGATGAACCCTTATATAACGCCCCTCTCTTTGAATCCCCCTGACCTCACTGAGCCAAGAAGTAGGTTCGTTTTGCAAATCAAAAGGTTTATTCGAAGAATGGAACAATATATAGATTACACTTTTATGAATATGAATAATATCTTAATAGCACACTTATGAATATGAATAATGAGCAGCAATGGGTAATTACAATATCAACAATCTCTTTAATCAGTTAGGAGTAGGAATAGGAAGGATAAGGTAGCAGAGAATACTTTGTATGATTCAAGGAAATGCAATGATGGGAAAGAATGCAACACAGAAATAAACTTGCTATGGTTTCAATCAAAAGATAATGTGATAACTTTTTCCCCTGTTATTACTCAATCCCCCCACTATACAATATGAAGAGATGGAAATGAGGGCACACAGGTTTCAGGAATACAATCAATAATGCAGTTCAATCCCATTTCCACCAGCAAGCTTAGAGAAAACAGGTATGATTTTAAAACAGGTCAATCACTTTTAAATGTGGTTTGCAATGAATGGGAAAAATGCTTAAAATGACTTTAATTCACTAAAGGAGATTCAGGATAAGTGAGATTTACTTTGGATTGGTTCAGGTCAACACTAGCAATGATTTATGAATGATTATCAGATTGAAAACGAAATTCAGCAGTTGCAAACAAGAAACAGCTATTTTGACATGTGGTGAAATGGAGCGAAATTGCAATCTGCTGCAATTTTCCTGCATGCGTGAAATGCTATTGCAGAAAAACTATAAGAATGTCTTTTAGGTTCGGATTTTAGCTTCAAAATGACATTTAAATTTTGGTTCTAGGACGTGCGGTTCCAAAGTTACAGAGTTTTTTGTGAAGGTAGATTTTTCAGAAATAAAGTCAAGATTTCAAAAATGACAGATGCGCTTTAAAGATTTACCAACAAGGATAGGCTCACACTAAGGAGCTATGAAGAAGCAAGACACTTAACGGGCAGCCACCAGAACAGCGGCGCCTCTGCTCTGATCTCTGTCCGTCAAAACACTTGTCCCTCTTCAGAAAATATCAGTGCAAAGATGATTATTGCTACAATGATTATTGCTACAATTATCAATAATTATGTGGAGGGGAAAAGAATTAAGGATAGACAACAGAGGTTCTGTAATGCAGTTCTGGACAGATTAAAAAGGATGGAATAGTATAACTTTAAACTAAGAGATTGGTTATGTACAGTTCTAGACTGGATACTCACTCCTATGGCTCTGGAATGGAGTGGAATGGACCCCGTCAAAGATCTGGTTAAGGGTTTAACTGGGATTCTCTCTCGACACCGGAGAGGTCTCAGGCACTCTGGTCTCAGCACTGCACTGCGGTCTGCGCGGTCTCTTGGACTGGATCTGACGGGTTCTGGATACAGCACTGCTTTCTGGGTCTGGATCTTGGTTCTAGCACAGGGTTCTTGGCTAGAATAGCAAAACAGCACAGCCCAGCTGTTGAATGTGAGAGCCCCTTGGAAGTTTAGGGGTTAGAATCAGGTTGCTAGGTTCTGCAGGCCTGCTGAGAAGGGTTCAGCTTTTGGGTTAGGCCTCTTCTGCTTCAAGGTTCTAGAGTTTGGTTCTGTAGCTTGGTTCTGGAGCCTGGTTTCTGGATCTATGTCTGGAGTCTGGAGTCTTCCTGCAGGGTGCTTCGCCAAGAAATCAGTTGAGAAGTGGAAAGTGTGTGTCCTATCTGTCCTCAGCAGTGTCTATTTATGTATTTCCAAAGTGGGTGGGGAGGCTGATTCTACAATGCCCAACCCTCTAAGGATCTGATAGGTTAGAGGATTCCCTGTCCCCTGATTGGAGAAAGGATCAGCGGGTCGTCCTGTGTCATCTTTATTGCTTGGGGAAAAACACTCCCCTTGGTCTCTGTACAGCATATCTTATTTTTCATAAAACACATTTACAATATACACAACTTGTTAATACCACATAAATCACATGACAGATTAACTAAGGTACATTTCTGTTCAACTCTCATCTTCCTAAGAGCTTGGGTTCAGAAATGACCACTTTTTGAGCTTTTGGTGGGTTTCTCAATATTATTTCCGCACCAATTTTTAGATATGCATGCATACCCCATCTAAGCACAATTCTGTAGTTTTTCAGGTTCCTGGCATAAACATAGTAGATAAAATATGAATAATTTGTGGGGTTGGTCTCAGAACATCGCGCAGGGTCCAGCTTAGTCTTAAACTGTGAGTGAATTTTTCATTTTAACAATCTCAAAGTTTCACATTTTTGTCGGTTTGTTACAATTTGTTATAAGCATTTTTCTAAACATATATTTAACCCCATGTTAAATCCACATTTCAGTCTGGTCGGCCCCCAGAGCTGTGCTGTCTCAGAGGTCACATGTCTCTCCTTCCTGGCAGCAGTTTGTGGTCAGTCACACCCGAATTAGCATTTTCTATTCAGCCCAATGATTCCTTTGTCTGCACTGAGAGCAACAGGCCCAGGTGCCACTCCCAGTTCCTTTTGACACCAGCCTGTCAATCTCTTAGCCAAGGGCAAGGGGAAGTCCCCTTTGTCCAGGGAGAAGGTGTGGAATTCCTTTGAACAGAGTGTGGGAAACTTTCAACTCTGAACCCAATGTCTAAAAATTGTCTTTTCTTATAATATAACCCATATTTTTAACCCATACATTAAACAATGTCTTGCTTCAAGCCTTTTCAGAATATAGTTTTAAATTGTATCCACCTCTTAGCAAGTCTTTCTTTGGCATAGTTTGGGTTCCATGTTCAACTTAACACAAAATGGTTTTAAAACGCCGGCTTCTGGTAGAGGTGAGTAACGGTATTACACCCATTTTTGACAGATTTCTTCCAGCAAGCAATCCTCAAAAGTGGACTTTGTTCAGATAACACATACTTCTGTGGACCTTATATTCATGTAGATTCTTGCAGTAGAATGATGTTGACCACCCCACAAGGAGGTTGGATCTTTTTGGGTGGTTTGTGAGCCATGATTTTTGCACATTTTTGACAATCAAGAAAACGGATTTCCACACAGCTCTGTGTTTCTTTTTGGCAATCAGCATTGCTTTTTCAAGTCATTTCAGGCTACTTTGTGGGTCGCCCAATGGTGGGTTTTGGCAGTGATATCCTGTGCTCACTGACATAGGCATAAGTAGATGGTGGCCTATTTTTCAGATTTTCACTGCTCACTTTCTGGTGATTTCTGGCAAGCAGCATGCTTTCCGGCGGCCATTATGATGTTTCTGCTGCTAGCAATGCACAGTGATGTTGCAGGGCTTGGATTAGTGGGTTAAGACATCCCACACCCCTTAGAATCCTCTTCATGTCTCCTGATTTTAAAAGGACACAAGTGCATTAAAAATTGGTAAGCTTCAATCTCCCTTTACCCAACCCCTAGGGAAGTAGGATATTACCGGAATATATTGGGTCTCTGTGCTCTTTGACTTTGAAGGTATTTGGGTGACATCAGTCATAATATGTGGTTTTGTAAATTTTGAACAATGGAAATTCAAGTTACCATGGCTGGATTTTTAAATGAGAATACAAAATGATCCCTCCAACCTCCAAAAAGACAATGATCTTAAGTATGTGGGAGAAAATGCACATTGCTCATTAAAATGCACACACAACTCTGACCCTCAAACCTCCCAGCTAAGTATCACTCAATCGAGTGATTTAACCCAAGAGTAATTGCAGGAGACAGTTCTACTTACCCAGGGACTTCCATTTATTTGTATCGTTTAATAGGCTGTGGTCCAGGCCGAAATGGGAGTTTGACCTTGATACCACTGGTGCCTTTTCTCTTCAGTGTGTAGTGCTCTTACAAGTGGATACCCAACAACAGAGGACATTTTACACTGACATTTTCTTATGCCATTTACTGTACTTTGATAGCCTACATTTAGGAAAGGCATCACCATGTCTCAACGTCAACCAAAATAAAGCATAGCACAACATGACATGGAACTAACTCTTATTAAGAACCCTTTTGACATCAAGGTACCAGGCCTTTAGAATTTTACTATATCAGTTTGATCACTCCATTCCTCAACTTCTGTTACTAACAACATTCACCTTTATAACCTGTCTATTCTTGAGTATGCCACTCTTGGCTCAGGCTTTGCAGTCCCAGAACTGACATTGTGGAGTTTCAGATGGGGTTCAAAGTATAGATATGTCTAAGTCAATAAGCCACCCACCTTCAAGGATGCCCAAGTCACTCTCAATCCCCCCATACATCAAAAAATGCATTGTGTAATAACTTACAATTCTCCAAGTCTGTCTTGGAAACCCAACCCAATTATCACACTTCTTTAGGACATTGTAATTGTAATTGTAATAGCTGCCCCCTTTACTTTGCAGAACCCAGGTCCACAGAACTGACACCCACATATGCTACCAAACAAACATCCTGCCCCATGTTTTTCCTGATGTCCCAATCTTTTCTCTTCCCCTGGCTAATGTTCTATCTTCCAGCAGACTAAGGTCTGGATATCCCTGGCAGGGCACCATACACCACTACATGGACAAGCGTAGGTGCTCAGATCCTATTATTGGAGTGATTTTTCACTGTATAAAAGCATATTGCCATAACATAACATAACCAAATATAACATAAACATTAGGAATGTCAACATCAAGTTTTAACATATTAAAAACACTAAACACCATCATGTTTTAACAGAGCAATAGATAAAACCACCATTGTGTGAACCTTAACTCACCCTCACAAATGTCAAAAAGAAAAGCGACATCAGAAAATCTGTATAACTTTACAATGTACACCAAAAACAAATCAACATACATATGAAACATACACAATATTCTAAAAAAACAACATGACCATTAAAATATATAGGAATGCTATACCTCAAAACATAAATCCACATTTACTGAAAAATCTACATCACAACAACATGCACTTTTACTACCATGGTCATACCACATTTCACACTAAACAGCAACTAACATCAACATGTCAAGTATAAACAAGCACACATGAAACAATATACAAGCAAAAAACAAAACACAATCCACATATTACCACAGTAACACCAATCCAAAAAAAGAGGGCTAGTTAATGTTTTAACAATTTTAGTTTTGGTTTCTGCAATGCCATTTTTATGTTGTGTTATGTTTAGTGTTTAATAATATGTATTGGTCTTACTTAATGTTAGACTTAGTGTGTGTTAATGTTGGATTTATTTTAAATATTATATTAACACTTAATGTAGGTATTCCCCACCTATACAGACTTCAACTTTTCATAGGTAGTAACCTTTACTTTTAAGTTTTTCCCCCACCGATTTCCTCATTTTTTTAATGGCATGTTGTTTACATTGTGTATTAAATTACATTTCCACTCTTTTTGTCGCATTTTTATGTATGATTTATTTGAGGTGTGTAGCTTATTTTGAGGAGGTTCTAAGTACAGTCCCACTGTCCACCCATTATTCTCATGGTGCGTGCATAATATTTGTGAGTGAACCCGGTGTATGTCATTAATGCAACAGGTCCCAGACTGGGTCAGGCCTTTGGTGATGTAGCAATATCATATTGGTTAACATTGTAAACAATGAAGATGTTGATGTTTCCTTTCTGATAATATAGTTTTTTAGTATTGGATGAGTGTGTGGATTGTTCTAGAAGTATATGTAGATTAAAGTAATGCACTGTGACCTAGCCGAGTTTATGTGGCTGATGTCTAGTTATAATGATGTTTTTGATTTGAAGATTATCACTTTTAATAGTTTGACAAATGCACACATGGTCACATGTTGCAAGGAGTTTGGAGCACATATCAAATGTGCTAATTTTCTGTATGTTAAAAGGACTTACTTTAAAGTAAATGCTTGTCAGTTGTGATTTTTTTACTACATTTTATATTTCAAAGTACTAATGTGAAATAATGGGTATTTATTTGGACAGTTCAGAAGCATGCCTTGACATTGATTTGAAAATGTGAAAAACAAATTTGTGGCAAGTGCGTAGTGTTTTGAGAGTATTGTTTATTGAGGGCTTAAATTGTTATACCTAAATTGTTTATCTTGTTTTGTTTGTGCAGTATTTGTTTTCTTAATAACATTTTCTTCTTCACAGTATGTCTATAGGGCATATTTATACATCCAGTACATTGTTCATTCAGATTAACTATATACATTAATATAAGACACATCAGAATTATTGATCCTCTTTCACATGCTGAAAGTTGTGTTCATACAGAATTTTCAGGCTTGTTTCTTGTTTTACTCGCCCTAAAGAAACGGCTTTGTTTCACTGTAGTAAGGAAATGTTATTTTTTAAATAATCCTTCTCTATTTTGACTGCTCGCCATGGTAGTGCTAGGAAAATAACCCGACCTTGTAAGTTGTGGCAAAGGTGAAAGAGGAAACCGTCTGTAATCCTTCCAAGTATTAGTCTCCTTTTCAGCCTGAGCCCCATTTCAGTTGTTTTGATCAATGTGCCCAGCTGCATCTGGTTAATTTCAACCATTTCAGTCCAGACTATATCATCCAGTAGAGCACAAGGCTCCTTGTGCCGCTTCAATTTGCGAGGTTACACGCTATTTTGTTTTTCCTCTCTGATCCTACTTCCCTTGGCTAACCCGTGCTACCCTCCCATTGCCCTTCCTTACTTTGCCTCAAGCATTCCCGTTGCCTCCGTCTGCAGTCCCGTCCTGTCTCCTCTGCGGTCCTTTCTTTTCCACCGCCTCCTCCTGCTGCAATCCAGCTTTTAGTTCTTTTTTTTTCCTTTTTGCAATTTCTGCCCACTTAACTTGTGGTTGTGCTGTGAAGATTTCCTGATATTCCTGTACGTTTTATCGTCTTCGTAATCCACACAGTTCTACTATTCTCCAGCTGCCTACAGAGACTACCCTTCCTAAACTGAGGTGCCGAGATTCTTTGAGAGACGTTCACCTTCATCAGACCGTCGTCATCTGCTGGTCAGTCAGTTAAGTATTTTTCTTGTGCAGTGCTAACAGGTAGGGCTCACAAATATGGGGGAGGGCACGTTTATGTGTTTTTGTCCCAGTCATTGTTTGCAGTTCAGTTTGGGGCGTGCCATGCTTTACTATTTGATTCTTTGAGTCAGGCATGGCAGTTGAGGGAAAAGAATTGGTTAGTGGAGTATGTTTTGTGTAGTCGTACTTTGCATGTTTGATGTTAATGGTGTACAGTGTGTTGCACGGTGTGGCTGAGCATACAAGGTGTTCCCATGCTTTACGTATGGGGATTGCCTCATTCTAAATAAACCAGACATATAGAATGTCTGCTGCTGGACATCTTTTTGGTGTGGGTCCTCATAATAATGCCACACCCAAGAGGGCAGATTGCCCATAGGCACAGAATGAATGTACTTGGAATTGTGCCTGTCTGTGTTTGTGGTGTGGTGGTTGTTGTGATGGTGAAGACCACAGTGGCATCAGTTTGTTTTGATGTGATGTCAGTGTGGATGGAGTAATCTTGTGGTGTAGAGGTGAAAGTGAGTTTAGGGCATTTTTTCAGTGAGAGTTTGCTTGGGTGAGTAGTGGTATGTGTAATTTGAGTAGATGTGTGAGGCGTTGAGTCTGTGTTTTTCACATAGGCGGGATGCGAACGTATTGATGCAACTCACTTTTCTCAAGGTCCCTTACAGGTATAGGTGAGCTTGAAGCATCCACTAGAGTACAATGGCTGGCTTCAACTTCCTTGGTTTGGCATTGACCTATGAAAGAACTTTGATTGACATTTAAAGTTGGATCTAGAATGGTATGTTTACATGTAGGTATTGGCTTTTAACTTTTTTAATTTGTGCAATGGTAACAGTGCATGACAATTACATAGGGTGGGTAGATAAAATGTTCCTTATTACATGCTTCACCCTTCTGGTGTCACATGGCATCAGAGAAGTATGGAATTTGTAATAAACTGCTATGACATGACTGCAATGGAGTGTTAATTATTTTTAGACAGATGACAGATTTTTTGAGGGATTACTGCTACAGTGCAGGGGTAGCAAACGGAATCGCGGTTGCCATCTGCAACATATAAGTCTCTTTTAGTATATCTCAAATAAAGGCATTATTCCACCTTAGAGTTTTAAGTGATAACATAACTAAAGATTTCTTCCTGTCGTTCATGAGATATAATTTTGAATTACACCTTCAAGCACCAAAATGCCTCTCAAGAGAGATGTAATGCTGTATCAAATACACAATGCAATACAATATAAACGCCTATGTGGAATATATCCCACAATTTGATAGCAACGCATGTATCATTTTATGTGTAAAGCTCTTACTAACACTGTTTTACTTATCATTATTGTAGGTTCCCTTTAGTATAGTGGGTGTTATATAATATATGTTTTATTGTGGGGATTTCTACTGTTATCGTAGAGTCTCTTAGTTTTTAAGGGGTCACTTATTTTTTTTTTTTGATGCTGCATTTGTCTTTCCCATGGCTCGCATTTCTTCTCTAGTGGATTCTTTGCCTTCTGAAGCAATGTTTTGGTTGTGGAATACTTGTGAAGCTGATTCTGTAGATAGATGTACATGTATGGTTAATGTTTGGTGTGGTGGAGGTAAGTTATTTATGGCATTACACAATTTCACTAATCCATGTCATTTCTTTTGCTAACACTGTTAAAACTTTATTGCCAATGCATTTAACAGTTTCTAGTGACACAGTGCACATTTCTACTAACACAGTTACCATTTTCTACTAACATGTTAGCTTTGTATACGTTGTAAAAATGATCTACTTACTTTAATTATATTTGTGGAATTTGGTGATGTTTTACATGTTTTATTTAATCCATAGTCTTTCTTGTTTGTGTTCCAGGGTTGTGTCAATCGGCTGTTGTTGCCCCGTTGTCGGTGACTCAACTTGTGCAGTGGAAAGGTAGCTCTGGCTGGTGCTTTGTGTGTTGTAGATTGTAGAGGAAGATCTGTAAAGGAATAAAGAATGTATTGTTATTAACCATGTTATAGTGCTGTATGACCTTATTCTATTTTCATACCTTCACTTAATGTACTTATAGTGGTGTCCAGTGAATATATCCCATTGTTATGACTTCAACTTAGTTTCACATTATAAATTGTTGCCACATTCTCAATTGGCTCACTGACCACAAATTACAGCTTCTGTGTCTCTATCTTGGTTCCCAATGCTAATGCTCTCAAGGGAAGGCCAGATGTTTGTGGCCTAGCTTCTGCCGTGTAATGGCCTCTCTGGCAGGCTCCTTTGGTGTTGGTGGCTTGTAATAGCGGTTCTGTAAGAAATACACAATGTATTGTTTGCTCAACATATGATAATGTGTGATATTTTAAATCTAATGTCCATGCCCTCACCTAAAGAGGTTATAGTGGTGTCTAATGACTATCTTTGATCGTAACAGTTACACTTTTGTCTCACAATTTCAAGTGGTTGGCACATTGTCAATGGGCTCACTTGCCACAGGTTGCAGCCTGTGTATTGTCTTAATTCCTGTTGCTAGTGGTGTTGGCCTTTTCTGGGTCTCTCAGGGCTGGGGGGCTGGCACCTCTTGTGCGGTGGAATGGTGACTCTGGCTGATGCTTTGGGTGATGGTGGTGTGTGAAAGTAGTTCTACAATGACTGGACAATGTATTATTTGCTAACCATGTTATAATGATTTCAAAGAGAAAAGGTTGGGTAATACTGCCTGCTCTGCGCCAATCAGTGATCAACAATGTTAAGTACTGGTCTATTAGTGTTCTTTGGACTTCAGCTGCCCCAGGTACTGAAAGGTGGACCCACACCCTTCACGATTAGCATAGGTATGATTTAGTACACTGGATCTGGCACAAGTCCTGGTGTAAGTGATAATAAGATGCTTGCCAAAAGGAACTCCTTTGAAAAAACAGCAGTAGATTGTGATGATCAAAAAATACCTTTATTTATAAATGTTTAAAGGTGCCCTTTAAGTTGACACATGTTTGACCTCATCACAAGTCTTTTTCAAAAATGGGCAGAAGAACTTTTATGTCTCTAATGCTGACAATCAATGCAAGTTTAGTTAGAGATGATTTATATGGGGCCAAATCCCGTGGATCCAGTAATAGGAGATGTGGTCCCCGTGTACCTGCATGATCACATGGCCCAATGGCACGCCGTGATCTGCTTATGTTATAATGATGTATGATATTTTTATCACATTTTGATGCCTTCACCTAAGCACATTTCAATGGTAACAAATGAATTACTATCATTGTCATGTCTTTATTTTTGTGCTACATATTAAGTTGATTAGCACATTGTCAATGCGCTCACTCACCACAAATCACAGCTTGCATTTATGTTGAATGGTTCCTGCTGCTAGTTTTCCCAGGTTTTCCCAGGAAAGTGGGTCACTGATGGTGTAGGTCAGTTCTTTGTCCGTTCGCTTCTGTAGTGAACTGGCATCTTTCCCCATGGCTACTGCAATGACTTGCATCTGCAAATTTAGGTACACTGATGTTCTAGCTGTGTATTGAATTCGTTTTTACTTGTATCAATGGTAGTCATTCTTTATGTTACTAATAAGGTGATAAGATTTAGTGATTAAGTTTAGCTGCGTTTTTGTTGTTTGTTAGGAAGATCTTGTTCTGTTTCTTTTATGTACACTGTTAAGTACAGTGGTTTTCAAACTTTTGTTTGACGAGCCTCCACTTGGGTAAAGGTAATGTTGGCAGCATTCTACTTAATGGTGTAAGTGCCCATTGTCTATTAAAAACAGCGAATCAACTCCCTTCTTAAAAGTGCATCGTGACCATTGACCGAACAACCTTTATGCCCCCTTCAGGGGATGGGGACACCATTCAGAGACCACTGGTTTAGAGAACACAGTCACCCTCTTCCATTTTAAAAAGAGGCTTGCACCCACCCAATGGAAATCTTCTGTGCCCCCTGGGGGCGAGGTCACAGGGTGCAGGCCCACAGTTTAACCACTACCAACTAAGTAGTATAGTCTTTGGGTAATTTCATAGAAGTATGATTTTGCAACTTCTGTGATTTAGTTCTCCGATTTACAGGAATGATAAAGACGCTTCATGTGTATTTTCTTGTGCCTTTCTCATGGTCTAGTGTTTACTAATTTTCTTTTTGTTCTGTCTGTAATAAAAAGAAAATGTATATTAGTGCAGTTGCATGTATTTTCAATTGTAATACCATGTTTGTAATTAGGCACTTTAGCAAAAATGTATTTGTAGCAAGGGTGGTGGGTTGGTGCCTTTCAACTTGTGGCCTGTGGGGCAGGCCGTGCTGATTTTGTTCTTACTCTAGTTCACAAGAGTATGTTTTTTCTAGAGATCAACACATGTTGGTTTTGTGAAGACCTATTTTAGTAATTGTCTATGTATTTCCTACCTAGCTATTGAGCTATTGTCTTTTTTATTTACTTTGAAACTGTTTTGGGGGTTCTGTACATTGAAGAAAAAAATATGTTATATGCTGCGTTTTTTTGAGTACCGGTGTGCTGTTATTATTTTCAGGTTTCAAGTTTATTACCGTTTTGCATGTCATAGGCAAACATATGTACAATATAAAAACATTTGATCAAAAAATTGACAGTAAAATTAGAACACAATCGTAAAACTGTTTAGGCTAAAACTTCCCATATGAAAAGATAAAAATATATAAAGACACTATTCTGGCCACAACATACAATAAAGTGCTAATGCAGGTATTTCCAAAAGATATTTAATCACTGAATAGCCTGGTGGAATAATAAGCGGAATCAGTAATGGTAATTAGTAATTCAGTAATCATTTTAATTTAGCAGGGTTCGTCATTCCTTCATTAATAAGAATCAGTTCTGGCCAACCAAGTGGTAATTTACAATAATAGTGTTCTTTTTAAACAGCAAAGTTCAGATGCTGTCCTCTCAGCCATGCTCTGTAGAGAAAAGTGGACTGTTTGTACCAAAAAATCATCGTCTGTTCTGTTGCAAATGACTATTGCTCCAATGTGCATCTTATCCCCACAGGAATAAATAGCGGTTTTAAAATAATATTTCCTCAGTGATGAGTATGTGGGACAGAGTAGCATAAAATGTACATCATCTTCTACACAACGATGACAATAGTGACATCTGTCAGAGACTACAGAATTCCATTTATGCAGCAGCTGGGAGTATACCTATCCTGAATCTGATGTATAAAGACCTTGAAAACTTGGGCTTCACTAGGTCCAAATACCTTTCATAACCTATCACCAATTTCCTTGCCCAGATTGTACACAATGAGATTGTGCCGTGGGTGCTAGACATAACCTTTGCATCTACTAGTCAAAAATAGGCTTTTTGATGATATCATTGGATTACTGAGGAAACTGCCCAAATAAATCAAAGCTGTTTTAGCTCACTTTTCAAGGTGCTGTTGCAAAAATTGCCAAATTCTAGCTTCTAACCTACAGCCCCTCCCAAACATTGTTGGGATCCCCAGGGAAGTAAGCAGAAGGGCTTTGCCATCCGTGTTTTCTTGGTAGGGCTTCAGCATGCTCATGCTCACCATGACACTGCGGAAGACTCAATGATCTGACCAATGTGGAGCCAATGAAATGCTTTGGGTCCTTACACCCTCTGCTCAGAAGCACAGGCCTAGGGTTTGGTCAAGTAACATGAATAGATAAAATAAAAAGTAACTTCTTTTATGGTAGCCAGCTGTGTTACAAAGGATGAGCCATCACTCTCCCACCAATAAGCATCCAAATGTTATCCCCTGTGGCATTGAGCGATAACACCTCTTCATCACAGGAGGAATGGCACCTCTTAATGAAAAAAGCGATTAGTCCCAGGGCAGCATGAATGAAGGTGTGAGTGGTGGTGTCCCTTGACTTTGAAAACCTGGGGCCTTGGCTTACAAAATAGTAGCCATTTTATCTTGAAATCAGTCACCACAAGAGCAGCAGAAGGAGTCTGGAGCAGAGAGTGTATGTGCGTGTGTGGGTTGTTTTGCTATGTGCCCATAGTAAGCTTTTTTATCTATGCCCAGACCTGGTGTTTTGAAGTCTACTCTAAATTATGTTTGGTATGCTACTTTGTGTTAGGTTATGCTATGCCATGCTATGTTATCTTTTAAGCTGTAGAAGCATGTTTGTAATATCTTTCTCTCCCAGGATCTAAGTGTTTTTTTTCCACAGCTAAATGCAAGCTAATAAGAATCTACCTGAGTGCTTCTGTAGATACTGTAAGGGTGATGAAGAAGGAAGCTGAAACAAAGGTGGCATGCTTTTGGTTATGGACTTTTATTAGAATATAGAAAATGTCCTCAGTATCCTATCTTCTAAGAGGAGTTTCCCCTACCTCAATACTAATACTAAAGGGTCTGTCAGAATGTCTGTCAAATTAGTCTCCAGTATCCTAAGTCACAACCTACTTCTATCCCTCACACTACAACTAAAAGATACACTTAACAGAAAGTTTCTTCTTTAGGATAATGGCTCCTGCTTTTTGAACAGTGTAAAAAGAATGTTCTCTTACAATAGAAATACCAGGGCGAATGACTCTGTTGCCTTGGCTTGCTGTTTTCGCCCAGTTTTTATGCAATTTCACATCCAGGAGAATGGCTCCATTCTCCTGGTGTAGATCACAGTTTCCTATAAAACCAGGAGAATAACTCCCCAGCACAACACTCAGTCTGGTACCAAGAAAATACCTCCTTTCTCCTGGAATTACTATATACAGTTCACAACAAGGCCTGCATGAATGACTCCCTTCCCCTGGCATCTTCATCCTGGTATTGCAGGGCACAGTTCTTTCTCACTGCTTTCAGCCGGTGGTATTTTTTGCCACTCTGGTTTGTTCTTAGTAAAGTACCAAGTCTTGTGAGGGTCCCAGCCCCTTCTTGGTGGGCAGTGGTTCTCACTTCCCACTGTAGCAAGGAAGATTTCCTCTTATGTTCTCAGTATCTGTTTTAGGGTCCCAGATCCTTCTCTGGTGGTCAGTGGGTTTCTCTTTCCCACTGTGATGAGGAGGATTTCTTCTTATGCTCTTGACATCTTCTTTTGGGTCCCAGACCCTTCCCTGGCACTTTATAAGGTCTCCGACCCTTCTGGTACTCTTGTTAAGGTCCCTGACTTGTCTCGTATTCGTGGTACAGCCCCTGACCCTTCCCTGGTGGTCAGTGGTCTTATCTCAGCCACTGAAGCTTATTGGGCTCTGATTAGGGTCTCAACCCTGCTCGTATTCATGGCAGGGTCCCCGACCCTTCCCTGGTGGTCAGTGGGTTTCTGTCTGCCACTGACATGAGAAAGATGATGCTGAAGGTGTGACTGACACTGGTTAGGACCAATACTTTGCTCACTCCCACTGGGCTGAGGGCTAGCTGTTTGAGAGTCTCTCCCACCTGTTCTTGCATCCCCTCTCGGTCTCCCGTACCTCCCCTTACCGTCTGGTGGGCTTCGGTACATCACCAGGGCTTCCTAGGACCAGGATCTGCACAGTTGGCTCTTCGGCCTTCTCTCCTTATCAGGGCCTACAGCGTGACATCTCTCTGCACAATTCAGCTTGCTTCACTCTCTTGGTTGTGTGCTCAGTCTGCACCTACAGACCCAAAAGAGAACTTCCAGACCTATTCGCCAGCATTCTCCACGTTTCCTTCCCGCGGGTCCACCAACAGGATTTGTATCTCCCGAGTTGGAGATCTGCTACTCCTGCTTCCTCTCACGGCTGCTCATTACTCTGCTGGGCTCACACATCTGATAGTCCTTTGTCCCTTTTTATATATTGTATCCAGTTCCTCCCATGCAGATTGCAAGAGTCCTTTGTCTCTGCTAACAGCTTAACTCTGGAAATTTCCCAAAAGACCATATTTAAAATCCTGAATGGGAGATTTCGCTGAATTTCGGCCGTTCGAAAATTCTGAATGGCAGAAAAGTTCGACTAAATCCCCTATTCAGTGGCAAGGACACCAGGGGTGTCCTCTGCACCCTTATTCACTATACTGTGAGTGGGGTTCCGGTAGTGTCCCTGCAGCCATTCCTGTAAAAAATAAAAAAAAGGAAGGACTGTGCAGCACTGATTCCCGATCACAAAAGTGGAAGGGAACAGGCATTGCAATGACACAGCAGGCCGGTGGCACACAGTGAATTGTGCCACGCAAGGTAAATGGGGGGTATGGACAAGGGCAAAGTCTGAAATGTTCAGGGGAGAGAAGAACAAGTTATTTTTGTAACATTTCAGCCACGGTCTCCCAACCCAAAACCTTAATCCTCATGTCTCCTCGGGGCCACCTCATACCAGTGTTAGCACAGTCAATGATCTTCATGTCTCATGTGCTCTTCCTCATCTTAGTATTTTTGGTTTTAACTCCTATGTTACAACAAGACATGGATTTGCTTTAAATGTAGTGGTTCTGAACATTAAGGAGGGCTAGGGAATGTCAGCAGTAACAACATTCAACGGGCTGTACCCCAGGTGATCGTTCTTATCCCCAGGCAGGGAGTCCCTCCCCATTAGGTCCTCCTACATTAAATCACCCCTCAGGGGATGATTGGCTTGCAGCCTCACCGCTGTAGCTTTATGGAAAGAGGTTTCCCTCTGGCGAGAAGTGAGTAGGTGAATCGTCACAGAACCCCTTCACTCCTTTTGGGGAGGGGAAAAAATATGATGTGTGTTGTTTTTTATGCTAGCTGGTGGTTAGGTCAATTTATATAATGCTGATGTTTCATTATAATGGGCCTACCGTTGCTTCCGGCGGGTTGCCGCCAGACTCAAAACATTTTACCGGCACCTGACTTCTCAGTGCCACCGGGAGATTACAAGTCTGGCGGCCCGGGAAGTCAGGCACTGGTAAAATGTAAGTCCCCATTCCCATAGAGTCAAAGAGGACTGTATGTGATTGGGGACTCGGAAGCGCCGGCACCGTTGTTAACGGTGCCGGCGCTTCTGTGAACGGTCTGCTTACCGTGGTGCTGCACCCGGCAGGGTCAGACCTGTCGGGCACAGTGGCCATGGCAGGCAGACATGTAGGTTGCCGGTCCGGAAACAAGTTTGCTGGTGAGCTTACCGGCACCCTTGTTTCCAGACCGACAAATTTGTAATGAGCCCAAATGTTTTGCTTTAAATGTGTTATTCTCAAGCACTTTTGAAGAAGCCATAAGACACCAGGTAGCAACCCCCTAAACACACACACAAAAAAGAACATAGACCCGGAAATCTTATCTGTGAACTGGACCATACACTGCTGTTTTGATCTAACATTTACATGGTCCTGGTTCACATACTAATATAATCATTACCTCAAGGACCTCCAGGAGAGCCATACTGGACTTCTGCTCCCAAGGAAGCCATGGTCAAAATCCCACCCTCAGTTAAATGTGCCTAAGTTTCCTTCCAGCTTTCCCATATATAGAACCTGTCCATTTGTTGCTTACGGAAGGAAGTAGAGCGACTTTGCATGCTATGTTTTCTTGGGTATTATTTTCTACAGCCCTGGCACACCATAACACAGTGGAAGGTTCAGAGTGTGACCATAAGCACTTTGTGCACAACCCTAGGGTTATGGTAACGATGACATAAATGGGGAAACTAAAAAACTTGAGTTTTCTTTTTGCTTGCTTTTCAAGGTGCTTTTGCAAACTTGACAAATTTGGATTCCTGCCATGGAACCTCTCCCAAACGTTGTTGGGGGCGTAGAGAAGTAAGGTAATTGCTTTGCCCCATGTGTTTCCATGAGCATGGCTTCAACATGCCAAGGCTGACCATGTAATGAGTATTTTCCAGACATACCCCCTTACACAAATTGCACCTTCTCTCCAGCTATCGGTCCTCCTGCTTCTGAGCCCCATAGAATAGTTAAGCCCCATGATAAATTTGGCCCAACAGCACACATAGCTCCTCCACCTTTTCCTTCTCCTGCATTCTGTGCATTTTATCTATCCCTTGGCATCATCCCGACTATCTACCTGATGTTGCTTCTCTATACCACTACTGAATATTCTATCATACTCCTCTTTTGGCTCTGTGACAGGAAAAGTGCTTTGAAGTCAGCCATAAACTATTGCAAGAACACATACCAAATACTTGGATGACTGGTTCAGCAATTCCGGTGTAACCCAGAACTCTACATTATTAATTTCCTGGCATAGCTTCTTTACGTGTTGGCACCAGGGCAGCCTTTCCCACCCTCTTGTAGTATAGGGCCTTCAGAGAATTTCATTAGGGCTCTAGTTCTGGGGATCTCCAGATTGTGGCCCAGTGCAGCAGAGGTCTTATTTTAGAGATGCTATTGATGCTGCATAAATTTAGTTTAATAGACAGGGGTATTGACGGTGTGGTTAGCGGATGCCCTACAATGTTTTTCATGAAGCCATTTTCAATTATCATCAACAAATTGGCACTCATAAAACCCGAAAGACCTGCTCCATAAAAGGATGCCTGATGACCTTGTAATTTGTAAGCTTCCAGAGAAAATCAGGGGGCACAGGCCGCACTTTTCTTGCACATCTTCCTATCACTCCACTGTATTTGGATAGTATCCGCACGCCTTCTCCACCTGTTTTTTCCCAATAACACAGTGGTTAACCCTCATACCTAGATAGTCATAGGCCATTTTGTTCTATAGCACTCACTCACAGGCTAAACTGGTTCTTAATAAGCTGACAGCACAAGTTAAAGCTCAAACAGCACATGGGTGTTAATGCAGGCTTAGGGCCATGAATATGTCATTATAGCCTGCATGTGAAGTATCTGAAGCTATTACCACCATGGTGATGGGATCATGTGCACATCTACACAATGTTCACTGCCCAAGTAGAGAATAGCGTCAATATTTGGTCAGAGACGTGCATTTTGCATCAGTGTTCAGATTTGGCCAGATCAGTGGCCTTTCAAATGGTGTGAACTTTCATGAACAGAAAAAGCATTTTTGTATTGCCAATGTGATTAAATCTCACCATACACAGGTAAGAGGAATATAAGTCTTTATTTGCGAGACCCCGCAGGCCTCAGGCCTCCTGCTTCAGCTCCCTCCAGCTAACGGCCACCGTGGAATGTTGACTCCTGAACATTCTCAACATTCCACAAGTGCCCCTGCACGAGCCCGTGCATATTACAACATATCCTCTTCCCTTGCATAACAAATATGTTAACAACCTGTGACAGGATAAATCACAAACAAATTGAACAATGGAAACATGAACATAACATTATATAATTTATCATTAATACAAATTGCATTCATGGATATAGAAGTATTGACCACAAGGGTGCGATGCACCATAAAATGTAAATTTCACATTTAACAAATGTAATCTCTAAACCTTATAGGGGGGCCACACCTCCTGGCCAGACGACCCCCTTCTTGTCCTACATCAGGTTGCTGATCCGAAGCATTTTGACACTCCACATTCACTTCTGCACCCAAAGGACCTGGAAGTGGGACAACCTCTTCCTGTTCACGGCTGATCACTTGTGAACCCACAGGATCATAATCCAGCACAGTTTCCTGAGATTCCAGATCAGACTCCACACCTGCCCTCTCCACACGTTTGCAGCCATCCACCACCACCCGTCTCTTACTCCAGACAGAGCCATCCTACAATTGCACATGGCCTTTTCCAACCTTAACAACTCTCCTTGAGGGCAAAAACTTGCTGTAACCTTTGTGAACCATCCTGGGATTTTGTATGTGCACCTCATCCCCAGGCTTAACGTTCAACTCCTTTCTAAACTTTTGTGAAGACCCCATGGCCTCCTGGCGCGCCAAAATGCTGCGATGAATAGCCTGCAAATCCATATCACATGGCCCTCCACCACCCATAGCCAGGGTTCTCAACATTGTACCTGCTTTCCTGCCCCTCATAAGCTCAAATGGAGATCTACCCGTAACAGTGGCTGGGGTTCTGCGATATGCAGCCAGATATTGTGTCACCACTTCCTGCCAATCCAAACCATTGGCCAAAGCCAATTTTATAGCTGACTTAATAGTACCATTGGCCCTCTCCACTAATCCATTAGCAGAAGGATTGTACAGGGCTGTTCTATAATGGGAAATGGCATGCTGTTCCAAAAATTCTCTCATCGCTCTAGAAGTGAACTGCACCCCATTATCTGTAACTAAACTTGCAGGTAATCCCTCGCGATCAAAAACTTTCCTCAAGAAAGCAATAACAGAATTGGTTGTGACACAGGAACACGCCGCCACCTCAATCCACCTGGATGTATAGTCCACCAACACCAACATATATCTAGACTCAGGCTCTAAACACTCAAACGGACCCATGATGTCTAAAGCCAATTTCGACCATACTTGCTCATGAACCTCTACAGGATGTATAGGTTGTGGATGCAGTACCTTGCTTTTATCGCTGACAGAGCATGCCTGACAGTCTTTCACCACTTGTTCAACATCCTTGTCCATGGCCGGCCACCAGTACTCCTCCCTGAGTCTCCTCTTAGTCAAAGATCGACCCAAATGACCAACATGTGCCAATTCCACCATTCTACCTCTTACAGGGGGTATCAACCTACTTCCCCTAGATACACCCCATGGACCCTCAGCTAATTCATGTAAAACTTGGGCATAACCTTTCCCTTCAGGCCTATCCTTAACCGTGTGCCAACCTTTCACTAGACCTTCCCTAATCCAATTTAACTCAAGGTCGGCCTCAGACTCCTGATCCCACAACGACTTCTCCACCGCAGAAGCCACAAAAGCAACCTGACATTCCTGCAAGTCTTCCTCTTTCACCAAGGCTGCCTGACTGCTCGCTTCCACAACAGGCAAACGGCACAAGCAGTCTGCCACAACATTAACCTTCCCCGGAAAATACTGCAATGAAAAATTGTAATCCTGTAGCTGTACTGACCATTTCGCAATCCTCGGGGATACCGCCATGACACCCTTGGTAGAAAACACTTGCACCAACGGTTTATGGTCCGTTCTGACAATATAGGGTATGCCCCACAAAAACGTCCTGAAATGTTTTGAAGCCCATAACACTGCCAAAGTCTCTCTCTCAATTATTGAGTACCTGGTTTTCACATCTCTCAAAGTCCTCGAGGCAAAGGCCACTGGCATCCATTCACTATTTATCCATTGCTCCAGCACTGCCCCCAGACCCACCTCACTTGCATCCACAGTCAGAGCAGTTTTATTTTTCGGGTCAAACGACTTCAGGCAAGGAGCATTCTCCACATCCCTCTTGACCAACTCAAATTCCGCTGTACACTCCTCGGACCACGCAAATCTTACACACTTCCTCATGAGAGCTCTCATAGCCACCGTTTTTTCAGCATAATTGGATACAAATTTAACATAGTACTCCGCAAGGCCCAAAAAGGCCCTTAGCTGATCCTTATTGACCGGAGCTGGTGTATCCCTCAACACCTGTACCAACTCCCCTTTGGGGCTCACACCTCGTGAACTCAATGTATGTCCCAAGTATGTGACCTCCTCCACTCCTACCTGACACTTGGTTAACTTTACAGTCAGACCTTTGTCCTTAAGAATCTGCATGACCCTCCTCACCCTGACATCATGCTCCTCCCTGCTACTGCCCC
The DNA here is from genome assembly GCF_040938575.1 of Ambystoma mexicanum. Classification (NCBI taxonomy): domain Eukaryota; kingdom Metazoa; phylum Chordata; class Amphibia; order Caudata; family Ambystomatidae; genus Ambystoma; species Ambystoma mexicanum. The sequence continues at coordinate 839,164,951 of NC_090923.1, forward strand.
AGACCAGAATGTCATCTTGAAAATAGCTGACTCCCAACACCCCTCCAAACATCTGCTGCATCAACCTCTGGAACACAGCCGAAGCCGAAGCAAGGCCAAATGGCATGCGACAGAATCTGTATGCCCCAAACGGAGTCACAAATGAAGTAAGCGGTCTAGACTCAACATGCAGGTCAATTTGATGGTACGCTGTTGACAGATCAAAAGTTGAAAAATACTTGGCATCTCCTAATGTCAACAACAACTCGTTAATATTCGGCAAGGGATGCCGATCCACCCATATGCTGGAATTCAGCTCCCGGAGATCTACACACATTCTGATGCTCCCATCACCCTTCTTAACTAAAACCACAGGAAACAACCACTCTGAGGACTCAATGGGCTCAATTATGCCTGCTGACTGCAACTTAGCCAATTCCGCCTTGAATGCCTCCCTCGCTGCTTCTGGCACTCCCCTCACTTTGTGTACTTTGGGAACAGCACCCTTCTTCAAAACAATACGATGTGTAAAACCTCTGAGCTTACCAAGGGTGTCTGAAAATACCTCGGGAAACTCACTCATGAGCACTGTAGGAGTAACCAATATGTCACTTTGTCCCGCTCCCTCCATGACACTGAGAACCGGTTCCTTCTCACCCGGATGAATCTGTATTTTTAGAACAGCCTGCTCATCCCAACCCAACACACTTGTGCCCTTTGAGGCCACATACAATTTACACAAAGTTTGCCTCCCTTTGAAAGAAAAATTCGACCAATTGTAACCAAGTAGGTCGATGGGACTCTGCCCGTATGCACATGGTTTGATGTCCGCAGCCAACAAAGTAGAAATCTGTTTGCCCAAAACTTCTTGATACACATCCGGGGCCACCAGTGTATAAGGTGAGCCCGAATACACAAGCATATCCACAGGGTGCTGATCCACCTATACCGACACCCATGGACCCTTCCGCCCACCTCCCTCCACATGTAATATGACACTTTGATTAGAGCCACCTCCTGATGCCCCTTCTAACAACATGGTAGAGTCTTCTGAAGCCACACTAGCGACCATCTGCCTCTTACACATGCGTGCAAAGTTGCCCAAATGCTTACATTTCCTGCATTCAACAGTGCACGCAGGACAAGATTTAGAATCAGCCGTGTGACTCGACCAGCCACAATTTTTGCACCCCTTCTTAGTCTTAGATGCTCTATTCCCTTGCACCACAGCCCTATCCAAACCTTTCTCATTCCTTGATACTACGGCATGCACCATCTCCCTATTCATATCCCTCTCAGTAACAATTTGTACACTGGTCTTAGAAGCTTCAATTGCTCTGGCAATCTCCAACACCTTATCAAGTGAAGGATCACTCTCTATCCATAACCTTTCTCTGATTTTCTGATTAGATGTCTTCATCATAACCTGATCCCTTATGTGTTCCTCGCCATTACCGGGAAACCCGCATGTAGCCATGAGTGCACGTAGTGCCGTAACATAAGTATCTATGCTTTCCGTGGAACCTTGCGCCCTAGAGAAAAACTTATACCGCTCTAAAACCACATTAACTCTTTTACCAAAACGCATTTGAAGCTTCTTCAAAGCAGTCTCGTAAGTACTAATAACCATTTCTCCCTCACCTCCCCCTTGAACCATTACATTCTCCCCAGGCAGGTGACGAAAAACTCTCAACCCCTCAGTACCAATACAATTCAGCAATGCAGCCTCCTTTTCATCATCGTTGAACTTTGCCCCACCAGCAGCCCTCAAATATACTTTGAAGGCATCCACCCACTGCTCCCAAGGAGCAACAGGCTCTCCAGGATTTGGCAGAAAAGCAGGCATTACAACACAATATAAAGTTCGATGTAACCATCAATATACTGTCTCTATTGTGGAAGTAGTTTATATTTATATTTAGATGAAACCAGGTATGTAGTTGTCTGCAGACTTGAGAAATGTCTGGCTAAGCTGTATAATGTAGCACTGTCCTCTAAGACAAATTGCCTCATTATATGTTTGCCAGTACCCATAACGGCAAATGGTAATACTGATTACAGGTGCCGGTAATGGTGGGAAAATCCCCATTTTATGCTGTCCATTGGACTCCACGAGGGATTGCCAGTATTACCAGCACCAGTATTACTGGGGCCCGTAATATTGTCAGTTTTTGCCAGTGGAGTGTCTGGCTTACCTCCAGCTCTTAGGTCAATCAGGCAACCCCACCAGCAACCTTAAATTCCAGACCGGCAAACTTATAATGAGGCCCAACAACAGTTTCCTGGAGCAAACAGGCTTGCGTTTAAGCTAATCTGCATACCCATAATGCCTTGCTGATCCAGCTCTGAACTGGAGGTGTACTTCCAGCGTTGGTTATTGCGTGGCGTGGGGGCACCAGTGACTTGACTCAAATAGAATATTGCACTTTGACATTTCAGGTGGAAGGGTTTTTTCTCAAGCCTTTGTAAACCCACCAATGCTCCGACAACAAGACTGTCAGATTAAACTATACTGATGATCCCTAATACGAGTGGAACCCAGTATGTAGTTGTCTGAAGTCTTGAGAAATGTCTTGGACTGGTTAAGGTATGTATAAAGTAACAATGCCCTCAAAGACAATCTCCTTGAGCAAGCAGGCTTGTGTTTTGAGCTAATGTGCATACCCACAATTCCTTGCTGGTGTAGCTCTGAGCTAGAGGTGTACTTCCAGCAAATAAAGTTAGCTCACGCCTACAGCCCAAACTGCTGGATGCATTTTAAACAGATTTGCTCCAAGAGCAGCAGCTTGATCCCGAAAGTGTGCTTTTTAAAAATTTGGTGTAAATCCGTCCATTATTTCTTTGAAGAAACGGCCAAAAAGTAGGTCAAAGTAAATTAGTGATATTTGGGTCTGGTCCGCAGATACCCACCTGGACCAATCAGGATCTGGTGCAATGTCCGCAGACATCGGACGCACCCACTGATTGGATGGTGAAAAGCATGAGGAGTGTCATATTTTTTGGAAGGGTCGCCATGCTTGATTCGCGGACAGTGGTCAGTGTCCGCGAATAGAGCGGTGGGGAAAAAGTCTGGAAAACTAATTTGGGGTTATTTGGTGGTCAAAAGAGGGGCTACAAAGGATGGGGGTGAAATAAAGGTAATATGGTGCTGTTTTTCTAGGTGAAAAAAGGGCATGTAGGTGCTGCGATAGTCCACGGCCATTGCTGTGAATGAACGGTTTGGAAAACACATTTGGGGTTATTTGATGGCTGAAGGAAGGCATGTACATGGGCAAGGGAGTGGAATAGAGATTACATGGAGCAGTTTATATAGGTGAGAAAGGGGTTTGCAGATGCCGCTGAGTCCACGGTCAATTTTACTGTCTGCGGACATCTTTTCAATTGCAGAGGGTTCAGGGCGAGTTTTGTTATTTGAAGGTGTGTTGCATGTACTTGTTCTATGATTTAATCATATTGTGATCATTGGTCAGTGGTCAGATTCTTAGGGCATGTCCATGCCCCCAAGAATCTGGCCACACACACTATTGTAATATGTGTATAATAATTATAGGTACTATAGGGGGAGCACACAGTATTTGTAATATGGTGGAATGATATAATTGAAGTGTATATGGTATTTATGATCGTAGTACAATTGAGGATAGTGCTTATGGAATATGTATTTGTTTACACTTGGTATGGTCACTTGGTTGCATACAGTAATAAAGCTGGAATCTCTGTTTCTTTTTTTCTGTGAAATAAACCAGTATCTTTAGTTAAGCAGGATAGTTTAAAAGCTTTAATCGCATACAATGTTACATATACATTGACTTTTTTTACCCTCATAAACAGGACATTATATGTACTATGTTTGGTACAACATTAGTCTGTGCTACACTGTTGTTGCATTGACATTAAATAATCATTGAGTCACTGGGAAAAAGAAAACATAGAGGATAAAAAAAACAACTATAATTATGTGAGTGTAAGTGTATGTTTGTTTTTGAAGTGTGTTGTAATTAAGGGAATGTTTAAAGTAGTTAGATACCTGTTGGCGTATTCTAACTATATTGGACGTTAGAAGAAGTTTTGTAGTAACAAGAACTGTGATGGCATATTTGAAGTGTATTGCAATGAAGGGTATTTTTGAAGTAGTTAGATACCTGTTGGCTTATTCTAACTATCTTGACTATTAAAAGTAGTATTGTAGTATTATGGATGTATTTAGATACCTGTTGGCGTATTCTAACTGTTTATTCTGCTATGGTTTAGTCAGTACAATATGGTTGAAGGAATATTAAGTAGGCATTTGTTAGATTTGCTGGTAACTTATGTTTTGGAGTAACAGAGGTGTCATTACATTCAAACCAACCACTTCTTTTTTTGCCATATGCAGTATAGTGACCTGAAGTGGTTGTGGCACCAGTGTGGTATATTATGCCTACTCTTGTGAAGGTTTTCTTGCCAATATATACCTGGCCGTGTAAGCTAGTGATCTTACAGTTGTTTTTGGTACCATCTGCTTTGCACCTTAGCAGCATTAGTATGACATATTGGCTATGTGAGTCTATCTGTATGATTCAACGATTGTCTGAATTGCAAAAAGGGCATAATATGCCATGATTTGCATTTCTGCAGAAGCTGGTGAAATGGAATGGATTCACAATTTGGTATGGCTCCATACACAAATCATTCATTAGGCATGTGCTCTTGTGAAACATGGTTGCAGGGAGTGCATGTATGTTTCCATGTGTTTGAAATCTAGATTTCATTTATAGGGATGTTTTTGGTTTCCAGTACTTGTAGTAAGTACATTAGGAATTCTTGTGGATCTTCCTGTGTGGTTATGGTAAATTGTACCATTCCTGCACAGTAGTCCAATTTTTGCCTTATACCTGAGACACTGCCAGTTTTGTCAGGATTATTTGTGGCATTTCTATGAAGGATGAGCATTTGCAAACTTAACTGGTTACGAACCGTTTAAGTAAATGTTGTGAACAGTGGTTGAAATTGGAAGAGAAGATTGATTGCTACATTTGCATAGCAATTTACTCCAGTTGTGTTGCTGAATTAAATGTACCAGAGAGTTGTGGCTCTGCATTGTTTGATGGGCCTGCAGATCTTTTTTGAGAAGAGATATGTGTCTGTTTATCTTCTAATGGTCATGCAGTTGAGTTTGTAGTAGACCGTTTTATGGTTGTATTATTTGATGGAGAAGCAGATGATCATGGTTTCTTTAGCTGTATTGTTGGGAGATCTGTTACAGGTTATGTTTGTATTAGTTTCATTTTCAAAGGTTTTTTTTTTAGGTACAGGGTACATATCTAGATGGGGGTGTACAGTGTACGTAGCCTGTTGTATTCTACGATGCAAGGAATTTCAGCATTATTTGTTTGCATCAAAGTTAACTAGGAATAGACCATCGAGTGTACAGAGACGTGAAAGTGCTACGTAACTCAAACCTTCTTTAAAGACTGTGCTGCCAATGTCAATCAATATGTGATCTAGGGTTAGGCCTTGCGGTTTGTGAATAGTGACAACATATGCAAGAGATAGAGAGAATTGTTCTCTGTGTACGTACATGTCGGTGAAAAGAAGGAAACATGCTATTGTGCAGCCAATTTCTTTAACTTCTGAAAGTGTATCAAAGTGGATGTTGACAAGCTAAATGTTGTTGTCTAGAGGATATGTTTGGAAGCCAACAACTGGACCAATTGCTCCATTGACTAAACCTTCTTCTACGTCAATGTTACGTTTTAGAATTACTCTGCTGTTTAGACAAAAAGTTAATATATTTTCCAATCCAGCTGTGTTGGAGATACATTTTTCTAAGCTATTTGGTCATGCTGTTGCTTGTTGAAACATAGGGAGTGTGAAGCCATGCACTTCTAGTTTGTGTGTGGAGCTGATATGCAGTGTGGGTGGCATTTCTTTTTTTAACATTGTCTCATTGAATTCAGTACAGCTTGCATGGGTTGGCATTAAGAACATGCATTTTATATTTTGTTGAGTCAATTGTTCCATGACATCAGGAGCAGATGTGTTTCGTCCATATAGCTAATGGATTAGTCTACTATTTAAGATGGACTTTGCATCTTTAGTAAGCAGACCAGTTCTAATGCTTTTTAAAATGTTAGCATAGGTGAGGTCTGCAGACAGGCGCGTATTTTTAGTAAGTTCTCTGTAGTGAAAATGTTGCCAGAGATTTACATTTCCAATGCTGTTTGTGTCCTAATATTTTGAAAATAGGCTGACCTTTTACTTGCAATAACTAGGAGGTCTCCGAACACAATAATGTGTTTTCCTCAAGACAGTTCTTCATAGTCGGTTTTCAGGACTTCTTGCATTCTGAGGTGACTTAAAGCCAACAGGAGGTTGGAAACCATGCTTATTTCAAATGCTAGGAACACTTTCATTTGATTCAGAATTCTGCGTACTTCAGTAGCAGCTTCTGTGGATAATTTGTAATATTCTAATTTGTTTCGGTGTTCTACTTGAAGGAGCAGTAGTCGGTGTAAAGTTACACCTCATGTGTTGTAGGTAGCTAAACTGGTGGGGGCTGTTACAATAGCCAAAAGGTTGTTGCTCTTTATGTTTTGGAGAAATGTGCTGATTATTTTAATGAAGAACTTTTTACCAGAACCAGCTTCAGCACTTACAGCTACAAGTTTTAGTTTCATGTTTAAAACCATGTTCAATTTCTCCAGTGACTTCTAGATAAATGGTAATTTGTTCAATATTTAGCTGTGATCTTAGCACTGACAAGTCCTCTTCAGATTGTTTAGATGTTGTTTTCTACCTTAGTTATGGCTATTTATGCTTCGTTTAGAACAAGTGGTTCTCCAAGTGGTTCTTGGCTTCTTGTAAGGGAATGTTGACTTTATCTAGTTGAGCATCAATGTCTTCCTCTTGTTGGCATTCATTGTCCAACATTTAATTTGCTTTGAATGCAGTTTCAAATGAGTCATAGTCACTTAATAATTCTTCTGTTTTCCAAAGTTTAGAAAGTTGCAGTAGGGCCACTTAATAAAGTTCTCTATGTTGCAGCGATTTAAATGATAACTTTATATAATTAATTATGCTGGGTTTGGTAAGTTTCACTAGGCTGCCTTCACAAGTTGAGACTGAATATTTGCCATTTGTCTCCTCTGGTATGACATTGTTTTTGTAGGAGTAGTTTTGGCCTGTGTCGTACAGGCACATGTTTTCCAAAGCAGTACTTCTGTTTTGGTAGTATGTGCCAATTACATTGTTTTTTTAAAATATCCTGGCTGTTTGGATCATAAGTGGCTATTGTTTCTATCTTTTGTTAGGATTTTAGTACTCTTTTTCGCGATGAAGCTGGAACAAGTTTTAGACAGACTATATGTTTGGATTTGCCATATAAGGGTGTACCTGTTAACGGTCTGCAGTGACATAACATCCTCATTCTCTATGGGAGAGCATTTTTATACTGAAGCTGTACACTTTTTGTGACAGTGTTCTGTCAGATGGTATGTCATTGCATAGGTCTTTTATCTCTGTTTTCTCAGCTTTGGTGAGCTAGGCTGTGACATATCTTACAAATGCAGTGGCATTGTCTGCAATGTCTTATATATCTATGTTTGCATTCCACAAGAGGGCAATGATTGCATTGTAATCATTTATGTACTTGGATGCTTAGTTCCTTTTAATGTTGTATGTGTTTTTAGGGGATTTGCCTTTTACACTGTGTCTAACATAAGAAATCAAGCAATTTACTTGTCCTTTTTTGCAAAGTGGTCTAGGGAAGATAAAGCGATATTTCTTATAGTATTTACCTTTGTTTTTATATCTACATCAGCAGTATTTGCCACACTTATGTTTTTGGAAGCGTAGGATTTGTGTAGGTAGGTCACTATGTGTGGTTTCTGAAGGGATGTTGCAGGTAATGTATTTTTGAATAAACTGTAAAACAGTAGCATCACTGTCATGGCTAAATTTGGGAGCATGTTTTATCCACCAAAGCATGTGGATGTGTGGTGTTCCTATGGATTGATATCCTTTTCTCCAATAAAAGTGTTGCACTTCTACGAGCGGAGGGGTCGTTTCATTACAGATGAAGTGCAGCATGTCAACGAAGCGATGGTGAAAGTACCTTGCTACATTGACAGGGTCAAGAGAACAGAGTTACCCTGGTGTTTTTATATCTATTCCATCTTTATTTTGATTTACAGTGCCTAAGAAGTCGTGCACGTCATCCCATGCACAAATTAAAGTAACAAACCATGTGGGTGGGCCTAGGTTCCTTAGCATACAACGTACGTCAGCGTGACGTTGGAACCAGTATTCTTTGGTACCACGCATGTTTGCCAAGAGATTTGTGAAACTTGACTCAAAACTTCATCTTTGTCTTTTATCTTTTGAAGCAGTTGGGTAGCGGACATGTTTAAAAAATTAGAACCTATTTTTAATTTGTGTGCAACTCCATAACAAAGAGTTGCTACTTCACTTCTGAACAAGAGGTGGAACATTTATTCTACATTTTGTCTCAATCTAGGGTCTTCAGAATACATTTGCAAAGAGGGATATTCTGATGCACTAATTTGTGTGGACCTTTCATCATATCTTCCTCCTTTTCCAGTTGGAAAGAGTAGAGGAAAAGAACGTGCATTTACACTTTTTCCCCATATGCTCATTGGGGATCCTTTGGCTTGACACATTTGATATTTTTCTAATGCATCTTCAATGGTGTCTTTGGAGTGTAATGGGTGCATTCTTTACTGTTCTAAAATGTTGGCTGCAGTAACAGGATCTACACGTTCTCTAAAGTTGTCCTCTATGTTTATATCTTTCTAGTATTCATTGTTTTCTTTCAGATATTGTAGGGCTTGTCTAACTTTGTTTAAGTCGACTAGTTGTTGCCAAATGTTTTTGTCTTTTGTTGGTACAACAATAACTAGTCCAATCAAAGTTTGAAGTATTGGCCGTTGTACTACGCGAGTTTCTCCATTCGCCTTCACAGAAGTTTGAAAAGGTATCTATATTGATATTGTGCATGTTTAGATGTACTTTTTGTAATGTATTGATTCATTTAGTTAGTGGTTTCATTCTTCTTTTTAAAATCAATATAAACAACTTTCTCTTTAGTAGACCTGTGTTGTCAATTAGAGCTTCAGGGATTAGTCTTCTGCAGTAGTTTTTAAGGGTAGATTGTGACTTTTGAGCTGTCTTTATAAGATTGTGAAGAACACTACGGTGTTAGGTTCATTAGTAGGTCTGCTTTTGTTTCCACATCTTTTTTACTTTTTGTTTTTGGAAGCGGGGCCATACTTTTTTAGTGGTCGCAGGTTTAGTTTTGTTAAGTGAGGTTACTAATTGTTTTGTTTTAATGTTTTCTATAAATTGTTTGAGAGGTGGATGACTATATGGCTGGTTTTTATTCTTACCTGCTCTATTTTTCTTTGTTTTGTACACAGTTGCTTTAAAGTAGGCATTCTGTTCTGTCTGTTGGGGAAAAAGAAAGTTTGAGTTTGAAAGTTGTGGAATGTAGATGTATGTATTGTGGATGGGTGTGTGGGTGAAGAGATGAAGAGGGTGCTGTGTGGTTGTGTAGTGAGATGATAAGTGTAGTTGGGAAGGTTTTAAGGGTAAGTGTCTGTGCATGTGTGATGGGCGTGGGTTAGTGAGCAAGGGAGTGACGGTGTGATTAAATAAGTAGGAACATTATGATGTTTTGAGGAAAACAGTGGGTGTTGTAATGGTGGTGTTTAGATGGGAATAGAAGGAGTGTGAATGTTGCAACATAATGAGTAAGAGTGAAATAAAGGTTGTTGATTCGAAAACACTCTCTAGACTAATATATAGTGAAAGTACATTGTTACATTTAAAAATGTATACATGCTATATTAATGTACTTACTTTGTAGTATGTGAAGATTGTAATTTTTTCGGTAGCTGCCTTTGGCAATCTTCTTCTTTCCTGTAATTGTGAAAGAAAGTTTGTGGGTATATTTGGTAGTGGTGAAGTACTTTTAGTATGCAAGGTTGTGGTAGGAGGAGTTGTTGGGAAAAAAAGCTTATGAAGTTGTGTTATGGGTGGTGAACTGAAGTGTGTTATCTATGTTGTTAGAGCAATTGCAGTATGATTACTGCTGTTTGGCACATTACAAGTAACAGGGCAAAAATAGGAGTGAGAAAACTGCATTTCTAGGTTATTTTTGTGGTGCTAATTTTAATACAAGAAGTGCTGTGTTTGTGGTGTAACGTATTTGCAATATGTTACAGTGTTTTAAAGAATAGGAAAACTGTGGCCTAGTGGTAATGCAATGGCGGATTGTTGTTGTAGTAGTGTTTGGTGTTTTATATTAGAGGTTGGGAAAGAAGAGTACTTTATATGTAAGGCGAAGTGTTGTCTATAGATACTTTGGTGGTATACACATATGTGTGAGCAGATGGAGAATAGTGGAAGTGTAGGGGGTGTAATGAGCGTAGTTGGAAAGTGTGACATTATATGGAATGGGAAATGGAAAATGCTGACCGTTTAAAAAAATCTCTTTTTAGGAGCATTTTGATGAAAGTAAAAAAATGCAGGTATGCATTCATAGCAGCACTGTATGTAATTTTTTTGTAAAAGAAATGAAAGGCAGATGGAGAGGATTTGTAGCGCATTTTTAAGTGGCAGTGTGTGGAAGTGTGATATGTTAGCAGTAAATGCATACTTGCCAACATGACACATTGCAATCAGGGACCAAATTTCACCAAAATGCCAGGAGTCGTGGAAGTGATAACACACAACCCTTGACCTCTGATGACATCATAGGAAGTGATGTAATTTGACCCCACCCCAAAGTGACATCACAGGAAGAAAGGAACATGACATTTCACCCCTTGACAAAACAGGAAGTGGCATCACATGGCACTGTTCCTAAGTACACCACGAAAAAAATGGTTAGATATCACTGCAATGTAATATACATTTCATACAAGGGTGGATCACCATATGTATCATAATCCCAGTGAATGCAATCAGGCGTCCAAAGCCAAATGATAATGATGTGTTATTATATAGCACTTACGTTTAAACGATTTATATATAACAAATATGCATACAATATCACCCAACCTGTTTTGGTACTCATATATCGACCTCAGGAGGATGAAAGGCTGAGGTGGACTTGCCAGGATTCGAAATATCACAGACTGCCCATTGTTGTCAACAGGTACCCCCACATGCACTCATCAGGGACTAATCCCAATATATCTCTTAAAAGTCAGCTAACTCAGAACTGAATTAGGTTAATATAAACAAGCAATTGCCAATACCAATGTGTAATATAGTTGGCTGAATTCAAAACCAATAACGTTTACAAAAATATGTTTAACATCACACTTCCTGAAATGTGATTTACTCAATTCGAAACCAAAAAGATTTACAAAGTGTTTTGTAGACAACTCCAATCAATTAGGCAAAGTAAAATATATTTTTGATATGTCTCTACAATACAGAAGCAAGCCTCAGAACATATATATATATATATATATATATATATATATATATATATATATATATATATATATATATATATATTTCTATTCAAATTGAACCATTTGAAAGATATTCAAACAAACACCAAACTTTGGCATAAGAATCACACAGTCCTGCAGATTTTATTCACGTATTCTTCACAAAAGCCGACGTGTTTCAGAATATAAATCCATGTTCAAGGCTGTTACACTGCTGATTCTCAAGGTTCAAAGTGTCTAGAAAACCTAAAGAATATAGATACTGATTACCATGCTATAGAAACAAATCCTCAAGTCCTAAACCCTTATCTTGTCCATTACTAACCTCTCAAAGCAACATTTCATCACATGTGGTAACACTTAAAAAAGCAAATGCGAAAAGAGTCCCAGTCAGTTCCTCATGTTTAAAGTCTACTCATCTAACAGTTTGTGTAACGTACATAAAAGCGCACATATGAGTATCACGTTGCCCAGGTTCCAAATCAAAAGCGATTAATAATCCGCTCACATTGTGCAGACGTCTCTACAATACACAAGACAAAACAGAAGTATGAGAGGCCAGTCTATCTCCCCCTATTTTTTTTAGGATTTGTCCAAAAACAGTATCGCTTAACCATTGCCCATGTACTCACCAGTGCTCGCTTCAGCACTTCCCTCAAGAAGTTATACAGAACTTTGGGCAGCAGACCGGAATAAATGGTCCGCTTCCCTTTGTCCGATAAATTACTAACTGTAGCTCCACCCCCTCCATACGAAGGGAAAAGAGACATCTACATCACTGCCATCTTAGAGTGGTCAATGCTTACAGCTGTGGCACATGGGAATGTGATCCAATGACCACATCTAAGAGATGCAGAGTTAACATAATATAGATACATTACACAGTTCTCCAGTTCTTAATCAAGGAGAACATATATAACCAGTAAAATTCTCTACCGCTAAAAACGACATTAGCCCTTGTGAGTTCCTGTAAAGACCATTGTATAGCTAAGGGTTCCATAAGGGTTGCATCCGCAATGATGCCCCCAGGCTAAGTATACTGTCACTACAGACACCTGACCTGATTAGGATACTAAGTGCGTCCTCTGTCCCAACTGCTCCACTGCTTATCACATTGCGGGGGTAATGTGTAAGTAAGCTGTGCAAAATCCTTGTCTTTGTTGATCAAAAGGAACACCTCATCCAATCAATATGTGTACTGAAATAAACTTGCATAATAGCAGACCTGTCAAATGATGTACTAATGACTAGTACCCCTCTCAGGCGGACCTTCTCACATTCTTAATGGGGACATCACAAAGGAGTGTGTCAGAACAATACCAATATCAAAGTTCACCATCCAGCGCATGTCAGAATAGTATATAAGTAATACCACTTGAACCTCTCAGGTTAAACCCGCTCACAATCTCCATAGCGATGATACCTACCAGATAACTCTGTTCACAATCTATGGGATCTGCCATGCACTCAATAACTACTAGCAGATTATAACTCTGTGTCCCCAAAAAATGTGTCCTAATTGCACGACCAGTATTCCCAAAGCAGGATCCCCAAACAGATGCCGAAGTTCAGTTCACAGCTTAGTTATCTCCCAGATTTACCGATAGCATGTCAGGTCCCAGTCACTGTTTATCCCTCTAGGTATCAGTGTCCAATTTGTAAATCCAGACAATTTCTCTCTGCATTAGTCTTTTCGTGAGGTCACCCCCAGTTTTTGATCCAAGAACCTGTTCAAGAATCATGCACTTCATTTCTGCTATGTAGTGTCTTGCCTCAATGAAATGCATCTCCACAGACGATTTTAGGCTATTTTTTCTTATATTGGACGTATGTTCAGTCCAACCGACCTTCACCTTTCTGGTAGTCATTCCCACGTAGAAGAACCCACATGGGCATTTGAGTGCCTATATAACATTTACAGAATCACAAGTGCATGAGTGTTTTTATTGGATTTTGTGCCCAGAATGTGGGTGTGTGAGGATATCCCCCTTGATTATATTATCACAGTCCTAGCAATTATGGTAGGGTTGTGTACTAGAGAAACGAGTTTTGTTCTTGATTGGAGTTGACAATTCTGGTCTCACTAAAGAGTTCCTGATTTCCCAGCTGTTTCTGTAGGCACATGTAGGCAGTTTAGGAAACAGTCTGTGTAATAGTGGGTACATGTGTATCATAGGCCAGTATCTTTTAATGATTTTTTTGATTTGGGTACTCTGAATGGAATAAGTGGTCACATAGACGGTTGATGGATTCGTTTTAGGTGCTCTTTGTGTCAGTAGCGACTCCATCGGGATCTGTTCGACCTTCCCTGCTATATCTTCAATCAGCTCTTGGTCGTATAGCCTCTTAATAAATTTCGACCGTAGGTCCATGACTTCCTTCTTGTACTCTTCAATGTTAGAAATGTTCCTACGATAACGCAAAAATTGGCTTAATGGGGCACTATCCACTGTACGCTTTGGGTGAAAACATGTAACCAACAAGAGGCTGTTTTTATACATAGGTTTGGTGAACATTCTAGTATTCAGCTTATCATTAGCTAGATATATTTCCAAATCTAAGAAATGAATGCCTGATATGCTGTGCAGCGTTGTTGCCAAGATGCGAACCTGCAACCTGCAGATCATACACACATCGCAGCAGTGAGCGCTCAACCCACTGAGCTACTTTACTATCTACTAGAGCTATCTTACTAGCTATAGTAAAAGGAGCAATTACATGTCTGAATGATCTCAAAGTCAGAAAGCAAATTACACTCTGTTGTGGATACATTCAACTGGTAACTGAGATTTAACAGCTGGCCAGTTCATCTGCACGTCTGGTGCAAAGTTGGCCACATGTCAAGCCTGCATGGATCTACTTTTCAGGCTTCAGATGTTGGCAAAATACATACATTGTAGGGCTCATAACTGTGTATTAAAGAATTTAGAGGCGCACAGGGAAAGCAGCACACTCACAGATCACTGCATATTCTGGTCATTCGTTACTTCATACATGCAAACAAACATCCCTGAACGGCATGCCAGAGAGATGGGAAAGATAGACACATTACAACAAAGCATTAATTGTGGCACAATGAAATCAAGTGCCACTTTATGTACTATTGTCAGGTCATCACTTCACTAACCTGTTGGATGATAGACGTGTTATTTGGTGATAAACATGTAGAAAGTAGGAGCAGCCTGCTGGGTATTCAGATACCCGGGTGGAAACAGGTTCTGTGCACTCAGTGGGCCAATGCCCTCTGGAAACACTCTGGGGAATAAAACCCGATATGGATGTTGTTTGTTCCTCGCCTTCCTTCCCCCACCATCCTTTCCCTCATTTAATGGCCATGCTCTTGCACTGAAATGTCGTCAGGCCTAGTACGATAGCTTATTTTTGTCCATTCTTATTGTCTCAAGGGCTTTGAAGAATGTTCTTGAATTTTACCCTTTCTCCCTCCCCCGACTTGAAGCGTTTTGAAACACTTTGGCCTTCATTCCGAGTTTGGAGGTAACCATGGAGCTATTAGCTCCATGGTTGCCTCCCAACTCGTCCCAAATCCGGCCTGGTGAATGGAGTAATTACCGGTCCATTCCAAGGTTGGAGGGACCGGCAATTCCCCATTCACCAGGGCCCTTCCCCATTCCCATTTTTGCCCCCATAGGGCTCAATGGGAATGGGGAAAGAGGTAATTACGGTACCGTAAATTACGGTACCGTAATTACCTTCAAAGTCACTTTGCGGGTTCATTTTTTAACGCCTGCTAAAAGCAGGCATTCAGTACCAACCCGCAAAGGGAATTCGGAATAGGGCGGTAAGGGTTTAACAGCACCAGTCTCGTTACCGGTGACCGTTAACCCTTACCGCCCAGCTTGGAATGAGGTCCTTTGTGTATAGGCGCTATATAAATCAAATATCATAAGATATTATCATAGTTCTGTGGAGCCTTGGTAAATGTGGAATTCTTAGGTGATCCAAAAACAGAGGAAAGAATGGCCCCCAATGTTCAGGTAAGTCCTCTGGGTAAGTATTACAAGGTATTGCGTAAACATAAAAATGAAAACTGGAGCTGTAACGAAGAGGGGATAAGAGGAAACAATAAAGAATGAACAGAAGGGAAAGGCAAGAAAAGGTAGATTGGAGCAACATAGTAGATGTCAGTAACAGGGTAGCTGTAGATAGAGGGCTAGAATAATAGAACAGAGAAGGTAGAATCATGGTTCCAGGAAGGTTAGCGAGCGAGGCTAAACAACAGGAGTCCCTGTGAGGAAACAAGAATTAGAACTACCAGGGCTCGTAGCTCATGGCAACAACTGCGAATGCGAAGGTGAAGAAAGCAGCTTTCGCCGTCGTGAGTGTAAATGGTAACAGAGGCTAGTGAAAGAGTGCAAGAGTCCGTAGGAGGATAAGGAAGGTGAAGCAAGGGAAAAAATGTAACATCAAGGAAGGTGTAGTAAGGGAAGGAACGGAAGGCAGAGAAACGGGATACGCGGATGGAGGGACATAGAATAGAATTGAAGAGAGGCGAGGCACAAAGGAATAATCCAGTGGCAGATTATCAGCATAGGGAGCAAAACGCAAGAAAGTAGCGATGCGTAGCTCACCTTGTATTCCGGCATTATGTTGAAAAGTTTTCTACACTTCCGGCGTCATGCTGGAAAAGACCAGCATGATTCTTAGAAATGAGATTGGCATTTAGGATGCACCATCTTGAAATCAATATGTTATAATTAGGATGTTTCTTCCTGCAACGGTACCACAAGGAATGTGAGGTTGAATTTCTAACAGTTATGCAACATTTCTAAACTGTACACAAGCTTTTAGGCACAAGGATTGTGTCAAGTGACTGAGGACACCCAGGTGGAATGGCTTGTGATGATAGTAACAGAGACAACAGAAGAAAGCAACATCCTATAACTGCTACTTGTGAAAAGCAAAATACATAGTCCGAAATGGATGCTTATTCTACTCTAAATGCTTTTTGGAGGTTTTTGTCTGCATTGTGAACTTGAGGTGTTTAAGAACAGACTACGGGCCTCATCAGGAGTCTGGTTTTATCCTGGCTTAATACCGACGGGATACCGCCAGTTCAAATAGCGTTACTGCTACCCGGTCTGGTGTCTTAGTGCCGGATCACGAGTAGTGGTACAGCGGTAAATTCCCATTCTCCATTGGGTCCATTGGACCTATTACCACCAGTGGTAATTGCACCAGTGGTAATAGCACCGAAAACAGACAACCTCCATCAAACATCTGGAGGTAAAACTCCCACTTCCCACCAATTCATGATTGGGCCAACCCTTAAATGCAGCGGTAATAGTGTTACCGCTGCATGTAAGGGCTTATGCCCAACTCATGATGAGGCCATAAATCAGTGACTCACCCCCTGAAGTGTGCCTGAAATAAACCTTTAATGAGTCTAGCAATTATTGTGTCGAATTCCAGAAAGACACATTTCCAATTCTTTCTTATTTAGGGTCACTGCTCAAAGTGTTACACTTCTGGAACCCCCTTTTTAAGAGGCCTGAACAAGAAATCCAGTCACTTCAGAAACAAAGAGCCACATGGCGCTGGCCATAGCCCAGAAACTTCCATTTAAAAAAAAAGATTGTTCTTTTCGAGGTAGGTAGGGAGACCCCTAGCGACCCCCAAATGACATCCCTGATTGCAATATGTAGGTGCTAATTAAGTCTTGTTTTTTTCCTTTGCAGTTTGGGAGTTGCACTTGCACTTTTCCCATTAGAAGACTTGGAGTGCAAGCCACAGAATGCATAGAAAAAACTAGCAGTGGATAAGCACTGTGAGAAACCTGAAGGAATCTCACCCGCTAGTGCCCAGGGATTTGTCACCCACATGGCCAGGACACAGCCATACCTTTTGGATCCAGTTCCTGGGGGTGGACCAGTGCAGGAGTATCACCTGGGTGAGGGGTGCTCAGGGAGTGGAAGTAGGACACCGGATGGCGAGACGTGGTATCTCCTTCACTGTAACAACTTTACCCCATCCTACCAGGTAGGATATTTAGGAACTCAACTGACCCCTTTTCCAACATGAACACTTTCTCACAGACAGCTCACTGTGAGAGAAAACGTACTAACACCCAAGTATACCTGACATGTCTCAATACAATGGTCAGGCAGGGTCATGCAAGTACTGATCATTACACACACCTGTCTTCCATCACACTTCCCCACACAGATAAAAGGCGGATCCCGAAAGCATACTCTGACCAAGGCAAAGCACACAAGGAAGCAACAGTTCCAAGATGGCAGTTTAATAAAAGAAGCAAGACGGCAAGACCGAAGAGGGTTACAAGGAGGGGAGTGCCCTTGACCTTTTCAGAGGAAGACTGTTACTTTCATGACCCTTCGAGAATAAGAAACTTAAGACCTAGAATCAAACCTGAAGAAACCAGCATTGCATTTTGGAGGTACCCGGGGCTCTCCCACATCAATAGTTAAGGTGGGGAGGATTGTTTGCGCTGTGGTACTGTCCTTGGCTCCTACAACATAGCAACGCCAGTAAAATCAGCACAGCTGGTGAGTTGGGGAGACTCATATCAGACCGGTCTGTGTTGAATCCAGGGTTGCAGGCAGAAATTGTGTATAGTGAAAACTGAAGAGAACAGTGTTTGAAGCATATGTAGCAAGTGACGCGAACATGATTAAACAGCAGATGAGTGATTTAACTTTGAAGCCAAGATACAATAACGTAGAAAGAGTGGTCCGGCACCAAGTGGGTCCTCTTTCGAAAGTCTCTGCTAGGTATCCGACTGAGAGGTGAAAAATGTTACAAGAAAAATAACTCTGAAATTGAAGTGTGCCTGCAATCGGGTCAAGCAAAACCCCGGGCACATTCGAAAGTCTTTCGATAGTAAGAATATAATTAAGAATTTAAAGAAACTTAATGATGTTGGTCTGAGCCTGTTGGAGGGATATCAGCTAAGAGCTTATTGTTAAAGAAAGTTTGTGTTAGGAATGTATATGTGAAATTGAAATTGGTCTGAACCCAGCTGAAGGAGACCAATTGTGTCAAAAAGGATCTGAGCCCGGCTGAGGCTGATCCAGGGTGGACCGTGAGTCACCCGAGAAAGCATATTGTACGAACATTATAGAAAGAGGATCTGAGCACAGATGGCGGGATCCAAGGTGAAGAACCTTGTGTTGTAAAGGAGTTGAGCCTGGCTGAGGGGGATCCGGGGTGAATGGTGAATCGCCTGAGAAATTGAGTACTTGTGAAATCTAAAAGAGGAAAATAACTTTTTGTTTATTTGTTGCATCAGGCCTTCTGAGGAAAGAGTCTTTGAAAGACAAAGGGCCTCATTACACGGATGGGGGTGGACCAAGATGCTATTAGCACCTTGGTCCATGCTGGTAAAATACTGGCACCGCCTTGGTGGAAAGGGGAATTACTGCCCTATTCCAAGGTTGGTGGGGCGGTAATTCCCCCTTCCCCCATTGCCCTTCCCCATTCCCATTTTTGCCCCATAGGGCATAAAGGGAATGGGGAAGGTGCTAATTACGGCACCGCAAATTGCGGTACCGTAATTAGCTCCCTGGTCCCTTTGCGGGTTGTATTTTAACGCCTGCAAAAAGCAGGCGTTAAATTCCCGAACCTGCGAAGGGACCTCGTAGTAAGGCGGTAAGGGTTTACCGGTACCGGTAAAATACCGGTACCGGTAAACCCTTACCGCCTACCGTGTAATGAGGCCCAAAGAGACTTGGGCACAGAAGGCCCTGATGCTAATGATTGAACTTTATCCTCATGCTAGAGAAGCCAGAGAATGTGCTAAGCTCGAGCAAACTGCCTTATCCTATGCTGAAAACATAGGGAAGGGATGCCAATGGCCTGAACATCCTGACATATCATTTTGTGACACTTCTTTATTTCTGTAATATTATTTCCCACACTATTTGTATTTAGAGGTATGGATTGGCATTAAGTGTATTAGTATAGGTCCTTTTGTTTTGACAAGACACCACTAGGACAGAGGTATTATTATTTGATGGTCGTAGCTTGCTCCCATCTACAGATTTAGAATTAGATAGCATTAGAAGTCACATAATGCAAAGAAAAAAAACAAGACTTGATAAGCAGCTATAGTTTGCAATGGGTCATATTGGCAAGTATACATGTACTTGCACCATAATAAACTTGCATACACCAAGTGCCACTTAAAAATGTTGTACAAATCTTTTTGTTCTGCTTTTCTTTTCTTTTTAGAAAAAGGTTGCACACAGTACTGCTATAAATGCACATATGCATTTTTAACTTTTATGAAAATGCTTTTAAAAAGAAACATGTTTAAATGTACAGCATTGTAAGTAACTGCCACTTGATGTGAGCAGGTGGTAAATGCTGCAATACATGGCGTTTGATAGAGTAATTAAAAACAGAATCTGCTTATTGAGAAGCTTATTACAGTTTAAATTGCAGGAACGCAGCATATATACATTCAAAAAAGAGTTGACACAAAAACTTAAAAATATAAGCATACCTGTACTATGTTTTGTTAGATGCAGATGTTTTTGAAGTAGTTTTTGATTTAGGTGGCTGTGAGTAACAGGAGGTATGTACTCAGAGTTCAAGGGCACATCTGAAGTGTTCAACTGAGATGTCAGGGTTACATGTAGAGTTTGTGGATGTGATTGATGGATGGATGTGTGACTGTTTGAAAGCAGACAATGAGGAAGTGTTATAAACATGACAGTGGAAAGGGTAGAAGGGCTGCCCCGTGCTACGGCGTCCGCAGAGACTGCTGTAGTCCGCGATCGGCATGTGCCACATCTGGGTCTTTTAAGGATACCTGCTATGGAAAGGGGGCTGAAGGGATTAGACAATGAGGTGTTCTGGCTGTGGTTACAGGAAGAGAGGGTAGCAGGTGTTTGATGGTTGTTTATAGGGAGGATGGGTGTGGCTATTGCTATGAAAAAGCTTGCTGTGTGGATGTTGGAAGATTGTTGGATGAATAATTTGAACAGGTAAACTGAGTTGTGTGGCATCTCAGAACCTATTGGATTGCAAGGAGTGGAGGTTTGGTGGTATGCAGTGTGTGCGCTAAACTGCGTGAGTTTACTATAATTTTGTAAGACTATGGCTCACTTTCAATGTCCAGATATTATTGTTGTGCATCATGGAGGAAATTGTTTGGGCTACTTTAGTCCACTATCTGCATTAAAGGATATGTTGCAAGGCTTAATGGAACTATTTCCATGTGAAAAGATAATTTTTTAAGATAATAATGTTTTTCACAAAACACATTTAGGCATCACACAAAAAATTGTGTGATGCCTAAATGTGTTTTATGCACATCTAGAAGAAGGTAGGCACCATGTAAATAAAGGTGTATGTGCTTTTTTGAATGGTGTAGCCATGTCATCTTTTGAAAATGAAAACATCATGTTTGATGGTGCAGACAATTTCCGGAGTGGTGGAGTGAATATTACTGATTTTGGGAATCAGATGTTTCTTGTAAATATTCAAAATGCACCGAGAAAGTTTATGTTAAAAAGATGTACAGTGCATTTGAAAACATTTGTAAGTAGTTCTAGGAAATTAAAATTCAGAAAAGCAGTGTAAACCTCCCCACACCCTTCAATTAGACGTTCTGTCAGCGGACACCACCGTAGGCTGTGAATGGCACTTGCCACGTCAGGGTCTTTTGAGGGTGCCTGGCCAGGAAAGGGGACTGCAGAGACTGGGGACAGTCATGGATGACTGCGGACATTAGGGATCAGCCAATCAGATTTCCTGGGTGTGGTGTGTGGTGTGCAGGAAGACTGGGTAGCCAGAGTTATCTTTGTTGTGTACAGTGAAGATGGCTATGGCTGTGGCTTTGAGGAAGCAGACTGTCTGGATTGTGGGAGACTCATGGATCCCTTGGCTGAAGGTGTATTCTGAGCAGTGTGGATTGTCTGACAATCTTGGATTTGCTGAATTTCAACTTCCATGGTATGGAGTGCCAGGAATTAAATCAGCGGAATTCCTCCCATTTTGTGAGAATATTGCTAACTTGAAGCATCCAGACATCATTGTAGTGCACTGCGGAGACAACAGTTTGGGCTATGTAACCGGAATTTCATTACAATTTGCTATGTAGGATACATTTTGGAAAGTTGATGGAACTGTTTCCACATTCAAAAAATATGTTTTCATGATAGCTCGGAGACAAATGTGGATGCATTCGAATTTATTTTGTTCACAAATTGAAAAAGCAAGGTGTAATGTGAATAAAGTTGTAAATGCTTTTTTACGTGATGTTGGGATGACATCTTTCCATAATAAAAATATTAAATTTGATATTGTCAACATTTTTCGAAGAGATGGAGTGCATCTCATTGATGTGAGCAATCAGATTTTTCTCAAAAACTTTCAAAGTGCATTGAAGCAGTTTCTGTGAACATATAGAATATGTATTCAAGTATTCTTTAGTAGTTGAACTAAAGAAAAAGGAAAAACAGAAAAAAATGTTTGTGAAATTAAGAAGGAATAATTAAGTTCAGTAGAATAATTGTTATTTGAGTACAAAAAACCAAAGAATTAAAAAAATATATGAAAGCTAAAAAGAGAAAAGAAGGCACTTTTAAAAGCCACAATTTTTTACCAAAAACAATCAAAATTATTGTAATTCTCCCACCCTTGGAATTTCCAGATATCTCTGGACTACTGCACTGTTGCGGACTCTGCAGGCTGAAAAAGGGTCCTGTGATTTTATTTTCACTTCTATTTCTTAACTGTGAAAGGTGGCTCCTAAAGGAATAGTTTGTTTTGGTGTTTTGTGATTTTGCATTTTCTTTTGGCTTTCTTCTGGATTTTTTCAGGAGAGGCAAGGTAAGGTAAGGTAGGGAAGGGAAGAGAGAGAAGGGGAACCAACCGCAGAGACGGAGGGACAGGTGGACAGAGGAAGATATTGGGTGGGCCTTAAATTTAAGGTGGGGACAGTGTTTCTCGTGCTTCTTGACCACAGCGTCAAAAACACTATGAAACTGATCCCCCCTGCAGATTGGTTTCTCGTAGTGCAAACATAGTAGTGTGACCCTCAAAAGATAAGGGTCAACAGCATTCTGTATGGTCTGCGAGGTGACCACTGGATACTCTGCCCCACAGGAGTAGTCTGTGTGGTGACAGGAGCAGTCGAGGAAGATGGGGTAGAGTCCGTCATCTTGCTTCTCCCTGAAAAAGGAACAACCTTTTTCAGAGCACCCGGGTAGTTGGATCTGGTGTGGTGGCGCATGGAGGTGGTCCTGTGGGAGTAAAGCCCTGGTTATCACTCAGTAAATCTAACCATGGATGCCTGAGCCTTTGGTACACCCCCAATGGTGGTGAAAAACCACCACAATCAGGACTCACTGTGGGTGCTGGAGGTAGGCACTTCCTCTACCTTCTCTTCATCTTCCTCCTCATCCTCTTCTACATCCTTGTGCCTGTTCCTCTTTCCAGGCTCTCCAGATGATGATGGTGGTGGTGGTGAGGGTGCCTGGGAGGAGGGATTGGCATGAGTGATGCCATTTGCAGAAAGTTTGCAGCTCTTCCAAATAGCACTGCAAAGCATGTGCTCTCTTCTGGACTGCCAGATTGAGAATGACTGAAAGTAAAGGGTGGGTCCCTTTATAGGAGCCATCCGTGGACTGCACGACTGTCCACGGACTACAGAGGGAAAAATAGGCCTTGAAGAGTTGCAAAAAGCTGCCAGATCAACTAAGTATGGCAGACCACGAACAGTGTCCACGGTCAGGCCATCACGCTGCACGGGTGCGATCACATCATCATGTCCGGAAATGTCTGTGGCGCTGATGGCCGTCCGTGGACACCCATCGGACAAGAGATGCAGCACGCATCCACTTGAGTGTCCGTAGAGCAGGTGTACTGTCCGCAGACTAATTAAAAGTGTATCATGCAAAAACTGACATTGCACGATGTCCACGGACACATTCCCAATTTGTGAACAGACACTCCGGACAGTCATTATGTCTGCAAACTATTAATTGGGCTTTTAAAAAAATACCATAATGGGAAACATAAATGGGAAGATTTGGAATTTCTATGCAATGATCATCAGAGGACGGAGGGAATGAGGTTTCATCAAAGCGTCTTTCATTTATATTATGGGAATTTAATGGTGGTGATTGCTGGGGGAAAGCGGGACAGATGCAAGAAGGACAGTGATGATCAACATTTTTAATAACATGATTTTCAACATGATGTAAAAATTCCTTAAAATCATTAATAGGTTTATCCAATTTTGCAGACATCATGATTTCAGAATGTACAGTTGGGGATAGAGGTTGTCTTTGTGATTCTTGGGATTCTCCATAATTAAATTGGGGTGTTGTTTCTTCATGTAAAATGTGTATTATATCACTGAGGTCTGTAGAAATTACATTATTTCTCTATATTAAAAGATGTATTTTTTACCATTATAAATGTTATCATCACTCATTCCTTCTTTTGGAATGTTTCCTTCCAACCAATCAAGTGTGTTAAAATAAAAAAAAATAGTATTTGCTTATAATAAATGTTTACATAATGAATGCTAATCATAAACAAATAAATACAGTGTACTTACTACTTGGTGAGAGATTGTTTTGGAATACATGTTTGGTGTATGTGAGTCTCTATGAACAGTTGTATTGAAGTGATAATATGAGGTGTACAGTTATGGTCTATGCTTGGTGCATTCCATTACATTGTGTGTTATAAATAAAAACTAATTTGTATATTTTAAAGTAATCATTTCTACAAAAAGGTATATTTGGGTGCTGTATATATAAGTAATGTTGTTTTATGTATATGTGTTTGTTGGTTGATGGGTAGAACATTTTCTGTTCTCCCCTGTGCTTCTGGCCTTTGTGAATGCTACTTTCTGTCCATGGACTACCATACCATCCGCGGACGCTACAGCTGCTACATTGGGGTGAGTACAATACAAGAAACCTGTAGCAAATTAAGGGTGCACTGGTAATGCAATTCAGTGAACAAACCTTGTTAAAGGGGCATTATGGTTAAGTTGCACTAATAAAAATATGAAATTCTACGAAAAAACATTGTAAAAGTGACATTATGGGTACAAGTAAACCGAAAACCCCCAGAAATTCGCCAGTTAAGGTAAGCTAATCAACCATAACTCGCACCACCACCGTGCACTGCTAAGGCTAACAACCAGGACATCAAAGATGACATCACATCACTTCAAAAACCACAAGTCTGGTTTCATGTTGTGCACAATATAATGGAATGCACCAAGCACAAAGCTTAACTGTACACCTCACAGTATCCCCTCAGTGCAACCTTGCTTACAGACTGACAAACACCGGGCAATTATTTCAGAAGATGCTCTTAGAAAATAATTAGTACACTGTATTTCTTTCTGTATTATGACCATTTGTTATGTATACACAACTTACAAGAAATATTGCTATTGTTTTCTTTTATCAGAAATGGCAAGCACACTGGAACAGTTGGAGGAATATATCCTCAAAGACGAAATGACTGAAGAAAACAGCTGTAATGGTATACAGTACATTTTTTTAAACAGAAAAGTGATGTATTTTGTTCAAATATCACTGTAACATGCTTTTCCTTTCAACAGTACATGGTGGTGATGAGGAAACCGGCACTCAATTCCATTTGAGTGAACCTGAAGATGTGCACAGACAGCCCCTAACCCCAAATGTACATAATGCACTGATAAAGTTATCATCACAAATTGATGAACTAAATAGTAATTTCATACAGTTGATGGCATTTGTAAAACATCATGTAAAGGAAAATGTCCGATAGCACTGCCGTACTTGTACCCATACCCGTTCCCCTTGTCCCAACCAACCATCCCCATCAAATTCCCTGAATGTAAATGAAAGACGCCATGTTGACACCTCTGTGCCTTCCTCCCCTCAGGAACATTGTATAGAAAATCCCAATTCTCCCATTTATGTTTCTCATTCCGATTCCCCATCTCTCTGTTAATTGAATAATGTTTTTTGCAATAGATGTGTGTGTGTGTGTAGTCTTGCTGTCAGTTTAAAAAATAAATCTCAATTAAGCGTCTGCAACCACAATTGAGGTGCTCCTGGACACTGTGCCGGTATGGACACATCTGCTCTTGTGTGGCGCACTCTTAATTCGTTTGGGGACTCTCCTCCTGTCCTGTGGATAGCAGTGCACATGCACACCCTTTCTCACTGTGTGCCCCAGACACCACACCTGTCGGGACATGTATGCTCTGGTGTGGTGCATTTTTAATTAGTTTGGGGACTCTGCCCGTGTCCTGCGGACAGTGGCGCACATGCACACCTCTTCTCACTGTGCTGCCCCCGGACAACACACCTGTCCGGACATGTCTGCTCACACGTGGCACACTTTTAATTAGTTCAGGGACACCGCCCCATCCTGCGGACACTGGCACGCATGTACACATCGTCTCCCGCCCAATAGGTATCCGCAGGATAGCCGTAGTGTTCCCGGATGTCATTATGTGACTGCCCTCGTGCACGGAATGGAAGTGTTCCCGGGCAGTGTCCGTAACCCCAGACAGTTTAAAACTGCATTTTTGGCCAATCTAAGGTGTTTCAAGCTGAAACGTTACAGAGCTTAGTTGATCTTGCAACCTTTTAAACTTTTTAAGCCCCATTTGTGGTTCGATAGTCCGTGGACAGTTGCGTGGTCCGCGGCCATTACTGTTTCTCATTCTCAATCTGGCTGTTCTTTGTAGAAAATGTATTGGAGACAGAATGGCATCTGCTATGGCCACTGCAGCTCCCAACCACCAAAACCACCACCACCACCACCATCTGGAGGGCCTGGATAGGGCAACAAGCGTGATGATACAGAGGAGGAAGTCCCTCTCTCCAGCTCCCGTCGTGAGTCCTGGGTGTGGCAGCTGTTTACCACCGTAGGGGGGGTACCAAAGGCTCGGACAGACAAGGTTCCATGCACTGAGTGCAAGGTTGTGCTCAGTCTCGGAAAACCAGGTCTGTACTCCTATGGGACCACCTCCATGTAGCACCATGTCAAGTCGAATCACAAGGGAGCAATGCAAAAGGTGGTAGCTTTCGAAGGGACAAGTAGGCTGATGCCCTCTACCTCATCCTCATCATTTGCTCCTGTCAACCCAAGGAGCACTCATGTGGGGGAGAGGATCACAGAGGAAGCCTTGCAGGCCATACATAACACTGCCGACACTAACCATTCAAGAGGCACAATACTGTGTATGTACTGCGACAAATCACTCTGTAGGGGGGAGCAGTTTTGGAGTGCTTTTGAAGACATGGTCAAGGAGCATGGGAAACACTGTTCCCTACCTGATTAAAGTGCACCTAACATCTTCCTCTCCCCACCTGCCCCTTCACCCCTGTGGTTCGTGCCCCTTCCCTCCATTCCCTCCCCTCCCTTGCCTCTCCTGCAAAAAAAAGCCAAAAAAATAATATATAACACAAACAACACAAAAGAAACGGTTCCTTTAGGAGCCACCTATCACAGTTGAAAAATAGAGCTAAAAAAATGTTACAGGTCCCTAAGCAGCCTGTGGATTCCGCGGACAGTGCGGTAGTCCACGGACATCAGAAAAATGTGGGTGTGGTGGCACAAAAACATTTAACTCTTTTGCGTGGGAAAGTGGTGTGTCTGAAAAGAACCTTTTTTGTATTTTTAGTTTTTATAATTTTTTATCAATTTTTAAAGTAAACTAAAGAACATTCTACTAAACTGAACTGTTTCTTTAAACTTGCAAAAAAAAGTAGGCAATTTGTATTCCCGGTATTTCCATGTATTTTTTTGCACCTACTGAAAAATGCTTTGTATATTTACAAAAAGTGCTTCAAAGCATTCTGAAAGTTTTGCAGAAAAATCTGATTGCCTGCATCAGTAAGTTGTACTCCATCTCTGCAGAAAATGTTGGCAATGTCAAATTTAATATTTTCATTATGGAAAGACATCATGCTAACATCTCCCAAAAATCCCCACACAGTCTTGCTGACATTGCGCCTCGCTTTCTCAATTTGTGGACTAAATGAACTTGAGCGCATCCACATCTGTCTCTGGGCCATGCGAGAAAAAATCAGTCTTGAAATGGGGAATATTTCCTTCAATTTTCCAAATGTCTCCTTCATTACAAACTGCAATGACATTCCAGTTACATACCCTAAACTGTTCCCTCCACAATAAACAATGCTAATGTCCGTATGTTTCTGTGTGACCATATTTACACAAAATGGGAGCATGTCCACCCACTTCATGTCACACACTCCATACCATTCTAAATAAAAATCACCAAATGCAAGATGTTCAGCCACTCCACAGTGCTCAGCATGCACCTTCAGCCAATGGATCCACGAGTACCCCAAAATCCATACACATTGCCTCTTGAAAGACATAGCCATAGCCATAGCCATTTGCAGTCCTCTCAAACAAAGATTCTGCCAGACTCTCTCCTTGTATACCACACCCAGGAAACCTGATTTTGCTAATACCCTGGACAGTCCCATTTCCATGCCTGGCATCCTAAAAGACCTGGATGTGGCATGTGCTGTCCGAGTACTACCGCAGTTTCCATGGACAGAACATCCAATTCAAGGGTGTAGGGAGGGTTACACTTACTTAAAAAAATTATTATACAATGGTGGCTCTTAAAAGAACCTTTTTTGGGTTATCTTTTCAGTTGTTATTTTTTGAGGGGCTTTTTGTTTTTTTTCTGTTCCTACAACTACTTAGAAGTCCCTTCACATGCACTCCACATCATTTTGAATGTTTTGGAGAAAGATTTGATTTCCAAAATCAGTGAAAGTTATGCCATCACTCAAAAAATGGTGTGCACCATCCGGCACAATGTTCTCATTTGCAAAAGATGTCTTCCGAAAACCATTCAAAAATGTACATACCTCTTTGTTTACAAGGCCCCTTCCTGCTGCTTGTAGGGGACAAAACACACTGGTGAATCTCCATAATTCCCTAGGATGTATGTGTGAAAAGATAATCTTTCCTCATGGAAATAGTTCCATTATTGCTTGCAGCATATCTTTCAATGCAATCTGGAAAGATATTACACTATTGTAGCCCAAACTATGTCCTCCACAATGTATCACAATCAAATCTGGACTTGAAAATGAGACATGCTTTTGCCAAATGGAAACAAACTCCCCCAATTTTGGCCAGACACACTATACCAAGAAGCCTTCACTCACTCCAATCCAATGTTACCAGAAAGGCCACACATATCTATTTACCTTTTGAGATTAACCATCCAAGAATCTCCCACCATCCACAAGCCGTCTCATAGCAACAACCACAGCTATCTCCCCTACACATAGCAATGAAAAGAACTGCTACCCTCTCTTCCTATAAACCACAACCAGAATACCTCATTGGCTAATCCCCATAGCCCCCTTTCCATATCAGCCATCCTTAAAAGACTCAGATGTGGTACGCCCTGCCTGCGGACTACTGCACTGTCCGTGGACCCTGTAACACAGAGCAGCCATTCTTCACTTTCCATTTTAATCTTTGTAGCACTCCCTCATTGGCTACTTTCAAACAGTCAAACACCCATCCACCAATCACATCCAAAAACTTTACATCTAACTCTGTCATCTTAGTTCAACACTTCAGATTTACTGTTAAACTCTCAGAGCACATGTCTCCTGTTACTCACAAGCACCTGCATCAAAAACTACTATAAACATCTCCCGGATTTCTGTTTGCAGGCAGATTCAACCATATCTGCATCTATCAAGACAAAGTACAAGTATGCTTATATCTTTAAAATTATACTTCCAACTCCTTTACAAATGCATATAAACAGGGTTCCTGCTACTTACCATGCATTAACCTACTCAATAATCATACTCTATGTTGTCCCACCTGCTGACATCAAGTGGCAGTTATTTACAATGCTGTCTGGTTAGAAAGTTTTCTTTTAATGAACATGTTCATAACAGTTTAAAAATACATATTTGCATTTCCAGCAGCACTGTCTGTGTCTTTTTTTGAAAGAAAAGAAAACCACATTTAAAACATTTCTACAGCATGTTTAAATGAGAGATCCTATGTGAAAGTTCAATATATTGACAGTACATGTATACTCGCCAATATGATCCATTATAATCTACTAAGTGTTATTTTTTCCTTTCATTCTGTCACTTTTAATACCACTTCTTCCACTAACAAAGTTACACTAAAACTCTCACAATCCAAAGTCAAAACAAAATCTGCATGTATGTTACTAAAGCATGGCATCTATATGAAATGAAAAATGGCAAAATACAGTGGGCCTCATTACACGGACGGCGGTGGACCAAGGTGCTATTAGCACCTTGGTCCATGCCGGTAAAATACTGGCACCGCCTTGGTGGAAAGGGGAATTACCGCCCTATTCCAAGGTTGGTGGGGCGGTAATTCCCCCTTCCCCCATTGCCCTTCCCCATTCCCATTTTTGCCCCATAGGGCATAATGGGAATGGGGAAGGTGCTAATTACGGCACCGCAAATTGCGGTACCGTAATTAGCTCCCTGGTCCCTTTGCGGGTTGGTTTTTAACGCCTGCAAAAAGCAGGCATTAAATTCTCCAACCCGCAAAGGGACCTCGTAGTAAGGCGGTAAGGGTTTACCAGTATCGGTAAAATACTGGTACCGGTAAACCCTTACCGCCTACCGTGTAATGAGGCCCAATGTGTTTAAAAATATTTATTTCAGCAACGTTTCAGCAACATTTCAAGTACAACTAATACATGCATGTATACATTTACAACAGTACTGTGTGTCATTTTTTTTAAATAATTGAAAGGAAGTGGAAACGATTTGAGCAACATTTTTGAAATAACACTCAGTGTGTGCAATTTTATTAACTTTGACGCACATGCATACTGGCTAACATTCCCCTTTCTAATCTGAACGTGCTCATTGGCTCCTAGATTCTTGTCTGCATTCTGGAACTTGTAGTGCACCTTTTCTAATGCAAAAAGTGCAACCACAACTCACACAATACAAACAAATGAACAATCATTTAATAAGCAACTACACATTGCAATGTATCACATTGGCAAGTATGCATGTACTGAAAACATAATAAACTTTCACAAAAGTGCCACTTAAAGTATTCTACAAATAATTTCCATCTCCATTTCTTTTTTTAATGAAAAGGTTATGCAGTGCTGCTATAAATCCACAAAACCATTTTTTTACTTTCATGTACAGCCC
Source organism: Ambystoma mexicanum (assembly GCF_040938575.1). Taxonomy (NCBI): domain Eukaryota; kingdom Metazoa; phylum Chordata; class Amphibia; order Caudata; family Ambystomatidae; genus Ambystoma; species Ambystoma mexicanum. The sequence goes on from NC_090923.1 coordinate 839,195,564, forward strand.
CCCAAAAGGACAGCTTTTTAAACGCTCAGCATTTTCTATTTTGCATTGTAAAAAAATGTCACACTTTCTTTTTGAAGCCCCATTAGGCATACTTATTACAGGACCAAGAGCCCCATTAGCAATGGAACAAGTCCCATGGGACTCCGCAGGAATAGGGACTAACATTTTCCGGCACCTGACTTTCCAGCCCAACGGGACTTGTAATGTCCTGGTGGCACTGGGAAACTAGGTGCTGAAAAATTATTAGGAATCTGGAGCCAACCCATCTGCAGCGCCGGCGCGGTTATCTCCATACTCGAAGTGATGCCCAATGTTATTCACACTTCTTCCTAACATCTCCTCCTACATTCATAAATAATGTCTTCTTCTACTACAATTACTTCACCATTACCATATATAACCACTAATTTTCTTCTTTCGCAATTGTAGTGAACAACAACCTCCAGGATGGCAACAACCTGAAGAAAACTACTCTTCAGATCCTACAAAGTAAGTGCATTACTGTAGCAGTATTATTTCTGTTACTCGTGCAATATAGTTTAGCCGCATAGTAGCCTACAAAATTCCTTTCAAATCAACATTTATTTTGCTATTGCTCACTACACCTCAACATGTACACTATTTGTATTCTCACAAAAACACCATTATTATAACACCCACTATTATCCTGAAAACATTGTAATATCCTTACTTATTCATTCACACTACCACTCTCAACCACACTAACACAAGCTCTTCACACATCTACACACACAGCTACTCTTACAACATTCCAAACTCCAACTATCAACCCATTACACAATCCCACAGCCCTCTATTTATGTCTGCCATTATATTCACACACTCATTCACAAGACACACATATTTATTCTACAACTTTCAAACCCACACTTTCCTTTTTTTCCAACAGACAGAACAGAATGCCTATTAAAAAGCAACAAGCAAGGACAGAATAGAGCAGATAAAATACTCATCCAGATGTAGCAGAATGTATAGCAAATATTTAAACAAACTGCTAATACAATCAGTCAACAAAACTAAACCAGCAAGCACTAAAACTAGGGACCCTCTGCCAAAAAATAAAAAGAAAATGTATAAAGAAGAAGAAAACTGCTAGTGACCCTACCACTACAAGTAACAATGTTAACGAAACCACGGTTAAGGATTCCCAAAAAATAATTTTACAAAAAAATGTCCACCGTATAGTACTTCAGAACCTTATGAAAACAGCTGAGAAGTCACACTCTACTCTTAAAAATTACCACAGAAGACTAATCCTGGAAGCTCTAATTGACAGCTCAATTATTTCTCAAAACAAAATAGTTCATATGAATTTTAAACAGAATGAAACCACTAACAAAATTGATCAATAAATTACAAAAAGTACTTCTAAACATGTGCAATGTCAACATAGATATTTCTTTAAACTTCTGTGAAGGTGAATGCATTCACACAAGCAGCAAAGACCCATATGTCAATGAAGAGGCTTATAAACAAGAACAGAAAAACCCAATTGTCATACATAGTAATGGCCGAGAGTATGAAATGAGAGAAAACACTATTATGGAACAAGAAACCCTTACCGAAAAAACCTCCCGAGCAAAATTTCAATCAACTGTTCCTTTCACCCAACCAATCCGTCCAGTCTACTAGTGGCAATGCAGCTCAATGTGTAACGTACGCCAACAATCCTTCAAATCTTTATGACAATTGCTCAATCACTATGTGAAAGTAAAAGACATAATTAGAATAAAAACTTTAGAAACCATGGACTCTTGTTCAGTGCACAAATACACTGGACTGCAAGGACATTCATTAGCCTGCATTTTGGGAACTGCTTGCAAAAGCACCTTCCACCACATCAAAATTACATATTACATTACATGTACAGATGTATCATTGCAGATACAGATATCTCTCTTCTGATGGCTCATGCCCATCCTGCTGCTGCACCAACGGATCCTATTCCATTGGTTATTATTTCTAAGGTCTACCCTTCTCTACAATCATATCTTACCTCTTTCCTTAATGTCTGTCTCTTAACCTTAACTTTCCCTTCTTCTTTTAAACATGCCTTGATCATTCCCAGCTTGAAGAAACCTTCAGCTGATCCCTGTCTTGCCTCTAACTTTCGTTCTCTCCTTCCTTATCTGTCTAAACTACTTGGATGCCCTATCTATCTTCAAGTCCCTTCTTTTGTCTCCAATAATTCTTTTCTTCCTCATTTTCAGTCTGCCTTTCGACCTATGCACTCAACTGAAACTGCTCTTCTCTCCGTTCTAAACTCGCTACTCAAAAAGTGGTACTCTTAACATTCCTCTATTCTTATTTTACTGGATCTTTCTGCTGCTTTTGATACTGTCGATCACCAGCTTCTCCTAGCCTCTCTATCTTCTTTTGGTTTCTCTGGCTCTGTTCCTTCCTGGTATAAACCCTACCTATCCCATGGGACGTTTGCTGTCTCCTGGGGTAAAACAACTTCTGATTCTTATTCTCTTGTTCATTGTGTTCCACAAGGCTCGGTCCTAGGGCCTTTTCCTTTTTCCCTCTACACCTCCCCTCTTGCTAACATTATCTCAACTTTTATTCTATCTCACCATTTCTACGCTGATAACACTCAGCTTTTTCTGTCCTTCTCCTCTTTTTCTTCTGATATTCACACTCAGCTTTGCTCAGGTCTAATGGCCATCAAATCATGGATGTCCGCTCATTACCTTACACCTAATACTACAAAAATTGAATTACTCTTTTTCCCCTCTACTACCATAGCCTCCCATTCCTCCTCTTTTTATTTAATTTCCTCCTTCTCAACTTTTCTTCATATCTACTGCTTGCAATCTGGGACTCTACTTTGATTCTGCCTTATATCTTAAACATAATGTCTCCATCTCTTCTCGAGCTTGCCGCTACCATCTATTCAACATTAAAACAGTTAGTTCCTTCCTAACTTTTGACTCAACTAAATTACTCATATCCTCCCTAATCTTTTCATGTCTTTTCTATTCCTCTACTGCTTTCTTTGGCCTTCCACTTGTGGTATGTCCACTTGTGCCTCTAAAATCTATTTTTAATGCTGCGATTCAGGTACTCTTTTGCTTCACCCCCCGGGAATCAATATCATCTGCTCGCCACACTTTGGGTCGGCTTCCGTTTGGTGCACAACTTAAATTTAACTTTCTTTGTTTGATATTCAAATCTCTCTATGGTCTTACTCCCGCCTATCTTTCTTCATCAGTATCATTCTGCACTCCCTCCCGTTCTCTTTGTTCTAATACCCAGTTTCGACTAGTAGTTCTAGCCCCTCTTTGTGCACAATCACGCTTTTGCAAACTTGTACACCTTGCACTGGAATCTTATTCCTCTTTCTTTCCGCACTATCACCTCTTACTTTTTATTTTGCAAGGCATTGAAATAAAATCTGTCCCAATAGGGCTGATTCTGTTCATCCAATGTACAACTGCTCAATTGCACTGTTTTTACAAATTTGTTATGTAAAAGCACTTTAGATTAAGACGCTATATAAATACTAAATAAATACAAATACAAATAAAAAATACAAAATGTTAGGAACATACCATTCCACTATACGGAATCTTCTGCAGAGACTGTACTATGCAAAAAGTCCTACTTTACAACTACAACATTTTAATAACATTCTCCTACATGGAACAGCCAAAGAGCTCCTTCAACAAATAGAACACATCCAAAGTAAATATATTGGAAGTGACAATGACTTAGAAATTTCAGTAACTTTAAAAAACAATAGCAAAAACCTTACAATAACCAGTCTTCTAGTAAACACATACAAAAAAAGAAATGGCAAAGTTTAAAAATACATTTGCTGAAGTACCAAACCAAGTATGTGTATGTTGTCACAGAACATTTTATAAAAACAGCACAGAAATTGTAGATATGACTTACAAAATAGAGGACAACAAGGAATCCCAATGGGTGCAATTAGCTTTATATATTATAACAGAAAATAAATACAAAATACGTGACCCCTCAATACATACTGCAATACAAAGCTTGATAATAACCAAATGCCATCACGTGCTGTCACTAATAACTTGAAATATTCCCACTTCCAAAATCTCTCCAACAGCTTGATTTGTATTAGACCATTATAATCCAAACAGTACACCCATTTCAAGCTGTAAAACGCATGCAATCCAAAACAATCAAATTTCTGAATTATTAAAAGGCATTTGTGACAAAGTAGTATATTTGCCATTAGATCTTAACGAAAATGTAGAAACTCTAGGAGTGCAACGGCCAATAGATCAATCTTTGATTATCCTAGTTAATGATGTACCAACAAAAGACACACAAAATTGCCAACAACTAGTAGACTTAAACAAAGTTAGAAATGCCCTACAATATCTAAAAGAAAACAATGAATACTACAAAGACATAAACATAGAAGAGAAGACCACCCAAATAATTCAGGATTCAACACCAACTGGCCAATTTGAACGTGTAGATCCTATTACTGCAGCCAATATTTTGGACCATTATACGATTCTCCCACTGCACTCCAAAGACACTATAGATGATGCATTAGAAACATATCAAATGCGTCAAGCCAAAGGAGCTCCAATAAGCACGTGGGGGGAAAGTGTGGGAGCACGTTCCTTTCCTCTACTCTTTCCCACAGGAAAAGGAGGAAGATATGATGAAAGATCCACACAAATAACAGAATATCGCTCTTTATGAATGTATTCTGAAGACCCCAGATTCAAACTAAGTGTAGAATACATATTCCACCTCCTGTTAGAAAGTGAATTAGCGACTCTATTTTACAGAGTTGCGCACACATTAAAATATTTTTTTTAACATGTCTGCTACCCAACTGCTTCAAAAGATAAAAGATAAAGATGAAGTTTTGCAGTCAAGTATCACAAATCTCTTGGCAAACATGCATGGTACAAAAGAATACCGGTTCTGACATCATGCTGATGTACCTTGTATGATAAGGAACCTCGGCTCTCCCACATGGTTTGTTAATTTTAAGTTGTGCAGAATATACATGGGATGACTTGCACAACGACTTATGCATAGCAAACCAAAATAAAGAAGGAATATACATAAAAAACACCAGGGGAACTCTGTTCTCTTGACCTTGTAAATGTATCAATATATTTTCACCCCTGCTTTGTTGCCATGATGCACACCATCTGCAATAAAAGTACCCCTCCCCTTGGAGAAGTGGAAAACTTCTTTTGGAGAAAAGAAAATCAATCCAGAGGGGCACTACACATCCACATGCTTTTGTGGATAAAAGATGCTCCTAAATTTGGTCATGACAGTGATGCCACTGTGTTTCAGTTTATTCACAAATACATATCCTGTGACATCCCTTCAAAAACCACATATACCGAGCTACATACACAAATTTTATGCTTCCAAAAAAACTAAGTAAAGAGATTGTTTTTCTATGTAGGCATGTGCGCATTCATATATACATTGTTGGTATAATTCAATTCTGCAATAATTTGCTACTGCGCACTGTTTAGTGAGTAAGAAATAAAATGGTTTTAATTCAATTGCTTACAGTGTTTTCACATATGTACATTTTTATTGAACTTGTGCCAACATCTGCTAGGAGGCACGTGCATGTGTTTTGCCCTTGCTTGGGCTTTGTCAAGGCACTAATACATTGGTTTAGTGCATCAAGTGTGTTTCATGAATAAATTCCATTAGTTTGCATAGTACAAAGACATTTTTCATCAACAATTCATTAACAGTATTTTTTTCGTTGGTCTTTTGCTATTGTAGTTCTTGAATGAACACATTTCTGTGGTCTTGTGGAGTTAGAGGGGAGAAGGGGATCGGGTTAGTCTGAAAACTGTTGTTTTATAGGAAGGATTCACCAACCAGTTAACACTACTGATTGTCAGTTTGTCAGGATGGGGGAATCCTCACCTTAATTCCGGTGAGTGGTTCCCACTGTCCTGGGGTCCTGTTATAGTTGAAGATACTTGCAACGTTATGCAGTCCATCTTCTGGGTTGTGCCACACTTGGTAAAGTCCTGGGTTCTGATTGTGTATATCATTCCCTACAATTGAGAAGTTATTATATGCATTTTTATGTATAAACTTTTTAAAGATTATTTATAAATACATTTTTTAAATTAATAAACCTATGTTTTTGTTTTGAGCCAGCTAATTGGTTTGCTTGATTTCATTTAACTCTCATTGCCCTGGCTGGGTTGGATTTTAGTATGGTCCTGTGTGCTATGCCACACTGTGCATTAGCCGGCTCATGGAGTATCTTTTTTAAGTTTATATCTGGTTGTGTAAAATACATGTGTTTTACAAACTTGTGTGTAGTTTAGTATGCATGATTTTGCAGATTTAGTGCCCATTATTCCAGTTGTCCCGATTTATCTTAAACTGCTCAGTGTATTCTTTTGGCTTAGAACCCAGTTGTTCCGTTCTGTTCTGTGGGTTGCTTTGGAGTCCAAGACTTTTGGCATTTCCATGGGCCATCTGGAAAGTGCGTCCTATTCTCATATACAAGTGAACTTGTGCGTGATTAGCTAAGTAAAGGTCTGTGCTATTAGCCGTAATCATGAGCCATTTGCTGTGTGCTATCCTTGTTATTAATTTTTCTTTTTAATTCCCTCAAAATTCGAAGGTTCTTCTTGTTTTCATTCTTAATTATGTTGTTGTTATATTTGTGCCATTTGGTATATCTGATTCAATTCAAGTTAACAGCCTCAAACCTTACTTAGCATACATTTGTTGTTTCTGTGGTGCACATAATTGTCTGCTAGTTCATGGCTGATTGCGCTATTTGTACTTTCCTTTTCAAATATGTCTGTGCCTCTGTTTACATGGTCTAGGGTGGTATAATATAACCTCATCTTGCTTGGAGTCCTGTGCAAATGTTCTAATTGGCGTTATTTCTTCAATTGTTCTTACCTTACACTGCCGCGGCCTACATAGAAAAACAATCTCTTTACTTAATTTAACAGACCTATAGGTTGATGTTGGTCTCTATGTAGCCATGCAGCCACTGACCTCCACATAGCATGGATTAGTCAGAAATTGAATAAAAACAACTGTTATTCACCAAACCTAAAGCAAACGTTCCAAAAATATAAGGGTGGCAAATACTGCCAACACAGATATAAAAGCAACGATTAATGCTGCACCAAATTCTGCTTTTGTTTCCCTAGACCAGTTTCAGCAAAAGGACAAGTAAACCGTGTGATGTCTTCTGTTAGACACAGTGTGAAAGGCAACTTGCCTAAAAACATCTACAATGTTAAAAGAAAAAAATCTTCAAAGTACATCAATGATTACAATGCAATTATTACCCTCTTGTGGAATTCAAAGATAGATATACAATATATTGCAGACAATTCCACTGCTTTGCAAGATATGTCACAGCCTATCTCACCAAAGCTGAGAAAACAGAACTAAAAGACCTCCGGAATGACATATCATCCGACAAAAAACTGTCACAAGAACTGCACATCTTTGGCATAAAAATGCTTTCCCATAGAGAATGTGGATGCTACAAAGCTGTAGACTGTTTAACAGGCACAGCCTTATATGTCAATTCTGAACACATAGTCTGGCTAAGCCTTGGTCCAGCTGCATCCAGAAAAAGAGTGCTGAAATCCTACCAAGATATAGAAACAAAAGCCAGAAATGATCCCAACAGCCAGGCCATTTAAAGAAAATAATTTATTAGACACATACTATCCAAATAGAAGTACTGCTTTGGAACACATGTGCCTATACCGCATAGCTCAAAATGACTCCTACAAAACAAATGTCAAACCAGATGAAAAAACTGGAAAACATGTTGTCTCAGCTTAAGCCTCGTCAAATGCACAAAACCCAGCCTAATTAATCCTATAAAATTATCTTTAAAAATCCTCAAGATAGGGAAGTTTATTACATGGCCCTACTGCAACATTCTAAAACATGGAGAAATGCAGAACAATTATTAGGTAACCATGACTCATTTGATGCTGCATTCAATGCAAATGAAAGCAGCAAAACAAATGTCAATTTCAAGCAATACAAAAAAAGTTGAACAATGAACGCCAACAAGAGGAAGAAGTTCAAGCACAACTAGTTGAAGACACTCCTTAGGGTAGTCAACCTTCTCTTACAGGAAGCCAAGAACCACTTGGAGAGCCACTCATTCTAAATTAAGCAGAAATAGCAATCACCGAAGTAGAAAATCCCATTTATCAAGCTGTCATTATGTAGCTGTCAAAATTATAAACCTCTTCTCCTCTATGTAAGTGGTGAAGCTGGTTCTGGAAAAAACATTCTTAATTAATCATCAGCAAATTCCTCCAAAACTTAACAAACAACAACCTTTCAGCTGTTGTAACAGCCACCACTGCTTTAGCTGCCTACAACATAGGAGGTGTTACTTTGCACCAACTAATGCTCCTTCCAGTAGAACACCAAAACAAATTATAATACTACAAACTATCAGGAGAAGCTTCTATGGAGGTATGCAGAATTCTGAAACAAATGAAAATGCTCCTAATAGATGAGGTAAGTAGGGTTTCCAACCTAATGCTGGCTTTAATTCACCTCAGATTGCAAGAAGTTCTAAAAACTGACTTCGGACAACTCTTTGGAGGAAAACACGTTATTGTTTTTGAACATCACCTACAGTTAACAACAGTGAAAGGACACAAACAGTGCCGCAACACACTTGGCAACATAGGAAATGTAAATCTCTGACAACATTTCCAACATAGAGAACTAACTCAAAACGTGCGTCAGTCTGAAGACCTCACCTATGCTAACATTTTGAAAAACATTAGAGCTGGTGCTCTTTCTAAAGATGCACAATCCATCTCAAATAGTAGACTCATCCATGTGCTATATGGGCATAATACACATCTGCTCCTATTGTGATGGAACAATTAGCTCACAAAATGTAAAATGCATGTCCTTAATGCCAACCCTAGCAAGCTGTAGTCAATTTAACGAGACAATATTAAAAAAAGAAATGCAACCAATATTGCATATTTGCTCCACAGATAAACTGGAAGTGCACGGCATGACACTCTCTATGTGTCAAAAAGCAACAGCACTACTAAATAGCATAGAAAAATGTATCTCCAAAACAGCTTTATTGGAGAAAATGTTAATGTTGTGTTTAAACTGCACAGTAATTCTGAAACATACCCTTGATATAGAGCAAGGTTTAGTCAATGGAGCAATTGATATAGTTGTTGGGATCCAGACGTATCCATATGACAATAACATTCAGTTTGTCAAGATCCACTTTGACAAACTTTCAGAAGTTAAAAGGATAGGATGCTCAACAACACAGTTGCTTCTTTTCACGGACATGTATGTATGCAGAGAACAATTCTCTCTGTCTCTTGCATAGGCAGTCACTATTCACAAATTGCAAGGTCTAACCCTTGGTCAGGCATTGATTGACAGTGGCAGCACAGTCTTTAAAGAAGGTATGAGTTATGTAGCACTTTCACGTCTATGTACACTTGAAGGACTATTTCTAGTCCATTTTGATGCAAAGTCAATGCTGACATTCCTTGCTTCCTAGAGTACAACAGACTATGTGCACTCTACACAACCCATGCAGATTTGTACCCTGTTCCTCAAAAATGTCACATTTAATAAAGAAAATAACTGCAAACAGAACTAATAATAGATCTCCAAACAATACTACCAAAGAAACTAAAAACAACTGCTACTCCATCAAGCAGTACAACCACAAAACTATCTTGTGCAAACACAACTGTACATCCATCACAGATGAAAAGAGAAATATTTCTTCTAAAAAAAACAAGTGGAGGTCCAACAAATGACACAGAGACAGAACTCTCTGTTGCATTTACATTTTCCAACACAACCAGTGTAAATTGCTATGCAAATGTAGCAACCACTCTTATGTTCCAATTGCCAACAATTGTTCAAAACATTTACTTGAATCGCTCAGACCAGTTGTGTTTACAAATACTCGTCAATCATAGAAATGCCACAAATAATCCTTACAACACTTACAGTGTCTCAGGAATAAGTTAAGAATTGGACTACTGTGCAGGAATGGTAAAATTCACCATAAACACACAGGAAGATCCACAAGAATGTCTAATGTACTTACTGCAAGTACTGAAAACCAAAAACATACCTATAAATGAAATCTTACAGATTTCATACACGTGGAAACATACATGTAGTCTCACCAACCGTGTTTCACAAGAGCACAACCCTAATGAACAATGTGTATATGTATCTATACCAAATTGTAAATCCATTCCATTTCACCAGCTGGTGCAAAATACAAATCATGCCATATTGTGCAGTTTTTACAATTCAGACAATTGTTCAACCTTGCTCATAAACTCATATAGCCAATATTTGATACTAATGCTTTTAAGGTATGTCGCAGATGGTACCAAAAACAACTACAAGCTTATTGGCTTCACACACGGGCAAGTATCTCTTGGCAAGAAAACCATCACAACAGTAGGCATAATCTACCACACTGTTGCCACAACCACTGCAAGTCACTATACTGCATACATTCAAAAAGATGTGGTTGGTTTCAATGCAACAACACTTCTGTTACTCTAAAACAGAGATTACCAGCAAATCTAACAAATGCCTACTTAATATTCCTTGAACCTAAATTTAGTCATTTACCTGTATAACTATCAACAATTAGAATATGCCAACTGGTACCTAACTGCATCCATAATACTGCAATGGTAAATTTGAACAGAAAAATAGTTAGAATATGGCAATAAGTATCTAACTGCTTCAAAAAATACCCTTTAGAACTATGCAATTATCAACAGTTAGAATATGCTAACTGGTATCTAACTACATCTATAGTACTGCATTGCTGCTTTTGAAATGCAAAACAATTTCAATATGCCAACAGGTATCTAAGTATTTCAAAAATACCTTTAAATAAAGTTCAACAGTACTTTTGAAAAGCAAAACAGAATACACCAACAGGTATCTAACTACTTCAAAAATACCCTTCATTACACTTTATTGCAAATACACTATCACAATTCTTCCTAATCCAACACTGCTTTTAACAACAAATACACTTATTTGTACACTTTAAACATTCCCTTAAGTACTGCACACTTCAAACAAACATACTGTGAAAGTTAAACTCACAAAAATATAGTCGTTTTTAAAAAAAATTCTGAATAGATTTTTTCCCCAATGACCCAATGATTATGCAAACAGAAAAAACAACTGTGTAGAAAACACGGTAATGTTGTTTCAAAAATAGCACTTAGATTGTACTGATTATGAGGGCTTAAAATGTTTAGTCACTGACCTGTAGAACTATCAACAGTTAGAATGCACCAACTGGTATCTAACTGTTTCAAAAATACCCTTCTGAATTATAAAAAAGATCAACAGTTAGAATACACCAACTGGGATGTAACTGCATCCATAATTCTGCAATGCTACTTTTGAATAGCAAAATAGTTAGAATACGCCAACAGGTATCTAACTGTGTCAAAACATACCCTCCAGAACTATAAAACTATCAACAGTTAAAATACGCCAACTAGTGTCTAACTACATCTAAAATAATGCAATGCTGCTTTCGAAATGCAAAACTGTTTCAATTTGCCAACAGGTATATAAGTTCTTCAGAAATACCTTTAAAAAAAGAGTACAACAGTACTTTTGAAAAGCAAAATATTTAGAATATACAAACAGGTATCTAACTACTTCAAAAATACCCTTCATTACACTTCATTGCAAGTCACATGATTCTTTCTATTACAACACTGCTTGTAACAACAAATACACTTATTTGTGCACTTTAAACATTCTCTTAAGTACTGCACACTTCAAACAAACATACTGTGAAACTTAAACTCACATAAATGTACTAGGGTTTGTTTAATCCTGTATGGATTTCTTTCCCAATGACCCAATGATTATGCAAACAGAACACACAGTAATGGTGTTTCAAACATAGTACTAAGAATGTATTGATTATGAGGGTCTAAAAAATATATGAATATGTGAGATTGTATGCAATGAAACATTGTAAACTATCCTGCCTAACATATTATACTGTGTTTTTTACACAGAGAAAGAGGCAAAGATTTCTCCTTCATTACCATGTACAACAAACTCACCCGATACCCCCAATGGTACAGCAATCATAGGTAGTATTTGCACTTCAATTATATTATGTCACCATGTTACAAATACTGTATACAGCCCCTACAGTATCTATAATGACTATACATATCATTATAATGGTTGTATCCAGTGGACAGATTCAATTTCTATACACATATTATTATAAAGCTTGTTGCCATATTCTTGGGCACAGACGGCCATGCACCCAAGAATCTAGCCACTGGCCACAACAACCACAGCATAATATGGCCATGCCCCCAAGAATCTGGCCACTGGCCACAACCACCACACACAACTCGACCTGAACCTGCCAATTCAAATGACGTCTGCAGACATCTGAATGGACTGCCAACCCTATTTTTTACCTATGAAAACATCCCCATAACATCGATATTCCACTCTTCTACCCTGGCCAACTCTTTTTCAGTCACCAAAGAACCCCAAATGTGTTTCTCAAGATGTCCTCCCAAAACTCTATCCGCAGATTACCTTGGTGTCTGAGGACTATTGTGCCACCTGTACACTCTTTTTTCACCTATTCAAAATGTTCCAGATCCCCTTTTTTCCACTCTTCCACCCTTCTCAGCCCCTCTATCCAACACTAAATGACCCAAAATGTGTTTTCTAGACTTATTCCCCACTGATCCGTCCGCGGTCAGTTGTTGCTGTCCGCGGATCCAACATGGCGGGCATTTCAGAAAATATGACGCACCTCACGCTTTTCACTTTTCTATCGGTGAGTGCGTCTGGTGTCCATGGAAATCACCATGCCCCCTGGGCCAATCGGGGCCCCTTCCACGGAGCTTACAGGGAAGTGGGTCCACGGACCAAACCCAGATATCACTAATTATTTTTTACGTACTTTTGAGCCATTTTAAAAATAAATACTGGAAGGATTTACACCAAATTTATAAAAGCGTGCATTCTGGACCAAGCTGCCACACCTGCTGCACATTTGGTGAAAATCAGTCCAGTGGTTTGGGCTGTAGATGTGAGCAAAATTCTATTTTGATTGCGTCAATGGACTAGAACTTTTAGGACACCTTATAACTTTGCCCCCCCCCTTTGATGATATCTCACGATGCTTTGCGGGACCGATCTGACCAGGCCATATACTTGTATCTCAAAGTTTATTGACGATTTGTCCAGGGGGGGCAAAGTTATAAGCTGCCCAAAAAGTACTCTTCCTATGGGTGGAGCTACCTTAGGCCCTCTTTTATATATATATATATATATATATATATATATATATATATATATATATATATATATATATATATATATATCACATTTGTGATGCCATCTTTGATGTCCTGGGTGTTAGTCTTAGCAATGCACTGTGGTTGCACGAGTAATGGTTTCTTAGCTTACCATAACTGGCGAATTTCAGGGGGTTTTCGGTTTTACTTGGAACCATAATGTCCATTTAACAACATTTTTTTACTTAATTTCATAGGTTTTTATTAGTGCAACTTTACCATAACGTCCCTTTAACAAGGTTTTTTCATTGAATTTCATAGGTTTCTATTACTGCAACTTAACCATAACGTCCCTTTAACAAAGTTTTTTCATTGAATATATATATATATATGTATATATCCCATATGTATTTTTTATACAGTTTTGCTATTGCCAACCCTGTAAAATATATATATATATATATATATATTCAGTGAAAAAACTTTGTTAAAGGGACGTTATGGTTAAGTTGCGCTAATAAAAAACCTATGAAATTCAGTGAAAAAACGTTAAAGGGACGTTATGGTTCCAAGTAAAACCGAAAAACCCTTGAAATTTGCAAGTTATGGTAAGCTAAGCAACCATAACTCGCGCCACCATTGTGCACTGCTAAGCCTAACACCCAGGACATCAAAGATGACATCACAAATGTCATTGATGACATCACTGATGAGATCACATGTCTGGCTCCCCCTTTTTTCTTTACTGACATATATAGGCCACATGTTTTTCTTCAGTAACAGTTAGGAACTAAGAATTGTAAACGTACTATATTTGTAGACTTATCCTTCAAGTATGTTCTTACAATAATTCCCTTATGGTCCAGTTATATCATATGAAACATATACATAGGGGAAGATACAACCTTGAAAGACAGCAATCCTTTTAGTACATTAAAATAATCAGTAGAGTTATTAGTACTTTCTGTTAGTTCTGATGTTTTTGTCTTCCTGTACTTTCCCTGTATATACTCCTATTTTTTTATGTTGTACTCACACTATTTACCTTAGGGTCCAAGCACATCATGTGATATATGAACATAGGGTAAGTAACAGCTTAGAAACAGAGCAATCATTTCTGTGCATAAAGGTAATCAGTTAGGTTATGAACACTTTCTGCTACTACTGCTGTTTTTTTTTACTTCTATTTCCTTGTATATATTCATATTTGTATGTGGTGTCTCTTTGTGTTTTGTCTATAATAATGCATTTATGTAGTAAGTGGGTTTTATTACCTACTTATCACATGTTTCACAGTACGTAAAACTCTACTAAGAAAACAGTTATCATTTCACTATTCAACATGGCAAGCTTATGAATATTGCACCTCCATCATGTATGCTGCACACAATGACTATGTTTCTACATGAGTACCTTAGTATACTGGATTGAACTTAATAATAAAATGCTATTTATATCAATGCATAGCTTAATGCACTAATTAGCACTTGATATTTATTCCAAAAATCCTTTACACTTTTTTTATTAACATTACACTAAGAATCCCTTGTACAGACTTTTCATGGAAGTTAAATGCACATGTGATGTCATCGGTGATGTCATCAATGACATTTGTGATGTCATCTTTGATGTCCTGGGTGTTAGGCTTAGCAGTGCACGATGGTGGCGCGAGTTATGGTTGCTTAGCTTACCATAACTTGCGAATTTCAAGTGTTTTTCGGTTTTACTTGGAACCATAACGTCCCTTTAAAAACGTTTTTTCACTGAATTTCATAGGTTTTTAGTAGCGCAACTTAACCATAACGTTCCTTTAACAAAGTTTTTTCATTGAATTTCATAGTTTTTTTATTAGTGCAACTTAACCATAATGTCCCTTTAACACATTTTTTTTTCACTGAATTTCATGGGTTTTTATTAGTGCAACGTAACCATAACGTCCTCTTCAATGGATGAAGAGCACTAGCATCCTAGGTTCTCAAAGTGGGAACCCGGGTGGTAAAAAAAAGATTTTTCTTCCCAAACCAGAACGCCTGCGGCGTCCCGGTGTAGGAAGATAAATCTTTTACCAAGATGGACACCATGGGAAGGGAAGGCGGGGTGTATAAAGAGAACACAACAGGGCATCGGCGGGGGGGACCAGGAGAGAGACACGGGGCATGAGCGGGGGGCAGGGCGGAACAGGGGAGACACGGGGCATGAGCGGGGGGTGGGGGAACAGGGGAGAGACACAGGGCATGAGCGGGGGGGTGGGGGGGAACAGGCAAGAGACACGGGGCATGAGCGAGGGGTGGGGGGAACAGGGGAGAGACACGGGCCATGGCCAGGGGTGGGGGGAACATGGGAGAGACACGGGGCATGACCAGGGGGTGGAGGGAATAGGAGGGAGACACAGGGCATGAGCGGGGGTGGGGGCAACAGGAGAGAGACACAGTGCATGAGCGGAGGGTGGGGGGCAACACGAAGTAGACACGGGGCATGAGTGGGGGGTGGAGGGTATAGGAGGGAGACATGGGGCATGAGCGAGGGGTGGGGAGTAACACGAGGGAGAGACGGGGCATGAGCAGGGGGTGGGGGGAACACGAGGGAGACATGGGGCATGTGCGGGGGTGGGGGTACAGGACAGAGACACAGGGCATGAGCGGGGGGTGGGGACAACAGGAGGGAGACACGGCATGAGCGGGGGGCGGGGGCAACACGAGGGAGACACGGGGCATGAGCGGGGGTTGGGGGGTATGAGCGGGGGGTGGGGGCAACATGAGGGAGACACAGGGGGCATGAGCAGGGGTATAGGAGGGAGACACGGGGCATGAGCAGGGGATGCGGGGTAACACGAGGGAGACACAGGGCATGAGTGTGGGGTGGGGGGTAACACGAGAGAGACACGGGGCATGAGCGGGGGGTGGGGGGAACAGGGCAGACACGGGGCATGAGCGGGGGGTGGGGGTACAGGACGGAGACACGGGGCATGAGCGGGGGTGGGGGAACAAGAGAGAGACACGGGGCATGAGCAGGGGTGGGGGAACAGGAGGGAGACACAGGGCATGAGCGGGGGGTGGGGGCAACACAAAGGAGACACGAGGCATGAGCGGGGGTTGGGGGGTACAGGAGGGAGACACGGCGCATGAGTGGGCGTGGGGGGTAACACGAGGCAGACACGGGGCTTGAACGGGGGTGGGGGAACATGAGGGAGACACGGGGCATGAGCGGGGAGTGGGGGGTACACGAGGTAGACATGGGGCATGAGCGGGGAGTGGGGGGAACACAAGGGAGACATGGGGCATGAGCGGGGGTGGGGGGGTAACACGAGGGAGACACGGGGCATGAGCGGGGGTGGGGGGAACAGGAGGGAGACACGGGACATGAGCGGGGGGTGGGGGGTAACACAAGGGAGACACAGGGCATGAGCGGGGGGTGGGGGGTAACACGAGGGAGACACAGGGCATGAGCGGGGGGTGGGGGGAACAGGGCAGACACGGGGCATGAGTGGGTGGTGGGGGGAACACGAGGGAGATACGGGGCATGAGCGGATGAGCGGGGGGTGGGGGGCCACATGAGAGAGACACGGGGCATGAGCGGGGGTGGGGGGGTACATGAGGTAGACACGGGGCATGAGCGGGGTGTGGGGGGGAACAGGGGAAACACGGGGCATGAGCGGAGGGCGGGGGGTAAAGGGAGGGAGACACGGGGCATGAGCAGGGGTGGGGGGAACAGGGCACACATGGGGCATGAGCGGGGGGTGGGGGGAACAGGTGAGACACGGGGCATGAGCGGGGGGTGGGGCGAAAAGGAGGGAGACACGGGGCATGAGCAGGGGTGGGGGAACAGGGGAGACACGGGGCATGAGCGGGGGGTGGGGGGAATGGGAGGGAGACACGGGGCATGAGCGGGGGGTGGGGGTGAACAGGGGAGACACGGGGCATGAGTGGGGGATGGGGGGAACGGGAGGGAGACACGGAGAATGAGCTGCGGGTGGGGGGAATGGGAGAGAGACACGGGGCATGAGCGGGGAGTGGGGGGAACGGGAGAGCGACACGGGCCATGAGCGGGGGGTGGGGGGTGAACGGGAGAGAGACACGGGCCATGAGCAGGGGGGTTGGGGGGAACGGGAGAGAGACAAGGGGCTTGAGCGGGGAGTCAGGGGAGCAGGAGGGAGACACAGGGCATGAGCGGGGAGTGGGGGGAACGGGAGGAAGACACAGAGCTTACTATGCAGCGTTCTGATGCAAACGATAAACAAAGATGGCGGGCGTCTCTCACAATACGACGCACTGCACGCTTCACCGCAGCCAATAGGAAAGCACGTCAGATGTCCGCGGACATCACGCAAGCCGCTTGCCCAATCCCCGTCCTGTCCGCGGAGCGAACTGGGAAGTGTGTCTGCAAAGCGGACACAGATATCACTAATTTTGTTCACTTACATTTTTGTCATTTTTTAAAAAACTACTGGACGGATTTACACCAAATAAAAAAGGCACGCTTTCAGGACCAAGCCGCCGCTCCCACCGCAAATTTGGTGTAAATCCGTCCAGCCATTTGGGCTGTAGGCGTGAGCAAAGTTTTTTCCCATTATGTCTATAACTTTGCCCCCCCCCCCCGGACCAAACCTCACCTTTGCAATACAATTCAGACCGGACCATATACTTTTCTTGCAAAGTTTGGTGGGGATTCATCCAGGGGGAGCGAAGTTATAAGCCGCCCAAAAAGTGCTCTTCCTATGGAAACAGCAACTTAACCATAACTACATGACCACTATCGTGGCCATGTACTATATATATATATATATATATATATATATATATAACAGGGTTGGCAATAGCAAAACTATAAAAAATATAGACCCGGCTGAATCATTTGTAAAGTTTTGTGCGTTTTGTCAAGGGAGACAAGGTTATAAAGGGAGTCCCAACATTTTAGAAATCTGGATTTATTTGAATTAATGGATTTTCCCCAAATTTATGCGAGGAGAGACAGTCTAGTCCGAAGTCTCATCCAGAGAGGGTGCTTTTGCAAATTTGGTGTTAATCTATCCAGTGTATTCTTTTTAAAAGTGCCAAGATGCAGGTACAAAAAAAGTTGTGATATAACTTTGGCATCTGAGGCATAGCATACGGCTATGGCTGGGGACTAGATTGTCCAGAGCAAGGCCAAAGGATGGTGGTGGGCAAGGGTCATGGTTATCAGGGACCAGCAATGGTTTAAAGTGGTCACTGGGCCTGCCCGTGGCAAGCTCCAGTGTCTATTCTGAGATCCTTTGAAGGACCTGCTGTAACTGTGTATTGAGAAGCCACCCTCAACACAGGGCGTTCCTTCCCTCCCCACTCAAGGTGTTACACAGCAAACTGTTTAACAGATTCTTTTATTCAGCCCTACTTCAGACACATATCTTGCACCTTTGACTCCCCCCCCCCCAAGAGCTAACAATCAGACAAGAACCAGGCCAGTGTACAGGAAATATATTTGTATTTATTTAAATTAAAACTAATAGCAATTTGCACAAAATTTTCAAACACCACTTTATCCGTGGCACACACAATAAACTTCTGTATACATAAATAAATCACTAAAGTGATTTGAAAAGAACAAAAATCACAATTCTTTACTTTCCACAAATGTCACTGCAATATATCATTAGTGCTGGTCTGTGTATCTGTGTACACATTTATAGATGTAGTGCTGCACAATTTTGATTTTCCTGTGGGCTTAAAAGGTTAGCAGTAGGATTTCAAGATTGGTACAAACATATGGCAATTATGATGTCACTTACACTTTTGGTTTAAAATAAACACAGGGTGATTTAGCGGTTTATTTTTCAGACTCCCCTGCACGCCCCTTCTTTGGTCTGTGTTGGGGTAGCCAGGCAGAAAAGTTGGAATGATTTGGGGAATTTTGAATTTCAGACCACCCTCCACTGAAAGGCCTGTGTTAGGGGAAAGTTGGACAAAAAGTTTGGACTGATTTAAGAACAAAGTCACCCCTATTCCTTAAAGAAGTCAAGGTTAACAGGACAAAAAGGATTACCCAATTAAATTATAGGCTATATATTTTGCAGCGCACTCTAGGAAGTGAGCTTTGTTAATTTTGAATTTTAACAAAAATCACCCTGTAGTGTTCCACCAAATGGGGAATTAAATGAGTCTTTTTTGTTAAATAGGGAAAGGATCTACACAGTTTTGCCCTCCCACACCCTATAAAGGGAAAGGATTTAAGGCAAGTAGTCTACCCCATCTTTTGGTTTCTCACGGCTCAGTTCTACTTGCATGGAAAGTTCAGGACAGGCAAATGCATGTCAGGACCCTCTGGAAAGATAGGGTAGGGGTCTGGTCACACTACTCTCAAGGATGGCCTTCCGCTCTCCACCATAGGACCCAGTCAGCATTTAGGCCTTCTTAGCCTGAGCTCCTCCCAGATGCACTCTCAACAATCTCCTCTGGTGTTTTCTTGCAACTGTCAGTTGTAGGTTGCAGCAGCACTCTTTTGATGGTTTTGATGGTAAATTTCAGCAGCTCTGTGTCTTCCTCCTAACACAGTGCCCGCCTATATAGCAGCAATGACCCCACCAATTCTACAATTTTGGGGGAGTACACTGCAAGAGGTCACACAAATTGGATTGGACATTTACCCTTCCTTCTCCTCCAAAATCCAGCCTCCCAGTTAGGATTGGATTAGGCATCTGGAGAGGACATATGGCAGTTTCATTTATAAGCCCCATTTGTTCTCATGTCACATTTGTGCAGAAATGTAGTTCAGTGGCAAAACTTCATAATTTTACTAGCAACTGTCATAACATGTATATTTTTTTCTTTTCAGTTAATCATGGGGAATTAAATAAGATGGCAGCCAGGTCTGCATTATTTTGCACGGCCATGTGGCAATTCTCTGCCATTTCCAAAAATGACATAACAGTTATGAATATTTAATTTATTTCCCATATTCCCAATTTTACCCTACACCTCTGCAAAAACTCTCACATTTAGAAAATGTTCAGGTCAGCCAAAAATACATCTTAGATGGCCATTACAGTGCCCTGACTCACAAGTGGATGAATTCTATATCTCCAAAATTGCCTGTAAATTACTATTACATGGTACATAAATGAAGAGAATCAGCCTTGTGGTTGCTGGGAAAAAGGCTTAAATGATAATAGTGTTTTTAATTAATAGTAAATCTTCATGTGGGACAGATGGCAACTCTCCTGCCTTCAGGACATATTGTCTCACTGGGCTCGCATGTAGCCAGAGTTTTTTCTTTATCAGTCTCTTTGAAGTGGGTTACCTGTCTGAAGTTAGAGTTTCAGGCTCCCTTAATTGATTTATCTTCACAGCTCCCCTTTTCACTCATACTGTCTACATTGTGGTCATGCATCAGCCAGGTGTAATGGTCCTGCACAGACAGCCAGTCTAAAGAACACTTCACTTTCCACAGCTTCCAGAGCAAGCCACATGTTTTGCAGTTGTAAACACTATGATGCCAGCCTTCCAGTGTTGAAGTTCCTTGTGACATGTGTCCAACAGCCAACAAAAGGGTTTGCCTATGACCTATTGAACGTTTCCCATGAAAAACAAAGTGGCTTTTCAAACGTCACTGGTATTTTGTATGCAAATCATAATGTACATTGCTTTTTGTCAACACACACCACATCTTTTTTCCTGACTTTTTGCCTGTTAGAAGTGGTACAATTTTCACATTTAAACTGCAAATACCGATGCCAAGCCGTTTTTGTGTCAGTATAGAAACATCTTGCTTTTCATGATTTTTATTCTTGCTCTGTGAATTAAAATTCTGCTTTTACTTGGGTAATGAGAGGTAGGTCTTTTTCACATGGCCGTTCAGTTTTCATTTGCAATCACACATGCAAAGCCGTTTCTTTGTCAGTATTGAAAAATCCTGCTTTTCATGTGAAGGGGCCTTTGGTTTGGGGCCTCAGAATGCACCCCACGCTGCAACATGGCTGAATCCCATACCTCAAAGATTGTGGCCACTGGCTATGATTGCAAGCCATGGACAGTGACTCAGGGTCCCATTATGGGTTATAGTGGCCACTGTGCCAGGCCTCAGGCCAGGCCCAATGTCTACCATATTTTCTTCACAGAGCCGGCCACATGGCTTGTGCCACATCTCATGGCCACAAGCAGTGGACTGTGACCCATGCTCACAATATGATATAGTAGACACTGCACCAGGTTGTAGGCCAGCTCAAAGGCTATTGTGGGTGGCTTGGTGGAGCCTGGGGCATGGCCGAACCTCATGCCTCTGGGCAATTCAGCCATTACATTCATCCTCAACATTCACTTCTTCAAATGATAGACATCAATGCGTGCTGCAAATAATATGTTGGTAAAAGATATATTATAGTTCTTTGACATATTATTATTATTATTAGCATAGTTATTGACAGTCATATGGGGAGGAAGAACAAGGTTAGGGAGCAGAGAAAAGGGAGTGAAGTTCTAATGACAAGGGTTGGAGAGCAATTGTCAGCAATGGATTTAAAAATAACAAGGGGAGAAAACAGTGGGGATCAGATCACACAGTCTTAGATATGGTGGGGAATTGACAGTGTATGGATCCAGATGTTAGGGGAGTCAATCCTTGAACAGGAGGGTCTTGAGCTCCTTCCTGAACTATAAAAGCAAATGGGTGGATGTCGATGGAGAGGATGTTTCAGAGTCTTCAGGCATAGACAGAAGTCTGTCTTCTATTTTCTTCCTTTCTGCCCAGCACAGGCAGAGTTCTAGTCTGCACATGCCCTTACTTCTGGTGGATCATAGGCCTCCGGAGATGCTGAGTTCTCAGTGAGTTAGTTTGGGGACTTTAAGGTGACAGTCTTGTAGATGATGCAGCAGGATTTTGAGATGAGACAGGCTTGCAGCAAGAGCCAATGCAGTTTGATGAGGGTTGGAGTGATGTAGTCGAATTTACAGAGTCCTATGATGAGTCATGCTGCAGAATTCCGGTCACATCTCAGGGGAGACAGGGAAGTCACAGGAAGGCTTTCCAAAAGGGCACTGCCACCATCCAGGTGAGTGATGACTAAGTCTTGAACAGCAGATCTGAAGTTGATTCCGGATTAAAGGGTTGATTTTCCTCAGGGGAGAAAGTTTGTACCAAGCTGTTTGTGTCTTCATTGCTATGTGCTGTTTGAAGAAGAGGTGTCTGTTGATGTTGCACCCAAGGGACTTGGCACAAGTGGCCAGCTGGGGTGCAGAGAGACAGGTCTGGCTATCCAGGTGTTCAGTGTTGCAGGTTGGCAGTAGCAATTCAGTCTTGGAGTGGTTGAGTTTCAGGTAGGCACTAGACACCCATGACTGGATCAATGAGATGCGTGCCTTGAGCCTGTGTATGTCTTTGATGGAGGATATCTTGAGATAAAGCTGTGTGTCATCAGCTTATTGGTCGATGTTGATGTTGTGTGGAGTAAGGAGGGGTTCGAGTGGTTCCATATAAAGATTGAAGATCACAGGGGAGAGGATAGATCCTTAAGTGACTCCACAGAAGATGGGTAAACTTGGTGATCTGGAAGAATCCCTTTGTACAAATTGGTGGTGATTCGCAAGGTACAGTTTGAGCCAGCTGAGGATCATCTCACTGATCCCCATGCCGCAATGTAGATTGTTGAGGAGATTGTGGGCGTCTATTGTATCAAATGATGATGAGAGGCCTAAGGAGAACCAGGAGACAAGGATGGTCATCATCGAGGATTCTAAGGGCATCATCAATCACCTTGATGGTAGTCGTTTCTGTGCTGCATCTGGTACTGATGCCAGATTTGTAGGACTGACAGAGGTTGTTGGCTTCAATGTGTTGGAGAAGTGGTGTGGCTACTGCTTTCTTAACTAAGAAGGGAAAATGGGTAATGGGGCAGTAGTTGCTGAGGTAATCCGGGTTCAGTGTGGGGTCTTACAAAGAGGACAGATTTGTTTGGTATTGGGGGTCGAGGGGAAGGAGCCTTGAGTTGGGGAACTGTTGATAATTGTCAGGTAAGGGAGGAGTACTTCAGTCGGAAGTGTCTTGAGTACAGAGGCAGGAAGATTGTCCCCATACAATGAGGCCTTAAGGGATGCTAGAATGGCAGTGAGGTCTTCCATAGTGAGCGTCTTGACAGTTGTCCTGGTAGTTGTGCTTTTGCGAGATGGGCTGTGTAGTGTACTTTAGGTTGTAGCATTAGTGTCTATGTGTTGGTGAATCATGTTGATCTTATTAAAGAAAAAAGAGTTGATGGCAGTAGATTTCCCTATGGAGTGCAGTACGGGTTGGTCTGGCAGAGGGTTGATGCACTGCTTGAAGGCTTTGAAGGGGACTCTGCTTTAAATTTTGACCATGGCTATGGTGTTCTGGTAGTAGATGGCCTTGGTAGTGCTGATCAGTCATCTGCATGTATCACAGAGTTCCTTGAACAGCACATGGTTGAATGTGCTGCAGGAATTTGGACAAGTCTTCTCTTGTTTTCTGATAGTTCTTTATGTGGTTGAGTTCTTAAGTGTACCCGGGTTTGTAAGGTTTAGGCTTGAATGTGAATTGTTTTACTGGGGCATGTCAGTTGATGTTGGTTGTGAGTGTGGTGTTGAGTTCTGGGAGGAGTGACTCGCAGTCCTGGTTCATCAGAGGTAAAGCTTGAATGTGAATTGTTTTACTGGGGCATGTCAGTTGATGTTGGTTGTGAGTGTGGTGTTGAGTTCTGGGAGGAGTGACTCGCAGTCCTGGTTCATCAGAGGTAAATCACTCCTTGTGAAGTGGAGTTTGGTGAAGTGTTCCGTGAGAGCCTCCACTGGAAGCTCTTCAATGAACTGAAGGTTTGTTTGCAGGGATTGCGATGGGTTTGCTTGACTGGTGTGGTGTGATTAATGTCAATGGGGATTGCCATATGGTCTGACCAGTCGAACGGCATTAGAGAGCTGTGATGGAGGGTAGGCAGGGAGGTGATGATGAGGTCGAGGATATTACATTTCCTGTGAGTTGGGTCGTTTGTGTGCTGCGTGAGGTTCAGTGTGTTGAGTAAGCAGTGGCGATCTTCTTTCATTGGCTTGGTTGCTGTGTTGCTAGGGATGGTGAGATCTCCAAGGAAGATGTTGTTGGCATGTGTGAGAGACATGGTAGTGAAAAATTCAGTGAAGTCGTTGATCAAGGAGGTGTTGGGATTGGGTCATCTGTAGAAGAGGTGAAAAGTGACTGTGTCCATTTGGGGAGAGCGGCAAGTAGCAGGAAGGTTTATGAAACAGCCAATGGTGGCAACATCCAGTTGGATGAGTGGTCATGATGCCTTGTGAATGATGGCGACGCCTCCACCAATCTTGTTTGTACAGTCTCGTAGAATCATGGAGCGGTTGGCAATGAGAGCATCTAAGATGTGGACGCAGTTATATGTAATACAGGTCTCATTAATGAAGATGGCATCGAAGTCATGTATGGTGATGACGTTGGCGATGTCTGCTGCATGGTTGTTTGGTCAGTGACATTGGTGAGCATCAGTTTTCTTGTAGTTGTGGATGATGGAGTGCTGTTGGTGTCTATGGTGACGTGAGTGAGATTGCTGGTGAAAGGTATGATTGGCGTTGATTGATGATGGCAGGGATGGGCTGTTGGGCAAGATGGGTGAAGCGCACATTTGAAGGAGTTTACCTGATGTTAGAGGAGCAGGAGTTCTGGTTCTGGGTCCTTCTGGTCCAAACAGGGCCAAACAGGAATTGGCCTTTTCTTCCTTCTTTGTTGATTTTTTCCAATTTATACTTATATTTTAATTTCTTATCTAAGCTCTGTGTTTTAACTTGAGTTTGGTGACTTATGGTTTGAATTTGTGCTTATTGTTTATTATTTTTCATTTTCCTTTTCCACTTGATTAATTTGAATTACTTTGGTTACCATTTATTTTCATGTATGTCTACCGATTCTCTAAACTTGCTCTCTTTAAACCTTGGAGACTGCTATCCGATCAGTTTAATGTGAGCAGTTTTGAACATTTCTACTCATGCTTCTAACTAGCAAACTATGTAACCTATTGGATTTTCCTTGATAAAGGCCAGCGTGTGAAACTTATGGCCATATAGTTGGCATTCTTTTGACACATTTGTCGGAAAATGAGGCACAATTAGACAGAAGTGTCAGCATAAGTCACCTTTTTACTAACACACCACATGTCATTAAGTAACATTGATTTAATGTGTTCATACAAAAAGGATGGATAGAAAATACTGTGAAATGGTCTTACTTCAAGTCTGTGAGATGGGCTCAGAACAAGGGACTCCGTGTTCATACTTTATAGTAAGGCCATCGGTTGTGGGCCTTACCTTGGCTCCAAAATAGAGCAAAATAGGAACTTTGTTTGTCAAGATTCCAATTGATTTAGTGGTGCAGCCTGGCACAATCTATCAACCACCCTGCAGTCCAACTATCTATATATATTTATATATCAGAGATCCGAAGGAAGGCGAACAGCTCAGGAAATCTAAGGGTTAAATCAAGCAACCTGTTTGTATGAAGCTAAGCAGGACTATCTCGCTCTCCTACTCATTACAGGTCGAGGAAGGGCCTTGTTATCTATTCCTGTTGTTTCGTTGTGCTTCACTCGCAGCTAATTATTCACTCTGTGGGTGATTACATGTGTACAGTGCTGGCGCACGCGCGCATCCACGGCCCTTGAACGTCAGATCCAGCTGTGGATGCCCGTAGAAAAACTTGGCCGGCAGCAAAGCCCTGCTTTGTGTCGCAACGTGGAGACAGAAGAATCAAACGGGGCCAAGTCTTTTTCCTCCCACACCATTCATCTGTCAGACTTGGCCGCTCCTGTGCACCTCTGGAGTGCAGTTCACAGTATGGGGCGGGAGCTGTTATCAGAGTATCATCCTCACTCGCTCATCGCCTACCGCCAAAACTTCCTTCCCAGCCTCCCCCTGTGGGAACTGTGCGCCCTCTGCCCACCTGACAGAGCAGGCCTGGGAGATGGGCACATCCCTGGAGCTGCAACATTGGGCCCTTCATGTATCAGTTTAGAGGGCAGTCTATTCTGACATAGAGTGCCAGCCGGAGTGATTTGAAAACAGTGAAATCATCGTTTTTCGCTGCCAGAATTTCCCAATACTTCTCTGTGGTAGTAGCCAGGGTCGAGCTGGGGCATAAAATGGTCTCGGGCGATATGCAAAGGTGGCCCACGGTTGCAAATGGCAATTCATTGCTTTTGTAACAGACTGTTTGAATAGTACCCAAGGGGGAGTTTTTTGATCAAATGTGATGCAAATTGTACAATTAACAGAACATGTATTCAGCAACAATGGTAAAACGACTAGCCGCATAGTGAAGTAACTCATGAAACTGGCCCACATTGGACAGAAAAGTGGCCACTTTGAACAAAAAAACAGGCCTGCGCTAGATGTTTGCGTTTTCTGGTTCGGGGCATTGCCCTGGTGCCCTATAGGCCAGTCCGAGCCTGGTAGTAGCACGCTGTGTTACTACTGTACCTCTTGTGATTCCACTGGGCACATACACGACTTGCTGCAGAGAATACTCCGGTGTTTTGTGGCAGATGATCTCATGTGTTCCTCTTGTGAACTGGCTCTAAATATCATGGCTTCTGATCTATTTTTTCTCCCCAACACTGTGTTGCAATATGTATGTTTTGGACACATTGTTTTCAACATTTTCTTAGGAAAGACACTCCAGTCTCCCCCACCCCCCTAAGAGGGTATGATTTGAGTGGGCCAGGCTCACTTAATAGCTTATTCCTACTTACTCTGTCTTTAAGCCTGTCTGTTTAAGCCCGACTGTTTCAGAGTTTCAGAGTTCTCTAGCCACCACTGAATTTGGTCCATAATACCCATTCAGTAAAATAGTCCCTTTTCTCCCAGTCATTGTACCCCCAAGCCACGGTTGCCATATTGTGCCTTCCCATCAAGTGCCCCATTTCTCATGCAGTCCCTGCTCCTGTCCCCAAGTGAACACCAAGACTCGTCAGGGCTACCTCGGGAGGATAGCTCGGAAGGATAGCTCAGCGGCAACGTGCTCTCCTTGGAAGCAAGACGACACAAAGAAACACAGGTTCGATCCCCGGGTCCATGCTTAGAAACCGCTGGGTATTAAGTGCGTTATAAATAACCTATCATATCATACCACAGCTCAGATTCATGTTATAATGTTGATATGTTACAAGAGAGAGTTGGGGTTCTATTAAAGGCACAGAGGCCAGTTGTATGCATTATCTCTTTTCCATTTATTTAAACGCAGTAAGTTAGTGAAACAGAATGTATTTCCCCCAGAAATGACGCTCCCGCAAACCCTTTCATCAAGTGCGCCACAGTGGATCAAACTTCAGCCACTCCCCTGTGTGCTTGTTCCATAAAACCATTTCTACCAAATAAATGTCATCTTTTCGATCACAACTACCAACAGATTTATCTACCCCAACTACCCACAGCTTCCAAGAGTCTGCAGGGACTCTTAGAAGCAACACCAGAAATGCCATAATGCACAGAAGCCATCCGATCCTCTCCAGAAATCCAATGAAACCTGCACAGTTATCAAAAGAAAGGTTGACCTAGTGAAGTTGCTGATGCAGAGCAGAGGAGAGACAAATTAGAGAGGGTGGGTAAAATGGGAGGGAAAATACTAATCTCTGTGCCATAAATTGAACCCTGATCCTCTACCGTAACATACTAGTTGTAATCGACGTTCTATGGCACAGGGCTTCTGATTATGCAATTTCAAGGCCTAGTTAACAGAGAGGAAGGACTGTGCATGAAAGACCTGCATTTAAATCGGTGAAAGACCTGTTCATTTGAACAGTCGGTAGACCCAGAATCTCTTGCAGCCTGGCACCAGACAAAATAGCCTTAGATGCCTATGCACCCCTACAAAAATGGGTACCAAAGACTGATAAAGTACTACATGACAACGACATAAGCCATGTAACTCCCCTGGCTAAAGGTGGGGAATAAACCAGACCGTGAGGCTTACTAAAGGAAATGAATAACTGATCAGCAGACATTTTCTTTTTTTTTCAACTCAGCAGATAGTCTCAAGTGTTCTATGCTATCTGAATATTCAGTGAGCAATGCAAAGAAGAGGCATGCATGAAAACAGGGAAACACGATAATGGCAGAGCCAGTTTAAGGCCTGCAAAATATCTGGCAGGCAGTCTATCCAAAGTACAAGTACATTGATATAAAGCCTAGATCTCCACCACTGTGCTGATTTAGATCAAGCACTCAACAGAACCAGGTTGGCCAAAGGTTCCTGAATGAACAAACTCAAAACCAAGAATCTTGCGACCTGCGTACAACAATCAGACAGATACCTTTGAGAAGCTTACAGACCAAAGGACGGGTGTCCAAATGGCTGTAATCAGCCAACTGTTGAAATGAGGAGATGGCTGGTCTATATAGATTAACAGTGCTATAGGAAGAAGATGCAACAAGCCCGACTGCGAAATCTGCTACCTCTATTACATCTGCCTGAAAGGTATTCAGCTCCCCTCAATTGCACCAGTGAGCCCAGGAGTTCCAAGAAGATTTGTGCAATTTGACAGGACTGGGGCGCAGGACTGGCAGGATGAGATCTGTAACTGCTGAAGAAAGGCCCTCTGGGCACTAGCATCTCCTGTAACCACCCACGCCATGAGAGGAATCACATCTTTTAGAATTAAAGGACGAGGTTCAGAATGATGGTTCAGAAGTCATTCCCAGAAGCTTGGAATAAGAATCAGCAAGTCTCTGGTCATATCCATGTCCGGTGCTGGTTTTTGCATTACATTGCATTGCCTGCATTCTTCCCTTCCAGGATCCCTGTTGTGTTCTGTGCTTTGCTGTTGGTTCTGTATTGCATCTGATTTCATAGGTCTGTTGTTCTTGTTCTTTGTTGTTCTCACCTCCTTTTCATGTCCCCCCTTGTGCCTCCCTCCTGTCTGCCCCCCAATGATACCTCCCCTTCCCTGCTTGGGCTGCCTTCTCCCTCCCCGCCCCTCTTTCCTCCCTGCACCCTCTATGGTGCTCGCTGTTTCACCTATCTTATCTAATTGCTATTGTATTGACTATCCTATCCCTCTCATGAAGTCTGGCAGGACAAAGCTCAAAAGGGACATCCTGTTCTCCAACCCAGGCCTCCCTATCGCTGATACCTACACCAGTGCTTCCTCCACAAAGACCCTTACAGACATCCTCTTTGTCGTTCTCTCTGCAGACCAATGGCCCCCCATAAGGTCTCTGTTCTCTCTCCTTTTTCCTCTTTTCCCATTAATGTTAGCACCAGGTGGGAGGCCCTGCTGGCATCTTCCACTCCTCTAAGATCATCATTAATGTCTACTTGAATGGCACCATCTTGGTCCAGGGACCTCTGCAATCTCATCCCATATGCTAGATGCTTCTCGCACCTTATCAACTTCCTTTCCTCTACTGCTATCCCTTCTTATCCCTCTCTGGCTCCTCTGCCACCTCCTTCCCCACACACCTCTCCGACACCCCCTGCTGCTACTGTGGCCACACTGTTGCCTCCTTCCTCCGCCAACCCTTGGGCACTGTCTTCTTCCTCTCTGACTACCCAGCCTCTTCCTCTGTACTTCTCTGCCCACCCTCAGGCACCTCCAACACTTCCGCAGGGCATACCTCTGGCCTGTACTCCTCCACGGAAGTCCTTCAAAAGTAGCAACCTGCTCCACATCGCTACTCTCAACTCTCGCTCAGCTGTAAAACATTCCTCTGACATTGGGTCTCTCCTGGAAGAGCTTGATTTGGATGTACTCTGTCTCACTGAGACTTGGTTCATGGCTAGCTCTGCATGGGTTTTGACACACTCCTTCCTGATGGCTACAAGATCCTCTCTGAACCAAGAACCAACCGTCCCGATGGGGGTGTAGCCTTGATTTTCCTGGAGTGGATCCCTGCTTCTATCATTCCAATGCAGGACTCCTCCTCCTTTGAATGCCTGGTCTGCAGGCCCTCTATCTCTCCTGGCCTCTCTCTCACAGTAGCCACTATCTACAGGCCGCCTGGACAGGTCGCCCTCTTCCTCTCTGAATGGGCGGACCTCTCCTCCTCCCTCCTTGCCTCTACATCTCAACCTCACTTCCCCGGAGACCTGAACATCCACCTGGATGCCACTAGCCCTTCTTCGGGACTCTTTCACAATCTCTGCGACTCTCTCTCTATATATATATATATTCTTCCCTCTGGCTCGACTCACTCTGCAGGGCACACTCTGGATGTTCTGATCTCCTCAGACTTCCCCTTCGCTAACCCTCTCACTACTCTTCTCTCTTGGAGTGACCACTTTCTCCTTTCCTCCCACCTCTCTCTCTCTCTCTACCCCTCAGGTTAAGCCAACTCCAACACTGCCACCTACCTTCTCGGTCATCCGACCCATGAAGCGTGTGTCAGTTGAGGCTTTCGCCGCCACTTTCTCTCCTCCTCCTCCACCTTTGGCTGACTCACACCCTGACACAGCCCTCTCTAACCTTCATATCTCTATCTATAACACTCTGGATGTCCTTGCCCCGGTCATGAGGATCCGCTGGAAGTCCAAATTCAAGTGCAACTCTTGGTACAACTCCAACTTCGTCACCCTGAAAAACAAGTGTAGGGCAGCTGAGAGGAAATTGAGGGCATACCCTTTGACAAACTGGCCTGCCGCCTGCTCCAAAGGTAATACAGACACTCTGTGCTCTCTAAGAAGAGAGCCTACCTCTAAGCCCGTGTCTCTGCGGCATCTAACAACTCAGTGGAACTTTTCAAAATCTACAAGGAGCTGGCCAATCCTGCTGCAGTCTCTACCTTCCTGTTCCCTCCCAGGCCCTCTGATTGGCCTCTCAATTTACCACTAAAACCCAGGACATCCTGTCCACCCTTTCTTCCTATACCTCCTCTTCCTCCTCCTCCACCCCTCCCGGCCCATCTGCGGCTGTCTATCCTCCTCCTTTCTCCTCCTTTCCCTTGTTCACTCCTGACAATGTTTTTAGACAAGTCCGATCTATGAAAGTCTATTCAAACCAGGTTCTCCCCTGCTCATCCAAAATCATCAAGGACCACATCGACACCCTTGCTCCAGCCTTGGCCGATTTCTGCCATCACTCCTTTGCCCCTGGAACCTTCCCCTCCCCCTCAAGCACTCCCTTGAGCACCCCTTCTTAATAAGCCCTCTGCCGATCATTCCTCTTTGGCTACCTATCGCCCAATCTCCATCACTCCTTTCTTGGGCAACCTCCTGGAAAAGCTGGCCATCTGCCAGCATAATCTGCGTACTGAATCTGTTGGTTTTCTCCACGGCCACCAGCCTGGCTTCAGAGCTGCCAGAAGCAAGGAAGCTGCTCTCCTAAACTCCCATGAAGACCTGCTCTCTAATCTTGACTCTAATCTTCCTTCTGTCCTCATTCTCCTTGATCTATCCTCTGCTTTTGATATGGTCAACCATGCCATCCTGCTTAATCGTCTCTGTGATAACCTGGGAATCACTGATCAGGCTCTGACCTCGTTGACCTCCTTTCTCAGCGACCAACCCTCTCAGGTTCAACTGGGGTCTTTCCTCTCTTCTATCGCTCTCTCTCTCTTCTTGTGGTGTTTGCCAGGGGTCTAACCTTTCTCCCTGGCTTTTCAACCACTACCTGCAACCTCTTGCGCACCACATTGCAGGCTAAGAACGTTGGTGTCATCGTCGACTCCACCCTCCTTCTCTCCTCACATCTCCAACATCTCTAAAAAGTCAAAGGGCCTCATTATGACCCAGGCGGTAATCTGCCGACATTACCGCCATGGCGTAATGAGCGTTTACGCCGTGGGTCGATGGCGTAAAGAGCGCCACATTATGACCCATTGCACACGAGCATTAAGCCATGGCGGTAATGTAAATAACGCCATGGCGGAAAAGGCCCTTACCGGCATCGTAGGGCGAGCAAGGTGCACTTCCGCCACCGTAAGTAGCGGCCACCGTAATTAGCGGCCACCGTAATTAGCGGTGGCCGCAATTAGCGGTCACTGTAAAAAGCAGAACCGGAAATAGCGTCATTGCGGCGGAACGGGAAACAGCACGTCGGCCATCTTTAAAAACACAATCCATTGCCATCCTTCCGAACAACACCAGATCCAACCCTGACACCTGTCCCAACCCATGACCCACCCATCCAACCACCCAAAAATGCCTAAAGTTGTTAAGAAGGCATGTGACCGCCAGCCCCAGGAAAGATTTAGCCAGGAGGAATTCTGCATGCTTGCGGAGACCCTGCAAGACAATGCAGCTGTCGTTTTCTCGCCGGAAATGAGCAGGCCAGCGATATCAAAAAAGAAGGCCATATGGGCCCTGGTGGCCGAGCGCGTCAGCGTGGTGGGGACCGTACCCCGCACCCCACAGCAGTGCAGGAAGCGCTGGGATGACATTCGCATACGGGTCAGAGCCGTCATCTCTGCGAACCGCAACCTTGCCCTGGGTACCGGTGGAGGTTCGGAATCCCCACTGAAACTCCAACCGTGGGAGGAGATTTGTGCAACCACGATTGGAATGGAAGGCATTGAAGGCGTCGGAGGGATGGAAAGGAGAGTTCCGACATCAGGCGATGAAGGTAGGTGCCTCAAACAAGACATGCTATAGTCACTGCAGTCCATACATGTGTAGCACAATGTTGCCCTAGAGTGTAAATGCAACACATTAGCTCGACACTGCCCATAGCCACATGCAAGCTCCACCCTGTATATACTGCTGGCACCCACATACCTGCATCCACATACCACACAAAAAGGAGACAACCTGCATGCCCCTGCCTGAAATCTGCTTCATCTACTGACCAGATTCATGTCAATCATTGTCATTCCAAAGTCCGCAGACCCATCAATAACGCCCTCCCTCCTTTGCTCCACCACAGGCACAGATTCACACCCCGAGGACCAGCACACCCCTGCAACGAAGGGAGCCAAGAAGGCCAATAATACCATCCCCGCACCCTCAACCTCAGCTGCAGTGAGGCAGACCCCACAACAAGCAGAATCCACTGCAAGCAAACCAGACGGCCCACCGGCAAGCACCCCAGTAGGCAGCAGGCCAGCAGCAGCAGCTCCACCTGTACCAACATTGCCTGCCACAGAAGGCACCGGGTCTGCGGCCAGCAGCAACATGGGGGAAACAGCTGAAATTGCTGCATTTTCAGACTCTGACATTGAGGAGCACGAAGTCAGAAGCCCCACTGACCTTCTACATTGCCCCTGTTTGTCAAATGCCAGCCCCCATGAGGATCACACACAGGGGCACACAGAGGAAGAGGAGTGGCCTTCTACCCCATGCCCAGTCCTCAGTCCACAGGAGGGGAGCAGCCCCTCCATCACACCAGCAGCACTGGGCATGGCCCAGTAGGGGCAGCAGTCCCTCGAGGACATCATAGAACGGCAGCAACAATTGTCCACAATGCTGACTGAGCATGCTGCGGAATGTGTGGGGGCTAGGGCAACCATTGAACAGGCCACCGAGACCCTAAGGGCCGAAATAGCGCAGAGAACTGCCACCCTGAGGGATGCTATGCAGGCCATGTCTAGGGACATTTGTGGTGAACTTGCCGGGTTGCGTCGAGCGCTCACTGAGCTCACCCACAGCCTACAGGACGTGCATGCACAGGGGCAGGCAGGGACATCCTCCGCTGCCAGTTCTGCACAGAGCAGCCCCGTCCGACGTTCCGGACGGAACCTGCGCTCCACAGCCAGGGGTGCCCTGGGGGCCGGGAGAGGGGGCTTGTAACATTCTGTGGCCACTGTCACAGGCATCTGTTGACACTTACATGGGGTGTGTTGGGGTGTGCAGGGGGGAGGGGGGAGGTGGGAGGGGGTGTGTTGGGGTGTGCAGGGGGGAGGGGGGAGGTAGGAGGGGGTGTGTTGGGTTGTGCAGGGGGGAGGGGGGAGGTGGGAGGGGGTGTGTCACGACGTTTTATGATTGAAATACACTTTTTGCTTTTCCGAAATGAAATGTGTGGACATTTTCATTGCATATGTGTGCTTTATTGGTGTACAGTCCACAGTGTGCATGTCCCAGAGACACACAGTGCCCCAAGTGCAGTCTCCATGTGATACACAACAGCCGTGTGTGCTAGAAGCAGTGGTCGATGATATTTTGGCGCATTGCACGCCCCTCCTGTGCATCGCCTCCTCCATGGGGTGCCGCCCCATCTGCACCCTCCTCATCCTCATCGTCAGGTGGTTGCAGTTTTGCGTCAGGGGGCAGGGGCACATTCCGTCTGACGCACATATTGTGTAGCATGACACATGCCATGACGATCTTTGCCATCTTCTCATGGCGGTACAGGAGTGCCCCACCAGACCTGCTGAGGCATCGGAACCGTGCCTTCAATAGGCCGAATGTCTGCTCTATGACCACACGGGTACGTGTATGTGCACGGTTGTAGTCCTCCTCGTGCTGGTTCTGCGGGTTCCGGACTGGTGTAAGGAGCCACCTCTTCAGGGGATAGCCTGCATCACCTGTATGTAGGCGAGAATGTATGTGTCAGTCATGACGTCTGATCAAGAACATGATGTGCCACCATGGCTTGCATCCAACTGTTACTTTGGCTCACTTCTACATGCACTAATTGATTCACACAATGCAACCAGTAAATGCTCATGGCTCCCATGGCCTGTTTTGCATGCCATCACCCAATGTATGCAGAGGGGTGGAGTGCATTGTGAGTGCCCATCCACTGTGTCTGTTCATGCCGTTTGGTTAGTTGGCCTGGCACATGTCCTGTGATGGCAATGCGCACATCATTGCAACATTGCTGTGGGCCTCATCATGACCCCAGTGAGCAATGCTGATGTAGACAGGGACATTTTGGGGGCCCTGCTGTCTGTGTAATGGTGTGCTGATGTTTCTGTCCGTCATGTGCCTCCTTCGTGGGCAGTTATGGGGGACAGGCCTATCGGTTGATGGTGTTTGGTGACGTGCATGTAGGTGCTTTTCATTGTTGACAATGTGGTCTGATTTGGTAGAATGCACTTGCAGATGGTTGTGTCATGGTTGGGACACAACCTCATTCACATGGTAGGGCTACATACATTGGGTATTGGCTTTACTGGTGTTGGGTGGAGTTTGGGTTGCTTTAGGGTATCATCTGTCTCCGTTCTCTCTGCTACTCACAGCCAGGTGGAGTATGCATCATTCCCCCCCTTTCAGCCAGGTGGAGTATGCATCATTCCCCCCCCCTTCAGCCAGGTGGAGTATGCATCATTCCCCCCCTTTCAGCCAGGTGAAGTATGCATCATCCCCCCCCCCTTTCAGCCAGGTGGAGTATGCATCATTCCCCCCCCCTTTCAGCCAGGTGGAGTATGCATCATTCCCCCCCCCTTCAGCCAGGTGGAGTATGCATCATTCCCACCCTTTCAGCCAGGTGGAGTATGCATCATCCCCCCCCTTCAGCCAGGTGGAGTATGCTTCATCCCCCCCCTTCAGCCAGGTGGAGTATGCATCGGTACGTCATTCACCTACCCACTTCACATTTCCATGGTCATGACATTGGACTCACCGAGTAGCCAGGATCTTGGGCCTGCATGTCGCTCCATGTAGCGTGGTATTGTGGAGTTCCTCAGGACCATAGAATCATGGGTTGATCCGGGGAATCGGGCACAACAATGTGTAATGATCTTGTTGGAGTCACAGACCATTTGCACGTTGATTGAGTGGAACTGTTTCCGGTTGCGGTACGGTACCTCCATGGCACGTGGAACCACCAATTGCACATGGGTGCAGTCGATGACACCAATGCAACCAGGTATGCCGGCTAGTGCATGGAAACCCTCTTTGGTGTTTGCAATCTCCTGGGCAGTCCGTGGTAATGAGATGTGGTCGTCTTTGTGCTTGAGGAGGGCATCGAGCACTTGGATGAGTGTTTGTGAGAATAATGTTTGTGAGATGCCATGCAAGTGCCCCACTGTGTGCTGGTAGGTGCCTGTGGCCAGGAAGTGGAGTACAGACACTACCTTCAGTCGGGGTGGGATGGCGGTTGGAGTTTCTATCATGCTGACAATGTCGTTGTGTGTCATGTCTACGATGGCGGTGATGGTGTCCCGGTCCAAAAGGTACAGGGTGTGGATCTGCTCAGCAGTGAGGTTGAATGGATTGGCTCTGATGCGTGGGATTGGGGGCTGCCTGCGTGGTGGCACTGGCTGTGCTGGTGGGGCTTGCTGGGCCTGCCTTGCCCTCCTTCTCCTCCTGCGTCTCCTCTGTGCTGCCTGTTGTTGTTGTTGCTGTTGTAGCACTTGCATTGCTATCAGGTCCTCCAGCCCCAACATTGCTAGTCGTATTGGTATCATTGTGGAGTGTGACTGGGTGTGGGAAGGGGTGGGGTGTGCTCTTTTTGTACTTCCTGAGTCTGTATTGCCTTCACCTGTCCTGTTTCTGTGCACCTGTGGCAGCTGCATTCACTTTACATGGCCATTTACAGTTGGTTCGCGATGGCGTAATTAGCACCATGGCGGTAAGGTACTTAACGGGCTAGGTGATGGCCTTAGGTGCATGTCCGCTTGGGTCGGCATTCGCGTACCTTTCCGCCATGTCGCTAAGTACGGTGTGGGAGGATGCGTGCGCGCGCCCTTGGCGCAGTTAGCGGCAGCGTTAACTACGATGCCGCTAATGGCATCGTAGTTAACGGTCATGGGTCATGATCGGACCTAGCGGAAAACGATGGAGGTAACCATTTACCGCCATCGTTTTTCACTTAGCGCCAGGGTCGTAATGAGGCCCAAACTATCAGCTGCACCTCCTCAGAGGTATTCTTCTTTTTCTCACTTTCCTGCAGAAGCTCACTGTCTCCAGAGCTCTGGTCCTCTCTAGACTGGACTACTGCAAAAGCCTCTTTCTAAATCTGCCTGCCTCTACTCTTCGACCTTTACAACTTATCTAGAACAGGACTGCAAGACTTGTCCTTGGCCTCAAGCCCAGGGATCGTATCTCTCCAGTTCTGAAATCTCTTCACTGGCTCCCTGTGGCTGCAAGGATCAAGTTCAAGACCCCTTGCATCATCCACAAGGCTTTCTGGGACCTGGGACCGCACTATCTGCAACTTTCTTTTCCTAAACATCTTCCTTCTCGAGCTCTCTGCTCATCCACCTCCAACTCTCTAAGGGTCAGACGCTTCTCCAAGCAGAGCGTGTGGGGCAGATCACTCCGCACACTGGTCACCTGGCTACCCTCTGAACTCCGGCCCAGGCTCCTGCATTTCCAGTTGCCCTTACACTGTCTACGGGCTCCCCCTGCACTTAAGGGTCTGTTCCTGCAACCCTACAATCCCTCCTCTCTACGCTTATGAGCCACCCGCTGGCTGCACTTATTGAGTTACCTGCACTTCTCCCCTCCCAACCCCCCCTGGAACTTCTCCCTGCCCTCTTCCCCAAACTTACGCAATCTGAATGACACAAGGCCCAGTAAGATCGTTGTTTTGTCCTCCCTTTGTTTCCCCCTCCTTGTCTTGTCGTGCCTAGAAACACTTGTGTACAGGCGCGTTATAAATGTCATATCATATCCAGAACTAAAAAGAATCACACTTGAGATGACTATGCTAAGCATTTAACAATGTCCTGTTAATCATAGAAAGGTGGGTAAATGGAGAGCCAAGGCCTCTACCCCAATATTTGGAAAAATGCATCGATGACCTTTGGATACAGATCTGATAGCTTGCTGTAAAGAATAGGGATATGGATGTTGATGCAGCTTGAAAAAAAGGTCTATCTGAAAGGAACACAATAGGTCCAAAAGATGAAGAAAAGTTATCTGTGTAACTCCCAATCACTGGAGCTTACCCAATTCCGGGAGGACAATCTGTCATTAAATCCTCAGTTCAAGGTAAAAAGCCTACTCTGACTTTCATGTGATATTGAAGGCAAAGTTTCCAAATGTTCGTCATCAGGTCTGATAGATGCTACGACATTTCACACAATAGTCTGTTTATTTATCAGACTACCGATTTGTTGTCCATCGCTAGACTCACCACACACTGGAAGTAATGTTTTGCAAAGCTGAGATCTGCAAAGGAGCCGGCAAGAATCTCTAGGCAATGTGCCACTTAGGTGCCTGGGAAGAACATGAGTCTCCAGTCCGAACAGAGTCCTACTTGGCACCCCAAACTCTTAGGAGTCCATCGAACTCCAATTCAAGATCTGTGGTGAAAGCAAATATTGCTCTGCCATTCCATTTTCTACCAACTTAACTCTTCTTTTGCTTAAAAACTAGAACTAGAACCAGCTTCATTAATTTGAAACTTTTAAGAGTTAAAGAGCTTTTAGCAAAGCTGGCTAGAAATACTGCTTTAATGGAGGAGGCCACAAGCCAAACTTCGGGGCCCAGATAGCTCAATACGATATGTGGCATGTGTAGTGCTCCCTTCAATTCCCTTCCTGAGAGGCACTATTTTGGACCAAGGAAGTCAAAGAGTAGCCATCCTGTCATCTATTACAAGTACAAATATTGCACTTTTTGTTTCTCTAAAGTTATGCTGAAGCCTTACCATTGGAGTGGGCTCCCCAATATATGCAGATGGGCTGCCACCACTGCCTGCGAACAGACCAGAAATAAAATCATCCAGATAGATCAACGTGCGCACTACTCGTCCTCAGGAAGGAACGCACTGGCCATAGCAGCTTCATTAAGCACAAGGGGCCCAATGCCAATCCGAAGAGGCGAGAAGCAAATTTGTAGATCAACCCTTCCTATGTGAATTTCAGAAAATGCATGTGTAGTCTGCATATTGACATTGTAAGGTGGGCCTTTTGTAACTCCATCCTCACAAGCCAATTTCTTGGTCTCAATATATCTCTCAACAGAAAAATGTTCTCCATCTCGAAGTAATGAGAAACTATAATCCTGGTGAGATCCTTATGGGTTGATGTTAGAAGGAATCCCCCAAAAGCATGTTGGTGCCTACCCCCAAGTTTGAATGTGGGTTGTTATACTATCCCTTCCCTTGACAATTCTTTCACTTCTTGGGTGATCAGCTTATCATTCTATAAGGAAAGCCTGATCTCTCACTGAGAAAAGTGTTGTCAAGATTGGCGGTGGGAAGGGGGGTGTGGTGAAATCCCAGTACAAAAACCTGTACTATCTGAAGTACACGGAAAACGTAAGAAATGATTGACCAATTCTGAAAATACTTCTGAATTTCATGCTCTACCCTGAGGAAGAGAGTTATCCTCAGAAAAGATTGTGTGAAACCCTTTCCTCAGTATCCCCTCATTCTAATCAATCGCTTAATTCAGAAAATAATATATTTCTATAAAGCACATAAACACATGAAACACATTGAAATGAGACGAACACATACCACTGCATCATTATACAGTCATCCTGATCACGCAATACATACAAATAATCAAAAGTTTAAAATGTAAAACCAACCAAACCTAATGAGAACAGAGAAAGTCTTCATAAATGGTCAATCATTGACCTGCCAGTTTGAAGTACTCCCTTCTAATGTACCATACAGAGTTAAGGTAATTAGAAACTGCTACAATCGGGTTACGTGAGACAGCAAGCTCAAATAACACGAACACATCAGTAGAGTTAAAGATACCGTTCTCTACTATATGATATAAAATACACTTTTTCCTAGATTTGTGATGCATTGGACAGACAAAAAAAACGGGCCGTTCAGTTTCCTCAGAAATGTCACAATACTGACATTGGTTTGAAGAATTGGGGTACCATTTTGCAGTGTATGATGAAAGGGGGAGTAAGTTCAACTGGAACTGAAGGAAGAGGACACTCTTTCTGGGGTCATTCAGCCACGAAAGGACTGATTCACACTCCCAGTTCAATTTGATAGAGAATGAGTTTGTTGTGATAGCCCCTCCTGCCTTGGACACAATGAAATCGCCCAAAGCCCATTCTTCATTCTTAGATTTTACTGAGTGACACTCGGGAGGATAGTTCAGTGCCAACGTGCTCGCCTTGGAAGCAAGACGACACGGAGCAACACAAATTCGATCCCCGGGTCCGCGCTTAGAAACCTCTGGGTATTAAGCGCGTTATAAATAACCTATCATATCATATCATAAATGCTGAGGTGGGCATCAAGGGATCCCAAATATGTTTTACATCTAAGTTGATGAGATGCGTTTTGATGTGAGTTAGCCATTTCCAACATGGCCATCAGCTTTATTAGCCAGATCACAGAGGACATTTCTGTGGAATGTTAATGTTTCCAAAGCATTAAAGCAACCAAAGTAAAACAGGCAGTAACATTACCACCTATTCTAAAAAACACAAACCGAATGTTCAGTTTTGGCTAAAATTTGGCGAAGTCAACTTTGCCAAAGTATTCCTATGTATATGTCCTTTCGGATTGGTGTAAGGATACATTGTAATTCTGTTCTCTTTTTCCTTTCCTGGTGTGCAAATAGGCAAACTTGGTGTATGTATCCTATTTCGTTGTTGTGGCACATAAGTGCCTCCTTGTGATAATACAAAATGCTACAGAGAAGAGAGAGTGTGCTTCCTCATAGTTCTTCATCACAGTCCTTCTCTTTCATGAGTCCTTAACTGGAGTCCTCCTACTTCATCACAGCCCTCTCCTTTTTCACAGGCATTCTCCTTCATTACAGTTCCACTTTCAGTCCTTGTCCTACATCTCAGTCATTTTCTTTCATTACCGTCCTTCTCCTTCACACTATTACATCAATGTCCACCTTCAGCATAGTCTGTGTCCTTCATCACAGCCCTTCTCCTCAGTCACAATGCCTTACCATCACAGTCTTTCTCCTTTCTTACAGTCCTTCATCACAGCTCAGCTTTGTCATAGCCCTTCTCATTCTTTACAGTTTTTCTCCTTCATCACAGCCCTTTTCCTTCAACAGTACTTGGTCACAGTCCTTCTCCTTCATCACAGTGCTTCACTTATGTGACAATGATTCTTCACGGTCCTTCATCACAGTCCTCATTCCTCACAGTACGTTTCCTTCTTCATAATCCCCCTTCATCACAGTCCCGCCTTGTAATAATGCATTGCCTTTATCATAGTCTTCTTTTGTCATAGTCCTTCTCTCATATCACAATCCTTCTTCAGGATAGTCCCTCTCCATCATATTCTTCTTCTTTTGACATAGGCCTTCTCCTTCATCGCAGTCTTTTTCTTTAATCAAATGCCCTTTCCTTCATGGCAGTCCTCCTTTGTCACAATCCTTCCCTTCATCACAGTCTTTTGTCACACCCCTCGTTCTCACTGGCAGCGGACTCAATAGGGCAGAGGTAGCCACCACTGTAAAGTGATACACTGTCCATGAGTGACAGGCATAACATTGCCTCCCTTACACATACGCATTGTCTCTCTCGATTGGGGATGTTAATTGGTGAGGGCTGGCTGAGCAACCCTAGTGCACATGCGTAGTACAGATTTGTCCCAGTTAGCAAAAGACAAACAATTCCTGGGGGCACTCAAATTGAAATGCTCTAATCGGAAAATGAAGACGATGACTCCTTCACTACCGTCTCTCAGACAGTCTAGGGGTGGGGTCAGGAGGCTTCGGCCTCATGTTTTATAACAAGTGGCATGAAAAGGAGGGTGTCTGAGTACTGACAAATTAAGTTATTTTTGGGCACAATAAGCATAAAAGGATAACCCAGCATTTAAGTATCCTCACAAATGAGAAATCAGCACATCACTGACAATGCTCAGAGGGAGGGGGTCATGTTATGTAAGGTGGCATGGTTAATCAAGGAGTAAAAGCAAGCCCAATTGCATCTCTGCCCTGTTTCACCACTCCACCCCATTTTCAATCGCTTTCGAGAAGGGGAGGGGCACGAAGTGAAATTAATTCGTCTATCATGCTTTCCTCCATCTTTAAAGCACAGTTTATTTTATACCTGCGTGAGATTTTCAGTCAGACATAAAACAAATGGATTCTTATGGAATCTTCCTCTATTTAGCACCTGCTAAAAAGTTGAATTCCATAGCAATCATTGTCGGGATCATTTTGTCAAACGTGTTAATCGCCCATGTTCTGTCTTTTTCCAATGAATGATTCAATAAATGATCTTTTAAACAAATACATACTGGCTTTAAATTGCAGCATTTTGCCCAACTTTTGTGTTTCTGAAAATGACGGGTTGTTTTCTTTTGTCTTCTGCAACGTCTTCTACAGAAGCAAACCTTCCTTAAAACAATATTCTCTTTGTAAGTAGCTGGGTGGAGCCAGGATCAAACCTTTTTTGTGATGCCTAAGTTGGCATATGTGGGGGATTTAACATACAAACCTATTGTTCAAGTGCCTATGTCGTGATATAATTGCCAGTTTGAGTCCCCATGATGACACTCCATGCAGCTTTTCTTGCTTTCCAGACTAGTGCTTGATTCTAACAATCACATCGGCCATCCTGGGCGATGAGCCTCTGGATGGTGTCCCAAATCTAAGGAAAGGTCTAGGTTCAACTGAGTTTCACAGGAATTTGCTGGTGTTTTTATGTCAATGGGTTGGCACTGTCTTAGAAGAAGGATTTTGCAACGTGTCAGGGGCCTCTTGTTTATAGGGCTCATGGTATATGCTTGCACATGTGGCATGAAAACAGAGGTGAAGGCATTGCAGGCATGTTGTTAACAGGCCTCATGATATGCTTCGGGCACAACCAGCTTGGAGGCGGGTTAAGATGGCATGCATAGGTCTTATAGTTTTTTGGGGGCATAGCCAGCAAGACATTGTGCTCCGAAATGCTTCTCTTTTGTCACTGTCTTTCATTGCAGTCCTTTTTTTGTCACAATCCTTCATTACAGTTCCTCTCCTTTGTAACAGTCCTTGCCCTCCATCCATCTTCCTCAAAGTTCTTCTCACTTTTCACAGAATTCCTTCTTCACAGTCCTTCATCAAAGTGCTTTTATTTCATCGCAGTCATTCTCCTTCATCAAAGCTCTTGTCCTTCATCGTAGTCCTCCCTTTAGTCGCAGTCTTTCAGCTCATTACAGCCCGTTGTTGGACTACTTCTAATTCACAGGCTTTCATCAGCGGCTTTCTCATTCATCATAGACCTTCTTCATCACAATCTGTTTCCTTCTCCAGAGACCTCCTGCATAATCACAACCCTTCATCACATTATTTCTATTTCACCACAATTTGTCTTCGTCATCACAGTCCTTCTTGATCATTAATCCTTCTCCTTTGTCATAGTCCTTTATGACAGTCCTTCTCCTTTGTCATAGTCATTTTGCTTCCTCACTCCTTTACTTGATCACAGATATCATTCATTACAGTCCTTCCCATTCACCAGTCATTCATTACAGTCCTTCCCCTTCATCAGCTCTTCATCATAGTCGCTCTCCTTCATCACAGTTCTCCTTCATCACAGTGCTTCTTCATAAAAGTCAATTTCATTAGCAACAGTCCTTAGAGTTATTTTCCTTTGCAGAGCCACCTTTCTTTGTCAGTCCTTCTTGATCACAATCCTTCTCCTTCATTACAATAGTCATTCATCTCAGTCATTCTCCTTCATCACATTCCTTCACCTTTATCCTAGTCTTTCTCATTAGTCACAGGCTTTTCATAGAACTCCTTCTCCTTCATCATAGTCTTTCATCACAGTCATTCATCCTAGTCCTACTCCATCATCACAGTCCTTCATCAAGCAATCTACTTCATCATATTCCTACTCCATTGACAGTCTTTCTCCATCTTCACAGTCCTTCACCACAGTCATTCTCCTTCATCACAGTTCTTCACTTTTATCAGAGTCTTTCTTCTTGGTAAAAGTCTTTCATCGCAATCTTTGTCCTTCATCTCCATTTGTTGTCAAAGTTCTTTTCCCTCAATCATAGTCTTTAATCACTTTCCTTCGCCATAGTCCTTTTCCATCATCACAGCCCTTTATCAATCAATTTCCTTCATCAAATTCTTCTCCATTCTCACAGTCCTTCTCCTTCATCACAGTACTTCATCACATTCCATCTCCTTCATCTCTGTCCTTCTCCTTCATCACAATCATTTACCATAGCCTTTCTCCTTTTGTGCTAGGCCTTTTCCTGCATCCACATCTGACTGTCCCAGGCACTGTCTCTCCACAAGCCACAGCCACAGTCTCACTCTCTCTGCCCATCTCTATTTCTTCTTCTATTTTTCCCCTCTATATATCTGCTTCTTTATCTTTTTCTTTCTCTTTATCTCTCTCTCGCTCTCTCTCTTTGTCTCACTTCCTCTTTTGCTTGATATCTTTCGTTCATCCTCATCATCACCTTATTTTGTGGGAAAAGTCATTACAATATAACGCAATACAATATCATCACATAAATTCACAATATAAGCCGAAACCATACTAAGACACAAGTGATATAAATTGCAAATC
The DNA here is from genome assembly GCF_040938575.1 of Ambystoma mexicanum. Lineage (NCBI taxonomy): Eukaryota > Metazoa > Chordata > Amphibia > Caudata > Ambystomatidae > Ambystoma > Ambystoma mexicanum. The sequence continues at coordinate 839,240,155 of NC_090923.1, forward strand.
CTGAAAACAACCCCACATCCCTTCCTCATAGCGCTTCTTGTCTCTGTCTTATCAAGGCCTGCAAATCTAGCGCGTATGGGGCCTTTTTTCTTGCCAGGCCGCAGTTAGAAATGCGGCCACTACTTACGTCACTGTCTCATCTTTAGTGGATGTGCAGTATTCCATGACCCCCTTGCTCATTTTAATATTGTTTGGCCTATAGAAGGATAAGTGACCCGTTCCGTGTCGATTTGCGATTACATTGGCATAAGAGAAAGAAGTGTACAATGATCTAAACAGTCTTACTGTCATAACACGTTGACTAGAATGAGGTACATTGTGATCCTGATAAGGTGTATCTCTCTGCCCAAAAATGTGTTTGCTTCAGAATTGCCTCTAGAAGTGGCATCCTTGAATTCGCAGGTGTACTATTGCTATATGCATTCGGTTCACTTTATATTTCATGCGCCTTTGTCCATTTTGGTGGGCTATGGACTAAATATTCAAGAAATGCACTTTGTTATGCACTTTATTATGAAAAATACAAATTAATTTTTGGAAGATTGAAAAATAAATGTAAAAGAATAATATGGCTGTACTTTGAAATGCGAATTCAAGCATTTGATCTTTTTATCTTTCACGTGATGGCGTTTTTTCTTGTGTTTTTTCAGTCTTATTTTCAGATTCACAGGCTCTGGCCCTGGACGCCTTCCCCCACTTAGCAGTTAGACTTCCCAGAGGGAGGCATCCAAATCAAAAGTGTAAAAGTAGTTTCCTGGCCTCCTTTTGTATCCTTGAGGCCACGTAAGCCTCCATCCCCCATATAATCTTATATTTTAATTACTATAACATCACACAGCATTTGTCCGGGTTACCCCACATTGCCTCCTTTCTAACATCCCAAAATGTCTCCCTCACTTCTCTAAGGGAATTCCTAGTAATGATAGTTTGAGACGCCCACAAGGCCAGCCACAGGCTTTTCATACAAGCAGCCAGGCCTGAAATATCTCTCAGTGTGGCGTGTTATACTCTGGCCTCTATGTTATCACAAAGCCTAATCCAGTATGCAATTGGTACGAGGGTGATATTATCAGCAAAGGACACTCCCCTGTTTCTGGATACAGGGGTCTGGTCAGAGTACCCTTCAACAATGAAAAAAGGCTTTTAAGTAAGGACTCTTCAGCGGCAGTCTCCCGAGCCCATGTTGCATAGCCTGAGCCTTCAGCATCCTATATGGCTACAGGGAGAGACTACCATTGATACACATCAAGGGTCTGTGCAGTGGAGTTTCCTCCAAACACCCCATAGAACCGTCCGGTTTTATTACCAAAGTGGAGGCCCAGGTAATCAAAGTGAGAACCTACTTGTAAACCTCTACCATTCACATAAAATCTCCTACTTGGGCATTTAACTGTGTCCATCACCATTGCCTTTGTTCTGTTCTCATTGATGACCAGCTTCTCGCAAATGCACAGTAGTTTATGCATTGCTATTTCTATGCAAGTCAGTAGCACTGCATCATCCACTAATAGCATAGGGGAATGCTGTGGCATACACACCCAGGACACATGGAGCTGCTGACCAACCCGATCCTGTAAATCATTCCAAAACTGGATCAATAGGGTCAGCACCAGTAGCCACCCCTACTGAAATTTGGCCAAATAGTTCTCCATTCAGCCTGTAGCTGAATTTTGATACATTACCATTGTGAAGGGCCTCTAGTAGCTCCACATATTTATTTATTTATTGCACGCCCAAACCCAGAGGTGTCACGGTGTTGGTTACTTGAGAGTTTAGCTATTTACAAATTCAGTTGCATACAGTCATACATTACAACATAATTTGGATATTGACGAAAAAAAGAAAGGCTTTAGTCGAATAACCTTCCCTTAAGCCTTCCATCCTCAGTGACAGTGACTCTAAACATTCCGTATTCACGGAGTTGAAAGCTGCTTTCAGATCTACACGTCTCTAGTGCTCTTTTTTCCATCATCTCACTGGGGAGTTTGGTGCTGGTTGGGATGTAATTCGTGCAAGAGAAGACTATGAAAGAAGTAAAGGCTAAATGGTGAGTTTATGGGGGACTGGATTCTGAAAGCATAAAATGTGATATGATATACAAGGCTGTTAATCCCCCAAGCCTGCATAAGGATCTGTGTATTGTATTTTTACATTTTGCAACTGAGGGCCTTGCTTATTTGGAGGGTTTGTGGTGTGCATGGAACTTGAGATATCTTACTGAGTGTGAAGCTTGCAGGCAAGGACCGAGTAGTGTGGCTACTTCAGTGTCCCAAATGTTTCTCTGATGTAGATGAGGATGTGGCCTTCACCCAATCGACTCTTCCTGGCATCAGTTATAACTGTCAAGTTTACATGAGCGTTGATGTCCTCTTTGAATTAGCATTACTGGTAAACTGGTGTTGGTCTTTAGGACAGTGCAATAGTCTCATCTTGCTGCAACCAATACTTATTAAGCAGTGCATGCCTTCCTGTATATGGTCTCATATGTCATGCATGTCTTTATTCTAATTTGGAGTCCTACATTTTGGATATGTAGTGAACACATTGTTAGGAGTCACACATTTCTGTTGTACATCATTTACAGGTCGGGTACATGGGACTGAAAGGCGTGTTATAACATTGATGATGGCATTTCATAAGCTTTTGCAGCAGACTTTGTAAGCTACATATGCCATTCCCCCGCTGTTGATTTAAAATGTTAGAAGTATTTAATGAGCCAAAATAATAGTCCCACGATTGCCAGCATTTCAGCTTACATGGTTTTGCGCTGGGCTCCTTCTTTATAGGTCCAACACAAATTCATGACCTTGAATGTAAAATGTGATGAAAAACTGCAAAAGCCATAACTATCAACTTTGCTAATGCTTGTTTAAATGTCTAATGACATGTTGAGTGGTGATACGCCTTGGGGTGAATAGTGGCTAGGTCCATGTGTGCTCAGAATGCTCTTTTGCCCCTTTTCAATCAAACCACCTGGAATATGTCCTCCATGAATGTGACACAGGTTCCCTGCATGTGTGTTGTCCAAGGAAGAGAGCTACCAGAGTGCTCATGAAAGTATCTCGAGATCTATGTCTGAAGGTGACTGACAGAAGAGCGACTTTGGGGACAGCTGCATCCAAAAGTCGCTGCCCCCACTCTCTGCCTTAGCGCCTTCGTCTCCATTTACTTGGAGATCCCCCACACCCCTTCTCTTTGGGCTGAGTGTCACACCTGCTCCAATCTTCCGATCCCCTCCCAACACGTCCTCACTCTCCCCCTTGCCACTCCTGCTCTGCCTCGCCTGGAGGCCACCAAGGGTGACCACGATGCCCTAATGTGTGCCAGGCTACCCAGCATGCTCTTTTGTGCATTGCGCTTCCCGTGTGTGTCCACCAGTCCATAATCGGTATCTGGATCTATGTCTGAACATAGCTGGCACCACTACTAGTCTTCATCGTCATGATAAATTCTGTAACAAAATTGCACTATTTATCAGGGCAATTGGTACTGCGGCTTTGCTCCCTTCTAAGAATCTCCTGTCTGCTTCCATGTCTTTCTGGTAAATAGCAGAGAATATGTTATCTCTTCCCTTTGGCTTGGTGAAAAGGAGCAGAATGCCACTATTTACTAGGACAAAGGGTAATGTCTGGCTCTCTAAGAGTCTCAAAGAGCTGCTTCCAAATCATCCTGGTAAATAGTAGAGATTCTGCACTAGTTCCTCTGTGGCCGGGTAAATATGAATGATTCTGCACTATGTAGTCTTTACCCTGGTAAATAATCAAAAACTACAATACTTAGCCTTTGTCCTGGTCATTTATAATTAAGTTGCACTATTTGCATGGACAGTGGGTACTGCTGACTTCCCATGAAGACACTGCCATAGCTGCTTCCGGTTGTCCCGGTAGATAGTGGCAAATGTGCACTATTTTCCATTCATCCTTGTAAATAGTAGATATTCATCACTATGCTGCTTTTGGCTGCCCTTTGCACTGCCAGACTTGCATTTTCTTCCTTTAGGGTCCAGGGTGTGTGTCTCCCAATTACATTTGCTGCTGTTTTGCACTGCTATACTTGCATGTTTTCCCCTAGGTTCCAGGGTATGGGTCTGCCAATTGAATTTTGCTGCTGTTTGGCATTTCCACACTTGCACTTTTCTTCCCTTATAGTCCAGGGTGGAGGTTTCCCACTTGAATTTCTGCTTCAGTTTTTGCGTTGCCTCACTTGCATTTTCATTCGATAGCATTGAGGAGGTCAAGGTAACTAGGTGTCAGTCTTTCTTACCTGGAATGTCAAGCAATCCATCACAGTGGAACACAGCCATACCCCACCAAGGCATGACCCATCGACTTCCATACTCCGGCAGTAAACACTGCTTAACTACACTCACCCAAACACACATCACCATCTCCAATAGAGTACATCTGAGTTCAACGCAAAATTCGGTCCAGCTGTTCACATAATCTGAATGGTTTGACTTTCCCACTCCCTCACAATTTCACACCACCCGTTCTTTCACCTGATAAATATGGGCTGCTCCTTAGGGACCTAGCCACTCCCTACCTACCTTGGTACTGGCTAGAAAGGCACACATGCATTTTAGAAATCCTTTCTTCACCTCTCACACTTCTAACTATGGTCTTCTGAAACGTTCATCCCCACAGCACTTTGAGGCCATACCAATGGCAGTAGGCACTATACTCTACATCCCTCAGAGTCATGAAGCAGGGTTTGTGAGCTTTCCAGAAACATAGACTGCTTAACCAGGCTGATCCTGTATTTGAAAAAGATACTGCTATCCATCCCCATGAAAATGATGACTTCACCTATGCAGTGTTTCAAGTAGGCGCAGAATGACACGACCACTCATTTTGATCGAAGCAAATTACTGACTTGGTAAAAATCGGTGTAAGGTGCCTAAATAGCCCTATGAAGCCTACCAGTAACCCCTGGCAGTAGAAGTGAAGCTGCTTTTTTTGGGCCCGGGAGAAAGTGGGAATAAAGAAATTAAATAACCCACTGAAACTGGTAGACAAGAGAAGAAGAGGGATGTCCATTTATTGATTGTACGCCTTAGTTGAAATTGTCGTCTTTAATTTTGAGTGAGCAGATGAGTAGGGAGCAATAAAGATTCTGTTGACCCCTTCCAGGCTCACATTCCAGCTTGTTTACAGCTTTTACACATCTATGCATTTGTTGCCACTGTGGCTATCTATTCAGATTCTAGGATTTGGCTTTACAGAAGTTTAGGGCTAGCCTCTTATCTATCCCCTCACCCTAGATAAGCGACGCACCAGCGCTTTCTAGGGACTGGTCGCCATTGAGGCAAAGTTAGTGTTTTTTGGAGGGTGCGTTTTGTTAAGTACTAGCCATCTTCAATGCAAAAGTAAGTTTTTAAGACCTGAACTTTTGTATGTTTACAATTTGGGCCTTGTTCAAAGTCTGTTAGCCCTTTTGTGGTCCCATTATGTGCTGGTTGGCGCTACACAAATGCTATATAACATAACTATTTACTCTTTATCCTGGGAAATAGTAGAAATTCCTGCTATTTATCCTTCGTTCTTGAGATTATATACTACCGTAATTGAATAGTCTTTTGGGGAAAATAATACAAACACTTTGAGTAACTTGAGAAACTGCACATTTCTGCCTGGCTACACGGTCATTATTGGCCCCACAACTTTGCTTTATACATTAAGGGCCCGATTCATGGAATTTTTTGCACGGTTCAAAGTGACTTTCCACTGCTGAGAACTGACGTTGCAGTGCAGACACAAACCCTGATTCATGGAACTATGCAGTGTATTTTGCAGTGCACAGTCCGTTCAAAGTCAGTACATAGTCATTTTTGCAGTACAAAATAACTTTGCATCAGGGTTTGTGTCGGCGGTGCAAAGTCACTTTTCAGCAGTGCAAAGTCACTTTGAACTGTGTAAAAAATTCCATGAATCGGGCCCTAAGTGTCACTCCCTCTCCCTCCTTTTTACAAATATGGTATAGGGGCACTGCAAAAGCTGATGGAAAGTTCTCCAAGAAAGTGATTGTTTGATCCATGTTCAAACGCTCATCTGGGCACTTATCTGAACGCAGCAAACTCAATGCCCTGATTAACTGTTTAAACAAGGATGTGGGAGCCCCTCTACTGAGAACGACCATGGGTCAAATACCCTGTTCTATGGAATGTCTCCCACTCAGGCGGGTCTACAACCACGTTTTAGCTCACTGCACCCTTCATAAAGGAGAAACATCCATTTGCATGTCATTCTGGTCCCACCCACAAGGGTAGTCCAGCACCGAAATGCTAGGCAATTCTCCTCTGAACAAGAGTACCATCACAACTCCAGACATGTGTTTCAGTGGTTCCATGTGTTAAAATCGTGGAAAAAATGGCTGCCGCAATCCTTGTAAAGGATGTGGCGGACATCCTCGCAACCCACAGGCCCTTTATACCATTTAAGGGGAGCAGGGGACCCCCTTAAATGGTATAATGGGGTACACCTTTACCGGGTCAAACCACTGCATTTTTGCCGCAATTTTTTGTAAAGGTGACATTTTTGCCACAATTTTATTACTGCATACCGTTTCAGCCTAGTCGTGCCGCATCAGTGAGGTGAAGCTGAGCCTCTCTAAGGCGCAGTGAGCAAGGGGTCCACGTCTTGAATACCCTGGGTTACTTATACCCTGTTCTATGGAATGTCTCCCACTCAGGAGGGTCGACAACCACCTTTTAGCTCACTGCACCATCACAAAGGAGAAATATCCATTTGCCAATCAGTCTGGTCCCACCAACAAGGGCAGTCCAGCACCGAAATGCTAGGCATTTATCTTCTGAACAAGAGAACCATCAGCAACCTCAGACACATGTTTCAGCCTAATTGGGCCCCATCAGTGATGTGAAGCTGAGCCTCTCTATGGCACAGTGAGCAAAGGGTCCACATAGGGTCTGGCTGGGCGATAGAATTGTTTCGGGCACCAATGAAAAAGTGGCCCACATTTGCAAATCTCTATTCATTCCTTTTGTGACACAATTTGAATAGTAACCAAGAGGGCTTTTGATAAAATGTGATGCAAATTGTTCATTTTAAAGAATATTTATTCAGCAACACTGGTCAAGACTACTAGCTGCATAAAATGGACCCACACCAGCATTTTGCGTTTTTGGTTTGGCCATGGACCTACTGCCCTATAGGCCAGTCCGACCCTGGGTCCACGTCTGGATTAACCTGGGTTACTTAGGGGGATACTTATTAACTGTGGCTGAGCAAATTGGCTTCTTTCATAAGACAGTGTTTTCCTAAAATCCAAAGGAGACTTCATTAAAATTATGAAAAGATATGTTGCAGGGTCAGGGTGTCATGGCCCTGTCAAGGGGGTCGGGGGGACCCTTCTTAACCTACCTGGGGTAGTAGGCTCACTAAGATGAAAATTAACAAGGAGGGTCCTGGGAGTCCCTCTGCCAGACATTAGTCCTGGTTATCAGAGACTTACCCAGAGTCTTTAGCTCACTATCTTTCACAGAGAAGAAATATCCTAAACATATCAGTCTTTGTCCTGCCCTGTGGCAGTCCAGCACCGAAATGCTACTAGTGGAATCCAGCGGTGGACCCCTTGCTCACTATTCTTAGAGAGGCACAGCACCTCCCTACTGATGAGGTCCAACCAGACCGAAACACGTGTCTGGGGATGCTGTTGGTACTCTTGTTCAGAGGAGAATTGCCTAGTATTTCGGTGCTGGACTGCCCTATCTTGAATTTAAAGTGGGGCTCTGTACATTTTTAAGTCCATCTGTGACAGATAGTCCTCAGAGTAATGGATTTCTTGATCGGATGTGGCTCTACCAGTATATGTTCACTTCAAAACTGTACTTTATTTTGCGAAGACCATGCACAAGACTCTGCAGAGAAAGGGCATTGGCCTATCTCCATACACCTTGTCCTCTGACTGCCACAGCAGCTCATGGGTATTGTTTTATCCACGTTCCTTGCTCCCCAGACAGAATGCCCAGAAATTGAAAATCAGATGGGTGCACTGGCATAAACTGAACTAGTAACACAGGGTTATCTTGACAGTTCACATCCCTGTCCTACACCTTCTCTGAAAATATACCACATGATCAGTGTTGGGATATACCACTGCACAGTTCACTCGGTAGAACAACCCATCAGAACATGACAAATGTTAAATATGCCAGAATTCTAATAGTGCTTTCTTTCGCTGAGCCCATGATGGGGAACAGATATGATTTTCCATCAATGATGCCTTAAAACTACCCCTAATTGGTTTTCAGTCTCTAAGAACATCGCCTTGCTACTGAGCACAAGGATATCTATTTTACTGATTTAAAGTTTGAAGGTCTTCTTGAAACTCTGTACTTCATATATAAGCCACCTTTAGTTCATATAATGGCCGTGGCCCTACCAGAATTAATTCAACCTAACTGGAGTAAGAGCCCTTCCAGAGAATCCCAGAATTTTGCACCTTCCTCTTCTCCTGCCCTCCACTGCTACACTGCTCATAATCCTCGTGCTTGTGTGTATCTCTAAACACTTGCAGCATTTGCATTTTTATCAGCAAACCAACCAGCTGCACTTCCCTATATGAAGCATCTACAGGCAGTTGCAGTGACTTCCAATCCCCTGGCTGGCTCTCCTACACTGTACTAAGTCAAATACAGATGGTAGCCAGTGATCCATTTCCAACCCTCAGAATGTAATAGAAGCATCCTTTACAAAGCTAGAAATAATGATTTTATCACGCCTGAGCCATGCTAGCTACCAAATGTAAGCCCTGTCTTCTTGATGACATTTAATTATTTAATCATTCATTCAAGTCTCCCTGGGCATTTCTCAGAATGGAGAAGCACGTAGATACATTAGAGATGATATCCTATAACGTGTGTACACAGGTACCCGGGGCATTATTACAACATTTGCTAACAACGCCCCATGTCATTCGGGATATTAACATCCAGCCTTTCTTTTTCTTTGCATTCTCGGACTTGTAGTTTTGCTTTTCATGTTAAAAGCCACTCCTAAGACAAGTCCTATAGGAATTTGTGTATGGATAAGGGAGGCACGGAGCAGTTATCCTTAAACAACGGTACTAAGGGTAGACCATAGGGGGGGGGGCACATCCCCAGCACATTGCAATAAAGGGATAAGTTAAACATAGCTCAACATTGGCCACAAACAGTAAGGGAGGAAGGGGATCTCTCTGTATAAGGGTTCCCCCCTCTACTGCATAAAACATTCAAGAATTCTTATGCTTCTCATCCCTCAGGCAGAGAGAGGAACAATCAGACGACTGGGAGCTGAAAACGTGTCTTTATTCCTCCAGGGACAAAACACACTCAAATGCATTTCTGCCTCCACCTATCTTTATAGATGTTCTAAGATTGCACAACACCTATGTGCAAATTGGTACCTTGTAGAATTGTATGCTTTTGATAGGCCAAGTTAGTCAGAGGGCAAACATCCCTTCATTACCAATGGATAACTTTATCACATGCACAACAATTTCACATTAGCATATCTGCCATCCACAATGTCCTCTGTTGTTCCCCACCTTCACCTGTAGATGGCCAACTCTAGGTCCTGCCACGTGTATCAGTTGGCTTGGCACTCCCAGATTACCCCCTCAGTGATTGGAGTGTGGGTTGGGTGTTTAAAAAGACTTTATCTGGAGAAGAAGCCTAACACTTCGAGGGAACGCTTCAGTACCTCTCGCACCCATCACACAACCGTATGCTGAATAATTCTGCTAATACACAACAATGTATTAGAAACTGTGTTCACAAAAAAAACACATTACAGAGGAGTTTTACTCCACCTTTTCCCGACGCCCATTCCATTTGGGCCATTACCAAGGATTTCACATGCATCCCCCTACCACAATCATACACCCTGCCTCTCAACCCCTTTTTGCATTTTTTATTATTTGTATGTTATTGTATCCCATACCCTTATTCTACTATGCGCTTATCTTTTGCCCTCTTCTCGGCGCCCTCCCACCTTGTTCCCTGCACCACAGACCACAGTCGGCTTACCACTGTGTAGGGGATCCATACACCACTATCTGTGCAAGCCTTGGTGCATTAAGATCACTACAGTGGTACAGAACTGATTAACGTAACATAACAAAATCAGCATAGAAAAGCCGAGGAGCCCAGGAGACTCCTGTGGAATAAATATAAATGCTTTTCAGGCATAATACTGAACCCTTAATATCAAGAAGGCAACACATCTAAAACACAATACCTAAAGGACACCTTATATAAACAGTAAATTAAATTAGGAACGAAAGGAGTTTATGCAATGTCTCTCAGCAAGACAGTTGAGAGGCGGCCAGCGGGGTTAGGAGCGCCTCTGCACTCTGAACACATCAAGTGGAATGGTGGACTGAAAAAAGGGGCTACAGATGCCACCCAGGATCTGAACGTTGGGCCTCATTCTGAGTATGCCCGTATCCTGGCGGTAGAGAGGCCAGAATACTGGCATTTGGTACTTACTTTCACCGGCACTCGGTCCGGCGGCATTGCTGCCGGCTTACGAGTGCCGGCGGGACAGTGTAAATCCCCATTCATGGAGTTCCATAGGACTCCATGAGGGGACTTTCCATCATTACCGCCACCGGCTGGGTTTTTTTGGACGGTAGGACGCCTGGCTTACCTCCAGCATTTCGCTGGATGTAACCCAGGTGCCCCTCCGGCAAACCCGTAGTCAGGCGGTTCGGTAAAGTGCTGGTATCCACGGTTACCAGCACTTTTTTACTAGACTGCTCACTCAGAATGAGGCCCATTGAACGTTTTTGAACCGTGCAAAAATTTGTAAAATAGACAGTGGGAAATGTAGGTGATCCCCTTAATTCGTTGACACCCGGGGAGAGACATTAGGATTTGTAAAATACGCATTTAAACACGTGATCGGTGTACATGTGTAGCTTCAGTGTATTCATTCCCACTACCACACTACACTTTGCACACACCAATAAACTGTTATTTACCTTACACTTTACACACTCATCCTCACACTGAGGTACGGTATTACATGTACATAAACAATGCCCCTCACCAACAGAATGGCGCAGGCACAGTAGCACCCTTTTGTTGTCATTTGCCAGAGCGGCCATTGCAGTGTCTCAGGGTTTTAGGGCAGATGAGATTATGACGCAGTGATGTATTCTCGATGCTTCGATGCAATTCAAAGACACCCCGTGCTCCTGTTAAGACATAAAACATTAAAGGAAATTCATATCTTCCTTTCGCCGGAACTGTAGATTAATAACTGCTGTACAACCTGCCTGTGACCTAAACTCTGCTCGCCTTGGGGCGCAGTGACTTTGGAACAGTTGTGGCACATACTTTATATCGCAAGAGATGTGAACTCCCGGGCACCTCCCGCATGTGACCCGTGCTGGAACTTGGCAAGGCAAGCGCAGTCCTGCCCGCAGAGCACATCTGTTCCCACAGCCCGTCTAGGAATGCACAAGCCAACCGAGGGGGCAGCAGCGAGACTGAACAGGTGGGCCGCATGGAAGCAGGCTGACCCACTAAACCTTTTATGTGAGTGCAAAAGCTTCTGCAGTTGTCCACCTCCACAGATTACTGACAGGCCTTGCGTTCTGTGGAAATAAAAAGAGAATTCCTTTTTACTCCAGCATCAACCTCATCCAAAACGCCCAAGGGTTCCAATTGCAGTTTATCTACACTGCTGACGAATAGCGATCACTGTTCAACAAACAAGTAACTTAGGCCTCATGGAGCGCCTGTATTCAGATTCAGGGCACTGTATAGTAAGGGTTCCCTTTAGGAGACAGTGTTAGTTTGCTTCTTCCTTACTTGGTTATCAAATTGCACCTAACACGAGGAGCAGGTAGTGTAGTGACTGGTAAACAATGTTTGAAGTCGCAACGCTACAACATACCCCCAGTATGGCAATACCAAAACGCAAGAAGAGGGTTGCACTCAAATCATAAATAATTTAAGGAGATTTTCAAACGCAATTCACAAGCTACTTAATCGTTAGAAAAGGTGCTACACTCTAGGAGTAGCGCCCTGCACTTTTAAAACACAGGCAAGGACTCTCTAAATACTGCAATGTCTTACTAGCTAGTGCATCCCCTTTATTTGCGCCATAAAACGTTGCTAAAAATGTACAAACGTCTGCTGAGTGAGCACAACTATTTATTTTTTTATTTTTTATTTGGTTGGTTGATAAAATCAACCTTTCAAATAATAATTCAATATTAACAAACACATTTTTTTAACATAATTAATTATTCAGATGCTCTGTGTTACCCCTTTTGCACAAATAAGGGGGTGTATAACTTGCATCCTGAATTTACAAATGCAATACACTTTAAAAACACAGAAAACAAATACCCATGTGCAGTTTAAACAGGCGCAGGAAGGTGCGCAATGGTCATGCATTCATTTTTAAGTAGTATACCGCAATCTGAACCTCTACTCTCCCACTTGTATTTCTATCTCTCAAACAGGGAATAGAAATGCTCTTTTTTATGTTTAGCATTTCACAATGGCAAAGGGCCTGCCATGGGGAAATTCACCCACAGCACGTTATGGGTGCTGGGATGCTGGACATTCCATAAATGCAAGGGGTTGATGAGCTCTTCATTTGTGCTGATTCCATAGCCCCCTGAACATGCCTAGGTGGGGTCACCTATGTGGATAAAGTTACCTGTGCATTTCCAAAAATGGGGCATCTAAAAAAGCTCATCTTCTGTGCTCTTGTTAAAGGCCCAATTTTTGGGAAATTGTGCCTCTATTGTACACAACCAAAGGAGATTTCCCAATACCATTTGCTATTGTACAGAAGCAGAGAACGGTAGAGGCGGAATGTTATTCTATATAAACTCACTTAAAGGTCTGTACTGGCTTGGTGTAATGGCGGCCGATTTCCCAGTGGGCCTTTTTTACATATGGCCTCCTGTTGGTGTGGGTTGGGATTCCTACAGCTGCCAGGCCGCCTATGCATGCTGCATGAACCATGCTGGTGCATGGCCTGTGGCACAAGTGAATGCATCCATGTTTGCTTGACTGTAAAGATAAACAAGCAACTGAGTTCTCCTTAGCTTCATTTTCTCATTCAGGAAGCCACTCAATACCAGGGTCAGGATGAGGTTTTGCTGATCGGGCCCACGCATTCGCATTGTGTGGTGGGATGAGTGTCATGTACTAACAATGCACAGGCACTTCCCCAGCCCAGCACTTTGACTGAGTTGCAGCCTGTCCCTGCCTGCTCCCAGCACGAGTCCAGAACAGCTATGCCGTAGCCAATTAGAGAATAGACTGATTGACCCACATCAGCTCAACATGCTCAGTCAGCAGCATATATGTATTTGAAAGGTCATTCATCAACTGTCACTCTGATCTGGACTACAGAGAGTCCGGAGATCAGGTGGGGAGGGATGCTGCGGGTGATTGGTGAGTATCAGAGCAATTGGCTGCTGGTCAGGGCTGTGGGCCCGATAAGTGTTTGGGGGTCATTACGACCTGGGCGGTAAGGGATACCGGGCACTGGTAAGGAGACCGGTGCTGGTAATCTCTTAGCGCCCTATTCCAAGGTCCCTTGGCAGGGACCGTAAGGGACGTGTGGTCTGACCACACGTCCCTTACGGGTCCCGCTAAGGGACCAGGGCGCTAATAACGGGCTTGCACACCGCAAGCCCGTTATTAGTGCCCTGCCCATTCCCATTGAGCCCTATGGGGGCTCAAATGGGAATGGGGAAAGGTTTGTTCAATGGGGACTTACCGGTGTAGTCCGACCCTGGCGGGACCGGTAAGTCCCTATTGAACAACACCGGTGCCGGCCGTTATTGCTGGCAGTCATGGCACAAATAGCGCCATGACTAACACCAATCTCTGAATGAGGCCCTTTGTCTCTTACCTGTTGATGTGTTTATTGTTATTGTTATTAGGGTTATTTATTGAGAGCGGACATAGCTTCAGGAAGGAATGGAGCACTAACAATGGGGGAGCGGGCGAGTGGGCAGCAAAAGATCTACAAGCAGTTAAGGGAGAAAATCGGGAGGAGCAGATAACTCAGTCTCAGGAAGAGTGGGGATTGGATGGTGTGTGGACCTAGGTGTTATCGAACATTCATGCTTTGAAGAGGAGTGTCTTGAGCTCTTTTCTGAAATGTAGAAGCAAGGGGGAAAGTCTGCTGTTGACCAGGATGTGGTTCCAGAGTCATAGGCATTTGCAGAGAAAGACTGTTGTGTGGTTCGAAGAGGGTCAGGGTGTTGTGGTAGAATTTGTGAAGTCCTTTAATGAGTCATGCTGCAGCATGTAGGACAAATCGAAGAGCTGCTACGGTGGTCATTGGAAGGCCTTCCAGGAGGGCACTTCCAGGAGCCAGATGGGAGAGGCCCAAGGCTTAAACAGCAGATCTGAAATTGTGCGCTGAGATGATGGGCTTAATTTTCTACAGGAGGGAAAGTTGGTACTAAGCCATTTGTGTAGTACTTGCTATATGCTCCTTGAAGGTGAGATGTCAGTCGGTGTAGAACCCCAGGGACTCTGTGCAGGTGGTCAGCTGAGGTTTGTTTGAAGCCCGTGAGGTTTACAGCAGAGAGCTAGATGTCAGGGTGTTCCTGTTGTTGGTCAGACGTAGGTAGGAAATTGGTCTTGAATGGGTTGAGCTTCAGGTAAGCACTGTACATCCTGGACTGGATCAAAGTGAGGCATGGAGAAGGGCTTAAGGAAGGGCTGCCTCTTGGTGGATGTGAATGTTGTGTGGGACCAGGAGAGTTCAGAGTGCCTCAATGTAAAAGTTGAAGATCAAGGGGGAGAAGATGGATCCTTGCAGGACTCCACAGGTGATGGGTAGTGTTAGTGATCTGAAGGAATCCATTTGGACAAATTGGTCAGCTGATGTTGGCTCCCTGATCCCCATGTGGCGATGTAGAATGTCAGTGCGGGTCTGTTGGTCTACTGTGCGTAACACAACTAAATGGTTGAGGATAACCAGGAGGTAAGGATGGACATCTTTGAGTATGTTAAGGGCATCATTGATTCAGTGATACATCTGAGCCTGATGTCGGATTTGTAAGACTGAAAGGGGGTGTTGGTGGCAATGTATTGGAGAAGTTTTTTAGCTACTGCTTTCTCAAGGGTCTTACCTATGAAGGTTAAAGGAGTGGTAGGGCATTCGGTTCTGAGGTCTTGGGGTCAAGGGTTAATTTCTTGAGAAGTGGGAGGAGTTGTCTGGTCTTGAGGGTCGAGGGGTACGGGCCTTCAGTGACAGAGCTGTGTATGATTGCCAGGTAAGGGAGGAGTGCTTCAATCAGAAGGGTCTTGAGTACAGAGGCTGGGATGATTTTGCATATGATGAGGCCTTTAGGGATGCTATGGTAGAAGTCAGGTCTTCCAAACGTGAGTGTCTTGAAAGTTGTCCAAGTAGTGGTGGTTTTGCGAGATGGGATGTGTGGTGTGTTGTCAGTTTCACCATTAGTTTCTATTTGCTGGCCGATCACGCTGATCTTGTTGAGGGAGAAAGAGTTGATGGCAGTGAATTCTTCAAAAGAGTGCATTATTGGTGGTTAGGGGAGAAGGTTGATACACCAGGGATAAAATTAGAGTGACCAACCACTGATTGACTGGGAAATCAGGTGACAAGAGCATGTGATGTCTTATCTGAACTTCCTAGAGGTGTCTGGCACAGGGGGTGGCAGTTAAGGGTTGAACAGTAAAGGGAGAAGAAAAGCCATTGGCCTATGAGCCTTTGCTTCTGCCTTCCTACCTGCTGCACCTGTGAGTACCCTTGGCTTGCTATTTACTGTGCTGTCTCTTCACTGTGGTGCTCGCCTATAAAGTATTCTCTCCTGCTGATGCTCCTGAAAAACACCTCTCCCTATGCTTTCTCTAATCACGCTACAACTTCCTCCTTTCCTATACCATTCATAAAACTCATGCCCTCAAAACTCCCACTACTCAGTCTCTCCTGCATCTCCTACTTCCAACAACCAAAGCCGACAAGCAAACCACACTTCCTCCAACACCTATCCACCTTGCCTCTCTTCCTCTGAGACTCATCTTCTCTAGTCTTCCTTACCACATCAACTGAACATTGCACTCTGGAATGCTCAGTCTGTTTGCAGCAAAAACATCCTTTATCGCTGACTACATTCATGCCAGCTCTCCACCCATAGATCTTCTTGGTATCACTGAAATCTGGATTTATCCATCTGCCACTGCCACCCTGGCAGCCCTGAATTACTGCAAATTATCCTTCATTCACTCTCCTCATCTGACTGACTCATCTGACTGGCATAAGTGAAGGTGCCAGACACCTACTCTCTTCCCACCTCATTGCCTCACAAATCTCCAATGCCACACCATCTCCTACCTCTTTTGAATTTATCATCTCAACTATTGCACTGCCTCACTTGGTTCACATCATTTTCATCTATCGTCCTCCTAGTCCTACTAGACCATTCTTTGATTAGCTTGGGTAAATCTTGATTCTCTTTCCACTAAACATCACCTTCTTGTCTTAGGTGACTTTAACCTTTCCTCTCCAACTGCTTTCCACTTCTTAACAAATCTGAGATTTAGTCTTTTCTTAGTGAGCACTCTCTCCACTCTATCCATAACCTACCTACCCACACCCTGTGTAACTCTTTGTAGCTCTTAAGTATCTCCACCTCTCTCTCAGCCACCTCTCTCTCAGCCACTAAGACTGCTGTCACATCATCCCTGTGTGATCACTCCATTGTTTCCACCACCGTCTCCTTTCCATCCTCTGACCTCTCCTCACCACCTGCCTCCCCTATTACTAAAAGGAACTGTAAACCTTCTGCCATTCCTCCCTTTTTCTCTGACATACCGTTCTCACTCTCCCTCTTCACACCTCATATCTATTCCTCTATCACTGCCTTCTCCAGCTTTCAATCTCTACTATATAATTAATTCTACTCTCACTTCTCACTGCTAACTTTCACCCTTAAGTCTCAGCATCCTTAACCATGATTCACTCCATTCATATTCTGTCTCCACACAGACATGCGTCGACTGCTGCGTAAATGGAGGTGTACCCACTTGCATGAGGATGTGCACCTCTACCTCTCCACCGTGAACTCTCTCAAGTACCCTCTTGGTAGAGTGAAAAGGTAATTCTACCTTACACCTCATTGACTTTCACTTTAACCATCCTCACCTGCTACTCATGCCTCCTAAACCTAGGACTAGGAACTCCACTCTGACAGCTAATGACCTATCTGAATACTCCGCTGCAAACCTTTCCAAAATGAAGGACTGGCCTTCTCCACAATCCCTCCTCCTTCACTGTCCACCTATTCTTCTTCTTTGCTTCTGCCTTTGCCCCCCCTCCCCTTCTGATCTGTTCTCTCTCTGCACCATGCACCAAGCCTACCCTCTGTCTTCCAGGCCCAGGTACCCGCTCACCCTGCCACCCTCCCTCACTGCCTCCGGGCCACCCCTTGCACTGGGGTCTGTTTCTGTACCCATACAGTCCCCCACTTTTTTTCATGCACTTATCAGACATAACCTGTCTGCTGCCTTAAACCCAGCACTTGCCACTTGCTGGCTGCACAACCACTGTTGGTTGCCTTTATTATTTATTTATTTATTATTATGTATCTGGTTTTCCGTTGCTCCGCACTTTCCACTTCTCCCCCTTCCATGCACTTTTACGCTCTCCCCCTTCCATGCACTTTTACCCTCTCCCATGCACTTGCTCGTTCTCAATGTCACTGGGCCTAATATGATTGTTGTTTTGTTTTTCCCTGTTCCCCTCCCTGGCCTTGTCGTGCTCTGAAATACTTGTGTACGAGCGCGATAGAAATAAAATATCAATATCAATATCCTGAGCCTCGTTCTCCCTCTGTAGTCATGCTAATACTGAAGAGGTCCTATCTCTAGTGATGAAGGCTAACTAACCCCTTTGTGCCCCATCAGAGCCTCTTGCTTCTCAGCTCATCAAGCCTATTGCTCCTTTAGTTGGCTCTCACCTCACTGAACTCTTCGACCACTCCCTAGACTCGACTTGCTTCCCCTCTATTGTAAAAACAGACACGGTCATAATAATAATAATTAATAATAATTTTGCATTTATATAGCACTAGGAACCCTCAGGCAACTGAGCGCTACATTTTATTACCCACGGTGTGTGATGCTCATTTATCGACCTTGGAAAGATGAAAGACTAGGTTTGGCCGTTCCAGGATTCGAGCCTGCGCTGGCAGGCTCTGCATGGATGTCAAAGCAAGCGCTCTACTTGCTGTGCATCATACCTCTCCTTGAAAAGCAAGGGGCTGACCCACCTGCCAGTGAAATTTCGCTCAGTGTCTCTCCTTCCACACTACTCTAAAGTGCTGCAAAGGGTTGTGTTCAACCATTTTACCAATTTTTGAGACATACAAAACCTTTGAGACACCCTACAAGCAGGGTTCCACTTTTGTCACTCAACAGAAACTGCTCTCATAAGAGTCTCCAACTTCATTGCCTCTGCTAAGCATTGCAACCATTTCCGTATCCTAATTCTCCTTCACCCCTCCACTGCCTTTGATCACTCTGATTTCCTTAATATTCATTATCTTCCTGGGATTCGCGATCAAGCCCTTGTCTGGACTGAATCCTAGCTAGAACCCTGCCAATTCTCTGTCTCCTTGAACAACAACACCTCAAAACTCACTGTTGATGTTCCACATCACTCTGTCTTGGGTCCTCTCCTCTTTACACTCTACACTTCTGCTCTTGGTGCACTAATCTCCCCCTTTTGGTTCTCATACTAACTCTGTGCGGTCAACACCCAAATCTTCTCCTCTTTTCCTGCACCCTCCTCGGATTTCTCTATCAACATTTCCAACTGTCTCACTGACATTAAATATTGGATGGCTTCACACTCTCTGATGTTGACCTCTTCCAAAACAGAGGTGATCTTTTTCCCTGCCAAATAGTCCCTCTCATCTCCTCCACTGCCTATCCAGTTCCCACTTGACACTCTCCCCTACATCTCTTTAGCTGGAAACCTCAGCGTCTTCTTTGATTCTTCTCATACCTTCTCTACTTTCATCTCCAACACTGCAACGGCAGCTGGCCTCCACCTCCTAAATATTAGGAAAATAATGCACCTCTGTCCTTTTCAAAAAATGCTAAGCATCTCTTAGCTGCTCTTGTCTTCTCGAAACTGGACTACTGTGCCACCATCCTATATGGATTCCCCAATTATGCTTTCTTTCCTCCCTACAAGATCATGAACGTCTCTACCATAAATCTCTTTGAACTCCCTCACGCCACACCTACTTCCTCTTTCCATCACAAGGCTGGATAGCTGATGATTGAAAACAGGGCCAGATTAAAATGTCTTCTCCTGGTTCCCAAATCTAGCCAGAGTAAGCACCACAGTATCTATCCTCATCTATCCAATTTAACAAGTATTCTAGTAATCTCTGCTCTGCCTCCTCCGCTATTCTTGTGAAACCTCACCCTAACTGTGCTTCCTCTCGCTTCCGCTCTTTACCTCTTCTTGCTCCACTTGCATGGAATTCTCTACCCCCGAACACCAGAGAAACAGTCCACACTGATTTTTCAAAGCCACATTGAAAGCCTACCTCCTCCCCTCCGAGTTGCCCTTTTACCCTACATCTCATTTACCTTCAGGCTAATATTTTTTCCTAACCTGCCTCTGTCCCTCACTTTCTCTGCCTCCACTCTAGCACTTCATCCATCATGGTCACATCCCTAACATAGCTGTCCTACCTACACTTAAAAATGTCTAATGTTGATTGTCCTAAATCTATGTAAGTCCACCAATGTATTGTCACCGGTGACTGTTCCATTTACTCCGCACCAGAACCTGGTCAGAATGTCACTCAAACTCCTTGTGAGAAGTTCACTGCTTCTCGTCAAATCTAATATCTATTGTACGTTCTTTTGCGCTCAAAATAGCATTGTTTTTCCCTGTATAAAAATAAATAAATGGCATTTTTGGAGAGATACACATACACCAGTGCTTTTTTACATATGCCCACCCTCTCCACACTCATGCCATGCATGCACGCGTGGCTCTCATCACAACAGGATATGGGCAGCATCAGCTATTGGCCGTTTACTGCTGTCATTCAGATTTGGAAAATGCAAGATATTGAAGGCTCTTGTCACATTACATCTTAATTGGTGTGGGATACAGTTACTTTGCTGGGTCATCTAACAACTCTTTGAAGAAATATGCTTGTTTGTTATTGATTCTGTATAAATGATTAGACAAATTACCCTTTCTGATGGTTTCTGGAATGTTGCCATGTAGCCTCTCATCCTGGGTCAATGATTAACATCTTAAGTGTTGGAATGTGTGGTATTTCAAGGATTTCCTATGTAAATCAAAAATATATGCATTTGCACCTCAGGTGTAAATGAAAACAAAACATGCACACATAGATTGCTTGTACTGCATAATGATAAACGTGGTGCTTAAACAGGGTTTACATTTATTGTATGTTTTATTGAAGAATTGTGTTTTACGTCAATTTCATGGGAATTTATTTCTTTGTGACTGCTAAAATGCACTTTAAATAATGACTCGTTGTTTTTGTATTGGATATTCTTATTTAGTAGGTGAGGTACATGGATTGGCCAGGCTCATCCTTCAAGGTTTTTTTTAAATGAAAGGACGTTTTGGGAAATCACAATTTTGCTTTATAGTTTGTGGTCTGTGTTCAACTAAAGCATATTTAAGTAGGTCAAATGTTGTGTCTTTCAGAAAATGCAATTTGAAAGTACATGAAAAGATTGATTGTATTATGTACCGGAACAGCAAATCCTTTTTGTATGGAGCACTTTAAAGGATATGACCATATGCGTGTTCCATATTTAATTAATACAAATAGTAGTATTACATATTGCATACAATTAATTTGTTGGGTCATGCCGCTGAGAAAAAATTGTGGGATTCTCTGGCAGTGCAAATCTCCTACTGAATACATGTATTTTGAATGTAAGGTAAGGAAGGCAAATCAACATGTTCGTTTGTTGGATGTCGGTTCCACATTCATCCTTTAGTTCATATGGAATTTATTTTAATATATGTTCCTCAATCCCTGTCAAGATGTAAATAGAAGGGAAAGCCCGCCACAAAGTGCCTGCTGGTGGATGTTGCCTAGATTCTGGCAAGGGCAGATAAACCTAAAAGAGAGAAGAACTATTTGCAAGCCTGCTGGAGCCGTATCCCAGATCCTAACTGGAGAGAAAGAACCAGAAATGAGAGAGAATATTCAGAGCCGGTTGCGGGATCATGCCCAGGGGAACAAACATTGTCTGGTGAGTGAGAATAACCTTCTACTGAAAGCACCTAGGCGGGAAGGGATTTCTGCTGGCAATTATTTTGGGTATCCCTAAGCAAGAGGGAATCCCAGGTTCTTGCCTGGTGGGTGTGTATTGTGTTTACATCCCAGTAGTGCAGGATATAATCTTTGAACGAAAAAGCATCTGTAGATTGCAAGTGAACCAAGGACAGCTAACAAGGGACTATATCTCTGGAAACGTATTTTGTAGAGTAGGGATTTGGACTTTGACTGGGACATTAGCCCCTCTTAGAATAGGCCCTTGCATCTTTTGTTGTTCTACCTCCACCTTCAAATTGTTAGACAGACGCATCCCTTTTTCTGTTCTAGTCAAAGCCCCTAGGACATAGAAGCGTTTCCACAACCCTCAGTCCCTAAAAGCCTGAACCCATGGGTGAACTATCCACTGGACCAGCAGTGGCAACCCAGCAAGAGGGGACAACATTCGATCCAAAGAGTTTGGTAATTCCTCTTCTTACTGGCACCTTTGTTCTTTTATCGCCTAGTCACAATTTTTGTAGTTCCGCAGTGTTGACCCTCTTATTTTGTTATAACTCCCCTTTCTCACAATACACGTTCTACCGTGCTTCTGGTAGCAGAGCCGAAGGTGGTGAATTTCACTCCTTGGGAATCGCGAGTTCTGTTATTCTCTCACTATAACAGTTGTTTCTCTCTCTTCCCCATTTCAAAATAAGGGTGGGAAAGATGTAAAGATGGAAAAGCAGAGAGTTGCTATTAGCTAAGCCATGGACACATATGTAAAAACCCATATGTTTGGTGGTAAAATATCATCAATGGTATCACTTAATTCTCCAGCTCATGAACATTGTTCACCACTGATCTCTAAATGTAGTAAGGGTACTTAAATGCATCCTGGTATCAGTTGTTTAAGTAAAAATAGGTGGACCAAGAAAGTTACAAAAGGTAAAGGTAAATAAATGAAAAAGAAGTGATTACCTTACATTTGGTGATTGTAGAATGAAGAGGTCATCAGTGCAGCAATTTCTTCCTTGTAGTCCTTTATGCCCTCTGCTCTGTCTGTGAATTCATTGGTTGTTGCAGGAAACCCATCCAGTGAATCTGTTTCTAAAGCTAGGACTCGTGGTTTGGACTGTTACACAATCTCTATAGAGTGGGATGATGCAGGATAAGCTTTGCAGTCAAAGCGCATCGCCTGTTCTCCTTCTAGTGGGCTTCAAATAATTGATCATGTATCTATCGAGTTTAAGTTGAATAGTACCTTGCTAGTTATTTCAGCCATATTTGCCACTAACAATTTTGATTGTTTAGACAGGACTACAATACTTTCTGGAATTCATGCTGTTCCTCAGTTGTGGGTGAGGAACTGGTCAAGATATCGAGCTCAGAGCCCCCCTAAATGAAGATTCTGGATGGGTTTCTCCCAGATCTAAGGTTAACCTGAAGCTCCATCTATGTCTGAACAAGATCCTAGACTTTGAAGAGGTTGTTTTGATTCTTGGATTTCTATCCTCCCATTTGAAACTGCTGAGCCTTGTAGCTGGGAGTTGTGCTTCACACTCCTTTGAATACTGAGTTTGAATGGGCAACCACCTTTGATTCACTGAATAGGTAAAGGCTTTGGGGGAAAATGTGAGCTTGGCAAATCCATTCATGGCATTGATCCAGTGCATGCATGTGTTGGGTTAGAGCGGGAGGATTTGACTAGAAAGATTTTGGGAACTATTTCCACTCATACAGGTCTTAAGCAAGGGGTGCTATAGCTCACCTGCACTCGTATATTTCTGATTGACTACTGCTGTCTCTTGGCAAGGTGAAATGTATCCCTCTTGGCCCCCGAGATTG
Organism: Ambystoma mexicanum; assembly: GCF_040938575.1. Taxonomy (NCBI): domain Eukaryota; kingdom Metazoa; phylum Chordata; class Amphibia; order Caudata; family Ambystomatidae; genus Ambystoma; species Ambystoma mexicanum. The sequence goes on from NC_090923.1 coordinate 839,263,276, forward strand.
TTTGCTGCCCATCTCGGTATAACTTGTTATGCAGTTATTATCTTGGACCCCACACCAGCTGGGCTTGAGTATTTGCTGGGTGCTCTTTTGGTATACTGTAATCCTAATAAACTCTCTGTGAATGATTAAAAACAAATACATGTCAGTGGTGATTTGCAACAATACATGTGCATGCACCACTAACCTGAATGTAAGGGACCATGTGAGCCACTACACCTAGCCTGGGACTCTGTTGGATTCATCAGCCTCGATGCCCCAGGGCTGCCAGTGCACTTTATAAATGCAAATAAATAAAATATATAAATAAAAAATCAAATTCCATAAAACTCTTCTCGATGGCTAAAATACTTCTTTGACCGTGCCATTAGCTAGGTTTATGTTATATGTTAGATTCATTGCTCAGGCTGTTGCTGTGCCACTTTCTTTGATTATATTGGAATTGGGCTCTCTGTAATGTCAGCCTCACTAGACAGTGAGGCTGCATGGGTTCTGGAAGGAGAGCGAGATTCTGGAGAAGCACCGCTGGTGAGAGACAAGGGAGATATGGGGATCTGAAGAGGGTGCTTCGGGGGGCCTCTGCTTAACCACTTTTTACTGTATGCTTGTAGTTCAATAAACATGAGCTGCAGCCCCACCTTGTCTAGAGCTGTCATTGGCAGAGTTCACTTTATAACACTGGCGACGAGCTTCAAGTATTCCAGTGGAGGTGGGCACACTAGGAGGATGCCATCTTTGCAGAAGTGATCAGGAGAGTGCAAGGAGGAGGGAGGGAGAAAGTGAGTGAGGATGAAGTTGTAAGACAATTTCATAAAGTGCGTGATAAATTGAGCGTGGAAGGAGATTTTTTTGTGCAAGAGATGAAAGTCCGTTCCTCCGGTTGGACTGCAAAGGAAATTGTTGGAATTGGCCCATGAGGGGCATTTGGGGATGACAAAATGCAAGGAGAGGTTGAGGAGAGTGTATTGGTGGCCCAGGATTGATGTTGAGATGGAGGAAATGGTGTAAAGTTGTGTTGCATGCAAGGAGATTGAGAACGTTTTGAGGAATAATGCTCAGCCCCTTGAGCCTTTAGAGTTACCTTCCATGCCATGGGAAGATGTTGCAGATGAGTTCATCAAATTCTTTTTTATTTTATGACATTTCACCGCAAATGTATGTGGGGGGAACCCCCTGCAAACACCCCACCCCCACCTTTATTATTAACCTAATCTACCCCCACATACATTTGCAGTGAAATTTGGTGAACAAAATTTGATTAAATTGTCTTCATGCAAATCTTCTGCAATGACAACTACCTTTATCATTGGGTCTATACTCCAAGTGGGTGGAGGCAGTGCTCCAGATTAGATTTAGAAGTGGAAGTATTTTACTCACTATTTTTTTAAAGTTGGGAGTACACACAAATGTTACGGAGTAAAAAAGTAATTACTATTCTCAGTGGGAGTATTTCATAAGCTGGTGAAAATATGGACAACGGAAATATTTTTGTAATATGTATTTCTTTTCTCCTAGTTATTCATGCACATTAAAAGATAAACATTGACCTCTTTGGATCAGGCAGTAATAATAGTAGTTTGTTCCTTTGGTACTATGTGCACTACTGGTCCAAACCTATCAATGGAGCTGAGTGAGTAAAAGCAAGAAAGCAGGCTGATAGGATCCTATGTGTCTATTTTTTGTTTAGAGCATTTGTATTCCTTATTTTTTTTTTTTGGGAGTATTTGCCTATTTTTATGGAGTAAAATTGTCCGATGCACCTCTTATCTGTAGGGCTGGGTGGAGGTTAAGATTGTTGGAGACGCTGACTCACGTGCAGTGGTGGACCTCCTAGATGAAATATTTCAGAGAGAGGGGTTTCCAGCCAGGTTACTCATAGACAATGATGTCCACTTTACTTCAAGACTAGTTTTGATTGATTGATTGATTTTTATTTCTATCGCGCTCATACACAAGTGTTTCAGAGCGCGACCAGACAGGGAAAGAGAATAGGGGAGAACAAAAACAACGATCTTACTATGCCCAGTGACATTGATAACGTGCAAGTGCAGGGTAGAGGGCGAAGGGGTGAAGTGCATGGAAGGGGGAACAAAAGGAGAGTGCGGAGCGAGAAGGAAAAACAAAAATAATAATAAAATAATAAATAAAAAGGCAACAAACAATGGGAATGCAGCCAGCAAGTGGTAAGTGCTGGTTTTATGGCAGCAGGCCATGTAGGTCTGAAAGTGCAGGAAGAAAAGGGGAGGGCTGTATGGGTTCAGATACAGACCCCAGTGCAGGAGGTGGCCCGGATGCAGTGCGTGAGGGTGGCAAGATGAGCAGGTACCTGGGCCCAGAGGACAGAGGGTGGCCAGGTGCATGGTGCCGAGGGAGAGTAGAATCAACAGGGGAGAGGGGAGGAGAAGGTAGAAGCAAAGAGGAAGGTTTTGAGGTGCTTCCGGAACCGGAGATGGTTCTCCTCAAGTTTTAGAGTGGTAGGGAGGCTGTTCCAGAGGAAGGCCCCAGCCAAAGACAGAGATCTACCCCCAGCTTGTTTCTTTGAGAAATGACTGACCCTGAGGGAGTTAGAGGTACAGGAGCGGAGTGCTCGAGATGAGAGGCATTTGCGGAGGGATAGCTGAGGGTATGTTGGACCCAGGCCCCAGAAAGCCTTGTGGACAATGCAGAGGGTTTTGAATGTAATCCTTGCATCCACAGGGAGCCGATGGAGAGATTTCAGAGCTGGAGAGATACGATCCCAGGGCTTGAGGCCAAGGACAAGTCTCGCAGTCCTGTTCTGGATAAGTTGTAAAGGGTGGAGAGTAGAGGCGGGTAACTTAAGAAAGAGGCTGTTGCAATAGTCCAGCTTAGAGAGAACCAGAGCTTGGGAGACAGTGAGCTCTGGGGAAATGAGAGGAAAGGGAGAGTACCTCTGAGGAGGTGCAGTAGGAGGTTTGACTTTTTTGATACATCAGCGATGTGGGCAGAGAAGGAGGGTGTGGAATCAAAGGTGACACCAAGGTTCTTGGCCTCGCAGGTGGGGATAGGAGGAGGGCCAAGGGAGGCCGGCCAGAGAGTGAGAGGAAAGGAAGGTGATGGTGTGCCAATGAGGAGGATCTCTGTCTTGCTGGCATTAAGACAAAGATCGTTGGCGGCACACCAATCTTGGATGGCAGATAGGCAATCAGTGATGAGAGAGGTGGAGTGTGTTTCCCACCATAAGACGTCATTGTACCACCTTGAGACTAGTGGTGCTGTGGAGCATTTCAATCGCACCCTGGTGCAAGGAGTTCTGAGGGCCTATCGATTGGCTCCCATGCCACGACAGGTTTAGGTCTGTTTGATCTATTGAGGAGGAGGAAACCTCATACTGTGGTCTGTCCTCTGTGGCTGGGGAGAGTGCATTATGTGGATTGGGGTGAGGAGCAACTCAGGCACAGAGTACAAGAAAAATCGGATGACATGAGAAGGAGGTATGTCCTTGTCACGAATGTCAGAAGAGGAGATTTAACGGTAGGAGATGAATTGTGCGTAAGAAAGAGAAAGAAAGTGGCGAAAGAAGAAAGCCACTTCTGGGGTATACAGAGACTTGTAACAACATTTGAGGATGCAGTTGTAATGGATGATGGTAAAGTATGGAACAAAGGGAAGTTGGTGAAGTGAGAGTAGTCTTCTTTGGGCAGTTCTCTTTTTGTCTGTGTGGATGTCTGTGTGTGAATGAGTGTGTTGTGAAATTGTGATTCTGAATAAAGTGATGAAGGAGGTAGGTGTATTATAGTGTACATTCATTGCTGAGCCTGATCCTGTCCAGTTGTGGCCTGTGGAATGGCAGCCTCACTGAGCAGTGAGGCTGCATGGGTTCTGGAAGCTGGGCAACATTCTGGAGAAGCTCTGCTGGTGAGAGAGAAGGGAGATATGGTGATCTGAAGAGGATGCTTCGGGGGCCTCTGTTTACCCACTTTGTCCTGCAAGCTTGTAGTTCAGTAAGCACGAGCTGCTGACCCATCTTCTCTGGAGTTAACTTTACAACAGTTTCACATTAGGTTTGCAGGCTTTAGTGTTCATTCATTGGTAAAAGCACACATCAGGAAAATAGTACACACTCGCCTCTTCGACTCTGTGATATGGGCCATATAGAGAAGATAAACGTGGAAAAGCTTGAGGAGGAATTTGGACAGCATTGTCTTGGTCTCAGGCAGGGCGCTCTGGATTTGAGATCCCTGTGTTGCCAGGCTTTATAAGGTTATCTTTTTTTCTGGACAAAGGTAGAGACATTGCAGCCAGGGACGCTGTTAGGTGCTTTGAAACGGGGGTGTTGCTAGGTCTGGAAAAGATCTGGGGCTACGCTCATTTTGGGCCTGGGGGCTAGCTAACCTTTTTGGTTGTAACCCCTGAGCTTCTTTCTGGGGCTACAACCAAAAGACCCAGGGCTAACCCCCCCGCCCCCCAAGCAACGCCTGTGCTTTGAAAGATGCCCTTCCTGCCTAATATTCCCCCAATGTTGTGCAGGTCATGGAAAAGCGTAGGCAGTGGATATCTCTGAATGACTAGGCTGCTTCCTAGCCTTTGGATTTGATCGTAAGCAATTTAGAAAGCTCTTTGGGTGCTGCGTAATACTTGAAGGTCTTGAAAGTGACTGTCCGTTATTGAAGAATATGACCTCACTAGTATAGCATGTTGCTAGTTATCAGGGCATAGCTATGACAGAGATCCAGCCTTATTTAAATGCAATCCCTGACACAAATGTAGAGTGTAAATATACATTGTATCACCATAGTAAGCTAGACTGATATAAAGTAATTGGAGATAGGAAGAAGATCCCCCATCATGAGGGCCTTTGCCCCTTGGCCAGCACTGAAATCTTTGCATCACCTTTATTTTGTAACGTAAAGACTTGCATGCTGAGCGCTGAGCCTTGCGGGTTGGGGCCACTAAATTGTTCTTGTCCCCAGGCCAAACGTTTCCAGGCATTCCCTTTTACCAATTGGTTGATGTGTAGCCGAATGTATACATCTACAACTGGCTTGGCTCTAGCTGTGCCTCCAATGTAGGATTTCATTGCAGGAAAGCTGGATAGCATATCCAGCAGCCATTGACTGATTATAAGGTGGACGGTTCCATGTCATTCCATCGCCCGTTTTTATTTTGCGGCATTTTTTGCAGCTGATTTTTTTGTTGCAAAAACTCATCAAATGTTTTTTTTGTTTTGTTGGGGGGTTACCCCCAAACCCCCTTCTCACCTATTTAGAATCTAGTCCCGAAACACCATGAAACCTTATCTCTCTACCCACCCCCACCCCCACCCCCATATTTTCTGATGGGTTTTTGCAGTAAAAAAAATCTTCTGCAAAAAATGCCGCGAAGAAATAACGGCCATGAATGGACTTTGTACCAGATGGACTACTGTTTTGTTATCAAACGCAACACTCTGCGACTTGTGTGTTTTTTTTACACATTTTTATATTTCTTTTTTATACTATACAGGGAATGTTTGTATTTTAATTGTTATGTGATATTTCATTTTGTATGATATTGGTGGTTGTTATTTTTGATATTGTGTTTTATTCTGTTTAAAGCAAGTTTTACAGTAATGCTGTATTTTATTTTTGTATGGTGTTGGTGGTTGTTATTATATTTAAATATTGTTTTTTAAAGTGTATATAGTTTGATTAATCCAAATCAAAAGAAAAGTTAACAATTGGTGTATAATTGGTGTATAAAGGGTGCATAATACAAGGGGCGTATATTTGTGTCACTGATTCACTAGCATGAATTAAGAAAATGTAAGATATCATTCTTGTGTCACAACTGGCCACTACTATCTCATTGATTTTTAAATTTAAGTCATGGTCCCCTGGAGAAAATATCACTCGAAAAAATGATGTCCACTGAAGAAAGTTTCAGTCGTGATGTCTGTCTCTCCCTGCGCACCACACCACCCCCTCTCGCCCTGTCCCTGGTTGTACATCTGCAGACAGTGCCCTAAAAGCTTCATTCCTTCCCTCCCATCGTGCACCTCTTCCCCACGCTACGTGCTGACCATCTTCAACTCAACCCTTGCTCTCTCTTCCCTCTGTACTCCACTTTCCCCTCTCTCTTCACCCCCTTAATTCCTCACCCCTCCTCTTAATCTCTGCGCCACTCCAGCCCTCCCTCCCTCCTTAAAGACCATCTTTCCAATGTCTATATCAAAACCGAAACCATTGTTTTTTACAATAATTTTGTTAAAACGTCCCAAACCTCTCTTCCATTTCAAATTCAGCAGTGGAGAGCATCAACAATGGGTTACTGGGGTTGTGATATGCCTCCCCCTCAACACCTTTCTACTCGGGTTCCTGTTATCCACAGGATGTGTCTATACATGGAGCTTTACAACTCGCACGCAATCTTCTCTCAGCCAACTCTGAAAGGCAGCCCACCTCCGCCAAACCTCTTACCCCCCAGAAACTCCCCAGAAACTCTGTGACCACTCAGCACTTCCCATGGGGCGCTGCCGTACTGGGAAGTAAATCGGATGGATTACAAATGCCCAAGTCGGAAGAGTTCAAGAGGTTTGGCAGTGACAGGAGGCGGTGCGAACAACAATAACATGCACAGAAGGAGCTGCGTCCTGAAGGGCGAAGACGCAGCATCACACATCAAACTTATTCTGTGTTTTGAATTACTGTTCTCATTTTGGCCGTACATTCGTGTTCGACCAGAATCGGGTTATCGGATTTCTTTATATGTATGTGTGTGTGTGTGTGGGGGAGGGGATGTTTGGGTAGTAGAGGGATGGGAGGTACGAGGTAGGTAGATGTGGTATGGAGGCTTTCTTTTGAGGTACCCCCCAATTAAAAAGGGAGTCGAATTCTGGTTGAACAAAAGTGCACATCAAAAATGAAAACGTTTTCAATTTAGTTGTTCGAAATACATAGACACACATCAAGCATGTGTGCAGCGGGAGTGTGGTGGTCATTTTCAATACTATAGTTATATGTTTAATGTCTTCTTTTTATTTCGACGGCCATCCTTGTGACGTGAACTTGTATTCATATTACTGTAATAATATACACACTCATGCTGGAGATGGTTGGGGTGGGGTCGGGGATGACAGTTCTCTACTAGAACAGGCAAAATGACAGATTGTTTTCTTATGTTTTGCTGAGTTTCAGGGTTTCATAACGTGCGCTAGCATTTTCATTGCCTTCAGGTGCTCTGGCGGGTCCGAAACACATGGGGGTAGGTCAGGATAGGGCGACCAGAGGGATCATGCCAGATAGATTTACAGTTGTATTGATGTGTACACACAGGCAGTACCCTGAGTCCTGCATCTGGGTCTGTTTCTAGAGGTTATTTGTCGGGCGCACCGAGCCATGGGTCTCCAGAGGGGAGCCTCGGTTGTCTGAGGTGCTAATGTGCATTGGCGAGGGATGTGCTATCTAAGCTTTTTGTAGAGGTGTAGTTTTAGCGAATTATTCATGGAATTGTCTGCACGGTTCAAATTGACTTTGCACTGCTGAAAAGTGACTTTGCACTGCCCACACAGTGTTTGAAGTATGAGGTGAGGGATCTTTAGATTGCTGTGGGTGGGTGACATGGTTAGTGTGAGTTTTTGTGTAGAAGTTGCAGATCTTAGTGCAGGGGTTTGTGGAGGGCGGTAGGTGGTTTTGCGTGAACACCTGAAGTGTCGGTAGCAAAGTCTATGTGGTCAGTGCCTTCTCCTTCTGGTGTAGAACTTGTGGGAGGACATTATGGGACATTCTGTGCCATCCGGTGTGGGCACTGACTCTGCCAGTGGGTGGTTGTGCAGTGGACGGTTCTGGATTAGAGTGGGAACACAGAAAGTAACACAGGAAAGGGGAACAAGGGAGCGCGCAGCAGTTTATGCCAAGTGATCAAGACTGATTATTTTGGAGGGTGTAGAGCAGGGACGCTGGAGCACAAAAGGTTCAGGTGGGGTTCTGGGGCTACCTCCTGCAAAGTGTGAGTTTCAGATGCAAAGTGAAGTTGGTATTCATGTGAATTCTCATAAGCCATGAAGCAGATACACTAAGCATCTGACTGTATTGGTCGTCCTGATGAAACCAGGCATTCCCAGGTTGGTTGGCTTTCTGCTCACCTGATCAGCATTAGCTGTTGGCTCTTAACATTGTTTTCGGTGCAGTTCAGTAGGGCCTCTGGTCTGAAGTTGTGTGGGCGATTGCTAGGCTGGTATCTTTGCTAGTTCTCATCTGGCTGTTTTCCGGTGGCAGAGCATTTGGATGTATATATTAAACAGACGGTACATATGGTTTGAGTTGGTTTGTTACACTGTGGACCTGTGTGCAACTCGCTGTTGTAAGGTCAGAGTGAAATTATTGTGTCCCAGAATTAGGCAGGATCCAAGGTAGTAAGTTCAAGTGGTAACACAAACCCAAGGTTGGATAATAGTCACAATTGCAGAGTAGCACTCGATAGGGCAAGCACTTAATATGGGAAACCAAGAAGCAGGATTAACAGTACGACTGACAAATGGTAGCCAGGGACAACACAGAGGGCAAGCAATAGATGTGGGATACCTGGGAACAAAACAACAGTAAAGCAAACAATATTTGGGACCTGAGAATAAAACAAACTGGGACACCAGAAGAAGAGTGAATGTGAGATAAGAGCAAAGAAACAGTAGTAAAAACATTTATGAGGACACCAGGGAGCAAAAATCATAACAGGGCAAGCAATACGTGTGGGCACCAGGCAGTATAGATCAACAGTAAATGCTAATAGTAAATCTCAGCAGGGCTGATAGTTTTGTGTGGCACCAATGAGAGGAATCAGAGAGGGAAAACATTTTATGTGGGACATCAGCAACCACAAATAACAGTAAGCAAAAGAATGTATGTGGGACACCAGGGAGCAACACCATGGTGTGAAAAACAATACATGTGGGGTACCCAGGAGCAAAGTCACCAAAGGGCCAAATAGTTTATGTTGTAAGCTATGAAATCCGGCAATATCCTCAAGTTAACAGTCACAGCTGTCAATGGGCAGCAGCTTTCCTATATATTTTACATTGTATTGGTAAAAAGTAACATAACATCAACTTAAACTTTCAAAGTGATTATTGATACATACCATGAATGTTTATTTTCTATTCCCTTTTAACCTGGGGTAGGTGGAGTGTTTTATATATTAAAGGAAAACACTTTAGTTGCAGGGACGTTAAGGTGAGAACGTAACGCAACAGAACCCCTGAAATTCAGCTAAAGGCAGCTGAACTTTACGCCCCCTGTTGTGCAGCCTATGACCACAATGATGACATCCCATATGACATCCCTGATTACATCACTGATGACACCACTAGTGACATCACTAATTACATCATCTAAGACATCACTGATAGAATCCCTGTTTAGATTACAACACTAACTGGCTATGACCGTGCCCACTGTCAACACATTAAGGGGCCACTAGCCATGGCCTTTGGCCATGGCCCTTGGCCACAGCTTTCAGATATGCCCACTGTATATTCTACAACGGTAACCCAACAGTAGCCATGGCCTTTGGCCATGCCCGCTGTATGCTTTGCCACATTAAGGGGCCATTAGCCATGGCCTTCATCCATGGCCGTGCTCACAGTATATTTTCAAATACTAACGGACCCCTAGCCATTGCCTTCGGCCATGGCCAGTGTATATTTTACAACATTCATCAGCTATAGGCAGTGGTCTTCAATGTATCTCAGAAAATGATTACATCTACAGAAGAGTCAGTTCTACAATTGGGTCTTTCACTTTCGCCTGCATCTGCTTTTGACTTCTGTAAAGATACTGGTGGGGGGTCCAGCATCACAACTTCACTGAATCGAGGATAGATTTATTTAAGTTTGTCAGAAAGATCAAATTGGAAAAATATCATATGACAAAGTGTGATATTATCTTGAAGCGTGCTGATAATGGAGGAGCAATCGTCATTATGGATCGAACAAAATACAAACAAGAAGTGGAGCGACAATTGGCAGATCAAGGTACCTATTTGGAAGTTTTCAAGATCCCACAGAACAAGTCCGAAAGGTGATTAATACTTTGCTAGACAAGGCAGAACTCAATGACTGGATTACTGAAAAAACGAAATAATTTCTAACTAATTTACATCCAGTAATGCCAGTACTGTACATGTTACTGAAAGTACACAAGAGCTTGGTTGACCCACCGAGGAGGCCAATAATAGCAGCATCAGACAGTCTACTGGAACCTTCAGCACAGTATATTGATAAGGTGATGCAACAACCAGTTCAATCAACAAGAAATTACTTAAAAGATACTAATGAATTTTTGGGGGAAATCAAAGATCTTGAATTTATTGGCAACATGGACATTCCTTTCACAATGGATGTACACAGTTTGTATACAAACATAATACACACAGCAGGCATCGAAGCAATGGAGTGGCCTCTTCTGTCCACAGAAGATTACGTTGCAAATAAGTTGTTTGTTCTGAGTTTACTTAAATTAGTGATGTCAAACAATTTCTTCAGATTCGAATACCGATTCTTTGTATAGTTATCAGGAACATAAATGGGGTCAGCCACGGCACCAGGATACGCCAACATGTACATGACCTATCTTGAGGAAAAACTAGTTCTAAATAATCTGAGAGATCAGTTGATATGCAACTATAGATTTATAGATGATTAATTTGGAGTATGGAGAGCCACAATCTAAGAGTTGACTCAATTTTCTGAGTACATGAATCAGTCATCTCTGAGGATTTAATTCACAACTCCGTTCAGTACCACCAGGATGCGATTCCTGGATGTGGAAATCTACGATTTATAAGAAGCCAACTGAAAAGAACAGCATTGTGCTAGTATCAAGTTTTCATCCAAAACAAACGATTGAAAGTATCCCATACGGTCAGTTCTTAAGGTATAAGAGGATTATGTCTGAAGATCTGGAATTTGTGAACAAATCTGAAAGGCCATAGAACACATTTCTAAAGAGAGGTTACTCAGCAGAACTAGTTATTCGAGCTCAAGTTAAAACCTCACAAGTGTCTAGACAAGGATGTCTAAAACCAGCACAAACATCACAAGACGAGAAACTGGTATTTGTGACCACATATTCTCAGCAAAGCTATAAAATCAAAAAGATACTTAGAAGGAATTGGCAGGTTTTGCAAATGGACCCAGAGCTAGCACAACGTTTGGGCAAAATACCAACTTTCGCATACAGAAAGAGCAAATGTCTGAAAGATTACTTGATCAGAGCAGACTATATGGAAGGCTATCAAGGAAGGAAATTAACCAAGCATTGTTTATCAGGGAACCCTTCCATGTAATAGTTGTCAGCACTGCAATAATTTGATAAAGGCAATGTCATTAATCATCCGAACACTAGCAAACAAATCCAATTATGATACACAACAGCAGTTGATTTGATGAATGTAATTTATGACAATAGATGTCCTTGTGGTATGTTTTATGTGGGTCTCACCCCAAGAAATGTCAAACTTAGATGGATGGAACAGAAATTCAATATTCGCACTGGATCATTACATTCACCAGTAGCTCAGAATTTCAAACAATTTAAAGATACAACTGCGCAGATAAGGTTTGTAATATGGGAACAAGTGAAATGTCCTAGGCGATGAGGTAATGGCAATACCCTACTACAGCAAAAAGAAATGTATTGGATTGAGCGCCTTGAGTCTCTGAGTCCCAAAGGGATGAATCTTGAATTTGATTTGACCTGTTTTTATATTGCCTGGAAATGTATATCACCAAGCTACAAGGTGTAGCGAAACGCATCATCTACGGAGCGCCTTTGTTAGGCAGGGCAAGGGTTGGAGGTTTTTTGTATGAAATTGTTTTTTTAACACATTTTTGATAAATAAAATAGAATGATTTTTATTCTATTTGGACTATGGTGCAATTTGTGGATTTGAGCTGGGAGCCTGCATTTGGAAGCTCACTCCGTGAGTGCGGCTCAACATCACTCCGTGCAGTCGGAGTGAAAGGATTGGAAATATATATATATATATAAAATGGCCACGCTAGTGGCCATGTAGTTATGGTTAAGTTGTTGTTTCCATAGGAAGAGCACTTTTTGGGCGGCTTATAACTCTGCTCCCCCTGGACGAATCCTCACCAAACTTTGCAAAGTGTGGTGAGAATTCGTCCAGGGGGAGTGGAGTTATAGGGGGTGTCCCAAAACGTCTTTTTTCCCATAGACTGAATGGGGGAAAAACTTTGCCCACGGCTACAGGTGAAACCGCTGGACGGATTTTGACGAAATCTGCGCCAGGCACAGGGGCTTGGTCCAGAAATAGTGCTTTTGTAAATTTTGTCACCATATGTGCAGTACGATTATTTATAATTATGAAAAAGTAGGTCTGAAATAATTAGTGATATCTATGTTTGTTCCAGGGTCACACTTCCCTGTTCGGTCGACGACCAAGAAACCGATTGGCTAAGGGGCTGCCGACATGACCGCGTACACGCGACGTCTCTGCCTATTGGCTGCTGTGAGACGTGTTCTGCGTTAGATGGTTTGGATGCGCCCGACATCTTGGATCCGCAGAAAGCGGAGCAACAACCAGCATACACATGCTTTTTTCATTAACCTATTTTGCTGTGTCACAGAGCATTGGGAAAGGTTCAGACAGTAAGAAATGGGTGATCTATGCATTTGTTCTTCGGCCGTCATGCTGTAATTTCTATGGACACCTTGTACGTACAGTAAATGTGGGGGGTAATAACGGTAGCACTTCAGTCCATGTAGCGGACAGGAAATTTGTAACTCTTAAAAGCACACGGGTATAGGTAGGCAACATTGAAATTGACAACATGCTGTGAAGGTATTATTTCTCCCAATGGCTATTTTTATATTCATTAGCACGCCGCCATGGGTGGCACATGCTATGGTGGTAGTGGCCAGGGGCTACAGTTTTAACATATGGGTAAATAATGCACTTTTCTGGGCGTCGGTCGTCATGATGTAATGTGTATGGACATATTGGCCCTCATTACAAGTCAGGCGTTAAGGGTTTAACGGCGCCGTTGGCGCCGTTAACCCTTAAAGCCTGATTCACACTTTAACGCCTGCTTTTTGCAGGCGTTAAAGTCCAAGGCGCTAAGCAACCTTGGTGCTAATTACGGCACCGTAATTTACGGTGCCGTAATTAGCGCCTTCCCCATCCCCATTATGCCCTATGGGGCAAAAATGGGAATGGGGAAGGGCAAATGGTGAATGGGGAATTACCGCCCCACTCACCTTGGAATGGGGCGGTAATTCCGCCATCCACCATAGCGGAATCCGGCATGGACCATGGTGCTAATAGCACCATGGTCCACCGCCTGACTTGTAATGAGGGCCATTGTACGCATATTACTCTTATACCTACTTAATGACGTATGTTCTATGGTCTCCTTGTATGAACAGAAAAGGAGGGGTGCAATAAGGGCAGTATTTGAGCCTGTGCAGTGCATGGGGGAGTTGTTAGATTTGTAAGGACACGTGTGGTGTTAGGGAACATTGAAATTGACAACATGCCCTGAATGTATTCTTTTTTGTAATGGTTATCATTATAATCATTAGTACGCCGCCATGGGTGGCACATGCTACGGTGGTTGTGGCCAGGGCCTAGAGTCTTGGATGCATGGCCGTTGGCCAAAGGCCGTAGGCCTTACTTACAAGACTGTAGGCCCTGGCCACAACCACTGCTACATGTGCCACCCATGCACACACCCGTAGTGTTGCGTTTTGATTGGCAAGTTGTGGGGAGTGCGTGCAGTCTTGGGTGCATGGCTGAAGGCCATGCAACCAAGAACAAAGTGGTAAGTACTAGAGTTGGAAGACACTGCACACCCATCCCATGTAAGATCTACAGACACACACCTAGGAGGGAAGCCTCTGGGCAGAGGTACTTAACGATAACATACATATAGAATAACCCCCACTACCACACAACGCTACGGTAGTTGTGGAGAGACCCTTCAGTCTTCGGTGCCTGGCTAAAGCCCATGCACGCAAGACTGAAGTCATAAGCAGTGGAGTTACAAGTTAATATGGGTGTGGTGGATTGTGGTTGTTGTGTTCATGCCCTAGTTTCTTCACTTCATGGCTGCAGACGATGGTCCGCAAAATAAATTTATAAGCAGCTAATTTACAAGGACCATGTTTTACATATGCAGCGATGGTTGTGGATAGGAACTGTACTCCTTGAAACTTGGTTGTAAGGCGTAGGTGGTAGGTTACTTACCACAGACGAAAAGCCAACCTACAAGGACTGCAGCATATTACTACCATAGATTAGACGAGTTGATTCCCATGTGTATAAAATGCCTGCCAATATACTTATTCCTTACTTTGTTCAGAATCCATACATTTTTTTAAAATTGGTTATCGTACTTGGCAGAAGATTCACTTCTTCCATTTCTGTGATGAAAGAAAAAGGTGTGTTAATGTTTGCAGTTTTTTCACATTTGACACATTGCATAATAGATAGTTAACTTTTTTTTTTAGACCCTCATATTTAGTTTACAAACCAGTGTACTGTGCATTGCGCTCAGTTTCTGTGTTTGCTTCTCTAATCCTTGTGTCTGGGGAAAAAAATCCTTGTCAGATTAAAAAAAACCTTCATTTCTTACGCAACTAAGTACTTCATTTTTTCCTTTCAGTGTTTTCTTCATTTTTCTCATCAATGTTATGTTTGTTGTCTTCCTGCCCATTTTTAACAACAGATACCTGTAGGCATATTCTAACTGAGCATGTGTTCTTACAGATTTTTGATACTCATTCATTTGTGTTGTTGTTATATCCTGTTTCCTTCATCTTTCCCATTAATGTTTTCTTTGTTGCATTCCTGCCGATTTTTACCAACACTTACATACCTATAGGCATATTCTACCTGTGCATTTGTTTCCAACGATCTGTGATTATCATTTATTTGTGTCATTCTTCCATCCTGTTGGGTAGTTAGATACACGTAGGCGTATTCTAACTGTGCATTTCTTCCTAAGATTTGTGATACTCATTCATTCGTGTCGTTGACATATCCTGTTTCCTTTATCTTTCCCATTAATGTTTTCTTTGTTGCCTTTCTGTCGATTTTTAACAACAGTTAGAAACGTTTAGGAGTATTCTGCCTGTGCATTTGTTTCCAACGATCTGTGATAATCTTTTATTTGTGTCATTCTTCCATCCTGTTGGGTAGTTAGATACCTGTGGGCGTATTCTAACTGTTTGTAGTCGTTCACATACTTTGTTGACAATTTTGAAATACACCTTAGTATGTAAATGTTGGCTTCAAGAACATTAAATACGCATTTGTTAGGTTAGCTGGCAACCTCTTTTTAATGTATGCAGTGTAGTGACCTGCATTGGTTGTAGCTCCTGCATGGTAGATTATTCCTACTGTTGTAAAGGTTTTCTTTCCAAGTGACACTTGACAGTGTGTAAATACAGTTAGTTTGCAGTTGTTTTTGGTGCCATCTGCATTATAACGTAGAAGCATAACTATTATGTAGGCACTATGTGAGTGTACAGTAAAGTAGAGTGATTTTCTGAATTGCAAATACTACATAATCTGCCATGGTTTGCATTTTGTAAAAGTTGCTGAAATGGAATGCTCTCACAATTTGGTATGGTAATATACACAAATCGCTCATTTGGAATTTCTTCCTGTATCACTTTGTTACAGAGAGTGCATGTATGTTTCCACATGTACGAAATTTGGATGCTTTTGTTTTCCAATACTAATAGTATGTACATTAGAAATTCTTCTGGATCTTCTTGTGAGTTCATAGTGAATCTCACTATTCCAGCACAGTTGTCCAAATGTTGCCTTACTCCATAAACACTGTATGTGTTGTCAGGATTGCTTGTTGCGTTTCTATGCAGCACTAACATTTGCAAACACAATTGGTCTGTGCTGTGCAGGTAAATATTGTTAGCAATTGGTGGCAATTGAAATAGAATATTCATTGCTACATTTGCATAGCAACTTACCCCTCTTTCATTTGTAAATTTGAATGGGCCAGCAAGTTCTGTATCTGAGTGCATTTTTCGTTTTTTCTGTTGCTTCTTTGCCAATGTGCCTGGTTTACATTCCCTCATAGGTTCTTCTATGTTTGCAGCAATTGATGAAACTTAAGCTTCGTTTCTTTTTTTTTGCGGAATTTCCTGTTGCATTTTTTTGCATTTCTGTTTAATTTACTTTTCTTTTACTACGTTTCACTTTATTGGGAACAGGGTATTGTTTCAGATGAGGGGTGTACAGTGAACGCAATCTATTGTATTCTAGAATGCAAGGAATATCAGCTTTGACTTTCCTTGAATCAAAGTTTATTAGCATTAGACTCGTCAAGTGTACGTAAGCGTGATAATGCTACATAGCTCATGCCTTCCTTAAACACTCTCTTTCCTATATCTCTCATTGCTTTCTCTAGGGTAAGACCTTGGGATTTATGAATGGTAACTGCATATGCAAGAGTTAGAGAAAATTGCTCTCTATGTACATACATGTCTTTGAAGAGAAGGAATCGAGCCATTGAGCGCCCTATCCCTTTTACTTCTGAAAGTTTATCAAAGCGAATATTGACAAACTGAATGCTGCTATCACGTCGGTATGATTGAAAGCCAACAACTGTGCCCAGTGCTCCATTAACTAGCCCTTGCTCTACGTCAAGGTTACGTTTAAGCATTACTCTACAACTTAATGATAATTTCAATACGTTTTCCAACCCAGCTGTGATGGAGATTAACAGGCCGATTCATGGAATTAATGTGTGCAGAAAATCGCAGCGCAAGCGTGCGAAAGTGTGCGAATCACAGCGCAAGCACGAAAATCGCAGCACAAGCGTGCGAAAGCCACGCACATAGATTCATGGAAGTCTGTGCGCGTGGAAATCCTGGGATGTGTGCTAAAATCGTGCGTGGCGCACGCGGGCGCACACGTCATCAAACGGACACAGCGAAAGCGCATATAGCGCGGCGCACACAACAAAAGTGGGCGTAACACGGGCCGTAACACGCAGAATGGGGTACAACACGTAAAAATTTGGGCGTTACGGGGAAGTGCAGGAGATAAAAGCACGGAACGCCCACATGCGCGCCTACAACATGTATTCATGGAATCAAACAGGGGAAACGTGTGCGCCAAAAAAGACGCGCTAATCCGGAAACACGTACGCCAGCAGGAAGCAGGTGTACTCAGCCTCGCGCAGCATAAAAGTGCGTGCAAACAACAAACAAGCTCAGATGCTACGATGAATATACCATTCCTCGCAGCAGTGGTCGTGGGACACCGCAGGAGGAGGAGGATAGCCAGGCCCAGAATTTTTACACCCAGGAGCAGCCTTTTTGGGATGCCTGATGACCAGGTGTATGGGAGGTACAGGTTCCCACCACACATAATAGTCGAGTGAGTGGGAGGATGACCTCACATCACCCACCCTGTGCTCCCAAGCACTGAGCCCCTTGGAAAAGGTGCTCAATGTACTGCACTTCTTGGCCACTGGTTCATTTCAGAGGACAAGTGCCTTAGTGGGGGGTGTCACAGGCCACACAGTCACGCTGCCTACACCAGGTGTTAGCCATCATGACTGCACGCTCTTCAGTCCGCAGGCACATATACATGCCCAGAACACCTGCAGAAAGGCAGGCTGCCGTCCATGACTTTTACGGGGTGGCACACTTCCCCAAAGTGCTAGGTGCCATTGATTGAACCCATGTGGCTCTACGTCCTCCCAGGGCAACTGAGCACATCTATAGAAACCGCAATCACTGGCATTCCATCAACGTGCAGGTAGTATGTGATGCCAAGGGAATCATCACCTCAGTATATGCCAACTATCCAGGGTCCACCCATGACAGTTTCATTTTCAGAATGTCACCCCTAAACCGGGACCTAGAAGCTGGGCGGCATGGCGATACATGGCTGCTTGTTGAGTATAAATGCCTCTGCACATGCATGCATGTCAGATACTGAGTAATGTCACAACCCCACTAATGATACCCATCATCACCTCCCCAGGGGACAGTGCCTACCCTCTGAGCACCCACATGATGACGCCAATTCGGAACCCCACCACACCACCCGAGGTAAGATACAACACAGCCCATATTGCAACCAGGGGCATAGTGGAGCGCACATTCGGAGTGCTGAAGTCACGCTTTCACTCCCTTGACCGCTCTGGTAGGCAGCTGCTATACGCGCCCCCAGTAGTGTGCAGGATCATAGTGTCAGCATGTGTCCTGCACAATGTTGCAACCCGCCGGGGCCTGCCGGTGGACATGGTGGTGCCCCCACATCCCCAACCACATGCACGCCCGCTGCGCATAGGAGGGGAAAGGGCACGTGGTGAGGCAGCCTGTACGCAGCTGATGGCTAATTACTTCACCTAAAATCACACCCCTGTGGAGTGCACACAGCCCTGGCACATACCAGCTGACAATCAATGATGATGACATAAGGGACAGTCAACTGTCACAACCATACCAGCCTGAGATTGGTCACCTGGAAGTGTTACATTGTGTGCATCCCTACCTACCGAAAGACAACCAATGCTGTGTCACAAAAAAACACACATTTATGCTTCATGAATGACTACCCCCTTGCAAAATACAACATGAAAATAGTGCCATGTCACCAAACCCCTCCCCATCTCATCTACCCAACACACCATGGCATGTCATGCAATGTGAAAGCAACCAAATTAATGCACAACACATGACACAAGTGTCACAAAGTGCACTGTCCCAAATGGAAACAGACCACAGGCAATATGCTCCCGGTAATCAATAACAAACAGCACACATGAACAAAGACTTACCAGCAACACAATACAGCAACACAGGATGAAACAGTGGCAAAATATGACAGTACAAAATCAATGTAGTGCAAGTCTCACAACCTGACTAAGCCAGCACATCGAACCCTTTCAACTGCAGAGTGTTGCTGTCAGGCAAATGTGTCAGTGTACTGCATACAACATGAACTGCATCTGCAAAGGAGACGGCCTTTTGAAGACATGAAGAAGGTACCTGTGAATAAGGAGGAAGAAATGGATGCATAAGCACATATCAATACACCATGCAGTGTTCAATACAACCACAATCCCCACTAGGAATGTCCACACAGTTTTGACTACAGACTGCCCACACAGCTCATAGGAGCCCAATGTCACTGTGTAAGTCACTGTCACTTGGTCACACCCTTTGAAAGCCCATGGAAAGGGGAAGCAGGAGGAGTGTGTGTGTCATGAACCCAATCATCTAACCCAAAGACAGAACAAACCTGCATGTGCCCAGCTGGAATACACAGTGGATGCCCACGGAAAATGGCCATGTATGCACCAGGGAGGGGGGCACCCAGGAAGTTTGAGGACAGGGTACACCCCAACACCTACCTGCGTGAATGTTGCGAGAAAAAAAATACCTCCATGGGCTCATGGCCTGCACGGCTACGCCAATGTGGGAGAACTGCTGTCGCTCTCTTCACCCTCTGCTGCTACATCAGGAGGTGGCGGTGCTATGAGAGGCAGCCCATGCAAAGCCCTGGTATGGTCCTCCATGGCAGCAAGCATGCGGGTGTTGAAGGTCTGGTTCTGGAGGATGATAGTACGGAGATCTCCATGCAGCACCTCACGGGTTGCCTGCATTTCTGCAGGCATGGCCTCAAGTGATGCCCGGATCTCCTCACGAGTTGCCTGCAGCTCAGCTGAGAGCAAACATGTGAGCTGCTCCAGCTGCTGTTCTGACCTAAAATTTCGGGAAGCCTCAAGTTTACCCAGAGTCTCCCTGAGGAAATGGAGTTCTAACCTCAGGGCTTCCCTGTGGCCCTGTGGTGCTACAGATATGGCTTCGCGCAGAGTCTCCAGTGCCGCCCATCGGTCCCTGTTGGACGCCAACATGTCTTCTCTGTGTGGTTGGCAAATGGAGTCTGTTGCCTGCATTTGTTGCTCCATCTGCCTTTCAGGAGGGAGAATGGAAGTGGCCAACCTCTCCATTGCCTGAGCCATCATTTCAACCGATGCTCCCTGTTGTGCTGCTATACTGTACATGGAGTTTTCCCATAAAGTATTGCCTGGTGGCGTACGGCCACCACGTCGGCGGGCACCACACTTGTTTGGGTCAAGGCGATCTGCACTTTGCTGTGCTGGCACTGCCTGAGGCTGCAGGACTGCATTCCCCCTCTGATCTGCTGGCCCAGGAACAGGATCAGATGTTGTGGAGTGTGACCCTGCATCCGTAACCGCCAAAGGCGGAGTTACCAACACTGACATCCCCATAGAGGGGCCTAGCCCCGGTACAGGTGGGTTGGACAGAACAGCATCCCTGCCAGAAACACTCACCTGCGACAGCACATAAGTCCCACTGTCCGATTCAGCACCTGAATCATAGCGGTCTGGGGAGGTGCACCCAGAGACACCCATGGACAGTATGGTCTGCAGGAGGATAGGGTTTTCACCGACCACCACACCACGTCCTCCACTGGTGCACGGTTGTGGCTGAAATTCCTCCTGGGTCTGCACCATCCCCTCCACCTCAACAGCATCAAGTGCGTCATCACCTGCAAAAACTTGAAAGACAACAAATGGAAACAGGCATGAGCACCATAGCACACACATAGGCCTGACAAGGCATATATCCAGTACATGAATAACACATGTCCCACACGACTATAACCCTGGCATGCATGCACTGTCAATGAGTTGGAAGGGGAGGTAAAAAGCAGACACTGAGGACTCCAAGATGGAAAATCAACACATGTGCTGCATGTTAGATAGCACTGGCGTCACAGATTAGCCTGTGAGTGGCATGGGCAATCCACATACATGACACATGCCAGCACAAAGATGGCACATAGCATAGCCATGGTACATTTGACAAGTACAGCCATATGTCAGTGAATGAGTACTGTCACCCATCCATGTGAGATGGACATGATGAGATGAAAAATGCAAAATAGTGTGACAAAATACGCATGTGCCAAACACTGCAACACATCCAGTGTGCAATAATACAGTGATGGCAGGCAGATGGATACATCAATGGTTGGTCACTTCAACATGACAGGAAGCAACAATCATGTTCCACATTCAAACAGGCCCCAAAAATTAATTTGAGCAGGCCCTTACTCAATCAGCCTCAATGGTCAAATCATTCCCATAACAAGGTAATAAATGTGGGCCATTGTGGGGTGTAATCTATGACAGAAGCATGTCACATATGTGGCATTAGGGCAGAAAAATGCGTTGCAAAAATGGGAGGATTGAAACAATCAGGCGAATGAACACTGAAAAATCAGAACAATGTTGTTGCAAGATAACAGTTCAAGGGCAACTGCAGTAATGTGGCGCTAATTGGCTACTGTGGTCAGAAGGGATACTGTCATACCCAAAGCCAAGGCCAGTGAATGGTTTGGAGGAAGCACATGGGTGACCCATACCACTCAGGAGTACACACCCTCACCTGGCACTCAATCATTACACATCACCCAAGAAACATACACATCGATTACATACACTTGCATGGGCACTCACCGGAAAATGCCTCATAATCTGGTAGGTCTCACACGCCTTGGATCTGTTCTTCTGTGACGAAGATTCCAGCAACAGACTCATGTTCAGTGAATTGGTCGTCCTCTGGTGGAGACCCACCGCCAGTCACCAGAGTAGAGGCATGATTGGAAGCCAGCTTGTTCTTTGCTCTGCATTTAAGGTCATTCCACCGCTTATAGCAATCATCAACTGTGTGCCTCACAAATCCAAGGGCACTAATGTGGTCCGCGATGGTCTGCCAGTGGGCCCTACGTTGAGCAGTCGTAGTCTTACAGCCTGCAGTCACCACCATTTTGCGGCTATGTGCCAACACATAGGACACAAGTGCATCAAGGTCGGCGTCATTGAAGCTAGGCTTCCTTGACATGCCAGAGTGTGTAGCCGTGTCTGGGGTCTCAGCCTGTAGTGCAAGAGCACCCTTCTTCTTCTTCTTGGAAGGTGGTGCGGATCCTGAGTGGCTTACGCCGCTCTGGTCAGTAGGGGCAGAAGCGCAGGTGGACTGGGTACTAGAAGCCTTTAAAGGCACAATAACCATAGGTCTTGGTGCAGGCATTGGCTGCAGGGTGATGTTGGCAGGGCCAACGTCGGTGTGATGGACCTGGACCGACACTGTCCCGGCTGGGAGACTCAGAGCTGGGGTGGATTGAGCTGCAGCTGCCCCTGCAGCCTCCCCACCCTGGCTACTTTGGGCAGCAGATGACATTGCTGCCTCAGATCCACGTGGCCTGGTGACAGCAACTTTCACCACCACATGTGGATTAGACTTGCTGACCTGGAAGTCAGCCTGGGAGTCATCCTGTGCCGGTTCAGGTGACAAAATGGGCCGGTCCAACAAGGGCTGAGCTGGGATGGTGTTATCTACGTTTCCCACAGCCATTGGGGGGGCATAGGTGGCCCCGATTGGTCATCCACACACTGGGCTCTAGGGGCACCCTGCAAATCCTGGCCACGTCCCCTACCGCGCCCACCACGCCCACCTTTTGGAGATCGGCCACCTTTGCCTCCCTTACTGCTTGGTTGCCTCCCAACCATGGCACTGATGTTGTTGTGCATATGGGAGTTGCAGTAAACAATTGTCCTGGGCAATTGGGGTGAAAGGGGTAGGGTACTAGATGGAATTCGTACCCTAGTGCTCTAGCAAGGCTGTATGTGATCCCTGGGGGAAGATGATGGGTCACGCAACGCACAGGCACCCCAAAAACAAAAGTACACGTGCACGCAACCCCTGGTAGACCACGTGCATGGAAAAATGAACCCGCACTATGCTGTGGCACCCAGAAACACAAAAATAAGCGTACGCGTGTTACATGCAGCCTAAAATGACCTCTGAGGGGGTACGCGACACACGGGGGCAACCACAGTTGGAAAATACATGCGCAACTCACCGTCTGCCTTGAAAAAGAATGTGAAAAAGGTGTGCGCGTTGGCAACACCCCGCCAAAAGAAGAAAAGAACTCAGTCTGAGGAAACAGGGAGTACGAACTGCAAATGTTGTGAAGTAATCACATGTGAACTGACAAGAAGTACAAGAAACACTCGCTCGCTCTCCACAAAAAGCACGTACAAGAAAATAGCGTGATACTCGTACCTTTTAAGCCAGCCCACATGTGCAACGTCACTTACGTGCTTATGTGCTAAGGCCCTTTCCTCCAATAGCACAGTGACGTGCAGTTTTCTCACGTGCTGATTCACAATGCACCCGTTTTGTGGGGAGCAGCCGCGCACGTAACATCACTTACGCGCTTACGCGCTAAGGGCCTTTCCTCTGATTTCACGCTGAAGTGCACTTTTTCATGTGCCAAATCACTCCGTATCAAGCTGGACACGCGAAAACACACGGAAGACCACGCTCCTGCCCAAAAGGCCATTTTCATGCCCCCAAGAGCCCCGAGCATGCTCCCACCAGCCATCTGCTGCTGCCTGCCTGCTGCCCACGTGCCCTACTATTTGGTGCCTGCACGTCAGCCATCTGCAGGGGTCCAGTTGCTGTGTCCACCCCTGCTGGAACAGAAGACTCCCAACTGGGATACCATCGCTCCACAGCCAGCCCCAGGACCCAGTTGCGCACCCATGCCTGCCTCGGGGGTCGCCATGCTGGGGCAAACACCATCTGAGACCACTGGCGACCCCCAGCCAGAGAGGCAGAGGGCCACCATCTTCAGTGAGAAGGAAGTTGGTGTCCTGGTGGAGCATGTCCTGGGGCATTATGATGCCCTCTTCAGAAGATCACGCGCCAACAAGGAAGGACGGGAGAGGATCTGGGAGGACGCAGTGGTTGCCATCAACGCGGAGGTGGTGGCAACCCGCGACATCAAGCACGTCTGGAAGCGCTGGGAGGACTTCAGGTCCAGGACCCTCTACATGGTCCGGCACCTCACGAAGGCAGAGGATGCAGAGGGGTGCCGGGTCAGCATGAGCAACATCCAGATGAGGGTCCTAGAATGCGTAGGCCCAGCGCTCCACGCCCAGATCCTTCGGAGGCAGACCCGTCTGGAGTTGAGCGGTAAGTGGCCAAGCATTGCTGTGTGAGACAGGGCATGTTGCAGTGTGCTGGTAGTCTGATACTTCCTGTATGTGTGACATAGGCCATGTATGGATGTGTGTGTGCAGGGACATCATGGTCGTGCATGTGAGACCAGTAATGTGTGAACCACATGGATGGTGCATGTGTTCCAATGCAACATGGGGAGCTGTATGCGGAATGCACACATTAATGCATGCCAGTCTCTCTTCTTGGACATGGAGTGGGGGTGAGGGATGGGTGCTGCTCTCATGTACATGTATGGTGCAGTGTGTGTCTGAGAAGTGTGTCTGTGGTGTACAAGCCATGATGCATGACCCTCCGGTGATGTGTGTGCATGGGATCAGTGTGATCCATGATGCATGTGAGTTTGAAGGCAACATTTTGGTTAAAAGAGGCCCTTGTACATGGATGCTGATGTTGATTGCAGGCGCCGTGCCTGTTTCTGCATGTGTGTTGCGTGCATTCACCCATGTATTGTGGAGGGACAGGATGGAAGTGACATTTGACAGGGCCACTCCTGTGTTATTGCTTCCTGTCTAGGGGAATATTGTACTGTACCCTGATGCTTGTGTTATATGTCTCCCTCTACGCAGCGTCAATTGAAGAAGAGGGCAGAGACAGCACTGTGGAGCCAAGTGGCGGGGATGCCTCCACCGGGCGGCGACGCAAGGCCCAGCCACCCTCCCACGCATTGCCATCATCCGGGAGCGAGGGGACTAGTGCCGTGTCTGCAACTACGGCTGTAGCGGAAGGGCCGGGTGAGCCTCCACAGGGGCTTGCAATGGCAAAAGACTGTGCAGAGACATCCAGGTTGGTGGTCTCCACAGAGGAGGAGGAGCCCGCTACTGAGCCGCACATGGGGCCTGGTGGGGGTAGTACAACTGGTGCAAGTGGTGCAGTCCAGGGCCAGGGTCAGGAGGCAGCACAGGTCACCGCGGAGGGGCCTGTCATGTCGCTGTCCTTGACCCTGTGACTGCACCACCATGCACCAGCAGGGATGCCCCATCCGAGGCCCGTCCGCAGGTAGGGGGAGTGCCACATCATCTGCCTCTCCACTACCTGCGGACGAGGGGTCCCATGACCGTATGGGCTCTGTCCTGCTTGGTGTCATGTTGCGCACGCGTGACATTTGTGATGACGTGCGTGCTTCCTGGGTGGAGCACGCACGCCATCACGAACAGCAGCGTCGTGACGTGGCACTGTTGGGTGGGGCCCTGGTCGGTGGGTTCCTACATGTGTCGCGCACTCTGGCGGACCTCTCCTCCTCTGTGGAGACTATGCGCCAGTCGTTCTCCCTGCCGTCTTCCGGCCCAGATTCCACCAGGGCCCCCTGTGGACCTGGCCTGACCAAAACGGCCAGCTTGAGTCGGCGGACCAGCAGGGGTGGACACCACAACAACTGGAGACCAGCTGATGGAGGGTGTGCAGGCATCATCGGACAGGACACATGGACAGTAGCAGCAGGCTCTAGGTGGGAGCAATGATGGCTCAGGGCCATCGACATCAGAGGGGCAGGCATCGGCCAGAGGGCAGGAGGACCCTGGAATGGGTGTGTCTTCCGTGTGGCTGCGGTTGGGCCGGCGTATAGATGCGGAGCGGCGGCGGGCAGAAGTGGCACGGCTCACAATGGTCAGGGCAGAGAACTCCATGCCGAAGGCACTGAGGCGGGCCGAGTGCCTCGATGCTATTCGCAGGGAGTTGGAGTCCAACATGGCATTGTCGCTGCAAACCCTCGGGGCCATGGAAGATGACCGCCTCCAGGACATTGAGCAGGAGTTCGATGATGCCCTGGCCCGGGAAATCGGAAAGTGAGTCGTCGGACTAGCCCGCCGCCATTGTATATAGTTTTCAGTGTTAGGTTTCATTTTCGTTTTCCTTTATTTTGGGGTGTTTGGACTTTGCCCCACACATTTGTATATAGTTTTTTTATTAGGTAGGTTTCTGTTCTTTCGTTGGGCTCATGGACCCTTGACAATTGATTGTACATAGTTGGACAATGGATTTATTGGAACTTTTTCTTTGGATTTCAGCATGGATTAATGGATTTTACTTTTTACGTTTCCTTTGGATTTGCTTTGGTGGAGGGGGAGTTTGGACTATTTTTCTTTTGGATTTCTTTGGATTGGTTATACTTTTCATGTACTCATCTTTTGGACATGCTTTTCATTTCATGTTTGCAATTTTTTTATATTTTCATTTCATTGCTTTATTTTTGTCCATAATACATTTTGATATTTTACTTCCATGTGTGTAATTCGCTCTTTGAGTTCATGCATGTGAAAATGTGGGTTTACACATCAATGCCAACCAGTGTGTGTGTGTGACGGACATGTCTTGATGACTTTTGGTTTGTGTCTTGAGATAGGCATGTCAGTGTGGGGTGGATTGGGATATCATTGCATCTCAAGACTGGGGTGGCGTTCTGTGGTATTTTGGTGGAGATGTGGGCCATGATTGTGCATCTTTATGTCATGTAGGGGGGGACATGAGTCGAGGCCTGCTGGCAGGTGCCCCTCACTGCCGGGTGGGTGATGGTGCTGGGGGACATGAGTCAGGGCCTGAGACTCACTGCTGGGTGGGTGGTGGTGCTGGGGGATATGAGTCGGGGCCTGCTGGCAGGTGCCCCTCACTGCTGGGGGTGCGGGTGCTGGGGGACATGAGTCAGGGCCTGCTGGCAGGTGCCCCTCACTGTTGGGTGGGTGGGGGTCCTGGGGGACATGATTCAGGGCCTGAGGCTCACTGCTGGGTGGGTGGGGGTGCTGGGGGACATGAGTCGCGGCCTGCTGGCAGGTGCCCCTCACTGCTGAGTGGGTGGGGGTGCTGGGGGACATGAGTCAGGGCCTGAGGCCCACTGCTGGGTGGGTGGGGGTGCTGGGGGACATGAGTCAGGGCCTGAGGCTCACTGCTGGGTGGGTGGGGGTGCTGGGGGACATGAGTTGGGGCCTGCTGGCAGGTGCCCCTCACTGCTGGGGGTGCTGGGGGACATGAGTCGCGGCCTGCTGGCAGGTGCCCCTCACTGCTGAGTGGGTGGGGGTGCTGGGGGACATGAGTCAGGGCCTGAGGCCCACTGCTGGGTGGGTGGGGGTGCTGGGGGACATGAGTCGGGGCCTGCTGGCAGGTGCCCATCAATGCTGGGTGGCTGGGGGTCCTGGGGGACATGAGTCGGGGCCTGCTGGCAGGTGCCCCTCACTGCTGGGTGGGTGGGGGTGCTGGGGGACATGAGTTGGGGACTGCTGGCAGGTGACCCTCATTGCTGGGTGGGTGGGGGTGCTGGGGGACATGAGTCGGGGTCTGCTGGCAGGTGCCCATCAATGCTGGGTGGGTGAGGGTCCTGGGGGACATGAGTCGGGGCCTGCTGGCAGGTGCCCCTCACTGCTGGGTGGGTGGGGGTGCTGGGGAACATGAGTCGGGGCCTGCTGGCAGGTGCCCCTCATTGCTGGGTGGGTGGGGGTGCTAGGGGACATGAGTCGGGACCTGCTGGCAGGTGCCCCTCACTGCTGGGGGCTGGAGGTGCTGGGGGACATGAGTCGGGGCCTGCTGGCAGGTGCCCCTCACTGCTGGGTGGGTGGGGGTGCTGGGGGACATGAGTCATGGCCTGAGACTCACTGCTGGGTGGGTGGGGGTGCTGGGGGACATGAGTCGGGGCCTGCTGGCAGGTGCCCCTCACTGCTGGGGGGTGGGGGTGCTGGGGGACATGAGTTGGGGCCTGCTGGCAGGTGCCCCTCACTGTTGGGTGGGTGGGGGTGCTGGGGGACATGAGTCAGGGCCTGAGGCTCACTGCTGGGTGGGTGGGGGTGCTGGGGGACATGAGTCAAGGCCTGCTGGCAGGTGCCCCTCACTGCTGGGGGTGCTGGGGGACATGAGTCACGGCCTGCTGGCAGGTGCCCCTCAATGCTGAGTGGGTGGGGGTGCTGGGGGACATGAGTCAGGGCCTGAGGCTCACTGCTGGGTAGGTGGGGGTGCTCGGGGACATGAGTCGGGGCCTGCTGGCAGGTGCCCATCAATGCTGGGTGGGTGGGGGACATGAGTCGGGGCCTGCTGGCAGGTGCTCCTCACTGCTGGGTGGGTGGGGGTGCTGGGGGACATGAGTCGGGGCCTGCTGGCAGGTGCCCCTCATTGCTGGGTTGGTGGGGGTGCTGGGGGACATGAGTCAGGACCTGCTGGCAGGTGCCCCTCACTGCTGGGGGGTGAGGGTGCTGGGGGACATGAGTCGGGGCCTGTTGGCAGTGCCCCTCACTGCTGGGTGGGTGGGGGTGCTGGGGGACATGAGTCGGGGCCTGCTGGCAGGTGCCCCTCACTGCTGGGTGGGTGGGGGTGCTGGGGGACATGAGTTGGGGACTGCTGGCAGGTGACCCTCATTGCTGGGTGGGTGGGGGTGCTGGGGGACATGAGTCGGGACCTGCTGGCAGGTGTCCCTCACTGCTGGGGGCTGGAGGTGCTGGGGGACATGAGTCGGGGACTGCTGGCAGGTGCCCCTCACTGCTGGCTGGGTGGGGGTGCTGGGGGACATGAGTCGGGGCCTGCTGGCAGGTGCCCCTCACTGCTGTGGGGTGGGGGTGCTGGGGGACATGAGTCGGGGCCTGCTGGCAGGTGCCCCTCACTGTTGGGTGGGTGGGGGTGCTGGGGGACATGAGTCAGGGCCTGAGGCTCACTGCTGGGTTGGTGGGGGTTCTGGGGGACATGAGTCGGGGCCTGCTGGCAGGCGCCCCTCACTGCTGGGGGTGCTGGGGGACATGAGTC
Organism: Ambystoma mexicanum; assembly: GCF_040938575.1. Classification (NCBI taxonomy): domain Eukaryota; kingdom Metazoa; phylum Chordata; class Amphibia; order Caudata; family Ambystomatidae; genus Ambystoma; species Ambystoma mexicanum. The sequence continues at coordinate 839,292,039 of NC_090923.1, forward strand.
GCGGCCTGCTGGCAGGTGCCCCTCACTGCTGAGTGGGTGGGGGTGCTGGGGGACATGAGTCAGGGCCTGAGGCCCACTGCTGGGTGGGTGGGGGTGCTGGGGGACATGAGTCGGGGTCTGCTGGCAGGTGCCCATCAATGCTGGGTGGGTGGGGGTCCTGGGGGACATGAGTCGGGGCCTGCTGGCAGGTGCCCCTCACTGCTGGGTGGGTGGGGGTGCTGGGGAACATGAGTCGGGGCCTGCTGGCAGGTGCCCCTCATTGCTGGGTGGGTGGGGGTGCTGGGGGACATGAGTCGGGACCTGCTGGCAGGTGCCCCTCACTGCTGGGTGGGTGGGGGTGCTGGGGGACATGAGTCAGGGCCTGAGACTCACTGCTGGGTGGGTGGGGGTGCTGGGGGACACGAGTCGGGGCCTGCTGGCAGGTGCCCCTCACTGTTGGGTGGGTGGGGTGCTGGGGGACATGAGTCAGGGCCTGAGGCTCACTGCTGGGTGGGTGGGGGTTTCCTGGGGGACATGAGTCAAGGCCTGCTGGCAGGTGCCCCTCACTGCTGGGGGTGCTGGGGGACATGAGTCGCGGCCTGCTGGCAGGTGCCCCTCACTGCTGAGTGGGTGGGGGTGCTGGGGGACATGAGTCAGGGCCTGAGGCTCACTGCTGGGTGGGTGAGGGTCCTGGGGGATATAAGTCGGGGCCTGCTGGCAGGTGCCCATCAATGCTGGGTGGGTGGGGGACATGAGTCGGGGCCTGCTGGCAGGTGCCCCTCACTGCTGGGTGGGTGGGGGTGCTGGGGGACATGAGTCGGGGCCTGCTGGCAGGTGCCCCTCATTGCTGGGTTGGTGGGGGTGCTGGGGGACATGAGTCGGGACCTGCTGGCAGGTGCCCCTCACTGCTGGGGGATGAGGGTGCTGGGGGACATGAGTCGGGGCCTGTTGGCAGTTGCCCCTCACTGCTGGGTGGGTGGGGGTGCTGGGGGACATGAGTCAGGGCCTGCGGCTCACTGCTGGGGGGTGAGGGTGCTGGGGGACATGAGTCGGGGCCTGTTGGCAGTTGCCCCTCACTGCTGGGTGGGTGGGGGTGCTGGGGGACATGAGTCAGGGCCTGCGGCTCACTGCTGGGTGGGTGGGGGTGCTGGGGGACATGAGTCGGGGCCTGCTGGCAGGTGCCCCTCACTGCTGGGGGTGCTGGGGGACATGAGTCGCGGCCTGCTGGCAGGTGCCCCTCACTGCTGAGTGGGTGGGGGTGCTGGGGGACATGAGTCAGGGCCTGAGGCTCACTGCTGGGTGGGTGAGGGTCCTGGGGGACATAAGTCGGGGCCTGCTGGCAGGTGCCCATCAATGCTGGGTGGGTGGGGGACATGAGTCGGGGCCTGCTGGCAGGTGCCCCTCACTGCTGGGTGGGTGGGGGTGCTGGGGGACATGAGTGGGGGCCTGCTGGCAGGTGCCCCTCATTGCTGAGTTGGTGGGGGTGCTGGGGGACATGAGTCGGGACCTGCTGGCAGGTGCCCCTCACTGCTGGGGGGTGAGGGTGCTGGGGGACATGAGTCGGGGCCTGTTGGCAGTTGCCCCTCACTGCTGGGTGGGTGGGGGTGCTGGGGGACATGAGTCAGGGCCTGCGGCTCACTGCTGGGGGGTGAGGGTGCTGGGGGACATGAGTCGGGGCCTGTTGGCAGTTGCCCCTCACTGCTGGGTGGGTGGGGGTGCTGGGGGACATGAGTCAGGGCCTGCGGCTCACTGCTGGGTGGGCGGGGGTGCTGGGGGACATGAGTCGGGGCCTGCTGGCAGGTGCCCCTCACTGTTGGGTGGGTGGGGGTGCTGGGGGACATGAGTCGGGGCCTGCTGACAGGTGCCCCTCACTTCTGGGGGGTGGGAGTGCTGGGGGACATGAGTTGGGGCCTGCTGGCAGGTGCCCCTCACTGCTGGGTGGGTGGGGGTGCTGGGTGACATGAGTCAGGGCCTGAGGCTCACTGCTGGGTGGGTGGGGGTGCTGGGGGACGTGAGTTGGTGATCACTAGTGCAAGGTGACATGTGGGCTGGCTGCGGGGCATGCCCATGGTGGATGGGCTGTGTGCAGGACATGACCAGGGGTGCTGGGTAGTCCCCTGTGGTGTGGGCTGCCTGCAGGGGCCATGGAGGGGGTAGAGGGCACACCTGGGAGGACCCACACTGCCAATTCACATGTGGGACTCCCCGCGCACCCCACTGGATACACATACCCCGCTCTGACAGCGAAATCGCGTATGAAACTTCCCGCGAACCCCAGTAATACATGTACCCTGCTCACACAGGGCCAATCGCATGTGAAACTTCCCACACACCCCCAAAATACACGTATCCCACTCGCAACGGGCCAATCGCGTGTGAAACTTCCCGCGCACCCCCGAAATACACATACCCCACTCGCACAGGGACAATCGCGTGTGAAACTTCCCGCGAACCCCAGTAATACACGTACCCCGCTCACACAGGGCCAATCGCGTGTGAAACTTCCCGCGCACCCCCGAAATACACGTACCCCGCTCACACAGGGCCAATCGCATGTGAAACTTCCCGCACACCCCCGAAATACACATACCCCGCTCGCACGGGGCCAATCGCGTGTGAAACTTCCCGCCCACCCCTGAAATACACGTACCCCACTCGCACAGGGCCAATCGCGTGTGAAACTCCCTGCGAACCCCAGTATTACACATACCACGCTCACACAGGGCCAATCACGTGTGAAACATCCCGCGCACCCCCGAAATACACGTACCCCGCTCGCACAGGGCCAATCGCGTGTGAAACTCCCCGCAAACCCCAGTCATACACGTACCCCGCTCGCACAGGGCCAATCACGTGTGATTCTCCCCACGCAGCGGGGTACGTGTTTTCGGAGGGGTACGCGGGGAGTTTTACAGGCATTTTCATGGTTGGGGGCCTGTATGCTGGTCCACTGGCCTGTGCGCCATGTATGGGATTTGTGTGCTGTACATGGCGCACAGGGAGGGGTTGGGGGCGTAACTGGCACTGCTGCAGGGTCGCTGCGCCACTTTGCGCCATGGCTGGTAATGGATGTTAAAATCCATGAATACGCTGTGCGCGAAATGGATTTTGCGCACGCGGCTGGTGCAGACTGTCGCACACGCACACTGTGCGCCAGCCACGTGTGCCACTTGTGTGCTGAATTCTATGAATTACCCCCTGAATGTTCTAAACTATTTAGTCTTGTTGTGGCTTGCTCACACATGGGTACTGTGAAGCCATGTACGTCTAGTTTGTCTGTGGTGCTAATTTCTATTATTGCTTGCATTTCTTTCTTTAACATTTAACAACTCTAATACTTTTCAAGATGCTGGCATAAGTGAGATCTGCAGATTGCTCCATGTTCTCAGTTAATTCTCTGTATTGGAAATGTTGCCAAAGGTTAACATTACCTATGCTACTAACAGTTTTCTGGCAGAGTTTGTGGCCTAAGTTTTTAAAAATCGGTTCACCTTTTACTGGTGTCAGTTGTAGAAGATCTCCGAAAACGATAATGTGTTTCCCTGCAAAGAGTTCTTCGTTATTACTTTTAAGTACTTCTTGCAATCTGAGATGAATCAAAGCCAACATTAGATTGCAGACCATGCTCACTTCATCTATTAGCAGCATTTTCATTTGTTTCAATACTCTATGTAATTCCATTGCAGCTTCTGCAGAAAGTTTGTAGTAGTCTCATTTATTTTGATGCTCTACTGGAAGCAGTAGTAATCGGTGTAAAGTTACACCGCCTATGTTGTAGGCAGCTAAACCTGTGGGGGCTGTTACAACAGCTGACAGTTTGTTGTTTGTCAATTGTTGAAGGAACTTGCTGATCATTTTGATTAAGAATGCTTTCCCTGATCCAGCTCGTTGTTAAGTTTTCCTTGTTGTACAGTTAAGTCCTCTGTATCTTCTTAATACTGATACATGGTGTTTTCTACTTCTGCCATTGCAACTTCAGCCTCATTTGCTATTAGTGGTTGTCCTAATGATTCTTGACTTCCTGTTACAGAAGGTTGACTACTGTCGGAAGAGTCTTTATCTAGTTGGGCCTGAATTTCTTCTTCCTGTTGCTGCTCATAACATTGTTTTGTACCGCATAAAGTTAACATTGGTGATAGTGCTTTCATTTGCTTTGAAAGCATCTTCATAGCACTCATAATTATCTAGTATGTCTTGCTCTTTTCTCCATGGTTTGAAAAGTTGCAACAGAGACATGTAATATAGTTCTTTCTGTTGAGGAGTTTTTAATTACAATTTCACATGATTAATTAAGCTTTGTTAAGTTTCACTAAGCTCCCTTCACAATCGGTCACTCTATATCGATGTTTGCTTTCATCAGGTTTTACATTATTTTTTAATGCAAAGTTTTGAGCTATGTGGTATAGACATATGCTTTCCAGAGTGGTACTCCTGTTCGGATAGTATGTGTCCAGTAAATTGTTCTTTAGAATGTCTTGGCTGTTGGGATCATTTCTGGCAATAGTTTCTATGTCCTCATATGATTTTAGCACTCTTTTTCTAGATTCTGCAGGACCAAGACTGAGCCAGACTATGTTGTCTGATTTTCCATACAAAGCAGTGCCGCTTAAACGATCTGCTGCTTCATAGGCCCCACATTCTCTATGAGACAGCATTTTTATGCCTAGGCTGTACAATTTCTGTGATAATATTTTGTCTGATGCTAGGTCATCCCAAAGGTCATGAAGCTCTGTTTTTTCTGCTTTTGTTAAGTAGGCTGTAACATATCGTGCAACAGCAGTTGAATTGTCTGTAATGTACTGCACATCTATGTTTGCATTCCATAATAGGGCAATGATTGCATTGTAATCATTGCTATGTTTTGATTCTTCCCTTCTTTTTATGTAATACATGTTTTTAGGTGATTTACCTTTAACACTATTGCGAACTGAAAACATGAAGTTGTTTACTTCACCTGTTTCTGTAACTGGTCTAGGGAAACCAAAGCAGCATTTGGTGTCGTATTTATCTTTGTTTTTGTATTGACAGCGACAATATTTGCCACATTTGTGTCTTTGAAATTGTAAAATCTGCCCATGCAGCTCACTATGTGTCTGTTGTGAAGGGATCTCACATGTGACATATTTTTGGATAAACTGCAAAACAGTGCTATCATTGTCGTGCCCAAATTTCAGAGCACCTTTGATCCATAACAGCATGTGAATATGTGGTGCTCCTCTCGCTTGATATTCTTTTCTCCAAAAGAAGTGTTGCACTTCTCCAAGGGGAGGAACAGTTTTATTGCAAATAAAGTGTAGCATTGCAATGAAATGACAATGGAAATATCTTCAGACATTAACTGGATCTAGAGAGCAAAGTTCTCCAGGTGTTAATATATCTGTTTTTGTTGCTGTTTGCTATGCGTAGGAACTCATGTAAATCTTCCCATGCATATTCTGCACAACTTAGCTTAACAAACCAAGTTGGTGGTCCAATGTTTATGATCATACAACGCACGTCTCTGTGCCGTCTGAACCAGTATTCCTTTGTACCATGCATGTTTGCAAATAAATTTGTTTATACTTGATTGTAAAACCTCATCTTTTTCTTGCACTTTTTGTATTAACTGCGTAGCTGACATATTTTGAAAGTGTGTTCCAGATTTAAGAATGTGTGAAACTCCATAACATAGTGTTGCTGATTCACTTTCATAGAGTAGGTGGAATATGTATTCCACATTTTGCCTAAATCTGGGATCTTGTGAATACATTCGTAAGGAGCGGTATTATGATGCCCCAATCTGAGTGGGTCTATCATCGTATCTCCCACCTTTGCCAGTAGGAAATATCAGTGGAAAAGCATGTGTTTCTATACTTTTTTCCCAAATACTCATTGGTTACCCTTTGGTTTGTCACATTTGGTAAGTTTCTAGTGCATCATCTTTGCTTTCATTGGAATGCAATGGATGAATTGTATAATGGTCCAAAAGAGTGGATACTGTAGCTGGATCCAGATGTTCAAATTGCCCAGTTTCCGATGGCTCTTGAATTATTTCAGTTGTTTGCCTTAAGCTTTCATCAATATTTATTTCCTTGTAGTACTCATTGTTATCTTTTAGATATTGCAATGCTTGTGTAACTTTGTGTAAGTCTGCTAATTGTTGCCAACATTTTTTATCCTTTGTTGGTACTCCATTTACCAAGACTATTAAAGAATGGTCTATTGAATGTTCCACTCCTAGAGTGTGCACATTTTCCGTTAGATATAATGGCAAGTAAACTACTTTGCCACAAATTCCTTTCACCAATTCAGAGGAAGGTAAATTTGCTGTTTTTGGATGAAGGCATATAATTGCTTGAAATGGGTGAACTGTTTGAATTATTATGCTATCATACAAATTGAGCTGTTGCAGGATTTTTGGTAATGGAAACAATTCCAAATTATTTGTAATTATACATGAAGGAGTGTGGTTGTTGTGTAATTTTGCAGTACAGTAACTGCAACATATTAGGCGTTCAGTTATTTCATATTTGCTTTCAGCTAAAAGATACATAGCTAATACATAGCTAATTCAAACAATTTAGAGTCTTCATTGTTTTCTACTTTGTATGCTATGTCCACATTTTATGTGTTCCTTTTGTAAAATGTTCTGCGGCAGCATACACATACATGGTTTAGTACTCCAGCCGATAACCTTTTACATTTTAGTATTTCTTTTCTGTATGTGTCTAATAGAAGGTTGCTATGTGCAGAATTGTCGCTCATATGCTCTAAAACTGTTGCATTTTCTACGTGGCTTTCACTTCCAAAATACGTTTTCTGAATACGGTCCATTTCTTTTTGTAAGTATTTGGGTGTACCATGCAGAAGAGTGGTATTTAAATTGCCTAATTCTGAAACTGGACTTTTTGCACAGTATATTTTGGAATGATGTACTGCTATTCTTTTGATATCATGGAAGGTACATTTGCAAATAGGGCGAGAAATGCAGGCTAATGAATGTCCTTTTAGTCCTGTGACTTTCCGCACTACACAAATATCCATATTTTGCAGCTCTTTCACTTTACTTTTGTCTTTACCTTTTACATATTGATTGAGGATCTGACGTAAAAAATTTGAAAGCTTTGTTTGGAATGGCACACATTGATGTGCACGGCCATTTATATACTGGGCGGTGTGGTTCTGCTGAATCAAGAGGTAAGTCTGAGCTTTCAGAAGACAGTTTTGTAAGCAGTGTTTCTTGTACCATGATGGTAGTATTGATTTTCTCATACCCTCGTCCACTGCTATGGATGGCAATTGTGTTTGTTTGATTTTGTTTGTATGCTTCTTCATTAAAGTATGGCTCTGTGCTTGTTGTGTGACTCCATTCACCCATTCACCACCACAAACAGGCAAAAAAAATGTTTTGTTCACATTCCGTTTATTGCTGAGTTTCATTTGTAGTTTGGTACTTAGTTTTGTTAATGCTTTCATCCTTTTCAACACTAATATGAACAACTTCCTTTTCAGAAGGATGGCACTGTCCACAAGTACTTGTAGAATTAACTTTCTACGGTATGTTTTAAGGGGCGAGGATGATTTTGGTCCTCTTCTTAGTAGATTCTGAAGGACTCTGTGACGAAACATTTTTGCTAAAATACTTTATTTACTATGGGTTATTCTTACACTAGAAGGATTATTAGGAACATTGTCAGCTGTACTGGCAGCCGTTTTTTTGACAACATTTCTGTGTTTTGTGACACTTTTTGATGGAGAAGGTACAGTTTCGGTAGTTGAGACTTCTTTTATTGTGTTACCCAACTGCATTAGGTGGTTTGTACCAAGATTCTCCACTAACTCTACAACAGGTGGATGCTTACATTGGGTACCTTTATTTTTATTTGCTCTAATTCTGCATTCCTTTCTACAGAGCTGCTTTTTGGTAGGCATTCTTTGGTGTCTGTTGAGAAAAAAAAGTATACTTTGGTCTGTTGTCCAATGTATGTGTGCTGTGTGCATGTGTGCATAAGTATGATAGGGATGCATAAGTATGATAGGGAAGCTCTTTGGCATGGTGTGTCAACGCACAGTGACGTCTAACTATCATTTGGTAAGGCTACTTTACTGTTTGTATACTAGTACAATGTGCTTTAGATGAGAGTACAAAGTGCCCTACTTGTGGCGAGAACCATTATTAATAACCGAAATGCCCAAAACTTGCTACCACAACTTACTTTCACAATCTAACCTTCTAAGGATTCCCTATGTTATTTCAGTACCAAACACACAGGGATTTGTCAGCCATTCCACCTGTTATTCTTTGTTCAATAAATGGATATTTGTAGGTAGAATGGTGGTCCAAAATAAACAAATAACCCACGCAGCCTCTTTAAGGAGTAGTTACAATATGAAGGTTGTACTGTACTTACTTTTTTTTATACAAGATGACCAGGTTTCTTTGGATATGTCGTCTGCAGTGTAGATGCTGTTGATTCTCAGGACAGTAGTCTTCCCTGTGAATTAAAAAAATGATAGCAATTACTTTGTGTGTTTGCAGCGGTCATGATACTGCAGACTTTACTTGTACTTCTTTCGTCAGAGGATTTAACTTTCATATTTCGACCCAGTCCACATGCACATTTCACTTCTCTCTATGCAGTCTTTCCATAGTACTTTCAATATGGTACTTGAAAGTCCTTCAAAATAACTACATTTGTTAAGGGTTTGGAAATGCCTTGTTCTTTACAAAATGTAGTATGCATAGGAGAGAGGTTTGTAAGCGATAGGGCAAAGTACTAGATGGGAAAACATTTTGTACTTGTGAATGAAAAGCACAATGCCCAAAAATCGGGAGACCCTCTGAAGGACATGTGAGCACCACAATCGGGAGCGATTACTATTCTCATACGATCACATTGCAAGTAGCATTACTGTAGGCAGTACAAAGTACAGAGCTCTGACATTTTCTCATACAAAATTGAGGTCTGCCCTAAATTCTACTTCTCAACTCACACGCTTTTGGTGGGTGTTACCCGCCTTGTAAAGGGCAGACTCACCCGCCAAGCCTCCTGCACGGCCATTCAATCCAATAGACGTCTCACCCGCCAAAAACAAAATCGGCTGATTTCACCCACCTTTAAGACAAAATAGGTTGAGAGCTATGCCTAAATAGGCATGCTTGCAACGTATGTACAGGTTATGTAGAGGACAGTAAGCGGTCGTGCGATTTGGTAATGACAAATCGGCATTGTTGCACTTTAAAAGAGGGAGCGTTGTTATGTGTTCCCTATGGAAATTTACCGCCATTATTTTGTCTATTTTACATCATAAGGGTTTCACATTTACTCTGATTAAAATGTTCATACCTGTACTCTATACTGATGCATGTGCACATGCATGGAGCAGTACGTAGAAATCCGCAATCCTTGCACAGTCGCTTGTGAAGTAGGTGCTTTGCAATGGTATGCGATTTTCATTAAGATTCATCGACAGTAATTTTGAAGTGTGCAATGTTGATGAAGGAGTAAAAATTGGCGATGTTCTATGTGATTGGTGGATGATTGTGTGCCCGCTTAGTTTGTCCAATGAGGGACTCGCTTTGCTACCACTGTAGAAAGGGTGGAGGACTAGGTAAGAGTTACGTGCCGCACGTAGGCAACGCTTGTCCGCTGGTAGGGCGTGTGACATACGGGTTTCTACAGCAAATCCTGCATGGCAAAACGACTGTAGGCATCAGCCAATCAGATGTTCACATTAGTCTTTTGTGTCGAAAGATGGTGCGCACACTGAAAATGGCAGAGGAGCAGAGGGTCAGGGTTTTGCTTTTTGGATACTTTTTTGTGCAAGGCTAACAACACTTTGCAGAGAGTAGGCATTTGGCAGACCATTTCGATGTGCGAGGAGTGGAGGTGGTGTGGAGCGCTGACACTGATGCCAATGCTGCGGCAATTCTGCAAGTTTGCAGAGACATGTGTCGAATGACCACGCCTCATGTGGTAATTTTGCACTACAGTGCTTGCCACTTGGGATACCTGACTTCATGTACTTTGTTGGCAGATTTGGCACAGTTGGTTGAAGCACTCATGACCATCTTCCCAACATCGAAAAAGAAATTCTGCTTTACTCCCGAGAGTGCAATGGAACAACACTTCTGTTTTCTGTCCAGATCAAAGCATCGGGAGGTGCATCATCAATCACGGCATGCGTGCATTCATGCTACGAGTTGTATGTTTTTTTGTAGCCACGATAACATTGCTGCAAGCAATGCACATTACTTTGAAGGAGATGGTGTTGTGCTATGCTCTTTGGGAAATGCAATGTTTTTTTGGAACATAAGACTTGCTTTAGAGAAGGTTCTGTAATGTTTGCACGAGTAAAGCAAGGATAAAAAATACAAAAAAACCAAAAACAAAACGCCTACCTTAAAGGGGAAAAAGGGGAATAGTACTTTAATGTACCCTCATCGCACTCTGATCCTGTACATGTCCGCAAACATGGCGGTAGTTAGCAGCCAGCCCATATCACCACCGGGGATTGAAGGGTGGAGCCGCATCTAAATTAGAATGAGCGGAGCTAGGGATTGGTCCAGAAAGTTCAGTAGGTGTGTTCTGACTAACGTACTTTAGTAAGACCGTCTTCTCCCTCACAGGACACCACAGAGCCATGGCTTTCCATGCTCGAAAATATATTATCTGGATTGTGGGAGACTCATGGATACATTGGTTGAAGGTGCATGCAGAAAGCTGCAGTTTATCTACAAATCTCGGATTTCCTCATGCGGAAGTGCACTGGCATGGCGTGCGTGGCATGAGATGTGTGGATTTGGTACCTCTTTGTGTTACTTTACAGACAGAGCGTCCTCCAGATATACTCATCATGGAGGAAACAGTTTAGGCCATGTATCTGGCATTTCTTTACAATTTGCCATGAAGGAAGGACTTGCGAAGCTCATGGACATGTTTCCAAATTGTCAAATACTTTTTTCCTGTATTGCCCAAAGACAAAAATGGTTGCGTTCTTCAGCATTTGGTCCACAAATGGAGAAAGCGAGACACAATGTGAATAAGGCTGGGTGTGCCTTTTAAAGAGATGTTGGCATCATCTCTTTCCACAATGAAAGCATTTTGTTTCGTAGCAGTTTCATTTTCCGCAGAGATGGAGTCCACCTCACATATGCTGGTAATCAGATTTTTCTTTGCAATGTACAAAATGCATTGCGCCCTCTTGTACAATCACACTAACCTATCTGACAATCAATTTTCCCCAATCCACTGTTTTTGACCCACACAACACACCACCAAAGGGCTCTTTTCAGAGCAGCCACTTACTCCTAACGTACACTTTATTGCGTTTGCGCCGCTTGCACCCTCCCTTTTTCCCCTCTACGACTGTCCGCAAACATTTGCTGAACTCTGCAGGGGTCTACGGCCTTCACTTCATAGTTCTATTGTTACATTGAGAAAGGCGGCTCTGGCATTTATGTTGTTTTTACGTTCATTAATTAACAGCACTCACCACACTAGGAGAAGAGGCGAAAGGAGGCTAAGGAAGGGCCACCACGGGGATAAGAAAGGGCAACTCAACAGACAAATATTACGGGTGATCTTTATTTAGGTAAGGAGCAAATATTCTGGTGCTCGGTGACTGCAGCCTCAATAGCACTTCGAAAACTCTCCCCCCTGCAGAGTACTGCGTCACAATACGTGCACACTACTGTCACCTTTGAAAGGTAAGGGTCCACAGCATTGCGAATGGCTTGTGAAGCAGCTGGAGGGAGGCGCTCCCCCACAGGAGTGTTTCTTGTGGTGGGAGGAGCAGATTCCGAGGATGCTGTGGAGGAACTCAAACGACTACGCTCTTCACATGGCACCACCTTGCGAATGTCCACAGTGTGGAACGAAGTGAGGTTTCGCTTCATGGTTGTCGTACCAAAACTGTACGCTCCAAATCTCCCGTGACTTAACACCACATCGCACTGGTTACACTTCACCAGGTTCGCACATGCTTTTGGTACGTTCCCATAAACGGAAAACAACCGCCACACCCACGACTCCCGCCAAGTGCTCTTAGTGCGGAGTTCCTCAACTTCATTCTCTTCCTCCTCTTCATCCTCAATCTCTACATCCTCAACCATATATCTCTCTGCAGGCCCTTGGTGAGGTGGTGATGGTGGCGGGTTTGGGGTGGTGCAGAGGCTAATAAGCCAATAGCAGCCATGGAAACCATACCGATTACTTTCCTTTTCGTCACTACAGCAGTAAAGGCAACGCACCTCTATCTACTATAGCTAGAAGGACAATGAAGATGCACTCGAGGGTGTGGCCTTTTGAAGGGGTGCAGGGGTGTGCCTCGCGACCGTCTTTATCCCTACAAAGGGTACACACATTTTACACAGCAACTCCTGAGGTGGCCTATTGTTTGGGATGTGTGAAATTACATTTTTACACTCCTCAATAGTTTGCCTTGTGTTTACAAGTTCATTTTTAGTGCTGCAGAAGCACACAAACCGCGGAAACTAGTCCCCACGCGCAGCGTAAGTGCGGTCACAAAATGACGTCCTCAACACATCCGCCCCCTTAATGAAAGTCCCCTGGATAGCAAATGCAAAGAATCAAACATCCGCATGCGCACAAGTGTCCTATGGACAGTGTTCGGGTTCTCAAACTACTTCAAAGTGCGACACAAGTGAGACAGGCAGTTAGGAACTGCCGCAATGTTGGCAATCCTTTCGTTTGCACTGCGCATGTGTCAGCAATGATATTTGCGATGTCATCTTTGATGTCCTGGGTGTTAGTCTTAGCAATGCACGTAGATGGTGCAAGTTATGGTTGCTTAGTTTACTATAATGGGGGAATGTGCAGTGGTGTTTGGTTGCACTGTGAAGTATAACATTCCTTTAGTGAAATTTTTTTACTGAATGCACATATATATGTATGTCAGGGAAGGAAAAGAAAGTGCCTAAACAAGTGATGTCGTCACTGATGTCAGCATTGACATTTGAGATGACATCTTCATGGTCTCAGTGTTAGTGTTAGGAGTGCACAGGGGTGGTGGCAGGGTTGGGGGCTTAGTTTACCATAACTGTCGAATTTCAGGGGTTTTTCGGTTTTAATTTGAAGCATAAAGGGGAGGAGGAAAGGTTTTTTAGTGAAGTGTACAGGTTTTTTTTAGGGCAACTTAATCATAATGTCCCCTCAACAAAGTTTTTTTTGTATATATATATATATATATATATTTATACCGTCATGAAGAAATAATTGAATTTGAGCCTTCTTCGAATTAATCTGTAATATGATTTGACTCATTTTTTGTAAAGATTTTGTGAATAAACATGGTGCCTGGAAAAGTGAACACCTGAATACCGTAATGAGGGTATATTTTACTATTTAATTTACCAAGCAGTGATTACATCATCAAAAATAAGCAAAACGCTGAGGTATATTTTGATGACCCACTATCAGTGGCTTCAAAAACATTGACGGGGTAATTCATAGAATTCAGCACACAAGTGGCGCACGCGGCTGACGCACAGTGTGCGCGTGCGACAGTCTGCGCCAGCCGCGTGCGCAAAATCCATTTCCTCACAGTGTATTCATGGATTTCAGCATCCATTACCAGCAGTGGCACAGAGTGGCGCAGCGACCCTGCAGCAGCGCCAGTTACGTCCCCAACCCCTTCCCGTGCGCCATGTACAGCGCACAAATCCCGTACATGGCGCACAGGCCAGTGGACCAGCAAACAGCCCCCTAACCACGAAAACGCCTGTAAAACTCCCCGCCCACCCCTCCGAATACACGTACCCCACTGCGCGGGGAGAATCACACACGATTGGCCCTGTGCGAGCGGGATACGTGTATTTCGGGGATTCGCGTGGAGTTTCACATGCGATTGGCACTGGGCCTTTGCGAGCAGGGTACGTGTATTTTGGGGGTTCGCGGGGAGTTTTACACGCGATTGGCCCTGTGCTAGCGGGGTACTTCTATTTCGGGGGTTTGCAGGGAGTTTCACACGCGATTGGCACTGGGCGCGCGGGGTACGTGTATTTCGGGGGTTTGCGGGGAATTTCACACGCGATTGGCCCTGTGCGAGCGGGGTACATGTATTACTGGGGTTTGCGTGGAGTTTCACACGCGATAGGCCCTGTGCGAGCGGGGTATGTGTATTTCACTGGTTCGTGGCGAGTTTCACACTCGTTTGGCCCTGTGCGAGCAGGGTACGTGTATTTCGAGGGTTCGCGGGGAGTTTCACATGCGATTGGCCCTGTGCGAGTGGGGTACATGTTATTCGGGGGTTCGCGGGGAGTTTTGCGCGCGATTGGCCCTGTGCGAGCGGGTTATGTGTATTACTGGTGTGCACGGGGAGTTTCACACGCGATTGGCCCTGTGCGAGCGGGGTATGTGTATTACTGGGTTTCGCGGGGAGTTTCACACGCGATTGGCTCTGTGCGACTGGGGTACGTGCATTACTGGGGTTCGCTGGGAGTTTCACACGCGATAGGCCCTGTGCGAGCGGGGTACGTGTATCACTGGGGTTTGCGGGGAGTTTCACACGCGATTGGCCCTGTGCGAGCAGGGTGCGTGTATTACTGGGGTGCGCGGGGAGTCCCACACGTGAATTGGCAGTTTGGGTCCTCCCAGGTGTGCCCTCTACCCCCTCCATGGCCCCTGCAGGCAGCCCACACCACAGGGGACTACCAAGCACCCCTGGTCATGTCCCCCAGCAGCCCCACCCACCAGCATTGATGGGCACCTGCCAGCAGGCCCCTACTCATGTCCCCCAGTACCCCCACCCACCCAGCATTGATGGGCACCTGCCAGCAGGCCCCGACTCATGTCACCCCCCCCACATGACATAAAGATGCACAATCATGGCACACATCTCCACCAAAATACCACAGCACGCCACCCCAGTCTTGAGATGCAATGATTTCCCAACCCACCCCACACTGACATGCCTATCTCAAGACACAAACCAAAAATCAACTATGTACATCAACACATGTCCGTCACACACACACACTGGTTGGCATTGATTGTGTAAACCCACATTTTCACATGCATGAACTCAATGAGTGAATTACACACATGGAAGTAAAATATCAAAATGTATTATGGAGAAAAATAAAGCAATTATTTGAAAGCATAAAAAATTTGCAAACATGAAATGAAAAGTATGTCCAAAAGATGAGTACATGAAAAGTATAACCAATCCAAAGAAATCCAAAAGAAAAATAGTCCAAACTCTCCCTCCACCAAAGCAAATCCAAAGGAAACGTAAAAAGTAAAAAGCATTAATCCATGGTGAAATCCAAAGAAAAAGTTCAAATAAATCCATTGTCCAACTATGTACAATCAATTGCCAAGGGTCCATGAGCCCAACGAAAGAACAGAAACCTATGAAAAAAACTACCTAATAAAAAACTATATACAAATGTGTGGGGCAAAGTCCAAACACCCAAAATAAAGGAAAACGAAAATGAAACCTAACACTAAAAACTATATACAATTGCGGCAGGCTAGTCCGACGGCTCACTTTCCGATTTCCCGGGCCAGGGCATCATCGAACTCCTGCTCAATGTCCTGGAGGCGGTCCTCATCCATGGCCCCGAGGGTTCGCAGGGACGATGCCATGTTGACCTCCAACTCCCTGCAAATTGCCTCGAGGCACTCGGCCCGCCTCAGTGCCCTCGACATGGAGTTCTCCGCCCTGACCATTGTGAGCCGTGCCTCTTCCGCCCATCGCCGCTCCGCACCTATGGCCTGGCCCAACCGCTGCCCCACGGAAGACACTTCCAATCGTGGGTCCTCCTGCCCTCTGGGTGATGCCTGCCCCTCGGATGTTGAAGGCCCTGAGCCATCATGGCTCCCACCTTGTTGCTGCTGATGCTGTGCCTGTGCCCTGGCTCTTGCTGCCTGCACGTCCGCCTCCGGCTGGGGTGCAGTTGTTGAGGTGGCCACCCCTGCTGGACGTCCGACTCCCGACTGTGGCAGGGATGTGTCCTCCACCAGCCTGGCCGCAGGGTCAGAGGCAGCTCCACAGGTTACCCAGGTGATACATGGGTGGGAAGATGGCATGGAGGACGACTGGCGCATAGGGGGTTCAGGTGAGGAGGGGGTCAGAACAAGGTCCAGCATACAGAGGAATCCAGCCCTGGTGACCCATCCCAGTAGGTCAACACGGTCAGCGAGGCATCTGAGATGACGTGCAGTGTCTTCACGAAAACACTGCAGCTCACCTCGCATTCCCTGTTGACGCAACGCCATCCCAGACAGGACAGGCTCAACCCGGTCCCGGATTGCCACGTCCGCCGGGAGCGGAAGGCCAGTTGTTGTGCTCTCATCCCCTCCCTGAAAACAGGTCTGGACGTAGGCATCCCTGCTGGTGCAGGATGATGCAGTCACAGGATCGGGGACAGGATTACACACAGGCACCTCCGCGGCGGCCTGTGCTGCCTCCTGTCCCTACCCCTGCACTGCACCACTAGCACCAGTGGAATCCCCACCTCCAGACCCTGTGTGTGTCCTTTCCACGGCCTCCTCCTCCACCAAACCCCCCACCAACCTGGATGACTCCATGTCATCTTCCTCTGTCGGACCCTGGGGGGTCTCAGCTGCCCCTTCTGCTGCCGAGGAGTCCACCTCCGATCTCCGCCTCTTGGACATACCCTCGGCAGCTGCGGCCTGGGATGCGGCACCAAACTCCTCACTCCCCGACGAGATGACAACTTGGGAGGGGAGCCGGGCCTTGCGTCTTCGGCTGGTGGTGCGATCCCTGCCACTTTGCTCCACAGCACCCTCTCTGCCCTCTTCATCAGTTGACGCTGCAGACAGGGAGAGATAGAACACAGTCATCAGGGCACTGTACAATGGACTGATACACACATGATAGTTGCACATGAGTGGCAGTGTAAAACTACAGACATGGCATCACACTCCCCAACACACATGTCATTTCAACTCACATACATGAGCAAATCAACAGGGATATTGCACCAGGCAGCACCGTCCATACACAAACAACAGCACGAGCAGCCGAAGGTGAGCCTGACGTCACATGAAACACAGAGAGTGCAAAACACATGCACACACGCCACCAGACTGACATGCATCTGTACATCTCCACCACTGCAGTGATAATGTCACCATCCATGTCACATCTGGCAATCAGCCTCCTACATGTCAGTGTCACAAGCATCCATGTTGCATCACAATTGCACACTTGTCACATACACACACATGCACATGTACACAGTGCAGATACATGCAGCAGGAACCCTCATCTATGTGTGACACCACAAACATGCCACAGTACATACACATAATGTTCACACGTGCGCACCCACACATGCATTTGGCCAGCATGCTTGCCAGCACATACACCATCGATGTGTCTCACACATGAGAGCAATCACATGTGGCTGGTTCACGTCCCTGTACATACGCATCCATACATGGCCCTACAAAGACATATGTTGAACCTGCACACTCCTGGCACACCACAACACTCACAGCGTCCAATCAGTAGGCATGTACACTTACCGCTCGACTCCAGACGGGTCTTCCTCTCAAGGACCTGGACGTGGAGCGCTGGGCGTATGCGTTCCAGGACCCTGATTTGGTGGTCGGACAGGTGGCCCCGGCACCCCTTGGCATCTGCTGCCTTCAAGAGGCACTGGGCCTTGTCGAGGGTCCTGGACCTGAAGTCCTCCCAGCGCTTCCGGATGTGTTGAATGTCACAGACTGCCACCCCCTCCGCGTTGATGGCAGTCACGATGTCCATCCAGATCCTCTTCTGTCCTTCATTGTCGGTGCGCGAACTTCCAAAGAAGGCATCATACTGCCCCAGGACATGCTCCACCAAGAGACCAACTTCATTGGCACTGAAGGTGGTGGCCCTCTGCCTCTCTGGCTGGGGGTTGCCAGTGGTGCCAGATGGTGTAGACATGGCAACCCCAGAGGCAGGTTTGGGTGGACACCTGGGTCCTGGGGCTGGGCTGTGGAGCGATGGTATCCCAGTTGGGAGTCTTCAGTTCCAGCAGGGGTGGTCACAGCAACTGCACCCCGGCTGACGTGCAGGCACCAAATAAAAGGGCACGTGGGCAGCAGGCAGGCAGGCAGCAGCAGATGGCAGGTGGGAGCGTGCTCGGGGCTCTGGGGGGCAGGAATATGGCCTTCTGGGCAGGAGTGTGGTTTTCCATGTGTTGTTGCGTGGCCAGCTTGATACAGAGTGATTTGGCACGTGAATAAATTGCACATCAGCATGTAATTTGAGGGCAGGCCCTTAGCACGTAAGCACGTCTGTGACGTTACGCGCGCAGGCGTTTCCCTCATGACGTGGGCATAGTGGTTCAGCGCGTGAAAAAACTGCACGTCCGCGTGTAAATGTGTGTAATCCAAGGAAAGAGCCTACGCGTGTAAGTGACGCGATGCACGTGGCGTTTCCCTCAGCAAGGGTTAAAGGTGAGCGGGGCCAGCAGTTCGCTGTACGTGCCTTTCGTGGAGACTGACGTGTGTTGCTACTTCGTGTTGTTTCGCACGCCATCCCAACTTCACAGCGGATCAAGAACGTATCTTTTCTTTTGGCAGGGGTATTGACTACGCATGTTTTTCATCATCACGCTAGTCTGATGGTGAGTCGCGCACGCTATTTTTCCCACTGCGGGTGCCCCTGTGTATCGCACCCGTTTTCAAGGTCATAGTAGCCTGTGTGTCCCACGCGTACGTGTTTTTCGTGTTACTGGGTGCCACCGCGTACTGCGGGAGTTTAATTCCACGCACGTAGGCTGCAGGGTTGCGTGCACGGTTTTACTGCAGTTTTGGGGTGCCTGAGCGTTGTGTGACCCGTCACTACATCACCGGGGTCACATACAGCCTTGCAGGTGCAGGGGGGCTGTTAACATCTTGCATCCCACCCCCTTCCCAGGACAATTGTGGTGTACACCTCCCATTGGCACACCTCCATCTTTTCCGGCACTACTCCATCTGTGTCAAGGTTGGGAGGCCACCAAAGGTGAGGGGTGCCTCAGCTGGGCGTCCTCCTCGTGGCGGGCGGGGTCAGGGATGTGGCCAGGGTGACCAGGGAGTAAGGGGACTCCAGGGTGTCCAGGGTGGCTGCAGAAGGGGAAGAGGCAGGGGTGCGCCACTTGAGCACGATGTTGTGCCATGTGTCGGTGCAGTCATGCCCCCACCCCCTGTGGTTCCGGGAGACGCAGCTTCTGCATCTGGCACTGGCGCCTGTGTGACCCGGCAGTCCGTTTCATCGACTGCCACAGGCCCAAGGGTAGTGGTAGCTGCAGGTGCAGCTGTGGACACCACCACCCAGGCTCAGGGTCTGCCAGCGCAGGCTGCGTTGGCACTTGAAGAGTCCTTGGGAAATTTCCAACAGGGCAGGAGGGAAACCGTAGGTGCATGCAGGGCTGCCCTGACCGAGACACGTGTCCCTGGGGCAGTAATGTCATCTGCTGCCCCGAACAGCCAGGTGTTGGCAAGTGCAGGGGCATATGCAGCCAACAACACCCCAGTTGTGAGTCTGCCAACCAGGACAGTCGCGGTCAAGGACCCTGCTACAGCAGATGTTGCTGCGCAGGGTCCATTAGAGGGCACCCAGCTGCCACTGACGCAAGTCAGGCCTTTGGTCGTCCCTCCACCTGCCACTCCCTTCGCTCAATCCACCAGTGCCACTGGCCATACTGATCAGGGCGGCATTTGCCAGCCAGGGTCTGCGCCACAATCCAAGAGGAGGAAGGTTGCACCTGCAGCAGAGGCTGGGAGCCCTCACACAGCCACGACCTCCTGCATGTCGAGGAAGAAGCCTTTCTGCAACCAGGAACTGGACTACCTCGTGGACTACGTGCGGGACCACAGCCGTGACATGCTAGTGGGGCCTAATTGTCAGACTACGGCTGTCCACCGTGATACCCACTGGAAGCAAGTTGCGGAACATGTGAGTGCATTCGGCCATGAGGTGCGCACAGCGCAAGAGTGCAAAAAGCATTGGAATTATCTCAAACACAGCGCTAAGGCTAAGCGTGCCTCAAATTACAACTTGACTCTGGTGACTGGCAGTGGGCCTGCACCTGAGGAGAAGACCTCACTCCGCATGAGTCACTCGTTGCGGAGTTCATACCACCTGAATCAATCGAAGGAGTGGGAGAGATGCCGGACTTTGATGCCCAGTCCAGTGAGTGTTTCTGCGTGTTTGTTGAGGACATGTGTGTTTTACTTGTGTGATGTGTTGTGCTTGACTGCCACTACATGTCACGTTGCTGGGTGTCCTGACCCACGTTTGAGCTATCATGCTGCAACATTTGGTGCTGTGGGCTTAGAAAATCCAAGATGGCCAAAAAGCCCACATGTGCGCCAGAATCCAGGACAACCACGCAGTTTGTGCACACTAAAATGGTTGCCTAACTTGCCACCCACCAGTGCGAGCAGGATGGGCTGGGGTGCCATGAGTGAAATGTGTGCCAAAGGAAAAACCACACTTTAAAATCACCTTTTGTTTCCCTGAATGCCAGCTCAAAATGCCTATTTTCACACATTGCAACACATCCAAAAATCCCACTGAACACCAGCGGACATCTGGCAGAATGAAGTATGTGTGCATACTAAATCTGGGAAGATGAAGAGCCCAAAACAATGTTCATAATAAAACTGGCTGAGCTATGCATGTCAGCATCCTAACTGAAACTGGATTAAAACCACCAAAATCGAAAATGTTTAAATTAACTGAGTGACCTACTTTTGAGAGTCACATAGTTTGTCACTTTTGAAATGTCATAGTTTTGAACTTAGAATCAGCATTCTAGCTGCATATGTAAAAATTGTCTTGACTTAAACTGGGGAACAAAAAGTGACATTTTATCTGAAACCCGGCTTAAGGAACTGAATTCTGCCTGACATCTACCCCCTCAGGAGTTAAAACCTGCTCAGCCACTCTTCCCCTTGCCAAAAGGAGTTGTCACCTCTCTGATTAGATTAGGGGTGGAGCAGCTACAGGGAGTTGAACAAAGGCCTGTCCTGGGCCCAGGCAGAGGGTTTATTGGGGGGAGGCCATAAATGGCTTCCTCTTGAACAATGGGCCTTCCAGGGCCCAGGCAGATGGTTTATTAGGGGGACCGTAAAATAGCTTCCTCTTGGCAGAAGCTGGGAGGGGCAGGGTCTCTGAGCTTGGCAGAAACTGGGTAAACTGGTTTCTCCACCATGTGACCTGGGAAGATACACCCCTGTTGGCCAGAATATGATTTT
This sequence comes from Ambystoma mexicanum, assembly GCF_040938575.1. NCBI lineage: Eukaryota > Metazoa > Chordata > Amphibia > Caudata > Ambystomatidae > Ambystoma > Ambystoma mexicanum. The sequence continues at coordinate 839,313,224 of NC_090923.1, forward strand.
AAGAAAGATGTATAACTCATGGTGCGGACTTAATTCTTGTGATTTTTCTGTGCACGTTTTCAGACGCTTTGGGAATTTGTGTGATGTTCTGGGGCAAAACCCTGCTATTTATCGATACTACAGACTCTGTGTTTAAGCTAGAGACATGGGAATTTACTGGAGTATGTATGGACAGGCCGTGTATATGTGTATAATTTTTAATGAAGAACCAAGGTTGCATAACCCACTAAAATCGCAAATGTTGCCATTTCTGAATGCAAGCCCCCAGGAAGAGCAGAGTTTGAACAGGGTATACCTCATGTGATATGTTATGGGTGCATGTAATTTCAAACCACTGTGTATCTATGAAATATGTCTTTAGGTCAAATATAGATTGTGTGTAATTTGACAGGGGAGTGTCCTTTCTGCAAGCCATTAAATGACATCATTCTGACACACAATCCTGCTCTCCAGTGAGAACGAAAAGAATTCTCCAACCTATCAGAACTCTGAAGGGGCTGGCTAGTGATGCTGCACACACACCCACTTTCAAAAGACATAAAAAGAGCCACTGGAAGCTAGGGAGACATTCAATTCCATTTGCTGCGGAGCATGCTGCCGGACCATACAACATTCAGAAGATACCAGATTCAACACTTAGACTTTAAAACTCCAAAGAACTTGATTCAGAACTCAAAGCAAGGGCCTAAACCCACAAACTGAGAAATCTTCTCAGTAGGCCTCAGCATCCAGCAAACCTAACAGCGGTAGCAGCATCCAGGAGCCGTGCAGATCAGCGCTGGATCCCGAGAAAGATGTGCAGAAAGATCCAGAAGCAGTGCTGTACCCAGAAAAAGCAGAGCAGTATCAAGAACCAGAGGCCAGAGATCCAGAGTGACCCAGACCGCTGTTATCAGAACCAGAGAGCTGACCCAGATCACTGTGAAGTGCCGAGACCAGAACCGGAGTCCAGTCCAAAACCTGTCCAGATCCGTGGCGAGGCCTATTTCTGAATATATTGTGAGTACCTAGCAGAACTGTGCAGAACCAATCTCTTAGTTAAAATAATATAATTCAATCTATTTTAATCCAACCAGAACTGCCTCCTAACTGTCACCTGTCATTTTCTAGCTGCAAGCTGTAACCTGTCGCTTTGAACTTTTAAAATTTCAAATCCGAAAAAAACTACCTTTATTTAATCGTCCGTATCTCTGGAACCGTTTGGGCTAGGAACTTTCCTCTGAAAGCTTAGAATCTCAGCGTTTCAACAAGCTTAGAACCGACTTGCTACTCCTCATACTTTTGCCGTAATCGTGATTCACGCATTCGCAAATTTTGCCGCGATTCGCGATTTGGTTAAAAATCCAGCCACGTGTGAAAACAGCAGCTTCCTTGCTTTCCTTTGCCAAACATTCGTTTAACTTGCTAGTTACTCCTAGATCCTTGCTAAAGTGAGCCTGAACTCATCCCAAGTATATTTCACTCACCCTGAACCTCCTAAAGGGAATTAAAACCATTTTCAGCATATTCCTCACTTCATTGCCAGCACATATAAAAGCATTTTGGGCCTGTGTTTCAAACCTCTGTAGTCTAAGCTTGCTGGGGTGAACTGAATTACATTTGATTGCATTTCTGAGAACTGTGTGCTTTCCTTCCATTTCCTTGCATTGCATAAAGGGGGGGAGTGGATTGCCAGAGGAAAGTGATTACATTGTTTTGTTGAAATCATATTGAGTATTTTCTGTATTGCATTTTCATTCCACCTTGCATCCATTTGAAACCATAAAAGTATTGTTGCTATCTTATCCATCCTATAACCACTCATCATTGATTATAAAGAAGTGTGCTAGTGCCAGACTATCCATTATTGATTACTGCTCAGATTAAGTGTGATATTCAATTATTAATTTATTATAAGTGTGATATATATATATATATTGTTTACATTCTCAAATAAACCTTTTAACTTGCAAAACAGAACTACTTCTGGGCTCAGTGGGGACAGGGGGATTCCAAGAGAGGGGTGTTATATAGGGGTAGTCATCCAGAACTCATGAACGGGACATAAAGATATATCAATAAGGGTTTCCATTCAGTATCCCAGACTAGGCATTGACTTAGCTGTAGTGCTGGATTGAATCCTCTTACAAATTGGGGGCTCGAGCCGGACGTTTGGGTTAGATCTATCACTTGTGCAGATTAATACAGCGTGCCAGCTGACCAGATACACATATCCGGTCGGATCACCACGCTGTGTTACGCTGTAAAGCACTCCTCAAAGGAACGCTCTAAGGAAAAGGTCTGTTTTGCAAAAATAAAATACAAACTTCTGTAAATCAGGACAGAAACCAATCTCTAGAATGACGACCTTAGTAGACATGAAAATAGCCAGAGAGCACTTCTTACATAAGTTATTTGTGAGAGGTGAGTGGACTCACCAGGACCGCATGGTCTGGTTGCAGGCCATCACGCAACAGGTCACTGAAACAGGGTCAGATATATGGAGAGATCAGGGTCCCTTACATGTGGCCCTGAGTGAACTATACATGGCTCCTAAAGCTAAGGATGAACAAGACAAGATGGTTAGGATAGCGGCATACCTGTACCTATATATGGGAGACATGCAGGATAAATGTACTGAAAGCCAAGATCTGGCGAATAAGCGACAGATGGCGTTAGAGAAGGTCCAATCTGATCTGGACTCTTCTGAGCAGAGGCTGCACAGAAGCCAGGAGTCCGAAAATGAGAGTAGACAGCTCATCATTAAAATAAAGAAGGATATGGATATCCTGCAACAGGAAAAGGCTGACCAGGATACCAGAATTCTGGCCTTGCAGAAGGAACGCCAAGACAGTTTGGACTCCCTACTGCAGAGCCAGAAAAAGCTGGAGCAACAGATCAATTTAAACAGGGCATGCACAGAGCAGGTAGCCACCCTGCAAATCCAACTAGACAGAGAGAAAGAGGAGAGCAATAAACTGATCCTGAAAGACCTGGATACCCAGGCAGAGTTTGATCAGGAGCGCCAGAAAGCTGGTGCCTTCCAAAGGCAAAGGGACGACCTGGCGTCACAAATTCAAGCTCTTGGTCAGGAAAGGGACAACTTAGGCCAGGAAGTCTGCCACTTAAGAAGAAAAATGGAAGAAAATCACCTGGCCCACCAGGGACTGGGTGACCTCCAAAAAGAACACCAGGACTTGCTAGAGCACACCAGGAGGGTGGAGGATGCTCTGACAAGACAGGAGCAGGCCAATAGGGACACAGCTCAGGAGGTAACCCTCCTGCAGCAAAGACTGGCCCAGTGCTCCAGGACCAATCAGGAAACGCAGAGAGAGAATGAGGCTCTCTGCCAGCACAATGATAGGCTCCAACAACAGGTAGCGATGCAGGAGAGACTGATAGAGTCTAGTAAGGCCTTAACTGAGGAACTGAAGGCGCAGGCTCTTGCATTGCAACAGGGAGCAGGGGCGGATAGAGACCAGGTTCGTTGGGAAAGGGAAACTCCTGAGCATAACCTCAGGAGCCCTAGTACCAGAGGCCTTTATCTCTCTCAGTCCCTGGACTCTGCCACCCCCATGTCCCCTGGCGCACATGAGCACCGGGCCACAGGGATGGCAGATTACTATCCAGCCAGAAGCATGGGGCTCATAGGCCAGTACCTCCCAGGAATGGATGGGCGGGCATCCGGGTATGGGCACCCAAGCACAGTGCAATTTAGTGGGGAACCCCAGGAGAATAGGCCCATTAAGGGCATCCTGAAAACCTCTGCCCAGTTAGGTCAGTGGGGGGGTACCCATCAAATCCTGGCAGCAAGGAGGAATCTGAAGACTCCTCTGAACGGCGCAGGACACAGGAGACAAGATCCCCACATTCTGCCAGCCACTCCCAGGCTCGCAGAATCCGGGAAAACCTGGAAGATCGAACAGGAAGCTCTGGGAGCAGTGCCTCTGAGTCAGAGGATGAATGGACCAGGGTTACCCGAACCAAAAAGGCCAATAAGGCAAAAAGGGCCTTGCTTAAGGAACCATTGAAGCAAATAAAGGCAATAAGGAGTGTTATCACGCCTTATCATAAGAACGCCAAGTATTCCGTATGGGAACACTTGGAGCTCTATGAGCAAATGATGGAGACTTTCCATTTGAAGGACAGCAGTAGCTGCATCCAGTACGTCAAATGGACATTCTCCCCAGAATACTCCAGTTTCTTTGCGGGGCTGGAGGACCAAAATCATTTAAGATGGTCCACCTATAAGGCGGCCATCTTGAAACATTTTTCTGTTCACAGAAATCCTCAAGAGGCTCGCAAGGCAGCCTACAATTTGCAATGTGGGGAGGATCAAGCCCCACAAGAATTTGTGCAAGAACTAAAACGTGCCTTTGCGCAGACCACCAGAAGGGTGCGCACAGACAGCAGAGAATTTGTCAATACATTTTTCCATGCCTTGCCCAAATATATAATGACCCAGCTCGTGAGAGATTTTCATGAGAAAAGATCTTTAGACTGGGTCATTGAACAGGCTACCCGGATCTATGAGGTGCAGAAGCCCATAGAAAATAAAAGCAATACCCAGAAAAATCCCAAAATAACAGCACCCCTGCTGCTGCCAAAGTGGCAGAGGTAAAGGTCACCCCCGTTTTGGATTTGGAGATGGGGGGGCCTAAAAACCTACCTGCACCTAATAATTCACAGCCCAGAAGGCCCTCGGCCAGTCACAGACAGGGAGTGAAAGAGGTAGTCCCACAAATGAGGTCCCTCGCTCCACTGACTATGTAAGTCCCCGCTACAAGGGAAACAGCCCGATCCTGGGTTATGTGTGGACTCCTCCAGCCCAAGGGGGGGGATCCGGCCAAGCACCTAACCAAGGGAACTTCCCTCCCAACTTCCCACAGGAGGGCAGAAATTCTCCAAATCCTGGGCAGACCTTTTTCCCCAGGTATCCACCCAATTTCCAGCCCCAAAATCATCCATCCTTCTTTCCCCAATTCCCTGAGCCCAGACAACCTAATCCGGGAGAGGGGAGGCCAAGGGTGGAGGGGTACCAAAATCTTCCCAACCAGGGGTACTACCAGAGAAGGGATAGCTACCCTTCCCGGGATCAGCCCAGGGGAGAAAATAGAGCCCCGTATCAGCCTGAGCGGGTTTCTCAGTTAGAGCGCCAGGTCCAAAATATGGCACGGGATCTGGGTCACATACTGAGGGCTCAACAGAACCCTCAGATGGCCGTGCCACCACAGAATGCCCCAAACTCTGGACCTGGTGCTCCAGAACAATGACGGGGGCGGCACCCCGATAACACACCGGTTCCCAGGGAGGAGGCACAAGGGGAAGGGGGGATTAAAGCCTTGGAGGAAGCTTCCTTCCCAACTTGTAAACAGCCCCTGGAAACCCAGGAACCGGAAACAAAATCTCCTACCCCTGAAAGTCTGCCACCCAAGGAGCAGAGAGGAGGTAGGAGAAACAAAGGACCCAAACAGACCCACTTTGTGGAGGAGGTTCAGGTCTTCCAATTTGAGGGAGAGGGATCCTCAGAAGATCCTGGGAAAAGGATCTTCTCCTTCAGAGATGGGGGAACTCCTCCCAAGGAAAAATGAGTCCCAAGGGATGTCAATTCAGACTGGGGAGATATGGAGACTAAGCTACCGCCGCCCATCATCTCATCCCAGAACCCACAATACCGAAATCCCCTGGTTCAAACCCATCCTGGTGACTGCCTCCAAGAAGGGGGGGGGCGGCCAAGAACCGGAACCAGGGGAACCCACAATGGCTCTGATCTCCAGTTGCCAACTTTTTCTTTCAGATTCCCAAGGTTCTCCACAGAAGTCTGCCCAAATCTCTTCGCTAGCAATGTCCAAAACCAGAAAGTTAGCCCACCAGTTTTCCAAAAATGTGCATTATCTGTGCCCCCTTGAGGAGAAGGAGGGAAGATACTATGCCCCGGTACAAGTACAGGGGCAGGGTACAATTTTGGCACTGGTGGAAACTGGATCCCAAGCTACACTTCTGTCCAAAAGGGCCTTTGAGGAACTAAACGCAGGAAGGGGGGAGAATTACCGAATTCCTCTCACCTCTCTTCCTGGAAAACTGCAGAACTTTGACGGGATGGAAATTCCCGTTGAGGGGACTGCAGACTTGGACATTAAAATTGGGCGACACAAGGTGAAACAACCGGTCATAGTAGTGACTCCAGAGGGCACCCCTTGTTTACTAGGGAATGACCTCCTGAGAAGGTTGTCACCCCTAATAGATTGTGTAAACAAGGTCCTCTGGACCCAGACTAGCCGACCAATAAAATTAAAACAGAGTGTCAACCATGTTAGTTTAAATGGCACCTGCCACATGGTTGAACAAAAATCTGACCAAGTAGAATTTCACTTCCAGAACAACCAAATTCCAGACGTGACAGTAATAGCAGTAGGACAACAGACTGGTGATGGGGGGTCCTCTCTATTTCTGAAAATCAACCTTCCTTCCAGTTTAAAGTGGTATTCCACACTGGAAGGAAACACCCTGAAATTCTTTACTAATCCACAATCAGAAACTCCCACTCCTATAGTCCAGAAAGATGTGAAATCAGCTCAGAGCCTGGCTGATATTCAGCAAATTGGAGAGCAGTTGTTCATCCCTGTTCAGTTAAATGATGGGAAGGACTCTGTTCTCGCTCAAGTGTGCGTGAACAATGGTAAGAGCTTCATCAGCGAAGCCATGTTCCGCCAACTCCCAAAAGATCCAGCCATTCCCACATTCAAACTGATAGACAAATGGGAAATGGACCTGGAAGCACCCAATTCCAAACATCTCCTGCCAAGCAGGTGTATGCTCAAAATCTCCATTGGCAACAAGAGCATAGTCCACAATTGTTGGGTCGTGCGAGACGTCACTGCCGCTTTTTACTTAGGCAGTGACATTCTCAATCGCTTTGCCATTAGTTTGGACCTAATAAACTTCAAATCTTGGTCCCGATTAGCTCCCATGGGCTTTGATGATCCAGAAAAAGCATTTAGGTCAGCTCAATTGCTACCTTATGCAGTTGAAATTCAGATCAAAGAGGAAGTCACCATCCCAGAAAGGACCCGACAATTCTCCCTCGAAGTGAAAGCTAAAAGAGGACAACATTTGAAAAACCCTGATGCTTACATACATCTAAACGCTTCTCTCCAACAGCAAGGGTTGGGGGTAAACCCAACTCCATTAGTCAACATAGAACATGACACCATTCTAATAGAGGTGGATAACAGCGACTTAAAGAGTATTACTCTAGCCGCAGGCACCATTATTGGAATGGCGGTTGATGACCGACATTTTTCCATTGATCTAGGAAATGAACTGTTAGGACCAATCCCCAAGGACTGCTTTGACAGTGACAGTGATGACAATACAACACCAGACAGGATTTTTACCCTGCATGGGGGGAACTTCCTGGTGTACACTTCTTGCCCTTATGGTAAGGAAGATGTGACTTGTGACTTGAGGAGGGATGAGGTGATTTTCCAGGTCCATGAGGGCTGCCTTTCCCACCTGAAGCCTCCAGTCCAAATCAGCATTCTGACCAGGGACTTCTCCACCCAGCTGGAGGAGGCCGCTGAAATAGCCAAACCAGAAGTCTTTCCAGGCTTCAGGCAGATGGTGGAAGAGAGAGTCAACCTAGCTGATGCCTGTGTGACTCTGGAACAAAAGAAAAAGTTGAAACAAGTTTTCTTGGATTTCCAAGATCTCTTTGCGGTAGACTCATATGACTGTGGTCGCACCGACAATCCCCACGGACCCTGGCATGACTCCAGTGTTTGTGAAGCAATATCGTTTGCCTCTCGCATCCATGGAGTCCCTTACTGAGATAATTAAGAACCTTGAGTCCCGGGGAATAATCCGTCCAATACACAGCACCTTCAATAATCCGGTGCTGGGAATATTGAAGCCAAACGGCCAGTGGAGACTCTGCGCCGACCTCAGGGAGCTCAACAAACGGGTCCATACTTTCCGATGGCCTCTGCCCTACATTGACCAAGGACTGGCCCAGATCCAGGGGTCACAGGTATTCACTGCAATAGACCTGACCAATGGATACTGGACCGTGCCGGTCAGTAGGGAGGACCAATACAAGCTGGCTTTTACCTTTGGGGGCCAGCAGTATACATGGACCCGGACTCCCTTCGGATACCTCAACTCCGGCAATGAATTCAACATTTTCCTACACAAGGCCATGCCCGACCTGGGTGCAAGGGGTAACCTGGCTTCTGTAGATGATGTCCTCATCAAAAGTTCATCTGTGGAGGAACACATAGCGGAGATCCGTTATGTTCTGACCCAGTTGAGGGCCGCCGGAGCAAAACTTTCCTTTCAGAAAGCACAGTGGTGTAGAACCCTTGTTAATTTCTTGGGGCATGAGATTACTCCTCAGGGCCTCTGTCCCCAGGAAAAGAAAGTGGAAGCACTTCAGAAACTGAAAGACCCCACAACTCTGCGGGAACTAAGGAGCCTCCTTGGACTGACTAATTACAGCAGAAAGTTCATTGAGGGCTACGCAGTGATCACCAGACCCCTGATTCATCTCCTGAAGGGGGGGGTCAAGTGGACATGGGGTCCAGAACAAGCCGAGGCGGTAAAAAAACTCAAGAGAAGCCTCTCACAAGCGCCTTGCCTAGCTTACCCTGTCAGAAACAAGGAGTTCTTCCTGGAGACAGGGTTCTCTAATACGTGCTTGACGGCTGTATTATACCAAAAGCATGACAAGGCCAATAAAGTAATCGCCTATGCGAGCAAAACTTTATCCTCTGTGGAGGAAAAATTCAACGATTGTGAGAAGGCACTCCTGGCAACGGTGTGGGCATTGAAGAATTACCGCCCGTTTATCCAGGGGGAACACATCATAGTGGAGACTCCACACCAGCCTCTGCAATATCTCCAAAGTGACAGAATCCGGGCCGGAAATGTGAGTAATTCCCGAATTACTTCCTGGATTCTGTCAATGCAAGGCTTTCCTGCGGAGGTCAGATATGGCCAAAACAAGAAGAGTCCCCTCGCGCAAGGTCTGGCTGACTTGCATGATTGTGCCAGAGAAAACTGTCTCGAGGACGAAAGTCTAAAAATAAAGGACAACATGGAGTCATACCTTAATTCCCCCCACAAAGTCTTTGAAGAAGACAAGTGTGAGGGAATGCCCACTGTGTATGTGGATGGATGCTCTTACCATGTTGACAACAATGGGGAAAAAGAACTGGTGGCCGGCGTAGGGAATGCATGGGTGAAGGAGTTCCCAGAACCCTCCGCTGGGTACAAAATTGGTCCCCGAAGTAGTCAGGTGGCAGAGTTGATGGCTGTGCATCAGGCCATCCTCACTGCTGTCCAACATCAACTCCACGAACTGGTCATAATTACCGATTCGGATTATGTACGGAACGGGTTCGTGGAGCACCTGGTTAACTGGAAAACCAGAGGCATGTTATGTGCTAACAACAAACCCTTGAAACATGGGAAGTTGATCCAAAACATTGATGATCTGGTCACCTCGAAGGGGATGACCATCTATTGGAAGAAGATCAAGGGTCATTACAAAATAGAGGGACCAGACAAAACTGGAAATGACTTAGCTGATCAGCTGGCCAAAACCGGGGCCATCCAAGGGGATCTAATTGAGATTGAGTCCCTGTTGGGGGAAATCCAGGTCACCGCTATCACTAGGTCCCAGACAAATGCTCACAATGACCTTTCAATTGCACAATGGAGTAAGAAGACCCCTGATGCTGATTTGATTACCGCTCAGAAGGGAGATCCAATAATTGGTCAATTTTACCAGCACCTTGAGGACCCTGAGAACTTTCCCCTGACGGATACCGATTACATTGGGAAAGAGGACCTAAGAGTGTTGATGAAATGTCCAAAAATGTTCCGAATCCAAGACGGTTTGCTGGTCAGGAAATCCCAAGCTGGCCATGATCAGTGGGTGGTTCCTACCTCATTCCGAAGCCTGATGTTAAGTCACGCCCATGATGCGGCCACCGCCGGTCATAGGGGGTTTCACACAACACTGGAAATTTTAAGAGAGGTTGCATACTGGCCACACATGGGGCAGGACCTCGACCAATACTTGAAGGGGTGTCTTGTGTGTGCACAATTTCAGCCATCATCCCTCACGCACCGTGCACCCCTCCAAAAGAGGGGGATGACACTGCCATGGTCAGATTTGCAAATCGACTTTGTAGGCCCTGTGATTCGCTCGACTAGAGGAAACAAGTACATGTTGACCGTTACATGCTTGTTTACCAAGTGGGTGGAATGTCTCCCAGCCCCAAATTGCAAGGCAGAAACTGCAGCTGCCCTGATGATTAACCACCTCTTTTCCCGTTTTGGTCTACCTCAAAGGATTGAGTCAGACAGAGGTAGCCACTTCACCAGTGAAGTGATGACAAAGATGTGGGAGATACTGGGGGTCAAAAGGAAGTTGCATACTGCTTACCGGCCAGCTTCTTCTGGGGCAGTAGAGAGATATAACCGAACCATTGTGAGCATATTAAAGAAGTTTGTGGCAGATTCTGGGCCAAGTTGGGATATCCGATTACCTCTGGTCCTAATGGCCATCAGATCTACCCCTTCATCTGCAACCAAAATGTCACCATTTGAGTTGATGACTGGACGCAAGATGGTGGTTCCTCAGCATTTGCTCTACAGAACCCAAGAGCAAACGTTGATAAATGCCTCCACAACTCATGAGTATGCGGAGAATTTAAGGAAACACCTTCAGCATGCTTTTGCCTATGCTCAGCAGAATCTAGAAAGATCAGCCGAGAGTATGAAGACCCACTATGACCTGAAAACTTCCAGGAAGGAATATCAGGTGGGGGACCGGGTCCATTTATACAATTTCCAAAGGAACCAGGCCAAACAGCGAAAATGTTTGCCTACATGGAAGGGATCCTTTGAGATTATAGACAAGATCTCCCCTGTGGCCTACAAGATCCGCATCCCCAAAGGCGGTTTGGCAGAGGTGGAAGACAATTGGGTCCACATTAACCAGTTGAAGTGTTGCCATCCCAGACACACTCTGCAACAACTGGAGGAATCCTCTGGAATCCTAGAGGGTACTTTCTCAGATTAATTCAGTTCTAACTTAAAATATCCTACATATCGCCTATCAAATTCTGTTTCTCAATGTGGGTGTTTTCGTTTTTGAATGCAAAAAGAAATGTGCATGTTCATATGTTTTGACTATAAATTTATATGCCACCCCACTATATCAATGGTGGGGGAAAAATGTCTATGAATAGGTATTGCCGCTCTTCCTTTGTCGTCCTAGGAGAAAGAAAACCTGGAGACTGGCCAAGGAGGACGATCCGGAGACTGGGAGGACGATCCGAGGGGCCCAGGGTACCGCCCAATATTCCCATCAGGACCGGCGAGGAGAACCGATCGATCAGTACCGGATGGAGGAAAAGATGCTGAACTGTGCCATTTGCAGAATTGGAAGAAGATTATGCGGACAGACCAGTGCGTGGGTCAAAACCCTTGTGCACCCGACTCCCCATCGACTCAAATTCAAAGGGCAGTCACGTGGGGGGGCTTTGTTGGGTGTCCTGACCCACGTTTGAGCTATCATGCTGCAACATTTGGTGCTGTGGGCTTAGAAAATCCAAGATGGCCAAAAAGCCCACATGTGCGCCAGAATCCAGGAGAACCACGCAGTTTGTGCACACTAAAATGGTTGCCTAACTTGCCACCCAGCAGTGCAAGCAGGATGGGCTGGGGTGCCATGAGTGAAATGTGTGCCAAAGGAAAAACCACACTTTAAAATCACCTTTTGTTTCCCTGAATGCCAGCTCAAAATGCCTATTTTCAAACATTGCAACACATCCAAAAATCTCACTGAACACCAGCGGACATCTGGCAGAATGAAGTATGTGTGCATACTAAATCTGGGAAAATGAAGAGCCCAAAACAATGTTCATAACAAAACTGACTGGGCTATGCATGTCAGCATCCTAACTGAAACTGGATTAAAACCACCAAAATCGAAAATGTTTAAATTAACTGAGTGACCTACTTTTGAGTGTCACATAGTTTGTCACTGTTGAAATGTCATAGTTTTGAACTTAGAATCAGCATTCTAGCTGCATATGTAAAAATTGTCTTGACTTAAACTGGGGAACAAAAAGTGACATTTTATCTGAAACATGGCTTAAGGAACTGAATTCTGCCTGACATCTACCCCCACAGGAGTTAAAACCTGCTCAGCCACTCTTCCCCTTGCCAAAAGGAGTTGTCACCTCTCTGATGAGATTAGGGGTGGAGCAGCTACAGGGAGTTGAACAAAGGCCTGTCCTGGGCCCAGGCAGAGGGTTTATTGGGGGGAGGCCATAAATGGCTTCCTCTTGAACAATGGGCCTTCCAGGGCCCAGGCAGATGGTTTATTAGGGGGACCGTAAAATAGCTTCCTCTTGGCAGAAGCTGGGAGGGGCAGGGTCTCTGAGCTTGGCAGAAACTGGATAAACTGGTTTCTCCACCATGTGACCTGGGAAGACACACCCCTGTTGGCCAGAATATGATTTTAAGAAAGATGTATAACTCATGGTGCGGACTTGTCAAAATTATTTAAATGATACCATAATTCTTGTGATTTTTCTGTGCACGTTGTCAGACGCGTTGGGAATTTGTGTGATGTTGTGTGGGGCAAAACCCTGCTATGTATGGATACTACAGACTGTGTGTTTAAGCTAGAGACATGGGAATTTACTGGAGTATGTATGGACAGGCCGTGTATATGTGTATAATTTTTAATGAAGAACCAGGGTTGCATAACCCACTAAAATCGCAAATGTTGCCATTTCTGAATGCAAGCCCCCAGGAAGAGCAGAGTTTGAACAGGGTATACCTCATGTGATATGTGATGGGTGCATGTAATTTCAAACCACTGTGTATCTATAAAATATATCTTTAGGTCAAATATAGATTGTGTGTAATTTGACAGGGGAGTGTCCTTTCTGCAAGCCATTAAATGACATCATTCTGACACACAATCCTGCTCTCCAGTGAGAACGCAAAGAATTCTCCAACCTATCAGAACTCTGAAGTGGCTGGCTAGTGATGCTGCACACACACCCACTTTCAAAAGACATAAAAAGAGCCACTGGAAGCTAGAGAGACATTCAATTCCATTTGCTGCGGAGCATGCTGCCGGACCATACAACATTCAGAAGATACCAGATTCAACACTTAGACTTTAAAACTCCAAAGAACTTGATTCAGAACTCAAAGCAAGGGCCTAAACCCACAAACTGAGAACTCTTCTCAGTAGGCCTCAGCATCCAGCAAACCTAACAGCGGTAGCAGCATCCAGGAGCCGTGCAGATCAGTGCTGGATCCACAGAAAGCTGTGCAGAAAGATCCAGAAGCAGTGCTGTACCCAGAGAAAGCAGAGCAGTATCCAGAACCAGAGGCCAGAGATCCAGAGTGACCCAGACCACTGTTAGCAGAACCAGAGAGCTGACCCAGATCACTGTGAAGTGCCGAGACCAGAACCGGAGTCCAGTCCAAAACCTGACCAGATCCGTGGCGAGGCCTATTTCTAAATATATTGTGAGAACCTAGTAGAACTGTGCAGAACCAATCTCTTAGTTAAAATAATATAATTCAATCTATTTTAATCTAACCAGAACTGCCTCCTAACTGTCACCTGTCATTTTCTAGCTGCAAGCTGTAACCTGTCGCTTTGAACTTTTAAAATTTCAAATCCGAAAAACTACCTTTATTTAATTGTCCGTATCTCTGGAGCCGTTTGGGCTAGGAACTTGGTTTAACTTTCCTCTGAAAGCTTAGAATCCAAGCCTAGAACCGACTTGCTACTCTTCATACTTTTGCCGTAATCGTGATTCACGCATTCGTGAATTTTGCCGCGATTTGGTTAAAAATCCAGCCACGTGTGAAAACAGCAGCTTCCTTGCTTTCCTTTGCCAAACATTCGTTTAACCTGCTAGTTACTCCTAGATCCTTGCTAAAGTGACCCTGAACTCATCCCAAGTATATTTCACTCACCCTGAACCCCCTAAAGGGAATTAAAACCATTTTCAGCATATTCCTCACTTCATTTCCAGCACATATAAAAGCATTTTGGGCCTGTGTTTCAAACCTCTGTAGTCTAAGCTTGCTGGGGTGAACTGAATTACATTTGATTGCATTTCTGAGAACTGTGTGCTTTCCTTCCATTTCCTTGCATTGCATAAAGGGGGGAGTGGATTGCCAGAGGAAATTGATTACATTGTTTTGTTGAAATCATATTGAGTATTTTCTGTATTGCATTTTCATTCCACCTTGCATCCATTTGAAACCATAAAAGTATTGTTGCTATCTTATCCATCCTATAACCACTCATCATTGATTATAAAGAAGTGTGCTAGTGCCAGACTATCCATTATTGATTACTGCTCAGATTAAGTGTGATATTCAATTATTAATTTATTATAAGTGTGATATATATATATATATATATATTGTTTAAATTCTCAAATAAACCTTTTAACTTGCAAAACAGAACTACTTCTTGGCTCAGTGGGGTCAGGGGGATTCCAAGAGAGGGGTAGTCATCCAGAACTCATGAGCTGGACATAAAGATATATCAATAAGGGATTCCATTCAGTATCCCAGACTAGGCATTGACTTACATGGTTACATGGTTCTGATGTGCAAGTAATGCAATGCTTCACTGATGCATGGCTGCTCTACTGGATGGTGGACATGTGGAGCGGACGGGGACTGTCTGCATCACCACTATTGCACCCTACTCACATGCTGGACACCAGGATGCCCCTCCGGTCCATGTTCCAGCTCAAACATCACGTCGACGGGGGCATGTAGTCGTGCAGCCGCGGGCAGTGCCAACACAGCGAGGATACCCGGTCCTTGGGTCCCGCAGGGGTCAAGCCCAGCAACGCGGTCGCCGCACGCAAGCGCAGTATACTGAGTGGGAGCAAGACATGACTGCCAATTCTGAATGCCGAGGGGCAGCAATGGAGAACATCGCTGTGAGCATGGAGCGTGTGGCCCAATCCGTGCTCCCCCCTGCTAGGCAGGTGTTTCTCCACCAGCAGGTGGCACAGTCCATGGCCCGCTCACTCAGGCTGGGCATGGCGGCCTCAGACACGGCATGCCAGGCTGAAATGGTGTTTCTGCGTCAAGCAATTGCTGCTCACGCAGAGGCACACATGGAGGCCCTGAGGGTGGAGTATGCTTCCCTCAGATCCACTCTGGATGTCCTTCTGATGTCCGAGAGGGAGTGGTCGGAGGAGAGGTTTGCGGAGCTTGAGCGTACCATCTCGGCTGAGCTACATGCTTGCTGGGAGGTGCATCAGTTGTCCAGCCAGGCCTTGCAGGAGGAACTCTGTGTTACACATGCTACCTTGCAAGAGGAAGCACGTGTATCACGGGAGGTTCTGCATGCAGACCTACGTGTGATCGCCACACAGAACCAAGCTCACTCGTCCAGCAGACTTGCTGCCGACGCGGGGCCAGCTGTGGCTAGGCGTGGTCAGGCTCCTGTGTCACGTCCTCCTTTCCAGGAAGAGCCAGACTCGGATGACTATGTATCTCCCACATAGGACGGGCTGTGCAGGCATTGAGCCCATGGAGTTTTTTTTTTTTCCTCAACATCATCGCATGTGGGTGTTGAGCAGCACCCTATACCTCCCACCTCCTTAGTGCCTCCCCCGCCGGGTCGTATGTGGCCATTTTTGATTTTTCTTTTAGTTTAGTTAGTTAAGTTTCTATTTGATAGTTAGTTTAATTAGGTAATGTAGGTTTTTCATAGTTAGTGTAATTAGTTAATATAGTTTAAAATTGCTTGTCTATTGTGCTTTCATGTGACGGTGTGGTGCTTTGTGGCTTTTGAAAGCATCCACTTTCTGTTCCAGCAGGGCCCTTCAAGCTTGTCTTGTATATGTGTTTGCAGCTTGGGGTTCTGACTCACATATGCCACTCCTGCTTCCCTTATCCATGGGCTCGCAAGGATTGTTCGGTGTAACAGCCTATTACACAAGGGCTTTGGACTGTCATATCTGTGGCATGTCTGCTGCTGTCCTACTTGTGTTAACACCCCTAGTGGAGATAAAAGGGGTGTTATTGACCACTGTTCTTCTTTTGCTAGATGGTGGGTTTCATGATTCATGTGTACATTATTTGCTATACATTGTGTAGTATGTTTCTTATCTTTACTGTACATGTACTTGTTGCAATTCATGCTGTAGATAGTGTGTACCACACTTTGCCTGTGAAAGACGCACTGATGGTGTGATTTCTGATATATGTCTATGACATGGTCCAGTCATGAAATGCCTGAAGAAACACACACAGGTGATTTTAAAGCATTAATCATGTGTTTCATGCCCTTTCTGCAGGGGGATGAGCCCATTGGACGTCTGGAAGCTGGACACGTTTGGTGATGCCGACATGCGCATGTGTGCGCAAGCAGAGGCACAGGGATTGCGGTCATACATCCCAAAAAAGCTGACGTGTTTCAAGGGACTCCAGGCAAGGTGAGCAGCACAGGGGGGCCACACCGCAGCCAACCTTCCACCAGGCCAGTTGCACATGCATGCTTAGTAGCAGCACTGACAGTGAGCTTGGACAAATGTTCGTGTTGAAGCGCACAATGCGGCTGAGATGCGTTGGTGGACTAATGACTAGTTGATGGGAAAGTTGTCTGGGGCACCTGCAGGGGCAGTGGCGCATACCCTCCGGTCGACCATGGTCCATTGAGGCAGTTGTATTAGCCATGTAGCGTTCCAAGACATGGAAAGAAGCAGCTCACAGGGACAGACAGCGAGGGACAGACTCGTGTGTAGTGCATTTCATTTTCATGTAGAATTTGACACATGCACTACCTACTTTATTTCGGTTATGGTGGAACACGACTTGTTCTGAAGTCGTACCTTGCTATATGCGTCTGGCTGCTTACCCAGGGAACATTGCATGTTGTGTGAATCGTGACACATTGGTCTTCCTTTTGCCACGCACCCACCGGCGCCTGACTTACTGCATTGACTGTGTATGAACCATCACAGGGGGAATGTTACGTATGGGTACGAAGCACCACACCAGATTGTTTCTTTGTAGAGTAGTTTGTTACTTTGGGGCATATATGGTGGTGTGTTTGTGTGTTATGGGCACACACAGATTAGTAACTGTGGCTCTCTTTGCAGCATTGAACTGCTCCTGTTACTGGACCAAAGAGTGCGCAGGCAGGAGGACAGCACTCACCCCAGAGATAAGTTTCTCTTTGACTTCCATTTGAGTAATTTGGTACTATGTGCATGATAAACAAGTTTGGTCTAATTGTCTATGTGTTAATGTGTGTAGTATGTGTTTTGTGCATTCCCTACTTTCCCGTGTCAATCCTTCTCCCCTCTTGGTGTTTTTGCAAGTCAAGGTTGCCTCTGAGGGTGCTGGACACTTTTCATACACAAGGTGGAAGATGGTGACAAAGGGTGATCCTGTGGCCAGGTGAACTTCATGAACTGCAAGGATGAAGGCTACATGACCCAGGCACAGTTATTCAGTGGGTCATGGTGATTTGTGAGGGGGGTGGATATTTTGTTGAAGACAGTTGCTTTGCCCTACAGTGTGATGGGCACCCTGACATTGTAATTGTGGTATCCTATGTACATGATGTATTCTGCTGATCAATGCCTGTTCATGTGTTGTGTTTACCTTTCAGGTGTGAGGGTATAGTTGTGGTTTGACATTCTGGGGTGTACACATGGTCAATGTTCACATGTGATGTGTAGAGGACACTGATGGTCACTTTGTTGCACATGCATGTATTGCGTGCATGTCCCTACTGACACACACACTCACATTATGATCCACAACATGTACAACCACCCTTCTATGTCCACATGTACACTCAGTTTGCCTTCTGGGGCCCACTGTGTCCCTGCAGCACATGATCTATGACCATTTGTGGATCCTGTACATGCGTAATTTGCTTTTTGATATAGTTTGTCGTTTTGATGTGATGCTCAGGGTGTGCGTCACACACAATGGCTGGTCACTATGCAGTGTTGATTTTGAAATGCACAATGTGCATGTAAACAGGCATTCATTGTTATGTTACAACTAAAACTGTTGGAATGCATTTGGGTATGACTTATTTTGGGTGGGAGGTTGTTGGTCAGTCATTTCATCTGATTCCATGTCAGGCATCATTGTCTGATGCCACTTTACATTTTTCACATGTCAATGTGTACCTTATTGGTACTGTGTTGGTGTTTTGCTATTGCTTGCCATGTCATGCTGTGGTTTGGGAGGGTTTGGGTGATATACCAGTGATGGTCATGGCCTGTTTTGCAGGTCTGTGTGATTCACACCTTGCATGTGTGCCTTTTGGTCACACAGGATTGCATATATTTAACTAGCTAGGGATGCACACAATGTGGCACTTCCATGGCAACATTCTCAGGGTGGTAAGGTTGTGACAGTTGACTGTCTCTTTGTCATCATCGATTGTCACCTGGTATGTGCCAGGCCTGTGTGCACTCCGCAGGGGTGGTAGTTTAGGTGAAAAATGTGGCCACAAGCTGGGTCCGGGCTGCCTCGCCACGTGCCCTATCCCCTCCCATGGGCAGCACCTGTGCCTGTGGTTGGGGATGTGGGGGCACTACCATGTCCACCGGTACGCCCTGCCGTGTTGCAACATTGTGCAGGACACATGCTACCACAATGATCCTGCACACTACTGGGGGTGCATAGAGTAGCTGCCCGCCAGAGCGGTCAAGGGAGCGCAAGCGTGACTTGAGCACTCCGAATGTGCTCTCCACTATGGCCCTGGTTGCAATATGGGCCGCGTTGTATCTTACCTGGGGTGGTGTGGTGGGGTTCCGGATTGGCGTCATCATGTGGTTGCTCAGAGGGTAGGCACTGTCCCCTGGAGAGGTGTTAATGGTTGTGATTATTGGGGTTTGTGTATTTGTGTGTGTGTGACATGCATGCATGTGCACGGGCATTTGTACTCACCTAGGAGCCATGTGTCACCATGCTGCCCAGCTTCCAGGGCCCGGCTCAGGACGGACATTCTGTATATGAAACTGTCATGAGTGGAGCCAGGGTAGTTTGCATAGACAGAGGTGATGATTCCCTTTGCATCGCATACCACCTGCACGTTGATGGAATGCCAGTGCTTGCGGTTTCGGTAGATGTGCTCCGTGGCCCTAGGTGGACGTAGGGCCACATGGGTGCAATCTATGGCAACGAGCACTTTGGGGAAGTGTGCCACCCTGTAAAAGTCCTGGACAATGGCCTGCCTTTCTGCGGGCGTTCTGGGCATGTATATGTGCCTGCGGACTGAGGGGCGCGCTGTCATGATTGGCAAGACCTGGTGTAGGCAGCATGACTGCGTGGCCTGTGCGGCCCCCCCACAATGGCAGTAGTCCGCCAAAATGACCCAGTGGCCACAAAATGCAGGACATTGAGCACCTTCTCCAAGGGGCTCAATGCTTGAGAGCAGAGGGTGGGGGATGTAAGGTCATCTTCCCACTCCCTGACCAGGTCTAGGATGATACGAGGTGGAAACCTATACCTGTCGTATACCTGGTTGTCAGGCATCCCAAAAAGGCTTGTCCGGGGTGAAAAAATGCGGGCCCTGGCTATTCTCTTCCTCCTACGGTGTCCCACGGTCAGTGCTGCGACAAATGGGGCATTCATCGTAGCTGTATATACGTGTTCGGTGTTTGCGCACACTTTTATACTGTGTGCAGGGACGCTTCCGCCTGCCTTCGTGTGGCAGACGCGTTGATGCCTATGCGCGACTTTTGCCATGCACGGGTTTCCCGTATTCGAATCCATGTTTACGGGTTGTTCGCGTGCGTGTGGGCGTTCCGTGTAGTTCTCTGCAGTACTTCCCCAGTTATGCCTTCTTTTTCACGCATTGTTCACCATTCCGCGTGTTACACCCTGTGTCCCGCCCCCTTTTTGGTGTGTGCGCAGACGTCGTGCGCTTTACCTGTGTGCAGACGTCGTGCGCTTTACCTGTGTGCGTCGCGCACAGCATTCAGGATGTTGCAATGACGTGTGCGCCCGTGTGCGCCACGCACGGGTTTGGCGCACATTTCGGGACTTCCATGAATCGCACGCGTGCCCGTGCGCTTCATTTTTCACGCTAGCGCCTGCTTGCGCCACTTTTTTCACTGCATGTTTGTTCCATGAATTGGCCCCTGAATCTCATGACTACATGAGCAGCAGTGAGTAGACAATATGTACGTTCAAATAAGAGTTGCCATACATCTGGAGAGATTGATAAATTGGATGGTCACATACTAGATAGCAAACTAAACACCAATTTACAAGAAACATGTACTGCGGTGTCAAGACAAAACACCCCATTAGGAAAACATAATTTTGCTTATGTGGCACAGCTTGGATTTGACACAGAACTGGTATCTACATTAATAAATAAACGTACAATCTGGGTCAGAGTACGTTAGGCGTAATATCATAATGAATTGCGAAGAGTTGTAGCTCTTATTGATTGAAATTTGGATTTAGTGAAGTAGATAGAAATCCTTCTGTATAAATGATTTATGTATATTGATACAATGAAAATATATTTTTTTGGTTTATTGAAAATAAATTGTATACCAACATATAGGAAGGGGTTGTTTTTGACCTCGATTGAGTGACTGAGTTTTTCATCAGTGTGTCTGATGAATTGTGATTGCTTCTAAAGTCTAAAGCGTGATAAAGGACCATCTAAGTGTCTCACTGAAATGAGCCAAATCAGTCCTCTATCAGTGGGTTATCAGACAGAACTAACCTTTTTGGAAAGTCTATAAAATGAAGATCAGGATATTGTTGACTTAAGTCCAGAAGATATACTTAACAGATATGGAATGTGTACAAACCAGAGTACAGAAAATCACTTAAAAATGAAATCCATCTTTTGTCCGAATATTACCAATGAAAAAATCAATGTTTTCTAAGAATTAGTAATTAATGACCTTGAAACATTGCGTCAGTATAGTCCATCTGATAAATACAATCTCAGTGTTCCACAACATCAAGCAATCAAAGACTTGCAAACATCTAATGAGATTGTGATTTGTCAAGCGGACAAAGGTGGAGGGGTAGTCATTTGGGATAAAACCCTGTTCTTGGCAGAAGCAACAAATCAATTATCCAATGCTGGTGAATATCGGATGGTATTGGATCAAGAACTCTCAGAGACTAAAATCATCTTTGATGAACTTCTCAACAACTGGTTAAGAAAAGGTTTATTGGATTGGGAGGAAATATTGTTCCCTGGGAACAATCATCTGGTTACTCCAATTCTGTATTTAGTCCCGAAAATACATAAGCGCTTAACTAGACCTCTGTGTCGTCCTATAGTTTCCTCCATTGGGTCACTACTGGAAAACATCTCAATATTTTTGGATACCTTTCTGCAGCCATTTGTTAAGAGTCTCAATTCTTACATCAGAGACACATCTGACCTCTTTCTGAAGGTTAACAACATCAGATGAGAGTCGCATTACACCATGGCCTCACTTGATGTTGTTTCCCTCTACATCGGCTCCAACCTACGCAAATCTTTATATGGGTTGATGGGATGCCATTATAGCCTGGTCAGGACAACATGACAAATATGTCAATCGTTTGGCACATTCCTACCGTTTCACCGATGACTTGTTCATTGTATGGGATCGTTCCATGAGAATGTTGGAAGAATATGTACAATTCAAGAGAGTGGATAAAATGATAACATCTGAATTGTACAGGATAGCCACAGCGTCCAATTCTGTATTACATGCTTGTAAAGATACCGGTGGGGGGGTGTCTGTACTTCTGCTCTCTATATGGTAGAGGAGAGGCACAGAGGACCCCAGCCAAGATTCTCTATAAGGTAGCAATAGACGAGCAATCAAGGCCTAGCTTCTCAGGAGGTGATGCAGGCTGGTTCTTAAGTACAGTGTAGTCCCAAAACCCCCACAAAGGAATGTCCACACACTGTATTACTGAAACACAGTCTTTATATAATTAATATTCAAAGGTATGTACACTATCACAATAACACACTTTGTACTAGGAAATCAACAATGGCAAATGTATACAGTTCTAAAGTGGTACCACCAATATTATCAAATCTTAAAGTGCATCAACTATACAGTTAAAATGTCACACAGATCAATAACAAGGAAACCAGCAATAGAGATAGGAAGGAAAGCAAGATGGTTAACACAATAGGCATAATTCTGGCCCCTACCACTAGACACAGTTCTGTGTGGAGATCCCCCCACCTGGGCAACCTGTAAAATAAAGATATATAGCACAAGCTCAGTCCATATATTGCTCAATAGTCTTGTTCTCTCCTATAATGTTTTTACCCTCCCAATGTACCTGGTGGAATAGAGTTCTTCGAAGAAGCGTTGAGGGATCCTTCTTGAGTGACTCCCTTTAAAGCAGGAGCCACGGATCGTCGAGAGGCCTCGAAGAGAGTGAACTTGGCATCAACGGCATCGATGAGAAGTTCAAGGGTGCCGAGACCACGACGTCGATCCAGGCGGTGCTCGTCAGCGACGTCCTGCGAGGATGAGGTGTGCGGGGCACCTCGGTGGTGGATTGTTCAGGACCCCAAAGAGTTTCAGAAGAACTGTGGCCCAGCAAGGGTGTCGAGTCGTCGAAGTCTTTGTGGCCTTCAGGTGGCGAGAAACCCACCGGCGGATTCTCCTCGGCGCGACGGCATCCTCGACTTTCTCCGGCAGGAATAAGCAGTCGTCGATGCGGACAAGGGAGTCCTTCGATTCAAATGTTCTTAGGCAAAGGAGCGGGTGGCTCCAGTCGGCGGCGGCACGGCATCAACCGGTCCCCGCGTCTGGGCAACACAACTTCGACGGGCCTCCAGCGGTTACACAAACCTGCAAACCCTGGTCGACGGCAACGGACTTCGACAGCGGCAAAATCCGGGTGCTTCAATTCGTTCTCCTCAGTGGTTCCGTCTCGGGTAAGCAGCCTTTCGAGGGTCTGACTTCCAGGGAGCTTCGGCGAAGGTTAGCGGTGGTCGATGGTCCCTCAGAGCACAGGAAGAGGGCGCCTTACCATGTCCTCTCTCGGATCAGTCCTTGACGAGTTCGGCAGCTTTCAGATCAGGTCGAAGCAAATGCAACAGCAAGTCTTCTTCTTCCAGCTGGGCGTCGAGGATCAGCAGTTCCAGTTACTCTTCAAGTGTAGACACAGTTTCTGAACAATTTCTAGTGGTGAGAGGTCCCCAGATATACTATCCTGTCTCTCATCCACACTGCTGGGTCACACTCAAAAGCCAATCATACAGAAGGGCATTCATGCAGTCACTGAGCCAATCAGGCATACAGTGCATTCAGGTCATCCTCCTCCCTCTCAGACACTCACAACAAGGAATGTGGATTGGGACAAGTACCCAGCCATTCAACACTACACACTGCATTCAGGCCAGTTTCGGGCAGGGCTGTCTCAGTCTTTGTCTTTCATACTAGAAACCAGACAGCCACCACAATAAGTGCATATTGGTCACACACTCCATTCACCCAGGTCCCACCCACAGGGTGCACCCACAACATACAGTCACTGGGAAGGTTCCAGCCAGTCTGTACTGGACTTCACAATAACACCATATATGGAACTTCCACCCAACAGCCAGTCAGGGGGAAGGGACAGAGTCAGGGCTTCCCAGGACTTTGGGAAAACACGGTAACATGCAATAGAAAGCAAAAGGCCACAGGGGCCATCTTGTTTTCCATCAGGAATCAACTGATTCCAATGGCAGGGCCTGGGTATCCCAAAATGGAGGATACTCAGAGCACCTGTCAAATTCAGCATTGAGCTGCCACCAGCCCATACCCTGCTCTGCGGGCCACCCACAGGTGCCCAAAAACATACACAAGGGGCACAGGGTTGTACCCCCCACCCATGGGTGCCGTAAGGGTATCCCATGGGTCTGTTCACCAAACCAAAAGAGAGAGAGCTGCACCGCCAGGAGTCCCACATGAACTCCTGCGCGGAAAACACAACAGAACACACTATAAAAAGGCAGTAAAGGACAAGGATACGGAGGCCCTGTCCCTCCGATGCATTTCCAGCATCACAATGCTCAAAGTCACCATCCAGATCCATTAAAATGCAGCATCCCCTATGGTGAACTACTGAGTGTCAAGAGAAATTGCTATGAAGATTCCATGTTTAAAACAGGAGCTAGATATATAGGTAATCGCTTTTTAGTAAGAGGCTATTCACATAAAATGACAGGTGAAGCTTGTCAGAAAACTAAGCTAAAAACCAGACAATGGGCCTCATTACGACCCTGCCGGTCCAGAAAGAATGGTGGCAGTAAAACCGCCGCCACTGTTGTTTCCGGACCGGCTGATTCAGAGTCCTACAGGCGGGAGGTGTCACTCCCGCCAGGTCTGACCTGGCGGGATCAACACCACCCGCCTGCAAGCAGACATGGAAACACCGGCTCTGTCATAGACGGAATCAGTGTTTCCAAGGTCCCGATCCCCACTGAGTCCTATAGGACTCCATGGCAATAGGGATTTACAGAATTCCGCCTCTGGGATTACCGGATCACCGGGGTTTTAATGCGGATGTGGAATGGTATTACGGGTCCAGCAACAGCCTGCCGGTTTTTCCGGCACGGCTACCGCCGGACTCGTAATGAGGCGCAAGATCTACTTATCTCCAAAGTAAAAAAAGCTAATTAACTGAATACCATTAGATTCATTATGCAATACAATGTACAGGCCACCGAAATAAGGCAGATATTCAATAAACACCGGCCAATTTTGAAATCTGATCAGGATCTTACTAAAGTCCTATCCAATAGCCCACAGATTGCCTACTCAAAAGCTCCCTCTTTAAAAGAAAGACTGGCACCCAGCATGTTAAAAGGAGAAATCCCACTTAATACTTGTCTGGGGCAAGCCAAAGTTGTACAAAGGAAAGGTTTTAAGCTATGTAATAACTGCAAAGTGTGCCAGTTTGCGCTAAAGAGTAAGAGTGTAGAATATGGAAATCATCAGGTGTGGTACATACAGCAAGCCATTACCTCTAAGACCAACTTTGTAGTTTAATATATAGACTGTCCTTGCAAGATGAAATATATTGTATCTACTACAGTACCATTAAAACGTTGTACGCTTCAACATTACAGAGCAATTAAGAATCTAGATCCTAGTTTTCCCTTGGCGAAACATTTCCAAAGCTGTCATAAGAGTGATGTCACCCATATGAGATTTGGAGCATGTGCACATGTTAAAGCTCACAGGTCCAAAGGAGATAGAGAAAAGAATCAGAGGCGCGTAAAACTGAGGCTCATTATTAAAATGGAAACTCTGAAGCCAAAAGGACATAACAGTGATGAAGAACTGTATGTCCTTTTAAGATGATGCTCTTTACAATTTTAAAAGTGTGTAACAGTCCATTTCCCTTTTTGCACATTTGAGGATCATAATAGACAGTCCAAATAACAGTTAGACATGCACTGACATAAACCTACTGTGATATAGTTGATTTTGTCCACTGGGGCTCCATTTGAATGCCAGATTGTAGTTCACCTCAGTCTGTGTGACGTGTTTGGAGATCTCCAACTCATGTTCGCCCAGTCAGGAGAGAGAGATACAACAGTATAGCTGTGCTTTATCTGGGCTATGTATGTATCTACGAACATTTATGTATTCATAACATATCTAATTGATCAATTGGTGGCACTCTATCAACAAACACACAATAGCTGTGTTATCAACTGTGTGTATTTACATTGTTTAGAACTGTAGTCAAGAATTGGATGCATCTGTAATGTTTGGGATATATGACTGCTTTCACCCTCTCTATCCTTCTGACTGTGAAACACGATTATTTTGATACTAATTGCACCCTTGCATAGTACTTGAGCTAGTTGCTTTAGTCTGATATTGTACATTATATTTAAAAAAAATGTATTTTAAAGAATGGACATTATGTTTTTACTAATTTGAGCACCAAGCACTTTACTCGACAGTGACATGATTCATTATTCCCTACAGTGACTGTTTTTTAATAATAGTCTGAGGAAGTCTGTGATAGGACGGAACGCATGGCACATTTTATACCTGTTTTCATGGGTATTTTAACTTGTTTTTGTTCATACGTAATGCTGATTATCAAACGGATGGACTAATAAATATAACTTTTTTGCACTTTTGGTAAACTCGAGTGCCGGTTGCTTTTGTGCTTTTCTTTTTTTTCCATTAAGTTTTTATTAAACATTTTGATAAGACAATTCACCAGATTTCAATACAAAGCAGTTAGTCAATGACAAAAACATCCAGAATACCCCAACCCCACCTCCCTGACCTAGCCCCTGCACAAGAGCTGCTGAGTTCAAACTGGGTCCTTAAAACCAAGGGAAAGAATAAAAGTAGGAGAATGTGAATCAAACATTAGCTGACCCTGGTGGGTTAAAAAATAACAAATGAAAGAAGGTAGTCATCATATGTATAGATCAGGAGACACTGGGGAGTAGGAAGAAGAACCAAGAATAGGAAAAGTAATCAAAGTCTCAGTGCCTCACAGTCTTCATGAAGCAGCACCAGAGTCCAATCCAAAAAGAAGGATTCCATCGTATCGTGGGTCAAGGCTGACAATTTCTAATAGGTAAATATCGCCCACATTTTTGACAACTACTCTGATTTGGATGGTGTTAGTTTACCCTTGCAATTCTGTGCCAAAACAAGCCTCCCAGCTCTAAGCATACCCTTAATCACCTGCGGGAAACCACACGATTCCTCCTCAGAGGATGGGACACCAAGAAGTATTTCCAGGGGACTCCTGGCCAGGGAAATACCCACTATATCCTTTATCCAACTCAAAAGCTCCGACCAGTAGATCTGGATGGTAGGGCACACCCCACATGTGATACCATGTACCCCGTTGACCACATTCCGTAGGGCACAGGGGGGAGACTCCCGGAAACAAGTTCAACAGTCTATTGGGGGGGAGATGCCATGCATGAAGAATCTTAAAATTGTGTTCCATTGCAGCAGTGTACAAAGTACCCGCGAAAAGAACCTCATATATTTTAGACCAGGTAGAATCCTCTATTACCAAACCAAGTTTTTCAGCCCATAATTGTTTAAACCCTTGTCGACCTTGCAGCTGGGCCATGATCAGAACCCATAGATCCTTGAGAGGGACCCACTGTGTAGAGGACTCTACTATCACCTTCTCGAGGGTCTTAAGGGGGCACGCTAGATCCTTGTTCCAAGGTCCTTTTGTGCTTTTCAACCACCACGCATCTGATTTGGATGATTGAGAAGTTGAATTCTTGTTCTTTGAAGTGTTGGTAGTGTGACTTACCCTATGACCCTTGGCACTGCATGGCACTTCACCTGAAGGCAGAGCTCTCTCAAGATGTAAGCGGTGATACATTATATAGCGCACAGTGTACACGGAGAAATCGACGGATTGTCCTGTAGCTGCTCGGATTACGGCAATACAACAGAAGCACGGGAATACGGAGGCGGCAGCTGGAAAACCCAAGAGCAACGCAGAACCGCAGGTTGAAGGACAGGCGGTAAGGTGGAGCTGGGTGAGTACAGCAGTTGTTTTCTGTAACGTGCAAGCGAACAAAAATTGCATTTGTAATTCTTTTTTACTCGGAAAAAGAACACGACTTGAGAAGTGGATTTAAAACTCTTCTCACTAGTTCCATAAATAAAAAAGCCCTCCACTTTTAAATCAGCAAAAACAAAAGGAAAAAACCACACACTTCCACACGGGCAAAATATTTGGAGTGTATTAAACTCGTGACTACTCTTAAAGGGACACTTGAAAAATATGGCAAACTCCCAGGAGCAGAGAGAAGCAACACGGCGGGCACAGGCCCTTACACTTTTCAATGAAACTTTAAAATCGACCACAAAAAAAGATATACCCACAGAAGCAATACCTAAAAATGACAGCGAGATAGGCCTGCTAAAAGAACTTGAAAAATTACAACGTAAGGAGGTTAGCAAATGGTGGGAGGAGCACTCCCTAAAAAATTATGTAGAAGTTGGGCGAATACCGAGAGGACTGAGGATTTTAACAATTCCATCCTTCGAAGAACAGGACCCACTGATGTTAGAAGAATGGAGTGGGGCCACCAACCAATGTTCAAAAACCTTCCTTCTATTACTTATAAAGTATGCAGGCAGTGATCGCGAGAGGCTACTGGAAAAAATAACAAAAGTGGAAGAAAAATTAAAATTGATTACAGAAACTGGTGATGGGAAGAAATTGAAAGATTCAATGGAAAGAAACTTGCTTGAGTATGAGGAAGAAATAAAACAAAGAAAACAAAGAAAGTTTTTAAGAGACAAGGAAGATTATGAAATGGGCAGAGTATACACCTTTGCAAGAAGGTTTGATCAGATGAGATTAACATCTTCCAGAGCAGCACCGATAACCACCGAAATTACACCAACAAGTGCAAGCGAATCCCTTTCAATGTCAGAGTCTGACATAACAGGGAGCAACACAGAAGAACCACAAGTGCGCAGGAATTTTTTAGAAGAAATGCGTTTGCTACGCCAAGATGGCAAAAAGAACAAACAAAAAAGAGGTGGAAGTGCGAATCGTGGCAGAGGAAGAGGCGCCCGAAAAAAACGAGGAGGGGAAAACGGAGCAGGAAATTCCCAGAACAATACTTCGGGCAGATCGCTGCGCTCTGGCAACTGAGCGAGGCTGATATGCAGGAGGATGGCAGTTTTAAAATAATAAATTTATCTGATCACACCTTAACAACAACTCAACAAAAAGTTCTGAGTTTGGGACTAAACTACTGTCCTTCTGCTAATAATGATTATGTGGACACTAGGATAGATCTGGACCATTTCATAAGGAAGATTCGTCTCAGGAAATTCTTTGCCAATAACATGTGGCAACAAAAGAAAAAGGAAGTACAGACAGGAAAAACAGAGATTATGATTAAGGAAATGGACATACTTACCGATCTTATGGAACTAGAGAAAGGAATGGACATGGAAGAAGAAAACTTATCGACTGATCTTGCAGAGATAGGGATCAGAACTGATTGGATGGCAAAAAGTAATCTGAAATCGAAATCCAAATTCAATCCCACGACAAACGTAGCTAGCACTATTGGAGTATTTCAGAATCTTGTTATAGAGGACTTAAAAAGCTTACGTCGAAAAACTAAAAATGTGAAATTCAAAGATAACCTCACAAGAAATGAAAGAAAAGCATTAAAAGAACTGCAGGAGTTGAAGAACTGCATTATAAAACCCTCAGATAAAGGACATAATATTGTTTTGCAGAAAAAAACAGAATACATTAAAGAGGCGTATAAACAGCTCAATGACACCAAGTGCTACACGAAACTAAAGGATAATCCTATGCCAGCATTAGAACAAACAGTGAAATCCTTCCTAAAGAAATATGAAGAAATGGGTATTATATCGGAAGAAACATATAAATTTCTCTATATCAGTAAAGCCATAACTCCTACCATATATTTTCTACCTAAAGTGCACAAGAATCTGCAACAACCCCCAGGGAGACCAATCGTGTGCCTAATCGGCTCAGCATTGGAAAATATATCGAAATACATTGATGAGGTATTGTTCCCTTTTGTGTGTACACTTCCTTCATACGTAAAAGACACTACTGATTTCCTGTGTAAAATAGAAAATATTCCCTGGGAAAAAGACTTTTTAATGGCCACGATGGATGTTGTCTCCCTCTACACGTCGATAGGACATGAGGATGGGAAAACAGCATGTCTACACTATTTGAACACTAAATCTTTGAATTTCCTGAAACACAATGAGATGGTGATGCAAATGATCAATCTATGCCTTACAAACAACGTCTTCCTTTTTAACAATGAATATTTCAAGCAGATGCAAGGAACGGCGATGGGAACTACTTTCGCGCCTTCATATGCAAACCTGATGATGGGGTCGTGGGAAGAACGTGAGGCTTGGTCAGATGGGAATCAGGTACACACGCAAAATGTGGTTTTATGGTTAAGATACATCGATGACCTGTTTGTTATCTGGAGAGGCACTGCAAAGGGATGGTTAGAGTACGTAACGGTATTGAACCAAAACAAAAAAAACTTAAGATTTACGGAAACTCACAGCCGGACACTAATTACCTTTCTAGATGTTAATATCAGAATTGTGAATGAGAAAATAACCTGCGAGCTGCATCGAAAGAAGACTGGCTCTAATACTCCTTTACACGCACATAGTGGACACCCTAAACATGTGATCTGGAGTGTGCCCTATGGAGAATTTGTGAGACTCAGAAGAAACAACACCACTTTGGAGTCTTACGATAGAGAAAGCAAATTGACTGCAGCAGGTTTTAAAAGGCAGATGTACCCCAAAAAAGTCATCGAGAGAGCCTTCCTGAAAGCCAGAACAATTGAAAGACACACCTTATTAGCTGGAAATAAGAACAAAGATCGATTAGAAGGAGAACAGAGCACCCGATGCATTCTTACTTATGACAACCAGTCAAAAAATATTAAACACATTCTGCAGAAACATTGGAGCATTTTGCTAACTGACCCTGATCTGGCCAAAAGCCTCAAACCCCATCCCGAAGTCACTTTCAGAAGAAATAGGTCCTTCAAAGATATGCTGGTTCCCAGTTTTATGGCCAAGGAAGAAGAAAAGATAGAAGGAAACTGGCTAACAGTGAAAAGGAAAGGCTTTCATAAATGCACACGCTGTAATATATGTAAATTTGCAATTGACGGCGACACTTTTAAACATCCAGTGACAGGACACAAAACAGAGATCAAACAACGGATCACCTGTGAAACAGACTATGTAGTCTATGCCCTCACCTGTGCATGCCATAAATACTACATTGGCAGCACAAAATGCAAGTTAAAGATTCGAATACAACAACATGTGCGAGCCATCACACATAACGATGTGAACTACCCCATGGCTAAACATTTCTATGAATGTCACAACAAAGAAATAGACAGTTTTAAATTCTTTGGGGTATACAAAATAGAATTGGGCCCCCGGGGAGGTGACAGGGAGAAGCAACTGAGACAAAAAGAAACAAGGTGTATACTAGATTTTGAAAGTAAACATCCCAACGGGCATAACATTGATGAAGAGTTATACACCTTTTTGGGCAGCTAAAGGAATATTCTTGTCCCTTTCTTTCCTCCTAGTGCTCTGTAACGATATAAGAGATCAAATAGTTGGTTTTAAAGTTTCTGTGTTTTTAACAATTTTTTTATGATGTTGGTAATGGTGTGTTTGTTTCGGAGCACATTTGTTGCTTTGCACTATTCTTTCTATACATATGGTAATGGGGGAGTAGAGAAGGGGAGAAGAAGAGCAAGGAGAGGCTAACTGGGAAGTAGATTTAACTAGAAAAACATAGTCTGCAAACTGGATATCGATTTATTAGTGCTGTTATGCATCTGGGGATAATCTTCCATTTATGGTTGGATATATCTAGAATATTATCTCAATTTCGATTATTATGCTGGAATTGGGATTTCCCTTGCACTAAGTACTTCATTAAACAAATAGATAAACAAGTGACCTAGCAGAGATCTAATAATATAAACAATTATACCTGGGACACCAATATTACAGTGACTAAAAGACCTAACAGATTAAGGGTATGCTACAGAGATCCATATTTTGGGGTTTTAGATACTCATTTATATTCTATTAAGGCAGGTATAGATGTTTTTAATTATGCACTAGTCACTTTAAAATCGGAAGAAATAAAGTTAAAAACTTGGGTGGTGAATATTCCACACCCCCCCAGCTGCTAATGCACAATGCACTTTAAAATTACCTCTAAGAAAAAAATGATCATTCGTATGATTGTATGTCTGTTAGGCAAACTCACTAGGTAAAGATGTCTGCCATGGTTTTGCACTAAGTACAGATAAACAAGTGACCAAGCAGAGATCTAATACTATAAATGATTATACCTTGGACACTAATATTATAGTGACTAAAAGACCTAACAGATTAAGGGTGAGCTACAGAGATCCATGTTTTGGGGTTTTAGATACTTATTTATACCCCAGCAAGGTAGTTATAGACGTTTTTAATTATGCACTAGTCACTTTAAAATCGGAAGAAATAAAGTAAAAAACTTGGGTGGTGAATATTTCATACCCCCCCCCAGCTGCTAATGCACAACGCACTTTAAATTTACCTCTAGAATCAAAATGCTCATTCGCATGAATGTATGTCTGTCAGGCAAACTTACTAGGCAAAGATGTCTGCCATGGTTTAGGCACGTAATGCAGATCACTAAATGAGGCCTTCTTTGATTTCTATGTTGCCTGCCGTTCTACCCCCTCCTTTCCCTCTCTACTCCTCCTAGCTTCATGTTTTAAAGTGGTGTATGGTGGAGAGGTTGTTTGTTGTGAAAAAGCGGCGAGTTGGCCGCGAAACGCGTCACGCCTCGAGTGCTGCACTTGGGAGGACCCACATTGGGGTCATACTTTCTACTTTTTGAAATGGATTTCCATGATTTTTAAATATTTTTTCCCGTGTGGATCAATAAAAGAAGAAAATTAACAAAACGGAAAGCGGTTGGTGTGGAGTTTTACTTCCCCCCCCCCTCCTTTGTTTGCTGTTTGGTGGAAATTGGGCAAGCATGGCTTTATGGAGAGTGCAGCTCGACTTGGCTACCCTAAGGTAGAATTGACAATATATATATATATATATATATATATATATATATATATATATATATATATATATATATATATATATATATATATATATATAACAAAAGGTTATTCTAGTTTGCCTCGCACGTGCAAACTAGATTTGTAATTCTCCATGTATTCGCAGCTCCTTAGCCAGAGATAAAAGCTCCTTTCATGTGGGCCTCATGCCAGCTTGAACTTTAGAGTGCAATACTTTCAAGGACTGACAGTAGCAACATTTTTCAAAAAAATCTGGATGCTGTGTGCTTTCTTAGTGTGTTATGAGATATGTAAAACTAAGAAAGGGCATCAGGACTTTGGACTGTCTCCCATCCGTGCAGTAACTGGGACTGTCCCTGCTTAGGTTCAAAGCAAGGAAGGGGCCCCGCCCTCAGGCCATATGTGATCTTGTGACTTGCGCTAATTTATTAGGCAACATGGCCTGAGGGGGGCAACCCTTTGGTCCCGGTTTCTGCATGGATGGCAGTCCCATATGCCTATCATGTCCCTTGCCATGACCAGTGATTATTCACCCCCAACATCACTGTGGCTGTGAATGTATATGTATGTGTAGTTTTTCACTCTTTTTCCATAACTATGGCCTTGAACTACAAAAACCCTCCAATATTATTATGCCTGTGGCTATCTGTTGTCTATAC
Organism: Ambystoma mexicanum; assembly: GCF_040938575.1. Taxonomy (NCBI): domain Eukaryota; kingdom Metazoa; phylum Chordata; class Amphibia; order Caudata; family Ambystomatidae; genus Ambystoma; species Ambystoma mexicanum. Next base: position 839,346,551 of record NC_090923.1, read on the forward strand.
TAAACTAAGTATCCATGTCTCCCATCCATGCAGTAACTGAGGCCAACCCTGCTTAGCTTCAAAGTGAGGAATGGGCCAGCCCACTCAGGCTATGCAGCTCCAAGTGATCAACTCATCATGTAATTTTTGCTAATTTATTTGGAAACATGGCCTGAGGGCGCAGGCACTTTCCTCGCTTTGAAGCTAAACAGGGTCTGTCCCTGTTACTGCATGGATGGTAGTCCAGAATGGCTAGTTCCAGTCTATGGACTCCAGGTATTATTATTATTATGATGATTATGGTATATATTGAGCAGACCTAGCTTCAAGAAGCAACGGGGCACTTTACAGAGGTATACAACAATACAAATACACAGCTGAGCGCGTTACATAGGTATACAACAGTACAGATCCATAACAGAGCAATTTTCAGTGGTACCAACAGATATACAGCAGGGGTAGGGTACAGAAGGAGAGGGGCAGAGTGGAGGGGAATACTTGGTGAGGGCCTGGGGGGGGAGGCAAACAACATGGCTATGTGTCATTTTATAGCTGTGTGAAAATGGCCATAAAATGCTTTTCTTCCCCCCCAGGCCACCACCAAGTGCCCCCCATCTGTGCCAGCTCCCCCGACTCCCCAGATGGCCTCATCACGGTATTGGCTCAAACTGTTGATTACAAAATGTTCATTGCACGTTTACTGTGCATTCGGCGGCAAAGAAAATTCGGAATCCAATTACACGGAATAAGGGTAGCGGGGTTGCAGGGTATCCTCCGCTCACCTTCTTTGGTGTAATGGGCTCAGGGGTTGCAGGGGTGTCCCCCACTTTCATTACATGGAAGTGCGGGGACAAAAAAGTAAAAGAAACGGTTTAAAGAAAATGACTGTGCTGCGCTAGTTCCAACCCAATTAAGTGTAAGGGAACTGACACCGCAGGGATAGAGGGGAGTCCGCGGCACACTTAGAAGTATGCCGCTGAAAGGTTAGTAGGTAGAATAAAGGGAAGTTTGTATGGGGATGCAGGCAAAAGTGATCTATGTGATCACATTGATCCATCCTCATCGCCCCTGCCCTCCCCCATTCCCCCCCATAATGCTTTGAAATGTCACCTATTTGTGGTTATTCTGTCCGATAGCTGAGGTTACAGAAAAGCTTTGTGTTGCAAACTCAGACCCTATATGCTCTCAAATTCCCAAATTTAATTTGGTGTGCTCTTACCTCCCCCCGCTTCTAGCCTGTTGGCATTTGCATGTTTTTTGGCATGCAAACAACTTTTTTCCTGAGTTTCATTTTCCGATATCCTCGCTGGTATCTATTGGATCAAGAAAAAATAAAATGGTGGCTGTTTCATTTACAAACACGCGATTCCTTTTAATTTACCCGAGATCTAGCAATATATTTTGGAGAAGGATGCCCTTTCTATCAAATATTTAAAAAACGATTGGACGGAATAACCCCAAACCACACATGGATCGTGAAGTCTCTTAGATTTCCCAAAGGTTTAAATACCTGCTCTTGGTGAAACTACTGTTTCCAAGAGCAGTGAAGTGAAATTAACTTTACATAGAAACTATGTATCTTTTACCTCCACCTAACCTAGTGAAGTTAATGATCCTTGCACATCAAGTTACATAATTTTACAACACTTGTCTGCTATAAATGAACACAAAGTAGACACAGCTGTGTATATATATGTAGTTAGTTAGTATGTGTTTATGCGTAAAAAAACTTCAGTTAGGTTAGGTGGAGGTAAAAGATACATAGTTGCTATGTAAAGTCAATTTCACTTCACTGCTCTTGGAATCAGTAGTTTCACCAAGTGCAGGTATTTAAACTTTTGGGAAATCTAAGAGATGGCCCTGAACCACTGCACTGAGGGTGATGTGTGTCACAATGAATAGATGATGCCTATGGAGTTTGTCAGACTACAAAACCAAAAGAAGCACAGTATTTATATCACAGTAAAATATATGAGAAAGTGGTAAAAAATGTCTCACTCTCTCCAGGTTAAAAATTAAAAGTCCTAGAGTGCAGCAAAAGTGCTGGGGGTCTGTAAGGTAGAGAGGAATTAGAACATTTCTGAGAATTCTCCCCAACACTAAATATCTTCCTTAGCAAGCTCTTTGCTCATCCGCCTCCAACTCCCTCAGGGTCAGTCATTTTTCCAAGTTGGTGGTAGATCTCTTTCTTCGACTGGGTCCTTCCTCTCGAACAGCCTCCCTGAAACGAGAGGAGAACCATCTCCGGTTCCAGAAGCATCTCAAGACCTTCCTCTTTGTTTCTGCTTTCTCTCCTCTTCTATCTTGCTGAACTCCTGACTGAAACTGCACTGGTCACCTGGCTACCCTCTGATCTTGTGATCAGGTCCCTTCCCCCGCCAGCTGCACACCTGCTCTGCCTCCGAGGCAACCCCTGCACTTGAGGGATGTATTTGTATCCCTACAGTCCCCACCAGCTCCTGACACTTGATGTCTGCACTCACCACTGCACTTGCCACAAGCTGGCCACACCTTTTACCTTTTGTTTTATTTATTCTATTTATGTATTACTGTTGATCCTAAGTACTGCACTGCCCCTTCACCCCTCACACGTTCCCTTTCCCCCCTCCCCTGCACTTGCGCAATCTCAATGTCATCTCGCCTAGTAAGATTGTTGTCTCTGTCTTCCCTCTGGTCACCTTCCCATGCCTCGTACACTTGTGTATAGGCGCGTTATAAATCCCATATCATATCATATCATATGGAAATTAGAAGATCTAAGAGATTTGCATTAGGAAACTAAGTTATAACTATATATTGAATGTGAACGCTGAACACTGAAATGGGAATAACAGAAATCAACCGGAAGGGAGCATTTTTACAATTCCTGTGCCATAAACAGAAAATGTAGCACATTAGCCTGCTTTCAATCTTTAACAGCTCCAAATCGAAGATTTTAAGGCTCGAATAACAACAAATCACAAGATGTTTCAATCCAGAAGGCCAGAAGACATCACTGGGGATGCTGGGTTGAAAACGATGAACAGTAGTTGTGATGTCAAAACAGGATAAAGAAACTAAAACCTACCCCAACACTTGAGAAAAGAAGTTGATTGTGTATAAATGTGGGTGTACAGAAGGAAGGACAACCACTAGAAAAGGCAACAGTGAAGAGTAAAGACGAACTATCGTAGGCCTTGTAGGTTTGCAAGCACTATGGAGAGCTTTAAAAATTCAAGAAACTATAGCGACCCATGATTCAAAGAAGAAGGCTATGGCTGTGGCAACATTTGGCTCCAGGTCAGTTCCTGCCCTTTCTCGTTGAACCAGGATCTACAACTGCAGAGTCCTTCAAGGCTCCAAAATCTCACGCTGGTTATTGAACAGCTATCCACAACCTTGTGTCAAGCTCATTGCCCCATTTTTCTGCACCTTCCAGACCTATTCTCATTATACACAAATTGCTTTCAAGTTGAATTGGGAAGGTGTGGGAGGTCAGGACTTCTCATGTGAGCAACGACTCATCCGCATCCAAGTGAAGGACACACAGGGGTAAACCAGAGGTTGGAGAAATGAGAAAGTGAGTAGACTGAATTGGAGGATCACTGATGCCAGCAGCTGCATGGAGAGAGACACACAGAGAAAGTCAGGGGATGGAGTGGAGACAATGCATGTCATTTACAGACCTTTCTTTTGCATCATGCCACTCACATGCAGTGGCACACACTCTGCATACACATAGTGGTGTGCACTCTATCATTGAATGCACTGCTCTTAATTATCTTAGTTCGCGCACCACTGTGTGCATTCCTATTCTTGTCCAGGCTGTGTTTCCTGTCTCCATGATTATGCGCCATTGATTCCATGTGGAATACTGCAACATCTATGGGTCACACGCAATGCACAAGCATAACATTCAGTCAGCGTAAACTCAATCATACAACAGAGCACAATTAGATGCCTTTTACTAAGGTCATGTAAAGCTGCTATTGCTAGCCACACTCCACTGTCCTCGAACCTAACTCCTTGGGGCAAATCTCTGTTTACAGCTGGTCTTCTTCAAGAACCTCAACAACCTGGCAGTTAAACCCTGAAGTGTCTACTACCCTAACAAATATTTTTGGAACTAGGTTTATTTGGTTAATACTTTCGAAAATGATGAGGTAGTGTTTTGTCATGCACTAAATCTGCAGGCTCTAATGATCTACTTCCAGGTCATTATGGCATTCAATCTATTACATTCTCTAGATGCCTATGCTCAGCCTTAAAGTCCAGAATCCAAATATCACACTTCTGATGGTCTGGAGATAGCTGGCATATTTTCTTTAGCAGGCTTTAATAAAATACCATGCAAAACAGAATATTTTTCTCAACGCTCTGGATTTTGAAACACACAGTGGGACGTAATTTTACCTAAATGCATAGGGTAGCGGAAGTGACATTTGGCCCCGCCTCAAGTGGCATCAAAGGAAGTGATGGCACACTACCATCAGAATTTTCCAGATTATGCAGGCCACTATACCAAAACATCAGTCTAGCGTGGTAATACTTATCATGCTTTATCAAAAATGCTGAGTAATACATGTCATGCCACAGTAAGCAATGGGTAGACTGGCTGTACCAAAATGCCATATGTATACTTTCTCTCACATACACTCAAACTGGCACCCACCCACCCAGAACATTTTCACAAACGCAAACACTCACATTCCTACCCACTCACCATTCACTCACCCATAAACCTCTCACGTCCACTTGCACTGCATTCTCCACACAGGAACACACCCACCCAGAACATTGAAATGCACAGTACCACATTCCTACCCATTCACACACAACTCACTGACCCATACACCTTCTCTCTCGTCCACTCACACTGCATTTTCCACACAGATATGTACCCACCCAGAACATTGAAACACACTATCACATTCATACCCATTCACCCACCAGTCACTCACTCATACATCTTCTCTTACATCAACTCTCACGGGATTCTCTACACAGGTACACAACCACCCACCCACCCAGAACATTCAAACGCACACTATCACATTCAAACTCATTCACCCAGCAGTCACTCACTCATACATCTTCTCTTACATCAACTCTCACTGGATTCCATACACAGGTACACAACCACCCAGAAAATTCAAACACACACACACTGTCACTTTTCTTCTCATTCACCCACCACTCACTGACCCATAGCACATACATACATCTGACATGCACTTCACACATGCAAAATACACATCACATGTTTGTTTAAAAAAGCCTTCTTACCTGTTTTCCAGCTTCGATCTGTTACTCCAGGCCACCCTTGGCTCCACATGCTGCTCACAAACAGGAACCAGGAAGCTGGGAGAGCTTCCTGGTTCCTGTATATGAGCCACGAGGAAGCCGGAAGAGAAGGGGTTGGAACTGAGCGTGGTATGTGACACCTGCCACATGTCATGGTCAGCTCCAACGCCTAATGAGCGCTTCCTTCTCACGCTGTAAGCCCCGGCCCTGCCTTCACCCAGATGGGTGAGGACTGTGTGGCAGCGCCCCCATGGAAGCTCCTGGGCCCCACACTACTACAACCACATACAGGGGTTGCAAGGGATATTGCAGGGGTAGCAAGGGAGGCAGCAGAGGTCACGGCTATGACCCCTAGCAGCCCCCAAATTACGTCCCTGACAGATACACTGGATTAATCACCTTCACAACTTGCAAAGGTCCCACGTATCTCGCAGTCCGTAAATAAAAACTTACCCCAGGAATTGACAAATTCCATGCATTCACCCGCACTTCAAGCTAAGCAGCTGGGACTGATTTTTGTTTCTTATGTACACTGATATAATAACTAGGTTTACCTTTTTGCATTGCTCCTTTACACATTGATGAACCAGAGTGAAATTGTCTGTGAGTGCAGGAATCTACATGGGAATACATCTTAGATCAAAGACTGGAAATGATCAGGGTAGGGCCCTTCTGTTAATGCCCACTCAGCAGTGCTGTGTGGGCATGTCACTGCGGTGGGCACAACTACATTAGCATCAGGCCCCACTTGTTCGAAAATTCTGGCTACGCCTCTGATTTTTACGAAAATTGTGTACCTCCTTAACTCACCAATGTTAGTGGTAGCCCCTGCAGGCTATGACTATACACCAAAACACTTGCACCATTTTTAAAAATTATGGCAACATAATTAAAAATACAAAATGTGGCGTCTTGGAAACCAGCTCTGTTGCTGTATGTAGTAGTTGAGTGATAAGATTCAAGGACAAAGTGTGTGAAGGTGTTTTTTTCATAGATAAATGGATAATTACCCAAAAGTCTTCTCTGTAAAATAATCCCCTTGTATACCGGCACCACGCAATCTTGCATAATATTCTCCTTCAGCAGGTATCACCGGCCACCAGAGATCACAGATGTCCATAAGTAAGGCTCAGGCGAGGACAGGCAACATTTGGCTTGAGAGTAAATACAATTTAGTGGCCCATGGGGTTCAGTCCAGAGCTCACAATGCAACAACCCCAACATTCAAAGCAGTCCAACTCAAAACCAACCTTTCTCCTACGTCCAATTACTTTCCTTGTATGCAGCATATCCTTCAGGTATTTTTGTGGCTTCATAGAGACCAAGGCTCCAGGAAACCCTGCCCACTTACCGAACATAGGAAAATGAGGCATTGTAAATAGGGAAATGTGAGGGGTCAGTAATGCGAGGCAGGCAACTGTTTGAAGATCTTCAAAAATATACCATTTTATTTTAAAAGAAAATGTATCAAAATTCCACACTTTCCTTACTCTTTTGAGGAATTGTGTCTGGGCGCGTTATGAATGCCATATCATATCATATCATATCATATCATATCATAATTCCCTGCCTATTCTAAAAGAAAAGGGAACACACTGTAACACATGATAACTGGCCCTCAAACTAAACAGCAAACACATTAATGAAAGGTATGACAATTCAACAGAACATAAACAATATGTACATTTCCTAAATGATCTTCTGAAGTCCTGGTTGATCTCCCTTCCCCAGGATTTAAAGTCACTTCACCACAATATTCAACCTTGTAAAGAACATTTCTTAACTTTGTTCATAAAGATTTAAAGGTAAAGCAAAAGTTAATTAACAAAAAGTTCCAAGGGTAACAATCTCCTCCTTTTACAAAAGTTCCACTAGCAACAAATCTCCTCCTTTTGGGTGAAGTTTTCCACTTTTCACTTCAAGCAAAATACACCCAATTGTATTCGTGGCCGCAATGCTTTGTCAATCCCATGGGAAGATTTGCCACAAGTCAAAAGAAAATGCAATATCTACACTGGTAATGGTACGCAGTTCTTAATTACCAGTTGGGATTCCTTTAAATATGGTTTTAACTGTCAAAATGGTATAGTTGTCAGGATGACTTCATAATACTGCTGTTTCTACTTCAACAACTATATTTCTTCTTATTTTTACCATGAGAACAGTCACCTTGGTCCCATAGTAATTCACCTTGGTTTCAACAACTGCAATGTATCATCTACTGATAATGTACCTTGGGAAATACTTTGGACTACCGCCACAGCTTCAGTGACTTTTAGACAGACTTCGACAAGATAGTTTTAACAATACTTTAACCTCCTCGGGCACTCTTCCTTCAAACTGTTTTCTTCAAACTGGCAGCCTCTTAGCCTCTCTTGTCTTACTATTAACCATGGAAACCTGTGTTTGCCTTCAAGACTCCCTTCTCTCTGGCCACCACAGTCTTGGGCATTACAGGTTGAGTCTACCTTAGAATGTTCTTCACAAGCAGCCAACCCCCACCCCCCCATTTTACCTGCACCTTTCTGCCAGTTTCCGCCCAACAATTACCCAGAATCCTTGGTGCCACTCTAAGCCACAGGTAACAGTTGTATAATTGTTGGTGTATGCCAATGAACTGTTAACAACTTCACCGTATTGCTGGATTGTTTTAAACCCTGAGAAAGGTTAGGCTTCATACTTAATATGGAGTACCTCTTGGCTTTAGGCAATGCGTGTTCTCTTTTCAGTCTTTTATACTCTTGTACATGAATGGTATGTCACTTGTATACAAAGTTAAACTTTAATCTTTCAGGAGAAACCACAATAAGGCACATGTGGCCACTCTTTGATGTAACTTTCAAGCTTTAAAGCTGATTGTGAAATTGTATTCCCATAGAAGTAAAGGATACAGTTCAGGCCTCCTTGCAAAATCACAATAAGGCACTAGCGACCATTCGTTAATGTAGTTTTCCCACAATAAAGAATTATAACTTTGAAATTGTCATTGTTACGTTTTCTGCAATGCTCTTCACAAAGTTCCCTTTCCTTACCTAGGGACACACAATCACTTCTTGAACATTAATTGTCTTCTGTTAAAGGAACAATGGGATGCAACAGTTTTAGCTTCTTACGCAAGCAAGAAGCCTTTTCCTCAATATGTGTGTGTTACATTTCCATTGTTTAGAGAATATTTAATACAGCGGTCCACTTCTACTCGCTGAAAATCTTACTCGAGTGGCAAAGGAGCTGGTTACCTCTTATGGGCAAGGCTTGCACAATGCTTTGGAATGCCATGCTCCACTCACCAGCTTCTGAAGTGTTTTCTCTGCAGGTCGCACTGCTGTCCTGACTTCTACTGCAGTTTCTACTGCTTCTGGCTCACTGGAGACCCACATCCTTCTCATGAACAGGTGTCTCTGGTCCGGCCACACATCTTGGGAGTTTCCTCTGCTTCCAAGACCCTCAACTTGACAAATGTGTCTTGCCTCAGTTTTCAGCATGCCAACAGCTCAGACAACCACAGCAATCAGGCTTCCATGGAGAAAACCGTTTCTCCAGCATGTTGCCCGCTGTGCAGCCTCTGCACTTCAGACTTTGGGAGGACAGGACTCTCTCAGAACACGCAGGTGGAATTTGCTGTCTCCTTGTTCCAGCACCCCTCTTGTTCTCCCACTTCTGCTTGGTTTGCCAGTATTGTGTCTTCCTTCTGCTTCCACTGCCACAGCCTGTACTCCAGCCAACGTTCCAACTCCTTCCACTCCTTTCTCTCCCTGGGGGAGCCTTTCATCCCTCCCAGGTTCATTGATAACCTACGAGGGTTCATTGATAATATTCACGTGTGGCTATTAGCCTCAATTGTTTGACTACTGAATTAATTTGCATAGCTGAGCCAGATCTAAGCCAGGGGGTCTGGCATCACCTTCTGAGCCACACAAGGGTCAGAATGGCAAGGACCCATCCCTGATATTCTTACTCACCAGGCCACAAAACAAAGTTCATAACTGGTACCCTGGCTAACCCCACTCCACACCTTATGATCCACACCTGGGATACTGCATCCGCACCAGTAGGCTTTATGTAAAAGTTTAATAGTATAATTATCTATGGGGTAGCACTAGAGATTATACACCCATAAGGAAAATAAGACAGTGTGAGGTGAAATGATTTACACAGAGTCACACAATCTGTGAAGTATGGAAGGTAGGATTTGGACCCTGGTTTTCTAGTACAATGTAAACAGCAGAACATATGACATCTTATGCTAGTCCATCTTCATTTTTAGAACCAACAAAACACTTCTGATAAGTTGTTATTCAAAGGCTTAACTAATAAATTGTTCAATAAATCTGACTTTTACATTGTTAAAAAAATCTGTCTTCCAAAGCACCAATTCACAGCATAAAGTAACCTGATACAATGTAAGAGAAATCATAATAGAAGCATAGTTATGCACAACTTCACCAGTATAAAGAAAGGGGACAGGTCATCCAACAATCGGGTGCAGTGGCATGCAGTTTAGGCACAGGTCTCAGAAATAGTCATTGTATTTGCTGAGCTAACTTCCAAGATGTGTACTTCTGTCTCATTTTCCCTGTGTTCCTTTGCCAACAAACCTCCTGTGTCCTTCAGTTGCATCTCATCCCCTTACAATAAACCTTCAGACCTCAATTCTCCTTTTTCTCCATACTTTAACTCAGTGCTTCCATTCCATTGCTTCACACTCACCCCTTCATGTACCTCTTACTCATCCACATCCATTGCCCATATTGCTCAGTCTGCTCCGATTTTGACAGTTCTTCTTTAATCTGTTTTGTTTTTACACATTTAAGTGAGTAATTCCATACCAATTTCATTTCAGTCAATATACTATTTTATTGATGAGTTCCTCAACTGCTAGTGGCACTGTGATAGGAGAGGATCCTTTGTACCAGGTGTGTACTTTGATGTTATGTCCCATACCAGTGCTGGAAGTGCTGCTCAGATGTGCGCTAGATGCAAGTAGGAATGTGCATCCAAGATGTATACAGGGACTCTTGTATGGATTCCCACTGCCATTCCCCACCGGTGGAATACAACTTCCAGCAGCATCGTTGGACTGGGTGGCCATCTTGATACACATCTTATAAATTGTATGCATGTGATTTGCATTCTCTTTCCCTGAACAGCTAAGGGTAGTGTGGGATGTTCATTCTTACAAGCACTGATTTTCGATATATGATCAATTGAAAATAAAATTGCATTAGTCATTCGTTTACAAGGAACATATGCTATGTTGTAGCCTTTAAAGAAAATCATATAATATAAAGGGGCTTCTGCATGACTGCTGCCATGTGAAAGGGGAACATGGAGAAATATTCAATAGGAATGTCAGCATTCTATAAGGCAATGATAGACAGAATGTTTATCACAAATCACCCAATAGATCAAGTTAAATCTGCGTATAGGCCTAGAGTTTATTTGATTGACATAACAAGTAAACATTGCACAAAGAGAACTTTTTCTTTCTACATGTACCATGGAACGTGTCTCTTTATGTAGAAAACAGCTCTTTTGTGAAACAGAAAGGCCAAGATACATTTTCTTTACTTTAGTCCATGCTTACAACAGTTAATGTACCCATCTGAGAGTACTTAACACAAGGCCATATTTCCAAATTGCAAAGACATGCATCTAAATACAAGTTTTATATTGAGGAAATAGGCCAAATCAATGGGCTTGTATTTTTACATTTATCCAAAAGTCAACAATGTCAGGGTCTGGTGGTTCCATAAGTGCATACTTAGAAGTGGATGCATAGGGCAGGCATTAATTCCCTGACCTGGTAATGCCTTAGGTTCCACAGAGAATGTGTCTGTTCCATTAATCTGCATAATACAATGATCCCTTTGTTCGACAAAATGTCTTTCTCAGCAACTGGGTTCTGCTGATAAAATGGATCAAGAAACACACATGCAAATCAAGGTAAATGGTATAGTAAAATGTGCCCAGAAAGTGATGCAATTAAAGTGGCAATGGGAAATAAAATTTTTAGTTATAACTTACGAACCCTTGGTCTGAATCGAAAACCAGATACAGATTTAGATTTGATAGAAAAGCACAGCTCACATGCATTAAGGATACATTAAAATGTGTGATTTATTAATACATTTGCATATTTTAATAAGTCTATTATGAATGAGAAGACAGGACCGCAAATTGTATCTCTGTATTCAGAATATTCCTACGAGTCTGAATAGATAAATCTCATCGATATCACTACCGACATTGTTATGGACATTATAAGAAAATTGAATATTCCAGTCCAATTTTGATTCCTCATTCCTGAGTGGATGGACTAGCTCATAACTGACACATCCCCTTATGTCATCAAAATACATTAGGCCAACAAAAGACAGGAAAAGGCCCCAGTAGGTCTAAGAAAGTGAAGGCAACCTATCACAGTCTCTGATCCAAAAGGGCTGTGTTAGATAATGATAAATGGGCTGCTTGCTGAGTATTGAAAGTCAAATGCATAGTAAGAAGGGAGAGTTTTGAGGAACCAGAAAAGCAAGAGAGTTTGTCCAACAGGAGAAATGCAGATTCCCACTCCAAGTAGCTGATGGGAAATCTCCTGAAGAGGTAATTTTCCAGATGGGTATGAATTCAAAGCCTGATTATCTGAGAGGGATTTTGGATGCGGGTGGACAGACCGAAAGGAAGAGCTTACCTGGTGGTGCTACCAGGAGTTTGTTGTTCCCTACCTGTCCTGTGCCTTAAAGACAAGCTATAAGTGAGTCCAATGATCACTAAATAACCTCATACATAGGTGCATCAGACCCATGTCTCAAGATTTAATGAAACCCCAGATAGCGATTAAAACTATATTGGGGAAACCCTGTTTACAAAGTATGTCACTGAAAGGAGGAATATAGTGCAAGCCAGCCTAGTTGAAATGTTGGGCTTCCTAAAATTATGTATATTGCCAAGCTTCCTCCTTAAGGATGTCTCTCTTACCTTAATTGTGCCTTTCTGCTCAGATGTTTATTGGGGGTCAGGGTGGAAAAGAATACAGTAGTCACAGCAGACAAATCCATAATCATTATGCCAAGCAAATGTATGATCGAGGTTTTTTCACAAACAAAATCAAACCAGGAATTCCTGTGGTCCAGTTGGAGATGCTAGGACAATGATGCGCTTTGCAGACTTTGCTCACTTCATGCGTGCAGCGTGCAACACTTCAGCAGTCATTCTGACTACAAGCTCTTGGGCAGAAATTTAAAGTGATGACATGTCTCAAAGGGTGCAAGCCTTACAACAGTTATTGCATCAGTACAGGGTTGCGTACCTTGTTAATAAAGTCCACAAAGAGCAGTGCTTCCAAATTCAATGTGAAAGTGTCACATGGGTAATACTGCTACAGATCAGATATCCTGTGATGTACTGTGAGGTTGGCATCATGTAAGGAGACACAGACAACAGATTCAAAGTTTAACAGCAATGTTTTATTAAGAAAATGTCAGGATGGAGTAAGGCCTATCTTGCCCTAAACTAAGGTGGATTTCCCTACCTAAAGAAACTAAGGAAAGTCTGTTTCAGACTGCTTAACTGAAAAGTCTGTCTGTGTCCAAAACCTATGATTGCCCTCACAACTAATACAAAACAATGTCTAGGGATGTCAGCCATAAACTAAACAGTTTTTCAAACATAAAGGTCTGAGCTATTTCCAGCTCGGACTTACTCTACAGCTTCTTTTTCCGCCAAAGTCAATAAGTTCTTCACAATGTTCAATATGCCTTCGTTTAGACTTGAAGAAGTACAGTTCCACACTTTTGCAAAGATGAGGGGGCCCTTCCCCAAGTTCAATAAAGTTCTGAGCAATATGTCATAGGGTTTCCTTCCCCAAGTTCAATGTTCAAATCTAACAGAAAAAGAAGTATTTTGAAGCTTTATCTGTCGATTGATTTTTCAACAAGTCTTTGTAACTCAGGGCTCCCTTCCCCAAGTCTGAAATTCACAATTTGTTGTTTTCCCTCTTTCACCACAGCAAACTAAGATGTTAGCTTATAGGGGTTCCCTGGACTTTCAGACCACACAGTCCACCCATTACAGGTCACGCAATCAGGAACCTAGCATTTGCTTTCAATAGTTTTGGATTCACGATACAGTAGTTCTCTGTTCTTGGCGCAGTTTCAGACCACACAGTCCACCCATTACAGGTCACACAATCAGGAACTTCCAGGTGTCCTTGAGAGGTTCAATATTCAGCCAAAAAAGTAGTTTCTCAAATGCAGCTTTACACATTTAACATATGAGTGGTTTCTCAATCTTGGTTTCACTTTGTACTCACTCATAGTTGTTCATTCAACTCAGCTATTCATTAGTTTTCAGTTCATTGTTCATTCCATCATAAATGTAGATTATCTTATTGCATTTAATTCATCCATTGAATTTTGTTATTCCTGAAATAGTTCTTTAAGTTTTTCACTTAAATAAATGCACCTTTATTGCTTTCTTCCGATTTGGTTTTCAATAAAGGTAACTTTACTTGTTTCATTCAGTTCGATATTCAATAAAGGCATCTCATTCATTTAGGTATTTGGAACAATGCCACTTCATTGTTTTCCATTGACCACTAGTGCATTCAGGGTCTCCCAGAGCACCCCAGCAATACTTATCAGGACTCAGCAGCTCTTCACAAGGCTTCTCCCTCCTTTCGGGAAAGCCTGCTCACTGGGCGCCTTTCTCTGCTCACTCTGGCTCTCATGCGCAGCTTCGCCTCTGCTTGCCAACAGCTTCTGCTGGCTGCCTTCCCCTCTGTGGGTCCTCCGTCCTGCACTTTCACTCCAGCAGGGCTTCCATGTTCTCATTTGGCCTCTTGGCATTTCGGCTCCTCTCACTCTGGCACGGGTCCTTCTGCTTCCTCTTTCCTGGCTCTCTCTTTCTCCTTCAGTGTCCCACTTTTTATAAACCTGTGGTCTGATAATGGGCTGCAGGTGCATTCCTTCAAATACTGTTGCCTGGCTCTCATTAGCGGGACATGCCTGACCTTCGTGCATCTTCTTCGTCCCAGTACCAAAGTGGTGAGAGTAATTGGTGTTTATTACTGCTTATTACTGCTTCTTCCTCATTTCAGTACTTGAATAGGGAAAGGGAGTAATATTAATAACTCTTGACTGTTTCTTCCTCATCACATTACTGGTATGTATTCCAAGAGGGGAATGAAACAGAATGATCTTATAATAACCCATAAAGGTTGGGGAATGATTAGGGTGATTGTCATGAGAAAAAAAGGGGATACCATGTCTCGCATAAAGGTATCTCACTCCCACTCTCTAAGGATCCTCCACCCAGGTGATTCACCCTCATTTGTCCACCCTCAGGGTCAGGATCCAAAAGTGATGCTATTTCCCTGATCTCCTGCATAGAGGTTCCAAGGGAAGTAGGAGTGAGAACACCCTCAGATTTCTCACAGTACGGGTTGAAATTGAAAGTAGCTGATACAACACAAAGGAAGCCTCATGCAGTCACTGCATCTATACTGGTTTTCCTACCTTGTCAATAAAGTCCTCAAGCAGCAGTACGGGAGATCATAGGAGTCCAAACATCTAGACAGCCAAAGGTTGCAGATTCCTAATCTATGCAATCTATAATTGGAACCATATGATATGAATTCTAATTCTAGCATCCCAAGTAAAGCAAAATTTGTCTAATCTTGGGCAAACCTCTTTATGGTTGTGTGTTCGTGTGGCTCAATGCGGTCAAATTCAGGGGCACATAGAAACATACTTCAGACAATTATTGAGGTGTAAGATGTATGTTGGCAGAGAAATTTTATGTTCCTTTGTCTCCTATCAGCCCGATTGTATTCTTGGAGCCTGAGCCCTAACCAGCCATTCCTTCCTTTCCTACTTGACTCGGTCCTCCAACAGCCTTCTAAGAGACATGCAAGTTCTGTGTAGCCCCTGACTTCCGGTCCTGGAGTGTGCCAACACTGTGAACCTCCCTCACCCAAGACTAAGGGTAGTCCCCACAGGAGCAGACCCATCATTACGTGTCAGCTGGGAAGGAAGGGGCACAATGCGACCTGCAAATTAAATCACTGTTAAACAAGAGTTGGGCGAGGCCCTGAGTCCTTACCTCACTCCTCCATGAGACACAGACATCAAGGTGGATATTTTAGGGTTTCCAAAGGGAACCCCACTCTATTTATAATATAAAACACATCATATTTCTTATTAAACATTCCTGACAGTCCCCTTCAATGTTCCCCTGGCAAGAGTGAGTTATAAAGGGATCTGCCCCATCAGTCCACTGTCCCTTGGAGGGGAGGAAGGGGGCCTGTAACTACCCCACACTACATACATTTCTGTGCTGAACTATCAACCTTCGCTATCCCTCATAACATCTATACTGCATAAATATATTTTTAAACATGAATTTAACTATACATGTAAATCTACACAAACAACATATAAAAACATATTATTTTACATTTGGATGTCTGCTGCAGCCAGCCACCCCTTTTCAGTACCTTGCGTGCTATCTCTTGGTGGTGAGATGGTCTGCTCATGATGTCAATATGGACTGTTTCCCCAACCAGCCTTTCTAACGGCATCAACTTTTTGGTCTTGTTAGGGCTGAATAAGGTCCTAAGGCCATATACTGTACCACCCTCCCATCATTTTGTAAGCACTATACAAGGAATCAGATGACTAAATACAGTCTTTGCCTTCTCTCCTAGACCCATTTCAGTGCTCCTTCCATATACTGGTCTTACATTGTATCACCCAAGTGTGAGAAACCAAAGGGTGACTCATATGCTAGTCCCCGGGGATCTCTCTCTCATGTGGCCAGGGCATGGCTATTGCCTTTGGATCCAGACCATGGGGATGGACCAGAATGGGAGGATCACTTGGGTGAGGGGGCTTCGGGGAGTGGGGGTGAGGCAACTGATGGTGGGACGCAATATTTCACCCTTTATTGTATAGATGCCCCATCCTATTTTATAGGATTCTCCAATGTCCCAAATCCCCCCTTTCTGCACAAACACTGGGCTGAGGAAGAAGGCGACTGAGAGTAAAGAGGATAACCCTTACTTATCTCATTGGACATGTCCCGCTAATTGGGTCAGGCAAAGTCAGGCACTTGACTTTCATCACATACATCTGATACCGATTTGCTCTCCCCACATGGACAACAGGCGGAACATAGAGACACACTCTGAGGAAGGTGGAACGCGAAGGAGCAGATCCCCTGTCCAATGTGGGAAGGAGAGCTGACTCAGCCACATTAATTCTTTTAGAACTACCAAGACCAAGAGACACTGGGGCAAATAACACAAATGTGTGAGCTGAAGAGAAAGTCAAAGTTGTCCTGCAGAGGTCTATAGTAAAAGCCTTGCACATTCGAAAATCTTTGACATCAGTGAATGGTCTGCACCCGACTGAGGAAGACCGGATGTGTGATAAGTTAGGGAAAGGGAACCCCTAACTAATGTGAATTAAGCTTGGGGAAGGGAATCCCTGCAAGTGCTGTGATTGCGAGGTCCGATCCTGGCTGAGGCAGATCTACGTTGAATCAGGTACTTTTTGGGTTCAAAGATCCAAGCCCGACTGAGGGAGACCTACATGAACCTTTTGCTTTGAGGGGTTCTGAGCCCGACCGAGGGAGACCTGTGTGAACTTTTGTTGAACTGTGAAGGAACTTTTAAAAGCTGGAATAAGTGACTTTAATGTGGAAGGCCAAGCAGGCCTTGATCCACGTTTTGAACTGCCTTTGTTTTGAGAACTTGAGCCAGAGTGTGTCATCCTGCTCATAGGGGCTGCCTTACTCCATGCTGTCCAACGTGGGAAGGGGAGCTGACTCAGCCACATTGATTCTTTATGTTATAACACTGACTTTCCTTTGCATACATATTCCCCTTTACACAGTTGTTCTATAAGAGATAGGGCAGTCATTAGGTTTTGTTAGTATAGGCCATTTTGATTTGACATCGACTGACTAGGACTGTATTTTCTTTATTATTTTATGGTAGAGACTACTCCCATCTTAGCTATAGGGCAGAGCAGGAGTTTCTCCAAACCCCAAAAAGATAATAAAGGTTTGTGTAACTTGTAACTTGTGTCAGTATTATAGTTGTGATACCATGCCTCCCTTACACAAGGCTGTGTGCTTTTAAACTTTACTGTGGTTCTTACACCTTGATCACGCCAGATCACTTACTGGCAAACCACATTATGATTTATGCATTATGATCGCCCTTGGCCTGGCTTTGCTGAGCTGTGTTGTCAAATTGTTAATTATCACTGATCTAGACCCTACATTGACAAACTGTACTGCGATTCTTGCTTTATGATCGCCATAGGCCAAACGGTGCTCAACCCTATTGTCAATTGTGCATCATGATCATTTTCTATCCTACAATGGCAAACTGCACTGTGATTCCTGCTTTGTGATTGTCCTAGACCCTAGATTGTAAACTGTTTTTAAAACTTTGTTGATATGACACTCACCATGGCCTCTTCACTTGTCCCATCGCCCCATTACAATGGAACTTCAAGGGTTTTCCCCCCTCCAAACAATCACTAAAATAGATAGGATGGTCATTAGCAGATCACAAACTTTCACCAATTGTTACAACATCATCATATCTGCACACAATAATACAAAAAGCAATAAGAAGAAATATTAAATGAAATTATACAAGGAACTCCTAATCTACCATTTACAGGCAGTTACTGAACTTTCAAATCTAAGGAATGGGCAACAAATATCCCTATGTTCTCCCAATCCCTACCTAAATAGATAATGATTCTGAATACCTTCTTACCTTCTTAACCACACAGAGTCCCATGACCTCAAAGGGTGGTATTCGATTGGAAACCTATTTTCCTAACATTAATAATAAGAAACTCACTATCAATGGGTACAACAAGGGAATCATTATGCTTCATGCACGGCATGGATCTCTTCAAGCTCTCGACTCAATACTGCCCACAGGTCAAGAAAAGGTGGTTCAATTCCATCCTGACACAGTCCCTGCCAGCCCATGCCCAATCAATACCAGGACAGCAATAGTCAATCATTTTCCTCTCCATAAACAAGAATAACAGGGGTTTCCACAGTGAGATCCCCCACAGCAACCCAATCAGGAATGCTTCCAAACGAATTTCATGGATCGGCTCCTACATCCCCAACATACCAAGAGCAAGTGAAATCTGCTGCCACAGTCCGAACAGTATGTCTAATAATTCAGTCTCATACACATCTACTATCGATGAAGACCTATCCAAACCTATCAAATCACCCTTATCTCTAACTGTGCATGCTATTAACTCTTGCTTTGCTCGCTCACATGCTGCACACATTTACATGGCAGTAGAAGAGTAGCAGATAGATTTATTAGACATTTCAGAGACTTGGTTCTGCAATAACTATACTACCTCCCTAGACACCATTATACCTAATGATTCTAAGATACTAATCAATAACAAGATTAACACACCGGATACGGTTGTGGCTCTCATCTCCCCTGGAAGATGTCAAGTCATCACCTTGTCATAGATTGCATTATATGCCTATATGATGAATAACTCTAAACTCCAAGCAAGGCCACATCAGCCTGCAACCAAAGATGAAACATTCCTGTTAGCATTTACAGAGATACATTTCATAAATGTAACTATTACCTTCTAAGGCACCATTAGAAATATGTACACATTGCAGAAACCTACCAAGGTGCATTATGGGGTTAATATGTTCTGTGGAAATCTAAAAGCTTAAGGAATAGAAAACACATTTTTTATGTGGCATGCACAAGATAAGTGATTGCTTAACCAACAGCCTTTTAATGAGCATGTAGCAACTTATGTGTACTATTATTAAAAGATGGCAGCAGAGAGCAAAAATAATTAGAAAACATATCCGCATTTATATAAACAAAAAGAAGGCAAGTCTTTGGCAAAGTTGATGAAACACTAGCCAAGGTTAAATGTTTTAATTATGGCATGCATAATTAGAACATTTTATGAATCTTATAAGAAGAAAAAAAAACACTGACATCTATTTTATCATTTGCCAAATGCCCATCTTGTTGAAACACGCAAGTTAATATGCAAGTAACAGACAACAACAAGATTGCCTTTAATGCAAATGTGGAGAAGCAAGATGTTTTATTTTTTAATGTTCCTGCTGATTAAATGAATGACATCATTCTCTGTTAGAATGTGATTGACTAACAGGGAAACAGGGGTGGGACTTAGCATTTAAAAGAAATCTGTTTTTGCAGCTTGAGAGAGACCCAAATATTTCACCAAAGTCCATGCTGCTCTGAACCACGAAGAATCAGGGACTGGAGGACACTGCTAGCATACAAGTCCAAACCTGCCTGGGTAAGAAAAAGGCAGCACTTTCAATGGGTAGGCCTAGACCCTAGCAGGTCGTTGGGCCTAAAACTGGCATTATACAATTTTCCTAAAATCTGATTTTTGTAATGCTTGCTAAGAGGCAAAAGTAAGTTTCAAAGCTGAACTGCCTTGGGAATAAGCAACAAACAGCTTTCAGATACCTTCACCCTGAGACAGTAACCTACTCATGTGGTTAATAAATAGCACTTGGACATTTTTTCCGAATTGTAATATTTAGACTGTGTCAATAGTTTTGTGGCTGAAATAAGCACATTTTCCCAACTTTTTCAGAATATGTTTTTCTTTTCCATGGGAGGACTATTCAGAAAGCATGTTTGTTAGGTTGGCATTTTAATCTTTCCTGTGCTGGTGACTCATTGAGTTTAGGGTGGTAGAGAGTTTCAAAGACAGTGTCCATATATAACCTTTGTTGGCCCTCGTACTTCTCTGGCCAGGAAAAGTGGATCCATTAATGCACAGAAAAGGGCAATTGGAATCCTTGGAAGGGGGATTTGAAATGGTTTACCTGCAATATTTTTTAGATCCTTGGCTTTGGATTGTTTTTAGGCTGTTATATTCTTAGTTAACTACTGTGAGGAACCAGGAAAGAGACTCAGACACAGAGGAGACATGTTTGTGGCTACAAAAGTTTATTTTAAAAAATGGGTGTTGGAAAATGCCTCACTATCCCTAATCTAGGAGGAATTTCACTACCTCAACCCAAAACAAATGGGTATGTCAGTGTCAAGATATCCAAACAAAGAGTCAGTCCTGTGTCCGCAATCCTACTCTGGCCCTCACACTCTAAAGTAACTCTAAGGTGAAAAGGGTTCTGTCTCTTGTTTTCTTAAAGTGTTTATATAACCAAAGTTCAACATAAAAGTTCAAATCCAGCAAAGGTTTGCACACCGACAGTATTCTTACTTCCTTCAGAGAAATTACTGCCTTTTCCTAGCTTTCTCTTCGCCTCCAATCCTTAACGTATACTTCGTGTTAAGGACTTTCACTTTCCTTCATGTATTTAGTTCACAGTTCACAACTACAATAATAATGTCTTTCTTGAAATCCTTCTTTTTCAGTTCATAACTCTCAAGGGCATGAACTTTCCTTGAGATATATCACAATTTGTATCCACACTTATCTCTCCTGACAGGACTTTGTTACATATCACATTAACTTCCTTCCTCAAGTATGATTTTAATGACCTATTCATTGAAAATAGTAATGTAGTTGCTGATTGCCGTGTAATAGTATTCCGCAGTTTAGCTTTTTTACTGGATGCGCGTTGATTTGTAATAGTAATAGTGCCTTCCCTGAGATACTACTATTTTCAGGACAACAGATTGACCTTATCAAACATAAGGATAGCCAAAAGTTCACAGGCCTTCAAAAAGACAATTTGTCAAAACACTCTCCCCAGCAGCCACACCCGACCGAATGCACGTGGAGGCCCCTGCAGGGAAAACAAAGTACTTGCACCAAATAAAAATGTGCTAGTGCACATTTAATCATGAGCCTGGCGCCAAAGGTGCAGGACTGAGTCCAGATGGGCCCTCCCTGCTGTATTGTCCCCAAGGGACAATAAAAGGTAGTGTTACCCCGTGCTCTCGTTCCCTGATGGTGCGGGATCTGGGGTTCTGGGCCAATGGCCATGACAGCAATCCAAGGGTTTTCTCACTCCTACTCTCCTTGGATCCTCTGCACAGGTGGCAAGGGAAAGTCCATTGCTCTTGGATCTTGACCCTCGGGGTGGAGAAGTGCGGGAGGATCACCTGGGTGGAGAGTCCTTGAGGATTGGGAGTGGGGAACCCCTAGGTGAGACATGGAATCCCCCTTTTCCCATTGATGACAAATCGATCCCTCTCCCAAACTTTATGCGGTATTATAAGCCCCCCTCATTTTTCCAAACATAACCTTTGAAAGTACTGGGACGAGGAAGAGGCGACTATGAGTTATGCACACCAACTTGCACCACTTTGGTAAGGAGACTAGGACGAAGGCCTCAAATGATTACCATTGCAAAGACCAGGCATGTCTTGCTAACAAGCCTAACTATAGTCAGGCAATTAATGGAAAGGACTCACACCTCCAATCCCTTTAAACAAATCAGGTGTATAAAAGGGTGTGTACAGGAAGGAGATGAGAGAGAAGTAATATGCTGATGGGAGCCATGAGAAGCCATGCTGCAGCCGTAGAATCACACTGAGGACTGAAGCAGCTGATAGTCCGGGCGAGTGTGAACTTGGAGCAGAAACTCTGTGGTGTAGAGACAAGGCAAAGGAAGGAGATCAGACGAGGCGTCGCCCTTCCTTCCATTTAAAGGACTGCTCATTCTCCCGTGGTGCTGGAAAGTGCGAGAGTGTCTGAGGGGCAGAGTAAAACCCCCTGGAAAGAAGCCACCAAGTTTATGGCCTGTGTGATACAGAAGAAGACTTCAGAGTAAGCCGGTGAGTTTTTCAGAGCGACAAACCCGGGTTTACCCTAATCGCGAGTCTCATGAAGTGAACCGCTATTGTCAATGAGGCCCGAAACTGGTACAATGTAGCTGAGCAGTCGCATGCCTTGTTAAAGGTACACGCACATTTCACAAACCTCTGACCATTATGAATCCTTCCTTTTTGAACTAATTAAGTTTGTTGACGTATTTGCAAACCTTAAAGGAACGTTTTCGAAAGTCTTCAACAAAGGAATAAAAGTACTGAAAAGCAATGCACTTTGAATACCGATTTAAAAGGCAAGTTTGAATTTAAACAGAACGGTAAAACGCTGAATGATAAATGTATGTTGCACATCAAATTAACTGAAATTAATGAAAGCATTTTGAATACCGAACTAAAAGGCACATTTAACATTGAAGCGAACCAGTAAAACGCTGAACACTAAATGAAGTTGAAGATAAGGCATGTTGCACAGCAAATGGACTGAGAAGTGAATGCCTATTTAATACCGAACTAAAAGGGAAATGTAACATTGAAGCAAACCAGTGAAACGCTAAATAGTGAATGCATGTTGCCCAACAAACAAATTAAAATCTTGAAGCTGAATACAATTAAGAAACATAGGTCTGCATAAAACTTTGAACTGCAATGAAAGAAAATTGAATGATTGTTACACAATGAAGAAAGCCGAAACAGTGAACCTTTAAGGAGTGAATAAAGTGTGACAAAGCTATAAGTCGAAAAGGGGCATGTGATACATGGTGGCATAGTCACAAGGTGGCTAAGGAGAAACCAGAGGAGTCTGAAGAGCACACCCTAAATCCCGAAAGCAATGAAGGAAAGGAAGTGAAGGTAATTTGTGCACACAAGCAGGTACCAAGGAACCTGTGCGAGACATTGACGTCTTGGGGAAGGGAACCATGTGTTGTCATGAGATTGGAGTCTCAAGGCCACCTTTTGCTGGATTGTGGTATTTGAAACTTGGGGAAGGAAACTCCAGGATCGACTCTGAAATATATTGCTTTGAACTGGAGAAAGGTAAACTTCAAGATTCCTTTTCATGGACCTTTCTTATACTTGGGGAACGGGAGCTGAAAGGAAACTGTGAGCTGGAAGAAGCTCAGAACTTTAAGTTGAACACTGTATATTTTGACTTTGACATCCCTACACATTTGTTTGTTCTAGTTGTGAGGGCAAGAACAGGTTTTGGACACAGACAGACTATTAAGTTGAATTCTTGGACTCAGACTTTCCTTAGTTTCGTTCAGGTTGGGAAATCCCACCTCAGCATAGGGTTAATTAGACCTTCAACCATCCTGACATTTAAGTTAGTAAATATATTTTGTTTGAACTGTAAGTCTGTTGTCTGTGTCTTGCTTCATGATGCCTTCACACCTGATATACAGTTTTTATCCACACAGGCTAATCTATCTTAAAAAAAGATACCCAACTTTCGTTGAATCAAAAACCACAAGGGTGAGTTGGCACCTGTCTGATCACAACTATAGATTGAATTCTTATTGCAATGTAGCCAAATTTAATATAATATTATTTACATCTTGCTTATTGACTTTTTTCTTTGATTTTGTTTTAGATACAAAACGATTTGTCTGGTTTGTAACCCTGTGGAAATGAGTGAGCTATCAAGACATTTAATACTTTTTTCAATCCCTTCTGATGAGCCACATAACCACAGTGGTGAAACACGTGAAGAGGACTTTGACTTTGAGGATTTTCATTTTTATTAAGTTTGAAGTCTTTGGAGGACTTTCGTTCTGCAATTAACCTATTGGGAATATTAACCATTAACCTTTGGAGGACATTTATACTGTTTGAACATTAGTAACCAACATTGGGCAAGAGGAACCTTTCAGTATGTATATGACTTACAGGCAAATTAGCCAACCGATCATGTTTGAATAAGAAAGCCTTCAAGGAGTGCTGATTAATAAAAAGCAAATCTGTAAAACCTTATAACTAACTTTAGAGCCTTCTATTCAAGGAACATGCCACAAACCCGATATGATAATCAACATTTAGCTGGCGCAGTAGCTTTGCTCCATATTTAGCAAAATGTGTACCTGATATTGGGTCGACACAATATTTGGGGTTGCATCTAAGCGACAGCAAAACCTAAAGCCCAGCATGTATTTCCGCCAGAGGTTTGCTATAAAACTGCAATACTTCATGCAGGCAACCTGCATGCAGCCTCACTCTAGAGGTGCTTCATCCGGCGCCCATCTGTACACAAAGGTACTCGTAACTTTGTTCTCCATGCATCTTCAATTGCGACAGCCATTTTCATTTTAAAAGTGTAAAGAAATCGAAAACGAAAACATTTCAGTCATTTCTTTCTTTTTTTTTTTTTTTTAAAGATCCAAAATGTTTCTGCCATCATTATAATAATGAAAATTCGCTGTGTAGCTTTAATATGGTGCAGTGGCATGGTTTTAGCTGCATTCTGATATTTTTTGTGTGCATTTTGGTGCAATCCTTGGTAACCTTTAAGATGGCCGATAGCATCGTGTGAGACGTATGGCCATTTGCAGTGCCTTCTTTCTGCTTCCCCTTGGCCAGCTGGTCACAGAAAACCACCATCACGTGACCGGCAGGCTTCAGCCGGCACCCTTCTGAAAGGCCCACTCTAAGGCCCCTGTCAGATTCCTGTCAGCTTCCTGTCAGCTTCCTGTCTGCTTACAAGCCGCTAAATGAGACTTCTGCTTCTGCTACAGCCCCACCTTCCCTTAATGCTACCACTGGACTATTTGGACTACCATGACCCTCTTACCATTTTCAGCATGGGTTAGTTCCCTCACTCATGATTCCCCTGTACTTCCTTTCTTGGCAGGTACTCTTAGCTCTCCCTGTTATGTACTCTTTTGAAGCTGTTGTATACTCACCTTTACCATCTTGCTCCCTTTCAAATTCCTCAACTACTGGGCCCTCATTTAACTTGAAGTCAAACTTGGGTGTCTTTTGCATTTAGCTTGAAGTCAAACCTGGATGTATTTTGCATTTAACTTGAAGTCAAACTTGGGTGTATTTTGCATTTAACTTGAAGTCAAACTTGGGTGTATTTTGCATTTAACTTGAAGTCAAACTTGGGTGTCTTTTGCATTTAACCTGAAGTCAAACCTGGGTGTATTTTGCATTTAACTTGAAGTCAAACTTGGGTGTATTTTGCAATTGTAACTTGCTAGCCCAGTGACTGTTCTATACCGCTGTACTTGCTTACTCTTCCCTTTGCCTCCTCTCTTCACACACATGGCGCTTTCTGTTTCCCCCATCTATTCTAACTACTTCTCTATCAACTATCTTTCCCTTCTCACTAAGTCTGGTAAGAAGAAGTTTAAAAAGGAGATCTTGGCCTCCAACCCTGGTCTCCTTGTCGCTGATACCTATACCAGCGACTCTTCCAGACAGACCCTCACCAACATCCTCTTTGTTGTTCCTTCGCCGGATCTATGGACGCACTCACATGGCCGTAACACCCCATATGATCTCTGTGCTCTGTCCTGTCTCCTCCTCTCCCATTAATGGTGGCACTCACTGGGAAGTCCTCAAGGCTTCTTTCGACTGCTCTAGAATCATCCTTAATGTCTACCTAAATGGCACTGTCATGGTCCAAGGTCCTCAGGCCAATCTCCTCCTCTTCGATAGGTGGTTCCCTCGCCTCATCAACTTCCTTTCATCTCAAGCTGTCCCCTCCTCTCATTCCTTGGCTACCTTGCCCACTCTTCACTCCTTCTATGCCCCACCTCAGGCTACCTCCACACCTCCACAGGGTGTACCTCTCATTTGTACCCCTCCCCGGAAGGTCACCCATCAACTGATGCATGTTGGGAAATCCTACAGTTGGATGCTACACGAGACAGCATGCAGGGGTTTCTTAGGAATTAAATCAATGATGCACCACCAATCAATCTAGGGCCAAATTAAAACAAAACCTTAGGTAATAAGACCTAAAAGGAGGACAACAAAATGTGACTACGTTAGGTAAAACACCTTCGCTGGGCTTATTTTAGCATTTGCTTTAAAGTGGGGGTACTCATTTATACGTGATTTTGTCACACTAGCAAATGTCCAATAATTTCCTTTTACCTTCATATCATCACTTAGGTCTTAGCTTAAGATAAGTGCACAGCTTGTCAAGAATTCAATCATTCAATTTTCATAAATCTAGTGAAAATGAC
Source organism: Ambystoma mexicanum (assembly GCF_040938575.1). Lineage (NCBI taxonomy): Eukaryota > Metazoa > Chordata > Amphibia > Caudata > Ambystomatidae > Ambystoma > Ambystoma mexicanum. Next base: position 839,372,810 of record NC_090923.1, read on the forward strand.
CAATGATTTTTAAAACGTAAAGAACACATAGTATAATTCTTAAACACAAACAGCGTCAAAGTTATGAATATTTCTGTAATTAATTGTGCCTTTACAATACAGCCCATTTGGTGCATATTTGCAAGTTGTTTTTTTGAAAATATTAGCTTGTAAGGATGAATTCTTGAGATCTGATGTCACAAAACAGATGGTGTAGGAGAAACATGAATTTTTCAACTTGAAACCACAATGTGCTTGATTGATATTTTTTCCTTCCTTTGTATCAAGCATTTGATGGATGTTTAGCTAACATGACATCTCCAATACTTTGTCTAGTGATGCAGGTATTTATGTAAGTGAGTGATGCATGTAGTGCAAACCAGCTAGAAATCAACAGAGCACCATACAATAGAGGGAGCGGTCAATAGTTGGGAGATGGTGTCTTATCCGCCTATGGTCCACATTTTTCTGTGAATTGTTCCTTAAAGAGCATGCTTTTCAGTACTTTCCTGTATCACGTAAGGGAGGGGACCAGCCTGGTGTTAGCAGGAAGGTTGTTTCACTGCTGGGGAGCACAACACGAGAATCTTTGTTTACAGTCTTCCCCTTGTTGCAGTTCTTGGATTCCAATCTGACAATTTCTTGGCTCCTGGCACTGCATTGTCCTCTTGAGATGGGGATCTTTTCAGCTAAGTATGGTGGTGTCTAAGACATTAGATATTTGTAGGTGATGCAGTCGGTCTTGAAGGTGGTGCGAGGTTGGAGCTTGGAAAATGGAGATGTCGGCTAATGATTTCTAAGGCACAGACCGGGTCGGACTGGGACAAGAAATAGGCCCCGACACCAAAGAAAAAGTGCCCCACCCCTCGCCTCATGACCCTTGACCTCTGATGACAACCAGAAGTGATGTCATTTGACCCCACCCAAAAGTGACATCCCGGGAAGCGATGAACCACGACCTTTCACCCCTTGACAAAACAGGAAGTTGAATCAAATAGCATTGTTCCAAAGTACACTAGGAATCACTAATGTGATTATACATTTCATACACGAATGGATCACCATATGTATCATTAATATCTGTGTGTATGGATCCATATTGTCAAACTACTGTAAATGCAAGCAGACGTCCAAGACCAAATAATAATATGTTATTGTATAGCACTTAAGCACTTTTTTATATAACAAATATGCACACAATATCACCCAACCTGTGTTGGTACTCATTTATCAACCGCAGAAGGATGAAAGACTGAGATGGCCTTGCTGGGATTTGAACCTGCAAATCACACACACATTGCATCAGTGAACGCTCAAACCACTGAGCTATCATATTGCCTACAGTAAAATGAGCAATTATTCTGCAGTGGATACCATTAAACTGGTAACTGAGATTCAACAGCAGACCAGTTACGTTCATCTGGAGATCTGGTGCAAAGTTGGCTGCATGCTGCAGCAGCATGTGAATGATGCATGCATCATAATTTATGATGCACACATCATGCATGCAAATCAATCATCAAAGCAAAACATTTCTTGATCGGGGATATTCAACAGAAGAAGTCGAAAGAAAAAACAGACACAACACCACCCTTAGTTTTCGTGTCTAAATATTCGAGACTTAGGGCCTCATCACGACCTCGGCGGTAACCCTTAAATCCGGCGGTAGCGCTATTACCGCCGGATTTAAGGGTCCGCCGAATCAGGACCTCGGCGGATTTCAACCCAGCTCTGAGCTGGTGTGAAATCTGCCGAGAATTCACGCTCATACCGCCGGCGGGAAATTCGCCGGCGGTATGAGCGCGAAATTTCCCCATTGAGCCCAATGGGGAATGGGGCATTCCCAAATGGGCTCAATGGGGAATGGGGACTTCCAAGTCCGCCCAACTCGTGATCCCGCGCTATTAGCGCCGGGGGCTATGGCGGTCGCGGTAATAGCCCCCGCGCTAATAGCGCCGGCGTTACCGCCGAGGTTGTGATGAGGCCCAAAGTAATCGAATAAATTAAATAAATAAATAATCCTGGTAAATCTTACACCCATGTGATGCATTGACAGTCACTGGAAACGTGATGGTACAACATAAAATAAGGTTGTTCTGTTAGACATACAGGTTTGCATAAAAATCGGACAAAATGTTTGATGTACTTTCCACCCTGAGTAACTGGGAGTGCTATCGGACATAAACTTTGGGTAGACCTGCAAAAGACATTAGGCATGCCTCATCAGAATTTTTTGTTTATTTGTTCATGCGAGCACAACATGTATGCAATTGGCGCTATTTTTTTCTAAAATACACATATTCACATGTGATACAGCAATACAGATGTTTCTGTAGTAACCTTCTTTCAACAGATCCACTGAGCAGTGTTTTGCACCAAGACCCATGGGGCTTTGAGTCGCAGGACTTCTGTTTTGTACTAGGAGTTATACTTGATTCAGTAAAATAGCAAGTTGGAAAGAGAATGTAAATATCTCCCAGTTTAACATTTCTCCAGGTTAGAACATGCCTAATGAAGAGTTAAGCTTCGGACGTTGCCATGGTAACATCCCCGCCCTCCGTGACCACGGCGGGATGGGGTGCGAGGCATATGTGCTCCTGCAACCCTGCGGGAACACGGCGCCTCGTTCTGTCGCTATGGCAACGTATAAATAGAAAGTGAAGCCGCGTGCACCCGCGGCTTCACTCGGCTTCACTCAGAGATGAACAGGATACAATATGCGAGGTGAGTGTCGGCTAGGTACGACTAAGACTAACACACACATAGAGGGTTCACAGGCTGACAGATTCTATATTCCCAATTAGATGCTGCATCACTTTCAGTGGAAACACTGACTACGATAGAACATACGAAGAAACGAGTAGAGAGAGGTATGATTGGGTCTTCCTTTCCATATCAAGGAAATTAAACTAACGACAAAGTTAAAGTGAAAATAGAGTTGACATGTATTCTTTCTTTTTTCCTATCTCGTGATTTGTGATGACGTCTATCAATGAACACAATTGACACACGCTGGTATGTTACTTTTACTTTTTATAATGCCATGGTTATTAAGAACCACAATTCTAATCACTGTGAATATGTTTTGCTGAATTACGCAGGTTAGAAATCAAAGTATGGTACATAACAAAATGTACAGCCCTGAAGCTGGTTTTTACTGAAATGCATTGGCATATGTCCACATAATGGTCCCTTGCTTTTATTGTTTCGCCTCACTACTCACTATGCTAGGAATGGTTCAAACAGGAATGTGCATTAAACAGTTCCTGGTACTTTGATAAGTGTCCCTGCATTTTTTACAAATATAACAAGGAACCTGATTGGATCACGATGAAAAAGAAATGAATTTATAGAAATTTAAAACAACGAACGCTAAAAACTTATTTCAGCCCCAATAGGGGCCAACTGAGAGCGCCAGTTCTAATAAGGTGGATTCACCTTGTTTTTTGCAATTCATAGAATGTTGCCACCTGCCACATCTCCTTTTCCCTTTTGTCCTGTCCCCCATCATTGACGAATGAGATCTATGATTCGATGGTTACCATCATTTGAAAGATGGGGAGATTATGTAGGGGAAGCACAAAGACCTGAGCTGTGGATAATGCGGATTGATGTTTCTTTGGGTAACTTCTTATTATTTCATACTTTAATGTGGATTTCGCTTCTGCCTCATGTGGACTCAGTTTTCTGCAACCATTTTTCTGTGCCCTGGCTGTCTTGGATGCTTTCTGTAAAATGTACTTTAAAATGTAAAATATATCTAAACAAAGAAACATTGAGACATTAAAAGAGAAAATGTATGACAGGGAAATGTATTGAACAGAGGAAGAAATATTAAATTAAAGAGAGTGTGAAAGGGGCTAGACAGAAGGGCATGGATATAAGACCTATAGAAAGAGCAATGCTGCACAAGAGATACAGAAAGGACATGATACAAATGATGAGGACACAGTGGACATGATCCTTTTCAGTTTTTGCAAATGTAGAATTAAGTGTATTAAAAGCATCCAGTACTTAAAAGAAGGTCTGGGAGTCCCTCTACCAGCACAAACACAGCCCATTGACCTGTTTGAGGGTGAATGGCCCCCAGAAGATTCTCAACCATGCTTTAGCTCACTGCACTTTTCACAGAGGAGAAATGTGCATATGGATATCAAACTTTGTCCCACCCAAAGTCAGTCCAACACCGAAATTCTAGGCAAATCTCCTCTGAACAAGAGTATCAACAGCAACCTCAGACACGTGTTTCGGCCTAGTCAGGCCTTATCAGTGAGGCGGAGCTGTGCCTCTCTGAGCACAGTGAGTCCACGTGAGTCCACGTCTGGATTACCCCTGCAACTTGGGATGAGACCCCAAGTACCTCACAATATACAAAAGAAGGTTTTGAGAGTCCCTTTATCGGCACAAATACAGCCCCACGGCCTGTTCTTGGGTGGATGGCCCCCGGGAGAGTTTCAACCACACTTTGCCTCAATGTACTTTTCACAGAGGAGAAAGGTCCATATGCATATCCTTCTTTGTCCTGTTGGGTGTCATGACCCACTTTTGGACTATTATGCTGCAACATTTGGTGCTGTGGGCTTCGAAAATCCAAGATGGCCGAAAAAGCCCACATTGCGCCAGAATCCAGGAAAACCGCGCAGTTTTGGCGCACACCAAAATATTCCCCTGACCTGCCACCCACCGGTGCGAGCGTGATGGGCCAGGAGTGCCATGGGTGAAATGTGTGCCAAAGGAAAAACAGCAGTGCCGGTTGGCTCAAAAAGCGCTTTGAAATCAACTTTGTTTCTCTGAATGCAAGCTCAAAAAGCCTATTTTAAACATTGCAAGATATTCAAAAATCTCACTGAACACCAGCAGACAGGAGAATGTAGTCTTGTGTGCATACAAAATCTGGAAAGATGAAGAGCCCAAAACAATGTTCATAATGAAACTGGCTGAGCTGTGGATGTCAGCAGCTTAAGTTAAATTGGACTGAAAGCCACTAAAATCTAAATGTTTAAAATAAATGAGTGACCTACTGTTGAGTGTCACATAGTTTGCAACTGTTAAATGTCATAGTTTTGAACTTAGAATCAGCATTCTAGCTGCATGTGTAAAAATTGTAAGTTTGATTTGAATGAAGAAAAACTGGGAACAAAAGTGACATTTGGCTGAAGCCTGGCTTAAAGAGAGTGAATTCTGCCCGGCAACTACCCCCAAAAGGAGTTGAAACTTGCTCAGCCACTCTTCCCAGGCCTGGCTGCATTCTGTTGCCGCCACCAAAAGGAGATGACACCTCCCTGATTGAATCAGGGGAGGAGCACCTAGGACTGGAGGGACACAGAACAATGAGCCTTCCTTGGCTCAGGCAAATGTTAAATTAGGGGGGGTCGTAAATGGCATCCTCTTGAGAGAAACGGGGAGGGGCAGTGCCTCTGTGAGCAACTGGAGTTGGAGGAAGTGGACAAACCAGAAATTCCACCATGTGCTTTGGGAAACCACACCCCTCTGGGCCAGAGCTTAATTTTAAAAAGATGGATAATTCATAGTACGGACTTGTCAAAATTATATAATTAATATCATTATTCTTGTGATTTTTCTGTGCACATTTTAAGAGGTGTTAGGACTCTGTACCATGTTCTGAGGCAAAACCCCATGAATTATGGAGATTTCAGACACGGGGTTCATGCTAGAAAAATGAAAATTTACTGGAATATGTGTAGAGAGATGGTGTACATCTGTGTAATTTTTGGTAAAAATCCAATATTGGTAAACCAACTAAAAACGAAAATAAGTTGCCATTTTTGAACCCTGGCTCTTAGAAACATCAGAGTTGGAACAGAGACCTACCTGAAGTAATATATGATATGTACATGTAATGTCAACCACTTGTGTATTTGGGAAATATGTTTAGTTATGAAAATGATTTTCTAAGGTAAAAGCAAAGGGGAGTGTTATTTCTTTGGAGCCATAAACATGACACCTGATGACATAGGATGACTCACTGCTCCCTTCTCAAATCAGGTCAAAGAGAAATCCTTGACCTATCAAATCGTGAGTGCGTTGGGCATAGAAAGTTAGCATCCACACCCATTTTCAAAAGACATAAAAAGAGCCACTGGAAGCCAGACAGGGACATTCATTTTCCAACCTTCAACTGAATTCCTGAGCAGCACGCTGACGGAGAACTCCAGAATCCAGAACTCCAGAGATCCAGACTAACTCCAGAACAAAAACTCCAAAGAGCTGAACTCAGCAGGCCTCAAAATCTTTTGCAAACTATTCAACCGCCAGCCTGTGCGGTTTGCTGCTTGCTAAGAGTCCTGTGTATCTAGAACCCTGTGCGAGACCCAGAAAGCAGTGCTATATCCAGAATCCATTTGATCCAGACCAGCAGAACCAGAGATCCGTGCAGTGCCGACTGCAGACCAGACCGCTGTATCCAGAACGGCAGACCAGACCCAGACCGCTGTGAGCAGAACCGGTGCCTGATTGACCCGCCAAGCAGAGAGAACAGCAGCTAAACCTATTGACCAGATCCGTGACAAGGCCATTCCGTTTAAATTTATAGTGTGAGTATCTCGCCAGAACTGTGCAGAACCAATCTCTTAGTTTAAAATAATCTAATTCAAACTATTTTAACCTATTGAGAACTGCATCATATGAATCGTGTATTCATTCTGTCATTTCAAAGCTGCAAAACTGTCATCTGTCATTCTGAGCTTGACTTTTATTTTGAGAATCTACCTTCACAAAATCGTCCGTATCTCTTGAACCGTTAGTGATAGAAGCAAGATTTAACTTTTGTTTTAAAGCTGAGATTCTAAGCTTTCCAACTCTAAACCGACTTGCTACTCCTTATAGTTCCTCCGTAATTGTGCTCGACACACACGACTAATTTGCCGCAATTTGACATTTTGCTTCATTTCAGCCACATGTAAAAATATTTGTCTTTTGCTTCCATTACGGAATTCGGTTTTCAACCTGATAACCATCCCTGAATCATTGATAGGGCTGGCCTGAACTGATGTAAAGTATCTCTCACTCACCATGAACCTCTAGAGGGAATTAAAAGCATTTTTAGCATATTTTTCACTTCATTGCCACCACATTAAAATATTTTGGGCCTGTGTTTAAAATTCATCCCTGGTGCTCTCAGCTTGCTGGGGGGGAATTGGAACTTTGTATTGCATTTGTGTTGGTATTCTTAAAGACTTTGTGCTCTCCTTCCATTTCCTTATATTGCATAAAGGGGGGGAGTGAATTGTCAAAAGAAAAAGTGATCACATTATCTCTTGTTGAAATAATGTCAAATTATTTCTGTGTTGCATTCTGTCACACCTTGCATTTCCTTGAACCATATAAAGCATTCTCTGCTACCTTAGTCCTCTGTTCTTATTCATAAATAACCAAGAACTGTGCTACTGTAGGATTACCTATTGCTGATTACTGCTCATATTCACAAGTGTGCTATCAATTATCAATTTATTCATAAAAGTGTGATATATATCTATTGTTTAATTTTTCAAATAAACCTTTTTAATTTGCAAAACAAACCTACTTCTTGGCTCAGTGGGGTCAGGGGGATTCTAAGAGAGGGGCGTTATACAAGGGTTCATCATCGAGATTATAACTTGTCATAAAAATAGATAAATAAGGGTTTCCATCAGCATCCCAGACTAGGCATTGACTTAGCTGTAGTGTTGAATTGAAGCTGTTAACAGAGTGGGGGCTTGTAGCCGGGGATTCTGGATTAGATCTACCATTAGTGCAGTTTAAATACAGTGTGCTAACTGACGGGATACATACATCCGGTCGGATCACTACGCTGTGGTACGCTGTAAAGCACTCCTCAAAGGAACGCTCTGAGGAAACGGTCTGTTTTGCAAAATAAAATACAAACTTCTGTAAGTCACGAAGGAAATCAACTTCCAGAATGACGACACTGGTAGGCATCAAAATAGCCAGAGAGCACTTCTTACATGAGCTATTTGTGAGAGGTGAGTGGGCTCATCAGGACCAGGCGGTCTGGTTGCAGGCAATCGCACCCCAGATCACTGAAACAGTGTCAGACATATGGTGAGATCAGGGTCCCTTTCATGTGGCCCTGAGTGAACTATATATGGCTCCTAAAGCTAAAGATGAGCACGACAAGATTGTCAGGATAGCGGCATATTTATATCTATATGTGGGAGCCAAGCAGGACAAATGTGCTGAAGGCCAAGATCTGGCGAGTAGGCAACTGCTGGCATTACAGAAGGCCCAATCTGATCTGGACTCTTCTGAGCAGAGGCTGCACAGAAGCCAGGAGTCCAAAAATGAGAGTAGACAGTACATCATTAAAATAAAGGAGGCTATGGATATCCTGCAACAGGAAAAGGCTGACCAGGATACCAGAATTCTGGCTTTGCAAAAGGAGCAGCAAGACAGTTTGGACTACTCACTGCAGTGCCAGAAAAAGCTGGAGCAACAGATCAATTTCAACAGGGCATGCACAGAGCAGGTAGCCACCCTGCAAATCCAACTAGACAGAGAGAAAGAGGAAAGCAATACATTGATTTTGAAAGACCTGGATACCCAGGCAGAGTTTGATGAAGAGCGCCAGAAAGCTGGTGCCCTTCAATGGCAGAGGGACGACCTGGCGGCACAGATGCAGGCTCTTACTCAGGAAAGGGATACCTTAGGCCAGGAAGTCTGCCACTTAAAAAGGAAAATGGAAGAAAATCACCAGGCCCTCCAGGGACTGGGTGACCTCCAAAAAGAGCACCACGACTTGTTAGAGCACACCAGGAGGGTGGAAGATGCTCTGGCAAGAAAGGAGCAGGCCAGTAGGGATGGTACCCAGGAGGTAACCACCCTGCAGCAAAGACTGGCCCAGTATTCCAGGACCAATCAGGATGCGCAGAGAGAAAATGAGGCTCTCTGTCAGCACAATGATAGGCTCCAGCAACAGGTAGCCATGCAGGAGAGACTGATAGAGTTTAGTAAGGCCTTAAATGATGAACTGAAAGCGCAGGCTCTTGCATTGCAACAGGGAGCAGGGGCTGACAGAGATGAAGTTCGCTGGGAAAGGGAAACACCTGAGCATAACCTCAGGAGCCCTAGTACCAGAGGCCTTCATCTCTTCCAGTCCTTGGACTCTGCCACCCCCATGTGCCCTGGCGCACATGAGCACAGGGCCACAGGGATGGCAGATTACTATCCAGCCAAAAGTATGGGGTTCATAGGCCAGTACCTCCCAGGAATGGATGGGCGGGCATCCGGGTATGGGCACCCAAGCACAGTGCAATTTAGTGGGGAACCCCAGGAAAGTAGACCCACTAAGGGCATCCTAAAAACCTCTGCCCAGTTAGGTCAGTGGGTGGGTACAAATCCTGGCAGCAAGGAGGGATCTGAAGACTCCTCTGAGCGGCGCAGGACACAGGAGACCAGGTCCCCACATTCTGCCAGCCTTTCCCAGGCTCGCAGAATCTGGGAAAACCTGGAAGATCAGACGGGCACCTCTAGGAGCAGTGCCTCTGAGTCAGAGGATGAGTGGACCAGGGTTACCCGAACCAAAAAGGCCAATAAGGCAAAAAGGGCCTTGCTTAAGGACCCCTTAAAGCAGATCAAGGCAATAAGGAGTGTCATCACCCCTTATCACAAGAACGCCAAGTATTCTGTTTGGGAACACTTGGAGCTTTATGAGCAAATGATGGAGACTTTCCATTTGAAGGACAGCAGTAGCTATATCCAGTACGTCAAATGGACATTCTCCCCAGAATACTCCAGTTTCTTTGTGGGGCTGGAGGACCAAAATCATTCAAGATGGTCCACCTATAGGGCGGCCATCTTGAAACATTTTTCTGTTCATAGAAATCCTCAAGAGGCTCGCAAGGCAGCCTACAATTTGCAATGTGGGGAGGATCAGGCCCCACAAGAATTTGTGCAGGAGTTAAAAGGTGCTTTTGCGCAGACTACAAAAGGGTGCGCACCGACAGTAAGGAATTTGTTAATACGTTTTTCCATGTCTTACCCAAATACATAATGACCCAGTTCGTGAGAGATTTTCACGAGAAAAGATCTTTAGACTGGGTTATTGAGCAAGCCACCCGCATCTATGAGGTGCAGAAACCGGTGGAAAATAAGAATCAGCCCACAAACCCCAAAACCAACAGCACCCCTGCTGCTGCCAAGGTGGCAGAGGTAAAGGTTGCCCCCGTTTTAGATTTGGATATGGGGGGGCCTAAAAACCTGCCTGCACCAAATAATTCTAAGCCCAGAAGGCCTTCGGGCCAGTCACAGACAGGGAGTCAAGGAGGTAGTCCCACAAATGGGGTCCCTCACTCCCCTGATTATGTAAGTCCCCGTTACAAGGGAAACCGACCCATCCTGGGTTATGTGTGGACTCCTCTGGCCCAAGGGGGGGGGATCCAACCAAGCACCCAACCCAGGGAACTTCCCTCCACACTTCCCCCAGGAGGGCAGAAATTCACCAAATCCTGGGCAGAAATTGTTCCCCAGGTATCCACCCAACTTCCAGCCCCAAAATCATCCATCCTTCTTTCCCCAATTCCCTGAGCCCAGACAACCGAATCCGGGAGAGGGGAGGCCAAGAGTGGAGGGGTACCCAAATCTTCCCAACCCAGGGTACTACCAGAGAAGGGATAGCTGCCCTTCCCGCGATCAGCCCCGGGGAGAAAATACAACCCCGTATCAGCCTGAGCGGGTTTCACAGTTAGAGCGCCAGGTCCAAAATCTGGCACAGGAGCTGGGTCACGTGCTGAGGGCTCAGCAGAACCCTCAGATGAGCATGCCGGTGCAGAATGCCCCAAACTCTGGGCCTGATGCTCGAGAACAATGACAGGGGCAGCACCCCGATAACCCACCGGTTCCCAGGGAGGAGGCACAAGGGGAAGGAGGGTGTAAAGCCTTGGAGGAAGCTTCCTTCCCCATTTGTAAACAGCCCCTGGAAACCCAGGAACTGGAAACAAAATCTCCTACCCCTGGAAGTTTGCCACCCAAGGAGCAAAGAGGAGGTAGGAGAAACAAAGGACCCAAACAGACCCATTTTGTGGAGGAGGTACAGGTCTTCCAATTTGAGGGAGAGGGATCCTCAGAGGATCCTGGGAAAAGGATCTTCTCCTTCAGAGATGGGGGAACTCCTCCCAAGGAAAAATGGGTCCCAAGGGATTCCAACCCAGACTGGGTAGATGTGGGGATTGAGCTGTCACCGCCCATCATTCTATCCCAGAACCAACAAGACTGAAAACCCCTGGTTCAAACCCATCCTGGTGACTGCCTCCAAAAAGGGGGGGGCGGCCCAGAACCGGAACCAGGGGAACCCAAAACCGCATCAATAGAATGGGTAGATGTGGGGATTGAGCTGTCGCCGCCCATCATTCTATCCCAGAACCAACAAGACCGAAAACCCCTGTTTCAAACCCATCCTGGTGACTGCCTCCAAAAAGGGGGGGGCGGCCCAGAACCGGAACCAGGGGAACCCAAAACCACATCCATAGACTGGGTAGATGTGGGAATTGAGCAGTCGCTGCCCATCATCCTATCCCAGAACCAACAATACCAAAAACCCCTGGTTCAAACCCATCCTAGTGTCTGCCTCCAAAAAGGGGGGGGCAGCCCAGAACCGGAACCAGGGGAACCCAAAACCGAATCAATAGACTGGGTAGATGTGGGGATTGAGCTGTCGCTGGCCATCATCCTATCCCAGAACCAACAGCATCAAAAGCCCCGGGTTCAAACCCATTCTGGTTACTGCCTCCAAAAAGGGGGGGGCGGCCCAGGACCGGAACCAGGGGAACTGGAATATCCTCTTTCAAGTTGCCAACTTTTTCTTGAAGATTTCCATGACTCTCCACAGAATTCTGCCCAAATCTCTTCTCTCTCAATGTCCAAAACCAGAAAATTAGCCCACCAGTTGTCCAAAAATGTGCATTTTCTGTGCCCCCTTGAGTAGAAGGAGAGAAGATACTATGCCCCGGTACAAGTACAGGGGCAGGGTACAATTTCGGCACTGGTGGACACTGGATCCCAAGCTACCCTTCTGTCCAAAAGGGCCTTTGATGAACTAAATGCAGGAAGGGGGGAGAATTACCGTACTCCTCTCACCTCTCTTCCGGGACAACTCCAGAACTTTGACGGGAAGGAAATTCCCGTCGAGGGGACTGCAGATTTGGACATCAAAATTGGGCGACACAAGGTGAAACACCCGGTCATAGTAGTGACTCCAGAGGGCACCCCTTGTTTACTAGGGAATGACCTCCTGAGAAGGTTGTCACCCCTAATAGATTGCGTAAACAAGGTCCTCTGGACCCAGACTAGCCGACCAATAAAATTAAAGCAGTGTCAACTATGTTAGTTTAAACGGCACGTGCCACATGGTTGAACAAAAATCTGACCAAGTAGAATTTCACTTCCAGAATAACCAAATTCCAGACGTAACAGTAATAGCAGTAGGAGAACAGATTGGTGGTGGGGGGTCCGCTCTATTTCTGAAAATAAACCTTCCCTCCAGTTTAAGGTGGTATTCCACACTGGAAGGAAATACTCTGAAATTCTTTACCAATCCACAATCAGACATTCCCACTCCGATAGTCCAGAAAGATGTGAAATCAGCTCAGAGCCTGGCTGATATTCAGCAAATTGGAGAGCAGTTGTTCATCCCTGTTCAGTTAAATGATGGGAAGGACTCTGTTCTCGCTCGAGTGTGTGTGAACAACGGTAAGAGCTTCATTAGCGAAGCCATGTTCTGCCAACTCCCAAAAGATCCAGCGATTCCCACATTCAAACTGATAGACAAATGAGAAATGGACCTGGATACACCCAATTCCAAACATCTCCTGCCAAGCAGGCGTATGCTCAAAATCTCCATTGGCAACAAGAGCATAGTCCATAATTGTTGGGTCGTGCGAGACGTCACTGCCGCCTTTTACTTAGGCAGTGACATTCTCAATCGCTTTCCCATTAGTTTGGACCTAATAAACTTCAAAGCTTGGTCCCGATTAGCGGATAATCCCATGGGTTTTGATGATCCAGAAAAAGCATTTAGGTCAGCTCAATTGCTACCTTATGCAGTTGAAATTCAGGTTAAAGAGGAAGTCACCATCCCAGAAAGGACCCGACAATTCTCCCTGGAAGTGAAAGTTAAAAGACGACAAAAATTGAAAAACCCTGATGCTTATATTCATCTAAATGCTTCTCTCCAACAGCAAGGGTTAGGGGTAAACCCAACACCATTAGTCAACATAGAACATGACACCATTCCAATAGAGGTGGATAACAGCGACTTAAAGAGTATTACTCTAGCCGCGGGCACCATTATTGGAATGGCGGTTGATGACCGACATTTCTCCATTGATTTAGGAAATGAACTGTTAGGACCAATCCCCAAGGACTGTTTTGACAGTGATAGTGATGACAATACAACACCAGACAGGATCTCTACCCGGCATGGGGGGAACTTCCTGGTGTACACTTCTTGCACTTATGTAAGGAAGGTGTGACTTGTAACTTCAGAGGGGATGAGGTGATTTTCCAGGTCAATGAGGGCTGCCTTTCCCACCTGAACCGTCCGGTCCAAATCAGCACTCTGACCAGGGACTTCTCCACCCAGCTGCAGGAGGCCGCTAAGATAGCAAAACCAGAAGTCTTTCCAGGCTTCAGGCAGATGGTGGAAGAGAGAGTCAACCTAGCTGATGCCTGTGTGACTCTGGAACAGAAGCAAAAGTTGAAACAAGTTTTCTTGGATTTCCAAGATCTCTTTGCGGTAGACTCATATGACTGTGGTCGCACCGACATCCACACAACAACAATTCCCACGGACCCTGGCATGGCTGCAGTGTTTGTGAAGCAATATCGCTTTCCTCTCGCATCAATGGAGTCCCTTACTGAAATAATTAAGAACCTTGAGTCCCGGGGAATAATCCGTCCAGTACACAGCACCTTCAATAATCCGGTGCTGGGAATATTGGAGCCAAACGGCCAGTGGAGACTCTGCGCCAACCTTAGGGAGCTCAACAAACAGGTCCATACTTCCCGATGGCCTCTTTCCTACATTGACCAAGGGCTGGCCCAGATTCAGGAGTCACAGGTATTCACTGGAATAGACCTGACCAATGGATACTGGACCGTGCCTGTCAGTAGGGAGGACCAATACAAACTGGCTTTTACCTTTGGGGGCCAGCAGTACACATGGACCCGAACTCCCTTCGGATACCTCAACTCCGGCAATGAATTCAACATTTTCCTACATAAGGCCATTCCCGACGTGGGTGCGAGGGGTAACCTGGCTTATGTAGATGATGTCCTCATCAAAAGTTCATCTGTGGAGGAACATATAGTGGAGATCCGTTATGTTCTGACACAGTTGAGGGCTGCCGAAGCAAAACTTTCCTTTCAGAAAGCACAGTGGTGTAGAACCCGTGTTAATTTCTTGGGGCATGAGATTACTCCTCAGGGTCTCTGTCCCCAAGAAAAGAAAGTGGAAGCACTTCAGAAACTGAAGGATCCCACAACTCTGCGGGAACTAAGGAGCCTCCCTGGACTGACTAATTACAGCAGAAAGTTCATTGAGGGCTACGCAGAGATCACTAGACCCCTGATTCATCTTTTGAAGGGGGGGTCAAGTGGGAATGGGGTCCAGAACAATCAGAGGCAGTAAGACAACTCAAAAGAAGCCTCTCACAAGAGCGTTGCCTAGCTTACCCTGTCAGAAACAAGGAGTTCTTCCTGGAGACAGGGTTCTCTAATACGTGCTTGACGGCAGTATTATACCAAAAGCATGACAAAGTCAATGAAGTAATCGCCTATGCGAGCAAAACTTTATCCTCTGTGGAGGAAAAATTCAACGATTGTGAGAAGGCACTCCTGGCAACGGTGTGGGCATTGAAGAATTACCGCCCGTTCATCCAGGGGGAACACATCATAGTGGAGACTCCACACCAGCCTCTGCAATACCTCCAAAGTGACAGAATCCGGGCCGGAAATGTGAGTAATTCCCGAATTACTTCCTGGATCCTGTCAATGCAAGGCTTTCCTGTGGAGGTCAGATATGGCCAAAACAAGAAGAGACCCCTCGCGCAAGGTCTGGCTGACTTGCATGATTGTGCCAGAGAAAACTGTCTCGAGGACGAAAGTCTAAAAATCAAGGACAACATGGAGGCATACCTTAATTCCCCACAGAAAGTCTTTGAAGAGGACAAGTGTGAGGGAATGCCCACTGTCTATGTGGATGGATGCTCTTACCATGTTGACAACAACGGGGAAAAAGAACTGGTGGCCGGCGTAGGGAATGCATGGGTGAAGGAGTACCCAGAACCCTCCGCTGGGTACAAAATTGGTCCCCGAAGTAGTCAGGTGGCAGAATTGATGGCTGTGTATCAAGCCATCCTCACTGCTGTCCAACATCAACTCCACGAACTGGTCATAATCACAGATTCAGATTATGTACGGAACGGGTTCGTGGAGCACCTGGTTAATTGGAAAACCAGAGGCAGGTTATGTGCTAATAACAAACCCCTGAAACATGGGAAGCTAATCCAAAATATTGATGATCTGGTCACATCGAATGGGATGACCATCTACTGGAAAAAGATCAAGGGTCATTCCAAAGTAGAGGGACCAGACAAAACTGGAAATTACTTAGCTGATCAGCTGGCCAAAACCGGGGCCATCCAAGGGGATCTAATAGAGAATGAGTCCCTGTTGGGGGAACTCCAGGTCACTGCTGTCACTAGGTCCCAGACAAATGCTCACAATGATCTTTCAACTGCACAATGGAGTAAGGAGACCCCAGATGCTGATTTGATTACGGCTCAAAAGGGGGATCCAATAATTGTTAAGTTTTACCAACACATTGAGGACCCTGAGAACTTTCCCCTGACGGATACTGACTACATTGGGAAAGAGGACCTTAGAGTGTTGATGAAATGTCCAAAAATGTTCCGAATCCAAGACGGTTTGTTGGTAAGGAAATCGCAAGCTGGCCATGATCAGTGGGTTGTCCCTACCTCATTCTGAAGCCTGATGTTAAGTCACGCCCATGATGCGGCCACCGCCGGTCATAGGGGGTTTCATACAACACTTGAGATCTTAAGAGAGGTTGCATACTGGCCACACATGGGGCAGGACCTCGACCAATACTTGAAGGGGTATCTTGTGTGTGCACAATATCAGCCAACATCCCTCACACACCGGGCGCCTCTCCAAAAGAGGGGGATGACACTGCCATGGTCAGATTTGCAAATCGACTTCATAGGCCCCGTGATTCGCTCGTCTAGGGGGAATAAGTACATGTTGACGGTCACATGCTTATTTACCAAATGGGTGGAATGTCTCCCCGCCCCAAACTGCAAGGCAGAAACAGCAGCTGCCCTGATCATTAACCACATCTTTTCCCGTTTTGGTCTACCTCAAAGGATTGAGTCAGACAGAGGTAGCCACTTCACCAGTGAAGTGATGACAAAGATGTAGGAGATATTGGGGGTCAAAAGGAAGCTACACATTGCTTACCGACCAGCTTCTTCTGGGACAGTAGAACGCTATAAACGAACCATTGTGAGCATCTTAAAAAAGTTTATGGCAGATTCTGGGCCAAGTTGGGATATCCGATTACCTCTGGTCCTAATGGCCATCAGATCTACCCCTTCATCTGCAAACAAAATGTCACCATTTGAGTTGATGACTGGACGCAAGATAGTACTTCCCCAGCATTTGCTCTACAGGCCCCAAGAGCAGACATTGATCAATGCCTCCACAGCTCATGAGTATGTGGAGAATTTGAGGAAACACCTCCAACATGCTTTTGCCTATGCTCAGCGGAATCTAGAAAGATCAGCTGATAGCATGAAAACTCACTATGATTTGAAAACCACCAGGAAGGAAAATAAGGTGGGGGACCGGGTCTATCTATACAATTTCCAAAGGAACCAGGCCAAACAGCGAAAATGTTTGCCTACGTGGATGGGACCCTTTGAAATTATAGACAAGATCTCCCCAGTTACATACAAGATCCGCATTCCCAAAGGTAGTTTGGCGGAAGGGGAAGACAAGTGGGTCCATATAAATCAGTTAAAGTGTTGCCAGCCCAGGCACACCCTGCAGCAATTGGAGGAGTCCTCTGCAATACCAGAGGGGGCCGCTCCAGAGTAATTCAGTTCCAACCCTAAAATATTCCACATATCAAAAATGTAGTAACATAATGTAAATGTTTCCTAATTATATCCTGTTTGGAAAATAAGACTGCAAAATGTATCCTGATGTATAAAATGTATCTGTTCGCCACACCAGTAATAGTGGTGGAAAAATGTCTAGGAATGTGTATTGCCGCTTTGCTTTGTCATCCTAGGAGAAAGAAAACCCGGAGACTGACCACGGAAGACGACCTGGAGACCGGGAGCAAAGATCTGAGGGGCCCGGGGGACCGCCCAATACTCCCATCAGGACCGGCGAGGAGAACCGATCGATAAACCCTGATGGAGGAAAAGATGCTGAACTTTGTCATCTGGGGAATCGGAAGAAGATGATGCGGACATCCCAGCGCGTGGATCAAAACATCCTTTGCACCCGACTCCCCCTCGACTCGAAATCAAAGCGCAGTCAGGCGGGGGGCTTATTGGGTGTCCTGACCCACGTTTGGACTATTATGCTGCAACATTTGGTGCTGTGGGTTTAGAAAATCCAAGATGGCCCAAAAAGCCCACATTGCGCCAGAATCCAGGAACACCGCGCAGTTTTGGCGCACACCAAAATGTTCCCCTGACCTGCCACCCACCAGTGCAAGCGTGATGGGCCAGGAGTGCCATGGGTGAAATGTGTGCCAAAGGAAAAACATCAGTGCCGGTTGGCTCAAAAAGCGCTTTGAAATCACCTTTGTTTCTCTGAATGCAAGCTCAAAATGCCTATTTTAAACATTGCAAGATATTCAAAAATCTCACTGAACACCAGCAGACATTTGGCAGAATGTAGTCTTGTGTGCGTACAAAATCTGGAAAGATGAAGAGCCCAAAACAATGTTCATAATGAAACTGGCTGAGCTGTGGATGTCAGCAGCTTAAGTTAAATTGGACTGAAAGCCACTAAAATCTAAATGTTTAAAATAAATGAGTGACCTACTGTTGAGTGTCACCTAGTTTGCAACTGTTAAATGTCATAGTTTTGAACTTAGAATCAGAATTCTAGCTGCATGTGTAAAAATTGTACGTTTGATTTGAATGAAGAAAAACTGGGAACAAAAGTGACATTTGGCTGAAGCCTGGCTTGAAGAGAGTGAATTCTGCCCGGCAACTACCCCCGACAGGAGTTGAAACTTGCTCAGCCACTCTTCCCAGGCCTGGCTGCATTCCCCCACCAAAAGGAGATGACACCTCCCTGATTGGAGGAAGTGGACAAACCAGAAATTCCACCATGTGCTTTGGGAAACCACACCCCTCTGGGCCAGAGCATAATTTTAAAAAGATGGATAATTCATAGTACGGACTTGTCAAAATTATATAATTAATATCATTATTCTTGTGATTTTTCTGTGCACATTTTAAGAGATGTTAGGACTCTGTACCATGTTCTGAGGCAAAACCCCATGAATTATGGAGATTGCAGACACGGGGTTCACGGTAGAAAAATGAAAATTTACTGGAATATGTGTAGAGAGATGGTGTACATCTGTGTAATTTTTGGTAAAAATCCAATATTGGTAAACCAACTAAAAACGAAAATAAGTTGCCATTTTTGAACCCTGGCTCTTAGAAACATCAGAGTTGGAACAGAGACCTACCTGAAGTAATATATGATATGTACATGTAATGTCAACCACTTGTGTATTTGGGAAATATGTTTAGTTATGAAAATGATTTTCTAAGGTAAAAGCAAAGGGGAGTGTTATTTCTTTGGAGCCATAAACATGACACCTGATGACATAGGATGACTTCCCAGATCAGGTCAAAGAGAAATCCTTGACCTATCAAATCGTGAGTGGGTTGGGCATAGAAAGTTAGCATCCACACCCATTTTCAAAAGACATAAAAAGAGCCACTGGAAGCCAGACAGGGACATTCATTTTCCAACCTTCAACTGAATTCCTGCGCAGCACGCTGACGGAGAACTCCAGAAGTCCAAAGATCCAGTCTAACTCCAGAACAAAATCTTCAAAGAGGTGAACTCTTTAGCAGGCCTCAAAATCTTTTGCAAACTATTCAACTGCCGGGCTGTGCGGTTTGCTGCTTGATAAGAGTCCTGTGTATCTAGAACCCTGTGCCAGACCCAGAAAGCAGTGCTATATCCAGAATCCATTTGATCCAGACCAGCAGAACCAGAGATCCGTGCAGTGCCGAGTGCCAGACCAGACCGCTGTATCCAGAACCGCAGACCAGACCCAGACCGCTCTGAGCAGAACCGGTGCCTGATTGACCCGCCGAGCAGAGAGAACCGCAGCTAAACCTATTGACCAGATCCGTGACAAGGCCTTTCCATTTAAATTTATAGTGTGAGTATCTCGCCAGAACTGTGCAGAACCAATCTCTTAGTTTAAAATAATCTAATTCAAACTATTTTAACCTATTGAGAACTGCATCATAGGAATCTTGTGTTCATTCTGTCATTTCAAAACTGCAAAACTGTCATCTGTCATTCTGAGCTTGACTTTTATTTTGAGAATCTACCTTCACAAAATCGTCCGTATCTCTTGTGCCGTTAGTGATAGGAGCAAGATTTCACTTTAGTTTTAAAGCTGAGATTCTAAGCTTTCCAACTCTAAACCGACTTGCTACTCCTTATAGTTCCTCCGTAATTGCGCTCGACGCATGTGACTAAATTGCCGCGATTTGACATTTTGCTTCATTTCAGCCACGTGTAAAAATATTTGTCTTTTGCTTCCATTACGGAATTCCGTTTTCAACCTGATAACCATCCCTGAATCATTGATAGGGCTGGCCTGAACTGATTTAAAGTATCTCTCACTCACCCTGAACCTCTAGAGGGAATTAAAAGCATTTTTAACATATTTTTCACTTCATTGCCACCACATTAAAGTATTTTGGGCCTGTGTTTAAAAATCATCCCTGGTTCTCTCAGCTTGCTGGGGGGGAATTCGAACTTTGTATTGCATTTTTGTTGGTATTCTTGAAGACTGTGTGCTCTCCTTCCATTTCCCTATATTGCATAAATGGGGGGAGTGAATTGTCAAAAGAAAAAGTGATCACATTATCTCTTGTTGAAATCATATCAAATTATTTCTGTGTTGCATTCTGTCACACCTTGCATTTCCTTGAACCATATAAAGCATTCTCTGCTACCTTAGTCCTCTGTTCTTATTCATAAATAACCAAGAATTGTGCTACTGTAGGATTACCTATTGCTGATTACTGCTCATATTCACAAAGTGTGCTATCAATTATCAATTTATTTATAAAAGTGTGATATATATCTATTGTTTAATTTTTCAAATAAACCTTTTTAATTTGCAAAACAAACCTACTTCTTGGCTCAGTGGGATCAGGGGGATTCTAAGAGAGGGGCGTTATACAAGGGTTCATCATCGAGATTATAACTTGTCATAAAAATAGATAAATAAGGGTTTCCATCAGCATCCCAGACTAGGCATTGACTTAGCTGTAGTGTTGAATTGAAGCCGTTAACAGTCCATCCCAAAGTCAATCCAGCAATGAAATGCTAGGCAAATCTCCTCTGAACAAGAGTACCAACAGCAACCCCAGACATGTCTTCCGGCCTAGTCGGGCCTCATCTTGTTGGTTGAGACTCTCCCAGGGGCCATCCACCCAAGAACAGGTCAATGGGCCATGTTCGTGCCCATAGAGGGACTTCCAGAACCCCGCCTTGTTTTGAACATATAGAGTACGACCAGAAATAAAAAGGAATTATTATAGAAACAGTTATATTTAAAATCAAGCAACCCAGAAAGGACAGCACTCATCCGAGTAGATGTACACCTACAATTTCACTCCACATGTTAAAAACGTTGAAGTTGGTTCATTTGTAGGCCATACTACCAGCAATCTCATAGCCTCATTTACTGCTGGTAGCACGCCACTTCTCTAGACTTGATGTTAAAAACTACTTTATGACCCTATTTCAATGATGACAATTAAACAGATGTTTTAGTGACTTATTTGCTCTGCCCCTCCTCCCCAAAGACCATATTTCGAAAGCTCTGACTGCCGCAGGAAGGTAGGGGCCTACAGAAAGTGCGCTCAACGCTGCTCAAACTTCCCACTGCGGCTCAACGGTTCCATACCACCGCCCATATTGGTGAGTACATGTAGTGATGCAATACAGGGGTTAATAGTGTAGAGAACAAGAGGGACATGGAAGAGTAACAGGGAAGGTAATCTTTTCTAATTTTGACACTGAGGTGGAGACCGGGGTCATAGGATGTCCAGGAGTTTAAATGTGCACTTCTGGCGCTGAGATAAGGGGATAAGATGTGCAGAAGTTAGCGCTGCACAAATAATAACATTTTCAACATCCCATTCAAGCGGTGTTTCGAGCAAGCGTAAAAATAAAACAAAAGCCTTGCCAATGCCAACACTTTGGGCTTGTGTGTAGGCATGTGAAAGGTACTTGCTGGGCACTGCTGTAGTGGAATTAAACGCCCATCGAGGGTAGCAAGTGAAAAATGTTGCAAGTACCTGGGCATCTGATAGCAGTGCCTGGAAAATGCCTAATACTTATACACAAGACAAAACGGTTGGCTTTGCCAATGCATGTTTCTAACAGGCGTTTAGTTGAAGACACGCATTGTGCTTATAAATACAGCTATTGAAGGCAGACCTGGTTAAGATATTTTTTATTACACAGAGTAGAGGGTTTAGTGCTCCAATACGTAATTTACTCTCAGAAGACTGCTTTGAAAAACGACTGTCAGTTTGAGTGCAACATTTGTTGGTAAGGCTTGATTAAAGCGAGCACAAAGAGTTCCCATGATGAGGTATTTTGGGCCGGGCGGGACAGGACCTGGGTGGAAATGGCATACGGATTAGCATGGCCATAAGCATTCAATAGGTGGGCAAATACCAAACAACATCTACAAGGTCGGTCTCCCTCCTCACATGTCATGTCTCTCTAACTTTACTCTTATGCAATAGTGTTGGCTTACCACCAAGCAGCCCAAACGGGTAAACCGGGTGGGGATTGTCATTACTTGTTTCCCTGCATGCTCAGAGTTCGTGTTTCTGTCTCCAGAGATAAGACAATACCTGCACTTCTTTTTCACTATTTCAAGCAAAGCCTAATATTATTTTTCAGCCTTGCTCTACCTGTCAATCAACGGGTATCCAGGCACCTGCAAATGTGACCGGGGAGCTGTATTGAATGGGGAAAGGAGAGAGTACTTAGGTCAGTGACATCATGGCCACAATGCATGGAAGAATGGAGGCTGGATTTCAGGTGAGATGCGGTGAGTTGTCCAATGATTTCCCTATGAGCGTGAAGGCGCAAGTAAACAAAGCGGAAATGAATCGTTATGGCCTCAGGAAGCATCGACGACGTTCTCCCACGTTCTCCCACGCCCACAGTTATCACTGGGGCCTCTCTCTGATAGCTCAGTGGGTTCGCTGCCTGCTGCTGTGATCTGCGTGCAAGTGGATCCAGGCATGCGCTGAAGAGTTTACCCATCTGAGATGTATAAGGAAAATAGCGCACATCGGACATTCAGGGATTTATGGTAAAACTACTATCTGTTAATGTGCTAGATAAATAACAGGGAAGTCAAGGAACGGCGTGTGACTTTAAAAAAAGAAGACAAAGGTTATAAATATTCTATATTCACAAAGTACAAACCAAATTTGTCAATACACTGACTTTTTTCAAGTTAAATCTGGGCACATTGTAATAAGGACTTGTTCCCAATCCTACCCATTGGCTCATGGCTTCAATGCAAAAATCTTTTGCAATATATTAAGAGAACGCACGGGTTGGACATGTGTCTTCTGAAAACTGAGTGTCTACATGGAGTCACTGGTTATTTGCTGAACCAGGGGCAGTACTGCTGGCCAAAACTCACAACGGAGTAGAAAATCATCCTCTAGCGGCACCTAGCGGCAGATACATGCGAGTACAATGTGCACGTGCATTTAGTGTTTGTTACCACATAAATAGAAGTACATGGAAAACGTTCAGTGATGTGACAATCCATTCACCGCCCCAGTGTGCTAGTTTCAAGGTCATCTGTATGGCTGCCAACAGAAGCTGTAAATAGTTACACTGCTTGGCGCCAAAACCCTGCCAGGCAAGCTTGTCAAGCTCGGCACATTAAACGTGGTTGGGCCTTTTTAATTTACTTGCCTGGTAGCGCCGCCAAAGGTCACTGTTTATTCATAAGCGTCACCCTTTCACCTTTACAAATGGGGGGAGGAAATGGGAAGGGAATTGCGCTTTGATCTCATGTTTGGATTCCAAATAAAAGGAGGAAAGGGGGGCCTCTCGTGGCCAATGCCCAATGGTTGTGCACGCGGGTCATTGCCCTTGACACTGAGGCACCCATGCCCCCCATCGCCGCATGCCACCGATCTCCTGATGCCCACTGCTCAGAGCCCTGGCATTTTATGCTTCCTAGTTCCAGATACCCTCCAGCCAAACATGCCTCCCTGCCCTCCATGCCCTTAATGCCCACTGCCTGCCAGTCTCACACTCTCCTTCCACGGAATGGGGATTAAACTGCCCTTGCCGGAACCTGTAATCTGCTGGTAATTCCAACAGACAAGGTGCCAATAACAGTTTTTTTTAGCGCCCAAGTTTTTGTGCCTGTCTGATCCTGGTGCCCTCCATCACCAATGGACCTGCCCACATATTCCATGCTACCTCCATGGAACCCCAGTCCTTCGTGTCATAGCACAGCGACGGAGCTGGCAGAATTCTAACATTTACATACAGGCTCTCTGGAGATCCACATATCTGTGTACCAAACCCCATGCTATAAAACCTGCTTGGTTAGGAGCGGATCATGTTTTCACTTCAGCCGCACAACAGTAATCTACATGCAAACTATCTGGTCAATATGAGAATTTTAAAGCCCACTAATATTGCTAATAATGCAGGAAAATCACTGCCCTCTTTCCTCACCTAAAACCAATACTTCATTAACACTCTTGTTTATTAAACATATGCCCAAAAATACAGTGGCATAGGGTGAATGTTTTAATTGGAGGGGTGTAATCATTTCCCATGAATATGTGGCAACGATCAATTAATTTGAGGTGGCCTAGAACAAACCTGTTACCCGGGGCTCAACGGGTTAACGCTCATGAGCCCCCTCCGTTGGAAAGGCGGAGTTTGATTGGGCAAGGGAGTTATGGGGCACGTGGTTGCATACGCGAGCCGAGCGCTGTCGACGCCTGAGCTGGCCTACTCCCAGGCCAAGAAGGAGAGCTTGGCAGCAGTCTGGGCGTGTGAGCATTTCCACAACTTCATCATCGGCAAAAGGTTCACGCTGATCACCGATCACCAGGCACTTCTATCACTGTTTGGGAACCCGCACACCAAGATGCCGCCGAGGATTGAGAGGTGGGGCATCCGCCTCCAGGAATACGATTATGACATTGTACACCGCCCGGGGGGCGACCTCAACCCCGCGGACTACCTCTCACGACACCCCGTAGGGGCCCCTCTCGCACGGAAGGGTGACGTCGCGTATGTGCAATATGTGGCTGCCCAATCGCTGCCTCCGGCGTTGTCCCTTGAAAGGGTAGCCGCCGCATCAGCAGCCGATCCGACGACAGCCCTGGCGATCAGCCTCACGACGGCCAGCAAATGGAAAGATCACCACAGAGCCATCCTAGCGCACCCTGGGGTGAACAAACAAGAAATCGAGCGGCTAGCCCGAGTACATGGTGAACTTGCGGTGAAGGACAACAATATTCTGCTCAGAGGGTGCAGGATCGTCATCCCCGCCACACTCAGGAGCGAGGTGGTCAGCATAGCGCACGAAGGCCACAGAGGAGCCGAGAACACAAAGAAGCAGCTCAGGTGCCACATGTGGTTCCCTCTCCTGGATGCAGCCGTTGATGAGTGGGTAAGGAACTGCCACGCCTGTCAGTGCACAGCCCCTACCGAACGTCCGCCCCCACTCCAGTATACTCAAATACCTGATCACCCATGGGAACGAGTAGCCATGGATTTCTACGGGCCGACCGAAGCGGGTGACTACATCTTACTCTTCATAGATGAGCACTCAAGGTTCCCGATAGCCAAGGTGGTCAATTCCACGGCGTTCACTCAAGTGGCGGCGACGATAGAAGAGGTTTTTAGCGAGTGGGGGATCCCCAAATGGGTCAAGTCCGACAACGGACCACCATTCTGTGGACATGAGTTTGGGACACTGGCAGAGCACATGGGGTTCAGGCACATGAAGATCACACCTCGCCACCCCCAGGCAAATGGAATGGCGGAGCGCTTCATGGCGTCGATCAAGAAGACCATACAGAGGGCACGGCTTGACGCAGTCGATACACACCAAGCGCTATGCCGTTTGTTAAGAGACTATAGGAACACTCCTCATGAGGTCACGAATAAGACGCCCGCCGAGCTCATGTTCCTATATGAGGTGCGAACCCGCATCCCGAGAAGTACGGCGCAGGCAGAGCCGGCCGACCATGATCTGCTCCAGAGAGACGCGGTGGTAAAAGAAAATGCGAGGCTCCGTACCGATGCACGGAGAGGAGCGGTGCCGCCGGAGTTCCAGGTAGGAGATGAAGTCCTGGTACAACAGCCGACGACTAGAAAGACAGACCCGCGGTTTGCTCCAAGCCCCATGAGGATAGTTGCAGTGAAAGGGACGATGGTAACGGCTGAAGACCAGAATAGGGCTGTCACCAGAAACTGTCAGCAGTTCAGGCAATACGCAAGAAGAGAAAACACAGAAGGACCTCAGCGGGCACTCTCACCAGAACCAAGGATGCAGAGGGATGATGAATGGTTTCCCCCGGAAGGAGATCCCGGGGATATGAGCCGGAGTGGAGCGACTGAAGAGGAGCCAGATCCTGGGACTCGAGGTGAGAAGGCGAGACGACTCATAAGGAAGCCGATGAGACTTGTTGAAGAGTGTTGAGTTATTGTTTGGACACAGAGTGTCAAGTTGATGTTTGGACATATTGTCCGGGGTAGTGTTACCCGGGGCTCAACGGGTTAACGCTCATGAGCCCCCTCCGTTGGAAAGGCGGAGTTTGATTGGGCAAGGGAGTTATGGGGCACGTGCGCAAGAAGAGGCACTCCTTGCTTGGTTGTAAGAGAATAAAGAAGTTCCTCCTATCTCTCCGTGTGTGCGTCCTTCATTAGGCCTAGATCCCTAGGCAACAAAACCAAGACGGGTTTGGGGGCAACGGGGTTCTGCCCCTGAGAATAAAAAAATAAATTATGGGTTAAAATGGTGGATATTATTGCACATTTTACAATCGGTTTTATCTACAGGATTGAAAAAAAATCCATTATAGACCAAGTCCCCAACATCAATCGGGAATTTTCCAATACATTTTCATGATGTTTTTACCCATGATATGTGCCAGTATTCTGTGAGTGCATAAAAAGAGAGTCCATGCTGGCTGTATCCATTTATGTCTAATCTGGATCCACCACTATATGTCAGTATTCCCCACATAACGGTGCACTCGTTTTTGCTTTGCTCATAATGCCAGTAATAATACAAAACAAAATATATCCATGCTTGCTCTGCCAACATATTCCAGTATCCTCACGTAAGAACACACTCCGGTTGGATTTGACCATAATGAAAATGTCATGTCACTGTAAGAAACCATGTACATATTGGCTGCACAAATGTAGGCCAGTATGTCTACATAATAACATTCATCAAGTTGGCTTTGTTTTGCCCATAATTCCAGTGCATTTCTATACCACTGCAAGAAAACATGTCCATGCTGGCTGCTGTTGCACCAATGTCCCCCACCCCATTTAGAAGTTCTCTTCCCATGCAAGACACACATGCACATACATTATTCACACATTCATACAATGTACATCTTATCACATTCACACACACACACACGTACAACATATGGGGCCTCATCATGAGTTGGTCCTTAGCCCTTAACTGCTGCGATAACGCTATTACCGCTGCATTTAAGGGATGGCCCAATCATGATTCGGGCGGCCCTTACTGCCCGTTTTCGTATGTTTTCGGTGCTATTACCACCACCGCAAATACTGCTGGTGGTAATAGCTCCCCCAGCCCCATTGAGTTTAATGAACCCAATGGGAAATGGGAACTTACCATTGTACCGCTACCAGTGCTAATAGTGCCGGACCTAGTAGCGGTAACACTAATTGTGCTGGCGGTATCCCAATGATATTACCGCTGGGATACCACCTGATTCCTGATGAGGCCCACAGTCTCTTATTCACACGTGCACTGAAATAACATACTCACTGCTACCTAATTCACATGCTCACCCATGAACAACAGCATACACACTGACAGCACTCTCATACACAGGTGTAGTTGCACAAACATAAACCATTGCATGCACACATACATAAATACGTGCATACATATGTATGTAGAAATGTTTTTTTTTTCCCTAACCTGCAACCCTGGACCCTTGGCACTGCCACATTGGCCCCAGTACTCCACGCAGACAGGTATCAGGGAGAGCTTCCTGACATGCGCAACAGAGCTAGTGTGCCACCATTTCAATGGCCCGTGCACTCTAAATGTGCAGGTGGGCACAGGAGCACCTCCTACACGTATGTGGCCCTGTAATACCCCATCCTGCATCCCTAATGTGTGGTGCAAGGATGGAGAAGCAAAATGACCCTGGCCGTGCATGGCCCATTGATAATGCATGACTGGGGTACTGTCAAAGGGAAGCCATGTTTCCCAGTACAGGTAAAGCCATCCCGAAAGCATGTCAGCGGCTGCTTGCTGTAACTGCAGAAGAGCTTGGAATTTAAAGGGTGCATACTTGACTCTTCCATTTCTATTTCTATTTGATATTTGTGCCACACGTAGACTGAACTACGACAATATGCACATTTCTTGCTGCTAGCCGAATAAGTATAGCAAAACAAGCTTGTCTTCTTTGATTTGCGAAACATCAGCTAATCTTCAATCTTCCTAAAATTCAGGGGTAGGTTCTTCCATAAGCATGAAAAACTACAATCATCCCTGGTCTTCAATTTGGATCTTGGGATTTGATGATGCAAGAGCTTTTCTGAGCGTAGTCAGCCTGGCTTATATAGGCTGATCTTATTTTGCAAATATCATGGGCCATCCCAAAACCAGGCAGGGACTCATAAACGTAATTCTGTATTTTACTAGAAGCCAGAGTAGAGAACGCCGGTCATCAGACACCAATGCCAATCTCGAAAGCCACAGGCCAGGCGGACAGTCGCATTCTGTACTCTTTAAAGGCGTGAGTGTTGATACGCTGTGATTCCCATGTATAGAGCATTGCAATAGTCCAACCTGGAGTTGATTAATGTTGGCAGCTGGTTATACAGCTCAGAAAGATATGATAGTTTAAATCTAGGTTAGATTGCCAGTGGACTCCTAGGTTCTTTATTTTTTCTTTTTTTAAAAAGAGGACCCCAAGGAAGGCCAGTGCGCAATACCCTTGTTCCGCCTTAAGAAGATTTCCATTATTTATTTTATTACTTATAACATGCCACATGCCCCCGGCCTCGGGACGCGCATGAAACAACCCAAAACGAATGCAAAAGCAGTCACGTGAGAAGGGGAGCAGACAGCGGCACTAGTACTTAACCAGGACTAAGGTTAAAAAGATGAGTCTTGATGGCTTTCTTAAAAGCAAACCGAGAGGGATACCTTCGCATTGGCAGGGGGGGGCATTCCCTTTCCTGGGAGCTTGCACATCAAAGCTTGCCCCACCAATTCTGGGCAACCTGAATTGAGGTTGCCAGAGTTTGTGGCAGTCGCTCAAGCGTAGGGATCTGGTGGAATGGGCCGTCGTAAGGT
Source organism: Ambystoma mexicanum (assembly GCF_040938575.1). NCBI lineage: Eukaryota > Metazoa > Chordata > Amphibia > Caudata > Ambystomatidae > Ambystoma > Ambystoma mexicanum. Next base: position 839,401,707 of record NC_090923.1, read on the forward strand.
TACTTCTCAAGTAGGGCAGGGCAGTGGCCAACTGACATGTGTACGTCATTGTGAGTACCTTATGGCTGATCATGTGCTCATATGGGAGCCATTGAGGCTTTAGAACCTAGCAGAAGGATCTCAGATGTATCTGTGAAGCATCCACCTCTCTACCTCTTCTGGGAAAGTAGCAATAGTTTCTAGACCTGCCTTGGGGCTCTGGATTTTAAACTAGAGCTGGGTATCATCGGAATATGATTCACACATCAGACAATACTTAATAAAAATCTACAGTAATGGGCCATTACACATTAAAAAGGAGAGGTGACAATGGAGAGCCCTGAGGTAGACCAGCGGAGACAGGTAGGAAGGGCCTTGCCTAATCCCATCACTGATGCTGTGTCAGTGCCCTGTCTCCTATTACAGAGGATCTGAATTGAATTGAATTGAATTGAATTAATATTTTATTTATATCGCGCTCATACACAGGTGTTTCTGAGAGTGACAAGGCAAGTGAGGGGGGCAGGGGAGAACCAAAAAAAATAAAAATAAAAACAACAATCTTACTAGGCCCAGTGACATTGAGAACACATAAGTGCATGGGAGAGAGGGAGGGGAAAAGTGCATGGAAGGGGGGAGAAGTGGAAAGTGCGGAACAAAGGAGAAACTTAATAAATAAAATAAATACGAGGCAACAGTGGTAGTGCAGCCAGCAAGTGGCAAGTGGTAGGTTTAAGGCAGCAGACAGGGTAAGTCTGATAAGTTCAGGAAGAACAAAGGGGGGAATTTATGGGTACAGATACAGACTCCAGTGCAAAGGGTGGCCCTGGAGGCAGTGCAGGAGGGTGGCAGGGTGAGCAGGTACCTGGGCCCGGAGGACAGAGGGTGGCCAGGTGCACAGTGCCAAGAGAGAACAGATCAGCAGGGGAGAGGGGGAGCAAAGGCAGAAGCAAAGAGGATGGTCTTGAGGTGCTTCCAGAACCAGAGATGGTTCTTCTCGAGTTTTAGAGTGGCAGGGAGGCTGTTCCAGAGGGAGGCCCCAGCCACAGACAGAGATCTACCCCAAGCTCGTTTCTTTGAAAAACAGCTGACCCTGAGGGAGCTTGAGGTAGAGGAGCGAAGGGCTCAAGAGGGGAGGTATTTGCGGAGGGAGACCTTGAAAATATCTTAAAGCAACTTTTTCTGAATCCAAGCATTTTTATTTTATGTCATTTTGCAATACTGTACACATTATGAATGCCTGACTATAAATAGCACAATGCAACACACAAAATGGTTGATTGCTTCATACCTGACATTGGACAACTTGCGGGCTCCATAAACTGTGCTGTGTGTCTTACTAAGTTCAAGACTTAGGGAGTCCTTACGAGTTTGGAGGTAGCCATGCCGCTATTTGCGGCATGGCTGCCTCCAAACTTGGGTCCGGGTTCCCTGAATGGGGACTTACCGGGTCATTCCAACCTTGGAGGACCTGGTAAGTCGCCATTCAGGGAACCCATCCCCATTCCCATTCGTGCCCCCATAGGGCTCAATGGGAATGGGGAGGGAGCTAACAACGGGCCCGTTGTTAGCTCCCTGGTCCTTTAGCGGCTCCCGCTAAGGCCAGCTGGTTTTACCAGCCGGCCTTAGCGGCTCCCCCTAAGGGACCTCGTAATGTGGCAGTAAGGGGTTAACGGGACCGGCATCCTTACCAGCGCTGTTAAGCCCTTACCGCCGACCTCCTAATGAGGCCCTTAGACACCCCCCAGAAGAACCTTTATGATAAAGTGATCACATTCTATTAAACCTGTTATAAAGGCATGCATCGTGTTAAGTATAATGTGCGTGGCATTTGCACATGAAACAATCCACATTAGCACTTAAGAAGAGCTAAGAATTTGACAGGAAAGGGGCACTTGTATGCTGTTGACAGGCTCTTCAGCCGTTAATTAAACTGCTGCCGATCAGAGGTTCATTCCTCGAAACAAAGTGTGAATAATAAAGTGTGTTTCTCCTAATTGTGGAGCTTCAGCGAGATGCTCGTCCAAATGGTCAGGTTCTCAACGGGGGAGGAGGGGCCAAATGACATTCCTGCCCCCCTTGCTCAAGAGAAAATGCCCCCCCCATGTTCTTAGCGCCCCTACCTTGCAGCCCTGAAGCCTTGTGTTCCCCCTACACCTGATTAATCTGACACCACAGAAGGCCTCAGTGCCAAGGATGCTGCCCCTCTGCAAAGTGCTGCCTAAACTGAAACGCTGCAGGCCCATCTCTCTCCATTGCCCCCACCAGCCTGAAATGCCTCCTGCCCCGGCATTACGTTCACTCTTGCATACTCTGTAGCCGTGCACGCCCCTCCCCAAACATCATATCCCCACCGACTTCACACCACATCCCCCGGCAATTCATGCAACCTTGATATATGTTAGTGTGGCAGGCACCATCTTTTCTGCCCCCACTATAGATGTGCACAACAAATAAAAAGAATCGTTCCAAGTGGTAATATTTTGAAACGTGGGAACATTTGAAACGCATGTGTGATGTTTTATGGAATGTATGATACACAATATGAACACCCAAATCCATGTGCCCGCCATCTTTTAGAAGTCCACAAAATCAAGGGTCAAGTCCTAAGAATTAAAGTGGGGGGACTCATCCACAAACTCAATCGGATGTGACGGCACCACCAGAAATTAGCATATCAAGGTGAAATATGCACATTCCATTAAATTGGCTTTACATAACCACCCAAATTGCACAGGACGAATGGCATTTACCTTTCATAAAATCAACACACACAAAACTAAGAGGATATTTTCTTCTAATAGTGTATTTGAAACCGTTAAAAGGTGTGCATGTTTTAAACTCCAAGAACCAATACAAATGTTTTCCCTGGGACTTTCAGCATCGAAATGAGACACTTCACCGTTAGTAGTTTGTTATTTTTCATCAGGTTTTATAGTGCATTGGTGAAGGGCCCAGTCTGGAAACCTGACAACTGCTTTTCAATCCCATTGGTCGTCTTTAATTCATAAATCCAAATTTGGACATTCATTGTTTCCCATTTTAGCAGGGTGGACTGAGTCCACCCTCTGAAAAAAGTGGGTGGACTCCGTCCTCCCGTGTGTACCCTCGACTTGAGCCCTGCACAAAAATGACAGTTTATTGCCCTTACTTTCTCGTTTAAATTAGAGACAGAAGTAATCTGTAGATAATTCATTTATTTTTTAAACCAGTAACCTGGGAAATCTCCCTCGTGTACAGCAATAGGAATTTCGGAGATACCTTTGCAAGAGTGCACACAGGCAATGGCGCAGCTCTGTGTGATCGGCCATATATAGAAGGTATTAGTGCATCTGAGGAAAGACTGACCAGCACCCTGCACTGTCACCAGCCTAGCTTACCATGTAGCAGAAGAGATACAGGTGACACTGGCAAGAAACCTAGCAGTGAAGAATTCCTCTCTGTTGCCAGGTGCTCCTCTCGGCTCCTAGCTGTTCCTATCATATCCGCCAACCCTAGCATCATTTGCAAGCGGTTGCCTGTGCATCCTCCGGTGCGCACAACATTGCCAAGTAGTGCCATTGCATGGAAAACGTCGGCCTTCTTCAAACCCCTGACTTCAATGGTAAGAAAGCAGTCAGATGAGTTAATACAACATTTCTGTGCTGCTGTCCATGGTTCTAAAACATTTTTAAATGGAGAACAATGGATGCTCTCATGGAGGCCTTGTTAGTGCTAACTAGAGAATAGATGTTGGCTGAAGCCTAATAAAACTAAGACAGAGAATGTTTTGTGTTGGTATGGTCGAGAAAATATTCGAAAATGTGTTGGGGCTTGGAACCGCCCTGGATTTGTTTGTGGTGGAGCTTAACACCTGGGAAAGTATCATAAAGAAGAACATTACCCCTAAATCCGTCTTCCCTTTCCACGTCCTTGCATTCATGAACGTTGCCTGCCTCCCCCACAGTGATTCCAAATCCTCTTCTTTTTCTTTCCTTTTTTTAAAATTCGGGTATTAATAGGTGCACTTACTGTGATGCTGGAAATGCATCGAAGGGACAGGGCCTCCGTATCCTTGTCCTTTACTGCTTTTTATCGTGTGTTCTGTTGTGTTTTCCACGCAGGAGTTCATGTGGGACTCCTGGCGGTGCAGCTCTCTATTTTGGTTTGGTGTACAGACCCATGGGATATCCTTATGGCACCCATGGGTGGGGGTACAACCCTGTGCCCCTAGTGTATGTTTTTGGGCACCTGTGTGTGGCCCACAGAGCAGGGTATGGGCTGGTGTCAGCTCCATGCTGAATTTGACAGGTGCCCTGAGTATCCTCCATTTTGGGATACCCAGGCCCTGCCATTGGAATCAGTTGTTTCCTGACAGGAAACAAGATGGCCCCTGTGGCCTCTTGATTTCTATTGCCTATTACCTTGTTTTCTCAAAGTCCTGGGAAGCCCTGACTCTGTCCCTTCCCCTTGACCGGCTGTTGGGTGGAAGTTCCACATATAGTGTTGTTGTGAAGTTCAGGCCAAACTGGCTGGAGCCTTCCCAGTGACTGTATGTTGTGGGTACACCCTGTGGGTGTGACCTGGGTGAATGGAGTGTGTGACGAATACGCATTCTGTGTTGTGGGTGTCTAGTATCTGGTGTTTGACACAATGACTGAGACAGCCCTGCCCGAAACTGGTATGAATGCAGTGTGGAGTGTTGAATGGCTGGGTACTTGTGCCAATACACATAACGTGTTGTGAGATTCTAGAGAGAAGTGAATGGCCTGAATGCACTATGCAGCTGATTGGCTGCCTGCCTGCATGAATGCCCTTCTGACCGATTGGTTGCCTGAGTGTGGCCCAGCAGAATTAATGGGAGATCAACTAGTATATCTGGGGGCCTCTCACTGCTAGAATTCGTGTTCAGAAGCTGAAGAGAAACTGGAGTTGAAACTGAAGCTTAACCTTGAAGCCCTGCTGGAAGAGAAGAATTGCTGTTGCTCTCCTTCATCAATCTGAAAGCTGCTGTGTCAAGGACTGACCCAGAGAGGACCTGGTAAAGCACCCTCTTCCCGAGCTATGAGGGACCATCGTGCACCAGCTGATCTTTGCCAAAGCTCCCTGGTAGACAGACCTATGACAGGTTGCAGACCGGAGATGGGGACTGCCGCGGAATCCTAAAGAGAAGCGCCCAGACTGTTGTCCGCCACTGTCGACGACCACCATCACAGACTGGAGCCGCCGTGCTCCCGTTTGCCTAAGAACTTCATTTGATCCAAGGACGCTCTCATCCGCATCGTCGCTGCTGTATCCTGCTGGAGAAGGCCTGACCATCGACACGCCGAGGAGCATCTGCCGGTGGGTTTCCCACCACCCAAAGACCACAGAGACGCCAACGACTCAACGCCCTTGCTGAGCCACAGTTCTTCAAACTCTTTGCAGTCCAGAACTATCGACACCGAGGTGCCCCGCACGCCTCTTCCTTGCAGGACATTTACGCTTCCCCGTCAACGAGCACCGCTAGAAACGAAGCTGCCACTTCACCATCGTAGCTCACCCTGTTCTCCGTCGGACGTTCGACGACCCGTGACTCCTGCCTTAAAGGTAGGGCACTCAAGAAGAGCCGTCGATTCCTCGCTGAGGAACGCTACAACGCCGGGTACTTTGGGGTTGCAGAACTATTGGGAAGTCTATTTTGAACAATATATGGACTGGGCTTGTATCTTTATTCTACAGGTTGCCCAGGTGGGGGGGGGATCTCCACACAGAGCTGTGTTTAACGGTAGCGACTAGTATTCTGCCAATTGTTCAACCGTCTCGCTTTCCTTCCTCTACTGCTGGTTTCCTCTTTATTGGTCTGCGTGACATTTTGACAGTATAGTTGATGCACTTTAATGATATCTGATAATATTTGTGGTACCACTGTAGAACTGTATATATTTACCATTGTTGATTTTCTGAGCACGAAGTGAGTTATTGTGATAGTGTACATAACCTTGAATATTAATTATATAAAGACTGTGTTTTAACTGATACAGTGTGCGGACATTCCTTTGTGGGTGCTTGGGGACTACACTGTACTTAAGAATCAGCCTGCATCACCTCCTGAGAAGCTAGGCCTTGATTGCTCGACTACGTTACCAATAATAGAGAATCTTGGTTGGGGTCCTCTGTGCCTCTCCTCTACCATATAGAGAGCGGAAGTACAGACACCCCCCTCCAGTTTTTACAATTATCCATACGCTTGGGCAGCATTTTGTGGTAATGCTGCTGAGCTTATGGTGCCACCAACAAACGAGCAAGATGTTCTTTCCTTGGTGGAGCAGAGTGAGAGCAGGGTTGGACTTGGCCTTAAAATTGTCTCGGGCACCAATGAAAAGTGGGCAACCGTTGCAAATGGCTATTCATTCCTTCTGTGACACGGTTTGAATATTAACCAAGGGGGAGTTTTTTGATGGCGTGATGCAAATTGTACATTTCAAAGACTATGTATCAAAACTACTAGCTGCAGAGTGAATTTACTAATCTACTGGCAAAAATTGGTCAGAAAATTGGCTCATTTTGACCAAGAAATCGGGGCCACACCAGCATTTCGTGTTTTTGGTTCGGCCATGGGCCTATTGCCCTATAGGCCAGTCCAGGCCTGGGTGGGAGACATGGAAACTATAAGCTATGGTTCCTGTGAGGCAACAGCGGTGGCAGAGGTCAGAAGGAAAGATGCCGAGGGTGGGTATGCAAGGTGTCCCTATGCGCTGAGTTGGATGGTACAGGAGTGGTCTCTGAGGGTACTCCTACCAGGCACCTATGGCGGCTTGGGGGGCAGGGCAGCCGAAACCAGAAGACTGGCAGAACATGAGAGGTCACATGGCCGGAGTGGGGGTGCAGCACAGCTCTTGATCGAGTGAAGGATCCAGCAGCAAGTGCAAATCGAAAGCATGCTCGTGCACGTTAATCTCAGAGTAAGCGCGCATACACGAGTTTGGGGACAGTGAAATGGGTTACTTTGTTCCCATTCCTCGCGTTCCACGCAGTTTGAAGAAGCGCAACAAAGGAGTGAGAGGGTGTCTGGCTCGGTAGCCTCATGGGAAAACATAAGGGCAAGGACAGTCACCTGGAAAGACAGTAGCCATCCTCTGAGTCCAGTGAATTCCTTCTGGCTCATAAACCTGGTATGAGCGTAATAGACCTCGAAACATCTTATAAAGAAACAGAGAAGCCCCCTGTTGGAACGTGCTTCTTTCCCCATGTTAGTGCTGTGAGCATGTGAGCTGCTGGAATGCTTGTGGAATGTTGATGTGTAATTCCTTGTGAGTGTTCTGTGTGTATCAGTTGAGAGTTGAGCTGCCTGAGAGAGAGGGTTCTGGTGCATGTCTCTGTGTCTCCTTAACCTAATGTTCTTACCTGTGACTTGGAACTTGAAGACTTGTGATCAGTACTTAAGTAAATAAGTTACTTCCCCCATCTGTGACTCCAGTGCCTTCTGTGGAGAACCCATCTATTTGAACACCACCTTTCTTCCCCATCCTTTTCCTCTACTAGCAATGAAGCACAGAGGAGCGCAGGGGAAAATATCTGGCAGAGAGGAAGAGGCAGAGGGTTATCCAAGGTGTTTCCCCGGACGGTGTTTGATAAAGAAAAAGTTGCAGGGCCCTCATCTGGCCCCAAGGTGAGGCAATTTATAGATCCGGCTACAAAAGTCGCCTACCGCATCACTAATGTCAGCAAAAAGACTATGAACGATTGAAAGGACCCTGATGGGATGTTACGCGAGGGTTCATGGCCAAATTACATCAGAGGAAAAGTGGTTTACATTCCTGGAGGTGGGTTCAATACCACCGCGCCTCAATGGCATACCCTTGATGGCGCCATATGAAGCCAGAGTGAGAGATTTGGCAGATAAGAAGGTTGATGCAGCACTGAGGAAAAGATATTTGAAGGCGTTTCTTTCATTGAGGGCAAATGCTTATGTCCTGTGCACATCTCAAGGCTTGCTGGATGTTCTTGAGGGTCTCTACAATCAGATGGAGGACAGTGCAGACTGTGCATCGCTGAATGAGAAATGCACCAAACATCCAAGTTATTATTGGGCCTTAATTTTGATGGGGTTTGGGCCACGGTCATCGCCATCGGTACTACAGTAGTGAGACCGTGGCACAAACATGTATGGATTGGTCCACTGAGAAACGTGGCCTTAAGTCTGCCTTTTTGTGGATCAAAACGTTTCGGGGAACTGCTGCAAGAGAAAGTGCAGAGGGAACTGCTGCAAGAGAGAGTGCAGAGTGCACAACAAAGAGAAGCACGCCAGAACACTCCAGAAGAAAAGCAGGCTCGTCCTCGAGGCTCCAGAACATCTCTTCAAGAGAAGAACTGATACAAGTCTCATGCAAGAGGAAGAAGGCAAGTACGGTTGGAAGGCCCAGGATCCCCTGAATATGAGAACTATTATATGAGAGGGGAGCCTGTGAGTGGGGGGTAGGCAGAGTTCATTGGAGGATGTCAGGATTTTGAACATTATTAGGAGGCGGTATCAGATCGAGTTATCTTGTTAAGTTATGTTATGTTAAATGAATTTCTAAAGCGCATGTTCACCCGGAGGTATCTTGGCGCTAAGGTAGGCAGAAGGGTGCATCTTAGACTCCACCAACCATTGGTGTGATTGTCACTCTGGCTGTTTTAAAAAAATGATGTTTAGTGTTCAAAAATATATTAAAACTTGACATTCCCAAAGTGTGCAGAATTAGACTTTTTATAGATAGTAGCCTTAACATTAAAAAAAAAATAGTTTCCCTATTGGTATTTGGGGTTTCATACTTAGATTTTTCATAATAAATCATCATAATGAAACACATTGGGAATGTGTGCTCAAGTGGCGCTCACATTTTCAATACAATTTTAGCAAGAACTCACTATGTTTATGTTTGGATTACAATTTACGCTGAAATCGCAGTAAAAACCTGCTGCAGTTTTGCTGGGACTGTCCTGGGATTGGGACCTCTGTCCCCTGCCCTGAGAGTTTTTTGTTTTAAAAACCCTGTCCTGGTTTTGGGCAAGGGGAGAGTGACAGTCCTGTTTTTTTAATAACAATTATCAACTATATAAACAATATTAGACGTTAAGGATGTTGTCATCTTAAGATGGGTTCGAACACCCACAGCTCCAAGTACAAGCCTTATGCATAAACTGCTTGCACCACAGAGACTGGCGGTGGTAAAAGTACATAGCAAGATATGTAATGTCAAACAGAGGAAAATCACCGTTGTTATTAATATTTTTTTTAGTGTTATAGTTGAGATGCTCAACACTTTGACACTAAATACCTATAACAGTCAAGTTCATTGTTTAGATATAATATTAAAATACATAATTCAATCAGTATCATGCTTGCTATTTACGTGTTTTTTTCAACACTCAAAGCCGCAAAAATGTGTATACATATACTGTGGGTCTGCGGCAAGGGGGAAGGTCTGGCTGGGCTGGGGAGGGGGGGCGGTGGGGGTTTGGGGAGGAGTCCTTCTTTTATGTTGTTGGTTGTCACGGTTTTTGGTCTTGAAAATCTGGTCACCCTTATTTGTGTCCATTTCTTATGTCTTAGCTGCAACTTTCACCTTTTTGGACAGGCTCGTAATGCACACAGCGAGACCCTCTGCACTATTATTTACTAAACGTGCTGCACACATGAGGTTTTAGAGAGATCTTCAGATAGGTTTCTCCTTCTATTTCACACACAATGACAAGCACAATTCCAAGTAAATATTGCTAGTTTGTCATACTTAAAAACATTTTCCCCTCTCACTTCTTCATTTATTTAATAGGTTATTGTCTTAACAGTGTGAAAATTATGTTGGCAAATTAGCTTGGACTACTGAGATTGTAATAAGGTGCCTATTTTGTTTCTGTCGTTTTCTGTTTATTGTTTTTTGGTGTCTGAGAACTATTATGTGAATTATCCTAGTTCATCTGGTCCATTTAATATACTGTTGGTGTGAATAACGTGTTTTTATTATCAATGGAATTCACTAATTAATATTGTAGTGGAGTAGGTGTAATGCCTTTAATGCATGATGGCTCATATACATTTAAGTGTTGGCTTGTTATTGCCAATTACAAGTGTGTCTTACTTTCAAGGACAAAAGAGGGGCTTAAGTTGAACATTTTGCCACTATTTACCTCTTTTGTTATAATGGTAATTTGTGAAAAAGGGCACTGGATGAATTTGTTGGTGTTTATCAGATGTATGCTTAATTGTGTATGTAAATCCTAGCCCATGTTTTTCCTTTTATCTTTGTTCATCTAAGGTGCCACAATGCCATTGAAGCCTCTCATGCAGTAGATTCCTACGCACTCCTACGTCCCATCCCCTTTCCTCCATACTTGTGGGATATTGTGTCCTTTGGGACGGGACTCGAGCACTTTTTGGTAGAATCCAAAAAACATTACCCTTTTTTATATTTATGCAGGGCCAGTGCTTATTGCTTTAGCACTCCTTCCTGAGCCCCTCCCAGTGCATCGTCTTTAGGTCCTTTTCTCTGCGAATCCATATCGGGCGCAATTAGCATCACAGGGGATTTATTTTGCATTGCTTTTGTCCTTCAATTAGCCTTCCTGTCTCAGTTCTTCAGTGGTTTCAATTCCTCCACTTATGCCAGAGCATAGGGCTTTGCATTGTGTGTCTCCTGTGGACATCATTAAATGGCAGTGGAACCTGACACTGTTTGCCTCAAGTGTTTAGGCCCAGATCATAGGTGGGATGCATGCTTCTACTGTGACTCCCTCATGGAAAGGGCACTGAAAAGAAGACAACAGGTTGGAGACGGTCTTCCACAGTGTTCCCCCGGTCCACCTAAGGGAATTCATTGAGGATAAAAGACTATAGCGTCACCAGGGCATGCCCTGAGGTACCCCCACTCGGGGATTAAACTGAACATTGGAGTCCCCTCCGAGGTTTTCCCTTTGGGGCCTAAAGGTACTGGGCACACCTCCGAAGTTCCCCTGAAAGGGGTTAAAAGGTCTACGAGCTAGGCCGAGGATCCCTGTACCGGGGCTAATGAAACCAGATTAAGTTCTGAGGTTCCCCTTGAACGGGCTAAACAGTGTACTGGTCATGCTGACGGAGCAAATGAATGGATGCTCGTTCAAGATCCACATCTACCGGCTCTGCCAAGGATCCCTCACAGAGGGCTGAGGAGCAATCGAAAGCTCAGAAAATAATGGCCAACTCCACCATGGTCTCAGACAAATCTGTGATGCACATTACCACAGAGGCTCCCGAAATGGTGGCTCCTCCGTGGTCCACAATGTCAGCCATTTTGCCCTCCATCTCTGTCAGGGTCGGATGTCAGGCCCAAGTCCGTGACATCTGCATTTTTTGGGAAAGACCCTTTAAGTCTGAGAATTGATTGGTATCTGAGAATGCCACTACTGCGCCAATCTCTCGCCCCCCTACTTCAGCGCCACTGCAATACATTGATCTATGGGTGGGGACCCTCTTGGCAGCCAGTATCAACCAAATCATGGAGGCATAATCCATTTGGTAGACCGGTACCAACCCCACAGCCAAGGCAATCTTCAGGGGATGCAAGGGTAGTATATCTCAGTGGCAACGTGCTTGTCTTAGAAGCAATATGATCCAGATCAGCACAGGTTTGAATCCCGCGTCTGTGCTTAGAAACCTCTTTGGTATGAAGCGCGTTATAAATAACCAATTACAGTTTTTGTTATAGTTATGCATTTTTCAGCCATTTCCAAAACCTGATGCACTCTGACCTGATGAAGACCTATTTCAAGGACCTCTTTCGGGCCAATGGAAGTGCCTCGTCCGCTTCCTCCTCCAAGGCCAATGGAAGTTCCACCTCTGCCATCCTCCAGTAGAGCGACCTCCTGAGACAAAGGAGCCCGAGCCTGCGCCACATGCTCAGCACATTACACTTCTTGCTGAAAGTCCCGCCGCTGACAGGGATGTGTTGGATAAGTATGAGGAAGAAACGGTGCCACCTTTATCAATCAGGGGTTTCAAGATTGGATGATTTATCTTATGTCATATTTAGACATCTGGACACAAGAACCTCCTGCCTCACAGGCAGGGTTATTTTCCGGGGTTCTTACCCTAAAAACACAGAATCGTTGTGGCCTTTTCCTACAAAAGGATATCTTGGCTGAAGCAAGAAAAGTGTGGAAGATAACATTTTGGAGGGGGTTGGGAAGAAAGTCTTTGCAAACGCAGCCCTCCAGCTATGTCAAGCAAGTACTGAGGTAGTCCTTTCTGCAGCCAACCTAAAACTCTGGAAAGAGCTTTCAGAATTCGAACAGTTCATTCCTCATGACAAACTGCAACATGTCAAGGCTGGTCTGTCAGACACTTAGTTTATGGATGAAGACCTTTTGGAAGCCGCGGCCCATCATATGGATACTTTGTCATGCTGTCTTATGATTGGCATCAATGTCAACAGCCAAGCATGGCTCAATACAAACAAGCTCATGACGGAGCTCCATGAGAAGGTTCTGCCAATGACAAGTTCACAAAAAAACAAAGCCAGTACCCTGATGGCAAAATCACTGCCTTTCCTCATAAGAGCTCCAGCAGCAAGATCCACGTACCCCCAGAGGATGGACTTTCATTCCAAATCCTTCATGGGGTTTTGAGGGTTTCATGATTGAAAGACATGTCAGCCAGATCACTCCCCTATCGGCCCGTGCTGCATGCAGCAAAGAACAAGTGGTCAGGGAATTTTCTACCACTCAGCAGCCTCCACCTCCTCTTCAGACAAAAACTCCAAATTATGTTTTATAATGGTCGCAAGTGACTCCGGTAGGGGGTCGCATCTCTCTAAATATGGAGTCTAGGTGGACTATCACAAAGGATCCTTGGGTCCTATCGGTAACCCATTTTGGTTCCCATCTTCCTCACCTGCTAGTTCTCCCTCGCCATCCTCTGCTACAGCAGACAGGATCTCCCTTTCTCCATTCTGAGGTTCAGAAACATTTGGCTTTCTGATGGAAGAGGGTGGGGACTTCTACTCCTGCTGATTTACAGTGCCAAAATCCAACCAGGCTGGCCTGCGCACTATTTTAGACCTGTCAGAGTTCAATCTCCACATTCCCCAGGAAAGTTTCAAGATGATCACACCACCGCAGATCCACTTGTCTCTGGTAATAGAGGATTGGCTAGGCATAGTGGATCTTCAGGATGCGTATCTTCATATACCAATATGGCCTCCTCACTGAAAAAATTACCTTTGTTTTTCAGGAGGGGGCGAGCATTTTCAGTACCAAGCCCTCCCCTTCAGATTGAGCTCAGCACCAAGAGTCTTCACCAAGATGATGGTGTTGATAGTAGGGCCATGCCTATCCCTATTTGGAAAACTGGCTCCTCAGATGTTGTTGCCCCCAGAAAGCAGCTTCACAAATTCAAATGTTACTTCAACTTCTATTCAAACTGGGATTATCAGTAAAACGGAAGAAGTATTCAATGACCGCCTCGTGATACCTGATTTTCTTCGGCGTCCAATGGAACATTGTGATTGCCAAGGTTTTTCTAATGAACAACAACATTTAAGAGTTAGTCCATACATGTGCCCTTTTCATGATTCCCACACACAAGTCGGCATGGTGGTTTTAGATGCTTTAGGGCTTATTGGCATCCTGCGCCTTAGCCCTTCCTTTAGCGAGCTTGAAAATGAGATGTACTCAGATGGCCCTCAGACAGAACTGGTCTTAGGCAGATGACCCAAATTCCCAGTTAGTTTGTGTGTCTCTAGGGATGATTACCAACCTCGAATGGTGGTCGAACTACTCCAACCTCTCTCATGGCAGACCCTTTTTGGAACCGTCTCCTCCAGTGTCATTGACAGCTTATTCTTCCCTACTCGGCTGGGTGGCTATGCTGAATCATCTGGAGGTGTTCAATCTGTTGTCTCCCTCAGACAGGTTGCCCCACATCAACGCCCTCGAACTACTAGGCATTTTTCTGGTGCTGAAGGTATTCCTGTCCAGTGCAGGGAACGTATTTCTGGACAGACAATGCACTCCTGATGTTTTACATAAACAAGCAAGTGGAGGACATATCCCTTCAGATATGGTAATGGGCTATGCAGCAGGGAATATGGCTGCAAACAGTGCACATTCCTGGCCAGGAAAATGCAGCAGCTGATTGCCCCAGCTGCCTGTCATTGGCAAATCATGAATGGGAATTAAATGATCAAGTTCTCTCCCATTTCTTCTCAGAGTGGGAGACCCTGAGTATAGACCTGTTTGCGACTCGCAGCGACAGGAAACATTTGCTGTATCTTCCAGGGAGGGCTGTGAGATGCCCTAGCGATTTCTGGGCACACAATGTTGACGTTCACTTTCCCTCCCCTCCCTTTGATTCATTGTGCATGACTGAAGCTTCAGGAGGCTCAGGACTGCACAGTGGTGTATATAGCTTCCGAGGGGCAAGCCAGGTTCTGGTCTTCAGAACTAAAAATGCTCTCTGTCTCTGTGTCAATCCAGTCACTGGAGGTTCCCAATCTCCTGCACCAGAACGATCAAGTCTGGCATTCCTCCCCACAATCTCTCAGTTTAGAGGCCTGTTCCTAAGATCAGGTCGCTAACGCAATTTAATCTATCAGAAGATAATATGCGCATTATCCAAGCAGCATGCAAACCAGTAGAAACTTCTGCATCCCACAAGAGGAAATGGGTATGATTCTGTCACTGTTGCCTAAACATACAGATTGATCCTTGTCAAGCATCAGTGGATGGCAGACTCTCCTTTATCTTGGAACTTGCATCCACTGGCATTCATATGCACTCTTGGTGTGCATACCTGTTGGCTATCAGGTCATACCTCAATACTGATTCTTCCTCATTAATGCTCACAAACCCAGTGATTAAATGACATTTTGCAAGTCTACTACATCTTTTTCCCCCTGTAATGCTGCCTGAGGCGAAATGGGACCTCAATGTGGTGCTCAACAGGCTGTATCATAAGCTGTTCAAACCCATCGCAACAGTGGATCTCAAATTCCTCATCTGGAAGGTGGCCTTCTTAGTCACCATCACTTCAGCAAGACGGATTGCTGAGCTGCAGGCCCTGTGCATTGAAGTACCCTTTATGTCCATCCATAGGGATAAAGTGGTACTGCGCCCACACCCGTCTTTCTTCCCTAAAATAATTTCAACGTTTCATATTAACCAATCAATCATCTTGCCAGTTTTTACTCCGTACCCCTTGTCAAACGGAGAACGGGTCCTACACAACCTTGATGACAGGAGAGTTCTCAAGTTCTATCTTGATAGGACAAAGGACTTTAGAACCTCTTTTCACCTTTTCATGGCATTTGGGAATGCTTAAAAAGGAACAAAGGCTTTTCAGGCTACATTTTCTGCCGGATAGTGTCCTGCATTACCAAAGCCTACAAAGTGCAATACAGACAGGCCTCCAAAGGCATCCTCTTACATCTGGTGCTGGGTAAAGTGGCCTCTGGGGCTTTCCAGAAATATGTTCCCTGGGAAACTATCGCCAATGCAGCCACTTGGGCCTCTCCCTTTGTGTTCTGCACAAATTATTGTCTCGACCTCAGCTCTAGAGCTGACGCTCAGTTTGGTCAAGCGATCCTCAGAAACCTCTTAAACTAGGGGAGTTTAATCCATTAATACATTTTTCTATACATCAGTGCTTGGGAATCTCCCACAAGTATGGAGGAACGGGGACGGGATGTAGAAGCAAGTAAAAGTTAGCCACCATAAAGACTAACATTCTCCTGGTCCATAGTCCCCTTTCCACCATACCCCCCACCATCCCTTCTAAAATAGTTCCCAATAAATAAAAATAGGTTATTTGGTTATCGAAAAGGACTGAAGGGTGGGACTCAAGAAGGTAGGGCTAAAGCCATACTTCCTAGCCCCATGCAAAAATAAAAAAGGGACAATGTTTTTTGGATGCTACCAGTTCCGTCCCAAAGGATGCAATGTCCTACAAGTATGGAGGAAAGGGGACTATGTACAAGGTACTACTTTAGTCACTACGGTGAGTAACTTTTTAAATGTTTTTGTTATCTTTCTAGGGGGGTCTTGCTCACAAATAAAGGGTTTGCAAAATGTTTCTGTTTGTGCCTATATGGATGTGTATGTGTGGGAGTGTGTTGTGTGACATGTTTAGTTTTTTCGATGGACTGTGAGTGAGTTGTATATTGTGGTGCTATGGCTGTAGAGTTTTGTTCAGGGTTTGATTGTCTGTGTTGGGTATTTTTATTGTTGTCGGTAGGAGGGTATAACAGCTTGCTTTTTGTGGCATTGAGTATGTACTCATTATGGCTGTGGAGGGGTGTTGGGTGGGTTGGTGAGCCTGTCCTTTGCCAAGGGCATTTGTGAGTACAGGTACTGGAAGACAAATATTGGAAGTATGCATTTTATTTTGGGTTTCAGGTTTGTTGTGGTATGTGTGTTTGTATTGCCAGTACATAATTATACTTATCACAGTCAGCATCCTCCATAAATGTAGCATGCTGGTTTATTGAAACCACCTGGTTTCAATCAGGCGATTTGAGGTGCACATGAAAGGGGCTATGAAGAATTATTTTTATGTTAGTTTGTCTTATCCTGTTTTTGATATACTGTTCATGTTTTTCAAAATGGCACAGTAGTAATTGTGAGAGAGAGGGGGGGAGAGTATGAGAGAATATTATTATTATTATTATTAAAATTATTAGGGTATTTATTGAGCGCAAACCTTGTCAATTTGGCAGCAAGGGTAGAAAACAGGTTTGGGGCAGATTGCCCAGCCTCAATTTAGATGGTGAATGGGTGTGGACCTTGGTGTTTGGGAGGAGTCAATCGTTGAAGAGGAGGGTCTTGTGCTCCTTTCTGAAATGCAGAATTGAAGAGGCGAGTCTTGTGTTGCCAGGAAAGCAGTTCCAGATTCTGGGGGCACAGACAGAAAAGGCCTGTCTTCTGATTCTTTCCTTCCTGCACTGGTTGAGTTCAAGTCTGCTTGTCTCCTTACTTATGGTGGATCGGAGGCCTCCAGAGAGGCAGCGCTTGGCAGTGAGTGAGTGAGGTAGCTTGGGGACATAAGGGCGATGGCTTTGTAGTAGATGATGCAGCAGGATTTTAAGGTGGTATGTGCTTACAGCAAGAACCGGTGTAGTTTGCTGAAGGTCAGATGAGATATCAAGAAAGAGTGAATACAAGTGTGATACATATCTTTTGAAATTGTATATTAGTTAATTTTGTTATGCAATATTGTGATTGGGTGGAGTATGACTCTGTGCTGGGGAGGATTGCTCTGAGGATTTCTCTTAGGATAGCTTGTGATGAGTTAATGCTATGTGCTGTTTTGTTATTTGATGCATGCATGTGTTAGTGTGGGATAGTGTGTGTATTTTTGGCTACCTTGTGGGACTGGAGCGTGTGTGTGTGTGTGTGTGTGTGTGACAGAGAGTGTGGTAAAAGTCCAAGTAATTTGCATAGAATATTTCGGTATGTTGTTAGATATATTGTACAAAACAGATGTATTTCTTTTACAGTTGATCATTAGTAAAGGCAATGTTGTTATGAGATGATGTGCCAAGATGGATATGAATGGGTTCTGAGAGAACTCGTTTTGTGTATTCACTGGTATTCAGTTATATGTGTTTTCATTTAGTTAGGTGACGAGCCTAATGTGTTGGTGCATGAGTTATTGAATGTGTGTATGTGTGTGTATGGGTGTGTATTTGCGTGTGTGTGGGGGGGATATGTGTGTTTGTGTGTGCATGTGGCATTTGTAGGAGCAACAAACTTACATTCTGCATCTTCTTATGCCTTCAGTTTTGTTGGCTCTGTGTGTGGGACTGTGGCTGTCACAGTGCCTAATGCCTGTCCACTCACCTCACAGTGGCACAAGCATTGATGTGGGCTTGAATATTTATGTGATGTGGTTACATGGAAGTAGGCTTACATCACAGCAAAGATGTGTAATTGGTTATTGTATTCTTTGCTTGCATTTTGTTATGCATCAAGTACTTTGTTCCACAAAAAATGATTGTGCATTGTGAGGGGTCAGAAATGTAACGTGGTAGGGGGCGCTGTTGAGCGCCGTTCAAGATGGCCGCCTGAAGGTGACTCTCCGTGGCAGACGGGCTGCAAAATCCTTTTTTGTGGCACTTCCCGCTCCTACACCCATATCCAGATCGCACGATTCGACGGGGGAGGGCTTGGGCTCCATCCGGCCCGAACCCCCGAGAAGAAACGGAGCCGGGGACCGTGAGAGCCGGACACCGCCTGTCTCTGCACCCCTCCCCCACCTGTGAGGCGGCTCACACTGACGACCGGGCCCGACTGGGCTGAAGCGCTGGGCCTCTCTACCCACCGGTGCCGTCACTCGCCCCCGGCGGTGACCCCCGCCCGCCCCTGCTGAGACGGGCCGTTCATCGAGGCCCCCCTGCGGAGTCTTCATTCCGCCCTCCTCCACGGAGGGTGGACACACTCGGCTGAAGCCGCCGCGGACCTGCTCCTCCTCGGCCGCGGCTCTGCCTTCTGCCTCGCCCGGGGACAACACGCTGGAGACTCTGCACGCCGTGGCCGCGCCGGCGAGGACCCCCCCTTCTCTTGGCTCCACTGCGACCTGCGCCGTGGCTGGGCTCCCTGGGACCCCCCTGCCCCCGGCGTGGGGTACACCGGAGGGGGCGTCGAGTTGCGGCGCACCCTTGTATACCTGATGCCGTGCTCCCCCCCTGTCTCACGACTCCGGACCCCGGACCCTATAAGATACGTTGGGGGGGGCGCTCCCTGGGTTGCCCTGCGCCCGGGTGCCGCCGAGGCCGACCCCTGGACGCGAGGGGGCGCCCCACGGCTGCAGGGACCTCCACCCATCACGGACCTGCCTATACTTGAGATACCAACTGGGGGGATCCCGGTACCATCCACGTCTCGGCTCTGGCGGGCCTCTTGCCCGGGGGACCGCCGCTGCCTGCGCTCCACAAATACGGTCCTGGACCACAGCCCACTCACCGCACCGGCAGCTTATAAGACTGTGTGGGGCACTTCCCCATCTGGCCCGGATAGCCACATCTGGAACGTCGCTTCTGTGGTAACCATCACACGTCACTGCTCACCACTCCTGCGTTTCCCTACGCCCGAGCTCCTCGTATCGCACCCTTCATATCATCTGGAGCTGACTGATCCCTCGCAGGCTACATCGGCAGTCACAGGCATTACTCACGTGTGGCCGCCGCCACTTGCCTCCCCCCGCTCCCCACCATACCTTGCACGCTCCTCAGCGGGTTGAGTTCCTCGGCTCTCTTTCCCTGAGCCGCTGTGTTCCCCATCTCGTGCCACTGAAACTCAACGCCGCCACTATGACCAAGGGAGCTGCAAAGAGACAGGGCTCCATCAATATGTTCGCGAAACCACCGGCGAGATCATCGGAGGAGGCCGCCGACCTAGGCCCCACTGCGTCATCATCCTCCACAGCTCCAGAGTCCCAAAACATGATGGACTTTATCCGGGAGGGCTTCTCCGCACTCCACTCCAAACTGGACGACATGAACGGCACTATATCTTCCATCAAAGCCCACATTGAGAGGACAGATAGCCGGGTGGCGGAGGTCGAGACACGAGTGAGCTCCGCTGAGGATGCACTGGGCTCTCTACGCTCTGAGGTCGTCGCTCTTTCCAACCGAGTCCTGGAGGTGGAGAAAAAGAACGAGGATTTGGAATCCCGATCAAGACGCAATAACCTCCGAATTATAGGGGTCCCTGAAAATGAGATCCATGAATCAATGGAAGACTTTGTTGAACACACATTGCTGGCTCTCCTAGATTCTCCCAAACTCTCCCCGCAGTTCGCTATAGAGCGTGCACATCGTGCTCTGACGGCTAAACCCAAACCTGGTGCTCCTCCTCGTCCCATCATAGCCCGTGTGTTGAATTTTCGCGACCGCGATGCCCTCCTTAGGGCCGCGAGACTCAAAGGCGAGCTCTTACTGGACGGCGCAAGGATCCATCTCTACCCAGACTTTTCAATAGCTGTCCAACGCGAACGCAAGTCTTTTCTAGCAGTAAAGCGCAGGCTTCGTGATCATTCAATCAAATACGCAATGCTCTATCCTGCCAAACTTCGCATAGAACATGCCAACCGGGTGTTCTTTTTCACACTCCCGGAGAAGGCTTCCAGATTCCTGGACGAACAGTTCCCGGGCTGACCTCCCCCCCCGCTGATCATGGCTAGGGGTTCTTTTCGAGCCCTTTGTGGAGGGACCAGGCCCGGTCATTCCCTCACTCTGGAACCATACTGTTTCTTAGTTCTGTACCTTGTTCTGATGGTTTCTCTTGTATGGTTATGTGCCACATCAATATGTGCAAACTCTCCGTCCAAGCTACGTGCAAATTTTCATTGATGGCACCTTAAGTTTCACATTGACCTGCCATGCCCGGAGAGACACGGCCAATCCGGCCTACAGCCCCCCAGGCGCTGATGCCTTTGGTTTGGTTTTCGTTGAGGGGGTTTGGGATCGCCATCCCTCTGTTTGGGGGAGGGATGTGGGAGGGGGTGGGACATGTTGGGGGTTATGTTATAAAAAGTTTGGTGTTGGCAGCAGGGACGGTCAGCAGGATGATACTCAAAAACTGGCACTGCAGGAAAGCTAATCTGACCCACAGGTCAGGGATACTTTACTAGATCCGGCATCAATGTCTGAGGGTGACGTGACTTTTATGAGCTGGAATGTGCGGGGGTTGGGTAACTACAAGAAGATGAGGCAGCTCCAGCTGCAGGCTGAGCGCCACGGGTCCAGGGTCCTTTTCCTGCAGGAGACACATGCCCGCACGGAACAATGCATGAAATTCGCCAAAACATGGGGCCCTCATAGATTTTTCACTAACTTTTCTTCCCAAAGCCGTGGGGTAATGACCCTCATACATAAGAGCCTCAAGTTCACTCTTATCTCTACACAAATAGACCCTCAGGGTAGATATGTGTTGTTGCATGCCACACTTCAAAACAGGGAGGTTGTCCTGCTAAACATTTATGGTCCCAATATAGATGACCCGGATTTCTACACTCAGGTCACGTCTCTCCTCGATGGATTCCCCCTTATTCCCATCCTCTGGGGGGGTGATTTCAACACAATTTTTGATGTAACCCTTGACAGATCTGGGTCCAGGCCCCGCCAGCTTTCCAGAGCGGCCTATGCTGCACTGTCATCCCTACCCCGTCTCGCCATGGTTGATGCATGGAGGTTCTTCTACCCGGATTCTCGAATCTATTCCTTCTACTCCTCAGTCCATGACTCCTATTCCCGCATCGATAGATGGGTGATTTCCAATGAGTTGGTTAAGAATGTCCTACAACTGACGATCCTCCCCAGAACCCTGTCCGATCACTCTCCTGTTAACATCACTGTGAGTTGGGGCCCGGATCCTGGTCGAACCCGTTGTTGGAGGCTGAAACCCCTCTCCCTTCTAGACCCGGAGTTCAGCTCTGACATCGAGGCGTCTATCGAGGAGTTTTTTGAGACAAACACAGGCTCAGTGACATCACAGGCTACCTTATGGGAGTCCTTCAAGGTCTATATTAGAGGGATGGCGCTGTCGAAGGAGAGTGGTATTCTTAAGTCGATCCGTGGGGCTCTCACCGAGAGTGAATCTAAATTATCGATCCTTGAGACCAAATGCTCACTACACTCCACCCCGGGGACTCTGGCGGAGATCGGGATGGAGCTGGACACGTTCCGGTCCCTTGCGGAGCGCGAACAAACATTTCTGGATAACCCTGGCATGGCAAGGAGATACGGAGAGGGCGAGCGCCCTGGCCGATTTCTAGCGAGGCTGCTCCGCCATGAGACGGGGGCCCCGCGTATACTTGGGATCGAGAGGCCGGATGGCTCCATGGCGGTCACCTCACAGGACATTAACACGGAATTCTTTACATTCTATGAAACCCTATATTCCAACTCCGATGAGGTGCCGGTGACGGAGATCGATTCCTTTCTTGATGCTCTACCCCTATCTACTCTCTCCCCGGAGGCCGCGGGCTCTCTGGAAGAGCTTTCCGATGCTGTGGACTCCCTGTCCTCAGGGAAGGCTCCCGGCTCGGATGGTATCCCAGTCGAATTCTATAAGCGCTATAAGCCATTGCTACTCCCTCACCTGATGGCGCTCTGGGATGAATCGGTGGAGGCTGGTGCTTTTCCCCCTTCACTCCGGGAAGCCACAATTACAGTACTGCTTAAATCGGGTAAATCCCCCACGCACTGCGGCTCGTACCGCCCGCTGTCACTTATTAATTGTGATGTAAAAATATATGCCAAGGCTCTGGCGCTTCGCTTAGCTCCCTTTCTACCATCTATTATCCACCCGGATCAGGGGGGCTTTATCCCGGGTCGCTCCACCTCTCTGAACCTTAGGCGCCTCTTCAACATACTTGATAGAATCCACCCTGAGACACAAGCGGTGGCTGCCATGCTCGACATGCAAAAGGCGTTTGACTCCGTTTCATGGCGGTATCTGTGGCGGGTCCTTGTGAACTGTAAATTTGGTCCCTCATTTCTCTCATGGGTTAAACTGCTGTACTCGGCTCCTGTGGCTAGGGTCCGCTCTGACGATCGCTGTTCCCCTCTCTTTGAGATCGCCAGGGGGACGAGACAGGGTTGCCCTTTTTCTCCCCTGATCTTCACTATAGCGATAGAGCCCTTCGCTGATATGCTCCGCCAATTTCATGCACATAGAGGTCTTCGTACCGCGGGCCATGCGGACATAGTGTCACTATACGCGGACGATGCATTGCTGTTTATACGTTCTCCTTCTTCCAATTTAGCCCCAATATTGGAAGACGTCAGGCTCTTTGGCCGAATCTCGGGCCTCAAGGTGAATTGCTTGAAATCCATACTTTTCCCACTTACAGAATGCACCCTCCCCCCTCCTGACACCCAGGGGTTCACGTGGGCCCAGTCTACTGTTACTTACTTGGGGATTGAGGTGACACGCCACCGAGCCTCGACTTTTCATGAAAACTACCAGAAATATCTTACACATCTGTCATCCAAAGTTCGGATCTGGGAAAAACTCCCGATATCCCTTGCAGGCAGAATAGGCCTACTGAAAATGGTGGTGTTGCCCCAGCTATTATACAGGTTCACCAACATTCCCGTGTGGCCAGGAGGGGACTTCTTCAGCGAATTGACTCGTACAATCAACACATTTCTCTGGCACTCGGGCGCGGTCCGTCTTAAACTCGAAACCTTGTCCACCCCTATGATATACGGGGGCTTTGGAGCTCCTGATTTCCTGAAATACTGGCTGATATCCCAAATTCAATACGCATCACACTGGTTCAACATAGAGGACTCCCCCCCACACGTCAAGCTCAAGAAGCTTGCGGTCTGCGACCGCGATATCCGCTCCTTGGTGATACAGCCCGTCCCCCTGGCGCTGGACTCACAGAGCCCAGTCGCCTGCACATCCTTGGCATTAGCCAAAACGTGGAAGCTGTCTGGCACTGTTTATACCTTCCACGGCAACCTCCCTCTCTGGAACTTCTTCCCCGGGGTCCTACGGGTATCACCTGCTATGGTTCAACGCTGGGCCGGGGCGGGATACGAGCTGATGCGCGATGTGTTTGACCAGGGTGTATTTATTGAATGGCCCGACCTCCCATTGCCCTTGAGAACTGGCCAGTGCGTATGGCTCCAATACTCATCCCTTCGCAGGTTCCTCAAACGCCACTACCAGATGTTTCCAGGAATACCACCTGACGATCCTATTATTGAGGAACTCACCTCCCCCTCACCCACTAGAGGTAAAATATCCAGATTATACACTATGCTGCAGTCAAGATCCATCCCAGATTTCTCCAAACTGAAGCGAGCATGGGAGGCGGACCTGGGTGTTGAAATGTCCGACGAGCGCTGGGCGCACCTCTGTGACCGCATACACCGTGTGTCTTTCAACTCTCGTTTCAAGCTGATTCAGTTTAAAGTTTTACACAGGTTTCACTTTACCCCGATCAGACTGCACCGCATATCCAATGTTAACCCGTCTAGCTGCCCCAGATGCGGTCAAGACTCAGCTGATTACATCCACATGATTTGGTCCTGTCCCCGCATCTCACAGTTTTGGGAGGCAGTTTGCTCGACGATGACTGCTATGCTCGACCACCCCATCAGTCCCTCCCCGATGGTCTGTCTCTTTCACGACCTCCCAGGCCTCCCCCGGAATCCCAGGAAACTTGCCGGCCTCTGCATGCTTCTCGCAGCACGTTCCATCCTACTTCGCTGGCTTCGCCCCTCACCTCCCACACATGCCCAATGGCTAAGGGCGGTCACATGGGCCTCTGACACAGAGGAAGCCTGGTCTCACCTACAGCCTACCCACTCCAGACCCAGGAATATCTGGCTTAGATTCCGATCCTACATGTCGGATCTGAGTACGACATCGGACACATCCTCCCCAGCAGCTTCTCCTCGCCTTCGCGGGGCCTCACCCCTCACATAACACCCGGCCATTTCGCTCATGTCCTCAAAAAATGCCTTATGTTTACGTTTATATCGTAATGTAACTGCTGTATGTCTGTTTTGCATATAATGAGCTTGCACTGTATTCTCCTGGCGCTGTTCGCCCATGTTTTGCTGCCACGCTAAATTAATAAAAAGAAGTTTAAAAAAAAAAAGAAATGTAACGTGGTAAAGATTTTTACAAGAAGCCATTTTATTAACTCATAACGGTTTGATAAACAGTTCACTGTCCCTAACCTAATGAGGATTTCTCTACCTATCAAAATACCTACAGGAAAATACTAAAGTAATCCCTCCCTTACACTTGTACATTCATCAAACTCATAAAGGTAATCAATGGCAATTCAAATGTAACAGAAATAACAGTTACATTCAACTCAAATCTGATAACTGTGTATCCTTGCATCCTGGGTTGGATTCCCCTTCCCCAGATTCAAAGCAGGAATCTTTAGTCAAACTTTCAAATAAGAAAGTTCCTTTTTGTTACCAAGTTTGATAAAAAATGTCATCTTGCTCTCAAAATCTTTCACTTGGACTTTAAACAAAGGTTCAAAAGGACGACACAGCTTTTCCAAGTACATACAAATGTTAAACATGATTTCTTCTTAAGAAAACAAATATACGTTCATCATTCTTCTGTATTAACAACAATGCCTTTGTCAGGATGCTTCCAATACACTTCATTAAACACTTTAGTGGCCTTGCCACTTCTTCTTCTTCATAACTTTCAACCACAATGCAGTACTTCAACAATTTCCTCCTCGTCCACTTACCTGCCAGGACTACCACTAAAAGCTCTCTATCCTGGTGTACTCGCCTGCCAGGACAAAAGCTCATAACAATACTGCAAGTACTCTGTGGCAAGGTTTACTTCAAAACTTTTTTAAAAAGTCTTTGACTTTCAACAACTTCAAAATTCACAACTCCATTTGAGAAAGCATGAGACTGAGACACATTGGTGCTGTTTGTTCCACTGTTGTATTGGCCAACTGCCATGCAAGCTACTCTCCTCTCCTCCTTGATACCTTCTTTCAGGAGGGCTTCTCTCCTGCCACTTTTGTTTTGCCACTTTTACATTAAACAACTGCTGATAATGTTTTTATATTATACTGGCCCATCCTTGGCTTAGGCAATGCTTGTTGATGAATTTCTTCCTCAACTATCGCATCTTCTTTACTCTTGTAACAATGGTCACAATTATCTGACTTCAGTATTGCCCTCTCTAGTCTTTGGCAATGGTGGTTATTGTTTACTGGTTTGAAGCGTGCCCACTCTTGGGCTTGGCAATAGGTGTTTCTGTTCTGGTTTAATATTGCCCTTTTTCGTTTTTTTCAATATTCTTGTTTGAATAATAGCAATTGCAACCTTTCCTCTCTGGTCCTTTGTCAATGTGGTTATACATCAAATAGGCTTCTCTTGCATTAGCTTGGTATTAAAAATAAGGGAAACAGCAAGCGGTCAACTACGGAGCATTCCGGAATTACCTAACAACAGTAAACGCACCAGATTCCTCATATACGTGGGCGCGATCTGCTGCTGCATCCAACTTGCTTCTTCTGGTGCTTTCTGCCTGACCGGCTGCTTCAATAATTTCCCTGCGGATCATGCCCAGCCGGAAAGGTGCTCTTGGTGCTCTCAAAGGGCTCCAGTGCTCGCCGGCTATCCAAACAAAACGTGCAGTCAGAGGTGTCTCTTTCTCCACAGGCAAAGCCTTGCAAAACAGCGCTTCCCGCAACTTGACTTGCAATTTCAATCTGCTAACATGAGAACTATCTCAAAGCCAGCACCCACTTCAGTCACAGCAGCGGCTCCAACGTCTTCAGTGTTCCACTTCTGATGCTGCAACTACAGTCTGCAACTTCTTCTGCTTTTCCACCTTCTCATTCTAATGGCCTGTGCCTGAGGGGGCTTTATATATTCAAAAGTCCCGCTCGGGTGTGGGTCATTGGAACCACTAGATTGCACTTTGCAGTTTTGGAACTCTGATTCCCTCTTCCTCGTCCCAGTACTTAGGGCATTGTGAGACTTGAAGTCCCCAATCTTCTGGTTTCTTTTTCCTTCATAGGTCTCAATTTTACAATAGGCCATTAAGATCGGAGGGTGTCTAGGTAAGCTTTTAGAGAGGTTCTCACAGTTTTCCTGATCCGGTTCCACTCTCATGTGGTCCTCCCGCAGAGCACCACCCCCTGGGTCAGGATCAGGAAGCGTCTGCATTTCCCTGGCCACATTACAAGGGTTCCAGGCCAGGGTTTCTGTGATAATCACCTCTGATTCATCACAAACCCATACCCAAATGTCACTGGTTTTCACAGCCTCTATTGGGAATTGGGAAAGAAAATCAATATTACCTTGTTCTTTTCCTTTTCGATGTTCAACCAAAAGCAATAGGGCTGTAAATCTAAAAACCAGCCCATAACTTTAGCATTGGTATCTTTTCTCAAATTCAACCATTTTAATGGAGCATGGTTGGTCACTAATTGAAATTTCTGACCTACCAGATAGTATTTCAAATGAGTTATAGCCCACTTGATAGCTATGGATTCAAGTTTGAGAGTAGCGTAATTCTTCTCTTGGAGGAATAGCTTTCTACTAATATAGAGAATGGCATGTTCTATAGCATCATGTAGTTATGACAATACAGCCCCAAGACCAGTAGGTTATGAATCTGTTTGTAGGATAAAGGGTCTATTGAAATCTGCCCCCTTCCAGACAGGTTCACTACATAAGATCAGTTTTAGTTTATCAAAACATTCTTGGTCTTCAGAAAGCCGTTTAAGTTTTTGGTGGTCTGTATTCTTAAGTTTGACTTTAAAAATGGAAGTAATATAAGAGAAATTTGGGATGAACCTTCTATACTAACCAGCGAGGCCTAGGAAGGCTTGTGGTTCTTTCTTAGTCTTGGGAGCTTGGGTCTCTTTAACAGCTCTAACATTTTCAGTCTGGGGTTGAACTAATCAATTTCCCACAAAGAATCCTAGGTATTTCAAATCTTGCAAGATGACATTTCTTAGATTCTTAGATACAGAAATGTGCTTAAGGCTTGGATAACCTGATATAAATTAGATATATGTTCTGGCCATGTTTTACTATGTATGATAATATAATCAATGAATAATATCATCAATATAGGCACCACAGAATAATGAGGAATATGGTCTAAGAGCATGGTCCATTATTCTTTGAAAGTTAGCTGGGGCCCCATGTAACCCAAAGGGTAAAACCTTACATTCAATTGAAAAAAATGTATAGGGGTGGAAAAAGCTGTTTTAGGTATGTCTATGGGGTTAACGGGCAACTGCCAATAACCCTTTGTTAGGTAAATGGTACAAAGGTATACTGAATCTCCCAATCTATCAATCAAGTCTTCTATCCTAGGCATAGGATTGCAGTCAAATTGCGACACTTCATTGACTTTCCTAAAGTCAATAAAAAACCTCCATGAATTATCGGCTTTAGCCACTAGTACAATAGGAGAGGACCATGGACTGTAGAGGGTTCAATGATATCTGCTTTTAACATGGTTTCTGTTTCATCTTGACTAATGTATTTCCTACTCTCAGGGATTCTATAATATTTTTGAAGAACAACCTTCCCAGGAGGAGCGTGAATATGATGGTATACTCCTTTCACTCTCCCAGGTTAAGCTCAAAACACATCAGGAAACTGTTAGAGGAGGTCTATCAGATCTTGTTTTTGATTTTGGGGTAAAAAAGCAGAGATTCATTTGTTGGTATCACTTTCTTCAGATAATAAGCTTGTTAATACAACTGAAATATTTATAATAGAATCTTCTTTCCATCGTTTAAGTAAATGAATATGCTAACTATGAGTCTTTATTTTTCTGTCTGATTGAGATACTTTATAATTATACAGCCCCATTTACTCTAAAAACTCATAAGGGTCATGCCACCTGGAAAGCATTTTATTTTCAGAGGATGGAAATAAAACCAATACTTTTTGACCTATAGAAAAAGATCTCATCACGGCTTTCTTGTTATAATATTCCTTTCGATGTTCTTGTGTTTGTGCCATATTAGTATTAACTATATTTCAAACCGCTGTCATATGTTCTTTCAGTCTTTCTGCTGTTTGGGATAATGGTATGGTAGCATGCTCTTTTTCTTCCCAGGTCTTGCGTAACATATCTAATAAATCTATGGGTTCTGTCCCAAATAACAACTCAAAAGGGGAACCCCCGTAGAAGACTGAGGGTTTTTTTAATGGCAAACAAGGCGCAAAGTATGGTAATTTCCCAATTCTTCCCATCTGCTTCCACTAGTTTCTTTGAGAGGTGTTTTAAAGTTTGATTAAATCTTTCCATTAATCCGCCAGTTTGAGGATGATAAATTGATGTGTGTAAAGTTTGAATTGGGAGAATTTCCTTAACTTCGGCTATAAACTCACTCATAAAGGTAGATCCTTGATACATCAAGACTTCTTTTGGAAATCCTATTCTAGAAAAGAACATAATTAAATGTTTCAAAATCTGTAATGTGGTGTTATTTCTTAATGGAAAGGCCTAAGTGTAATGGGTTACATAATCCAGCACAACCAACATATATTTGTTACCTAACTTTGAGGGTTCCAAAGGACCTACTATATCCATCCCTATCCTTCAAAAGGGAATGTCCATAATAGGCAAATGTAATGGGACTGGAGGAGGAATTTGAGTACCGGTTTTCTGACATAAGGCACATGTACTGACAACATTCTTTATGTCAGCATAAATTCCTGGCAATAGAATCTATTTACAATTTGGGCCTGACTTTTTGCAATTCATAAATGTCTTCCTCTTAAGTGGGAATGAGTCATTTCCAACACAATATTTGTATGACTTTTAGGAATTAAAATGTGTGACCTATGTGTACCCATTGGACCTACATCTCCTCTATATAACAGTCGGGATTTAAGAAAAAAAATATCTTGTCTTTTCTCTTCCTGCATTGTCGGATATCACCCGAACAAATGGTTCTGCTAACAAAGGATCATTTCTTTGAGCAAAAGCTAAGTCAGGAATAATCTCTTCCCCTTCCTCAACATTGGGTTTAACTATGGGTTCTACAGAATGCATTATAACTGCTTCACCAAAACCCTGGTTCCTCTCTCAGTTTGATCGCTATTCTTAATTTCTCTTGGCTTCGTAAACAGAGCTTTTCCCAATATTCCTTAAACTACTTGTTCTCTAACTAAACTTGCTGTGAATTCTTCCCATTATTTGTATCAATATTTTGATGTCACACCTATAATCAGGATCATTCACTCCTGCCAATGCGTCTAAGCCATTATGCCAGGCTAGGCCTGACTTAGAGGCAAGTCTGATATAGGTTCCATGGGGAAGAATACAAATTAAGTTGGTGTTAACCAATGCTCTATCTCCAGGTTGAATGAATTCCCCTCTGCTACTATAAATATCAAATACTATGATTTCTCAGTAGCAATAGTAAGAGCCGAAGCTCTTCTACTAAGTTTTTCAAATTTAAGGGTCCCCAATTTTTAGTAATTGACTCTGATCCCACCGCTGACACCATATACGAGGGGTCCAAAATGTGAGGCGGGCAATTTGGTAAACGTTTTTCACAAAAAGCCATTTTATTAACTCATAAGGGTTTGATAAACGCACCACTGTCCCTAACCTAATGAGGATTTCCCTGCCTATCAAAATAACTAAAGGAAAACACTCTAACAAAAGGAATCTGTCCCTCACACTTGTGCATACCTCAAACTCACCACCACACTTCATTAAACACTTTAGTGGGCTTGCCACTTCTTCTTCTTCATAACATTCAACCACAATGCTGTACTTTAAGATTTTCTTCCTGGTTCACTAACCTGCCATGAGTCCCACTAAAAGGTATCTATCCTAGAATACTCACCTGCCAGGACAAAAGCTCCTAACACTACTACAAGTACTCGGTGGTGAGGTTTACTTCAAACCTTTTAAAAAAGTATTTGACTTTCAACAACTTCAAAGTTCACAACTTACTTTGAGAAAACAGAGAGACAAATTGGTGCTGTTCATTCCACTGTTGTATTGGCCACCTACCGTGCAGGTTACTCTCCTCTCCTCCTCCTTTCAGGAGGGCTTTTCTCCTGCCACTCTTGTTTCCCACTGTTATATTAAACAACTGCTGACAATGTTTTTGTATTATACTAGCAATCCTTGGCTTAGGCAATGCTTGTTGATGCCTTCTTAACTGATTGCCTCTTCTTTACTCATAACAATGGGCACAATTAGCTGACTTCAATATTGCCCTCTCTTGTCTTTGGCAATGGTAGTTATTGTTTACTAGTTTCAATCTTGCCCTCTCTTGGCTTTGGCAACAGGTTTTTCTGTTCTAGTTTAATATTGCCGTTTTTTATTTTGACAATATTCTTTGTTTGAATAATGGAAATTGCAACCTTTCCTCTCTGGTCCTTTGTCAACATTGTTATACATCAAATAGGCTTCTCTTGCATTCGTTCAGTATTCAAAATAAGGGAAAACAGCAAACGGTCGACTACAGAGCATTCCAGGATCACCTAGCAATGGTATACTCACCGGACTCCTCATACGCGCCTGCTCAATCCGCTGCTTCATCCAACTCTGCTTCTTCTGCTGCTTTCTGCCTGACCGATGGCTTTGGTCATTTCCACACAGCACACACCCAGTGGGGAAGGAGCTCTTCTTCCTCCCAAAGTGCTCAGGTGCTCAATTGGCACTGAAACAGGATGCACAGTCAGGAGAGTCTCTCTCTCCACAGAAAAGCCTTTCAAAACAGCGCTTCCCACTGTGCGACCTCTGCAATTTTGATCTGCTAACACAAAGACCCTCTCAGAGCCAGCAGCCGCTTCAGACACAGCCACAGCTCTGGCGTCTTCAGTGTTCCACTTCTGCAGCTGCAACTGCGGCCTGCAATTTCTTCTGCTTCTCTGCCTTCTCATTCTAATGACCTGCACCTGGGGGGGTCTTTGTATATTCAAATGTCCCGATCAGGTGTGGGTCATTACAACCACTAGACTGCGCTTTACAATTTTAGACCTCTGAGTCCCTCTTCCTCGTCCCAGTACTTAGGGCTTTGTGGGACTTGAAGTATCCAATGTTCTGGTATCTTTTATTTCCATCATACGTCTCAATTCTACAATAGGCATGTAGATAATAGGGTCTCTGGGGAAGTTATTAGAGGGGTTCTCCCAGATTCCCTGACCCAGTTCTGCTCTCATGTGATCCTCCCACAGAACATCACCCCCAGGGTTGGGATCAGGAAGTGTCTGCGTTTCCCTGGCTGCATGAGAAGGGTTCCAGGCTAGGGTTTCTGGGATAACAACCTCTGATTCATCACAGCATGTGCCATCAAGATAGGTGTGTAGGTGGAGTTAATGTTCATGTATGGGATCTAATTACTTTTGTGTGTGTGTTTGTGTGTGTACGTGCATGTGTGTGTATTGGGGTTGAATGTTTCATTGTATACGTTGCAGTGTAATCTTGAATTGTTTTTCTCCCTCCACCTCAGTTGTTTTAATATTCTTTTCTTTCTTTGTGCATGTCATTTTTAGAATGATACAAATGTGTGTATTGTTGCATTGGTGTGAGAGTAATATTTTGTTAATTATCTGTGCATGCATGGTTTATAGGACATACCCTGTAATGGGATAGATTTTTTGTGACATGTTCAAATAGTATTGGGGTGGGATGTTCCCTATTGATTGAAAATAAAGTGTTGTGATTAGATGAGTGTGTGGATTATTGTGGAAGAACACATAAGTAAAAGTGGTGTGACAATAAAGGTATCCATCAATGATTCATAGTAAGTAACAAGTGTACTTTTGATTAGTAAGTTATTGCTTGTAATGTTTTATAAAGGCATAGATGGTCTTTTGGTGTGAGAACCTGAGAGCAGATTGTTTGTCTTTAGGAACAACAGAATTTAAATGTACATGCATATTTACTATGATGTGTTTGTGAAAGCATTCATGTTTTTTCATTTGTAATTATGCTATTTTATATTTTAGGTCCTGATTACGATTTGTAGGTAGGCACCTGAATTGATGTGAAAAGGTTGTACAATATGGCATGTTGTTTTGGCGAGGTGAGCACTCTTGTATAGGTAGCCTGTTATGGTAGGTGCATTAAATTCAAGTACATTTGATTCTGTGAATAATGGTTGGATGCATTTATCCAGAGTTGTATTGTGTCTATATTTAATCTACGACTGTGTTCAGTTGTAGCCTTATTCAGTAGGTATATACATCGGAAATCAGGGTATTTTTTTTATTTTATTTTACATTTATAAAGCGCTCACACAGCCCGCAGGCATCGAGGCGCTGTTACAGGAATTGTTTGTTTTTCTAGTTGCGTAATTGTGTTTTTTTTGTCTTAGTTACTATTTATAACGCGCTTAAACACCCAGAGGTTTCTAAGCGCGGACCCGGGGATCGAACCTGTTGTTGCTTCGTGTCGTCTTGCTTCCAAGACGCGCACGCTGCCGCTGAGCTATCCTCCCGTTATTATGTTTGCAGATGTTTTGGATTGTTGTTGTTTGGTTGTAATGGTACAATGTTTCTTAGTGTGTTATCACTTATACTATATATTTCTTTCTGTGTCACTTGTATTTAGGTTTATCTGTGTCCTTTTGTTATTCCATTGTGTATTTTTGTAGGTAGGAACCATCTTAACATGTATATGACATTCTCTATTTCACAGGTATGATTTGTAAAGTGATTTTCACTATATGTCTTGTAGCAGTATTTTGATATGTTTTGAAAGCGTAATGCATTTTTTTTACCACTGGAACATGATGTGGTAGTTTTGACTGCAATAGGTTGAGTGGGTGTTATGTATAATTTTACATGTTATGGGCCACGTTTTTTTTTTTTTTCGTATGGTAAAATCTGTCGTTGTCAGTTTGTGGTGTATTTTGCATCAAAGTACACTAATTTCCTCATAAAACAGCATTTAATTTTTTGAAAGCATATGTTTTCTCAATGTTTTCTCTGATGAAACGATAATACATATGTAGAAAGATGATTGTTCCTGGCCAGGTACGGTTTATTATTAGATACACAGATTAATGATGTTCCATGTGTGGCAAGATCTGTGAATTCAATATTTTTCTATGGGTAGTGGGGTCATTGTTTCAGGATAGGTATGATTATTTGTAGATACAGATTAAAAATTGCCCTCTGAGTAGTTAGATGACTGTGTTTATGAATGGTATTTTCATTGTGGGGTGCATTCAAAGGCCCCAAGCTAAAGGTCACTTTTACATGAAAAGCAGATTCTCTTCAGCACTGACACAAAAACGACTTTGCCTATGGTTGCAAGTGAAAAGTGAAGGTATGTTTCACATGAAAGGCAGGATTTTTAAACACTGACACAAAAACGGCTTTGCTTGTGGCTGCAAGTGAAAACTGAAGGTCCCTTTCAACCGAAAAGCAGGATTTATAAACAATGATCCCAACAAAATACCTTGACATGTGTATTTTCAGTTTAAATGTGAAAAATGTATCCCTGTTAACATTTGAAAAGAAAAGCCCACTTTGTTTCCATGAAAAAGTTTCTGTCAGCCCAAGGCAAACCCTTTTGGCTTTTGGCTGGGCAAACTTCACAAAAAAATCCCCCACTGCAGGTCTGGATGTTACATCCCCCATCTAATTACAACTGCAATAAAGTGTGTCCTGCTTAAGGTGTGGAAAACTCAGTGTTCCCCAGACTTGCTGGCTCTGAAAGCAATGATAGCAGGACCACTCTCCTTGGCTGGGGCACGACCGAAATGTGTGAAAATGGTGGCTTCCACTTCAATGAGCAAACAACCAACTTCAAAGAGACTCATAAAAAACTCTGGTTAGAGGCTGGCCCAGGGGGAGATGGCTGGATGAAGCAGATCTCCCATTTGCTGGACATACCCATTTACAATTAATTTATTATAATCTAGGCCTTTTCCCAGCAACCATAAGGTGGATTTTCTTCATTTATGTGTCATTTATTAGGTAATTTCCAGGCAATGTTGGAGATATAAATGTATGCACCTACCATAAAAAACTCCAGACCATCCAAATCAACACCTTACATGCTGCACTTAACATCCCGAGATCTGAAGATATGTTGGTCGCCCACAGAGCAATTCATGTCTACATGTCAACAAGCAAATCCTTTTCAAGACCCTCTCCATCACACATAAATGCCTCTCTAACTCAGCCCCATCATACCTGGTCAGAAGGATCACCAAAGAACAGTCTAGCAGGCCCACCTGAGCCCCATACACCCATGGGCTGGTCCTACCTAAATTCAAACATGGCAAAGCAGGAGGATCGAGCTTCCCAGTCCTCAACACTAAGCATTGGAACCCCCCCCCTGACTACTCTTAGAGCTGAAGAATCCTACTGGGCCTTCTGCAAAGCCCTCAAAACACAACTGTTCACTTAACCTGGATCCTGCCTGTTTCACTACCCCTGGCAACCATACATATGTACTCTGCATGTAACATCACTACGCAACTATGCTTTTGCCCTCACCCAGGGCCCCGTGTAACTGGTTCAGGCCCCTGATGCCTGAGGGCTTGTGTGCGCTTTACAATTGCAAAAATAAATAAATACAATAAATACGAGTTAGGGAACTGTAATGGGCAGCTAAACTAGGTTTCTGGCTGATCTGAAAATGTCCCAAAAGTAAGAGTTGGCGAACTGGTGAAGGGTAAAATAGGAATATGGGTAGGCAATTACATGTTCATAACTATTACGCTTTCTGTAAAAACGGCAGATAATTGCTAAATGGCTGTGCAACATGGTGCGGACCAGGCTGTCATGATTAACTGAAAAGGAAAATATATATATTGTGGCAGTTGCGAGAAAAATTATGATGTTTCGCTACATAACTAGTTTTGCCAAATATTTGACATGAGAAGAAATGGGGCTTGTACATTAAGATGCCATAGGTCTGCTCCAGACTCTTAAACCAATCTGTAGAGAGGGGCTGGAGTGGGGAGGAGAGACAAAGGTAACTGTCCAAACCTATTGTCTGACCTCTTGCAGGGTACTCCCCCAAGATTTCAAAATGTGTGCTGTAATTGCTGCTATATGAGGAGCACAACACTGGGAGGAAAGGAGAGAGCTTCTTAAATTTACCATCAAAAGAGTGCTGCTGCAACTTGAAATCTGACAGATGCAAGGATACAACATAGGAGATTTCTGAGAGTGCATCTTGGTGGAGCTGTCTATTGTTAGGAAGGCTTAAGCACTGACTGGGTCCTATGGTGGTGAGCGGGAGGCCATACTTGAGAGTGGAGTGACCAGACCCCTGCCCTATCTTTCCAGAGGTTCCTGACATGCAGCTGGCTGTCCTGCACTTTAAGCAGAGGCTTTCTTTGTAAGTAGTGTCTGCTTGCCTTAAATCCTTTCCCTTTATAGTGGGGGGTTAGCAAAACTATGTAGATCCTCAGCCTATTTAACTAAAAAGATTAATTCAATTAATTCCCCATTTTGTGGAACACTAAGGGGTGATTTTTGTTAAAATAACAAATCTCACTTCCCAGTGTGCACTGGAAACTATAGCCCATAATTTACTTGGATAATCCTTTTTGTCCTGTTGACCCTGACTTCTTTAAGGAAGAGGGGTGTCTTTGTTTTTAAATCAGTTCAATCTTTTTTTCCAGCATCCCCAACACAAGCCTTTCAGTGGAGGGGTGTCTGAATTCCAAAATTCCCCAAATCATTCCAATTTTTCTGTCCGACTTCCCCAACACAGACCAAAGTAGGGGGGTCTGAAAAACAAACCGCCAAATCACCCTCTGTTTATTTCAAACAAAAAGTATGGGTGAAATCATAATTGCCATATGTATTTGTACCAATCTTGAAATCCTACTGCTAGCCTTTCAAGCCCACAGGAAAATCAAAATCGCACAGCACTACATTTATTATGGTTCTGGTTATTGATCAGTTTAATTATTTCTTGAAGTGAAATTTGTAGAAAGTAAATAATTGTGATTTGTGTTCTTTTCAACTCACTTTTGTGATTTATTTATGTTGAGAGAAGTTTATTGTGTTGTGCCACGGATAAAGTGGTGTTTGATGTTTTCGTGAACATTTCTAATTACTTTTAATTTAAATAAATGCAACGATTTTTCCTGACACTTGCTTGGTTCTTGCTCATTGTGAGATTGGTGGGAAGGACCCAAGGGGGATTACATGGGTCTGAAGTAGGGCTGAATAAAATAATCTTTTAAACAGTTTGTTGTGTGACACCTTGTGTGGGGAGGGAAGGAACTCCCCATGTTGAGGAAATTACAAATTAAGGGCTCATCCTGGATTTAGTTAGCTATTTCTGACCCATGAAAAAGAACATTGGGACAGACTGTTCTTTTTGATGCAATTGCATTACGGTGGAGGGAAAGTCATCTTTGTTTTGTTAAAGTGTTTTGAGGACTTGACCCCGGAGTTCCAGGGAGGTGTATAGGTAAAAAAATTAGGATTGTGTTAGAATTGATTTGTGTGAGGAAATCAAGCAGTGACAGGGTGATTTTACCCCTAGATAAAGACAGTTTTACTATGTTGCAAAAAGGCATTTTAAAATGACTACTGTACAAATTGGTGAAGCCAGGGAGCATTTACTAGCTAAATAATTTCTAAAAGGAGAATGGGTTGAGGGCGAGGCTGGAAACTGGCAAACCAGAATTGTGTGGGAGGTTACCTCAGTAAGCAATGATATTTGGCTTGAAGGTGGAATGTTGCACAAAGCACCAGAGGCATTTTACATGACCCAGAATGCTCTTGAAGAAGAGATACAAATGACTAAGCTAACGGCTGAGTTATATTTGCATTTCCTTTTAGTGGAAGAGCGTTGGAAAAATAATTAGGCTAGTAGGATGAATCAGGCTGGAGACCTGCCACAGGCCCAGGGTCCTGTTCAACAACTCAAAAATGATCTAAAAACACAACAGTTAGCCAGTGCACAGAAAGGGATAAAGTTTGCTGCACTGCATAATACATGCACCAAGGGTGCAGATACCGTAAGTTGCCCTCAAGCCCAATTGAATGATCAAATTGGTCATAATAGAGGGTTGTTAGATGACATTGCGGCCCTCAAGCAACAAATCAAGACCTTACAAAGGGAATATAGTCAGTGTATCATAAAATAAATGGACTCATAAAAGGAGTTTGATGAAAAGCATCAAGGTATAAGTACTCTGAAACAACAGAAGATGCAGCCGATTCAGGAAAATTATCTCTTGAATCAGCATAACTGCGTCCTATTACAGATGATAAATTAGTTGGAAATGGAGGTAGAAAATGATTAGTAAGGTTCTCAGCAACTGACCAGAATTAGAGAAGAAAGGAATGAGCTAGAAAGGCTTGTGAGACAAATAGAAGCTGAACTATCAGAGGCAGAGAATTGTAGAGATGACCAAGAGAAAGAAATTAGTCTCCTGAAGGAAAAGTGCCTTGATTATGCATGCAGCATACAAGACTAACAGAGGGAGAATATAAATGACTTCCGCATGCGGTGCAGCAAACAAAAGATCAGTTGGTAGCTCAGAGCAGGGTGCATGAGATTAATCAGGCCTTAGTGTCAGAATTAAAAAGCCAGCTTTCTGATTACCAACAGGAAATCAGGACAGAGAGAAGCAGGTGTGAGAGCCTCACCAAGGCAAATGAAAATCATAAACAGGCCCTGTGGCACCCTGACCAATCACGATATGGGACAAGGCCCACTGATCAAGGTGAGGTGCCCCTCCCAGCAGGGGCCTCATGACAGTCATTTACAACCTCCCATGTACAAATGGGACCCAACCTTGTGCATGCTAGCTATCCAGAACAGGGCAACATGAGGCGGTTAGACTTACCCAGGGGTAGCCCAACTGATCAAGAAGGCCAATCCCTGTCTGATATTGATGAGTATCCATCTCTACCACAAAGAAGGGAAAGTGGCCGGACCAGTGTGTCCTGGGAAGTAAGGAATAATACTGTAAGTACTTCAGACCATGAAAACTCTTATGATGAGAAAGTCAGGGAGTTAGATTGGTTGAAGATGCGACTACAAAGAGACCACCGTGCACACTACACTGAAGGAGAAAAAACAGACCCTCAGCCTGGGGTGGGCATTCTAAAAACCTCAGTATATTCAGGGGATGGGGGAATTCCCCAGACTCCCTGGTGGGAGGGATGAAGAAACTGGGTTCTTCCTGGCCCTAAAAGGAACTCCAGGGAGAGTGACCCTGAGAATTCACTTTGGTTCAGGTGGGAGGAGTCCTGACCCCGTGATTCTGAGAGATATTCCCAGTCTCATAGAGATCGGGAGTGCCGAGAAAACAGGGAAGGGATTACCAGTAACAGTCAGAAGGTGAATAAACTCTGGTGCAGAAGAAGAAAAATACAGGGAAACAAAGAAAGGATTTTGTCAAAGACCCAACCATGCAGATCAAGGCCATAAAGAGTTTCCTGACCGCATACCACAAGAATGCCAGGTATTCGGTATGGAAGCACATGGAACTTTATGAGCAGATGGTGGCATCATTCCAGATCAGGAATGATGTGAATTGTATTGTGGTACTGGAGGACCAGGATCATTATAAATGGTCCACCAATAAGGTGGTCATTTTGAAAAAAAATGTAACTCATAGGAACCCACAAGAGGCCCGTAAGGCAGCATATAATTTGCAATGTGGGGAGGATCAGGTGCATAGGGAGTTTGTGCAGTAGGTAAAGCAGGCATTTGCTCAGATTTCCCGGCGGGTGAACACCAATAGTACTAAGTTCATAACTACATATTTCCATGCGCTCACCAAAATACATAATGACTTTGTTGGTGCGTGAATTTCACGAGCATAGGACTCTGGGTTGAGGGATTGAACCTATGAGGTCAAAAAGCCTGCTGAGAGTAAAAATACAGCCAAAACCCCCAAACCATCTAACAACCCAGCTGCTGCGAAGGTGGCAGAGGTAAAAACTACCTCTCCATTTAATTTGGAGACGGTGGGCCTAAAAGTAACCCTCCTCCAACAAGGAAAATGGAAGGCAGAATGGACCTCCCAACCTGGCCAAATGGAATGGTAATCAGGCAGGGGCTCAGAACAGTGATCCCTCTGACCCTGCCACCTATATAAGTCCTAGGTACAAAATGTACTAAACCAATCCCAAGGTATGTATACACTCCCCTGGCACAAGGGGACGGGGGGAACTAATCCGGTAAGTACTACCCCAGGAAACTTCCCTCCAAACTTCCACCTCCCAATCTGAACTTTTTCCCCAGATATCCCCAAAATCAGAACTTCCAAAACAATCCTCCCCTCTCTCTTCGGTTCCAGGACAATAGATCCCTGAACCTGGGACGAGAGAGAATCAGGATGGAAAATTATGGGGGAAATTTCTAGTACCTGAGCTACTTCGGGAGAAGGGACAGTTACCCTTTTTGGGAGCAGCATAGGTATGACCTCTCTACTAGCCAGACAAGGTCTGGCAACTGGAGCAACAGGTCCAGCAAAGGCCAGTCTAAAATTCAAAATTCCCCAAACATTGTTGCTTTCCACAGAGCGGAACGCGGAGTTGACCGCAGAGTTAAGCAGTCCTGCAGTCTGTCCTACAGTCTGTCATTCATTGCATTCATTGCAGTTGCTGTGGGTGGACCCACAAAACGTTGTTGCTTTCCACGCAGCGGAACGTAGAGTTGACCGCAGAGTTAAGCAGTCCTGCAGTCTGTCCTACAGTCTGTCATTCATTGCAGTTGCTGTGGTTGGACCCACAAAACGTTGTTGCTTTCCGCAGAGAGGAACGCGGAGTTGACCACAGAGTTAAGCAGTCCTGCAGTCCTCTGCAGGCGGAGGCATGGGAGACACGCCGGACCCCAGTGCGGCACTGCCGGACACCGAGCCCAAACACTGCCTCCAGAGTAACTCAATCCTTCCAGCTCAACTTGCGAGAAAATCCCCAGCAAAGCGAGGTAAGAACCTTCCCGCTTCCAGAGGGGTCTATCAAACCTGCACGCCGCTCCCTCATCCCTTCCTGTCACCCACCCGAAGGGAACTGGGGCCCTGGCAAGGGACTCTGAAAATTCAGATGCCCCCACAAGTCCAGGTGCACACGAAGTCTGGAGGGAACACACTACAACTCACCCCAAGCCGCCAGTGGCAGACACAGTAAACCCGTAGTGAGCGGGCTTGCAAACTTTCAAAACCTACCTGATCTCAATGCCCAGGCTCCTGAGATCTACTTGGTCGATGTGTCCCCGGCTCTTTCAGCTGCTTCAGCTCCTCCAGTCTTGCCTTGCGTGTACTTCAGCGAGAGGTATGCCAGCCGAGACCGTCAGAGGGCTGTCTGGGCGGGCCCGTTCTCTGGCCACGCGAGGTTTTGCAGAACTCGACGATGGAAGCGACCCGCTATACACAAGCTGGGGTCGTTCTCCAGATGGAAAACAAAACAACAATATCCAAAAGCTCAAATCAAGCAATAACAATCCATTGGAGGCTCAAACTGAAATGCTCACAGAACCAGGGGGAAGCAATCAGCCTCCATCTTTGACAATCACAAACACGCTCCACACGAGGGTTCTTACAAAAGATTCACATCAACCCGCAAACCCACCAGGAGCCACCAGTTTTGCACCCATTCGGGCAACAGCCCTAATACATGCCGAGGCAGAATCAGACGTTCCCAGCGACATGAGCTCTGTAATCCAAGACCCTGGGGACCCTGTGGGCCAAATGCCACCCACAGACACACCCAGGGTGGGAAGCAACAGGCCTCAATCAGATAATACTGCAAATCAAG
Organism: Ambystoma mexicanum; assembly: GCF_040938575.1. Taxonomy (NCBI): domain Eukaryota; kingdom Metazoa; phylum Chordata; class Amphibia; order Caudata; family Ambystomatidae; genus Ambystoma; species Ambystoma mexicanum. The sequence goes on from NC_090923.1 coordinate 839,442,854, forward strand.
ATGCACAAAACGAGTCAACTTCTAGCATTGATCCCGTACACATCGATCTGATGAGAACCTTCAAAAAGGCCTCTGCACCCAAAAAAAAACTTCACCTCCAGTCATGAAATGAATAATATATAAAAAAAAAGAGGAAAAGGAAAGACACAAGGAGCCTGGACTGGCGAAAGTCCACAACCGAGAAAGGAAAAAATTGTCAAAAAAGAAAAAAACGTACCATCTCAAGCTCTGAAGAAAAACAACCCAACCACAAACAAGAAAACAGACTCAGGGAAACACACCCTACCAAATCCACTGACCTCAAGTGCACTTCTCAATTTTTTCAAAAAACAATGTAAGCGCAAACTAAACTCAGAAATTGAACTCTTGGACACAGAAATCCTTGAGGCACTAGACGGCACCCCACTGGCAAACAAGTCTAGAAAAACAGACAACCAGAATAGTAAGCAAAATGAACCATTGGCCCTCAGCCTGCCACTGACACCACCCTAAGGCCTCTGCCGATGGACGCCCAACCCATGTCTGAACAAATGACCGACAACGTCCGGCCCCCAACCAGGCAACCAGAAATTGGGCAAAATACCCAAACTCAGAGGGTCGAGCAACATGCCAAACAGGCACTCGCTGCGGACCGTTCAGGGCACACCAACGGAGCTACCAGTGAGGCCAACCAGTCAAGCCATCGGCCGCACCACCAAGAAGCTCCTACAGGGGCCACTATGAGTCCTCAACCTTGGGCGAAAGTGCATCTCCAATGACCAGACTGGGCCAGCAAATAGACAAACACGTTCCTCGAAGCCGCAGCTCTGAACTTTAGCAGCGGTGGAGCACATGGCATGCTGACGGAGAAACCAATAGCCCTGCACACACGCACCCACTTCCCAGAAGCAACCCATACACCTTTCAAAAACAGAAGACATAGCGAACCCTCCGCTGAACCTCATAAAGATTTGCCAAACAAAAAAACAGACATGACGACAATAATGTCAGCCATAACAATCATGCTGGCTCCGTTTGGCAAACTATACGAAGCCATCAATGACTCAACAAAAGACAATACAACTATGCTGGCTATGATCCAGTCCAAGCTCATCTTGGTCGAGGGCTACATAATGGCCGTAGAGGAAAAAAAAACGCAAGCACCAAGCCGTATGGGAAGCAAAATTGCCACGTCTATAAGCCAAACTGAATTAAACCAGACACTCCCATGTGGACGGGGACACGGCCATTGAAAAAACTACACAGACTGCCATTGACAATGCCCCTTCCGGGCCCGCCTCAATCTTCAACAAACTAGCCCTGAAAGAGGTACGAGCAACAAACTCAGTACATACCCAGGGCCCTAGCCCCTCTAAAAAAAAAACGACACACAACCCCATCAAAAAACAAAGTGTAGTCCTGCGACTGGCAGGATCCAATCAACCAGCATTACAAAAAAAGACGACCACAGGTCAAAAACGGGCAGCAGACCCGATCCAACATACTTCAATTTCAACCACCGTCAAACAAACAACGCCAAGGGAGACATTAGCGTCTCTAGACCTTACTAAATCCCCAAAGACAACTGCGGAGTTTCTAGCATCGAGCAGTCTAATGGACTTATCACAGCACCTGAATCCGGACCCATCACGAGATAAACCTCTGGTGCAAAGCGGCCCAAAAATCTTCACAGCAGCAAGCAACGACGGGACACAGATGACACCGGAACCCACCACGAGTACAAGTTTCCAGCTTCCTTCGGACAGCACCGACCAGCACAAACCATCTCTCTGTCATCACGACCGAAAACGTGATCCAAAAGCAGGTGTACAAGCAATAGACTCACCACCTTCAAGCGCTAACACAAGAGACTTGCCAAATTCCCCGAAAAGGCGAATGCACCGCCAACTGGAATTCAGATCGGCAAACCTGCAATGAGGCGAACAGGCAACCAAGGCAGTAAAATCCTCAAGGGGGTACTGTGTCTTCAAACTAGAGCAAGCATTGAGTAGAAGTAACTACATGATCTTTCACAGAAAAACAGTGCTGAAAACCCTGAGCAAAATAGACACACTACAGTCTCTGAGAACGGAAGACTTTATCCTGATCGAGCTGTACCACAGAGACCAAAAAGCAAAAGCATATCTGCATATCAAAACCCAGGCACTTCAGGACATCTCAGTGGAGGGTTTCGATGACCTCAAGTGCGCCGGTTTCCTAATGACTGAAATCCGAAGGCCATACGGAGAGATTTGCAAAACCATACAGAATGACAGCCGGGAACATAAACTCCACTATATATCAAAAACTCAAGACTTGTACAACACAAAGAGACAAGGGACAAAGCGGATTGCTCATGAGAACAATCACCAAGTCTCATACAGACATCATCAAGAAAGATGAGGCTCTACTAGCGGTAGCAACAAGAAAGAGAGCGAAACCAAAAGAAACGCAAGACAAAGATCAGACAAAACCAACCCATGAGTTCGCAAGACACTCCATCAATCCGCAACGCCCCAGAGGAACCAACAAGATCGGTGAAGGATTACAAAAAGTCCATCTGGCCCAGAGGCAAATCGCCGGACCAAACAGAAAAAAAAACTTTGAGGGGTCCAGGAAAATGGCTACAAGCAGCAATAAACACAAACCCTGGTAGATAGCAACGACAACCCAATGTAATGCTAGAACGGTGAACAACTCATCTCGACCTAGAAGACTCTTTCAAAAAAGTTTTGACAATGGCCTCGTGGAACACCAGAGGACATATCCACTTAACTAACCCAGATAACCAGGACCTGGGGGCTTTTGACATCCTATGCCTCCAAGAAACCTGGCTACTGGAGAAACCTCACTGGACGGCTTCGCGATCGAGATTTCACTGGCATCAAAAGGCATGTTTGGACATCCCTTGTCTGGTCTCCTCCTGGCAGTACGTCTGGGATCAGGAATCAAGGTCATCAAAAACTAGCAGAAGCATACGGAATCCTAGCTGTCTTAACCTCATGGAGCCACCAAGACCCTAGCTCCAGAGCATGGAACACGTCACAGTTTGCCATCATAAACTTATACTGGAACCCACAAAAAACATCCACAGCGAACTTTTGTAACTCAGTAGCGGACGTCACCGACAACATCTGTGTGGACCAGAACATGGCACACACAATAGTAGGTCAAGACCTAAACGCCAAGTGCACACCCGCTTCGAGCGAGATCAACATCCAGCACACCCACAGCTCGACGGAAGAAAGAGGAACAGCATGACTGACCTTTATGAACTCTTGCAAATTTCACAACGTGGCATGGCTGAAATCCTAGCAACCCACCATCCCAACATGGGAACCTGATACCTCCATAGCAACCCTTGACCATTTCTTCATATGCCACAGCCTCTTGTCATACATAGAATCTTTTGAAGTCAAGAGAACCAAAGAGAGCGACCACAACCTCCTCTCAATGTCATGGACATCTGTCCGCCCACATGGCAAAATGTATAACCCAACTATGGAGGCCAGCAATCAACAAACCAGGCTAAGCTTGACAGCCTCAACATCAAAAATATCACGGATAAATACAGAAGAGACAAACTAAACAACTCCGACTCTGGAACAAAGGAACAACCTGATTACCTACCTTTTCTGATAAAATACAAGCTGGCGACGAGAGGAGGGACAACGACCAGTACTAAAACCAACCATGTGTACGACAAAACTCTGGTCGAAAAAAGAAGATCTGTGAGAAAATTGAAAAGAACGGCCATGACACATAATACAGAAACGGCGTGTCTGAAGTGGCAAGCAGAAGCCAAGATTTACAAATCATGGCTACAAAACCGCAGACACACCATGCACCAAAACGACACGGAGGCCATGCTCAGGACTCTCAGCACCAAAAGATCTAGCGACTTCTGGTCACTTATCAAAAAATCGGACAGGACCCAGGACAACCAATTTACAAAGTCGGTCCAAGAAGACAAGTGGGTCAAATTCTTTGAAGACTTGTTTGCTGCGCCGGCCACCCAAAAAGCAGCATTTTTACTAGAGACAGACGGCCCTTGGATCAACATATCCCCCAAAGACGACATAAGACAAATTATCAAAAAACTGAAAACATCAAGAGCGCCGGGCCCTGATGGCCTAACAAACATTGACCTCAAACAAAACCTGGAGGAATGGACAAACTTCATCAGCATCCTATACACTCACTGCAGAACAACAAGATCAATTCCGACCTTGTGGACACAATCAATGGTGGTTCCTATCTTCAAGCGAGGTAACAGAGAGGAGCCGGCCAACTATCGCCTGATTGCGCTATTAGATATCATAGGGAAAATCTTCACCACCTTGCTACTTAAACACTTCCAGACTTGGGCCAGAACATCACTGTCCGCTGACGCCTTCCAAATGGGCTTCCTAAAAAACAGAAGCACAACAGTAAACATCTTACTACTGAACATAATAAAATCAAAAGTCAAGCAAGGAGCCCCAACAGTTTTTCTGGCTTTGTAGACCTCTGCCAGGCCTTCGACAAAGTGGACAGAAGCATCATGTGGACAAAACTAAAAGGACGGAAGTGCCCAAGTGAAATATTAGATCCTGTGATGGCTCTCCGCACACACACTAAACTGCGAGTTCGCCTAAACCGTCAAGGTCTACTATCAAAGGAAATATCATCTGAGCATGGGGTAAAACAGGGCTGTCCCTTAGCACCAGCACATTTTGTCGCCTTCTTGGGGGACTACAAGGACTCAGAAGCAACCACCAGGGCCTTTCCACCCAAATTAGGCAACGTCAACGTGTCACGCATCATATACGCAGATGACCTGATCTTGCAAGACCAGACCCAAATTGGTCTTCAGCGCCAACTAACCAACCTCGCACGCTACATGGAAGCAAACAACTTAGAAATTAACAAATCTAAGACTGCCTCCTAACTTCAACAAACTAAAAAATCAGTTGGCCTACTGCTCTAAATTCCGTGACAAACGCTTAATGAAAACTTTCATGAGAGCACGCTTGAACCTTGAAATCTTAGTCATTAGACTACATACAAACATCAAGGAGTGCAGACTGTGTGACTCACCAAACCAAAACCTTAAGACATCTTCTCATGCATTGTCCCGAGATGAGACGGGAAAGAGCAGCGTACCTTTCCCCGCTATGCGCGGATCTCCCTGTTGCAGAAGAGACATTATGGTGGAGCATCAAATGGACTATCGCCTTGGCAAAACTGTTGGAAATCGCTTTTAAAAAGATCAATTTATCTACGAACCTGTTGAATTGAATTGAACTGAACACTTCACGTCTACAGACGAATGTTCGCCATTTTACTGTCTCTCTGCCTGTCTGCTGGTCTATCTCTCTGCCTGCCTGTCTGCTGGTCTGTCGGCCACAGTTCACTGAACAGCTCATACCTTGTAAAAATCATAACACGATTATACACAAGTTAAAAAAAAAAGGAATTCCCCAAATTATTCAAATGTGTCTGACTGACTTCCCCAACACAGACCAAATTAGGGGGTGGGGCATGAAAAACAAACCGCTAAATCACCCTGTGTTTATCTTAAAACAAAAGTGTGGGTGAAATCATAATTGCCATGTACCAATCTTGAAATTCTACTGCTAACAGGAAAATCAAAATTGCAAAGCACTACATTTATAATTGTTCTGGTTATTGATCAGTTTAATTATGTCTTGAAGTGAAATTTCTAGAAAGTAAAGAATTGTGATTTGTATTCTTTTCAACTCACTTTTGTGATTTATTTATGTTGAGACAAGTTTATTGTGTTGTACCACGGAGAAAGTGGTGTTTGAAATTGTTCTGCAACTTTACTTTTAATTTAAATAAATACAAAGAAATGTCCTGTACACTGGCATGGTTCTTGTTTAATTGTTAGTTTGGGGTGGGTGGATCCAAGGGGCATGATATGGGTTTGAAGAACGGCTGAATAAAAGAATCCGTTAAACATTGTGTTGTGTCACTCCTTGAGTGGGGAGGGAAGCAACTCCCTGTGTTGAGGGTGGCCTCTCAATAAACCATTACATCATTAACAAGTACATTGACTGCATGCATTTTTTGTTTTATTTTGTGTTTTAGATCAGATCTATCTGTGTGAATTTATTTTTGGTTGATAATGATTACAGTGGACTTGTAGTAGCACTTTTTATGACTGCTGGGCCTTGGACATTGGAGACACATCGCTAGTTCATCTTGCCAGGGCAAAGTGTGGCTTTGTTACAAAAACTGTCAAAAGACCCACATTCTTTTTTTTCTTATGGGATATATTTTAAATAATGACACATGAACCATTTGTCCTGGGGTTTAAATTATATAACATTCATTTGTGTTACCCCATTCTTGGCCATTTCCTTCAGCTTCAGAAATGACATGTATCCAACACTTTGAGTGTTATTTATTTTGTATTTGATCTGTGGTCCTATTATGGTTTATGTCTCGCCAATATGGGGTGGAACTATTGTCTGCTTCTATGCTGTAGTTAGTGTGTGGGGGAGTGTGTGTTATGAATTGTTTTGTAGTAGACTTATTTTAGTGTAAGGCATATTGTGGTGGTTGTGATGTGAGTGGATGACGTGGTTAGCATACCTAGGCATGTTGTTGACTGTATTGGCATGTGTGTGGGTATATGACGTATTTTTGAGGGAGCAAGATGTAAGGTGTTTGTACTCATGGGGAGTGCTTGATGTGTTTGCATGGGATCTCAGCAAGTGATACGGGTGGTTATGGAAATTCCGTCATTGGCCAATAAAGTGTAACATTTCCAGTGATATGACTTGTTTGAAATGCAGTGGGAGTGGTTTCGTGCACATGTTTTTTATTATGGGCGTTTTTGTGATGCGGAGCAAGAGTTATTTTTGTAATGGAGGTGTACGCTTTTTTATTTGTTACAGTGTTCATTTGTGTTGGGATTGTCCCCTCACATTGTTACATGGTGTTTGGTGCATGGCTTGGACTTATCACGCTGATTATTGGAGTTGGAATCCTGACGTGGGCTCGGTGTGCTAACACACCATATTGGATATTTTGTCTGTTTTGCTGCAGTAAACCTTTTTGTTCTAAGTAAATTATGCGTTCAACGGTAGATTATTTAGCACATGTTTGCTCTCTTTTGCTACTGAACATGCTGACAATACATGTTCTTTGAGACTGTTCTGTATTGTCCTTTTAAAAGTAGCTAGTGGTTGGGGATAGAGAGATGGTGTATGTTTGTGTGCGCATATTGGATCCTTAGGATGCCTTTTTACATTCTACAGCATACCCATTACTTCAATTTGTCCATTCAATCTTCATGCACTTCTGACTGCATCTGTCTATACTCCACTGCCTGAAATCTCTTCCCCTTGCAACCTATCTCTCCGACCATCTCTCTGCTTCCTGCCACATACAATCCTTTTCTTCACTAGCCTTACTCGACCGGAATGTTCTCCCCTTACATAAAAGCCATCCTATCAGTGGAACTTGACAACACTAAACTCTACCTCCACTTGCTAACATCCAATGGAGCCCTCACTATTCCAATTCGCAACATGATTGACCACCTAACCAATATCTCTAGCCTGTGTCTCCCATGACCACCCAAATATAAATATAAATGTCACCCTGTAATTAATTGCCCTCTGCACTTCTGAGTCAGAAGATGTGCGTTGTTTGAATATGTCAGTCATATATGTTCCCCCTCTTCTCATTTAGTCCAACAAAGCTTAGTGTAAAAGCTCATTAAATAGGATATGCGTCAGCCCTTCATTAGTATTTACTACAAATATCATGTATTGTCAAAATGATATCCTGCTGCTTCATCGATGCAAATACATCCATTTTCTGTAGACGCCAGGCGGTAAATATGCCATAAAGCATATTTCTACAGTTACCACCATACTGATAATGAGGGCCTTAAAAGGTCACAAATTATAAAAAATCAGGTTTTGAGAATGTCATAAACTTGAAGACGTGTTAATAAAAAAATGTAAACGTTGTTAGTTAAGTGTTCTTACCAATATATACCCAGGAACCTGAAAACTTAAGTATACTTTCTTCCAGAACATCTTCCGAAGATCTGCATACCCTGACCAAGCAGCCCATGGACATATCACACACCTGGGGAGAACCCCCTGCAACACCAACCACAGAATGAGCACAAGTAGGCGGATAAACTGTTGTTGATAAACAGTTCATGCCATTGTGTGTGTACGCACACACAAACGCACACACACACATTTTAAAACATATGTACATGGGTATTTATTTCAGAGATAACTTCTGAAGAGCCTCATCTCCAACTCTGACACAACACCCCAAACATCCTGATAAGTAAATCATTAAATGCACTGCAAAAAAGCAACTCAACAACATGCCGATAAAATCACTAGACAGCATTCAATATTTGTATGTTTTACGGGGGGGAAAGATGCACAGGGAACACAAGAAAGAAAAACACCACATGTTGCTCAAAACTGTTAATGATGACAAGTCTGGCCAGCAACACAAAATGGAGAGACACAAATGTCTAACACAACAAAAAGGAAGAACCCAAAAAGCAAATATTCACTGAAAAAGGAAAAGTGTGCCATTATGAAGGAACACCTCAAAAAAGGCAAACGCCACAAAAATGATGAATGCAAGAAAAATAACAAATAGGACAATATGGGCTAATTTCAGAAAATTGAAAAACACCATGAAATGTATCAACACCAAAAACCCATTAGTATAACACTGGACAACCCAGTACTACTCACATCTCGCTGCAACAATCACAATCTCTACAAACAATAACCACATCAAACACCACAGTTACAAGCATCGCTCATACTCAAACAACGGCCTACTGCACTCAGACCAGAACAACCTGGAGCACTACAGTGACCCAGACCATGCACCTACAATCACTACCACCCCATAACCATTCTAAACACACTGAAAACCACCATAGGCTAATCCCACTCCAAAAGCTTATTACAGCCCTAACAATAACCCATTAACCAACAACTAGAAACCAATAACTATTTGTGTCTCCTCAGCACCCAGACAGAAAAATAGAGTCAACATGAAATTAGATAAACGTGTGTTGTAACCTTCCACAAAATCAATTGAGCGGTCTCGGAGTCACTCTGTCGAGACCGCTGACTGTTTTCAGAGCCCTCCCCCTCCGGGCCTTAAAGGCTATCCCATTCAGATGCTCGAATTAAGAGCATTATTATTTAAAGCCTACCTTACCTGCACCGACACCTACGAACCCTGATATCAAAGGGAAACTACCAACCAACCTAGCACCATTGTGACACAGGTTCAACATACACACTCTCTAATTCAACAAATATAGTTCAGCAATCAGAAGACGTGTTCTTTAAAATTGTCCACAATTGAAAAGTTTGATGATCTAAATAATAAACCACTTTTTTTATTTTAAAAATTCTGAAAGATTAACGGATATGCCAGTATTTTATGCACAAAAACCTACCCAGAGTCAAATCTCTATTACAACACTGTGGGGCTTACCTGAAATGAAAGGCCATCATCCATGAAGCACATGGGTGGAATACCGCTCTACAAAGAAAACAGAAAAATGTTAATACGATTCAATAACTTGAGACCATGATACTTTCTCAAACTGCTGAACCAGCAATTTGATCTATTGCATCACATGCCCACACACTAAGCTATAAGTCAGAAGAGATCCCAAACTATGAACAAACACAAAAGTGAACGCAGATCTTAGATCCACGTAAAAACAATGCAAGCGTCCATCGTGGCACACTATATGACACTAAACCATAGAGAAAATTCTCTGGAATGGATATTACTAGAAATTCTTAAGAATTAAAAAACAGGCCAGAATATGACAAATGTGCGGAGTGGAAAGGAAGAAATGTGTATTCTGAAGCTAAACACTTTCAAAGCAGGTCTGAATGAGACTGTAAATGGTAATCTTTTTAAAATTATATTTACTTTGGGAAAAACTGACCACTGTTACTGCCCTAATAGACAAGGGTATTTGTGAGAACACTGTGACACACACCTCATTACCCCTTTCTCAACTATAGTAGGTTGCAGAAAATAATAATGAATGACACAAACCACTCTTAATAGCAAAGTGGTTTGGGCTACTCTTGGAGACAATCTAGACCTGTACCACATGTCATCACTTCTTGCTCGAATATGGAAGAGTCATAGTACCTTATATCGCACCAAAGGCCAAAAGACTATACATTGATTCCCTACTGTGGTGCAGCCAGAATACCTCATACCATAAAGCAGGCAAAAAGAAATCTCTGATATGAGCTATGCAGGTGTAATATGTTCTGTTACATTGACCAATCTGCTCATTACTAAAGCAGCAAACCACCCAACGTAGACCACCCTATTATAGTGTGCATGTTTGCATTCTACTTGTAACTTAAGGTAAGATGTAGAAGATGTGAATCTTTTCGATGACTAGCTGCATGTTTTTGATAGCTGGACTATGCCAAAATCTGACTATTGTAGCAACCACTATTATATCTAAAATGAATAGTATCACAGCCATTCAGCTAATGATACATACAATACTATTTATATACATTTACGCTTTACCAACAAAGAACCAACATTGGAAAATGTGCTGACCCTTCCTCATTGGCCAAAGTAAAGCACTTGGAAACCATTTATTTCATTCAAATCCACTGCAGATCCATACTGCAAGGCATGTTTAGTACACAGCTGTAGTAAAAAGGAAAATATCCGTAGAAGCGAATTAAAATCAATTGCCTGACCAGCTCCCATTGATCAGTTGAATTTCAGGTGCCATTTATACTAATAAGATGGTGACATGCAGCCATATTAATGCTCGAGCTCAAGATTGTATTAAAAAAAAAAATCACAATTCCAATATTCCAAAATGGTAGAAAGTGTTGCACCACTCGATTGGGCTACTTAGGTCTTGGGAGGCCATTATTACAGCAAAGAACGATAGTGTTGATCTAGTTTAAAGTTCCAAAAGAGGTGTATTAATCTCCGGTATTCATAATGGCAACACAGATAATAGCGCAGGCTGAGGAATAGAACCTCATTTGAATTGTGAGCAAACCTTGACTGAAAAATGTAACCAAGCGGGATGTTCTGTGAAATGAAGACACATGGGCCTCATCCTAAGTTTGCCGGTCCGGGAACTACGGTACCGGTAAGCATGCCGGTACCGTAGTTCCCAGACCGGCAAACTGCGAGTTGTGCTCACGGGTGCCTTTCTGCCCGCCAGGTCGGTGTCGCACTGGGATGGATTGCAGGGGGGATGGTGGGCGATGCATCTCAGATGGGCAGTTGGGGACAGGAAGTGCACCACACTGGCATGGACTGATGGGAAATGGAAGCATGTCAAACCTGGATGGACGGTTAGGAGTGGGAGATGTATCGCACTTAGATGGACTGCTGCCGTGGGTGAGAAATGTGTCACAAATAGGCGGAAATGTTTGGGGGCAGAAACTGTGCCGCACTTGGATAAACTGTTGGGACAGGGAATGTGTCTCACTTGGAGGAATTGCTGGTGGTGCGAAGGCCATCACACTTGTATGAACTGTTGGTGATGGGACATGTATCACATTTGGAGGAATTGTTGGGTGAAGGAAATGTATTGCAACTAACCAACCATACTAAAAACTCACCTTTCTGCATACACACCCTCAAACTCTGAACTAAACAGAAGCACTCCTCTACCTCTCCTCAAACCACACACACTTCACAAGACCTGACATGAAAACAAACCACACACAATCACACCTCAACACCACATGAAGGCTACCGAACAGAAACGCACCAATGCTCAGTGACTAGTTCCTCCGAATGGAAACTGTCAACAGCACATCAAAACTATCTTGCTGTTCTCCCTCTCAATCCCACTAACAAGCCCAGCAATTCTCTTTCCTTTGCAGACTAGCCAGAGTGCCAAGAGACCATGCAAGTGCCAACACTGCGCAGTACAAGACCCATTAACATTAATATAAACACTGGCTAGTTAATACAGCTAAGAGTTTCCCAATGACAGTGCTTCAATGGGAGTTCCAATTACTCTAATGTGACACTCTCAGAACGTGAAACTCTTTGTGGGTCCGGTTTCTCACCTTCGGAGTCAGCGGTGGTCTTGTTCTTCTTTTCTTTTCCTCTTACTGTAGTCCGTCCAGAATGAAGATATGGTCTGTCCCCGTTGGAGGCCGCCACGTCTGAGTCGGGGAACGATCTGGACATGTGGAACCCCAGGAGGGCAGACCAAACCACAGGGAAAAAGTCAGAGGCTGAAAAAACCCCAAGGTTGATCTGGGCAGGATCTTGAACGTCTGTGGAATTAGCAAAATACTCAGAGCTGGTAGACGGGTGTATGGGGAGGGGAGCGATGGAAGTGTGTGCATGAGAGGCACATTCAGAGACAAGGCAAACCCCAGTATGGGACGCAGAGAGCAGGGAGACCAAGGTCAGGGAGAGAGAGGTGTGCCAGAGCATGGCTCTAGATCGAGCGGGAAGGAAGAGAGGCAAAGGGGAGCAGCGTGAGGCACCAGGAAAGCAAAGAAGGCAAGGAAAACAGCAGAGCGGGAAAACTAGCGTCTTACCCCAAAGGAAGGTGAGGGTTGCAATGTCAAGCACTGCTTCTGGTACACAGTGAAATAGGAGGTGGCCATCTTTGAAAAAAGACTAGACCACTTTGTCGGAAGACGTGGTGGCTGTCAGACTCCAGTCTTCAGGCTCAGGAGTGGCACGAACCAACCATCCCCTCAGCAGTCTGGGCACTTGCAAGTCTGACCTTATTCAAGTTACCGAGACTCCAGCGGGGAAAGAGGGTTAGGGACTCGATGGTTGGATAGGTTCAATTGTAGGGTAACCGGTGAGAGGGTTAGGTGAGGGGAAGTGGACAGGGAGAATAACAACGGATAAAACATTCAATATACATTCACGAGAAACAGTGTATACATATACAGCAGTGAGTCATAGAAGATGGAAATAGACTTAGCTCTGGGGTGAGTACTGGCCTCCTGCCTGTGTACTCTCTGGTCCGGTCCTAATCTGGAGCGTATTACCGCTGCAAGAGAGCTTGGAGTTACAACCTTGTGTGTTACTTCACACACACGCTCAGAACTTCACTGGCCAGCATGAGCATGCAATTGGTTATTCACACCCTATTGCGTATGCTACAGTTCAGAGCACTTTTAGTTAGTAGTTAGTTTGTGCGCGGGTTAATTCAGTCAACCAACAACGCGGTGTCGCCGCGTGGGTTCCCGCACTGTACTGATGAAGCCACAGGGTCGATCTGCCTATAAACCAAGGAAGAGCGGTGTCGGCCGCACGTGGCTTGCAGCGGCTCGAGCACTCTGCTCTACAATATTTCCCCACGTGGCTATTGCCATGCAAACATCATGCACTGCGCTGGGTTCGGGATTTCCCCAGGGTTACATGCGCGATATGCCAGGTTCGCGGTGCAATGCCCGATCGTGACTTAGCTTTTGTTTGGCAAGGGGGTCAGTAAATGCGGGCGGAGTCCCCCTTGTGCGTGCCCCCAACTGCCTTCGTGGACCTCCGTGGTGGCTTCACCATACGTTCTCCCCTTATCTCTGGAGTCCCCCCAGCGCTAGCGCTACTTAGCTTTTCTTGGCGAGGGGCCAGAATGGGAGCTGGTTGGGGCGTGGCCCCTGGTGCTGATCCCCGACCTCGGAGCTCTTCCGAACACGTCTTCTCCTGCCGGGAGCTTAAGCACAAGCCCTGTGCCTGGGTTTTCTTTGTGCACACGTGCGCGCAAGTCCCGCCCCTCTTGGGCTTGGTCTTGTAGTTCTGTGCCCAGGGGGATCAAGTAATGAAGTCTTTACTGCCATTCTCCTGCAAATGGGACATAACAGTCTCCTGTGAGGAAGTAGTCTGTTTCTAATGTTGATAGCCCCTGCTAACCTTGGAGTCTTTAAGTTTTGGTCCTGTAAGCGATATTCAATCAACACTACAGCCAAGTCAATGCCTAGTCTGGGATGCTGTATTTTTATGTCTAGTTCAGTACTCTGGATGACCACCCTTGTATAACACCGCCCTCTTAGAATCCCCCTGACCCCACTGAGCCATGAAGTAGGTTTGTTTTGCAAATTACAAGGTTTATTTGAAAAATTAAACAATATATATATATCACACTTTTATAATAAATTAATATCTGATAGTACACTTCGACATAGTACACTTCGACATATGATGTTGATCAACAATGGGTAATCTGGCACTAGCACACTTCTTTACAATCAATGAGGAGTTAGTATAGGATGGATAAAGTAGCAAAAATACTTGTATGATTTCAAGGGAAAAGCAATGAGGAATAAAATGCAGTACAGAAATACTTGATATGATTTTAGCAAAAGATAAGATAATCACTTTTTCTCTGGCAATTCACCCCCCTCCCCTATGCAATGTAAGAAATGGAAGGAGATGGAAGTAACACACACCGTTCTCAGGAATGCAATCAAATACAATACGAAATTCAGTTCCCCCCCAGGAAGCTTAGAGGAAACAGGTAGGAGTTTGAAACACAGGCCCAAAATGCTTTTTAAATGTGATGGCAATGGATGGGAAAATGTGCCAACTGATTTTAATTCCCTCTAGAGATTCAGGGTGAGTGGAAGATGCGTGTTGGTATTAGTTCAGGCTCACTTTGGCAATGCTCTATGAGTTATTACCAAGTTGCAACGGATTTTAACAAAAGAAAGAAAGGAGCTGCTATTTTGACAAGTGGAGAAATTGAGCCAAAATCGCAAATCTCGGTAAATTTCGCGAGTGCGTAAATCGTGATTGCGGGAAAAGTATAAGGAGTAGGAAGTCGGTTCTAGGCTTGTTGGAAAGCTTAGATTCTAAGCTTTCAGAGGAAAGTTACATCTCGTTCCCAAATGGTTCCAGAGATACGGACGATTTAATAAAGGTAGATTTTCGGATTTAAAGTAAAACTCAAAATGACAGGTGACAGCTTGCAACTGCAGAATTGACAGGGGAAGGAAATGTGAGTCAGAGTGATGCTGTAGGTTTTATGGTCAGAGGAACCTCCCCTTGTCAGATTGCACACAAATCTATTTCTGACCCAAATACATATTTATCTATGCACCATTTTTCTAATATTATAGGTCCAGTTAACATATTTTCTGTAGCACCAAACCATCCGATCCCTGTCTTTGTACGATGTTGTGTCCACTGATGACAGAATTCTCCCCTTTTCATCCAGATAACGACCTCTAAACCTTTCCAGATTTTACACAAATGTGCACCAGGGATATGGGTTACAGATGATAAAGTGTCAGATTTTTAACATGCATACATTTGGAGTGACAACCTTTTTTCAGCTACTATCCCCAGGAACATACCCCAGGGTCCTAACACCTCTTAAAATGTGCACAGAAAAATCACAAGAATAATGGTATTATTTATATAATTTTGACCAGTCCGCACTATGAGTTATCTATCTTTTTTAAAATTATGCCCTGGTCAAAAAGGGGTGTGGCTTCCCACATCACAGGGTGGAATAACTAGTTTATCTACTTCCCCCAAGCTCAGCTGGCTTGCAGAGGCACTGCCCCTGCCAGTTTCCCCTAAGAGAAAGCTATTTTACGACGCCCCCAATATAACATTTGCCTGAGTCCAGGAAAGGCCTTTGTTCAACTCCCTGTAGTCCCCAGCTGCTCCACCCCTAATCTAATCAGAGAGGTGACAACTCCTTTTGGCAAGGGGAAGAGTGGCTGAGCAGGTTTCAACTCCTGTCAGGGGGTAGTTGTCAGGCAGAATCCAGTTTCATTAAGCCAGGTTTCAGCTAAATGTCACTTTTTGTTCCCAGTTTAAATCACTTACAATTTTTACATATACATTAAATAATGACTTCCTTCAAGTCATCTCAGAATATAGTTTTACATTGTATCCACCTCTTAGCAAGTCTTTCCTTGGTCTGGTTTTGTTTCATTTGTTCAGTTTTACACAAAAGTCTGGTGGTTTTAAAACGCCGGCTTTCTGATAGTGGTGAGTACTGGTAATGCAACCATTTTTGGAATTAAGAAAATGAATTCCCCACAGTTCTGTGTTTCTTTTTTGGCAATCAGCATTGCCATTCCCAATGGTTTCAGGCTACTGTGTGCTTAGCCCAATGGTGGTTTTAGGCAGTGCCCTCCTGTGCTCACAACATAGGCAAAAATGGGTGGCAGCCTATTCTTCATGTTTTCCCTGTGCACTCTCTTGGGAGTTCTGGCCATCATGATGTTTTCCATGCCAGTACTGCACAGTTTTATGGTAGGGCTTGTATGCATGAGTAAAAACATCCCACAGTCCCCCTTTGGGTCCATACTGGAAGGATTCATGTCTTGCCTCCTGACAGTGGCAAGTTAGCTGTACCGCCATCGCTTCCACAGTTTCCATTGCTGGGCCAAGACAGTATGACCCCTCTTTCTGCCAGGATTGCCTAGCTTCCAGGGGTATCTGCAGTGAAATTGTCAAACAAGAAGAAGAGCATGCATGTTACGCACTGGTTCCCACGTTCTATTTGCTTCAGAGTAACCTTTCCAGTGCACAAGGTACTACTGCATGCTTCAATGGTATCTTGAGTCGAGGATACAAGATACTTCGTATTCCTCTGGGATGGAGTCAGTGATGTGTAGCTTCGTTCTCTTGCGAGGATGATAGGGATCGGGATGAAAAGGTTTGAGCAGAGAGGAGTGGAACACAGGATGGATTCTACTGAGGCACTTGGGGAGTTTGAGCTTAAATGCCACTGGGTTGATCTTGGCAAGCACCTCAAAAGGACCAATGTATCTGGGGGAGAGTTTTGAAGGTTTAACCCACCTAGGTAAGTATTTGGTGGACAGCCAGAGTATAGTTCCTCTTTGCCAAACTGGGTTCTCCCTTCTCTTCTTGTCAGAATTTTCTTTATTGGTCTTTTTGCTTAAACCAAGATTGACTGAGGCTTCTTTATGAGCGGTTGTGATCTTGTCCAGTAAAGCATCTACTGAAGGCACTTTAGATGAGGGTAGTCCAGAGAGTGGCAGGTGTTTGGGGTGGTAACCATATGAACAAAAGAAGGGACTTAGATGGGTAGCAGTATGGACTGTGTTATTGTATGTGAACTCCGCTACTGGTAAGAGGTCAGACCAATTGTTCTGTACCTTATTGGTAAAACACTGTAGATACTGTTCCAGGCTACGATTGTGTCGTTCAGTTTGCCCGTTGCTGTGGGGGTGATATCCAGATATGATATGATATGATAGGTTATTTATAACGCGCTTAATACCCAGAGGTTTCTAAGCGTGGACCCAGGGATCAAACCTGTGGTGCTCAGTGTCGTCTTGCTTCCAAGGTGATTAAGTTGCCCCTGAGCTATCTTCCCAAAACTGACAGGGCCCTGCGTATGCCCAGTAAATTGCAAAGAGTGGACCAGAACGTGGAGGTGAACTGTGATCCACGATCTGACGTTACCACCTGAGGTAAGCCGTGTAGTTGGAATACATTGTGTAGAAACCCTTTGGCCAGTTGAGGAGCGGAAGGAAGACCAGGAACGGGAGAGAAATTAGCCATCTTAGTAAAGGAGTCTATGGTGACTAAAATGGCAGTATAGCCTCTGGACAGTGGGAGATCGACGATGAGATCTGAAGATGTATGTAACCACGGTCCCGTAGGTGGTACTTCCTGTTGGAGTAGCCCTGTAGGTCGTGCTGTGAAGTACTTATTTTAGGCACATATTGGGCAAGGCGACCAAAATGACTGACCAATTAGTTCTACTGTTGCCGCAATACCCCTATGGAGAGCAGTCCAGGCATCATGACAACATGACGACACCTGTCTCTGCAAGTCTGGCGTAGGTAAGTAGAGTTTGTACTGTAGAAAATAGAGACCTTTCTTCTGGTGCAAAGGGTTGGGGGGATCGGTCTCTTGTAAGACTGTAGCTTGTTGCAAAGCCTGCCTTACATCTTCCAAGAAGTGTTGACCGTACAAACGAACCTCTTTCCTTTTAGAAGGGTCTCTGGTGATTGAGACGTGACAAGTGTATTCTCCATGCTCCTGGAAAGGGCGTCAGCCAATATGTTGTTTCTCCCCGGTAGATGCATAACCGTGAAATCATACTGAGAAAAGAAATCCACCCATCTGTCATGACGTGAATTCTGACAGGTCATTTGCTTCAGTATACTCAGGTTCTGATAGTCAGTGCGAAGCTCAAAGGGAAAGAGCTCTCCTTGCAGTAGATGGCGCCACTCCAGACAGGCTTGTCTAATGGCCAAGAGTTCTTCCTCCAGTAATTGATTTCACTAATTGTGAGGGTGCGAAAATAATACGCAACAGGGTGTTCTTCTTGATCAACATCGACCTGAAGAAGTGCGGCTCCAATTGCCCCGGCTGATGCGTCGGCCTCGACAATGAAAGGTGCAGCTTGATTGGGCTGTAGCAACCCTGGAGCAGAACAGAAACAGGATTTGAGTTTCTTAAAGGCCTGATCTGCTTCTTCCTTCCAATGAAATTGTATTCCCTTCTTGAGCAATACAGTGATAGGCAAAACCAGCTGGGAGAGGTTCTTCATGAATTTCCTGTAAAAATGTGCCAATCTGAGGAAATGTTGTCTGTCCTTAACAGATTTGGGTGTTGGCCATTTGGTTATGGCTTGTACCTTTTGCTGATCCATTCGAATGCCATGTTTAGATAAGATGAAGCCCAAATAGGGTATAGATGAGCCATCAAACATACACTTTTCTGGCTTGGCACTCAGGTTGAGTAGTCGTAATCGTTGGAGGACTTCTTGGACATGTAAAATGTGGCTTGGGACAGATGAGGAAAAACCCAGTATGTTGTCTAAATAGACGTGACAAATTTATACAGGATGTCAGAAAAGACCTTTGGAAGATGGAGGGTGCATTGACGAGACCGTAAAACATGACCTTGTACTCGAAGCGTCCTAGCAGTGTTCTGAAAGTGGTCTTCCACTTATCACCCTCCCGAATGCACAATGAATGGTAAGCTCCACGTAAGTCCAGTTTGGTGAATATTGTTGCTCCTTGGACAGCTTCCAATATGTCTCTGATCAACGGCATAGGGTATCTATCTCTTACGGTGATGGCATTGAGTGCCCTGTAATCAATGCAGGGTCGTAATTCATTGGTTCCTTTCCTGGGTATGAAAAAGAGTGGAGCACCTACCGCGGATCTTGACTCTGAATAAGGCAGTTTTGGAGATTGTCGGCTAAATAGGCCTTCAATGCTTCCTTCGCAGGAAGAGACAGAGAGAACATTCTCCCTACCGGAATTGAAGTGGTGGGGAGTAATTCAATGGCACAGTCCTCCTTACGGTGAGGAGGCAGGTCCTTGGGTCTCGTGTACTCAAAGACGTCGCTGAAAGCACAATACCTTGTAGGAGTACAAGAATTGACAGGTGTGGATCCATCAGTCACAAATAGTTTTAAAGGAACAGTGTCTTCCTGTTGTCTGCTCTGGGTACCACAATGTAGGGAGCAGTAGTCGGATTCAAATGACACATTGTCAGTTTTCCAATTGATGAGGGGGTTGTGCATGCGTAGCCATGGTATACCCAATATGAGTGGAAAATGGGCTGTCTTGATTAGGTGAAACCTGATAGTTTATTTATGAGTGCAGGGCGACCAAGGTGAGGGAGACAGGGTGTGCCAGAGCATGGCTCGAGATCGAGCGGGAAGGAAGAGATGCAAAGGGGAGCAGCGCAAGGCGCCAGGAAAGCAGAGAAGGCAAAGAAAACAGGGGAAGCTACGCTGCCAGTACACAGAGAAATAGAAGGCGGCCATCTTTGAAAAAAGACTAGACCGCCACTAGAGCTTTGCCAAAAGACGTACACAAACCAGCTGTACCGCCATCGCTTCCACAGTTTCCATTGCTGAGCCATGACAGACACATAATATCAGATCATGCTAACTTGCATTGACACTACATTTTAGAATGTCAGACACATTCATGTATAAATCGTTTGTGTAAAAAAACTGAAAAACAAAGGCAAAAAACGGTATATTGGTAACAAAATCAAAATTGGAGAGTTACCAAGCGGGGACAGGATTAGGTATAGATGAAATGGAGAGAACATGAAAGTCAAGAGAGCATGGTGCAGGGTCCACTAAAGCAAAGAAAAGGTGTAAATAAAACCAATCAAATTCGGTTGGCTTTTTTATGGAGGGAGGAGGTACAGCACATCCAGGATCAGGAAAGAGATTCATCCATGCATGGTGGGTAGCAGAGGCCTTGACGGGTGGCTCCAGTGCATGCATGGAATTTAGGGTACAATGGAACTGGGTTAGCCCATGGAGATTTGATGAGGTCTGGAAGATTCTTAAAAATGTATGCTTTAATTGATTATCTTCTTGTTAGACCCACTCAGTTGGGATATAAGATAATTGAATTCATAATGTCCACTAGTGCGCAGAAGTCATCTCAGTGCCAAAAAATAACGCTGCAAGTGCGGGATGCTGGTCTCCCGTCTAATGCTTTTCAGCCTCCAACATACCCAAGCTACAGGTCTAACAAGAATATCCACAGCCTGGAAGAAGACCTGAGTTCGAAACATGTGTCGGCTGTATTCAACATATCAAACTGATTATACATTGAAATATGTAAATGCGCAGTGCGGTTGTGTCACTTCTTGTACTACAATGTATATTTTACTTTGACTGACCTCCTGACTTGCACCCAGGTTTTCCCTAGGTTGAGGCAGGGAAACCTCCTCTAGACATAGGGAAGGATAGTATTATCTTTTTGTTTAAATAAAAGTCTTTAGCCCCAATCATGACACCTCCTAGTAAGGGTCCTTACTCCGCCTTGACACAATTCCTATGGCGGCTGCCTGTATGCTCAAGAGAGACAGATTCCATAGGAATCCAATTGTTTACACCTAGAGAAAAATCTCATGTAGATGTAAAACGAACTGCGTTTTCAAGACAGAGGAGGAAAACACGGAGAAGATCATGTCCACTTGGTGCCCCTTCTCCTACTTAAAAGCATTTAAAAATGGACAGGAGTGGTAAACGAAGAGTTTAAAGCATTGTGCTTGCTTTATACTCCTACATTTACTGCTCTGCCCTGTATAAAATGACCCCAATGCTGTTTTTGAGCAGAAACCAGACATGAATTGCTTTGAGGGTGCATTGTTATGGCATGACAGTTCTTTGGAGAGACCCTGCATCGATTGTTGGCATTATTTATTTAAAATGCATTCTTTTTGACAAACTCAGCCAGAAGTGAAGACTGAGATTGTTTTTTTTGGTAAAGTATCTTAAGGACATTACCCTATTTGCCAGATGGGGGTGGGAGGCAGGAAGGGTTAAGGGATGAGAAGTCGGGGACAGCAGGAGAAAGATGAGTCGTGCAAGGAAAGCAGTATACAACAGGAGGGAGCGATAGAGCAGACATGTTTGCACTGGCCCTTTGGTCACGGCTACTTTTCAACTAACAACGTTTGGTAATTATAGCTTTTAAGCACCCAGGTCTTACTGTTTGTGTTTTTACTGTTAACCTTTTCCTGCCACAGGAATACATTAGCAGTATCAGAAAGTCCTTGTTTGGCCCGGAAATGGTGTCAAAATACATCATAATGTTTGTACAGATGTTTGTCACTTATGTATCGGACGTCTTATAAGTGCCCTCTCCATTTCTGAATAAAGCATGATTTTTTTCTGTCAATTTCACTGGCAGGCCACACATATTTTCCCTGCAGAAAAAGATGAAATGAATGAGTCAGACATCTCTTCCCTTGGCCGACATTGCTAACCCAGGGCCAGTGTCAGTAGTCTATGAACTCTACCTGGCACTTCCCTTAGCTTGGGGGGTAAGATTTGTACAATGGGTTCCCTGTGATTCAGGCTCTTTAAAGCGTGGCCGCCTTTGTGAGAAGGCTTGGGCGCCGTCTAGAAACCATCGCCAGAGGATGAATCACACCATGGGGGTATGTGTAGAAGTGCGCAAGGAAGAGTGTCACATACCTGATAATACAATCTGCGTGATGTTGACAACGTGTTGAGTGATTAAATGTGCTTCAGGGATGACATCTGAAGACCTCAAGACAATAGCCAAAGAAATGTCCTTCATTGGTGTTCCCAGAGTCGAAAGCTCCAAATTACACCTGGAACAGGAAACAGCAGAAGTCATCTGAAGGGAATTAGACGCTGTGACCTGTTCACGGGACCACAGTCAAAGAGTCACAAGTTCACAAGTTCAACACTATTAGTGTTGAATGAAGATACAGCGGTTCCATTGTGAACAGAGGTGGCTAATGTAAATATGCAAAGCCAGGAAAAAGGAGAAGTGTGTTATATACTCGTTTTTCAATGGCAAATTCAGACTCATTTAGAAAATACCTCTTTATGGTTCCATCCTTCAAACTTCACTTGAAGGGCTAATCATTATGGCCCCTTAACATGATGATGGTACAAGCATGTATGTTGGTTAAGTATGCACTTAAATGGACATGTTGCGCCTAATGGAGTATTTACTTTCACAACATTGCGGCTCTCAGACATTAAGGAAATGACACTGAATCACTCGTCCTGAAAAATCTTATGCTTTTGACTTGCTTTGACAAATATAACTCAGCATCATTAGAGTGGTGCCTAATTTTACCAGTTTAAAGCACACCTCCACAATGCCGTTAGGTTTGGATCTGAAGTACACTGAGCAGGGACGGGGTTAGGTATACATGGAAAGGAGAGAGCATTAAAATACAGCAGAGTATGTGGAGGGTGCATAAAAGCAATGAAAACATGTACATAAAAAAAATCAAATTCGCTTACTCTGTACTTGGGGTGGGGATCATCCATTCAGCAATGGGTAGAGGGGGCCGTGAAGAGTGACTGGTTCTACTAGTTTAAAACACACATTTCAAACGCACATTCACAAAGCAAATAGGTGTGGACTCATGTCTGGAAGTAAATTTCCTTTATTGGTGTTTCTGTGAGTTGAGGCTGAAGATGGCACAGAGCCATTCCCAATGGCCAGCCCACAACGCAGCCCCACAATATCAATCATTGTCTGCAGTGGTAAAGCATGAACCGCTTCAAGATCCAAATATGGGGCAACGCCATCTTTCAGAAAATGGCAGGGAAAAAGCACAATAACTCCACGATTTTAGACAACCCAGAAACAATCATGGGGTTCATTCATTCAAGTTTGAAGTAGGGATATGCAACATCAGCTCTCCTTCCTAAACAGTCGACAACCTTCCACTGAAGGCCGTCATTGAAAACCTCTTTTTGTAGAAGAATCAACCAAAATCCCAAGAAGAGAAAGTCTTGGGATAGGGAGGAAAGACATACCCTCAATTGACTGGAACTTCATTTTATACAGACACTCTCATGATCCAAGGCAATAGTGGAAAGATTGAGGTGCACTGCCTTACATTTCAGCACCTAAGGGCTGACCTGCTGAGGCTTGCTGTCCCAAGTCATCCACTGATGGTGAGAACCTTACAGCCAGATTGCAGCCCAGGAGTGCCAATCCCACTTGTCCGAAAGGCTACCCAATGGTCCAACAAGGGACCAATCCAAGGCAAAGTTGGATTACGGCCATACAGAAATATGACCCACTCAGTCACACCACCAAGAACTGCCTGGCTGTCCCCACCTGCTCCCTTCAGAAGACAAGAAATCCCCAGAGGTCCATAGATCAACAAGTCTCGATGCTTTAAAGCATCCACCGCGTGACGACACCCAAGTATTGACCTTCTCCTAATGACAGTCAGTCCCACTCACTGATCCCAACAGATGTTCCTGGAATCCCTAACTACCTACAAACATGGCACTGTGCCACCCTGATGATCGTGGCATACATTGAAGCAGGAATATCCCACAACAATCACTGGAGAGGCCTAAGCACTGCTTCTCCAACTGTACTAATAACGCCAAAGGATTCTAACAAAACGCAGACCTACTACCCAGTAAGTGAGCCCTCTTACAAAATTGCGCTGCCACTCCCTGACGCTCCCAACTCCAAAAACGCAGGGAATTCAAATTAGCTTATATTTCAATTGCAAAGAGACCTAAATGGATTAATTAATTGACTCAACTATAATATGCAATCACACCTAGAAAATAGCAACACACTACCTTTAGCATGTTTGCTCCATTAGCATTTCGTAAGATTCCCAGTAAATTGTACTGAATCACTGCTTGCAGCATCTCACGTTGGGCGAGGGCTTGGCAGGTGGAAACATTAACATGTCTACAGCTAAGTACAGGTTCGTGTAGATGCCAACTCTATCAAGAGCTCCTCAGAAATACAAACTAAGGGAAATGTTACAGTCTTTGTACTTTTAAATAAAGGGAATGTGTGCCCAAAATACATAGAGCTTGCTTGTGTGCAGAGAAACCCCACTTGAACATTATTACGTGTCTGTGCCACTTGTAACAGCATTTCCTGCAATTGGCGCCTTGGCCTTTTGACTGCAGGAGGATAGCTCAGCGGCAGCATGCTCGACTTGGAAACAAGACGACACGGAGCAACACAGGTCCACGGTTAGAAACCTCTGGGTATTAAGCGCGTTATAAATAACCTATCATATCATATCATTCCCT
Organism: Ambystoma mexicanum; assembly: GCF_040938575.1. NCBI lineage: Eukaryota > Metazoa > Chordata > Amphibia > Caudata > Ambystomatidae > Ambystoma > Ambystoma mexicanum. The sequence continues at coordinate 839,467,371 of NC_090923.1, forward strand.
AGAAGCGTGGTCCTGTTGGTTGACAGCTATAAACTTCATTCAACGCACCTATTTCTGAGTCCCGGCAAATATTTCTAATTCTAGCTTGATTATGTTGTGGTGTTTTGGCAACTTTATTATTTTAACTGTCAGTCAGTTATAGTAACATAACAAAAACAGTGTACACTGACCTGTGTCTCTTCATCCCCGGCTTGCTCATTGGTATTCATGAACTTGATAACCCAGGTTGGCAGGGCATGTCTATTTATCCATTTTCATGAATAAGAATGAGTTAGAAGGTGAAAATGTTGGGCACTGATGCTGGCCGTGCCTGCACACTGCTCCAATGAACCTGCTTGGCATTGCTGCAAATTCTCAGCTGTAATAACCAGTAAAGTGGGCTGAAAACAACAGGACAGTCACCAGCCAGCAGCCGCAACACAGGGCCAAGGTCAGTGAAAAGGCCAATATCAAAGAGGAGTGCCTGGCATGTGTGCCAACCCAAGGAGAAGGATCTTGCTGCAGTGCTTAACAGACACGTTCCTCAGTTCAGTAATGATTTTGCCTGCATTTGTCCAATAATATTTACCGTAGAAGGAAAGCATGTTGGCTCTTATTTTTTATTGATGGACTGTTAAAATGTTCCACTTACCACTGACTGGTTCAGAGCAAAATATTAACTATAATGTGTTAGAACCGCTTACATTTTAATATTATTTCAAGATACAATATGTTATGTTGATTAGCATCTGTAAACCACACCATGCATACATCGTCCTCAATGAAACAGTGTTATTTGCAGCCTTAAGCCCAATTATATTGGTACTGTATGGAGCAGGCATGAGTGGTGTCAGTGGGCTGGGAGCTGCCCGGCCCGATGTGTCAGTGACGTGCAAGAAAATGGCAGTTATTTTCTTACAAATTAAGCACTGCTTCAGTGTGTCTATCACATGACTTCCCAAGTTACAATCAATTTCAAAATCTGGGGTCACTTGTTTTTGCAGAGTGATATAATTTCACCAAAATCAGAGTGGTAGCTGAAGCAACATCACATGACCCTTAGCTCACACATAGGAAGAATCACATATCCTTGACACCCGATGTATGTTTTTTAAACAATCTTTCCTCAAATCATGAGATTGCCTCACTTTGATCAAGTCTGACTTGGCTAGAAAAAGGCCCAAACAGCCTACTGCTAACACTGGTATAAGTTGAAGCAGATTTACCTTAAATAGGTCAGTGATGAAATGGGGTATGTCGCAAATGGTTGCAAAGCAGTCGGCATGTGTTGCAAGCAGCAACATAGTAGTGCTTGCTACCACTACCTTACCCCAATTGACACCCATATTGTTGGGTTTATTGCATGGCACAATATCAGAAACAAAATCTCCAATTCTGCTAGGAAGAGATGTAGGTCTCCCATCTGTCGGTGTGCCTTTTGTTCTGGGAGTTTGGAATGATTGATAGTTTATTTATATAGCGCCTATACACAATGACCCTCCTGCCTTTCTGTTGGAGTGCTCATTGTTCCATGAGTTTGGGTGGGCTTTCTTTCTGAGACATCAAGGGATTTATCCTCTAGCTTGTCTGGATGGTTGATGATAAGGGCCATCATAGGATCTTTGTTTTCCTAGGAATTTAACCAGCTAATATATCATTTTTGTTAGCTTTTTCTTATGCCTTCTCTCAAACTAGTGTCAGGACAGAAAAACCAGGGTCCTTTCTCTCCCAGACTGCACTCTGCAAGGTGGAAAGATTAAGAGAACATACATCCACAGCGAACATGAACAGACGCAAGACATACTATACTATACGATACATGTTTACAAGTGTGCTCTGCTGAACTCAACAGTCCCCTTTATATATGCAGTCTGAGTAAAACCTTATAAGTGATAAGGCAGAATACATGGGGGCTCCTCCCCCTCCAGACCATGCATTATGCGTGATCACACATAATCACAAGTTGGCAAAGATGAGCTCATAATAAATGCTTCCCATGCTGGTCTCCTTAGGTAATGCGTACAAAGCTGCCTTCTCATGATCGGTCCAGCAGTGAAAAGGGGCGTATCCTTCACTTAGCAAACTAAGACCAAACACAAGCCCTGCACACAGGTACCAGTTACAGACAGGCTCGGGCTGGCCTATAGGGCAATAGGGCAATGCCTGAACCAAAAACACAAAATACTAGCATGGGCCAGTTTTTAGGGTCAACGTTGGCCACTTTTTGGGCCCATGTGGCCAGTTTGATAAGTTACTTTACCATGCAGCTAATAGTTGACCAGTGTTACTGAATACATATTCTTTAAAATGCACAATTTGCATCACATTTGATCAGGAACCTCCCCCTTGGGTACTAATCAAACAGTCTGGCATGGGGAGTATCCAGCATTGCAAGAGTGTTGGGGTGGGGGTGAGCCACAAAAAACTTTCTACTTTTCCCCCCAAATGCACCTTGGAAAATTAATGCTAAACTGACACACAATCGTTCTTGCCCTCCATATGATTGCTTGACTCTGTGCCCTCTACTTGCAACAATCAGACATGAAAGTGACTTTGTTATGTTATGTTATTTTGCATTTATATAGCGCCTTATATACCATTGGTATGGTCTGAAGGCGTTGGTAGGTTGAACGCCCTTGGGAACCGAAGTTCAGGTCAGTAGAGAGAGTAGAGGTAGTCCAAAGGTGCGTGTGCGCACCAGGTATGTGTGCAGCTGGTGCGGAAATCGAGTGGTAGCTGCTTCTTAGCTGTAGGTGTGGTGGTTGAGAGGTCAGGAGTATGTGTTCGCTCTGGTCGGTTTTACCCAGAACGAGTGTGGCTGCGTAAGGCCTGAGGAGAACGCCTGGCTGGGGGGTGTGAAACCAGCAATGATTACTTAGAGTGATGTGGAGTAAGCGGGAGATGTAGATATGAGAACAGTTATACCGAATGGTGTCATAGTATCTCTGTGTTCTAGATGAGTGGTGGTGTAAGGGGGAGAGTAAGCGTGGGGTGTGGTATGATGTATGTTTTCAAGTGTTTCCTTCATTCCAAAGCATATTAAGTATCGTCCGTTGCACATATTCGTCCGTTCCTCATACTCGTCCGCTCCGCACATTCGTCCAGTCATTATCATCGTCTAGTTCACACCCTCGTCCAGCTAACTTTGGAATAAGTTGCCATAAGTAAGCCAAGTGGCAAATAACTTTGTGGTACAAAATACCTGATTGTGCTATTATTACATATAGAGCAACTCTATAGTCATTAGGCTTTTTTATAACAGCATGATATATTAACATAAGCTATGAAGTGAATCACTTACGGAGCTGCAGATAAAGCATGGTGCGGTTAAATTATTTGCCCAGGATCACGCACTTTGGTTAAATGGTGAGACCGGGATCTGGACAATTTAAGTAACTGAACACTTCTTCCCAGGTTTAATGGATATAGATATTTATTAAGGTTTTGCTTTGCATTTCATGTGCTTAAATACTAGTAGGAGTTATTAAATAGCCAGAATGACACAATGGCCAGAAATTACCTACAGAGTTACACAGTTCAGTTACGCAAGGTGGCAGCAGTCCCTAGGTGCCTTCACCAGTGTCATTGAAAGAATGGATGTGGTAGACCTGGTCATGAAAGGGTCATATAGCAACATAGACCGTGGACAAAAACTAGACAACAGCACATAAACTGACACTTAGCGCCTAGAACCACTATATAGATACACATCATTACACTTTACATTTGTGTAATCCTGTGAGGCGCTAGCAGCAGAGGTGCCCTGAGGGTTCAGACGAGAAAGGACTGCATATCCTCTATGTGTGGTAACATATATTATGACTTGTATTACATAAATCTCTGCTTCGGGTACCCCTTCTATAAAAGTATGGGATTAACACTTTGAGGCTATGTCTGTTTCGGTTGCTTTGTAAAAGAGGATGGTTACAGATATGAGATGGTATAATCCGCATTATCTAAGATATAGCAGCATCCACTTCTCAAAGGTCCAGTGATCCCACAGCGGCCACTGCTATTTGCTCAAAAGCTATGTCTATAATGAGCAGAGGTTGTAACGGGGTCTTAAGAACAGACTTATTACGGATCCATTGACAGACCTCACACAACTGGCAGTAGTTTCCAATGATGCTGTAAGCTCTTGGCCTACGGAAGCAGCCTACGTATCCCAGCATTTTTGCTATTCCAAGGTGGCAGTGGGTAAATGTGTGAGAGGGAGGTCGTAGGAACCAACAGTAGCCAGCAGGTTTGCCCATTGCCATTTGGTTCCATTCAGTTTATCAGTCCCTGTTTCTCTGCAAAGAAACTTCACTCTCGTTGAATCTCTTCCTCATAAGGAACTACTTTGTTGAAGGTCTTTCTCAACAAGGGATCCTTTCTCTGGGCAGTGCCAAAGTTGCTTGAGGGAATAGCCATTTCTAAATAAGTTTGTACCCTCCTTCAGTCTCCTGGAGTCATTGTGCACTTATAAATCCAGTCGGGCACAGTGTTCTAAGCCATGTGTAGGTATCCAGACTCGAGGTGTCAATGTGTCGAACCTTAAATAGGGGTGTCACAGAAGCAGCCCATTGAGTTTTCTACCTTCTGGGCAGGATCTATTTCCTTGTGGGTGGGACCTGTGTGGCAAGATTGGGGGATCTCCCTTCTCAACACAAAAGAAGGCGTAGACACAAAGTAAAAGTGATGATGGCTTCTGAAAAGAACATTTCTGCATCTTTACTCTGCAACATCTTTTACTGTGGGCTAAAAGTAGCATCCTTGCCTCCCCCAGTCTTCCAGTTCATCAATGAGCACCGTTCCAGTGCCTCAAGTATGCTCTGTATCTTCTAGATAACCTCTGTTATCATATGGCAATGTTCAATCTCATTGACCTCTCAGGTTCAGCTTCCTCTGGTCCTGGTTAGGCACATCACCAGGATTCAATGTGTCACACCATCAGGACATTAAATCACCTTGAAACAAGGGATGGCTTTTACATGCGTTGCTATTGTATCTTTCTATTTCATGTCTTTGGTTGAGTTCACATTGCTGTAACTTAGTACTCGTATACTGATTCTTGAACTTAGACAAATGTGGATGTCTTGGTCGAGTTTGTGGTGAATGTGTTTGCATCTTTTCAATGATTTTTCATTTAATAAGTTGTGCACTTGACAATCTTTATATTCAACACCTTCATTAATTTGGAGTTACTTTTAGTTAATGACATTGAGTATTTCATACTTTAGGGTTGTTACTTCAATAAGTCTAAAACATATTGAATTGCACACCTGTACCCTAAATAACCTCAATTACTCCTAAACTGAGACATTTCATACAATTGAAAACTCTTAGATTTAGGCAGCTGGTCATTTCTTCATGGGCCTTAATCCACATTTTATCTTTTCAATGGCCCCTAGACAATTGGTCCTTTTGTCTGTTCCTCTCTCCCACAATGTTTCTCTGACTTGATCTGGTCTTTACCAGCATTTGCAATGATTCACGCCTTCCTGAGTGAAACATGAGACTACACGTCCCAGCATGCTGCCACCTGTATCTCTATCACTTGGATTCTTAGATTTTGTCTGGCTTTCACTAGAGTTAATGAATCATCGTTCTCTTTGTCAATTTTGTACTATTGATTCCTTGGTCTAGTACTTGGTCTCACTCATGGTCTAGCTCTGGCTAGCATTTTACTGTTTCTAATCTCTCTCAGTGGACCGTAGGCTGAACATGCACTCACGTTTCTCTCTTTACAAATGAATCTTTGGATTGGACTAGCTGTTGCCAGCATGCCTAGGGTTCATATCTCAATGTGTATAAACCCTGGATTGCAGTTCAACGCACATCAGTCTTTCTATCAGTCCAAAACGTATTTTGATTTGGCCTGGTTCTTGTCATTGTGTTAATGATTCGGATTTCACTGAATGGAGCTTGGACAGCAGGACTCAACTTGCAGCAAACTTTCTCATTAAAATGGTTTTCTTCATCTTGGCTGGGCCTTCCAACCTGTTAATGCCTGAAGACTCACTGAATGAACCATGCAGTATTCTTTTCTCTCTCACTTTCCAGGATTCTCTGACTTGGTCTGACTCTTTCCAGCATTTTAGTGGCTCAAGTGTCTTTGTGCGACAAATCCCAAACTGCATAATGCCATTTTTCACATGCTGCTCTTTCTACCGTAGGATGATGTGCCAGGGTCTCTTTTCCTTCTGGTCTGTATTGTTTACTACGAACCCCTCTCTGCATTCCGCTGTGAGTGTTAGTCATCAGCTTTCCCGCTGCTCACCACTGAACCTTCCTTGCACTTCGCCTTCCCTTTGCAGCTCTGCGTCAGCTTTCAGGGGGCCAAGCAGTTTCTTCCTTTCTTGGCATCACTCTGTGACCTCCTCCTGGCTAAACCATCTTGCACTATCAGAGGGGTCCACCTACTCGGTCTGCACCCTTTCATCTTCCTCCTTCTTCCTTCCTATTTCCTCCATAACACTCCCAGTGTAAAGAGCAGTAGCTCTGTGGGCCTAATCGCGTGCGGATTTCAAGTGACAACTGAGTTCAGGTGCAGGTACTGTGTATCAGGTGGCGACAATCTCCTACATAAGTTATAGCACCCCATTTAGATGTGAATGGGGCTGCCATTGTATGCTATGTTTGGCCTTGAAAGCCCTCATTTTGATTTCATAAATAAGTCACCATACACAAGGCATAAGCTCGCAGGCAGGGATCAAGTGGGGGGACAGACTCCACCCACTTTATTCAGAGGGGGGGACTCAGTACCCCACTCTCCCCCCCCCTCACCAGCCACAAGAGAAACATTGGATGTTCTCTTTGAATTTATGAATTAAAGCCGACCTCGAGGATCAAACCGCAGGCACCAGGTTTGTAGGGCGGACACGTCACCACTGCACTATATAACCTGATGAAAAACAGCACACAGCTAAAAGGTGAAATATCCCATTTCGGTACTGAAAGTCCCAGGGAAAACATTTGTATTGGTTCTTGGAGTTCAGAACATGCACACCTTTGAACGTTTTAAAAAACACTATCAGAAGAAAATATCCTCTCTTGGTTTTGTGTGTGTGTTTATTTTATGAAAGGCAAAGGCCATTCGTCCTGTGCAATTTGGGTGGTTAAGCAAAGTCAATTTAATGGAATGTGCATATTTCACCTTATATGCTAATTTCTAGTGACAGCACATCCCATTGCGTTTGTTGATGAGTCCCCCAGCTTTACTTTTAAGGACTTGACCCCTGCTCGCAGGTACTGCCATTATATGCTAAATGCAGCCCCAAACGCCCCAATAATAGCATCACTAGTTCATCATACTCACCATATATAATTGCTTTTTATCAATTGTTTTCTGTTCCTCATAAAAATCTTACGTATAAAATCCTTTAAAGAACAACAAGCATAACGCTTTGTGCTGAATTTACTGATAACATTAGCAGATCCTCCCTGTTTAACGTTCAATGCTGTAACAGGAGGTGTGGCATGATGGAGTAAGGAGGCTGACACAGTGTTTTCATTTGGCTATAGACTTTTATTCATAACTCAAAGAAAATAAACTGGTCTTTCCCTATCTCTCGAGGGACTATCCCTACCTCAACAGATAATACTTTGGTGCTCATCAGGCTGTCCGTCAAAACCAAAAGTACCATCCGCTGTCCAAGCCAACTACTCAATCCTTACCACTAAGAACTAAACCAATGTTCCGGGCTCTTCTTAACAAAAGCACCAGGGGATTGACCGCATTCTCCTGGTAAAGACCATCCACTTATAGCTGACATAACAGCAGTCTCTTGTGAAAGGGTCTGTTTTAGCAAAAGCACTTAGACCAGGAGAATGACTCCTTTCTTCTGGTCTACTTAGGGACGCTTTCAAGACTGTTCCTTGATATTCTCGTGAACACGTTTTTAGAAGTCCTTTCACTTTCCCCCAAGGATTAATAAACAACTGGGCTAATCTTTTAGCAATTTTTCTTCTTACTGTTGATACCCTCTTAAGGCTACTTGTATCTCGACTACATGGGAGATTACTCCCGACAGCTCTTGGTCTTTTTGATCTCTTTCATGCAAGTTGATTTCCTACTTTGACGAGGTAGTTCACTTCCGAAGCATTCTTGATATTTAGGACCTTTGTCGTTCACTACTGTCATGTGGAAGATCACTCTTTATGTGCACTTTACTTTGAAAGTAGGCTTGATTTTTAGGGAGACTGTCCCTGTGAGTCTCTTGCCGTTTCTCTCCTCAACTATCAGCGCCAATGTGGCAGAATCTATTTTCAAGGAATACTGAACGCTTGGTGTTTTGTGTATCACTGTGATGAGGAAGATCACTCCTAAGGGTCTTCTGGGTATCACTGCAATGAGGGAGATCACTCCCGAGTAACAATTGACTCTTTGTTCGTTGGATATCACTTTGATGAGGAAGACCACTCCTGAGTAACACTTGACTCTTTATCTGACTTGAACATTCACCCGGACTCCACCCAGGTCTCCCACAACTCCTGTTACCTTGACTGTGGTCGTAGTGCATCTCCGGTGTTTCCCGAGGTCTCCGCTCAGCTTCCCACTCACACGAGTCTTCTGCATGGCTTTCTACCTTGGTTTCCATTTTGGTGAGGTTCTGCTGCACCGTTCTGCTTGTGGCGGTTTTAGCGCAGTTTTGGACTGCTCGGTCCACCTCCTGGAGGTCCCACAGCCACTGACTTCCTTACACTGGATGTGTGTGTCAGATCCATCCCAACTAACAGAGGGCCTCTTCGTCTGATGCTTGAGGTTATCCCTCTCAAGGGCCGACTGCCTCTCGGTAAGTTCTCTTCTCTGAATACGAATCTCCTGGGCTGGTCTCTCAGGACACCAGCTTCCATCACTGTGGCGGCAGACCAGCTTCCTGTTCCCCTAGTCTCTGACTCCTTCTTCACTCTCTACTTTATACAGCGGGGTCTGCCCCATGTTGCGTCAACGTCTCTTTCCAGTTGTTTCAAGGTCCTCTTCATGCTTCCTTGAAGCCACCTCGTCACAGTCCCTTGGTAATTCATCCTAGAGCTATTCTTCATGTTTACTTGCATCTTCTTCATCAGAGTTATGTTGGATTGTAAATAAAAGGTTTTAGGCAGGGTATTCATGGTATGGGAGTCCTTATTCCCATGAGGGGAGTCTGTACCTATGAGATTCTCCTGCATGTTACCACCCTTTGGGGGACTTTTGGGTAGCAGCCTTACCTCCTTAGACTCATACGGAACGGCTCCCCTCTGGGGAGAAGTGACATGATCCTGTGAATCGTCACTGAGGGTGTTCTTAGACAACATTAAGCTAAATAGAAAAAATGCCTTTCATGCCATGAGTAAAAGGAAGCAAAAAGGTCCACACTCCATTAGACATGATAAAAATCCTTAGCCATATACCTGTGGAAAAGGTGTATGAACATGTCCTCTATGAGACCTATGTATGGCAGAGGACATGGTAAGCCACATCCTAATGGCATTCACTTTAATTGTGGTCTTCCATTGGAATCATTACATCAATCTCAATTGGAGAAGACCAACACATATAAATATACAGAACATAAATGCAGCTTTAAGGTGAGTGGGTAACCTTACAGACACAACAATGTGAGGCTGGAGCTCTTGGTGCTATGGTCACCCATTAATCTAAAAATCTGGGCTCCTGCCCCAATGCCCAAGGTAATATTTTCCTGTGGTTTTCCATAAACATGTTGCCTGTAAGGTTAATGGTGGCACACGTGGTGCAGAGTGATGCAACTCTAGTCTAATGAAAGTTGGTCCATTGAGGAGTGGAGTCCCTGGACATCAGGAACAGAGGTTCGACTGGGGATCCCACTGGCACCTACCAATGCCCCATATCAGGTGATGGTAAGGTACATATTGTCAAGGATGTGGCGACTACCCCAGAAGGACGGAGAGGGAGAAACAACTGACAAAACTCTGTCACTCGCAGGGGATACAGATAGGATGAGAAACCATTGATTGCTCACATTCCAAGCACTGGCCATACCTGTACTCACACACCACACTACACTCATGAGTGCCAGATCCTGTGTCTTAGCTCGAAATATATGGAGGACAGGGATTAGTCATGCACTAATGCTGCAGAGTGCCTCTGTGGGTCTTTGCCTAATGGATGCAGCTTCTTGCTGAGGAGATAACAGAAAAGCTGAATTTGTGCATCTGGGGCTACGTGATTGCACAACAGCAGAGAAGAGTGACTAAATATTTTCTTTTATTAATTTATTTTATTGTTTAAAGTGCAAACCTAGCTCGAGAGCAGCGGAGCACTGTACAGGGTGTGGGTAGCCAGCGTTTGCACTGGTATCTTTTAACCGTAGCGCAGTACCTTGAGTTGCAGTCTGTGCATCAATTAGCATTAGTCCTTGGTCAGAAATTGTTGGAAAAGTCACTGTGTGAGAGATTTGCAAATTTAGAAAATTGTGGGGGAATTCCAAGCCAATACCTGGGGCGAATTCTAGAGGGTGGTTGCCCGACAAGAGATGGATTGTTTGCAGGGCCTCTCTTTACTGGATAATTGTGCCGGTTGAGCATTCTGCTGAGCAAAGACCGTGTGCCACCAGATGTGTGGAGCTTAGCCACCAGATTTGCTGGTGTGATACTCGTGTGCACACTCCATCGAAAAATCCACTATCATCAACTCTTTCTTCATCAATGGGATGAACATGATCTGCCAACATATAGAAACCAACGCCACAACTAACAGCACACTACACATCCCATTATGCAATACCACAACTACCTGGACATCTTTCAAGACACTAAGTATGGAAGACCTCACTGCCATCTAAGCTTCCCTGAAGACCACATCATATACAGATTACATCCTCCCTGCCTCCTTAGAAGACCCTTCTGACTGAAGCACTCCTCCCTTACCTGACAATCATCAACAGTTCCCTAACACAAGTCGCCTTCCCCCAGACCTTCAAGACCAGAAAAATCATCCCACTACTTAAGAAACCAACAGTTGCCCATGACAATCTATCTCAACAACTACCGCTCCAATACCCATCTTCCCTTTCCAGGTAAGATTCTTGAAAAAGCAGTAGCCACACAACTCCTCCAACACATCACAGCCAGTAGCCTCCTTCAGTCCTATCAATCTGGCTTCAGACCCAGGTGCACCACAGAAACGGCTATCTGTAAGGTGATCAACGATGCCATTAAAATCCTTGTTGATGGCCATCCTTGCCACCTAGATCTCCTTGACCGCTCAGCAGCACTGGGCACAGTAGACAACCAGACACTCACTGACAATCTACATTGCTGCATGGGGATCAGCAAGATCGTCCTTAACTCGTTCAAATCCTACCTTGCCAATGGTAAACAGTTTGTACAATTGGATTCTTCCGGATCACAAACTCTACCAATCACCTGTGGAGTCTCACAAGGATCTATCCTGCCCCCGCAATCTTCAATCTTTACATGAAAGTGCTCGGAACCCTCCTCTATCCACACGACATCCACATTCACCAATATGCAGATGACACGCAGATCTACCTCAAGATATCCTCCTCCGAAGGGTTCTATGTCACATCATCGACAGTCTGAAAAAAGTAATCGTCATGTTAATTTTTAATTTTTTGGGTGTTCCCCTCCTCAACCCCACCTCCCCCCACCTATTTCTTTACTGTTTTACTGTTACCGACCCCTCAACCCTTGATCTGCCCTTTACCACCCCCCTCCCAAAAATGTAAATTAGTTTTTTTGGCAAAGTGTTTTTGTAAAAACACCCATCAAAAAAACAACCGTTGATGAAACGATGTCGTACCCTTCAAAGACAACCACAGGCTTGCAGCCTTCCTCACATTGATCCAGTTCTGGATGTACAGTGCCTACCTGAAGCTCAACCCCTCCAAAACTGAATTCCTACTGCTGATCAACAACACCGAACACCATGGCATCCAGACCTGGCTCACTGATATGAACCTCGAGGGTTTATCACCACAGCTGGCCCCCTATGCAAATTCCCTTGGGTTCAACATCGACAGACACCTCACGTTCAAACAGCACATAGCAAGGAAAACACAGACAGCCTTGTACCAACTTTCTCTCCTGCAGAAAATTGAGCCCTTCATTCGAGAAAACAACTTCAGATCGCTGTCCAAACCTTGGTCTTATCCCAGCTGGATGGTGGCAATGCTCTTTTGGAAGGCCTTCCAGCGACTACCCTGGAAACCCTGGAATGTGTCCTGCATGCTGCAGCAAGACTCATTGAAGGACTCCGCAAATTGGACCACGTCACCCTGACACTCATCAAACTGTACTTACTCCCACCACAAGCCCATACCATCTTCAAAACCGGTTGCATCGTCTACAAGACTGTCATCCTGAAGTCACCAAACTACTTCACTGAGGCATTCAGCATCTCCGAAGTAAGGAAGGGTGCAGACTTGAATTATGACAATGCAGGAAGGAAAGAACCAGAAGACAGGCCTTCTCTGTCTACACTCCAAGAATATGGAACCTCCTCCTCGTCAACATCAAACTTATCCCATCACTTCTACAGTTCAGGAAAGAGCTCAACACCTTCACCTTCAAGGAATTGCTCCTCCTTAGCACCAACATCCACACAGTCCGCACTCCCCAGCCTACCTGAGACTCAGTGATCTGCTCCCCACTATCTTCGCCCCATTGCCCACGCTCCCCTGTTAGCTCCCTGCTCCTTTTTTCTCTGTTTCCCTCACTGTGGTTTTTCCCAAATGATTGTAAAGCACTCCATTGCTTCCTGAAGCAGGTCTGGGCTCAATAAATAGCAAAGAAGAAGAAGAAGAAGAAGAAGAAGAAGAAGAAGAAGAAGAAGAAGAAGAAGAAGAAGAAGAAGAAGAAGAAGAAGAAGAAGAAGAAGAAGAAGAAGAAGAAGAAGAAGAAGAAGAAGAAGAAGAAGAACACAGTCTTGAACAGTATCCTGGCCTGGATAGGAAGCAAGTGTATTTCGCATAGGATGGGCGTGATTCAGTCAAATTTCTGCACACCCATAATAGGATGTGCTGCAGCATGATGCACTGCTTTTAAGGGAGCCACGTGAGCTGCTGGGAGCCTTGTCAGGAGGGCATTTCCCCCAATCTATGTGTGAGATCACAAGGGCCTGCACTAGGGTTCATAAGACCTTCAGCGGGATGAATGACATGCTGCTGTCAATGGGGGAACCACTTGTTTCATTGGTTATGTGTCACCCATGTTTGCACTTTAAGCTCCCTGGCTGGTGTGCTAAACCTTTATCAGTGATGCATCAACTTCTGTTCAGCTGCAGTTGGTGCACAAGGAGTATCCTACGGTTATCAACTGGAAGGAGAATAGGTCACAGTGTCCTTCATCTTCAGAACTGGCACACAGTCTTTTACCACTACAACAACTGATATTGCGTTGTACTGCTTTGTGAAAAGCAAGATCCTAAAACAATTTCAATAAGAGGGGCCTGTTTCTGTTGTAGGTTATTTTACCCCATATCCTTTCCTCTGTTTGCTTGCGGTGTGTTGGGCGTTCAGGTAAGACATCCAGGTGAAATGATCCATTGTCCATAGAATAGCATATTGAATGTGTGTTTGTCAGGATACAGACAGAGTTGATGGGACGAACAGTTCCTAGGCAATAGGCAGGTTACGCTCAACATATACACCCTACCATGGCCAACATAAATATGTATGGTCATCGAGAGATGAAGGGGAGGTGAAAAATTCCCAAATGCTACTACACAAGATCCTACAAGTCACCCAAGATTCCTGAGCAGCTTTGGAGCTGATGACAGGAGAGGTTGAAATCGATATGTTACTACTACTGCATATTTGATAAAATGTACCTGGCAGGGTGATCAGTGAAAAGTAAGAGACTCAGTATTAAAGGTGATGACGGGATGTCCATGCATTTAAAGGGCTAAAATACCCCCTACGCCTACTGTACATTTCAAGTCACCTTAACATTGCATGACCATATAAAGGCCTTTGGCCTCACTCCGCTATTTGGCTACTAAACTCTTTTGTGACTTCCAATATCCTTACAGCATACGGTAGGTAATACTTTGTCCGATAAACATTTGATTGGATCCTTGGACATTAGGATACTTGCTTACATATTCATAACAGGCTGCATGCCATGGATACCGCAAGATGGGAAAGTGTACTTTGATTAAACTAGAGTCATGGCCATACTGCTACCATATGTTAGATGTAGCGGCAGCAACAGGAAACTGAAGATATAATTCTGTTAAGCAGTAGACAATATACGATGGCCCAATGCTAGAAGACCATGCCTGTCGGATCCTTCGAGATATCACTTACCACACATGCATATCGCACATAAACCTTAAGATGTACCCCACATGAAGAACATGCATGTAAGAGGGTACACAAAGTTACCACTATATCAAAAGGTTATGTTTATGTGTGATTTATGTGTGTCAGCCTCCTCAAAATACCCTATTATAATCCTACAAATGCGGGAGATCACAAGGGTTCTCTCAGAAGACAGAAAACACCAAACGATGTGTTGTTCCTGCAGTATTTCTTGGGAATCAGATCAATTATGACTAAGGCTCTGATTGGAAATATTTACCATTTCTTTATGACAGCGATAATTGTTCTTCCTTGAAGCATTCCTTTGTGGTTGGCACCTGTCTGGAGGATGGCATGTGTAATCGAAGCCTGGCACGGTTTTGAAAACCTCAAGTTTAACTGAACTGTGCTTTTTAATGGTGGAGTGCTTGATGACAGATTTACAAACAAAAAACAACCACATTTCAATTAAAAAGTGAGGTCTGGCAATGGATTAAAGCATTCACCTCTAAAATGCACTACTTTCTTGGCACCGGCACTAGTGGTGTGTGTGTGTGTGTTTGTCCTGGGAGGGTAGCTCAGGGGCAACGTGCCCGCCTTGGAAGCAAGATGACACAGAGCAACACAGGTTAAATCCCTGGGTCCACGCTTAGAAAGCTCTGGGTATTAAGTGTGTTATAAATAACCTATCATAACATGCATGAGGGTGTGCTTGCACGTGTGTGTGAACACTACTATTCCAGGTGTAGGTTGCTCTGCAGGAGTAATATAACGGAAACATTGGCAGTCTGAGTTTACATTTTACAAACTGAAAGCCATGTTGCCTCTATTGTGGGTGTTAAAGGTGAAAAGGGATACGAAGCTTTGCTACCTGCCTCGAAAGCATCCCTCGCTGCTTCTGGTGAGCGGAAATCAGTCGGCAGTAAGACTTAAGCAAAGTTGTCATTGTGAATTAGGGCAGCAAGTGCAACGCTCAATTACTCTCATTATATTGTTTGTCTCAGGATTTTTTAATTGAAATTTGCACAGGTAACAGGGGTAGTTAATTGTATGTGATTAGGATCCATATAGTCGCATTAGTGCAACAACCGTGGACATTACGAGTGTTGTATGAAGTAAGCCTGTTTGACTTGCCACTAGTGTGTTGGATAATGCAGATTAGCTGCCTAGAGAGATCTTTAGAGTTTTTCTGTTTAATTGTCAGTTGCATTTGATTGGTGACGAGGGAGGAGAATGGTTAGCCCTTTTGTTGGGGATGATGGAATTTTACTCCTAGGAACTGGTAGGAGAAAGGACAATAAGTGATGGATGAAAGAAAGGAATGTTGGTATATCTTAAATTGGGACGGTAGCAGAAGGATCAGATGGCAGAATCGAAAGTGTGGGTCAAGGAATGCAGAATTCTATGCCCAAGTTGTGAGAAGGAACACCTTTTGGTCCAGAATGGTGAAGGATGGCTAGTATGACGCGCTGGTAAGGTTTAGCTGGAACATTTGAGAGTATTGCAGCCAAACCAGCTGATGGGAGCATTCCGGGCTAGGGAACATTGCACAAAGATCAGACCAGAAATGTTTGTAAGCTTAGACCTGTGATAAAAAAAAAAGCAATTTTACACAATGCGTTGAAGTTAAGCAGATAGATAGGAGGTGAGGGAAAGGTGTGACTCGTTGTGTGGATTGCCCCCTGCATTTTGTGTTACAAAGAAATTGTTAAAATGTAGAAAAATGTGCCAGTTAATTTCGAGCAAACTTCAAAGATCCATCTAATCCAGGCAAAGGTTTAATATTGAGATTAAGTCAGTGTCTACAAGGAATGTTGCTGGCGAACAGGGCATTTTTAAGCACAAAAGACAATGAACACTGGTACAAACATACAAGATTTAGAACAATTTTCCTGAGTTTTAGGATTAAAGCTTACAGAATATTTGGCAAACGTGGGAAATTATAAATTTTTAAGCATTTTGGGTCAGTAATATTAGCTACAGTTTCGAGTGATGTAGGAATGTATTGGCTTTTCAATTAAACATTTATTGGAAATTCACTGGATTGTGATGAAGTGAGGCAATTTCTTAAATCGTGGAGAATGTGGCCTGCATCTTGTTTATTTGCCCATTATCCATGTGCCAGATAGACAAAGTTTCAGATGATACAATGTTTCCACTAGGATGATGCAATGAGTATGTAACATTTCTGACACATATGTGTGATTGCATCCAGCATAAAAGTTGCTTATGCAAATGATTTAATGGTAAAAAGTTGGGCATGCATGCCACCTACTTGTCAAATGTCCACTAACTAGCTGTGCCTCGGAACAGACGATGGCAACGGCTCATCAGAACACAAGCATGGGCATGTGGATAATTTGATTGGCTGGATATTTCTAACAGATGTGAATGGTGGCTACAAGCAAACCTTAGCTATTTGGGACTTATGTAAATATGGACAGTCGGGCATTCATGCTACTTATTTACCCATTGTGCTTTCTCCAAGCTTCTGCTAACAGCCCTTTACACCTTAGAGGAGTGTGGAAGGGAAGTCCCAGTTGGTTGCAGTGGTTGTTGAACACAATTAGTATCTATTCCAACCAGTGCCTTTAGCTCCAAGTAGTGCAGATATTGTGGAGTGTTGCAGATTCAGGCTGGCCCAGTAAATGCACAAACATTAATGGACTGCTTTAATGCTGGTTATAGCAGCAGTAGATTCGCTCTTCCTCGGACCTGCAAGGCTGCCCTAGTTTTGGGCCCCATGTTCTGGACTCAATTGCGAGCTCATTAGGTCAATACACATTGCATAGGCCATTGCATAGAGAGTGTGGGTGAAGCAGGACGTGGTTTTTGCATCTGATTTTAAATGTTGCCGTCATGAAGTCTGCCTAATCTGTAGTATCATGCTTCACATCATTAACCTCTTAACATGATCAAGACGTAATTCAGACCCACCTGACCACTCATGCTGCAGCCTATAAGACCCTCCCAATTTCCACACTTCAGCAGCCCACTAGAGTGATGCCTCAACAAGTAATATGTCATGTCGATCTGCCAGGGCAGTCCTCTTGGCTAGATTTCCATAACTTTCCTGGCTCAGCCTACGCTGCCATTGTTGCCGCATTATGCTTGCAACTACTCCTCCTTGGCCTTCACTCAGTGGTCCAAAGCAACTGGTGAGCAACATTTTAAGGTGCAGTGAGCAACATTTTGCTCCTGAGCTACATGTTGAGGATCACTGCTCTACCGCCTGCATAGGGAAACCATCACAGAGCTGCTTACAACAATACAAGACGACATAGGGAGAATGATTAACATCCGTACAGCTGTGCCCCCAGTGCTTAAGCTAGTGTCAGTACTCCAATTCCAAGGTGCAGGCACCTTCCAGCATTGAGTGGCCATGATGCACAGCATGGCACGGCACACATGCTGTGCAGTGTTGGCCCAGGCAATGGTTGCCCTTCTGCAGCATGTGCAAAACCACATCGCACTGCCCACCAACCCAGCCCAGGTCAATGCCATGAGGAGAAACTTCTGTGCCATAGCCCAATTGCCTAATGTGTTTGCAGCCCTGGACTGCACCCATGTGGCATTGGTGGCCTCCCAGGTCCACGAAGCAGTCAATTGAAATCGCAAGCACCACCACTCTCTCAATGTGCAGGCGACCTGCAAACACAACCTCATCATCACCCACTGCTGTGCCTCCTACCCAGGTTCCACCCACGCCTCCATGGTCTTGCGGACCAGCACACTGCCAAGACGCATGGAGAGGTAAAGGGGAAAACGGACCTGGATAGTGAGATGCACTGTGAAGCACCTGACCAAATTGTTGGGAGGGGGTTCGGACAATGGCACAAAGCATAGCATGGCAGGTAAATGCAAAAACAGTACCCGGCCCGCTCCTGCACAAATGACAGGTTACAGCCCAGGGAGCATGCACATGTTGAACACACCTGGACCCAAATGCCGATGTACACATACCACAGCAATTCATTCCACACACATGACAACAGATACCACAATGCATCCTGCATAATCAAAAGCAATAACAAAGTCCCACATTGCAGCACACAACAGCAGCACTGCCATTGCCGCACCCATGTACCCTTGTACACCCACCCTGCAATGCTGACCCACTGCACCCAGAAGTGTTAGGAATGCCAGTAGGCAACCCAGCAAGCCACAGACACGAGAGCAATACCCAACCACAAGAGCCACCAGGTAAACATGCCACTGACAGACACATCACAAAACATCTGCTGCAACGTAACAGGGTGCACGTGATTCCAATACAATGCATCATACCAGTGACACTGCATGCAGAGACATAGTACGGGCACATGCAATGGGATGTGCCCTATATGCATGCACATGATGACCATTGCCATGATGTTGTGTAAGTCCACCCCCACACATATCAGTGTGAAATGTATTTGCCTCACCCACGCAGGTGACTCCGCATACCTGCAGCTGGCTTGGCTAATGACCCCTGTGCTTGATCCATGAACACCGCACAACATCGTCTACAACAACACACACATCAGGACCTGTGTGTGCATTGAGCGCACCTTTGGACTCCTGAAGGCATGTTTTCGCTGCCTAGATCGTACAGGCGGAGTCCTTATGTACGCCCCAGAGAAAGTTGGAAAAATAGTGATTGTGTGTCCCATGCTACAAAACATCTGCATGAGGAGGAATGTCCCCCTACCCTCTACCCCCTGACATGGACATGCCAACCCCAGAAGGGGCAACAGCAGACAGCGTCAGAGATGATGTGAGGGTAGGGAGACAATTTCTTTTCAGTTATTTCCCTTGCACAAGCCATGCACCACTGTGTGACTATCACTTCTATTAATAAACTCCACAATGACACAATCAGGAATGTCCTCGCCTTGATGTATTTCAACTGTTTATTCTATTTGTCTCAACTTTCCCACCTCCCACCACCAACTCCCCAGCACACTATCTCCCTTCCCCCCTCCCACCACCATCTCCCCGGCATGGCCACTCGTGGTGGCCAGTGTACAAGTCTTGTTCAGTCAGGGCCTCTCCCCCCCGCCATCCCTAGATAAGGCACTTTGATTGCCATCTCAGCGTTCCTTCCTGTGACCACTCTGTGGGTGTTGTGGGGGCTGAAGGAACGGAGCCAACCACAAGTTTCTGCTGAAGCTGCAGTTCATTTCCCTGCTGGGGTGTCCAGTCATAATGTCGAATACAATAATATCGAAAGTCAAAATGTCGAAAAAAAAATGTCGAAAATAAAAATGTCGAATTACAAAAATGTCGAATTTTTTTCAATTTTTTTTCGAATTAATGTTTAAATAAATAATTAATTAATTATATTTTATAAAACATATTTTTTTTAAATGGTTAAAGGTATATCCATGGTGAGTGGGGGGGATGGGGAGGAGGGGGGGGTTTGGGTAGGGGTTTGGGATGGGTTTTTTTAATAATTAATTATTTAATTAATGTTTTATTAAATACTTTTTTAAAAAAATTAAAGGTATATCCATGGGGGGTGTTGGGGGGGATGGGGAGGAGTGGAGGGTTGGGGTAGGGGTTTGGGATGGGGGGGTTGGGGGGGACCCCCCCAATAAAAAACGTTAGTATATGTGATATTTTACAGTTATTTTAACATTGGTTTTTCAATTTTTTTTCGACATTTTATTTTCGAATTAATGACTTTTTCTATTATATGTATGTGTTTTCGACATTTTTGAATTCGACATTTTTGAATTTGACATTTTTGTAATTCGACATTATTTTTTCGATATTATGACTATAAACCCCCTGCTGGGTGGCTTTCACGAAGGCAGAGACACCCTCTGTCAGTTAACGCACATGTTGAGGATATAGCGTCAGGGCAGACGTATTGGTGTCATCTCAGCCCTGTTGCGCACTATTTCCTGCACAATCATGAGGGTGGCCCCCTGGACAGTATCCCCAATGGCCTGCAGGTGGGCGGAGTGAGTACTGGCGATGGCCTCCGTCTCCCGCTGTCTTTGCTCCATGGCATCCAGCCTTTGCAGCACCACATTGCCAGGTGGACTATGTGGTCAGGGAGAGGGGCTGTGTACTGGGATAGGGCGGAATGCGAGGGAGCCATAGGGTGGGGTGTCCACATCTGCCTCGGTTGCTGATACACGTTGGCGGCATGGAGGGCTCCCTGGGGAGTGTGTGCATTCGCCAGGTGTTGAGTCTAGGCTGGTGTCCCCCTGTGGCTCTTCAGTGTGACTGGAAGCCGGTTATGGATTCATGTCAATGCAGACAGCTGCAGGTGTGGGTGCAGCGTGGCATGCACTGCTCCTGGTGTCTGCTGGTTTTGCTGTAGGGCCTGTGGTGCCACCGCCAGGCTTGGCCGTGCTCTGGCGATGCCTGGGCACATGTAGGGGACATAGGACATTGTGTCAGGTCTGGTTTCACCACATTTATTGGCATGCATGAAATGATTGTAATGGTACAGAGTGTGACCCCAGGCATCTGGGCAAATGGGCATGTTTCACCATCGGAGGATGCATGTGGGCCCACCGTCAGGGGGTTGCTTGTAGCGATGGTTGTGTGACCCATGGCCTGTTGGTCACTGGCCTGTGTTTGGGTATGGTAGGGTGTCCATGCTGGGGCAGATTCTATCTAATATGCATGCTTGTGGTCCTTCACGGCCCCACATCCCCTCCCAGTGACATGGTGGGGTTAGGGGGCTTGTTCCATGGCACCGTCATGGCTCTATGGGCCACTGCTGTGCAGCCAGCAGGGCTGTTCTGTAGTGCACAGTGATTGGCATGCTGGGAACATGTCTGTAGATGTGACGTGTACTTCCCTGTGGCATGTCTGCCATGCCCTCATGGGGCAGGTCTACTGGGTCGCTACATGCTGGGGTGACTGCTGCACATGGTCAGGGTTGCTCTCGCACCTCAATCCTGCTGGCACAGGGTGCACCAGGAGGGGTGAGGTGCATATGGCATTTGTTTGGTTCACTTGCCTGCCCTGCCTGCTGCTGTGACGCTGTGGGGTGCCCTTGGTGCCCTGCTCCATGGCTGCTCCGAGGGTGGCTGATGTGACGGCCTGTCGCTCTGCCCTGTCAGCATGCTCAGCTTCAGGGTCTGCTGACTTGTTTTCCTGTCCACTCTGGCTTCTTATTCTGGGTTGTCATTTGTGCATGCTTTGGGGAGGAGGGGTTCACTCACCTCATGCCTCCTGGCTGGCTGGCTCCTGCATCTGCACTGCCAAATCCCTCTATCCCCTTGAGGATGAGCACCATACTGCATTTGTCCTCTCATGCAGTGAGGATAAGTGGCTCAGCAGGGCCTCCTCCTGTTGACAGGGACTCCTGGCGGTTTTGGGCCAACAGTTCCACCTTTTCTGGAAGTCCTCACCATCACGGGTTACGCGAGACACTTCCATGACCTTCTGGGCAATGTTGGTCCATATGGCTGTGTGCCGCTGCCCCCTGGTCTTCCTCTGCAGGGCTCCATACAGCTCATCACAGTACCCCACTTCCTCATCTGTCAGGACAACGACCTCACCTTCACTGAAATTGGGCTTTCTGAGGGAATGTTCGGCCCCCTTGCCACCTAGCCTCTCCTTTGATATCTCCAATGGTTTGCAATGCTGGATGGCTGCAGGAAGTGGTGATTTTTTATGGAATGTGTTTTTCAAAATCTACTGCCCAACTTGTGATGAGGCCCTTACTCTTTAGCCTATTAGAGGCTATCCTCACAATGCTATCCGGGTTCACTTCATCCACATCGTTCAACATTCCTTTCCCGTGGGCAACCCAATGTGTACATTTTCCCCCAGGTAAACCCAAAAGAGGTTTTGCAGCATCCCAATATTTGCACAGCCCTTCTGTACAACACACAGGCACCCAATATAAAGCTCGGAGCAGGGCGGCTTGCTCCCTGATTGGGCAAATATCGAGTTCAAGGTGGAAGAGTGCATTAGATGAGTGCATGGGAACTTGGACCAAGCTTTTTAAATGTTTGTTTTCAGAATTTTGCAGGTTGACTACCTTTGCATATGCCTGTAGGTCTGTGTCATACTGTGAGGCTGGGATACTTTAGTAAGACTGCTACATTTGTATAGACTTGCTCGGACATTCCTTTTATTTAATACTTTCTGCACTTTGGACACTTCTCCTGCTCTCTTTCTTTCTGGTCTTGCCATTGCGATTTACTGTGAAGGCGATGTACAATTTACAATTTAACGTTTTTACGTGTATGACTGAAACACAGCTGAGCCAATGTGTGCTTCAAATGTACACTTTTTATGTGCAGAATAGGATTTCATCACATATACGTCGGTAGTCATCCCGATAATGCACGGTTGCCTACGTCATCCACATACAATCCTGTAAACGATTCCTTTGTTACAGCATACTAGTAACATGACTACTCTCCTGTAAACAGAAAAGATCACAACTGTAACAACTCATTACAGTTGGATTGGGATGCCACTGGAGCACTTAATTGATGCAGTGGTTATCTTTTCTGATCTTTTGATTTTGAAATAGCTTTATGTGACAATGTTGATGGCGGTGTTTTTATCTGGAGCACTGCTGGATTTCAATAAAGAGGAGAGCAAGCATCTATCTGCTTGCTAGTACTTCTTTTAAACCACAAAACGCCTTTCCAGTGTATTATATCAAACTGCTTAAATCAAGTTTTTGCAAAACATTACAGGCTGTATACTACCTTTCTTTCATCCAAACAGATTCTACATATATTATTGGTGCAAGAGCTCTTCCAGTTGTTGAGAGTAAATAAGCGACCCAATATTAAAGGTGATGACGGCACAGCCATACATTATAAGAAATACAGTCCCACCCAGTGTGTGAAAAAAGTATATGGCAAGTCAAGTTTGAAGTTTTGTGACCGTATACAGGAACCTTTGGCCTCGTACCTCTATTTGTTTATGAAATTCCTCATTGGCTTCCAATATCCTTATAGTATATAGGAGGGGGTACTTCATCCCATGTATGTTTGGTAGGATCCTTGGACAATTAGGAAGCCTCTTTACATATTCACAAATGGCTGCATGACTAGACACATTTTGTTTAAGGAAAGATAGGAAAGTACTCTCTGATTGGATTACAGTCTTTTGCATACTACTCCCATGTCTTTGTGTAGCGAGAGGTACGGGAAGCTCATGTGCGGAATACTGTTAAATCCACTGGATCCTCACTGTGATCACTTAGCACACATGCACTGTGCCCATTAGCTGTGAGTTCCCCTACGTGAAGTTATTGCATGTACAAGTTTGCATTGAGTTACAACTATATCAAAAAAGGTATGTTTATGTCTGATTCATTTGTGTCAACTGGGTCAAAATATCTAATACAATTACTATAGAAAAAGTGAGAGAAAATCTATACATACATCCTAGGAATGAGGGAGATCAAAAGGGTTTTGTCGGAAGCAAGAAAACATAACAATTGTAATGTGTTTCAGACACAAGTGTTTGAGGTGTTTTGGAAGCAGATCAGTTATGACTTATACTCTGATTGGAATCGTTTACTGTTTGTTTATAAGAGCCACAATTGTTCTTCCCTGAAGCCTTCCGCTGTGGTTGGCATTAGCCTGGATGATGGCATTTAATACCGGAAGCCTGGCGCGGTATTGAAAGCCTCGCTTTTTAACTGAGCCGTGCTTTTCTATCATGAAGTGTGTTGCCAGTAGCCACCTCAGTTGCCAAGTTTGATTATTTTGTATCTAACCTTTCGTGACAGATTTACAAACAAATCACACCCACATTCCAATGAGAAGATGAGGTCTGTCATTGGATTAAATCATTCACCTTTAAGATGCACTAATGTCTTGGCAATGGCAAAGGGAATGTGCGTGTGTGTTCGTGCGTGTGTGCACCCGCAAGCACAACAGCTCAAAGCCTTGCTCGACACACTTAAACCACCGAAGGTTGGAATAATGTACTTTGAACTGACTTTGTCCCTTGGGTCCACCCTTTGAGACCCTAGTTACTGGTTAAGTCATGTTTGCACCTTTTCTCTACAAGACATATCCCATTAAACAACATTGTTATATTTCTTGTCTGTTTTCCTCCCTGACAAATTATCCAGAGTGCCAATACACTGCATTGCTGTTCTGTATCCTGTGTCTTCTTTTACGGGGGTGGGTTTTACAGTTAGTTGTATGATTGTTTTGATTTATTAATTTAAATATATCTTTATAGAACCTTAATTGGACAGTCTTTTATTTTGGAAATGTTGTACTATTGCTGTTTGGGTTGCTGCTGTCCCACATTCACATCCCTTCTAAGAGTATAGCCTTCCCTCGGCCCATGTTACCACAAAAGAAGGAGGTATATCTCTTAGCTGTGCCTGTTTTACCATTACAAATGGGATCAGTGTTGGTTTGTAGAAGTGTGAGGACTGAGTAGGTGGTTAAGCCACTACTCATCATCCGTGTACTCTGGCAGAGCAGAAGTCCTTTTGTCACATCTACACTACCAACTACATGCTTGGAGTGCCTGCTGTGTAAATGCTTGCTTGACTCTGATACCTACTTTACCCATCTGCAAACCCTTTGGAGAGGCTTCCATGTTTCTTGGTGAAAGGCCCTCATCATGGAGGATTTTAATATTTGGCTGAACTGTGCTGTTAACACTGCTACAGCCCTCTTACTAGCTGCCCATCTGCTTATTCCCATTTGGGCGAGACACACCCTGGATGCTTGGCTCACATGTAATGCCCTCCCCTGAGCAATATCACTGTTGCCCATTGGAAGTCGCCACTTGAAGTGCTATTGCAATTGGACCTGTGAGATGCGTGACTGCCACACGCTTCCTAGGAACTTCAATTAACTCTGCTTCACTGTTTCACCCAGAAGATGCTCCGTCCAGCGTTCAAAGTGAGATTTCAAGAACCCTCTATCTCTTGGCTCCTACCATCACAAAGAAGAACAACCTTTACACAAAGGCAATAGCTGGTTTAATGCAGATTCTGCACTTTTTGAAAGAATCAAATGGGCACTTGATCATGCTTGATGGGAATCTCTCGTACAAGCTATCACATCTGAGGTGTGGTCGAGGCTACTATTGCACGATCAAAATGAAAAGAAAGCATGCTTGCATAATTGCACCATGTAGGTACCAAACATGTCAGCTTACTCCGTCAGGATTTGTAATGAATTTTCGCTTCGTCCTGAATAGTAGTCAACTCACCTTTCTTCACGGGACGTGGCTGATAATCTTTCCAACTTCTTCCAAGGGAAAGTGTGGCTGATCTAACATTTCCTGACATCCATGTGCGCCCTCGCCTCTTCACTCACCCCTCACACGCCCTTCCTCTCCTTTGCCCAGGTGTCTTCTGCAGACATCATAAAAACAGTGAAGAAACTGAGGGAAACAGCTGAACAACTATGATTAAAGAAACCCTAGCTCCATTGCTGGTCTATAGCGCCCTGAGTTCTGGTTGCTTCCCTCAGAACCTGAAGGAAATCCACATCACACCATCCTTGTTGGATGACCCGTCCACATTGTGGTCAACTATAGACTTATAGGTAACACCCCTTTTCTGGGGTAATTTGTTAAGAAAATGGCTACCCAACAGCTGCAGTGGTATAGTGAAAACACAAACTTTCTGCACAATGCCCAGCCTGGAATCTGGCCCAATAGACGGACACAATTTGTGTTATTATACAAGAGGGATGAATTGCTGCATTTATTAGATAATTTCTCTCCAATCATGTGGAACCCCCAGGACCTATGGTCAGCAATAAATACTGTAAACCACTCCACTTTCATAAACCACCTATCTGGGCATTAATGGCTGTGCCCCTGAGTGGATTGCCCTCTTCCGCCATGGTAGCCTGGCGATTGCTTTCCAGTGCATCGGTCCCTGTATGTGGTGCAACTTACAGCTCTGTCATTTCATCAGGGCTTATACATGACTACCCCAAGCCGGTGGCAGACCTCACTGTCCCTTACTCTGCTACCTTCCAGGCCTGCACCATTGAAACCCAGATCGTGTTCAACCTAGGCAATCCTACTCACAATGTAGCATCTACATCGACATGTCCATCTAGAATCAATGGCCGAAGGATTTACAATTCCTTGTGCCTGAACTCTTCAGAATTTGAGATTATTTAAGTTGGCTCTTCTATTCCCCTGACATGTCATTGATATGACATGATAAGTCATTTATAACACGCCTGTACACAAGTGTTTCTAGGCACGAAAAGACAAGAGAGGGAAGACAGATGGAGGACAAGACAAACAATCTTACTAGGCCTTGAGTCATTCACATTGTGCAAGTGCGGCAGCGCCAAGTGCAGGGGGAAGGGAGAAGGGGAAGTGTCAGGGAGAGAGGAGGAGGAAGTGCAGTCAGGGCAGCACGGCTCTGGGTAAGAGCAAGGAGGCAGGGGACTGTAGAGGTTACAGTTACATCCTCTAAGGGCTCTGTAGGCCCAGAGACAGTGCAGGGGAGACTGATCATGGAGGAGTCTGGTACCCAGTGAGACTCTGTGGGTAGTCAAGCAACCAGTCAGTGCCATGAACAGTTGGGAAAGAGAGAAAGCAGAGGAGAAAAAGAAATTCTTGAGCTGCTTCCGGAACTTCAGATAGTCCAGCTCAAGTTTGATAGAGACAAGGAGGCCATTCCAGAGGGAGGCACTTGCAGTGGAGAGGGATCTACCCCACTCTCTGCCTGGAGAACCTTCTGACAGTCTGAGAGTCGGAGGTAGCTGACTGAAGGGCTCGAGAAGGAAGGTATTTTGCAAGAGAGAGTTAGATGTAGTGCAGGCCCCGGCCCCAGAAAGCCTTGTGGACGATGCAGAGGGTCTTGAACTTGATCCTTGCGTCAACCTGGAGCCAGTGCAGAGATTTCAGGGCTGGACAGATATGGTCCCTGGTGTTGAGGCCAAGGATAAGTCTTGCAGTCATGTTCTGGACATGTTACAGAGGGCAGAGAGTAGAGGAAAGAATATTGAGAAAGAGGCTGCTGGAGTAGTCCAGCCTAGAGAGAACCAGGGTTCAAGAGACAGTGATCTTCTGGGGGAAAGTGAGAAAAGGAAGAATACCTCTGAAGAGGTGCAGCTGGTAGTTGATACTTCTTGGCAAGGTCCATGATGTGGGGAGAGAAGGAGAGGGTGGAGTCGAAGATGAAGCAAAGGTTTTTTTGCCTCACAGGAAGTCAAAGGAAGAGGGCCTAAGGAGAGTGGCCAGAGTGAAAGAGGTAAAGTGGGAGCAGGGGTCCCATTGAGAAGGATCTCTGTCTTACTGGCATTAAAGTAGAGGTCGTTGGAGGCACACCAGTCCTGGATCGTGGATAGACAGTCTGGAATGAACGAGAGAGGAGAGGAGGCTGAGTGTCATCCGCATTACACTGAAAGTTAGAGAAGAAGGTAGAGATCAGGTGGGCCAAGGGGGCCAAGTAGACATTGAAGAGCCAGGGTGAGCTTATAGGCCTGGGGAACACCAGATGTGTTGGAGAGAAAGGACCCAAGTTGGACCTGGGAGGGTCAGTCCAGGAGGAAGGAGGTCAGCCTCTCCAGTACCTGATTCGTTATGCCCAGGTTCTCACGGAGTCGCTTGATCAGGATGGAGTGGTTGACCATGTCAAAAGCAGAGGAAAGGTCAAGGAGGTTGAGGACAGAAGGAAGGCCGGAGTCAAGATTAGCAAGCAGATCTTCACGGGTGTTCAGGAGAGCAGTTTCCGTGCCTCTGACTGCTCTGAAACCAGACTGATGGTCATGGAGACAACAAACAGTTTCAGTGTGGAGAGTAAGCTGGGAGATGGGCAGCTTTTCCATGAGTTTCCCCATGAAAGGAGTGATAGGGATTTGGCGGTAGTTTTCTGGACAGGTAGGATCAGCAGAAGGTTTTTTGAGGAGGGGTGCATGAGGGAGTGCTTGAGGAGAGAGGGAAAAGATCCAGTGGTGAAAGAGTGATTGCAGAAATCATACAAGGTTAGAGCAAGGTTCTGGAGGAGCAGGGTAGCACCGGTTTGAATGACACTTTCATAGATCGGATTTGTCTAGAAACCTTGTCAGGTGTTGTCAGAGATAAAGAGGAGAAAGGAGGAGGAGAGGGGGAGGCGGCCAGAGGTGGGCCGCAAGAGATAAAGGCAGTGGAAAAGAAGAGCAAGGACAGGATGTCCTGAGTTTTAGTGGTGAAGTGTGAAGCCAGAGCCATACAAAGGGCATGGGCTAGGAACAGGAGAGGTGGAGACTGCAGAAGGATTGGCCAGCTCCTTGCAGATTTTTAAGAGTCTGGCCATGTTGCTAGAGGCCGCAGAAGCGCAGGCTTGGATGTGGGCTCTCTTCGTGAACAGGACAGAGAGTCTGTATTGCCCTTTCACTAACATGGGGGCAGCCCCCTTCCTTATGTCATCTGCCAAACACCTGGGAATTGCTCATGATAGTCTCCTCTCTTTTGCATTGTGTATGCAGGTCACCCCAATACAATCTGATTACCAACTCCTTGTGTTGAAATGCATCACACCAGTCCTAAACATGTCACATAAAGTGGAGGTTACAAGGGCCTGGTTCTCTCCTGCATCAAATATTGTTTACATATAGGACTCCCGAGAGGCTTATTGCATAAGCTGCAAATGATCACAATTAAGGATGCTAGACTGATATGGGGCCTCAAAAAACAAGAGAGCACAATACTCTAACTCAATATCCCTTGATTGGCCCCCTTTGGCAATGTGGATACTTTTTTTATCATATCCACTGTTCAAAAAGCAACTGGCGGACATATTTACCAGAAAGAGTGCATCACGTACCTACATACAAATGGTGGCTTCGTTTATCAGAGATCACCCTGCTTGGCAATATTACAATTGCAATGGACAGAGACACTCATAAGGTGGAGCATTATAATTCCTGGTCTTCCCACCATGCAGGTTAACAGAGTTCATCCACCAGAGCGATTTCATCTAGGTCCAGGGGAATGAGCTAACCAATGGACGGAATGGATGGAATACTGGATGAGTTCCTTGAATACAGTGGACGATAAATATGGTTACCAGTCATTTGGTCGAAAACCAAATGGTTGAATGACCATTTGATCGAAGTAAAATGGTCGAAAAAAAAGGTCGAATTTTTTTTTTTGTATTTTATTTTATGGGGGGCCCCCCCAACCCCACTTTTTCTTTATTAAAACATATTTTTTAAGCAACCAAAACTAAAAAAAAAAAAATATAAATAAATAAATAAATTCAACCTTTTTTTTCGACCATTTTGATTCGATCAAATGGTCATTCGACCATTTATTTTCGACCAAATGACCGGACACCGATAAATACCTGACTCCAGGAAAGAAAGAGACACTATTGTTGCGTGCATTAGGCCCGGAAGTGAATAGAAAGCACTGTGAAATCCCAGAATGGAACAGAATTGTTAGAGGGAGAAATGAGTGAGTATTAAGCAACGTTAAACCAATTGGACGATGACTATTTTCCCAAGACTAATCTGGCTATTTACAGGCACACATTTTCTTGAGAAAACAGGCAGAAGGAGAAAGCATATAAGATTAAGCAGGCAGCAATTGACCACCCCTGTACATTTTGGAGCTGAATTCGGTCCTAATGAAACAATAAGGGACCAGACAATTATACACATTAATAACAATTTATCATCTAAATGCAGGGACCTTGATAGATATCAGTGAATATGTCTGTGAATATGTCTGTCGAACGAAATGTAAGAGAATTATGCCCTTGCCTCAATTTTGATAAAAGTGCTAGGTTGCACAGGCAATCTCTGTGCCCCGTGACAATACTAGAGGTGGCACAGAGCAGTTAAGGGATTCATGTATTAGAACTGTACAGCGCTTTAGGGAAGAAAACGAAATATGTGGTGTCCATGGTTGCTTAATATACAGAATGCCAATGTCTTTTCGTATGATAATTTTAGAGCGCAAATAACCCAATGTGCATCTAAGCCCTATCTGGTGTAGAAGACATATCAATAGTGAGCAAGTTAGATTAGGAGAGACTTTTCCAGAACCTGACAAACAGCAGATGCTTAATCTTCCAGAAGATGTCTAGATGTTTTGGAGATATATTTAAAAAAGACAGGAAACCAGAGGAGTTAGTAAACTCCTGGTTAGGGTCTAGCAGAATAGATTCAGAGAGAAGGGGGGGGTTACAGTATGGAAAATCAATACTAGAAAGCCTATGCTGAGCAGGGTAGAGAGATGAGAAGACTGATCAGGAGAGTGTGGGAGGTAGGTGATATTGAGGACATTCAGAGTGCAAACATGTCTGGTATAGAAAGGCTGATCAGCGCCCCAGCTCCTTTTGAGAAATCCATGAAAATCAAGCAATTCATAAAAAGCATGCATAGAACACTAAACGCAAACATTTCATGAACCGCTGGTTGACAGCACCAGACGAAAATAAGCATCTCTCTATTCTCTGAAGTTAATGTTATAGTTAATGTTAAAGGATATTTGTACCATGCACTATCACCAACGGAGTGGTCCCCTGCTGCTCTGGCGGCTCTGAAAAAGTGAAGCGGGGGGGGGTGAGTTAGTGGGAATAAGCTGGAAAAGTGCAAGAGAGCAGTGATGTGCTGTTAGCGGCCTCAGCCCAGTAAGTCCATTGGCTGGGCTTCGAGTGTTTTACGGTCAGTACTTGTTGTGTGCTGTTGTGCGAGTCTATGTGTGGTTTGTTTTGTTGTTGCAGTGTATTGAAGTTTGTGTGGATTGTTGTGGTGTAGGGTGTGGTTGTGTTTGATTAGGGATTGAGAGGTGTATGCAGAGGGGTGAAATTGTTAGTGGATTGGTTAATTGGCATTGATGTATGGAAGCGAGGCGCTAGACTTCCGTGTTCTCTCCAGGTGGGGTGCGTCTCCGTCCAGATCTGGGGCTGTCCGACACTCAGAGTCCCTTTCACACATGGCATTCCCTCACATTCATAACCTTGCCTGAGTTCGGCCCCGGCCACCTACATGACACCTGTCTGTGTGCGGGGGCAGGCAGGCATGTTGTGCGTCCCTTGAAATCTGGGCCAGAGAGCATTCTCAATCCAGTCAGTGCGCGGCATCGGTCAGCCAAGGCTACTCGATCCATATGTGGTGGCTGGTCAGGATTCATCATCTTATTCAGATGCTCATGCAGGCTACCGCTCCCATCCCCTTCGAAAACGTGGCACATGCCAATGCTTGCAATTACATCCAGGGCCGGCACCTGCCTTCATTCACAACTCCATTACCGAAGTGAATGGATTTGGAAGACATGAAGAGAGGTTTAGTGCTGAAAGTGATTACAAATGACAAGGAGGTTTCATTTTCCCAGGCGATACCAGCACTTTACTGCTACTTGACGGTTCCATGTGATAATGTCCCCGCAGAAATGTCAGCATACAAGAATGGCGCCATTTTTAGTGGTGACATTATCATATGGAGGCTGCGGGGGACATCCCTGCAATCCCCACATTGTTTTAATGGAGTGGGGAGACCCCCCAACCCCTGCTCCCGTTTACCCCATATATTGTCCCCATAAATAATGTCACCTATGCCATTTCCCGGGGACTATATGTATGGCGACTTTATTTATGGGGACAATATTACCTGATACCTACTTTACCCCAGTGAGTAAATACTCCTCACTCATTTAAGTTGCAAGTAACAAATTAGATTGTGTCTCAATGATAAACTGCACTGTTCTGTGATGTTACACATGTTCTGTTTCACTGGTAGCACTTTATTGTTCTGTCTTTCCAAGTGGTTTATGGGATGTGGTAATGTAATTATCATGATGTTTGCTTTAATGATGCATATACCATTTAATTGGTAAACGGGCTGGGGATATGGACCTATACCAGTTAAGCCACAACGTGTCATCATCATTAAAATTGAATTTGATCTGAAGTCCATTAAGGATGAACAAACACATGAATACAAATGTAAAATAACAGAGATTCTAACTCACACCAGAATATATACCACAAAGGGAAGCTCCTTCCTGGGCAGCTGCTGTTCCCTGTTTGCCCCTGTTCGCCCGTGGAAGCCTGATAACTACTCACTCTGCTGCTACAACCAGTTAAGGTGGTAGGGGTGGGGAACACAGCCATTACTGTGCTCCAGAAAACCCAGCCACTTCTATATACCACAAATACCCAAACCTAATCCACACCTAGATGGATTTTTGAGGGCGGGCAATGTGTTGCTCTAAAATGAATTTTGAGGGTGGCAATGTGTCGCACTCAGATGGATTTTGAGAGTGGGCAATGTGTCGCATTTAGATGAATTCTATGAGGGTGGCCAATGTTTTGCACTTAGAAGAATTTTGGGGTAAGCAATGTGTCGCATTTAGAAGAACTTGGGGGTTGGAAATGTGCTGCACTGAGAATGATTCTATGGGGGTAGCCAATGTGTTGCATTTAGAAGAATTCTGGGGTAAGCGCTGTGTTGCATTTGGAAGAATTTGGGGGCTGGCAATGTGCTGCACTGAGACACATTCTTTGAGGGTTGCCAATGTGTTGCACTTAGAAGAATGTTGGGGTAAGCGATGTGTCCCATTTATAAGACTTGGGGGCTGGCAATGTGTTGGACTAGAATGAAATTTAAGGCTAGCCTACCTGAGACCACCTCTCTGCACCCTTCCGCTACATGCACTACTCAATTACACTCCACACAACACCTCAGCCATTAGACTGCAGCTATCCCCCACGATACAAAATTTGGTCTAGCTGCACACATAATATCTCTCCTGCTACACAGACATTGCACAACACTTCTGCCATCATAATGCAGCTATCCTGCATGATAAAAGTTTGGTCTAGCTGCACACATTCTCGTGCGCATACTCTCCAGACTACCTCTCTGCATCCACATACATGGCTGCTCAAGATGGGTGACTAACAGGGACTTGGCCACCCCTACATACTTTCGTATTGGCTAAAATGCACACAGGCATTCTATGACTCACTGACAAATGTCCCATACTTGGACTTTGGTCCCCAAGGGCGTTCAACCTACAGCGCGTTGAGACCATACCAATGGTGAAAGACGCTATACAAATGCCCATTACATTAAATTACATTATATAATGCTATATAAGCATACCACTAGGTTCAAGAAAATAGCACCTTGTGGGTCTTTGGAACAGTACTATTTGCCCTGGTAATTCATACACGGTGTCCCTGATAATAACATTCTGTGACCTTTAAAAATTCAATTCTGAAGAAGACCCAGTAAAATGTATGGCTTGGCGTATTTGCTTGATCTGTACCTTTATAAAACTTGTCCAAACCAAAGTGTCCTGAGGGGTAAGAACAAAGGTGCAAGAGTAAAAAGTCTTCTGTATCGTCCAATTGATATTGTGCATATTAAATAGCTTTGTAGCCACTTCCAACTACCACTTAACAGTCGAAGTGTAAGATCAGCAATACGAGCTGAAGCAGTGCTGAGTCATGGCGTCCTAGGCAGGTCACGCTCACCCTTGTGTGCTCTCTGGTTGCCACTGCGCCAGCCAGGCACCCTCCGCTTCAAAGTTACACAACCCAGAGCAGCGCTGAAATTCCGCAATCCCCCAACCAAGATCACTTGACTAGGTCAATACTGTTGCCAAGAAGAGGAAGTGCGGCAAGATGAGAGCCGTCTGTCTCTAGACAGTTTCAAAACACTACTAAACATTGGCAAAAAAGAATAGATACGTCTTTTGTATAGTGATGAGCTCCTTTTTCAGAGGGTCTCGAGGGAAGAGTGCTATAGAGGGGAAAAACATAGGGAGAAGGAGAACGGCAGAAAGAACACAAGGAACTGCAGAGGGGATGGCCAGGGGTGGACTGGGAACTAAAAGAGGCCCTGGAAATAATTACTGGGGACCAAAAGAGGCCCTGGAAATAAAGTTCAAAGTGGCCCCATATGACACATTTTCAGCAAGCTCAATGCTTTTCCTATGAGAACATTTGGAAATACCACACAAAAGAGGCCCAGGGTGCAGAGGCCCATCGGGAAATCTCCAGAGTTCCCTATAGGCCAGTCCACCTCTGGGGATGGCCAACAGTGGTAATGCCTGAGGGGTGGGCGAAGGGAGGGGCATTGAGGAAAGGGTCACAAGGGAACACGGGAATCAGGAGAAGGAACACGGGAGAGAAGGGGCCCAGCAGAGCAGAGGCATCAAAGGAGGGTCAAACTCTGAGGGAGAATAGTAGCGAAGGGAAACAAGGTGCACCCTTACAAGGGAAGTATCAGAGTGAAAGGATCATGGTGATACTACAGGGGAGTGGCACAGGGGACAAGTGGAGGGGAACAGGGGAAGAAACACATGGGTGGAGGGACACAGAACAACAGATAAGGGGCACACAAGGAGGGAAAGAGGGGGAAAGGCACAGTATGTAAGGGGCACATGTATTGCAGTCATATATGCACATGGGGTGAGTGATCGAAGTGAGTGGGAATGATCCGGAG
This sequence comes from Ambystoma mexicanum, assembly GCF_040938575.1. Taxonomy (NCBI): domain Eukaryota; kingdom Metazoa; phylum Chordata; class Amphibia; order Caudata; family Ambystomatidae; genus Ambystoma; species Ambystoma mexicanum. Next base: position 839,501,974 of record NC_090923.1, read on the forward strand.
CGCTGTTCCACTACTTTTATTTTCTTCAGTTTACCAACCCTCTACTTTTAGCGACCATATTCACCATTCTATATAGTGGATTTGTCCATTCCTGTCCCTGTGAAAGTGTAAAGTTGTAAAAGTTGCCTTTGTTACTCGTCACTTAGACTATTGGAATCCCCTGGCCGCAACACCTTGTCACATGTTGCATTATGCTTCCACCCACACTCTCCCCTGCCAAGACCACAGTTCCACTACTTTTTTTGGTACACTTCTACCACAGCATGAGGACTCATGCCCGGCAACAGACCTTTCTTGTTTAATTAAAATTCTATGTTTTAAATTGCTCTGGCACTCTTGCAAGTGTATGACTGCTTAGTGGGTTGGAGAGCTACCAGTGGCAGCCAGTGAACTATCGGTGGCTCCCAAGCTACCTATTGGAGACAAGGAGGGAAGGAGCAGAGATAGACATGAGGTCATATGCTGGGATCAGGTAGGAGTAGGATATAGGTCTGGGCGGATATATGTTGGGATAAGTGGTGAACAGTGATTGTGTACTTCACGTTCGGCAATGTATTGGTGCAAATGAAACATATTTTTTGTGACCTCCTGTCCCCTTCTCCTCATGCTTGTCCATGTGGTGCATTGTGTGCTAGGTCAGTTGGACAAAACCACTTAGATGAAAAAGATAATTTAAAACACATGGTTGTCTGATGACGTTGCCAGCTGCCTATAGGAAGGAAGTACTGGCAAAGCCAATAGGTCTGGCTTTTTAAATTTTAGAAATAAAGTTTTTCTTTGTAATAACCCCATTGGAATAAAAAAAAAAGCTTACACTATACATATCCAAAGGCAAACTGTTGGAATTGCCAATACTTGTGATTGCAGATTTTCAGTAAAGGGGGATTTCACAATGCTTTCACTTTGTAAAGTCTGCCAGACTGCTTTCTAGCTTTCTATTGCTCTGCAGCCTTGCTTGTGGTTTAATTTCTCTGGCCACGGCCGTTCATGCATGTTCTACAAATCAGCCAGGTGCCAGGAGCAGAACCAATAAGCACTGTTACTTGGATTAGATACTGCAGCTGCTTCCTGTAAATCATGTTTTCTTTTTAAAAAGCTAAATGGAAGGACAGTGTTGTGAGAACAAACATGGTCACTCCAACTTTGAAATGGTTCAGAAATATATATAAGTATATAATATATACATACGTCAGTTTTGTGATAGTATGATAAAGTAATTCAGAGGTGAGGAGTGGCCGGCGGTGCCCAAGATTGGCATCCGGAAATCCCTGGCCGATCTCTCCTGGGACATGAAGCATGTTAGACAAGTTAGTACCAGGTGATGTGGAGGAACCAATTAAAGCCCTAAACGAGATTTGGGCAATTAACCAAGGCAACCAAAAGTTTTTCATTTATCAGGACTTGATAGCACGTCCCCTCCAGAAGAAGCAATCATTCCTCCCTATTACAGGAAAGCTTCAACCAGCAGCAGATTTTAAATATAGGTGGGCATTCCCATTCAGACTGCTGTTTTCATGTTAAGGTAAGCAATGGGGGGGCATCAACCCCGATGATGCAGCCAAAATACTGAGAATTCTGTCAAACCCTGAGCATGAGGAAATGGCTGATACAAGATAGAGGAAAATCACGGCTGCGGGATGGAAATGGGTGCCGCTTCTGGAGCTACTTGAAATAAGACGGCTGGCAATGCACAGTTAGGCGCATGCTTCAGATTCTCCTTCTCGCTACATGTAACCTTTAATCAAGAGGTGGGTAGTTCGGCCCAAAGGATTGTTGGGCAGGCATGGTCATGAGAATGATGGATGTAGATATACACACCATGTTGAGATGGATTGGCGCTGGCCCTACGTGCCCTGGGTGGGCTGGCATTGTGCAGGGTACATGGTTCGGTTGTTGATACGTGTTATGGATGTTCATGGGGCACAGGTCTAGGTATGCTATTATGGTATTAAGCAAAGTGGGCACCAAGGTGCGTGGGGGTGGATGTGGAGAGGGGTCTTTGGCTGGGACAGCAGGGGTTCAGAGACGGGAGGGGACCAATGGGTTAACGTTCTCCCTCCATGCAGGATTATGGTGCAGTGCCTTAATTATAATGTTAGGGGTCTCAACTCTTCCAGGAAAATAGATCAGCTTCTTCAGAAACTAAAGATTAGGGTGGTTCATGTGGCATTCTTACAGGAGACACCGATCTGGTCTCTCCCCGCATCACTTTTTCTCCACCAACAGTGAGAAGAAGAGGGGATTGGTGTTTGGGGGGGAGTACAGATTACCCTACCTTCTGTCTATGGGCCAAACTCTTATGTGCCATGCTTAGATAGCTGCTTTCTTTTGTCTCTGTGCATATCAGTTTAGCTGGTGATTTTAAAAAGGCTATTTTCTTTCCGATGCAAAGCGTGTGGGCCCAGGAAAGTCATGACTATTAGTTCCTATTCAGAACACGTAAGTGATATTCCCCCATTGAAGATCTGCTTGGCTCTCTATCTGAAAGTGAAACCTCTCAGAGGCCCTAGCAGAAGGAATTTATGGTGGAGTTTTTATGCCACTAGATCAACAACAGAACCAGCCCTGAATGGGTGCCACTCTTACAGATACAAGCATTTAGATAGAAAAATGGTAGGGTTAAGATCTAATTGAAAAATTAAAAATTACACAACTGCCTCATGATGTTCAGGGGGCAAAGGTGAGCCATGTGGCATGAAAGATAAGAATCTCTCCTACACCCTTGACTGGCAGGATTGTTTTTTTTGCAGGCTAAAATCATCAGTGGATCAGCTGAATGGGACAGATGTTTCGACCTCAACGCAAATTAAATTGAGAAATTAAACTGAAAATTATATATGTAAATAGGTGGCCATAGGTTTGTATTAGGAATTACAGTGTGCCCATTAACTTTTGAATAGAACTGCAACATATGCCATTTTAAAGCTTATTTCAAGGCGGTTGTGTTGCCACAACTTTCATCCAAATCTGATTTTAGGAAGTTCTAATCAGAAATGTGTTTCTAGCTTCCCCAAAAATGTGATGGAGCCGGAAGTTGGGGAGCTGGTGGCTTATTAAATTAGATATCTGGGTAGAACATTTCACATTCATAACTATTATAATTGTTGTGTAAATGGCGAAATACCACAGTTCGCATGTGAAATGTCCTCCCAAAACAGAAATCGTATTCATAGTGGGGGAACCCGAACATACATGAGAAGTTACTTGTATTTGTAAAACCCAGATGTTCGTCACTTAGGACTTTTTCAGCGCAAAATTACATGTGCAAAAAAATGTCATGCAGGTGGGTGGGTCACATCCTTTCAATCACACAACTCCCAGAGCCTATCAGTAGATGGGGGTTGAACCTTGGAGGAGGAGAGGACTGTAAAGGTCCAATTGTAGCAATCTCGCCAAGAGGATGAGACCAAGCCACCGCCTCAATGAGTATATATAATGTGGTTTTCACTAACCTGGTCAGAATGCCGGGAAGGTAACAGCAACTGCAGAAAAGAAAAGCCTCCCTGAGGATCCTGAACCCCCTCCCGGGAAAAAAAAACTCCCACGGGGGAGGAGCACGAACCCCAAGGAAACCCTCTGGGGAATAAAACCCTGGATGTGTAGATAGATGGTCTTGCGGGTGGATGATGATCCTAGGTGCAGAGTCTCTGGAAGACGGTAACTCATGTTCTACTGAGTAAAGAGAAGACAGGTAAGTTACAAGGAAGGTGGAGGGACAGGACAGCAGAAACTAGTGTTGAATAGATCTAACGGGAAGATCCTAACCTGGTTAGATGCGGGCACAGATTAACAAACACTCAGTGTAATTGAGGAATGATGACTGGTACTCTGAATCCTCCAGGGTGTTCTGCAGTGAGAAAAGTAGTGAATAGCGGAACAAGAGAAGGGAAAGGGAAATATACCGAAAATAGAAACTCACTGAATCAATAGAAATTGGGATCCTAATATTTGTTGCTCGTGAGGATGAAGGCAATGAATCAGGTAAGTGGAATAACCTGGAAGAGAGGTCTGGATCGGAAGAGTCACGGGAAGGAAGCACTGCAAAGGAATTCTGAGTAGAAGGCAAAGAGCGAAAGGGTGAGTACAGACAACAATCTCAATAATTGGAAAAAGTACGTCCTATAGTTCGAATTTATGGAGCGTCATGCACAACAGTAGCGACGCAATGAGAAGCAAGTCTTTGGTCCTTAAATTATATCATGTGACTTGCCGTTGGCATCAGTTGACCGCGTGATGTGATCACGTGGCTTGCCTCTGATGTTCGTTGACAGCGTGGAACAGCTAGACCGCTGAGATTGTTATCGTCAGAATCTGCCGTCTTTGAAGAAATATAGTAAAATATAGAACCGCATAATTTCCTTCTTTGCAACCAAGACCAACATCGAAAAGGTGTAACAATATGCCCTCTCCTCAGGGGAGGTGAACCAGGTTTCCCGGGGTGAAGGCGAAAAAATCACCGAATCAGGAGGGGAGAGTGGACACCAGAAGCAGGTTCCCACGTCCTTTCCGCCGGGGAATAGCCTTTCCAATCGATGAGGAATTGAAGGCGACCCTTATGATAACGAGAGTCACAAATGTTGGCCACTTCATATTCCGTCCCGGTATCTGTTATCACCGGCGGAGGAATGGCCTTCGTAGCTCGACGAAAACAGTCTTCAACAGTTGGTTTAATTTGGGAGAGATGAAACACTGGGTGTATACGAGACCAAGCAGGTGGAAGAGCTAGTCGAACGGCAGCAGGACCCACCTTGGATAATACCTTAAAAGGACTGAAATATCTGGGAGACAACTTTGAAGGAATCAAGTGTTTCCGAAGAAATCGAGAAGCCAACCAAACCTTGTTACCAACGTTCAAGTCTGGTATTTCACGGCAGTGTTTATCTGCATAGAGCTTAGCTCGGTCTTGGGCTGCTTGAAGAGCTAAACGGGCTTGTCGGTGTCCTGTCTGAATGTCAGTTATGAGGCTGTCCACTCCTGGAGATTTAGAGGAAGGTGGAGTAGCCGTAGGGATAAAGGAGGGGTGAAATCCATAAGAACAATAGAAAGGACTAGATTTAAGAGCCGTGTGTTTGGCATTGTTATAGGAGAATTCTGCCAATGATAACAGATCCACCCAATTATCCTGGGCTGCAGATACAAAGCAGCGTAAGTACCCTTCAAGAGTCTGATTGAGGCGTTCAGTCTGCCCGTTTGTCTGGGGATGGTATCCTGAACTAAGTGCCCTCTTGATTCCCAAAATGTGACATACTCCTTTCCAGTATTGCGAAGTGTATTGAGGCCCTCTGTCCAACACTATGACCTCAGGTAAACCATGTCGTGAAAATACTTCTGAAATTAATAATCTTGCCATTTGAGCTGCTCCTGGAAGCTTGACTAAAGGAGTGAAGTGAGCCATCTTGGTCAGATAGTCAATGGTGACCATAATGGTGGTGTATCCAGAGGATGGTGGAAGATAAAAGTCTGTGGAAATAATTTGCCAAGGTTTCTCCGGTATGGGCATGCGGATAAGTAATCCGAATGGAGGAGCTCATGAGGATTTGGATTGAATAATGTTGGCCACCAGAAATGTCGTTTGACCAATTCTAGAGTGGTCTGTATACCCCGGTGACCGGCAGCTCTAGAATCATGACACATTCGGAGAACTTCCGCTTGAAGAGAACTGGAAGGAACAAGTACTTGTTCTGCATGGAAATACAAATCACGATCCTTTGTGAGATGATAAGTCGAAAGAAGACGTTCGCACTTTGATTGATGTTTGGTGGTTTCTTGTTTCAGTAGTTGTAGAAAGTCGGAAATAACAGCAACAAAGCTTGCCTTTGGAAACATTTTTTCAGAACAGAATTGTGTAGTCTGCGGTTTCTTCCGAGATAGAGCATCGGCTCTCAAATTTTGGTTTCCTGGGAGAAAAGTAAATTTGATCCGGTATGGTAAAAAGAAATGAGCCCATCGTGCCTGTCTACTATTAGTAGTTTGAGAATGTTGCAGAACTTTCAAATTGTGATGATCTGTGCGGACCTCCACTGCAAAGGGGGAACCTAGTAATAGATGTCTCCATTCTTCGAAGGCCCTCTTGATGGCCAATAATTATTTTTCGAGTACAGAATAATGTTCTTCCGAAGAATTAAATGTCTTAGACAAATAGGCCACTGGTCTCTCTTCTCCTAGATTTGTCTTTTGCAGGGGAACCGCTCCTAAAGCATGATGAGATGCGTCTCTTTCGACAATTAACTGTCGGGATTGGTCAGGATTGAGTAGAATAGTTGCAGAGGTAAATAATCCCTTTAAAGTTTCAAAGGCTTGCTGAGCTAAAGAATCCCACAAAAAGGCTTCTTTAGTAATCGAGTAATGGGTAATATTGTCTCAGAATAACAAGGAATACATTTACGATAAAAATTTGCAAATCCAAGGAATCGTTGAACCTCTTTTATAGTAGACGGAGAAGGCCAATCCAAAACGGCAGAAACTTTTTTGGGGTCCATGGAAATACCATTTGCAGAAAGTACAAATCCTAGGTACGTTATTTGTGTTTGATGGAATTCACATTTATCAGCTTTACAATATAACTGCTTTGCCTGTAAACGACTTAGGACAGTGTTGACATGCTGGATGTGATCCTCCATATTTGTGGAGAATATCAGGATGTCGTCCAGGTAAATGACGACAAAATGAAGAAGAAGATCTGCAAAGAGGTGATCCATAAATCGCTGAAAAACAGCAGGCGCATTTATCAGACCAAACGGCATAAACTGGTATTGGAAATGACCAAAAGGAGTTCGGAAAGCCGTCTTCCGTTCGTCATTAGGAGCAATCCGAATAAGGTGATACGCCCCCCTAAGGTCTAACTTGGTGTAGAAAGTAGCACCTCGAACGGCTTCAAGAATATCTTTTATCAAAGGCATAGGGTACTTGTCCGGTATTGTGATCTTGTTGAGTCCTCTATAATCGATGCATGGTATAAGTTCATCTGTGTTCTTCTTTGGAATGAAGAATAAAGAGGCCCCAGCGGGTGACTTGGACTCAGTTATAAGGCTGTTCTGGAGATCAGAATGAAGATACTCCCTAAGGGCACCCTTCTCTCGTTGGGAAAGAACATACATCCGTCCAAACAGAATCGGCTGGTCCGGAAGAAGGTCTATATGGCAATCATCCCTTCGATGAGGAGGAAGAGTGGGAAACTGGGGAGTAGAAAACACTCTGAGGAAATGCTGGTGACATTCCGGAATCAGACCTAAGTGACCGATCGAGGGAATCTCAGGTGTCTCAGAAGGCTCCGAGGCTATATAAACTCCAACCGACTTTTGGGACAGACAATGAGAGACACAATACTCAGATCCCAAAAAAAGGGTTCCAGCCTTCCGGTTTATATATGGGTTATGAAGACGTAACCAAGGAAGGCCTAGAATTACTGGGAAATGAGCCGCTCTGATTAAATCAAATACGAAAGTTTTTTATGAGAAGCAATCAAACAAATAACAGGCTTGGTTTGTTCTCGAATTGGTCCAGAGCTCAACGGGCTGCCATCTACTCCTTGAATGGGTGTTGTATATAACTTGGAAATCCTGTCTATCCCATTCTTAGCTGCCCATTGATCGTCTACAAAATTCCCTGCTGCACTGCAGTCAAGTAAAGCAGGAACTCATTGCAAAGTCTGATCTGGCAAAATGATAGTGATTGAAAGGACTATCATAGAAGGATTGGGAGATAATGGATCAACAGATTATTCGATTTTAGCCGGGGAACCCTGAAGCTGACCTCCTACTGTGGTTCCCCTTACGGCAGGGACCTGGCGTTTCCCGATGTGACTAATGGAGTAGCCCATGCAAGGGCAGGACCCGTTAGATGAGAGATGAGAAAACCCACCTTGTCTTTATCGGTAGGAAAGAAACGAGGTTTGAATGTAAACTGTACTGTACAGCTATCAAGGAATTATTTTAATTTATGAGGGTCCCCATCATATTTGCCCAAGGGTAAAGTAACTGGAGGGGTCTCAGAAAACGCTCGGGCAAATTGTTGCCTCAACTGGGCGTTGTCCTTTTTAAGGGTCTGCATCTCTAAAGACATAGACTGCATTGCAGCCATTAGCTGCTGCATTTGTTGCTCCATTCCAAGAGCCTTCCGACCAGGTCAGCCTTACGTTGCGTCGCTAACTGTAACAATCTCGCCAAGAGGATGAGAACAAGCCACCAACTCAATGAGTATATATAATGTGGTTTTCACTAACCTGGTCAGAATGCCGGGAAGGTAACAGCAACTGCAGAAAAGAAAAGCCTCCCTGAGGATCCTGAACCCCCTCCCGGGAAAGAAAACTCCCACGGGGAGGAGCACGAACCCCAGGGAAACCCTCTGGGGAGTAAAACCCTGGATGTGTAGATAGATGGTCTTGCGGGTGGACGATGATCCTAGGCGCAGAGTCTCTGGAAGACGGTAACTCAGGTTCTACTTAGTAAAGGACAGCAGAAACTAGTGTGGAATAGATCTAACGGGAAGATCCTAACCTGGTTAGATGCGGGCACAGATTAAAGGATAGTTCCGGGACTTTTTTTTTATTGTCCCTACGGGTCGGCCATGTGTTTGTAAGCATAAATCGGTAGATCGTAGGAAACTTTCCTATGGACCTTACCCGACTTTTCGCCCATTATCGCACTCGAAATCAGCCTCCATTTTGTGATAATCCTATCATTCCGCCGCATCGACCTGGCTCACCTGCCTTTGCGGCACTAAATCAAATCCCCCGCCCCTGAAACAGACTTTATCAAAACATTCATATTCCCCGCCTCTATCCGTGACGTGACTGAGCTGCGTAGGCAAACGCGCCCAGGCGTCTTCTACGCGACTCCACACAGACCCCGGAAATCAACACAGATCAGCTCACAATACAGCGCACCACAATTCGGAATATGAAACTGTACTTTGAAATCAAACCGCAAGATTGTAAATGTGGTAAAGTACATTTATTTGACATCAAATGTTTAGAGAATATTCAGCGATTTGCATTTTTATTTGCTCATGTTCCAAAAAGTTCGTATTGAGGAACGCGATGGTCCTTTGCTGTACACAGGGTCTTAGAGCATCTCACAATACAGCACCACAATTCGGAATGTGAAACCGTGGTTTAAAAGCAAACGGCAAGATTGTACATTTGGCAAAGTACGTTTATTGGACATCAAATGTTTAGAGAATATTCAGCGATTTGCATTTTTCTTTGCTCTCGATCCAAATTAGTTCGTCTTGAGGGAAGCGATGTTCGTGTGCAGTACACAGGGTGTTGGTTTACGATAAAAATAAGCTCTTCTGTCGCACTGATAATCGCATGGCTGTTCCAACAACGAGGCACTAGGCCACCACAACGGTAGGTATGTTGCATCTAACCGTTAGTACCGCGTAAGGGCATACTTGTACTTGGCGATCGTCCCATAAAATGGTCAGGGTGGTAACGTTGTTCACGCGGAGAAGCAACTGGCGGCTGTAGAAGCCGTCCGCCGGTGTCTGGTACTCGTGACACAGACAGTAGTGAATGATGTACCTAAAAACATAAAAAATGAAATTAGTCTCACCATCAGATCCTTATTAAAATTATTCATTTCATAGCGAGGACAGCGCTACTGGGTGTACACAAGTGTTTAAAGGCGTGGCGAGGCATGGAGGGGGGGGGGAGTGGAGTACAAGGTAAGTAGCATAAAATAATAAATAAATAGGGCCAGCTGGTGGCAAGTGCAAGGTAAGTGCAGAACAAGTGCTGGGAAGGGGGGGCTGTAGGATACTGAGACAGTCCCCCAGTGCAGGGGTTGACAGGGAGGCATTGCAGGTGGAGAGTGGAAGGGCCCAGGACCGAGGTCGCAGACAGTGGACCAGTTGTAGCAGGGGAGAGGGAGAGAGAAAGCAGAAGCAAAGAGGAAGGTTTTGAGGTGCTTCAGTAAAAGCAGATGTTTCTCCTCCAGATAGTGCGCGGTAGAAAACACTATGCCACATAGAACGAACAAGTACAACTGAACCCGTCTTTAAAGCCACTGTATAGTAATGAAATTGCGGTATAAACTCATCAAAAGTTACTTACATTATATTTGCATTTTCCATTGTGTCTCTGTGTAGGGCAGACCCGAAACACCACTCCTTCTTTGCCGACGTTACTTCTTCTAATGAACGTGGCTCATCGTTTCGTTTCTGAAATTGTATTCATTATCTTTTCTTAGTCTTTCAGGATGGTCCCGGCCTGTCAAGGTCAAATCACAATAGAACCTTATATTGGGTCGTGGGCCGTTCCGCCACCCGAGCAAAACATCAAAGCAGCTGACCTTCACTTTGAGCGAGCACACATTTCTAGTTAGCTCCAGTTAGTGTAAGGGCATCTTGTCTGCGTGCCTTTTTTTTTATTGTCCCTATGGGTCGGCCATGTGTTTGTAATACGGAAACATTCTATAATTTTTGTAAAAATGATTTATATTACTGTTTGGTTTAATTGCAATGGGCCTGCAACATGAGGAGACTCGAGAGAACAGACAATCGAATTACAATCATTTAAACCGTGATGTGTATTTCTCAATGAGCTCTGCTTTAGGTGGACATGGAACAGAGGCAATGTTGGGTGGCAATGCAGTTGTCCCCTGCATAGGTTCGTTCACCACTCCATGTATGTGCCTATCGAGGACATCTACGATAAGTCTCTCAATAAACTCATATTGCATATCCTCAAACACTGGTTTGATCACCCATTGTTTACTTCTTTTAGTGAAGGCCTTATTGTAGCGAAGCGTCCCTAAAGTTCCGGTCGTCCTACTTTGTTGACGGCCAACATTATGGTTATGTGCCAAGACCGCTAGAAGAGTCCGATTTATCATGCCTTCCATGCCAAAATGCAATCTTTTGGGCCTGTACTTTAGGCACATATTGTGGAACACCTCCAAATCTCCTGTGTGGCAGAATTCCGTGAGTCCCCTCAAATCTCTTGTTATAGTTTTATCAAATACAATCTTTTCAATGGCCTTGTGAGTGGGTGATGAAGGAATCAACCACTTCTTCTTCCGTGCCTCCTCTGTGGACAAATGGCCATGTTCACATTTGTGGAAATGCTCATTTGTCGACCATCGATGTACGTTGCTACAGTGCAACATTACTGACCGCCATTTTTCCAGTAGAATTTCCAACGACCCTTCACATGTTTTTGAGCTCCACCAAAGATGGTTGCTGATTGACTTGGACCACTGTGAAATACCTTGCATATCTTTTTTTTTTCCTGCAGCCGACAATTTTTTATTGATTGATTTTGCAAGATGCCAAACGTCAAATTGGTGATTTATATTTTTGTACTGTTCTCTCATTGTCTTGGCAATTGAAACGTGTCTGTCCGTGGCTATCAGGTCGATCACCATTCCCCGCGATTGTAGTTCTTGCAATGATGCTACAAAGCCAACTTTCTCCATGGCCACTGAGGATGTACTTTGTGACACCTGCACGACCACCGAACTCACAATTTTCTTACTTTCCATGTCCTGAAAGTGGTAGGTGCAGTACTTGGCTGAAAATCCTGGACTGTCGCATTGTCCATCACCGGCTAGCCTGAAGCGTTTGCCCGCGAATGTACTTTCCATTGACATTTTTTCCATTCTCCAAGCTTCGCTGATGGCTGGAAATAGATAATCGGTTTGGTATTTGTAGAACTGACTTTTCGCAATGAAATGGATTCCCACAAACTGAAAGAAATACTGTAACTTTTTAAAACTTGAACCACTAAAAAGTGCGGCCGCTGCACAAAGTAGATTGCCTGCTGGCAGTTACCCCAGCATGGGTTGTGCAGACCATGCGAACGGATGATATTGTGTACAGGTGGCATGTATTTTAAGGTTAGTGCCTCGAATTGCACGAGTCACATTAATCAATGGCTCCCCACATACTTCCCCACCAACCCAATGCCCACATTTCATCATCATAATAATATCCATCAAACAGCTATCGAATACAATGAATTTGGCCTCTTTCCTTATACTGTCACTCTGCATCCCAGCTGGTTCGGCCTGTAACGTTGAGGACATGTCACTCGCATGAAAGGTACAATCTCTGATATCGTCTTCCGCTATGCTGAGTGATATTGATGGTGTTTCATTGTCGTCCACTTCATTCTCTTCCATTGCAACATCTGTTCCTTGTCCGGAGATGGGAGAAAAAAACAATGTCTTCAACTTTCGCGTGCTCTTATTTTTTGCGGGTGTGGATTCTGTGAATTGATCTACGACTGCATCCAAACTACCAGGAGGACATTCACTATCAATGGCTGGTGGTGGTATAGCTCCGTTGTCAATCACTTCATATTCTTCCCATTGGCACGATGCATCTCCAGTCTCAAGTCCCTGCCAAAAGGTTTGACAAGCAACATCTCTCGTTCGCTTCACTGTCTGTGTAGATCTAGTTCTTACACCCACTCGCAACTAGAGGACAGATTAGAAAAGGGATGTTCAGTTTAAACACAACTTACAGTATTGAACTATTGACAGTGAAAGACAACATAATATAGTGAACAGGACACTAACCTTCTTTTGCTTTCTTTTCTTTGAAACTTTCTTTCCTCGAACTTCAACATCTGGACGCTGTTGCTCCGACTCGTGTGTGCATGTCTCCACTTCCTCTCGCGCTGCAACGACTATACTTTCATGATAAGCACATCCATCACTCACTGAGGCTCCATCGACTCGCTGAAACATAGAACTTTCATTAGTATGTATAATAATATTGAAAACACAAAATGTACTTGGGGACCAATACCCATACGTACATCTCAATAGCAAAACACGAATGAACGCATTGTGTAGAACATTCAAACGACAATAGTTCACGCATTGTTGATCTAGTTAGATTGAACTGTCAAGATCCATACCTCGGGCTCCGCATAGACTTCCATTGATGATATTATTGAAGATGACGCTTCAGCAACTCCCTGAAACACAGTAATTGCATTAGTATGGTTTTCTATTTTGTTTAAAAGAACATAAACTTTCTGCAGGCGTCAACGGCTCATCTAAATAGACCTGCACAAATGATCAGTTGTCTAAAATAAATAATGGATATCTAAATATGATTCGATTTGCTCCATCGTTGGAAGTGTCACCACCCAGAGATCTGCATCAACTACTAGGGGTGATGTTCTTGTTGAAGAAGCTCCGTCAGCTCCCTGAAACATAGTACTTGCGTTAATAAAGAAGGAAGTATAGCGGATGTAATCACGTCATTTGATCTCGCATGATTGATCTGTCAGTATCCATACCTCGAAATGCATAAGAACATCAAGGGACGCTGTAACTGCGGTGCACACTTCTGCAAGCTGTTGCGCCGACCCGTAACTGCATGCTCCCCCTTCCTCTTGGACTAATGCTCCATCGACTCCCTGAAACATAGGACTTTCATTAGTAATGAACACAATATTGAAAAAAGAAGACACATAGGAGGGCGACGACAGAAGGACATACCAATGGCTAAAAACGAAAGAAACATTGTGTGTAACAATCACGCTACAAGAATGCAAGATCTGATGATCTCCATCGATGGAACTGTCCGGAAACGTACCTCGAGCATCTGAGTGACATCTACGGTTGTCGTCAATGCGTTGGACTCCTCAGCATCTCCCTGAAAGACAGTACTTGCATTATTTTGGATAACAATAATTATAACTGAAAACAAAGACTAGAGGACGAGTACTGTGGTGTACCATTAGGTAAAATAATTACACGATCAATTAAAACTATTGATTTACATGCCTAAAACAAGTCAGTGTCAGAATAGCTAAGTAAGATTACCCGATAGGCGCTTGAAGTGGCTGATGACTGCAATAACGACACGGATGGAGAATCTTCAGCCTTCATATTGAGTGGATACATAAATGGGGAAATTATTGTTAGCTAATGCTACACACTACCGCAATGCCGAGAGATAAATACGTAAACTTGACTCACCAGTGGAGGGATGTGGACGAATAGAGTGGGAATAGCGGTTGAGAGCAATTTTCGCCTCGCTCGCGGTGTTTTCGTCCTTATTAGCAATGATGTGGAGTACATGTCTGGGCTAAAGTGCCTGCTGCAGATGCGGTATCGATCACCCCTCTTGTCCGCAAAGACTTCTAGGACTCTACTTTCTATCTCAGAGGCTGGATATCCGCAATATCGGACCCATTCTCTTATCTGATCTATTGTCTTAGGGAAAACATGCATTATAGTACCTTCAGATTTGTTATGGGTCTTCGAAGGGCAACCGCCAATGGAACAGGCAGGCATTATGGAAAGTTCTGAAAAGTAAAGATCAACAATTCTCTATGAATACCAATGTGTTAAAACATTAAATGACACATAAAAGGTTCAATGCAAGGTCCGTTTTGGTTCTTGGAACTATACACGTTATTCACATGCGGATAAGTATTTCAATAACTTTCAAAAAATAGAAAAAGTAATTTGACTAAACTCAGAACATGTGACTAGTTCCTTGCATGTACTGTCGTGAACGAAAAGAAAACATGGATGCAATTTGATGACTACTAGCAAATAGATATAAATTAAAAAATTGGACGCAAAATGATTATGGTACATGGACTTACCTTGACGAACAAACAGTTAGATGCAGGGATCAGAGTAGTTTCTTGTCGTAGAACAGGGAGCAGTTCACAGGTTGCAAACTGACGAGTTTGCTCAAAGTGGTCACGGAAGTTCACAGAGACGAAGAGCAGATAACCAGCACCTTCACGGGTTGACTAGCAAAGCGCAAAGAAGTTCTCATTAGAAATATGAAGTGGGTTATAAAGAATTCGAAACAGGGGTGTGTTTGTGAATGAATGACGTGTATATGTCGTGGCATTATGCGGTCTGCAGGGGGCCGTCCAGCGTGAGGGGGGATGCTTGGCAGGAGACACGGGGTCTGTAGGTAGACATGGGAACAACAACCCATGCTCTATAGACCACTTTGAAGTGTACATGGTCTTTGGCACCTCTTGGCCTTTATCGCTCCCTGACAGCTCCACTTGCCAGCACAAGTACCCCGGTGCGAACTGCCTTTGATAGGGCGGGGGGTGGATCGGGGCGGTGGTCGTGCAGACAAGACACAGGAAGACTCGTGAATGGAGACACACTTATGTGGATTGCAGGGGGCCGTCCAGCGTGAGGGGGGATGCTTGGCAGGAGACACGGGGTCTGTAGGTAGACATGGGAACAACAACCCATGCTCTATAGACCACTTTGAAGTGTACATGGTCTTTGGCACCTCTTGGCCTTTATCGCTCCCTGACAGCTCCACTTGCCAGCACAAGTACCCCGGTGCGAACTGCCTTTGATAGGGCGGGGGGTGGATCGGGGCGGTGGTCGTGCAGACAAGACACAGGAAGACTCGTGAATGGAGACACACTTATGTGGATTGCAGGGGGCCGTCCAGCGTGAGGGGGGATGCTTGGCAGGAGACACGGGGTCTGTAGGTAGACATGGGAACAACAACCCATGCTCTATAGACCACTTTGAAGTGTACATGGTCTTTGGCACCTCTTGGCCTTTATCGCTCCCTGACAGCTCCACTTGCCAGCACAAGTACCCCGGTGCGAACTGCCTTTGATAGGGCGGGGGGTGGATCGGGGCGGTGGTCGTGCAGACAAGACACAGGAAGACTCGTGAATGGAGACACACTTATGTGGATTGCAGGGGGCCGTCCAGCGTGAGGGGGGATGCTTGGCAGGAGACACGGGGTCTGTAGGTAGACATGGGAACAACAACCCATGCTCTATAGACCACTTTGAAGTGTACATGGTCTTTGGCACCTCTTGGCCTTTATCGCTCCCTGACAGCTCCACTTGCCAGCACAAGTACCCCGGTGCGAACTGCCTTTGATAGGGCGGGGGGTGGATCGGGGCGGTGGTCGTGCAGACAAGACACAGGAAGACTCGTGAATGGAGACACACTTATGTGGATTGCAGGGGGCCATCCAGCGTGAGGGGGGATGCTTGGCAGGAGACACGGGGTCTGTAGGTAGACATGGGAACAACAACCCATGCTCTATAGACCACTTTGAAGTGTACATGGTCTTTGGCACCTCTTGGCCTTTATCGCTCCCTGACAGCTCCACTTGCCAGCACAAGTACCCCGGTGCGAACTGCCTTTGATAGGGCGGGGGGTGGATTGGGGCGGTGGTCGTGCAGACAAGACCAGTTTGCCGCAGGGCCTCACCAAGGAGAGGCCATCTAACTGAATGTAAGAGGATGGCTGCAGGATCTACTACATGGAATGCAGGGGGGTGAGTTTATAAATACCTCACCCTCCCAGGAGAATATACACTAGATTCATTTAAAAAATCAAAACAACCATTGTTAAAATATATGTTGGGCTTTATTTTAGATTTTAATTAAACATAAATAATAAACATTACACATTGTAAAGTTGAGGTTGCAGCACATCGAGGGAAAATCCGCGGTATTGTCCACTGTCACTGGGGAAATGTTGTCTAATGGCAAGTACCGCACAGGCAGGTATTACTCTCCGAACGCGGTGTCCGAGCCTCCCGTGAAGCCACCAAGTGAAGCAACGATAGGCCACCAGCCTGTACCACCTGTGAAAAAAAAAGATGCAAACTGTATTAAACTGACCAAACTTTCTTATCAATGTCGATTCAGGTAACACATGTCATTTTTCTTAGAAAAAAATTATATCTAGAAAATGCACTATATGGAACAAATTTACATGCGTTCGAATGATATGTAAATGTAATTTTATATGTGGGAGACGACCATGAAATAGTGGTGGCATCACTGACATCACAAACAGAGTATACTTACTCGTTACTCGGATTACGCGGACGAACAGTGCCGCGAAGTTCGTGCATAAGCACCATCATCATCCTCAACACGGTCCGTGAGAGGCAGGCTTCCCTGAACTCTGGCAGCTCGGTGATGCATTGCGGACTTTGCTCGCCTTCCTGCAGACTTTGCTCGCTTTCCGAAATGTAGGCCAAGCACCCGGAATTTTCACGGCAGCAGCAGTTCTCCTCCTCAGTTGGCATTAGCTCGCACCGATTGCACGTGCACCAGGTGGAGACGCCGTCCATGCGACATGGTCCAGGCTCTTCATCCGTTGACTGGTCCTCCCAACTGCCGTCCGAATCCCCATCGTTTTCGCGTGCTTGACTTTCCAGTAGTTCTTCCTCGGTGTACTCGGGCTCGTACATATACGGCATTATTGTGGCCATTGTGCGGTAAAGATAGTAAAATAATTTACAGAGATGGTACAGGTGTTCACACGGGCTACAAGCGGCGAAGGTAGCTGACCAGAGCACTGAAACGAGTCACAGAATACTCAAAGTAACACAGAGAGAGGAATGGAATCGAAAATCTGCTGCTGTGTGTTGTGAAACGGTCTGTTTATACTTATTGGGGAAAGAGGCGTCCTGCCATTTCCATGGCAACACGTCAATAGCTGAGGCGCAGCGATTGTTGACACGAGACGTGCTTGAAATGGGCAGTACGCGTCTGCTGATGTCAGGCTCAGGGGCGGGGGATTTGATTTAGTGCCGCAAAGGCAGGTGAGCCAGGTCGATGCGGCAGAATGATAGGATTATCACAAAATGGAGGCTGATTTCGAGTGCGATAATGGGCGAAAAGTCGGGTAAGGTCCATAGGAAAGTTTCCTACGATCTACCGATTTATGCTTACAAACACATGGCCGACCCGTAGGGACAATAAAAAAAAAGTCCCGGAACTATCCTTTAACGAACACTCAGTGTCATTGAGGAATGATGACTGGTACTCTGAATCCTCCAGGGTGTTCTGCAGTGAGAAAAGTAGTGAATAGCAGAACAAGAGAAGGAAAAGGGAAATATACCGAAAAGAGAAACTCACTGAATCAATAGAAACTGGGATCCTAATATTTGTTGCTCGTGAGGATGAGAGCAATGAATCAGGTAAGTGGAATAACCTGGAAGAGAGGTCTGGATCGGAAGAGTCACGGGAAGGAAGCACTGCAAAGTAATTCTGAGTAGAAGGCAAAGAGTGAAAGGGTGAGTACAGACAAGAATCTCAATAATTGGAAAAAGTACGTCCTAGAGTTCGAACTTACGGAGCGTCATGCACAACAGTAGCGGCGCAATGAGAAGCAAGTCTTCGGTCCTTAAATGATATCATGTGACTTGCCGTTGGCGTCAGTTGACCGTGTGATATGATCACGTGGCTTGCCTCTGACGTTCATTGACAGCGTGGAACAGCTAGACCGCTGAGATTGTTATCGTCAGAATCTGCCGTCTTTCAAGAAGAATAGTAAAATATAGAACCACATAATTTCCTTCTTTGCAACCAAGACCAACATCGAAAAGGTGTAACACCAATGGAAATTCAGTGCTAATAAATTAAGACCTCCTAATCTCAATATTTTGGGGCTGGGACTTAGGTGTTAAAAAGTAGCTGCACAAGCCAGAAAGGTAGAGCTGCCTATAAATATTGAAGGCTTTGCCTAACATCATATGGGTGAAATACTGAAGGAAGACAGTAGAATTTAACCTTGCTAGCATAGCTCCCTAAATATTATCTGGGTGCAACTATTGAAAGCTGAATGGAGATTTAACATTGCATGGGAGACTGCAATTGAGAAAGACAAAATAAATTAGGATTATTGCAAGGAGCGCATGAACATGGATGCATGCTGGTGGCTATCTTTGATTAAAGTTCCTGACCAGATCTCTGTGCTTCTCCAAGACACAGTCCTGAAACGCTGAGATAGGGTCCTGAGTGCCAAAAACCGAGATTTCCAATGTATGTAGATTAATCCAAATGGAACTAAGTGTGTGGGGGATCTGCCTGTCATAACAGTTTCCCTTAATAGTGGTTGAGAGGCAACTGTGTAGGCCCTTAGCATATTTTACTGAATAATAATTTAATTAATTTCCATATAGACTGATGCATGGGGAGCTTGGGGAGTTCACAAGCTCTGCCCTCTTTTCTAGCGGGAAATTAAGTACAGTGATTTAAAGTAATTGGGTATTTCTATGTTTCCTGTCAACCACAGAATTCTCAAAAGAAAAGGGGTGTTTATGTCCAAAAACGGAATTCCTAACTGTCACCACTCCCCAGACCTAACTTTTAAACAGAGGCATGCTGAATATAACTGAAGCCTGGGTTTTCGGTGCTGGTTAGAGAAGTGCTGGGTTAAATGGAACGAAGCGTAATTTCTAATTGAAAAATGCACACTCGAGACCGCCAGGGGGCGCGGAGCATGCAAGTCGTGTGAGGCTCGCGCTCCTCCTGCCTTGCGGGGCCTAGTGGGCCTTTTCAATCCCCGGCCGGAATTTTCGCATTGAAACCAGGGAGGACCAGCACCCGGGGCGATCTCCCCTGCTGAAGCCCCCGATCGAGGGCCCGGATGCAGCACCGCCCGAGGCCAAAGGGCCAGCCCCACTGAAGACCGCCAAAGGCGACGAGCTATCAGTGGACTGGCGACGAGTGGGGCCCCACGCGCACACCTTCTGACCGCGCTGCTGCCTCCCCCTCCTGAGACCGGGGCGCGACCCGGACAGTGGCTGGCCCCCCCTACACGCACGGTACACGCCAGTAGACCAGGAGCGGGTGGCGAGGCGCCGGTGCCCGCGGCCCGTGGTGAGTGCCATAGCAAGACAAGAGCCGCCTGTCGAAGGCCCGCGGGGGCCGGCGACAGAGGGAGCGACCCCCCATGTACGAGGGTGCTCAGAAGAAGTCGAGCAGAGAGGGAGTCCCCGCCACCCCACGAGCCCCTGCAGAGGACATTTTGCTTCGCATATCGCGAGGAAGCCCCACACTCCAGAACAGAGCCCTCGCCCACGATACAGCCCGGGCCCCATGCCTACGTTCCAAGGACTTGAGACTACGACACAAGGCGGATACCTGTCCCCTCAAGCCTAACCCGGGGTGAGGCGGTCCAACGAGACACAGCTTCGTGGCCACCCCAGCGGGAGGAGGAATATGGGCCCTGAGCCCCAGCCTCCCTAAGTACACGGAAAAGAGGTGAGGAGACGGAGGGGTGCAAAAATAATTGTCTTGTGGACGTTCATAGCAACCTCTGTTGTAATGTTTAAAATAGTCTGGTGTTTCACGTTCTGCTGCTTAACAGCCCAGTCCCCGGCCGTACATGACATGCAGTCATTTTTTTCAGAGCTCTTGATTGTAATGTGTTGTGCACGTACGTATTACTTGAAATGTATTAATTCTTTCCTGGATGGAACAATAACAGCTCTCAAACTTTCCTCGGAGATCAATGCTGCTTCAGACTGCAGCTCATTCACCCTGCGTACACAGACAGGAGACGATATTTGTTAGGTGAGGAAGGGTGGCTGAGGGGCAGACTAGAGGCATCTTACTGTGTCTGTGGAATGGATGTGCGTAGCCCTAGATCTGGCGGTCAGATTTCGGCGATGAGATTTGCTGACTGGGGTAGAGACCTTTATTGGACAGAGTGTTATACTTTAGGGATACTACAGAATTACTCCAAAATCACACCTCGCACAACAAGCCATGTTTATTACCCCGCTTGCTGACTTTTCCCCAACATAGTTTTTGTGAATTGGTAAAACAGATAAATTTTCTGTATGAAATTATACTTTTTCCACATTTTACTTTAGATTCTTAGCAGTGCCACCCCGGGAAGGCACCCCACACTCAAAGTTCTGCACAGTAAAAGGTTACTGTGAAAATCTGTCACTTCTTTTCATCTGTAATTTTATCTAATTGCAGAGCATTCAGCTTAAAAAAGAAAAAACAGAAATATTGAAGTAAAAAATAAAACGCTATTCCGATTATGTTGAGGATAGATATGGCGATCTCACAGTCATATTTAAAAGAATTTTAAAAGTGAAAGTGTGACAGATAACCTGCTTTCTTTCTATTGGACAGCCCCAGTCTCATCATGAGATGTGAGTCTGAAGCATTGGAGCGCCGTGTTGCAGTTTTCAAGATCTCTTTTACTTCAAAAGCATCCACTGAATTGTTGCCAGTCTTACATTATATGCCCCCATTAGCTCTGGGTCCATACGTTGAGAAAAACATATACGTTTCACCCAAATCTCTGAATGCCAGCTTAGATAGCTCCCCCTGGGCGTTTCCATGAAGTCATTTGTCTAATGATATGTCACAAGGAACACGTTTTTCTTATTTCAGATGACCAGTGGGCATGCATTTGCTGCATTCTTACAAACTGTTTTTAGGGTTGCTGTAGTGTGGAGATTGGCACTTGATTGATGCACTATGTTGGCAATGTCTGACCCAAATGGGAACTTAAAAGTACACCACTCCTGTGCCTGGCAAGCCAAGGTAAGTGCAAATGAATAAAATATTTGTGTGTGTGGCATGTATTGTGCAGTCAGTGTAGCCATTTCTTACTGTGACATGACATATTTTACTGTGAAACTATGATAAAGCCAGCATGGTAATTGCTCCTCTGTGTTTAGAATGGCCTACATTGGAGCCAGTTTGGACATGTGTTTTTATTATGGCATTACATTTGTAATCGCAAAGCAAACAGGAGTATGTTATTTGGGGCAAGTGGCATACTGGCAGAGCCAGCTTGCACAGTTTTATTATAGTATCATTACTGGCATCAAAGCCAACATGAGTATTTTGTAATATGGGAACACAGCACATATTTGTGCAGCCACCATGGACCACAAACAATTGCTAGTGAAGAATATAGGCTTATGGCAGGCCTTGGCTCATTACGCAAAGCGGAGGAAACAAAAAGGAGTCTCTCTATCTGTGCGTTTCATGCAACACTCTATGTGAGAACTGTCTAACACATGAAAATGCTTCAGAAAACATCCAAACCTGTAAATATATAGAAACTGCTACAATCTATATGTTCAGCTTTTTGCACATCCCGCCAGAGGATGACTGTATATAAGCTTGGCCCTGGCTCACTTCCTAAGGGTTGAATTTGTTGACACACCTTTCATTTCATGCAATAGTCACATGCGTTATCTTTCCATTGCATGGCATCATTTGGCCTGGACGTCTGCTTACATTCAAAGTAATTTGATAATATGGGCCTGTAGACACTGATATTAATGCTACACATGGTGATCCATTCTTGTATGAAATGTATATCATATTGCAGTGTATTGTAACCATGTTTTTCTTAGTGTACTGGAACAATGCTATGTGATACCACTTCCTGTTATGTTAAGGGGTGAAAGGTTGTGTGCCATCACTTCCCGTGATGTAACTTGGGGGCGGGGTCAAATGACATCACTTCCTGTGATGTCATCAGAGGTCAAGGGTCATGGGATTTCACTTCCGCTACCCCTGGCATTTTGGTGAAATGACGTCCCTGAGAGCACCACGGGATGGCCTCATAGAGGCATTGCACCAGAGGTCCCCAACAAAGAGCGACACCCTGGAGAGGCCCTCAACCACTCGGGCAATCCTTTCCCTCCAACGCTTTCGCGGTCCACGAACAGCTTTAGCCCCGAGAGAGGCCCGCAGTGCCACCATGCTTTCAGGCAGCGACCCGCCCCCCACACCATTAACTAAGGAGGACCTCAAGGACATCCTTCAGGAAATTAAGGCCATTCGCACCAACATACAGGCCTCCATAGTGGACCTCAGGGGAAGAGTGGAAACTTTGGAAGAAAAAATGGAGGGAATGGAAAATAACCACCTCCAAACAGACCTTTTGGACATGAAATATGAGGCGAGATTAACGGACCTTGAAATAAGAAATGAGGACATAACCTTGAAGATGGATGATTTGGAAAATAGGGAACGCCGAAATAACCTGCGTATAATGGGTGTCACCCAGCAGAGAGGGGAGACAGCGGCCGATGTGGGAAGGAAGGTTCAAGGACTGATCAACCAACTCTTTGCCTTGGAGGGGGGGAAGGAGGTCCAGCTGGAGAGGGCGCATCGGGGTGGCGGGGGCGGAGGAGGGGCCCCGAGGTCTATAGTGGTGCGCTTCCTTCGGTACAGAGAAAAAATGGAGGTCCTGGAGAAAGCAAAAAGGCTCAAGAGCTTCATCTTTGAAGGGGACACATACCAAGACCTCTTGACCCTCACGCTCACCCACAGGAGGGATTGTCACCCGCTCACTCAGTGGCTCACCAGCCATGACATATGATATAGATGGTCGTTCCCGTTCGCCCTCCCTTTTGAGCGAGCTGGTGTAGACTACAGGGTGATCAGCAGCAAAGAAGCCGCACAAGTCCTCCAAGTGCTCAAGAGCGACTCCCCGGAGGGAGGAAACAAAGGAGGTACACAAATGGAGCTTGATCCCCGGAGATAACCTGAGGGCCCTTGGTCCACGAAGAAGAAGACAAAGGGCAGGAGAAAATTCAGAAAACCAAACACCCCCACGTCGGAACCTGGGGAAGACCAGGTGACCAATGACTTTTGATCGGAAAATACAGGGATACCCGTTTTGCAATCCCAGCCGGGGACACAGAGTTCATCGAGAATCCCGCGAGGTACGGACACTCTCTCACCCTGGTGGCTTGCCCGTTGGCAGGCGTCTTGAACTGGGAAGGGAGGGAGGAGGGTGGAAGGGAGGGTGAGGTAGTTAAAGGCCCGCGGGCCCAGACCGAACCAAGCTTAACAAGGGAACGGGACAATTTCCTCATTACCGGGGAAAAGATGAATGCAAGGCATAGAACTAATGACACAGAATGAGAGGAAGGGCCGGGTCGAGTCCCTCAGAATAGGCTCCCTCACCGTCAAGGGGCTCAACTCCCCGACAAAGCGCTCACTCCTGGGGAGGGAAATGAAAAATGTGAGAACCGATATCCTTTTTGTCCAGGAAACTAGAACGGTGAGGGGGGAAGAGAGGACGATCCCGGGATCCCACGTAGGCCAGACATTCTCGGCATCCGGCCAGGTTAAGAAGGGGGGTGTCAGAATTATTCTGCATAAGAATCATAAACTGACAGAGGTATCCCGATGGGAGCGGGAAGACGTGAGAGCCATGGTAGTGTCAGGCAACTTGCACAACTCGAAAATCACCCTAGCAGCCATATATTGCCCCAACGTAGGGCAGCTGGGATTTATCCAAGAAGCCCTTGCGGAGGTGTTGACTAGAGCGGAAGGGCTCCTCCTCTTGGGGGGGATCTCAACATGTGGGCTGAAAGGGAGCTGGACTATAGTGGTGAGGCCATCCCTCCGGGTGGCGGGGCGGCACAACCTTATGGAGGGTTTCGGGACCTAATGTGGGAGAAGGGTCTGGTGGATATATGGAGAGAGCTCCACCCAACGGAGAGGGGATATACCTTCTACTCAGCCACCCACGGTACGAGAACCAGGATTGATTACCTCTTTACGAGACACCAACACATAAGCAGAATAGAGGCCTCAGAGATCCGCCCAGTCAGCTGGTCAGACCACGACCTCGTCTGGTCTGACATTAGCATCTCGGGCCTAAAACCTAGGAACTCTCTGTGGAGATGTAATGAATTCCTCCTAAGGGATGCGGTCTTTAAAGAGGAGATGATAGAGGCGATTAGAGAATACTTCGAGCTAAATGATACTGGAGAAGTTGACCAAGGGATAGTATGGGAGGCGGCAAAGGCAACCTGGAGGGGCAGGCTGATTAGCGAGGGGGCCTCCAAAAAAAGGGAGAGGATGCGTGTGGCTCATAGACTTAGGTCAGAGATCCTTATACTGGAAAGGTCCGAAGGGAAGGGGGAGGAGGAGAGGGTGAGAGACCTGGGCATTGCAAGAGGGAAAAGGCAGGACCTGAGGGAATTAGAGATGGGCAGGATTGTGGCAGGACTCCAACACTTACGCCAAAGATATTACGAAAAAGGAGATAAGGCAGATGCTATGTTAGCCTCTAAACTCCGTGGCCAACAGGCAGAGAGGTGGGTGTCCAGAGTTGTGTGTGGGGAAGAGGAGGAAACTTCAGAGCCCGAAGGCATAGCTGAGAGCTTTGCCGGCTTCTATGGGAGTGACGGGGGGCAGAGAAGGAAATGCTTGACGCATACCTCGGTGGGGTCGCCCTCCCCACCCTGCGAGCCCCGGAGGCGGAGGCCCTGGACTCCCCAATAACCGAGGAGGAGGTACTCAAGGCAATATCAGGCCTCAAGCTTGGAAGGGCCCCGGGGGAGGATGGATACATGGCGGGATTCTACAAGGCATTCTCGGGCCACCTAGCAGGATTCCTGGCAAGATTATTCTCCAACATCATGGCCACAGGGAGGGCACCCCCATCATTTGGTAAAGCATTGATCACCGTGATCCCTAAGGAGGGTAAGGACCCAGCAGACTGTCGGTCCTACAGACCGATCTCTCTCCTTAATGTAGATGCAAAGCTATTTACCAGGATTATTGCCACAAGGATAGATGGCCACATGCCGGAGCTGATCCACTCGGACCAGATCGGCTTTATACAGGGGAGGCAGGGGGCGGATACCCTCCACAAGACTCTCCACGTCATGAGGGAGGCGGCACGGAAGGGTGACAACCAGGTTCTGGTGTCCATCGACGCCGAGAAGGCTTTCGACCGGGTGGACTGGGAATTCCTGAACAGGGTTTTGGAGAAACTAGGCTTCGGGGTGGGGATTAGACAGGCCATCAAAGCCCGAGTCACAGTCAATAGCAACTCTCACGTACTTTCACCCTACAGAGAGGGACAAGACAGGGCTGTCCCCTCTCCCCACTCCTGTTCGCAATGACCATGGAGATTTTGGCGGAAAGCATCAGAGGCTCCCAGATGGCGAGAGGCATAGAGATAGAAGGCCGCACGTTCAAACTGGGCCTTTACGCAGATGACATTTTGCTACACTTGAGGGAACCTACGAGATCGGTCCCGGCTGCCCTGCAGGTCATAGAACAATTTGGCCGCATCTCGGGCTTCAGGGTAAACGTGAGCAAGTCCATGGTCTTCCCTTTTGCTCCTGATGCAGAGAGAAACCTAGCCGAATTGATCCCACTGGGCCTCCAGGTCTGCCCCGAGGGTATAAAGTATCTGGGGATCAACATAGTAAGACCAAACGAAGACTTGAGCCAGGCAAACTACCCCCCTCTGTTTGACAAACTCTTCAGGGACATGGAGGGCTGGGCGAAGGGACAGATCTCATGGATGGGAGGAATTAATGCTATAAAAATGAATCTTCTACCCAGGGTGTTATACGTCTTCCAGATGCTACCCTTGGAGGCCCCAGAATACTACCTTAGTGAAGCCAATAGACGAATAACTAAATTTATATGGCAGGGCCGGAGACCCAGAATAGGATACAAGACCCTCACACTCCCCAAGGATAGAGGGGGCTTAGCCCTCCCAGACCTGCAAACATACACAGAGCAGCTCAGCTTCGGGCCCTGGCCCCACACCTTAGGGAGGACCCCAATAAACAATGGGTTTTTCTTGAAAATTTCTACCTACACCCAGTCACCGTGGGGGAATGGTTATGGGTCCCCCCGAAAAAACTACCCAAAAGAATCAGGGACCACCCCATCCTTGGAACCATGTGGAAAGCACTGCAGGAAAGGGAATTAGAGAAAAGGTGACCACCTGGCCCTCGCCCCTGAGCCACATCTGGTCCACACCAGTTCTAGAGCAAATCCCAGGTCACGAACACTACCAGCCCTGGTTCGAGGTTGGTCTGGCCAGAGTCGGTCAGCTGGTGCGGGAGGACTCCTTTATTCCCATACAGGAAATTGAGGAGGCCTTGGGAATTGGCACCCTCTCCCCGCTCTTATTTTATCTACGTCACAAGGGTGTCCTAATGAAACCCAAACTAAAGCCCTGCATACAAAGAAAGCTCACCCCGGTCGAAAAAATCCTAGACTCCCACGTAGAAATGAAAGGACTCATCTCCCTCCTCTACGGAGCCCTTATGATTCCCCGGGAGGGAACGACCGAAAGCCTCAGAAGGAAATGGGAGAGGGACCTGGGTTGTGGAGTGGGGGACGGGCTATGGGGGCATATTTGCAGCAGGGCGTTTAAGACATCCATCTCCTGCCAATATAAAACACATGCGGTCAAACTCCTTCATAGATGGCAGTACGACACGATCACCCTCTCAAGGATGTTCCCGGACATTGACCCAGAGTGCTGGAATGGATGTGGGGAAAAAGCCGACTACTGGCATATGTGGTGGTCATGCACGAAGGTTCAAGCCTTCTGGTCTGAGGTCCTGAGCTGGTTAAGGGAGGCGGGAGAGGGGGTTTACCCACAAGATCCAATCCTGATAATGTTTGGCCTTCAGCTGAGGGATGAAGGTTGGGAGAAACCTCCTGACCTGAGGCACTCGTTACTCCTAGCAGCTCGAGCAGCTCGGGCTAGAACATGGAAAAGGACCGGCTTTCCCACAAAAAGTGAGTGGGTAGCTGTGGCTAAGGATATCTACTTCATGGAAAGACTCACAGCGGCTACGCAGGGCTCGAGCGCCCAGGTAGAGATGGACTGGCTACAATTTATGGAGGCTTTCGGCCACACAGAGGAAACGCCCTGAGAATCACGGGGTCTCATGACCCGGCCCGAAACCATCCGCAGCATGTAACACTATGCCTTAGTTTTGGAGGAGTCGGTTTAACCACGGACGGCCATTAGCCCGGTCGGAGTTGTTCTAGGAGAAGAGTTACGGACGATCCGCCCTGTGCCTTGAACTATGGAGTTTGGGGGGAGGGGGATTTCAAGGGATGTATGGTTGGATTGTAAAGTTATGATGGGCATTTGCCCAAAAGTTGACACGCTGTAAAAGCCTCTTGTTACCATTAAATGCCAATAAAATTTGATTTAAAAAAAAAAAATGCACACTCTCTCATGAGAGTGAGTAAGTGACCCTGATAGAAGAAAGATGTTGTATTGCTTTTGGTTGAAGAAGGAAGAAGAGTTTTATCCATCAAAAGTATTCTCAAAAGTCTGTGTGATTTCAAAACTGCTAGCATTTTTAAGTGCGCAGAGAAATTCAAATATGCAAAGTGCTGCATCTGAAATTGCTTTGGAAACCAACCTGTGCATTTGTTTTAAATCTAACCCTTATCCAGAAATGCAACTGCTCATGCTCTAGCAATGTGCCAAGGGATTATTTAATTTGACATAAAAGGGTTTAGTGGGACAAGAGGATTGAACTTTTTATTTGGCCGTGTACCGGAGACAAAAAGGAAAAAGTGCATTTTGTATTGAAGATTTGTTTTCTGCCAGGGAATGTGGTATGTATAATTCTTTAGTCCAAATATTCATTGAAACTATCATTTAAATATATATTCTTCTGTACCCCAGCCTGGTTCCTGGCTCATTGTTGGCATAGGGGGAGGGATCTATGTGGATCTACATACGTCCTAGACAGGACTTGCTGAAGAAATATAATCAATGTGCTGTGTGTCATCTTAATATGGCGGGTGGGGGGCAACTCCCCATGTTAGGGGTGGTCTCCCAATATATGTTACAAGGACCATGGGGCTTATTGGCTTCGCCCACAAGACCAGTACTCCAGCCATGCTTTTGGGCTTCGATGCAGAGAAGGCGTTTCATCTGGTAGAGTGGCGCTTTCTCCAGGCAGTCCTGAATAGGTTCAATCGGGGGAGGGCTTTATCAGGGGAGCCTTTGCGCTCTGCTCCACACCTACAGTGATGGTAGCCACTTGTGGCTTTTTGTCTCAGGGTTTCCACCTCTCTAGTGGGACTTGACAAAGCTGCACCCTGTCACTGCTGTTGTTTGTCTTGGCTGTAGAGCCCCTGGTGACTAGAATCAGGAGGGACAAGGTAATTAGGGGTGTTGCCCACTATAGGGGCGAGCTATAAAGCTGCCCTGTTTGCCGACAATATTATGTTGGCGCTAAGGGAGATGGAATCCTTGATTCTCTCACTTATGCAACTCTTAGAGGAGTTTTGCGAGGCTTTGGGATTCAACGTTAACTTAGAGAAAAAGTGAAGCCCTAAATATTAACATAAAACCCTCGGCAATCAAATGTATAAAACATTAGGGAATCGCCCCCTGCTGAAGAAGACCGTTTCCGTGAAAAGCACAGGGTATTAGGCGCGTTATAAATAACCAATTACAATTGGCTTTGTGTGGCTGAAGATGTGTGCGCCACATCATGGCTTTTTGCTCCTGTCCCAAGACATTGCTGAATGTGGGCTGGGACACGCCACGAGGAATGCCGACTTTATGCTAAAATTCTCCACTGTCACAGAAGTGCACCACTGATACTAGTTCCAGGAGCGGTGGCATGGGTGTTCTAATATTGATTTGACTGTATGTATAACAGACCAGATGGTTTGGCAGTGAAGTCAGTGCTGGGAGAATATTTGTCCATCAGTCAGTGCATACTTTGACTTTTCACTTTGGCTTTCCTCGACTCATTCTCTTACTCCTCCCCCTCCTCCTCCAATTACTCCTTCTCATTAAAACTTCCTGCATGTCCCTGTCTATCTGTGGTTAGCATGCCTGTGTAAGATCAAATTGCAGGCCAAGCGAATTGTAAACCCAGTCCCCCAAACAGCAGTTTGGCATCTGTCTATGAAGTGTGTGTGGAGTGTATGTAGTGTATACCCCAAAATGCAATAGTTCCCTTCATCTGTGTAGTTTTACCACCTTCGGTAGAAAGTGGTAATTCTGATGGCATTGCACATATTTTTTTGGAAGTGCTTTGGGATGTTGCAATGTTTCAGCCACAACTTCAACATGATATTTCTGCATCCACACTAAATGTGTGATGAGACCACATGTCAGAACAGTTCCTAAAGCATGGTTGCAGCATTATTTGTAATGTGTAATTTAGTTTATCACATAGGAATACTGATCATTCATGGGTAACTTTTTTGCCCTATGTTTCATGCAGGCCTTAAACTTTTTCAATGTATAGGTATCTTACGTCCCTTATAAATGCCATTGTTTACAAGGGAGATGTTTTAAAAGCAAGTAGCAAGCAAGCACTGAAAATGGTACCAGATATGAATGTGCCTAATAAAGGCCTCATGTTTAAAATGTTCATTGCTGTTGTTAAATAAACATAACGACATCCTTTATGGCTGGCTAAAGCGGCACACCCCCTACGTTTTAAACTCTATTCAGTGCAAGTCAATGGTTATGTAAATGTCAGTGTTATTTCTCTCATCTGTTACTTTGAAGGAGCAGCAGACAGAAATCTGTGCAACTTCCTTGTTTTTCCAAACTTTGCACGAGCCCTTCAGACAGCTATTTGGTGCTTTACAGTGGCCTGATGAGATTTGCATTCAGAGTCAGGGTAGTATGCAACCTGTGTGATCAGACCCCTTGCCATGTAGGTGGCTCTGACACGTGCACACAAATCCTCAGAATCACAGAAACACTCGGAAAACCTGAGAAAATGCTATATGTTATGCTGACCAGGCACAAAAGCAGCGCGCTACAACATTGCTGACATTTGCACCTGGTACATGGTGTGCAGCAACGGGAACACTGACACCTATTATTACACAGATCAAGAGAGCACACGAGAAGCCATTTTCTTTTCCTGAAACCCACAGGGATTCAATAGCAAGTATGATAAAACAGGTCCATGAAAGGATACAAGAACACATCAAGGCCATACGGGCGAAGGCTGTCACATTATGTTTGACCACTCAATGAACTAAACAACATCAGGCTAAAGACATCTCCCTCCTCCGAGTGCAAAAGATCAATATCCACCAAATAGGTGGAGACAGGAAAGAATTCCAAACACAAGACGAAGCAAAGTGATCGCTGCTAGGGCACATCACCCCTAAATGGCAACTTTAACCAACCTCTTTATCTACCTTTGTTACACATTCTGAAGTAAATCACATAAGCACAGTCTATGAGCAACTTACATTGAAGAAAAAGCTATGTTACTGTTGGCCTATACATGAATGACCCAAAACCTGACTGATAAAAAGAATCCCACATAGGCCAAATAATCAATGTACGGTTTGCAAGGAAAACAATGGTTTATTACATGCAAAAGTATCAGACGGTCCCGTAGAACCGAAGGAACACGGATCTAACCCCACCCAAGAAGTTACATCTCTTCTAGAGGAAAACTGAAAATAAACAAAACAAGGCATAAAAAAGATGACAGCATGATCCTGTACTCCCCATTGGCTAACACCTATAAACAATTCTAATTATGCTGTATAGTCCATTGCCCTATTGGTCACACATAATCTAAACATATTCCCCTAAACAGGTGGTGTACTACATTGTCACTATGAAACTTAGGAGTTGATTAACTACCAGGTACATTGTTACCATAATTAATTTCTTTAACAAGCAAAACATTCTTGACCATCAGGTGATGTGCACCCCTATGTCGGATCCTGATCAAAGTGTAAATAGCGAGGTGAACTCTGCTTCGATAATACAATGCCCCTCCTTATTATAACAGACACTATGGCACGCCCAAAGAGCTCCCTGACCTTGTAGATACATTTATTGTCATCACCTCTACTCCACACCCCCCATATTACATTACAGCCCTAGCACGTCTCCCCCTTAACTCACCGGGAACCCAGGTGCCCATGAATGATGTGATCGGGGCACCACTCTTTTATCTGAATTTTGCTTATTTAGTCATCCCTACAGTGCAGTGCCAGCAGTTCAAATAGGATGACCACTCTTCGGGTCAGGGCAGTCAACTCTACATCGTTACAGAACCGCATGCTCTGCTCACATGAATTAACATTAAAAGGGTGCATTTCTACCCTTCCTCCCTGGACCCAACATCCCTTTCGCAGCTTCTTCTTAGCTCTGCAGCTGGACTCAATTAACTGGTATCGACACAGCGTGGCTGCCTGTGACCTTGACATTATAACTTCTCTCTGGGGGGAAGGTAGGGGGGCTTGTTTCAGGATTAACTGTACAGAGCAGCAGCTCAACATTGCCTGTTTGTCATACTTTAAAAAATGAATCCTGTAACGTGCTCTAAAATCCAACAAATGGCAGAACTCCTGCTACTTTATCCCTCTGGACATCGCCTCTATCACCACACTTCTCTGACTCCAAATCATACATTTACTTATGTCAGCTACCTACCGCACATCCCTTAAAACATATCTCTGTACACTACCGCTAAATACAGTATACATCACCCTATCTTTAACCTCTGCAACCAAAACAAATGATTATATTGTTGCACTTTCTGGATGGCTATATGGTGTTTCTAATAGGTGTCAAAGCTAGCTACAAATGGGTACATTCACACTCTGCCACACCCAACGAGAACTGCTAGCAATAGGACGCTTGATAATATATTTTTCACCATCTAAATCTCTTCACCTGACTGGGACGTTGCACTTGCATCCCAACATTACATCCACACACTGCTTTGAATGTGCTATTCACTTTATATTTGCTGTAACAAATGTAACAAATGTGTCCTGCAGGTACTCGCTTCAAATCGAGCGACGGCCTAGGGCTAGTGCTCATTTGTGTCTATTTTATGAGGCCAAATCATTTTACAAGCACATACATATGCGACATTCACTAAAAGTGCCTTTTATTCTACACACACAAGGGACCTGTAAGCACCCCCATGTGGCCTGCCTCCACACACATATTACCTGTCCTGCCAATACAGTTCATTCTTACAGCATGACATTAACTGAATTAAAAGCCATAGGATATGCACAATTAGGCTGCTAGCTCTCATATGACATAGATAAGGCAGATAAAATCTGATTCAACCCTATATAATACACTCTGAAAATGCTGTGGTTATACATATGTTCCTTAATACCCAGTGAGGGGGATATTTGTCCATTGGGGTAGCAGCTGGCAGAACTAGAGTGGAACTGTTAAAATGAAACCAGCAGCTTTTCCAATAGACTTTCCATAGCAATGTATTGTGTTCCCTGGTTCTTGATTACTGTAGTTTTATTTTTCCAATTCTATTTGTAATATTGCACCTAAATTATTTAGCAGTGTCAACAATGTTTTAACCTTATTTTAAATGTGTTCCTGATTTGAACAGGGTTGAAGCCTGACCATTCTATTTTTTTCAGACTAGCCCTTCACTGCCTGCTGATGTTGGGAACACTGGCGCTGCTTCTTGGCAACCCTGCCCTTGGGGCTGTACCTGCAACCCTACAGTCCCCCTACTTGCACGTATCAAACACTTGTTGTCTGCACTTAATCCCTGCACTGCCACCTGCTGGCTGCACTCTTTTTTTCTATGTCTTGATCCTATGTCTCGCACTTCTCCTCCTCCCCTTCCCCTTCCCTCTCCCCTGCACTTGCCTGATCTCAATGTCACTGGGCCTAGTAAGATCGTTGTCTTGTCCTCTCTAGTTCCCCAATGCATTAAATATCATATCATAGTATAGCATATATAATTATGTACAATTATTTGTATAACTATGCACAATTGTGCATATGTTTACATTCTGTATAAGGGCACAATATGAGGAATATATGTTTGTTCAATACAAATACAAGTGCATATTGTTTTAGGATTGAATATTAACTTTCAAATTAAAATATTGTCTGTCTGAGGATTTGTATAAGTGATGGCTATTTTGGGGGTGACAGGCTTTTCTGGATTTTTTTGTAAATATTTTCTTCTCGGCTTTCCAGTTTCGAACTTGGGTTGTCATACTAAGAAATACCCTAAATAAGTGCCAGGGTAATTGTTTTTGTGGTGGGTTTTCATGTGTTCATTTTGCTATAACACCATTGTGTTGGTTCATTTTGCCAGGCCAACAGTTAGGAAGAAAGTCAGAAAATGTTATTTAGTAAGGGGGTTCTTCTTCAGGGAAAGTTTAGCATCTGTGTTGTGTTGTGAATACAGCTACCATCCCCACATTTTGGGATGTTCTATGCTGATAAGAGCCCACTAGCCCGCCGGCCCAGGCATAAGTAGGCCTGAGCCAAGCAGAAAGTAAATGTTCTGTTTTTATGGTAACGAAGTGCGGGGAAGTGGGGGAGGGAGGCTGGGAGAAAGGATGTAGGTTTGGGCAAGAGGCAAAAAAGAATTGCAGCACCTACGGAAGGGGCACAGGTGACTAGGATAATGCAGGTAGTCACTGGCAGATTCCGCCCACATTCCCAGCCACCTGATTAGCTGAGCACCTTTCCCCGGGTTTGAATAATGACATTGTTGGCAGCTGACAGAGTATTCCTTCAGGTGCTCTTAGTCCCAAGTAGAGAACATCAATAACGTTTTCTGCAAACGAGAGCTTTGGTACGAAAGTAACAAGGTGCAACCTGGCGCCTGTCTTCAAAATAGCTCTGTTTGTGGCGATACTGTTGCAGTAATGCAGGAGCCTGCAACCTTTGGCTCGCCATATGTTTCGGACAACAATTCCCAGGATATCATGCAATTGGCTATGCTGTTTAGGAATGGTGGGAGTTGTAGTCCAAAACATTTGTGAAGCCAAAGTTTGCATTCAGCTGCAGTTAAATGTGTATCCCACATGTCAGTGATTTGGATTCTGTTGGGGATGATGGAGGTCAACTTATCGATTCCCATTATATTTGGTAATAATAATAATACCTTTTAATACAGTGCTGAGCAAAGGGAAGCAAGTGCAGCACACTGAAAAGGGGAAAATGTGCAAAGGTATTTTGAATTTGTTACAATACCATGATAGATATTATATGACATGTCTCACTTCCTCTTTACAAATGCAATACATAAGACATCAAAGTGTATATTATGAACCTTTTCATTACCAAACTAAGGGCATGATTCACAGAAGTGTTTTAATAGCGCAATCCCATAGGAAAACGCTTTATGAATCAGGCCCTAAGCGTTTTATACTATATTTAAACTGTGTTACATAAGTACCTCCAAGTTTTTAAGTTACATACTGACTACAAGAATACAAGAATAAACCTTCATAAACATGTCAATAATGCACACATGTATACCAATCACAGTTGCCTAGTATGCATCACATTGCCATGTTACACCTAAAGTAAAGCCAAAACGGTTGGCTTTGCCTAGGTGTGATTTCTATTGCACTGCGCTGAGCAATCTCCTCAGTATGTATTTTAGACTGATGTGTTACTTCTCAGAACTGTTACATGACCCAGTAAAGGAAATTGTATGTTCCACTGCAGCACACTAGCATTGCACACATAAAGTTAGTGTGTCGAGGTCTGAAATAGCAGTCTTTGAAGCTTTACGAAATAATAATAATCTTTAGAGACTTGAATGGCTCTTACTATCAGAGTGACAGCAAGTGTGGCCAATACAAGCTGACACATAAACAGCTAGCAACAAATGAAAATGCCTAGAAAATGGTGAGGGTGGATCCCATTCCACCCCCTCATTCCTGCACTCCATACCAATAGGTTTGCCAGGTACTAGGCGGCAATAAAGCACCATCAATGAGTCACAACTAAAAATCAAGAGCACCTGTTTACAATTGTCAAACATACACCCGGCAGTCACTGTAGCTATCTTACTTAGACAAAAGACAAGGCAACCACGAATAGATATGAAATGTAAGGTTTCTTTCACTGGAGTGTTTTGCGTGCTTTCATTTTAAAATGCATTTCTGAGTTGTGGGGTCTTGGCGGGTCTCTCCCATCTTTCCTCTTGCTTCAGACATAAAAGAACCATGACCTTAAAGTGGTAATATGCCAGCACTAAATTCGATTTCATTGTTAAATCCATATATTTTTTTTTTCAATCAAATTTTATTGGCATTTAATGGTAACAAGAGGCTTCTACAGTGTATCAACTTTTGGGCAAATGCCCATCATAACTTTACAATCCAACCATACATCCCTTGAAAATCCCCCCCCCCCTCTCTCCCCCCAAACCCCATAGTTCAAGGCACGGGACGGATCGTCCGTTAAATCCATATTTTGATAAAAACAATCTGCTATTTTCTCCATAGAGTTTCAAATGAAAACATGACAGATACTTTTCAACCTCGGTATTTGCCCTGTTGGTCACGGAAAGCATATTTTAGGCCAAGTGTTATTACACCAAATGCATTATGGCTATTATCCTCCTCACACTCTCTGCCTTCCCCTACCTCCCTACTCCATTCCCGCACAGAGGCCACATGTGGAGCTTTACAAAAATGCATAACAAATAAATGATGACATGAAGACAATTAACATTCTGAGTTTTTGAAAATAAGTATTTCAAGGTTAAATTGGCATAGATGTAGGATTTGGGAGCTGCAATGTCTACGGCAAAGCTTCATCCGTCCACAGATCTTGAAGCAGTGCCAGTTCAACATTTATGATAGCATGCATCAGTGACGTAGACAGGCTGTGGACTGAAGGGCAAGGCCCTGCTTTTATTCTGCAGGGCCCAACATGTGACATCTAATACAGGGATGGGAAGAGTGTGGAGTGGGAAGCTGCCCTGAACATGAGGAAACTGGAATGCTGATTGAAGTGTGCTGATAAGTGAATACGCTTAATACCTTGGATGTGGCACCCACCTGGTGGCCTAGTATAAGGAAGTGAATGCATGTTCTCGATAAAAAATAAATATTGATATATTGCATAGCATAGCATGAGGCTCTGAGCAAGCTGTCTCGTTGTTGTTGATAACTAAGGTCTGAGTTAATCAATGAATCTCATAACGCATTATGTTTTTACTCTAGCACACATGTGCGTTCACCATACCGCAACTTACATCGCATTTTCATCTTTCTTTGAGGAATATATTGCTCCAGTGCAAAAACCAAATCTGAAATGCATGATGATAAGTTGAGTGCTATGATGGTTCAGAGGATAGCTCATGGTGACAAACACTTATTACAGAGATCTAAGTTCAGATGCTAGATCACAGATCCAAATCTCTGTAAGGCAGAGTTTGGCAATAGTAGCATCTACTGTGCTACAAAACAACACACCTGCACGAGAACACCCTACTTATAAAAAACAGAATAGCATCAGTTTGGTGCAGGTCTAGAACTTGGTCCCCACCCAAAATGAGGTTTGTAAAAAGTGGGTGTCCGCAATGAAGAGCATAATGTGTTAGTCAGGAGAGGTGATTAAGTAACAAATTAGCGGCAATGGAGGCAAAGTGTCAAGGACCATATCCCAGCTTGGCCACTCAACGATACAGTGGCCCTGGACAGATCAGCTTGTCTCACTCTATGGTACTGTGCTGTCTTTGGAGAAAGGGCTTGCCATACCGCATTCTGACAACATTGTTTTGCCCATTGCCTGTTCTTTCTTTTTGTGTAGGCCATTTGAGTGGAAAGACGGGAAAGAGCTGCCTCATGCCTCTAGCAAGACGTTTTAATGTCTGCTCATTTGACACAGAATGGGTTTGCTTTTATCTAAAATTTCAAATGTTCTTTTATACATCATGCATAACAATCTGCAAGTCTATGTCAAGCAGTGGCTGTAAGGAGGTGAATTTATTGCAAGCGTTCTTTTGATTGGTTTATTGGCATGTATAAACTACAACAGACAACCCAAATTAGATATTTTAAGTGTACATCAACTAGTGATCTGATGCATGTAGACTTCCATGTAGGGGACAAGAAAGCTTCAGTCATATTCCTTTTGTACAGTGTGTGTTTCTAAAAAGACATTTAATAAAATATTGTCATGTTGTTTTAGCATGTGATTTCTATATTTTCCATGTCATGCCTATAAAACAGTATTGTTTTTAGTTCATGAAAGTAATGATTGGGACACCCTGTGGAAAAGTGTCGACATTGAGACTTGGTCAAAAGTGTGTGATCCTGGGCAACCCATTTAATCTCACAGTGCCTAAGCTGTCAAAAATTGGGACACCCCATAGAAAAATGGAAAAATTGCAGACTGGCCCAAACGTGTGCAATCCTGGGCAACCCATTTAATCTCGCAGTGTCTAACCTGTCAGCAATTGGGACACGCTGTGGAAAAATGTAAAAATTGCACACTGGCCCAAAAGGTGTGTCTCTAATATTTCAAAATTGTCATCTTCTAAAAGTAATTTATTTCTCAGTGTGCGTTCTTCAAGAAATCCACACTCATGGTGTAATTGGTGATAGTGTTGCTTCATACATAATTAAAGTGACCACAGGTATATTGCAAACCATAGTTTGTTTATTTGTACACTCATGGCAACACTTAAAAACATGGCCTTTTCAAATCTCGCTCTGTTCGAGCACATGCAAATTCCTGTAACTTCTATCATGTAGCCTCTGTCTATGCAGTGATGTGTGTACATTACTCTTGCTTCCAATTCAACCGCTCTGTCCGTGCTTTAGCAGTTGTATATTCTGTGAGGCTGTTAATCTGGGTTCTGAACCTATGAAGGGGTATTTGTTCATTTGTCGTACAAAGTACCCTCATAGTGGACAGCTAATGTTTCCATTGAATT
This sequence comes from Ambystoma mexicanum, assembly GCF_040938575.1. Classification (NCBI taxonomy): domain Eukaryota; kingdom Metazoa; phylum Chordata; class Amphibia; order Caudata; family Ambystomatidae; genus Ambystoma; species Ambystoma mexicanum. Next base: position 839,540,152 of record NC_090923.1, read on the forward strand.
TCCACTTGCTTGTTATTCCCAGTCCAACACGGATGAAAGAGGTAATGGGGTGGTCTTGCTTATTGTAATCACTACCAGTACAACATATCAAGATATGGATTATGATAACCATGAAGGGGTGGGCACAACCAGAGGCTCTTGGAGTCCCTTCATGTTTTTGGTTGTCTGTGTCCTGTGACCAAAAATACGGTAAAATGGTCCTGACCTGTCAGACACATTCTCACAGGTAAGAGAAGGCCGCACGGAAGAGAAATAAACCACAAGAGCCCCATCAGCACCAGGATTCCGTCTGCAATTTGGTTTACTCCATTATTAGATACAATAAAATAATTCCAACAATTTCTGTAACTTACATGGATGCATATGGAGCCTGGGCACAGAAGTAAATACATACCTTGTTGGGGAGTATTTCTCTTTTCTAACAGCAGTATGCTGGATGTTCATGCTATCTTTTCTTTCCCACATGGAGTCCTCTACCATCTAGGAAAGAACTCGGAATCTCTACAGAAAGACCCAGTCACTAAAACAAACAAAAACAAAGCCCATGAATTACTGTGATATTCCCAGCTCTGTCGTAAACAAGAGGCTTGGACTGGCCACCCTTTTCAAGGGATGTAAAACCTTTAATTGTAGATTTACAGATCGTATGGATATTCTGTATAGTAGGTCGTGGCCTTAGCTCATGTGGTGAGGTCAGAGCTTCCTGATTCTGCCACTGAGATCCTGCATTGATCCTCGGTGCGGCAACAATCACCGCGTATTTCTCGCAAATGACTTCACCTACCGGTGGGGGAATGTGGCGCTTACTATAACAGCGTTTGTCCGATACAAATCGGACCGGGAATCCCAGAGAACTGCGTCCTACAACCCAAGACTTGAGTCCCCCAAGATGGAGCTTGCACCGAACCCTTGAAGCTTTGGGTCTCTGCCGGTCACCACCCGGCCGCATTACTGGCTTCCCTGGGAGCCACTAACCTTTGCTGCTTTCCCTGCGGCAAGGACGCACCTGGCTACAATGGTGCCCAGACTAAGGAGCAGGACAACAGCTGCGCCCCTACACATGGTGCTACAAGAGGAGCAGGATGGGGGGATTACCCTCCCCCCACCGGGAACATTAGGAAAGGAAAAGAAACACCCACAATGCCCACGGAGCAGCAGCTCCTCTTGGCCTCTGCTCCATCCTCCTCACACACATGCGGATCGGAACTGCCACCAACAATGCGCACTTCAGGATAGATCTACTTAGCCCTATCCGAACTGCCATAAATAATTGCATACTTTTGCCTCATTGTGCAGCATCCATTGGAGTGAACCTCACATAAAAACATCAGCGGGCATTGCTTGATCGCCTCACACTTGTGGTCCTCTCCAACCACACTCTTATGCTGACACTTGCTGCCTCACTGGCTCCTAGATAACACAAGTCATGTGCTTACAACCCGTTGCGTGGGCCCCAAAACTGCTGGGGACCGCCGCCTGGCCCACCCAGGCCCTGAAAACTTGGCGTGCACACGTTTACCTCACTCTTCCTGTGTGCCTGCAGGTTCATTTGTCTCCCTATACCTGCCACACCTAATGTTACTGATCTGGTGACCCAGTTCTAGGCACAGGCAACATTGATTGAGAAGCTTCCCAGGCTTGCTGGAGACAGACTTGTGTAGATGCAGGAACAAAAGACCTTACCTACCACGAGTGGCCAAGACCTGCTAACACATACCACCTTCGCCTACATACACTTAGAAGGTGCAGTGCTTATCCCCACCTCAGTGCCCTGGAATGTCACCCACAAAAAATAAGAGCAAGCCATCGATCATGGAATCATTTGCCGGCCAGAGGAAACAGCGCAAGGCCACCCAAACTGAAGAGGGCACACAAACTGGGCAATTTACCCCAACACAGAACCCCCAAGAGGACCAACTTCTTGCGACAATCACTGCCCTGATGTCACCACTCGAAACCAGAATCGATGTCCAACTCCTTCATCAGGATGTCAGGCAACTGGCAGAGTGTCACAACTGCCGAACTAGGGCTGAAGGAGACAGTAGATACCATCAAAGATCTTGTGGCGTGAGTCAAGGAGCTGGAAATGAAGAACACCACATTGGAATCTCATGCAGAAGATGCCGAGGGCAGATCCCGCCAGAATAACATTCGTATGTTGGCACTTCCAGAGGGAGCTGAGGGACCAGACCCCATGACGTACATCTAAAACAAACTGCTGCAAGAAATTGGACCTGGCAACCTCTCACAGGACTTTTCTGTGGAATGTACTCATCGCTCACTCTAAAAAAGACCCCGTCCAGATCCCTCCCAAGGCCGGTGATAGCCAAGATCTTGAATTTCCATGACAGAGAAGTAATCCTGAAGCACTCTAGAGAGGGCAGTTACATACAGAGGGAAAACTCTAGAATCACAATATATACAGACTACACACCCACGGTCCAGAAAGGCAAGAATTCCTTTGTGTGTATAAAGGCGAGACTTCGACAACTGGGCCTCAAGTATTTTCTTATGTACCCTGCCATACTAAAGATCCTCTAGAACAACAAATCGTACTTTCTTCATAGTCCTACAGCGGCCGCCATATGGATGGAATACAACAATCTGGCCAATGGTAATGGCACTGACACCTGAACAAACGCCACGTTCTAACAGCTCTCACCATGCTCTGTGTTAATGAGATACCCGAGTAACGCCTTGTTGTTGTAGTGAGGCTTGAGGTGACACAATGAAGCATCCCGAACCTGGGAGCCGCCCAATTGTTATGCCCATACACTGCCCGCTATAATTACCACTGAAGCCGCCTCAACAGTATCTTTTCTGTTCAGTGGAAGCGGGAGGCCCAGTTGCCCACTGCTGACCTTATTTGCCCAACCCAGGTTGACACTGGGAGCTGGCTTGTTGGTGGTCCCCCTACCTGGTACTCAATGGCTGACCCTGGCCTTGGTTGTACAGGCATGCCTGAGAAATATATCTTTGCTGGGCAATGTTATACAATTTTGTTAATAATGTTATTTCTCTTTTCTTTACTCTGTGCATTATGGCTCTTAAGGTGCTGTTGCTGTGAGGGTAGGAGAGCGGGGAGTGAGTTCCCAGGGTTTGTATGCTCTCATGCTGCGTATACAGTCAACCAAGACATTAGCGACCACTCAATACTGGTGCTCCTGTTGTACAAAGCATGCATGACATCCTGGGGTGCGGACGATGGAATTTTTGCTGTTGAAGATTCCCACGTTGTTTATCAATGGCCCCAATCAGAATAACAACCTGGAATGTGTGTGGGTTGGGATTCTATCTCCGTAGAAACAGAGTCAAATCCTACCTGAAACATAAGAGAATTTCCATAGCATTAATTCAAGAGACCCACCTGCTGGCAGATAAACAGGAAGTGACCTTGAATCGCTGGGGCGGGACAGGGTTACGGAGCACATACTCCAAGTACGCTAGAGGGGTGCTTACGTGGATAGATGGGTTACTACCATTCCAACTATTAGAGGTAGACAGGGACAGGGAAGGACAGTATGTCATTTTGCGAGGCTACCTAGAACATAGGGAGATCTGCATTGTGAATTCATATTTTCCAAATCATAATTTCCCATCTCATGTGCGTGCAATATGCAGCCATACTGTGTCCAGACGTGAGGGTGTCTTCTTATGGGGCAGAGATTTTAACTGTGTTAGATATGCCGCACTTGACAGATCCCCTCACCCCCTCAGGGGCCCATCCCCTGCCACTATCGCTTTAACTGCAGCACTAAATGACCTAGACTTGGTGGATGTCTGGAGAGAATTACACCCATACACTAGAGGCTATTCCTATTACTCATATCACCACAAACTACACACTAGAATAGCAGAGGATCCAAAAATCACCATAAAGGAGGCAGACAAAGGCGGAAATATCGTGGTTCTCAACAGACGAGATTATATTGAAATGGCTAAGGAACATCTTTCAACACTTGGTTGCTACCTTAAACTGGATACCAATCCAACAGTCCAAACCGTGCAAGAACGTCGAATACTAATTCAACATTAACACACTAAAGGCCTCCTAACAGATGATGAAAAACTATTTCTCACCAGAACCAGACCTCTGATGCCAACCATGTACTTTTTACCTAAAGTGCATAAACCATTTCAACATTTGCCATCAATACGTCCAATAATGAGTGGACAAGGAGGGGTCACTGAAGGCCTGGCAGAGTATATTGACTCAGCAATCAAGCACCTAGTGCCACTCATACCTGCTTTTCTAAAAGACACTACACATACACTCGAAATTCTCAATCAACTCACCTGGCAGTCACACTATTATCTAGTGACCTGAGACGGGAAATCATTGTACACCTCGATACAACATCAGTTAGCTTTAGAAACAATTGATTACACTTTTAGACCACTTGGCTAACTCCTTTAACCAAACCAATCGGGTTTCACAAATGTGGGACATGCAACTTTTGCAAGTTTGCTTTATCTCCAACAAAGGTGTTCTCTTGTCATGGAGGATTACAAGTTGATATTTCAGATTTCATTAACTGTCATACTAAATATGTAGTGTATGGTATCCAATGTGTATGCAGCGAGGTTTATGCGGGCAGTACTACTAGAGAGTTGCGCGTAAGAATCTGGGAACATTTGGCAAACCTCAACAGTAAACATCCGAGACGCCATTTTGCCTCGCACTGGCAAAATAAGCAGGATCATTGCAGAATCAACAGGATCATTGCAAGGACATACATTTTGTAGGAGTCAAACATATAAAGATGCATGCATGCCCGAGGTGGAGACAGACAACTACAATTGCGCCAACATGAGGCCTGTGTGATTTGCAAATTACGCTATCTGAAGCTTGGCCTCAATCAAAAACATGAACTAAACGTTTTTTTGTAAAAAAAAAAAGTTTGTAAAAAATTGTTTTCTTTTTGTGAAAAATTTCCATAGTTGCAAGCTCAGTTGTATATAAATATCTTTTTTCTTTTGAGCTACTATGTTGTATTTGAAGTGCGCAGATTTTCAATGTTGATTTCACTAGAGCAGCATCACTGTACAGCAGAATTCAATTTTGTGTCAAACTCAGGGTTTCTTCCCGCACGTTCGTAATTATGCATCCAGGCCTAATGACTGAGGAGCCCAGGTTCATGAGCAATGACACCACAAGCTATATCCTGTCATCACCAAACTCCAACATGTTTGCCCATTTTCACATTAGAGTGGTAAATCGGGCAGTCTAAATCAGTTGGAAATAGTAAATGTATCTCAGCTTAGCTCATAACTCGTATTATCCTCATGTACGAAATGGCAAAATACTATTGAGCGACAAACGTTGTTCAACTACACGACTATCGTACTACACACTTTACACAACACGAATATTCTATTTCAGGAATCAAATCGCACCAAACACTTAAACTTGGAACTGATTTCTCTTTAATTATACAACATGGTATTAAGATTTTCCTTTCGTTGTAACGGTAATCATGGCACCCGCCACTACTCACATGACCAATCACGTGACGAGAAAGTGAAGTAGAAATACAGGGGCGGTAGAAGTTCATGTCCTTTTGCCGAGCGGTGATTTGCAGCTGCATTTGAAGCAGTGTATTGCGCATGCCTAGCATTAAAGCTTAGACAGGTAAGCACTTATTTGTACTCGTTACCACTATTTATCTAGTACACTATACAATTTATCATTCTGGTATCATAAACCGCACCTCCAACAATGTTCCTGCTTATCTTTAAATTAGACCGAGAATACCAATCGTTGCTTTTGCATCAGAAACCCTGACGTTACGGTTTTCAAACACCAATGTCAAAACTGCAACGGCAGAATACAGCAGATTAAATACGTTCAAGATCACCAACCTGGTTGCAGCAGGTAAGCCTCAGCATTTTCTAGACAAGTTGCAACTATAACACGTTAATTGTGCAACGGTCACTCAATAATCCAGTTTTATTGCACCAAATAAGACGCTCAAACAACTCTTTCCCACCAGGAGTACATTTATAATCAGACATGTTCATTTAATTTTTCACATATCTGCCATACAGGCTGCATGTGGATCTCACATCACACTATTAGAGATCCCTATCCATCAGGAAGAAGTTTAAATACGAAGCAACCCATCAAGATTCAGTAATATACTGCATCATTAATCAGCAAGGTAATTATCTAAATATACATGCTACAGAGGCTCCTCCCACCTCACTGGGTGCGTCATAACACAAGGGTGTTCATCAGGCAAATGGGGTTCTCATGCCTTATACAGGTGAACTCTATTAACCATATGGTAAGATTGGCACCAACAAATCATATATGCACTCAACCGCTATGCAGCATGCTATCAACTTCTTATCAATTACATGCTAACCAATGTAATAAATCACAATGTCCTTAAGGAATTTAAGGCAAGTGGTGTTCTCATGTCACATATTGGTGAATCTCATTAGCTGTACGGCCACATGGCCACCAACAAATGTGCACATACTTATCTATATCTTTTCAAACTGCTATCAAGCATGTTGTTAATAATACAATAACCATAACATTTACTAATGGAACAAATAATACCTAAAAAGTATTTCTAACTTTCTGTTTCCTTTGTCTTACCCTCCTCCCCCATACCTTTTTGAAAAAATGTTTTCTTCTCTTAAAATAGTGATACTTGTACTTCTCAATCAAGATTCAGTGCACCAAAAGTTGTTTGTATTAATGTCGCCCTGATGACGACCCGAGGTGGTTGAAACATGTGTCGGCAAACGGTTATTTTTGAACTTTTGGACAGCTTAATCACGTTCCTTTTTTAGTAAAAAAAAATTCTGAAAAGGTTGTTTGTACAATTTTTTGTGTTATCACATGTTTCACACAGGTTGTAACAGAAATACAGGTTGTGAAGACAACAAACATACTGGAAATAATGTGCAGAATACCTGTAGACATGCATTAACCAACAAGCTGACTTTCTGATCAAACTACTTGATGTGCCTATCCTGATAAATACAGCCGCACAGACTAAATCCTATTGGCATCCTTCACGAATTTGTAATTTTAGTAACTTTGTGTTGAGCGCGGCAAGCAGAGGACAAACACCCCTTCTTTCTCTTTAAGGTGACCTAAGGAAGTCACCAGATCCTCCACTACTGCAGCACATCACCCTCATAATCCTTCAATATTATGAATCCATTTTTTTTCTCCCTTTCTCTAAGTGAACTCGGGTGTTTGCACACTCCTTTTTCAGGTTCCCTATCCTTGCAGTTTTGTACACACCAGGATAGATGGTTTTTTGTCAGGTTGGGACAGATGGCCGAACTATGTAATGTAGAATATCTGGGACACTCTATATCTGACCACTCCCCTTTGGTGATTGAGTGGAACGCCACTACCCCAGGTCCTCCATCCCAACTTGGCAAATGTCGGTGGGAGCCTTGACTGACCCAGTCTTTAAGATAGCGCTTCAGGAATCACTGATGGATTTCCTGGAACATAATATTGGAAGTGTCGAGAAATGAGGCACTATCTGGGAGGCCATGAAGGTGGAGACAAGAGGTGAGGTGATAGCAAGGACTGGCGGTATATGCCGGAAACTGCAGGAAGACCTAGAAGGTATGGAAGATGAAATTCAGGCACAGGAGGCCCGGTATACAGGCCTCCGGTCTGTTGATCAGAAACTAGCAGAGACCCGGACCTGTTGTCTTGAGGCATGGGAAAGGCTCTCCGGGTTGTTCGTTCGATGCAATCAAACATGATCACATGCAGAGGGTAACAAACCTGGAAGATTATTAGCGTGACTCTGCAGAAGGGAACACCCCAGACCCTTGACTGCATTACTCCATGACAAATTTGGGACCCTTGGAGATCCCAACGCAAAATAAATGACATCTTCACTACATAGTATACTCGGCTATACAGTCATGATAAACAGGTGCCCCAGAGTAAGGTAACTGGCACTTTCTCTAATCTCGCTCCCGAGGCTCACACAGACGTAATGGGCCCTTTTGGACCAGCCTATCTCTCTGGAAGAAGTCTCTGACATAATAGCTTCCCTCTCTCCCGGTAAAACCCCTGGGGGAGTCGGGCTCCCCCCGGAATTTTACAACGCCACCAATTCTACCCTGGCTCCTCTGCTGCGTAAGGTTTTCGTGGAGGCCTATGATAAAGGCAGACTTCTGGCTAGTATGAGGGAGACCCCGGTTGTGCTTATTCCCAAACCTGGCCTGTGGACAAATGCGACTCGTATCGCCCCTTGGCCATGTTAAATCACAACGTTAAAATACTTACAACTGTTCTATCAGAGTGTCTCCACAAGGTAATTGCTTCCCTGATACACACAGACCAAACTGGCTTCGTACCAGGATGCAGCACTACTCTGAACCTACATAGGCTACAACACATCATAGACCAAACTGATCCCTGCGGCGAGAGCTATGTGGTGGCGTCCTTGAATGCAACCAAAGCTTTTGATTCAGTCTACTGGGAATGGCTGCTTGCCTCACTGCAGAGCTTTGGGAAGGGGGAAACTTTATTTGCTGGGTGACGCTGTTATACACCTCTTCAACTGCAAGGGTGAAGTTGGGTAGACAGATTTCTGAAGTTCGGGATATATGTTGTGGGACCCGCCAGGGGTGCCCATTGCAGCCCATGCTATATATACTAGCCCTGGAACCTCTTGCAGCTTATTTGCACAAGGAATACTTGGGTGTGGGCATCCTGATTGGGGGAACCTGACATTTACACACTATATGCTGATGACATCTTACTTTTAATATGTGAGCCACAACATAACCTACCCTTGGCACTGGAGTCACTGGGCAGCTTTGCAGAACTGTCTGGGATTGTCGTTAACAGACGAAAATCCTGCCTCTTCCCCTTGGTCGGATTCCGCAGGGTGAGTGAGGCTTCGTTACCGGATTTGGGTCTCCTGTGGAAGGTGCGCTCCGTCAAATACTTGGGCATCCACCTCACACACACACTGGAGGATATGCATACACTTAACACCCTCAAGGTCCTTTTGGTCCCGGTTACCACTGTCACTTATGGGCAGAATTGCAACTGTGAAGATGATTGTTCTCCCTAGATTCCTATACTGTTTCACAAATGTTTACTACTATATTGGGGCTCAATTCTTTTGTCTTCTTGATATGCAAATTAGAGATTTTCTCTGGGGCCCGAATAACACTCTCCCTGCAGGTGTTGTTCCTGTCATATAGTGAAGGTGGTGCACAACTACCTCGGTTGGAACTTTATTACCTGGCTGCCCAACTAAGTTCTGTCTCAAAATGACTGTCTGACGACCCCACCTCTGAGTCAATATTGCTTCAACACTTGTCTCACCTGCGCGCCTCAAAGAAATCCATTGTCTTTTGTCCAGCTGCATGAACACCCTACCATTACTCGTGGTCCTTGGTAGGATAAACTGGTCCTGTGCATTAAAACTACTCCATGTGCACCACCGCTACTCACCTAATGCTCCCATAGTGGCAGATGTATGTAAAACCAGGGAAGATCTGGCAGCTATCCGGCACTGGGAAGTATGGGGTACCTCCACATGGGGGGACATGTTTGCGGGCAGGACATTTAGGGACTTAGAAAATCCAACTCAACAGATGGGACTGCCTAAGGGTCAATTCCTGGGATACATGAAAGTAAAAGGAGCTGCGAATGGCAGATGGCAGGGGTGGCCGGCTGAACCTGGAGGGACAGAACTTCTGGCCTTAATGTACATGCTCAAAGATAGCTGGAAACCGGTAACCAGACTGTCCAGTTTCTTACTTAGCGGGTCAAATGCCCAAAACCTAAAGTTAAAGACATTATGGTAATCTGACATAGGTGCCACGACTGCTGACCACGAGTGGGAACGTGTACTTAATTTCCCTAAGAATGTCTGCAGAATGCCAGATTTAGGCTTCTACAAATTAATGTACCACATTGCACGTACATGACCCCCAGCAGAGTGGCCACGTTTAATAAGAATATGTGTTTCTCCTGTCCATGGTGTCGCCGTGATGATGCACACCTAATTCACATGTTCGGGAACTTTTCCAAAGTACAAACTTTCTGGTCCTGAGTAGAGCATGCCTGCAGGTCAGCTGGTATCGCTAGATATAACTGGAGCCCGCTGGAGTGCTTGCTTGGGGCATACTCTAGGAAGAGGGAAAGCAGACATATCACCAGGTTCATGGACCCAGCCTGTGTCCTCACTAAACGCTGCATTGCCATGACCTGGTAACATACAGGGGGCCCACTATACAAACTGTGGTACCTAGAACTTGAGACTTGGTGCGATGCAGAGACAAAAGCATGGGCTGGGTCACTGCATGGCCTGGAGGAATTCCAGACAGGAACCTATGAGTCTTGGACGGCACTTGCTTTTACTATATTCCATACCTCTGATGAAAAACCCCATGAACCCCCACTAGATGTCATACTACTCTTAACTGGCAATATCTAAACTACCTCTGCCCCCTCCAGAGCCCCTATCTGCACTACTGATTCTGACCCCTTGATCACCAAACCAGGTGTGCCCATGCCACTACCCCACTCCCACAAAGCCGATTTCTTCACTACATACTGTATAAGAGCCTAGTTATTAAGTCCAGAGAGACTGATTTTTGATTGGTTTTGTTCTTTTGTGTTTATTTACTTGGTATATTACACACTGGATGGTTGCTTAGCAGTCTCTGCTCCATATGTAACTTGCTACTGTCATTTGATGATGAGACCTAATGATGCTTTTTTTTTACACTAAATTCCAATAAATAAATTAAAAAATAAATAGTACTAATATGCTTGCATGTGTCAAACAATGACTACAAGTTGGTGACTATCCCAAAGACTTTTCTGGATTGTCTGTAGATCTCAAGGAAGGACAGCAGTGCATAGGGTATGTGGGGTGTAATCAAAGACCCCGAACCAACCAAACTGAAGGGCCCACTGGGAAACTGACCTGCCAGCACTTATAACAAAACATTCACACCAGGAATGGGCCTATCAAGGTAGACTGTGGGGTTTCTGCAAGTAGCACAAGCAAGGGCCATGTGAAATGGCCTACCTGTCATTACAAAAGGAAAAGCAGCATTTTAATTCACAAAGGTAGAAGAAATTCCAAGGTCCCTTTCACATGGAAAACAGGATTTTTTAAACACTGACACGAAAACGGCTTTGGATGTGTGTTTGCAGTTAAAATGGTTACAGGCTGACCCACAGAAGCAAATGGTGTGGATGAAGGGAAGCTCATGTCTGCACATATGAAGATTCCCTTTGTTTAAAAGGACTATTATAATTTAGGTATTTTTTTCAGCAACCATAAATCGAATTTTCTTTAATTATGTGTCACTTTTTAGATAATTTCCTGGTGATTTTGGTGATATAAAATGCATGCACCTGCTGCTCAGGGATCTGGGAAGGCCAGTTAAAGTAGGTTCCTGGCTGATCTGAAAATGGCCCAAATTTAAGAGTTTGTGAACAGGTAGAGGGTAGAATTAGGAATATGGATAATAAATTACCTGTTCCTAACAATTATGTTTTTTGTAAAAAATGGCATAAAATTGCCACATAGCCTGCAATATGGTGCGGACCTGGCTGTTGTTTTATCAAATTCCCCCTAATTAGCTGAAGCAGAAAATATATATATTATGGCAGTTACTAGTAAAGCATGACCTTTTTGATACATAACTAGTGTTTGCCAAAATTTGACATGAGAACAAATGGCGATTACAAATGGGAATTGCCATATGTCTGCTCCAGACTCCCAAGCCAATCCTTAGAGATGAGCTGGAGTTGGAAGGAGAACGACAAGTAACTGTCCAATCCTATTTGCGAGAACTCTTGGAGGGTACCTCCCACCCCCAAGATTGTAAACTTGAGGGTGTCATTGGTGCTATATAATGTGGAATGCACTATGAGGAAGGGACAGAGCTGCTGAAAAATTACCATCGAAGGGGAGCTGTTCAAATTACCATCAAGAGAGTTGCTGAAATTTACCATCTGACAGCTGCAAGGAAACCCCAGAGGATATTGCTGAGATTGCATCTGGGTAGAGCTGTCTATTTTTGGGAAGGCCTAAAAGCTGACTGGGTCCTATGGTGGAGTGTTCAGCGCCATAGATGACAGTGGAGTGACCAGACCACTGCCCTATCTTTCCAGGGGGTCCTGAAATGCAGCTGGTGTTCCTGAATTTTAAACAGAGGTGTTCTATGGAAGTAGAAGTGAACCCTTTGCAACAAAAAGGTGGGTGAATCTGCCAGCCTTACATCCTTTCCCTTTATAGTGGGAGGGTGTGTCAAAACTGTGTAGATCCTTAGCCTATGTAACTGAAAACATGAATTTAATGAATTCCCTTTTAACAAGGCTCACTTCCCAGTGTGTGCTGAACATCTATGGCCTATAATTTAATTGGGTAATCCTTTTTGGCCTGTTTCCCCCACTCCTTTAAAGAAGAGGGGTGTCTTTGTTCTTAAATCAGTCCAATCTTTTTGTCCAACCTTCCCCTAACACATGCCTTTAAGTCGAGGGGGTTCTGAAATCCAAAATGTTTCAATCATCCCAATATTGCTACACAGCTTCCCCAACACAGGCCTTTCAGTGGAGAGGGGTCTGAAATCCAAAATTCTTCAATCATCCTAATTTTTCTGTCAGACATCTCCAACCAAAACCAAAGTAAGGGGGGGGTCTGAAAACAAACCGCTAAATCATCCTGCATTTATTTTGAAACAAAAGTGTGGGTTAAATAATAATTGCCATATACATTTGCCCACATTTGTAAAACGAAAGTGCAAGACTTTTAAGTGCGCAAAAACATCGAAATTGCACAGCACTACATTTGTAATTGTTTGTGTTCACTGACCAACGCTAATTATTTCTTGAATTGAAATTGAGATAAAGTACTGTGATTTGTGTGTTTCCTCAATTAATTTGTGTGATTTATTTGTGTAACAAGAAGTTGATTGTGAGCCACAAAGAAGGTGGCAGGTGCAGTTTGTGCGATTTTTCTTAACATCTAATTCAAAGAAACATAAATATATTTCCTGTACAACGGCCTGGTTCTTGACTCATTGGTAGCTCAGGGGGAGGGACCCAAAGAATATTAGATGAATTGGAGATAAGGCTGAAGAAAATAACTAACATTAAACAGTTTGTTGCTTGATACCTTGAGTGGGGAGGAAAGAAACTCCATGTGTTGAGTGGCATATCAATAAACTATTACAGGCAGTTGCAGAGATAAGAGTTGTGCAATGTCAGTTGTGACATACCCCAGTTCTGGCTTACATGTTACCTTCTTAGTGCATTCTGGTACACATAGGGGGTCATTCCGAGGTTGGAGGTAAGAGAAAAATGATGCCGGTAATGGATTACTGGCATCGCTTACTGCTCCGGGTTATTCTGACCTGCCAACCCGCTATTAGCGCCACCGTAAATAACGGTGCCTCTAATAGTGGCATGGGCGCGGGCACGCGACCCTTCATGTCTGCAATACCGGCATGCCGTAAACTGGAGGACATCAGTCATGCAAATACCAGCATCATGAAGGCGCTAAAAGTGGATACCGGCATGCCGTAAATAACGGCATCACGGACCAACTGTAAAATGCCATGTGCAGTGTTCCCAATTGCCACAGGTGCACACCATCAGCACAGGTGGAGGCAATGGAGTCTGGGTCTGTACAAAAGGAGCACACCACATCCCTTTCCACACCAAGATGAATACAATAGTAGCATCAATACCTGAGCTGGAGGACATGCTTGCATTGCAACACCAGCAACAACACCAACAGGAGGCACCACAGAGGAGACGCAGCAGGAGAAGGAGAGTGAGACAGGCCCAGCATGCCCCACCAGTGCAGCCAGCGTAACCATGCTGGCAGCCCCCAATCACACACATCAGAGGCAGTCCTTTCAACCCAACCCCGGAGCAGAACCACACCCTGTACCGTCTGGACTGGGACACCATCGACACCATTGTGGACATAATACACAACGACATTTTCAGCCTCATTGAAATACGCACTGCCACCCCCCCTCTACTGAAGGTAGTGTTGGTGCTCGACGGGCATGCCAAATTGTATAGGTGCACTTGACCGCACCCACATGGAGTTGGTGGCCCCGCATGCCATGGAGATGGTGTACCGCAATCGCAAGCAATACCACTCCAACAAGGTGTAGATGGTATGCAACGCTAGCAAGATCCACACACATTGTTGGGCCCGATATCCCAGATCAACCACAGGAATGCTGCATGTCACCATGGCAAAAATCAGCGCTGAATGTCTAATATTGCAGAGCCTACTGCCAACGCTCCCCATCAGAAAATCCTACAGAATGCTACACATCACTAAATGGAACCGGACACAGCTGTATGCGTACAAAATGCATGAGCAGCAACATGGCAGAGCACACCGTCTATCATCTTGAAGATGCAACCCGCACCATTATTCCATGGCACAGGGCACATTGAGGGCATAAAATGGCGTGCATACAACCAGGGACATGTGCATGTGGCCAACGATAATCTGCCGGCATGTGTGACTAGTACAGCTGTCCATCATGAATCGACTGACATACACCTTTTTATCTGCCTCCCATGCAGGTGACAGTGGCTATCCCTTGATGACGTGGCTCGTCACCCCTGCCAGAAAAGCCACATAACAGGCACGAGGAGGGCTACTATCGATCACACGCCCGTACCTGTGTGGCCATTAAGCAGATCTCCGGCCTGTTGAGTGCATGGTTTCGCTGCCTTAGCCCCTCGGGTGGGGCACTCCTCTAGAGGCATGAGAAGGTGGCCAAAATGATCATGGTATTAGTCATGCTGCACGACATGTATATCCGATGCAACGTGCCCCTGCCCCCTGACATTGGACTGCAACCACCTGGTGATGAAGGGCATGAAGAAGAAGTGGCAGAACATCGATGCACAGGAGGGACGTGCAGTGGGTCAGTCAGTGATTGCACAATATTACTCTCACACATGGCTGCAGAGGGTGACATGATAGTTTGACAGAGGGCACTGGATGTGTGGGTACATGCACACTATGCACTGTATATGAATAAATGACACATGCGGTATGAATATCCACTCAGGCCTTGCTTTTGACACAACGGGTGTATTGATATTAACAACGACCCACCACCCTCACCCCCTTCTCCATCCTCCCACAACTCGTCCACATACCCTCACCACCCTCCTCCTCCCCCACAACACCCCCACACACCCTTAACCCCGTCCCCCTCCCCCACACACCCTCAACCCCCTCCCCCACAACTCCCCCACACACCCTCAACCCCCTCCCCCCACAACTCCCCCACACACCCTCAAACCCTTCCCCACAACTCCCCCACACACCCTCAACCCCCTCCGCTCCCCCCACAACTCCCCCACACATGTCCCAACAAGTCTCTAATGCCTTCATCAGGCTGGCCAGACTATTTTTTTGCACTCCCTGGACCTGTTGGCGCATGTCCGGCCGGCGCAGGGTGCGAAACGACCAACGGAGTGGGCTGGTCTGGGTAGAGCTTGATGAGGATGGTGTGGTCTCCTCCTCAAACTGGGTTGCCGGACGTACTGACTCCATGGCATTGGCGATGCGGCTACGTACCTGCTGCAGGGCGGATACCTCCTCGCACAGGCGGCTAGTAGTCTCCGCAAATATCTTGCCCATGGAGGCGGTGTTATCATTGATTGTCTTGCCTAGAGAGGCGATGTTCTCCGGCCACTCCTGCCTTGCCTGGGTGTTGTGTTCCACGAACTGCCTCACAAGGGCAGTCAGCTGCTCACAATGCTGCGGCCCTGCGGGTGCACCTGTGGAGGTTGATGGTGCCTGGATCTCATGTTCGGCCTCACTGCTCTCCACTATGGGACTAATGGCCCCTTGAAATAACTCCTCCCAGACTGCTCCGGGGTGGTGGCATGGTCTGAACCAAGAGATGTGATATGGGGGGATGGCAGTGGACTGGGCGTGAGGGCCAGTTCCGAGGAATCGTCCTGCACGGGCACCCATACATCTTCCTGTGCCTCCTCCTCAGGCTGGGGTGCTGTTGCTGCCACCTCCACAGCCAAACTGGACTCTGCCGAGTGTGTTGCCTCAGCTGTTTCCTGTGGCTGTACAACAGGTGTTGGCGCTTCCACCTCAACGGCCCTTGGCAGCACTGGTGCCCTGGCAACTTCAGGTGTTTTCAATGTTGGTGCACGGCAGGCCTTTGGTTGGCCCTTCAAGGTGGAAGGCCGGTTGGCCTCATCCCGGGCCCTCTTCCGGGGTGTGGTTTGCTGTGGGGGTGAGTCCTGGGCATCGTTGTCATGGTCTGAGCTTGTGGGAGTCAAAGAGAGGGACGGCATGAGTGATGGTTTGATATGCATCATACATACATTTGTACAATTGATCATCCACACAATCGAGGGTAAAAGGCATTTGAGTTTGGATGATCACGTTGTTTCATACATGGGTGGGTGATGCAGGCATACGTCGGGGTCACTCATGTTGAGGAAGACTTATGGTATGGGACATGCATATTTGTTTGGGCCTGCATGCAGTGCGACTTATGCCATTAACATTTTGTGTGGTATGTGTCAGGTACGGCATTGCCTTGCTGCAGGAAACTTCATGTGTCCGTGATGAGTCCGACAACTTTGCTGGGAGTGTGTGTGTGTTGGGCCATAGCTTGCCTCTTTGGACAGACATATTGGTTGACTTTCATCAGACTCTGCATTACAGTGTTTTCTTAGGACACTCGCCTCCATCCGCCGATGTTGTGGCCCCACACTCCATGTCTCCGACACCTTCTATGCCCTCAATGCCAATCAGGCTGGCACAGATGTCCTCCCATCGGGAAAGCTTGGTGGGGGAGCAGGCTCCTCCGCCTGTTGCCATTGCATGGCTCCTGTTGGCTGAGAGTATGTTCCATACTCGCAGTCGCAAGTCGTCCCACCGCTTCCTGCAGTCTTTTATGGTGCGTGGGGTGTTCCCGACTGCGCTCACTTTCTGCACCAGAAGTGCCCAGATCTCTTTTTTCCGAATGATGGCCTCCCTCTTCATGCTCTGGACGAACATGATGTCAGCATGTTCCTGCAGGGTCCCAGCTAGCATGTCCAACTCGTCTTCATTGAAGCGCTCCTTGCGCTGCCGGTAGGCGCCCTTCTTAATAGCCTTTTGCATTGTGGTGTGTTGGAGGATGAGTTTCCACGAACAGCAGTGTCCCACAGGTCCTGTGTGCTGAGGGTGACAATGGATTGTGTTTTTAAAGATGGCCGCCATGCTCATTCCCGTTCCTGTGCGATGACGCTACTTCCAGTTCCGCTTATTTACGGTGACCATTAATAGCGGTCACCGCTAATAGCGGTCACTGCTATTAGCGGTGGCCGCTAATGCCGCACTGGTTCATGCCGGTAGTGCAATCTGCGCTATGCATGATGCCGCTAAGGGCCTTTTTCATGCCTTTAACGGCATGGTGGTAATGCCCTTTCCGGCATGGCGCAAAGCTCGTACCCGCGAAGTCGTAATAGCCCTCTATTAGCGGGTTCTTGACTACACGGACACGCTATATGCGCCATGCCGGTAAGGACAGTTACTTACCTCCAACCTCGAAATGACCCCCATAGTCTGCATTTATAATATGAACAGCTATGCAAAAACGGTATGCAATGCAAATGCCAGGACTTATATACTGTGATTCAAGAGTTCATATTTTTAAGAAAAAGGAGTGTTCATGAATGAAGGCTGGTAGGTGACCAAAAGGAACTGTGCTTTTCTGCATTTCTACTTTTACCTGGCGTATGAATATATTCATCAGTTTCTCTGCACGCATTTTACTATTCTGCATCAGAGGGAAAACATCTGTATGCTTGAATTCTGCCAAGACCCACTCTTTCTTTTATCTTTACACAGTCGATAAAATGAATACTGTTTAGTTGGGTAATATTAACATTATTTTTTATTTAAAGTGGTGTGAAGCTACTGGTAATCACTGTAGTGCAAATAAATTCACTCATTTTGCAGGTGGAATATGCATATTTTTGTAAGGTGGTGTTTGAAAAAGAAATACTGGAATGTGACAAGCATGGCATGTGCCAAAGCCTTCTAGTAAATCTGAATGTTTGAGTAATTTGCACTAAAATCGTCACATCTGGTATCAAAGCCCCAAAAGATTCCATGAAACAATATAGGACCTGATTCATGGAACGTTTTCCTATGGGATTGCACCATTATAAAACACTTCCATGAATCAGGCCCATAATCTTTCAAAACATCAAACTGAATCACAAAGTAACACCGCTTCTTTTTTTGTAGCTCTTCCCATTGTAATCTCATCACACACAACAACAAGCTGCATGTCCATGTGGAACGATGTCTACATGTAGGTACCCATATCACACAGGTTCTTTTGTTGTGTTTCTTAAAAATACTGTCATAAAACTCACATTGAACTCACATTGCTTTATGTTCTAGAGAAAGTGAAGTGGGTATTGTTAAAACTATTCAAAGTCATCAAATATGTTCTATCGAAGAAAATGAATCACACAAATATTTAAATGGAGGGGCCCCTTTAAATGGAGGGGCCCCTGTATAATGTGCCGGCCCACAATGGCAAGAAATCCCAAATACACCACTGTATCTCATGGCCAGCAAATGGATTACATGCAGTTTTCAGAAATCAAATGTACTCTGAAGTTTTTGTCCACTGACCGCATGACAGGTGATATAATGTTCGTGGTGGACACTGGAGGCCATGTGGTCACAGTGACTTCCCTCCTGCTCCTTAGACAAAGCCTGCCTACCTCAACTGCAGTTCATATTGCCCATAGAGACATTTAATGGATTCGTTGCTGAATGGGACGTGCGTCCTGTAGCGAAGTTAATAGGTAGAAAGGCATGAGGAAGTGAAAGAAAACACAAAGATAGTCCCAGGAATTGCAGTGTTTTGCCCATGGAGGCCTCAGACACAGCACTGTAAGTTGAAAGTTAAGGTGGCCATGTTCTGAGCGCCCGCATCAGAAAAGATGGCGGCACGCTGATTCCGATAAGGGGTTGCAAGGTCTGCGGGAGCAAAGAACTCCCGAAGGGCTTTTCATGTTTTAATGCGCGTCTCTCCAATGAGAGCCATTATTAGTGTCAAGGGCTCAGGATATTAAGTTCCACAGATTCATGACTTGGGACCTAAGGTTACGTTTGCCCACAGGGCTCTGCAGCTGTCTGACTGGCAGCACACAAAGCATATTTTGTTCAACTAAAAATGCCCAAAGGAACTTCAGGAGTATTTTAACAACAAGCCGCTTGTTTGACAAAGAAAATGGAAAAAATATGCGGTTAAATGGGAGTGCTCGTTTCGTTGTAGCTACGTACGTCTCAGAACAACACGCCCTGTTCGCTAAAATCTGTTGGTTGGAAATAGCAGATCCTGTGTGCTGCCTTGCAGCACACCTCAAAGCCGGAGAAAGCGCCCGCCTCCAATATGCAGTACTCCAGTTAAGCCCCTTTCAGATGTTTTTAAGTCTACATAATGCGAAAAGAATGCACAAAATAGGGGCAGGACATTAAACACTTCCATAGATTGCACTCAATTTGAAATATAAGTTCCAGCTGTCAGAGGTCTCAAGCTTCCCAATTCCATCCATGAAAAGGCCGAACAGTCATGTTTTTGGCATTCTGGGACTTGGGGCAGTTTTGTCTTTCCATTTTAAAGCTAGGACTACAATTCCCAGAATCCCAAGGGGGAAAAACAAGATGCAATGCCTTTTTTCACGCATGGAATAGGGAAGCTTAAGAGTTTTGAGTTGTACAGCCTCCGAAGTATTCTTAAAAAAGATGGTGGTGTTTTTATTTTTCCTCCACTGACCAGATTGGGTCTTTTAAATACGTTTGCTATTTTGAATTTCTTTTCATTAATGAAAAGAATAATTCAGCCGATTTTATTACTTAAGTGTGTAATATCTGGACCGCTCCCAAGGCTTTTGCAGTGTCGCGTGTGCAGTGACACATGACACATGATATCATTGACTAAATAAAAGGGTTTGCACGGCTCCCTGTGCCGCAGTTTGAACACCAACTCACTCACTTCTACAGGCAATCTGCTCTGTCACTGGACCTGTAGCGCTAAAGCAGCACCCAAAATCATGTTATTGCCTGTATGCAGGAATTATAATTATTTATGTTTTTTTGTATTAACATTTTTGGTCTTAGTATCAGGGCCGGCCTTAAGGGCAGCAGCGCCCTGGGCAAATTGTCCCCACCCACGCTCCCTTGGTTAACAGGGGGCGGGCGGAAGGGGGGCGGAGCCAGGATGGGGCACTTTTTTTTCTACCCTCCTCACTTTGGCGAGAAAGTGATGATATTAATAGGGCGCGTCAGCAGCCTATTGTCATTAAATGAGCCCGCCGCCGCGGGTGCATTCAATGACAATGAGGTGCCTGCCACACCTTCTGCCACCACACCAGCTCGTGGGAGCCTTTGAAAGATTCCCCCGAGCTGGCGTGGTGGGGGGCTAATGCCACCTTTTGTCGTTAAAGGCACCCGCCTGCCACGCCTTCTCCCACTACGCCATCTCAGGGGAGCCCTTGAAAGACTCCCCGAGCTGGCTTGGCGGGGGCTAATGGCAGCCTGGGGAGCGTGGCTCCCCGGGCGGTCGTACTGCTCGCTCCCCCCTAAGGCCGGCTCTGTTTAGTATAAACATATACATATACATTTAAAATCCATTAAAACAAATAATATTTTAACAAACATTCAGAGAAACTGAGAACTTATAAAACTACCCAACCCCCACCTCCTTCCCATTTAAGGAACATGAATAATGAAATTGGAAATAGAAAGAGAAGATAAAGAAAACCCTGCAAATAAGTCACATTAAAGAAATCAGCAGGAAATGCCAACATCAAGTGCCGTGGCACCACATTCACTGCTAAGTAGAAAGGCAAAGAGATCAACTTTAACATGATAGATATGGTATGCCGGGCACATAGATCAGTGTTTGACCTCTTTGCTTCTGCTTTCTCTCCTCTTCTCCCCTGCTGAACTCCTGGCCGAAACTGAAATTGCACTGGTCACCTGGTCACCTGGCTAACCTCTGTTCTCGGGCCCATGTCCCTTCCCTGCCAGTTGCACACATGCACTGCCCCCCTGGCAACCCTTGCACTCAGTGTCTGTTTCTATATCCCTACAGCCCCTTACCAACACTTGACACCTGATGTCTGCACTTGCCCTTGCCAGCAGCTGGCCGCACTGTGTATTTATTGTTTATTATTACTGTTAACCTACCACATGTACTGCACTGCCTCTCCCCCTTTCCCTTTGCACTTTCCCCTCCCCCTCCCCTGCACTTGCGCGATCTCAATGTCACATAGCCTAGAAAGATTGGTGTCTCCGTCTTCCCTTTGATCCCCCTCCCTTGCCTCGTCTCGCTTTGAACCACTGGTGTATACGCGTGTTATAAATACCATATAATATCATATCCTCCACCCACCTTCTCCTTTCTGAACTCTGCTACCTCGGCCCCACTGTAACCTTAATATTGTTTCAATTTCTGTGAACAACACCTATCAAGCATGCGCAAGAAACCATATAGATCCCATCTGCACGCCCGGGAAGACCTGTGGTTTGGATGAGACACTGCTGCCTTCTTCTCGACAAGAAATGTCACAAGTTGCTTCAACAAAAGCGATGCACATGCACCCGCCTCCTGTAGCAGCAGCTTTGGAAAACAGTTGCACTATATAGTAATACGCACCAGTCGTAAGAGGAAACGTTCTCATGCAATATAATGCAAGGATCCTTGCATTCTAATGTTCGGCAGCATGGCACCCCACAGCTCAAAGTCCTTGCATGCAAGGAAAATGCAGAACCTACGGAAACACTGTCATGCAGCTGATACACACGTAAACAATAACCGTGTCAGGCGTGTCCGACCTTTCCAAGATGGTGCTCTTGGAAACACTGTTTGGTTAAGATGCAGTGGTCCAGCGAAAGCTGCACTCTGATCTCTGAAGTAGCTGATGATTAGGTATTGGAAGCCTTGTTATTAAATTCCTTAACCCCACTAACAGTGGTAGCCGTAGACAAATAAAAGGCAAAAACAACAAAAAAGAAAAAATACTACATCAATGTAGAAAGCAGTTTACATAATAACAGCAAAAATGATGTAAAGCAGCAAAAAAGTGATTAACATTAATGTGTGAAGCAGCATTTATTTCATTTTTGTTTATATATCTGAATACATAAAGCACTCCCTCTAAGCACTGTACATGGATTATTATCCTCATTATAAGTTTTCCGGTCCAGGAAAAAGTGGCGGTAATAATGGTTTCTGGCACATTTTTGGGACCGGCAAACTACAAGTCTGCTGCTAGGGGCAGTGAACTACTGGCAGGCCTGATTTTTTACTGACGCAACGTTACTAACAGTGATGGTGCTTCAGTGTTCCCATTCCCATGGCGTCCTCTCAGACGCCATGGGAAATGAAACTTACCGTTCCACTGCCACCCATAATATCCCAGTGTTACCGGGATATCGGGCGGCGGTAACTGTAAGGCGAGTCTGCAGGTATTCCGTTGGTAGCACTGGCGGGTTACCAGCAGACTCATGATGAGGGCCAAGGAGCATAGACACCAAGGAAGAGAATACACCGAGATAAGGTATAATATATAAGAGAAAGTACACCATGAATACATTTGAAAAGAGTACAGAGGAAGCGAAACTGGAGATGGGTAGAAAAGAAGTGCCAGCCAAGAGAGGCTTGAGAAAGTGAAATAGAAGCAGGAGGTGGGAGCTGAAAAAGGAGATGAAAATAGAATTCAAAGGGAGTAGATTAGAGCATAAATCAGGAGGCCACGACGCAAGGAGCAATGGTCAATCTGAGAAAAGATTAGTCTAAGAAAACAGTGAATCCTAAAGTGGATAATGGCAAGAACGAGTAAGAGACAATGTGAGACGAAAAAGGGAGAGAGGGATAAAACATGACACATAGAAGCACAAGACCAGAGAAGAGAGAGCCATAAGGATTATAAAGAGAAGTAGCGGAACAGTCATAGGAAGATGGAACTGGAAAAAATAGGAGCTCAGCCTTGGATGAATTAAGATGGAGATAATGAGCCAGAATCCAGGACTTGATAGCAGCCAGGCAGAGATGGAGGTATGGAGTTCATTGTTAAAAGAAGAGGAAAAGATGACAACATGGGAATAGTCAGCATACTGAACTTCAATTATCAATTTTATAAGAAAAGTAAGAAGCAAAATCAAAGACCAGGATTGATGAAATCAGAGCAGGATCTGGGGGACAATGGGTCAGCAAATTATTAAGAAGAATAAGTGACAAAAATGAGGTGAACCAGAATGATTAGACACTGATGGTACGGTTTTGCAGCATGATCATAAGATCATGAGACAAATGAAGATAGGAAAGAGTAATAAGGTCAGATGGAGGGGAAGATTTCTGCCAGCGACGTTCAGCTTTGTAAAGGGAATTACGAGAAGCCTGAAAAGGAGGAATTAACAAAGATTTGGAAGGATTTGGCAAAGGAACAAACAAAGATCATAGTAGGGTGGTAAGCATCAAGAGAAAATGCCAAGCCGCGGAACAAGAGAGTCGGAGATGAATCAATGTAAAAGGAAGAAAACTCAAAGGATTGGTGCGCACCAGGAACAAATGAAGAAACGTCAAAATAACATAGACCATGTAGCTAAAAGGAGAACGAAGAGTAGGAAACAGAAGGTGTGTTAGCAGGAGGAACGTTAGAAGAGGACAGAAAGAAATGATTTGATGAACGGTAAGGCAGAATATGGAAAACAGAAAGAACATGTGCTGCTGCTAAGGCCTCAAGTGGAGTTCAAACCCCTTTTTGTGACACATCTGGTCCTTCATGGCACAGGCACCACTTATTTGAAAAATATGTTGGAGCGTTACTATCCTGCCAAGACTATTTGATCATCGTCCATGCACTATTAAATGTGCCTTGCTAGCAGCGTGCTCGATTCAGGGGCAGTTCCTTATCGGTTCTGGCTCCCACATTGTGGAATGGACTTCCACTCGCCCTCAGGGAAATTGAGGAATATCTGCCTTTCCACGAGGCTCTTAAAACTAACCTGTTTTAACTCAACTCCTCTGCTCACTTGGCTCTTCTCCCTTCCAAACCGTCCTTTTTTTGCTTTACGACTAGGCGCCTACAGGCCGTAGTTGCTCTTTATATGTTTTGTTACAACACAATACAAGTCTAGAGAAGAGCCTGAGATGAAAGTTGAGGGAGGGGGAAACTGAGTCTGGTGGAAGAATTTCATAATCGAGAGAAAAGAACAGGAAAATTGGGTCATGAAAAGGTGGAGATTAAGGTCACTATGAAAGCAAAACAGACATTAATAGTATACGTAAATTGAACACAGGATTACAGAAGGATGACAGAAGACCATGGGCATGATAGGCTATGAGAAAGGAAAGATAATGAGGTTTAGAGATGGAAATTAAATGACACTCAAAAGAATAATATGCAGGGAGGAGGGGCAGAGCATGAAAATAAAAGAAGCTCTCAAAAGAAATATTTAAAAGCTTTCAACCAAATTTCAATGGTAGCCCTGGCATCTACAAAATAGTTGATCCCAGTACAAATCCTTCCCCATGATGTATTCACTGGGCATTTTTTCTCTGGATTGGAGTTCTCCCTCTACAACTTTATCAGATATTCTAGCTTGGGGTGGAAGCAGGAGAATGTTGCATTGTACTAGTTGGCAAAGAAAATATTTGTCCCTGTTTAGCCATGCATCATGGAGTAGTCTACATGATATATACCTATGCCTGCAGCACATAGATGTACAAAATATTCAATGCACTAGGCTGGTATAAAATGGTGTTCCTGAAGGTGACATTCTACAACTCTAGCTCTCCTCTCAATTTACACTGTCGGCCTTGCTTCTACAAAATAACACATCCTAGGATACAGGTGTCACCACAATGCCCTTGGGCGTGCATCACAGAGAAGCTGATTCTCACCAAGTACCTCAGAAAAAGCTCTGGCAGAGATTTTAAATCTTTCTTACCGGACCTAAAAAGTCATATTGGTGCATTTTTTAGGTGCCTGATTCTGAGAAACGCATCCGTGACCGTAGTCACAAAGGTGAGCTGAGCATATCTTTCCTTCTGTGCACAAGGCTCTTCATAAGGATTGTGAATAGTAGCTGTATACCGTAGATGGATATTTAGGAACTCATCTACTACCTACAAGATCATCCTTGATTCTCCATCCGTCCCCCACCTTCCAACACTAGTACCATGTATTATCATCCTGGAGAATTGACTTTGAAGCCTTATTTACTCCCACAGCGGAGTATAAGCGCCATCGTCGAAAGGGAACGTGCTGTTTTGGGTCATAGAGATAATGATTTCTGCTATTCAGGTTGCTGATTCTTCTCCCCCCTCACCCCTCTCTCTCTGTATATATTATACAGGCCGCGGTAGCGGCGTGGAGTTATGGTTAAGTCGCTAAACCCATAGGAAGACCACTTTTTGGGCAGCTTATAACTTTGCTCCCCATGGACGAATGTTGCCAAAAAAGTAAATGGGTCCTGCCAAATTGTTCTGGAAAGTTGGGTGAGGTTTTGTGGAGCTATTTTATAGGGGGCGTCTCAAATCTTTTTTTTTTCCATAGACTGAATGGGCAAAAACCTTTCACACGCTTACAGGCCGAACGGCTGGACGGATTTTAACCAAATTTGTGGCAAGAGCGTTGGTTTGGATCCAAAAGCGTGCTTTTGTGTGTTTAGTGGAAATCCGACCAGTAATTTTCTTGGAAAGAACTGAAATGTACGTCTCAAAAAATGTGTGATATCTGGCTCCGCTCCACGCACCCGTTTCCCTGTTCGCTCTTTGGACAAAAGTCTAATTGGCTTGCAGTACGCCATGTCTGCGAACATTGGACTCTGCCGGTGGTTGGAAAGTGCTGCGCCGAAAGGGCCTGGTAAACATACTTTACGCCACGTGGTGGTGGGAAGAAGGGATGGAAAGGATGGGCGGGTGAGAAGTGGTTCATGTGAGATATGTTATTAGGTTGAAGAAGACGGAGGTGTGTCTGCAGTATCGGTTCATACTGCTGCAATTTGCGGGTCCCTCCACAGGCGACTACCATGTGTGGGGAATGCAGGCAGCCTTCATTACGGCACAGTAGCTCGTGCTGCGACCTCTTACCGTGGTGACTGGTGGCAGCTGAATTGCAGAAGGGGAGTGCATTGCACATGACATAAACATTGTAAGATAGCGTGTGCTATGCTGTGTTCCGTCTGTTAAGCCCATAGCCCCTTCCATGCATGGCTGGAGGCCTTGCACCGACAACTATGGCCCTGGTTGCAAGTAGATTTCACATTGTTGCATTGTGTGTGTGATTTGTCAACATTGCATACATTGTTGGTTCAATGGGAGCACCAGAAGTGAGCTGGCATGCGTATATTGTTGGTTTCCATGGGTGTGGTCACTGTAAGAACATCCTACAGTTTTTGGTGTATGGCTGGAAATAGTGCAGTGGCAAGTCCTGCAGTGTGAACACTGGGTGCAGTGTTGGAATACTGTCAATGTAGAAGAGGTTTGGGTTAAAGTACATCTTCTATGTGCTTGGATATTGCAGTGTGTCAACTGGGTGCAATGTTCTAATAGTGTGTGCATAGAGGTGGATAGGGTTGATGTGCATATTGTATGGGCTTGGGTAGTGTGTATTGCGCCGAGTGATGACTACTGTACTCCACTGTGAAGTATTGGTCTTGTGGACTGAATAGACTATTGGGAGCAGAGCCACTGTTGTGAAAGAAAGTGTGGGTCGGTTGGCAGTAACAACATAGCATGTGAATAAAAGTGGGTAGGGGTGCCAGAGGCTGTGTTATGTTTGTAGATTCTATTAACTGTTCATGTTTCCATGTATAGCTGTATTACGGTACAGAGATTGGGTAGGAGTGCCAGTGGCTGTGGTATGTTTGAGAATTCTGGTACTTGGTCACATGTTGGCATGCATGGTTGCATTACGGTGCAGTGGGTGTGTCCAAGGCCTAGACTCTTGGGTGCATGTCCAAAGGCCGTAGGCCGTAGGCCATGCACCCAAGAGCCAAGGCCTTGACCACACCAGTGCAGTTTGGACTCTGCATCAGTCAGAGGGTGGTGACCTGTAAAGAATGGTTTAGACTTGATAGAGCACCAGAAGTGAGCTGACCTGCGTGCATTGTTGGTTCCATGGGTGTGGTCATTGTTAGAACATCCTACAGTTTTCGGTGTATAGCTGGAGATGGTGCAATGACAAGACCAGCAGTGTGACCTATGGGTGCAGTGTTGGGATACTGTCGGTATAGAAGATGGTAGGGTTGAAGTGCATCTTCTATGGCCTTGGATACTATGCTTTGTGGAGATTGGTGGGAATAGGGCCAATGTTGTGAAGATTTTGTGGTTTGGTTGACAGTGACACAATACTTAGTGAATGGAAGTGGGTAGGGGTGCCAGAGGCTGTGATATGTTTGTGCAATCTGCTAATTGTTACATGTTTCTATGCCTCGCTCTGTTATGGTGCAGGGGTTGGGTAGAAGTGCTGCTGACTATGTCACGTTTGTGGATTGTGGTATCTGGCCACATGTTTGGATGCATGGCTCCATTATGGCGTGCTGGGTGTGGGCAAGGCCTAGACTCTGGTGTGCATGGCCAAAGTCATGATGGGTGCCGCTCTGGATGATTTTGGATTCTGAAATTGTGGATTCTTTTGCAGAACTTTCTACTGGAGATGCTTTGGTAGCACATGCAACGTATGCATTTATAGTTCCTGACCGTCAGTGAAGAAAACCACCTGGCCTAGATATGTCGGTGAACAAAAAAAGGAGCCAGACATGTGATGCCATCAGTGATGTCATCAATGACATTTGTGATATCATCTTTGATATCATGGGTGGTAGTCCTTGCAGTGCACAGTGGTGGCGCGAGTTATGGTTGCTTAACTTACCATAATTGGCGAATTTTTTTTTTTTTCTGTTTTACTTGTAAGCATAATACGGATAGGTTTTTATTAGTGCAAAGTAACTATAATGTTCCGTTAAAAAAGCTTTTACACTGAATTTGATAGCTTTTTATTAGGGTAACTGAAACATAACGTCCCTTTAATGTTTTTTCACAGAACTTGATAGGCTTTTAGTAGGGCACCTTAACCATAACGTTCCTTTAACAACGTTTTTTCACTGAATATGTGTATATCTATATATATATCACTGAAAAGGTTTTGTTAAAGGGATGTTATGGTTAAGTTGCACTTATAAAAACCTACAAAGTTTTGTGAAAAAACATGAGTAAAACCGAAATCCCCCAGAAATGTTTCAGTTATAGTAAGCTAAGCAGCCATAACTCACGCCACCACCGTGCGCTGGTCACACTAACACCCAGGACATCAAAGATGACATTGAGGACATCACTGATGACATCACATATTAAATTAATTGTGATCAAATGTTCCTTACAGGGTATGTGTTTACAATTTTGGTAGCAAGATATCAGAGGTGATTAGGAGACCTATCATAAAGCATTTTATGTATTAAAGAATGTTCTCATCTAAAGAAAATATTATATTGGAGTGTTATTAATACAGGAGCATAATCATAAATACACATAGGCAATGGCTGGCGTATGCACCCTAGAAGTACAATATTTCTTTATATCAATAAAGGTATAGACAAACTGTATGCATTTTGTATGTGATCAAGCAACATGACAGTAGCGAAATGCGTGATACTTCTACTTTTATTTTGTAACCCTGGGCATGGGGATCCTTCAGTAAAGTACTTGTGTGCCAACTTCATGTGGATGAGTTTATTTTGCTCCTTACAAGACGAAAAAACAAGGCGGTGGAGTGCATATGTGAGGTGCCCCAGTAGCTTTCTTCCTGTCCCACTAGCCATGCCCTTCATCCATACCCAGTGCCCATGGCCTTTGGCACACCACTAGGTTTCTTTTGGACCCTTGGCCATGGCTAGTGGCCACGGCCTTTCACCATGGCCCCTTAACGTGTTGCCCACTCGGTGCCATATCCACTGTACATGTTACCTCACTATCTTTCTTTCGTTCCCACTGGGTGGCCACAGCAAACTATACATGTCTTTCGGACCCACTAGTCAGGGCCTATCTTTTAAAACAGTACCTTCGGCTGTGGCCACTCTGCATAATGCTCCTGTAGGTTTCCTAAATGGGCCCACTAGACATGGCCTTTGACCATGACGAGTGGCCCTGAGCTTTGGCTGTGGCCACACCACTAGGTTTCTTTTGGGCTCAATAGCCATGGCCTTTCGTTGTGGCACCTTGACATGTTGCCTACTAGGGTTTGTTGAGGCTCACTAGCCATGGCCTTCGGCCCTGCCCACTTTCCATATTGCACTATTCTGTTCCTTAAAGTAACACAGTAACTATATCCTTTGGCGACACCCATTACCACCCACCTCACTGTACCTGTAAAATTTCCTTTTTTTCGTTCAAAATCAAATTTTTTTAACCCTCTCTTTAAAAACAAACATTTCCCCCATAACCACGGTTATCGATGCACTACAGATAACTGCAGTTATCTGTAAACGCACACAAATAAGCATGGTTGTCTGTCAACAACACGCACAATCCAGAACTCTTCCCTGCCCTCACAGGCACTCACCAAGTGCCCCCCTCTCTTCGTGCCATGCTCCCCCTTTCCACTTAAGTTCTTTTCCCCTCCCTAGCCCTCTCCATTTCCCCCAACACTCATCCTTTCGTCTGACACACTTTCATTCCCTGATCCAGCTTTCTATTATAACCTCGGTTATCCCACCGGATAACCCATTATCTGAACAGGTCCAAGCTCTGAACTTGGACCCCAGTCCACCCCGCACCTCCCCAATTTCACATGGTGCCATCCTTCCCCCCTACCCACCTCTAGCCTGATGCCATTTAATCCTTTTTCCTCCTCCATATGGCATTTGTTACACTTTTCCTTTTTAGGCTCACTCTGGTTATACCTGTAATAACCATGGTTATCTCTTGCATTGAACAAAAAAAATTGATTTTTTTCATTTCTGAAGAGCCTCTCTGCTGCACGGCACCACGGGAGATATAGCTATAAGTTTGGGAGAAGAGGGAACTTCCTTCTCTGTCAAATATTCATCTAACATCTAATGGATGGTATAACCCCAGACCCCTCCTAGAAATCACGTCAATGATTCATGGCCAAGTTGTTTCATACCTGGGCCAATTCCGTTCAGCAATTTTTAATGTGCACTGAGCAGAAATGTGGACCTTTTCTCTATTGGGAAATGAATGGGAGTAGGCAGAAAAAAACTGTTTTTGCTTTCTTTTTTCTCCCCCTAGAGTAAACCTGCACATAATGATGGCACTATCTGGAAATGGCACTTGCATAGATAAAGCATATCATTAAATGAATACCCATAAACTCTCCATAAACTCACTCCAAAGACATTGCTGGTGGATGTTATTATCTGGCATGGTTTTATATTACTATACAGTTTACAAAACGGTACCAATTTATAGAAAGAAAACGTCAATTGAAGGAACAGTATGGTTAGAATGTGCCACTTTCACCCTATCATTAATATCTTGATGAAACCACCAGGACACCACACCTACCTAGTTAAAGTTTATAATTGTAAAAAAATGTTATAAAAATATCCATAAATCCACTAAAAGAATGTTGCTGAGAGAAGTCATTGTTTTCTGGTATGGTTGTATAGTAATGTGCAATTAAATGTTCAGTTAAAAAATCCTTTCCCTTTCTGGGAAAACGAACGTGGGTACACTTCAATCACTGGAACTCTTGTGTGAGGGACCTTTGCACTGCTACTCACTGTGCTGTCCCTCATGACAGTGTGAGTGAAGCATGTACAGCTTCGGCTTCCTGTGATGTGTCTGTTCTCTGGGAGGGAATCCTGATTTGCAGGCGCTTGTGCTGGACCTCTTGAGGGAGGCAGGTTTGCACTGATGCTATCTTTGCTGGACCGGTTCTGTGAAAGAAGAGAGCATGGACTGTTTACTGCATTTTTCTGTAGAGTCAAGGATTACCGGTCGAGCAGTGAGTTTTGATCAGTGTCTGACTGCTGCAAAGAGAACTTTACTCCTGTTGGCAGGCGCCAAGATATTTGATGAGTAATTTGTGAGTTTGGCTTCCATGATGAGAGACTGACGCATACTGCCCAGGGCCATCAGGGTGAGAAGGTCTTCACTCCTCTACAATTTATGCCAGCATTTTTCGAGTGGCTGGATGATGTGTGTATCGCTGAATGAGCCAAACCCACGAGCATGGGCACTTTGCAGGAAGCAAGTTGTTTAAACCTTTACAGAAAATAAACATGAATTTCGATTACTCTTCTATGGATCGCGAGTATAGGAGATGCTGTGCAAAATGTAATCGATGTGCAGATTATAAATGGGAGAATGTAATTATGAGAGTCACTTAACATACTCTTTGGGTGCAAAGTGCACCCAGTAACCAGACCGGTGAGTTGTACGCTGTTAAGAAATCATCATTTTAGTCTGCTTCCCAGAGGATCCCAATTCCATGGTTTGAAGGAATCTTTTTCTGAAATGTAGATGCTTGACGGTTGCGCAGCAGTTGAACACTAGTGCACACTCTTTAACTCTCCAGTCATTCACATTTGGTGGGTGTCCCCCAAATGACTCCCAAAAACATCAATGCACTCGTCCATCAGAAAAAAGTCCATCGCTGAATTGCTGTGTGCTTTCATTGGTATCAATCGGATCAAACCTCAAAAACATCTCTCTATAATGTCGTTTGAAGAGTCAATAAATTGAGAGGAATTATGTTTGCCACATCAAGGCTGTGCGGCTTGAAGAATTTACAGAGAGGGTGCGCTGGCCTGGAACACAGAGCGTGAACGACTAATATGCAAGTGTGTATATAAACAGTGAACCCTATGAAGAGACAGGTTGGTTGCAAACAGATAAGCAGATATGGTACAGAGGACAGGAAGCTGACGATCCATGTCTGGCCAGGTGCTGTTGACTTGATTGACTTGATGCTCAGCATGGGCGAGTGCATCTTGAGAAAGTCTATATGGTGGTGCAGGGGATGCCACATGCAATTATAGCAACATCTCCCAGATGCTGCAGTATGCCAATGCATAGTGCCCAGAGCCCAATCCCATCCCATGTCATAGTCGCCGATAAAGAAAATAAATCAACAGATGTCACTATTCCAAAATACTGGGTAGGTGTTTTCATTACTGAATTCGGTCAGAGGTAGAGGCCTCTGGGCCGGCTTCTACCCCGCCTTGCCCTTACCCTGCAGGAGTTGGAGAAAGAAAACGAAAGTGGTAAGGTCATTTTGAGGGAGACAGAAAGTGAAGAGGGTGCAGGGTGGAGGGTATGGAGGAAGAGAGTGAGAAGGCCATGCAGTAAGGACCACATGGGACACCTAATATCATAATCCCAAACTAGGGTCTGTCAAAGCGTCCGCCAATTCCTAGGTTCAGTTCCTTCTTGGCACCTCGAATCCCAAACACAGGCCCCTGAAGTGTTCTAAGTTATAATAAATCATGACAACAATCTTTCCTTAACCTGACAACCTCTCCACAGACAACTGAGCCTATGGAAGCCAGCATCACTGCCAACAGGAAACAGTAAGAATACATTACCATATAGTCTTGTCTTTTACTTTACACAAACTGTACCACACCTGTGATCTTGGTACCCCATCATCCGATGATTCCAATCATCTTACTAACTGTGCCCACTAACCTCACACATTCCTCTTAGGATCCTAATATTCCCTGCCACCTAAATGCAAACAACAAATCACTAGACCTATGCAACCCAAGTACATACCACAGAACCCCTGGTCAATGCAGTGTATCGCTATGGGCGCACCTGGTCTCCTTTCTGAACACAAACGCCTTGGTGCTCTAAACACTAAACACCTAGAAAGTCACACACATTCAGAGCTCAGGGTGCGGCAAAACCCATCGCCAGGTCTCTTTTGGGTCCCTCGTTTTCACTTTGAAAGTGCATAATGAAAAACTGTTTAAAGCATTTGCAAACACTGGAGGGTCAGTTATTGTTACACACATATCTTGACTGCCATGGGGACTGGGTGGCATGCTGGAAGGGAGTGGCATAGTGAACATTTCAATGTATTACTCCTGCTGCCAACCATACACACTTTCTTTAATGGCTACATGTCAAACATAAAATGTGTTATTTTGTTGCTATCTGCTGCCCTCCAGAGGGTGAAGCCCTAGGCCATTGCCTAGATGGCCTCATGCTTGCATCATCCCTGGAAGACACAGGACTAGTGTAGGGCTCCCTATGTTGCGGAGGTTTACCTCCTGCAATAAGGTTTTCCTTGATGGAGATTGATTAACTGCAGCAATAAGTCCCCTTCTGCCATTGGACAGGCCGGGGAGAAGAGGCTGCAGACATTTTGCATTAGTCACTTTTCTGCTAGCAATGGCTGAGGGTTTCCCTTTTTGAGCAGGCAGAGGGCCTCAATGGTGCTCCCCCGATGGTGGCAGAACAGGCCCTTTAGTAGTGCTTCCTCAACTGAAGAGACAATGGTACTGAGGTGGCGCTAACTTTGCTGAGGATGCCAGCTTCAACGTTAGTGCTCTCTATATGGAAAATTTATGCTTGCCTTTCTGCCGCAACATACTGGAAAATGATATGGGCCTCATTACAAGCTTGGTTGTATTTTGTGATAAATTAACCAAAATATTACAGAACGGAAATACTGTTACTGCCACTTGGTCCTGCAGATTTACAAGTGGCGGGTGGAGGTGCAAGTCTCTATTTTTATGGAATCAATAGGACTCCATGGGGATTTTGGCAGAATGACAGCTGATTTTGCCATTTTGTGGCAGTAAGGGGAAGGGGTTTACCTCCAGCATTTTGATGGAGGAAAATCCTCCACCTTACCACTAAAGTCGTAGTCTGGTAATGCAGTGGCAATGCAGTGGTAACATAATTATGTATTTTAAGCCAACTTGCTCGTAGTCTACAGTCACTGGGGATGCGTCCATCACAATCCTTGTTAATCAAGCATTTAAAATACATACAGCCGTCTTCAAGCAACGCACTGGCTTCTGTGCTTGCAGACCCTGCGTAGGCGTAACAAGTGAAAAGCTCAACTGCCATGTTTGCTTACTATATATTCCTTGACAGTGGTTTGTCGGTTTGAAAGGTCGATGTCTCTGGCACTTATCAGATGCTGTGTCTGACTTGAGGAAAGCTGGACAAACAGAGACGGCATTGTTCCCGGTAGATGTCACATCTTTTGCAATGTGATATTAGGTAGAGTCGCGTCAGTTTCAGAGATAAAGAGAATAATTGACCCCATGCCCTATTAAGAGGACATTCTGACAGATCTGTGGTTTCTCCGAAGACAGAACTATCTATATGTGCTTTTGCAGATTACTTGGGAACACTTCAGCTGAGGCTTTTATCTCATCCAGAGTTAATGTCCTAGAGAGTGGCACTTGCAAATCTGGGCCTTGAGTCACAGGGAGCATTTCATGTTTTTTGTTGCTGTTATGAAAGCAGAATGCTATTTCTCTGTTGATATGAAGCATATAGCCTCATATCTTACTGAGCGGCCTCTCTGTTTCCACTGGGTCACTTAAATATTCGTGTAGCAAAAGGCCTCTCTTGAGCGGAATTCTTATGCCATATGTGCCCTTTAGAGGGCACTTCACATATTTTATTGCTCAAGTTTGTTGGGGAATGATTGCGTGTTTTAAGAGGTCACGCATGATCCGTCCCATGTAATGCAAAGCAACGTTCCACTGTTGTGGGGAAATGTAGGTCCATTGTGAATTAACACAGAAGCAGAATACTCTTCCTCATCCATCTCAACCCCCTGCTCTAACCCCCCTCTCTCCCGCCTCCCGCCCACGTATTCACTGTTCAGCCATTTTAGCCAATCCTGATGCACACACCATGAAGTTTCCTGTCACCACAGTTAGCCTCTATGAAAAGATGCAGGCCACGCCTCTAGAGCCTTCGTTTTTCAGCGTGCTCACCTCCAGTGTGCATGTAACTGCCTACTGTGACGTGACAGTCACGATTGACGCATGCGCGAGCCTCGTTCTGGCTACGCGCATGCGTGTTGGAATAAATCACATCCGTGCGGGCAGTTGCCGCCGGGACGCGGAACGGAACACATCGCGTCCTGTGTCTTCTTGTGTGCATGACTGCGTGCAAGTGTGAGTGCGGTACGACCCGAGGCACGGGCGTACACATAACATCTGGCAATGAAGCGGGATGCAAGCGGAGCGTTTGACACGCCGCCGCATGTCAATCATCATAACGCTACACCGCTGAGCGTTACGAACCCGGCGTGAACACAGCAGCGGTGCTTTCACACACGGCAGGATGCAGTAGTGGCCTGAAAAGGTGCTCATGCACTGCTTGTACCTGAAAATACATCTGAACAATTTTTGGAAACTTGGCAGTCCTCACCATCCAGGAGGACTGCACCTGGACTAGTTGTCACTACACAAAGGGCAACTGAAGGGGAAGGCCCTCGTCAACTCGAACATTCCATGATGACGCAGCGACCCAAGGTAAGTCCTCGGTTCACCCAAGTCAGGTTTGCGGCCTCTGAATCACCACGAGGTGCCTGTGCGACCTGTGAACATGGTGGAAAGTGACGGCGGGGCAGAAACAGCGAGAGGGGCGGTAAGGAGACAACAGGGGGCTTTGTTACCCATGCAAGAATTTGACACGTCCGGTCCCCCCTCCAAATTGGGCCCAAGATGATTGTTGTGGATAAAAAAATTGGACATGTACTTTACGGCAACTGGGGAATCCGATGACGACGCTAAGAAAGCCACTCTCCTATACTCAGCGGGCATGGACGTTCTGCGCATTTGAGTCCCTCAACCTGCAGGTAACCACCTATGATGCTGTTAAAACTGCTCTAAAAAACTACTTCATTCCGTTATCCAACATGGACTACGAGAGATTTCTGTTTAGTGGTGAAAAACAGTGGGATGAGGAGTCACTTGACCAATTCTGCGCTCGCCTGCGACAAATGGCCACAGCTTGTCGATGGAACAATGAAGAGTCCATGATCAGGCATCAGGTCCTCCAAGGCTGTAGCTCAGGCAAGCTACGTAGGCAAGTGCTGAGGGAGCCTGGATGGTCTCTGCAACAGATTTTGGACAGCGGAAGAACATATGAACTGGCAGAAGTGAGGGGTGCCAAAATGGACGCGGCGGTGCATCCGGGAAAGTCGGAAGAAGCATTTGCCGTTGGAAGGCAGTTGGCGTCGAAAGCCAAGTGGGGCCAGAAGCGCCAGGCAGCAGGCCCGATGCAAAGGACGATGTCTATTTGCCAATATTGCGGATATGACCTGCCGCACTCTGAGGAGTTTCCTGCCAAATCGAGAACATGTGGCAGATGCAATGGACCTAGACACTATGCCCTAAGTGTCGCGCTCCCGCCCA
Source organism: Ambystoma mexicanum (assembly GCF_040938575.1). Classification (NCBI taxonomy): domain Eukaryota; kingdom Metazoa; phylum Chordata; class Amphibia; order Caudata; family Ambystomatidae; genus Ambystoma; species Ambystoma mexicanum. Next base: position 839,576,559 of record NC_090923.1, read on the forward strand.
AATAACTGTACAGAGGGGCCCGTCCAGGACACTTGGCAGGAGTTCAAGGGGGCAGAGGAGCATCGCAGCGTTGGAAGAGGAAATGCAGAAGCTCAACATGGCCGAGGAAGAGGAGGAAGAGGAGGATGAAGTGTTCTTCATTTCGAGCATTGCAACAGGGGCGAAAAAGAAGAGACAACCCAAGTGTGTGGTGGACATTCAAGGAGTACCGACACAAGTGCTGGTCGACACGGGGGCCTCAGTATGTGTGCTGGTGTCCGATCACTACCAGTCTATCCCGGGACCACCGGCGCTAGATGTTTCGGCAGCGAAAATGTTCATGTTTGGCGGAGACACGCCACTCCCAATCAAGGGCGTTTTCGCTGCGCCCGTGTCCAAAGGTGGCAAGACCATAAAAGCCTGATTTTTCATCACAGATGTGAGCCCTCACTCACTCTCAGCTGTGCGGCATCGGAGGCCCTGGACCTAGTGCATTTTGCATGGGAGGTATACCAAGTGGACATTGAGCAGCTACTGGGCAAGTTCTCAGGAATTTTCAAGGGTGTGGGGAAGTTAAAGGCTCCCCCGGTACGTCTACACATCGACGACACCATCAGACCTATGGCTCTCAAGCATCACAGGATCCTGTTTCACCTCCGAGAGAAGGTAGAGGAGGAGCTCCGCTCGCTCATGGAGATGGACATTATCGAGAGGGTGGAAGGCCCAACACCCTGGGTGTCGCCCATCGTGGTGGCCCCCAAGCCAAAACAGCCAGGAGCGGTGCGCATATGTGTAGATATGCGTCTCCCCAATGCCGACATCAAGAAGGAGAGACACATTACGCCCACTCTTGATGATATTATTGGAGAACTGCAGGGCGCTAGAGTTTTCTCAAAGTTATATCTACATGCGGGCTATCATCAGCTCGAGCTCCACCCAGACTCCAGATTTATCATGACCTTCACAACACATGAGGGTCTCTATCAGTTTAAGCGCCTGAGCTTCAGCATTTCATCTGCCGCTGAGGTCTTTCAGAATACCATCGGGGGCGCTGGCTTGCCTCAAATGTGTTTTGAATATGAGTAATGACATTTTAGTGTTTGCGGAATCGGAGACAGAACACTTGAAAAGGCTGGAGTGCACACAGAAGAGGCTGGATAATTTGGGTCTTACTCTCCACCGTGAGAAAAGCACATTTTTGAAAGACAGGATTGGGTTTTTTGGTTTCATTTTTCACACCAGTGGTGTATCACCCGATCCGGATAAGATCAAAGACATTCGAGAGGCCGCAGCACCCCAGTCCCCCACCGAGGTGAGGAGCTTTCTGGGGATGGTCAATTACTGCGGGCGCTTCATCAAAGGTTTGGCCTCTTTGTCGGAGCCCCTCAGGGCGTTGACCAGGAATGACGCCGTATGGATGTGGGAAAGGAAGGAGCAGGAGGCTTTTCAGCTCCTCAAGAATGCCTTGTCTGACGGAGACACCATGGCATACTTTAACCCGTCGGTGGAATCCGAGATTGTTGTTGATGCCAGTCCCGTGGGTGTTGGAGCAGTGCTGCTGCAGCCAGACAAAAGAGGGGACATGCAACCAATCGCTTATGCGAGCAAAGCGCTTTCGGACACGGAGAAGCGTTACTCGCAGATCGAAAGAGACGCTTTGGCCATCCTGTGGGGCTGTTGCCATTTTTGTCTCTACATTCTGGGAAAGCCTGTTGTGGTGGTGCCAGACCACAAGCCGTTGTTGCCCATCCTGGCGGGCATTTCATCCAAGCCGCCGCCCAGAATTGAGCGTTGGATGTTGGCACTGATGGAGTACGGGGTTAGACTCGTGTACAGGCCAGGGACCAATAACCCGGCGGACTACCTGTCGCGTCACCCCAGCACTGGGAGCGTGGAGAAGAACGACGAGGTGGCTGACTGTCAAGGGCTACTCTGTCACGTGGTGGAAGGTGCGTTACCGGTGGCGCTATCGAGACTTGCCATAGCGACGGAGTCATCCAAGGATGAGGTGTTCCACATCATCAAGGCTGCTGTGAGAAGTGGAGACTGGAGAGAGGTACTAAGAAACAACTCCAGGTGGCAGGCAAACGCCCAAAAAGACCTTCAGGCACTTTGGAAGGTCAGAGATGAGCTGTCCATTTCGGATGACGGATTTCTGCTGAGGGGGAGACAAATCGTGATCCCACAGGCACTAAGGAATCGCATCCTGGTGTTAGCACACATTGGCCATCAAGGGGTCGTGAAGACCAAGGCGAGGCTCTGGCCCAAGGTGTGGTTCCCGGATCTTGAAGGGATGGTTGAGCGCTTTGTGAAAAGGTTTTTGCCATGTCAAGCAGTAGCTCCAGGGGACAAGGCCCCACCGATCAGCTCCATGGAACGGAGCGAAAAGCCCTGGTGAACGGTCCACATGGATTTTGGGTCGACAGGTCGGGGCATGTATTTCTTAGTGGCCGTAGACCAATGGTCAAGGTATCCTGAGGTGGAGGTAGTGGAATCCACTGCAACGGAGTACACCACCAGGGCCTTGGATAAAATGTTTGCGACCCATGGGTTCCCAGAAATAATATGCTCGGACAATGGGCCCCCTTTTACCGGCAGTCTGTTCGCCCAACACCTCAAGGACAGAGGCATCCATCACCGCAGAGTATCGCCTCTGTGGCTTTGTGCCAATGGAGAAGCCGAGAGGCTAATGCGTACTTTGAACAAAGTTCTAAGGATATCCGCTCATGGGGGGGATGACCTTCCGAAGAAGCTGGTGGAATTCCTAAGAGAGTACCGGACCACCCCTCACCAGTCAACCGGGGTGACTCACGCGGAAACACTGTTTGGATGCTGCCCCCATGGCATGATACCGGAAATGGATGGCCGAGGGCCAGGTGTCATTGACAACGAGAAAGTAAGAGAGGAGCGCCAGGCACGCAATCAGAGGGAAAGTGAAAGGAGAGGTCTACAAGACAAAGAAGTGCGTGTCGGTGATTCAGTGCTAGTCCGGAACCGTCACCCAGAGGGCAAACTGTCTTTGCTGTATGAGCCTCACCCGTGGAAGGTCACGCACGTGAAAGGGACCATGGTGACGGTGGCCTGTGAACGTGGCACGGTCACCCGCAACAGGTCTTTCTTCAAGAAGGTGGACACTTCGTCGGAAACCTTTGACCCCGGAGAGAGCCCTGACTCCGACGCGATCCAAGATGGTCCAGCTGAAGATGGCCCGAGGGCTGCAGTCCCATGTGGAGACAGTCCCAGCAAAACCATGCCAAGTGCCTCGAGGTATCCAGTGCGGAGAGACCGCAGACCACCTGCTCGCCTCAAGGATTACGTCCTGGACTCGGGAGACTGAGCCGAGGTCTTGGGAGATTTCCAATCAGCGAGATAAAATGTTTATGTGTTTGAAGTTTGCACTGTTGCTGTAATATGATGTTGTATTGTGTTTTTCGTGTTTTTCGTTAAAGAAAAAAAGGGATGTGACGTGACAGTCACGATTGACGCATGCGCGAGCCTCATTCTGGCTACGCGCATGCGCGTTGGAATAAATCACGCCCGTGTGGGCAGTTGCTGCCGGGACGCGGAACGGAACACATCGCGTCCCGTGTTTCTTGTGTGCATGACTGCGTGCAAGTGTGAGTGCGGTACGACCCGAGGCACGGGTGTACACATAACACCTACTAGGTGGCTGGCGTGTTGACACCAACGCAATCAACCTCTATGGCTATTTGTACTTTACAAAGTTTAAGCGTAAATGTGCAAAGCTGGGATTCACAAAAAGACTTTGTGGACTCACTACAATGGGCTTAATCACATACATGCCAACCTTCCCGATTTAGGCGGGAGACTCCTGATTTTTCAGAGAAAAATATAGCTATTTTTGACATTCTCCCGCATAAAATTATTGTAGCCCCAATGCATTCCTATGGGAAAATGTAGGTCTCCTGATTTCCCTGTGGAAATCTCACTTCCAGGTGACTCTGAATGTTGAATGTTGGCATGTATGTAATCAGTCAAGGTGTGTGTTTGCCGCTAGAGGTGCGAGAGCGAAGTTTAGACTTGTTTATATAAAGTGCTTCTTCCATTTCTACTCTCCTGTCTGCGTTCGTGACAGTTTCTGATCAGGAATTCGGAATGCTCCCACTCTTGTCCGTAATTAATAGCTCTGGTTTGCTAGAAAAATTGCCTTATAAACCTACGAACAAATTAAGTGTACAGTACAGGTGTGAGCCACTGTAGCTGGCAATCATGACATGGGGAAAGCACCTTATTTTGGTAATAGACCTCCACTTAACCACCCATGCTACTATGAACGGTGAGCGTGTCCTGTGGCAGGCATAGCACCGACAATACAGAACCCAGACTTTGCCAATTCAGAGTGCACTACCTCCACGTCCACTCTTCCTCGTCACAGTACTTACCTCATCAGCTCCCTCAGGTGCGGCAAGACTCCTGGATTCCCTGCGGGGTTTGGGACCTGGTCGAGTCAGGCTTGCTTGCCTGGTTTCTGCTGGGCTTTGGCCAGCGCAGGGCATCGTGGCCCAGGTTCTTGGAAAATGGACCCATGTTAAGGTAAGGAGTTTGGGAGCATGTTTTCCCGTTGCATGACCATGCTGCATGGGCGGCTGTGCTCGGCTTGGTGGCTCCTTTTTCTTGTTTGATCCACGTGCTCTGGAGGTGGGTGGGCTCCGCCTCTGGTGCTGCGAGCAGTGTTGCCATAGGAATTAATTGATGTTATTCCTATTGGTTGTTGTTCTTTCTGGCCTCTATTTGAATGTGGGAGAGACACATGGTTTGTATGTCGAGCCTTGGTTCCGGGTGCAGGGGTCTTTGGTGGTGAAGCAGGCTTCCTTTGGTCACTGTCTTTGGGCATACTCAACATGGGAAAACATTCTGCAAAGAGCAGGCATCTTGCCCTGTCTTCTTCTTCTTCGCCTTCCTCTTCTCCTGAGTTATACAGAAAGAGAAAGAAGAAGGCTAAGCGTTTTTCCCTGACCAGAAAGAGAGTTGAAGAAGCTACTTAAGCATCATAGAGGGAGTTGCACACATACTCATGGACACAAGCGCAGGTGTTGGTCTTCCTCATCCTCGTCTTCTTCTGGCACTGAGTCATCGGCCTCTTCTTGTTCTTCTTCGGCTGATGCTTAAGGGAAGTATCTGGACAGAGAGGGAGTGGAGGAGGTGCTTGCTCAAGTTGGGGATTGCATGGGATTTTCAGAGCCCCTGGTACCAGTGGAGGGGGCCGACCCGTCTATTCACCAGTATAAGCATACACCTAGGAAGGGGTTGCCATTGGTTTCCGATATCCGGGATAAAATCCTCTAGGAATGGCATGACCCAGAGAAGATTGCAATGCCCCGCTTCATGTCCAAACTTTACCCATTGAAGGGCGAGACTTTGCTGTCTGATCCTTTTGAGGTCGACGGTATCCTCGCCAGCCTGGTGGGTCGCTCCTCTGTCGGCCGAGGAGGCAGCCATCTGGGATCCAGTGAACCGCCGAGTTAATTCCGGGCTTAAGAAGGTTCATGCAGGGGCGCATCTGGCCCTTCGAGCAAATATCTAGGGTTCCTACACAGCTGAAACGGTGTTGAATGGTTTCAGGAAGTTGAAAAAGGCTGTCAATGAAGGCTCTGATTGTGCCTCTTTGCTTACAGACACGCAGAGACAGGTTGAGCTTTTGGCCGATCTGGCTTTTGATGGGGTGCGTGGTTCAGCCATGGCCATGGGGGCTGGTGTATCTGCCCGGAGGCATTTGCACCTGAGGGACTGGAAGACTGATGAGTCTCAGAAGGCGGCTGCCCTGAAACTTCCTTTCAGTGGGTCCAGGTTTTTTGGTGATTGCCTTGAGGATAAGGTGCACAAAGTTTTTAGGGCAGATAAACATTCTGACAAACTTCGACGCAAGCCTCCTTCAATGGCCAAGAAGTCTTCTTCTGGTGCTGGTCCAGTGACCAGCAGGTCTTTTCCTGGCTCATCACATTCTTTTCGGAGAGCTAGGGGGGATTGGGGTCCTCCATGCTCTTCACATCCTGGGCCAGCACCTAAGTCCTGACGGTTTGGAATTGCCGGTGGGTGGGTGGCTCTGGCAGTTTTTTCCAGTATGGGAAAGGTGGTGTTCCGACTCATGGGTTCTGGACACAGTGCAATGGGGTTATCGAGTGCATTTCCTGTCTCCTCCTGTCCAGCATTGCATGGTTTGGACTGTGGTTCCCAGGTCTCGGCTCAAGAGGTTGGCCATGGACGCCGCTCTCTCCGAATTAGTGTTGAAGGTGGCCATCATGCCCGTTCCTCTCCCTGTTCAGGGTCAGGGGTTCTACTCGCGGGTGTTCTTGGTCCCCAAACCTTCGGGGAAGTACCGTCTAATTCTGGACCTCAAAGCCCTGAACTGCTTCGTCCAAAAGGAACACTTCAAAATGGAGACTTTACAGAACATTCTTCCGCTGTTATTAAAGGGGGATTGGATGACATCTCTGGATCTCCAGGACGCTTATTACCACGTGGCTCTCTGTCCCTGGCACATGAAGTTCTTCCGCTTTGCAGTGGGATCCCGACATTTTAAGTTCAGGGTGCTCCCGTTCGGACTGCGATCAGCCCCCAGGGGTTTCCGGACGCTCCTTGAATGCCCTGGCAGCTCAGATAGGTGCATCGGGGGAATCACATCTGGTGGCCCTGGTGGCTTTGCATATCAGGGGGTGGACAATGTTCGGGCGGATCTTCTCAGCCGCTAGTTTCCCTCCTCGGTGGAACTGGTCCTGTCGACCCAGGTTTTTGCAGAGATCTGTGTCAGGTTCGGGACCCCTGTTCTGGACCTGTTTGCGTCTCCAGTCTCAGCAAAAGTTCCCCTCTTCTGCTCTCGTTTTCAGGCAGAGGGTGCGTGGGGGGTGGGCGCCCTCTCTGTGCAGTGGCCTCAGGTTCTCCTTTATGCTTTTCCAACTATTCCTCTTCTGCCCCGGGTGGTTCAGCGCATCAGAGTGTCCAGGGTGACTGTATTGTTGTTGGCTCCGTTCTGGCCCCGGCGGAGTTGGTTCCCCTCTCTGTTGGAGCTTCGGTGCCAGGAGCCTTGGCTGGTTTCGAAGTGGCCTTATCCCCTTCTGGGGGAGCTGCGGTTGGGGGTCCGCCAGATACAATGGGCAGTGTGGATATTGTGCGGGCTAGGCTGATATCGCAGGGGTTTTCTGGTCCTGTGGTAGATTCCATAATGAATGCTCTTAGACCCTCCATTCTGAAGGCTTACGGCAGACATTGGAGCCATTTCTAGGACTGGTGTGGGCGGTCTGGGATACCTCCCCTGCGTTGTGGCCTCCCCGCTATCCTTCAATTCCTCCGGGATGGGTTTGACAAGGGCCTGGCGGTTTCCACGCTTCGCTCTCAGTGGGTCTCCATAAAATTCCTTTTGGGGGACTCTGATGGGCACTTGGATGGGGAGGTGTTGGTGGGGAAGTTGCTCAGGGGTTTTTCTTCTTCCCGTCCTTGTACTTATAAGGGGCTTCCTCCTTGGGATCTCCCTCTTGTCTTAAAGTTTCTTCAAGGGCTCCCTTTGAGCCCATTTCCGAGATTGATATGAAACATCTGACGCTGAAGACTGCCTTTCTGATTGCCATAACTTCTGCCCGTAGGCTTGGGGAGATTGGGGCTCTGTTATGTCACCCCCCCTTTCCCGAGGGTTCTGCCGGACTTGGTGGTGCTGAGGTGTGATCCGAAGTTTCTCCCTAAAGTTGTTTCTCGTTTTCACACCTCAGGATCTGGTTCTTCCTGCCTTTTTTCAAGATCCGCAAACGCCAGAGGAAGTGGTTTGGCATAACATTGATGTGCAGCAGGCGGTGTTGGAGTATTTGGCTAGAACTGCCCCTTTCCGCCACTCTGACAGTCTTCTGATTACTTTTGGCCCGGCTGGGGCTGGGCGTAAGGCATCTGTAGTGTCCATTAGCCTATGGATCCGTGTTGTGGTCTCCATGGCCTATGTGGCTTCTGGCCTGCCTGTTCCTGCGCACGTTCAGGGGCGGTCCACCAGAGGTTTGGCGGCCTCATGGGCTGATGCAAGGGGGGGGTTCTCTACAGGATATATGTAGAGCTGCCACTTGGGCTGATCAGAGCACCTTCATCAACCGCTATGGGTTGAGTTTCTCCCACTCAGGGGGTTGGTTCCTTCGGGGTTGGACTTTTGTCTGTGGGGATGTAAATTTGGAGTTATCAAAGGTGTGTGTTTCTGCACTGTTTTGACTCTGTCTCATTGGGACCTTTTCCCCGTTTGTTGCTTTGGTATACCTCATGAGGTAAGTACTGGAACGAGGAAGAGTGGACGTGGAGGTAATGCTCTGATTACTTACTGGTAATCTTCATTACTCCTAGTCCTACTCTTCCTCGTCACCGTACTGACGACCCTCCTAACCCTACCTGCGGGGAAGGTCCCATGCTACGTCTTGGTAATATGAAACTAAGTGCCGTGGGTGTGGGGGAGGAGTTATAGAAATAAAAAGAAATAAAAGAAGGTCCTGTGTCGGAGGCAGGGGCCTCATGAGGTAAGTACTGTGATGAGGAAGAGTAGGACTAGGAGTAATGAAGATTACTGGTAAGTCATCAGAGCAATCCAGTTTTCTGAGGACAAGCAGTTCCACCACTTCCCATTTCTTCAAAGAACTTGTGATCAGACTCATAAACCCTGCACACTCGAAGAAAAAAAAGTCACTTCCTCATTTTCAAGCAGCAGATTCTTTGAGAGCACGTGGACAGGCATTCTCACCAATGGGTGTGATGTCACCCTGTGTAAAAGGCGCCATTGCTTCTGCGGTGGGTGAAGCACAGAAACTGCTTTGTGGAAGTTATGTGAAATAATTATATAAAGAATAACAAAACAATGGACCCACGTGCAGGACCAAAGGCATCTGGGATTAAAGTCATGGTGTTAACCCATCAAATGGCTCTACTGAGGATGTGACCAAGAAGCCAAAGGTGCAATGGTTGTACACTCCCACATAAATCAGGTCCCTAATTCCCCATTTCTATTTTTTAATCTTCAATTAGTTTGGTATTATATATTTTATCATGTTAAATATTTGTGTTGCAAAATGTCACTGTACTCCTCAGAAACGACCACTTATTTCCCCTCTTATTGGGACAGATTTATTTGTACCCCAAACATAAACACTGGCATATAACTTCACGTGATATTGAATTTTAAAGTATCAGCGAATATTTCTGCTTCCAAAATTATAAATATTACAATCATGCTCCTATTGTCAGTATGAGGCCGCTGTTATTGGCTTTAGTGCCTTGTTCCCACAGTTCTCTGTTGTACTGTGGCTGAAGGTCAGGGCCTGTGTCATGATCGGAAGCCTGGCGTTAGAGGAGGGAGAAACAAGTATACCTCTTCACTGTACATCAAAGAAGATATGCTACAAGACAAAGGCATGAAGCAAGCCATGGCCATCATTCTGCTGGGCTCCATAGCAGCGTACAACACCATGGGTCACAAATGCTTACTATCTAACATGGGCAATAGGGCTCACACCCTGACATATTTTAACCTTAAACTTAATTTATTGTATTGCTTATGGCGCAAACCTTGCTCAAGAATAGCAAAGGATTGAGTTCCAGATGGTTGGGGCATAGCAGGAGAAGGATTGCTTGCACGTCTTCCCTTTACGGGCTAGCTTAGACTCCAATCGTTTGATAGTTCTGCTACACGAGGTGCCAGAGACCCCCAAGTGTGGCGTATAGCCTCCAAGTAATTTGGTGTTCCGCTCGAGGCTGCTTTGTAGGGGATATAAGCAGTTTTGAATTTACTCCTGTTGGGGAGGGGAGCCAGTGAAGCTTGCACAATGTTGGAGAGATGCAGTCGAATTTGACGGCACCTGCAATGAGACTGGCTGCTGCATGGTGGGCTTTCCTGAGGGAGTGCCAGGCGTGTGGCCTGAAGCCCAGGGAGGAAGCTGATTCCCCCATCTATGTGTGAGATTACGAGGGCTTGGACCACCATGTGGAAGTCATATACGGAGGCGAAAGATTTGATTTTGCAGAGTATGGGTATATTCAGCCAAGTGGTTTGCACCTTTTTGGCTATATGCTTGTAGAAGAAAGCAACAATGAAGCCCATGGATTTGACTAAACTTGGCAGCTGAGGGATAGATCCTTCCAGACACATGTCTAGCCATTGTTTTATGAGTAGTTGCTTGGTGGGGGTCCAATGAGGACAAATTCTATCTTGGTTGAATTCAGTTTGGAGTAGGCATTTGACATTTATGTTAGAATGCTAGCCAGGCATTCGTTCACACGAGCTGTCCTGGCGGCCACTGACCTTAGCGTACAACTGATTGTCATCAGCACACTGATGGATGGCTTTGATGGGGTCATTTAGGAGCGGTCCCAAGGGTTCCATGTTTTGATTGTAGACCCCACACATAACTGGAAGCTGGTTGGATCTGAAGGGGCTCATGTGTACGGACTAGTGTCTGCTGGATAGGTAGGACGCAAACCATTTTAGCACCTTTACAGAGAAGCCCATCTTGTTGGTGAGCAGCGAGAGGAGTGTTGGTCAAATGTGTTGAAGGCAGCCAAGAGGTCTAAGGGGACTAGGATGCACAAGTCTCCTGTGTCGATGATTCACAGCACATCATCCACCAGTTAGATGGTTGCAGCTTCAGTGCTGAATTTGAGGTAGATACTGGACTGGAAATTGCAGAGGAGGGCAAGCTGGACCATTTTGCCAAGTAGCTGGGTTGCAACTACTTTCTCGGTAAGCTTCCCAATGAATGGGAGGCTTATAATTGGTCTGTACTTGTCTAGGTCCTATGGGTCAAGCAAGGGGCCATGTGAGACCTGTCTTCCATGTGTCTGGAATTCCAACTTGGCTGAACGAGGCGTTTTCAATACCGAGAAGTGCTGCCAGGATATTATGCATTCTTCTGCAAATAGAACAAACATACTGGCCCTTGGCACCCAAGGGATTAAACTCCAAAATATTTCTTTTAAAAAAAGGCACTCTCCAGACTGAGCTGTCATTGTGATGCTTGTGACTGAACTTGGACTCATTGCACTTACCAGCATTGTATTGCATACCTTGTTATTGAAAGTGAACGGGAAATCGATTGCCTGCTTGCACAACCAGGGATGTCATATGGGGTTGCCAGGGGTCACAGCTGTGACCCCTGAGGTCTCCCTTGCTGCCCCTGTGGTCTACCTTGCTTCCCCTAAAAAAAAGAAAAAAATTATATATTTTTTAATGTAACCACCTGGGCTGTGGCCAGCGCCATGTGGCTCTTTGTTTCTGGAGTGGCTGGTTTTCTTGTTCATGCCTCTTAAAAAAACAGGGGGTTCCACAAGTGTAACACTTTGAGCAGTGGCACTAAATAAGAAAGTAAAGGAATAAAACATAATTTGTCTTTCTGGAATTCTATACAATAATTGCCAGACTCATTAAAGGTTTATTTCAGGCACACTTCAGGGGGTGAGTCACTGATTTAGTCTGTTCTTAAATACCTCAACTCAGCCTTTCATCCTTCTGAGGTCGATAAATGTGTACCAACACAGGCTGGGTGTATGTGTTCTATATAAAGCGCTTAAGCATAAGTGCTTTATAATAACACATTATCATTTGGCCTTGGATGTCTGCTTGCATTCACAGTAATTTGGTAATATAGCCCTATACACACTGATATTAATGATACATATGGTGATCCAATCTTGTAACAATTTCTTAACCATATTTTTCGTAGTGTACTTAAGAGCAATGCTATGAGATGCCACTTCCTGTTTTGTCAAGGGGTGAAAGGTCGTGTTTCATCACTTCCCGTGATGTCACTTCAGGGTGGGGTTAAATGACACCACTTCCTGTGATGTCATCAGAGGTCAAGGGTCGTGTGATGTCACATATACTACCCCAGGGATTTTGGTGGAATTACAATAACGAAAGAAAAAAGGAATTATGCTATTTTATTTTCCTGAGACTTCAGTAGATCTCCACCATAGACATTCTAAAAAGGCCTTCATCTGTGAAGACATACTAGAACAAAATACAAAGGGAATTTGGCAAACTGTAAGCATTTTATGTCAAACCTGTTCTTGTGTATCAGTCATGCTTTTTTAACAGTCTCCAGAGCGAAGTGAGCATGGTGCATATCTGCCAAGAGCTTTAGAGAGTAGATTTTGTTTTCGGATAATTTGAAGTGTTGCCGCCCTAACACATTTTTGACATATTTCGACATTACTGCCTTCCAAACGTGTAAAAACACTGTTCCTGGTTTCTGTCCCTAGTGCTGGCGCTGGTACCGACACCGGCGCGCCCTGTGTTGGGCTGCGCTCCTGCAGGCTGGGTCCGTGATCAAGAGCCAGGCCTGTCCTGAATGACGCACCACGTTGGTAGGGAACTGGAAGTAAAATATGTGTGCAGCCTGTACGGTACTGCAGTCCTCCTGCGTCTGTTTTAGGTTTTCTGCTATTCATTTATGATCAGAGAAAAGACACCAGAAAGGGTTTACATGAAAGTGGGGTGAAAGACCTAACGCATGGGGACGAATCTTTATCATTATAAATGTATCCAAATCCAAGTCATTATAGAGAAAGTATTTCAAATCAACAAATCATTTGGGACTTAGTTATAGGTCTACAGCAGACCCACATTCTTACAATCTCTCAGAACCGTAAATGGTGAACCACAAACAGTACTCAGCAACGCCCTTATTTGGACTTTGAATGCAATGTAAACATAGATGTTATTTCAAAAAACAATAGACACCAAAGAGGAAATTAATTGTAACGAGTCATTTCTCTGTGCATCATCCATTTGATCATTTGTTTACCACCTCTACACCATTAAAGGAGACCAGTGTGAGGAATTGCCATCTGGCAAGGGTGGAGAAGCTCTGGCCTTTTTTGATTTGTATTAATCAATACAATGATGCAGGTAATTCCCTCTCTGGAAGGGAAATCTGCTGATCAGAGCTCCATGTCAGAAGCATAGTGTGTGCTTGTGCCCTGCTGCATCAGTATCCTGATTTCCAGTCCTGCTTTACCAGTGGCACAGAGCAGGTTCAGAAGTCGAAGGGTGCCCTCTTGACAGCTGCAATGAATGACAAGCATGGTGGCCGGCATCTGTTATAGTTATTCCAGCCACATTAAATTAAAAATTACACATGTGTCAGCCCTGTTGGCCCAGTTCAGCTGTGGAAGGGTCATATGTATTTGTTCCGGACACTGGCAGAGCAGTAGCGGTGGGGGATTGCCCCTCTTTGTTCCTATGTAAGAGCATTTAACACCCTTTCCCCAGGGACAGCCAGTCCGCAGGAAGCTGGCCTGGGAACTGGAATTAAAGTGCACACCCATTCACAAAGGGATAGGCCTCACACCAGGGTGCTGCATTTCCAAAGGCCTTTAATTAAATTGAGAATGGGAAAGGTGGGATTAGTGTAGCCAGAGAGACATCTGTACAGGTGGGGGAAAATTCTGCCATCTTGTTTATCTCTGCCTTCCTCTCTCTTTCCTGTCCCCTCCACTTTCTGTTGCACAAAGCACTTTGGGTGTGATGACAAAAGGGCAAAGCCCACTCATTCCAAGAGCAGGGATTGCACCTCTAAAGCAGGCTAGCTATAGTCCAATCACCTGTGGATGTTTACCTTTAAAAAAATAAATGGTCTCACACCACTTCTTTAAATCATCTCTGGAATTCAGCCCTGGAAGATTTTGATGGACCCTGCTGTGAGAGCGGTCCTTTCTAAAGTGCTCCAGTTGTGAGGGGAAGGCAGGTTTTCCAAGGCAGAGGCGAGCTCTGTCCCCTAACCATTCCCAGGGACCATTGGGGGTGAACTATGCTGCTGGATCTTTGCCAACCACCCTGCCAACCACCTCACCATGTTGCAGGATCCCTGAAGGTGTTTGTGTGATACTGGAAATGCATCGGAGGGACAGGGCCTCCGTATCCTTGTCCTTTACTGCTTTTTATCGTGTGTTCTGTCGTGTTTTCTGCACAGGAGTTCATGTGGGACTCCTGGCGGTGCACCTCTCTCTTTTGGCTTGGTGAACAGACCCATGAGATACCCTTATGCAACCCATGGGTAGGGGTGCAACCCTGTGCCCCTAGTGTATGTTTTTGGGCACCTGTGTGTGACCCACAGAGCAGGGTACGGGATGGTGGCAGCTCTGTGCTGAATTGACTGGTGTCCTGAGCGTCCTCCATTTTGGGATGCCCCGGCCCTGTCATTGGAATCAGTAGATTCCTGATGGAGACAAAATGGCCCCCATGGCCTCTTGCCTTCCATCGCCTGTTACCTTGATCTTCTCGAAGTCCCGGGAAGCCCTGACTCTGTCTCTTCCCCCTGACTGGCTGTTGGATGGAAGTTCCATATATGGTAGTGTGGGGAAGTGCCAACCAGACTGGCTGGAGCCTTCTCAACGACCGTATGTTGTGGGAGCGCCTATGGGTGGGACCTGGGTGAATGGAGTGTGTGAAGAATACGCATTCTATTTTGTGGGTGTCTAGTATCTGGTGGTTGACACAATGACTGAGACAGCCCTGCCCAAAACCGGTATGAATGCAGTTTGGAGTGTTGAATGGCTCTGTACTTGTACCAATACACATAACTTGTTGGGAGTGTCTGGAAAGAAGTGAATGGCCTAAATGCACCGTGTGCCTGATTGGCTGCCTGCCTGCATGAATGCCCGTAGTCGTGATTGGATGCTTGAGTGTGACCCAGCGGAATGAATGGGAGATCAACAGTATATCTGGCGACCTCTCACTGCTAGGAATCGAGTTCAGAAGCTGAAGTCCACTATGACGAGTAACTGGAGTAACTGAAGCTTGATCTTGAAGCCCTGCTGGACGAGAAGAATTGCTGTTGCTCTCCTTCACAATCTGAAAGCTGGTGTGCCTCCAAGGGCTGACCCAGAGAGGACCTGGTAAGGCGCCCTCTTCCCGAGCTACGAGGGACCATCGTGCACAGCTGATCTTTGTCCAAGCTCCCTTGTATGCAGACCTTCGACAGGCTGCCAACCCGATACGGGGACTGCTGCGGAACTCCAAGGAGAAGCGCCCGGACTGTTGTCCACCAGTGTCGACGACCGCTGTCGCCGAATGGAGCCTAAGAACTTCATTGATCCAAGGACGCTCTCGTCCGCATCCTCGCCGCTGTATTCTGCTGGAAAAGGCCTGGCCGTCGACACACCGAGGAGAATACGCCGGTGGGTTTCGCGCCACCCAAAAGACCACAGAGACGCCGACGACTCGACACCCTTGCTGGGCCACAGTTCTTCAAACTCTTTGCGGTCCAGAACTCTCAACACTGAGGTGCCCCGCATGCCTCTTCCTTGCAGGACGTTTATGCTTCCCCGTCAACGAGCACCACTAAGAACGACGAGGCCACTTCACCGTCGTAGCACAACCTGCTCTCCGTCGGACCCGTGACTCCCACCTGAAAGGGATTCCCCGACGAGGAACGCTACAACACCAAGGTCCTTTCGGGTTGCAGAACTATTGGGAAGTGTAGTGTGAACAATATATGGACTGGGCTTGTATCTTTCTTCTACAGATTGCCCAGGTGGGGGGATCTCGACACAGAACTGTGTCTAGGTATCGGGGCCAGTATTCTGCCAATTGTTCAACCATTTGGCTTTCCTTTCTCTCTCTACTGCTGGTTTCCTCTTTATTTTGATCTGTGTGTCATTCTAACCGTATGCACTTTAAGGAGATCTAATAACATTAGTGGTACCACTTTAGAACTGTATATATTTACCATTGCTGATTTTCGGAGTACAAAGTGAGTTATCGTGATATTGTATATACCTTTGAATATTAATTATATAAAGACTGTGTTGTAACCGATAGTGTGTGGACATTCCTTTGTGGGAACTTGGGGACTACACTGTACTTAAGAAACAGCCCGCATCACCTCCTGAGAAGCCAGGCCTTGATTGCTCGACCATAGCTAACGAATAGAGCATCTTGGCTGGGGTCCTCTGTGCCTCTCCTCTACCATATAGAGAGCAGAAGTACAGACACCCCCCACCGGCAGTCTTTACAGTTTGCCAGCCTCCTCTGTTTGAGAGCCCAGGAAAAGCACTAGCCTTGGCCATTGAGACCCTGGTGTGGGACTCACAGCCCCTGAAATCTCAAACAGCCAAGATCCCTGTGTTTTGGATGCCGACCCACTGCAAGATGTGATTTGAGTATGTTTGATGTTGTGCAAACCTCCAGGATCCTTCCAAGCTGCCTTCAGGGTTCATCGCTCTCAAAACCTTGTTTGCTTTTTAACTCCATGTGTGGCCACACTGCTCAATCCGAAGCACATTGTTGCCTCGAAGCAACAAAGTACTGCTGCCCTGCATTGCCTGAGTCACCATTTGAAGCCGATTGACCCCACCCTTGTGTCAGCCGAACCGTGACCTCTGATCCTCCACTTCGAATCGACTCACATGTGCATTCTGGCACCAGCTCACCGCCGTTGAACATTCGACCGCCGACCGAAACGTATGACCACCCGATCCTCACAGCTCGAGTAGATGCTTCGAAACAGCAACTGCTACATCGCTTGGTTCGACATCTGTCGAACTGCCAAGACATTTGAAAAGTTATTACTGACTGATATCTGTAGCCCACTGGTCGATCTTTGGACCCATGAAACTGGTTAGGTCTTTTTAATCCCTTTTGCAGCTTTAAGAAACATCCTTTTTGAACACTGCAGTCTTTTAATTGCCTTTGACCCCACCTGCCCCTGTCTCATTACCCATAGTGTTGGATCTATTCTATATTTATTTAATTTAATTTATCTATTATTCATTTGTAATGTGTCTATACACAAGTGTTTTGAGGTGCGGCAAGGCAGGAGGGGGGACTTGAAGGGGGGAAGTAGCAATCCTAATAGTCCTTACAACATTTAGATTGTGCAAGTGCAGTAACGAGAAATGCTTGGGGAAGAGAGGTGGAGAAGTGCAGGCACTGGGTGGAAGGATCCATGCAAAGGAAAGTGCCAAGGAGGCCAGGTGGGGAGGGCTAGGGGAGGAAGGGAGGAAGGGGTGTCCACGATTAAGTGCAATTAAGGGGCTGGGAGGCTCCAAGTGGTGCGGTGCAAGCCCACCAGCTAAGTGTGGGCAGGGGGGCCAGTGAAGGCAAGAGCAAGATGAGGGGTGGGGATGGGATGAATAAGTGAAGAGGTAAACTGAGCAGGGGATGGCCTGGTGCCATGTGAGAGTCTGCAGGAACCAGGCTATCAGTCACAGGTAGTTGGGACATTAGCAAGGTAGAGGGAGGGGGAAGGAACAAGAGAAAAGGATGGTCGTGCAGAGCTTCTGGAACTTAAGGAGTTCAGTTCAAGTCTGGGAGAGGCGGGGAGGCCATTCCAGAGGGAGGCACCTGCAGAGGAGAGAGATCTACCCCCCACTCTCTGCTTAGAAAAACATCTGATTTGCAGAGTTGGAGCTAGCTGATGACCGAAGTGCTCTAGTGGGGAGGTATTTAGAGAGATACAGTTGGATATAGCTTGGTCCCAGGCCACAGAAAGCCTTGTGATGCACAGGGTCTTGAATGTGATCCTTGCAGCCACCGGGAGTCAGTGGAGAGATTTAAGGGCTGGATAGATGCAGTCCCTGGGCTTGAGGTCAAAGATTAGTCTTGCAGCCATGTTCAAGATTAGTTGAAGGGGGCGAAGGGAAGAGTTAAGCAGATTGAGGAAGCGGCTGTTTCAGTAGTCCACCATGGAGAGAACCAGAGCTCTGGAGACATTAAGTTTCTGGGAGAAGGGGACAAGGCCTCTGAGGAGGTAAAGCTGGAAGTGGACCTTCTTGGTCAGGTCCATAATGTGAGGAGAGAAGGAGAGAGAGGATTCTAAGATGACGCCAAGATTTTTTGCTTCACACAAGGGTGGTCGGGGAGGGCCCGAGCAGGGTGGACAGAGTGTGGGTGGAAAAGAGGGAGGAGGAGTCACAATGAGAAGGATCTCTGTCTTACTAGTATTAAGACAGAGATCGTTAATTGTGCACCATCCCTGAATAGCAGATAAGCAGTCAGGAATGAGAGAAGAAGAGGATGTAGCAGAGGGAAACTTGAAGGAAATCTGCATGCCATCAGCATAGCACTGAAAAGTAGGAGAGAAGGAGGAGATTAGATGGGCTGGTAAAAAAATATATTTAAAAGCCAGGGTGAGAGGTTAGAGCCCTGAGGGACACCAGAACTTGTGAGTGAGGTGGTGGAAAGGAAAGGGCCAAGTTGGACTTGGGGGGGTTGGGCAGAGAGAAAGGAAGGCAACTAATCTAGAGCTGGGTCTGTGATTACAAGGGTGTCACAGAGCCGTTTTATGAGTGTGGAATGGTTGACCGTGTCAAAGGCAGAGGAGAGTCAAGAAGGATGAGGACAGAAAGAGCGCAGGAGTCGGAACTTTGTGAACAAGTATTCAAGGCTGATCAGGAGAGTAGTTTCCGTGCATCTGGCAGCTCTAAAGCCAGACTGGTGGTCGTGGAGGCAACCAACTGATTTGTTGTGGTGCACAAGCTGGGAGAAGGCCGGTTTCTCCAAGAATTTGCCCAGGAAGGGGGTAGTGGAGATAGGGCAGTAGTTTGCCGGATAGGAAGGATCAAGGGAAGGTTTTTCAAGAGTGTGCGCAAGGGAGTGCTTGAGAAGAGAGTACACGGCACAAGTGGCAAAGGAGGGATTACAGAAATCGGCCAAGGCTGGGAAAAGGGAGACAATGTTGTCCTTGATGGTTCTGGAGGAGCAAGGGAATACCTGTTCCCTTTCTCCTCATAGAGCGGACTTGTATAGAAACCTCATCAGGTGTTATGAGAGAACAAGCAGGAAAAAGAAAGGGAAGGGAGAGGGGGCTAAGGGAGGCCTGGAACAAGTAGAAGGATGTGGAGTAGGGGTGGGCAGGAGAGGATGTCCTGAGTTTTGGAGATGAAGTGAGAGGCCAGAGAAGTGCAGAGTGCCAGGGAGGGCATAGGAGAGTTTGAGTTAAGCCGTATTGTTAGCGGTAGCAGAGATGCAGGCTTGCATATAGGCACTCTTTTTAGAGCAGATGGCAAGTCTGTATTGCCTTTGGAGCATGTGACAGGCCAGTTTGTCAGAGGATATGCTAGAAACCTGCTACTTCCGCTTGGCAACTCCGCATTTGCTTTTGAGAGCAGCCAGATCAGAGTTGTACCAAGAATTGCCCTTGGAAGCAGGCTTCATGAAGATCCTAATGGCAGGGGCAAGGGTATCCAGAGTATTAGAGATGGAGAGCTGAAGGTTAGAGAGGGCTATGTCAGAGTGAGAGTCAGTGGAAGGAGTAGGGGGGAAGTGAAGGTGGCACCAAAGGCGCAGCTGACTCTCGTTTCCTCGGACGAATGTATGAAAAGGAGGCTGTGGCAACTGCATATTCTGTGTTCCTTCTACAGCGTTGTTTTTTACAGTATTTTCTAGTTAGTTATTATTGTACATGGTGTGTTTGATTAAAGTATATATTTTTTTATAGAACCTTGATTGGACATTGCTCTATTTTGCTCTCTTACACTTCACTGTTTGGGTTGCTACTTAATCACATGCACACCCCTTGAGAGTATAACCTTCCCGTGTACCACAAAAGACAAAGGTGCTATATCTTTTAACTGTGACTGTTTTACCTTTATAATTGTGTTGACTCTTTGTAGAAGTGGATGGCTGAGTGGGCGCTTTAGTCCATAGTAATCCTTGCATTCGTGCAAGGCAGAAGTCAATTGGTCACCACCTGCCATATGCAAATCAGTCTAGCTCCAGCCTCCAGCGGGAGGAGACGATTCCAAACAGCATGGCCACATCCCCCCTGCACAGGAATACTAGCAAACCCAAACATGTTGGCCTTGAAATTGGAGTTCTAATAATCACTTTTCTGGAATTAGAAATAACACCAGTCTAATAATGAGGTATTTATTTCATGAAGTATCCAGAGTGTGTGGCAGCTTGGTCTTTCACAGTAAATACCTCATGATTACAAATTTGAGTTTTGCATTATATTTCTACCTCCTTTCAAACATTGGGGGCAAAACATGCACCCATCATCACCCATCAGTAAGTTAGTGCATCCCTTCAACCTATAGAACACATTTGTGCATATCTCCAGGTTGATAGTTATTTTGCATGAGGTGTGGTTTGTTTTTCTCTCGCTATGCTCATTACGTTGATTCATCCTTATGTTCCCTGTTTCTATGGACCGTCAAATCATGTTCACTTCTGCCTGGTTTTCTTTTGTTCTTTTTTCTCAGTGTTGTATGTGTATTCATTGCTTTGTCATCTTGTAATTATTTAGTAACATCTCATTGATTTTGTATAGCACTTGTGCGTGCGGCATGATTGAAGTAACATACAACAAACAAATAATAGGGTGGAGACCGAAAGTGTGGTATCAGGTATCCTCATTGTTCACCCCCGTTCAGTGGTCGAAGTGTACGAAATAGAATAGTGGAACTGTATTCCCTGCTGGCCTGCCCCCGCTCTCCAGAAACCCCATTGCCGCGCCCCTCCCACACCCAATACAAACCCCACACCTGGGTCCCGCCTTTCCACAATTCTACCCCCAACACTGTGTAAACTGGCACAAAGATACATCGAAAGAAAATTTTAAATAACCCCATTAACTTTATTTGTTGCCCCACAGCACGCAGCTTTACGCACCCTCCCCTTTTTAATCAGCTACCATTCGCACCTCTGAAGGGGCATGGTAAAGATTAATCAGCTACCGGAAGTCTTCCATGGAGTAGTGAGTAAAGTGAGAGTGGCCACTTGACACTTGTTAATGATCATGGCAGGGCCTGATTCAGGCTGAAGCTGTGCACTGGAAGATGATCCTCTGGGTGCTGCTGAAAGTGGCTGCCTATGAGTGGATGTTAATGTTATAAATCTGCATCAGGATCATTGTGTCTACTAGGCCTAGGTTGCCCTTTCTTATCAGCAGTATTCCCAGGCCCACATTTCGTTTGGGCCACAAAATAGGCCAGAGGTATTTAAACATGCAGGGACAAACTCTCCAGGAGTGTGAGCCTCCAGCTCGTTTTGAATGAGAGGGGCACGGAGTGGGAAATATGCTCCCTTTGATTCCAGGCTCCATGGAGTAAAATCCTCTGCCGTCTCTGCCCGTATCATATTTTGATGCAGAAGGAGAGGATGGGATGCTTATGGATTCTACCTGCCTTTTTGCATGTGAAAAGTGCAGGACTAGTTAATGGGCATCCTGTCTATAGAAAGCCACGAGTACTGGTTGTTGGGGGCCTGCTCCGGGTCACCGGGCAGGCCCCATACTCATGTCGGGAGCACTCAACGGGGTTCTGTTGTGCGGCGCTCACACCGCTGATGACGCAGTGGGGATCACCCCACGGGCTCCAGGTCACTGGAGACTCAATGGTGGCTGGGGGCACCCAGCGCACGACGGTCCCGGCACTGGGGGCACCGAGGCCGGGGTCGCCACGACCTGCCATGATCACATGGCCATCCTTCAGTGGAGGTCGACGTGGCCGGCCTCGTGGTGGGCCCGGTCCCTGGGCCTACACCACGCGGTGTTGCGCCAGGCAGGCGCACGGAAAGAACCACACCGGAGCCAGAGTATGGTGTGACTGACGAGCCGGAAACAGCTTGTGGCTTTTATGTTGGACCCATGACAACATCCTGGGAGCTACCATGCTCCCAGGGAGGTTACTATGCAACACCACTCCATCTTTTAATAACAACAAAACAAACTTACAGCACTACACACTACTGCTCCTATAACCACTCTACTAATACACCCTTTATTAACCTGGGTGAGTGGTTTTACTATTACACAACACTGATGAGAGCTACTGGCACCACATGACGCATTCTACATGTGCGGGTGTGCACAACATCACATTGACCACCAACTGGGCGATTTTCAGCAAGTCCATGTCTGCCGGCTCCCGGTCTTCATGGAGATGTCTCTGGTGCTCAGCTGGTGCACCCCAGGGAGTCGCCGGAGATGAGTTTGTCTCCCCACCAAGGTTAATTACGGACTATCACATCAGTCACAGAGGCTGGCAAAGCCGCACCTGGGGAGGCCCAAGGGCCACATCGGCCAGGTCCACAGTCTGGGGCGCACCTATAGTGGGGGCACTGTCAACACTGCGGCTGGAGTCCACACTTATTGCTGCAGTCACTCGATGTGGCCCCGCTCGCTGGTCTTTGAGGGCGCACAAGCACTCCGGTGGGGAGCCGCTACCCCATTGCTGGGCGATGGACGCAGCCCTCTCTGGATGGAGAGTGCAGACCTTGGCCTATCTATGCTGTTCCCGGGCCATGTGCAGTTCTATGGCGCTTCACTTCCCTTCCTTGCAGTGCAGGCCGGGGCAACTCCATTCTCCTTCCTGCAGGCCACCGCCCATTGTTACTCTTCTCCTCTGTGACGACGGAGCACCATAGCAGATCTCCCTCGGTGCTTGATCTTGGCTTCGCTCCCTCATGATGGCAGAAGGAGGATGTGCTGTAGGCACTGACGTTCTCATTGATAGAGCTATGGGCTGTCTACCTGCTGTGTGGCTGGGCACTCATAGTCTGCCCCTCTTTGTTGGCTGTCCGGGGGCTGCCTCCCCACTGTTGTGCAGCATGTTACATTTTCACCCCCTTTTTCCTCTACAAACGCTCTGGTGTGGAGCGATTTTCCTCATTTTTTTGTTTTCTCAAAAGAGTTTTGTTTTTATTGTTCACTTTTCACTGCCGCGGGTCCGAGTTATTTAGACCACACCGCTTTCCTTTGTTAGGAGGGCTGCCACGGGATTCCGTGGTTTCACCGTTTTATTTTCCTTTTTCACACTGCAGCGAGCGTCGCTGCTCTGCAATCGGGGTGGGGGAGGGGGGTAGGGGCCACCGCAGATCCCCACGTTCAGTGGGGCAGCAGCTGCTCACCCAGCATTTTTTTGTTTTCCATGCGGCGGTCACCGCTCTTTTTCGCGGCCCGCGGGTGGGGGAGGCGCAGCTCACCTTGTTGCAGCAGCCGCTCCAGCTCTGCTTGGGGGGTGCACCTTCCCTCCTCCTCGTGGGCCCCGACACTGCACCGGTCCCTCCCCCCCACGGGGGGAAGGGCAGCGCCTCTTCATCGCGGCGCAGCCCGCCCACATCTTTTCCTCTTTTTCTTTTTTTTCACCTCGGCAGGCCCTTGGTACTTGGGGGCTGCCGCAGACTTCCTTCCAGATCGCGGGCCCCGATGGGGATGGGCCCGCCTTCTGTTGGGGAGCAGGCTCACCTTGTTGCAGCCAGGGTGCCGCCGTGCATCTCGTGCGGCTGACGCCGCCCTTTCCATTGTAGCGACCAAGGCCGCAGGGGTTTCTCCCTCACAGATGGGAGAGGAGGCAGCGGCTCACGCGGCCATGCACCGCCGATCCCCTGGGCAGCCGCCCCATCCCTGTCTCCTTCGCGGGCCCAGTTGGATGTGGGCCCGCATCCTTCTGTTTCATTGCGGCTATGTTGCCGCACCTTGTCTCTGCGGCCGACGTCGCGGGGTACTCTCGCTCCCCATGGGGGCGGGGGAAGACAGTTTCCTCCTTCCTGGTGGTGGTGGTAGTGGGGGCAGACTTACGCCGCACACCTCAGTGCACGGCAGGCTGCCTCCCTGGTGGGGGATGGGCGCAGCAGCCCACGCGGCCTCGCCTTGCACGCAGGGCTCCAGCCCTCGTCGCCATTGTTGGGGGCCTGCTCCGGTTCACCAGGCAGGCCCCATACTCATGTCGAGAGCACCCGACAAGGTTCCATTGTGCGGCGCTCACGCCGCTGATGACGCAGTGGGGATCACCCCACAGGCTCCAGGTCACTGGAGACTCACTGGTGGCTGGGGGCACCCAGTGCACGACGGCCCCGGCTCTGGGTGCACCTATGCCGGGGTCGCCACGACCTGCCATGATCACATGGCCATCTGTCAGTGGAGGTCGACGTTGCCCTGCAGGGGCGCCGGCCTCGTGGTGGGCCCGGTCCCTGCACCATGCGGTATTGCGCCAGGCAGGCGCACAGAAAGAACCACACCGTAGACAGAGTATGGTGTGACTGATAAGCCGGAAGCGGCTTGTGGCTTTTATGTTGGTCACGTGGCTAGTGCCACATGACCCATGACAACATCCTGGGAGCTACCATGCTCCCAGGGGGGTTACTATGCAACACTGGTCATCGATGTGTGTGCATGTGTGCATGAATACTGACATGGGAACCCATGGACGGTCTGGATTCCCATGCCACTATACACTGTAGGAAAAATGTACAAAATCCATCTGAAAGGTTCGCTCTTTTCAACGGATTGTCCCATGGTAGGAAAATAGTCATATTTAATAAGATTTGCGAGAAATGTTTCAGCATGACAGATTTATTTTTAGCATATTTTTCGATGGTTTCAATCACCTTAATTTAAGAAATAATTCTATGTACTCCTTTTATTTTATTGTGTTTACACAATTTAAAAATATAAAATACAGTGTTACACAATAAACAAATTATAAAATTAGCCACATTTCAAAATTAGCCATATTTTAAAATGAAATACTTCATTTTCGAATAGGATATTGCATAATTGCATTTCTAAAATGTTATAAATATATTAAGTATAGATAAACATTTAATTCATATATATTTCCTTAAAAATGACTAAAATATTAAACTACAGCCACAATAATGGCCTCTGTTATTCTATTCGACAAATTACCTGAAGGAACTGCTGTTGTGAAGTGTACAAACTTCTCAAAGTAAAATATTCTCTTTTGCATAACTGCCGTTCATTTCATAATCAGATGGAGCAATGTTTCTAATTCTGCCATTTTACAGAGACTACATGTGCACTCAATCTTGGTCCTGTTACTTGTAAGGTATGCAGGCAATTAAACGGAATCGAATGTACCAGGTGTGGATTTTCTCTGAAGGAAACAGGGTCACATAATTTCTCAGAAATCTACAATTAGTATACTGAGCTCCCTTTACTTTTTTTTACTTTAAGCATTTATTAAGTGCAAAACCTTGGACCCATAGGCATTAGGGCGCTGACAAACACATAAGCATTGGCATAAAGAGAAAGCCACTGAAAAATGAGAAGCCAGAGGTGAAAAAAGAAAAAGATTAAGCAAATAGCCACGTTTTCAACTTTCTTTTGCAGGATTCTATGTTAGGCTGACCTTTACGGTCTGAAGGAAGATTATTCCAGGCTTTGGGCGCTGCGAGGTAAAAAGCTGCCATTTCAGCCTTTCTAGTTCTAGATCAGGGAAACATTAGGAGTTTCTGATTACTCGATCTAAGAAATCTGTTTTGAACTTTTTCCACTATAAGATGTTGCAAGTAACTGGGCATAATGCCCTGTGTGCATTTGAAGGGGATCACTAGAAGGCGGTAGTGCACACGGGCCGCCACCGGGAGCCAAAGCAGTCCTCTTCTAGTATTCGACACGTGGTCACGGCGAGAATACCAAAGCTTTATGCAAGGATAGTCTATGTAAGTCCATTTCATTGGATATACTATCCCAAGTCCGCATCCCCTTTATAATTCTACATAATGTGGCATCACTAGGGAAATTAGCTTCCATCAAATAATCACATTTGGCTTTCAATTCTACTAGTAGCTCTATAGTTTTCTTCAACATCAGGTTCCTCAGTTCACCATATAGAACCTTTGGTACCCTCCCTTATTTTCCAATAGTGTCATGCGCATTAGGCCGTGCTCGATGTGGTCGTTATGGAGAATGACGCCACGACCTGCGTGATACAAGATCAAAACTGAGGTATTGTCTAAGATCATCCTCAAGCAAGTCCTTGCAAAAGAAGCCTCAGGTGGGCCTTCTTCTTGAACCTGACAAATAGAGACCAAGGGCCTCATTACACGTTGTGCGGTAAGGGATTAATGTTACCACTAAGGGAATACCGGTATCGTTAAACACCCATGCCAATTACGACCCGGATTTCCGCTATTAGCGGCACCGCTAAGCACTGTGCCACTAATACAGGCTAGTTCGCGGGTGCGCGACCCTTCATCCCGTAAATAGCAGCATGGCGCTAATAGCACACCATCACAAGCCATGCGGACATGCTAATAGCGGCATGGTAAAGCCCCAAAAACCCCTTACTGGCATGGCGCTAATACCGGCATCACGAACCACCCGTTAAGAGAACTGAGCAGTGTTCCCACCTGCCACAGGTGGACACAATCAGCACAGGCGGAGGCAATGGAGACTGTGGCAGCACAAAAGGAGCACACCACACCCCTTCACACACCCCTTCCCACACCAAGATGGTTCCAATACTAGCAGCATTACATGGGCTGGAGGACATGATTGCAGTGCAGCAGCAACAACAGGCAGCACAGAGGAGACAGGGGAGGAGGGCAAGACAGGCGCAGCAAGCACCACCAGGGCACCTAGTAATACCACAGAAGCAGCCACCAATCCCCAGGATCCGAGGCAGTCCATTTAACCTAACCCCTGAGCAGATACACACCCTGTACCGTCTGGACCGGGATACCATCACCAGCATCGTGGACATGATACATGACGACATTGTGAGCCTCATAGACATCAGAACTGCCATCCCCCCTCTACTGAAGGTGGTGACTGTGCTCCACTTCCTGGCCACAGGCACCTACCAGCATACAGTGGGGCAGATGCATGGCATCTCACAACCAGTATTCTCACGCATGCTGAACCAGGTACTCGATGCCCTCCTGAAGCATGCACGTGAACACATATTCCTGCCACGGACTGCCCAGGAGATCGCAAACACCAAAGTTGGCTTCTATTCACTGGCAGGCATCCCAAGTTGCATCGGGGCCATTGACTGTACCCATGTGGAATTGGTGGTCCCACATCACAATGAAGTAGTCTACTGAAATAGAAAGCAATTCCACTCCATCAATGTCCAAATGGTATGTGATGCAAACAAGATAATCACACATTGTTGTGCCCGATTTCCTGGATCAACCCATGATTCTGTGGGCCTGCAGAACTCAACCATACCACGCTAGATGCAGCGACAAGCCGGACAACGTTCATGGCTACTTGGTGAGTAGCAGGGCAAGCACATGGCAGTGTGATTGGGGGGGGGGAGAGATACATACTCCAACTGGGTGTGATTGGGGGGGGAGATACATACTCCAACTGGGTGTTGACTGTCGTCCGTAGGACAAATGGACATACAAATGTACGCCAATGTCCATCAGGGAAGGCCACAATGTACTTGAGAAGAACCCACATACAATTTGATGCTGCACAACATTGAGAACAATCCAGGTTTCCAAATATTACACATCCATCCACATCCACATTGCACATCATGCCACACCACATAATACACAAATCAGCAACATGGCGTCAAGATAGTTATATAGAATTAGCGCAGCACAACATCAATACAGCAATGTGCCCTTGAATGCATGCAAAGGGATCACCCCTAGCCATAACATTGAACCACACACCTATAGCACCACTGATGCTTCACAGCATGGCAACATCGATGTTGGAATGGCAGTACACTAGCAGTGTGGTACCAAATTTGCCTGGGCCCAGGGACACCTAAGACCTGGCCTCACCCAGGACATGTCAATTACTGTCGAGGCATGAATTGGGCATGTCCACTTGCAGGGTCAAGCTCACCTTTGCACATTGCAGTCACACAGATCGTCTGCATGCATGCTGGTAATCGTGGATTTCAATCACAATGCAAAGAACAGTAACAGGTCCCCATTCTTCCCCCCCATACAGGTGATGCCGGCTATCCCCTGAAGAGGTGGCTCCTTACCCCTGTACGGAACCCACAGAACAGGCACGAAGAGGACTACAATTGTGCACATACCCGTACCCGCGTCGTGATTGAGCAGACATTTGGCCTTTTGAAGACACGGTTCAGGTGCATAAGCAGGTCGGGTGGGGCTCTCCTGTACGGCCATGAGAAGGTGGCCAAGATCACCATGGCATGTGTCATGCTGCACAATATGTG
Source organism: Ambystoma mexicanum (assembly GCF_040938575.1). Lineage (NCBI taxonomy): Eukaryota > Metazoa > Chordata > Amphibia > Caudata > Ambystomatidae > Ambystoma > Ambystoma mexicanum. The sequence continues at coordinate 839,604,411 of NC_090923.1, forward strand.
TCTCAGACGGAATGTGCCACTGCCCCCTGACGTTGAAAGGCAACCACCTGATGAGGATGATGATGGTGATGAGGATGGAGGTGACGGGGATGCTGGTCATGCAAGAGGCGATGCCCAGGAGGGACGCGATGTGTGACAGAATCTGATCAACCAAATATTCTGAGACATGTGGTTTAACTCTGTAGGATGGATATGGGTATTAGTGCACTGGTATCTGTGGTGAAGCGCACAATGGACCCTGTCACCAATAAAGTACAAATACACAATGTCGAAGTCCAAGCCTGTGTTTCAACTAGTCACCAGTGTATTAAGGTATAATGAGATGAAAAAGTGCATGTCCCCAACTATCCCACCGCCCTTTCGGCCCACCCCACCCCCCACAACACTCCCGAAACCCCCTTTCCCCCCTCCCCCCACAACACTCCCGAAGCACCCTTTCACCCCTCCCCCCACAACAACCCCATGTGTGGCTTGCACAATGTTGGTGTCCTGCTGCACACATGCCAGCTAGACCCTACTGTCCCTATTTCCCATTGCCACCACCACCATTAGGAGGTTGGGATGATGTGCGCCTCGTGGTGTGCATGGAGCGGCGGAGAGGGCTTGTCTTCCTTGAACTCGCAGATGATGAGGTGGCTGTCTGTCCCTGTGGTGGTGCTGGGAACTGGCGGTCCATCGCGTCCGCTATGTGCATGAGGGCCTGCCTCAGTTGGCCAATCTCCACCCACAGCCTGTTGGTACAGGCTTCCATCGCCTCCCTCGAGTGCCTAGCAGTCTCTGTGATCTCCCCCCTGAGACGGGCAGCCTCTTCCACATGCTGCCCAACCAGCACTGTAATGTCCTCCTGGCGCTGCCTGATGGTGGCCAGGTCATGGCCACTGTGGCCAGATCGTGGTGTGGCTGCTGCGCCTTCCTCTACGTCCCGGACATCAGGTGAGGCCACCGGTGGGCTCCAGCACCCTCCCGTGTTCTCCTCGCCAGACTGGCCATGGACACTGGATCCTGATGTTGGCCGTGGAGTTGCTTCTGGGCTTCCTGGGGGGAGGGGATGCATTTGCATGGTGAACTCTATAGAGTCCTCCACATCTGACAGTGGCGCTGTGGCTGCTGCCTCACCAGTGGAACTTGTGGCAGCGGAGAGTGGGCCCTCCGTGGGTGTAACCTGTGGTGGGGGGTTCACATCAGTGGGTGTGGCAATTGTTGCTGGCGTAGACTGCGGTATTGGTGCAGTGGCGCTCTTGCGATGTTTGACCCTTTGCAGGGGCTCACTCCTCCCTGTGCCCCTTGATGTGGTGGGGGTGTCCCCTGTCTCCTGTGCCCTGGGTTTTTTCTTGGCAGTGGCAGGTTCTTCGCTGTCTGTATTTGAGCCTGTGGGGGACAAAGAGGGGGATGGCATTGGTGATGGTTCAACATGCTTCATGCAGATTCAGTTCATCATGCTGTTCTGTTCATTGGGACTTCATTGTTGGGGATTCAGGTGATGGGGCTGTTGAGTGGGTCATCCATGCCTGGGTCTGTGTGGCACTTGTCAGTGGTGATGCGTGCATTTGTGTGTGTTGGGGTGTGACACTCACATGTGCAGGGTTGTGTGCATGTATGATTGTGGCCGCATCCATGAGGTGAATCTGGGCTCACATTTGGGGGGTGCCTCAACATTTACAGTGCATTGTTTCATGTGTACACTCACCTCCATCGAATGTAGTGGCCACACCATGCTCCATGCTCCCGACTCCCTCGATTGATTCGCCGCCAATCGTGCTGGCGCAGGTCTCCTCCCACTCCTTCAATTTAATTGGTGAATCAGCGCCACCTCCTGTGGCCATGGCCAGCTGGCGGTTCGCAGACAGTATGCTGCGGACCCGAAGGCGGAGATCGTCCGACCGCTTCCTGCACTCCCTGACGGTGCGGGTGGTGGTGCCCACCGCACTCACTTTCAGGGTGACCTCTGCCCAGATGGCCTTTTTCTGGATCAGGGTCTCCCGCCGCATGTCGTTGGCAAATACCACATCAGAGTTTGCTGCTATGGTCTCTGTCAGCATTATGAGTTCCTCGTTCGTAAACTTCTCTTTACGCTGGTGGTCGTGTTTTTTTTTATGGCCTTTGGCATGGTGAGGGGATCCTTGTGGCTTTGGGATGGCACAGTTGTCGAGACAGGTCCATGGGGCAGAGGATGGCAATGGATTGTGTTTTTAAAGATGGCCGCCGTGCTCTTTCCCGTTCCTGTGCGATGACGCTATTTCCGGTTCCGCTATTTAACGGTGACCGCTAATAGCGCTGACCGCTATTTGCATAGTGCAGGAGGTCGGAAGTGCTATCAGCGCTTTTGTCGGTGCCGCTAAGGGTTTTTTGGGGTCTTTAACGGCATGGCGGTAGGGTCATTACCAGCATGGTGCTATGCTTGTGTCCGCGTACTCGTAATGGTACGCAATTAGCAGCCTTTTGCCAAGGCGGACACGTTAATAGCGCCATTCCAGTAAATGCCATTTTTTACCGCGTACCGTGTAATGAGGCCCCAAGTCTTCGACACTTATAGTAAGCCCACCAGGATTGTAAGCGTAACTCCAATCTAATAAGGCTAACTGGTACAGAGGCGGGAAGCCCCGGAGCCTCTCTCTAAATTGTTCCTTCCTGACAAACGAACTACTTCCTGCTTTTATGTTTGTTTATTTATTTATATAGCGCTCCAAACCTGAAGGTATCTGGGCGCGTTACAAGATGCTTAGAATACATGTTACAGGTCAGTAAAGGATGAAACTGTTACATGATAAGAAATTTACAGCACACATTTGACATTAATATACAGAGGAATATACATCACAAATTAATATATATCACAAATTAATGGCTATACAAATAATATATAATATTTAGTAGGGATAGTAATGACATCCTGATGAAAGTTATGGATCTCAGACAACTTTTTGATTTCTTTCTAAAACTGGAGTAGGGTCTGCTCGTAGGGTAGGGGTAAGAGTTCAACAGCTGAGCGGCCTTGACAGGGAAGCTACTTCCTCCTAGTTTCTTAAGCTTAAATCTAGGGACTTTCAAACAGTATGAGTGCAGAGTCCTGGTAGGGCGTGTCAAAGTATTTTTAGCAACTTTATCCATGGTGTATTTAGAGACTGCGTTAGTTAGGCATTTATAAGTAAGAGTTACAGCTTTAAACTGTATCCTACCCTTAATTGGAAGCCACTTACTGCTACGTCTGGCCTCCGAAATATGTTGTCTTCTTGGAATCCTTAATGCTGTTCTTAAAGCATTATTCTGTAGTATTTGGAGTTTATTAATGTTGTGTTTATTTGAGCACAGATAGTGTGCTACAATAGTCTAGTTTCTAGGGTGTGATCACTGAGATGGGGTTTGTTTACTTTAAAATCCACAGTCTCACTCTTTCCCAGCCCTCAAATGAAGATGTAATCGAGGGTTTTAGAGGACACAGGCCCGAACCAGGTGGCAAGGGAGAAGCACTTCTTTTTTATTTTATTACCCCTCCCCAATATAATATCATTGTCCATCTCACTGAACGGTTCTGGCAGCCAGGGGCAGGAAGCATTTATACCCCGCCCTAATCCCCACAGGGTAGTGTGGTAAAGATGTTGGCCATTTAAACAATTCTTCCTCAAGGCCAGGATAGTTTCATAATATCTTCAACCATAGGGTTAAGGTACACATTGATCAACAATAATTCAGCAGCAGAAACCCCTTTCCCCAACTTTACTCTAACAATAAAAAATAAAAACAATTTAGCAGCTGTCAAACTTACCACAGACATCTCTGGCACATTCACAATGGCTATCAAGAGGCCTCCACAAGGGCAACCAACTCTGCCCCTATTAGCATTATATTCCTCTGTCACATAACCATATATATCCAGGGCCTCCACCAGCCACGTTTCCTGGAACATTTTTACACCATATTTCTTTGAATAAATGTCATTGGCTTCATTGAGGAAGCTGCATGGTTAAATTAAGTGTTAGATGCCCGGACGTTGCTGCGTAGAGTGCCCCAACACAGATGGGAGCCACAACCAATCTTAACCCTTCTCCCAGCTACTATGAAATGACACACATCTTGTTCCCCCAATCTATTTTGCATTGCCAAAGTGACTCCTTCTCACTCAATCGATTTCTCCCTTTACTGCAGTCAACTCCTTTTCTGGGTTTGTATATTCCAAATCCTTTTTGCAGAAGGTCAGATTGTACCGATAGAGCTAGATCACAAATTAACTGTGAGTGAAAGTGCATCAGACATCTTCCCAAGTCATTATCATTGTACAAATGTACAAACTTAATGTCAGAGGAATTAATTTCACTAAACCTAAGGGAAGACCTTAATAATACTAGTATCTGGGTCTTATTGAAGGGACTATCTGATCCCTCCCCAAAAATTGACTCGATATGCAGAGCCTTAGGCACTGCCTTACAGCTGCCATACCCCCTGGTACCGACTTAAGGTATTCTCTGGACTTCTTCTGCTTCCGGCCTTTACCATCATACCCCTGACCCATACCTATAATGGGAAAGCCAATGCCATTGGAAGGGATTGATGACAAGGATTGCGTAGACGCATCCGTCCTAGAGTCGCACATCCTATTATGCCCTGACTCTTCAGAGCTGTCACCGATTGTTTGCAGTGCTACTTCCTCTAATCTGCAAGGTATCACTGATTCCTCCCCCATATGTTCCACCCCGTCAGCCCTAACGGTATCAGCTTCAACGACTTCACTCTCACAGCTTACGATCTGTAGGCTCTCATTCAAGATCTAAACTTGCCGGTGGCAGGGCATAGGCTCTATATTGATGGATGTAGGGATTTCGCGTTACCGTTTTCTTCACCCTCACCATTCAACTCCTCATGCCCTTTCCTGACCTTAACAAATTGTCCAAGAACTTTCTTGACCCATTCCTGTGGGACACGAACTTCTTGTCAAATGCTTAGATTTTTGTTGTTGTTGGAGAGCCAGTCTTTAATCATGTGGTGGCTGCTGACAAGGCAGGCTGGAGCACTTACTTACTGAGTATCCTTCTCATCATCCTGATTGTTTGCACTTACGCCTTCCTTATGTTGTGCACTTGCACATCCAATCTCCGTTTTTTCAGCCAAAGTGTATTTGATAGAGTTCACCACTGAGCACAGCTCTATTATTCTCCCTGTATGAGCTCTCATTTCCAGCACTATGCTGTCATATAGGCACACCAGGACTTGAAGCACAAGATTCAGTGCTGTGAGAGAGCTGCCACTAGAACCCACTAGTTGAAAGGATTCATCTCCTTGAAACGGAAGTGAGGAGTGGGTGCCATCCCCTGTCAGCCCCAAATTACTTTCCAGCACACGCAGGGCAGATCCTTATCTAGGTACGTTTACCTAGAATTAACCTGCCATGATCCCCAGGTCATCTCGCCTCAATATAAGATGCAATGGCAGTCAATATTAAGTGGACAGTCAAGAAGGGCAGTCGGATGGGTCGTACTGAGCTCTAAGCGCAAGCACCAGCACCCCCAGCAAACAAGGAAGAGCTCTCACATCTCCAACAGCTCTCCAACTGCACTCGCACTCACGGCACTCCACTTCCATGGTGCTCTGCTTCTGTTAGCACATGTGTGCACAGATGTAAAGGGCAGGACCAGAAACACTGCTCCATCTGCACTCGCCCTCACGGCACTCCGCTTACACGGTGCTCTGCTTCTATAAGCAGATGTGTGAAAACATGTGAGGGGCTTGACCAGAAACACTGCTCCATCTGCACTCGCCCTCACGGCACTCCGCTTACACGGTGCTCTGCTTCTGTAAGCAGATGTGTGAAAACATGTGAGGGGCTTGACCAGAAACACTGTGCCAACTACACTCGCCCTCAGAACACTCCGCTTACACGGTGCTCTGCTTCTGTAAGCAGATGTGTGAACACATGTGAGGGGCTTGACCAGAAACACTGTGCCAACTACACTCGGCTTCACAGCACTCCGCTTCCACCAAATAATTCTACTTTCTGAGGGTATAAACAGGTGATAACGGCCCTTAGACCAAGGTCAGGAGAGTCAAGAGACGTTGTCACCTCACAATGGCCCGATAAAGGTGGCCTCATTGCTAGCAGAATATTGCACTAAATAAGGATAGAATGTTCTGTTTAAAACACGGAAAGACAGAGGTGAAACATTGGAATGTTGGGAATTCAGATTTATACCAGCCATTAGTACCCGGCGAGGGTCAACCAGAATGCAACATGCATTCCGATTGGCCCTCGCCGGGGCATTACCAGGCCGGGAAACCCTTGCACGCTGTACGTGCCTTTGGTTCCCGACAAGGGTCATGGCGGCCCCTTAGCCAATGAAGAGGCTCAAAGCGGGGCAATTCCCTGCTCCGAGCCTCCCCATGGCTGGACGTTGCCTTCGTCCCCCACCGGGGACTCAGGTAAGATTTTTTTTCCTCCACCCTCCTCCCCTGCAAACTATCCCCTTCCCCCCAATTTCACTTACCACCTTTTTTTCTTGGCCGCCATGGAGAGGGAAAACGGACTACGTTTTCCCTTTCCCGGCGGACATTTTTTAAAACTTTTTTTTATTTTTTTAACGTGTTTCGGAACAGAAAAAAAAGCAATTAGTACCCCGGTCTAACGGGCCGGGGCACTAATGGCTATAAACCCCTCGACGGCAGGCCACGACCGCCCGCAGTAATGCCCCCGGGGATTCGTTAAGGCCCTCGCTATGCTCGGCCCTGTAACTAATGCCCCGGGGCATTACCTGGGGCGGTATTGGCCCGCAGTCGAGGGGATAATTGCCACCCTCTGCAACTACACGGTCTGTAATGAAATTGTCCACATTCCAAAGCGTTAATTATACAATAACAAACGGCTCCACGGGCTGCACTATGTGGTAATGACAGTTCCTGGGCTATTATCACACGGTACAGACCATGGGACTGTATATTGTTGCAATTAGCACCCTGGGGACAATCATTTCACAAGTTAAAATAAAAGAACTACAACAACTTGCCACCTGATGACAAAAGAAAAGGGACCTTCTCTATTTGCCTGGTGGTCATGTTCTGTGGTGAGGAGGGGTGAGGGGCTCTGGGTATGTGAATTTGGAGCTATGGAGGAGTCGTGGGAGTTAGGTGGGGGGTGGATTGGTTGCACGGTTACAGTGTCAGTGGGAGAAAAGAGGATAGACGACGCAGGTGTGAAGAGAGGAGGGAGGTCGAGCGCAGAGTGGCGTCTTAGAAGATGCCAGACAGGTGCAAGAAGTGTCCAACCCGTTCATACTGCGCGCTTTGACCATTAGTTTCCGCCTGTGTCCAAATCTGGCTGGTTGCCTCCCTCACACACCCAGGGTGCTAATTAACTGCATGTGATACTCCTTTAAGTGTATATTTTATATTTGACTAATTTCCATGCTTGCACTTTTTCCGGTTAGAGTGATATTCATTTAGCTCTGTTTTCCGGTTATTTTAGTGTCGGTGTAAGTTATTCTCATTATTATGTGGGGAGGATGCTCATTTGGATACATGTTACATTCCTTCAGTTGTGTGCTATTTTCTTTTTGGTATGTGCTGTGTATTTCATGAGGTATCATACTTATAAGGCTCTACTTTTGTCATAAACTGCTTCCCAGTGGGTAAGCAACCTAGACATTAGCAACTGGGTCTATTTTCATCCGTAGAACACAATGAAGGCTCCTATACCGCAACCATAACGGTTTAATAGCTATGTTCGCTTATTTTGATTAAACATATTGCTACTAAAATTATAGTTGTGCGTCGCTACATTTTTGTAATTAATGCCACGATATCCTAGGGTTTCTGCCTAAGCTGCCTGCATTGTTCATGGGAATTGTAAAGAATAACCTTTGGTGGTGTGACTTGACACTGTTGCATTGCACTGCTGAAATCAACCAACGGGCTTCGACTCACTACAGCAGGCTGTAGCTGTGGAAGAGCTGAGTGAGTGGGTGAGTGAGCGACTGAATGAGTAACTGAGTTAATGTAAGAGTGAAAGCATGTATATAGCTCACTGCATGCAGTGATGTGCTTGTACTTACTGAGATCACATCCTATTTACACAAAATCAACTCTTTAACAAACAAGCATTGGCCAAGCCAACCGTTTTGGTTTTTTTGTAGGCATTGGATAGGCAATTGCCAAACACTGTCATGATGGTAGCACCTGGCCATAAAATGGCAACATCTGGGCATTTCTAGGAGGATGTGTTTCGGAGGGGTTGGGTTGGTAGTGGGTGGGAATGGCCATAAGGATTACCATGGCCATGGGCAGTCAACGGATGGATAAATAACCAAAGAACACCTAAAAGTTGTGTCTTTCCTCAGATCCTTCATTGCTCCTAGCTGTACTATAATGCAATCATTTCAGTTTATGGTGGCGCTTAGCGCTACCTAAAAGTTCAAACAAAAAGGTTTGTATTAATAGCAGCCAAAAATGCAAAGCAGTGTCATTTGTCAGATGAGTGAGCTTGTAAAAATACACCAACCCTCATCTACCACACCAGTCAGCCACCTTGGAGTTTCAGCTATGATACATGTTACAAAGGAAATTCATGTGTGTGTTGCCACACAGCACAGAGGGAGGAGATGAGCATCAAGCCTATTACATTACGCTTTATTTGGACACCTGGACAATTCCAACAGCATATTATGGGGGATCTCGAAATGTCAAGTGAGCTGGCGGCAGCAAGTAGAGAACACTGCAGCCCACCTCCAACACCAGCTAAATGCCAGCTAAATAAAGACAATAGCATCACCAGGGCTATTCAAGCTCTGCAGTGATTATAAGAGAGGACTTTAAGGCCCACTCGCTAGTTACCAGGGCCCTCCGCAGCCAGGGCACACAATTCCCCTGCAACAGATTAAACTCACACAACACTGGCTGGAGTCTGGGCTCAAAGACAGCCAATCGTCTGAGGATTTCTAGAATAGCGAGATTGGCTTTCTCTGTATTATCTGAAAAGAAGTGAAAACATGGCCCTTTGGCATGGCGATGCACCCTGAATCATGGTGATTTTAGGAGGAAGCTAAACATGCACTTATTCTCATTAGCCACTTTAGTGTTCAGTGTCAAGCACTTTTATGGCACTAGGAGGCGATTTAGCAGGTGATGGATGGGCTCATCAAAGCTGTTTAACCTTTCAAAACATGAACAAGTTTTTTTTTTATTTGGTTTGTTACAAACCTTTAAAAAAAGAACCAAGAAAGATATTTTACATACATAACATAAATAATAAAAGAGGAAACTGGACATTGAGTCATAACTGATGATTCCTTTACATCGCTGAATCAATGTTTTTCTTTCTGACACCCACCAACATCTGTTGATAAGCGCTATGCCATTACTTCCAAGAAGAATGTCAGGGCAAATGTCAATTTGTTATTTGATTTCTCAAAGCACCTTTGCCACCATTCTTCAGCGCCCAAAGATCTGTGATCTGCTATCAGTTTGCCCAAGGGGTTTGTTCTTTCCATTCTCAGGGCTGTGCAAAACAATATCAAATGTTTCAACGTTTCGTCCTGTATGTTACAGACCTACATTTCAAATCCATTTCTACGTTTTTAGACCAACTGCTTTGAACCTCTTTTGTTCTAAATTGATTCAGCTGAAATTTCATCAAGAAAGTTTGTCGGTATTTGTCTGGAAATGTATCTAAATATTTTGGAATCTTGTTCAGGGCTTTAGCCTCTTGTGGCACATCTTGCATGATTTTGTTTGTTCCTTAGATCGCTTGTATCGATCCAGTCCTGTTCCCATAGTTTTCTCTTGACTAAGTCAGGATTGTTCTCTAAGATATCTTTGTTGGTGCCAAGATTGTGTAAGATTCCGTCCCAGCGTTCTACCCACAAAGGGAGGATGTTGTCTTTGTGTCCACTGCTTGGGTCCTGAAAAATCTTAAATTGAGTAGCTCCATTCTTCATTATCATCTTACGGTATGTTGATAGCATGTTCCATAAGATTCTAGCATTTATTGATAGCAAGCCTAACTCATACCGGATACATGAGGTAGGCGTTCCCTTTGCTAACCACAATACTTTGGTCCAAAAGATGTTTTCCAGTGTGGTCGACACAGTCGTTGAGCAGCCCAAGGCACAATCGGCCCCATGAATCATGGCTGGAACTGCCTTTTGTTTATAGAAATGTAATATTGGCCTCAATGAAAATGTACCAAATTTCTTGTTAAGTACTGCTGCTTGTACAGCAAGCTGCTTACATTTGGCCTTTATATTTCCTACCCAAGGGGCATCGTTCGAGCTGGAACTGATCAACATTCCTAGATATCTAGAATGCATCACACTTTCGATGGGTTGTTTCTCTAAGTACCATTGAAATGTTTTCCCTTTCCGGTGTTTATTCTTTCTCAGTTCTTGGATTATTAGAATTTCCGACTTCTTAGGATTGATGCACAACCCATTTGCTGTGACATATTTTTCCAAGACAAGTAGTTTCTGCTGCAGCCCAGAAGGACGAGATCGTCTGTATAAAGTAGCCAACTCACATATGTTCCATAGATTTTAGGTGGAAAAGACGCCATGCTTTCAAAGATGTCCTCAATGTTGGATATAAATGTCAGATATAAATAAGCTGAATAGTATTGATGCTAGGGGGCAACATTGCTTAACTCCATGAACGTTTTTATAGGAGCAGATAAACATCCAGAACCATCAAGACGGATTTGAATTTCTGTGTTGGTGTGTAAATCTCTTATGGCCATTAGCAGACTCGGCGGACAATTCCAGCTCACTAATTTCGTCCAGAGAATGTCACGGTGCACGCTATCAAAAGCGTATGATAGATCTATAAATGTGAGATAGATTTGTGTGCTTTTTCTTATGGCTTCCATTTTCATTATGTTGATAAGTAGTTTCAAACCACAACCTACTCCTTTAACAAAACCTGATTGTCGAAGGTTGAAGTGTCGACTAGTTGTATGCAGGCAGACAATAGCTGTTGTAACTGTGTGGCATAGATCTTACCCAAAACATCCAGCAGTGCAATTGGATGATAGTCCATTGGGGGTTGATCTGTTGCCTTTCTTAAAAATGGACACCACTATTGCCTTCTTCCATGATGTAGGACTGGACCGTTCAGAAGCTATCTTAGTGAACAGAAGAGCCCAAAATTCTGCCCATGCCTCTGTTTTTTTAAAGATATAATTGGTCAAATGGTCTGGGCCAGGGTCCCTTGACGAATTAATCTTTTTGATGTTTAAAATATCCTCTTTTTCAAAGTGGATCATCCATTAATCCAGTGTTGGCAAAAATGGTTCTTTCATTTCTCCTTTCTTTACATAGAGCTGGCCAAAGTGTGTCACTCATTGATTTTCTGTGACCATTTTATTTTGTAATGCCTTTTGAGTACTACTTTATTCATTGATGATCTTCTAAAATTCAGATGAATTTTTATTTGCCAGGCATTTTATCATATGTTCAGCATCTTGTTGTTCAACAGCCCCTCTGCGTGCGATCAACCAACTTTTATATTTCTGTTTAATTATTTTCTTGTCAACCGTAATTTTGTTTGTGTTTTTACTTTGTCTGAGCTCTTCACGAATCTCATGTTTTCTTTTTGCAATCTGGATGTCGTGAGACTGCTTGGGTTTGAAGGCTCGATTGAGAAGGCCATAAGAGCATTCTTCAAACTGTTGTAATAGATAAGCATAGTCTACACTGTTTCCACTCAGAATACTACGCTATCCCTCGACTACTGTGTTGACATCGTTTTCCTTCAGTCAGAGTCTGCCCCGACTTGAGTCGACTACCACTGCATGCCTCGACTCTGAGTTTTTGCTTTTTGTGGAACTGCAATTGCCACCTTTACCAAGTTGTGATTGCTTTCCGACATGTGTAGTACCTGTAACAATTCTATACTTTGGACCAGATTGCCAGATGCAAAGATGTGATCAAGCACTGATTCTTGTAAATCTCTCTTCCAGGTTGCACAGGGAGGTATGTCTCCAGATGTGTTCCCATTGAGCATCACCACGTCCCTCATTTCCATCTCATCACACCATTGCTGTGCAGGCGTTTTTTGTGTGTAGACATCTGTTTACCATCTTTTATGCAGCTTACACTGAGATCGCCACACAAAAAGATGTTAGATCCAGGATCTTCTTTGACTTCATCAATAATTTCCATCACTTTGTCCATGAATGTTATCGTACCAGCGGCTTTATGCTGCCAATAGAGATTAATGATGTAAGTTCGACACCTTTCCTTTTTCACTTTCTTTTTAAGTTCTATCATCGTTACTAGAATGTACAAGGTGATATTTTTGGATTCACGAATTTCAAATCCATAGCTTTTTCGAACAAGAGTTAATAGCCCAGCGGACGGGCAACCTTTAGGTTTTTTAATTGCTGGGTTCATAGCAATTTCAAAATCATCATTAATTGGGAATTCATCAAGCCACATTTCTTGGAGACACAATACATCTAGGCACGTTGACCTGTCTGATTTACTGTTGAATAAATGGGTAAATCCTCTGGTGTTCCATGTGCCAAATCAAACTTTTTGCTTTTTCCTAATTCAGAACATTAGCTGTAATTGCGTCCTCCAAGAGTTTTTGCAAGCCAGTTGTAGTTGTCAGTTTTCTGGTTATCTTTTTTGGAGTCATGATTACTTGTGACACCATTGATAAGTTGTGGATTACACTCAACAGTGATTTTAATTCGCTCTCCCAGTTGTGCTTCCAGTAAAGGACTGTCAGGCTGGCAACAAGCGGAAGTATTTCCATTTTGACTTACCCAGTCATCCATAAGCACAGATTGATGCTTGGTGTCTTTCTTTCTCCTTGTATTTTTGCTGTTGATATTTTGTGTCTTTATTAGGTCTTTCTTCCCTGCCGACATTAAGGTTGACTCTTGTTTCAAATATGTCAAGATTTGATATCCAGATGGTTGGAAAACAGGCGCTGCGCCCAGCAGCAAATCACAAATTAACCTGGAATCAATATGTAAGCATATTCTGTCATGATGACACTCTTCAACAAATTCAACGGTCTTAATATCGGCGGATTCAATGGTCATTAATGATGGTACATGATGTAGTAAGCGCAATACATAGTTTCTATTCAAAATTAGTCCATCTTTTATGGGTATTATCCGCTCGAGTATTAGATGGTATTTCGAGTTTTTATTATGAGATCCGTCTGCTTCTTTATTTTCCAGCTGCTAACTCTTGTTCATTGAGACATGTTCTTTGTTGTGGTTGTAAGACTTTTATTCCATTTTTCTTGCAGGCTCCATACTCTGTTTCTTACCAACAGCATTTTGTGTTTTTGCCATAATTTTTATTTCCTGCATGAACGATAGTTGTCTGTCCATCCACCTTCGTGTTCCAAGCTCCTGCATCAGACTTCAGCGCTGCTGTTCTTTGTCTTTTTTCATCCATTGTAAGGAAACTGGTGTCCAAAGCCTCTGCAATATTGGGCTCAGGAGTCTCCTTCAGGAGTATAAGCTTGCACACATGATTAGTCCTTATTAGATGACCTTCTTTGGGACCCAAGGTGTCTTCATGGGCCCCCTCTTGATTTTCTTCATCATCGCTTAGCGTGCTAACTACTTTTTGATAACTACTTCTCGTCTTCAGGTCCTCTTCTTCCTCATATATTGTTAGGTTTATCAGTCCTCTGTCTTCCTCATCCCGATTGGTTACCTCATTGTTACACATGTTTTCATTTATGTTAACTGGAGGTGTAAGTTCCTTGGGTCGGCTTGATGTGTTGTGCGCTCAGTGTTAACTGTGACGTTCACCGTTTCTATGTTCCTTAAAAATGTTCGTGAATTGTAAGTTATGCTGTTTTTCTTATTTTTATTTTTTATTTTTTTGATGTTTAAATGATTGGTTGTGTTAAACTTCTTTCCATTTGGCTTTTTTGTAAAGATGGAAAAAATTCCTTCCTTATTCATGAATGAATTGGTATTGTTAATCTCCCTGACTTCAGGGTTTCCAATTAATCCAACCCCATTAGCCGAATTGGAAGATGTGGCAGAAGCCCCCTCGTCCAAGTTAAGTTGCTCGGTGACCACCCTCTGTGCCGAAGGTGCAATGATCTCAGGTTCCTCCATTATTTCGGTCTCTTTTTGACAACTTTCTCTATGGACCAGGGGTTGAGCATCAATGGTTCCTGCTTTTTTTTCTCCACCTACATTTTGAATTATTTCACGTTGTGTGTAGTTCGATATGCTCTGATTACGGGATCTGTGATCTTCATGCGTATTCAAGCTGTTCTGAGCATGTATGCTCTGTTATTGTTTTAATAATCCAATGGCTTCTCTGGCCACTTGTGTGAATAGTCTTTTGTCCTCATTATTATTTTCTCCAAGTTCTGTTAGGTTTTTTAGTGTGCATTCAATTCGCTTGTCATCTGCCATCAATTTCATTTTGTTCATATTCGATTCAACTTCAAAGTTTACTCGTTTAGAATTCATAAGAGAAATTAATGTAGTTAAATCTTTGATATTCTCATTCAGTTGTTCATACATTTTGAGATATGGCGCAACCGGAATGGTCAGTCAATATCACTATGGGTTGTAGGTCTCATACGACTAATTTAGCCATGTCCATTATGTCAGCCTTAGAGTCACATTTAGGCATCCTACTTTTATAGATGGATCGTCTGATTTTTGGAACAGGACATTCAATAAAGGAGGAATCCGATGTAGACTCATTGGAAGATGTTTCGCTTGAGCTTTGTTCTGTTCTGGCATTTATAACTTCATTTGAGGTCACTTTTTCTGCTTTTAAGGATTCGTTGATTTGTTTTTGACCATTGATTATGTTAAGCTCATCAGATAATCTCATAGACTGACTATCCTTTCTCTGAGAACAGTTTAACGTGGATGACAAACTAATATCAATTTGTCTGCATTTCGTTTGTGCACTCTTTCTTGGCCAACAACCCCCTGGTAGCCCCTGATGATACAGGGTTTCTCAATGCTCAACATCCGAATTTCAAGTTCCCATTTTATTTTGAATTTTTTCGAGTTTTATTATTCATATCATTGTTCATTTGTGTTATGTCACGTAGTAGCTTGTCAGCGACCGCTAGAGATTTTCGTCTTCCGTTTGGGACCGACAGGCTGCATTTGGCTTCACATCCAAAGTTGTTGTAACTTGGAAAGCATTGCGCACCATGGTCTGTGTTACGAAACACCTCATTCAGCTCACTCTACTCAAGAGCCTATTGGGAACCCAAAGCTGAGACAGACGCTTTTTTCCATACCGCGTTTACCTCAGTTTGAGGGCTAGCCTCATACATATGGGTTTTAGGACCATCAGCCTTGTCTGAAGGGGAAGCATTCATGGAGGCCTTATATTCGATCCTAATTCCTCTTTCACTGACACAGGAGTGATCCTCTGGGTCTTGTTCGTCGTAACCCAATGTCGGATTTTGATGGCAAAGTTCTGATGTCACTGGCCCCTCCTTGTTTGGACATTCGTAATTAGAACTCTGCATATTCAGTGATAGCGTGCTGGAAAGTTTCACGGGCACTGCAGCCAAAGGATCTCGCTCTATTATGACACGTGAGCCTTGTGTATTCTGTGTTCTTTGTAATGCTCTGCACGCCAAGACCCATAGAAGCGGAACCAGTGCAAACGAAGGACCGGGCGGAGTTAGTAAAATGCCAATCCCTCCTACCACACTTCTGTTAATTTACCAGACATTCCACTCACAATGGGCATCTTACTGTCAGGATTGTTTTTTGGTTTGCAATGGCTGTTTTGTTCCGCTTGACTGCAGTAACAGAGACGCTAGTGTGCACTGTTCGTTCTAATAAGCATGTCCCTTTCATTTTCACCTTCAATGTCATTTGAGCATTTAAATTCACACAGAGACAACACAGCATCACACGCTCTATCAAACAGCTCGCAGATTTGCTTACTTGAGGCAGGGAACATTCCATTCTCCGCTTGGGTGGGTCAGTCGCAACATCCCTTAGATCCACAGCTCCTCTTCTCACACGCAACCGTGTCAACGGCTGTGAGGGCTTTCGGATCGAATACAGCTCTCTCGTCGGCTGCTCGGCATCCATCAGCGGCAGGTGTTGTAAGGCAAAAGCTTATTCTAGCAGTTGTTTGTGCAGCCCAAACCGACCACGGCAACTCCACCAGAGCGTCCAAATACTCAAGACTCTGTACCGACTCTGTGCCGCTCCGCAGGGTCAAGGTGCTTTTCAGAGTCACGCTCCTCCTCTGATAATGAATGCAGTGGAAAGACTTCCACAAAGACAGTTCTGCTGCACAGAGAATCGCAGACCTCTGCCTCTCACAAGACTCTGCACCGACTCTGTGCCGCTCCTTCTGGGTCAAGGTCCTTTTCAGAGTCACGCTCCTCCTCTGAAAATGAATGCAGTGGAAAGACTTCCACAAAGACAGTTCTGCTGCACAGAGAATCGCACACATCCGCCTCTCACAAGACTCGGCATCGACTCTGCCATTTTGCTTCTCGCCTTTTCCATCTGTCACTGGCAACTGTCAGCCCATGAAGCAGTTTATCATCAATGTTTCCCATTTCTGTTCTACTTTCTTCAGGCTATTTATGGAGCCAGGTCCTAGATCCTAAAAGCAGTAGAGCATTGTATCTAGAGGGTGTAGGGGAAACGCAGTATAAACATTCACGAGGTTACAGTATATAGTATGGACAGAAGGGTTTGATAATGAAGCAGGGGGCGCATGGTCATTTATGTTGTGGTAGTGGCAGGTAGGGAGAGAAGAAGGTACAGGGTGTAGATGGTTATGGGGAGTTCCGAGCATATTGAGTGAGCTCGAATTTGCAGAGTGTTGGGTGGTGGTTGTCATTTGTTCTGAGGGAGAATTTGTTTAAGAGGCAGATTTGAATATCTTTCCTGAACTGGACAATGGACAATGCAAGTCCTATGTGCAGAGAAATGCTTTTTTTCTAGACCCTGGGCCCATAGATGAAGAAAGCTTCTTTCTATGTCTACTACATTTTGAAGATCTATATATTCTGGCTGACAATGTCATAGTTCCGCATATTGTAGTATTCTCTTGAGATTGCAAGCTTTGTTATTATTTTTAATGACGTTTTTCTCGGCATCAGAATCTGGTACCTCATACAGCAAATTTGAAGGAAGATTGATTAAGGCTTAATGGACATGTTGGTGCTCTGGTTGAGGCATGCTGTGGTTTGTGGTCTTGCTTTCATGAAAGTGATTGGGACAGAATGGAATCTATGAGGGTGAAAGAGCCAGAGGAGTTTGTTTGATTTTTAATATTAAATGGTGTAGCCAAATCTGAATATGAAAGTGAAATCTGCTAATCAAAACCTGCTTTCATAAAGCTCCATGCTGAAAAACAGTGCAAACATATAACTCTGCTGGACCTGTCTACTTACACCCCTGAGCGTGACATACATGTGCTTTCCTGCAAACAGCCAGATGCAATCCACAGTTCCAGCATCCACTGCATTTCACTGTGGGCAGCCCTGATGCAAAATTCCATCATTGTGTGCTCCCAGATTCTGCTGGCTGGCTAATATCTAATTATACACTAGGTCTAGTTTTGATGGTGGCCTCTGGGACTCTACAGCAATACCACACAAAAGCATTTGTTGTCACTTTATTTTCAGCCGGATTGCTAGGGAATCATTTAAATGACAGGGCTTTATATGTATCTGCATCTGCAACCGGGTTTCCCCCAAAACAACCATTTGGACCCAGGCCAGATAAGCCCACATTTGATGTCTCTGGGAAGGTGTATAATCTTTTCAGAGGACAGGGAATCTCCCCCGACAGGGAGATGGTAACCACTGCTTCAAAGCAGAGCCCTGCCTAGGAGATCCCACACCAAAATCATCATTACTAGAGACTTTTTGATGCAGATGGGAGAGCGGTTGGAGTTAGAGTAGCCAGGAGAGGAGTACAGTCCATAGAAGGGTCCCACATATTGGATTCTCTCAGGCCTCCTACAGTACATGTGCCCCCTCCCCACCTACTGTACACAAAGCACTCTGGGACTGAAATCACCAGTCAAAACATTCTGAACATAGTAGCCAGACTCGGGCCTCTTCTAGAGAAAATCTTTGGGGGTACAGTCTACCCCAAAGGCCTCTTCCATAGAAGTGAAGGTAAAGACTTCCAAGAAAAGGCAAGCCCTTTCTGTCAACAATTCCAGAAGAATATTCGGGTTAATCTGTCTCGACACGATCTGCTGCAAGTGGCAACCACTGGTACCGAGCAGCCTGCTCAATGCAGGAGACAGCCCTTGTAAGTGCTCTCTGACAACCTTCCTGGCTAGGTTGTGTGAAGCAAGGATCCACGTTGGCACTGAAGATGCTTGATGGTGTCCCCAGCAACCAAAAGTGAATGATAAGCTCTGAGCACTGTTTACCCACTTGGATTTGCTTTCAAGCTAGCTCTACAGCTTTGAGTCGCTTTTTGAGTCACTTTTCAAGTCGCTGCAAATACAGGGAGCCAGGAGAGGAGTACAATCCATAGAAGGGTCGCACCATCTACGAATCTCTCAGGCCCCCTTCACTTCGTGTGCCCTCTCCCCACCTCCTCCTCACAAAGCACTCTGGGACTGATATCACCAGTCAAAAAACTCTGAAAACAGTAGCCAGACTCGTGCCCCTTATAGAGAACTTTCTGGGGGGTACAGTGTGCCCCAGGCCTATTCCATAGAAGTGAATGTAAAGACTTGCAAGAAAGGCCAAGCTTTTTGAGTCACTTTTCAAGTCGCTGCAAATATCAGGAACTCCCTTTGACACTCACCACATTTTGATCCATCTTCAATCCATCTCAGTGCCAAGTCAACCTGCTGGAAGCCATCATCACGAATGTCAACCTGATCCAGTGGAAGCCATTAACTCACCTGTCTCAACTAAACTAACTCGATCTGCTGAAAAAATTCTCTTGGCCCATCTCAACTCTGACTCAGTCATCTGAAAGCAATGGACTCAACCTATTTTGATGTAGTGTCAAACTGAGGAAAATCACCTAGAAGCTGAGTCACAGGAACACACATAAAGGGTATTTTAAGTTGTCTGCTGCCTGGACTGCCTAAAAGGACGATAGTGAAATTTAGGATTCCCATGCTTTTATTATTAAAGGCCTACTTCATTAGGCTGACTTTGCTACTGACAATATTGCCGGTGCACCAATGCCTTCAAACCCAGGGTGACCCCTTTCATTAAATATTCTGTCTTCTCTTACAGGGGTGGGTTTGTTTATGATTAGTATGTTTGTATTTTTAGTTTATTGAAGACTCCTACTTTTATAGAACCTTGGTTGGACATGCTTTCATTTTGGTACAAAAGCACTATTGTTGTTTGGACTGCTTTTGGGCTATCTGAAATCCCTGTTGAAGAGCATGGCCTGATAAATGCCCATGCTACCTTAAAGAGACAAAGAAGGTATGCCCTTCATGTTGTACCTGTTTCACCTTTATTGCTGGTTTAGTAGGAGTGTGAGTCTGAGCAGGAGTTGCACACACTAATCTTCCATGCATTCCTCCAGAGCAGAAGACATTTCGTCACACTGGTTATCAATGGTTAGATTGAGCACAGAATGTGACTATTTCTTAGTCAGCTAAAATAAAAGTACTGTATAGTACTGGTGCCTCCCTCTGGAACAGCCTCCCTGCCTCTCTGAAACTTGAGCAGAACCATCTCTGGTTCCGGAAGCACCTCATGACCTTCCTCTTTGCTTCAGCCTTCTCTCTTCCTCTCCCCTGCTGATCTCCTGTCTGATCCATGGACTGATCACCTGGCCATCCTCTGAATTCGGGCCCAGGTTCCTGCCTGTCCAGCTGCAAACATGCACTACCTCTTGGCAACCCTTGCACTTTTGGTCTGTATCTGTAACCCTACAGTCGCCTCTCCTGCACTTATCAGACACTTGTCTGCATTTTGATTACCCGCACTTGCCACCCGTTGGCTGCACTACTTGCTGTTTCCTGTTGTTTGCTTTGCCTGCACTTGTCCATCCTCCCACTCTCCCCCAGCACTTCTCCCCTTCCCGTTCCCCTTCACTTGTGCGATCTGAATTTTACTAGGCCTAGTAAGATCGTTGTTTTTTGCCCTCCCTCTGTTCCCCCCCCCTTGCCTTGTTGTGCCTTGAAACACTTGTGTATAGGCGTGTTATAAATGCCATATCATATCATAGGCAAAGTTAGAAACTCTGACTGGTGATCTTTTGCAGAATGGAATTAAACATGGTTCTGTCGAGGATTTAAAATATAGTGGCCTTCACGATCTGCATTAGGAAAAGGGAGTCTTCCATGACAGTAAGGTTAGCAAGCCCGGATTGCTGAAAAGCCTCCAGGCTTTTGGAGAAGCAAGGGTAGTGGAGAAGATTCTGTGAGTGAGTAGTGATCTTGAGCACCCAATGGATTGGAGAGCTTGACATAGGATGGGGACAGTGATAGTGATCGCTGTTCCCGTCATTCTAATTAAAGAATGGGTTGTGTGATGTCTGAAACATCCCGAGTTTCAACTCTGTTCCAAGTTTCAGTTAGGTCTTGAGTCTCATCTAGGTCCCAGGGCATTCTCACAGGAGTCGAAGTGGCTTCTAGAAACCTCCTTCTGAAAGGAATGGGGATTGCACTAGCAGAGGAGAAACAAAAGGATCTAGCAGCTGTGGCAAACCAGAAGGAAGACTCGGGCAACAATGGGTCATAGTATATATGTGTTTATTCAAATAAAAGGAAAAATGCCTAACTGGCCCGATTACTCTGAAGGGAATTCCCTGCTTTGAAAAGAAAAACAAAGGGTGCTTGTCGTGGTCCCAAATAATGATTTCGGAGTCGGAATTCTTAAGTACTAACTAGCCCTACCATTTTTGAAAAAAGGATCTAAAAACAAAAGGAGACTTACACAACAGCCTCCTTATTGGTTTCTGCCTGGCGCTGGCGCTTGGAGGACTTAACGCAGTCTCAACGTTCTGTTAAGATACCCCTGTGCAGTATTCAGACCTCATGTATATTTCATCAATTAAAATATAGGTATCTTTTACACAGTTCTTGCTTTCCCGCTCACCGGAAAAAGGAGACAATTCCTCTTGCTTTATATCATTTGATGGTTACCACTGGTTGAATACCTCCAGGATCAGCTTTTACCAGTACTAAAAAGCTGTTGAGGATTACTTTTGCATGTATTCTCACTATCCCACCTCTTTTGGCACTGAAACTCCCCCAAAGTCCTGCGGCTCTGTGGAAGGATTGTGGCCTTTCAATTGAAACACCTTTGTACATTTGTTGGCTTCCTCAGTCTGGATACAAATCACAGGTCTTCCTTTGACTGCCTGGTCCACAGGATGTGTATCCATATAGTTATCTTACTTTCTGAAACTGAACACAGCTTCTTCTTCTTTTTCTTTTTCTTTTTCTTCTTCTTTTTCTCTTTCTTTTTCTTCTTTTTTTCTTTTTCTTTTTCTTCTTTTTCTTCTTTTTCTCTTCTTTTTCTTTTTCTTTTTTTCTTCTTTTCCTTTTTTTTCTTCTTTTTTTTCTTCTTCTTTTTTTTTCTTTTTCTTCTTGTGACTCCAGAAACCTGGAGCCAGCGATTTCCATCCATCTAGATGATATTCGCCAAAATAAGCACCAAAATCAGCCAACCATCTCTTCCCACTTCCCAGTCTCCCGCACAAACTGAAGCAGGACCCTACACTGTTTATCCTCTGCCCCTCATTTCCAACAGAACAGATCAGGTAACCCCCATACAATGACCCCAATGCCACTCATCCTGACTCTGAGCGATTCCCTCTGCACATGAAACCTCACACAGTCCAACATATAATGAGACACCGTCTCCGGGCAACCGCAAGCCTCACATGCCGCTGATGCAACTCTACCCATCATACACTTCCATCCAGCCAACCCTGCATGACCCACCCTATAGCGATTCAAAATAGTTTCCTCCCTTCGTGCCAACTCTACACCCCCCTCAAATGCCCAAACCCACACCTCCCTGTACACTGCAGAAAACTGCCACCCCTTCAAACTCACATCCCACCGATCCTGCCACATATCCTAATCTTGCCACACAAAATCACCTGTACCTCAGCCACATTCAATGGGACTTCCACATCCACCTCCCCCTTCAACGTGGCCCCATAGACAGCCTGATCCACTAACACATTACCCAAGAACCCACAATGACTGGGGACCCAAGCCAACTCCACCACGGTACCCCTGCAACGCACTCCTCTAATCGCTGTCTAATGAGCATTAACTATATTGCCCCTATCACAATTTGAACATAGCTTCCCCAGCCTTCACAGATAGTGTTCAGGTTGTTTTCACTATCTTTACATGGGGCTGTATGAGTGTTCCATGCTATCAGGCTTTCACACTCAGTGATTTCTCCCACCTTGATATACGTTATTTGCAACACTTTTATTCCAGATTACCTGGGTCTTTACCTGGGTCTTGTGCTCATCTCGGTTTCCCTGTGTTTTGTACCGAGGATGGTTTTGGCAGTCTCTGGCCCCACAGCTAATCGCCTTCACTGGCGTCATCGTGGAGGGAATGTTCACCTCCCTGTTCTTGCTTGTCCTGCTTGGACCGGCACTTGCTGTATGAAGCTCGGAGACCCGGGCTCCTTGCTTGTTTCTGGTTTCGGCATCAGTTGCTGGGCAGCCAGACCACCATTGAGCTTTAGTGGTCATGCCAACAGAAAAGACAGTTTGCCTCCTGTCTTGGCTCCTCCTTGCTCAGCGTACCTGCTGCGCAGCCTCCAGCTAGAGGGCTTATCTCCTGCTACACCACCACTAGTTAAAGCAGTTGTGCGTAGCTCTGCGCCCTCCAGGACGTGTTTCCAGGGGCTCGCCTCTGCATACCATGGACATTCCTCCCAGCGTAGGAGTCGTGTACAGCTTCCCCAGTCTCTCTCCATTCAGTCTCTGCATGTACGTCATCATGATTAGAAATGGTGTGTCCTTCTTCATTTACGGCAGCCCTAAGATAACAGTCAGCATTACCTGAAGCCAATGGGGTGGAAGGACGACTTCTGGAACTTGTATTAAAGAATTGAGAACACTCAGTCCTTTGCAGTCTCATGTATGCAGACATTTCAAGGAGGCCCTTATTGGACTGGCAGTCCTTGTCCTGGTGAGGGGAGTCACTCTAACAGTGAGGTCTCCCTTGCCCCGACCCCTATGGAGGGTCTTGCATAGTGGACCCACCTCTCTAGCCTCAAGAGGGTGGCCCCCCTCTGTGGATAAGGGACAAATTGCCCAGATTCATTACAGAGCCTTAACAGAACAGAAACAGAGTGATCTGGTGATGCAAGAATTTCCCATCTAAAGCTTGAAGTGGTTCAAGCAGTGGCACCCAGGGAAATGCTAGGCCCAATATCCCCAATGACTTAGTCCAAGCATTTGAGGTGGGGAAAGACATGTATTACTGGTTTGAAGCGCTGCAGTTAGCCTAAAATGCTGAGCTGATGATGAGTACTTTATTCAATAAAAATTCTCTTGATTTTTGGGCGTTAGCGAACAACTCAAATTATGCCCAAAATCATGCAGAGGCTAACATTATCCATGAAGCGGTTTGGTGTGAATACTTTGAGAATATGTACAGAGCCTCAGCAGGTAAACCTTTGTCTCAACTCTGAATACAGCCAAATCGAAAGCTCTAAAAAAAAACAGAAGCAAACTACTAGTAGACAAAGATCAAACCACAGAAAACACAACATCACAAAATAGGAAAATAAGACTAATCACCACTTACAGCTCCGACCACTACAAAATAAGAAAAATATTGACAGAGCACTGGAACATCTTCCAACTCGACCCCATCACAAAATATCTGGACAAAATGCCATCACTAACATTTAGGAAAGCAAAATCATTAAAATCCATTATTAGCCCAAGCTACATGAGGCCCATGGACCACAAAAAAGGAACAATCCAGTCAATTTGGAAAATGGCGGAAATCACAGGGAACCACAAATGTGGAGCATGCAAAATGTGGCTATACATAATGGATAAACTCAAGGAAATACACTTACCCAATGGAAAGTGTAGAAGAATTTCAGACTTTATCAATTGCAAAACACAATTTGTAGTGTAGGGAATTAGATGCATTTGCAACAGATGGTACGTTGGAAGCGCAATAAAAAATCTCAAAATAAGGATCATGGAACACATGAGAGCAATTAGAAACAGAGACCCAAAATATCCTCTGGCAACTCACTGTCAGCCACCTTCACTTGTAGGGGGATACAATACCCACTTCCCTCCTCAACCTCCTCACCTGTAGTGTCAGAATCTTCCTCTACTGGGCTGAAGGTTCGATGGGCTCTGTAATCCTTTTCTCTTTTTCTTTGCTGCTTGTGTCTCCCACAAGTGGAAGCCACAGTGAGGGCAGTCAAAAACGCCCTGGCCGTGACCCCCTGCCCGGAGGGACAGAAAGGGGAAAAAAAAGCCAAATATAGGCACAGAAAAAACACTGTTGACAAAGGCCCGGCAGGTCTCCTGATGGCAGCTGAGCTCGTATGTGCTGGCTCGTATGAAAAGTAGAGAAAATCAAGAATAGTACCCCAGCACACAGGAAGCGTCGGGAGTGGTAACTCCAAAACAAGTTCTGGAAGCAATGGGCTGCAAGCAACAGCTCGGAGAAGGATAGAGGAGGAGCAAGAAAGAGAGCATAGTGAAAAAAATGACTGGGAAAGACGAGAAAGGGAAAAAGAAAAGAGAAGAGCACGTATGTGCGGGAAAAAGGTAGGGAAAAGAATGCTCTGAGGAGCAGAACAACAGCGGTTTGCAAGACCGCGGCAGCAAGAGAAAGCACAGCTGACCGAGGAAGGATTGCAACGCACAGAACAGTGAAGGAGGCGTGGCTAAGTAACGCTACGTGCTCCCAAGTGGGGAAAAACTAGACCGCCGAGTGCACGTAGTTTACTGAACGTGAAAGGAATCAGGAAGCATGCAAGCGCACTCTGGGCCACAGACACCAGCTGGAAAAGCATCGCATGACACTCACTTCAATTTGGAGCACAATCAAGATAGTATCAATAATCTAAAAGTAACAGACTTGCAACTGTAAAAGAGACCCCAAGAGGAGGAAACTACACCATAACATGAAGGCAACTAGAGTCCAAATGGATAACCCTAATGGACAGTTGCCAGACTGGTTTAAATCAGCACAATGAGTTTTTGCCCTTTCTATAATGTATGTATGGCTTACAAATTTGTCAAAATGTAACACATCCTTTATTTTACTATCAACTTAGGTCTTCATAACAAATGTGTATTTGAAAAGAGCAAAATCAATATCACTCCAAATGACCCTAACTATTATATATGGTTGCCCCAAAAAAAGTGTACAACAGTTAGAAGTATAAGCAATATCACCACAAAACTACAACTTAGGTTCTCATAACAAATGTTTATTTGAAAGGAGACTAATCTATATCACTCTAAATTCAATCCCTAAAATGACACAGTAGTTAAAAGCAAAAGTAATATCATCTCAAAACTACAACCAGATCAATCTTTAATTTTCTCATATAATAAATAGAGCACTAAAAAATGTAAAGTCACTGAAAAATAAACACATTAAGATTGCATACGAGCAAGCTTACATTCAATTGCAAAAAGTTAGGTTAGCCCAAAATCGAAAGAAAAAAATCAATGTAAGTGATTCCAATTGGAATTTTTTTATTTAGGGCACACTGAACGTTACAAATAATTCATTTTCGCGGCCTTTGGCATCACGTCATCACGTTCAGGGTGTAATGACATCATCGCACTCATAATTAGAGCGCAATGACATCACACGCCATCGCAACCCACGTATATAAAGCAGATCTAGACTCCACTCAAATGCTCACAGCCCGGGAGTCCAAGGAAGCATCCCCTTCCTTGCTTCAGCCCATACAAGTAAGTAACTTAGAAAGGGCATTTTGACCACATAAATGTAGGTTTGCTACTGAATAGCTAGGACCACAGAAAAGGTTATTTTTCCTTTACCTATGCTTCCTTTACCTGTTCTTAAAACAAGAAAATCCATTGAAGTCAGTGGGATTATAATTATCCTTTATTAACATAAGACTTGCAATTACATAGCCTATTGGTATAGCAAATATAGAGGAAGCCATTCAAATTAATAGCATGGAGTTGACCAAAACAGTCCTTTAATATATGGATTTAACAATCAAACAGGGTAATTCATAGAATTTCGCAGAAAAGTGTCGCAAGCGGCTGGCGCAGAGTGTCCGCGTGCGATTGTCTGCGCCAGGCACGTGCGCTAAAACCGATTTCCGCGCACAGCGTATTCATGGATTTTAGGCTCCCAAACCAGCCGTGGCGCAGAGTATCGCAGTGACCCTGCAGCAGCGCCAGTAACGCCCCCAAGAACGCCCTCGCGCAAGGAAAAGCCATCAAAATCGCTAAATCATCGCAAAGGGCTGCGCTAACCCTGGACCAGTTTACAGGGCTGCCCAACAAGGAACGCAAAGCGGGTAACGTTCATATCAGGGGTACGGGGAAGTTTTACACGCGATTAGCCAGAGTACGTGTATTACAGGGGTACGCGGGCAGTTTTACACGCGATTGCCCAGGGTACGTGTATTACAGGGGTACGCGTGAAGTCTCACACACGATTAGCCAGGGCACGTGTATTACAGGGGTACGCGGGAATTATCAAACGCGATTTGGCTGGGTACGTGTATTACAGGGGTACACGGGAAGTTCTACACGCGATTTGTCTGGGTACGTGTATAACAGGGGTGCGCGGGAATTATCACACGCGATTTGGCCAGGTACGTGTATTACAGGGGTGCGCGGGAATTATCACACGCGATTTGGCTGGGTACGTGTATTACAGGGGTGCGTGGGAAGTTACACACGCGATTAGGCTGGGTGGGTCCTCACAGGTGTTCCCTGTACACCCTCCACGGCCCCTGCAGGCAGCCCACAAAACAGGGGACTACCCTGCACACCTGCTCATGTCCCCTTGCACCCCCACCCCCCAGCAACCAGGGGCAGCCTCCACCAGGCCCCCACCCATGTCTCCCACCACCCCCACCCCCCAGCAGTGCAGGGGCAGCCTCCACCAGGCCCCCACCCATGTCTCCCACCACCCCCACCCCCCAGCAGTGCAGGGGCAGCCTCCACCAGGCCCCCACCCATGTCTCCCACCCCCCCCACCCCCAGCAGTGCAGGGGCAGCCTCCACCAGGCCCCCACTCATGTCCCCTTGCACCCCCACCCCCCAGCAACCAGGGGCAGCCTCCACCAGGCCCCCACCCATGTCTCCCACCACCCCCACCCCCCAGCAGTGCAGGGGCAGCCTCCAACAGGCCCCCACCCATGTCTCCCACCCCCCCACCCCCAGCAGTGCAGGGGCAGCCTCCACCAGGCCCCCACCCATGTCACCCACCACCCCCACCCCCCAGCATCCAGGGGCAGCCTCCACCAGGCCCCCACTCATGTCCCCTTGCACCCCCACCCCCCACCAACCAGGGCCAGCCTCCACCAGGCCCCCACCCATGTCACCCACCACCCTCACCCCCCAGCAGTGCAGGGGCAGCCTCCACCAGGCCCCCACTCATGTCACCCACCACCCCCACCCCCCAGCAGTGCAGGGGCACCCTCCACCAGGCACCCACTCATGTCCCCTATCACCCCCACCCCCCAGCAGTGCAGGGGCACCCTCCACCAGGCCCCACTCATGTCCCCTATCACCCCCACCCCCCCAGTCACCAGGGGCACCCTCCACCAGGCCCCCACTCATGTCTCCCACCACCCCCACCCCCCCCAGTCACCAGGGGCACCCTCCACCAGGCCCCCAGTCATGTCTCCCACCACCCCCACCCCCCCAGTCACCAGGGGCACCCTCCACAAGGCCCCCACTCATGTCTCCCACCACCCCCACCCCCCCAGTCACCAGGGGCACCCTCCACCAGGCCCCCACTCATGTCTCCCACCACCCCCACCCCCCAGCAGTGCAGGGGCAGCCTCCACCAGGCCCCCACTCATGTCACCCACCACCCCCACCCCCCAGCAGTGCAGGGGCAGCCTCCACCAGGCCCCCACTCATGTCCCCTTGCACCCCCACCCCCCACCAACCAGGGCCAGCCTCCACCAGGCCCCCACCCATGTCACCCACCACCCTCACCCCCCAGCAGTGCAGGGGCAGCCTCCACCAGGCCCCCACTCATGTCACCCACCACCCCCACCCCCCAGCAGTGCAGGGGCAGCCTCCACCAGGCACCCACTCATGTCCCCTATCACCCCCACCCCCCCACCACCAGGGGCACCCTCCACCAGGCCCCCACTCATGTCTCCCACCACCCCCACCCCCCCAGTCACCAGGGGCAGCCTCCACCAGGCCCCCACTCATGTCTCCCACCACCCCCACCCCCCAGCAGTGCAGGGGCAGCCTCCACCAGGCCCCCACCCATGTCTCCCACCACCCCCACCCCCCAGCAGTGCAGGGGCAGCCCCCACCAGGCCCCCACTCATGTCCCCTATCACCCCCACCCCCCCGTCACCAGGGGCACCCTCCACCAGGCCCCCACCATGTCACCCACCACCCCCACCCCCCAGCATCCAGGGGCAGCCTCCACCAGGCCCCCACTCATGCCCCCTTGCACCCCCACCCCCCACCAACCAGGGCCAGCCTCCACCAGGCCCCCACCCATGTCACCCACCACCCTCACCCCCCAGCAGTGCAGGGGCAGCCTCCACCAGGCCCCCACTCATGTCACCCACCACCCCCACCCCCCAGCAGTGCAGGGGCAGCCTCCACCAGGCACCCACTCATGTCCCCTATCACCCCCACCCCCCAGCAGTGCAGGGGCAGCCTCCACCAGGCCCCCACTCATGTCCCCTATCACCCCCACCCCCCAGCAGTGCAGGGGCACCCTCCACCAGGCCCCCACTCATGTCCCCTATCACCCCCACCCCCCCAGTCACCAGGGGCACCCTCCACCAGGCCCCCACTCATGTCTCCCACCACCCCCACCCCCCCCAGTCACCAGAGGCACCCTCCACCAGGCCCCCACTCATGTCTCCCACCACCCCCACCCCCCCAGTCACCAGGGGCACCCTCCACCAGGCCCCCACTCATGTCTCCCACCACCCCCACCCCCCCAGTCACCAGGGATACCCTCCACCAGGCCCCCACTCATGTCTCCCACCACCCCCACCCCCCAGCAGTGCAGGGGCAGCCTCCACCAGGCCCCCACTCATGTCCCCTTGCACCCCCACCCCCCAGCAACCAGGGCCAGCCTCCACCAGGCCCCCACCCATGTCACCCACCACCCTCACCCCCCAGCAGTGCAGGGGCAGCCTCCACCAGGCCCCCACTCATGTCACCCACCACCCCCACCCCCCAGCAGTGCAGGGGCAGCCTCCACCAGGCACCCACTCATGTCCCCTTGCACCCCCACCCCCCAGCAACCAGGGCCAGCCTCCACCAGGCCCCCACCCATGTCACCCACCACCCTCACCCCCCAGCAGTGCAGGGGCAGCCTCCACCAGGCCCACACTCATGTCACCCACCACCCCCACCCCCCTGCCACCAGGGGCACCCTCCACCAGGCCCCCACTCATGTCTGCCACCACCCCCACCCCCCCAGTCACCAGGGGCACCCTCCACCAGGCCCCCACTCATGTCTCCCACCACCCCCACCCCCCCAGTCACCAGGGGCACCCTCCACCAGGCCCCCACTCATGTCTCCCACCACCCCCACCCCCCAGCAGTGCAGGGGCAGCCTCCACCAGGCCCCCACTCATGTCCCCTTGCACCCCCACCCTCCAGCAACCAGGGCCAGCCTCCACCAGGCCCCCACCCATGTCACCCACCACCCTCACCAAGCAGCAGTGCAGGGGCAGCCTCCACCAGGCCCCCACTCATGTCACTCACCACCCCCACCCCCCAGCAGTGCAGGGGCAGCCTCCACCAGGCACCCACTCATGTCCCCTATCACCCCCACCCCCCCGCCACCACGGGCACCCTCCACCAGGCCCCCACTCATGTCTCCCACCACCCCCACCCCCCCAGTCACCAGGGGCACCCTCCACCAGGCCCCCACTCATGTCTCCCACCACCCCCACCCCCCAGTCACCAGGGGCACCCTCCACCAGGCCCCCACTCATGTCTCCCACCACCCCCACCCCCCAGCAGTGCAGGGGCAGCCTCCACCAGGCCCCCACTCATGTCCCCTTGCACCCCCACCCCCCAGCAACCAGGGGCAGCCTCCACCAGGCCCCCACCCATGTCTCCCACCACCCCCACCCCCAGCACTGTGGGGCACCTGCCAGCAGGCCCCCACCCATGTCACCCACCACCCCCACCCCCCCAGTCACCAGGGGCACCCTCCACCAGGCCCCCACTCATGTCTCCCACCACCCCCACCCCCCAGCACTGTGGGGCACCTGCCAGCAGGCCCCCACCCATGTCACCCACCACCCCCACCCCCCAGTCACCAGGGGCACCCTCCACCAGGCCCCCACTCATGTCTCCCACCACCCCCACCCCCCAGCAGTGCAGGGGCAGCCCCCACCAGGCCCCCACTCATGTCCCCTATCACCCCCACCCCCCCAGTCACCAGGGGCACCCTCCACCAGGCCCCCACCCATGTCACCCACCACCCCCACCCCCCAGCATCCATGGGCAGCCTCCACCAGGCCCCCACCCATGTCACCCACCACCCTCACCCCCCAGCAGTGCAGGGGCAGCCTCCACCAGGCCCCCACTCATGTCACCCACCACCCCCACCCCCCAGCAGTGCAGGGGCAGCCTCCACCAGGCCCCCACTCATGTCACCCACCACCCCCACCCCCCAGCAGTGCAGGGGCAGCCTCCACCAGGCCCCCACCCATGTCTCCCACCACCCCCACCCCCCAGCAGTGCAGGGACAGCCCCCACCAGGCCCCCACTCATGTCCCCTATCACCCCCACCCCCCCAGTCACCAGGGGCACCCTCCACCAGGCCCCCACTCATGTCTCCCACCACCCCCACCCCCCCAGTCACCAGGGGCACCCTCCACCAGGCCCCCACTCATGTCTCCCACCACCCCCACCCCCCCAGTCACCAGGGGCACCCTCCACCAGGCCCCCACCCATGTCACCCACCACCCCCACCCCCCAGCAGTGCAGGGGCAGCCTCCACCAGGCCCCCACTCATGTCACCCACCACCCCCACCCCCCAGCAGTGCAGGGGCAGCCCCCACCCATGTCTCCCACCACCCCCACCCCCCAGCAGTGCAGGGGCAGCCCCCACCAGGCCCCCACTCATGTCCCCTATCACCCCCACCCCCCCAGTCACCAGGGGCACCCTCCACCAGGCCCCCACTCATGTCTCCCACCACCCCCCCAGTCACCAGGGGCACCCTCCACCAGGCTCCCACTCATGTCTCCCACCACCCCCACCCCCCCAGTCACCAGGGGCACCCTCCACCAGGCCCCCACCCATGTCACCCACCACCCCCACCCCCCAGCATCCAGGGGCAGCCTCCACCAGGCCCCCACTCATGTCCCCTTGCACCCCCACCACCCACCAACCAGGGCCAGCCTCCACCAGGCCCCCACCCATGTCACCCACCACCCTCACCCCCCAGCAGTGCAGGGGCAGCCTCCACCAGGCCCCCACTCATGTCACCCACCCCCTCCACCCCCCAGCAGTGCAGGGGCACCCTCCACCAGGCACCCACTCATGTCCCCTATCACCCCCACCCCCCAGCAGTGCAGGGGCACCCTCCACCAGGCCCCCACTCATGTCCCCTATCACCCCCACCCCCCCAGTCACCAGGGGCACCCTCCACCAGGCCCCCACTCATGTCCCCTATCACCCCCACCCCCCCGCCACCAGGGGCACCCTCCACCAGGCCCCCACTCATGTCTCCCACCACCCCCACCCCCCAGCAGTGCAGGGGCACCCTCCACCAGGCCCCCACTCATGTCCCCTATCACCCCCACCCCCCCAGTCACCAGGGGCACCCTCCACCAGGCCCCCACTCATGTCTCCCACCACCCCCACCCCCCAGCAGTGCAGGGGCAGCCCCCACCAGGCCCCCACTCATGTCCCCTATCACCCCCATCCC
Organism: Ambystoma mexicanum; assembly: GCF_040938575.1. Classification (NCBI taxonomy): domain Eukaryota; kingdom Metazoa; phylum Chordata; class Amphibia; order Caudata; family Ambystomatidae; genus Ambystoma; species Ambystoma mexicanum. The sequence goes on from NC_090923.1 coordinate 839,636,418, forward strand.
CCCAGTCACCAGGGGCACCCTCCACCAGGCCCCCACTCATGTCCCCTATCACCCCCACCCCCCCGCCACCAGGGGCACCCTCCACCAGGCCCCCACTCATGTCTCCCACCACCCCCACCCCCCAGCAGTGCAGGGGCAGCCCCCACCAGGCCCCCACTCATGTCCCCTATCACCCCCACCCCCCCAGTCACCAGGGGCACCCTCCACCAGGCCCCCACCCATGTCCAACCCATGTCTCCCACCACCCCCACCCCCCAGCAGTGCAGGGGCAGCCTCCACCACAACACCAACTTCCCTGGCACTGAAGCTGGTGCCCCTCTGCCTCCTTGGCCGGGGGTTGGCACTGGTGCCACCTGTTGTAGTGGCCGACATGGCAACCCCAGAGGCAGGAGTGGGTGGGCAACTGGGTCCTGGGGCAGGGCTGTGGGGCGACGGAAAAGCAGTCGGGAGCCTTTGGTTCCAGCAGGGGTGGTCACAGCAACAGGACCCCTGGCTGATGTGCAGGCAGCAAATGGCAGGGCACGTGGCCAGCAGGCAGTCAGGCAGCAGCAGATGGCAGGTGGGAGCGTGCTCAGGGCTCTGGGGGGCAGTAATTTGGCCCCCTGGGCAGGAGCGTGGTCTTCCGTGTGTGAACGCGTGGCCAGCTTGATACGAGTGATTTGGCACGCGAAAATCAAACACGTCTGCGTGTAAATCGACGTGCACGCGTAGGAAAATGTTGCGTGACACGTCCCAGTGTCAAAGCGTGTAATAGTTGAAAATGGACCTACACGCAGAAGTGTCAAAGCGTGTGATTGGTGAAAAAGGACCTACACGCAGAAGTGACAAAGCGTGTGATTGGTGGCAATGGCCCTAGCACGTACACGCCGCGTAAGTGACGCTGTATGTGTGGGCCTGTATATAAGATACGTGTAGAACACCATTTCCTTGTACGTGCTTTTCGTGGAGAGCGAGTGGGTGAATTCTGTACTTCTTGTCGTTTCACACGCGATTTACTTCACGGCGTTTCCAGTTCGTACTCCCTGTTAGCTCTGACAGCTTTTTCTCTTTTTTCTCTTGTACTGGTTTACCTGGGCCTGTTCCCTCAAACAGTGTCCCCTTCTACTGTTGTCCTGTCTCCTCAGACAGCGTACAAATCTTCTTTTGGCGGGGGTGTTGCCAACCAAACGCGCTCATTTTTCACGCTCTTTTACCTGGCAGACGGTGAGTCACACACGTATCTAACTTCTGTGCTTGCCCCGTGTGTAGCCTACCCCTTCAGAGGTCATTCTAGGCTGCGTGTGACACGCATACGTTCATTCTTGTGTTACTGGGTGCCACAGGGTAGTGCAGGTTTTTCTTTCTGCACACGTGGTCTAGGAGGGGTTGCGTGCACGTCATCTCCCTTTTTTGGGCCTCCTGTGCGTTGCGTGACCCGTCATCTTTCCCCAGGGGTTACATTCAGCCTTGCTAGAGCACTAGGGTACAATTACCATCTGGTACCCAACCCCTTTGACCCCCAATTGCCCAGGACAATAGTCTACATCCACTCCCATACGCACATTAATATCAGTGCCATGGCTGGGAGGCGAGGATTCCGTAAGGGTGGCAAAGGTGGAAGAGCCACAAGTGGTGGCCGTGGTGGATCCGGTAGGGGACGTGGTCGTAACTTGCAGGGTGAGCCTGTCCCCCCATGTGTGGAGGACCAATCAAGGGCACCCATAATCCCCCCCACCCCCCCTCTCCCCCTCCCGTTGAGGCTGATGTGGCTGACACCATCCATGCTCAGCCCTTGTTGGACCAGCCCATTGTGGCACCAGACCTGGCTGACTCCATGGCTGACTTCCAGGTCAGCAGGGCTACGACACGTGCGCTGGTGCACGTTGATGCCATCATGCCACGTGGATCTGGGGCAGCAAGGTCATCTGCTGCCCCAAGTAGGCAGGGCGGAGAGGCTGCAGGGGCAGCTGCGGCTCCATCCACCCAGGCTCTCACACACCCAGCCAGGACAGTGTCGGTCCTAGTCCATCCTGCTGACATTCCCCCTGACACCATTACACTAGAGCCAATGCCTGCACCAACTCCCATGCTGAGTGTGCAATCCCACACACCTGATACAGAGCCCACCAGGGCGGCGCAGGACACTCAGGATCACCACCACCTTCCAAGCGGAAGAGGAAGAGTGCTCGTCCGGCACAGGCTGATGCCCCAGACACGACTACACAGTCCGGCCCGTCCAGGAAGCCCAGCTTCACGGACGAACTGAATGCACTTGTCGAGTATGTGTCCGGACATGATAACGAGATGGTCATTGTTGCAGGATCCAAGACCACACCTGCACAACGCCAGGCACACTGGCAGACCGTTGCGGACATCGTAAGTGCCCTTGGAATCGTGAGGCGCACAGCCAATGATTGCTATAAGCGCTGGAATGACCTAAAGCGCAGGGCAAAGAAGAAGCTGGCCTCAAGTCATGCCGCAACTCTAGTGACTGGAGGTGGGTCTCCAGTATTAGACATGGAACTCACTCCACATGAGTCAGTCGCTGGGACCTACGTCACGGAGGAACAGATCCAAGGCGTGGGAGATCTGCCTGATTACGAGGCATTGTCCGGTGAGTGCACATGCATGTGTGTGTCATCCATGTGCATGGTGTGTGTGTGAGGGCATCTGTTTGTGTGCCAGGTGAGAGTGTGTGCGCCTGAGTCGTATGGGTCAGCCATGTGCTTCATGCAATACATCCTGCGCAGCTGCATTTGGCCATTGCAGTATCCCTTCTGCCAACAGTAGACATCTAGCCCAACAGCACCCCAGTTGCCCTTGTAGTGTCACCTTGCCACAACATTGTTGCTTATTTTTCTATGTTCAATCAGACAGATTGTTTGCATTCCACCACTTATACTAGGCATTCCTCAGTCCTCTGGTCACATGTCTGGCATGGCTATGGTAAAGTGGAGTGACTTTGTTACCTGGATATCATATGTTCACACATGTCCCTGTGCAATTGGACCATATTGGACTGTCAGCTCCAGGTGAAAAATCAGACCTGTTTGAATGAGAAAAGCTATTGCATGCGGGAACTGGACTGAATGAATAAGTGCTGCCCTCCTCTCCATCTACACTCAATAGCAATGGTACATGCCAGCTGTGTGATGGCATGTGTGTGTCACCTGGCAATCACAGGCCAATGTGTGATGCCACTTCCAGGCAGCATGCAGAAAATGTGTTCATCTTCCATCTTTGTGTCATGAGTGTGTGCCATTTGCCTGCCCTTCATACGCAGTGAGGGTGCATGCATGGGAGGGTCTTAGTCATGTGGGACATGTGTCAATCAAGTACTGGTTCTCTTGCTTCTCAGCCCTCATTGTGTGCCATGGTGCTAATGCGTGTTTCCATTTCTTTGTCATTATGTCATTGCAGGGGAAGACGCACCTGATACTGCTGGGGTTGTGGAGATGGTGCAGAGCCAGGAGGGGTCCGAGGGCCGACCAACCACCAGTGAGGGACGTGGTGTGCTGGTGGGTGAGAACCCACAAGTGCTGCAGGTCGTGCTCTCAAGGGGTGTCTCTGGCTGCACCTCCCCCGAGCTGTACTCAGCTGTTGACTCGGATGATGAGACCTACGTGCCGTCGCAGGTGAGTGTTCCAGGGAGGGATTCTGTTCTGTCCCACCCACCTGCACCAGGGTCAGAACCCTCAATGGGGATGTCAGTGTTGGCAGCTAGGCCTTTGGTGGTTACGGATGCAGGGTCACACTCCGCGACATCTGATCCTGTTCCTGGGCCAGCAGATCAGAGGGGGAATGCAGTCCTGCAGCCTCAGGCAGTGCCGGCACAGCAAGGCGCAGTCCGCCTTGCCCCAGACAGGTGTGGTGCCCGCCGACGTGGTGGCCGTACGCCACCTGGCAATACCGCATGGGAGCAATCCATTTACGGTATGGCTACCCAACAGGCAGCATCATCCGAGATGATGGCTCAGGCCATGGATAGGGTGGCCACTTCCATTGTCCCCCCTGAAAGGCTGATGGAGCGACTAGAGCAGGCAACCAACTCCATCTGCCAGTCACACAGGGAGGACATGTTGGCGTCCAACAGGGACAGGCGGGCGGCACTGGCGACTCTGCAGGAGGCCATCTCCATAGAGTCCCAGGGCCACAGGGAAGCCCTGAGGCAGGAGCTACATCAACTCAGGACGACTCTTGTTGAGCTTGAGGCTTCAACACACCAAAGGACAGAACAGCAGCTGGAGCGTCTCACCCGTACGCTCTCAGCTGAGATGCAAGCAACGAGGGCAGAGGTCCGGGCATCCCGTGAGTTGTTGCATGGGGACCTCCGCACACTCATCCTCCAGAACGAGACCTACCACACCCGCATGCTTGCAGCCATGGAGGAACAGAGTAGGGCCTTGCGTGGGCTGCCTCCCATAGTGCAACCACCTCCGGATGCAGCTGCACAGGGTGATAATAGCGACAGCAGTGATACTCCCACAATAGGGTAGCCGTGTGGGCCATGAGCCCATGGAGGTGTTTTTTTTCTTCCAGGACCCACACAGGTGGGTTTTGGTGTGCACCCTGACCTCGGACCTCCTGGGTGGCCTCCCCAACCCCCCCGGGCCCTTTAATGGCCATTTTTTATTTTTTTTTATTTTTATTTTTATTTTTATTTTTATTTTTATTTTTAATTTTATTTTTATATTTTTCCCAATTTTTTTGGGACAATTTGTCGGCTTCCGTGGTTCCTGTGGGCATACGCTGCATTGTGGCTGGGCACATGCAGTCTGGTCATGTATTAGGTTCAGATACCTGGGTTTGAGTCACACACACCCCTCCTGCTTCCCGTTTCCATGGGCTTGCAAAGGGTGTGCCCAAGTGACATTGAAGTACATGGTGACATTGGACTCCCACTACATGTGTGGGTAGTCTAGTAAATACTGTGTATACATTCCTAGTGCATATTGCTGTTGTGTTGTACACTGCATGTTGCATTGATGTGTAACTCATCATCTGTGTCTGCCTCCCAATTTGCAGGTCCCTACCTCATGTCTACACAAGGCCCTCTAGTCTGGAGATGGGGTCCTTGTTGGCAGCAGTGCACCTACAACTCTACATGGCGCCAACACTGTTCAGTTGGAAGTGGTGGGAGTGCAGGCATTTCCAGGAGGTGAGACTACTGATTTATCACATTAGTGAAGTCATGTCAATGGTAGTACCTGCTCAAGTTTGTTGTTGGTCCTGCATTACAGTGAGTATTTCAGGTGTAGCAAGTTTCAATTGGGGACACTGTACATCGCAACACTTGTCATGTTGTGGGGATTTTGTTTACCTGCACATAGCATGACATGGCACGGTGTGTTGTGTGGCGGTGCTGGGGATGGGTTGGGTGACATGGCACTGTCCTCTTGTTGCATTTAGCAAGTGGGTATTCATTTAAGCTGCTTGAATGTGTTTCTTCACAACACTGCATTGGTGGTGTGTGTGGGTAGGGATGCACACATTGTAACACTTCCAGGTGAACAATCTCAGGCTGATATGCTTTTCACGGTTGAATCTCCAGACATTCAGGATCAGTGTCAGGTTGAGTCATCATTGACTGTCAGATGGAATGTGCCAGGCCAGTGTGCAGTCCAAAGGGGTGTGATTACTATGTGAAGTAATTAGCCACTAGCTGTGTACGGGCTGCCTCCCCCCGTGCCCTTTCCCCTCCCATGCGCAGCGGCTGTGCATGTGGTTGGGGATGTGGGGCCACCACCATGTCCACGGCCAGGCCCCGGCGTGTTGCAACGTTGTGCAGGACACATGCTGCCACTATGATCCTGCACACTACTGGGGGAGCGTATAACAGCTGCCCGCCAGAACGGTCAAGGGAACGAAAGCGTGACTTTAGCACTCCGAATGTGCGCTCCACTATGCCCCGGGTTGTAATGTGGGCTGTGTTATATCTTACCTCGGGTGGCGTGGTGGGGTTCCGAATTGGCGTCATCATGTGGGGGCTGAGAGGGTAGGCACTGTCCCCTGTGGAGGTGGTGATTGGTATCATTGGTGGGGTTGTGACCTTGCTCAGTATCCAACATGCATGCATGTGCAGTGGCATACATACTCACCAAGCAGCCATGTATCGCCATGCCGCCCAGCATCTAGGTCCCGGCATAGGGTGGACATTCGGTAAATGAAGCTGTCGTGGGTGGAGCCGGGATAGTTGGCATATACTGAGGTGATGATTCCCTTGGCATTACATACTACCTGCACGTTGATGGAATGCCAGTGCTTGCGGTTCCTATAGATGTGCTCAGATGCCCTGGGGGGACGTAGAGCCACATGGGTGCAGTCGATGGCACCTAGCACTTTGGGGAGACGTGCCACACCGTAAAAATCCAGGGCGGCAGCATGCCTTTCTGCAGGTGTTCTGGGCAGGTATATGTGCCTGCGGACTGATGGGCGTGCAGTGATGATGTTCAAGACCTGGTGTAGGCAGCGTGACTGGGTGGCCTGTGACACCCCACCCACTATGGCACTTGTCCGCTGAAATGATCCAGTGGCTAAGAAGTGCAGTACATTGAGGACCTTCTCCAGGGGGCTGAGTGCTTGGGAGCACAGGGGGGTGATGTGAGGTCATCCTCCCACTCACTCACCAGGTCCAGTATTATGTGTGGTGGAAACCTGTACCTTCCATACACCTGGTCATCAGGCATCCCGAAAAGGCTGGTTCTGGGTGTGAATATTCTGGCCCTGACTATCCTCCTCCTCCTCCTTTGGTAGCCCACTGCCACTGCTGCTAGGAACGGTATGTTCATCCTGGCGTCTGGCTTGTTATTGTTAAAGTGCGCAAATTCATGCTTTGTGCGTGTTCTAGGCGAGCGTGTGACCCGCGCACCCCTGGAATCCAGTTCCCAGTCCAATAGCGTGTGGAAATTCACACGCACAACGGGATACAGGTGCGCTGACGTACTTGCGTGTGTAAGTGCCCGCGCACCCCTGAAATACACGTACATAGGCCAATCGCGTGTACGCGCACTTTTGTCCAATTACACGCAATGACACTCTGACGTGCAGTATTTACACGTGTGCTCCGTCATCACGTGCTGGGTGGGGAACACCCGTGCGGGTCACGTCACATACGCGCTTACGCGCTGAGGGACTCTGGACCAATAGAATCGCGTATGCGTGCTTACGCGCTTACGCGCTAAGGGCCTTTCCTCGGATTTCACACTGACGTGCCGAATTTTCACGTGCCAAATCACTCCATATCAAGCTGGCCACGCGAAAACACACGGAAGACCACACTCCTGCCCAGAAGGCCGAGTTACTGCCCCCCGTGCCCCGAGCAGCCTCCCACGTGCCATCTGCTGCTGCCTGCCTGCCTGCCTGCCTGCTGCCACCGTGCCCTGCCATTTGGTGCCTGCACATCAGCCATCTGCAGGGGTCCAGTTGCTGTGTCCACCCCTGCTGGAACTGAAGACTCCCGACTGGGATTACATCGCTCCACAGCCCAGCCCCAGGACCCAGTTGCCCACCCACACCTGCCTCTGGGGTTGCCATGTCGGGCACTTCCACATCTGGCACCAGTGGCAACCCCAGGCCAGAGGGGCAGAGGGGCACCAGCTTCACTGCCACCGAAGTTGGTGTCCTGGTGGAGCATGTCCTGGGGCAGTATGATGCCCTCTTTGGATCGTCCCGCGCCAGCAAGGATGGACGGGAGAGGATCTGGGCCGACTGTGTGGTTGCCATCAACGCGGAGGGGGTGGCAACCCGCAACGTCCAGAAGATCAAGAAGCGCTGGGAGGACTTGAGGTCCAGGACCCTTGTGAAGGCCCGGCGCCTCGTGGAGGGGGGCCGGGCCGCATGAGTTCCATCCAGATGAGGGTCCTGGAACGCGTACGCCCAGCGCTCCACGCCCAGATCCTTGAGAGGGAGGCACGTCTGGAGTTGAGCGGTAAGTGTCCAAGCATTACTGTGTGACACAGGGCATGTTGCTGTGTGCTGGGTCTATGATACTTGCCTGTATGTGTGCCATAGGCCATGTATGCATGTATGTGTGCATGGACATCATGGTAATGCATGTGCAACCAGTGATGTGTGACCCACATGGTTGTTGCATGTGTTCAAATGCCGCATGGGGACCCCTATGCAGATTTTGAACATGAGAGCATGTCAGTCTCTGTACCGGGACATGGGTGGGGGTGAGGGATGGGTGCTGATGCCAGGTACATATGTGGTAGCCATGTCTGTTTGGCTGACCTGCGTGTCTGTGACTTGTGCATGCCATGGATGCATGACACATGTGTGTGACAATGCACAGATTCAGTGAAGCAGCCAAATTGCCCTTGTATCCGCTGTGTTTGTTGTGTTTGGGGCCAGATGGATGTGACTGAGGTGAAGTGTGTGCATGTGAAAGGCATGAGCCATGATGCATGTGAGTTCCATATCATTGAATGTTTCAAGAGTCCATTGGACATGCATGGAAATGTCCATGGCATGCAGCATGCCTGTTACTGTGTGTGTTTTGCCTGGACTGACCCATGTGTTGTGGAGGGACATGATGGAAGTGTACTTTGACAGTGGTGGTCATCTGCTATTGCTTCCTGTCTAGGGGACCATTGTACAGTACCCTGATGCTTGTGTTCTTTGTCTCCCTCTACGCAGCGGCTAGTGAAGAAGAGGGCGGAGACGGCGCTGTGGAGCAAGGCGGCGGGGATGCCCCCACGGCTGCAGCGGAAGGGGTGGGTGAGCCCCCACAGGGGCCTGATACGGTGGGAGACGGTGAGGAGCCATCCAGGTTGGTGGTTTGCACAGAGGAGGAGGAGGCCGCCACTGGGGCACACATGGGGCCTGGTGGGGGCATCCCTGCTGGTGCAAGTGGTGCAGTCCAGGGCCAGGGGCAGGAGGCAGCACAGGTCACCGTGGAGGGGCCTGTGCATGTCGCTGTCCCTGACCCTGTGAGTGCACCACCATGCACCAGCAGGGATGCCCCATCCCAGGCCCGTCCGCAGGTAGAGGATGTCCATGTCACCTGACTCCCCTCCACCTGCGGACGTGGGAACCCCTGGCCGTGCGGAGAAGGTCCTGATTGGGGTCGCGATGCGCACGGCTGTGATTCGTGATGCCGTGCCTGCTTCCCGGGAGGAGCACGCACGTCATCACGAAGTGCACCGTGCCGACGTGGCCCAATTGGGATCGGCCATGTTCGGGGGTTTCCTGCATGTGTTGGCCAATGTGGCGGCCCTCTCCTCCTCTGTGCAGGCTATACACCAGTCGTTCTCCTTGCCGTCTTCCAGCCCAGATGCCACCAGGGCCCCCTGTGGACCTGCCCCGACCAATGCAGCCAGCTCGGTGGGGATCCCATCCCTGCCACAGTTGGGAGTCGGAGGTCCAGCAGGGGTGGACAACACAGCAACTGGACCCCAGCAGATGGAAGATGTGACAGCATCATCAGGCAGGGCACGTGCACGACGGCGTCGGTGGTTTCCATCAGCCTGGATGCCGTCGTGCTGGCAGAGGCAGTGGCGTCGGAGGCAGCAGCGGGCTCGACGTGGGAGGCATCATGGCTCGGGGCCATCAAGATCAGAGGGGCAGGCATCGGCCGGAGGGCAGGGCAACCCTGGGATGGTGGTGTCTTCCATGTGGGAGCAGTTGGTCCAGCGGATAGGTGCGGAGCGGCAGCGGGCGGAAGAGGAGCGGCTCGCCATGGTCAGGACGGAGTTCTCCATGCGTCGGGCGTTGAGGCGGGCTGAGTGCCTCGAGGAAGCTCGCAGGGAGTTTGAGCTGAACATGGGGTTATCCCTGCAAGACCTCGTGGCCAGGACAGAGTCCCGCCTCCAGGACATCGACATGGAGTTCGATGATGCCCTGGCCAGCAACATCAACAAGTGAGCCGCAGGACTTGCCCGCTGCCTTTGTATATAGTTATATAGTTAGTTAGTGTTAGGTTTCCTTTATTTGTTTTTATTATTTTGGACCGGTCGGACAATGGCCACTTTTTTGTATATATTTTTTTCATTAGGTAGTAGTAGGTTTCCTTTATGGTGTTGGGCTCATGGACCCTGGTACATTCCTGTATTTAGTTTGTTTTTTGAAGGAACATTTTCTTTTTTACATTATTGTGTTCACCATGTGGAAATGGTTTTTCATTCTTTTCCTTCTACTTGATATTGCTTTGGTCAACATTTGTTTTTGTATTCCTTTTTCTTTTTTTGATTTTTACTTTTGTTCTCCGACATGGACCATTTATTTTGTTATCCACATAGTTGTATGTTTGATTTGTTTACTTATTTTTAATCTTTAATACATTTTTTATTTTTACTTCCACTTGTGTTATTTTGTCTTTGGTTTCATACATGTCATGATATGGGTTTTGACATTCACTTGCAGCCATTGTGTATGTGTGTGTGACGGACATGTGTTCATTTACATACTTGCCATTGGGGTTGTGTCATGTAATTGCATTCACTATGTGGGTGGATGCAATCCTTGCCTGGGTGTTTGTGCTGGGTATGCTGCCCATTACTGCCATGATTGTGTATCGTCAGGACCTGGGGGCAGGGGGACATGGGTGGGGGCCTGGTGGAGGCTGCCCCTGGTTGCTGGGGGTGGGGGGGGGTGGGAGACATGGGTGGGGGCCTGGTGGAGGCTGCCCCTGGATGCTGGGGGGTGGAGGTGGTGGGTGACATGGGTGGGGGCCTGCTGGCAGGTGCCAAACAGTGCTGGGGGGTGGGGGTGGTGGGTGACATGGGTGGGGGCCTGGTGGAGGTTGCCCCTGGTGGCTGGGGGGTGGGGGTGATAGGGGACATGAGTGGGGGCCTGGTGGGGGCTGCCCCTGCACTGCTGGGGGATGTGGGTGGTGGGAGACATGGGTGGGAGCCTGCTGGCAGGTGCCCCACAGTGCTGGGGGATGGGGGTGGTGGGTGACATGGGTGGGGGCCTGCTGGCAGGTGCCCCACAGTGCTGGGGGGTGGGGGTGGTGGGTGACATGGGTGGGGGCCTGCTGGCAGGAGCCCTACAGTGCTGGGGGGTGGGGGTGGTGGGAGACATGGGTTGGACATGGGTGGGGGCCTGGTGGAGGCTGCCCCTGCACTGCTGGGAGGTGGGGGTGGTGGGAGACATGAGTGGGGGCCTGGTGGAGGGTGCCCCTGGTGACTGGGGGGGTGGGGGTGGTGGGAGACATGAGTGGGGGCCTGGTGGAGGGTGCCCCTGGTGGCGGGGGGGTGGGGGTGATAGGGGACATGAGTGGGTGCCTGGTGGAGGCTGCCCCTGCACTGCTGGGGGGTGGGGGTGGTGGGAGACATGAGTGGGGGCCTGGTGGAGGGTGCCCCTGGTGACTGGGGGGGGTGGGGGTGGTGGGAGACATGAGTGGGGGCCTGGTGGAGGATGCCCCTGGTGACTGGGGGGGTGGGGGTGATAGGGGACATGAGTGGGGCCTGGTGGAGGGTGCCCCTGCACTGCTGGGGGGGGGTGGTGGGAGACATGAGTGGGGGCCTGGTGGAGGGTGCCCCTGGTGGCGGGGGTGGGGGTGATAGGGGACATGAGTGGGTGCCTGGTGGATGCTGCCCCTGCACTGCTGGGGGGTGGGGGTGGTGGGAGACATGAGTGGGGGCCTGGTGGAGGGTGCCCCTGGTGACTGGGGGGGTGGGGGTGGTTGGAGACATGAGTGGGGGCCTGGTGGAGGGTGCCCCTGGTGACTGGGGGGGTGGGGGTGATAGGGGACATGAGTGGGTGCCTGGTGGAGGCTGCCCCTGCACTGCTGGGGGGTGGGGGTGGTGGGTGACATGAGTGGGGGCCTGGTGGAGGCTGCCCCTGCACTGCTGGGGGGTGAGGGTGGTGGGTGACATGGGTGGGGGCCTGGTGGAGGCTGCCCCTGGATGCTGGGGGGTGGGGGTGGTGGGTGACATGGGTGGGGGCCTGGTGGAGGGTGCCCCTGGATGCTGGGGGGTGGGGTGGTGGCTGACATGGGTGGGGGCCTGGTGGAGGGTGCCCCTGGTGACTGGGGGGGTGGGGGTGATAGGGGACATGAGTGGGTGCCTGGTGGAGGCTGCCCCTGCACTGCTGGGGGGTGGGGGTGGTGGGTGACATGAGTGGGGGCCTGGTGGAGGCTGCCCCTGCACTGCTGGGGGGTGAGGGTGGTGGGTGACATGGGTGGGGGCCTGGTGGAGGCTGCCCCTGGATGCTGGGGGGTGGGGGTGGTGGTTGACATGGGTGGGGGCCTGGTGGAGGGTGCCCCTGGATGCTGGGGGGTGGGGGTGGTGGCTGACATGGGTGGGGGCCTGGTGGGGGCTGCCCCTGCACTGCTGGGGGGTGGGGGTGGTGGGAGACATGGGTGGGGGCCTGGTGGGGGCTGCCCCTGCACTGCTGGGGGGTGGGGGTGGTGGGAGACATGAGTGGGGGCCTGGTGGAGGCTGCCCCTGGTGACTGGGGGGGTGGGGGTGGTGGGAGACATGAGTGGGGGCCTGGTGGAGGGTGCCCCTGGTGGCGGGGGGGTGGGGGTGATAGGGGACATGAATGGGGGCCTGGTGGAGGGTGCCCCTGGATGGTGGGGGGTGGGGGTGGTGGGAGACATGAGTGGGGGCCTGGTGGAGGGTGCCCCTGGTGACTGGGGGGGTGGGGGTGGTGGGAGACATGAGTGGGGGCCTGGTGGAGGGTGCCCCTGGTGACTGGGGGGGTGGGGGTGGTGGGAGACATGAGTGGGGGCCTGGTGGAGGGTGCCCCTGGTGGCGGGGGGGTGGGGGTGATAGGGGACATGAGTGGGTGCCTGGTGGAGGCTGCCCCTGCACTGCTGGGGGGTGGGGGTGGTGGGAGACATGAGTGGGGGCCTGGTGGAGGGTGCCCCTGGTGACTGGGGGGGTGGGGGTGGTGGGAGACATGAGTGGGGGCCTGGTGGAGGGTGCCCCTGGTGACTGGGGGGGTGGGGGTGATAGGGGACATGAGTGGGGGCCTGGTGGAGGGTGCCCCTGCACTGCTGGGGGGTGGGGGTGGTGGGAGACATGAGTGGGGGCCTGGTGGAGGGTGCCCCTGGTGGCGGGGGGGTGGGGGTGATAGGGGACATGAGTGGGTGCCTGGTGGAGGCTGCCCCTGCACTGCTGGGGGGTGGGGGTGGTGGGAGACATGAGTGGGGGCCTGGTGGAGGGTGCCCCTGGTGACTGGGGGGGTGGGGGTGGTGGGAGACATGAGTGGGGGCCTGGTGGAGGGTGCCCCTGGTGACTGGGGGGGTGGGGGTGATAGGGGACATGAGTGGGTGCCTGGTGGAGGCTGCCCCTGCACTGCTGGGGGGTGGGGGTGGTGGGTGACATGAGTGGGGGCCTGGTGGAGGCTGCCCCTGCACTGCTGGGGGGTGAGGGAGGTGGGTGACATGGGTGGGGGCCTGGTAGAGGCTGCCCCTGGATGCTGGGGGCTGGGGGTGGTGGGTGACATGGGTGGGGGCCTGGTGGAGGGTGCCCCTGGTGACTGGGGGTGTGGGGGTGATAGGGGACATGAGTGGGGGCCTGGTGGGGGCTGCCCCTGCACTGCTGGGGGGTGGGGGTGGTGGGAGACATGGGTGGGGGCCTGGTGGAGGCTGCCCCTGCACTGCTGGGGGGTGGGGGTGGTGGGAGACATGAGTGGGGGCCTGGTGGAGGCTGCCCCTGGTGACTGGGGGGGTGGGGGTGGTGGGAGACATGAGTGGGGGCCTGGTGGAGGGTGCCCCTGGTGGCGGGGGGGTGGGGGTGATAGGGGACATGAGTGGGGGCCTGGTGGGGTCTGCCCCTGGATGCTGGGGGGTGGGGCTGGTGGCTCACATGGGTGGGGGCCTGGTGGAGGGTGCCCCTGGTGGCTGGGGGGTGGGAGTGGTGGGTGACATGGGTGGGGGCCTGCTGGCAGGTGCCCCACAGTTCTGGGGGGTGGGGGTGGGGGTGGTGGGTGACATGAGTGGGGGCCTGGTGGAGGCTGCCCCTGGTGACTGGGGGGGTGGGGGTGGTGGGAGACATGAGTGGGGGCCTGGTGGAGGGTGCCCCTGGATGGTGGGGGGTGGGGGTGGTGGGAGACATGAGTGGGGGCCTGGTGGAGGGTGCCCCTGCACTGCTGGGGGGTGGGGGTGGTGGGAGACATGAGTGGGGGCCTGGTGGAGGGTGCCCCTGGTGGCGGGGGGGTGGGGGTGATAGGGGACATGAGTGGGTGCCTGGTGGAGGCTGCCCCTGCACTGCTGGGGGGTGGGGGTGGTGGGAGACATGAGTGGGGGCCTGGTGGAGGCTGCCCCTGGTGGCTGGGGTGGTGGGGGTGGTGGGAGACATGAGTGGGGGCCTGGTGGAGGGTGCCCCTGGTGACTGGGGGGGTGGGGGTGATAGGGGACATGAGTGGGGGCCTGGTGGGGGCTGCCCCTGCACTGCTGGGGGGTGGGGGTGGTGGGAGACATGGGTGGGGGCCTGGTGGAGGCTGCCCCTGCACTGCTGGGGGGTGGGGGTGGTGGGAGACATGAGTGGGGGCCTGGTGGAGGCTGCCCCTGGTGACTGGGGGGGTGGGGGTGGTGGGAGACATGAGTGGGGGCCTGGTGAAGGGTGCCCCTGGTGGAGGGGGGGTGGGGGTGATAGGGGACATGAGTGGGGGCCTGGTGGGGGCTGCCCCTGGATGCTGGGGGGTGGGGCTGGTGGCTCACATGGGTGGGGGCCTGGTGGAGGGTGCCCCTGGTGGCTGGGGGGTGGGAGTGGTGGGTGACATGGGTGGGGGCCTGCTGGCAGGTGCCCCACAGTTCTGGGGGGTGGGGGTGGTGGGTGACATGAGTGGGGGCCTGGTGGAGGCTGCCCCTGGTGACTGGGGGGGTGGGGGTGGTGGGAGACATGAGTGGGGGCCTGGTGGAGGGTGCCCCTGGATGGTGGGGGGTGGGGGTGGTGGGAGACATGAGTGGGGGCCTGGTGGAGGGTGCCCCTGCACTGCTGGGGGGTGGGGGTGGTGGGAGACATGAGTGGGGGCCTGGTGGAGGGTGCCCCTGGTGGCGGGGGGGTGGGGGTGATAGGGGACATGAGTGGGTGCCTGGTGGAGGCTGCCCCTGCACTGCTGGGGGGTGGGGTGGTGGGAGACATGAGTGGGGGCCTGGTGGAGGCTGCCCCTGGTGACTGGGGTGGTGGGGGTGGTGGGAGACATGAGTGGGGGCCTGGTGGAGGGTGCCCCTGGTGACTGGGGGGGTGGGGGTGATAGGGGACATGAGTGGGGGCCTGGTGGAGGGTGCCCCTGGTGACTGGGGGGGTGGGGGTGATAGGGGACATGAGTGGGGGCCTGGTGGGGGCTGCCCCTGCACTGCTGGGGGGTGGGGGTGGTGGGAGACATCAGTGGGGGCCTGGTGGAGGCTGCCCCTGCACTGCTGGGGGGTGGGGGTGGTGGGAGACATGAGTGCGGGCCTGGTGGAGGCTGCCCCTGGTGACTGGGGTGGTGGGGGTGGTGGGAGACATGAGTGGGGGCCTGGTGGAGGGTGCCCCTGGATGGTGGGGGGTGGGGGTGGTGGGAGACATGAGCAGGTGTGCAGGGTAGTCCCCTGTTTTGTGGGCTGCCTGCAGGGGCCGTGGAGGGTGTACAGGGAACACCTGTGAGGACCCACCCAGCCTAATCGCGTGAGTAAGTTCCCACGCACCCCTGTAATACACGTACCAAGCCAAATCGCGTGTGATAATTCCCACGCACCCCTGAAATACACGCGCCCAGGCTATTCGCGTGTGGAAATTCCCGCGCACCCCTGAAATACACGTACCCTGCTGTAATCGCGTGTGGGACTTCCTGCGCACCCCTGAAATACACGCGCCCAGGCTATTCGCGTGTGGAAATTCCCGCGCACCCCTGAAATACACGTACCCTGCTGTAATCGCGTGTGGGACTTCCCGCGCACCCCTGAAATACACGCGCCCAGGCTATTCGCGTGTGGAACTTCCCGCGCACCCCTGAAATACACGCGCCCAGGCTATTCGCGTGTGGAACTTCCCGCGCACCCCTGAAATACACGCGCCCAGGCTATTCGCGTGTGGAACTTCCCGCGCACCCCTGAAATACACGCGCCCAGGCTATTCGCCTGTGGAACTTCCCGCGCACCCCTGAAATACACGTACCCTGCTGTAATCGCGTGTGGGACTTCCCGCGCACCCCTGAAATACACATACCCTGATGGAATCGCGTGTGGAACTTCCCGCACACCCCTGAAATACACGTACCCTGCTGTAATCGTGTGTGGGACTTCCCGCGCACCCCTGAAATACACGCGCCCAGGCTATTCGCGTGTGGAACTTCCCGCGCACCCCTGAAATACACGCGCCCAGGCTATTCGCGTGTGGAACTTCCCGCGCACCCCTGAAATACACGCACCCAGGCTATTCGCGTGTGGAACTTCCCGCGCACCCCTGAAATACACGCGCCCAGGCTATTCGCGTGTGGAACTTCCCGCGCACCCCTGAAATACACGTACCCTGCTGTAATCGCGTGTGGGACTTCCCGCGCACCCCTGAAATACACGTACCCTGATGGAATCGCGTGTGGAACTTCCCGCGCACCCCTGAAATACACCTACCCTGATGGAATCGCGTGTGGAGCTTCCCGCGCACCCCTGAAATCCACGTACCCGGCCAAATCGCGTGTGAGACTTCCCGCGCACCCCGGTATACACGCACACGTATTTTTTGTCAGCGTGTCCGTGTTTGTGGGTACCCCTTTGCACGTCATTTGTCCAGGAGGGCCACAGTATAGGACATTCATCATGGCAGTATATGGGTGCTATTTGTTGGCGCACCTTTTGGCGCACATTTCTTACAGCCGCAGAGACGCTACCGCCTGCTTTCTTGTGGCGGTCGTGTTTGTGCCTGTGCGCTGGTTTGAGCGTGCGCTTTTTTGCCCTATTCTATTCCATGAATACGTGTTGTAGGCGAGCGTGTGACCGTTCCGCGCACTTGTGCCCTGTACTTCCCCCGTGACGCCCACGTTTTTGCAAGTTGTTCCCCATTCCGAGTGTTACGCCCGTGTTCCGCCTACTTTTGTTGCGTGCGCCGCGCTATGTGCGAATTTCGCTGTGGCCTGTGCGATTTTCGCTGTGACCTGGCGCACGCTGTTAGATGGCCTGTGCGCCAACGTGCGCGGCGCACTTTTTATCGCACATCCGCTGGTTTTCCCGCGCACGGACTTCCATGAATCGACGTGCGCTGCTTTTCGTGCGATTTTCGCACTTGCACTGCGATTTTCGCTATTCCACTGCGATTCGCACGTTTTTGCCCACTTGCGCCGCGCTAATTATTCCATGAATCGGCCTGAAAGTTTTCCTATCAGCAAATGTTATGTTTAGTGAAAATGTAACCTACTTATGAAATCTAAAAACTTAGCCAATTTCTTTTTTTTCCCACCTGAACCATGACTATTTGCTTTCAAGAAATTGGAAGTTAAAAACTCCTCAGATAAGACCTTAAATTGAGGGATCTATGCTGAGGCGTACACAAGCAAATCAAGCTAAGTCATTAGAAGGGTAAGCCTGTCTATATTGACATGAAGTTTGTGAAATTCATTCTTTTGATTTTCATTTTTTGGATTTGTATATATGTTGTTTATATTTTTATTTTCAGAAAAAATTAACAAAAACAGCAATTATCTCCTGAGGATCCACTTTTAAGTGGTGAAACGGGTGTTGAGGTTATTACACAAACAAGTAAATATAAAAATGGAAATCTGAAAATGTTTCTTATCCTTAGCACACAAACAACAAATATATTCTCTTTTTCCTAGTAAACCCTTGTACCCCATTAATAAGGAAAAGTGGGATTGGCCTTTGGATGAGGATATGCTTATGGACTTAATAAAAACGTCTTCCACCTCTAGAGCATCTGGCCCTAATGGTTTAATAAACTCAATATTTAAATCAAATGTGCTGCTTTGGTCGAGATTCTTGTCATTATTCAAAGAAATCTTAAACAAGCAGATCATTCCTACATATTGAGAGACGGTTGTCATCATCCCAATTTACAGGAAGGGCAACCACTCGGTTACAGTGAACTACTGCCCAATTGCCCTGTTGGATGCAGACAGCAAGGTTTTCGCAGAGGCAGAGTTACAAGAGGTGGAAAAATAGGCTAATCAGAAGCAGATCCTCTCCAAGGAACAAATAGGCTTTAGGAAAGGTCGCTCTACCACACTAAATGGTGTAGTAATGTTGTTAGTGTCTATTACCTCATGTGGAAAAAACGGCCCAATCATATATGGAGCCTGACCGGACCTGTTGCAGGCCTTTGACTCTATCAATAGGGACTGTTTGTGCTGGAAACTGGGTTTGTGGGGAATGCAAAGTTCTTTGTTAAATATTCGAATTGCCATGCACGGTGATTCAAAATTAAAGGCAAGACTGAATAACATGGGAGATCTATCGAGGTTAGGCAGGGCTGTATGGTTGTGCCAACATTATTTAATCTTTATTTGGCGGATCTGGAGCAAGCTCTAAAATCTCATTCACTGGCCAGTCCCAAGATCAGCGGGTGTCCCATAAATTGGATTGCATACGCCGATTACACTGGTTTTCTAGACCACTCACCAGTCGGTCTCCAACAACTGCTGAATGCTTTTGATAGTTATGCTAAGTCAAACAAACTTTTGGTAAATCCCCACAAATCCAAAATCGTAGTCTTTAAGCGTCCAATGAGGAAAGTTCCAAACTGTAATTGCCATTTGTCAGGGTCACGCGTGCCTCGTGTGGCAGAGCTTACCTATTTGGGCCTGAAAACACGCCAATTTCCATCACTTAAACAATTGGAACTTGATCTTAAAGCAGTATTATTGGTGGCACAGTTAAAGAAACCTCTTAACTGCTATTGTAAGTTTTCACTAGTACCCGTGGTTAGGTATTAAAAATTGAAGATACTTCCATTTATTCTTTATGGTCTTGAAATATCTCAATAATCACAAGCAAAGAATTGGGCAAGGATAGAAGGAAAGCTATGGAAAATGGCCTTGAACCTCGCAATCAGCTTGCCGGTTATGAGTCTGAGATATTAATTGCGCCTATACTCAGTGAAAGTATACACGGATTGGAACATGATTTCCATGTACAGACACATTATATGCCCAAAGGAGGATTCTCTATACAAGGAAATAAATTTGCAAATGTTGAAAGGTACTTGACCAGTTTTGGATCAGATAAAAAATCATGCTTATTTGAAATTGTCTCAATGTGGTCGTACAAATGAAGATCTCATCTCCATTCCAATGGGAGTCAAGTCAATCCTTCTACGTAGGGATTGGATTGAAACAAATGACCAAATGGGTGATTTAGTAACAGCAAAATCCCTCTCAAAGTATGAGAAACCTTGTGGTTATTATGTTCCAAAGCAATACCAATATTGAAGACACCAGCTTATGTCCTGTTATATATTTTATTCACCAAATTCAACTGCCTCACAACCTCATCCCCAACCCAGTTCTATAGTTACACCTCCTTCCATATTCTAAATTTTACATTCTACATTCTACCTACCCAGAGATTACATTATCTCTACCACACAACAACCCCCCCTTACTTATTATCTAAATTCATATTTAAACACAGTAAATATTGCATTTGCTCAATTAAACGAGTTGGCTTGCGAATCGCCCTCTGAGGCCGACATTGCAATCCTCCCTCTGATGAGTCTGGACTTACGCCATCAACTGCAGACTCTCCAGATTCCAAAATTACAGGACCAACCCCATCACTTTGACCACTAGTCCCCATCTGGACAGGACTATGACTGGATACTTCAAAGTCATCTTCATCCCACAAAGTTAAATCAGTGTCAGTGTCATTCGAATCACTTAAACTGCCCGCACCTATCTCACAATCCTCCCCTCCAGAGTTATTCTGAAACAATCTTTTGAAAAAGGATACATTCCTGCTTATCTCACAATCACCTCCTTCAGCAGTGACAATGGACCCTTTAACATCCTTAATCTTTAGCGGTATTGGCCAATATTTAGAATCCAACTTCCTTCGCTGTTTCTGTTGAACTAACACAGAATATCCCACTTGAATATTACTTTCTCCAGCTTTCCTCTTGCGATCCGTCCACTCTTTGATCTTTATCCTCTTCACTTTATCTCGCTCTCTAATGTCATTGTCCTCAGCAGCAGTGTAATCATCCACACATGGAAGTCTTGTACGGGGCTTATACTTTATCATCAACTCTGAAGGAGAGTGTCCAATCATCTCATGAGGAGTATTGTGATAACTTCTTAACATCTGAGACACAGCTTGTGGCATTGATATATTATCCACAATTGCTTTGTGTCGAGTCCTTTTTAAAGTACTCATGAATCTTTCGACCATGCCATTAGCTTGAGGCCACAATGGCATTATTTTCTGATGCTTAAAACCCATATGTAGAGCAAACTTGCTAAATTCATGACCCTGAAACTGTGGCCCATTATCTGTTTTCACTACCTTCGGAACTCCCTACTCACTGAACAGCTCATCAATGAGATATGCTTCACTAAAGGAAACCATGAGTACTCATCTATACTCATTTATAACCATCTATAGCCACCAGTAAGTATCCTCCTTCATCTAGGGGTCCAAAGAAATCAACAGCCACACGGTTCCATGGACCAGTAGGAAGGGGCACCATCTGAAGAGGTGTTGGGTGGACATTGGACGTTGCCACTTGACATACAAAACAGTTTTGTAAAATATCCTCCACAATTATGTCTATACAAGGAAACCACACTTGATTTCTCAGAATGTTCTTGGTGTTTACAACTCCTCTGTGGCCTTCATGTGCCAGCATCACTAGGATCTTTCTTAAACTTTGTTGGGCTACAAGTCTATTTCCCCTCAGAAGCACTCCTTCCTCTGTCGCCGACAATTCACTGCTCATTTCTGCCAGCTTCTGAAGATCTTTCATGCCGCCCTCTTCCAATCCTTCTTCTAAACTGAGACAATGCCATTTCCCTGTTGTAGTGAGTTTGACCGCCACCTGAATCATCGGATCAGCTTTCTTCTTATCTCTAAATATATCTTTAGTGATTGCTGGCGGCAAAGCATTAAGAGATACATATGACATATATTCGTCCGCATTCCTTTGCATTTCAGTTTCTGCTACACCTGCTGGATGCCTTGATAAATAATCCACTGTATTTGCCTCTTTGCCAGGTTCATGAATAATCCTATAATCATATTCCTGTAGCCGTATGCCCCACCTTTCAATCCTGGGAGGCATCTTAATTCTGGGATTCCCAAATAATGAAGGAAGGGCTTGATGATCTGTGACAAGGATGAAAGGTTTCCCAATTACAAAATGATTAAACTTCTGACACAGCCGCTAGGCTTTCCCTTTCAGCCTGCAAGTATGCTTGTTCAATATCACTTAATGCTCTACTAGCATATGCAGTAACTCACAAAGCTGCGTCTAAATTTGCAGACATTAGCCAGGATGACTTATTGGTGAAATGAAGATTACCAAAAGAAACACCATCTCACATTTCTATTAGCACTAGGTACTCGAGAGATTCCGCAACATTTTACAAATTAGTTGAAAAGCATTGTCAAATCCTGCGATTGGACAAGGATTTAGTGCCGTTTTATCTGAGGCCTAAATTTACGTTTACCAGAGCCCCCACAATTAAACAAAAAATCTGTCCTTTTTTGGACACCACCGATGCTGGTTCTGTGGGGGGCTGGCTTAAAGCAGCTAATGGATTTTTTAAATGTGGGAACTGCAACCAATGTTCATATGCCTATATGATATTTTTTTACTGCTATGTATGGAACAGTGGTTAAAATTAACAGTTTCATCAACTGCAAATCATGTTATATTGTGTACCCAAGGGTTTGCGTATGCGGTAAACTGTATATTGGTAGCACCATCCGCCAATTGAGAATTAGAATCAGGGAACATCTAGCGAGTCTCAGAGTCCCTGAGGCCAAATCACCTTTAGCCTTACATTGGCAATTGGAACACCAATTGAGCGATAAAGCAAGCCTCAGATCTGTGGGTCTAATGAGAGCGAGTAGGAGCAAAAGAGGGGGTGATATTCGACTCCGACTTAGACTGATTGAATCCAGACTTGTTTGTTTTCGGAGATGTACTGAAAGGTGCCTCAACACTGATCATGAAATACATGTGTTTCTATAATCTACCTTAGATGAACGGCTATATTTAGCTAGCATTTGTTTCTGTTGATTTGGCACATAATTAAATCTTTATTATTGAAGTACACATTGTTTTAGTATACAACACTATGTAGTGAATGCTTCATGCGGTCTTGGTAGGACGCCGTTTTATAACAATGATATTAGTGTATTGTTGATCACAACCATACTGATTATTAGAATGGGATTGACAAAAATGTGTAGACAAATGGATCCTAAATACAATGATAAATGTAATTCTACATTCTTATAAAAAATTTGGGATAATGTTTTACAAATGATCACTGCTATGACTTCTGAGTGCTCTTTGTCAGACATACGTTATGCACAAGTTAAGAATTCACTTTAGTTTCCCTTGCCTTCCTTGTACGTGGCTATTTAAAATTAGCTGCCTCTGTATTCCCAAACGCATTGCGCACTGTATACGGATCAATATCTGAATTATAACGCTTTGTTTACATTGTGACGTCAGAAGCGAGAAATGCGTGATGTCAAGATGTTATCTACGTAACTTCCGTGACACAATGGCCTTTTATTGCGACACGGAATGGCGGTCCGGTTTCTTAGACACTTCTCGCAGGGATTTGGCTCATGTATACTGAAGACTTGCTGATTTCAAGGGTAAGTTGGACACTGGATTGAGGCTGTCAATGCTGTATTAGAATACAGTTAGGAACGTTTAAACGGAGTTACAATGCTACCTGTATTCAGAGAAGTTGGATTGTTGGAGACCAACACTGGTTTGTTATTTTTTCAATTTCAGGTTTATTCATTAGACCGAGCTACTGATTTTTGACTGATCCTATTGAAGGAAACACAATATTAGCTGGCAATACAATGTACGTAATTTACATCTCTAAATGAGGGAGCGGCAATACATTTGCAGGTATGCTGCTGCATTTTATTTTCCTTTATACAACTACTAGTATTTAGACACGTTATGATGTGACTCTTTATTGCTATCCATTTTATTTACAGCAAGTATTTAAACTAGATTTGGCTGTTTTGGTAAGAGTGCGCCTCTCTCTTAATTTAGATGACTCGGGAAGTCAGGCATTGGTAACTGGTCAGCATTGGTGCTATTACATATATTGTGACAGCTAAATAACTCACAATGTGATACCCATAATGGGTCAATTCAGCATGGCACTCGTGGTAGCAAATCCTACTGGGTTCATTTTACTAAGCACAGGGCTTAATCCACTTGATCCACTGTATAGAGTCATGCCCAACTCTATGCCTCAATTTAATCCAATTACCCAGCATGTTAAGTATATCTGTAGTCAAATGTTTGTCCTCTTAGGGTTGGTTTAATTGGAGAATGTTGAATTCTGTCTCTACTTTGGCCTAATGTTATTTCTTTCTCAAATCTTTTTGTATGTGACCTTCATTCACTTGAACCCTCCCATCTGCAACTGGAATGTGGTATGTGTTTCGTTAATGAATACTGATGCTCACTTAATGTATTATTTTGTTAATGTGCGTTATTTAATCTCCAATTGGATAACTCTTTCTTTTATTTTGTATCCCAAATTGTGGCATTTTATGATGTTAATATGCGAAATGTGGGACTTGTACATCCTTGAGGACGACCCGTAGGTCGAAACACATGTCGGCTGTCCAAACTTCGAATGAACACATTATATCTCACATCAATACGTTTTATTTCGGTGGCAGTTTTGCAACTAATAAGACATCTGCCAACGACAGGACTTTTTATAACATGTATGTTAGTTGGTACACACTTCCCTTCATGAATTAAATTACATTGAAATTGCCCTTTATTTGCCAGCGGTTGTTCTGCCCGCCATTGAAAAATTTCAGCTTTTGATGATTGCAGGGGATATTGATCAGCGATCTTTTCTTATGCTTCTTTACTCATGACATTTACTGTCGCTCCTGTATCTACTAAAAAAGGTATTTCTTGTCCACAGAAGCTCACTGTTACTTTTATGGTGGTTTTACCCTCTGGAGTATCATATATCAATCTTACATATTATTTACTATACCTATCATATTCTTGGTAATGCTCCATTGTCGGTTCTTCTTCTTCACCAGAGACATGTGGATTTTTATATGGGTCCCTATACTGTGTTTCTTCTCGATTCTTAATTTGATGAGATGTTATATCCTGACTCAATTCTTGACTACTTTTGTTTGTCACCTCAATCTGTAATTTGTCCATAGCCCTGACAAATCCTGGTCGAGCCCTTTGTTGGTTTGGTTTGGAGATCACATTGGGTCTTATCTCCCTTTCTGTGTATGTTCGTCCTCCAAAATTTCTTTGATTATCATACCTCCTACCAGACATTATCTGGGTATTGTAATAGTTTGTTGGCATTGTCATTATCTCTCGAATACATTGTTTGAAAATGATTTTCTTGTCCATATCATAGACATATTTGACCCATGGCAGGACATGGACCCTTGTGAGGAAATTCAAATCCACACCTGTAGCATTGTCTTTCCCCTGTATTTGTGCGTACCGATCCTGGTGATGTTACATTAGGATATCTTCTTTGCCATTTTGCCTTCTGATTTACAACAGCAATGGTGTCTATTCTCTTCAGACTTTCTATGTTTGATGCTTGTGTGTCTACTCTTTCATATATCCTTGCAAGTTCAAATACTTCCTTCAGGGGGAGAGGTTTCTTTAATAAATGTTTTCTGAATTGCGAGGATAAGCATCCTTCAATGGCCCTTAACCTTATCGCTTTGTCATTATTAAAGTTCATAAATTCGCAAAATGTCACCTTTTTTTGTAGTCGCAATACAAATTGAGCTATAGTCTCATGCAGGCTTTGTGTAACCAGTTCAAACGATGCAAGCAGTGGTTCAAAGTTCGAAGCTGAGTGCCAAAGGCAGGTCCTGGTGGTTGAAAGGCATTGAACACAGTTCGAATTTGGTTTGAAGTCGTTCAAGTGACTAAAACAGGAAATCTGGCTGCACTGGCTTCTCTGGATGCTGTGAGGCACACTGCATGGGGCTCCAGGACAAGGTGAGTGCTTTCCAGTGTCTGCTCCCTTAGCCTCAGGACTTTTGCTATTACAGTAAGGCCGTGGTGCTCAACAAAGTCACCCCGATTAAACCCTGGTCAGTTGTGTAGGAAGCAAAGCTTGCCTTTACACTGGAGCACCAGTATTCACCTCGGCAGAGGGCTTTGAAAAGCTGTGTTCTCCCAACAGGGTCCAGATGATTTCTTCCTTATGTCCTTCAAGGTCCAAATGTTAATCTAAGAAGGAAAACCGTAAATGCTCACAGGGGATTGGAGGAGAGCAAGCCTGCTTTAAATGGTCCAATCCCTGTCCCTGGGACAAGAGACCTTTGTCTCTTGATGTCATAGCCAGAGTCCCTTGTTCCGCAGGAAGTGGAGGGCACAGGATGGACAGAGAAGCCCACAGAAAAAGAAGATGGAGGATCCATTCCTCAAACCCCCTTGTAATGTCTGAGTGTGCTAAAGCTGCCCCCTCTCCAACCCACACTCACGCTTGCAGCCTTTAAGGTTTTCTGGTGTGCAGTCCACTCTTGTGAGGCAGGTCTTTGATATGGAAGTGCCTCTTTGAAGCCAGGCTCCCATGAGAGTTCCTGATGGGAGCTTCCTGGCCTGGCACGGAGGAGTCACCCATTATCCTGCCTTTTGTCTAATTCACTGGGATGTAGAGCGTCAGGCTGCCTTTAATCCACATAGTCTCTCATAGTTGTTCTGAGTTCACAGGGTTGACACTGGTATGATCCCAATTAAATGTGGCTTTAATAATGTTTCTATCAGTCACCGTACTGAAATCAAAGTGGCTTATTATAGTTTACCCTGCCACCAGACAGACTGAAACATCCATGATTATGATATTTTAAATCAGAGGTGCTTAAATTAAAGCAGTCTCTGCCTGCAGGAGCCTTGCGCTCAGGCATCTGTCAAATAGGCACATGTAGCCTTTGAACCTGCTCTGTGCCCCTGGAGAGTAGGTGCTGCAGCTCTGTCAGGAGACTGGTGCAGGGTGGCACATGTGGACAAAATGCTTTTGACATTGAGTTTAATTAAAGGGTGCTCTGGTTAGCAGACCACTCTTTCGGCGATGGATTACCCACATCATTTCACTGTTACTAAATATCAAAATAACTAGGACTTCTACACCCTTGCCAGGTGCCAATCCATCACAGCCACGGAAAAATTCAAACTGATTTTTGGCTCAGTGCTCATATGCAAATGTGGGTCATTCTACAGGACACTTCTAATTTTTTTTTAAAAACACAGGGAAGATGAAAACTAAACATTGGGCTATGGTCAGAGAAAGTTCAAACTCCCACACATGCAGCTTTGATTTTGGTTGCTTCAATTTATGAATTAAATTGTTTTCGGTTATTGGCATGAATTTATGTGCATTACTTGAGTTGCTAAAGGTTTATGACTAGCCTTAATCTAGGTTCAAAACTCAGTTTACGCTGATAGTTTGGGATTACTGGAGTTGCTTAAAGTTTATGAGTGGGATTATTTTGTATTCATAAACTGGCCTGCATAAGTATTGTCACTTGAGTCTTCTTAGATATATCACTTAGAGTGTCAGGCTTGCATGCTTTGATTGTATTTTATCAAACCATTCCCCTTTTTAAACAAAAAGAGGATCCCAGTTGCACTCCTTACGGCACTTTCCCCTTCCAAATATTTCAAACCTTTCTTATTATTTCTCGCATGTAGCATGTAAAAACAAATCAAAATTATATATATTTATGGTTATCAAATGTTATTTCCAAACAATAACACACTCATATTTTTCTTATAAATATCCATATATCAACATAAACTCACTTCAATACCCCTATTTCATCATATGATATGTCATTTATAACGTGCATTTACATAAGTGTTTATAGGCGCGATAAGACAAGGAAGGGGGGGACAAAACAAACGATCTTACTAGGGCTTGTGTCATTCAGATTGCGCAAGTGTAAGGGGGAAGGGAAAGGAGAAGTGCCAGGGGGAGGGAAGGGTGAAGTGCAATAGGCAAAGCTCAAGTAAGTGCCGCTGGGATGGCTAGCTCTAGTAAGTGCAAGGAGGCAGGGGACTGTGAGGTTGCAGATACAGTTCCTTAAGTGTGCAGTAAGCCCGGAGGCAGCGCAAGGGGCTACTAGTCGTGTAGGAGCCTGGTGCCCATTAAAGGTCAGAGGGTGGCCAGGTAACCAGTTAGCCCAGCAGACAAGCACATCAGCAGGGGAGGGAGAGGGAGAAAGCAGAAGCGAAAAGGAAGGTCTTGAGTTGCTTCCGGAACCTTAGGTAGTCCAGCTCAAGTTGGAGAGAGGCGGGGAGGCTGTTCCAGAGGGAGGCACCAGCCGACAAGAGAGATCTACCCCCCACTTTCTGCCTGGAGAAGCGTCTGAACCTCAGAGAGTTGGAGGTGGATGAGCGAAGAGCTCGAGAAGGAGAGTGCTTAGGAAGAGAGACTTGGATGTATTATGGTCTTTGGCCCCAAATTTTGACAATGCAGAGGGTCTCGGACTTGATCCTCCAGCCACCAGCAGACAGTGGAGAGATTTCATGGCTGAAGAGATACGATCCCTGGGCTTAAGGCCAAGGGCAAGGCTTGCAGTCCTGTTGTGGATTGGTTCAGAGGGCAAAGAGTAGAGGCAGGAAGATTTATAAAGAGGCTGTAGCAGTAGTCAGCCCAGAAAGAACCACGGCTCTGAAGACAGTGAGCATCTGGGGGAAAGTAAGAAAAAGAATACCTCTGTGGAGGTGCAGCTATTAGTGGGACTTCTTAGACAGGTCCGTGATGTGAGGAGAGAAGGATAGAGTGGAGTCGAAGATGACACCAAGGTTTTTTGCCTCGCAGGAAGGTGCAGGGAAGAGGGCCCAAGGAGGGCAGCCAGAGTGAAAGAGGGAAAGCAGGAGCAGGGTTCCCAATGAGGAGGATCTCAGTCTTACTAGCATTAAGGCAGAGATCGTTGGAGACGCACCATTTCTGAATAGTGGATAGACAGTCAGGAATGATCGAGATAGGAAGGTGAGGGGATTCTGAAGGAAAGCTGATGTCATCAGCACAACAATGAAAGATAGAAGAGAAGGTAGAGATGAGGTGGGCCAGAGGTGCCATATAAAGGTTGAAAAGGCAGGGTGAGAGGTTAGAGCCCTGGAGACACCACAGAGAGAGAGGTGGTGGAGAGAATGGATCCAAGTTGGACCTGGGAGGGTTGATCCAGGAGGAAGGAGTCACCTTCCAACTTGTTGTTATCCATGAAAACTAGCACTGTCCTGCCCATCTGGGTAATTAGTTTCAGGAATAACAATGAACCGGCCAAGAATGAAGAGACTGTGCCTCCTTGTTGTGTGACAACTACTGAATGAGAGTTAAAATAATAAACTTTCCAAAAAGCCTCATCATGATCAGACTGAGTATGAGAATATAAGTGCCAGGGCTGAGCCCTGGCAAACACCCCCACAAATAAAGTACCCTCTCCCTTCGTATACTTCTCTCGATCAAACCCCTCTTTCATCCAGTTTGATTGTCTGGGTATCTACCCAGTGGAGAGTCTGCTAAGGCCACTTCTTACAAAACAATATTGGCCACTGTACAAAATCTATTTAGAGTATTAATTTCAGTCAATCAATAAGAACTTCCTACAATTAGAAATGGGAATTTAGGACACTTCATACAAAACAATTACAATTAGAAATGAGGGCACTTCATACAAAACAATATTGGTCATTGTAGAAAATCAATTTAGTGTATTAATTTCAGTCAATAAATGAAAAAAGAAAAAAAGCAATTTCTTAGATTTTTTAAAAGAATGCTTTGAAGTCGACAAGCTCCCAGACTTAGTTAGAAAGTCCTCTTTGAGTAACTAATCTTCTCTATGCGCAAGATGTCCTCACGAAGTGACATAACAAAGTTAATACAATGGGGGCACAAGTGTAAAAAGGGGGAGAAGGGAAGGGGTGTGGAACGGTTTAAAACCACCTGTTTAAAAAAAATAGCCCAATTATATGTTTTTAATAAATGCAATTATTGGCCAAAATTGCCGTTCTCAATAAAGAGCCATTGCAATTTATAAACCATAGCCCGTTCTAGGCCACATAGTACGGTGGGGCAGTAAAAAAGTGGTGGCAATTCTGTTACTGATATGTTTTTTAGTGCTAACTGAATTACTGCCACTTTTACTGCACCACTGAATTATAGGTTTGGCCTTGAATTGGAGGCTTACCCTCTGGCAATATGCTGAAGGTAATTCTTTCCATTGAAGACCCAAAAAAAGAAATGGGAGAATTTGCAGCGCAGTTCCTGCTCATGGTGAATCCAAAAAGATACCCATGGAGTCCTATGGACTCCAAAAATTGGAATTAAAAACACTACCACAACTTGTAATCCTGCAGTAGTTTTTCTCAGCTGAGTGGTGATAATGGTAAATGGGTTTGTCCACAGTTCCGTAGAAAACTGCAAAATTACCGCCAAACTCGCATTGAGGCTCATGGGGTTCTGCCTTCAACTGCTGAAGGTTTATATGATTCAGTTCTTTTTTCATTTTGTTGGTGTGGTTGCCTTGCCTTTATTTTTTTCAGTTGCTTTAATTTTTTTACTTGGAATGGCTTTGGCATATGATAAGGATTCCATGGGTCCATACCACAGAGGGCTTCAGACAAATGGCTCTGGTTGCCTTAATTTTATGATATGGGTTGCATTAGAGGTATGAGCTGGAAAGGCCCTTTTATTGTAAATTGGGCTTGTGTTCGGTTTTCGACTTGGGTGGACTTGAAGTTGCGGCTTGTATTGTCTCATGCTCATGATTTGGGTTGCTATGTTTCGTTCATTGATTGGAAGATTTATAATTCATCGACATGACACTAAGGTGACTTCAGTGTGCACAAAGATGTCTAGGGTTTCAGACTGAAGCTTTCTTCATATTCTTGGCATATGTGTATTTGATTGTTTTGAGTTTATTATTTGTTTTTTAAATGCAATAATGACTTGGGTGATATTGTATTCACGCGGTTGGATGCATTGAGTTTATACATCAGTTTGCTATGGATGAGTGGATTGGGTTCGTGTCTCTTAACTTCTTGGAATTTATGACTTGTGGGACACCGATTATTTTTTATTTTGGCTTGGGTTGTCTTTGTTCATTGCTCAATTAAAGGATTCATATTTTAGAAGCATGCCACTAAAATACACACACGTCTTGGGTTTAGGACGAAGGTTGCCTTGCTTTCATGTTTTCGTGATTTAGATAGGCTGTTTATATGTTGTTGCTTGTCGAGGGTGTATGTCGTCTTCATTATCAAAATTATCTTCCTATGAGAGGAATCTTATTCTCATTGCCTGGGCTACTTCACATTTTTGTCTGAAAATGTAACTACATCAATAATCATTTCAGAACAAATCCCATGGCCTAGAATTAAGTACAGTGGCTGCAAGAAAACAACACTTAGCTCAAAGCAATATTTCTACTCTCTTACAGTTACATTTAAATCTTCTCAGGTATCTGGTCACAACAGGTTTAGGAACAACATTCACTCACCATAGCTAACCTGATTGTCCTCAAGCACAGCCTGATTCTCAATGCTCCCTTGCAAATTTGAGATGGCTCTCATGTTTTTAATAGGGATGGCTGAACCAACTTGAATCAGTTTCAAATCATTCTAAACACTGGACATTCGAAGTGACTTGAATGATACAAATTGAAGCTGAAACGTGAAATTATTTATAATCCTCGAAGCCAGATTCATTAGGTTTGCGTAGGTGGACCGTGGGAACAATTGTTGGCTGCCCCAACTTGAACTTTTGGCAAGTGGGATTTCAGATAATTTTATGGGATGTATTACTTATATTAAGCATTTACTCAAGCACAAACCATTTACAAAGTAAACAGCTTGTCAACTGTTTTGAACCGATTCAAACCACAAAAAAGGCAAATTGCATTATTTCTTGATTCGAATCCCCTTGCCAGGCAGTTTTATGGAGCTTTGACTTATTCAAAGTGATTTGAACTATTACTTTAAAGATTCAAAGCAGGATTTGAGTTCATCACCATAGAAATACATGAAAGATATGTACAGCTGGAATACACAACCCGACTGTACAATTGAGAAGCAAATGAGTGGGTCTTGCTCTTTTATATCGAAAACCAAACTCTGTCATTTAAAAATGCCTGTGAAGCAGGATGGCAATGAATACAGGAAAAGGTTACCATACATTCTAACGAAAAGATTGTCACGGACAGCTCTTTGTAAGACTCTTCACCTAGCGAGATAAAGTTATTTCTTTCTGTCTCTAAGTTCAAAATGTTCCAATTAATTTATAAAAATAAGGAGCCTATAGATAAAAAAGAAGCAAGGTTACTGAGGTGAATTATTCATTTGACAGTGTGTACATTTCATTTCATGAGACGTGCAATTGCTCTAATGTTAGTAATTGACAAGACAATTGTATTTCCAGCTAAGAGTGTTATTGTCTCTTTACCCTTACATTGCCTTGGAACAAGAAAAAAGGAAAACATTTACAGTTTTAGCTTGCGTGAATTCAGTGCCATCTCGGGGTGAAGAGGAGAACTGTGGCACACATTGATTTTGACGTAATCTGACCTTTTTACACCGGAAGAGGTCGACAAAAGAGCAAGCACTGGCAAAGTCAAAATATGTTTCGTTTAAAAAAAAGAAAAAGTAAGTTGCTTTTGTGTTTTGAACATTAAGATTTGTTACGCGTGTAGTTTTTTAATGATAATGATGTGTTATTTATATAGCGCCTTAATCCAAAGCACTTTACAGAGCACATATTTGCATACAGTATCACCCAACCGAAATTGGTACTCATTTATCGACCTCAGAAGGATAAAAGGCTGAGTTGGCCTTGCCGGGATTAGTACCTGCGGCCTGCAGATCACGCTCAGATCGCAGCAGCAAGCGCTCAACCCGCTGAGCTATTTTACCGGCTGTGTGCACGCATAAGCAGGCAGTGTTGTGTTCTCCTGTTCTCCGCCATAGAGCACCTTTTTATAATAAGAATTGGTAAGTACCGTGAATGGGAGGTGCAGCAAACTGAACCATTTTAGGGGCTGATTCATGGAATTTGTGCACCAAAAAACAGGGATTTGTGCGCCATTCTTCCCGCAAATCCCCATTTGTTAAACAAGGATTTGCGGGCAGAATGGCGCACAAATCCCTGTTTTGCAAATCCCTGTTTTTCGGTGCACAAATTCCATGAATCAGCCCCTTAGTGTTTATGAAACTCTTTTAGCTTGAGAGCACGGGGGATCGACGTTAATCACAAGAGTGCACATACCTCCAATTGGTTTGTCAATGCACTGTGGGCAAGAGTGTGGTTCTGCCTCATTGCCAGGTCAGTCTTTGGCTTGAATGTCAACCATTAACAAAATGGATTATATAGTCTGCTCGTACCATAATCCGTTCAATTCATTGTTTTGTAGTAGTCAGGTTCGCAAAAGGACCTATAAACCGTAGAAAGGCATAGAAGCATTTTGTTCACATCTCTAAATGTCTTTATTTAAACTAATTTAACTTTGACCTAAGTGTTTGTTTGCAAAACATTGAGAAAATCACTACACAGGTGTTAAATCAAATTGCTCCTTACTCACACAAATGCCCTTCACACAGACAGGTGGACACTTTTCAATGTTTCTCAGAAAAGTGATAAGCCCTATTGCACATTAGCACCCTGGGCAAGATGCACAGTCAATCAGGAGGGTTGGAACACAGGCTGTATGTTGTAAAGAGGGTTCCTGGGAGAACAGAAGACGCTATGCCCAGGCTTTCAGGTTAGGAACTTTAAGGTCCTTGGCAACGAGTTTTGTCTTCGGCGAAGTGGTGTTGTCGCGGGAGGGAGCAGCCAAGAACACAGCCACTCCCCCCGCCCCCAAGAACCCACCCACACCCACAAGTGTGTGTGGCCAGCTGCAAGAACGTTGAGGCCAGTTAAGAGGAAATCTGGTGTGGCCTTAAGTGGTCTTACTACAGCCTCGCAAAAGGAGACAGTTTGAAGGAGCCGGCAAGGGGACCCCATTTGAGTGAGCTGGCACAACAGCTGGTGCACAGTACTCATTGTTGCAGACATAGGAGCAATGATACAGAGGCACACGGAGCAGCTCCCGTGGGGTTCCGACAAAGAAATGCAGCCAGAGCACCAAGGATGGGCGTCGGTGGACGATTATAGTGATCATTGTGACAGGGGCCGTTGGGTAGCCCGCGCACTCTACGGTTAAGACGGCCATTCTGGCTGATCAGTGGAGAAGGGATCAGGCCATGCAAGAACCTGCAGGAGACCACCAGGGTACAGTGGGGAGGTCCTCTATCATCAAGAGCCCCTTTGGAATGATGCCAATCAGGAGTTAGGAAATATGATGGTTCTCTATTTTAACTTTAGTGCATGCCCACTGCCCGGGCTCCTATGTGAACCGGTGTCTGCGGCAAGGAGCAAACCACACTTTTCATTTAGATTACCTGGCGAGAGATCGAAGTGCCCCTTGCCTCTGCTCTACTCACGCTCTTCTATTCGCTGTTTGTTAAATATGAAATGCCACCCTCTTGAGGCACAACCGCTTTATTACAATTAAAGATGTCTAATTCTTACACAGAACGAGACACACATACTAGGTGACGATTTTTGCACAGAGAACTCCGGCATGTCTTGCACGCGCCTATTTCTCCCGGGCTACCTGGCTAGCGCCAATAGCAACATGGTTGCTTAGAAGGCATCACACTTTGCTCTTGCTTGGCAAGAGTTTTCAGCAGCAGCAGCTTGATTGGCTGGACCACACAATTGTTTTGGAACTGTGGTGGGCAACTTTGTACTAGTCTGGGGCTGTAGGAAGATTTGTTCCAATAAATGAAAACAGCTTATGGCTCAGGATCCGGTGCCGTTGTTGCTGAGTGATATGGTGGCCCACCCTCATAGCCCCTATGCTGGGCGTAGAGCTGCTTTTATTGTTCACATGGTTTGTCACCACACATGATGTAAGGCAGAGGAGAGGCAGGTGATACACTGGGCCTGCCTTGGTGGCCAGTTTTCTGGGTTTGTGTTTTTACTGTGCGATGCCTGGGCTAATGGGATGGTGGGTGGCGGATGACTTACTGGACCTGCCCTGATCGTCCTCGATCCTGGCCGTGGGTGTTGCCTCATTTTTGCCACCTGTGCGAAAAGATTGTTACATTCTGAACGCTCAACAGATGGAGAAGGCAGGCAGGGTCTCAGAAGTTATTTTACTATGTCTACTATTAATGTGTTGTGTCAGCGATCTGAATGACACACGGCCTAGTAAGATCGTTGTGTTGTCCTCCTTCCGTTTCCCCTCCTTGTCTTGTCACGCCTAGAAACACTTGTGTATATGAGCTTTATAAATAACATATATCATATCACAGTGTGGAGATATTTTTGATCTTTTAAAGTAATTACAGACGCATGTAGGGCACAACCTTTTACTATATTCATGCCTATAAAAATAAAATTACCATAAACAACTGCAAACACAAAATCAATTGACTTTGCCAGCGCTTGCTTCTAATTGCGTATTTCCACTAGACGGTATATTATCAAGCAGTTATGCATTGTGGGCCACTACTGTTGGAAGCCCATGTGGGACCATAGCATCAGGTGTGCCTTTTCAGCTCATACATGTAGGTCCTGGAAAATCAGTTTAGCAAATAGTTTGCTCCCATGAATAGCAGAGCTATAAGATGTTCGTTTTTAATAATATTGACATGGTCTTTTTTTATCAAATCATATTAGCTCGCTCACTTTCCAGGAAATATGTCTTGCTTGGTTTGATATGTACTATTCTCTAGTAACCTTTATATGATGACAAGTCACAGTGATGACTACTTATTTAATCCACAAGATTGGAGGAATTCACCTGTGCTAGGATGCCATATTTACACTTGCAAGAGGAAGATCCAGAGACCCAATGTGCTTCACCCATTCATTTTCTTCCATAGGTGTTGCACGTATTTCTCTTCCTATCCTGAATCCATCAACTTTCATGGCCCAGAGCCCTTTAGCTGCCTTTTGATTTCCGGCACAGTGTATCAGTGTTCACATCTGCACTGTGTAGTCATTTGTCTTTCTCTTGGTCCCATATTTATAACAT
Source organism: Ambystoma mexicanum (assembly GCF_040938575.1). NCBI lineage: Eukaryota > Metazoa > Chordata > Amphibia > Caudata > Ambystomatidae > Ambystoma > Ambystoma mexicanum. Next base: position 839,671,570 of record NC_090923.1, read on the forward strand.
CATTTTGGCACCATAAATTCTGAGGCTCAATCTTTTCCTAATTTCGTCTTTTATTATTTTCCATTCAACTCTTTTTGAAACTCTATAACTCATCATCAGAGGATACTCCATTTATGTTTAGAATTATGTCATGCAGTTACACTTATAAGTTTAAGATCCAGCAATGGTTTTACCTCTGAAAATAAGCAGGGCATCCACATTCAATGTCCTTGGAAGGTCAGCATTGCCTTCAATGTTGAATGCTGTGAAGCAATTAACCAGCCTCTGATATTTGATGTGGTGCGTTTGATAAACCAGCTATTGTTAACTTGTAACTGCTTGCTATAAGGCTTTTGTACTTCTCAGGTAGAGAAAGGGCAGAGCATTGTGAGTGCAACCTGGCATCAACAAGGGGAAGAACTATAGCAGAAAAGTGAGTAGATTGTTCTGGATGGTCCCGTTCTAACCCACTATTCACAAACCGTAATTGTCATGCATTTGTATAGTCTACAAAGGCACTTCCTCTTTCATTTCCCATATTCATTCTGAGGATTGCGAGCGCATTAAGACCTGTATCTACTGCTGAAACACCCTTGTTTTTAAGCAAATCCATTTTCGTTTGTGAGTTAAGGTTCCTTGTCTAAAATAAAGATATCCCCAAGAAACATATACCTCCATGTACTGATAGACCTTACTAAATTGCTCAAGCATTTTAAAGAATCAGTTTTATACTCTGGAGCTAGATTCAGATTGAGAATGATAAAAGTGTGTGTTTATTTGGCATTTTCCACTTGGATGAGTTTATTTGCTAATATAATTCTGACAGTCTTTTTGTAGGTATGTATGCATGTCTTGGCAGTATTCAGCGGTTTGTAAACCTAGCCCTTTAGAGATTTCAATATGAAAGTACAAAAATCCCATAATAGTTGGGACTTGCTTCTTCATAAAGCAATAGATAATTGGATTGTCTACTGTATAGTTCTGTTTTCCTTCATTTGGTCTGCGCAATCATTCTCCACCCTCGTTCTTCCCATGAGCATCTCCTGAATGTCTCTCATTACCCTAAATTCCTTTCTCTTTCTTAGCCGTTCTCCCTTTGCCATCAATAATCCCTCTGATAAATGCTACACAGTACATCCTTCTTGCAGTTGTCATATTTGTTTTGTTAATTTTTACATTTAGAATATGTTTACTACAAAACAACTGGATCACTTTAAAACACATTGGGGAGATTACCTTATCAACTAACCAATCTTCAGCAAGTGATGACTTAACTGTGACTCCAATTTGAGTTTTGTACAATCAATCCATAAAGGATCTGACATGGCTCATTGTTTATGGATTTTAAAATCAGGAATTATAATGTATATATGAGCATCTACATTCCTATTGCAAAAGCGTGCAACTAGTCTGAAAGATTGATTACATTACTTGTCAGATCACACTGGCATTTACAAAATCCCCCACTGGTTAACTGACATGACTATTTATGAAATGTGATAGTTCTACAAACCTTTGGAATATTATTCATTTTTGACATGTATCCGTGAGGGACATACCATTATAAATAATGGAAACCTACCATTACACAGATTTATGTACCTGTTTGACGAAAACACTAGTAAATTGAACATCGAAACACTGGTACTTAGAGCGACACAGAGCCTCACCATGTGTATATCAAATTCAGCATGCAAGCTTCTATTGGCTCCCAGTATGTATTGCACCTGCACAATACCACGCTCAAAGCACAGGAAGAAAGAACGGGCTATATGCAATCAGATAAAACTTACATGAAATACCATACCTTTATTATAGTTTTACGGAACACTAAATTCAATGATCATGTACAATAGTTTTAAAAAAAAATGTTTGTGTGTCATGCACATGCACCTTTACAAATACATGTAAAACATATGTGATAAAAAGATGAGAAGCAACCATCTTTCTTAAAATGACTATTCATAATATTATACAAATTGAAACTACTTTAAAAACGACAATTTAAGAAAAACAGATGAGAGTAAATTAGTTAAACAGGTGAAAGTGAATACATCAAAAGAAGAAAAATACCTTGATGGCTAGAGACTAAACATAGACATACACATAAATCTTGAAAAACCTTGTTAAAGATAAAATATGTCATGCAAGACAATGATACATAGTGTCACAATTATGACAATTCAGTGAAAAAATGGGGTAAAACTACATCATTGAAATAAGCAATGAAAAAATGAAGGGTGAGGTACCAAATCTTAAGGCACATTGAGATAATAAACTTGCATAAAAATACATAATTTCCATTTTTGTGAGCAGCAGATAGCAGAGCTGTGGTGCTAGATGTTAGCATATGTTACGATTCTTGTTAAGAAGGAGACACACAATTGTTTTTGTTTACTCCTCGAGCTCAATCAATTTAGCCTGAACCACACTCAAGAGGCGTGCTAGGGAAAGAATTAAGGTAGTACTGTGACCCCACACACAATACAACCACAATAGCTCACGAGAGAATAACGAAGAATGAAGCAAGCTATTTCCCAATGTTAGCAATCAAATAATATAATCAAATGCTTTAGTGCTTCTGGTTCAGCGCTGTTGTGTCAAAAACGACCTAGGCCATAACTTGTTGTCCCCTTGTTGTGTTTCCAGTGCTTTATACGTGTTAGTGTGAAATAAATGTAATCTAAAACTCATAAAGAGATTTCTGAAGTTATTGCACGGAAAGCATGTAAGGTAAGCCATACGGGGGAGTTGTTTGTGTCTGCATTTGGCGTATTCCGCATGAGATTGGTATGTTGCAATGCGATCCGAAGTGTGGGCCCAATCCTGTTGAAAGAGCTTTTTTTTCACGAGCGCAGTGCGAAAGAAAAGATCTTCAGGCTCCATGGCAATCATAGTAAGTACAGATTGCATTTGAATGATGAAGAGCGCAATTGAAGGTGTTGAGTGTTTAATAAGCATTGCCACAAAATCCTCATAAAGACAATTTGGTGGAGGATGTAACATTTTGCCATAGTTGTTGAGCCTTCTCCACTGATGCTTGGAAGCTAATGAAGACAACAAAAGTTCATGGATGAGGGGATGACATTAGGCAGGCCTTTTGGAAGACCAAGAATGATTTTCCAGATACTGCCTTGTATCTTATTGAGAATTTATCCAATATTTGACAAGCATAGATCTAGCCCATAAAGAATGGTTTCCTCTACTTTCAAGTAGAAGTCTATCACTGGCATGAGTGAAAATGTGCAATGTCTATTGTGGATACTTTTCATTTGAGCTAGTAGTGGAGCAATTTTGATGTTTAAAGAGCTATGCCACATCTGTAATGAGTTGGTGTTTGAAAGAGTGCAGCCCAATTATGTCATTCCCATGGTACGCTGAATTGGATTGCCTTCGATGTTCCATGGAAATGTGCGTAGTTTTTTCTTATTGGAAAAGACGAGAATGTTAGATTTTGATGTGTTAGTGACCAGATTGTGTTGTTTGCAGAACAGAGAGAAAAGGTACCGTTTTTTCTGCAAAGGGTGTGCGGTCAAAGAGAATGACATCATCGGTGAATGCCAGCCAGTTAAGACGTAATTCTCCCAATTTTACAGGGAAACTATCGGATGTGGGCCATTTTGAATCAATGTCAGCAAGGTACAGGTTAAAAAGTACAGATGCAATATTGAATCCTTGCTATACTCCTATCTCTGTGGGAATTCTATCAGTAAGCAGACCCATTTGGTTGATGCGTATTCGAGAGTTAGTCTGATCATGTAAAACAGCAATGATAGCGATAATTTATGTAGGGATGCCATATGTCTGCATTTAGAATAGTTCTATCCTGTCCTATTCCACAGGATCGATAGATCCCTGAATTATATGCAAACCTGAATTCTAAATGCTTTCCTACACATGTTTCACAATATAAAGCTGAAAATATTGTCCATAGCGTCTGCATCTTCACAGCCTAAACTGATTAATTGAAAAGCACTGCAGTTAACTAGATACTCTTCTGTCTTCTATCACTGTCTTATAATCAATGTGATATTGATGTTATATTAAGGCTACGGTGCACAAGAGATAACTGACGTGGTCTACCTAATTTAATTTGCCAAATAAGAGTAATATTGTGGCTGCTGTGTACAATACTAACTGCAGCAGCGTCTGGATGCTTGGACCTCTGTCCATAGCCTACCGCAAAACTTCCTTTAAATAATTCATTTATCCAAACAGGACAGCAAGACTGCTGTAATTAATTGCATACGATCAGCAAATTCAATTTTTCCCACATTAATAAATATACAGCATTTCTTTGAAGTTTTAGTGTGTTAAATATACCCAGTTTTTTCATCATATAATAATGATTGAGCCTTGAAAATGTGGATAGAGGTGCGAAACACCTGTCGACTAGGCTAGTTGTGTGAAGTTGTAAAACGAAGTGTGAGGAATAATAAAAGGTTGTAATACTAGTGTTGAAATACGAAAGTGAACTGATTGCTGTACTAGATGATAATCAAAAAGTGTATACCCAAAGGAAATACTTTGTAGTTAATAGATTAACTGAAACATCTTTTAACTCTTAATTTTTCTCAAAGTCTGAGATTTTCTTTACATAGCAAACATATGAGTGGTATTCTTCTAATAGGGCTCCCAAATATCTGTCCTTATCTTTCTGCATTCTTAGTTGGAATAATTTGGCTTTCGCTTTTCAGGATTTTTCCAGATGAGGGCTCAAAACCTTATTGAATACTAACAAAGATTATCAGTTTGTTTTATGTGCTTATATTTTCTGTCATCTATACATGCCCTTCGTATTTTTGTCAACAGTCAGGGCTTACTCCAAAGAGCTGAGTATGTATTCAAATGAATCATTGAGGATGTCTGGCCGTGACACAAGATGGATTTGATTCAATTACACAGGGGCCTTGTTGCTGCTTGAACGGTTCCAGAACATATCTTTTTTCTCTTTCTTTGTTTTCCTGCTCTTGTCAGAGCAAGTAAATATGAATTGGTTTAAAGTTGTATGGAATGCTATTCGGGGTCTTATCTTTTATGATCTCACACACAAACAACCGTGATACGAATGACTTGAATTAGTCCATACTTTCCAGGAGGGATTATCCAGTCACATTTTCATTTTGTTTGGGACCAAGCCAAGAAAGTTATAACACTCATAATGTCAAACCGTATTTTTAGCAGGGTAAAAAGATTCCATGATTTGGACAACTGATTATTCCTCTAAATCGTGTATGGTATTGGGACTAAGCAGAGCCTAGTATGAATTAACATTAGTGATGAAACTGACTAAGATGACATGATTCTTGCTGCTTGAACACCCAAAGGGGGGGGGGGGTATTGTTTCTCCAACTTGATCCTAATATGTAATTCAGTAACAAAGTGCAATTTTATTTATATCGTTCTGGTGGGAGCAATAAGCTCACGTGTTGAAATTCTAGGTTACTCAGTATATCAGCAATTTTTTATAGGTGATAGAATTCTAAAGAAAGGAGAAATAATTACAGCTGCACAGCAGTGACCAAGATGCCATGTTATGGTGTCACATTGCACAGCTTACTAAAAGGCAAAAACAGGAAAAGCACAACTGAAATATGAGGAATTGTGTTCAAGCGCGAAACGGTGAGGTATATATATATATATATATATCCCTTGCCTTGAAACCTCAATTTATTGACCCTCTGGGTATCCATTATAAATGTTATGTTTTTCTATTTCTAATACTAGCTGGTCCAGGTAGGTCATTAAAAAGAAACCAATGGGCACACGGCATGAAAATAAAATATTACAATGTTGCAAGTCCACATTATGTAACTGTTCATTTAAATATTTTAAAGAACATGCAGTAAAACACTTATCGTCAAATGTTAGCCAATGAGTACAAAAAGTTGAATATGTGCTTCTCAGTAAACAAAACAAAAGTGGACATTATCTTATCTGTGAACTTTAGCAGGCATTACACTAGATTACAGTGTGAGTGCCATTACTTATTTATTCCTTTTTGGTGTTTCAAGTTTGCACAGGTAACATACATGCCAACATTCTGTGACCAAAAATCTGTAGGAATCTTAAAGGTTCAGAAATAGTAAGTAGCATAATGATGACACCCCCCTCACCCTCCGTGAAGCTATGTTCTGTACATCCTATGATGATTTCCTCTCAGGTGGAGCAATGCAGAATTGCTGTGCTCTCTATTATTTTTCCTTCTGTAGACATGGGCCATACAGATGTCGCCACCTAGTGTGATGGTGTCAAACAGATACCACAATGATGATGTGGCCACCGACTTTTACATGCAGCTTGCGTTCCTGCATGCACTCACAGACACATAGGGGCCTATTTAATAAACTGAAGCTGTGCGGGGGTCCACTTTCAGTCTGTACTGCGCTTGCATAGAGAGCCCAAAATGCCTGGTATTTTATAAAGGGCAAGACCTCATGGAAAGTGCAAAGCGCAACACAGACCGTAACATTTTTATTTTAATGAGCTGCACTTCAGGGACGGGCAATACGGGTGCAAGGATGCAATTGGCTGAGGCTGGATGGAGTGTAAGAGCTGATTGACAGCTAACGCATGCCAGACATTTTCCGTTTAAAGTGCAATTAAGATCTGCACAGGGGTATATCAATGATTTTTCAGAAAATTGTCACTTTGTGAGTAAATGTTTTACCTTTCCCAGTGCAGTCAGCAGCAGCACCTTTCCCTTTTGTTTTTGACACACAGGGGACAGTGTTCTTTAAAATGGTAAACATGCTTGGTGTGTTTTGCAGTGTGCCTTTGTTTTTTGCGCCTTCTTAACTGTGGCTTATACGCACGTCGCTGTTATTTAATTTTTAAACCACAAGGCTCTTTGTGGTGTGCTTCCCTAATAATAATTAAAATAGAAATCAAATGACTGACTCTGGTAATTAGGGCAACGTCATTGAATGACATTTCCACAGCAACATTTTCAGCCCAGGGGGCCTGGAAGGCATACTTGCCAACTCTACTGATTTAGGCAGTAGGCCACTGCTTTTTAAGCAGTCCTACCGCCTACAGATTTGGGTGACAGATCCGACTGCTATTTACAGTGTCAGGTAATTTGTGTGACTCTAAGGAAATTAATCTGTCTGTGCAGTGGGCTGGTAAGTGATACATTTGAGTGATGGACTCGGATCCATCCACTGACCCGACAGCTACATGACTGTCTCCTGCACTCTTGCTGAGACAGACCTTAGGTGAACCACCCCTAAAGGCAAGTGACTGAGGTGGGTATCAGTCTCTATGTTGTTCAGTGTTCAATCTGCATTGCAGAAATAAATATATACTGCCCAGGCTGCTGCTACAGAGCAGTGGCAAACATTGCCTAACAGCTCTGTGTGATTATTTTCTGTGAAGTTAGGTAACTGAATTTCGTGTCAACTTACCATTCACAATTATACATTTTAAACATTTGAGCGTCTTTCCATGTTGTGCTGTTCGATGAGTTGTGCATTTTAGAATGTTTCAGCGGTGCCAACAATGTATGTTTTGTAATGTCATTGTTATGCTCTGTATTATTTTTGAAACTTGAAAAATCCTACATCGTGGTCACAGAATGTTGGCAAGAATTCGTATTTATATTATTTTACTTATTCTGTGCTTTGTACTGCGCCACATGAATGCAGTACACCCCAGAGTGCATTCGTAAGAGCAAAATGTGCAAGTCTCCTATGGCTCTGTTGAATATCGGCTTATAACGTAAAATACAGGACGAACATAATTGTTTCTGCGATCATTTTGACTTGTTTTTGTCCTTGTGTACTACATGAAGAGCTAGCAAACCATTTCCTTTCAAAGTGAGCTCAAATGTGCCGTTCAGTATGTGTATGCATTCTCTTTCGTGGGTGTTATAGTGCATGCTGAAAAAACGACTTAAAATCACTTGGCAAAGCTGGGTGTGCAGATAAAGGGTTAGATGATTTTCTGACTTTTTCTTACCGAATTGCTTTTAGCCAAATATGTTTACCAGAACAACAGGCCAGGGGTGTTATCGGAACAGAGGGACCTTCTCCCTTTACCCCTCCCCCCACACACTGCTTCTCAAATACGTTACCCAAACCACCCACCTATACATTTGCATTAAAACAGTGGTAAAATGCAGCTAAAAAGAAATTTGGCTTAATGCAATTAAGGCAAAAACATTCAAATCGACTTTCCTGCTCACAGATAATCAAAAGGCTGACAATTAAGAGCCTGTTTATCCCCACTAAGACGGCAGCTGCGTTTAAGTCCAGAAAAGTTGTGTTTTTTTATTTTTATTAAATGGCACCTGGGAGAAAATGACATTCCGGCGCCCAGAAGTGCGTGCCTTTTAGCGCTATGTACAGCAGGGCGCTGACACACAAGAACAAGTTTAAAAGTGTACTTACCTGATTGGAGACTCAATTTAGCTGAGGCACCAGTACCACTGCCCAAAGGTTCACAGCACTTCACGATGACGCTGGCAGGCTGAGGCAGACACTCGGTGCGCAGGGCAGAGCTGGAGTCACGTGAAGGGCCATCTCAGATTTTGATTGATGACAGAGGCGTGCGCCCAGGCGCACGCCTCTGTCATCAATCAAAATCTGAGATGGGCAGTCACGCCTCCAGTGCTCTGGGGCCTCAGGCACAGGCCTGAGAATCCGTAGTGCGGCCACGAAAGTGGGTAGGCGGTAGGACTGCTTAAAAAGCGGTATCCTACCGCCTAAATCGGTAGGGTTGGCAAGTATGCAGTTAATACTGTAAGATGGATGCATCCACCGACTGCAGTCCGCTAGAAGAGTTATGCATGAAAGTGCCCTAGCAGCCCCTCCGCATTTAAGCGTGGCTTGTGCTACTGGTTGTGAAAAGACATTTGTCAAGTGCATTATTGTCATGATCCCCAGCATGACCCCTAACGGAACACCAGCACTTAGTGTCGGCAGAACCTGGACACTAAGGGTTGCTGGCTGGCGCAGGTTGCAGTTCATAAAAACTGGCAACTGCCACCACCAAAATGGCCCCCAGAGCACGTTACCATACAGGAACCAAGATGGCCCCTGGCAATCCTTACCAGAAGTTTCCTTGGTGGTCTAGTGGAGCTGGGTGCATCCCAGGGCTATATCATCCCCGCCCTGGGCCACACATCGCTTAGCGTTTTCTCCAGCTGACAGAGCAAGCAGCAGGGGAGTTGCTAGGTCTGGAAAAGACCCGGGGCTAAGCTGATGTCGGAACTGTTGGGACTGGGGGCTAGCTAGCCTTTTGGCTGTAGCTCCTGAGATTCTATCCGGGGCTACAACCAAAAGATCAGGGGCTATAGCCCCCTTAGCCCCCCCCTAGCAACGCCCCTGGCAAGCAGCGTAACGCTCGCCACTCCGTTCCATGTGCTACAGTCACTGCAGCGCTGCATGCAGCCTGTGTTCTGCTACCGGCGTGGAATCCTGCAAGTATCCAGAGTTGCTGTCAGAATCTGCGTTCATCCGGCACTGGCTGCTAGCTGCCACTTCAAGACACGTTCTCCGGCACCTAGGAAAGAAGGAAATACAGTAAGCGTTATTACGGCGGACACCTACATCTGAAAATCCTGCTAAGTTTTGCTTACCATTATAGACGTACCACGGGTCTCGTTCTTCTCATTCTGGGGACTGGCATCTTTTCACGCAACAGAGCTCAGCTGACATCACCTCGCCGGACTTACAAAGCATAAAGGAGACATTAATTTGGAACTAACTGTGCATCCTGCACGGAGGACACTTAAAAATGTGAGTATATTGTGAGCAATGCAAAGGACACTTTTAGGGTGACAAGGACAGCAAAGAACATTGATAAGTCACCAAAAGACACTTCTAGATGAACAGAACACTGTAAAGGACATTACAATGTGCATGCAGGAAACTTACCTTCCACACAGCCTCATGTGTGCCGCAGCTGGTCTGGGCCACAGTACCAGTGAAGAAACTGGAACCTGATGTCTGTCTTAAGGCCTGAGCACAAATTCAATATTAAGGTGAGCCATCCCCCAGACCTGCCAGCCTGTACATCCAGGGGAAAGCAAGGGAGGTGGGGGGATAGAGCTGAGTAAGAGTTACCTACATACCCTTGTTCATTGCAGGTCCATTTTGCAACACTAAAGAGTCATACCACCACAACCAAACCCCTCTCAACCTTATTATCCACTGGGCTTACATCCCGACAGCGGAACATAGGGGAGAGAGTGGTTTGGGCTTGCATTTTATCAACTCAGGCTACACTTCCCACAGTCCGGACCAGGCACTCCTGCAGGGCACCAGAGGTAAGTGTTACAATTATTCCCAGCATTAGGGGAGGGAATCCACCTATTGGGGGACTGGTGAAGGGTGATTTGAAAAGGGTTCAACCTGTTTACATGGTTCTGGGATCGCCCTTGTCACCAACAGAAGGCAGTCATTCAACATGGCAAATCCTACCGGCCAAAGCAAAACCCCATCTGCCGAGTACTCGTTTCCAAGCCAGGTGTGCACTTGACTCTCATTGCAGGTTCATGGATCTTCGTCCTCTGCACGCATGTTAATTGCACCCTCTGTCTGATGGTGTAGGTCTAGCTCTGTCCCCTGAACATGTCCCTGTGAAAAGGATGCCCCACACCAACACTTAGATATTCACTGCAACACTGTATTAACTTCATGCTGGAAATGTAATGTGCCTCACTCTCTACTGTTACTTAGGCCTACCTTCCATCTTTGGAACTTTATGGACCTCCTCAGGCTCAGCTACTAAAATCATATGACCTCTCCCTCTTGCTCTCCTCCACATTCCCCCCTGTCAGAATCTGGAAGGAGACCACCGCTGACACAGCTACTAATAGCCTCTGACCTGTTCCCTCCTCTGTATATTCCCCTCTCTCCCTCCTGGCAGGAGGTGGAACGCCCGCCCCATCCCTGGTTTAGCTACTAACCTGTTCCCTCTTTCCTTACCCAAGTATCTTTCCCTCCTCCCCTGTCTAGTTCTAGAAAGAACCCCACAGGGCTGAGCTACGAATGTCCCATGACTTGGTCCCTCATTCACCCCAGAATTTCGGTCTGTGCTTTGGAATACTATCTCTGATCCCTGCTTGGAAGGTCAGCAACTCCCTTGCCTCCTTCCCATCCCACACGTTTAAATGGTGTCACTACTGCAAAGCAGCTTGTTATAAAGCACCACCATGAATACATTTGTATCCACTGTTTTTCTTGATCAACATTTACATGACATTTAAGTTGTCTGAATGCCAGCAAGACGGAGATCCTCCTCATCGGCACACCTTCACCATCCTTTCCCCTCACTTTCGTGCTGGCCTCCCTTGGCCCTCCTCCTACCAACACCTGTGAGGCTAAGAACCTCAGGGTCATCTTTCACTCCACCCTTTCCTTCTCCGCCCCCATCTATGAGGTCTCTAAGAAGTCAAATTTCCAACTGCACCTCCTCAGAGGTACTCTGCCTTTCCTCTCCTTCCCCCAGAAGCTCATGGTATCCCAAGCTCTGGTTCTCTCTAGCTTGGACTATTGTAACAGCCTCTTTCTAAATCTACCTGCCTCTACTCTCCGCCCTCTGCAACTAATCCAGAACAGGACTGCGAGACTTGTCCTTGGCCTCAAGCCCTGGGATTGTATCTCTCCAGCTCTGAAATCTCTCCATTGGCTCTTAGGGGATGCAAGGATTAAATTCAAAACCCTCTGCATTCGCCACAAGGCTTTCTGGGGCCTGGGTCCAAAATATCTTCAGCTATCCCTCCGCAAAAACCTCCCCTCTCGAGCTCTTCGCTCCTCTACCTCCAACTCCTTCAGGGTCAGTTGTTTTTCAAATAAACGAGCTGGGGGTAGATCTCTCTCTGTCTTCGTCTGGGGCCTCACTCTGGAACAGCCTCCCTGCCACTCTAAAACTTGAGGAGAACCATCTCCGTTTCTGGAAGCACCTCAAGACCTTCCTCTTTTCTTTTGCCTTCGCTCCCCCTCTCCCCTGCTGATCTGTTCTCTCTTGGCACTGTGCACCTGGCCACCCTCTGTCCTTCGGGCCCAGGTACCTGCTCACCCTTCCACCTTCCTGCACTGCCTCCGGGCCACCCCTTGCACTGGGGTCTGTATCTGCACCCATACAGCCCCCCCTTTTTTCTTCCTGCACTTATCAGACCTACCCTGTCTGCTGCCTTAAACCTGCACTTGCAAATTGCTGGCTGCACTAAAACTGTTTGTTGCCTTTATTATTTATTTATTGTTATTTATCCGTTTCTCCTCTGCTTCGCACTTTCAACTTCTCCCCCCTTCCATGCACTTTTCCCCTCCCCCTCTCCCATGCACTTGAGCATTCTCAATGTCACTGGGCGTAGTAAGATCGCTGCTTTGTTCTCCCTGTTCCCCTCCCTTGCCTTGTCGCACTCTGAAACACTTGTGTACGAGCTTGATAGAAATAAAATATCAATATCAATGTGACATGAAATGGTCTTTGTGCTTCCTTTTCAATATTTAGCCATGTTTGTTTTAGTTCCCTACCGGAGAACCAGCTTGATACATGATTTGAAAGAAAAGCCTTACTGTGGAAGGGATGTCTGGGAGTCTGAATCCTCCCTTGGGTGTACAGTATCCCTTCTTAGACTTGTCCATGCAAATATTGGTTATTTCCCTTGTCACCACAAAAGTGCATTAATTATTTTCTGGCAACTGTACCAAACCGTTCTTTGCTATTCTATACGGGATATAGCTAAATATATATATAGAATAGTCTTGGGAAATAATTAATGATTAGCTTTCCCCATAACTTAAAATGTAAGAATTGACTCTTTCTCACTGGCTCTCTCGTTCTCTGTAGTCAAGAGTCGCGTTGTCGGGGGCGGTGGGGAGGACTTGGCTGCTAGAACTACCATAGCCATTTCTGACAGCAACATGACCACAGAAAAAGCAAAGATGTCTTGAAAGTTGGGGTGTAATGTTTTTCAAGGTCAAAAGTAGAATGAGAGAAGCAGAAACAGAGGGATCCCCCATGATGGGGGCCGGCCTGGCATTTTTAGTTATGCATTGATATTGTTTGTGTTATCACACTATGGGCATATTGTCTGTATGGGGGAGAGGTGAGGGAGACTGAAGAGTGTTGGAGTTCACTCTTGCATTAACATGTGTCCCTCCATTTGGGTCTGAGAGATATTGTTTCCTCTCCCATGAGAGGAGATCCTCGCTGGGTTTTTGGAGCCTCACAGCATTTTAGAAGAGGTGCTGGGTAAGCAAGCATGCCTGTGCGTGTGCTTGACCATTCCCTAAGAATTATATATGTAGGAATGTTCTTAGCACTGATACCCTTCAAAGCAGAAAAACAACATCATCATACGTAATCATACGCAATTGTCTTGGAGATTTTTCCCATTGTAAGTGAACACTGTAATTAATTCTGCACAAGGGGTTCCAATGACAGCTTAAAAAAATTAGATGAGGGTAGACATCTATGTCTCGTTCGTCTTTCAAGGCGAAGACTAATTCCTTGGAGTAAAACAATTTGGTCCACAAAAGTTTGGAATCCGTTGTGGGTCTTCTTTGAAAGTAGCCATTAAATGACTGCACCTGAAAGAGGTGGCAAAGGGATGGTAGATGCTGAAGCCTGGTGCAGATATGTCCCAGACAGTGATGTGGGCAGGAGGTCCTCTGGCATTGGTTGATCTGAACCCTGGTGGAAGTCTGCACTAGAGAGCCTACAGCGTTTTAGAGGTTCAGAGGACTGGAAGGAGTGGTAGTAAGTTTGAAAAGAATGCCAAAGTAAGCATTGAGAGAGGAGGAAGGGATGCTGGAGGATATAGGGGTCTGCAACCTGTGGCTCTCCAGATGTTTCGGACTACAACTCCCATGATCTCCTGACATTGACTATGCTGTACAGGCCGGATGGGAATGGTAGTCCAAACACATCTGGGAGCCAAAGGTTGCAGACCCCTATATCACTGAGATTCTGTGGCCTTCTATTGCCAAACAAGCACATCTCTCCTGCAAGACAAGCATATCTCTCCTGCCAGACAAGCATATAAAGGAGGAAGAATACATTGGGCTTAGCCCACGATTAGTCACTGGAAAGTTTAGGCATCTGTCAGTACTGTGTTGAAAATGGTGCTTAGTTCCCCAGAGCCCTATATTTGCAACCTAACTGAAGTGCCAAATGTGAGCTCCAGGGGAAAGGTGGTGTTGGTTCCACAAGCACAACACTCCTCCGCTTCTAGAGTACCTTCACTGGTGCTCCATACAGAGAATGAGACTGTATCAAAGATTTATACTAGCTCTGCCAATGGAGTACCTCTGCAAGTGCTGCAAAGGTTGCATTTATGCTCAAAGCACCATTTCAGCATTCCTTATAAAAGGCCTTTGCGGGTGCTCCTGTCATAAATTGGTGTTATTTGGTGTAGTGCTTAGCTTGAAGGAGTCTGTGCAGAGGCAGCTTTTGGTATTGTGGGGTTAGGAGGGGGGTCGACACCAGAAGGCTCCTGAGGGGACACCATGATTGTAAATGATTCACAGTGAGTTACAGCAAGGTAACCATGTTAGTGGAGTGGCCTCAATATTTCACAAGTTAGTACGAGGATGGAGCGTAGAGAGGGAGCAGCAAATCCTGAATGGTGGTTCTGGTGGTTTTCCCCCCAGACATGATAATGTATTGAAAGAGTGAATTTACAGCACTTTATTTTAGAAGAATGGGGTCCAATGTCATACAATTTAAAATTAGTTCTCTGGGGTAATAAATAAAAACAGTAAATGCCACGTCATCACTGTACACAGGAGCATTTTGCAAATGTGTCATGAAAATGTGGCCACATATATCTGTGCGAGTAATGGCCACTGGAAGTCACTTGCATGAAGCTGCGGCCACAATCTATCTGTGATAATCGTGAAAACGATTTACAGTGACCATTACTTGCATATGTAGATTGTGGCCGCAGCTTCATGAGAGTGATTTTTAGTTTGTAAATCACTTTCATGAAGTGGACAGTGATACAACTATAAAGTTGTATCACTGCCACGTAATCCCAGAACATAATTTTTTAATTTAAATCCAATATTGAGCTCAGGCAACATGGTGTAGTCCTTTCCTGATCACCAGACGGGTTAGTGTAATTATGCCTGCCACTCTGGGTGTACAAGGTTACATATCTGTCAATTTCTGAACACAGAAAAAAAGGGGCTTGCACATAGCCATAGTACCAACGTATCCCATACAACATTGTTCACTGTGATAGAAATACAACCCTTGTTTAGCATTCTGGGACTTTTAGTCAAGATACCAAACCGTGCAAAAGAGATTGTGAGAACTAATAATCCTCAAACTGCATTCTGGGACACATAGTCAAACTAGTATAGGGTCCAATAGACATTGGGGGAGAAAGAAAGACCTAACTGTGCCTGCTGGTTAACAAAGGTGAAGTTGTCCATAAGGCATTAAGGAAGAAAGAGAGTTCTGACATTGAATTATGTGAAATGGTATGAATTCCCCTAAGGATCACCAAGAGGATTTTTAGGACCTGCATTAATATTAAAGAAATTCAGACAAATGTAAATGAAACTTGAAAATAGAAACTACCACAGTCTGTGTGAGCTCCTCTAGCTAGTTCGCAACACTTAATTCATTGGACTAGTGGTTCTATCAAATCATCAAGCAATAAAGAGAAGGCAGGCAACATTCATGAATTTCCCTAATGACCTGGAAAAACCAGAAGATTGTGTTATTAACTGTAACAACAACCTTGGGATTATTATATATTGTCTTTGTTGCAACAACAAATCTAAACCAGATATTCAGAGCAATTTAGTACATATCTACCCTCTCCCTTTTTCAGAACTGTGACCCACCTAACAGGACTGATATACACCCTTGCAATCACAAAACCTTCTTTGGTGCAGCGTAAAATCATATTATTATAACATACCATCCCAATGTATGTTTTCTCTGCATGAAGAGCAAAGATAGCTAGTTGGGAGCGATTTGCATTTGCAATATATATTTCCGGAACTAATGTACATGCCATATTATGAAATATTCTATTGACAGTGATACCTTAGAGACTGACATAAACAATGTAATATATAACTGTAGATTGAAATGGTTTGCTAGAATCTTTGGGATGGCTTTGGAATCAGAGTTCATATGAAAGATCAGAGGGTATCATTGACATTATGGGCAGTCTTTCCCAGGTTTTAAAGTTGTAATCTGCTTTGAACCAGGTATGATATGATATGATAGGTTATTTATAACGTGCTTAATACCCAGGGGTTTCTAAGCACGGACCCGGGGATCAAACCTGTGTTGCTCCGTGTTGTCTTGCTTGCAAGGCGAGCATGTTGCCCCTGAGCTATCCTCCCAAGACAAGTTGTATGGTTATGCAAGATAGTGTTGAACACTTTTGGCAATAATGGTGCTAGAAAATATCTAATATTAATATATATATATATATATATATTAATATTATATATATATATATGGAAATTCACTTACAAAAAACATTGTTAAAGGGATGTTATGGTTAAGTTGCCCTACTAAAAACCTATCACCTTTACTGAAAAAACTATGGTAAAGGAACGTTATGGTTAAAGTGCCCTATTAAGAGGCTATGAAATTCATTGACAGGAAATGTTGTTGAAGTACTTGAAAGGAACATTATACCTACTATCCACTAAGAACAACCTATCCATATTATTTTTTTTACGCAACAATGGCAAGCACTTTAGAGTGTCAGGAAGAAAATTTCCCTCATGACGCAATGATTTACCACAGTAACCCCATTGGTACGGACCGCAGTCTGAAAAGTAAAATATTTAACATCTATTGCTTCATGTACACTAACAGATTTTGTTTTCTTTAAGAGAACATATTGGAAAGGAAAGCAAGGCAGCACAAGCGGCACGCTTTCCACAACAGCATACCGGCACAGGAAAGGAAAAAAAATCTGTAACCAGGTCTGCCGGCCTATTGAAAACCAGCAATCGACCACAGCCAGTGCAATTGAAAAAAGTGTGAGAATACAAGTACCAGAATCCTTAGAGACCTCAATGTGAATTAACCTGAAACACCTGAAAAGGAAATGTAACTAGACACGCCTGAAAAGGAAAAGAAACACAGCCTCCCTGATGATTGATGGAGTCAAGAAAACGTTTGGAGGAGAAGACAATTTGTTGCTACAGCAGGAAAACTTGACTGGGAACCAGAGTGCGCGCTTTGCCATCATTCTTAGCACTACTTGTTGAACTCATAGGCTTATTTTGGGGCCATGTTTGACCAATTTGCATTCACGGCAGGGGCAAGTGACGCCAGGTTGGATAAATGAAAAAACAGCCATTCTGATTGGTCTAAGTCCAAGAAATATTTTCTAAACAGCTCCCATTGTTGCCCACAGATGATTTGTGGGTCCTGATGTCCCAGCACTGCAGGACATATTGGGTATATTCAAGGGGCATCGGAGTAGTGTAAAATGGACAAGAAATGGAAATGATTGCTGTCTTTTAAAAATAATTCTATGGGCCTGGCCTGCAGGTTTAAGCCCAGTCTGCGTACCAACCTCTAACAAAAAGTCTGGGTAAATGGGGCTAGTAGTAACCCTCAGACCTGCAATGGCACTTCTTCGACCATGCCTCTGGCACTGGTGATGTCAGAAGCATGGTCTCTGGCCATAAATCTCATCTATCGGTCATCTGGTGCTTCCAACCTTCTCAAAGTGTGTGCCAGTGAACTGAACTACATCCAGTGGCCACTTTGTCCAGGGTGTGGATTCTAACTTTGCAGAGTAACAGCGGGTGTCTTGGGGGTGTTCAGGGCATAGCAGGGCATGGCTGAAGGCCATGCCATGGGAAACCTGGCCCCTATGTGTAGCCAGAGTACACTGGGCTGCACGTTGAGAGCAGGTTGGTAGCACCATGTAGATATATATATATATATGTGATTTATAAAGCACAACTCTTGCTGGAAAGCAATGGAGAAATATAAGTAGGAAACACACCCTGAGAGTTCCAGTAAGGATGCCAGGGTAACAGAGGGGCGGAAATTGATAGATGAAGCAGGGAGGGGAGTTCCCGAGAGGAGGAGTAAAGGTTAGGTAGAGCAATCAGCATGTTCGAATTATGTTCGAAGAATAGGGTCTTCAGGTCATACGGTGAAAAGGACCCATCTTAACACCAGATGGCCATTAGATGACAATTTTGGCAAGAGCAGTTGGAGCCAGAAGTTGAACACCAATGCAATGTGTTTGGAAAAGGAGGGTATAGAGTTGAGTGGGGTGTCTTTACAGGTAAAGAGGCATGCATCTTTCCTGGACAAGAAATGGGAGTGGGAAAAGCTATCGCTGGAAAATCTGAAGGACAGCTAGCTTGGTTGTTGTGGTGTTCAGGTTTCGGTCATGGCCATCACTGGTAGGTAGCAAAGGTAAGTCAATGTGGTCATCTAGGAAGGATATCTTATTACACAGGGATATGATCTTCCAGAGTCCAGAAGTGAGTCAGTGAGTGGGCAGGGTTGGGATCAGAGAGGAGAGGTACTTCTGTCACAGAAACGGGACAGTTTGATGAGAAACAGTAGGCATGGGCAATGGGACTTGAGGGATGTTTAGGAGAGTGAAGAATCTGGGCAGGGTGGGATTCCAAAGGTGAAAGAAGGTGTCATTGAGCTATGTGGGTGGGTGTTCGGAGTCCCATATTAAAATCCTGGGATAGAGTGAGTAGCATGTGTATGACAATGGGGATGAGTTAACCGGTGGAGAATAGTGTCTAGTATCAAGAGGCAGAGTCAGGCAAAGTTTCAGTGTGCAGGTGGTAGCGGGTCATTGGAAGATGGCTGCATCTCCCGGTGCTGTGTTTAGGCAACCATGATTAGCATATTGCAGAGCAATGATTTACCTTGGGCTCAGATAAGAGAAGCTGCTATCTTTTCCCTGTGCTTCACAACACCTCGTCTATGCATTTTGACATGGGAGGGTCTAGGGTACAAATGTCTAACAGAGCAGTCATCCTTCATGCAGATGTGAATCAGCTATTACTTTCAGGATGATCCTGTTAGGAATGTCAGGTAGCTGGACATTCTCAATGTTCTCAATGTTTGGAGAACAGAGAAGTTTTGGGAACTGAGCTAGGGGAGAGCTGACTGGTTGATCATGAAAAAGATTAGAGAGAGAACTATAATACAGCACTGCATGCATTTCTTTATTCATATTGTTCACCTAATGTATTACCTTTGATGCAGTCATGAACAGAGCTGGTCCCGCTCTATGTTTGTTCTGCAATTCAATCATCCCTCTGCTCCTTTTTTGGGCTTCCTTGTCTACTTTCCCTTTATTCAGGAAGTGATATGTTTCTTCCTGTGTATAACTCTGATCTCTAACCTGCATTTGTGAGGACCCAAGAGTTACTAAAATACCTAATCCCTAATAGTTCAGTTGCTCCATAAAGACAATATATATTTTTTTATTTGTAACATTCATTTTGATCGTAAACTCTTCTCTTCACTCACCTTAACTGAACTACAAACAGTACACAATTGTGTGTCATTCCATACATTCTTTGTGAGTCCAATTACACTTCTTTAACAAAATCACTTAAATAAAAGATATTAAAACAATCCCCATTATGTCAGACAAACACTGCGAGTACTATTTGTCTTGCTTGTGTATTTTGTCCAGGAATGTTAGCTGGGCATACCTTTTTCTTATTGAGAACATAACCTCTTCATGTTTCGACTCCAAGACTATGTGATGGGTCTTCTTCAGGCGGTTCCTAGGTATGTGACAGAGTGATATTGCAGATTCTGTTTAAACAAAATATATAGTAATAATGTGGATGAAATATGCATTATGAAACTGCCTTTGTTCGTCTCCAAATCTATACCTAATGTAAATGAAGTACCTAAGGGATTATATGAGTATCCCAAGGATGCTCTCAGTTCCTCTGCAACTAATATTTGTGTTTCCGGGACCCTCTCAGTGTTTGATGACCTGTGGACAAATGAAGTATAGTACCATGTCCTCTGAGTGTTCAAAATTAATTGTGTTTGTGCCGTTTTCAATGTTAGACCACATGATGGCACATACCTGAGGACCCTTATGTTAATGCCAATTTACAAAATATGTTGCAGTAATATTTATAATCCATCCTTATTTCTCTTTGATTTGTTTTCCCATTCGCTGTGGCAAATTTAAATAAAAATACAAATGTTGTTATGATTGATGGTTTAATGTGACCTTTTCTTAAACTCCTAGTGAGTTGTCTTTGTGAGCAATTACTCATTGTAATAGTCACAAATTGTCTCTGAAAGGAATCTCATATTATGGAGGAACCAGCTCAATGATTTTAGGGTTCTCATTGTAACAATCCAATGTTTAAGATCATTATTCAAGTGATTCCTGGTGCTAGCCAGGCACCACTCACTTCCTGCAGTCGCCTTATGGAAGGTTGCCTCTGGGATATTTGGTATCAGCTCCTTCCGGGACTTTTAGGGTATTTAGAAAACGGAATCCATAGAGCAAAACATCAGTTGACATAGCTTTCTCTGTCCAAGATTCCAAATGAACCCAGGCATTTGAGAGCCGCAGAGCACTGGCACACAAACAGCCCCTTCTTCATTTTCTGTTTTCTGTTGTGCTCTGAGTTAGGAAAGGGCTTGATGCCCTTTGCATGGAAAACCTTGTTCAGTGGGTGCTTGGTTGCTTGATGTTGAGAGGGGCCCGCAGCAGCTGCCACCCAGCACTCTGCATACATCGTCCTAAGAGTATGGGCAGGGTGATTTTTACAAGTACAGGTTACCACCCAACCAAGTGAAATATATTGTTTTTGTATTTTATTAAATTTGTGCAGCACTATCGACAAAGTACTGAATAAAATGTTGAACAGTGTTACAAGTATGTGATAAATGTGGAATTACAATCACTGGTACATCATTTTACAATGAAATGGAAAGAACAAGAGATTTTAAATGCGAATGAAACACAGAAAGAGAAGAAAAAGACACAGTATTCAGGGGCAACGTGTTCCACTACTAAGGCGCAAGAAACAGAAAAAAAACGAAAGTGGAACTAAGAACAGTGGGATTTAGGAATGACAAAGAAATTGTGTTTGGGAATGGAAAGATAAGCGAGATCTGTAAATTGAGACAAGAAAATATAGCTACGGAGGTGCAAGGTCTTAAATACATTTTAAGACATTACAAAGAAAATGAAAAAAGAAACAATAGTTAAAACAGGGCCAACAGAGGGAAAGAAGACACGTGTCAAAGTGTGAGGAGAGACCAAAGAGAAAATACATATCTGGAAGATGAAAATCTTGCTTATTTGGTATGGTGATCAAAGAGAGGGAAGGAGAGAGAGGGAGTCTCTGAAAATGACCCGAAAGAACACTCACTTATGTTTAGTCAGTGTCTTCCTTCAGTTGTTAGAAAGTACACATACATACCCTGATAACTCAGCCCACGATTACCCCATCATAAACAGCAGCTGTCAATCAACTTGAAATTACCTTGGGAAAGTATGTGACTTCACCCTGAAACGCCAAATAAGCATCAATGGACAGCACATAGATGGTTCGCTTTGCTCCCTAATAAATGTGCCCAGCCAGTCAAAATTGACAAATCCAATACTTTACCTATGCTAAACTAGTAAGGAGTCCCCCAAGGGGCTAACCTCACCCATCCTTTTCAACATCTGCATCGAACCAATAGGGGCACTAATTGTCAACATGGATGTTCCAATCCACAAATGTGCGGAAGACACTCAACTGTACCACAGCACAACATCTGGAAAGGATATCGGTTGAAATTGCTTAATTAAATAAACAGGATTAAACTTAGAAAAATAGTTTCAAAAAGTGAAAGGAGCAACTTGCGTACTAATATATTTCGGCTGGTAACAACATTTAACAAACATTTCAAAAACAATGGAAATGCATTAATATTACTAATGTTTCCAAATAACTACAAACATACAATTATGTCATATCTACACTGTTTAAATGAGCAGCAACAAATCCCAAATGGTATGAAATAAGAAAGAATTGACAGCTAGGTTTATTTTGTTCTGAGAACATTCTGTAAAGAGCAAGTCGGGCTATTTGTGACAATGTACAGATGTCCTGGTAAAAAATTGCTGTACAATTTTATAGTCATTCAATGACACAGTGAATTGAGTCAGAATGTTAGATGTATTTATCAGCATGACACTAACAGATAGCTATTAAGGCCCTCTTTGAGTGGAAGTGATAATAGTTCTTTTCATACAGTACAAAAGCAAATCGAGGTGAGAGGGGAGGATTGAGGGATAGTGGACAAAACCAAATATACACATAGAAGGTTAACGGTTGTTTTCAATGAAATATTAATTATTTCATATATAATATTAGTGATGAATCTAGTGATATCACCATTGATTCTCGGGAGGGAAGCTTATGTTGCCAGGGAAAGGCAGAAGCTACCTGACTCTGACCCTAGAGAAGAGGGGCTATTTGTAGGAGGACCACATAGGGGAAGAGCAACTCCAGAGAGGCAGGAAAACCATATTGTGACATGGGGAAGAAATCCCAGGTTGTCTCAGCCAAATTCCTTGTCCCCCCCCCCTCATTTAAGTACTGAGACGAGGAAGAGAGATGTTGGAATGAAGATGCCTAGAAACTGTAAGCCCAAGCAGCGTTCTAGTCATTGGAAACCTTGGATTGATGCCGGGAAGTTTAGAACTACGACAGCTAGTAGCAATAAGAGAGTGAGTCAGCTGTGAGAGACGGCTGAGAGTGTGGCAGAGTCTGAGGCTGTCAGCAACCAGTGCGAACACCGACAAAGACGCCAGAAACCAGGAGATTGTAAGCCGCAATGCAGAGTGTAAGGAACCTGAAGGTGTCTCACCCGCTAGTCCCTGGGGATCTTTCATCCAGTAGGTCAGGACACGGCCATCTCTTTTGGATCCAGTTCCTGGGGGTGGCTCAGTGCAGGAGGATCACCTGGGTGAGGGATCTTCGGGGAGTGAGACACTGGATGGTGAAACGCAGTATCCCCTTCCCTGTAACACCTTTACCCCATCCTACCAGGTAGGATACTTAGGAACTCAAATCCAGCCCACTTTCACAGCACAAACACTTTCTCACAGACAGCTCCCTATGAGAGAAACCGGACTAACACCCGTGCCATATACCACATGTGCCAATACAATGGTCAGGCAGGGTCAGGCAATTACTGACCATTACACACACCTGACATCCATTACACTTCCCCACACTGATAATAGGCAGAGCACGGGAGCACACTCGGAGCGAGGCAAAGCACACGAGGAAGTAGCATTTCCAAGATGGCAGTTTAACATTAGGAGAAAGATGGCAAAACAGAAGGGGATCGTAAGGAGGTAAGTGCCCTTGACCTTTCCCACGAGGAACCGTAACTTTCACGCAACCTCAAGAATAGAAAGTGTAAGACCAGGACACGAGGCTGAAGATTCCTCCATTGTGTGTCAGAGGTACCTGGGGCCCTCCCACGTCGATAATCAAGGTGGGAGAATCGCCTGATGCCGGGTACTGTCCTTGGCTCCTGCAACAAAGCAGCGCCAGTGAAATCAACAAAGCCAGTGAGTTGGGGAGACTGATACCAGACCGTTCTGTGTTGAAGCCAAGTTTGCAAGCAGCAACATTGTATGGTGAGTGCTGAAGTGAACCATGTATGAAACGCATGTGATAACCAAAACGAGTAAGATTGAACAACAGATGAGTTATTAAACTTTGAAACCAAGATACAACACGTTTGACAAAGTGGTCTTGCACCAGTGCATGCTCATTCAAAGGTCTCTGTAAGGTATCCAAATGAGAAAGGTGAAAGTGTGGCAAAGAACTGTGCATCAAAGTGGTCCTGCAATGGGTCAAGCAAAATCCTGTGCACAATCGAAAGTCTTCAATGTTGATACTGCCAAACAAGTTGATGACCAAATAGATATAGTTGGTCCAAGCCCGAACGAGGGAGATCAATTGAAAGCTCTTGGGATAAAGCAAGATTGTGTTACAAGTGAAGTAAATTGGTCAAAGTCTGGCAGAGGGAGACTGATTGAACATTGTGTTAAATTGATCTGAGCCCGGCTGAGGGGTATCAGGGGTGAATCGTGAATCACCAAAGAAATTGTATACATGAAAATCCTATGAGCATTGTGCTAAAGGGGATCTGAGCCTATCTGCGGGTGATCCGAGGTGAATAGTAAAAGGGGATCTGAGCCCGGCTGAGGGGCATCCGGGGTGAATAGTGAATCACCTGAGAAATTGAGTACGTGTGAAATCATGAGAAGAAAATATCTCTTCGAAATGCAAAGAGATATGGGCACAGAAGGCCCTGATGCTAATGTTTGAACTGCATCCTTGTGCTACAGAAGCCAGAGACTGTGCTAAGCTCCAGTGTGCTGCCTTGTCCTGTGCTGAAAACATGGGGAAGGGAGGCCAACAGCCTGAATATCCTGACATATAATTTCTTGAACACTTCTTTCTTTTACATAACATTGTTTCCCACACTATTTGTATTTGGAGGTAAGGATTGGCAATAGGTCTTTTAGTATAGGCCATTTTGTTTTGACGGGACACCACTAGGACTGCGTTATTATTACTTGATGGTCGTAGCTTCCTCCCATCTTTAGATTTAGGATTACATAGGTGTTTTTCAAACCCTTTTGAAGTTCAATACACACCCTTTAACTGTGGTCACTTGAGTCTTTCTTACTGTTGATACCATGCCTACTTACAGGAGTCCCCCATATGGACAGTGTGAGGAGGAACTGAAACAAAAGCAGCCTGCCGCCTAGTGACCGGGAGCAGCAGGAGCCACCCAGAGTGAGAGAAACCAGAGTGAAGAAGGACCGGCTGACAGGAGGTACGCCTAGTCAGCGGACTGAATGAGAAACCAAAGATGAGGCGCAAGGACCGCCAGAGTTCCCCGGTAAACCCAGCCAGATGGAAGGGCTTACCAGGGCACCTAATAGCTAATGCTGTGTCATGCTGAGCATGCGAGAGAAAGCCATTGAAAATAGTAAAGGAACTGATATAAATGAGAGCATTGTTAAAGACGAGTCGTGGCACTGTATTCCAAAGGAGGGAATTATGTGTATGTGAACATTTTTGAAATGTACATGGAAGCCCAAAAACTGTAAAAGAGAAACTGTTATACATACGGAGAGAGCTAAAAGGGGGTCATAGACACAACCCTTGCAAAAGGGAGACAAAGGTAATACAAATTCTATTCAAAAGGGGTCAGTGACCCAAATATGGAAAGCTATTGTGGCGTGGATGAAAGAAAGGGTGAATAAAGAAAGAGAAAGCCCAAGCAGGTTAGTACACCAGAAAAACAGGGAGTCTAAAACTCACACCCAGGAGGGGGAGATAAGAAGTGAAGCAATATGCTTGCAAGAGAGTAAACCAGGAATGAGAAGCGAAGTGACATTCTGGTAGGAGAGTAAATGAGGAGTGAGAAATGAAGTGATATCATGGGAAGGAAGTACTCCAGGAATAAGAAGTGAAACTCATATACTATTGTAGTGTAATGATGGAGGCAGACAACCGGAGCACTGACTGTGTACATGTTTATTAACTGCTACGTACACAGTTTATGAAATATACTAATAATATGCTAAGATAGAAAGTGAGCTCCACCTTATCTCCTCAGCTGTTCCTTCAACCACCTCTCCAACTCTGCACCTCGCGACGTTCCTCTTCACCATTCCACAACGTGTCATCGGATTCCATGACACGAATATGTGTGATCCTATACTACACATCCCCTTTCTTTCACAAGAGGTCTTCTTCCCTCTACTGAGTGCACTCATTGAGGTAATGTGGTCTTGGGTAACTTCGCCCACATCGCAATGTAGACGAAGGCATATCTGCTCTACCAGACAAGAAAACACCACCATAGACAGCCCTTTCAGCCCTTTCTCTTCCCTCTTCAGATCTTACTCTTCCCCTTCCAGGTTTTACTCTCATAACTCTCTCCAGGTTCCACACTCTCCCATCTTTTGTCTTCACAGCATGCCTGAACACCTCTGCAACTTCAATAGGTTTTGACCAATGACATTCATCACCCCTCAACACTGAGGGCACTTTGATCTGCACCCAACTACCTAACTTCACAGGAGAACGCTTCACAAATCTCCTGTTATCATACAACCCTTTGTTGCTCATTTGTTTGCGTCTGATGTTCTCTTCCACACCTTCAAAACATACATCCATACCAGCCATCTCACCCATTCAACCCGGAAACAACTTTGTAATACCCTTCCTTCCTCTGCTGAATTCAAATGGTGAGACTCCCATGGGGCCATGTGGCGTGAATCTGTGTGCAATCATTGTTTTCCTCACTACACTCTTCCAATCTCTCCCATTTGCCCATGCCCATTTTATGGCTTCTTTAATTATTCGGTTATACCTTTCCACAATCCCATTAGTCTTGGGTGGTAAATGGCACCGGTTCTGTGTAAAATGGCTCTCTCCTCACAATACTTCTACATCTCTTTCGATTTAAATTGCGGACCATTATCTATGAGAATCTCCCTTGGATACCCTTCACGTTCACATAAATCCTCCAAAAATTCAGTCACCCTCTAGGTAGACACATGTGGTGTCATCATTACTTCTGCTCATCTCATCAAAACATCCACAACAACCACACAATACATCTGACAGCCTTCACTCCACACCGGGCCAATCACATCAATAGCTATCTTCTCCCATGGTCTCCCAGGGATGTCTGTGAGAGCCATGGGGCACTTCTCCCCTACACACCCTTTATCACTATTGGTGCAAAGGATATATTCTCTGACAATCTATCTGGGTGTCACATGCCGGCCACCAGTAGTTGATCCTTATTCGTCGTTTACTTTTCACTATCCCTTGATGTCCTTCATGTCCTAATCGCACAAACTTTTCTCTCAACTCCTCAGGCAGAACAAACTTGTCTCCTCGCATAACAATTCCATCCAAAATACATAGTTCCTCGTTGATGTTCCAAAAACCTTCCACTCCTGCTTTCTGTGCAGCTTCTTTGTCCAATTTACCTTTCAACAATTCATTAAAATAACCATGTTCGATCTGACATCCCTTGCACTTGCCTGCAGCTACTCCTGCTTTGATATTAAAGGTTCCATTATTTCACAAATTTCATCTTGCTCCTCTCCTTCCTCATCTTGCTCTACCTTGCTGGTCATCCGCAATAAACCGTCTGCAGCATAGTTTCTTACTCCAGGGATATATTGAACTGTGAAATCGAACTCCTGCATTCTAGACACCCACCTTCATATCCTTCCTGATACCTTGTCTAAATCCTTCACGGAAAACACTTCAACTAACGGCTTGTGATCAGTGTATCTCGAAGGTGGTACCCCATATGAAACGTCTACATTTGTCCATAGCCCATCTGATAGCTAGGGCCTCCTTTTCAATGGTAGCATAGGCCTTCTCTGAGCCTTTCAACAGCCGGGAGGCAAACTCTATTACAACTTCCTTCCCTTCTTTCACTTGTGTGAGAACAGCACCCAATCCCACAATGCTTGTGTCTGTGGTAATTATTGTATGTCGACCTCTCTGATAATTACGTAATGGCATGGCTGTTGTCAAAGCTCACTTTACGTATTTAAACTCACTATTGCATTGATCGTTCCACTCAAATTCCGCATTTTATTTTAGCACACACCTTAAGGCACTTGTATAATCAGCAGATCCTCTCACAAATTTAGAATAGTACTCTGCCATCCCTAAAAAATGTCTAACATGCTCTTTACAATTTGGAGTACCCATGTGTTCTATTGTGTCAATCAAATCTTTCTTGGGAGATATCCCCCCTTCTGATATCACATGACGCAAGTACTCAATCTCCTTCCTGTTTATCTTTGATTTTTCTTTGCTGAGGGTCATTCCAACATATTTTAGTTTCTCAAGAACTCTACTTAGTCTCTTGTCATGCTATTCTTTGTTTTCAGGCTAGACTAACACATCGTCTTGAAATAAAATCACTCCCTCTTCTCCTTCAAATAATCTGTATATTATTTGTTGAAAGACCGAAGCTGCAGAGATAAGACCAAACGCATTCTATTATATTGAAACAATCCCTCCGGGGTTATGAACACTGTGAAATGCCTTGATGCCTTGTGTAGTTAGATCTGGTGATATGCTGCAGTGAGATTCAGTGTTGAGAACACTGTTGCTGGTCCCATCGTCAATATAAGTTTGTGTATGTCCGGTAGTGGTTGTCTTTCTGGAATAACACACTTGTTGAGCTGCCTGAGGTCTACACAAACTCTGACCTTTCCTGAGCTTTTCCTCACCACCACTTGTGGTGACACCCATTCAGATACATCAATGCTCTCTATAATTCCGTGTTCCTCTAGCTTTTGAAGTTCTTTCTTTACTTCATCTCTCATCGACAACTGATCATTCCTGAGTTTCTGGGCCACTGGTTTCCTGCCTTCTCTCAGCAATATACAATGTGTGAAACCACTCAAACAACCTATTTATTTATCTTTATTTTATTCCAGAATACTTCATCTGGTATATTTACTTCTTTAGCATCTCCATTCTCTCATTGGACAATAAACACTGATTCCTCGGCATTTGGATCCAGCCTTACTTTTAGGTGTTTCTGATACATCCAACTCATGAGCAGAGAAGCACCCTTTTATGATACATACACACGCCCTTCTGCTGTTCTTCCTCTGAAACATTGGGCTGCCTTAATCCCTCCTTTCAGATCAATTTTCACCCCTCCATACATTTTTCGATTAATATCTACTTAATGTGAATACTTGGGTCCCATTCCTAACCATACAGCTTTCGCAATTAAGGTATATTTGGCCCCAGAATCAGCCATCATCACTCTGGGAACACCATTTACATTCACAACAGCATTGGGACTGTCAGCGGTTTCTCCTTCCTCATTCCACACTGTATGTATGCACTCTTCCCTATCATCACTTTCTCCATCATCGATCCAGTTCGTGCTTGCATTATTGTTCCTGCAGCATTTGACAAGATGTCTCTTTCCACCACAATTTCTGCATATTATCCTGAGTGCAGGGCAAGTCGGACTACTGGCCCAATGAGAGGGGCTGTCACAGCGGTAGCAGGTTCTGACAGACATTCTTGCCCTTGCTCCTTGCTTCCCTCTGCCTTGCTGGAAGTCCATGGTTGAACGTCTTCTGATTTCTCTATTAACTCCCTCCCTGTTGTCGTTGTTCCAGCTCCTTCTCACATTTTGACTCTCAACCGCGGCAATCAATTAATTGCTGATGGGTTGAGGCACACCCATGGAGGGATTCTTTACAGACATTTCTTTTACTCTTCCTTCTAGCATCCTTACACACCTCTCTGTGTGTTCAACTTCCTTTGCCATACGTAAAACAGTCTCAAGTGGTGGATCATCCTCTGCCCATAATCTTTCTCTCACTTTGCTACTACTGCACTCTAGTATAAATTGATCCCTGAGCCTTTCGTCCAATTGTTGGTTAAAATTGCATGTTCTTGCTAATTTTCTTACGGCTGTGATGTATGGCTCTACAGTCTCACCTTCTTCTTGTCCACGTTTTCCAAACTTATATCTTTCCAAGATCATGCTAAGTTTCTTTTCATAATGGTTTGACATTTTCTTTACTGCTTTTTCATATTCATTTAAATCTTGACTCTCTTCACCTGTCAATTCTGGTAGGTCATCAAATTTCTCCGGTTCTGCTGGCCTTAAACAATGTAGAAATTGTGATTTATTTTTCTTTCTACACTATAGTTTGTTCCACAAGCTACGTTGGCATAATTATCAAATCCTTCGAGCCATCTTTTCCAAGGGATGTTGGTTCACCAATTTCTGGTAAGAACATTGTGGGAGGAGGTAAACCCTGCATTGCCATATCTCCTGCAGCCGTGGTGGTTTGTGCTTATTGTTTATGGTAAAATCACTTATTTGGTTGCAGATCTGTTAAATGGTTCTATTAATTGCTTATCTTAGTGTGCTATTCTTGTGTTGTCATGTTTAAACCTCTGACAGCAGGAGATGAAGAAAGAAAAAAAGAAAAAATCTTTTATTTTGTACTTGTACTGAGACAAGTAGGAGTATGATCATTTATTCTTGGATATATGCCTGACTTCCCAAACGGCCCACCCTGCGTTTGACATCACATGCATGCAATGTGTGGGTCCTTTCCTCTAAATTCGCCTGCCGGCACCCCTTTCCACTTCCTTTTTCTTTTTTTTTAATATGATAAGGAGCACGCAGCGTCGCTGGCCATTGCTTTCTGGCCTGGAATCAATTTGGGTTGCTGATGCGGGGCCGGAGCTAGCTGTACTCGTTGCACTGTCGGGTGAGCTCTTTAACTTCGTCGCCACTTCTGTAGTGTAATGAAGGAGGCGGACAACACGAGCACTGACTGTGTACAGGTTTATTAACTATACGTACACAGTTTATGAAATATATAATATGGTAATATACAAAGCGAGCTCCGCCTCGTCTCCTCAGCTCTTCCTTCAACCGCCTATCCAACTCTGCACCCCTTTGCCATCCCTCTTCACCCTTTCACACTGTGTCATCGAATTCCATGACACTGTGTGTGCGATCGTATATTACAACTATAGAGGAGGATAAGAAGTAAAGCGATACTCTTGCAAGGGAATAAACCAGGAGTGAGCAGCAAAGTGATACCCTTACAAGTAAGTAAACCACTAGTGAGAAGTGAAGCAGTATCCTGGCAGGAGAGTGAGCCAGGAGTGACAAGTGAAACAATATCCTAGCAAGGGAGCAAACCAGGAGTGAAAGGAGAAGTAAAGTGATATCCCGGTAAGGGAGTAAACCAGGAGTGTGAAGGCAAATAAACTTGAAGTTGTGGAAACGAAAGGGAAGACTCATACCTCTTTTTAAGGTTTAAAGAGAAAATCCCAAACCCTGACAGGAGAGTACATCAGGGGTAGAAAGTGGACAAAGTGTAACATTGTAAAGAAACTGCAGGATTGAAGGAAATTCAAAGGAAGACTCATGCCCTTGTGAATACTATTAAAACGTGAGAAAGGGACACTTTGAACTGCCAGGAGGATTGAAGGGGAAGGTAGACACCTTTCCTGGTGGAACCCTGTATTTCATGTATGTTCTGCACCTTAAACCTTTTATGTTGAGAACTTTTGGAGCAAGCTATAAGTATATAGTTTAGCAGAGCCTCCATGTACACATTATATTGAGTTTAGAGTGTAAGGGTCAGATTGGGATTTCTGGACACAGGACAGAGGATGCTCTTTTGTTTAACATCCTAACACAGGCGGTCCTTCGTTTTTTTGACCCCTCTTAGAATTAGGGATAGATAAGATTTCCCCAACCCTTCTTATTCTTTTCTGGAAATAAGTCTATAGCAACCAACAAATATGCGACTGTGTCCGAATCTTACTTTAGACCCCTTACATATTTTACAAAGATGTCTACGACAAAATGATATATCTTAATGTGCAAAACATTTTGGGGCTGGTGTTTTAACTTCATGTGCCAAATTATTTGGTTTACATTAGGTTTGTCACATGGATTTAGGAATTTCACAGTAAGTTAACCTAATAGTTAGGTCTATTTTAAGAAAACTTTGTCTCTCATCCATATCTATTGTATCTGAAAAAATGTATAAAATATAAGGAAAGAGTTGAGGTCAGCAGATAGTGTACCATTTCTGGTTGCTTTTTCGTGTGTCTACTTCCATGAAAGAATCTGTGTGAGTAAGCCAGCCATTCCCATTCCCAATGGCTGGTCCCATACTCCTTACTTCTCTAAATGAGTCACCTCCCCTCATGCCATCCCATCCCTCCCACTAAGCTAATACCTTATTCCACAGTCAACATGAATCTGGGCAGAGGTGCATTAGGGTATAACTAGAAGGGCTGTATAATTAATTATTTTGTCAGAGGTCCATCATCCTCTTCTCTTAGTCAGGTGTATTATGGGACATTTAATCACATGACTATGTCTGCTTAGCAAGGCAGAAATCATTTTGTGAAGTAGGTGTTTGTGTGTGTGCACGCACGCATGCATGTGTGTGTCTGTGTCTATGCATGTGTATCCAAAATCCAGGTCTGTGTTCAGCAGATGGTTGTATAGTTTAGCAGTTTGCCAGTTCAGGACTGCAAAGTCACAGTCATTTCTCAAAAGAAACCTTTGCCATTTAGCATGTCCAGGATAAAAGCATTACATTTCCACAGTGCACTCTACTGGTAAACTGGAAGACCTCGAATCAGAACCTGTACTTTTCAACAGAGCATCCACCACAACACCTGGTGGGGGCACAGTAGACCACTCCAAGGACCGCTTTGGCGCTTTGAAACTGCTGTAATGGTGATTTGGTTAAGTATTAGCATAACAAAACATAAAAAACATTTTGCTGTTTTACAGAAAGAACTGTAACCGAAACAAGAATATTTCAACACTATAAGCCACAATGCACTGTAGCTAGTCTTCTGGAATGCCAGAATCTGCAATTTCAACATTTTTTAACCCGAATCATAAACAATATCTTCCAACTTTGGTGCTGAAATCAGCAAACACTTCCAGAGCAGGCTAAAGCAGCCCCCAATCACATGCAAGGTTTTATTGGTGGGAAACCGGGGGTTGGGGAGGCTCCTGCTAGTCTAATGGGAAATGTGTTATCAATTGGCTCATTAAAGATATGTTTACAAAGTCCTGATCCCCTGCAAGTGTCTGGTGGTGCATTTAGCCATCTATTCCTGCAGTTCCCATTATTTTCCAACCAAAGCAATTCTAGGGTTCAGCGTGCTTTTATCGTTATGTTTGTGAAACCACCACTGATAGTCAGAGTTGTCTTTCAGAAGCATTAGAAAAGCTGGGCAATTTAGTTTTTCTTGGTCTGTTTTTGTGCAGCTTCAACTCTGAATGTTGCATTTTAGTCTTTACAATGAAGATAACTCTATCCCTATGCACCAATCACATTTTCCTGCATAGAAGCTAAGTATTTTGATGCCATTGTTAACCATCAGCAATTCCTGCTATTTTCTGAGATCTCTTGCCTGTGTATATAACACAATTGATTATAATCTATACAGTTTACTGAAGATCACAAAGGTGCACTGCAATATAATCCCTTCACCGCCTCCTGATGTAGACTGCTTTCCTGGCTGGAATTGGGGGTGACCAGGGCTCACAATTGCGACCCCTGACAACTCCTGTGAGGCCCCTACCTCTATGACCCCTGATAAGCATTTGCGAACCAAAACTTTTCCCATGGTGCAGATGTCTTTTCCTGAACAAGTAAAGAACAAACTAGGTTTCGTGTTCTTGGTCTGCTCAATCACTTGAATGACGAAGAAACATTTGCAATACGAATAATTGATAATTATGGACAAAATGACACTTTGTCGGTAACATCACAATCATAACTATGATAAAGAGACTGGAAGAAAAATTCCGAAGAGAAGGCTATCCAGCCGAGCTTGTCATGGACACTGGGGTTCAACTGACCTCTTATGAGATGATGAATTACATATGAAGCAAAGGCATCAAGCAAAATATAAATACACCTTGTAGCCCACAGACCAATTGCCAAGTGAAAAGGGACATTATACTATATAATAAAAGGCTAGATGTATGATTGTCCGAAGCCGTGCTTTGCCTGTTGTCACCGCTAGAAGGAGCTGTTGCCTAAGGAAATAGGTAGTGGTCCTGCTCTGTGAATAAAAACAACCTAGGAGACTGCCAAATGCACAGAACGCTGGGATGTGGTGTTCTGCAGGCTTTAGTCTATTATGGCTGGGATTTCAATGGACGTTAAAGTGGGACTGTGAATACAAACGTTGAGGGAGAGCGCAGCCATGTCAGACCGGCACAACTGATCAGCTCATGAGAAGAGCAGTGATGGGCATAAGGGTTGGGTCGGATCAAGCATCTGTGGCACTGAGCAGAGAGCACCCACAGAGTGACTCCAAACGCCGAGGGAGAGAGCAGCCTTGTCACACCGCTGCAAAGGGTTAGGTCAGGTCAAGAGTATACCACAAAACATATTGAAACTTTGAAAATTACTTTCTTAATGCACTTTGGCCTGTGTACACAGGCTTTTACACTAGGAGATTTATAAAAAGGAAGTCTACAGCTAACAGCGGCTTCAGGTTTTGAGGGCAAAGAGACAACACTTAAAGCCATAGTTGACTATCTCATGTTTCAGTAAAGTATACAGTAAAGGGAATAGCTCTATTTGATCTCATGAGAGGGAGAAAGGGAAGATGTGTGTTATTTCCACTATGAAATCCAACATTAATGTAAGCAAAGTGAAATACAAGATTAAATAAAGGCAAGAAGAGGAACTATGGATGAAACCATGCTGTAAAATCTTCTGTCCTAAACGTAGTAGAGAGAGTGATTAAAAAAGGGCAGATAAGGATTAAAAAACCTTATCTATATATGGTTCATCACAGCTGGTGACTAAAATCAGAGAAAATCACACAGAACTTGAAACTGGCAAATGGTGAAACATGTTGTTATACAAATGAGACAGAGGCTTCCAATCTTCAATGAGTAAAGAGAGTGTTGAAGGGAGCGGGTGCACATTCTGTGAGGAACTGCAAACGTATTGTCACAGATGAGCCTTGAGGACATCATTGTCTTAACCCCCAAGGAGTTTTTTAAGAGAGGTGGAGCTGTTGGACAAGACATTGGACAGCACCAGAAAAGGGGCCAATGCGGAAAAAGAGATGGATCCTTTTCCCATTCCTAAAACCTCTCAGTGACCTATAAGAGAGAAGCATCTGCACAATATACTTAAGGACTGCGCAATATATTGAGCCATCCCCTCCTCTACTCTTTCTCTATCTTGCAGATAGTTGTAATCTGTCAGTGGTGCTTTGGTTACTGAGGATGAGCCTCATTACTCCAATTTCTCTGGTTAAAAGTGTATTCATAGTTTAGTTCACTGATTGATCTGTATGATGTCTGGAGGATAGCTCAGGGGCCACACGCTCGCCTTGGAAGCAAGACGACACAGAGCAACACAGGTTCAATCCCTGTGTCCGTGTTTAGAAGCCTCTGGTTATTAAGGGCATTATAAATAACCAATTATAATTATAATTTAGAGATGGTTTGACAAGGTCAGCTCTACGATCATCGCCTCCCTCCTACCCTCTAGTCTCTCACTCTGTTTTCCGCTCTCTCCATCTCTCTATCTGTCTCTTTCTCTATCTTCACTATCTTTCTCTTTTGTCTAAAAAGGGGGATGTGTGATGTCCAGTCTTTTCTCTACCCTGACCCCCAATGCTCATGATGTCGCAGCACTGGCAGAACCCAAGAAAAGGAGGCCATAGTGAGTTCTAGGAACAGTTACCTATATATAAAGACCAAGACTAAAGGAATGGCCACGGTGCACCTCAAACTTGACACCGTCCTATCTTCTAGCTTGTTTCAATGGACACTAGTACTCACGAGCTCTGTCATACTCCATCCCTATTCCTAGCCATACTAATGGTGTATTAAAAATGTTTCAGAGGTCACAGAATTACAATGCATGCACCATCTATCTGAATCCCTCCTCTCCAGAAAAGCAGTGAGCTACTCCTTATTCAGATGTTATCTAAAAACATTACTTCAGTCAGTCTTACTCATAACTGTTCGGGGTAAATAGCCGATTCATGGAATAATTAGCGCGGCGCAAGTGGGCAAAAACGTGCGAATCGCAGTGGAATAGCGAAAATCGCAGTGCAAGTGCGAAAATCACACGAAAAGCAGCGCACAACGATTCATGGAAGGCCGTGCGCGAGAAAACCATCGGATGTGCGAAAAAAAAGTGCGCGGCGCACGTTGGCGCACAGGCCATCTAACAGCGTGCGCCAGGTCACAGCGAAAATCGCACAGGCCACAGCGAAAATCGCACATAGCGCGGCGCACGCAACAAAAGTAGGCGGAACACGGGGCGTAACACTCGGAATGGGGAACAACTTGCCAAAACGTGGGCGTCACGGGGGAAGTACAGGGTACAAGTGCGCGGAACGCCCACACGCTCGCCTACAACACGTATTCATGGAATAGAATAGGGCAAAAAAGCGCACGCTCAAACCAGCGCACAGGCACAAACACGACCGCCACAAGAAAGCAGGCGGTAGCCTCTCTGCGCCTGGAAGAAATGTGCGCCAAAAGGTGCGCCAACAAATAGCACCTATATACAGCCATGAAGAATGTCCTATATTGTGGCCCTCTAGGACAAATGACGTGCAAAGGGGTACCCACAAACACGGACACCCGCTGACAAAAAAATACGTGTGCGTGTATACCGGGGTGCGCGGGAAGTCTCACACGCAATTTCGGCAGGGTACGTGTATTACATGGGTGCGCGGGAAGTTCCACACGCGATTTCAGCAGGGTACGTGCATTTCAGGGGTGCGCGGGAAGTACCACACGCGATTTCAGCAGGGTATGTGAATTCCAGGGGTGCGCGGGAAGTACCACACGCGATTTCAGCAGGGTACGTGGATTTCAGGGGTGCGCGGGAAGTTCCACACGCGATTGGCCCAGTGCGAGCAGGGTACGTGTATTTCAGGGGTGCGCGGGAAGTTCCACACGCGATTTCAGCAGGGTACGTGTATTTCAGGGGTGCGCGGGAAGTACCACACGCGATTAGAGCAGGGTACGTGCATTTCAGGGGTGCGCGGGAAGTTCCACACGCGATTTCAGCAGGGTACGTGTATTTCAGGGGTGCGCGGGAAGTTCCACACGCGATTTCAGCAGGGTACGTGTATTTCAGGGGTGCGCGGTAAGTACCACACGCGATTAGAGCAGGGTACGTGCATTTCAGGGGTGTGCGGGAAGTTCCACATGTGATTTCAGCAGGGTATGTGTATTTCAGGGGTGCGCGGGAAGTTCCACACGCGATTTCAGCAGGGTACGTGTATTTCAGGGGTGCGCGGGAAGTACCACACGCGATTAGAGCAGGGTACGTGCATTTCAGGGGTGCGCGGGAAGTTCCACACGCGATTTCAGCAGGGTACCTGCATTTCAGGGGTGCGCGGGAAGTACCACACGCGATTTCAGCAGGGTATGTGAATTCCAGGGGTGCGCGGGAAGTACCACACGCGATTTCAGCAGGGTACGTGGATTTCAGGGGTGCGCGGGAAGTACCACACGCGATTAGAGCAGGGTACGTGCATTTCAGGGGTGCGCGGGAAGTTCCACACGCGATTTCAGCAGGGTACGTGTATTTCAGGGGTGCGCGGGAAGTTCCACACGCGATTTCAGCAGGGTACGTGTATTTCAGGGGTGCGCGGGAAGTTCCACACGCGATTTCAGCAGGGTACGTGTATTTCAGGGGTGCGCGGGAAGTTCCACACGCGATTTCAGCAGGGTATGTGTATTTCAGGGGTTCTGGGGAGTACTACACGTGAATTGGCCGTGTGGGTCCTCCAAGGTGTACGCTCCACAACCTCCACGGCCCCCTGCAGGCAGCCCACACCACGGGGGACTACCCTGCAACCCTGCTCATGTCCCGCAGGCAGCCCATCCACCATGGGCATGCCCCCCAGCCAACCCACATGTCACCTTGCACTACTGATCAACAATGCATGTCTCCCACCAGGCCCCCACTCATGTCTCCCACCACCCCCACCCCCCAGCAGTGCAGGGGCACCCTCCACCAGGCCCCCACTCATGTCTCCCACCACCCCCACCCCCCAGCCACCAGGGGCACCCTCCACCAGGCCCCCACTCATGTCTCTCACCACCCCCACCCCCCAGCAGTGCAGGGGCAGCCCCCACCAGGCCCCCACTCATGTCTCCCACCCCCCCAACCCCCCAGCAGTGCAGGGGCAGCCCCCACCAGGCCCCCACTCATGTCTCCCACCACCCCCACCCCCCAGCCACCAGGGGCAGCCTCCACCAGGCCCCCACTCATGTCTCCCACCACCCCCACCCCCCAGCCACCAGGGGCACCCTCCACCAGGCCCCCACTCATGTCTCCCACCACCCCCACCCCCCAGCCACCAGGGGCAGCCTCCACCAGGCCCCCACTCATGTCTCCCACCACCCCCACCCCCCAGAAGTGCAGGGGCAGCACCACCAGGCCCCCACTCATGTCCCCCTGCACCCCCACCCCCCAGCATCCAGGGGCACCCTCCACCAGGCCCCCACTCATGTCTCCCACCACCCCCACCCCACAGCAGTGCAGGGGCAGCACCACCAGGCCCCCACTCATGTCTCCCACCACCCCCACCCCCCAGCAGTGCAGGGGCACCCTCCACCAGGCCCCCACTCATGTCTCCCACCACCCCCACCACCCAGCAGTGCAGGGGCACCCTCCACCAGGCCCCCACTCATGTCTCCCACCCCCCAGCCACCAGAGGCACCCTCCACCAGGCCCCCACTCATGTCTCTCACCACCCCCACCCCCCAGCAGTGCAGGGGCACCCTCCACCAGGCCCCCAATCATGTCTCCCACCACCCCCAGCCACCAGGGGCAGCCTCCATCAGGCCCCCACTCATATCTCCCACCACCCCAACCCCCCAGCAGTGCAGGGGCACCCTCCACCAGGCCCCCACTCATGTCTCCCACCACCCCCAGCAACCAGGGGCAGCCTCCACCAGGCCCCCACTCATGTCTCCCACCACCCCCACCCCCCAGCCACCAGGGGCACCCTCCACCAGGCCCCCACTCATGTCTCCCACCACCCCCACCCCCCAGCCACCAGGGGCAGCCTCCACCAGGCCCCCACTCATGTCTCCCACCACCCCCACCCCCCAGCAGTGCAGGGGCAGCACCACCAGGCCCCCACTCATGTCCCCCTGCACCCCCACCCCCCAGCATCCAGGGGCACCCTCCACCAGACCCCCACTCATGTCTCCCACCACCCCCACCCCCCAGCAGTGCAGGGGCAGCACCACCAGGCCCCCACTCATGTCCCCCTGCACCCCCAGCCACCAGGGGCAGCCTCCACCAGGCCCCCACTCATGTCTCCCACCACCCCCACCCCCCAGCAGTGCAGGGCCACCCTCCACCAGGCCCCCACTCACTTCTCCCACCACCCCCAGCCACCAGGGGCAGCCTCCACCAGGCCCCCACTCATGTCTCCCACCACCCCCACCCTCTAGCAGTGCAGGGGCAGCCCCCACCAGGCCCCCACTCATGTCTCCCACCACCCCCACCACCCAGCCACCAGGGGCACCCTCCACCAGGCCCCCACTCATGTCTCCCACCACCCCACCACCCAGTAGTGCAGGGGCAGCACCACCAGGCAACCCACTCATGTCCCCCTGCACCCCCACCCCCCAGCATCCAGGGGCAGCCTCCACCAGGCCCCCACTCATTTCTCCCACCAACCCCACCCCCCAGCAGTGCAGGGGCAGCACCACCAGGCCCCCACTCATGTCCCCCTGCACCCCCACCCCCCAGCCACCAGGGGCAGCCTCCACCAGGCCCCCACTCATGTCTCCCACCACCCCCACCCCCCAGCAGTGCAGGGGCAGCACCACCAGGCCCCCACTCATGTCCCCCTGCACCCCCACTGCCCAGCATCCAGGGGCACCCTCCACCAGGCCCCCACTCATGTCTCCCACCACCCCCAACCCCCAGCCACCAGGGGCAGCCTCCACCAGGCCCCCACTCATGTCTCCCACCACCCCCACCCCCCAGCAGTGCAGGGGCACCCTCCACCAGGCCCCCACTCATATCTCCCACCACCCCCATTCCCCAGCCACCAGGGGCACCCTCCACCAGGCCCCCACTCATGTCTCCCACCACCCCCACCCCCCAGCAGTGCAGGGGCATCCCCCACCAGGCCCCCACTCATGTCTCCCACCCCCCCACCCCCCAGCAGTGAAGGGGCAGCCCCCACCAGGCCCCCACTCATGTCTCCCACAACCCCCACCCCCCAGCCACCAGGGGCACCCTCCACCAGGCCCCCACTCATGTCTCCCACAACCCCCACCCCCCAGCCACCAGGGGCACCCTCCACCAGGCCCCCACTCATGTCTCCCACCACCCCCACCCCCCAGCCACCAGGGGCACCCTCCACCAGGCCCCCACTCATGTCTCCCACCACCCCCACCCCCCAGCCACCAGGGGCAGCCTCCACCAGGCCCCCACTCATGTCTCCCACCACCCCCACCCCCCAGCAGTGCAGGGGCAGCACCACCAGGCCCCCACTCATGTCCCCCTGCACCCCCACCCCCCAGCATCCAGGGGCACCCTCCACCAGGCCCCCACTCATGTCTCCCATCACCCCCACCCCCCAGCAGTGCAGGGGTAGCACCACCAGGCCCCCACTCATGTCCCCCTGCACCCCCACCCCCCAGCCACCAGAGGCAGCCTCCACCAGGCCCCCACTCATGTCTCCCACCACCCCCACCCCCCAGCAGTGCAGGGGCACCCTCCACCAGGCCCCCACTCATGTCTCCCACCACCCCCACCCCCCAGCCACCAGGGGCAGCCTCCACCAGGCCCCCACTCATGTCTCCCACCACCCCCACCCCCCAGCAGTGCAGGGGCACCCTCCACCAGGCCCCCACTCATGTCTCCCACCACCCCCACCACCCAGCCACCAGGGGCACACTCCACCAGGCCCCCACTCATGTCTCCCACCACCCCCATCCCCCAGCCACCAGGGGCAGCCTCCACCAGGCCCCCACTCATGTCTCCCACCACTCCCACCCCCCAGCAGTGCAGGGGCACCCTCCACCAGGCCCCCACTCATGTCTCCCACCACCCCCATCCCCCAGCCACCAGGGGCAGCCTCCACCAGGCCCCCACTCATGTCTCCCACCACCCCCCAGCCACCAGGGGCACCCTCCACCAGGCCCCCACTCATGTCTCCCACCACCCCCACCCCCCAGCCACCAGGGGCAGCCTCCACCAGGCCCCCACTCATGTCTCCCACCACCCCCACCCCCCAGCACTGCAGGGGCACCCTCCACCAGGCCCCCACTCATGTCTCCCGCCACCCCCACCCACCAGCAGTGCAGGGGCAGCCCCCACCAGGCCCCCACTCATGTCTCCCACCACCCCCACCCCCCAGCCACCAGGGGCACCCTCGCTAAAAGGGCCCCACTCATGTCTCCCACCAGCCCCACCCCCCAGCCACCAGGGGCAGCCTCCACCAGGCCCCCACTCATGTCTCCCACCACCCCCACCCCCCAGCAGTGCAGGGGCACCCTCCACCAGGCCCCCACTCATGTCTCCCACCACCCCCACCCCCCAGCCACCAGGGGCAGCCTCCACCAGGCCCCCACTCATGTCTCCCACCACCCCCACCCCCCAGCAGTGCAGGGGCACCCTCCACCAGGCCCCCACTCATGTCTCCCACCACCCCCACCCCCCAGCCACCAGGGGCAGCCTCCACCAGGCCCCCACTCATGTCTCCCACCACCCCCACCCCCCAGCAGTGCAGGGGCACCCTCCACCAGGCCCCCACTCATGTCTCCCACCACCCCCACCCCCCAGCAGTGCAGGGGCACCCTCCACCAGGCCCCCACTCATGTCTCCCACCACCCCCACCCACCAGCAGTGCAGGGGCAGCCCCCACCAGGCCCCCACTCATGTCTCCCACCACCCCCACCCCCCAGCCACCAGGGGCAGCCTCCACCAGGTCCTCACAATCCCCAATCATGTGCGTTATGGTCAGCCTCCACAGCCAAAAAGCCCTACCAAGTAACCCATTCACCCACATGGAAATGGAAATTACATGTCACACCCCCAATGTTCATGAAGCTAATGAACCCATGTCCGTCACACACAATGTTTGCAATTGAATGGGAAAACACCCAACATGACATGCATGAAACCAATGAGATGATACCACACAGTGAAGCATGAAAACAAATTTGTATTGAAAAAAAGAAAGAATGCTAAAGAAATGAAACAAACTACAATGGGAAGTAAAAAAAATCAAGCTGCATGTCCGCATAAAAATAAAGAACTGCAAATCATAATCCAAAAAAATGTCCTCCAAAGTCAAATGTAAAAAAATTATCTATCAAATCAAGAACTATGTAAAAAACTCAAAAGGGTCCATGAGCCCAACTGAACAAAGGAAACCTAAAAAAAACCTAACTAAAAAGCAACTATATACAAAAAGTGGAGCAGTGTCCGTCGACTCCAAATCATAAGAAAAAACAAAGGAAACCTAAAACTAAAGAACTATATACAAAGGCGGCGGGCAAGTCCAGCGGCTCACTCCGTGGTGTTCCGGGCCAGGGCATCATCGAACTCCTGTTCGATGTCCCGGAGGCGGTCCAGTTCCATGGCCCCGAGGGTCCGCAGGGACGACGCCGTGTCCTCCTCCAACCCCCTGCGGATTGCCTCGAGGCACTCGGCCCGCCTCAGGGCCCTCCGCATGGAGTTCTCCGCCCTGACCATTGTGAGCCGCGCCTCTTCCGCCCGCCGCCGCTCCGCACCTATGGCGTGGCCCAACCGCTGCCACACGGAAGACACTCTCTGTCCTGGGTCCTCCTGCCCTCCGGCCGATGCCTGCCCCTCCGATGTCGAAGGCCCCGAGCCTTCATGGCTCCCACCATGTTGCTGCTGCTGCTCTGCCTCTGCCCGTGCACTGCCTCCTGCTGCCTGCACATCTTCCGCCGGCTGGGGTGCAGTCGTTGATGTGGCCACCCCTGCTGGACGTCCGACTCCCGACTGTGGCAGGGATGCCTCCTCCACCAGCCTGGCCGCACCGTCAGAGGCAGGTCCACAGGGCACCCAGGTGACTGATGGGTGGGAAGATGGCACAGAGGACGACTGGCGCGTAGGGGGTCCAGTTGAGGAGGGGGTCGGAGCAAGCCCCATCAGACGGAGGAATCCGGTCTGGGTGACCTGTCCCAGCAGGCTGACGTGGTCAACGAGCCATTCGAGATGACGTGCAGTCTCTCCATGAAAAGACTGCAGGTCACCTCGCATGGCCCGTTGACGCAACGCCACACCAGCCAGGACAGGCTCAACCCGGACCTGGATAGCCACGTCCGCAGGCAGAGGAAGGCCAGTTGACGTCAGCTCATCCCCTGCCTGAAAACGGGTCTGGACGTAGGCATCCCTGCTGGTGCAAGATGATGCAGGGACAGGATCGGGGACAGGATTGCACACAGGCACCTCCGCGGCGGCCTGTGCTGCCTCCTGTCCCTGGTCCTGGACTGCACCACTAGCACCAGTGGGATCCCCACCTCCAGACCCCGTCTCTGGTGCTTGCACGGCCTCCTCCTCCACCAGACCCCCCACCAACCTGGATGACTCCGTGCCATCTTCCCCTGTTGGGCCCTGTGGGGTCCCAGCTGCCCCTTCTGCTGCCGAGGAGTCCAACTCCAACCTCCGCCTCTTGGACCTCCCCCCGGCAGCTGCGGCCTGGGACGCGGCACCGGACTCCTCACTCCCCGACGAGATGACAACACGGGAGGGGAGCCGGGCCTTGCGTCTCCGGCTGGCGGTGGGATCCCCGCTGCTGTGCTCCACAGCACCTTCTCCGCCCTCTTCATCAGTTGACGCTGCAGACAGGGAGAAACAAAACACAGGCATCAGGGCACTGTACAATGGACACATACACACATGACAGTTGCACATGAGTGGCATTGGCAAACCTCAGACATGTCATCACAATCCCCAACACACATGTCATTGCAACTCGCACACATGAGCCATACCACAGCCATATCGCAACTGCCACCACCATCCATACACATACAACAGCATGAGCAGCCAAAGGTGACCCAGACATCACATGCAACACAGGAAGTGCACCACACATGTACACACACCACCACACTTGCATGCATGTGTACACCTCTGCCAAGTGTCGCACTGTTCAGACGGGCATCCATGTCACATCTGCCAATCAGGCTTACACATACCGCAGTCACATGCATCCATGGTGCATCACTGTTGCACCCTTGTCAAATACACACACATGCACATGTACACAGTGCTCATACATGCAGCCGAAAACAACATACATGCGTGACATCACGGACATGTCTACTTAAATACACATTCATCCAAACATGTGTGCACGCACAACTGCATTTGGCATGCAAGCCTACACACACAAGCACCATCCATGTCTCACACATTACAGCCCTCGCATGTGTCAGCCCCACGGCCCTGGACACCCCCACCCATACTCGACCCCATACAAACAGATGTGCAACCTGCACACTACCGAATAATCACCACACGCACTGCTCACAATCAGGATGCATGTACACTCACCGCTCGACTCCAGACGGGTCTGCTTCTCCAGGACCTGGACGTGGAGCGCTGGGGATATGCGTTCCAGGACCCTCATCTGTTCTTCCGACAAGTGGCCCCGGCGCCCCTTGGCATCCGCTGCCTTCAAGAGGCGCCGGGCC
Organism: Ambystoma mexicanum; assembly: GCF_040938575.1. Taxonomy (NCBI): domain Eukaryota; kingdom Metazoa; phylum Chordata; class Amphibia; order Caudata; family Ambystomatidae; genus Ambystoma; species Ambystoma mexicanum. Next base: position 839,715,802 of record NC_090923.1, read on the forward strand.
TTGTTCAGGGTCCTGGACCTGAAGTCCTCCCAGCGCTTCCTGACATGTTGGAAGTCGCGAACTGCCACCCCCTCCGCGTTGATGGCAGTCACGATGTCAGTCCAGATCTTAGTCCGTCCTTCCTTGTCGGCGCGGGAACTTCCGAAGAGGGCATCATACTGCCCCAGGACTTGCTCCACCAGGACACCAACTTCGGTGGCACTGAAGCTGGTGCCCCTCTGCCTCTCTGGCCGGGGGTTGTCAGTGGTCACAGATGGTGTTTGCCCCGACATGACAACCCCAGAGGCAGGAGTGGGTGGGCAACTGGGTCCTGGGGCTGGGCTGTGGAGCGATGGAATACCAGTCGGGAGTCTTCGGTTCCAGCAGGGGTGGTCACAGCAACAGCACCCCTGGCTGATGTGCAGGCAGCAAATGGCAGTGCACGTGGGCAGCAGGCAGTCAGGCAGCAGCAGATGGCAGGTGGGAGCGTGCTCGGGGCTCTGGGGGGCAGTAGTTCGGCCTTCTGGGCAGGAGCGTGGTCTTCCGTGTGCATACGCATGGCCAGCTTGATACGGAGTGATTTGGCACGTGAAAAGTCTGCACGTCAGCGTGAAATTCTAGGAAAGGCCCTTAGCGCGTAAGCGCGTCAGCACGCATACGCGATTCTATTGGACCAAAGGCCCTCAGCGCGTAAGCGCGTCTGTGACGTGACCCGCACGGGTGTCTCCCACACAGCACGTGATGACAGAGCACACGTGGAAAGACTGCACGTCAGAGTGTCATCGCGTGTTATTGGACAGCACGTCAGAGTGTCATCGCGTGTAATTGGACAAAAGTGCGCGTACACGCGATTGGCCTATGTACGTGTATATCAGGGGTGCGCGGGCACTTACACACGCAAGTACGTCAGCGCACCTGTATCCCGGGGTGCGCGGGAATTTCCACACGCTATTGGACTGGGTACTGGATTTCAGGTATGCGCGGGTCACACGCTCGCCTACAACACGCGCAACGCATTAATTTGCGCGCTAACAAAATAACAAGCTCAGACCCAGGATGAACATACCGTTCCTAGCAGCAGTGGGCGTGGGCTACCAAAGGAGGAGGAGGAGGATAGTCAGGGCCAGAATATTCACACCCAGAACCAGCCTTTTCGGGATGCCTGATGACCAGGTGAATGGGAGGTTCAGGTTTCCACCACACATCATACTGGACCTGGTGAGTGAGTGGGAGGATGACCTCACATCACCCACCCTGTGCTCCCAAGCACTCAGCCCCCTGGCGAAGGTCCTCAATGTACTGCACTTCTTGGCCACAGGGTCATTTCAGCGGACAAGTGCCATTGTGGGTGGGGTATCACAGGCCACCCAGTCACGCTGCCTACACCAGGTCTTGAACATCATCACTGCACGCCCATCAGTCCGCAGGCACATATACCTGCCCAGAACACCTGCAGAAAGGCATGCTGCCGCCCTGGATTTTTACGGTGTGGCACGATTCCCCAAAGTGCTAGGTGCCATTGACTGCACCCATGTGGCTCTACGTCCCCCCAGGGCATCAGAGCACATCTATAGGAACTGCAAGCACTGGCATTCCATCAACGTGCAGGTAGTATGTAATGCCAAGGGAATCATCACCTCAGTATTTGCCAACTATCCCGGGTCAACCCACGACAGCTTCATTTACCGAATGTCCACCCTAAGCCGGGACCTAGAAGCTGGGCGGCATGGTGATACATGGCTGCTTGGTGAGTATGAATGCCACTGCACATGCATGCATGTCAGATACTGAGCAAGTTCACAACCCCACCAATGATACCAATCACCACCTCCACAGGGGACAGTGCCTACCCTCTCAGCCCCCACATGATGACGCCAATTCGGAACCCCACCACGCCACCCCAGGTAAGATATAACACAGCCCACATTACAACCCGGGGCATAGTGGAGCGCACATTCGGAGTGCTAAAGTCACGCTTTCGCTCCCTTGACCGTTCTGGCGGGCAGCTGTTGTACGCTCCCCCAGTAGTGTGCAGGATCATAGTGGCAGCATGTGTCCTGTACAACGTTGCAACACGCCGGGGCCTGGCCGTGGACATGGTGGTGGCCCCACATCCCCAACCACATGCACAGCCACTGCGCATGGGAGGGGAAAGGGCACGGGGGGAGGCAGCCCGTACACAGCTAGTGGCTAATTACTTCACATAGAAATCACACCCCTGTGGAGTGCACACTGCCCTGGCACATTCCATCTGACAATCAATGATGACTCAACCTGACACTGATCCTGAATGTCTGGAGAATGAACCGTGAAAACCATATCAGCCTGAGATTGTTCACCTGGAAGTGTCACAATGTGTGCATCCCTACCCACACAGACACCACCAATGCAGTTTTGTGAAGTAACACATTCAAGCAGCTAAAATGAATACCCACTTGCAAAATGCAACAAGAGGACAGTGCCATGTCAGCCAACCCATCCCCAGCACCGCCACACGACACACCGTGCCATGTCATGCTATTTGCAGGTAAACAAACTAATCCCCACAACATGACACTAGTGTCACAATGTAGAGTGTCCCTAATTGAAACTTGCAACACCTGAAATGCTCACAGTAATGTCGGACCAACAACAAACTTGAGCAGGTACTACCATCAACATGACATCACAAATGTTATATATTAGTAGTCTCACCACCTGGAAATGCCTGCACTCCCACCACTACCAACTGTGCGGTGTTGGCGCCATGTAGAGTTGTAGGTGCACTGCTGCCAACATGGACCCCATCTCCAAACTAGAGGGCCTTGTGTAGACATGAGGAAGGGACCTGCAAATTGGGAGGTAGACACAGATGATGAGTTACACATCAATGCAACATGCAGTGTACAACACAACAGCAATATGCACTAGGAATGTATACACAGTATTGACTAGACTACCCACACATGTAGTGGGAGTCCAATGTCACCATGTACGTCAATGTCACTTGGGCACACCCTTTGCAAGCCCATGGAAACGGGAAGCAGGAGGGGTGTGTGTGACTCTAACCCAAGCATCTGAACCAAATACATGACAAGCCTGCATGTGCCCAGCCACAATGCAGCGTATGCCCACAGGAACCACGGAAGCCAACAAATTGTCCCAAAAAAATTGGGAAAAAATAATACAAAATAAAAATAAAAATAAAAATAAAAAAAAATAAAAAATGGCCATTGATGGGTTGGGGAGGCCACCCAGGAGGTCCGAGGACAGGATGCACACCAGAACCCACCTGCGTGGATCCTGGGAAAATAAAACACCTCCATGGGCTCATGGCCCACACGGCTACCCTATTGTGGGAGTATCACTGCTGTCGCTATTATCACCCTGTGCAGCTGCATCCGGAGGTGGTTGCACTATGGGAGGCAGCCCACGCAAGGCCCTAGTCTGCTCCTCCATGGCTGCAAGCATGCGGGTGTGGTAGGTCTGGTTCTGGAGGATGAGTGTGCGGAGGTCCCCATGCAACAACTCACGGGATGCCTGGACCTCCGCCTTCGTTGCCTGCATCTCAGCTGAGAGCGTACGGGTGAGACGCTCCAGCTGCTGTTCTGTCCTTTGGTGTGTTGAAGCCTCAAGCTCAACAAGAGTCGTCCTGAGGTGAAGGAGCTCCTGCCTCAGGGCTTCCCTGTGGCCCTGGGACTCTATGGAGATGGCCTCCAGCAGAGTCGCCAGTGCCGCCCGCCTGTCCCTGTTGGACGCCAACATGTCCTCCCTGTGTGACTGGCAGATGGAGTCGGTTGCCTGCTGTAGTCGCTCCATCAGCCTTTCAGGGGGGACAATGGAAGTGGCCACCCTATCCATGGCCTGAGCCATCATCTCGGATGATGCTCCCTGTTGGGTTGCCATACCGTAAATGGATTGCTCCCATGCGGTATTGCCAGGTGGCGTACGGCCACCACGTCGGCGGGCACCACACCTGTCTGGGGCAAGGCGAACTGCGCCTTGCTGTGCCGGCACTGCCTGAGGCTGCAGGACTGCATTCCCCCTCTGATCTGCTGGCCCAGGAACAGGATCAGATGTCGCAGAGTGTGACCCTGCATCCGTAACCACCAAAGGCGTAGCTGCCAACACTGACATCCCCATTGAGGGTTCTGACCCTGGTGCAGGTGGGTGGGACAGAACAGAATCCCTCCCTGGAACACTCACCTGCGACGGCACGTAGGTCTCCTCCGAATCAACACCTGAGTACAGCTCGGGGGAGGTGCAGCCAGAGACACCCCTTGAGAGCACGACCTGCAGCAGTTGTGGGTTCTCACCCACCACCACACCACGTCCCTCACTGGTGGTTGGTCGGCCCTCGGACCCCTCCTGGGTCTGCACCATCTCCACAACCCCAGCAGTATCAGGTGCGTCTTCCCCTGCAAAGACATAAAAACAAAGAAATGGAAACAGGCATTAGCACCATGGCACACAATGAGGGCTGAGAAGCAAGAGAACCAGTACTTGATTGACACATGTCCCACATGACTAAAACCCTCCCATGCATGCACCCTCACTGCATATGAAGGGCAGGCAAATGGCACACACTGATGACACCAAGATGGAAGATGAACACATTTTCTGCATGCTGCCTGGCAGTGGCATCACACATTGGCCTGTGATTGCCAGGTGAAACACACATGCCATCACACAGATGGCATGTACCATTGCTATTGAGTGAAGATGGAGAGGAGGGCAGCACCTATTCATTCAGTCCAGTTCCCGCATGTAATAGCTTTTCTAATTCAAACAGGTCAGATTTTTCACCTGGAGCTGCCAGTCCGAAATGGTCCAATTGCACAGGGACATGTGTGAACAAATGATATCCAGGTAACAAAGTCACTCCACTTTACCATAGCCATGTCAGACATGTGACTAGAGGACTGCGAAATGCCTAGTAAAAGTGGTGGAATGCAAACAATCTTACTGAATGAACTGTGAAAAATAAGCAACAATGTTGTGGCAGGGTGACACTTCAAGGGCAACTGGCGTGTAGTTGGGCTAGATGTCTACTGTTGGCAGAAGGGATACTGCTATGGCCAAATGCAGCTGCGCAGGATGTATTGCATGAAGCACATGGCTGACCCATACGACTCAGGCGCACACACTCTCACCTGGCACACAAACAGAAGCCCTCACACACACCATGCACATGGATGACACACACATGCATGTGCACTCACCGGACAATGCCTCGTAATCAGGCAGATCTCCCACGCCTTGGATCTGTTCCTCCGTGACGTAGGTCCCAGCGACTGACTCATGTGGAGTGAGTTCCATGTCTACTACTGGAGACCCACCTCCAGTCACTAGAGTTGCGGCATGACTTGAGGCCAGCTTACTCTTTGCCCTGCGCTTTAGGTCATTCCAGCGCTTATAGCAATCATTGGCTGTGCGCCTCACGATTCCAAGGGCACTTAAGATGTCCGCAACGGTCTGCCAGTGTGCCTGGCGTTGTGCAGGTGTGGTCTTGGATCCTGCAACAATGACCATCTCGTTGTCATGTGCGGACACATACTCGACAAGTGTATTCAGTTCGTCATCCGTGAAGCTGGGCTTCCTGGACGGGCCGGACTGTGTAGCCGTGTCTGGGGCATCAGCCTGTGCCAGACGAGCACTCTTCCTCTTCCGCTTGGAAGGTGGTGGTGATCCTGAGTGTCCTGCGCCGCTCTGGACACTAGGGGCAGGAGCCCTGGTGGACTCTGTATCAGGAGTGTGGGATTGCACACTCAGCATGGGAGTTGGTGCAGGCATTGGCTCAAGTGTGATGGTGTCAGGGGGAATGTCAGCAGGATGGACTAGGACCGACACTGTCCTGGCTGGGTGTGTGAGGGCTGGGGTGGATGGAGTCGCAGCTGCCCCTGCAGCCTCTCCGCCCTGCCTACTTGGGGCAGCAGATGACCTTGCTGGGCCAGATGCACGTGGCATGGTGACATCAACGTGCACCAGCGCACGTGTCATAGGCCTGCTGACCTGGAAGTCAGCCATGGAGTCAGCCAGGTCTGGTGCCACAATGGGCTGGTCCAACAAGGGCTGAGCATGGATGGTGTCAGCCACATCAGCCTCAACGGGAGGGGGAGGGGGGGGGGATTATGGGTGCCCTTGACTGGTCCTCCACAGATGGGGGGACAGGCTCACCCTGCAAGTAACGACCACGTCCCCTACCGGATCCACCACGGCCACCACTTGTGGCTCTTCCACCTTTGCCACCCTTACGGAATCCTAGCCTCCCAGCCATGGCACTGATGTAAATGTGCGTATGGGAGTGGCTGTAAACTATTGTCCTGGGCAATTGGGGGTCAAAGGGGTTGGGTACCAGATGGTAATTGTACCCTAGTGCTCTTGCAAGGCTGAATGTAACCCCTGGGGAAAGATGACGGGTCACGCTACGCACAGGAGCCCCAAAAAAGGGAGATGACGTGCACGCAACCCCTCCTAGACCACGTGTGCAGAAAGAAAAACCTGCACTACGCTGTGGCACCCAGTAACACAAGAATGAACGTATGCGTGTCACACGCAGCCTAGAATGACCTCTGAAGGGGTAGGCTACACACGGGGCAAGCACAGATGTTAGATACGTGCGTGACTCACCGTCTGCCAGGTAAAAGAGCGTGAAAAAGGAGCGCATTTGGTTGGCAACACCCCCGCCAAAAGAAGATTTGTACGCTGTCTGAGGAGACAGGACAACAGTAGAAGGGAACACTGTTTGAGGGAACAGGCCCAGGTAAACCAGTAAAAGAGGAAAAAGAGAAAAAGCTGTCAGAGGTAACAGGGAATACGAACTTCAAACGCCGTGAAGTAAATCGCGTGTGAAACGACAAGAAGTACAGAATTCACCCACTCGCTCTCCACGAAAAGCACGTACAAGGAAATGGTGTTCTACACTTACCTTTTATACAGGCCCACACGTCCAGCGTCACTTATGCGGCGTGTACGCGCTAGGGCCATTTCCACCAATTACACGCTTTGTCACTGCCGCGTGTACGCGTTAGGCCCATTCCCACCAATTACACGCGATGACACTCTGACGTGCTGTCCAATAACACGCGATGACACTCTGACGTGCAGTCTTTCCACGTGTGCTCTGTCATCACGTGCTGTGTGGGAAACACCCGTGCGGGTCACGTCACAGACGCGCTTACGCGCTGAGGGCCTTTGGTCCAATAGAATCGCGTATGCGTGCTGACGCGCTTAGGCGCTAAGGGCCTTTCCTCGTATTTCACGCTGACGTGCAGACTTTTCACGTGCCAAATCACTCCGTATCAAGCTGGCCACGCGTATGCACACGGAAGACCACGCTCCTGCCCAGAAGGCCGAACTACTGCCCCCCAGAGCCCCGAGCACGCTCCCACCTGCCATCTGCTGCTGCCTGACTGCCTGCTGCCCACGTGCACTGCCATTTGCTGCCTGCACATCAGCCAGGGGTGCTGTTGCTGTGACCACCCCTGCTGGAACCGAAGACTCCCGACTGGTATTCCATCGCTCCACAGCCCAGCCCCAGGACCCAGTTGCCCACCCACTCCTGCCTCTGGGGTTGTCATGTCGGGGCAAACACCATCTGTGACCACTGACAACCCCCGACCAGAGAGGCAGAGGGGCACCAGCTTCAGTGCCACCGAAGTTGGTGTCCTGGTGGAGCAAGTCCTGGGGCAGTATGATGCCCTCTTCGGAAGTTCCCGCGCCGACAAGGAAGGACGGACTCGGATCTGGACTGACATCGTGACTGCCATCAACGCGGAGGGGGTGGCAGTCCGCGACTTCCAACATGGCAGGAAGTGCTGGGAGGACTTCAGGTCCAGGACCCTGAACAAGGCCCGGCGCCTCTTGAAGGCAGCGGATGCCAAGGGGCGCCGGGGCCACTTGACAGAAGAACAGATGAGGGTCCTGGAACGCATATCCCCAGCGCTCCACGTCCAGGTCCTGGAGAAGCAGACCCGTCTGGAGTCGAGCGGTGAGTGTACATGCATCCTGATTGTGAGCAGTGCGTGTGGTGATTATTCGGTAGTGTGCAGGTTGCACATCTGTTTGTATGGGGTCAAGTATGGGTGGGGGTGTCCAGGGCCATGGGGCTGACACATGCGAGGGCTGTAATGTGTGAGACATGGATGGTGCTTGTGTGTGTAGGCTTGCATGCCAAATGCAGTTGTGCGTGCACACATGTTTGGATGAATGTGTATTTAAGTAGACATGTCCGTGATGTCACGCATGTATGTTGTTTTCGGCTGCATGTCTGAGCACTGTGTACATGTGCATGTGTGTGTATTTGACAAGGGTGCAACAGTGATGCAACATGGATGCATGTGACAGCGGTATGTGGAAGCCTGATTGGCAGATGTGACATGGATGCCCGTCTGAACAGTGCGACACTTGGCAGAGGTGTACACATGCATGCAAGTGTGGTGGTGTGTGTACATGTGTGGTGCACTTCCTGTGTTGCATGTGATGTCTGGGTCACCTTTGGCTGCTCATGCTGTTGTATGTGTATGGATGGTGGTGGCAGTTGCGATATTGCTGTGGTATGGCTCATGTGTGCGAGTTGCAATGACATGTGTGTTGGGGATTGTGATGACATGTCTGAGGTTTGCCAATGCCACTCATGTGCAACTGTCATGTGTGTATGTGTCCATTGTACAGTGCCCTGATGCCTGTGTTTTGTTTCTCCCTGTCTGCAGCGTCAACTGATGAAGAGGGCGGAGAAGGTGCTGTGGAGCACAGCGGCGGGGATCCCACCGCCAGCCGGAGACGCAAGGCCCGGCTCCCCTCCCGTGTTGTCATCTCGTCGGGGAGTGAGGAGTCCGGTGCCGCGTCCCAGGCCGCAGCTGCCGGGGGGAGGTCCAAGAGGCGGAGGTTGGAGTTGGACTCCTCGGCAGCAGAAGGGGCAGCTGGGACCCCACAGGGCCCAACAGGGGAAGATGGCACGGAGTCATCCAGGTTGGTGGGGGGTCTGGTGGAGGAGGAGGCCGTGCAAGCACCAGAGACGGGGTCTGGAGGTGGGGATCCCACTGGTGCTAGTGGTGCAGTCCAGGACCAGGGACAGGAGGCAGCACAGGCCGCCGCGGAGGTGCCTGTGTGCAATCCTGTCCCCGATCCTGTCCCTGCATCATCTTGCACCAGCAGGGATGCCTACGTCCAGACCCGTTTTCAGGCAGGGGATGAGCTGACGTCAACTGGCCTTCCTCTGCCTGCGGACGTGGCTATCCAGGTCCGGGTTGAGCCTGTCCTGGCTGGTGTGGCGTTGCGTCAACGGGCCATGCGAGGTGACCTGCAGTCTTTTCATGGAGAGACTGCACGTCATCTCGAATGGCTCGTTGACCACGTCAGCCTGCTGGGACAGGTCACCCAGACCGGATTCCTCCGTCTGATGGGGCTTGTTCCGACCCCCTCCTCAACTGGACCCCCTACGCGCCAGTCGTCCTCTGTGCCATCTTCCCACCCATCAGTCACCTGGGTGCCCTGTGGACCTGCCTCTGACGGTGCAGCCAGGCTGGTGGAGGAGGCATCCCTGCCACAGTCGGGAGTCGGACGTCCAGCAGGGGTGGCCACATCAACAACTGCACCCCAGCCGGCGGAGGATGTACAGGGAGCAGGAGGCAGTGCACGGGCAGAGGCAAAGCAGCAGCAGCAACATGGTGGGAGCCATGAAGGCTCGGGGCCTTCGACATCGGAGGGGCAGGCATCGGCCGGAGGGCAGGAGGACCCAGGACAGAGAGTGTCTTCCGTGTGGCAGCGGTTGGGCCACGCCATAGGTGCGGAGCGGCGGCGGGCGGAAGAGGCGCGGCTCACAATGGTCAGGGCGGAGAACTCCATGCGGAGGGCCCTGAGGCGGGCCGAGTGCCTCGAGGCAATCCGCAGGGGGTTGGAGGAGGACACGGCGTCGTCCCTGCGGACCCTCGGGGCCATGGAACTGGACCGCCTCCGGGACATCGAACAGGAGTTCGATGATGCCCTGGCCCGGAACACCACGGAGTGAGCCGCTGGACTTGCCCGCCGCCTTTGTATATAGTTCTTTAGTTTTAGGTTTCCTTTGTTTTTTCTTATGATTTGGAGTCGACGGACACTGCTCCACTTTTTGTATATAGTTGCTTTTTAGTTAGGTTTTTTTTTTAGGTTTCCTTTGTTCAGTTGGTCTCATGGACCCTTTCAAGTTTTTTACATAGTTCTTGATTTGATAGATTATTTTTTTACATTTGACTTTGGAGGACATTTTTTGGGATTATGATTTGCAGTTCTTTATTTTTATGCGGACATGCAGCTTGATTTTTTTTACTTCCCATTGTAGTTTGTTTCATTTCTTTAGCATTCTTTCTTTTTTTCAATACAATTTTGTTTTCATGCTTCACTGTGTGGTATCATCTCATTGGTTTCATGCATGTCATGTTGGGTGTTTTCCCATTCAATTGCAAACATTGTGTGTGACGGACATGGGTTCATTAGCTTCATGAACATTGGGGGTGTGACATGTAATTTCCATTTCCATGTGGGTGAATGGGTTACTTGGTAGGGCTTTTTGGCTGTGGAGGCTGACCATAACGCACATGATTGGGGATTGTGAGGACCTGGTGGAGGGTGCCCCTGGATGGTGGGGGGTGGGGGTGGTGGGAGACATGAGTGGGGGCCTGGTGGAGGGTGCCCCTGGTGGCTGGGGGGTGGGGGTGGTGGGAGACATGAGTGGGGGCCTGGTGGGGGCTGCCCCTGGTGGCTGGGTGGTGGGGGTGGTGGGAGACATGAGTGGGGGCCTGGTGGGGGCTGCCCCTTGTGGCTGGGGGGTGGGGGTGGTGGGAGACATGAGTGGGGGCCTGGTGGAGGCTGCCCCTGCACTGCTGGGGGGTGGGGGTGGTGGCAGACATGAGTGGGGGCCTGGTGGAGGCTGCCCCTGCACTGCTGGGGGGTGGGGGTGGTGGGAGACATGAGTGGGGGCCTGGGGGAGGGTGCCCCTGGATGGTGGGGGGTGGGGGTGGTGGGAGACATGAGTCGGGGCCTGGTGGAGGCTGCTCCTGGATGGTGGGGGGTGGGGGTGGTGGGAGACATGAGTGGGGGCCTGGTGGGGGCTGCCCCTGCACTGCTGGGTGGTGGGGGTGGTGGGAGACATGAGTGGGGGCCTGGTGGAGGGTGCCCCTGGATGGTGGGGGGTGGGGGTGGTGGGAGACATGAGTGGGGGCCTGGTGGAGGGTGCCCCTGGTGGCTGGGGGGTGGGGGCGGTGGGGGACATGAGTGGGGGCCTGGTGGAGGGTGCCCCTGGTGGCTGGGGGGTGGGGGTGGTGGGAGACATGAGTGGGGGCCTGGTGGGGGCTGCCCCTGCACTGCTGGGGGGTGGGGGTGGTGGGAGACATGAGTGGGGGCCTGGTGGAGGCTGCCCCTGCACTGCTGGGGGGTGGGGGTGGTGGGAGACATGAGTGCGGGCCTGGTGGAGGGTGCCCCTGGTGGCTGGGTGGTGGGGGTGGTGGGAGACATGAGTGGGGGCCTGGTGGGGGCTGCCCCTGCACTGCTGGGTGGTGGGGGTGGTGGGAGACATGAGTGGGGGCCTGGTGGAGGGTGCCCCTGGATGGTGGGGGGTGGGGGTGGTGGGAGACAAGAGTGGGGGCCTGGTGGAGGGTGCCCCTGCACTGTTGGGGGGTGGGGGTGGTGGGAGACATGAGTGGGGGCCTGGTGGAGGCTGCCCCTGCACTGCTGGGGGTGGGGTGGTGGGAGACATGGGTGGGGGCCTGGTGGGGGCTGCCCCTGCACTGCTGGGGGGTGGGGTGGTGGGAGACATGAGTGGGGGCCTGGTGGGGGCTGCCCCTGCACTGCTGGGGGGTGGGGGTGGTGGGAGACATGAGTGTGGGCCTGGTGGAGGGTGCCCCTGGTGGCTGGGGGGTGGGGGTGGTGGGAGACATGAGTGGGGGCCTGGTGGAGGGTGCCCCTGGATGGTGGGGGGTGGGGGTGGTGGGAGACATGAGTGGGGGCCTGGTGGAGGGTGCCCCTGGATGGTGGGGGGTGGGGGTGGTGGGAGACATGAGTGGGGGCCTGGTGGAGGGTGCCCCTGGTGGCTGGGTGGTGGGGGTGGTGGGAGACATGAGTGGGGGCCTGGTGGAGGGTGCCCCTGGATGGTGGGGGGTGGGGGAGGTGGGAGACATGAGTGGGGGCCTGGTGGAGGGTGCCCCTGGTGGCTGGGTGGTGGGGGTGGTGGGAGACATGAGTGGGGGCCTGGTGGAGGGTGCCCCTGGTGGCTGGGGGGTGGGGGTGGTGGGGGACATGAGTGGGGGCCTGGTGGAGGGTGCCCCTGGTGGCTGGGGGGTGGGGGGGGTGGGAGACATGAGTGGGGGCCTGGTGGAGGGTGCCCCTGGATGGTGGGGAGTGGGGGTGGTGGGAGACATGAGTGGGAGCCTGGTGGAGGCTGCCCCTGCACTGCTGGGGGGTGGGGGTGGTGGGAGACATGAGTGGGGGCCTGGTGGGGGCTGCCCCTGCACTGCTGGGGGGTGGGGGTGGTGGGAGGTGGGGGCCTGGTGGAGGCTGCCCCTGCACTGCTGGGGGGTGGGGGTGGTGGGAGACATGAGTGGGGGCCTGGTGGAGGGTGCCCCTGGTGGCTGGGTGGTGGGGGTGGTGGGAGACATGAGTGGGGGCCTGGTGGGGGCTGCCCCTGCACTGCTGGGTGGTGGGGGTGGTGGGAGACATGAGTGGGGGCCTGGTGGAGGGTGCCCCTGGATGGTGGGGGGTGGGGGCGGTGGGAGACATGAGTGGGGGCCTGGTGGAGGCTGCCCCTGGATGCTGGGGGGTGGGGGTGCAGGGGGACATGAGTGGGGGCCTGGTGGTGCTGCCCCTGCACTGCTGGGGGGTGGGGGTGGTGGGAGACATGAGTGGGGGCCTGGTGGAGGGTGCCCCTGGTGGCTGGGTGGTGGGGGTGGTGGGAGACATGAGTGTGGGCCTGGTGGGGGCTGCCCCTGGTGGCTGGGGGGTGGGGGTGGTGGGAGACATGAGTGGGGGCCTGGTGGAGGGTGCCCCTGGTGGCTGGGTGGTGGGGGTGGTGGGAGACATGAGTGGGGGCCTGGTGGGGGCTGCCCCTGGTGGCTGGGTGGTGGGGGTGGTGGGAGACATGAGTGGGGGCCTGGTGGGGGCTGCCCCTTGTGGCTGGGGGGTGGGGGTGGTGGGAGACATGAGTGGGGGCCTGGTGGGGGCTGCCCTTTGTGGCTGGGGGGTGGGGGGGGAGGGAGCCATGAGTGGGGGCCTGGTGGAGGCTGCCCCTGCACTGCTGGGGGGTGGGGGGGGGTGGGAGAAATGAGTGGGGGCCTGGTGGAGGGTGCCCCTGGATGGTGGGGGGTGGGGGGGGTGGGAGACATGAGTGGGGGCCTGGTGGAGGGTGCCCCTGGTGGCTGGGTGGTGGGGGTGGTGGGAGACATGAGTGGGGGCCTGGTGGGGGCTGCCCCTGGATGGTAGGGGGTGGGGGTGGTGGGAGACATGAGTGGGGGCCTGGTGGATGCTGCCCCTGGATGCTGGGGGGTGGGGGTGCAGGGGGACATGAGTGGGGGCCTGGTGGTGCTGCCCCTGCACTGCTGGGGGGTGGGGGTGGTGGGAGACATGCATTGTTGATCAGTAGTGCAAGGTGACATGTGGGTTGGCTGCGGGGCATGCCCATGGTGGATGGGCTGCCTGCGGGACATGAGCAGGGGTGCAGGGTAGTCCCCCGTGGTGTGGGCTGCCTGCAGGGGCCGTGGAGGTTGTCGAGCGTACACCTGGGAGGACCCACACGGCCAATTCACGTGTAGTACTCCCCAGAACCCCTGGAATTCACATACCCTGCTGGAATCGCATGTGGAACTTCCCGCGCACCCATGGAATACACGTACCCTGCTCGCACTGGGCCAATCGCGTGTGGAACTTCCCGCGCACCCCTGAAATACACGTACCCTGCTGAAATCGCGTGTGGAACTTCCCGCGCACCCCTGAGATATACGTACCCTGCTGAAATCGCGTGTGGAACTTCCCGCGCACCCCTGAAATACACGTACCCTGCTGATATCGCGTGTGGAACTTCCCGCGCACCCATGGAATACACGTACCCTGCTCGCACTGGGCCAATCGCGTGTGGAACTTCCCGCGCACCCCTAGAATACACGTACCCTGCTGAAATCGCGTGTGGAACTTTCCGCGCACCCCTGAAATACACGTACCCTGCTCGCACTGGGCCAATCGCGTGTGGAACTTCCCGCGCACCCCTGTAATACACGTACCCTGATGAAATCACGTGTGGAACTTCCCGCGCACCCCTGAAATACACGTACCCTGCTCGCACTGGGCAAATCGCGTGTGGAACTTCCCGCGCACCCCTGAAATTCACGTTCCCCGCTTGGCATTTGCTGTTTGCCAGCCCGGTGAACTGGTCCAGGGTTAGCGCAGCCCTTTGCGAGGATTTAGCGATTTTGATGGCTTTTCCTCCGCGAGGGCGTTCTTGGGGGCGTTACTGGCGCTGCTGCAGGGTCGCTGCGATTCTCTGCGCCACGGCTGGTTTGGGAGCCTAAAATCCATGAATACGCTGTGCGCGGAAATCGGTTTTAGCGCACGTTCCTGGCGCACACAATCGCACGCAGACACTCTGCGCCAGCCGCTCGCGACACTTTTCGGCGAAATTCTATGAATTACCCTGCAAGTTTTTTACGTCAATTTGTGAGTCCTTTAGTTTGTTTAAAAAAATTACGATACATGTTCTGCACTGAATAGACACCTGTTTAGGGTCTCTAAAGTAGTATATAACAAAGATTAACTAAACAAATTTACAAACGGCAAAAGTGAGTCAGCATGTGAGCCACCGTTGCTCCTGATGCAGCAAACCTTTACATTGCCAACTTCGAAAAGCGGTTTGTTTCATCAATGGCCAACCGCTTTCACATCTATATATCCGTACGGTAAAGATATATAGATGAAGTCTTTCTACTTTGGACTGGGGCTGAAGAACAGCCATTACAGTTTCATTTCTGGTTAAATAATTGTGACAACAACATCAAGTTCACAATTGAATGGAATAAAAAACTGGGGAATCTCCTAGATTTAAAGATCTACAAGAGTGCACAGGGTCTGTGCATGAAATTGCTTAGAATGCCCACTGACTGTAATGGGCTTTTATATTACACCAGCTTCCATTGGGATGGGCTCAAAACAAATTTACCCTATGGACAATTCCTAAGGATACGTAGGAATTGTTCTGAGTCAAGTGGCTATTGCTCTCATGCAGACCATCTTCAGAAAAGACTTCTCGACAGAGGCTATCCCTGGAAGACAGTTAGAAGCAAATTGAAAAGGGCTGCTAACACCAGTAGGGAGACATACCTGATATCACAACCAAACCCTACAATAGGCAGGCCGATATGTGTGACCACATACAGCCCTCTCAGCAATCTGATAAAAAAGAGAATTCACAAAAACTGGCATCTAGTTAAAAATCATGGTACATTGAATAAAAAACCTCTGCTTCCTTCAGGAAAATGTTAATCTCAGACAAAAACGAGTACAAATATACAAGGATACGAGAGATGAATGGACAGTGCTGACGATGCAAGGTCTTCCCCGAGTCATAGGTCAAATGCGGCACTGTGTGGCATGCCATTTCACGGATACAAAACACACATTTGAACACAGACAAATCAAATGGGAGTTAAGAACACATACGCACTGCCAGAGTAAGAATCTGATCGATATCATTGAGTGCCCGTGTAAGTTGCTATATGTGGAGAAGACTGTCCACCTCATAAAATAACGGATCTCAGAACACAGATCCTGTATTCGCAACAAAATCTGCAATAATCCTTTAGTAGACCATTACAACAGAGTGGGACATACTGACAGAGACCTGCACTTGTTCCTTCTCTAAATTTTGAGACCACACCCTTGGGGTGGTGACATAGACGCACAGTTGCACAGACTTCAGCACAAGTGGATTTATTGACTTGATACAGTAAATGATGACTTTAACATCTCTGTGGAGTGGAACAATCTGATTTTGTCATGATTAGATGCCTTATTCTTCACCCTTTATAAGAGGGCGGTATTTAAGTATGCTTGTCCATTTTTCAGACGGCGTCAGCACAGAGAACAGTACATTCTTCGAGCAATACTACTTTTGTAGTATTTTTTTTTAAAAGACAGCCCTAGGAATGGCAGCCTATGTAGAATCACCTCTCTACCACCCCAGGCACTACTTAATAATGGTGCCTGCATTTAATGTTATGTACCTTGGTACCTATAATGAATATGTCTGGGGGTGAGGCTCCGTTATAGAAGTTGTAGAATTAGTTTTACAGAGAGATAAACAATTCTCTTTGATGTCCGCGATGCACGTGAGAATATAAACCCTTAGGTTTTATTACTTGTTTCCGCAGATGTTCCAAAACGGCTCTTACTCCATTTTTTGTGTCTGAGACACCGGGTGGTCTGAAGCAGGACCGGTTTCTATGACACGGGTGCTGTAATACAGCACTATCACTCGTATGTAGAGGTAGTTGGGAAGATGGATGACCAGCATTAGCTGTACCATAACCATGTTGTAAGCAATTACATGCTGTGGTTTGAACAGACAGAAACACTCCATTTATTGCATGATTACAGGACAATAGGGGCTGTGATAAGCATGTAAAATGTCTGTTTAAGTGCCCATACGTGAAGCAGAGTTTTAGAGTTTCATTAAAGGCTAGGAGTCACCATCGAACTGCGGGTGGCTGCCTGCACACAAGGCGGGTGTGGGACAGCATGAAGAGAGCTTCTCTAATTTCATGTATTGAGAAGAGGTTTTGGTTATTTAGGAGAAAGCACACACATAGTGTCACTGTTATCATCTACAGACTACAAGCTTATCCCACTGGCCAAGACTTATAATTGGAGGATGATGGCTTCTCCCCTTTGTTCTTGAAAGCGACACACTCGTGTCTTGCAAAAGATGGTGAGCAGGATATATATATGACTAAGAAACAAAAGTGATAGGTGCTAGAGTCGACCCCTTGAGATGAATTGAGTTCCGCCCCATGTGTCTTCCATACTAGAGATTCCACAAAGATGTGGTGTGGATTTGCCAACTTTTATATTTCGATTAAAAGTTTTGCTGTGTGTACGTTACAGGTACGCAATGGTTTATGAATTCATTGATGGAAAAGATGTACTCTGATGAAAAGATGTACTCTGATTTATACTTGTTAGAAACAATGTGTTGGGACAGAGGTTGGGAATTAAAACATGGTTGTGTGCACATATGAACACAGGATCCTATAGGAAGGGTGCATTACTGAGCACCACTCATGCCCTGATGAAGGCTGTATCTAATTGGAGCATCGAAATAGCTCATTAATCAGCCGAAACACGTGTTGACACATTTATGAATGAAATATACATACTGTTCAATAGGTGTAGGTATGATAAAACATTAATTTGTGTATGTGGTTTTAAGCCTTAATTAGTGTAATTGGGCAAGGTATTGAATGTGACTTTAATGTGTCGTGTGATTTGTATTAGTGTGTACTGTTTAGTCTTGCATTCGTTGATTGTGGGAATTAGGTGATTTGGGCACATCTTTTCATTTCATCTGGTGGATTTTGGTGTCTATTTTTAATGTGGAATTCAGCTGGTGTATCTAATGCCAGTATCTATATGTATTGATACAGAATGAAAAATACACATTTATATTTTTGTATAATCAAGTGTTGACTGTGGATATTGCACCGTTGTTCTGTCCGACATAACAGGTTGTGATTTTTTTTTTTATATAGGGATATGAGTGAACCTGGATGATCAAGACCCTACCAGACACCTTTTGTCTTTTAAGTTATTTTCCAAGAAATGTTTACGAAGTCAGTTGACTTTAATGGTTGCCTAGAATAACCTCTGATCTAATGCTTTAATGTTAAATTCCAATTAGCTGGTTATATATGATTTCACTTTGGTAATGATTAATTTATGGAGCTTAGTAATATATGTTTATCATTTTATGAATTCATATTTTAGGTACATGCTTTAAAGGTTTTGAATGATGCTTCACTGACCCTTGTGGCATACGCGAACCCCTGCAGGATCAAGCCTTGACTTTGGCAAAACGTCTAAAACTGTGAACCGGGGGTACCTTAGAGAGACTCGACATATCTCTGTATTTATGTGAATACGTTATTTCTGGTTCTGGGGTGGGGGGAATTAACCATTAAGCCTCTACAGAGTTTATAATTGTAATGTTAGCATAGCAGCAGTCAGTCAGACACTAATATGATAAGATAACCTGTCCTGAAAAAGCACACATTTGGAAACTCCATGTGGTGGTCGTATAGGGAAAGAGTTTTAACATTCTATTTAAAACGGCCACACGTGTTCTTTAAATATCACGAATTCATTGTTCTCAGCTGAGGCATAGGCAAGCTCTTTTTAACATCTCTGACTTTTGTGCAGTGCTTAGAGAGACCTTTTGAAATCCAATTAATCTTAATCACCTGCCTCCTTGTGTGCCTAATGTCGGTTCCTCTGCCCCTGAACTGCAACAGGTAGAGGCTATAGGCAGACAGCAGCATACAGTAGACGGTTGGGAAGGAGCAGTAAGCAGTTTGATTGGCTGACTATTTTCCCAAGCAGCCAATGAGATTGCTCACTTTTTGTTTACCGGCATAGTCATTTTGCAACATATTGTTGGAACTGAGTCCTCTGAGCCTATTTAGCCTCCTTGACAGATGCTCCACGGGAGGTCTCACGCCTCCTTGACAGATGCTCCACAGGAGGTCTCACGCAAGCAGCGATAAACTGAGTTAACTCCAGCACGGAGAGAGTGCCCATTTACTCTTCGTGTAGATAACTACTCTCATGGCCGGACGAAAACACATTGCAAACAAAATGCCAGTTGTAATTTTGAAGCTTAGCACATACCTCGATGACTTTACAATTAATTTTAATGACCCTCCCGCGCACATGTTTTCACTGTAGGCAGACGCTCTCGCCACATGGACAGACTATCGATCAGTCTCGAGCAATATTGCACGGGGGCGGGGGGCAGCACATCTAAGAAGCCGCCACTGAACACATCACAAAAGATGTAGCCCAACACTCCCTAAAATAATCCTATTTGGTGCCCTGTTTCTCATGTAACCCTTCACACTTTAGAAATGTGAGGCCTGCACCAACCCAATTACATGAAACCCCCAGTCGTAGGCTAATAAAGTCTGTGCTACGCCAATTTACTAATCCCTGCCCGATGTATGCCAGGGATTTAGCTAATGCCTTCTTAATCCCTCATAAGAATAGCCTTCCAGGGGAGGTGCGCTATTCTGGGACAGCAGGACTAAAGGGATTATAGGAGAGAGAGACTATATTACTTTTGAAAACATCAATGTTAAAGCCAACCATGGCTTCTAATACATCACTGAAATAATAGGAGAGACACTTTTCAGCTAAGGAGCGCTCGACTCTTTGGCTGCTGGTCATAACACCAGAGAGTGGATTTAAAGTCCACAGTGGGCAGCAGGACAGTCAACTCACTATTAAATGTGCGCCACTGGAGACCTATCCCCGAACTACGGGGAGCTCCTTCTGGTACCCACTAAAAGCTGAACTCATTGGGATTGAAGAAAACGCTCAACAGAGGACAAGTAAAAGGAACTGCGTAAACAGTTACACGATTATTTTTTCTCGCAAGGTACCTATTTTGTTTTAATATTATTTTCAAACATTTTGATTACTATGCACATTTAAGTTACACACACCAGTACAGAAACATTGCACTGGTACAAGTGCAAAGTTTGCACGGTATTAGCACTAGGGCAAAGTTTGCACTATTTTTAAAAACTATGGGACACATTAAAAAACCATTGCACATTAACAAGTGCAGTTTGGCATATTAAAAGCACCTGGGCAAAAATTGCCGTAGTGCAATAAAGATGCATTTTCACAACATTTTTGTGCACCAGGGCAAAGTTTGCCCTAGTGCTAATACGGAATTGTGTTAGCACTGGGGCAAAGTTTGCCCTGATGCAACAATGCATAAAAATGCATCTTTTTAGCAGAGAGGCAATTTTAACCATGGTGCTTTAATATGCCAAACTGCACTTGTCGAGGTGCAATGGTTTATTAATGTGTCCCAGTGTTTTTTAAAAATAGGGCAAACTTTGCCCGTGCAAACTTTGCACTTGCACCAGTGCAAAGTTTCTGTAATCTGGCCCCAGGGTTGCATCTGACGACGTAACATAGTATTTTGCAATGGTCATGTTTGGTTTGCTGGGCCCTATTTCTAAATAATTAAATATCCTATCCATTTCCTCTCTGTAGGAAGGATGCCAATGTCGTCGGCTGCTGCAGCTTCTCGTCATAGGTGCGTGCGTGCAAGGTATGAAACGCTCCTTTCCTTATCGGGAAAATATAAAATTACTCTGTTCACATACTTCATCATCGTGGTGCATATACTCCATTTAGCTCTGCAAAAGGCCACCGCTCCAATGTCGGACTGAGAAAGAATGAAACCGGTATAGGCTTGTCCCTTACCAAGTTGCTGTCTCTCTTTCCCTCTGCTCGTGTGAGGGCAGCCTTTGCAGTGTGCCCTGGATAGGCATGGAAATCATAGCAGGTTTTCATGTATGCCAGAGAAACAGGTATGCATACCTGGCAGTGGGGCGTGTGGCGTCGCCATGGTGATAATCCCACCTATGGACCATTCAGTGCTTCCAAAGAACCTACTTGCCGGTTTCAAGGGGTCTGCTTCCTGAATTTCAGCTTTTCCCAACTGCAGCACATCATTTGTCCAAAAACTGAGGAAGCTAAAAGGACTTCATTAGCGTGCTGCACGCATTCTGCTGCTTTCCAGCCTCATAGAAACACTTGGGGCCCGATTGATGAAAAAGGGCGCGTAGATCCCGCAAAGCCTATCCGCCGAGAAGGACTCTGTGCAGCCCGTCGCGCAGAAGAAAATCTGCACACTACGCGTATTCATGGAATTGTTCACATAAAGTAACCCTATGTGCAAGTCACGTCCGGCCACGACACGCCAACACGCAGAGTCTTTTCAGCCCTGGATACAGACCTTTGCGCACTCCTCAAGTGCGATGTAATACGCCCCGGGAAAAACTGCCGCTGTACCCCCACAACCAAGCCAGCACCCCAGCGGGGTTGCGTGTGTTCCCCCATAACTATTCCCAGCACCCCCTCAACATGCATTCCACGTATCATAAAAGTCGCAATTTCCCGGTACACATGCGTGCGTACCCCCGTAACCCATTCTTGCACCACGCTACACTGCTTATGCGCAGCCCCAAGTCCGATCGGAACCCTGACAGCGAAAATGCACCCCTAAATCCAACATCCGATCTTATGTCTGCACAGTGATTCCTATGCGCAAGTGTCTGCCTTTGCTGTGGCGGATAGATCGAGTGCTTTGCATGGTCATTTCCTGTAAGAGAGGTTGCACGTACAGACGCATGAATATGCTTGGTTATGAGTGTTAGATTCCAGCCCGCGGTGTGCGCACCTGGGGGCTGGCGTGTCAGGGCTAGGCCGCGCGGCCTGTGGCGCAGCGCCAGCGCGAGCCGTAATGATGTACACCCACGCTCGTTGCTGGTGTGCCCCGGAACTGCCTCCCGAACGCGGGGGCGGGGCTTTTATTAGAGACTCCCTGCGTCACCGCGTAGCGGGACGCAGGGCGGAACATAACATTCCTCCTTTATTGTAAAACAACGAAAACACAATACAATCATGCACTCAACTGGTGTGCCTTGGCTACCACACATAGTCACTTAGCTTGGCTGGCGGTCTCGTGGCAGTTCTCAGGCGGTATCGCCCTTCTCGGGGACTACACCCCCTTGGTTCCCGATTGGGTTCACCTTCATTGGTGGTGTCCTCGAGGCTAGGGGCCTCCGGTGGTTCCCAAGTTCTGTCCTCCGCTCCTGTTTCATCTGGGATGGATCCAGGCCCTTCTTCTCTGGCCCGAGCATCTTCTTCTTCCCAGTGACACTCTTTGTCTGTCCACAGGGTGCGGGGTACCACCTTGAACCACGACGAATTCCTCGTCACTTGACGGCGTCCTCGTGTCAATGTCACCATGGTTCCGTGCCGATCACTGACGGTCCATGGCAGTTCCTCATATCTGGTGTCGAGCTTTGCCTTGGTGGGGTTGCATAGCATGATGACTTGATCCCCCACTTGATGGTTAGACGGCCTCGCTCTCCTCTTGCCGCTCATTTGGGCATTGGCATCCCGTCTCCTCATTTCTGTGCGTTCCTCGTTGATCGTGTCCGGGGTCCTGCTTGGATGATGCGGGATTGAGGATCTGATGACGGTGCCAAACATGAGGTCCGCCGGTGGTATGCCAGTTGTGCTGTGGGGGGTGACTCGATAGTTTCGTAGGAAACGGTACAGGTCAACTTTCCATGGGCTTGCGTTCGCCTTGGATACCCTGAGCACTTTGTTAATTGTTCTCATGAATCGTTCAACGTCCCCGTTTGCCTGGGGCCATCCCGGCATGATGTGGTGGTACTGTATATTGAGTTCCTGAAAATTGTTTTTGAAGTCCTTCCCTGTGAACGGCGGCCCGTTGTCACTTTTGATGGATGTGGGTAATCCGTGAGTTGCGAACATCTTCTCGATGGCCGGAATGACCACTTCCGCCGCAGTGGATTCAACTATTTCTACTTCAGGATATCGTGAGTGGTCATCAATGGCCACCAGGAGGTAGAGGCCTTCGCGCAGTTTACAGAAGTCAATGCTGATTGCCTCCCAACGAGAGCGGCCGCGTTCAGCCGATAGAATAGGTTCCGGTTCTGGCGTGGCTCCCGTTATCTGGCAGGATAGGCATGTGTTGATTAGCGTCTCGACACGTTCTTCGATCTGGGGAAACCATACCCTGTGCCTTATGCGGGCCTTTGTTCTCGCCAGTCCTTGGTGTCCTTCATGCGCTAGTGCCACAACCCTGGCTTGTAGTTTGAGAGGAATTACGATGCGGTTTCCTCTGAGTATCAATCCGCCTTCTGTGATCGACAGATCTTGCCTGACGGCGAACATGCCGGACAGAAACCCTTTCGCTTCCTCGGTCCTGTTGTGGGTTTAGCTCATTAAAGTCTTCCAGTCACCTGAGATGATGGCATCTCTCCTTAAGTCGCAGCAAGGGTCCTTGTGGGTTTCCGACTCAATTTCTTCTATGCTTACCGCCTTGGGTCTCATTGCACGTACCACTTGGCATATGTGTTCCTCAGTCTCTTCGGCTACCTGGATCTCGTGTTGGGTTGCCGCTCGCGGATGCCTCGAGAGAAAATCCGCGGGGTTTCCACTGCCTGGTCGGTAGATGAGATTGAAATCGTATTGCTGAAGGTGTAGGAGCCATTTGGTGATTCGTGCCGGAGGGTGCGACGATGTCCCCATGAAGATGGGCAGTAGGGGTTTGTGGTCGGTGATCGTCGTGAACCGACGCCCATATACGTAGAGGTGAAAATGCCTGCACCCCCACAACACGGCGATAGCCTCCTTTTCGATGTGAGAGTACCTCTGTTCGGTCTCCGTGAGGGCTCTCGAGGCGTACGCTATCGGCATTTTCTCCCCTTCCTTCGTTACCTGCATCAGGATGGCACCGAGCCCAACCGGACTTGCATCCACGAACAGTTCTGTCGGTAGTTCAGTGTTGTAATATGCCATTTTGGTGTTGACAGACAGGGAGTCTTTAATGCTTTCGAACGCATCCTGGCACTTTTGCCCCCAGTCCCACTTGGTGTTGGCTTTCGTCAGTTCCTGTAATGGCTCAGATAGGGTTGCCAGGACTCGGATGAACCTCCCGCAGTAGGTGGCCATGCCTAGGAAGCTGTGTACTTCCGTGGGGGTCATCGGTGGGCTTGCAGCCTGAATGTCTGTGACCTTCTGGGGGCCAGGGGAGATGCCCGTGCTGTCAAACTTGTAGCCAAAAAAAGTGATTTCTGACCAGAGGAACTCACACTTCTCCCGGTGTATGGTGAGCCCAGCTTCTTGTAGTCTGCCTAGTAGGGTTCGAAGCCTTTTGATGTGCTCTTCTTTGTCGGGGGCATGAATCAAGATGTCGTCGCTCACGTTGAGGACACCAGGGATGCCCCTGATGACCTCTTGAATGGTTTACTGGAATACCTCAGCCGCCGACGATATCCCGAAACTCAGGTGTTTGTATCTCCGCAACCCCAAATGCGTCGAGAATGTCGTGATATAGCGAGAGTCCGTGTGTAGCTTGAGTTGGTGATACCCCGCCTTCAGGTCAACCTTTGAGAACACACAGTATTTTAGTATTTAGTATTTTATTTATTTCTATAGCGCACCAGGCCCAGGGGCAACCGGGCGCTTAACTTAGTTACAACAAGATGAAAGCATGACAAGGCAATGTGACAGAGTATTACAGGAGTATTACAGGAAGATTTACAAAATTTACAAAATATACATTCAAGCGAATATCGATAAGGCAGTGATTTACAGGATAGTTAATAAGGGATGCAGAGTAGGTCAAAGTGCAAGTAGGGCAGTAAACTGGTGTTATCTGTCTTGGGCGGATAGCCAAGCTTTGGTAAGGTGTTTGAATTTCAGGAAGGAAGGTTCTGCTCTAAGGTCATTGGGGAGTGAGTTCCAAAGTTTGGCTGCCAGGATGGGGAAGCTGGTTCCACCTGATCTTTGGAGATTAAAACGCGGGATGACAAGGCAGTTGGCTTGGGCCGCTCTGCGAGGTCTGGTGGAATTGTGGAAAGAGAATCTGTTTGCCAGGTAGCGAGGGGCTTGGTTGTGGAGGCATTTGTGTGTGAGAGCCAGGGACTTCAAGGAGATGCGATGTGGGATAGAGAGCCAGTGCAGGTTGTGCCTGGTGTCAGATATATGCTGGCGCCTAGGAATGTTAAGGGCCGCTCTGATCGCATTGTTTTGGACAATTTGTAGCTTGTTTAAGTTGCGGAGATTAGTACCTAGATAGAGGGCATTACAGTAGTCGACCTTGGATAGTACGAGGGTCCTGGCCAAGGTTACGCAGTTGGCAGTGGTTAGGAACGGGCGACAGGCGGTGATGAGCTTGCAAGTATACGCTGCTGCAGATGAGACTGCGTTGGACTGTCTAGTCAAGGATAGGGTTGAGTCGATGTAAATCCCTAGGGTTTTCGTGTCCTTAGCAATAGGGATGGTGTTCCCATCAATGGTGAAAGACTTGAAAGCAGGGTCAAGTTTAGTGAGTTTTTGTGGTGAACCAAGAATGAGGAGCTCTGTCTTTTCATCATTTAGGCAGAGGCCGTGTTGGGCCATCCACGCTTGGATGACCTGGTAGATGGCGTTGATGGCGAGGGAGTCAGTTGTGTAGTCTCCTGTGATGGTGATTAGTATCTGTGTGTCGTCAGCGTAATTGGTATACGTGACGCCCAAATGGTCCAAAATATCAAAAAGGGGTTTGGTAAACACGTTATATAACGTGGGCGAGACACAAGACCCTTGAGGCACACCACAAGAGACCGGAGCGGGTGGTGCGGCCGCAAGTGGGGAAAACACGCGCATTGATCTATTATCCAGGAAGGATCTGATCCAAGTAGAGGCATTTTCTGAGAAATGTGCGGCTGATTTGAGGTGATGGCAGAGAATTTTGTGATTGACAAGATCAAAAGCAGCAGAGAGGTCCAGGAGAAGTAATAACGCCAGTTTGCCTTTGTCTTTGAGATCTTCGATCTGCGTTTTTAAATCGATAAGGGCGGTCTCAGTGCCATGGCGAGGCCGGAACCCTGATTGCCTGAGTCCCAGAAGTTTATTTGATTCAAGGTATTCCTGAATTTGTAGGTAGGCCGCGCGGTCAAGGATTTTTAGTAAAAAAGGTACAGTGGTAATTGGTCTGTAGTTTGTGGGTATGCTGGGATCCAGGGTAGGTTTTTTCAGAAGCGGGATGACCCACGCATCCTTAAGATTGTCCGGTACAATCCCAGAGCTAAAGGAGGAGTTGATGAGCGTAGTGATGAATGGTGCTAGGTCGTGAGCTGCTTCCTTAATAATAGGTGCAGGACAAAGGTCACCCTGACAATTGGACGGTTTAAGGCTAGTGATGATCTTTTCCACTTCGAGAATGGAGAGTGGAGAGAAGCTAAAAGGAGTCAGAGAGTCTGTGATAGAGAGGTTTATAGTAGGTATAGGGATCTGTAGAGGGTTGGATTGAAGGCTAGATTGTTTGTTGTTGATTTTAATTTGGAGAGTGGCAATCTTACCTAGGAGAGCTTCTTGGATTTTGGAGCACCAGGTGCTATCTTTGGTACAGGTGTCAGGTGGAGTAACAGGAGTTTCAGGTTCTTTTAGGATTTTAAACAATTCTTTGGTGTTAGATTTGGCTTGTTCGATGCGTTTGTTGTATGTGTCTTTTTTTGCCTGGAATATAGCTTCCTTGTAGTTAAGGGTGGCCAGGAGTACGCGTGATTTGTTAGCTAGAGAGTGATTGCTTCTCCAGTGGGATTCTGCAATTCGTTTTTCTTTGCGTAGAGCTCTGAGATGGGGTGTAAACCAAGAGTTTAGGTGGGCTCGAGGTTTAGATTTTCTCAGTTTCGAGGGTGCAATGGTGTCTAAGGCTATAAGCATGGCCCGGTTGAATGTGTCGACCAGGGCCGTAGGGTCAGAGCAAGAGGGATCCCGGTCATTGAGAGCTGGAAGGAGGAGGGGGAGGAGTCTATCGCAGGTAATGTTGCGTTTGTTACGGGTGGCCATAGCCGGGGCAATGTTGTGAGGGAGGCTGATAGGTTTGGACTCAATATTGAATGTAATTAAGTTGTGGTCTGTCCAGGCGCACTGTTGGTTAGAGGTGATGTTGATGGGACAGTTGAGGGCGGCTAGCCAGTCAAGGGTTCTGCCCTTGTTGTGGGTGGGTTGGTTTAGGAACTGAGTGAATCCAGCATTAGTGAGGATGTTGTCAATAGACGAAGCAGCAGTGTCCTTGGGGTCGTGGAGGCCTAAGTTGAAATCCCCCAGTATCATGACCTGGGAGATAGCTTTGGTGTTGTGTGTGAAGATGTTAGAGAGGTCCTCCGCGAAGGTGGATAGTGGGCCGGGTGGCCGATAGAGTAGATGGAAGGTGATAGAATGGTTAGGTGTGACAGCTAGTTTAGCTGTCAGTGCTTCCAGAGTGGAGGAGTGATGTGTGGCTGAGAGGTGGAAGTTCAGAGCGTTTTTGTGGATGATGGCGATGCCACCTCCTTTAGATTGGATGGAATTATGGTCATGTCTGATAATGTTGTAGCCTGGAGGGATAGCGAAGGAGAGAAGAGGACCTGAAGCTGGGTGGAACCAGGTTTCAGTGATTGCTATAAAGTCGAGGTCAAGGTTGAGGATCAAGTCAGCTACTTCTAGGGCGTGAGCCGGGAGTGATCTGGCGTTGATTAGCGCGCCTTTGATATTGTTTGAGTTAGGGGAGTTGGAAGATGGTGGTAGATTAGGTGAAAGTGTGGGTGGTGACAAAGGGAGAGGCAGTTTGATGCGGTGAGCTAAATGATGGGAAGCGTGGGTACGACGCGAGCCAAGTCTAGCATTTCTCAAGGAGATAGAGCAGGGTAGGTTAGGTAAAGGTCTGGTGGCGAAGTGCTGGATCCAGAGGGCTGGGTTGTTAAGATAAGGGTTGGTGTGGTGAGCGTGGGATGGCATAGTTGAGGTGTGATGCAAGTAAGAGTGGTAGATAGGGGTGGTGGTATGGTATAGTGCAGTGCAGCCAGAGTGCAGTATAAGGAAGAGAAGGGTGGGCAGCAGTCTGGTAAGTAGGGTACTGAAAGAGTACAGAGGAGAGTTTGCAGTAGTTAGACTGTTGGTGGGGGGCATGTTGACCTAGTAGAGTCTAAGCGCGCGTGGTCTGGTACGGATCGCGAGGGCGACCATATGACACTTACACAATTACAGTAGTCTGTTAGTGACCAAAGGCACAACACAATTGCAGTGGTCAGTTAGCGACCATAAGGCACAACACAGTTGCGGTGGTCCGTTAGCGACCATAAGGCACAACACAATTGCAGTGGTCCGTTAGCGACCATAAGGCACAACACAATTACAGTGGTCCGTTAGCGACCATAAGGCACAACACAATTACAGTGGTCCGTTAGCGACCAAAGGGCACAGCCAATAGCAGTCATGAGGCATAAAGCACTAGGGGCTGAAAATGACTGTACTATTAAGAGGTGGCAGTAGTAACGCATAGAGGCGGCGGAGTAGGAGGCATAAGCGTATGTAGCAAACAGTTATCGAAGGTGAAAATAACCGAGTTCAAATGTTTGTGATTGCGGAGTAGCAGAAGACATACCAGAAAGCACAATAGTGCAGACTGAGGGTATCCCCTCTACTCACAATGGATTAAAGGTCCGAGTAGACACTGGCTCCAAGGCTCCGGAGGCGAACAGGGGGCAAACAGGGGCCTTAGTGCGGGCCTTTGTTGAGAGGCCGGTGTTCCCGCCTGACTGTGATATGATGGCAGCCCTCGCCCTTGAGGGAATTCGGTGAGGCAGGGTGATCTGAAGCACGGCCGAACCGTGTGTAGCTGAAGATGCTCCTCGGCTCAGGAGGCTAGTGCTTCTGCCCTCCTCCGTGGTGTGCTGCTGCGGCTGGAGCGGTGAGGGCAGAGTTCCTGGCCCCTGGCTCCTATGGCTCCAAACAGGCTCTCAACAGGCCTTTGTATGGCCTTCGTAGGGCCGCCGGCACAGTGAGCTGGATAAGCGAGGCTTAGCCTCGTTGTGGCGCCGCGATGCGCCCGGCATGCGGGGGTCAGGCAGGAAGTAGGACAAGGCCAGGCAGGCCTTTGTTGCAGCTTACCAGCTGTTACGGTTTCCAGCGATGGGGAAAGGGCTCCTGCCCTCTTCCCTTGGATGGGGCGACGAAGTGAGGCCAGACAGGCTCTCAACAGGCCTTTGTATGGCCTTCGTAGGGCCGCCGGCACATCCGCCTGCCGGCGGATGTAGTGAGCTGGATAAGCGAGGCTTAGCCTCGTTGTGGCGCCGCGATGCGCCCGGCATGCGGGGGTCAGGCAGGAAGTAGGACAAGGCCAGGCAGGCCTTTGTTGCAGCTTACCAGCTGTTACGGTTTCCAGCGATGGGGAAAGGGCTCCTGCCCTCTTCCCTTGGATGGGGCGACAAAGTGAGGCCAGACAGGCTCTCAACAGGCCTTTGTATGGCCTTCGTAGGGCCGCCGGCACATCCACCTGCCGGCGGATGTAGTGAGCTGGATAAGCGAGGCTTAGCCTCGTTGTGGCGCCGCGATGCGCCCGGCATGCGGGGGTCAGGCAGGAAGTAGGACAAGGCCAGGCAGGCCTTCGTTGCAGCTTACCAGCTGTTACGGTTTCCAGCGATGGGGAAAGGGCTCCTGCCCTCTTCCCTTGGATGGGGCGACGAAGTGAGGCCAGACAGGCTCTCAACAGGCCTTTGTATGGCCTTCGTAGGGCCGCCGGCACATCCGCCTGCCGGCGGATGTAGTGAGCTGGATAAGCGAGGCTTAGCCTCGTTGTGGCGCCGCGATGCGCCCGGCATGCGGGGGTCAGGCAGGAAGTAGGACAAGGCCAGGCAGGCCTTCGTTGCAGCTTACCAGCTGTTACGGTTTCCAGCGATGGGGAAAGGGCTCCTGCCCTCTTCCCTTGGATGGGGCGACGAAGTGAGTCAATGGCGTACACTCAGAAAAACTACGACGCCTGATCCTCAGCGAGAGAGGCATTCCTTTACACCGCATCCTTGAACTCAGACGCCAAAGGGAACTGGCTCACACCAGAGCGGCCAACATGGAGGCCACGCTACACAGACTGCAACCTGCCCTCAGCACTGCCATGGTCGCCCAGATCTCCAATAAACTATCCTCGAGAGAGGACCACAGCAGGGGATTTGGCCAAAACAGGTGGCAACCGCGCATTCCCGGGCCCACAGAGTGCGGCTGGTGTGGTGGCCCACGACATGGCCGTCGCAACTGTCCCGCACAAGGAACCACGTGTGGAGCATGCGGCAGGAAGGATCATTATGCTACCGTATGCAGATCAGTGGGCAGCTCCACTCAGCCCCCACCGAATCCCCCTGAGAAGAATTCAACCAAGAAAAAGAAGCAGGCCAACGCAAGGAGGGTCGCAGTGGCCAACTCCTCCACGGAGGAAGAAGGGGGTGACGTCTCGACAGTGCAGCAAGACATCAGTAAAGACAACGACAGAAAAGGGAGGAAGGTGTATCTGGTGCATGCTTTGAGCCAAGGTCAGGGACCGCCAAGAAAATCTGCCCGAAGGCGCAAGTGCATGGTCACCGTCCAGAACCGTCCCGTGAGGTCAGCCACGATTTCATCTATTGTTGGTGTGATGTGGCGCTCTCTTTTGATGGCAGTGTTCGGGAGGCGCATATCTATGCAGATCCGCACTTTTCCAGGCTGTTTGGGTTTTCGCGTTACCACCATTGGCGAGACCCATGGTGTGGATCCTGTGACCTCTTCTATGATGCCGGCTTCTTCCAAGGCCTTGAGTTCCTGCTCCACTTGGTCTCTCATGTGGAACGGTGTTCTCCGATGTCTTACGGCCTTGGGCTGTACGGTTTCATCGATGTGCAGTTTGATGGTTTTGCCCTTAAGACAGCCTATTCCCTCTTGTAGCTTGGGGTATTGTCTTAATATGTTCTCCACGTCCTCGACCTCATCGACGTGGCAGACGAATTTGACCACTCCCAGATCTTCTGCTGCGTCCCCACTCAGGAGGCATTTGATTCCTGCCTTCACGATATAGACTTTGGACCATAGTCTGTTTTCACCGTGTTCCAGCATCGTGCGGAACCTGCCAATCACTGGTAGGGGCTTCCGGCTGCCATATGCGTATAACAGCGTGTCTGTGCTTTTCAGATCTGGTAGGGGTTTCAGAGTCTGAAATATGCTTGTGGGCATCACATTCACTGAGGCGCCTGTGTCAATGGTCATGAGGATGCGCTGGTTCTGGACGGTGACCATGCACTTGCGCCTTCGGGCAGATTTTCTTGGCGGTCCCTGACCTTGGCTCAAAGCATGCACCAGATACACCTTCCTCCCTTTTCTGTCGTTGTCTTTACTGATGTCTTGCTGCACTGTCGAGACGTCATCCCCTTCTTCCTCCGTGGAGGAGTTGGCCACTGCGACCCTCCTTGCGTTGGCCTGCTTCTTTTTCTTGGTTGAATTCTTCTCAGGGGGATTCGGTGGGGGCTGAGTGGAGCTGCCCACTGATCTGCATACGGTAGCATAATGATCCTTCCTGCCGCATGCTCCACACGTGGTTCCTTGTGCGGGACAGTTGCGACGGCCATGTCGTGGGCCACCACACCAGCCACACTCTGTGGGCCCGGGAATGCTCGGTTGCCACCTGTTTTGGCCATATCCCCTGCTGTGGTCCTCTCTCGAGGATAGTTTATTGGAGATCTGGGCGACCATGGCAGTGCTGAGGGCAGGTTGCAGTCTGTGTAGCGTGGCCTCCATGTTGGCCGCTCTGGTGTGAGCCAGTTCCCTTTGGCGTCCGAGTTCAAGGATGCGGTGTAAAGGAATGCCTCTCTCGCTGAGGATCAGGCGTCGTAGTTTTTCTGAGTGTACGCCATTGATGACTTGCCTCCTAATTTCCCTCTCCACGTTTGTGACCTCGCAGGACATGGCCAATTTTCTCAATCGGGTGTAGTACGCGTCTAAGGTTTCATCCGCTGCCTGTATAGTGGTGCAGAATATAAAAGTCTCATAGTCCGGGTTTAGTTGAGGGAGAAAATGAGCTGTGAGGGCATCTTTTGCGCTTTGGTATGCATCTTGTCCATCATCAACATTGAGGGAGTTGAAAATGCGCAGTACCTCGTCACCCACACTGAGCAGTAGGTGTGCTTTCATCTTCCTGGCCGCCGTAACCTCCTTGCACTCCATCGCCATCTCGAACTTCTGGATCCACAGCTGCCATCTGGGTCCGCTTGACGATGGGTCCGTGAAGGGGTCAAATGGCTGGATTAGAGTTGACGACCCTCCTTGCGTGCGAGGCTGGGGGGATGACAGCGACAGGTTTGCCGCAATTCTGGATGGCGTGGTGGGCCCAGGGGTTGATGTGCCGGCCGCCATGTCGACGTATACCTTGTCGGTGCTGTCGTGATACGCTCAAGTGACTGCCAGCGCTGAGGAATCGGGCCTTCACCGGATGTGCTGCGGCCCCCTACCGCTGAGTGTGGAAAGCCCAGAACCTGGTGCTTCGTGTTTCCCTGGTTGGCAGTCCGTGTCACTGCATTCAAGTGTGGGTGTCCAGATGTCGACTGGCTCCACCATGCCCAGCTGGATGTCGTGGGGCCAAGGAGAAATGCAGATGTGGAAACAAATGAAGAGAAAATTTTTTTTTTTTTTTTGGGTGGGGGGTTCACGTGTGCGATCCGCCCCCCACCGGGTGTCCAAACATTTCGACGCGATGGATGTGGGCCATCGGTATGCTTTCACACGCCGAGCGCGTGTTGGATTTCGTTCCGCCTCGTCGCCATTGTTAGATTCCAGCCCGCGGTGTGCGCACCTGGGGGCTGGCGTGTCAGGGCTAGGCCGCGCGGCCTGTGGCGCAGCGCCAGCGCGAGCCGTAATGATGTACACCCACGCTCGTTGCTGGTGTGCCCCGGAACTGCCTCCCGAACGCGGGGGCGGGGCTTTTATTAGAAACGCCCTGCATCACCGCGTAGCGGGACGCAGGGCGGAACATAACAATGAGTATTTGTGGGGGTGCGATGGACTGCCAGTGGGCCATCCCTCGTAACGCCCACATTTTCCGTTGTTCTTCCCCATTTTGTATGTTCCGCCCCCTACTCTGATTAATGTGCAGGCCATGCCAATGCTGTCCGAGGTGTCTCGTGCAAGGCACTCAGCCACTCACAGAGACATGCCGAGCCTGCGCAAAGTCCCTGCAAAGTACGAAAAAGTCCTGCGCAGTCAATTCTATGAATCGACAAACAGGGTTTTGTGCTCGGTTTGGCGCGTAAAGTGCTGATTTACCACGCAAATGATTCCATGAATTCCCCAGGATGAGTTCTAGGATTTGCAAGGCCCTGTACTGAGAAAGACATTTGGGGCTGCATACTTTGCACGTGTATTGACTTCACTGAAGGTGGCATCGCTGAAAGCGACATCAATCTTTCATACAAAAGGGTATCCGGTATGTTATATTACAAGAAGTTGCCAAGAGACAGATAATTCTGGCATATGCAATATGCACCCACACTGCTTGTACCTCCAAGACAAGGCACAGTGAGATAGAACAAGTTGCCCAGGATCACACACTTTAGTTGAATGGTGAAGCCTGGGTTTCAAACCCATCTGCAGGTCTGGCAGGTCTGGCAATTGAGCACATATCCTCTCAGATCCGCTTTGTACAAGAATGTCGAGCATAAATACATATAAAAGAGCTAACATAATAATGCACAGAAATGACCTCTGTGCATAAGACCCTGGGTGAGAGAGAAAGGTCTGACAGTGCATTCTGGGAAGCAAAGTGAAAGCAGCAAAGCATCCATATGCCATTGTGCGAGAGTGCAGACATAATAGCAAGACAGTGCATTCTGGGGCATGGAGAGAATTTCCCATAAAAGCAGCAGGACACTAGGACTATACGCACCATTCTGATAACTTTCTGACACTATGACCAGAAACCCCATTCTGACAACGCTGTTCCTGTTTCAGAAAGTCCATTGTGAAAAATAAAATAAAATGAATAGAAATGACAGCAGTGCAGTACAAATATGTAGTACCGTGAACGTGAAATAAAGAGAGCTCTTTGCTGGCACAAAACATTCCCATCATGCAACGCAGATACATGCTTGGGTGACAACGTTAAAATAACCTGAGAGAGCGCAGTGCCTAATGTATCAAGCTATACATGGACACATTTCAGCCGAGTGGGGAGGTCGGGGGCCACCCAGGGCCCTGCACTGATTGTGGCCCTGTAGGCAACCACTATCCCCCTCATAAGCACCGAAGATGGCCTGAGAACACAAGTGTGGAGGAACTGCACCCACTTCAACTAGATTCTTTTTCTCCCACAAACCCTCTGAAGCCCTGCTGACTCCCCCCAAGCCCTTCTCCAAGCCTGTGAGACCTTGGAGATGCAATGAGATGCACTTCCGAAAATAAAGAAGCACGGCCTTGTGTAGACTCACAGGGACAGGGGGTGATATTGTCCCCCAAGTAAGTGTGAATGCCGGGTGACATGAACAGCAATGGTAGCGTGTGCATGCGAAATCCCTTAAGCAGACCCAGTAAACTCCTTTGGGCTACTTAATTCTGTGCCTTCTCTCAGGCCACTTATACTGACTTAGAATATACTTCACTTTTTAGCCCATATCTGTATTTCAATGAAGTATACTTGTTGGCACTGACAAAAAGGGTTTTCTTTATCTTAATGCAGGCCTGGGCAAAACAATGTCTACAGTCAAGTAATCTTTAATACTTGTTGGTATGCATATCGTCTAAACTATGGTTGGTTCAAATGTGTGTTTTCTCAGAAACACATATTTCTCTTAGAAAAGCAAACAACGGAAAAGTGAAGGGGATAACTTTTTTTAACTTGAATTTGATAAGAAGTGAAGTGAGAAGTGAGGAAGCAGTTTGGCCAAGAAGCACAGTGACGTTTGATGTGGAGGTGTGTGGGGGATGCGTGGGGCTGGGACAGTAAAAAGTCTAAATACAGTGGGCTGGGTAGGGGCTTTGTGAAGGCAGCATCAAACACACATGCAGTCCCTAGGTGCTCCTATGCATCCTAGAAGATGCTCGAGGACAACCAGCCTATCACCCTGGGAGACCGAGGATAAACTCCTTCCGAGTTTAAGGTATGTATAATGCACCACTTCTGCGGACATCTGCCGGAGGCACTGCTTTCCATACAGGCACGCTAGAATGCAGCTACGGCTATGGCAAATTCGGTCTAGCTGGTCACATGACTTTCACACTGAAACACCAGACTTGTCTCAACACCTCTGCCATTAGAAGACAGCAACAACTTATGACAAATTCAGACTAGCTGGGCGCACATCCAATCTCCTGCACTAGCGCTCTGTCATGATCACCCTCTGCATCCACACACGTACCTGACCTCATAGGCTGCGTAGTGGAGCCTAGCCAGCCCTCCTAATTTCGTCCAAATGCACACATGCATCTTAAGCCTTCTCTTAGAATTATTCCCATACTTGGACTTTGGTCCCCGAAGAAGTTCCTACTGAAAAAGCAGAAATAGGAAAAAGTGCTATATAAATGAAGACCACAATACAATACAGGCACCAGTCGAGTGCCGCTCTCTATGGACAGAATGATAGAACAGTGACAGAGTACAGAGTATGTGATGGTAAACTTCCAAGTAGCGTCTCAATATAAATGGAGGTAAAATGGATTTTACCACCTTTTTTACTGATCAACATTATTTTGTCAGGCAGAATAAGGGAGTGGGACAGAATTTGAATGTCCTATTGGTATGCCAGCTCCACCTGACAAATATGTCTGCATTACCACCAACATGTACTTTCATGCTGACTATAAAACAATGGATTCCCTTTTAATCCACCTGAAATTACCACCTGGTAAAATCAGTTGGATTGCAGAAGAATCTGTTGGAAATACCTCCCGAAATCGTCGACAGCAGGAGACGTACACACTTTTCCACAAACAAAATGAAAACTGAAGAGTAGAGTCGATTTTGCATTTATGTTAGTGTTCAGTTGTTCAGTATGTGGTGGAAATAAAGATATTGCAAGGAAGGGACGTTTTTGCAAACATTTACAAACAGAGCTGGTCCATTCCCTGCAATTATCACTTGGATGAACATGATGCCGCGTGACTCTCGGATGGTGGGGCCTTGCAATCTGGGTAACCCACAGGGGAGTGACACACAAGGAAAGCCACAATATCCTGAAAAGAACACTCTGGGATCCCTTCTTCTCATGCTGCCTCCCTTTGTCATGATGGGGCAGCAAGCGAAAGCACTCTGCCATGCTACTGGGATGTGACATGCAATGGCAAGCAGCACAAAATAAAAACAAGCATTGGCAAATCCAACAGCTTTGGTGTTTACTACTGTTCTTTGCATCTTTCATTGATAGGCACCAGCGTGCAACGGGGACAGCTCAAAGTTTCAAGGGAGGATGAGAAAAGGGATGCAGCTGTGCAGGAGAATACGAAGGGGAATAGATAAAGGGAAGAAATATGAGCCAAAAAGGGCGAGAGTGGGAGGGATAGAGAAAATGTAAGTGCTGCGAGCAAAGGTGGGGATTGGAGAAGATGGAGTGAGGGTGCAAGAGGGGATATTTTCAATAGTGGAAGGGCACAGGGAAAGTAAGGATTTGAGGGGGAAGGGTGCAAAGAGAGACAGATTGACAGTACAAGGTGAGTGTTGCAGTGCAAGGTTAGAGAGAGCGCGACAGCGCAAGCAGAGATTGGCAGCACATGGAGAGAGAGTGACAGCACAGAGAGAGAGAGAGAGAGAGACAGACAGCGCACGGAGAGAGAGCTCTGACGCAGTCCTCCGGCTATGCGCGAATCTCTGGTGCACTGAATGGCTGGTAAGACAATCTGCCTGTCAAATCAAGTGACATGGGTCTGCGGGAGGACCAATGCAAAAATAATGCAATTCTAAGTAATAGCATTGGGAGCAACCAACAGAGGAGCTTTCGGGTACACCATTTGGTCCCTAAATCAATAAATCTGCTACATTGTCAGGGCATCTTTTTTCATATAGTGTGAATTTAATCACATACAAGGACTCTAATGTTTGCAGTTAAATCAGAGTGAGATTAAGAGGCCGATTCATGGAATAATTAGCGCGGCGCAAGTGGGCAAAAACGTGCGAATCGCAGTGGAATAGCGAAAATCGCAGTGCAAGTGCGAAAATCGCACGAAAAGCAGCGCACGTCGATTCATGGAAGGCCGTGCGCGAGAAAACCAGCGGATGTGCGATAAAAAAGTGCGCGGCGCACGTTGGCGCACGTTGGCGCACAGGCCATCTAACAGCGTGCGCCAGGTCACAGCGAAAATCGCACAGGCCACAGCGAAATTCGCACATAGCGCAGCGCACGCAATAAAAGTAGGCGGAACACGGGCGTAACACTCGGAATGGGGAACAACTTGCCAAAACGTGGGCGTCACGGGGGAAGTACAGGGCACAAGTGCGCGGAACGCCCACACGCTCGCCTACAACACGTATTCATGGAATAGAATAGGGGAAAAAAGCGCACGCTCAAACCAGCGCACAGGCACAAACACGACCGCCACAAGAAAGGAGGCGGTAGCGTCTCTGCGGCTGTAACAAATGTGCGCCAAAAGGTGCTCCAACAAATAGCACCTATATACTGCCATGATGAATGTCCCATACTGTGGCCCTCCAGGAAAAATGACGTGCAAAGGGGTACCCACAAACACGGACACCCGCTGACAAAAAATACGTGTGCATGTATACCGGGGTGCGCGGGAAGTGTCACACGCGATTTGCAGGGTACGTGCATCACAGGGGTTCGCGTGAAGTTATTCACGCGATCGGGCCTGGGGGAGCGGGCTACGTGTATTACAGGGGTTCGCGTGAAGTTCCTCACGCGATCGGGCCTGGGGGAGCGGGCTACGTGTATTACAGGGGTTCGCGTGAAGTTCCTCACGCGATCGGGCCTGGGGGAGCGGGCTACGTGTATTACAGGGGTTCGCGTGAAGTTCCTCACGCGATCGGGCCTGGGGGAGCGGGCTACGTGTATTTCAGGGGTTCGCGTGAAGTTCCACACGCGATCGGGCCTGGGGGAGCGGGCTACGTGTATTACAGGGGTTCGCGTGAAGTTCCTCACGCGATCGGGCCTGGGGGAGCGTGCTACGTGTATTTCAGGGGTTCGCGTGAAGTTTCACACGCGAATAGCCTGGGGACGTGAATTTGAGGGGTGCGCGGGAAGTTCCACACGCGATCGGGCCTGGGGGAGCGGGCTACGTGTATTACAGGGGTTCGCGTGAAGTTCCTCACGCGATCGGGCCTGGGGGAGCGGGCTACGTGTATTTCAGGGGTTCGCGTGAAGTTCCACACGCGATCGGGCCTGGGGGAGCGGGCTACGTGTATTACAGGGGTTCGCGTGAAGTTCCTCACGCGATCGGGCCTGGGGGAGCGTGCTACGTGTATTTCAGGGGTTCGCGTAAAGTTTCACACGCGAATAGCCTGGGCGCGTGAATTTGAGGGGTGCGCGGGAAGTTCCACACGCGATCGGGCCTGGGGGAGCGGGCTACGTGTATTACAGGGGTTCGCGTGAAGTTCCTCACGCGATCGGGCCTGGGGGAGCGTGCTACGTGTATTTCAGGGGTTCACGTGAAGTTTCACACGCGAATAGCCTGGGCGCGTGAATTTGAGGGGTGCGCGGGAAGTTCCTCACGCGATCGGGCCTGGGGGAGCGGGCTACGTGTATTACAGGGGTTCGCGGGAAGTTCCACACGCGAATAGCCTGGGCGCATGTATTTCAGGGGTTCGCGGGAAGTTCCACACGCGAATAGCCTGGGCGCGTGTATTTCAGGGGTGCGCGGGAAGTTCCACACGCGAATAGCCTGGGCGCGTGTATTTCAGGGGTGCGCGGGAAGTTCCACACGCGAATAGCCTGGGCGCGTGTATTTCAGGGGTTCGCGGGAAGTTCCACACGCGAATAGCCTGGGCGCGTGAATTTGAGGGGTGCGCGGGAAGTTCCACACGCGAATAGCCTGGGCGCGTGTATTTCAGGGGTGCGCGGGAAGTTCCACACGCGAATAGCCTGGGCGCGTGTATTTCAGGGGTGCGCGGGAAGTTCCACACGCGAATAGCCTGGGCGCGTGTATTTCAGGGGTGCGCGGGGAGTTCCACACGCGAATAGCCTGGGCCCGTGCATTTCAGGGGTGCGCGGGAAGTTCCACACGCGAATAGCCTGGGCGCGTGTATTTCAGGGGTGCGCGGGAAGTTTTACACGCGAATAGCCTGGGCGCGTGTATTTCAGGGGTGCGCGGGAAGTTTTACACGCGAATAGCCTGGGCGCGTGTATTTCAGGGGTGCGCGGGAAGTTTTACACGCGATTTCTGCACGGTACGTGTATTTCAGGGGTGCCGGGGAGTCCCACATGTGATTTGACAGTGTGGGTCCTCCCAGGTGTACCCTGTACACCCTCCACGGCCCCTGCAGGCAGCCCACACCACAGGGGACTACCCTGCATCCCTGGTCATGTCCCGCAGGCAGCCCACCCAACATGGGCATGCCCCCCAGCAAAGGCACATGTCTCCTTGAACTAATGAACACCAACACATGTCCCCTTGCACCCCCACCCCCCAGCACTGTGGGGCACATGCCAGCAGTCCCCCACCCATGTCCAACTCATGTCCCCCACCACCCCCACCCCCCAGCACTGTGGGGCACCTGCCAGTAGGCCCCCACCCATGTCCAACTCATGTCTCCCACCACCCCCACCCCCCAGCCACCAGGGTCACCCTCCACCAGGGCCCCACTCATGTCTCCCACCACCCCCACCCCCCAGCACTGTGGGGCACCTGCCAGCAGGCCCCCACCCATGTCCAACTCATGTCTCCCACCACCCCCACCCCCCAGCACTGTGGGGCACCTGCCAGTAGGCCCCCACCCATGTCCAACTCATGTCTCCCACCACCCCCACCCCCCAGCCACCAGGGTCACCCTCCACCAGGGCCCCACTCATGTCTCCCACCACCCCCACCCCCCAGCACTGTGGGGCACCTGCCAGCAGGCCCCCACCCATGTCCAACTCATGTCTCCCACCACCCCCACCCCCCAGCACTGTGGGGCACCTGCCAGCAGTCCCCCACCCATGTCCAACTCATGTCCCCCACCACCCCCACCCCCCAGCACTGTGGGGCACCTGTCAGTAGGCCCCCACCCATGTCCAACTCATGTCCCCCACCACCCCCACCCCCCAGCACTGTGGGGCACCTGCCAGTAGGCCCCCACCCATGTCCAACTCATGTCTCCCACCACCCCCACCACCCAGCACTGTGGGGCACCTGCCAGCAGGCCCCCACCCATGTCCAACTCATGTCACCCACCACCCCCACACCCCAGCAGTGCAGGGTCACCCTCCAGCAGGCCCCCACTCATGTCTACCACCACCCCCATCCCCCAGCAGTGCAGGGTCACCCTCCACCAGGGCCCCACTCATGTCTCCCACCACCCCCACACCCCAGCAGTGCAGGGTCACCCTCCACCAGGCCCCCACTCATGTCTACCACCACCCCCACCCCCCAGCCACCAGGGTCACCCTCCACCAGGCCCCCACTCATGTCCCCTATCACCCCCAGCCACCAGGGTCACCCTCCACCAGGCCCCCACTCATGTCTCCCATCACCCCCACACCGCAGCAGTGCAGGGTCACCCTCCACCAGGCCCCCACTCATGTCTCCCACCACCCCCACCCCCCAGCCACCAGGGGCACCCTCCACCAGGCCCCCACTCATGTCACCCACCACCCCCACCCCCCAGCCACCAGGGGCAGCCTCCACCAGGCCCCCACTCATGTCTCCCACCACCCCCACCCCCCAGCAGTGCAGGCTCAACCTCCACCAGGCCCCCACTCATGTCCCCCTGCACCCCCACCCCCCTGCCACCATGTGCAGCCCCCACCAGGTCCTCACAATCCCCAATTATGTGCGTAATGGTCAGCCTCCACAGCCAAAAAGCCCTACCAAGTAACCCATTCACCCACATGGAAATGGAAATCACATGTTACACCCCCAATGTACATGAAGCAAATGAACCCATGTCCGTCACACACATATTTTCAAATTGAATGGGAAAACACACAACATGACATGCATGAAACCAATGAGATGAAACCACACAGTGAACAATGGAAAAAAAAATGTATTGAAAAAAATACAAATGCCAAAGAAAGAAAACTAACTACAATGTAAATGTGAAAAAATAAGCTGCATGTCCGCATAATAACACAAAACTAGAAAATCAAATCAAAAAAATTATGTCCAAAGTGAAATGTAAAAACTCTCCATGCAACAAAGAACTATGTACAAAAATAACAAGGGTCCATCATCACAACTGAACTAAGGAAACCTCCTAAAAAACCTACCTAAATATCAACTATATACAAAAAGTGGAGCAGTGTCCGTCGACTCCAAATAATAATAAGAACGAAAGGAAACCTAAAACTAAAGAACTATATACAAAGGCGGCGGGCAAGTCCAGCGGCTCACTCTGTGGTGTTCCGGGCCAGGGCATCATCGAACTCCTGTTCGATGTCCCGGAGGCGGTCCAGTTCCATGGCCCCGAGGGTCCGCAGGGACGACGCCGTGTCCTCCTCCAACCCCCTGCGGATTGCCTCGAGGCACTCGGCCCGCCTCAGGGCCCTCCGCATGGAGTTCTCCGCCCTGACCATTGTGAGCCGCGCCTCTTCCGCCCGCCGCCGCTCCGCACCTATGGCGTGGCCCAACCGCTGCCACACGGAAGACACTCTCTGTCCTGGGTCCTCCTGCCCTCCGGCCGATGCCTGCCCCTCCGATGTCGAAGGCCCCGAGCCTTCATGGCTCCCACCATCTTGCTGCTGCTGCTGCTCTGCCTCTGCCCGTGCACTGCCTCCTGCTGCCTGCACATCCTCCGCCGGCTGGGGTGCACCTGTTGATGTGGCCACCCCTGCTGGACGTCCGACTCCCGACTGTGGCAGGGATGCCTCCTCCACCAGCCTGGCCGCACTGTCAGAGGCAGCTCCACAGGGCACCCAGGTGACTGATGGGTGGGAAGATGGCACAGAGGACGACTGGCGCGTAGGGGGTCCAGTTGAGGAGGGGGTCGGAGCAAGCCCCATCAGACAGCGGAATCCGGCCTGGGTGACCTGTCCCAGCAGGCTGACGTGGTCAACGAGCCATTCGAGATGACGTGCAGTCTCTCCATGAAAAGACTGCAGGTCACCTCGCATGGCCCGTTGACGCAACGCCACACCAGCCAGGACAGGCTCAACCCGGACCTGGATGGCCACGTCCGCAGGCAGAGGAAGGCCAGTTGACGTCAGCTCATCCCCTGCCTGAAAACGGGTCTGGACGTAGGCATCCCTGCTGGTGCAAGATGATGCAGGGACAGGATCGGGGACAGGATTGCACACAGGCACCTCCGCGGCCGCCTGTGCTGCCTCCTGTCCCTGGTCCTGCACTGCACCACTAGCACCAGTGGGATCCCCACCTCCAGACCCTGTCTCTGGTGCTTGCGCTGCCCCCTCCTCCACCAAACCCCCCACCAACCTGGATGACTCCGTGCCATCTTCCCCTGTTGGGCCCTGTGGGGTCCCAGCTGCCCCTTCTGCTGCCGAGGAGTCCAACTGCAACCTCCGCCTCTTGGACCTCCCCCCGGCAGCTGCGGCCTGGGACGCGGCACCGGACTCCTCACTCCCCGACGAGATGACAACACGGGAGGGGAGCCGGGCCTTGCGTCTCCGGCTGGCGGTCGGATCCCCGCCGCTGTGCTCCACAGCACCTTCTCCGCCCTCTTCATCAGTTGACGCTGCAGACAGGGAGAAACAAAACACAGGCATCAGGGCACTGTACAATGGACACATACACGCACGACAGTTGCACATGAGTGGCATTGGCAAACCTCAGACATGTCATCACAATCCCCAACACACATGTCATTGCAACTGGCACACATGAGCCATACCACAGCCATATCGCAACTGCCACCACCATCCCTACACATACAAGAGCATCAGCAGCCAAAGGGGAGCCATACATCACATGCAACACAGGAAGTGCACCACACATGTACACACACCACCACACTTGCATGCATGTCTACACCTCTGCCAAGTGTCGCACTGTTCAGACGGGCATCCATGTCACATCTGCCAATCAGGCTTCCACATACCGCTGTCACATGCATCCATGTAGCATCACTGTTGCACCTTTGACAAATACACACACATGCACATGTACACAGTGCTCATACATGCAGCCGAAAACAACATACATGCCTGACATCACGGACATGTCTACTTACATACACATTCATCCAAACATGTGTGCACGCACAACTGCATTTGCCATGCAAGCCCACACACACAAGCACCATCCATGTCTCACACATTACAGCCCTCGCATGTGTCAGCCCCACGGCCCTGTACACCCCCACCCATACTCCACCCCATACAAACAGATGTGCAACCGGCACAATGGGGAATGATCACCACACGCCCTGCTCACAACCAGGATGCATGTACACTCACCGCTCGACTCCAGACGGCTCTGCTTCTCTAGGACCTGGACGTGGAGCACTGGGGATATGCATTCCAGGACCCCCATCTGTTCTTCCGACAAGTGGCCCCGGCGCCCCTTGGCATCCGCTGCCTTCAAGAGGCGCCGGGCCTTGTTCAGGGTCCTGGACCTGAAGTCCTCCCAGCGCTTCCTGACATGTTGTAAGTCCCGGACTGCCACCCCCTCCGCGTTGATGGCAGTCACGATGTCAGTCCAGATCCGAGTCCGTCCTTCCTTGTCGGCGCGGGAACTTCCAAAGAGGGCATCATACTGCCCCAGGACTTGCTCCACCAGGACACCAACTTCGGTGGCACTGAAGCTGGTGCCCCTCTGCCTCTCTGGCCGGGGGTTGTCAGTGGTCACAGATGGTGTTAGCCCCGACATGACAACCCCAGAGGCAGGAGTGGGTGGGCAACTGGGTCCTGGGGCTGGGCTGTGGAGCGATGGAATTCCAGTCGGGAGTCTTCTGTTCCAGCAGGGGTGGTCACAGCAACAGCACCCCTGGCTGATGTGCAGGCAGCAAATGGCAGTGCACGTGGGCAGCAGGCAGTCAGGCAGCAGCAGATAGCAGGTGGGAGCGTGCTCGGGGCTCTGGGGGGCAGTAATTCGGCCTTCTGGGCAGGAGCGTAGTCTCCCGTGTGCTCACGCGTGGCCAGCTTGGTACGGAGTGAATTGGCACGTGAAAATCCTGCACGTCAGCGTGAAAACCGAGGAAAGGCCCTTAGCGCGTAAGCGCGTCAGCACGCATACGCGATTCCATTGGACCAAAGGCCCTCAGCGCGTAGGCGCGTCTGTGACGTGACCCGCACGGGTGTTTCCCACACAGCATGTGATGACAGAGCACACGTGGAAAGACTGCACGTCAGAGTCTCATCGCGTGTAATTGGACAAAAGTGCGTGTACACGCGATTGGCCTATGTACGTGTATATGAGGTGTGCGCGGACACTTACACACGCAAGTACGTCAGCGCACCTGTATCCCGGTGTACGGCCATTTCCACCAATCACACGCAATGAGACTCTGACGTGCAGTCTTTCCACGTGTGCTGTCATCACGTGCTGTGTGGGAAACACCCGTGCGGGTCACGTCACAGACGCGCCTACGCGCTGAGGGCCTTTGGTCCAATGGAATCGCGTATGCGTGCTGACGCGCTTACGCGCTAAGGGCCTTTCCTCGGTTTTCACGCTGACGTGCAGGATTTTCACGTGCCAATTCACTCCGTACCAAGCTGGCCACGCGTGAGCACACGGGAGACCACGCTCCTGCCCAGAAGGCCGAATTACTGCCCCCCAGAGCCCCGAGCACGCTCCCACCTGCTATCTGCTGCTGCCTGACTGCCTGCTGCCCACGTGCACTGC
Source organism: Ambystoma mexicanum (assembly GCF_040938575.1). NCBI lineage: Eukaryota > Metazoa > Chordata > Amphibia > Caudata > Ambystomatidae > Ambystoma > Ambystoma mexicanum. Next base: position 839,760,298 of record NC_090923.1, read on the forward strand.
CATTTGCTGCCTGCACATCAGCCAGGGGTGCTGTTGCTGTGACCACCCCTGCTGGAACAGAAGACTCCCGACTGGAATTCCATCCCTCCACAGCCCAGCCCCAGGACCCAGTTGCCCACCCACTCCTGCCTCTGGGGTTGTCATGTCGGGGCTAACACCATCTGCGACCACTGACAACCCCCGGCCAGAGAGGCAGAGGGGCACCAGCTTCAGTGCCACCGAAGTTGGTGTCCTGGTGGAGCAAGTCCTGGGGCAGTATGATGCCCTCTTTGGAAGTTCCCGCGCCGACAAGGAAGGACGGACTCGGATCTGGACTGACATCGTGACTGCCATCAACGCGGAGGGGGTGGCAGTCCGGGACTTACAACATGTCAGGAAGCGCTGGGAGGACTTCAGGTCCAGGACCCTGAACAAGGCCCGGCGCCTCTTGAAGGCAGCGGATGCCAAGGGGCGCCGGGGCCACTTGTCGGAAAAACAGATGGGGGTCCTGGAACGCATATCCCCAGCGCTCCACGTCCAGGTCCTAGAGAAGCAGAGCCGTCTGGAGTCGAGCGGTGAGTGTACATGCATCCTGGTTGTGAGCAGGGCGTGTGGTGATCATTCCCCATTGTGCCGGTTGCACATCTGTTTGTATGGGGTGGAGTATGGGTGGGGGTGTACAGGGCCGTGGGGCTGACACATGCGAGGGCTGTAATGTGTGAGCTATGGATGGTGCTTGTGTGTGTGGGCTTGCATGGCAAATGCAGTTGTGCGTGCACACATGTTTGGATGAATGTATATGTAAGTAGACATGTCCGTGATGTCAGGCATGTATGTTGTTTTCGGCTGCATGTATGAGCACTGTGTACATGTGCATGTGTGTGTATTTGTCAAAGGTGCAACAGTGATGCTACATGGATGCATGTGACAGCGGTATGTGGAAGCCTGATTGGCAGATGTGACATGGATGCCCGTCTGAACAGTGCGACACTTGGCAGAGGTGTAGACATGCATGCAAGTGTGGTGGTGTGTGTACATGTGTGGTGCACTTCCTGTGTTGCATGTGATGTATGGCTCCCCTTTGGCTGCTGATGCTTTTGTATGTGTAGGGATGGTGGTGGCAGTTGCGATATGGCTGTGGTATGGCTCATGTGTGCCAGTTGCAATGACATGTGTGTTGGGGATTGTGATGACATGTCTGAGGTTTGCCAATGCCACTCATGTGCAACTGTCATGCGTGTATGTGTCCATTGTACAGTGCCCTGATGCCTGTGTTTTGTTTCTCCCTGTCTGCAGCGTCAACTGATGAAGAGGGCGGAGAAGGTGCTGTGGAGCACAGCGGCGGGGATCCGACCGCCAGCCGGAGACGCAAGGCCCGGCTCCCCTCCCGTGTTGTCATCTCGTCGGGGAGTGAGGAGTCCGGTGCCGCGTCCCAGGCCGCAGCTGCCGGGGGGAGGTCCAAGAGGCGGAGGTTGCAGTTGGACTCCTCGGCAGCAGAAGGGGCAGCTGGGACCCCACAGGGCCCAACAGGGGAAGATGGCACGGAGTCATCCAGGTTGGTGGGGGGTCTGGTGGAGGAGGAGGCCGTGCAAGCACCAGAGACGGGGTCTGGAGGTGGGGATCCCACTGGTGCTAGTGGTGCAGTCCAGGACCAGGGACAGGAGGCAGCACAGGCGGCCGCGGAGGTGCCTGTGTGCAATCCTGTCCCCGATCCTGTCCCTGCATCATCTTGCACCAGCAGGGATGCCTACGTCCAGACCCGTTTTCAGGCAGGGGATGAGCTGACGTCAACTGGCCTTCCTCTGCCTGCCGACGTGGCTATCCAGGTCCGGGTTGAGCCTGTCCTGGCTGGTGTGGCGTTGCGTCAACGGGCCATGCGAGGTGACCTGCAGTCTTTTCATGGAGAGACTGCACGTCATCTCGAATGGCTCGTTGACCACGTCAGCCTGCTGGGACAGGTCACCCAGACCGGATTCCTCCGTCTGATGGGGCTTGTTCCGACCCCCTCCTCAACTGGACCCCCTACGCGCCAGTCGTCCTCTGTGCCATCTTCCCACCCATCAGTCACCTGGGTGCCCTGTGGAGCTGCCTCTGACAGTGCGGCCAGGCTGGTGGAGGAGGCATCCCTGCCACAGTCGGGAGTCGGACGTCCAGCAGGGGTGGCCACATCAACAGGTGCACCCCAGCCGGCGGAGGATGTGCAGGCAGCAGGAGGCAGTGCACGGGCAGAGGCAGAGCAGCAGCAGCAGCAAGATGGTGGGAGCCATGAAGGCTCGGGGCCTTCGACATCGGAGGGGCAGGCATCGGCCGGAGGGCAGGAGGACCCAGGACAGAGAGTGTCTTCCGTGTGGCAGCGGTTGGGCCACGCCATAGGTGCGGAGCGGCGGCGGGCGGAAGAGGCGCGGCTCACAATGGTCAGGGCGGAGAACTCCATGCGGAGGGCCCTGAGGCGGGCCGAGTGCCTCGAGGCTATCCGCAGGGGGTTGGAGGAGGACACGGCGTCGTCCCTGCGGACCCTCGGGGCCATGGAACTGGACCGCCTCCGGGACATCGAACAGGAGTTCGATGATGCCCTGGCCCGGAACACCACAGAGTGAGCCGCTGGACTTGCCCGCCGCCTTTGTATATAGTTCTTTAGTTTTAGGTTTCCTTTGTTTTTTCTTATGATTTGGAGTCGACGGACACTGCTCCACTTTTTGTATATAGTTGATATTTAGGTAGGTTTTTTAGGAGGTTTCCTTAGTTCTGTTGTGATGATGGACCCTTGTTATTTTTGTACATAGTTCTTTGTTGCACGGAGAGTTTTGACATTTGACTTTGGACAAAATTTTTTGGATTAGATTTTCTAGTTTTGTGTTTTTATGCGGACATGCAGCTTCTTTTTTCACATTTACATTGTAGTTAGTTTTCTTTCTTTAGCATTCGTATTTTTTTCTAATACATTTTTTTTTACATTGTTCACTGTGTGGTTTCATCTCATTGGTTTCATGCATGTCATGTTGTGTGTTTTCCCATTCAATTGGAAAATATGTGTGTGACGGACATGGGTTCATTTGCTTCATGAACATTGGGGGTGTAACATGTGATTTCCATTTCCATGTGGGTGAATGGGTTACTTGGTAGGGCTTTTTGGCTGTGGAGGCTGACCATTACGCACATTGTGAGGACCTGGTGGGGGCTGCACATGGTGGCAGGGGGGTGGGGGTGGTGGGAGACATGAGTGGGGGCCTGGTGGAGGGTGCCCCTGGTGGCTGGGGGGTGGGGGTGGTGGGTGACATGAGTGGGGGCCTGGTGGAGGGTGACCCTGGTGGCTGGGGGGTGGGGGTGGTGGGTGACATGAGTGGGGGCCTGGTGGAGGCTGCCCCTGCACTGCTGGGGGGTGGGGGTGGTGGGAGACATGAGTGGGGGCCTGGTGGAGGGTGACCCTGGTGGCTGGGGGGTGGGGGTGGTGGGTGACATGAGTGGGGGCCTGGTGGAGGGTGACCCTGGTGGCTGGGGGGTGGGGGTGGTGGGAGACATGAGTGGGGGCCTGGTGGAGGCTGCCCCTGCACTGCTGGGGGGTGGGGGTGGTGGGAGACATGAGTGGGGGCCTGGTGGAGGCTGCCCCTGCACTGCTGGGGGGTGGGGGTGGTGGGAGACATGAGTGGGGGCCTGGTGGAGGGTGACCCTGGTGGCTGGGGGGTGGGGGTGGTGGGAGACATGAGTGGGGGCCTGGTGGAGGGTGACCCTGGTGGCTGGGGGGTGGGGGTGGTGGGAGACATGAGTGGGGGCCTGGTGGAGGGTGACCCTGGTGGCTGGGGGGTGGGGGTGGTGGGTGACCTGAGCGGGGGCCTGGTGGAGGGTGACCCTGGTGGCTGGGGGGTGGGGGTGGTGGGAGACATGAGTGGGGGCCTGGTGGAGGGTGCCCCTGGTGGCGGGGGGGTGGGGGTGATAGGGGACATGAGTGGGGGCCTGGTGGAGGGTGCCCCTGGTGGCGGGGGGGTGGGGGTGATAGGGGACATGAGTGGGGGCCTGGTGGAGGCTGCCCCTGCACTGCTGGGGGGTGGGGGTGGTGGGAGACATGAGTGGGGGCCTGGTGGAGGGTGCCCCTGGTGGCGGGGGGGGTGGGGGTGATAGGGGACATGAGTGGGGGCCTGGTGGAGGCTGCCCCTGCACTGCTGGGGGGTGGGGGTGGTGGTTGACATGAGTGGGGGCCTGGTGGAGGGTGACCCTGGTGGCTGGGGGGTGGGGGTGGTGGGAGACATGAGTGGGGGCCTGGTGGAGGGTGACCCTGGTGGCTGGGGGGTGGGGGTGGTGGGAGACATGAGTGGGGGCCTGGTGGAGGGTGACCCTGGTGGCTGGGGGGTGGGGGTGGTGGGAGACATGAGTGGGGGCCTGGTGGAGGGTGACCCTGGTGGCTGGGGGGTGGGGGTGGTGGGAGACATGAGTGGGGGCCTGGTGGAGGGTGACCCTGGTGGCTGGGGGGTGGGGGTGGTGGGTGACATGAGAGGGGGCCTGGTGGAGGGTGACCCTGGTGGCTGGGGGGTGGGGGTGGTGGGAGACATGAGTGGGGGCCTGGTGGAGGGTGCCCCTGGTGGCGGGGGGGTGGGGGTGATAGGGGACATGAGTGGGGGCCTGGTGGAGGCTGCCCCTGCACTGCTGGGGGGTGGGGGTGGTGGGAGACATGAGTGGGGGCCTGGTGGAGGGTGCCCCTGGTGGCGGGGGGGTGGGGGTGATAGGGGACATGAGTGGGGGCCTGGTGGAGGCTGCCCCTGCACTGCTGGGGGGTGGGGGTGGTGGGAGACATGAGTGGGGGCCTGGTGGAGGGTGACCCTGGTGGCTGGGGGGTGGGGGTGGTGGGAGACATGAGTGGGGGCCTGGTGGAGGGTGACCCTGGTGGCTGGGGGGTGGGGGTGGTGGGTGACATGAGTGGGGGCCTGGTGGAGGGTGACCCTGGTGGCTGGGGGGTGGGGGTGGTGGGTGACATGAGTGGGGGCCTGGTGGAGGCTGCCCCTGCACTGCTGGGGGGTGGGGGTGGTGGGAGACATGAGTGGGGGCCTGGTGGAGGGTGACCCTGGTGGCTGGGGGGTGGGGGTGGTGGGTGACATGAGTGGGGGCCTGGTGGAGGGTGACCCTGGTGGCTGGGGGGTGGGGGTGGTGGGTGACATGAGTGGGGGCCTGGTGGAGGGTGACCCTGCACTGCTGGGGGGTGGGGGTGGTGGGAGACATGAGTGGGGGCCTGGTGGAGGGTGACCCTGGTGGCTGGGGGGTGGGGGTGGTGGGTGACATGAGTGGGGGCCTGGTGGAGGGTGACCCTGGTGGCTGGGGGGTGGGGGTGGTGGGTGACATGAGTGGGGGCCTGGTGGAGGCTGCCCCTGCACTGCTGGGGGGTGGGGGTGGTGGGAGACATGAGTGGGGGCCTGGTGGAGGGTGACCCTGGTGGCTGGGGGGTGGGGGTGGTGGGTGACATGAGTGGGGGCCTGGTGGAGGGTGACCCTGGTGGCTGGGGGGTGGGGGTGGTGGGAGACATGAGTGGGGGCCTGGTGGAGGCTGCCCCTGCACTGCTGGGGGGTGGGGGTGGTGGGAGACATGAGTGGGGGCCTGGTGGAGGGTGACCCTGGTGGCTGGGGGGTGGGGGTGGTGGGTGACATGAGTGGGGGCCTGGTGGAGGCTGCCCCTGCACTGCTGGGGGGTGGGGGTGGTGGGAGACATGAGTGGGGGCCTGGTGGAGGGTGACCCTGCACTGCTGGGGTGTGGGGGTGGTGGGAGACATGAGTGGGGGCCTGGTGGAGGGTGACCCTGGTGGCTGGGGGGTGGGGGTGGTGGGAGACATGAGTGGGGGCCTGGTGGAGGGTGCCCCTGGTGGCGGGGGGGTGGGGGTGGTGGTAGACATGAGTGGGGGCCTGGTGGAGGGTGCCCCTGCACTGCTGGGGGGTGGGGGTGGTGGGAGACATGAGTGGGGGCCTGGTGGAGGCTGCCCCTGGTGGCTGGGGGGTGGGGGTGGTGGGTGACATGAGTGGGGGCCTGGTGGAGGGTGACCCTGGTGGCTGGGGGGTGGGGGTGGTGGGTGACATGAGTGGGGGCCTGGTGGAGGCTGCCCCTGCACTGCTGGGGGGTGGGGGTGGTGGGAGACATGAGTGGGGGCCTGGTGGAGGGTGACCCTGGTGGCTGGGGGGTGGGGGTGGTGGGTGACATGAGTGGGGGCCTGGTGGAGGGTGACCCTGGTGGCTGGGGGGTGGGGGTGCAGGGGGACATGAGCAGGTGTGCAGGGTAGTCCCCTGTTTTGTGGGCTGCCTGCAGGGGCTGTGGAGGGTGTACAGGGAACACCTGTGAGGACCCACCCAGCCTAATTGCGTGTGATAATTCCCGCACACCCCTGTAATACACGTACCTGGCCAAATCGCATGTGAGAATTCCCGCGCACCCCTGTAATACACGTACCCAGCCGAATCGCGTGTAGAACTTCCCGTGTACCCCTGTAATACACGTACCCAGCCAAATCGCGTGTGATCATTCCCACATACCCCTGTAATACACGTACCCTGGCCAATCGCGTGTAGAACTTCCCACGCACCCCTGTAATACACGTACCAAGCCAAATCGCGTGTGATAATTCCCACGCACCCCTGTAATACACGTACCTGGCCAAATCGCATGTGAGAATTCCCGCGCACCCCTGTAATACACGTACCCAGCCGAATCGCGTGTAGAACTTCCCGTGTACCCCTGTAATACACGTACCCAGCCAAATCGCGTGTGATAATTCCCACATACCCCTGTAATACACGTACCCTGGCCAATCGCGTGTACAACTTCCCACGCACCCCTGTAATACACGTACCAAGCCAAATCGCGTGTGATAATTCCCACGCACCCCTGTAATACACGTACCTGGCCAAATCGCATGTGAGAATTCCCGCGCACCCCTGTAATACACGTACCCAGCCGAATCGCGTGTAGAACTTCCCGTGTACCCCTGTAATACACCTACCCAGCCAAATCGCGTGTGATAATTCCCGCGCACCCCTGGAATACACGTACCCAGCCAAATCGCGTGTGATAATTCCCGCGCACCCCTGGAATACACGTACCCAGCCAAATCGCGTGTGATAATTCCCGCGCACCCCTGTAATATACGTACCCAGCCAAATCGCGTGTGATAATTCCTGCGTACCCCTGTGATACACGTGCCCTGGCTAATCGCGTGTAAAACTTCACGCGTACCCCTGATATGCACGTTACCCGCTTTGCGTTCCTTGTTTGGCAGCCCTGTGGACTGGTCCAGGGTTAGCGCTGCCCTTTGCGATGATTTAGCGATTTTGATGGCTTTTCCTTGCGCGAGGGCGTTCTTGGGGGCGTTACTGGCGCTGCTGCAGGGTCGCTGCGATACTCTGCGCCACGGCTGGTTTGGGAGCCTGAAATCCATGAATACGCTGTGCGCGGAAATCGGTTTTAGCGCACGTGCCTGGCGCAGTCAATCGCACGCGGACACTCTGCGCCAGCCGCTTGCGACACTTTTCTGCGAAATTCTATGAATTACCCTGTAAATATTTTGCCTAGGATCACACACTTTGGCTTAACAGTGAAGTAGGGATGTTAATGAACTCCACAATTTAAGCACTTGACCACACATCTTCCAAGCATTGCTTGGGACAAATATTTAAGTTGGTTATGAATATTCTTTGTCACAAACTTCAAGCTCCTTGTTATGTATGATGTACATAAAGCAAAACTTTTTCTTTGAAAGTTAAGCTAGTAGACATCATGGATATAAAGACATCGTTAAAGTGGAGCTTTATTCTGTTACTCTACCTGATTTTGGCGTGCTGTTGTTTCCTGGTCTTTCAGTTGGAAATGTCCTGTCACGCATAAAGAAAGGCTCTGCTGCTGATAACAAAAGAAAAGCGTTTGTGAGGTTAAGGTGCTGGGGCTGCAGCCACTACTCTGTGTAGTGCGTGTCTCGGCCAGGCTATGACTTGGGAAATGGGAACTACTTGCTCGTGAGCTGATTCTATATTTAGAAAGTAAATGCGCCCAGGACACCGACTGTGAGCTTTTGAAGTGAAGATGCTTACTTTGAACCTACCTATCGCCTAATTCACAGAAGCGTTTTACAATGGCAAAAAATCCATTGAAAAACGCTCTGTGAATCAGAGCCTAATTGTTTTACACTTCCACCACCGGATACATGTGAACAAACAATGAATTTCCAAATGCACTGCTATGCTGAGTAGCACAAAACAGCCCCCAAAAATCCAACCCACACTCTTCTGTATCTTCTGCACACAAATGTTTTTTGAGCAGCACAATTGTGTGGGAAATTGCCCTGGAAACTCTGGGTGGGACGGAGTTGACACACAGACAAAGGAGGGCTGAGCCGGCAAAAGAAAGATCACTGCCAGTATAGGGTGAAACACCTGACTGGGAGAATCATTATAAAACACCCACGCGTTGAATTAAATGGTCCTGGGACTCTTTCTGATGCAACAAACGCATGCCTTTTTATTACCAGTTACCATTTCAAACAGATATCCTGCTAATAAACCCCCATGGGTCGCTCTTGTGTTAGCAATGCTTCGCCACATAGCTGGAACTAGTGCCGTCATAGGCGCCAAATCCAATGAGGGCACTGCCAGTTTCATGCCACATTCCATGTATGGCTCCCTTTGGTTGCTGATAAAGTGCCTGACGGGAACTAAAACTAACAAGGATCTCTGTGGCTTTGCTCAGGCTTCCACACGTCAATTGTGCATTAAAGATGGTAGAGCCTCCCGAAGATAAGAGATCCTGAAACAGTCAATTTATGAAGTACACCCTCATAAAATGGCAAGGAAACAGTTGGAAGGAGATTGCCTCTGTTCTATGTCCCACTATGCTCATACCCTCATAAAATGGTAAGGAAACAGTTGGAAGGAGATTGCCTCTGTTCTATGCCCCACTCTGCTCACACCCTCATAAAATGGCAAGGAAACAGTTGGAAGGAGATTGCCTCTGGTCTATGCCCCCACTCTGCTCACACCCTCATAAAATGGCAAGGAAACATTTGGAAGGAGATTGCCTCTGTTCTATGTCCCACTCTGCTCACACCCTCATAAAATGGTAATGAAACAGCTGGAAGGAGATTGCCTCTGTTCTATGTCCCACTATGCTCACACCCTCATAAAATGGTAAGGAAACAGTTGGAAGGAGATTGCCTCTGTTCTATGTCCCACTATGCTCACACCCTCATAAAATGGTAAGGAAACAGTTGGAAGGAGATTGTCTCTGTTCTATGTCCCACTCTGCTCACACTCTCATGAATTGGCTCACCACTTGTTCTGATCTTTGTGCTGTTGTACAAACACCCTTCCGAGAGAATGCCTTTGGCATCTGTAAATGTGGCATTGTAAGTCATTTCTGATCGACATTGACATCCCTGTTCTTCAAATAAATACAAACACAAAATGGAGATAGGGGATACAGAGGGTTAACGGTTACTGAGGGGAAGACACACATGCTGTGACTCTGGGACCTTCCATTGATTATAGCTCCATGAGATGCTCTTTGATGAGATTCGCCCTCTGCCATTTTCTGAATTACAGGAGCCATTCTAATGTTGAGCGGGAGGCTGTTTCATTTGCTCGTTGTATAGTTGAAGGTGCCTTGATTCCTGGTCTTTTTCTGGTTTGCAATCTGATGATGCCCAGGCTTCTGGTGTTGCGTTTGCCTCCAGAGAGGGTAGGATTGTCAATGCGATTAAGCACTGCCATGCAGACTGTCTTGAAATACCGCAGCCCAGCAAGGACAGCCATTGTGGTTCCGCCAGGCCGGGGCTATATGGTCATATTTCCTCTGTCCTTTAAGGAAACATGCTCATGTGTCCAGGATGCTCTTCTGGCTGCCGGAGGGGCCAGGATAGTGTCAGGGATGCAGACAAGGAAGGCATTGGCAACAGCCAGGGTTGACACAGCCTGCTTACTTTCACCACTAGCCAGAGGTTGGTGTTTCCACAAGGGTTCGGGAAAATCGAAGTAATCTACACTTCTCTCTATGTGAATTGAGGGTATTTTAAAAATGGATAAATTGCACATCTAAAGTTGGTATAAGTGCTGCTTTCCTTTTGTGAATTATCCAAATTGTGTTAAGCGTGCAATGGAGATAGAAAATGTAAATGCAGTGTTCAGGCTTGATGTCTAATATCAATCCAGCATGTAAAATATGAACATTCGAAATGTGTGAACGCCCTCAATAGCCAGTTAGCAAAAGTGGGGGAAAGAACTTGCATTTAAAAAATAGTGCATGTGCAATCAGAATGATATCTGAGTGCATGTGCAATGTCTAGCATTCCAGTTTTCCCGAGAATCATTTATTAAACAGGCCTGCGGGCACATTCCAGGGGACAGCTGAGGCTAATTAGATAAAACATGTCAGTTGGTTGAGGCTGTTTATTTTGCATCGTTGGATTTTAAAGTCGACTTTACAAGAGTCCTCGGAGATAAGATAAAAAGACTGCACCAGCAGCTAGTGACACAGTAAGAAAACGCTACATGTGCATCCTCTCTAATCGTATAGGCTAAGAGGGGAGGGGATATGTCTGGATGGTGCATAAATATGTGCTGCGGCCTTAATATTTTACAATCGTAAATAAAAAAGTAAAAGGCAATTTGGGAAATACACAAACCCCATTATCTTTAGCACATTTTGTGTTGAATTACTGCACCCTTCTGTTCTGGCTCTCTTGGCTCACAGCATGGTTGTATGCAAGGGACAAGGAACAATGCAGAATACCTATGAATGCATCCGAGGCATGCAACGAGTGTCATAAATCAAAATAAATGAGTAGATGAAGTGCAGCTCGCCCAGTGGCGGCAGCATGACTTTCTAATGTGCACGCTGCCCCATGGCATCAACGTGTGCTCAGTGGGTGAAGTCGCGGGAGCGTTTATTCTTTACCTTTTACTGTTCCTGTACTTTTATTTGAAAAAGCAGTAGTTCCGGAATGGTTTAGTTTTAAAATACAAATGTAGGAAGAAGTTGAAACTTGCACTGAACATTCCCTTAAACAGCAGGTGTGTTTGTTTGGGGGTTTTGATTGCATGTGGGAGGGGGGCATGGGGATGGGGTTTGTTGGGGGCAGGGGCAGGCCAGCAGGGGACATAGTTCCACTACTTCTTGTAATGCACTTTTACCACTGCGGGTGGTCCTAGTCTACTGGCTCTTTGGAACAGTGTGATCTACTGGCAGCTAGGTAAGCTGGCTGACCCCCTTCCCTGCCCCTAGTTCACTGCATGAGAATAGGGGGTCCTCCTTCCCTCCCTGACCCCACGCACTGTGGCCCACTGAGAGCAATGCAAGCTCTTTGTGGGTGTATGTGGGCCGTGCGGTTGCTGTAGGAGAAACAGGATCCCCTAGAGCTGGTCTGGAGGGCACTGGTTTCTTGCTCCCAGAGCATCAGTGTTGGTGCTTCTGGTTCATTCTGCAATTCACGTCGCCCGTGAGTGGCTACAAATTGATCTTCAGGGGAGATAGTTATTGATTTATTTATATATTACATTTGTAAAGCGCCCAGGGGCAGCAGGGCACTGTTGCAACCGGTTACGCTGAGGAAATAATTCCGTGATTGGTGTTCACAGTTGGCGGTTGGGGGATAGCAGTCCTGCTTAGGCAAATGGCCACATTTCAGGGCCTTACAGAAGGGCCAGTAGAAGGTCTCTTCTCTCAGTTCCGGTGATAGCGAGTTCCAATGTTTAGCAGCCACTGACGGGAAGCTGGAGCATGTTCCTCTGGCTCTTTTAGTCTTAGGCATTTTTAGTCGGTTAGCATAGACTGCCCTTACTGGCCTGGTGGAGGTGCCTCTATGTAGGGTAAAACAACACTAGGTAGGTGATTGCTGAGACCACCAGCACCACAAATAGGGATCCAGTTTGCGACCACCAGCTCTACAAAATTACCCTTTACCCTCTGAAGGTGCATGGGGGAGGGCGGGCTCTACAGCCTAGCCCCATTATGTAGCTCTCTGTTTGTCAGTGTTTCTGCTAGGAGCTGATGGTCTTATCTTGGAAAACTGATTCACTGAGTCTTTCTTCCATCTCTGCATGGCATTTGTTGAGAGGGCTTCTCCTTCCCAAGTTAATGCATTCCTTTCTTCTAAATGTGCTGTGTGTACATGTGGTTCTTTGCTGGGAAACACATGGAACCAGCTGGCTTCCATTTGAGAGCTATCACGATTGTGACACCTATACATCAGATATCGACCTTCTCCATATTGTTTTCGTTTTTTAGTTTGGGTTATTATGTGGTGATCGTGACGTATAAGCTGAAACTATTGCATTGGAGTACAGATAGGGAGAAATGGCAAAATGAGGAGAACACACAGATTGTTGTTGTTTGTTTTTTTGCCCACTTGTTGACTGCCCTGCGCCATGCTAATTCCTTAGGCCATTCCCACCCATTTCGTGCCCCTGCTGCCCAAAACACCCCCTCATGGGAACTCTTTGAATTCTCTTTAATCAAGTCTCACCATCAAACTTTGCACTCGAAGTGCCTGCCAGGGTTTTCTCAAAGCAGTCTTCAGAGAGTTGACTTACATGAAGTTGTAAACGCGCTTATAATAATATTTATAAGCACTATGCGTCTCTTTCATTAAAAACAAGCATTTGCCAAAGCCAACAATTTTGGCTTGTGTTTAAGTAGTAGGCATTTGCCAGGCATTGCTATTATATTCCCAATGCATCAATGGCCAGTTAATACCACTACGGCAGTGCCTGGCAAGTGCCTTTCCCGTGCCTACACAAAGCCCAAACTGTCGGCATTGCCAATGCTTGTTCCTATTGCAAGCTGAGTTGAGAGGCAAACGAGGAGTGTGTGGCACCACATGGAACAGGGAGAGACGGCATACAGATAATATATTTGCGGGAACTGCTAATTGAAATATCTATTCAACATAGGGGAGGAAAACTAAACCAATAATAGGTTCTCTCCGAAGCAAACAATATCTTAGGGGGCACAGAAGCAGCATCACAGGTCACTGAAATCAAGGGGAAAGGGGAAAAAAAGCTGCTCCTGAACCCAAAAATCACATTATGTTGGAGGGGTGGACTCGGGATGGGATGGCAGAATCACATGTCTGGGGCGTCCACCACCACGAAGACAGCAGCATAGAAGCGGAGGCCTGGAGTGCTGAGGAAAGAAAGCCATGTTAAAAAAAAAGGATTTGTGCCTGTGTGTGTGTATTGGTATTGCTTTCCTTGTGAGAAAATGGCCTTTAACACTGATTGAAAATGATCTCATGAGCCTATGCATTTGTGATGTATGTCTCTAAGAGAATATACGCCCCCCGGAATCCACGTTGCAAAGAGAAGGTCAAGCACATCGGCTGTATTTGTTTAGATTTCTTTTATTTTAGTGAGGGCCTACTTTGCGACCCAGCTATTAGTTTTACCTTATTTCAAACTGAACTTTTATTGCATCTGCTGTGGGGTCCCACGCATGCAATTTCAAAACATTCGCAAGGCAGAGCAGAAAAGGAAGAGTAAAGCGGGGAACATGTCCTAACCGCCTTGTGAAAAAGTAAACGCGTCTGAAAATTACGCTTTGCAGACTGTTTTCAATAATGGATTTCTATGGAATCCGCCAGATCTTTAGCAGGTCCAAAACCACGGTGGATTCCATAGCAATGCATGTGTGGCAAGCTTGCATTCTGCATAAACGTGTCACACAAACGTAAAACGAAACCCACCGACGACGGAGGAGGAATGGAGACTGGCCATCTTATCTCTGCTCGCATCACTATTCCGCCTCATCACTGCCTGGAAATGGGCTCAAGCGTTAAATGGCCGTATAAAGGCAATACGCCCTGCTTTTACGTCTCCATGTAATGCACCACCCATTATAAAATAAGGGTGTTTGTGTTTCATCGAAGTCTTCATAAGTACAGTAAAGTAATAAACAAGTCGTGGGACCTCAGTAGTAAAACCCGTCCTCATATCAAGTGTGGGGATCCTCACAAGTTCGTAACAAATATGACAAATGTTTGTGTGAGAGAGACAGAAAGAGAGGGGGAGAGAGAGAGAAGGAATCGGGGTGGAAGTAAGAATTGGGGTTTGCTGGTGAGGGAGATGAGCAATACAGTGATCATGAGGCTGATATAAGGTAGAATTGAGGCCAATGGATGGGAGTAGCGTCAGGGAAGTTAGGGGACAAATAAAGTCGCATGAAGGAAAATTTGAAATAGACTAGAGAGGTTTTGGGTGAAAAGACAGTGACATGGATCAATACTGGGGGCAAATATAGCAACAAGGAGTAAATGGTCAGGACAATGGGGGAGTTTTGGTGCAATGATAGTGACAATAACAGTGAAATGACGCCAAACTGGGTGCACTGTGAACTGGAGTGAAATTGAGACAATGAGAGTAGGATTATATTGGGGAAATAAGAGTCACATGGGATAACGTTGTGCAATGGGGCGGTTTTGGTGCAATGAGAGTGACATGGGAAAAAACTGGCTCAGAGTGGCATAGGACAAAATTGGGGGAAGGAGAGTAACATCGGGGCCAATCAGAAATCAACAGAGCAACATGGAGCAACACTGACGCTATAAGAGGCTACGTGATTAGATCTGCTCTGGGACAGATGAGTCAGGAGCCCTTCTGAAGGTAAGACCTTTACTTAAGTTCAAGGTACAAGTTCAGGGTAACAGGATATGAGGGAAGGTAAGTTACATAGAGGGATAATATCCACCAGCTCTACCACTCTAGGCCCGGCTACAGAAGCATAAGGAAAAACACGAGGTAATGCGGCCAAAGCATAGAACCAACAACACTCTGGCAACAACCATCCTCCAACTCCAAACTCCAGCCCAATTCCCACTCACTCCATTCCGAAGAACACAGAGCCTCGCACCACCTACCTAGAACCCTCAACGACAAGCAACCCAACAATACACTCAAAGTCTGTCGCAGGCCTACAACAGACACTGAAACAAAGGAACCAGCCCTAACACAAAAACACCCTAACAATGCCACCAAATCTCAAGCCAGAAACCACAAGCATCTTACGGTCAACCACTAAAGTGCATTACAGCACAGCGCACCCTTCACCTACTACAATACACAAACAAAAGAGCTGAGCACAGGGCACAGGCACCCACTCCAGTGCACAGATTGATGGAGTGGACCACCCCCTAAGGTACCGGTGTCCAACTCCCCAGAGATACAGCCATGAAATCCCAAGGGCGTGTGTCCAACACCCCAGACATCCTGTGGCCGGGTCAAGCTCCCTAGCAGACACTGCACCACCAACTCACAGTAATATCGAGCTCCTCAGCGGACACAAAACTGTGAAACACATGCATACAGCGTTAGGGCCACCACAAACCCAACAGGTGGTTTGCTAGGCCAACAGGCTGGGTTTACAAGACAATACATACCACACTAAAAATCCTCAACACACAAAATGTTCTTGCAAATTTAACATTTAAGGCATAGCAAGCAACACAAAAAATATATATAGTTCAGAGTCCATTGCTGCGCGCTAAACCAGTCCTTAAACATTGATGGTCCTGTGGAGGCAACATTTGTTAGACAAAATATACAGAACAGTAAATACAATTTGCCACAATTGAGATAACAACAGCCACAACAATTGTTCACCAAGCACACCTTCCGGAATCATTTTGCAACAAACCAAACTTAACACACCATCTCCACTCCAGGCTATGATCCCAACATACAAACACAAGCACACAAGTAACTAGCCATAAAGAAAAGTACAGGCCTCACGTGACAGACAGGCTGTGTAATTCAAGGATACAAATTGCCCCAGCTGCAAATACCATTGCGAAAAGCAATCCAACACCTTGCACAAAAAAATACTTTAATATTACAGTCATCTTTTCCTACAACTGCCTTTAAGCGGGGAACATGGTCACAAAGATCCCAAGATTCCGAGACACCTTACTCCCGCTGAGCTGAGAACAAAAACGTTCTAAGATGATGCCAAAAGGAAACGCGCCCGATGCCACCTGCAACTGGATACATACATGCAGTAATGAATGCCGCAGTACCTCATGGCGTATCCCCTTCTGCCAGTGAACGCAACCTTTACCATTTTCCCAGGTCACTTTTCTTCCTTGTGACTTTCGATAACGCTCTGACATGAACGCTACCCATAACCAATGTTCCCTCTAAGCTGTGCGGATGTGCGCTTGCCCAACTTCCTTCAGGGTGCCGCTCAGAAAAATTTCAGCAGCGCACACAGACATCTCCCACCTATTCAAAAACATGTAATAAGGAACAATCCACAGCAAGTATCCAATATTTGCTTTCCCCCAAAATGAAGCTAAATTCTACCAACTAGTCTTGCTATTCTGGTCTAGCCTATATACATTGACCTACTATGCAAGTTTGACCTTACAAAAACGAAAACCCCCAAAAATAGAATACACCCACAAGAGGTTAAAACTAATATGAAAAAGCGGCTCCATGAACAGAAGATAAAACTAAGATATGCCTGCACACATTAACCAAATTATCTCTCTCCACCCAGAACTCCTATACTTTACATTACGACACTTATGTTTTATGACTAGAACATCTGTCCCAGGTCACATTCAGATATTACCAAACAACCTTGACTCTGCCCACTTTGGCTCTGCAAAAGGCTAAAAGACGTGTACCTATATCCACTTGTTTTAGTATTTTAATATGAATGGCGTTCAAGCACAACAATGTGTTACTCATTGTGCCTTAACAAAGTGTCACCCAGACTATGCAACCCAACTGTTGGCTCAAATATCAGAGACTGACTGTAAGGCTCTTGCATGTGTAACGTCATCCTATGCGTCCTATTCTTTGTGCATAAGTCACACAAGCACTTAGTTGTGGCCCCCTTGCAAGTTAACACATTATGAAACTCACATTTTAATATGCCCACTAAGAGCTTGATTCACAGAAGCTTTTTATAATGGTGCAATCCCATAGGAAAATGCTCTGTGAATCAGGCCCCAAGTGTTTTCAGTAGGCAAATGTTATCTTCAGCACCTCTTACTTTAGCATTGCAAACATTACCCTATAAGTGGAGAGCAACATAGCAATATCATTTACTTGGCCTGCAAGAGTTAACAGGTATGGACTATGCATGGTATTGCTTCTATACAACATTATGGGTAATCGATATTCAGATACCTAGAATGCTTTTTATACACTCTGCATCCTTTCCAGATTTTCATAGTTCCATGGGGCATAGACCATAACAGATTATATGTTAACTCATTGCTATACAAAAAAACTGTTCCACTGAGAACTTGTATAATCCTACACAACAATTTAAAGGTGGGGTACATTGCAAACAATGTTGTATGCACTTCATAATAATTGTGCATATGCAGATTCATAACATTTCCTTACACTGCCCATGATACTATGGTGAGGCTTTCAATCAGCCTGATTCATGTATTATTTGCGCCTAAAAAAAACGGGATTTGTGCGCCATTCTGCCCGCAAATCCCCATTAGTCATACAGGGAATTGCGGGCAGAATGGCGCACAAATCCCGTTTTTTTATAATCCATTAATCAGGACCAATATGTTTTGCTTGCAAAGTATTGTTGGTATACAAATAACCCAATTAGTGTTTTACTGTTACAATCCCTTGCTTTTTACAAAGCCCTGTCAACTAGTATTGGAGGCTAGCACAGGAGTAGGGGAGGGGTACGGGTGGAAGGTGTGGCAGAGTAAGGAGTTTGAGAAAGGGGTGGCATGTTTCAACAACACTTTATTTTAGAAATAAAGAAAATAATCTACTTCTCCTTATTTCTAAAGGGTAATCCCTACCTAAACAAATATCAACTTGTGTGCTCGTCGTCAGAATGTTTGTACAAATGAAGTGTCCATCATCTGTCCAAACACTTACTCGAATGCTTCCACTAATCTACAAAAGGATTCAGCATCCAATTGAAACTAACACCAGGAGAATGACTCCCTTCGCCTGGTGAACTGGCTCAGTCTTTATCTCTTTTTCTACAATCCTTTGCTCTATCGTCTGATTCAACAAAGGAAGTCCGGTCAGGAGAATGACTACATTCTCCTGACCCACTTTGCCCAGCCTTGAAGGCTGTTTTAGGATATTCTTTGGCAATAGTCCTCAAAAGTCTCTTTATTTCTTCCCAAGGGCTTCTAAAAGCTTGCTTTACAAAAGCTTACAAAAACTTGCTTTACAAAAGCTTGCTTTACAATTCCAGCAATTCTTCCCTGTATGATGGCCTCATGAAGATTATAGGAAAGTTAAAGGGAGTTGACGAACATCTCGGAATCCATTACGCATCCAGTAGTTATAACGACATTCCCGAGTGGTGAGTTGCTTTCGCCCCCTATGTTTGAACTGAACAGAAAGTACCTCTGAATGAAAAACGAAATGTGACATAACAGTGGGACCCAGCGCCTATACAGCGCCTGGTCCCACTTTATGCCACGTTAAAATGTATCAGTAAGCAGTATAGATACAGACTTCCCCCCATTAAGCAAAGCGTCCTTCGCTTCACAGAATGGACAGTAACTGGAGCAACTAAAGAGCGAAGAAATTGAAAACACGAAACGGGATCCCACAAGATTGCGTGGCATTGGCTACACACTTAACCTTAAGGTTGGTTTATACTTGGCAGCTGAGAGAATCACAAAAGTATTGTGCTTAACTAGGAAAGACTTAAAGTAACAAAAAATATTCTCTATTATCTTTAGATGAATCAGTGAAAAAATCTGTTATCTGTTATCCTACATCTGAAGAAGGGTTAAATGATAGCCCAAAACGCGTAATGTAAAGATAGGAGTTGTCTCTGGCAAGAAGAATCAACAAGAAGACAGGACATTGCACTAAAAATGCTATCAGGATACCAGACAATATTGGAGTTGAATGATTTTATGCAAACATGTATATTTTTCAAATTGATGAATTCTCAACCGAGTTATATATTTTTTGATTTAATGTGTTTAACAATGTGAGCAATTTACAATGTAATGACGGCGAATTACAATAGTAATGTTTGATTGATTTATATATGAAGCATCAAGAGAACATACAGTTCTATAAATTAAATTTTGTTTAATGTTAAAAAGATTTTGTTCTGTGAATCTATACAGAAAAACTTAAACGCATTTTATTGTATTCCGAATTGTTTCCGATTACATCAGACAAAAGTGTGCCCTTGTCTTCGTATCCCGTGCACTGCGGGAAGCCATCCTCCAGACAGCTCTTGTTTTCCAATACCCTCTTCAAACCTGCTTGGATTATCACTGTGACGAGGGAGATTACTCCCGAGGCTTTCTTGACTCTTGGTTCTCTGGGTATCACTACTGTGAGGAAGGAGGCTACTCCAACGGCTTTCTTGACTTTTGAGCTGCCCAAACCCTATCGGGTCTCCTGCTGTTAATGTTACCTGTAACGTGTCAGGGCTGCATCGCTGGTTCTTCCTGGGCAATGGGCTTACTTGCATTGCTTCAACACTTCCTGCTTCCTTCACTCTCCCCGCTTTGTCCTTGCAGCTCTGCATGGACATGAAAACACAGCTCTGGCGCAATTGCAGGACCACGCGGATCACCTCCATGAGGCCACATCGCTGCTGGCTTCTCTCTCCTTCCAATGGTCAGGAGCTTGGCTTCCACCGCAGAGCTCCGTCGAACGTCCTTAAATGCCCCTGCCACCGGGGGATCAGCGTTTGTGCAGTTTCGTGTTCCCAGATTTGTACTTCCCAGTCTGGGCTAGTTTCACGCGTCTGCTCTCTCTGTCACACAGCCCTTTCTTGCTCTTTATTTCCTGTAGTTGGGTCCTCCACTGCATAAAGTCAAAGTCCTTCTTTACTGTTGTTGAACCAATCTTTATGCCTCCTTTGGGCCAACTCTTATCGGTACCATGGTAAGGAAACCTGGTATTACACAGCAGCTTTCTTTGGCTCTTCTTTGTCTGGGTTATTTTACTTTGCAGATCAAAGACTGAAGAGACATTACCATAACAGACGCTAGTGTTATGAGGGATTTCTAACAGGGACTTGGTCCCAAGGAAAAATCGGTTGGGGTGTTCCGTCACAGGAACAGGAGTCCATCTCCCCAGGAGGGGAGTCCCTCACTGTGAGTTCCCCTTTTTTGCCACCCCTAGGGGGACTACTGGGTAGTGGCCTCACCTCCTTAGCCTCCCAGGGAAGGGCTGAGGAGAAGTGACGAGATCCTGTGAATCGTCACAAAGGGCACAGGAGAAAACACTTTAGGGGTGAGAAGCAAATCAGCAACTTGCAAAACCAAATCCAATGTTTTTACAGTACAGTGAAGGAAATGTGTTTGGTTCCTTAAGGATATGAAATTCTAGTAACAGTTTAGGAAACTGCACCTTCTGTTTATTTCTATGCTCAGCTGCTGAGGGCTTTTTTAATATATTCATGTGTTTGCTTTTATTGCCACTAGCATTCCCATGCATCTTGTTCAACTAATAAGTGAATTTAAGAAGAGGGCTCCCTAGTTAAAGAAGAAGGCACTCAATCTGTTGTTCCTGGAAGCATTGTTGTTATTGGCTTACACAGTAAATATATGTGATGATTTTCTTCAACAGGGCTCCGGAAGAAAACTCAGTAAGGCTCTTGTTGAATTGTATCTAGGCTGTGGTGAGCAAGGGTAGGCCAAACTATATACTGTATTATGTGCCCTGTCAGTTCACCTAAGTCAGGGTTACAAGCAGGGCTCAAATACGATTTTACTCCTTACTTTGAATCAAATGACTTTTCATGGAGTAAGAAAGTAATTGGCTTTACCAATAGGGATATGTCATGCTTATTAAAATATGTTCTTTCCCCTTAAAATTCCTCTTGAGATCGGGAAAGAATATCTGAATTCCTACCTATGCCACTGCTCTACTGGTCACAGATTAAAAAATATATCAGTGGAGCCTTATGGGTAGAAGCAGGGGGTTAAGCGCCTATATCTTCATGCATTGCCATTTGTGTTGGGCACCATTTCCTGTTTCTAAAGCCGTAAAAATGAATGGGTATATGCCTTAGCTATAAGGCTTGTTTTGAGTAAATGTCACTACTCACAGGACAATGTAATGTGGATACTACGCAGAGGCCCAGGAATTCTGATCATATTCTGTGGTGCAGTTATTCTGATGCAGTTATCGCCCTTACACAAATTATGAGACATGTTCTCCTGGGCCTTGAGTTTCTTGATTAAAGTGGACCATGAAGTCCTATAGGTATGTTTTCTGACACCTTGCTTTTAGTTTCCATTATTCCATTTGCTAAAATTGCATCTTATCTGAATTTCTTTTTTAAATTTGTATTTTATTGAGTTTTTCAGAAAAAGAGAAAGACAGACAAAAAAACATCAGCAGTACATGTTCTCTTCACAGTACTTTTTCATGGTGTCACTTGGAAAGACAAAAGAACTCAGGACATGCAAAATAAGTACCGGATTTCTATTCTCCATCATAAGTCCTTACCTCACCCTTCCCTCCCCGAGCCCCCCCGCTCTACAAACTTTACAAGAACATCAAAGGACTATGAAAAAAACTGTTGACTCTGTGCACATCAGTAATATAATTGCTGTGACATTGCGTTGGAACGTGGACATTATTAACATTGTTTAGTTCCAGGCTACTTGGGGGTGTGCATATGACCCTGCACGTCTACTACTATAGGTGGCGATTTTGGTTAATCCCCTGATTCCCAGAAAGCTGTATAGTACTCCAGAAAAGGCAACCATATCATCCCAATGTTTCTACGGGATTCGTGTAACACAGCCGTAAGGTTTTCCATCTCATATATGGAGTGTACTTTGATCAACCACTCTCTTTTTGAGGGGAGGGCGGCCGATTTCCATTTTATAGTGAGACATACTCTTGCTGCCAGTAACAGATTTTGTGGCATGTGCGTTAGCAATTCATGTACGTCCTCCCCATCTGACTCGACTCCAAACAGAACCAGAGCAGGCGTTAGTTCCCTGGCGACCCCATCAATGGCCTTGATCCATCCCAAAACTTCCTTCCAATATACTTGTACCCTGTCACATCCCCACCACTGGTGCCAGTAGTTACAGTATTCTCCACATCCTCTCCAGCAATAGGGGGACGTGCCTGGGAACACCTTGGATAGGTGTAGGGGTGTGTACTGCCACCTCATCAACAACCTGACATTGTGCATTTTGTATTGCATAGAGATCGAGGCGTCCCATACCGCCTTGCGTATTGCCTCCCATATTTCTGGCTGGGACGTCGTTGACATCTCCGTCTCCCACTTAACCTCTGACGGCTGGCGCTGGAGATGACCTCTATTAATTAAAGATTTGTACATTCACGCAATGAGGCCTTTTGTTGTTTGAGGAGAGCTTAGTATTTGTTCAAATGGTGTTAAGGTACGTTTTAGGGAGTCACCCCATCAGGCATCGGAGAGGGCACTTCTCAACTGGAGGAAAAGCATGGGGGACACCTCCACTCCCTGTAGATCTCGTGTGAAATCATCTAAGGTGACAAATGAGCTCTTCTTCCAAAAATGACCCACCCGGGCTAACCCAGCCTCGTACCAATGCTGAAAACGCTGCGCACCCTGTATTAAATCACGTTATCTGAATTTTTTGACAGCCGCATCAGTGATAAGTGATATTTGTTTTTTGTAATAAACAGGAGTGTTTTTCCCAATTGCATTGTCTGTGAGGAGTGTTGACAAATGATTAGTCACAACTAAACCTATTATTTATCCTGAGCATACAAAACATTTTTTGTGCATGCAAGTTTTTTCTCTGCACAGGAGTACTTTTGGTAGGTACCACGGCTTATCTTGAAGTCTGGACTTGTTGATGAGCTCGCCTTATAATCACATGTTAAAGATTTGAATTGTAGGGTTTGAAAAACTTCCTTCCAACTCTTGGGAAGCTCACAAAATATTCATGCTCACAAAGTGGCTAACCTCGTTATTCAGTTGTTGGACACATGGAAAATGATATGCGAACACAAGCTAACCCTTTCCGCACTTGAGGAAAACAAATTAGAGGGAACATTGCTCCCAACCCACAGGGTAAAAACAATACCGAGCACTTTCTTTCACTCAGCTCATTTTCAGGCTCCCTTCCACCACCTATTCTCCTTCTCTCATCTCTGCCTGTCTGTCTGCTATCCAGGAGTGGTGTGCCGCCAATGATCTCTGCCTTAATGCCAGTAAGACTGAGATTCTCCTCATCGGCACACCTGCTCCTCCTTTCCTGTCGCTCTCTGGCCGGCCTCTATTGGCCCTCTTCCTTCTCCCACCTGTGAGGCTAAAAACCTCGGGATCATCTTCGACTCCACTCTCTCTTTCTCTCCTCACATCTCTGACGTCTCTAAGAAGTCACACTACCAGCTGAACCTCCTCAGAGGTATTCTTCCTTTCCTCTCCTTCCTCCAGAAGTTCACTGTCTCCAGAGCTCTGGTTCTCTCTGTGCTGGACTACTGCAACAGCCTCTTTCTAAATCAGCCTGCTTCGACTCTCCGCCCTCTGCAACTCATGCAGAACAGGACTGTGAGACTTGTCCTTGGCCTCAAGCCCAGGGATTGTATCTCTCCAGGACTGAAATCTCTGCACTGGCTCCCAGTGGCTGCGAGGATTAAGTTCAAAACCTGCTGCATTGTCCACAAGGCCTTCCGGGGCCTCAATACCTCCAACTCTCTTCTCTCTTCCTAAATATCTTTGTTCTTCAACTCTTTGCTCATCCACCTCCAACTCCCTCGGGGTCAGTCGCTTCTCCAAACAATGAGTTGGTGGTAGATCTCTTCCTTCTGTTGGAGCCTCCCTCTGGAACAGCCTCCCTGCCTCCCTGAAACTTGAGGAGAAACATCTCTGGTTCCGGAAGCACCTCAAGACCTTCCTCCTTGCGTCTGCAATCCCCCCTCCTCTCCCCTGCTGAACTCCTGACTGAAACTGCACTGGTCACCTGGCTACCCTCTGATCTAGGGCCCAGGTCCCCACCCCCGCCAGCTGCACACGTGCACTGCCTCCCGGGCAACCCCTGCACTTGGGAGCTGTTTCTGTATCCCTACAGTCCCCACCAGCTCTTGACACTTGATGTCTGCACTTACCTCTGCACTTCCCACAAGCTGCCTGCACTTTTACCTACTGTTTTTATTTATTCTATTTATTTGTTACTCTTGATCCTATGGATTGCACTGCCCCCTCCCACTCCCCACACTTCCCTTTCCCCCCTCCCCTGCACTTGCGCAATCTCAATTCCTGGCCTAGTAAGATCGTTGTCTGTCTTCCTTATGTTCCCCTCCCTTGCCTCGTTGCGCATAGAAACACTTGTGTATAGGCGCATTATAAATGCCATATCATATCATATCATAAGGTCTGAGACAATGTGTTATCTTAATGTATCAGACAGTGTCACTATGATAGGGACTGGGACAAATAAGAACACAAGAACGCTACCGTCAGGAATGAAGCATATTTGACCAGCTGTTATCAGTCAAATTGATGTTAGGCTGGTGCAGTCCCAGCTACTTAAGATAAACAGAAAAGGAGGACGGAGAGAGCAACCTCCGGAGGGAGAAGTCGGCTAAGAGGCTGCCAAAAAGCCTGCGAGTTGGAAACAGGGCGTTCGAAGGCTGTGGCAAAGCAGCAGTGCAGTGATGAGAGCAAACCTCTGGATGCCAGGAAAGCGTCTTTCCCTTGACACCCTTGAAACTGAGAGTCAGTGTGGTGGTGGGTTGACCAGTGGTGGGTGGACCGTGTGGTCCAAGAACTATGCTGAGACCACCAACACTAGCGTACCGCAGAACCGCGTAGGCGATTGCATGGAAAGTAGGAGAAACTCTGGTGGTTGCATGACCAATAACGGGTAGATCATTTGGTACAAAACCTGCACCTAGACCGCCAGTAGTAACGGGCCATGAAGTTGGGCATGCCAAAGAAGAGCAGAAGAAGAGAGAGAAAGAATGAAGCCGCAACCTCTGGTGAAACTGGCAAAGAGTTCCCTGAGAGAACCTGTGACCCCTGGCGAAACCAGTGAACAGTTCCCCCAGAGAAGGTAACGGGAATGGTAGTAATTCCAGAACAGGGCCGGGAAAACTTGAAAAGGCAAAACCAAAAGAAAAGAGAGAAGTAACACCTTGAAACACCTTTTGCTCTATAGGCGCATTAAAAATACCCAATAAATAAAAAATTTAAAAATAGATCATTTTGTGAGGCAACTCCTTGGCCAGTTCCATAAGACTCTAATAACGAAGAGTCAAGAAGGACTTGGGGATCCTCTTCCTCGTCCCAGTAAAGGCATGTTGAAATATAATGTTCAAGTAAGGACAACAATAAATCCTTGGAGAGAACTTAAAGAATTGATGAGGAATCTAAAATTGAAGTAACTCAAGAAAACAGTGAAGAGTCTAGGAGAGCTTGGGGAGTCTGTCCCTTGTCCTGGTGGGGGCAAGTTGAAAGACAGTGTTCAAGTCAAGAAAAGTCTGCTACAAGCTGGTTATAAACTAGGGGAAGGGAGACATTCTCCTAGTCCTGTGATATTTCTGAGCACTGTTGTGAAACATAAGTGTAAGACTTTTACCCAGAAGAAGGGAGCCATTCTCCTCGGTTGAGATAAGAACTCTTTTCCTCAGTTTAGTAATTTGGGGAAACGGAACCGAAGAAACCCGTTAAGCAGTAACCAGCATCCTTTGGAAGTTGTCTCCAGGAGCATTGAGACATCCCTTCC
This sequence comes from Ambystoma mexicanum, assembly GCF_040938575.1. Lineage (NCBI taxonomy): Eukaryota > Metazoa > Chordata > Amphibia > Caudata > Ambystomatidae > Ambystoma > Ambystoma mexicanum. The sequence continues at coordinate 839,785,937 of NC_090923.1, forward strand.
CCATGAAGCGAAGGTCCACAAACACCAAATTTCCCATGCTCCATGAGAACTTCAGAACCATGGAGGATACCTCACGTTAAGGAGTTGGTCTTTTGTCAAAGTCGATCTTCCTCTTTTTCTGCTATTCTGTCAACACCGGATCACACCAAGAGTCAGCTCCTCTTTCCCCTTCCCTGTCTTTTCAACAAAAATGAATGACATCCTTAAACCCCTTAAAGAATGAACTGTAAGAGAAGCAAACAAGGTGGGAGAAAACTAACTAAGTCTAAGAAATGCCAAAAAGGTCTTTTCGTTGTCAGCCTGATTTGGCGAATGGACACCAAACAAAGCTTGGTCTGTGCCTTCTCTGTTGTATAAAGGAAACACACAACAGACTTTGGCTTGCAGAGGTAGTGAACAAGAGTCCCAACAACAACCCCAGACAAGTGTTTCGATCTGGTTGGACCTCATCAGTAGGGAGGAGCTGTGCCTCTCTAAGAAGTTCACTATCTTTCACAGAGGAGATATATACAAAACATATCAGTATTTGTCCTTCCCTGGGGCAGTCCAGAACTAAAATGCTAGCACCGACAAAGAATGCTATGTTTTGGATATTTCTCCTCTGTGAAAGATAGTGAGCTAAAGAATCTGGGTAAGGCCTTCCTAACCAGGAATAATGTCTGGCAGAGGGACTCTCTGGACCCTCCTTGTTTTTTTACAAATAAATCCACCCGAGAAGGCAAGCATCATGTCAAGGGGGCGAGCGGCAATGGTTCCTTGGTTTTAAAGGATCTTAAAATTGAAATGGGCGCATACATGTATGGGGAGGAGGCTGTCTTAGAAATGGTGTTAGAATTGAAGTCCTAGTCAGGTTCGTTAAAAATGCATTCTTTTTTATTCATTCATTAATATCACATGTAACCCTCTTTTTCCCAGCATCTATTCACAGAGTCTATGATTTCACCCAAGTATAGAAGACCATAAAAATAAAACAGAAAATAAGAGTGATCCGGCAACATTAATCCTGAAGTAGTTCCTGACACTACAGATAGACGAGGATATTCCCCTCAGGGCTGAAATGGCAAAAAAGGATGAGTGTAGATAATAACCTGCAGCGGTGAGATAACTCTCACCTTGCGACATCAATACAATTCTGACTTCCTGCCATATTGACTAGGAAGAATCCGAATTTTACAGCATGGCTCAAGACTTCCTATTATGCACGCTAAAAGCTGCACAATCACCAGAGCCGAAGCATGCATAAAGGTGTGCAATGCAACATCGTCTGACGAATCTGGGAATCTCAGTATACCTTCCAATCACGTCCCTGCCCAAAACACTTAGTCGTGGAACCCTAGGAAGAATGGACCCCAAAAGCTGAGATTTCCAGGGAATGTAAAGTTGGCAAGTAAGCCTGTTAAATAGGCAGCTAAAGTGAGATAAACAACTGAGTACATGACAACCTCAAATCCCTGGCACAAGCCCCATATCCTCTAAGATATCGCACTAGACATTGTTTAGGGAAATCAGGACATTATTGATATTCAATGAGCTTAGAGCCTGTTTATTATTATTATTTCTATTCTTGAGAAAGGTAAAATTAGTTACATAGATAACAATTGGTACAGCAATTGCAAAGGTACAGTAGGCGCTTGGCATAAAGGCCATTGGCATAGTATTGTGAGAAGGTACACATATTTACAGAAGGCACCGTTTCTTGCTTAGGTACATATATTTACAAGAAGGTACATAGGTTACACGAAGCACAATCCTGGTAGAGGTAGAGAAAGTTTACGTGCAAGAGTCAGCACGGTCCTGCTCAGAGAGCCAAAATTTAACTTTATTCTTAAAGGAGTAGTAAGATGGTTCAAATCTGAGTGTGGAGCAACTAGCTGCAACGTAAAATATAAAAGGAAACTGTGAAGAGGAATAAATACGAATACAAGGATCTGACATCAGAAACATGCCTAAAATAAAAACAAGCACATTAACATCTCGAATTTAGCTGACACCCCATGAAGAGACAGATCTGCATCATTCAGCCATCCCAAAAAAAAAGGACAATCTTTACATCCCTCATGGACACATACATAGGGAACAGCATAACATTACAGATACAACCCTCTGAGGATTTGACAAACCAAATTGTGATGCCCAAGAGAAAAGCTATCTACAATGGAAAAGTCTAGCGGAAATAGCAGAAGATAAACATTAGCTGTGCTTTAGGAAAGGAACACCCCGAAATATGCCAAGCATCTGCCGTAAGAGTCAACACTCTGCTGGCAACACCAGCAAACTCAGGGATCCCATGCAGTGCTGTATGTTTTGAAAGCTCCTGGCACGCAGGCGTCCCTAATGAAAAGTGTCATGATTCCTGCCCCTCATGTCCCCAGCCCTCCAAGATGTCAGGCTGGAGCCAGGCCACCATCACCTACATGGCCCTCAAGGGCCTCTCTATCCCTCCAAAGACCCACTTGGAATCAGACTTGGCGCTTGTGGCACCAGACTCACTCACTCCCATAGGATAACATTGGGGATTGGACTTGTAGTGCATTGATGGGGACAAGATGGATGCCCCCACATATTTCGGTTCCCAGAACTGCATGTGCGGTCTAGTCTTTTGGGTGTGGTTCAGCCCAGAGGCGCCTGGGATACCCAGAGACTTTTTAAGCCACACCCAGGCTGAGAAACATGGTTTGGGTTTTCTGCACCTGCAGCGTGACACTCACCGTGTTCGGATCGGTCTCCAGTAGGCCTGCATCTTTCTTCTGCGCTCAGGTCCTGCAAGAACAAGAACACCGTTAGGAACAGCCTTACCTTGCGACGCTTCTGGCCATCAGTCATCGCTCCTTCTGTTCTGCGGGCATTTTCGGCGGTGTCATTCCCATCCCGGCACGCCGCTTCCTAAGGAAAATGGAAAAGAACAGAAAAAAGGCATTAGTAAGCATTCTGCAAATCTTCGCTTATTTTTAAATACTGTAATACTGTACGAGCTTCAAATGCTTACCTGAATCCCAGCCGCTCTGGGGAACTCTGTCTCCAGAACTTCTCATCCACCTGCAAGAGGGAAAAGACACTCCAGGTTAGCGTGGAAACATCTAGAGGCGCCGCATACCGCGCTTACCCACCGCATTTGTTCTTGAGTTCAATGAAAATACGAAAGGGGTGCATCGCGCCTCGCGCTCTCACTCACCTTCAGCGCTACTCATCTCAGCAGCACGCTGCCATCCCCAGACGCCGGCCATCATCTAAGGAAGGAAAGGAACGAAGTTAGAGAACTGTTCAAAAGACTCATTATACTTACCTGTCGGACTCTTGCCAGTGAAGTAACTAGGCAGCAACGAGCCCGCATCAATCAACGCACCCCTGCACTGAAGGCAGGACGGAGAGCACACTATCCAAGAAAACAAGGTGAGCTGTGGATCAAAGGGAAGGGTTGGACCCCGGGGAAGAAGGGGTTCAAGCACACAGAGACAATAGGGTGTTAAACTCTACCAATCCTGTGTTTCAGGCCCAGTCTCCAGTCGAATAGCCTCCAGGGAAAGGTTCGAGGTCGTAAGAGGTCAGAAGTGAGTGACGTCCCTGTGGATACCAGGTGAGTGTTACAGAAAGCTGTGTCCCATGACAAAACTCTGATGGCCGTCCATCGATACAGGAGATCAACCATGTATTCAGCCAAATATTGACAGATAAATGGTGTGGTTTCCCATCTGGTCTATCTGCTAGAGTTACCAGACAAACTGTTGCCAGTGTTAGAAACCTCTGATACCATGCTTGAGTTGGCGAAAAGGGGGCAAAAGAATTAGATACGTCTGTTGATTCTATAAGCGGGTCCTCAGAATCCGGGAAAATTGTGAAAATTACTGATTTATTTCTGTACCCCAGTGTTGGAAAAATGTATCAGTCAAATCCACATCTCAGATTCTGGCCTTCATCTGAAAAACCAAAGCAGTTGGGCATTTCCCAGAGAATGGCATGCGTCAGTCTGTAAGGTAGCCCAAAGTTTCAGAAAGAGTAGAAACAACCTGAGCTAATGATGCCTACTTTAGAATTCAATAAATGGCAAGTGCATCAGTCCCCATTACATTGTGTACTTCTGAAATAAATTCAGACCTGACCTTTATTTGACACTCAATACAATAATATAGTCTCAATGGACTTTGGCTGATCTGATTAATACTTGGATCTTGTTGTACCTGTTTTATTTGCAAAGCAATGTAGAACAAAAGAACTGTCAAGGACCTGTAAAATGTTGGTCTGTGCTTGACAATCCTGATGAGACCCAAACCCACCACTTAACTCTATACTTCATGTGGCGCTGCAACTCAGTTGACTCGCATTATACTCGAATAGAAGATCTGAGATGGAAAAACAAAGATACGGCTGTCATTCTAGGCTTTCACATAACAAATTCAGGAAAGAAGCATCCACTTGACCTCCTGCAAGAGGGAACTTAGTCGGCATAATGTAAGAGTCAATATAAACCTGATCATTAGCATTTGAAGGGCCCTGTAATAAAGAGGAGCTGGAAACATTGCCTGTATTGGCCAGGATAAAAGGTCCATAATCTTTGCCAAACCTCTTCATTAAACCTTTGTAGACATGTTTCAGCTTGCGTTCTACCATTCAGATTTTCCAACCTGGTAGGTGGAAAGAAGATTCCTCAAAAGTGATTACATAAACCAGTAATTTCATCTTCTGTGAAGGAATTAGAGCCGACTTTGTTCAGTACACCATAAAACCCAAATCTTGAAGAAGTGTTACTGTTAGGTCTAGGTGAGAGCAAATCTTTTTTTTGCCCTTAGTCATTATCAAAATGTTTCTAGATAATTCAAAAATGGCTTCTACTGACTAATGAAAATCCTACCACTGAATGGAGAAGCGTCATCAAGCACCAAAGGGCTGAAGAGAGACCAAACTAAGAAACAGAGTTTTGCCAATAAGATTTATGAAAGGGCTTGAGTGGCTTGGAAATCAGAATTGCGGGGTATGACTACTGTAGATCCATATTGACCTGCCAAATTCCAGGTCCAAAAAGAACCTCAAAAGCAATTATCTCCGCTGTGAATTGTTAATAAAAAATCAACCTTGAGGTTGCTAAAAGGAAGAAAATTACTTTTTTATCTTCTTTATCATATAAATATAACCAAGAAAATTGATCAATAAGTCCCTTTTATCAATTTTGTCTAAGAAATGTTGAACATCCCGAGAGATGAGTTTGAGACCTTCTAGCTAAAATTTGACCAGAACCCCGGGCCGGGCCTTATGTAGAGAAAGACAAAGTATATGCAGGAATCGTGTACCATTTCCAAAACCCACAAACCTTGACAAATTCAGGCCCAAGTCTCAAGTAAATGACAAAAGTTGCCCAAAACATGCCTGTAAAAAGAAAAAAAACATGCCATGAAAACGTCAGTCTCCATCTACCGTCATGCCTCTGGCTTGATACTGATGTTCTTGTTTAGTTCCTCTCTATTCTCTTCCCTTCTCGTTCCATGACTGGCTCTGGCCTGGCTCTCTATGAACTTTTCTTTAGAAGTATACCAGCTGGGTGAACTTGTCTCATACCTCTGTATTGAATTTGAATTGTGTCCTTCCTGGCGACTACCAAGGGTTTAAAAACTTGGTCCACCATTTTGGCATCAGATGGAAGTGCCTGGGCGGCTGCATGATTTCAATGCATGAGGCAGAGATCTATCTGTGTCTATGCGCAGCTTGCATTCTGTCATTGGATGTCATTGGTAAGTTTTCTTCCCACAGATTGCGACATGGGAAAAAACACAAAATGTGTTGGAACATAGCAGTGTTCAGCCCTCTCTGGCGTCCGGTGCTCATAGGCTCTTGTTGCATTTCTGTTATTTACTTTTGAGCCAATGTAGGTTCACAGTGTTCCTGGTACTACACATGACCGTGAAATCAGGAAGGAACGTGTATCAAGCCTAAAGGGAGCTTCTTTCCCCTTCTCCCAGTCGCAGGGAACTGGTACACAGATGTTTCAAATGTACTCCTAATCCTAAAAGACATGACGGCCTAGTACATAAGGAGGGGTTCTGTGGAATCCCCCATAACCACTACCAGGTAGCTCCTCACACAGCTGGTGGGCAGGACTGGTCCCGAGAGCCCGCTTATTTCCTGGAGATGGGGCAGACAGTGTGGCTTTGCCACATACCTCTCTATTTGGTTATCTGGTCTGTTGGCCAGTCCTTGGGATATATCTACTGGCACATCCCTTGGCTCCAGTCCAAAAATACGAATATGTCAGGATGAACACTAAATGGGCCTACAGTTCAAACTAAAACACAACAAGGATAACTATTCTATGTCAGGGTGGGCTTGCCCAAATGGTGTGAGGACCTATCTAATGAACAACCTGTCCTTTTAGGATTTACTAAAGTTACAGCACCCAGCCTGCTTCTCTAGGGATACAGCACCCAGCTGAATCAGTTCTGCCTCCTCCTTCCCTTGTATATAGCACCCAGCTTGCCTCGCAGCTTCACCTACCACCAAGTATTTCTCGCTATTGCTTTAGGGTAATTCACTGGGGTAGAAATGCCCACCCACTAGCCATGGTTCACACTACTAGGCCAATAAGGATTCCTCTTGACATACTCCTACCAGAAAACCTTTCCTCCCCCATTTCTTATGACACAGACTGAAGCATGGATATTATGGCCCTATTGCCACAAGTTGCACTCATGTCACAAATACCATTGGGTCGGGAATCATAACCCCCACAGACCTTCCCCGTCATCCTGGGGCTGAATGATATTAGTAACTTGACTCCAAGATGGGAGGAAAGGTAAGGAGGAAACAACACCAGCAAACCAGAGTCCCCAGGATCGGAGAGTGTTAGGCGGAAACCTGTGCAGTTCCCTCTGGGACCACTGCAAAAGATTTAGGACTACAGGTGTTTGGCAGTAAACCCACTTGGTAGCAGTCTGTACCACTGTAACGCTCACCTGGTTCCCACGGAGGCGCGGCGTCGAAGGCGCAGAACTCTGAAGATGGACAGGAAGGGCCCCTCTATTCTGGCTTCCCTGGCTCGTTGGATACCCTCCTGTGCGTGAAAAGGGAGTATTACCAGCTGTGGAACAATGCTCAAGCCTCCCACTCCCTTCCAACCCTCCACGATACCTCCTCCACGATTCCCGTGAAGCCTCACCTTAGGGTTTGGAAGGATGAGCTCTCCATCCTGCTTCTGATGCAGGGGCGCGTTGAAACCCAGTTACTTCACTGGATTGAGGATTGATGGGAGTTCAGGTAAGCTTGACTGTTCAGGTAAGGCGCTGTAAAAGTTCTGTTCAAAAGTTCAAGCTTAATAATAATGTTCGTTGTCTAATTGCAGCAAGCGCTAATGCTTATGTCTTTTTCCCCTTAGGGGCCGGGGTTCGGAGTGCCGGAGATATGGCGCCGACCCGAAGTGAAACAGTTCTGGATGAGCGCTCAGGTAATGTCTTTGCATTCGCTCATTCAATGTCTTTGTCTTTTTTCCCCATAGGGGCCGGGGTCCGGAGATGCCAGGAAGCGGCAGGACCCGAAATGCAGTGGGAATAATCCAACAGGTAAGACTTAAAAGGAAACTGAGCTTTCCTTATTCCTTTTCTCCCTCTCACCTTTGTTCTTGTCTTTTTTCCTCTAGGCGCCGGGGCCTAACTGAATCCGGAAGATCGCTGCTGAAGATGGAAGCGCCTTGCAAAGGTGAGTAAAATGCAGCGCTGCAGCGATCGAAACAAAATGCCTTTAAAATGATGTCTTCCTTTTCAGGGGCGTTGGAGAAATGACTCCGGGATGCAGATTTAGCAGGTAAGGGCTTTTCTTCTCCTATTCTCTTCCTTTCTCCCCTTGCAGGTGTTCCAGGGTGCTGGCAGGCGTGGCTGAAGTCAGGATGCAGGAGCTGACACAGTGAGCGTCCAGCTGCTAGGTGCAGAACAACGCGAAGCACGTGTGGCTGTTCGGGTGGGGTTTAAATAGCCTTGGAAGAAGTTCCTGGTATGTATCCTTCCACCAATCAGGTATGTATCCTTCCCCGACCACACCCGGGTGGTGAAGTAGTCCTACAGGTAAAGTAGTCCCATTCAGGCCTCAAGAGTGCCTGGATGAAGCAGCAAGGTCTGCATCAGGTAAGTGTGCACCCAAGCACTTAAACACATATCCTCTTCTATGAGCCTGGCGCCTAAGGCGCCAGGACTGGGGTCCGCTATGAGCCCGGCGCCTAAGGCGCCAGGACTGAGTCCAAAGGGCCCCGACTTGGGCCCGCTGAGACTTCCCTGGGGAAAATGATGTCTGCCTCTGGGGTTGCTGGGCCCGGCCTGGCTCCTTGGAGGTAGGCATCATGACAGTACCCCCCCTCAAGGCCCCTCCCAAGGTCTTTTCCTCCGGGGGTTTTGGTTTGTGCGGGAATCTTCGATGGAATCGTTGAATTAATCGTGGTGCGTGAACATAGTTACTGGGTTCCCAAGATCTTTCCTGAGGTCCATATCCTTTCCAATCAACAATATAGAAGAGTTTCGACTTAACTATCTTGGAATCTAAAATGTCTTTCACTTCGAATTCTAATTCTCCATTAATTTGGACAGGGCCTGGGGCTCAGACAGTCTGGTTCCAGGTTGTACTGGTTTTAGAAGAGATGCGTGAAAAACGGGATGAATCCGCATGTTGGATGGTAAATCGAGTTTAAAGGCCACTGGGTTGATAATAGCTTTGATGGGGTAAGGCCCAATGAATCTGGGATTAAAAGTTCGCTGACCCTTGAGGGGTAGATGTTTAGTTGCTAGCCATACCTGATCTCCTACTTGGTAAGGAGGAGTTTTACTTCGGTGCAAATCAGCGTTTTCTTTATACTTTTTCTTGGCTTGCTGTAAGTGGGTTGTAGCTTCTTTGAAGGCTTGGGTTATTGTGGAATGTAGGTGATTTACTGCAGGCATCTCCAGGGTCAGAGGTGGATCTAGGTCAGAGGTCCGAGGATGGTGACCATACAGGGTATAAAAAGGAGTCTGTCCGGTTCCAGAATGCACTGAATTGTTGTATGCATATTCTGCAATCCAAAGGATGTCTTTCCAATTTAACTCGGATTGGTGTAACATGCACCGCAGATATTGCTCGAGAGTCTGATTGGTTCTCTCGGTTTGTCCGTCGGTCTGGGGGTGGTGGCTGGTGGATAACCGCACGTCTATTTGTGCTAGTTGGCAACATTTCTTCCAAAAGTGGGAGATAAATTGACTTCCACGGTCTGAGACTAATATGGAAGGGAAACCATGTAACCGCACTATATTTTCCATAAATTCCTTGGCCAAGGTGGAAGCTGACGGCAATCCTTTTAAAGGGATAAAATGGGCCATTTTGGAGAATAGAACCACTATTACGAGAATCGTGTTGTAACCACCACAAGGAGGCAGGTCAGTTATAAAGTCCATTGACAAGGTGTGCCAAGGTGCTGGTGGAATGTCCAAAGGTTGAAGTACGCCGGCTGGCCTTTTCTTTTGACTCTTATTTTGGGCACAGATTCCGCAAGACAACACAAATGACTTTATGTCTTTTCTCCAAGAAGGCCACCAGAAGTGGCGTTTGATCTTTTCTTCTGTTTTCGCGATACCGGGGTGTCCTTCCATTAATGATTCATGATGACGGGTAATGACAAGTTCCTGCAATTCTTTACTTGGCAGAAATAACCGCTCTTGGAAGTAGGGTAAATCATCCTTAATGGTAGTGAGGACCCTTTTGACTCCATTCCAGTAAGGCAGAAGAGTCAAAAAGCTGTTTTACTTGAGCTTGGATGTCCTCAATGGTTTGCAATGAAGTCAAGCCCAGAATTCTTTGTTCCGGTATGATTGGCACAGGTTCTAAACTCGAATTGGGTTCTTCCATGCCTATCCAGGATAAGGCATCTGCCTTACCATTCTTGCAGCCAGGGCGATAGGTAATTACAAAATCAAATTCCGCAAAGAATAAAGCCCATCGGAGTTGTCGCGAAGATTGAGCTTTGGCCGTCTTTAAATACTGCAAATTTCTGTGGTCCGTAATTACGGTGATGGTGTGTCTTGCACCGAGAAGATAGTGACGCCAAGCCTTGAAAGCTGATTTAATAGCCAGTAGTTCTTTGTCGGTAATTGCGTAATTGAGTTCAGGTGGAGAGAATTTTCTGGACCAAAAGGCTACAGGGTGTAGTTGGTTAGTTTCTGGGTCTCTTTGCGACAGGACAGCTCCCATGGCCGAACTGGATGCATCGGTTTCCACGATGTAAGGGAGATCTGGGCGCGGGTGCTTCAATACAGGTGCAGAGGTGAATTTGGTTTTCAGGTCCTGAAAGGCTTGTTCAGCCTCAAGAGTCCATTCAAAGCGTTTATTTTTCTTTAGGAGAGCTGTGATGGGTTGAACAGTTCGAGAAAATTCCGGGATGAACCTTCGATAGAAATTGGCAAAGCCAAGCATGCTTTGCACTCCCTTCACAGAGCTAGGAGATGGCCATTTGAGAATGGCGTCCACTTTCCGCGAGTCCATTCGGATTCCTTGAGGTGTCAGGATGAATCCGAGAAACTCCACTTCTGTGGTATGAAAAACGCATTTTTCGAGCTTGGCAAATAATTTGTGCTGGCGCAATTTCTCAAGAACTGCCCTAACATGGTTTCTGTGATCAGATTCTGAGGAGGAATACACCAGGATGTCGTCAATATAAACGATGACACAAACATCGATAAGTTCCCGAAGAACATCATTCATGAAGTACTGAAAGGCGGCAGGTGCGTTGCACAAACCGAAGGGCATTACTTGATATTCGAAGAGCCCAAATTTGGTGCGGAATGCAGTCTTCCACTCGTCGCCCTCTTTTATACGTACCAGGTGGTAAGCTCCTCAGAGATCTAGCTTGGTGTACACACGAGCATCTTTTACTTGGTCGATAAGCTCAGGTATCAGGGGCAAAGGGTAACGATTCTTAATCGTTATCTGATTTAGGGCGCGGTAGTCAATACAGGCCCTAAGGTCTCCTTCCTTTTTAGGTACGAAGAACAAAGCGGAAGAGACTGGTGACTTTGATGGGCGAATGAAGCCATTGGCCAGGTATTGATCCAAATACTGGCGCAAATGCAGGTTCTCAGGTTCAGTAAGAGCATAAATCCTACTACAAGGTAGTTGTGCATTGGGTACCAAGTCGATTTGGCAATCGTAAGATCGATGGGGAGGTAAGGTGTTAGCCTGCTCTTTCTGAAAAACGTCTTGGAATTCCTGGTATTCAGATGGTAGCTGTACAGGGGTGGAAGTTACAGAGGCTAGACCCATAGCTGGATTCCTTGGGTAACAGGTTGGTTCACAATCAGGAAAAGTTATCTTCTTTGCTCGCCAGTCTATTCTCGGATTATGTGTTTCTAACCAAGGGATACCAAGAAGTACTTGAAATTGTGGGGCCTTGATCACATCAAACACGATTGCTTCCCGATGTCCGTCCTGACCCACCAGAGTGATTTCAACTGTGGAATGCGTTACAGGCCCTGAGGCTATTTCGGTTCCATCAACTGTAGTAATTACATCTTGGGTTACTTTCGGGCGGAGAGGAAGCTTAATCCTGGAAGCCAATTCACGGTCTATGTAATTTCCAATAGCTCCACTGTCTATGTATGCTTTTATAGCCTGCAACTGCTGAGGCTGTTTTGGGTTCACAAGCACCATTGGCATGACAAAATGCGAGGTCAAAGAGTTTGTTTTCAAGCTCGGCAAGCGGACCCCTACGCTTGTCGGGCTAGGTCGTTTCCCGAACCAGGTGTCAATAACTCGTTATCAGTGGCTCCAACCACCTTCTTGGGTGGTTTAACTGGACAACTTTGAAGAAAGTGACCGGAAGTTCCGCAATACAGACAAAGTTGCATTTGTCGCCTTCTCTCTCGTTCCTTCTGCGTTAATGGTCCTTTAACACTGCCAATTTGCATAGGTTCGGAAACGTCAGTACTCTTGGAGTTAACGTGGGTCTTGATAGGTACTCTGGTTTCATACTTGAGCCGATCTGCTTTTCTATTTTGAAGTCTGTGATCAAGTTGAACCACTAAGTCTATGTAGTCTGCGCAGGCCTGGGGTGGATCTACTATCTGAGCTATAACATCTTTAAGCTCTCCGCGCAGGCCTCGATGAAACAATGTGATCCTTTTATTTTCAGGCCATCCGGTTTCCACAACTAGTCTATTAAAGGTGGCGATATAGGACAAAAGATCCTGATTACCTTGTCGTAAGGATAGCAGATCGTTGTCAAGGGCCTGTCCCTGCGAGTGTCGAGCGAACAATCTTTCCATGCTGGCCTGGAAGCCCTGGAAATCCCGGAGAATGGGATCATCCTGATTTACCAATGGAATAGACCAATCGGCAGCACAGCCACTGAGGTAAGATAGTACAAAGGCTACTTTGGTCTGGTCGTTGGGGAAGGCCCCGGGCCTGCATAAAAAGTGTAAACGGCATTGGTTCATAAAAACGGCATATTTCTTGGGATCCCCCGCAAAACGTTCCGGCGGGGCCAAAGGCATGTGTCCAGGTAGATTGATTTGTACCGGGTTATTCGAACCCATTGTTGTAGAAATATCTCCGGAAACAGGTAAAGGAGTGTGCTCTGCCTGGCCCTGCAATAACCTTTTGGCTAGATCATCAGTTCTTTCCTTGGATAGGATTAGTTCCCTTCTGAGAGCATTAGTCTCCTGGCGGGCTGAGTGCACTTCTGCCCGTAATTCCCCTAAAAGATGGGCCAGCTGATCTGTCTCGGAAGTCTCCATAGCGCCCAGGTGGGAAATTGTGGTAAGGCTTCGCGTTCTGTAACGCTCACCTGGTTCCCACGGAGGCGCGGCGTCGAAGGCGCAGAACTCTGAAGATGGACAGGAAGGGCCCCTCTATTCTGGCTTCCCTGGCTCGTTGGATACCCTCCTGTGCGTGAAAAGGGAGTATTACCAGCTGTGGAACAATGCTCAAGCCTCCCACTCCCTTCCAACCCTCCACGATACCTCCTCCACGATTCCCCGTGAAGCCTCACCTTAGGGTTTGGAAGGATGAGCTCTCCATCCTGCTTCTGATGCAGGGGCGCGTTGAAACCCAGTTACTTCACTGGATTGAGGATTGATGGGAGTTCAGGTAAGCTTGACTGTTCAGGTAAGGCGCTGTAAAAGTTCTGTTCAAAAGTTCAAGCTTAATAATAATGTTCGTTGTCTAATTGCAGCAAGCGCTAATGCTTATGTCTTTTTCCCCTTAGGGGCCGGGGTTCGGAGTGCCGGAGATATGGCGCCGACCCGAAGTGAAACAGTTCTGGATGAGCGCTCAGGTAATGTCTTTGCATTCGCTCATTCAATGTCTTTGTCTTTTTTCCCCATAGGGGCCGGGGTCCGGAGATGCCAGGAAGCGGCAGGACCCGAAATGCAGTGGGAATAATCCAACAGGTAAGACTTAAAAGGAAACTGAGCTTTCCTTATTCCTTTTCTCCCTCTCACCTTTGTTCTTGTCTTTTTTCCTCTAGGCGCCGGGGCGTAACTGAATCCGGAAGATCGCTGCTGAAGATGGAAGCGCCTTGCAAAGGTGAGTAAAATGCAGCGCTGCAGCGATCGAAACAAAATGCCTTTAAAATGATGTCTTCCTTTTCAGGGGCGTTGGAGAAATGACTCCGGGATGCAGATTTAGCAGGTAAGGGCTTTTCTTCTCCTATTCTCTTCCTTTCTCCCCTTGCAGGTGTTCCAGGGTGCTGGCAGGCGTGGCTGAAGTCAGGATGCAGGAGCTGACACGGTGAGCGTCCAGCTGCTAGGTGCAGAACAACGCGAAGCACGTGTGGCTGTTCGGGTGGGGTTTAAATAGCCTTGGAAGAAGTTCCTGGTATGTATCCTTCCACCAATCAGGTATGTATCCTTCCCCGACCACACCCGGGTGGTGAAGTAGTCCTACAGGTAAAGTAGTCCCATTCAGGCCTCAAGAGTGCCTGGATGAAGCAGCAAGGTCTGCATCAGGTAAGTGTGCACCCAAGCACTTAAACACATATCCTCTTCTATGAGCCTGGCGCCTAAGGCGCCAGGACTGGGGTCCGCTATGAGCCTGACGCCTAAGGCGCCAGGACTGAGTCCAAAGGGCCCCGACTTGGGCCCGCTGAGACTTCCCTGGGGAAAATGATGTCTGCCTCTGGGGTTGCTGGGCCCGGCCTGGCTCCTTGGAGGTAGGCATCATGACAACCACACAGATTCACTTGGTAGCTGTGGCTGAGCAGTCAGACTTCCCTCAAGAAGAGTCAGGCAGTATGTGGAGTATACAAAATAGGGCAATCTACACAGTAGAACAAGCAAACACGGAACAAGGCTTCAGTGTAAAGATATAAAGGTATTTATTTATAACGACACATCTATAGAAAACACTCTGGCACTAATACGGCAAACACTTCAATTGCAATTGCTCTACGCAGAAAAAGATCAATCCCCCTAACAATAGTTCGACAAGTCTAGGTTTGTCAGCATCACTTATTTGCAGACAGAGGTGTATGCTTTAATCTAGATGGCACTCTAGTATTCGTTAGGACGGGAGAGAAAAAATACGTCAGGTTATGAAATCAACAGCGTTCCAATACTTTACGGACAAATGCAAGGCAAGAAGACAAGAACCACTGTAGATCATAAAGTTCAGAGGCCAGGCCCACTCGTAGAGAGGCAAGGCGATATGTCCTAAAAAGTGTCTTAGTGGAATTGCGTTCGAGTCTTTGTAGCAAATTGTTATCGGCAGATTGGACCAGTTCAGAACACGCTAGAGAAAGCTTGAAGGCAACCCTATGGAGAGGCGAGGATTAAGACACCTCACTCTATCCGGCAACAAGGGAAGCCAGGTGGACACAGTACCTTGATTCTGGAGAGACAGCTCCGGCGGGGGCAGTTGTTCCTGGTGGTGGATGCACGTCCGGTCTTTGCCAAGAGAAGAGATGATCTCGTCGTCGAAGGAAAGCTGAAGATCGGTGCACCACCAGGGAAGAGACCAGCCGCGGAGTGCTCCATCACAAGGCACCACCTTTTGGTCGCGGTACAGGGGTAGTGGCTATCCGGTTGCCGAGGTGCTCTGCACGGGCAATTCGACCACTGCGTCCTGAGGCGAAGAAAAAGCAAAGGGGGACTGGTTGTTCCCACCAGTCAGGGGAAGAGACTCCCCGGCAGGGAGATCTCCTCTGTCGTCGGGAAGTGGTGAGTAGGTTCAGCAGGGCTCCACCGGAGGTGTCGTCGTTGCAGGTCGGCTCAACTTTACCCTCATCGGATTCTTAGGTCCTGTGGCGACTTCTGAAGATCCAGTCCCAAAAGCCCTGCTTTTATGCAGAAAACACCCATTCATTCAGCCTAGCTGTCAATCAAAACACGCTAAGTGGTGAGCGGGGAGGCTCACCACTTGGGCCAATCACACCAGAGTGCGACCGGAGTTGGCAAGGCAACTCGGTCCAGGGTGCCTAAACCCCCTCCCACACCCCTGTGGTAACCCAGACAGAATGGCACCACTTTGGAGGGTCTCTGTACAGAAGCCCGCCAAAAGTGGAACAAAGGGCTCAACCTTTGGTTTAGGAGTCACAGAGACGAACACAGACGCCATTTTTAAAAGCCGAGGACTGGCAGAAAATACCATCCGATAGACTTATTTAAGATAAGTAGACCGGTGGTATGTTAGAGATTAACGAGAAAAAGTATCAATCTCCAACAATGGGAAGAATCCCATAGGGTTATATTCGGGGTCGAATATAACAAGTAGTTTCCACTGCCACCAGCCAAAACTCGACGAGGGGGGACGGGACAGTGCCCCTCGAATAACAGACCTAGGAGTAATCGAATTACCCCTACCAGTACGTCCACAATAGGATGGTTTGTACTAGTTCTGTTAGTAAATTTAGGTCTAGTAAAGCCAATGGTGACTTTACATGCCCGGGGAGACAGTAGTCAGTCCCCGGGTATGGAGTCTATGATGGAGGTCTGCTAGGACTCCCCAGTGCTACGGCACGGAGGGTGCGGTGTAACACACATAGCAAAACATATGAGACCCTATGGAGTAAAAGACCACATAGCCCTTAGAACACATTGACATTTAAAGGAATTACACACATTCATGTCCAAGAGTGGGAGAAAAAGAGTCTCACTCTTGGCAGGATGGAAAAAAAAACTCCAGAAATCCAGCAAAGCTGCTGGGGGACTCACTAGGTTAGGAAATTCAGCCTAAACAGAGAATTCTCCCTAACAGAGAGAAAGATGGGAAGATAGTGAGTACAAGTGTGGTGATAGAATGGATGGTATAAACAGTGTAAGAAGGACCAAAACCCATGTAGGGCTCAAGGAGGCTACGAGCGTACATGGATAACTGTTGACAAAGTGTGTCAACAGTGATATGACCCGGATGCAGGAAGTATCTAAGCGAGATAGGAAAGATGCGAGAGGGAGGTCCAGAACCCCACAGGCATGACAAAGACAAAGCAGGTCCAATCCCGATGGCATGAGGACGGAAGTCCGCTGTACGCACTTGATGACATGAGGATGCTGCAGGAGAAAAGGACAGGACTCAAGTAAGACGCAGGAAAGGCTGAGGCAAGGGAAACACCCTGGTGGGAAGGAACAACACAGGATTAATAAGGCGGGTCACAAAGTTCTAGCAGGCAGTGTCAGGTGGTGCTGGGAACCAGCCAGAAGTAGGTCAGTGCTCTCTGTCTGAAATGTCCTCTTGAGCCACTCAGGGTGCACGCTGGGCTTGGTGTTATGTGAGATTCCACTATTCAGGAAGTAGCATTTGCAGAACCCCAAGGAACATTGTCACTTCTCCCCCTAGTCTCAGAGCAGCTTTATCTTTAAATACATGACACCCTGGGGGACAAGGGGGACATTTTGGGATTCCCCCATATATCAGCTCCAGATACCCTGTCAGACAGCTGGTGGGCATCCCTTCAGAGCCCTTTCATGTCGCAGCGGTGCGGTAGACAATGATACTTCATCACACACTTCTCCCCGTTCTTCCCAGCCCACCATCGTCTCTCTTGCCTAGGAGGGTATTCATCTGAATAGTCAATTTGTGTCTGATTCATCTTTTTTCCCACTTCATCCTTTATAGTGCGATGGAGTTGGATGGAAAAAGAAAACAGCTTACACAAATGGTCTTTTGCTCACATTTTGACGTGGGGGTGGGCGTAGAAGGCTCTGGCGAATGCCATGATGTATACCCACTTCATGTAGCCTGTCGTGCAGCTGGAAGACCATCCCTGGTCGCGGGGGCATTCTTATGTCCAAGAGGCACGTTAGCCAACATGATTACATCACATTAGATAGAAAAATATATAGCTTGCAGAATTGTAATTGTAATTGGTTATTTATAACGCACTTAATACCCAGAGGTTTCTAAGCACGGAACCGGGATCTAACCTGTGTTGCTCTGCGTTGTCTTGCTTCCAGGGCGAGCATGTTACCCCTGCATCAAGCAGCGAGAAAAATACCCTGTCACGAATTCAGGGGGGTGAGGGGGGGTTGCGGGGATTTCATCAGACTTCTATTCAAACTACTGATAAAAGGAGGAGAAAGGACAAAGGACATCTTATGTTCAGTTGGCTTGGGGATTCTGGGAAATGGTCAGAAGTCGTTATACTTGCTGCTTTATTTCAGCAATAGGGCTCGAGCAGGAGGGCATTACCACTTCAGGCTTGAGCGAAGCAAGGGCCTTAACGAAGGCCCGGGGCATTACCTGAAGTGGTAATGCCCCCCCTACAGGGGGCCTATTTCTATTGGTACCCCGGCCTGCAAGACTGGTGTACTAAGAGCTTTTTGTTTTTGTTCTGAAATGTTTCGGACAGAAAAACATTTTTTTTTTAAATGGCCGCCGGGAAAGGGAAACAAAGTCAGTTTTCCCTCTCCATGGTGGCCATTGAAAATTAATGTAAAAAGGTAAACAAACAAAATGGCTGCTATGGAAAGGGAGAAGGGACTGCGAGTAGTCCCTTCTCCCTTTCCATGGCAGCAATTAAAAAAATAGGGAAAAATGTAAATAAGGAAAATGGCCACCATGGAAAGAAGAGAAGGGACTACGTGCAGTCTTTTCTTACTTTCCATGTCGGGCTGTCGTAGATCGGGAGCGGATGCGCTGGGGACAGAAGTGTTTCCAGTGCGTCCACCGACAAAATGGACAAAAAAGAAGGTAAGTGGGGTTGGTAGGGCGGGGAGGGGATTCTTTGTATTAGGGGAGTGCGGGAGAAGGGAACACCGCTTACCTCGATATCCGGTGGGGGAAGATGGCAGCCTCCAGCCGTGTGGTGGCTCGGAGCAGGGATTACCCCGTTCCAAGCCTCCTCATTAGCTGAGTGGCTGCCACACCCCGCCTGCCGGGGACAGAAAGGAAGGAACGTTGTGGGGAGAGGGATTCCTGGTCGGGTAACATCCCCGGCGAGGGCCAATGAGATTGCATGTTACAATCTCATAGTCCCTCAGCGGGTACTAATAAACAAGAGAGAATGATTGCATAATAGAAAGCCACTGAACAATAAGGTCAAATTAAAGTTGGCAGTTGCTTCTCTGTACTGCCCCTACTTAGATGGCAGTGTGGATTGGACTAGTGAATTCAGTGCATAAATGTAGACAGAAAAATACAGTTTGTCAAAAAGGGATGAACATTAAATTGTGAAGTGTGGATGCAGAAATTGGAGGGCAAGAGCCATACATTGGAGGCCAAGAGAGAGGCAAACATGTCTCAAGTGAGATGGAGGTCAAATCTGGTCCTTTTCAATGGCTATTTAGTACGCAAGAGAACAGATGCCTATGCATCCACTGACCCTAAATGACTGGTTAGCAAAGTGGATCAGCATAGAACAATTATAGCTACAAGCATCGAGTTAAGAGCTGCAGTTCGAGGGCTTGCAACACTTAAAGGGAGGAGAGTGGGCATCTTGAAATTGGTCCTTTTTTTAAAATTTCACTTGATCTTGTTCCATCTACCCCATAAGTGGGTTCCGAAGTGCATATGGACAGTTGTATCAACCATTGTGAAAATAATGTTAGAGGGGTGAATCACCAATATGAGTAAGTGTAATTATGTGTGTAGTGTGAACATGATTATCTGTTGACGTGTTCAAAACAGCGTATTACCGTAATATGCTTTTTTGAATGTTGTATCTGTTGACAGTCCTACTGTGTGAGATGGCAACTACGGTGAACAAACACATATTAAGCCCACCAGGAGGGCACAGCTCTTGGCACAGGCTAGTACTGGTGTTTATGGGTGGCACAATATTTCCTTCAGGGCCCCACATTGCAGGCCAACTAGACGTCTCCGTGTCACTCAGTATTGAAATACGGGGCCGCACTGTGGGTTGTGCACTGGGGATGCATGACTGATGCAGTGCTGTTTTCAAGAGACACAAGGAGAGATTTTAGGGCAGTTTATCCTATTTGCAGCTCCAGATCTGGGACAGTTCAAGTCTCATTAATCATGAATCGAGCACAGCAAGTGAGTTGAGCCGGCAGGGACTTAAAGATGTGGGGGCGGAGAGTGGGGTGAGAGACAGTAGAGGGATTTCGCAAGAAATAGTTTAAAACATTGGGCCAAAGGGTGCCTTTTAGTTCACTAATTTCAAGCAAATTGGAAAATACAAATAATATATGTATTAGAGGTCTACGCAGGAGTTCATTAATTCACTGAGATAACAATAATGGGCCTCATTACGGGTTCCGGCGGTAACCCCACCGGTGATAACGGCCGGTTGCTGCCGGACCAGTAAAGATTTACCAGTGCCTGACTTGCCGGTAACACCAGGTTATTCCAATCCCGGCGACCGGTTGTTAGGCAGAATCCTGTGCAGTTCCCTTACGGGGCACTACAGAAGATTAAGACTACAGGTATGAGCAATAAATCCCCTTTGGTATCAGTCTGTACCTCAAAGATTTAGTTGGTAGCTGTGGCTAAGCAGTCAGACTTATCTCAAGAGGGAGATGAGCAGTATTCAGGGGTTACCAATAGGAATACAGTACTGTGGTACAAGGAAACACTGACCAAAAGTTTGTATTAAAAAGAATATATATATTTATTCTACACACTTCTAGTTCAACACATAAATCACAGTTATTAAAGCAAGTTAAAATCAGTCAACAAAAGTATACACAACTCCCTAGTTAAATTGTAGATAAGTTTAAGCAAGAGTGAAAACTGAGCAAAACGGCACAGTGAAAACGAAACACAAATGGCACTCTAGCAATTTCTCACAAGGGAGGCAAAGAACAAGTTATACAGGAATATACTCTTAGTCACCGTAGCAACAGGGCCGGTCTTTGCATCAGGCCGTACAGGCGGCTGCCTGATGTTCCAGCTTCTAAGGGGCGCCAACATCACGATTGGCGTTGGTTTGCTGCAAATAAATGATTATTAATCAATGCTGCCTCCTGCATCATTACATTTTATTTGACTAAGTGTAAGCACTATGTTTTGTTACTAGTACGAGTCTGAGTGAGCATAAAAACAAGAAAACTCGAGTAAAAATCATCAGTCGCTCTCTGTGAGAGCAGTGCATGATTCTGTCATTCAGCAGCAGTACTCTGCGGGCGGCAAAGTCAGGGCTAGCAGACAGTGCACCAGGGGTCTGCAGGTGTCATGCCTGTGCCATGGGCGCATACATTTACGATCAATATGGACCTTATTTCCCATTTGCGAGACTTTGGTGCTTTTCTATTTTTCCCAACAAACTACACTTACCACAATGCACTTGGCTATAACCATCTTTTCCTGGCCATTCCTATTCGCCATCTTCGTAACTACAATTCCCAGAAGCCCTAGCGATCTGCTCTGCTTCCACCAGCTCAGGAACAGAGAGGGAGGTGGCCGATTGTCTGCAGATGTGCTTAGCCAGGTGCGACCAATTAGCCTGCCTCTGTGCTGGGCTGGGTGGTATAAAATCTGCTGCCTGCAGGGGCTCAGTCTCTGAGCATTAAGAAGCCTTCCAGCACCTTTTTGCTTTGGGCTACAGATCTTGTATGCGGCTCCTCCTTACGCCGGCTTTTGATCCAGTGCCCTGCCGGGCTCCCTACATTGCAGCTGATCACGCTCTGCTGCTTTCCTGCCTCCGCCCTTGCCCTGCCGGGCTCTCTGCTTAGCAGCCGATCACGCTCTGCTGCTTTCCAGCCTCCGTCTTTGCCCTTCTGGGCTCCTGCCTTGCAGCCGATCACGCTCAGCTGCGGCCTTCCGCCCTTGCCTTCCAGGCTCCTGCCTTGCAGCCGATCACGCTCCGCTGCTACCTTCCACCCTTGCCTTCCAGGCTCCTGCCTTGCAGTCGATCATGCTCCGCTGCTACCTTCCGCCCTTGCCTTCCAGGCTCCTGCCCTGCAGCCTGCCTCACTCCGGCTGCCTACAGTCCTTGTCCTCTGAACTCCCTGCTCTGCAGCCTGCCTCACTCCGGCTGCCTACAGTCCTTGTCCTCTGAGCTCCCTGCTCTGCAGCCTGCCTTACTCCGGCTGCCAACAGCCCTTGTCCTCGG
Source organism: Ambystoma mexicanum (assembly GCF_040938575.1). Classification (NCBI taxonomy): domain Eukaryota; kingdom Metazoa; phylum Chordata; class Amphibia; order Caudata; family Ambystomatidae; genus Ambystoma; species Ambystoma mexicanum. Next base: position 839,807,373 of record NC_090923.1, read on the forward strand.
GGCTTCCTACTTTGCAGCCGATCACGCTCCGCTGCTTGCTGCCTACAGCCTTTGTCCGCTGGGTTTTCAGCCTAGCAGCCCTCTACAGTCCTCTGCAGCTTTCTACGGTCAGCGGCCCTGCCCCCCAGGGCTCACTCCTTGCTGCCGGCCCTTCTGGGCTCTGTGCCATGCAACCTGCTTTACTCCACTGCCTTAAGCCCTTTCCCTCTGGGCTCCCTATCTTACAGCCCTGCTCCTGTGGGCTTGCTCATTGCTTTCCTGCTCCTCTGAGCTCTCAACCTTGTTCCTTACTGTCCTCTGCTATCCTATCCTGTTACACGACTTTCCCTTCATTTCCTTCTGCTAGTTTGCTATCAACTTCCTTTTCCTGGATTTGTCTGTAAGTATCTTCTCTTGTACTGTTTGTAGACCCTTTTGTACAGAGCTTGTCTGTTGGTTTCCATCAGGCAACCTCTGCCCCTTCCCTTGTCTCGTTTCTACGTTACAGACACCCATAGCTGTTGTTCCAAGCCATGAGCAAACAGCGTGGGCCTCTGTTATAGCAAACTGTGCAGAAGGCTAGAGTTTTTCCTAAGGTCAGTGGGATACTCTTTTCCTATATCTGCATACACCCCTAGAGGGAATCCATCCTGTTGTACCTTATTCCTTGCTACACTTGCCTACTCTTCGTTCTCATTACTTTCGCTGTGTGTGTACTTATCTGTCCACCTTACTTCGGCACAACCACCCAAACCCTTCCTGGGTGTCCTGTGCCACTCATTACAGGGTGTCATCCCGTGACAGAATGCAAGAGCCAAAAATGTCTTGTTCTATAGACAGTTAATGCACACACAGACCAAGGATGCTTTCCTTTCGGGTTAAGAAACCTTTGCAAAAATCTATAGGTTCCCTAAAGTCAGCAAACAAGAACATTAGTCTAAAGAACAGTCTCGCCTTAGTTAACAAAGATTTAGAAAAGCACGGTACTATACTCACTGGCTAGCTGACCCTTCTTCCATGTATAATTATTATGACATTTGTGACTATGATCCGCAGTCCTTATCTGTTGAAGAGATACAGCAAGATAATGAATTCTTACAGATCTTGTTAGCCGAACCAATGGAAAACCCTCAGGCGTTTTCTGACAATTCTTCTAACACTGCTCCAACTGAATTTTCTGCTACACCAGATTCTGAAGCTTTAGATCAGGCTAACGGTACATACCTGCTTCAAGAACAACTCCTACGCCTTAGAAGACAGACCGAAGATCTCTATGATGACTTTGTTTATTTACATAGTAAAAATTGAATGAAGGGACACAATATTCCAGAACTTCTGACACTATGTCCTACACTCGATATTCTGTCTTTAAAGATCGACATGATAAGGTCTGGAATTACCACACAGAAAAGAATACAGACTTATACAAAGCAGATGGAAGACCTAAATTTAGCATATGCATCCCTTCTAAAGTCTGACACAGCTCTTTCACCTTCAAACCACAGTAACTCAGGTTGTTGTACAGAGAGTAAAAAATTAACTCCTTTGGTGGGCCAAATCACTCACACTGCCATTACACAACAAGACAAGTGTAATCTTCTGATTAGAGATCCTCCTGAGTCAAAGGATTGTTCCGCTCTTACCTCTGACTACTGTCCTTTACTCACACTTACAGCCTCTTCTGAAGTGATCAAATCAGAAATGTACTCTGCTTCTAAGGGTTTTTATACCCCTGACCCATTTAGCAATCTGAGCACACCAGACTTTGAAGATCGGCCTTCAGAACGCCTACCCTATCCTGACCCCACATCGGTCATACTGCCTGTTACTGTATCTGCTAACTCAATTTCTGCTGCTCCTCCTGCTAATACTTCAAATTCTGCTACTGTTGCAGCATCTCACATCACTCTTTCTGCAGCAGAAGCACCCCCTTCCTCTCTGCCTGCAAGGTCAGAACCTGTTGCTAAGTCAGATAACAACTTTTCTTTTAGGACTACAGCTCTGGTTGTTCCTGCTGGTGCCTCTGCAGCACTAGAACTTCCAGACTCTACTCTGTCAGTCTCAGGTGCGTCACTGGCCACTGGTTCTTCTATGGCACCCACACTCCCAGTTGCTACAGCATCAGAACTATCTACAGCCATTCATGATCTCCATGCTGCGGTGGCTTCTGAACTTCCTACAAATCATGGAGAACCCTCCACTATGACTCCTGAACTTTCTGTGGCTAATCTTGACTTTGCCATTGCTGCTTCTGATGCCTTGGAAAACCTTCCTAGAGCAACCAACTCTGCTGTAGCCCTGGCTCCACCTTCCAACACCTTACTGTTGCCTTTCAAAGCAAGATTTGCCATGGAGCCTGCAGCAGTTTTTCACAGTTCCTCTGAACACACAGTTGGGTTTTGTGCTCCAAAGATTTTGTCTTTTCTGAATTCTACCTCAAAGGTTCAGAACATTAATACTGTCTCCGTCCATCAAGACTCTCACCCAGCAACCTTAAACAGTTTTTGGTGCCTCATGATGTGCCTTTTTGGAATAAGACTCTTTCACGGTGCGACAGACATTCTTCTTTTTGGTCAACTTTCAGGGAGCCTGGAGAGGGGCCTGGAGAGGGGCATACTGTCATGCCTGCGCCATGGGCGCATACATTTGCGATCAATAAGGACCTTATTTCCCATTTGCGAGACTTTGGTGCTTTTCTATTTTTCCCAACAAACTACACTTACCACAATGCACTTGGCTATAACCATCTTTTCCTGGCCATTCCTATTCACCATCTTTGTAACTACAATCCCCAGAAGCTCTAGGGATCTGCTCTGCTTCCACCAGCTCAGGAACAGAGAGGGAGGTGGCCGATTGTCTGCAGTGTGCTTAGCCAGGTGCAACCAATTAGCCTGCCTCTGTGCTGGGCTGGGCGGTATAAAAGCTGCTGCCTGCAGGGGCTCAGTCTCTTGCATTAAGAGTCCTTCCGGCACCTTTTTGCTTCGAGCTGCGGATCTTGTATGCGGTTCCTCCTTACTCCGGCTTTTGATCCAGTGCCCTGCCGGGCTCTCTACATTGCAGCTGATCACGCTCTGCTGCTTTCCTGCCTCCGCCCTTGCCCTGCCGGGCTCTCTGCTTAGCAGCCGATCACGCTCTGCTGCTTTCCAGCCTCCGCCTTTGCCCTTCCGTGCTCCTGCCTTGCAGCCGATCACGCTCAGCTGCGGCCTTCCGCCCTTGCCTTCTAGGCTCCTGCCTTGCAGCCGATCACGTTCCGCTGCTACCTTCCGCCCTTGCCTTCCAGGCTCCTGCCTTGTAGCCGATCACACTCCGCTGCTACCTTCCGCCCTTGCCTTCCAGGCTCCTGCCCTGCAGCCTGCCTCACTCCGGCTGCCTACAGTCCTTGTCCTCTGAACTCCCTGCTCTGCAGCCTGCCTCACTCCAGCTGCCTACAGTCCTTGTCCTCTGAGCTCGCTGCTCTGCAGCCTGCCTTACTCCGGCTGCCAACAGCCCTTGTCCTCGGGGCTTCCTACTTTGCAGCCGATCACTCTCCGCTGCTTGCTACCTACAGCCTTTGTCCACTGGGTTTTCAGCCTAGCAGCCCTCTACAGTCCTCTGCAGCTTTCTACGGTCAGCGGCCCTGCCCCCCAGGGCTCACTCCTTGCTGCCGGCCCTTCTGGGCTCCGTGCCGTGCAGCCTGCTTTACTCCACTGCCTTAAGCCCTTTCCCTCTGGGCTCCCTATCTTACAGCCCTGCTCCTGTGGGCTTGATCATTGCTTTCCTGCTCCTCTGAGCTCTCAACCTTGTTCCTTACTGCCCTCTGCTATCCTATCCTGTTACACGACTTTCCCTTCATTTCCTTCTGCTAGTTTGCTATCAACTTCCTTTTCCTGGATTTGTCTGTAAGTATCTTCTCTTGTACTGTTTGTAGACCCTTTTGTACAGAGCTTGTCTGTTGGTTTCCATCAGGCAACCTCTGCCCCTTCCCTTGTCTCGTTTCTACGTTACAGACACCCATAGCTGTTGTTCCAAGCCATGAGCAAACAGCGTGGGCCTCTGTTATAGCAAACTGTGCAGAAGGCTAGAGTTTTTCCTAAGGTCAGTGGAATACTCTTTTCCTATATCTGCATACACCCGTAGAGGGAATCCATTCTGTTGTACCTTATTCCTTGCTACACTTGCCTACTCTTCGTTCTCATTACTTTCGCTGTGTGTGTACTTATCTGTCCACCTTTCTTCGGCACAACCACCCAAACCCTTCCTGGGTGTCCTGTGCCACTCATTACAGGGTGTCATCCCGTGAAAGAAAGCCCCGGATACTTCATTTTATGATCCTGCTAACTTAGTGCTAAAAGCAACATTTGTTGCTTATCAATTCCTTGGGCCTGGCCAGGTTTGACAGCATGTGCCTCCTCTTCATCACACGATCTGCAATCAGGGGGTGATTGATTGAGCTGGCTGGGCTGTTGGGAGCTCATACTTCGCCTGGCGTGGACAGCAGCCAGAGACCGTCACTTCACCAGAGTCGGAGACACCAATCTAATAATGCCATCGGGCTCGGGGTTAGATCCAGGCACAGGAGCAGCACGTCCTGCAGGGCAGGACTCAGGAGTCAGGAGGCCAAGCTCCAGGGAGAGAGAAACCGTCTGTCGTGCCAAGGGCGACGTATGAGGGAAACCCGTGAGGTAAGCAGTGCGAGGGTGGGTGGACATATGTGAAATGCGGGTGATGATGGGTGTGTGATATGAAAATAAGGCCATCCTGTTGCTCTCATAGCCAAGAGGATTGTTGATGCTGCAGCTCAGGTCAGCAATATTAAAGAATACCCTGTTTATTGGGTAAGAATATATTTCATTTGTACCACCAGGGCCGTTATATTCTTACTAAGAAAACATAACCTGGGTTGCTGATTTATCATTACTGCCTAAAGTGACACATGAAAAGTAAGGTGGTCCTCGAATGGCCTCATATGAGATCACTGGAAAAATAATCTACTGTACTGTTTCTGCTCAGAAAATCTGTTCCCCTAGTCTGTGTTTTCCTAAATGGTAGAAAAGCTGTTTTTGACAAAGGGTTTTGAGAAGGTATGTAGTAAATTAACGTATCGCTAATAAAACATGCCTCTTTTAAAATTCCAAAATAGTAATGTCCTGCAAAATGGTGTGCCTATTTGAATAAGCATTCTTGTCACCCTAAGTCCACGATCAGCAGTTGCAACTGACAGCTGGCACACACACATAATTAAACTTAAACTGTGCAAGTCTTGTGGGTAGTCACAGAATCGCTTTATCGCATTGCTTCGAGCTGCAGATGTGGCACAGGTGCGGGATTCTAACTTTTTCCCTTTTCTTGTTAGTGCAGCACACTGTTGTACATGCAGGCACTGTCTCCACGACCATAGTATTGTCTTCGGAATATATAAAACAACACTGCACAGGCCTCTCCCTCAGCTGTGGTCTCTTAACCTATACAGTCAATAATCAAGTAGAGAAGAGCTCTAGGGATGGCATTGCAATTCGCTAACTCATGAACTCTGATCTCCCAGGAAACGTCACGGCCAGCTTTCCAGGGGGCGACACAATCCTGGCCTTTTTCCAAGCAACAATTCATACGACCAGTAACTCCTCCGTGTGGTGATGCCACAAAAGCTTCAGCCTTCAGGTGCACTGTGCACCAGAGCTTTACCAAAATCAGCCATGCCTGTGTTAACATGAAAAACAAGAGGCAGGGGCTGTACTTACCAGAATTCTGTTCTAGAGTGAGTTGTAATGAAAAAGAGGGAAGAAGAAAGAGAGGGGAGGGACATGAGAGCACCACAAGAGAAGGAGTTTTAAAGACATTGGATGAATGCACTGCACCGGTTTAACATACATGAGGAGCACTTCGTTCCCAAAAACACCAAAATCTGCTCATATTTTGTGTTGAAGAGAAGAAAGCAATACATTATTTTTAAACGTCCTTTATTAATGTAGAGAAGTTGAAACAATGAAATTGCACAAACATGCAACTGGGCATTCGGCAGGGTGAAACCAAGCTGCAAAAAGGATTGGATTATCTTTTATAGTCCAGATGTGCTCTGATCTTTAACTCTGTGTTTTCAAGTGATTGTGAAGGTGTGCATAGACATTAGCACATACACCTCTGCTGTGCAGTGCCTCTGACTCTGACAGCCACCAGTCAAACACTTGCACACAGCGAGTCTGTGCATATGAGGGATGGACGTACACAAAGGACGTCAAGCTCCTGAGATGCTTCTCACCCTATTATTAACAACATGTGTAACATACATTTTTTGTTGTTGTCATTTATTTGGGGAAGGGAGGCACCAGCAATGCTTCTCGCCTGGGGTGCAATCTGGTCTAAGACCGGCCCTGCATAGCACCACTTCCCAATAAGATTGTGAACAAGTTTAGGCAAGGCAGTACTTTAGCATGTATAATGCTTAGGTGAAAACTGAGCAAAATGGCACTTCACAAGTTTTATAAGTGGGAAGGAAAAGGTGGTTATAAGAGTTAGGGGCACCAACACATTTCTAGGTGAGAAGCAATCTAGAGAAGGCAGTTGTAACAGATTTAGCCAGAGTCAATAGGCCTGTGCCAGAGTCAGTGGTACAGGGCAAAGTGCCCAGGAGCAAAATGTTCTTGTAGCTGCAGTCAAGTCTTTGTTAAACGATTCTAAAAGGTGGTTGCAGAAGGTGAAAACAATGTTAGACGATAGGGGCGGCCAGCCCAACAGGTAGGTAAAGGATTTAAAACACCATTAGCGCTACCACACGAAAAGGGAGGCCTGGCGGAACAAAGTACCTTAACATGTAGAAGAGAGTCCTGCGGTGGCGGTTGTTCCTGGCAGTTCCTGCAGTTCGGGAGATCCAGCAGAGGAAGTGAGGCTCTCGTCGTGGAGGAATGTTCGAGTTACTGCACTGCCCAGGGATGAAACCAGCCGCTGTGCTCCCAAACGAAATAAAAGGTACGCTCCTTTAAATCGCCTTCCGGGTGGACGGGGGCCTGGCTATCTGGTCTCCGAGTGCAGGGCGCTGGCATTTTGTCCAAGGCAGGTCCTGGAAGGCGATTGGCAAACTGGTTGGCCCCACCAACTCAAGGGAAGAAGGCTCTTGCGGATGAAGATCTTCTGTCATCGTGTGGAGAAAAGTGGTGAGACGCTGCAGCAGGGCTTCACCAGTGGTTCAGTTAATGCAGGTGTCATTGGCTTCTCTCCTCTTCGGCTTCTTGGCGACTTCTTGCTCTTCCAGTCCTCAGGGGCCTGCTTTTATGCAAAAAGATCCCCATTCATACAGGTCACTCTCATAGTGGAGTGGTCATCCTGGCGGGAGACCCTCCAGCCTATCAGGGCAGATTGCGACATGGGTTGCTGAGGCAACCCTGTCCCGGGGTCCTACTCCCCCTCCCACACAATGGGTCCACCCCAGACTCAGTGGCGCCGAAAGGAGGGCTTCTTGGCAGAAGCCCGCCAAAAGGACAAACAAAGGATCCCCGACCTGGGTTGGGATCTTAGAGAAAGACACGAGAAAGAATTTATATAAAAGTTCTGGCAAATAAAACCTACCAGAGTAAAGTTAATATAAAAATAAACCGGCGGTATGTTAGAGGCTGTCAGTAAATATGGTAGCCTCGACCAATGGGAAAATCCCATAGAGAAATATTCACGGTGGAATATTTTTGGTAGTAACCACTGCCACCAGCCAGAAACTTTTGAGAGAGGGACTGTACGGTACCCTCTTGAAAATGAACATTAGGGAAAAACTATTAACCCTTTCCAGTACCTCCGTAGTAAGATGGGTTGTACTGGTTTTGTTCATAAACAGTGACTAGTAAAGTCAATGGGGACTTTACATGCCCTGGGAGGCAGTAGTCAGTCCAAGGATATGGAGTCTATGTTTGGGGGTCGCTACGACACCCATGTGTCACTGCACGGAGGGTGCTGTGTAACGCATGTGGATAAAGATGGTTCCTATGAGGGTGAGATAAACCCCATAGACATTAAACACAAAAAATAGCCTAGAACACGCATAGCAAATATGCCTAAGAGTGGGAAAAAGAGTCTCACTCTTAGCAGGAGAAAAAAACAAACCCTTCAAATCCAGCAAAGCTCCTGGGGGACTCTATAGGTATGGGAAATTAGCCATAGAATGAGAATTCTCCCTAACACCGGGAATTCAGGCGCCGGTAAAATATTGTTCCCCATTCCCATGAAGTTCCATAGGACTCTATGGGAGTGGGGACAACAGAATGGTACCGGTGCTTCCGTGAAACTCTGCGAGCGGGTGCCATTCCGCCCGGCAAGTCAGACCTGCCGGACGGGAGGGCTCCCGCCTGGCACACTTGTACTTTGCTGGTCAGGAAACAACAGTGCCGGTAAGCTTACAGCACCGTTGTTTCCGGACCAGCAAGGTTGTAATAAGGCCCAATGTATTTAAAAGCCATCGAGAAGTCTTAGTCCTGTGCAGCAGCTCAGAAGTTACCCCTACAGAGCAAGAAACATGGCATGTTCTTGCACGAGCTCACACGTCTTCCTCCAAATGGTATCTGATTTATTAGCATGTCACTACACAAGCACACGTGTCATAAAGAATGTTGCCTATGTTACGGCATGTCGCAGCAGCACCTTTTACACACCGTCTGCTGTTCGCTGTCTATGCTCTGCTTGCTGCAATCTAAGCACCTGTCTCTCTGCTCGGTTTACGCTGCAGTCACTGCTTTCTCGGGGCTGGTCTGTCATTAGCATTTCTGTTAAAACGTACCCCTTGTGCGAATTGCACTTTCTGGCATTTGCCCTGCAACGGGCGCATATTGGCTTTACAGAATGGGGCTGCACACGTTATCTCGATGGTGTACTTTCTGATTTACAAGGGGGTTGCTCCATGCAAATGAGGGAATCCTGCTGCCCATGCACATACTTTGTAGTAACAAAGCCTGTGCATGAGAAATCAATCCCAGTGCGTGGGCACCATCTGGGAGGCAGCGCACATTTATTGGGCGGCTCAATAGTGCACACTTCAAGGGCTAAAGTAGTCTGCCTGGAACTACTGGTGGTTTTTCCATAATGGGTGACAAGGTGTGACCTGCTACACATTATAGAGGAGCCAAGCCAGACAAGTAAACCCTATAGACTCATTCTGCAGGGCACACTCTCGATGTTCTGATCTCCTCAGACCTTCCCCTCTCTGTCCCTCTCTCCATTCCTCTCTCCTGGAGTGATCACTTTCTCCTATCCTCCCACCTCACCCTCCCTACCCCGCAGGCCAAGCCACCTCCATCACTGCCACCCACCTTCTCGGTCACCCGACCCATGAAGCGTGTGTCAGCTGGGGCTTTCGCCGCCACCTTCTCACCCCCTCCTCCCCCCTTGGCTGACTCTCACCTCGACAGCCCTCTCCATGCTCCACTCTTTTATATTCGACCAAATGGTGTCGACCAAATTGCAGTCGACCCGTTTGCTGTCGACCAATTGACTGGACACCTCTCGATATCCTTGCCCCTGTCATGAGAATCCACCTGAAGCCCAAAGCCAAGTGTAACTCCTGGTATGACTCTGACCTCGCCACCCTAAAACGCAAGTGTAGGGTTGCCAAGAGGAAATGGCGTGCTTCAAGTTCATCCTCTGAAAAACTGGCCTGCCGCCTGCTGCAAAGACAATCCCGGCTCTCCGTTCTCACCAAGAAGAGAGCTCATATCCAAGCCTGCATCTCTGCAGCATCTAACAACTCGTCTGAATTCTTTAAAATCTGCAAGGAACTGGCCAATCCTGCCGCAGTCTCTACCTCTCCTGTCCCTGTCTGCACGGCACTGGCTTCTCACTTCATTTCAAAAACTCAGGACATCCTGTCCTCACTCTCCTTCCCTCCCCCCTCCGTCTATTCCCTGCTCTTCCTCTGGCCCTTCTGCAGCCACCCCTCCTCCCTCCTTCTCGGCCTTTCCCCTTTTCTCTCCAGACAAGGTTTCTAGACAAGTCCGATCTATGAAAGTCTCGTCGAAACAGGTTAACCCCTGTTCCTCCAAAACTATCAAGGATCACATCGACTCCCTGGCTCCTGCCCTGGCAGATTTTTACAATCACTCCTTCACCACTGGAGTCTTCCCTTCCGCCTTGAAGCACTCCCTTGTGCACCCTCTTCTTAAGAAACCCTCCGCTGATCCCTCCTGCCCAGCTATCTATCGCCCAATTTCCATCACTCCCTTCCTGGGAAAGCTTGTGGAGAAACTGGCCCTCTCCCAGCTCAATCTCCACACTGAATCTGTTGGTTGTCTTCATGACCATCAGTCTGGCTTCAGAGCTGCCAGAACAACGGAAACTGCTCTCCTAAACATCCGTGAAGACCTTCTCACAAACCTCGACTCTAACACCCCTTGCGTTCTTATCTTGCTTGATCTCTCTTCTGCCTTTGACACTGTCAACCATGCCATCCTGCTCAACCGTCTCTGTGATAACCTGGGTATCAATGGCCAGGCTCTGGCGTGGCTGACTTCTTTCCTCTCTGACCGACCCTCCCAGGTCCAACTAGGGTCCTTCCTCTCCGACACGTTTCCTCTACCTGTGGTGTCCCCCAGGGGTCTAACCTCTCTCCCTGGCTGTTCCGCCAATTCCTGGCACTCCTTGCCCACCACATCGCCGCTCTCTGTCCCAACTCTCAGTGCTATGCGGATGATACCCAGCTCATTTTCAGGCTACCCTCGGCCTCCTCCTCTCCTTCCCTCATCTCTGACTGTCTGTCTGCCATTCAGGAATGGTGTGCCGCCAACGATCTCTGCCTTAATGCCAGTAAGACTGAGATTCCATTCATCAGCACACCCACTCCCTCCTTCCTTGCAGCTCTCTGGCCGGCCACTCTCCCACTCCCACCTGCAAGGCTAAAAACCTCAGGGTCATCTTCGACTCTGCACTCTCCTTCTCCCCTCACATCTCTGACGTCTCTAAGAAGTCACACTACCAGCTGCACCTCCTTAGAGGTATTCTTCCTTTCCTCTCCTTCCCCCAGAAGCTCACCGTCTCCAGAGCCCTGGTCCTCTCCAGGCTGGACTACTGTAACAGCCTCTATCTAAATCTGCCTGCCTCCACTCTCTGCCCTCTGCAACTTATCCAGAACAGGACTGAGAGACTTGTCCTTGGCCTCAAGCCCAGGGATCGTATCTCTCCAGAACTGAAACCTCTGCACTGGCTGCGAGGATTAAGTTCAAAACCCTCTGCATTGTACACAAGGCCTTCCGGGGTCTGGGGCCGCACTACCTTCAACTCTCTCTTCCTAAATATCTTCACTCTCGAGCTCTTCGCTCATCTGCCTCCAACTCCCTTAGGGTCAGTCGCTTCTCCAAGCAACGAGTTGGTGGCAGATCACTCTCTTCGGCAGGGGCCTCTCTCTGGAACAGCCTTCCTGCCTCCCTGAAACTTGAGGAGAACCATCTCCGGTTCCGGAAACACCTCAAAACCTTCCTCTTTGCTTCTGCTTTCTCTCCTCCCCTCCGTTGCTGAATTCCTGACTGAAATGGCACTGGTTACCTGGCCACCCTTCTGATCTCTGGCCCAGGCCCTGTCAATTACCCACCTACACTGCCTCCCTGGCAACCCCTGCACTTGGGGACTGTTTTTCTGTATCCCTTCAGCCCCCCTACCAGCACTTACGTCTGCACTTCCTTGCACTGGCCACTAGCTGGCTGTTTTATGTGTCTTATTATTCCACCTCCCATGTACTGCACTTTCCCTTCCTCCCTTCCCCTGCGCACTTTTCCTTTCCCCCCTTCCCATGCACTTTTCCTTTCTCCCCCTTCCCATGCACTTGCGTGATCTGAATGACACCTGGCCTAGTAGGATCGTTGTCTGTCCTCCCTTTGTTCCCCCCCTTGCCTCGTCGCGCCTTGAAACACTTGTGTATAGGTGCGTTATAAATGCCATATCATATCATATCATATCATATATAGCACGCAGCTGAGCATGTGCTCCAGGGCTTTCTTTGTTAGGAAAATATGGGTTTCCTTGACTTAGAGTCCCACGCCAGTGCTGGCTCAATGGCCCTTCAAGACCACAAGTGTTCTGCTTCCCCAGCCTTGCATGGCCCATTGGGCATGCAGGTTGGGGCACTGCAGACCCAAACGTTTGTACTGGGCACTCCTGAACATCCATACATGTCGGGAAGGACTGGGACGGTGAGCTAGTGGTGCAGGTGTGATAATCGCATATATGTCGAACCAGAAAGAAGGAGGTGTTTTAGTCACACCTCCCCATGATTCCTGTCTCCCTCCTGCAAGGCGCATGGAAGCTGGAGGGCTGTCTGAAACCGCGCGTGTGGCGGAAGCGGGACCCCCACTCTATTGAAGAACTTAAGCATTGTGCAGGTAAGAAAAAGCAAACTTTCTGTATCTACGTGTATACTTGTGTGTGTCTTTGTGTGTCACGTGAATGTGTATTAATGGGTGTGTGGGCCAGTGGAGGGGGAGAGCTGCTTAGTGCAGGGGGCTCCGGGAGGGGGCGTTCACTAAGCTCAGTTGCCACAACTAAAACCTGAATATCTTGACTGGAGCTATGGGCTCCAGCAGTGTATTAGATTTACTATAAAATGGAAGAAAATGCGAGGCCCAGGTAGGTTCCAATATAAGGCAATTGAACACTCACTCTAACATAAAATGAGCCTCTTGCCATCAACAACATTTCTCAAAATTGCATGCATCATATCTTTCTTTCCAGTTTTTATAAAGTCTATTTATGCTTTTATGCTGAATATAATATGTGTGCCCTTCTCAGTTCATTCATTTTTATATCCCTCATGCAGTATTGAGATTTGCAAACAATGTCAATGGCTTTTGCCAAAATATTCTGTACCACTTCCTGATCAGGCCAGCAATTCCTAATCTGGCTCTGCTGAGCGGATAAATTAATTTGTTTGAAGAAACTAGTCAACATTTCCTGAATTTCACTTGTTGGACATAGTAGCAATACAATGAATAAAGAAAAAAATAAATGTGACTCATAGGTAAAATAATCCATACTGAATTGAAATACAGGCCATCCCGTAGCTGCATCACGGTAGCAGAACCTTAGTAATGTTTCCTTTTCAGCTGACTCTAGGACATAGATGCATTGAATCAAAGGTTTGGCTTTGCACCATTTATTTTCACCGAAGCTTAGAGCATGCGCAATGATGGGTCTAGAAAAGTGCTATTCAGAAGGAATTCAAGGCAAGGTCGTTTAGCACACGTGGTGTTTCAGGGGTATCAGGTGATAAAATCGCGGCAAAAATATCGCGGTAAAAATGCCGTGGTTTGACCCGATAAAGGTATGCCCCATTATACCATATAAGGGGAGCGGGGGCTGCGGGGGTGTCCCCCGCTCCTCTTAAAAGGTATAATGGGTCTGGGGGTTGCGGGGGTGTCCCCCGCATCCTTTACATGGATTGTGGTGCAAAAACCACTGCATTTTTGCCACGATATTTTGTAATCACAGCAATTTTTGCTGCGATTTTATCACACGGAACCGTTTCAGGCTGGTAAAGGCTGGTAAGAAGAATGGACTGCACGTAAAAATGCGAAGTCGTCGTGGCGAGAGGGGTGCCTACACCCCCTGGTGGAAATCGCAGGACAAGAAGTCCAGTGACTAGTGAAGTGTAAAGGTGAGAGGTCTGGAGGGTGGGTGTTGGGTTAGAGCCCTCAGTTTCAGAGGGATGTCTGATGCTGTTTCCTTGGCTTGCAAGCAACGTATAAAGGTGTGTCATCATCCGAAACTGATGCGTGAGCTGGGTTTCTCAGACACGCTAGACAACGTAAAATCATCCAATAATATATGTATTATCTTCTGCAACCGTGACATAAATACAACGTTTTTAAAGCTGCGGTTTTATTTCTAAGTTTTCCGGGCTCCTACAGCCCGGAAAACTTAGAAAAAAACCCACAGTTAGTGGTTATTAAAAAAAATAAAAAATAGCACTTACTGAGATGCAGCTGCAGCTTTTCTGCCTGTAGTCTCCGGTCCGTGTCCTCCGAGTCCCGGCACCAATGAAGGAAAAGCCACCCAGTGGTAGCTTTTGTTTACTACAGCTGGCTGGCTTTTCCTTCATTAGTTTCACAAAATGGATGCGCCCATGTGCTTGCTTTTTCAAATTTTGAGCTTGAATTGCTCAAAATTTTACATAGGGACTTCGAAAAGAAAAAAAACGCCAATCGTTTTTTTTTATGTTGCCTATCTATTTTTGGGCGAACCATTCCTTTAAGTCTCTCCTTCTTCTCTCCACTGGACTCTTACCTGCCCTCTTCAAATCTGCCTAGAAACACTTGTGCACAGGCGTGTTATAAATGACCTATCATATCATATCATCTCATATAAGAAATTACCTCTTTGACTTGTTTTTGTGGGGATTGAATGTCAGTCGCTTCGTTCACAGTTCAACAATAAACAAGTATAAGAAATATAATGTTATTATATTCATACAAATCTATTATATGTTCAAGCAATAAAATGTTCAACATCATCAGGCTAATGATGCATCAGGGCACTGACTATGCTTTTGGCATGGATGTTGGGAATGGGAGGTCTGATTAGCAGATTTCCCTTCCTGAGATGGAATTATTTGTAACATTTTATCAGTTTAATATTTCTTTTTTGAAAGATGGCAATCCCTCACAATGTGTTAATATTTAGGTTTTCTTAAGGTCTTATAAAACCCAATCCTATTTTCTTCCTGGGGGCATTCAAGGCTTCTATGATGTGAAACTGCTCTCCTAAACATCCGTGAAGACCTTCTCACAAACCTCGACTCTAACACCCCTTGCGTTCTTATCTTGCTTGATCTCTCTTCTGCCTTTGACACTGTCAACCATGCCATCCTGCTCAACCGTCTCTGTGATAACCTGGGTATCACTGGCCAGGCTCTGGCGTGGCTGACTTCTTTCCTCTCTGACCGACCCTCCCAGGTCCAACTAGGGTCCTTCCTCTCCGACACGTTTCCTCTACCTGTGGTGTCCCCCAGGGGTCTAACCTCTCTCCCTGGCTGTTCCGCCAATTCCTGGCACTCCTTGCCCACCACATCGCCGCTCTCTGTCCCAACTCTCAGTGCTATGCGGATGATACCCAGCTCATTTTCAGGCTACCCTCGGCCTCCTCCTCTCCTTCCCTCATCTCTGACTGTCTGTCTGCCATTCAGGAATGGTGTGCCGCCAACGATCTCTGCCTTAATGCCAGTAAGACTGAGATTCCATTCATCAGCACACCCACTCCCTCCTTCCTTGCAGCTCTCTGGCCGGCCACTCTCCCACTCCCACCTGCAAGGCTAAAAACCTCAGGGTCATCTTCGACTCTGCACTCTCCTTCTCCCCTCACATCTCTGACGTCTCTAAGAAGTCACACTACCAGCTGCACCTCCTTAGAGGTATTCTTCCTTTCCTCTCCTTCCCCCAGAAGCTCACCGTCTCCAGAGCCCTGGTCCTCTCCAGGCTGGACTACTGTAACAGCCTCTATCTAAATCTGCCTGCCTCCACTCTCTGCCCTCTGCAACTTATCCAGAACAGGACTGAGAGACTGGTCCTTGGCCTCAAGGCCAGGGATCGTATCTCTCCAGAACTGAAACCTCTGCACTGGCTGCGAGGATTAAGTTCAAAACCCTCTGCATTGTACACAAGGCCTTCCGGGGTCTGGGGCCGCACTACCTTCAACTCTCTCTTCCTAAATATCTTCACTCTCGAGCTCTTCGCTCATCTGCCTCCAACTCCCTTAGGGTCAGTCGCTTCTCCAAGCAACGAGTTGGTGGCAGATCACTCTCTTCGGCAGGGGCCTCTCTCTGGAACAGCCTTCCTGCCTCCCTGAAACTTGAGGAGAACCATCTCCGGTTCCGGAAACACCTCAAAACCTTCCTCTTTGCTTCTGCTTTCTCTCCTCCCCTCCGTTGCTGAATTCCTGACTGAAATGGCACTGGTTACCTGGCCACCCTTCTGATCTCTGGCCCAGGCCCTGTCAATTACCCACCTACACTGCCTCCCTGGCAACCCCTGCACTTGGGGACTGTTTTTCTGTATCCCTTCAGCCCCCCTACCAGCACTTACGTCTGCACTTCCTTGCACTGGCCACTAGCTGGCTGTTTTATGTGTCTTATTATTCCACCTCCCATGTACTGCACTTTCCCTTCCTCCCTTCCCCTGCGCACTTTTCCTTTCCCCCCTTCCCATGCACTTTTCCTTTCTCCCCCTTCCCATGCACTTGCGTGATCTGAATGACACCTGGCCTAGTAGGATCGTTGTCTGTCCTCCCTTTGTTCCCCCCCTTGCCTCGTCGCGCCTTGAAACACTTGTGTATAGGTGCGTTATAAATGCCATATCATATCATATCATATCATATATAGCACGCAGCTGAGCATGTGCTCCAGGGCTTTCTTTGTTAGGAAAATATGGGTTTCCTTGACTTAGAGTCCCACGCCAGTGCTGGCTCAATGGCCCTTCAAGACCACAAGTGTTCTGCTTCCCCAGCCTTGCATGGCCCATTGGGCATGCAGGTTGGGGCACTGCAGACCCAAACGTTTGTACTGGGCACTCCTGAACATCCATACATGTCGGGAAGGACTGGGACGGTGAGCTAGTGGTGCAGGTGTGATAATCGCATATATGTCGAACCAGAAAGAAGGAGGTGTTTTAGTCACACCTCCCCATGATTCCTGTCTCCCTCCTGCAAGGCGCATGGAAGCTGGAGGGCTGTCTGAAACCGCGCGTGTGGCGGAAGCGGGACCCCCACTCTATTGAAGAACTTAAGCATTGTGCAGGTAAGAAAAAGCAAACTTTCTGTATCTACGTGTATACTTGTGTGTGTCTTTGTGTGTCACGTGAATGTGTATTAATGGGTGTGTGGGCCAGTGGAGGGGGAGAGCTGCTTAGTGCAGGGGGCTCCGGGAGGGGGCGTTCACTAAGCTCAGTTGCCACAACTAAAACCTGAATATCTTGACTGGAGCTATGGGCTCCAGCAGTGTATTAGATTTACTATAAAATGGAAGAAAATGCGAGGCCCAGGTAGGTTCCAATATAAGGCAATTGAACACTCACTCTAACATAAAATGAGCCTCTTGCCATCAACAACATTTCTCAAAATTGCATGCATCATATCTTTCTTTCCAGTTTTTATAAAGTCTATTTATGCTTTTATGCTGAATATAATATGTGTGCCCTTCTCAGTTCATTCATTTTTATATCCCTCATGCAGTATTGAGATTTGCAAACAATGTCAATGGCTTTTGCCAAAATATTCTGTACCACTTCCTGATCAGGCCAGCAATTCCTAATCTGGCTCTGCTGAGCGGATAAATTAATTTGTTTGAAGAAACTAGTCAACATTTCCTGAATTTCACTTGTTGGACATAGTAGCAATACAATGAATAAAGAAAAAAATAAATGTGACTCATAGGTAAAATAATCCATACTGAATTGAAATACAGGCCATCCCGTAGCTGCATCACGGTAGCAGAACCTTAGTAATGTTTCCTTTTCAGCTGACTCTAGGACATAGATGCATTGAATCAAAGGTTTGGCTTTGCACCATTTATTTTCACCGAAGCTTAGAGCATGCGCAATGATGGGTCTAGAAAAGTGCTATTCAGAAGGAATTCAAGGCAAGGTCGTTTAGCACACGTGGTGTTTCAGGGGTATCAGGTGATAAAATCGCGGCAAAAATATCGCGGTAAAAATGCCGTGGTTTGACCCGATAAAGGTATGCCCCATTATACCATATAAGGGGAGCGGGGGCTGCGGGGGTGTCCCCCGCTCCTCTTAAAAGGTATAATGGGTCTGGGGGTTGCGGGGGTGTCCCCCGCATCCTTTACATGGATTGTGGTGCAAAAACCACTGCATTTTTGCCACGATATTTTGTAATCACAGCAATTTTTGCTGCGATTTTATCACACGGAACCGTTTCAGGCTGGTAAAGGCTGGTAAGAAGAATGGACTGCACGTAAAAATGCGAAGTCGTCGTGGCGAGAGGGGTGCCTACACCCCCTGGTGGAAATCGCAGGACAAGAAGTCCAGTGACTAGTGAAGTGTAAAGGTGAGAGGTCTGGAGGGTGGGTGTTGGGTTAGAGCCCTCAGTTTCAGAGGGATGTCTGATGCTGTTTCCTTGGCTTGCAAGCAACGTATAAAGGTGTGTCATCATCCGAAACTGATGCGTGAGCTGGGTTTCTCAGACACGCTAGACAACGTAAAATCATCCAATAATATATGTATTATCTTCTGCAACCGTGACATAAATACAACGTTTTTAAAGCTGCGGTTTTATTTCTAAGTTTTCCGGGCTCCTACAGCCCGGAAAACTTAGAAAAAAACCCACAGTTAGTGGTTATTAAAAAAAATAAAAAATAGCACTTACTGAGATGCAGCTGCAGCTTTTCTGCCTGTAGTCTCCGGTCCGTGTCCTCCGAGTCCCGGCACCAATGAAGGAAAAGCCACCCAGTGGTAGCTTTTGTTTACTACAGCTGGCTGGCTTTTCCTTCATTAGTTTCACAAAATGGATGCGCCCATGTGCTTGCTTTTTCAAATTTTGAGCTTGAATTGCTCAAAATTTTACATAGGGACTTCGAAAAGAAAAAAAACGCCAATCGTTTTTTTTTATGTTGCCTATCTATTTTTGGGCGAACCATTCCTTTAAGTCTCTCCTTCTTCTCTCCACTGGACTCTTACCTGCCCTCTTCAAATCTGCCTAGAAACACTTGTGCACAGGCGTGTTATAAATGACCTATCATATCATATCATCTCATATAAGAAATTACCTCTTTGACTTGTTTTTGTGGGGATTGAATGTCAGTCGCTTCGTTCACAGTTCAACAATAAACAAGTATAAGAAATATAATGTTATTATATTCATACAAATCTATTATATGTTCAAGCAATAAAATGTTCAACATCATCAGGCTAATGATGCATCAGGGCACTGACTATGCTTTTGGCATGGATGTTGGGAATGGGAGGTCTGATTAGCAGATTTCCCTTCCTGAGATGGAATTATTTGTAACATTTTATCAGTTTAATATTTCTTTTTTGAAAGATGGCAATCCCTCACAATGTGTTAATATTTAGGTTTTCTTAAGGTCTTATAAAACCCAATCCTATTTTCTTCCTGGGGGCATTCAAGGCTTCTATGATGTGGAAGCCTCTTGTCAGACTCTACACACACACTGCATTGGCTTTGGACTTCCATTTGGGGCCTGCAGTAATAAGGGTGACCTTAGCCTGGCTTCCGTAGACCTATCCAAGGTCTCTTACCCAGATAAGCTACAATACTCCTGTGTTTCTGGGATGTTGAAATTGAACAAAACTGTAGTGTATATATGGGATGCCAACATGTTTCAAGATATATGCCATGTTTTGTGTATCCTCCTCTGCACTTACTAAATGTTGCATTGCTGTGCACTAATTGACTGTTGTACATGAAGTAATGTTTCACCTGTACAATTCTTTGAAATAACTTTATTTATAAAAAGCAACCGCAATATAAAAAGCTGTATCATACTACTAATATTGAGTGTTTGTTTGTTTGTACACTGTAAGCTATATCATGTTATGACACAAAGCAGTGTTCTAACATGCATGATTTCTCGACACAGCTGAATTAATTTGCATTTGACTAATTGCAAATGCTAACTACTACAGGCAGGACTACCCCCCCCCCCCCCCCCTAGAGTGAATCCTTTTACAGGCCAGAGTCCTGTTCCTGTATTGGGCCTTCCCTCCAGTCACCTCTGGTACGTTGGTAATACTTGCGCTGATGTCTCTGAATTAGGTTTCCTGATTGGTCGACCTATATGAGTAGTTGCTGCATGGATTTGCTGAGTTTAGAAAAGGAAGGGATAAACTTGCCATTATGTTCTGCGAGCCCCAGGAATGATCCTAATTCATCTTTATCTCAGGTGCTTGGTTGATGCCTCTAGAAGGTTCTATTTTTGTTTTCATTCCTTTGCTGTTACTGATGTAGCCCAGGTACCATACTGTTTCTGACCAAAATACAATGTTTTGCTTTTTTGAGCCTTATGCCTGCTTCTTGTAATTTGAGAGCATCTTCTTCAAGGCTACGTCATGATCGGATTCCTTCTTTCCATAGACTAGTTCAGCATTCTGGACACAAAGCACGCTGTCAGATCCTCTCAGTGTTTGATCCATTAGTCTCTGAAACATGGAAGCATCAGACAGTAGCTGGATGGAATAGGTGCGTATTGAGGCGTGTCATCTGGAGTTATAGATGCTGTGAGGTGTCTTGGTGACTTGATAAATCTAGGCAGCGTGTCTTGCCTTTTACTTACAAAACCAAATCTTTGACTGCTTAACTAACCTGGGCCTGTTTTAGGGAGGTCCTAGTGGAAGTAACCAACGCAGCAAGCACTCTCAGTCAGCATTTTTTTAATAAGAAATGCCAAGGTGTTGAATATAGCGCACTGGTGGTCTTCAGACGAAACCCTAGCTTCCTTACTCTCTAATATAAAAAGAGCACTTGCTGGGCTACTCATGTCTGGACCTATCAACACAACTGGAGCAGTTTCTAGCCAACTTGGTGCCGAGGACAAAACACCAGAATAACCCCGCCCCCGAAGCCCCCCACCCACCCAGACTGCCACACGTTACTCCGAAACTACACTTCTGTGTCGTGCGACAAAATCCCTCCACAGTATGAATAAATAATTGCTATATAAATGAAGCTGGTTTCATAACATTATAATGCAAGTACTTTACAGAATAATTATAATGTGTAACACAGCTGTTGTTGCCGAAGTAAATGTGTTTTCTGTCACCTGCACTTAGGGAAGGCCTTGCCTGAAAGCGGTTTCAATTTGTCTGTACTTGCACACTGTGTTGGGACCAGCCTACCAGGGTCTGAGGGCCCACTGAGCACTGGCCCTGTGTTCCAGGTGTTCTGTTCGTACCACCTCAATTGTATTTTACAAGGGGCAATAATAAACTAACCATATGAATTATTTTCTGATGCAAGGTTATCATTCCAAGATGGACAGACTGGTACCCTCCTGTTGTACTCTTTCAAAATACCTCTATGAAAGTAGTAAAGGGGACAAATAGCACTAGTGAGGGTACCTGTATGCTTGGTATTAAATCACAGAGCATTTCAGGACTATGACAGTGATCAGAGATCTATACATGTAGACCACCACACCTTGCTGCCCGTCTCGCCCAGGTCGGAATCGCTGGCCAAGTATTGGCCTGGTTCACTTCTTTTTTGGCAGACAGATCCCAAAGGCTCTCACTTCGTCCCTTTTTTTCATGTCTTTGTTCCCTTGGTTGTGGGTTTACCGAAGGCTCTGCCTTGTCTCCTATTCTTTTTAACATCTATATTTGGCCATTGGTGTGTCTCATCCGCTCCTTCAGTATCAGGTGCTACTCATATGCCGATGACACTCAGATCCTGATCCGGTTAGATCTTGATCAGGCTGAGATGCCATTGTGCCTGCATCAGTGCCTGTCTGCGTGGGAGATTGGATGAATCACAATTGGCTGAAGTTAAATGGAGACAAGACAGAGGTGTTGGTGGTGGGTTCTCCCCCTGATCCTGCACTCTGGATGTCCTCGTTCTGGCTGTCTTCTCTGGGCCCCGCTTCCTGTTACAGTTGCTACGGTTAAGAATTTGGGAGTAGTCATTTCTTCCACCCTTGTGATGGATGCACAGGTGTCTGCGGTTTGTACAGTCGATCACTATCATCTTAAAATACTACAAAAGGTACTCCCTTTTCTACCCATGAAGCTTAGGACCCCGGTGGTAGCAGCTCTGGTTGTGAGCCGGCTTGGCTACTGCAATTCATTATACTTGTCCAATGGCTCCAGCGCCTTCAAAATCTGGCTGCACGAGTGGCGACTGGATCCCCCTATGGGGCACATATCTACCCTGTTCTGTGTTCTCTATGTTGGTTAACTGTGGCACAACGCATTAAATTCAAGGCACTCTGCTTTGTTCATCATGCCTTTGTAGAGGAGGAGCTAAGTACCCCTACGTCAACTGCCCGCCCCTTTTACCTGTATGTTGGAAACCAGATTATGTGACATATACAGAACAATTTAATCAACAAAGGGTAGAGTATGGACTTTGTGCGGTACCAGTGAATATACTGACAGCAAATAGACACCTGGAGGCAAGGTTCCCATTGAGAAAACCATACCTGCATACACAAAAATATGATGGTCATTTCAATAAAATACCAGAAGAAGCAGAGCCAATAAACGGCAACGGCGAATGGCAACGTTACTAACCATTGCCAGATAAGTCACGCAGAGCTAAGATGACGTATTCAGAAGAGATGCAGAGACCAGAGAATGCAGATATTCTATAAGGCATCAAGAAAATATCAAGGATAAGTGACATCCTGGGATCCTGCGATCAAGGTGAAGAAGCTATGCCACAGAAACAGAAGAAGACATTGAGTCATTTTATATGTGTACAGATGCAAAAGAAACGCAAGCAGACAAAGTAATCTTAAGGCTGGCTTTATAGTGAATAGATTGCGGCAAGCGCCAATATATATTCAAACGGCAGATGTATCCTAAAAAAGTAATTGAGAGAGCCTTCCTCAAAGCCAGACTAATAGAAAGACAAACCTTATTAGCTGGCAATCGCAAGAAAGAAAAATCAGAGGGGGACAACAGCACACGGTTTATACTCACGTTTGACAGCCAAGTTAAAACAATTAAACACATCCTGCAGAAACATTGGAATATCCTGTTAGCTGACCCAGACTTGGCCAACAACCTCAAAACTCACCCGGAGGCATTTTTCGAAAAGAGTTCGGGTTCCAGATGGCCACCTGAATCTTAACAATCCACACTGTGCGGGTACATCTGTTTATGACTTACACAGTAGTGACACTCCATTATATACGGAGGCAAAGAAGTTACATCTTAAATGCATGCAATAGCAAACATTAGGATGCAAGCATGACAGAGAACCTATAATAATATATAGTAATACACAGCATGTAAACTCCGAGGCATACTAGGCCAAGATGGCCGACACATGTTTTAAATGTTGAAGCTAAAGGAAAAACTGGTCCTTTTTCCATTTCCACTTAAACTTTTCCTCCTCTCCCTCCTCCTTGCCTTTCCCTCATGTTTTAAATGGTATTACGACAATGAGGCAAATCGTTGTGAGCAAGCGGCGAGTTAGCCGTGAAACGCGTGAACGCCTGACCACCAGGAGTGCTGCACTTTGGGAGGACCTAATACTTTGGTCTTTTTTCTATTTAGGGAATGAATTTCCACATTTTTAAAATGCTACGTATTTTCCCTGAAGAATAAAGAAAGGAAGAATTTGAAGACAACCACTGGTGTGGACCCGGACTTTTCTTTTTCCACACTTGGATGGGCTGTGAATAACTGTGGAGAGTGCAGCTCGAATTTTCCACCTGAAAGGTAGAATTGCCAATATATATATACATGATCAAGCGCTCAGTTGAGCGTGAAACGCGTTGTGTGCGGGTAGTGCCCCTAGGCGTCCTGCCTCTGTTTTTGCTGATGCCTTTCCGGCCGTGTTTTTATTCTATTTTTGTATTACCCATTAAATTAAATTTATTACCATTCCTACGTTGTGAGCTGCGCTCATTTTTGTTCACTTGGGCACCTTTATTCTGTCTGCGGAGAGTGCGGTTCCCTTTTCCTCTTTGTCTTTTCGATATATATATATATATATATACACATGCATATGGACAAGTGAAGAATCGATGTTTCCACTACGCATTAGCAAGAAGGTCTAATTTTTAGTATGTTGCAGTTAAAAACCAAATTGAATTGCAAAGTGAATCTCAGCAGACGAGGCTGCATGAGCCATGAAGATGAGCCAAGAAGCCAAGGTCTTATCAAACTAGAGTGAACTGACATTGGATACAATATTGAGTGAAAGAACAAAACTCTTGTTCAGAAGGCATTGACATAACAAGGAAGACGTCAGAGGTTTATTAAAAAATAGGATTACATGCACGAAAAGGCTCGATTCCATGGTCTCCAGTCACATGGAAGCATAAAGTTGGACGAACAAAATGATCACACCTGCGCACGAGTGCAGAGCCTGCCCTCACGCCCTAATTTTCTCAGAGCTACGAACACTCCCAAGTCAAAGCTTCAAAGGCCTAATTGGCGGTAGACCACTGAGATGATGGTGGATTGATATACTAATTGGTGGGAAGCTAATGTTGAGGCGAGCTCATCAGCACATGGATGGCAAGCCTGCATGCTGCTAGACGTAGATGGAAAAGTACTGATGGAGGTTAGAGTGCCAACCAATTGTAGAGGGCCGTGTATTTAGGGGTTCTATAGTTGTGTAAACCAATGGGACGTCATGTATTTAGTGACGTTCATAGTGGTCATTGTTAGGGGAGAGCTTAGTTGCACCACCTGATGTTAGGTAACCAATCACATAGTCACACTTTTTTCGACTAGTATGGATTGTATACTTAGACATTCACTCGGAGCCAATCACCCCTACTCATAGGTTTTTGTAGTTTGCCATGTAGGATGACGTTGGTAACACATAGGTTAGACGTCATTGATGACGAGTATTGCTTATAAGATCTCATTTTTTACTAAGAATGTTTGAGTAAGGATCGAGCGATTTCGTTGATGTTCGTTATGCTCCCTGTTTTAGATACTTGATATTAAAACAGTCTTCCTTTTGCCTACTTCCTGAGTTGTCTCTATTATAGATGTATTTTACTTGGTAGCAGAGGATGGTTCAGAGACATCAATCTGAGTAAAACTTAGAGTTTCTGCAGTATCGGACGACCTGTGCCATTCGGCTGAAAGGACGTGAAGCTCCCCGTAGATAGTGGTTAGTGTAATTTGAAAAGTCTTGCAAGTTGGGTGTGACGGGTCCCCTAGTTTCCATAGAATCCCCTCCCACGTCTACAAGAAGCGGATTGATCGGAAGGTTGAAGAGGAGTTAAAAAAGGTGGATGATCCTCAGAGTCAGAAGACAAAAATGATAGCGGTCAATAAAAAACTGAGTGAGTTGGCAAAAGTACGGGTGATGAGTGAAGAAACAAAGTAAGTAATGGAGGGCGCGGGATAAAACATAATGTGAGATTAAGAGTGTAAAATATACATGGGGAATGAGATATTGATGAGTGTGGCCAAGCAATATATAATCGTGTGGAGAAAATGCCATGATAAGAGAATATGCCCTGGCCTGCATTTTTTACAAACGTAACAGAAGAAATTTGAACCCCGAGTCCCATAGTGGAACACGTAGAAAATGGATTTGATTAAAGGCGAATCTAAAGGGGTAATTTACACTTCGTATGAAGTATTTTAGAGGACAAGAAGAGTCTTAATGAGAAGATCATAGGAGATTTATGTGACCGGTCGAGTTTATTTGTTTGTTTTATGTGGTTTTGAAGAATGATGACATAAATGGAAAAAAGTATCATTTTTAAAATTGAACTTGATGGTTGTTTTTTAGCAAGATTAAGGTAAAAATTGTGTTTAGCGGGATTGGAGCTTGTGACGATTGGTGCTCGCTCATATTATATTATTTTTCTGAAACATACTTTTTAAATCTGTGATTAAAAACCAGCAAGTGTTAAACAGGTTAAGAGTAAACGAGTTGAGAATGGAGGATATTACTCCACTTATACATCTTTGCAAACAGTTGCCGAAACATGCACCTAAGCTTAGACAGTACAGTGCGGAATGGGTTAAAGGCACTGCAGATAAAATATTTATGCCGTGGACAAAAGGAGGGACACTATCGAAGTCAGTCCTGCAGCATACCAGGACATATTTGCATGCAGCATACACAGGGAAAAAGCTAGACAAGCGCCTAGTGAGCTTAGAGCTCTGGAAAATGTACCAGGAGGAGCAAGATGAACCACCTCCTGTAGATTGGATACTTAATGTATGCAAAGAGGGGGGTGAGGCGCCGTCTGCTCCCCCTGCCCTAGTTGAAATAGAAGACGAGAGCAAGAAAAACAATGAGTTATACCCATTGAGGGAGCTTAAGGCAGCAACAGGGTATAGCAACCCGGCATATGAGTCACCTACGCAAAGTAGTGATGAGGGTCCAGAGAAAAGTACGGAGAGAGATGCAATTACTAAAGACCTGAGGGACAGGGAGAGATGTGATAAAGAGAGAAGTGATTGAGCAAGCACATCTCTAGATATGCAAAGAGAAATAAAGAGGTGGAAAGGAGAAACAGATAAAGCTGATGAGATAGCGTTTTTACAGAACAAATGGATGGGTGGCAAGATTTCGCTTAAACTCAATGATAAGGGCATCGAGGATGTAAGATGAAGGGAAGATCAAGATGAGCAAGATAAAAAAGATAAAGAGAGGAATGATTGAAAGACGAAGGAGCAAAAAGGAAGGATAGGCAAAGAAGAGAGCAGTTACACCAAGAGGAGCAGTCGAGAAAGTAAGCTAGAGCAGAAGAGCAAATAAAAAGAGATAACAAACAGAGAGTGATAGATGAGCAGGAAAGACTAGAACAAAAAGAAAAGAAGAGGAACATACATTAAGGGATAAGAGAATACAGAGACGAAAAGATGAGGCGATACGCAGGGCAAACAAGAGAAGGGATATGAAGAAAAAGTAAGAAGAGTCAGAGAGGAAGCAAGGAAACAAAAAGAATTTGACGGTGATATGGAACGTAAAAGAAGGCAGAGAGCATGCTATCTCGAACGCCTGGGAAAAGAGATAAGTGATCCTGAGCCAGAAGTAGCGTGGGAGGATATAGAAGAATTCTTCCCATAATACGAGTCATTACTAGCCCCGTCGAGTAAATCTAGAAAACGAGTTTGACTCTAGGAGCATTGGGGAAGCGATCGATAAAGTATATCATGACATGAAAGCCCAAAAAGACTCAAAGGGGAAGGAAAACAATTATCGACTTGAGAGCACTCAGTTGTATGACACAGAGGGAGCCTCATGTAGTACGAGGCAAAGGGAGTTGTCTTTAGATAGACTGACTCTGAATAGAGATGATGAGGAGAGAAGCTGCACGAGTTGGGCACAAGAAATGTCAGACGAAGACAGAGATACCTTCCTTGGGGAGGAGAGAGGGAATGTATCTGGCCCTGAGGGATGTTTTTCAATGGAGTAGGAAGTCAGATGGCCAGATTTAAACCCACCTGTAACTAGGGCTTCAGAACCATTGACACAGTCAGACCGACCTACTGGGCAACTCCATGGTGAGAGGGGGGAGTCATCGCCTTATGTGAGCAGATTAAGATCGCTACCAGGAAGAAGGCGATGTGGGAATACTGTCTCTGCGTTGGATAGACAAATGATGAGAGACAAGAATGAGTATGCGGCTTCAAAGATTCCCTTGTTAGAAAAAGGAGGGGCCAGACCACTGTATATACTTTGGCCTCAGATGGAAAAGGATAATTTAAAGTGTAAACTCCTGAGTTTAACTTCTGGCCCTGGGAAATGGATACATGAGTTAGATAAAATGAAGGGAGGAAACACGTTAGCTATAGGGGACATTAAGGGTCTCCTGATCGCCATACTTGGTGAGAGAGCTGATGATGTATGGACGAGGGCAGGATATGCTGGTGTTACTACAGTTAACACTGCTCACGATGGAGCACTGTTCAATAACTGTAGAGCAGCAGTCTGGAAAGCGCTTAGAGTACTGCATCCAGACACTTCCGATATGGGAGCTATAATGACAAAAAAGATGCAGGACGGAGATGATCCGCTTGTTTACATTCAGAATTTTCAGGAGGCATGGAGCCTGGGACACGCGAGGCTTGGGGAAAATCTATACCTGTGTTCTATCATATATTGTGCAAGGGCTGCCTGATCCTATACAGAAGCAGCTCAAGAAGTTAGTAGGTATAGAAGCCGGAGATTCAGCTGACCATTGTGCATTACTGTAGACTTAGTACAGAAGAAACTGTCTAAATTTGCTATTGAAGGAGCAATGTTGACGAGTGTGGATGGATCAAATTCACAGCAGATTGCAAATATGCCACAAGTGAATAACCAAAGGCAGTTTGACCAGAGTAATTATGGGTTTATTCCGCCAGGAAGGGGAGGTTTTCGAGGAAGATGTTTTCAAAATAATCAAGGGAATTGGCAGAATAATCAGGGAAGCTTTCAGAACAATCAAGGTGGGTTTCAAAATATGCAGAATGATGGTGAAAACATGCAGGATGGGCAGATCAGGAGCCCACCTACATGTTGGACTTGTGGGATGATGTTACGCTCACCTGGTCTCTGTGGGGGCGTTGGGGCACCGTTGGAGCCCTCCCTGGACTTGGATCCCCTGGATCAGCCTTTACCCCCGGCTGCTGTAGTGTGGACTGCTCTGGTTGCTGGCAAAGCCCTTGGTAGAAGGTAAGAGGTAGTGAAAATGCTGTGGTTGAATTATGATCCCCCTCGAACCCTTCATTCCAGAGTGAAATGAGCATACATTTTCCCATATGGTCTCACCTGTTGTTTTGTAAGGATGAGCTCTCCGTCCTGCTTCTCATCAGCAGGGGCGCCGTTGAGGACCTAGTTGCTTCACTGGTCCATGTGCATGACAGCCCAGTCTGGCTGTGACCAATCCTCTTTGTAGATAAGTGTTCATAACTATGATTATTGTCTGTATCCTTTGCAATGACTTTTCCCAATGATTATTGTCCGTAACCTCTACAATGTCTTTTCTCAATGATTACTGTCCGTAACCTTTGCAATGTCTTTTCTCTTCCCCAATAGGTGTAAAGATGGCCACGCAGAGTCGCGGTGTTGGAAGCGGGTCCAACGGTGCCAAAGGGGAATTGAGCGGGCCCCACTCGAAGGTAAATAGGGTTTTATGGTTGCACGCAAGGATTATGTGTTGCGCGGCCAAGCGTAATTTATTTATACAGTGTCTAACCTGAGCGTACCTTTTCTCTTGCAGGGATGACCTGGCGGTGACTGATGGAGAGCGGCGATCTGAGGACCTGTCAGCGTGTGCCAGATGGATGGATCCGAGAGCATGCTGGAACAGGTGAGGATGCTGCCCAAATCCAATGGTTCCGAGAATCGGGTAAGAAGCTACACGCCACAGGCGATGGATTTGCAGAGTCAGGTAAGGTGCGCGCTGAAGATGCAGAGTTGGAATCAGGTAAGCTGCGATCGAGCGATAGTATGGCTGGGGTCAGGTAAGATGCGTGCTGAAGATGATGTTCCAGAACCTGATGAGGAGCATGCTGAGCTGGAAACAGGTAAGAGCTTCAGCCGGCGGTGAGCGTTACGTTGCACACAGCAGACTAACGCGAAGGGGGGCTTCAAACCCGCCTGTGTATTCACAACAGAGTGGTGATGGGATTACCCAGGATCAGTCGATGCAGCAGCAGCAAGCCCCGAAAGTCTGGTAAGGCTTACAAACGCAGCAGGTAGCAGTGGCTCCACCACAAAGGCAGTCCCAGCACTCGCCCTTGCAGATTCAGCAGAGCGCAAGTACAGGACAGTTAATGACTCCTAGAGTTGGGGGTGTCACTGTCGACGGAGGGAATCCTTTTACAGGTAATGGAATGAGGCTGTACCCACAATAGGACAGCTCACTGAGAGACTTGATGTGTTCAGTAATATCAGTGACGCTGAATCCTCACAAGGAACCGAGGGAACGTTTTCAATGTCTGGCAATGCCATGAATGCTCAAGGTTTTTCAGGAGCTACAATCAGAGTTCCTTTCACTGATGAATTACCAGTCTCCATAGGAGAATGCGACATGAAGATGCCTTTGCTCTATTCAAGGCAGACACCTGTCAATATATTGGATTGAGATTTGATGACGAAGTTGAATATGACAATTTCGTTTACTGATGAAAGCATTGTGTGTTCAACACCAGTAATGCATTATTTAAACGTGAGCGAATTCATTATGGCATTTTCAGGACAAATAGCCATGAGAGCAACGCCTTTAGAAACAGGTGTTTTTCATTATGGAGTACGCATTCTATTGACATGGCTGCCAGGCCTAGTGGACAGAATAATGAGAGTACCTGTTTTTCCCTTAAAACTGCAAGCAGCCATAGTGTGAGGTGAAATGGCTCTGCTTGATGGGAATGATGACAAGGGCAGACGATGGTGTACAGTAATTGCCATCGAGGAGGGTTACAGATTGACTGACGTCACTGATGACGATCTATTTGGAGATCATCCATCTGATGACAAAGTGATATTTGACGTGAGTATTACTTACTGGGTGAGAGCAATTAAATGAGAGATTCCTCAGAAAATTATGTTAGCACAAAACCGTCCTGAGTATTTTGATGAAGACATGGTCAATGTGCCAACCTCATTATGGACTACAGGTCCCTATGACGTAGACCTGTTGAAGGGGGTCGGAGAAGTGAAGATTAAATTAAAACCAGGAGCAATTTTACCTCAAGCATGATAGTATCCCATGTCTCGAGAGGCAGATGAAGGCATTTTTAAAACGATTTCTGCCATGATGGATCAGGGTATTTTAGTGACGTCAGAGTCACTGTGTAATACCGCAGTGTACACTATCAAAAAATCTAAGGGGGGTCTTGGAGACTAATTCAAGATTTTGCGCCCAATAAACCAGATTGTAGAGGCCGAGTTCCATCTAGTTCCTAATCCGGCTACAATCTTATGTAATATAGCTGTTGGAGCATGATATTTCACTGTGATTGATTTGAAAAATGTGTTTTTCTCAATCCTGTTGCACAAAAACTCACAGGATCTGATGGCATTAACGTTCAGACAGACTCGCATGAAAAGCACTCATTTACCCCAGGGGTACTGTGAGTCTCTATCAATTTTCAACAGAGTCCTGCAGATGGACCTGAGCAATATTGCTTTAGAGAGTGTTGTGTTGCAATATGTAGATGATAGTCTAGTATGCAGCACTTCAGAGGAAGAGAATTATGTTCAGCTGATGATTACACTTGCTGACAAAGGATATAAGGTTGACAAAGAGAAGTTACAGTATTGTCAACAAGAAGTGTTATACATAGGCCAATTGATTTCACATGAAGGAAAGAAGGTTACTTCTGAGAGAGCTGAGGCTATTTTGAAAACCACAAAGCCACACACAATAAAATACATGCAGAGATTTTTGGGATTATGCAACTATGTCAGAGCATGGGTCTTTGACTACAGCTCATATAAAAGGCCTTTATTGCAGGCTTCAAAGAAAGCACAGGTGACACAGGAAAAAATTGTGTGGACTGAGGAAATGGAAGGAGCGTTTTAATGAGTTGAAAAAAGCAACATGCACAGCTCCAGTTTTAGGGTTTCCTAATTATGTTGAGGAATTCTTTTTATTGTCACATACAGATGGCACTGTTATGACAGCAGTCCTTACACAGAGAACTACATTGGGGTACAAGCCTCTTGCACATTATAGTGGGAGTTTATACCCACTAATGAGAGGTCACTTCCCGTGCGAACAATCACTGGCAGCAACCACGTTCACTATAGAGAAAGCTGCAAGCATAGTGATGGGATGTTCTATGACGTTGTCTGTTGAGCATGCACTATTTGCCATTTTAGAGAAACCAAAAGGCACATTGGGCCTCATTACAAGTTTGCCAGTCCAGTAGAAACAGCGCTGGTAACCTACCAGCGCTGTTACTACCGGACCTGCAAACTACAAGTTCTTTTCGCAGGTGCCTTTGTACCAGCACCCACCAGCAGAATATGTTGGATGCCCCGGCTTCCCCATTCCCATTGAGTCCCATGGAAATGGGGAAGAATATTTTCTGGCCCCTGGCAATGGGGAAATACAGGGTCTACCAGGGTTGTAATGGCCCTGTATTTCCCCATTACCAGGGGACGGAATAATTCACAAGTTTTACCAGCAAGTCTACCGCCAAACTTGTAATGAGGCCCATTGACTTCTCAAAGGGCTTCTGGCTACGAGGTAGTCATATCAAATCCGGCAATCAAAATGGTTTGATGCAGAATAGTGAACCCTGCCATGTTTATAGCTGAACCACTGGCAAAGGATGAGCATGTGCATGATTGTTCGAACTATGAAGAGTTCTATGAAGAAATCCCTAAGATAAAAGAAAATGCCTTGTCAGGTGGAGAAAATGTTTTTATTGACGGTTCTTCAAGAATCGATCAAAATGATGGACAGAGGTATATGGGTGCCACTGTGGTAAAACACACAGCCAATGGGGAGTTTCAGACATTGGTAAGTGCATGACTCCCATCTAATTTTACAGCACAGGCTGCAGAGTTAGTGGCGCTAATAGTCGCGCTCAAGAATCGTGCAGACCAGGAGGTAACAGTGTACAGCGACTCCGCCTATCTGACGTCAACGGTGCACGCAGGGTTAGCACATTGGAAAAGGAGGGGCTACCTTCGACCGGACAGCACACCACCTTATTGGACAGGCTTATTAAGGCACTGCAACTCCCAGTGGCCATCGCAGTCGTTAAATGCGCAGCTCACACTAAAAGGACAGACTTTATCTCACGTGGGAACCAAGCAGCAGACAATGAAGCCAAACTTGCTGCATGTTCAGTATTAATAATGACCTTTGAAGTGCCTGATGTAAATGAGAAAATGGTTGTGATGATGACTGTGTCTGAAAATATAGTGATTTGTCTAAAACACAGCTCATGGAAATTCAAGGGGAAGCACCTCAAGATGAGAAGGATTTGTGGACGGAAAGAGGGTTTTCTTTAAACCCCTCCAAAGCATTGTGGTGACAAGACAGCACTGGTAAACCGGTGATACCTGTAGCCTTATTAAGGGTTGTGCTGGAACAGCTATATTACCCTGTGCACACAACTAGAGAGAACCTCGCTGCAACTATTGCAGAGGATTGGTTTGTACCAAATTTGTTACAGCATGTTGCGTTCTATGTAGTGAATTGCATCATGTGTCAAAAATAAATGGCTGGGCATACACTGCACACAGTTAGGGGAGTTATTCTGAGACCCACTGGCCCCTTTCAGCATTTGCATATCGACTATGTCGGCATGCTGCAAGTATGTAATGGATATAGATGCATGATTGTTGTAGTATGTCCTTTTTCAAGATGGATTGAGGCTGGACTGTGTACACATCCAGTCTCTACCAGTGCAGCAAAATTCTTAATGCGAGAAGTATTTCCTAGATGGGGAGTATGAAGTAATGAGGTCAGACAATGGCACGCATTTTGTGAATCAAACATTTGAGAAGATCAGCTGGTTGCTTGGTATAAAGCACAAGTTTTCATCGGTCTATAATCCACAAGGAATTGGGATCTGTGAACGGCTCAACTGCTTTCTTAAAGAGAAGATAGCCAAGTTGAAGCTTGCATTGAAGAAAGGGTGGTTGAATTGCCCACCACTGGCATTATATGCATTGCAGAACCAACCAGGTTCAGACCACCATCTCAACCCCATGTGATAGTGGCAGGGAGACGGATGAGGACACCCCTCACGCCTGCATCCAGAGTTAGAAGTGATGCTCAGCCTACCACAGAATTATTAGGCATCGAGCTACGTGAGTATCTTATGTCTATTACTTCAAGTATCTCTGTCATTTCAGGTCAGCTACGGGGAAAAGGGTGTGGGGCAGTACAGAACACAGGAGATGCTTCAACAAGTAGTGTTCAAAAACTTTGTGTACCCCAACTATTCCCTGGAGATGCAGTCCTAATTCGCAACCACAAAAGAAAGAAGTGGGACTGACCCCGCTTCAACGGTTTTTTCATTGCGGAAGACGTCACGCCTTTTGCAGTCAGAGTGCAAGGCAGACGTGCTTGGACTTTCTTAGGTGATGCCAGACTTTGCACTGGAGAAACCCCTCTGCCCACACCCCCAACTGAAGCAAGCATCGGGGAACAACCTCAGCAAGTGCAGACAAGGTCTATGACGAGGAAGAAGGACGCAGAGGCTGTCAAGTAAAAAAGAAAAGATTTTATTGGACTGTGGCTTGGTTCGGGACACTCTTTTAGCCATCTCTGAAAGGGTTAAGGGAAGCTGATGCGAACCCTCTGTGCTGTTATTTCAGGGTGAAAGAAAGATCATTTGTTCTTAAAGCCACAGGAGCTTGTTAGACTTTGGACTGAGGTTTGTTTAAGCCTTGATAAGAAGAGTAATATGCCAGATTATGATTGTGTTTTCCACAATTGGAAAAGATTACAGTAGGCCTCATTAAGAGTCACCCGGTCTGGAAATAATGGTGGCGGTAAACCCGCCGCCACCGTTGTTTTTGGACCGGGTGATCACGAATTCTGCAGGTGGGAGGTGTCATTCCCGCCAGGTCTGACTTATGGGACTCAATGGAAATGGGGATTTACCGAATTCCGCCTCCGGAATTCCCAGGTCACCGGGGTCGTAATGCCCCGTTAATTCCGGGAATCACGGAGGCGGAATGGTAATATGAGTCCAGCGGTAACCTGCCAGAATTTCAGGAATGGTTATCGCCGGACTCATAATGAGGCCCAGTATCCTGATTCATTTCACACTGAGTTCCTCTTTGGATTTGTCCATGATGTTATCCAATGACAATGTTTCAAGGATCATATTTGAAGTGTTTTTCTTTGTTCTGCGCTCTTATCCGGCTATCGTGGGAAGAGCTTCTAATAATCGTGCTTTTCTGCAAGATCCAAAAAATTGTCCCATTGTAAGGAGACTACTTGCAGCAATCATTAAGCAAGTTTTACACTTACCAGAGTATAGTGGGGAAAGCACAAATGCCCCTATCAACTGATGCTGCATATAGACTTGTCATTAGGGTGTTCTTTCATCTAATTGAAGAGTATCCGCATCTTGTTGGAAGACACACAGATATGTTCACCTTTCTAAGGGATCCTAGAACACTGAACATTTGAATGTAATCTTGGAAGGCATTATAATCCAAGTGAGCATGTATTCCAAGCGAACCGACAGGTCATTGTGAAACTTTCCTTCGAGGAACAGATCGAGAGAGGTTGCTGATAAAGAAAGACTTTTGTTTCATGCTGAAGAAATTTATCATGTCGTCTGGTCTGAAGCAGATTCGAGGAATTGACTGGGAGCTTGTGTGTTTCATTGAACTTGTCCAGACATACTGAGAGCTGTTTTCTTCTTGCCGGAGAGACATCTACATTTCGTCTGGTTAAAGACTGGTTCCAGGGAGACATTGAGAGTTTGTTCTTGTTATCCAGAAAGCAGACAGCAGATCGAGGACACAAATTGCTGAAGTCAAGACAGCAGCTTCCAGAAACAGTACATAATGCTGATGCATTAAAGATTACTTTTATTGTTCCTTAGGCAATAAAAATGGGTAGTATCAACAGTAATATAATAATGCCTGATGCAGAGAGACGTCCATGTTGTCCACGAAGTAGATGCTGTACAATGACATACTTTTGCGTTATTTGCGCTTGCATTTTGTTCATAATCATACTGCTTTCACTCACAGTTCGCACATCTTACTATATCGATGTACTAAGACTCCAGTGAATCTTCCTGAGCAGAAGGAGGTTTCAATTGTGGCTACTACTAAGCACCCAAGAACCTACGTAGTCATTCCAGGTCCAAAGAAAGATGATAAATTGCCTGAGTCTGAGATAAGTGTCACTAATAATCATTCACATGCAAGAAGTGTTGTAGAGATTCTGTTTGGACACAAGAAACAGACTTGGCAAGACAGGCAAGATAAGAGGTTGGTAAACGATGAACCTGTACAGGTAATGCATGCAAACACACCTGGTCCAGTGATAAATGACCCAAAGATAATCTGAGAAGACAGACACACATGGAGATTTTTCAAGATATTTTCATGCCCAAATGGTATGTTGAGAGGATAAAACTTTCGGAACTTTCTCCTACTCAGCCAACACATGTAGGTGTACCCCATCCAGTGATAGATGTGCCTATAATTTATCCAGAAAGACGTTATGCTGGTACCCTTCATGACATGATTATGGAGGGTCACAAGAGGAGAATGAGAACCACAAGTAGCACTCAAGAAGATTATTTTGAGCTAAATGATTGCCTGGACAGTACAGCTCACTTGGGAAACAACATTTGGTATCAGCATATGAAAGAAGTGGGAAGAAGACCCTTGAAGCAGGAGTGCTTCGTATGTGCACTCCTGCCATACAGTATGGGGAAGTCTAAAATCTTCATAGCAATCAAAATAGATGTCCAGACAGCTCATTGTCTTTCATACGTAGCACTTTGCAAAACCAGAGGCCAGGTCATGGGTCGAGATGCCTACCTCAAATGGGCAACAGAATGGATAGATCCAGATGAAGATGACTATATCCAAGACACAAAGACAAGAAACAGAGCCCATACTAAGAATCATATGATCAGATATGAAAAGCCTGGAGTAAAAGGAGTTGGAATCAGATGGGAAGTAAATAAAACATTGGAGGTTGCAGGAAAATCTGCAGAGGACATTTGAAGACGGAAGAACAGAGGACAAATGCAGATCTGGAGATCAGTGTTATCACCAGACAGATGGGAATATGGAGGGGTGATCTGCAGAGACTGGGTGGTCATTGGTTGTTACAAACCTGCCATTGACATAGTGCAGAATGGCTGCAAGCCATTATGGCCAAGACCTGCTAAATTACTGACTTGGGTCAAAGACCAAGGAGGGCCCTTGCACATAGTGCCATTGGAAAGTTCAAAGCTGTGCTTCAGAAATAATGGCACTAGGAAAATTGGAGAGAATCAGAATTGTGGTTGAATCTTTGATGTTGCGGGAATGGTACATGGTACAGCAGTTATCATGGATCATTATTGGGCTTGTAGATCCAGAGCACACATGAAGTTACCCACGGATTGGGGAGGACAATGCTCATTAGTGAATGTCCATGTTCCAGCGTTGGTGATTCCAAAAAGTGATCTAGATCTTGACAGTTTCCTGAAAGCAGATGCTCACCTGAGGAAGAAAAGATCTGTAGAGCTAATACAAAGTATGAAAAGGGAGAATTATTTTTCAGCTAATTCAATAGAAGCTTTTGATGCTATTCCATATGAACACAGGTTGTTCAGCCAGACCTCATCAGTGTTCACAACAATCTTCATGCCGATAATTCAGGTTGGAGCAAATACAAAATGGTTACAGATCACCAGATGGGAATTGCTACAGACAATTAACAGGACCATAAAAGGATTCAATGCTATCAGAGAAGAGATGAGAGCCATAAGACTGTTGACTCTTCAGTACAGATACATCCTGTATATGATTACAGCAATGGATGGAGGTGTTTGTGCAAAAATCAGAAAATCATGTTGCACATTTATACCTTCCCATGATGACGAGAATGGCACCTTGACAGAAGCCAGAGACATGCTGACAAAGCTCCATGGTCAGATGATAGATGAAGTAAAAGACATTGCTGATGACAGTTGGTTTGGATCACTCTTCTCTTGGGTTCCACAATGGATGGCAGACACGTTCAAGTTCCTTGGAGCCCTGATCGTGTTGGTGTTGCTTGGATTCTGCGTGATCAGGATAATGCTATCACAATGCAAGAAGACTGCAAAGAAGCCATAGTGATGAAAATCATGACCAATGTCGACCGAGGATGCAAAGCCAAAGACCTAACAGATGAAGAAATCAGAGACTTTGTGAAGGCTAGTACCATGCACCTGAGGGGACCAAGTTCCAATATCCAAAGAATCATGAGAAGTATGTGGGAAGATGGATCTATTGCAGTCCAAATGGACAATGTAGTCTCATGACATGGAACAAAGATGAGCATGTTAAATCAGCTGGATGCGCGAAGGGAGCCATAAAGATATGGGTCCACAAGAAGCTCTTTTTCAGAAGAGCATACCTGGATGGGAAGGATGATGAGAGAGTGATCGATGATTCACCCAGAGGGGGGAGTGTAGAGGAGGAGCCAAGTTCCCCTACCTCAACCATCCCGCTCCTTTTACCTGTATGCTGGAAACCAGAGCATGTGACTTATACAGAGCTGGTGAATCAACAAAGGGCAGAGTATGGACTTTGTGCGGTACCAGTCAATATACTGACATCAAAGAGACTCCTGGAGGCAAGGTTCACATTGAGAACACCATACCTGCATACACGAAAATATGATGGTCATTTGAAAACAATCCCAGAAGAAGCAGAGCCAATAAACAGCAAAGATGAATGGTAACGGTACTAACCATTGCTAGTATACGTCATGCAGAGCTGAGATGACATTCTCAGAAGAGATGCAGAGACAAGAGAATGCAGATATTCTATAAGGCATCAAGTAAACATCAAGGATAAGTGACATCTTGGAATCAAGCTGAAGAAGCTTATGCCACAGAAACAGATGAATGAAGACATTGACTCATTTTATACATGTGCAGATGCAAAAGAAACACAAGCAGACAAAGTAATCTTAAAGCTGGCTTTATAGTGAATGGATTGCAGCAAGCGCCAATTACACGGCCACAGTAGTGGCCGTGTAGTTATGGTTAAGTTGCTGTTTCCATAGGAAGAGCACTTTTTGGGCGACTTATAACTTCACTCCCCCTAGACAAATCCTCACCAAACTTTGGGAAAAAAAAGTATATGGGCAACTCTGAATTTTTTTGTAAAGTTTGGTGAGGTTTGGTACAGGGGGGGCAAAGTTATAGGGGGGATCCCATAACTTCTGTTTCTCCCATAGACTGAATGGGGGAAAACTGCGCACGGCTACAGGCCAAACCGCTGGACGGATTTCAATCAAATTTGCGGCAGTGACAGGGGCTTGGTCGCGAAAGCGTGCTTTTGTAAATTTTGTGACAATTCATCCAGTAGTTCCCTTAAAAATGATCAAAAAGTATGTCTCTACAAATTAGTGATATCTATGTCCGCTCTGCGGTCACACTTCCCTGTTCGCTCCGTGGAGAAGATTGCAATTGGCTATTCCATGGCGTGCTGGCTGCAATCATGTTGCACTTTCATCGATTGGTTGTGCCACAGCGTGAAGTGCGTCTTAATATTTCGATACATCCGCCATGTTTACTTCGTTTTCTGTTCAACCCGGACATCGCCGCTAATATACCTAAACGAAGAAGACACCAATGCACTTGTTACACTTCTGGAACACTGTTTCGAAGGGTGAGCGTTAATGAGACTTGGTAGTAGAAAGTGAAACATTGACATATTCTTGTTAGCACTGTCGTACGGTACAGTGAAACTTGCGACTCATTGTACAAAATGAACTTACTGTGTCCATTGTACAATACATAAACAACATTACTGCGGTCAGACTGGCGGGAATCTGAGGCAGCCATCTGCTCTATTTCGTACACACAGCAGTTCCGCGCGTCTACGGGAGTAGCGGTTCTCATGAAAAGCCTACTTTACTAATTGCTTAGGGTGATGATTTCACTCAGTTTATTGTGAAATAAAACTACTGTACTCATTTTTAAATGTCAGTGTTTTCTTTACAAATATACTCTCTGCTTTCACAATGTGGCATGCTACGTTGCATGTTGTAATGTGTTCTTTTGTAGTTGCTACATCAGGGCACGTACGTCAACATGGACGCATTTGTTTAAGCTACCAAGGAACGTTATGGAGAAAGATACTGCATACCCCACTTGCTTTGGCTACGGGAGGGTCATGCCCATCTCATATGCTTTAGTGCCGTCAGGCCAATTTCTGTCACGTCACACCAATTTATGTCACCCAGATGCCCTAATAACCAACGCTAGTTCAGAATAATTACTATCTTCTTAAAAGCGGGAAAATTAGGTAAGGTTCACTGAAAGTGTTTGGTGCACAGAAATATTTGTAAAATAATACATGGTTACACCCTCCCAATACACATATCTTCACACCTTTCGACCTGTGCCACTTACGAAATTATGTGTCGAACGGTGAGTGGTAATGGTGTTGCTTCCAGTATTTCTAAAGTCATTGCACTTCCCATCACAGAGTTTGTTTCAGATTTTATGTAAACATAAATAGACTACTCCTTTGCATTTTTTAAGCACATTTTCACAGACAAAAATTACTACATGTACAACACATGTATGTAAAGGTCATTGACAACACCCGAAAAGGTTTATGTTGTGCATGTGATAGTGTTTTGATATTTAACAAGTGTACTCATGTACATAATAAATCAACGGTACAGCTTCCGTCTGTCAGGGGTAGCCTCTATGTATGGTTAGTGGCTACAATGTCGGGGATGTGGCTACTGGCCATTACTGGAAGGGAAAAAAGATTGCAAAAGAGGTAACCATGTCCACCAGGGACTGCCTTTCTGGTAAAGATGTTCCATATAACCATACATTTCTCAAGGAACACAAATGTGGTGCTGCCTTTACGGTCACACAGTTTCATTTTTGCTTTCTGTAGCCTGCAATGGAAAGCGAAGAAGGGTTTCTATCCAACACCTGTCTTCCCTTTCTATGGTGGCCATCTTGAAAAAGGATTTGTTTTCTTCAGCCGGGAACGCCACAGGCGTTCCGGTTGAAGACAAAAAATCCTCTTTCTTGGTAGCACGGGTTACTGCTGTAAAATCTCGATTGCTTATGGCATTTATCCCCCACTCCTTGGGGAGGAATGGGGGTTAATGATTCAGATACGTCGGTATGCACTCTTGCTTATATTGTGTTGCGCGCTTGCCTTGTGGAGTACTGTGCCAGAAATTTTCCATTTTCAAGTTCGTACAAGAATATACAATGTACTCCCACTATCACCCAGTTACACATGTCATTGTGAAGTGCGTATGACTTTTCGAACATGCTCCCATGCTGTGCGCCAGCATATGATGATGTGGAATTCTTCGGAAGGTGAGCAGTTACTTCAAATGTTCCTTTACAGTAGTATGCTCATGTGTTACTATTAGAAACCTGATAAATGTAGTACAACATTTTTGTTAACGTACTGTTATGATGTATTTACACTACTAAAAACCTATGGCATTCAGTTAAAAAAAACTTTGTTAAA
This sequence comes from Ambystoma mexicanum, assembly GCF_040938575.1. Lineage (NCBI taxonomy): Eukaryota > Metazoa > Chordata > Amphibia > Caudata > Ambystomatidae > Ambystoma > Ambystoma mexicanum. Next base: position 839,848,101 of record NC_090923.1, read on the forward strand.
GGGACGTTATGGTTTCGTTGCCCTTCCAAAAACCTGTACAATTCACTACAAAAAAAACTTTGTTGAGGGGACGTTATGGTCATCACTGATGACATCACATGTCTGCCTCACTTATTTTGGTCCATTGAAAAATCTAGGCCAGGTGGTTTTATTCACTGACAATCACAATATAAAAATTGAAAAGGTGCTGTATAGGAAAACGGTAACCTTGTCGTGTGTTCTTAAAGTACTTTCTTTAGGGTCTGGTCTGAGCTCATGATGCATATGATGGAGCAATAGCAGGCCTCAAACTCACAATTAATTTTATACAGGAAGATAAACTTTCTGAAAGATGCCGTTTCTTTCTTCCTTACTTGAGTTTCCCTGTATATGCCTCTGATTTATATGCATTGGATCTTCATATGTATTGTTTGTACTAGCACAAGTGTGTATTAAGTCTTGAATTGTTAGCTAGTTATTACATATTTAACATTACACAATCACCCCTGACATCTTGCTACCAACATAATAGAAAGAACCCCTTGTAGGTAGGGACTTTTCGTCAACATTACTTTCACAGGTGATGTCATCAGTGATGGCATCAATGATATTTGTGATGTCATCTTTGATGTCCTGGGTGTTAGTCTTAGCAATGCACGTAGATGCTGCGAGTTATGCTTGCTGAGCTTACCATAATGGGGGAGTGTGCAGTGTTTTTTGGTTTCACTGTGAAGTACAACATCCCGTTAACAAAGTTTTTTTACTGAATGTACATATATATATAGAGCAGGGAACGAAAACAAAGGGGCTAAACATGTGATGTGGTCAGTGATGTCATCAGTTACATTTGAGATACATCTTTCATGTTCTGGGTGTGACTGTTAGCAGTGCACAGTGGTGATGGCAAGTATGGGGGCTCAGTCTGCCATAACTGGCGAATTTCAGGGGGTTTTTGGTTTTAATTTGAACCATAATGGGGAGGGTGAACATTTTTGTTTTAGTGAAGTGCACAGGTTTTTCGTAGGGCAACTTAACCATAACGTCCCCCCAACAAAGTTTTTTTTTGTAGTGAATATATATATATGCATATGGACAAGTGAAGAATGGATCTTTCCACTATGCATTATATCAGGCTGGACAGTAGCAAGAAGGCATCAGTTTTAGTGTGTCGTAGTTAAAAAGCAAATTGAATTACAAAGTGAATCTCAGCAGACGAAGCTGGATGAGCCATGAAGACGAGCCAAGAAGCCATGGTCTTATTAAATTGGAGTGCTTGTACTTACTTCTGGTTGGGGTGCAGGCAGAGAGGTTTTTCCAGCAAAGATCTTAATATCGCCAAGAAATATCCAAGCAAGCCTGCCCTGTACTTTGACAGCAGACGGCGTGACGTCTTCCACAATGAACGGGCCATTAAAACGGGGTTCGTCCTACCTTTTCCTTGTGCAGTTACGGATTAGGATCTCATCTCCGGTGAATAGTTGGGGAAGATGAAATTCTTCAGATTTACTTGTTGAAGCATCTCCTTCTGTGTGCTGTACTGCCCTGCACCCTTGTCACTGTAACTGTCCTGAAATGACAGAAATACTAGAAGTCATACAGTTCAAATAATCACACATTTCCATTCCATACAAATCTGCAGTTGACTGAGCATCACTTCTAACTCTGGATGGAGGCATTAGGGGTGTTCTCATTCTCCTCCCAGTCACAATTCGTGAGGCGTGAGATGGTGGTCAGAACCAGGTTGGTTCCTTAAAGCATATACAGCCAGTGGTATGCAATGAAACCACCCTTTCTTCAAGGTAAGCATCAACTTGGTTAAACTTCAACTTAAGCAAGCCATTGAGCCTCTCACATATCCCATTTCCTTGCGGATGATAAACCGAGGAAAACTTGTGCTTTATACCAAGCAACAAGCTGATCTGCTCAAATACCCGATTCACAAAGTGAGGTCCATTGTCTGACCTCATTACCTCACATTCTCCCCATCTAGGAAACACTTCCCGAACTAAAATTCAGCTGCACAGGTGGAATCTGGATGTGTACAGGGACCTGCTTCAATCCACCTTGAAAAGGGACACACTACAACAATCATATACCACCATCCATTATATACTTGAATCATATCGACATAATCGATATGCAAATGCTGAAAGGGGCCAGTGGGTCTTGGAATAACCCCCTAACTGTGTGCAGTGTATGCCCAGCCATGAATTTTTGAGAGAATATACAATTTGTCATAAAAAATGCAACATGCTCTAACAGATTTGGTACAAAGCAATCTTCAGCAATTTTTACAGCAAGATTCTCCCTAGTTGTGTGTGCAGGGTAGTGCAGCTGTTCCAGCACCACCCTCAATAAGGCAACTGGCATCACAGATTTAACAGTGCTGTCTTGTCACCACAATTCTTCAGAGGGGTTTAAAGAACACCCTCTTTGTGTCCGCAAATCTTTCTCATCTTGAGGTGCTTCCCCCTGAATCTCCATAAATTGTGTTTTTGACAAATCACTATATTTTTCAACCACATTCATCAACACAACCATTTTCTTCTTTACATCACGTGTTTTCTGAACATGCAGCGATTTTCACTTCATCGTCTGCTTCTTGGTTCCCACGTGAGATAAAATCTGCCCTTTTAGTGTGAGCTGCGCATTTAACAACTGCGATGGCCACTGGGAGTTGCAGTGCCTTAATAAGCCTGTCCAATAAAACGGCGTGCTGTACTGGCATGCCATCCGCTCGGTGGTAGCCCCTCCTTATCCAACGTGCTGACCCTGCGTGCACCGTTGACGTCACATAGGCGGAATCGCTGTACACTGTCACTTCCTGGTCTGCATGATTTTCGAGCGTGGCAATCAATGCCACTAGTTCTACAGCCTGTGCTGAATAATGAGGGGAGTCATGCACTTACCAATGTCTCAAACTCACCATTGGCTGAGTGTTTTACCACAGCGGCACCCATATATCTCTGTCCATCATTTTGATCAATTTTTGAAGAACCATCAATAAAAACAATTTATCCACTTGGCATGGCATTTTCTTTTACTCTTGCAATTTCATCATAGAACTCTTTATAGTTCCAACAGTCATGCGCATGCTCATCCTCTGCCAGTGGTTTGGCTACAAACATGGCAGGATTCACTACGCTGCATCAAACCATTTTCATCGCTGGATTCAATATAACTACCTCGTAGGCAGAAGCCCTTTGAGAAGTCAGCGTGCCCTTTGGTTTCTCTAGAATAGCAAATAGTGCGTGTTTCACAAATAACGTCATGAAGCATCCGTCACTATGCTTGCAGCTTTCTCTACGGCGAACGCTGCGGCTGCTAAACATTGGTTGCACGGATGTGACCCCTCATCACTGGGTCTAAAATTCCATTGTAATATGCAAGGGGCTTGTACCCCAATGTGGTTCTCTGCGTAAGGACTGCTGTCATAACACTGCCATCTGTGTGTGAGAATAAAATAAATTCCTCAGCATAATTAGGAATCCCTAAAACTGGAGCTGTGCAAATTGCTTTCTTCAGCTCTTCAAATGCTTCCTCCATTTTCTCAGTCTACACAATGTTTTCCTGTGTTACCTGTGCTTACTTTAAAGCCTGCAATAAAGGCCTTTTATATGAATTGAAATCAAAGACCCATGCTCTAATGTAATTGCATAATCCCAAAAACCTCTGTGTGTGTTTTATCCTGTGTGGCTTTGCAGTTTTCAAAATAGCCTCAGCTCTCTCAGGTTTAACCTTTTTTCCTTCATGTGAAATCATTTGGCCAATGTATACCACTTCTTGTTGACAATACTGTAACTTCTCCTTGTCAACTTTATATCCTTTGTCAGCAAGTATTATCATTAGCTGAATAGAATCGCGCCTGCACTCTTCTTCTGAAGCGCTGCAAACCAAAATGTCATATACGTATTGCAGAACAACGCTTTCCAAATCAATATTGCTCAAGTCCATCTGTAGGACTCTATTGAAAATCGATGGATACTCACAATACCCCTGGGGAAAATGAGTACTTTTCAGTCGTATTTGTCTGAACGTAAATGACGTTGGATCCTGCGAGTCTTTGCGCAGTGCGATTGAGAAAAACACATTTTTCAAATCAATCACAGTGAAATATCGTGCTCCAACAGGTATATTACATAGAATTGTAGACAGGTTAGGAAGTAAAGGGAACTCGGCTTCTACAATTTGGTTTATCGGCCTGAAATCTTGACTTGAATTAGTCTCCAAGACCCCCCTTCCCTTTTTTCACAGGATAAATTGTGGTATTACATGGTGACTCTGACATCACTAAGATACCCTCTTCCATCATAGCGGAAATTGTCTTAAAATTACCTTCATCTGCCTCTCGAGACATGGGATACTGTCGTGCTCGAGGTACAATTGCTCATGGTTTCAGTTGAATCTTTACTTCTCCAACCCCCTTCAACAGGTCTACGTCATAGGGGACTCTGGTCCATAATTGGCAGACTAGTTTAGGAGTCTGCTCAGGCCTAACACAGCCAAAACTCAGTCTTGGTGTCCACCCTCCAGACTGAACACATCCAACTGATTTCCTCAGCACCACACCTACCGCTAAGAAGCAGCTATCATGCAACAACCACACCAGCTACACACATATCCGGTGCACCCACGCACCATAAGACACTCTCTCTCTCTACTGACTTGAACTGCGGTTCCCCAGGGCATTCAACCTACCAGCGCTTTGAGGTCATACCAATGATATATAAGGCCCTATATAAATGCCAAGTAACATAACATAGCATAACATAACATAACATAATTAAGCTGGCACTTTCACCATATCTTCATCAAAATACTCAGGACGTTGTTGTGCAATCATTATTTTTTGAGGTACCTCTTGTTTGATTGCTTTCACCCAATAAATATCACGCATCTCAAATATTACTTCGTCATCAGATGGATGATCGTCAAATATGTCCTCATAAGTGAAGTCAGTTAATCTGTAACCTTCTCTGATGGCAATCACTGCACACCATTGTACACCTTTGTCATCATTCCCATCAAGCAAAGCCATTTCACCTCGCAGTATGGCTGCTTGTGATTCTAAGGGAAACACTTGCCCCGCTTCTACATGCATAGGTATCTTTGGTCTAAACAAAAATTCATCAGGTATTTTCATTGCTTTGCCCTCTAGGCTTGGCAGATATGCCAATAGAACATGTACTCGATAATAATGCTGCAAGTAGTCTCCTCACAACCGGGCCATTTTTAGGATCTTGCAAGAAAGTATGAATGTTAGAAGTTCTACCCACAATTGCTGGATATGAACGCAGCACATAGCGAAAAAACATGAATATTAGAAGTTCTCCCCACGATAGCCAGATAAGAGTGCAGAACGAAGAAAAAAACTTAAAATGCGATCCTTCAAACGTTGTCATTGGATAACACCATGGGCAAATCCGAAAAGGAACTCAGTGTGTAAAGTTTCGGGATACTGCACTCTTTTTCAATTGGCAAAGCCACGATCAGAGTCTAGCATATTTCTCTTCTTATCAAGGCTTAAGCATGCCTCAGTTCAAAATCAATAAGCTACTGTGGCTTCATGAAAATAGATGTTCCCTTACCCCTGCAACTGAAATGCACAGAGTGTTCGAATTTTCTTCCCTTAGCCCTTTAGAGATGGCTCGAAAGAGTGTCCGGAACCAAGCCACAGTCCAAAAAATTCTTTGTTTTCCTACTTATCAACTTTTGCGTCCTTCTTCCGTGTCATAGATCTTGTCTGTATGTGCTGTGGTTCTTCCCTGATGCTTGTACTTCAAATCAAACCACTTCCCCACTTCAAATATAAATCCTACCTCTGGGTCACAGCAACAAAAATGTCCTCACAATCTAAATGTTCATATTTACCCATCAACCTCTATCAAACAATACTATCTCCTACACTCACCATACACAAAGAAAAACAAACACCTCTACAGGACCTATATCACAACACAACACAACACAATGCTGGCAATCAACAATTAACACAGTTTCAACAAAATATCTATCTTCCCAGAGGAGTATCCTTATTTCTCTATCTCTTTTACATCCCCCAAAAGAGCTGTGCAGCCTTCCAAGACCTTGTCAAGGGATATGCGTTGTCAACTTCTTTGTTAACCCACATATAGCATACTCACATCCGTGTATCTCTGAGGATTATGGCATCGGGGTTCCCCTCAATCTGCCAGCTCCTGCTCTGCTTCCAGCAGGCGGTGGAATACCAAGCGGGACTTCACTCCAAAACCGACTCCTAAAACCTCTTAAATAGTGCACAAAAATGCTGCTCTCCTGACCGATCCGCTGTCCAGAAGGAGAGGCAGTGGGGGTCACCCAAAGTCCACAAAAATCCAAACTGTCCTATGCTACAAGAGGAAACAGGGGCCCAAAACCAGCACAGCCCTCTATCTGGTATTTGCTAATAAAAGAGACAGCACAGGCGATTGTTGTATGCAAATTGAAGGTCAACTCATATTCATTAGCAATGTAAAGCTGGGGGGAAAACAAGATCAACATGCAAACTCTCACTCAAGTTTTTCTCCAACATTTCAATAGGAAACAGCAGTTTACATTGTCATTCTGATGTCATCATGATCACTAAGTTTTGAAAACCGATCGCTCCTGGTCATTGGTTCCCTCTGCCAAGCTACAGAATTGGATAACTCCTTATCTAAGATCCAGAGGTGGACTGGCTTATAGGCAACTCTGGAGATTTCCCAGTAGGCCTCTCGACCCTGGGCCTCTTTTGTGAGTTAACCTATTTTATTTACAAATTCTCTCATAGGAAAAGGGTTGGGTTTCCTGAAAATGTGTAATATGGGGCCACTTTGAAAATGATGTCCAGGGCCTCTTTTGGTTCCCAGTCCACCCCAGCTAATATCCCACCCATAAAACATCCCATAAAAATGTGCTACAGCATCATGCTTGAATATTATTGGCAGGCTCTAAATCACTTCTGCCGTGAAAAGGACATATGCTTATTTGTTAACATGCAGTGACACTGTCCTTGAACTAACGGGGGTATAAAGAATTATGGATGCGGATGGGTGAGAAGACCAAGCATGTCGCTCTCAGTTCTTAATTAAATAAAACAACCCATCTTATCTCTGCCATGATGTCTCTGGGTTTCAAAAAAGTTAATCCTTGCTCAATTGCCCAGTTCCGCCGGCCCCTGTTATGCCTCAGTAGAGGCCCCATCTTGCTTTGGCAAATTATGAATAACTATTGTTATGAGTCATGCTGCTTTGACCATGTTTAATATTTTCAACACAGCATCTATTTGTGATTTCGCTGCATCCGTGCATGTGTGTTACGCCTAGCTGATTGCAGAGGCATCAATCTGTCAGCTACCAAGATATTTTGCAGGCAACTCCTTGTCCCATGGACTTAAAGTCCATCTGCTGTGTTATTATAACTACTTCACCTCAATGGTTGAACAGCCACTGCCGGAGACACTGACACCTTGTTTCTTTCTGAACACCATCCATTAAAGTTCCCTTGGCCTTGAACATTCCTTTGAGGCAGCCATCGTCCAGCACTACAGATTTTCCTGAATTAATTATTTTTGTTTCAATAGCATGCTTGCTGTGAGGCATTCTTAATGCTACAGGACCTTATTCTCTACTGTGCTTGTGCAGTATTAAATAACATGGCTTGTCATGTTTTATCCTTGCAGGACACCTTCACTTTACTATCTACCGATGCATGCCTGTCATATGCTATCCCTTCCTATGTGTATGCAGCATCCATTATTTACCTGCAATCTTCTAATCTACTTGTGTAGTGAGTCTCTTACTTCTGTACACGCCTTCCTGTCACCTGATCTACTCTATTATAAAGCACACTACTTGTGCATGCTAATGCCTTCATGCTAGGCCCTATCTGGCTCCTAATTGTGTAGTGCCAACTATCGTAATCTTTATAACAGCTACATTTTCAGGAGAATTCAAAAGTGCAATTTCAAATGTGTCCTTTCTCACCCTATAACTTAGTTTTTTTCTGTGGGGCGGGGCTCAGCTTGCAATAAATGCTTCACTACACAGTTGTATGGCTTCAACATCCGAGAATCTTGAGAATTAGTAGTGCACTCATTTCTGCCTCAGTCGAGTGATTAACTCATTGATGGTCTTGTGCGGCAGCTGAGAGCACTGGTTGAACACATGTCTTTCATAATCCCTGCTGTTCTGTATCACTAGCTTCCTGTTTAGGGTTGCCACAAGGTCTTCATACAATGTTGTGCCAGTATCTGGGATGGCTTATTTTATCCCTTTAATCTCCTTCCCCACAAAGTTGGTGAAAATGTTGATGATGGCAGGTGATTTCTCTTTGACTACATCCTTAATAAAACCATCAAATTCATCCACCCATTCAACTCACTGGGGTCCTTTGTCGTACTGGGGCTGCAAAGGGAATGGGGATGGCTTCCTGAGGAATGCGGCCCTCATACTGAAATGCTGAATGGCTTTCTGATCCACACCCTGATCTTCCATGGCTCCTCGTAACTGTGGCCCAATCTGCTGCAAATGGTGGTGACTGTGGCCTCTTATGTCAGCAGTGGGCTTGTGGTGGTGTTACTATAATAGCAGTGTTATTGAGCAAGATTCAATGTGGGTGGCAGCGATGCAAGTAATCATCCAGGCCACTTTTTTATGTGAAGTAATCAAGCAAAATAACAGCAGGGTGGACACCTTCTTGTTGGGTGTTAATCACTGCAGAAACAGTGGAGTGGACACATTCCCTGAGCTCCCTGAGCTGGCACTTCCTCTGTGCCCTCAACCCCCGGGAGTTAACTGCTTTGGTGCTGATGGCTATGGTTGTGTGAGCAATCTCGGCGAATGCCACGTGCGTGGTGTGTCAAACTGAGGTAAGTGCAGCAACTCGCTCGAGGATGACAAGTATTGCAGGCTGTGATCTCCAAGGTGTCCCCAAGGTGCAGGCACCAATTCGCGCCCACAATGGGCACTCTCCTCCATGTCCCATTGGGGAAAACAAATTGTGGGCAGCGAGGGATGTGCATCAGCAACACAGGCGCCTCACGGTATGGCCTCATGACAGCGCGGATAGCACAGCAGCGGTTCCATCTGCACACCGGTAGCAAGCAGTCACGGACACCACAGAAAGTGGAAAACAGCAAGTGCTGGATGCCGCTGCCTCATAGAGCACAACAGGGTTGTGGACGCCATGGACTCTGGCAAACAGTACTGCCGGCAATCTAGATGCCTTTCACGATGCAGAACGCAGCCGGAAAGGATGCTGCAGATTGCAGCAGGATAGGATGCACAGCGTGAGCTGCCACCCTTCATTGCCAGTTTTTGTCCTGGCCTGCTGTATAAAGGAGGACACAGAGCCAAAGCTTGCTTCAACTTCTTTATTTAACATACTTTTGTCGCTGTGTCTCCTCCCCTTCCTGTCATGTGGGTTGTCCCTTAAAGGGTCCCACATAGTTTCTCAATGAACCCATAACAACCTCTAGAATCTTTAACAAAATATACTCTATCATTCCATTTAACAAAACATGAGTCTCTCTATTGTAATGCTGCTGCTTTGCTACCTATTGCTTCTGTTATTCACAAACCACTCCAATGCTATCCCAGTTACACTCAACTATTCTACCTCAAATATTATGCAAAATAACGAGAGCATGTGATCATTGCATGTGATTGCCATGGCACCAATGGAGTCCCAAAAACACCTCTACCCTCTATATCTTCCATACCCAATATGTTTGCACCCTAGGAAGGGACACCAGGAGCATCATTTGCACTGATACATTCCCCCCTGTGGTCAATGTATTGACCAACAACCCTTTCTCCTTTAATCTGTCAAACTCACCTTTTGGGATCCATAGATTAGAGACCCCCACATGGTGCATATTCTTCAGGAGTACACACAAAAAAAACAACACCCCCCCATCACCACAACAATCTATCCTATGTTCTGTGTAGTTTTTAAGATCAGGGGGAGGATAGAAAATGGTTCCAGTGGCAACAATTAAGGTCCCTATTTCGGCCATACGGGGCCCATCTTCCTTGCCCTGTTCATCTGTCTGTGTGGTCTTGTGTCTCAAGAGGGGCATGTCAGCACTTGTGTGTGTTTGTCAGTGGCATCTTGCGTTTCCGCTTGATCGCAGCCCTCCTACCTTAACCCAATACTATCTGGACAATGCAAAGGCCAAGAAGCAACACAACGAACATAGGGACAAGCATCTTGAAAATCTTCCCCAACCACGAAAGCACCCAAGAGAACATCTGTACCATGGCGTTATGTAAATAATCTATATAGGATATGGGTACTTTCCTAATTCTTTGTTTACAGGGGACAGGTCTCAAGTAGGGAAGACCTGAGATACACTGTATCAGGCATGGAGATTGGTTACCCCTCCCTTACACTGTCGCATCAATTGTTATTTTCCCTCACCTGTCTCAATGCTTAGTCAATAAACAACATTAGACACAGTATCATTTGTAACAAGAAATTCATATTTATTCTTTAATGAGTTTCATTTTAAAAACTCATTGTTATTTGTTTCTCTCATAAATTGCACACACTAAACATACTCATATAAACAAACTCATCAGTAATCAACAGACGCATTCTAAAAAACCTTTTTGTGCACAGGGGTTAGGACACTGTGACTTCAAAACATATCCGGTACACCGTTTTCTACAAGTAAATCTAGACAACTTATTTTGTTATTTTCATTGGGGAAACAACAAAACCCACATCTGTAGTCTGTTCCTCCACCACAGGAGATCAAATGACACAAGGTGACCTAGTCAAATAGTTAGCCTGGGTTAACCGTATACAGACATACAGGTACTGTGGAATGAGACCCTCATTATTGCTGTGTCCTCTGGGGAAAACAACAAGGGGACTAAACAAAGGTGCATTCTCTAGTCATGTGTCAACACGTATTTTGGCCTCTCTACTAAGACACATGTTTTCCTGGCGTTCTCAGGCTGCTGTTTATTAGGCCTTCATCAGGACGGTACCCTTGCTCAAAGTTCAACTCAATCTTGGATACCCCAACTATTCATGCCCACTCTAAAAACAACAGAGATACAACGTTGCATTACTTTTTTTTAAAAAAAAGGAGTTCATCTCATTTCATATAACTCTATGGTGTTCAGACTGCAAAACATATGCAGTCTATGACAGGCAAGCGGTGTACTAACCTTATTGTTAGTGCCAACTGTGTTTAGGGATTTCATCAAAATCTTGTGTCTGTTACGCAGGTTTGGCTTCCTTCTATAAAAAGAAGAAAGCTATTCATATTAAATGTCCTCACCATTTGGCTTTTGTCACATTCTCACAGCTAATAATATTACTAAACCAAAAGATTCACTAGTCTGTTATTTAGACTTGTATGAATGCAAAATGTACATATAGATACACGTACATGTAGAGCAAGCAGAACAAGTTCTCTACTCTAATCTACTCTACAGTACTATAACAGGCAGGCCAATTTTGCCCAATTGTGCCACTGACCTGTATGATGTGACCAAGGCTTGCAGGGAGTGGGGTGCCTCTGCTTGATACAAAGTTTTACAGTTTTCTGCGATGTGTGTGCCGCTGCTTACTTGATGGCCACTCTAGTGGGAGGAGAAAAGACAAAACGCAAGTGATAGAAATGTATCAAACTATGCACTTTACACATGTCAACATCGTACTATGTTGTTGCCCATTAGACATGCACTTCCTCTATCGTTTTTGGTAAGTTACTATGCGTAATCGTGGCAGATATGTATCTCCTGTATGATGCGGGAGGTTTATGAGCCTCACGTTAGTAATGGCTTACAAACACTTACTCACCACGAGCAATCTTTTCAATTGCTTAAACCCTCCGGCATTCATTGTGCTTGGGTGGGTAGCTAGCCGCTCATTAAATATGCAGGCCTCATTTTGGAGAAAAGTCCTCTTTCTTGGGCCTGACATACGTCCTCATGTGGCAGCCATTTTTGGGACAGGAATCACATGAAGTGTGCAAAATGATGTGTAAGAACACATCCTGAATTTACTGAACAAAGGCATTGCTACTGTGGCGGCAAAAACAAGGATAAATCAATATGTAGATTCTCCTAAAAGCCTTACTTTGCCATGTATGTTACATGCGATTGAGATTGGTTAAATCAAGAATACCCAATGCAGGGGTCGGCAAAGGGTGGAGCAGTATTAAAAGAATGCAATTAATTAATTGCCTCTGTAATGCTACTGTTTACATCGCTGTTGGTAGGTATTACAGTACAACAGGGTGCTCCTATCTTAGCAAAAACCCTGCCCTCCATAGCTTTTAGGAGGTTGAGGATGTACCGTTTCTGTAGGCTGGTCAACCTTACTGCCCTAAGATCCTCTCTCACCACGTTTAGGCCCATTTCTGTACTATTTGCTAGCTGCAACAATTCATAACGGACAATCTGGAGCCATTGAGTGTTTGCCTGTACCTCTGGAGCCAGTAGTGATGTGAAAAACACTGCAGTTGAACTAAAAAATATAAATTCAGGTGGTATCTGCCACAATCTGTCAGCTGACTTCTGGGTGAAGTAGTTCTGGCACTTGCTACACCATAAGGCAGAGGGACGTTGTGCCCGTTTATTTTCTCAAGCAAGGAATGTTCGTTTATTGGAACAAGATGAGACTGTGGGATCACGCAGGTAGGCAATTGCAGCGTAACGAGGGTACAGGTGCCAGTCCAATCGGGCAGGAGCTGGGTGCAGGCATGGGGGGCACAGACCCAATAGGAATCATTGGTGTGGCTGCCCCTCCTCATAGGCCTCTAATGTGCATTCACCTCTTACAATTACGATTATCCCCTATGTGTATTGTACCACATCATCTGAAACATACGGAAGGTTGTTTTCATTTTGATATTACTTCTTTTCATCAAAATAGGTCAATGCTTGCACTATATTTAACCAGACACCAGAACAACTGCTGTTAATGTGTGCAATCACCCCCTGATACAAACCCACCAGTGTGTTTGCTGTACACCCTATCACTCCCCCCTCCCACTTATTTTGATGGAAAACTGCCCCCTCTACATGCAGCAGTGGTCATGCCCTATACCTTGGAATGTCAACCCTGCCTCATTCTGGCAATTCACTTTGTGCTGCGTTGTCAATAAAATGTCCTCCTTCCTAGCCCCTTCTGTGACATACTGCCAGATGATGTGTTTCGTTTCCTCATTTTCAGCCATTCTTTTAAGCTTGATGTAACTGTCCTGTCCTTTGATGTAAGAGCACCAGGCAGCCATTCAACCTAACTGAGCTAGAGGAAGGGAAGGATAGCAGAGGCAAGGCAGAGAGAAAAGGAGGTGCAGAAAAGGTTAGCAGGGAGGGGCAGGGAGAAGGAAGAGGAGAAAAGGAAGGTCGTCTTGAGGAGCTTCTGGAACTTAAGGAGGTCTGGCTCAAGGCAGAGAGTGGCAGGGAGGCCATTCCAGAGGGAGGCGCCTGCAGAGGAAAGAGATCTACCACCCAGTCTCTGCTTGGAGAACCGACTCACCTGCAGAGAATTAGAAGTACACGAGCAGAGGACTCAGGAAGGGAGGTATTTAGTAAGGGAGCGTTGGAGATAGTGTGGGCCCCGGCCCCAGAAAGCCTTGTGGACGATGCAGAGGGTCTTGAACTTGATCGTTGCAGCCACAGGGAGCCAGTGGAGGGATTTAATTGCCAGAGAGATGTGGTCCCTGGGCTTCAGGCCAAGGATACGTCTTGAGGTCCTGTCCTTCATGAGTTGTGGAGCGCAAAGGGTAGAGCTAGGTAGATTGAGAAAAAGGCTGTTGCAGTAATCCAGCCTAGAGAGAACCAGGGCTCTGGAGGCAGTGAGCTTCTGGGGAATATATGGGAATACTAGCATATGTTGGTGGAGCCAGCATGGAAATGATTGGGCACAGCCAGCATGAGAATGTTTTTTATACTGGCATATATTGAAGGTACCGGCATGACAATGCATTGGGAAATGTACCTGTGCACTTTTGGTGACTTGCATCTATTGTACTTTTTTTCTCATACTTGTATGAGTTACCCTATCCCCTACAAAACTGATTGCAATCTGTTTGGCCTTCTACCCAAATGATAACAGAAATTGTGCTTTGTAATGCACCATTTTAACCCATTATTCAAAAATAAATTCTCGTGGGAGGGGGAAGTATCCCCTCACCCACCCCCGACCCGTTTTTGTTAGCTCGGGCCCACTCGCTATGCTCGGTCGCAATCGCATACTTGTGGCAAATATGGACACCCTCCCATAAAACAACTCACCAATCACCACTGGTGACTGGTATATTTCGGGACCAGAAACCGCCCCTTCTTTCTATGCTAGTTGAAACATTTAAGCTTTGATTAAAAACCATATTTACTTTTTTCACTTGGAGTAGTGCATGCCCCTGCAGCGGCATAATCATCAAGGACATTGCGAACACAGGGTGGTCCGGACAGGCCTGGGGCGTGGCGTGCCCTGTGCTTTGTTAAGGAGTTTGTGGTTGGCCCTCTGCATGGCTCACAGCAGGCCCCCCAAATGATATGCACTCCACTGATCGTGTGATGTTCAGTGGTGTAACTTTGCTGAAAATGTTCGGGGGACATGACTTCTGAAGGAAATGTGCCCCAGCCAAATGAATGGGGACAAAATAGTGTGCCATGAAAGTTGGGGGGGACAAACATCCCTGTCCCCCCCTAGAGTTACGCCCATGGTGATGTGACTGGTTGAGAGGGGCCACAAACTCGACAAGGACCCTGCTCTGGTGCAACACCGTTTAAGAAAATAAGCGTTGGGCACAGCGTTTCAGAAGTAAGGAAGCCATGGAATGACCCACCCCTCCCCACTCGAACTCCTTCTTGGAAAGGGCATTGTGGAAGCTTAATTCATGGACTGGGCCTGTGTGGGTCATTGAATAATGCACCTCGCACATAGAGCTCTGAAAGTCGTAGATGCGTTGAGCCCCAGTCTTGAGGGAAGTGCATCCCACCCCTCCACACCTCTCACCCTGTTAAAAAAGATTGTAGATGATTCATACATCAAAGCCTAGGGAATTAAGGTGTTATGTTCGGCTCTGGGTTGTGCGGGACAACATGTGGCTGCTTGTCACATAACTTAAAGATAAATGCAAACGGGGACAGATGGCCTCAGCTTACACCCGCGCAATAGGTTTCTTCTATCGCTTTGGTAGCTGACTCATAGATACATTTATACCCCAACACATTTTGTTGATACTAAATCCTGGTCAATGGTTTAATTTTCATGCCTTGCTCGTACAACATTTTGCTCCTGGGTAAACAGACAGCGCACTCCTCCCCAGGTTAGTGCTTTTTTGGCTTGTTTAACACATCAATGCCACAGATAGAGTACTTCTGTTTCCATTGATCTATAGATGGTTCATACACTAGCTGTAGCCTGTGTTGGAGATTTCGGTTACCCTGTTAAAAGTACTGCATTATGTATGTTTTACATATAGGCTCCACCTGGAATCTGGAAAATGACATTCCCCAAATGTGATTGTAAACACATCTTGCCTCCCTCAGTGCCTAGGTTATATCTGGCTGAAATGAGAGCTCCTGGAAACACGGGTGTTAGATGCATCTGAAGGTCATGTGCCATCACATCCCGTGATGTCACTTGGGCGGCGAGGTCAAATGACCCCACTTCCAGTGATGTCATCAGAGGTCAAGGGTCGTGTGATGTCACTTCTGCTACCTTTGGCATTTTGGTAAAATGACGTCCCTGCTGCCTGAGATCAAATGGATATATTTAGGGAAGGGGAGCCAGGCCTTTAAGCTCTACCCCTTGAAAGGCTGCCTGCTAGCTCTTTCGATATTACTACATTATGGTAATAAGACTTTTTCCATGCATTTCTCAATATGGTATATTAGGGAGCAGCTGAGTCACAGAGACATGAATTGATTTGCCGAGGATCACACAATTTTGGTTAACTGGAGCAGCCAGGATTGGAATCAAGTGGTCAATTTAGTATCAATTCCCTATGAAAATGTGCCACCCTCATCATTTTCCCATTTACGCTGTGAGACAAGTCTTCCATATTTTGGGCCACCAACGAGGGCAGAGGCAAAAGGTTGGAGTAGCTGAAAAAATAAATGCTCAACATTCTGACCCTCCCTTCTGTCCCGCTTTTGGTGGGAGTCTTAAGGAGCAGATGGCAGGCAAGGTAGGCTTTGAGATGGGCGACTTGGGAGTAAATAAAAAGTCCCTAGAGCCTAACATAGGTCAGTACTGCCCATGGGACTGAACAAGAGAACTGATTATAAATCACCAAACGCGCTCCTGATGCGAGAGAAGCCCAAATGCCTTGTTTTATGCGCGTCCCTCCCCCTGTTCACAGCACCGCAGTCTGCAGACATCAGCAGCTGCAGAATGAGTATGGGACAAACTGGACAGGACTGGCTGTGTCACCTGCCTGGATGTACTGCATTGTAAAGTGTGCAGCGCCTGTGATAGGATGGGCTCGTTACAGCATTAGGGCCCTTATCACTACGGTTTCCTATGTGTGAGCAAGATTCCGCGGACCAATCACCGTGCTTTAGGATCTCAGAAAGCATACCATGGAAAAGGAGAGCTTCAGTTGCCATGGCATTCAAGGCTGAATGAGCTCCAATAGAAGACATGTAAATATTAGCTCGTGTCATGATCCATTTCACCCTTCCAGCCAGAGGGGGACGCAAGGGGGGTAACCGGAAAGCGAGGCTTTGAAAAGTATCAGTAATTGGGCTCTCGCAGGTTTCCTAAAATCAGCTGTCTTGTCGCTGTGCACAAGTACACATTTAACTGTACGGAATTGTGTTTCTTCAGAAAATGAATGGTAAAAAAAAAATAAAGAGATGCGCTGGGGCTTCTTGTCCTTCTGACAAAATAGAAACAGACACCCTTGGGAGTTGACGAATTAGTGTCAACGTCTGAAGCTTCAACATCGGAACATCCTATAAATGAATTAATGCACTCTGCCGTTGTTCGTTTTCTGGAAGTTTTTTTAATGGCAGCGTTTCGTGGTTAGGATCTGATCTGAAGGTCTGGCTGACTTGCTGTATCCAAGAGAAGGAAGATGTTTTTAGCCTCATTCTAAGACGTCAAACCAGAGGTAACTGGTCTTTAAAAACAACATCAATTGCACAGTGCCTTTCTGAAATACTATACTGAGCGCCATACGCCCGTGCGCCTTTCCCCTCTGTATGAGACTAGACCAAGGATGTCACTGCAGCAAAAACACCAGGGTAGCAGAACTGATAACAAATGGCTTTTGAGCCCCCAATAATTAGGCATTGTATGTCTGAATTGACAATCTATATGCAAAACATGAGAAACAAGGCCTGGCAGCAGGCATAAATACCAAGAGCAGCATTTACAGGGTTCAAAGCAGTCCACGTGGGTTTCAGAACACTCTATGGGACTTAGTTTTAGTTTGTGCATCAGGGCTCCAAGTCCCAACCCGCAAGGAAGAAAACGGGACTGGGTGATCTATTCAAACCTAACATGGGACACCTTGAGAGCTCAGTGGTTGCAAGTGGCGAAAATAGCGGCAGCAGAGGCTACCTCTGGCTTACTCTAAATGATGTCCCTTCAAGAAAGTCAGAATGAAGTCCATCTACTCGAGCTGCTGCTCCTGGGCACTATGATCCGTGGACTGAAGATAGAGAGCGTGTTTCTACAAGAGAACGGCAAGTCCGAGACTCAACTTCTCAATCATAAAAAAAGAGGAAACCCACCAAGTTGTATGAAATCACCCACCCACTGCTAGGGTATAAAGACCATTTTTCCAAACGAAGTGTCTCTGTGAACAATTGTGAAGAGTTTCATTATCATGAGGCAGTTTCCTGGATCTAGAGGACAACAAATAAGGCATCATTGCAGGATCCCCCTCATAGAGAAATCTCCTTTATGTGCCTAATTGCTTGTTAAAGATCTACACGGAAGCTGAAAAACCGAAGTGCCATCTGCACACTGTGTCGCTGATTGACCCTGTTAGAGAAGGGGACACAGCTGCGTCTATGATATGATATGATATGATATGGCATTTATAACGTGCCTATACACAAGTGTTATGGGAAGTTAGAGTGGCCCATTCATGGTGGGTCTAAAGCAAAACAATTCTAAGTAGCGCTCTGGGAGGGGTTCACAGTGCTGCAGGACTCCTGGGGACACTATATTTGGACCACATTTTTTATTAAATAAAATTATGCAGCTAATTATGCTTCAGAAATGGAGGTACGCTACACAGTCCTGCCTTTCATAAATCTTCCATGCCAAAATTATAGTCCATACATGTGCCTTGCTGTGAGCAGTCTCGTGACAGTGCCAGCTCTACAGTGGTACGAAGCAGGTTCAAAGATCAATTGTGCATCCCTGACAGCTGCTGGGGCCCCTGGTTTCTGCATCCAGAGGTAGCTATTTAACTGACTGCACCTCTACACTAAATTCTGATAATTTATGCCTTTAAAAGTCTGGTGGCAGGTGAATCTTTAGATACAAGCCATGCCAGGGTTGTGAACGTACAATTATAAATCCACATCATTTTGATATTAAACCATTGCCAGCTCTGTGAGCATGGCTTAACCATGACAGGGCTGATGTGGATTGGTGTCTAGACTGACCGTCTTCATAGCTGCTAAATGGAACAATACCAAATATTCTACCTCCTTCACTTCTCCAGCAGGAAGGATAACTCTTTCCCCATGGCATAGAAATGTGCCCCATGTGGTATCCTGGGAACGGTACTTAAGTGGCAGCACTGACATAACAAAGCCAGCCTCACACAAGGATGCTGATCACTGCAATGACTTTGAGCACAGCAGGCATGGGAAAGGGGTGGAATTAGAGCAGCCTTATAGGGAAGGCAGGTTTGGAGATGGTTCCACCATCTTGCTTGCTATAAGAGCTTTCTTACTCTTCCAATCCCGTCAATGTCGTGCAAATAGGGCAGTCTGGGTGTTATGTCATACAGGAAAGGACACTTGTTACACCAACAGGTTTGGACCTTTTTTGGACACATAGCTGTGGCAGTTTGTCTTTCAAAGGAGAGGGGCACCCCTCATTCATTGATTAATCGCTGGACTTCTACAAAGACAAAAATAATTCATCTGGACATCTGTTGGGGTTACAGTCTATGCCAAAGTCCTCTACCAGGGAAGTGAAGAAAGTAAGCATCCAAGGCATAGGCGAGCTATGCCATCAAACCATTCACAGGGAACAGTGGGAATAACTGCTGCCAGACCAATGCATCACTGTCACTGCACTGAAACCAGGACTCTGTCACTGGAGGTGAAGGAACCACTGTAGATGCCAGCCAAGCTCCCTGAATTGGGAGTGCAACAGGATGACTCACCTTGCACTTAGATTGGGATTCACAAAAACTGCAGAACAAGGAAGTGACACATGGCTCTCTCTGCATCTCAGAACTGCTGCAGTGCCGGTTTGGGAATCTTCAACTCCTCCCAAGCTACTGCAAGGAAACAACTGAAGTCACCCATGACATTGAAGCTTAAATGTATCCACATCTCTGATTTCGTTCGATGCCGAAGCTCTGCTGTCTCTGCATCTGAGACCCACCGACTCTTATAGCATCCCCAACTCGATACCACATCCTGGTCACCAATTTCTTCGAGCACCAAACTGGCGCTCCTGCAATGCCCCAACTCCACGTTGGGCCAGTGAAACCTGCTTGCCGCCCAAAGGTTCGTCTCAGCTTCTCTATCCCCAGAGGTCACAGAGTCTTTCAGTGCATCCATCCTGACACCACCCTTCCAATCCTAGCATCTTCGACCCACAAACTGAAACGGCTGTTGAACCACACTGCATAGATTCACCCGCGATGATTGAACTCAGCAGTGAAAGCACCCAGAACCATGGTCTGATGCCAAAAACTGGCTCAACACTGTTGAACCCTAAAGATACTAAAATAAGGTACTGTGAAGAGGTGTTGCCCCTCTCGTCCGCTTTCAGGACCTGTGAGCCAGGAATGAGACTCGGACACAAAGGATTCCAGCTTTTGGTCAAAGACCTTTATTAACGAACAGAAGGGGTGGGGAAATGCCTCTCTGTCCCTATGCTGGAGGTGTTTCCCTACCTAAAACCAAAACTAAAGATCTGTCAAAGTCAGAATGTCCAAAGCAAAACTGTCCTATGTCCAAATACTATTTCGGCCTTCACATTTGAATAAACTAAACTCTAAAATGAAAAGGTCTTTGGGCTTGAGTGGTTCATAAATGTTCAAAAAGGAAAGTCTGTAACTCCAATATAAAACTTCAAACACAGGATAGAGTTCCTTATTCAAGAGGGTTGTTCCCTTCCTCTGGATTTCTCTTCCCTTGGATGCCTATTCAACAATATCAATTCCTTGGGTATCTCCTGGTGAAATGTATAAAACAACGTGACTTTCTCGCTCTGTCTTGTCAGGATACCTGGTATACTCTCCTTCCAGGGATTCACTTCTTATTTCTGTGGTTTCACACAGCATTTGGCTGGTCCAGATATGTCCTTCTCAGGACCCCTTTCTGCTGATATACTTCTTGTATGCTGCTCAAACAATTGTTCCTCAAAACAACTTGGTTCTTTATCCTTATTTTGTTAGGCTACCTGGTTTACTCTCCTGCCAGGTTTTATCTAGCACACTTGCAATTGACAGGTATACTATGCTGCCAGTGCTTTTCTTTACACTCTTGTAATTGTCTGGTATACTCTCCTGCTAGGGCTTTCCTTAACACACTTGCAATTGCCTGGTATACTCTTTTGCGGGGGCTTTCTAAGGTGGGTTCTACACACCACTGCAAAGTGAATAATCTCTTTTCTCTGTTTTCCTAACAGTTTATTTGCCTGATATTCTTAGGCTGCCAGGGCTTCTTTTATTGATGTACGGTATACACTTAAGATCTTGATAACTCTGTATTTCCCTTCTGTTCCCTCTTGGTATGACATACTTGTTCTCTCTCTCTCTCTCTTGTATGCATTTCATTAATGTTTACGTGGTTTTGGCATAGCTGTCAGTACACCCGAGTGTCCCTGCTTCCCCTAGGTGGACTCACCGGCTTTGGCTGGCTTATTCTCCTTCTCTCGCAGTAAGCTGGCAGCGCTTGTACAACATCTTCTCTTCGGTTGCCATATTTGCTTTTTCACTTCTCAATGTCCCGTGGTCCCTGCTTCACATTCACAGACTCTGGTAAGGCAAAGGGTGCTTCCAAACACCCGCAAACGCTGGTAAGTCCTCTGTTGGCTTCTGGTGTTCCCACGGTCTCTGCTGAGCTCTTCTGCTCCATGTCCTCAGGCTCCACTAAGGGAAGACTGCCTCCAAACACCTGAGAACACCAGTGAGCCTTTGGCTGGTTCCTGGCATTCCAGTAGCGTGTTACTCCTTGCGGTCAGCTTTGCTGCTTTCGGTTCTCGAGCCAGTCTGAGCCATGGCTCCCTTTCCAGCCTCATGGTCTCTCGGCGCGTTCCAAGAGAGGCAGCTTCCTCTCTCCAGTAGCTCTCTCGTGTCAGCTGCTCACCGGGTTTAAATCTCCCGGGCGCAGGTATTCGCTCGCAATAACTAGATACACCTTCTTAAAGATATGCCAATTGAGTGCCTGAGCACTTCTGCTCATCTACCCAGAGTACTTTTTTACAGCAGCATACATTTTCTGTTTCTTTACTGGGGCAAGTTTTTAAGTGTGTTTTTAGTTATTTATTTGAATTCTATTGTTTAAATTAGAAGTCTGTGAGTCTCATTACAGGTTTGGTGGTATTCCAGTGGTAAATCCGCAAGGAATACCACCAAATGGATTTACCGCTACCACCACTTGATCTGGTGGAATTACTGCCAGATGACAAGTGGTGGTATGGTGGAGTGACAGGTTTTGGTGGTGTTAGAAAATTTGAGAGGAAAAGGCAGGAGAAGGTTAGAAAGTAACACCAAGGTTGCAAGCTGAGGAGGAGGAGAAGAGATGAAAGCAGGTGGAAAACAAAAGCAAGGAGGAACTGCAGAGGGACTAGAGAGGGAAGAAGAGAATTTTGATTTTCAAGGGGATGGAGAAAGTGAGAATTCTGCCAAGATTAGATGGATGTGATATACAAAGAAACAGAGGAGCGAGGACAGTCAGAGAAGGTGGAGAAGGAGAAAGATAACTGTCAATAGTTGGCCTAAAAGTGACATGATTGAATCAAAGAAGAGAGAGGGATAGTGTGAAGGAAAACAAGCACAGATTCAGAACAGAGCCGTGTGGTAAGCTGAAGAGTAAAGGGCAAGAAGAAGAAAAGTGGCTAGCCCACGAAACAGAATAGGACCGATATGAAAAATATAAGTCAAACAATTGCAAGACAGAGGCAGAAATACCAATGGAAGAGAGGGGGGAAAACGGGTTGGGTGGTCAACCCTGTCTAAAACAGCCGACACATCGAGAAGAAGTATAGATGATAGCTTGTTATGACTTGCCGAGAGAAGTGAATTGGAAACATGAAGTGATGTAATGTAGTTGTCGTTTGTAGTCACTATTGGTGGCAGACAGGTTCTGGGAAGTGCAGTCTAAGTAGGGCAGTTTCGGTTGAGTGAGCTGAAAGGAAGCCATATTGAGTCTTTATACTATTTTTTACAGATGGATCAAGGAACACTGAGCGTCAGTTCAAGGGCTTTTATTGAATAGATTCTATGGGCCCTAGGGCTGTCCCTCTCTCTCTGCTCTAGAAAGCAGCAATCCTGCCTAACACAGGCATCTCTACTCCCCAGGTGAGTATATACAGAATATTGAGCCCCACTGTCTAAGTTCTGACATGCTTGAAGTGGAAACCTAAATGCCAAATTCCTTATCTGTCTAACATCCCTCAGGAACAACCTAGAATGACCCAATACTATCCAATGGTTAGTTGACTAACTCCCTGATATTTCCCTCTTACTACTCTCCTGCTTCCAATTCCACCAACCTCCATGCCTTATACTACCTGTGTCCCTCTGTCCTTACAAAGTCTCCCACTTCTTCTACGCCCTGCCTCCACCCTTTGATGCAACTACCCCTGCCACTAAACTAATATTCCCTCCTCCACACCACTACTCTCTCCTCCACACTACTACTAGCACTCCACCACACCTTCTACTCAGACACCCTCCTTTCACATACACAAGCACTTCGCATTTACTCCCTATACTTCCTCTCCAACTCACACTTGTTACTCTTCCATGCAACTTACAACTGAATACCACCTGCAATAACGATACAACATCTCGCCAGCTCGAAAATTTGCCTCAACACACCTCTCCCCCATCCTTCCTCCTGTGGTCTCTTAGGTGCTTCTCCTCCTGCTACTCTGTCCTCACCCGACCAACCCGCAGATTCCTGCTTCCTGGGGTCTCTTTTAACCCCCTCCCTATTCTCTGGCTGGTCTGCTGGATCTGGCAAATCAGGCCCTATATTCTGCCCTGGAGGCGTTACAAATAATACATCTTTCTCATAGCGTATTAAGCCCCACCCCCTTTCTCTTCTGAGGTTCACCACGGAACAACAATGGCAGTTTGTGTTAAACAACGTCCAAATTCGTTTTAGATGGTCACCCCTAAGGTAAGTCCAGTCTCTGGTGGATTTTTATTTTATGTCCTTGGTGCTCTAGGATGGCCGTGCTGGTCTCATTTCAATTTGGGCTGAGGCGGGTGTGCAGTGCATGGCATCTGAAACAGCCACATAGGAGCGCTAGTTCCTCTTTCTGTTGCTTCCTTTCTCCCGGCAATGTCTATACACCACTCTCATAGGGCTTTTTACAGGTGAGCAAGGTCTCCATTCTCATCCCTCTGACTCTCCAGCAGTGTTTTGATATGGGTTTTGCAGGGGACAGCGCTGGATTTCTGTCTTGCCAGTGGTTTCTTCTGCCTTGTCTATGGTTTCTCTAGAAAAGAAAAAGAAAACCCGTTCACCACTTGGGTTCAGGAGTATGGGGTGGTGAAATTGGCAATGGACATGTATAGACTGCAACTCGGGTAGGAGACAGCAAATGGGGCCCTTTTTACTGCCACCGCCCCTGTCTGGGGTAACACTGGCTCTTGATGCCACCCTGATTGGCCTCCCACCCCAGGCTGAGAGGGGCTCATATCCCCTCTTGGCATGGTCAGGGTGGTGACCTTTTCACACATTGTTCTTTGGATTGCTACAGTTGTCAGCTCACAGCCCACCCAAAGATATGGCCTGCCCTTGGTCTGCGCTACCGCACAATGAGAAAAAGGAATACCTTTTGGACTGTGCCTGTTTAATCTTTATGATTGAGATCACTGCTGATGTAGTAGTAGTGTAGAGAAGAGTAGGCGGGTTTGCCACTTCTCTCTTTGGCCACACTAGTGGGTAGCATTTGAATTTGGTATATGTGACCCTCGCTCAAATTTGGGCTGATTAGGTAGGAGAGTTACAGAAAGGTGTATGTAAGTGCAATATTAAAGGAATGACTAAGAGAAAACACAAGACACAGACACAGGTTTTTTAAAAAGTCTTTTAATAAATTGGCTGTCTTTCCCACACAGGTTTGTTTTCGCTATAACTGCATCATTTAGAAGTAGAACTGTGGTACGAACTCACATGTTATCTAACATCTATTCTTACTCTCTATTCTCCTCTCTGCCCCTTTCACTCTTTCCTGCAAAATTATTCTCTTAGCTCCCCGTCCGCCTAGGGCTCAGCCCTCCTCTTGATCTTTTTTGTTTATCGCCCTTAACTCTGGAATGTTCTGCATCCCCTTTGCGCTTTGTCACATCCCTTTCCCTTTTCTGCTCTCATCTTTAGAGTCACCATTGTCCTCTTTTAGAAATGGTTTTTAGTTGCTCCTAACTGTGCCTCCTTTGTTAAGCCTATTCTGCCATTTTATGTGTTAAAAATATGTTTTTATTGATAGCATCAACAGGGAACAGCATGTCAGCAAAGCAACAATCAATAACAAATCATGATAGGAAGTAAGCCTGCTTCATTGAAAACTAGACGGGGCGGGTGCTGTTGTGCGGCACGCAAGATGGCCGCAGCCTGGAAGTGCTCCGTCGGAGGCTCTAACATATGGTATAAAATCCTGCACTCTGAAGTAGTTGCCAGCCGAGAACTTGACACAGCACGAAGCCGGATACATACCACACCTGGGTGCCACTGCGGTCCCGTGGGACCCCACAGATACCGAGTTATCCATATGGGCCCACAGGCTCTCTGCTTGAAGTGACCGAAACTCAGCGGGAAGACCACCCCCCAACGGCAGTTGCCTCAGCATTGATCTGGACTGCGATGCCTGGCGCTGGAATCACCCGCTTGCAGGAGTTACCTGCTTCCGCAGCACCCCCCTCCTGGGAGGGGACCTCTGAGCCCAGCTGGCACACCCAAACTCCGTTGGGGGCCCGCCGGAGGCAACGGTGGTGACCAGGCTGCCACCCAGCACCACAGTACCTTACCACCCAGCTCTGAGGGACACTTGGCGTGCCCTGCGCCCCATCCACACACGGACCTCCGGACCCGTGAGCCATACGGGGTGCCCCGTGAGACCACTCCACGGCCCGCCGAGGCACCCGGATATCGTGGTCCCTCGGCACATGGGCCTGAAATCCATCCAACTGAGGCACGCACGACCCGCCGGGATCTGAAGGAGGCCGGCCCTTTACCTGGGACTACAGTGGGCGCATCATACTCTGGTGCGGGAGGCAGCAGGAATCGCCCCCCGCGGCCCAATCATCGTGGCCATCTCCCCCCCGCAGCCCCACCAAACGGAACCCCGTCTCAAGCTCCTCCATCTGCAGCACGACGGGACCCGGCCGGGAGTGGGGCTGAGGCCAACGCACCACCCCCCCGAATTCCACAGGGAGTTGGGGCGCTGGGGCAAGGGGAATCTTGACACAAGCAGGCCTCCCCCACCCCGTGACCCACGGCTGGGGCGCCCTTGGCCCATCTGGATTGGGAGACCCACTGGCTTCATATATGGGACGTGACATCTGCGCTCACTGAGGGGCAACAAACTCAACTGGTGCCATAAGGCCCCATACTTATAAAACCGCAGCAGAACACACACTCAATTGCCCACAACCTGCTATCCTCTTCTGCTGCCTCCCCCCCCGTGGAGGAGCACCCTTTGGGGGTCGAATTGGAGCCGGAACACACATGGCCCGTTCCCACCTGCCTTACTGGAGCTGAGTGCACCCAGCCCACCTTCTACACTGCAGATTTCCGCTTAGACCCCCAAAGGACTGCTGCCCCACCGGGGGCACTGTATTGCTCCCTAAGGACCCCCCCCCCGGTGGACAACCTTTGCATCCGCTTTGGGAACAACTAAGGAATCAGTCTAGAATAGATACAACAAGACTGTGGCTATCACACCTATTCGCTTCACGGTAGCTCCCCCCCACAAAGCAAAACTCCCCCCTGGACTCACCAGCTCTACAACTGTCACTCTCTGGGCCAGACTCCGCCGCGGGGCCGGTGGAGCTCCTGGTGCCCTCCAGGGGTCCCCAGTACCACACAGCTGCCTTGACTTCGGGGAGACCGTTTGGAATGGGAAACCAGAAGAGACAGTCGAAAATGGAGCAGTTCACCAGATCAGATCGAGACCCATCACAACAAGAGAATAACCCTGGCCCTTCTCAGGTAGCCATCTTGGCTCTCAACCAAACCCTGTTAGCGCTAAAAGGGAGCACAGACAACCTCGAACCTCGGGGACAAAATGGACACTTTAACATGTAAAGTGGACGTCTCCGCGATACAAATTGACAAGTTGTGTGGCAGGATGTCCGAAGCAGAACAAAGAATTGAGGAGGGTGAGGATATAATTGCCGTATTTCAGCGCAAAGTTGCCTCCCTACAGCATATGGTACAAAAAGTCGTGGCCAAAAATGAAGATCTCGAAGGGAGATCCAGGAGAAACAACATAAGGATCACAGGGGTGGCCGAGACCACCTAGATAGACAATAAGGAACAGTTTGTGGGAAAACTACTTCTGGAATTGCTTGATAACCCGCCGGTCACTAACCTCTTCATTGCCTGCATCTTCAGTTATCGAGACCGGGACATACTGCTATGGGCGGCAAGAGAGAAAAAGGCCCTGAGGTAGGGATCAGTGACAATACGCCTTTTCCCGGACTGCAGTCAGCAAGAACAAGACCAAAGGAAACCATTCCAAACGCAAAGAATATCCTGAGGAAAAAAGCTGTCCGCTATGCAATGTTGTACCCGGATAAACTCAGGGTTGTCCATGATGGTAAAACATTATTCTTCACATCACCGGACACAGCAGAGAGACTTGCAACAGAAATTTCAGATCTGGGGGATTCCCCCCGAGGCTCCCCCTAATCCAAGAGAGCAGAAGATCAGGCCACCAACTAGCTGAACGACTGG
This sequence comes from Ambystoma mexicanum, assembly GCF_040938575.1. Classification (NCBI taxonomy): domain Eukaryota; kingdom Metazoa; phylum Chordata; class Amphibia; order Caudata; family Ambystomatidae; genus Ambystoma; species Ambystoma mexicanum. The sequence goes on from NC_090923.1 coordinate 839,875,388, forward strand.
GCTCCCTAAGGGCCACACCCTCGACTTCACATGGCAACTATTGGAGTTACTCTTACCATATGGAAGATGAATGGCGTGTAATGGATTCTGTTAAATAGTTCGGTTAAATAGCCTCTTGACAATACGAGACACAGCGGCCGCCAGTCCCGCCCCCACCCATTCCCAGCGGCACAGTATTCCTATTTGGAGTTGTTTTTTTATGTTGTTTGGGTGGGGAGCGGGATGAGTTGGCCTGTAGATTGGTGTTTCAGGCGTGGGAGGGGGAGGGGTGGAAGTTCAAATTCAAGGGTTATTGAATGTTACGACACAGCACCCAAAGGTGGGGGAATTACCCTCCACGGACTCATGACTCTGGGTGCTCCGGGCAACCAACAACCTTCTAGCTTACTCACTTGAAGTTACAAATGGTACATTCTACTATCCTATCACGCATCTAAGCCCGGTCCCAACATGACGGACCCACTTAGGTTGGATCCACACTATAATACAAACATAAAGCTAATGTCATGGAACATTTGAGGATTTACTAATGGTAAAAAAAAGAATGATCTCAAACTACGCCAAAAACCACCATGTGAATGTCCTCTGCTTCCAAGAGACCCACCTGAGTAAAGATCACAAACTCCCCTCCATGGCAGGGTGGGGCATCCACAGATATGGCTCATCTCACACCTCCCACGCCCTAAGGGTAGCGATTTATTTACACCGCACTCTGGAATGGAGGGCTGCTTTGTTCTAGTGGCGGGGGAGATAGCAGGGTGGTCCGTTCTCTTCATTAATATATATGGACATACTACGACTGCCCTGATTTTTTCCAAACTTGCTCCAAACACTTACGCTCCTTCCTGGGCCACAAAGTGGTGTGGGCTGGGGATTGTAATATAGGCCTGTCGCATCTTCAGGACAGGTCCTCCTCCATACAAACAACCCTCCCAAGGGCTGCCAATAAATGGAAGTCCATCGCAGCAGATTACGCGCTCATTGATGTGTGGCATTTCCATCACCCCAATGGTCGCAAATTCACCTATTATTCAAGCGTCCATGGGAGCTCATCCAGAATAGATTATATTTATATGTCCCCAGAACTGCTACGAGTAACCCGGACGGTACAGATATGACCCCGGACCCTATCTGACCCTTCCCCTGTCCTGGCACACGGGCCCAGTATCCCATTCTAAACAGCTCCACTGGAGACTCAGAGCCTGCGCTCTCGAAGACATAGCATTTCGCGAAGACATACGCAAAGCCATCACCAAATTCTTCCAAATAAACGCTGACTCAGTTCCTGATCCCAGGGTAGTGTGGGAAATCTTTAAAGTTTATATCCAGAGATGGTACATCTCCCAGGAGAGAGGGGTCTTGAAAAGCATCTGCAGGTCTCTCTCCTCCAGGGAAACAGAACTGAAGGGCCTGGAGACCCGGCAAGCTTGCCAAGACTCTCCGGAGCTTCGGGCATATCTGGAGCTCAAGAGGGACAAGATTCGTACTCTAATGACCAGTGAGGAACCGTTCCTAGGTGATTCGATAATAACTGCCAGATACGGGGAGGGAGACCGCTCCAGTAAGACTCTGGCCTGGGCCATCAGGCACGAGCGTCACTCCAACCCCGAATCACCCGATGGGGAACTCACAATGGAGACAGGGAAAATAAATGACACATTTTGGAAATACTATGGGAGACTCTACTCCTCTCAGTTAACAGCCGGCCATGATGATATTGTGCAATACTTGGACAGAGTCGCTCTGGGGTGGCTGGACCCGGCAATCTGATCCTCGCTAAACAACCCCACCTCAGATGAAGAATTCCTCAAAGTTATTTGTTCGCTCCCAAATAGAAAAGCCGCCGGAACTGATGACATCATAGCCAAACTATATAAAACCTTCCCCAATCGTCTCATTCCCCACTTGAGGAACATGTTTGAAACTGCCAGCTTGTCCGGCGTACTCCCGGAATCCACCAGGGCGGCCCTGGTGACGGCCCTGCTTAAACCTGACAAAGACCCCAGTAAATGCTCATCCTACAGGCCCCTATCCCTGGTGAACACCACAACAAAATAATAGCAAAACTATTGGCGGATAGGCTCTTGCCATATATGACCAGCCTGGTCCTTCCTGATCAGGTGTGGTTTATACCGGGCAGATCCTCTCAAAACAACCTGCAAAGACTATTTACTCTAATGCATAATGTGAACCAGGCAGTCCCCATGGCAGTCGCCGCTTTGGATGCGTTAAAAGCATTCAACTCAGTCGAATGGCCATTTCTGTTGGAGGTCTTCCGACACTCAGGCTTCGGTAATACATTACTACATTGGGTTTGATTGCTATATACGGCTCCTAGAGCCTTGGTGTATACTAACTGCAAATAATCCGAACTTATCCTTCTATCCTGGGGTACTAGGTAGGGCTGCCCTTTTTCTCCTATACTATTTGCTTATGCAATTAAGCCGGTGGCATGCGCCCTGAGAGATTACCATGCACACAGGGGGATAACACGCCACTCACACACTTCCATCGTCTCCTTATACGCAGACGATATGTTAATATACGTTAAACACCCACGAACCAACCTCCGTCCAGTGGTAGAGGAAGACTCTAGATTTGGGGCCCTACCCGGACTGTGAATCAATTGGTCTCATTTTATTTATTTATTTATTTTATTATTACATTTGTTACACGCCCAGACCCTGAGGTATCACAGCAAGGCTGCAAAAGCATTGTTCAAGTTTACAAACAAAGTATTTACCTAGTTACACAGTGGAATTGAGCTGCTTCGTTCTAGGCAGTCATTTGAGCAATACAGCAAGCAAAACATAGTTACAATTTTATACAAGAGGAGAACAGTTACAGTTATATTTACAGTCACTCAGGGTTATTGCCCTCCATATTAATTGAAAAGCCATGTTTTGAGTGATTTTAAACCTGAAAAGGAGCCCTCTTCTTTGATGCTATTGGGAAGGGAATTCCAATGTTTGGGGGCTAAGTATTTGAAGCTACTGCCACCCGCTTTGGTATTCTTGTAGCGAGTAATCTCAAGTAGTTGCTGGTTGTAGGATCTAAGTGTTCTTAAGAAGGTTTTTTTTGCAATACTTTGTTACGGTATTTGGGAGCTGAGCCCTGTTGGCATTTGTAGGAAATGCACAGGGTTTTGAAGATGATCCTGTCTACAACTGGTAGCCAGTGGTGATCTTTTCTAATCTTATAGATATGGGGCCTCATTACAAGGTCACCGGTCCGGAGTTAACGCCGCTGGTAAAGCCATACCGGCACCGTTTCCACGTCCGCCCAATCATGACCCGCGGCCCCGGAAATAGCACCTCCCCCAACCGCCACCCCACAGTTAAGGGTCCCGGAAAGTCCACCTGCACGGAAACCCCTCCGTTACCGGCAATACGAAACACCGCGAGCATCACAACTAGCGCGGACACGGACACACCGCCAGAAAAATGGCGTTAAAACTGTGATCACGGTGGCGGTACCGCCGCCACCGCGAACATGACGTTAAACAGTGCCTGCTGAACTGAATCAGGGCACAGGTGCACCAAATCAGCCCAGCTGGACCCAGCAGCACACTGGGAGCCTACAAAAGGGCCACACCCAGCCCAACACAACACAGAACCATGCAGGCAGCAGATCTAGTAGCACTTGGACTGGGCCTACTCAACCAATAGGCAGCACTGCACATGATGGCAGTAATGGCGCAGAGGAGGAGGCGGAGGCGGAGGAGGCACAGGTGCCAACCAGCCAACCAGCCAACCCTGCACCTATGGCAAACACCATTGTCCAGCCGGCACAACCCCACGAGCAGCCTGCAATACCACGCAGCAGGGCCTCACCCTGGAACCTTACCCCAGTACAAATCCACACACTATACCGGCTGGACTGTCCAACAATCCTATACATCACTGCCATGATTGAGGACAACATCAGCAGCCACATAGACACCCCCACCGCCATCACCCCCTCCTGAAGGTTTCCTTGGCACCTATCAACACACGGTCGGTGAGCTGCACGGCATATCACAACCCTGTTTTTCAAAAATCCTGGTACAGGTACTGGATGCCCTGTTGCGCCATGTGTCGGAACACATAACCCTACCCCGTACCCTCCCCGAGATCATTGGCACCAAGTTGGCCTTTCATGCCATAGCAGGCATGACAAATTGCTTGGGTGCAGTTGACTGCACCCACATTGAGCTGACAGTACCACGTGCAATTGAGATGGTGTTCTGCAATAGGAAACAGTATCACTCGTTGAATGTACAGATGATATGTGATGCCACGCTACTGATTACACACTGCTGCACATGTTTCCCAGGCTCAACCCATGACTCAATGGTAATGCGGAATTCCACGTTGCCATGGTACATGGAATGCTATGCTGGACAAACCACATGGCTATTAGGTGAGTACAGCTGACAATGCTCCGACCCTGTTGAAGTGGTGTGTGTGTCTCCAGGCCAATGAGCAATGTGAGTGTGCCGTGTCGGGGGGAAATTCTGCCGGGGTCGGCCGGGACATCCGTAGACCTCCGGGAGGGGGGCCCCAACTCCTCCCGTATATCCCAAAAGAGATAGAGTATGAGACACACGCAAGAAGCAAGGTGACTCTGCTGTTCATTAGACAAAACGGCAGGGATGGGTCAAGGATCGTACGCGTCTGTCCTGACACACACACAATCGTGGGGCTCGCAGGCCCTTTTTACCTTAGTATGACGCGCTACTTGCGTCATCTTACAAAGTTTAGCAAAAACCTATTTCCACTCTGGATTGGTTACTCGAGTGGTAGGGTTAGTATAGCATACATATAGAGAACGGTATTAGTGGTTGAGGGTTAGTCAGGTGATATACTTGGGCTGTCCCTTCAATTTGATACATGAAAATTGTTACATGAAGAGTTCTGAGGATTGGTCAATGTTAATGGCGTCAATGATAAGAGCCCCATGTTCTGATTGGTCCACTCGCGAGCCTCCCAGTCTGGGACTATCGCTGTTCCCAGCTCGCGGTGCACCTGTCATTTGCAACAATGTTTTTACTAGGGGTAGGTGTAAACAATGTGAGGATTTATTCATATGTTGGGAGGTCGACTACTCCCACTGCTGCAGATGTCCAATGAGTCTTTTAATTGTATCTGCCTGTGTCTTGAAACGTGGGATTCAGGCGTCTCCTTCCTCCTGGGCTTGGCATCCTGTCAGGTTTGGCTTTGTCACGTGGGGTGAGACCGTGTTTGAGGCCGAATTCAGCACAATTAATATTGTTTTTCCCACTGTGTGCCTGGTTTATCTTGCAGGTGCGACCTTGGCGTTGGTTTGCAGCGTGCGAGATTGCAACATCGTGCCCTTGGCGGTGTGCTTTCGCCGGGCTCATTCTGCAGGATCAGCAACCGGGCTCTCGCTCATTCAATGTTCATGGAAACTTTTGCTTGCGGCCTACTTGGGCCTGGTGCATAGGTGGAACCGTTTGATGCAGAGCTCTTTAGGTTACTGTATCATATTGCTCTATCCTCAGTATCGTGTCTCCGTTATATTCTTTATTATGGTACATGGTTCTTAGAAGAAGCGTGAGCAAGCCTTTTTAGATAAGTTAATTATGCGTCTAGCATTTCTGCATTTTGAGAGCCTATGTGGAAAATAATAAAGATGCACGTCCGTGGGTATGTCTGTCGCCTATGTCATAGCACTGAGTATGTTCTTCGTGTGGATTGGTGTGGGAGTGTCCGGTGTGCATGTGTGCACAGGTGTGCTGACCGTTGGCTAGGTCGTCATGGCATCTCTAACGACGTGTAGGTTTAGTCGAGTTGATCCATGCCGCAGGTGTCGGCATGGGCAGGGCGGGCTGCTGGGCAGGTAGGTGGGCACATCCGTATGTTCCTGTACCAGGGTATTTGGTCGTCTGGTAGATAGGCAAACTCCTCTCGTGGCGGGTGCCTAGGCCGTGATCCTCTAGGCCAAGCGCGAGAGGGGAAGGGCGGGAGCTTGTTCTTCCATTCTCCCACTTCAGTCCCCCCTCTGGTCGACTTGTCGACCACAAACATATCCTTTTCTTTATCTCCTCTTACTCTCCATATTTTAGTTATTCCTCCCAAATGTCCATAGTGGTTAACATGGTCTTCAAATGACCAATACATATATTCACAGGTTCCTCCAGGAGTGCAGTATACCCATTTCCCTATGTAGCTCCTTGGGTTTCTTGGGTTTTCGAGCTTCACAGATGGTGGGTCCAGGTGGTTGGTGATGATCTGGTTGCGCAACTTCTCTCTCTCTTTTATGATTGTGCCTGTGTGTTGGCCGTCATCTGTTGGCATCAAGAGGTGCATACCAACCATTTCGATCATCTCGTCTGTGGTGCGTGCCTTCCGGGCCTTCCAAAATCTTATTATGATCAGTGTAGCTCCGGCCAAAATAGTACATCCAACTATAATTTTCAGTCCATCTGACAGCCAAGATGGCATCCATGACCATAATATTGAAAACCAGCTCTCATCCTTTTTCACACCTTTACTTTCATCCGTCATTTTTGAGTGCATCCGGGCCAATTGTAAAACTGCTTCTGTCAGTGTACCATTGTCAGCATCGTTGGCAGGGATGAATGTGCAGCATGATTGTCCTATCTTAGCGCAACTCCTCCTTCCATTGCTGTGAGGAGGTCCAGTACATATCTGTTCTGAAGTGCTACCATCCTCACAGCTCGCAGTTCCTCTTTTATTGCGTTGAATCCATTTACCATAGACTTAATAGTCATCATTAGTTCCCATCGAGTTATCTGGAGCCATTTTGCGTTTGCGTAAGCCTGTAGTCCTGGATGTATTATTGAGGAGAAGAACATTGCTGCTCTGCTGAATAGTATGTGCTCTGGTGGAATTGAAGTGAGTGCTGTTTCCGACCTTCCCCATAAGTAGTTTCCTGTCAGAGGTTCTCCTTGTCTTTTCTTTCTATTCAGGACAGTATTATTGCTGTCGGTTTTGCTCATTGGCTCCTTCTGAGGTTGTACAGATCTCTTCTTCCTTTTGTTCCCTTCATCCATTTTGGGTAAATTCGCCATATTGACATGTTTCTGGGGTACCACTAGTGATGGTATATTAACGTGCACTATTGTGCATATACCATTCCACAGAGGGGGCAGTGTGTGGTATGCTTTTTCTCCACAAGCCCAGTAATGGTCCATTACTACTGCTGTTCCTGCTCCCCCCTCAGGTAGCTCCATCACGCTTTCACAGTTGGTGTTGTATCCTAAGTCCACCTCCCCTTTATGTTGGTAGCATACCTTAGGCGCAGTTAGCGGCAGTATTGTTATTGGGTCTTCATCCTTCTCCATCCACGTGAGCATGGGTACGTACTTGACCCAAGTCATCCAACATCTGTGGTTGTGTCCATCAATAGTTGAAATATTTTCTCTTGTTACCATGTTGCTACCAACCACTCCTATGTCCCATTTGTTGTTCATGTACACCTTCCCTGTTATTATCACCAGTGGTCTTTCCCAACATCCGTTCTTACCAGGGACTTCAGTGGCGTACCAATCACATGGTAGGTACTGTAGTGTTACTTTCTTTGTTTCTCCTTTTTCAGGACCACTTGTTATGTATCTGAATCCTTCAGCATGTAAACTGCTCTTGTGGTAACTCAAATAAGTCTTGAGGAAGTTGTTTTCATATGGATATGTATCTCGTGTTTTCCACACCAATTGCACCACTGTCCCTTGAAATCTTCCTTTCGTCTGGAACAGTGCCAGGTATATTATACATCGTGCTATCTTTTCATCTATCTCCGTGGCAACAAATGTTCGAGAAGCGCTCATGGCGTATGGTATTAATGAGCAAGCGTAGCAGCTGTCTTCTGTTGTCTGCTTACCTATGTGGGTTATGTGTTGGTACCATATGTTGTTTGAGATGTGTGCTGAATCTTGTATGTAATCATCAATACCTTTATTATCTGAGTATGTGCTGCGTTTAACTCTATTTTCCTTGTGTGGGATTTTACTAGTACCACCTGACGTAACACCTGTTGCAGCTGGGGGTGGGGGTGTATTAGGTTTGGGTACAGCAATAATATTGATAGCATAGCTGTACTGCCATACAGAGGCAGCCAAAAATCCGGTGGTCATTAAAATCCCCATCAATTTTATTAAAAATGTTAATTTCACCGGCATTTTGCTCTTACCTTGCTGCAGTCCGGCAGCGTATTCTTGCGACGTTACAGTTGCCCGCCTGAAAATTGTTAATATGCTCGTTATTAAGGTTAGTTATTGTTATTAAGCTCTCCCTATCAAGTAGTCATTCAGTCCCCAGGCGAAGAGCTGTTCCCACGCCAATCTAAGCGATCTATCTTTTAGGGCAGGCAAATATGGTTGGAGGTGGGGCATTGAATGTTCTATGGCCAAGAGGAATGCTGTGTAGTAGACACGTACCCTCCTTCTTTTCAGGTACGTTGGCCTTTTTATTTCATATACAAATTGGTGTGACAATTCTTCCAGGTAATTATCGTCTGAGGGTACCATCTACTCCTGGGCAGTGAATTGGTTAGTTATCTACTTTCTTAATAGTACAATAATACGCTGTACCTGCATGTGCGAGAGAAAAGAAAGAGAACATTCAAGTGTTTACATGTGTATATGTGCAAGACAATGTCCTTCAGTTCAGTTATTACTACAATAGGTAGGGTGTCAATGGGCAGACGGTTTGGTCTCAACTGGCGGAAGTCTCTTTACTCTTTAATCGTGTAACCATGGGGTGGTCGATATGGGGATCACCCCTTTCTTTTCTAGTAGTTGCCTCTGGGGAATCTGAGGGGTGGCAGGGTATGGGGACACTTGGGCCGTTAGTTGTAGTAGAAGTCTCTTCCTCCGTTGGTGACGCTGTTGTTGTTCTTCCAGTGGCCCTGTCGGTGGCGCTGGGGCGGGTCTGGAGTTTGTAGATCTTTACGTCGTTTAGGTGGTTCCAAGCACGTTTGTCCTGTAGCTTTACTGCTCTCGTTGATACCTCCTCTACCAGATGGGGCCAGTGAAGCGTGGGCTGTTCCACTTCCTGTTGAAATTGCGAAGTAGTACGTGGTCACCTTTAGCAACTTTGCACAGTCTTTCCTTTTCCAATTCTTTATCCGCGTCTTTTTGTTGATCGCTGTTAGACCCACCCCGTGTGCGCTCGAGCTGTTGAGACACAAACACTACACTAGTAATCAAAGAAGATACATATTGGTACATTTCATCACCAAGGACGTTTGCAATACTCTCGTGATCGGTAAATGCTCTTGATGTTGGCGTTAGGGGAAGGCGCATTTGACATCCGGTAACCACCTCGTGAGGGGTGAGGTGGTGGTCGGAACCTGGTCTATTCCTTAGCTCGAATAGGGCTAGTGGAAGGCAATACAACCAACTCTTCTTTGTTGTTTGCTGTATTTTTGCAATTGCCTCCTTTAATAGGCCATTCAGGCGTTCACATATACCGTTGGCCTGTGGGTGTATGCACATGCAAATTTATGCTTGATGTTCAGTAAGGATGTGATGTGCTGGAACATTTCGTTTGCGAAATGTGGGCCATTATCTGACCGCAGTACCTCGCACACTCCCCACCTGGGGAAGACCTCCCTCACTAGGAATTTAGCTGCTCTAAATGCATCTGGGTGTGAACAGGGCCCTGCTTCAATCCACCTCGAGAATGGGCATACTACTACAATCATATACCTATTTCTTTGACATACATTGATCATATCAACATAGTCAATATGGAGATGTCGGAAGGGTCCCTCTGGCCGGGGTATAGTACCTCTTATCACCTTCAGAGTGTGACCGGCCGTAAACTGTTGACATGTGAGACAATTGCTGATAAAATTTGACACATGAGAATTTAACTCAGGGCAGAACCAGTCTTCCCTAATTCGTGCTGCAATTACTTCCTTGCCTGTGTGGGCTGGGTGGTGTAGTTGGCTCAGGGCGGTGTTCAATAGTGCCAGTGGTATTACAATCTTTCCAGTGTCACCCTGGCGCCATAGTGCGTCAGTTGGTGACATTGTGCATCCTCTTTTTACCCATAATTCTTTTTCTGCCATTGGTGCAGCCGCTTGTAGCTCCATTATCTGTGTGGCTGGGAGGTGGGTGTACCCTTCTCTTATCAACATCTCCTTAGCCATGCCCCTCCCTCTCCCTCTCTCTGACTCTGGGGGGTTCCATATCTCACCAAAATATGCAGCATACTTCGCATGTGCGTCTGCTGCTGCATTCCCTTTTGAAATGTAGTCTTCACCATTGGTGTGTGCGGTGCATTTGACCAAAGCTAATTCTTGGGGGTCATTTATTGCTTCAATTAGTTCAGCCAATAGGAGGGCATGTTGCACTGGAGTGCCATCAGCTCTCCTAAACCCTCTTCTTCTCCATTTCGACAGCCCTGAGTGGACAGTGGACGTAACATATGCGCTGTCGGAATATATGGTCACTCGTTTGTCAAAGATTTCCTTCAAAGCCAAGATCAGTGCAATTAGTTCTGCTGCTTGAGCGGAATAATGCTGTGGTAGTTGTACACATTTCATTGCCACACACACCGGTACCTCTATCATTTTTACCACTGCTGCCCCAGTCCTCCTTATACCATCGCTTTGATCGATAGTTGATGACCCATCAATGAACAGGAGCTCACCTCCCTCTAGTGCGTTCTCTTCAATCTTTCTAGTACATGAGTACATTTCAGTGATTTGCGTACAATCGTGTGCATAATCTCTTCTGCTAGGAACCTTGCAGGGTTGACCGTGCTACATCTAACAATTGATAGTTCAGCTCTGGATAGGATGATCTCATAACCTGATGCCCTTTGCGTGGTTAGGGTGGACTTAGGTTTATTCAATATTGCAAATAGTGCATGTTCCACAAACAGTGTAGTCGGGCACCCCATGGTGATTGCTGATGCTTTCTCTACCGCAAAAGCAGCTGCGGCGAGACCTTGTTCGCAAGGAAAATGACCTAACATCACAGGGTCTAAGTGGCCGCTGTAAAATGCTACTGGTTTGTAGTCCATGCTTGTTTTTTGAGCCAACACTGCTTTCATTACTGCTGAGTCGCAATGTGAAAATATAAAGAATTGTCGCTCATAGTCTGGGGTTGCCAGTACCGGAGCAGTTGATATCGCATCTTTCAGTTCATCAAAAGCCTCTTTCATTTCCATTGTCCACCCCAACTTTTTCTCCCCTTTATTGGCTTCCTTTAATGCCTCAAGCAGGGGTCCTATGTATGAGCTATAATCAAATATCCATGCTCTACAGTAGTTACACAGACCCAGGAACTGCTGCAGTTCCCTCACTGTTTGTGGTACTGGCGTTTTTGAAATGGCATGTGCTCTTTGTGGTGCAATCTTTCTTCCATGTTGGGATATGAGCTGACCAATGTAAAGTACCTGTTCTTGACAGTACTGTAACTTTTCCATGTCTACCTTGTAACCTTTTTCAGCCAGTATTGTCAACATCTTTAATGAGTCCTCTCTGCATGTTCTTTCGTTTGTACTGCAAATTATTATGTCGTCGACATACTACAACACTGTGCTTTCCACTTCAATGTTACCCAAATCCATCTGTATTACTCTGTTGAATATTGAGGGTGATTCGCAGTACCCTTGTGGCAATCTGGTGTGTTTCCACTTTGTGTTTCTGTAAGTGAAGCTTGTCAAATCTTGTGAGTCTGGGTGCAATGGTATTGAGAAAAAAGCATTTTTAAGGTCGATCACTGTAAATCGTGATGCTCCTGCTGGAATGCCACACAATATTGTGGCCGGGTTTGCGGCTATAGGGTATTCTGCCTCTACTATGTTGTTCAAGGGCCTGAGATCCTGTATGAAGCGCCAAGACCCCCCTCTAGCCTTGCGCACTGGGTATACAGCCGTGTTACATGGTGATTCTGAGGGGACCAATATGCCATTATTTATAAGGGCCGTTATGGTTTCATATATGCCCTCATCTGCCTCTTTTGATAGTGGGTACTGTTTCACTCTGGGGAGTATTGCACCTTTCTTCAATTTTATCCTTACTCCCCCTATACTTTTTATGCACCCCACGTCATAGGGGCTGGTAGTCCATAATGATGTGGGTACTTTTGTCATATCCTCCTCAAAGAAGGGAACTGGGGCGGATGTGGGTGCCTCAAGTGCCATTGCAATTTTCTGCGCCACTTGTATGTACGCCACTTTTAGCCATATTTCCACACTCATCATGAACACCATTTCACCTTCCTCCTTTTCTTCTGAGAACAGCTCCTCATCTGACACCTGGGTGAGTCTACATCCTGCTGCTAGTGCTATCACTGCCCTCCATGCTCTTCCTTCTCTGTCTTGGGCATGTACCGCAATGTAATCAGCTGTTGCTATAATGCTCTCAATGTCCACTGGAACCACCTTTCCTTCTGGTTCATTGACTGGTGTTTCTGGTCTGAACAAATAGGCGGCTGGCCTCCTCCAGATCTTTCCCTCTATCCCTGGCATCCATGCAAATGCCATGTCTGTCCCATACTGGAATAGTTCACCATCTACTGGCTCAGCCCTAATCGCTGTCTGCCCGCAGTAGGCTTGCATAATCTGTCGTGCTGTGAGCATGTTAATTCCTGGAGTAGAGCAAATTATGCCGTCCTCCGTAAAGGAGATCGTCATATTCAACCTGTTCATGATGTCTCTCCCCAGTATATTTACTGGTGAGGCACTATAATATAAGAGTGGGACTGACATGTCATAATCTCCTATAGATAAGGGAATATTATCAGTAAAGGGAACCAACCCTCTAGCCCCAGAGAATCCTTGGGTGTTCATGGCTTCGCCCGACATCTTAAATTTACCTTCCCTTATGCAAGACCGGGTCGCCCCGGTGTCAACAAGGAATGATAATTTTCTGTACCCTATCGTTACCTCTATGCGTGGTTCCTCCGCACTATTAGGTGTTACTGACAGGATGGGACACACCAAGGCCGTCTGTGGGCTGTCCTATTGAGGATACAACGATTGACCATTTCCTGTGTAAGGGTTGTGTCCCAGGACCGTCACCCTACCCAGTTGTGTTTGTTGTGCTTGGGGTTGTTGTGTTATCGCTACCTGTTGTTGTGGCAGTGAATATGTCTGTGGCTGTTGCTGTGTTATTAGTTGTTGCTGTTCATTTCCCTGTTGCAACGTCTGCTGTTGCTGTATGCCCTGCTGTTCCTGTGTGGGCCTTGGTTGTCCCTGTTCGCTCCATGATAGTGTTCCTGGTCTTACTCTACACGTGCGTGACATGTGCCCTATTAATCCACAACTCCAACACACTGGTGGTTCCCTACTCTGCCATGGAAAGCTTCCTGTGTTGTCCTGGTATACTGGTTGTCCGGTGGGGTAAGAATATCTAAGTCCTGCCACCTGCTGTTGTGTGTTATATCCGTATCCTCTCCCTCTCATAATTCCTCCTCTTCCCCTGTTGTAATTATAATACCCAGCTCCTGGCATTGAGTATCCTCCTCCCATGTTGGTCGTGTATGGTTGGAGTGGCAGCACCTGTTGTGGTATAGTCTGTGAAGGTGGTATTTGGGAGGGATCTTGTGCAGCCACTACTTGTGTGGGGCTTTGGGTCATTGTTGTAGGTGTAGTTATTAGTGCCCCTTCCATTGTGTATTTAGTAAGTTTTTTCTGTACTAGTTTAGCCTCTTCCATTTTCCTGTCCTCTTCCTTTTGTTTCATTTTTCCTTGCCATGTCCTGCAATGATGCACTATTGTCAGTTGTATTTCTGGCCATGCTTTTGCTTCCATTCCCACTACTTTCTTCAGTTGTTTCTGAACTCCTTCTGGGAGCCCTTGTACTAGTATATGATAAAATATTGCTGGTGTTTTGTCCCATTGTTCTCTAGTTTCCATGCACCACTTCTCTTGGATTTCCTGGATATAATCAACAGGATCTTCGTTCTCTCGCATCTTGCGTGAGGTAATTGCTCCTATGTCTGACGTGTCTGGGTACTCTACCCTCAATGCCTGCCATAGTGCATGTCTGCAGTTTGCGAATGGTGCCCCATCGTGCGATGTGTTTGCTATTGTTACCCCAGGGAATCCCGCTCTCTTCCAAATGTCATCCGCTGCATCCCCTAATATCGATATTAGAAGGCCCTTTACATCTCCCACTGGCAGTTTCTGTCCTGCTGTGTTTTTTTCCATTTCATATATCCATTTACCCGCACCTCTACTTAATGATGGGAGCCTGCATTTTATATTTTCTTTGTCTGTATGCTTCCAAGGGACATACTGTGGTCTAGCCCCTCCCCTCTCCAGAAGTGGCATTAAATTGTGTCTCGTTTTATCCCTTGGGTTCCATAAAATCGAGTCCTCACACCCCTCCTCTTCTTCCCTCTCTCCTACATCGTCAATTTCATCCGTATTTCCCCTACTCATAACTCTTTCTTCTCCATCTTTTCCCCTTCTTCCATCATTTCCTGTATTTAATGTGGGCGTGTGTATTCGTCCTTCCTACTTGCGTCTAGGGAGGTCTCTAAGCCGACCTGCATAGGGTGTCAATTTGTTTGTGAAGGGCGCAAGTTTGATTGTACATAATGAGCGTGAGGTGGTTGAGCATGTGGGGTGGGATGGGAGAGGGTGTGATGGTGACGGTGTGGCTTCATGTGTCTGTCTTACCGCTATTTCTTGCTCGTCCTCCTCACTTCTCTCCAATTCATCCTTTCTCCTACAGATCCATGGTGAGTCTGTATTGGTCCGGGTAGTGTATAGTTTATCTAGACTTTCCCTTTCACTGTTTCTTTCTTCCTTCTCCATTCCTTCTTCTTCCTCACTACAAAAGTCATTCACAAACGGCAGCCCCCACTCTGTCTTTTTCCCCTTGATTGTTACTGTTTTTAAGTCTATTAGGTCCGGTTCTCCCTTTTCTCCTTTACCAACCGCTCCCCTTTGCGCTGATGTTGTTGCTACTTCTGTGTCTCTATACACATACCCCCTTACTTCACTCTCCCTCCTCCTATCTTCTCTTTCCCCTTCATTCCTCTCCTCCATCTCTCTACCAATTTCCTCCCTTTTACTTTTTAATTCCTCCATTACTTCGCTACTCATCTTTTCCAATATCCTTTCATCCTCTTTCTTCCTTTCCCATCTCACCCTCTCCCTTTCTAATATACTCTCTATCACCCTCCCTTCTTTGTATTTCTTAGTCGTTTCTGATAGTAATCTCTTCTTCCACATTGCCATTTCTTTTTCTTTCTCTTCTTCTTCCCTTTTCCTCTCTCGTAGCACCGCTCTTGATACCCTTTCTGCTGCTGCTTTTACCCTTTTAGCTTCTCTCCTTTGCTCCTCAGTTCGTTCCCTTATTTTTTCCAATTCGTTCTTACCTTCTTTCCTTCCCCTCGCTCTCTCTCTTTCCTCCCTCTCGAGCTGTTTGATCAGTTCATTCTGTTCATCCCTTAACTCTGCTAGTCATTCCTCCAAAATCTCTTCCTTTTGTCGTAACAGCTCTTCCCCTCTCATTCCACTCTCCCTGGTATTATCCTCGTCTATTTTCCTTACTACCTCCTTCTCTTCTCCTGTTAATGAACCTCGTAATTTTAATAGTATCTGCGCAGCTACCCACTCATCATGTCCTATTTCCACAGTTTGCTCTTCTCCAGTCCTACCCTCCCCTGCTGGCATCTTCCTATGAGCCACATATGGTGGCGGGCTGTATGCTGGGTTCGAGTACCCCTCAGCCGCCCTTAACTGTCCTCTTTCTATTTCTCCTAATTCTCTTAAAGGGTACAACCCCCCTCCCTCTGTTTTCACTACCTTTGCTAGGGGTATTTCGTTGCTCTGTTCCTTTTTTATTTCATTTTCTTTTGAGTTATTATTCTTTTCTCCTCCCTCTTGTCCGTTCCCCGTGTTCTTTGGGTCTTCACTCCCCTTTTCCCCATTCTCTCCTTCCTCCTTAATCTCTTTTTCTTCTGGTATTTCCCCCACAGTGAGCATTCCATTTGGTCCTGGTCGGGTCCCTTGGAACATCCTCCATAAGTTAAACACCTCCACGTGGTTTGTCAACTTCTTCCCTTTGTATGTATTATGCAGATGGTTTAATAGTGAATGTTGGGTATATGGATCGAAGCTACCATTAGGCGGCCATGGTGTTATTTTGTTGTCCGTCCCCTGTGTCCATTCTATGCTATACTTGATCAGTTTCTCCCTATGGGGTGACAGTGTGGTACATATGTGTTGTAGTGGGGTAGTGAGGGTGTTCCCCCACCCTCCCGATCCTGTCCCGTGTGACATAGTAGCGCTCCACTTGTTATCCTTGCCCTATTTGGTAGCTATTATCTTGCTAACACTTACAATGCACAGCCTTATACCTTTACCTGGCCCCGTAAATTTGGGGACTTGCGATAGTCCGCTAAGGAAAATTATTAAAATATAGTATTTACACTTGTATATTCTCTTCTTTCTTTCTTCCTTTACACAACACCCTTACGGCCCCCTGCGGCCGAGGCGCACGTAGCCCCCTGCGGCTGCGTACCCCTTGTGACGTTCTTATACAGTCGCCTATTTTCATTTGCTCCTCCTCCTTCTTCTACACTCGCCGTGGCCGGCGTTCTCCGTGCGCAGCCACGTTCCCCGTTTCGCCTTTCCCCGATCAAATCATTACCTTTTATCTCCGTTTCCACTCCCTTACCACAGTTCTCTTCCCCACCACTCTCAGAAAGAAAGATGCCTTGTGTTCAGGATATCCTATGAAAGTCCTACTGGTGACGTCACCGATCTCTTCGAGCTACTGGTAAGTTCTTCATATATTCTTTAAATCCAAAGTACACTTGTAATCTACCCCCGTTAACCTCACAGCTGTCTTCCTGTCACTCCTGGAACAAGGTAATCAATAATATAATCGGACTGCGCACGCTGCATCGCCTCGCGTGTGATACGCCCCTCGACAGGAGGGCTTAACCAGCCAATTATCTTCCGTATTGGGCAAGTAACTAGCTACCGCCTACAGGGAAACGTCATCTACCTATCGAGTTTCTTGCTCGAACAATAGGGATCCTCATCTACTCATTGATCAATAAATGCCAAATCGTAGGAAACCACACACACACCCTTACACGTAGTCGCGACCTAGGCCAATCAGTGTCTGCAAGCGGCCGCACGTGATGTTTTCGTGCTCCACCCCCCTCTCTCGCGCAACGTAGCCGACTGCTCTCGCACTCGTTCGGCTACCATTCATTTCATTGCCAACACTAAATTGTCAAACCTTCGCCGCGCACCTGTGCAACACCTCCCACCTCCCGTATTTAATTCCTCCCCCCTCCCTCACAATTTCACATTTCTTGTTGTGCGTGGCATGCTCACCAAGTTCTCTTGATGCGGGGCCGCTCGACTGCGTGCACCCCTCCAAGCAGCTCGCCACCTCCCCTCGTCTGGACCACGTCTGGACACTCGCCAACCGCGGGCGGGATACTTCTCAACCGGCTCCCGAAGGCCAATATCCGGATTGCGCTGTCCGGTCTTCTCGCAGTTCCGCGATGGTCCTGTAGTCCTCAGAAGAGGGCAACAGCAGAGGGGGCCGCACCGCCGGGCCTCCTCGCAACGGGAGTACCTGGAAAAAATAAAAATAAAAAAGCAGATCTTAAACAGATCTCAGCAGTGCCTCCAACTTGTCGGGGGGAAATTCTGCCGGGGACGGCCGGGCAGTCCGTAGACCTCCGGGCAGGGAGGCCCCAACTCCTCCCGTATATCCCAAAAGAGATAGAGTATGAGACACACGCAAGAAGCAAGGTGACTCTGCTGTTTATTAGACAAAACGGCAGGGATGGGTCAAGGATCGTACGCGTCCGTCCTGACACACACACAATCATGGGGCTCGCAGGCCCTTTTTACCTTAGTATGACGCGCTACTTGCGTCATCTTACAAAGTTTAGCAAAAACCTATTTCCACTCTGGATTGGTTACTCGAGTGGTAGGGTTAATATAGCATACATATAGAGAACGGTATTAGTGGTTGAGGGTTAGTCAGGTGATATACTTGGGCTGTCCCTTCAATTTGATACATGAAAATTTTTACATGAAGACCTCTGAGGATTGGTCAATGTTAATGTCGTCAATGATAAGAGCCCCATGTTCTGATTGGTCCACTCGCGAGCCTCCCAGTCTGGGACTATCGCTGTTCCCAGCTCGCGGTGCACCTGTCATTTGCAACAATGTTTTTACTATGGGTAGGTGTAAACAATGTGAGGATTTATTCATATGTTGGGAGGTCGACTACTCCCACTGCTGCAGATGTCCAATGAGTCTTTTAATTGTATCTGCCTGTGTCTTGAAACGTGGGATTCAGGCGTCTCCTTCCTCCTGGGCTTGGCATCCTGTCAGGTTTGCCTTTGTCACGTGGGGTGAGACCGTGTTTGAGGCCGAATTCAGCACAATTAATATTGTTTTTCCCACTGTGTGCCTGGTTTATCTTGCAGGTGCGACCTTGGCGTTGGCTTGCAGCATGCAAGATTGCAACATCGTGCCCTTGGCGGTGTGCTTTCGCCGGGCTCATTCTGCAGGATCAGCAACCGGGCTCTCGCTCATTCAATGTTCATGGAAACTTTTGCTTGCGGCCTACTTGGGCCTGGTGCATAGGTGGAACCGTTTGATGCAGAGCTCTTTAGGTTACTGTATCATATTGCTCTATCCTCAGTATCGTGTCTCCGTTATATTCTTTATTATGGTACATGGTTCTTAGAAGAAGCATGAGAAAGCCTTTTTAGATAAGTTCATTATGCGTCTTGCGTTTCTGCATTTTGAGAGCCTATGTGGAAAATAATAAAGATGCACGTCCGTGGGTATGTCTGTCGCCTATGTCATAGCACTGAGTATGTTCTTCGTGTGGATTGGTGTGGGAGTGTCCGGTGTGCATGTGTGCACAGGTGTGCTGACCGTTGGCTAGGTCGTCATGGCATCTCTAACGACGTGTAGGTTTAGTCGAGTTGATCCATGCCGCAGGTGTCGGCATGGGCAGGGCGGGCTGCTGGGCAGGTAGGTGGGCACATCCGTATGTTCCTGTACCAGGGTATTTGGTCGTCTGGTAGATAGGCAAACTCCTCTTGTGGCGGGTGCCTGGGCCGTGATCCTCTAGGCCAAGCGCGAGAGGGGAAGGGCGGGAGCTTGTTCTTCCATTCTCCCACTTCAGTCGCTGTGACCGCACATGCATCACCCCCCCTGGCATCAACCAAATAGACAGCGGATCCCAAACATCACAAAGGAAGACATGACAGGTCAACACAGTGTGCCCGTACACACCCTGCCACATGACACACACAGCCGATACTGTCACTGTCCCATACACCTTGTGCCACTGCAAACACCCACCCACAAATGGAACACTGCCCTCCCAATGCACATGATGCCTGTAAATGAGACGTCCTGCATTAACTACTTCATTACAGTGGAGTGACTCTGCCATGTGTGCACATCACTCCACTATGCCATACTCACAATCA
The DNA here is from genome assembly GCF_040938575.1 of Ambystoma mexicanum. Taxonomy (NCBI): domain Eukaryota; kingdom Metazoa; phylum Chordata; class Amphibia; order Caudata; family Ambystomatidae; genus Ambystoma; species Ambystoma mexicanum. Next base: position 839,894,805 of record NC_090923.1, read on the forward strand.
AATGTCACCCGCAGGGCAGAGTACACATGCACATAAATGTGTAGGTCAATATCCATTTGGCTACATCCACTGTGATGGCCAATAAACACTTACAACCACTGCATGAAGAAGCGTACAATAGTGCACATGTCCGCACACGTGGAATGATTGAGAGGACATTCAGACTGCTGAAGGCCCGGTTCCGCTGTTTGAGCAGATCTGGCGGATCACTGCTGTACAGCCCAGTGAAGACGGGTAAAATCACGCTCGTATGTGCCATGCTGCACAATCTCTGCCTGCGCAGGAACATCCCAATGCCCCCAGATGCAGATGAAGAAGATGGGGATGGGGATGGGGATGGGGATGGAGATGGAGATGGAGATGGAGATGGGGATCGGATGGCACCACCTCCCCCTGGGGGTCCACTTGATGGCCAAAGAGCACGGGATGAACTGATTCGCATTTACTTTTGAGACACAGCACATTCACAGCAATGCATGGACATGGTGATGACAATAAATGATTTGTTGTACTGCAAATGAAATGATAGTTGTCCACACATGTATGTTTTGATTTCAAATGATGATATATTGATGAATTAACAACAGGGAAGGAGGTGCAATGGTTAGGGAAGCTGTACACCCGTGCCCACCCACCACCCAAACGTACCCACCCCTACCCAGGCCCCAATGTTCAAACACCCAAAACAACCTCCCCCACTACCCAAACATACCCACCCCCACCCTGTCCCCCATGTTCAAACACCCAAAACAACCTCCCCCACCACCCAAATGTACCCACCCCTCACACCCTTCAAGTCCACATGTGTCCTGCAGTGCCCCACACACATGCCATCACTTCCATGTGTGCTTCTGTGCCTGTGCATCCTTGCCCGAGAGCCCCGTTAGCCGACTCGACCGCCTCCTTGGACTGGCAGTAGTGGAGCTGGATGGGGTGGTGGTATTGGATGGCACAGAATCAGGTATAGAAGGCATACGTGCAATATTTGCCTGTTGCCCAATCAACATGGACTCTTTAAGCCTGGAGGTGTTGTCATTACCATCCCGCACATGGCGTGCCAGGGTGACAATAGTGCTGGCAAAGCGTCCAATGGACCTTGATAGGCGATGCACTGACGTGCTGTAGCACTCCCTCTGCAGCCTAGATTCCTCGAGCTGCCTCTCCACCAGCTGGGTGAGGGTAGCCTGCTGCTCCTCCATCGCTGCATGCGGGAATTAAGTTCTGCCATAGATGGGGTGGGTGACCTCATGGGACTTTGGAGTGATGTGGGGCTAAACTCCAGCTGATGGAAGGATCCCAGGTCATCAAATGTGGGCATCTCCCCCTGTGGCCCAGTATCAGAGTGCTCTGCCAGGGCACTGTTGTCACTACAGGCCGCCTCCTCTGCAGTGTAGTTGCCTTCTGTGTTGGTTTGGGTGGGCATGATGGGTTCCCGTGGCACCTGTGTTGCCTCAGGCAGCGTAGAGACGCTGGGGATGTCGGTGGTGGTGGCCGGCACATTTGTTGCAGTTGGTACTGGGGGCAGGGATGCCGAACTGCTGGCAGCATCCTCTTGTGCAGGGGTGGTGGCTTGGACACGTGCCGGTGCAGATTGCCTGACCTGTTGTGCAGTATCACTGTCACTTGATACGGCTGTGGGGACACAGAGGACATGCAATTAGTGTTGTGGTGGTGGCTGATGGGTGCATCACATGCATCATACAGGTTGATCATTCAATAGTGTTAGTTACATGCATCTGATTGTTGGGGGTATGCATTGTTGTGATATTGTTTGCCATACGGATCATGATGGGTCCTTTGGCCTAGTCATGCACTGCTTCCGGGCGGTGCAGGGGTTGTTAATGGGTCCTTTGGCACAGTCATGCACTGCTTGGGGGGGTTGTTAATGGGTCCTTTGGCCCAGTCATGCACTGCTTGGGGGGGGGATGTTAATGGGTCCTTTGGTCCAGTCATGCACTGCTTGGGGGAGGGGTTGTTAATGGGTCCTTTGGCCCAGTCATGCACTGCTTGGGAGGGGAGGGGTTGTTAATGGGTCCTTTGGCCCAGTCATGCACTGCTTGGAGGGTGCGGGGGGGTTGTTAATGGGTCCTTTGGCCCAGTCATGCCATCAACATATTCTCATGTGGCATTCATGTTTCACCACTTACCAGCATCTGCAGGTGGGCTCACTCCTGCCTCAGCCTCCCCGGTCCCATGGATGCCCTCAAGGTGGAGGACACTGCTGCAACGCTCCTCCCATGCTTGCAGCCTCAGTGGGGAAGGGGGTCCTCCACCTGTCCCACTGCTGCGTTGGCGGTGTGTGGAGATCAGGTTCCGAACCCTCAGCCTGAGGTCGTCCCACCGCTTGTGGCAGTCCTTGACGCTCCTCACAGTCATGCCCACAGCGGTGCACTTGCGTGCTGCTTCTGCCCACACTTCCTTCCTCCGCTGCTGTGTGGCACGCCGTTGATCGGCACTGAACAGCATCTCTGCATGCTCCACTATATGCTCCACCAGAACAGTTAGCTCCGCCTCACTAAAGCGCTGTTTGCGCTGCCTCTGAGCTGGAATCCTGGCAGACATGCTGGTGGTCCCTTTTGCCTTCTCACAGTGTGGATTCTGCTTGTGCTGACTCTGGATAGCAATGTATTGTGCTTTATATGATGGCCACCTCTCTGCTTCCTGTTTTGGCGATCATGGTATTTCCGGTTCTGTGTCCGTGGCGACGGAGGCGGACACGGGTTTTGTGCTAGTTGTGGCAGTGCTATGTCCATTTCCGTGGCTTTTTCCGTGATGGCGGTAACAACGTTTCCGCGTCCGTGTGGTGCCCGCGACCGAAAGCACGTAATCGGACGGTCTTTCCGCAACCTTGCGGACACGGAAACTTTGTTACCGCCATCATGGAATCACCGCGGTCCAAACCTGACAGGTTGTAATGAGGCCCATGGTCTGATTTCCTTATGCCGAGGGCTGCTCTCGGGCTTTATTTTGCATGAGTTGTAATTTATTTAGATTGGATTTAGAGGTGCCTAATAGTAATACATTACAATAGTCAAGTCGTGGCAGTATTAGGGCTCTGGCCAGAGGGACGCAGTTTGCAGGGGTGAGAAATTGTCTACTTAATGTAATTAGTTTCGCTGTGTAGGAAGTGGTTGATGAAAGGCTACTAATGTGTTTATTCATAGACAGATTAGCATCCAAGTAAACTCCTAGAGTTTTTACTTGTTTCAGGACAGGTATCATGGTGCCATCGATGTTGATCGAGACATAGTCAGAGTGAAGGGCGCTGATTTTAGGCTGCAAGCCCACTATGAGAATTTCGGTCTTCTCATCGTTCAGACAAAGACTATTTAGGGCCATCCAATTTTGGATGATCGCATAAATTCTGTTGATGAGTAAGGTATCTTGGGTGTAGTTTCCTGAGAGTGGGATGAGGATCTGGGTGTCATCCGCAAAGTTGGTGTAAATGACACCCATATCGTCTAGCGCTGCGAAGAGGAGCTTCGTGTATGCATTGTACAGTGTAGGAGAGAGGCAAGAGCCTTGGGGCACTCCTATGGGGACAGGGATGGGGTCAGCAGCTTCCTTTCCGAAGGAGACTCTAGAGGTTCGGTCAGCTAGAAAGGATTTAATCCACATGGTGGCATCCATAGAAAAGTTAAAGTCTTTGGCTAGCGTATTGCAGAGTTTATCATGGTCCACAGGGTCGAACGCTGCAGAAAGGTCTAATAAAAGGAGGATACATAGTTTGCCTGTATCTCTAATGGTATGCATCTGGATTTTGAGATCCAGATGGTCTAAATCAGAAGTCCTCCCGCTCACCTCGAGTGTAACCCCACAGGACATTGGTAGTAATGTTGCCTGGTGTCCACAAGGGTCTGCTACCTTGGCATTCGTGTGACCACATCTCCCACTAAGCTCTACGAGGAGAACTATATGGCGACCCTCCAAACGTTGGAACACAAGGTGGACACCTGGATGCGCCTTCCCTTCTCCCAGGCTGCTAGGATTTCACTCTTAAAAATGGTGGTCCTACCAAAGCTGCTATACGTCTTTAATAACCTCCCGTTCTGGCCCTCAGAGATCTTCTGGGACAAACTGAAGAGTACGATGAATAAATTGATATGGGCTGGCAGGAGACCTCGTCTCTCGCTATACACGCTGTGTCGACCAAGCTCCCAGGGGGGCCTGGAGGTACCCGATCTTTTCTTATACTTCCTGACTGCCCAGGCCCAATATGCTGTCTGGTGGTGGACCCCCACAACCAACTGACCCCACACGATCCTTGAGAAAGCTCTCGCTCGGCCGGACAATCTGAGGAGCCTCCTGGGGGGCACGCGGGAACGCTGCGATAAGGCTGAAATACAACCAGTGGCTATTACCCTTAGAGCATGGGATCGGCAAGCTAAACTTGCAGAACTGGGACAATGGTACTCCCCCGCTATAGCCATCTACCGTGTCAGGGGCATACCTCTTACACACGAGAGAAACTTCATACAACATTTCACACAGTTACAGATCGAAACGATAGGGGACATCACCCCACAGGGCAGATTTATACTCTGGGAAGACCTTAAAGCCAGGGGCGAATTGGACCCGATAACACTGTTTCTGTACTATCGACTGCAGGAGGTGCTGCGTGCTAGATGGCCGGAGTTCCCGAATTCCCACCCCACCTCCCCGATCATGACATACATCACCATGCCGTTGTCCAGTGGGAAATTGGTATCAACCCTATATCGCTTGGCCCGGTCCCTCAGGCACCATCGAGCAACCCAGTATACAGACAAATGGGAGGGCAACCAGGGACACTCTCTGACTGATAGTCAATGGAACTCGATAGGCGCCCAGTCTAAAACCATATCCACCAACAATAGATTCCGCCTGATACACTTTAAATACTTACATCAAGTATATTATTCCTCTCTCCGGTTAAATAAGATTTACCCAATTAGACCTTCGAACTGTAAGATATGTAACCAGGTACAGGCTGATTTCTTCCGTGTAACCTGGCTATGCCCCAAGATCCAGCCCCTGTGGAAAAGGATAGCCGAAGTCATGACAAAAATGGTTGATATGCACATACCACCATCCCCCGAGGTTTGGCTTCTTGCCCTGCTTGAGGAGGGCACCAGTAGCGAGAAACGACTCATGAGTATGGCCTCAGTGGCAGCTAGATCCCTCGTAGCACAGTCGTGGGGAACCAACAGACCCCCCAACTTTCAAACACTGGCTCAACATTATGTCAAACTGTGAACAGAGAGAGACGCAGTTCAACCTAACACTCCCACCTCACAGTAAGCCCAAGGACTACTGGGCGGCTTCTGGAGTCATATGTCCGAGGAACGGGGTCTGCGCGCCACCCCTCAAGGCACGGATACCCCGCCACACCGACCTACCAGGTCCTCCTCCGACAAACTCCCCAATGATCACTAAATGCCAATAGAAGTGACTATCCAACCAGCCCAGACGGTGCGGGGGGACTAGGTCCCCACAGCTGGGCCGGGCTGCTCAAGGAGACATTCGATACTAGCCGTGGGTATGGCCTGGAAACACATGTCGCACCCAGCACTTCCATGGTGTACCATCATATCTGCTTTATAATTGCTTTTTGTTGTTTGTGAGCAATAGAAGAAGTCGGGGGCATGGGGAGCGGCTCGAGAGGCGCTGTGCCCCGGAGGGGGCGTTGAGTTCTGAGTTTGGTATGTTATATTGGAACAATAAAAAAAGTTTGAAAAAAAAAAGAAAACTAGACACATCTCCAGAGTTCAACAAATCACTCAGACTGAAGAAACTAAAACAATTCACCTAAACAACAAAGGTTGAATCACCAGTATTATGATATCAACATTGCTTCCCACACTTTTGTGACACACTGTTCCCATGTAGCATTAAGCAAACCCCAACACACTCCCCCCCCACCCCGGTTGGGAGGGTGAGAGACAAAGGGGCAAGCACCACAACCAGAAAGTGACATTGGGTTAACGGGGTAAGAGAACAAGAGGACCATAGGGTAAGAGGACGGGGACCTCTACGAAGCTGTGGCTGGCCGTTACACACAACGGGACTCTTTGCTCTTCTGACACCAAGTCTCCAGGGGCCACAGTCAATCAAACGAGGGGAGACACCTCAAGCCCTTGCTAGGGTTTCAGAAGCAGAATAATATTTGAGAAAGGGAAGCCACATCATGTCCACATCAGCATGTGTCTCCAGCAAGATTGCTACCAAACTCTTCATATCGTAAATTTCATGCACCTTCTTGAGCCATTCCTTTTGTGAGGGCAGTTTGCACCTCTTCCGGTGGAGGGTCACACAGACCTGCACCGCCATGAGCAGGTGTCTCTGCATGTGTGGCAGAAGCATACAATAATCCCCACTCTTCTCCACCCCAAACAAAACCAATAGTGGCTCCAGTTCCCTTTCAATGCCATTAATGCCCCTGACCAATCCCAGCACCTCCACCTAATATGTTCTCACCGAGGGACACTCCCACCACATGTGCCAATATGTACAGTGTTGCTCCCAGTTTCTCCAGCATAGGAGGCTCACGTAAGGATACATCTTTGAGAGCTCTGCACAAGTACAGTGCCAACTGAACAGTACCCTACCGTTATCCATTTTGTATTGTGTTGCTATAGAGGACGACCAAACCACCCTGTGCATGACCTTGCAAACGTCTGTATCCTCAGAAAGCTGAAGATCGGTGGACCACTGTACTTGTGTTCTAGGTGTGCCCAAGCGCCCCTGCAACAGCAGTGCCAGAAATACTTACGAAACAAGCCCTTTTGACCCCGTGTGTGTATTAAGTGGGTGCTCAAACCGATTCAGGGGACGCTTCAGGTCTACACCCCAGCACATGTATGTCATAAACCCCTTCAGCTGTAAATATAAAAAGGGTCTAATGGGGGTAAACCCAGTGCCATCTAACAGTCGGCCTTGGTCACGAACCTACCATCCGTCCACAGCTGACCAGCCCTGACCAGGCCCGCTTTACAACAGGCCTGTAACATGGCACGGTCTATTATCTTTCCCTGATGGGGGCGACCACATGCAGCTAAGCGAGGAAGACAACAAGGAGATCCCGATCATCTGCCTGGACCGTCTCCAGAGGTGCCACACCACTGCAAGGACCGGGTGATTGCGAATCCTCGGAGGAAGGCATTGCAAAAGGTCCCATAGGCACTCCCCCAGCGTCACTGGCACGAATAGAAGGTTCTCCAGAGCAACCTTTCTTTGTTTACTCGCACATGATTAATCAAGACCCTAAGCCTCGCCCTCCCCCTTGGGTAGAATGAGGGTGGGGCATGCTATCCGAGGCCTTTGTCTCACCCAGAAGAGAAGGGCCCATATTGGGTCTGCATGAAAAGAGGCCGGGATTATAACTGGGAGAGCCTGAAACAAAAACATGAGGCGCAGGAGAATATTTGTTTTTATTGAAGTTAGCCGAGCTGCCCAGGACAGCGTTAATCTGGACCACCATAGGAAATATTGGTATCCAGTCATAATGTCGAATACAATATTTTCGAAAGTAAAAATGTCGAAAATATTTAGTCGAAAAACAAAAATATCAAAAAACAAAAATGTCGACTTTTTTTCGATTTTTTTCGATTTTATGTGTTAATAATAAATATTTTATTAAACTTTTTTTTAAAAATAATTAAAGGTATTTCGATGGGGGGTGGGGGTGATGGGGAGGATGGGGATAGGGGTTTGGGATGTTTTTTTTAATAATTAATTAATTATTTAATATTATATTAAAGATTTTTTTAAAATAATTAAAGGTATATCTATGGGGGGTGGGGGGGATGGGGAGGAGGGGGGGGTGGGGTAGGGGTTTGGGATGGTGGGGTTGGGGGGGGACCCCCCCATAATAAATGTTACTATCTGGGTAAAAAAAAAAAAAAATGTTTTGGGTTTTCGATTTTTTTTTCGACATTTTTTTTTCGAAATTATGACTTTTCCTATTATATGTATGTGTTTTCGACTTTTTTACATTCGACATTTTTTTTTCGACATTTTTGCTATTCGACATTATGTTTTCGACTTTTTGACTATAAACCGGAAATATTTCTTAATCGCGTCCCAAGGGGGCGTAAAATTGGTCTCATACAAATTGGCCAAGTCTGCAGTGATATAGACCCCAGGTATATGATTATCCCATTCTGAGTCTGCATGCCCATCCCCTGTATGCCATTAAGGGAGGGAGGCAATGTACTCTGCAATAATAACGTGACTGTTTGCAATATTTACTTTGAAACACGATAGTCGTCCATTGTTTGCAATAGTCTTCAAAAATACGGCAACCAACGTATTTCCGATTGTCACAACTTGAATCGCTGTGTTTGAGCATATAGCCACCGCAAGCGGCTCCAAGGCCAGCTCAAATATAAGCAGCGATAGGGGACACCCCTGCCGTGTCCTGCGGCTCAGCAAAAATTCACGGGAGGCGATTCCATTCACAGCCACACTCGCCCTTGAGCGTTGAAAAATACCTATTGCCCCTGCAATTCACCAAGGCCATATCCCCATCTTTACCAAGGCTGCTTGCATAAACCTCCAATAAACCCTGTCAAGTGCCTTTTCAGCCTCAAAAGACAACAGAACTGCGTCCACCCCTCCAGTGTCTGCACCTGCGATCAAATCCAGAGTCTTGCAAATGTTATGCATCCCCTGTCTATCTCTAACAAAACCAACCTGATTATTATGGATCAGTTTGGGGAGGACTAGGTTCATCTTAACCGTGAGGACACTGGCATAGAGCTTTACATTGCTGTTAATCAATGATATGGGTCTACATGATCCACATTCTGACGCGTCCATATCCTCCTTGGGGGTGATCATTATCCGGGTTTGCATGAAGGACGTTGGGGTGACACCACTGTTTATTATGTCATTAAAGAGCTTTATCAAAAACTGAATTAATAGGGAGCCATGTCTTGTAAAATTCCAGGGTAAAGCCATCCTGCCCTGGGGAAGACCCAGCCCAGAGTTTGCAAATGCCATTATAAAAAACCCTGAATCTAGCTGCTATCCCAACTGGATCAACCAACATTTCCCCCTGTGCCCCCCTGATCTTAAAGACTGTTCTTTCCATCTCTGGCGCCTCAAGCGGGATGCCAACAGCATGTGGGCCTTGTCCCCCTTCTCGAAGAATGTTTGCTTTGCAAAGCAGAGGTGCGCTATCGCCTTCCCCTGTAATATATCTCCTAGTTCCCGTCTCAATTCTCATATTTCCTGCAGCAGATCATCCGAGTGGCCCCCAATGAACTAAACTCCTCCTCCTTACCCCTGATCAGTTTTTTTTCAGTTCAAATGCATGCAGTGTCCTTTCCCTCTTTTTGGCTGCCCCCTCAGAAAGGATAAAGCCATGGATGGAGGCCTTAGCTGCTTCCCACTCAATGTGGAGCAGTGAAACCCCTGTATCATTATGCTGGAAGAAATCCTCCACTTCCACCCAGAAGGAATCTCTAAAGACACCATCTCGGAAGGGAGTATCATTCCAGACTCAGCACCTGTTGATTTGGGCTCCTGGTCCCATGCCCAGCTTTGATACACAGATATCATGATCGGACGATCTCATTACCTGGATGACTGTCCCGTCATAAGGTGCTCCTTTGTTGTTGCGAGTAGTACGGGCTCTATCCTCGTGCGCATTTTGTTGGGTGACAAATAAAAAGTGTAACCACGAGAGCGTTGGTGTCCTGTCCAGCATGTGTCCACCAGAAAATGATCCTGCAATAGAGTGGACAAAGCTGCCCTGTCCTGAGGCGAGGGAGGCACGGCCCCACCTCTCACCGATGACCAGTCCATAGTGGGGTCTCTAATAAGATTCAAGTCACCCCCCCCAGATCCATATCCCACTCCCCCGGTAGTCTAACAAGGCCAATGCTTCAGAGCAAAAGGCTAACTGGTGCTGGTTGGGGGCATAGAGGGAGCACGATGAAACAGCCCTTTGATCCTGCGACTCATTCACCACCAATAGTCGCCCCTTCATACCCTTCTTAAGCTGGAACACCTAAAACCCGAGAATGCTCCGGATCAGGATACCCACTCCTGCCTTTTTAGCCAGGCCTGACGACCACCAGGATTTGCCAAACCCATTTCCCCTCAACGCATACGCCTTCCCCTGCACTAAATGAGGTCTCTTGCAGGAAACGCACATCTAACTTAGACTGTTTAAACTCCCTCAAAACCATACAGAATTTCTGGGCTTAATTCAGGCCTTTGACATTTAACGATCCTACCCTTATCACTTGTCGATGTCCCTGTAATGACGTCCTTAACACAGTGCTTTAAATCTCACCATAGTGAGGTCTCCATCCCCAGCAATAAATGTCATTGTCCTGTGAATCCTCATATCATATCCTCACTCCCAGCCCTCTGCCCTCCAGGCTCACTCTCCCACCATTTTCCCAAAACCCCTTGTGGCTTACCCGCCCCTATCCCTATACCTCAGTGGGCAAAAAACACTATGTTCGGCTCTGGAGATGTCTCACTAAGAAAAATGTAGGGCAATCAAAGAAAATGAACCATCGCCCCTGAACATTTATGACCAACACTCCAACCACTAACTTGTACATCCCATTTAAATTGTTATGTAAGAGCTGCTGACACTTAACTCCAAACACAGTAGGCCTCTCAAGACCCCAGCAAGGGAACCCCACAAAACATCACAGGCTTCATTGCAACCAGTGAGAGAAAAAAAGGTAAAAGAAAAATAATAAAACATAAACAGAGAGGGATCCAGCAGCCTGGCCGTGATCGGCATCATAGAGTGTTACATTGCCGAACCTTTCTTGTGCCTGTTGCCCTACTTCTCCTTGTGCACGCTGGTAAGTTCTCTGTATGCAAGGCCGTCGTTGTCACTGCATCGCTTATTTCCTAGCTCGGGTCCTCTGACTTCACATGATTCAGGACCCTTACCACCTTCTCCAATGAGGTGTCCCTGTATTTCTCTGTGTGATATTCGAAGGAGAGGGCAAAAGGGAAGCCCCACCTGTAGCGTGTGTTCTTCTCCTGCAGCCACTGTGTTAGCGGCCGACATTCCCATTGCTTATTCAGCGTCATTGCCAACAGGTCCTGGAAAATCAATACGTGGAAACCCTCAAACATGATCTGGTCCTTCTCTCAGGCTTTTTGTAGGATAGCTGCTGTGCACCTAAAGTAACGGCACTTTGCCCCGGACTGACCTAGGTCCCTTCGGGGGGCCACTGGCACGATGAATCCTGCTAAAGGAAATTCTCCTGAGAGGGCGCTTCCTCAAAGAGGCCATTTTTCAGCGACTGCACATGGCGCACCAGTGTGAGGGTGGATTCTCCTTGCGTCTCCTTCATGCCCAGGATGCAAATATTCATGCGTCTCTCTCTTTTCTCCAGGTCGTCAATCTTGAGCTTGAAATCTCTATCTTTCTGCTCAAAGTCTTGCATCCGCCCATCCATTTTCATTTCAATCAGGTCCGCTGACAGCTGATTATTCTCTAAGGATTCCAGCTTCTCCTCCACCTTATCCACCCTGCCCTTGAGTTCATAGATTGCACCAGAAAGTCTGCTCTTTAAAGAACTAATTAGATTCAGGATAAGCTGGATATCAGCCTCTGTGTATGTAGGAAGTGGAGCGGGGCTCATCTATCGTTGTCGCCTCTGCGTCGCCTGAGCTTCTCTGCAAACTATGCAACAGCTCAGCAGTGCCCGGATCCAGCATGTGGTATCTGTGCCCATCACCAAACCCTCTCATGGGTGCTAGCTCTGTTGGATACCTGCACTGTGTGCCCTACATGGGCCCATGACTCCCGGTGCCCCCCAGTTGCTGAACCCCCCCCAAGTGTCCCAGTAGCCCTGACAAAGAATAGTGCCTGTAATCTGGGCCTGGTGATGTAATCAACATCCAATTTGCTCAGAGGCCAGGGCCACCTGGTGTCTCCAATGCTGGCTTCTCTCCAGGCTTCAACATCAAAGGGCCACCTGCCCCACTAAGGGTCATTGCAAAAGACTACTTTTGTTACACCTCATTGTCCCTGCAGGGTGGTGTAGCAGCCGCAGTCCTCTCTGGCTTAGAACTGCCACACAGTTCATATTAGCTATGCACAGTGACAAATGCTCACAGTGCTGGCCCCGGGCTGCACAACCTGCGCTCACTCACTGCACCAAGCCGGGCTCCCACTGCGCTCCCTCATCCACTAATCACTACTCCGCTTCCCGCCAACACCACCACTTCACTGTGGTGGGTCAGAGCAAGGCCGCTGTGGCTTACCACTCGTATCACGGTTCAGGGTGCTCCAGTCTCCCCCATGTGGTGGCCCGCCTCACAGCCACAGGCCGTCAATGCAGGGCTGGACTCCGATGTCTCTGGCTGCCCACTTCCATCGCTGGCGTCAATAGTGACTCTTCAGCCTCGCTCTTCCTCTGGCAGGGACGCGGTACCTGCGGGCCACCAGGCGCCACTCCGCATATCGCTGTCAGGGGAGTCAACAAGTCACAGGCCCCGCCTGCCGCAGAGTCACCGACAAGACAGCGAGGGCAACTTCCCCTCACTGGCACACTACAGTGTTTCGACCGGGATCCCTCAGTCTGCTGCTCACATCATGAGCAGAAACTCCGGCGGAAGTCTCATGGGGTCCCCAAGCACCTGAGCTACGAAACCCAAGGCAGGATTAGCACTTTAAAGGTATGAATGGTGGTTGTTTCGTGCTCGGGGCCAAGGAAGCAGCACTTCAAGCGACCATACTGCTTACGCCCCCTGACCCTCTCCCTATTCTGGCATTTGAGTTCTTTCCTACTTCTAGCACCTTGATAAAAGTGCTATATAAATTCAATAAAATAAATAGAATGTGTCCAGCGGGAGGCACTTTTCAGCAACCATCGGTCACTCACCTTCAATTATTCTTGATGCCATGCACAGTTTATGCTTCATAGATCTGGGATGTTTTTCACTGGCTCCGTTATTGGCCCATATTGCACAGGGGGGCAGAAACATGTGTCTTAACATTTGCAAAGAACCCAAACATTTTAACACTCTGTGCAAATGTAAAGACTGTACACACTTCTGCAAACTAAATTCGCATTGTCGAGCGAGTGAACGTCAGTGACATCATTTCACCAAAATGACAGGGGTAGCGGAAGTGTCATCACACAACCCTTGGCCTCTGATGACATCACAGGAGGTGATGTCATTTGACCCTGCCCCCAAGTAACATCCCGGAAAGTGATGGCACATGTCCTTGAAGCCCTTGACAAAAGAGGAAGTGGCATTACATAGCACTGTTCCTCAGTACACTAAGAAAAGAAGGGTTACGATATCACTGTAATATGATATACATTTCATACAAGAATGGATCACCATATGTAGCGTTAATATCAGTGTGTAGGCCCATATTACCAAATGACTGTTAATGTAAGCATTTGCACTTACCTTGGCTTGCGTGCAATTACGGTCATCTCGTGATTCCGGGCAAGGCAATACAAGCTGCTCCTGCTTGGTGTTGGTGTGCTTCGGCCATCCTGCTCCCAGTCCTGTGCCAGAGGATGCAGAAACCTAGCATAGAAGAAAATGGCAATGCGTGGTCAGGGTGCACAATTACACTTAATCTAATGCAATATGCACCTAATGAAAAAAAGAGCCATAGCAGCATGCATCAAAAGCAACAGCAACTTTAGACTTTATATCTGTAATCCCCGTGAATTTGGTTGGGAATTTTGAAAAAACAATACCGTTAAGAAAATATTAATTGAAAACAAAGCACAAAAGCTGTGTGTCTGGGTGAAGTCATCCCACACCTGCATAGGTAATTACAACTACCTATAGTGAAGAAAAGAAACATAAAACCGAAAGCTATCAGATACACTAATCCCATCAAACTCTGATGAAGCAGATCCCTATGCAGCGACTTCAGTAATGCATGTTGGGAGTCCTAAATTAATGCCAAACAGGCCCGGCTCCAGCAGGGGGGCCGGGGGGGGCAGGCCCCCCCAAGGCCACTCCCTGCCCCCCCCTAGAAAGGAGGCCTTCAATGTGGGACCCAAGGGAGTGTGGAATTTGGGGTGTGGGGGGGCATTTAGAGTGGTGGAAATGGAAAGAAATTGGTGGGGGATCCCACAAGGGCCGGGTGGGGGCAGTGGTTTGGGGGGACGGTGCCCGAGGAGGCAGGGTTTAGGGGAGCGTAGTTAGCAGTTGACCTCCGATCAAAGGAAATGTCCAAAATAATAGTTTTAAACAGCGCTATTACTTTCATGCTGCTTCTTTTCTAAACTATATATCAAATCCACTTTAAACCACTTCCATGGCACTGGTGATGAGTTACTTCACTATGCGGAAAAATAGTTTTGACCAGTGTTGCTGAGTAAATATTCTTTAAAATGCACAGTTTGCATCCAATTTTTTTTTTAAACTTCCCCTTCGGTACTATTAAAACAGGGTGATTTCTGTTGCTATAAGCAAGGTTTTCTTTTACTTGAACCACACCCGGCACAGCTCCTGCAGCTCCCCTCTGAAAGCAGTTGGGTGGCTGCATCATGTGTGATAGTTTCAATGTTAATAGGGGTATTTATTTATTCATGCAATGTTTGTCGGATACCTGCATATTTATTTATTCATGCAATGTTTGTCAGATACAGGTATTTTACAAACATTAAAGAAATAAATAAATAATCTGGGTCCATGTATCCGACAAACATTGCATAAATAAATAAATGAACCAGGTTGTGGCTGAGGACTGTAACTCCCTCTTGTGACCCCTTGCACAGGGTCACCAGAGGAAGTTATAGTTTCCACACGGGCGCTTCCTTTTTTTTTCCCCCCAGCGCTGGCTCTGGCCGGATCCCGAGATCCAGCTACACATCTGGTGCCGGATTTCGGTTCTGGCGAGAGCCGGCTCAATCCCAGCACTGGTCATTTCACTCGAAGGGCCTGTTTCACAGAAGTGTTTTAAAATGGTACAATCCCATAGAAAAGTGTTCTGTGAATCAGGCCCTAAATGTGCAGCAGGAACCTCTGAGAGATTATCATTCTGAGAGGCTGCACTGCAGGAGGCCCAGCCAGGATTTGTTTGCTTGCCCTGGACAATGATCTATGCCTCACAGTCATGAAAGCACAAACAACCAGGGAGATGAAGGGCCATTAAACACCACTAAGTGAAGAAGCACACTTACTCAAGCATACTCAATCACACTTATTTAAGCAGGCCTACAACTATTTTCTCAAACCTAAAATCACAAAGTTGGTTTCTGTCATTTAAAGCATGTCTATTTTGTTGTGGGAATATAGCATTTTTTCACATCATGCTTTATTAAATGTTTACCTATATCAAACAATAAATGACACATGGGGGGTCATTATAAGTTGGGCGGTAAGGGATTACCAGCACCGGTAAGGAGACCGGTGTGGGTAATCCCCTGCCGCCCAATTCCGAGGTCACTTAGTGGGAACCGTAAGGGACGTGTGGTCGGACCACACGTCCTTTACGGGTCCCGCTAAGGGACCAGGGCGCTAATAACAGGCTTGCTAGTCGCGAGCCCGTTATTAGCGTCCTCACCATTCCTATTGAGCTCTATGGGAGCTCAAATGGGAATGGGGAATGGTTTGTTCAATAGGGATTTACCGGTCCCTCTGGGGCGGAATGGACTGGACAATGGACTTGAACAAGACCGGACTCGGTCACGGTATGGGAGGCAGCCATGGTGCTAATAGCACCATGGCTACCGCCTATCTCGTAAC
The DNA here is from genome assembly GCF_040938575.1 of Ambystoma mexicanum. Taxonomy (NCBI): domain Eukaryota; kingdom Metazoa; phylum Chordata; class Amphibia; order Caudata; family Ambystomatidae; genus Ambystoma; species Ambystoma mexicanum. The sequence goes on from NC_090923.1 coordinate 839,910,492, forward strand.
GACCCCCATGATGTTGCTTTCACGCAGATGTCTACAGAAGGTGCATCAATCAACTGGGGTCCTTTACAAATCACATTGAAAATATATATTCTGCTGCAATAACAACTTAAGTATAAGTGAAAAAATAAGGTTGGTGGTAACAAAAATGTAATTCTGGACCGGAGAGGAATAAAATCATAAAGTGAAAAAACAATGGGGGCCCTGGGAGTCCCTCTGTCGGACATCAGTCCCAGTTACGAGAGACTTACCCGGAGTCTTTAGCTCACTATCTTTCACAGATGAGAAATATCTAAAACATATCAGTCTTTGTCCTGCCCTGGGGCAGTCCAGCACCGAAATGCTAGGCAATTCTCCTCTGAACAAGATACCAACAGCAACCCCAGACACATGTTTCGGTCTAGTTGGACCTCATCAGTAAGGTGGAGCTGTGTCTCTCTAAGAATAGTGAGCAAGGGGTCTTACCGGCGCCTGACTTTCCGGGTCTGCCCTGTCAGACACAGCGGCTCTGGCAGGCAGAATCGTACTTTGCCAGTCCGGAAACAAAAGTGCTGGTTCGCTTACCGGCACCATTATTTCCGGACCGGCAAACCTGTAATGATGACCATGGTGTGGGTTTTTGGGGAAGGTGGGATTGGAGGTAAATGGGAATGGTGGTCAGGGGGACCTGACCTGATGGAAGGTGACTGGATGTCAAACCTAAAATCACAAAGTTGGTTTCTGTCATTTAAAGCATGTCTATTTTGTTGTGGGAATATAGCATTTTTTCACATCATGCTTTATTAAATGTTTAACTATATCAAACAATAAATGACACATGGGGGGTCATTATAAGTTGGGCGGTAAGGGATTACCAGCACCGGTAAGGAGACCGGTGAAGGAAAAGTGGATATAATAGAAAGGGGAGAGCAGATGGGAAGGGGAGATAGGTAGATTGATGTTGCAACACTATTTGCCTAGTTTCTCGTTTGCTCTGTGCTGTTTTTATAGAGTAGTGCACATTTATTTTTGTCCCGATCTGGGAAGACATTTTCTTAGTCTCAAACGCCCACACAGAATAGAAATTGGGCCCCCCTGATCACAAACCTGGCCCATCCAGATGAACATTCCTGGAGCCGGGCCTGATGCCAAATAAAAAGACACTGCAACTACACAGGGTGGCTGAAATCCCTATTCTGGGCATATATGTGTAAAATCCAGTGGTGGATCTGCTGCTTGCTGTTGTAAGGAGGGCATGGTATCAAACAGTGGCGACAGACACAAGTGATCACAGTTGAACAGTGTTTATTGATCTTCAATAGGTTGGTAAAACACCTATATACACCTAAATCTAAGGATGGGAGCATCAATTAATAATAACATAGTCCTAGTGGAGTCTGTCAAAGTAAAAGCGTCTGTACTAATAAACGTATTGCCAATCCTTACTTCTAAATACAAAATGGTGTGGGATAACAATGCATGCAAAAGAAAAGTGTTTTTTTAAATTATATGTCAGGATAGTTGACCAGTTAGCATTCCCTTCCCCACGTTTTCAGCACGGGGCAAGGCAGCACGTGCAGGCTTCGCACACACTCTAGCTTCTTGGCCATTAGGTAACAGTTCAACACACAGGCATCAGGGCCTTCTGCCAAAGTCTCTCTTGCAATGACAGTGTCTTAAATGTAGAGGGCCTGATGCAGGAAACAAAACACAAATGTTCCTTTCCTTTGTCAAGGTTTGACTTTCACAAGTTCAAGACTCCTTCAGGCTCGGACCACGGGTTCCCCTCGTCCGGGCTCAGAGTCCTGTTCTACAATGTTCACTGTTTGGCCTCCCTCGTTCTGGCCCGAACCATGGATCCCCCTCATTCAGACTCAGATCCCTTTTTCCAGAAAATACACAACTTGGTCCCCCACATCCGAGCTCAGATTCCCTTTTGATAGCAGAATCGAAGACTTTCGAATGTGTGATGGGTTTTGCTTAAATCATTGCAGGACCACTTCGATTCACTTGACAAAATGTACTCTTCACATCGATCTTATTCTTAAGTTTCATTTCATCACAATACCATACAGAGACCTTCGATTGAGCACATTCACAGTGCCAGACCACTCAGTCTACAGTATCGTATCTTTAAACTTTCATGCATGGCCATCTTTCTCCCCTCGGTCAACTGCCAACTCGAAATTGCTGTATCTTTGTGTGTTTTGCCTCGCTCAGAGTGTGCTCTTGTGCTCCGCATTTTATCTGTGTGGGGAAGTGTAATGGAAGTCAGGTGTGAGTGATTGTCATTGATTGCCTGACCTCGCCTGACCATAGTATTGGGACAGGTCATGTACACGGCTTGGTGTGAGTCTGTTTTGTCCGTGAGAAAGTGTTTGTGCAGGAAAAGGGGGGTGGGGTTGAGTTTCTAAATATCCCATTGGACAGGATGGGCTAAAGGTGTTACAGGGAAGAGAGGGATACCACGTCTCACCATCCAGGGTCCCACTCCCACTCCACGAGGACCCCTTATTCAGGTGATAATCACGCACTGGTCCACCCCCGGGGTCTGGATCCAAAGGAGGTAGCTGTGCCCTGGCCACCTGAGAGAAAGATCTGTGAGGACTAGCAGGTGAGACACCTTCGGGTTTCTCACACTAGTGTCAACATCACTAGCCCTGGTTGGAACAAGAGGCATTCCTGTCATTACAGTATATATAAAACATAGCCAAATGGTTTTTAAGAAGGGAACAGGTTGGACATGCCAGTTGACCAGTTATCCATGCTTTCTCCTGGACCAAGTAGCAGCTATTAGTTCTGGCCAGTAAAAGGGTTCTCTATTGCTAAATAAACACACACATTGAAAGCAATAGCCACCAACAACATTTTCCAAGATGCGCGCGCACTTGCTGCGATGTTCTCCTTGCAGAAACTCCTATTTCTTCATTTTTTATTTATTTATTGGACATTTGTATGGCACCTATACACAAGTGCTTCAAGGCGCCAGTATAAACAATGGGCCTCATTACAAGTTTGGTGGTAAGAAACCATAATTACTGGCATGCCGGTGCTACTGTGTCCGTGTAGCATTGCTGCCGGCATCTAGGGTAGATTACGAGTCAGCGTGCGCGCGCATTCCAGCATGCCGGTAATGGCTGCACCGGTATGCCGATAAGGGCCTCAAACCCCCCAATAGCGGCATCATCAAATGCGCAGACAACGCCACCGGCATCGCTGACACCACTATGACCGGCACCGTTCACACCGGCACCGATCACACCGGCACCGCCAATACCGGTACCACTAATACCGGAACCTGAATTAACGTCATCGCCCCGGAACTGGATTTACGCCAGCAGGCATCTTCAAAAACACAATCCATTGCAATCCTCTGCATACAGGACTGGGATCTGAGAGCTCTGTACACCGCCATCTAGCCCATGTCGAAGGCCACGCGAAAAAGTACACCTCGCCTGCGCAAGCCCCGCTTTAGTGACGAGGAACTAAACATGCTTGCTGACAGCCTGTTGAGCATGCAGATGTAGTTTTTTGCTCTGACCTGCGGCGTGCAGTGCAGATCAAGAAGAACAACATCTGGGAGGAGGTGGCTCAGAAGGTGTCTGCAGTGGGGACAACCGCACACATTGTGAAAGACTGCTGCAAGAGATGGGATGATCTGCGGCTGCGTGTGCGTAACATCTCATCCACCAACCACAGCCAGGGCTAAGCAACAGGTAGAGGGTCCTCCTCACCCATCAAGTTGGCACGGTGGGAGGAGACCTGTAGCTCCGTGATAGACATGGAGGCTATAGAGGGAGTCAGGCATGCAGAGACAGGAGCCCATCATCGGCCGATAACGGTGAGTGACACTTTGCACAATACAAAAGCCACCACACACACCTGATGTCCCAAGTACAATGGTGTATCCCAGATGGCAAGTAGATGAAGGCAAATGCATGGCCCATCACCCCACCTGTAGTCAGCCCTAACAGTAATGCCACATGACTGCCACAAAAACACACAACAAACCCCAATGCCCCTAACCACAAGAGCCCACATTCGTACACACAAACAACACATGCATGCACACACACACACACACATCACCATTGAGATGCCAGTCTCACCACTGTCCCATTGCAATGTATGGTGCACACATATCCACTACTGATTACACACTGGAGACACAACCAAACAGCACATGCCACACAACCCCTGATCCATGGCTACAGCACACAAGGCGCGACACACCTGTAGGCCACCCAACAGACATCATGGCTGCACCAGAAGAATGCCAAAACAAGAACCCCCCACTCGTAACTCTTGCAAGTACCATGGACGCCCCTCCAATATGCACACAACAATGCACATGACTGAAATTGTACCAACATCGATGTATGCAGGATGTAAATTCAGCCATCACTGATGCCCTGCGTCACCATCCCCCACAGACACGGATTCAGACCACAATGCAGACCACACCGCATCACAGAGGAAAACACCTGCACGCATGGGCAGAAGGCACGATGACGCCACCAGGCCTTCGATGTCTAGGGCCGGCCCAAGCAAAACCAGCACTCCAAGACCACAGACCAGTTGCCAACAGGACGCACAAGCCGGAGACCAGGATAAGCAGCCCGCTGCCACAGATAGCCAGGAGCCCCAGGACAGACAAATCAGTGCCATGAAGGCACACTTGCAAAAAGACACACCGGCCAAACAGGTCAGACCAAGGGAAACCCTGGTCCCCCAGCAGACACCTCAAGTCAGCGAGGATGCATGCACAGCGGCCAGTGATGTTGAGGGGCCGCACTCAACCGCAACAAGTGAAATGGGTGAGGCGGCAGCATCCACACAGCACAGCGCAGAGGAGGACGAGGGGCTGGATGGCGCAGACACAGCAGGACCATGCTTGTCGGAGGACGTGCAGCACACCCCAAGCATGCATGACACCCCACAATACTCTCTTGGACAGGGATCTGATGGACACAGTACTGGGGAGGAGATGTACCAACAAGTGTTCAGCCGTGTGAGGAGTAACACGCCACCTCCTGTGCAACCAACAGGTGGGTCATCCATACGGGATCTTGAGGGATGGCTGAGCCGTATGGAGGGGCAGCAGCAGGCCATGCACGATATGGTAAAACAGTACTTGGCTGAGCAGGAATACACACAGGCAATTACCCGTGCCGTATACCGCGTGGCCAGGTGGGTGCATGAGGTCATGGCAGCCATGTTGCAGGCTGTGAACCAGTTGTCTACCAACATGGCCCAACAATGTCCTGGCATGGCCGAACCACAAGAACCACCATCGATCTGCTCAACACGGGCAAGCTCGACACAAATGAGCCCTGTGTACAGGTCCCTGCGCAGTATGCTCCGGCCGGAGGAACAACCCCCTCCATCTAAAAGGGGTTGTCAATAGCCTGGAACATGTGGACATGTCTGGAGGGAGTCCAGTGGAACTCACATTGGGTGGAGGGGGCGTAGGTGTGTGGGGATGTTGGGTTTGGGGGGTGGGGGATAAGTGGCGTGGGCGTGTGGGGATTTTGTGGCATGGGGACTGGGGATTGGGGGGTGGGGGGTAGTATGTACTGTGCCCAGTGTCTCCCTATCCCAGTGCCCAGTGTCCCACGTTCACAGCACCTTCTGTAATCCAGTACATCAAATGTATTGTGCAATCAAAGATTGGCGTACAGCCCATCGCTCACGTACATCGTGACGTGGCCGATGTGCAGCATCGTCCTCCTCCTCCTCTGATGGTATTTGGTCCATGTCAGGGGGCATGGGTACGTTGCGCCGGATGCACATGTTGTGCAGCATGGCACATGCCAATAAAATCTTGCCCACCTTCTCAAGCCCGTAAATGAATGCACCACCAGACCTGCTGAGGCAGCAAAACTGTGCCTTCAACAGGCCAAAAGTATGCTCAATCATCACAAAAGTGTATGCATGTGCATGATTGTAGTCCTCTTCGTTTCTGTTCAGTGGATGCCTGACAGGGGTGAAAAGCCACATTCGCAGGGGATAACCAGCATCACCTGCATGGGAGCAAAAGTAATTTGGAATGTGAGTATTTTTGCCATACCCTGTGTGCACTGGCTGTACATTGTTCATGTTCAAATGCAAAGGGTTTACACTACCAGATTTGGCCATTTCATCTGTGCACTTATCAGGTCGGTGTGCTACACAACTTAGGGAACTTGACATCCGATACAGCACTCACGCAGATGAGGTCCGAAGGTCCATGATGTACTGACATGTGATGGGTGTGTGGCAGAGGAAGATTCAGAATGCATGTTGAGCACTGTATGATGCAATAGCCGGATGTCCAACATCATGGACGTAGGTTTGCCTATCAGGATTTCCACTATGTCATGATCCCATGCACATGTCCTTCAACACCTTCACCCATGTCACCATGGCACGATGGAATGGGTGGTATGGTACGCCAGTGTAGGGATACGTTCCTTTGATGACGCAGGATGTCAACTGGCATGGTGGAAATGAGGTACTGTGTATTGTGCATGCTCCACTGGCACATATGTTGGTGCTGTTGACTACTTGGTGGAATATGTTTTCTACATGCATGTGACATGGGATTAATAGGGGTCCCTTCCGCTGCACGTAATTGCATGGTGGTCTGTCGTCTTCCTGTCGGGCAGGGGCAGTGACAGGGGATTCTCTGAGAGGCATTGTTATTTTGCACAGTCATGGCTGCATGACCTGTGATGTGTTTTGCTGCGCTCCTGTGAATTCTGCCTTCTGACTGCAGGTGATGCATTGTGGTACCTGTGGCTCTGGTCTGATGATGTACCATGTGCATGTGCAGGGGTGGGCGCTGTGTGTCTAGCTACCATTTACACATTGCTGTGCGGCCATGGCACATCTGCATCCATTGTCAGTCTCATGCATTCCGTTGAATTCACTTGGGTCACTGTGGTGTTTGCCACCCAGGACAGTGTCCCCAACCAGGAACATCCCCCATGGCCCAGACAGCAGACAGGTTGAAAATGCTTGTTTCCCCCCCCCCAACAACAACCCCTGTGGTAAAACTTACCCAGCAGCCAGGCACGTTGTGCAGCATGTCGTTCCATGTAGCGGGAAGCGTGGAGTTCCGCAGCACCATTGCATCATGTGTGGATCCCGGGTATCTAGCACAGCAATGCGTAATTATCTTGCTTGCATCACACACCATCTGGACATTGAGGGAGTGGTATAGTTTCCGGTTACGGTAGACCACCTCCACAGCATGTTGGACTACCAGCTCCACCTGGATGCAGTCGAGGACACCAATGACGTTTGGCATGCCTGCTAGTGCATAGAATGCAATTTTGGTGGCGTTGACCTCTTCTGCAGTCCGTGGCAGGGATATGTGGGCCATTGCGTGCTTCAGGAGTGCATCCAGCACCTGGTTCAGCACACATGAGAAACATGGTTGTGAGATGCCATGCAGCTGACCCACTGTGTGCTGGTAGGTGCCTGTGGCCAGAAAGTGGAGCACAGGTACTACCTTCAGCAGAGGGGGGATGGCGGTGCGGATGTTGATCAGGCTGACCACGTCATCTTGGGTGAGGTCCACTATGGTGCTGATGGTGTCCCTGTCCAAGCGGTACAGGGTGTGGATCTGTGCAGGGGTTAAGTCTAATGGACTGGCCCTTATGCGTGGGATTGGTGGCTGCCTGCGGGGTACCACTGCCTGCACTGGTGGTATGTGCTGTTTCAGTCTCACCCTGAATAAACAAACAAACAAAACAAACCCTCCTTCTCTTCCGGCGCCTCATCTGCATTGCATTCTTTACTGCCTGCTCAAGGAGTAGCAGTGCAGGCATGTCTTCCAGCTCCTGTATAGCAATTGCTAGTGGTATAATTTTGGATTTGGAGGGGTGTGGTGTGTGGGTGTGCTCCTTTTGTGCTGGCCCAGATTCCATTGCCTCCACCTGTGCTGATTGTGTGCACCAGTGGCAGGTCTGAACACAGCAGATTGCTGTTAACGGCTGCCCCGCGATGCCGGTGATACCAGCATCATGGTAGCCCTTCTTACTGGCGTCTGGATGCCGGTAAGTGCTTGTCCATGCTACTCGTAATGTGCCCTACTTTGCGGCATGCCGTTGTTACTGGCACGGCTACTGCGGGCCGGCACCCATTCCAGGTTGGTGCTACCCAGTCACAACGGGTCCCTGGTGATGGCGGTAGCACCGGCATCGAGGGTCGTAATACACCGGTCCGGTAATGGATGCCAGTATTGCCTTGCCAGTATCGTTGTTACCAGACCGCTAACCTTGTAATGAGGTCCAATGTCTAAGTAGTAAAGCAGAGACAAGGTGTTCCGTAATTTGCGATATCGTGCAATGCACCCATGCTGCTCCTAACACCCATGGCTATTAGAGGGTCCGGATGAGACCGTATTAGAATCAAGGATGTGATGGGGAGGAGACCCTAAACCGCACACAGTACAGCTTTACCTCGCTCACGTCACGGCAGTTCTACATTAGTCTGTATGCAAGCTTTAACCTGAGACAGAATACAGATAAACCTAAAGAGGGCAAGCAAAATTGTACTTTTTTCATGTCTGACGAATACTGCGAATGTTGTCTGCTAGAGCTGTTAGCAATGCCGATGCGTGACCACTAACTTGATCAAAATAGTCGTGGCACTCCAGCCACGGGTCAACGGGCTAGTGCTCTCTATGTCTTCATGTCAGAGTGGAAAATTAATCACTCCTGGAACGTAGGGGTGCCTGCAATTAAATATATAGATGTCTAAATATATAACACACGGGGCCTCATTACACGTTATGCGATAAACCATGGTGCTATTAGCACCATGATTGCCGCCGGTACCATACCGGTACCACCATGGAGAAAAGGGGAATTACCACCCCATTCCAAGGTTGGCGGGGCGGTAATTCCCCCTTTCTCCATGGCCCTTCCCCATTCCCATTTTTGCCCCATAGGGCTCAATGGGAAGGGGGAAGGAGCTAATTACGGTACCGCAAATTGCGGTACCGTAATTACCACCAAGGTCCTTTTGCGGGTCCCAACTTTAACGGCAGGTCTACACCAGCCGTGAAGGCCGGGTCCCGCAAAGGGACCTCGTAGTAAGGTGGTAAGGGTTTACCGGTACCGGTGCCCTTACCGGTACTGGTAAACCCTTACTGCCTACCGTGTAATGAGGCCCACTGTCTAATGATCCCGTCACCACCAATTGTTTTGTTATACGTACCTTATTAAACTTAGGTTAACAGTTACTCAATTCAGAGCACTGTTTCGGTACTTCTTAGTTGAAGATAAAAGCTTCAACAATTTATGGTGGAATCGCTCTGTAAAGAAAACAAGGCGGATGAGTGCATTGATCAACCTATAATGGTGCCATATTTTTTTTGGGGCCGATTATTCTGAAACGCATCTTTATTACTCGAAGGATTTTACCAGCTGATGGAAAAGCTCTCATGTAATTTGTGCTTGTTATTACTAATGCAGTTTATAATGCCGCTGACAGCCTAAAAACCCTACTGTATCATTTATTAGGAAAGGCGCATGTACACATTGTTTCAGCAACGTGACAGAGCAGACACCCTGAAGTGATGGCAATAGTGCAGAAGGGAGGTTTGTGGTAGCTGCGGCAGTATTTGAACTATGGTGCCAAGACTCCCAATCCTGGGTCTATTGTTGCTAGCTTTAGGGCCTCATTACGACCCAGGCGGTAAGTTACCGCCTGGGTCGTACCTTTACCACCATGGCGTAAACTACGTTTACGCCATGGTGGTTGGCGGACTTACCGCCCCATTCCGAGGTTGGCGGGGCGGTAAGTCCCCAATCCCCATTTACCCTTCCCCATTCCCATTTTTGCCCCATGGGGCATAATGGGAGTGGGGAAGGCGTCAATTACGCCACCGTAAATTACGGTGGCGTAATTAACATCAAGGTCCCTTAGCGCCATGGATTTTAACACCTGGTGTTAAAACCTCCATGGCGCTAAGGGACCTCGGAATCAGGCGGTAAGGGTCGGCGCTGTTTACGCCGCCGTAAACCCCTTACCGCCTGAGTCGTAATGAGGCCCTTAGTCTTGAACTTTTGTGGTAGGCTTTCCAATCGGAAATGGTGTTTCAGCTACAGTCAGGGACGTCATTTCACCAAAATGCCTGGGGTAGCAGAAGTGCCACCACATGACCTTTGACCTCTGATGACATCACAGGAAGTGATGTCATTTGGCCGCCACCACGAAGTGACATCACAGGAAGCAAAGGGATACAACATTTCACCCCTTGACAAAACAGGAAGTAGCATCACAAGTACACTATGAAAAATATGGTTACAATGTCACTATATCACTATAATGTGATATACATTTCACACAAGAATGGATCACCATATCTATCGTTAATATCAGTGTGTACAGGCCCATATTACCAAATTACTGTGAATGCAAGCAGACTTCCATGGCCAAATGATAATGATGTGTTTTTATAAAGCACTTACGCATAAGCACTTTATATAGAACAAATATACATACAATATCACCCAACCTGTGTTGGTACTCATTTATCAACCTCAGAACGATGAAAGGCTGAGTTCAGGTGTTTAAGAACAGACTAAATCAGTGACTCACCCCCTGTAGTGTGCCTGAAATAAACCTTTAATGAGTCTAGCAATTATTGTATAGAATTTCGGAAAGAAAAATTATTTGTTATTCCTATTCTTTCGTATTAAGGATCATTGCTCAAAGTGTTACACTTGTGGAACCCCCTGTTTTTTTTTAAGAGGCCTGAACAAGAAAGCCAGCCACTCCAAAAATAAAGAGCGACATGGCGCTGGCCACAACCCAGGAGCTTACATTAAAAAAAAAAAAACTTAAAAAAAAGAAAACGTTTCCTTGTATTTTTTTATTTTTAGGGGTAGAAAGGCAGACCTCAGGTGTAGCAAGGGAGACTTCAGGGACCGCAACTGAGACCCCTAGCCAACCCCAAATGACGTCCCTGGCTACGGTGCCTTGCTATTTGCATTTACAAATATATAGTTGATAAACATGCATTTTGAAAATAATTATCGATTTAAGTCAATAAACCGGAATTTAACATGTTAGTTTTGAACCAGGACCGGTCAAGGGAGGAAAGGCTGGGAGCAAACAGTACCAGCCACTGGAGGTAGTGATAGGTTCAACCACGTCAAGCGAAACTAGGATCAACAAGGGTGTTTAAAGCTCCATAATTTACTCATTGTGCCAGTAGCGAGCAGGCGGGTGAAACTGCTGAAATGGTACAGGCTCACGAATCTCTTGCATCGCATGCACGTGGCTGGCTCGGACTGCTAGCTACTTTTGGATGGGGCGGGCTGGGTGCAAGCAAAGCACGGGCGCATGCTTTCAAGAGTTCTGTAACTTGTGGTTGCTAAGTTACAGAACTCCTGAAAATAGGAGACGCAGTGGGGCCTCCGCCGGAAGCCCAGGCAGTCATGAAGGTTCGGTTTATATTTTTTTAAAATTCCGTTTAATTATTTTTTGTCTTGTTTTCTTCAATAGAGGTTGCAGAGTCTATGCCCAGGGTTGTCAGGGAGACAAACCGGGTCGCAGCAACGAGCCCTAGTGACCCCCAACTGACATCCCTGCACTGAAAGACACTAAATAAATTCAAAAGAATCAAGGGTTTTGCAGGACCCAGAGGGCCCTGAAAAAGGTGGGGACAATTCCCTGTCATGCTCAATAAACCAGAGCCCATTATGCTGTTTTCCCTAAACTGTCAAGTCACCGGGGCATGGCCGGAGTGAAAGTGATCTTCGGTGGACTGACATCTTCCCAGACAACAGATATGTTATGTTATGTTATGTTAGTTGCCATTTATATAGCGCCTTATGTATCCTAGGTATGATTTCAAAGCGCTGGTAGGTTGAACGCCCTCGGGAACCGTAGTTCAAGTCAGTAGAGAGAAGGAGTGTGGTATGGTGCATGGGTGCACCGGATATGTGTTCAGCTGGTGTGGTTGTCGGATGATAGCTGCTTTCTAGCGATAGGTGTGGTGCTGGTGAAATCAGTTGGATGTGTTCAGTCTGGTGGGTGGACACCTATGTGAGGTGCAGGAATGGCAGGTGGTGGGACATGGAGTACCAGAGCACATGAAAGGAAAAGAAAACAGTTCTGCAGGGTACCCGGTGCACATCATTGTGCAACATTGTCCGACTTTAAGATGGTAGACCAGCCACAGCCAGGCCTCTTAGCGCCAGCCCTGTGAGGCAGATGACAGTTGGCGGGTGCACCCACACAAAGGCAGTGGCCGGGGAGATTCCTGACCGTGAGGGGAGCAGCCTCACCTGAGTGCCCTCTGAAGGGGTGTGTGTCCCGGTGTCTGGAGCAGGGGCAGCTTTTTACCAAGTCCTCGCTAGCAAAGCGGCTGGCCTGGGCATGGCTGGAGTAGAGATTGGCCCCACTGAGGAGAGAATGTTGGTGTAAAGCCTTCATGTAAAAAGGGCCAGGTGCGACATTGTGTTAACAGGAGAGACAGCAGGTAGACAAGAATCCCTTATGGTGGAGCACCTGCGGCAGAAGGGAGGCCCAAGGATAGTCCCATGAAGAGCTCCCTGGAGAGCACTCAGTTGAAGGGGGGCACATAACTCCTGTCCACATGCTTACTATAAGGCATATTTGGTCCCTGTAACCTCCTGAGGTGTGAGGGGCAGGGCTGATGTTCTTCCCACTGAGACACAGAAAACAGAAGCCAAACAAGCAAGGAAAGAAGCAGACGATTAAATAAAACGCAGAATGCGCCTCACTGGATGGACTTTGGAATAGGAGCATCAGAGATAGTTAATGCTGGGGAAGCTTTAGATGGAGCAAAGGATACCCAACCAAGGAGAAGAAGTGGTGGCACTCACTAAGCAAAACTGATTAGGTTAATGGCATGCCTGACTGGCGACGTAGAGAAAAGTTCTCAGAGGAACTGCGTGCGACTGCTCAAAGCATCAATACCTCCATTGCTGAGATTAAGCGTGAACTTCTTTCCATGACAGGGAGACTAGAGGCCAATGAAACGAAATCCAGGAGCTGCAAAGAGCACAGACCATGACCTCTACACCCATCCAAGACCTGAGGGCAGTAAGTATGTAAGATAGAAGAATTAGAAAATAGGCACAGGTGGCAGAATCTTCGCCTAAAGGGCCTGATCGAAGCAACTGGAGGAACTGCTTCCAGGCCCTGTCAGCAGAGGGAGGAGGGAACCCTATCCTTATCCCCTCCCTGAGTGGTAGCATGTCTGGTGCCAGGCCCCCTCCCAAACCGTCCTCACCCGGAGCTTCCTAGTGGGAAACAGGAGCCACTGATGGAGCGAGCATGGAGAAGGGAGCCAGTGCCAGTGAAGTGACGGTAGACCCTCAAGGAGATGGAGAGAAGACGGCGTCAAGACCAGGAAGGACATGGAGCAATCAAGCCGCAGCAGGAACAGTGGGTTGCCATTGCAGGGGGCCAGGTGGCAGAGAGAACTAGAATGGGAGAGATAACACTAGCCCCTCAGGAACACCATTAAAAATAATTTAAAAAAGCCCACATCAGCGGCACAACCAAATCTACATTTCGGAGGGGTGGGGAGAGGGGCTAACTGGTGATGGGAGGGGCCACCTCAAAAACTGGACGGGCTAACTTGAAGGCCCCATCCCCTCTGTTCTACCCACATGGGTTGTCTGGTGTGGGGACCAAGTATCAAATAGTACATTTTAAAGCGTAATATGCCACTAAGAATGAAAATGTTATTGGATTTAACGACAACATACACATTTAGTTGCTTTGATAGTTTTTATATGACATGGACAACAACTTTTGAAAAATATTCTTGAAAAAAAATAAAGTAGATTGTACACATAACACTTGTAAATAATTCATGCCACAGTAATACATGACTAGACTGGCTGCATCAAAATGCCAGTGCAGCCATGTAAATACAGATGCCATGCCTACTTTATAGGTGCCCAATAAACAGAATATATAAGGTTACGCCACAGTAATAAGCGACTAAATCGACTGCACCAAAATGGTATTCTCGCCACATAATGCATATGGCCAAGAAAAAGCAAGTGCACCCAGAAGCCCCCTACCCTTGGATGTGGAAGTATACATAACGTGGTTACATGTTGGCTCTAATCCATGTAGAGGGAGCTGATGTCAGCATTTGATTTTGCAGAGGCGCGATGGAAGTCTTGAAAGTAGCGGCTGTCATATTTTACTGCGTTCGTGCAAGTACATTTTTCTGCATCTGCGCAAACACAGTAAAACTTTAACTCCGCCAGTTCCAGGAAAGGCTTCGCTCCTCACCTCTCTGCCAGTAGCAAGTGTTCAAAGCAGCCCCTTCCAGTGGTGCACCTAGGCTAACATTTTGGGGTGCGGGTGGGGCTAACCCTTCAAATGTTGGGAGAGGCACTAACTTCAGAGAATTTGTGGGAGAGGCAAATTGACTTGTGTGGGGTCATTTCTCTTCTTTACACATTCGAATTAGACTATTCTGGTGAAGCTATTATATTACAAGCAGTTAACTCTCCCCTTTACCTCTGAAAGCACCCACTTAAGGACTGCTGTGAGAATGTGTAGTCTCCTGTCCCCCTACCATCACTCCCCTGGCATGCAAGTTCTAACCCCACATTACGATTTCAATTGCCTAAAAATATGCATATGCATGCAGGAGCTAACAGTGACATGCTTTCTTTGTTTGTTTGTTTATTTATGTTGATAATTGCAGGGCCTTTGTTAACAGAGAAGCCCAGGCACTGTTTAAAGTTTGCATCCTGCTTTGCCTGGCCACAGCTCTCTAGGTTAGCCAGGTCGAGCCAACATAGCCCAAAATGTCAGGGTTTGGGGGAGCTAGAGCCCGATCAGTTCAATGGTGTTGCGCCACTGATCCTCATAGGCTGTTTTAGGTTCCATGCTATGAACACGGAAAGCTGCGGAGACCAAAGGCGGTGGGGCATAACACCCTTTTTGAAGATTGCTTTGCCCTCCCACACGCCCGCCTGAACAGTTAGATAGGATTGGCTAGGGAGAGCCAGACAATCATGGGACGGTGAGTGAAATATCAGAAACCAATAGGATGTGTGGTGTAGTGGGTGAGGTCAGAGTGGTGGAGTGGAGAATGAACGAAAGACCAGCAGGAGGACAGAGTAGTGGAGTATGGAGGCTGGTATTCCAAGAAGGTACTGTGGATTCAATGTGTGTGCATGTAGGAGTGATAGTAGTAGTGGAAGGAGAGAGGCAGTGGTATTGCGAAGTAGGAAGTAGTAATGAGATGTAAGAGGTAAGAGTAGAGTGACAGTCATAGTGGGAAATTGTGGTAGTAGTGATTGTAAGCGGAAGGGTTGTGTAAGGAAGGTATTATATCAAGAATAGACAGATACAAGTGATCACAGTTCAAGGGTTTTTATTAAACTGATTATGCAGGTTGGAAACACACCTAGTCTAAACCTAAAGCGAAGATGGGAGCAAGCTACGACCATCAAATGAAAAATAAGTCAGTCCTAGTGGCGTTGTGTCAAAAAGGGCCTACACTAAGAAAATCCTATTGCCAATACTTACGCTAAAATACAAAAGAGTGTGGGGTAGGGTTCACAAGAAAGAAAGAAGTGTTCACAAATGATAAGTCAGGATAAGTAAGCTGGGGGTCTCCCTTCACCATGTTTTGAGCACGAGACAAGGCAGGAGTCCTGAACACAGCACACTCTTGAGCTTTCCCAGCACGAGACAACAGTTCCGGTTCACGTATCAGGACCTTCAGTGGTTAAGTCTCCTGATGGTTTTCAAAAATAACAAACAAAAGAAGTTCTGTTCAAAATGTACATAGGGTGATGTCTTTCATCCCTAGGTTCCCCTCTTCCTATCGATATCAGGAACTTCGGACGTTACCTTTCTTCCTCTCAAATTTTACTTGATGTGGCGTTTCTTCACCCCTGGGTCCCCCTCGTCTGGGTGCAGACCCCTCTCAACACATCCTCCCTCCCGTCGGCTTTACTCTGGCTTATAGTCAAAATATCTTCTTATTGCATTCACTTGTTGTTGAGGGGATGGCTTCTCACCCCTGGATCTCCCTCTTCTGGGCTCAGACCCTTTTCCAACATTTGTCTCCCTTCATCAGGCTCACTCTGGCATTTGCAAAGATATCTTCTCCTTAGCTTTTATAAATCTTAATGCCTTTTTAAACAGTTCCCTGTGAACATCCCTCTGTCCAAGAAAACACACTGTTTCTTGCGACTTTGGACTTCGCCCCTCTTTATTGGCATCCCTTCGTCGTGTTCACTCTTGCCACTTCACAATTCCTCTTGCTTTCTCTTTCTATGGGATTCACTTCCCTTGCGTTTCTCAATGGTTTGTCGGTCAAAGACTTTCGATTGTACAGGGATTTTGCCAGATCCCTGTATGATCACTTTGACGTTTTTTGATGGCTCCCCTATGGCCTTCTGGTATCAGTAGTTTCATTCAACACGGGATTAACCATAGTCTCGCGAATTAGCACCCACGTGGTGCTGCTCCCAGCTGCAGCTGGTCTTCCCTTGACAATTTGCAGAACTTTTCTCAATGAGCCTCTTTGCAACTTTCATTCAACACAGTTCGGTTTCTTATCGGTTCTCCCCTCGACTCAGCAGCTATGATGAACTGCTTGGCTTTCCTTGCATCGGGAGTCAAGGCCAGTCCAATGGTAGCAGGCGTCTCCCGCGGTCCTGCTTATCAGTGTAGGCACGCTCCGTGTACCGTTGGCATCTGCTGCAACACACTCCAGCTATTGTTCGTGGCCCTATGATTTCTTCTGTGGAGGTCTCACGGGCCTGGCTAGGAAAGGGCAAGGTTGCTTCTCATCTTGTTACCCTCTCGGTTTGTGTCGTTTTTCTCCTCATTCCAGCTCCAGAGGACAGACAGCGGTATTGTGCACTGCTATGCGCACCACAGAAGCAATGTTGCCCACAGACCATGAAAGGTAAGCCCCGTTGGGCTTTTATGATGCTCATTAAATAAAAAAAAAATTAATTTTGGACCAATTGCTGTAGCGCTCCCAACCTGCTACTTTCAGCTGTGACCACTGGAGTCCTTCCACCCTCCGAGGCAAGTTTGTGGGTGTACCACAGTAAATCTACACCTTTGCAGCTCGATTCAAATCTACATTTTACATTTGCCGAGGTTCCTTTCCCAAGATGGCCGCCATCTCTTCATGGGGAAACTCCAACATACAGTGTGGCTGCAGTCTTTCTGATTGGCTAGCCCCTGGCTACTTCACCCAATCAGGACCACTGGGAAGTTGACAGCCGTCCCACTCCTCCAAGGCCCACACTGTAAGGCTCCTGTCTGTGCCTGTCCGGGCCTGGCTGGGCGTTGGGGGACCCCCACTTTTCCCAACCTCTCATTATGCACATGGACACTGGGGACCCTATCCTGGCACGCTTGAGATTTGTGATCGCCCCCTCAGAAATCACATAAGTGTGGCCCTTGCCTATGCTGCCTACATCATCCTCTTGATGACCTCTATTAACTATCCTCAAAAGACACTTTTCCTTTCTACTCTCTTCTATTTAAAAAACACCAAACCTTAACAGCCACGTCTTCATAGACTTTACGTTCCCATAATTCGTTTTTAGCTGTGTACACATCTTGATTGTCTTGCTGCTGTTTAAACTCGTTTTTAGCTGTGGGCCCATCTTGATTGTCTTGCTGCTGTTTAAATTCATTTTTAGCTGTTTGCATATCTTGATTGATTTGCTGCTGTTTAAATTCTTTTTTAGCTGTGTTCACATCTTGATTGTCTTGCTGCTGTTTAAACTCGTTTTTAGCTGCGTGCAAATCTTGACTGTCTTGCTGCTGTTTAAATTTGTTTTTAGCGGTGTGCACATCTTGATTGTCGTGCTGCTGTTTGAACTTGTTTTCAGCTGTGTGCATATCTTGACTGTCTTGCTGCTGTTTAAACTCGTTTTTAGCTGTGTGCCCATCTTGATTGTCTTGCTGCTGTTTAAATTCATTTTTAGCTGTTTGCATATCTTGATTGTCTTGCTGCAGTTTAAATTCTTTTTTAGCTGTGTTCACATCTTGATTGTCTTGCTGCTGTTTAAACTCGTTTTTAGCTGTGTGCAAATCTTGACTGTCTTGCTGCTGTTTAAATTTGTTTTTAGCCGTGTGCACATCGTGATTGTCATGCTGCTGTTTGAACTCGTTTTCAGCTGTGTGCACATCTTGTCTGTCTTGCTGCTGTTTACATTCGTTTTTAGCTGTGTGCACATCTTGATTGTCTTGATGTTGTTTAAACTTGTTTTTAGCTGTGTGCACAACCTGCTTCTCATGAGAATGTGCTGACAAGTCCACCACCTCTGTACCCTGTCTAGTGTGCTACCTGTTCCCTCACCTTCCCTCAATACCTACTGTCTCTCTGTGCTGTTATTCCCTTCAGCTCCACACCCACTACCCCCTTTCCTCTGTGTGTCACAGTTTTCTGTGCATATTACCTCCCCCAGCTCCCAGTGTTTCTCTCCCAGTCTTGTGCCTGTATCCCCGCCCACCTACTGCTCTCTATGAGCCTCTGTGGCCTCAGCCTGGTTAAGTGTACCTTACTCTCTACAGTTTGCTATGGCACTCTCTATCTCTCCTATCTTCTCAAACTGCTTCTCTATCTTTTATCCTATCTATCTCTTATCCTTCACCCCTTACTAAGTTCGGCAGGAAGAAACTCAAGAAGGACATACTGAGCTCTAACCCAGACTTCCAAATTTCAGACACCAACATCAATGAATCTGCCAGAGAGACTCTCACTGACATCCTCTTTGTCGTTCCCTCACCCGACCTATGTACTCTCCATATGATCACTCTTCTCTCTCCTTTCTCTTCCTTACCCATCAATGGGGGCACCCGCCGGGAGGTCCTCCTTCCCCTCTCTACTTCCAGGCTCATGATCAATGTTTACCGCAATGGTACCATCATGGTACAGGGTCCTCAACCCAACGTTCTGCTCCTTGATAAGCTCCTCCCACGCCTTATCAACCTCCCTCCTCCATCTGCACCTCCTCCATCGGTATCCCTGGCTCCCTTGTCAGCTGTACATCACAGCGGATGGGTAACCCCTAAACCATGGAACTGGGGAACAACAATGTAACACAAGAAA
Organism: Ambystoma mexicanum; assembly: GCF_040938575.1. Classification (NCBI taxonomy): domain Eukaryota; kingdom Metazoa; phylum Chordata; class Amphibia; order Caudata; family Ambystomatidae; genus Ambystoma; species Ambystoma mexicanum. Next base: position 839,929,555 of record NC_090923.1, read on the forward strand.
ATCCCAAAGGGGAAAAAAGGAGTTCACATGGAAGAGTACTGTATTAGTTTGAGTACTCAGTTATGGAGAATAGAGGCGAAAAAGAGAAGGAAGCCCAGTCATAAATATTCACATTTTCAATAGAAATTTATTGCCATTATAAAATTGCATAATAAACAAACATCAAAACCACAATAAAATAGATGAATTAAATTTTAGTATAATCTACTTATAAATCTAATATTTTAAACCATTCAATCGCAATTTAATTGCCACAATTCATAACCTCGTATAACTCGAGGTAAAATATCACTATCTCATTTTAGAATGTCATTCAAATAGTGGAAATGCTGTAGAAAAAGCGAATAGTTAACAATTGGATAAGGTACTAAATACAACCAAGTGCTAAGTACCAAGTTGTTAACAAAGGAATAAGGTACTGGAAGCAAAAAAGTGCTAGGTGCCTACTGTGCATACATGATCTTCAATACTATGCATACATGATCTTCAAATATCATAACAGTTTCGGCGAAATCAACCTATCTGGCTCAGTTAAACGAGCCAGTATTCGCCTTCTTCAGGGCGCACTAAATATTGCCAATATAGACCTGGAACATACTAATGCTTAAATTTGTGTCTATCATTCAGTAGTTCTCACAGGTAAACCTTTGTGCAATTCATGAGGGCTTGATTGTAGATCTAGAAGTCTGTTAGAGACGTTGACGCTAAGTTAGTCCAAATGTGGTGCCGAAAAATTGTGTTGATTTCGATCCGCCACCCAAGCAGGACTGATGATGCAAATGAATTTACATCTTAAAATTTTGGATAATTCAAACTATGGTCATAACCGCAATAGACTCAATTGTGGTGAATGTTCCAAATCCAAGATTCTTGGACGGTGTGGGGTCAAGCCGGAAGGAGAGGCCAACAAATACAGGACCATAGGTTCTTGCTTTGGTGACAGGTGGGGTCGTCAGTGTTATTGCCTGAACAAAGGGTTCCAGTGTTGTTCCATTGGTCAAGGTCTGGAACTGCTGAGTGCCCGAGTGCCTCGTGAAGACACCCCGAGCGTCGTAGAATGAAGCGTGATAGCTGGCAGTGCCTTCGTTGTTCACTGCCGCGACCTGTGGAACTGCATTAGCTCGCCTCCGTTTCGAGTAGCAGAGTCATCTGCTAACTCTCACCGCCGCCAGCCGGGTCACAACTTCAACATTCTTCCTGATTCCTGGATTCACCCAAGCTCCTTCCTTGGGTGAATCCAGGAAGGAGCTTGGGTGAATCCAGGAATCAGGAAGAATGTTGAAGTTGTGACCCGGCTGGCGGCAGTGAGAGTTAGCAGATGACTCTGCTACTCGAAACGGAGGCGAGCTAATGCAGTTCCACAGGTCGCGGCAGTGAACAACGAAGGCACTGCCAGCTATCACGCTTCATTCTACGACGCTCGGGGTGTCTTCACGAGGCACTCGGGCACTCAGCAGTTCCAGACCTTGACCAATGGAACAACACTGGAACCCTTTGTTCAGGCAATAACACTGACGACCCCACCTGTCACCAAAGCAAGAACCTATGGTCCTGTATTTGTTGGCCTCTCCTTCCGGCTTGACCCCACACCGTCCAAGAATCTTGGATTTGGAACATTCACCACAATTGAGTCTATTGCGGTTATGACCATAGTTTGAATTATCCAAAATTTTAAGATGTAAATTCATTTGCATCATCAGTCCTGCTTGGGTGGCGGATCGAAATCAACACAATTTTTCGGCACCACATTTGGACTAACTTAGGGTCAACGTCTCTAACAGACTTCTAGATCTACAATCAAGCCCTCATGAATTGCACAAAGGTTTACCTGTGAGAACTACTGAATGATAGACACAAATTTAAGCATTAGTATGTTCCAGGTCTATATTGGCAATATTTAGTGCGCCCTGAAGAAGGCGAATACTGGCTCGTTTAACTGAGCCAGATAGGTTGATTTCGCCGAAACTGTTATGATATTTGAAGATCATGTATGCATAGTATTGAAGATCATGTATGCACAGTAGGCACCTAGCACTTTTTTGCTTCCAGTACCTTATTCCTTTGTTAACAACTTGGTACTTAGCACTTGGTTGTATTTAGTACCTTATCCAATTGTTAACTATTCGCTTTTTCTACAGCATTTCCACTATTTGAATGAAATTCTAAAATGAGATAGTGATATTTTACCTCGAGTTATACGAGGTTATGAATTGTGGCAATTAAATTGCGATTGAATGGTTTAAAATATTAGATTTGATAAGTAGATTATACTAAAATTTAATTCATCTATTTTATTGTGGTTTTGATGTTTGTTTATTATGCAATTTTATAATGGCAATAAATTTCTATTGAAAATGTGAATATTTATGACTGGGCTTCCTTCTCTTTTTCGCCTCTATTCTCCATAACTGAGTACTCAAACTAATACAGTACTCTTCCATGTGAACACCTTTTTTCCCCTTTGGGATTTTCTTGTGTTCCCTTGTCAGCTGTGCCCGCCTTGGCTCCCTTGCTGCCTCCTAACCACCCTTCTACCTGTGCCACGGCCTCCTTGCTGCCACCTCCCACATTGACTACCCCATCAGCCTCCTCCTCTTTGGTGAACCTGCCACTCACTAACACTGTACCTGGGGATCCCTTGTCCCCTGCGGCCCCTCCTGCACTGGCTCCCTTCTCAACCACTTCGGTCCCAGCTCCCTTTGCCAGTCTTGGCACCTCTGCCCCCTTCTACCTCTATGCCTCAGGCACTCTCGACACTTATGGGGGACCACTGTCCCTTGCCCCCCTCGTAGGTCTTTCACTGATGGTAATATGCTACACATTGCCACGCTTAACACACGCTCTGCTGTCAAACACTACTCTGACATCTGCAACCTCCTTGAACTCCTGGACCTTGATGTTCATTCTCTCACTGAAACCTGGTTCAAGGATAGCACTGTCATGAGTTTTGACACACTCCTCCCAGAAGGCTACAAGATAGTCTCTCTTCCTCGACCAAGCAGACCAAGTGGCAGAGTAGCATTGATCTTCCCTGAGTGGATACCTGTGTTTGTCATTCCCACTCAGGCCCACTCATCCTTTGAGTGCCTGGTCTTCAGGCTCTCCCTCTCTCCAAGCTCTTCACTCCTGCTGACCACCTTCTATCGACCACCTGGTCAGCCCTTACTCTTTCTCTCAGAATGGGCTGACCTGGCCTCCTCTCACCTTTCCTCCTCTTCCCCACTCCTCCTACTTGGTGATCTCAACATTCACCTCGACTCACCTGATTCCTCAGGACCTTTCCGCAACCTTTGCCACTCTCTCTCTCTTTCTATCTTACCCTCTGGCACAACACACAGTACTGGCCACACCTTGGATGCTCTGATCTCAACTGACATTCCTCTGTCTATCCCTCTCACTACCTCTCTCTCCTGGACTGATCACTCTCTCCTCTCTTCTCACTTGAAGCTCTCGTCTCCTTTTGCATCTGTAAGCCCTGCACTGCCTCCTGTTTAGAAGGTCATCCGACCCATGAAAAGAGTGTCAGTAGCTGCCTTTGCCTCTACCTACTCTGCTCCTTCCACTCCTGTGGCTGACTCCCACCCTGACACAGCCCTCTCTAACTTTAACCTCTCATCTCCAATTCTCTTGATATTCTTACCTCTGTCATGAGGGTATGACTGAAGCCTACCAAAAAGTGCAACTCTTGGTACGACTCCGAACTGGCTGCCCTTAAACACAAGTGCAAGGCAGCCAAACAGAAATGGGATTCTTCAGGCGCACCCTCTGACAAACTGGCCTGCCGCCTCCTCCAAAGGAATTATAGATTCTGCATCCACTCCAAGAACAGAGTCTTTATTCAAACCCGCATCTCCGCTGCATCCAATAACACAGCAGAACTTTTCAAAGTCTACAAGGAACTAGCCAACCCTACCGCAGCCTCCTCCACCATTGTCCTTTGCTCGGCCCTGGCTGCACACCTCACCTCAAAACACCGGACATCCTATCCTCTCTCTCTCTTCTACACCACCTCATGCAGCTACATCTCTTGTACTACCCCTGGCCACCTGCACCCCTCCCCTTCTTCTCTCTTCTCTCTCCTCTGTCACACCTGAGGAGGTCACTAGACAAGTCCGGTCTATGAAAGCCTCCTCCAAACAGGTGGACCCTTGTCCCTCTAAAACCATCAAGAACAATATTGTCTTTCTCGTCCCAGCCTTGGTCGACCTCTGCAACCTTTCCTTCACCACTGGAGTTTTCCCCACTGCTCTTAAGCACTCCCTTGTACACCCTCTCCTCAAAAAACCTTATGCTGACCCCTTCATTCTGGCAAACTATCGCCCAATCTCTATCACTCCTTTTGTGGACAAACTCCTGGAGAAGCTGGCTATTTCCCAGCTTACCCTCACACTGAATCTGTTGGCTGCTTCCATGACCACCACTCTGGCTTTAGAGCATCCAGAGGTACGGGAACTGCTCTTCTGAACACCTGTGAAGATCTGCTCTCAAATCTTGACTCTAACTCTCCCTCTGTCCTTATTCTACTTGGCCTCTCCTCTGCCTTCGATACAGGGAACCACAACACCCTGATCGCATGTCTCGTGATACCCTCGGCATCACTGATCAGGCCCTAGCGTGGCTAACCTTCTTTCTCTCCGACCACCCATCCCAGGTGGAAATGGGGTCTTTCCTTTCCCCTATCACTCTCTATACTTGCGGTGTCCCCAGGGATCTAACTTATCCCCCTGGTTTTTCAATGGCTACATGGCCCCCCTAGCCCAGATGATAGCCCCCATCACCTCCAAATTTCAGTGTTACATGGATGACAAGCAGCTCTCCTTCAGGCCACCCTCAGCCTCTTCATCTTCCTCACTCATACCTGACTGTCCACAATTCAGTCATGGTGCACTACAAACAAACTCTGCCTCAATGCCAGTAAGACAGAGATTGCCCTCATCTGGACTCCTGCTCCAGCCTGCCCTCTTTTTCTCTGACCGGCCTCCCTTTACCCTGCACCTCCACCTACCAACGAGGCAAAAAACCTGGGGATCATCTTCAACTCTACTCTCTCATTCTCATCGCACATCACAGACATCTCTAAAAAGTCCCACTACCAACTGCACCTTCTCAGAGGTATTCTGTCTTTTCTCAACTTCCCCCAGAGGCTCACCATCTCCAGAGCACTGGTCCTCTCTAGGCTGGACTATTGCAACAGCCTCTTTCTCAACGTGCCCTCTTCTACCCTCCGTCCTCTTCAACTAATCCAGAACAGAAATGCAAGACTTATCCTTGGTCTCAAACCCAGGGACCGCATCTCTCCGGCGCTGAAATCCCTTCACTGGCTCCCCGTGGCTGCAAGGATCAAGTTCAAGACCCTTTGCATTGTTCACAAGGTTTTCTGGGGCCCAGGCCCAATCTATCTGAAACGCTCTCTTCCTAAATACTCGCCTTCCCGAGCCCTCTGCTCGTCTTCCTCCAACTCCCTGCAGGTGAGCCGCTTCTCTAAGCAGAGACTTGGGGGGACATCGTTATCCTCTGCAGGTGCCTCCCTCTGAAACAGACTCCATGCCTCACTCCATCTTGAGCAGGATCTCCTAAAATTCTGGAAACTCCTCAAGACTTTCCTCTTTGCCTCCTCCTTCTCTCTCCCTCTTCCCTGCTAACCATCTCTTTTTTCTCTCTTGCTCTCTATCCTCTACTTCTGCTCACTTTCGCTGACTGGCTGCCTGGTGTACCTTCATAGCCTCACAGTTCCCAAGCTTCCTCGTCTGTCTCCTGCACTTGCCCCTGGGCCTTGCACTTGCCTCAGCATTACTGCACTTCAGTTAGGACCCATGAGAGTGGTATCTCTCTGCACTTTACCCTTGTTCTTATGGGACTGGACGCACTTGTCCTTATTCTCCCACCTCCCACGCACTTCCTTTTCTGTTCACCTGCATAATCTGAATGTACCATGCCTAGTAGGATAGTTTGTCTTGTTTTCCCTATGTCTTCCCCTCCCATGCATGGTAGCACTTTGAAACACTTGTGTATAAGCGCATAATAAATAAACAATCAATCAATCCTCCTCTAGAACTGCCGTGCTGAGTCAGCGCTCTCGTCATGCGGTCTGCCTTGCTAATTCTGTGCTCTCATGCTCCACCTTTTATCCCTGTCGGAAAGGGAAAGGGCCGTCAGGTGTGTGTGATTCTGGTCAATTTCTTGACTTTGCCTGATCCTTGTATTGGGACGTGTCAGGTAAATGGATCTGGTGTTAGTCCGTAGTCTTTTGTGGTGTGCGAAAGTATTTGTGTGAAGTAAGTGGAGGCAGTGTTTCGGAATATCTTATGTGGTAGGATGGGGAAAAGGTGTTGGAAGAAGGGGGATACCACGTCTCACCCGTCGGTGTCCCACTTCCACTCCCTGAGGACCCCCCATCCAGGTGATCCTCCCTCACTGGTCCACCCCAGGAACTGGATCCAATAGGGATGGCTGTGTCCTGGCCACATGGATGACAGATCCCTGCGGACTAGTCAGGGAGACACCTTCATGTTTCTCAAAGTTAGTAGTAGAGCAAAGGTTTTAGGAAGGGTCAGAGTGGCAGTGGAAGGTAGTGAGTGGTATTAAGAATGGAGAGGTAGCAGTGGTGGTGAGAGGAAGTGATAGTGGAAGTAGCCGAAGGATAGTGGTAGTGGAAGTAGGAGGCAACAGAGGCAGCAAGAGGAGAATTAATATAAGTGGTAGTAGAACAATAGCAGTAAAGAGACAGTAGTAGTGACGAGTGGTAGGGAGGCAGTAGTAGTAGGAGTGGGGAGGTAGTGATCAGTGAAGAATTGTGAGAGGAGGCATAGGAGAGAAGAAGCAGTAATCGAGGTAGTGGTGGTAGCAATGAGAGAAGGAGAGGTATAAGAATGTATGCAAAGAGTGGCAGTAGTAGGTTTAGGAGAACATAATATCTGATAGTGAAGTAGGAAGGCAGAGTGGAAGATCAGAGGAACAGAAAGTATGAGGGGTGGAGAAGGAAAAGTAGGAAGAAGGGCAGAGGGGCAAGGCGAGGGCGAGACTATGCATGGCTGGTGATTGAATCCCACTGGACGAGTTCAAGACACTGTTCCTCAGAGCCCTATAGAATACTAAGCAAGGTGAGAGGAGGGAGAAGTAGAAGAACCCCTAGGGAGTCAGGAAACCAACAACTCAGAGGAACCCACGTAGCGTGAGCTTCATAAAAGACAGTGGCCCTCATTATGACCCTGGCGGAAAGTGACTGACCGGACCGCCACAGCGTAAATAGCGTTTCCGCCATTGCACGATGGAGCAAAGTGCGGCCCATTCCGACCCATCGGGCACGAGCACCACGCCATGGCGGAAGTGCAAAGTCCGCGATGGCGGAAATGACCCCAAAACGGCCCACACCGCCGCCGTACGGCGCCCTAGGTGCAATACCGCCACCCATCATAGCGGACACCGCAGTGAGCGCCAACCGGAAAGTACGGTGACCGTAAATATACGGAAACCGAAGTAAAAACATGGGCCCGGAACGGGAAACAACACCCCGTACACCTATAAAACCACAAAATACACACAACCACTAAAAACACCACCCTGAGACACATCCCAACCCGTCATCCACCCTAGTGAAACCAAGAAAAATGGGAAAAGTAGCGAAGAAAGCGTGCGACCGCAAGCGGCAGGTCCACTTCTCCCGTGAGGAACTCACCGTGCTTACAGAGACCCTCCAGGAGAATGCCGCCGCCGTCTTCTCCACGCAAATGACCAGGACGGCACTTGCGAACAAGAAGGCCATATGGGCCCTGGTGGCACAGCGGGTAAGTGCGGTGGGGACCGCACCCCGCAACCCACAGCAATGCAGGAAGCGGTGGGACGACCTGCGGATACGCGTCCGTAGCATACTTTCTGCCAACCGCAACATTGCCACAGCCACCGGGGGAGGATCGGAATCACCCATCAAGTTGACCCCCTGGGAAGAAATCTGTGCCTCCACCATTGGAATGGAGAGCATAGAGGGAGTCGGAGGGATGGAGAAAGGAGTGCAGACATCCGGAGAATCAGGTAGGTGGCCCAAATAAAACCATGCCAAATCCACAATGTCCAATCATGTGACTCACATGTGTCCACATAGCGCAACAGCAACACATGGCCAGGAGAACGTCCACACACATTGGCCTGATAGCGCACTTTAAAACTCACAATAAATACATAAATAAGTAAAAACCCCCAAAACACCCACTACACGTGCAGCAGGCACACCCTAACTGCAGGCTGCCAAACAACTGCACCCTCACTCCACACACAAATGAAAGCACCTCCAAGGCCCCGACCCAAATCACCCTCAGGTACCACCCCAATGCATGTGATACATTGCCATTCCAATTCCCACAGACCCATTAATAACGCTCGCCCTCCTTTACTCCACCACAGGGTCCGATCCAAACGACGAGCTCCAGGACACCCCTACCAGCACACCTGCAAAGAGGGCCAAGACCGACGGCCAAAGACCCTCCACCTCAGCTGCACGCATCAAGACACGGCAGCAGCACATATCAAGTGGCAGCACACAGGAGGGAACATCAACAGGCACCCCAGCAGCCAGCATGCCCACAACAGCACCACCACAGGTCCCCCCAATGGATGCCACAGAAGGTACTGCCTCTGGTGGCAGCAGCACCATAGGTGACACCCCATTAATGGCAGCATGCTCCGACACAGAAGACGGGGATGTCGAAGTCAGATCCATCCATGACCTGTCCCAATCCCCCTGTCTGTTCCATCCCGTACACCATGAGGATACCACGCAGGGGCACCCACAAGACGACGACTGGCCATCCCCCACAAGCCCTGTGGCAGGGCAACATGAGGCGAACAGCCCCTCTGTGACACCACCACAAATGGCCATGGCCCAGCAGAGGCAACAGTCCCTCGACCAGTTAATCGTGCAACAGCAGCAACTGGCCACGCTCCTCAAGGACCATGCCGATGGATGTGGGGGCACTAAGGCAGACATAGAAACATCAACTGAGACACTTAGGGCACAAATGGAGAGTAGCACCGAGAGCCTGAGAGTCCAAATGGAGAGTAGCACCGAGAGCCTGAGAGTCCAAATGGAGAGTAGCACCGAGAGCCTGAGAGTCCAAATGGAGAGTAGCACCGAGAGCCTGAGAGTCCAAATGGAGAGAAGCACCGAGAGCCTGAGGGGGGAACTGCATGCGACGTCCAAAGACGTATGTGCCGAACTTGCCGCAGTGCGCCGTGTGCTCACTGAGCTCTCACAAACCCTTAGGGACATGCATGGACGTGAGCAGGCAGAGACATCATCCGTTGCAAGTTCCGTCCAGGGCAGCCCCCAACGTAGATCTGGGAGGAACCTGCGCTCCACAGGCAGGGGTGCCCCTGATACCCGCAGAGGGGGCTTGCAATAGCGACTGCCCACTGACAATGAGCATCTTTGGACACTGGTGTTCGGGGGGGAGGTAGGAGGGTGGAGGGGGTGTGTTGGGCTCACTTGGGTGGCGGGTCGATAGGGTGTTCAACATGATATCACATATGCCATAAACAATGCACGATCAAACAATGAGATGTGTGGACAATGATCTTTGTGTACTAGGCCATCATAGGCGTACAGTCCATATTGTGCATGTACCAGAAACACACAGTGCCACGAGTCCCGTGTCCATGTATCAGCCACCAGGCGTGAGTGCTAGAAGCATGCATCTATGAGATGCTGACGAATTTCACGGCCCTCCTGTGCCTCGCAGACTCCTTGAGGTGCTGCCACATCCCCACCCTCATCATGACCATCTTCAGGTGCTTGCAGTTCTGCGTCAGGGGGCATGGGCACATTTCTACGTACGCACATGTTGTGGAGCATGACACATGCCATCACCATCTTTGCAACCTTCTCATGGCGGTACAGGAGTGCCCCGCCAGACCTGCTGAGGCACCGGAAACGGGTCTTCAGTAGGCCGAATGCCTGTTCAATGACTACACGGGTCCGTGAGTGGGCATGGTTGTAGTCCTCCTCATGCTGGTCCCGTGGGTTCCGGACTGGTGTGAGGAGCCATCTCTTCAGTGGATATCCGGCATCACCTGTATGTGGACGATAAACGAATTATGTGGAATGCCATTGCTACGTACGCACCCCCCCCCTTCCTGCCAGGTCATTGCCGCATCACATACCCCACATCATCATGCATGAAATGAGACTCACCGAGTAGCCAGGATCTGTTCCCTGCGTGTCGCTCCATGTAGCGTGGTATTGTAGAGTTCCTCAAGACCATAGAATCATGGGTTGATCCAGGGAATCGGGCACAACAATGTGTAATGATCCTGTTGGAGTCACACACCATTTGTACATTCAGTGAATGAAATTGTTTTCGGTTGCGGTACTGGGCCTCCATGGCATGTGGGACGACCAATTCCACATGGGTGCAGTCGATGGCACCAATGCAACCCGGTATGCCGCCAAGTGCATGGAATCCCACTTTTGTGTTGGTTATTTCCTGCTCCGAGCGTGGTAGAGAGATGTAGTCGTCTGCGTGCTGCAGGAGGGCATCGAGCACTTGCAATAGTGTCCGTGAGAACAGTGGCTGAGAAATGCCATGCAACTGTCCGACTGTGTGCTGGTAGGTGCCTGTGGCCAGGAAGTGGAGTACAGACACCACCTTCAGTAGGGGTGGGATGGCGGTTGGGCTATCTATCATGCTGACAAGGTCAGCCTGTGTCATGTCCACAATGGCGGCTATGGTGTCCCGGTCCAAACGGTAGAGGGTGTGGATCTGCTCATCAGTGAGGTTGAACGGATGTGCTCTGAGGCGTGGGATTGCGGGCTGCCTGCGTGGTGGTAGTGGCTGTGCTGGCAGCCCTTGCTGGCCCTGCCTTGCCCTCCTCCTCCTCCTGCGTCTCCTCCGTGCGGCCGGTTGTAGTTGGTGTTCGTCTTCTTCTTGGAGTTGGAGTACTTGCAGTGCTATCAGGTCCCCCAGGGCCAACATCGCGAGTCCTGCCGGTAGCATTTCGGAGTGGGTGTGGTTGTGGGAGGAGACTGGGTGTGCAATTTATGTGTTTTCAGGCTGTATGGCCTCCACCTGTGGTGATTCATTCCACCTGTGCAAGCTGCTCTCCCCTTTGGGCGAGCACGTCCCGCACACAACGCTGCAATTAGAGGAATGGCATCTTGCTATTACAATCATGTATTAGTACCCGATGGCCGTGTAACATTGGTTGATATGTTCATTCGGCTATGGTCCCATTGTTTCACATGCATTCTTTGCAGTCGCGAACAGACTTGTGAAGGGTCAGTGGAACGTAGTACTCGAGTAACGGTGGACCCTCATGCATCACTGTACCGAGGTTCACCGACGGGCGGGGCCTCCCATTTGTGAGTGAAGGCAGTTGCCATTTTCACACACAGCCGCACTAGATGGATTAATTTGTGATTTCAAGCGGCCACAGATGCCTTTTCGACGTGATGTTGCAAATGAGGAATTCGAAGGGCGGCGCTTTCGGTCTTCAGCTAGCGGCGAGGAGATGCCCACAGGTCTGACTGCAAATATAACGTTCTATTGTTCAGTGTCCTTGGGACAGGGGCCATGGCGAGGATGCAATGATTGATATGAATAGTTTGGGATGCGCAATAGCGAAGTGGATGATGAGGCCGGACGTTCCCAAATACATGTTACTTCACAACACTGGAATTACGGGCTGGGGCACAGTGGATTTTGCAGGCTGCATAACGCACAGACTCAATGGAATTCTCACATGTTATGTGAGTATGGAAACAGGCGTTATCATTACGGGATGAGGGAATGATGAATGGATGCATGGACAGATGATTTGATACGGTGTTTGCCATGTACAGGGCTTCTTGGAATCTGTCCGCCTCCCCTGCGCTATGTGATGCAGGGCTGCCATAGTGGGACCATCGTCTATCTGGCCTTGTTGAGCCCTCCCTGTCTCGACGCGCCTTCAGACACTTGTGTCCATGCACGTTACCAATCCCATCTGATGGATTCTGTTTTCACAGACGCATGCACAGGTACACTCGTTTGTGATGGTGTTTTCACCTCGATATGGATAGTTATGAGTCGCAAGTGGTTTTGGGGTGGTGATGATCCTTTGGAGTGGGCTAGCATGCATATGGCTGTGGATCTAGTGTGATCATTGAAGTGAGTTGTTCGAATGTAGTTCTGATGGCCATTCTATTCTTTTTCTTTTCTTTTGGTTGACAGGTATCTCCTCCCCTTTTGCCACTGCCATCTGTATGCCACTCCTGCAGATGGGTTTTACTCCCGACACCTGCTGCTTCGTGTTAATCAGTGGAGCAGCATTACGATCTTATGGGGCGATCGCCAATGGGCCACATGCCCTTACGCAGTACTAGTGGCTCGGAGCAACATTTCGGCCTTTCAGCTGGACTAGTGCCTCCCTATTGGGACGGCCCTGCGGTTCTAGGCGCTTCCATGTTGCCTTTTCGTACGAGAATGTAGCCCCTGTGTACCATGAAGGAACAGGGCGTCACACAAGAAGTAGCTGGTCATTTATTGCGGATGCAGCCCACAATGGTGAAATGTGTTTTGGAGTTCATGGCCTAATGGCTGTATGGGCTTGGTGAATTTGTTGTGCATTAAATTTCTATTCTGATATGGGCCGTGTAGCGTTCTTCTTTGCAAGTGATGTGGCATATTCCTATTTGGGGAGCGATGTATTGTGAGGAGATCTGCATTGGGTTCCAGCTTCGGAGTATAGTTGCGTGGTACTGTGCTGGGCGCGTTTGCCTACGAAGCCCAGTGAGGTCAGGGGTGAGGGCTGCCAATATGACTGTTTGAATGATGTCATGCTCAGGGGCGGGGGATTAGGTTTTGTGTAACAGATGCCGGTCAGCCAGGTGGATTGGTGGAATGATGTGATTATCGGAATATTGCTGGTCACAGGTGCCTGTGTTTGCGTGCGTTTCTTGGTGGGAGACTGAGGTCATGTCCATTGGTATAGCTTCTGTATTCGTGCCATCTGTGCCCTGCAGCTCCCATTGGCCCCTCTTGTGATTCTTTTGTTCGTTGGCATGCATGGGTGACTTGTACATTTCACTGGTTGCATTGTGACTTCGTTGCACCTACGGGGAGTTGTACTATGTGGCCAGGGAACGGTGTACAGGCACTCAGTGGGGCCGTTTACGGTTGATTCGCGATGCCGTACTTCTCACCATGGCGGAATGGTACTTTCCGCCGTGCTTGATGGCGTTAAGTACATGTCCGCTAGGGTCGGAATTCGTGTACCCTTGCGCCATGGTGCTAATTACGGTTTGGCATGGCGCGCGCGCGCGTAATTGGTGCAGTTAGCGTTGGCGTTCACTACGGTGTCGCTAATGGCATCGTACTTTACGGTGACGGGTCATAATCGCACCGAGCGCTATTCGATGGCGGTATTGCATTTCCGCCATCGTTTTTCGATTTCTGCCAGGGTCGTAATGAGGGCCAGTAGGTGTTACCAAGCCATGGAAATAACCGGGGTTAGGGAGGAATGGGTTAGTGTGGAGGTAACCCAAGGGAGACAGGTTAGAGAGGGATGGCCATAGCACCAATTCCTAAATGCCCTTATATCATTTGGTCCTGACGTTTGGTGATTCCAACCAAGCCTATACTGTTGTAAGGATACACAAATAACACAATTGAAGCATCTTAAGGAGTCAGAGTGGGTTTTCTTGGGGACACCTGGTCACAAGGAGCAATAATGCCTTCTATGGGGAGACACTGATCTCCATTTGGCCCAAACCAGGGAAGAACACAGAACTTTGTTTCTCGTACTGCCCCATTTCACTTTTAAACATCAAGGCAAAGATCTATGCTTCGGTTTTGACCAGAAGAATCGAACAAGTACTTCCAGGGTTGATAAGAGTGGAACAATGGAGCATTCTGACAGGGCACCAAGCCACAGACAAGTGTGGAAACTGAAAGATCTGATAGATATCTCACACAGAAGGAAGCCCCTTTCCATCCTGGTTTCTTAAGATGCAGAGAAGGCCTTTGACCGGTGGAATGGGACTGTCCAAGGAGGTGCTGAAAAGATTTAGGGCCTCATTACGGGTCTGGCGGTAGCCGTGCCGGTAACAAAGGCACGGCTGCCGCCAGACCCGTGAGTTTACTGGCACCCGCGAATGGGCAATTACCAGGTCATGCCGAGGTTGGCGGACCGGGTAAGTGCCCATTCGCGGGTGCCGGCAATAAGGGGCTCCCCATCCCCATTCGGCCCGAGAGGGCCGAATGGGAATGGGGAGCTCGGATGCAGCGGCACCATTTATAACGGTGCCGGTGCATCCACGAGTTGTGCTCACGGGTGCCACACTGGCCACCATGTCGGACCTTGCGGGCAGAGCGAGACCCGCGAGGACAACTCGTAGTATGGCGGTACGGTAGCAACTGTGCCGGTAGCAATACCGGCGCCATTGTTACTGTACCGCCATAATTATAATGAGGCCGTTAGACTATGTTATGCGTTAATCAGTGTGTGAGGGACTTCCCTGAAATCAGGGGGATAAGAGTATGAGGGAAGGAAAACAAGATTGTATTGTTTGCAGACAACGTGCTGCTCTCACTGACCAATCCGGAATCTCCCGCTTGGAATTGCAGAGACTTCTGGCAATGTTTGAAGGCTTCAAGGTCAATTTTCCTAAGTCAGAGATGTTAAACATCAATAACCCAGCCAAGGCATGGCAGACACTGAATGGAATTTTATCCTTTAGGGATGCAGGCGACCGTTTAAAATACCTAGGTGTCAGAATACCAGCCAAACCTAATCCGCTCTATAAAGTAAACCTTGCGCCAACAATATTAGAGCTAACAAAGGATTTGAGATCCTGGAAACATCTCTCATTGTCTTGAATAAGAAGGCTTAAGTCTGTGAAGATGAAAGTACAGCCACGGTTGTTATATATTTTCTAAACAGTCCTGCTGCATATCCCAGACCTCGTACTCACTGCCCTGCAAAGAGAGATTATTCAATTCACATGGCGTGGAGTGAAGCCGAGGGTCTTACAGAGAACGTTTGTGTTCCCGTTGGGGCTGGGAAGCCTGGCCCGCCCAAATATAACATGATATTTTAGGGTCCGCAATTATGTATAATAAGCAAATAGGTCAACCTTGCATTAAAGAAAACCTGGAAGGCCATTGAGGAAGAAGTAGTAGGACAACCTCGTGGGCATGTCATTTGGCGAGTAATGATGCTCCTTGAAATGTCCTTCCCTGTGAAGTCACTACTGTTGGTGCAATCCATATGCAAATTAGGAGGTTTCCATTTAGTTTATACCCCAGAGCGCCTGGGCATTCACAGGTAGATGGATCTTAGGCCATGTGATCTAGATCCACTACATTGCACTATTGTTATATATGGAGCAACTCTATAGTCATTAGGCTTTTTAATTATAATAGCATGATATATTAACATAAGCTTTGAAGTAAATCAGAATCGCATACAGAGCTTCAGATAAGACACAATGGGTCGCATTACAACCCTGGCGGTACGGTGACACCGGTCGTGGTAAGTTTACCGGCACCGTTGTCAATATACCGCCATACGAGTTGTGCTCGCTGGTCTCGCTCTGCCCGGGCAGTGCAGCACCCGCAAGCACAACTCGTGGATGCACCGTCACCGTTAAGAATGGTGCCGGTGCATCCAAGCTCCCAATTCCCATTCAGCCCTATGCGGCCGAATGGGGATGGGGAGTCCCTTATTGACGGCACTCGCAAATGGGCAATTACTGGGTCTGCCGAACTCGGCATGACGCGGTAATTGCCCATGCGTGGGTGACGGTGAAATCACAGGTTTGGCAGCAGCGGTGCCTTTGTTACAGGCACGGCTACCGCCAAACCCGTAATGAGGGCCAATGTGATTAAATGAATTGCCCCGGATCACACACTTTGGTTAAATGGTGAAACTGATTTAGGAAACTGTGCACATCTTCCCAGGTATAGTTGATATAGATATTTATTAACGTTTTGCTTTGCATTTCATGTGCTCAAATAGTTATTTCTGGCAATGCCTTGGAAGCAAACCACATTACAGCTACACTTTCATAGTAAAAACTAACTGTACACTATATACATTGTCATAGAAATATGTTGAGGAATGAAAGTATGGCTTTAGTTGTATTCTCCCCATCCTGCATGCAAAGTCACAATAGCATCATGCAGATTAACATGAGCCTAACAAATCCCCCTTGGGTTTTAAAGCCATAGTCATTATTTCATAAAACATGCAGCATTATGCACCCTTCTCACTTCTGATCACTCCCTCACATTTCTAAAGAGACAAAAGTCCCTGCTAATAGTCGCCCCCTTCCTCACATCAGTGCTTAATGGCTCACAGTGTAATGCTCTGTTGACACAGAGAAATGTGAGAACCCTCTGCTTCCCGGAGCTCCTTGGAACATCGTCCTGGCAGCGGGATACCTGGTTAAGGTATCCTGTTGCCAGGACAATAAGTGTGCTGAGCAGGAATTGCTTGGCACACATTGTCCTAGCAGTGGGACACCTTTTCCATTGGACACCCTCTTTGAGGTGCCAAACGGGAGTGGCATCCCACTGACAAATGTCCCGGTCGGACCTCCCGCTCGGTACGCTACTGCTTGTGGTCATTTGAACACAGGAAAACATACCTTTAATTTTAATTAGTCAGACTGTTGCAAGTTATTAATGAAATCAGAATAAGCAACCTAATGTGCTGTTCTAAAATCTTGCAGGCATCCATTTTGTATTATGTCTATATGCTTGTTTGAGTCAGTGCCCTGGTGGCAATAATCAAACGCCAGCTCCCTTCAGGCTGCTTGCAGGTCCACTTTAGGTAGAGGGGGCGCAGGCTTTTTTGCTGTTGTCAATGCAGTGAATTCTAAAGACCAACTGAAGTTTTATATGTTTCAGAAGACTGGAATGTGTTTAGAATTGAATTTAAAAAATACGTCACCAGTCTTATGAAAGTTATAACAGAGCGTTGGCAATGGACTCTTGTGGTGTAGTAGTTTAGTGTTCTCCCTCAGAGCAACCTTCCGCCCTTCCTCCCCCTTTCTTTCAGTTGTCATGTCCCCCCCAACATTTTCAGCAAAGTTACTCCACTGCTGAAAGCCCTGCGCTATGCATCTGTACTGTTGTGTACCTCTTTAAAGCTCTCTGTTGTGTATCAGTATTGTTGTATACCTTTGTAAAGTGCTCCATTGCTTCTCGAAGCTAGGTTTGTGCTCAATAGATATAATAATAATAATAATAATAATAATAATAATAATAATAATCAGGCCTATGTTGGAGGGGTTGTGGATAGGTGCCACATTCCTACATATATGGTGGAGCTGTCCCCCAATTTAACACCATACAGGCACACAGTATTCACGGAGGTTGGAAACATATTGCAAATAAAGATACACAGATATCCAATATTGGGCCTCCTGGGGACCCAATGGAGGAATATAGAGGGGCGCGAATATTGGTTGAGATTATGTTGAAGGCCTTCCTGAGGGCGAGGATGGTCATCGTTCAAAAATGGTGTGCCCCACCAGTCTCAGACCTTTTAGATTGGTATGCTGAGATATGGGAAATTCTGTGGAATGAAACATTTTAATTCTCCCTAAGATGAGGAGTACCTAGATATACAGCGATCGTGTCACCCTTCCTAAACCATCTAAAGAATCACAACAGAGAAGCCCGACTAGACTGAGAGCGCTAGCGCTCCTGACTGCTGATGGGATAGGGCGGAGGAACGCGGGCGGAAACGTAGAGGAAGTAAGCAAACAAACAAGAGGAGACTGTGTATTCCAGGGAACACCAACATCTGAAAAACTCTTCTATGCTCAAAAAATATGTACGACTCCCCCCCCCCAAAAAAAGTACGAAAGTCACCGTATGAAATCATATGACTAAAGGGGTGATACAGGGAGCCGGTGGAGGTCTGGCACGGAAGGGAACCTTTAATCAGACACGGATAGAGGGTTCTGCAATATTGAATGGAACTGTTTTATTTTTTGGGCTAACACTTTTAGAATGTTATGTGGCACGGTTTTGCAAAATACTAGTAAAAAAGTTGTCTTACAAAAAAAACTGTCAAGTCCACTGTGCTCTCTAGTCTGAACATGCGTAACTGTGCTCTGCAGGTCTCATATAATCCTTGCTTGCTCCTCTTGAAACTGTCCTTCCCTATCATCCTCCATCAACTACACAGTTTAGCCCTTAGCCATGGCCTCCACTTCATGCTGTGTTGCATCACATTCATGGCTCTTGTCTTTACGTTTCACATTGACATGCCTGAGAAACTTTGAGTCTCTAGTACTTCCATCTGTACTCTTAGCCAGGCTATCCTTTGGTTGGAAATCCCTAAACTCTGACATGCAAGATTTTTCAATGTGGTATTTATTTATTTATTTATTTATTGTACGCTTGTTAGGCGCTTATACAGCAAGTACATTCTGTTTCAAAGCACCCACAGGGCAACAGGGAGGGGACATGGGAATGAGACACATTAAAATACATAAAATAAATAAAATGCTGGGGAAAAAGAAAACAAACCTACTATGCCTTGTGAGTATTCAGAACGTGCAATTGCAGAGGGAAGGGTCAGTGGGGTTAGGGGCTGAGGTGCCCGTGCTCATGGGTGAGCAGCAGATGAAGTGCATGGTACGGTAAGTGTGAGCCTCCCGGACTGAGGGTGTGCCGAGGCAAGTGCTGAGAATAGACAGAAGCTGGGGGCGATTGAGTGTGAGAGTTCATGGCACCAAGGATGCATAAGGGCCTGGTACCCAATCAAAGCAACTGTGAGATTAGAAGAGGAGAGAAGGCGGTAAGGGGGAGGTAAAGAGGAAAGTCTTGAGGAGCTTACAGAATTTAAGAAAGTCCTGCTCAAGACGTAGAGGGGGGGCTCTTCCAGAGAAGGGAGCCAGCCGAGGAAAGCGATCAACCTCCTGCCCTCTGTTTAGCGAAACGCTTTACACACAAAAGCTGGTGCCAGAGGAACGTAGAGGTCTAGAGGGAGAATATTTATTAAGACAGAGTTGCAGATAGGGTGGTCACAGGCCCCATAAAGCCTTGTGGATGATACAGAGGGATTTGAATTTAATCTGTGAAGCAACTGGGAGCCACTGAAGACTTTTAGGGCAGGAGAGATGCGGCCCCTGGGCTTGAAGCCAAGGATAGGCCACGCTGCCCTAGGCTGGAATAGCCTGAGGGGTTGCAGAGTGGAAGAGGGTAGATTCAGGTGGAGGCTGTTGCAATAGTCAAGCCTGGAGAGAACCAGGGCTATGGTAACATTAAGCTTCTGCGGGAAAGTGAGAAAAGGTAGAGTTCCTTTGAGAAGGAACAGCTGAAAGTGTGACTTCTTGGCAGTTGCCTGAGTGTGAAGGAGGAAGGAAGATTCTTTGGAGGATCAACAAATCACATGATTCACAGAGTCCGGTCTCATCAAAGATATTTTATTCGCAAACAGAGGATGCCTGGGATAAACACCTATAGGTTCTAGGACTTTACCTCCACACACCTAGAAAATACTCTCTGGAAATGGTCTGTTATAAAAGAGTCAGGGTGGATCAAAAATTAAAATAGGGTTCTTCGTTGGGGATCTCCATTATTCCATTGTGAACCTAAATTGTGCCTCTCTCCTCAAAAAGGGCTTCACCAACGATTCATCCATTGACTAACTCAAGCAAGGGGTTCTGAAGAAACTACTGAGTGCATTGTATTTCCCTCTAGGACTACTATAAATCAAAATGTGTCATGGTTGGTCAAACCATGATGTAGCAGATGTCTTCCTCTGGTGAACAGAGTTAAGAGGATTGTCTGGCCCACATCTTTCTGATCTGTTTTTTGTGTGCCCTATTATATTTTAAGTATAGGGTGCCCTTCTCACATTTAAGTCATATGGTGCACTTCTAACCCATATGAATGTAGTAGTGTTCCCACTATCAAGGCATTTGGTCCCCTTCCCAACTGAAAGCAATTATCTCCCCTTCAGGCAATTCAGTAGGTCCAGCTCCTAGGACCCTTTCCTATTCCTTGACCCCGCAATTGAATTAGCTTTCCAAGATGAATTTTGGCCCCAATAACTTTCTTTTCCTGGATCTTATGTCCAGTCTCAGGCTCTCTTGCAAGGAAATAAGGAGCTGCACAATGCAATTTCTTAACATTAATATAGAATTGAATTAAAACATGTGATAGGATGACCTGATCCAGTGACGCCCCAACCCCACCTGTTTGATAGCTTCCATGTGAATGCTTCTCCTGGTGCTTTTTGGCCCACTGGCATCTGCCCTGTTTCTTATGTCAGGCCTACATCAATCCAGCCTACTGTTCCCAAGCTTGCCTCTCCATCCTGTGCATCTCCCTCCCTCTTCCCGTCTTCTCCACCTGTCTGCTCAATAGTGCTTTTAATGTCCCCCATCTTTTCTAATTGCTTCTCCATCACATATCCTAACCCTCTGACTGACTGGAATGAAAAAGTTCAGGAAGGATCTCCTGGTCCCCAACCCTGGCCTGCCCATTGCTGACACCTATGCCAATGCTGCCTCCAGGCAGATCCTCACTGATAACCTCTAATTCATTCCCTCTCCAGCCTCTTGGGTCACTCACATGATCTCTATACTCTCCCCTTTCTCTTCCTAGCCCATTAATGGTGGCACCCGTTCGGAGGTACACTTGGCATCCTTCCTCTCCTCCAGAGTCCTCATTAATGTCTATCATAATGGCACTATCATGGCACAGGGCCCTCAGCCCACCCTCCTCCTTCTAGATAGGTATCTCTTGTTCACGGGGAGAGGAATTCGCTGACGGGCCCATTGGTCAGCACTCACCATCTAGAACTTGTAAGGCAAGATAGCTGCACCATGTGAGGACAGGGGGTGCAGGATTCACTTACTCCGACACGACTCAATAACGAGGACTCAGTAGTTTGGCAAAGGGAAGTCCGTTTAATGATACATACATCAAACAGGGAAACAAATGGGAATCAGCTGTAGTGCGATCACCGGTCTCGCTCCGACTTCCTCGAACTTCAGTTGAACAACAATTTTTATAGGCACAAATCGTCATCACTGACGTCTAATTTAAAAAAAAAAACATCATGCAATATAATTGATTAGGAAAGGTAACTTAAATATAGGTGTTATATCTGTATATGATAATGGAGCATGTGGATTGGATAACTCTTATCGGGTGGGCGTCTATGCCCATCCCTCTACATCACACGTGATTGACGTCACTACAAGTACGATGTCTCATTGGCTACAGTGTCTAAAGGATCCTAGATTACATGGTCCATTGTGATTGGGCAAGTTACACCCCTAAACATAAATCTCCACTTTAATTAGCAGCATGCAGAATAGACACCCCTGTGCCTGGTGTCCCACATTTCACCTGCATCCCTTCCATCAATCAGTGTTTTAGGGCGACGTGTCAATTAGTTGGCTAAGGATGGCCTCGAAACTGTAGTCTCTTATCGGGAAAAGTTATGGCATCCTCGGGTCCCGGATGACATCAGGCGATGGTACTTCTTCGCGCCTGGCTGGTCACGTGTTAGTTCACCATGAATCTGCTTCAGTTTCCAACTTTTAGTGAATTTAATTCTGTGTCGGCCTACCCACCTGCCTGCGCCCCCCTTATCTTGACCTTCATGAGGCAGGCTGGTATGCTCTGAAGTTGGAGTCTTGTGAGCTGACGCTCTCCTCCCCTTCTCCGGTTGACCTCGATTTCCTAGGCATGAGCCGCTCTTTGTTGAGTTTCAATTCTGCTCCCTCTTTTGCCTGAGGCTGGGTTTCGAAACTTGGCCTGGCAGGCCTCTGGTCGCCTGGGTACCTTTTATGCTTTTACAAAATGGAGTCACACTTGTATAATGTGCCTTATTGAGGTAGATATATGGTTGGCGCTTGCCGCCTTATCTTCTAGTAAGCATTGCAAGCAATATCGATTTCTTAGCATCTTGCGTTTCAAGCCTATTTAACAGGACGGTTGCTTCCATCTTGTCTCGTAATACTGTTTCCTGGTGTTGGAACATTGTCTCCTCTCTGTGCCTATTCCGTTCAATTTCGTAGTTACTCGCACTGGCGTGTTATCTTCGATAGCTGCTCTTGTTCATTCTCGAATCTGTTCAGGCCTTTGTGTCATTTCCATGGGCCTTCCATTAAAGCTTTTGGGGTCTCTTCGTGGACCGTGTGTAGGTACTCCTCATTTCGTATCAGTGGCTGGTATGGCTGTCTGATAGGGTACCGTGCTGCCGAGGGTTGCCTGGTTATGGGTGCTTCAACCGGTATGGATCTTCTGATGTATACTGGGCAGAGTCCCACTGCAGCTCTTTGTAGGTTCATTTGCTCTTCATGCGTCACATACCTTGGCGAGCGCGTTCCTGGTGCCTCGAAATGAGGGGGAGGGGTGCGGGCCATGTCTGAGACCTCCTCTACACTCCTCCCTCTGGTCGGTTCATCAACCACTTCTGCAATCTCCTTTGCATTCATTTCTTTTGTTTCCTCAGTGTCATGCTCATCGTCCTCTGTGTTGGTACATGATGGTGTGAATGTGTGAGCCTTTGGAGTCCATATTTTTATCACTCCCTGCTGTCTTCACATGTTCGTCTTTGTTCCACGTCATTATCTGACATTGTCCATTTGGGCTGCAGTAGATCCATTTTCCCTCATACCTTATCGTTTCTTAGGGTATGTGAACTTTGTTCCTTCTGGCGCAAATTTGCTGACTTTCACAAAGTCTCTTATTTCTTCATCAGTCAGGTCTCTGGGCTTCCATCCTGGTTCGACATCAATGATTATTTTCATCCCTATGGCCTTCTTCGCAGTTTTCTGGCACTGTGTTATGATTATCTTGATTACACAGAATCCTAGCAACACTATTGCTAGTAGAGCTCCCAGAAACGTGAATATATCTGCCATCCATTGTGGGACCCACGAGAATAGGTCTCCAAACCAGCTGTCATCGTCTACTTCGTCACTTTCATCGATCATCTGTTTTTTAGGCTTGTCAGCATACTTATAGCCTCTGTTAGGGTTCCATTTGCTTCATCGTGTGATGGTACAAATGTGCAACATGATTCTCCGATGTTTGCACAAACACCTCCATCCATTGCTGTGATCATGTCAAGCACATATCTGTTCTGGAGAGTCATCAGTCTGATTGCTCTCAGCTCTTCTTTGATCGCGTTGAATCCTTTTATGGTGGTATTGATGGTCTGCAATAACTCCCATCTGGTTATCTGCAACCATTTAGCATTCACTCCAACTTGGATGTGTGGCAGGAGCAGTGTTGTGAATACTATTGTTCCACAGATCTTCTTCTTCTTAGATGAGCATCTGCTTTCGGGAAACTGTCCAGCTTCAGGTCATTTTTAGGGATCACTAGTGCGGGAATGTGGACGTTCACTAGTGTGCATATGCCTCCCCAGTTTTTTGGCAGTCTTATGTATGCCTTGGATCCACACGCCCAGTAATGGTCCATAATAACTGCGGTTCCTTGTGTCATTCCTGGAGCTTCAAAATTCGTCTCCGCAGTTTTGATTCTCTCCCATCTTCCTTGTGCCATTGTTTCTGAAGCATAGTTTCGGGCTTTCCAGTGGCACTATCTGCAGGGGTCCCCCTGTCATGATGCATACTCCCGGAGAGCCAGTCCAAGACCGGCAGCCCCGGAAGCACACATCAGGTACCCAAGGGAAGGTCCAGCAACCCCAAATAGGGGCCCTTTGGACACAGTCCTGGGGCCTTTGGCGCCAGGCTCATTTTGGACATCTGTCCTGGCGCCATAGGCGCCAGGCTCATAAAGGGAGTGCTTTTGGTGGACTCACCTGATGCAGACCATGCTGCCAGATCCAGACCTCTTTGAGGCCTGAAAGGAACTACTTTACCTGTGGGACTATTTTTGCCACTCGGGCGTGGTCAGGGAAGGATACATACCTGGTTGGGGAAGGATACATACCTGGGACTTCTTTGGAGGCTATTTAAGCCACGCCCAGACAGCAGCTCACGCTTCGCGTTGCTCTGCTCCTAGCAGCTGGACGCTCCCCGTGTCTGCTCCAGCATCCTGACTCCAGCCACGCCCGCTTCAGTTCTGGAACACCTAAAAGGAAGAAGAGGGGAAGAGAAGGTGAATAAAGGATATTACCTGATATTGCATGGGATCCGGAGCCAACACGCCGACGATCCTAAAGAGAAAGACACTATTTTAGGATTCCTCGCGTTGCTCGTTGCAGCGCTGCGCTCAACTTACCTGTCCACAAGGAATTCCGTACTCCTACGACCATCCGCACGTTCCGCTGCATTCCAGCACCTAGGAAGGAAAAGAGAAGAACAAAAGGTGAGCCAGAGGAGACATTGGGAAAAGACTGATTTGCCCGAAGGCTTACCTGGCGATTGGTGGGGGAGAATCCTTCCTCATCTCGGGTCGGCACGCCTTTTGGCAGTACCGCGCCCTGGCCCCTATGGGGAAAAAAGAACACGCGCATTAGAGGGTGAACATACAGACATTAGAAAAACCACCCCAACATAAGCTCACCTGAATTATCCACAGCGAATTGTCTTCTCTACGTGGAATCTTCGCTCAGCACCTGCGCTAAAAGACTAAAAGCAGTCCATTGAAAATAAAGGCCAAACAGGAAGGGAGAACAACCCTTGAACTTGATAAGTCATATACTTACGAAAGAGCCTTATTCATCCAAAAAACCAGTGAAGCAACTGGACCTGAATGCCTGTCCAATAACCAGTGAAGTAACTGGATTCTACCGCACCCCTGCACCAGAAGCAGGATGGAGAGCTCGTCATTTCAAATCTTAAGGTGAGAATTAACGGGAAGGTTCAGAGGTGGTTTGAAGAGAGAATAAAAGGGGAAAGGAGGGGTTCGACTCGTCACTCCGCAGGTGATTAAAATCCTTTTCCCCATCTACAGAAAGATCTTCCTACGCATCCGACAGGCGAGGTTTGGGGGTCCGGCCCAGTCGGTGTTCCGAGTCCTGCGCATCACCTTAGAAGAGGCCGCAGCAGCCCAGACCTGGTCAGCGTCTCCGTGGGTGTCAGGTGAGCGTTACACCCCCTCTATCTTCGACCCATGTTAGTAACTTTACTAGCTTTGGCCACAGAGGTTTGCATAACTTCTGTGAATTCTCTATGTCTTCCTTGCAGGCTCCAAGGACCATCCACGCTCAGCAGATTCCTACTCCGTCTTCCCATCCGTCTGCGGAGACCACTGACCCCCCGGATCTGCATTTGGTCTCTGTTCTTTCAGATTTGGGCCTCTTTTGTAGTCTTCCCGCGAACGTTCAGTCTCGGGTTAACTTCCCATCTTATCCCTGATCCTTTGACACCAGGGTTCTCGTACCTGATCACATGATTTCTGGTGTGCACTCGGTTTCTTGTTTTGATGTCCTGGATGTAGCCATCTTCATCCGGGTAATCCTTTTCGTTGGCCCATATCAATGAGGCGTCTCTTCCCATAAATTGTCCTCTGGTGTTACACATTGCTATGTGTGACATACAGTGTGCTGTAGTGTAGAGACGTCAATTTCTACAGCCACGAAGATCTTGGACTTTCCCATACTGTATGGCAGGAGGGCACAGATGAAGCATTCTCCTTCCGACTGTCTTCGTCCTACTTCTTTCATCCTACTTCTTTCATGTGCTGGTACCATATGTTGTTTCCAAGATGGGCTGTGCTGTCCAGGTAGTCATTAAGTTCATTGTTATCTGACTGCCTTCGTCCTACTTCTTTCATGTGCTGGTACCATATGTTGTTTCCAAGGTGGGCTCTGCTGTCCAGGTAGTCATTAAGTTCATTGTTATCTTCATGAGGGTTTCTCTTGATGCTCAGCATTCTTCTGTAGTTTGCTATGACTACGTCTCTGAATGCATCTGTGCTGCTTTTCCACTTCGGGTATCTCGATGGAGCAGGCTGCTTTGACTGCATCGCTGAGGTAGGAGGAGGATTTGTGCTTCCTTTCCTTCCCTTTTGCAGTCTGCCATAACCTTCCCGTAACCACCATTGGTTCATCAACCTCCCAACTTGTGGCTGTGTTATAGGCCTGCGGCTTGTTCCTTGTGTTGGGACAGGTGTGCTTGCAGTTACAGTTTCTATAGTTCTGTTTTTCAGCTCCTCGTGTAGTTTCTTTGCTTGGACTATGAATGGGAACAAATACTCTATTAGAATGTGGGTCTTCTCTGTGAGTTCTTTTGTGGCCACTTCTGTTCTTTCGAGGGATCTTGCTATTCCCTTCTTCTTTGGCATTTCACTTGGCTTTTCTTGCTTACCTCCACTATTCTCTGAAATTGAAAGTTCGGCAGGCAGACTCTCCTTCTCTGCTGTCTTCGTTGGAGGCCTTGTAGCCATTGACACTTGCCCTTGTTTGTGTGCATTCCGAGTGTGGGTGCGTGCCGTGGCCAGTGCTACATTATCATTCATACCGTGCTGACCCTGTCTCCAGCCTTTTCTCTCATTCATCACTTCATGTGTATATTTATCACTGCTATTTATATTCAATTTGAAATCATTTGCTTCATCATTAGCTTTTCTTGGAACTAGAATCACTATGTAGGGTCTGGGTGCTTTTGTAGGCCCCAGATGTTCATTATCTGGTGGGTGCACTGATAGGGGGACACTTCGTGCAAAAATAAAGAAAGCAGTTCTGATTGTTAATAATAGAAAAAGAAATGTTCACTGTACATATGCACATAATCGTACTGAGTGAAAGTTACTGTTCTGGGCCCCCATTTCGAATGAGTTCATGGTCAGTTATTTATTCCTTCTTTTGCTCTGGTCTCACAGTTCGAAAGTTTATTACTACCAAAGTGTCGAGTGCTTTCAGTGTCCCCCCTCTTGTGGGTGATGATGGCAGTCTCTGGGTATGCAGCACGGTTCTGTTCGCTAGACTATGGGAAAAGGTTAGGCTATCAACTCTGGTACATCACGTCCATCTAAGCATACTAGGTGAGGTCCCAGTACACGCCTCGAATTTGCTTTGGTCCTGAGGACGTGCTGGAAGCAGTTCAAATGTGAAAAATAAAATGATGGAACTGCTACAAAATCACACAAAATGAAATGTTGCAAAAATAAAAGTAAATATAAAAACAAAAGCAAACATGAAAAATAAAAATAAAAATAAAGTAAAAATAAAAAATAAACTAAAAACTGAACATGTGGCTAAAATAGGAAAGGATGAGCTAATCGTACAAAAATAAGTTGTAAAAATAGGAACAACAATAAACAAATAAAAATATGGAAAAATAGAAAACGAGTCAAAATCGCAAAAATAAGATGTAGCAACAGGAACAAAATAAAAGCAGAAGTCAATATATGAAAAAATAGAAAAAAAATGAGAGGGATGCACAGTAGGAAAAATACGATGGCGAAGTTCTTGTGTCTGCTCCTTTCGTTCAGTCTCTCGGCGACAAGTTGAGGATCAGTGTCTCTCTTCTCTATCTGCTCCACAGTGAAATGATGACAACAAAGTTCTATTTTGGATTTCCTCCTTCTAAGGCTCTCCTCAGGAGTGGATGTCCATAATTGCTTCTTAGTTGTGCTGCAATAGCCCTCAGGAGCCAGTTCAGTTGCGTGTTTTTTGCTGGATTACTGAGGAATGCGGGTATGTCAACATTGCTGGGTCTACCCACTAGTTCTGGAAATTTTTCAATGAGGTGGAAGAAGACCCGGAATACGTATCTGCTGTCTTCTGGTGTCAACGACATTTGCTCTTGTTTTCTAGTCTCTAGATCACAGGCCTTTTTGCTGCGTTAACAGTTTTTGTCTCCTCGATCTGTCCCTCGGCGAAAGGTCTCACTGGAATCTCCTTAGGAATTCTCGCTGGAAGTTGGACAGCTCCACCTGGAGCATTATGCCTTGGAGGAGTGTGCCCATGTGTGGGGCGTTGGCCGGATCTCTAAGAAAGGTGATGACATCAACATCTGCAGGCCTCCCCACCATTTCTGGATAGTCTGTGACTAATCTAAACAGGACATTGTGCGCCAGCCGGGTATCCTCGGGTAATAGGGACATTTGCCCTGTTTGGTTGTGTCCTGATAACAAGCTTTTCTTTTGATTCGCACAGTTTTTACACTTTCCTGCCGCGTGGATTGCAACCACGTAGTTCAATTTTTACCATACTTGGTTGAGAAAGTCATTGTTTCTTGGGTCTCTGATAAAGGTTAGGGTATCTGTGGTTCTCCCGATGAGTCTTGGGCATTCCTCTATGATGCTGAAAAATAGGATATATGTAAGTCCATCAATGATCACTTGAGGTGGGAGAATTAGTGTCCTCTTCGCTGTGCTCGGGCAGTTTGATGAAGGCTTCCGTTATGACAGTCAGCAGTTGCCAGATGACCTTCTTGTTTGCAGGATCTCGAATAAAGTCTGTGACACTGGCTCCTCTCCCTATGAGTGACGGGTATGATAACAGCACGAGTTGAAAGTAGGTTAGCACATCCCACTTGAGATTTCTGCTGGAATGTACCATGAATTCTGTGATTAAAGTCTCGATACTGGTTGCTTCAGGATACTGCGTTGCACTCTTAGGCAAGGTTTTGGTTACAGTCTATCAGGGTCTTGATTCTTGTATCACTTTGGGCATTTCGTGCTTGCAACAGTTCGTTTTATCAATGTTGTTGCAGCTTTGGTTGTGCTTCCCTTTACCCTGCAACTGGGATGTACAGAGTGTTCGTTATGTCCTTATCCCCCTTTGCTTGGGGAACCTGTCCAGTTTTATGCCACACTTGCATTCAGGTTCTTTGTCTTGGTTTTCTGCTCATGCGTCCTTCTTCTTAGACATGGATCTTTTCTGCACGTGCTGAGGTTCTTCCCTGTTGTCAGTTGCTTCTTTGCAGTTGGATGTAGCAGGAGGGCTCGCTCCTATGTAGGGTTTAATGTCATTTAGGAAGATCCATGCCCTTCTGCCCTGGAGCTTGACGGCGGAGGGGGTGCAGTCCTCTACGATGAACAGGCCATTGAACCGTGGTTCGTCCCACCTTGTCCTGGTGAAGTTCTTCACCAAAACACTGTCACCAGGGAAGACGAGGGGCACATGTACACCTTGTTCAGTGTCTGCTTCAGCACTTCCTGCTGCGTTTTGTGCTGCGCCACCCCCTTTTCGCCGTCGCTGCAGTTGGCCTGAAATTATAGAGGTACTGGATGTCAAACATTCCAGATAGGCTTTCATCTCTTCTCCGAGTACCTCCCTAGTCGGCTGGGCATCACAACTAGCTCTATCTCTGGGGGTAAGAGGGGACCTCATCCTTCTGCCTGTAACTATCTTGTGCGGCGTGAAGTGATGGTCGGAGCCTGGCTGGTTCCGAAGTGCATACAATGCCAGTGGTAGGCAGTGCAGCCATCCCTTTTTTAATGTGAGTTTCAATTTGGCTATCCTCTCTTTAAGCAAGCCATTGATCCGTTCACACATCCCATTCCCCTCTGGATGATACACCGACGATAACTTGTGCTTTATACCAAGCAATGAACTAATCTGTTCGAACACTGAATTTACAAAGTGGGCCCCATTATCTGATCTCATTACCTCGCACCCTCCCCCATCTAGGGAATACTTCCCTCAACAGGAAATTAGCAGCACAGGCAGCGTCGGGGTGTGTACAGGGGCCTGCTTCTATCCATCTAGAGAAGGGACACCACCACAATTAAATACCTGTACCCGTTGCACACTTGAATCATGTCGATGTAGTCGATATTTAAGTGCTGGAATGGTCCATTTGGTCTGGGAATGATTCCTCTCACTACTTTTAATGTGTGCCCAGCAGTGAATTGCTGGCAGATAATGCAGTTCACTATAAAAAATGCAACATGCTTCGCTAAATTCGGCGTGAACCAGTCTTCAGCG
Organism: Ambystoma mexicanum; assembly: GCF_040938575.1. Taxonomy (NCBI): domain Eukaryota; kingdom Metazoa; phylum Chordata; class Amphibia; order Caudata; family Ambystomatidae; genus Ambystoma; species Ambystoma mexicanum. The sequence goes on from NC_090923.1 coordinate 839,959,351, forward strand.
AGCATTGCGGCAAGATTTACTTTTGTCATGTGGATGGGTTAGTGCAGTTGTTCTAAAGCTACCTTCAGGAGGGCGACAGGCATTACTGGTTTACCAGTGCTGTCTAGCCTCCACAGCCCATCAGAGGGGTTTAAAGAACACCCTCGACGCTTCCATAAATTCTTCTCCTCTTGTGGTGCCTCCCCTTAGAGCTCCATTAGCTGGTCTGCCCCATATTGCTATATGCCTCTGGAGTGGCTCATGCTAACATCATTCTTTCATGGGTATGTGCCACCTCCATGTCCATGATTGTTTCAGTTTTGGATGCCATGCGCTTGGCTTCCGTGTCCGCTTCATGATTTCCACGAGACACGAAATCTGTCCCCTTGGTATGAGCGGCGCATTTCACGACCGCTATGCCCACTGGGAGCTGTAGTGCTTTTATCAGCCTGTCCAACAAGGCTGCATGCTGCACTGGCGTGCCGTCTGCTCGGAGGTATCCCCTCCTTTTCCAGTGCGCTAGTCCTGCGTGAACTGTGGACGTCACATAAGCGGAGTCACTATACACCGTTACTTCCTGGTCTGCATGGTTCTCAATGGCGAGTATCAATGCCAATAGCTCTGCAGCCTGTGCCGAATAGTTAGATGGTATTCGTGCACTAACGAGTACTTGAAACTCTCCATTCGCTATGTGTTTTACCCGGCCACGCCTGTATACCTTTATCCGTCTTCTTGGTCAATTCTTGAAGACCCATCAATAAAGACGATCTCCCCACTTGCCAGGGCATTTTCTTTTACCCTGGGGATCCCATCATAGAATTCCTCATAGTTCGCACAGTCGTGCACAGGTTCTCCCTCAGTGACTGGCTCAGCTATGAACGTAGCAGGGTTCACAGTTTTACATCGCACTATTTTGATCGATGGGTTAGAGATAATCAACTCATAGGTGGATGCTCTTTGATATTTCAGTGTGCCCTTTGGCTTTTCTAGTATGGCAAACAGTGAGTGCTCAACATACAATGTCATGGAGCATCCCATCACAATGGACAATGCCTTTTTGATAGCGAATGCGGCATCAGCTAGGTTTTGTTTGCATGGGAAGTGGCCATTCATGACTGGGTCCAGATTCCCGCTGTAATATGCTAGGGGCTTGTACCCCAGCGAAGTTCGCTGTGCGAGCACTGCCGTCATAAAACTGCCATCGGTATGTGAGAACAAGTAGAATTCCTCCGCATAATTAGGAATCCCGAGCACTGGGGCCTTACAAATCGCCCCCTTGAGCTCTGTAAACCCTTTCTCTGTTGCTTCATTCCATTCAATTTCTTCTCTTGTTGCCTGGGCCTTTTTAAGGGCCTGTAGCAAGGGCTTGGTATACGAGCTGTAGTCAAAGACCCATGCTCGGACATAATTGCACAGTTCTAAGAAGCTTTGCATTTGTTTTATCATGCGCGGCTTGGCCGTGTTCATGAAAGCTTCAGCCCTTTCTGGGGTTACCTTCTTCCCCTCATGTGAGATCAGTTGCCCTGTGTACAACACCTCCTGTTGGCAGTACTGCAACTTTTCCTTGTCAACTTTGTATCCCTTCTCAGCCAGTATAGTCAATAGCTGGACAGAATCGCGCCTGCATTGCTCGTCAGTGGTGCTGCAGATCAGAATGTCATCTACATACTGCAAAACAGCATTGTCCACCGCGATATTGCTTAGGTCTTTTTGCAGGACCCTGTTGAAAATTGACGAGGACTCACAGTACCCCTGTGGCAACCTCGTACTTTTCAGGCGCATTTGTCTGAAGGTAAATTACGTCAGGTCTTGTGAGTCACAGTGCAATGGAATAGAGAAAAACGCATTTTTCAAATCGATCATCGTGAAATATTTTGCTTCAGTTGGTATATTGCATAGTATTGTGGATGGCTTAGGGACTAGAGGGAACTCGGCTTCGACTATATCGTTTAATGCTCGTAAATCCTGGATTAAAGGCCAGGACCCTCCCTTTGATTTCTTGACAGGGTAAATCACTGTGTTGCAAGGTGATTCTGACGTCACTAAGATGCCCTGTTCCATCATGGCGAAAAACTGTCTTTGCGATCCCTTCATCCACTTCTCTGGACATGGGATATTGCCGTGGTCGCGGCAAAATAGCTCCTGGCTTCAGCTTAATCTTTACTTCACCTGCCCCTTTCAGGAGACCTACGTCATAGGGCCCTGTAGTCCAAACTGCGACAGGCACTTGGGCCATGTCGTTATCAAAGTACTCTGGGCGTATTAGTGCCAACATCATTTTCTGTGGCACCTCCCGTTTAATCATTTTGACCCAAAATATGAGACTCACTTCCACCCTTGTCTCTTCTAGGTCGGGGTGTTCTTCGAACAGATCGTCATCAGTGACATCAGTCACTCGATACCCTTCTCCAATGGCAACGATTGCACACCATTGTCTGCCTTCATCGTCATATCCTTCAACCAATACCACTCTCCCTCGCAGTGCGGCAGATTATATCATTAGGGGGAATACTTGTCCCTCCTCTTTGTGCATGGGTATTCTTGGTCTGCATAGAAATTCATCAGGGGTTCTCATAGTTCTGTCTGAGAGGCCCGGCAATCCCGCCAGAAGCACTCGCACGCCATATGCGAAGACTTCTGGCTCCAGCGGTATAGCCCTCATGGCTGCACGTCCAGAATATGCTCTGATCATTTTGCACACGTTTGAGTAGTGCTTTCCTGGGGTGGAGCACACTATACCATTCTTGGTAAATGAGATGGTCATGTTTAGTTTAGTCATCAGGTCCTGACCCAGAATATTTACTAGGGTCTGACACAAATACAATAGAGGTACATTCATTTCGCGCTCTCCCACTGAGACTGGGAGTGCGTCTGTAAAGGGAACTCTACTATGAGCTCCAGTGAAACTCTGGGTATCTATGGCCTCACCGGACAAGGAAAACTTGCCTCCTCGTATGCACGAACGCATTGCACCCGTGTCAACTAGAAAGGAATAAAATGTATCCCATATGGTGACATTCACCCTAGGTTCCCTATTAGGGTCTGGTGTCACTGATAGGATAGAACACATCAGGGTCTCCCGTGAGCTGTCCTATTTTATACTAAGGTTTGGTCCACTGTACACTTGTGGGTTTCCCACATTTCCAGGGTAATTCCCCCTCTGGGATTATTGCCCTGAGCCATATGCGGCGGTGCCTGCTGGGGTTGTCCTTGTGGCATACTCCCCATGTTCGGTGGTTGAACCACTTGCTGTGCACCTTGCTGCAAGCCTGCCGCCTGCTGCTGCATCGTGCAATTTTGGGCACCACCCTGTTGCGGGATGGCAGGTTGATTCGCCATGCCTGCCCCCATCCCTTGGTTATTTTGCCACATGCCATGGCTTCTGCACATACGTGCCACGTGTCCAGTTATTCCACACAGCCATCATACTGGCGGTGGTCGGGCCATCTGTTCAACTGACATAATTGGATTGCCCATCTGTGTGTTCTGGAAGCCACCTTGAACATTCTGAAACCCTCCTTGGTTATCTCGAAACCCTCCCTGATTACTCTGCCATCCTCTATTTCCAAACCCTCTTCCCCTTGGGTAAAATCCTGTGCTACCTTGATTATTTTGCGAGGGGTTAGTCGCTTGCTGTATGCTTTGTTAAGCCGGGCTGGTGAGTATTGCGCCCTCGAGAGCATACTTCGAGAGCTTCCTTTGCACCAGCTTTGCCTCCTCCCCCTTACGCGTTGCCTCCTTTTTCCGATTCTTTTCCTGTAACAATCTACAATAATGTGCAATTGTCAACTGGATTTCGGCCCATGGTTTAGCTTCTATTCCTACCAATTTCTTGAGCTGTTTTTGCACCGGTTCTGGTAACCCTTGGCACAATATATGATAGAATACAGAGATGGATTTCGTCCAAGATTCATGCGTTTTGAGCACCCATGCATCTTGAAAATTCTGGATATAAAGCAACGGATCCTCTGACTCTTTCATTTTTCGAGTCATTATCGCTCCCATATCAGATGTGTCTGGATATAGCGTACACAGTGCTTTCCATACTGCTTCTCTACAGTTATTAAATGGCGCTCCATCATAGGAGGTGTCAGTTAGGGTTACCCTAGGGTAGCCTGCCCGTTTCCATATATCATCAGCTCTTTCACCCAGTATGGCAATTAGGAGGCCCTTTATGTCCCCTATAGCTAAGGTGACACCCCCAGTCATTTTCTCTAACTCATGTATCCACTTTCCGGCTCCTGATGTTAGCAATGGAAGCTTATTTTTTAGGTTTTCTCGGTCCATGTGTGGCCATGGAATATATTGTGGTCTTGCTCCCCCCTTTTCTAGCAACAAGAATCGGAAAGCACAGTCCTCCTTTTCTTTTCCCATAGTTCTCTGGTCTACCGCCAGGGCTACGTTCCCACCTTGCCGTCTGCCTGGCAATGCCCTTAACCTGTCTGCATGGGCAGGCGCCGACGCCCCCCTCTGACCGTGGGGTGTTTCTTCATGTCGGCTGGATTGTCCAGCGGACTTCAGTGTCCTGCTCACAGACCCGCTAGCGCCTGAACATCATACCTCTCGGTCCCTCGGGAGCCGTTTTTCGCACCGTCTTTCTTCATAATATGCCACTTCCTCTGTTTCCCCACCGGAGTCAGACCCTGAATACTCCCAGTTTACGCAACTTCCTGCAACTTCTTCATTCTGCCCAATCTCTAGCCTGTCTAGGGACAGTCCCCTGCTCCCACTACTTCGGGTGACATCGTCAGTGTCATATAGCAGAGTGCTTTCTAAGCGCTCATCCTCCCTTCCCCCTTGGGAAATTAGTTCCAGCCCCATCTCATCATAAATTTTATCAATCGTTTCCCCGATGCTTCTGGTGTCGAAGTCATCTTCAATATTTGTCCCGCTTGTACCTGGTACTGCATCGCTTGCAGGAAAGAATTCTTCTATGTCTTCCAATTCTACAACAGGATTGGGTTTTTTACTTTCCGTTGTAAATATTCTAAATCTCGTGCCCTCTGTCTGTACTTACGTTCCGCTTCCTCATCTATTTCCTTTCGCTTCTTTGCTTCTTCTCTAGCCTTATCTACTTCCCTCATCCGTTCATTTCTACGTTCTTTTGCCCTTCTACTTTCCTCGTCTTCTCGCTTCTTTACTTTCCTTTCTTGCACTCTCCTTTCTTCCTCTAACTTTAGCATATTCCGCCTGTACTTCTCATAGGCTGCGCATTGTGTGCGACTGAGTGTTACTCCTTGCTCTTTGCGATATAGTTGTTCTCGCCTCAACCTATTCTTCTTTCTTATCCTCTCGTCTCTCATATCCTTTTCTTTCTCCTTTTCCTTTCTCAGCACCTCATCAGACCATTCCCTCGGTTTTATGTCATCACTCCCTTTACAATCAAGTTTTAGCAATATCTGACCTCCCATCCACTCGTCCTTTGCGAATGCTAACTCGCTACTACCTTTCTGCTTCTTTCCCTCTCTCTCGAGAAGTACTACTCTGTGCCTGATCCTTTCCTTCATCACCGCGTCTCTCCTTGTCCCTCGGGACTATGGAGGCAAGATTACTTTCCTGCTCTTTTTCTTTGATGTCGTCATCACTGCATGCAGGCGACTCTTATGCTGGGTTGCTGTACCCCGTGGCTGCCTTAAGTTCTCTTAGCGGGTAAAGACCCTCTGACTTACTCCCTTCGATTACTGGTTCAGGTGGGGCAGGTGGCGCGGTAGGCGCCTCACCCCCCTCTGTACATACATTTAATATCCAATCTGCGGGTGATTCTTCCAACTTTGTTTCTTTAAACATTTTCCACAGTTCCAGCACAGCAAGATGTTTCTCTAGCTTTTTGCCAGTATATGTAGCATGTAGGAAGGTGGTCATGTGCTGTAAAACAGCCTTAGATAGTGACCCGTTCTGGGGCCACAGCATAAACATCTTATTTGCGGTGCCCTTAACCCACTCCTGGCTATATTTCTTCAGCTTTGTTGCATGCTTTGGCAGTTGCTTGCATATATGCGCAAGCGGGGTAACTTTCTCCATTCCTAATTCCGTCACCAATCAATAACTATACAGTTCTTTTACTCTTTTAATAGTATGAGCGAGCACCAAATACGCAAGCTCCAATCCAATCTTTTCCCGCCAAATTTTTCTACCAACAATTTACTCAAAACTCATCAATTCAGTGGCGATTCCCTCTCGGTTACAGAATCGTTTAACTCCAAAATGCATTTTAAACAATCACCAATACAATTATTTTACATTCGACATACAACAGAACATATATGACAGACGTTTGACAGACTAGACAGACAACAGCTGTTCATACGTATACCTGCCTTCTAATTAATACCCGTCATGGGATTTGAACAAACCCCCTTATGACGTCTTTAAACGTCATCGTAGCCTAAATTGTTCCCCGACTGTGGGCTCTGGGTTCACGTTCCTTCTGACCACTCTTTAAAGTGCAGGAACAAGGCGAATCTTTACGTTTTTACTTCAGGTGCCCCCCTGATTTACATTTTTACTTCAGGTGCCCCCCTGATTTACTTTTTTACTTCAGGTGCCCCCCTGATTTACCTTACGTTTTATTTCTTATGGTCAAGTCATTAACCCCTATTTATATACAGTCTTCTCTACTTCTAACTATTTTATCGCTTCTCCACCACCCTCCGTTACCTTTCCCTTGCTGGCTCTAATGCCTACACGACATTTGCCAAAGTAACGAGTTTACTGCTTCACTCACCGATCGCATTGTTTCCTCTCTGGAACTTCGGGATCACCGCCCCTTCCTCTTCCTGCTTTTAAGGTTTTCGTCCGATCCGCTGCCCGTGGGAATGAGAAGGGTTATGCTTGGAAAGGCGGGTTCCTTCAGACCCACTGCAGTTTTTGGAAATGTTTACTCTATCATTGTCCACGGGAAGCTTGTCAGTCTACTCAGCCGGAATGGCGGAAGGACTCGTGATCTTACCGAAGGCCTAGAGTTACTTTGTGCCTTCGGTCTAAGGGTGTCTTATGACTATATCAATCGATAATCTATAATCGATGGCCATAACCATCCTCACGCTACCAAGTGTTCACGAGGAGATGAATTCGCTGACGGGCCCATTGGTCAGCACTCACCCTCTAGAACTTGTAAGACAAGATAGCTGCACCATGTGAGGACAGGGAGTCCAAGATTCACATACTCCGACACGACTCAATAACCAGGACTCAGTAGTTTGGTTAAGGGAAGTCAGTTTAATGATACATACATCAAACAGGGAAACAAATGGGAATCAGCTGTAGTGCGATCACCTGTCTCGCTCTGACTTCCTCGAACTTCAGTTGAACAACAATTTTTATAGCCACAAATCGTCATCACTAACGTCTCATTTCTAAAAAAAAAACATCATGCAATATGATTGGTTAGGAAAGGTAACTTAAATATAGGTGTTATATCTGTATATGATAATAGAGCATGTGGATTGGATAACTCTTATCGGGTGGGCGTCTATGCCCATCCCTCTATATCACACATGATTGACGTCACTACAAGTACGACGTCTCATTGGCTACATTGTCTATAGGACCCTAGATTACATGGTCCATCGTGATTGGGCAAGTTACACCCCTAAACATAAATCTCCACTTTAGCTAGCAGCATGCAGAATAGACACCCCTGTGCCTGGTGTCCCACGTTTCACCTTGCCTCCCTTCCATTAATCAGTGTTTTAGGGTGATGTGTCAATTAGTTGGCTAAGGATGGCCTCGAAACTGTAGTCTCCTATCGGGAAAAGTTGTGGCATCCTCGGGTCCCGGATGACATCAGGCGATGGTACTTCTTCGCGCCTGGCTGGTCACGTGTTAGTTCACCATGAATCTGCTTCAGTTTCCAGCTTTTAGTGCACTTAATTCTGTGTCGGCCTAGCCACCTGCATGGGCCCCGCTTATCTTGACCTTCATGAGGCAGGCTGGTATGCTCTGAAGTTGGAGTCTTGTGAGCTGACGCTCTCCTCCCCTTCTCCGGTTGACCTCGATTCTGCTCCTTCTTTTCCCTTAGGCTGGGTTTCGAAACTTGGCCTGGCAGGCCTCTGGTTGCCTGGGTACCTCTTCTGCTTTTACAAAATGGAGTCACACTTCTACTAAGCATTGCAAGCAATATCGATTTCTTAGCATCTTGCGTTTCAAGCCTATTTACACATGTTTTAACAGGACAGTTGCTTCCATCTTGTCTCGTAATACTGTTTCCTGGCGTTGTAACATTGTCTCCTCTCTGTGCCTATTCCATTCAATTTCGTAGTTACTCGCACTGGCGTGTTATATTTTCGATAGCTGCTCTTGTTCATTCTCGAATCTGTTCAGGCCTTTGTGTCATTTCCACGGGCCTTCCATTAAGGCTTTTGGGGTCTCTTCGTGGACCGTGTGTAGGTACTCCTCATTTCGTATCAGCGGCTGGTATGGCTGTTTGATAGGGTACCGTGCTGCCCAGGGCTGCCTGGTTATGGGTGATTCAACCGGTATGGATCTTCTGATGTATACTGAGCAGAGTCCCACTGCAGCTCTTTGTCATGATCTCTGCTTCCAAAAGATCAGGACTTGCCCGACTCCCTTGGAAGCAGACCCATAACCCCGGTTCCGAGTGCCAGCCAGTCCCAATTGGGACCTTTTGGACCCTGTTCTGGCGCCAGTGGCACCAGGCTCATAAAGATGCCCAGTCCCAGCGCTGGAAGCGCCGGGCTCATAATGCTTGGGTGGACTTACCTGCAGCAGACCATGCTGCTTACTTACCTGCCAGTTGAACCCCGGATCCTCTTCTGTTTGGGACTACTTTTCCTGTTGGGTGGGGCAGGAGCCACTCCCTAGGTTCAGAACACTGGAACTCTTCTGGAAAGCAGGAACTCTTTTCTTACCTAGGCGTGGCTGTGGAAGGAGACACCTAAGCACTACAGGAGGCTATTTAAACCACACCCGATGGATGAATCTTGCTTTGTGTTATTCTGCATTCTCTGCAGCAGACTGCTCATCGTGTCTTCTGCTTCTGATCCTGGGCCTAAGGAAACAAAGGCTTACCCTCCTGGAATCCAGTCTTCAGCAGCACCTGTAAAGACAAAGAAAGAACAGGTTAGCACTACGGTCTTCAGTGGCAGCGCATCTCTTACCTGGTCCATCGGCTGTCACCAACGCCTCGCGCTGCATTCCGGCATCTGAAAGACAAAGGCTTACCTACTCTTCGCATGTTCCGGAGGTCTTCGCACTGCATTCCGGCATCTGAAAGACAAAAGCTTACCAGCTCTTCGCACGCTCCGGAGGCCTTCGGCGCTGCATCCCGCATCTGAAAGACAAAAGAAGGTGCGTTTAAAGACATTGGGCAACTTTATTACTCACGTGCCATTACTCCTTCCCACGCCGAATCCAGTGGGTATTCCAGCACCCTTCAGCTTCTCTAAAGCTCCGAACTTGTACCTGCAAGATAAAAGGGACAGTTAGTGCGCATCGTGAAGCAGGCTACAAGCGCTTACCTACGTGCTTCCAGGCGTTTCTATTCCTCACGCGGTTTCGATCCTCAACTCTCATCAGCCCGCCATCTGCCATCGCCGGAACTCTGCAAAACAAGAGATATCATTACAAAAGACTTTTAAGACATTTGAAGCGCCCAGAACTTACCGTTCGTGCAGTTAACGACGGACAGCAGTCCTCTGAGGTCAAGAGGCCTTCACCCTTATCCAGTGAAGGAACTGGTTACGGCACCCTGCCCCGAGGCAGATGGAGAGCTCGGCGTTCACTTACCTAAGGTGAGGGCGTTAACCTTTGGGGTTCTACAGGAGAAGAGAAAGGGAAGAGGAGAGAGGCACCCAATAACCCCAGTTCATTAATCCCATATTTTCTATCTGCAGACATCTTACTCTTCGAGTCAGACATACAGTGCACAGAGGTCCAGCCCAAAGAGCCAACCGTGTTACACATCACCTTTAAAGATACGGCATTCACCCAGTCAAGACCGGCGCCTCTGCGGGAATCAGGTGAGCGTTACAGAACACAAAGCCTACCGCAAAACTCCCACCCAGGCGCTACGGAAACCTCGGATACCGACCAACTAGCCCAGTTACTTGGGGAACTAAGAGCAGAAGTGCATGCAGCCCGTCAGGAAACGAATGCTCTAAGAAGGGAACTGATTATTTCCAAGGAGCGAACAGACGATCTCGCTAGACAATTGCTACAGTCACAAGACGGACAAACTCCGTTACCCGCATCAGGGGCAAATCTTCCTTCAACATCCTCTACGAACCCAGTGCAGATCACCTACCTGGGAATGTACCTCTGGCTCCGCCCGAACGATTTTCTGGTGACCCAAAGAGGTTTGCAGTATTCATTAATCAGTGCCGGTTGCACTTCTTATGCCGGCCAGCAGCCTTTCCAACTGATCAAGCTAAGGTAGCTTTCGTGCTTTCGTACCTTAGTGGCAATGCGGCAGACTGGTCGATCCCTCTAGTTAATCAAGATGATCCGGTTCTCCATGATTTTCAAGCTTTTCAGCTCAGTATGGAAAAACTGTTTGCAAGACATTCACAGGGGCAGGCCTTGGACAATGAGCTCCTTTCATTGCGACAGGGTAATCAAGACCTTTTGGCTTATATTGCGTCTTCCAACAGACTGATAGTGGAAACTCGATGGCCTGAGGACAAAAGGATTACGCTGTTTTATAGAGGTCTATGTGGAGAGCTCAAAGATGTGTTAGCCCAAGTAGTGAATCCCCCGCAAGACTGTTCGGACTATATTGACTTAGTCGTTCAAATAGATCACAGACTGCAGAACAGGAAGGCCGAGAAGGCAGTAGGAGCTGCAGTTACCAAGGTCACAAACTCTGAGCAGGGAAACGACCTCGCCCGACAAGAATAGAGGTCCTCTTGCCGAGCGTTAAAACCAGTTCCGTGACCTCGCATTTCGTGATACCTATGGTCCTCATTAACCCTGATCATCCGGATCGATTACATGCGATTGAAGCTTACGTCGACAGCGGTGCCATCGGCAATTATGTGGATCATGAAATGGTTTTGAGGATGAATCTAACTCTTTGTCCCAAGGCTGTAAAGGACGTCATTACTACGGTGGATGGTACGGAGATAGCCTCCGGACCAGTAACGCATACCACTCAAGAAGTGACGCTAGTAAGTCAAGATGGACACCATGAGAAGATCGTGTTCGATGTGATCAAGGCCCCTCAGTTCCACATTATTCTAGGAATACCTTGGTTAGAGAAACACAATCCTCAGATCGATTGGCGAGCAAGAACGGTTCAGTTTCCAGAATGTGTCTCTACTTGTCACCCTCCACCTGGTGTTGCACTGGCAGCAATTTCTTCGGAGACTCCCCAGTTACCTCCCGAATACCTAGAATTGCAAGATGTTTTCCGGAAGGATCAGGCTAACTCACTACCTCCTCATAGGTCTTATGACTGCCAGATAGGCCTGATACCTGGATCTACTCCTCCTTGTAGTAGAATTTATGCCCTAAGCGAGCCTGAGAACCTTCACCTCCGACAATACCTGGATCAATACCTAGCGAATGGGTTTATTCGTCCTTCCAAGTCCCCTGCTTCCTCAGCTTTGTTCTTCGTTCCAAAAAAAGAAGGGGACCTTAGAACTTGTATAGATTATCGCGCCCTGAACCAGATCACCGTTAAAAATAGATATCCGTTACCTTTGATCCCTGAACTCCTGGACCAAGTCAGAAAAGCATGCATATATACAAAGCTGGATCTTAGAGGAGCCTACCACTTGGTACGAGTAAAAGAGGGCGATGAATGGAAGACGGCCTTCCGCACCAAGTATGGGCTATTTGAATATCAGGTCATGCCCTTCGGACTTTGCAATGCCCCGGCCGCCTTTCAATATTTTATGAACAATGTCCTCAGAGAGCTCATAGATGTGTGTGTTGTTGTTTACATTGACGACATCCTCGTTTATTCTTCATCGGAAACTGAACATCGGAAACACGTGAAAATGGTCCTCGAGAGATTGCGTCAACACAAACTTTTCGCTAAGTTGGAAAAATGTGTTTTCAACGTGACTGAAGTTGAATTCTTGGGATTCATATTATCACCTAGCGGAGTGCGTATGGATTCAAAGAAGGTCGATGCAATTCTCAAATGGCCATCGCCATCCTCCGTAAAAGGTGTTCAAAGCATGTTAGGCTTCGCTAACTTTTACCGCAGGTTTATCCCCGAATTCTCTCGAATAGTCCAGCCCATTACCGCCTTGTTAAAGAAAAACAAACGTTTTGAATGATCTACCGAGGCGGAACAAGCTTTCCAGAATTTGAAGACTAGATTTATCTCTGCACCGATCTTAAAACATCCTCGCCCAGAACTCCCCTACATCGTTGAAACTGATGCTTCGAGCCTTGCCATGGGGGCAGTTCTATCACAAAAGGACCCAGTAACCAATCAGTTGCATCCCGTGGCATTTTGGTCCCGCAAATTCTCACCTCCTGAAATCAATTACACTATTACTGATAAGGAACTTCTAGCTATCAAGTCCGCCTTTAAGGCTTGGCGGCATTATCTTCTGGGGGCCCGACACACCGTTACTGTGATTACAGATCACCGAAACCTGCAATATTTGAAAACCGCAAAAGCTCAATCCTCTAGGCAACTCCGTTGGGCACTATTCTTTGCCGAGTTTGACTTCATAATTACCTATCGACCTGGTACAAAAAATGGTAAAGCTGATGCCCTTTCTCGGATGGGAGTGGAAGAACATTTGATCAATCCTAAACCTGTACCTATCATTCCCGAACAAAGAATTCTAGGTGTAATCGCCACACAATCCATAGAGGAAGTTAAGGATAAAGTCAGGCTACTGGTAACTCCAGCAGACATACAGAATTGGCATCTGCAGGGAAAGGACTTTACGGTGAAGGACAACCTATTATATTTCCAAGAATGGTTATACCTGCCCAGCACAGATTTACAGAAAAAGGTAATCTCTTGTTATCACGATTCTTTAATGGAAGGACATCCCGGTATGACCAAGACCTCGGAAAAGATCAAGCGCTACTTCTGGTGGCCGTCTTGGAAAAAAGATATCAGAGACTTTATAATGTCCTGTGGAGTATGCGCCCAAAACAAGAGTCAAAAGGAAAAACCAGCCGGCCTCTTACGCCCTATTGACATCCCGCCTCGCCCTTGGCATACGCTTTCTATGGACTTCATCACCGATCTACCTCCATGCTCCGGATACAATACGATCCTAGTAATCGTGGACCTATTCTCCAAGATGGCGCATTTCATTCCACTCAAAGGCTTACCAACAGCAGCGACGCTGGCCCGAGAATTTCTCGAAAACATCATCCGACTGCACGGTTTTCCTTCAGTTCTAATTTCGGATCGAGGTTGTCAATTTATTTCTCATTTTTGGCGAAGTTGCTGTCGGTCGGCTCAAATTGATGTGAGACTTTCGACCAGCCACCACCCTCAAATCGACGGACAAACCGAGAGGACCAATCAAACTCTGGAACAGTATTTGCGCTGCATGCTACAACAAACTGAAAAAACTTGGAACGATATCCTTTGGATAGCCGAATATGCCTACAATAACTCTGTCCACTCGGGAACTGGGAAGACCCCGTTTTTTCTTTTATACGGTAGTCACCCTCGAACCTCGGAGTTGGATTCACTCCAAGATCTTGGAACACCAGCAGTAGACCACCTGCATTCTACAATCACCCAAGCCTTTAAGTAAGCTGTTTCTCACCTTCAAAGGGCTAAAGAACAATACAAGAAAGGAGCAGACCAACATCGGAAGGAAGCCCCCCAATATCAAGTAGGAGTCTGGTTATCCACCAAATATCTACCTCTAAAAGGACCACGCACATTCAACCCAAGATACCTTGGTCCCTATTCCATCACTACCATAGTAAATCCAGTAGCGGTCAAGTTGGACTTGCCCCCTCACATGAAGATACATCCGGTCTTCCACGTCTCTCTATTAAAACCTGTGCAACCTCAAACCCGACTAACTACATCTCCAAAACCTATTCTAGTTGATGGAGAACTCGAGTTTGAAGTCAGTTTGAAGTCAGACCATGCTGCTTACTTACCTGCCAGTTGAACCCCGGATCCTCTTCTGTTTGGGACTACTTTTCCTGTTGGGTGGGGCAGGAGCCACTTCCTAGGTTCAGAACACTGGAACTCTTCTGGAAAGCAGGAACTCTTTTCTTTCCTAGGCGTGGCTGTGAAAGGAGACACCTAAGCACTACAGGAGGCTATTTAAACCACACCCGATGGATGAATCTTGCTTTGTGTTATTCTGCATTCTCTGCAGCAGAACGCTCATCGTGTCTTCTGCTTCTGATCCTGGGCCTAAGGAAACAAAGGCTTACCATCCTGGAATCCAGTCTTCAGCAGCACCTGTAAAGACAAAGAAAGAACAGGTTAGCACTACGGTCTTCAGTGGCAGCGCATCTCTTACCTGGTCCATCGGCTGTCACCAACGCCTCGCGCTGCATTCCGGCATCTGAAAGACAAAGGCTTACCTACTCTTCGCATGTTCCGGAGGTCTTCGCACTGCATTCCGGCATCTGAAAGACAAAGGGCCTCATTACGACCCAGGCGGTAAGGGGTTAACGGCAGCGTTAACAGCGCCGACCCTTACCGCCTGAGTACGAGGTCCCTTAGCGCCATGGCGCTTTTAACACCTGCTTTTAGCAGGTGTTAAAATCCATGGCGCTAAGGGACCATGGAGTTAATTACGCCACCGTAATTTACGGTGGCGTAATTAACGCCTTCCCCACTCCCATTATACCCTATGGGGCAAAAATGGGAATGGGGAAGGGTAAATGGGGATTGGGGACTTACCGCCCCGCCAAGGTCGGAATGGGGCGGTAAGTCCGCCAACCACCATGGCGTAAACGTAGTTTACGCCATGGTGGTAAAGTCACGGCCCAGGCGGTAACTTACCGCCTGGGTCGTAATGAGGCCCAAAAGCTTACCAGCTCTTCGCACGCTCCGGAGGCCTTCGGCGCTGCATCCCGCATCTGAAAGACAAAAGAAGGTGCGTTTAAAGACATTGGGCAACTTTATTACTCACGTGCCATTACTCCTTCCCACGCCGAATCCAGTGGGTATTCCAGCACCCTTCAGCTTCTCTAAAGCTCCGAACTTGTACCTGCAAGATAAAAGGGACAGTTAGTGCGCATCGTGAAGCAGGCTACAAGCGCTTACCTACGTGCTTCCAGGCGCTTCTATTCCTCACGCGGGTTCGATCCTCAACTCTCATCAGCCCGCCATCTGCCATCGCCGGAACTCTGCAAAACAAGAGATATAATTACAAAAGACTTTTAAGACATTTGAAGCGCCCAGAACTTACCGTTCGTGCAGTTAACGACGGACAGCAGTCCTCTGAGGTCAAGAGGCCTGCACCCTTATCCAGGGAAGGAACTGGTTACGGCACCCTGCCCCGAGGCAGATGGAGAGCTCGGCGTTCACTTACCTAAGGTGAGGGCGTTAACCTTTGGGGTTCTACAGGAGAAGAGAAAGGGAAGAGGAGAGAGGCACCCAATAACCCCAGTTCATTAATCCCATATTTTCTATCTGCAGACATCTTACTCTTCGAGTCAGACATACAGTGCACAGAGGTCCAGCCCAAAGAGCCAACCGTGTGTTACACATCAACTTTGAAGATACGGCATTCACCCAGTCAAGACCGGCGCCTCTGCGGGAATCAGGTGAGCGTTACACTCTTTGTAGGTTCATTTGCTCTTCATATGTCACATACATTGGCGAGCGCATTCCTGGTGCCTCGAAATGAGGGGGAGGGGTGCAGGCCATGTCTGGGACCTCCTCTAAACTCTTGTGACTCACTACCTTCTTCCTCCCCTCTCCTGCATCTCTCCTCTCCTCTCTCTGCCTTCCCCATGGCTCCTCTGCCATCCACAACAAGTGTACCACACCTCTGTACCCCTCCTCGGAAGGCCTTCAAAAGTGGCAACCTGCTCCACTTAGATATCCTCAAACTCTCACTCTGCTGTCAAACACCACTCTGCCATTTGCCTTCTCCTTGAGGACCTTGATCTAGATGTCCTCGCTCTCACTGAGACATGGTTCACGGACAGCTCTGTCACAAATGTTGACACTCTCCTCCCTGAGGACTACAAGATCCTCTCTAACCCTAGACTTAACAGACATGGGGGTGGAGTGGCCCTCATCCTCTCCGAGTGGGTCCCTGCTACTATCATACATTCTAAGTCCTACTCCTCTTTCGAATACCTTGTCTGCAGGCCTGATGTCTCCGCTGACCTCTCTCTCATCTACAGGCCCCCTGACCAAGTCTCCCACTTCCTCTCTGAATGGGCTGACCTCACCTCATCTTTCGTGACCTCATCCTCCAAGCTTCTCTTCCTTGGAGACTTCAATATTCACCTCGACTCCCATGATGCGGCCTCTGGGTCTTTCTGCAACCTCTGTGACTCTCTGTCCCTCTCCATTCTTCCTTCTGGTCTGACACACTCTGCCAGACACACCCTGAATGCTCCCATCACCTCAGACCTTTTCATATCCAAACCTCTTGTTACTCCTCTCTCCTCGTCTGATCATGCCCACCTTTCCTCTCACCTGGACCTTCTCCTGCACTGCCAGCCTCCTTCTCCCTCATTCGACCGATGAAGCGAGTGTCAGCTGCCACTTTTGCCGCCACCTTCACGCCCCTTCCTACTCCCTCCACTGACTCTCACTCCAACTCAGTCCTCTCTAACCTTCAACTCTGCATCTCTAACACTCTGGATATCCTTGCCCCTGTCATGTGGATCCACCTGAAGCATGCCTCCAAGTGTAACTCCTGGTATGACTCTGATCTGGCCGCTCCGAAACACAAATGCAGAGCTACTGAGCAGAAGTGGCAGGCATTGAGCACATTCTCTGACAAACTGGCCTGTCGCTTGCTCCAAAGGCAATACAGACTCTCTATCTACTCAAAGAAGAGGGCCTATATCCAAGCCCGCCTCTCTGTGGCCATTAACAATACGGCTGAACTTTTCAAAATCTTCAAGGAACTAGCAAACCCTACTGCAGTCTCCACTTCTCCTCTGCCTTCCCTGGCCCTTTAAACTTCTCTGGCCTCTCACTGAATTTCTAAAATTCAGGACATCTTGTCCTCCAGAACTATCAGGGACAACATTGTCTCCCTTGCTCCAGCCTTAGCCGATTTCTGCAATCATTCCTTTGCCACTATAGCCTTCCCCGCACTCCTCAAGCACTCCCTTGTGCACCCTCTCCTCAAAAAGCCTTCTGTTGACCCTTCCTTTCCGGCAAACTACCACCCTATCTCCACTACCCCCTTCTTGGGCAAACTCTTGGAGAAGCAGGCCATCTCTCAGCGTATTCACAACACTGAATCTGTTGGTTGTCTCCATGCCCACTAGGTTGGCTTCAGAGCTGCCAGAGGCACAGAACTGTTCCCCTGAACACCCGTGAAGACTTGCTCTCTAATCTCCATTAAAGCTCCCCCTCCATTGTCATCCTTCTTGACCTTTCCTCTGCCTTTGATATGGTCAATCATGCCACCATAATAAATCGTCTCACAGACTTGGCTCTGGATTGGTTGACCTCCTTCCTCTCTGACCGTCCCTCCCAAGTTCAATTGGGCCCTTTTCTCTCCACCATCTCACTCTCCACCTGTGGTGTTCCTCAGGGTTATATCCTCTCATCCTGGCTCTTCAATATCTACCTACCTCCCAGCCCTTCTGATCTCCACCTTCTCTCCTGACTTTCAGTGTTATGCTGATGACACGCAGCTTTCTTTCAAACTTCCCTCCTCCTATTCTTCTTCCTTTCCCATTCCTGACTGGCTGTCTGCTATTCAGGCATTGTGCACTACAAACGATCTCTGCCTTAATGCCAGTAAAACCGAGATCCTTCTCATTGGGACCCCTGCTCCCTCTTTCTCTACTACACTTTGGCCACCCTCCTTGGGCCCCATCCCCTCACCCTTGTGTGAAATGCAAAACCTCGGCGTCATCTTCGACCCATCCCTCTCCTTCTCTCCACACATCATGGACCAGGCCAAGAAGGTCCATTTTCAGTTTCACCTCCTCAAAGGCATTCTCCCCTTACTCACCTTCCCCCAGAAACTCAATGTCTCCAGAGCTCTGGTTCTCTCCAGGCTGGACTACTGCAACAGCCTCTTCCTCAATCTTCCTAACTCTTCCCTTCGCCCCCTTCAACTAATCCAGAATAGGACTGCAAGACTAATCCTTGGCCTCAAGCCCAGGGACCACATCTTTACTGCCCTTATATCTCTCCACTTCCTCCCGGTTAATGCAAGGATCAAATTCAAGACCCTCTACATAATGCACAAAGCTTTCTGGGGCCTCGGACCATGCTATATCCAACTTTCTCTCCCTAAATACCTCCCCTCTGGCGCCCTTGGCACATCTAGCTCCAACTGTCTGCAAATCAGATGTTTTTCCAAGCAGAGAGTGGGGGTAGATCTCTCTCTTCCGAGGAGGCCTCCCTCGGGAATGGCCTCCCTGCCCCTCTCAGACTTGACCCGGATCTCCTTAAGTTCCAGAAGCTCCTCAAGACCCTCCTTTTCTCTTATTCCTCCTCCTCCCTCCTCTCCTGCTAATGTCCCCTCTGCCTGAGACTCGTCGTCTAACTCCTTCAGAGTCTCACAGAGCACCAGGCTCTCCCCTTCCCAGTCTACCTATGCACGTATTCTCCCGTCCCGCCTCTCCCCAACTCCTATCCTGCCATTTCCCTCACAGACCCCCCTGCCCACACTTAGCTGATCGGATTGCACCCTGTAGCCCCCCAGCCCCTTTACTTGCACTTAGTTTTGGACCCCCCTTCCTTCTCTTCTTCCCCCTGTTCACCTGACCTTCCTGGCACTCGCCTTCTCATGGGCCCTTCTACGCAGCTCCTGCACTTCCCCACCTCGCTTCCCCTTGCATTTCTCGCTACCACACTTGCATGATCTGAATGTTGCATGGCCTATTAGGATCGCTACTCACTCCCCTCCCACTCCTGCCATCCTCAGCTTCCCAAGGCTCCTGTTTTACTTCTATGGTATTCCGCAACATTTCTATGGTCTCCAAACTCAACACTGCTGGTAGGTTTTGGGTAACAGACTGCAGGGATTCTGGCCTACAAGTGGGGACCCAAGATCTCAGGTGGCAGCTCCGTTCCTTCAAGTTTCTGCTCACCATGTTCTGCGTGAGCTTCGCTCTTTGCCACAGGGACCCCGTATGACATACAGAGTGGCATGATTTTCACCTCCCCATCCACATCTTCCATAGGAATTTGGTCAGGTCTGTTAGGCTATCTCGCTGTTTCTTTATTGGGGGTCACACGAGTCATTGTGACAGAAGTATTGCCTAAGCCTATAGCGGCCCTGTATGGGATTTAGGGCCTCATTACGACTTTGGAGGCAGCCATGGTGCTGTTAGCGCCATGGCTGCCTCCAAAATCGTGTCTGGGTCCGGACTGGTGGAGGGGGGACTTACCAGGACATTCCGCCCTAGGCGGACCCGGTAAATCCCCATTCCAAAAGCCATTCCCCATTCCCATTTGAGCCCCCATAGGGCTCAATGGGAAGGCGCTAATAATGGGCCTGCTAATTGCGGGCCCGTTATTAGCTCCAAGGTCCCCTAACGGGCCCCGTAAAGAGCGTGTGGTCCGACCACACGTCCTTTACGGTCCCCGCCAAGTGACCTTGGAATTGGGCGGTGAGGGATTACAAGCATCCGGTCTCCTTACCGGTGCCCAGTATCCCTTATTAGCCAACTTGGAATGAGGCCCTTAATCTTTTCTCATCTGTTTATACGGATTAGCGACAGGACATTCACAACACAGCAAACATTTAATGCTATATGCTGTGCCTATTTCTGAAGACACATCACTCAGGTTACGTCTCCGCCATGTGCTTGGAAGGAATCTCAGCAGTTTACACTCATTCTAGGCAGCTCACTTCTCTAGCAATGCTCTAGTAGGCTGTCTTTACTGGGTTTCAGAGTTCCCTCCAGGCATTAGTATGGAGTCAGGGATGATGTGACTTTGTCACATTTCCCACCTACATCAGGCAAATACCGGTACTCATTTCCTCTTGAAAAATCCTACGGGGGGGCGCTGTTGCACAGAGCAGAGATGGCCACCTAAGCACAACGCTCCGGACTGGGGAAAATCTTCTGCTACAAAAGAAACCCTGATCACCGAGCGTATCCTTATTTCTGGGCTGCAGCTTGCGGGGGACCCCATACTGCACCCCTCCACCAACTCCTGGAGCTGGTGACCCTGTTTTGGCAGAGTAGCAACCGAGGAGTGGGCTGGCGCTCTGGATGCCTACTTCGTGCCGTGCATTGGATCCGGCGCCCGCGGCCCTGCACCTGCTGCTGTGCACTGCAGCGTGGCAGACCCTGGTGGGGGAGGGGTGCCCCGATGCTAAGTGTGTGCCCAGTCACCACGACAGAGCCGGGGCACCCCGCATCCCCTCTGTGAGGAGTGGAGATGAGGGTCTGGGAGACGGGGTGTGAGCGAGCCTGGGACCCGCTGGAGGCTCCTCCCACTGGCCCGGAACACACCTCCTTTCATCGCGGGTCGGTCACGCCGGGCGGGTTCCTTGAGAGTGGGGGCGCTGCGGAAGGACCGCGGCGCCGTTGTGCTGCTCACTGGGCCCCCTTCGCTGCCTGTCGCCTGACTCTGTGCTCCAAGGGACAGGAAAAAAGAAGAGCGGTAAGAGCCCCGGGTGGGTGGCCTGGCGGGCCGCGCCTGCACCGTGTTGGTGCCTACCTTGTAACCGGGGGTCCCCCTTGCTTTCACCCCCCTGGGCTTGAGTGGCTGCAGGCATAAAAAGACACAACTGCCCCCCATCACTTTGTACAGCGAACCCTGTGAGGCGGTGACACTCGAGGCTGGCCCCCCCGGATGGTGGCATCCTAACTCCTTATCACGTGCCCCTGCCCCTGCCCCGACATCCGAGGGGCGGTGGTCGCGGCCTGGACCTGCTCCCGGGGACTGCCCATATACACCAGGACACCGGGGGGGCTCGTGGTTCGCCCCCCGGCGCCGCCTCTGGCGAGCGGACCCGTGCCTGAGCCTCCGTTGGGTGCCCGCTCTGCTGCCTCCGCCTCGGGGACGGTTCAGCGGCGGCGGGAGCGGACCCATGATCCAGCAAGACAATGAGGCACTCTATGTAGAGACATCTTCATGAGCCCCAATTACCCTTGAAACACATCAACCACTCTACAGGGCCCCACCAGTGACCACATTCTTTGCTCCACTTCCCTTGAGCAGTTCCCTACCCCCGAGACTGCCAGCGTGAATCAACTGCACCAGTAACATCGTTATCTGGGGTGAGCCTGGAACTGCCCAGAGCTAAGACACAACTGTTGCTGGGATAGTCTAGCGGGTCCCAGTGTCTGCTGGGTCCATAATTTAGCTAGCAGGATACGCTACTGCTCTGGAAAAGACCCGTACAACCAACGCGTTCGGAGACCCCACTGCACTGGAAACCATGACGAAATCGATACACCCTTGGCCACCTACACTTACCCATACTACTGAAACCCTTAATCGTAGACACCATGACCAAGGGAGCCGGCGCAGGGAAAAATCAGAGTTCACTAAATATGTTCACAAAAACACCGGCCAAAGTGACGGGCGAGGTCCTGTAGGATGCGCCCACGGCTTCGGCCCCCTCAGCTCCAGACGACTCACAGAAGATGCTAGAGTATATCCGTGAGGGGTTCACCACATTGCATACTAAACTTGATGACATGAACGGCACCATCTCATCCATAAAAGCACATATCGAGAAGACCGATGGCCGGGTGGCCGAGATTTAATCAAGAGTGGGGGTCGCCGAGGATGATCTGGGATCCCTGCGGGCTGCGGTCTCCACGTTGTCCAGCCGGGTATTGGCAGTTGAAAAAAAGAATGATGATCTCGAATCCCGTTCAAGGTGTAACAACCTACGCATAGTCGGGGTGCCTGAGGACAATATCAAAGAACCAATGGAGGACTTTGTGGAACGCATTCTGCTAACACTACTGGATACACCAAAGCTCTCTCTGCAATTTGCGGTGGAAAGAACCCATCGCTCCCTAACCACAAAGCCCAGACCCGGCGCACCTCTGTGTCCCATTTTAGCCAGAATCTTAAATTTCCGGGACCGGAATGCCCTTCTGAGGCCGGCCAGAGCCAAGGGTGAGCTGCTTCTTGGAGGGGCAAGAATTCATCTCTATCCAGATTTCTCTGTGGGAGTGCAGCAGGAGCGCAAAACCTTCATGGCAGTGAAAAAGAGACTCCGAGACTTACGGGTTAAATACTCCATGTTATTCCCTGCAAAGCTGCGGATTGAACAATCGAATCAAACATTCTTTTTTACGATCCCGGAGGAGGCCTCAAAGTTTATTGATGAACATTTCCCTGGCTGATCCCCCACTGTGGTGGTGGCACTGTTGCCCCTAAATAACAACCGCTGAAATAGTCCCGTATACTGCCGTGTGCATGGCCGCGGCTCCTTCCTCACAAGAATGCATCAATTGTTGGTCTTGCTCCTGCTATGTTCTGTTGATCCTTAAGTCATGTGTTTCCTTGAAATTCGTACTGGTTCACGTTGTGTAATGATACAAACATCCTTATGCATCCCCAGTCCGAGACGGTAACACTACGCCAGCTCTCAGGTCCCTAGGCGTAGATGTCGCTGATTTGGTTATTGTTATGGGCATGTTGGGTTATCATCCCTCTGGTTGGGGGAGGAATGTGGGTGGTGGGAGGGTTGTTGGGGGAGGTAATGTTAAAAAAGGCTTGACAACCACAAGGGATGCTATGTATACTGCAACATCAGGTCACAGTTACATTGATAAAGTGATATATCCACTCTAATTAGGATGGCAAAGGCCGCCACCCTTCCGTGGAACTGATTTCAACCAACCCCCCCCCACACAAATGTCAGATAATTTAACGTAAATGAGTTGGAATGTACGAGGTCTGGGTAACCATAAAAAGATGCGTCAGATACAGCTCTATGCTGAGCGCAATGGCACTAAAATCTTATGTTTGCAGGAGACCTTTGCCCGCTCTGAACAATGTGAGAAGTTTGCGAAATCCTGGGGACCCCAGAGGTACTATACTAATTACTCCACCCAGAGTCGTGGGGTACTGACCCTGATACATAGAAGCCTGAAATTTAAGTGCACTCACTTGCAGGTAGACCCGCAGGGGAGATATGTATTAACCCTAGGCACCCTACAAAACCAGGATGTAGCCATATTGAACATTTACGGGCCAAATATTGATGATAAAGATTTTTATCTACACCTAGCCACTATGCTGGAGGGGTTCCCCTTGGTCCCGATCATGTGGGGAGGAGACTTTAATACTATATTAGACACTAACCTTGATAGATCGGGCTCCAGAACCCACCAGCTCTCCAGAGCAGCCGACTCCATCTTGACAGTGCTCCCCCGCTTGTCAGTTATAGATGCATGGCGTCTCATATACCCAGACTCACGTACATACTCTTACTATTCCTCTGTGCACGACTCACACTCAAGAATAGACAGGTGGCTTGTATCGGACATTTTAATTCAGTCTATCTCCCACTTGTCGATTCTTCCTCGAACCGTGTCAGATCACTCACCGGTGGTCATATCCTTGAATTGGGGCCCTGATTATGATAGAACCAGGCAGTGGAGGATGAACCCACACTCCCTACTCGACTCGGTCTTTAGCTCAGAATTAGACTCTTCCATTGAGGAATTCTTTGAGATTAATACTGACTCTGTGTCAACACAAGCCACTGTCTGGGAAACCTTTAAAGCATATACCAGAGGTATTGCCATTTCTAAGGGGAGTGGAATCCTGAAAGAGATCCGCAGAGATCTTACGAGAACTGAATCAGTCCTATCCACCCTCGAAGCCCAATATGCTTTGGATCACTCCCCTGAGACTCTAGCGCAGCTGGGTTCGGAGCTGGACACATTCCGGGACCTGGCAGGACGGGAGGTTAAATTCCTAGACAGCCTCCATCTGGCAAGGAAATATGGAGAGGGTGAGCGACCGGGCCGGATGTTAGCCAAATTAACACGCCTAGAATTTGGAGCCCCTAATATACTGGCGATAGAGAGACCCGATGGGAAAATGGCTACATCACCACAAGACATCAATACGAAATTCCTCACATTCTATAGTTCCCTTTACTAAAAAGCAGATAGTGTGCAGATATCAGAGATCGACTCTTATCTGGAGAGCCTCCCTCTTTCAGCCCTATCCACTGATGCTATTATGTCCCTTTAGAGATCTTTCACCCCCGAGGAACTTTCAGAAGCCATAAACTCGCTGGCATCTGGCAAGGCCCCTGGTCCGGATGGCCTGCCCATCAAATTCTACAAACGATTCAAATCCCTTCTGGTCCCTCACCTCCTAGCCCTATGGGAGGAGGCTTGAGAAGCGGGCATACTCCCTCCCACACTCCGGGAAGCAATGATAACAGTGTTACTCAAACCCGGCAAGCCTCCCTCCCAATGTGGCTCATACCACCCCCTCTCCCTGATTAATTGTGATGTTAAAATTTATGCCAAATTGTTAGCCATGCGACTAGCCCCACTCGCCCCTCACATCATCCATCCGGATCAGGCGGGATTTATCCCGGGCCGCTCCACTTCCCTGAATCTGAGACGCCTATTCAACGTGACCAGCAGAATTAGTCCCACGGTGCGGGCAGTGGCAACTACCCTAGATATGCAGAAGCGTTTGATTCTGTATCATGGGAATACCTATGGTGAGTTCTGGAGAAGTGCAAATTTGGCCCCACCTTTCAGTCCTGGGTTAAACTACTCTACACAAACCCATCGGCTAGAGTCCGTACTGAGGACAGGTGTTCTCCCCCTTTCAGATAGCTAGAGGAACACGACAGGGCTGTTCCTTTTCCCCGTTAATATTCGCCATAGCCATGGAACCATTTGCAGATATGATGCGTCAGTCCCATGCTCATATAGGGCTGCGAACGGCGGGCCAGGCCGATATAGTTTCCCTATACGCCGACGACGCCCTCCTCTATATTCGCTCACCAGACACCAACCTCGCCCCGATCCTGGAGGACGTAGTCCATTTCGGACGCATATCTGGTCTAAGGGTGAATTGCTCTAAATCCGCCCTGTTCCCGCTCACTGACTGCACACAACCCCCCTCAGATTTAATGGGGTTTTCATGGTCCCAATCCAGGTTGACGTATTTAGGGGTGACGGTCTCGCGGAGCGCTGAGATGCTCCGTGAAGACAACTACCTAAAATCCCTCACAAACCTGACTACTAAAACTGAGAGCTGGGATAGACTCCATATCTCCCTAGCAGGCTGAATAGAAATACTTAAAATGGTTGTTCTACCCCAGCTTCTCTACCGTTTCACTAATCTGCCCCTTTTGCCAGGAGACGACTTCTTTCAGACACTATACCGTGTGGCCAATATTTCCTGTGGCACTCTGGGGCAGTTCGAATCAAATTGACAACGCTAACCACTCCCATGGAGTGCAGAGGTTTTCGGGGCTCCGGATTTCCTTAGGTACTGGTTGGTCGCGCAATCCCAATTCACATCCCACTGGTTTAATACCGCAGACCCCCCACCACATGTTCGGCTGGAGAAGCTGGCGGTCAATGACTGTGAAATCTGCTCCCTCATTCTCAAGCCCGCCCCAGCAGACCCTAGGTCAACCGACCCAGTCGCTAGCACATCCTTGGCCCTCTCTAAAATTTGGAAGCTGTTGGACATCCCGCACCCCTTTCATGGGGACCTACCGCTCTGGAATTTCCTCCCAGAGGTTCCACGCGTCCCACAATCCATTGTAACTCGATGGGCCAATGCGGGCTTCGTGATGTGTATGTACAGGGTAACTTCCTCGAATGGTCAGACCTCCTGCCATCCCTTAAACGACAACCATCGGCTTGGTTGCAGTACTCCTCTCTCCGGAGAAATCTCAAAACTAAATACCCTGACTTTCCAACAGTGCCACCTGATGAACCTATAACAGCTGAGTTGTGCTCCTTTGATTCCTCGAGGGGGAAGATATCTCGGCTTTACGCCCAGCTACAGACCAGAGCGGCTCCGTCATTCATTAGACTGAGGCACAGGTGGGAGAGGGATCTCGGGGTGGAGATAAGAGATGAGCGCTGGGCCCGGATGTGTGCATGCACCCACAATGTATCCTTCCATACTAGATTTAAATGAATACAATTTAAAGTGCTGCACAGATATCACCATACCCCTAGTAGGCTATATCATATGTTCAATGGCCTATCCGCCAACTGCCCTAGGTGTAACTCTGAGCAAGCTACATACATCCACAGGATTTGGTCCTGCACACATTTATCACAATTCTGGTTCAAAATATGTTCAACATTATCTGCTGTGCTGGACCACACAATAGACCCTTCTCCATCAGGATGCCTATTTCATGACTTCCCTCAGTTAGGGCGAGACTCCAGGAGGCTAGCTGCCCTCTGCATGTTGCTAGCAGTGCGCTGCATTCTGATGAACTGGCTCCATCCTAGAGCACCCACTTCCACGCAGTGGCTCAGGGCGGTCACTTGGGCATCAGATACTGAAGAGGCTTGGGGAGTAATGCAACCTCCACACTCGAGGCCAAGAGATAAGAGATATTTGGCGGAAATTCCGTAACTACATGGCCTCTATGAACTCTGACTCGGGCACTGAATCCGCCTCCCCCACACCTCCGCCTGCTGACGCTACCCAAAGTGCAATGACTCTTTAATCCCCCTACTGTAGTACTGTCTGGCTATTGTCTAATTCAGGTATATGAAAGTTCCGTCCGACATCGAAACTGTAATCAATATGTTGAAATGCATGTTGCTGTCTCACTGTGTGCATCTCTTACAGTTGTGTGTTGTCAAGTCAAATAAAGAAAGTTTAAAAAAAAGAAAAATCCTACAAAGATTTTTTTTCAATTATGTACTCAGATTCCTGCAGGCTCCAAAACGTATTAATCAAAAGCTGAAATGTTTCTCAGGTATCATCTGCCTCTTCCCTTTCTTTACCTCACTCCCTCTATCATTTCCATTGTCCAGTTCATTGTTTCCTCAAAGGATTAAGCACAATATATTGCATTCTTAAAATAAATAAGCATGGGTAGAGAGTGGTTCTGTATGAAAAGGGTCTTGAGTTTAACTGGAAAGAGATTTAGAAGCAAGATGTGGGAAAGGGGAAGCATTTTGAAAAGAAGTTGTGGTGGATATAAGAACTGGCACCGTAGTACATACGCAGTAAACAACAGGATAACATATTCACTCATGTCACAGACACTTAGTCACACTTTAAGTCACATAAGTTAGGAACACACTAGCATTCCCTTCTAGAAATGATATTCCCTTAGCCTCTGGTGTGGTAGGTTTAGCGTAAGACATGCCTGTGGGCCGGGGCACTTGGGCATACAACCCTTTCTGCATACTCTATAATGGCAAATATGTTTCTTCATCATGATCATCATATTTATTTCAGAATACTCATTTCATGAAAGCGATTTCCCAAGATAAAACCAGCTGAAATTAACATTTCATTGAAAATTAGTGTCAAATACAATTTAATAAGTAACATTATTTAAAGCAACATTGTTTTTACAAAATACTGACCTGAGTGCGTTCATTAGGCAGGCTCAATTTATAGATTGCTTTGGGTATTGTAGAAACCTGTGGCACATCACCAAATAATCCGACAGGGTAACAAGCAGCAAAGGCAAAGACATGCTTGCATTGTATATGCCTGTAATAATGTGCCATTACCCCATCTCCATCTCCATATCCATATGAAAATGTAGTAATAGCCCCACAATACCTGCCCAGTAATGTTCTCGATTTGCGCAATTGCTGGTCCCACTTCCAAGAACTGGCAAAGCGTACTCCCAAATAATCAAAGGAGCCCACTTGTTCAGTCATTTCTTCTTCAATAATTAGATTGCATAGCATTTTTACCTTGTCTTGGCTAACACCAGAGATTTAGGCCCTCATTACAAGTCAGGCGGTGGACCATGGTGCTATTAGCACCATGGTCCATGCCGGATTCCGCCATGGCGGATGGCGGAATTATCGCCCCATTCCAAGGTGAGTGGGGCGGTAATTCCCCATTCACCATTTGCCCTTCCCCATTCCCATTTTTGCCCCGTAGGGCATAATGGGGATGGGGAAGGCGCTAATTACGGCACCGTAAATTACGGTGCCGTAATTAGCACCAAGGTCGCTTAGCGCCTTGGACTTTAACGCCTGCAAAAAGCAGGCGTTAAAGTGTGAATCAGGCGTGAAACCCTTAACGCCTGACTTGTAATGAGGGCCTTAGTCTTGCTAGCATTCATTGCTAAACCCCTCTTGCTGCAAAATTCCTGAAGCAAACAGTTTTGAAAAATAAAATTGCATCATCTACAAATAATAACACTGGATATCTTTCCCCAGCAAGAGTCGGGGCATATGTTGTTGTCGCAGAGATTTTGTCAACTAAGCCATTTATATACAATAGAAATAGGTGGGGGTCAACACACATCCAGGCGCACACCCTCTTGTATTTGAAACGCAGCAGTGGTTTCACCACCCAAACCCCACCTAATTACTGTGTCATTATTTTCACATAAGTTCAGAATGGCTGGGAGCAGGGCATGGGGGATACCGTACTCCCTCCGCATTTCTCGAAGTTCCAAACGGGGAACCAAATCGAAGGCTGTACAACAAACAAGGCGAAAAGGTTTATCTTTCTTAATATCAGAAATTGCTTAATTATTAGTGATAATCTAAAGCAGTGATCTACAGTGCTTATTCCCTCTCTAACTCTGCTTGCCTATGGTCAATAAGATTAAGCTCTGTTACCCAGTCATTTAAGTGACGAAGTACAGCTTTAGCGAAAATGATCCCAGATGATTAAATTGAGAAATTGGCCGATAATTACTCTGGGACTCATGGCCATCTTTCTTGTACAGCGGAACAATTTCTATGGAAGACAATGTTTTAGGGGCCGAATTCACTGGTTACTGTAATAAACAGTTGGTCTAAGTAGGGTGCCCATATTTGCACTTTGGACTTGAAAACATCTCCTGTTTTTTTTAACAAGTCCTGGGGCTTTATGAGATTTCTGTGCCATTATCGCTTCAGTGATTGCGCTGAGAGTAAAGGTTAAGGCAAAAGATGAAAGATTAAAGGTTAAAGGTTAAGATAGCGGTGGATGGAAAAATCCTTGTTTCTCTATACACATTACTAAAATAATCGCACCAACACTTTTCACTAATATTTCCCTGGATTGATTTTCGCTCGTCCATATGGGTTGCAGACATCAGTCTCCAGAACGTGGAAAGATCTTTATTCTGTATTGCTTTAATAATTTGAACCCAGGTCTTACCTGAGTTCAATTTCAAAGCGTGGATCTGGGATTCAAACCTATGTTGCTCTGTGTGGTCTTGCTTCCAAGACCAGCACGTTGCCCCTGTGCTGTCCTCCGTTCTCATATTCCTTCTTTTTGCCAGCTATAATTTTCTTGTAAGTTAGCCTTGCCTGGCAAAGCTAATTTCTTCTTTCATTATTAACATTTTTAACACATCAAATTAAATTCCTTTTTGCCTCCCTCCACTCCCTGTCATACCAAGGAATGGTCTTTTTGCTTACCTCCCTAATCACTTTATTAGGTGGCTCATATAGTTTTTGATTACATTAGTTACAGCCAGAAGGTTTTCTAGGATTTCGAAATTTGGAGCATCATGGTTTCCAAGTACACACCTAACAGACCATCTTGCATGTCCTACAATATCAATTGCAACGCTTGTGTTACTATTACTGTCAAATGGCTGTGGATCCACATAACCTACCAAGGACACTACCAATGCTCTGTGATCACTTTCACATCTGGGGATCACCTCAAATTTCCCAACCATGGCACAGGATTGTCTGTTGAGCATGACATAATCTATGTGGGTTGCAAAGCTATCTGCGACAAAGGTTGGTTTTGCTGCTCTGTCACCCTTAATCCTCCCATGACATGCTCTTAAAGTAGATTGAGCCATACATACGCAATCTCCAAAGCATGCCTATGCTGTCTCATGGAATAAGTAGCCACCAACTCAGGTATGTCCCAAGCTTGGTACTACTCGTCCACCAGACCACTGGTTATATGAAGGAGCTCAACTGTACATTCTGGTCACCCGCTACTATGATAGGTGTTGTTTTTGCATGATCCGCTTGGCATGCCTTATTTTGATAATTTAGAAGAAAAATGGTCCTAATACCATTTCCAGCTGGAAGGTTTATTCTATAGGTTAAACAGGAGTAGGTTGGCGCCATTATGTAATTCAATGAAGTTCTTGAAGGTCCCTGCAACCACAGTCTACCCCAATGATATTAGAGATTATGGAGGACTCAACGCCCCCAACTCGATCTGCCACCTGTGCCTTTCTCAGCAAACACTTGCATGCATAACCCTGGGTGGTTCTGCTGGCCATTGCCCAGGTCTCCTGTGAGCAAATGATATAATGCAATCTAACAAAATTACACAAGTTATTGCCTGCATATTCTTACTTAAGCCGCAATATTCCAAGACAAAAAGCATATCTTGTGCACAATGGGAGTGTCCCCTGCCCAGAGCAAACGGGGGATACTCATAGGAACTGGTCCCTCAATAGATATTTCCAACTCATCGAGGTTTGGGGTTGCACATGGTTCCAAGAGTAATGTGTTTTTATTCCTTCTAGTATATGGAAGGGAGGCTCTCACTACAAAATTCATTCCACTAGGAGGAAATTACCTTAGTTCAAACCCAAAAGACGATGAACTCCCTAACAGTACATTCTGCAGGCATTGCTCCACAAGTCAATAAAAGCCTGGAACAATTCCGCTCTGGCAACCCTCTCTAGAGGATTTTCCACTGGCTCAGCATTCACGTAACTGTCATTCCATTTCCCAGGAAGCTAAATCCAACTTCAGGACATAATGTGGCCGTCTAGGTGAGCATACCTGTCCCTCAAAGGGTGTCTTACTTCATGCACACACAGCCT
Organism: Ambystoma mexicanum; assembly: GCF_040938575.1. NCBI lineage: Eukaryota > Metazoa > Chordata > Amphibia > Caudata > Ambystomatidae > Ambystoma > Ambystoma mexicanum. The sequence continues at coordinate 839,990,316 of NC_090923.1, forward strand.
CACGGGAACTTGTTTGCTTGCCCCCCAATCACTATTTCGCTCTCGCCACCTTCCCTAGCATGGATGCAGCACCTATGCTATTGCCCCAATGATGGCTGCCGTTCAGCGCCATCCAAGGCACATGTTTATCCGCGTCTGTAACGTACAATGCCACCAGTTTCCATAGTCTCCCCCTTTTGTGCTTTAAAGCACATTTCACATTGTACTTTATTTCATTCCCGCTTTTCTTTTATTGTATCACTCACCTTTATTCCAACCATTTGTATCTGTCTTATTAACTCCACCTGGGTCTCAGCTTTCTTAGTGTAGTCGTAACCTGTTTAGTGAATTCCTGACTGAAAGATAAACATGAATATATCAGGATACAAAAATATGCAAACATTATGCACGCTCAATCTGTATCATTTGTAGAATTTCTTCATACAATATAGTAGAGTCCCTTTTAGCATCGTTAAGGGACTTATGATATTTAAACTCTCTACTGTTGGATATGAGGGGCATGATCCGTTCATTTGGGATACAGATTGTCTTTTCTCAGCGGTTCCTAAGGCTGCACCAAAAACAAACTAAAACATAACAAGAGGTCATTATAATGGCAATGTGCATCAAGATCCCATTTTTAGGGTTGATTGACTAAACCAACTCAGTGACATGACAGATGAGATCCTTGCCTGTTCGCGCTGCGTGTCCTCGGCCTGCACGATCCCTTGCAATCCTGTAATCGCGTGTGCTTCTGCGCCACTTCCATTCCTGGCTTCGCTTGCACTGTGCATCCTCGACTTGCGTGGTCCCTCACAATATTCGTTTGCATGTGCCTCCGTGCCCTTTTATCCTTGCCTGTTTGTGCTGCGCGTCCCCGACTTGCATGGTCCCTTGGAATCTTTGATCGCGTGTGCCTCTGCGCCCTTCCATCCTTGCCTGTTCACGCTGCGCGTCCTCGGTCTTCGTGGTCCCTCGTAATCCCATAATCGCGTGTGCTTCTGTGGCACTTCATCCTTGGCTTCACTCGCGCTGCACGTCCCTGACTTGCGTGGTCCCTCGCAATCTTCGATCGTGTGTGCCATGTGCCCTTCCATCTCTAGCTCTCCTTCTCTCGCTGTCCCTTCACTCCCTTCTTCTGCTTCCTTGCCTTCCCCCTCTGCCACCTCTCTGGCGCCCTCATCATCCACCCTGGCTACCGTGCCCTCTCCTCCCTCCTCTTCTGCCCACCCTCAGGCTCCATCTATACTTCCGCAGGGAGTACCTCTGATCTGTACCCCTCCCGGAAGTCTTTCAGGGGTGTCGACCTTCTCCACATTGCGACTCTCAACTCTCGCTCAGCTGTCAAACACTCCTCTGACATCTGCCGTCTCCTGGAAGAACTGGACCTTGATGTCTTTGGTCTCCCCGAGACATGGTTCACGGTCAGCACTGTCACAAGCTTTGACACTCTTCTCCCTCATGGCTACAAGATCCTCTCCGCGCCCAGATCCCAGTAATGGGAAAAGGCGCTATATAAATGACTTCTACAATACAATATTGGAGGTAAGTCTTGACTCTATTTAAAGCGGTTCTGACAGTGGTTATTTATTATAAGTTGGGCCTTTCATCCATTCCCACCACAAGTGCGTTGCGATCATAGTTATGGGAAAAGGCGCTTTAGAAATGACTTCTACAATACCATACAATATTGGAGGTAAGTCTTGACTCTATCTAAAGCGGTTCTAACAGTGGTTATTTATTATAAATTGGACCTTTCTTTATGTGAATCAACTGTGTAGTGGAAAGTTTAAGATTTCTTTTTTTTATATGTCCTCCATCACCTTTATTTGGTAAAAGTCTCCCTCTTTTAGACATTAATTAAATGCTGTAAATGGATAATCTGTGTACTGTAAAGGTGCAGAAGTAAGGCTCAGACACAAGGGAGGCATATTTTTGGCTATAAACCATTATAAGCAAAAAAGGGGTTGGGAAAACTACCTCTCTGTCCCTAAAACTAAGAGGTGTTTCCCTGCCTCAAGGAAAACTAGTGAAAATGTCAGGATGTCAAATCAAAAACGTCTGTCACTGTCATGTTCCAAAGACCTACCTCTGACCCTAACACTAATAACCTAAAATAAATGTGTAAGAGTGTTCTCTTCCAATAGTAAAGTAGTGGTGACAGTTCTTGCCAACATAAAAGTTCCCAATATCACTGGTGATCAAAACAACAAACAAAATATTCCACAATGTTCAACTTCAAGGATTAGGGGGTTGCTCCTTTCCCCTAGATTGGTTCTACTTTTCCTCTCTTTATCTCCTTGGGTCCCAGACACTGTATCTTCTTGGATGCAGTTCACTGTGCTCTTATAACTTCCCATGGGTGCGAGTCCCAGACTCGCAGATTATTATTATAGCAACTTGTTGTGCTATCCTGTCAAGCATAGACTTTCTTCTGATCTGTCTCTTTTGCTCTCAAGGTCCTAGTCCCGTTTATTCTCGACTTCTCATGTAGATGCAGGTCCCAAACTCACAATGTGTGCTCGCAAGAGCTTGGTTTACTCTACTGGCAAGCGTATGCCTTCTTGTAGACTGTCCCAGACCCTCTTATTCTTTGGCGCTCATGTGAGTGCGGGTCCCAGACCCACAATGCTCTGTTGCAATAGCTTGGTTTACTCACCTGCCAAGCATATGATCCCTTCTGTACTGTCTCTGCTTCTCTTACTTTCATTTGGGTTTGGGTCCCAGACTTGCAATGCTTTGTTGCAATAGCTCAGTCTCCTCTCCTGCCAAGCATATGCACCATTCTGTACTGTCTCTGCCTCTCGTAGGGTCCCAGACCCTTTTGTACTCTCACTTTCATATAGGTGGCGGTCTTGTGTTCTGCAGCTGCTCCCTGATTCCTCCCGGACCTCCAGAACCTCTCGGTCTCCCTGCATACCTGTTACTGAGGTTCATGACCTGTGAGTAGTGGTGCCTCCGTCTGAGGCTCTGGCAGCATTCAGGCGTTCTCTGTGGTCGTCAGCGTCCATGCCTGTCAACTTGTGTTCAGGTTTCTCTTCTCAGTGGTGGTCACTCCCCCAGTCTCGTCTCCCTTCTCGGGATGAGGCTTTCCTTTCTGGCGGCTTGCCAGATTGTAGGGCACCCAGAGGTTTGCTCGGGCGGCGTGTCAAATAGCTGTGGTTGCTTGGACTACTTGTGTGCTCTCGTTCGTCTCTGTGCACGGCGTCTCCTACTGAAGTCCCCACTACGCTGGGTCGGTGTCTCCTGGGCTTGCTTGTGGGAGGATGTCTCGCTCCTTGTTGGTTTACCTCTGCAGATTTGTATTCCCCTTGACCTGTCAAATGCAGTGATAGACTAGGGTTAAGAAGCCCAAACAAGTACCTAATAGATCAGAGGGCCGGGAGTCAATCCAAACCGGACTCAAAGATAAAGTAGACAAAATGCAGGCACAATCCTGCATTATTAACAGTCAAATAAAGAAGGGACAGCATTCAAGCATTAAAATCTCGCCACTCTCAGCACATCCATTACATTACAACGATTTAAGTAGTATAACTTTGTTATGAATGGCATCATCACATTTTATCAGTCTACAAACCTACAGGGAATGGAGATTGATTAGTGGTGGTGGCTACATATAAATTCGTCAAGGGTTTTGACCCATGTTGAATCAATTGATTGGGTAGATGTGGGGATGAGCTGTCGCCCATCATTATTCTATCCCAGAACAAACTAAATCAATAGACTGGGTGGATGTGGGGATGAGCTGTCGCCGCCCACATTCACGCCAGAATCCAGGAGAACTGCGCAGTTTGCGCACACAAAAATGGTCACCTAATCTGCCACCCACCAGTGCAAAGAAAGGTGGTTCTGTTCAAAATCTGTTTTTTTTAATGTCAAAAAGTTGCTAAAATCATGGGCACAAGGCCACTCTAAAGATACAACCTTCTTGTGGGGGGTTCCACATCACCACTCTACTGTAAGGATGCCATCAAAACAATGTTAAGCAAGGTTCCTATACTATCAAGCAAAAGACCACTCTATTGAAATGCATTAATTCAAGACAGATCCCAAAAATGGGTGCAGTACCAGCTTTGTCCACAAACCGGCGCTGGCGGTCTAAACTTTGACAGTAGGACTGTATCTCAGGAGTGCAAGAGGATCCAGCCTAACTGGGACTTCAAAGCCTGTTGGTTAATTAAAAATTCTAGCCACCTGCTGTTCCCAGAAGCCAAGAGGCTGAGAACTCTTAACACCCCAGAGACTCACAACAGGAGGCAGGATATCACATGGCCCTTCTGAGTGAGAGGGAGGGGGTTTCCCCTTCAGCCTGGAGGAGAGAGACAGTATCCCCTTTCAGTTGAATGGGGTATGTTGATTTTGAATGTTGACTGTAAACAGAGCTCTGCCTGGGAGCAGAGACATGTGATCCCTGACCCACCCAGCTTCAAGGCGCAGGCCAGACTTGAGTGTGGATTCCTATTGCAGCAAATATATATTTTATAGAAACATTGATAACTTATTGTAACCAAATGACAGCAATGTACAACTTTGAGATTCTTAGTATGAAAAATGCCCTCGCGATTTGAGTCCAAACTCCAATTTCTACAGTGTTCTAGGACCAAACCCCGCTATTTATTGATATTACAGACACCGGGTTTATGCTAGAAACCTAGTAAATAGCTGGAATGTGTGTAGAAGGAGGGTGTACATTGGTGTAATTTTTGATACAGATTTAACATTGGTAAACCAATTAAAAACGAAATTAAGTTGTCATTTTTTAATGCAAGCCCCCAGGAAGATCAGAGTCGGACAAGCATGGACCATAAGGAATCTGTAATATGTACATGTAATTTCAACAAATTGTGTATCTAGGAAATATGTATTTGGGTCAGAAATAGATTTGTGTGCAATTTGACAAGGGGAGGTTCCTCTGACCATAAAACCTACAGCATCACTCTGACACTCCATTTCTTCCCCCCAATCAAGGGAGAGAGGAAAGCTAGGCCAATGATAAGTGAGAGGGGCAGGCTTAGCTAGGCCCAGGCACACACCCATTTTCAAAACACATAAAAGGAACATTGAAACCCAGGTAGAGACATTCACTTTCCACTTTCTTGTGGGACGCTTTGCCGGGAGACTTCAGACTTCACATCCAGAGATCCAGACTTCACAAACTGAATCCTCTTCAGCAGGCTTCAAAACCAACTAAACTATTCAACAGCTGGGCGAGCTGTTTGAATTCTTTGCCAAGAACTTTTGCAAGAATCTGTAGCAGTATCCAGAAAGCAGTGCCAAGAACTTTTGCCAGAACCAGAGACGCTGTATCCAGAACCGATAACAGAACCGGAGACCCAGAGACCAGATCGCTGTGCAGTGCCGCTAGCAGACCCAGACAACGTCCTAGGAACGAAATGTAACTGTCATTCTAAAGTTAGAACCTAAGCTTTCTAACGAACCTAGAACCGACTTCCTACTCCTTATAGTGCCTCCGTGATTAGGCTCGATGCGCGCAACTAATTTGCGGCGATTTGACAATTGCAATCATTCCAGCCACGTGTGAAAATATTTGCCTTTGCTTCCATCCATGAAATTCGTTTTTAACTTGCTAATTACTCATAGAGCATTATTAAAGTGAGCCTGAACTAATACCAATTAGCTATCACTCACCCTGAACCTCAGGGGATTAAAATCAATTTTAGCATCATTTCACTTCATTGCCACCACATTCAAAGCATTTTGGGCCTGTGTTTTAAAATCATACCTGTTTTTCTCTAAGCTTGCTAGGGGAGGACTGAATATCATATTGTATTTCATTGCACTCCTGAGAACTGTGTGCTCTCCTTTACATCTCCTTATATTGCATAAAGGGGGGGAGTGAATTGTCAAGGAAAAGTGATTACATTGGGCCTCATTACAAGTACTCCGGTCCGGAATTAACACTGCCGGTAAAACCATACCGGCACCGTTTGCATGTCCGCGCAATCATGACCCGCGGCCCCGGTAATAGCACCACCCTAAACCGCCACCGCGGAAATAGGGTTCCCCTTAATTCCGCCTGCACGGAAACCCCTCCGTTACCGGCAACACGAAACACCGTGAGCATCACAACTAGCGCGGACACGGAAATACCGGGAAAAAAATGGCGGAAATACCGTGATCACGGTGGCGGAACCGCCGCCACCGCGAACATGGCGTTATACACTGCCGGCTGAACTGAATCAGGGCACAGGTGCACCAAATCAGCCCAGCTGGACCTAGCAGGCCACTGGGAGCCTACAAAAGGGCCACACCCAGCCCAACACAACACAGAACCATGCAGGCAGCAGGGCTAGTAGCACTGGGACTGGGCCTACTCAACCAACAGGCAGTACTGCACATGGTGGCAGCAATGGCGCAGAGGAGGAGGCGTAGGCGGAGGAGGCGCAGGCGGCAACCAGCCAACCCTGCAGCTATGGCAAACCCCATTGCCCAGCCAGCCCGACCCCGCCGCCAGCCACCAATACCACGCATCAGGGCCTCACCCTGGAACCTCACCCCAGGACAGATCCACACCCTATACCGGCTGGACCGTGCAACAATCATGCACATCACCGCCATGATTGAGGACAACATCAGCAGCCTAATTGACACCCCCACCGCCATCCCCCCCCTCTTGAAGGTTGTCTCAGTTCTGCATTTCCTTGGCACTGGCACCTATCAACACACGGTTGGTGAGCTGCACGGCATATCACAACCGTGTTTCTCAAAAGTCCTGGTACAGGTACTGGATGTCATGTTGCGCCATGTGTCGGAACACATAGCCCTACCCCGCACCCTCCCCGGGGTCATTGCCACCAAGTTGGCCTTCCATGCCATAGCAGGCATGCCAAATTGCATAGGCGCAGTTGACTGCACCCACGTCGAGCTGACAGTACCACATGCAATTGAGGCGGTGTTCCGCAATAGGAAACAGTATCACTCTTTGAATGTCCAGATGGTTTGTGATGCCATGCAACTGATTACACACTGCTGCGCACGTTTCCCAGGCTCATCACATGACTCAATGGTACTGCGGAATTCCACGTTGCCACGGTACATGGAACGCTATGCCGGACAAAGCACCTGGCTATTGGGTGAGTACAGCTGACGATGCTACAACCCTGTCGGAGTGGTGTGTGTGTGTCCAGGCAATGAGCATTGTGAGTGTGCCGCGGTGACCGCACATGCATCACCCCCCTTCCATCTACCAAATACACAGCGGATGCCAAACATCATGAAGGAAGACATGACAGGGCACCACAATGTGCCCGTGCACACGCTGCCACAGCCAATCCCGTCACTGTCCCATGAACCCTGTGCCACTGCAGACACCCACCCTCAATTGAAACACTGCCCCAAAAAGCACGAGAGGCGTGTAAATGATACGACGAGTATTTACTACTTCCGTACAGTGGAGTCACTCTGCCATGTGTGGACAGCACTGCACCATGACATGCACACAATCAAAAGTCACCCGCAGGGCACAGCAAACATGCAAGTTAATGTGTAGGCCCATATGCAGTCAGCGACATTCCTCGTGATGGCCAAAACATACCTCCAGACACTGCATGGTTCATATGCATGAATGAATGATGATACAAGAATGCACAGCAGCAGATGAGGACATGATGCCACAAACACTGACATGTTCCCCCATCTACATCCCATGTAGGTGATGCGGGATATGCACTCACGCCATGGTTGATGACACCTGTACGGAGACCAAGGAACAGGCATGAAGAGGCATACAATAGGGCACATATCCGCACACGTGGAATGATTGAGAGGACATTTGGACTGCTGAAGGCCTGTTTCCGCTGTCTGAGCAGATCTGGCGGATCACTGCTGTACAGCCCAGTGAAGACGGGCAAAATCACGCTGGTATGTGCCATGCTGCACAATATATGCCTGCGCAGGAACATCCCAATGCCACCAGACGCAGATGAGGAAGATGGGGATGGGGATGGGGATGGGGATGGGGATGGGGATGGGGATGGAGATGGGGATGGAGATGGGGATGGAGATGGAGATGGGGATGGGATGGCACCGCCTCCCCCTGGGGGTGCACATGATGGCCAGAGAGCACGGGATGCCCTGATTCGCATTTACTTTTGAGTCACAGCACATTCACAGTAATGCACAAACATGGTGACGACAATGAATTAATAGTTGCACTGCAAAATAAATGATCAATGTCCACACATGTATGTCTTGATTTGAAATGGTGATGTATTGATGTAATAACAACAGGGAAGAAGGTGCATTGGTTAGGGAAGCTGTACACCCGGGGCCACCCACCACCCAAACGTGCCCACCCCCACCCAGAGCCCATTGTCCAAACCCCCAAAACTACCTACCCCACCACCCAAACGTGACCACCCCTCTCACACCCTTGTAGTCCACATGTGTCCTGCACTGCCCCACACACATGCCATCACTTCCGTGTGCGCTTCTGTGCAACCTTGCCCAAGGGACCCGTTAGCCTACTCGAGCGCCTCCTTGGACTGGCAGTAGTGGAGCTGGATGGGGTGGTAGTGTTTGATTGGCCAGAATCAGGGATTGAGGGCATCCGTGCCAGATTTGCCTGTTGGCCAACCAACATGGCCTCCACAAGCCTGGAGGTGTGGTCATTGCCCTCCCGCACATGGCGTGCAAGGGTCACTATGGTGCTCGCAAAGCGTCCAATGGACCTCGACAGGCGACGCACTGAGGCACTGTAGCTCTCCCTCTGCAGCCTGGATTCCTCTAGCTGCCTCTCCACCAGCTGGGTGAGGGTAGCCTGCTGGTCCTCCATCCGCTGCATGCGGGCATTCAGTTCGGCCATGGATGGGGTGGGCGACCTCATGGGACTCCCCAGTGAAGTGGGGCTGAACCCCAGCTCATGGAAGGAGCCCAGGTCTTCCAATGTGGGCATCTCCCCCTGTGGCCTCGTTTCCGAGTGCTCTTGCGGGGCACTGTTATCACTGCAGGCCGCCCCCTCTGCAGTGCTGCTGCCTTCGGTGTTTTGTTGGGTGGCCATGATAGGTTCCTGTGGCACCTGTCTGGACTCAGCCAGTGTGGAGATGGTGGGGATGTTGGTGGTGGTGGTGGTGTGCTGCACATCTGTAGTGGCTGGTAATGTGGCCAGAGGTGCAGAACTGCCGGCAGCATCCTCCTGTGTGGTGGCGGTGGCTAGTGTACTTGCCGATGCTGATTGGCTGGCCTGTTGTGCAGTATCACTGTCACTTGAAACGGCTGTGGGGACACAAAGGGCATGCAATTAGTGTTGTTGTGGTGGCAGATGGGTGCATCACATGCGTCATTAAGATTGTACATTGAATAGTGTTAGTCACATGCATCTGATTGCTGGTGTCTGCATTCAGTGACATTGGTTGCCATACGGATCATAATGGGTCCTTTGGCCCACACATGCACTGCCTGGGGGGGGGTTGTTAATGGGTCCTTTGGCCCACACATGCACTGCCTGGGGGGGGGTTGTTAATGGGTCCTTTGGCCCACACATGCACTGCCTGGGGGGGGGGGTTGTTAATGGGTCCTTTGGCCCAGTACTCACAACTGCATATTTACATGTGGCATTCATGTTTGGGCACTTACCGGCATCTGCAGGTGGGCTCACTCCTGCCTCAGCCTGCCCAATCCCATGGATTCCCTCTAGGTGGAGGACGCTGCTGCAACGCTCCTCCCATGCTTGCAGCCTCAGTGGGGAAGGGGGTCCTCCGCCTGTCCCACTGCTGCGTTGGCGGTGCGTGGAAATGAGGTTGCGTACCCTCAGCCTCAGGTCGTCCCAACGCTTGTGGCAGTCCTTCACGCTCCTCACTGCCACGCCCACAGCGGTGCACTTGCGTGCAGCTTCGGCCCACACCTCCTTCCTCCGCTGCTGTGTGGCACGCCGTTGGTCGGCGCTGAACAGCATCTCAGCATTGTCCACAATGTGCTCCACCAAGACGGTTAGCTCCGCCTCGCTGAAGCGCTGTTTGCGCTGCCTCTGAGCAGGAATCCTGGCAGACATGCTGGTGGTCCCTTTTGGCTTCTCAGAGTCAGGATTGTGCTTGTGCTGGCTCTGGATGGCAATGGATTGTGCTTTTATATGATGGCCGCCTCTCTGTTTCCTGTTTTGGCGATCATGGTATTTCCGGTTCCGTGTCCGTGGCGGCGGAGGCGGAAACGGGTTTTGCGCCACTTGTGGCTTCGTTATTTCCATTTCCGTGGGGTATTCCGTGACGGCGGTAACAACGTTTCCGAGTCCGTGTGGTGCGCGCGACCGACAGCGTGTAATCGTGCGGTTTTTCCGCACCCTTGCGGACACGGAAACGTTTTTACCGCCATCACGGATTTTGCACGGTCCCGGACTGGCAGGTTGTAATGAGGCCCATTGTCTTTTGTTGAAGCCATATCCAGTTATTTTCTGTACTGCATTTCATTCATCATTGCATTGTCCTTGAAGCCATAAAGGCATTCTCTACCACCTTATTTTTCTTTTCCTATTCATAGGTAACCAAGAACTGTGCTACTGTAGGATTACCTATTGCTGATTACTGCTCATATTCACAAGTGTGCTATCTATTATCAATTTATTTATAGAAGTGTGATATATATATATATTGTTTAATTTTTCAAAAAAACCTTTTAAATTTGCAAAACAAGCCTACTTCTTGGCTTAGTGGGGTCAAGGGGGATTCTAAGAGAGGGGTGTTATACAAGGGTTCATCATACAGATTATAACTTGCCATAAAATACATACATAAGGGCTTCCCTTGGGCATCCCAGACAAGGCACTGACTTAGTGGGATTGCTTGATCAGAGTCACTTACAAAGTGGCGGCTCGGAGCCGGGATATTCTGGGTTAGATTTACCACTTGTGCAGCTTAATACAGTGCGCCAACTGGCCGGATACACATATCCGGTTAGATCACCACGCTGTTTTACACTGTGAAAGCACCCCTCAAAGGAACGCTCTAAGGAAACGGTCTGTTTTGCAAAATAAAATACAAACTTCTGTAAGTCAGGAAGGAACTCAAATTCCAGAATGACGACCTTGGTAGATATGAAGATAGCTAGGGAGCACCTCTTACATAAACTGTTTGTGAGAGGTGAATGGTCTGATCAGGACCAAAATGTATGGTTGCAGGCGATCACACAACAGGTCACTACAACTGGGTCATATATGTGGAGAGATCAGGGTCCCTTACATGTGGCCTTGAGTGAACTATATATGGCTTCTAAGGCCAAAGATGAACACAATAAGATTGCCATGATAGCGGCATATTTGTATCTATATATGGGAGCCATGCAGGACAAATGTGCTGAAGGCCAAGATCTGGCAAATAGGCAACAGATGACGTTAGAAAAGGCCCAATCTGACCTGGTCTCTTCTGAGCAGAGGCTGCAGAGGAGCCAGGACTCAGAAAATGATAGTAGGCAGTATATTGTTAAAATAAAAGAGGACATGGATATACTGCAACAGGAAAAGACAGACCAGGATACCAGAATTCTGGCTTTGCAGAAGGAGCACCAAGACAGTTTAGACTCCTTACTGCAGAGCCAGAAAAAGCTGGAGCAACAGATCAATTTCAACAGGGCATGCACAGAGCAGGTAGCCACCCTGCAAATCCAACCAGACAGAGAGAAAGAGGAAAGCAATAAATTGATTTTGAAAGACCTGGATACCCAGGCAGAGTTTGATGAAGAACGCCAGAAAGCTGGTGCCTTTCAAAGGCAGAGGGACGACCTGGTGTCACAAATGCAGGCTCTTGGTCAGGAAAGGGATACCTTCGGCCAGGAATTCTGCCATTTAAAAAGAAAAATTGAAGAAAATCACTTGGCCCTCCACGGGCTGGGTGACCTCCAAAAAGAGCATCAGGGCTTGCTAGATCACACCAGGAGGGTGGAGGAAGCTCTGGCAAGAGAGGAGCAGGCCAGTAGGGATGGGACTGAGGAGGTATCCCTCCTGCAGCAGAGACTGGCCCAGTATTCCAGGACCAATCAGGAGGCACAGAGAGAAAATGAGGCTCTCTGTCAGCACAATGATAGGCTCCAGCAACAGGTAGCCATGCAGGAGAGACTGATAGAGCCTAGTAAGGCCTTAACTGAGGAACTGAAAGTGCAGGCTCTTGCATTGCAACAGGGAGCAGGGGCTGACAGAGATGAAGTTCGCTGGGAAAGCGAAACACCTGAGCATAACCTCAGAAGCCCTAGTACCAGAGGCCTTCATCTCTCTCAGTCCCTGGACTCTGCCAACCCCATGTCCCCTAGCGCGCATGAGCACAGGGCCACAGGAATGGAAGATTACTATCCAGCCAAAAGTATGGGGCTCATAGGCCAGTACCACCCAGGAATGGATGGGCGGGCACCTGGGTATGGGCCCCTAAGTACAGTGTAATTTAGTGGGGAACCCCAGGAAATTAGGCCCCCTAAAGGCATCCTAAAAACCTCTGCCCAGTTAGGTCACTGGGGGGGTACCCATCAAATCCTGGTAGCAAGGAGGGATCTGAAGACTCCTCAGAGCGTCACAGGACAAAGGAGACCAGGTCCCCACATTCTGCCAGCTATTCCCAGGCTCGCAGAATCCGGGAAAACCTGGAAGATCAGATAGGCACCTCTGGGAGCAGTGCTTCTGAATCAGAGGATGAATGGACCAGGGTTACTCGAACCAAAAAGGCCAATAAGGTGAAAAGGGCTTTGCTTAAGGACCCCTTAAAACAGATCAAGGCAATCAGGAGTGTCATCACGCCTTATCATAAGAACGCCAAGTATTCTGTTTGGGAACACTTGGAGCTCTATGAGCAAATGATGGAGACTTTCCATTTGAAGGACAGCAGTAGCTGCATCCAGTACGTCAAATGGACATTCTCCCCTGAATACTCCAGTTTCTTTGCGGGGCTGTAGGACCAAAACCATTCAAGATGGTCCACATATAGGGCGGCCATCTTGAAACATTTTTCTGTACATAGAAATCCCCAAGAGGCTCGCAAGGTGGCCTACAATTTGCAATGTGGGGAGGATCGAGCCCCACAAGAATTCGTGCAAGAATTGAAGCGTGCCTTTGTGCAGACCACCAGAAGGGTGCGCACGGACAGCAGAGAATTCATCAACACATTTTTCCATGCTCTTCCAAAATACATATTGACCCAGCTTGTGAGAGATTTTCACGAGAAAAGATCTTTAGACTGGGTCATTGAGCAAGCCACCCGGATCTATGAGGTGCAGAAGCCCATCGAAAATAAAAGTAATGCGCAGAAAAACCCCAAAACCAACAGCACCCCTGCTGCTGCCAAGGTGGCAGAGGTAAAGGTTGCCCTCGTTTTAGATTTGGAGATGGGGGGGGCCTAAAAACCTGCCTGCGCCAAATAATTCACAGCCCAGAAGGCCCTCGGGCCAGTCACAGACAGGGAGTCGAGGAGGTAGTCCCACAAATGGGGTCCCCTGCTCCCCTGACTATATAAGTCCCGCTACAAGGGAAACCAACCAATCCTGGGTTATGTGTGGACTCCTCCAGCCCAAGGGGGGGGATCCAGCCAAGCACCTGACCCAGGGAACTTCCCTCCTAACTTCCAACAGGAGGGCAGAAATTCCCCAAACACTGGGCAGAACTTTTTTCCCAGGTATCCACCCAACTTCCAACCCCAAAACCATCCATCCTTCTTTCCCCAATTCCCTGAGCCCAGACCACCTAATCCGGGAGAGGGGAGGCCAAGGGTGGAGGGGTACCCAAATCTTCCCAATCCGGGGTATTACCAGAGAAGGGATAGATATCCTTCCCGGGATCAGCCCAGGAGAGAAAATAGAGCCCCGTATCAGCCTGAGCAGGTTTCACAACTTGAGCGCCAGGTCCAAAATATGGCACGGGATCTGGGTCACATACTGAGGGCTCAACAGAACCCTCAGATGAGCATGCCACCGCAGAATGCCCCAAACCCTGGGCCTGGTGCTCCAGAACAATGACGGGGCAGCACCACAATAACCCACTGGTTCCCAGGGAGGAGGCACAAGGGGAAGGGGGTGTAAAGCCTTGGAGGAAGCTTCCTTCCCAACTTGTAAACAGCCCCTGGAAAACCAGGAACCGGAAACAAAATCTCCTGCCCCTGAAAGCCTGCCTCCCAAGGAGCAGAGGGGGGGTAGGAGAAACAAAGGACCCAAACAGACCCACTTTGTGGAAGAGGTACACGTCTTCCAATTTGAGGGAGAGGGATCCTCAGAAGATCCTGGGAAAAGGATCTTCTCCTTCAGAGATGGGGGAACTCCTCCCAAGGACAAATGGGTCCCAAGAGATTCCAATCCAGACTGTCGCCGCCCATCATCCTATCCCAGAACCAACAATACCAGAAACCCCTGGTTCAGACCCATCCTGGTGACTGCCTCCAAAAAGGCAGGGGCGGCCCAGAACCGGAACCATGGGAACCTAAAACCGAATCAACAGACTGGGTAGATGTGGGGATTGAGCTGTCGCCGCCCATCATTCTATCCCAGAACCAACAATACCAAAATCCCATGGGTCAAGCCCATCCTGATGACTGCCTCCAAAAAGGGGGGGGCGGTCCAGAACCCAAAACCATTTCCAGTTGCCAACTTTTTCTTTCAGATTCCCCAGGCTCTTCACAGAATTCTGCCCAAATCTCTTCGCTAGCAATGTCTAAAACCAGAAAATTAGCCCACCAGTTGTCCAAAAATGTGCATTATCTGTGCCCCCTTGAGGAGAAGGAGGGAAGATACTATGCCCCGGTACAAGTACAGGGGCAGGGTACAATTTTGGCACTGGTGGACACTGGATCCCAAGCTACCCTTCTGTCCAAAAGGGCCTTTGATGAACTAAATGCAGGAAGGGGGGAGAATTACCGTATTCCTCTCACCTCTCTTCCTGGACAACTGCAGAACTTTGACGGGAAGGAAATTCCTGTCGAGGGGACTGCAGATTTGGACATCAAAATTGGGCGACACAAGGTGAAACACCCGGTCATAGTAGTGACACCAGAGGGCACCCCTTGTTTACTAGGGAATGACCTCCTGAGAAGTTGTCACCCCTAATAGATTGCGTGAACAAGGTCCTCTGGACCCAGACTAGCCGACCAACAAAATTAAAACAGAGTGTCAACCATGTTAGTTTAAATGGCACCTGCCACATGGTTGAACAAAAGTCTGACCAAGTAGAATTTCACTTCCAGAACAACCAAACTCCAGACGTGACAGTAACAGCAGTAGGACAACAGACTGGTGATGGGGGGTCCTCTCTATTTCTGAAAATCAACCTTCCTTCCAGTTTAAGGTGGTATTCCACACTGGAAGGAAATACCCTGAAATTCTTTACTAATCCACAATCAGAAACTCCCACTCCTATAGTCCAGAAAAATGTTAAATCAGCTCAGAGCCTGGCTGATATTCAGCAAATTGGAGAGCAGTTGTTCATCCCTGTTCAGTTAAATGATGGGAAGGACTCTGTTCTCGCTCGAGTGTGTGTGAACAACGGTAAGAGCTTCATCAGCGAAGCCATGTTCTGCCAACTCCCAAAAGATCCAGCCATTCCCACATTCAAACTTATAGACAAATGGGAAATGGATCTGGAAACACCCAATTCGAAACATCTCCTGCCAAGCAGGTGTATGCTCAAAATCTCCATTGGCAACAAGAGCATAGTCCATAATTGTTGGGTCGTGCGAGACGTCACTGCCGCCTTTTACTTAGGCAGTGACATTCTCAATCGCTTTGCCATTAGTTTGGACCTAATAAACTTCAAAGCTTGGTCCCAATTAGCGGATAATCCCATGGGCTTTGATGATCCAGAAAAAGCATTTAGGTCAGCTCAATTGCTACCTTATGCAGTTGAAATTCAGATTAAAGAATAAGTCACCATCCCAGAAAGGACCTAACAATTCTCCCTGGAAGTGAAAGTTAAAAGAGGACAAAAATTGAAAAACCCTGATGCTTATATTCATCTAAATACTTCTCTCCAACAGCAGGGGTTTGGGGCAAACCCAACACCATTAGTCAACATAGAACATGACACCATTCCAATAGAGGTGGATAACAGCGACTTAAAGAGTATTACTCTAGCCGCAGGCACCATTATTGGAATGGCGGTTGATGACCGACATTTCTCCATTGATTAGATCAATAGTGGTGGAAAAATGTCTATGAATAGGTATTGCCGCTTTTGCTTTATCATCCTAGGAGAGAGTAAGCCATGGAGACTGACCAAGGAGGACGACCAGGGACCGGGAGCAGAGACCTGAGGGGCCCGGGGTACCACCCAATATTCCCATCAGGACAGGCGAGGAGAACCGATCGATCCAACCGGATGGAGGAAAAGATGCTGAACTGTGCCACCTACGGAATTGGAAGAAGATGATGCGGACATACCAGCGAGTGGATCAAAACATCCTTTGCACCCGACTCCCCCTTGAATAGAAATCAAAGCGCAGTCGGGCGGGGGGGCTTGTCAAGGGTTTTGACCCATGTTGAATCAATAGACTGGGTAGATGTGGGGATGAGCTGTCACTTCCCCTTATTATATCCCAGAACAAACTAAATCAATAGACTGGGTGGATGTGGGGATGAGCTGTCACCGCCCACATTCACGGCAGAATCCAGGAGAACTGCGCAGTTTGCGCACACCAAAATGGTCACCTAATCTGCCACCCACCAGTGCAAAGAAAGGTGGTTCTGTTCAAAATCTGTTTTTTTTAATGTCAAAAAGTTGCTAAAATCATGGGCACAAGACCACTCTAAAGATATAACCTTCTTGTGGGGGGTTCCACATCACCACTCTACTGTAAGGATGCCATCAAAACAATGTTAAGCAAGGGTCCTGTACTATCAAGCAAAAGACCACTCTATTGAAATGCATTAATTCAAGACAGATCCCAAAAATGGGTGCAGTACCAGCTTTGTCCACAAACCGGCGCTAGCGGTCTAAACTCTGACAGTAGGACTGTATCTCAGGAGTGCAAGAGTATCCAGCCTAACTGGGACTTCAAAGCCTGTTGGTTAATTAAACATCTTAGCCGCCTGCTGTTCCCAGAGGCCAAGAGGCTGAGAACTCTTAACACCCCTGAGACTCACAACAGGAGGCAGGATATCACATGGCCCTTCTGAGTGAGAGGGAGGGGGTTTCCCCTTCATCCTGGAGGAGAGAGACAATAGCCCCTTTCAGTTGCATGGGGTATGTTAATTTTGAATGTTGACTGTAAACAGAGCTCTGCCTGGGAGCAGAGACATGTGATCCCTGACCCACCCAGCTTCAAGGGGCGGGCCAGACTTGAGTGTGGATTCCAATTGCAGCAAATATATATTTTATAGAAACATTGATAACTTATTGTAACCAAATTACAGGAATGTACAACTTTGAGATTCTTAGTATGAAAAATGCCCTCACGATTTGAGTCCAAACTCCAATTTCTACGGTGTTCTAGGACCAAACCCCGCTATTTATTGATATTACAGACACCGGGTTTATGCTAGAAACCTAGTAAATAGCTAGAATGTGTGTAGAAGGAGGGTGTACATTGGTGTAATTTTTGATACAGATTTAACATTGGTAAACCAATTAAAAACAAAATTAAGTTGTCATTTTTTAATGCAAGCCCCCAGGAAGATCAGAGTCGGACAAGCATGGACCATAAGGAATTTGTAATATGTACATGTAATTTCAACAAATTGTGTATCTAGGAAATATGTATTTGGGTCAGAAATAGATTTGTGTGCAATTTGACAAGGGGAGGTTCCTCTGACCATAAAACCTACATCATCACTCTGACACTCCATTTCTTCCCCCAAATCAAGGGAGAGAGGAAAGCTTGGCCAATGATAAGTGAGAGGGGAAGGCTTAGCTAGGCCCTGGCACACACCCATTTTCAAAACACATAAAAGGAACATTGGAACCCAGGTAGAGACATTCACTTTCCACTTTCTTGCGGGGCGCTTTGCCGGGAGACTTCAGACTTCACATCCAGAGATCCAGACTTCAAATCCATCAATCTCCAGAGACCAGAAATTAACTCCAGAATTTGTAGCAGAGAGGCCTGAATCCACAAGCTGAATCCTCTTCAGCAGGCCTCAAACCCAACCAAACTATTCAACAGCCAGGTGAGCTGTTTGAATTCTTTGCCAAGAACTTTTGCAAGAACCTGTAGCAGTATCCAGAAAGCAGTGCCAAGAACTTTTGCCAGAACCAGAGACGCTGTATCCAGAACCGATAACAGAACCGGAGACCCAGAGACCAGATCACTGTGCAGTGCCGCTAGCAGACCCAGACCAGATCGCTGTGAAGTGCTGTGCGCAGAACCAGTCCAAGTGGTGAGAGGACCTCAGCCAATCCTGACCCATTCTGTGACGAGGCCCATTCCTGTCCAAAATCTAGTGTGAGTACCCAGCTAGCACTGTGCCAAAACCAATCACTTAGTGTAAAATAATCTAATTAAAACTATTTTAACCTATTTAGAACTACCTCATAGGAATCGTGTGTGTCATTCTGTCCTTTTTAAAGCTGAAAACTGTCATCTGCCATGTTGAACTTTTAAATTTCAAATACGAAAAACTACCATCACAAAATCGTCCGTATCTCTGGAACTGTTTCCAACGAACCTAGAACCGACTTCCTACTCCTCATAGTGCCTCCGTGATTACGCTCGACGCGCGTGACTAATTTGCCGCAATTTGACAATTGCAATCATTCCAGCCACGTGTGAAAATATTTGCCTTTGCTTCCATCCTTGAAATTCGTTTTTAACCTGCTAATTACTCATAGAGCATTGTTAAAGTGAGCCTGAACTAATACCAACTAGCTATTACTCACCCTGAACCTCTACAGGGGATTAAAATCAAGTTTAGCATCATTTCACTTCATTGCCACCACATTCAAAGCATTTTGGGCTTGTGTTTTAAAATCATACCTGTTTTTCTCTAAGCTTGCTAGGGGGGGACTGAATTTCGTATTGTATTTCATTGCATTCCTGAGAACTGTGTGCTCTCCTTTCCATCTCCTTATTTGCATAAAGGGGGGAGTGAATTGTCAAGGAAAAGTGATTACATTGTCTTTTGTTGAAGCCATATCCAGTTATTTTCTGTACTGCATTTCATTCATCATTGCATTGTCCTTGAAGCCATAAAGGCATTCTCTACCACCTTATTTTTCTTTTCCTATTCATAAGTAACCAAGAACTGTGCTACTGTAGGATTACCTATTGCAGATTACTGCTCATATTCACAAGTGTGCTATCCATTATCAATGTATTTATAGAAGTGTGATATATATATATAGTGTTTAATTTTTCAAAAAAAACTTTTAAATTTGCAAAACAAGTCTACTTCTTGGCTCAGTGGGGTCAAGGGGGATTCTAAGAGAGGGGTGTTATACAAGGGTTCATCATCCAGATTATAACTTGCCATAAAAATACATAAATAAGGGCTTCCCTTGGGCATCCCAGACAAGGCACTGACTTAGTGGGATTGCTTGATCGGAGTCACTTACAAACACTATACGGGTCAAACATCCAATTGGGTTATACTTGTCGCATGGCTCCTCCTGAGATGACCCCTAAATTGATAAAAGTTAAACTATGTAATCTCTGCGACAAGGCGATGGTTGGCACATAACTTGATGGACGGCATAACACCAGGGACTCTGATTGGTTGGCTTTCTGCTAACTAACCTTAGACAATTGACAGGTTGTCAACACATGATGCAGGTGGAGAGTAGGGTGAGAGAGGCCCACTGATTTCTTTTCTTCCAATTAAAAAAGTTACCATCACTTATTCCTAGGCCATGAGCCAGGGTGATTTCTTTGTACCTGGCCTTGTGCGGTGTCTCGGTCTGTGTGTATGTTTAGGGAGTACGGCAGGTGTCCTATCTGTGTTTGCTTCTAATGAATAGACAATGTTTTCCAATTGTGGGTCACATGTGATGGGATTGTGTTTGGGATAGATTTAACCTGTGCTTATTGAGAATTTAGCTAATGTTAATGTAAGTTTTCTGTTTTCGGGTGTCACTGGAGACACTCTTGAGTTATTCTTCATGGAGTCTTCTGGCTTATAGTTTGACTGCACCTGGCTAACAAAGGTTGGTTGTGCTTTTTATGAACTTTAATTAATCTGGGAGTACACTGCTTACGTCTTGAGAATTACTATCTCGGGCCTTCGTTCTGCCGCTCCTATCCTCCCTTATTTCACTGTAACCTTGGCTCGGGTTGTTAGCTACTGTCTGAGCTCTGCACAAATCTGTATTTCAGTGCATTTAACATTTTTAATCCTCTAGATGTCTTGGGGCCTTTGTTTATTTAAAAGCGTGCTGCAGTTTCCATTTTGGAGAAGATGGCTGCCCCATTATACTTGTTTTTCTCTGTTAGTGAGCAGTATTCGCGAGTCTTTCATATTGCATTCAGTTTATGCATCTGTCAGGGATGGACGGCTGCCTTTTTCCATTCACTTGTTAGATTATCAAATCTTCTTATAACTTTGCCACTGCTTCAGCTTTCAACGTATACAGTTCCTCTTTTCTTTATGGCTCTTGCCAATGCTTGTTTTCCACAGATTATACAATTCACAGTTCCTTATATTCTTAAAGGCATTTGCCAATGCTTGTTTCCTTTAGTTTAAACAATTCACAGTTCCTTTGGATCAAAGAATGCTATCCACTGCTTTCAATCCAAGTGGCATTTAATCATTGTTACTTTCTTTTGGTTCGATATTCAAAACTTCAAATCAGTCACAATAAATAAAGCAACCTCAAATTCCCAGTTTACTCTCCTGCTTAGAATGTGCACCCTGTTCACAGGATTATTCACACTTTCAAAGTTCACTGCTTTTAAGGACCTTCCTTGGCCTTGTAAGTTTTATTACAGTTTGGTATTCACAATCCATTACATTGATTGCTTTTAGCCTTCAAGTTATTGTAGTTGTCAATCATCTGTACTTTAAGTTGGACCGGTATTCTGATTGCCTACTCTGTCCTTCACTCACTCGTGAGCTATCTGACCAGAATTCACCACGCAGTTTACAGCACAGCGTCCTGGAGTCATTCAGCCTGCTTTGACTCACCAGGTATACTGTCACTGTGTGCTGTCCTCCGCTTCGGCAGGCTCTCTGTGACTGTCACTGCACCTGACTTGACACACCTCTCTTCCAGGGTCTTTGCCGCCCCAGATTACCTGAGAAGGAAACCTCCTGACTCCAGGAGGTTGGCAGGCCAGCCCCGCCACCAGAGACATTCCGAAGGCGTCTGCCAGAATCCGGTTCCACTGCAATGACTCTGCAGCTCCTTGGTGCTTCAGACACACGTCTCCCTGCCTTCACCTCTGAATTCTCCTTCTCCAAGCATTCCACAGGCAATCTCTTTAGCCTCACCTGAGTGGGCCATTAATACCGCCCCTTTGGCCTCAGGTGCAGGCAATATTCTTCATTTGCATAATGGTCTTGGTGGTCGGCATCCCTCTTCCTCGTCCCCAAAGGCCTTGCTAGGGGGGGCTCAGGGGGCTATAGCCCCGGGTCTTTTGGTTGTAGACACGGATAGAAGCTCAGGTGCTGCAACCATAAATGGTAGCTAGCCCCGAGTCCCACCAGTCCCGACATTAACTTAACCCCTGATCTTTTCCAGACCTAGCAACACCCCTGCTCGTCCCAGTACCAGAGTGGTGTGCATTAGGATATGGTTTTCTGGCAAAATAGGGAAGGGATTGGTAATAACCCATAAAAGCCTGGGGGACATTTGACTCCTTATAAAAGGGAAATGAGGGATACTGTCTCTCGCCCAAAGATGCCTCATTGTCATGATGCCTACCCCTGGGCATCCGGATCGAGTCCATCAGCCCCGGGAGCAGGCCTCCAGATACTCATTAAAACCCCAACAGCCCCGGCTGGAGGCTGTTTGGATTCAGTCCTGGCGCCTTAGGCACCAAGCTCATAGACTTTACTTACCTTATGCAGACCATGCTGCAAATGAGTCCAAGCCAACGTGAGGCCTGGATGGGACTATTTTATTACAGGGACTATTTTTACTCGGGTGTGGTTCTGGGGAACTTCTTACCTGGGACTACTTTGCAGGCTATTTAAACCACACCCGAACAGCAGCTCATGCTTCGTGGTATTCTGCATCCAGCAGCGTAACGCTCACCGTGTCTGCAAGTCAGCATCCAGTCTTCTGCCACGCCCGCCTCGAATCCGGAGCTCCTAGACAAAAGGAAAAGAAAGGAGAAGAGGTTAGATCACGGATATTAGTTGATTCCTTACCTGATTCCGGACCCAGCACATCTCCGAGCCTGGAAAGGACATTATTTCAGCACGCGTCACTTCGCCAGCAGCAGCGTCGCGTTATGTTCACCAGTCCACCACATCTTTCAACTCGGTGCTGCCTCCATCATTTTCTTCGTCGAAACCCAGCACCTGGGGGGAAAACAAAAGGAATAACAAGGTGAGCCGAGAAAACCGACAAAGACAATCTCTTTGCCACCATAGGCTTACCTGCTTTACCACCAAAGGTATTATCCTTTAATTTGCTGCATCTTTCTATGCCGCACCTATAAAGGGAGAGAAAACAGCAAGTTAAACTCATGCAACTTTTACCGGACAGTGTTTGGTAATACAGACTCTTACCCGAACACCATCAGCTGCCTCCAGGAATATTCTTTTGGACCCAGCTGCAACCTAACGAGGGAATGGAACAAGAGTGAACATCGGACATATTGAACTCTTTGAACTTTATAGACACTGGAGTCAATATTCCTCCAGAACTCCTCCAGTACCTTCAAACCAGTGAAGTAACTGGTATCTACGCGCCCCTGCATGCCATGCAGAATGGAGAGCTCATCATTTAAAAACATAAGGTGAGGTTACCAAGAGGGGATATCGGAGGTGATTAGTGGGGAGAACGAGAACAGTTGGGGGGGCCATCACTAAAGTCCATGGGTGGCTACATCCCTTTCTCCACTTGCAGGAGAATACTTCTACGCATCCAGCAGACAAGATTAGGTGGGCCAGTCCAGACTGTCATCTCTTCACTACGCATCACGTTGGTGGAGACCGCAGCTGTCCTGGTCCGATCGACGCCCCTGTGGGAACCAGGTGAGCGTAACAGAGCACAAAGCCTATCTACAAATCCCCACCCAGGCGTAATGGAGACCTCAGAAACCGACCAACTAGCCCAATTGTTAGGAGAACTTAGGGCAGAAGTGCACTCCGCGCGCCAAGAAACTAATGCCCTCAGGAGAGAACTGATTGTGTCAAAGGAGCGCACTGATGATCTTGCCAGACAACTGCTGCAAAACCAAGCCGGGCAAACACCACTACCTGGACTTGGGAGGTATTCAACCCCCGTTTCATCGAGCAGCCCTGTGCAAGTGGTTCTACCAGGGAGCATTCCTTTAGCTCCACCCGAACGCTTTTCTGGGGACCCGAAAAGGTTTGCAGTGTTCATGAACCAATGCCGCTTGCACTTTTTATGCAGACCAGGAGCTTTTCCAAACGACCAAGCCAAAGTAGCCTTTGTACTGTCATACCTTAGTGGCAGCGCAGCGGATTGGTCAATTCCATTAGTCAACCAGGATGACCCTCTTCTTCAGGATTTTCAGGGTTTTCAATTGAGCATGGTAAGACTATTCGCCAGACATTCACACGGACAGGCCCTGGATAACGAACTTCTATCCCTACGACAAGGAAACCAGGACCTGCTAACTTATATCGCAACCTTCAATAGGTTGGTGGTGGAAACCAGATGGCCAGAGGTAAAGCGAATTACATTATTTCATCGTGGACTTCGGGGTGAACTCAAAGATGTTTTGGCCCAAGTTGTGAACCCACTTCAGGATTGCGCAGAATATATAGACTTAGTGGTCCAGCTAGACCACCGACTTCAGAATAGAAAAGCTGATCGAGCTAAGTTTGAGAATCGGGTATTGGTTAAACCCAATGTTACTCCAAAAGGAACAGATGCATCAGAACTAATGCAGATCGGGGGGGTTAAGGGACCCTTAACTCAAAAAGAAAGAGAAAGGAGACGACAGATGCAGTCATCTCTGCACTGTGGGGTCTCAGGACATTTTCTACGGGATTGCCCTATAAAACCATCCAAGAAAGTAGTCGGAGTTGCTGATAGAAATCAAACAGAGTCTGATCCGGGAAACGACCACGCCTGACAAGCGTAGAGGTCCGCTTGCCGAGCTTAAAAAAGGACACTCAGACCTCGCACCTAATCATACCAATAGTCCTTATTGATCCAAGGCAGCCATCACGTATGCACGCAGTTAGGGCATACATTGATAGCGGGGCCGTAGGAAACTATGTGGATCACGAATTGGCTTCTAGGATGAATCTACCTCTCTGCAAAAAGACCACTTTAGATGTTATCACCACAGTCGATGGAACTGAAATTGCCTCTGGGCCTATAACTCATTCCACCACAGAGACAACACTGTTGGGTCAAGATGGGCATCAAGAGACTATTGTGTTTGACTTAATCAAAGCCCCGCAGTTCCAAATAATACTGGGGATACCTTGGTTGGAAACACATAATCCTTGTATTGATTGGCGAGAGAAGAGAGTAACCTTCCCGGAGTGTGCACACACCTGTTACCCGGAAAAAACCTTGAACAAAAGCCTGGCCACAGTCGCTAATCCAGTCTTGCAGTTACCTCAGGAATATCAAGAATTCCAGGAAGTTTTAAAAAAAGAACAGGCAAACACCTTACCACCTCATAGATCATACAATTGTCAAATCGACCTCATACCCGGTGCACAACCTCCATGCAGTAGGATCTACGCCCTTACGGAACCCAAAAACAGTCACCTACGACAATACTTGGACCAATACCTTGCTAATGGCTTCATTCGTCCATCTAAGTCCCCTGCATCTTCAGCTTTATTCTTCGTGCCCAAAAAGGAAGGTGACCTCAGAACGTGCATAGACTACCGCGCATTAAACCAGATCACAGTGAAGAACCGATATCCATTGCCTCTGATCCCGAACTACTAGACCAAGTAAAGGATGCTTGCATCTAAACTAAATTAGATCTCCGAGGGGCATATCATCTGGTACGTGTAAAGAAGGGTGACAAATGGAAGACCGCTTTTCGCACCAAGTACGGATTATTCGAATATCAGGTGATGCCCTTCGTGTTGTGCAATGCACCAGCAGCCTTCCAGTATTTTATGAACGATGTCCTTCGTGAACTCATTGACGTCTGTGTTGTCGTATACATAGACGATATTCTAGTGTACTCCTCCTCAGAATCAGACCATGTTAAGCTCGTTCGTGCAGTCCTTGAGAAACTACGCCAGCACAAGTTATATACAAAATTGGAAAAATGTGTTTTTCATGCTACAGAAGTTGAATTCCTTGGATTTATCCTGACTCCAAAAGGAGTCCGAATGGACTCTGAAAGGTGGACGCAATTCTCAAGTGGCCATCACCCAGTTCAGTTAAAGGGGTGCAAAGCATGTTTGGATTTGCTAATTTCTACCGCAGATTTATTCCTGACTTCTCATATGTTGTACACCCAATCACAGCACTTTTGCAAAAAAACAAACGCTTCTTGTGGACCGAAGAGGCTGAAAAAGCCTTCCAAGAACTGAAATTGAAATTCACGTCGGCACCTGTCTTAAAGCATCCACGCCCCGAGCTCCCATACATAGTTAAAACCGATGCATCCAGTTTAGCCATGGGGGCTGTCCTGTCCCAGAAGGATCCGGAAACTGGTCAACTTCATCCAGTAGCATTTTGGTCCAGAAAATTCTCGGCCCCCGAATTAAACTATGCGGTTACCGATAAAGAGTTGTTAGCCATCAAATCCGCCTTCAAGGCTTGGCGGCATTATCTTCTCAGTGCCAGGCATACCATTACTGTAATCACCGATCACAGGAACTTGCAGTATTTAAAAACAGCCAAGGCCCAATCATCGCGTCAACTTCGATGGCCCTTATTCCTTGCCGAATTCGATTTTGTGATCACTCATCGACCAGGGTGTAAGAATGGTAAGGCAGACGCTTTATCCTGAATTGGGATGGGAGAAGCACATTCGAACCCAGAACCGTTGCCTATAATTTCTGAACAAAGAATTCTTGGGTTAACTACTCTATAGACCTGAGAAGATATTCATTTAAAAATCCAACAACTTTTCGATTCAGCAGCCCTGCAGGACTGGGTTAAAAAGGGCCCAGATTATTCAGTTGTCAATGACCTACCTTACTATCAAGGGCGTCTATTTCTACCACACAAGGAACTACAAGAACAAGTCATCTCCAATTACCATGAAGCTCTGATGGAAGGGCACCCAGGTATATCAAAAACTGAAGCTAAAATTAAAAGACAATTCTGGTGGCCCACCTGGCGAAAAGCTGTAAAGTCATTTGTACTGTCTTGTGGCATCTGCGCCCAGAACAAAAGTCAAAAGGAGAAACCAACTGGTCTTTTACAACCTTTAGATATTCCACCCACACCATGGCACACTTTGTCTTTAGACTTTATTACAGATCTACCGCCATGTAATGGATTCAACACCATTCTAGTTATTGTGGATCTTTTTTCCAAGATGGCCCACTTTATTCCTTTAAAAGGATTACCTTCTGCTTCAATCTTGGCCAAGGAATTTCTCAAAAATATTGTTCGAATACATGGATTTCCATCAGTATTGATCTCTGACCGAGGTAGTCAGTTCATTTTTTTCAATTTTGGCAGAAGTGTTGTCAATTGGCACAAATCGACGTAAGGTTATCAACCATTCACCATCACCAAACCGATGGTCAGACGGAGAGAACCAACCAGACTCTGGAACAATACCTACGTAGTATGCTCCACCAAACCGAAAGTAATTGGAAGGACATTTTATGGATTTCTGAATACGCATACAATAACTCTGTACATTCAGGAACCGGGCAAAGCCTCTTTTATACCATATATGGACGTCATCCTCAAACCTCAGAACTCGATTCGCCCCAGCATTTAGAAATGCCGGCAGTAACTCATCTGCATTCTACTATTACACAAGCTTTTAAAGAGGCAACAAAACATTTGAAACAAGCAAAAGAGAAATACAAGAAAAATGCTGATCAACATAGAAGTGAGACCCCACCATATCGAATCGGAGACCAAGTTTGGCTGGCTACAAGACATATACCTCTGAAAGGAACTCGGACTTTTAATCCTAGATATTTGGGACCTTACACCATTAAGGCCATTATCAACCCGGTGACCGTCAAATTAGAATTACCCTCTAATATGCGGATTCATTCTGTCTTTCATGTTTCACTTCTAAAACCAGTTCAACCCGGGACAAGATTAACCAAACCGGGAGGCCACCAAGGGGCGCAGGCAAGATGGCTACCTGATCCGTGAGCTCCCTTGATGGCCCCGGGAAAATCGCGGAGACTGAAGAAATAACGGAACGCCCACAGCACTAAAGCGGAAAAACCGCTGTATTCGACTGTTGTGATCCTGGAGACACCTTCCTGAGGCTTGATACTGCCCCCGTTGCCGAGTTCTTCATCGGAGTGCTTTCGCGCCATCCCCTACCCCATCGGGTCCCGAGGCATACGCAGGAGGAGGCCCTCTCGCCGCACTGCCCTCGGCGTGAGAGAAGCGACCTATGCGGCTTGGCGCTCATTCCAGCCAGCCGTCCCTCTTCCGACGCGAGTGCCCAGCGGGGGAGTCACGGCCCCCTCTCCAAGACATCGGGCTGTGGGACGCGCGGGGCCCCTAGGAGCCACTCTGGCCTCCTCCACACCTGCACTACCGGAGCGGCTGGAGATTCCGGGCCGTCGCGGAAGCGCGTCTGGCCCCTCCTTACAGTGAAGCACCACAGACCCAGGGACACGCTGTGCGCCGGTGGAGCACCGCAGAGCATCCCATCTCCTGGACCTCGCAACCACCACTGTCACCGGCGCCCTTCGAGGCCTGGGCTGACGCGGGAGCGCGCCCGGGGCCCCCCTCTGACCCACCAGCAGGAGCCAACAAGGCAAGGGGTGAGTGTCTAAGCCCTGCGGTGCCCCAACACCCCCGAGACAACTCCAGTGTGTGGGAGAAGACCCTGGTGGGCCCACAGCTGGCCCTCAACGTGGGCGAGATGCATTCCCCCCATAGGGCAGCCGATCCTCTCGGGGTTGGCCGGGGGACTGCAGCTGGGATACTACGGAGACTGGGGGAGCCCCAATTCTGGGGGAGAGTTCAGTGGACCGTGGGAAAGCCCCTGCACAGCCCAACTGCCAGTACTGGAACACCACCTGGGAACCTGCTCCTAGGGCACCTAAGAGTAAACCAGAACAGGGGTAGCGCGCTCTAAGGGACAGATTGATCCTCCAATAAGTCCAAACAAGTTCAGGTCCGTGCAGGCCGGATCAGACTTCAAGCCTGTCGGGAGTGAGACTGGAGGTGAATTCTTGATCAGGAGTAAGACCACTGAGGCCACCAAACGATCACGGGGACGTTGAAGGGGGAGGCAACCCATGAGCTGGAAGGAAGCCTTGGCGAAATATCAATTCTCAGCGGAGAGCCCAGCGATGGAGGCCGGACCCCCCTCCACCCAAGCCCCTGACATGAACGTTATGCAAAACAACATCCAAACGATCCTCGAGGAAATTAGAGGAATGAGAACTGACAAGGGGGCTAAACTGGCAGACCTCACTTCTAAAGTCTCTACCCTTGAGGACAGAATAGAGGGGGTTAAGAACAATCAGGAATCTAAGGCCATCCTGGAAACACAAATGGACGTAAGATTTAAGGAACTACAGCACCGAGAGGAGGAACTCCGTCGCAAGGTGGACGACATGGAAAATCGGGAACGGAGGACTAATCTCAGGATTTTCGGTCTAGCAGAGCCCGAGGGGGAGACCCCGCTGGGCCTAGAGGCAAACTTTCAAGACATCATTAGGATCGTCCTGGGTTCCGATTCGGGAGAGTCTGTCCTAATTGACAGAGTCCACCGAGCTGGAGGAGGCGGAAGGGGTCCACGCTCGGTCCTCGCCAAATTTCACTACTACAGGGACAAAGCGCGGATACTCGAGAGGGCAAGGACCTTGAGAGACATACACTACGACAATTCCAGGGTGGCGATTTACCAGGACCTGTCCGCCCTCATGTTGCAGATGAGGAAAAAATGCTCAGCAATCACCAGGTGGCTACAGGGGAAGGGGGTCCGATATCGCTGGGGCCACCCGTTCTACATGGAATTTGAATGGCAAGGGGAGCGACACCGCCTCATCACCGAGGAGGATATCCAGAGAGCCGCAGATGAACTGGTGGGAGACTCTCCTGGCCCCTCTGGGGACAGGAATGAGACTGGCAGAGACTCTGCCCGGGCTCCCCGGTGTCCCCCCTCGAAGCAGAGGAAACATAAGGTGAAGGGCACACGGAAGTTCCAGAAACGAGGCACCCGCCGGCCGATCACGGGGACCCTGTTTGATCCCACCAGGAGGGTCACGGGGTTGTCTGCATAAATGCATTGGCCAACACGGTTGATGGGGGTCTCCTCAGTTCCGAGGGAACCACACACTATATGTTGAAGTCGCCAGGGTTGGCGGAATGTCTGCTTCATTGACATACCTTGCTGTTTGGGCCCGGTTTCCGGGGGGAGAATCCGTGGGTGAGAAGAGATGTGGGGGATCCTTGAGTACGCAGGGTCTTCTCGATGGTCCTCCGGTGCCGGCAAATGCCGAGTGTTGTCTTTTGGTTAATGCCACTGTTGGCAAGGTTTATGTTTAACTGATGTATTTGAACATTGGAGGCACCTCTATGCTGGAGTCGACAGCGCACCGTCCTTTCGTGGGGGTGGCGGGTCGGGGGCCTCTGATGTTGGTGTCTGCTCCCCGGCACCCGCTCTGAGTCAAAGCGAGACACCCCATGATCGGCACGGGGGGGGAAGATAGCTGAGTGGGTCCCCAAATGGGGATCATAATCCCAACCAAGTTCGGGAAGGGTATTCTTGATACAAAAGTTGAAGGGCGCGTTCCGTATCATCTAATCTCCCGGGGTCTGGGTAGCAGCCCTGGTGGTTCATTAACCAACGCTGATGCTTGTCGGGCAAGGGAGACGAACGCCTTACACAATGGGTAAGGGAGATGGGGTAGAAGGGAAGGGGTGGGGGAGGGCTATAGGATATGGGGACACCACACCATGGCAAGGGGACTCAATCCAATTGATGAAGCGGGGGGAACTCACTGAAACTCCACAGGGCAAAGACAGCGACGATCATGGCTGAGGGAAGGATTGGTACGCTCAACGTCAAGGGACTAAACTCACAAAACAAGAGGTCTCTTACAAGTAACATGTTTCGTAAACAGAAGCTGCTGGTCCTCTTCTTGCAGGAAACACACTATAGGAGGGGGGCTGAATCGGAGATAAAGGGGAAGGATATTGGTAGGAACTTCTGGGCCTCACACAAGTCTTCTAAGAAGGAGGGGGTGGGTATTCTCTTGGGTAAATCATTCCATCTCACCGATGTAGAGACAAAAAGGGGCTTTGGGGGTAGATTTCTGGGGATCAAGGGCCTGTCCAAGGGCATGAGGGTTACGTTAGCCGCCTTGTACGCACCAAATGAAATTTCTCCACAAAATCCTTAAAGTCATGGATAATTGGGCGGAGGGAGCCATGATCCTGGGGGGGGAACTTCAACCTTATTTCAGACCCACACCTTGATTGGTGGTCGGTCAGAGGAGTCGTGCCAAAAGCCCCCACCAGGGACAATCTAGCATTGAGGGACCTCTTCCAGGAATATTACTGGGTTGATGTTTTGCGGAAATGTAATCCTGCCCCCGGGGGGTTACACATTCTTCTCTCCTCCCCATCAAACATACACCAGAATTGACTTAATATTGATCTCAGAAGAAGGAGGGGGAGATTGTTGGAAACTCTATGGTCGAATCAGTGACCTGGTCGGATCATGAACTCCTTGTCATGGAGTGGCGACTATAGGACACCTCGAAAACATATAGATGGCGCTGTAATGATACCCTCATGAGAGATCAGGTCTTTAAAGAGTTCCTAAGGAAAGAGATGGAAAACTACTTCATGACAAATGACACCGGGGAAATCCCAATGGCCACCGTCTGGGAGGCGGCAAAGGCCACCTTCAGGGGCCTCCTAATTGCTGAGGGTTCGGCCAAAAAACGAGAGAGAGCACTAATAGAGTCCAAACTCTGCAATGACTTGCGGGCCCTGAGGGCCCAGCTCACGAACGGTAACACAGACCGCGAAAAACTCCTGAGTGAAATGAGGGACAAGAGGAAAGCCCTGCATACGATTCTAATTGGGGAGGTGGTCAAAAAAATGAGATACACGAAACAGAGATACTACGAAAAGGGAGATAGGGTCGGTACCCTCTTGGCACACAGGTTGAGGGGAAACAGAGCAGGTAGGAGAATAGAGAAGATCAGAGATGATACTGGTAATACCCAAACAAAAACAGGGCCTATAGCCGAAGCCTTCGCAAACTTCTATAAGGCACTCTATACCAAACAGGAAGGCAAATCTTTGAATAGTATAAAAAGCTACCTAAAGGACCACCCCCTCCCAAGACTCACGGATATAGAGAGGGAAACTCTGGAAAAAGAGATAACCGGGGAAGAGGTGGAAGAGGCCATTAAGAAACTGAAGGTAGGCAAAACCCCAGGGGGTGATGGCTACACAACAATCAGTGTTGATAAAGCCGCTCACCAAACTCTTTAACCACATTAAATCTTCAGACACTATCCCGCCGACATTCCTGCAGGCCATAATCACGGTGATCCCTAAGCCCGGTAAGGACCCAGCGGAGTGAGGGTCGTATAGGCCCATCTCGCTATTAAATACGGACGCAAAGATCTTTACTAGGATCCTTGCAACCCGCTTAGAAAAATATCTTCCTCGATTGATCCACCCAGATCAAGTCGGTTTTGTGATGCATAGACAGTGGGCCGATAGCATGCGCAAAACCCTACACATATTAAGTCCAAAGGAAGTTAGGGTGAAGGGCACACTTCTTCTCTCCCTAGACGAAGAAAAGGCGTTTGATAGGGTAAGCTGGACCTTCATGGAAAATACCCTATCATCTCTGGGAATGGGACGCAAATGGCTAGGATGGATGAGAGCCCTTTACTCGCACCCCTCAGCAAAAATCACAGTGAACGGATGTAAATCCGAAGCCATCCCATTGGAAAGGGGCACAAGACAGGGGTGTCCACTCTCCCCTCTTATATACGCCCTAGTAATGGAGCCTTGGGCCATAGCCATCAGGGGAAACGATAAAATCCAGGGCGTTAATTTGGGTAAAGCCAACTGTAAAATAACCCTCTTCGCGGACGATGTCCTGCTCTATCTCTCCAACTCCTCCCAATCAGTTCCCGAGGTACTAGATAGCTTAGAACAATATGGGTCCCTCGCAGGTTACAAGATAAACCTAGATAAATCAGTGGCGTATCCAGTGGGCCAACTTAACGACGAAGAGAAACAATATATTGAGGGCCTCCCGTTTTGTAGGCAACCTGAGGGATTCTGCCACCTGGGGATCCAAATACCTTCAGACCTACCCTCCCCTCTGGTTGGCGGTTAAGCGAGATTTGGAAACGCTGGACAAAACCTGGCCTCTCGTGGATGGCGCGCCTTAACTCCATCAAGATGGTCATCCTCCCCAAATTTTTATACTTATTCCAAATGCTGCCGACTCAGATACCAAAGTCGTTCCTCCTAGAGATAAAGCGTACTCTCCTCCGCTACCTTTGGGTGGGAAAAATCCCACAGAATTGCATACGACACTCTGATAAGGCCCAAGGAGGAGGGCGAAGTTAACTTCCCTGACCTGGACACGTACTATAAAGCCTCCCAGTTGCGTAGATCACTTGACAACGGGCCCTAAGAAACAGTGGGTAGAGCTGGGCAATCTGCTCTTTTCCCCGGTCACGCTAGATGAATGGCTCTGGGTCCCGAAAGTTAGGATTCCAAAAAGGGTATTGAGACACCCAGTCCTAGGGGTGATATGGACTATATGGAAGGAAGGGGGCTATCTTAGCTGGCTCACAACGTGGCCTTTGCCCCTGAGTTGCATCTGGGCTCCCCCACTCTGGGAGGGTATCAATGAGCCAAAGGCCTTCCAGCAGTGGTACGAGGCAGGTCTTTGTAGAGCCGGTCAGCTCTGGACGGATGGGGGTTCATATCCTTGGAGGATCTGAAGGATGCCCTCGGCCTTCCCAATCTCTCCCCCTTTCGATACCTACAACTAAAGGGTGCCCTTACCGAAGGTAGACGGGGAGACACTTTCAGGAGGGAGCTAACAGACTTCGAGAAATTTATTACACACAAGGGGACGAAGGGGGCTATATCACGGCTCTACGGCTTTTTGCTATTCTCCACCCCGCGAGACCCCCCATCCTCCCAGACACAGTGGGAGAAGGATCTAGGCACTCCCATAACAGAAAAGATGGACCAAGATATGTAGACAGGCCAGCCGCTCCACAGCCGCCCCCCAATACCGTCACCAGGCTCTAAAGCTGACCCATAGATGGCACTAACCCCCCCCCCGCAAAGAATAGCCAGAATGAGAGCAGGTTATGATCCTCATTGTTGGAAATGCCACACAGAAATGGGGGACTATGTACACATGTGGTGGAAATGTCACGCTGCACAAACCTATTGGAGAGAAGTCCTCTCTTGGTTAAAAGAGGTAGATGGAATGGAAAGGACCCTATCCACCTGGTTAATACTGTTCGGCATCGAAGTTGAGGGGGGTACAAAGGTGAAACATGACCACATGCTACACGTCATGCTAGTGGCGGCCAGATGTTGTTGGGCCCAAAAGTGGATGTCACCTCGAGCTCCGGGGGAGGGGGAATAGATTTCCAAAGTACGGGCGATTTATGATATGGAATTATTGACCCACTTGATAGACGAATCCAAGTCCAACATCAAAGACCTGTGGCTTCCATTCCTCGACAGATATGGAAGAACAGCCTGATAGACTATAACGAGCCCTGGACAGTCTATTAGATCTGGACACTGTCTTCTCGACACCTCCGCTATGCCCAATAGGGCCCTGTTAAAATGGGGGACATTCCTCCTTCAGCCTGGCCCTGACAGTTTGAGCTACCCCCCCTAAGGGGGGGTGTCACCTTCTACTTGAGAGTTTGATCTTCGTGAAATGACATGCTGAACCCGCTGATATCGCTAATTAATGTATCATGGTGTGGGAGAGGGTGGGGGGTGGGAACGATGGGAGGGGGGATGAAAAGTTGTGAACATTCATCTTTTGGGTTTTTTTTCCAAATGATGTAGCACTGTTTTATTCATGACATGATTATAAAAACTCAATAAAACCAAATTTTCAAAAAAAGATTAACCAAACCACCTGACCCCACCCTAATAGATGGAGAACCTGAATTCGAGGTAAAAAACATCCTGGACTCTAAAATGGTTAAATCAAGACTTTTTTATTTAATCGACTGGAAGGGTTATGGACCACAATAAAGGTCATGGGAACCTAGTGACCACGTTCATGCTCCTCGATTGGTGAAAACATTCCATCGGGACTTCCCAGACAAGCCAGGGCCAAGGGGAAGAACAACTTTAGGAGGGGCCTTGGGGGGGAGTGCTGTCATGATGCCTACCCCCGGGCATCCGTATCGAGTCCCTCAGCCCCGGGAGCAGGCATCCAGATACTCATTAAAACCCCAACAGCCCCGGCTGGGAGCTGTTTGGATTCAGTCCTGGTCTGGTGCCTTAGGCACCAGGCTCATCATAGAAATCAGTCCTGGCGCCATAGGTGCCAGGCTCATAGACTTTACTTACCTTATGCAGACCATGCTGCAAATGAGTCCAAACCAACGTGAGGCCTGGATGGGACTATTTTATTACAGGGACTATTTTTTACTCGGGTGTGGTTCTGGGGAACTTCTTACCTGGGACTACTTTGCAGGCTATTTAAACCACGCCCGAACAGCAGCTCATGCTTCGTGTTATTCTGCATCCAGCAGCGTAACGCTCACTGTGTCTGCAAATCAGCATCCAGTCTTCTGCCACTCCAGCCTCGAATCCGGAGCTCCAAGACAAAAGGAAAAGAAAAGAGAAGAGGTTAGATCACAGACATTATTTGATTCCTTACCTGATTCCGGACCCAGCACATCTCCGAGCCTGGAAAGGACATTATTTCAGCATGCGTCGCTTCGCCAGCAGCAGCGCCACGTTATACTCACCAGTCCACCGCATCTTTCAACTCGGCGCTGCCTCCATCATTTTCTTTGTCGAAACCCAGCACCTGGGGGGAAAACAAAAAGAATAACAATGTGAGCCGAGAAAACCGACAAAGACAATCTCTTTTCCACCATAGGCTTACCTGCTTTACCACCAAAGGTCTTATCCTTTAATTTGCTGCATCTTTCTATGCCGCACCTATAAAGGGAGAGAAAACAGCAAGTTAAACTCATGCAACTTTTACCGGACAGTGTTTAGTAATACAGACTCTTTCCTGAACGCCATCAGCTGCCTCCAGGCAATATTCTTTTGGACCCAGCTGCAACCTAACGAGGGAATGGAACAAGAGTGAACATCGGAGATATTGAACTCTTTGAACTTTATAGACACTGGAGTCAATATTCCTCCGGAACTCCTCCAGTACCTTCAAACCAGTGAAGTAACTGGTATCTACGCGCCCCTGCATACCATGCAGGATGGAGAGCTCATCATTTAAAAACATAAGCTGAGGTTACCAAGAAAGTCCACGGGTGGCTAAATCCCTTTCTCCACTTGCAGGAGAATACTTCTACGAGTCCAGCAGACAAGATTAGGCGGGCCAGTCAAGACTGTCATCTCTTCACTACGCATCACGTTGGTGGAGACCACAGCTGTCCTGGTCCGATCGATGCCCCTGTGGGAACCAGGTGAGCGTAACACTCATCCACACTCTCCAAGTCTCCCCCACCAGGGCATATCCACCCACATGGTCAGGATGTGAAAGGATGTCCTTTCCCTGGCCACCTAGAGAAGGATATATTGGGGAAAGAAGTGGGGACGCCATCAGATTCCTCACATACACTTCCCTTATGAATGTGGGCTCCCGCACAAGGGACATATGCTGATGGAATCTCATGGGGTTGTGGAGAGTCTACTTGTATAGAGGAGCAATCCCACACAGAATTTGTAGGTACAAATGGTTCTTCTTGCCAATTTCTAAAGGGGGAGATTTGCGACAGGTGTGGACTGACTTCCTGAATCAGTGATGTAACACTAGGGAAGTCTGTCCCAATTATAGTTTCTTCCAGTAGACCATGAAGAATGGCTGAGAAAAAATTGTAGTTGTTCCTTGCACATGGATGGGAATGGCAACCTTAGGGCAGATTTCTTGGTCCCCGTGGACACAGGTAATTCTCACCAAAAGGGCATTTTCCAACGTCACTGGGGGAATCAGATCGGCTCGTTCTGACATTTGAGAATCTCACTAGAGCCATTTCATGAGTGGAATTAGTTGATATCTCACAAAAAAAACAAAAGAAAATGACTCTGAGTTTCAATAACTTCGTAAGGACATGAACTTTCCCACTGTTCTCCCACCAAGCATTCATCTTCTTTTTTGTTTTGTCGACAATTTCTTGCTAGATGTCCGGACTCTCTGCATTAAAAACATGCAGGGATCATAGGTTTAACTGGTCTGCTGTTCTCTTTCCCTATTGTTCCCGTCATTTTAGGATCTGGTTTTCTTTCTGGTTTCTCCCTTTCCCCACTATAAAACTCTTTATGTCTATTGGTGAGGTTTAATCTTTCTCTTGGCTGGAAATTATGACAAAGGGGTCCTCGAAGGTCCCTTCTCTCTTCCACTCGATATAACAGCTTGAAATGTTTATTGGCATCTACAAAGTTTTGGGCAGCTTCAATAGCTATGGATAGTGTTGGTTTGTTGAGTTGTAAAACAGCCAGTTGAATGGAGGGGGAAAGGAATTAATAAACTGCTCTATGTTCAGAGCTTCCAATACCTCAGGTAAAGTTTTTCTTCCCAACCATAAAGAGATTGGGACTCATTACGAGTCTGGTGGTAACCCTGTCGTTGCTACTGCGGGTTTCCGGCAGTCTTGTAAATATTTACTGGCACCTAGCTTCCTGGTAACACCGGGACATTACAAGTCCCAGTAGCCTGGAAGCTAGGTGCCGGTAAATTGCTCCTCCACATTCCCGACTCCACTGGGATGGGGACCAGGGAGGCACCGGCACCATTATTAATGGTGCCAGTGCTTCCGTGATGGTCTGCCTTCCGTGGCCGCTGTGTCTGGCAGTGTCCGACCTGTTGGGCACAGTGGTTTCAGCAGCCAGACCTGTAATATGCCGGTCCAGAAACAACAGTGCTGGTAAACTTACCGGCACTGTCATTTCCAGACCTCCATACTTGGAATGAGCCCCATTGTGTCTTTAATTTGCTCTCACAATTCCACTGGGGTTTCCCATGGATTTAATTAATTATTTCTCAGTCTCTGTTGATAGAAGTTACTAGTCAATCCCACTCTTTGTAAGAGACCTTCCTTGAATTCAGCAAAGGTGGCTGTTCCCGGAAGGTTCAATAATTGGTAGAAGGTTTGTTACTCCCCCTTCAATAAAGGACATAGACAACAGAGTTTCAAGTCATCCCCCATCGCAATTGAGTGGCTCATCTTTCAAAATGTTTAAAAAAATGTCCTAGGTCATCTCTCTCTTTATACGGTTGACGAACCCACTGTGGTATATTAGGACTTTCTTAGGTGGTTATCAACCTCTAGCCCTGTCTGGAACCTTTCCTCAGCTTTTATTTGGTGTGTGGCCAATTGGCCCAACACGGTTTCTACCATGGCCATGCTGTCTTGGGGCAAGGTTGTTTTGGATGGGGGCTCCTCCGAATCAGAGAGGGAAAATAACTCTAAATCCTCTTCTGTTTCTGTACCTAATTCAATTCAACCTCCATTAAGTTGGGTGGTTTTGTACCCTTTTTCTCCCTTGCAACTCCAACCAACTCTGAGGAAGTGGAAGGTGCAGCTAGAGGGGAACATTCTTTTTGTGGACAAACATACTTAATGCCCATGGTGAATGAGTCCTTGTGGTTTTCGAATGTTCAAGAGGATTCTGTCACCTTGTTTTAATTGGTAGGTGGCAAGGGTTAGAGTGTTGAGGAGTTATGATTTGTAAACGAAATCCTGACACTTAACTAGAATTTGACACTAGGTGGCAGTTAAGGTTTTGATTTTTGAAATGTTTTCTTGAGCCTGAATGTTTACAATGGTTTCTTTGCCTGAGGGATGGTGGACTAAAAGAGGCATAGGGGTCCTTTCTATTCCTCTCGATAAGAGTTCCCCAATTTATATCAATTGAGAACTTCCCACACATGACACCATTTGTGAAGGCATCAGAAAGTAGACAAAGACAGCTGAGGAAAGTTTGGGTTACAAGCTTTTATTAAAATAACAATCAAGACAGTTGGCAAAAGGCCTAACGTGCACTATACTAAGGTGGGATTTCCCTACCTACATGAAACTAATGGTAGACTATGTCAGGAAGTCCAAAGTAAATGTGTGTCTATGTCCAAAACCTATACTTGCCCTCACATCTACTTATTCAAAATGTTTAGGGATGGCTGCATCAAATGAAAAGTGTTCAAACAAAGGTTCACCGCTTCATTCAGCTCTTTGTCGGAAAAGGGGTACTCCCTTCCCCAGGATTCAGGACAGAAAACAGATATGGGAGTCTAAGCCCAACCCCTTTTGCTCATGTAGGCTCTCCGCAGCTTGTCAATGGCAGCAAGCGATGTCAAACCTTGGCGCTCACGTGAGCATTTCCAAAGTCCCTGGAAATACAGTCTTTCTTAAGGAGCCACTCTACTGCTCTGTTACCTGTAAGTGGTGGTTTATCCTGGCGTAGAATGCAGTCTGAATCAGGGCACAACCCTATGGTTCTGTTACTGGTGAGCACTGTTGCTGAATGGAGCAGTGCCACATATGCTTTGACACTTGTTGAGGGTGTCTCGGGTGCTTTGCATCACAGTTTTGCTGCTTTGTTCTGCTGGTTTAGGTGTGCTGGTACGCGGCTCCCCTCTGGAGGTTCTTGTGAGGTGTTTCCTATGCAGTCCACCAATGGGGCTGTTGATATCTGTAGTTCCCTAGAACAAACAAAGAGAAACTGGCCAGCACTTTTAATAGACATATAGGGTGATTAAGCATGACGTTTTGACTCACATGGGCACATAACAAAGGGACAAGCAATGGGGACCTGCCAACTGCCACCTTCCACCTCTGTGGTAGGATTGGTTCTGGCTTCCACCCAGATAAGCCTGCCATCCCAGGTCCCCATTCCCTCTTGACAGGGTCAGGCTGCTCATCATGTCATACTAGATACTAATGAGGCTTGGCTAAACAGGTTGGAGGGTATATTGAGGCAAACTGCCCTACAGCCACAGAACGGCATTTTAATACAAATTAATACACTCGGAACTAGAGCTGTCATCCCTTGCATTATGCTAACAATAAGGAAACTTGGCATCTATGTAAATTCAAAGATGGCAACAGGGTGTTCTTTATTGCATGTATTATCAGAAGTAATTGAGATGGTTATGTTCAGGGAGCTAGAATTGTTCAAATGGGGAAATTAAAGGTTTCTAAAAGAAATTGAAGCAAATGTAGATTGTGCATATATAAATGAGGCATCACTAAGAGAGGTAAAAAAAGAAAGCCTTCATTGCTGATTGGTCTAATAATATCTTATTTTTGGGAACAAAAGAAATATCAACAGAATATTATAAGCATTTAATTTGCCTCTGACAGTGCAACCCTAAATTAGGCAAATTCCATGTAAAGAAAAAAGGCAGTTCCTGTTACTTCGTTTCAACAGGCTTGAGACTATGAATGTCGTTGGAGCTAGAAGAAGGAGGAAGACAGAGACATTATGCATGCTCTGTGAAAGGGTAGCACTCAGTCGTTGAAACATTTGATTGTTTTTAATGATGAAATAAACCTATTGAGGGAATAAATATTAGGTGTATTTTTAAATATTTACATTTTAAAAGAAATAAATGTCTTCTGGCAATGAATATTGAATGCCAAACAACGTTCTGTAGCTGCACTGCATTTTTGGAATAACATCAAGCAATTGATGATTATTCTAAGTCTAGAAACATTATTTGTAATTTTCTTTTTATCTGTTTTTTATGAGAAATGTTTGAAAATGTTGTCAATAATGACAGAGATGGTTAATATGTTTTGTACTGAAACTGTGAAAGGTTCCCGTGTGCAAACTATAACACACAAAATAAAATATTTCAAAAAAAGACCTTACACTGGAAATAATAGGTCTTACAAGCACTGGATCCATGCCTTTATGCATGTAAGGAAAGGTGTATAGGGTTGGGATCATAGCATGTTCTGGTGACAGACAGAAAATGAACCTGCTTCTCCAAAATAAACCCATCTCCCAAGCCTCCCTTTACAATTGGATGTATTAGTCCTATAAAATCTTATCAGGATTTATAGCTAGAGGACTTTCACCATTTTATCATATTTGGTAGAATTCATGATGGCAATGGCACCTGCTTTGTACCATGGTTGTATAACTACATCAGGATTGTACTTTAGTTTTCTCAAAGTCAATGATTTGGAGTATGACAAATTAGTTACTTCTAATTTTTCAATAATGCCTACCCAAATGTTTGAAAGACAGATGTTACAGATTATGGAGGAGGGTGCAAAGTAGGGGGAGGTATAATCTAATAATATCACAGTATGAAATGTCCTCACTTTGATCAAATAATTGCTTAATAGCTTAATTCTTAATATTGTGAGTAAAATTTGTGTTATTAGAAAGCTAGAGACTGGAAAGAGGTAGAAGAAGTAGAGGCTGGGGAGACAGAGAGGCATGACAGCAATGGAGAGCAGGAAGAGGTGGTGAGAGGTAAGAGCGTCAAGGGGAAACAGCAGAGGGGGAGAGTAAGCAGAAAGAAGCATTGGGAGTTAAGCAGGGGAAGGAAGAGGTTGTAACGTTCGAGGGCAAGAGTGGACCGGTGGAGGTGGTAATCAGACAGGAGATAATAATAATGGGTGTAGAGAGTGAAGGTAGTGGTGGTAAGAATTAAGGGGAGATGGAAGTCATAGCATCAGGGAAGGATGATGGCAGACAGAGAAAAACACATCAGGCCAGGAGAGTGTAAGACAAGAGGAGGTGGCTGTGGCAAGAGCCTGGGTGCTGGAGCAAATGGTGAGACCCAAGGCAAAGAAGGAGAAAGAAACATCAGAGACTGGTAGTGACACAGATGAGATATCATCAAGGAGAGAAAAAGACAGTGAAGAGAACAGAGATAGAAAATCACAAGGAGTAAGTGCTAATTGTATCAAAGGAGATACAGAGGAGACTGGGAAATAACAACAGGAGGAGACAGGTTAACCAAGGCAGGGACATGAGAAGGCAAGGAAAGGGATACCGAGGAGGGTGGGACTACCGAGGAGGGTGGGACTAACACATAGCACGTAAAAGCAGGCAGGTTCTGACAGGCCCGGTTGGCTATAGGCCGAACCATACTATGGAGGTGTAGTCGGGGAGTTTACAGTGAGTACAGAGAGGTGGGGAAAGAGAGACAAGATGGAAGTCCAGATAGACCGCCTCTTGAACTGTTTGAACTGAGACCTTTGTCTTTTACTTGTGATGGATGCACTATCCACATTCTGTGGAAGAGACATTGGCCAAGGATGGTTCTGAGGCAGAAGGCATCCCCCTCCCCGTGAAGAAGAAAACTGTCCTAACATTCATTTTTTTGAGGAGATCCTGTTTTATTTTTTGTCTTTCCCAACCCTACAACAACATTCTTAACAAACATGGACGTCCTACCTTGGTGCCCTTCTTGATCTGAGTTGTAAACCTCTGCCAGGCTGTTACAGAGTCATGTGTTAACCTCCTGCAATGCATCCAGTGCTTGAGGTCTCACTTTTTGTCACTTGCAAAGATGTGGGTTGACACTTTTGTAATGGGTGATTGCTTGAGCCTGACGTTTACGCCATGAAGATAATGGCTGTTTATAATTGTGTGGGAGAAGCTCTTCCCCATTCTGCAGGATAGCCATATCCATGATGTGGTACCCTCGGCTGGAGGTTACTTTTCAGCTGCATAATTGTGCTCCAGGTGTACATATATTTGAAAAATGACTTGATGATTAAAGAAGTACACATTGTGAAACCCTCTGCATGCAAAGCGCTTTCTCAACTTCTGTAATCAGGTACGTGTTGGGGTGAATTCTATTGAAAACATATAAATCAGGAGGATGTGCTGTACAGTAAGTGTACAGTAAATGCGCAGAGCAGCAAAGTAAAATAGTTTTTTCTTCTACAGATCTTTGAAGCTGTATAGTGTGCCTCCCCAGCCATCATGCCAACCCATTTTGAGTGAGACGTGTTTTGTTATGGTGGTTTGTGGCACAGCGTTCGCACGCCTGTACTATGAGCACCACTAATGCTGTTTTTGTCCCTTTTACTTTACATATGCCGTGCCCTTCTGACTACGTGGAGGCATTGTAATACCTTTGGATAGTTTGTACAACACTGTTTTACATATGCAGCTTGCTAAGGCACATACATTACACCTGTCAGCATTAGAAGAGCAAACACCTTTTGGCCCACAGACTGAACTTGTTCTGATAAGCAATACCACTGGGTTGCAACTGCAACCAGACAGTGGGTATTGTAGATAGAACAGAAGGTAGGTGGCCTTTTTCTTTAATTGTGGGAGTGTTTTGTGCAACCTTTGGCCCGCCAAATGTTCTTGTACATCTCCCATCAGCTCTAGCCAGCAATGTAAAGGGAGAGGATCCATGGAACTTGTAGTCAGAAATATGTGGAGAACCACAGGCTGATGGCCCATGCCATCATTTCTGTTGGTGGCGAGTGGGTGCTCAGCCCCCAGCTGATCATTCTGCCCAGAGGTTGTCTGCAGGAACCCTGATGCAAAGTAATGTCAAGTGGCTTGACCTTTTTTTAGATTACCTTATTTCTACAACAATTACCAGGGAGTGCACATGGCCAACATTGAGAGTGGGGAATGTTCGTGAGAGCTTTAGTTCAAAACATCTTGGTAGCCACAAGTTGTTTGTTCTGTTCATTCAGCTTTGATGAATAGTGACAACTAAGGTAACCTCTTAATTTTCATGGTCAGTCCCCAGTGCTCATTACGAGTTCGGTGGTATCTGATTGGTAATATCATGGGATACCACCAAATGGTATTATTGTTACTGCACTGGGTCCAGCTGTATTACCACTCGAGGTACTACCTCTGGGGGTAATGCCACCAGATTACAAGTGGCAGTTTGGTGGTGTAAATCCACATTTTATGCAGTCCATATGACTCCATTGGGGATTTGTGCCGGTATTACCTCTGGCGGGATTACCGGAGGCTAACACCTCCAAAAATCAGCGGTTTACCGTGTGAAAAAATGGAGGTAAATGTAATAAGCTCCACTTTTTTTGCGCACCACCAGACTCATAATGAGGCATGATTCAACAGGAGTGCACAAATAAAATCAATAAAGACATGAAAATATAAGCCCACATTCCTCGGGGTGGAGGTGTTAGGTTGGTTGGAGAGTTTTGTGGTGTTGTGAGGAGAGTTGTTAGACGTTTGGGACATTTGGTGTGTTGGCCCAACGTGAATGAGATGGAGTCTTGCCTGACTAAGAGGCAGATTAAAGGCTGAAGGAGTGTAAACGCAGGCCAGTGTGAACACAAAGCTGGCCATGCCAGTCATCGCAGCATCCAAAATAATGTATGTATCATGTCCTTAATGTGCTAGGTATGATTCTCCATGAAACTAAAATTATAGAATCATGATCCTCAAATTAAAGAATGGGGATGCCTTGTTGCCTGACCCATTAAGGATGACTTTTTGTTTTTTAAATTCCACTTTATTTAAATATTTTCCAGCACAATAAATGACATTAAATGACAAAACAACCAAATAAATCAACAATATACCCTTGGCGTACCCCTGCCACCTTAGAACGCCCCACACATAATAATAACTATGCCCCATTCTGCACCTTATTATTAGCATCACAAAGTCACACTCACCCGAATATCACTACCCTAATACCCGACATAGCTCCCCACGAAGGGTCTCCCAGTTTGGCACCATATTTTTGCAGAAACCAAAGGCGCTCCATTTGCCTAGAGAGTCGAACGTCATTTCAAATCCCAGTGATGTTTTCCATCTCGTAT
The DNA here is from genome assembly GCF_040938575.1 of Ambystoma mexicanum. Taxonomy (NCBI): domain Eukaryota; kingdom Metazoa; phylum Chordata; class Amphibia; order Caudata; family Ambystomatidae; genus Ambystoma; species Ambystoma mexicanum. The sequence goes on from NC_090923.1 coordinate 840,034,428, forward strand.
ATCTCTCGCGCCATACTTGGTCCTCCTGTTTCCAGTCCGTAAAAGGGCCTCTGCATGCAGCACCACTGTGTCTGCAAGTGCAGCTATATCTGGCTCTGCGAACACTGGCTTCCTTAGCCAGACCTCAGGGACTCTGAATTTCCGACTCCCAGACATGTTTGCACTTCCAGTTCTGGTGGATAGCAGTTGGAAGTGGGGGATTTAAAATGGATTGAGTTTTCAAAATGGCCGCCAGCGAGCTTCCTGATCCTGTGATGCTGCTATTTCCAGCGCTAGTAATTCCGGCACCGGAAATACCGGTGCCAGTGACTCCAGCAGTTTGGGTGCCGGTATCACTATTTCCGGCACATTTCGTCCAGAAACGCCAGTGCATTGCTGGCGGCGGCGGTAATTCTTAGCTACCAAGTTCTACTATAATCTTAGCTACCAAAATTTACGGGGTAGGAGGATTGGATAATGGTGGTGGCCACATATACATTCTATAGGGGGTTACATTTCTAATCGGGTAACGCTTGTCTGATGGAGCCTCCTGAACCCACCTCAAAATTGATAACAGTAAAAAGACATCATCCCTTCAATACGTACTTAGCAGACATAATAAGTAATGGGCAGCCTAACATCAGGGGTTTTAATTGGTTGGCTTTCTACTGACCAGCCTTGGACAACTGACAAGTTGTCAAGACATTAGCCAGACAGCAGTAGGGGGAGAGAGGTCCACATAGTTCTTTTATTTAAATTAAAGAAAATACAATCCCTCATTTCTAGGCCATATGCCAGGATGATCCCTTTGTATTTGGCCTTGTGTTGGGTTTCGTGTCTGGGGATATGCGTAAGGAAGGAGTAATGCAGGTGTCTTATCTGTATTAGTTGCTGATGAATAGACAGTGTTCTTCAACTACGGGTCACGTGTGATGGGACTGTGTTTGGACTTATTTCACCCTACATTTATTGGGATTTTAGCTAATATTAGTGCACATATTATGGTTCTTTTTACTACTGGGGACACACTTGAGCTATTCTTCATGGAGGCTTTTGGCTTATCATTGTTCTGCACCTGGCTTACAAAGGCTAGTTGTACTCTTAATTAATCAAAGAATATCCAACTTGCGTCTTGGTAATTGTTATCTCCTGCTTTTTCTCTGCCATTCCTAGCCTCCCTTTTGTGTTGTAACCTTTGCTTGGGCTGTTAGCTAATGACTGAGCTCTGCACGGATCTGTATTTTGTTTTTTCAGCATTTTGAATTGTCATGAAGCCTTGAGGCCTTTCGTTGTAATTAGAAGCGTATTGTGGCTTCCATTTTGGAAAGGATGGCTGCCCATTACTGCTACTTTCCTATATCAGTGAGGTGTATTTGCGTGCCGTTCATGTTGCATTCAGCTTATACATTGCTTATTTTAGTATCCTTCATGGATGATATGTTAATATTGTTAATTTATAAGTGCATGTTTTAGCTAGTGTTTGCGTTCTTTATGTTGAGTGCACATTTGCTTTGTGTTTAATACATGCACATGTATTGTTCAACTGTTAGTTAATTTATTCTTGCCCTCTTTAGCTTAGATAGTGTCCATCTCCTGCTGTACCTATCTGGGATATCGGCGGTACGGTTGCCTTAGTGAGTAACGTCTCTCGGCTATGCAGTATTGGCACGTATGCACGTTAGGCCTTTTCCCAACTGTCTTGTGATTTTAATAAAAGTTTGCAACCCAAACTTTCCTCAGCTGTCTTTTTCTACTTTCTGATGACTTCACAAATGGTGTCAAGGTTGGGATGTTCTTAAATGATATAAATTGGGGAAGTCTTATCGAGAGGAATAGAAAGGACCCCTATGCTTCTTTTAGTTCAACATCCCTCAGGGAAAGAAACCACAAGACCGGCTGATGATTAGTGTCAACTAAGGTAACCTCTTTTAATTTCCATGGTCGGTCCGCGGGGCTCATTATGAGTTCGGTGGTATCTGGGTGGAAATACCATGGGATACCACCAAATGGTATTATTGTTACTGCACTTGTCCAGCGGTATTACCACTCGAGGTATTACCTCTGGCGGTAATGCCACCAGATTACAAGTGGCGGTTTGGTGGTGTAAATCCCCATTTTATGGAGTCCATATGACTCCATTGGGGATTTGTGACAGTACTACCTCTGGCTGGATTACCGGAGGGTAACACCTCCAAAAATCAGCAGTTTACCATGTGAAAAATAGAGGTAAATGGAATAAGCTCCACTTTTTTTTGCGCACCGCCAAACTCATATTGAGGCATGATTCAACAGGAGTGCACAAATAAAAAAATCAATAAAGACATGAAAATATAAGCCCACATTCCTCGGGGTGGAGGTGTTAGGTTGGTTGGAGAGTTTTGTGGTGTTGTGAGGAGAGTTGTTAGAGGTTTGGGACATTTTGTGTGTTGGCCCAACGTGAATGAGATGGAGTCTTGCCTGACTAAGAGGCAGATTAAAGGCTGAATGAGTGTAAACGCAGGCCAGTGTGAACACAAAGCTGGCCATGCCAGTCATCGCAGCATCCAAAATAATGTATGTATCATGTCCTTAATGTGCTTGGTATGATTCTCCATGAAACTAAAATTATAGAATCATGATCCTCAAATTAAAGAATAGGGATGCCTTGTTGCCTAACCCATTAAGGATGACTTTTTGTTTTTTAAATTCCACTTTATTTAAATATTTTCCAGCACAATAATGACAAAACAACCAAATAAATCAACAATATACCCTTAGCGTACCCCTGCCACCTTAGAACGCCCCACACATAATAATAACCATGCCCCATTCTGCACCTTATTATTAGCATCACAAAGCCAAACTCACCCGAATATCACTTCCCTAATACCCGACGTAGCTCCCCACGAAGGGTCTCCCAGTTTGGCACCATATTTTTGCAGAAACCAAAGCGGCTCCATTTGCCTAGAGGGTCGAACGTCATTTCGAATCCCAGTGATGTTTTCCATCTCGTATATCTCTCACGCCATACTTGGTCCTCCTGTTTCCAGCACGTAAAAGGGCCTCTGCATGCAGCACCACTGTGTCTGCAAGTGCAGCTAGATCTGGCTCTGCGAACACTGGCTTCCTTAGCCAGACCTCAGGGACTCTGAATTTCCGACTCCCAGACATGTTTGCACTTCCAGTTCTGGTGGATGGCAGTTGGAAGTGCGGGATTTAAAATGGATTGAGTTTTCAAAATGACTGCCAGCGAGCTTCCTGATCCTGTGATGCTGCTATTTCCAGCGCTAGTAATTCCGGCACCGGAAATACCGGTGCCAGTGACTCCAGCAGTTTGGGTGCCGGTATCACTATTTCCGGCACATTTCGTCCAGAAACGCCAGTGCATTGCTGGCAGCGTCTGTAATTCTTAGCTACCAAGTTCTACTATAATCTTAGCTACCAAAACTTACGGGGTAGGAAGATTGGAAAATGGTGGTGGCCACATATACATTCTATAGGGGGTTACATTTCTAATCGGGTAACGCTTGTCTGATGGAGCCTCCTGGACACACCTCAAAATTGATAACAGTAAAAAGACATCATCCCTTCAATACGTACTTAGCAGACATAGGGCCTCATCACGACTTGGGCGGTAACGTTGACTCTATTAGCGCGGGCGGTATTAGCCCTACCGCCGAACTCCCCAGCGCTAATAGCGCCGGATCACAAGTTCGGTGGTAATGTCAAACCCCATTCCCCATTGAGCCCATTCGGGAATGCCCCATTCCCCATTGGGCTCAATGGGGAAATTTTGCGCTAATACCGCCGGCTCCTCAGAGCTGGGGAGAAATCCGCCGAAGTCCTGCTTTGGCGGACCCTTAAATCCAGTGGTAATAGCGCTACCGCCGGATTTAAGGATTACCGCCGAAGTCGTGATGAGGCCCATAATAAGTAATGGGCAGCCTAACATCAGGGGTTTTAATTGGTTGGCTTTCTTCTGACCAGCCTTGGACAACTGACAAGTTGTCAAGACATGAGCCAGACAGCAGTAGGGGGAGAGAGGTCCACGTACTTCTTTTATTTAAATTAAAGAAAATACAATCCCTCATTTCTAGGCCATATGCCAGGATGATCCCTTTGTATTTGGCCTTGTGTTGGGTTTCGTGTCTGGGGATATGTGTAAGGAAGGAGTAATGCAGGTGTCTTATCTGTATTAGTTGCTGATGAATAGAACGTGTTCTTCAACTACGGTCACGTGTGATGGGACTGTGTTTGGACTTATTTCACCCTACATTTATTGGGATTTTAGCTAATATTAGTGCACGTATTATGGTTCTTTTTACTACTGGGGACGCTCTTGAGCTATTCTTCATGGAGGCTTTTGGCTTATCATTGTTCTGCACCTGGTTTACAAAGGCTAGTTGTACTCTTAATTAATCAAAGAATATACAACTTGCGTCTTGGTAATTGTTATCTCCTGCTTTTTCTCTGCCATTCCTAGCTTCCCTTTTGTGTTGTAACCTTTGCTTGGGCTGTTAGCTACTGATTGAGCTCTGCACAGATCTGTATTTTGTTTTTTCAGCATTTTGAATTGTCATGAAGCCTTGGGGCCTTGTGTTTTAATTAGAAATGTATTGTGGCTTCCATTTTGGAAAAGATGGCTGCCCATTACTGCTACTTTCCTATATCAGTGAGGTGTATTTGCGTGCCGTTCATGTTGCATTCAGCTTATACATTGCTTATTTTAGTATCCTTCATGGATGCTATGCTAATATTTTTCATTTATAAGTGCATGCTTTACCTAGTGTTTGCGTTCTTCATGTTGAGTGCACATTTGCTCTGTGTTTAATGCATGCATGTGTATTGTTCAACTGTTAGTTCATTTATTCTTGCCCTCTTTAGATTAGATTGTCTCCATCTCCTGCTGTACCTACCTGGGATATGGGCGGTATGGTTGCCTTAGTGAGTAACGTCTCTCAGCTATGCAGTATTGGGCCGGGGGAGGGCAGTAGCTGTGAATGAGATATTTAGCTGTTTCTCGACACAGCTTTTCTAGCTCCCTTTTGAAACCCTGATAGGTGTGCAGTACAGGATCATCCCCTTCTACTAACGGAATGGACCAAATGGTGGCATTATCACTCAAGTAAATAACACAGAGGCCACTTTGGCACTATCAATAGCAATGGCCTGCCTGGTTCCGGCAGCTGTCGATTAGGTAAAAACTCTACCGAAACAGAATTGGTTCGACACCTTCTGATGATGTGCCCCGAAACTTCAATTCTAAGAAAAGCATACGTAAAACCTCTTCTAGAACCCTTCTCATTGAGAGAAGAAGACTCCTGGTGGAACCGTCTACTGAGCGGAAAGAAGACTAGCTGGACAATCGCAACGGCGAAGATCCTGGAAGCTGCCCTAGCAGAATGTCTCAAAGAAGAAAACTGTACTTCGCCGACTGGAAACACACAAACCTAGGAAGAATGCTAAAAAAAGTAATAAAGGAAAAGCATAAAAAGAGAAAGAAACCATTTTGGAAAATCAATAAATTTGATAAATACAAAAAATTCAAAAATAAAATAAAAATAGCAATGGCCTGTAGTTGGCATAAAAAGTGTAGCTGACATTGATTCTTGAAAATGAGATACCTCACTGGATCCCCAAAGAAATGCTCTGGTGGAGCCGAAGGGATGTTAGCAGGGGTGATGAATGAGCTGTGTAAATGTGGGCTTGGTATTTTGTAGCACCTTACCTTGCTGTGGCAGACTCCACCCAGGGGACACAGCAAGAAATAGGGCAACTGTAGGTACTCACAGAGTAGTACCCAACCATTGTGGGGAGCTATACCCACGCTCTGATAATGGCGTGGGACACAGCTCCCCAAAAGAGTGTGGTTGAGTTTACCTTCCCCAATCCTCCTTTGGTCTGGACTTCTATTCGGGGCTGCGACTCCTGTGATGACACAAGGCAGCAGTTAGCATTCAAGGTTGTCCTTAGGTAAACACACACATAATCCCACCCAACACCTTCCAGCTTTTCCCATCTTGGTACCTGATGAACCCCACTGTGTGCCTTTAGAGGAGCTCCAAGGAGCTGTAGTTGCAGAAGTTGTTTCGCTCCTGATATCCCAGATGTGGGTTGTTTGCAAAGATTTGGGGGTTATTATGCCGCGTTGTGATTAGCAAGCAAGATGTTAATGTTATTCTAAGGATTTGGGCATTCAAACTCTCATGATGTCTCTATGTTTTTTCGCAGACATGCAGAAGCAGCGACCCAACGAGGAGCGACTGAATCAGGTTACTATAATCACAATAGCATGCAAGCAACATGGCAGTGCCTCAACTTACTGTTCACTCTGTTCTTTTTCTCGTGGCAGGTGCTGGATTCCAGGATACCAATTCCAGGCAGAGCGTTAGCACGGGAAGTGTGCAGGCTGAGGCATGGCTCTGTTGGACAGACAGGCATGTCTCTGCTATGCGGCAACGCCAAACATGGGTGACTGTCTGTCGTCTTCTTGCTGATAGATTTTATCCATCAGTGGCAATTTTTGGATACCAAGGCTTGAGCCTCATTACTCCATCTTTTTAGGTTGCATATGTAGTCGTGGGTTAGGATTCTTCTTGGTCTGTGTGGACTTGTCACAGTAAGGCTGGTTCCACAAGGTCTTTGCCGTGATGGGCCGTGGGTATTGGTCGAAAGGGTTTGCTGTGGTGGCAGTGAGTCTTCTGATCAGAGGGTTCTGAGGGTTCAGAGGGTTCTGGTTCTGGTTCTGATCCTGTCCTTGGCAGAAGTTCTCACTCTTGTTCATCCAGCATCTCGATGTCCAGTTCTCTGTGAAGGTCAGCTATACTCGTGAAGATTTGAGCGCCAGACGATAAAGGCAGGGCCTTGTTCTGGACTATCTGAAGACTCTTCCGGAGTCGCTGATGGCAGGTCATCCATGCTGGGGAGGCATACGTCAGGATAGGTCTGATGATCGCCTTGTAGCTGTTGGTCTTTGTCTAGAGGGGCAGGGACTTGGTCTTCAGCAGTGGGTACAGCGCTGCCATCTTTCCTGTTGCCTTCTTCTGAGTATTCTCGATATGGCTTCCCCAGTTGAGTTTGCTGTCCAGAGTCACACCGAGGTAGCGGCTGATGCTCTCCCACTTGAATGTCTCCCCGTTGAGGCTGATGTTTGGGTGTAACTTTATCTTCTTTCCGGTGAACAGCGTTGCAGTTGTCTTGCTGGTGTTGAGTTCTATCCACCAGTCGCTGTACCACATCGAGGTGGTATCCAATGAAGCTTGCAGGTTCTTCACCACTTCCTTTTCGCTGAATGACTGGGAGATGACATCGTCCACATACAGTACCAGGTCAGTCGCACGCTTGCTTGGATGGGATGTGATGAGTGCATCTCAGACTGCATGGTGACATGGAAGGTGCGGTCTCCCAGGGAGCTTGCAATCGTCTTCACCAGGTAGTTCGGAAATCCCAGGCCAATGATCTTGTGCAGCAGTCCCTTGTGCCAGACTCGGTTGAATGCTTTGGCGACATCCAAGAAGATGAATCCCGTGTGTTTCTTGATGTTGAATCCATGGCTGATGGTGTCCACCACTCTCAGCAGCTGATGGGTCATTGCATGACCTTTCAAAATCCAAACTGCTAGTAGATTTCTTTCGAAGGTGAAGTTGCTGAGACGGGCGAGGAGGACCTTCTCCGGGTGCTTCGATAATCCAGAGAGCATACTGGTGGGGTGGTAGTTCGCAGGATCCCTCAGTGGTTTGCCGGCCTCTGCAAGATGCTTCTCAACTTCTTCCTCCACTCTGTCTGAGAGCCAACTTGCCTTGTTCGGGGTGAACGAAGCTTCCAGTGTCTCAGCGAGGACCTTTGCCTTGTCCTTGTTGCTGCATGCAAGGTGGGTTTGTCCCTGGAGTGGTGGGCTTGGCTCCTTCTTCCCAGTCAGGCGATGAGTCACTCTCCATACTGAGCTGTCCGCCTCCTTCAGCTTGGCTGTTGTGGCCTCCCACTTCTTGCAACGGTGCTGTCTAATTTGCTCGCGCAGAAGTCTTGTCAGCATGTTGTACTTTTGCAGGAAATCAGGCATGCAGAACTTCTGCCACTAGCGTCAAGCCCATTTCTTGTCAGCGCTTGACTGTTGGATGTCTCTCGGTGGGTCGTAGATGGAACATCGGTTTGTCGTCTGCTTTGGAACGCTGCTCTTGATTGCCTTCTGGACTGCTATCATGAAGACTTCCACAGCCTTGTTGATGTCTTCCTTAGTGTTCAGCGGGTTTGGTGTGACCTTGCTGTTCAGCTCTTCCTTGTAGCGGCTCCAGTCAGCTCTTCTGAAGTTGTACTTCTCGGCCTGCTGTTAGGGTTCCATCTCATCTCCCACAGTGATTACTCTGGATTGTGGTCCGAGGTCAGCTCCGCCGGTGTTTCTAGCTCCACAGAGTGTTGTAGGTGCTTCAGTAGCACAATGTCCAGCACATCTCAGTTGTGACTTTCTACACCTGGATAGTGTGTGGGCTCAGTCAGGCCTGCTACCACAAAGTAGTTCTTCCTGGAGTACGCCAGCAGTGCCCATCCCCTTTGGTTGGCAGTCCTGGAGTTCCAGCATCGATGTTTGGCGTTGAGTTCTCCTGCGATGATTGTCAGAATAGTAGAATTCAGCAAAGCGTCCAGATCTCCAAGGTGCAGCTTTGCTTTCAGAGGGCAATAAGTTGGTAGGGTTCCATCTCATTTCCCACAGTGATTACTCTGGATTGTGGTCCGAGGTCAGCTCTGCCAGTGTTTCTAGCGCCAGAGTGTTGCAGTTGCTTCAGTAGCACAATGTCCAGCACATTTCGGTTGTGACTTGCTACACCTGGATAGTGTGTGGGCTCAGTCAGGCCTGCTACCACAAAGTCGTTCTTCCTGGAATACACCAGCAGTGTCCGTCCCCTTTGGTTGTCAGTCCTGGAGTTCCAGCATCGATGTTTGGCGTTGAGTTCTCCTGCGATGATTGTCAGAACAGTAGAATTCAGCAAAGCGTCCATATCTCCAAGGTGCAGCTTTGCTTTCAGAGGGCAATAAGTTGCAATCAGCCACAGTGGTCCTGTCGCAGTCTTGAATTGCACTCCAGTGGCTTCAATGCTTCTGAGGTATGGGAGTGCAAACTCATGGTGGTCGATCACAGTCTTCACTATCACTGCTGTCCCCCCTCCTTTGGCTCCTGCAGGTCGGTCGGTGCGGTACACTCTGTGTTTCGCCAGGCTCAGCTTCTGATTTCCTTGCAGGTGGGTCTCTGACAGCAAGGCAGCATTCATCTTTCTCGTTTCCATCAAGTGAAGGAGTTTGTTTGGGTTTAGATGCCATGTTGGTTTGTTTCTTCACACGGGAATAGGCTCAGGACGAGCCTTGCCACCATCGTCATGGTGGGGTCGAGGTTCAGCTCTGCAACAAAAGCTGCGATCTTCACATTGATGGTCTTCCAGTTGATGGAGCTCGCTGTTCCCTCTTCCTGCGCTGGGGTGGCAGCTTGTGGAGGGTTGGGTGGCGGATTTAGGACTTCCGTGTGGCTCAGCCCAGATGTGGTGGGTGTCCTCTGGGTCTTCGCTGGGCCTTGGCCTGGTGGCGGGTGAGGTGGGTTGTTCCTCTGCGTGGCAGATTGTTTTGAGCCATGGCAATGTGCAGTGACTTGGTGTGGTTGGTGGTGTCCGCTGCTCCTGTCTGAGTCATGTGCAGTGGTTGCTGGGCTCCATGGTGCTTGCAGTGGTCGTGGTGCCCTCCTATGTTGCTCATCCTGTTTTGCTCTTGTCAGGGCTGGGCATCCGCGGGAGCTGGCAGGGTGAGGTCCCTTGCAGTTTGTGCAGGTTGGTGCATCTGTTCGGTCTCGATGGCAGTGTTACAATGCGTGGTTCTCCTCACATCACACACAGTGTGGCTCCTGGTGGCAGAAGGCTGATGTGTGGCTGATGTTCTGGCAGTTGAAGCACATGATCAGTCCTTGTCTGCCCTTCGGTGCTTCTGTGGTGATTGTGCAGCTGCATGGCCGTGGGGTCTTCGTCCGGTCAGCGGGTCTTCCATCGCTGGTTGGTGCCAGGGTGGCAACACACAGAGGGAATTTCATGCTCTTGTCCGCTGGTGAAGTCAGCTGTACGGCGCTCTTCACTGGGAGACAGTGCTATGCAAGTTCCTCTGAGATGTCTCCAATGGTGGTGTTTGCCGGGACGCCACGGATCACAAACCTCTGGGACCTCACTCGCATCAGTGGGAAGGTATGATACTGTAGGCCCTGTTTGGTGAAGGTGTCCATCACACTCGTGTAGTCCTCCACTGTGGTGAGCGATATTTTCACGTGCTCACCATGAGGCTTGGTCGTGAAGGTTGGTTCAGCGCACAACTCTTGGAGCAAGTCAACCACGTCCTTGTGCGTCTTCAGGCTCTTCACAAACACTGGAGGGATCCGGAGCTTCTTGGATGGGAGGTATGTCTGATCGTCCGCCACGTTGCCAGAATCTGTCCTCGGTTCTTTATGCTCTAGAACAACATCCCTGTTGCTGGTGCTCACGCCTGCAAAGGATGGTTCAGTCATTTCTTGAACTTTTGTAGCAATGCGACTGGCTGTGCATTTGCATAAGTCTTCCACTTGTGACAGACAGTTTCCATGCTTTGCATATCATCTTCAGTGTCTTGGAGGTGGGGAGTCTCAGATGTCTGGGCCATCATGCTTGATCTAGGTAAAAAGAGAGAAAGTGGAGAAAAGGGATACAAAAGTTGCAGAGGAGGAATTCCAAGATGGCCCACCCCCGAGCTCTCGCACCTAAAGGGTGGCAATTGGCGAAAAGCTGAGCGGACAAGCACTCCCCAGGTACCGCAGTGCAGTCAAACCAATGCAAGGCCCAGGCAGAGGCAATGGAAGCGGCTCCACAGCCCAGGACCCGCTCACTCCGCGGTGGACAGATTCGGCCGGGCACGGCGGCCTACACGCCCGCCCGAGGACCCACGCGGGGAATAGAACATCAGTGGGCAGCACGAACATTAGAGAGACCTTATTGCCCCCCCAGAACTCATACACAACCACCCCCTGACCCACCACTGGTAACCTGTGGCCCCCTTTGGACTCAACCAAGACGGTGCACAAGTCCATCCGAAGATATGCGGCCAGTGAGCTGGCGGAGTCCTGGCCGTCCCCCAGTCCTTTCAGCCACTCTCCATCAAGCTGGATTGCGGATCGGCCAGGAAGCGCGGAGCCTCCAGCAGAGGCCTCGGAGACCTGCCTCTACCCAATAGGGTCCCCTGCCACCTTAAAATTATCACAGCTTCACCCCGGCAACACCGTCACAAGCCCTGGGGGCCGCAATCCAGCAGAACATTCAGCGGGGGAATCAGCGGAGAGGAGACCACAGGGACCCGACAGACCCCCGGCGTCTAGCCGCCTTTGCCCGGAGCCATCATACATCCGCGACCAGCACCGAGGCGGCCCAGGACATGGGACCAGGTGGCCCTCCTCCACTTTGGTATATGCCGCACAGACAACAACAAAGCGGTGAGGTCCCGCTGCCCCCTCTAACCCACAGGAGCGGGTGAGCAGCGCAACGGCAGGGAGCAGTATCCCCCACTTGACCACTCAGCAGACCTCCAAGTAAGTGGGGATGGGAGGGCGGCTGTCACTGAGGGGGGGGCAGGCACCACCAAGCTGGGGTGGGATTGCTGCGGTGGCCCCCGAACTACACCACTGGCCGCTGACCTGCCCCACTTCCCGATCCCTGCACCAGGAATCAGGGTCGAGGGGCCCATCCACAGGCCCCCACCTAGATCTCACCAGCACCGGGGCCCACTCATCAGAGACCTCTCTGCTCCCCCAGCAGAGGTGGGACCTTTCCCCAGCTAAAGAGGGCCCCACCACATACTCCACGACCCAGCCGCTGCTCCTCACATCGCAACACGTACCATATGGGGTGGACCCGCCTGGCCCACGAACTGAAAGAGAACTAAGTAGTGCCTTCAAGTCACCCCTCCACCCACTAGACTGCACCGAAGGAACAAAAGGGGAACTACCGGAAGCCCCACACAACAAATTGGAAACAGAGGCAAAAGACAACCACCCAGGCCGGACACTGGGGAATCCTGTAGCAGCCTACAGGCCCGCCAAGAAGCCCTGCCCCAGGGTTAAAGGGAGCAGTGGGCTTCCTTCAGTGCACCACTCATGCAAGGGCCATCTACCTGCCCTTGAGATGTCTAGGAACAGGAACAGGGACACCCCGGCCCCATCCAAAACAACAAAGAGGGCTCAGGAGGGCGACCTAGCGCAGATATTGGGCAGAGACACAGAGACAATGACAGCCAAGTCTAACACCGCATGGAGAGCAGACGCCTCCACAGACAACACAGAGGATCACCAAGAGAGACCGGTGACTTATTCTGCTCTCAAAGACCTGCTGGGGGATTTAGTTGACAAAAACCAATGGAGACCCTGAGAGAGGACCTGGCCGAGAGCATCCAAGAAATAAAAAGCGACATCAATAAAATAGAAGAAAGAGTGGACATTAATGAGAGGGCCATTCAGGAGATAACCGAAGAAGCACATAAAGCAGACTCCTTGCTGGAAACCCTGGCCGTGGCCACCCACAACCTGGAGCTACGAGCCGAAGATCTAGAAAACCACTCCAGGCGCTCCAACATACGAGTAAAATCTCTATCAGAAACCATCCCAGACCAAGAGTTGACCCAGGCCATGAGGTCCATCTTCAGCGTCTTGCTAGACGAAGACCAAAGCACGGAAATCCGCGTTGACAGGATCCACAGGGTGGGCCCGAAATGCCAAGAACCAGGGGCAAGACCTCTGGACATCCTAATCGCCTTTCACAGCTACACTCTAAAAGAGCAGATCCTGGCAAAGGCAAGGACCACCAAACAAATCACATATAATGGCGCAGAGATACAGCTCTACCAGAACCACATTAAACAGAAGACTACGCATGGCCCCAGTCCTGACCCATTTGAGAAGCCAACAAGTGCGGTACAGATGGCAACACCCATTCGCACTGAGCTTCACATGGCAAGGGACATCGCATAGAGTAACAACATGCGAGGAAGGGGCAGCCATCCTTGGAATCGAGGAGGATAACGATACATCGCACCCCTCCCAGCCTAGCCAAAAAGCTACTCGGAAAACCTGGGAATGGACAACGATAGAGCCCAAGAAAAACAAGAAAGGGGTGACAACCCCGTCGTGGAAGCCCACCCACTCATGCAGACCACGTTAAACCAGGGCAAGCAGGAACACAAGACGAATGAGATACAACAGAAGGTCCAGACTCTAATAGCCACAAAAACCCTGGGGAGGGCACATAACAAAAGACCTCACAAGCTAGCGCCAGTAAGAACCATAGGAATGCAAGGGGGCGGGAGACATGGGGGGATGGAAAGGCAGTTGGAACGGGAATGGGAATTCCTGCATGGGGACACGCTGGGTAGAAATTAGGTTCCAGCTCTCGTGGCCATATGAGGGGGGCTAAGGGCCAGTTGGATTCACCCAGTGAGGGGGAGGGGGAAGGGAAAACAGTGGGTGGGAGGGACAGAGCAGAACCTCCAGCATGAGGGAAACAAAACAAGATAGGGACCACCCAGAGGAGGAGCAAAGGTAGGACGGGGCACTCCAAAGAGGCACAGACCTCCCCATATAGACTACCGGGACACCAAACATGGCTCTAGCTAACCAATTAAAGATCTTATCGCTCAATAATAACGGTCACAACTCCCTGCTCAAGCGAAAAAAAGTTGAGAGATACCTTAGGAGAGAAGACCCTCACATTGTCGCCCTGCAAGAAACACACATACAAACACAGGATACCCACAGGATCAGATTCTGGGGCTACCGGGTAATCTTTCAGGCTACACAAACTAGCAAAAAAGGGGGGGGTTCTCATAGCTCTAAGATACGGGCAGGACCTAACTGTAAAAAGTTCAGATAAAGACAACCAAGGCAGATACCTCACAATAACAGTGGAAGGAAGGAGGGAGGCATACACAATTGCAACATTATATGCCCCTAACACAGACCAGGACCCTGTGGGATGTACTGACCCACTCCGCTATGTTATGCGGCAACACCCTGCCAGTTATGGGGAAAGAAACAGCAACAATGATGGCAAAACCCTTGTGCGTGCCAAAAACCTACAAAAACCGTGTGCTTCAGCATACAAAAAGAGGGATGCACAACCTGCCACCCATGGTGCATGTGCAGTGGGATAGAGCACGCCCTGGAAAAATGTGGCAGTGTGCTCCATGACCAGTAAACAGAGTGCAGAGAGAGAAACAGCGCTTTGCAAGTGAAACCCAAACATGTGCCAACAAATGACATCTGCTTTGTTGCTAAAAACTCCCAAATGCCTATACACAACACTTCTCAACATTCAAAATCTTGCCTGGTGCTAAAATTCATATATCTAATGAAACATTGTGAACATACAAAGTCCCAATGTGAAGAGCAAAATATTCTTCAGTCAAACTGGATTGTCTGAAAACTGACAGCATAGGCCAAAATCTGGGTGCAGTACCTGGGGCTACCTGAGTGACAGCTGTCAGAGGAGTACTAAGGAAACTTTAAAAGGACCTAAAATTAAAAAGTCTGCTGGATTAGCAAACATAAAAAGGATTGTTGCCAAAAAGGAATACAGATTTTAGTTGTGTTTTTCCCACAGATTTTAAGGCCAAGAAAGAAATGTATTTATGTTTGGTGTAACAAATTTGGTTTTTGCTGGGTTTAAGAAGTTAATTAGCCTGGCTGAAGCTGCAAGAACTGGAAAAGCAGGTTTTCTCCCAGAAGGAGGGCCTTCCTCTCAGCAGAAACTCACTTGGAGGTGTTAATTGCGGGTTAAAACAGAATCTTGTCTACAGAAAGCGAAGGAACAATGACAAAGCTGCAGCCCAGGAAACTGGAAGTGTGAAGGGGGTCGTAAATGGCATCTGGAAGGAACAAGCAAGGAGGGGGATGCCCTGGACTGCAGGGAGACAAAAAGGGGAAGCCCATCTGTTACTAAACATGAACAAAGAACAAATGTTTAAAAGACTCATAACTTGCTATTCAAAATGGTGAAAAAATATCATTTTTGGCTGCACGTGTGAAGAGGCGGTAGAACTGTGTGACATGTTCTGGACAGGAATGGCAATATATGTGGTTTTATGCAAAATGTATTACTATTTGAATTGTGAAAATGTACACGCATATCCCTATGTTAAACACGTACATTTGTGGAAATTTGCATAAAATTTGGAAATTGTGTTCATAGCGAAAAGGGCAAAATTCTGTAGAAAGTTGAGACAAGATCCCACTGCTGCGGGGTTTTGAGGAATAGCTGCTACGTAAAATATGGCATCTTTATATGTGATTTGTATAAAGGTGACCAATGTAGAAATGTACATTTAGTATCAAATCCGATTTTGAAACCTGTGGCTAAAGGGAGGTCTCTGAGGGTTGTAAAGCAAATCATAAAATGTGACATCATCCGGCCTTGATCCAATCACTCAAATTGCAAGGTAGAGATGAAGTGTGCTCCTATCCCAGCTCACAAGGGCAAGCTTAGCTAAGCCTGCCCACACACCCCCTTTGTGATGTCATCCTATAGCATAAATAGAGACAACTGACAACACATAGGGACTCACAGATCCACTCATGTTACGCTCACCTGATATCCCCGGGGGCGTCTAGAAGGCTCTGAGATCTGGAAGCCTGGATGCGTAGTTGCCAAGTGCTGAATAATGAATCTGCAATTACAGAAGGAAGGATTTGTGATAACTGTCTCTAATGGGTGAATCTCCCACCTCCCTCTGATCAATTCCCTTCCCACTGGGTTCTTTTCTCACCTTAGTTATTTGTAGGGTGAGCTATCCGTCCTGCGTTTCTTGTGCAGGGGCACTTGATGTTTGTTGGCGAGCTGCCCGAGTTGCTTCACTGGTGAGGTACGCCTTCCATGGGCCCAAGCCTGCTGTGACCCCAAATCTGCTGGTAGGCAGGTAGGTCTGTTAATTGTAAGTCTTTGTTCTGTTTATGGTGGGAATTTGTTAATGTCTTTATCTCCTTCTTTTCAGGTGCAAAGGTCTTGATGCTGGTGTGCCGGATGGAGAGGCATGTTTTCTAGGTAAAAGAAAGCGTGCAGCGCCTTTATTGTCTTTTAAAACTAACCTGTGTTTTGTTCTTCTTCTCCTCACAGGCCACTGTGGTGCTGCGAGTGGATGAGTGCGCGTTGAAAAACAGGCCCCCGGAATCCGTTAAGGTAAGCACAGTGCTGTGCGGTTGTTTAATATTGAAAGCGAACCTGAATATGCCTCTTTTCCTTTGCAGATGTTGCTGTGGTGCTCCGGACGGAAGCGTGGCATAGCGCGACGTAATTCAGGTAAGACTCTTGGAATTCGATGTTTTGGAAACACGCGTTCTAATATTGTTTTTCTCTTTCTCGTTATTGCAGCTCGCAATGTTCAAACAGCAGCTGTGGTAGCGGTTCGCCGGAAGTCCTTAAGCTAGTACTCAGAGGTGAGTGATGTTACTTCTTCTCTCGGTTTCCACAGATTGCAGCCCAGTTGAGATGCTGAGTGCTGGATGGTGTTTTCTCAGGTAAAACAGAATAATCTTGTTCTTGTTCTTGCAGGATTACAGGAAGATGCTGAAGACCAGGAGCTGGACACAGTGAGCGGCACGCTGCGGGTTGCAGAATAACTCAAAGCCTATTCTGCAGTCAGGGTGTGGTTTATATAGCCCAGGTAAAGTAGTAACAGGGAAAGTAGTTCCAGGCCTGCCACACCCAAAACACTAGACCGCATGGCTTGGTTCTTAGAACTAGACTGTGTGGGTGCTTCCATGTTGGATTTAAAGGCCCATGTACATAAATGGGACCTAGTTTGAACAGCCCTTCCTTCCTGCATATGTGCCTGGTGCCAAAGGCGCAAGGACTGGCTCCAGGAGCCCTTTTGCAGTGGTTTTAAGGCCCTCAGGGTTCTGATGGGAGCCTGCTTGTGGCACAACTTGTGCCCCCTCACAGTGGTCATGACAGCACTCTCCCCAAGGCCCCGCTCATGGTATCCTTCCTGTTTGGTCCGGGTTTGGTGGGGTTATCCAGGTGAAACCTCTTAATCAGACGTGGTGCGTGAATATGTTCACTTGGTTCCCAAGTTCTGTCTTGAGGCCCGTACCCTTTCCAGTCCACTAAATAGTATTGCTTAGATCTGGTACGTTTCGAATCCAGGATGTTTTTACTTCAAATTCAGGCTCTCCATCAACTATGAGCCTGGTGCCAAAGGTGTCAGGACTGGCTCCAGGAGCCTTTTTGCAGTGGTTGTAAGGCCCTCGGGGTTCTGGTGGGAACCTGCTTGTGGCACAACTTGTGCCCCCTCACAGTGGTCATGACACTCACTTTCCTGATTCCGGCGAAGCACTCTGATCCAGCATCCTACATCCAGCTTTAATATTCTTCCAGATCCAGAGGCCAAGACTTTTGCCAGCAATAGAGACTATAGATTTCAGCAAGGCCCAAATCCTCAAATGTATTCTCTCTACCCAGTAGAAGGACTTTTGAACCAGTATCCTGAAATTCTCTGGCTTGCTACAACTAGGCTTGCCTGACGAACTCCCCATCCAGCTGATTCAAATACCCACAGTCTAGGAGAGCAGATCCTGTACAAATTCGGCGACCGGCCTAGCTGTTCCAGTACCGTGCCTGATGTGCTGTTGTTTCTAGACCAGACCCAATCCTATGACCAGAGCTTTAGAAACTTATCCTGTGAGTATTAATAGGAAGAACTGTGGCCCATAGTATATTTGCATTGTCTTATCCCTATTTCAAACCCGTCCCATCTTTCATTCAGAACCAGTATTGTTAGGAGTATCTTTGCATTGTCTTATCCCTATTTCCAACCCATCCTATCTTTCATTCAGAACCAGTATTGTTAGGAGTATCTTTGCATTGTCTTATCCCTTTCTCAAACCCATCCTTTCTTTCCTTCAGAACCAGTATTGTTAGAACCATCTTTGCGCTGACCCTTTTCTCATCTGAAGAAGTCGAGTTTCCTTAGCAGGCGGGTCACCCTGATCAAGTGACTGTAAAATCCCTGTGTGGTATTCGCTTTTTCATAGTCATCCACTAGTGTAAGCAAACCCATTTGTCATTTTCAAAAGTGCATTTATGTTTTCCATTCTTGCGCCTATTTTACAAAAACGACCTTTACTAAAACCTATATAACTCCCTCAGTTTTTGTGATAGAAACGAAATTTCAACTCCTACTTATACCTAACATCCATAGCTATCCATTGAAGCCGAACAGAACAGTGCGTTTCTCCCGTTATTGCGAATATCGTGCAATTAAAAGTTTGCTGCGATTTTAAAAATCTGAAAGGTTTACACGTGTGAAATAGCTCTAAACTGCTTCCAATTTGGATTTTAAGATTTCAAATGTTTTCTTTGGACTAAATCATTGCTTGTGATTGTGTGCAACTGTTCAAAGCGGCTCCCATAAAAATATATAACAAATTAAGTATTTTTGACCACATTTGGTATTTTTGCCCAGTCAATTGTAAAGACAATTATAAAAGCCATGATGACAGCTGAAAAGTCAACTCTGTTTTTCTCTTGTGTTTTATGGGGGGAAGGTGGGACTGATATTCTGTTTAATTTGTGCTATTCCTGAATACCTGCTCTCTCCTCCTGTCTCTTTACATTGCCTATTGGGGGTTGAGGGGTGTTGCAGGGGGAACCTCTAACCATAGTGCTATCTGATCTGAACCAACACAAAAGTATTATTTTCTGTGCTGCATTTGTTTTTGTGCTCATTCCTTACTTATTCCTAGTGTATAAACGATATTCTTCAGTGTTCTGTCACCCCATTGGTGATTGTTGTGTACCTATTAAATATACTGTGATTACATTTTCAATACATAAATAAATATTTACCTTTGCAAACTAGCCTGATTCCTGGTTCAGTGTGACCGGGGGGGTTCCAGGAGAAGGGTGTGATATGAGTGGTATATTGTTCAGAATATTGAACTTATAGACAAAAATAAATAAGGATTTCAGTTGTGCACTACATGCTTTGACTTGGGTGTGTGCCAGATTGAAATCACTTACAACCTGTACATACAACGCGCACTCAAACGCTTAGAGAGCTATGCAAAATTCCCCATCATCCTCACAGGGGATTTCAACATGGCCTGGAATCCCACCATAGACAGGAGCATCCAAATCCAAGGCCGCCCGGTGCTACCCTCTGGGGACTTCAAGCAGAAACGACACCAATTGGGCCTAGGAGACGCACTGAGAACTAAACAAGGGGAGATGGAGGGGGACACCTTTTACTCCCATGCCCACAGATCGCACTACAGGATCGATTACATCTCGCTGTCCACTCCTCTGATGGGCAAAGTAGCTGACATAACGCTGAGGGCTATCTCCCTCTCTGACCACACGCCCATGACCCTAGAGTTAGCTAGGAAAAGGGGCCCTCCTATGCTCTGGAAGTGGAGATACCCGGGGCACCTCTTCAAAGACATAACCTTAGCAAGGGAGGTCTCGGAAGAAATGAACAGATACATAGATACCAATAAAGTGGGGGATACCCACTGGCAAAACCGGTGGGATGCGCTTAAAGCGACTCTCAGAGGCAAGATCATAGCGATCAAAGATAGCACACGCAGGAGCTTAGAATCGAAGAAGCCAACCTAGAGGTCAAACTAAAAGAGCTGATGCCCAAAATGGGCCCGAAACAGATCCCCGCCATTAAAAGGGAATTCAGGGCGAGCAGGGGACAACTAGACACATTGCAGACCAGAGCAGCGAAGCATAACCTGCTTCGTCTTAAGCAGAAGTTTGTAGGTCAAAGCCAATAAATCAGACTGTCTACTAGCTAGAATGCTCAGGAAGGAAGAGAGGGAAAGAACTATATTGAAAATAAAGCAGCAGGGGGGGGCAGACAAGCACCAATACAGAGGACATACAACAGGAATTTGTTAAATTCTACACCAACTTATACAGCACCAAATACCTGACCCCAGAAAAACAGGAAGATTACCTGAGGGAAGCCCACCTAAACCAACTAACCAGGGAAGAAAGGGATATGCTAGAAGGGGAAATCACAAGAGATGAATTAAGGGCAGCCATTAACTGACTCCCACTCAACCAATCCCTGGGCCCGACGGATATGGTTTGGAGTTTTATAAGCTCCACAAGGAAGACCTAATCCCTCACCTCACCATGTTATATAACCACATAGAGGCATCTAAAACATTACCGAAAACTATGGAAGAGGCAAAAGTTGTATTAATTTACAAGAAGGGAGAAGATGCGACCGAGTGTTGATCATACCGCCCCATTGCGATAATAAATGTAGACGCCAAAATCCACACTAAAATACTGGCCAACAGGCTAGAACTTATCCTCCCAAAATTAGCCCAGGCCGATCAGTCAGTCTTCGTGAGGGGCAGGCAAATGAGTGACAATATTAGACGCATTGCCCACCTAATCGAAAAAAGCCCAGAAGAAGGCCATCCCCACTCTCCTATTAACCATAAACGCTGAAAAAGCCTTCGACAGAGTCGCAACCATGCGGAAGATGGGATTCGGGCGAGTTTTTTACGAAGAGTCAAGGCCAACTATCAGCACCCACTCCTGTGACTAGCTATAAACGGTCACATCTCGGATCCGATCCTAGTAGAAAGGGGGACGAAACAAGGATGCCCTTTGTCACCCATTCTCTACGCCCTACACCTAGAACCCTTCCTGGCGGCTATCAGGTCAAACGAGGAGATAGCTGGGATGCCATTCGGGGGGCGCCACATAAAATAGCAGCCTTTGCGGAAGAGACATGATCCTCACCTTAACTCAGCCAGACACATCTCTGAGAGCAGCCCAGAAAGAGTTTGACCGTTTTGAGGCAGTGGCGGGCCTAAAGGTTGACATAACCAAATCAGAAATTCTCAACCTCACATTAACTCAGCAGGAGATGCAAACCCTCAAACACAACTTCCAATTTAGATGGGCAGAAAATTCCATCAAATACCTGGGGGTAACGCTGACCAGCACAGTGGACAGGTTGTACCAAGCAAACTTACCACCCCTGCTACAGAAGCTGAAAACAAAACTAATAGACTGGGGTCCACTGGCCATATCATGGCTGGGTCGCATCAGCGTCTTGAAAATGACGGTTCTGCCGCTGCTCCTCTATCACTTCACCTCCCTCCCAATACATGTGCCGCCTCGATTCTTCAAAACACTCCAGAAGGCAACGGACAGCTTCCTCTGGAACCATAAACCACTGAGAGTGGCGGGGAGGGTGAGGAGAACTCCAGTGGGAAGTGGTGGAATGGGAGTGCCGGACTTCAAAGCGTACTATATCGCTGCACAAATAAGGGTCATCAGAGACTGGCAAAGGGACAACAGGGGCAAGATATGGAGACTGATGGACAGGGCAGTGGTGGGAACGGAGTTGGAAGAAGCGCTGTGGAAACCCAAGGCGGACAGACCACCACAAATGTACGCAAGCCACATCACGGGGACGGTGGGCAGGGCCTGGGACCAAGCAGTGATCAAAACCTGTACCACGTCGTTCCCTTCCCCCTATATGCCTCTTTTCGGGAACCCCCAGTTCACCCCATGCCTCGTCTCAACCGCTTTCCAGGACTGGCAACAGGGAGGCTGCCACAGAGTGAAGGACATGTTTGTGGGTTCCCAGATCAAACTTATGACCCGTGCAAAGCAGATTTCGAAATGGGGGAAAAACAACGATATGCCTAGGCTCAACTGAGACACTGGCTGTCCGACCCCGAAATGAGAGCCTCAGCAACCCGGGAGCACACTCCATTTGAGAAATATCTTAACACGAATAATGGGGACAAGAAAGTGGCCTCAACCATATATAGGTTCATAAAATGAGAGCCAAGACTGACCATGTCATATAAAGCAAAGTGGGACGCCGACATGAGTACCACAATAGACTCAGCCGCAAGGGCGAAACTTTGGAACCAAATAACAAAACTCACAAGATCAATCCAAATCGGGAAATTTGGATGAAACTTCTAACACAATGGCACCTCACCCCGGTCAGACTCCACAAGATCTACCCAAGGGTATTGCAGGAATGCTGGTGGAAACGTGGTGAGACGGGCACATGGAGCCACATATGGTGGTCATGCTCGAAAATAGCACAATACTGGGAAAGGGTCCATTCAGCCATCGAACAAGTTCTGGGACTAAAAATTGAGGGGAACTGGGGCCTAGCCATGATAGGGTTGAATGGGGCACTAGAGGAAATCAATAACAAACCCCATTGGAAGCTCTACATCATCATAATGATGGCGGCGGCCCTAGTCCTTGCGTGCAAATGGAAATCGGCGCACCCTCCCATAGACCACGAATGTATCTCAAAAATGTGGTCGCTCCTAGCGATGAAATGGCTGACCTACTCACTACAAGGAGACCACTTAAAGTTTAACACAGAATGGTCAGCCCTATTCAACTACCTTAAGGAGGGCGCTCGACGAACGTGGTTTCCGAAGGCCATGACCCTTCTTGGGATAATCCCCGATCAGGAAGACGAAAACATATAGTGAAAGCTGGTGCCTGAGCCCGCCGCACAGGGCAGGGAGGCGGCACACAGAGGGCACGAACCCAATGAACTGCCACAAAAACCTTAGGATCTGCTCCAGACCAGGGAGATGGGGGGGGCGAGAGGGTGGGGGAGAGGGAGGGAAGGGAGGGAGTCCTCATTTGTTTTTCAGTTGTTTTACTACGTTTCAGTTTCATTCTGTAACATTCACTTGTAAAAACGTCAGTAAAAATCTATTGGTAAAAAATGTTGGAGAGGAGAGGGGTAGAAGATAGGAGAAAGGTGAAAAGGAAATAGGAGAAAGGTGCTCTTTTCCACCCTTTGTAGAGGCTAGTGCTTGTTCTTAGCAGAGCAGTTTGTTATACATTTAAGTAGCTCTTGATTACCCTAAATAAGGGTAATTGAAAAGAAGAATCAGCTCAGGTGTGCCCTAAAAAGGAAAGTTGGGAGGTGCACGCACTGTGCAAAAGGCTCTTTTACCGGATGTAAAGCAACCTCCTGAAGATTGCTGCTCCATGCATCAAGCAGGCTACAAGAGCACCACTTGCTGCCACTAGATGGAGGCAGAGACCGCTAAATGCTCCCCTCTGTTACGAGAAAAGGCTCGGCTCAGGCCCGCTGCCATCC
The DNA here is from genome assembly GCF_040938575.1 of Ambystoma mexicanum. Taxonomy (NCBI): domain Eukaryota; kingdom Metazoa; phylum Chordata; class Amphibia; order Caudata; family Ambystomatidae; genus Ambystoma; species Ambystoma mexicanum. The sequence continues at coordinate 840,057,540 of NC_090923.1, forward strand.
CACAGTCATCTCCTGATTTGGCATCTTGCAATCTGATCTGTCTACGATGCAGAGAGTGCGGGCTGATGAAAACCCTACGCTTGAGTCGAGTCAATCTGCCAAGTCCTGTGTCCAGTCTCGAATCCAAATAAAAAAACAACAGGTCAAGCATGGGTGAGATGTGGGCATAGATATTTTAAAAGTTTTAGGGCCTTAAAATGGCCCCCAGGGTTTGGTGTCTCTCACAAGCAGAACTACAGGTGTTGCTGGGAGTTGTAGTTCCTAACCCCCTTTTGTATCCGTTCATATATGGGCATGGAAACACACTCTGGTGGACGAAGGCCAATGCAGTTCATGCCCAGACAGCAAGCTTGAACTCCCTTTAAGGTATGTCAGCATGTACGGACCCCTGTATCTATTGATCCTGTCTTTCTGTGTACTGCACTTGGGTATCTTTGCCAAATCTGTCAAGGAAATAAGATTTGAGTGAGGGAGCTGTTGGTGATTGCTAGGTAGGGAGGAGAGATTCAGTTGGAAGAGACTTAAGTATGGCAGCAGGGAGGATGCCATCCACATACTAAGATGTGACCTTGGGGGATGTGACCTCAGGTCTTCAATTGTGAGTGTCTAGTAAGGTGTCACGGTAGTGGTGGTATTGCGAGCTGGCATGTGTGGTGTGCTGTCAGTTGTGTCATTGATGACTATGTGCTGGCAGATAATGCTGACCTTTTTGATGAAGTTAACCTTTAGGAGAAAGATACAATGGTGTTTCCATTTTGAAATGGACTGTGGCTATGAACTTGTTGACGTATTTCAGATTCAGAACTGGCCTCATGCCCCCTGAAGTCTTCTAGGTAATGGAAATAATCAGGTACACTCCTCTGCCCTTGAGGTGTTCCAGGATAAGAGCGATGACTCTTTGCCCTATGAGGCTCTCTATTTGTCGCCACAAGGAGCTGTTTCTTAATAACATGTGGTGGCGATGGCATGTTCTAAATGCTCTGGCTATATCTTGATGCAAACTATAGTTTGTACCCCCTTGTTACCACATGATTTACCCAATTTTCCATGACTGACTGGTTGGTACCCGATGAACCCCACTTTGTGCCTTTAAGGGAGCTCCAAGGAGCTGGAGTTGCAGAGGTTGTTTCACTCCTGATAGCCCAGATGTGGGTTGTTTGCAAAGATTTGGGGGTTATTGTGCCGGTTTGGGATTAGCCAGCAAGTTGTCAGTGTGATTCTAAGGATTTGGACATGCAAAGTCTCATGGTGTCTCTGGGCCTCACTATGACCTCGGAGGTAGCATGGCTGCCTCAAAAACCGTGTCCTGGTCGGGTTCCCTGAATGGGGAAATACCGGGCCATTCCGAGTTTGGAGGGCCCGGTAATTCCTCCTTCAGGGAACCCGTGCCCGGACCTTCCCCATTCCCATTTGAGCCCCCATAGGGCTCAATGGGAATGGGTGCGGTAGCTAACAATGGGCCGATTATGCCCAGCCCGTTGTTAGCTCCCTGGTCCCCTCGCGGGACCCACTATGGACGTCTGGTAAAACCAGATGTCCACATCGGGTCCCGCGAGGGAACCTCGTAATATTGCGGAATGCGTTTAACGGCGCGCCACCATTAGCAGCGCCGTTAAACGCATTCCGCAATTGTTATAATGAGGCCCTCTATGTTTTTTCGTAGACATGCAGAAGCAGCAATTAACATTAACCCAGCAGGGAGCATGCGGTCAATGGACAAGCCGACCCAACGAGGAGCGACTGAATCAGGTTACTATAATCACAGTAGCTTCTGAGCGAGGTGGCAGTGCCGGGATTTAGGGCCTCATTACACGGTAGGCGGTGGACCAAGGTGCTATTAGCACCTTGGTCCATGCCGGTAAAATACAGGCACCGCCTTGGAGGAAAGGGGAATTACCGCCCTATTCCAGGGTTGGCGGGGCGGTAATTCCCCCTTCCCCCATTGCCCTTCCCCATTCCCATTTTTGCCCCATAGGGCATAATGGGAATGGGGAAGGTGCTAATTACGGTACCGCACATTGCGGTACCGTAATTAGCACCCTGGTCCCTTTGCGGGTTGGTTTTTAACACCTGCTAAAAAGCAGGCGTTAAAGTACCAACCAGCAAAGGGACCTCGTAATCAGACGGTAAGGGTTAACCGTCACCGGTACCATTACCGGTGACCGTTAACCCATACCGCCTTCCGTGTAATGAGGTCCTTACTGTTCATTCTGTTCTTTTTCTCGTGGCGGGCGCTGGATTACAGGATGCCAATTCCAGGCAGGGCGTTGGCACGGGACGCATGCAGGCTGCAGAGCGGCTCTGTTGCACAGGCAGGCATGTTTGGAAACTGAAAATTTATTTCACCCCATAGATGGGTGAAATGGAGCAGATGGGCAAAATGGACAGACTTAAGCTACTAACCTGGCAGCGTTATAGTCGGGTGTTTGCTGGCCTGTTTTCCTGTTGCCTTTAAAATAATTAGGGTTTTCTGTTTTAGGTGTTTGTTTTTCCAATTCTGGTGGTGTTTTTCAAAGATTTTCAAAATATTTAAAAACCTTCGTTTATCAGTGCTGCTTGCGCATTGTTTCCCTAAAATAAAAAAAAAGTGGGCACAACTGTGTTTTTCCCGTGTAGACAAATATTCACCTTTTATTGCTGAATGTACATTTTACTGAAATCTAAAAAGCATAAACGTAATCTTATTTTCAGCAAATCTGAGGCAGGCATGGGCTTCCCATGAGGTGCCTAGGCTTTCCTATGCTCCTTACAACCCTTGTTGGCTTTATCTTCTCACTGATCACTATAGATCTTGAGCACCTGGAAGGGAATGTCCAATGCGATCTCATTCTGGGCGAAGCAGTTGTGCAATGCAGAAATGTGAACATGGCTTCAAGCCAGGCCTGTTGACCCTGAGGCTGGGGCAGCCACCCGTACTCCATTGTATGACAGATCTGAGAGGAATTCTGTCCATGGATAAGGTAAGGTAAGGTCAAGGGCTCATGTATAGCATCCTTCTGCCAATAATGTTGACTTCTCTGTGCATGGCGCCATAAAGAAAGAGGGCGGGGAATCAGGGTCAGTGGTAAAGTGGATTAGGCAAGGAGTGGAAGGTCAATGGTGTTCATGGGTGCATTTCGGAAGCACTAATTGCCTGTGTGCTGAATACGACTTCGGCTTAGTTAGGACTAGGAATGTAGCATGCCATGTGTTAGCTGCAAGGGTGGTCTCAGGATTAGGAGGATGGCTGTAAATGCCTTGGAAGGAAGTGGGGGTGTTGACAGGGAAAGGGTACCATAGGAACATGCGTTTAGTGTGCTAGACTGTCTGATACATCTGATGGGAAGTGGATGTGTTGTAAAATGTAGAAAGATTTAGCAGTGAGAAAGTAGTGAGGGAAGACTAGGGGCCTAATTCAGATGTACATACAAAAATGTGAAAGTGCTGTGAGACACTTTTCCATGAAGACATGTATTCTGAAGTAATACAGGAGAGGCAGCAATAAATTAAGCCCACCACTCCGGCAAAGTCGTGATTTATGGCATGGCAACGCCTTGCCAACCACCTCACATACCAGGGGCTGGCAAGGACTGTATTCAGAGGCCAGAATACCATTCCTGCACCAGCCTAAAGGGGCTTTCAATAAAGGTACACTGAGAGGTGCCGTTAAACTCCACAGCACCCTTTTCCCCCATTATGTACTTATGTACATAGGATTCCTCAGACTGCAGCACCACTTTTCCCCCATTATGTACTTATGTACATAGGATTCCTCAGACTGCAGCACCACTTTTCCCCCATTATGTACTTATGTACATAGGATTCCTCAGACTGCAGCACCACTTTTCTAGTTTAAAGTTTAAGAAAACTTTCTTAAACTGGAAAAGTGGCAGTTATTAAGAAAAGCTCGCAATGTCACTGGAATACATGTTTCCCCAACAACGTGTGATTTTAGCAGCTTTTGCTGCTGGAAAGCACACAATCTCCCCTCCAATATTTCCACCCATCTCAGAATGATGGCGCTAGAAACTGGAGGGGAGAATGTCGTATTTCCACACACTTTTTATCACAAGTTCTGAATCAGGCCATCAGTGTGTATGAGAAAAGGGGTCCGTTTTTAGAGAGATCTTCAGGTGTGTTCGTGGCAAGCTTGCTTTGTTTCAGCAGACTAGTCTCCTAAATCAAAGAATTAGGTTGTTCATTTAATCTCCTATATACGTTATGAATTGAGATCTATGAAAGGAGCCAGTTCAATTTGGGTCCATCTGGGGTCATTGTTGTATATCCTGTGTGCTTAATTGAAGAGCCATGATTTGAGTTGCTTCCTGGACGTCTGGAGGTTTGCTACCATTTGAAGATGTTGGGATAGGGAGTTCCAAAGTCTGGTTCAAAGGTCTGGTAGCCAATATGGAGAAGGAAGCTGCTCCTTTTTTTGTTGTTGACATTGTGATGCTGGGAGCAAGGGCTAGAGCAGCATCTTGATCTAAGTGCCCTGAAGAGTGTACACTGCTCAAAAATCCTTATGAGTCGGCTGGGGCCTTTGCAAGTACATGGTGACTGTAAATGGGTTGCAGGGACAGAGGCAGGGCTGGGATCCTTCACGAATCCGGGTGGATTACAGGAGTCGATGGTAGTGCGAAGGTTCTGCAATGAGATGGTGTATACAGTGGTTAGTAACAGAGTGGTGGATTCCCGGGTTGATGTCTTCTTGGTCGAGTAGGAAGGTGTTCGTCCTTTATTATCCAGGTATTCTTAAATGAGTAGTATCTTTGCGTTTTAGTTGTAAGGAAGGCATGGTATCAAAGTAAGACAGACACAAGTGACCACAGTTCAAGGGTGTTTATTTGAACTTTCTCAAGGGTGTGATAAACGTCTATCAAAACCTAAATCTAAGATGGGAGAAAGATAAGATCCTCAAATAATAATAATGCAGTCCTAGTGGAGTCTTGTCAAAATAAAAAGGGCATATACTAAAAACCTATTGTCAGTCCTTACCGCTAAATTACAAATAGTTTGGGGTAATGTTCATGAAAAAGAAGGAAGTGCTCACAAAATGATAAGTCAGGATGTTCAGGCTGTTGGCCTCCCTTGCCCATGTTTTTAGCATGGGGCAAGGCGATTCACTCGAGCACAGTACACTCTTAGGCTTCTTCCGCATGAGGAAACGGTTCCTTTTACCAACACCAGGTTCTTCTGTGCTCAAGACTCTTACGTTCAAAGTCTCTTGATTCAGAGGGCCTGATGTACCAAAAACAACGAAAAAGTTCCTTTCCAAATATTCAAGCCAGGCGAGTCACTCTTCACCCTGGATCCCCTCAGCCAGGCGCAGATCCTTTTTGTATACAATTAGCCTCCCTCAGCTGGCACAGACCAATTTTAGTTTGTTGACATCCCTCAGTCGGGTTCACATTTGTCACAGCAATTTCCTCTCGGGTGACTCATGGTTTACCACAGATCCCCCTCTTCCAGGCTCAGATCCCCTTTTATACAATCAGTCTCCCTCAGCCGAGCTCAGACCAACTTCAGTTCATAGGCATCCCTCGGTCGGGTTCACATTTGCCATATCAATATCTTCTCGGGTGACTCACGCTTCAACCAGTATCCCCCTCTTCCGGGCTCAGATCCCCTTTAATATAATTAGTCTCTCTCAGCCGGGCTCAGACCAATTTCACTTCATATTGGCTATCGAAGACTTTCGAATGTGCACAGGATTTAGCTTGACCCGTTGCAGGACCACTTTGATTTAAGAGTTCAATAATTCTCACACGCTCAGTTGGCTACCAAACAGAGACCTTCGAGTGAGCACCCACGTGGCGGCGGACCAATCTGTATCTGGTACCTATTTCGGTTTCACAAATTTCAATCACATATGCCTCCTCTTTCTTTATACAATGTTGCAGCTTACAACCTTGATCGTACACAGTCCGGTCTGCTGTCAGTTTCTCCGACTCACCAGCTATGATCACTGGCGCTGCTTTGTTGGGCAAGGTTTTCAGTCAGGTGGCTTCACCACCTTTCCAGCTTTCAAGGCTCACAAATGAAGGCTTCCCTCAGCCAGGTTTGAGCCTTCTCTTCTCGCTTCACTGCTCCATAAGAAGGCTTTCCTCAGCTGGGCTCGAGCTTGCTTTCAAAGTTCACAATTCGCAAACAAGGGTTTTGGGACTTCTAGTCCCAGGATGCACTGGGCTAATATCCCTCCCGCTTCACAGTTCCCCAAAATGGCATTGGGGGGGGGGGGGTGCCAGGCGACCCCAGCTGCCCCTGGTATCGCCTTCTGGAGGAACAGTTCCCTCCTCCACACTGCAGTCTCCTCTCAAGTAACAGGGCCAGTGTTTGGGCAGTGTTCTCCTCCTCCAGGTCTCCCAGGGTCTCTGCAGCTTGCTAGGTCTTTCTCCTGCTTCCCGGCACCTTCCAGCAACCCCAACACGCTCGCAGTGTGCTTTCCTGCTCCGCCTTTTATACTGCCTGGGAGAGACAAGTGAAGTCAGGTGCGAGTAATTAAAGAAGTAGGCCTGACTTAGCCTAACCTCATTAGTGGGAGAGTCTGCTGTACTTAATACTAATGAACCTCGGCCTAGAAGGTGGTTCCTTTGATCTCACAAGCATGCTGGGGTGGAGGCTACGGTTCCTCGCAGCATGCTGGAGCGATAAATGGAAAAAAGGGCAGGGAATTCTCCCAGTAATCCTGCGGGTCTGCCTGCCCCGAGTCAGGTTACACTCCTAGCTCAGAGTGATGGAGGTAGTGCTATAGTTCACATCCCGGAATCCCCATTGGCTAGGATGACTCTAAAAGTTTCTCACTAAAAACAATCCACTAACACGAATCAGCAGGCAGCAATTTTACAGGATTTATTTTGGATTTTTTTAAACTTGTTTCTCAATAAAAACCAATCCAGCAACACTACACATTTTTACTGCATTTATTTTGGATTCTTTTACAAGCAAGTATAGATTGTAAGATTTATTTTTGATTTTTTCCAACTTGTATCTCTGTAAAAACAATCCAGTAACATAGGCACACATTTCTACTGCATTTAAATGTTGGAAACATAATGTCAAACTAGTTTTGACGCTGGTTGCCGTTATTTCGCATTTTAATCTGATTAAACACTTTGCAGAGATTAGGTTTTATTCATTTTGCATTTTATTGGTGCAAATTACCAGTCCAACTGCACTTAACTAATTTCTCCAGTAGATAATGCCTAGTCGCTAACACTCAGGGTATACCAATTTGCAGCAATGGGTAGAAGGAATGGCTAACACCTCGGCCATATCTCCCATCGTGCCACCTGACTCGCTGGACGGTGGCCGCCTATCTCCTGCCTCCCACCCGGTACAGCTGTACCCCTCCTCTGTGCCCCTCTGTATACCACCCCCGGCTGCGTATCTGTTCTATTGTTACCTCTGAAAACTGCTCCGTTATGCATCTGTATTGTTGTATACCTCTGTAAAGCACTCTGCTGTTTCTCGAAGCTTGACCTGCACTTAATAAATTCAATAATAATCAAATAGGATCTAGTCAGACTAAAATTGGTATGCATTAAATTTGAAAGGATGTTTTGATTTAAAACATAAGACCATACAAATCTCATGTAACAGTTACAGTTCTTTTTATTTAATATTTGTCATTTTCTTTTCATAAAACATATTTGGCAGATGTCAACATTTCTTTTACTTAACATCCTGGACACATTAATAGCACAGTTCTTCTTAAAGCAGTTTTTTTACTCCCCACTTTCATTTAAAAAGCCGTCAGTAGTAGAATGCACAATGAAGTAATGGTGACAACACTTTCTGCCTCATCACGAGTTTGGCGGTAACCCTTACATGCGGCGGCAACGCTATTGCTGCTGCCGCGATTTTGCTGATTTTTGGCCCTATGGGGAATGGGGACTTCCCGAATGGGCCCAATGGGGAATGGGAACTTACTGTTTCAGCCAAACCTGTCATCCGGCACTAATAGCGATGGGGGGTTGGCGGTAACGCTAATAGTCCAGGTGGTAATACCGCCGGGGATACCACCCAACTCGTGATGAGGCCCTTTGTCTTTGCAAGCTGTGTGGATTTCCTTAGCCAATTAAAAGAATCCGCTGCTTCTTAATCTAGGTCATATCGACTTGGCGGTGCATGTCAACACCTTGTTTAGCATGAATATTTTTTAACAGAAAGCCAATCAAATCTTCAAAAATAAAACAATTATTGATATACAGCGAGCCTTTAAAACGTACGCAATCTGTCAGATGGATCAGAAGCAAAGAAGATGGTCTTGAGGTGCTTCCAGAAACAGAGATGGTTCTCCTCAATTTTTCAGAGAGGCAGGGAGGCTGTTAGAGGAAGGCCACAGCCAAAGAAAGAGATTTACCACCAACTCGTTGCTTGGAGAAACAACTGACCCTGTGGGAGTTGGAGGCAGATGAGTGAAGAGCTCGAGAAGGAAGATATTTAGGAACTTGCTAACTGGCCACCTGGTGTACCTCTGAGTCTCACAGGTCCCAGGCACTCCTGCCAGTCCTCTCTCGCATTTGCCACTGGGCCCTTCACCCACTCACCTTCAAGGCACTTAGAAATAACCAGAGAGTGTGGTTCTCTCTGCACTTACCCCAGTCTCCACTGACTGGGTGCACTTGGACCTTCCCCTCCCTGTTACACTCTATGCACTTGCACGATCCAAATGCATATGCCTGAAGATCGTCTGTTCTCCCCTTTCTTCTCCCCTTAATTGCACTTGCAAAACTGCAGAATTGTCGTCAGCCTATTTGCTGTGTCTCAACCGTTACATGTATTTTACGCACTTACTCTGCCTGTGCAGACTATTATCATCGATTTTCCTCTTGTTCCCACCCTCCTTGAGCGCTTTGAACCACTTTCCTGTGTATAGGCGCTATATAAACAAACAATACAATACCTTAAAGTGATTTACAGCCTGTACTCTCCATGCAGTATGCTTCCACAAATCTCCAGTCGGCCACTGCACATTAATAGCAGGCTCTTTGTTTAAGCAATGTGCCGGCGGCCGTGTGATCGCAACGCCATAAATGCGCATCGCGGGTCCGCGCTATCCCTGCAAGCTGCTGCCTGTGGGATAGTCTGTGCTTATATTGCACCGGCATCGCGGTCCCTGCGCGCACTGCTCGCGGCACTGTTTGTGTGATTGCCTGCATTGCAGCGACTGTGTCCAATCGAGATTCACATTACCGGTAACTCGATCCTGCCACTTCATGCATGGTGAAAAGGATCTTATGAAGTTCAGAAAGTAAACATGTTTCCTGCATAGGGGCTCAAAGGCTTAGCCCACAGTCACCTAGCGCGGTGGGGAGATCTGCAGCAACTGAGGCAGTATTTTCAGTGAATACGTATTTTTCTACATGTGTGGGGGTTGGGGGGGCGGCTTCGGAGGGCCTGCGATCTGGAGCAGACAGCGGGGTTGATCTGCTTAGGGGTGGATTTCATTTATTTGCTGAGACGTTAACGGGGAACCCGTGGGGAGGGGGTTTGAGCTCCTTCCATTTTTTACAAATCATTTACGTTAAATTAACAGACCGCGTTTTTTGGTGTGGCAAAAATGCATTTTGCTTTTCGTAAGTTGTTTGCATAATGTTTTTTTCTGCCAAACTGTCTCATCACACGACATTCCATCTTAAGTGCACACATTTTTTTTAAACGAACATGCTTTACTGTGCGTGAGATGACTATCTGCCACGGTGATTCTGTACACATCTTCGTTTAATTTGACTCAGATGCATCATATCATCATTTTTTTTGCATATTTCACTAGCTATGTGTTTTTTTAATCTTTTAATCACGTTTTATCTTCATGTAATACCAGTTGAGTGATTGGATTGCAAAGTAACAGGCAGCTCTAAAGGCATCTATTGCTTAACCCCCCGTAACAGGAGGCTTGGCTTGTAATGTGTTGCTCCTACCAATTCTACCTGCATCTATTGCATTAAGCCCCCGTAACATGAGGCATATGGTATAGGATGCAGTATATACAACCAACAAAGAACACAATATATCTATTGGAGCATGTTTAGCCAGGGAAAACAATGGCAAGGGCCATGTGGTTTGCAATATATGCTCCTGTGCAAACGAGGACTCAGTATTAAGCGCATATTTCAGTATCTGGGCCTCAACGTCAGCCCGAGTCCCTCCCAGCGCAGTCTTTCAGAGCCTCTTGCCCACTTGCCCAACCGGGCTGTTGTGGCTGAGAGCCATCTTAATCACAGCTTTGCCTTGCAGGCTGCAGCCACGCTTGCTTAGAGTGGAAAACAGTGTGAGGCACGTGTGGGGTACAAACATTATAATGGAGAGAAAGAAATACAGCCAGGGGTTAATAGCCACTGGTTTTCACTAGATGGACAGCCAGAGGGAGCTGAAACACTAAATCCGCACTGAAAAGCTACCAATCCTACTTTGTTAGCAAGTGGCTGATGTGGAGACACCTGTGTTAAAGGGCAACAAGGGAATAGTAACATGAAGGAACAGAAGTGAAGGAGCAAAAGCCAATAATGTGAACATTCTAATTGTCAGAAAAATAAAATGCATTTAAAATTAAAACAAATTATTGTAACATGAGATGTGTGTGTTTTCTCTATGTTTATGGTAGTGTACTACGTTTCTCACTTTTGAGAGCTATCCACACCGTTTGTGGCGTGCGCTTGCTTTTTTCCTGATTATTTTGATGGGAGTCAGCTTGTTTCGGGCTTGTTTCGGAAGGAGATGCAGCTTGTTTTTTCCTTCCGACCTGTAAACACTGGACTCCACCACCACACCAGCAGCAATGGCGGCGGCCGAGATTCCAGCGTGGGCCAGGGAATCAAAACGCATGAACACCAAAATAAGGTAAGCAAGGGATGGATGCCCTTCTAGGCTTGCTTCATTTAGAGGCATTTCGCTGCGCATGTTTTTGATTAGGACGCATACAATGTTTGATTTACGAGGAAGACGACCTGCCTCCCACGCCCCCCTCCCCAAAAACAGCATTGTCTGAAAGGCGCGCGTTGGCTGAAAGCTTGAGTACAACTTCTCAACATCGCAATGACTGGTGAGAAAAATGTGAATTACATAAAGCGACTCCCTGCACGTGAGCCGCATTTGTTTTTATGATGTGGAATGCAAAATTTAGGTGAATGGAGAATGGATACAATAGCCCATCACAATGGGAAAGCGCGTGCAGGCAGCAGTTTCACGCTCGGCAGACATGAAGCTGCTTTACACTTTAAGCTGAAAAGTTCACCAATCTGCATGTAGATCGGGCGGCAAAGAGGATACTTTCCCAATGTTGCTGGGCCCCTCCAGACCCTGGCAAACCACGTCAAACCACTCTCCAAGGATCACTGCGAAATGCTTTGCGCTACTGTGTGTTTTAATAAGTTTAAAGGTCTGCTAGGAGTGAAGCACACCTCCTCCAAGTGAAGCCACTGTAAACAGTCTGCGGGGCACACACATTTGTATTGGTATATGCTAGCCAATATTTATACTGCCTTCTCGCCAGTGCTTTTACAGCGCCTGGACCAATTGTGCAAGGGGTGGCGTTTTGGGATTCAGCTGGGAATTTATATGCTGAAAGATTCGGAAGAAAAGAGGTCTGGAAACTTGATAGTTTAAACATTGCTCCCTGGGAATGCTGAATGCATGTTTTAATTTACAGTGTGCACAGAAAGACCTGCAAGACTGCACTAAGTGCATATTACTAGTGCCATTTCACATGCTTTTCACCAGTATGGAAATAGGGTCCTGGAACATTTCATGCACTGTTATAGAGAGCAGATGAGGGTAGCAGTCAGGGCTAAAATAGTCAACTCCCCAGGTCACCCAATAACCGTCGGCCCATGGAGCTTCCATCTACTCACATTTCTCTATGTGCAAATCTGATGATGTGGAAGAGGCCGGGTTTAAAATGTGTTATTGGTGTGGCATAGATGACGTAAGCGGCAGTGCTGCTGAGATTGTCTACTTTGTTGCCGTTCTGATCTTCCTTACAAAATGTACCTCCATCTACTCTAGCAGTAATCTCTGTTCCACCAACCATATGGGTAAAAGATTCACTTGAAGGTGCAGGGATTGTTATCTGCTCTGTTTCTGTATATTGCCCCGCTGCCCGTCCACCTCCCTCCCTGTGACCTGCTGTCTCTTCTGCTGTCTTGCTCTCTCTCCTGGTGGCTCCTTCTGCGACTCCTGCTTTCTCTTCTACTCTCTCTGTCTACCTGTGCATTTCTGTCTCTTCTGTATTGCTCTACCTCTCTTGGTAGCTTACCCTGTAAGTGATGCCTGCTGTCTCTTCTCCTCTCTCTCTCTCTGATGCCTGCTGTCTCCTCTGCTCTGTCTCTATCTCCCTGTGACCTGCTGTCTTGCTCCGTCTCTCCTGGTGGCTCCTCTTCTCCTCTCTCTCTCTCTCTCTGTCTTCCTGTGAGTTGCTGTCTCTTCTGTATTGCTCTACCTCTCCTGGTAGCTTACCCTGTGAGTGATGCCTGCTGTCTCATTTTACTTTTCATAAGTTGTATGCATAATGTTTTTTCTGCCAAACTGTCTCATCACACGACATTCCATCTTGAGTGTTTGTAACTGAAGGGACAGCCCTATAATCGGGCAGGAACTAATGGGCTGGGAAAACAAGATGTATATACAAAGAATGTTCCTACCCTCTCTAATTCAATGCTGCAATAATTTAGAGCAGTGTGTTTGTTTTTTTAAACCTTCCAAAAAACACCATGCATAAGTATTGAATAATGATTACGTGGTGATGAAACAACCATTAACAATGTTTGGTTTTTTATGGTAGCCTCTTTATTATTTTTGTGGCTAGTCTTTGTAATTATATTCTTAAAACAAGAAAAGAAACAGATGTTCAAATATAACAAGGTGGCACAAGGGATCACCTTGATTTTAGCTTGACACAACTTAGTTAATGACAAATCAACAACTGTACATATAATGAACAAAACAAAGGAAAAACTTAGAAACCTGTGCAGATCTTTTCTGGTCTGTACAAACAATATGCTATAATTATTTAGTAGGCTAAGGGTGAACACAATATTGCTTCATAGAGTCCACCATTCCATAGGTTCAAAGCTATAACATATTAGATTCAATTACTATTCATCTCAACACATTTGAACAGAACAATGAATTTCAGAAAAGCACAGAATTCAAACAATTCGCTCATATAACCGTGGTTAGAAAATCAGGATGTCTAGAGAGACTGGTCCGACGTCTATTAAAGAATGAAGGGGATTTAGTGTGGTCCTAACAAGGTGGTTTGCAGTCAATTTTCCACAAGGATCACTGACGTTTCGATTGTTTACATTCACAATCTTCTTCTGGGGCCTTATATATGTAGGTCTCCCTTTCCTAGGAGCTTCCTGGAGCCTTCTGTGGTTCCCCGGTTCAGTGGAACTGGTAATTTGTAATTAGTCACCAGCCGGCCCTGTCTTACGCATGCGCGATAGTGGAGACACTACACAGCTGCGCCGGCTCCACTTAGACGCATTACGAGCAGCGTCCTCCCGCACTCAATAACCACTCCTCACCGGACGACTTGCACACGGAGGAGCAGCTCTAGCCAGAGTCAGACCAAATTTAATACAGGGCCGCCACAACGGACCCTCAACCCCAGGCGATGGTATGAACTTCTTTGCCAGCCCGCTTAGACTGTGACACCTATGCACAGCCTACTAATTACAAATTACCAGTTCCACTGAACCGGGGAACCACAGAAGGCTCCAGGAAGCTCCTAGGAAAGGGAGACCTACATATATAAGGCCCCAGAAGAAGATTGTGAATGTAAACAATCGAAACGTCAGTGATCCTTGTGGAAAATTGACTGCAAACCACCTTGTTAGGACCACACTAAATCCCCTTCATTCTTTAATAGACGTCGGACCAGTCTCTCTAGACATCCTGATTTTCTAACCACGGTTATATGAGCGAATTGTTTGAATTCTGTGCTTTTCTGAAATTCATTGTTCTGTTCAAATGTGTTGAGATGAATAGTAATTGAATCTAATATGTTATAGCTTTGAACCTATGGAATGGTGGACTCTATGAAGCAATATTGTGTTCACCCTTAGCCTACTAAATAATTATAGCATATTGTTTGTACAGACCAGAAAAGATCTGCACAGGTTTCTAAGTTTTTCCTTTGTTTTGTTCATTATATGTACAGTTGTTGATTTGTCATTAACTAAGTTGTGTCAAGCTAAAATCAAGGTGATCCCTTGTGCCACCTTGTTATATTTGAACATCTGTTTCTTTTCTTGTTTTAAGAATATAATTACAAAGACTAGCCACAAAAATAATAAAGAGGCTACCATAAAAAACCAAACATTGTTAATGGTTGTTTCATCACCACGTAATCATTATTCAATACTTATGCATGGTGTTTTTTGGAAGGTTTAAAAAAACACACTGCTCTAAATTATTGCAGCATTGAATTAGAGAGGGTAGGAACATTCTTTGTGTATACATTCCATCTTGAGTGAACAATTTTTTTGTAAACGATCATTACTGTGCGTGAGGTGGCTATCTGCCACAGTGATTGTGTACACGTCTTCGTGTAACTTGACTCGGATGCATCGTTTTTGTGTACATATTTCACCAGCTATGTGTTTTTTGAATCTTTTAATCACGCTTTATCTTCATGTAGTACCAGTTAAGTGATTGGATTGCAAAGTAACAGGCAGCACTAAATCGTTCAGGATGTTTGTTTGCATGTATGAAGTAACGAGTGCCCAGATTACAGGATGTCATGTGAGTGCACTGCTTTCCCTATTTTGCCAATCACTGAAGGCTGAAAAGTAGATCCATGCAGGCTTGACATGTGGCCAGCTTTGCACTACACCTGCAGATGAAATGGCCTGCTGTTATCAGTTGAATGGTATCCACTACAGAGTGCAATTTGCTTTCTCACTTTGAGAACATTGAGACATATAATTACTCATTTTGCTATAGCGGTGAGATAAGCACTGGCTGTAGCGATGTGTGTGATATTGTATGTATATTCGTTTTATATAATGCGCTTAACACATCATTATCATTTGGCCTTGGACATCTACTTGAATTCACAGTGATTTGGTAATATGGGCCTATACACACTGATATTAATGATACATATGGTTATCCATTCTTGTATGAAATGTATATCATATTATGGTGATAGTGTAACCATAGTTTTCGTAGTGTATTTAGGAACAATGCTATGTGATGCCACTTCTGTTTTGTCAAGAGGTGAAAGGTCGAGTTTTATCGCTTCCCGTGACACAACAGTGTACAGCATTGTTGGTAGAAAGTTTATTATACACATTGCAATCTCTCTGAAGTTTCATGGTAGTGGGAAGTGAGTTTGGAGTGTGTGATGTGGGTAGAAAGCCATTTCCTGACTGTTTTCTCATATGCAATAATAGAGATTGATCTTGCTGGTGCGCACATTGTTTCGTAATTGATCTCTTGGGCCCCCCTCTTCTCACCTCTCTCTCTCCCCTGTCACATCTGATGAGGTCTCTAGAGAAGCCCTGGTACCTGCTCACCCTGCCACGCACCCAAAACTGCCTCCGGGCCACCCCTTGCACTGGGATACCATACAGTTGCCCCCCCCTCTTTTTCTTCGTGCACTTATCAGACATACCCTGTCTGCCGCCTTAACCCAGCCCTTGCCAGCTGCACTGCCACTGTTTGTTGCCTTTATTATTTATTTATTTTCTATAATGTATCTGTTTCTACTCTGCTCCTAAGTCCAAGGGCGGTTCTATTAAAGGGGAGTGAATTCTTTGACTAAGGGATAAGGGGGTGAGGGGAGACCTTGGGGTGATGGTTATGAGTGGGTAGAAGTGCTTGGTGTGGGGCAGATAGGGAGCAGAGGATGTGGCAGTTGGAGAAGTGGTGGGGCATTTGAAGGGAGAAGGTGTGTGGGAGCAGGTAAGGGTTCTCCCTTACCTGCTCCCACCACCCTTCTCCCCAAACATCAGTTGGAGAATGAGATGTGGGGCCAGTAGAGGGGGAAAAGGCAGTAGGGTCCTGTGGGCAGTTGAGGGTGGAGCATTTGATGGATAAGGGGGTAGTTGGGGTGAATGGTGGCTGGGAGTAGTTGATGGAGAAGGAGGCAGTTGGAGAAGGGGGTGGTGCAGCTGTTGAGGGAGAAAGTGGCAGTTGGGGGGTGGTGGGGTAGTTGATGGAAAAGGATGCACTTGGAGAGGCTGTTAGGAGAGAAGGTGTGCAGTTGAGGGAGAGAGCAGGTAGGGGATGAATGAGGTGGGGCATTTCACAGTTAAGGGGCAAAGAGTGGATGGGAGTAGTTGACGGGGAAGGGGCTGGTGGGGCAGTCGAGGAGGAGAGGCCATTTGGGGGTGAAGGGAGATGGGGAGTATGTTAGGAGAGATGGTGCACAGTTTCAGTGTCTTTATATTTCAATTTGAACTTCCATTTTAGGTCAACTAGTGTGGAGTAAAACCGCTCAAATAAGCAAGCCAATATGTAGTACACACACAGGCTTGAATGCTTTTATTGTTGCTGGGAATGAGTGCAGCACTTAAATATTTTAATACAGTTACTCATTCACCACACAAAGGGGGGGCCGCATGGTGCTAAAATACACATATACACTGATTTAAAACATTTTCTTGGCAAAGGAAATCTCTTTTAATTGTGTTACGAGCACAAGAAGATTGTCCTAGTGGCTTTTTCGGGGGATTGCTCATTCCTCAGGGCTGCCTGTCCTTAACAGGAAGGCACCAAAAAGCGGAAGTTTTACTTTGGTCTCGAGGGATTAGAATGTCTGATCACCGTTTTCAAAACTGAAGATTACTGTTTTTCTGAATCTGGGTCATTCAGTTCAAGAACTACAGCCATGAGATGGAGGTTCAAAGGGCCCCAAAGAAAAAGCAAGAGGCCAAGGCGACGACGAGAGAAAGGCACTCTGCATTGAACGTCCGGCTCTTTCTCAAGAAACTTTTCTTCAACCTCCTGGAAAACTGCTACAATCATCTCATATATATTGTGAAGGTGAGTTGGGCCTGTTAGGATTGAAGTACATTGAGCGTAATGGCAAGGGCAGGAACGGTGAGAGCGCACTGACACATGGGGGTTCACTCTTGCCAACTGAGACTAGCAAGACACAAGCGAAGAGCCCAATGTTGGAGCTCTGTTCCGCACTACACTGGTCACAGCACTGGCTATTCACCTCACAACTTGTCTCAGTGTGAATTAGCTGAAGCAGCAAGTTTGCTGCACCAGTACTAAATCGAGTGGCTGAAGGCAGACCTGGTTAAGACATTTCTATAACACCAGTAGTGGGTTTACTACTCCAATTAAAGTTATTAACGCTCAGAAGACTGCTTTGAAAAAAACACTGGCAGGCACTTTGAGTGCACCGTTTGATGGGATGGCTTTATTAATACGAGCTCAAAGAGTTCCCATGAGAAGGTATTTTGGGGCAAGCGCAGGATCTGGGTGTAAATGGCTATGGGGATTAGCATGGCCATGGCCAGTCAATAAGTGGGCAAATAACCAAACATCTGCATGCTGTGTGTCCCTCCTTTTATGACATTCCCCCCTAGGTGTACTCTATTCCAATAGTTTCAGTGACACCCGATAGCCCTCAACTGACTCTCTGGGCAGGGTCAGGGCGCCCATCCAGCTTCCTGGCTGGTTCTCAGGTTCTCCTTCCCTGTTACTCCCTGGGCTGGATCTCCACCTGACACCATTGCTCACTGGTAGGGGCAGTGGACCAAGTTGTAATTGTGTCTTCTCCCTCTGTTACCGCAGTGTGATATCCTGCGCAATTTGCCTTATTGTTCTTGTCTACGCTGTTAGTTAGTCTGATGGCCAGAAAGTAGGTGCCTTTTAACTTTTTGTTTTTTGTTTTTTTTTTAAATTGTAGAACAGTTACAAGCCACGCAAAGACACAATCAGTTGGCAATACATCATTTGCAGGCATCACTGGCGGCGCTTACCAGGACCGATTCATTACCAGAATCGGTGGAGAAGTCGTTGGGAATGGAAACTGGATCATCCACACAACAGAAGGTGATATTCCCCTCATAACAGAACCGTTCCCAATTTAAAAACTGTAGTTAACTTACTTAATTTTGAGAGTACCTTTTCCGCATTGAATGGACACCATAAATAGATGCTGGCCGTTACGCGAGAGCTGTTGGTGTATCAATTCGCTACTGCATGAACAAATTCTATTCTAGACTAATCAATCATTTGTTTCTAATACATTTTCAAACCTGTCCCTCACATTCATTGCACATTGGCCATTCCTGGTTTCCAAGCAGAATAGGGGTAATTAAAGGCAGGGAGTGGGTATTATCTTTGGGGTGTTGTATATTTGTTAGTCCATTCGAGTATGTAACAAATCAGTGATGCATGGTTTTCAGGCAGGAGGCGTTGGGTCACCCATGTAAGCAAGGTGTGCTTTGGTATATCTGGGGTCATGTGTTTCCGGACCTTCTGGTTATGTTAATTAGCAAAGGGTTTAAAAGACTATTTCCCCACATCCACTTATGCTTTCTATTTCTAACTGTGTGATAGTTTCCAATTTAAAAGTCAAACTGTTGTATCTACACAATGAATCTGTCAATCTTGTTTCTGCATGATTGTCCTGTCTCCCATCCCCACCGACTCAGTGCCTGGCTCAACATCTCCTCAAAGACATATTAACCCCTTTGACCATTAAAGACCATAAATCTTCTGAATGCAGCCACAGAAAACCATGATTCATTTTCAGTTCAAATCTATCTTTTAAGCCTGTTTCAACCGTTGTGTACAAATGCATTTAAATGTAGTGACACATTTGTAGGTTGACATTTTAACATTTGTTAATCCTGTATTTATTCTACAATAAGTAATTTAACAATGCCTATTCTGATGTCCATTTATATTCATATATCCTTTCTTTTTTTTGTAGAATTTCTGAGATCTGTCTGCAAGGCTAACAGTTGGCCTACTATGGACAGCCAGGTGATGAGAAGGAAGCTTGCCACCAAAATCTGCAATGCCAGAAGAGGCCTACAGAAGACACCGCCTTTCGAAATGCAGGATCGATGATTATTCGTTTGTATTTTTGCAAACTGATTTATTCTTATAGAATACAGCTATGCCTTTAAACTGCATTTGTTAAATAAAACATTTTTTGAACACTTTCTGAGCATATGTTTGATTGAAGACATCTTATAGCCACAGCAATACTATAATAAAATATCAACAATGTATAGCTGCAGTATTTTACTATCATAATAATGTTGGCTGCTCTCAGTGATATTGGGTGAAGTGACTGGCGGCAGTCTGTCATGCAGGTAGACCTTTAACAGATTCTGTTTAGGTCACTGGAAGTGTGTGTTTCAATGCAGTGCTTTATAATTTTGGGTGTGAGGCCCTGTTGGCTAGAGGTGAGAATTGAAATTAGGGAGTTTACAGGTTGGTTTGTGACATGGGAGGGGGCGGTTGTAGTTTTGTGCACTAAATCGGTGAACTTGGTTAACAACATTTGGGTGCTCTAGCAAAGATGGACAGTGACAGCTGCAAAATTCATTAGATTTATTTCCAGTAAACTATCCATAAGTCTAACGAGTCATTCTAAAGTAATGCCACCAATATTACTCAAAAGGAATACATCCATGGGTAATCAAACCCCTTTTCCTAAATGTTTTGTAAGCATCTTGAAATCTTTTAAACTCATCATGGAGTGGTCTGCAAGAATCATTCACAATTCAAAACCCATCCTAAAGTTCTCATGCAACCATCCTGAAGTAATCCCCACCCATCCTGAAGTTGTCATGAAGTCATCCTGGAGTAATCCTGAAGTTGTCATGGAGTCATCCTAGAGTAATCCCAACTCATCCTGAAGTTGTCATGGAGTCATCCTAGAGTCATCCGAAGTCATCCAGGAGTAATCCCCACTCATCCTGAAGTTGTCATGGAGTCATCCTGGAGTAATCCAAGATCATCACTGGAAGTAATCCAAACTCATCCTGTAGTAGTTTCTGTGATAACTCTAGAGTCATCATCTCATTACATATTTTGGCCTGTTGGAATACTTCGGATGATCTTCCTGAACTATGCATGGATGACTCTAGAATGGAGTCATCGGATGACTCCAGAATGATTCCAGGATGATTTTCCTTTTGGACTTGGGAGTAGACAGCATTTGGGCTGTACGGTAGAACCAGCAGATGTCCACACACTTGTGGAACCCTCCCATCCATCGCACACACAATGTGTGTTGGAAACAACAACCAAAAATGTAATGTTTAGGGGGGGGTGGCTACATGGCCACAGACTAAGACGTGCATTCTGGGTGCTCCTGCTGATCTGTCAATTATCTGTTGGAAAATAGGCATTCTAAGCTTGCTGAGCGGCGTCAATCTGAAGCTGCAGCATTATGCATGTAATGGGCATGGAGCAGTGAAAACCCTGAGGAGAATAGCACAAGTGGGATGGAATGCGGAGTCAGTGAAGTTTGAGCGATCCCCTGGGCTACGGTAACAAAATGGCGCCTAATGAAGAACAAAGAGGCTGATCAGTGCAGCACTGTCGGAGCGACCCGAGGCTCAGTTCTCCATGTAATGCAGACCCGGTGCTAAGAAAGAGGATTGAAAGATTGTAGCGTTTGCGGCGTGACAGAGTGAAACTGAGGCAAAGGAGCTCATAGCAATAGCGCGGAAAACAATGGATCACTAATACACTAATACATTGTATCACCGACCAAAGGCAGGGACTGCGGCAAAGGTCTGCGAGGGGAATACCGTTCATAGTCAGCTGCAGTGTGACCGGAGGACCACAAGGGGCCTCAGTGACACGGTGCATGACTCCTGGGGCACGGGGCATACACAGCGCTGCAGGTGAGGACTCACATTAACGAACATCATAAACGTGATACATTGGAGACCCGACAACGGAAATACATGCACACCGAGATAAAAAAGGAATGAGGTCGGAACAGAAGAGTTAATGGTAACAGAGAGGCTGTGGTCAAGGAAGCAGATTCAGCACCACACTGATGCTGAAGCGCTGGAAGGGGGAGAGCACCACCAGCTCTTTGCTTGGCCAGTTATATTATGCATAGTAATGATACCATAATAAAACTGGGCATGCTAGCTATGCAAATGTATGCCAGTATCCCCATGTACGAACATTTTCTTATTGACTTTGCCGTTAATGCCTGTAAAAATCTCCTGCCAAGGGAAGAAAACATTTTTTTTTATGTTGCACAAATGCTTGCCCAAACCCTGCTTCACCATGCAAGAAAACTTTGTCCTTGACGCCAGTAAAACATGCAATGCTACAGTAAGGAACAATGGGCCTCATTACAACTCTGGCGTTGGACCATGGTGCTATTAGCACCATGGTCCATGCCGGATTCCGCCATGGTGGATGGCGGATTTACCGCCCCATTCCAAGGTTGGCGGGGCGGTAAATCCCCATTCACCATGGCCCCTTCCCCATTCCCATTTTTGGCCCATAGGGCTCAATGGGAATGGGGAAGGCGCTAATTACGGCACCGTAAATTACGGTGCCGTAATTAGCACCAAGGTCCCTTAACGGGATTGACTGTTAACCCCTTAACGCCAGGGTTGTAATGAGGCCCAATGTCCATGTTTGGCTGCACAAATGCCTCCTCCCACCATGTAAGCACACTTTGTCCTTAACACCAACATACAATGCCACAGTAATTAATAATTTACTTGCTGACTGCAGAAGTACCCCCGCCCTCTCCATGTAAGAACACACACCATATTGGCCATGCCCCTTCTGTGAGTAAAAAATGCCATGTCCCATAAAGATCCAGCCAGCCTACCCCATTGAGCTATAAACCCCAAACCCTCCCCCAGGTAATAAAATGTGCCAAGTTGGCTTTGCTCAAAAATACCAGTGAAACATGTTGATGCTAACCTAAAACCCTCTTTTCTATTGTTAAATCATTGGCCTCATCTGAAACCCTTACTTCAAGGGTTGAACCTTCTCAAAAACTATGCGATGATCTTTCTCTCTTCTTCATTAATAAAAGTAAGTCATTTGCACCAATATTGCTAAATCCTTAGCTACATCGACATCTAACGTCACCAAGGGGGAAGTCTTAGCAGCCATTCAAAGAATTAAATCTTCCTCCCCTGCGGATGCTATCCCTATTGAAATCATGAAGAAGATTGCTCCTGATCTCCTGGTAGAACTTACATCGGCAATAAATAATTCTTGCCAATCCGGATTTGTCCCCCCTAAGTTGAAATCTGCGAGGGTTGAACCCCTTCTCAAGAAGCCCTCACTCGATCCTACGGTCCCTGCTAATTTTCAACCTGTCAACTCAAAGAAGAGCTTGGAGGCGGCCTCTGTTGTTCTGTTCTGGTGAACTGAGAGGTGCGGCTTGAGTTTGAGTAGCAGACGTAGCAGACGTGCATGTCACGTATCACACGCAATTGAGGTCCTTTCCTCAAACCAGTTGTGGGCTGCTCGTCCTGTGCCCTGTGTTCGGCGTTTTGTGAGCCTGCAAGCCTGTAAGCCTGCGACTGCAACTGTGACTGTGCAGGGGCTGAGGCATCAGCAGCCAGCATCCGCTGGAGGGGGAGCCGCACAGCAGAGCCACATTGAGCGGGCGGCAGAGGATGCAGAGGAGGAAATAAATAAAGAGGATCGCAGTAAGGGGGTGTGGTAAGGGGGCGCAGGCGCTGCCCGCTGGCCTGCTCGCTTTACTTGTTTGCAGACACCCTGATACCTGACATCCTGAAGACAACTCTGAAATTGTCATTGTCATTAATATAGCATCACTACTATGGGAGGAGAACGGTAGACCACAAACATACGCGTCGCCTGGGAGTGACTGTGGACACAGTCTACACGTCTTTGAGCTCCCATGCCACATAGTTTGTTCTCTCCGCCCAATTGCTTATTTATATAGAGGCTTACTCCATTGTTGCTCTAAAAGAAGGTTGTTCCACCCCTTTTTTTTTTCACTGCCCAAAGAACAGTGCTTTTACATAGCTTGTAGTTGCAGTCGGCAGTTGCCAGACAATAGACAAGCCCCAGTGGCCATGACTCTAGTTTGATTGGATAGATTATTGGTGCAATGACAGCTGTAGGCCCAAGCCTGGATGAAACCCTGGGAGGGGGAACAGATATCAGTCTTGATTTAGAGCCCACTGCAAATCACCGGGTATAGACTCAAGTTGAAGTGGGGTGAAAAACAGAGTCTGCCCAAATTACTTTGGATCGTGAGAGGAACCCTGATCTTGATCTTGAACAAATGGTTAAAAAAACACTCCTCCTAATGGGTCAAGCTCCGAAACACTTCAAAACCAGTTAAACGCTTCTTGTTTTTACGTTGAACCTGACCCAGAGGTGAGTATATCGGAGTCACAGGAGATTATGGACAATTGTCCTATAACCCACAAGGACACAAGCACCATAGGCTCTACTCAACCTTACAAGGGGACCGCCGACATCATAAATGAAGAAGACGATCTGCCTATGGTTGCCCCAACCTGTGACACCGCTTCATCCACTGATTTACTTAAACCCATGGAGCCCAAACCTCTTAAATATTTTAATAGAGGGGCTCCAAAGCGACAGGCATGGAAACCTAGTGGCCTAAGCTTTGGTTCCCATTATGGGACCCTATGTTACTCCCAGAGTGAATCCTCTTTGAGAACTCCGCTCACTTCACCATCTACTGCTGAGACACATTGCCTAAGTAAAAAGGTGGGCATGCCACACTCATGGAAAAACCAAGAGGATTTTCCCCGAAAAACAAGGCAAACTTCAATTCCCCAACATGTAACCACAAATTGCGCAGAGAAAAATCTGGGCAACATGGGATTAGAGCCTCTTGTGAGAAAGAAGTATCTCCTTTAAGGGATAATTCAAAGGCTCCAACTTCTCCTTCTCGAGCAGGAAAGAGAGCGAATAACAGTGAAGAAGATGCAATTGAATACAGTGGTAGAATGAAGAATACATCTACAGCAAAGCACTCAAGGCCCTTAGGTCCTCAGCCCTTACTGGGGGCAAGTTGCCCCAGGAAATGTCTCAGGCTTTCTACATCAGTGGTGGTCGACTTGAGGAACAATGAGTCAATATCTGAAGAAAACCTATTATTGGACATGATTGTGGCTCAGGTGGAGGAAAAGTCCTCATCGAGTGCAGCCTTAGACGCCAATATGATTGCAGCATTTTCCGTCACCATGAGTCCTTTTATGAAATTGTATGAGAACATAACGGACCAATTAAAAGATCAATCCACCTTGATTGCAATGCTCCATACTAAAATGATTTTTGTGGAAGGATTCATTTGAGCCTTAACCGAAAATAA
Organism: Ambystoma mexicanum; assembly: GCF_040938575.1. Lineage (NCBI taxonomy): Eukaryota > Metazoa > Chordata > Amphibia > Caudata > Ambystomatidae > Ambystoma > Ambystoma mexicanum. Next base: position 840,081,814 of record NC_090923.1, read on the forward strand.
ACATAAGCAAGAGGAATACATCACTAACATTTTGAAGTCTATTTTGGAACCTCTAATTAGAGGCAAGGAACAAAGGAGGCAATCCTTGTCAAGTACTACTCAGAATGGTCCCATTTTTGATGTAGACTTAAGTACTACCTTGGCAAAACCTGGGGAAAATGATATGAGTTTGGGTGCTACACAAACTCTACTGACTATTGGAACAGATGACATAAACGGCACTGACACATCCTCTCGGGAAGGAAACAAGACGTTCTTAAAAAATCCATCAATGGAACATGCAACTAAGCATATCCAGGTGTCTTTATACCTATACCTCCCCCAGGGGAATGGAACCTTGTGGGAGTAGAGGATAATCAGGTCCCAGGGACTTCGAAGCAGATTCCCCCCAAGATTCAAAAGGGATGGTGTAGTGCTGATGGGAGAAATCCTAAAAAATCAAAGGAGACCGGGTCTGTTACGCTTAACCCCTTGTCATCTAGACCTACAGAGGCTCCTGCGTCACCTGCAGTAGTGTCTTTATTATCCTCAAAAACATATGACATTTTTACAAACAATGACATGGGAAACAGCCTTGCCGGAAAGATTGGTTCCAGCTCTGGAAAGAAACCTGCTCAGTCCAACAAACAAATCAAACACGTGAACTTCGCCAACAAAACCGAGAAAAGTAAACAATTACAAACCACCTGCTATAATAAAGAACTTCAAGGATTTGGCTCTCAAACAGGCCATCAATCAAGAGTTAAAACAAACACACCAACAAATGAAAGTAAATGAAGATTCGTTCACAAGCGTGGACTCTGATGAAGACAAGCATTATTATTATTATTTATTCATTTGTTACACGCCCAGACCCTGGGGTATCACGGCGGGGTTACAGACAACTTAGTACATGGCAAACATCTGAGGAACAAAAATTAAACAGTGTTTAAGTACAGAGGACAATATTCCTGTACGGTATAGATACACAGTATATACAATGTGGAGATGGTCACGTGGATGCCCGTTCAGCAGGGTGCTAGAATTGGTTAAATAACCATGAAATCAGAAAGTCCTCAATTGCCTCAAATAATAATAAGTCTAAAAATACTCCAAATTCAGTGGACTTAGAGGACCTGATGAACCTTTCGGTGTATTCTGCAGATTGGGATGAGGTCCTCGGGATTGATACCTCCTTGGAAGATTGCTTTAAGGCATTGATAACAAATGATGCTTGGGCATCTTCACCCAGCATCCTATTGGAGGCGATTAATTTTGAAGGCATTGACGGCGACTCTTCAAGCAATATCTGACTGCGAGGATCTATAAAAACTGCCCCTGCCCATGAGCATGAAACCTCTATCTAAAACTAGAGTTGCATCCAGAGTCCATATGAATAGATTTTTCAGTGAGGATTCACCGCCTCTGGCGGTAGGAGATTTACGACGCTTGATCAAAATTCTAGGGCAAGAGACAAGCAATTAAAGGGGTCGACTAAGAACTACAATGTGGACAATAGGCAACGCGAGAACAGCTCCTGGAAGGAATTTACTTCAGCTCCCATTTGCATGGTATTAAGCACAATCCTTTGCATTAAAAATGACCTTGTTCTAAATAGAGCTAATATCTTGAGGCTCTTTCATAGCATCGATACGCTCTCTGGGCTCAATACAAAGAATTTATCATTAGTAGAGTTTCCGGATGAATTGAATTATGACAAAGTCATAATATACCTTGCTTCCATGGATGTGAAAATGTTACTACTGCAAAACTCTGAAACCACTGAAAAACATGGGGTTTTCTCTAAAAGCAATATCAACCTCGCACACAGAAATAAGGGATGAGGAAAAACTGTATGACCAGATGCCCGTTAAAATTCATCAAACCAACAGCAAAAATTCAGGCCCGGGGAGTGGGAAGATTGGCAATGTGGATGGTAACCGGCATGGGCGTAGGACATGGGGGGCACAGGGGGGACAAATCCCCCCCACAATTGTAAGTGGGGGGATGTAATGTCATTTATCCCCCCCAGAATATGTTTGGTGTGTTGTACAGGGATCTGTTTTTGAAGTGGGGGGAGGAGCAGCCCTCTCCCCCCGACCCCCAAACCATGGGGGCAATACCCTGGGGGCAGATGGGTGATCATCTACCCCCAGGGAAGGGGGCAAACAAAAAAAATATATTTTTTTTAAACATAGTTTTGGGTGTGGGTGGGGATGGGTGCAGGTGGGGCCACTAGCCACCAGGGATTTTTACAAGGGGGTGGCCCTCTCCCCCCCACCCTAAGTGGATGGAGGCACTTTAGGTAGCCCTCCCTGGGGCAGATTTCTGCCCTTAGGAAGGGGTACATGAGATGCCCCCCATCCATTTGGGGTGGGGGGAGGCCACTGTAAATATTGCCAGAACCACCCCCCCCAAGATTGGGGCAGTACATTTTGACCCCCCCCGGGTGCAGATGGCCACACACATGTACCCATCTGCCCCTAGGGAAGGGGCAAAACAAAAAATATATTATATCTTGTTTTGGGTGGGGGTGGTGGTCCGGGGAGACCCACTAGACCACCAGGATGTTTTGTGTTTGAAAGGGGGGTGGCCCTCTCCCCCACCCTGAATGGATGGGGGCACCATATGTAGCCCTCCCTGGGGGCAGATTTCTGCCCCTAGGAAGGGGTACATGAGATGCCCCCCATCCATTTGGGGTGCGGGGAGAGGTCACTGCAAATATTGGTAGATCCGGCCCCCAAGCCTGGGAACACGGCAAGGTAGGACATCTGTTGTTGGCAGCATGTTTCGGTATGTGGGCAGAGGGAAATGTCTCTGAAATTTGGTGGAAAAAAACTAAATTTTCAGCCATTTTACTCTGGACACCCACCGAAACACGCCACCAACAACACATGTCCTACCATCCTGCGTTCCCACAGGTGTCCCAACGAAAACGGTACCTCACATGTGTGGGTGCACCTACCTGGGCGCAAAGGGAAAAGGCTAACCCACTGGTAACCCCAAGCCTTTCTGCAGAGCAGATTTTGCTCATGTGGACAACATACAGATTTGGGCCTATGGTGTCGAAGCCACCAAGGAAAACAGGGAACCTCATGCATTTCCAAAAAAAGAGGACACCCGTGGGAATCCACAGAGGTCTGACTTGCGCAAATCGCCTCAGAATGTATTACCCACAATCCCCGGCAAAGTACGAAACGTTATGACCGCCTACATTTGGGCAAAAAAGGGGCCAAATTTGGCTGAGATATCTTATGTAACAAAAAAGTTACAAGGGATTGAACGGCGACATACCGAAATCACCAAAAAAGGCCTTGGCAGAAATACCCATGGCAGTTAAGGGGTTAAGACGGTAAAGCCCCAGAAGAGATATCATTTGTAAGGTAGCTCAATGAGTTCATGCTCCAAATGCCGATTGTGCACAGGAATATGTAACACCTGTGTTCAGCACCTGCCTTAATCTTCCGGTGGGATAATATGCAGAGTGAATGCATTCAGCTTCCGATGCAACACAGCATTTTCCAGGTCAATTGGTTCAGAAGAAGTGGCGGAAAACACTATTACTGTCGCTTTTTCTAATTGGCTGGATTTTCGTGCATTTTCTGGGTGGAGTTCGGGAGCCGAGTGGACACACCACAACCCCCTGTATTTCCCGCTCCACCAGACAAATGCAGCCTTACTGCCAGCATGGGTTCTCATGCTGGAAATAAGGAAAGGGATTCCTCTGGGATCTCCTTGGAAATTAAAACTGGTAAAAGCGGGCAGAGTGCAGAGGAAGCCATTTGTCAATTCCACCAGCAATCGATAATTGTGCAAGGTATTTACACTCTTCCAGAGTGGAAAAGCAATGTGATTTCACCTGCCTTTTACGCTAAAATCTTCAATTTTGTGGCAGAAAAGTAAAAACTTATGCCAACGGATGTGGTCCACTCCATGCAGTTTACGTTGCACCTTGATGCTTGTGGGTTTTGTGTGATGCAACACATGTAATAAATAAATAAATACATTTAACATGACCCCAGATAAATGGCAATTCGTGATCAGAATGAGTGAGTATGGCAGGTCGCTGGTAAGAGGGTGTCCTGTGCTTCTTGAGTGCGTTGGAAAATGCCCTTAATTGCCATATCACATTAAACAGGTGCTTAAACCCATCAGTGTGGATTGCACAATAATAATTCGACACAGGTATTTCAAATGGCCAATTTAGCTCTTTGGGTGGCATTGTCAAAGTGGGAGAATGTTGCCCAGAAAGTGCCACTTTCTCTGCGGAGTGAATTGTGCCCATCCCCAGGAAGAAGTGTGAAAAACCCACAAGGGCACCGTGCCCTGCTCTTTCTGTGTGTGTCTTCCCCACAGGGCAACAGAACCCGACTCAGACATTGGTAAGTCTCAGGTGGCAAGCCTGTACCCTAGTTAATGTGGCAAAGGATTCCAGACTTCTGAGGCTGATAACATTAGTAGCATTGAGTTACATGCCACCTGACAGGTATGCGTGATAAAGTTGCAAAGCAGTGCTGTTAGTGGGCTAAAGCAGGAGGCAATCTCTGCCCACCCTCAAAGGGTACGTACGACCAAAACTAATAGGCCCCTCCCCCATCATGGCTGTAAGGGCCAGGCTCCAAACCAGGGCAAGAATGCCCTCCAATCATCCAAGCCCATTAGTAGGGTACCCCTCATGCTCCAGGAACCCTGTTGAGCAACCTCTGTGCTTTCCAGGTGATACTAACATTATTTAAAGCCAGATGTCTAAAAGGTAATCACTTTATTGCAGCTGGAAATGAGCTCCTGGCGTGATCAAAATGTCTTGACCAAGTGTGACATCATCCCCTTCATTTATAAGCAATATGTGTGTTCTCGCGTTTCTTCATCCACTGAATTACTGTTAGAAACCAAGGCAAGAGTTGTGTCTCTTGTGTAGGCATTAGGAAGGCAGTTGCCAGCCTCTGGCATAATATGCCCATGTTCTTCCAATATTGGCTAGCTGTTGCCCTCTTATGGCCAAGTAGAACCATTATGGCAGTGACTGGCAAATGCCTTTCCCCGGCAGACAGTAAAGTGGAAATAAGAGGCCAATTCAAGTCACGGAACAAATAGCAGTTAAGACAGACTGCAGCTGCCATTGCTGTGTTAGGGAGAATATGTTGAGTGTTCAAGCAAGGAGGAATGTATTAAGCAAGCAAGCAGTGAGACAAGGGAGAGGCAAAGAAAGGCCAGAGGGGCTCTTTGAATAGTGTAACAGGGCAGAGGACCCATGCTCTGCCGTCCTAGTAACATATGAGAGAATCAAATAGATCAGGCTTTGCAGCAAATGTTAAACGAGAATGGAACAGAGTCCAGCTCTGCATTCAGAATAACAAAGGCAAAGAAAGGCTAGGCTCTAAAGCCAGCATGAGATGGAATAAGAGGGACCAGACTCATTGTGAGAGGCTGGCCCTGCCCTCACAGGAGCGCTAGAGGGGCAGTCCACATAGCGGGCTGCCCCTCTGGCCACCCCCCTGGGTCCACATACACCCCACTTACTAGGCATCCCCCGGGTCCGATGCATAAGGCCGCGGACATGGGGAGAGCTTATAAGGGGGTGGGCTTGCAATCGCTCATCCTCCTTGTTTGCTGTACCACCCACCCCCCGGAGGACAGTCAAAGCAGCAACATCACACACCTGGTCCCTCTACTGCAATAACAGGGCTTACTCATAGGTACAAGCAAGATTTCCTCTTTATTTGAAACTGCCATCCGTCCATAGAAAAGGCTGCAACTCCTTTCTTTGGCAAGAATCCACTTACAGGTGACCTGCCTCTTAACAAGCTGGCATCCTAGCTGTGGCCCACTGGAAATAATTGTTATTTCCTCTCTCTTACCAATAGCTTATAGTCAGATGACAAATCCAGAAATGCAACATATAAAGACATGTTCTTTGCTGCTGCATCCTTTAATTTTATTCTGTTTTCTTTTCTTCTTTTCTCTTGTTTTATACAGTGATGATATTTGTAATTTAATACGTACTGCTATTTTAATTTTAATGTTGTGAAAAGTCGAGTTCTTTGACTAAAACACAACAAATAAAAAAAGAAAGCAAAGTCCCCAAGGTGTGCCCTTTCCCCCCCAGATTTTATGTGTCTCCTACGCCCCTGGTAACCGGTCCTTGAGTACAAATAAAACCACATGTGATAAAGGGCCAAGTAAAATTAAGGGCAAATTCAGAATTATGATCAATAACTCTAAAGCATCAATGAGTACTTCCGGTGTGCCACGAGGACCCCTGTGCAATAAGGCTGGGGACAACTGGGACTGGCTGGCCAGCTCATTGGCTCAAAGATCATAATGCCAGAGCCCAGGTAATAACCATCTCCCACCCCACGTCCATTTGGGTTGTTGGAATATGCGTGGCTTTAAACATCTACTGGGAGAAGGCAGCATTCGATATGGAGACTTTGATGTCATTTGTCTCCAGGAGACCTGGCTGCGCGTCCAACCAACCATTGAGGGTTTTGCCGTCCTCATCAACCCAGCAATAAAAGGCCCAAAGGGCAGACCAATGGTGGGCCTACTGACCACAATTAAGGAAAGTTGCAGTTTAAGAGTAGTCTGGTCAAGGAACATTAAACCATTAATCCAGGTCAACTTGCTGGCACATCAAATTGGTGCAGAGGACGCTATGAGACGGATCCTTTGTGTAACCTGTATTGGAAATGTAACTACCCTGCAGCCAAGAACTTCATGGACCAGTTGTTGGAGGAGGTCGACGCTGCTATGATTGACAACTCCAACTTGAGCGTGATCTTATGTGGAGACCTAAACATTCACTGCTTCAATAATTGTAGTGCTCTCATAAATTACAAAGCGAGTAACTTACAAGAAGTTGAAAAGCGAGGACTGTCATTTAGGATGGAGTTCCAGCTGAGAAACATCTCATTATTAAATGGCATAACACCAGGGGACACTCCACCAAATCACACCTGGAAGAGAGGGTCTAAATCCTATATTCTAGATTATTTCCTTGCCTCCGATAGCTTTATTTGCAGAGTAGTGGCCTTGACGATCATAGAAACCCCACAGAGTGACCACAACATGTTGAAATTAACCCTCGAATTGGGAAGGATTACAAAGTCTTCTCCAGATGGAGATGCCCTGGAAGTACAGCCTGGAAGGAATAGAGTAAGATTACTGAGTAAACATGTACTAAGAAGATCTAAAGATCTAACAGACAATGGTAGGCCGGGAGACATAGACTATATGCTGTCTTTGGCCATTTACAGCGAAAAACCTGGCCCAGGAAGATCCAAGGGTTTCCGCCACAAATATTCCTTCAATCATGAGGTTCACACAAGAAAAAGGGAACTAAAAAAGATACAAAGAGCGCACAAGAAAAATCCTTGCCTGGCATCGCAAGTGGCCGTCATGAAAACCAGGACAGTGTATAACAACTGGTTGAAGCAGCATTAAACAATCCCTACTGCAATCAAACGCTGAACATATGCTGGAAGTGGTTGCATCTAAAAACTTGATCAAACGCTGAACATATACTGGAACTGGTTGCATCTAAAAACTCGAGGGAAATGTGGCAAATCTTTAACATGCTGGACGGACCTCAGCGGAGTCTTACTACCAATCCTATTTTGGCGAACAACTGGATGGACCATTTATCCAAGCTTTTCTCAAAGCCTAACTCACAAGCTACGAAGGCTGTAGAAAATTCATGCTCAAATTGGGAGTTTGAAAGTGAAAGGGTGGATATCCTTGCACTAATTAAATCGTCCAGCAACTCCAGAGCCGCAGGTCCTGATGGCCTCACAAATTTGACACTAAAACAACATCCAGAGGAATGGGAAACCTTTTTACACCACCTATTTCTACTGGTGAAAACAAAACGTAGCATTCCGGCTACCTGGACAAAATCTATTATTGTACCAATCTTCAAGAAGGTTGATAGGTCTGTGGCAACAAATTACAGACCTATCGCCCTCTTGGATGTTATTGGGAAGCTCTTTGCGGCCTTAATCCTGAATCATCTCACGACCTGGAGTTGGGATTCCAAACATAGGGATGGCTGGCAAGCTGGGTTTGAAAAAGGAATTCGCACATCGTTAAACCTTTTTCTGATAAACTACCTGAAATTGAGAACAGCAAAAAAGAACAGTAAAAATGTATATCTTGCATCAGTGGACTTGTCACAAGCCTTTGATTCAGTAAATAGAGCGAAGCTTTGGAAGAGGTTAAAGGACTGGGGGTGTCCTACTGACATACGTTAGGCTATGGAGGCTCTTCACAACAACACAAGCCTACAGATTAAACTAAATCAAAAGAAAGGGTGACATGTCAAACCCTATCAAAACAGGAGTGGGCCTCAAGCAACGGTGCCGACTAGCTCCAGCTATCTTTAAATTGTATATCTCTGACATGGGTGACGCCTTTACGGACATTAGGTGTTTTCCTCCATGTATTGTGGGCTCCCCAATGAATAGACTGTTGTATGCAAATGATGATATTCTCTTGGATGAAACCCCAATCGGGCTCCAACGCCGATTGGATGCCTTGGCCCTTTTTTGTCTTCCAACGATCTAAGAGTTAATGCCACCAAATCAACGGTGCTTATTTTGGAAAAGTCAAGTCGCAAATCCATGAAGTTCAATGGTTGGTACATAAATGGTGACCACATCCGAGAGACATCAGAATTGCTCTACTTGGGTATACCGATCAACGTAAGCTATAGTGAAGCCCCAAGAGAAGTAGTGCTGAGGCGCAAATTGAAGATGCAAACACAGATATTGCAAATTTACACTGGCACCCTTGCTCTGTTTTTACACCATGAAGGTAGTTCCTATTGTGACCTATGGGGCTGAGTGCTCTCTCCAGCTGAGTTGGAAGATATGGCACATCCTAGAGGGTCTATTTTGGAGAGCTGTACTTGACCTCCCAAACTGTATACCTATGGTGGTGATAAGAAAAGAGTTTGGACTAACTTCCCTCATCACTTATGTCAGTTGGAAAACTCTATCCTTCTATCGTAAATGCTTATTGCCTTTATTGCCTCCACTTGACAGCGGATTTGGGCTATTGGGTCAGGACCTGAAAACAGAAAAAGAGCCTCTGTATGACTGGATTGAGTCTTCAGAGGTGGCACAATCATCCAAACTTTATGGAAAATACTGTGTAGCACTTAACAAGCGTGGTTCAACTCTGTTGTATTTGAGTACGTTTCCTTCGGCTGTGTTGCGACAGCAATTTCTAAGATTTCGCTTTAACATCTTTCCGACTAAAGACATTCTTGAAGCCAGGATACTGAAAAGTACGAGAGACTATAAATGCCGGCTCTGTGGTCACCCAGTGGAAACACTTTGCCACCTCATTATGAGATGCCAGGGCATCAAGGACACTCGATGCAACCTATTGGGGAGATGTTTTGTAAATAACTTAACTTTAACGAAAAAAGAAGTTTGGTTACAATTGCTACAGGGTTCAAGGCTATCTGTAACTTTTGCCTTGCTAAAAATGGTATCAATCATCTTTAAAAAGCTTGAAGGAGAGAAGTGAGAAAGAAAGTCTACTTCTGTATAATGGGACAGCAAGAGTCGCTAATTCTGTTCGGTCGTAGTTTTTCCTTGTTTTTTTCTAATTGCTCTTTTTCTCTTCTCTTCTCTTCTTCTCTTCCTGTAACAATTGGTTGTAATGTTTGAATCATATATTTTTTATTGTTATGGAATTCTTCTTTTTTCATTATTTCTTTCTTTTTAATTTAAACTGTAACTGGTAAAAAAGCTTCTTTTGAAGCTAATGACCTATCTCTTTGCTCCCCTTTCTCGCCAAACTGTTGGAATCACTAATTACCCCTCTACTATCTTCTTTTCTAGAATCCTCAAAGGTCTTTAATCCTGCGCAGGCAGGGTTTAGACCAGGCAGAGGCACTAAGAGTGTGCTTGTGTCCGTGCAGGATATGTCCAGGTTGGCCGACTCAGGTTCACCTCTTTTCTATCAGACTGCACTCAGACTCTTGCCATGCCTCCGTTCCTCTCTTGACCCTGCCTTCTTACTTGTGGTGTCCCGCAAGGCTCGTCTTTGTCCCCGATCTTGTTTAATGTTTATATCTGGGCACTGGTATGCCTCATCCACGCCCACGGCCTCAGCTGTTACTCATATGCCGACGACACCCAAATCTTGATCCGATTAGATCAGGGTCGGGTAGAGGTGTTGTCGTGCCTCCGTGACTGTTTCAGTGCCATTGGCGACTGGATGGACCATAACTGGCTCAAGCTCAACCGTGACAAGACCGAGGTGCTGGTGGTGGGCTGTCCCAATGATCCCTCATTGTGGGCCACTGCCTTCTGACCCACCTCTCTGGGCCCCCTCCCCTGCCCAGTTAGCAAGGTAAAAAACCTAGGTGTTATTCTCTCTGCTTCCCTTTCCACGTCAAACCAAGTCTCGGCTGTGTGCCAAGCAGGCCACTACCAACTTAAGGTTTTGAAAAAGGTTCTACCTATGATACCTGAACCTCTGCGTCCTCCGGTAGTTGTAGCACTAGTTCTTTCCCGCTTGGATTACTGTAACTGTCTCAGCCTATTTGCGTGATACAGTGGTTACAACGTATAGAGAATCTGGCAGCCAGGCTGGCTACGGGCACCCTGTATGGAGCTCACATCACCCCGGTGCTGCGCTCACTCCATTGGCTACCGGTCAGCCAGCGTGTCAGCTTCAAGGCATGGTGTATATTCCATCGGGCTATTCGCGGTCAAGGGGCCAGGTTTCTTCAGGCCAAATTCTCTCGCTATCTCCAAGAGCGGGACCTACGCTCTTCCACCGCAGATCTTCTTGTTGTTCCAAGATATCACTGTGCTAGGATTGCTGGTAGGGCCTTTTCCATAGCTGCGGCCAACCTCTGGTATGGCCTCCCCTCTGGAATGAGGAAAATTCCCAACCATTTAGCTTTTAGAAGAGCGCTTAAGACTACCCTCTTCTAGCTCTTTATTCTGTGGCTCAATTCTGACTTTTCAGTTCTCCCTCTTCAGCGCCATGATGCCTTTGGGCGGCCGTGCGCTATATAAATGAAGATAACATAACATAACATGCTCCAATGTTCCCTGCCTGGGAACCAGCCTTGCACACACACCCACCAGCCACTCACCTAGTGGTGGCTGGTGAATATTTTAATTGGAGGGACATAAACATTTCCAAAAAAGATGCCAGAGTGACTGAGCATAGCAAGGGAGACCGGACCAAACAAAGAACATTTTTTGAATAATGGATTAAAAGGGTGCATAATGTGGTACACTTTCTGTGGAAAAATTAGACAGTTTGTAAATGATTTTGTAGGGCAACTCCAGTCAAAACATCCAATAGGTGCAACCCACCAGCAGTGCACAGGATACTTTCCCAATGCATTTTCATGATGCCTTTGCCCACAATATATGCCAGTATGAAAACCTTTCAAACTTGCTTTGCCCATACCTGTCCATGATGACTGCACCAAGGTATGCCAGTATTCCCATATAAGAACATACCCCTTTATTTGTTTATTTTTATTTATTTATAATGCACATAGAAACAGGCCCGTAGGCATAATAGCGCATGTTTGCTTTGCTCATAATTCCAGTAATGATACGATATCAGGCTGACTATGCCAATGTATGGCAGTATCCCCACATCAGACATTCTCCTACTGGTTTGCCATAACAAATGCCATGCCACAATAAGAAAACATGTTCAAACTGGCTGCACCAAAATGCCAATTTAGTCAAATAATAACACTAATCATGCTTAATGTATCATAGCTTCTCAGAATAAAATGCCATGCTACAATAAGAAATAGCTAGACTGGCTGTATTAAAATACCAGTATAGCCATGTAGTAACACACATTAAGCTTGCTTTATCATAGATCCCCAGTAAAAAAAAATGCCATGTCACAGTAGGAAATGGCTAGAATGACTGCACTCAAATGCCAGTCTAGCCACATAATAACACATGACATTCTTGCTTTTCCATGGATGGATGCACATTCAAGGTGCCATAGGCCAGTCACCTCCTTCCACTCCTCAACCTCAACCCTTCAAAATGTGTTCCTCGGCGGCCAGCACAGCACAAACACATTTCCACACCCATTCACAACCATTCACTCGCTCATTCACATGCGCACCCATGCACCATAAACGTTCTCATCCATATGAGCACCCAGCCACCCATACATCATACACACTCACTCATTCACACACATATTAAATAATAGATAACACACTCTTGCATGCAAGCACGCATATATACATCAGAAACATGCAACACCCTTGCATGCATGCATGCGCACACACTAAATATTTATATGTTTCTTACCTGTTTTCTGAATCTGACTTCCCAGAGGGACTTTTCCAGGAAGTTATCCAGCAGCCAGCCCCAGCAATCTAGCCTCCCCCACAGCGTCAGGAACCAGGAAGCAGGAAGAGCCTCCTGGCTCCTGTCATGTGCAGAGGAGCACGACCATGCGCTGCCACTGGAACATTTCATTTTGACGTTGGAGTGCTTGGGCACCCACTTCAGAAAGATGTTCTTTCTTCATGAAGTCAGAACGTATGCACTCTGACTTCAGAAATAAAGTATTTCTTTATGAAGCTTGATGGGGCACCCCCAGGACATACTGTGGCTGGGCCCTCCTCACCACAGGGATTGCGGGGAACCCCGCTACACTAGTGCAGATGGTGTACTTTGCTATGGGAACACCTAATCTCACAATGCTTTTGATGTAGCGGTGCCAGGGATTCAATACATAACAAAAAATAATTAGCACAGCTATGCCCTAAATTCAAGAAGTAACAGGAAATCATTGATGCAATTGTAGTATCGATTCGACAGGTAGAAAAAATAATTGATGCTGATATGCTATGGAGTCAACGGTATCAGAGTGGATTTAACAGGTAAAACAGAACCATCAAGTTAGCTCTGCTGTGGCTCACCAGGTAACAGAAAAAATAGATGTAGCTATTCTATGGTTTAAACAGGTAACATAAAAGGATAGATGTAGCGTTGCTATGTATTTAATAGGCATAATATAGTAGATTCAAAAAGTAACACAACAAGGGTAAATGTATATATATATATACTGTGGTTTCAACAGGTTACACAAAATCATTGATGTAACTATGCTATGGGATCTTTGATATCACAGTAGATTCAACTGATGATCAATGCAGCCATGCAGATGTGCGGCCCGTGTAAGCACTGCTTTCAACCCCCAGGTGGGAATCTGCATATGCTTTCTTAAGCACATAATCTACTTTTATGTCAATGGCCTAAGTAAGGGGTCAGAAATGAGAGACACACACAAGGTTGTTATATTCTTAAGTAAAGACATTGGGCCTCATTATGAGTATGGAGGTAGCCATGCCGCTTTTAGCGGCATGGCTACCCCCATACCGGGTACCGGGTACCGGGTCCGGGTCCGGGTTCCAGGAATAGGGAATTATCGGGCCATTCCAACCTTGGAGGGCCCGGTAATTCCCTTTCCCGGGACCCGGACCCGGTACATGCCCATTCCCATTTGAGCCACCATAGGGCTCAATGGGAATGGGGAGGATGCTTACAACGGGCCCGTTAATGAAGCACCCATTGTTAGCATCCTGGTCTGCTAGCGGTTCCCGCTAAGGACGCCTGGTCTGATCAGATGTCCTTAGCGGGACCCTCTGCAGACCTCGTAATGTGGTGGCCTGGAAAGAACTGTGCCGGTCCCTTACCGGCACCGTTCATTCCGTGGCCACCTTCCTCGTAATGAGGCCCATTGTTATTAAACAAAAATGGGTTGGAAAAACGCCTTTCTAGCTCTATTCTAAAGAGGGACTTCCTTATCTAGAAACTAAAACTAAGAATCTGTCTGTGTCAGGATGTCAGTAACTGAAAAGCCGTCCTTCTATCCCAAACAACCTACCCTGACCCTCACACTTATAAAAAAACAACAAAAGGTGCAAGGAAATGTCTTTGATGTGATATTAGAAAAAATGCTCAAAACCAAATGACTTCTACAAAAATGTTCTCCAAGTGAAAGACCTTAGGATGCAAAAGATGGCTCCCTTCTCCTGGATTTTTAAACAGATTAGCAAAATGTCTCTTAAGCTAACAGTTCCTTGGTGTCTTTAACAGACTCACAAAGTTCTTGTTTAACTAAGAAGTTCTGTTCAAACAAAATGTTCTATAACCGTTTTTTAATAAACATTCTTGTATCTTGGCAGATTACCTGGTGTACTCCCTTGCCATTAATCTTTATACAATTTGCAGCTGCCTAGTATAGTCGCCTGCCAGGACTTCTCTTTAGGATTCTTCGATCGCCTGGTGAACTCTCCTACCAGAAATCTTTGTACAACTTTCAAATGCCTGGTATACCCGGCTGTCAGGACTTCTTATTTATTTCACAGTTCCTTGAAATGCCTCAATAGCATATACCATGTGCTGATTGGTATATCTATCTGTGGTAATATTTTAGTCAAATATACTTGCTCAATCATCTTCCCCACATTGGCATCTCATGCATCTTTTGATTGGGGTTTTCCTTTATTCTTTGTCTTGTCTGCATTAAAAAATTCTTCTAAGTGAAGCTTGCCTTTATACTTTTCCTTGGATGCATTTAAGCAAACTTTGTCTTTGTGTAATTTCTGCGTCATTGGGTGTTGAATTTGTACTTTGCCTTGATTGCATTCAAACAAACTTTACCTTTGTATATTTTCTGCATTAGCACTCTTGTACCATTCAATCACTCGTTGCCGCTGTTGTTGGAATGCCCCGCGATCCCTAGCTGCTTTGAGTAGACTCACCAATCTTTTCCAGCGTCTCCATCATTGCTCGCACTTCAGAATAATGCCATTTTTTGTTCTGCCTTCCAGTTTGGAGCATGCATACTCTTCTCCGGTATCCTGCACTGCTCAGCGGTCACCTGGCAGCTTTCCCTCATGGCACGGGTTGAAGACTGCTGCCCTGTTGAGCGACCCGACCTCCAGGAGCTTCTGCACTGCTCCCGGTTTCTCAATTGCCTTCCTCACGTTGCGTATTTCTTTTTGTCCCGGTAACCTTCTCTGCTTTGCCAGCTTTCTCGTTGTCAGAGGCGTTTCTAGGGGGGAGGGGGGCCTAAGGGGCCTATAGCCCCTTTTGGTTGTAGCCCTGGATAGAATCTCAGAAGCTACAACCAAAAGGCTAGCTAGCCCCCAGTCCCGACAGTTCCGACATCAGCGTAGCCCCAGGTCTTTTCCAGACCTAGCAACACCCCTGCTCGTTGTGATTCGCGTTCAGCGGCCTTCACGTGGATGGAAACGTCTCTGTCTGCACTGCTGCTGCACCTCTCTGTTCCATAATGCGGTTGCCATTTTTAAATGTCCCGCTCCTTACAGGTTTGGAAAAGAAAACTAGTCTGCATGTTGTATTTTGAGCTCCTACCACTTTGCACAAACTCCTTTGTCCTCTTCCTAATCTCAGTACGTGAGTGGTTATGTGAGTTCAAGTCCATAACTTTCTTTGGGCTTTTAACTCCTGGGTGGTTTTTCTCACATATTTCATAAAAAGGCAGATCAAGAACAAAAGGTGTTATGTGTCAGTTATGGACGTTTTAGTGAAAGGTAGGGCCCTCACTAGAATTACAATAGGCCATTAAGAACTCAGGTATTAGAGGTTATTCCGCATATGGAATGGGGGAACACTGTAACTCCTCCAATGAAGTCATTACATCTCCCAGGTAGTCGTTGCCTCCCGGGTGATTCTCCCGCATACAGCTGCCTCCAGGGCCAGGATCAGGTAGCTGCTGCTGTCCCCTGGCCACATGGGAGGAGGCTACCTCTGGGGAATGCGTGATGAAACTCCATTGGATTCATCACACCTCTCTGACTGTTGGCTTCTCTGCTGCCATTGAGAGGTGGCCTATGCAGCTTGAAAATAAACAAATCCCCTTCTGAGGAGCCTAGCCACTTGTTCTCATACCTCACCAAAGGATACAGTTTAGGTATGAATCTTTGGTCCATAACCACCCAATCCACAGAGGCTGCTCGAAAGAAGTGATCATGTGATCACTCCCCTTCTGCATTCCGAGGCACATGTGTGGTGAGTCATATTCATGTCATGCTAAGACGGAACGCCCAGAGTTTATATGAGCTCGGCTCATGGCACCCAAAAACTTGAACTCCATGCTCAACCTGCAACCAAGCCCAGCAGCGCTATGAAGTGCCATGATGAGCGTAGGCACCATGCACCCCCACAAACCAGTCCTGGCAACCTGGGTGTTTACATGTTTCAAAACCACCAATCCCAGCCCAGCAAGATAATACCAGTACCAGTACTGTGCTGGGTGTGTTCCTCGCTTCCTCCCTTATACTGAAGTGCGCAGAGCAGGGATGAGCCGTACCCAGAGCCTGTATTGAGGTATGTGAAAGCTTTAGAAGTCTTCCTCTGGGGAGGACGACACCTCATGTAGTACTGACTGAGATCAGAAAAGGGGACACTGGGTAATGAAAACCTACATTTCTCAAGGTGCCCTTCACCAAGCCTCAAGGTCACGATGAAGTGGCTGTGTTTGAAAGTTTGTAATTTCCAGTGGGTGGCTTCCTTTGGCCAGCCCTTTTTTGTTTACCTCTGTTCTACTATCACGCAACCACTTGATTCTGGATACGTCAGTAAACATGACGAGTTCTGTTTTACACATGCGCAACTCTTCTTTCTCCTGAATACGTCAGTAGACATGACGAGCTTTATCTACACATGCGCACTTCGGCTACTCACCGCGCATGTCATTTTGCTAACAAAGAGCATCACCGTTAGTATATAAGGGGACGCTGCACAGGGTGGACGCATCTTCAGACCGGCAGATGCGACCATCCTTGTAGCGCCTTCTACCAAACAATTCCATGTAAGTACTTGTAGCCATCAGGTTTCTTTCTAGATTAGATGTAGTCTATTTGAGATACTTATCTTCGTCTCTCTCCTTTCAGTTAAATAGTAGTTTGCAGACTTTGAACCTTTTGCTGCAATTTGTCCGTGCTGGATGACAACCACTAGATGCACTTTGCATTCACTTCATTTTATCAGTCTTTTTCTAAAGACATGTAAGTTTTCACTCCATTTACTTTCACTTAGAAATTACCATATGGATAACCTTGTTTCCACTTTGAAAAACGTTTTTGTTCTTACCTTTTCTGTTAAATAGTTCCATGTACAAATGTAACAACATAATCTTTGTTCAAGAATGTATGATTGGATCATAAGCAGATTTATCTAGCTGAATATAAGCAGCATTTTTTCTTCTTTATTTTGTGTAAAATAAGTACACTACTATATGGTTTCCAGGAATGGGTTTTTGAATCAATGTACGTTTGCCAATCTTCCCCAAATTGCGAATACTTGTTTAAATTTGTCACTTTATGTTTAACGGATGACTTTTTACGCCATTTGGGTTAAACTGAGCTAAAAACAGAGATAAATTATATGTACTGTCTATAATGGGCTAAGATAATTTGACTCATGTCATCTCTTCACTGTGTAGAAAAATGAAAAAATTGTGCCATTGCCCCTGAAGAAGAGTTGTACTCAAAACGCGTTGGGCACCACCATATGCTTTGTACAATAAAGAAAAGGATACCTTCACCAAAATCTTTGTTTTCACAAAATATTTTCTTACCTGTTTAAGGAAAATGGTTTATGTATCATGAAAAGTGTTTGTCAAAATTTCAGTTTTTCTAAATATTACCTAAAATATTAGGTGTAAACAAAATCCAGAAACTCTCTTGAGTTATTTTTCTAATTTTTTTCAGATATTCGATAGTGTGCAGGGGACGGGAGTTCCCAAAGTTTCTTTGGGAACAACCACGCTTTGTCTATTTTGTCCAACCTAGATGCCAAGGTTGAGCCTTTCTCCCCCCGCACCTCAAAATTATCTTCAACGTCATTACTTTCTCTAATTTAATTTGATGAGATAAAATATCATAAACAGGTGTGCCTCTAGGATTTCTATATATCTTTCTTATTGTTTACCTCTGTCCCAATATGGCATGTTTCATTTCCAGAAGATTTCTGCCCGGTTATGGGCTGGAAAAGGCCATCATCCCTTGGCTTTGCTAACAATGTGTGAATCTTGGTTAGCACAAACCAAATTACTGTGGACTTGGTACTCCACTCGGAGGAAAGAGGTATCTCAAAAGTCCTTTTGAGCTATCGAGTTTCGATGGCAAGAACAGCTTATCCTCAGCACGGGTTGACTTGACTTCTTTATCCTATGGCACACTCATCTATTTATTTTAATTTTTAATATGTGTAGCGCACAACAGCCTGTGGGCATCATGGCGCTGTTACAGAGGTAGGTATGCTTCTTAGTTACAGTGGTACATACATTGAATATCATAGCTAGTACAGCAGTAGATTACTTAGTTACAGTGGTAAAGGGCATAACATATCAAGTGTACGCAGTTCGTTTGGTTACAGGAAACCTGAGTACGCAAGAGTAGGGCAAAAACGGGTTCGTGGAACAGCCAGGTTTTGAGGGCTTTGCGGAATGCAATGTGGGAGGGTTCATTTCTGAGGATAAGTGGCAGGGAATTCCATTGTCTGGCAGCAATGAAAGGGAAGCTAGCACCGTCTGCTTTGGCACGTTTGACTCTGGACATTATGAGTCATGGGAATATGGTGTTTACCTCAAGCCAAGGGTCCCCACTTAGGGTAAAGAGGTGAACATAACTTTGGGTCGAACCTTACTGCTCATTAAATGAGGTTTGGATATTCCTGGCATGTGGTTTGTTTTTTGGGTGACCGTTCCTGTGGGTCTTTGCAGTGCATAGTCAATGAGCATCAATGCTTGGGCCTAAGTTGACTAACCCTTCCTGTTGCCTCAACAATTCTTCACATGAGTCTCGACTATAATTTGCCAGCAGGAGTCTGATCTCTGGCAGCCAGATGCATGCTGGAACAATGCCCCATCATTGGTAGCCGGGTTCTGAGAAGAGTCAGTGATCTTATCTTGGTAACTTGCCGAAATCAGGCTGCAAAAAAAACAAGAAGCCAAATCAGTGGGGACCGCTTTTTATAATTGGTCAATGCGCATAGACAAAATCCAGAGAAAATCTGTGTATGTGTGAGAAATCCTAGTGGAGTGTTTTCGCTTACGACTAAGAGAGTGGATCAATTAATGTCTACTTTTTCATTCTGTGCATGGGGCAAATAGTGACATCACTTATGACGTGGCTCCAGAAGATGGCTCTCCAGCGAGTTTATTTTTCTTTCACCACTCAAGTGTCCATTTACAAGTCTCTTGCTTACCCTACTAAATAGTGTTTTGTTTAATTATTCTCATGTATTAAACAGCCCGCGGTAGCGCCCGTGTAGTAATGGTTAAGTTCTTATAACTTCGCTCCCCCTGGAGGAATCCTCACCAAACTTTGCAAAAAGAGTATATCGCTGGCTCTGAATTATTTCGCCTGGTTGGGTGAGGTTTCATGCAGGGGGGCAAAGTTATAGGGGGGTCCCAAATTATTTTATTTTTTCCATAGTCTGAATGGGTAAAAACTTTGCGCATGGCTAGAGGCCGAACGGCTGGATGGATTTTCACCAAATTTGTGGGAGGAGCAGGGGCTTGGGTCAGAAAGTGTGCTTTGTGTGTTTGGTGGAAATCCGACCAGTACTTTTTTTGCAAAGAACTGAAATGTATGTCCCAAAAAATGTGTGATATCTAGGTCCGCTCCGCTGACCCATTTCCTTGTTCGCTCCACGGACCAAAGTCTCATTGGCCTGCAGTACACCGTGATGTTGGCGAACATTGGACGCGGCCGGTGGTTGGCTGGAGGGAAGCGTGCTGTGCGTGAAAGTTTTTGGTGTATCGGAGGATAGTATTGTGGTGTGTGTTTCAAGGCTCTAAGCCACTGTGTGCATGGCTGGTCCTCCTGTACGTAGCAGTGTGCGCACTAAAATTAGTCATATCTGGCTCCGCTCCGGTGTCCCATTTCCCTGTTCGCTGCACGGTCAAAATTTTGATTGCACTGCAGTGTGCGGTGACGGGATGTGTGTCAAAAGTGTTCCATGACGGCGGCATGTTGTATCGGAGGACAATGTGGCAGTAAAAGGGCCTGAAAAACATAGTGTATGGCATCTGGTGGTGGGAAGATGGGATGTGCGGGAGTGAGAAGTGCTTCATGTGATATATCTCATTAGAAGAAGACAGTGGCGTGCCAGCGCTATCTGAGCATGCTCTGCCAATGCGCAGATACCTCAACAGGCAACAATCCTGTGTGGTCATTGCAGGCAGCCTTTGTTATGGCATGTGAGCTGCAGCAGCGATGTCTTTCTGTGATGAGTGGTGGCAGGCACATTTGCAGAAGGGGAGTGCATTCCCCAAGACATGAGGATTTAAATATAGTGTGTACTATGGTGTACTGTGAGAGGTAAGTCCATAGCCCCTTCGATGCATGGCTGCAGCCCTAACCCAGAAAAGTATGTCCACTGCTTAAAAAGGTATGTCCACTGGTTGCAGGTAGGTGCCACATTGTTGCTTACTGTGTGTGGTTTGGCTGCAGTGCACACAATGTTAGTTGCATGGGTGTGGTGATTGGTAGAACAACCTACAGTTGTCGGTGTATGGGCGGAGATGGTGCAGAGACAGTCGTGCAGTGTGTCCACTGGGTGCACTAACAGAACAATGTACATATGGAAGAGGTCAAGGTGCAACTGGTTGTTATGTGTGCTTGCGTAGTGTGCATTGCGCAGATTAGTAAGTGTTGCAGTGCACTAAGCACCATTGGTTCTATGCATGTACTAGAGTGTTGGGAGAAGGCCCAATATTGTGAAGATCGTTTTGTTTGGTTAGCATGCTTATAATGCTTGGTGATTGGAAGTGGCAAGTGGAACACAGCGATATGTTTCTGCATTACGGTAAATTGAACACGTGTCCTTGCCACCCAGCTTTATGGTGCAGTGGTTGGGTGGAAGAGCTGGTGCGTATATTGCCTTTGTGATTTCTGGCACATGCCTACATAGTCGCCTGCATGGCTCTGAATTGTTGTGGTGAGTGTGGCAAACGCCTAGACTGTTGGGTGCATGGCCGAAGGCCGTAGGGCATGCACCCAACAGCCTAGGCCTTCATCACAGCCACCACAACATAATGCAGCAATCCAGTTGTCACTCTGCATGCATTTGAAGTTGGTGAGTAGCACAAAATGGTTGCGGATGACATTGTGCACTTGGTAGAACAGCAGAAGTGAGCTGCTATGCGTACATTAGCATATGGTGTTCATCATTGCCCCTGTTGCACAATAGGGAGCCACATGTCACCATTTGCATTTGCTATGGTTAGGCCTTTACAAGACCCTTGCTTGAGGAACTGTTTTAACACATTGCGCCATAAAAGGAAGTCATCAGCATCAGAAAGTTGCAATATGGACAATGTACACAGTCACTCACATACCGTTTAGCACAGGCAACATAACGCCATGCATGTAAAGATGTGGCCAGGGTGAAAGTTGGCAGGCGCAATTACAGATGGGGAGTGCATTACACATGACATGAGGAGTAAAACATGGGTTGTACTAGAGTGTGCTGTGTGTGGTGAGGCCCTAGCGGTCAATGATGGTACATCAATGGCAGAAGGGGAGTACAATGAAGACCACATGAAACTTGACACATACACTGGAGTACGGTGTGTTGTGTGTGCTTAGCCGTCGCCACTTCGATGAGGGGTGGCCACCTTGCACCGCCAAATAGGTGCCATGGGTTAAAGTAGGTTTCACATTGTTGCCTTCGGTGTGCTGTTTGTGATCATTGCATAAAATGTTGCTTTCATGGTTGTGGGGATTGGTTGCAATTCATACACTGTGTAGTACATGGACCTGATGGAGTGCCGACTCCTCTAGTGTGTCCTGTGGGTGCAGTGGTGAAGTAGTGGATGCTTAGAAGTGGCTAGGGGTGACCTGCATATACCTGGCCACTTGTTCACCTGCATCACTCTGTTATGTTGTGCTGGGTGTGGCCAAGGCCTACACTGTTGGGTGTATGGCAAAAGGTCGTAGGCTGTAGGCCAGGCACCGAAGCGGACATGCATTTTTAAGTATGGATGTCTCTGATGGTGGTGATGTTAAAATAATGATTCTGCAGGACCTTGTAGACATGGTAGAACAGCACAAGTGAGCTGATATGCATCCAGTACCATATGGTGTACATCATGCCACCACCTTGGACATTAGGGAGGCACATGGCGCTATTTGCATTTGCATGAGTTGCCCTTTGCACCACCCATCCTATGTTACGTTTGTGGATTGTGGTAAGTGGCAAATGTTCCCCTTCATCAGGCCCTTATGTTGTGCTGGGTGTGGGTAAGGCCTAGACTATTCGGTACACGGCCAAAGGCCATAGGGCGTTGGCCATGTACCAAAGAGTCTATCCCTTGACGACAGCCAGCACACCATACTGCAGCCATGCTGAGTTGTCTCTGCATCTCTCCGAGGATGGTGACCTTTAAATAATGGGTGCGGAGACCCTTTTACACTTGGTGGAACAACCAAAGTGAGGTGGTATGCGTTCACGAGCACATGGTGTAGTTCATTGCACGTGTTGCACATTAGGGAGCCATATGTTAGCATTTCCATTTGCTGTGGGATGGCTTTTACAAGACCCTTGCTTGAGGAACTGTTTTAACATATTGCACCATGAAAGGAAGTCATCAGCATCAGAAAGTTGCAATATGGACAATGTACAGAGCCACTCACATACCGCTCAGCAGAGCCAATGCAACATCATGGAGCCATGCATGCAAAGATGTGGCCAGGATGAAAGGTGGCAGGCGCAATTGCAGATGGGGAATGCATTACACATGACATGAGGAATACAACGTGAGGTGCACTAGGATGTGCTGTGTGTGGTGAGGGCCTAGTGTCTTGGATGCATAGCTGGAAGCCACAACAAACAGCTATGTGGGTTGCTTGCAACTACTCCTGAGATTGTTGTGTTTCATGTGTGGTTTGTGAGTTGTGAGTTGTGCATGCATTGTTGATTCCATGGCTGTCCTCATTGTTCGCACATGGTACATTTTCCAGTGCATGGCAAGAGCTTATGGAGTGAACAGTTCTGCAGTGTATCCACTGAGTGTTGTGGTGAGAAAGTGTGTGTGTACCAGTGCATTGGGTTCAACTGCATAGTGTAGGTGCTTGAGTAGTGTGCATTGCGCAGATTACTAACTACTGTACTGCAATTTGAAGTATTTTATCATTGGAGTTGGTGGACTGCTGGGAGGAAAAAAACTATGGCTACCTGCAGTTTGTGGTACTGGGTGGCGCTCTGGGTGAATGTGGACGCTGAAAGCATGCATCGGTTTGGAGAGCTGTTACCTGGAGGAGCTTTGACATGACACAAGACGTGTACTGTGAGTGTGTAAAGGTACGTCTGCAGTGCAGTGCAGAAATGATAGTGTTCGATGCAGAGGTCTTGGATGTGAATGCTACATGCGTGTGTGACTATTGATTACTACCTAATGCGGGAGTGTTGCATATACAATAGTGGAAACGGAATACGGAGTGGCAGTGCTTTACTGGGGTGTGGCCCTCGCTTTAGCTGGGAAGGCGCACATGCTACAATCTGAATTCTGAGCATGGTGCCTTTGCAAATGGAACTGTGGGGAGTATCCAATCAGTTGTCAGGGGTGTGGTTTAACAGGAAGGGGCAGTGATATATTTCCCCAAACCTCGATGCAGTGAGGTTGACAGAGATGGACAGACGCAGAGTGCTCATCGTGGGTGATACCTTTGTGCAAGATCTGCACATGTATGACGTGGAAAGAGGCTTTGATACCAACTTTCAGTTGGAAGAAGTGGATGCGTTTTGGGGCAGAGTGTATGAGTGGGGTTTCAGAGCCATGGTTCTCCTTTGTACATGTGTGGCCTCTGTCGCTGTCGGTACTGTAGACGTTGTGGTCGTGCATTATGGAGCACTACATTTGGGGTACATGTCATGCTCACGTTTGCTCCGTCACCTCAAGAAGATGGACAGCATTGATGCAGATTTTTCCCACTGGCAAGGTGATTTTCTCCTCCATACCACCAAGAGGTGCATGGGACCATGCCGGTGTAATTTGCCTACAGCCAGAATTCGGGAGGTGTTTCATAAATAGAAGCATGTGTGACTTTATGTGCAGTGCTGGGATGTTCTGTACCGACTATGACAGCATTAACGAGCAAGATTTGCAGTGGTTCCACGGAAATGGCATTTTTTTACCTCCATTGGCAATGCTGTTTTGTTTGCCACTCTGCACGCAGCATTGTAGACAATGCTGTAGAACTGTAAGAGAAGCGTTGACGTTCAGTCCATACAAATGTCAGGAGGAGAAGCAAACAGAAACCCATTGCAAGAGATTAAAAATAAATTGTATGCAAGCACGTACATAACAAAAAAATGGCAAAAAAACCCTTTTGTTTTCTGAGACAGTACTACAGACCCAAACCCCTACCCTGTTTTACACTTACCGCCCAAACCCCCCCTCCTTCCCTAGCACGAAAACTCAGCAGATTACGCTGTACTTTTATACTTCCACATGCCACATCCAGCCATTTTCTGGATGGGAGCCATGGACAGGAAACTGTGGAGCAAAAGACACTGCTCTATAAGGTTGTTGGGTCTCGTGTGTATGCAATCACTGTGCCAGAAGGTCTCTTTGCACAAAGAAGTGCCGAAGGCTATGGTGGAAGTTTGCAAGATAAGGGGCAGGCATCCTGGGTCTATGCATGAACTGTATGTATTTGTTTGCAGTTAGTAACATGCAAGCTGTGCTGCGTGTGCGCAATATTTTTTGAAAAGTGTGCAGTAAGTGGGGTACTGTGGAAAACAAAAAACAACTTTGCAGTGCACATAGTAAGTGACAGGCATCCTACTATAGTGCATGCATTGTGTGTATGATATCATATGATGTGTAATTGTATGCTACGCATTCATAATGTGTCTACACACACGTCTAGCAAAGTGCAATGAGGCAAGGGAGGGGAAACAGAGGGGAGACAGAGACAACGACCCTACTAGGCTAGGTGTGACTTAGATCTCCCAAGTGCATGGGTGGATGGAGGGGAAGGTACAGTACATGGGAAGAAGAACAAATGACAATAAGTAAAAATATGGACCAAGTGTGCCATGTGCATGTAAAAGTACACACAACAGGTGGTGGATGCACTGTTAGGCATACGGAAAACAGTCCTCAAGAGCAGGGTTTGCTAGAAAGCCAGTGCAGGGGTTTGCCTGGCGGGGGGAGGTGACATGGGCCCGACATAACAGAATAAGCAGGTAAGCAGTTCAGAATCAGTTTACGTCAGGCAGTTAGCTGGGGAGAGGAGCAGAAACAGCAGACGCGAAGAGAAAGGCTTTGAGGTGCTTCTGGAACCGGTGATGGTTCCCCTCAAGTGTCAGGGAAGCAGGGAAGCTGTTGCAGAGGGAGGCCCCAGGCAAAAAAGCACATCTACCACCAACAGTTTTTTTGCAGAAGCGCCTGACCCTGAGGGAGTTGGAGGCAGATGAGGGAAGAGCTTGCACACACAGATATATAGGGAGTTAGCATTTAAGGTATTGAGGTCCCAGGGCCCAGGAGGCCTTCTGCATAATGCAGAGTCTTCTCACTTTATTCCTCACAGCCACTAGGAGCTATTGGCGACATTTCAGTGCATGAGAGTTACCATTCCAAGTCGCGCACTCCTCTTATGGATGCGTTCCAGAGGGCGGAGAGTAGAAGGGGCAGATTTAAAAAGAGCCTGTTGCAGTAGTGCAGCCTAGACAGAAGTACAGCTGTGCAGACAGTGATCTTTTGGAAAGTTGCTTTTGCTTGGTACGATACATTCAATGCTGCTATTGGTGGCATTTCTTTACGATTTATGTAGGAGGTGGGTTAGTGTGGAAAACATTTCATAGCATTGTCGGAAGGAAAGCAGAGAGTTCCTGTTTCGATATTACACTGTATGATATGGGTAAATGAGAATGGTGCAAGCACATATCACTGAAGCGCCACTTTATGGTAGGGGATGGGAAAAAAACACTATGCTTTTAAAGAACGTAATGGCCACTCAGTGGCAGATACCGTGTGCAGAGGCACTTATAACACAGTCATTGGCACTCATTACGACCCTGGCGGTAAGTAACAGACATTACCGGCATGGCGTAATGACCGTGTCCGTGCTGGGCAGATACCGCTAAAAGCGGCACATTACGACTTCTCGGGCACGAGCATTGCGCCATGCTGGTAATGGAAACACTGCCATGCCGCTAAAGGCATAAAAATGCCACTTACCGGCATCGTATGCCGTGCAAATAGCACCTCTGCCACCCTAGCCTTCCATATTAACAGCCACCGCTAATAGCGGTGACCGTAAATAGCGGGAACCGCAATTAGCGGTGATCGCAAATAAGCGGATCCGGAAGTTGCGTCACCGCACAGGAACGGGAAAGAGCACGGCGGCCATCTTTTAAAACAAAATCCATTGCCATCCTCTTCAACCAGTGGACACCTGACACCCCCAACCTCCACAAACCTTCTCCTACACCTATCAATCATCAGAATGCCTAAAGTTCTAAAAACAACCGGAGATCGGCTGCAGCAGGAGCGCAGGGAGGAGTTGAATATGTTGGCAGAAACACTACAAGAACATGCCGACGTAGTTTTCTCGACAGAGATGACCAGACCGGCGATAACACGAAAGAAGGCCATATGGGACATGGTAGCACAGAGGGTCAGTGCAGTTGGCACAACACCCCGCAATGCACGACAGTGCAGAAAAAGGTGGGACGATCTACGGCTCCGCATAAGGAGTATACTGTCTGCAAATAGAAACCTGGGCGTGGCAACTGGTGGAGGAGCTGAGTCACCGATCAAAATGCAGCCGTGGGAGGAGATATGTGCCGCAACCATAGGCACAGAGAGAATAGAGGGGGTGGGAGAAATGGAGAGAGGAGCCTCGACATCAGGTGACGCAGGTAGGTGCCTTAAATCCAGCCATGCCAAACTCACTGAAGTCCATATTTTTGGGAAGTGCAATGATGCCTAACTAGGTTAACACGACACATTAGCAGAAGACTGCCTACAGGCAGTGTTGATCTCCGCCTTGTACACATGCAGTATGCACACCCTTACTGTAGGCACCCACATGCCTCCATGCTTCTACCACCTAAGAGGGAGACAACCTGTATGTCACTGCCTCCAATGTGCACAATCTAGTAATCAAAATGAATGCAGCCATCACAATGCCTGCTCAATGTCCGCAGACCCATCACTAACCCTTTCCCTCCTTTGGTCCACAGGCTCTCATTCGGACAGTGCCGACGATGACACTGCCACCACACCTGCCAAGAAGGCCAGGCCCGAAGTCCCAACACACCGACCCTCCACTTCTGCTGCAAAAAGCAAACCACCACAGCAGCCGAAATCTACCAGCACAACACAGGCCAGGGCACAGATGTGCACCAAGTTAAGTACCACGGTACCACCTGCGACAAACATCCACCAAGTGGTGTTCACTGAAGGCACTGAGGCTGCAGGAAGCAGCACGATTGGCGAAACTGCTGCCACCGCAGCAAGCTCAGAAAATGATGCAGGGGATAATGATGTTGTTGTGGGTCCCCCCACTGCCCCCTTCATTCCCCCTACCTGCCCCCATGCAGCCAGCATGATGATAGCATACAGGGGCAATCCCCTGATGACTCTTGGCCGGCCACTCCATGCCCAGTGGCAGATGTGCAGGAGGGGAGCAGCACAATGGACACGCCACTAGCATTATCCATAGTCCAAAAAAAACACGAGTCGATGGAAGAAATCATCACGCGCCAACAACTGTCCACCCTCTTGACACAGCATGTGGCAGAATGTGGAAGTGCAAGGGCGGAAATGCAACAATGTGCAGAAACTGTGAATGCTGCCATAGAGTCCAGCTCTAAGGATATTTGTGCAGAACTGGTCGCTGTGCAGAACTGGCCGCTGTGCGGCACGTACTTTCGGAGCTTGTGCAAACTATGAGGGACATGCGTCCTTGTGAGCAGGCCAGTACCTCCTCGGCTGCCAGTTCTACAAGAACCAGCCCCGTCCGGAGATCGGGCAGGAACCTGCGGCGTACTGACTGGGGTGCACCGGGTGCCGGGAGAGGGGGGCCGCCAATAGAGGCCACCCTGTGGAACGATCACACATGATGCACTTGAGCACTGACATCCACAGCATGGTAAGGGGAGTTCAGGGGGAGAGGGGAGTGGGTGTGTTGGAGAGTTGAGGGGGATGGGGGAGTCGGTGTGTTGGGGAGTTGAGGGGAATGGGGAGTGGGTGTGTTGGGGAGTTGAGGGGGGGAGTGAGTGTGTTGGGGAGTTGAGGGGGAGGGGGAAGTGGGTGTGTTCATTCAAATCACTACTTCAATACACTTTTTGGTTATGCACAAATCACATGTGTGGGCATTGCTCATTGCGTACGTGTGCTTTATTGGTGAACAGTCCACAGTGTGCATGTCCCAGACACACACAGTGCCACAACTGCCATCTCCATGTGACACCCCCCGTCCATGTGTGCTAGAAGCATTGGTTAATGAGAGTCTGACGCATGTCACGTCCCTCCTGTGCATCGCTTCCTCCATGAGGTCCTGGCCCATCCCCACCCTCATCATCCTCTTTGTCAGGTGGTTGCAGTTCAGCGTCAGGGGGCAGGGACACATTCTGTCTGATGCACATATTGTGTAGCATTACACATGCCATGACGATCTTTGCCACCTTCTCATGGCGGTACAGGAGTGCCCCACCAGACCTGCTGAGGCAGCAAAACCGTGCCTTCAAGAGGCCAAATGTCTGCTCAATCACCACACGGGTTCGTGGATGTGCACGATTGAAGTCCTCCTCGTGCCGGTTCTGTGGGTTCCGGACTGGGGTAAGGAGCCACCTCCTCAAGGGATAGCCTGCATCACCTGTATGTGGGCAACAATGTATGTGTCAGTCAGGACATCATATTGCAAATCATTACGTGACACCATGG
This sequence comes from Ambystoma mexicanum, assembly GCF_040938575.1. Lineage (NCBI taxonomy): Eukaryota > Metazoa > Chordata > Amphibia > Caudata > Ambystomatidae > Ambystoma > Ambystoma mexicanum. The sequence goes on from NC_090923.1 coordinate 840,110,746, forward strand.
CATGCATTCATCTTTTACCTTGAACCCCATTTCCATGCACGAATGGAGTCACACGATGTGACCGCTATATGTGTATTCCCCTTATGGACAGTTTTGCATGCCATCAACTAGTGTAAGCAGGGAGGTCCAGTACCTTGTGAGTGCCCATCCACTGTGTTAGTCCATAGCGGTTGTTTTGGTGATATGGCAGATGTCCAGTGATATTAATGCTTTCATCATGGCACCATTGCTGTCAGCCTCATGATGATCTCACTGAGCACTAAAAATGTTGTTATGCAATTCAATTGGGCCTCTGTGTCAGTGTAGTGGTGTATTGGTGTTCATGACCGCCATGTGACTCCTTTTTGCGCAGTTATGGGGGACTGGCCTTTCAGTTGATGGTGTTTGGTGCTGTGTATTGCCTGAAGTCATTGCATGTAGCTACATTGCATTGGGGTGGATGTGGTCTGATTTGGTACAGTGCACATGCAGATGGTTGTGGAATGGTTGGAACACAGCTTCATTCACATGGTATGGCTGATCACATCTAGCATTATGTGGTCAGGTGTCAGCTCACGTCTGGCCTGCTTTACGGTATGAGTTTGCTCCATTACCTCTGGTACTCGCAGCCAGGTAAAGTATGAATCTCCCCCCCCCATGTCAGACAGGTAAAGTATGCATCTCCCCCCCCCCATGTTAGACAGGTAAAGTATGCATTGGTACGTCAATTACCTACCTACTTCACATTTTCATGGCCATGGCATGAGATTCACCGAGTAGCCAGGATCTTGGCCCTGCATGTCGCTCCATGGAGCGTGGTATTGTGGAGTTCCGCAGGACCATTGAATCATGGGTTCATCCGGGGAATCGGCACAACAATATGTGATGATCCTGTTCGAGTCACATACCATTTGCACGTTGATTGAGTGGTATAGCTTACGGTTGCGGTACACTACCTCCATGGCATGTGGGACCACCAATTCCACATGGGTGCAGTCGATGGCACCAATGCAACCAGGTATGCCGGCCAGTGCATGGAAACCCACTTTGGTGTTTGCGATCTCCTGGGCAGACCGTGGTAAGGAAATGTGGTTGTTTGTGTGCTTGAGGAGGGCATCAAGCACTTGGTTCAGCGTATGTGAGAATAATGGTTGTGAAATGCCATGCAAGTGCCCCACTGTGTGCTGGTAGGTGCCTGTGGCCAGGAAGTGGAGCACGGACACTAGCTTCAGTAGGTCGGGGGGGTGGCGGTGGGTGTTTCAATCATGCTGACGATGTCGTCGTGTATCATGTCCACGATGGTGGTGATGGTGTCCCGGTCCAAACGGTACAGGGTGTGGATCTGCTCAGCGGTGAGGTTGAATGGACTGGCTCTGATGCGTGGGATTGGGGGCTGCCTGCGTGGTGGCACTGGCTTTGCTGGTGGGGCTTGCTGGCCCTGCCTTGCCCTCCTTCTCCTCCTGCGTCTCCTCTGTGCTGCCTGTTGTAGTAGTAGTTGTTGTTGTTGTTGTTGTTGTTGTTGTAGCACTTCCATTGCAATCAGGTCCTCCAGCCCCAACATTGCTAGTCGTATTGGAATCATTGTGGAGTGTGACTGGGTGTGGGAAGGGGTGGGGTGTACTCCTTTTGTACTTGGCCAGTCTGTATTGCCTCCACCTGTGCTGATTGTGTGCACCTGTGTCACTTAGGTACACTGCACATGGCCGTTTACGGTTGATCCGCGATGGCGGTATTAGCACCATGTCGGTGAGGTACTTTACGGCCTTCACAACGGCGTTAAGAGCATGTCCGCTTGGCTCGTGATTATCCCCACTTTGCGCCATGCCGGTATTTACGGCATGGGAGGTCGCGTGCCCGTGCCCTTGGCGCTGTTAGCGGCACCATTGATTACAGTGCCGCTGATAACACTATCTCGGGTCGTAATAGGACCTAGCGGTAAGCGATGCCGGTAATCCTTTACCGGCATCGTTTTTCACTTACCGCCAGGGTCGTAATGAGGGCCATTCACATAGTGCAAAAAAAGTTTGTGTGCCTCCATTTTGTGGTGATGGGTGCGCAAGTGGATGAATGTGGATGAACAAATCTTGCAATCTTTTACTGAACTTTCTACTGGACGTGCTGCTCAGTGACCGCACACTAGCAGGCTGAATACGTAATGATACCTATTAAGTGTTGTGCAGAACTGACAGTGTTAGATGGTAATGTCTTGGATGGCATTGGTGGAATCGTGTGTGCCCATTTACCCGTACCCAATGAGGTTGTGCTGGACAAAAGGTAGTGGAAAAGGAAGAAGGACTGCTCCTGCTGTACTGGGGTGCGGCCCTCACAGTAATTTGGGCACCACACGTGCCACAATCTGCGCTTCTTACCATGCTCGCCAATGGACATGGGACTTTTTGGGATTATCCAATCAGGTACTGTGGGTGTGGTTCACAGGAAGGGGCGGTCAAACTTCTGTACATTATACTATGCGTAGTGAGGCTGGCTGACATGGCGAAACGCATTGTGTTGCCTGTAGGTGATGCCTTTCTACTAGATCTGTACAAGTATGCCCTGGAAAGAAACTTTGATGGCAATTTCAGGTTGGAAGGAGTGGTCGCATTGTGGAACGGAGTCTACGAGCACAGTTTTGCCGACATGCATACCCTTTGCAAGGACCTGGCCACTTTTGCTAGAGCCGATGTTATCATCATAAACTACGGCGGTATGCATATGGGTTACGTGTCTCATTTAGGCTTGTTCCATCGACTGAAGAGGTTGCTAAATCTAGTGAAGAGGCTTTTTCCCACTGCCAAGGTGCTTTTCTCATCCATAACACCTCGAAGAGTATGGGACATTGCTCCTGGAAGTTGTTCCGAGCCAGAGGCAGGAAGGTGTCTCATCAACAGAAGCATGTATATTTTTTTGTCCGCTGCTGGGATGTTCTTCTGCAACAATGACCTCATTAGTTGTGGAAATGCCGAATTTTTCCAAGCAAATGGCATTTCTTTGTCACCCATTGGTAATGCGGTTTGGTTTGCCCGTCTACAAGATGCAGTGAAGAGATTACTGTAACAATGTCCGCACAAGAAAACACAAAATCAAATAAAAAGTAAAAAAAGGTGGTGCTCTAGAAGCAGCTAAAAAAAAGGCTCTTTTCAGAGCTGCCCCTTACAATGAACTCCCCCTACCCTGATTGCAAGTTATTCCCCCACACCCGAATGCAGCACAAAAGCCACATCCAGGGATTTTCAGGATGGCGGCCATGGAAATGGGACTGTGGAGCCACAGTCCCGGCCTATCCACAATGACAGCGTACAGATGTCTCCATTGTCATTGTGGATAGTCCGGACAGCTGCGGTATCCGTAGGACACCTACCTTTTTCTTAATTGCGGTCATTGCAATGAGGACTGTGTTCCGCTGAGTGAGAACACCATTTCAGTTAAAAAAGAATACCACACAAACACTCTGCAACATTCTCATTATTACCGTTTACTTGTACCCAGCAGGGTGGCTGTCCTTGCCGGACAGTTAGCCAGCCAATCACGCGAGAGTGCATTTGGGTCTCCTAGGAGACTAAGCACAGGGAGATTCGGTCACCTCCCTCACTTCCTGCTCACCCCAGACACTCGGGTGCCAGAGGCGGTCTTCAGTCCTGAAGCCTGCCAAAGGCATAGGAACAAAGGGACCAAACCTGGTTTGGTGTGCAGAGACAAACTCTAGAAGGACCTTTCCAAAAAGAAATGGCGAAAAAAGAAGACCAGGACCCGTTTCAACAATGGAGGCTCAGACGCCATCTTGAAAAACATGGCTCTCGCGATTTAACGCTACCGGTGTGGCGGTTTTTTGTTGTAAAACCACTGCCACCAGCCATTTCGAGAGGAAAGGGTAGCATTTGACTGCTACATGAGTTTCTAGACATAGTGGATACTAGGTAACCCCTCCAGCACTCTATTGTAAGATAGTGTGTGCTGGGTCTAGGAATTTGAAAAGATTAGTAAAGTCAATTTCACTTTACTTTCTCTGGGAAACAGTAGTTTATCCCAGGGAAGGTATTAAATCCTTGGGACAGCCTAAAAGGCTTCCCTTGTGCCACTGCACTGAGGGTGCTGTGTGACACACATGAAAAGATGATGCCTATTGAGTTCTCTAAAACTCCATAGTCAAAGAACACAAGAGTAAACCACACATCAAAATACATGAGAGAGTGGGAAAAAGGTTCACACTCACCCCAGGTAAAAAAAAATCAAGTCCTCAAAATCCAGCAAAGTTGCTGGGGGTCTTTAAGGTGAAGGGAATTAGCACATTTATGAGAATTCTCCCTAACAGTCCCGAACTCTGGCGTCACTGCTGAAGGTATTTTGGAAGGGGCGATACACATTGGGTTGACTATTTCTCTCGACTGTTTGGAGCTTAGTGGAGATGATAATTTCCAGGCTATCCAGTCCATTTAGTCATTTAAGGACTGAAGGCAATTAGCATTAGCTGAAGTTTTCTGCTGAATAATTTCATACAGTTTTGTTAGTGTGAATATGCTAGCATTAACTGCTGTGAGAGTGGACTCAGTAGGCTGAGTGGAGGTTGAAGGGAATCCAAAAGAGGGTCTGGGGGTCGGCTTACAAAATGATGCAACCATAGAGGATTCAAGATCAGAGGAGGAGTTATGCATAATTTCATCATTGGTAAAAAGTTGAGGAGATTTGGAAAGTTGTGAAGACAGATCGATAGGTATAGATAAGTTAGGCTTTCGAGATGCAGGATGATTGTGAGTGGTAGGGAATTGAGTAGTTTGAGACTGAATGGGCAAAGAAGAAATGCCTACTGAATAGAGGGATGTCTCTGTGTCCGTTGTAGTGGGTGGGTTATATGATGTTTCACTACTTGCGAGTAGAGCAGAGGTATGGTGGAGGAGTGCATTGTGTGTATAGTTGCAGGGACTTGATAAGTTAGTCGAGGTTCAGATGAGAGGTTTGGTGTAAGAAATCTTTCTGATTCCTGCTCCTGGGTAGCCGGGGAGGCGAAAGCTCTCAAGGTCATGTCGGAGAGTAGGGGATTGACTTCAGCAAAGGAAGTCAATTGAACAGTATCAGAGAGGGAAATACAGGTCGGATATTGAGTCGTAACTTTCGTTTATTCCATTTCTGGAGGGGACTGAGACTCTTCATTTATAGTTAGGAAGTTACTAATATCAGCTTTACCTGAACGATTTCGCGATAAAGAAGGTACTGAATTGGTCTGCATTTTGGATTTGGGTGAAAGAATACATTGGTTGGTTGCATTTGCGCGGGCCTGATGCGGCATGCCCATTGTAGTCGAAAATTAGACATTGTGAGTGTAAGAAGAAGGGAGATGTTAGACAGCTTGAGTTTCAATGAAGACAGAGCACAATGTGGTCATGGGTTTCAAGCACTGACAGGATGATTGGAAGTTGAGATGTCTCTACAGCATAATAATGGCTGGATGTTGAGCAATTCAAATTATGCTGACAATATAAGGCGGTAATCACTTGAGTTTTGAGCCGCTGATAGCAAAAGGAGCTGGGCTGGACTGCACCCCAATGACCCAACGGCCCATCGGTCAGCAGTCAGCGTACTCAGCGCTACCCGACGGAGGTGCATGCACGTGCCAGGCCAGCTTTATGGAAACCATGTGAAAGGGGGTGTGGCTGAAAAAAGAAAGCAGTAAAAATAGTGAATTAGTATAGCGTTCTTACGTTTTGGAAGTCCAAAGAGTTATTTTTGAGTACATTGGTTGTAGCTAGTACCCTGAGGGTCCAAGGTTAGCTGTAAAGTTGTAATCGAAATCACAGAAAGTCCAGGCTGTAGAAAGTAGAGGCAGGCAGCAAGCAGCAGTCAGCGTACTCAGCGGTACTCGGCGCAGGTGTGCGCGAAAGGCAAACTGAAACAGCATGCTGCACCCTCACAATGTGCTGTAAATGCGGTCAAGTGTAATCTGTATAAGCATGAACATTTGCACTCTGGGCTTGGAGACAGGCACATTCGACATTTCAGTTTAGCCAGCTCCTTTCTGAGACAATAACCATTTGGTGCACGGCTGAAACGTAATACCAACAGGACAATTTCAAACATCTAACCACACTGATTGTGTCTTTTGGATGTCAACGTGGGGGAGAATAAAAAGGAAGAAAGGACACAAGTTAGAGTAGTGGGTAAATCCTTTATCATTAAAGGGCACTATTTTTCTTGCTGCAGTGGCACACTCCAACATGTGTCAATCCTCCCCACGTATTGGGAGGCCCTCCTCCTAGACTACGGAACATCTCTTATTTTTATTAATCAAGGAGTGAGTTCTGAACAATTGTATTAGTAATTGGTTATTACAAGCTGTCACCCCCTTGTTAATTCCTATACACCAGTGCAACATTCCTCTAAGTTTTTGAAGACTACTCACGGTCCTTCAGAGGTCTTTTGGTTTATCATATGCTGGGGTGAAAAAAGAAGCTTACCCAATTGGGGGCTACTAAGGATCACTTCGATAAACAGAATCTGCTATAAAAACTCTGGGGCACAACAGGCCATCCACGATTACCTACAACGGGTGAGAGATCCAACTCTTTCAGGATCTCTCCCAGATCACACTCCAGAGAAGACGCGAAATGCAGCTGGTGGTCAGAGCATTGCAATCACAAGGAATTAAATATAAGTGGACATTTCCTTTTGGATTGGTTTTTTCTCTGGAGATTAGACAGCACAGGATTACCTCACGAAAGTCGGCTATGGCCTTACTACAAATCAAGGAGGAGGAAGTAAAAGGCTCATCGAGACAGAGACTGGCTGTTCGACTCAACAGCCTAAAACTTGGGAGCGGTCAATTGCTACGAGTCGTGGGAGAAAACAAAACAAGCAATATCGAGAAGATTGGAAAGCGCGATTCAGAGGCCCTAATGCCAAACCACCAGAATAAGGATTTGCCAATTCAGACTACCTACAACAAATGATATGCATGTGGAACTACCAATCTCCGCTGTAGGAAGATACGGAGCACAACATCTTGGGACATTTCTGTTCAGGTAACAGATGGGGGTGTTAGGTTACCCCACACGTTGCCCTGGTAATACCGTTGACTCACTGCTGGGGTTGGGTTCCCCACATTACGTTAGGTACCGTGGCTCACACCAGGGGACACTGTTTTGGGATCATAATGGGACATTTGGGGTTATGGGGGGATAGATGGGGAGGGGGAAGGTGGATGGGGGGTGGGATAACTCTGCATGTTAAATTTCGGCAAGCAAGAAATGGATGGTATCAACATGGTCCTTTAAGATAATTAATTGATTGTATAAATGGGTCGATTCAGATGTTTAACGCTAAATATCAGAGGTTTAAATGCGCCAGCAAAATGTAGAAAACTGGAGACTCTATTGGGGCATCACCAACGGGACTTGGTGGCGCTCCAAAAGACGCATATTAGTTCACTAGTTTCGTCTTTGGAGTTACCCGGTGATGATTCAGGCAAACGCGCAGGACAAGGTGGCAGGATTAATGATACCAATCTGTTCCCCATATTAGGGTGCTCCGCACAAAGATTCACAAAGAAGGTCGCTATGTTTTTGCTATCTTAGGAATAGGCCTCGCCCAGTGCTTAATTTGTAAAAAAATAAGTGCCAGTCCCCAAAAAATATTAGCCCCATAATACCGGGCGCGGCGCCAGCGCCGCACGCACCAGTTCAGTGCTAGACCTAGATCGGCCCACCACCAGCCCATCACACTGCTGCTGCTTCATGTCACATGTTTGGCGCTTCATGAGCAACTGCTGGCACAAGCTAGTAGTGGGATGGATGAGGAAGGGCACACATGTGTTCAGAAAGTATAATGCTTTAAAGTTGGAAAACACTTGTTATGGTAGGTGTAGTGGTTCCAGCATTCCGGCAACCCTAGAGGCAAAAGAGTGCCAAAAAATGCCAGAGGCAAAAGAGTGGGGTTATAGCCCCCTCAATCAATCCCCCCTTTAGCAACGCCTGCTCGTCCTCATCCCCGCCCACAAACTCAACTGTCCCAAATGTCAATAAGGTAATGCCCAAAGGCCTGGTCCAACGGGGAAACGGGGGTCTCTTTTGTATGCTACCGTGGGCATGTTTCATCACTCAGTGTTAGTGCAACGTGCTGTCGGCAGTATTGACCAATTTCACTTGCATAGTGTGCATGAAAAAGCAACATTAAACACGCACTTTCCCCAAACTAAAATTTCAGTTGCTATCATTAAGGTATACATTATGATATGTATTGTTGAATTATACAGATTAACTATTCAAACGCGCCACTGGCATCCAAAGTGCACAAACTGAACATTATTCGGTGTTCCATGAAGTAAATGTTGTTATCGATAAATCGTTCATTGTGTTTGAAAAGGCATTTTAAGTCCCGGTGCCTGTTTGAGTCCCCCCTTCTGGCCTTTCTGATCGTTACCGGCAGGGGGCCAAATTAGGGCAACTGCACCAGTGTCACAAACTCACAAATGAAGAATACAGTGCTGCATTGCATTCTTTGGCTATTCTGCTCCACTGGTGCTAAACTGCACTATGCACAAGGCAATATTGTGGATGATGGGGATGAATTGCACTGGGTGACATGTTCAACTGCTTCATTTTCATTTTTTCTAAAAATATTAATGCGTCATTGATGCCGGCTCACATCCACCACACATTAAAAAGAAAGCCACATACCAAGATGAATGTCTGAACCACTGATATATACCATCACCATGTTTAATAATGGACTGGTCGAATTAGTGGCACCTGACAAGAGTATAATAACACAGAATGGCCATTTAGTCCTATTATTGTTTGTATATATTTGCTTGCATAATGACGTGAACAGTAGGGTAGCCACCTAACTTGCAGGCATGGAGCCCTACTGCCGTCCCCCTTCAGACTGCTCCCTCTCTCTAAGCATACCGAGACAATAAATAGGAGGTTTCTGGCTGATTGAACCCTTTATATACCTCCCTCGCAGTGTCGGTAGAATGGACCGTGATAAAAACCACCTCTTAAAACTAAATTCATCACACACACACACGCTGTTGCCATAACTGGGCCACCCCGTAAAGCGATTCCTGTTTGGACCTGTGACAGACATGGCACGTCCCTATTGGCACAGCGGGCGCTATGATATGATATGGCATTTGTAACGCGCCTATACTTAACTCACTGAGCTATTTTACCAGCCGAAGCCCCTTAAGCACAAAAACGTGTGCCAAATAAAATTGTTGTTCCTGTGCACCGCATTGGATGGAACAACGAGCAAAGCAAATCACAATCCATGCATGTATTGTAACGCAGCACATAAACCCCTCTCATTCCAGTTCCTGGCAATAACCCCCCTGGCGTAATCCATATGGCTAAATGGCCTTGAAACAAGTGCGGCTTGGTGTCCATCCACATAGTGCTATGCTGGCGTGCTCCCCACCCCCACTTAGGCACCCACACCAGCTAGGGAAAACAAGCATGAATAAATCACACCAAGACATAGTGACGCCTTTGGTGAACAAACTCTACATGCCCTCTGCCCCGCGCGTGTAATCCTACCAAAGAAGGGATCTTTAACACTGAATGAAAAATGGGAGCAGGCGCAAAGCCATCCGAATGAAACATTGTAACTTAAAGTGTCCCGGCCATCACTACAGTGATTGTAATAACATACCCCATGCATGATTGAATTTGAAAGAAACTACGGTTATGGCGCCCATTTGCCATATGACCTTAATCGAGGTGATGGATATTAATGCGTTAATATTAATTAATTTGCAATGCTAGACTGCAGTCCCACAACATTATTTGTTTCCTTTTGCTAGAGAGCTTAATTAAAAACGTCCATCTTGTTCATGGCCACTAGTAGCCAGTATGGCAAACGGCCTGCAAAAAAAAAAAAAAACATAATTGTCAAGATACATATGTGGGTGGGGGGAGAGGGGCTAAACCCACAGGTGCACTTTTTATAAAACATTTTCAGAACACTGACAAGGCGTGCGTCCCGGAGGCCAAATGCGACATGCCTGATGATAGGTAGCTCGAACCCTGCATGTGGTTTCTGATAGACTGATGCTCTACACGTTGAGCTATTGATGTCCCATGCGCAACTAGCCATCAACTTTACAGTAACATAAATAATCAAATGCAACGTGCGGCTGCCCCAGCCGTGCCCAACTGCCCATGTACAGCCAATTCACAACATGGCTTTAAATTAACGCGGCTAACGCGCTAGCCTAATTAATTCCCCCGGAAAGCAGATGTCACGGGTTATCCAAATAACACCCGCGGCCCCCTCACCATCGCCCAAGGCGTAACTAATGCGGCGGCCGCAGGCACACGACGAGCGGAGCAGGAAAGCAGCTGCCTGCCTCCTGCACGCGCCAGTCACCACAGTGTGCCACACCGGCCGGCCGCAGTCAAAGTTGGCGGTGTGGGGGGGCTTAGTACTTACCATTACGTTACTGAGTTGAGTTGAATTTACACTGCACACTAAGCCAGCCAGCCAGGCCTTCTTAAGCTGCCTGCAAGTAGGCCGCGCACAGGACCACACGTGCAGGGGCAGGCTTTCCTTCCTCACGAGTCACGCCACGCCTTAACAAAGCAAGTGTGCCTCGTGAGGTGAAGGTGGCCTGCCTCGGCAACAACAACAGACCCACGTGATCCACCCCCACACCTCATCATGTCATTTCATTGGCTGGAGACTCAGATGAACAGCCAATGAAAACTGTACATTCTGTGTTACTATACACAATGTATCAAATACTGCATAGTAACAACAGAATGTTGGTTTCCATTGGCTGTTTGTTGCTATACTCCCAGGCCCAGCAGCCAGCCTTGGCCTGCAACTGCAAGCAGAGCCGCAGAGCAGACTCGGAATGATTTATGATCTTGGAACTTTGGATACTGAACAAACAAAGTAATTGCAGGTGCCCCAGCCATGTTCCGCTCCCCAAAAAACCTTCTAACTGTAGAGGCGACATATGCCCGGCCCAATTGATAAAAGATGCGGCTAAAGACCTATCCCCATTTATTTCTAAACGTATTAATTATTCTTTTGCTTCAGGCACGATACCAGACAACCTTAAACAACCTTGGGTCCTACCCCTCCTTAAAAAGCAAACCTTGGACCCATCCATTCCGACTAACTATAGGCTAATCACAACGGTACCATTTCTGTTAAAAATACTAGACAGAGTAGCTTATCTACAGATCCAAGAACACCTGGAACTGCATCAACTATTAGGCACCAGACAATCAAGTTTCAGACCTCATCACGGTACAAAAACCACGCTCATCAATCTTAAAACCCAGGTCGATGAGCTGAGAGACCATGGAAAAACAGCCTCACTCCTCCTACTAGATCTCTCAGCGGCCTCTGATTTGGTAGATCATGATGTGCTTTGTACCCACCTGGAATCTGCAGCCCACTTCTCAACACATGCCATTGCGTGGATCAAGTCATTCTTAAGTGGTAGAACCATGAGGGTTTTCTCTACCTCTGCAGCGGCTGACCCTGTACCATCACAAGTGGCGTTCCCCAGGGCTCCTGCGTCCCTCCTACTATGTATAACATCTTCACAAAACCCCTGTTCGATGATCTAGACCTTCTCAGTGTCACCTACACTAACTACGCAGATGACACTCAGATTCTCATCCCACTTTTGGGGGATTATGAACAGGATTTGCCCTTAGTGAATAGGATCTACCTCATCATTCAGGCATGGATGGCCTGCCATGGTCTATGCCTGAATGATGACAAAACGGAACTCATCATACTGGGGAATACTCAAAATATCAAAAAACTGAACAATAACTACTCATCATTTTTAATAGATGGCAACACCATTAAAGTAGCTAAAGAGGTAAAAACACTAGGTTTCTACCTCGACTCCTGTCTCTCTCTATCAAAGCAAGTGAGTGCGATGGCCTCCAGCACCGCATACACCTGCAAGCTGATCAGAGCAGCAAAACCATTCTTGTCTCCCACCAACTGCCTTACCTTATCACGGGCTTTGGTATTATCCAAACTGGACTATTGCAACGCACTATATATAGGGTCTAATAAACATACGTTGCAAAAAATCCAAACCTTGCAGAATAATGCCCTCAGAGCCGCCTTAGGAATCCCAAAAAGAGAGCATATCTCAGACGTCAGAAGACATTCCAACTGGCTCTCTACAGCGGACAAAATCAAACTTAAAACAGTATCACTAACATACAAAAGTATTAATGATTTAGCCCCTAAATACCTAACAGAAAGGTTCCAAAGAAGAATTTCCAATAGACCCACCAGAGTAGCATACACCAACCAGCTAGTTGTGCCCCCCTTTAAACTGAGCACTGCTGGAGGAAACAGTTTCCCTGTCAAAGCAGCCCAGTTGTGGAACTCCCTCCCTACCTCGCTAAGGTCTGACCAATCCTATTCATACTTTAGACTTAACTGCATTAAATGGTTCAAAGAAAATTACCTGTAACTGACCGACACCAGGACTACCTACATCTTACCCACCTGCTAATCTGGAGTGAACGCATACTTACATGCTCCACCACCAGAGCCTACCCCACAATGCTTTTTGCCTTAATGTATACTGTGTATACATCTCTATGTACAAATACCTGTTTATATAACTCTGTATTTTACTATGTGTACAAACTGTATATTACCCCATGCACAAACCGTAGTGTAATCATCTTTCCTATTAGCAATGTACCTTGGAACTACTTTGAAATGTGTAACTGTAACTTGTAAGCTTGGGGCGTGGCTTGATGGCTACGTGAGAGGACGTTCCCTGGAGGAGCTCCGATGATCCGATCCTGGGAAAAAAGTGATGGTTTTTGGCGGACTTTCGAGCCCACGGTGCATCTAAAGGCGTATGAAAGTGGGGGGCATACGGTGCGTGCCCTCCCCAACGGCGAGACTGCATATTCACGGAACTAGACCCCAAAGAAGTTGGCGGTCGCGCAAAGGAAGGGGAGCACCCAAGATGGCCGCCTGTGGACAAAGGGCCATAAAAGGTCCGACGAGCTGAGGAAGACAAGGTTGGTCGGAACGTGGGCGAGCCCAACCAGATAGACGGGTCGCATGCGCCTCGGGCTGAAAGCAAGAACATAAGGGCGAGCCCCTACTGCAGAGGCCATGGGTTGTGGCGGGCTAGCAGAGTGAACCCAGGTTCAGCGAAACCTCGCTGAGAAGGGGCCGGCGAGCGAACCCCGCGAGGATACAGCTGGGCGCGTGGGCCCAATCGACGCAACAGGATGTCTTCCAAGGTGGCGCGACCCCGGATCAAGCAGCCTACGATGGAGACCTATGCTAGGTCGCCCTCGGGCGTGGAAGGGAGCAAGAGCAAAGAAACCCCTGCGGCGGCGACGGACCCACCGGGTACCATCCAGGAGGTGCTGGCAGCAATTGCTGACCTGAAGGTGGCCTGGCCATGAAAGAGTTGCAAGAGGGCCTAAACCTCAAGATAGGAGCGGTCCGAGAAGAAGTGAACCTGTTGCGCCAGGGACTGGGGAACTGGAGCAGGAGTTGGCCCCGACCGTGGAGGCGTGCAATACACACGCCAAGGAACTTCATGCCCTCGTGCAGCGAGTGGGCAATTTGGAGGACAGAGCAGAGCAGGCGGAGGGGCGCGCCAGGCGCAATAACATTCGTATAGTGGGGGTACCAGAGGGAATGGAAGGATCGAACCCCACGGATTTCGTTGAAACCATGCTTTTGCAGGAGATTACAGGCGGAGAGCTGACCCAGGGGTTCGCGGTCGAAAGGGCGCACAGGGCCCTGACCAGGAGACCGGCCCCAGGAGCCCCCCTGCGGCCGTTGATTGCAAAGATCTTGAACTATCGTGACCGCGAGAAGATTCTCGAATTTTTCCGGAAAGGGGGCACGATAGAAAGGGGGTCAGCGAATATAACAGCGTATCCGGATTACATGCTGCTTGTACAACTGAGTCGAATGAACTTTGGAACGGTGAAGAGGAGGCTCAGAGAGGCAGGCCACCGCTACATGTTGCTTTACCCCGCTAGGTTAAAGGTGATCCATAAGAACAGATCCCTCTTCTTTGAGACACCGAGCGACGTGATGGAATGGCTGGATATGCAAGGTCGACCACAGGAATCGGATGCCCAGACAGAAGCGGATGGAGATAAGTAGCACGCTGCAGAGGCACCCGTGAGGCCATAGCTATGACATTGGGACTAGAATATAGTTTGATATTGTGCTTGTGTGGGGGAAGTCACGGCATCTGCCGGCGGGTCCCCTTGAATTCACTTCTTCTAAATAGATGACTGGGAGCTCCTGGGGAGCAACCTCTGCACCCGATAGTAGTACACTTAGTTAGGTCACTGTTAGATTGGTGACACCCCGCGGGGTCCTTGTTCTTGGTCACGAGACGGGTCCAGACGTGGGTAGGCCTGAGATCCAGGGATGGAGCTGGGCTATTGTTGGGGGTTGATGGGGAAGGGGGGGGAGTTGTGTGCAGTGGTGTGAGGTTGGGGAAGGGGGTTGGGGGCACGGTTCGTTAACAGAAGGGAAGGAGCCAGGAAACGACCCTACATGGGGAACATTATGGGGAGGGATGGGACGGAGATAGACCGACTAGATGGCATCGGGTAATCTCAGAATTGTGACCTGTAATGTACGGGGCCTCAACAGCTACCTTAAACGCAACAAAGTGATGATGTATTTAAAGAGGATGCGCGTAGACATAGCCCTGCTGCAAGAGACCCACCTCACTAGGGAAAGGCTGGAGGTGGTCGGGAGGAAATGGAAGGGCACCGTTGTGGGGGCGGCGTACTCAGCGTATGCCAGAGGGGTCGTCACTTGGGTGGCGCCCCACGCGCCGTTTCGAGTGCTTGATTCTACGGTGGACCCGGAGGGTAGAATGGTGGTGATAACGGGTCTCTTGGAAAACAGAGAAATACTCATCATACATTTGTACGCCCCCAATAACGATACAGCGGCTTACTTTAGGACCCTCTACGGTAAACTTGGCCCCCTGGCGGGGGGTACGGTAGTGTGGGGGGGGACTTTAACTGTACCATAGACCCCAGTATGGATAGGTCCAAGGATAGGGCAGGAAAAACGGCACCGGCGGCTAAAGCGCTGAGTACCCTACTGAAAGACCTAGGCCTAGAGGATGCGTGGAGGAGGCTGCATCCCACGGATAGACAGTACTCACACTACACAGCGCCACATGAATTGTACACAAGGTTAGACTACATGTTTGTAACAGCCGGGATAGTGAGAGAAATAGATGGAGCAGAATACAAGGCCCGAGTGCTGTCGGACCACTCGACCTTGGTGGTAGACTGGAGACACCAGCCCCCACGCCCGCAGATCCCTACATGGAGACTTAGGAGCGAGGCTCTGCAGAATGAGGGGTTTCGGGAGGGCCTGAGGGACGCCATTGAAGAATATTTTGATACAAACACGGGAAGCGTAAGCTCTGTGGGCACACTGTGGGAAGCGTTTAAGGTGGTGGTTCGTGGGGTAACTATTTCCCAAGTTAAAGGGCTACAGGGGGGGGTTGAAAGGGAGCTCCGGGAGGCGGAAAGGGAGCTAGAGGAGCTCACGCGTTGCTTGAGCACCGCTCATGATAACAGAACTAAAGTAGAGGAGCTACAGTTGTCCTGCAGTGCACTCTGGGATAGACTGTGCAGACTCAGCTACAGGAAATATACGGAGTGGATACACGCAGGGGGCGATAAGCCGGGTAGATTGCTGGCTTGGCTGTACAAGAGTGGGACCCCCCGCTTGGTGATTGGTGAGATTCAGGGCGAAGGAGGTAGCATATGCAACACCCAGAAAGAGGTAAATGAGGAATTCCTTAAGTTTTACAGACACTTGTATGAGGACACGGGGGAGGATATGGGCCAAGACATACTAGACACATTGGGGGACATTGAACTGCCCACCTTAGATGATCTAGAACGCTCTGAGTTGGACGCACCCGTCACCTCGGATGAGCTGGAGGTAGTGATTCGGAACTTGCCCACTTGCAAGGCGCCGGGTTTGGATGGGCTGCCCAGCGAGTTCTACAAAACATAACAGCAAGAGTTGCTCCAGCCACTGCTTGCCACTTTCAATGAGGCCTATGAGAAGGGAGAACTCCCGTTGTCCCTCCGTGAGGCTGTAATCATCCCACTCTTGAAACCAGGCAAGCCGGCCGTGGAGCGCGGGTCTTACAGACCGTTGTCCATGCTCAACCAGGACAGCAAAATACTCACGGCGGTGCTGGCTAATAGACTGAAGAGGGTGATTAAGAAACTGATACACCCAGATCAGACGGGATATGTTCCTGGCAGGAACATCACCGATAACCACCGGAGGCTACACCATGTCATAGACCAAACTGAGGAGGACACGGGCGAGCTGGCTATAGTGTCGTTAGACGCGGTCAAGGCTTCGACTCGGTACGATGGCCCTGGCGGTCCTGAAAGGGTATGGAGTGGGACCCGGATACCTCAGATGGGTACAGTTGTTTTACAGCACCCCGATGGTGAGGGTCAAGACAGGGTCCACGGTCTCAGATTCTTGGCAACTGGGCAGGGGAACCAGACAGGGATGTCCCTGGTCACCGATGCTATATATACTGGCATTGGAGCCGCTGGCAATATGCCTGCGTCAACAATATGGGGTGGTGGGCATAAACACGGCCAGTGGAGAGCATTTGATATCATTATATGCCGATGATATGCTCCTTTATTTACGCTACCCAGAAGAAAACCTACAGTACGTCCTAGAGGTGATAGAACGGTACCCCATCCTCTCCGGTATATCGGTGAACCATGGAAAGTCCAGCCTGTTCCCTTTGGGTAGATATAGGAATGTCCCGGTGCAGAGGCTGCCTGTTCTGCCAATACCATGGCAGCCCGTAACATTTAGGTATCTGGGAATAAACATTTACCACAAGATCGAGACAGAACACAAGCACAACACGGAAAAGGCGATAGAGGGGATTAAGAACAGTATGGTATTTTGGTCCAGACTGCCCCTGACCATGATGGGGAGGGCGGCCTTGCTCAAGATGGTGGTCCTGCCTAGACTCTTGCACATTTTTACAAACGTCCCGTTTCTGATACACAGAAGCCTATTCGCGAAACTTCACAGCGTGTGTAGGGGTTTTGTGTGGGGCAGCTCTAGGAATAGGGTGGCTCTGTGGAAGCTCCAGAACCCGTGCAACAGGGGGGGGATAGGCCTGCCTAACTTCGAACTCTATTACCTGGCGGGGCAGCTGCAGTACGTGGCCAGGTGGCTCTCGACTGAAGATTCGGCGGAAGCCAGGCTCCTGCGCGAAGATACAGCCCCATACTTTCTGATGGAAGTGGTGTGGTTGGGCAGAGATAAACTGGTGGGCAAGGGGCGGTTACTGAGGTTGGGCTGGGAGATCTGGCAGAGGACATGGAAGATTGGGGGGGACTCGGAACCATACTCCCAGCAGGCCCCTTTGGCGGGTCTGTGTGGGAGCGACTCCCAACTACTTGAATCGATCCGCAGATACTGGGAACAGGTAGGCCTAGCCACCCTCGGGGACATATGGCAGGAAGGGGAGGCGGTGGACTTTCAGCGGCTGCAGGAAGAGACGGGAGTACATGGTGGCCAATATATAACCTAGACTAGGCTGGTGAAAAAGACTAGAGAAAGATGGCCGGAGACAGTGCTCGCGGAGGATCCAGATGCCTCCCTGGAAACCATGTATGATGTATCGGAGGGCGCGCACGAAATATCGAGGATATATGAGCTCCTGCGGGCAAGGGCAGGGAAGGAGTTGCTCCAATTGAGACAAGATTGGGAGGAGGAGGTGGGAGGACCCATGACAGATGGGCAGTGGGAACGGGCCCAGAGGTACCATAAAAAGGTGTCCCGTAACGCGAGATTCCAACAGCTTCAATTGTATGTTACCCACAGGGCTTATTTAACCCCCGGGAAGATTGCAAAGTTTGGGGGATCAGCTATACAGCAATGCCCCAGGTGTGGGGAGTTGAACGCGGGACTGCTACACATGTTTTGGGCTTGCCCGGAGGTGCATAGATTTTGGAACGAGGTCAAGACGAAACTGGCTGGCGGGGGGGTGGTGCTGGATGTGGAATCGGCCTGGTCATGCTTGCTTGGACTATTCCCTAGACCCCGGCATTTGAAACACATAAGCAAGATGAAGGACCTGGCCTATGTCTTGGCCAAACGTAGGATCGCCATGGGCTGGAAGGCGGCCCCTAGACCTAGGGTGGAGTTGTGGTGGACAGACCTCTTGAGATGGGCGGAAGCTGAATCCGTAGTCTGGTTTGAAGCAGTCACCAGGGGGGGCGAAGAAGAAGTAGGACCCTTGTTGGCCTGGTGGCAATTGGTGGCCTCGTTGGCAAACCCTCACCAGGGTGACAACGAAACAGAGGACCCGGTTGATGGCAGTCTAGGTAGTGTGCCACCCAGTGATGTTCCCGTAAATGATATTTGAGAACTGGCTCTAGTTTAAAGGGGGAGGGGGGAGTTGGGGAGTTTGAAAATGTGTTGAAATATAATGCTTTCTATGTTTTGAAACAGTTGTAGTGTGTTTGTTTGACCTTAAAAAATAAAATAAAAATATATTTTAAAAAAAAAACTGTAACTTGTAAGCTTAAAGTATTCTTGCACACACGCCCGGATACCTTCGGGTCTGGCGCGCGCTATAAATAAACAAACAAGCAAACAAACAATCTAAGGATCTTAGGAAAAAATGTGCTAATTTAACATTGATAGATATCTGGCTAACATTAACAGGGGAAGCGAAAAGCTACATGTATTATTCACATGTACATCAATCTTTTTCTCGCATTGATTATGCCTCGGTTTCTAAAACACTGCTAGGAAGGGTCTCTCAAATCACCTGTCAGCCAATTACACTCTCGGATCATGCACCTTTGATCATAGACATCAATATCGCGGGGCAGGGCAGAAGATATGGTCCTGGCAATTTCCCTCAGGGATATTACAGGAACCATTACTAAAAGACAAAATTGATGGTAAAATCGTAGAATTATTTGAAATTAATCAGTCACAGGATATATCCGCAAATATGACCTATGACGCATTTAAAGCAACCATTTGTGGAACTTATATAGCTGAGGCGGCCTTAAAACGGAAACAAAAACTGACATTGGAAACAGAACTCGAGCAGGAACACCACCAAATAATGCAGAAAATGGAAACAAAAACAAGCCCCTCGATTTTAAAGGCATATAGAAAAGTAAAGGGTAAATAAAATTTACTTCAGGCTAAGAAGGCGGAAAAATCCCTTCTATATTTACACTAGATATATTACGTAAAAGCGAATGGGTCTGCCCGGTTATTGGCAAGACAATTGTGCCAAAAAACAGTGTTGTGAACTATTCAGTCGATACAATTACCTGAAGGAAATACAGTAACTGAAACTCCACAAATTATCTCAAAATTTCATACTTTCTACTCAAACCTTTATCATTCTGAAAACCTAGACAAACAGTCTCAGATGAGGTATCTGGATACAATTGTTCTTCCCCAGATAGCGGCAGAGGACCGGGAGTGTCTTGAAAAGGACATTACTCCAGAAGAACTAGGCTTATAAACTCTCTCCCTCCAAATAAATCCCCAGGTCCGGATGGATTTCCCGCATTGTTTTACAAAACAGTTCGACTAGTATTCAATCCGAGACTTGTACATTTATATAAGACATTTATAAACTCTGGCTCTATATCCCCAACTATGGAGGAAGCAAAGATAGTATTATTCCCAAAGCCGGGTAAGGACCTTAGCAGATGCAGAACATATCGCCCCATCGCACTTATAAATCTGGATGCAAATATATATTCCAAAGTTTTAGCTAACCGGATTGTAGAGTTACTTCCTACAATCATACATCCAAACCAATCATGCTTCATACAAAATCGACAAACCAATGACAATATTTGGCATACTTGCCACATTTTGGAAAAGGTTGTGAAAAAAGATATCCCTGCAGTCTTACTGTCGCTAGATGCCGAAAAGGCTTCTGACCGTGTCGAGTGGTCATTTCTTTTCAAGCTTTGGTCAAGATGGGTTTCGGCCATTTTATAGCCAGTTTATAGCAAGAATAAGTAAACTATACATCTCTGATCGCCCGCCTATAGATTAATGGACAACTCTCGTCTCCTAACGCTCGCCAAAGGAGGACAAAATAAGGATGTCCGATGTCATCATTATTATATGCAATACGGTTGGAACCACTCTTGGCCCGGGTGCAACAAACGGAGGACATCCATGGTATGAAATTCGGAGGGGAAGTGCACAAAATGATGGCCTACATAGACGATATGCTATTAGCTTTGTCTGATCCGGTATCTTCTTTATACCTGTTTATATGAGGCAGATGTTCCCTTCCTAACGATAACCATAACGAGACAATTAGCGAACTGGGGCGCGTTGACAACTTCTTGGCTGGGACGGATCAACGTTATCAAAATGTCCATCCTCCCCAAAGCACTTTATGTTTTCCAAGCACTCCCTGTATGGGTTCCAGCCCTGTCCCTTAAAATACTTCAAAGAACAATATCAGGCTATGATTGCAACAATACAACGACAAGAGTAGTATATGAGGTTCTTACCACTTCTGTTAATAAAGGAGGATTGGGCCTCCCAGATTTAAAGAAATTTTATCAAGCAGCGCAAATCCAAATAGTGAAACATTGGTGGGAATCAGAGAGGGAGAAACGCTGGGTGCAGATGGAACGAGCATTGGGTGGTCCACAATTAGGTG
Source organism: Ambystoma mexicanum (assembly GCF_040938575.1). NCBI lineage: Eukaryota > Metazoa > Chordata > Amphibia > Caudata > Ambystomatidae > Ambystoma > Ambystoma mexicanum. The sequence goes on from NC_090923.1 coordinate 840,131,435, forward strand.
ACATTTTATGGCTCCCCATAAAAGGTTTCCCCCAAATATTCATAAGAGTAAAATTACGACTTTAGTGGAAGAGGTATGGGACTCTGTGGCCAAGCGATATGGTCTAACGACTTTTCCCTTACCCTGCACGCCACTTTTTTTAACCCAGTTTTCCCACTGGGCTTAGACTCTCAAGCTTTCTTCAAGTGGAAAAAAGTGGGCTGTACAAAGTTGCGAGATATGTTCTTTGGCAGAGAACCTAAGCCTTTCACACAATGTAAATTAGAATTGGGACTGAACGAAGTTGAGCATTTCCAGTACTTTCCGGACCGTCATTGGATACATGCCCCGTCAATTAGACAAGCAGCCACTAGGGAGTTGACCCCTTTTGAAAAATGTATAACCACACATTCGGGGAACAAGGCCTTAATTTCCAATATATTAAAAATAATGAATGATACTTCCCCCAACCCTCCCCATTACTATACAACAAGATTGCAAGGGACGCTGGCAGAAAGTATTACTGACACACAATGGGAGGGGCTTTGGAAGGACATTCCCAAATGTACTTGTTCAATTCAGATAAGGGTGTTCTGGTTTAAACTAGTAACACAATGGCACTATACTCTGGCCCGTTTGCATAAAATGAGAGAATCTATATCCGAACAGTGCTGGAGACATTGTGGTGCACATGGGGATTGGAGACACATATGGAGGAACTGTCCGGGACTCGTGGGATATTGGGCAGAAATTGATGTTTGTATGAAGCAGATATTTGGTGTGTTGAAACCCAGTTCAATCAAATCGAATTTACTGTTGATATTAGAACCAAATTTGTGACACAGCTCGAAGCAAACATGTATACCTTTTCTAATGTTACAATTGGCAGTACTACTAGGGATTTCACACAAATGGGAATCTAGAGATTCGCCACAACTAACTGAATGGTTCTCAAGAATCTGGAACTTTGTTGCACTTGAATGGGTCACTTACGCGATTCAAGGAGAACAGTCGAAATGTTCACAAGAATGGGTGGAGATACGTACGTTTTTGCTAGCAGACTTTAATCTTCGATACTGCCTGCAACACCTTTGCATTCTTGGCATTCAGTGACTTTCTGTTCCATGCATGGGTGGTAGGGCGTTGAGGGGGCGGCACCCAGCGTGGAAGGGGGGTTAGGAGGGGAATAATGTTTTCATATTGTAAAAGTTGTATTGTCAGTAAAAAAAACTCTCTTGATCGCAGATATGAAGAAAGGAACAGCGGCACTGATGGATTTCTACTGGATCAGTGGTAGTCAAGTTACTTGCGCCTCCCAGCTTCATAGGGGAGCTGTTGTTTGCTGGCTACATTGCACTCAGCGATATTGGTAATCCCAGAACAGCACCTGAAGGGGAGAGTGCTGCCTGCAGAGGGGCCAATGAGTTTCCCCACAGTACAACCTGAAGATAAGAGCGCCCATGCAAGAGCCTCACATCTGGCTAGGAAAAGGAACCGCATATAATTAAAAGATCGAATTACATTTCTAAAGACTCTTCCACTTTGCTTATTAAAATACCAGAAGAGTATCAGCTTTTCAGATCTGCAGAGTCCTTCTTCGCTTCCCTAGTCTTGCCAGGGGTATAGGCGGCAGCCAATGCCAAATATCTGCAAATAGTGCAGTGGGAACTGGTCCAGCTCACAAACAACTCAGAGAATGGGTTCAATGTGATCAAGGTTGAGTTACGAGCACTAAGACTTATGACAAGGCAGAACAGATACATGCTCGCTATGTTGACAGCAATGGAGGGTGGGGTTTGCAAACAGTTTGGCAGGTGCCTCAGGAGGGCAGGAGCCCCCTGCATCATCCAACGGAGCCTGGAACTATTCAACTGATCGCCATGCTACGCATCTCATGCAGGACCGTATTTTGGGGTAAGCGTGCGGAATCATCCTGACCCCTTATACATTGCCATATTGTCCATCTACCCATAAATAGCCCATCTTTGTTGCTCCAGCACCTTCTAGTGTTCTGAAAACCACGACCGTGGCCATTATCCATGAGAGATATCTAAAATGGCCACCGCTATTATGTTTACTTCATTGCCTAGCAACAAGCCAAGAAGCCGATAGGCCTGTCCGCTGCATTTCAGTGACGTGGGGTCACCAGAAGGCGTGAGCTGGCCATCCTACTAAGGGCGTCTATCAAGGGTGCTGCCTGTCTGTGCCCACTTTGTTCACATGCCTCAGGAAGGCAGTAGGCCCCTGCATCATCAAACGGAGCCCGGAGCTATTCAACTGATCGCTGTGCTACGCATCCCGCGCAGGACCGTATTTTGGGGTAAGCGTGCTGAATCACCCTGACCCCTTCTACATCGCCATATTGTCCATCTACCCGTATATAGCCCGTCTTTGTTGCTCCAGTACCTTCTAGTGGTCTGAAAACCACTACCGTAGCCATTATCCACGAGGAGGATACCTAAAATGGCCACCGCTATTATGTTTACTTCGTTGCCTAGCAAAGAGCCAAGAAGCCGATAGGCCGCTCCACTGCATTTCAGTGACGTGGGATCACCAGAAGGCATAAACCGGCCGTCCTACTGAGGGCGTCTATCAAGGGTGCTGCCTGTCTGTGCCTGTCGTTGTCAGAGGGCCGTGGGCCTATCCCATGTGACTAGCTAGAGGTAAGAAGCTACTTCCTTTCCTACAGACATGGAAGTATCGATATCTAATTTGTCTTAATCTCTGCCCGCCAACCGCTCTCATTGTTGATTGTGTTTCCACTGGATTCTGCCAGCGCAAACTTATTCAACCTCCAAAATTCAGTCGCTACCTGATGTCTAATAGAACGTAACTTTCTCGCATTTAACTGAATTCGCACAGCGATCTTCCACGCGTTAACTGCTTTTGATGAGATGATACTGGATTGTCACCTCGGATGTTGCTAAAGGGATAATAATGAACTTTTTTCTCACCGCTGCCCATTGCTATTAATGATCAGAGTTCCTATGCGTGTGCATGCCTGCAATGTGTAAAATTCACGATCAAACAAACTAACCACAACGAGTGAGCATCTCCGCTCCCCTATCGCAGCAAACCTGTCACGCCAACCCCAGCCGAATCCACTCTTTGGTCCAATTCACTGCCGATCATTTTCCCTCTACCATTATACCAATGCTAGCCTATTTATCTGCTACATCAACTATGGGCCTCATCACGACTTTGGCGGTAACCCTTAAATCCGGCGGTCGCGATATTACCGCCGGATTTAAGGGTCCGCCAAATCAGGACTTCGGCGGATTTCGCCCCAGCTCTTAGCTGGGGCGAAATCCGCCGAAAATGTGCGCTATTACCGCTGGCGGGAAATCCGCCGGCGGTAAGAGCGTGAATTTTCCCTATTGAGCCTAATGGGGAATGGGGCATTCCCGAATGGGCTCAATGGGGAATGGGGAATTACATTACCGCCGAACTCGTGATCTGGCGCTATTAGCGCCGGGGAGTTCGGCTGTAGGGCTAATACCACCGGTGGTAATACCGCCGGCGTTACCGCCAAAGTCGTGATCAGGCCCTATGTCTCATATGTTGTCACTCACTTTGCCCCTTCACGTGCGCCTACCATGCTGGTGCTGTTAGGCTGACCTACATGTGCCATGTGCTTTGCATCACCTCTTGCATTAGTGAGTTAGTATTGTGTATAAACTGTATCTAGGCTGCTTTGGTATTGTTGGTTACTGCTGTGATTATATCTTACCTACACTGTTATTCTGGTCCCACAACTGCAGCCAGCTTGCCTTGATAATTGATTGCTATTACTGTGTGCCACATCGAGCCCCCTTGAAATCCAGGGCCGCACCTGGTCCTTGCGTAATATCATTGTGTCCTATACTTAGTTTGCCTTGCATCACCCTTTCCTCAGTGAGTTAGTACTGTGTATAAATTGCATTTAGCCTGCCTTGATACTATTGGTTACTGCTGTGATTATATCTATCTTACAGTGTTATTTCAGTCCTGCAGGCAGCCCGCCTAGACTCTGTATATTATCACTGTATCCTACACTCAGCCTGCCACGACATAGTGAGTTACAATTGAGTGTTGCAGCTAGCCTATCCCGATACCGGTATCACGGTGCGGGTACTTGCCTGCCCCTTTAGCGCATAACTTATACAAGTGTCTATCTTCTCTCATGGAGATTTGGGGAAGTCCTCACCTTAGTGTCTTCTGCATCTGCCCACTGGTCTTAATGTCCCTTACCTTGACTCTAATGTTAACAAACTTTTGTATACCTACATTGGTACCAGTTCAACTTAGTCCAAGCAGCCTGTCACACCTATCAAATTGCTACCTTTCCTCGACCATTACCATGCCCACCCCATCACACATTCCAAATGTACCTTGCCCTACCTTGTGCAGAAATAAAAGACTTGGCTCTCACACTAAAACAAAACCACACGTCCATCACAAAAACCTTTTGCTCAACTGCACCTCTGCAAATAACTTTCAAAATCTGACTCCACCTGCATCCTGAATCCAGACATCCAACACTACCAATTTCCCATTGTAACCTGAAGCTGCCACCATCAATGGTGCCCTCATTAACGCGAGATCATTAATTGCCCATGCCTTAGACCTCTCTGACTTGATCACCACCAACAAATTAGATTTCCTGGCAATCACAGAAACTTGGCTCCACCATGTGGCAGGCCCGCCCTTATTCTAGCAGTCCCAGATGAGTATAGTATCTTCAGATCACACTGAACTACTAAGAGATGAGGAAGGGTGGCTATCATTGCTAGAAACTCCCTTGCTATCAGAGAAAGCGACAGTACCTCCTTCCCCTCTGGAGAACTCCTCTCTGTGAAACTCCCGCTTTCCTCAGACTGGACACTTCTCATCCACATCATTTACAGACCCCTAGGCCAACTATGCTCCTTTGAAGAAGATCTAACTAGTCTTCTCACTCTAAACACAAAACCTAACTCGCTAATCCTTCTTCTATGTGACCTAAATCTTGGCTTATATGATAACCTAGACACCAATGAACTAGCCATCAAACATACTATATCAGAAATAGGCTTCTCCTTAAGAATATTGGACCCTAGACACGATAAAGGCAGAGTTTTAAACTGGGTTACGGACTTTAATTGCAACACTAAAATTGTTATCAACTCTCCATGCGTATGGTCCGACCACAATGTCATCTCCTTTGAAATCTCTGTCGCCAAACAAATCACCTCAAGACTTCCAAGCCCCACCAGCCTTAACAAGGAACAACTGCCTAATCTCCCTAGAGTGCTTACTTCCATTAATTCAGCCTATCATCCAGCAACAATTTCCCCCAGACATAGACCCCCTCCACAATGGTAGTGCTTTACAATCAGAGCCTACTGAATGCCCTGGATCAATCAGGCCTACTTAAACTAAGGAACGCTAATCCATTAGCTCACCTTAACAAATAGTTTACTACCAAGTTGAAAATATTACGCAAAGCTAAAAGAGAAGGAGAAGCATCCTGGAAAAATAAACCTTCAATACAAAACAAAGATACATTTTCAAAAGCCCCCACTATCTACAAATCCGCTATCCTGGAGACGAAAAGGGAGAATTATAACAACAGAATCTTTAATGCCAAATTCAGTGCTAAGGAGCTCTTTACCATCCTTAAAGAATTGGAATCTCCAATCTCTTCCACCGACTCTTGCAAGAAAGACGCCCTCTGGTGCACCAACATCCAGAAAGCTCTACTCAACAAAATGACTCTACTTCAATCAAAAATTGAAACCAAAAGAGTAAGCTTGTCAACTACAACCAAATCCAGCAACCCAAATACGAAACCAACCAATCTGAGTCCCCAATCCCCCATACCTACCACCCAAAACAAAGTCTTTGAATTCTCCCCTGTCACTCCATCAGAGGTAGAATCCATAATCAAAAGCCTTAAGCCATCTAGTTGCCAAGGAGATTCTTGCCCAACCTCCATCACATAAGAAGGAGCCAAAGGATTTGCCCCTTTTATCTCTTCCTTCATAAACGTCTCATTTGCCTCATGCACGGTACCCAAAAACTTAAAAGACGCCTGGGCATGCCCCTTATCAAAAAGCCTAACCTTGATCCTAATATACCGACTAATTACAGGTCAATCACGAGTGTGCTCTTTCTCCTAAAAATCTTAGACAAGGCAGCATATATTCTGATCCAGAATCACCTGGAGACTAACAATCTCTTAGGCCTCAGACATTCGGGCTTCAGACCAAGACATGGGAGAGAAACAGCCCTCATGGATCTGAAAATCCAAATGGACGAGGCAAGAGACATTGGAAAGCCTGCTTTACTCCTCCTACTAGACTTATTGGCTGCGTTCGATTTAGTCGACAACAGCATCTTAACCAACCACCTCACCACAGCCGCCTCATTCTCCAACAAGGCTGCTGCTTGGGTGAATTCCTTCCTAGCAGACAAATCCATGAGGGTCTTTTCCTCTTCTGCCTCAGCCGAGCCCTGCCCGATCACATGTGGAGTCCCACAAGGATATTGTGTTTCCCCCATATAATATGTTCAAGAAGATCCTGTTCAACTACCTAGATGAGCAAGGCGTATCATACACAAACTATGCGGATGATACGCAAATACTGATCACTCTATCAGGCAATTACCAATCGGATTCCTCACTCTTAAATGACATCTACAGCAAAATACAGACATGGATGGCCAATCACGGCCTTTGTCTTCACGACGACAAAACTGAGATCCTTCTCATTGGTTCCAGATTAAGACTCAACAAGCTAGACCCTAAATACTCTTTGTTCACTATTGATGGTAACCACATCAAAGTTGACAAGGAAGCAAAGACCTTAGGTTTCTATTTAGACTGTGCACTAACCCTTCAAAAACAAATTAACGCCACCTCATCCTCTACGCCCTACACAGCTAAACTAATAAATGCCTGCAGACCTTTCCTCAACACTGACAGCTGTCTGACCCTGGCAAGAGCCCTCATATTGTGCAAACTGGACTATTGCAATACTCTCTATCTGGGCACCAGTCATAATGCTCTACGAGTAGCTCTAAACATTCCTCGATCCAACCACATTGCTCAAATCCGTCGCAATTCCAAATGGCTCCCCATCCAAGATAGGATTACCTTTATAATGCTCATGATCACACACAAATGCCTCAACAACTCTGCACCTAAGTATCTTATGAATAAAATCTCCAGAAAAGATTCCTCTAGACCTATCTAATTACGCTCACTGTCTCAACATTCCAAAATTCAGGCTCAGTAAAGCAGGGGGCTCTAGCTTCCCACTACTCGCAGCTAAGACCTGGAATAAGCTTCCACCTGCACTAAGAACTGGCCCAGTGGTCCTCTCATTTCAGAACAAAATAAAAACCTGGCTTTTCTCACTCTCAAACTGACCACTACTATTGTTGACCAGTCCTACCCTTGTCCCAGCGTCTTCGCTGCTAGCACAGGACCGATATAATCTCTGACAGCCCCACTCAGCTGAAATCCCTCATCTTTAGCTGTACCTGAACCTGCACCTGCATAATCTGCTCATTTGTACATTTTATTGTATATTGTTATCTAATTTCTTTGTAATTATTTGTAAATTTTGCACCTTTCATTATGTACAATATTGTATTGTATCGCACTCTGTACCTTATAATTATTTTCCTGCAACTATGTACCTAAGAAATGCGTTCAGATACCCTTGGGTTTGGCGCACTATATAAGCAAATAAAACAAACAAACAAACAATTCCTTTTGCACGTTCGTACCCCCAGAAGACGCAGAAAATATATCATTATCCCACATCATTGCAGCTGTCCATGGCATAGGTGTCTGTGTGAAGAAGGGGGGAGGAATTCAGGACAATGATTGGCTAAGCATGACTTTCAATAGGGATCCATCGTGGCTAGGAGCAATCGTGAAGATGTTAATGCCCATCATTGTATTCATCCTGGTCATTTTCTGCATGTGTCAGCTGGTTCTTCAATGCTGTGCCACTGTGGCACCTGATAGCGCAAGAATGATGGTATCTATTGGGGGTTCGAAAGCACCTCGCGAAACAAAAAACATTGAAGTGCAGACTGATGTCCCACAGGGTGGCACAAAGTATGAAATGTGTCCCATCCTGTATGGAGATGAAGTTGATCCTTTGTGCCATACTGTAATTTCCCAACCCCCTGATCCAGAAAACTACACAGAGGTTTGGGTGGACCTGGCAGGGGAGGGGGGTTGTATTTACATTACTTGTTAACCTTAAGAGTATGCACATAGGCGGGAATGTTTGCAATCAGTGTGTAGGGCTTGGATGCCAGTAAAAAGGAATAAACCATAAGTGGATATAGAAACTGGGGAGTGGGAGCGCAGAGCTATTCCAGAATTTGTTACTGTAGAAGTAACGAAAGGGGAATGTTGGGAAGGGGGCAGCCTCATGCCCCCCTAGGCGCTTTAAAGTGAGGCGAGATGCCTTTGAGCAACTCTAATGAACCAGGGGAATGGGGTCAGTGAAAGGGACGCTTTCCCGTCCAGCAGGACCCCATGCTAACATCATCAATTATAGCGTAATTCATATGGTGTGGCGCAAGGTGCAAGTGGCATTGCTATTTTGATATTAATATTCCTAGGTTGAAGAGAAAGCTTGCTCTGTAAGCACGGTAAAGGCAGCATTGCATGCACTAGGCCAAAATCCACGAGGCAACGGAAATCTCCAGTCATGCCCGACCTCCCATGAGGGCAGCTCGCACCCCCACTCGCCACTCTGTTTCTCCACTGTTCTTGAAAGTGTTGCGAAATTGTGTCTTTCACCCAAGAGGAATGTACCCTAAAAGGCTGTGATCAGAAGCCAGCGCCTGGTGTGCATGTTAACTCACTTTGGTCAAAGCATGACCCGTCCCATTCCTGAGTGACCACGAGTTATAGCCCATATAACTGACTAAACCCTAAGATCCCTGAATTCCATGACACCAGGTGCACTTCGATCATCAACCCCAAAGTAACAAGTCCTGAAATGTTCAGAGAGGATGGACAGGATGTATCGTTGCAGCGACAATCGTGTGATTTGTATTGCGAGGTGCTGGGAGGGATAAATTATAGTTCAAAATGAGGGTGGAGACCTTGGTGCCGGATGGCGCGGAGGGAGTAAAAGGTTATGAAGGTTAGAGTGCCCTGGAAACTCCTGTGTGTCTGTTCTGAAGCCTGCCAAGTGAACGATATGAGTGATAGACAAGCTGTATAGTATGAGTATAATTAATTTGTTTTCTGACCTTCCACGTGAGAAGATGAGCTCTGCAGCGCCCACGTGATGAAAGACAGACTTACTGGGCTGGGACCAATAAACTGCCATCCCATATGGATAAAGGCAGCACCTGTATAGGGTCTATCCAATCAGCCACGCAGGTTGTCACCATATGTATTGCGTCATTTATAACAATGTTTTCCTTTAAATGTTTCTGCTTGGTCCTATTTTTGGCAGAACGTTCTTGGCAGCAGAGTCCTTTGCTATTGCTCTCATCTGCGCATGAGATTAACCCTGTTATCCTTACAAGATCGACTGCAGCCTTTCTTCCCTAGTGGGTTGTATTATCTCTACTGTGAGCGTTTAGAGGCTTACTTTCATGTCTAAAGTCAGAGTGTGTTCTAAGACCTGCGTGTGCCACCTTATCCCGTGCTGAAAACGTGGGAAAGGGAGTTTTGCTCAGTTACCTTGACATATTGTTTTGAACACTGTTTTTTTCCTATACATATACATATACACCTTTCACTATACACATTTATTGTAGTAGAGTAAGGACAAACAATAGCTTTTTTTTTAGTATAGGCCATTTTGTTTTGACTGACAAATGACTAGGACTGTGTTTTGTTTTACTTTGATGGCTGAGAATACTTCCATCTTTAGCCACATGGCAAGAAGCTAGGAGTTTTTCAAATCCCCCTTTCAAGTTACAATAAAGGTTTTTGAACTTGTCAATCTTGTGTCTGTGTCTACGTGTGATACCATACCTCCCTTACACCATTCAGAACAGAGTCGATTTGACAGGTGTCAGTTGCAGCCACCAATCCAGAAGTCAATCAATTGAAGTAAGGATCTGAAAAGGCTGAAACTGCTGTCTCCTCCTTAGCATAGACTGACAGGTATGTTTCCAACCCCTGCAGAGAGATCACAAAGGCTACTGTACTTTTCAGTACAGAGCTGATCCGCCAAGTTGTTACCTCTTAGTGGGGAGTGTGTATCTGTCTTAGGGACAGAATACAGAGCTCTAGTGTCCATAAAGAATCCTAAACTGGCTGTACCTGGATGTTCCTCCAGATCCTCAGAACTGGACTTTAGACAGCTGGAGTGCTCAAACACCCCTTGTTCCAACACATTGTGGATCTCACAGGAACTGTCAGACCTTCTTGTTTGGTCTGAACCACCACAACACCCAAACTTGGTGGGTTCACCAACTCCCATAATACAGTCTGGTTTACACCAACCTGTTATAACGGGTCTTAGTGACAACAAGGAGGGAGATTGCCTCAGCAATCTCTAGCTCACTTTGCTGATGTGGGTTCAGGTGAGGAGATACTAGGTCGTCCTCACTGAAACCATGAGAAGGGCTGCTTTGTCCCAGGGCAGGAAGACACACATATTTCTCTGGCTCCCTCTCTGTAACCAGAAGCAGGGTCCCAAGTCTATCTCTCAAGATAGAATACTCCACATTATCCATAGGAAACGTTATGGTAACCTTCCCAGGTTCACTAAAACCCATGGAATAGTTTACCTTGCCAAGCTGTGAAATATGGCAAGGCCCAGACCACTCACAGGTGTTCAGGGATTTACAAACTAAGTTTGATGGGAGAAGGCCCCACCTCCTTCTCTGGGGCTCACTTAAGGCTACAACCAAACTTAAGAGAGCTTTCATAAGTCTCTCGCTCAGACCATCTTCCTGTGGATGACAATACAGTGACAATTGACAGGTCACTTCACCCTCCTTCCACTGGGTCTGACCACTACTGAGCAAAGCACCTCTGGGACTGTCATTCAGTAAGGTATCAATGACTGACGTGACAGTCCTTCTCTGTGGGGTGGCACAAGGGCACATGGGATTGTGATCAGCAATAACCAAGTGTAACCTATGAGGGCTAATTAAATTAGGCCTGACCTCTGGTGAAAATGAGTTCACTCCTAAAAGTGAATGCTGGAGTAACTGAATTCCTGTCTCACACCTGTCAACCTGGAGACAGATAGTGAGACTCCTACATTGGTTTTCTTCTGGGACCCCCATCAATGGCCAGAAAGAATGTATGTTAGACCACTCTGGTGGTATCCTGACTCTAGGATGAACCACAAGGGGAATGTCAAACAACAACTGCAGGAGGAAGGGCCTCACAACCTGATAAACCTCCAACCTCTCAAGGTTTTCTCTGGTTGGCTCTGTGGGCTTACCTTTCAGTAAACCACCTTCCTGTTGGATTCTTTGATTCACTGGAGGGGAGTCCTCCCGTTGGAAGCAAGCCTTTCTCCATAGGCCTATCGACGATGGTTTTCTTTTCTATTGGCTCATATTGTTCTCTCCCCTAGGGATCTCCTCTGCAGCATGCTAGATATCTCAGGCGTCCTATAGGAGCCAGGATTTTCTTGTAGTTCTTCTTCCAAACTTGGAATAGGGACTCTACCAACTACCTCAACAGATGTTGTAGGTAGTACAGGGGGGCTATTCTCCTTCCCTCTGCCTCTGTTTCTGACTCCTCTGGCCATGGGTTTCAATGTAGGCCTAGGCAGTCTGATTTTTAGACCAAGTGCTTGACGGGTCTGGTGAGTGTCTATCAGGAACTAAGTCTTGAAGACTACGTTCACCCAGAACTCTTCTAGGAACCACTCTCCTAACATTGAGAGATGCCCTGACAATTTCTCAATTCACAGATCTAATGACAGGTGCTACTGGAACATTGAGAGAGAGCCTACCAGCCAACTGAGTATCCCCCACAGGAGCTCTGGCAAGAACCTGTGGACTTACCATGGAGGAAGCTACATCAGTAGGACTGGGCCCAGTGTTTCTAATAAAAGAGGTACTTACATCTGCTACCTGAACACTATCCTAAGAGGAATTATGACAGGAATTATGTCTAAGGGACAGGACTGGGATGGGAGCAGATGCTCCAGCACTACTATTTTCCAAACAATCTATTCTATCTTCAGATACTTCACCGGTGGGGAATTAACCTAAAAGGAAAAGGACACCCCTGCAATCTCTTCTTCCTCAGACTGAGGGAAGGCCAGACTTGCAAAGAGGACCCCCAATGGTCTTACCCTTACACCTGGGGTCCTCCTTCTTGTGATCACTGGGTCCACAAATGTAACAAGTCCCACTGGGTCTTTACACATAGGCAGGGGTCGAAGTGAGTGAGAAAGGTCGGGAACAGTGTTCCACTACTATTATTTTTTAATGTTAACACAGCTCCACTACTTTTTTCAACCATTTCTTACCATTCTGGAAATGTTTTTTTGAAGTTAAAAGTTAAAGCACACTTCTTCACTTTATCACCTGATATCAGTTACAGCTAAACTGAAATCTGTTTCAACTCAATTGGCTGTCAACCAGCATTACTGCAACTCTTGAAAATGTGTTTTACGCTGCTCCCTTCCTTCCTACTCTGTCCCCTGCCAGAGTCACAGTTCCACTACTTTTTTGGTACACTTCTATCACTGCACATAGGGAGGCTTAGAGAAACGAGTCTCAGGCTTGGGAGGATTAGTTCCACTACCGTGACCTGACTCTTTTGTGGGCCTTCTTGGACAAAGTGTTATCAGTACCCCCACCCTCTTGTTCTTACTGCTTCCTTCCCTCCTCCTGCTTACCTGAAGCAGGCTTGTCCTTATGGGACACTGTGAGACCCATAAATCAGCAGCAATGGCTAAACTGTAAGGATTTAACTCCCTAGAGTCAGCCAAATGCTGCTTAAGCTCTGAGGGACAAGAAACAAAAATATGCTCAAGCATGACCAAATAAATAATGCCTTCAAAGGTGGTTACCTGATAACCCTCTAACCAGCCACACACATTTTTTTAAAGAACAAAAGTAACGTAAGTCATACACTCTTTTTTCTTGTTCACTCTAAATCTCCTTAAGTATTGGGCAGGAGCCTTCCCAAAATTTAAGGTGAGTGTTTGCTTAAGTTTTGCAAAATCTTGCCTCTCAGCTTTTGACATTTCAATAATTGCACTACAGCCAGAATGGGGCAGTGAACTGAGCAACCATGCAATACTATCAGCATCACTCACTCTTGTGTACTTCACATGCATACTTAAAGGTTACAAGCCAATCACTTATAGCATTCTTCTCCTCATACACATTGAGCAGATCTTTTGGGAATCTTGGATGTGAAGAGGACCCAGAACCATCTCCAAATGCTCTGGAAGAACCTTGTGAAGTCTGAAGCTTGGAGAGCTCCATCGTGTGCTCTCTGTCTTTCTGCCTCTCAATTCTTTACAAGTCTAATCTAGCCAAGTTGACCTCAAGTTCTTTTCCTTAAGCCTGCGCTTCTCCTTTTTAGGTCAAAAATGGTCTCATCTTCTGAGGTTGTGACAGAATATAATCCAGAGGATTCACCCTCTTCCTCCTCATCCACAACATTGGTAGCTGCAGTGGCAGCAACTCTATTACTGTTGCTGGGTCCAGCCGCAGCTCCACTATCAGTACCATTAGTTAGGGAGGGAGCACCCTTACTCTTCTCAAAATCAAGAATCTTTACAATTAGTTCAGCTTTAGTGTCGAAAAGATAGCTCAGCAGGTTGAGCACTCGCTGCTGCGATCTGAGCGTGATCTTCAGGTCGCAGGTTCAGATCCCAGCAAGGCCAACTCAGTCTTTCATGCTTCCGAGGTTGATAAATGAGTACCAATTTTGGTTAGTGAAATTGTATGTAAATATGTGCTCTGTAAAGTGCTTTGGATTAAGGCGCTATATAAATAAACACATCATTATCATTTAGTGCCAGAGACTGCCAGGCCTCTGTCACTACACAGAGTTTTCATGTGATCCACTTTTGAAGAATTTAAAGTAGTGAAAGTAATTGTTTACATGCTAGTAGGTGACTGTCAACTACAAGGCAATCAGAAATGACAATGTACTTTTTAAGTGTTATCCAGACATTCCACCAGTGCACAACACTGAGGTAACCAATACTGATCCTCACCCATTAAACACCTACATTTTAAGTGGAGAGGGTCATCCCACCACTGTACACCAATTTGTTAGGACTGATTGTCTATACTCTGGCCTGGTGGACAGATGTATTGAAGGCCAGCCTATATTGTGACAGGGACAACTCTGGGGAACTGTAGCCATACCAGTTCAAGGTAGCTAGGCGAGTGGTCTAAGCTAAGTGACAAGAGGTGGTGAGCTTGTAAGGGGTCCACAATGAGTACACACAGTGCAGCAGTCAAAGATTACACTTAGACAATCAGGTATAAAAAATACTTCTTTCCTTATGGCCAAAACACACTGGTAATATAATCACACAACACTAACATTATTTGCATATACACAATTACTGGGGTAGGGCAAAATACATATCAAACCCCTGAAAAGAAAGGTACAGGTAAGCATTTGCACTACAAGTCCACAGAGAATCAACCCTAACTTCAGAGGTCAGCCCTAAGTTGTCTAAGGCCTTGTGCCAAAAAGTTCAGCAAAGTTTCCACATACTTTGTGAATTTAGAAAAAATGAAGGTATGGTCTCTGGGGTCCAGTGAACAGTTCCAAATGTCAGGGGACAAGTTAATATAACTAATTAATGTGTTACCAACTTTCGTTGTGCTTCTGTGATCAAGCACAGTGAAAGCCAAAGTGTTAGAAGAGTTTTGTAAAAGTTAGCAAACTTTTAAAGGGGAGTTTACGTGGCAGGTAAGTATCGGTAACTCACCCCCTATATTTGGATTCTTCATGAGACTTGGCAGGTCGGTTGAAGAAGGTCTGAGGTTGCGTTTCCCACCGTCAGCCTCAGCCCTTGATCCTTAGGGGTTGCATGTTTGAGTAGCTCTCTCTGGTCGGTGTCTGAAGCTGGTGCAACGGCTCTCAGTGGACGAATGCAGCAAAACTGGATGCAGGGCCCAACTCAGGACAGGAATGGATGCAGGTAAGCAATTTTGGATGACGGCCACCAATACACGACGACGCAATGGCACTCACTTGTCAGGTTCAGACATTCCCTCCTATCTCGAGTCCCCTTGATGCTAGCACCACGAAATTCTGCAGAGGTAGGTTGTGTTGCACAAGCTGAGGATCCCCCAAGTTCCAGGACTCAACTCAGAATGGCAATGTTTGCTGCACGGTAGCCCAAACGCAGTGCTGGTCAGCCACAGGGCGGTCCTGGGGCACTTCCGAAGGCTCTTTGTGGGACTCCAAGCTGACGTTGAGAATGGATGTTCCCTCCACTCCAACAGTCGCCGCTCGTTCAGAGGACTGCTGGAGATAACCTTCAAGACAGGGCTCTCCCAGGGCAGCGGCAGGAGTTGGTCGCCAAGCTTTCTTCCGGCAGGTCCCCGGTTTACTCGCAGGTCTTGCAGCTGGACAGGAGTCTTGGCTCCTCCAGGATCTCTCTAGAGTGGGCGCAGGGGACCTCTTCGTATCCAAAATTCCAGGTAAGAGCAGCATCCCTCACTGGCCAATGACAGATCTTCCCCACACACACACACCCCAGAAGTGGCCCAATCAGGACCACTGGTGGCAAAACTCATTCATTCCACCCAGACACACTGGAACCAGTATGTGGATTGGGACCAGACAGTCCCAGCCCACTTCCTGGCAGCAAACACACACAGCCCTCCAGTAGCCCGCCAAAAGCTTCCAAATAAGGATTTTCCTGGCCTTGCAGGTCAGGAAAAAGGCTAAAAGACAAGATGGCCAATTGACAAGCAAAAAACCTTGTTCCATGGCCCTGTTTGACCATTAGCCACAGTTTATTTATTTATTTGGTTATTTATATAGCGTGCCTAGCCGGGAGGTATCTGGGCACAAGTTTACAGATGACAGTGAGGTACAAGACGTTTCATTACGCTGTAAAAACTAAAACGAACAGTCCCAAAAAGTAGGAAAAAGTAACTGCTGCCACCAGCTTGTCCACTTAGCACACCTAGAGTAACCAAACATCCTCTGAGTGTTAGTCTAGGGCAACACAAAAAGTGTACCCCATTTTACTGCATTGTAAGATGCATTGTACAATGATGCAAAGTTACCACTAGTAATAACAAGTTACTGAAAGTAGTAACAAAGTAACAAGACTAAGGAATACAATGTTTCCCAGTACTGACAGCCTGAAGGACATGCCAGTTTCCCCATAAAAGATGAGTAAAGGCCATTGTTGTGCAGGTTAAGGCTTAACTGCACTGTAAATAGAACAGGACAGATACCATAATAAAAGCAAAAGTTTTGAGGTTCCATAGAAAGGGAAGGAAAGGTGCAGTAAAGAGGAATCTTTCCTAACATTGTACCTTCAGCCAGGGTCCAATGCTGAGTTCTTCTTGCTACTCCTTGCATAGTCTTCAGATGATCTGCCCAAAAGAGGGGCCCAGCCCTCTTTCAAAACAAAATGGGCCACAGCGATTGGTGTATGCTAAGCCTACCTCAATGAACCAATCATGGGTCCCGACCAACAATCTCCTGTATGCATGAGGTCTTAACCAGAGTGCTTTGCAACAGAAAAGGTAAAGGGGTGAAAACATGTTATACTAAGTCCCACCCACCTTCCTGTCTGTTGTGGGTCAAAGGGTCTCTCTAGTTAATTGAGATCTCTGTGGTTCCTGATTAACGAGTGACGTCATAGTCTCATCAGCATATATAAACATGTCCTCTTGACAAAATGGCATTCACAACCCGACTGGATTGAGCTTCGGGACGGAGTTACGTTATCGTCTAACCACAGCGCTCTTCTGCTACTAAACTTCAAGTACGTTTTTAAGATTAGCAGTCCAACGCTAATTCTGGGTTCGCTCACCAGACCCTCACCATGATCTTACAATGTCTTTCAGACCTCTTCACGTTGCTCGAGATTACTTTCTAGAAGGGAACTCCCCACTATTGGGTCAATTACCAACATTCAGTGAATGCATTCTGCACCTCATTTCTAGACAGAACCGGCAGATACTGTAGAATATTGGGACACCCATTTTCTTGGTAAGCCGATGAGTTTTGACAACATTACCATGTAGGTGTTATTGCATTTGATAGATGTACTTAATGTCATCATCTCCCCATAGGCACAGTATTTCAAATTCGAGTGCAAAGGAACTCGACCTTCACAAAAATATTACATCTATAGAAGAATCGTGCCTAATCCCATAGGTATGTTTGATGCATGTTTTCATCATATTTAACTAATACTAACAAATGGGTCAGTAGGTTAAACTAATAACTATTGTTATGCAACACTAGATTTCTTTGAGCAATCGGCTTTTTCCAATAATGCCCACCGGAAGTAACAGGAGTTCCCCACAGAGATGGACCATTGAGGAGACTACTTGAATTCTCATCCTCAGATGTGACAAGTATTCCTACAGATTGTTAGGTAAGACAGACAACATCTAACTTAGACCATGATCGTGTAGAGCTCTATTTATATGATTAGATAGACTCATATTATGCTATTTCTTGAGGACCACAAAGTGAGGTGATTTAGACCATCTTTTTTTAAACACATTTTTCTGACACTGTAAACCCAACAAAGCTATAAACCACAATTTGAACCTCACACAGTGACCATTTGAACCTAACTATTCCATACTCTGATGGATGTGCTCCGAGGTGGGATACAGCAGGGCTCTTGATCCAATGATTTACCAACATTGTATATTTGATTATATCTTTGCATAGTTTTAGCATGGAATTTTAACTGTTATAGCACATGAACTTGAATGGTAGATTGACCTAGCATGGGCTACAAATATTCTGAAAGAGACTAACTGAACAGCTTAATGATTCCACTGCGTTATATGTTTTGAATTATACTGTAAATATAGGAGACATGGACTAAAATGTCTCTTATAAATTATTTTCCTTTGTAGAATTGATTGAAATGTATTGTTGCCCCTGATGAAGAGTGAAAACTACTCGAAACGTGTTGGGCCAATTGTATAATAAAGAAACAAATTGCTCTTTACATCTCTAACTGGTCAAATTGTATAATTGCTTTTTTTTAAAATGTACTACATGTTATCATGTGATTAGACAAACCTATGATTTATAATTCCGTACAACAGTTCCCAGCTATTGGGGGAACGGACACTATACTGTACCTCATAAATACCCCATAGGCTTAGGCCAACTAACAGTGTGCAGGGGACGCGGGTTTCCTAATTGGTAACCTTTTTGTCTTGAATTTTCCCCCAGCCTAGATACCAAGACTGAGCATTTCTCCCCTGCACCTTAAAATCCCTACAATTCTGTGGCTACACTATCTACTAATATATTTCATCTACAACTATCAAAAAAGTTTTAAAACTTAATAGGTGTGCTTATTGTTCTTCCCTCTTGTTCCTGATTAAGGTGGCAGGTCTCCCTTGATGCTGCGACATGACCAGACTTTCTGGCTTCTGCAAACCACATTCTCGTACTTCCTGAATGGGATCCCCCTGCGGGGACGACTGCTGTAAACAGCTGTGCCAGACATGACAGTTCACTGCCCTTGATACTGAGAGACTGGAGCTGGCATCAGGTTGACACAGTGCATATCAAAGGTTGTTGGGGTTTCCTGCCTCCTTTCTTATCCTCTGCAGCCAGGCTCCATGTGGGCCTGTTTGAAGTATAATCTATTAGTATGCTAATTATGTTAATCGCTGCCAGCATTCTGCAGGGCTCAACAAAAGGACAAGGCGGATCCATGGAGCCTTTGATAGTTAATTAGGCTGGCCATGGCATGGAGGAAGGTTTTGCCCTCCCCTTCTCAGAGGACATGGTGCACTCTTGGCTGTCATATCCCAACTAAATATGGCAGTGGGGACGGCGCCTGTAAGCTGTGTCCACCCAGAGTACACGGGTCTATGTGTATGTCATGTGGGGAGCATAGGAAAATGTGTGCAGATTAGCCCCACACATTTTCCGGAGGCTGATCTACCATCATTCAATTTCATATCAAATTTCAAAAAAGCCGAGGTGAGCGCACACCCACCCTGCAGATGGTTGAATTCCTCACAGGGACTCTGTCACATGCTGGACAGGTAAAAGCCCTGCCTCTGTTTGTATTTGTATTTTGTATGTATTTTAATTTATATAGCGCCTTAATCCAAAGCGCTTTACAAGAGGAACAAGTGAATACAACAAGCAATAGTTAACAATGAATCTAAACCAGAAAACAGCACAACAAACAATTTACATTTATGATGAGGCTAAGTACTAATAGAGGGACAGAAGGTAGGAGGAGAGGGTGGAGGTGGGTTGGTTGGTGAGAGAGGAAACAATTGGTGCTAGGGGGGCGAGTGGAAGAAATAGGATTTTAGAGAAGTGCGAAATAAGGGATAGAAGGTGATGGAGCGGACGGGAAGAGGAAGGTGGTTCCAGTGGAAAGGAGCAAGAAGTTGGAAGGAGCGGAAACAGGAAGGGGTATAGGGGGGAGGTGGAGTAGAGAGAATGAAGAGATCTGCAGAACAGAGAGAACAAGAAGGAGAATAGAAAGAGAGAAGGGAGGAGAGGTACAGAGGGGTGAGACCATAGGGGGCTTTGAAGACTAGGCAGAGGAAGATATATGTGAGCTGGGAGTGGAATGGGAGCCAGCCTAGTGAGCTAAGAGAAGAGGAGATGGAATGAAGGTGAGAGGAGGCAGAGGGAGCGAATGGCAGATTGGTAAACAGATTTGATCGGGGAGAGATGAGAGGAGGGGAGTCCAAAGAGAAGAGTAGAGCAGTAGAAAAGTCTGGAGAAGAGGAGGGAGGAGATGAGGAGTTTAGTAGCTTGAAGGTTAGGAAAGGAGTGTCAATGTGCAGACCCAGGTTACGGGCATGAGGAGAGAAGGGGAGTTGGGAAGGAGGAAAAAGAATGCAAGGAGGAGGGGAGGGAGGAGGAAGAGTGTTGGCAGGGAGGAAAAGGAGTTCAGTTTTATCTGCATTGAGAGTAAGGAAGTGAGAGGACATCCAAGATTTAATAGCAGAGAGGCAAGAAGAGAGTTTATGGTGGATGTTCATTCAGCAGTCTCGACCAATGCTCCTTTTTGAGCCTACAGAGTGAGCTGCTGCCGCTGACGTTTCAATCATACTGCTAATGCGCTGACACCCTGCTTCATTCCAAAGTGAATGCTTTGTTCCTGGGGTTGTGATGGGCACGTTTGCAATTAGAAAAGGTGACCATCACCTCACAAGGACAAACAATTAACATTGCAATTAAGCCGAGTGTTAAGAGCATCAACAGTTATTAAAGAATTGTTTAAATTACAGCTGAAGCGGGCAAAAGGTGAATGACACCATGATGTCTTCATTGCCTTGTGGAAAAGTGTTCCGCAAAAGGATCTTAGAAAGTTGGCCACCGTAATGAGTGTTGGAGTCAGGGATGTCATTTCAAGGGTAGCAGAAGTGACATCACACGACTCTAGATCCTGAATGATATTGCAGGAAGTGATGCCATTTGCCCCACCCCATGTGACATCACGGGAAGTGATGGCACACGATCTTTCACCCCTTGACAAAACAGGAAGTGGCATCACATAGCATTGTTCCTCAGTACACTAAGAAATATATGGTTACGATATCGCTGTAATATGATATACATTTCATACAAGAATGGATCACCATATATAGCATGTATATCAGTGTGTACAGGCCAATATTACCAAATTACTGTGAATGTAAGCAGACGTTCAACACAATAACCTGGACTATTGTACATCACTCGGGCTAAATTGTAAATGGACATAGCATCTCGACAAGGCCTAAACCCCAAAGCGCAGGCATTGCCAAGTGTTTGGCCACAGACTGGAAACAGCAACTGTCTAGCACAAGTCCAACCAGAAGACAATGTGCCCTTGAAAATTATACATTTTTTCATGAAATACATTCAGGTATTCTTAAATTTTGCCCACTCTATAATTACAGCGTTGCCTGATACTAAAATGGCCACGGCGAGGACACAGACTCCTTTCATGCATGATAATGTTGTAAAAGCTGATCTCCACACATGGTGCTTGCATTTTTTGCTAAGCACCAATCACAAAGTCATTCTTGCCAACCCTACCGATTTAGGCGGTAGGATACCGCTTTTTAAGCAGTCCTACCGCCTACTGTTTTAGTGGCAACTAATACTGATTTTTGTAAAAAAAAAAAAAATGATTATTATCATTTTTAAAAAAAAAAAATTTTGGGCCTGGCTTCCCGAGGCCCGGCACAGCATGATCAGCAGGATCGGATTGGGGCGAAATCATAACTCCACGCATTGGCTGGTTTTTGGCCACGCCCTGGGCCGTTTTTTTTAATGTAAGTTACTTTAAGTACCGTAAATTACATTGATTTCCTTTGCAACCGTGTTCAGTGCAGCAGGCACCCTGAGCTGACTGCCGTGACACCATGGCGCGGCGGAGCCAGCAGGGTTTATTTACAAAACACTGGGAGCGGCCTCAGCCCGGCCCGCTCCCAATGAATTCAATTAAGTGGCCGTGGAGGTGCGCATTCGCAACTGAAGTTGCAAATTGCTTTGCTTTGGGCCCGCCCGGGGGGGCATGGCAGGGGAATTTATGAGCGCGCCACACAAGACACAACCCCTGCTAGGGGAGGTTCCAGTCGTGTGGCAGCCCTCGAGTTGAGAGGGAGTCCCGGGTGAGAGAGACAGAGGGGCACAGGGCTAGGGCAGGTCCAAGCACTCGCTTGGAGATACTCGGGGGTCTTGTGAGAGGGGATAACGTGTACAAAAGGAAGTATGGAATAGAATACGTTGTTTCAGGGCCACTGTCCTGTCCCAGGAGTCTCGGATCTCTGTTCTGGGGCTCCATTCTGCTTAAGGGGTATCTGTCCGGATTAGGGGGGTAAGGGTTCCTTGTCTCCCTGGGATCTCCTTCCTAAAGGAGCAAAGCTGGTGCATGGTCTTCCCGCGATGCTCACTTGCAGGAGGCGGCAGCGGATCGGCTTCTGCCTGAACGAGGAGAAGAAAGGAAAACTGAATTTCCATCTGTTCGAGGAGCTCTGCAGGTACCTGCCTCGAAACACAGACTGCCACTGTGCACTCTGCCAGTGTGTAGCCTGTGTGCATACTGCCACTGTGCTATGCACCATATGCAGACTGCCACGGTACATTCTGCCAGTGTGTAGCCTGTCACTGTGCAGAATACCAATATGCAGATTGCCACTGTGCACTCTGCCAGTGTGTAGCCTGTGTGTATACTGCCACTGTGCTGTGCACCATATAAATATGAAGACTGCCACTGTACATTCTGCCAGTGTGTAGCCTGTGTGCATACTGCCACTGTGCTATGCACCATATGAGGACTGCCACTGTACATTCTGCCAGTGTGTAGCCTGTCACTGTGCAGCATACCAATATGCAGATTGCCACTGCGCACTCTGCCATTGTGTAGCCTGTGTGTATACTGCCGCTGTGCTGTGCACCATATAAATATGAAGACTGCCACTGTACATTCTGCCAGTGTGTAGCCTGTTACTGCGCAGAATACCAAAATGCAGACTGCCACTGTACATACAGGCTGTCAACGTGTAGCTTCTCACTGTGCAGATTGTCACTGTGTAGCCTGTCACTGTGCATACTGTCACTGTGTATACTGCCACTGTGCAGAATACCAATATTCAGACTGTGAATAGTGTTACAAAAAGCAAGGTTGATCAATGCAGCGGTTAGCTGGTTTGGACTTTGCAGCACGGACACAACAGCCTGTTTAATACAGTGCCAGGCAGCTGTTGTGCTCTTTGCTAGGGTTCTGGAGAGGGATTTGTAAAATGGCAGATGGTGAAACCCATGGCACTAAATCCAGCTAGTTATTTTTCGGCTGTCTTAATTGGCAAATACTGCCCATTTTGCTTTCACTAATTAAAAAATAAGAAGCCAAAGACCACCTGTTTACCGCACTGTCTTTTTGGTTGTGTATCCAACCATCGTCACCCTAACCCTCCTTCCCTGCTGGTGTTGCGGAGCCCAGTATAAGCATCGACTTGCAGCAGGTCACAAAATCGCAGTGGGGGTGGTTGGTTCATGACTCTCCTGCGCCTCTGAGCTGTGGACCCTGTCACAGAACTGTATGCAAAGTTATGTTATTTTATGAGTTGTGTTGTAATGTAACAGACACTTGAACCCTCCATAAGTATCATTTTCTGTAAAGTCGCGAATTGACGCGATTCACGGATGATGGTTTGAGGGCCACTTTTTTTGAGGCGAGGGGTGGGTCACTTTTTTGAGGTGAGGGGTGGCCCACTTTTTTTTGGGTGTCAGGGCCTATTCCTTGTCCCAGTCCGACCCTGATGATCAGCATCCTCTGGTGCCATTAGCCCTGCCACGCCAGCCCGGGGGAGTCTGTCAAGGGCTCCCCCTAGCTGGCATAGCGGGAGAAGGCGCGACATGCAGGCTTTTGATGTAAAAGGCGTCCACAGCGGCGGGCTAAATGCGCCCCTCTGCCGCGGGTGCCTTTGACAAAGGGCGCCATTAGCCTCCCACCACGCCAGCTCGGGGGAATCTTTCAATCAGATTTTTGGTCACATAATGTTGGCATGTATGCAAAGTTTAGAAACTATACTCTACCGCCTTATGTCAAAAATGTGTGTTCTCAATAATGGGATACAATGAGGCTGTGGCAAAGCGAAGTCGCCCAAGCCAGAGCAAGCATTGAACAATAAGGGTGATGTAACATTTATGGTATAACACTAACCCAGAACCCTAACTACTAACCTTATTCAATATATACATTATTAACAACAATCATTGATGACATAGCAGGAGTCTTTTACCTGTATTGTGCGCAGGTTACCACTTGGCTAGAAAAACTGGATTTGTAGTATTTGGCTTTGAATAATGTGGACTATGTGAGTTTGGAGTTGGATCTAGAAAGAATTACTTCAGCAGAATTGCCAGGCAAAACCGAAAACCATGAGCCATTAGCCCAGTTGTTCTCACCTTTATCACTGACAGAGGTAGCGAAGGATGTGTCAGACTCGTAGAGGGTGCTGGATACCTTTAAAGGAATGGTTTGGTCAAAATTCTTTATTGCCCCTACGGGTCGGCCATGTGTTTTTAAGCCTAAGTCGCTCGATTTTAGAAAAATTTCCTATGGACCTTAACCGAGTTTTCGTCCATTAAACGCGTGCGAAAACAGGCATCAGGGAGCTGCCATTTTGTGATAATCCCATCACTTCCCCCATCGCCGTGGCTGACCTGCTTTTGCGGCACTAAATCATATCCCCCGCGCCTGAGCCTGACATTATCAAAACATTCATATTCCCCGCCTCTCTCCGTGACGTTTCTGTGCTGCGTAGGCAAACGCGCCCAGTCGTCTTCTACTCGACTTCACACAGAACCCAGAAACCAATACAGATCAACTCACAACACAGTGCCCCACAATTCGGAATATGAAACTGTACTTTAAAATCAAACAGCAACACGGTAAATTTGGTAAAGTACATGTATTTGACATTAAATGTTTATAGAATATTCAGCAATTGCCATATGAACTCCAAAAGTCATTTATTTTCTTTTATCTCTATCCGCAAATCCATAAAAGTTTATCGTGAGTCACACGCTGCTCCTTTATGGTACACAGGGTGTTGATTTTGATTTGAAGTACTTTTGTCGCACGTTGAACCGCAAGGCTGTTCCATCAAGTAGGCACTAGGCCAGCGTAAAGGTTGATATGTTGCTTCTAGCTGCTTGTACCGCGTAAGGGCATATGGGTCCTTGGCGATCGTCCCATAAGATCATCAGAATAGTGCAGTTGTTTACATTAAGCTGCAGCTGGCGGTTGAAGAAACCATCTGCCGGGGTCTGAAACTGGTGGCAGTGGCAAAAGGGAACTATATACCTGTTTTGAAAACATAAAATGTATAATTAGTCTCGCCAGCAGATCTTTATTAATATTATTCATTTTATACATTACGGCCGAGCTGAAACTATTTGCTTTCAAGGATAGTGCAATGGAGTATGTTCGGCTCTAAAATCAATGCGAAAACTAACGAAATAAATTGAGGTTAGTACACAATGAGAAACGACTTTTTGTCTACATGCGTGTGGAATGTGGACCTGCATGCCCATGTGCCCGCTACAAGGACAATCCCACAAATGTTTTCCAAGCTCTTCATTCATTCATGTATTCATGCATCCATTCATTAATTCTTCATTCCGGTATAAAAGCGTCTAAAGAGTTACTTAAATTATATTTGCAATTTCAATTGTGTCTCTGTGTTATGCAGTCCGTAAATCCCACTGTGCTCTTGACAACGATTTTTCGTATACTGAACTAACATGAAACTCGGTCTAGTTTAAGAATTTTCTGCCTTATCGTCTCTTACGTTACTGCACCTGCCAGACCCCCTTCAAATGAAGTTCTTTCGGCATGGTCCCTGTCTCTCAAGGTCAAAAAAACAATAGAACCTTATACTGCCAGTGCGAGTTGTGGACCTATTCAGGGCGCGAGCTGAAAATCAAAGCCGCTGACCTTCACTAGAAATGAGCATACATTCTTTCTTTGCAACATCCCGTAGTAAAGCCATCTGTGAGAACTTGAAGTTTCAAATCCATCTATGTAGTGCGCCTCAATGTGCAAATTCGAACTGGCTTCTCTCCCATCTGCAAAGGCTCGCTTGGCGTGTTCTAAGGCCCCCAATTTTGTCCTCGTTGTCTGCGAGCTTTGAAGCCCCAAAGAACCATAACTATTGAGACTTTTAATTTTTTGGGGAAGGTCAGGGAAAGTATAAAGTACCCGAGGAGTTGAGTTGAAAGTGAGATTTATTGTTTGTTTGTTTTATTATTTGCAATACGCAAGCCTCCCCTCGGTTAACAGTGCCCAGCATTTAGAAGAGATTGCGAAAATTAGTTACATCAACAAAAATATATACATACACATATAGACAAGGTCAGAAATGTGAGGTGAATAGAGAGAGAATTCAAAGATGACACCCAGGTTGTTCGGCACCCAGGATGGTGAAGGTAGGGGTTAGGGTTAGCGTACTTTGTATGCACACTGTACAATAACATTTATTTACAAAAAGACAATCGTATTACAATTATTTAAACCGGGATTTGTACTTCACAACCAGCTCTCTTCTTTGGGTGGACATGGCACAGTGGCAATGTTGGGTGGCAATGGATCAGTGCTCTGCACAGAAACGTTCAAAATTCCATATCTGTGCTTCTCTAATACAGCAACAATAAGGCTTTTGACAAAGTCGAACTCCATTTCCTCATAGACTGGTTTGATCACCCATTGCTTACTTCTTTTTGAAAAGGCCTTAGTGTAGTGAGGCATCCTTACATTACCCGTAATCCTAGATTGTTCACGGCCGAGATTCTCGTTATGGGCAAAGACGGCAAGTAGAGTCCTATGTCTCATGCCCTGTATGCTGAAATGCAAGCGCTTTGGCCTGTACTTTAGGCACATATTGTGGAACACCTCCAAACCTCCTGTGTGACAGAATTCTGTCAGTCCCCTCAAATCTCTTGATAGAGTTTTATCGAAAACAATCTTCTCAATGGCTTTGTGTGTCGGTGAAAATGGATTCAACCACTTCTTCTTCCGTGCCTCCACTGGGGACAAAGGGCCATGTTCACATTGGTGGAAATGTAGGTTTTCTGACCAGCGGTGCACGTTGGTACAGTGGTGCATCAGTGACCGCCAGTTTTCAAGTAGTATTTCCACTGACCCTTCACAAGTTTTGGAGCTCCACCAAAGATGGTTGCTGATAGACTGGGACCACTCTGAAATACTTTCCAAACCTTTTTTTTTCCCTGCAGCCGAGATTTTCTTATTGATTGATTTAGCAAGATGCCATACGTCAAATTGATGTTTAATATGTGGGAACTGCTCTCTCATTGTCTTGGCAATTGAAACGTGTCTGTCCGTGGCTATGAGGTTGATGTGCATTCCCCTCGATTGCAGATATTCCACTGATTTTATAAATCCCAGTTTCTCCATGGCCACTGAGGATGTACATTGTGTTACCTGCACGACCACCAAACTCACAATTTTCTTACTATCCATGTCCTGAAAGTGGTAGGTGCAATCCAGGCAGAAAATCCAGGGCTGTCGCACTGTCCATCGCCGGCTAGCCTGAATTGTTTGCCTTCAAATGTACTTGCTAGAGACAATTGTTCAATTTTCCGAGCATCACTAATGGCCAGAAACAGATAATCATGTTGGTATTTGTAGTACTGCGTTTTAGAAATGAAATGAAGTCCCACAAACTGAAAGAAAGACTCTAACTTTCTAAAACTGGAGCCACTAAAAAGTGATGCAGCCGCACACAGTAGATTGCCTGCTGGCAGTTTCCCCAGCATTGGTTGTGCAGACCATGAGAACGTATGATGTAATCTACAGGCGGCATGTATTGTGACGTTACCGCCTTGTTTTTGACGAGTCACATGAATCAATGGCTTCCCACATACTTTCCCTCTGACGGAATGCCCACATTTCAGCATACTTATAATATCCATCAAACAACTGTCGAATACTATGTATTTGCCCTCTTTCATTAGACTGTCATCCTGCATCAAAGTTGTTTCGGCCTGTGACGTTGAGGACATTTCACCACATTTGAAAGAAATATCGCTGCTATCAAGTTCTGATGCGTCGGTGAATGCTGCTGCTGGTTCATTCTCCGTCATTTCAACATCTGCTACTTCAACATTGATGGGAGAACACAACAATGTCGACAGTTTTTTTGGTGGCAATTTTTTGGCTGGTGTAGATTGTGTAAATTGATCTGCGACTACTTCAGAGCTATCTTCAATACATCCAGTATCATGTTGTTGCGGTGGTGCGGTCGTACTGTAGCAATGGTCCTTTACAACTTTACTGGATTCTCCAGACACATTCATTTCATGTTCTGGCCATTGGACATGAGCATCTCTAGTCTCAACACACGGCGTCTGAATTAATAGTTCCTCCATAGTGTAAATGGTCTGGCAAGCAACATCTCTCATTCACTTCACTGTCTGTGTATGTATAGTTCGGACACCCACGGGTAACTAGAGGATAGATTGGAAAAGGGATGTTCAGTTTAAACACAAGATAAAGTATAGTACAATTGACTTGAAAAAAACATAAAATAGTCCCCAGCACAAAAAAATTCTAAAGTTATGAACTGTTTGTAACTAACCTTATTTTTATTTTTGTTTCTTTTCTTTGCAACTTTTTTGACTCGACCTTCAACATCTGCACGCTGTTGCTCCGATACGTATCCGCATGTCGCCCCTTCCTCTTACGCTGCAACGACTATATTTTCTGTATCCGCATAGACAGCACGGAATGAGGCTCCATCGACTCCCTGAAACATAGTATTTTCATTACTGTGTATCAAAATATTGTTAGCATAAAACACACGTGAGGACGAACACACATGTACATCTCAATAGCCAAACACGATTTAAACATTGTGTGGAACAATCAAACGACAAGTATTCGAGCTCTGATGACTTAGTTCGATGGAGCTGTCAGTATCCATACCTCTGGCTCTGCATGGACTCCCACGAATGATTGTATTGAAGAAGAGGCATCAGCAACTCCCTGAAACACAGTACTTGCGTTAGTATGGTTTTCAATATTGTAAACATAACACACACTTGGGGTCGACGGCACAGGTACATCTAAAGAGATAACCACAAATGTTGCATTGTCTAAAAGAATCAAGGAATATTTAAATATGATCAGATTTAATCGACTTATTTCTCCGATTTCTTTACATCTGCATCATCTAAATGGGATCTTGTGATTGTAGTGGAAGCTCCATCGTCTCCCTGAAACACAGTACTTGCGTTAATAGGGAAGAAAGTATAGCAAATGGAATCACGTTATATGATCACGGTCGATGGAGCTGTCAGTATCCATACCTCGTGCTGTTGAAGAACATCTAGGGCTGTTGTCAATGTGGTGGACGCTTCAGCATCTCCCTGAAAGACAGTACTTGCATTAGTATGGATAACACTAATTATAACTGAAAACAAACACCAGGGGACAACAACTAAGGTGTATATCAATTGGAAAGCACTAACAAAACAATTGGTAAAATAATCACACGATACATAGAAACGATTACTTGACATGCATAAAACAAGTCTGTAGCAGAATAGCCAAGTATGATTACCTGATACACGCTAGAAGTAGTTGATAACTGCGAGCACGTGACGGAAGTAGAATGTTCTTGCTTCAGATTCAAGGCATAGTCAAGAAGTTGTAAAGGTAAATTATTGTTTGATAATGAAAGGCAAATATTTAAATTTGCCATGTAAGGAGACAGAATACTTGAGTAATGCGCAATATAGCACAGTTGCCTGTGCCCATATATAGATTTCGTTTGTGCGTTATGAAATCTAAAAATAATATATTGGTAAATGTCATTATTCAAAAAGCTATACACTTATATCAATGTCAAAAGTATTACAAATTGGAAACAACACCTAAAATATCAATGAATCCATTCGGCTACCTACACACTACCGCAAGGCCTAAAGCTAAAAACGGACACTTGACTCACCAGTGGTGGATTGTGGACTAATAGAATGGGAATAGCGTTTGCGAGCAATTTTCGTGTCGATCGCCATTTATTCTTCTTTGTTACCCAAGATGTGGTGTATATGTTCGAGGGAAAGTGCCGGCTGCAGATGCGGTATCGATCACCCCTCTTGTCCTCAAAGACTTGTTGGACTCTACTCTCCAGCTCATCCAGTGGATATCCGCAATGTCTGACCCATTCTCTTATTCGATCAACAGTTTTCGGGAAAACATGCATTGTAGTGCCTTCAGATGTAGCATGGGTCTTCGAAGGGCAACCGCTAATCGAACAGGCAGGCATTGTTGAAAATTCTGAAAATTAAATATCAAGATTATTATAAAACCTTGATGAATAAAAATGTCAAAAAAGTAAATGAACCATACCATGCTCAATGCAAGGTTTGGTTTGGTCGCCGGAACCATACCAGTTCATCATGTGCAGCTTAGTATTTGCAGAAGTTACAGACATTTTTTAAATTATGTGACTAAATTCTGAACATGTGACTCATCCCTTGGATGTTCTGTCTTGCACGAAAAGGAAATGTGCTTACATTATAGTCTGGACCCCAGAAGTATGCCATTCGATGACAATTGACACAGATGAAAATAAATAGATCTATTGATAGCATAACAATTGAAACTCAAGTCAATAGCAATGAGACCAATGACCACAGCTCTATTGGGTACTGTAATAGCAAATAGATTGAAATGTAAAAATGACCAAAATATGACTAGGATACATGGCCTTACCTTGACCTACAAACAGTTAGATTCAGCAGGCCGAGCAGTATGTTGCAGGAGAACAGGTAGATGCTCGAAGCGGTCACAGCTAGCATGGCGACAAGCAGATTAGCATAGATCTCAGTGATTCTCAGGTAGAAGGTTCAGGAGTTGACTTGCAAAGCACAAAGATGTTCTCATGAGACATATCAAGTGGTTTATAAAGTATTAGAAACAGGGGTGTGTTTGTGAATGAATGACGTGTGTATGTTGTGGTATTATGTTTATTTCAGGGGGGCGGCCTGCCTCGGGGGAGGCCTGCCTGGAGACACGGGGTCTGAGGAGGCCATGTGAGCGATGGCCCCTGGGCGTGGGATACCTTTTGAAGTGTACATGCTGTTTGGCACCTTGGCCGTTTGCGCCCGTGACAGCCCCCCATGCCAGCGCTCATCCCCGGGTGCGAACCGCCTTTGATAGAGGGGGTGGGATGGATGGGCCTGGGGCGTGCAGATAAGGCACAGGAAGACTGCTGAATGGAGACACACTTATGTGGATTGCAGGGGGGCGGCCTGCCTCGGGGGAGGCCTGTCTGGACACACGGGGTCTGAGGAGGCCATGTGAGCGATGGCCCCTGGGCGTGGGATACCTTTTGAAGTGTACATGCTGTTTGGCACCTTGGCCGTTTGCGCCCGTGACAGACCCCCCATGCCAGCGCTCATCCCCGGGTGCGAACCGCCTTTGTTAGAGGGTGTGGGATGGATGGGCCTGGGGCGTGCAGATAAGGCACAGGAAGACTGCTGAATGGAGACACACTTATGTGGATTGCAGGGGGGTGGCCTGCCTCGGGGGAGGCCTGCCTGGAGACACGGGGTCTGAGGAGGCCATGTGTCATGACCCGGCAGAATTGCCCCTTCTGGACCTCATGGTCATTGTCACGAAGGGCTTGTACTCCTTGTTTCTCCCAACATGGCCGTACCAAGCTCCGTGCTACGCACTAGCTTTCATGTCGTAGCACGTACTATAAATTGGTCACGCCATTGCGGGTCCGCGCGTCTCAACGCTATCTTCGATAGTGACCCGACGTGTGTTTGCTCTCTACATTTGCTTCCTTGATCCTCTTACTTCCTTCCTTGCCTTTTTTCCTGTTCCTGGACTTCCCCCCTACATTGCTTGTTTATCGCTAATCCTGGACACCCTGGAACTACGAACTTCCCGGAACTCTGAACGCGCTCTGCAATCTGACGAGGCTCGGGCGAGCCTATTCAAGACCCGAACCACCCACAGGAAGAGTTCCGCGGCCGAACAAGGGAGATCCCGATCACAGGTGAGACGGGGGAGATTTACGACACCATGTGAGCGATGGCCCCTGTGCGTGGGATACCTTTTGAAGTGTACATGCTGTTTGGCACCTTGGCCGTTTGCGCCTGTGACAGCCCCCCATGCCAGCGCTCATCCCCGGGTGCGAACCGCCTTTTGGCGTGCAGGCAAGCGTGTGGGAGCGAGGGGCCATCAGGCCCCTCTCATCCTTTACTTCTCAGTAGAAACTTGTACCAAGTGCCTCCAGTAGTGGGTTTGCCCTTTGCCCTTATGTGATGTTAACTTTGGATGACATTCGCGTAGATGGGAACACTGAGCAGGACACGGGGAATCCATTTTTGTACCCCATTTCCACTCCATCTTGGTGACCAGGCCTCACTGCGATAGTACAGCGCGCAGAGCACATGGCCCACACCCTCGTTCCCACTCTGACTGAAAAACTCCAGAGGTATTTGCAACAGCTAGTAAATGTAACACATCACTCTCTGAGATCAAGGTCCTGCATGTGAACCGGCCTGAACCAAGCACATGGCTCGTTCATCTCCACAAACGTGTCCTTGCCCATGCACCCTCGCCAGTGGAAACTTACTGCCATTCTGACCCTGTGTCCCTGCAAGGTATTCTCTTCATGTGCCAGACCACTGATCACGCCATGATGCCCACCTAGCAGATCCCCAACTAACATTAGACCCCTACTGCAGTATATCGTTGCCTATCAATAACATGCCACATACCGGAGATTCTTGTGAGCACAGACCCACACTTCAAACAGTGTATTATAGTGGTCAAGACCCTTGACCTAAGGCCTGTATAATCCAATGTTAATTGATAGTATAGATATATGTGTGACTTTTATAGAGACATAACCAACTGAAAGACTTTGAACAAGTGTTATTTAGTGCATGCATTATTGATAATATATTATGTTAGCTTAGATAGTGACCACCCTGCTTCACAGCGACCTGACCTTCACCCATTCGGAGTACAGATGTCTGACGTCCATCCTTGAATGGAGACACACTTGATTAATTTAAAAAATCGAAACAACCGTTGTTCAAATATATGTGGTGTTTTATTTTGTATCTTATTTTGATGACACAAAAATACAAAACTTTACACATTGTACAGTTCAGGTTGCAGCACAGCGAGAGAAAATCCCCTGTACTGACCGCTATCACTCGGGAACGTTTCTCTTATGGCACGAACGGCACAGGTGGATATCACTCTTCGAACGCGGTGTCCAAGCCTCCCGTGAAGCCACCATGTAAAGGAACGATAGGCCACCAGCCTGTACCACCTGTGAAAAGGAATGAAACAAACTGTTTTTAAATGACCAAGATAAGTTTATTAAACGTTTGTTGTCAATGACAATTCTGCTCGGACAAATGCTATCTAGACACTGCACACTATTGAACGACTTTCGTGCGTTACAATGATATGTATATGTAATTTTGGATATAGTAGAAGACCATGAAATAGGAGTGGCATGACAAGCAGAGTATACTTACTCGTTACTCGGATTATGAGGACGAACAGTTGCGCGAAGTTCGTGCATAAGCACCATCATTATCCTCATCACGGACCGTGTGAGGCAGGCTGCCCTGAAGTCTGGCAGCTCGGTGATGCATTGCGGTCGTGGCTCGCCTTCCGAAATGTAGGCCACGCATCCCGAGTTTTCACAGCAGCAGCAGTTCTCGTCCTCGGTTGGCATTAGCTCGCACCGATTGCATGTGCACCAGGTGGAAACACTGTCCATGCGACTAGGTCCAGGCTCTTCAGCTGTTGAATCGTCCTCCCAACTGCCGTCCGAAGACCCATCGTTTTCGCGTGTTTCCCTTTCCAGTAGTTCCTCTTCGGTATACT
This sequence comes from Ambystoma mexicanum, assembly GCF_040938575.1. Taxonomy (NCBI): domain Eukaryota; kingdom Metazoa; phylum Chordata; class Amphibia; order Caudata; family Ambystomatidae; genus Ambystoma; species Ambystoma mexicanum. The sequence continues at coordinate 840,164,950 of NC_090923.1, forward strand.
GGGGCTCGTACATGTAGGGCATTATTGTAGCCATTGTGTGTTAAACAAACTAAAATAATTGATAGCGGTGGTAATGGTATCTGTTCACACGGGCTACAAGCAACGAAGGTAGCTGACCAGAGCACAGAAGCGAGTCACAGAATACTCAAAGTAACACAGAGAGAGGAATGTAATCGAAAATCTGCTGCTGTGTGTTGTGAAATGGTCTGTTTATACTTATTGAGGAAAGAGGCGTCCTGTCATTTCCATGGCGACACGTCATTAGCTGAAGCGCAGCGAATGTTGACACGAGACGTGCTTTGGCGTTGTGAAATGGGCGGTACGCGTCTGCTGATGACAGGCTCAGGGGCGGGGGATATGATTTAGTGCCACAAAAGCAGGTCAGCCAAGGCGATGGGGGAAATGATAGGATTATCACAAAATGGCAGCTCCCTGATGCCTGTTTTCGCGTGTGTTTAATGGACGAAAACTCGGGTATGGTCCTTAGGAAATTTTTCTAAAATCGAGCGACTTAGGCTTAAAAACACATGGCCGACCCATAGGGGCAATAACATTTTTTGACCGAACCATTCCTTTAAAGTGCATTTTGGGAGGACCCTCCAATCAATCACATTCAGCGTGGGATTTGTCCATGGCAATGACACAGGTGTTCTTCCTCTTTCGGGTGGTGATGTCAACTCCTCCTCCTCCTGCTTAGTTGTGCTCTTGGATGTACAGCATTTGTCTGCAGTGTCTCCTTTCAGCGAGGCTTAAATTGGCAGCCGGGAGGAAGAGCGTGGCCCTGTGGAAAGCCTACAAAATTAACCTTGCACGCGCTCAGAGCACTTAAACAAAAAATGGATGATAGAATGGAAAAAGTGGGAAGCTATGTTCATAGCAAAAGAACATCATGGCGCCAGGACATCCCGGCAACAAGAAGTCCTTGCGCTCTGCTAGATGGGCCCAACAGGGCGTGCCGAAAGGGGACCTGCCGCAAAACAGCTGCGCCAGAACGTGAGGTGGTGAATCTGTCGCACTTAAACATCCTGCTCCCCCCTGCCAGACCCTCACTGCCATCGGCCTTAACCTGCTGATACTGTGGCTGCTGCCGGCGGGGGCCCCCGGGCTCCGCTACACCACTGCCTGCCCCGCAGCCTAGGAACTTGTAGTTAAAAAAAAAAATGCACTCAAAATTTTTGAAAATAACATTTCTTTTTTATACAGGGGTAGCAAGGAGACCACAGGGGTCGCGCCTGTGGCCCACAGGGTTCGCAGGTGCGACCCCTAGCGTCCCCCAAATGATATCCATGGCTGGAGTTTCTTCACAACATAACAATTGTTAACAAGTTGGATTAAAGCGCTATGTAAACTCAATAAACATAAACATAAGTTTTACAGTTGCATGCGTAGCAGCTTGGGTCAGTCCAGATTTTTCCCATTTCATGCTAGGACTTGTAGCTACACACAATGCATACATGCCAGAATCCTACCACTTTGTTAATGAAAGTTCACTTTCTCCCTCATAGAATAATTGTAACCCCAAAGGGAACATTTAAATCTCCTGCTTTTTGTTGCAAAATATCCATGCCAGGTGCAGCAGAATGTTGGCATGTCTGACAATGAAAAAAATGAAACTCCAAGGCCCACAATGCAATGGGAAAAAACAAGCCTGGCTCGTGGTGTCAAGCATGAAAAAGCCGGTAAAGTGGCACAGCGAGACGCAGGTTCGAATCCCGACAGTGCCCAACTTTTCCGAGGTCGATAAATGAGCACCACACACTGTGGGTAATAATAAGCAGCGCTCAGATACCTGCGGGTTCGTAGCGCTATATAAATGCCAAATTATTATTATTATTATTATGATGAAACTGGGACAACACATGCTGAGAAAGCCGTTCAGTCCGTTTTTTCCCACTGGAATTCTGAGATTTGTAGTCCTAAATTTAAAATGGAAAAGGCAAAACTAGAAGTCCTAGAATGGGTAGAAAATAAAACAAGTCTGTGTGGCTTTCTCAACACACAACTCGGAACTTGCGAGCTGTGTACCTTCGCGTTTTGAGCATTTATTTTGGTGCTTAACATTACTAGTGTCCGAAGGCTACCGGGGAAAAAGTGGGAAATACACGAAAAGAGATGAGCGCACGATTTCACAAACGTTGAGTTCAATATTTTCATTTTCCAAGCCTATGCCAGGCATTATCCTCTTCAAAGACTAAGCCTACGAATTCGCCTTCCGTTTTAAAACACACTCTTCTGTTCTCTTCCACGATGGCCGCTTAATTTTACTAACATGCAAGTCACTAGACTCATGGTATACACAATCCAATTTCAAGATGGCTGCCACGTTCACTTCAACAGCAACCGAGAATCTGTCACATTTGTCCTCTTTCCCCTCCTCTTGTTTTGTTAATGCCTAATGAGCGCTAGGTCTTGACGTCTCCGGTCCGGAAGTAGTGCTTCCATGTGTTCTGTCTTCTTGGAAGTCGTTAACGTATTTCTTAAAGGATTTCCGAATAGACAGGCAAGTACAGCGAGACTTACGATCCTACCTAGAAGCATGGTTCGTCAGCTGTTTTAGATGACTAGTTACCCAGGGTTTTTGCATCTATTGTGGCGTGTCGGTTGAGGGAGTCGGATAACTGCGCAGGGGAGAAGGGGCCAGTTTATGGCAACTGTGTAGAGGAATGTATAGAGAACTGTGGATGTTACATTTGTGCAGATGGAAAGCAGAGACTGGTATTCATGGTGGAATAGGGGCACACAGGATTGGTTAAGGAAATGGGTTCATGGGAACTAGAATATTGACACTTAAGAAGTGCACGGTGTTGGTGGGCGTGGTCAGTGTACGCATGCACAGGCGAGTCGCTTTCTGTCAATTGGTAGGCATCATTTTGGAACCCTATTAACTGTTGTTGTGGCTGTGGATAACTCCTATCTGAGAAACAGTACGAGGAAAATAATTCTGAAGCCCCATTACGGTTCTCACGTGAACGAATCTAGGTTGAGCAGTCATGCCCACATTTGGAAATCCAAAACTCTGCGATTGCTTCTGCCCCATGGGCATGTGCCTATTTCAGCTACGCTCTTCCTTTGGTGCACTTGTAGGTTAAACAAGCATTGGCAAAGCCAACCGTTTTTATGTTGTGTATGCATAGTAAAGGCATGTTCTGGGCACTGCCTTAATGGTACTATCTGGCTACAGCTGGCAAATGGTTATAGCACCTCGGTTTATTATGACTATGGCAAATGCCTATCTAATGCCCTACAGGAGCCACAATTATTGGCTTTACCAATGTTTGTCATTAACAGGAGCAAAGAACAGATGCAAGGGCATACTTATTGATAATGAAGTGCCTGAAGGCGCCCAGGGTAGAAAGATTTGTATTGTACCAAAAGCTGGTATACAGTTGCAAATGGGCTATAACCTTAAAGAAGACTGCACAGAATGTAGCACAGGCTTCTCCTTTAAAACGCAGATCGAGCACAAAGAGATCTTTGGGGAAGGGGGTTTAAATAGAGGGCTAGGAATGGCCATCGGGACTAGCATGGCTATTGGCGGTTAGTGGGTGGATACAAACCCAAACAATACTCCCAGTATGTCTGTTCACCTCACATCCCATCCCTCTCCTAGCTTCACTTCCGATGCCAATAGTTGTGCTTTTAGCGCCACCTAATTGTCAAAACTTTAAAAACGTTCTGAGAACCATATACGAAGTCCTTTATCTCATTTTTGTGCTACTATTTAAACTTGTGATTCACGAGCTCTAGTGTTTCAAGTGGCCATGCTTTGCGAAGGCAGTCATTGTTTCTTTCCCTTTGGGTCCTGACACTTCTAGTTTTTTCTTTTCCATTTGAAAATTGGGCAAAGTAAAAGTCCTAGAATTCCGAGCAAAAACAAGACCGGATGGCCTTCGCTCGCATGACCACGCAGAGCTAGATTACACACCCTGCTTTTTGCCTGCATGCCTGTGAGGTTTGGACTTGTGCTGATCCATCACCTGTGTTTGAGACAAACAAACAGCAGGCATCTTATCTACCGCCTTGTCCTCAGGCTAAAATGATCTTGGCTTCCAGGATCCGAGAAGAACCGGCAAAACCGCATCCATGTCCGTGTCCTCGGAATGAGGACTTACCGGACCATTCCGAGTTCAGATGGCCCGGTAATTCCTCACTCGAGGACACGGACACGGTTCATCCCCATTCCCTTTTCAGCCCCCATAGGGCTGAATGGGAATGGGAGAGGGAGTAAACAACGGGCCATTACGAGATGGCCCGTTGTTTGCTCCCTCTTCCACTCGCGGGACCCGGTATGCACGCCTGGTTTTCCCAGGCGTGCTTAACGTGTCCCACGAGGGGACCTCGTAATATGGCGGGACGGGTTGAACGGCGCCGCAGCCTTTTACGGCGCCGTTTAACCAGTTCCGCCAGGGTCGTAATGAGGCCCACTGACTCCATGAGGCATCCCATAGTCCTTTGGAGCCCACGCCATAGGTAATGTTAACCCTTTGACACCCATGTTGTCTTTCTCCCTCCTGAATACGCGCTCTGTTCTCAAACATGGCGTTGAGATTGCTGACTACATCTCTGAGAACACTCCTGATCTGATGGCACTCAGAGACAATTTCTCCATCCCTATCAATGCCACTTTCCCTTCCTTCGTATTATTCAATCTTTTGTTAACGTGTTGGTCCAAAGGGCGGAGAAGTGGCACTTATGCTTGAAAAAAAAAATCAAATCTGAACTGTCATGTGGTCACTCACTCACTCTATTCCTGAGGACTGTGAAACCCTTCTTATAAAGATTAGTATTAACGCCAATGTATCACTGAGCTTCCTGGTCATTTATAGACCCCCCCCATGGGAAATGCCTAACTTTGAGGAACAACTCCTCAACCTTATTACTAAGGCCAAGACTCTGGTAATTATTCTCAGAGACCTGAATCTATGGGCCGAAAATCCATCCGACAGGCAAGCTTCCTCCCTTATTAAGGCCTTCTGCATCATTGGTTACGCCCAGTGGGTTAAAACTCCTACGCATATAGGAGGACATACACTTGACTGTGCCATAACACACCATCTTTTCCTTTCTGATGCTGAAGACAGCCGCTGTCCTTGGTCTGACCACTATCTAGTGAACATACATATTTCCTTAACAGCGTTGCCTTCTAGATTGGACTCTGTGCCCAGAGCTGAGAAGGAATCTAGACGTTTCAAAAACATCACACCCCTTACATTCTCAGCATTGCTAGCGACCAGGCTCCATGCCCTTGACATTTTTCAGACTCTCTAATTTGGTGACAAGTTACGGCCACCATCAACTCAGCCATTGAAACCCTTGCACCGTTGAAAGTTACAAAAATTAAAAATGAGACTAACAAGAACACCTGGTACAATGATAGTATCATCAATTTTAGATGTACCTAAAGGTCTCTTGAAAGGGAGTGGCGGAAGAACCCCTGTCCCAACTCTTTCTCGGTACAAAAAGGCGGTGAAAGAATTTAAGTCAGCTATCGCGGTAGCCAAATCAGTCTCAACACCCGAATTGTGAACGCTCGATTTAGCTCTAGCGAGTTGTTCAAGATCCTCTCTGAATTCAAGGATAAACCTAATGTCAGCTTGGCTTTTTCCAAAGACTCAGCTTGGTGCCAGTCCATTCATAATGAATCCTCTGCTAAAATATTGGGCCATAGGCAGACTATTAAGGATCTTCAATATTGTTCTTGTGGACACAGAGTGCACGCCCCCTCAGTGTCTCCATCTCAGGACGCTTTGCAGCCTCAGGCTAAAAATGCCACCTTTAACTTTACCCACTGTTCTGAGGCTGACATTCTCAAGATTGTCCTCTTTGGGAGATAGCTGCTCGGTAAACATCCTTCAAGACTCCTTAGAGCTTCTTATCCCATGAATCACTAGATTTATCAATCTTTCCTTTAGCGAAGGGATGGCTCCATTATTTCTTAAAGAGGCTTGGATTATGCCTCTGCTCAAGAAGAGTACTCTTGATCCAGCAATGGCAAAAACTATCGACCCATTACTAATGTGTTTTGCTTAGAGTTTTTCAGCCTTTTTACTAATGTGCCATTTCTCCTGAAGATCATAGAGTAGCTTATTTACAGCTGCAGGCTCATATTGAAGAACATGGTATCTTTGGGGTTTCGCCAGTCAGTCTTTAGAGCACAGCACCAGACAGAAACCGCTATGCTGGGCCGCAGAGTGGATCGGGGTCATCCTGCCCTGCTGATGCTGTTGGATTTTTCTGCAGCCTTTTTATCTGCTTGATCACTCTTTGTTGGTCACCAGATTAAGGGAGCAGGCCCAGTGTTCTGATTTAGCAGCTCATTGGATCTCGTCCTTTGTTAATGTTAATGTTCAAGGTCATTTGTACCGCACACTATCACCACCGGAGTGGTCCCCTGGCGCTCTGGCGGCTCTGAAAGAGGGAGGGAGAGGTGGGTTAGTGGGTGGAGGCTGGAAAAGTGCAAGATTGCATTGATGTGCTGTTGGCAGCCTCAGCCCGGTGGCCCCGTCGGCTGTGCCTGGTGTGTATGCGGCCGGTAGTCGTCGTGTGCTGATGTGCGAGTCTATGTGTGTTTTTTGTTTTGTTGTTGCAGTGTAGTGAAGTTCGTGTGGTTTGCTGTGCTGGAGGTTTGTGGTTGTGTTTGGTTTGGAGTTTGAGAGGTGTATGCAGAGAAGGAAATTGTTAGTGGTATTGGTTAGTTGGTATCTCTATCCTGGATTGAATCGGTTGGGCTCGTCGTGAATCTTACACGACGGGATGCTTGTGCACCCTGTGCCTCAGGAGGTGCGTGCCCGTTTTTGCATTCGAGGCCGTTTGAGGATTTAGCTGTCCCCTCCGCCCGCTCCCTTAATAACTTTGCATGCTCCTCACCTCCACCCACATGACTAGCGCACCTGCTAGTGTCCATACTTCCGATTGTGTGGTGATTGGTGCTATCTCGTCCGTTCCACAACCCCGTGGTATCTAGTTGTGGCTGTACGGGCGGTGGGGGATGGTAAGGGTTGGCTGGAGTTGTTGCCTCCGTCTCCCTGGGTCTCGCAGGTGGACCCCTGTGTCCAGCGTCAGCCCTACTGGTGCTCAGAGTACTTCTGTAGGTTCTAGGGGCTTGTCAATGTCTTTTTCTGTTGAGTCATTTGTCTTATTGTTGTTTCGGTTTTAGTCTCTGGTGTTGAAGAGCCAGGTTTTTAGTAATTTTCTGAATTTAAGGTGATCTTTAGTGTTCCTTATTACTTTTGGGATGTTGTTCCAGGTTTTCGCAGCTAAGTGGTAGAAAGCGGTGCCTCCGAGTTTCTTCTTGATGTAAGGTTTTTGTTCCAGTCGGATTTCGTTGGTTGACCTGAACGGTCTTGTTGGCTTGTAGATTGTTATTTTCTTTTGTAGGAATTCTGCTCCTTGTCCGCAGATTGCCCTGTGCGTTATGCACATTGTTTTGAAGATGATACGTTGTTTTACTGGGAGCCAGTGTAGTGTTTTTAGGGCCGGGATGATGTGGTCTCTTCTGCATAGTTTGAGGAGTAGTCTGGCTGCTGTTTTTTGGATCCGTTGTAGCTTCTTCAGTAGGTATTCCGGTATACCGAGGTAGAGGCTGTTTGCATAGTCGATACTTGACTTGATGAGGCCGACGATAGTGAGTGTTTTGTGTGTGAAGGAGAGGAAAGGTAGTATTTTCCTTGCCGTGTGGAGGAGGAAGAAGCATTTCTTGACTGTTGCGTTTATTTGCGGTTCTAAGGGTGTTGTCCATCAGGACTCCCAGATTTTTTACTACCTTAGATGGTGCGGATCCCATTTCCGTTGCCCACGGGATGGCGGTTTCCTTCTCTTGGTCTTTGGATATGATCATGATTTCTGTTTTTCCTGGGTTGATTTTCAGGTTGTTGGCATTCATCCAGTTGAAGACTTCTTTTAGACAGTCGGTTAAGTTTGAATGATCGGCTTGGGTGTCTTCGATCTTGTAGATGATTTGAGTGTCGTCTGCGTAGTTGTAGCATTTGATGTTGTGTTTCTTGAAGATTCTGATTACTGGGGTTTGGTAGATGTTGAAGTACAGTGGTGATAGAGAGGATCCTTGTGGTACTCCACACTCGTTGACTCGTGGGGTGGATTTGAAGGGTTTGATCCAAACGGTTTCAGTTCTGTCTGCTAGGAATGATTTAGTCCAGCGTAGCGCTGTCTGTTATGCCTATGTCTTCTAGTCTTTTGGTTAGGGTGTCATGGCTAACTGTGTCGAAGGCTGCGGAGAGGTCGAGCAGAATAAGGGCATATGTTGAGTTGGAGTCTGCGTTTGTTTTTAGGTCATCCAAGATGGATAGTAGTGCTGTTTCTGTACCTCTAGTGGGTCTGAAGCCGACTTGAGCTTGGTCTAGGAGGTGGTGTTCTTCAACGTATTCTTGGGTTAGTTTGTATACGTAGGTTTCGAGGAGTTTGGCCGGGTAGGGGATGTTGGAGATTGGTCTGTAGTTGGAGAGATCATCTACGTCCCCGCTTGTGTTTTTCAGAAGTGGTTTGATGTAAGCCGATTTGAAGATCCTTGGTACGGTTCCTGTTGCCAGTGATAGATTTAGAAGGTTTCTGAAGTATTCTGCTGGTGTTCCTTGTGCGAGGATTGATTTGTAGATGTCCGGGGGACAGGGATCCGTCGGTGAGCCCGCTTTCTTGCTGTGTTTTACCAGCATTGCGAATGCCTCTGCTGATATTTCAGGGTAGTTATTGAGTTTGTGCTGCGGTTCTGATTTAGGTTCGTTTGGTTGTATGTCGCTGCTGGTTGGCCTCTGTTGGATGGTTTGTCGGATGTCATTGATTTTCTTTTTGAAGTGGTCTGCAAGGTTGTTGCATAGTTTCTCCGAGGGGGTTGGGGTGTTGTCACAGCCTGGTGGGTTTCTCATTTCTTTAATGATACGGAACATTTCTTTTTGTGTGTTGGTGGCATTTGTGATTCTGTCATCATAATGCCTTCTCTTTGCCTTTTGAATTTCCTTCTTGTATGCGCGAATTTGCTTCTGGAACATTGTTTTTTTGTCTGGGTTGTAATCTTTCCTCCATTCCATTTCCATCTTTTTGTTTTCTTTTTTCATGGTGCTTAGTAGTGGGGTAAACCATTTTGCCATTGCTCTCTTTTTTGATGGTGTGAATGGTTTTTCTGGGGCCATCTTGTCAATTGTATCTGCGATCCATTTGTGTAATATCTCCGCTTTCCCGTCTAGGTCAGCTAGGTCTAGTTCTGTTGTTGAGGGGTTGGTTAACTCCAGTTGTTCGAATAGGTTGCCTTTTTTGACGTCTTTCCAGTTTCTTTTTGTGGTGGCTATGAGTTTAGGAGGTTGGGTGTAGACTTGAGTAGGCAGAGTGATTACGAATGGGATGATGAGATGGTCGCTCCACAGTATTTGTATTGGCGGTGCCGTGGTGATGAGTTTTTGCTCTGCAAATATTGCGTTCAGGGTGTGTCCTGCCGAGTGAGTTGCCCCTTTTACTAGTTGTCGTAGTTTCATGGTGGCGAGTTGTTCAATCAGTGAAATTTGGGAGTTGGCATGACTGTCTTCGAACCAGATGTTGAAGTCCCCCAGTATGATTAGGTGTTCGTGGTTGATGGCTATGTTGGTTATGGCTTCTATGAAGTTGTCGACGAAGGATGCATCATACGTTGGGGGTCTGTACACCAGGATGAATGTGACGTTGGTTTTTGGGCTAGCTGTTAGGTGTATGACCATGGATTCGCAGTTGGGGATGTTGAGTGGTTCTTCTGTTCTTATTTTCAGCTGCTCTTTAAATGCTATTGCGATGCCTCCTCCTTTTTTGTTTTTCCTGTTTATTTGAAGGCATTTAAAGTTTGCTGGAAGGCAGCTTTGGAGTGTGATTTTGTAGTTGTCGTCCAGACAAGTTTCTGTGATGAAGAGGATGTCGATGCCGTTGTCGTCGAGTAGATCGAAGATCTCTGTAGAGTGTTTTGACATGGATCTTGCATTTATTAGATTGCACTGGAGTTTAGGGTCGTTTTCTGATCTTGTTCAGGAGCAGGTTTCAGGTTGTCGGCGTCCTCGAGTAGTTCTTCTAGGTTTAGTCTAGGGTTTTTGTTTTCATCTGGTTCATCCTTCCAGGGGACATGGTTGTGGGTTGGGGGTTCTTCTTGCTTTGGTGATGTATGGCGTTGTTGCTTCAGTTGTGTGCTTGTTGTATCTGGTGTGGTTCGTCCTTCTTCGTGATGTTGTTCAATGTAGTTGGTTTTGGCGTTGCGTTGGTTCGATCTGGTGAGAAGGTCTCAGCGAGGTATGGAGTTAGGTAAAGGGATTTGTCTCTTCTTTCAGTGTTGGTCCGATCTTTGAGCCTGTCTGTGGGGGTGTGTTCTGTTGTTGCGGTTCTTAGTTGAAGTTTCGGAGTGTTTGTTCTTTCTTCTCTTCTTTCCCTCTGGGTGGGTCGTTTGCGCAGCATTGTACGATTCCGAGTTGTTTTAGTCTTGTTGTTGTCTCGGTCCGGGTATAAGGGTGGAGTTAAGGGTTATATAGTTGGGTTTTAACAGTGGCTTTCTTTAGTCTTCGTCTCCCTGAGCGTGGTTCACTGTGGTGAGCTAACCATGTCGTTATAGGGGCTGGATACAGAAATGTATGTTATTTCTTGGCCCATGCACTGTTAGAGTGGCAGTTGGAGAGGCAAGTTCATCACCCACCATGCAAACTTGCGGTGTTCCACAGCGGTCATGTATTGCTTCTACACTCTTTCATATCTATATTAGGCCTCTCCTCAATCTCATAGACCACCTGGGTGTGCAGTATACCAACTATGCAGACGATATCGGGTCTTCCTTGAGCACACCAGGGATTATTCTAAAGACTCTGATGCTATCAACGAAGTGTACGATGCTGTACAGACATGAATAGCTGATAACTCGCTAGCTTTAGACGGAGACAAAACTGAGTTGCTGGTCCCTGTCTGAAAAAAAAATGTAATCCAGCCTTTTCAGCATCGCTGGTAATCCCCTCAGTGTCTCTAAGAGTGTGAAGAGGCTTGGTGTCTCTTTAGATGCTGAACTCACTATGAAAACTAATCTCTCAACCACATGTGAGTCTTATGTGGTTATACAACAAAGCTTCTCGGCCATATTCGCTGCTTCATCTCGGCAAGTAACTGTCCTCTTTTAACCACTGCGCTGGTGAACTCAAAGCTAGACTAATGCAATAGTGTGCTGGCAGGCACCAAGCAAGCTAATCTACGCTCTAGATTATGGCCAAATGCTCCAACCACAAGGCTGTCAGGTCTATACTGCACTGATGATCCCTAATAACAGTGAAGACAGGTATGTAGTTGTCCTGGCAGCCTTGCACATGTCTGTCTTGGGTTGATTGGGTTGTATAAAGTAGCACTGCCCTCTTAGACAAAGACAATTTCCTGGAGAAAAAGGTTTGCATTGGAGATAATTTGCAGACCCACAATGCCTTGCTGTTGTGGCTCAGAACTGGAGGTGAACCTCCAGTGATGGCTAGTAGGTGTCGTTGTGGAATGTGTGACTTAGCTCAAATGGACTTTCATACGTATATACAGCTCCAGGGCAAGTTTTCTTTCCCCTGATGTTTGTAGAACGCAACTGTTAATTTAATGGCCATAGTCATTTCAGTAGGAAGCTCATTTAAGAATTAGTGGCCAAGAGGTTACACTTTAGTGTAAGGTCCAGGAATAGCCTGCAAAGTAGCTGGCAAAACAGTTGACTGGAGTACATATCATGCTAGGCGATATCGAACTACCAAGTAATGGAGTTGGTTTTGCGGCGGGCTCTCCTCTGCTCCACACACTGCCTCCAGTGCGAAGCATGAGAACACAGCTCCAGATAAGATTTAGAAGTAGCAGTACTTCTGAGCATATGACCCTTAAATCAGTAGCATATCATTCAGTAGATGGGATGCAGAGTGACTTTTACACCAAATAACAACTCAGGAAGAAGGCAGTCTTGTTACTGTTTTATCATTTGTTTAAAACAGGGATTTACAACGGACATCGCACAGCATAATCTCACTCAAAGCATTTAATAAAAAATTACTTGTATAGTAAAAACTTGTCATACGTGATGTCATACTACGTTCCGAACAAGAAAAACCTACGGCGGATTGTGATAGGCTCAAGGGGAACATCTAAGTATACTTTCTGTAGGGGATCTGGTTGTGATTGGGTCTCTGCAGTCAGGTGGACAACTTATGCCCACCCCTAGTGCAAGTCATCTTCAACAGTTATTAGACACACAGTATTTAATTGGCTCTCAAACTATGAGGCCCTTCGTTATATGGCCTTCTACAATAGGATGGCAAGCTCGTGCCCTTCTGGAACATTTGCCTCACTAGCAGCATGTAAGCTAGTACCCCAGGAGTCGGTGGGTGGTCTTGACTGTCTTCCTCACTCAATTAGCCCAACATCTCTCATCACTCATGCCTTCTGCCATTCAGATAGTCTTTGAACCTGGCTTTGGGGAAAGTATCCTTGCTCCTGAGAATATACGGAGTGTGAGCACACGCTGTCTTAAGTCTAGAGCTGCATGCCCAATTTCTATTTTCATCCTTTGTCAACTTGACAGGAGACTGCACATCGGCCCATTTTCTAGTATTTAATTGTATTAAATGAACAAACTTGGCACTTGTGGTGTTCTTCCTTCGCACCTTAACAAGGGATGACTCAGCTTCTCACGTTCACTGTTCTTCAAGGATAGATATTCAGGTTTCCAGCCTTTGTCACCAGGCCAGACAGCCTTCCACGATTCCAGCTGCTTTCTTGCTGCAACAGTTTTCAGCCATGTTCTCCATGGGCTTTGTGCTTACTAAAATTGTGACACCGATGTCCAGATTATATACAATGGCGGCACTAACTGCAGTCTATTCACTACGTAGAGCTAGCTTCTATGATCGCTCAGTTTTCTTGCGTTGATGCGTCTGTACAGTTATTAAACGACTTGTATTTTCTGCAGTGCTCTTCACATGTGCAATCTTTACTTTGCTTATGAATTTACTCGATTCTTTACTTTGTCATCAGTCCATGAGGTCTATACATCCTCTTTTTCAGTCACTCTTCTCAGTGCGTCACGCTCATCTCTTGTGACGTCACCAACTTCTTTCTCTCATCTTCATATTCCTGACCTCTTCCAGGAGATTTTCATCTCTTCGGGATACACCTGATAGGGATTTTTTAGTGGATATCTTTTCTCAAAGACTCTCCGCAGGATTGTCACAGTCAATGGTGTTAAACATGGCACAACTTCTGGCTTCCAGCATATAGGTGTGAAGGGGGCGGGACTTCCTGCAGGGGCACTTGGCTGCTCCTCTACACATCAGTACATTTAGAGAAAATGTTGGTACTAAAACCACCAAGCCCATTCCAACTAGGAGCATTTTTTTGGTGAGTAAATCTATTTTAACAAACTCCTTGTAATCATACTTCTTTGCCCCTTTTAAATCATGCAAATAAAAATATAAATTTTAACCTTACTGTTCCTCTTTAGATCAGGGAGTATCAATGGTAGGAGAGCTCCTTCTTATTGTTGGATTTATTGTGAATTCAATTCTTAATTCTGTTGAGGCTTAACCTCTAAGTTAACACTTCCTTGTATATAATCCCCACCCTGAATTCTGGCAGAGGCTGTATTTGAAATAGCTATCAATCTATGAAAATTTAACTAGTGTGTCCACAAACTTTATGCTGGGTAAATTACCACAGTAACTCACAAACCTAGGCATCTTGTCTACAGAAGTAAATTACCCTACTTGTGAAAATCGTCACTAGTTCAAATACCCCATACAATCATTCCTGTAAACCAAATATTTCTATTTCTAAACCTCTAATCCTAAATAATATAGTGCGGCTTCTAAGCTACACAATGTGATTCAATCCTTATACCGGCACATATTGGCTAGTGTTTTTTTTAAATACTTGGCACAGCATGTATACATAAAAACGAACTTTAGTTTAATAAATGACTGGTTCTTAAAAACACTTTCTGCAATGTCCGTAACAAGTATTGGTATTGGAGAAAGGTTAAATAAACATCAACATTAATATTAATTGCATTTGGTGCAAATTCCCCCCTATGTGTGGATGTGGTGCTGCACATTTCTAGCATGTGCATATAAGAGAAATACAGCTATGGTGGGCTGCATCCAAATCTACAGGCTTTGGTTTGGAGAAGCTGTGTTATCCATTTACAAAGCACAGATTGTGGATTAATCTACTCCCATATAAGGATTATAGTTTTATGATTTACTGACCTTGTAATAAATATCTCCCACTTGACCATGCAGTTTCTGCAAACTGTATTTACTCCTGTGATCATTCTTGGATATCCTTCGCTTTCCTGTGCCCTTCCACTCCTATTCCCCCATCTTCCTCTATCGTGCTGTTAGCTCTTTCTCTCCCGTCTCCTATTCCTTCCTTTCCTAAACTCATCCCATCTTAGCCTTTTCAACACTGCCTCTGCTATTCTTCATAGCTCTCTTGACCTGGTCCACCCTTCAGTGCCTCTTTCTCCCTCCTGCAAGCCCCCTCCGCACTGGCTGACTCCTGGTCTTTGTTCCCTCCTCTCCGCCTTGCAAAGAGCGGTTGGAGGGGGACGACACTCCCTCTTCTGTAACTCATTCTTCTTATGATGATTCTCTTGTTGCGGCCAAAAAACACGACTTTTCTATCCTTACCTCCTCTTCCGTCATCCCTTTCGCCTGTTTCATGTTATGAACAGGAAGCTCTGCCCTGCGGCTTCTAACCCTTCTTTCTTCTTTTGTCCTCCTCTGACTTCATCTCCAAAGTCACCACTTTGTGGTCATCTCTAGCTTGCTTCCTTCACAATCCCCCACCTTTTCTATACATATGCATCTTTCTTTCACCCGTTCCCCTCTTGTTTAACTCCCTTACTGGTTCTGACAATGCCTCTTTTCTTACTTGGACTCCTCCCACGCTCTACCCTTTAATCATCCCCTTCCCGATGTCTCTTTAATCTCTCACTGTCTTCTGCCTTCTTCACCTCCTCTTTTAAACATGCTTTAATTCCCATTTAAAAAATAAAAGTACTTCCTTAACCCTTTGTTTCTAGCTAGCTATCGTCCTATCGCTCTTATTCCTTTCCTCTCAAAACTCCAACGGGCTGCCTATTGTCAGATCTCACATCTCCACCATCACTCTCTTCTTAGTCTGACTCCTCTGGTTTCCACCCTTCTCATTCCACAGAAACTGCTCTTCTCCAGGTTACCAACTCTCTCCTTTCAACTTGTCACAATAAATCTTCAGTACCCAGTCTCCTTGATTTCTGAGCAGCCTTTGACACTGTGGACCATCCTACTCTCCTTTCTTCACTCTCTGCACCTGGGCTTTCCACTTCTATTATTAGCTGGTTGCATTAATCTCTCCAATCATTCTTTCTCTGTATCTTGGGTGGGACATACTTCTCCTCCCTAACCTCTGAACATGGTTCCCCCCCCCCCACGCCCCGTACTAAGCCCCCTACTTTTTTGTATCTGCACTATACCCTGATTCTCTATCTTTGAATCTTTCAAGCGCCCCTCCCATTTTTACACGGACTACTTGCAAATCTTCTCTTTTTCTACTTTTTCATACTCTTCATGCCTGTTTTATCCTGCCTTTCCACTATCCTGGGTTGGATGCACTCTCACTTCCTCCACCTTAATCACACAAAAACTGACATTCTATACTTTTCCTCCTGATTCTCCCACTCTGGTCTCCCCTCCCACACCCGCATTGGTCATCCCTTTCTCCACCTTTGCCCGCAACCTTGGTGTTATTTTTTTAACCATCCTCAACTTTGCCTCTCATGTATCTTTGACTGCCCGCACTTGCTGCTTTCTTCTTTTCAGTATCTGCAAAATACGTCCTTACATATCCTTTCATGCTGCTAAACTTAAATTACTTAATTACTTCTGTTCTTTTTAGCTTTGATTACTGCTCTGCGGACTTCCTCCCATCTCATTCCCCTACTCTCAGCCTTCAATTTTGCAATTCATCTTTTCTCACTTCCTCATCATTCTTCTATTACCCAGTCTCTCTCCATCTCTCTTTCTTTCCCTAAGACTGTCTTTTCTTTCACTTTTTCTGTATTCTTTTAAGTGCCACCATGGACTGCCCCTCCCCCCATCTTGCTTCTCTTGTCTCCCTTTCACTTTTGCGCTCTCCCAGCACCTTCATCTTTCCACTCCCAAACTGCCTTGTGCTCTTTCACGCATCTGCTCTTTCTCTCTTTTAGCGCCCAAATACTGGAACGCACTACCACCTGACATCCGCGCTTTGCCTGCACTTCACATATTTTGCTCACGCCTTCAGGCTCCTTTTCTTTTCCCTGCCATCTTCCTAAAATCTTTCTCATTTTAATTGTATTGGACTAATTATTTCATTATTTTGTACCGGTTTTCTACTCTCTGTACATCGCCTTGGTGAAGGTGCTTAATACCAATAAATACAAATATCCCTCCCACTTCACTTTGCAGTTGGTGTCCCCTCCCTTTCTACGGAGTGTGATGGGTGAGGTTTGAATTTGTCTTTAAAAATGCATAATTTCTTTGTAATGGAAAAGGCTCACTGTGATGCTGGAAAAGCCTTATAGGGGGGGCAGTCTTTCCTAGTCCTTGGCCTACCACTTCTGTGTGTTTTCTGCCACTGAGGTCCAGCCTGGACCTCTGGCAGTGCAGCTCTCGGATGTTTTCCTTTTGGTGAACACCCATGGGTTACCCTTGTGGCACCCATGGATGGGGGTACGCCCTTGTACCCCATATGTGTTGTTTTTGGGTACCTGTGTGTTGCACAGAGAGCAGGGTATGGGCTGGTGGCAGCTACATGCTGACCTGGCAGTGGCTCTTGAGTGTCCTCCATTTTGGGAAACCCAGGCCCTACCATTGGAATCAATGGATTCCTGATTAAAGGCAAGATAGCTACTGTGGCCTCCTGGTTTCTATTACCATTTACCTTGTTTTCCAAAGTCCTGGGAAGCCCTGCCTCTCTTCCCTTCCTCCGGAGTGGCTGTTGGATGGAAATAGCATACATATCTCTGTTCCATTTCATCCTGACTGGCTGTTGGGTCGAAATTCCATATATGGCTCTGGGACTGCCTCCTGTCTGACTGGAGCCTCCCCAGGGGCTGTGTTGTGGGTGCACCCTAGGGTGGGACCTGTATGAATGGAGTCTGAAGTGAACTTGCATTCTGTGTTATGGGTGTCTAGTTTCTGTGTGTGTGACTCAATGAATGAGGCAGCCCTGACTGAAACTGATGTGAATGCAGTGTAGTGTTCTGAAAGGCTGGGTACTTACCCCAATCCACATTCTTTGTTATGGGTGGGTGGAGTGAAAGTCCGTGAGCCTGATTGCCTGCCTGCCTGCATGAATGCTCTTCTGCGTGATTGGCTGATTGTGCCTGGCTCAGCCAGAGTGAATGGGGAACAGATGTGCATGTCTGGGGACCTTTCATTTACCAATTGGTTCAGAAGCTGAAGTCTGAGCTTAAGCAAAAAGAAGCTGTTCCTTGAAGCCCAGCTGGAGGAGAAGTCTGCTGCTGGATTTCTTGTAATCCAAAAGCTGCCGTATTCTTCCAAGACTGATCCAGAGAGGACCCGCAAAGGAGCCTCTCCCCGAGCTACAAGGGACCAACATGCAAACTGCTGCTTTTCCTCCGAAGTACTGTGCAAGCCAGTCCTGAGTGTCTGCCGTCTGGAGAAGGGGTCTTTACGAATCCTGAAGAAGAGTGCCCGAGTCCTGAAGAAGAGTGCCCGGACATCTCCATTCAAAGATGTCTATTGGTGTTACCCAGGGTCCGGCGGTGTGTTTCGTGACCTCTGGAAGCTGTTGCTGTCTACTGCCCAGAAGATGGGATACCTGGCATAGTGCTGCTGGACACACGGAGCTGTAAAAGTTCCAACTGCCTAAGATTATTTCAAGGGACATCCTTGCCATCATCACTGACCACTTTTTACTGCCAGAGAGAATCCAGAGTCGCTGAGTGCAGAGGAAGGTCTGTCGGTGTGTTTCCCGTCACTAGAAGCTAAGGAAGACGTCCCGAGGGTCCAGACTTGGTTAAGGTCTGAGGTCTACTCCAGTGATCGAGTCCTGGTCACCAGAAGCCGTCCAGAGGTCCGTGCTGTGGCTGCAGTACCGAAGACCCGAAAGTCAGAAAACTGCGGTATTACGAAACCCGACACCAAAGGTGATCTAAGCACCGTCACCTCCAGAAGTCATTGAAGGGTGCCAGGTGTCTTTGTCTCATCTGCCAAGCCTTTAAGGAGCCCACTGCAAGTTTCATCTTCACAGGACCTCTACAGTCGGAGGAATCGTCGACCAAAGGAGAGCGCACTGAGGAATAAAAATGCTGCTTTTCAGAAAGACGTTGGTTCAATTTTTCTCGTGGACTTAGCATCCCAGTGGCTCCTCCTTCCAAGGGGGAGGTCTATCCTCTGAGGCAATCGTTGAGTGAAACCGAGGAACTCTGCCACTTCGCCTGCTAAGGCACCGAAGGTAGTGTGACGAGGAAGAGCATCTTCTAGCCTCAGGAGTCGTCCAGGGTTCCCAGATTTGTCTTAGATCCTGTTCCCCTGTAGCCTTTCCGGTGCTTTGGGGATGGTAGAACCTTTTAGAAGAAAGCAGAAGGTTATTGAACTGGCCTTAAAAGACAAGTTACTCCCTAACTTTCCCCTTACAGGGTGGGGGGGTGGGGGGGGGGGTGGAATCTTCACACAGAATTGTATATCTAGTCTAAAGAAAGCATTCTGCCACTGTTCATAAATAACCTGCCTTTCTTCCCTATTCTATCCTGTTAAACCCCACTTAAGAATTCACCTGCCTATTTAAAACTGTCAGCAGTTTATTGAAGTACTGTGTTATTAATGTGTATGTATATAATATATATATATTGTATACAACGTGGTTAGCCAGTAAATGCACAGCCTACTCGTAGCTGGTGCTTAAGGCTATGAAAACCGGCTTGTTTTCTTAAATGGTAACAAAACACACACTATTCATGGGTTGTAGCCCTCCAAAAAACCTATAAATGTGTACATAAAATTACCCACGCACACACAACCTTACTGCTTAAGGATACAAACAAATTTTAACATCTTAGTCCAACACATATCTTTTTAGGTAAGCACAAAATATTGCGCTCACCTGCATGACAGCCAAGTAAAGAAGTCACTCACCCTCCAGGGTGAACTTGCGCCACGTTCCGAGCTTTGTCAGGCTTTTACATTCACATTAGCTTCCAAACACACGTAATTTAAACAAAAGCAACACCAAATAGAATTTTTCAGAGGGAGGCAAACCAACAAGGGCGCGCTCACCCCTAAGTGCTTCACGCGCTCTTGGCAAAGTTTGGTGGGATTCTGTCAAACTAGAGGGGGCGGGGGTCCCAAAACTATGTAAAAGCTTATAAATGATATATCTTTTGATGAATCTACACTTAATTTTGGGAAACTGATAATACATAGAGATATAAATGATTTTTGAAGTTTGGTGGGATTTTGTCAAGAGGGGCAAAATTAGAGGGGGTGGGAAGAAAAATCCTTTTATTATTTTTTTTAGCACCCTGGGTTCCCGCTTTTGGGAACCTAGAGTGCTAATGGCCTTCATCCCCCATTACAGGGGCTGGAATGGGATGGTAATGGTCCAGAGACCTCGTTATCCACCCTCGCTTCGCTTGGGCTGGTAACTTGGGCTGCCGGGCCGGTTTCCACCGTTCCAGTGACTGGAACGGAGGATGAACGCCACAATATTTCCATTAGCATGACACAAAATGCAAATGGAAATGTTGGAAAATCTTATTGTGTCTATGTACTTTACTGAGAAATACAAAGTAGATGGAGTCTGAGTGTTTTTGTTTTAGTTCTATTTTTTAACTGTGAATGGTGGTTCCTAAAGGAACATTACTTATGTTGTTTTTGGATGTATTTTATTTTTTTGGGCAGGAGAGCTAAGAACGGAAGGTGGGGAGGGAAATGAGGGAAGAGGCACCAAACACTAATATGGAGGGGTAAGTGGACAGGGGAAAATGTTGCGCGTGTGTTATTTCTAAGGTGGGGGGCAGTGTTTCTCATGCTCCTTGGTTACAGAAGTGGTGGTGGTGGCTCTTGGGGAGGAGGGATGGCATTAGCTGATGCCATTTTAAGATAAATAGCAGTTTTGCTAAAAGTATGTACTGTGTACTAGATTGTTAATGGATAATGAGTAGGAATAGTTGTTGGAGCTGTGCAATGGAAATTTTGAAGTTGAAAGTTCTTAGATCAGTAGAACATGCAGTTCCGAATTGTCCTCGAAGCACAGATCTTATCGTGAAGTGCGGACGGGTTCTCGGACATGTCATCCGTATGGTCATGTGGCACTGTCTGGAAGGTCCGCACTGAAGTGAGATGTTCGTAGACATCTATGAATGCAAAACTAGTTGAAATAGTTTCAAAAAGTGTATAGAAGTGTTAAAAATGATTCTAGAAGGTGGGAAATGGCAGTTTTAAGGTGAACTTTGTAAATTGGACACAAATATTGGGTAAGTATGATATTAGTAAGTTGTAGGAAAATAGCATGCACTGGTAAAAACCCATGAAATTCACTGAAAAAAAATTTGTTAAAGGGACGTTATGGTTCTAAGTAAAACTTAAAAACCCCTGAAATTCGCCAGTTATGGTAAGCTAAGCAACCATAACTCGCGCCACCACCGTGCTCTGCTAAGACTAACACCCAGCACATCAAAGATGACATCACAAATGTCATTGATGACATCACTGATAACATCACATGTCTGACTCGCCCTTTTTTAATTTACTGATGTATCCTGGCCAGTAATCATTAGGAACAAAAAATTCTATATGTACTAATATTTGTAGACTTTTATTTTTCAAATATGTTCTTATAATAATTCACTTGGGGTCCACTCACAGCATATGAAACATATGCATAGGGAAAATACACGCTTGAAAGACCGCAATGCTTTCTGTGTATGAAGATGATCAGTAAGGTTAGAAACACTTTAATAAAAAAAACAGCAGAACAATAAGAAAGTGTTTCTAACCTTACTGATTATCTTCATGGCCTCACTTTACTCTGGTTTGACTTAATTTACAGTTCTTCTATGTCCAATGGTGTATGCTGACATCCTTGCGTCACATCATGCAAGGGTACATTCGATACAGTTGTCTGAGTGCGTAACGTCTCTCATATCTTCGGTGCTGTATTGTGATGATACCTGGTGCAATGCAGAGTCTTCCTGCTTTGCCTCCAGTATGATGGAGTTGAGGGGGCGGGCACTAACTGGCATTGCAAAATGTTAAAAATCCCACTAGACCTGTAGGGCGAATTACTTAGTTTACATACTCTTTGCAAGAGAAATGCACTCGCCCCAAGGGGACTGGTGACAAAATATTTACCAGTGCTTTTTGTAACAGGGTGCATGTCGCCATAAGCAAACCTCATATTTGCTGCAATGCTGCCAAGCTTGCGCAGTGAAACTTGGATTTGCCATTTACCGAAAACAAAGTGTGTTTGCAGTAAATGAAAAATAGGTTTCTATCATCCCCATGCTCGCCAGCAAGGTAGAGTATTGTGTAAATAGTACTCGCCCTTCATAAAAACTACTCGCCAATGCTAGTGGGCTAGTAGATTTTGAGTGCCCTGACTAGAAATGCCACCTGCTCCTCTACACTCCTAAATCAGTTAGGCTACCCTGGTCTCTGTTTCATCTGCCTCAGAAAATCGAGGTTCACACCAGAAACCATAATCTTCAGGATTCTTCTTGGACAAGGTCCATGGTCTGTCGCGTATCTGAAGATGTCATCCTCCCTCGGTGCTTAACCAATTAGATGGCGGTTCTCCTTTTCTGCAGGCTTCAGAATCCCAGCGTCTTCCCACTTCATGTGGGTTTCAGCTTATATAATCTTTTTCCCACAGTATGCCATATAACATCAACGTTTTTGATTGGTTAGTCTGACATTGGCTTGACGGCTTGATACACAGAGAACACCCACCCCCCCCTTTAATTCACTAATATCATTGTGCTTTAAAACCGCCTCAAACGCCAGAGAAATGTGGATCTGTGCAGCATGTACACATGGAAACCCTTTTAATGAAAGCATATGGGGGCTTTGCATTTCAGAAATTAAAAATGTACTATGTTTGCAACTCTCAGAAGTTGGCAAACTTGACATTTTGTTTTCACCCTTTGTTACAAGGTTTTTTGTACTGCGCCAAATCTGCCAATTAACTTCAACTCTGCTTGTCCTTTTGTGCAAAATGTTTAAGGACACTTAATGGTGCCTTTCGCTCGGCAGTAGCCTGGCTTATAAGCCTTCCACAGTTCCTGGATGCCATTGTGAGCCTCTGCACATTGAAACCATTCTCAGTACAACCTGAGGGCGACTGCTTTCTGCTTACTCTCTAGTGGAATAACGACCACAAACAGCCAGGTTTTACAACCAGGAATGCTTTTGGGAAATATGACCATTTTTAAATGAGCGTGGCTTTTGAACCATGGTACCTATTGGAGCAAAGACATAGACTGCTGTTTCTCAACAATCTTGAGACCTTCTATAAACATTTAAGGGGATTGTCCAAGGAGTGTATGAAAAAGGAATCCTCTTAGGCTGGGCTCTTCTGGGAGTTAATCTGCCTCATCCAGCCTTGTATATTCTTCTCACCCTAAACTGCAGTAACTTTGTCCTGTTAATAGAGGGCAGCATGCACATTTTGGGTCAAAGCAGCAGTGTAGGCTCTGCTTCGAGGCCACTCCTATTTTTCATTTGAGTATTTTGGAGAGTGCTACCGTCTACCTTTTTTATGGCTGCTTCAAAACGATTTAACATTGGACATTAATGTAGAACTAAATTCTAAAACCTAATATAACCAGACATAACATCACTCAATCAGGAAATACAACAATAAATTCATTAAATTGCAAATGGAAAAATGTGCAAAACAAGACATTAAAATTTGGTTAGAAGATTGCAATTGGGAAGAGAGAACCGAAAGAGGAAAAAATGCAATGGAGGAGCATGGTTCGGTTTGGATCCCATGAACAAGGAATTGGAAGCCAAAATCAGGGTGTTATGTATGGATTGGTAACTTGTTCCAGAGACAGGGTGCATAATAGTAAAAAGCCCATTTGCCAGTGTTTGTCCTTCTGCAGTTGTTTCCATTCTGGTAATGTTGTGGCTTCTAGTAGTGCATTGGTTTTTGGAGAGGTTTTTCCTGGCCAGGTAGAGTGGTGTTTTGGTTGTCACTGCTTGGTCAGTGAAGTAGCATGTCTTGAACATGATGCAAGCTTGAATGTGTAACCAGTGCAGCTACTTGAGGATCATATGGGGTGATCTGGTTGTGCTTTATTAGTCCTATGACAAGTCATGTTTCAGTTTGCCTGATGGCTCGCAGAGGGGAGCCAAACGTGGCATCTGGGACTTCTGTGAATTGGGAGTTCCTTATTCCAGATGGGAGATGCCCAGGTCTTGGACAGATTGTCTAACGTGGCGTGGGGAAGAGGGGGGGTTCAGAGAGAGACTTGAATTTGAAGAGGAGTATTAGCTGATATCATGCTGTTTGGATCTTGTTGGTGATGTGTATTTTGATTGAAAGGTTGATGCAAAAGTCAGTTTCCACTGGGAGAATTTGAGGTATAAATTAATCGAGCTTCATGCCCACCAGACAAATCTGGACTTCGGTACATGTGGTGACGCCGCCTAGTAAAATTAGTTTGGTATTTATCTGGTACAGCTTCTGGTAGGTGCTTGACGTCTAGTCTTAGATAAGGGATAGATAGTGCTTTGGTTGATGGATGTTGTTGATGCACTTAATCTATAGATAAAGCTGTGCACCATCTGTGTATTGGTTTATCTTGATGTCTGATTTGGTGTGAAGTTTCTCCAGAAGTTCCCAGTGGGGGTTGAAGGCGATAGAGGATGGGATTGAGCCTTGCGCAACTGTACAGGTTACTGGGCAGTGCTGGGATCTATTTGAAGACCCATCTGGACCGGTTGCTCACCGTTTGAAAGATAGGTGGTGAAACACTCCAGGACTGTTCCATTGAAGCTCATGGCAATTGTTGAGGAGGGTTTTAGGTAAATGGTATCAATCACACTAGATCGGTCCATTAAGATTAGTTACCAGGGTTCTTTTTATCCATGATATGGAGAGGGCCATTTAGTAATTTTGATGGTTGAGCCATCCTTTCATGCAACTGAATGGCGACAGTCTTCTTGATCTTGATTTGCCAAGGAAGAGGAGATGAGTGATGGGGTGGTAGTTGGCCTGGCTCTCCGGATTGAGTATGTGTTTCTTCAGCAGGGGGAGGATCTGTCCAATTTTCCATGCATCTGGCAAGGTGTCTTGTGTGAAGGATGCGTTCATGATCTTGAGAAGTGGCATTGGTGCATCACACATCATTAGTAGATCTGTCTTCGGCTGGGGCCTCCCTTTGGAACAGCCTCCCTGCCACTCTGAAACTTGAGGAAAGCCATCTCTGGTTCTGGAAGCACCTCAAGACCCGCCTCTTTGATTTTGCCTTTGCCCCGTCTCCCCTGCTGATCTGTTTTCCTCTCTTTGCACCTGGCCACCCTCTGTCCTCTGGGCCCAAGTAACTGCTCACCCTGCCACCCTCCTGCACTGCCTCCGGCCCACCCCTTGCACTGGGGTCTGTATCTGTACCCATACAGTCCCCCACCCCCTTTCGTTTCTTTCTGCACTTATCAGACATAACCTGTCTGCTGCCTTAAACGCAGCACTTGCCACTTTCTGGCTTCACTACCACCGTTTATTGCCTTTATTATTTATTTTTGTTATTATTTATCTGTTCTCCTCTGCTCTGCACTTTCCACATCTCCTCCCACCCTCCTCCATTCACTTTTCCCCTTCCCCTTTCGCTTTCCCATGCACTTGCACGTTCTCAATGTCATTGGGCCTAGTAAAATCATTTTGTTCTCCCCTGTCGCGCTCTGAAACACGTGTGTACGAGCGCAATATAAATAATCATATCATACCTGTTACCTTCACAGTGGAGGATGTTGTCTTTGTAGGCTGAGAGTGTTGGTGAGGTCTTCTGAAGTGATTATCTTGAATTTGGTCCACTATTTAATGTGTCGCATGTTTTTAAAGCATCTGAGTTGTTGCCTTAACTTATCTGTGAAGAAGTTGTTGATGGCGTTGCATTTGTCATTGGATTGTAGTCTTGCTGGGACTGTTACAGGTTGGTGCAATACTTACAGCTTGGAAGATTGCTCTGTTTTTGTTGAATGCTTCCATGTTAGTTGTTCTGTAGTAGTAGTCATAATTAACCCTGACCTGTTATTAATATGTGAAATCCCTTATAAAGCCAGGCTCAGATCTGGAGCTTGCACTCTTTTCGGTGATGTGCTAGAGAGTAGGAACTCTTGTGGCTGGTTAACTCTTAGAAACCGGTTTTGGCAGAGGACTGTGACGTGTGCATATATATTATATGTGGGATGACTACTCGGGAATAAACCTACCAAGGCCTATATCTTTTTACTGCAGCCTTTCTCAGTACTGATGTGATTGCATTGGTCTACAGGAATGCTTGGAGAGGAAGAGGCTCTTCCCTCCAACCACTTACGCTCCTCAAGAGGTTGCAGCTCGCCCTGCCATGAACCTCTTCTATGGATGCCTCGAATGTCCAGGAATCGGGGGCACTAATATAAAAATATGCTTCTTGCTTCAGTGTCTTACATGTTTTCCTCCATATCAAAGTTGTTAGAGAGATCATGTCCTTTAGCATAGATTGACGTTATTGCATCTTGATGAGACTTGAACTCTTTGTCGTTTCCTCTGCTCGTCTGCCACCATTTTGATCTTCAGTTGGCTGGAGTTTGTTTTCATCTTCACATTATCTTCAATGAATGGTGGAATTCACGCTGGCAGAATTACCACAGGTGATAATTCCTCCAAAATACCAATGGCATCCCACGGGACCCCTTCCTGTGGAATAACTGTCCCACTTCACCACTCGCAATTTGGGGGAGAGGGGTTTATTCTTGTAATGAGGGCCTTTGTCTCCTCTTTTGCTGTACAGTTATCTGCATTAGATTAGGATTCAAATGCATGTGCTGCCTCCGTCAACAGGGGCAGCTCTGGACGGGTGCTACCTCTGCCTAACCACAAATAAGTGAATGCCGTTTCGTGTACTTTATTTGGATTGGTTTACTCATTTGCCTGTATAGTCTTTTTTTATTTTTTTAATGATTTTTTTATTTTTTTTGTGCTAGATTTGTCATAGGGAAGTGTATATAGAATTTCATTTGTTTTCCAGTGGATCTGTCTGTAGGAGTACAATGTTCTGTTTACTATAACTACTTAACATGTTTGCTGTCCTTATGTTGCAGGAGATAAGAACATCTCCATCAAAACTGGATTTTGGAAGGAGATATGGTAAGTGTTGCATTTTTGCACCTTTTTATTCGATCAGGACTATGTGGTAGGTAGGATGAATATTCCATGCGAAGACTGGAGTCGAGCATTATGCTTAATTTTTATTTAAATTTTCAGCAATGCTTGCCTCCCTGTCTTTGATATAAATAATCGAGACTCACTATCTGCATTGTCAGTCTGTGTAATCTTTATTGTAGAGACCCCAGAAGATTCTATGGGTCAAAATCCGTCCATTTAAAAATAAATGTATTTTAGTTTTTTGTTCACATGTTTAGAAATTTAACAATACAGATTAAAAACGCATCCAATTATAATCGAAATTGTACCCAGATAATACCTACATCTCATACCCCAACCTTCTTGATAGTGCCTACCCAAACAAGAACATAGACAAAAAATGGTAAGGTACTTGTGCAGATCTAAGTAAGGCTGTTAAATGTATGTTATGCTAGTCTGATGTATGGCTGTCAACAGCAGAGTACTCCCGGTAAAGAGTCCAATCTTATTATATACTGCTGCCGTTGCCCAGATGGGTGGCTCATATATCTACATGGAACTTTAAGAATGAGCTAATATAAAAGCTTTTGTTTGCTTGCAAATACTGTACTTGCACTACTATTGAATACCATAGTGTGATTTTATGTGGGTTAAAATTATAGTTTAAAAAAATGTGTATGCCATCAATTTGTATTCCATTGTTGGAAAATACCTTTTTATCAAATTTGCTTTCTTGCATGATTACACAAAAGGCGAGCATTGGTTTGCTTTTACTGAAAAATATCATTTGAAGTTAAAGGAGCGGGGCAGAACATTTCTATCCAGTGATCTTTATTTTCGGAATGTTTAAGTCTTCTGCAGTTGATCTGAAGTCGAAGGAGGAGAAGGATGCAGAGTTGGATAAGAGGATTGAAGCACTACGCAAGAAGAATGAGGCTTTGATGAAGAGGTACCAGGTAGGAATAATACATATATATTACATACTAGCTGTCCCCAGCCACGCGTTGCTGTGGCTCAGTCTGGTTAAATGAAAAAGAACGAAAAGAGCGCACGTTTCTGATATGTTTAATTTCACAATGCTTGTGGGTATACAATATTTTTTGTTGTTCCATTGTCTGTGCAGATATAGAGATTGTCTGGTTTGCCGACTGTTGAACACGGAACATATAATTGTCGATGTGAGAAGCAATCCGTGTCTAGATCTAAACCGCACAATTGTAAAGATTGGCCTTGAGCTTTGTTGATGGTGATGGCAAACGCAAGTTGGCATGAATTGAGCTGTTGGGATTCCTGTGCCGAACATCATTTGGAAGCATGAGTTGTATTTCCTGATGTTAGATAGGAAATGCTTTGATTTGGCGGTATATCCGGCAAGCAAAATTTTTAATGGCTCTGGCGGCTCTCCAAGTTTAGGCAGTTTAATTTTCCCAGCGGCGCAGCACATTCCTTTCGTTTCTCCATTAAATTTCAGAGCCTTGCAATAAGGACAGACTATAGTCATGGTGCCGATGAGAACATGCCGGCTCAAACTATAATCATCAGCTGGGTTGTACCGGAATGCAAGGCGATTGTAATCGTGGGATTGCTGAGCACAGAGTCATGTTTGACGCTGATCTGCTGTTTCCCGTTGACGTCTTTCAGCCACTCTCAGCCTGCCGCGTTCATTCTGCTGAGAACGAAGCAGATCTGAAGCTGCAGAATGCGATTGCCGTGCTCGCAACCCTGCATGTCTGGCTGCACATCCCTCTGCTGCTTTCTCTGCATAGATTTGAGCCATTCTAAATCGGAAACATTGAAATGGAATCGTAAAATATTTAGTATAGCGCGTTTTATTTTTTTACGTCCAACAGATGGTGCTGTTTTTTGGAAAAATCATTTTTTGACTTGTCGCAGGTGTGACATCTATGTATGGTAGGTATATAAAAACAAGCACGTATTCAAATGCAACGTTGTGTCAAAAATTCAAAGCAATCGGTGAAGAACTTTCAGAGATGATAACATTTTTGGAACAAACAAACATTTACATTTTTATTTATATAGATAGATGAATGACCGTTTAGAGGCTTTGTGGTTTCTTAGTTGACCATCCGCCCCCTCTTGATTGTTTTCTTGTCCTGCTCTGTATCTTTTTTGCTATACCATCTGCGCCTCTATATGATTAGGTTTGTTCTGTGCGCTATATAAATCCCTTCAATCAAACCAACCAGCACAGTTTCTCCCCAGAAATGCCAACATTGCCTAATTTGCATGATTAACAAACTCGTCATTTTTACATTCAGCTGAGAACTTTTCACCTTGAACAACAAAAAAAATTGTCTCTACGACATTTGCTTCAAAAGTTATAAGCACAAATATGATTCCATATGTAAAATTCACATATGCAATTCTTTTTTTTTTTTTTTTTTTTACAATATTAAATGGCATCCCCGGTACCTGGCTTGATATGGTATCTGTTACTCAGGGCGCAGGCCATTCATAACTCCTAAAAATGTGGTTGTCGTGGGATTAGTGTCCAAAGGCTCTTTGAAGTATATTGCAGGAAAGGGCTTTTTATAACTCTGTCCCACCGCCATGAGTGATTCCAGCATCTGGCTGCCCCTTGCATCAGATTCCAGGTCTCAGAAGTTGTAAAGTTCCTTCTTCTGCCTGATGGGACAATTTACTTTGTATTTATAAAGCATTTTGGGTAGGCTCAATGACAAATGGGGTTTTAATGAGTAGCATTTGTTGTGCTCTGGAAGGCCTGTATCGAAAACCTAAACATTTGGTTTTTGGTGGCCCAGGCTGAGTTCTAAAACCTTATATTTCCGGTCAGGTTGGTTTCATTCACAAATGCAGCCTTCATACTAATTTTCTTTTTCCCTTGCCAATTGTCATTTCAAACAGAGCAACATTGTTTTATTTGCAATCAAAGTCCTGCCACAGAAGAAAAACCAATGCCAAAAAGCCTCAATTTAATTTTCTCATTTATATGAGATGCAGTGATTTTTACCCCAGATGGGACTGTTTTCCATTTAATAAAATGTTGCTAGACACTTCCTGGTAACTGGTAAGACTTTTCTTTGTGCTTTTGAAATTATTTTGGACATACTCTTGTTGCAGATGGGCTGGTAATCTTTCACGTTTCCATGCGCGTGTCTTTTTTCAGATGCTGTGCGCAGGGCCAAATGTATATTTGGTGATTTGTATTTTATTTTTCTTCGTTTTTTGGGGGGGGGGACGAGGGATTTTTTTTTTTCTGGGTGAATTCTATTCTATTTTTTTTTCTTCCACCGACACTTCATTTTGGGAAACGGTGGAGGTTTCTTTTGTGGATCTCCTCTCCTATTTTTACTTCGAAGGATCCTTCCCATCCATCCCTCCAGGCATTTGAAATAATTTTCCAGTAATTGAACTAATGTTAGGCTGATTTAGTAAGAGCCACTGTTTTTAGGAAAAAATTACATGCTATCGCAGAATTTCTGACATTAACTTAACTAAATTATACTCCTATTTACATCCAGTCATTCTCTTGCACTCTCATTTTATTTATTACCATTAATTCTTATTACTCCCTTTTTCTGTTCTCCAGGTTTCATTCAGAATTTTCTTCAACCCTAACTTCGGATGGCTCGTCAATCATTTTCAAAGGTGGTCAAGGGTAATAGCTTTTCATTTGATGGAGGACAAATGGGTCCACATCAATCGTGCCTCCTTTTGGCCTGCAGGTCTTCTAGACAGGAGAAATCTTATCAATGATCGCAAAATCACCTTGCCAAGATGGTAGGAACCTCTTCTCGTTGGCTTGGGTCTTTTTAAAATGAAAGATCAGCCCTGTTACCTACCTCGTACTCCCGCTTTGACGTCGTAATACATCCTCATCCCTTCAGCAGACTTCTCCTTATTGCGTTGGGCATATGCAAAAACAAGCTGAAGTGCTTCATCAAATTGTAAATGCATTAATGAGTAATTGAGGCGTTCATCAACGTGTCATCTGGAGTTCGCTAATGCAGGTGTTGAGGTAATACCACTTTTCGTCCAGTCATTAACTTAAAAAAACACATCTTGGTGAAAGAGGAAGGTGTAGATCTGAGAGCGATCAGGCCAAGCAGCAATCGGATGTCCCAACTGGGACCATAATCATCCTCAAAGTTCTTCACAGTACTCAAAATTGTTTAGTTATAGCTCTCCACACCCCTGCCCAATGCTGGGCGGTAGGCGATATGGAGTTTTATTTTCACGCCTAGACTTTCCCACACTTTTGTCCTCATATCACTGGTAAAATGACTACCTCTGTTGGACTCAATCCTTTGAGGAAGACCAAAGCGGGTACAGATGTTGATCTTTAAAGTGGCGGCTGTCTCTGCCTTACGTTTTGGAGCAGGAAGGCCTTTATTCCACTTAGAATTATGTCTTTGTCAACATGTATTTGTTTCCTCTGGAAGAATGAAGTCTACTTGGGAATCGGACCATGGTAATGTCATTCCTATTGTCTGTAGAGGAGCTCTGTCTGTGGGAGAACTCTGTTGAAACTGAGCACACACACACAGCATCCCTTTAAACATGTATTAAGAGCCTGGCCCATATGTGTACAGTAAGCAACTTTTCGCAGTATCGCTAGTCTTTTGAAATCCCTATGACCGGTGGTAGCTGTATCATGGGCATGATTTAACATCAAACTTTGGACTGAGGTAGCTACCACCCACTGGTCATACCCAGATTGGGGTTTCCTCCCCAACAGTTCGTCTTGAATCCTCTTATGAAATTCCCTCAGAGCTCTGAGGACTTCTTTTATTTGATAATCTGGTTCTGATGGAGGAAAACTGATTTGGTCTTTTAAATATTTATAGAATTTCCCAAGGATGGGATCCTCCTTTTGAATAGTATGGTCCGCATCCGGAGCATCTTTACTTCAATGAGCATCTGAAAGTTGACTGTCAGTGCGAGTTTGTGATTTGGTCACGTACATGACCTGAATTTCTCCCAGGAGGTGTTCCATAGTGCTCCTTTTTTTGAACAATTGGTTAGCCAAATCATTTCCAGTTTTATCTTGGAATGACCTTTCATCCTTTTCCAATAGATTGTCATTTCTTTAGAAGCCACCAGATCATCAAAAGTCTGGTTCAATTTACTATGCTTTAACGGTTTATTTGCACAAAGCATGCCTCTGTTTTTCCAATTAATCCAGTGTTCCACAAACCCCATGTAATGGCACCAGTTTTCTGAGCTGGTGGTTTGTGCCAGTGAGGGCAGATTGATTATTCCCATCATCTCTGCCACTTGACTACTTTGGGGACCTATTTTGTAACCAGCAGTGGTTCGGAAAGATCATTCACCTGTGCGTTCCGAATGCCAGCAACCAATTCTTTCTTCCTGTCTTTATTAATATGATGGAAACCTCCATGCACATAAACTGTGGTTTCTTCATAGACCTGTGTGAGGACGCCAGGTATGCTGCCATATGATCAGTGGTTATTAGACTTTCCTCCTCAAGACAGTGTTCTTCAGCACATTTATGCTAGTCTACCAATTCTTGAGCTTTTGGGCTCTTTTATTTTGACTGTTCATGACCACCACAGGAAAGCCCTTGATTGATAGGAATTCAAGAAGTAATTCTTGATTTGGAGACGTTCATAGACTGTATTCTATACCTTTGCAGATATTATAACAGTTGCTGGGAGGTCTCTACTATGATGTGCTCCCTCGTTTTTCAAGACCCACACTGTTGCCAGGAGTGCTTTCTCGTAATTGTTGATTTCTCTTCTACTGAGCCAATGAGTGGACCAAAGGTTGAGTAATCGCTGCAAAATCCTCAATTTTAGATAATAGTTGGTTAGTATAGGAAGGCATCTCAACTCTCACAGAATTGTGGGGCTCTTTTAATTTGAGTAGTCCCTGAATCTTTTTTTTCCTGGGGATTGAGACCCTCTGCAGTGATTTCATGTCCCAGAAAGTTTACTCTGGTTTTGCAACATTGTGCTTTCCGGAAAGATAACTTTGCACCAGCCTGTTTCAACTGGGCAAGAACATATATGATTTCTGCTAAATATTCTTCCACAGTTGAGCTTTTGATCAACAGATAATCCAAATAGGCCAAGTTTTCCCCTTAACTCAGACCCGACATGGCCTTATGAAGGAAAATGTTAAACTAATTTCCTGAATTGAGGTATCTGAAATGCGTACGGGTCTGAGTAGATTGTTGCCTCTTATACTGATCTTCCCTATTCACTGGTACTGTTTTTCAGGTGAAGGGGTGAGTACACTTTTCGTTCTGGGATCTGAGCCAGCCCTTGGTCAATGTAGGGAAGCAACCACCTTAACATATGCACTTGTTTATTCAACTTCCTCAGGTCAGCGCAAAGTCTCCATTGTCTGTTTGGTTTTAGGATTCCCAGTGCCAGGTTTGTTTTTAAAGTACTGTGAATCGGATGAATTTCAGATTTCTGATAATCTCTGTGAGTGACTCAATGGACGTGAGTGGCAACCAGTATTATTTTACAAAGACTGGAGTCCTTCCAGGCTCTCTTAGCATTGCTAAATGAACAGCCGTATGCCCACAATTCTAGGAGTCTACTGAGAAGATAATCTGGAAATCCAGGAATACCTATTGGTCCTCATCAGTCAGATTGATCTGCGTACAGAATGTCTACAAACACAGTTGCAGCAAGTCAGCAGTTGGTAAACCGCCTTTTATCACCAGCAAAGACTGTATCTATAAAGGTATTGGATGTCTGTTACCGAAGTAACTTGGACATGGGATGCTTACCACAAGCTGAGTTCTACCATGCAATCTAATCTACGCGGCATTCAAGGGCTCCTTGACCCAAGTATTTTGATGAGCCAAGCCCCTTAATAGATGTTTTGGAGTGGCAAAGTTGCACTAGTTTTATTGTGATTTGTAGCAATAAAATCTGCGGCCCGATGAAACTTACTTCGGCCGTAAATATTGTCTCCTTAGGGACTGGTTATACCTTTCTTAAAGGATTCATTGATAACAATCCATGTAATCAACCAATTGATAATGATTCATTGTTAATCTGGTCACAAAATGGAAAATAAAATGCTGTCGATCATGCTAGTCTGTACCTTAATCTTCACTTAGAAAAGCCTGTCAATAAACATTGTAATTGTGAATTAAATGGAAAGAAGAATCGCAATATGTGGTCGACACAACACCGTTGGATAAAATATTTTTCAAAGTAAAAATGAAGATAGCATGAAGGACAAAATGAACGTCTCCTCTCCCACAGAGTTTTCAGAGTGGATGGCTAAGTTGTCTGATGACTGTGGTAGAGCAAGAGCAAATTGTATAAATGCAACAATTACAAATAATACATATATTGATTGTGGTAGAGGGAAACAATGAGCTGCTTACTGCCAGTGGACTGGTTGCAAAGAATTGGACATTGAGTCCTCAGAATCATTCTTACAACATCAGACATTTTAAAAATGCAATTCAAAAATTGGCAGAGAGGCTAGGAAAACGGCTAGATGGCAGCTATTATTGAAGGCATTGCATTGTCAGGACTCAAAGAATTGTTGGCTCTTGGTTAAAATTGGTAGTAACAATAAGGTGGAAGAGACCAATCCAATCTCCTCTGAACTTTGCAGTAAACACATCCAAAATCTGTATTGTAGAGATTTGAACATCACAAAATTGATTCAGAAACCTAACCTAATGTGATTTCACTACATTTCAAAACTGAGGAAATTGTTACAATGATACCTCTGGGCCTCCTTGACGTTCAATCTTGTCCTCTTGTCTTGCCCTTTAACAAGATTAAAATACATGGAATCCCAAGCTTGTGGAGAGGATCCCCTTTAATCCTGCTGTTGAAGAAAGGTGATAAATTAGATTCCAGCAACTACCGGCTGCTGGCTATGTTAGACTCCAGTAGTAATATCTTTAGCTCTGCTTTTAACTGAAATAATATCTTGGGCTAACTTCTTATCAATCTTCCAGACAGATTTTAGGGACACTTTCTTCACTATTGATAATCTAGTAGCAGTAACAGATTTATTTTGGTATCCAAGACCATAAAATCCACATCAATGCACAGTTCATCACAAAAACAAATCCAAAATCAATATAGTACCTACAAACACTTTATAAAATCGCAATTGAGCATACATACTTAAGAAAATAAAAAAAATTTGATAACCAAAATACTAAAATACTAGATGTCCATATATTTCCCTGTTAATGATCATGCTTACTTCATATATTGGGACTGAGCATATATATATTTTTTTATGTTCCTTTATTATAAGTATTTATACAGTACAATAATCAACTTTATTAGCACATCTGTCATCGGATCTAAATCTCATTTTTCCCCACCCCAACAGTATCTTACCCCAACTGTCTCCAACCCACCACCCCCTCCCCCTTGGTACTTAGTTCTCCCTTCTTAAACCACCTCTTTATCTCTTCAGATTAATACTCTGTAAACATTAACCAGTTGCTCCTGGCCAGCGCACAGGTTTGCATTACAGTGTAATTGAGGTTATCTACTTGGCACTACCCCTGTTCATTTACATCAGGCACCCTCAACTCCTCATATCTCAGTTGTTTGTATTATCCAATGACAGGTTTGCATCAGAGTTCAAAGATTTGTCTATACATTCTCCCCACTTCACGGATAGGCAGCCTCCCTGGAATTGGAGTCCTGCTATTCTTCATTCCATTATATATATATATTCATGGCCACATCGGTCCATTCCTTTTTGCTCGGAGGGTGTACACTCTTCCATTTCATGGTTAGACAAGCTCTTTCAGCCAGAAGTAATGACACAGCCATTTTCGGGCAATCTCCCCCTTCAGACCAAACAAGACCACCATGGGTGATTTAATATGTGTGACCCCATCCAACTCCTTGATCCACCCCAGGACTTCATTCCAAAATGCTTGCACTCCTGGGCATCCCTGCCACATATTCCAGTAATCTGCCCTGAGCACCACACTCCCGCCAACACATACGGTCAGCATTCTGAAACATTTTGGAGAGTCTGAACGGATCATATTGCCACCTACGTATGGGCTTGATGGCATGGAGATCGAGGTCTGTGAAACTACCCTGCATAGTCTACCTCAGAGAACAGGATCCATATCCACACCAATGTCTCGCTCCCACTTCCTAACTTTCTCGTTGGACGGAGATCTGGATTCCACAAGAGCCCCATACATTGCAGAGACCTGTCCCTTCATATCCTTTCCTTTATCTAGGGAATTTTCAAAGGGGGGTAACGTCTCTCTGAATCTGTCCCCTCCAAGTCCTTCCAGTGAATACCACCTTAATTGGAGGTACGAGAAGACTGAGAGTTTCCCTATGCCAAGCGCCTCCTCCAGGTCGATTATATTGATGCAGCTACCCTCCCTCCAGAGTTGGCCGATGCTTTCCATCCCGCCTCAAACCACATCTGAAATCGTTCGGGGTTAGGGATTGCGTCCCTTATTCCCGGCACAAAGAGGTGGCCAAGGGGTGAGTGCCATGTTACTCCTTTCATTTCTACACCTTGTCTCCAGATATCCCATATGGTCCCCACTATAGGGTGGTCCCGAATTCTGCAGGGGAGCTTATTTCTCGGAACCACAGCCATTCCCCAACTGTGGCAGGGGTTAACTAGGTTATACAGAGGCACCCATTGGAGATCTCTTTGAGCCCTAAGATGTGGTAAAAGGACCCTAAGATGAGCAGCTTTATAGTACAACTTAATGTCTGGCAGGCCTACTCCTCCTTTATCTTTGGGTAGGATCAACACCATACAAGATATTGTGGCCTTTTTTCCCCTGCCAAAGAAATCTTAAAAGGGAACCCTTTATCTCCCGTAAAATGAGTCTGTGACCCGGATGGGAAGCATCTGGAACATATAAAGGATCCTGGGATAAAGACCATCATAAGAGCGTTGAGGCGGCCTAACCAAGATATGTCGGTTTTCTCCACTTCTCAGTCAGCCCTAATTCTGTTCCTTTGGGGAGTAAAGTTAGCCTCGTGACATCAATTCCCAAGTATCTTAAGGTACCCAAATTGACCTGCACACCCAGTGGTGTGAACCTCTCTATCTCCCCGTCTCTACTCATATCCAATGGGAAGAGAACTGATTTAATTTGATTAATCTTGAATTCCGCCAGGGAGCCGTATTGTTCAATTGTATCACCACTGGAATGGCGGTCAGGGGATTCCTTTCGTGTAAAAGCATGTCATCTGTGGAAAGTGCAACTTTGTACTCGCTCCTCCTATCGGCAATCCCTCCATCTGAGGGTTGTATCTTCTGGGCGAGCGGCTCTACTGAGATAGC
Source organism: Ambystoma mexicanum (assembly GCF_040938575.1). NCBI lineage: Eukaryota > Metazoa > Chordata > Amphibia > Caudata > Ambystomatidae > Ambystoma > Ambystoma mexicanum. Next base: position 840,201,586 of record NC_090923.1, read on the forward strand.
AAATAACGTTGGGGAGATGGGACAGCCATGCCTTGTTCCCCTACCTAATCCAAACCACCGGGTGCCACACACGCCTTAGGGGACGAGTACACTGCAATTATTCCCTTGAGGAGCCTCTCTCCTATACCACACTTTGTGAGCACTGCCTTGAGAAACCTCCATTCCAACCTATCAAACGCCTTTTCGGCGTCCACCGAGAGGAGGGAGGGGTCCCCAGCGATCCTCTGGGCTTCGTGCATCAGTTGTAGGGTCTTCCTCATCATGTCAGCCCCCTGTCATCCCCTGATGATACCCACGTGGTCTGGGTGGATCAATCTCTGCATGTACCCCTGAAGTCTAGCTGCAATCACCCGGTTGTAGATTTTGGTGTCTGTTGAGAAAGGAAATCGGGTGGTATGCGCCACATGACCGGGGATTCCTGCCCTAGTTATGTATCGCTGTGATGAGCGCCCACGAGGAGGACTCCAGAGCTTTCCCAGTATCTAGTATGTCAATGAACAGTTCAGTCCGAAATGGCAATGGGATGGAAAGGAAGGATTTATAAAACCCTGTCCAGAACACAGAACACATCCGCCCCGGGGGCCTTTCCCAGCGGTAATCTTGCCACTGTATTCTTTCTTCCTCTGTTATAGGGGCCTCCAGGACATTATTCTCCTCATCAGATAGTTTCAGTAGGTGATTATCCGCTAGGTGTTTGGCTATATCTCCCTCTTCCGGTTTTGCTTCTGATTCGTAGAGCGTCTCATACAAGGAAGAAAAAGTCCCCTGAATCCCCTCCGTAGAAGATTCATTTGCTTTATCCCTGCATTCAATTTCCTTGACCCATCTTTCCGAGTGCGGCCCTCTCAGTCTGGCCGCCAGGAGAGCAACGCCTTGTCCCCTTTCTCGTAAAATCTCTTTCAGAAATTGCAGGCTGCGTATTATCTTGCATTCCTCCCAAAGTCGCAACTCCTCCCTTTTCCCCCTAGTCTCCATCACACAATCCTCCTGCCCCTCCAGTGACTCATGTGCCCGTTTTACAGTGGTTTTATCTCCTCCCTCGGCCTTTGTTCTATGAGTGCCTTCTCCCTTTTCTTCCTATCACCTTCCCTAATCGAGATCCCTGCCAGGTTGCCTTCCCCGCTTCCCAAACAATTCTCTTCTCCACTTATCCTGTATAATTTATTTTGAAGTATTCCCCAATTTCTTTAGGCATCTCTAACTGGAATACCGGATCCTTCCATAAGGATTAATTGCACTTTAATTTTGAGCCCCTTGGGCTCAGCCCCAACCATCCCAAATCCACTGTCGCCATGTCCTGGTCGGACCATGAGATCGGTCGAATATCTGACCCCTGTGCCTTATCCCACAGGTCCCTTGAAATGTGCATCTAATCAATCCTAGTAAAGGTTCCATGAGGGAGTGATAAAGTGTACCTCCTGCCGCTATACGTCCTGCAACCCGTACACTTCCAATGTCTCCTGTACCTCCCCACATCCCAGTCTTGGTAATTCATGTTCCCTTGTGTACAACACCTGTCTGTATAGCTGGACATCCGCACTTAAAGTCCCCTCCTGTGATTAGGTGACCTGAGCATTCAATCGCGCCTTGAAACACTTGTGTATAGGCGCGTTATAAATGACCCTGGTTTGGGGTGTATAGGCGCATTATAAATGACCCTGGTTTGGGGCGTATACCATGGCAAACGTAAAGCGCATCTTCTTAATGGTGCCATAGAACAAAAGTACCCTTCCTTTCACGTCCAACCAGACCGTGACACCCCCATCTTGAGTGCCCTACTTATTAGTATACCTACTCCCGCTCTCCTCGCAGGACCTGATCCCAATATTCCTGGGCGACTAGACCCCACAGTATTCTAAGTTCTTCTCCCTTACTGAATTCCGTCTCCTGGAGGAAGATGACATCCAGTTAGTCTCTCCTGAACTCCTTTGCAGCCAGGGATCTTTTTGTTGGTGAGTTCAGCCCTTTAAAATTTAGAGTGCCTATCCTCCGTTGGTCCCCCCGTGCCCCATCCTCCACTGCAGCCATCATGTTACCCCTCTACTAGAGCACCTTCCTTGCCACCTGGCGAGCCTAAGCTTACCCCTTTGAGCATTGTCAGAAAAAGAAAGCCAATACAAGAAACCTTTTCCAAAGCACCCCCCGCCCCCCAGCCATTCCCTAATGGGCACCCGGCTCTCCTCGGCTAGCTTCAATAGGTCGATGCAGAACCTGTTCGATCGGATCCCCTCAGTCCAAACCATTTACTCTAGAGCCCTTCTCCTCGCTCCCACAACAGAACCTTATAACACTTCAACATCCCCAGCCCACTCACCGCTTCTCTCTAAAAGCTGAGAGGCGGTTGGATAATCGGTAGACCCCGGTCAGGTATATCCCAAGTCCTTTCTGGCTGTGAATTTCCTTTCTCAAGCGTCCACTGCAGACTTTGTCAGCAATTACAGTTCAAGTATTGGCAGCCGGTGATGTATTCAGCTTTCTAAACCTCCGGGACCCTGGCATTCATTTTCTTTGCGGACCCTTAATTTGCCATTGTACATTGCTTGGAACCTTTTCTGTTGTGCACTGGGATGTTCCGGCCTCCAACGATCTCCCCTGTGAGACTGCGAATATCTTCCTCTGCAGTCAATTTGTATTTGTATCCATCCAACTCAAAAGCGATGGAGAATGGGCATCCCTGCCTGTACCGGAGCCCTTTCTCATTGAGCCACTTCGTAAGGGGTGAGCACAATCTCCTTTTGGAGAGGGCCAGGGAGGAAAAACCCTGGAAAATAGTTACTCTGGTCGTGCAGTGCATTACTGGGCTTTTCTCCAGGATCTTTAAACTTGTCGGTGTAATTGTGGAAGCGAGCGAGAACTGACGGAGGGGTGGGGGAGACCCTCAACTGGGCCACCCACTCTATGGATTCTCTTGATTGTCACTTCATTAATGGTGTCGTCAAAAATGAGTTTCGTGGCTTTGAGATGGACCTGAGAAGAATTCTACACAGTCTCCCCTCTGTGTCCGGTAGATTATTACGCCTTACGGTTTTCAAGGTCCTCAATTTTCATTACGATCTCTGCCTCACTCCTTTCTATTTCGGACATCCGCACATCCATTTGGGTCTCCAGGGTGTCCAGGGAGGATTGATTATGCTTCACTTCCTCCAGTCTCTACTCATTTTTATCAATCCTTTTAGGCGATTTTAATCAACCCTCCCTCCAATGTTCTCCCGCATGTTTCTAATCCCCTCCATTAGTGCTGCAACATCTTTCTTGGTTGCCGCAGCCTTTCCTCCCCCGGAAGACCAGTTCCGCGAATCGGTCACTTCAACATTCTTCCTTGGTGTGCATTCAAAGCTGGCTAGCTTCACTCTCCCATCCATATGCCACCACTGACTGACTTGCATGCCTAAATGTATGCAGAAACGTCCCAGGCCCAGGGGTGGCTTCAGCTTTGTGTTGATGCTCCCCAACAAGCGTTTGCTGGCACACCAGTGTGTCTCGTGGTTCCCCAGGGGACAGGCACCTGCGATGGCGGGGATTATCAATTTCGGGCGATTGAATCGTGGTGGTTGTGGGGTACTCCTCAGAGCAGGAGCAAAAGGCTGGGGAACGTCCCAGTCTATCCGCTCTTCTCTCCGTTGATGTCCTTCCTCTTCATTCCATGGGGGACAGGAAGGTGGGCACATGCCCCTAGTTAGGGGGTCTTCACACTCCCGTCGTGCCGCTCTGCGTGCAACCCTTCTCCCTCTGGTGCTGGTGGGGTGAGCTCCGCTACCTGCAGTGTGCTGTGGTAGCGGTCCTGTTAACTGCCTCTGGGGACCAACCGGGTGCCCTCTGGGTACTTTCCTGGTAGGGGTCTCGGCTACGGTCGCTGCATCTCCAAGGGGACTCCTTTCCTATTTCTTTGGGGCTTTGCAGCAATGGGTCTGGTAGCTGTGGATTACATAAGCCAGTCCAAGGTCTTTTAGCCACTGTCTCTTTTCACTGTTATGACTTCTGGCAGGCTCATGACTGCCTGCTTGGCCGGATCAGCTTAAGTTTACCATGGAGGTTCTAGGCCTCCTGTTGTGTCTTCACCCTCTTAAAGCACTTGTGAAGGCCTTCTGAGGGCCCCTCGACTGCAGTGGGGGGCCTCTTTATTGCAGGCGTTGTGCTCTGCCCCACCTGCTGCAGGCTGTTGATGGTGGCCTTGAATCCACCATCTTGCCCAGTTCCACGTCGTCCCCAGAAACACTGTTGCAGCACACGGGTGTAGCCTCCCCACCTCAGTGATCATGCCAGAACCTGTTGCGTCAGATGGGGGCACGGGCCCAGGCGAAGCCACACGCTCAACCTCTGCAACGGCCAGTTCAGGGTGCCCACCAGAGTATGCCGCGCAAGCCGCAGGTGTCGTCAGCCCCCTCCAGCATTAAAGGGCACAAGGGAGACTTCAGGTGGGGGCACTCACTTCCCTCTCCTTTGCCTTGCAACTGGCTCCTTCCCCACCGAGCTACGATGCAAGCAGGGGGCTTCAGGCGGGCTGGAAGGCTGCACACTGCTACCTCTGCCCGACTCTCCAGTGGGAGGAATCACTTTTGTTTTCTGACAGTTGCCGAAGCGGGACAGTACTTCACTTCAGCTGGTCCGTTTTCAAATGTTGTTGAACCCGCTTGTGCAGTATCACTTCATGAAGCCTCAGGCCAGGGGCTGTCTGCTCCGCGTTTGGGGGTGGGGGGGTGGTGCAAAGCGAGGGCTCAGAACACTTTTCGGCATCTCAATGGGAGCAGAGCACACTCAGGCTTCCATCACCTGCACACCCCCTGGTGGCCATCCTGAGCCCATAATTCTGAGTTATTCTGAGTACTCTTAACATTTTGAATGGCTTGATTTAGTTGTCACAATAATGTAATTCTTCTACATGGGGGGGGGGGGGTGAGCCATCCTCGCCTCGGTTTATTGTATAGAGGACAAAATATGAACAAAATGCAGTCTTAGTCTGACATATCTCTCTTCTATATGCGTCAGCCCCGCTATAATTCTGTGACAGTCGTCAACGGTAGACCATCCAATTTGGCTTTCAAGTAGAGGGTTTTTGCTTCCTTGTCATCCAGAGAATGTAGGTATCTTTCCATGCCAAAAAAGGAATTAAACAAATACTTTGTTTGTGGATAATCTAATCGTATTGCAATATCTCATTCAGCAGGCCAATAAATGGCTAGTCCCCAATTTATATATGGGCTTTATAGAATCTGAAGCGGCTTAACACAATAGGCCCTGTTATTGGAGAAATTATGTTAGCTTAAATACGTCTCCACTCTTGATATATTTAAAATAAAAATTATATTCAAATACAGTAGTAATGATCTGCCTTAATCATCAAGGATATTTCTTTGATCCAATGTATACTAATCATGGTTTGAAGCCAATTTTATTCAATTTATTTCTTTCCGATTTGATAGGCAACTTCCAAAATCCAAAATGTTTTCTAAGTTAGGCAACAAGAAAGTAGGCTTAATGGTCCAAGTAGACAATGCCATTTTGGCTGACCAAACTAGAGTGGTGCTATAGCAATAAATGTAAGCCCTTCATATGTTGTCCAGTCATTAGTTCGAAAACAAAAAGATCGAATGCAATACATTCGAGTCAAAAGGACCGGAAAAAAGACTGAATGCCTTTTTTATTTTATTTTATTTTTTTGGGGGGGTTTTGGTATAGGTAAAATGTAATGGTTTTTGGGCAAAAAACAAGGGTTTGGGGGGGTCCTTTTGACTCGAATGTATTGCATTCGATCCTTTTTGTTTTCTAATTGTTAATCTACAACCCCTTTATATATATGCCAACAGGAATGGTCTGATTATTAACACCAATAAATGCAAAGTTATTCCCATGTGACAAAGTACTATTTATTAATGATTTTGAGATTCAATGAATCTTCTGGCATCAATGATCACATGGGCATGGAATGTCACGTGTGGAGGGAAGAATCTGTAGAGGGGGTGGTTGTAAAAATATTTTAGTAACAGCCCAGCATGTACTAAATTGCTTCATTGGGAGGAGCTCTACAAGTGGTAATAATGTGGATGAATGTCCTGTGCCCTTTTAATGTGCTTTATATGATATGGAATAGAATTTTTAAGAGCCTCGATGATAAAAAAAATAGAAATATTTTCCTGATTTGCGATGAAGATCAATTATGTTTTTATTATTGATTGGTAGTGGCCTGGTGATGAAGATGTATATACCTACAAATCTACTAAGCTTTAAAGTTTGAGATTTTTTAAGTGATGTAATTAGTGTAACTTGATAATCTTATTGTCAAAATGTACATGTATGATTTATGTCTCCCCTTGTTTTAAACGCTGGTGTGTAGAGTTTCATGTAACTAATTCACATCAACAATATGAAAATAAAAAACGGGTCTGTTCTTTGACCATCTGCCAGAGAGAGATTAGTTTTCATGGGTTTATTACCTGGACAAAGGGGTTCAATGTATAAAGAGTTTTTATTAACTTTAAATGCTACCTAATTTTCCAGGATGTCGCAAGTAACATATTCTACCCTGTAAAGGCATGAGGAATATATCACAATATTTCCCTTTGTCACAAGGTAATCGTTTCTGGTCAGATTATTTCAGTCTTCTCTTTGCAATCTTCAGGAATCCCAATAGAGGTGTGTCTGCACCCAAAGTAACACTTTGAGTATCCCTGTTATCCACCAATATTCGAATGTTGTTGTCATTTAGATCAGCTAGAAGTGTTGGATGTATGGACAATCCTTGTTGCTGGAGGATATGATTCAAATTTAAATGCTTCCTGATTTGTCGTCCTTTTTTAAAAATGTTTATTTTGAGTGGTACAGTGAATTGTCACACCGGTTCTTGGATAGTAACCGCCTTCTTTTGCTTGGACTTCAGCAGACTAGGATAGCAATTCAGCTGACCAAAATGCTTTTTCAACATTGTCAAAACTCATCGGGTTACCCCCATTTTGACCAAACATTATAAAATATAAATTAATTGTAGATCAATATCACTACCCAGATAAAAATATTGACCATGATTGTTGAATCGTTAAGAGATGCCATCACCAATTGAAATGTTGAGCATGCACCTGCGAGGTAGTACATGTTTTGAGATTTGGGTTTCCAGGCTAAATTCCCATTTGTTTGTCACATTAAAAGAGGACATGGACCTTTTGGTAGTCTCCGAAAAGATGCTGATGACGTTTTTCATTGTTTAGACAAGACTATGGCGAGCACAGGATCATTCCCTCTCTATATCTGAATAGGGAAGAATGTGTGTTCACCCTTGTCCTAAAAGTCGGATAAATTATGATTATTTTTCCAGACATTTTTCAGGAGACCTTTGGATTGCGTTGGGTTCCCCCTGAGTGTAGAACTTCAGTGTGTCCCCTTCCAATGTGGAAGGCCACATGTTGGTAGGGAGATTAATATTTAGGAGTTGGAATGAGGTTCCCTCATCACTGTTCTACTGAGAACAGTCCTTCAGGAGCTGAAACCAATCTGTACAACTGCTGCTGGGTGGAAGCGGCTGTTGTGGAAGCACGCATGCAGCAGTACGTGCATAGCCGTGATGCAGCTTGTTGATTCGGTCCGACTTAACTTACTGCTCTGGATGTCGGAGGTAGCACTCTCCTCTTACTCTTCTCAGCAGGCCCGTTTCCCATGCCTGTATGGATGACACTTGGGGGTGGGGAGGGTGGTGCCTGAAGCTCTTTCCTCGAGCAGTTTGGTGGCTAGCCGCTGTCCCTCTCATCAGCAGTCGCAGGAAGCTCCGCGAGGAGCGGACCGCTGAGCAGAGGTACCCACAGGTATAGGCAGGGGGCATATTGCAATAGTAATGCTCTTTCCAGTCTAGCTGGTGTTGCAAGCGGTCACAACACGAAGTGCAATGGGTAGGGGGCATGTCATTATAGAGAACTTTTTCCAGTCCAGCTTGTGTTTCATGTTGTTAGAAAACCAGAAGTGTAATTGGTTGAGCATCATGTGAGTGAAGTAGCCTTATGCTCCTCCCATCTTAATCCCTTATTCACTTCAGTGCGTTCATTTCATTATTGGGCTGTTATCCTTTGCTCATATTTATTTCTCCTTTGAATGAGAAGAAAATGCCTACTACAAGATCCCATCAAAGTCCTCTGGAAGCTCAAATGCTCGTATGAGCGCTAGAAACGATTCTCTAAGAATGATTTATGTGGAAGCTAAGTCTTCCATCTAGCCCAAGATAACTGACTTACTGTTATGGGTGGTCGCCTGCATGATCTTGGAGACGCCAAACGACTATTGGAGCACATTACTCCATCCAGCCTTTCATCACCCAAGAGCAAGTCGTCTCTCAGTAGTCCTGGAGAGGAGTGCAAGGAGAAGCCGAGTGAGCAAGCTGAGAACAGGAGACATGGAGGATGTTAGAAAGGTTAGAGGTGAAAAGGCCAGAGCTCCTACTTGGGTACAAGAACTCCAGATTGGAGGTGGTTCCTGTCCCAAAAACCCACCTCCCACTTCTGTCTCAGAAAAGTCTGCAGGGGCAATAGTACCTCAGGAGCGGATCCTGAGTGTGCCCACCGAACCTACGCCTATCAAGCAATGTAGGAAAGCTAAGATGAAGCCTGATGACTATGGTGGTAGTCTCGTTGGACAAATTGATTAAAAGGGAGTCCCGTAAGTAGGATTTGCAGTGGGAGTTAGTGGTCACACCAACAGAGAAACCCCTGCCGCAGCCCCCTATCTGGGTGGTGGGAAGAGCTCCATCCCAGACTCACCTGTGTGATGTCACTTTAACCCAGCAGAAGACTGACTACAAGCTGAAGGATTCCTCTGACAACCTCTAAAGGAGCGTATTACTGTAAAACTCAACCAGACTGCAAATTTAAAGGACTTTTAGAAATGACTCGATACAGTCATCCATGGCGTGTATCCCAGAGAACAGTGGACAGGTACTGCCAAACTACCTTACTTACCTCAACAGCTGCCAGGGGCAGAAATGTGGTTGGAGGAGAAATTGGTGACAAATGGCAGGGAGAGTGTGAATCTCTACTCCCGTCTTCCCCACTAGCATTGTCACCAAATATGCCCGGCCAAATATGTTGACCAGTACAGCCTCATGCCAATCTCGCTGGCATCGCCAATACGAAGCAAAGAATTCATACGTTTAGTGATCTTAACTTAAGAAAATCCCAAATGTCGCTTATTGCAAACCACAAAATAAATGAACTAATGCAGCATCCAAAGAACATAATTATTACGAACGTGGAGAAGCTGGTGAGAAATGAACCCAGAGAAGCTCTAAGGAACAAATGCTCCATCCTTTTTTGAAAATTGTAGTTGACCATCCATAGTATTCACTGTACACATGGTCAATTTGGCTGACGCTGGGGTTTCTATCTTCAATTTGTACCATCTGCTTAGATAAGCACACTTATTATTTTGGAAGTTCATTGCTCACCTTATTGCGAATATAGCCATGTTGTCATGTACTTTCTATATACCTGCTCACTGAAAAGTGTGCAAATACTGAAGTGATGTATTGATCGAATATTTACATGTTTACGTTTTCATGTTATTTTTCGTATTTGTTTTATGGTTTTAAGCTCCGATCTTTGCAGTCTCTGATTAACCCAAAGGCTTGATGGCCCGAAGCTTGTTTAATAAAATGTCAAACTACTGAGATAATGATAAGCTTGATTGGATGGTTGGCTTGGGTCCAAAGACCTGGTTCACGCGATCAGAGGGGCAGCCTCTGAAGGAAACCGTTCCCCATTAAACTTTGTGGGCCCTCTGGAGCCACGACGATCACCAGATGTTTCAAACTGTTGCACAATTTTGGTTTCCATATCCACAATCCCATTGCTGGAAATATCCTTTCCGTCAACATTTTGGAGTTCTCCTAGAAGAGGTTTGAGAGGAATAATTTGACTCTTCCAGCGACCGCTTCCCACTACCCCCACCCCCTTTCTTAGGTGGCATTCCTCAAAAGTTGGTTTAGAATCACATGGACCTTGATTCCCTTCATGAGCATAGAACCTACCTTGTTTAGCTTGCAAAGAAAGTGTGAGTTATTCGTCACAGATTTTCTTGATGTAATTTATTTCTTGAACTTGATGATTGATCTTGGGTCATCACCATGCATACACTCCTTTTGTAGGATGTGTTAATCTGGCGACATTTAGTTAAGGGAATTTTTCAACCACCCCAAATCAGGTGCACACAATTGTCATGTTTGATGAACCTGAGGCCCCTCCCGTACCTACCACCCCAAGCCAATTCACCAATCTGGATAATCTACAGCCTACCTCGCCAGGATGGCACAGAAGGTCTATTCATTAATAACATTTAAATAGAATCAAATTTATGTATACAAATTGCGCATCTTTATTTACTATGCTACTGTTAGGATCTATTTCTCTTTGTGTAAAATCCCCACTCCCTGTGAGTCCCCCAGAACTTTTTGTTGGGCACCTGAATTCTTTTGACTAATTCTCCTGGGTGAGTGGGAACTTTTTCCCACACTCACCCCTTCTTTTACTGTGATGTAGGGAACACATTTGGCCTCTTTTTGGGATTTCTTTTTGGAGTTATGCTTTCCTCTAATTTTAAGGCATCTACTTTTTAATGAAACACAAATCACCTTCTTTGTAGTGTTGTCAGAAGCTCCTAGAGCTTCCCCGTCATTCTTTATTTTCTTCCCCAGACTAACTCTTATGGATACCAGGGCAGGGGGATACTTTTTGTCCTTCCTACATTTTCTCTTGTGAGATCAGCATACGCATATGGGTACAGTGTGTCCCTTTTTTCGCATCTACTTAACATAGTTACTGTGACAAGCCCATCTGTTCAGGCTGGTGGCAGTGCACCTTCTACACAACTTATTTGTACTTTTTTATCTGCGGCTGCTATAGCAAGCTACTATAAAGTACCTAAGGCACACCATATACCTAAATATGGTGGCCTTGTTTTTAAAGACTTGAACTAGATGGCTTGTGTGAGAGACCTGAAGGTACTCGCAGATCGACCACCCCCAACCCCCTGCTCTCCCTCTGCTGGATTTTATGTTCAGGTGGCTAGGGAAGGGCCATCGCTTTTGGATCCTGACCCTGGGGGTGCCAGGCGAGGGAGGATCACCTGGGTGGAGGGTCCTTGGGGTTTGGTGAGAAAATGCCTGAAGGCGAGAAATGGTATTCCCCCTTCACCAACACTGACCTACACTATCCTCCCTCAGTTTTTCATGGGGATATTGTCAATCTTATCACTTTTTTTTTTTTTCCTGAAGTTGCCCACCGAATACTGAGAAGAGGCAGATAACAGATTGCAAACACCACTCTAGTACTGGGACGGAGAAGAGGAGTCTGAATGCATCCAGATTGGGTGGACCGTTCGGTTTGACAACTGCGACTAGACTAGGAAGTCTCCTATTGTCAAAGTTACAAACATCAAGAACCAAGTCAAAGAAAAGTTTATGGTTACTGGTCGCGTGACCTGTGAACGGTGGGCCGTGTGGTCTGACAAGTGTGCCTAGACCAGGCAACCTTGAATGGTGAACCAGCTATAAAGAACTGTGAAACAATTGGTGAAGCGCACCTGAAGGTGGGTCAAACGGAACCCCTTTTGAAGACTTGGGGAAGGGCACCCTGAGAGCCAGAGAACGCTGCCTTGGGGAAGGGGTCGCCGAGCCTCCTTTTTGTGTGAACTGTGCCACATTTGAATTTGGGTAAGGTAACTTGACAAAACACTATTGAAGTGAAACTCAATTAGAACTGTATTGAATTTGAGATGGGGAACCCAGTAAGAACCCGAGCTGAAAGTAGCTTAGCCTTTACTGTTGAACACTTCTAATTTTTCTGAGAAGATTCCCACACCATGTTCATTTATAGTTGTGAGGTCAAAAAGAAAGGGTTTTGTTAGACGTTCCACCATCCTGATCATTTAAAGTTTTGTTTAGAACTGCACATCTGTCTGCGTCATCTCTCTTGATACCATGCCTGTCTCACATTTGTCCTTTCTGATCAATTCTTGTCTCCAGGTGGGAGATGTTCCTTTGTCCTTCTGTTTTCACCGGGCCTCACATGGAAGGCCTGCAAAGGTCCCCTGAGTGCTTGGCAGGACAAGAAGTGGGGGAAGTCTACCCAAACTCCCCTGCCTCTCGCCCTGCAGTGTGCCTCGCTGAAACTAGTTCAGATTGGGAGGCTGGCTGTCCTCATTGGACAACCACCTCGTAGTTTAGATGGTGAATGGGATGTGATGGGTGGATTCAGCCAGTGTTCCTGGATACATTCCGAAGTACAAGAGCAGAAACTCAGAGTCAACCATAGGAACAAGAAGATGCCAAAGAGGAGAACCGAGAAGAACATTGCCAACAGTTCCAACGACTGGCAGAGCCTGTTGAATCGAAGCGGCTGTCCAGACTTCACCGCTCCAATCGACAGGGAAGATCTGAAGAAGACGACTTCCTCCTATAGACCGATGGGCCTAATCAGACGACCTATAATTTGCGCCCTCCCTGGATGATCTACAACCCCCAGGGCCTGCAAACCTCAAATACCTGCGGTTCTGTCTGTGCTGCATAGCTGTGCAACGTCTCCAGAAATGCGGTTTTGCCTCCCAGCTTTGAGGGCATCCTTCCAAGTCTGTAACAACTCGCACCAGCTCCCGAGAGTCCCTTCACCAGAGGCGAGGACTGAGAGTTAACCGCTACGACAACCGTTTGTTCACCAAGCCTTCAAAAGGCACCCACAAGCTTCACCCCGAAGATCCAACGCTAGAGGTTCCTCTGCACGGGTTTTGTCACCAGATCCACCAAGTCGCCTTCTTTCTGTCACCAGGGATGAAGAACGGGAGACTGGGGTCTGCTTTCGCTTTTCTGCTGGAACCTTTCTACAGCAACTGCTTCATTCAAAGGTACTATTCACCCCTGGTACAACTAACTGGGGCCACTTGTGTGATCCTGTGGTTCTGAAAGCTGCAGATATCTTGTATCTTGCTACCCCTCACGTCGGCTTAGAGTAACATAGGGGCGGGGGGTACAACCCATTGTACTCTGTGGTAAAACCGCCTGCCTTTTGGACGCAAGTCATTGAGGCATCTTCTCGGGGTCATTCTAACCTCCATGTTGTTATTTGTAACTATTGATTTACTTACCTGCAACGCTAGGGTATCCCTGCTGGACCCTAGTACTCTGAACACTGTTTTGTGTTTTCCTGCCTCTTCCAGACCAGCCTTAAAACCACTCGTGGTCCAGTGGCCCATCTGATCATTGAGGGACTCGTACTAGATATGATTGGACTAATAAGACAAGATTGCATTGAAGTTGTAAAATGTTATTAAAGAGTTTGAAAAGTTTGCATATATGTTTCAGGTTGGTTTACTATGTGATTTGTTACTGCAAAAGGTACTCTAAAGTAATTAAGAGCATCTGTGATTTACCAGTGAAAGAGCATTGCAAGTGATCCTATGCCATATATATGTTTGATTTATATTACTTACCCGAACTTCTAATTGCAACAGTGTGTCTTAATAATAAATGTCAATTGTTATATAACTCTTCAGTGAGTATGTGTTTTCTTGAATTAAGGTATACTCTGAGCTCTTTGTACCGAACTAAAGCTGTGGCATGTACTTGAAACTGGCAGCTACTCCTGTTAATTGTGCCAGCAGTACTGCGAGTTGAGCATGCACAAACGAGCTGTTGTAGACCTGCAGGACTGGCTCTGGACCAAATGTTAAAATTGTAGCAATTCTGCCCAGGCCCTGCATGCATGTGCCTCCAGCAAAGTGAGAGATGAGGTGGTCAGAAATGTACCGGCACTTTGCTTGGCCGCTGTCTTCACCCCGAATGATAAACTCGAACGCAAGGTCAGTCGTGCCTATCAGAACAGCTTTTTGCTGTTTGTAGAAGTAATCTAAGTACCTAAATTCCATCTGTACAGAGCACTGGAACGAAGATTTAAGGTTTTCGTCTGCTGAATGGGTGAGGGCGAACTTAGGGGGCCGAAGGGTGGGGCGAGGGGCAAGATGCACAGTGTTGGTAGAATCTGGGTTGGGGCTGCAGGACAAACTTGTTTTTGAAGGGGAGTGGCAGGCTTGGTGGATCGCAGCCGGGCACCCCATACAAAGAGGAAAGTGCACCCTTGCAAAATATGAGCAGAGCCTTGGCGCTTCGCTCATCGTGGTTTGTTGCCCTGGATAACCCGGTGCCTCCGTGTCCTCTGCCACAGTGCCGCAATATGGTTCAGCCCAGCGATTTCTTTATCCCCTCCAGCCTTCCCCTACAACTTCACTAGCGCACTACAAGGCGACATGCAAAAAACCCAGAGGCCAAATTCCTCTGTTTTCCCCAAGCATCAGCTAATTTTTATCTTCCGGGCAGAGCAGGAGAAATCCTCCCCGCCCTGCACCCATCTGGGCAGTGCAAGGTATGCATGGGACATGCTGGCATTCATTAAAAGGCTATGGATGTGAGCAATCCGGCAATGACAGACCTGCCCCAGAACCTATAGCAGTGATCCCCAAACCTGCGCAAATTCCGTTTATCCCTCACCTACCTGAACCTTTTACAATGTCTAAGTGCAGTGTGGTAGCAAAAAACAGCAGATTTACAAAGTTAGCAGCACACAGAGTATATTTGTCAGTAAGTTCAGCTGAACTGTATGTGACTGTCCCTGTCCGATACAGTTTGCGATGTTTTTAGAAACTCTAATACGAGCAGTTAAATGACACATAAATATAGTAAGCATTTAAATTTGGAATAATAATGAATTCTGATTGATTGCATGATATTCAGATTGGCATTTCTGGACATTGACCACATCGCCAACTTCAGATACTTCGATTTGAGCGCTGCTGCCACTTGGTGACTTCAGTGAGCTTCTCCCGGAATACTCTGTTCGAAGAAATGTGACTAGTGCTGCATCCTTATATTCATGGGGTGCTGCATGCCTGCGACAGAGTAGGGATTTGTACGGTGTATCTGGCTCTGGGAAATTCTATGTTTCAGTTTTCCTATTTGCAGAAAAACTGCTAGCACTTAAAAATAGTGTTACGTATGTGGCACTACCGACGCACTGAGTCCCAACATTCAATTACTCTCCCACCACTATCCCAGCGGCCAGCCAGTCCCATTTGGCCTGAGCGGTGCAATACACAACTACTTAATACTTTGTTTTTCTAGGAACACATTTAAATGAGAAGCAGCTCTTTGTTAGCAACCGCTCATTCTGGATTATAACCAGTGCTGCCTCAGTGGTAACAACTGGGTGTATTTAATCCCTATGCTTATGGAAGCCCGCCCACACTTTCAGTTTGCAATTGGAGTATGCATCTTGCTTTAATGACAAATGTATCACACAAAAAAACTTTTAAACTTTACCTTTTTAATTTTGCTTTATCAGAAACGCCAAAAAGCGTTTACTTCTTTCCCTGGCAGCTTACTCTTTCTGATATATATAACTATAACCACAGATTACCTCACCAGACAGTATTGTGACTCAAAGTCCAAGGAAACCAGCGTTTCTGGACCTCCATGCTGCCTAGCTAATACTGGGCCTCGTGAGTTTGAGGTGACTCTCTCGGAAGTTGATGGACAGAACAAGAACCTCCTGTGCATAATGCCCACCCATTTCCATTGAAGACTGTCCCACCCCCCATTTTCATTGAAGACTGTCTAGTGCTGAAGGCAGTCGGCACATGTGGATTCCTCTGATTAATAGCAGTGTGTCCTGGTGCCAGTCTATGAAGCAACCTTGAGATGCTGCAGTGCTTTTTCACGAGCCACAATGTTCCAGTACATCTACATAACCCGCAAACAACACTGGAGAAAACTCAGATTTTATAGTTGGGAGGGGGTTTTCTTATTAGTGTGAGAGGTATTGACTGGAAAGGAGGGAGCACATTTTCTAGGTTCTGTTTTGTTCCTTTTTAACTTGAGCTATATTAACTTGACACAGCTGCTCCTTAACTCCCCATGTCAGCTGGTAACTACACAGATAACATCTATGGGACATTAAGTTTGTGTCTTGGGATTGTATAAAGGAGAAATGGAGCATGTCATCAGAGATTAAACATTTTCAAAGCATAATGGGTGATTATCTCATGTACAAAATGTTATTGTTTTCTATTGTGAAAGGTAGAATTATGGTGCACTTTTTCAGATGCTCCTTATTCCACAGCCATAGCTTCAAAAATGACAAAACATTGCTTCCCATGTGAAAGTTAGATTTTTCGCTGCAGCACTATGTGCTTTCAGCTCCTTCTTGTAGTGCCTTACTGGGAGGGGAGATGCTCATTTTTATTTCCATCCTTGGAAAGGTTTGTAAATAAACCTGCTTAGTGTGCGCATTGTTCCATAGAAAAATGGATTGCTAATCAAAAATGCTTTTTTTAAAGCAATTTTAGATCAATTTTCCAAACCAAACTTATCCCTTGCTTCCCCTTTATTGAAAACGGATGCCTCACATCCCCCTTTACTAAATGGGCAAACGGCGTTGTAGTAAACTCAATTGCAATGCAGTCTAAGATGAAACCACTCGCGCTTGGCCTATGATTATCAAATAGTTATCCATATATACAGTAACTCAGTCTTCAACCGAATTGTATTCCAGTTTATTGTCTGGTATTGAGTAAGCATGAACAGCCAACACGTGTTTCGACTCGACTTTGTCAGTGCTGTACATTCATATTTCATAAGCATGTTGCATCATAACAATTGTCGCATTAATACATTAATATTAATATGACATTAGATATTTGCCATAGTCATTGTGAAATTGCAAATTGCTGCGCATGGTGTCAAATATTTGTGAGATACAATAAGTTACATGTCATTTATCAGTACATACTCGCAGGCAGCAGGATTCCAGTAGGAGGAAAATAAAAAATTATATATACACACACACACAGTACGTTATTACATGTTCAACAGTACCACATTGAATTGTGTATGTTCTGTGCGATCCAAAAGCCCTTATAGAACCCCATGCATCGTGGGTGCTATTTTGGTGTCTCTAAATATCTAGCCCAGGTTGCTAACCTTTTATGTGGTATAGCTATTACTCTTGCCAAAGTGAGCTGTGCTTCCACCACAATTGCTATAGAAAGTCCTCATATGGTCATACACCAGGTGATATTGCCCTAATCTCATATTGATTATGGATTTAGATGCCCCTCTCTGTCACTTTACATGCAGATTGTTGGGTTCACCCAAAGCTAAACTCACCAGTTTTAGTTTTTCTCTGAGTTGTTCTGTAAGTCGGTGCTGAACTGCTCAAGTGAAAGGTACAGTGATCTAAAATGTGGCTGCGGACTCTCGAGTGGGCACCTTCCCATAGAACAGGTCATTAAGCCATGTTCATTCTCGGAAAGGGACGCCCATACCTCTTTTTCTACATATTATTACTAATCGGTTCATCAGATTGCTCTCGCTTGGGTGAATTTAAATGATGCAATTTTCATCGCAACAAGACTTCTGGTGTACGAGTTATACAGTTTGGCTTTTTCCACACTAATACTTGTGCACAAAAAATATTTTTCCATCTCAAAGTAACAGGCTCGTCAGCATGGAGATTAGTATATATTAATCGCCAACGTTCTGCACAAAACTATACATATGCACTACATTTACATAATTCTATTATGTAACACTACATCTACATAATAATATATAACAAAATTCAGCTGATGGGGCTTGTCAAACTGAACACTAAGAAAAATGTAATCCCTAGGACCTTCCATTCAGATTTTACAGGCTAAAAAGTGAATCCCAATATAACTTCTATGGTGCATCGTTTTCTTATTTGCAAAATATTACATGGCCACTCCAATTTCTCCGACCAGATAAAGCACATCTGGTGAGAGTCCTTGCAGCTCATTTGGGAATTCATGACTCCTCTGAATGCTGTTGTCATGGCAAATGTTCTGTGTAGTTAAACTTGCAGGGTCATTTATGACTTTAGTCCCGCCCCATTTAAATTATTCCAGGATCTGACAATTCCTTAGATGAGACATCCAGTCTTCCCAAGTGTGAAGAGTTTCTTTCAGAAGCAGCCCAGTTGATTGAAATATCAGATCTGATTAGATGGGTGGGGACCAATATTGACTTCAGCTCAGAATAAATTTGATGATTATTTAAGGATTTAAGCCCAAGATCACAGACCGAAGTAAGTTGTAAAGGGGAACCATTTGTTTGTTATTGCAGGGCCCAAATCCTGTGAAGCAACTCCAGGCGACAGCGTTCGGTTTTTTGGTTCTGCTTCCAAAGCCTTGAGTTTCCTTTCTTTCATGGAAAGCAAGCCCATGTCCTGTGGCTTGTTGCGGGAGGTCTGAAAAATGTCCATTTGCTTTCTGTTCATAAAAGTTGCTTTTGTTCCGTGTGTTGCAATTGTCCTTTCAACGGAACAACATTGTAACTTTGTAATCTCTTATCAAAGTCCTATCAATGACATTCTATTTTTAATTCTCTGTAGGTTTTACAATGCCGACTCTTAATCCTGTAAGGAAAAACAATAGCAGAAGAATGCAGCCTTGGATTAGCTTCCTGATCTTCTATAAAAGGCAATGCGTTTCATCCCATATTGGACTATCTATATATATATATATATATATATATATATATATATATATATATATATATATATATATATATTGGAACATTTCTGGATTTTTCCATTCAGCACAATTCCTTTGTGCCTTGCCAATAATGTTCAGCATATGCTTCTTTTTTCCCCTTATTCAAATATTTTTATTGCATTTAGCTTAAAACTGTGAGCAAGCATGCTCATAGGCACATTGCAGATGTTCTGACATTTTCTACACAATGTCCATATCGTGCATGCACATCATTCACACAAATCAAACTAAATACCCAGCCCTCCACCTAACCCCAACCATTTTGTGTATGTATGTATGTATGTATATATGTGTGCATATATATATATATATATATATATATATCGTTTGCATCTGTTTCTCTCTTGTTTTTCACTTGAATGGTATCGTACTTCTTTCCATCCTACACCAGCTCTTTTGTTGCCAATCTATACTGCCTTTTGGCAATAGTCTGGCATGCTGCGGCTGTGTCTCTGAATTCTACACAAGCCAGCCCACACACAATAGGTCTTTCAATCCAATTTTTTGGCTTTATATATATATATAAAAAACATTCTTTTTTGCCCACGATTGGGGCAAAAAAGACTAACTTGAACTGTAGTACGGAGATCACCTTACTTAAGGTCATTGAGAAGCTGCGCAAGAAAGAGATCTCTAAATGGTGGGAGGAACACTCGCTGCAGAATTATCTGGACATTGGATGTGTACCTCGAGGATTGCGCATTAGGACAATGCCATCTTTTGAGGATCAAGATCCGCTCATGCTCCAGGAACGGGGAGAAGCCAGCAAGGGCTGCTCTGCTAATTTTCTCATCATTCTAGTCAAATATGCCAAATCTGATCGAGTTATGGCTCTTGAAGAACTGGACAAGAGAGAAACTGAACTAAATAAGGCTCCCAGTACAGAGGAGGGCAAGCAATTACGTGTAAAAATTAATGATGACCGTATATGAAGAAGATATTAAACAGCGAAAACATTGCAAGTTTTTAAGGGATAAACTGGACTATGAAACAGGAAGGATATTCACCTTTGCCAAACGATTTGACTCTCTACGAAAAAATCCCGTCATTCAGCCTGCATCTGTTATGTCTGGTGCTCGTGGCACCATGTCGTCTGAATCCGATGTTTCAGCCTCTGAAAATGAGGAGCCTGCTGTTAAGCTAAATTCTTTTAGACGAGATGCGTCTACTCTGTCAAGACGGGAAAAATCAAAAACGTGGCAGAGGTCAAGGCAAGCCAAGAGGAAGAGGAAAAGGACAGAAATCACGAAAGGGACTCGCTGAGGCCAGCGTGGGAAACGGCTCAGGCGTAAATCAGGAGAGCAGATCAATGCGCTCTGGAGCCAAAAAATAACTATTGATACCATGAAGCTTTGCCAAATCATTAATCTGTCCTCCCATGTACTCACCAAGCCTCAATCCTCGGTTCTTTCCCTTGGTCTCAACCTCTGCCCCACCAAGGCTTTTGATTATGTACAGGCACTTCTCGACTTAGATAAGTTTTTCCGTAAAATAAAGCTTAAGAAATTCTTCAGCACAAATCCGATGGTCATTAATCCCTCCGTACCTCGTACTGGTCGTACTGACCTTCTTATTTCGGACATTCCATCGCTCATGGATCTAGCTTATCTGGAAGACACCCAATTTGATCCTGCCAATGTTGACCTTATGGACTTTGACGTTAATCCCAATTGGGACATACACACTAGGCTCAAGAAAAAGTCCAAATTCAATCCTCAGTTTCCCGTGGGTGGTTATATTGAAGCGTTCTATGATTTGTGTGTTAATGATCTAAGAAAATTACGGACCAGCAATGTCAGTGTTAAACATAATCTCACTGCCATACAACGCCAGGCCATAGGCGAACTACAAAATCTGCCCAACATTGTCATCAAGCAGGCCAATAAGGGGTTGAATATAGTGATCCAAGACAGTCCATTATGTCTCTGAGGCCAATCGCCAACTCAGGGACAGACTGTGCTATGCCAAACTATCTAAAAATGCTTTCCTGGATATACAGTCGGAGCTCAACATTCTATGCACTAAATGGGCTGACAATGGCCTAATTGAAGAGGATCTAGTCCAATTCCTCGTTCCCTCCTGGCATACCGTACCCACCATCTATTTTTTTTTTTTACCTAAAACGCACAAATCCCTCACCCATCCACCTGGGAGACCCATTGTCACATTATGCGGATCCTTCTTTGAGCATTTGGCATAATTCATTGATGAGACCTTGTTTCCTTTTGTCTCAGTTTTGCTGTCTTATTTGCGGGACACAAAGGATTTTTTGCAATATGTCACTGAGACTCCTTGGCAGGAGGGCCTCCTTCTGGCCACCCTTGATGTTGTATCTCTATACACATCTATTGACCATCAAGTGGGTATGGGACCTTGCAAATATTTCCTGGAGACACGTTCACTAAACTACCACGGTCCTAGTTCCATGATCTTGGAGATGTTGTTCTTTTGCCTTACTAATAATGTCTTTTTGTTTGATGGTGCCTTCTATCGACAACTCGGGGGGAACTGCCATGGGCAGTACCTTTGCCCCATCGTATGCCAATCTGACGATGGGGTGGTGGGAGGCTACCTTCTTAAATGACCTCTTGTGTCCAGTTTTTCCACCCACATTGTCGCCTAGTGGCCCTACATTGACTATGTATTTGTAATTTGGAAGGGTATTGAAATTGATTGGCAACAGTTTGTGAAAATTATCAATACTAATGTGTCAAATTTACGATTTACAGAATGCCACAGTACCACTGAGATTATCTATCTTGATGTCGTGGTAAGTCTAGACAGATCTGGCTTTCACACAACTCTGTATAAAAAACCCTCCAATACCGGTCTACCTCTGCATGCTGCCATCCTGTATCATGTAAAAAAAGCATCCCTTACGGTGAATTTATCCGTTACCGCAGGAACTGCACCGACTTGGCATCATTTGACCACCATTGTGCCCTAGCGGCCATTGACTTTTTGCAACAAGGCTACACCAAAAGAACCATCGAAATGGCCTACACCAAAGCCTGTGGACTCTGCAGGGACAGATTATTGTATGGCGCCCAAATCTGATAAGACTACAACTGATGATGAACCCAGACTTATTGTCTCTTTTGATAATGCTTCCAATAATGTCCGTAGGATCATCGAACGGCATTGGCGTGTCCTGATTTTAGACAAAGATCTATGCCCCTTATTGTCTAAAAGTCCTACTATTACCTACAAAAGAGTCCCTTCACTCAGAGAAGCTTGTTTCCAGCTTTCTGTCACCCATTGATAGAAGTCCTTCCCTCTCCAATTGGTTGGCGGTCTCCCCCATTGGTTTTACGAAATGTACCAAATGTAAAGCATGTGCCCATGCCACTCCTTGCAAATCCTTTTTACATCCAGTCACCAAATGTAATCAAATTATTAATCAATTGTGACACTGCCTTTGTTTATGTTCTCTCGTGTCCCTGCGTGAAGTGGTACATCGGGAGCACTACATGCAAGCTCAAATTAAGGATTCTCCAGCATCTTGGGGCGATTAAAAATTCGGATCCCGCGTACCCCATGGCCAAACACTTCCGACAGGAACATGAGAATTACTCAAATTTGCTTAAGTTTTTTGCAGTGGCACACATTCCTATTCATCCCAGGGGTGGAGACCGTGTTTTAAAGTTGAGACAATTGGAAACTCGATTTATCTTGGACTTTGATACTAAGTTTCCTAATGGACATAATCTCGATGAGGAGCGCTACACGTTTCTGGGCACCTAAGACTGGCTGATCTGCCCCTTTCCTGCTATGCTCTTTCTTGCCTTGCCACATCTTGATCTCCTTTTGTTTTAGGTGCTCTCCGTTGGCATTCCTCTCTTTGTTGTATCCTTGGCCTGTTTTGGATTATTTTACACCTTATTTAATTGGTGTCTTTGTCTTTTTGCTTTAGACTTATTCCTGTCTAATTTCTTAGCTGTTGCAGCACGTCTCTATGGGACCTGAGCTCTTTATTGGTTTTTATTTTGATCATCTTTTGCGCAGTCCTTCTTGCCTTTCCAAATTCTTTCTACTCCACCTTCGTTTTTATGCTGTTACACAGTTGCTCCCCTTTGATTTGTACACTTGTACTCACAATCGTTGCCATTTCCCCCTGTATATTTGTTATCTGTTACTTTTCCTGTCTATGTTAGAATTACAACCTGTTATTCTCCATATTTCCCCCCTCCCCCCCTTTTCTTGTTGGCTAGCCATGGACCATGTGGTTTTATCTATGTCAATGCTACTATTCTGGTTTTGCAAGTTTGCACATTCTGAGGCTGCTGTATACTGTTTTTATAATGGTGATACTCTGCAATTTTGCTCCCATATATTTTAACATTCTGGCCTGGTACATTTGCACATTACTATGCTGCTATGCACTTGCACTTTATTCAATTTTTTATTGCGGCCAGAATGCCGTATCATGCTATTTTTTATATCTATATATTGCAACCTTGTTCTTGCAAATTCGTGCTCCATTATGCTGCCACTATTGCCCGCACTTGCACTTTATTCAATTTATCAGATTGTTGTATTTTGCATCTTTGCATATGTGGATATTGTCACTTGTCGTGCATTTCTGCACATTACTTTGCTGCTAAATTCGCTTGTACTTGTACTTACTTCGTTCTGTTGGTATTAGAAAGTCTTTACCATGTCCAGCCATGATTTACATATCCGTGATATGTTTTCCTTGTAATATGGGGCTACGTTATGGTCTGGTCCATCCTCGGAGATGGTTTTCGTTTGTTCTTTCAATTTCGGGGGTTAACTTTATTCATTCAACTGTGTACATTTTATGATCTGCAAATTGTGTTTTAATATTGCAAATCACATCGGTGGAATTATGAAACCATGGGTCTGGGTGCTTGGGTCATTATGTTATGGACACTTTGTCTTACATGGTCCCCAGTCCCTTTTCCAACTTTGCGCTCATTTATTTACCTTGCCGGCCATTCTTGCCTTTTCATTCTATCATGGCCGCCGCCCAGTCCATCTTCCCAAGCCCCCATTTAGTTCCATTGAAATAGCAAACGACTGCATCTATCCAACTACTAATGTGCCCAGGTCCTTTGTTTCTTCACGTGATCAAGCACTCAGTTGAGTGTGAAACGCGTTGTGTGTGGGTCGCACTGGAAATATAGTTCCTTCAGCATTCAGTTTAGATAAACCTGTCGGCAAGCGCTCAACATTTGTCAGCCTGCTTGGGTGCTTGGGGTATGCAATTCTGCGGAAACACATGCACGCTCAGCAGTGCAGACTTTGGAAAGAAGTGTCGCCATTTCCATTGAGGTGGTAGGTGTGTCCCTTTCCACTCGTGGAGGATAGCCTTTCTGGCTGTAAAGAGAGCTATGTCGATCAGTATTTGGGCCATTGCGTCCGAGTGCCAGTCTTCAGTGCCCATCCCAAACAGCATGGATGTCAGAGCCACCTCCACCATGATTCCTTGCATGCCTTGGAGGTGCTGAGATATCCCAGTCGAGAACAGTTATTTTTGGGCAAAGCAAGTGGCCCATGGTCCCCACTTTACCACACCCTGCCAACATTTCTGCAGCCATGGCAATACCCATTCTATTTTACCTGAATGGGGTATAGTAAGCCCTATGAATAATTTTTAACTGTAGCTCCCTGTGTTTCAGGTAGCATGGGGGATATTGGCAAAGAAAGCATACACATCACCTACCGTGATGGCGTAATAACCATGCTCCCTACCCTTCACACATCTTCCAGGATCATGTTCCTTTTGTAATTTTAATGAATACATAAAACTCTGTGGGGTCCCTTGCAAATTCCACCTCTCATGTCGAGGGTTCCCTCGATCTGGACTCCCTGGTGGTGTGTGTATTTATGATCAAGTGTATGGCCTTGTATCTCAACCAGTCGTATTAGCTAGCCCCAGCCTGCCTCTGGCTTCTGAGAAAGGGACTGGTTGGTCGACCTCAAAGGTCTATGATTCTGACGTCTTGCCATTTGACCTGTTGTCAGTAGGTCGACATGACAGGGCGTGCCGTGAGATCCAGGACTGGTTATTTTGTGTATCCATCCCAGACATCTTGCGCATATTGTGCCACTGTGAGTGTGGGGCCAAATAAAGGGTGCTGCCTGCATTTATTTGGGGCAGGGGGTGGAAGGGGGGGGGACGCTAAGGGGAAGGAGTGCCTGTAGCTGTACTGCACACCAGCTAGTAGTATTCCCATGTGTTTAGCCAACACTTTGCCCATCCAATCTGGGCCGACCTGTAGTATGTCCTCCATGAGAGTAGCGCAAGCCCTCCATTGACGTCTTGCAGTATTGTCCTATTCAGCCTAGCTCTTACCCCTCCATATTATTACCGGTCTGTCAGAGTCCATTTACAGTGCTCTTGAAGGTGGCATTGGGAGCATAAAGGATGGGTAAATTAGCTTGGGCAGTGAGTTCATCTTGAGGGCCTTAATTCTCCCTGAGAGCGAAAGGGGTAATGTGTCCCAGGAGATCATGTCTTGCTTGATCTTAGCTAGCATAGGTTTGTAGTTCATGTCAGCCAGGGTTCGTAGGTCAGGGCTGATCATAACTCCCAGGTACATAAATATGCTGCAACTGTAGTTTCAGCGGGCCACTCCACCCAGGTCCCAGGCGATGTGTAGGGGCATGACCTCTGACTCATCCCAGTTTACAGTATGCAGCCATACTTGTGCACAATAGCAGAAATGTGGGGTAGGGATCTAGCGCACCGGCTAATATATAGTACTATTGCATATAACAAAATGTTATGCTCTCCAATAACCTTGGTAATGCTGGACCATCTGTTATCCCTCCTGAATTTGACTGCTAAGAGGTAAATTGCTAGTACATATGAAAGGGGCAAGAGAGGGCACCCCTTGTGGGTTCCTGTGTGCAGTGGGAAGGGGTTGGTCGTGATACCATTGGTGATCGCTGAGGCACAAGGGGCTTTATAGAGAAGGTGCACCATGTCCAGGCAATACTCTGAGAAGCCAAATTTGTGGAGCACCACAAACTTGTAGTCCCAGTGCACTTTATCGAACGCCTTCTTGGCATCCAGTGATAGGACCTCGTCTGGGTGTGAATCACTCTCTAAGATGTGCTGAAGGCGGTGCAGGTTATTGGAGGAGTGCTGATTCATAATAAAGACAGTCTGGTACTGGTGGACAAGCCTGGGGAGCAGCTGTTCAAGCCTACCTGCTAGACACTACGTCAACACCTTTTGCGCTGATGTTTTTAAGGGAGATTGGGCAATGGAAGCCACAGAGCGTAGGGTCACAATCTTTCTTGTGGAAAACCACAATATTTTCCTTCAGCAGCGAAGATGGGAGCTAGTGGGATTCTAAGGCCTCCCAAAACATCTGCCCCAAATGTGGGGTTGGCATATCTAGAATTAGTTTGTAAATATCAATAGAGAGGCCATCTGGCCCCTGGCTTTCCCGCAGCCAATACCCTGTATGGTTCCATTTACTGCTTCATCATCTTGAGGAGCATTCAAGAGGGACAGGTCTTCCTGGGCAAATATGGGGAGCGATATCTCATCAAGAAAGGCTATGATCTGACTTGTGTCTCTCTCCGGCGGGCTGCGTACTGAACCCGATAATGTGCTGCAATCCGCCCATTTATAGCGTTGTCCCTGTTCACATCACACCCCTATCGCCCTTGATTGATTGTGATCAGTTGTCCCTGTTGTCTACCCTTAAGGACGAGAGCCCTCATGTGGAGGGGCCTATGCCCTGCGGCCTAGAGATCAAGCGCCCATTTGGAGAAGGCTTTTTGGGCCCTAAGTGTGGTAATGTGTAATGTCGGACTGTAGTTTGAGCATTCAGGAATATACTTTGGGGAGAAGGGGTCCGGTGGTCCTCAATCTTATGGGTGTGTGCGGCCTTCTGCAGCTGAGATCAATTGCAACTCCTTCACAGCCCATGCTCTTTTCTTGTAAGCCCATTGTGATATGAATTGCCCTCAGACGAATGCCATGAAGGGATCTCATCTAAGTGTGTTTTATCTTTCTACTAAGTTGTCCTGCCAAAGCCTGTAAGAATTCTGAGCAAGAAGCGCCATCAAGTCAGGGTATTGTAGTGCCACAAGATTCATTCTCCATGTGGGGGCTGTGTGTGGTGTGCTTGGGAGGGTAATTTGCATGAGTAGGTTGAGCATGGTCAGACTAGTCATGGGAAGAATCGAACACGCCTCCACCATGTACATCATGGGGCTTGAAAGTAGCCAGTAATCTAGCTGGGAGTGGCATTGCTGGTGGTTGGAATATTGAAATAGAACGTGAAGTCCTTTTTTGTTCCCAATTAGCTGCCTCCATACATCTACCAGTCTGAGGTTTGACATTAGGGAGCCGAGCATATGCCCTTTCTTAGGCGGGGGGAGGGGGGGGCACTCTGCGTCTGTGCAGGATTAAATCTGTCGACTTCTGGTAGTACAGCTACATTTAGGCTTGCCTCCCATTAGTGTAAAGCGGCCCATGTGTGGTGCACATGTAGCAAAGAGGCGTACAAAGAACCCAGGGGTATCGGTCATGGGGCCATAAATATTGATAAGGGTGATGCGTTGCTGGAGGAGTGGTGCTTGCAGGAACACAAACCGCCCCTCTTTGTCGGTTTTGGTGGCTAGGATTCTAAGGGTGATCCGTTGGTGGACCAGTATGGATACTCCCCTTTTCCCGTGTGACCGGCAGTCCCTACCCAGCCTCTACACAGTGTAGCTGACCCTCCGCGTCTAAATGTGTTTCCTGTAAGAATATTCCCCAGTCCCCCGCAGATGGTGCAGTAGATTCAGCAGTCTGTGCCGTTTGGGGTGGAAAACCCCGTGAATATTAAGAGAAATACAGGAAAGTGAGGTAATTTCTCAGCAATCTGAGCAGTGCTAGCACATGGTTCCCTTACTGGCAGAAGGTGCCGTTGCCCACATTGGCAGGTCTGGTCAGGCCCAGCGGCAGAAGTTGTTTGCAGTTGGATGACAAATGTTTCCCTAACGCAACCATAACATTTCCAACAAGAACCGAACATTGGCGTTTGGAACTATAACTCCAATACATACTCAGTGAGGAGACGGAGCCCATGTGGGGGTGTGGTCGGGCGAGGGCTCCAGGCCACAGCCCCGGTCCCCACACATCAGTGTCTCCTGGCGGAGAACACCAACGCGAGCACTTGAATATTGCATTGTAACATTATGTTCGGGGAGTGATGGTGTATTCCGGATGACAAGCTCAACATTGCGTTATATCCCTGCAATCATAGAGCAAGGAGTGAATCCGATCAAAGGGTTGTAGCAGCCAGATATGTTGTGCTTGGCCATCGGCCTTGTGGCTCAGTGCCAGCGTCGCTCCCCTGGACCACCAGGCAATCTTAGCGAGCATCATAGTCAAAGCCACTATGTCTCCGTTCGTATCCTTCAAAGCAGAGCGTATGCGTATAGGTACAGTGTCACATGGCCCTCATGTCACAGTTCCGTTGTTTGCCCTCCGGGCCGCGAAGCCCTTTCCCCACTTTCTTCCATCCATTCTGAGCTCTGGGCTGGCGTTTTGGTTGAGGTGGCGAGCACGGCATGTCTGTTCATGCATCTTTGTCAATAGCTGGGGCATAATCGGTGGCAACCACATCCTGCTGTTTGAGGAATCGCCATGCCTCCTCCGGGTCCTCAAAGGAGTGCCACTGCCGACTGAATTATATGCACCACACTGCAGGGAATTTGAGATAATTCTTGTATTCTGGGCACTTCAGTGCTTCGAATAGAGATTGAAGGCCCGTCTGGGCCTGGAGACCTCGAGAGAATACGGATGGTGGAGCCTTCCAGCAGTATAGCTCCAGTCACCCGGTATGCTTTCAATATCGCCAGTTTGTACTGAAAGTTCAGCAGACGCATTGTGATGTTGTGTGGGCGGTCTCCCGGCATAGGTTTGTGTATGGGGGCCCTGCCCACCCTCTCAATGATCTAAGATTGGGGGTTATATAGGTGCAACTTGTCCTGTAGATGAACCCTTTAGATCGGCGCCTCAGTGTTTTATGGGAGGCCAACAAGGCAGAGATTGTTGCGCCTGAACCTATTCTCCTGGTCCTCCAGCTTGGTGCCCAGAGGCTGCACCTCCCTAATGACCCCTACAAGGTCAGTGGCGACTGTATTATAGCTATCCTCCAGGGTACTATTCCTCTGCTCATTGTCGGTGGTCGGTTCACATCCCGTAGTTCTTTTTTTATGGCTTGCATGTGGCATTGGTTTCTTATGTTCATTGGCCAATGAGTTTAATTTTGCTTGGGATCGCCTGTCGCTGCGTCTGAATGTCCATCTTCGGATGCCATCTGATATTTTGCAATGCACAGTTTGTTCGCGCCCAGCATTAGTGCGTTCCCATAGTCCAGGCGCAAAAGTATAATTGCTCTGGCAGTAGTAGCGCAGTGCTCCTCGCTTAGCTAGGGTTTAATCGCTCTTAGGAGCCTGAGGTAGTAAGAGCAATTCTTACGTACGAGGCCTGAGCATCAGCACTCCTAGAGGCTTCCAGTATCATTCCCAGGGTCTTAACTCTGCCCACAACCTGTATTGGAAGGTCCTTAATAAGAAAGGATTTGTAGTGGGATGTTAGTTTAGCACAGGCTTGGTGGGATCCAAATACCATCAGCTCAGTTTTATTGCCATTCAGGCAGAGCCAGTTTTGGTCCATCCATGATTCAATGTTGTTGTAAAGAGGCTTGACAATATCACTGTCCTTCTTGTAGTCCCCTCTAAGCTCGACCACCAGCTGAGTATCGTCGGCGTAGTTGGCAAAGTAGACATTGATGTTCTCAAGGACTTCACCGGGAAGCCGTAGATGTAGATTAAACAGTAGTGGAGATATGCTGTCTCCCTGTGGCACCCCACAAAGTATGTTCATTACATGGGAGAATGTATCTCCCCAATGTACTTTGGATGTCCTGTTAGTTAGGAATGATGATATCTAGCTAATTGCATCCTCTGAGCAATGGGCAACTTTTCCCAGTGCTTGTTGAATCAGACTATGGTCGAGAAGGTCAAACGCTGCACTAAAATCAAGGAGAATGAGGAGTCCAGCCTTTCGCATTATCTATTATGTTCAGCATATTTGTCTGGAGGTCTAGCATAGCAGTTTCTGTGCTGCGTGCTGCACTGAAGCCGGAATGTTGGTGGTGCAGGATCACGTTAGCCTCGCTGTGGGCCTGTAATTGAGCAGTAGCAACCTTGCCCATCACCTTGAGGATGAAGTTGCAGTTGGTTATGGGCCTTGGGTTACCCTTATCTCTTTGGTCTAAGTTGGGTTTCTTCACCAAAGGGGTGACAGTGACTGTCTTGATGCTTAGAGGGCAGTTCCTTGTCTCGGAACAAGTCGTTGATTATCCTCTAGTCGCATTGGGCTTTTCGATCGATTTTGCATATATCAAATAATTTGCTAGAAGCATTTGCGGCAGACCTAATTTGGTCGTAGAAAATGTTTTTCTTTACGTGGCATATACTTTTCCTAGAATGTTTTTCGGATTCTCTCCAAATGTCCTTGTTTATTACCGACTGTTCTTTCAACCATCTCCTTTCTTTCTTTTTTCCTTTTTCAACTCTGTGAGATCGGAATTGAACAATTTTTGATGGGAGTTATTGGGTCTAATTAGTTTAGATGGTAATAGGGCCTTCAGGTCCACCAGATTCTTCACATGATGGGAGAAGATTGTCAGGATGGCCTCACATGAGTCCTCTTCCTTGAGTTCTGTCAAAATTATATTGATGCACAGTTGTATATGCACCCTTTGGATTTTCTTATAATTGCGACTTTGTATCCTCTTTGGCTCATTAGGATTTTTCTGTTTAGGGAACAGCATAGTCAGGATGAAAGATATTCTGAAATGATCTGTCCCAAATGCATGGCGTTGTCTTGTAGTGACTTGTTTCTAGGTTATGGCTAACCACCCAGTCGAGCTGGTTACTATACACCATGGTCGGATCTGAATTCATGACCAGATAGTTAATGTTGAGTGCCTTTTCAAGATTAATGGCTTCCTTGTCCTTTGGATTCCCTCGCCATCTCTTGAAATCGCCCAGTGACAGAGTTGCAGTAATTGGGCCTTGTAAGGAATTGAGTTGTTCAACTAATTCCTTGTTAAAGTCAGAGTTTAGGGAAGGGGGTCTGTAGATTAGAACTAGGTTCATACTACTGTTGGCCAGTGTTTCAGATGTAAAACTTTGCAACCAGTGCAAACCTTTTTTGACAGGAACAAATGAATGGAGTCCCTGGTAATTATGGCGACGCCTACCCTGTGCCCATGGTATGTATGGTATACCCTTCCGGGACAGCGATGGCACAGATGTGACCAATCGGCTCCTGTAATCTTCATGAGGTCATGAATGCACTCCACGTGTTTATTCATGGACCTTATGTTTAGTAAACTGCCGTTGAGTTTTTTTTTTTTCCTGTTTTTTTGGGGAAAGTAGTGAGGCTGGATGCCTTTTTTGCCCTTTACCCTTTTATACCTTTTGATAGGACATACAGTAGACAAGATGACTTCCCTTGGCGGCTGTTCCCTGTGTAGCATACTGGCGGGGGCCTCGTGTGGTTGCTGGCTGATTCTCTCCATGGCCTGCAGCGTGATCTTCTGTACAAGTTCCATGTGCTGCAGATGCTGGGGTTAAAGCATCAATTCTGAGTTATCCATGATACCCATTATTACCTATGTAGTCCTGTTTGTAGTAAGTTCAATGAAAATGCAAGTAATGATACTACAATGCACATGCAGTGAAATTATTCTGAATGCTTTTCTTACAAATGCCAATAAAAATATTTAAAAATAAATTACCTATGTAGTCCTGAGTCAAGTGCTTGGGGGGGTAAAAGACCAGGAATTCTGGCCTTGGACGGTGAGGCCTGGCGAAGGCCGGCTTGACTGTGGAAGCGCTGGTGCTGAAGCACCTGACGTATCTTCTTATGCCAAGCTGAGGATTCTGGGTCTTGTGGTCCTGCAAGGTACGAAACACACTAGGCTGGTGCCTCCCGCAGATACAATCCTGCAGCAGCAGCGTAGATGACACCAAGCCTAGCGAGCTAAGTAAGGCTTTGTATGCTTCTGTTGCACTATCCTCCTAGTCAGTTTCAAAAGTACAGCTCATGTAGTTTGGGTGTGCGGTACGCGAACGACGAAACACAACCGCTTTAAAAAATTCACGGTGTGTGTGTTCCGTATTCAAAGGATATTTGCAATCACAGAATTGTGCGCAAGCAATAGATATTAACACAGTTCAAGTTACTGCCAAGGGTGTTACAAGTACAGTATTAGTATTCCATGGCTATTAGCAATCACAAAGATGTGCGCAGGCGATAGTTATCAATTCAGTTCAAATGACTTACATGCAGTTGCAAATACCAAGTTAGTAATGCTTCAGTGTCTAAGCAGATGGCACGTGCAGCGCGTTACCTGCTGTAGTCAAGGTTACCCCACAACAACCCTAGTTAAGCCAGCGTTTAGCAACAGTGGGTCCTGCGTGTAGCAATGAGGTTGCCCCGTGGTGTGTGCAGGGGCAAGTGCCCATTGTCTGGGTGCATGACGTGTTGACTGGATGGTGGCTGCGTGTTAGCAGGCAGCAATCCTATCCTAGTTAGTTGGCCCTCACGCCCTACATCGTATCACCTTTGCAGTGGCCGGGGTGCGTGAATGGTGGTAGGCTCAGGAGTAGGGTCCATGCGCAACACTCAAGCTGCCAGCTGGATGAAAGATGTGCATTTCAAGATTTAGCTCCAACATAGGTGTCTGGTGAATCGATCGTCTGATTTGCATATGGTGGTAGCGCCGCTCACCCGCACATTTCTTCACCTATCCGGCCAGTGGTATATGCCATGCAGCTAGGCAATGCAGTCAGCTCAGGAGACCTCTGTAGTTGGTGGCCTGGGTCGCTCTTGTTCTGCATTTCGGTTTGCTCCAGCGGCAAGGCGGCTCAGGGCAAGGCACAGCTTGCTGCTAACATTACAGCCATGCCCTCTGGTGCAGCGGCCGTCTGTCACAGCGTCCCATGCTGACTTGGGATTGGAAGCGAGTCTTGGGTCTCTGGTCTCGGGCAACTGACCCCAGAGCGAGAGAGTTCCTAATCAGCTGGACACATCCCTAGGAACCCTGCTACATATGGATACCATCAGCTACTCTATTGGAGAGTGCAAACCGTGATACTTTAGCATGCCAGGGCTTGTCCTAAGCGAGGCTCATTCACCCAGTGGCTATCTTGCTTGGGATCTCGAGCGCCCCCCAACCAACACCCCCCCCCCCGAGCATATGCTTTTATTTTTAGAAAAGCTCATGTCCTGTATTTTGTGATATGCTGTGTGCAAACTGTAGCTCAAATGTTTTGTTTTTTAAAATGGCAAATTTATTTAGTTGCATTCTTTTCTTTGGTATGGATTTCCCTAAACTTTTTTGAGATCAAGTTCATGGGAGTTGGCTTGGGAACATGTCGGAAAAAACAGATACTTGGAAAATGAATATGGAATAGGTGTATCCCCTGCACCCTCCACCTGTCCAGACTCCGAGCGGGCTCCTCTTTTTAGGGGGCAACCTTCAGAACCCTTTAGAAGGGATGGTACATCTACTGTTTTGGGACTGTCTGGGTTTATAAATTTCTTTAAATGTGTGTTGGCTATTGTGTCCGAGTTTCTTTGCTTTTGTGTCCTGTTTTATATCGTCAAATTCAGGGTCTTCTATTTTGACCCACTTTTCTTTAATAGGGGTCCTGTTATCTCTCTCCTTTCTGTTGTTGTCAATTGTCCTTTCTCTCCATCGGTCAGTCTGTAAACAGTCTATCCCAGTCTGTGAGTGAGCAAGTGAGTCTCCCAGACTCCGAGTTTGGACTTTCTATAGATCATACCAAACTCTAAGGTGGAGTTTCTAATTTACCTAATCTAATTGATTTGTATATGTGATGGGATTATGTTCCAAAAGTGGCATTACACTAAATCATCCCCTTTATATTCATTGTGCATATTAACGAAGGAGGCAGTCTAATCGGAGTAACTTCTACACCCAGTTTCTCTCCAACATAGGGGTCTGGTGAATTGATCCTCTGATTCGAGTATGGCGGCAGCGCCCGCTTCACCTCCCATCTCCTCATCTATTGAGCCAGTGGCATAGTCGTCGGGCCCTGGTATACCACGCGGCTGGGCAATGCGGTCAGCTCAGAAGATCTCCGAAGGTGGCGGCCCGCATCGCGTTGTGAAGCGGGTCGCTTTCGTTCTGCAGTTTGGTTTGCCCCGGCAGCAAGGCGTCTCAGGTCAAGGCACGGCCTACTGCTAACATCATAGCCATTGTTTCTCTTCCACTTGATGTGATGTCTTCCTGGAGATTTCTACATTAAACAGTTATAACTTTTGCTCATGTTACTAATCAGTTATTCAGATTGATGTTCTATCATCCTGGCACAACATGTGATGTATGAATTACAGAGATGTTTACATGTTGCACTCTTTCCATCTCAAAGTATTAGACTAGCATACTTGTCAGAACATGAGGCTAGGATATATGAATCTCATGCCATTTCTGTAAAAAAAAAATCAGTTGACAAATTTGCATAATGAAACTTCATAGTTCAACTTCAAAGGCCCCAAGTTTCATTTCATTAGAGCAAACCACTCCCTCAATAACTGTTGAGGCTGGGGCCAAGAAAATGCCACTTTACTTTCCAGGCCTACGTTGGTTTCATTCACAAATGCAGCCCTTACAGTCCTTTTCTTTTCTCCATTACAATTGCCATTTCAAACAGGGTAGCATTATTTTATTTGCAATCCAAGTCCTGTCACAGACTTATATTTCTAATACCCCCATTTCTTTTTCCAAAGCTGATTCTCAGCCCTGTTACAGAAGAAAAACGAACACTAGCAGTGTCTTTTTCAGATGCGGGGCGCTCTGAGGAACTCATGGTGGCAACAAGTAAGACGGACACAAATTTATATGACTGTTCTTTTTCAATTAACTTTCCGGCAAAAGATTCACCCCTGATCGCCCTCCGCCGGGCTTGGTTCCCTCTTGACTGCCAGGTTCTGGGTGATGGCTTCACCCCTGGATCTACCTCCATCGTTCTCAGACCCTTGCCAACTACACATTTGCTTGCATTTGCGGGATTCACTTCCCTTGCTTTCTCATATAGCGGGATTCACCTCCCTTGCTTTCTCATGTAGCAGGATTCACTTCCCTTGTTTCCTCTCGCTGCAGGATTCACTTCCCTTGCTTTCACACAGTTTATAGTTAAGTCTTTCAATTGTACAGGGATTTTGCTTGACCCTCATTATGATCACTTTGACCTATTCCGCTGGCTCTCATATGGCCTACCGGTATCTGTAGTTTCCCTCATATGGGGCTCGACCAGAGTTTTTCGAGTTAGCACCCACCTGGTGCCGGTTTCCCTCTGCAGTTGGTCTCCCCTTCAATACTTGTTACAATTCTTTACACAGGTCATTAAACATGGTTCAAACTTGCCACTTTGCTATTCTCTTACTCAACACAGCCCAGTTCTTATCAATTCTCCCCTCGATTCACTGGCTGTGATGAACCGGTTGGCTTTTGGCTTTCCTGGAGTCCAGGTCGGTACCACGGGTACGTGACCTTCCCTCGCTTCTGCTTATTGGCGTAGGCTTGCACTGTGTATCATTGACATCTGCTGCAAGACACTTGTGCTATTGTTCGCGGTCTTAAGCTCTTCTCCATGAAGGTTACGCAGGTTTGGGACAAAAAGGGCAAGGTCCATTCTCTCCTCGCCACCCTCTTGATAACCTGCTGCCTTTCTCCTTCTCTTGAACTGCCACGCCTGTGTAGCTGTGCCGCCGTGCTTTCTGCCGTGCTCGCCTAACTCGTTCTGTGCTTTCTGGCTCCACCTTTTATTCTGGTGGGGAATGGAAAGGTCTGTCAGGTGTGTGTGTGATTCTGATCAATTGTCCACCTATGCGTGTCCCTTGTGGGTGTCGGGGGGGGGGGGGGGGGGGGGGAAGAGAAGCGGAAGCGTTTGTACATGTCTTATGGGGTAGGATAGGGAAGGTTTGTTAAATGAGCAGGAGGGTTTGTGAGAATTCAGAAAATGATCATCAGAAAGACAGGATTGGTAGGGTTTGCGGGGGTAAACGGGAATAGCTGGTATCGAGTCTGTTCGGAGTGTGGGAAATAATAATTGGAGGGACGTGGAGAAGAACGGTTGCAATTGTTCACGTAGGAATTTTAAAAGTAAGGATTCTGGGATAGGTAGTTTCTGCGAGCAATAGAAATTACAATCCTAGGGGATTAGTTGCATACGGAGGGGTTATTGTCTTTCAGAAGAGTACGTTTATTGGATTGAATGGAGGTTGAGTTTTGTATTTTTTATTTTATTCGTTTTTTTTTTTATTTTTTTAAAACATTTTTTACAGCCTATAAAGGCTTCATAGTCCTTGTCTTCCTTGTCCCTCTCTCCTGTATAATACCGTGTCTCACCTGGGGTATTCCCCCTGCCCCCAACCCCCCTACCTCCTCAGTATGACCGGGGGTCCTCTACCAAGTTGATCCTCCCTCTCTTGTCCAACCCCATGGTTTGTATCCGAGAGCGCCAGCCCTTCCCTTGCCACCTGAATAAGGGATTCTCAAGGTCTTATTGGGAGAATACCCTCGGGTTTTTCACATCACTTTTCTTCCGCATAGATCTTATTACATTATCAATGTTCAGCTGAGGTTTGCCAGAGGTAGGTGCTCTTTGTGGAGGACTACACTTATTTATACAAGGTATAAATAAGAATGCTAATGTCACTTAAAGATTAATAAAGAGCAATGCCAGAGGTTGAGATTAATTCTAAACCTTCCAGCCATCGCCTATTTTGTTTTACTATAGTCGACCCCACATGGGACAGGTATGCCCATGTGGGCCTAGAGACTCAAGCTACTCCTCACTGATGAGGCCTAACAAGGCCGAAACATGCTTGGAGATGCTTGTGGTCTTGTCACATCCCTTCTGCACCAAGCGGCTCAGGCTGGACTGCCCCTTTTGGGGTGGGACCAAGCCTGAATGCATGTGGTCTTTCCCCTTTTGTAATGGCTTGTCGGGCGAAGAACAATAGTCTGGAGGGTTGCCCAGAGCAATGCCGGAGGTTAAGATTAATGGGGAAGTTTGCTCAAAAATGTTATCGTCCTGATTGTTCGGGCATGTGTTTGGAAGCATACCGTAATCGATCTTAATTTTTTTTTCATATGCATCTTAACTTTTCCTCACTTTTGCACATGCGAAAACAACATGTTGGGCGCCACCATCTTGTGCTAATCTTATCCGTTGATGCATCGCCCAATGTTCAAGTGCCCTTGCAGAAAGAATACAGATTTCATGCCCCTCAAACTGACATCACTAGTTCAAGCAACATGCTCCACCTATTTTCATGACGTTCGTGGCCAGCGTAGCTAAACGTGCCCTGTTGTCACCCACGCCATAACTTTACTTAATGCAGAACCAGGAAGATAAACGCACACATCCTCTCACAGCGCGTAACTTTTCTTTCTTGTCCCAAATAGGAGAGCAAAACATTTATTTTTAAGAAAACAGCAATAGTCTGCAATGTAACAAGTACTTTTATTTTGCAAAGAATCTTCTCTTGTGAGCGTTAAGTCCATGAAATGAACGTTATATTTTTGCAGTACAAGTTATAGCTAGCGAACATTGCATGCTTCGAATGTTCTTTATAACTTCCTCATGATACGCCGTTTGCAAGCAGCGATCGATCAATCCCTGTATTCCAATTCTTGTGTGTCCTTCTGCTACACCAGTGAAACTTTAGAGACGCACATGGTGTTCATGAGAAGATATGAATTCTTTGCACTTTCAACCGCAACGCTTTTGCTTCAGCAAGTTTTTACATCATGAACGCGGACAGGTTGCTCCTTATTGCTGGTACCGCTAAAGGGCAGATTGGTCCCTGTCGGTCGTCCCACATAACGTTTATCAAATGAGCACTGTTGATGATTATCTGCCAATGTTGATTATAGAATCCATCCGACGGTAGCTGGAAACTATGGCATGCGCAGGACGGGACAATATAGCTGTGTAGATAACGGAATAAAAGAATATATTTTAGTAGCCGTTCTGTGATCGATTATAACAAGTTACCATATCATTATGATTAGGTTTCATCCGGTTCAGAAGGACAATTACAAACAGCGATGCAAAATATGTTTCGCGACAAACGTAAGAACAATCCAGAAAATGATGTGTTGCTGTTACCTCCGGGTATATATCCTCTCCGTAAGAAAATATAAATTGAAACCCCAACCTCTGCCTCGTCCAGCACTGTTTAATAACACAAATCATACCCCTACTCCTAGAGTCTTGTATACCTACCGCCCTTCATGACTATGTCCATGTTCCACTTTTGAATAATTTGTTTGCTACTTACACTTCTGGCATATATTGCACAGCTCTTACTATAATTCATACATGTCCGTTCATGCCCTCTGTACCATCATGCAAGGCAGGGTGACATTGCATGCTCATACTAAATATGTCTCCAGTGTGTTCGTTAAGTCAAGTTGCCATAAGACGCACGAGGTGAACATTTATACCGCCCATTCTACAACAAAGTTTTATTTCAAAGCGCCACAAGCCGAAATGGGAATGCAGGTTGGTGAAAAATAATTCCAAAACAGTAAGTTACATTCATGCTCAGACTAGTCCTTGTGCCACTTGCCCGTGCTAGTGCATAGGGGAGAAGTGCTAATGAAGGGGAAGAAAGGAGGAGCCTATGGGTGTACAAGTGCTGGAGGAGGGTGTTAAGATGGATTTCTGATGGGCAGAAATTTGAGAGGCCACCCTCTGTTTAGTGAAACGGGTCAACTTTCTCAACAAGCCAGACCAATCTAGGTAGCTTGATAGGTGGTCAAGACCAAGTCTCAGGAGGGGTGAGAGTGATTGGAAGCCCACAATGAGCGCACACAGCAACGAACCACAAATGACTCTTAGAAAAGTGCATATGAAAGGGATCTAGACATTTATTGTCGACTGGACCAATAGACACAAGTAAACTCTAGTTATGCGAAAACAGTTACCACACAATACTCTTCTATACAGCATATATAAAATACGTTTCCTAATGCGGCACATGAGGAAAACACTGCTACAACCTTTAAAGAGAAGGGTTGGTTAACATACTAGGAGCATTAGACAATTCTTCTTAGTCGTTCCTTAACTTTCCAGCCCTTAACTTTCCTTAACTTTCCAGCCCTAAGATTTGGGAGCCTGGTACTCAACAGTACAGTTGTGCGTAGAAGTGCACAATTGCGCTGTTGAAGCAAAACGCAGGTCTTTTTGGGAGGGTATAGCAAGTCGGGAAGGTGCTTGAGGCGATGAATAATTGGTTCCCACTATTCAAGTAGGATCTGCCATTGGCTACAGAACAGTTTTTTCAAAAGGTGAGAATAGCTAGGGAGTGCAGACTAGGAGATATTCGTTCGTAAAAGGGATCGGTTGTGCCAGGGGGAAACCGGTAAGTGGTGCGGGTACTCTCCGACCCTCGGCACAGTCCAGACCAAACGTTGTCAGTTTAGTCGGCTTTGCTAGTAGGTGCGAGTAGTATTGACTCAGAGGATGAGCCAGGTAACCTGTGGGAATCATGAGGGTCAGACCAGCAATAACTGCGGCAGTTGGGTCATTTCCGGTGAATGGAAAGCAGTGTAGAAGGGTAAAGTTTTTACCAGTTTGCTGAACTGTAGAGGGTGTTCCAGAGGTCTGACAGGGGCATGGATCCTGTTGGGAATGCAGGCACCTGTGGGGGAGGGGAGACGGAGACCTGCTACCCACTCTCAGATTGAAGAAGTATTTGACTGTCATGGAGTTGGAATTAGAGGAGTGTACAACTGTATGAGGGTACTATTTTGGGACGGAAAGTGGGAGATTCCGTGTTCTCAGGACCCAGAACGGTTTGTGATTATTGTGGAGGGTCTTGAATTTTGATCCGTGTAGCCAACTGGAGCCATAGGATAGATTTTGTGTCTGCGATTACATCCTTTTGACCCCTTTCCATTGCCCTTTCAGCAAACTTAGTGTCGACGGGACCCACCTCCACTTCGTCCATATAAACATATCCTTTATTGGAACTACTTATTGTGTCTGCTAAGAGAAGGCCATCAGAGCAAGTGCAATGGATTGCATGTGTCCATGTGGTTTGTGTCTACCAGAGGGCTTGCTAGACACCAAGCCTCGGTATACTTTTCGCAGATGGGAAATATCCATTTGCATATCAGTCTTTCTCCCACCCACATGGGCAGTCCAGCACCGAAATGGTAGGGCAATTCTCTTCTGAACAAGAGTACCAACAGCAACCTCATACATGTGTCTTCTAGACAGAGGATAAGCAATATAAATGAAGGAAAGGTAAATGAAATACATGAAGGCATCATAAACCCAATTATATCAGCGTAAATAAATACTTTTTAATACATTATCTAGCATTGAAATTGCAAGTGTAATACCAATAGATTGTTTCTGTACAATGTCCAAACATTGGGGAAGATCAAAAATGTGATTGTTAGCAGATTTTGAAGACTGCAAACAAGCCTTGTTCTCCAAAATTGGAACTTGTTGAAAGGTGGACTTCCAGATTTAAATGATTTGTAGCTATGTTCTGTGGCATTGTATGTGTCCTGGGAACAAAATCAGGAGCCATTCCATGAGTATGCATTGCCAACACAGTCAATGTCCGATCTCTCACAAATGGTATATTGGCTTGGCCACCCGTTGTTTTGCTTTGTTTTGTAAAGGCCATGAGATAATGAAATCCTGTTCCTGCAATTTTCGCTTGTTCCCTCCCAATGTTATCGTTGTGCGCAAGTACAGCTTTTCTTGTTCTGGCCTCCATACTGTTTATGCTGAAATGCAATCTCCAAATCTCTCCAGTATGGCAGAATTCGGTGAGTCTCTTCAGGTCTCCTGAAAGCGTTTTATGGTACACCATAAGTGCTGTGTGTGGAGGGGAACATGGCACCACCACTTCTTGCGTTCCTGCTTCTTCAATAAAGGTCCGGGTGCACATTCGTGGAAATGGTTTTCTTTCCATGGGTGTACATTTGAAACAATGGTGCATCAATGAACGCCATTTTTCAAGTACAATTTGTACAGATCCATCACAAGTTTTGGAGCTCCACTAAAGATGGTTGCTGATCGACTAAGACCACTTTAAAAGGTTTTTCCGAACCCTTTTTTATTTATTTATTGCCAGCAGCTGTAACCTTTTGATTGATTTGCCAACATGCCATACATCAAATTGATGGTGAATTTGTGAAAACTGCTCTCGCATGGCCTTTGCAATTCCAACGTGCCTGTCGGTGGCTATCAAGTCTATTTGCATTCTCCTGGATTCCAGATGTTTGATGGATTTAATGAAACCATGTTTCTCCATGGCCACAGACGATGTACATTCAGACACCTGCACAATGACCGAACTCACTTTTTTTTTTTTTACTTTCCATTTCTTAAAAATGGTAAGTGCAGTACTTTGCAGAGAAATCCTGGACTGTCGCACTGTCCGTCGCCAGCTAGCCTGACACTTTTACAAGAGAATGTACTGTTGATTGACATCTGTTCGAGTTTCCAGGCTTGACTGATAGCAGGGAAGAAGAATTCCCTCCAGTATTTGTAATAATGGATTATAGCAAGGAACTTAAGTCCCACAAATTGACAGAAACTGGAAATCGCACTGAAAGGCGATCCGCTGAAAAGTAAAGCTGCTGAAGAAAGTAAATTGGCACTTTACAGAGCATCGGTTGAGCAGACCATTAAAAAATGTGTTATGGAGGTGGACACAGGTGGCCTGAATTTTCTGGTTGGTACCTTCTAACACACGTGAGAAATTCACCAATAGCTCCCTGCATATGCTCCCTCTTTATGATCACATTTAATCATTTGTAATCTCTAGCAGGTAGCAGTCGATTACAATGTGTTTTTGCTCCTTTAATAGCCAATCATCCTGCAGTGCTGTTTTGTGACCCTATGGTGGTGGCCAATTCCCCCAAACTAGACATACTGAAGTCGCGATCATGAGCAAATTTGTCAGTCAATTGCATTGATTCTTCAGGCTCTTTTAGTTCAGGCTGTGATATTTCTGCATGAATTGGAGAAACAAGTAACATTGAATGTTTGATGGCTTGCACAATTTTAGAGTGTGTAGATTGTGTCAAAGGGTCTGCAAGCAATTGCAGTGCATCTTCATTGTCTTCAGTTTCATCTGGGCGATTTTCCACAAAGTAGCAATGGTCCATGGTTACTTTGTATTGTTTGCAGGCGAGATTCCATTCATCGTCTGGCCACTAGACCCATGCATCACAAGTCTGAATATTGGATGTACCACGCTGTGCCTCACCTAGTAGTTGCTCCCTTGTGAAATCTGTTTGGCATGCGACATCTTTGGTTTCAGTTGTTTGAGTCTTTATACTCCTCTTCCTTCTGGGCCTCTAACAGATTTATAGAAAACTATGCTCCATGTATAGCACACATACAGAAGATAAGATTTTCCAACTAAAAACATAATATGACTAAAACATCTGCTTAAAAACTTCTCCAATACAAACTGGTTTGTTCTTTACCCTTGTTTTCTTAATTCGCTTCGGAACCATGGACTTTGCTTTGCCGAACGCAACATCAAGCTGAAAAAAGAGCGTTTTTATATGGTTTAAATCAAGCAAATGTCTTTCCGACTCAAACTAACGTAAGTACATATCTACAAACGGAACCAACTTGATAGACTTCAAAACATTATAGCATTATAAAAATGTAATCCCAATTCAATGTGATGCTCAATTGTATTTCATATTAGGATATGTACACCTCGGGTCCATGTGCCTCTTCAAATTTTGCATCTTTAGTACATTCCTTGGAGAGCAAAATCATTAAAGTAAAAATGTCAATCGAGCTTAAATGTAAAATCTTTCATCACACAGAGCACTTCCTCAAAAAGTAGTTTAAAATGATTGCAAACCTTATAATATAAGGTTTGTTGTTGCAACACAAATAGATCATTCGTATGAACATACCCTCTAAAACTGTGTAAGTCATTTGGTCATAATATACATTTCAGATTTCACCTGATAACCTTCTGAGATGACACATGGACTTGATCTGAGATCACCCTGCAAAACATAGTGATTATTATGTTGCCTTCAAAAGTAGTTTGCTTTTTAATGTTTCCTTTAGAATTTATTGTGCGTTAGGAAGTGTAATGTTGGA
The DNA here is from genome assembly GCF_040938575.1 of Ambystoma mexicanum. Lineage (NCBI taxonomy): Eukaryota > Metazoa > Chordata > Amphibia > Caudata > Ambystomatidae > Ambystoma > Ambystoma mexicanum. The sequence continues at coordinate 840,244,360 of NC_090923.1, forward strand.
ACCAAAATCAGAAAAGTTTGAAACGGTGCAAGGTTACATGCATTTCAGCCTCGAGCATATCTTTTGTAGGATTTACTTTCATTGTAGCAAGGAAACTGTAAGTACGCATACCTCATACTCTGGCCCTGCTGCAAACAAGGAAGTGATTGTAGTCGAAGTTCCAGCATCCACCTATAACATAGTACTTGTTTTAATACAGATGTAAAAGCAAACTTACACTGAGAATATGAGATGCAGGTGATGGTACATACTGAGTGACAAGCACGGCACATTAAGTGCCTGCACAGCACCTTTTTTCTCCACGCGTTGACTCAGACATCACCCTTCAAGTGAATGTAATAGAAGATACTCCTTCTGTAAAGGTAAGAGATTTTGAAATTGATAATTATCACTGACCGCTTACAGTGAAAATGTAACTATAGCAGGGCACCATGATTTCTTATTACAGATAGTCCCATACCCATTGCAGAACACACCTCTCCGAAAGCACTTACAGGTCAGAACTATTATTGAAATAATGACACTTTACCCCAAAGCAATAGCATTTCTGCTATTAACTCTTTTTTTCTTCTCTTTTTTTCTTCTGACCTTTGTTCCATTTGTGGAGTATTTTTATCTTCGCCACTGCGCCACACTGCACCCCTTTGCCAATGGGGAAAGAAAACTTTAAAAAAATGAGGAACTAACCCTGAGCGCGCATCGTGCATAAAACCACCAAAGAGCAGCACACCCTGCCACACACACAAGCAAATTTGGTGCAAAAACAGAAATCGCTGCTGTCATCTGTCACTGTCACTTGAAACAAGGCCACATAAGGGCTAAAATCCGAACATGACCTTAAATACAGTTTCCTAATCAATGACAATCTTCAAAGTGTTGTTTTGGCGCTAAATTCAGTGATTTTCCCCAGTGACTTATTGAACGGAAAGTGTGCGAAAATCATGGATTCTTCAGGCAGTCAGAGGAATCCAGCCCTCACTGACTGACAGCTACATCAGAAAATTGGCTGTCAAACCCAGTTTAAATGCATTTTCTTTGTCATGAAAAATTGCAAAATCCACTATTTCAAGCATGTTGGTGAAGGGCTAATTCTTTTAAAATGTTTAAATCCTTTATAAACTGTGCTTGTATTTTATATGTGAACTGAAAAGACTTTAATGTATAGGAACCTAGTCTGGAGCGAATCAACATTTTTTCTGATCTGACAGTGCCTGGCCTGGGAAGAGTAACCTGTCAGATTAGCACTCAGTTGCTACAGGAAGGAAGGTAGACCAGATACAATTCATTGACCGGAGCTGACGGTCCAATTTAATAACTTCTTCTGTAAGTATTAACAGGAAGAACAGTGACCCTTAGTATATTTGCATTGTATTATCCCTATCTCAACCCATCCCATTTTTAATTCAGAACTGCAGTATTGTTAGAATCTTTCTTGCGCTGATTGTCTCACCTGGGTTCCAAAACCATAACTCCCTAGTGATTTTGAATAACTAAAGTAAATCCCAGGAAGAAGTAGAGTATCCACAACAGGACGGGTTATGCTGATCATGTGACTGTAAGATCCATCTGTGGCATTCTCTTTTTCATAGTCATAATATAGTGTAATCAAACCCATCTGTCATTTTCAAAAGCGCATTTCTGTTTTCATTTTCGCACCTATTTTGCAAAAATGCCTCACTAAAACCTCTAACTCCTTCAGTTTTTAAGATGGAAACAAAATTTCAACTCTCACTGATACCTAACATCCGTAGCTACATCCACAACTATTGCGGAACAGTGTATTTGACCCGTTTATCTTCAATATTGCAATAGTAAAAGGTTACCGCAAATTTGCAAAATTCCCAAATTTGCACGTGTCATTTCCCCATTTCAAAGTGCTTTTTCCATCCCATCCTAATCTCAAGTGTATATTGTTGTTTATATAATAGCTCATGTATGTTAGGACCTGATTAGTGTTGCTTTTCTTAGGATTTCTATCCATTTAAGCATGTTTGCACCTTTTGCAGTATTTCACATAGCCATTTTCACCTGTCATTTCCAAAGTGATTTGCCAAAATAAGGTTTTCTCTTGTTTGGGAGGGAGGATTGCCTTTAACTCTAGACATTGGGGCCTCATTACAACCTCGGCGGTAGCCATGCCGCTAATGGCGGCATGGCTGCCGCCAAAATCGCGTCCGGGTCCTCAGAATGAGGAATTACCGGGCCATTCCAAGTTCGGAAGGCCCGGTAATTCCTCCCTCCAAGGACCCGGTCCTTCCCCATTCCCATTTCAGCCCCCATAGGGCTGAATGGGAATGGGAGGGGGAGCAAACAACGGGCCATTACGAGTTGGCCCGTTGTTTGCTCCTTCTTCCCCTTGCGGGACCCGGTATGCACGCCTGGTTTGACCAGGCGTTGCTTCCTGGTTCCCGCGAGGGGACCTCGTAATGAGGCGGTACGGGGTAAACGGCACCGGCACCTTTTACGGCACTGTTTACCCCGTACCGCCAGGGTCGTAATGAGGCCCATTAGTATTTCATTCCTGAAAACCTGCTGATTACTCATATTGGTGTAGGATTGCTTGTTTCTATTTAAACAAAACTTTGCAGGGGGAACATTGACCTAAACGCTATCTCTGTGCAAAACAGAGTGTTCTTTTTCCCTGTGTTTTCTATTTTGCCTCCTTATAAGTGAATTCAATTGCTTTTATCTTTCTGAATTGTATTGTCGCCCTTTGGGTGATTGCTGCCCCATATACATCTATATTAAACCTATGTGATTGAATATTAAATAAATCTTTACCTTTACAAACTAGTCTGATTCCTGGTCCAGTGTGACCTGGGGGGTATTTTGAGAAGGGTGTGATATGAGTGGTATATCATTCAGAATATTGAATGCATAGACAAAAATAAAATAAGGGTTTCATTTGCGCATTACATGCTAGGCGAGACTTGGGTGTGTGCATGATTGAAATACCTTACACATTCTACCACTTCTGGAACGGTATGCGAATTTGCACAATTGTTCTACACTTGGGGGTCGTAACGCTTGTCACCAACACGCATGCTTTTTCCACCCCCCTCTTTGTACACGCACTTTTACTGTTGATTTTGACAATCCGAATGTTTGATGTACCATATTATTGTGATGAAATGTTTTGCAACATTGATGTTTCTAACTAACCAAGATGAGTATACAGGCCCTGATGAAGGACCTTAGAAGTCCGAAATGCATAGGCCCATTGTATATCTGCTTCAAAGTGACCATTGAGTATAATTACTTCGATTAATGAATAAATCGAAATTGACACTTCGTCTTTTTTGCAAATCAAGTTACTGGCCTTTGTAAGTATGTTTTTGAAACCACGTAGTGGGAATTAGGGTGTCCAGCCCACACGGCTGGCTGAGCAGCCAAGGTTTTCTCTTTTTCATCCATACTGAGTGACACCCATAAATACTACTTTGTGTAAATAACCAATACTATAGATAATGATTTTCTATGTTTAAATTCCAAGCATAACACATGCATGTATTGTTCCTTCGCATATAAAGGACTTGTACAATATAATTATTTGATGGGCGAGTGAGGTTCATTTTCACTCCGGAAAAGTAATTGATGAAGAATCTTGCTCCTTCATTTTCAGTACATTGTCAGCAAAGAGTACAATAGAAAAGGTACGTTTAGAATTAGAAATGGGGCCACATCCAGCGGTCTAAAATATCACTTTGTGCAGGTCGATTGGGCTCACCATTGGGATACTAGACGTGTCGATGGTTTCATCACTGGTGAGGGTCTATCCTTCCATCAGTGAGCTCTACGTGAAGGACAATCCAACCAACATATTTCGAAAACATTTTCTGACTTTCAAAGGGCGCAATGGAAGTTTTTACTAAGGGTCACTTTTCACTGAAAGCGGGAATAGAGAAAGTAGTCTAAAGTGAAACATTTTATAACTTGGGTAATTCTGGTAACTAGGGAAACTTGACTAATACAACCTTGATGGAAATAAAAACCAAGAACTCTGAACCGTTCATGAAGTTACCTTTTCAATACACTATTTTAAATTAATCGAGAGATCATTGAGAAGACATTTATACAGACCACTGTCCTACATACCAACAAACATAACAAATTCATCGTCCACTACTAAGTGAGTTGGAATTGCATTTGGAAGCAATTTACGAAGAATTCTGTGTCGACGTTTTTTGTGTACTTTGAATGTTCGTTCATATCGTCGGTAAAGTGTAGGCTGCAGATGTGGAATTGTTTGGCCCTCATCTCTCCCAAGACTCTACTTTTAACCTCTTCCATTGGAAATTCTCAATTTGTAATCCATCTTCTTATTGAATCGATATCCTTTGGGAATATATGCAGGACTGTGCCCGGAGTTTGGACATGGCTCACAGAAGGGCAACCGAAAACGATACATGAAGGCATTCTTGAAAGATCTGTACAAAAAATATGATTATTACAAATAATTTATTAATGTGAATACAGCAACTATTACTAAACTTTGTAAAGTTTGTTATAAATAAAGAGAACCTGGGTAACCTAGTCTAATTAACAAAGCAATCACTTTTGCCAGAACTGATTGTTATATTGCAAGTTGTAATTTATTACTGGTCCATTGAATGAACTTTCAAGCAGCAAAAGAAAACATGCCTTCAAACATGGACCAGGAAATATTCCATTCGGTTATAATGCACAGTGATGCAATGTGATATTTACAGAGAACAAAATACATCAGACAATCGATAATGGTGAAGCCTTTGAGATGAATGAAAATTCAAATACTGTGTACATTAGGTGGAAATTGATTGAAACTTTCAGAGCACCGATCGAGCACCATCTCTCTGTTGTTGGATTGGGTGGCCCCACAGAGAGTTCTGCGCCTGTTAGCGTGAGAGGGGCCGGTCTGTATGAGTAAGGCCGGTCCTCGCTGACTAATAGTTTCTATATACAGGTCCCATACACTGACCTCTGACAGAGAAAGTATCTGTCTATTAAACACGTGACTTTCGAGAAACTGGCCTACGGGTGACACGGGAAAGGAAAGGAAGGAAGGAGGAGAAAAAAAAAGGGAGAAAAAAAAATATTAAACTGTTTTGTGAAAAATGAAAGCTGTTAGAGTTCGCGCTGCTGGGTCATTTTGATCTAACACAGTAGTGAACGTGATTGAAGATAGAAGATTGGACACTGTGGCAGAGCAAGCCACGTTCATATCTCAGCAGGAGACTGCAGAGTAGTGTCTCTTTGATCCTGTTGACTAGGCCATGCTTTTTTTGTATGGCTGCATGCTGAGTGATTAAACATAGCAGGAGACTGTAGAGCTGAGACACCTTTGATCCTGCCGACGAGATCTCGTCCTCTCGTAGGGCGGTGTACTGAATGCTTAATCACATTGGGAGACTGTGGAGATTTCGCTCTTCGATCCCTCTGTGAATTCCTGCCTTTTCAAACTTACGAGCAATTGTGTGCCGTGTAATTCATATAGTGGGAGACTGCGGAGCCTTGTCTCTTTGATCCCGCTGCTTAAGCTCTCCTTGCTCGAACTTTCAATTATCTAACTGTGAACGTCAGTACTCCGTGTCGTTGAATTCAGCTGTATCAAACAGAACTGCTTTTCAACAAGCTGGTGAACTGACTCATTTTTGCTTTTGTTATTTTCACTTCGCTTTCTGAGATTTATTGTGCTGATTTCTCTGATTCTGTGTTGTAAATATATAAAAAAAAAATATTTTTTTAAAAGAGGAAATATATCCTTGCCCAGCTGTCAGCTATAAGGCAGGAGCCAAAACCCGGAGTTGTGATCGTAGACCGGGGGCTGTCAATTGTGCGAGGAGTAGCTTGGGGCCATTACTCTTAAGTGTTTTTTCTTCCTTCTTTTAAGGTAACTCCGCCCCTTTTCCCACAATCTTTCAGGTGCGCGCTCTAAATAGCGCTGTTTGTTGTTAACTGGCAGCTGGTGGTCACCTTGTTCTACATTAATAACATCAGGTAAAAGGGAGCAAACATCCAACGCCTTTTTGACTACACTAAGTCATTTCTTCGCCTTATTTTGTCACTTAGCTACTAGCTTTCAACGCTCCTAGCACATACATTGATGTAAATGTTACTAATACTCACAACCTGCTAAAGCGAACCGCATTAAGCTCTTTGTGACATACCATTTACCCAGCTTCCCTAACCAACATTAACATGGCGAATGGCTTAAGAAGTCTTAAGGGCAATTTGAATACCCCTTTCTCGATGTCCGCTAGCAAAATTGACTCCCTTGTCTGTCCCGGAAAATCCGCATATATTGAACCTGCCGCTTCTGAGGACCATGCAATGAGTGTTATCAATCAAGAGCCTTTTATATCCTCTCAGGCTCCACATATCGCCTAAGTACACGCACAGGGAATTTCCACTTCCCCCAACCATGATCCTTTTATGGAGCTCTCTGCGCCTTCTGCCCCTGTTCCCTCTATTAGTCCTGAGATGCGTCAAGCCATTGATGATTTCAGAAGTTGTTCAGAATCACCACTGGCCTACGAAACTGGCAAAAGGCAACATGAGGTAACAATGGAGAAAATGGAGGCCTTAGATCAGGCGATTTGCCGCTCCATCAGCACTTTGACTGCAATAGTCTTTAACTCACTAAAAAGGCGCATGTCCTTTCATTCAAATCTACCAAACTACACTAAAAATCTATTGGACATGAGTACTGAAATTGTGGATGATATAAATAAAGAACCATTGCCATCCCAACCAATTTTATCTCCTGAACCAGGGATAAACCTAAATAAATCCTCCCACCTCCCTCCATCCCCAGGTGAGAACTCAATCCAACATTCCCCAGGTTCATTTCCGGTTATCATACGGATCCTTGACCTCCTTGACAAGGGCCGTGACTTGACTCATCTTCAATTAAAGGAGATCAAATCAATGCTTCTACTCATGTCCTCTAAGATGGATCGCATTGAAGGATTTATCATGGCCGCTGAAACGATTAACAATCTCAAATCAGACCCAATTCTCAATCATGTTAGCGTGTCCAATCCAGTAATGAAAAATAAACATACGCAATGCTGTTCCGTACAAACACCTATACCCTCTCCATCTCTTCCTGAAGTTTTGTCAATTCATTCCACATGTACCTGTCAAAATGCTCCTTCTGAGCTAAAATCAGCAATAGAAAAAATGAATACTATCATAGCGCTATATACTTCAAATGCTACGCCACCTCAAAACGGTCCAGGTAGCCCAACAGAATTGCTTGATGCACTTGAACAAATGCATCCAGACCCTCTAGAACAGCCATTAACCGAAGCACCTATCGGTTTTATGTCACGAAGAGCTAAAAAACATCACCAAAGGGCTGTTAAAAGGTATGCCAAAAGAAGAAAGGAGGCGCTGTTCAAAGGCTCTGCACTTCAAACTGATCCACTTGAAGAAGCATCATGCATTGCAACTGATATAATCACAGATGATGACCATATTGACCTCCACCAACTTTCCAAAGAAAGCCAAGAAGCCCTGATACCACCCATAAAAGCTCATCTGAAAGTATGTAATAATGTAACTAATACCTCAAAAACTCCATCCTTATTGGTAAACCCAAACTCTTTGAATGAAACTAATCTTATGAACTCTGTTAACAATGAACCATCAACACTTTCTAGTGATAGTATTGAAGTACCAACAACATCCAAACAAACAATAAAAAAGTCAAGATGATACCTAATCACCCACCAGCAGTTGTGGCACTATTAAATGAGCAAGTAACGGCACAATTGTCCGGTTCCAAATCGAACTTAGCCAACTATTTCCCAATATCTGGCAGAATTCCCACTACTCGCCATGATGATACTGGGCCATTAGGACTTTCTGCTACTACAATAACTAAAACTTACAGCGAAGCCTGCGCACATGTTCCCAATTCAATTTCAACCTTGTCGGGTATCACTGATCCCCCCCCCAAATACGATCCGCCCAATACCTCCAATAAATGGATGTGCAAATCTTGGCTCAATACCTGTATTATCAGTAGTACAGCAGTCATCTATACAGCCGAATAATCGACTACTTCTAATGTTTTACCACCTATTGTTCCTGACGGTCTAAATGCACCTGCTACTAACACTACCAGCCCCTGCCAGCTCGACCAGAAATAATTGTCAATGGGCAAGGCAAAGTCACATCTCTCACAATTTTATCCCCTACTAAATCACTGTCCTCGTCAACAATAAATTAGGACCACCAAAGTATACCATCCTCCATTGAGCGCAACTGCACAAAGATGCATGGTCCTCTTCAATATAGATCTGCCTTAGAAGTATCACCCTCCACTACTTTGACGCAATATGACATTTGTAATATTCTTAGGAAAGAACTTTATGATCGTTCTATGGGATCTTCCTTGGATAATGAATCAACAAACCCAAATACGACCAGTCAGCATAAACTTCCCCCCCCTTTCTAACAGCTCTCCGGACCATCCTGTTAAAACGTTAGAACTACCCACTGATAAGATCCAACAGACTATTGTAGAAAAGCACCATCTTGTGGGTTTTGAAGGAAAATGTGTCTGCAATGGCACGCAACGATCGATGGCCACAATCGGCCTTTAATCGTTATGATCCAAGAAACCATGAAAACTGCTATCTTCTCGCTGCCCGACTATAAAACTCATTGCATTCCAGCGATACAAGCTTCAGCTGGTCGTCCCTCTGGAGGCATCCTTATAGCAGTTGATAATGCGCTGGGGTTCGGTTCCAATATTGTGTGGAAGGCTGCAAACTTATTAGCAGTACTGTTAAAGACAGATCTCCTCCAGTACCAGCATTTAATCGTCATTACAATATACTGGAACCCTGCACACACTCCAATTGATGAGATGTTTGATCTGGTGGAGTCTTGCCTTGAATTTATCATTCACTAATACAAGAACGTTGAAATCATACTAGGTGGCAATTTCAACTGCGATTGCAGGACCGCCACTGTGCTTAGAAGCTCAAAAAAAAATATCCTATCTAAGCAGAGAGGTACTAAATGGCGCAACTTCTTAAAAGATTGGGATTTAGACATCATTATTCCTGATTCACAAACGATATGGACCACATGGTCTAGGGAAGCTAAATCCTCAACTATTGATTTTATTTTCGTTACTTACAATTTACTTACAATATCTACCCCATTAAAAATCATCTCAACCTCTTATGGTGACCACGCTCAAAGATTAATTTCTACATTCTTGCAGTTGATTCTTCTACAACGCTATGTGAAATTGATCGTCCCCACCTCTCTCTTAGATGGAGCCAAGCTCTATGTTAACAATTTATTCAATACATAACGTTGGCTATTTCCAATCGTCATATCTCTGGCAATTTCTCTATTAATACCACAGACATAAATTATCCAGAAATCATTCAGGCTGCCATATCTCATTTCAGCAAATATAGAAAAACTGTTACTACCTATCGCCATTCATTTGATCCCCTCTGTAAAATGCAGAAGCATGAAAAAACAAAGCTCTTCGAGCTCTGGAAAAAAATAAGACTATTTCTTATGATACATATCAAATACAGCGCAACCGTATCATAGCATTTTACAAACAAAAACTCAAACATTTAAGAATTCTAAGACACAATGAAATCAATTGCAATCTTATTAGAGCAATTATAGCTCATGATACGCGCACCATCTGGCGAACCATCAAAAATAATCTGACTCAAGTTCCGTTATCATTACACGCCATTTCTGAAGCAACTTGGCGCACCTATATCATGCACAAATTTCAGATGCCCGATCAATTCCAGAACACCATCATCAGTAAGTTAAGACACCAAGACCTTCCGCGCTTAAGTTGGTCTACTGCTGATATTACATGGGCTATTTCTAAATTGAACTACTCCAAATCTGCTGGTCCTGATGGTTTTCCCCCTGCCTATATAAAGCAGATCCAGATTTATGGGCGCAAATTTTAAAAAGTAAATTTGAGACCATTCACAAATCAGGAATTGTACCCATCTCCTGGCTATCTGCTAATATCATACCGATATTTAAAAAAGGAGATCCCTCTTTACCTCAAAATTATCGGCCCATTGCTTTAATAGATACAGAGGCTAAACTGTTCGCGATCTTACTTCTTTACGATCTAGAAAAATACATCGAAACTCATCAGTCATATTGCAAATATCAAACTGGATTCAGGAAGGGGATGAGCACCTCGCTCAACACCTTGATAATGGCATTTACCATCGCCAGAGCGAAGCCAAAATCTGCTAACCCTGTTTATATTGCACTGATTGATATGACTTCAGCCTTTGACACGGTCATTCGGAACGTACTATGGCCCAAACTAATAAAAATGGGAGTACCCCTAGTGCTAATATACTGGTTCATTGCTCTTCATACTACCACTTCTCATAGAATCAAACTTACCACAGAGGGCCGCATACCCAAACCAATCAATACTGAAATAGGCCTAAAACAGGGCTGCAACTTAGCCACAACCTTTTTCAATTTATACTTAGCAGACCTTGACAAAGGCTGGGATGAGCAAAATCTATTCTCTGTGAAAATTGGGCTCATTCACCTGAAATGGCTCGCTTTCGCAGATGACATCATCCTTTTTGATCCAACTCCTGGTGGCCTTTAAACCAAAATACGGTTATTTGAACAATATGCCATAACTCCTAACTTGGCTCCTAACCCAGTTAAAACAGCAGTGATGAAATTCGGTGTCCAGAAGAGAACTGGAAAAACTCAATGGCATATTATGCATACTATCATCCCTTTAAATATTGATACCATCTACCTAGGTTACTTAGGTCTAGGTTACCTAGGTCTCTTTTCCCCAGCTGAGCGTGGAGAGCGGTCGCCGGTGGCCTGAGGGGATCAGCAGGCCTGGGAAGCCCTGCCTGGGCCTCCGTGAGTGTGTTTTGTTTTTTAAAAAAAAAAAGTTGAATTGTTCCTCGCGCTCCTAGCGCGGTGTTTGTCCCTGCTCCTGCTCCCCCCTCCCACTTCCTGGTCTTCCTCTCCCTCCCCGCCTCCCTGTCCGCCCACCCCCCCCTCTGATTGGCTGTGTGCCTGCCTCCCCTCTGGCCTACTCGACGGCCGTTCCCCGCGCTCGCTTCTTTTCCCCAGCTGAGCGTGGAGAGCGGTCGCCGGTGGCCTGAGGGGATCAGCAGGCCTGGGAAGCCCTGCCTGGGCCTCCGTGAGTGTGTTTTTGTTTTTTTTTTTAAAAAAAATAGTTGAATTGTTCCTCGCGCTCCTAGCGCGGTGTTTGTCCCTGCTCCTGCTCCCCCCCCTCCCACTTCCTGGTCTTCCTCTCCCTCCCCGCCTCCCTGCCCGCCCACCCCCCCCTCTGATTGGCTGTGTGCCTGCCTCCCCTCTGGCCTACTCGACGGCCGTTCCCCGCGCTCGCTTCTTTTCCCCAGCTGAGCGTGGAGAGCGGTCGCCGGTGGCCTGAGGGGATCAGCAGGCCTGGGAAGCCCTGCCTGGGCCTCCGTGAGTGTGTTTTGTTTTGTTCCTCGCGCTCCTAGCGCAGTGTTTGTCCCTGCTCCTGCTCCCCCCTCCCACTTCCTGGTCTTCCTCTCCCTCCCCGCCTCCCTGCCCGCCCAACCCCCCCCTCCTCTCCCTCTGCCTATAACCTCCCCCCTCCTGGGCAGCCCTCTGCCTGGCAGCCCCCGCGGCTAAGGGCCCCAGGCCAAGGGCGACTCCTACAGTGCGGCTCCCTGTGTGTCTGCAGGTGTCCGCAGGGGACGCCAGGCGCCAGTTCCACCTGTTCTGCGTTCCCCGGCCCACCCCTCCTACTCCTGGTTACATCCGCATGGGGCCTTGCCTCACTGTATTCACAGTTGTGGTTTACTAGGGTGCTTTTTTCTCCCCTCGCAGGATTCTCAAACTTAGGTGGCCCGGTACCTAATACGCATTACTGTTTTTGCTCTGATTTGTGGTATACTAGGGTGCTTTTTCTCCCCTCGCAGGATTCTCAAACTTAGGTGGCCCGGTACCTAATACGCATTACTGTTTTTGCTCTGATTTGTGGTATACTAGGGTGCTTTTTCTCCCCTCGCAGGATTCTCAAACTTAGGTGGCCCGGTACCTAATACGCATTACTGTTTTTGCTTGCTCTAATTGTGGTAACTTGTGCTTGCCACTCACTTCCTGTCTGCGTGCTCTCGTTTCGTCTGTCTCCCCCCCCCTCCCTCCCTCCTACTCCATGGTGCTCTCCGTCTCGCCTATCTTCTCTAACTGCTTCTCCATTGACTATCCTGCTCTCCTCACTAAATCTGGTAGGAAAAAGTTTAAAAAGGACATCCTGGTCTCCAACCCAGGCCTCCCTATCGCTGACACCTACACTAATGCCTGCTCTAAGGAAACTCTCACTGACATCCTCTTTTTCGTGCCTTTGCCTGACCTATGGACCCTTCATATGGTCTCTGTGCTCTCTCCTTTCTGTTCTCTTGGCCCCCTTCCGCTCCTCCAAGGCCATCCTTAATGTCTACGCTAATGGGACCGTCTTGGTCCAAGGCCCTCAGGCCAACCTTCACCTCTTCGATAGACGCTTCCCACACCTCATCAACTTCCTCTCCTCTCCTGCTGTCCCCCCTCCTCTCCTTGGCTACCTTGCCTCTACCCTCCCTCCCTGCCCCCTCTCGTGCTCCTTCTTCACCTCCTTCTTCAATACCTCCGCAGGGCGTACCTCTGATCTGTACCCCTCCCCGGAAGTTCTTCAAGGATGGCAGCCTTCTCCACATTGCCACACTAAACACTCGCTCTGCCATCAAGCACTCCTCCAATATCTGTCACCTTCTTGAGGAACTGGACCTCGACGTCCTTTGTCTCACTGAGACATGGTTCACAGCCAGCTCTGCCACCAGCTTTGACACACTCCTACCTGATGGTTACAAGATCCTCTCCGTGCCCAGGCCCAACCGTGGAGGGGGTGGTGTTGCCCTTATCTTCCCTGAGTGGATTCCTGCCACTGTCACTCCTACGCAGACCTACTCCTCTTTTGAATGCCTTGTCTGCCGACTCTCTCTCTCTCCTAGCCATTCCCTTACCGTGGCTACTATCTATCGGCCACCTGGTCAAATTTCCTCCTTCCTCTCTGAGTGGGCTGACCTCTCCTCCGCACTCCTGTCCTCAACCACTCAACTCCTCTTTCTTGGCGACTTTAACATCCACCTTGATGCCTCCAGTCCCCCCACTGGTCTCTTTCGTGACCTCTGCGACTCTCTCTCACTCTCTATTCTCCCATCTGGGCCTACTCACTCTGCTGGGCACACTCTTGATGCTCTGATCTCTTCTGACCTTCCCCTCTCCGTCCCTCTCTCCACTCCTCTCTCCTGGAGTGATCACTTTCTCCTATCCTCCCACCTCACCCTGCCTACCCCACAGGCAAAGCCACCCTCTTCACTGCCACCCACCTTCTCGGTCATCCGACCCATGAAGCGTGTGTCAGTTGAGGCTTTTGCTGCTACCTTCTCGCCCCCCCCCCTGCCCCTTCGGCTGACTCCCACCCTGACACAGCCCTCTCCATGCTCCACTCTGCTATATCTGTTACTCTTGATATCCTTGCCCCCGTCATGAGAATCCGCCTGAAGCCCAAAGCCAAATGTAACTCCTGGTATGACTTGGATCTCGCCACCCTAAAACGCAAGTGCAGGGTTGCAGAGAGGAAATGGCGTGCTTCATGTTCATCCTCTGACAAACTGGCCTGCCGCCTGCTCCAAAGGCAGTACCGGCTCTCCGTTCTCACCAAGAAGAGAGCCCTTATCCAAGCCCGCATCTCTGCGGCATCAAACAACTCCGCCAAACTCTTTAAAATCTGCAAGGAGCTGGCCAACCCTGTTGCAGTCTCTACCTCTCCTGTCCCCTCCCAGGCCCTCTGCACTGCACTGGCCTCTCACTTCATCTCTAAAACTCAGGACATCCTGTCCTCGCTCTCCTCCTTTCACCTCCCTCCCTCCCTACCCGACCCTTCCTCTGGCCCTTCTGCGGTCACCCCTCCTCCCTCTTTCTCTGCCTTTCCACCTTTCTCTGCTGACGAGGTTTCCAGACAAGTCCGATCTATGAAAGTCTCGTCTAAACAGGTTCACCCCTGTTCCTCCAAAACTATCAAGGACCACATCGACTCCCTGGCTCCTGCCCTGGCTGACTTTTGCAACCACTCCTTCGCCTCTGGAGTCTTCCCTTCCCCCCTCAAGCACTCCCTTGTGCACCCTCTTCTCAAGAAACCCTCTTCCGACCCCTCCTGCCCGGCTAACTATCGCCCTATCTCCATCACTCCCTTCCTGGGCAAGCTCCTGGAGAAACTGGCCATCTCCCAGCTTAACCTCCATGCTGAATCTGTTGGTAGTCTTCATGACCATCAATCTGGCTTCAGAGCTGCCAGAAGCACGGAAACTGCTCTCCTGAACATCCGTGAAGACCTGCTCTTGAACCTCGATTCCAACACTCTGTGTGCTCTCATTCTGCTCGATCTCTCCTCTGCCTTTGACACTGTCAACCATGCCATCCTGCTCAACCGTCTCCGGGAAAACCTGGGTATCACTGGTCAGGCTCTGGCGTGGTTGACCTCTTTCCTTTCAAATCGACCCTCCCAGGTCCAACTGGGGTCCTTCCTCTCCGACATCTTTTTCTCAACCTGTGGTGTCCCCCAGGGATCTAATCTCTCTCCCTGGCTGTTCAACCAGTATCTGGCACTCCTTGCCCACCGCATCGCCGCTCTCTGCCCTAATTTCCAGTGCTATGCGGACGATACCCAACTCATCTTCAGGCTACCCTCAGCCTCCCCCTCTCCTTCCCTCATCTCTGACTGTCTGTCTGCTATCCAAGAATGGTGTGCCGCCAATGACCTCTGCCTTAATGCCAGTAAGACTGAGATCCTACTCATCGGTACTCCCACTCCCTCCTTCCCTGTAGCTCTCTGGCCTGCCTCCCTTGGCCCCCTCCCTGCTCCTACCTGCAAGGCAAAAAACCTTGGGGTCATCTTCGACTCCACACTCTCCTTCTCCCCTCATATTTCTGACGTCGCCAAGAGGTCACACTACCAGCTGCACCTCCTCAGAGGTATTCTTCCCTTCCTCTCCTTCCCCCAGAAGCTCACTGTCTCCCGAGCCCTGGTTCTCTCGAAGCTGGACTACTGTAACAGCCTCTATCTTAATCTGCCTGCCTCCACTCTCCGCCCTCTGCAACTCATCCAGAACAGAACTGCGAGACTTGTCCTTGGCCTCAAGCCCAGGGACCGTATCTCTCCAGGACTGAAATCTCTACACTGGCTCCCAGTGGCTGCGAGGATAAAGTTCAAAACCCTCTGCATTGTCCACAAGGCCTTCTGGGGCCTGGGTCCTAAATACCTTCAACTCTCTCTTCCCAAATATCTTCCTTCCCGAGCCCTTCGCTCATCCGCCTCCAATTCCCTCAGGGTTAGCCGCTTCTCGAAGCAACGAGCTGGGGGTAGATCTCTCTCCGCGGCAGGGGCCTCCCTCTGGAACAGCCTTCCTGCCTCCCCGAAACTTGAGGAGAACCATCTCCGGTTCCGGAAGCACCTCAAAACCTTCCTCTTTGCTTCTGCTTTCTCTCTCCCTCTCCCCTGCTGAACAGCTAATTTAATTCCTCACTGAAACTGCACTGATCCTGCAACTGGACCACTCTAAACGGCCTCGGCCCTGGGCCCTGCCACTCTCCACTTGCACTGATGCCCTGGAACCCCTTTGCACTGCGGGACTGTCTCTGTATCCCTACAGCCCCCCCCTCCCCCAGCACTTGTTCTGCACTTACCTCACACTTGCCACCAGCTGGCCCTATTTATTTATTTATTACGTTACGCCACTTACCTTGTACTGCACTTCCCCCCCCTCCCCTTCCCCTTGCACTTTTCCCCCTCCCCCACCCCTGCACTTGCGCGATCTGAATGACACCTGGCCTAGTAAGATCGTTGTCTGTCTCCCCTTGTCCCCCCCTCCCTGCCTCGTCGCGCCTTGAAACACATGTGTATAGGCGCGTTACAAATACCATATCATATCATATACTATTTAGCTGAGAAAAACTCCATCAAAATATGGACCGATCTATTGAACACCAAGATCCGACCACTGACATCACAGCTAAAAAATAATACATGCAAAGTATTGCAAGTTCTCATTAATGCCTCTCATCGAATTTTTCACACTGAAAATTGAAAGTGTCATTCTCTATCCATTAGATATCTGTCTGAGTGAAATGGGCGTGATTTTAGATCAATTGCAAGGGACATCTTTGAACGAGCGATGTCTCTTCCAATGTCACTGCCCAATGCAGTCCTAAGACACGAACTAGGCCTCATAGCGCTATCCACACGCTGGAAATGGCGACTTCTCACCAATTTCGCAAAAATAACATATCCTAAACCATACTCCCTATACATAGACATGAAGGAATCAATTAACTCAAGACCAACGATTTCCATGGTCCAATATTTGACAAGAATTAATGCCATTCTGAAGGAAGTTAATGTCACAGTGGAGGATGTTTACTACAGACCTGCTTATGCCAAAAAAAAGCTATTTGAGTTCGATTGGTGCAAAACTATTGACCAGATAGGTTCATACAAACTTTATAATGAAGACTATCTTTTTACCAAAAAGCGGACACCAAGATACGATCATATTACTCTATTTCCCTGCAATCATACCCGCAATACTTACTTACGATTTAAATTTAATCTGTTGTATACCAAAGAAAGAACTGCAAACTGGATTGGTAGTAGGACAAATGGCGAAAATAAGCAGTGTAGATTTCCGATGTGCACTGAAACCATAGAATCATTAAAACACCTGATTTTATATTGTCCTCATTTTAAATATGCAAGAACTGTCTTGTTTATGGATTTCGTAAACATTAATTATATTGATTGTTTACCATTTTTATGGGCCCGTATGATGCAAGGCAATCACAAACCTCTTATTTTTGCCCTTACAAGATTTTGTAAAGTGATAGAGAGAGAGCTAGATAAACATGCGGACATGAATGCTTGAAAACCATATATGTAAATCTTGGTATTCTAAAGATCGACCTATACGAATGATGCTGAATTTTCTTCATCTTCGTTACACCTAAGAATGTCTGTATTTGCACTCTCTCAAATTCAATAACTGCCTTGCTCTTTGCACAAGTGCTATGTCCTTTTATGAATGTATATGGAATGATGTTTTTACATGTTTTATGAATTATACTGTAACAATTATTGTGTTTTTAAATTTTGTAAAGGTTCTGTCATTTTTTGATAGAACCACATGCAAATAAAAAATAAAAATAGGTTACCTACCCTTACTTGGATGAATATATGAGCTTATTCAGCAAGCTGGGTAACAGGTAGCTCGATGACAATATACTTTGTCGATTGCAGAGATGTTCTCCTGGTAAATGTCAAGGTGTTTAAAAAGGCTTAGAAAAGTGGGTGTGTATGTGAACGTATGATGTGTTTGTTTACACCCACTCAGCCTCGATGCCAATGTTTCACATCTGCCATACCCACCCACCTAGCCCCCTTTGGGAGTGCACAGGTATAGGCCTGCTCATACTGGTTATAGGGCAATGGGGCCAGGGCTGAACCACAAATGCAAAAGGCTTGCGTTTGACATTTTTTGTTGATCAACGTGGTCCACTTTTTTTGGGCAACGTTGGCCAGTTTGATGAGTTACTTCAATATGCGGCTAGTAGTAGTGGACACTGTTGCTGAATACATAATTTTATAAATGCACAATTTGCATCGCCATTTATTCAAAATTCTCTCACTCTGGGACTATTCAAACAGAGTCGAAAAGGAATGAATAGTAACCTCCAACTGTGGGTCACGTTTTCTTTTTGATTCCCCATGACAATCTTATGGCTGAGTACGACCCTCTTCATAGGCGCCGACTGCCATTGATACTGAAGGGGGGATGGATGGCCATGAGGCGAGTGCAAAAGGCCTGGAACACTATTCAAGGGATACAAACGTATGTTGATTTCTGGGGCGGGGTCTTGAAGAGGGGAGTCTGGAGACTCGGTCTGGGGAGGCCATGTGGAGAATGGTCATTGTGCAGAAGATCCCTTTGAAGTGTACATGGTGTTTGGCATCTTGAGCGGTCCCATCCTCGCAGCCCCCTTGCGGGCACATGGCCACAGGTTCAAACTGCCATTAATACTGGAGGGGGGTTGGATGGGCATGAGGCAAGCGTAAAAGGCCCGGAACACTGCTCAAGGGACACAAACGTATGTTGATTGCTGGGGTGGGGTCTTAAAAGGGGAGTCTGGAGACACCAGGTCTTGAAAATGCATCCTAAATTTGATGGCATAGTTGCCCTTTAGAAAAGTAGCCTGCTGAAAAAATTGACTTGTTCTTTGAAGTATCGCCACATTACAAAACTGAACACCCATTCAAGCTAGAATGGTTTGGGCCATAGAGAAATATTGTTTTTTAGTCGAAAGGGAAAGACACACAAGTTATGAACACTCAGATTTGCAATAAGTGCGAGAAATGTATTTAATTTACAGACTAAATTAATTTGTCTGTGATCGATCGAAGTTACGAGAATGTAGGGGAACAACATGAAATGTTAGTCATCTCAGTAGTCAAAATCACATCGAGCATGTTGTTACTTGGATTCCGAGTGCGAACTGTTGCCCAAAGTTCGTGCATAAGCACCATCATAATCCGCAACACGGACCTTGTGAGGCAGGCTGACCTGAAGTTGTGTATCTCGGTGACGCATAGTGGTGGTGTGCCTTAATTGGCTACTTGGAACAAGCATTCAGAGTTTTCTTGGCAGCAGCAGTTCTCCACCTCGGTTGGCATCGCCTTGCAACGATTGCAGGTACACCAGTTTGAAACGTCTTCCTTGCGACTATGCTCAGGCTCTGGTGATTCATCTTTCCAACTATCGTATGATTTCCCCATCGTTTCCGCTTCTTTCTCTTTCAATTAGTTCCTCTTGAGAATATTCTGGCTTGTACTGGTAGGGCTGTATTGTTGCACTTTAACTTTGCAATGTTAAAAATACCCATAGAGCTAATAAATGCACAATCGGCACAAACTGACATTTCAAAATTAAATCAGGTTTGGTTAAGACATTTGTACATAATATGACCAATATTTAAATGAAACACAAGTACCGAGTTAAATCAGTTCTGCTAGTGTAAGTACCTGTTGACAGGGCTCTTGACTTGGAAGATAGCTGAACAGAGCAGAAACGAGTAACGGGCGATGGAAACTAAATGCAGTGAGACGATTGAAAAAGAAACTGCAATGTTGTCTGCTCAAGGTCTGTTTATACTTGTCGAGGAAAGAGGCGTCCTGGCATTTCCATGGAGACATGTCAATAGCTTGGGCACAGATGATGTTGACAGGAGACATGCATTGGCGTTGTGAAAAGGGGCTAGTGATGTCAGTTTTAGGGGTGGGCGATCTGTATTCTTGCCCATGGGCACTTAAATTTAGGGCGATGCAACAACGGATAAGATTAGCACTAGATGGCAGTGCCCAACTCGTTGTTTTCGCATGTGTGAAAGTGAGGAAAACTAAGGTAAGAGGCATAGGAAACATTTTTAAGATCGATCGATTACAGTATTCTTAAAAATACATGCCCGAACGATCTGGACAATAACTATTTTGAGCAAACTTCCCCTTTTAATTCTGAACCTTCCAGCCATCACCTCTTTTCTTTTGTTAAAGATTTGCTAAACACTAATGAAGAATTAATTTTTATTTGTAATAGTAAGATATCCTATTTCAGGACTTCCTTGCCTTCATCCAGTACCACTTATAATTGGTCTCTATCTTTGTAATGTACACAATAATGAGCCACACCCATCTACAAAGGATGATTCTGGTTGATGGTGAAGAATCTTGCCCATTTATTTAGACTGCTCCAATGGAAACGTGGTCTGCTTCTTCAGAAACATTAGAGGGAAATCTGTGAATGCAAACTGGTGTTCCCTTAATCTGGCTGTAGAGATAAGTGACATGTGCAATCCATAATTGGTTCAGCATCATTGTGCATGAATTGGCAGTTATTGGTATCTGTCTATTCCCATACCTTTAATTTGTCCAACAGGTTTGTACCCCATTGTTTGATTCTCTGGAGCCTGTTTTTTAAGGACTGGCAACTTCACCAAGTATTATCACCTGCCGTAACTGAGCGGAGTGTTGGTCACAAAATCAACAGTCTGTGGCCTTCATAAGGGCCCTGTTTAGTTGTTGTTGGGTGGGTTTTTAATGCGAAACGTATTGCATTGAAGTAGAGCTAGGCAAGAGATGAGATGAGGGGTGGGCATACAGCTTGTTGGGAAGGGTCGGGGGCAGAGGGGTTTGGGTATTTACTCACTGACTGACTGCCCGTGGCCATGCTGCTTCCTAAAGTAATATCCACCCACTACCTGACTCTCACCACCCAAAATGCATCCTCCAGGTATCTCTGAGTGGACTAAGTCGAGCATTAGGGTCAGACCTTGTGTTGCATGCTCCTGCCAGTGTTATTTGAAAGCAGCCCTCAGAGAGTTTATGGTTTTAATTGCAGCTATAAACAGCATACTGGTGTAATAAAGAAAAATATCCTTCCAAATGTGCCTTCAGCAATTAATTTATAGGCAGCATGTGTCTTTTCACTGTAGTTCTCTGAAAAACGAGCGTTGGCAAAGACAAGTTTGGATTGTGTATAGGTATTATATAGGCATTTGTCGGGGAACTGCCATAATGGTACTACCTACCCAGGAGATCAGATGCAAAATTGTGCGAGTACTGAGGCATATGGAAACTGCGTCTATTGTAAGGTTACACTAAAGCCACTTTAAATTTTTTATTTAAGTTAAATTAAAATATTTGGGCCCATGTCTAAGTGAAATCGTTTGTTTTATGCAGTGCTTCATGGCAGGTTCCTGTTGCCTCCAAGTTTAGCAACATTTGCATACCTACCTACCTTATACTCAACAGACCTGTGAAGAACAAAAGGCTTCCGTCAGGCCTGATGGTATACAGTCCTGTGACTTCAGGTTGCATGTAGAGCTCTCTCTCATTTCAGAGCTGTACACCAAATTGTGGTATATCTTTTGAGAGGAAATATGCGCATGGCTGTCTGTTTGAATTAAGAATGCAAATTGGTCTAGCATGACTGGTATTTTGGGAGGCGCAGTTCACCCTGGACTTCTCGGACAAACACTGCTGTGTGATCGTATGGGAATGCTTTGTGTGGGCATCTCTCCCAAATCAGCTGCAGAGCATTCTGCCTGTTGTAAGAGGATGATATGCTTGCATTGAAGGACGCAGACTAGATCAGGTGAATGGTCGCACATGGAAACCATGCAATGTTGAACGCACACCAGAAGGTATTGTGCAAGCCAGAAAGTGTAACCCCCTCAGGATGAAGGCAATAGCACTGACAATATGTGCTTAAATGTCCAAGCTTCACAATGTTTTATTTTCTTAAAAATACTGCTTGATTAATTCAAATCCTAGAAATGTGTATTGTATGCTAATAGCAGTTCACGCATGTTGGTGTTCATACACAACCAATCTGGATATTTAAACATGGTTGCGTTTCTGTGATAAAATGTAATTTATAAAGCGCCTGTACATGAGTGTTTCTAGCCGCGACAAGACAGGGGAGGGAAGAATGATGGAGGACAAGACAATGATCTTACTTACTACATTCAGATCGTGCAGGGGGGTGCAATCAGGGGAGCATTGCTCTAAGTGCAGCAAGGCCCTGGGTAAGTGCAAGGAAGCAGAGCACTATAGAGGTTACAGTTATAGTCCCTAAGTGTGTGGTAGGCCCGGTGGCAGTGCAGGGGGGACTGATCATGGAGGAGCCTGGTACCCAGTGAGAGTCTGAGCGTAGCCAAGCAACCAATCGCCACAGCAGACGGGTAGGTCAGCAGGGGAGGGAGAGCAGGAAAGTAGAGGAGAAAGGAAGGTCTTCAGCTGCTTCCGGAACTTCAGGTGGTCCGGCTCACATTTGAATGGGGCAGGGAGGCCATTCCAGGGGGAGGCACATGCAGAGGAGAGAGATCTACCCCCCACACTCTGTTTTGTGAAGCATCGAACCCTCAGAGTTGGAGGTAGCGGTCCCGATTACTTTTTAAAAAAAATATTTTATTTATTCAGCTCGGCAACACAGATACAGGTGAGTAACAATAAAGCATATGGAATCAAAACAATGCAATAGTCACAGATTCATATGGTACATGCAAACGAAATACAGAAGGGAAAAGGAATCATCATATGCACATGGTGGACACAAAGAAGGTCGGTACGAAGGCAGGTGGAAAAAAAATCAAGGATCAACTAAGGATGAGCTAGGAGAAAGAGCTGGGGATGCAGGATCTGAGTCGGTGTCAGTGGGGGACATAAATGAGCGGAATTTCAGCCAAATATCTTTAGGTCTGGAACGGGCGGGCTGTTGTATGGCCCAGGACTCTTCGGTGTCGGAGGCCCATGTAACTGCCCTGAGCCACTGTGCGTGAGTAGGGATGATAGGCCGAAGCTAGCAAAGTAGAATTGTACGCACAGCTAGTAGCATGCAGAGGCCAGCCAGTTTCCTGGAATCACGGTGGAGGCATTTCATTGGGGATGGGGGGATGGGGCATTCAAGGATGGACGACCATAGTGGAACACACTGAGGTCCAGAATTGAGTTAGACGGGGACAAGACCAGATCATGTGGATATAATCAGCATCCTCATAGCCACATCTAGGGCACCTAGGGGAGGAGTCACTCGAGATGCGATGTAGCCTAGTCAGGGTGTAGTGGTACCTGTGGAGCACCTTGAATTAATTTGAATCGGGAGTTGAAGGAGACCCCCTGGATACGTGCACACATATGGGTCCAACGATCATCGGACATTTCAAGGCCGAGATCTGTCTCCCAGGAGCGCTTTAGTTTGGAGAATGTGGGGGGTGATCTGGTTTAAAGCAAGGTGTATAGTCTGCAAATTTTGCCCCTCATAGGGAAAGGTGAGGACAGTTTGGTGAACACGTGTACTTGTGTTTGAGTACTCTACGGAGGGATGAATATTGAAGCCAAACGGAGGGTCTCCGTCTAAGGGGCACCGGGAGGTCAGGCCATTCTATGAAATTACCCTGTTCGAATATGTCACGCAGCAATTCATAACCCGCCTCAGCCCATGCACGAACCACCGAGGGAGGGACTTGTGGGACCTCCGGAAGAAAATTCCAAATTGGGAAGTTACCGTGGAAAGGATGGACGGTGCCCAATATTTGCCAAGATTTGGATAAGGCCAAGGATGTGCATGTCGCTGGATCCAGTGAGTCCGATACCACTGGCATGGGTGTGATCACCAGAGATCGAATGTCGCGGTCACTGACCGATAGCCTTTCTAGTCTGAAATGGGGAGGGGGGTCTGATATATTAAACCAGTGTGCAGTGTGCTGGAGTTGTGCCGCCAGCCAGTACTTGAGGAAGTCCGGTGCCCCAAAGCCTCCAGCCTCCATCGGGGCGGCAATGGTCTTGAGCTTAAGGCAGACCGCACCCGAGTGCCAGAGGAAGGTGTTAAGGGTGCGTGTCAATGCCTGAAAGAAGTCCGCTCCCGGCCACTGCGGAACATTAGCAAATCTATACAAGCACCACCATCTTCAGTACCCCTATCCTACCCGCCAGTGAAATCGGAAGTTTGTTCCAGCCCTGTATTTTTATCATAAGGTTTGTAAGGTATGCCTGATAATTCTCCTCCAAGATCCGTTCAGTGTGACGAGACACCACTATGCCTAAATAAGTAAATTTAGATTGGGCCCATGTGAATCCCATGGTATCGGGAGGGGGGAGTGTGCTGGGAGTGAGCGGAAAGAGGGTTGATTTAGAGCAGTTCACCGTGGGACCAGAGATACGTCCAAAGAGAAAAATATCCTCTAGTATTGGGGCCAGGTTAATTTCGGGGGAGCGAATATAGAGGAGAGCATCATCAGCATGCAGAGAGACTATATCTGAGGAACCGGCAGTACGTAGACCCCTATGTGCATGGTTTTGGCAAAGCATGTCCGCAAATGGCTCCATTGCCACAGCGAAGATTAAGGGTGAGAAGGGACAACCCTGTCTAGTGCCCCTAGCTATATGGAAGAGGGGAGCAACGGTTCTCTGTGCGGACTCTGGCAACGGGGTTGGAGTAAAGTAGCCTAACCCAGGAGACAAAGGTGGGGCCAAATTTGCATTTGTCGAGTACCCGCCAGAGATACCTCCACGAGACCGAATCAAAAGCTTTTTGCATATCAAGTGTCGCGGCCACCGCGTGTACACCTGGGCTCACTCTACTTATAATGTTGAAAAGGCGTCTCAAATTCAAGGAGGTGGAGCGGCCCGGGATGAACCCCGCCTGGTCTGGGTGGATGATATGTGGCATGAAGGGGACAAGTCGTAGAGCGAGTAATTTTGCATAAATCTTGACGTCACAATTGATCAATGAGAGTGGGCGGTAAGAGCCGCATTGAGTTGGGGGTTTATTGGGTTTTAGTAGGACTGTTATGGTGGCTTCGCGGAGTGAGGGGGGAACTGGCCTACCTCCACCGATTCCTCCCAAAGAGCAGCCAGACGAGGGAGTAGGAGTGATTTGAAATGCTTATAAAACTCGACAGGTATACCGTCCGATCCTGGGGATTTGCCTGAAGAGAGGGAGTCTATAGCCTCCGAGAACTCCTCAGGGGTGAATGGATTCTCAAGGGATCCGATGGTATCGGGAGAAAGCACAGAGAGGGGAAGTTTATCAAGATAGGCATCAATTTCTGCCGTACCGGCGGTGTCTGAGTGTGCATATAGGGATTGATAGAAGGAGAGGAATTCGGTATTGACATCTCCAGGCGAAGTGGCCAGGGATCCGTCAGGTCTCTCAACTCCAGGAATGGGTGGGGCACCAAACTCACGGCGGAGAAGTCTAGCTAGGAGACGGCTAGGGCGTTCACCCTCACTATACTTCCTCGCATGCCCGGGGTTATCAAGAAACCTCAGCTCGCGGTCCGCGAGCGTACGGAAGGTGTCCAACTCCGTGCCAATTAACGCGAGGATTTCAGGGGTTTGGTCTAGAATATACTGGGCCTCCAGCGCAGATAATGTGGCCTCACTCTCGGCGATTTCCCTTCGAATAGTTTTGAGGATACAGTTTTCCTTGGAAAGGGCAATGCCTCTGATGTAGACCGTAAAGGACTCCCAGAGAGTGGCCTGTGAAGACGCGGAGTTGGTGTTGATCTCGAAGCGGTCCCGATTACTTCGTCTAGGGCTCTCTCCAGGACTCCCGTTGTCCCCATTAGGACTTTAGTCATGTGTAACACCCATAATTCTCTCACCTCAGGGGAAGGCTGGACTGCGCTCATGCACTGCTGGCATGCTCATCATTCAAATGCATGGAACTAGTCACCTTTCCAAGATGGCCGTACTATGCAGACGGTAACAGATTTCCAATATGGTCACCGGGTGTCCCCACAGCCACTATTCTAGGCTATAAAAGCCACACCCCAGGGCTCACTCCCTTTGCTTTGCGTTACATATGTTTCTGAGCAGCAGTAAGCTTACTGTGCTCGTGCACCCAGACTGGAACTAATTTCAGCGTGACCCGCACCTGCAAGCAAAGAGAAGAACACAGTTAATTCAGAATAGAACACTTCATACTTACCGGCATCTGCAAGCATTCTCGCTGGTTGGTCCCACCCGTAATCCCAGTGGTTTGCAGCAACTGCTTGCCCCTGCCGCCACCTGTAAGACGAATAAAAGATATTATTCAAGGCAATCACAAAGATTATACACAAACACAAATTATCACTAGCACTCACAGCAGGAGAAGAAATTGAGCAATGTTCGCACGCTAGGGAAACTAGCAGAAAAAAGACAGGAAGAGACCAGAAAATGAACTGAACCACAGACAACTAAGAATAAGACCTCCAAAAAGACACACTAGATGCAGACCAACTTTGGACATTAATGGAGCTTTTCTATTCCGCACCTTAGCAGCCACAGCAGGCCTGGGTGAGCAACAACCAGTGAAGTAACTGGCAACTGGTGCAAGCAGAAGAACAGAACTTCAGCAAGCATAACCCCAGGATGTGTTCAGCCTTCCCCATGGAAACATAGGGCTAGCAGGTAGCGGGAAAGTTAAGAACAAGAGTAATTGTGCCTTTTGATTCTAAGGAAAAAGACTGCAGCCACTGCTGACATCGGCTTTGCAAGGCTCCCAGTCCACCACAGATGCTACACAATCTGGGGTTCAAGCTACTATATTCGCAGCTACTACCCTAAACACAGCAGTGTGTCACATGGGCTTGGGGTAAGGAGAGGTGTGGAACATGCAACAAGAGACCCAGACGCTTCCGCAGGGTTTAAGGTAAACGTTACAGTAGCTGAGGGAAGATCTCGAGAAGGAAGCTGTTAGGCAGAAACCTGTGCAGTTCCCTCTGGGACCACTGCAAAAGATTTAAGACTACAGGCGTTTGGCAGTAAACCCATTTGGTAGCAGTCTGTACCACACATTCACTTGGTAGCTGTGGCTGAGCAGTCAGACTTCCCTCAAGAAGAGTTAGGCAGTATACAGAGTATTCACAATAGGTCAAAAGAACACAGTAGAACAAGTAAACACTGACCAGAGCTTGGTGTAAAAGAGAGATAATTATTTATTTAAAACCACATCTAGTAACACACACAGGCACTAATATTAAGCAGTTCAAAAACACGGTCAATATTAGAGAAGTCTAAAGAAAAAGCCCCACTTATTTTCAGACAGCGGTGAGCGCTTAACGCAGATGGCACTTTAATAATTCATTTTAAAAGGGAGAGAAAAGCAGAGTATAATTTGAAACAGATTCCAACACTTTCACAAGAGCACAACAAGAGAGGAAGGCAAAGTAAAACCGTGAAGTTAGAGTTCAGAAGGCTGGATCCACTTTAAGAGGATCAGAACGAAATGTGTCCAAGGTCACACGGTTGAAGTGCACAAAAGTCTTGAAAAGGTTCAGAAAGCGTTGGACCAAAGAAAGGGACCAGTTAGATGGTCAAGGCGGCCAGCCCAGTCCAGAAGGTTAAGGGATTATTATTACCTTGTAGCAATCTTTAGAGAGGGAGGCCTGGTGGACACGGTACCTTAAAGTGGTGAGAATAATCCAGCGGGGGCAGTTGTTCCTGGCAGCGGATGCAAGTCAGTGCTTTGTCCGGGGGAAGAGAGGATCTCGTCTGGGAGGAAGACAGGAGTCCGTTGCACTGCCAGGGAAGAAACCAGCCGCAGAGTTCTCAGGTAAAAGGAGCAGTCCTTTTATTCGCGGTCCAGTGGTAAGTGGATATCCGGTTGCCGGGGTGCTTGGCACGGGCAATTCAACCACAAGACGTCCTGGAATGCGAGGAAAAGAAGGTAAACTGATTGTGCCCACAGTCAGGGAAAGAAGCCTCTCCAGCCGGGAGATCTTCTCTGTCGTCGGGAAGTGGTGAGTCGGTTCCGCAGGGCTCCACCGGTGGTGTCATCGTGGTAGGTCGGCTCAGCTTCTCCCTCGTCGGGTTCTCGGGTCCTGTGGCGACTTCTGAAGTTCCAGTCCCCAAAGCCCTGCTTTTATGCAGCACACCCCCATTCACTCAGCCTAGCTGTCAATCAAACATGCTAAGTGGTGAGCCGGCCGGCTCACCACTTGGGCCAATCACACAAGAGTGTGACTTGAGTTACCAAGGTAACTCAGTCCAGGGTGCCTAAACCCCCTCACACACCCCCTGTGGTACCCAGACAGAGTGGCACCACTTTTGGAGGCTTCTGTGGAGAAGCCCGCCAAAAAGTGGAACAAAGGGCTCGACTTGGGTTGGAGTCACAGAAGAGAATACAAACGCCATTTTAGAATCGAGTCCTGGCAAAGAATACCAACCGGCAAATTAATATTAAATAAATAAACCGGCATTATGTTCGAGGCTATGAGAATTAAATAATTAAAGTTGGTAGCCTTGAACAATGGAAAAATCCCATAGGGATATATTCGCGGTCGAATATAAAAAGTAGTATCCACTGCCACCAGCCAAAACTCGATCAGGGGGGACGGAGACGTGCCCCCTCGACTAACAGACCCCGGGGCAATCGAATTGCCCCGACCAGTACATCCACAATATGATGGTTTGTACCGGTTTCTGTTAATAATTTGGGACTAGTAAAGCCAATGGTGACTTTACAGGCCCTGGGAGACAGTAGTCAGTCCCAGGGTAGAGAGTCTATGGTGGGGTGTCACTATGACACTCCTGTGTCACTACACGGAGGGTGCTGTGTAACACACATAGTAAAAACACATGAGGCCCTATTGAGTAAAGGACCCCATAACCCATAAAACACATTAACAGTCAAAGGAACACCACAAATCATGTCCAAGAGTGGGAGAAAAAGAGTCTCACTCTTGGCAGGAGAAAAAAACAAACTCCAGAAATCCAGCAAAGCTGCTGGGGGACTCACTAGGTTAGGAAATTCAGCCTAAAGAGTGAATTCTCCCTAACAGAAGGTATTTTGGACGCGAGTTGGATGTAGTGCGGGCCCCAGAAAGCCTTGTGAGCGATGCACAGGGTCTTCAACTTCATCCTTGTAGCCACCGGGAGACAGGGGAGAAAGTTCAGGTCTGGAGGGATACAGTCCCTGGGCTTAAGACCAAGGATAAGTCTTGCAGTCCTGTTCTTGATTAGTTGCAGAGGACGCAGAGTAGAGGAAGGCAGATTGACAAAGAGGCTGTTGCAGTAGTCCGTCCTAGAGAGATCCAGGGCTCTGGAGACAGTGAGCTTCTGGGGATGGGAAGGAGTGAGAAAAGGAAGAATACCTCTGAGAAAGTGCATCTAGTAGTGGGCCTTCTTGGCAAGGTCCGTGATGTGATGTGAGGAGAGAGCGGAGTCGAAGAGGACACCAAGATTATTACCTCACAGGAAGGTGAAGGAAGAGGGCCCAAAGAGGGCGGCCAGAGAGGAAAGCGGCGCAGGTGTCCCAATGAGAAGGATCTCAGTCTTACTGGTATTAAGGCAGAGATCGTTGGAGGCACACTAATCCTGAATCGCGAATATACAGTACAGAATGAGCGGGAGAGGAAGCTGAGGTGAGTCTGAAAGAGAGCTGCTTGTCATCCGCATAACACAGAAAGTTAGGGAAGGTAGCAATCAGGTGGGCCAAGTAGACATTGAAGAGCAAGGGTGAGAGGAACGAGCCTTGGAACACCACATTTGGAAAGAGGTGGTTGAGAGAAAGGGTCCAAGTTGGACCTGGGTGTCATGGCCACAGGCCTCAGAACACAAAAACCACACCATCTAGTGATGGGGCAATGGGTCACTTGACTCACTTATGTCCCTTTGGTACCATAAACACGGGGGCCCTGGCTGGACTCAGTCTTGGCGCCTTTGGCGCCAGGCTCATACAGAGATGTGAGCAGGAACACTTTATTTCAGTGCAGGAGTGCTTTTATTTCACAAGATCTTTCCAGGAGCTGAAAGCCTTTATTCCAGAGAACATCCTCATGTGCCGACTCATCGGGTGTGGCTCCCTAGGCCTGGTCTTCATGTAATGACTCATCGGGTGTGGCAGGCATGGTGAACCTTTTGGGCGTGGCTTCAGAAGCACGGCTATATAAGCTGCTCCATTCTTAAGGCCGGTGCTTCGTGTTACTGTGCACTCGCGTGCAACGTGATGCTCACTGCCACTTGGACCAGTTTACTTACCCTTGAAATCAGGCGTTCTCCTGCATACTCGCCTCCAGGAAACCGGTGCTTCATCTGCAGACTCATCTCCTGACATCCAGTGATCTTGATGCCGCAGCACCGCACTCCGCATCCCCAAACTCAGACCCTGTGAAGAAGAAGAAAGACCAGGTTAGAACATCCGTCCTAGGTCCGCGCTGCTTTTGAACACAGCATGCCCCCTAGTTAACAACTTACCAGCTACTGTACCGCTGCAGCTTCGTTTCTCATTCCCTCGAGCTCTGCAGCTTCTGCTGGGCTGGCAACATCACCTGCAAGGGAAGAAAGCAAAAGAGCAAACCTCAAAAGTGGAACGGACAGCAATGCAAGACAACAAACTTTACAATACAACAAAAACAGACGGGGCAAGACAAAGGCAAACAGGAACACTTACCTGAAGTATAGTGGCTTAGTCGCAGCAGGACTGGACTACCACGTGCAAGGGACCAGTGAAGGAACTCGGTCTAGATCATGCAAGCCCCCCTGCCAGAAGCAGCAGGATGGAGTGCTCGCCACAACTAATCAACGGTTGAGCTTTCCAGGGACAGCGCATCCCACGGGTACCACTGTTTGGGAGAAGGGGTTCTGGAAGGGGATCGGACACACAAGCTGGCATACTCACACCCCCTATTCTCCACGCAGGAGCAGTCCAGAGCAGCATCCCCCATTACCACCAGTCACCACATAAGCGCAGAGGGCGAAATCGGACCTGAGCGACCTCACCCCCGAAGGGCTGCAACCGTGCCCCAACACCTCTGCAGAGACTAGGTGAGCGTAACACTGGGTGGGTCTGTCCAGGAGGCAGGAGGTCAACCACTCCAGGGCCTGATCCGTGATGCCCAGGCTCTGAGTCAATTTATCAGGATGGAGTTATTGATCATGTTAAAAGCAAAGAAAAATTCCAGAGGCATGAGGGCAGAAGGAAGGCTAGAGTCCAGATTGGAAAGCAGCTCTTCATGGGGGTTCAGGAGAGCAGTTTCTCTGGCTGCTCAGGCAAGTATGTCAGAGTATATGCCCAAAGCCCTCCATTTCCTCTCCAGCCACCCTGCACTTGCATTTCAGGGAGGCGAGGTTGGAGTCCTACCGGGAGTTTCCCTTGGAGGTGTTCCATGTGTTAATATCCCTTCAAAGATATCTCTATACAAATGGACCCTGCGGGGGACACCCCCGCATTATTTTAAAATGTGCGGGGGACACCCCCGCAACCCCTGCTCCCACAAAATATCCTCCCCAAAAATATTGCCTATGGCCGTTTGTCTCGCCATATCTATGGCGATATATTTGGTGGGGATATTTTATAGGGATACCCTTGGAGGTAGGCTTCAGACGGATTCTCATGACTGGGGCAAGGATGTCCAGAGTGTGGAGGTAGAACGATGCAGGCTAGAGAGGGCTGTGTCAGAGTGTGAGTCAGCCGCAGGTGTAGGAGGAGCAGAGCAAGTGGAGGCAAAGGCAACCACTGACACACACTTATCGGCGGAATGACCAAGAAGGTAGGTGGCAATGCTGGGGGGGGCTTTGCCTGAGGTACGGAGGGTTTCAGGCGAGAGGAAAGCAGAAAGTGGTCAGTCCAAGAGGGAGGAGTGGGGAGAGGGTTAGAGAGGGGAATGTCTGAGGAGAGTAAAACATTCACGGTGTGTCCGGCTGAGTGTTGGACTCGATGGTAGAATGGAGATCGTGTTGTAGAGGTTGCGCAAGAGCCGAGAGGAGGGATTCAAGGCATCCAGGTGGATGTTGAGGTCTCTGAGGAGAAGTTGAGCGCTAGAGGCAGTGAGAGAAGAGGGGAGGTCGGCCCTCTCCGAGAGGAAGAGGGCAACTTGGCCAGGTGGCCTGTAGAGGGTGGCCACAGTCGGAGAGGCCAGGCCAGATAGAGAGCCTGCAGACCAGGCAATCGAAGGAGTAGGCCTGCGTAGGAATGGCAGAAGCAGGGATGCACTCTGAAAAGATCAGGGCCACTCCACCGCCGGGCCGGTAGGTTCTGGGCTCAGAGAGTATCTTGTACACTCTCCAGGAGGAAGGTGTCCAAACCTGTGACGGAGGTGGTTGTAAACCATGTCTCTGTGAGCGAGGACATCCAGGTTAAGGTCTTGAAGGAGGTGAAAGAGGAGTGTCTGACAGCAGAGCGAGAGTAGTGACGTGGAGCAGGTTGCCACATTTGAAAGATTTCCGGGGTGGGGTACAGGATGGAGGTACACCCAGTGGAGTTTGTAGAGGGGCCCTAGAGTGGGCAGAGGCAGTAGATGAGGCAGGATGGGAGTCAGAGGAGGAGAAGGTAGGTGTCTGAGAGGCGAAGGAGGAAGGAAATGGCAAAGGGGCCAGAGAGGTGCAGGAGAAGAGAGTACGTTCATAAGACTCAGGAAGCACCGATCAAAAAAGGAGCTTCACATAACTCCCCAACTACTGACCCCAAAAGTATCCCTGAAGCCTTCGCTTACTTTTACGAACGTCTCTACAAGTCCATACAGGGGGAGACAGAAATTGACCGCTACATGAATGGGATAAATATGCCAAGTCTCACTAGATAAAGGTGAATCACTAGAGTCCTCGATAACGCCTGAGGAGGTTGAGAATGCTATGAAATGGCTACCCTTGGGAAAAGCTCCTGGGAACGATGGGTACACCGCATGATTTTACAAGACTTTCCTCGGCCCCCTCCTCCCATTCATGGCTGACCTGTTTAACCACATCCTACAAACTGGAATAGCCCCGGAATCCTTTTCGCAGGCGCTCATTTCTGTTATTCCCAAAGATAGTAAAGACCCCAGACAGTGTGCATCCTACTGACCCATCTCCCTACTTAACATCGATGCAAAAATCTACACACGTGTATTAGCAGTGAGACTCGAAATAAATATGCCAGCCTTGATACAACTCGACTAAGTCGGATTTATCCTGGGTCGACAAGGGGCCGACGCCACTCATAAGAGCCTACATATAATAAATGAAGCGCCGAAAATGTCTAACGTCCCCTCACTACTGTCCAAAGAGGCGGAGAAGGCGTTCGACAGAGTGAAATGGGATTTCCTGGAAGTGGTATTGTGCAAAATAGGACTTGGCCCGACACTCAGAATAGGGGTAAAAGCGGTGTACATTTCACCCCAAGCATCAGTGATGGTAAATTCTGAATACTCTAGGTGGTTTATCCTCGAAAGAGGCACAAGACAGGGTTGCCCCCTCTGTGCGATATTGTTTGCTCTCTTGCTGGGACCGCTTGTCCAAAAGCTTAGAGCCGACAGCCTGGTAGGCTTGTGGGTCCACGGCAGAGAATACAAACTAGCCCTATATGCCGATGACCTTTTACTTCATATTCAGAACCCTTTCATTTCAGTACCCCGGGTCATACAACATATTGAGACCTACGGCTCTTTATCGGAATTCAAAATAAACCGGTCCAAATCAATCCCGTTTCCCTTGCATGAACCCACCCCAGAGTCCTCCAGAGAGCTTTCATGATTGGGTTTAGTGATGGGTGGGTTCAACACTGCGCTATTTAGGGATCAACCTAACGAGTAACATTAATGACCTGTATGAGACCAACTTCCTGCAGCTCCTCTCAGCGTTTCACGCAGACCTTGACGGATGGTGACCCCTCACAATTTCTTGGATGGGACAGTTGAACGCCATCAAAATGGTATGCTTCCCTAGCTTCTTATATCCCGTCCAGGTCCTCCCCCCTGCAAGTTCCAGACACATTTGTTAGGGAAGTGAAAAGTGCCAGGTTACGCTTCCTGTGGAAGGGAAAGAAACCGAGAATATCATATGAAGTCCTTATACTCCCGGAGGATAAAGGTGGGGTGGGCCTCCCTGACCTAAAATTAAATTATCAAGCAGTCCAATTGTGGGTGCTGATCGCCACGTAAGGTATAGGAGAGATCTACAGTGGGTCCACCTGGATAATGATAATTTGAACCCGGCCACATTATCTGAATGGTTATGAGTCCCCCTGTCCAAACTCTTGCGAAGACTCCGAGATCACCCCATACCTGGTACTATCTGGGATATATGGAAGGAGGGGGCGGACATGGTATGTGTCACAACGTGGCCATCTCCCTTAAGCCACATATGGGTCCCAGGTATTCGTGAAGGGATACCCGATCACTCCAATTACCAGTCATGGTTTGATGCAGGCCTGGAGAGGGTTGGACAGCTCTGGAAGGGAGGGGTATTCCTGACAGTCCCTGAACTAGAGGAGGCACTCCAACTGAACCCAATCTCGGTCTTCCTTTATTTATGACTCAAGGGTGTGATGTCTAGAGAGAAGTGGCGAATGAAAATACAAAGAGAATTGACACCGTTCGAGAAGATCCTCAATACGGTCACTGTGACCAAGGGACTGATTACACACATGTACCGAGCGCTGTTGGACACTGGCTCGAGTTCAATCATGAAACTCAAACACAGGTGGGAACAAGATTTCGGTAGAGAATTTGACCAGCACAAATGTGCTCGGATTTGCAAAACGCCCTCCCAGGTATCCATTGTCTCACAATACAAATTACACGCTATTAAATTACTACATTGATGGCAGTACGATCTGCTATCTAAAATGTTCCAGACCACAAGTCCTATGTGCTGGAGAGTGTGGTATAAGGGCCACCTACCGGCACATGTGGTGGGAATGCCCCCGGCTACAGATGTATTGGAGTGAAGTCTTGGGTTGAATAAAGCAGGTTCATGGAATCACTAGAGAAGCGACACCTCTCTATATTGTTTGCGCTGGTGGAAGATGAGGATGGTGTAACCAGAGTTGGACTTGCGGCCCCACTACTGCTTGCGACGCGAGCCTGCGTAGTGATTAGGTGGAAGGCACAACATCCCCACTATAAAAAAAGAGTGGATTGGAGTGGCTACAAACGTATGGACAATGGAAAGAATCACAGCTGCTCTTCACGGAAGATCGGCTCAACATGAAACATTGTGGAACGACTTTGCAAATACGTTTATTGCTGACACCGTCATCCGGTATGAATGCACTAACGGCAGTTGATGAAACCTTTACCATGCTCTAGTGATCTCACAATAGGACGATTCCAGTAATCGGTGCAATGCCAAGCCTATAATAATGAGAATTTCTGTAATGTTAAACATGTCGAATAAGATGGATAGACGGCCCTACATGACACAAAGAAGCATGCATAATAATGTGCTTCGATTATGCCATTGACCTACCATGGGCGGAGGGGGGAGGGATGGGACGGAAGTTGAAGTATCTATAAGGGTATAGTGTCCTTGGTGAACATTGTGAACCTAATATTTGATTAATGGTTGTAACTTGGTATTTATACCGTATATGTAAAGTTGTTCTTTATTTTGTAAAATCAAATTTGGAGAAAAAAGAGCTTCGGTTCAGGGCCCTGGACCAAGATGGTTCTATTCAGATAGACATTTATGATGGTTTTGTGAGAATGGAAGGAGGCCAAGAGGGCCTTCCACTGGGTGCCGCCATTAATGGGAGACGAGGAAATAGAGAGAACAGAGACCATATGGGGGGGTTCCATAGGTCAGAAGAGGGAATGACAGAGGATGTCAGTGAGTGTCTGTCTGGAGGAAGCACTGATGTAGGTATTAGCAATGGCGGTCTGGGTTGGAGACCAGGATATCCCTCTTGAACCTTTTCCTTCTAGACTTGGTGAGAGGTATAGGATAGTGGATAGAGTAGCAGAAATGGAGTGCACCATAGGGGGTGCAAGGAGGAAGGTGGGTGTGGGGGGGTGAGTAGAAGAGAGAATGAGAACAAGAAGCAGTGAAGGGGGTGCCCAAGGGGGGAGTGAGGCACAGTGACCACTGGAATGAGGACCTAGTGAGAGTGGGACAGAGCCTAGTGGAACAGCAGAGACACAGTAACCAAAGGAATCACAGTGAAATGGGGACCTAGAGAGTAGGAAAGAGAGCCTAGTGGAACAATTGGAACAGTAACTGTAAGCCCAATGGATACTGTAATACAGTAGCGACAATGTCAGAGGAGTAGGAACATAGGTGGGGGGGACCGATACAGAACACAATTGGCAACTGCAGGCTAGGGACACAGTAAGGAGTCAGAAAACGCAATGTAAGCTAACTGCAAAGGAGAGGAAACCCAAGGTTGCTCTGAGACTGAGATCGGTAAGTCAGGCAGTGGAAGTATGCAAAAAAGGCCGGGCAGTCAGAGAGCAGTAGTGACTGCTCTCCCTGCCGGTACCTTACTTACATTACGGTCACTGTGGTCGAGGTGCTTTATGTAACTTGATCAGATCTTTTAAAAGCATTAGGATTGTGACCGTTTTGTTTAATATGGATTTACTGATGTGTGTTAAACACGTTAAACATCCATTATGAATGGTGAATGCCAAACTATCAAATGTACTATTAAGCAAAATAAAACAAAACCGTGCAGCTTTATTTTTATTTCTAGACTTATATGAAAATTAACTTTGTTGAATCTTTTCTTTGTTTTATCAGAAAAGTACACACTGCTCAAATTTCCACAGTCACTTTACTTGTGTGCAGTCTTCTATGTGGTAATGTTTGCAAAATAATTAACTGTGCAAGTAGGCAAATTGCAAATGCCTTAAGAAGTTCATTTGTTAGTTATTTGGAGAGCATTTCTAAGATTAAAAACTCTTCAAAGTGTCTGAAACTAATTCTGATCAGCAACGCGTATTCTGCCCCAGGCCTTCCTCATATAAACTGACATTCAGACCCTCATCCAACAATGGCCATTTTAACAGCTACTATGAAGATGCTACAATTGTTTATTTTATAACCCAGTCTGCTCAATCTTAGTAACTTTATGCTGCCAACATATTGCTAATGGCATACCAAATGTACAGTTTTTGACTTGTTAAAACAAGTTTGAGGAAGACTGTTTAGCATCCTCTTGCACCAAGATGGCTTCCTCCACTACAACAATTTTCAAATTACAGTATTTTCCATTGTCTCGTTAGCGACGCCGGCGCTTGTACAGGCCGTTACCACAAGTCAATGGCAAGAAAGCAAAGTAAGGGAGAAATCCTCTTATAGAAGTTACAAAGCCTGCTTCCAATCCAGCTTTGAGCCAACAATTGCAAGTATGTTTCAAAATGGTGTAATAACACGTATTACAGAGCTTCGAATCTGTAACGGATTGCAATATATGAACACAGTACAACTATTTTACACTAGCTGTTGGGAAATCGTACAACACAGCTATCATACAACACAGCTAATGTAAATGTTTTCCACTTGGGAGATTTGCTTGTAGTGCCCAAAACAATTGCCTGTCTTGAAAGGTTTCGTCCCACACGAAATAATTTGAAACTCTACCCTTTAAACAATGGCTCCTTAACTAGAGGACTGTGACCCGAGCATGACACCCTTCCATGCCCCCCTGTCTCCTCCGAACTATTGCACTCTTGCTTTTGACTTTACGCCACTCTGTTGCTCGCCATTGATATTTGCTTGGTAGAACATCTCGTACGTGTAGGAAATAATGGGTAGAAAAAAAGCAAGCATTGGCAAAGCTTACAGTTTTTTGTGTTTGTGTAGGCATAGATTAGGCATTTGACAGGTACAGTCATAATGGTACTACCTTGCCATTAGATGGCAATGGCTGCAAAATGGTTTGAGTGCCTGGGTATGTGATTGCAGTGCCAGGGAAATGCCTATCTAATTACTAGAGACAAACCAAAACTGTTGGCTCTGTCATGGCTTGTTCCAGATGGAGGCATGAGAGCCAAATATGAGTTGTGTTGGGTAAGTGGGACAAACGTTTCTTGATGTCCTGTTGAGGCATACACACCCTAAACCTTCCAAAGGGTACTGTTGAACATAGATTAGTTCATAATCTTGGAAATGAGTTGGCTGTTAGCGGGAACAGAGCTTTTCGTTTTGGGCATACCCTATGCCAGTGATTGCAAAAAGCCATTTATTAAGTGACAAGCTCTTTGAATCCTTGTTTATTTATTATTTCTAAAGCGCACCACACCCTAAGGTATCTGGGCGCATTGCAAGACATGTGAATACATCAAATTGTGGCAGGTGAAATAATGCATACGTGCATCATACTAGTGACAGGTGAGGCCCGCAAATACAAATATACATGCATCATAGTAGGGGGTAAGGGAATGGGTGCATGAATACATAATAAAGGTGCGTTGATACATATACCTCTCGTAACAGAAGGCAGGCAGTACAACCAGCAGTTGTCAGTGTACAAAGAGCAATTACATCAGGTGATAACAAGAAAAATCTTAAGTGCAGGTTATATGGCTAGGAATGGCAAGTCAGCAGGACTCGGGCGGATGGGGCAGAAGTCCTGTTTGTGAGGAGCCATTTTTTGGTGTTGGATCTAAAGTTGTGGAAGGTTTGGTTAATCTGTAAGTTGATCGTGAGGGCATTCCAGGCTAAGGCTGCTTGCACGGGGAAGTTAGTGCCTCGTTTCAGGTTAAAACAAGGCGTAGTAATTCAGAAGGAGTTTACTGATCTCGTGGGTCTGGACGAAAATTTTGAGCTAATCTTGTCTTTCAAATATTTAGGGGCCGCATTGTTGAGACATGTATGGGTGATGGTGACGAGTTTAAAGTAGATTCTGTCCCGAATAGAGAGCCACTACTGGTTCCGTCTTGTTTCAGAGATGTGGTCTCTCCTTAGAATACTCGAGGCTGTTCTCAAGGCATTATTTTGTAAGGTATGTAGTTTATTTATCACTTGCTTATTTGCTCCTGCATATAGTGCGTTGCAGTAATCAAGTTTAGACCAGATTAGTGCTTGAGCTAGTGTGATTCGGCTGTTTATGGATAGATGGGCTTTGCAAGCATGGATAAGCTTACAAGTGTACGCGGTAGCTGTAGCAGTAGCGTTAACTTGTTTCCTCAAGTTCAAGGAGGAATCAATATAAAAGCCTAAGGTTTTGTTTTCCTTAGCAGTTTTAATCGTGTTGCCATCAATGTTGAACATGTATTTTGTGTTTTAGTTTGTTGAGATAAGTAGGGGCCCCTAGGAAGAGCATTTCGGTCTTCTTGTCATTCAGGCAGAGGCTATAGGTAGCCATCCAAGCCTGATGACGAGGTAGATTTTGTTTAGTAGGGCGTTGTCCGAATCATAGTTGCCAGATAACTGTATCAGTATCTGGGTGTCATCTGCGTAGTCGGTGTAGATGACACCCAGTCGGTCCAGGATGTCAAAGAGCTTTGGTAAACATATTGTATGTCGGGGAGACGCAGGAACCTTGTGGCACTCAGCAGGTGATGGGTATAGGGTCTGCCGCATCGGACGGAGAGAAGCCTCTCATTCTTCTATTTTTTAAGAATGACTTGATCCAGTGTGCAGCCTCTTGGGAGAAGATGGCCGCTGAGGAGAGGTGCTCAAAGTCTGTCATCTTCGACCTGTTGGACCACGACATAGAGGTCTAACAAAAGTAGTATTGCGCATTGTCTATTATCTTTTATAAGGTCAATTTGTATTTTCAAATCGATTAGAGCTGTTTCTGTTCCGTGGAGGGGTCTGAAGCCAGATTGTCTGAGCACTAGAAGGTTGTAGGTCTCGAGCTAAGTCTGGATTTGGATGTAGGCTGCCTTGTCAATAATTTTAAGTAAGAAGTGAACCGTAGTTATTGGTCTGTAGTTGGTAGGTATTGTAAGGTCAAGGGTAGCTTTTTTTAATAGGGAGAGCACCCAGGCATCTTTTAGGTTAGTAGGAACCTGACAAGATTTGAAAGATGAGTTTATTCTCCTGGTGGTAAAGGGGGCAAGATCTCTAGCTGCGTCTTTTATGATTTGTGCAGGGCAGATGTTGCCTTGGCACCAAGAGGGTTTCAGAGATGCAATGATTTTTTTTCGATCTCTATAGGGATGACTTGGTCAAATTTGAATTCTTGTAAGTA
This sequence comes from Ambystoma mexicanum, assembly GCF_040938575.1. Classification (NCBI taxonomy): domain Eukaryota; kingdom Metazoa; phylum Chordata; class Amphibia; order Caudata; family Ambystomatidae; genus Ambystoma; species Ambystoma mexicanum. The sequence goes on from NC_090923.1 coordinate 840,283,854, forward strand.
TTAGGGTCGAAGATTCTTTCAGGTTTCTGAGATGAATCTATGATGTTAATGTTAAGTTGTTTTGGTGGTGGTTTTGTTTTGTAAGGTGGCAATTTTGTTGGCCAAGACATTTTGGATGCCAGTGCACCAGTCTTTGTTTTTAGGGTGCGATTCGTCGGGGAGGGGGTGGGGGGAAGCGGGGCTATGGGAGATTCTAATTCCCTAAGAATTCCAAATAGTTCTTCGTTTCTAGAGCTAGCGTTCTGAATCCTGTCATTGCAAGTTTCCTGTTTGGTTCTAATGATCTCAGCTTTGTAGAGAGCAGATATTTCAATTACTTTCTTTGTTCTCTTCAGAGGGTAGGTTCTTCCAGGTAGTTTCACATAGGCTTTTTTCAAGCCTAAGGGCGATCAGGTGTGGTGTGAACTAGGTATTGAGGTGGGCTTTAGGTTTACTTTTGCGGCGTTTCAGTGGGGCTATGGTGTCTAAGGCCTTGGTCATAGTGTTATTAAATAAATCAATTGATTCTTCAGGGTCTTCAGTACTGGTAGTGTTCAGTATTGGGATCAGGATAGGAATTAGTTTCTCAGCTGTGATATTTCGCTTGTTTCTGTTGAGTAGAGGTGGCGCGATAATCTTAGTTTTGGGGGCTGGTCGATTCACAATGATGGTAAAAGTAATTAGTGAGTGGTCAGTCCATGTCTGGGGTTCGATATCAGGGGTTGTATTTCAGCGAACTCGTCTAATCCATTGCCTAAGGAACCAGTGGCCGATTTGACGAAGTGTGAGTGCTGATTCCATAAAACTCAAAACCTTGGAGAGAAACCAATAAACCTTCAAGCAGATTGACACATTGTTTATTTAAGTAACGTCATCTATCGTTTTCCTTCTATTTTGCAGTTTATAGTTAAACTGATTTATGTTCTGATCATCCTGGTAATCCAGCTGTTTTGGCAATCTGCTTTCTTGTACTAATGAACTGCAGCTTTATCAACAGTTTGGTTTTCCTTAATCGACTTCAATGCTTAAAAAAATGCAGACTGCGGTTTTCCTGTTTCTCTCTTGTGCAGTTAAGTTGACCTGGTGTATATGTTGTGTGTGTTTGTGGTGATCATTTTTGGCAACAAGTGCCACTTACTGTTGAAATGGAATCCATTCTAGTCTGTGTGTACTGTGGTATTTGTGCCCCTTTACCTGTGGGATGGCCTCATTAAGCAAAAGGCTGTGGCTCAAATCATGGAAATGGCTTCTTCCTGCACTTGCAACGGCAAGCACCTACCTCTTAGTTTAGTTATTTGGTTTGTACAAAAACTTTGTTCACGTTGTCATTGAGGAATGAGCACGGCTCCCTTTTTAGTTTTTTTTTCTTCTTTTTTTTCATTTATTTTTTTAAAATGTATTTTCACAGATATATCACATTACTATATTGGCTCTCATATTGCACTATGCAGTCAAATGAGTCACTGTAACCCCCCTCCCATCACCAGCCTAACACATTTACAACAACAAACGCAGCTTGTAGTTCACGGAGGTTCATAAGTACTTCCCGATCTATTCGTTGCAGTCTAACTCTTCCCCACAATATGAATGTCTTTTGCTTCCAATTTCTCTTCTCCTCCATCTCCTGCTCAGTAGTGGAAAGTCAGGGGGGCTTGACATCCAGGGAGCTAGTTGTGTGCATCAGGGCGTTCCAGGTCACCGCGTTCTCTAGGTTCTCACCACTTCTTCTAATATGAACAGCATTAAATCAGACCATAGCTTCAGCCATGGCCCATTATCTTAAATCACTCCACCATACTTTTATTCTTGGACCCTCCTCGATTTCCATGGGATGGCTATCCTCCTTTTTCCCTAAACCAAGGCAAGGTCTATCAGTCTGTTTGCAGGTTTTTTTTTCCTTCGGATGTGCAAACCTGCCCAGCAAGCAAGCTTCCGGGGCCATTTATATTTAGTTATCCCTCCACTATTGCTAGATTTCCATCTCCTGCCAAAATATCCAAACTACTGGGTGCATCCAGAACATGTGCAACATGTCTGCCCATTCCTCCCCACACCTCTGCCACTTCTCCTCACTTGAGCCTGGAAATTGTGAGATCCGATGTGGTGTCATGTAGCCTCTGTGTAGCATATACAGCTGTGGTAGCTTAAACCTTGCATTCCTAGAGACCCTTTTGGGGTACATTAATACCAGATTCTTCTGTGGGTCAGTGAACTCTCTGCCCATCTCCAACTCCCATCTGCTTCTTCATTTCTGATATTGCCTCTAGCAACCCCTGATACATTCTGGATATGCCCTATCCCCCCTCTGAGACTACATATAATACTTCGAGTATGTTGTCTTCTTTCGTGTGAGGCGGGCAGTCTCGCCATCTGCTCTCCACCTCATATATCGACCTGCAACGTGCTAGAAACTGTCCACTGCTTACTCCATACTCCTCTACTACCTTTTCAAACTTTTGCAATCCTTGGAACACCACTCCATCTTGTCCCGAAGTTTTCACAGCCAACCTTGAATTGGAAAGTGATAATGTAAACCTTTAGCAAGCTATTTTGTCACCATTTGCATACTGTTTTTTTTCTGGTAATCTGATAACCACTACTGCTCCAAAGCCCATTCATCAGAAGTAGTTTTACCTTCTTCATTGTTTTCTTCAGTAAGCCGGGTAAACAAGGAAAACATGGATTCATTGGCAAGTTGCAAATGGCTTGGAAATAAACAAATCTATCCCAAAGAAGTTTTTTTGAAGGTCATAAATAGTAGTATGGATCCCTTCTATCTGGTCAAGCTCTTCTGAAAGTAGGTTTGAGTGAGTCCAAGCTGATAATTTTATTTGTTTCTTTGGTTTCATTGAACATTTTAAATCTGTCTATTAAACATTCAGGTGGACCTCGAGTCATTTGAGAATTTGTTTTTTTTAGAAGTAAACCAGCACATACTTTAGTCTACCAACATATGCAGCTGCCATGCAAGTAAACTGAGTTCAAAAGAGAACACTAGATTTTGGGAACGGTTCTGGTCTGCCTTGAAGCCCAATGCCTTTCCTTTTGCATTCTTAATGGTGCTGTTAGAGGACCTATCCTGTCGGTCAATAATACGTAAGCAATCCCCTCTTGCAGAAAAGCACATCTCATGTAGCCTGACCATATTTGTTAGCAGTAACACATGATCTCGGGTCTTAAATAACATTAGACTCTCGTTCTCCTCAAAACCTATGCATTCTTGCTTCAAAGGAAATTGAACCACCTCGCAGTGTATTCTACCAAAAATGATTTGTACGTTTTGTATGCTAACAATGGATTATATAGATTTGGTGACCATGTAAAGGCTGGGGTTGGAAATGAGGAATTCTCAGCACTGCATCCAAGAGTTAGAAGTATGGATATGTTTCCATTGGTTACTCAGAAAAGGCAGTGTACTTTCTACAGTGCCCCATGTACGTATGATCGGTACCAATGGGTGATTCAGTAAGATCCTTTGGTGGGCTGGCTTGGTGAATAATTTTAGGGTGGGGCTTCTTCCTTTGGAAGAACATTCTTCTGTTGGTATAAGGGGGAAAAAGAATTAAACATCCTTACTGATTGCTGATGATTCTTCTCAAAGTTTTCTGAAGACACTGTTCTGGGAAGGTATACGTTTTTCTCTCATCGGATTCTTCATCCTACCTGCACCAAGACCGAAATTCCCCCTCATTGGCACGCTGATCCAAACTCTGGCACCAATATTGTAATCTAAGAAACAAAGCTTTTCTTAAATTCTTTTGTTTTCTTTTTTAAATGTTGCCCAACTGAGTTATCTGTAAAGGTCCAGCATGAAAGCCAGATGAAAATCATCCCCCCATGAGTGGAAACAAAATGGGACCTCATTTGTAAATATGCTATGGTCTGTTACAAAGCATCAAGAGTAGGCTTTCCGGATCTTATTATTCAATTTCTGGTAACAATTGTCTTGGACAGTTGCGACGGATGCATGATCTATACTGTTTATGCTGTTCTATCTGCAGAGTCTCTGGTGGTGATGTGACTAGGAGGAATGTTGTGATTCTCTGAAGTGCTGTTGCATATTGTGTCAAAGTATTAAACAAGGTGAATTAAACTTCCCATCAAGCTGTGGTAAGTGTTGGGATTTGTAGAGATGGGGAAGTTGATGATGTGGAGCATGATGGTGCGGTAGACCGTTTTTCACCTCAACAAAAGCTTACATGAGGAATACAAGGTTTAGAGACTCTTTGGTAGCCTTTGATTGGCAGGAGATTCCCACAAATTGGCCCAGGTTTGGTATCCTGGGGGATTCTTCAGAGGCTTTAAGGACTTGGCTACTTAGGGATTGACCCACTTCTCAGGTTGTTGCATTAGAATTTAATACCCCAGCAACCCCCTCTTCTGAAAGGGGTGGACTCTGGTGGTGTGTGAGTAGCATAGGACATTCTTGCCACAACCTTTGGTGCTTACGATTTGTAGTAATAATTCATCAGGTGCTGCCAGGTGCTTTTCAACAGTTGTGCACCTTCTTCCATTTTGCCATGATTTCTCATAGTGGCGTGTCTGATACTCTGACTTCTTCTTCTCTGATAGTTCTCATTCTTCTGTTTTTTCTTTTTCTTTCCATGTTTACTGCCCTCTTTCTCTGCTGCTTCTTATTCTCCCCCTAACTCTTTGCTTAATTGTCTGCTGCAAAAGTAATTTCCAAAATTTCGATAGCATGTTCTTTAATGTTAAAGTTGCACACTACTGCATTTAAAAACAAATTTGACCAAAAAAGAAAAGACTATCACCAGATCCGGTAACCAGAAGTGTTTCCATGTGTGCTTTGTTCTTAGTTTTTATTCCGTATTTTTTTCAATCCCAAATGAAGGCATTTGTTTTCTTACACCCAGCATACACAATCATATCTAAATGCACTAATCCATTAATTCTGTTATAGCATGACTGTCTGCTTTGATTGACTCCCTTCTTTCTTTATCCTGCACCAAAATCCCCTGCGACTCTTTCTCACAAATGTCTTTTGCATTAAGGAAATTGAAGAAGATCGGAAGAAAGCTGAACAGGAGGGTATTGCGGTCACTACTCCCAGAAAGACAAAAGTGCCTGAAGCTGAGCCAGACAAGAGATGGAAGGAAAAGGAGAATTTGCCAATGACTGTTGATCTTCCTAACACTGTGGTAATTGGTTTTATGTTTTATATCTTAACCATGTTTATCTAGGGACAAAGGCATTTGAATCAAGCACGTTATCCGAAATGTGTATGTCCTTTATTGTATGGATTACATGTGTCCCTCCTTTGAAGGCAAAGCATAACCTGTTATGGCTAAAATGCCCTATTTTCTCAAGCCCTCCTAATCAAAGGGCAACTTTGTTGGACCCGCAGCCTGTCGGAATTGCTGCATGCACTTGTCCCATATTGACTTGGAGAGGCGGCAAGGTGTGTGTGGTGGGGCTGTAAGGGGGGGCGACAGACTCTCATAAGGGAATGTGTGGCCTAGCTGAAGAGCTGGGGTTGCTGGGGTGTACCTTACACACAAGAAAGGGGCAGACATAGGGGCTGATGGGTGGGGCTGCCCCACCTCAAGGTCGGGTCTAGGGCGAAGAGTGGGAGAAAGGAACTAGATTGCCTGCTGCAACAAAACTGGACCTGAAGAATCTTCTTTGGATCCCTTTCCAAGGCAAATTTGTCTAAGGATAGAAGGAAGTTATTTATGGTTTCTTTCCTGTAGAACATTTATCTAATCGGGTTTGTGCCTGGCCTTTACAAGACTGCATTGGGCACACCCTAATTGGAGGACTGGGCTCTCATTCTAATCATTGCATTAACTAGAGCCACGTGCTATATGACTGCTCCCTCTTTCCTACTTTCTCCTGCTTTTAGTCCCTCTGCTGAGTTGGCTTTTGTTATTCATATTTACATGTGTACAATGAGCTGCTTAGGGGTACCATAGACTAACAATGCCAAGTTCTTCCCCTGCTGCCATGTCCTTCCTAGAGTGGCGTCCTTCCTGTTCCCGCAACCCACCCATGGCGAAGCCCCATGCCCGGCCAGACCATTGAAAAGGTCTTTCTCATCCCAGTTCTCCTCATCCATGTGTCATCAATCGCCAACATCCCATTCGTCGTAATCCACCCCCCAGTTCTCCCCCCTCTACTTTTTCTCCTGCCTTGCATCCGTCATCTTCCTCCTTCCTCGACCCAGTAATCCTTCCGGTGCCCCAGTAGTCCTCCTTTGTCCTGCCTGGGCCCCATTTGCCCCTCCCACCCCTTGTCCCACCCCTCAAATTGCTCCATGTACCAACCTATTTTGTTACGCAGTTTCTTGCTTTCTCCCTTTTAGTTTTTATCACTGGGCAGTGTGTTGCTGGTTGTGGTGTAATTAGCAGAAGAGAATGTCAAGAAACTAAAGACTGCCTGGTGTATTTAAAGAAATAGTGCACTCAATGTTATTGTCCTGAGCGTTCGGGCATGTGTTTTTAAGCATACGTTGATCGATCGTACAAACATTTACTATGTACCTTACCGTAGTTTTCCCCACTTTTACACATGCGAAATCAGGCAGCAGGGCGCGGCCATCTTGTGCTAATCTCATCTGTTGCCTCATCGCCCTAAGGTGAACTGACCTGGTAGCACTAAATCATATCCCCCGCCCCTGAGGCTGACATCACCATTCCTAGCGATATTCTCCGCCTATCTCCATGACGTTACTGGGCAGCGTAGCCAAATGTACCCAGTCATCACCTACGTGTTCACGTCAGTTGACAAAGAACCCGGAATATCAACACACATCCTCACAACACAGCGCGTCTCAATTTTGAATACAAAACATTATTTTTAAAGGAAACCGCAATACTCTGCAATGTATAATCACAATAAACGCTCCGAGAACATCCGACGATTGCCATATTCAACCACATTGGTAATTTCTTTCTTAGTTCTCGATCCAGAAATGTTTATCGTGAGTCGCACAGTGTTCCTTTTGGGTATAAGAAGCGCATTGGACGCCCCGTGAATTGCAAGGGTACGATATCAGCTTGTCCCTAGGCCACCGTAAACCATGTCCAGTTGCTCCTTATCGCTGGTACCGTGAAGGGGCATATCGGCCCGGGACGATCGTCCCAAAACAGCGTCATTGTGATCCAGCCATTTAAGTGTATCTGCAGCAGCCGGCTAAAGAAGCTATCCATTGGTATGTGTAATCGATGACATTCGCTGAAGGGCAGGATGTAGCTGTGTAGAAAACATAACAGAAATGTGTCTCAGTGGCCGTTCTTTATTCTAATTAATCATTTTACCCATTAATTCTGCACCGTGTGAAAACTAATTAACACAAACGTGAAACAATGGAAACACAGAGAAAACATTGTGGAAAGTTGGAGTCTATGGTGTGCTTGAGATGTTAGTGCTATGGAGTATGTTTTAGCTCGCAATGGGATGCGGAAGTTGACGGAAGAATTCGAAGAACACATAGACGGCATTTTAACGGAATATTAGCATAGAATTTGGCATTGGTGGAACCTGGGGGAACCCAGATGTGTACAACGTGCCTTTCGGTGCTGGACTGCCCATTTGCCCGGGACAAAGACAAGCACACACACAGATTGTTTTTGCGTGTTGTCGCAATATGCCACAAACAACCCATTACAATGTAAGCCAGCAATAACGCTCAGATAATTAAACCTCGACTCGTTCGTCTATAAAATAGTATACAGTAAAACGTACATAATAATTGGCATTTCCATCCTCTCGGTGTAACGCAGACTCCGTTCAGATCAACACATTTTCATAAAATGAAATTACGTGTTCCTTTCTCCAGTTTTGGAATGGTTAACCTTCTCATTTGACGGTATTACACACTTTTCCAGCATGGGGTCTGGCATGGATTCACATGCTCATGAATATTCCCTGTCGTCAGGCCTGGAATCCTCGGTAAAGAAAAAACCAGTATCAGTTTCGTTTCTGATCTGTCTTTCGCAGTATTAACCAATCACTGGTCTCTGCGTCATACTGACCACAGCCAATGACTGCCCTCTACCTAAGCCCCGCCTCTGGCAGCCATCTTCAGATTTTTACCGCACGTTCATGTGTTGGGATCCTCGTGCTATTGCTCTCGAGTGTTAGTGCTATTTTTTCACGTTTTTTCTCAAAAACTTCGTTTTTTCGGTCAAAAGAGCCTCAAGCTCCACCGACTCTCCATCCGATCAACGGGGACCCGTGTCGGATTCGTCTGCGCCCCTCAAGGGTGAAGATTTCGTCGAGCTACGCTTTTGGAGGACTCCAGAAGTTTCTCAGGCCCAGGAGAAGGGAAGCTCGACGCCCGGAAAGCTGTTCAGGGTCTGCCCTGGATGCCAGCTGCAGAACGTCTTTAAGGAGGACGAACACTCCTTTTGTCTCTACTGCTTACATGAGGACAAGACGCACGTGGAGAAGGACTGTGCGTTTTGCGGCAATATGTCGGAGCGGACCATGAAGGACCGCCATCAACGTCTCGCCAACTGTCTGGAAGGTAAGAGCCCGTCAGGCGAGAAGAAGAGGAAGAAATCCGAGCGGTCTTCTAAGACCTTTGAGGACGCCCCGGCGACGGGGGTCCAACACAAGGCCAAGCACCGCGAGTCCGCTGGCACCGGGAGCGCCGAACGGTCGGGCTCTACGGGCGCCAGGCAGGGCGCACCCTCCCCGGCACCTTCAGCCACGAGCCAACGCTCTGGGTCGGGTAAGAGGAAGGGCGAGCACCCGGCGAAGCTCCTGGAGAGGCCCGGGTCGAGCTCGAAGGCCCCATTGGAGGGGAAGCGAGGCAGTGTCACCCCCCCTCAAGGATAAGGCGGTGAGCGCACCTAAGGTGGTGAAGGCCTTAATCCATCCGGCCAAGCCCTCTATCGAAACTGTCGCGGCGGCCCTGGCTCAGGCTGTGGAGGCTACACCAGTGGTGGCGACCTCGGGGCTCAGAGTCTCCCTGCCACCTCGGAGGGAGTCCTCTTTTGTGCCCATCGATAGGACCCCCGTGAAATCCCCGGCGGGGAAGAAAAAGGGGGGGCAGGGCGTCGTCGTAGATTCGGCTTCAACCTCGGAGGAGGAGCTGATCGAGGTCTTAAGCCACGGCCTTGGCGTGGAAGAAGACCGGCCCGTCGGGATGGATCCCGACGCAGGTGACGACGACATGCCGACGGGGCCCCTGATCGCCCGTCGGATTCCCCTCTGCCAGCGCCGCAAGACAACTCGGTGGCCATTTTGTTGGCTATACAGTCCTTATGCTCAGAGATAAGGACGAGACTGCCTTTGCCGATGGAGGAACCTCTCCCGTCGGGGGATCCTGAACCGGGACCTTCTGGTGTTCCCCCCGCCCAAGAAAAGGATTCACCCGTCGCGCCCCGTCCAGCCCTCCTCCCCGTCCACCCGAGGGGATGATACGGGGACTGACACGGCAGCGACGGGTACGGACGACGAGGTATACGACGAGGATCTACCGTCGTCACCTCCCACCAGGGCTTCTCCGCCCGACGAGATTGGATCGTTCCACTCCATGATCGCCAGGGCATCCGAGCTTTTCCAACTCTGCCCTGAGGAGAAGAAAAAGGAAGGATTCCTTTATCAACGGCGCGAGGCCAAGAGGAAGACGGTCCTCGCGGTGCCTCTACTGGACGACATTTGGGATGAGGGCCTCGCCCTCCTCAAGAACCCTTCCACGACGCCAGCTAGAAGAGACCGGTACGAGAAGAAGTACCGGGTCCCGGACGCGGCCCCCCTGTGCCTCCGGGCGCAGCCTACCCCGGACTCCGTCGTCTCTGCGGCGGCCAGGAAGAAAGCGGGGGGGGTGCGGCCTCCACATCGACTTCCCCACCGGACGGCGAGGGAAAGAAATTGGACGCTATGGGACGCAGGGTCATCTCGTCTGCAGCGACGACGATTAAAGCGGCCAACGCCTTGGCTATCGTGGCCCGCTACGACAGGGAGCTATGGTACAAACTGGCTCCCCTGCTGGACTTCCTATCGGACGACAAGAGGGCGGATGCCCTGGAGATCCTACAGGAAGGTGAGGTGGCGTCGGATCACGCCATCACGATTGCGACGGACATCGCCGACACTGGGTTTCGCCAGTTGGGCAACGGCGTGTGCCTTAGGCGGCGTGGATGGCTCAAGGCTACGGACTTCCGTCAAGACGTACAGACCAGAGTCCTGGACATGCCGTTCAATGGGAACAACCTGTTTGGGAAAACAGTGAACGATTCCCTTCAGGCCATTAAAGCGGACACTGAGACGGCCCGGGCCCTGGGGGTTCTGCAGCAACGACGGACGCCCTTTCGGAGCAGCGGAGGCAAGGGCGCCTCCAAAGGTTCCGGCGGCGGTTTCTCCACCTACCGTCAAGCGGCCCGCTCGTCGTCTCAGGAGGCCTACAGAGGACGAGGCAAGTCTGGCGGACCCCGCCGTCGTCGCCAAGGAGGTCAGGGCGGCAATGCCTCGTCGAAACAGGATTGAACCGGCCGTGGGGTCGGGCCCCCACCGAAGCACCCCGGTGAGAGGCCGGCTGGCGAGCTTCGTCAGCGTGTGGGAGTCCATCTCCACCGACCGTTGGGTGCTGGACGCCTTAGCCCGGGGCCACGCGCTCGAGTTTCAAAGAAGGTGCCCGCGCGTCCCCCCCGTGGCCAGGAAAGAGCTTCACGTCCCTCAGCTTCTCCTGGAGGTAAGGGCGATGCTCAGGAAGGGCGCCATCGAACTCGTCCCAAAGAGGCTTCGGGGCTCCGGAGTTTACTCGAGATACTTCCTCGTGAAGAAGAAGACGGGAGGATGGCGCCCCATCCTGGACCTGTGACGTCTGAACAAGTTCATCAAGGCGCAGAAGTTCCGGATGGTCACCCTCCAGCACGTCCTGGGTCAGCTGGAGGAAGGAGACTTCCTGTCGTCGTTGGATTTGGAGGATGCCTACTTCCATATTCCCATCCTAAAGGGGCACCGAAAATTCCTCAGGTTTGTGGTCCAAGGGCGTCACTACCAGTTCAAAGCCCTCCCCTTCGGACTACGGTCGGCACCCAGGGTATTCACCAAGTGCCTTGCACCGGTGGCGGCGCAGCTGCGCCGCGAGGGGATCCACGTCTACCCCTACCTGGACGACTGGCTCATCCGAGCCAAGACGAGGGAGCTCGCCGTGGAGCACACGGCAAGGACCGTCCAACTTCTCACGGACCTGGGATTCTCTGTGAACTACACCAAGTCCCACCTGGTACCCGCGCAAAACGCACTGTTTCTGGGAGCGAAGCTCGACACAGTGTCCCTTCTGGCCTCCCCGTCGGAGGAAAGGACCAGGTCCATCCTGGGCAAGGTACAGCGGATGTTGGTTTCCGACGCGGCCAAGGTGAGGTCCATCAAGTCCCTCCTCGGAATGATGTCTTCTTGCATCTACCTCGTTCCCATGTGCAGGCTCCGGATGCGCCCGTTGCAGGAGTTCCTGGACGCGCGCTGGATCCAAACGACGGGCGGCTTCGAGGAGAGGATCACACTCGATGAGAGTTTCCGCCGAGCGGTCCGGTGGTGGGGCACCTGCGCGCATCTGACGGCGGGCATGGACTTCCAGACCCCAGACCACCAGGAGACAGTGACCACGGATGCCTCCCTGGAAGGGTGGGGAGCGCACACCGAAAATCTGCACGCAGGAGAGGCCTTTGGCTCCCGACGGAGAAGTCCCTCCATATCAATGTCCTGGAGCTCCGTGCAGTGTTCTGGGCCCTCAGGTCCTTCCTTCCGTCCCTCAAGGGCAAGGTGGTGAGGATCTTCACCGACAACACCACCACCATGTTTTACATCAGGAAACAGGGCGGAACCAGGTCCCCAGCACTGTCCAAGGAGGCGCAGGACCTGTGGCATTGGGCCGTCGCCCAAAGAATGTTTCTGGTGCCGTTTCATCTGGCAGGGATAAAAAACACCATTGCCGACTCACTCAGCAGGGAGCTGCGCTCGTGCCACGAGTGGGAACTACGGCAGGATCTAGTGGATCGCCTCTTCCGACGGTGGGGCACACCCCAGATCGACCTGTTCGCGACGGCGACGAACTCCAAGTGCCGGAGGTTCGCCAGCAGGTTTCCCCAGGCGAGGAGCATGGGCGATGCTTTCTCGTTCCCCTGGGAGGGCCTGTTCCTCTACGCGTTCCCTCCTTTGCCACTGCTAATCCGGCTCGTCAACCAGCTCAAGAGGTCACGGTGCAGGATGATCCTCGTCGCACCTGCGTGGCCGAGGCAGATATGGTTCCCGGACCTTCTGGACTTGTCAGCGTCCCCGCCAATCAAGCTGCCGGTGGACGCGGATCTACTCTCCAGGGAAGGAGGCGCCATCCTCCACCACGACCCGAAATCGCTGAACTTGCAGGCCTGGCTCCTGCAGCGCTAGAGTTTGGAGGATACGACATACCGGCCGACTGCAGAGAGGTTCTTGCAAACGCCAGGGCGTCCTCGACTCTTAAATGCTACGGACACAAATGGAAGAGGTTCTCTGTCTGGTGCCACGCACAGAAGATTAACCCTCTACGGATTACGGCTCCTCAGGTACTGCCGTACCTGCTGACGCTGGCCAAAGCTGGTCTGGCACACGCGTCCATCAAGATTCATCTTGCTGCGATCTCCCGATACACCAGAACCACGGGGCGGACGTCCTTGTGGTCTCATCGTCTGGTGAAAGAGTTCATGAAGGGACTGGTCAGATCGTTCCCGCCGGTGAAGGCTCCGGCCCCGGCGTGGGAGCTCAACGTGGTGCTGACCAAGCTCATGGGACCTCCGTTCGAGCCTCTGCACTCGGCCCCGTTGAAGTTTCTGTCGTGGAAAACAGCGTTTCTTGTGGCCATCACCTCCGCACGACTGGTGGGAGAGATCCAGGCCCTTTCCTGCAAGGCCCCGTACTTGACTTTTCACGACACAAGGGTAGTGCTCAGTTCGCACCCCTCCTTCATGCCCAAGGTACCGTCGGACTTCCATCTCAACGAACCCTTGGTGTTGCCTGTGTTCTTCCCGTCGCCTTCGTCGCTGGCTGAGAGGACTTTGCACTCGCTGGATGTGGCTAGAGCGCTGAAGTTCTACGTGGACCGCACGAAGTGTTTTCGGAAGACGTCACAACTCTTTGTGAACTTTGGACCTGTCAATCAGGGGAAGGCCCTCTCGAAGGCTTCCATTTCCAGATGGCTCTCCGGCTGTATCATGTGCTGTCATCGGTTGGCAAACCGACCGCTGCCTGGCCGTCCGAGAGCCCATTCCACCAGAGCGATCGCAGCTACCACGGCGTTCCTTTCTGGTGTGCCCCTGCTGGACATATGTAGGGCTGCTACGTGGAGGTCGACGCACACCTTCACGAAATTCTACTGCGTCGATCGGGATTCCAGTGTGGAGTCCAGGGTCGGCCAAGCAGTGCTGCGCAACCTGTTCGCCTGAGGTGAGCCTGGTGAGGAGGTAAGATGCTTAATGTTGAGTTTGATGTAATGCTTAATGTTGAGCCTTGCCACCTCCCGTGGTTGTGCATGTGTGTACTGCTATGTATTCTTTATTCATGAGCATGTGAATCCATGCCAGACCCCATGCTGGAGAAGGAACAAGTTACTTACCTGTAACTGTTGTTCTCCAGCATGGGTCTGGCATGGATTCACATGCGAACCCTCCCGCCTAACCCTCTGCGGCTCTTCACTTGGTCATACTGCCACTTCACGTGCTTCCAAATCTGAAGATGGCTGCCAGAGGCGGGGCTTAGGTAGAGGGCAGTCATTGGCTGTGGTCAGTATGTGCAGAGACCAGTGATTGGTTAATGCTGCGAAAGACAGATCAGAAACGAAACTGATACTGGTTTTTTCTTTACCAAGGATTCCCGGCCTGACGATGGGGAATATTCATGAGCATGTGAATCCATGCCAGACCCATGCTGGAGAACAACAGTTACAGGTAAGTAACTTGTTCCTTCCCTTCATTCCATTCGGAATCCTCCCTTTCTTCCAAGGACGAAAAACAATCGAACCTTCTACTGTGTAGGATGCGTGGGTGTGCACAACTCGCAAGCAAAATTCAAACGCTTCGACCTTCACTTCCAATGTAAGCGAATAGCCTTGCAGACCACAGTGGCATCTGAAATATTTTTGAAAAACAAAACATTGTCTGCTGGCATCCACCAATGCCCCTCTAAACTAAATTTCTAGTGATTTTACTTTTTTTTTTAATGAAAACTGTTAGTTTACTTCCAAATGACTCATTTTTAATGTCCCTCTGGTGAACTGTTCACTCTCCCAGCGCCACACACAGCAATCACCCACCACCTGTCAGCTCAGCCAGTCTCCTGTTCTCAAAGCAAATCAGCTAATCATTTTTGCAAGTAGCGAGTCTCGAGCCCTAACAAAATGTGCTTGTACGAGAATGTCAGAGCAAGCCCTGCTCCAACCCTAGTGCACAATCCGTCTCTGCTCACTGACGCATGCCATCTCCAAAACCCTCCTCCCAGACCGCGGCCCCCTGAACCCATGATCCCTGTTCCCTTTGAACGCATCTGGTCCCGAGACCCTACCCCCGCACCACCTCAACTTCACCTCCCATTTACCTAATCAGGAGTGGTCACATATTTTGGTAACACTGACACCTATCCCCACTACTTTTGAAATCGTAAGACTTCGAGGGCCACAAATCATAGATTGGCCCGTCTGATAAGGCATCCGATAGCAACGACCCCTAACGCATGCCCCCATAAAAATATAGGTCAGAATGCACCTATTTCTCACCAACAACCCCCTTTAATGCGTTGTTTTGCTTACAGTCAGTAGTTCTTCTTATTTAGCTTAGGTCTCATTCCTTTGTGGGACGCGTATTTATTCAGCTCTTTGGACATGTGCATGGTAAGGCAAATGCAGACCACAAATTTGCTTTCATGCTGATGTACATCTGACCGTCCCCTGATTAGTGAAGGACCCACAAGCACTCGACGAAAGCGGGAAGTGTGAAAGCACAGCGTTTCACTGTATGGCATCCTCCAAAAGGCACTTCTTGCAAAAAGAATTGACAAAGAGGATACATTTCAAAAGACAATTTGGAAGTGAAGGTCGACGCACACGCACGCTTTATTTGGACACTTTATATAAACATTGTTGAACAAATAAATAGTTGCTAATCATTTGAACCGGAAAGTGAACTGTTCCACGTGGTCTGTTTTCGGTGGACAGGGCACGTTGTCAATGTTTTGTGGCAATGTATGTGTCCTAGGAACAAAATCATGAGCGATTCCATGAGTATGTATGTCCAACACAGTCAAAGTGAGATCTTTCACAAAATCGAATTCCATTTCTTGGTACATTGGTTTGACCACCAAAGATGGTTGCTCAGGGACCACTGTAAAATATTTTCAGAACCTTTTTTTAAAAATTGTTTTTTTTTTTTTTACCAGCAGCTGTGATTTATTTTTTTTGTTGATTGATTTGGCAAAGTGCCATGCATCAAATTGATTGCGAATGCTTGGAACCTACTCTCGCATGGCCTTGGCTATTGAAACATGTCTGTTGGTGGCTATGAGGTCTATTTGCATTCCCCTCGATTGGAGATCTTCCAGGGATTTTATAAAGCCATGTTTCTCCATGGCCACTGAGGATTTACATTCGGACACTTGCACGACCTTCAAACTCAAAATGTTTTTAGTTTCCATGTCCTGAAAGTGGTATGTACAGTACTTTGCTGAAAATCTGGGGCTGTCACACTGTCCATCGCTAGCTAGCCTTAACTGTATGTCAGAATGTCCTTTCAATTGACATTTGTTGAATTTTGCAAGCTTCACTAATAGCAGGGAATAAATATTCTCATTGATATTTGTAGTACTGCGTTTTAGAAAGGAACTGGAGTCCCACAAATTGACAGAAACTGGACAACTTACTAAAAGTAGAGCCACTGAAATGTTAAGCTGCTGCACACAGTAGATTTTCAGCTGGCACTTTGCCAAGCATCGGTTGAGTGGACCATGAAAATGTAGCATGGAGCAGGCCACAGGTGGCTTGGATTTTCAGGTTTGTGCCTTGTGATACACGAGTCACATTCACCAATGGCTGCACGCAAACTACCCTCCCCACCCCCCCCGCCCGACCCCCCTGGATGGACATATTTCAGTACCAGTATAATTTGTACCAGGCAGCTGTCGAATACAATGTATTCATGCTCCTTTATTAGATTATCGTACTGCATGAATGTGGTTTGTGACTCAACCGTGGTGGACATATCGGCCGAACAGGACACACTGAAGTTGAGATCTTTGGCTAGTTCCTCGGACAATTGCATTGTGGCTTCAGCGTCTGTTATTTCAGCTTGTGTTATCTGTACACGATTTGGAGAAACCATCAATGTCGAGTGTTTATTGGGTGGCCCTTTTTTTTGCGGGTGTAGTTTGTGTTAAGTGGTCATTGAGTAATTCAAAAGCATCTTCCTTTTATTCAGTTTCTTCATCTTGTCGAGTTCTCGCATTGTAGCAATGGTCCAAAAACACTTTGCTTCACTGGTCACATTCAGTTCATTTTCTGGCCATTTGGGCAGAAGCATCTCGGGTCTGCTTATTGACTGGACTACTCCGCGCCTCAAATATAAGTGGCTCCATGGTGAAATCTGTTTGGCAAGCAGCATCTTTGGTTTCATTTGTTGTCTGTATCTTCATACTTTGTTTTCATCTGTGCCTCTAGAAGATGGGTTGTAAAAACATGTTCAATGTAGATTCAACAAACAGTATATAGCACTTTAGATTTAAAAAAAAGTTATGAAGACAACACCAGCACAAACCACTTTTTGTAAACGAAATGGTTTGTTAGTTACCCTTGTTTTCTTGATTTTCTGTGAAACCGTGTTCTTCACTGTAACGACCGCACCAGCAAGCTGGTCTGCCACCTCTGATCCATGTGCCTCCTCTTCTAATTCCCGACCTTGTATACATCCCTTGAATAAAATATTCATTAATAAAAGTCAATTGTTTTTTTAAATCGAATTCTTTCCTCGCACACATCGCTTAGATACCTACCCTCGTAAACTTTGTACGTCATTTAGTTAAAATATACATTTCGAATTTCAACTGATTCATGGCTAGTGTACTCGATCGGAGATCACCATGCGAAACCCACTGTTTGTAATGTTGCACTTGTGTATTTTGCATTGTATTCAGCATTAGAGTATAAATTGTAACGTTGGAACTGAAATGGTAAAAGTTTGAAAAGATGCTTGTTTATTATAATGTCACTGTCTAATAGTTTCAGATGTAGGATGTATATTGTTTCATTCAACGGAACTGTCAGTACGCATACCTCATGTCCTGGACCAGCTCCAAAGGATGATGTAATTGTAGTCGAAGTCCCAGCATCCCTGTGTAACACAGTACTTGTTTTAGTATGGATGAAAACAGTGAAATTGAACAGACACAATTGGATGTAGTCGTTGGTACATAGCAATAAAAACCCATAAATGAAACATTATGTAAACAAACGACAGGATACGTAAACTATTTTATATTATCTAAAATGTCATGCATATTACATTTCCGTAATCGAATAGCGAAATACCCGATAGGCACTCAAAGTTGTTGTTGACTCCGGGAAATAAATGGATGCAGAATCTTGCTCCTTCATTTTCAGTGCATTGTCACAAAGTGGTAAAGGGAAAATTTGACTTCCGCGGTCTGCTTCATGGGAGCCTGCCTGGAGACACTGGGTCTGGGTAGGCCATGTGAACAATGGCCCCTGTGTGCAAGATACATTTATGTTTATTGAATTTATATAGCGCTTTAAGGCAAAGCGCTTTACAATATAACAGGTACAAAAGTGAGAGAAGCATATTTACAAACATGAACAATAAGTATACCAATTTACAAGGGGGGCGGTTGGGAGAGGGTAGAGGAGGGGTAGGAGAAGGGAGTTACGGTGTAGGATTTGAGGTAGGGGGAGAGGGAGGGAGGGAGGGCGGAAGGGAAGGGGGAGTGATCTGGTGTCCTCATTGCCCCTAAGTTACCAATTTAAGGTCAGAGGGGAAGGGGAGAGGATGGGGGGAAACATGGGGGGGGCAAGTGTAGGAGGGGAAAGGGAAGCCCCCGGGGAGTGTGGGGGTGAAGAAGGTGGGCTTTCAGGGAGTGGAAGAACGATGAGTAGGTAGGGGTGGAGTGGATGGAGAGCAGGCGTGAGTTCCAGTGTAGGGGGGCCAAGAGTTGGAAGGAGCGGAAGCGTGAGGAGGCACATGGGGCTGGGGGTACAGTGAGGAGGTAGAGGTTTGCTGAGCGTAGAGAGCGGGAGGGGGGAGTAAAAAAACATTTGAAGTGTACATGGTGTTTGCCACCTCAGCCGTGTCCTTGTTTCACTGAAAAACTGAAACAACTATTCATAAAAGTTCAGTTGTATTTTGTTGCTGATGTTGATGGCACAAATGTACTACACATTGTATGCTTGAAAATCCCATGTACTGATCGCTGTCACTGGGGAATGTGTCTCTAATGGCACCAACAACACAGGTGGGTATTACTTGTCGAACGTGGTGTCCAAGCCTCCCATGAAGCCACCATGTAAACGCACGATAGGCCACCAGCCTGTACCACATGTGGAAGATAAAGATACAAACTGTATTTAAATGAACAAGATGAGTGTATCAAACCTTAGTTGAAAATGCAATCTTGTATCCTATGGCATTGGTGCCAGTACAAATGTTACTTCACGGATCAATCAACTTGGGTTTTAAAGTGTAGACACATTACAAAAGTGAACAACTATGCATTCCAATACATTTGGGACACTGAAAAATATTGTTTCTTGGTTGTACACGAAAGACACATAAGATGACCAATATGATTTCCAAATCGCAAGGGATGTATAGAATTGCAAGACTACATTAATTTTGCAGTGATAGATCAAAGTTACGACAATATAGGAGACAAACATGAAATGTTAGTGGCCTAAGTGACATCACATGTAGTGTACACTTACTCATTACTTGGATTGCGAGTGCGAACTGTTGCGCGAAGTTCGTGCATAAGCACCATCATACTCCTATGCAAAGAAGGAGCAGGGTCAAGGAAAGTGAAACTGAAATCAGCGAGGGAGCTGCAGACACGTTTAGGGGGAGACTAAATAAATGACAACACCAGCCTTCGGATTCGCATGACTAGAGGAGGAGGGGATGGCACGGTGGAGGCACAGCCGAGTGCTAGCAATACGTGGCCAGTGTTAAACCATCATTTGTGAACACGAACAATGTACACAGAGTTGTTTTGCACTGAAGGGGAACAACCTCATCACAGCCCTTGGTGTAAATTTGAGTTTAGAGCAGTGGTTGATCTCCACTACCTTTTGCAAACACTTTCACCATTCAGGAACTGTTCTTGATTAAGTTAAAGCACGCTTCTCAATGTTACCACTGGATATTAGTTACAGCTAAACTGAAAACTGGTTAAAACTTAGTGGATGTCAACCAGCATGTCTGAAACCCTGGAAAACAAGTTGTACATTGCTCCCTTCCTTCCTAATCTTTCCCGCGCAGTAATCAGTTCCACTACTTGTTTTATATGTTTGAAGCACCGGTCTGCTGCCCCAGTAAGCACATGAATAGCTGAGGCGAAGTGAGAGTTAAGCACGCCAGTATCAATATAAAAAAGTGATATGCCAAGCAGTCACCGGAGGCATGAAGAGAGGTGGAGGCACTGCGGTCATCACAGATACAAGGGCGGGGGGCCTCTATAGGAGGTGCAACAGAAGAATCCTCCTATAGGCACTACATGCTGATTTGTGCAGTAGCAAAGTCTACGAGGCAGCTGTAATGGTGTGCCCCCCAGAACCCTTTGGGATTATAGGGGCTCCGGCAATGGAATGATACGGAGAAGCAGGCTGTGAGACCGGAACTCAGGTGGAGCAGGTTGGACGATTGCCGTACCAGAGAGCCGAGGACACTATCGGCCATATTAGGAGTGAGCACGCCAATTGACAGGGCAGCAGCCCCAGAGAGTGAGCACGCCAATTGACAGGGCAGCAGCCCCAGAGACGGGACACCGGACCTGCAAATTGACAGTATAGACCAGCTGCGGTTCACCATCCAAAGCGGAAGGAACCCCTCCGGTAATCGAAATGGCTTCTATGTTGCCCAAAGTCAAAGGGAATTTAGTAAATCGCCACAAACTACAGAGGTGTTTAAAATTAAAGGACATAGCATACAGGGGGAGGCAGCCCTGACACTTGGTCACGGAGTGACCAACATATCCTGGAAGCTATTGTGGAGTTGAAGGCGTTGTGGGAGAGCAAGATTGATGCTGCTATGCGCGGCTAATGCCAAGGAGGTTAATACACTGCAACAAGTGCGCAACCTGGCGAGCAGGGCACAAGAGGCAGAAGAGCATTCGGAGGAATAATGTATGCATTGTGGGGCTCCCAGAGGGAGAAGGATCGGACCACACTAACTATATCGAGAATGTTACTACAAGAGCTAAAAGGAGGAGCACTCACCCAGGGGTTTGTGGTGGAGAGAGCTCACCGGGCACTGGTCAGGAGGCCACCACCAGGAGCCCCCCAACTGCCGATCTTCGCCAAGATATTGAACTATTCAAATAGGGAGAAGATCTTGGAGCATTTTCGGAAAGGAGGAGGAGGAATGATGAGTAGAGCGTCGACGACCATCACTGCGTACTCTGATTCCAACTTCCTGGTGCAGGTGCAGCGACTGAGTTGTGTCGATCGAGAAGGCTGCGAGAAGCGGGCTACAAATATATGCTGATGTACCCAGCGAAACTGAAGGTGTTTTATAAGAACAAGGCCCTGTTTTTTAGACTCCAGAAGACGTGACATCATAGTTGGACGCAAGGAACTGTCTAGCGGGAGTGCATGACCAGACGGAGAGCGGATTGGATAAGTGAATCTGGGGCTCCCAAGCCGTACTGTTGTATAAATAGATGTTATGTTGCAATGTACATTACATAGAGGTGGACTATGGGAATAGACCATAATGCAGACCAGAACATAATGCAGCGTGTGACGAAAACAAAGGATGGTATGCGTAAATAGTGCAGTATATTGATAGCTAAATGCAGGAGCCACAGGTGCCGATTTAGATCCGTGGCACCAGGAGACACACGTTCACCCCAATAGGTATTTTAGTTGGGCTACAAGTAGTATGGTATCCCCCTGCTGAGCTCTGAGTAGCGGTATTACCGGGAAAGGGACTAGTTGCGGGTTAGCCTGATATCCAGGGATGGAGCTAAGCGACAGTTGGGGATGAATGGGGAGGAGGGTTCGGAGTGAGTTGAGGGAGTTGGGGTGGTTATAGGAGGAGGGAGGGTAGTTTGGAGTGTTAGGAGAGGACGAGCCTACAATCGCAAGCCACTGTGTAAGAGGAGGAGGGTAGGAGGGGAGATGGGCGGAATAGGCTATGGATGAGATGGGAGACCTGAAGTTGGTGACCTGGAATGTGAGAGGGCTAAATAGTTATATTAAACGGAATAAGGTCATGATGTACATGAAGAGACCGAAAATAGAGATTGCCTTGTTACAGGAAACTCATTTGACCAAAGATAAGCAAGAGGTGGTTGCAAGGAAATGGAAAGGGACTGCCATAGGAGCAACATACTCGGCGTACGCCAGAGGGGTTATGATGTGGATTTGCGTCCCGTTTAAGCTACTACAGTCCACCATAGTTTGATGGGAGGATGGTGTCTATAAGAGGGTTGGTAGAAAATGGAGGTGAACATCATTAACATTTATGCTCTGAACCAAGACACCACTGGATATTAGCCCATATATGTAAAGGGCAGTTATATGGGGGGAGGGACTTCAACTGCAAGTTGACCCAAAGCTCGACATATCTGATGAGAAAGTTGCGAGGTATAACCCAGTAGCAAAAGTCCTGAAGGCCCTATTACGGGATCTCCTGTTAGCGGATGTGTGGAGAACGCACCATCCACAAAATAGGAAATACTCTCACTATTCCGCCCCACAAAACCTGTTCACCTGATTGGATTATATATCTGTTGCATCAGAGCTAACAGGAGAAATGACGAGAGCAGAATTCAAAGCGGCGGTCCTCTCAGACCATGCGCCATTGATAGTAGCATGACAGTACTTGTCTCCTAGGGCGAGGATCCCGACATGGAGACTCGGGGCAGAAGTACTGAAAGACAGTGTTTAGAGAAGACCTGAGGAAAGAAATGCGCGAGTACTTTGAAAACAGCACTGGTAGTGTAGGATCGTCCGGTACACTGTGGGAGGCATTCAAGGTGGTGGTGAGAGGGACGGCGATATCAAAATCAAGAGGGTTGCAAAATGGCATAATACAGGAACTGCATGATACAGAAAGGAAAGTGGAGACCATAATGCGGGAGGGTGGGCATTCCCCAGATGAGGCTGAGACCATAGAACTACAACAAGATTGCAGGGATCACTGGGAAAGACTATGCAACCTGAACTACAAAGACCGCGTAGAAAGGCAAGATGCAGAAGGTGATAAGCCGGGCAGATTACTAGCCTGGTTATATAAGAGCGAATACCCAGGCTACCCATCAGAGCAACATGGGGAATGGATGGGCAGATACGAGATACCCAGGAAGGTGTGAACAAATGTGTTTTTTTTTTTTTTAGTACTATCAGAGATTGTACACAGAAATAGCCGAGGGGGAGGAAATTGATGTGCTGGAAACATTGACAGAGATTAATCTTCCTAAACGTGAGGCAATGGAAAGAGAGAACCTGGTGGCTCCAATCACGTTAGAAGAATTAGAATGAGTGATTAAGCTACTACCCACTAATAAAGCCCCAGGGCCAGATGGACTCCCAAGTGTATTTTACAAAACATACAGGTCAAAGTTGCTCCCCCCGATGTTAGCAATGTTGAACGAGGCATTTGACAGAGGTATGTTGCCAGAGTCCCTTAGGAAAGCGATCATTATTCCGCTCCTTAATCCCAATAAACCGAGCACAGACTGCGGATCATACAGACCACTATCAATGCTCAACCTGGACAGTAAGTTACTCACAGCAGTGATGGCCAATAAGTTGAGACCAGTTATAAATAAACTCATACACCCTGACCAGACGGAGTATGTCCCATGCAGGAGTGTATCCAACATTCTTAGGCGGCTCCATCATGCTATAGAGCAGACAGAGGGGGGCTCCCAAGAGGTGGCAATAGTCTCATTGGATGCGGTGAAAGCCTTCAACTCAGTCTAATGGCCGTTTTTTAAATGGAATATGGTATTGGGCCTGCATATTTGAAGTGGGTCCAATTGCTATACAACAAACCACTTTTTAATTTAGCACTTGAACCCCTGGCGATCTACTTGAGGCAGCAATGTGGCAAAGTGGGGATCAGCACGAGGGGAGGGCAACATCTGATATTGATGTATGTAGACCATATGCTACTGTACTTGAAGTACCCTGAGGAAAACCTACAGTATATTTTGGAGGTTATGGAGCGATACGCGATGTTGTCTGGCATAACAATTAATCCCAACTAAGTAAATACGTAGGAATGCCGTTATTACATATAAGGTGGGAAACTGACGTTCAGATACCTGGGATGGGGAGAGTGGTGCTGTTAAAGATGGTGGTACTGCCCAGGCTATTACACACTTTGCGAATATTCCATTTATGATACCCAAACGATTCTTTGCTAAAGTTCAGAGTATGTGTAGGGGGTTCATATGGCATAACTCCGGGACTAGAATAGCGTTGTGGAAGCTACAAAACCCATATGAACAAGGGGCATTAGATTGCCCAATTTTGAAGCATACTATCTGGCTAGCCAACTTCAGTATGTGGCAAGGTGGCTATATGAGGATCCTACACCAGAGTCCAAATTGTTGAGAGCCGAGTGCACTCCTTACTTTCTGAATGAATGGATGTGGCTGCCACAAGCTCAGCAGGAAGGATGGACAAGACTGTTGGATCTGGGGGGGAAGATGTGGCAGAGAGCTTGCCAGGTAATGGAGAACCCATTCCCGTGCTCCCCACAAATGCCGCTAGTGGCACTGCTTGGGATGGATGAGCAAATGAGGAGGGTTCTCGATGAGCAAATGAGGAGGGTTCTCGGGAGACAATGGGAATCGACAGGTATAGCGACCCTCTGGTATGTGTGGCAGGACGGGAAGGGGATAGTTTGATGCTCTGGTGGAAGACACAGGGTTACGTTGAGGACAATACATCACAAACGCTATGCTGGTGAAGATGATTAAAGGTACATGGTCAGAAGCAATGTTAACCCGACAGCCCGATACTGCCATAGAAACGTTTTATAATGTGTCAGAAGGAGGCCATGAGGTCTCCCGAATATACGGGCTATTGATGTCTAGGGTGGGGAAGGAGATGATCCAGACGAGGAAAGACTGGGAGGAGGAGGCTGGGGAATCCATGGGAGACGGGTTGTGGGTCAGGGTGCAGAGATACCACACGAAAGTATCAACAAACGTAAGGTTTCAACAGATTCAGTTATGTCACCCACAGAGCATACATGACCACCAAGAAGATAGCCAAGTTTAGAAACGCCGGAACACAAACATGTTTAAAATGTGGGGAGGTGAACGCAGGAATGGTACACATGTTCTGGACATGCCCTGAAATAAGGAGATTTTGGAGGGAGGTGGCCCAACTTGTGGCCGGGAAAGGAATACATTTGGTTGTGAACTCCCTATGGGCGTGCATGTTAGTGGGGTTCCCCAAGCCGCGTAAACTCGAGCATGTGAGTAAACTCAGGGACCTGGCATATAGACTTGCCAAACGTAGAATAGCAATGAGCTGGGAAGCAAGTAGAAGACCGAAAGCGGAGGCCTGGTGGCACGATCTCCAGAAATGGGCGGATGCTGAAACAGTGGCGTGGAATGAAGTAGCAAACAGAGGTGGGGAAGAAGAAGTGGATACATTGGTAGCCTGGAAGCAAATGGTAGCTACACTGTCAAGGTCCGACCGGGCAAGCCCAGAGGAAGGCGGCCCTTCAGGGGGAGAGGAAGGAGAGATGCCCATGAAAGGGGTTGAGGAAGGCTGAGTGCGTGGTAGGCTCGGGAAAGGGGGTGGAGTAGGGGGAGGGAGAAAAACATGACATTGTGCAGGAGAATGGAAATGCATACTTGCTGTTATACTGTATGCTTATCAAGTTGGGATTAATTAAAAAATTGTTTAAATAAAACTATTTCAACATCATACAGTGCATTTCCTATATGATGATGTACCATAAAAAAAATTAAAAATAAACTATACTTCATTTGCCACGTGTACACAGACAGCATTTTTGGTGCATTTTTTCTCAAGATGGATTGACTACGCCACCTATAGCATCCAACCTTGGGCTTAAGCAGCAATATGTACTAGCACCCCTGCTGTTCATCCTAGATGTGGCGGATATGGGGTTTGCACTTGCCCTGAGCTGCAATTTCACACCACGCTTAAGAGGTAATTCAACCACGTGGATTGGATCCATGGACGATGCAGTGATCCTAGATCGTACACCGTTGGGTTTACAATGCTCATTGGGTGCCATAATCGATGTATGCAGAGAACAATCTGAAAATCAATTTCCAAAAGACACACATTAAATGACTACAGCACAAGGATAAAAAGCCTGTGAAGTATAATTGGTGTTTTGATGGGGCCAAGCTAGAAAGGGTAATCTCTAATTTATATCTGGGTTACCCATTTCACATGACTCCTTTTGAAACTGCATACTGGAGGTTGTTAATGATTAAAGTAGTACGTAAATAGCAGGTCTTGAAAAACTCCCAATGGTAGAGTAAGGGGCGAATCGGTGGAAGGCTATCTGGAGGTGTACAGTTAGTCAGACATAAGTTTATTTTTTAATTATATATTCTAATTGTATGGTTTATTAACTGCTGCTGGTGTGACCACTTTTTGACTAAACAAAATTGAGGGAAAACTCCTGAAGTTCATGCTCGGACTACCTAAAACTGTCTCGGTTGAGGCTTGAAGATTGCAGACAGGGGTGCCTTTGCTTTCAATGTTATGGAAGCTGAAGTGCACCAAGCTCTTAATAAAGATCCTTGCAGCAGAATGTAGTCCATCTTCAAACACCTTATTGGTGTTAATGGAAGCACATAGGTCTCAGAAGCCTGATAATTCACCTAACTTGCAGTTGACAAGGATTGTCACTGAGCACTTGGAGCATATTGGTCTCCCTTTTTGAGAAAATGGCCCTACCTGTCCCTTTCTTGGTGCAGTTAAGTGAAAAGTCTTTAAGATGGGACCGGGTGAACCTTGATGCTCTTTCAGATCGGAAGCGTTATGCTGAGTACATCAGACATGGATTTACCTGGTATGAGCCACGAAGTTACCTTATGGAATACTGTAGTCTGTCACTACAACGTTTCATTTTTTATCTCTGATTGAATATTCTGCCTGTTCAGGAGATTACTGTGGCAAGGATCCAGGAGCCACGCGAATTGCGGCTTTGCCGTATTATGTAGGAGTATCATGGAGTCCTGTAGGAATATCCTTTCTGGGTGTATTGAGTTAAAAACACACTACGAAAAAGGTTTAGAGTAGGTTTTGTGCAGCACATGGGGTGGGGTGGGCTACAAGTCTGATCAATTCTGGGCCACAATATTCTTCACCAAATCTTTGATCGTTATTGCTGCAGCCTACCATGTCTGGGAAATTGCTAGGCCAAGAATGAACTTGACAGATTCTCGATTAGCGGGGTGAACCCTTGATATATTTGATTTTCTTTTCTGCCCTTGGCTAATTTATCTACTAATTTTAGGTTACTATAGCTAGAAAGAGTTTATGTAGGAAGTGTCATTAAGTGATTTATTCTGCTTTATTTATTGTTGAAATGTATTATCAATTTTATTTGTACTATGTAATGTAATCATAATTTAGTTGCTATTTGTGATCATTTGTATGCAAAAGGCTTTAAATAGTCAAAAGCATGAATAATATATATATCCTGTAATTATGGTTAAGTTGCTCAACTCCTATAGCACTTTTTGGGGGGCTTATGACTTTGGCGTTGTTAGCAAATCCTCACAAAACTTTGCAAAAATAAATATATGTCAAATCAGAATGATTTTGTGAAGTTTGGTACAGTTTCCTCCGGGGGCAGGGGGAGGGGCAATGTTAAAGGGGGGGTCACAACATTTTTGAAATCCCCATGGACGCAATGGAAAAAAGAATTTGCTCACACCTACAGCCCAAATCGCTGGATGGATTTGCACCAAACTTGCATGAGGAGCGATGGCTTGTCCCGAAAGCTTGCTTTTGCAAATTTGGTGTAAATCCGTCCAGTAGTTTTTTTTTTTTTTTTTTTTTTTTTTTTTTTTAAAGTAGGTACACAAAATTAGTGATGTCCGGTCCGCAGACACCAATCAGGAAGCGGCTTGGTGTTTGCGGACACCAAAGACGAACGCTGGTTGGATGTTCAAAAATATGAGGTGCGTCCGAATTTTTTTGAAATGGTCACTATTGGATCCGCGGGTAACTTTGTACTCGAAGTGGGGCTGAAAAAGGGAAGGAAGTGGGAAAAAAGTTGATGGGGAGGTGTTTTTAACAGATGATAAAAATACGGTGCTGCTGAGTTTTTCCTCTGTATTCTTTGATGGGCATGGAGTTGTTTTCTGATGCACGTGCTGTTGTTTTTGGACTAGCGTTTTGTGGTTGTATTACGTGATGGAGAGTAGTTTGTTTTCAGCGGTGTTCCTGGGAGATATGCAATGGGTTCAGTTTGGTTTTTTTAAGGTACAGGATACACAGGTAGGTGGGGGTGTACAGTGCTAGCCTGTTTTCTAGTTTACAAGGAATGTCAGCGTTGATTTGGTTTGCATCAACATTAACTAGGAATAGGCCATTGAGTGTATGGAGACATGAAAGTGCTACGTAACTCACACCTTCTTTGAAGACTGCTGCCAATGTCAATGCGTGATGTAGGGTTAGACCTTGCGATTTGTGAGTAGTGACGGCATATGCAAGTGATGGCGAAAATTGTTGTCTGCATACGTACATGTCTTTGAAAAGAAGGAAGGAAACATGCCTTTGGTTGGGCCTATTTACTTAACTTGTGCAAGTTTGTCAAAGAGGATGTTGACAAACTGAATGTTCTCATGCGGATATGTTTGGGAGCCAACAACTGTACCAATTGCTCCATTGACTAAACTTTGTTGAACATCAAGGTTACATTTTAGGATTACTCAGCAGTTTAGACACAGAGCTGATGCTTTCTCTTATCCAGCTGTTTTGGAGATACATTCTTCTAAGCTATTTAGTCGTGCTGTTGCTTGTATTTTGCTTGTTTAGTAAGCAGACTAGTTCTAATGTTTTTTAAAATGTTAGCATAGGTGAGATCTGTAGACGGACATGTTTTGAGTTTGTTGTTGTCTGTAGCAGAGATTTACATTTCCAGGTAACAGGCCCTATACCTAATCGATATCAGAACCCCACCCTTTCTTTGACATTGTGCTTGCGGATCCACTAGCTGACGGTTGTGCACCCCATTCTTGGGAATACTTTGCCCCAAGACTTAGGCTTTGCTCTCCGACTTTGGCACTCCTTTGAACGTCCTTACCGGGCTCTCTTTAGCAACTATCTATCTGTACACCCCCTTCTATTCATACACTTCTCTCACTAAACAATGCAAACATGCTTTTACAGCAGCACTGTGTACAATGTATGTGTATAAGTAAGGGAACTGTAGATGGAAAATATTTGTAGAACATTGTTAAGTGGCATTTGTTGTGTGGAAGTTTAATATGTTGATAGGGTTACATGAAGATTTTTTTGGAAGTGATTGTTGGATGGATGAGTGTTTGAAAGCAGACAATGAGGGAGTATTGGAAACATTAAAAGTAAAAAGGGTAGAAGGGCTGTGCTATGTGATGGTGTGCACGTGCCATTCAGGTATTTTAATGTAGCGGGACTGCAGAGACGACGGATAGTTATGGAGGTGCATGGATTATGATACTTATTGTATGCTAGAGAAAAGCATTTGTGACGGAACATTTTTCTTTATTTTTTCTTTTTCCCCTCTATACAATTTTCCATTATTTCCATTAGCCTAGTGCAAACTGGTAATGGAAATGTTGGAGAATCTTATTGAGTCTAACTACTTTATTAAAAAATGTGAAGTAGATGAGGTAGAGGAAGACAGCCTAAACAGCCTTGCTAAGGGCATCCCGTGGTTGGATTTGGGGTGGCGGCACATGGAGGTGGTCACATAGTACAGGCCAGGTCGTCTGTGACTTGGAAAACTTAGCCTTTGGTGCCCCCTCACTCCCCACCCCAATGGTGGTGAAGAACCGCCACACCCATGATTCTCTCTGGGTGCTGGAGGTAGGCATTTCCTGGTCCTCTTGATTCTTTTCTGTATTATTGAGCTTTTTCCATTGTCCAGCTCTCAGACTGTTGGTGGCGCCTGGGGAGTTCAATAGCAATTGCATGTGTTCTCTCCTGGATTGCAGATGAAATTCAGTAAAAATCTGTCTTGGAGCTGTGCATGGGTAAACTTTCTGCTAGAAACTTCCTAGATCAGCTGAAAATTGAGTTTCGAACTGTTCGCAAAGCACGGCCCGTTCGCCAACACGTCTTCACCCCACGCACGATCACGTGACCCTGTTAGCAAAGTCTGCAATGACGTGAGATGTTTAAGTCGGCAAACAAAAACAGTATAAAAAGTTGCAGATAGTTCATAGAAGTGTTAAAAATGTTGCTAGGAGAAGGGTAAACGCACAGGTCTAAGTTCAAGCGGTCCAAAAATGATGCTACATTGGGGTTAAGTATGATATTGGGAAGTTGTAGCCAATTAGGGTGCACTCCAATAAATACATCATAGACATACTACAAAGACTCCAAAACAATGCCCTAAGAGCAGCTCTCAATATTCCTAACAGAGATCATATCTCAACATTCAGGAGAAATGTTCACTGGCTCAACATAAAAGACAGAGTCCTCCTCAAAACACTATCCCTGACATCCAAATGTCTAAACATTGCGCCCCCGTATCTTACAGAGATAATTAACAGGAAAACCTCTAACCGACCCATGAGGTCAGCCAACGCCTTCACCCTTGAGATTCCTAGGTACAAACTGAACACAGCCAGCGGCACCAGCTTCCCAGTTACGGCTGCCCATTCCTGGAACAAACTCCCACTTGAGCTCAGGACCGACCAACCCTACCCATCATTCATGCAAATACTTCTAGCATGGTTATGGTCCAACGATGCCTAAACCCATCGCCAGAGGTATCTCCCCTACCCAGACAGGGTACCATACCTCCCGCTAACAGCTTACATGCCATCCTACCACCAGTAGATACTCTACCTACTGCTCTTAGTAACCTGATCACCTACTGTAATCAAGTGAACTGATGACTCTGCCTGTATTATAACTTGTATGTAATCCTGTTTTGTATATAAATACTATGCATGTAAATCCTGTATATTTATAACAATGTGTAACTAAGCTGATAAGTATCCTTGTAATGCTTGCGCCCAACTACCTTCGGGTCTCGGCTGCGCCATATCAAATAAATAAACAAACAGGTAAAAACCTATGAAATTCTGTGAAACAACTTTGTTAAAGGGAAGTTCCGGTTAAAAGTAAAACTGAAAAACCATTGAAATCCGTCAGTTATGGTAAACTAAGCAACCATAACTTGGGCCATCGACGTGCATTGCTAAGACAAACACAAAGGAGATCGAAGATCACATCACAAATGTCATTGATGACATCAGTGATGACCTCACATTTGAGAATAATTTGGTAAGTCCCTACAAGGGGTTGTGTTTACAATGTTGCTAGCAAGATGTCGGGGGTGGTTGGGACAGATCTCATGAACTACTTAATGAATTAAAATATGTACTCATCTAATCAAAACATTATATTGGAGTGTTGTTGTTCATACAGGAACCTAATAATACATTCACATAGGCAATGGCTGCAGCAGGCACCATAGAGGTACAGCATTTGTTATCTGGTAATATTAGCCAGTAAAATAACTGCAACCCTATCATATTGTTGACTAATGTTAATTATGGAATAAATAGCTAACAATTCAAGGCTTAGTACACACTTGTTAGTGTAAACCATACATATGAAGAGCCACAATGCATAGAAATATGAGGCACATGCAGCGAAAAGGAGGAAAGAATAGACAGCAACAGAAAATGACAATAACATTAGAGTTCATCATCATGAATACAATGAATTGTTTGAGGCATGCATTTTTCCCCACGTTTGTGAGGCCAAACCCGAAGGACAGTACCTTACCAACATAGGACAAGGTTAACGTCTAGATATATAGCACCTTTTCAATTGAAAACATTCTCATTGTTTGTGAACACAAACTGGTCTACATATGTCGGTGAACAAAAATAAGTGGCCCAGATATGTGATATCATCAATGACATTTGTGATGTCATTTTTGAGGTCCTGGGTCTTAGGCTTCGCAGTGCACAGTGGTTGCACGTTTTATGGTTGCTTAGCTTATACCTGGCGATTTTCTAGGGTTCTTCTATTTTACTTGCAACCATAATGTCCCCTTAAGTTTTTTGTCACTGAATATATATATATATATATATATATATATATATCAAGGAAAGAAAAACAAAAAAGAAAAAGCTAATCAAAGCTTTTTAGGCGGCACTCTTCTCCCACAATAGAAATGCACCAGATGCAAAAGAGGATCTCCATCATACGTCCTTTATTTTGCTTTAGAGACACGGTGGACAAGCAGTTTCAGGAGAGAACAAACAATTACGCGTTTCACCCTTCCGGGCTTCGTCGGATTGTGATATATATATATAGTTATTGTTAAGTTGCTATTCCCATAGGAAGAGCACTTTTTGGCGGTTTATAACTCCGCTCCCCCTGGATCAATCCACACCAAACTTTGCAAAAAAAGTATATGGCCCACTCTTTTGTAGAGTTTTGGTGAGGTTTGGTCCCGGGGGGGCAATGTTATAGGGGGGGGGTCCCAAAACTTTCTTTTTTTTTTCCCATAGACTGAATGGGGGAAAAATTTTGCTCATGCATACAGCCCAAACAGCTGGACGGATTTTCACCAAATTTGCGGCAGGAAA
Organism: Ambystoma mexicanum; assembly: GCF_040938575.1. Lineage (NCBI taxonomy): Eukaryota > Metazoa > Chordata > Amphibia > Caudata > Ambystomatidae > Ambystoma > Ambystoma mexicanum. The sequence continues at coordinate 840,315,819 of NC_090923.1, forward strand.
AGTGGCTTGGTCCCGAAAGCGTGCTTTTGTAGATTTGGTGAAAATCCGTCCAGTAGTTTTTTTTAAAAACGACCAAAAAGTAGGTCCAAAAAATTAGTGATATCTATGTCCGCTCCACGGACACGTTTCCCTGTTCGCTCCGCGGACAGTGTCCTGATTGGCTAATCAGCTCACGTCAGGTCCGCAAGCATGCGACGTGTTCATTGATTGGATGGCAAAGAGCGTGAAGTGCGTCAGATTTTTGGAAGCGCCTGCCATCTTGGATCTGCGAACATCCACGGACAGTGTGGTGACAAATGGTGGTGAAATACAACTTTGGCAAGTATGTTGGTGTGTAAGAGCTTTTGGAGAGGGTGGGGGAGTAAGAGATAGGTCAGTATTGTATTTATTTAGGTGGCAGGCACCCCTGTTTTGTTTGTCTTATCCGCAGACAGCCGCGCTGTCCGGGATGTCCGAATTGGGGTGTCCTAAGGACACTATTCCTGTCCGTAGTGTCCGCAGGCAAGTTGAAACTGTTCTAAGAACATGCACGGTGACCGGGATGTCCGAAGCATTCAAAAGGGAGGTGTCCTAAGGACAGTATATCTGTCCGTGCTGTATGCAAGCAAAATAAAACTGTTCTTAGAACATGTTAGGTGCGGACATAAAAAATACCCATACTGCATAGTTAAAATGTTTGATTCTATCTCTATGGTTGTGATATGCTGCGGTGGTTGTGGCCAGGGCCTAGAGTCTTGGGTGCCGAAGGCCATGCACCCAAGACCGAAGTTATATGCACTAAAGTTATAAGCCACCTTATAACTTCGCTCTCTCTGGATGAATTCTCTCTGAATGAATTCTCACCAAACTTAGCAAAAAGTGTGATATGGGTGGGCCCATATAGACAGTTGAAATGTTTGCTTCTGTGGGTGTGATCTATGGGTACGATATGCTGCGGTGGTTGTGGCTTGGGCCTAGAGTCTTGGATAAATGGCTGTATGCCGTAGGCCATGCACCAAAAACTCTAGGCCCTGGCCACGACCACCGCAGCATATCATACCCATAGATCACATCCATAGAATTGAATATGTATCAAATATTTGCAAATCTACAGTTTATATACTGTTTGATTTGTATAGTTTGTATGTTTAGTTTTGGCTATGTCATGTCATTAAGATTGTACAGTTTGGTAACAAGCACTGCAGTGTAATGTATCCATGGAAGTAAACATTTTGTATTGTGGTGTACGGTTACATGTTTGCTTCAATGGTTGTGTTATGGATCAGTATTTATGAGTTGTACTTATTATAATATACTTACTGTTTGGTTTGGTAACTGGAGCACGTATATTTTTTGTCAATGTCTGCGATAAAAGAAAAGATCATGTTAGTGTTGGTAGTTTATAAGGACTTATTACATTGCAAAATAGACATTTCAGCTTTTTTTCGACCCTCATATTTAGTAGTTTACAAACCAGTGTACTGTACAATTTGCTCAGTTTCTGTGTGTGTTAAATCATTGGGTGTGTGGGAAAAAAAATCCATGTTGGATTAAAAAAACCCTCTTTTGTTTTGGTACAGTATATTTATTTTTGTGTTTTCAGTGTTTACTTGTGGTTTCTGGCTAATGTTGGCTTGTTGCAGATTGTTAGATACTTGTTGAATTGTAACTGATTATAATTTTTATTTATATTCTCAAGTTGTTTATCTAATTGGTTGTTGCAAAATCCTGGGGTAGTTAGATACCTGTTGGCGTATTCTAACTGTTTATAGTTTTCTAATTGAAGTTTTATTAATGTTTATGCACAGATTAGTTAGAAAATGTTGGTTTTAAGAATATTAAATAAGCGTTTGAGATTTGCTGGTAATCTTTGCTTTAAAGTAATGGTACCATCATTACATTCAAACCATCCACAATTCTTTTTTACATATGCAGTGTAGTGACCTGCATTGGTTGTGGTTCCTGCATGGTAGATTAGATCTATGGTTGTGAAGGTTTTATTACCAAGTGATACTTGACCATGTGTGTATCCAGTCAGCTTGCAGTTGTTTTTAGTACCATTTGCATTGTAACGTAGAAGCATTAGTATTACGTATTTACTATGTGTTTGTATTAGTAAGGTGGAGCGATTATCTGAATTGCAGGTAGTACATCATCTCCCATGGTTTGCATTTTGTACAAGTTGCTGAAATGGAACGGATTCACAGTTCGGTATGGATACATAAACAAAACGTTCATTAGGGATTTGTTCATATTGCATATTGTTGCACAGAGTGCATGTATGTTTACACATGTATGAAATCTGGAAGATTTCATTTATAGGTATGTTTTTGGTTTCCAGTACTTGTAGCAAGTACATTATAAATTCTTGTGGATCTTCTTGTGGGTTTATAGTGAATTTCACCATTCCAGCACAGTAGTCCAATTCTTGTCTTATTCCATGAACACTGTGCTGTCAGGATTGTTTATTGCGTTTCTATGAAGGACTAACATTTGCAAACACAATTGGTCTGTACTGTGTAAGTAAATGTTGTCAACAATTGCTGGCAATTGAAATAGAATATTGATTGCTACATTTGCGTAGCAACTTACACCAGTTATATTTGAAAATTTGAATGGACCAGATAGTTGTGTCCAAGTCATTTTTTCAGAGTGTGTTGCTTCTTTGAATAAGTACCTGAGTTACTTTGAGTAATAGGTTCTTCTTTGGTTGTGGTAATTGAAGTATTAGCTTCTTTTACTCTCTTTGGAGGATTTGCAGTGAGATCCTGTTGCATTTTTGTTTGAATTAGTTTTCTTTTAAAACGTTTTCCTTTTTGTGGAACAGGATATGTTTTTAGATGGGGGCGGTGTATAGTGAACGTAGTCTATTGTATTCTAAAATGCAAGGAATATCAGCGTTTACTTTACTTGCATGAAAATGATTAGAAATCGACTGTCAAGGGTACGTAAGCGTGATAGTACTACGTAGCTCATGCCTTCTTTAAAGACTGTTTCCAATATCTATTATCTAGGGTAAGATCTTGTGATTTGTGAATGGTGACTGCGTATGCTAGAGTTAGAGAAAATTGTTCTCTGCCTACATACGTGTCTTTGAAGAGAAGGAATCGAGCTGTTGAGCGCCCTATCCTTTTTACTTCTGAAAGTTTGTCAAAGAGAATATTGTACAGCTACTGTATTTTGTAAGTGGCTTTCACTTCCAAAATATTTTTTCGAGATATGCTCTATTTCTTCCAGTAGGTCTTTGGCTGTCCCATGTAGAAGATTGTTATTTAAATTGGCTAGTGCTAAAGCAGGACTTTTAGCATAGTACAGTTTATAGACTAGATTTCTTATAGTTGAATGAGGTGTTGGGTGAGGGAGGAGAGATAACGGGGAGCAAGACCGTGGAGAGATTTAAAGACTGGGCAGAGAAATTAAGGTCGTATTGTATTTTGTGGAATGAGCAGGTTTCTTTGGAGCCGTTTCTCGTTCAGATGCTGCTGTTTTCCAGGAGTGTTCTTCACTGCAATTGTAAAAGAGAGAAGTTAGCAATTTTGTGCGTTTATAGCACTGATGTTAATTGAGACGTTCATTTTTATGTTTTTATAGTAGTATTCTTGTTTGATAGCTGAACATAGTGTATGCATGCAGTTTTATTTGACTATGTGCAGCATTTATATTTTATTTACAGTATTTTAGTTCAACATGCTTTGCAAATGAGTAGAATATTAACTGTATGAAACTCACTTCGCTTTTTATAAGGTAAATGGCAGAAACTGTATAGAAAAACATGGAATGTATGCATTTGTGAAGGTGTGGGTAATAAAGCACAAGGATTTGATTTACAGGTTGTGTTATTGCAGCAGGAGGCTTTTCAATGATAGTGTCTGGGTGTGTGAGTGTATGAAGATGCATGACCTTTTACTGGCTGTGTGTAATTTTATAATACACTAAGTGTTTTTCCACAATTATATTGTTATTTCTCCCATATTCTAATATTATAATTTTGTTGATGGGTGTGTGTAAAAAAAATTAATAATAAAAAAGAATAAATAAAACATTTTGACAAAAAATAATTAGATAGCAGACAGGTTTGGAAGTGACAGTTGATTACAGTAGATGGGGTAAATGACAGAAGGTTCATTTTAAAGGTTATACAGGTTAAGTGGCAGTTACTCTTCTGTTTATATGCATTTATAACAGTTCTACATGTACTGTGCAGAAAATATGCATACCTGTAGTTTGTATTCATGCATGTGGATATGCATGCAGCTGCAAGTAGAAATCCTGGAGACTTGTAGAGTAGTTTTTGTAGTAGGTGCTTTCCAATGATATGAGACTTCTACTCAGAGTGATCAACAGTATATTTGAAGTGCTGAACTCTGATGATGGAGTTGGATATAGAGGTCTTGGATGTGATTGGTGGATGGTTGTGTGACTGCTTAGCTGTAGCCAATGAGGGAATGGCACAGAGTGAAGTGGAAAAGGTAGAAGGGCTGTCTAAGAGTTACGCGGTCCGTGGACACCGCGGCTGTCCGCGGACAGTGTGTGCCACATCCGGGGCTTCCCAGCAAATCCGGCATGGAAAGGGGACTGTAGGGATCGGCTAATCAGATGTTGAGGTTGTGGATTTGTGTTGAAAGAGGCTGTGTAGTGAAGATGGCAGAGGTGGAGAAAGTCAGGGTGTTGGTGCTTGGAGATATGTTTGTGCATGGTTTACAGCAGTACGCTCAATGCAGGCATGTGGCAAACAATTTTGATGTCAAAGGAGTGGAGGTGGTGTGGAGCACTGTGCCCGATTGCAATGTACAGGAAATTGTACAAGTTTGTGAAGATATGGCCAGGATGAACAATCCCCATGTGGTAGTTTTGCACTATGGTGCTTTCCATTTGGGCTATGTCAGTGCCCCTACTTTGTTGGCAGATTTGGAACACTTGCTTCAAACAGTAATGATCATCCTTCCAAATGCCAAAGTATTTTTTTCTGGATTACTACCTAGGGCAATATGGGACAATAGTTCTGTTTTTTGTCCTCAGCAAAACATTGCTAGGTGTGCAAAAACCGAGGCATGCGTGCTTTCATACTTAGAGCTGGTATGTTTTTCTGTAATAATGAGAATATTGATTCAGTAATGCTGTTTATTTTAAAGAAGATGGCATTTCCTTATATTGTTTTGGGAAATGCTATGCTGTTTTGGGATGTAAGGGTTGCTTTGTCAATCATCTGCAAAAAAACAAAAAAACTGCTTTTTTCAGAGCCAACCTCAAAGGGGAAATGGGTACACTATTTAAATTTACATTCACCACACTCATATTTTCGATATGTCCGCGGACATCGTGTATTACATACAGGGATTTTGGGGTGGAGAGGCATGCAAATGAGAATGAGCAGAGCAAGGGATTGGTCAGTTAGTTTACTGGGTGTGTTGTGTAAGGAGAGAGTTTGTCAGAACGTCTTTTTCCTGAGAGAAAAACAGTTAGCTATGGCTATGTGTTTCAGAAAACAGATTATCTGGATTTTGGGAGACTCATGGATACATTAGTTGGAGGTGCATACAGAACGTTGTGGAGTAGCTGCAGATCTTGGATTCCCTCATGTGGAAATGCACTGGCATGCAGTGCGTGGAATGAAGTGGTTGCACTTGGTACCTCTCTGTGCTAGTTTGAAGACAGCTTCATCTAGACATAATTGTAATTAATTGTGGAGGGAACAGTTTAGGACATGTGTCAGGAATTTCTTTGCAATTTGCGATGAAAGAAGGATTTGGGAAGGTCATGGACATGTTTCCAAAGTAATTTTTTCTCGTATTGCACAGAGACAAATGTGGCTGCGTTCTTCTTCATTTGGTCCACAAATGGAGAAAGTGAGGCGAAATGTTAATAAGGCTGTTTGTGCCTTTCTAAGAGATGTTGGCATGTCCTCTTTCCACAATGAAAATATTATGGTTCGTCGCACATACATTTTTCGCAGAGATGGAGTTCATCTTACTTATGCTGGTAATCAGATTTTTCTGAGAAATGTACAAAATGCATTGCAACCTTTTGTGGAATTACAGCCGTCCATTTTGCAGTAGGTGTTGACTATTTAAGTTTTTCAAATGCGAAAAAAACACCACCAAAAGGCTCTTTACAGAGCCACCACTTCCTCCCACAGAAAAGTGCAATGGTTTTGATAGGGCAGCACCCCAAAATTTTAGATGGCCGCGAACTTCTAAAAAAAAATGCACAGGGCCCTGCTCTATTTTTTGTCACTTCTATTTTGAGACTAGGAAAGGCGGCTCTGAAAAGAGCCTTTTTTTTTTTGGATTTTTGTTTTATATTTTTGTTGGGTTTTTTTACACACGACATACTAGGAGAGGAGGGGAAAGCAGGGGACACCAACCACAGGGATAAGAAAGGGCAGGTGGAGAGAGGAAGATGTAGGGTGAGCCTTGCATAGGTAGTGGGCAGGTCTCCTCTAGCTCCTTGACCGCAGTTTCGAAAGCACTTCCAAGTCTCTTCCCCCCTGCAGAGTATTGCATCGCAGTACATACACAAAACTGTGTCCCTCGAAAGGTAAGAGTCATAAGCATCATGGATGGCCTGTGAGGCAGCTGGAGGGATGTACTGTCCCACAGGAGTGTCTCTTGTGGTGACAGGAGCGGAAATTGAGGATGTGGTAGAGGAACTCAACCTACTTTGTTCATCACAAGGTACAGCCTTGCGAACGGCCCCACCCTGGAACGACCTTGGGTGTCGCTTCATAGATGCCGTACCAAAGCTGTACGAACCAGGCCTCCCACGACTCAGCACCATTTTGCACTGGTTGCAGGTGACCTTGTTCGCATGTGCTTTTGGTACGTCACCTTGAATGGTAAATAACCGCCACACCCAAGACTCACGGCGAGTGCTGGTAGTAGGGACTTCCACTACCTCATCCTCGTCATCCTCTTCATCCTCCTCCTCTACATCCTCATGCCTGTTCCCCTCTTCAGGCCCTTGGGGAGGTGGTAGTGGTGGAGGGGTGGGGGGTGCTGAGACAGATGTAGCACCAGCTGGAGCACCTAGTATTGATGCCATCAGGTCTGATGGAAAGCAGCAGCAAGAGCAGAAAAATCTGGAAGATTACCAGCAAAGTAGATAATTCTCTGTCAGATAGCCAGAAGCACAATGAGGATGAGCTCTGGGGTGTGGGCTTTTATAGGTCGTGCGGGTGCGCGCTCCGTGAAACCTGCAAGTACGTGAGGATTTCAGCTTACCTGACACTTACCTGGTGACCGCCGGCATCTGCAGCGGTCCGCAGCCTACGTCCTCCCGCACGGCAGCTGATTCAGCCTACGGTACTTCGACGCTCCGCTCCAACTTCTGCATACCGGCGGCATCTACAAGAAAGAAGAGAAAAGCAAACGAGGTTAGTTCAGAGCAAAAGCTTGCAAGCATAGTTCTCTCTCGCGACCGCAGCCTACATACCTTCAGCAGCGTCCAGCGCTTCACGTGGCAGCTTCATCTGTGCTTCTGGAAGTCACTTGTTTCGACGTTCGGTACCTGTTGAGAGAAGAGTCATTAGAGTCATTAGAGTCATTAGAGACCATTGGCAAGTGAATTAACGAACAAGGTTCTATACCATACCAAAACAGAAAGACTTACCTGAACCGGATCAGTGGAGCAACTCGATCCAAGTGCCCTCGTAACGGATCAGTAAAGCAACTCGATCCATAAGACTCCTCCACCGAGATCAGTGCAGCTAGAGCAACTTGCACCCCTGCCGAGACGAGCAGGAAGGAGAGCACACCTTTTAAAAACTCTAAGGTGAGCAAACGCTGCGCTGAGCAACCAGAAAGACATAAGGGAAGACGCCAGTCTCATATTTATTCTGTTTCTCCATCAGGAAACTGACCGCAGGTCAGTTCAAGCAGAGACAAGGGGCACCTGTGCAAACCAGCCAGATAGTGGAGTTCAACCCGCTGGACAACGGACCACTCGACCTTGCTCAGACTCAAGGCCCCGCAGAGACAAGGTGAGCGTAACATAGGCTCAAAGGGCGGTCCTACAAGTACTACATTTAGGTCCCACCTGGCGGCGGGTTTGAAATGGGAGGGTGGAGTCTTTTTACTCACTCCATGAATGCCTTAATGACTAGGACTTTCCACCAGGACACCTTGCTTTTTAGAAGTGGTGTACATGGATAGCGCCGCTAAGTGAACTTTGAGTTAAATACTAGCCCTGAGTCTAGTAAATGAAGCATGTAGTAACAGTGTCCAGTGTTTGGTTTACGTACCTCTGAGGATTTCCATACACCTTTGAGGTAGATTTAAATGGACACAAACTGACTTCAGGAGCCAAGCTGCCAAGTTCATAGATTGAGGTCGTGGGTGTAATGTCGTCCCCTCCTCCCCCTGTGCTGTGTGAGCATGTTGAATGGGCACAGGCGTTTGATTGGGTCGCACGTCACCAGTTTGCGCATATGTCTCACCCACATAGGAGCAACTAGGATTAATGTCACTTGTTCCTTCTGTATCTTGTTAACCACTTTGCTCATTAGAGGAGTTGGGGGGGGGGGGGTGGATTGGAGGGGGAGCGTAAGCACATTTCCCTGACCAGTTCATCCACAGGGCGTACTGCTTGGAGTCATGTGGCGGAAACCATTGCTTGTGTTCTCTTGTAGTGAATCGGTCTAACGGGGGGGTAGACCCATTGTGTGAAAATGTAGTCTACGATATCTTTGTCAAGTCGCCACTCGTGCTCTTCTGGTAGAGTATCTCTGCTTAGTGAATCTGCTAGAGAATCGAGCTCCCCTGGAAAAGTTTGTGCTGTTTGGAACATGCCCCGCTTGAGTGCCCACTTCCATTTTCTTTGTGCTAACTTGTAGAATGTATGTACAGCCCCGTAACCCCGTAAACCCCCCCCCCCCCGCTTCTTTATGTAAAAGATTGCAGTGGTGCTGTCTGTGAGTATTTGTACTGTTTGATTTGTCAGGTGTGCTTGGGAGGTTTGGAATGCCTTGAGCACTGCTAGATGTTCCAGAAGGTTGATGTGATTTCTGGGCTGTGATTTGAGAAATTACATGATTACACGTTAGTTTAATCACCCATGTCCCCTTGATCTTCCAGGTCAGTGTAAGTTGCGGTGTCCTGGATGTCTTGCATGGTGTCACAATAAGCAAGCTGTCCTAAATCCTGCTGTGAGATGGAAGCTTGTGTGGTGTCTGTGCGGGTTCTCTTAGTGGGGGGGCTCTGTAACTGCTGCCCCACTCTGAGTAGTAGCTGGTCCGCTGTGTGGGCACCCTGAAGGTTTTATAAGACCTCTGCGTGGTCAAAGAAATTGGCTAGGGAAGACATCTGAATCAGGACTATCAATCATTTCTGCTGTCCATTGTGATGAACTTGGGATTACTGGGGGAACAGAGGCAGGTGGGGTGGGTGTTGATTCTGGTTCAGGTCATTTTTTTGTGGCACAAAGCCCCCGAAATCGTGCACTCACCCTGGGTCATAGTCCCCAAACTAGAACCCTCTCCTTGTGTTTTGGAAGACTTATGGTTTTTTAACGTCCGACTCTTCAATAGCGTGACTGCGGTGTGTTTTTTAATGAGCTCACTCATCTTTGAGCTTGGTGTAGTTTTCGAAGAGGCCTTCGCGTCTTTCGACGCCCGGTAGTCGGCGTGTGAGGACTTTGTGACTTTAGATACAGTGTCAGAAACGGACTTGCTTGTCAGTTTCGGGGGCCTGTCGTGAAGCGACCGCGAAGGCCTCGAGGACCGGGAACTTTAGGACCACCCCCTTGACGCAGTGTGTGGCTTTCCGTTCGCTGTTGAGGACGACTTTCGGCTGTGGGAGGTGTGTGTTGTGTGATGTGCCTTGGTCGTGCTAGTGCCACCTAGTGTCGTCCCCGTATCAGAAATGCTGGCCTGCCTGTTGGGGTTGGTGGCTTGCACGCGGGTATCTGATGGATCCCAATAGCCCTCGGCATCACTGTAGATGTCGATGCTGCCATTGCTGAAGGTCTCTCAACGTCCATGGCGGCCTTGGCCTGCATGGCGTGGTGGACCCAGCTATTTGTTTTGCAGTCCTTACCAGTCTGCACGACTTGCACTGTCCCTCAGCGTGATCCCTTGGGACACAGCACATCCAGTGCAAGTCTTTCCAAGGGAATTTATGGTTACAGGATGGGCAAAACCTACAAGGTGTATTCTCCATTGCGTATGGGGAAGGAAGCCTGGCGAAATAGGTGGGTAGAGAAGGGAATATGCATTCTCTTAGGGAGAGTAAAGAATGAACCACCCCACTCTCCCTACTGTGAGAGCCGAGGCCGTAAGAAAGGTTTGTCGAGACGAGTTGGTGTAGTCGTCGACGATAGTAGTTTGTCATCAATGGCGTCGCCGAAAATCTTGCAGTCGAACGTCTAACAAAAGACAGAAAGAATATACTAGATTTAATTTTTCTTTACGCAAAGACGTTAGCCAGAAGGAACTCTGCAATATGTGACCGACTATGATGGTGGAAAAAAACAAACTGAGGGACCTAGACACGTGAAGCAGCATGGGTACAGTAGATGTCACACTAGGGATAGTATTACTGGCACGCCCCGTCGACGTCCCTTTCGAGTTTCGAAAACAACTGTAAAACTCTGCAGCTTCCACTAGATGTCGGCCTATGCATAGCAGTGAAACTAAGCAGATACAAGCATCAGAAATACGATTACGGTGAGTAATGTATCATATGTTACACGGCCTGCGTAGTGGCCATGTAGTTATGGTTAAGTTTCTAAACCCATAGCTTTTTGGGATGCTTAGAACTTCCCTCCCCCTAAACGAATCCTCACCAAACTTTGCATAATGTATATTGCCTGCTCTGAATTTTTTTTGGTGAGCTTTCGTGAAGGGGCAAGTTTTAGGGGAGTTCCAAAAAAACATCTTTTTTCCATAGACTGAATGGAAAAAAAAACATTACTCCCTCTTACAGCCCAAACCGCTGGACAGATTTTCACCAAATTCACAGCAGGAGCGGCGGCTTGGCCCTGAAAGCATGCTTTTGTAAATTTGGTGAACATCCGTCCAGTAGTTTTTTATTAAAAACAGGCAAAATGTAGGTGCTCCGCAGATCCAGATATCACAAATTTGGCAATTTTCCAGTTCTCTCCGCGGATAGGACTCTGGTTGGCCACGGAGGGCCGTGTGGTGTCCGCAGACATACAATGCAATCAATGATTGGCTGGTTGGAAGCGTGATGTGCGTCATATTTTTCAGAAACACCTGCCATGTTGTATCCGCGGATAGCGTGGTGGTCAACAGTACTGGAACACATGTTTTGGGTATCTGGTGTTGGGAAGAGGAGTTGGAAAGGGTGCAGGAGTGAAATATGGTTCATATGACGTATTTGTTTAGGTGGACGAGGACTGTGTTGTGGTTGCGGACACCGCAGCAGTTCTCGGTTAGTTCCTGACACAAGTAGGTTATGTGGTGACTGCAGGCAGGCTTCATTACGGTAGGGGAGGGAATGTAGATGATATGAGGATGTTTGTATAGGCTGTATTATGCTGAGGTGGTTGTGACAAGCTGCATGGCCGGAGTTTGCCCACTGGCCTGAAGTAGTGTATAAGTATATGTAAAAGTATATGTACAGAAGTGGAGAGGGCCTCAGGCGGCTGGCTGATGTGTGTGGGATGCGGCCATTGTCCAGATTGTTGGGTGCATGGCTGTATTAGGGTGTTGTGATTGTGGCCAGCTACTAGACTCTTGGGCGCATGGCGAGAGGCCATGTGCCCAAGAGCCTGGCCACTGGTTGAAATAGTGTAATAGTATGTGTAGAGAAGTGGAGATGGCTGTATTATGCTGCAGTGGTTGTGGCCAAGAGTCTAGGGCCTGGCAACAACCACTGCAGCATAATACTGCCATGCACTGAAGAATGTGACACAGGCATATGGATTGTAGAAATATGTGTATAGAAATGCAATTAGCTGATTATAAAGACGCATGACACCAATAATCATATGCTCATTGTATACATTGTTGAGGCACTGTACACCTTTTTCGAGCTCTGTATAGAATACTGTTGAAGTGCCACTTGCAGATTTCAGTATTGTAGAAGTGCAGGAGGAATCATTGTTTCATTGTCTGTGATAAAAGAAAACCTAACCTGTTAGGGTAGGTACTTGATAATGTGGTATTGCATTTCATTTTAGATGTATTTCAGTACTTTGTGAACCCTCATAATTAGCACTTTAGAAGTACTATGCTTTAAATAAGTGTACTGTGCAATGTACTCCACTCCTGTGTGCGTTTGCATAATGATTGTGTCTGTGGGAAGAAAAATCCATACAGGATAAAAAAAAAAACTTCTACATTCATTTGTTATGTGACACACTTTTTCATTGATGTGTGTACTACTTACAGGAATGTTTAAGGTGCATATCTGTGTGGTCTTGATGTTATAAGCACTGTTGCAGTAGGAGGAATTGGAATGGTGTATTATGTTCCTTTTGGAAGTGGTGGTACTATGGTTGCCGTTAGATACCAGTTGCCATATTCTAACTGTTGGTAGTTTGAAGGTTGTTCAGCGTAGGTTTGTAGGACTGTGATTGCTGAAGGTTGATTCTGGCAGTTTGCCTGCTGGACGTAATATTGTAGTACTGCGGGTGCATTAAGATACCACTTGGTGTATGCTGGTTGTTTATACTTAATAAGTGATGAAGGGTTTCCTCAGAAAAACTTTCATTTTTCCTGGTGGATTTGAAATTGTGTAGTACTGGGAAGTAATATTGCAGTATTATGGTTGCAGTTGACGTATTGTAACTGTTTACAGTTTCACAGTTTTTCAGGGTTTGTCTTGAAGCACCTTCATTCTTGTTGGCACTTTTGTGAAGTGCCTTTGCAGTATTATGGGTGTAGTTACATGCAGTTGCATATTGATTGCAGTGGTATGGGCATTGTTAGACCGCTGTTGCCTTATTCTAAAAGTTGGTCATTTCACAGGTCATTGAGGACATTGTAGACCCTCATACTCTGTACTTTTATTTTTAAGTACTATGGGTAAAACAATATTAGTGTGTTCTTTCCTCAGTTGTTGTTTCTGTGACTATAATCATTGGGGATAAAACTCTATAGCAGTGCAACTGATGTCCTCATGGGCACTTGGTATATGGCAGGGCAGAAGGTTATTATTTTTTGTTTGTAGTTACATATCTGTTGGTTAGTATTGGCCAGTCGGCTATGCTACTTTTGTAGATCAGCAAGTACATTTTGGTTTCAAGAATATTAAGTAGGGATTTGCAAGATTTGGTGGTAATCTCTGATTCAGAGTAATGGAAGTATCATTGCATTCAAACAACCACCCACATTTCTTTTTAATGTGTGCAGTATAGTGACCTGCAGTAGTTGTGGCGCCTGTGTGGTAGATTATGCCTACTGTTGCAAAGGTTCTTGCCAAGTGATCCTTGTCCGTGTGTGAAGCTAGTGAGCTTGCAGTTATTTTTGGTGCCATCAAACTAAAAAAATAACCTATCTGCCTTGTAGCGTAAAAGCATTACTATTACATATTGGCTATGTGATTGTATCTGTAAGGTGGAACGATTGTCTGAATTGCAAGTAGTATATAATATGCCATTGTTTGCATTTTGTACCAGCGGTTGAAACGGAATGGATTCACAGTTGGGTATAGATATATATATATATATATATATATATATATATATATATACACACACAAAGTGCTCGTTAGGGACTTGTTCCTGGTTCACATGGCTGCAGAGAGTGCATGTATGTTACCAGATGTATGAAATCTGGACAATTCCATTTATTGGAATGTTTTTGCTTTCCAGTGCTTGCATTAAGTACATTAGAAATTCTTGTGGATCTTCCTATGTGTTCATAGTGAATCTCACCATACCTGCACAGTAGTCCAATTCCTGCCTTATTCCCGAGACGCTGTAAATGGTGTCAGTATTGTTAGTTGCATTCCTATGAAGGAATAGCATTTGCAAACACAACTGGTCTGGACCATTTAAATGTTTTCAACAATTTGTGACAATTGGAATAGATCATTGATTGCTACATGTGATTAGCATTTTACGCCAGTTGTGTTGACAAATTTGAATGGACCAGATAGTTCTGTGTCCGAGTGATTTGATGGAAGTCCACGTGCTTCTTTGAAGAGCTACTTTTTGTTTCTTTCTGTAGTTGTGTATGCATTTGCCTTTTCAGTACATACTGGTTGTGGTAATTGATGGAGTAGCAGCTGCTTTCAATTTCTTTGGTCGTACTATGTATAACTTGTGCTTGGACTAGTATTCTTTTACAAAGGTTGCCTTTTTGAGGAACAGGGTACATTTTAAGAGCACGTATTCTGTTGTACTCTACAATGCAAGGAAGGTTGTAGTCCGTTTGAGGAAGGACCTCTTGCAATCAGATGAGATGAGCGTGGTCTCCAACCTAATGCTGGCTTTGATTCACCTCAATTAGGAGCATTTTCATCTGTTTCAAAACTCTGTTTAGCTCCATAGCAGCTTCTGCTGAAAGTTTGTAGTAGTCCAATTTGTTTTGGTGTTCTACTGGAAGGAGTAGCAATCGGTGTAAAGCAACACAGTCTATGTTGTATTCAGCTAAACCTGTGGGGGCAGCTAAAACAGCTGAACGCTTGTTGTTTGTCTCAGGAGGATAGCTCAGGGGCATCGTGCTTGCCTTGGAAGCAAGACACGGAGCACCACAGGTTCAATCTGCAGGGTCTGCGCGAAACCTCTGGGTATTAAGCGCGTTATAAATAACCAATCCTATCAATTGTTGAAGGAACTTGCTTATGATTTTTATTTAAGAATGTTTTGCCTGAACCAGCTTGTCCACTTACATACAGGAGTACAGGTTTATAGTTTTGACAGGTACAAGTTTTGGTTTCGTGCTGCACACCATGTTCAACTACTTTAGTTACTAGTAGGAAAATGTTATGCTGCTCATTATTGAGTTGTGATTGCAGTACAGCAAGTTTTTTTCTTCACATTGCTCATACTAACACATGGTGTTGTCTAATTCAGTCATGGCTCATTCTGCCTCATTTATTATGAGTGGGTCTCCAAGTGGTTCTTGGCTTCATGTAAGAGAAGGTTGACTGCTCTCAGAAGTGCCTACGTTTAGTTGTGCTTGAAGTTCTTCTTGTTGGCGTTGATTGTCCAACATGTTCTTGTACTGTGCAAAGTTTATAACTGTTATAGTGCTTTCACTTGCATTGAAATAATCTCCATAGGAGGAATGGGTGTGCAATAAATCTTCTTTTCTCCATGGTTTAAAATGTTGCAGTAGGGACAAAAAGTTCTTTATGTTGAGGAGTTTTTAATGATAGTTACACATGGTTAATGAGGCTGCGTTTGGTAAGTTTAACCAGGCTGCCCTCACAACTTTATATATTTACAATTTTTCTCAAATGGTTGAATATTATTTTTGCATGAAGTTTTGGCTATGTGGTATAGACGCATGGTTTCCAAAGTATTACTCCGGTTCGGGTAGTATGTGTCCAGTAAGTTGTTTTTGAAAATGTCCTGGCTGTTCGTATCGTTTTTGACTATTGTTTCTATGTCTTAGTACGATTTGAGAACCCTTTTTCTGGATGCAGCAGAACCCAGGCTTACCAGAATGTTTTCAGATTTCCCATACAAGGCTGTGAGGGTTAAACGGTCTGCAGCTTCATAGCAGCCACATTCTGTGAGAGCATTGTTATGCCAAAGCTGTGTACTTTTTGTGACAGTGTTTTGTCAGGTGAAATATCATCCCAGAGGTCTTTCAGCTCTGTTTTCTCAGCTTTCGTTAAGTAGGCTGTGACATATCGTGCAACTGCAGTGTACTGTACATCTATGTTTGCATTCCACAGGAGGGCAATAATTGCATTGTAATCCTTGATGTACTTTGATGCTTCGGTTCTTTTTATGCAGTATGTGTTCTCAGGTGATTTGCCTGCTACACTGTGTCTAACAGAAGACATGAAGCTTTTTACTTGTCTTTTTGCTGAAACTGCTCTAGGGAAACCAAAGTGGCATTTGCCTTCGTTTTTATATTTGTGCTGACAGTAATTGCCACACTTGTCTTTGAAACCGCAGAATGTGTGCATGTAGGTCACTGTGAGTGCTTTCTGAAGGGACTTTGCAAGTGACATATTTGTGAATGAAATGCAAAACAGTTGCATCACTGTCTTGTCCAAAATTAGGAGCATCTTTAATCCACAAAAGCATGTGGATGTGTGGTGCGCCTCTGGATTGATATTCTTTCCTCCAAAAGAAGTGTTTCACTTCTCTAAGGGGAGGAAAGGCTTGTGCTTCTACACTTTTTTCCCCATATGCTGATTGGAGATCCTTTGGCTTGCCGCATTTGATATATTTTTAGTGCATCGTCTATGGTGTCTTTGGAGTGCAGTGGGTGAATTGTACATTGGTCTAAAATATTGGAGGCTGTAGTAGAATCTAGAAGTTCAAATTGGCCAGTTGACGAGGAATCTTGAATTATTTCCGTGGTTTCTCTCAGGTTTTCTTCAATGTTTCTTTCTTTCTAGTATTCATTGTTCTCTTTAAGATAAGCAGGGCTTCTCTAACTTTAAGTTTACTAGTTGCTGCCAAATTGTTTTGTCTTTTGTAGGTACACCATTCACTCGATAATCGCAGATTGATCTATTGGCTGTTGCTCTCCCAGAGTATCCACATTTTCTTTAAGATCTAATGGCAAAAAAACTACTTTGCCACAAATGCCTTTCAGTAATTCAGAAGGAGGCAAATTGGCTGTTTTCGGTTGAAGGCATATTATTGCTTGAAATGGGTGCACTGTTTGGATTCTAATGCTCTCATACAAATTAAGCTGTTGGAGTGGTTTTGGAAGTGGGTATAGGTCCAAGTTGTTACTGATAGCCCGTGAAGGCATTTGGTTATTGTCAAGTTTTCCAGTGCAGTATGTGCAAAGCGTTGAGGGGTAAGTAATGTCATATTTGTTTTCTGCTATAAGATGGATTGGAATCATTGTGATTGGTCATTGTCTTCTATTTTGTACGTTATATCTATAGTTTTGGTGCTCTTTGTATAAAAAGTTCTACGACAACAGACATACTTGGTTTGATACTTCAGCAGATGTGCTTTCAAACTTGGCTATTTCTTTTTTGTACGTGTGTAACAGAAGGTTGGTATCTGCAAGGTTGTTGCTACTCTCTTCTAAAGTTACTGGATTTTGTAAGCGCTGTTCACTTCCAAAATATTTGCTTTGGATGTGGTCTATTTCTTCCCGGCAGTTGTTTGGCTGTACCGTGTAGGAGAATGTGATTAAAAGTGCTAAAGCATAGTAGTCTCTGAACGAGATTTTGTATAGTAGAATTTTGTGTTGCTAACTTTTTGATGTGGTGAAAGGTCCTTTTGCAAGCAGGTCTGGAAATGCTGGCTAATGAATGTTGTCTGAGTCCTGTGTAGTTGCGCACTGGACAGTAGTCCATGGTTTGTAATATTTTAATTTTTTAATTTGTCTTTGGCTTTTACATATTGATTGAGGCACTGTTCCAAAGATTTGAAGGATTGTTTTCGTACGTTGGACTTTGAGGTGCACGGCCATTTGTAGACGGGAACAGATTGGTTCGGTGGAATGGAGAGTTGATTGTATGTTTCTTGGGGATATTCTTTCAATAAGCGTTTCTTCTAGCTTAATATTTTTGTGTACTTTTTCATTCTCTCTGCCAATGCTATGTATGGCAATTGGGTTTGTTTGCTCTTGTTTCTATGCCTCTTCATTGAAATCTGGCTCTGTGTTGGTTGTGTGAATCCACTCACGTGCACAGAGGTTTGCAAAGATATCTGTTGATATTGCGAAGTACTTTTTGTAGTTTAGTAATTCATTTTGTTAGTGGGTTCTTTCTGTTTAAAATTAATATAAATAATTTTCTTTTGAGGAGCATTGCACTGCCTGAGAGCTTCCAGTATCAGTTTTCTGCGGTAAGTTTGAGGGCGTGAGCTTGATTTTCCTCCTGTTTTATAAGGTTCTGAAGGATTCTATGGTGGAACATTTTTTTTTTCTGTAAAATTAATTTTATGGATTGTTTACTTGTGGCTATGTTAATGTTGGTAGATGTAGTGGTAGCACTACTGGTAGTTGCATTCTTCTTCATACATTAAGTTTTAGTTTTACATTTGGGAAGAGAAGTCACCCTTTATTTCCTGCTTCCTGCTTCTGTTTTGCTCAGTGACTATATTAGCTGTTTTGTCCGCTAGAAGTGGATGGCCATTTTGTATGGTTTGAGTTTTGTTTGCTCTATTTCTGCATTGTCTTCTACAGAGTTGCTTTTTTGTGGGCATTGTCTTGTTACTGTTGGAGAAAAAAGGAAAGTGTGGGTTTAGAAGTTGTGCAATGTATTTGTGTGTACTGTGCATGAGTGTTTGAATATGAAGGTAGGTATACATAGAGGAGTGTGATTGTTATGTTATGTTATTTTGCATTTATATAGCACCTTATATACCATTGGTATGGTCTGAAGGCGCTGGTAGGTTGAACGCCCTTGGGAACAGAAGTTCGGGTCAGTAGAGAGAGTAGGGGGGAGTCAAAAAGTGTGCGTGCGCACTATGTATGTGTGCAGCTGGTGCGGAGACAAGTGGTAGCTGCTTCTTAGCTGTAGGTGTGGTGGTTGAGAGATCAGGAGTATGTGTTCGCTCTGGTTGGCTTTATCCGGAACGAGTGTGGCTGCGTTAGGCCTGAGAAGAACGCCTGGCTGGGTGGTGAGAAACCAGCAATGTTTACTTAGAGTGATGTGGAGTAAGCGGGAGATGTAGATATGAGAACAGTTATACCGAATGGTGTCATAGTATCTCTGTGTTCTAGATGAGTGGTGGTGTAAGGGAGAGAGTAAGCGTGGGGTGTGGCGTGATGTATGTTTTCAAGAGTTTCCTTCATTCCAAGGCATGTTAAGTATCGTCCGTTGCATATAATCGCCCGTTCCTCATACTCGACCGCTCCACACATTTGTCCAGTCCGCACCCTACGTTTGGTTCGCACCCTCGTCCAGACCGCACACTTCGTCAGGTCTAGACACTTGTCGAGACTATATGCTCGTGTAGTTTATCCACTCGTCCAGTCTACATACTGGTCGAGGTAGGACACTCGTTCAGTCCATAATCAGTCATGCGCTCCCCACACTCATGCGCTCCCCACACTCATGCGCTCCCCACACTCATGCGCTCCCCACACTCATGCGCTCCCCACACTCATGCGCTCCCCACACTCATGCGTTCCCCATACTCATCTACTCTCAAAATCATCCGCTCTCCACTCTCATCCGCTCTCACTCTCGTTCGCTCTCCGCACACTCACCCGGTCTCCGCACACTCACCCGGTCTCCGCTCTCACCCGGTCTCCGCTCTCACCCGGTCTCCGCTCTCACCCGGTCTCCGCTCTCACCCGGTCTCCGCTCTCACCCGGTCTCCGCTCTCACCCGGTCTCCGCTCTCACCCGGTCTCCGCTCTCACCCGGTCTCCGCTCTCACCCGGTCTCCGCTCTCACCCGATCTCTGCTCTCACCCGATCTCTGCTCTCACCCGATCTCTGCTCTCACCCGATCTCTGCTCTCACCCGATCTCTGCTCTCACCCGATCTCTGCTCTCACCCGATCTCTGCTCTCACCCGATCTCCATACTTATCCGCTCTCCATAGTCCCCTGCTCACCACAGTCCTACGCTCTCCACCCGATCTCCGCTCTCCACAGTCCTTCACTCTTTTCGGTTCCTCATACTAAGCCGCTCAATACACCCAACCGTTTTCCGCACTCAACCGTACTCCGCGCTCAACCGCGCTCATCCGCTCCTCACAACTCGTCCGCTCACACGCACTCATGCGCTCTCCACACTTATGCGCTATCCGCACTCCTCACACTCATCCGCTCCCCACACTCATCCGCTCCCCACACTCATCCGCTCCCCACACTCATCCGCTCCCCACACTCATCCGCTCCCCACACTCATCCGCTCCCCACACTCATCCGCTCCCCACACTCATCCGCTCCCCACACTCATCCGCTCCCCACACTCATCCGCTCCCCACACTCATCCGCTCAACCACTCACCCGCTCAACCACACTCACCACACTCGCCCGCTCTCTACACTCACCCGCTTTCCGCACTCACCCGCTCACCACACTCACCCACTCTCTACACTCACCCGCTTTCCGCTCTCATCTGCACTACGCTCTCGCTCTCATCTGCACTACGCTCTCGCTCTCATCTGCACTACGCTCTCGCTCTCATCTGCACTACGCTCTCGCTCTCATCTGCACTACGCTCTCGCTCTCATCTGCACTACGCTCTCGCTCTCATCTGCACTACGCTCTCGCTCTCATCTGCACTACGCTCTCGCTCTCCTCCGTTCTCATCCGTTCTCCTCCGTTCTCCTCCGTTCTCCTCCGTTCTCATCCGTTCTCATCCACTCTCCTCCGTTCTCATCCACTCTCCTCCGTTCTCATCCACTCTCCTCCGTTCTCATCCACTCTCCTCCGTTCTCATCCACTCTCCTCCGTTCTCATCCACTCTCCTCCGTTCTCCACACTCAACCGCTTTCCACACTCAACCGCTTTCCACAACTCATCTGCTCTCCAGTCACATCCACATGCTTCCGTTTAGTGTAATTGTCTGTTCTGTACGCTTCATCCATACTGACTGTTTTATTTATGTCATTCACTGTATTCCCTTCTCATTCATTATGTCGTTTTGATCGGTTCAGATTTCCTGAGTTTCTCGATGATTTATTCGTATTTTCTGTTTCATTGTTTTGATCTACTTTAATCGTTTAAGCCTGCTTGTCTTTCTAGTTTACATTCGAGTTTATTTAGCTGTCATTCTCGCTTCAGGTAGTTTGATGGGTCGGTATTATTGTGATGATGCTGGATTGGTTTTATGTGAAGAGCCAGGTTTTCAGTAGTTTGCGGAAGGACGTTAAGTCTTCAGTTGAGCGGATGTGGGGTGGGAGTGAGTTCCACAGGGTTGGAGCCAGTGCAGAGAATGATGATCCGCCTAGCCTGACTGAGTTTGTCTTGGGAATTACTAGGAGGCCGGCTGAGCTTGATCTTAGGGTGCGAGTGGGATGATAAGGTATTAGTTTGTCTTGAAGATATTGCGGTCCAGTTTTATGCAGTGCTCGATGCGAGAGGCATAAGGTTTTGAAAGCTACCCTACGGGCTACAGGAAGCCAGTGCAGTGTTTTAAGGGCTGGGGATATGTGGTCTCTTGGACTGAGCGCAAGTAGTAATTTGGCCGCTGCGTTTTGTGCTCTTTGGAGTTTATTCAGTTGGTAGGTATGGATTCCGAGGTAAAGGGGGTTTCCGTAGTCCAGGCTGGATATAACGATTGATTGGACAGCGGAGACTCTGTTGGGAAATGAGAGGTATGGAAAGACGCGCCTTAGGTTTTTAAGGTGATGGTGGCGGGACTTTGAGACATTGTTGACTTGGCGCGAGAGTGTTAGGTCGGAGTCTAGGGTGCATCCAAGGTTTTTTACTGTTTTAGAGGGTGTAGGTGAGTTGCCCATGGCGGGTGGCCAGGGTAGTGGGTGCGGAAGAAGGTCGGAGTTGCCGCAAACCATGATTTCTGTTTTGGAGGGGTTTAACAAGAGGTGGCTTTGGGTCATCCAGCGCTCTATGTTTACGAGGCAGGATGCCAGGTCGGGTTGGGAGCTGGGTTTCGAGTTCAGGAATTTTAGAATTAGTTGAGTGTCGTCGGCGTAGTTGTAACATAGGATGTTGTGTGAACGAATTATTGGTGGGAGGGTGATCAGGTAGAGATTGAATAGGAGGGCGGATAGACATGCTCCTTGAGGGACTCCCGTGTTGACTGGTCGGGCTTGGGAGGTAAAGCTGGAGAGTGTCGTTATTTGGTGCCTGTCTTTGAGGAATGAAGCTATCCATTTAAGCACGGTTCCACGAATTCCTAGCGAGTGGAGGCGGTCTAGGAGTATCGAGTGATTGATCATGTCAAAGGCAGCGGATAGGTCAAGAAGGATTAGAGCGGCACATCCCGCGGAGTCTGCTGTCATTTTAAGGTCGTCCCAGATCGAGGTTAAGGTGGTTTCAGTTCCGTGACGTGTTCTGAAACCCGATTGGGCGGGGTCAAGGAGATTGTTGGCTTCAACAAAGGCGTTTAGTTGGGAGTAGGCGGTTCGGTCAATGAGTTTGGCGAGGAATCTGGTGTTTGAGATTGGGCAGTAGTTTTTGGGCTCGAGAGGGTCGAGCGAGGGTTTTTTAATTGGAGGTTTGACGTGTACCATTTTGAATGCTTTGGGAAAAATACCGGAGGAAAGGGAGGCATTTATGATAGATCTTGCGTGTTGTCCTGCGCAGGTGGAGGCAAAGATTTCTTTAAGGGTTGTGGCTGGGCAGGGGTCCAGAGGGGATCCAGATGGTTTGCGGACAGATAGAAGTTTGAGAAATTGTTCTGGTGATATTAGACTAAAGGATTCGAATGTTGGTTGAGTTGAGGTTGTAGTTGACGGGCTGGCCGGTACGGGTGGAGGATTGTAAGAGAGCCAGTTTGGTGTTTAGAGTTTTTGTCCTTTCAATAGCTGTGGTGTAAAAGTGGAGGGAGAGTGAGTCACACAGTGATTGTGACGGGGTCGGGACGGTTGTATTACAAGTTGGATTGGTGAATTCGGAGATGATTTTGTGGAGTTCTTTGCTTGGGTTTTTGCAATTTAGGATTCGGGTGTTGTAGTGGGCTTTTTTAGCTTTCCGGATTTCAGCCTTGTACCGGTACAGGTGACGGGCCAAGGTGGTCCTGCTTTCGTGGGTTTTCTCCTTTTACCAATTGCGTTCTAGGTATTTGTAGTGTCGTTTACTGGTCTTCAGCTCAGGAGTGAACCATCTGGGGAACGGGCCACGGCGGGTTGATGGTTTGCATGTAGGGGTGAGTTGCATCAAAGATGCGTTGAGCCATGAGTCAAAGGCTTCAGGTGTTAGTTGGTTTTTAGGGTGGCAGGTGGGTGGTGGGGACTGGAGGAGTGCCTCGGCTAGGTCAGGGGTGATTATTAGTTTTTTCCAGCATTCGCGTAGGATCGGAGGTTCAGATGCGGATACGGGAAGGGGGCCGGGTGCGGGGATGGCAAACGAGAGAATGAAGTGATCGGACCAGATGATAGGAGTTGGGGGCTTTAACTGAATCTGGGTGTGGGAGCTAAAGATGACATCGAGAGTGTCCCCTTTAAAATGAGTCGGTCCATCTATGTGGGGTTGGAGATTAATTGCGTCTAGACCGTCGATTAGGGCGTGTGTCATAGGATTGGTGGGGATGTCGAGCCATATGTTAAAGTCTCCGAGAAGGATGAGGTTGGGATGGTTTATTTGGAGGGTGGAAATAGTCACAAAGGTTGTTTGCGAAATGTCTATCGTAGCCAGGGGGCCTGTAGATTATTAGGAAGGTGAGTGAGAGCGACGGGGAGAGGGATAGTTTAACGAGGAGAGATTCACAGGATGGAATGGAGGGTTGGTTGTCCATGATTGAGGCGCGGAAGAGAGATTTAAAGACAAATGCTACCCCCCCTCCTCTGGACGGACGGTTCAGTGGGATGAGGCAGTAGTCGGGCGGAAAGGCTTCATTTGCGATTGGGCTGAAGTCATCAGAGAACCAGGTTTCAGTGATGAAAACTAGGTCAGGATTGACAGAGGTGAGGAGGTCAAAGATGCAATGTCTGTTTTTGCTACAGAGCGGGCGTTAAATAGGATACAGTTCACATCGGCAGGGAAGGTTGGTTTTGGTGCTGGAGCGGGATGGGGCGGAGGGGGAGAGAGTGGCGGGAGAGGGGTAGGGTTGGTGGTGCTAGGGAAGAGTGGGCGAGCCGAGAGTTTTGCAGGCTTCGTGCGGGGTTGGGTGGATGTGTGTGATGGGATGATCGGGATTGGGGTGGGGGATTTGAGGATGGGGGAGGGCGGTTGGGAGTTTCGGTTGTGGTGGAATCGAGGGCGAGGGGTTTCAGGAAGGGCGAGGCCACGGGGGGGGGGGGGGATTGTGGGAGAGAGGTGGTGGGTCGAGACAAGGGGGGCGAGGAGAGCAGAGAGGTAGAGGGGGACCAGGAACGCTTCCTCTTTAGTTTCTTTGCTGCGATTGGCGTGAGAGAGAGGGTAGGAGGGTCAGAAGGGGAGAGAGAGGCGGCTTCGGTTCTCGCTAGGGCTAGGCGTGCAGTTTTTAGGGAGGGGAAAGGGTGCAGTCGGGTGGGGAAGGTGGCGGGTGTATGATGGCGAGGCGGGGGGTGGATGGTTGTAGGGTGGGGTGTGGTAGTGGGGAGAGCGGGCATGGGCAGTGCTGGCGGGTCGGCGGTGGGGTTCAGGAGATGAGTGGTCTTGGGGTGGGTGGCACGCCATCGTGCCCCTCTGGCTTGGTGTTTGGAGAGGGTGCTGGCAGGGATTGTGGAGGAGGGTGGGTTGTCTTGGGAGCGGGGGGGGGGCGAGGGAGGGCAGATCGTAGGGTGGAGGGGGTTCATGGGAGTCGTTTCTGACGGGCATTGGTGGAGTTGGTGCGCTCATGATTGGTGTGCAATTGGGTTCACTTCTAAATGCAGGTGGGAGACGATTTTCAGTTCGACTTTCCCAGAGAGGCTCTTGGGCGTGACTTCTAAATGTGATTGGGTGCACTTCTAACTTTAGGTGGGAGCAATTCTAAATTCAACTTTCTAAGGGAGGGTATAGGGTACAGATTTGGATGCGGGAACAGTTCTAAATTCAACTTTCACAGAGAGGCTATTGGGCGCAGCTTCTAAATGGATTTGGGTACACCTCTAAATGCCGTTGGGTACGTTTCTAAATGCAAATTGGACCAATTCTAGATTCAGCTTTCTCAGAGAGGCTGCAGGGTACACTTCAAATGTGAGTGGGAACAATTCTCAATCGATTTTCTCAGAGAGGCTATTAGGCGCAACTACTAAGTGCAATGGTGTACACTTCGAAATGCAATTGGGTACACTTCTAGATGCAGGTGGGAGCAAATCTAATGGAGGAGGGAGCAGTTCTAAATTCAACTTTCTCAGAGAGGTTGATGGGTACACTTCTAGAATGTGAGTGGGAACAATTCTAAATCCACTTTCTCGGAGGGGCTGCTGGGTACACTTCAAATGTGAGTGGGAACAATTCTCAATCAACTTTCTCGGAGGGGCTAGCCGGCGCAACTACTAAATTGGGCTGTTACTTTTGGTTGGGAAGGTTGTAGTGGTATGTGTGTATATTGCTGCGGGAAAGGTTTGCTTTAGTGTGTATGACAGTGTAATGTGGTTGAAGAAATAAGGATTTTATAATGTTTTTATAAAACTAGTGGGTAATAACATACCAGTGTTCTGATGAGAATAGAAACAGTGGACCTGGCAAGGGGTGAAGCGAGTGCTGTAGGGTTGGATACAATTGTCTAGGCTACAATAGAACAACACTGCACTATCTAGTAGGCAGAACACTACAACAGTACTGCACTTTTATTGGACGTGAAGAGTTGGTTTCTTCTGGGTTTTATCTTCCAACTGAGAGGTCACTGGCTTTTAGGAGGAAGTTCTTTATTGCAATAGAAGGAAGTTAGTGGGTATGTGTGTTAATGGTACAGTAATAGCAGTAGGAGAACATTGTTTTAGATTCTAGGAGGATTTGTTGGCCGGAAGAGTTAGTGTGTGTGTACCTGCAATTGTACAGTACTGCATACGAGTGGGTACTCGGGAGTGTTAGCATTGTTGATATGGGGGCAGTGCTGCAGTGAACTGTAGCATATGGGGCTGCATTTTTGAATGGTGAGATGTTTTTGCACTTTTTGTTTTGGAAATGGATTAGTGGAAGCCATAGTATAGTGAGAAAAAGGGCAGAAAGATGTAGAGATTGGGAAGGAGAATGTTAGTGTGTGGAATTGTTAACTTTGTGACACATGGATGTTCGCTATTTGAGTACAGAAGTTGTTTTCTGTTTTATTTATCTAAATTTATAGATGGCACTGTTTCAAATGTAGACTTGATTTGCTTTCCTCCCAATGGTGTATTTGGTGAATTGCGCAATGCATATAATTGCCATGCTTTGCTAACATACATGCGTTTTTTTTTTTTGTGCATTGTGGGCATTTTACATAGGATCTGGCATTTGAATGTGCTGTGCAAATGTTCCCAATGTGGTTTTTCATTAAAAAAAATCATGTGGTTTGTAGGTGTTATGCTAGTGGGCAGAACAAGAAAACTGTGAAAGCAAACAGCAGTGTAAGTAACTGTTGATTTGAAAGAGATTGTACCAATGACGGTGTAATTGAGTAGGTTATGCAGGGCAAGTGGCAGGCACCCTGTTTATATGCATGCAATCTATGTACTTGCAATGCTTTGATAACATACACATACATGCCATCCGTCCCGATTTTGTGGAGAGTTTCATAGTACTTTTGGATGCAGGTGCTTGGGAATCATACGAGACCTGTGTTCTGAGTGTTGAACAGTAGATCTGCAGTGTTATAGTGAGTGGATAGAGTTAGATTTAGAGATCTTGGATGGGATTGGTAGATGGTTGTGGGACTGTTCAGCAGCAGCCAATGAGAGATTGCTGCAAAGTGTGAAGTAGAAAGGGAAGAAGGGCTGCCCCTTTGTTATGGGATCCATGAAGACCGCGGAAGTTTGGGAATCGCATGTGCCACATCCGGGCCTTCTCAGCATGCGTGGCATTGAAATTGGACTGTGGGGATTATCCAATCAGGTGTTCAGGGTGTGCTTAACAGGAAGGGAGGGGTAATACTTTTTTTCATTGCTGTATTAGTTGTGTAGTGAAGATGGCTGGAGTTAGTGTATGGATAGTGGGAGATTCATTTGTATGTGATCTGGAGAGCTATGCAAAGACGAGAGTGTTTTCTGAAGATCTTAGTTTTCCAGGCCTGGGAGGCTTTATGGTGCAGTATGCCTTGCCGCAATGTGCGGGTACTGCTTGCTGTTTGTCGAAACATGGCTACTTTTGGTAGTCTTGATGTTTTGGTGGTGCACTGTAGAGGAGAGCATTTGGGCTACATCAGTGCCCCAAGTTTCAGGAAAAAAACAACACATTTGCATTAGGGAAAAACACCATTAGATCTTCCATGAACAACTTTAATACAGGAACCATCCTGTATTAAAGTTGTTCATGGAAGATCTAATGGTGTTTTTCCCTAATGCAAATGTGTTTTTTTCTGAAATTATACCAAGAGCACAATGGAACAATCCCAATGTCTTCAATCCCCAGCAAAATGTCGGAAGGTGCCTTGTAAGGCATGGGTGTAGGTTTGTGACGTGCTGAGATGCCCGTTTTCTCCAATGAGAATATTGATTCCCTTAGTGTGCACTACTGGCAATTGTGTTTCGTTGTCCTTTCTGGGCTTGGAAAAGCTCTTTTTTTTTTTTGGGAATCTAAGGGATGAAAAATAGAAAACAAAAGGTGTTTCTTCAGTAGCACCAAAATAGAAAAAATCTCCTACTCCGGGTTAAATTTCTCTTCCCCACCCCCTTGAATTGGCCAATTTATCCATGAACACTGCGGTAGCTCGTGGATCGCACGTGCCATATCCGGGACTTTTGAGGATGGTAGGTGTGAAAATGGGACTGTGGAGGCCAGTTGATTGGTCAATAAGTTTTCCTGGATGTGGTCTGCAAGGAGAGACTGTGGCAGAAAGTCTCTTTGCTGAGAGGAGTGCAGATTGCTATGGCTATGGATGTGTCAGGAGGCAGAGCGTGTGGATTTTGGGGGACTCGTGGATACGTTGGTTGCAGGTTTGCGCAGAGCAGTGTGGGGTGGGTGCACATCTTGGATTCTCTCATGTGGATGTGCAGTGCTATGGAGTGCGTGGCATGAAGTGGCTGGATTTGCTTCTCCTTTGTGCCACTTTGGTCGCGCAGCATCATCCAGCGTTATTGTTCATTGTGGAGGGAACAGTTTAGGCCATCTTACTGGAATCTCTATGCAGTTTGCGATGGAGGCACTTGAGAAAATCATGGACATGTTCCCAAACTCTCGAGTAATTCTTTTGCACATTGCCCAGAGACAGATGTGGCTGCGCTCTTCATCATTTGGTCCGCAAATGGAGAAAGCCAGGCGCAATGTCAACAAAGCTGTTTGCGCATTTCTGCGAGATGTTGGTATGTCTTCCTTCGCTAAGCAACCATAACTCACGCCACCACCGAGCACTGCTGACTAACACCCATAACATCAAAGATGACATCACAAATGTCATTGATGGCATCACTGATAACATCACTTATCTGACCGACTTGCCTTTTGTTCACTGACAGTCAGAATGTTCAAATTCAAAAGTTGCTGTATATCAAGACGTTAACCTTGTTCCATGTTCTTAAAGTACTTTCCTTAGGGTTTGGTCTCAGCTCATGGTGCACGTACATGGGGCAATTGGCAGGCCTTATACACACAATTCATTTGTATACATGAAGATAAACTTTAATGCTATTAACATTTTCTGATGATGCTGTTTCTTTCTTCATTACTTTAGTTTCCCTGTATGTGCCTCTGATTTGTATGCATTGAGGGTCTTCATATGTATTGTTTATACTAGCACAAGTGTGTAGTAAATCTTGAATTGTTAGCTAGTTATTTCATGTTCAACATTACACAATCAGCCCTGACATCTTGTTACCAACATTATAAACACAACCCCTTGTAGGGACTTTTCATCAAAATTAATTTCACTTGTGATGTCATCTTTGATGTTCTGGGTGTTAGTCTTAGTGCACGGTGGTGGCGCGAGTTATGGTTGCTTAGCTTACTATAACTGGTGCATTTCTGAGGTTTTTCGGTTTTACTTGTAACCATAACGTCCCTTTTTAACCACGTTTTTTCATTGAATTTCATAGGTTTTTAACATCCCTTTAACGTTTATATATATATATATATCCACCCCTTCCCCCCTTGCACACTCAGAATGTCACAAGGCCTAGTAGAACCGCTGTTGATATTTATATATTTTTTTTTATTTCTTTTTCAGCCATTTTTCTTCCATTGTCATGTTTTGTTTCCTTGTTCCCTTCCCTTTTGCCTTGTCACTTTGAAACACTATTCAAGCTGTTCAAGCGCCTTATAAATGGCCAATAAAGTAAAATAAGTAATGAAGATTATCTCACAGAACAAGAATACTGCTGTGTACAAAAAGAAAAGTCCTGAACTGCAGCAGAAAATGTATGTGCTTGATGTATTTACCTATTCATATAATTATTTGCACCAAGGGAACAATCATTTTCCAAAAGCCACTTGTGAACTTTCAATCTTTCTGAAGCCTCGTTTTGGGACCGCTGGTGGCATAACTTCCGGGTTGCAGCTCTCGCTCTCTCCTTTTGCAGCATTTCAAATCCTGAATAAGGCTGCTCGCACAGCCCCCTCCCTGGCTTCTGTAGTCCCTGTTGGTATTGCAGGCACTTTCGCTGTCCACTACTCTGTTACCGCTTTGCCAGGATCCCTCAAGACCACTGAGAAGCAAGTGCACATCGATGGGCTGGTGAGTGTATATGAGGGTGACATGTCTCTGCTGTGCCAAGACAACATGGTAGATTATAACGGTCGTAGACCCCACAAACCGTCTCCACTTCCAACAACCCAAAGCAGATCCTTCCACTAACTGCTGAGACCACCTTTGCTCACAATACCCCAGATGTTGACTTGTCAGAGTGGCACCACTGTGAAAAGTGTAATTGCCACGTTCATTGCAATTTGTAAAGAATGGCAACTCCCAGCGGTTTGCAGTTCTTGACATGAGGGTCCTTTCGGCAAACGATTTAACCTTCGACTAAGAAACCAGGAATTGTGGGGTGAAGGGAGCATTAAGCCACGCAAAGTACTTTATATGTACATTCTAGGAGCATGCTGACAGAATGCATTGTAAGCACTATAATAGAGAAAACATGGTCTCCTCTTTTGAGGCGAAATCTTGCGGTATTTTGAATGATCAAAAAGTGCCACACCTCATAGTCAAGTGATTGCAGAAAAAAACACTGCAATTCCAATATTTTAAGATTGTTTTTTTAAAATTTTAATAATTTTTTATTATTTTAATTAATAACACGTGTTCGCAAGTTACAGACATATAGAGGAACTAATTACTGCAAATAAACATAGGATAACCATAATAACTTGTGAGGATGTTAATGAAGCATAAAACACTCAATAAACCATTTGTAGTATTTTGCAAATTTTAAGATTGTTTTACTGTAATATCACTGTCACACGTCAGGGCACATATGACGCCTATCCTTTCACCATTCACGCATGTTTGAGGCTCCTGCACTAACCATGCATCGGGTGCATCCATAAGGCTCCTGCACTTGCATCACTCATGTATCGGGGGCACGACCAGACCCCTACCCTCACATCAGTCACATATCCAGGCACATGTAAGGCTCCTAGCTTATCACCAGTCAGAACCCGGGGGCTGTACAAGGCTCCTATGCTGTGTATCACTCATGCATCAGCACTCATATATACGACTCCTACTCTTGCATCAGCCACACATTAGGGCACATGTATTGGGCTCCTCACACATCAGGGGGCATGACAATGCTCCTACCCTCTCCATTCATGAATCTGGGCACAAATAAGACTCCCAGCCTATCGCCAGTCATGCATCCGGGTGTTTCTGCATTTACTGTTCTGCTGTGTCCCCATTTTAGGCGTCTCTTCCTCTATCCAGGTATCTCAAACCTAGGCATTTCTGTGTTTACTGCTGTGTCTCATATCTGACCCTCCTGCATTTTAATGCATTAACTCGGACGTGGGCGTTTCCCCCCTCTGCTTTAGTGTCTCGGGTCTGGGTGGTTCTTCTGCTGCAGTGCCCTTAGACTTGGGCGTCTTCCCCCACTGCTCAGGCTCTCCAGTGTAGGGAGTCCACAGCTAGCTATACCAGCCAATCGCTTTGGACCTAGGAAATCGACATCAAAGATTAACTGCATCCGAGTTTAAGGTATGTATAACTCGCACCACGTCTGTGGACACATGCTACATGCCTGGCTCCCCATCCATGTACTATAGAATGCAGCAATGGCTATGCAAATCTGGTCTAGCAGCTCGCATAGCCGTCCACACTGAAACTTCTGACGTGCCTCAACACCTCTACTATTAGTATGCAGTGACAACGTACGAAAAATGTTGGTCTTGCTTGCACACATCGAGTCGACTGCATTAGCACTTTATCCTCCTCCACCTACAGCACTCTTCCATGTTCCTGACCGCGGGCTGCTTACTGCACCCTAGCCAGCCTTCCTAAATTCTAACCTGGCACAATGCACACACGCATATTAAAGTTAGTGCTTAGAATCTCCCATGTATGGGCTTCGGGCCCGGCAGACGTTCCAACCACAAAGCGCATTGAGACCATATAGATGGGGAAAGGGTACTCTTCAAAATGGCGATTACGATAGTAGTGAAAAATGAATGGATGCATGGTTTGGTACATTTGTGTTTTGGGAGCGTTTACATATGTTTCTGGGTGGATATATGTATGTTTGAAGAGTTATAAAGGATGTATCAAAGATGCACTATCGGGCGGTCGGCGATGCAGCCCAGTGCATTCTTTGATTTGTAACTTTGTGCATGGCCGTTAGCTCTAGGGCCTGAATGTGCTCACGGGTGATACTGGTAGCAGTGGAACACTCGCGTGGTACAAGCTCCTGACTTGGATCAACAAAGGGAATGCACCCTCTGGCCCCTTCATGCACCTACAATGCGGCAGCATATTTTGAAGAGTGCTGGGTGAGTGCTCTGACTCCTTGCTGTCTGCTAAAGGGTACTGTTTCTCAGGGTCTCGTCATTGGCCAAGGCCACTCATTCCTCTTCAGATGGCTCAAGTTGGCTGATGTTCGGTCAGTTTGAGACTTGCGTCACTCGTCCTGCGCTGTGTTTTACTTCCATCCCGGTGCACTTATTGCTATTTTTCAACTGTTAATGCAGGATTACAAGTGCCAGAAAGCAAAGGTAAACATAGGACTGCTTGAGTGATTGTGTCTGCACCGTGTCCTGCACACAGGTGGACGAATCCTGGCCATCCATGTTACTACTTTCTTAGCCTAGCCTGAACCATAGGCAAACATGCAAACATGTTCCATTCAATACAGGAGATCTTGGTCTAGTCCTGCTTTTAATTTTGCATTCTGGGACTTGTAATCCTGTATTTTCACCATTCTAAATATGACTACAAGTCCCCAATGCAAACAAAAAAGATCACTGGACTAATATCCCCCAAGTGGAATGAGGGGTGTGGGGGGAGTGTTGGCATGTATGGTCAACTTTAAGTAGTAGGAGAGTAGAAATAGCAGAGCTCATACCGCTCCATAATTTTGTGGAGGTTATTTTGGAAAATTTTGTTTTGCCTGATTTCCTGGCACATTTGAGCCAATACTGTATTGCTAAAATACCCTTTTCAAATTTTTTGCAGAAGTTTTGTCCACTTTTTGAAAATCAGTGGGTTCCCTTTGTTCATTATTTTTGTTTTGCACTTGCTTATGAAAGGTTGAACATAGATTTCACTCTTTTGCTCATTTGGCCTACCTGTTTATGCTCCTTGGTGTAACCCCTTTATTTTTCCTCCCCTTTCTCATCGTCGCCCTCTTTATTCTCTCATCTAATGGTATAACCCTGCTATTCCTCAAACCCCAGGCTATTTGTTTACGTTTTAATCTTTAGTGCCAGTTTCTCTTTAGGCATGTTTTGTATTGGGGATATTGGTGTCGAAGTGAACGGCTTGTGCCCATCATACCCGGTTCCCCAAAAACGGCAACAGTTTGTGAGCAATATTGCACACCTTACAAGCAGTTGGGTCTCTAAAGAGTCACATGTCATATGTTTTGGGGCATGGGGCATGAGCCCGTTCTGGTCAGTGAGGCAAACCGTTTGGAAGGGGGTGCATTTCTGTTGGGTTGGTAATCCCATTAAAGTCTATGGGATGCACCAATCTTGTTGCTGCAGTGAAATTAGTCCCACAAGGGTGTCGCCCTCCAAATGAGGATGAGCTGACCATTATGACTTGATGATGGACTACAGTCAAAGGCATGTGTGATCTGTGACCAGGTACAGAGGCCCTACTAACTCCAACATATTGGTTGGACAGTGCCCTGCTTTGCTTAATCGTCCGAGTGCATATCCTGAAATATGGATCCATAAACTTGCAGATTCTGAAAATAACTAAGAATGTATACGATTATTTGTATGAACAGGTGGAAAGTGTTTCTTTTATTGACACTGCTAATGAACATAAGAGCTACTGTACACAGCGGACGGGTTAATAACACGTGCAGCATGCCACTGTGCAGTTATGTGGTGTGACAACAATGTGCAGCTCTGTTGCAAATAATGGATCAGTTGGGTTATGTTTATACTTTCCTGTAAATCATATGGCTATTTAGTTTGGGCTAATGGGTACCGCTTTTGACACCTATAAGACAAAACTATTGCATTGGAGTACAGAAAAGGAAACCTGGTAAATGAGGCGGGACACAAAGGAATGACCTATTATAACGCCCAAACTGTTGGTAATGCCAATGCTTTTTTGCCTGCAGGAAGTACCAAGGAATCGGAATCAAGGACAGCAATCGAGTTTTGTACTGAAGCCTTTTGATGGAGTTGGTGTAGTGGGATGTCAATCGCAGGGTTTCTCACTGGAGCACAAGACTATTCAGGGATACGTGTTCCTGCTTCTATTTGTGCTCGATATGGAGCCTCTAGCAATGCTAATTCAAGAGAAACGCTCACATCTTAGTCTTGCAATGTTTGGCCACAGAGCTATCCTATTTCTCTATGCCGACACTATCCTCCTGTACCTGTATGTAAGAAATCCGGATTCTAATCTGTAGACAGTAGCCCATGAGGTGGAGTAATAAGTGGTATTCTCTGGGTTGCATGTAAACCTTTCTAAATCTGACCTTTTACCCTTGACTAAAAGCATGGTATGTCCCCTGAAGATGGAATATCTTCGGGCCCCTGTAACTGTCACCGATCTGGACATTTGCATTGCAACAAGTGTGACTGGGCTCAAAGCTTCATCACAAGCTGTGTACCTTTTTAAACGCTGGAGCAGAAAATGAATATATGGGTGACTTTCCCTGTTGAGCTTGGGTAGGATCTTCTTAGATTGTGGTGCTTCCTAAACGGTTGTATTTGTTCTCCAATATGCCTGTATGTCCAGGTAGGCCTTTCTTTGCCTAGCAAAGTTCTATCTTTCTGTTTCGAATGGATTGTGTCCTCCCACGTATTCCTCATTTTATGATATCTTTGTTTCCAGCTTCAGCCTCTTGGGAAACATTTTTCTTCTCGGCAGAGGGCGCTGTGTGTTGACACGGTCGACCCAATATCTTTCGAGGCCTTCCATCTTGGTTGACGTCATCGTCGAGTATATGTACCACGCACAGTGCCTGTTGGCTTCAGTTCAGTTTTTCCCTGAATGCGATAGCTAAGAGAATTACGGCGTGCTAGTGTTTTCGTCCGAGAACATTTCGATATGGCCTCATCTTCGACACCGGCTTTAAAAAAATGCCTAAAATGCAGCACCAAAATGTCCATCACGGACCTGCATAAAATATGCATCTGCTACCTGGGCGTTGAGCATGAAACCTCAGACTGTCGATGCTGTCAGTTGATGACAGGTAAGGCCTTAAAAGAGCATAAAGCTAAATTGTCAGTGGGTTGGTTTGCCACAAAATCCCCTTCTGCTCCTTGGAAATGTGGGTCGCCCCATGAGTTGAGAGATTAATCTCATACATTTTTTTTTTATTAAGCTTATCTCACTCCAGGAGCATACACTACTCTTCAAAAAAGTCCAAGAGAAGGCATCCTAGATCACCCTCTTCTGCCTCAGATACTTCTCAGGAAAGAAGCTTAGTCTGCCCGACAAAATCCTCTACTAAAGCTGAGTGGGAATATTTTAGAAAACAAATGGTTAAAGACCTTGAGAAAGAGGCCCTGTCCTCCTCAAAACACAAAAAAAGTGGCCATGCTCCAGTCGATAACGAGCAGAAGGCCAAGGTAAAACCCTGCACACCCTCGAGCCAGAGTCTTAAGCCTAAATCCTCTAGAGATTATTTGAGTACTCGACAGGACGAGTAATCGTCCAAGACACTGTAGTGTCGAGGGTAGAGCCCCTCGAAGCATAATTCGAAGAGTAAGCCGTCGATAACACCGACGCCAAAATCGTTGATACAGTCTAAAACCAAGACATCGACGTCAGCAGTGGAGTCATCAACGCCTTTACCACAAAAACCTCAGGAAAGGGTATTTAAACCTTTACCTAAAATTGACTTTTTCAGGTCTTTAAACTCAATATATAATGCTTATGAGACATTGGGTGCCTATTGGCGGTCAATTGAATGCTCCTAATATACATAAGGATATTCCTAATGTCCCAGAAAGTTTCATCTCAGAGAAAACCAGTGTCCGGGAACTGCACGATACCCTACAAACAGCGTGGTGTTGACACTTCTCCAGAATTGGACTTTAGAAAGCTGGCTGATCATGCTGATGCAATGTACAGAAGTTTGATGACTAGGGTTATAGATTTTTTAGGATGGAATAGACCTGCTCCTCCATTTGAGAAGGATGATCTTACAAATATATTGGACAAAGGTCCACAAAATGACCCGATACTACCCTTTCATTCGGCACTCCAAAAAATATTAATGTCAAACTGGGAGGTTCTGTGGTCTAGTCCTACAATTAATAGAAACATCATCAGAAAATGTAGACCATCCAGTAGCGACCCATGCTACTTGTCAAAACATACAGCACCGGAAGGTTTAGTGGTGCAAGCAGCAATGTCCTCCTCTAAGCAAGCTGTGGACCCAACTATCCCTCCAGATAGGGATGATAAACGTATTGATACCTGGGCAAAGAAAGTTTTTTTCAGCTGGTAGCATGTCATTAAAGTCTGCTAACTCTACATGTGCACTGGCAAAATTCACATTCACCCTGTAGGACCGCGTAGCTATGGCGGCTGATCACATCTCCAAAGGGGAGGAAAGAGACCTCTTAATGAACCTGATGAGAGATGGCAAAAGAGGCCATGTATGAGTCTCTTCAATCAGGTCTGGACTCTGCTGACAGCATCAGCAGAGCCATGGCGACAAGCACTGTAATATGCATGATTGCGTGGTTGAGGAAGTCAGAATTTGTACCCAATTTACAATTTAGGCTCCTTTGACGGCTCATTTATTTGATAATAAGGCTGACGAAAAGCCTTGAAAATCTGCAGACCCCAAAAGCGGCAGCCAAAGTCCCTAGGTTCTGCCATCAGGCAGCCACAGCCATTTCACCCCAGCGGATCATCTTGGAGGGGTAGTTCCTTTTTGTTTCTATTCCTCAGTTGGAAGAGCAAGAGGACAGGCTGGTCAAAGAGCATAAAGAAGATTCTCACGTGGTAGATGAGAGGTGCAAAGCCTGTCTAAGCAGTAGCATCTTAACCATCAGCCGCTGTATCAGCCGCCTCAAAACCTCTCTGAGGTCTTGACTCATGACACCCCGGTGGGAGGCAGACTGTTGCAGCTTTTGAAAGAATGGTGAGGTATTACATCAGATGCATGGACACTGGACACAGTAGCAAAGGTTTCTGCCGCCCCTTTATACAGATAATTCAGTATCATCCACCGGGAAGCCCTTCGCTAAATGTTGCAGATCCATTCCTGTTGCAGGAAATGTTGCACCTGCTAGAGAAAGATGCTATAGAGCCAGTATGTGTAATGGAGAGGAACGTGGTGCTCACGCGGCGGAGTGATGTTTCACTCCGCCGCGTGCAGTACAAATAAAAGGGGTGTTCCCGGGCCACCGCAGAGCGACCGGGGAGCCCGAACCGACTAAAATTGTGTGCGTGTGGCTCTGTAGACGGGAGGTGCTCACGGGCACTCCGGTTGGAACCGGAGAGACAACAGTGGCGATGAGCATCCGATTGTTCACCCGGGCCTGGCGGTGAATTTTTCTTTTCTTGTCTGATTGAATTTTTACCGTCCTGAATGCCACACAGAGGGGAGAAACCATGCAGTGTGGCGGCCATTTTGTACAATAGGCCTGGGATGGTCACGGCTCTTTCCTAGAGTGCCTGTGCACCATCCAGCCTTAATTATTGGAATGCCTGTCAGTGGAACAGCCGATTCTGCACGTGCTGTGCCTGTGAAATCATTTTCTGCAACTTTTCATCGAGTTTGAGGTGAGGAGCTAGGGGGAGGCCTGCAATTTTCGTGTCTGTTCCCTGGGCCCACTCAGCTCAATTTTTGGAGCCGCTGGAGTGGCTTGGTAGTTCCTTGACAGCAACATCTGCCAATCCTGTGCACTGTGGCGCATACTAGGTGACCCTGATATATATATATTTTTTTTTTCCTTTTGGAAATTTTTGGGGGTGCATGTGGCAATTCACTGGCCTGCTGCCTGATTGGTGGTTGGAGTCATCAAGTGGGCACAGGAGTTCAGCTTCATCTAGTGTGCGTCTCATCTTTCACTGCCTCACCAACATTTGCACTTTTTCATCGTCTGGGTGCTGGTGGTGAGTTGCGGCCCCATATAAGTTAGGTGGGGTGCCTGTGGCGCTCACCATCATGAAAGACAAAGCAGAACCTCTTGTGCTTCCTGTGCAGGGCCCCCAAACCCCGGTGCCTCAACTTCTGCCTGGAATGAGGCCACCTGGAGCTTTGCAACCAATGCCCGAGTTTGATATCTCGGGTGCCCCATCCAGCCTGGGGCCCCGTTGGAAGATGGGGATTGATCGGCTGGATATGTACTTTAGGGCCACCATGGAGACCAATGATGACAGCAAATTGGCTACTCTGCTGGGCCTGCGGTGCGCAAAGTTTTTCAATCTCTTCAACCCGTCAACATCACTTATGATGCTGCGAAGGCCGCTCTGCATGACTACTTCCTCCCACTTGCGAACACTGACTACGAACGTTTTGTCATGCACTCCACTCGCCAAAAGGATGACAACACTTTGGACACATTCTATGGAAGGTTGCGCTGGCTAGCGTGCGTGGGACAGTCCTGACACAATGATCTGGGGCCAGCTGATCCAGGGGTGTGCATCAGGCAAGTTACGCAGACAGGTGCTGTTGGAACCCGGCATCCCACTGCCTTGCATCCTGGAGCTAGGATAGTGTCAGGTGGTGTCGGAGGTGAGGGCATCCCGGATGGAGGCGGGGGGGGGGGCACACCCTGGTAAAGCAGAAGAGGTATGTGCAGTGGGCCTTGGCATTGGGTGGTAGAGGTGCCAGACGCCCAGGTGGGAACCAGCGGGACAGAGGCACCAGGTCAGTGGACTCATTTGAAGTGTGGTTATGACCTTCCACACCCGGCAGTGTGCCCAGCGCTGGAGAAAGTGTGTGGCTGTTGTGGGGCGTCAGACCACTATGCCCGAATGTACTGGGCTCCACTACCAGTGGTGGTCCCAAGGGGGCCGGTCAGAGAATGCCTCTCTCGTCAAAAACGCCCGCCCAACGATGCCCAAGTGGATCAAGGGGAAGATGGTACCATACCGGAGGATGAGAAAAAGAGGAGGAGAATATATTCTTTGTATTCTGTGTGGGCGTCCTGCGGACCAAGAATAGGGGGCAGCCAAGGTGCCTGGTGAAGGTGAATGGGTCATCAGTTCCCGTGCTAGTGGACACAGAGGCATCAGTGAATGTCATGGCACGGGAGCACTATGACGCCATGGAGTGTCCGCCGGAGCTGGTGACTCCCAAGGAACGCATATTCACGTTTGGTGGGGTACAGCCAATCCTGCTGGATGGTGCATTTATGGCCAATGTGGGACATAGGGAAGTGTCATCAGAGCACATTTCTATGTGACCACTGTGAGCTGTAACACCCTGCTGAGCGGTGCGGCGGAGGAGACTTTGGGCATTGTCAGCTTTGCCTACTCTGTGTACGTGGAAGACATTCAGACGCTGCTGGAGAAATACAGCAGCCTGTTTGAGGGTGTTGGACACATGGCTGGTGACCCAGTGAGACTCCATCGATGAGTCTGGCCAACCGGTCGCCCTGAAACATGTAAGGGTTCTGTTCCATCTGAGAGAGTTGGTCGACCAGGAGCTGGACAATCTTGTCAAACTGGACATTATTGAGAAGGTGGAGAGGCCGACTCTGGATCTCTCCGATCGAGTCGGGCTGCTTCGGCTTCCTGGCAATGACAATCAGAATATGTGTGGAAATGCACCTTACGAACAAAGCGATTTTAAGAGGGAACATCTTACTCCCACCATTGATGACCTAATGACCAAGTTAAAGGGAGCCTGGTTCTTCTCGAAGCTGGACCTGAGGGCTGGCTACCATCAGGTGGTGCTACATCCTGAAATGCGATACATTACCACGTTTACAACTCATTGTGGTCTCTATCGCTAGAAGTGATTGAGTTTTGGGGTGTCCTCGGCCACGGAGGTATTCCAGAACATAATCCGTGGTGCCCATGCTGACCTAGTGGGACTCCTAAATATCAGTGATTACCTTTTTGTGTTTGCCAAGCCAGAGGCCGAACACCTGGACAAGCTGGCAAAGAATTTTGAGCGGCTCCAGTCACTTGGTCTAATATTACATAGAGACAAGTGCGAGTTCCTAAAGACCACGATTGAATTCTTCGTCTTTAAAGAAGGGGGTGTATCACTGGACCCTCGGAAGGTGAAAGACATCATGGAGGCCAGACCTCCAGAGAACCTCTCCGAAGTGCAAAGTTTCCTGGGAATGGTCACGTATTGTGGCCGGTTCATCAAGAATCTTGCATCCCAGTCAGAACCACTGCAAGCTCTCACCAAAAAGGATGTCACCTGGCAGTGGGGGCCGCTGGAGCCAGGCGCTTTTGAGGACATAAAAGGAGCTTTGACGGCTGAGGCCACAATGGCATTCTTTGACCCCTATCTCAAATATGAGATCATGGTGGATGCCAGCCCCTTTGTGTTGTGTGCTGTACTCGCCCAGATTGATACAAACTTGGAAGGTTTGGGCAGTTGCCTACACCAGCAAAGCCCTGTCTGAAACGGAGCAGAGATACTCGCAAAAAGAGCGTGAGGCCCTGGCGGTCCTGTTGTCATTTTCAGCTGTACGTGTTGGGGAGACCAGTGGTGGTGGTCACCGACCACATGCCCCTTTTGCCCATACTGACATGGTCATCCTCCATCGGGGATCCATGGGATCGAGCGGTGGATGTTGGCCCTGCTGGAATACGGGACGCTCTCTGGTAGATCGGCCTGGCGCCAACAATGCGGCTGACTACCTCTCCAGACATCCGAGAGGGGAACCTGAAGGACCACTGAACCTCAGCGGAGAGGAGGCCGATTAACACGTCCGTCTTGTGGTAGAGGCGGCCACACTCAACTCAGTGCCTGTTAGTGAACTGGAACAAGCTGCTGCAGAGGATGAATGTTTTCTCATCCTCAAGACTTCCCTGCAGCAGGGCTTGTGGAGGTTGGTGCTGGACACTCTGGCCCTGAGGAATCAGGAGGCCAAGACCAGGTTGGAACAGCTGTGGAGGGTCAGGGATGAGCTGGCGTTCTGCGAGGCTGGTCTACTGCTCAGGGGCAGCCGGATTGTGATCTCACAAGCAAAGATACAGATTATTGAACTGGCGCACCAAGGACACCAGGGCACTGCCAAGACAAAGGCCTGACTGCGCCAAAAGGTGTGGTTCCCGGATCTGGAGAGGCAGGTCGACGAATTCATAGCGGCGTGTGTTGCCAGGCGGCGTCGCCAGCTCAGAAGGAGCCCGCCATAGAGACCATGCTGCGAGGCACCAGGCAGTGGGAAGTGGTCCACGCTGACTTCGGCTCTAACGGCAGGGATACCCACTTCCTGGGGATGGTGGATGATTGGTCCAGGTACCCTGAGGTGGAGTTTGTCGAATCAGTGGCATTTGAAAACATGGTGGTTGCTGTGGAGAAGATTTTTGCTACTCATGGACTGCCCCTGGTGCTGTGCTCAGATAATGGTGCGCCTTTCCAAGGGGAGAGCTTTGCCCACATGATGGAAGAGTATGGAGTCCAACACCGAAAGATCACGCTGTTGTGGCCCAGGGCAAATGGAGAGGCAGAGTGTTTGATGAGGACATTAAACAAGGTGTTCCGCATTGCTCAAGGACAGGGTCAGAATGTGCAATTTTCTGCATGAATACCGTGCCACCCCACATACATCTACCGTGGTGGCTCCCGCTGAGGCAATGTTCAGGTGGTGTCCGCGTGAGCCCACAGTCGTCAACGATGAGCAAGTGGAAAGGGAGAGGAAAGTAAGGACTGAGCAGGAAAACATCCGAAGAGGACTCCGCCCCCAGCACTTTGTCCCGGGCGATGAGGTAGTGGTGAGGAATCGCCATCCGCAAGGGAAGCTGTCACTGACCTATGAGCCGGGTCCCCTGGCCGTAGTGGCAGTGCATGGCTCAATGGTGACGGCATCTGATGAGACTGCTTCTGTGACTGGAAACGCCAGGTTCTTCAAGAGGCTGAGAGGCGCCAGGCCGGAAGCGGGGCAGAGAAGGGACATGGCTGATGTACAGGAAGAGGGCGGTGGCCTGGCTCTTCTGCCAGACTCTCCGGTTCGGATGGGAAAAGCCTGCCCACCTCCAAGGACTGTTCTGGACCCCTGAAGTTGCAGGAACACCCTGTGGACGGCAACTGATTTGTGGGACAAGGGTGGCTGTAATGAAAGAGGTTTGTTATTTTGTGTGCCATGTGTTCTTATGTTTGGTAGGTAGCAACCCTTTGTTCATTGTCGTTGTTATCAAAAAGGAGGAGTGTGGTGCTGCCCCTTTAAGGGCACACGCATGCGGAGGAGTGACGTTTCATAAATAAATAACAGGCATTCCCAGCTGCCGCAGAGCGACCGGGCAGCCCGAACCGACTACACTTGTGTGCGTGTGGCTCCGTATGCGGGAGGGGGCTCACGGGCACTCCGATTGGAACCGGAGACACACAACAAGGAAGAAAGGATGGTACTATCCTTATTTCCTGATTCCCCAAGAGGACGGAGGATTGAAACCCATCTTTGACTTGTGATACTTGAACAAGTTCTCTGGAAGGACAGGTTTAAGATGGTCACACTTTCTCAGGCCCTCCAGCTCCAGGATTGGATGGTGTCATTGGACCTTCAGGATGCTTACTTTCATGTGCCAATCCATCTCAAACACAGAAAGTTCCTGAGGTTCGCTGTTGGCGGTTCTCATAATCCGTTTCGAGTTCTGCCATTCGGGCTGACCATCTCCCCAAGAGTTTTCACAAAGCTGATGGCGGTGGTGGCAGTGAGTCTCGGGAGGGGGGAGGGGGGAATTCGCATCTATCCCTACCTGGACAGCTGGCTGATCAGAACTCGTTTTCCAGAGCAGGCCCTGGAACATCTCGGCATAGCCTGCCACTCTCTCCACAGACTGGGCTTCTCCCTGAATTACAAGAAGTCCCACATGATGCCATCTCAAAAGCTCCAGTTCATCGGAGCTGTCCTGGATGCATCCTTGGAGGGGGGGGGGGGGGCTTGCCATCCGCAGTGAGGGATCAATACATTATGCTGATGGTCACCAAATTCCAGAGTGCCCAGCGTCTTCCGGCGTTCGTCTTTTTGAGGTTGCACGGCCTCGTGGCAGCCTGCATTTTTCAAGAAGATTGCCTGAAAATGAGATCTCCTCAATGAGCTCTCAGGACTCCATGGTCCCAATTCTCAGTT
The DNA here is from genome assembly GCF_040938575.1 of Ambystoma mexicanum. Classification (NCBI taxonomy): domain Eukaryota; kingdom Metazoa; phylum Chordata; class Amphibia; order Caudata; family Ambystomatidae; genus Ambystoma; species Ambystoma mexicanum. Next base: position 840,358,360 of record NC_090923.1, read on the forward strand.
AAGATGTTGGACCTTCTTCAGGTTCCGAGCAGAGTCGCACAGAATCATCTGTGGTGGGCCAGCGAGGACAACATTCTGAAGGGAGTACCTTTTTTGCTACCATGGCTGGAGATAATCGTAGTTACGGACGCCTCACTCACGGGGTGGGGAGGACATGCCAGCGATCTGACAATCAGCGGTCGTTGGTCTCCATCCAAACTACACATCAAACCTTTGGAGCTGAGGGCAATCAGACTAGCGCTGGGTCTTTCTGCCCTCTATACGGGGAAAGAATGTCCTTGTAATGACTGGCAATGCGGTGGTCAGGTACTACCTCAACAAGAGAGGAGGTGCAGGGTCACTAACGCTGTGCAGAGGCAATGCAGCTCTGGTTCTGGGCAATTCACCAAGGAATCTCACTGTCTGCAGCTCACCTAGCTGTAGAGGAGAACACGGCGGGGCAGTCTCCCAAAGGAGGCGAGCATTATGCTTTAAATTCTTTTATTACTGCTCCTTCAACACATCTTCTTACTCTTTGTTTAAACCAGGACTACATAGACCCAGAGGATTGTGGGGACTTGTAGTTCATGGCGACTTTTTACTACAATTTCAAAACTATGCTACCCCAGTTTTGGTTTTTGCCTCCAGAGGATCTGGGAGGAACAAAATGTGTTATCAAGTTTTAAAAGAGTAAAACGATGTGTTGAAGTTGAATTGCTGAAGGAGCAGTAATAAAGTTAAAGCATAATGCTCGCCTCCTGTCTCGACATAGAATTGATGAACAATGAGTCATGAGGGCAAGCCAAAAAGGTCAAAATCTTGGTTAATTGTGGTGTTAAGACTGTGATGGATCATGTGAGTTTTAAATCCAAATCCACATTACACCCTACAGTTGAGTCGATTAGTTTACCTTTTCTTTCACAAATTAATACATTTTAAACTACACAGTGCTCTGATGCACAAGGAAAATGTTATCGTTCGTATTACTGCAAGATTTATTTGTTTAATGCATTAAAAGTTGGTTTTCTTTATAACACAATAGGTTGACGTTTTCAGGGTGGGAGGAGGGGGCAAACCATGTGATTTTATGGGAAAAGACATCAAAGTAAGTGATATCACAGGAAAGTGGCTGTGAGCGATAACACTGGCTAAGCCTCTTTTTTTTAAAAAAAAGTTTCAATTTATTTTAAAACATTTCTATGGCACTCTGATTAAAACTTTAAATGTATCACGTTTAAGTGGAAAGCAAAGCAAAGCATAACACCTAGAATTGCACTTCGCAACCTTACATATGGCACATTGGTGCAGGACATAGACTGGTTTTCAATTGACTGGTCATCTTCTGCCATGGGGCACAGAGGCTGAAATGATATGGAACGCTGCCCCGATCAGTGATATTGGTTATAATTAATTCAAAGCCTCGCATCCACCACAGTAAAGAGACTTCCTAAACGGTACAAGTCGTACTGTGCAAAAGCCAGTTGCATTACATCACATTACACTTTAATTTTACTCTGCTTTCCCCTTCAGAATTACATTTTGCATAGATCTCCCCCTATTTGTTCACCTATCCTTGAATAATAAAACCCATAGATTAGATATTTGAATATAATGTGTAAAGTACCTCAGGTGTTTGATGCACCTGCTGCAACAATGTTGTGGTCAAAGGTTTGAACTCTGGATGAACCAGCAAACCATTTAATCCTTCTGAAGCTTGCATCACTGAGTTGGCTCTTTACCGCCTGACTGGGGACGGACGGGGAAGTGGCAATTTGGCTACCTTTGGGTGTAGGCCCTGGGGGTGCGTTCCAAAGTTCTCCAGAAGGCACGATTAGGAGCAGCAGGCAACACCCACCTGTATTAGATGGGGGTGGGGTGGGGAGGAGAGGGTAGAGCAATAATAAAGCAATGCGTGAAAGGTAGCACGCCTCAGAATTGGGCAAGTATCTCCCATGGCCAAGTCCAGTGTGACACCCTCCCAACCCATTCACAAACTTGCTTGTAGGTGGAAACCTCCATGGCCAAAGCCCTTCGGTTGCACAGCGGTAATAGTACATCTTTTTTGTAAGCTTTATTTATTCAGTCATTACCAGAGCCATATGATCCATTCCGTTCACTTAACGAAAATCAACTTGAGCACAAAAGACAAATGGTGAAGGCACTATCCCATAGCTGTGATCCTAATGTTTCTCCAGTTACAATGAGGATTTTTATAATCCACTTAAGTCCCCCCCAAATTCAAACTCCCCCCTCACATAACTATTGTGGCATAGCATTAGTCCATGAGACATTAAAACTTGCACCCCATCAGTCCTCGGAATGCTCACCCCCAACTTCACAATATGTAGAAACACTTAAGCACACCAGGTTAATAGAACGGTTGTTGCCCTTCTCTTACATGATCGTGAAAAGGAGACCACACTTTCAGAAACTTCAAATGGTACCGCGTGCCATTGCGCATATCTTGATTTGATTTCCATTTTTTACATTTGTATCGCGCACATGATGGAACAAACCATATAGAGGTGCAGTTGGAACAGACCTACATTTAAATCGTAGTCTAGACCAGAAGGCAGAGCAAACCAGAACAGGAAGATGGACCACGAAGGCCTATCCAAACAAAAAAGTCTTCAATGTCCTGCGAAACTGTGATAATGTTTCAAGGGTCCTTATTCCGAAAGGAAGTGAATTCCATAGTTTTGGACCGAAAACAGCGAATCTTCTATCTATCTTGATGTATACACTGAATGTGGGATAGACAGAAGATGACAACCACTAGATCGCAGACGTCTTAAGGGCTGATATGGTTGAATCTAATCCATTAAATTTACTGGAGGAAGACCGTTAATGCACTTGAAAATAAGGCAAGCTAGCTTGAATCTAATGCATTCTTCTACTGCCAGCCATTGTAGAGCACAACGAGATGGCGAAACATGTGCAGTTCTACCTAGCTTAAAGATCATCCTTACTGCTGCTTTTTGAGCTTTTTGAAGTCTTTGAATTTGTTTAAGCAGGGTACCAAGCAGCTGGCTGTTGCAGTAGTCCAAGTGTGCATTGGTCAGGGCGCCCACCACCGAGGTATTGTCCTCCTTAGGAATGTAACATGACGGGGGGCGCTGTTGCGCACGTTACAAATGGCCGCTTGATTGCCAAGCTCCCGCTCCACTGACAAATCCTGTCGGAAGAAATCCGTCTTGGACCTGCCTAGCGAACCCCGGACACAGGCATCGTTAGCCCGATTACCCGTGAACATCCCCTGCAACTCCTGTGTGCCGGAGACCGGAGAGGAAGGAGCTGTGCCATCCCGAACATTGGCCGGCCCCTGCGGCAGTCGGGACCCGGAATCGGGCACCAGGGCGGCCCACTCGAGAGCCGCGGCTTTGGCGTGTGGGGAGGCCGTGGGTGGGAGGAGCCTGAGACCCCGACCAGCGCCCGCTCTCCGTGCTGTGATCGCGCTACTGGGCTCACTGCTGGTGGGGCGAGCCTGGAGGACTGGACCCCACGACCGGGTGGACACTCAGCCTGAGGCGGTCCCGCGCTCGGAGCTCCGGTGAGTCCATCGCCCAGTCAAATCACTCGGCGGGCGTCTGGCCCGCAACGCAGTTTATACGCGGCTGCGAGAGGGAATTGTAAACTCTGCATCACCGTGAGAGGGGGGACCGGAGCTGTGCCAGCAGAGGGAGAGGGATAACACGCACGTTGGCGGCGGCGAGGGGGTCCCGCCTGACGGAGGTCCCCCAGGAACGGTGGCACACATCCTATTAAGGTGAGGTGAACCCACCCGGCACTCCTGCACCTTTTGAAGTGCGCCACGGCCATCTCCCTGTGAAATAACTTGCGGGGGCCAGTGGTGCTGACATATATGCTCAGCCTGGAGACTTCTATATAAGATCGATCACGAGTTGGCGCTACCGTAGCACAATACGTGGGAGGACACAGTCCATTCGGACATATTGGGTGGCTCCCCCAGATGTCGGGGGTGGATCACTGCGTCCCGCTCCTTTTCATACACACTGCACGAGGGTGAGACAACGGACCACTCCATCGGTACAGCTAATATAGCGGATACTATTATGGGGGGAACCATCCAAAGCGGGTAGGGGCTCCAAAACCCCGGCAGGCAAGAAGAAGGGCCCGATGGATGCATACACAGGAAGCCAAAACCCTACCACGATCGCGGAGCTTCATTCTCCCACCGATGTGACCTTGAACCCTGAACCTGGCGATCAAGTGGATAAACTAACAGAGATTGTTCAGAGTGGCTTCCTTTCCATTAATATAAAGCTGGATGACATCGTTTCCACCATGGGCTCTCTTAAGGCTAGAGTGGAAAAGGAGAGTTCACGTGTCACAGAGGCTGAAAACAGAATAAGCACTAATGAAGACACCATCACACACCATACCCGAGATATTGCCCAGATCAAAGGAGACTTGGCCAAATTGCAAAACAAGTGCGAGGATCTCGAATCGAGATCAAGGAGGAACAACATCCGTGTGGTGGGGGTTTCTGAATCCTTTGGGAAAGGCCAGATGGAGCGACAATTGGAGGAGCTACTTAAAACGTTGTTTGGACGGGAGGCATTCTCTGAACATTTTCTGGTCGAAAGAGCACATCGCACTTTGGCCCCGGCTCCTAAGCCGGGTGCCCCGCCACGCACCATTATTGCAAAACTCCTGAATTATAGAGACAGGGACACAATCCTGCGTAGGGCAAGAGAGATAGGAAAACTTCAATTTGAAGAAAATCGCATTCATATATATCCTGACTTCTCTGCCGGGGTACAGGCGAACAGGAGATCCTACGAGCCGGTTAAGAAGCTCCTGCGAGAGGGTCAAATCCCATACGCTCTCATTTTTCCTGCCAAAATGCGGATCCAGCAGGCAGGCAGGGCACATTTTTTTTTAATCTCCGGCTGAGGCTACGCACTACATCGAAACCTCTATACCTCTTCCTCCCAAGGGGGGCAGACCGGCGCAAAACAGGCCCAGACCGGCAGACTGAAGGGGGATTATAATCTCATGAGACAAACGCAGATATAACATAAGGTGCTTGAGGGACGTAACTAAGAAAATGTGTAATACTTATTGGTCCAGGCACTGCGATTAAGTGGAGGCTGGGACCCAGTCGGCGGCCATGTGAAGCAACATGGCTACCCTCGGAATGTTCCACGAGTTTGGTTTGATGCATTGTCAAGTTGGGGGTGACAATGAGGGTGGGGGGGAGGGAAGGGGAGTTGGGATTGGACGTTACAGTTCTGGACTAGCCCTACTGTGGCACAAAGTTGGTAATTATGACCTGAAACGTAAAAATGTGGTCACATTTGGACCGGTACCGAGCAAATTATATGAATACTATAGAACCGTCGTTCGAGACGATGGCAGATATTTCCTCATGATGTGCAGGCGAGGGGCTGAAGGTTAAACTGTTAACATGGAATGTTCGGGGGCTAAATAATCATATGAAAGCTAAAGAAATTGGTAACTACATCGCCATACGCAGCCCCCAGATACTGATGTTACAAGAAACTCATATGGTGGGGACCGATAATATGCACATATTGCCTAAATGGGGATCCCTTAGGTTTTACACAGACTATTCGTCTCAGTCCAGGGGGGGGGTCATCACACTCATACATCCAGGGTTGGGGTTTAGGCCAGAAGGCCACAGGGTTGACTCGCTGGGGAGGTATGTTTTGGTATGGGGGGAGGTCGCCTCTCAGCGCCTTCTCCTAGTCAACACATATGGGCCCAATCTCGACGACCCTGCCTTTTACTTAGAATTGTATCAGATAATTGTTTCGCTTGAAATTTCAAGGGTCATTTTGGGCGGGGATTTTAATCTGGTTCTTGACCCGTGCCTAGACAGGGCCTCTAAGGCTGTCAGAGCTCCTAGTAAAGCCGCCCAGACTCTGGCACATATCCTGTTTCAACTTCTGTTAGTGGATTCCTGGAGGGAGCTACATCCTGATAGTAGACGATATACATTTTACTCTTCTGTCCACGACTCTGCATCAAGAATTGATTACTGGTTTGTCTCTTCATCAATGACGACGGCACTGCGGGGATGTGAAATTCTTCCACGCACTATGTCAGACCATTTCCCAGTGTTGTTAGACCTATTGCTCCAGAATGTTCCCGCACCCTCCAGAAGGTGGAGAATGCCCGGCGGAATGCTAGCAGACCCCGGGGAAGTTGAGACATTGCATGTTGATATTGTGGAGTATTTGGTGAACAATGTGGGATCGGTTGATAAGATTTCAACAGTATGGGAATCCTTTAAGGTTTGGTTAAGGGGGGTGTTGATATCCAGGTCTGCTGGTATGCTTAAAAGGGTGAGAACCGAGTTAACGGAGGTTGAGACCAAACTAGATAGGCTAGAAACAGAATACACTCGTACTCAAAACAAAGACATATTGGCAGACATACAGGCACACCTGCAAGAGTTTAACAAATTGGCCGGCAGAGAGGTGCAATATATCGCGGCACCCATACGAGCTCGTAGATATGGAGAAGGAAATAAGGCGGGTAGAACCCTATCCAATTTACTTAAGCAGGGTAGACAACCCACCCTGATCACTAGCATTCATACAGCACAAGGCGATGTACGCCTCACTGACGCAGATATAAATGGGGAATTTGTGAACTTCTATAAACACCTCTATTCGAACAAAGATGTGAAGTCACTCCCGGAAATTAGGTCATATCTCGAAGCCCTCTCACTCCCTAAGCTCCCTGAGGAGGAACGCCTCGCCATGGACCTACCGATAACCCCAGACGAGATCACGGAAGCAATTAAGGGGCTGGCGTCAGGCAGGGCTCCTGGGTCGGATGGAATTGGGGCCGAATTTTACAAAGAGTTCCGCGAGGAACTTGTCCCTGTATTGATGCAGGTATGGGAGGAGGCTCTTGAAAATAACATCCTGCCCCCAACCATGAGGGAGGCTGTAATAACGGTCCTCCCCAAGCCACGACGACCTCCACAGGACGTATCGTCATATAGACCCCTGTCACTTATAAACACAGACGCAAAAATATTTGCTAAAGTCTTGGCGAACCGACTTCTCCCGGCTGTGCCTACCCTTGTCCACCCTGATCAGAATGGGTTTATTCCCACGAGGTCCACCGCCCTGAACCTGCGTAGGCTTTTTGGCATTATGGCACAGATAGATCTGGGAAGAAGCGCGGTGGCTATAGCCCTCGATGCAGAGAAGGCATTCTACTGTCTCGTGGATTTACCTTCTTGCGGTTCTTGAGGCGTTCGGGGTGGGTCCCAATTTTGTAAAATATGTCAGGTTGCTATATACAAAACCTGGTGCACGAGTGGTAACCAATAAAACCATCTCTGATATGTTCCTTTTGGGCAGGGGTACCAGACAGGGATGCCCATTCTCGCCCCTACTGTTCGCATTAACCATCGAACCAATGGCGGCCGCAGTCAGATTGAGACACACACACCGAGGGATCATGATGAAAGGGTCCACCCAGCTGGTTTCACTCTATGCAGATGACACATTATTATATGTCAAAGAACCCGAGGTAAATATAATACCTATAATGGAAGAGATACAGGAATTCGCAGCATATTCCGGGTACACCATAAACAAGACCAAGTGTGAGATCTTTCCACTTACCCCGGCCACTAGGCGGCCTCCCACCACTGGAGGGCTTAAGTGGTCAGAACACCACATCAGATACTTGGGGGTTCTGGTATCTAGAGACAAACACACGCTGTACTCCGACAATCATGAGACTGCACTACGTAACATAAGCACGAAACTCCAGATATGGCGACGCCTCCCACTCTCGTTGGCAGGTAGAGTTGCGGTTCTTAAAATGGTGATCCTTCCCAAGTTACTGTACCTCTTTGTCAACATCCCCATATGGTCGGGCAGAGTCTTTTTCACCAAACTCCGATCTATAGCTGTCACATTTCTCTGGGGCGGAAAAACGGCTAGAATAAGCTGGGAAAAAATGACGGAACCGTATTCCATGGGAGGCATAGCGGCCCCCGACTTTGAGCTTTATTATTATGTTTCCCAGGCACAGTTTGCAAAACACTGGTATGAGCCCCCAGAAAACACACCACACGCATGGATAGAGGAACATACCACACACCCCACAAATATACAATCTGTCCTTTTTGACACAAAGTATAGAGATACTTGTGATTACAACCCTGTGAGCTGCACTGTAAGGGCATGGGAGGCAATATTCAAAAGGTTAAAGATTGAGACACCCTATAACCCGGAGGTTCCTCTTTGGAACTTTCCGGGCTTGCCTCCCACTCTTGACACTAGCATACAAGAATCGTGGGACCCCGACGGGGAAATGAAAGTAGGTGATATGTTTGAGGGGAAGTTTGTGGATCTGAAGTTTTTCTTGAGGGCACTGGGAGATGGACCACTTAAAACTCTCCAATACTACCGTATGAGGTCCGCATTTATTGAGATGGCCGCTGTTCCCGGATGAACCGGTGGCTCATCCGTGTATACAGTTAATAACAGCTACTAAAGGCTTGGGGATCTCCAGGTTATACACTGCGGTTCAGGCCCACACCCCTACACTGAACCACGTTAAGGAGAGGTGGGAGACAGACCTACAGACACCAATTGAGGAGGAAAAATGGGCAAGGTATTGCATGCTTACTAAAAACATCTCCCTTAATTCTGGTTTGAGATTGATTCAATTCAAGATCCTAAATAGGCTACATTATACACCCGCCAAGGTGGCTAGGTTTGTATCGGGTGCCTCCGACTCCTGCCCTAAATGCAATACACCTCAGGCTGATGCCTTTCATATGTACTGGAAATGTCCGGTGGTGGCGGGGTTCTGGAGAGAAGTGGCAGAATTACTGGAAGAAATAACACAAGTTCCCCCGGTTATGACTCCTCAGAAATACTTATTTGGGGATATTGGCAAATGTTCCGAAAAAATTCGAAGATTATTCAATATTATTTGTGCCATGGCCAAAAAATGCATACTTCAGAAATGGAAAAGTCCCGCCCCGCCCAGTATGAATCAATTTTTGCAAGAATTAACGCATGTAAATGAGGCAGAAGAACAATTTGTTATGACCCAACCTACAGCATGCAGACCCAAGGACATCTGGGGCCCCTTCAGGGTCTATTTATGTAACATGATTGAGAATGATGACATGCCATTGTAACAGTATACACAGAACCATGGTTAAATGCACTCTTTGTCATATATGCAAGTTTTGATGAGATGTGGTGCCGTTGTACCTTTGTGACCATCAATAAAGAAAGTTTAAAAAAAACAAAAGGAATGTAACATGACACCAGTAGAAGGAGCCTCAACACATAATGCACCGCATGAACCTTTGCTCCAACCTGGCCCTCGCTGCCCAGGTCATCTTGCCTGATGCAGCCTAAATCCTCAACCTTAGAAACAAATTTCGAAGGGGGATTGGGTCCTCCGACGTATTCCATATCTATGACAGTAACCACCACAACTGTGCTGCTTCGGAAAATCTTTCTGCGTCGATGTCGATACGCCATCCTCGAGGACCTCCTCCGATGGCCGATGTCACCAGATGTTATAAGTAGGAGGCACGACGCCCGTAGCCTCAGTTCTGTTTTTTCCACGAACGTGTTTGCTTCGGAGATCTCGGCGCACCTCGACTCTTTTGAGTTTGTTCTTTCGGTTCTTCGAACCTGTTCGTTTGTGAAGTTTATCGGGATGTCTTGCTCTTCTTCCACCCGGCGTCTGGGCTTCAAGAAGTGTGGCGACTGCGGGTCCAAGATGTCGGTGACGGACTCGCATGACACCTGCCTCTGGTGCCTCAGGGAAGCCCACGACACGGATGATTCTGTCAACTGCCAGTCGCTTACGTCCAAGGCCTTGCGGGAGCGTAAGAAGAGGCTGTCGGTCGGTAAGGTGTCCAAGCCCCGGAAGCCGAGGTCCACTGGGCTTTCGACGGACGATTCGAGGGGCGACACACTGCATCGTTGTCGTGAGTCTAGGGGGTCTCGGTCCCGGAGTGGGTTCCACCACTCCTCTGCCTCTTAGAGGCACTCACGGAGGCGCCGTCATCGGTCGCCTTCCCCGTCCCGTCCTCGTCCGAGGACTCCGCCCGTCGGCGGGTTGCTTATCCCACCAAGCCTTCCTCTCCGGAGGAATGGGCTTCCTTCGGTAAGAAAATGTCAATTCTTGAATCGCAGGGCTCCTGTCTGTCCGCGCCTCCGAGAGGGGTCGGCCATGACCTTACTAGAGACACCGCTTCTACGCCTTTGGGCTCGGGTGGTCGGCACAATTCGCGGGAGAGGTCCCGCTCGGACAAGGTGAATCGTTCTAGTCATGCCCGTTCCCGGTGCTCGACGCCCTGAGACCGCGTGAACCTGTGATGTCTTCGAAGAAGACATTGACGCCTGCGGCGCCGAGGGACTCTCTCGAGGAAGTCGTCTACGTCCTCGACGCCTAGGCTGTCGAGAGACATGCTCGGGGCTCTGCCCTCGAGGCCTGTGTCGAAGCCGTTGAGATGCTGTCGGCGCCACGCTCGATGCCGATTCAGTCGACGCCTTTCAAGGCTGTTTTGTTGGAGGTACCCCATGGCACGATGGAACCCCCTAGAAAGGCTCTGGCCAAGGCAAAAAATGCCTTTGTCCCTTATTCTGTGCCCACGTTCCAGCCTATGGATTATATTTCTGAGATGGATGAGGGTTCTGAATATGTGTTGGTCCCTGATATGGTTCCAAACGAGATTATCTCTGGTCATAGCCAGATTGAGGGCCTGCGTCAGTCACTGCACGACGCCAGCGGTCTGGATTTCTGTAGGCCTGAGCCTGGCACTCATGCCGAGTCCTCGTACCGGCGCCTTATGTCTAGGGTCACCAAGTACTTGGGGTGGTCTGCACCACTAGTGGATTTTCTGCAGGATGACCTGACGGATATCCTCAACCAAGGTCCACCAACTGACCTGGTACTGCCATTCCATATGGCTCTGCAAAGAAGGGTAGCAGCGGCTTGGACTGCTCCGGAGAGTCTCCCGGCAGTGGGCAAGTCTTTGCCGCGAAAATACCGCCCAGCCAGTAGTGACCCCTGCTACTTGACCACACACCCCACTCCGGAGAGTTTGGTGGTGCAGGCGGATACGGCCCCAGCAAAGCAGGCATCGTATCCTACCATCCCTCCTGAGAGGGACGACAAGCGTTTTGATGGCTGGGCGAAGAAAGTGTTTTCTTCAGGGGGTATGGCTCTTCAGGCGGCCAACTCTGTATGTGCCTTGTCACGTTTCAGGCACACTCTGTGAAACTGTATTTCCTTAGCGGCTGAACATATTCCCGAAGGGGACGAACGGGATGGTTTTCTTGCTATTATTCAGGATGGCAAGGATGCCGTGTGAGTCCATTCAGTCGGGTCTGGGCATGGCAGATTGCGTCAGCCTGTCCATGGCGGCGAGCACCGTTATACGCAGGTTTGCGTGGTTGCGGAAGTCGGGGTTTGCTCCTGATGTGCAAGCCCGGCTCCTCAAGATGCCCTTTGATGGTGAACATCTTTTTGGCAGCAAGGCTGAGGAGAGCCTTGAGAGATTGCAGATCTCCAAAGCTGCAGCAAAGTCGTTGGGCGCTGCAGTTCGCCAACCTTCACCTTTTCGTCCTAGGGGACAGCAATGGAGAGGAGGTTCCTTTCGTTATTACTCATCCTTCGGTAAAGCGAGAGGAGCTGCTAGTCAAAGGGGCCACCGTAGGAGTGCCAGAGGTGGAAAACAAGGTACTTGAGGTGCCAAGGCCGCTCGGGCAGTTGCCTCTTTGCCCTCAGGCAATGCCGCAGCCGCTTCAGCTCAGTCATGAGGCCATGTCCCATGGTTCGCCGTTTGGGGGGGAAGGCGCAGCATCTTGTAGAATGGCGTGCCATTACTTCAGATGTGTGGGTTCTGGAGATCATAGCCCATGGCTACTGTCTTCCCTTTCCGCAGAGGCCTCACGACAATCCACCAGGGAATCTCTTTGAAGAGGTCGGATCTGCTCCTTGCGCAGGAAATACGAGCCCTGAAAGGTGCCATAGAACTGGTGCCTGCAGCGTAGAGGAACAAGGGATGGTATTCACCTTATTTTTTGATTTTGAAGAAAGATGGGGGATTGAGACCCATCATGGACTTGCGCGGTTTGAACAAACTCCTCAGGAAGGACAAGTTCAAGATGGTTACTCTCTCTCTCAAGTCCTCCAGGCCCTTCAACTTCAGGACTGGCTGGTGTCTCTCGACCTCAAGGACGCTTACTTTCATGTGCCGATCCATCCCAAGCACAAGCAGTACCTCGGGTTCGCAGTTGGCGACTCGCAACTTTCCGTTTCGGGTTCTGCCGTTCAGATTGACCTCCGCCCGAGAGTTTTTCAGCAAGCTCATGGTGGTGGTGGCAGTGTATCTCATGAAAGGGGGGGATTCACATCTACCCCTACCTGGACGATTGGTTAATCAGGGCGCGCTCTCCCGAGCAAGTCCTGGATCATCTGTCCGTCACCTGCCACTCCCTTCACAGGCTGGGCTTCTCCCTCAACTTATGGAAGTCCCACTTGACGCCAACTCAGCGGCTCCAGTATATCGGAGCAGTGCTCGACACGTCCCTGGGGGCAGTGTTTTCCTCCCCAGGTTGAGGGCTCACCATATTCAACAGATTGGGCATGTTGAAACTTGTGCACTGAGTCTTCCGGCGTTCGAGTTCTTGAGGTTGCTCGGCCTCATGGAATCCTGCATTATTCTGGTGCCAGAGGCTCGACTGCGGATGAGATCTTTTCAGTGGGTTTTCAAGATGAAGTGGTCACAGTCCTCCGGCGGGATGTCGGACCCCGTCAGGTGCCGCCCTCGGTTGCCTAGAACCTTCTGTGGTGGGCCGTCGAAGGCAATCTGATGGCTCCATTTTGGCTGCCCTGGCCGGAGGTGACGATCGTGACGGGTGCATCCCTCACGGGATGGGGAGCTTATGCCAACGAGCTGACAGTCAGCGGTCGTTGGTCTCCGTCGGAGTCCAGACTCCATATCAATCTGTTGGAGCTGAGGGCCGTTAGGCTTGCCCTGAAGGCTTTTCTTTTTTTTTTTTCTTTATTTTAATTTGAATTGACAGCGTACTAGAGAAAAACAGAGGGAGTCACACGGCGCCATATTCAAGCAAACATCAGGTCATATACACATCGGGCAATACATAATGAGTAGATTGAAACAATATCGAAATCAAGCAATACACAGAGTGTTAACCGCTGTACCAAAAGGGGTATGCATCTAGGGGGGGGACCCACCAGAGAGGAGGGCGACGAATTGGATGGGGAAGACATGGCGGTCATATATTCCCGGAATCTACGCCAGATGTCCCTCGGCCTGGAATGTGGGTGTTGCATTGCATTCCAGGACCTCTCCGTGTCGTGAGCCCATGTGACTGATCTGAGCCACTGCGTGTAGGACGGCGCCCTGGGGCGGAGCCATCTTAGTAATATGCAATGAACTGCCAGCTCAGATAATATGCAATGAACTGCCAGCTCAGAACTGCCAGCTCCGCCCTGCATAGGCCTGCCAGTTTCTTAGAGTCACGGGGGAATTGAGGGAGGTCATGGAACAAGCAGTGCAGTGCAGTGGGGTGGGGGTGATAGTGTGTTCCAGGATGTCAGATAGCGTGGAGCAAATATCCAACCAGAAATGGGTTAAGAGGAGGCAGTCCCATAGCATATGGATATAGGAGGCTTGAGCAGTACCGCACCTGGGGCATGTAGAGGGGGTGGCGTGGAACATGCGATGCAGTCTCATGGGTGTGTGGTGGACCCTGTGCAGAACCTTGAATTGGATCAGTTTAAATTTGGTGTTGTAGGACACATCATGGGTTCGGGCACACATTTGAGACCATCTCTCGTCGGTAATTTCAACCCCGAGGTTCCTCTCCCAATTGTGCCTTAGCTTGGCAAAGGGGGGGGCGCTCTAGTCTGTAGCAGGGAATAAAGTCTCGACACTTTACCTCTAAAGGAGAGGAGCAGAGCTCCCCAACTATAGGCTCGTCAGGCGGCAGGGCAGGGAAATCGGGCTACCTGGATTTAAGACTCTCCCTTAGTGAAGAGTATTGTAGCCACACCGAGGGTCGACGTTTGACTGAAAGGGGTAGGTCAGGCCACTCAAAGTTTCCTTGTTCAAATGAATCGCGGAGCATCAGAAAGCCGGCGTCCGACCAGTGAGACACTACTGAGTGTTGAATATGTGGAATATCGGGAGGGAAGTTCCATAATGGCAGATCCCCGTGAAATGGGTAAGGAGTGTCGACCATTGCCCAAAGTTTGGTTAGTGCCAGGAATGTGCTAGCGACAGGGTCTGCAGAGTCTAAGTTGGGTGGGGGGAGTCGGCTTGAGTATCGGAGATCCAATAACTCGGTCACTGACCGTTAGCTTTTCCAGGCGAACATGGGGCGGGGTGGTCGATGTTGTTGAACCAGTATGCAGCGAATTGAGATTGGGCCACCACCCAGTACCTGAGAAAATCTGGTGCGTTGAATCCGCCCAGCGCTTTGGGGGCGGTCAAGGTGGATAGTTTGAGGCGGACCGTGCCTGAGTGCCAGAGGAAGGTGTTGCTGAGGGAGCGCAGTGTTTGGAAGAAAGCATCGCCGGGCCAAACAGGCAGATTGGTAAATCGATAGAGCAATTGGGGTAATACCACCATTTTAAGTATTCCAATTCTGCCTGCCAGTGAGATGGAGAGCCTAGTCCAGTGAGAGGTTTTTGTCGCCAGATTAGTGAGGTAGCTCTGGAAATTGTTGGCGCGTAGTTGCGCCGTATGTCGGGAGACCACCACTCCAGGTAAGTGAAACTAGACAGGGACCAGTTGAACCCATGGAGGTCTGGGGGGCGGGGGGTTGCGTTGAATCTGTGAGTGGGAATAAGGTAGACTTGGAACAGTTTACTATCAGACCGGATATGTCTCTAAAATGGGCTACATCAGTCAGTATGGGGGCAAGGTTGGTTTCGGGGGAGCGAATGTATAGGAGGGCATCATCAGCATAGAGGGAGACTGTTGGATTGGCCGGCAGTGCGCAATCCCCTGTGCGAGTGTGATTTCCGAATCATGTCGGCAAAGGGCACCATGGCTATGGCAAAGATGAGTGGGGAGAAAGGGCATCCCTGGCGTGTGCATCTAGATATCTGGAAGGGGGCAGAGCATCTGTCTTCAGTGCGGACCCTGGCCGATGGACCGGTGTAGAGCAGCTTACTCCAGGATCGGAAGTTGGGGCCGAACTTGCATTTCTCGGACTCGCCATAGATATTTTCACGAGATCGAATGCTTGCTGCATGTCCAGCGTGGCCGCAACCGCTTGTGTAGTCGGAGTGATCCTATTGAGCACATTTAAAAGCCTTTGTAGATTTAGGGAAGTGGATCTACCGGGGACAAATCCCGACTAGTCACGGTGGATGATGTGAGGCATGTATGGAGCTAGGCGGTTGGCTATTAGTTTCGCATATACTTTGACATCACTGTTGATCAGCGAGAGAGGTCGGTATGAAGCGCACTAAGTGGGGGGTTTGTCAAGTTTGAGGAGCACTGTAATCAGTGCCTCACGGAGAGACGGGGGTAGTATTCCTCTGTCGCATGATTCCTCCCATAGGGCCAGTAGGTGTGGTGCTAGTTGAGATTTGTATTGTTTATAGAAGTCCATAGGGAGCCCATCAGGGCCAGGGGCCTTCCCAGATGACAGTGACTCAATGGCTTCGACAAGTTCCTGCAATGTGATGGGTCTCTCAAGAAAGCCGCTTGCGTCGACTGAGAGGACAGAGGTGGGAAGATTCTCTCGGTAAGAGTCGATTTCCGGGACCTGGGGACCGTCGGCCTCTAAATACAAGGAAGTGTAGAACGAAAGGAACTCGGAGTTGATGTCTTGTGGGGAGGTGGCAAGTGAGCCATCAGGCCTAGTTATAGCCGGGATGTTGGGAGCACAGAGCTCACGGCGCAATAATCTAGCCAGCATTCGACCAGGCCACTCTCCTTCACTGTATTTCCTCGCCAATTGGGGGTAGTCCAAGAACTTAACTTTGCGATCAGCAAGGGCACGGAACCTGTCCAGTTCCGCTCCGAGCGCCACCACGGTGGCTGGGGAGTGATCTGAAGCGTATTGGGATTCGTGGGTAGCAAGGGCCGATTCGCTAACGGCCTCAGGATTCCACAGCTTTTTGAGATGGCAGTCCCTCTAGTGTGTGCCTTGAAGGCTTCCCAGAGCACAGCTTGTGTTGACCCAGAGTTTGAATTGATCTCAAAGTATTCCTCAATGGAGGATTCCAGCTCGGACGCGAAGACTGGGTCAAGAAGTGAATGAGGACTCATCCTCCACTGCCTGGATCTGTTGGCGTCCGGACCCCAGTTCAGGGTGATGTGTACCGGCGAATGGTCTGATGGTGTCCTGGGGAGCATAGCCAGGTGGGATAGGCATCGGACCTGCATGTATGTAATGAGCCATCTGTCTATTCTAGAGTGGGAGTCATGTACTGAGGAATAAAAGGAGTATGTGCGAGAGTCAGGGTACATCAGACACCAGGCATCCACCAGTGCAACTCAGTGAAGTGTGGGAAGGACAGTATATGCTGCTTTAGACAGTTGGCGTGGTCTGGAGCCCGATCTATCTAGGGTAACATCCAGAATCGTATTAAAATCCCCGCCCCATAAAACGGGGATCAGGGGGTAGCTTTCGAGTAGAGTGGCCAATTGTAGATAGAAATCGGGGTCTTCCACATTGGGGCCATATATATTCAGAATGACCACCTCCTGGCGTTGTAGTGTGCCAGTGATCAGCACATATCTGCCAAGTGGATCTATGTGGGAGTGGTGACAGAAAAATGTCAGGCTCTTGTGTATTAAGGTGAGGGTGCCACGGCTTTGGGTGGAATAATTGGTATAGTACCTCTGGGTTCCCCATTGTCTGGCGAAGCGCTCGCATTGCTCCGAGCGAGCGTGGGTTTCCTGTAGACCTAGGATTTTGACTCCATGGCGCTCGGCATAAAGTTGGATCTGTCGCATCTTTTTGTAATTGTCCAACCCCCGGATGTGCCAGCTCATAAAGGTCAAGTCAGAGTTAGCCATTACTCGGGGCGGGGGGGTGGTAGTGGTTGAATTACTGTGAAGGGGTTATTAGTGAGTGGAATATGTACGAACTGGGTGTACGTGGCCTCATGACTGGAAATGTAAGGTGTGGTGCGTGTGGCGCCTCCGGTGGCTGTCAAAACCTTTTTTTAACTAGAACGTCTCATCCTCCCTCCCCCGCCCACATCCCTCCCCCAAAACAGAGGGACGAAACCCAACCCACAACAAAGCAACAACAAACAACTCGGCATCAGCACCTGAGGGGGCTGTTAGCAGTCCTAGCCGTGGCGCGACGGGCTGTGCGAGGGCAAGTAGAGTGCGAATACAGTTAGAGTAACAAGCGTGTTCAGTTCAGGTTACATGTGTGAAGGATTATGGTGGAGACCAGTGGACTGTAGCATCAAGTTCATGCATTTCCGTAGCCTCCAGCCCTGAGAGATCTCAATTATAAACATCTCAACTACAACAGGTCTGCATTAGGGGAGACTGGCCTAATCAGAGCAAACTAAAATCTGGTGCAATTGTAAAGTGCTACTGAAATTCAAACATAGCAAGAACCCGCTCCTATAGTAGGGCCAGGCGGATGGAGGAGCAAAGCGGGAAGCGAAGGAGCCAGGTGTATAAACAGAGGTGATGCGAATGGCGTGAAACAACGTGAACGGGGCAAGAGGGGGACCATCATTGATTTTAAAGTAATATAATTGGTATCATGACGGACTGTGTCCGTGGCAGTCGTGGGTCAGCCGGGGAAGTGTTCGTCAAGGAACTTAGAGGCCTCCTCAGGGATAGTGAAGAAGAAAGTTTTTTGGAATGTTCGATACGAAGTTTTGTGGGGAATAACATGGAGTACTTGACTTCCAGGTCGCAAAGTCTCCTCTTCACAGCTGTGAATGATTGGCGCTCCCGTTGTACCGCCACAGAGTACGGATAGAGGTGGACTCTGTTCGCTCCCAGGAGAAGTTCTCCCTTGATCCTGGCCACCCTCAGGAGGGCATCCCGGTCCCGGAAGTTTAGGATTCTGGCAATAATGGGCTGTGGCGGAGCACCCGGTTTAGGCTTCGCGGTCAGGGCTCGGTGTGCTCTTTCGACGGCAAACTGTGAGGAGAGTTTAGGGGCATCCTGAAGTGTCATGAGGATGCGTTCCACGTAGTCCTCCATGGGCTCTGTGATGTCCTCAGGAATTCCAATAATGAGTAAAGTGAATAAAGTTGTTCCGCCTCGAGCGGGATTCAAGGTCGTCCTTTTTCTTTTCCACCGCTGCCACACGGTTAGTGAGTGTAGATACTGCAGCCTGTAGCGAGCCCAGGTCATCCTCCGCGACTCCCAGTCTATTTTCAACCTCAGCTACTCTACCATCAGTCCTTTCGATATGGGCTTTTATGGAGGAGATTGTCCAATT
Organism: Ambystoma mexicanum; assembly: GCF_040938575.1. Lineage (NCBI taxonomy): Eukaryota > Metazoa > Chordata > Amphibia > Caudata > Ambystomatidae > Ambystoma > Ambystoma mexicanum. Next base: position 840,376,794 of record NC_090923.1, read on the forward strand.
CATATGGTCCAATTTAGTATGGAGTGTGGTAAAGCCATCACGTATGTATTCCAGTATCTACTGTGAGTCCTCAGAAGTTGGTGGAGCAGAGGCCGAAGGTTGTTCCTTGGGGTCGTCAGTGGGGGGTTTGGAAGGTCTCCTACCTCCAAAGTTAGCACGATCGCAGCCTGGAGCCTAATATCACGGCTGCCTCAGTGTCGGACGACTCAGCTGTACTAGCGAGGTAAAGAAAGGATGGTATGTGCCCTCCCAGTCCGGAGCTATAAACTCAGGCGGCCATCTTGCTTCAGCGCAACAGCGCCCCCCGCCCTGAAGGCTTTTCTGCCGACTGTGCGAGGAAAAAATGTCCTGATCCTGACGGACAACACAGTGGCCATGCACTACCTCAACAAAAGGGGGGAGGGAGGGCAGGGTCACTTCCTCTGTGCAGGGAAGCGATGCAGCTTTGGTTCTGGGCCATGCAGCAGGAAATTTCGATCTCGACAGTTCATCTGGCCGGAGACGAAAACGAGACGGCGGACGCTCTGAGCAGGCAGAGCGCAATCTCTCACGAGTGGGAGTTGGCTCAGAAGATTCTCCTGGAGATCTTCGCCCTTTGGGGGACCCCTCAAGTGGATCTCTTCACCTCCAGTGTCAACCGGAAGTGCGAGAGGTTCTGCTTGCGGGACTTTCCTCCAAGAGGAGCCTTAGGAGATGTGTTTGTGGTGGAGTGGTCCTTCCCACTGCTGTACGCATTTCCTCCAGTCCGCGTCATCCCGCAGGTGCTGCGGAGGTTACGGAGGTTCGGTTTTCGGATGATCCTCATTCCTCTGGCTTGGGCCCGGAGGACGTGGTACCTGGACCTTCTCGACTTGTGCATCTGCCCTCCACGTCGTCTTCCCTACCGAGACGATCTGCTCTCAAGGGAGGGGGGGGGGTCAGGTTCTCCATCCAGAGGTCAGATCCCTCAACCTTAACACTTGGCTTCTGAAAGGTTGAGGTATAATGATTGGGACCTCCCTGAAAACGTGATGGAGGTGTTGCTTTCGGCCAGACGGCCGGCAACAAAGTCCCTGTACCGTTGCCGTTGGAGAAAGTTCTGCGACTGGTGCAGGGTTAAGAATGTGGATCCTTTTTCATGTGACATTCCTGTGGTTCTGTCTTTTTTGCTTTCTTTAGCCCACAGGGGCTTGCAAGTGGGTGCCATTAAAGGTTACCTGGCGCGCTGTCCATATTTAGGCGCTCGTCTGAGGAGTGTTCTTATTTTAAAATTACTTTAATTTCTCAGTTTCTAAAAGGGCTCACTAATGTGTTCCCTCTGTCACCTTTTCAGGTGCCCGGTTGGGATTTGAACCTTGTTCTCAAGTTTCTAATGGGTGCTCCATTTGAGCCTTTACATTCTTGTCCTGTTAACCCTTAAAACTGTGTTTAGTTGCTCTCACTTCCGCTCGCAGAGTGAGTGAGTTACAGGTACTTTAAGCCACCCTTCACTGTGTTTCATAAGGACAGGGTTGTCCTTAGAGTTCGTCCTTCCTTTCTTCTGAAGGTGGTGTCAGAATTTCATTTAAGCCAGAAGGTTGTTATTCCAGCATTTTATCCTCCGCCACATCCTGGTAAGGAGGAGGAGAGGCTTCATAGGCTGGATCCTAGGAGAGCTTTAAGTTTCTACATTTCACGCATGTCCCGGATCAGAGTGGACGATCAGCTCTTAATTGGTTAGGCTGGAAGGCGTTTGGGACAAGCTGTTACTAAGCAGACTTTTTCTCGATGGATTATCTTGGCAATTTCTGAATGCTACCGTTTGGCGGCTAAGGATCCTCCGGTAGGCTTAGGGGCCCATTCTATTAGGGGTATGGCTGCCTCTACTGCCCTGCAAAGGGGTGTTCCTATTCGTAACATCTGTGATGCAGCCACTTGGGCTTCGGTCCATACTTTTTTACGTCACTACTCCCTTGATTCAATCCATGGGCAGGATCTGGCCTTTGGCAAGGTGGTCCTTTACTCTGCAATTTTATTGGGCATTCTAAATTTGTGTATTCTAAATTCTTTTCCCACCTCCTTACGTTGGTACTGCTTTGGGAGTCTCATAGATATGGAATACGTCGGAGGACCCAATCCCCTCGAAGAACAAGTTACTCTCTTACCTGGTAATGTTCTTTCGATGGGATGGTCCGACTTATTCCATATCGCTCCCTCCCTGCCTACCCCACTACAGAATTTCTTATGCGACTGCAGCTTACGTTTCCGCAAGGCTTTCTGCGGTCATACTGGCAGTAGATTGGTGCCACACGTTCTGGGGAAAAAACAACTGAGGCTACGGGCGTCGTGCGTCCTACTTATAACATCCGATGACGTCGGCTCGGTGGAGGCCCTCGAGGACGGCGTATCGACGTCATTGACGCAGGATGCAGACGCCGAAAGATTTTCCGAAGCAGCACAGCTGTGGTGATTACTGTCATAGATATGTAATACGTCGTCGGACCATCCCATCGAAAGAACGTTACCAGGTAAGAGAGTAACTTGTTCTTCTCACACCTGCTCAAAATTTCTTTTTACACACCAGTCAAACTCCCGTGCTCCTACAACATGTCATCCCAACATCGGGAGACAGCAGTGCATCCATGTCCACAAACACTGAACCTGTCAGCGTAGCTCCTGAAACCATAGAATTTGGACACTTGAACCTGCCCCAAAGATGTATGGACATCTTAAAGGAAGCACGTAAGCCCAACACAAGACACTGTGTTTTCAACAAATGGAAACACTTTGTTTTGTGGTGCAGAACACTCAACATCAACCCCATTGACTGCTCACCGTCGCATATACACTACATAGTACACTATTTGCTTTATCAACTGGATTCATGTTTAGTTTTTAATTCGCTTAGAGCTCATCTAGCAGCACTTTCAGCATATACCACATGTCAGAGTAAAATCTCATGGTGCAAAGTTCCAGTGGTGAAAGCATTTATGGAAGGGGTTAAGAGACTAAACACTCCAATTTCCAATCCTACTACAGGTTGGGCTCTAAATGTTCTCCTTAACAAAACTCATTGGTTACCCTTTTGAGCCAATGCATATAGCCAGTCTTAAACATCTCACTTATAGGACTGCTTTTCTCGTTGCTATCACTTCAATTAGCAGGGTCAGCGAAACTGTAAGCTCTCTGTTCAAGATCTGTTTATTATTATTATTCACAAGGACAGACTTGTGCTACGTACACATCCACATTTCTCTCCTAAACGTATTTCAAAGTTCCATGTCAATCAATCCATGAAACTACCTACTTTGTTTCAAAATCCTCAAAATTCAGCAGAAAGAAGCGTCCATATACTAGACGTCAGAAGGGCAGGGATGTATTACCTAGACGGAACCAAATCATTTAGGAAAAGCAATCAATTATTTATTTCCCTTGCTGCAGGAAGAGAAGTGGATGCTGTCTCTAAGTCGGCTATTTCAAAATGGATTGTCAAATGCATCCATATCTGTTGTTCAATGTTCAAGAGAACATTACCATTCACGCCCACAGCACACTCAACTCGAGGTACCAGGGCTACTCTAGCTTTCATTGCAGATGTGCCCTTAGATACTATTTGCAAAGCAACTACTTGAAGTTCAGTTCATACCTTCACACAGCTGCACTGCTTAGATACACAATCACGGGGTGATTCACAGGTGGGACTGGCAGTGTTATCTCATTGCCACTACCTTCCAACAACCCACCACCTTCTTGAGGTACTGCTTGCTAGTCTATGCAAAACATGTGTTTCTAATCAGATCGACAAGTCTCCTAACCGTAATCGTATTTCTGGTGCTTCGATCTGCTTGGATTCACATGCACCCCTACCCCCCCCCCCCCAACCCCTTCTTGGAGTTGAAGGTACTCAGACATTTTACATCTTACCTTACTCTTCTGTACTCAAGCATACACTTTATGCTCCCTCATGCCAGAAACAAAACGTTCTGAGGCACCTTCTGAGTGCATGAAGGAACATGGCTACAGTAAACATCACACTAGGGATAGTATTACAAACACGCCCAGTCGATATCCCTTTTGGAACTTCGAAAATAAGTCATGCAATACTTTGTACCTAGCACTAGATGTCCTATGCAAAGCATGTGAATCTAAGCAGATACAAGCATCAGAAATAAGATTACGGTAAATAATACATGCCATATACAATTGCCGGTATGTTCACTTATACTTCATCAAAAAGCTCAACGGAACAATGCAGGTAAGTAATGCAGATGCAGTAGTAGGGTGGGTACCAATCACAATATCCTAACTTTAGAAGTACAATCCCTAAAATGAATGGGGTCTTGTGCCCAAAAGATACAGGCTCTAACCCAACGTTTCTCACTGGTATGAGTTCTCTGTAAAAAGGATGCAATGGGCTTGTGGCGGTGATTAGTTTCAAACTATTTAAAAGTTCTACAACAATTTACCAACGGATAGATAAGTTCTCTCCTTTCTTCCAGACCAAGGCTAACCCAGGCCCTGGATACCTGGCGCAGTTTAGATGACCAGAGGTGTGACTGGAGGCAAAGGGACCTGTTCCAAATGTTCAATGTTATCCTGTGGAGTACAGGAGGAAGGTGTCGGGGCCCCCCCAAACTCTGACTCCTATTTTCCCAGATGTCTTGGTGGATCGTCTGGGTGTCTCTGGTGGCTAGACCTTCTGCACTTTGTTCTGGTGAGAGCCCCAGGAGTTTGTGGGTTTGAGGATTCTTCCAGTCGGGCGTAAATGCAAGATGTGCAACTCCTTTAGGCGAAGAAATGCTGAATCCAATGATGCAGGCTTCCTTAAGACACTTCACAGGATGGAGGAAGGCGACAGGCGTTCTTCCAGTCGTGGTTACAAGAGCTGCTCCAGGACCGGTGCCCTTGAAGATCAAAAGTTGGAATTCAGGAAAAAGGTGACTTGTGGCACAAGCTGGCAACCAGCAAAGCTCCGGACTCGATTGCGGAACGGTGACACATCTGGCGAGGTAGCACATAATATAGCTGGTCATTCCAGGGACACTTCCGAAGGCTTGGAAGTCTTGGATCTTGGACTAGTTGGCCCTACTAGTCCAAGGGATGAAGCCCCCCTCAGAGTCTTCGGCGATCGGGCAGAGGAGCCACTGCATTGTAATATGCTGTGTGCAATGTTAAATACAATAATTAAAAAGGGAAGCAAAGTTTCCTAGTACTAATAGTTTGAAGGACTGATCAGTGCCCCCATAACATTCCCTTCAAAAAGTGAGGACAGGATCAAAAACCGAGCAAACTGAATAGGGTGCCATCGGAAACTATTGAGAAAAAGTTGCAAAAAGAAAACCTTTCCTAACGATACTTTTAATTGTCTATTGTGAATTGATTTGACCAAACAAGTTTTTTTTCAAGTGCACAACATGCAGTAGGTGTCCCCTCCAGTCCTTCAATGTTCATTCAGTCACCAAAGCATAAGGTGCACCTGAACTAACCAAGAATTCAAACTGTATTTCAAGCAGTACCGCAGTACACTCTAGTCAACGTCTATTGGCACATAAAATGGGCAGACACAGCTGGAGAAGTGCATGTGCTGCCACACCTATGCACATGCTCTTAACATCCTTAAGCATGTCACGTGCATGTAGACTGTTGTGCACTAGCCATTACTGTGGAATTTGATGAAGATCTGCCCATGGGGAACCCAGTTCTTTCCATGTCCTGCCAGAACTGCAAATTGGGTCTTGCCAGTACACCGCCAGCTGTGACCTGATCTGCATGGAGATTTCTTCTTATTGTCTTTTTCCTCTGATGCCATAGTGTTGGCAATACAGATTTCCCCAAGGACTGGGAAGCGGTGGGCTGATCCTTTGGGTGTGCTGGTGTGCTGCATTTATTTTGTGAGTTTGCACTGGAGGTGGGTTTGGAGGACTTTTAAGTGTGCTGTTCTATGAGACACTATGATGGACATTTTGATAGGCGAGTTGACCGAAGTGGAGTTCGTTAGTCTGTTGTGGAGATGCCGAATGCAGTTAAGTGAAGAATGAGATAGTGTTTTCTTAAGCACAAAATGGCAGGGAGTGGGTGTTGATGTGGTCATGAAGTCCAGTTGTATCTACTGCATGTGCATTTTGGTCCTAATTTAAATCTTAGTCCGATTGAGGTAGTGTGGTTCAATTTCCAGGACTTGATCGATCTTCTTACGGACATAGGCAGGAAAAGTTCTGCTAGCAAAGAAAATTGTGCGTTGGGGAATGTTCTTATTTGAAAAACAAAACACTATAAAAACCACTATTCGGAAGTTCAGACCTTGCAGAGAATTGCGACCGTGAACTTTGCACTTAATGCTGCTGGTTGTTCTATTCTGCCTCTGTGGAATGATTGGGCAGTGTCACGTTACTGGATCCAATCTTGCTTAAAAGTAACTTTCCCCTCTTTCCCCCCCCCCCCGCGACCCCACACCCCCTCATCTCCTGGCATTAATGCAGTTTCGACACATGTACACAGCACATTATTTGTTGCTCACCAGTGACTAGTGTCGTGAACCATTTTGTGGCTTGATTAGTCTAAGGAGCTACAGTAATAAAAGAATACCATTATGTTTATTGTGATTCCTAGGCCCTCTACCAGGAGCTTGGCATAAAAAAGATGCTTTTTGAGCATCATATGCTTAATTTTTATCCATTATACAAATTCAGTATTTGTAGTATCTTCCATGGGCTCCTGGGTGTGTAAAGTTTTAAAAACCCATTAGTAGCAGTAGCATGATTGGGTAAGATGCCATTTTTTCAATCCTGTTTGAAAAAGTTGTACAATTTTCTATCCAACCAAGTGGGTTCATCTTTTTATTTCATAGGGGCATTTTATTTTTTCTTTCTTTTCAATTATTTCTGGAGTTGCAGAGCACGTGTTGTGCTGCTTTCCCAGTTTTGAAAAATTAAACTACATTTCAGGTATTCTTATTATTGCATTACTTTCTTTTTTTTTTGCTAGTTAGTACAGCGATGGGACTGGTTCGCTGACTCGTGAGCCACATAGTTTTGTTTGCCTTTCAGATCAGATTATTTTTACTAAATGGTTTCTTTGGTTTTTGGTGGCTAAATCCATAATTATTAACTGTTTATTAAATGGGTTGATTTGTCGCCATCATTTTTTTAAATATATTTTTTAAATGTTTTGTAAAGTACATGCATACTTTTTGCTATCACTGTGTTTTCCAGAACCGAGTTCGATTTACTGTTTCTTGGGGTCTGCATTTTACTGTAAAACTTCTTTAGTTATAATATTGTATCCCTTCCATTGTGTGCCGTGACTTGTGAAGTGTGGAGACCGTCGAAGTTTTGGGAGCATTTTCATTCCTGACGTGTGTTGGCAGTAAAGATAAGTGATTAGTTGAGCTGCAAGCCACAAGCACTACCTGTATCACATGTGCACACCACAAACGATGCTCCAAAAAAGCCTGTCTTCCAAACCCATCATGAGGTTTTGGTGTCCATTTATCATTTTGTAAACTGGATAACCTATCAATGAATAAAGATTGTATTTCTAAGTGTCTGGGAACTCCTTGTAACTTTCATGTTTTCATGCCTTTACAGGAAAAACGTGTAATTCATGACCGGAGGTCTCCAAAGTCTCCCCGAGATGCACCATGCCCAGCTGAACAGATGTTCCCTCGCAGTCCTCAGCACAGGACACCCAGTAGAACATCACTACATCAATCTGGCCACTCGACTCATAGAGAGAGATCGGACGAGCCCCCTTGGGATGGCTCTGGAGATGCCTTTCGAGGAGGGAGGGGACGCAGGAGCCGTGGTGGGAGCAGCAGAGGCAACATGAAGGAGAGAATAGGGGGTAGTGAGGGTGGAGGGAGGTTTGGCGAGTGGGAGGAAACCGGAGGTAAGTTCAGTGAGAGAAGAAACAGTGAGCGAGAGGAGAGGGGTAGATTCAGTGAGCGCGAGGAAAGGGGAATTGGGGAAAGGGAGGAACATGGGGAAAGGGAGGAACATGGTGGTATTTTTAGTGAGCGACAGGAAAGGGGAGGTGGTGATAGACAGGAGCGAGGAAATAGATTCAGTGAAATGGAGCGGAGGGGAGGCAGAATTAGCCAGAGAGGAGGTCGGTTCAATGAGAGGGAGGAGAGAGGAGGCCGGGGCGTCAACCGAGGTGGTAGATTTGGTCAAACTGACGAGTGGGGAGGTGGTGAGAGAGAGGAGAAAAGAGGTGGTGGCAGTGTAAGGAAACCGCTGCGAGGCAGCCAAAGGGACAGAGCAGGAGGGGGTACTACTGGAGTGAAGGGCAGTGGAAGTGGGAGTGATGAGTGGGGAAGTGGTGGAGGGGAAAGTGACGAGTGGGGTGTTGGTTGTAGTGAAGAATGGCCTAGTGGAAAGGAAGGTAGAGGGCTGTCTGGGAGAGTCCAAGGTGGTGCTGTGAGGATTGGGGGTGGTGGTGGCATTGGCTTTGCAGACCCCCGAGGAGAAGAAGATGCCCGTATTGGCTCTAGCATTGAAGGTGGTGTGACTGGTGGGCCTGAACGCAAAGTTAAGGTAAAGCATTGGAGGTGATGAAGTAAATCATTCTAGCAATTACATTTTCTGTAAAAATTGAATATTTTAAAGGCTGCTTCAACATAGTTAAGGCTTCCAAGTGTTAACTTGAAAAATGTTAATGTCTGTCATTTTGTAAAGTGCCATTCAGTGACTGTGAAGGGCAGGAAATGTTTTTGGGTCCCTGTTACACAATGATTACTGCTCTGTAGCAGGTAGGTAGAATAGGTACAATTATTAGGGGGGAATGTTAAGTAGGTAATGTTAAGTAGGTTAGGTTCATAGTGAATGTATAAAGAGTAGAGGGGTGGCACCCTGGTGTACGCTAGCGGAAGGAAGTGGTAGCCTGCCTGAGATCGCCTGGGGGAGATGGGAACACCATACGAGGCCATTTTAATGCTTCAGTGAGGTGTATCAGGAATTAGGTCGAGGTGGAGTCTGTTGTGTCAGTCTCACCATTTGGTTCCCCAATACCACTCCAAGGAAGGGTGAGCTGACTGAGCAGATCCCCATTTAGATGGTATTTTTGTCAGGGGAATTTTAGGAAGGGGATTTTTTTTTTATATATGTAAAGAGAGGTCCCTGTTGGGGTCGCAATAAAATCCACCTTGGTGTCTGTGTCCAGTTAACGAGGTATGAACTCTGGGTGTAGCCCTTCTCCTGTCATCAGCAATTTTATTTTACATGTGCAGAGCCCCAGCCTAACTGGCTGATCCAGTGGGTCGCGGTGGTGGTTCCCTTATTGCCCCAGGTTTTGGTTACACCCTTGCCCTGGACCAGGGGTGGTGGTGTCAGACGCAATCCAGGGTCTTCATGTCTAGATACCACAGCGTGTATGGGCTGGACTGTTCTTTGAATGCTCTCAGATTCTCAATTATGGATCTGTAGCGAACACTGACCCAGGAACTAAAAACTTTTAGAGACTGAGTTCCTTGCAGAGTTGCAGTAATGCCAAGTGTACCTTTATTTCCCCTCTTTCCATTCCTGTCCTATACTAGTCAACAGGGATTGCCTTATTCTTGGTGTTGAATCTTTATTAGAAAAAAAGATAGCTTATGACAAATGATCTGTAGTCCACTACTTAATGAGAGAAGAGACTAATACATTTCTTGTAGAAGAGAATCTGTAATCACTTAATTGCCTGACTACACTCAGTTAGTTGGGCAGTGCCAGTTATTTCACGGGCCAGTTGTTGCTATTAAAATGTTAACACATTTGGCTTTATGGAGTGGTAGTTCATCTCAATATGTTGTATTACAAGTTTCTTGAGATTTCCCGATTGGAAGCATCTTCTCACGAACTTAAAAACCATTTAAATGTATAGATGCACTGGTTGATCTTTCTAATTGTCAGTGTAGGAGTTCTAGGGAAGGGCCTAAGGATTGCTAGTACCAAGCGCAGCGACCTAAGCTTCCAAACATTGGTCTTCCTTCATCAGATAATTAGCTCAATTGTTAACTTCTGCAAATGAAGCATCATCTCCCTTGTTTTTACATTATTAACTCAGTATTTAGAATGGTATTTTGCACTGCATTGAATATGAATTGCTTTGTATAACATTTGTGTTTTAGCAGTTTTTGTTCATTTTTTTTTTTTGTTTTATTTTTTTTTAGGGTGAGCCAACTGCTGCATAACTGCAAAACCTCCAGTTAGTGCGATTGTTGGGGATGGGCAGTGCCATTTCAATATTTGGATAAAATGATATCTGTAGACTTTTCTCCCACCACCCCTAATTGGGGGAGGAGGGGCTTACATGTGGCTCATTTTTGAGTTGGTCTAGTTGGGCAGGATTTTCATTTCTTTAATATTTCAGGCCCATTACCGCAAGTGATCATTTGATCATTTATGAACATGGTAAACGATAGGGAGATGGCGTGGGCAGCAATCGGCCCGGTCTTTCTCCCACCACTATCTTCATAGGTATTCATATCATACCATTTTCCCTAGACAGGATTTAGGCTTTAGTGTTATTAATGCACAATGTTTAAGACTCCAACCTAAGAGCACACTCTTGACTGAATACATAACAAAGACTGGATGCCATGTTTGTGTGCTCTTTAACCTCTTCTGTGGGGGATGAGGATGCAATTCCCTTTCAGAGCTCTAATATAGTGACCTTGAGTCATAGGAAAGGGGCCATTACAGCTTTCTGTCATTAAGTAACCAATATGAAGAATGACAAAATCAATGGCAGAAATTGACAAGTAAAAATTTGAATTATGATGAAACATAAAAAAACATTAGTACATTACATTTTCCTTCATCCGCGTAATTTTGGTAAACTAAAGAAATCCATTGTAATGGAATTTAATGTATTAGGACAATTGAGAATTATTTGATTGCTCACTATTTTAACTGGACGTTTTGTTTAAAATGGTGTTTCCAGGGTTCCTCCATATCTTTTGGAATGTGTATGTTAAAGGTATTTATAGAACACACCGTCACCAATGGAGTTGGTCTCCAGGCGCTCAGGCGGCTCCGTAAACAAAAGGTGGACGGGGTGGGTTTGTGGGTGAAGAGGGCGTAGGAAAGTGAGAGGTGGTGTACTGTTGGCAGCTTCAGTTCGGTTTTCACTGTGTGCTGAACTTGGGTGTGCAAATAGGATCGAAGCGGGTCCTCACGTTTTTTGCGATCTATGTGTTGATTGTTGTTGCCGTGTGGTGAAGTCCGTGCGGTTTGCTGTGAAAGAGGTTGTTGTGGGGGTTTTCTGTGCATTAAGTAAGCAGAAATTAGAGGTTTTGGTTAGCGAGTTGTATATCTCACAATCCCTGTAGTTTTAGTTTATGTATCAGGTAGTTGTATTCAGTTGGTATATTCTCTTTCTAGGTTTACTGATTGTCTATTTTCTATGGTGATACTGTGGCTGGTTCAGCAGATTAATTGGCATAGTACCCCTGGTTCGGTGAGCATTGGCCCTAGATCGATAGTGATGTTTTTTTTTATCATTAACCAGGTTCTTTCTATTTACTGTTGGTAGTCTATTGGGTGGTATAACTTCTCTTCCCTTCCCTGACAGTCTAGTATCTGGGCCCGGTGATGAGGTTGGCCTCCAGCTAAGTTATTGACCTTGGTACACCCAGGGGTGGGCATAATCCTGCTTAGGTAGAGGGGATATATTATCTATCCCTGTTCTTTCCTATGTATTACTGTTTATGGTCCATTGCTGCCTGTGCCCTCAAGGGTTGCTAGATGTCATTGCTGGGTAATACCTTGCTCTCCCTTCCGATTGATCTGTGGGTGTTCTTGTTATGATTGGTGAGGTTTATTTTTTAATTGATAAGTGACTGTTACATGTCCGTATATTCTTATTCTAATAAGGGTTGATGATTAAGGGAGTCAGGGTAGGCTCTTCTCTCGGCCTGGTTTCTCTGTGTATGTCCTTAAGGGCATTCTTTCTGGTTATGGGGTGAAGAGCCATGATTTGAGGAGTTTCCTGAATTGTAGGTGATCACTTTGTTCCGTATGTTCTTTGGTAGTTCGTTCCAGGTTTTTGGGGCGAGGTGAGAAAGATGATCCTCAGAGTTTCCTCTTGTTGTATGATTTGGGTTCCAAACAGATGTCGCTGCTGGATCTGAGTGGCCCTGCAATGTGATATACGTTTAGTTTTCTTCTGATGAACTCTGCACCTTGGTCGCGGATTGCTCTGTGGGTTATGCAAATTGATTTGAACTTGATCCGCTGTTGAATGGGTAGTCAGTGTAGCGTTTTCAGCGCTGGTGTGATGTGTTCTCTTCGAGGTAGTTTAAGGAGCAGTCTGGCCGCTGTATTTTGTTTGCGTTGGCGTTTATTTAAGAGTCGTTCAAGGAGGCCTAAATATAGGCTATTGGCGTAGTCTAGTCTGGATATGATGAGGGCGAGGATGGCAGTTGTTTTGTTGGTGAATGAGGGGAATGGTAGGATCCTTTTAACCGATTAGGGCGTTTACTTGTGGTTCTAGAGTGAGTTTGTTGTCCATCAGGACTTCCAGGTTTTTTATATGGTATTCACAAACCTAAAAACATCTATTAACCTAAACTAGACATGGACATTTTAAAAAAAATAAAACTTGAACATGAGAATAAAAATATGTAAACATGTCATTATGAATTTTACAAGCTCAATAAATACCCTAGTATTAGGAATGTCAAATGTAATTTTGCAGCAGTTACCACCAGTGGTGTTTGTTTCTCTCTTCTCAGGACTGGGAAGAAAGGAGAAGACAAAACATTGAGAAGATGAATGAGGAAATGGAAAAAATAGCAGAGTACGAGAGGAACCAAAGGGTAGGTTTCTTTTTTCTTTACTTTGGAAATGGAACAATTTCCATAATTAAAACACTTGTATGAACAAACGTGTTTAAAAACATCAATACACAATACAAATACGAATAAATAATTAAGACCTAACACATTCTAATTGTAATTAATTGGGCATGCTCAATAAAATAATAAACTAACCATGTAGAATACATGGTTGTAAAGTGACCTAAAGTATCGGGTTACTAATTGCTCCTCCCACAGCCCATTTCTAAACAAAGTGAATATGTATTTCCTTCTGAGAGAACTCTAATTCTGGCAAAAGAATATGAAGCACATCTTCATCTGAGGACCCATCTCAGTAAAGTGGCTTTTTGTCCCACCGCCACACTAGCATGGCTAAAGATACCCTGTTGCTCCTTCCTCTCAATATGATTGCCCTCTGCACTGGTTTTAATCACCCATTCAAGGGAACTTTCTGAACTGAGTTATTTAGATATGAAATAAAACTAACTGTGGATTTCCTAGGCTCCAATTGCTCTTTGGCTGTCCTTGACCCTCAAACAGTTTTCTAACCTTGCTACGACTGGATCTTCGGGCTCACTGTGTTATGATACAGCATTTATATCGTGCCTATACACAAGTGTTTCAAGGTGAGGCAAGGGATGGGGGGGGGGAGACGGGAGACAACGATTTTACTAGGCCAGGTGACACTGAGATTGTGCAAATGCAGGGGGCAGGGGGGGGGGGGGAGTGCGGGGGAAAGTTTGTAAATAGCTGCAAATAGCCCAGCTTTTTGATAATACATAAGCCAAGCGCACTTTGAACGAATGTCCGAGAGCATGACCTCTCAAACCAACAGTTGGGTTAATAATACATTTGTTATGCCACAGGCAAATCTCATCTTCTATATATCTGAGGCCAGTTTACTAGTGTAAACTGGTAAGCCAGGAGAACGCTGCAGGATTCCCATTCTACATAGAAACAAATGTTTCTTAGTCTGTAGTGGCACAGGCCTACAGTAGCTTTATATAGGGCAGAGTCCTAGCTCACCGCCGGCATAGATTTGCCCTTATAAATACGAAGCTGCAAGGCTGCCTAGATTATACCCAAATCTAGACAAGGCCCCTTTGACCTCTGCTGCTTTTGTGGCCTGATTTCTAACATGTTGATGACGTTCCCCGACACTACCGGGGAGAACCGGAGAAGCGAGAGGCTGCCGGGGCAGCATGATGTGAGGAGAACAATGTGTGAAATGCTAATGGTCGAATTATAAACTATAAACCAGTATAATTGAGGATATGGGAAACCACTGCAGAATGTTAAAAGGTTGTTTGGAAAACTGAAAGAAAGTGGAAACACATACCATGGGAAGAAGGGGACAAAAGCCCTTGAATTGGCATTTGAAGAGGAGGAAGAGAACCTCCAAGGAAAAGTGTAACAAGCACTGTGAACGAAGACTGTCAAGTGTGTCAAACTGAGAGAAATAACCCAGTAGATACTCCAGAAGAGGGAGATTCCAAACCGGCATAAAGTCATTCAAATCCCAGGAAGAGCTAAAGCCCCAGAAAGTGAGGGACCTAAATTCAAAGGGAAGAACTTGAGAAAGTATCTCAAAGAAGACTGCTGTAGGCCTTCCATTAAGGAGAGTTTATTTCCGAGGACTGTTTGGGACAAGCTACAATAAGTAGCTCATTAATAAAATCCCAAGAATTCCAAACAGGAGGATCATGGGAAATGTGGTTCTAAACCAGAGACATTGGTATAGTCCCATTACAAGGAGACAAGAGAAACACCTTTAAAGAAAGCAAGACGAAAGAAGGCATAAAAAACGGCCAGGAGAAAAGAGACATTCTTTATTGGTAGGGTTGGGCAGAGTTTGGTTTTGGACTGGGGACATTTGCTGACGACAGCCAAGCATCTTTAGTTATTTTAGTTAGGCAGGGAAACCCCTTTTTTTCAATGGGGACAGGTGGGTATTTTCTTTATAATTTATTAAAGAGAAAACCAACCTGTACATGGTGTGCCCACCTCCTTTATCCGTCCCACTACAGAGGCTAACCTTTCATACTAAACTGGGAAGACACTGAGCGGTTATCTAAACCTCAAACAAGGTAAGGCAGCAGAGCAGTTGAGCCTTGGTCTCGGGGAGGGTATAAGTGGCCTAGGGCTACAAGGAGTCCACAAAGAGCAACAGTTAGACATTAAGTATAAAAATACAATTATTTATTAGGCCGTAAGTCACATGTAGGTATTGTCAAACAAATCCTTCTAAAACATGTATAGTCTGATGCATAGAAAAATAGGTAGAACTCTTTTTAGAAACAACAGACACATTTCCTGATTATTATAAAAGTCCAAACCCACAATGGTTTGGATCCTTGTGTGCAAATGTCACTAGTTCCAAGACCATACCTCTTCAGCTAAGTTCTTATTTCATACTAGTACCTGTTATGATTAATAAGAGTTCCGAAGCTTGATAAAAGTTCAAGTAAGGTTCAGATAAGTACTCCTCTCAATCCAAAATACTAGGATAGGGCCCTGGAAATGATATTTAACCCGGTTCCACCATCAAAGGTTTGTTTGGGGCTAGGACAATACATCCAATGTAACCCGAAGGAGGACGAGGATAGAAACAGATATGTTAACTTACCCTACTTACTCTTATTCTTCCAGAGACCACTGCAAGTGTTCTGGAATCTGTTAGGGCTAAAATCTTGTGTGCTTGGTCTGGTTGACAAAGGCCCAGGGGTTGCTGGGGCAGAGGTCTCTTTCCACATTTGGATTTAGTTTTGGTCAATAGCGGCGCATAGGAATCTGTTGCAGACAGCTTCCAGCAGTAGATCCAAAATTGAGGATCTAGACTTCGGCAATGCAGACCCCTTAGGGATACCTCCCAGTATTAAAGGAGGGGTGTTGCAAAGGGAGTCGGCATGGCCAGGTGGCGAGCACAGTAGCAGGCCTAACACAGCTTTCCTTGGAGTGAGACATCTGAAAATGCAGGAGCAGTCGACTTGTGGCACACGCTTAAGATCTGCAAAGTTCCAAGGCTCTGCTCTGAACAGCGACTGCTGCAGCAAATTAGCCCAGGACACAGCAGGTCAGACAACCAGTTAGTGTAGAAGGCACAGCTCCTCGAGTAGAGGTTGAGACTGGTTAATCCCACAGGCCTGGGGGTTGATGCACCAACAAAGGCCTTGAGATGAGGACCAGGGCTTCACCTGGACAACACTGGAATCGATGGTGGTTAGCTGCAGGAGTCGTCTTCTGGTCGTCAGTGGGCTGCTCTTCGTAGAAGTCTTGGTTCCAACGATAATCTGCTGAACAGTAACAGGAGGTCCTCCTTTTATCCAGTCTTGAGGCTGGGAGCAAGCCCACCAATGGTAACTATCTGCAACATTCAAACAGCCATGGATTGTCCAATCATGGACAACCACTGGTCATCACCTCTGCTCAGCAACAGACTTTCAGGCACCAGAGGATGTGGATTAGGACTAGACAGTCCCAGCCCTGCCATCTGACTCACACGCAACACCCCTTTGCCCCCGAAAGCTGCATCTTTCTCAGGGGAAATGGATTTCCATATAAGGCATATTCTGACCTGGGTAGGCAAGAAGAAGGCCAAAGAACAAGCAAAAAACCTTGTTGTACGGCCATCTTGGTGTGCTAGCCACCTTTTTTAGTAGCCATTTGCAGTAAATTGAAAAGTGCACGAGTAAAACCTAAGAAAATTGTAAACATTTCTAAGCTGCCCCTATCTTGTCCTGGGCACATATGAAAAGTAATCAAAACGTTGTGATATAAACAAGATATAAGGATACAAAGTATCTTAACTGCACTTCACTGTAGGGTGCTCTATGCAAGTTCCTAAACAGAGGCTGTCTCTCAGTACTGACAGTCTTGGGGACTAGTTTGTTTCCCCATAAGAATGAGCAAAACATAAATCGGAAGGCTTTACTTATCGCCAAAAAGTCAGAACCGTGTTCATAACTAGCAAAGAAATGGGGATCCCATAGAAAGCTGTCGAGGGAAAGATGCAAAAAGAAATGACTTCCTAACCAATATGATTTGTGTTGATTTTGCAGTGTGGTAAACAAATTCCCATTTCAAAGACTTGGGAGCAGGTGACTGCTCTTTGGGTGATTTCATTACATAATTTCCTGGAACATTTCCCCAGCCATGTGCAGATCAACAGATCATGGTTACTTGTAATTGTAGGATCGATTTTCAAAATAATTTACCATGGACCAGTTGTCAAACTCAATCAGAAAGTAATCGGTAGTTAATCTCAACCTCCTGTTATGAAAAATAAAATTCCTAGTCAGACCTGATGGAAATCTGCCATTTACGAAGTGGAATCCTATATCCATCAGGCTAGCAGAACTCCCGATGGGACAACAAAAATGTCCTTGATCGCCTGTTCAATTGGACCATCACCCATTGTTAGAGAGAATTCACAATTCTGTACTAATTCACTTCAACCTCTGAGACCCCCAGCTCTTTTGGTGGACTTTAGCACTTTTCAGTTTTATCCTGGAGTGAGTGAGACCTTTTTCTCACTCCCATATATTTTCTATCTGATATGTATTCTGTGTTTTCTTTGTCTTTGGAGTCTGCCAAACTCCATAGGCATCTATTTTTTGTATGGTGACACACAGCACCTTCAGTGCAGTGTTGCAGTGAAATCCATTCAATTTCTCTTGAGGTTTAAATACCTTTATCTTGTGAGAACTACTATTCCCAGGAATAGTTAAGTGAAATTGACTTTACTTACCTTTTCTCTCTCTGTCGATCCAGCACACACCATCTTAGTGGAGTGCTGGGGGATTACTTAGCCCCTTGTTCTACTTACTCATGTAACATTTTTTATGTTAACTTCACGACTTTAATTGGCTGGTGGCAGTGGTTTAATTTTCCTACTATTGTGCTTTTCTACCGCAGGCTGAACCTTCAGCTGCAGTATAGCACCCATGAGTGACCATTGTGTCAAAATGGCCCGGTTGTCTTTTTTTTGCTATATCTTGTTAGTGAAGTCTTTCTTGGATTTTACTCTGTGCGCCAAACCAGGTTTGACCCTTAAGTTTGTTTTAGCCTTCGGTGGGCTTCAGTGCTGAAGCCCACCTCTGGCTGCAGTCTCTGGCAGGGCAGCAAGCGAGGGAGGTGCCGAAACTCCCTGTCCTTAGTCTCCTTGGTAACCTGAATGCACCCAGTCGTGATTGACTGGCTGGCTGTCCTTGCAGGACAGCCACCTTGCTGTGAGTGACAGCTAGGCTGTGCATGAATGGGAGAAACCTGCATAAAAGGCGAGGCTTCTTGACAAAGGAATCGTGATGAGAAGCTTGCTGCATCCTCCTGGAATGTTGAACTGCCCGGTGAAGCACTGCTGCTATGCTTAACTGCTTTTCCAAATCAACTAGAGAAACTCCAGAGAGAATGACTTCTTCCTTTGGGTTAGTGAGACCAACTAACCCTAATACAAACTTTGCTGGAAGAGGAACCGAGTGCAAGGGGTTGAGAAATACGTAGTAGAGTACATCGTCTTCAAGCCGGACGAGAGCTCCAGGAAGATCCTGAGGATCCTGCCGTAGCAGGACGACCCAGGCTCGAGTCACCTCATCAGAGTGCTGGACTCAAGGAGCGAAGAAAGTCTCCCAAGTGTCCAAGATCTGCGGTGGTGCTATTTACCGGTGGCTGAAACCACAATGTGCCACTGAACTGAAAAGCATCCGTAGCTGCAGCTGACCTCCGAACTGCTATGCAAGAGTCCTCCAGACAATCCTCCCTCTTGTCCCCGTGACTGAGGCCCAGGAACACATGATCTGCAAGTCTGCAACCAGGAAAGAAGCCAGCTGGATCCTCTTCTTCTAACCGAAGGTACTGTTCTGACTAAGGGGTACTTACCTCTCTGTAGCTTGCTTGTCTCGGTTGAGATTTGCAGTAGCTGCCTTATTCTAGCTCTAAATTTTCACAAGTGTAACTGCTTGTGGCCCAACAGTGATTTTCTACTACAACTCTCTAACTCTGTGCCAGACGTTTGTGCTATCTAAGATGTGCCTCAGCTCCATAGACATTGTTCAAATTGACTTTGGCTCTTCTGGCTCCCTGCAGACTCTTCTGTCCCATTGATTTTGATTCTAACTGTCACTCATAGGTGGTAACTTGTTTGAAACTGTTATTGCTGGGCAAAGTTTCTATCTAGACTTCATTGGGGGATTGTAAAAGTGCTCACATGCACTGAGAACCTGTTAACCTTTTTCCTTCCAATAACCCTGCCTTTTTCACAACCTCAGAATTTACCAGGTACAACAAGTGATATATAAATACCAATACTATCCCAGTAATTGAAGTCACACCAGGGTGCAGGAAGCGTCTATGAAGCATATCTAGCAAATATCTGCTTGCTCATCCTGATAACTTGTTATGAAGGTATTTTGATTGTTGCACATTGCCCTTTTTAAACGAGCTTATATTAAAACTGACCATTAAATAAAGTAAGAATTATTTTACAAGTGTAATTTGGATACTTGTGTGTGTGGATTCCGATGCTACAGCTCACATTTACCCCTCTTGAGATAAGTCTGACTGCTCAGTCACTGTGCCAACTTGCGTAGTACAGACCTATACCAATAGGTGGGTTACCTAATACCAAGAGGACAAGACTGGTGTAGTCTCTCTGAGGTTTACCACATACAATCTTGCCTAACACCCAATCTTTTAGATACAATACCCCCTCAAGATACACTCTGTTAGCAGAGCCACATTGGGAGTATTGACTAAATCGAGTCTGGGCTTTGGTGGTGAATTTAGAGGTTCTTTATATGCCAACAATTCCCCTTCTCCATAAGTGTGCCCACTGTCAAAAGAAATGCAGAGGCAGTCTCAAGAAACGCCTGCACTTACTGAACCTTCAAAGGAGGAATCGGGCGTGCATGACTGTTAGGAAAGATTTCTACTTTGGCAACTTTTTCTCCATAGTTTCTATAGACTCCCAATCTTTTTACTTTGTTTTTTAACCTGTTCTGACTTTTTGAAGGGAAGTAAATCCTTCAGCTTCACTTATGCTAATATGTTATGGGGAAACTGTTCAGTCCTTCAGAAGATGGAAACAGTTTCCCTTTTACGTTTTGTGACTTTTTAACATTGGACAAAGCATTTTACAATACAGTGTAATGGGTATACTTTTGTATCACCCTAGCTTTTTATACTTGGGATTATTGGTTGTTTTTGTTTATATGTGCCTGAAGATGAGCAACATTCATTTATTTTTTTAAAAATTATTTTTATTGGTTTTCAACATGCAAATGCATAACATATAACAATTCATTCTCCTTCTAATTTAATTCCCCGTCCATTTCACAATAACTCATCTAATTTCATAAATTGATCAAATAGTCTTGAAATTCATTATTCAACTATAACTGACAAAGGGAAGATTAATTCAAAGACAGGAATGTCAAGGAGAGGAAGTATAACCAGGAGATAAAGGGGGCAACATAGCACAAGGGAGAAAAGAAAAAGAAAAACAAGGTGGCAAGCCATCAATTCATAAAGTCAACATCAAGTATCAAGGATTCATAAAGTGTCTCATCAGTTGTGGTTGGAAGTACATATGTTCTCTATCGGAAACATATTCCAAGAATGGGCTCCAAGTTCTTATACATTTCGGGAGTTTCCCTTCAAGCATGGCTGTAAGTTTCTCCAGGCCTAGCAACTCCCACACTTTTACCCACCAATATGCTATTTGTGGTCCTTCCAGTTTTCCAAAACCGGGCTCTTGTGATTCGAGCAGCAATAATTAGTTGTTTAATCAGAGCAGCTCTATGAACTGTCATTGGAAAGGACCCATCTTCTGGAGCATCTCCTAACAGCAGCAGTCTTGGATCCATGGGGAGCAAAGAGCCTGTGATGTCTTTAATCTTTGACCTCACTTCCAGCCAGAATGTTTGGATAACTGCTCAGTGCCACCACATGTGAGCCAGATCTCCCTGATCCCCAAAGCCATACCAACATGTGTCTGGATACTCTGGATTCATTGCCTGAAGTCTACTTGGAGGTAAGTACCACCTAAAAAGGACTTTAATGGCGTTCTCCTTCACTATGGTACATCGTGAACTCCTTTGGGCACTATGACAAATTCGTTGCCATGACTCCTCAGAAATGTCCAGGCCAATAATTCAACAGCCTCAGCCTGGAGCACCTCTTTAATAAATTGCTCCATATTGTGCGTCATTACAGATTCCGGAATCCCCATCACCCTGACATTGTTGCATCTAGATCGTGCCTCCAGATCTTCACTTTTATCTCTTATTTCTTTTACCTCCTTCTGGAACCCTCGTTTAGCTGCCGTCACTTCGCTACTTGTATTTTCAAACACCCTCAATCTGTACTCGGCTTCTCTATTTTTCTACTCTCTCTTGCATTCGATCCATTTTGTATTCTATGCCGTCTAATTTAGTGTTCGCAGCCGCAAACCCATTCTTCATTTCGGCGATGACCAGGCTTAACTCGGCGCCCCCAGGGAACTACCATGCAAGCCAGGTGTCACCTCACCTCCACTCGTGGTGGAACCAGTTGAAGCTATTGTGCCTTTGTGGAATGCCAGTCCCTCCTTTGTGTACTTGCTGTACCTTCTGGGCGCAGAGCCGATGTTTCCCTGAGGTCCACAGTTAAGTACCACCAACACACCCACTCTCACCTAGCTAGGGTCATGGGTGATAGCCCGTCGCCCACCCAGAGCAAAAACAAGAGGAGTTCACAGTGGGACAGTCAATGGCTCTCCAAGTATAAAGCGCTTGCTCCCGCCGCGCGCTGCCAGCATCCCAGATCACAAAGGGGGAGTTTCAGCTATTAAGCCCACAATCCAAGATGTACACTGTCTAATAACCAAGAGCTGATTAGTTGTCTCCAGGTTTGTGATACATGACCACAACAATCTCATCCCCCACAGTGGCACAGCCTGGCCTCCATGATAGCCAGTACACCGCTCCCGGGGGTCTGCAGGTCTCACCTTGCCGCCAGTCCCTCCCCGATGGCGAGCCTTCACCTGCACTTATAGTCCCTCAGTTAGTGCCCAGCATGAGCCTGTGGCTGTCCAAGTGACCGCATCCTGAGACACCAATCGCTGCAGACTGTTATGATGCCCGTGGGCAGGCCAACATGGATCCCTGCTTCGGGCCCGATCTGGTGGCTGCCGGAGAAGCGGACCAGACCTCCCAGCTATGGTGGCGCTGCAGCAACCTCTCCTGTCCTCACCACCCCACACCGTAGGGGCTCCGGATCACCCCTGATGTATCCTGAGTGCGGGTCCCTTCCCTGGCCCTACTTCTCCCCACCTCCCAGTGTACACTCAACATCCCCCGAGGGAGATCGGGGTGGGGGGAGGAGGTAGGTGTTTGCGGGAGCAGTCCTCTGCAGCATGATCCACCTCTGTTCCCACACTACACATGTGGGACCACCATCGTCTCCTCTAGCTTTTCGTCCCGTTAAGAACCCCACGGCTGGGCCAAAGCGACAAGGGACTCCTCGTCCTGCTCTTCAACACCAGAGCTTAGAAAATGGCAGCCATCTTACCGCTGGCACTCGAACGCATTATTTCTAAAAGCTTTTGTGTATATAAAATAAATGACTATTTTTATAAAACTGCTAGTGTCAGTGTTTCCTTGAACTGATTGTATGCTGAAAGTACTATGCGCCTCACTACGGCCCTTATCCCTCCGAGACTAAACTTGGCTGCTCAGCCATTGCTACCATACCTTTGGGCAGTTCAGGCTACACCTAAGAGGTTACAACTCTATCACATAAGGTGGACTTTTCCCAGTTCTGTCACCGACAGTAACTTGTGTAAAACTCCCTAAAACCTGCAAAAGTTTCCTCCTTTTTCTTATTAGCAGCACTGTTTTTCTGTTTTTCTTTTTGGGGACGGACTGTGTTGGGGAGATTTCAGCACACACCAACTTATTTTAAACAAATAAGAATCTTTCACAAAACGTACTAAAAAGAAAAACTTCACACACGCCATTTTTATGTGGAGTGGTAAGGGGATACATAGTATCCCCCTTCTCTCTACTTCTGTGACTTTATGGTCACAGTGACGGCCCTAATGTTATGGCTGGTGTTAGTGGACGTGTTCTACAAACTTTGGTGATATTTTTTACTGCAGACTATTCACAGTTCCGGTTATACACAGAAGGGTCACATATGTTCTAACATGGTGGGTCCTTTTCTTTTTTTTGCGAGTTTGTGTGGTTGTCCTTTGTATGCCCTTCTTTTACCATTCTGGGAGAGGGAGGTCTGAATGAGAGTTCTGCCATTGGCGGGAACCCTTTGAGTCCCCGCCTAGGGTCCAGTGTGTCTGTGAAGGCAGGAAGTGGGCGAGGAGTTTAGCACAACTCTGTCCTTTGTCTGCCAGAGTGCATGAATGAACAGGTTCCCACTGGGGGGCTGGCTGTCCTGATTGGACAGCCACCCACCCCTTTCTGTAAACTGCAGGAAGTTTTTGCAGAGGAGGGAATGGGAAATCCAAAAAAAAGGTGAGGTTCCTGAAGCAGAAGGCAAGTCGACCACTGGAGCAGAGGATCCGAAGCTGGAGACCATCAGAGATGCTTGCACACTCTTACAGTAACCGTGAAGCGACCACTGGTGTCCTGACCCTGTTATCTTATCGACGGAGGAGCTCCGACAACGACAACTCCTTCCCTTTTGGCTGGTGGGACCAACCAGCCCTGACGAACTGCAGCTCGAGCCATCCCCCAAGATGCCGTTACCTTCCAGGGCTGCAAACCGCGAATACCTGGGGACCACTGACCCATTTTTTGTGCAATGTCTTTGTGTGAACGAATCCTCCCAGAACTTTGGTGAGCTTCAGTTGGAACCCCATAAGCACAATCCCACTCATCCAAGTCCCCTCGCCGGAGTGCAGGACTGCAGAATTGAGGAAGATCGACCGGGTGGTAACCGTTCACTGTTGGAGCTGATAAAAAGGCACCAAAACCAAATACCAACGTGGGAGACTGAAGAAATCCTTACTGAGGGTCCTTTCTTGTGACTGCTGCTGTAACACCCCATTCAGAGTCCTTCCTTTCGTCACCCCACCGAGGAATCGGGAGACCAGGTTTGTCACTGCTGCACAGGAAAGAATCCAGGTGCATTTTCGTCAACCACCGTAAGGTACTGTGGGGCTCAAGGTAGAACTTAACTCAAGCTGAATTGTCGCTCCACTGTGACTTGAGTGCGATCCTAGGTGTTTGGTTTTCCACCCATACATCTTGCTCAGGCTTAACTGCTTGTGCGCTTTTAGGAAGTCCTTTGCCGAATCCTTATAACTGATGTTACCATACTAAAGTATTTTATTTAAGTAACTAAAGTATCCTGAGGATCTTTGCTTTTCTGCCGATTCATAAGACTTATGCTCCCATCTTACACTGACTGTGATGAACTCTTGACTAGTAGGGATTAGACTGCTAAAGCATTAGAAGCCTTGAAAAGTGTTGCTAAGAAGTAAAATCACTGCTAATCATTTTGAATAACCCTCCTTTTCATTCCTACAGACTTTGTGTGACTTTGTAAATGACAAAACTGTAATTTCACTGTAACAAATGCAGGTGCGCAGGACTACTATTTAAACAGTGAGACTGTCATTACTGCCATTTTCTGTAACGATTGTAAGCAGTCAACTTTGAAAAAGGGTTTCTTTGGGCTATTGTATTGACTGGGTTCATTGTACTTATATAGAGCTCACATCTTCCTCCTAAGATAAGCCTAGCTGCCCTGCCATTGTACCAATCCTTTGCGTAGTACAGACTTATAATAAGAGTTGGCAGGCCTCGCAAATTCTTAAAAATCCCACCAGACCTGCAGGGCGATTGCTTCCTTATTTAACATACTCGATCTAAGAGAAATTCACTCGCCGCATGGTAAAAGGTGACAAAATATTTCTCAGGTGTCTATCAAACGCTGCTTGCCACGAAAAGCACAATTCATATTTGGTGCATTGCTGCCATCCAAACACAGTGAAACGTTTATTTGCCATTTACTGCAAAAAAGTTGGTTTTCATCAAATGTTAAAAAAAAATGTTTCAAACCTCCCCATACTCGCCAGCAAGGTAAAGTACCTTGCAAATGGTACTCGCCCTTCAGAAATTCTCCTCGCCAATACGGGTGGGCTACTAGATTTTGCAAGCCCTAGTTGGGGACCTGTACTCGAGTCTTACCTCAAGGTGGAGTTTAGGAAAACTCCCTTAACAGATTGTTCTTAATTTAATTGGGCTTTTATGCCATTTTTAAGATCCAGACTCTTTTACAACATTATCTGGTTGTGAATCCACTCTTCAAATGGATTGTTTCCTCCCACGTATTCCTCATCTTTAGATATCTTCCCTTCCAGCATTAGCTGCATCGGAAAGAAAATTCGTAAGCAGGCGCTGTGCGTCGATGCAGTCGACTCAATGTACCCCGAGGGCCTCTGTCTCAAGGCCAACGTCATCATGGGTATATGTACACACGCAGTGCCCGTTGGCTTCAGTTCTGTTTTTCCACGATTTGAGAAGTACGGGGCACTTCGGTTTCCTCAAACAGCAACATATCGAGAAATTACCTTGTCATCGGCTTCGACCCCTGAAGACCGGGTTTAAGAAGTGCCTTGACTGCAGCGCCAATATGTCTATCACAGATCACCCATATGGTGTGCCTGTGGTGCCTTTGTGTTGAGCACAGGTTGCAGGCTGTGGGTCTTGCTAGTCCGTCCATGATATGTAAGGCATTGAAGGAGCATAAGTTAGCAGTGGGTAGGTCCCCTACAAAATCCCCTCGACTACACTGTCGAAAAGGCTCTTGTGTGAGTCGAGAGGTGACTCTCCTCTGAGTAAAGGGTCCAAAAAATGCTCCCATTCCTGGAGTGGTTCACACCACTCCTCATCTTCGAGGAAGATGAACAAAAGGCTCCATAGGTCTCTTTCCACTTCCTCTGATTCCTCGCCTGAGGAAAATATCCTGCTCAAGTAAGTTGGCGACTCCTGCCTAATGGGAGTTGTTCAGACAAAAAATGCTGGTACTCTTCGAGCAAGCAGCCCAGCCCCCTTGAAGGAGAAAACGGAGCCATATTTCTGTCGTGCTGTGAATCGAAGAAATTATACAAATTCTACAAGCCACTCTCTAGAAAGTCCTTGTCCTCTATATGAGTAACATGAGGCATCCGACCAAGATGATACTCCCTTTGGATTAGAATTTGGAACACCTAATATTCCTGGGGCCCGCATTTCTGAGGAGTCCAGAATGAAGGACCTTTATGAAAATCTACAGCAAGTGGCATAGATGCATCGCCCCAGCTAGAATTTTGCATACCAGACCCGGCAGAGCTTCATATAGACAGCTAATGTCGAGTGTGATTGACTTTTTGGGATAGGGCAGGCCTGCTCCTCTATTTGAACAGGACAACCTTACCGATATTCTGGATAAGGGACTTCCGAAGGACCCTGCTCTACCCTTTCACATTGCCATACAGAAGAGGGTTAAAGCAAATTGGAAGGCACCATATACAAGTCTGGCTGTAAACAAGAATCTCACCAAACAATACAGACCCTCCAGTAGTGATCCAGGCTACTTATCTAAACACACGACACCAGAAAGCCAAGTAGTACAAGCAGCTACTTACACGTTCAAGCAAGTGACATATCCTACCATACCACCAGATAGGGACAATAAGCGTTTCGATGCAATGGCGAAAAAGTTGTTTTCTGCCGGAAGAATGCTGCTGAAATTAGCCAGTGCCACTTGTGCACTCGCAAAATTCTTGTTCACCTTGCGGGACTGCATTTCCATGTCGGCTGAACACATTCCCAAAGGGGAAGAGCGAGATGGCTTCCTGAACATTGTGAGAGACGTAAAGGAGGCGATGTGTCCCTCCAGTCAGGCTTGAACTCTGCAGACAGCATCAGCATAGCCATGGTGGCGAGCACAGCGATCCACAGGTTTCCAGTCTGGATTTCCACTGGACGTGCAGTCCAGACTACTCAGCATGTCCTTTGATGGCACTCGGCTGGTTGGTAGCAAGGCTGACTAGAGCCTGGAGAATCTGCAGACCTCGAAGGCGACAGCCAAATCACTTGGTTCCCCTATCAGACAGCCACAACCGTCACAACACAGTGGACTGGCTTGGAGGGGTAGGTCCTTTCGTTACTAGTCCTCTTTTGGTAGAGCGAGAGGACTGGCTGGTCAAAGGGGCCAGTGAAGGTTCCCTCGTGGTGGATGGGGAAGAGGTGCCAAATCCACTCAAGCAACAGCTACTTAACCCTCAGCTGCTGTTTCCGCCGCCTGAAAACCTCTGAGTCCTTGGCTCACATGCACTCTCTCAGCATCTGCAAGAATGGCGGGGCATTACATCAGATGCATGGCCATTGGAAACAGTAGCTCTGGGTTACTGCCTCCCCTTTTTAAGAAGACTTTTGGATCATCCATCGTGGAGCCACTTGTTAAAAATTCCGGTTCTGTTCCTTTTGCCAGAGATTTTGAGCCTGCTCGAGAAAGGTGCTTTTGGAACCAGTACCTCTGACTAAGAGGAACAAAGGGTGGTAATTTCCCTATTCCCTAATCCCAAGAAGGATGGAGGATTGACACCCAGATGCTTGAACAAGTTCCTCTGGAAGGACACGTTGAAGATGGTCACCCTTTCTCAGATCCTTCAGGCCCTCCAGCTTCACGATTGGTGCCATTGGGCCTTGGGGCTATTTACTTTCATGTACCTATCCATCACAAGCACCGAAAGTACTTGAGGTTCGCCGTTGGCAGTTCTCATTAACAGTTTCGGGTTCTGCCATTCAGGCTGACCGCCACCTCGAGGGTTTTCACCAAGTTGATGGCGGTGGTGGCAGAGAGTCTCAGGAGAGAGGGGGGCATTCACATCTACCTGGATGATTGGCTGATCACGGCTTGTTCTCCTGAACATGCCCTGGAACTTCTCACCTGCCACTCTCTCCACATACTGGGCTTCGAGGGGATTGGGTCCTCCGACGTATTCCATAGCTATGACAGGTAATGTCTACAGCTGTGCTGCTTCGGACAATCTTCGGCGTCTGCGTCCTGCGTTGATGACGTCGATGCGCCGTCCCCGAGGACGACCTCCGACAGCCGCCGTCACCCGATGTGATAAGTGGGACGCACAACGCCCGTAGCCTCAGTTCCGTTTTTTCCGCGAACGTGTTTGCTTCGTGAATCTCGGTATGCCAAGACTCTTTGGAGTTTGCTATATTCTTCTCGGTCCGTTGAACCTGTTCGGTTTTTGTGAAGACCTGTTCGTGGCGATGCCTACTTCGTCTTCAACCCCGCGTCCGGGCTTCAAGAAATGCGCGGACTGTGGGTCCAAGATGGCGGTCACGGACTCGCACGACGCCTGCCTCTGGTGCCTTGGGGAGGCCCACGATACGGACGACTTGTGCCGACTGCCAGTCGCTCACGGCCAAGGCCTTGCGGGAACGCAAGAAGAAGCTGTCGGTAGGTCGGGTGTCTAAGCCCCGGAAGTCGAGGTCTACGGGGCTTTCGACGGATGACTCGAGAGGCGACTCTCCGCGTCATCATCGGAAGTCCAGTGGGTCTCCTTCCTGGAGTCTGTCTCGCCACTCCTTCGCCTCTTCGAGGCATTCCAGGAAGCGCCGGCATCGATCGCCTTCCCTGTCCTCTTCCGAGGACTCCGCCCGTCGCCGGGTCGCTTATCCCACCATGCAAGCGACACCGTAGGAATGGGCTTCCTTCGGGAAGCAGATGTTAGCGATTCTTGAATCGCAAGGCACCGGTCCGTCCGCGCCTCTGAGTGGGGTCGGTCGGCACCGGTCGAGATACACCGCTCGTACGCCTTCGGGCTCGGGTGGTCGGCACGGCTCTCGGGAAAGGTCCAGCTCAGACAAGGGTAGCCGTACTCGCCATGCCCATTCCAGGTCCCGGTCCTCGACGCACTCGAGACAGCGTGATCCTGTGCCTCAATGCCTTTCGAGGCGGTGGTGTCGGAGGGGCCCCGTGGCACAGGGTTAGCCCCTAGAAAGGCTCTGGCTAAGGTTGGGCATAGCTTTGGTCCCCAGGTGTCTTCCTCTCACCGTCTGGAGTACATTTCAGAGGGTGATGAAGGCTTGGTTCCGGTTACGGTACCAGATGAGCTTCTCTCGGGCCATAGCCAGTTTGATGACCTGAGGCAGTCACTGCATGACGACAGTGGACTGGACACCTCTGCGGAGGTGGAGTTTTGTAGGCCAGAGCCTGGCACTCATGCCGATTCTTCATACCGGCGCCTTATGTCTCGGGTCACCGAGTACTTGGGATGGTCGGCTCCCCCAGGGGAGTTCGTTCAGGATGATCTCACGGACATCCCTGATCTTGGTCCCCCCACTGACCCGGTACTGCCGTTTCATATGGCTCTCCAGAGAAGGGTGGCAGCGGCTTGGACTGCTCCGGAGAGTCTCCCGGCAGTGGGCAAGTCTTTGTCGCGAAAATACCGTCCAGCCAGTAGCAACCCCTGCTACTTGTCCAGGCACCCCACTCTGGAGAGTTTGGTGGTGCAGGCGGCTACGGCCCCGGCAAAGCAGGCGTCGTATCCTACCATCCCTCCGGTTAGGGACGACAAACGTTTTGACAGCTGGGCGAAGAAAGTGTTTTCTTCAGGGGGTATGGTGCTTCAGGCAGCCAACTCCATATGTGCCTTGTCTCGTTTCACACACACTCTGTGGAACTGTGTTGCATTAGTGGCTGAACATATTCCTGAAGGGGACGAACGGGATGGTTTCCTTGCTATGGTTCAGGATGGCAAGGATGCCATGTGTGAGGCCGTTCAGTCGGGTTTGGACATGGCAGATTGTGTCAGCCGGTCCATGGCGTCGAGCACCGTAATATGCAGGTTTGCGTGGTTGCGGAAGTCTGGGTTTGCTCCTGATGTGCAGTCCCGGCTCCTCAACATGCCCTTTGACGGTGAACATCTTTTTGGCAGCAAGGCTGACTAGAGCCTTGAGAGGTTGCAGACCTCCAAAGCTGCAGCAAAGTCGTTGGGCGCTGCAGTTCGACAACCTCTGCCTTTTCATCCTAGGGGACAACAATGGAGGGGAGGTTCCTTTCGCTATTACTCATCCTTCAGTAAAGCGAGAGGAGCTAGCAGTCAGAGGCCACCGTAAGAGTGCCAGAGGTGGAAAACAGGGTACTCGAAGTGCCAAGGCCACTCGGGCAGTTGCCTCTTTGCCCTCAGGCAACGCTGCAGCCGCTACCACTCAGTCATGAGGCCAGGTCCCATGGTTCGCCTGTTGGGGGAAGGCTGGCGCAGCATCTTGTAGTGTGGCGTGCCATTACTTCAGATGTGTGGGTTCTGGAGATCATAACCTACGACTACTGTCTTCCCTTTCGGCAGAGGCCACACGACAATCCACCTGGGAACCTCTCTTTGAAGAGTCCGGATCCGCTCCTTGCGCAGGAAATTCAATCCCTGCCTGGAGAAAGGCGCCATAGAACTGGTGCCTGTAGCGGAGAGGAACAAGGGATGGTATTCCCCTTATTTTTTGATTTCGAAGAAAGACGGGGGATTGAGATCCATCATGGACTTGCGCGGTTTGAAAAATCTCCTCAGGAAGGACAAGTTCAAGATGGTTACTCTCTCCCAAGTCCTCCAGGCCCTTCAACTTCAGGATTGGTTGGTGTCATCGACCTCAAGGACGCTTAGTTCTTGTGCTTGGGATGGATCAGCACATGGAAGTACCTGAGGTTCGCGGTTGGCGACTCGCACTTTCAGTTTTGGGTCCTGCCGTTCGGGTTGACCTCCGCCCGAGGGTTTTCACCAAGCTCATGGTGGTGGTGGCAGCACATCTCAGGAAAGGGGGATTCACGTCTACCCCTACCTGGACGATTGGTTGATCAGGGGGAGCTCTCCCGACCAAGTCCTGGATCATCTGTCCATCACCTGCCACTCCCTTCACAAGCTGGGCTTCTCCCTCAATTTAAATAAGTCCCATTTGACACCAACACAGCGGCTCCAGTACATCGGAGCAGTGCTCGACACATCCCTGGGGCAGTGTTTTCCTTCCCAGGTGAGGGCTCTTCACATTCAGCAGATGGTGCACAAGTTTCAACTTGCCCAGAATCTCCCAGCGTCCGAGTTCTTGAGACTGCTCGGCCTCATGGCATCCTGCATTCTTCTGGTGCCAGAGGCTCGTTTGCGGATGAGATCTTTGCAGTGGGCACTCAAGCTCCAGTGGTCTCAGTCCTCCGGCAGGCTGTCGGACCCTGTTCAGGTGCCGCCCTCGGTCGCCCAGGACCTTCTGTGGTGGGCCGTCAAAGGCAATCTGATGAAGGGGGCCCCATTTTGGCTGCCCTAGCCGGAGGTGACGATCGTGACGGACGCATCCCTCACGGGATGGGGAGCTCATGCGAACGAGTTGAGTCAGAGGTCGTTCGTCTCCGTCGGAGTCCAGACTCCATATCAATCTGTTGGATCTGAGGGCCGTCAGGATTGCCCTGAAGGCTTTTCTGCCGACTCTGCGAGGAAAGAGTATCCTGATTCTAACGGACAACACGGTGGCCATGCACTACCTCAACAAAAAGGGGGGGCAGGGTCACTTCCTCTGTGCAGGGAGGCGATGCAGCTCGAGTTCTGGGCCATCCAGCAGGAAGTTTCGATCTCGGCTGTTCATCTGGACGGAGACGACAACGAGACGGCGGACGCTCTGAGCAGGCAGAGCACGATCTCTCACGAGTGGGAGCTGGCTCAGGAGATTCTCCTGGAGATCTTTGCCCTTTGGGGGACCCCTCAAGTGGATCTCTTCGCCTCCAGTGTCAACCGGAAGTGTGAAAGGTTCTGCTCGCGGGAATTTCCACCAAAAGGAGCCTTAGGAGACGCGTTCGTGGTAGAGTGGTCATTCCCACTGCTGTACGCGTTTCCTCCAGTTCCCGTCATCCCGCAAGTACTGCAGAGGTTTACGGAGGTTCGGTTCCCGGATGATCCTCATTGCTCCGGCGTGGGCCCGGAGGACGTGGTACCCGGACCTTCTCGACTTGTCCATCTGCCCTCCACGTTGTCTTCCCTACCGAGACGATCTGCTCTCACGGGAGGGGGGGTCAGGTTCTCCATCCAGAGGTCAGATCCCTCAACCTTCACGCTTGGCTTCTGAAAGGTTGAGGTATAAGGATTGGGACCTCCCTGAAGACGTGATGGAGGTGTTGCTCTCGGCCAGGCAGCTGGCAACAAAGTCTCTGTACCGTTGCCGTTGGAGAAAGTTCTGCGACTGGTGCAGAGTTAAGAATGTGGATCCTTTTGAGTGCGACATTCCCATGGTTCTATCTTTTTTGCTTTCCTTGGCCCACAGGGGGTTGCAAGTGGGGACCATTAAAGGTTACCTGGCGGTGCTGTCCATCTTTAAGCGCTCGTCTGAAGAATGTTCCTATTTTAAGATTCCTTTTTAATTTCTCAGTTTTTGAAAGGGCTCACTAATGTGTTT
Organism: Ambystoma mexicanum; assembly: GCF_040938575.1. Lineage (NCBI taxonomy): Eukaryota > Metazoa > Chordata > Amphibia > Caudata > Ambystomatidae > Ambystoma > Ambystoma mexicanum. The sequence continues at coordinate 840,408,975 of NC_090923.1, forward strand.
CCTCCTTCACCTTTTCTGGTGCCCGGATGGGATTTGAACCTTGTTCTTAAGTTTCTTATGGGTGCTCCGTTTGAGCCTTTGCATTCTTGCCCTTTGAGACTGTTAACTCTGAAAACTGTGTTTTTGGTTGCGGTTACTTCCGCTCGCAGAGTGAGTGAGTTACAGGCACTTTCAGTTAAGCCACCCTTCACTGTGTTTCATAAGGACAGGGTTGTCCTAGTTCGTCCTTCCTTTCTTCCGATGGTGGTTTCGGAATTTCATTTGAGCCAGAAGGTTGTTCTTCTGGTGTTCTATCCTCATCCACATCCTGGTAAGGAAGAGGAGAGGCTCCATAGGCTTGATCCTAGGAGAGCGTTGAGCTTTTATATTTTGCGCATGTCCCGGGTCAGAGTGGACTATCAACTTTTCATTGGTTACGCTGGAAAGTGTTTGGGACAAGCTGTGACGAAACAGACTTTGTCTCGTTGGATTATTTTAGCTATCTCCGAGTGTACCGCTTGGCGAGTAAGGACTCTCCGGCTGGCTTGCGGGCCCATTCTACCAGGGGAGTGGCTGCGCCTACTGCCCTGCAGAGGGGTGTTCCTATTCGTCACATCTGTGATGCAGCCACCTGGGCTTCAGTACATACTTTTGTAAGTCACTACTCCCTCGATTCCATCCGAGGGCAGGATCTGGCCTTTGGCAAGGCAGTCCTTTATTCCGCAATTTGATTGGGCATGCTAAATTTGTGTTCTAAATTCTTTTCCCACCTCCTTGCTTGGTACTGCTTTGGGAGTCTCATAGATATGGAATACGTGGAGGACCCAATCCCCTCGAAGAACAAGTTACTTTCTTACATGGTAACGTTCTTTCGATGGGATGGTCCGACAATGTTTTCCATATCGCTCCCTCCCTACCTTCCTCGCTGCAGAATTTCTTTTGCGATTGCAGCTTGCGTTCCGCAAGGCCTTGTGTGTCTGACTGGCAGAAAACTGGTGGTACACGTTCTGGGGGAAAAAACTACAACTGAGGCTACGGGCGTCGTGTGTCCTACTTATCACATCGGGTGACGTCGGCCGTCGGAGGAGGTCCTCGGGGACGGCTCATCGACACAGGACGCAGACACCGAAGATTTTCCGAAGCAGCACAGCTGTGGACATTACCTGCCATAGATATGGAATACGTCGTCGGACCATCCCATCGAAAGAACGTTACCAGGTAAGAAAGTAACTTGTTCATCTCCCTCAATTGCAAGATGTCCCACATGATAGCATCTCAAAGACTCCAGTTCGTTGGAGCAGTCCTGGATGAATCCTTGGGAAAAGCCTTGCCAGCCGAGGTGAGGGCTTAACCCATTCTGCAGATGGTCTCCAAATTCCAGAGTGCCCAGCGTCTTCCAGCCTTCGACATTTTCCTGGTGCCAGAGGCTCGCCCGAGAACGAAATCCCTCCAATGGGCTCTCGGGACAAAGTGGTCTCAATTCTCTTCCAAGATGTCACATGTGCTTCAGGTTCCGAGCAGAGTCACACAGGATATCATGTGATGGGCCTGCAAGGACAATATTCTGAAGGGAGAAACATTTTGGCAACTGTGGCCAGATATAAAAATAGTTATGGATGCCACACTCACGGGGTGGGGATCCCACGCCAACCATCTGTCAGCAATCGTTGGTCTCCATAGAGTCCAAACTACGCATCAACCTTTTGGAGCAGAGAGCAATCTGATTTGCACTGAAGGCCTTTCTGTCCTCTGTACGGGGAAATCCTGTCCTGATAATGAAAGACAACACCATAGCCATGTACCTCCTCAACAAGAGAGATTTGGGCTCACTACCACTCTGTAGAGAGACAAGGCAGCCCTGGTTCTGGGAAGGAATCTCTCCATCAGCGTTTCATCAGGCTGCAGAGGAGAACACGGCGGCGGACACTCTGAGCAGGCAGAGTACAGTCTCCCACGAGTGGGAAATAGCTCAGGAAGTCCTTCAAGAGATCTTCACCCTTTGCGGAACACCTCAAGTGGATCTGTTTGCGACCAGTGTCAACAGGAAGTGTAAACTGTTTTGCTGCAGGGAATTTGTTTATTTATATGGCGCTCCAAACCAGAGGAATCTAATTGCATTAGAAGAAGGTTTCAATTTATACATTACATATAGAAGTAGGTATAGGTAACAAAGTTGACATTAAAGGTCTAAGTTTCCTTATTTCCATAAGGAAGAGCGAGTAAAAAACATAAGAATATACAACTTTTTACATAATTACAACAGTATGATGAAATGCAAAGGTCCTAGACAGGGAGTGCTAGGGGTGTCATGAGACATTTGTTGCGAACCAACTTTTGGTATTTTTCCTAAAACTGAAGGGGGACTGGTCAGCTCTCTTAGTTGTAGGTAAGGAGTTCCACAGTTGGGCAGCCATAACCGTAAAACTACTTCCCCCTGCCTTTTTCCTGTTTAAATCTGGGGACTCTTAGGCAAAAGGTATTTGCCGTCCTTGTGGGTCGTGTGGATGGTTTTTGACAAATTTCTCCATAAGTATTGAGGGGCAGATTTATTTAAACATTTGTGAGTCTGTGAAACCGTTTAAAACTGTATTCTCTCCTTGACTGAGAGCCAATTATTCTTTCGTCTGGCCTCGGAGATATGTTGTCTTCTCGGAATACTTAACGCCGTTCAAAGTGCGTTATTCTGTAGTATTTGGAGTTTGTTGACCATATATTTGCAAGCACCCAAGTACAGTGTGTTACAGTAGTCCAGTTTTGAAAGGATTAATGCTCTGGCTAAGGTAATGCAGCTCTCGGTAGAAGGAAAGTGTTTACAGGCATGGATCAGCTTACATGTGTAAACGGTTGCTGATGCCGTAGCGTTAACTTGCTTGTGCATATTCAAGGCTGAGTCTAGGTAAAAACCATAGGTTTTTACCGCCTTAGCCACTTTGATATCAATACTGTCGATGTTGAATGAGAGGCAGTAATTAGAGTTTAAGATTTGCCGGTGCCCCTAGAAGTAGGAGCTCAGTCGTCTCATTGTTCAGATACAGGCCATGAGAGGCCATCCAGGCCTGAATGATGAGATAGATTTTGTTAACTAATAGCAGGTCATTGTCATAATCTCTGGTCAGTGCTATATGGATCTGGGTGTCATCTGCATAATTAGTGTAGGTGACACCCAGGAGGTCTAGGTCATCAAACAGTGGCTTGGTGAATATATTATACATTGTGGGCGAAACACAGGATCCCTGCGGTACTCCATGTTATTGGTGTCGGCAGAAACCGAAGGTGAGAACACTCGCATTGACCTGTTATTCAAGAAGGACTGGATCCAAGCTGTTGCTTCTGGGGAGAAGTGCACTGTTGTGGACAGATGCTTACATAACACTTTATGATCCACCAGAGCAAAAGCGGCTGACAAGTCTAATAGGAGTATAAGAGCAATTTTCCCCAAGAGGAGCTCTAGGGGATGAGTTCGTAGTGCACTGGGAGTTTCCACTTCTGTAAGCGTTTCCTCCAGTCCCCCTCATTCCTCAAGTCATCAGGAGGTTGATAAGGTTTGGGAAATCCATGATCCAAATTACTCCGGATTGGACCAGGAGAATGTGGTACCTGGACCTTCGGTACATGTCCATCTACCCTCCAATGCGTCTTCCACAAAGAGAGGACCGTCTCTAACGAGGGGAGTATTGGGTTTTCCATCCAGAGGTCAAGACGCTCAAACTTCACGCATGGCTTCTGAGAGGTTCAGATATAAGGATTGGGACCTCCGGGATGATGTAATGGATATTTTGCTTTTGGCTAGAAGGCCAGAAACCAATTCCTTGTACCGCTGCCTTTGGAACAAGTTCTGCAGCTGTTGCAGGGGAAATAATGTGGACCCATTTCACTGTGATAAACCCATGGTGTTGTCTTTCTTGTACCTGGCAAATCTGGGGCTCCAGATTGGAACCATCAAAGGGCACTTGGCGGCGCTTTCGATAAACAAGCACAGGTCGGACGAAGTTTCATACTTTAAAATGCCATTGGTTATACAATTTCTAAAGGGGCTCACAAATGTGTTCCCTCCTACACCATTTCAAGTTCCAGTTTGGGATTTGAATCTCGTACTAACATTTCTTATGTGCGCTCCATTTGAGCCGTTCCACTCGTGTCCATTGAGACTGCTAACTTGAATTACAGGCTTTATCCATTAAACCACCATTCACATCATTCTGTAAGGACAAAGTTGTTCTATGCATTAAGCCTACATTTCGTCCCAAAATTCTGTTCGAAGATTGTTTTGCCAACATTTTATCCACCTCCACATCCTGGCAAGGAGGAGGAAAGGCTACATGGGCTAGATCCAAAAAGGGCACTTACTTTTTACATTTCAAGTATGGCTAAAATAAGGCAAGATACCAACTCTTTGTTGGGGTACACCGGACACAAATTGGGAATGGTGGTCACAAAACAAACATTATCCAGATGGATAATACTAGACATTACAGACTGCTACAGGCTTGCAGGAAAGGATCCCCCAGAAGTCCTGAGGGCTCACTTCACAAGGGGCATGACTTTGTCTTCTGCTTTGCAAAGAGGGGTGCTGATAAATGATATTTGAGTGATGATTCACAAAACAATACTGCCTGTACGAAGGATTTGGAAAGGCGGTTTTGCATTCTGTCCATGACAAAAGACAATACATTCAAAGTCTTACTCCTCCTCCAAACCTTACACTGCTTTGGGGGTCTATCTAAAGATGAGGAATACGTGGAAGGACAGAATCCATTCAAAGAACAAATTACTTACCTCTGGTAACGTTCTTTCGACTGAGTGTTCCTCCCACGTATTCCTCATCATCCCTTCCAGCCTACCCAGCAGTATAACTTCTGTGCATTACACCTTGTGCTCCTTCATGGCCTTATACTGTCTTGGACACACTAATGCTTGTAATCCTGTGAGAAGAAAGCGAAAAAACAGAACTGCAGCTAACGGGCGATGCATGTGTTTATATATACCTGTGTTAAGCAGAATCATGTGCAGTGCCCTTATGGACCACTACACACGATTAAGACCACAGGTGGTAATACAAGTTTTACCTTTTATACAAGCCTGTACTACTAAGTTATAGTGGTAGCAGAGCAGTTGGGCTTATCTCAAGAGTATATGAGCAGTAGCATAGATTACACAAAGGGACCACAATTACTGTGACTCAAGCAAACACTGACTCAAGGTTTCAGGTAAAAAATATGAGTACATTTATTTTTAAACCATCAGTTATAAACACAACACTTCCATTAACCTTTAAACAAAACCGCATGTTAAATATACTACAACTAACCAATTCACTTTGTACAGTATGTCTCAAGGTAAGTACCCTGTGTTTGAATGAACCGATGTTATGAACAAAACACGATACCGCGGATACAGTTGCGATCACTTTTTGACATTCAGTCTACTAAATAAAAGCGTATCCGTGACATGAAATGCTACCGGGGCAAAACACACACTTAGCACCTGAGATACTCAGAGGGAGTTGGAGGCAAAAATCACAGACAATATTTAGGTTAGGCAGACAGCATTGAGGAACACTCAGAAACAGGAGTTCAAAATTCAAAGGGCCGGAGCCAGGGTTAAGTGACACTGGAGACCTGTTGCCGAAGATCACACCGTTCGATAGTTCACGATTCAGCGTAGCCCAAAAGTACTTTGATATTGTCAATGTTCGGAAGCAAAAGTTATAAGAAGGAGGGAAGACGAGGACGAGCCTTGAGGATGAAGAAAAGGAATTCACCCAGTTTCCTCGAGCAGAACACAGTACCTTATTCCAATGGTGCAGCTGGTGCCCTGTTCCTGTTGGTTTCCCGCAGACCCACGATTCCTGGAACTTCGTTGTGAAGGAGGACGTCTGAAGGGGGTCTGCACCACACAGGGATGAAGCCGGCAGCAGCGACAACGAATAAAAGGTGCGCTCCTTAAAAACAGGAGAGGCTCAGCAGGTGGCTATCCGGACCACTACAGCAGTGTGCAGCGTTTTCGACCACGACGGAGACCTCTGTCTGAAGAAGATGAGCTGGCTATCCCCACCAGGCTCAAGGGACGAAGACTCCGGACTGGATCTTCTCTTAGTCGTCGAAGGGTAGATAGCTCAGGACTGCAGCAGGGCTTCACCGGGACGGGGTAGTTGCAGCAGCCGTCGTTCTCTCCGCTTCTCTTCGGTTCCTTGTAGTTCCAGAGGCGAGACTGACTTCTAGCCCAAGAGACCTGCCTTTTATGCGCAAAACCCCCATTCACACAGCCTGGCTGTCAATCACGCAGCAGGGGGGTTGTCCAGCCGGGACAACCACCTCGTCCAACCATGGCAAAGTGCGACTTGGTTTCCTAGGATACCATGTGCAGGGGGTGACTACACCCCTTTCCCACATTCAGTCTACCTGGACACCCAGCGCCAAGAGGAGGGCTTCTCTGCAGATGCCCGCCAAAAGACAGTGAACAAAGAAGGCAAACCTAGTTTGCTGCGCAGAGTAAATCACAAGAAGGACTTTAACAAAAAGAAATGGCGAATAAACCCAACCAGAGCCAAAAGAAAGACGATTTGGTCAAGCGGGTTTATGCTTAAGGCTGTTAAAATAGCCAAAAGTATTACCACGTTTATCTAATATAATCACGGTAGAAAAGTTAAGGTGGATACCACTGCCACCAGCCAAGTCTAAATGTTAAAAGAGCAAAACAATGCTCAGGGAGGTACAGACATAAAAGGGGTACAGATTAGCCCTTTCCAGTACTCCATCTAAGATGGGGTGTACTGGGTCTGTGGTAAAAGTGACTATGTAAAGTAAATGCCAACTTTACCTTTCTCTGGGGGACAGTAGTCAGCCCCAGCGAAATGGAGTCAGAGGGCAGTCTAAAAGACAACCCTGGGTTACTACACTGAGGGTGCTGTGTAACCCATACAAGAACAGGGGCATCTGGAGTGGTGTGCTCCAGTGCCCAAGATCATACAATGAGTAAAAACACATAGGCCAAAACGCATGTAAGAGTGAAAAAGGATGTACACTCTTACCATGTGGAAAAATAAACTCCAGAAATCCAGCAAAGCTGCTGGGGGACTCACTAGGTGAGGGAAAGTAGCCCTAGAAGGAGAATTATCCCTACAGCGAGTCAACTGCATCGACGCACACCACCCTCTGCCGAATTCTTTTCCAAAGCAACTACAGGTGGAAGGGAAGATATCTAAAGAAGAGGAATACATGGAAGGAACTTCTAGTCAAAAGAACGTTATCCGGGGGGAATAGCTTGTTCTTCTATTAGATATACTAATGTTCTATGTAGATCTTCTATTTAACCTACAATCTCAAGAGTTGCAAGAGAAAATCTCTCTTCTTAGAAGGAGTTGGACTTGGCACATTAATGAATCTCTCATTCAACTTTACAGAAGGCCTTCCACTCTTTGAGGCTGTTAAAGGTAAATCTGAGAGTGACACTGAACACACTACTTACTCAAGCAATCTAGGTATCGGGCTATCTGGAGTTTGTCCCCTCTACAAGGTCCTTTAGAGAATGTAAAGGACTGAAATTCAGACATTTTAAATTCTCTATACTTCTCTGGTGACTGGGCAATTTGTGAATTGTCTCTTTCTTGGTGTTGTCACCAGGCACAGTGCAAAACCCTGTTCTAGTAGTCATCACTTTGTGAAAGTGAGCATGGGGCATAGAGTCCATCAGAGCATCCAACCGGTTTAGAAAAATCAGCTAGGGCAAAAGGTGCAGACATATTAACTAGTAGATCTAACCTGGTCTTGAAGCTCTTCAGTCCCTATTGGAGTCTGATCTGACAATGTACCTTCATTTTATCACAGCACCACATTTCTCGAGGGCTCAGGTTAACTGGTATCCCCTTTAGCCTTCTCACCCCCAACTTTCTCATTTAAAGCATACATTTTCTTGTATTGCCAGAGCCCAACTCGTTCGGTTGTATGTGAAATCCCCTTCACATGTGAATCCCTCAGCACTTTTTGCTGGACTACTGGATTTTTGGTCTGTTCCCCTGATTGAGTGGGAAGTTTTCCACACTCCCTCATTATTTTATCCTATCTTTGGGATGCTTTTGTATTTCTTTTTATATATTTTTCTTGTAGTTGTGTTTTCCTCACAAGTGTTATGGCATCTGCCTTTGACTTTTGAAGCAAACTGCACTTTCTGTGCAGTGTTGCTGGGAGCCCTTTCGGCTTCCCTTTTTATTTTCTGTTATTTCTCTTCAGGGAACACATATTCCCATGGGCAGGGGGATATTTAGTATCCTTCCTATCTTTTATAGTGTGAGATCAGCACACTCCACCTTTATGTGAAGTGCTGAGAGGTGTTAGGGAGAATTCTCATTTATGGCTAATTTCCCTCACGTAGTGAGTCCCCCAGCAGCTTTGGAGTTTATTTTTTTCCACTTGGTAAGAGTGAGAGCTTTTACCCCACCCTTACCTGGGTTTTGCTATGTGTTTCTACCTGTTTTTGTGATTGTGGACTCTGAAGTACACCACTTTAGTAGCCCACTTATTTTTTGTGTGTCACACAGCACCTTCAGTGCCGTGGCACAGGGTTGTCTTTGAGACTTCCCTCGACACCATTTCTGAGGCGACTACTGTCCCCCAGAAAAGGGTAAAGTTACCATTAACGTTACTTAGTCAATCTACCACAGATCCAGTACACCCCATCTTCCAGGGAGTTCTGGAAAGGGTTAACTCGTATCCCTTTTTATCTGTACCTCCTAGAGCATTGTTTCGCTCTTTTAACATTTAGACTTGGCTGGTGGCAGTGGTATCTACCCTAACTTCTGTACTGCGATTATATTAGATAAACGTGGTACTGTTCTATTAGCCTCGAACATAAACCCGCTTGACCAAATCGTCTTTCTCTTGGCTCCCGTTGGGTTTATTTGCCATTTCTTTTTGTTAAAGTCCTTCTTGTGTTTAACTAAGCGCTGCAAACTAGGTTCGTCTTCTTTGTTCACTGTCGTTTGGCAGGCTTCTGCCCAGAAGCCCTCCTCCAGACCACCTGGGTGTCTGGGTGGGCTGAATGTGATGGAGGGGTGTAGTCACCCCCTGCAGAGGGAACCAAGGAAAACCAAGTCACACTTTGTCATGATTGGCCAGGGTAGTTGTCCGGGCTGGACAACCCCCTTGCTGGGGGATTGACAGCCAGGCTGTGTGATTGGGGGTTTTTCGCATAAAAGGCAGGTCTCTTGGGTTAGAAGTCGGTCGTCACTGGAACTACAAGGAACCGAAGAGAAGCGTAGAGAACGACGGCTGCTGCAACTACCCCGCCCGGTGAAGCCCTGCTGCAGTCCTCCGCTATCTGCCCTTCAGCGACTCAGAGAAGATCCAGTCCGGAGTCTTCTTCCCTTGAGCTTGGTGGGGATAACCAGCTCATCTTCTACAGCCAGAGGATACTCTTCCATGGTCGAAATCGTTGCACACTGCTGTAGTAGTCCGGATAGCCACCTAAAGAGCCTCTCCTGTTTTTAAGGAGCGCACCTTTTATTCCGTGTCGCTGCTGCCGGCCTCATCCCTGTGTGGTGCAGACCCCCTTCAGACGTCGTCCTTCTCTACGAAGCTCCAGGAATCGTGGGTGTGCGGGAAACCAACAGGAACAACTGCCAGGGCACCAGCTGCACCATTGGAATAAGGTACTGTGTTCTGTTGAGGAAACTGGGTGAATCCTTTCTTCTTCATTTCCAAGGCTTGCCCTTGTCTCCTTCTTATAACTTTTTCTTCCGAACATTGACAATATCGAAGCACTTTTGGCTACGTTGAATCGTGAACAGTCGGACCGTGTGATCTTCGCCAACTGGCCCCGGTGTCTTTCGACCCTGGCTCCGGCCCTTTGACTTTTGAACTCCTGTCTGGGTGTTTCTTGATTCTGCCTGCCTAACCAAAATATTGCCTGTGATTTTTGCCTCCGACTCACTCTGCATATCTCAGATGCTAAGTGTGTTTTTGCCCCGGTAGCATTTGATGTCACGGATACGTGTTTGTTTAGTAGGCCGAACTGTCAAAAAGTGATTGCAATCGTATTCGCGGTAACGTGTTTTTGTGCCTAACACCGGTTCATTCCAACACAGGGTACTTACCTTGAGACTTACTGTACAAAGTGAATTGGTTAGTTGTAGTATATTTAACGTGTGGTTTTTATTGTAAGAAGTGTTGTGTTTATAACGAAAGGTTTAAAAATAAATGTACTTATATTTTTCTACCTGAAACCTTGAGTCAGTGTTTGCTTGAGTCACACTAATTGTGGTCCCTTTGTGTAATCTCTGCTACTGCTCATATACTCTTGAGATGAGCCTGGCTGCTCCGCCACTGCTAGCACTCTGACATAGTAGTATACGCTTGTACCAAAAGTAAAACTTGTAGTCTTAATTGTGTGTAGTGGTCCCTAAGGGCACTGCACAGTACTCTGCCTAACAAGTGGTACACTGTATCGCGGGGAAAGAGACCGGGGCTTGTGAGCCATCAGTGTGGGCCGCACACCCTGATGCCTAAAAAAAAAAAAAAAAAAGGGTGATCTGTTTTGAGAAATTTCTGATGATTGTAATTTTCCAGTGGTCGAACGTAAAAAGATTCTGTCAGACCCAGTTACATCAAATCATTCCTTTTAATCTGGTGGAATGACCCAAACAGAGGTTCTAATTCTCATGGCAAAAGAGCAAAAATTGGCATATGCATTTCGGATCATTGGTCCTTCATCTGGGCCTTGTGCTCTGGCTTCTCAACAAAAAATCCTTATGATATATAAATCAATCAGTCAAAATCACACACCTGTTGGGAGCCAGACATTGTACACATCTTATCATTGTACAGTTAGACAACCTATAGTTAATTTTGATTACATGTGCAACAATATATTAGCAGGGCGTGCACAACATGGAACGAGACCAACAATCACAAGTAATATGTAAAATAAGAGATGGCAGAAGAATATGATAAATTAAGCATATTTTCGACTGTTAAATATTCTGCATTGCATTATTGGTGCTCAGTCACCATAACCATCAATTCGTATAAGTACGTTAGTTGGTATTTGCTTCCAGAGGTCCACGTCATTTTGTGGCATATGTTATAAGGTGAAATGAGCTGCAAGGCTCCTGCCAGTGAATGTTTTCCCCTTTCACCCAAGTAACTCTGTGATATACTTCTATAAAATTGCCTGTACGGTGTGAACCGCTATGATGCTGTGGATGTCAATAGAAGTATCTGATGAATGGAACAGGAACGCCATCGCAGGAAAATCAGGAAGAGTGTCTGTCTAGAGTCGTGTCAGGGACTCTTATATGTAATGCATAGTGACATCATCAAAGTATATATCTCGGCAGGCTTAACTAAGCACACCTCTAACCGACTGGATTGGTCCGGGGTGCTAGTCTCCGCCTCGCTCTCAACCGATTGTAAAAATCTGATATTCGGCCTTGAAATCCAATGTTCAAAAACATCCCACAGTTACTTTAGCTAAAATCCGATTTTGCCACAAATGCTAAATTTATACAGTTGAAGTCTCTTCGCAACTTACATAAACAGGTGTTACGGTCACCTGGTCTCTGCGGAGGCGTTGGGGCACGGTTGCAGCCCTCGCGGGGTTGAGGCCGCTCGGGTCCGACTTCGCCCTCTGCGCTTATGTGGTGACTGGTGGTAATAGGTGATGCTGCTCGGGACTGCTGCTGCGTAGAGACTAGGGGGCATGAGTATGCCAGCTTGTGCACCTGATCCCCTTCCAGAACCCTTTTCCCAAACCGTGGTACCCATGGGATGCGTTGTCCCTGGAAAGCTCACTTGTTGATTAGTTTTGGCGAGCACTCCGTCCTGCTGCTTCTGGCAGAGGTGCTTGTATGATCTGGGACGAGTTCCATCACTGGTCCCTTGCATGTGGTAGTCCAGTCCTGCTGTGATTAAGCCACTACACTTCAACATTCGATGTTTGCTCTTTTGCTTTCTTCCCTTGCAGCTGATGTTGCCGGCCCGGCAGAAGCTGCGAAGCTCAAGGCGACAGCCGAAGGGAATGAGGAACAAAGCTGCAGCGGTACAGTAGCTGGTAAGTTAACTAGGGGGTGCACAGGGTTCAAATGCGGCGCAGCCCCAGGGTGGATGTTCTAACCTTGTCCTTCTTCACAGGGTCCAAGTTTGTGGATGTGGAGTGTGGTGCTGCTGCGTCGGGATCAAGATCACGATGTCAGCAGATGAGTCTGCAGATGAAGCTCCGGTTTCCTGCAGGTGAGTATGCAGGAGAACGCCTGGTTTTAAAGTTAAGTAAACTGGTCCAAGCGGCAGTGAGCGTCACGTTGCACGCGAGTGCACAGTAACGCGAAGCACTGGCCATAAGGATGGAACAGCTTATATAGCTCAGCTTCTGATGCCACGCCCACCAGGTTGAGCCTGCCTGCCACTCTGCCACACCCGATGATTCAGCACATGAAGACCAGGCCTAGGGAGCCACACCCGATGAGTTAGCACATGAGGATGTTCTCTGGAATAAAGGTTTTCAGCTCCTGCAAAGTTCTTGTAAAATAAAAGCATTCCTGCACTGAAATAAAGTGTTCCTGCTCATGTCTCTAAATGAGACTGAGTCCAGCCAGGGCCACTGTGTTTATAGGTCCCAAAGGGACATAGGTGAGTCAAGTGACCCATTGCCCCATCACTAGATGGTGTGGTTTGTGTTCTGGGGCCTATGGCCATGACAACAGGTTACATATATTATGCATAACATTCCACTCCAACTCTGAAATCTGTGAGACATTGTTTCGCTCTTCTAATACTTTTGAGTTTGAAAGGTTCGGCCTAAAATTCCATAACTTTATACATGTGTGTGGACTATCATAAGGGAGCTCTGTATGAAAATTTCCAATGGGATCATGGATACTTTCTTATAATCCCCTATTCTTTGCCATTTCTGTACCCAAGGTGTCTGTGAATTCTACAATGGCTGAAATTATACCCCACAAAATCACTTTTTTAAAAAAAACTTGTTTATTTTTGACCAGCACACAGGTGAACAATGCATTAGTTATTAAGCTTCATGTTGCTTATCAAGCCACACATTCAAATCCCCCTGAGCTCTCACTCCATCCTCTACCAATGAATCGCTATCAAGTTCCAGTGTCTCTGATATTTGGACTGGCTCCTTGTCCTCGGCCAGCAGGGCTCTAGCCACTAGACGTGGTTTATAGTTAGTGCTGGATAGCTCTAGTCGTAGTCCATCACGGGTGACCAGATGTTTGTGAAGCGGTGAAGGAGTCCCCTATTAGCTGCTATGATCTTTTCCGCTATTAAGATGTCCCAAAGTTTTAGCCACCAAAAGATCATTAGGGGGCCCTCTGGGGATTTCCAGGTGCGTGCCACTGTGATCTTAGCGGCCAGGAGAAGTTGTGTTATGAGGGCAGCCTTCTTGCCAGATCTTGGATATATACCTGAGATCGGGACTCCTAGTAAAATAGGTTCTGGCTCCAATGGAATCGCTATCTGGGTGATATCTGCTATGGTGGCTATGCATTGGGACCAGAAGTTCTTATTCACCGGACATGACCACCACATATGCAGGTAAGAGGCCGGGAGGCCACAGCAGCGCCAACATAGGGGGTCCAGGGCCTGGTTGAAGTGATGTAGTCGGAGCAGCGGGTAGTATCGTCGTAGAAGTAATGTATGAGCTCACTTCCGGTTGTTGATGCAAAAGGATGACGAGTGAGTTCTTGACCAAACGTCTGCTCAGGACTGGTCCGGTATCGGGTGTTCCAAGTCTGCTTCCCACTGTGGCATATAGGAAGCTTTAGCCACGAGAAAGTCTACTTGCAATAGTCTATAGAATGTCGAAATTCGTCCCCGGGTCGGTGGATCTGCAGCTGTCAGTTCGATGGGGTTCAGCACTCGTGTGGCCGCTAAGCGGGTCAGTGGGTGTGAGCACCAGTGTCTTAATTGCACATAGGAGAACCTATCTGTTTCCGCTAGACGAAAAGCGCTCTTGGATTGTTCGAAGGTGAGTGGTTGGTCCCCCTCAAAGAGCTGACCCAAGGAGCTAAGACCACCCGCTATCCTTTTTTGAAGTTTGAGGGGCAGGCTCCCGGTGAGAAGGCCGGGTTATGAAACACTGGGGCAGATGGGCTCAGGTCTCTCGGGATGTCTCTATAGTTACGCGCCCAATCCCATGCTTTTAAGGTGTTTGGTGGAGGACAAGGTGACTGGCCATGTCCTACGCAGGGAAGCAGGAAGATGTAGGAGGAAGCAAAGGGGAAGGGGTAAGCGAGACTGTTCAATCTCTGCCCATTTAGGGCACCTTGAGGTGATGGTCCAAGCTTGAGTGTGAACTATATGTGCCGCTATCTGGTACTTCTGGAGATCGGGGACCCCCAAGCCTCCTAGTTTTGGGCTGCTCAGCATGGTTCTCTGTGGGATCTGCGACTTTTTGCCTCTCTAGATAAAGCGAAATACCTTCCTTTGTAGGCGCTGGAGCGGGGGGGGCGTGGGATAGTAATGGGGAGGGCTGAGCAAGCATAAAGGTACCGTGGGAGAAGGTTCATTTTACTGGTTGTGATACGACCCAGTAGCGAAATTTCCTGTGAGAGCCATCGATCGAGGTCCCTCTCCAAGTCCTTAAATAGAGGAGGGAAGTTTGCTCGATGGGTGTCTTCCGGGCGAACGGGGATCTGGACCCCTAGGTAAAGAATCGACTTTTCGCTCAATTGGATCGTGCATTGGGATCTGAGGACTTTGTCTTCTAGAGTTCCAGCCCAATCCCCAGGGCTGATGATTTCGCAAAGTTGATAGTAAATCCTGATACCCTTACGAATCTATGAATCTCTGCTAAGGAGGATCTCAATGACTGAGAGGTGTCCGTTATGGATAGTAATGCGTCATCCGCATAGAGAGTGACCTTGTGTTGAGAGGGGCCTATATGGAGGCCTTTGATTCTAGGGTTGAGGTGGATTCGTTGAGCTAGGGGTTTCATAACTAGGGCGAAGAGTAGGGGGTAGAGGGGGGTAGAGGGGGCATCCCTGCCTGCTTCCACATGTTAGAGGGATTAGACTGGATAGTAGGCCGTTGACCCGAAGAAGAGTTTTCGGAGCTTGGTAGTTCACTATGAGTCTTTGGAAGGAGGGCCCAAAATGGAAGGATTCCAAGGTGAGTCGGAGGAATGACAAGTCCACTTTATTGAAGACCTTGGTTGTGTCCAGGGTTAGCACTGCTAATTTCTGCGAATCTAACTTTGCGACCTTGATCAAATTGAGGACCCTGCGTATGTTGTCTGCGGTTGCTCTATTCATTATGAATCCCGCCTGGTCTGGGTCTAAAATGTCCGGGAGTACTCCCGCCAGTCGGTTTGCCAAGACCTTTGAATATATGTTAGCGCCCAGATTCAGTAGGGCGATGGGGATGTACGCCGTGTTGTCTCTGGGGTCTTTTCCCGGCTTGAGAGCGAGGAGTGTGATCGATTCTTGCATTGAAGGGGTGATGGTCCCTGAGCTGGCGAAGGAATTAAAGCGCGTTGTCAAGGGGGTCAGCAGCTGGGGGCGAAACATTTTGTAGAATCGGGTCGAATACTCGTCTGGTCCTGGGGTTCTTGGTTTGAGACTCTTGATGGCTGCGTCAACCTCTTTCCATGTGATCAGGGCCTCTAGTTCTTCTTTCGTTGTGGCTGTTATGTGAGGGAGGGCTGCTTCTCGTAAGTAGCTTTGTTGTTGCTCATGTGACCTCAGGGATGCTGACATAGTGTCTCTGAGGTGGGCCACTGCTAGTCGTAGCTTGTCCTGATCGGCAAACTGGACTCTGCCCTCAGGATCACGTAGGCCCAGGATGGTGTTTCTCTTCTTGACCTTAGCCAGAAATTTGTTTGCCTTATTATTTTTGGCATAGTAGCTTTGTTTCATTTTTGCTAGCAGCTGGGCCGTATCCTCTGCATAGTGAGCTTCTAACTTCTTCCGGGCTGCCTGTGGGGCCCGGTAGGTTCTCTGGGTCCAGTTTTTGGCTTTACAAACTGCTTCCACCTGAACTTTATCTTCCAGCATTTGACGGTCATGCCGCTTATGTTTATGATAAACTGCTCCTTGAGAGATTAGGACTCCTCTTACCACCACTTTCATTGCATTTCAAGTATTAGCTGGAGAGGTATCTTTGTTTTTATTTTCCTTAAACTCCTCGATTGAGTTCGCCACGGCATCTCTGTGACATGTCCCCCAAGATCGGGTCATATAGGGTCCACCTACGTCGTAGGTCAGGGTCATGGGCTCTAAGCGTTAAAGTGATTGGGGCGTGCTCTGAGAGCACCCTAGGACCAGTGGTCACGTCGTCCGTGAAAGCCAAGACTTGAGGGGAAGCCAGCAGCAGGTCGATGCGTGACTAAGTTCTATGCACATGTGAGTAGAACAGGCTGCAGGACTCCAGTGTCCACCACATCTAGGGTTCTGAATAATTGAAGTAGGGTTGCTGCCAGGTTGAAGTCTTTGCGAGCGGGAGGGTGTGATTTGTCCTTCAGTGGATCTGGGACTCCATTGACATCACCCCCAATGATAGTATGGTCCTCAACAAAATGTGGGAGGGCTTCCTCTAGGGCTAAATAGAACTCTTCTTGTTTGTCATTCGGTGCGTAGATCGAGATAAGTGAGTAGGGATGACCACAGATCCGGCATTTGATTGCTACGAAGCGGCCCGCTGGGCAAAGCAATGCATCTAAGATTTGTGCCGCCAGCAGCATGGTAGAAATGTCTGAGCTTTTGGCTGCTTTAAGGCGTTAAGCCATTGTTCTTGGTGTCTAATTCGGGACCCCTTGCGCCACAGGAAGCAGCCGGACCTGAGAGCCCAGTGAGAGCCCACAGTAAGGGTGGTAGGCTAGTTGATGCCATGTAGGCACAATGATGTTGCTGGGGTTAGCGCTGGACTGGGGCGCTGCTAGATTAGTGAGGCCCACCTGCAGAGCAGAGGAGGAGGGGGGGTCGACTGATGGAATGCTGCATCTGGTGGCAGGCTGTGGGTAAGATTGCTTTCCTGCTGCCACAGGAGGCTGTCTCCGGGGCCCCTACGGCGTTGCTGCCTTATCCGCCCCCCCGCGGGCTCAACAGAATGCAGTGGGTGCCTTTGGGGGGAGCAGAGTAGTATGGTTGGGGAGTGGGGGAGGATCTTTGGCATGGGGCTTTAGGGTCCGGGTGAGCCGGGTCTACTGTTGAGGCAGGGCTCTCACCTCTAGGTTGTCGGGTGCCCCAGGCTGCTGACGACAGAGGGCCGAGGTACGGCAGGCTCCAGAAGGCTCAGGCTGGGCTCGGCTGCGGGGCTGTCAGCTGGCTCGGGATCTCAGGGATCCATGCTACTTTCCTGCAATGTAGCGTGGATTCCGCCTCGTTGGAGAGACAGACTTCCTCCTTCATCAACAATGCCACGCTATGGTGAGTGTATGCGGCACCTCGGAGCAGCGCTCCGGCGTTCACTTCTAGTGGGGGATGGACTGCTTATCACACTACTTTGAAGACAGCTCGAGCTTGGGCTTGCAGTGCTTTGCTCTCGTCTCCCCTCCTTTCAGGGCGCATTCCGGGCTATGTTCCTTCTGCTGCGCACTTCCCAAGAGCTCTCTTTCCACGTCTTGGCATGTCGGGACAGACGCACTCTCCGGCACGCCAACTTAAAAACAATACTATGGGCCAGGGGGCACGTGAGAGTCTTCTCCGTTTCAGGGCTTCCCGGGGATCTAGGAGCCCATCCAACCTGTCGAGGGTGCCCCTGCCCTTCTCACTGCTGTTGCTGCAGAGATGGCATCTGTCAGACAGCGGAAGGTTCAAATTATTGTTAAATGCCGCCGGTCCCGAACGGAGGGCATCAGAGGAGCAGCCACATCGCTGGCCCTCCTGGCCACGCCCCCACAAAATCACTTTTAAACTGCGAAATTTTTACAAATTCCTGCTGCAGAGATAAATCTTTACATTTTCATTAATCCGTAGTCTTTGGAAACAAATGGCAGTCCTTTGTCAGTCACTGGACCATTTTTTTCTCTTCATCTGCCACCAACTGTCATTTCCTACAGAGCTAGGTGGGGGTTTCCCAGCTTGATTGAAGTTTCATTGCCCCTTCCCCACTTCACACTTCCTTGTCCTGGGAGTTCCATTGTCAGGGGGGAGGGAAGGGGGGTCAGCCCAGACCAGATTCTGCTTAGTAATCATCACTTGGGTGTTAGTATCTGCTGAGAGTTTATGGTGGTTCCCTTTCTGTGGGCGAAGCCTTAGCACTGCCAACTGAAATAACCTGTTTTTGAGAGCTTGCAAAGTCAGTTTAAACCTTTATTTTCTTATATTTGGTCCTGAATTAAAACAAGCCTATGGAATAAAATAGCCAATGTGTGTATTTTCACCAGCAACCAACCCCTTCACGTGGGTAGGTAATGGCAGACTTTCATTCAACAGTTGTACTTTTTAAAACAGGCATTTTTCTACTTAGTTTGCAAAGCCCATTTTTTTACATTTGTGGTGCAAGCTGGCATTTCTTTTTAAATTCAGTTTTGCATCTCCATCAGAATCCCAGACTGTTTTGCAGCCATATTTATTTTCATGTATGCCAGAGTTTGTTTTGAAGCACAGATGCATTGAAATTGACATGTCCCAGATAGCTGGAGTTCCTTTGAACTACTGATCTTTGATACTTTGTGAAGAAAATGAACGCGTTTCCTTGTGCGGTATAAAGTGAAGTTCATTGGATGATTTTTCACAGTTGGTTTGACAGGGCCTGTCAATTAGAAATCATGCTTGGTTTTGCTGAAGCACAATGGGATATACTGGGCATGACAGGGCCTTATTAATAACAGTAGTTTATGGAAAAGCAGATGAAAATAGCGTCGGCATTATTTTAAAGGTGAAAAGTTTCCATTTGTGCTTGGCAAGACGGTGCAGCCATTTTTTTGTTGCTGCAAAACACAGTTTTGAGGCCATGGAGCTCTCAGATGCCAGCGCAGCTATTTTGCTGTTTCTGCTGAAATGCAGCTTTGTGATGTGGGGGAAGTACAGCTGAGTTGGGTCAATATATATCCCTTCTACCCCCGACTCTTCTGAGATTCCAAGTCGAGGGAGAATCGGGCAAGTGGGATTCCTCAATGGGGCAAAGCAGGATACATCGGGTATGAGTCCTTCTTCCATCATAGAGCAGTGCGCCACGATCCTCTTGCTGCCTCTCGTTGCAACATGGAATGACACCCACAGCTTTCTCTCAGATCTTCCTTCGCGGCGTTGAGTGACAACCCCAGGTTCCCTACGGTTTCTCCTTTCCATGTCCCCAGTGAGGTCCTCCTTGGTAGTGAAGGCGCAACCAGTACAAATCTATGAAAGAAAACACCAACCGGTTACTGCAATTTCCCACTAACTGCCCTCCATTCGGTTGACAGCGCTGGGATACGCAGGCATTCAATAACAATTGAAATATTGTCCTGTTTCAGATGTCTCCTCTACTTGATTTTCTCAGGGCTCCTCAATTTGTTGCAAAGTGTGCCTAGGGTGACAACTCTTTAACTGATTAATATGGACCTGTTTTTCTTCTGTCAATTCGCCTTTGGGGATGCGGATTCTGTAGGCGACAGGGATGATTTTATCTGCAATTTCTAAAGGTCCTCGCCAGCTTGGTAAAAATTACGCTCTTTGGTCTGGTTCCTTTGGAAATTGTACAAGTAGACCCCGTCTCCTACTTGGTATTCCTTTTTGGTTGTTTTTAGATCCTATTGAGTCTTCATACCCTGAAGGTGTTTCCTTAGATTCTCAACATACTCATGAGTTGTGGAGGCGTTTATTGGGTTGTCTGGTTTCCTGAACGGGAAAAGAAGGGATGGGTGTCCTGCAGGTTGGGGTTTTGTGAGTACCGGGGGAAGAAACCTAACCCAGCATTTGGGGAATTACTGCCCTCCTGGGGGAAGTTAGGAGGGGTGTTTCCTGGGGCGGTACTTACCCGATTGGATCCCCCCCTTGGGCTGGAGGAGTCCATTCATACCCCAAGATTGGTAGTTTGCCCTTGTATCGGGGACTGATATAGTCAGGGGAGTTAGGGGTCCCATTTGTGGAATTACCTCCCTGACTGCCACCTGTTTGTGACTGGCCTGATGGCCTTCCGGGTCTCTGATTTTGCTGATTTTGTGCAGGTACATTTTTAGGCTCCTCCATCTCTAGGTCTAAAAGGGGGGCAACCTTCACCTCTGCCACCTTAGCAGCAGCAGGGGTGTTGGCTGGCTTGGGGTTTTTGGCCAGATTTTTATTTTCTGCAGGTTTTTGGACTTCATAAATGCGGGTTGCCTGCTCTATGACGCAGTCCAGAGAACTTTTATTGTGGAAGTCCCTCACCGGCTGAGTCATAATATGCTTTGGGAGTGCATGAAAGAAGGTGGTTGCAAACTCCCTGCTATCTGTGCGCACCCTCCTAGTTGTTTGTGCAAAGGCGCGTTTGAGCTCCTGCACAAATTCTCGTGGGGCCTGATCTTCCCCGCACTGCAGCTTGTAGGCCACTTTGCGAGCCTCTTGGTGGGGGAGGGGGGTTTGTGGGCAGAAAAGTGTTTCAAGATAGGTGGACCATCTTGAATGGTTCTGGTCCAGCAAAGAAGCTGGAGTACTCTGGGGAGAATGTCCATTTAACATACTCATACTCTATGCAGTTCTGCTTGTCTTTAAGATGAAAAGTATCCCAGTTTTGCCAAACAGAATATTTTGCGTTTTTTTATGGTATGGGTTTAGGAAACTCCCAATGGCCTTAATCTGCCTAATGGGGTCTTTTGTCATAACTCTAGAGTTTGTTTGCCTTCTTTGGCTTAGTCACCCGAGTCCACTCGCCCTCAGACTCGGAGGCGCTACTACTTGAGGTCCCCTCATGATCATCTAGACGCTCCATGATTCTGTGAGCTTGAGAGGGGCTCGCAGAATGGTGGGGCCTAGTTTCTCCACTCCTGTGGTGCACAGGAGAGTAGTCTTCTTACCCCTCCCTCCTCCCAAGGTTGGCAGAGTATTTGGGTAGAGGTCTTCATGATGCTCTTTTTGGGCCTCATTTAATTTGCTTTTTCATCAAATTGAACCAACTGGGCCCTTGGAAGGTAGTATGTCTGTGGATCTAATTCCCTGACTCTCCCCTCATAGAAGACTTCCTTGTCAGAGACATCAGCCTTAATGTTTCGGTATCTATACAGGGACGCCCATCCATCCATTTCTGGGGGGGGGCGCTGACCTGTCATTTCCATCATGCTTTGTCTATTAAATTCTGATGGCCTCATGGTTTCCGGCTCATGTGAACCGGCAGCCACGAAGTCAGCAGTGCACAAAGTGTTAAATGGGTTTGAGTCCCTTAGTACAGAGGTCCTTATATTATGACCAGGGGTTACCCTGTCTCTCTCTACCTGTTCATGGTCCCTCCAGTTAGGATTAAATCTAGCACCCTCTTTCTCCAACCTTGCCAGTTTCTCTTTCTCAGCCCCTACTTCTTCAAAATAAGCAAAGATCTTTGCCTTTTGCTCAACTCTCAAGGCTTTCCTGGCCTCTATGACCCACTCTTGAGCTACCACCTGCTGGCAGAGCCCCTCTTTCTTCTCTCAGAGGGCCTTACTGTATTTCTGCGCTTCTTCTGTATGGTTTGGGAATAATGAGACCATTTCTGTTGCAGGAGACTCACCTCCTTAGTTTGCATCTTTGGTTTGGGTGTTCCCTTCCAGAGCTCCTTCTACCCAGCTGGCGTGCTCCAGTAGATTCCCATACTGTGGAGTGCATTTAGTTTCTGGAGGGCTAACTCACTTCCCTGTAATTCTGTTTTTAAATTGCTAACTTCCTGGCCTAGGGTGTCTCTCCTGATTTAGGGTGCCCTCTTGTTCAGCCAGGTCATCCCTTTGTTTCTTGATGGCATTAGTTTTTGGCGTCCATGATTGAAGTTTGTCTAGAGGTGAAGCGCTCTATCTATTAACTCCTTACTCTCCTCTTCCAATTTGTTAACCTGTTTTTGTAAATAAAGCGATTACTTGCTCTGAACAGGCTCTGTTATATTTTATTTGTTTTAATTTCAGTTGATCCACCTCCAGAGAGTCAACTTTTTCCTGACATTCTATTTTTATTGCTTTCTAGTTAGGCCTCTGTCGACATTATTCTGCCGTTGGAGAGCCAAGTCCTCTCAATTTTATGATGTAATTTCCAGCTTCTACCGTCAACTCTTGGCTCTTTTGTAATTTTTGTTCTGCTAAATTTAGATCATTCTGAATTTTATTTAATAGTTCAGATTAATTCTGCGCAAGTACATTTTTCTTCATGCTTTTCCCGCATCACTCCCATGTGGAGATACATGTAGGCCGCGATTCTAACAATTTTGATTTGCTCATCTTTAATTTTTGGGGTCATATGTAGCTCACTCAATTCCTGGTGTAATAGGCCATCATCCTGCCACGGATCCAGGTTCATGGCGGTGACCTGTTGTGTTATTTCTTATAGCCAGACTTTTTCATCCTGTTCTGACATTCACCTCTGACAAATAGCTTGTGCACAAGGTGCTCCCTAGCCATATTGATTTATACAGTGGCCATCTTGGACATATTCTTTCTTTATTAATGTATTTATTTATGGAAGGGTAATCTATATTATATTGCTTTCTGTCTATTTTAGGGTTGATTTAGCTTTAGTTTTCTAGACACAGGCCTGGTACTTAGAGTATTTGTTTTGGGGGTGCTTGTACTGTGTAACCCAGTATTCCAACCACACACAGTATCACTACCTTGCAGGTTAGTCTGCTGTGTTAAACTGCTACTGGTGGAAACCAAACTCAAATCCCGGCTAACGAGCCCCCAAATTTGTTAAGGATTTCAATCAAGCGACACATACCTTGGTCTCGGCCTAGTATGTAGAGCACAAATTAGATGCTTTTCTCCTTATTTTATGCAGGTTCAATTTGAGATGGTACACAACTCGTATCGCACCCCCTTTTCAAATACCCTGTCACAATGGACCATGAACCAGGCTGGTTGGTGAAATCCAATATTTATTTTAAAATTCAAAAGAAATAACATTTTTAATATAGGGCAGCAATCACCAATGGGGTGATAATTACAATGAGAATGTAAGCAATGCACTTGGTTTAACCTTCTAGTGGAACATATGCAAAACACCAGGGAATAGGAGCACTTTTTGATTTAGGAAAGATAGCACCCAAGTTAGGATTTCCCCCTGCAATGTTCCCTCAACCCACAAATCAATTCTGTGGATATAAAGAAGCAGCAGGTAACCATGAATAAGAGGCAGGAAATGGAATCAAAATCCGACCTTTCCTCCCCAAATAAGAGGTATTTTAACCCCCTTGCAATGTTATGAAATGACACTTGGAAATGGACAAATAATTAATGTGTTAAAAACCTTGAAACTAATACAATTTCTCACTAAAGCAAAAGATACTAACAATGGATTTCCAAGAGCATACAATTGGATAAACTAGTGGAAAGTTCAAGACGGATTGCAGCCAAATGACACGTGTAAAAGTTTCCTTTCAATTTCCGTGTAAATTTACTCAAACTGTTTCTTTTAAAAAAGGGGGAAATATTGTAAATCGTGATGCAGTTTTTAGTCTGGGGAACAGAGGTACATCACAGGGATATTACAGAAGTGAAAGAATGGGGGTAGCTGCTGTTTTGAATGAGATTTTTAGGTTGACATGGGGTTCAGTTTTTGGAAAACGGTCAAAATGAAGCCTTCAGTTTTGAAAGAAAGGCAAATGTTACTGGAAATGAATTATCTAGACTATATTGTTGAAGAGGAACACAGTAAGCACCAAGGTTGATTCGCGAGGTCAACCTTACCACCCCAGTGCTCAACCCCAACAATAAAATATATGGAAAGTCGTTGGATTACTCGAAATATAACTAGGGGTTGAGAGTTTACACCAGACAAAAATGAAAAGAGATGGCGCTAGCATTAAAATCAAGGGCAGGGTTGCACGGATATTTCTGACAGTTTGAACAAGTTATCAGCATAAGGATAGGAAGGCTTAGAGTGTGGAATAAGGACAAATGCAAGACAAGATAGACTATGGATTTCTATGGGGTAGGGATTATACTTAGTCTACTTTTAGTTTGGGATTTTTGGACCGTCAACAGGTTCTGGTCGCCACACGCAGCGCGCCTGGCAAAGGACAGCTGGGCAAGGTTGGGTCACCGGATGGTCATTCTGGATGCAGTTAGTGGGCAGCAATTAGTGGTATTAGGATACTTCACAAAGAATACCAGAGCTTTCTCCCTTTGGTTATTTGGGATTTTAGAATTGAGGCCTTGTTGGAAGGGGCAGCAATGCTTAGGCCTTGTAGTTTGAATCTGGACTCAGCAGGATGAATGGAACAGGAACGCTTGTGCAGGAAAATCAGGAAGACTGTCTAGAGTCTTGTCAGGGACTCTTATTTATAATACATAGTGACATCATCAAAGTATATGGCTGGGCAGGCTTAACTAAGCACACCTCGAACCGACTGGATTGGTCCGGGGTGCTAGTCTCTGCCTCGCTCCCAACTGGTTGGATTTCAAGGCAGAATGTCAGATTTGTGTGAGTGTTAAAATGTTGAAAAACCTCCCACAGTTACTTTAGCTAAAATCTGATTTTGCCACAAATGGTACATTTCTACAGTTGAAGTCTCTTTGCAACTTACATAAATAGGTTACATATTTTATGCAGAACATTCCACTCCAACTCTGAAATCTGTGGGGCATTGTTTCGTCCTTCTAATACGTTTTTAGTAATTTTGAGTATGAAAGCTTCAGCCTAAAATACCATAAGTTTATACATGTGTGTGGATTATGATGAGGGAGGTAAGTATGAAAATTTGCAATGGGATCATGGATACTCTTCTTATAATCCCCTATTCTTTGCCATTTCTGTACCCAAGATGACAGTGAATTCTTCAATGGCTCAAATTATACCCCACAAAATCACTTTTAAACTGCGAAATGTTAACAAATTCTTGCTGCAGTGATAAGTCTCTACATTATTATTAATCAGTAGTCTTTGGAAACAAATGATAGTCCTTTGTCTGTCACTGGACCATTTTATTTCCTCTTAATCTGACACCAACTGCCATTTCCTCCAAAGCTATGTGGGGGTTCCCCAGCTTGATTTGAAGGTTTATTGCTCTTTCCCCACTTTACACTTCCTTGTCCTGGGAGTTCCATTGTCGAGGGGGGGGGGGGGTTCAGCCCAGACCAGATTCTGTCCAACCTAGTAATTATCACTGGGGTGTTAGTATCTGGTGAGAATGTATGGTGGTCCCTTTTCTTTGGGGGAAGCCTTGACTCTGCCAACTTTTGAGACCTTGCAAAACCCAGCCAAGTCGGTTTAAACCTTTTATTTCCTTATATTTGGTCCTGAATTAAAACAAGCCTGTGGAATAAAATAGCCATGTGTGTATTTTCAACAGTAACCAACCAACTTTTTTAAAACTGGCATTTTTCTCCTTAGTTTGCAAAGCTCATTTTTTTACATTTGTGGTGAGAGCTGACATTTCTTTTTAAATTCAGTTTTGCATTGCCATCAGATTCCCATACTGTTTTGCAACCATAGTTATTTTCATGTATGCCAGAGTTTGTTTTGAAGCACAGATGCATTAAAATTGACATGGCTCAGATAGCTGGAGTTCCTTTGAACTACTGATCTTTGATACTTTGAGGAAAATGAACGTGTTTCGCCGTGTGGTAAAAAGTGAAGTTCATTGGATGATTTTTCACAGTTAGTTTGACAGGGCCTGTCAATTACAAATCATGCTTGGTTTTGCTGAAGCACAATGGGATATACTGGGCATGGCAGGGCCTTATTAATAACAGTAGTTTTATGGATGAGCAGATGAAAATAGCATCAGCAGCATTATTTTAAAGGTGAAAAAGTTTCCTTTTTACTGGGGATTTTGGGCTGGCAGCAAAGCAACGCTGCTTTTTCACTTTATTCCATTTGTATATGTCACACTGGCACGCTCCCTCAGTGTGTCCCCTTGTTCCATCCTGCCCAATGTGTGCTTGGCAAGACGGTGCAGCCATCTTTTTGTTGCTGCAAAGCACAGTTTTGAGGCCATGGAGCGCACAGAAGCCAGCACAGCTATTTTGCTGTTTCTGCTGAAATGCAGCTTTGTGATGTGGGGAAGCACAGCTGAGTTGGGTCCATATATCCCACACCTACATAAGGTGTACTTTAGTAAAAATCCCTAACACCAACACCCCGTTTTCTGTTTTTATTTAGGTGGGGGTTCGGAAGGGGGGCATAGCTCATGTTGGTGCCCTCCATAAGGGGCCATTTGCAGGTTGTTTTACCAAGATACTACTTTTGGCTCTTCTCAATTTTCCTGTAAAATACATATTTCTGCACTCTCCGTTTGCTCGTAACCATAGGATGAATGGGCCAGAAGTTGGTTAAGAGTCATTGTTACATCGTCCTAATTGGCAAGTTTTTTGTAAGGATCCTTAAAACCATCTGTAGTTTTGCCATTAACTTTGAGGGATGGTTTGGTACTTCAGAGTACCGAGCACAACATGGACTGCTCATTTCCTACTTGAGTAGCACTATGCGGGCTACAACTAAGACTTGCTGTCTGTCATCTGTACCTTCTGTTTGTTCTTTGTTGCTAGATTTTAAAATTGTAATTTCCCCTGTCTGTCCACCCCCCACGCCACCCCTAATCTCTCCTCTGACACACTCACCCCGCTTGCGGGCAAAGACCCTGCTTCCTACTATAACTTGTGATTTCTGGGATTTTGGCATTGTGGGCAATGCTCCCTCTGATTATTTTCCCTAAATGCAGAAATGGTTGGCTTTCATGATCACATTATTTTCCATATGCGCAACTGACTAATGGGGTAAGCCCCTTTTGGGACCATGCGTAGTTAGTGAGCGGTCATATCGGAAGACTTCGGAAGGGAATTTCCCTTTCCCAACCACTGCCACTCTTTACATATCAGTGTTAAAGGTGCACCTTGGCGCACTTTTTCCAAAGATAAAGTTAAAAAAACGAATGTAGGTGGGATTATAATAAAAGCTCATTAAGCATTCCAAGACTTCACAGTACCTAGCAAAAGTATTCTTAATAACACTGCTCATAGACCATGCAGAAATGGTTTTATGCCATTGGAGAAAATACCAGTGTGCAACAAAAAACAAATATTGCTCATCATAACCGATCATATATTTGATGTAGCCCCTCATGTCACGAGGTGAGGCTTCCTATCTTGGGCATCCATCCTAATGTTCATTGCACTTCCACGATCCGAATGTACCCTGGATTAGTATGACCGTTTTTGTTTATTTTCTGATTCGGAATGTTACAAGGCCTAGTAGAACCGTTTTTGTTATCCTTCATCTCTTTTCCCTCCCCCACAACCCTCCAAACCCCTTGTCTAGTTGCAGCTTCAAACACCACTTTTCTGTATAGCATTTTAAATAACCACTAAATAAAATATGCCCACAAAATTCAGACAGGATACAATATTTGCAGATGGAATAATGGCAACTAAAGGGAATGGGTCAGACAACCTGCCAATATGAGTTAATGTGCCACTTTAATGAAGTAATGCAAGGTACATGAGGACCTGCCTCTCATAATGTGTCCTAGGATAACTGCACTGCAGAATATGTTGATCAGAATTCCTGTGCCTCTGCTTTCTATCCACATTACATTGTCACGTGAATAGAGCTGTGACAAAACTTTCTCACAAGCAGCCTTACAGTTGAGGCATCCACACCACATCTTTACTCTAAAAACAGGAAAATGTTCCCAACAAAAACGGGAAATGACGAAGATATAGGATTCTACCCTCTACTTCTACTGACAAAGCTCCGCCGATTCTTTTTGAATCAGCGACCGGCAGAGCACTGGAACAGGAAGGCACTCTAATATTACTGCACAATCTTAAGAGGAATTTCAAGTGGAAAGAATATATTTTAATAAGTGTAAAGTATCCCTATTGGCAAAGCTAATAATTTTTTAATCCATGAAAAATTATTTGATCCCACGTAGGGGATCGAATGCTTTACTGTAGTTCACGTATGTTTCACTTGGATAAGTTAATAGCAGTAATGCTCAGCGCTACAACATAATGAGTGCCTTCTTCAGTAAATAGGGGCCTTCTGCAATCCCCTGTTACAAGTTAAGCAAGATGTGTGGGGATGCTAAAGGCAAACACTGAACCACCTTTGTATTGAAAAGCACTCAGCAGCTGACCATAGAAAGAAACAGCAGATGCAGTTTCGTAGACTGTTACTAGAGGTTTGTATCTTCAGCTAACAAATAGATTTTCTTCACTGTACTATACTGCTGAAAGGTCTGACTTCTGTTTTTGGAAGTTGCTGATTTCTTCTTCAACCTCAAGGAGTGTTCTCCTGTTGCCCTTCTCCCTCGACCAGACCCGGATCTTGTGCCGATCTCCAAAATTAGTTGACAGGGCTCTGTAAAAAGTGATGGAGTGTAGCAATACAACATTCCCTAAAGAATCTCCATACCCACAATACTAGTGCATATAAGATTATTAGCAACACACCCCATCCTAATATTGTTAGGTCGGATTATACAAGTGCTCAGTGAAACCCTTTTTGTATAGAAGGGTTACTGTATAATTTGGCAAGGTCTATTCCTGACCTGGAAAGGATGCTTATTGTTTGAAAAGCATTCTAGCTGTTTGGAGATCACATTTCCCTAATACTACATACCAATAATGCCAGGCACAGTCCATACCCATTTTCCCCTTGCAGATCAAGCAAATGATATTGCATTGTTGCTCTCTATTTATAGGATAAAGTTAGCAATGCTAAAATAGTGGGGACTGAGCATGACAATTGCCTACGCGACATCCACAGAGGGAAAATTTATATTTGAGTTTTATAATGTTAACTTGCAAGGGCACCACTTCAAAGCACCTCTGACATCTGTACAAAGAATATGAAGCATTGCATGAGGTTACACATTCAAGTAGCCTGCTTACTTAGTCAGTATCTGATATTTTCACTGACAATTGGGGTTACATAGCGTGGGTGACACTTCAGCTATGGCTTCATGACTAACAGAAATTCTAGTGCTTGAATTTTATTCAGATTACAACAAACCTAAAACAAGTGTATGTAGGTGCAAGCCTTTCGCAGTACCAAGGTATGTAGAGTCAAGGTTGTCTGGTAATCTCTAAACATTGCCTGGGGGGGAAATGAGTCTTAAGGTGTGGTAGAGTGAAGTATAGAAGTCACGTGTGGGGAGGGAAAGTTATTTGGTTAATACGTGCTGGCATATCTTAGTCTTTTTATTCATGGAGCCACTTTTTAATATTTTAACTTATTGTGGGTGTATTCTGTTTTTCAGTCATATGAAGCATATTAGGGTATTGTAAAGTCATACTATAAGGACTAGTTGGTATCATTTCGTTTTTTTATTGAGAGACGGCAAATGTCAGTTAATTGCTGTGTCTTGAGAAGGTTTGAATTGTCGGTGTGCGCTGCTAAAACTCTTCTGAGCAATACACAGGTCACTGGGCATGCACACAGCTTAGAGGGGACATTGATTATGTGAGCAGATTAGTTTCACTATGCTTTTCCAGTCATACGAAATATGCAATTGTGCAGATGTGTAATGACTCGCTCAAGTGACTGTGTAAAACACCTTTTACCACTCGTGTCTGTTATTTTAAATAAGGATAAAATATAAATATTACTGCCAAGTTAACTGTTGATGGATTTCTAGAATCTGGTCTGGTGGACAGATTTTAGGAGGCCACCCTAGTTATAGTGAACAGGGTAACTCTGAGAGGTTAGGCAACACCCAATCAAGGTAGCAGAGAAAGCAGTCCAGGCTATTCTCAGAAGAGTGTAAGAGACGGTCGGAGGTTCACAATGCGTACACACAGTAATTAAATTTAGACAGGCAAGTACACAAATACTATATTTATTCTAGGCCCAAAACACTAATTAGAAAATTAAACAAGCAGGTGATATTACACAACACCCAATTATAAACCAATATACAGTCACCATAGGTCCTTAGGAATGCATTCAATAGCTTCTTCAACAAAAGAAGGTAAGGGTTTCAGTAGAATACAACCAAGTCACAAGAAATGTTGCCTTGCTTCAGAAGTCCAATACCTATGAAGAGTGAGGGCCTTGTGCGCAAAAGTCAGAGCTTATCCGCAGAAAGTGTCTTAAGTAGGTAAGGTTCTCGTGTTGGTGAATGTTCCAGAGAAGATGAGCAACAAAGTTATTGGTAGTTATTTTTCTATCTTTCAAATACAGCTGCTTTTGGACACGATGATCAAAAAGCGACAGCATGGAATAACCAAAGTTTATTCTAAGGAGAACGGGGGATAAATGCTATGTTTCGAGGGGATTGGGTCCTCCGACGTATTCCATATCTATGACCGTAATCACCACAGCTGTGCTGCTTTGGAAAATCTTCGGTGTCTGCGTCCTGCGTCAATGACGTTGATACGCTGCCCTCGAGGACCTCCTCCGACGGCCGACGTCACTGGATGTTATAAGTAGGACGCACAACGCCCATAGCCTCAGTTCTGTTTTTTCCGCGAACGTGTTCGCTTCATGAATCTCGGTACGCCTCAACTCTTTGGAGTTTCTGTTGTTCATCTCGGTTCTTCGAACCTGTTCGTTTGTGAAGTTATTCTTCGTGAAGATGTCTACCACTTCTTCCACACGGCGTCCGGGCTTTAAGAAGTGCGGGGACTGTGGGTCCAAGATGTCGGTCACGGACTCGCACGACGCCTGCCCCTGGTGCCTCGGGGAGGCCCATGACACGAATGACTGTGTTGACTGCCAGTCGCTCACGTCCAAAGCCTTGCGGGAGTGCAAGAAGTTATCGGTAAGTAAGGTGTCCAAGCCCCGGAAGTCGAGGTCTGCGGGGCTTTCGACGGACGACTCGAGGGGCGACTCTCTGCATCGTTTTCGGAAGTCCAGTGTGTCTCGGTCCCGGAGTCGGTCTCGCCACTCCTCTGCCTCTTCGAGGCACTCCCGGAAGAGCCGTCATCGGTCTCCTTCCCCGTCCTTATCCGAGGACTCCGCCCGTCGACGGGTCGCTTACCCCACCAAGCATGCGACACCGGAGGAATGGGCTTCCTTCAGGAAGAAAATGTTGGCGATTCTCGAATCGCAGGGAACTTGTCCGTCCGCGCCTCCGGGTGGGGTCGGTCGTGATCAGCTGAGAGACGCTGCTCGCACGCCTTCGGACTCGGGTGGTCGTCGCAATTCGCGGGGAAGGTCCCGCTCGGACAAGGGGAATCGTTCTCGGCATGCCCGGTCCAGGTCCCGGTCCTCGACGCACTCGAGACCGAGTGAGCCTGTGAAGTCTACGTGGAAGACATCGACGCCTGTGGCGCTGAGGTCGTCGACGGACTCTCTCGAGGCTCCGCCTCCGAGGAAGTCGTCGGCGCCCAGGATGTCCAGGGACACGCTCAGGGCTCCTCCCTCGAGGCCTGTGGCGACGCCTCGTCTGTCGTCGACACTGATTCTCTCGACGTCGGTGCCGATTCACTAGACGCCTTTCGGGGCTGTGTCGACGGGGGTACCCCGTGGCTCGGGGGAACCACCTAGGAAGGCTCTGGCCAAGGTCAAGCATGGCTTTGTTCCAGTTGTGTGCCTTCTTACTGCCATCTGGAATTCATTTCAGAGGTGGATGAGGGCTCTGATGATGGCATGGGGCCTGACATGGTGCCTGACGAGATTCTCTCGGCCCATAGCCAGTTTGAGGACCTGAGGCAGTCCCTGCATGATGCTAGTGGGCTGGACACCTCTCCGGAGGGGGAGTTTTGTAGGCCTGAGCCTGGCATTCATGCCGATTCTTCGTACCGGCGACTTGTGTCACAGGTCACTGAGTACTTGGGATGGTCTGCTCCCCCAGGGGAGTTTGTTCAGGATGACCTTACGGATATCATCGACATTGGTCCACCAACTGACCCGGTACTGCCATTCCATATGGCTCTGCAAAGAAGGGTGGCAGCGGCTTGGACTGCTCCGGAGAGTCTCCCGGCAGTGAGCAAGTCTTTGCCGCGAAGATACCGCCCAGCCAATAGTGACCCCTGCTACTTGTCCAAGCACCCTACTCCGGAGAGTTTGGTGGTGCAGACGGGTAAGGCCCCAGCAAAGCAGGCGTTGTACCCTACCATCCCTCCTGATAGGGACGACAAGCGTTTTGATGGCTGGGCGAAGAAAGTGTTTTCTGCAGGGGGTATGGCGCTTCAGGCGACCACCTCCATTTGTGCCTTGTCTCGTTTCACACACACTCGGAACTGTTTCCTTGGCGGCTGAACATATTCCCGAAGGGGATGAACGGGAAGGTTTTATTGCCATGGTTCAGGATGGCAAGGATGCTATGTGTGAGGCCGTTGAGTCGGGTTTGGACATGGCAGATTGCGTCAGCCGGTCCATGGCGGCGAGCACCGTTATACGCAGGAGTCGGGGTTTGCTCCTGATGTGCAGGCCCGGCTCCTCAACATGCCCTTTGACGGGGAACATCTTTTTGGCAGCAAGGCTGACGAGAGCCTTGAGAGGTTGCAGACCTCCAAAGCTGCAGCGAAGTCGTTGGGTGCTGCAGTTAGACAACCTGCGCCTTTTCGTCCTTGGGGACAGCAATGGAGGGGAGGTTCCTTTCGTTATTACTCATCCTTTGGTAAAGGGAGAGGAGCTGCCAGTCAAAGGGGCCACCGTAGGAGTGCCAGAGGTGGAAAACAAGGTACTCGAGGTGCCAAGGCCGCTCGGGCAGTTGCCTCTTTGCCCTCAGTCAATGCCGCAGCCGCTTCAGCTCAGTCATGAGAGCATGTCCCATGGTTCACCGGTTGGGGGAAGGCTGGCGCAGCATCTTGCAGAGTGGTGCGCCATTACTTCAGATGTCTGGGTTCTGGAGATCATAACCCACGGCTACTGTCTTCCTTTCGGCAGAGGCCTCACGACAATCCACCGGGGAATCTCTTTGAAGAGTCCGGATCCTCTCCTTGCGCAGGAAATTCAATCCCTGCTGGAGAAAGGCGCCATAGAACTGGTGTCTGTAGCGGAGAGGGACAAGCAATGGTATTCCCCTTATTTTTTGATTTCTAAGAAAGACGGGGAATGAGACCCATTATGGACTTGCGAGGTTCGAACAAACTCCTCAGGAAGGACAAGTTCAAGATGGTTACTCTTTCTCAAGTCCTCCAGGCCCTTCAACTTCAGGACTGGTTGGTGTCTCTCGACCTCAAGGATGCTTATTTTCATGTGCCGATCCATCCGAAGCACAAGAAGTACTTGAGGTTTGCGGTTGGCATCTCGAACTCTCAGTTTCGGGTCCTGCCGTTCGGATTGACCTCCACCCCAAGGGTCTTCACCAAGCTCATGGTAGTGGTGGCAGGGCACCTCAGGAAAGGGGGGATTCACGTCTACCCCTACCTGGACGATTGGTTGATCAGGGCGTGCTCTCCCGAGCAAGTCCTGGATCATCTGTCCATCACCTGCCACTCCCTCCACAAGCTGGGCTTCTCCCTCAACTTAAAGAAGTCCCATTTGACACCAACTCAGAGGCACAAGTACATCGGAGCAGTGCTAGACACGTCCCTGGGGCAGTGTTTTCCTCCCCAGGTGAGGGCTCATCACATTCAGCAGATGGTGCACAGGTTTCAACTTGCCCAGACTTTCCCAGCGTTCGAGTTCTTGAGACTGCTCAGCCTCATGGCATCCTCCATTCTTCTGGTGCCAGAGGTCAGGTTGCGGATGAGATCTTTGCAGTGGGCACTCAAGCTCCAGTGGTCTCAGTCCTCCGGCAGGATGTCAGACCCTGTTCAGGTGCCGTCTTCGGTCGCCCGGAACCTTCTGTGGTGGGCCGACCAAGGCAATCTGATGAGGGGGGCTCCATTTTGGCTGCCCTGGCCGGAGGTGACGATCGTGTTGGACGCATCCCTCACACGATGGGGAGCTCATGCCAACAAGTTGACAGTCAGCAGTCGTTGGTCTCCGTCAGAGTCCAGGCTCCATATCAATCTGTTGGAGCTGAGGGCCGTCGGGCTAGCCCTGAAGGCTTTTCTGCCGACTGTGCGAGGAAAGAATGTCCTGATCCTGACAGACAACACGGTGGCCATGCACTACCTCAACGAAAGGGGGGGCGGGGGGGCAGGGTCACTTCCACTGTGCAGGGAGGCGATGCAGCTCTGGTTCTGGGCAATCCAGCAGGAAGTTTCGATCTCGGCAGTTCATCTGGCAGGAGACGAAAACGAGACGGCGGACGCTCTGAGCAGGCAGAGCCCAATCTCTCACGAATGGGAGTTGGCTCAGGAGATTCTCCTGGAGACCTTCGCCCTTTGGGGGACCCCCTCAAGTGGATCTCTTCGCCTCCAGTGTCAACCGGAAGTGCGAGAGGTTCTGCTCGCGGGAATTTCCTCCAAACAGAGCCTTAGGAGACGCGTTCGTGGTGGAGTGGTCATTCCCGCTGCTGTACGCGTTTCCTCCAGTCCCCTTCATCCCGCAAGTACTGCGGAGGTTACGGAGGTTCGGTTCCCGGATGATCCTCATTGCTCCGGCGTGGGCCCGGAGGACGTGGTACCCGGACCTTCTCGACTTGTCCATCTGCCCTCCACGTCGTCTTCCCTACCGAGACGATCTGCTCTCACGGGAGGGGGGTGTCAGGTTCTCCATCCAGAGTTAAGGTCCCTCAACCTTCACGCTTGGTTTCTGAAAGGTTGAGGTATAAGGATTGGGACCTCCCTGAAGACGTGATGGAGGTGTTGCTTTCGGCCAGAAGGCCCGCAACAAAGTCCCTGTGCCGTTGGAGGAAGTTCTGTGACTGGTGCAGGGTTAAGAATGTGGATCCTTTTGCATGTGAAATTCCCATGGTTCTGTCTTTTTTGCTTTCTTTGGCCCACTGGGGCCTTCAAGTGGGGTACCATTAAAGGTTACCTGGCGGCGCTGTCCATATTTAAGCGCTCGTCTGAAGAGTGTCCCTATTTTAAAATTCCTTTAATTTTTCAATTTCTGAAAGGGCTCACTAATGTGTTCCCTCCGTCACCTTTCCAGGTGCCCGGTTGGGATTTGAACCGTGTTCTCAAGTTTCTGATGGGTGCTCCGTTTGAGCCTTTGCATTCATGCCCTTTGAGACCGTTAACTCTGAAAACGGTTTTAGTTGCGGTCACTTCCGCTCGCAGAGTGAGTGAGTGAGTGAGTTACAGG
This sequence comes from Ambystoma mexicanum, assembly GCF_040938575.1. Lineage (NCBI taxonomy): Eukaryota > Metazoa > Chordata > Amphibia > Caudata > Ambystomatidae > Ambystoma > Ambystoma mexicanum. The sequence goes on from NC_090923.1 coordinate 840,444,067, forward strand.
CACTTTCAGTTAAGCCCTCCTTCACTGTGTTTCATAAGGACAGGGATTTCCTTGGAGTTCGTCCTTTTCTTCCGAAAGTGGTGTCGGAATTTCATTTAGGCCAGAAGGTTGTTCTTCCGGCATTTTATCCTCCTCCACATCCTGGTAACGAAGAGGAGAGGCTCCATAGGCTTGATCCTAGGAGAGCTTTAAGCTTTTATATTTCACGCATGTCCCGGGTCAGAGTGGACGATTAGCTCTTTATTAGTTACGCTGGAAAGTGTTTGGGACAGGCTGTGACGAAACAGAGTTTGTCTCGCTGGATTATTTTGGCTATCTGAGTGTTACTGCTTGGCAGGTAAGGACCCACCGGTCGGCTTATGGGCCTATTCTACCAGGGGTATGGCTGCCTCTACTGCCCTGCAGAGGGGTGTTCCTATTCGCAAAATCTGTGATGGAGCCACCTGGGCTTCGGTACATACTTTTGTACGTCACTATTCCCTCGATTCCATCTGGGGGCAGGATCTGGCCTTTGGCAAGTCGGTCCTTTACTCCTCAATTTGATTGGGCATACTAAATTTCTGTTTTCTAAATTCTTTTCCCACCTCATTGCATTGGTACTGCTTTGGGAGTCTGTCATAGATATGGAATACCTCGGAGGACCCCATCCCCTCGAAGAACAAGTTACTCTCTTACCTTGTAACGTTCTTTCGATGGGATGGTCCGACGACGTATTATAGATCGCTCCCTCCCTACCTTCCCTGCTACAGAATTTCTTATGCAATTGCAGCTTACGTTTCCGCAAGGCTTTGTGTGTCAGACTGGCAAAAGACTGGTGGCACATGTTCTGGGGAGAAAACTACAACTGAGGCTACGGGCGTTGTGCGTCCTACTTATAACATCCAGTGACGTCGGCTGTCGGAGGAGGTCCTTGAGGGCGGCGTATCGACGTAGGACGCAGACGCCGAAGATTTTCCGAAGCAGCACAGCTGTGGTGATTACTGTCATAGATATGGAATACGTCGTCGGACCATCCCATCGAAAGACCGTTACCAGGTAAGAGAGTAACTTGTTTGTCTACTTACCCCCCTGGCTCCAATCTTCCCAGGTGACTAGGTGGGTCGACTGGGTAGGAGGTAGGTTTCCCCGCCATTGGTTCCATTGAGAGGTGCCCTGGAGCTGCAGGTGCAAGTGTTCTTCCTGTCGGTTCCAGCAGCAGAGTGCAATCCTTGGCGATGAAGAAATGCAGAAGGCACTGATGCAGACCTCTGCAGGACATTTCACCAGGCTGAGGAAGGGGAATTCCAGCGGCAGGCTTCTTTCCAGTCATGATTGAAGAATACCTTCCAGAGCATGGTCCCTTGAAGCTGGGATGCTGAAATTCAGCTGGAAGGCGACTTCAACCACAAGCTGGCTACTACTGAAGTTCCGACATTGAATGCGGAACGGCGACTGTTCTAGCGAGGTAGCCTACTGGAGAGCTGGTCTATCCACTGGGTGGTCCAGGGACAATTCCAAAGGCTCTGGGGTGCTGGATCCTCGAAACGCCTCGAGACTGGTTAGTCTCACCAGTCCAAGGGTTGAAGCCCCGCTCGGTGCCTTTGCGGATCAGGTAGTCCAGCAGGGCTTCACCGGGTCAAACGCATGGCAGGGATGCTGGGCCGCTTTGGGAATCATCCACAGATCTTAAGTTTGCTGCTTTTCTACACAGGATACTTGGCTCCAATGCTGATCTGAAGAAATGGCTGCTGGAGTCCTCCTTATTCAAGATTCTGACTGGAAACAAGTCCAGGCCCTCCAATGGTAAGGACCTGCACCATTCAGACAGCCTGCAGTGGTCCAATGAAGGACCACTGTGGGTTCCAGGCATGCCAAACACCTAGACTTTTAGGCACGTTGGATGTAGAATGGGACACGACAGTCCCATCCCCTTCCTGGGCCACACACAAAGGCATTACTAAGCCATGAAAGCAGCAGCTTTCTTGTGCAAGTGCATGACCTTATTTGGGATTTCAATCTGGCCAAAGAACAAGCGTGACGTGGCTATTCTAGGGCACTACCCGTGTTCAGTAGTCTTATGCAGTAAATGAGAGTGTGTGTACACTAGATATTTCGCACAAATATGTTTGCTGTCACCAGCTTGTAATTAGCCACATATAAAAGTAACCAAAAATCACAAGCGTAATAAAAGACTAAGGTGATACACAAAGTATCTCCATGGCACTGCATTTAAAATGCTGTGTGCACAATTAAAATGTTACATTTAAAGGTATAAAGACAAAAGGGAAACCTAGTTTCCCAGTACTGATGGTCTGAAGGACTAATGATTTTCCCCATAACAAAATGAGCAAAAGTCCAGTGGAGTGAAGCTAAAGGCTTCACTTCCCTGTAAAATGTCAGGACCAGTTCAAAATCAAAAGCATAACGTTTGGGGGTCAATGGAACTATGGAGGGAAAGTTGCCAAAGAGAAATGTTTACACTATCATTAATCAGTTGGTGTATTAAAATAGAACTGATAAGATCTTGATGGACTTTATGGTTATTGGATAAAAAAAGTGATACGTATTGAAAGAAAATCAGCCTAATATGATATTGGGGCAAAGACCAGGAAGAAAGGAGAGGCGGGCCATGTGCAACACCAGCCACACGGCCTTCTCACGTGGCATCAGAGCTCTTTGAAGTTCAGAACACACAATGCCACAGCATCCCAAGCTGCACCCCTAAATGTATTTTGTGTCGTCACTTAATAATACAGCCTGCTTCTGAGACATCGATCTTTTGACTTATGCCGACCATGGAAAGGTTGATCTTTGTGAAAGTGTTAGTTGAAATTCGAGACTATCTCCAGTGTTGATTGAATGGAGATGCTCATGTTAAATAAAATGTATCATATTGTATTTTTTGTAAGCTTTCAATTGACTGGTCTATGTGAAGTAGATCTAACTGTTACATTTAATCACATACTAGTTGGCAACAGTGTTGCATTATAAACTGTTGCATAATGCACCCCATCCCTTTTGAGAAGCTGTACTGAGTCTCTGGTAAGAATAGGGAGTTTAATCAAATGTTATCAAAGGCCCCTTCCTCATACACATTTTCCTCTGACTTGTGAAAGGTACCTGATCAAAGAAAGATTGTTCTGTGTTGGACAGTTTGCATCTCTGGACCATTTTCAAACCTTGAATATGCACCTGAACTATTGTCACTTAGTCTCTTATATATTCTTTTTTTAGGATGGAGTCCGTGAGAAGAATCCTTTTAGAAACTTCTTGGATGACCCCAGACGCTGTGGACCAGTTGTTGAGGTTGACAGGAAGGAAGGAAGTAGACGGCACGTTCGTAACTGGGGTGGAGCAGACTTTGATAGGGTGAAAACTGGTATTGAACGCGACAAGGTCTCCCATGTATGTTGTAAGCATAAAGGAATCCCCTCCTTATTAGTGTTTTGCTAAATGTTGTTGCACAGATGATTTGTCTGGTATGTGTGAATTCTCAGTTTGTACTTATTTGTAGAATTTGACTTTAAGCCTTGTCTTACATTTGGGTGCAGTATTTGTATTCATTAATCTTTTGTACAGCTGTGCAAGACACAGTGCCTATGCTACAGGGATCTCATTTAAGTTCAGGTGAAATTGCTAAATGACAATACCAGCTATTTTCAGTAGGATCTTGCCCCCAAATGTCTACCACATGACTGGTCTTTAGTGTTTCTCCCATTTATTTCCAAGTTAGTTGCAGGAGGACCTGTTCTGATGAAATACTCCCAGGTATCCATTGTAAAGCCATGCTCTGAATGTATTCATCTCACTTCCATTCAGCCAAACCGAATCCTTCTACATGTGAAGAAAATCTATGGTAAAACATGTCTCCCAAGTCTTCTTTCCTTTTTGTTTTTTAGTCCATCTTGTTTAATTTGCCACTTTGTGTGGTGATGTCACTAGTAGAAATTACTCATTGACTGATCCATCCTTCGCTCTCTTCTTCTTTATGGTGTGCTAAAGAAAAGGTCCTAGGGCCAGATTCCGTAAACTCCTTTGGTGGCATTTTAGAATGTTGACTTTATTTGTTTTAATGAAAAATATGCTTCCTTTACACCAAAATATAGGAATACTTGCAAATGCAGAATTGGTGTGACCAATGGCAGGGACCACACATAATGGGTACACCCACTTGGAATGAAAGGTAACATTGTGGTGATAATGAACTTGATGGGAGGACATTATTTTTCTTCCATTTAACCAGATCATAATTTCCCTTGTGTCCAACCTTACTTAAATTAACAGTTAAGCTGGGGCAAGTGTGAAAAGGTGACATTCATTTTTCCTAACAGAAGAACATTTACAACTCCTGTTATTGTAGGCTTTTTAAAGTATAGGGGTCAATGCAAAGTTTGCTGGCATGGTACTCTGTACTGAGAAAGTTCACTCCCATGAATGTTATGCTTCGGAGCACCCAATTTACTTTTTTGTATACATAAGTACATTTTGTGTGATGCCAAATTTTCTTATAAGGAAAACTTTTTGATTTAGCAGACAGCAAGAAAAGCATTTTTTGTGATGGGTCAGACACAAATTAAAACTGGAACAATTTGGGTACAATTTGCAAAAAGAAAAGTAGACTAGGGGGCAAGTTGTCAAACAGCACCAAATTTGAAGTTTATTTTCCTTGACCCTGAAAACCAATGTTTGTACTGAAATTCAGGCATCAAAGTGTAGTCAACGTATTATGGTTATTTTGAAATGCTTAATGTGAAAGAAACTGAGTTGGGGAGATTTATCAATTTTTTCTTAATCCCCGCTCCTATTACCCCCATCATGTTTTGCTGGACGTCTGGACCATTTTCTAGTTCTCCTGAATGAGGGGATCTTCCATACCTCTTAAAGGCATCTGTGTTACACATTTGCAGCACAAAGCACCCTCTGTGCAGTGTTGCTGGGGACCCTTTGTGTTCGCCTTTTTATGTTCCTTAATGTTCCCTAAGAACTCTTGAGATTAGCACACCCCACCTTAAGTGGAGTGCTATATCCCTGCCCCGGTTATGCACAAAAGTGTCCTTTCTTTTTTTGCAATTTCTTGTGTGGTTGTCCTTTGTTAGCCCTTCTACCATTCTGGGAGGGGGAGGTATGGATGTGTGTTTTGCCTTTGGCGGGAACCCTTTGTGTAGCCCACCTAGGCTTCAGTATGTCTGCGAGGACAGGACGTATGGGAGGAGCTCAAAACTCCCCTGTCCTTTGTCTGCTGATGTGCCTGAATGGAACCAGTTCCCACTGTGGGGTCTGGGTGTCCTCATTGGACAGCCACCTGTCCTTTTCTGTAAACTGCAGGGAGAGTTTGCAGAGGAGTGAATGGGAAATTCAAATAAAAGGTGAGGTTTCTGAGACAGAAGGTAAGTTGACCACTGGAACAGAAGATCCAAAGCTGAAGACGACCAGAGACCCCTGCAGATGCTTCCAGTAACCATTAAGCAATCACTGTTGTCCTGACCCCATTTTCTTATCGGCAGGAGCTCCGAAGAGGATGGCTCCTTCTCGTTGGCTGGTGGGACCAACCAGCCCTAAGACGAACTGCATATCAAGCCATCCCTCGACATTCTGTGTTTCCTCTAGTTATTTTTCTCTAAGAGTGGAATTAGTTGGCTTGCATGTGCAGATTATTTTCCATGTGCACAACTAACAAGGAAAGTCACTTAGTGAGCATGCACTGTTAGTGAGCAATCCTCTCTGAAGAGAGTTTGCAAGGGAATTTCCCTAACTATTGCAATTCTTTAAATATCGGTGGAAAAGGTGCGTTTTACAACACTTTTCCCAAAGATATAGTATAAAAAAACTAATATTTTATATATGATTATAAAAAGAGCTCAGCAGCCAGACTTCACAATTTGCTGCAGTACCTAGCAAAAGTACTGCTATGCTGAGAAAAATACATTAATGTGGAAAGAAAGCATTGTGTATGCAGTACAAACAATAGGTTTAGCTGTGGCTATTAATTTGCAGACACTGCTCATGGTACAGGGGGTCTTCCTCGAGCAGCATATAGGACAAATTGATGAGAATTACACTGATTAGAGAACCTCACCTCATGGTACGGTGCCAGCCTCAAACGACGTGTAGGACAAGTTGGTATGTGTAGGCAAACAAGGTTGGCAAAGAACAGTGTGACGAAGCCATAGCGGTAGGGTAAAGGTACTTGGATGCAGGCCAGATCCGATATGGTAAAAGCAGGTTTGGTTAAGTTTCTAGCATCATGCTGCCGGTCAAGTCAAATCAGATATGGGCAAGATAAGCATGCATGAAGAACCCAAGGCTATCGGACAAATCAAGCTGTTACATGTTGGGATATATGCTCCAGCGCCTTGCTGCAGGTCAAATCTGGTGAGTAGTAGGCAGACTCGAGTACATATATCGTAGATGGCTATGAGACAGTGATGTTTGCAACACATTACAAGTGCTGAAACATCAAAGGTACAGAATGGGTGCAGGCACCAGGTCCAGTGGATGGTTTCGTGGTGTTAGCAAAAAAGTAGTTCTGGGTATCGAAAAGAGCAAGAAGGTAACATACTAGTTAGGCTCGCCGAGGAGGTAGAATCTATGTTCGACAGGGTTGAACTTTTCTGATTCTCCTCAAAAGCACATATTTTAAAGCACCTAGGTGCAAATTACAAGGATCACTAAAAATGAGGCGGAACAGTTAGAGGATCAGCATGGTTTACGACCAGATGTGAAACTGCTCAAGAAGCAAGCAATGCAAGGACATGGTAATGGCTAGGCAGTACGGTTATAGTGCGTAGGCTAATAAGGCAGCAGGGTTAGAACTCACATAAAGGCAGTGGATTTAAGGCATAGACGTTATGGAACATGAAGCTTTTAAGCATAGCTAACAAAATAAAATTAGCAGTGTGTTTACATTAACAAAGAGGTCCTGGAGGGCACTCGGCATAAGGGTCAGTAGTTGATGACACTCTTAGCAAGGATGAAGAGCCAAAAGTACAGCATTGTGGGCAGAACAATGAGAGATCAGCATGAGACAGAAAGTCAACGTTGCAACTGGAGGCGTGCTGGCAACCTTGAGAATAAATATGAAGACTGAGTATATCATGAAAATCAATTTGATCCCGGTGTACAGCGGGAGATGTGGAAGCCTGAAAGTGTGCAGGCCAAGTGCCGGGGGTTGCAGGTTTACTGGTGGATGTGGGACCGTCCGCGCAGCCAGATGGTGGTCCGAGCAGAGGTATCAATGGGGGACCCTCATAGCCCTACCAGGCCTGGACAGGCCCATTGGGTAGAGACCCTTGGACGAAGGCCCTTTGGTGTGGGCCAGCGTTCGCCTAATGGCTCCAAGGCCAATCGGGGTTTTGCAGGGACAGTGTCCCAATCGGACAACAGCTGGGAGGCAGGTGGAGAGCCACAGCAACACAGAGGAGACCCGGCGGCCATGTTGGAAGGCCCAGGTCGGAATCTTCATTGTAGGTCCTCGTGGCAGTCGGCCCCCAGAACAAGTTCTCTGTAGCGCAGAGGAGGAGGAAAATAGTTTTACAAAAAAATATATATAGATTATTGAAACTGAGTTGAATAGTAAAATAATCAGACCTGATACTTGCCAATAAGAGTTTGTGCCATTTTAATGTTATTCAGGGGACAGGAGAACATACCTCCCAAAATGTATGTCGGGTTGATAATTGCATCAGAATAACTGCACCACAGCGTATGAAAATCAAAATTGCTGTGCTTTTGACTACCGTAAACATTAAATTGTCCTGGGAACAGAGCAGCGACAACTCTTAATAAAAACCAGTCTTAGACCTAAGAGGCACTGATATTTACGAATCGGTGACCAGCAGATCACTGGCATTGGAAGGGACTCTACTATTACTGCCAGATCTCAAGAACAACTTTAAGAATAAAGAGAATCATTTAATAAGCATAATGTATCTGTATTGGCTAAGCTAACTTTTTTACACCCTGAAAAATCATTAGGATTCAATGTAGTCAGTAAAATCTAATCAGAACACTTGTTTATAATACTTACATTGAAAGTGAAATGACAGGATGCATAATACAGGTTATAGTTTTGCCCACTCTTCCTCACCACAGCCTAGCCGAAATTCAACAAGAGCCTCACTGAGGTTTCTTATGGAGCCTCTTGGAAGGAAATCACATAAATTTGTCTTTTAAGTTAAGGCAGCGATTTTCAGAGGTACAACAGATGAACTTCCTTGTCCTGTACTGAGGGGCCCCTCTTCTGCAATTAACTATTAGTTAAACAAGATGCCTGGGGATGTCAGACACTAAACACAGAACAAGAGGTTATTTTGAATGCCACTCTGCAGCTGGGCATGAAATAAGGTGCAGGTTTCTGGATTGTTACAACGTTGCCTTTTTTTTAATGCAAACAAACAGATTTCATGTACTGTCGAAACATCATGACTTTGTTTTTTAAAGTGGGCGATTTGATCTTCACCCTCATGAATCTGCAGACATAAGTATTTTGCAGTGCTTAGGAGACTGTTTGCAACATCCCCCACCCCAATATTGTTGGGTTGGATTATACCAGTGCTCAGTGAATTTTTTTTGGTATATCAGCTAGTTACCATATCACATATTAAGGTCTGTGCCCAATGGAACTCAGAAAACGTATTTCTCCAGCATGGGGTCTGGCATGGATTCACATGCTCATGAATATTCCCCGTCGTCAGGCTGGGAATCATCGGTAAAGAAAAAAATCAGTATCAGTTTAGTTTCTGATCTGTCTTTCTTAGTAGTAACCAATCACTGGTCTCTGGGTCATACTGCCCCCAGCCAATGACTGCCCTCTCCCTAAGCCCCGCCCCTGGCAGCCATCCTCAGATTTTTACCGCACGTTCAAGTTTTGGGAGTCCTCGTGCTATAGCTCTCGAGCTTTTACTGCATTTTGCGCTTTTTCAAAGAGATTTATCTCATTTTTCGGTTTAATCGAGCCTCAAGCTACTTCCGATCAATGGGGACCCGTTTCGTATTTATCTACGCCCCTCAAGGGGGTTGTTTTCATCGAGTTGCGCTTCTTGGAGGATTCCAGAAGTTTCTGAGGCCTACCTCGCGGATGAGAAGAACATGGCCCAGGAGAAGGGAAGCTCGACTCCCGGCAAACTTTTCAGGATCTGCCCTGGATGCAACCTACAAAATGTGTTCAAGGAGGACAAGCATTCGAAATGCCTTTACTGCCTCCACGAGTACAAAACGCACGTGGAGAAGGACTGTGCGTTTTGCATGAACATGTCGGATCGGACTATGAGGGATCGTCGGACCCGTCTCTCCAACTGGCTGGAAGGCAAGAGCTCAGCAGGTGAGAAGCAGTCTGAGCGGTCTTCTAAGTCCTGTGAGGGCGCCCCGGCGACGGGGGCCCAACAGAAGGCAAAGCACCGCGAGTCCGCGGGCACCGGGAGCGCCGAACGGTCGGGCTCCTCGGCTGCCAGGCAGGGCGCACCTTCACCGACGCCATCAACCACGAGCCAACGCTCTGGCTTGGAAGAGAAAATCGGAGAACCCGGCTAAGCTTCTGGAGAGGCCCCGGTCAATCTCGAAGGATCAGGCCGAAGGGGAGCGAGGCGGTGACCCTCCCCCTAAGGTGAGGGCCTCAAGCGCGCCCAAAGTGGTGAAGGCCTTGATCCTGGCCTTTTTCAGCAGGCCAGCGGTCTTATGAGCGAGACCACAGTCGGCGACATAAGGACACATTAGCACTCCCACGCTAAAACTACAACCCCTACCCATATGTTGACTAAGAATATTGACATGCGGTATCAGATAAAAGCATCATTGCTGATTCTGCCCCAAAACATAGTTTGTCCTCTGGGCCTTCGTCTTCACGTTTGTTGCCAGACAAACATAAACAGACGTTGTGTGATAAAATTACTACTACCGTGCATAAAGAACATTTGTGTGCCGAACAACGTGCATCCAAATGAATATCTTCGACACTCTGACAGTACGTCAAAACAGATTCAACACAAACAAGTTTCAAAACCAGTTTCTGCACATTTAGAAGGCATGCTGAAACAGAGTATACATTGGCCTCATACCCTATGTCGGAGACCTTAAAGTCACATCACACCCATCGAGCTGAAGATGATGATATGGCTTTTGATTTTAGTAAAGCTCCTATCACAGGGTATTGGACAAAAGAAAAGTTTTAAAAAACCATGGATAAGATTTCATGTTTTATTTTTTTTTAAAAAGACCCTTTGAAGCATAAATCTCTCAAGGGGAGGGGGAAACCTCCTAGTAAATCTCAGTTTACAATCGTCTGTCCAACACACACCAGCCATTTCTATAACTGGGGATGATCAAGACAAACCTGATTAAGCAGGTCAACAGATAAGGGGTCAAGGTGATGATCAGGGTGATCATGGTTAGCTGATGATGACCAATATACACAGGATCAGTATAAAGATGTTGATCCTTGCATTTGTTCGACCATCTCATGAAGACCAGGATCAACCTACCACTGATTCCCTGATACATGACCAGATTCAGTACAATCTGCTTATTAAGGCAGCTAATCATGTTAAAATCCACATTCTTGAAGTACTACAGGACACAGACTTTGTGGATGACATTTTAGCAGAGAAAGTCAGTTGGCCAGTTTATTACTCTATTGCAATCAGTTGCTAAACAGATTCAGCCTTCTTTGACTACTGTTGGGTAGGAATTAGTGCAGTCCAACTGGTGTGGGACTCCACAACACTTCTCTCTTGTCATTAGGTAACCCACCTTTTAAAATAGGCCTGTACTACACAAGTTGGTAGTGTGACTGAGCAGCCAGGCGTATCTTAAGAGGGGTAATGTGAGCTGTAGAGATGTGCAATGAAATCAGTAAATAAAAGTATCCAATTTCTCCCGGAAGCTATATGTTGGATCGAACTGTTTCTCTCCAACCGTACCATGAGGGTTTTTTCAGCCTGATCAGCTGCTACCCCAGCCCCAGCCCTAGTCTTGTGTGGTGTATCACAAGGCTCTTGTCTATTGCCCACACTATATAATGCCTTTACCGAACTTCTTTTCAACATACTAGACAAATTGGGTGTCACATATACAAAATATGCGGATGACACCCAAATACTCCTCCCTATCACAGGCTCCTACGACACTGACTCGGACACCATCATCAAAATCTACCTGATCATCCAAGCATGGATGGCACAAAATGAACTATGTCCTAACGATGAGAAGATTGAATTACTCATAGGTAGCAAGTCAAATCTAAACAACCTATTGCAACAATATAATCCTTCAACATTGATGGCAATACTAGCAATGTCGCCAAATAAATACTCAAGCGTCTACATAGACTCAACTCTGTCCTTATCAAGACATGTTAATGCCATTGTCTGATCATCAGCATATACCTCCAAACTAATGAGGTAGCAGAGCTTTCCTCTCACCTGACAACTGCCTTACCCTGGCCAGAGCACTCATCCTCTCAAAGATCGACTATTGCAACTCACTCTTTGCAGGATCCAATACCAGAAACCTCAGCAAACTTCAAGTTGTGCAAAATAATGCAATCAGAGCTGCACTAGACATACCCAAGCACGAATACATTTCATCAACAAGAAGCAACATTCATTGGCTCCCTGAAGCTGACAGAATTAGAAAAGTTCTCTCACTGACCCATAAGTGCCTTTTGAACAATGCCCCAGCATACCTTTGTAGTCAAATTGCAAAAACACAATCCAACAGACCTACCCGCTCCTCCCACACCGGCCTAATCTTCACACTGAGATTCATGAGACAGAAAGCTGGTGGATTTAGCTTCCCGGTGGTTGCTGCCCAACTTTGGAACTCCCTGCCCCATCACTAAGAATGGACATCCCTAGGGTCCTTCCGTAAAAACCTTGATGTTCAAACAAGGTGCCGGCTAATATAGCTAAAACGTTACTTCCTGTGTAATCAATCTATGTAAATTTTGTAAATAATGCAAACCCTCCAACAATGTATACTGTTTGTCAAGACTACTAATTATGTGGGTTAACCACATGTTTGCACTGTATCCTGCTCTGTAACCTCTTCATTGTGCTTCACTGATTAAGTTGAAATGTATGCCTGTAACCAATCTCTTAAAGCGCCTAGGTACCGCTGGGTTTTGTGTGCTATATAAATGTTTATTTAAACATTTAAACACTTAAACCCCAAAGATGGGTTGAAGCCCAGGGGTCCTCTATCAATATCAGACAGGTTTTTGGCCTGGCTCCTCGACAGTACAGAACATCAAGCTCTTACACATCCTAGTAAAAAGATCAGCTGCTAAAGACAGCCCTTCACTATGTCATATTTGTAGACTTTAAGGCAGCATTCAATCGAGTAGACAGAGAGAGACTATGCCTTAAGCTGCAGGCTCTTGGCTGCCCTTTTTGACTAATGTACGCCATTAAGCTTCTCCCCCACAACTATGTAAGAGCCCGCTTAGACAATGAGGGAAGTACATCTGGTCTGATAGATATAAGTAGAGGAGTTAAGCAAGGATGCTTGCGGGCCCCCCTTTTAGTATAATCTTTACATAGCCGACTTACCCGATCTCCTGATAAAGAGCTGAAACTGTCCTCCTTTGGTTGGTGGGGACAAAATTGGTTACATGTTGTACGCCGACAATTTGGTTCTATTCAATCCTACCCTGAGTGGGATGAAGGCCATGATGAATTAATTATACGATTGCGAGCAGGAAAACTCACTGACTGTAAATCTTTCAAAGACCAAATGTATGTTAATCGTTAAGGAAAAGGTGCACAAAACAGCCCTAATTACAAAATTGGGGATGGTGGATTATGTCCGAAGCTACCCTTATCTTGGTCTTGAAATGAATGATAGAAATAACTATGATAAAATCACAGCCTCCAAGTCTAGGAAAGCGCACCAGATAGTCTGTGCTATGGAAATTTGCCAACAATACTGCTGTTTCACGATTCGGGGCATTTTGACCTTTTACAATGTTTTTGTCCTAGGACAATGTATGTCTTAGATATCCTTGAGATGAAGGAACCAGCTTGCTAGATCGCCTGGAGGGCAGGTTCTGGTGCAGGGCACTCAATTTGCTTGGTATAGTGTCACTAGGCACTCAGTTGCTAAAAGGACAGGGGCTCTTTATATAAAATCAAAAATGGCACTGATCTGTCTCTTACTGGATAAATTAGGCACAACATGGGATGCTGCAGCCGTTAGAACCCAGTTTACAGTTGAAACTCTTAATTTGGTTTTCTTTGGGAAAGCATGCTGGACCCCTTGCCGAAAGGCGTGGCATACTTACGATTGTGTTAAAGCATAATTTTGTGCCAAGGCCAACGTTTGGGATTGGACCTAAAATCACGCCCATCTATCTATGTTAAGTAAATCTAGTCCGGTGGTGCAGGTTTCCCATTGTTATATGAAACCAGATCCCTATCTCCTTTTAAACCCGAGCCCTAGCACTTTATGTTGAGGCTACGTACAAATCAATGCTCTTCTTCTGCAAACAGTCACAGGGCCCCAACAGGGTATCGAAAGAGCTCTGAGGCTGTGTCAGATGTCCAAATCGAGGACTCGTCTTGAATCTGTTAGACACGTTTTGACAGAGTGCGGCACCGTGGACTTGGCTTATATGTGTCAGCTTGGGGGAAAAGTACACGACTGCGAGTCGATTACATCAGACTCTTTTTGGACTTATTGTCTAAACGCGGACTCAACCCAAATGCACATTGCACTTGATTTAGTCTGCAAAATAGTTGAAAAGCGTCTTAGAACGCATAAGGCTGTTTATGAATTGCAGAGATCGATCCTATGATGATTACGCTGTATGAATTATCATTAAAATTATGTAAGGATTAATTGATTCATTTTATCAGATTTTTACTTATGATATACCCAGGTTTTAGCTTACCCTAAAATGTATTGGACGATATAGGTATATGATACAATTAATTTTGTGATTGAAGTTCAAATTTAACTATAAACTCAATAAAAAATAAAAATACATTATTTATACATAAAGATATTTAAAGCAGTCTTTAGAAAGTAGTCATTAGCTGTAACATCAATTCCAAGTTAGGATTCAATAAAGCAGGTGAGTAATTCATTCATATGTTACACATGTTCCAGCACCGAAGGTGATATTATTTCAGGTCAGTATAGCACTTATATAATATCATCTTTGCAATATTGAGTTTTCAAGGAAGGCAAGGTTTGGGTTAAATCAGAACAGACCGGTAGGTTATAAGAACAGTTAGATTCTCCCAAAGGGATTCAGGCAGTCTATTATCCCAGCATTAAAGTGTTCAACATTAAAACCTGTAGAAGAATATGCACTGCCAAAGCCAATAGGTTTAGAAGGAAGCCTTTATGAAGCCAGGACAGCCAAAGTCAATTGGCAAAATCAAAGTTCTGAAGCTCTTCTTAGAAATATGTTCTTAAATGGCAGTTTACAAAAGAGAAATCACAGCAACTCGAGAGGAGTCACCTTTAGAAAGCACAAGCTGTAACGCCAATTTAGGTAAATTGAGGTCAAACTACTGGATGGTTAAATCGCACTCCCCAAGATTGGAAGCACCCCAAATGGCAAAAGGATAAAATATCCCAAGCCCCACAGTACCTTTGAAATGAAGAAGTTGTTCCAGCTGGTTGTCTTCACGATGCAATGCAGTAGACCCTTGTTCCTGATCCTTGCTTGTGGTGACTAAAGGGAGGATGTCTAGGTTCCTGCAGGGACTCGGCTGCAATGGATTTCTGCTGATTCAGCAACTTTGTGGTTTTGGCGCCCTTTTCTCAGCACCAGCGAAGATTGAAAAGCTCTGGTTATGATTTCTTGATCCCTCGGTCCTGGACTCTGGTGAGGGGACTCTGAATGCAGATTTCTTGCTTCTGTAGGGTCCTCTGGATGCCCACGAAGATCTGGCCGGATTCGGACTTCGAAAGACAATGCATTCGCAAGTGGTCGAGGCACCCCGGGTGTTGGGCTTCTGCAGCCTTGGAAAGTCGCAGCAAGTCGGGGGTTGTGCCAAAATAGTTTGTCTCAAGGCTAGTTGGTCCCACCAGGCTAAGGGAGGCAGTTGTCCTTTACAGGTCTTCTCTGTCGATTCGAAAACGGGGTCACCACAGCTGCAGGGCTTCACCGGGCCCTTTGCGGTCCAGGAGGGTGCTGCTGGCATCGCGTCTTGTCTTCTGCTTCAGATGTTGTCCTCCAGTGGTCGACTTTGCTTGTAGTCCCAAAAACCTTGCTTTTTATGCAAGTTCCCATTCATTCACAGCCCTAGGCTGTCAATCACACAGCAGGGTGGCTGTCCTCCACGACAACCAGCTTGCCAATTGGAACTGGTTTCACTCAGGCACAACTAGAGACAAAGGACAGGGGAGTTTCGGGACCCTCCCTCACTTCCTGCCTTTCCAGACACACTGGAGCTTAGGCGGGCTTCCAGGCTGAAGCCCGCCAAAGGCAAATCACACAAAGGACTCAAACCTGATGCAAACAGAGTAAAAGCCCAGAATAAACTAACAAGAAATGGCGAAAAAAGAAGACGGGGGGGCTATTTTGAGAAAATGTTCAGCTTGGTTATCAGCCTGCAGATACATGTTACTAGGTAGTAAAAAGGCAACCACTGCCACCAGCCATTCAAGTGAGTTAGTGTATCAAAATGTTACACAAGGAATGTGTTAAAGGAATTACTATGTAACCTCCCCAGCACTCCACATAGGGTGGTGTGTTCTGGACCCATAAAGTAAAGGTAAGTAAGACAGGGGGTCATCTTACTATTCTCTGTAACAACTACACCCTCCCTAATCAGGGCAGTTAAACCCTGTATTGAGAAGACTTTTAAACCTGTACCTACTGACATTAGGGGACAGTTATAGCCTGACTCTTTAGTGGTCACAACAACAAGAAAGGTCAGGCACTCCTTTAGCATCTGCAGAGGCACCACCCAAAAAAGAAAGTAAAAAATGATATGCTCTAGGCAGGAAGGTATCTACTTCAGCAGCCTATCCGATATGCATCGCTAACAATACTACTTTATTAGCCTGCTACGATAGGTCACAATGGGTCAGTGTCAATGACCAATTTGATTTTGTTCCTGAACCCTTACGGTCACAAATTAAAGACAGTACCTGCAGGCAAACATAATTAAATAACTTCGATGCAGCAGACAACACTGGTTGTGTTATTGCTGAAGTTACCATTTTGAAATGTAATTCTTGGTTGCAGCAGTCCGCTTTCAAACTAAAGACTCCAGCAACACTGCAGATTATGCCCATTGAACACAATGTTTGATTTGGTAAAGCAGTGGATGTTGTTCTTAAAAATGCAACTGACAAGTACGGGCCCCTTATAACTCTAGGGCGATTCTCTAATAAACCATATATTCGACAGTCCATCTTCAACACACAATGCTCCTTTCAAGTGGGATACCCACGTACATCACAGGCAGGGTATAGTGTGGCACATTCACCGCCATGGTATTCTTCTGAAACTCAATCAGCCCTTTATCAATCCACTTTTCAAAGAGGCTACAGAAGGTGAAGAGGCAGGGGTAAAGCTTCAACCGCTAGATTCTCAGCAGCCTCTAAGCAATGACGCACCCTTTCAGGTTCCCTCCCATGCCTCTCACATAGTGGCTCGCATTTCACTATTTACCCACGCATGGGAGGGCATCACGTCCGACCAGTGGGTGCTGTTGACTGTCTCCAAGGGTAACTGCTTCGAGTTCTTTGAGAAAAAAAAACATCCTTCACCAAGACACAGGAAGATGTCACAAGAACACCAGCCCGTTCTACAAGCCGATATCAAGTCTCTTCTACAGAAAGGCACTATAGAATAGGTTCCACCTCATAAGGTAAACAATGTTATCTATTCAGTTTACTTCCTAGTTCTAAAAAAGGATTGAACTATGCGCCCTGTGTTAGCCTGCATCCAGCTAACTCATGTCAAACCAGAAAAGTTTTGAATAACAACTCTTCAAGAGGTAACCCCTCTCCTAAAAGAGGGATTTTACATGGCAACATTGGATATGAAAGATGCATACTTTCATATTTCAATGTTGCCAGCGCACAAAGTACTTAAGATAGGAAACACTAGTTCAACGGACTTCCCTTTGTCATTTTATTAGCACCAAAGGTGTTCGCCGAGGTATTGGCAGTAGTGGCGGCACACTTGCAATGGCTATCCATCACAGTGTACCCTTATCTCGATGACTTGCTCATAACAAGAGACACCACAGATGTGTCAACAGCACTCTAAACCCACAATCAACTTTTTGTTCCAAATGAGTTCTCCATCAACGACAAAAAAATCCAGTTTCATCCCCAGTCAAGTAAAACTGACACAAGAAGGATTCGTTTTTCCCCTCCATGAAAGAGTACAGAACATGCTGTTTCAAATACCTTATTATGTGACCGGTCGTCAGATAACCACGCGGAAGGCAATGCACCTTCTTGGGATGATGGCGTCATGCATATACCTTGTCCCACATGCACCTCTATGCATGCGCCCTGTGCAAGAGTGGCATAGCGAAACTGATCTCAAGCAAGCATTCAATGGGACGATCTAGTGGTAATTTCAGTCGCTAGTACAAGCATTGCAGTGGTGGTCAAAAGAACACATTTTGAAGGGAACACCCTTTCGCAATCCAGCAGTGCAGTCACTCTTACAACAGATGCCTCACTCTTAGGGTGGGTAGCACATCTCCACCAATGTATTCACGGCGTGAGGACACAAGCGGTAGCAAAACAGATCCCATCAGCCTACTATAGTTGCTAGCAGTATTCAACATCAGCTAGTGGGGAAAACGGTGATCAGGCAGCACCACAGCCGTGTTCTATATAAGTTAGCAGGGCGGGACACCCTTGTTAAATGATGGCTCGGGGCAGTATAAGTTGTTCAGACTTATTTAATTAAGTTCAGTTCAAGCGACAGCAGGCACCACCCATGAAGGCAGAACCCAACTGAAGATTACAGAACTCCATAAAGAACTCCACAAATAATAACACTCTGAGAATACATATACATCACAGTGGAACACTGTAATAAACACATGAATAGAACATTGTGATTGGTCTGGATCCACATTCAGAACTATGTTACATTGTGATTCATTGCTAAATGCATGCTTACCTAAGTAACACATAAGTAAGTAGACTCAACACATCTTCCCCCTTTCAATGACACAGAGTTACTCTAATACATAGTCTCGCAACCAAAGAGGTTTACCTCTCCTCCTTTCTGCACTGATATTAACATCTGTGTCTTGTTGAATACTCTTATCAACTCCTCCGGATTCATACACCAACTCATTGTCATTGCCATTGTCATTACCATTAACATTTTCCCCATCCTCTACCGCTTGACCATTGTTATTGCATTTTACTAATCTGGACATGGACCAGCATTCCCCACCTTCCATTATGACCACATTTCCTCTTACTACATCTGAATTTGCTCTCGATGCGTTTAGGGGACAACCTGGGTCTGTTTTACATACACAAGTTCACCTTCTCTCCATACCAAACTCTTGGATTTCTTTTCCATGTCAAACCTTTCCTTGTATGCATTTTGGGCCTCTTTGATGAGTGTCACAATCTTATTCCTATCAACATTCACACTCTTGGCCAAGTCAAGCCACCCTGGACAGAGTTTAGTGCCAGGCTGCCTGCCCTTGAGAGACATGAAAGGTGACACTTTGGTAACAGTGTGGGGCGTCGTGCAGTAGTTCCAAACCATCTCTCTCAACACTTTCTGCCACTCCAAGCCTGCGCCATTGCTAACTGCAAACCTCGCTTTACAAATCTATTGGCCCTCTCTACCAGCCCATTAGCGCTGGGTTGATAAAGTGCCGTTCTGTAATGCCTTATGCCAAATTTTCTGAAAAACTCCACCATCTTGTCAGAACAAAATTGGACACCATTATCTGAAATTAATTCCGTAGGGAAACCTTCCCTGTAAAATGTTTCTTCAAAAAATGATATCATTTGGGCCGTGGTAGCCTCACCGATTGCCTTCCACTCTATCTACTTTGAGTGGTAATCTACTAACACAATTAAGTACTTGAGATTCTCCCCCAAATTCTGCAGTGGGCCCATCAGATCCACAGCCACCTTTTTCCAGGGTTCACCCGGAACACTCACAGGTCTCATGGGTGCTTCCCTAACCACCTTACTTTTATCATTCCTCTCGCGCTCTCTGCAGATGTTAACACACCTCTCTACTTCACTGTCAACTGCCGGCCACCAATAGAACTCCCTGATGTATCTCTTGGTTCCTCCCATCTCTAGATGGCCTTGATGAGCTATACTCACCAGTTTGGATCTAACATTACTGGGTGGGATCACTTTAGTGCCCTTCCTGAGTTTTAGACCGTCTTCTGATAGACTCAGCTCATCCTTTATGCAATAGAAGCAGTCAGATTATTTTTCTACAATATTTTTATGAGGCCACCCTGTCCTGGTCCACACCTTGACCTGTTTCAATATGAGATCCTCACCATCAGCAATCTCCCACTCATCTCTACTTATGGCATTGTATTCAACCTCAGAAATACTCAAACCTTGCTCTAAGAATGCTTCCTCTGTATCTTTACCCTCCACCGGTAGCCTAGACAGACAGTCTGCTACTACATTGTCCCTACCAGCTATGTACACTATCTTGAAATCATAGGCTAGGAGTTCAATCATCCATCTAGATATTCTGGGTGATCCTTTGGCCCACTCTACACTACCTAGCAGTTGGACTAAAGGTTTGTGGTCCGTTTTTACCGTAAAAGTTTGACCCCATAGATAGAACCTAAAATGTGCCACAGCCCAAGAAACTGCCAGTGCCTCCCTCTCAATAACAGAGTAGTTTTCTTCCGCTCCCTTCAATGGTCTAGAGGCAAAAGCAATTATATGTTCAGTTTTACCAGAGTCCACCTGAGACAAAGCCGCCCCTAGACCCATATTACTTGCATTAACCGATAAAACAGTTTTCCTTCCTGACACAAACCCTCCCAAAGAGGGTGCTTGTACTATGCACTCTTTTATTTTCTTAAAAGCTTCTTGGCACTCCCCCGACCACACAAACTTCACATTCTTTTTCAACAACTCTCTCAACGGAGTGGAGATGGTGGCGAAACCATTTACAAATTTATGATAGTACTCCGCCAACCCCATGAAAGAACGTAACTGATCTTTGTCTTGTGGCTGGGGAGCACTGCTGATGCTATCAATAAGAGATTTTTTCGGAGCAATACCATCACCAGAAATTCTATGACCTAAATAGTCTACTTCTCTAACAGCAATCTTGCATTTTTTTCTTTGTACAATCAAACCAGCTTCTTTAAGTCTGGCTAAGACAGCCCTCAAAATCTCACTGTGTTCTGCTTCATTTTCAGCAAACACTAGTATGTCATCTTGGAATACCGTCACTTTCCTTAACCCTCTAAGAACTTCCTCCATCACACTTTGAAAAACAGAAGCAGCGGAAGCTAATCCAAATGGCATGCGATTGTATTTGAACACTCCCTCAGGAGTGATGAAAGCAGTAAAATGCTGACAACCCTTGGACAACAGAACTTGATGATATGCTGCTGACAAGTCAATGATGGAAAATATTTTCGGTTCCCCCAGGGTGGAAAGAGTCTCGGATATGTTGGGAAGGGGATGTCTCTCCACAACAATGTTCCGATTGAGGCTGTGCAAGTCCACACATAGTCTCAGATTTCCATTTGCTTTGACTACTAGTACAACCGGCGATAACCATTCAGTTGCTGTTACTGGCTCAATTACTCCTTTGTTCACCAAGTCATTTAACTCGACACAAAGCTTACTTCTCATCTTCAATGGCACTTGCCTTACCTTGTGTACCACCTGTTGTGCCCCATTTTTAAGTTTAATATGTTCGAAATTTCTGAATTGCCCTAATTTCTCAGAAAACACCTCAGGGAACACTTTGGTCCAGACGTCATCTTCAGCTTCTGCAATAGATACTGGCTGAGGGGCATTTGCCTGTATTCTTACACCCAAGTTCTTTTGTTCCTCCCAACCTAATAGAGGCTCCCCTTTTTGCTACCAGAATGTTGGCCTGGCATTCCTTTCCTTTGTAATGCACACATGCAGAGAATTCCCCCAAAACCTCTATTGTGGATTCTCCATATCCACAGGCTCTAACATCAGTGGGGCTGATTACGGCTTCACTCTTCTTCAATATGTTCACTAAAGTGTCCCGTGAGACTATGGTCCAAGGAGAACAAGTGTCAACTTTCATGACTAGACTGCGCCCATCAATCAGGAAGGTGTCTGCCGGACCCTTGGCCTCACTTGAAGTAGCTGAAATTTCAAAAACAAACTTGGCGCTTGCTTCCTGGGTGGCCGATACTTCCTGAATGTTGTAGTTTCTCCTGACCGATTCTTCAATGCTGGGCCTGTTCTCCACTCTGGGTTCGAGAAAATTGATGGAAGTAGCTTTACACACATTTGTAAAGTGCCCTCTATTCTTGCACTTAAAGCATTCGGCAAATCTGGCAGGGCACGACGGAAAGTTGGCACCATGTCTGGGGTTATCACATCTGGTACATGCATTCCTCACAGTCCAATTTCCTTTCTTTCCAGTCGGAATGGTTGTGTTCTTCTTCTGGTCTATTGCACAGACCGACATGGTGGTCGGACTTTGTTTGTCACCCTTGAGCTCCTTGACATATAAGGACGTCTGTTCGATGCTCCTGGCTAATTCGAGTGCCTCATCCAGCTTCACATCTTTGGCCAGTAACTTCTCTTGGATCCTGGCGTTATTGGTGCACCTGAGTAACTGATCCCTGATTAGAGAATCAGTCAGATGCTCAAATTCACAGGAGTAACTTAGCGACCTCAAGCATGCGACATAGGATTCAACTGACTCCGATTGTTCTTGTACTCTCTGGAAAAATGTATGCCTTTCAAAGCTGACATTTTTCCTGGGTTCAAAATGGTCCTGTAGTTTTTTGAGGGCCAATGCATACTCATCCGCATCACCAGCCTCCAAAACCTGGTCTCCAGCCAGCCCATCGAAGATCCTGCGTCCTTCCACGCCCAAATTGTGGATCAAGAGAGCCTTTTTGCGAGCTGAGGAAAATCTGTCTCCGCCCATTGCCACCAGGTAATTTTCAAATGTGTCCTTCCACTTCTCCCACCTGAGGGGGGGGCGGCTGGGTTCATTGAGGAACGAAATGGGTGGAGGAATTGATGCTGCCATGATGAAGAAAGAATAGCACCAACTATGTGTGTGCAGATGGCTGTGGTGGCTGTGAAATGGCAGGACTTTAAATGTCAATGTGGCAGGACTTTAAATACCAATGCTGTGATGCTTAAAGACAATTGACCAGTATTTGTGCACTGTTCACTGTGGGAACAATTGCCTTTGATGTACAGGCCCCTCAGTTCCCAGCCGTGGGAGTCCTGCTGGCAGTCAGCTGACGTCACAATGGAGACCGGGGGCTCATAAAGGTAAGGCCGACACGTTGCCAGGCAACTGGTGTCACAATGGAGACCGGGGCTCGAGCTGACACGCCCCCCACAGCGTGTGCCGCAGCGCGTGTGCCTGCGCGCGGCCAGAGCCAGCTGAGAGCCGCATGCGCTGGCACGCACGCAGGCAGTGAGGGGCGGGGCCTGCGTGCTATCAGCGGTGCGCGGCTCCCCCACGGCTCGCGGGGGCCTGCTCTGTAACAGCAGTGCTTGCGCAGTTCCCTCGCGGCTCGCGCAGCTCCCCCGCGGCTCTCCTTCCCAAACAACACCGACTTGCCTGGGTGGACAGCCTCTTCGTTCGATTGTTCCTCTCCGCCTTCCGTCAGTCTGCCTCGCCCGCTGTTGCTGGTGTGGACGGAAGGGGCACAGCGCCGGCAACTCGGCACGAAAGCAAAACGAAGCCAACAGCTCCAGACCGGCGCCCAGGGGTCCGTGAAGCGAATCCTCGTCGCCAATGTTAAATGATGGCTCGGGGCAGTATAAGTTGTTTAGACTTATTTAATTAAGTTCAGTTCAAGCGACAGCAGGCACCACCCGTGAAGGCCGAACCCAACTGAAGATTACAGAACTCCATAAAGAACTCCACAAATAATAACACTCTGAGAATACATATACATCACAGTGGAACACTGTAATAAACAGATGAATAGAACATTGTGATTGGTCTGGATCCACATTCAGAACTATGTTATTCATTGCTAAATGCATGCCTACCTAAGTAACACATAAGTAAGTAGACTGAACAACCCTCTCTAAGTCTGTGCAAGTTAGCTCAAAAGATTTCGAACTGGTCTCTCCACCACAAAATATTCCTCCTGTTCCAACATATTCCAGGGAAACACAACTCTGGGCAGACAAAAGTTTACAACTGCCCGCAGAGCACGAGTGGCAAATACACGCAGATATTTTAAACAACCTCTTCACAAAATGGGGGCAACCAGACACCAGACTCTTTGAAACACAAGAGAATGCACAAGGCCCAAACTACGCATCCAGGAATCCCCAAACAGGGCCGAAGGGGAACGCTCTGTGGGTGAGGTCAGGGAGATTTGTCTACTCTTCATTATCCCCCCCCCCCTGACCCCAACACCACTTCTGAACAAATTAATCCACAAGATGCACCAGGAAAGAGTCGCTCTTGACCTGATAGCACCAATGTGGGCATGATGGCCATGGTTTTCACACCCCCTCAAGATGTCTCTGCACACCAGTCAAATTACCGTCCCCTCACAACATGCTATCCCATTATCAAGGAACAACACCCCATCCATGGCCACAACCACTGAACTTGCCAGCTTTGCTCCTGAAGTTAGAGTTTGGGTATGTAAACCTGCTACAAAAATGTATGGACATCTTAAGAGAAGTGCGTAAACCTAACAAAAGACACTGCTATTTCAACAAGTGGAAATGCTTTGTCATTTGGTGCAAAACATGCAGCATCGACCCCATTTACTGCTAACCTTCCCATCTAGTGCTCATCTGCTTTACTTAGACTTAGGATTAGTCTTTAATTTCTTTCGGGTTCATTTAGCATCTCTATCAGCATACACCACCTCTCAAACCAAAGTGTCATGGTGGAAGATACTGTTAGGCAATTTGACTTAAATCCACTCTTGGGACTGGTTTTCTATACCTTGACCTGGTACCACCCTATGATTGGGACAGGGACAACTCTGGGAGCTATAGCCAAACCAGCTCAAGGTAGCAAGGTGAGTTGTCAAAGCCAAGTCACATGAAGTGTGAGCTGAGGGTAATGGGTCTACAATGAGTCCAAAAGGTAAGTAGACAAGAATAATATAGCTGTTTGTCTCGGGAGGATAGCTCAGGGACAATGTGGTTGCCTTGGAAGCAAGATGATACAGAGCACCACAGGTTCGATCCCCAGGTCTGTGCTTGGAAACCTCTGGGTATTAAGCACGTTATAAATAACCTATCATATCCTAGCAATAACACTTGGACAATTAGTTAAAAGATATGATGGCCAAACACACACAATGAAACGGGACTATAAGCAGGTAGTTACTATCACACAAACTAATATCAAACATGTATATACATCCACTTAGTGCAGTAATTACAGAAATACGGCACAACACCTGAAAGGAAAGGTTAGTAAATCATATAACAGGTCCCAGGGATCGCAACGCCCTAACTTCAAAAGTCCAGACCTACGTTGAATGGGCCCTTTTGTCCTAAAGTTCAGCAAAGTACCAAAGAAGTTTATGAAGCGGGATAAAACTAGGGCGCAAGGGTCCTTGGTACCTGGGAATTTTTCCAAGAGTTGGAGGACACTCTGTTGCAACTAACAAAACTGTTCCCTACTTTCAAAGGACTTGCTCGGGCAAGCAATGGCAAAGCCTGAAGTGCTATAAAACATTCTTAAAGTTACCACACATTTAAATGGGGGACATAGGGCTAGGTAAGTACCTCTGAAACTCATGGACCGATCACTTATTTTTTTTAAAGACTTTGCAGATCATCAGGAGAGGGCCCAAGATAACTTTCCCGCCACCGGTCTTTGATGCCCAGGGGGTGCAGGTTCGAGCACTTCTCTGGTCGGCAATTGCTGGTGTGCAAGGTCTTAAGGATGGAGAATGCAGCAGAACCTTATGCAGGGCCCCTCTCAGCACAGAACTAGCTGCAGGAAAGCTGTTTTGGAGGACATCCACTGGTGCACGCCAACACAGGGGGACACCCTTGTCTTGGTCAGACTTCGCCTCCTATCTATCTCCTATATCAGGGGCACGTCTGTAGGCTCTGGTTCGCAGGATGAAGACTTCTGGAATGGAAGTTCCCTCCACTCCTAGGGACGAAGCTCCAGTGAAGGACTTCTAAAGATCTCTTGCCAGACAGGGCTCTTCCAGGACAACAGACAAGTTGGTTGCCAGGCCTCCTTCAGACTGATTCACAGTCTCTTCATTGCAGAATACTTAGCTCCTTGCAGGATTTCTTTCAGGATCTCTGGAGCATGGATGTAGGCTCCTATTCATATCCAAAGCCAGGTGAGTGCTTGGACTCAGCCCACCAATGGCAAGATCTGACTCACTCATGCACACCAACAGTGGTCCAATCAAGGACCACAGTGGGTTTTGTGCACTCCAGACATTCGGGCACTGGTTACGTGCACCAGTGTGTAGCTTGGGACCAGACAGTCCCAGACCATTTTCTGTGAACTTCCTGGGAGAACACACACATGGCCCTGCACTAGCCCACGAAAACCAAGGCATTTCCGGGCAAGTGCCTGACCTTTAAAAGGAATTTCACACACAGACAATTTGTGACATCAGTTGCGAGATAACATCACGTAAAAATAGAGGCCAACCAGAAGAAGCTGACTACTCAATAGACTGGGCGGAAAAGAATGGGTGTTGTTGCAGAGCAGTGATTTGCTATTGTATATTAGCTAATTACAATTGAAAGGAGGCGAGGCCAGTGTATGGTTTATGCATCAAATCCCTGTCTCTTGCTCCAAGGCCTTGAGGAGAAGGAAAACGGACAGCCCATCACTGAAGCCAGTGATATTTATTTATTTATTGATGATTGTTCATTCGGTTTTGTTTCATGTGCCCTTTGAGGCCTGCGGGCGATTTGGCGCTCTATCAATAATTTAAATAAATAAAAGGTAGCTGGTGCGACTACTTAGGAAATCCAGAAGGAAGCCAGCATTTCAAGAACACTGGGGAATAGGTGGTGGGAAACGTGTCAACCCAGACCAAAAAGGACGGTGCACATCTAAGGAGCTGTGGAGATACCCCTAATCGTGTATGGAAGAACCTTACTCCATTTCCCAAAATAGGGGTTTTCTGAAGCCCTATATATTGATGGCATGATTACTGGCATGTATATGGTGCACCAATATGCCATGGTTTGTCTCCATGGTATCATTGATGCTTTATCACCATTTTTTTCTGTTCTTTTTTCTTTTCTTTTTTAATCCATGACAAAATCGGTAAGGCACAAGCTGTAGAGTCCAGAGTTCCAGAAGACTTGTAGCAAATAAGTACCCTTTCTTTGTTGGGAAAATGTTCAGGGGCTTCACAGAAGGCTCTCTGTAGGCACACTGACATTCGGCCTGGGCAAACATGTATGGTCAGTCTCCCAAACACACGAATCAGCACTTCAGCAACACAGGAGCAGCAAAGCAACTCTAGGCAAGTTCTACCAAGAGTCTCACAGTACCTTTTAAACGTGAGGAGGATGCAGCGGCAGCAACCCGGTCACTGTATTCTTGGGTCAGGCAGACTAAAGAAGGGGCACTGGATGGATCCTGAAAAGTTTTATCGCATTCTTCTGTCCATTTTACATTTTAGGGTATTTGGGAGAAGAAATGGTATTCAGGGGTGCTGCTGTTGTCCCGTATTCAGCCATGGCATTTCTTTTTTTTATTTTTTATTAAAATGTATTAGTTTAATTACATATAAACTTTTAGCAAATTACAAAAATTATTACAAGTTGCATAAAATTAAGCACTAAAATATCAATTGAGTAATGACTTAAAAAGACAACTTGTAATACAGGAAAATCAAAATGTACACAAATGATGCATACATTCAATTTGATTTGTGACAATAGTATCTTACACACAAAGAAACATAATAAAACATTTGTAGAACTTATAGCCCTATTCCAAATTTCATACGTGGCCGAATTAATTTCTACAGGCTGGGCCCCCATCAACGTGGACCAGAATTGGTCTTCTCGAATGCTTTCAATTATACTTACAAAGTGACCATAACCCCTTCTGTTAAACTCAATCAAGGCCTTCCATGATGTTAAAATATGTCTAGAGGTGTCGATATCTTGTTTGCAACATCTACATAAGTCACCCGAGGAACAGAGAATTTCCAGTGGCTGATATATTATTTTGTGGGGATAATATTACAGCGTAAATACAAGATGAAACGCTTTAAATTAATGCTGCTGCATTTGGTTGGGTAACTATGAGGTATGTTTCCACAGAAACTCTTATATGACTATTCTTTGTATCGAGCGTATTGATGTAACTTCTCGATGTTAGAGATCAAGTCCCTTTGACGGGATTTCTGCTTAATAATTTTTTCATAACCAGGAGAATCTGTGATTAAGTTACGATCGAGACCCAACATCCTCAAATAGTCCACACTGAATCTCTGTAACTGTACGATAAAAGGATTCAGTGTAGCTGATGTAAGCCTATCACCAAGTAGCCTTAATAAGGCACTAAAACTGCAGTCATGTTTTCCCAATTTAACATATAATAAGACTATTCTTGTGCTCCATAAAGAGTACAATGAAGGCAAGCCATATTCTAGCTGAAGGCCTCTACAGGGACGGCTTGTGGGAGGTTGATAATTGAACGCAATATTCTTGCCTCTAGCTTCCTCAACCACTGTACCTGCTCCGTAGGCAGTACTTCAAGAGCATATGATATGGCAGGGACTAAACTCATCCTATATATTTCACCAAAACTACTAGTGTTCCACCCCCGGTTATTTTCAATGAAAGTCTTTGTAACCAGCCATCTTTTACATACTTTCCCATGTACGTGTGCTTCATAAAAATATGCTGGTGCTTAATCCTTGATTGGGAATCCCAGGTATAAAGATTCCTGTACATCTTGAAGTAAGACCATATCAATATGCCATTTTGCTTTAATCTTTGCTACAGATTTACCGCCTAGGTACATTGTCCTAGTCTTCAGTTTGTTAATGATCATATTCTTGGCCTCCACATAAACTGCCAGAGCAGCTAAGGACCTTTCCAGGCCTATAGGAGTCTAGTTGAAAATTGCGATGTCATCAACATAGGAAATGCTGACGACTTTGTACACAATTTTCTTCCCAAAATAAATAAGTGTTCAGTACTGGGGCTAAATCGGCTGTGCATTAGTTATACAAAAATGGGTGCAAGTACGCATCCCTGTTTTATGCCGCCGTTTGTTGAAATGTAGTCCGAGTATATACCTTTTGAACTGAGCCGGACAGATATAGAGGTATTTGTGTACAAAGATTGAATGAAGTACAACAGCTGTGGGTTGATGCTCCATTTCTTAAGTTTCTCCCATGATTTGACTCTAGAGATCGACCAGGTAAAAGGCTTGGAAAAGTCTACGAAGCAGCAATACAGACCATTTTCTTTTTCCTTAGAACAAGAGGATATCAAATACTGCAGCGTAGTAATGTTAGTTGTGTTGCTATAGCACTTTTGAAATCCAGTTTGAAACATACCCAAGATACCTTCTTCAATCCACAAAGAGAGTTGTTCTAATAATATCTTTGCAAAAAGCTTTTGGCTGCAGTCCATCATGGCCAATAAGCGATAATTCGATGGCTCCTGTCGACTGCCTCTCTTAAAGATGGGGACTAATATCGATCGCTTCCAGCTACTAGGGAT
This sequence comes from Ambystoma mexicanum, assembly GCF_040938575.1. Lineage (NCBI taxonomy): Eukaryota > Metazoa > Chordata > Amphibia > Caudata > Ambystomatidae > Ambystoma > Ambystoma mexicanum. The sequence goes on from NC_090923.1 coordinate 840,472,873, forward strand.
GTTACCAGTTTGTATAATGTGTACAAATAGGACATTAAGGACCTTGGGCCATACTGATGAATTTACTTTAAATGCAAAATTGGGGATTATGTATGGGCCGGCGGCCCGAGATGCTTTTGATTGACCAATCAGTCGAATCAAATTTTCCTCCCGAATGTCGAACACAAAAGAGCTACAATAGTGGCACTCCCACTAATGTTCGGCCTTACGGGATTAAGTGCTGGAAGATGTTCTAAAGGCAGAAGATGTACATTCTGAATGTATTGCAGCCACACATCTTGTGATATCGGGTTAAGATCCTGAGGGGAGAATGATTTTTGAAAATTATTATAAAACTGCCAGAATTTACTGGTATCTTGGGTCTTCAACCAGAAGAATAATTTCTGCCAATTGGCACTTATGAGAGATAGTTTGTGTTGCTTTAGCCAGTTTTTAAATTTTGTTTTAAGATTTGTTAACAATCTTTGTCTCTCCTCAGGGCTAAGAAAGGGTATTCAGGGGTGCTGCTGTTGTCCCATAATCGGCCATGAAATTTCTGTAGTATGCTGCTAGGACTAAGAAGGCTCTCACTTGTGTCTGAGTAGTAGGGTCTTCCAGTCTTGTACAGCATGTACCTTTCTGGGTAAGGACATTATTTTTCCCCCTCCTAAATCGTGTCCAAAGTAGACCACGTTTCGGATCAATTTGGCACTTGCTAGCCTTGATGGTCAGACTGATACAGGTGGTGCAGGCCCTTCAGCAGGCCAGATGGGAAAGATGTTCCTCCCAAGTACGACTGAACACTGCAATGTCATCCAAGTATGCCATGCAGAATTTCTCTAATCCGTTCAGAACATGGTTCACCAATCTTTGGAAGGTGACAGGTGCTTTAATCAGACCAAACGGGATTACTCTAAACTGGTAGAGACCTTCTGAGGCAGACAAAGCAGTGTTCTCTGTGGCACGGTCTGTCATGGTGATTTGCCAATAGCTAGAGGTCAAGTCAAATGAACTGAGGAACTTGGCTAAACCAAGTTTGTCCACCAGTGCATCTGCCCTTGGCAATGGATGGGCATCCTTCCTGGTGACTGCATTCAATGCCCTATGCTCCACACAAAATCTAAGTTCTTTAGATCCTGTCTTTGGTACTAATACAAATGGGGAAGTGGAGGCAAGTGGTGTTTGCTGGTGTTGTAACGTGAGATTGGCATTCCTTTTGCTTTTTGGAACACTGTCCCTTTAATTCATCAAACCCTGCTGGGAGCAGGCAGTGCAAAGGGTTAAAAACCCAGCCTCCTCCACAAATCTTGAGAGAAGTGGAGGCAGGTGGTGTTGCTGGTGTTCGCGGGGGAAGGCAGGCTCTTTTATATAACAGCTCCGCTCGCACTCCCAGCGCTGGAAAAGGGTAATCGACACAAAAGCCCTGCAGGCTCCACAACGAGACAGCAGGTAAGAAAATCTATTATCCCAAACCCCTGTGTACTCCATATTCCACCCTCTGATGCCAAAATGGACCCAGGCATGCCCTAATTTAAGGCGTGACTGTGTGAAGGGGGCGGAGGGGTGGTAGGTTGCTTGAATCCCAGGGACACTACACCGAGCGGAGAAGAGGAACCGATGTCCCGGGCTGCTCTCCCACAACAAGGAGTGCAACGCTACCGGAGAAAGTCACAGGCGAAAGAAAGGCCACGAGGGGGAGTGGCTAATAATACATCTCTTGAAGAATGGACAACTGTATTGCCCCTATGTAAGGATTTGGAGGTCGTAAATACTGTCTCCTTACCTTCTCCCTCGCTCCAATCATTGCCGAATGTGCTAGTTGCTAAGGTAAAGCGAGGGACGCAAATCTCCTCTGAGGGCAGGGATAGTGGCGGCCTGTTACAAACGGCTGAAGTAATTATTCGAACTGAAGCGGAGCGGCAGCCGGACAGGGAAATGGACAAAGGGGTGGGTTTGGGACCTGAACAAGAATTGTCATTGCTGTCTGAGAAGGGTGACATGAGGAACTCTGATCTAGCGGCACAATTGGCTAAAGATCTTGGGGCTCTCACAGAAAAAATCACATAACAAAAGAGTCTTTCTACCATCAACGATCGCTTGGATGCATTAAGCTATGAGCCAATAACGGACCAGTATAATACCTATACAACACAATCCTCCGTTTGAGAAAACCCAGGGAGATCAGGCATGGAAACTACCCAAAATATGGGTCTGAGTGAGAAGCCAAGAAGTGAAAGGTTCATGAGATTGGAAGGTGAAGACTCTATTTTTGAAAACTCTAGAGTTAACCATAGTTCATAATAATCCGAGAGAAGTTCCCTAAACCAATTTCATGAAGATGGTGGACGATGGAAAAGAGATTAAAATGTGTTATGAGAAGACTTGAGCCACATCCAAATTATAATGATGGCTACACTTGCTATTTCAATATCACCTTCTGTAAATTATGAGTATTAATTCAACACTACAAGACCAGGCCACCCTGATTGCAATGGTTCACACGAAAATGTTAGGCTTAAAAGCCTTTGTAACTAAGATAGAAACAAGGCTAAACACAGAAGCTGAAGCCTCCGTTCAATGGCAGAATTGCCTATGTGTTTTGGACAGGCGTAAAAACCACTGACAAAACTACACTGCTGGAAGCTATCCTAGAAGATGGCAAGTGAATTCGGAGCCTATGGAAAGAGAGCCAAGGGCAAAGCTGTGAAATACTGCCAGCGAGGCCTACGGAACCTATCACAATAACTCATGATGATGTAAGGTCTACTCTATTCATAGAAGAGGCGACGGGCCCTAGAAGTGCAATATCTCAAAACCCATTCAAGCATGTAAATACCTTTTTGCTATTTAAATAATCTAACACTCGAGCATGTAGAGAGAAACTGTCAGGAGAAAAAAGGGTCAAGAAAATATGGAAAGGAAATCTAAAAATATAAAAACTGGCCTAAAGAGAAAATCAAGTGGATCGAGAGCTTTTCTGAGGGGTTTAAAAACTCCTATCCATGGAGAGCAAAGTCCAACATCGAAGCATCCCAGAAGAGAACTGGCGATACCTAAAGAAATTCCACTGATGGAATTTGAACAATCCATTGTCCCCTGTCTAGTTCATCAAGTGGAACAGGGGAGAGAGATGTGTCCGCCGAAATGTGTTTAGGTGACCTAACTGAGTAGGGACCGAGAAGACGATCGTGGTTTGGGATAACTTAAGTAAATCATACTGGATTGAGATTGAAAGACAAACTCAACTGGTCCCGAAACCTCCAAGGTTAGCCTGCTGTCAATCAGCAGTAGTGAATGAGCAAACGCTGACTCGCAGCATGCCATTGTGAAAGGTATATACTGCAATCTTTGAACTTGTAGAGAATTTAACTTCCAACTTGTTTACTCCGTTAATACCTGTGACATTACCAGTAACATTTTCACTGTGAATTGTATGAAACTTTGAAACTGAATTTATGGTAATATTGAAAGTTTGCAAACCAAAACCATTCCTGCCTAAACTTTTTATGAGTAGATTCCATTTTGCTTATACTCCTGATTTCACTGTGGTTGCTGGAGGAGATTTAAACCCCAATACACAGTGTTCATTTCCTGATCCTTTGACTACCTACTTTTGCGCACTGCTGCAAAACCTAGCCTCTTTGGGCTACATGCGCGCACATACAACAGGGAACTACAGTTCCCAGAGTGCCAAACGTTGCCTTAAGGAAACGTCAGGCTCTTCAGTGGTGGCGCTTCTGCGACAAAGCCGGTCTACGCCGGTCCACTGCGTCTTTCGGCAGAAAACTCTGCCCAACCTTCTTCCTGCACTGAAGAAAGACCTCAGGTATGGGTTATTCTAAAATCTACCAACTGTTAGCACAAACACTGTTATCAAAAAAACAGACGCCCACAAAAACAAACAGTTACAAACAAACCAGATCCCCCAAAACTTAAAATTGAACTACTGAACACGAGGTCGCTAAACAAGCACGCCGAAGAAATTCATGATTACATCCTAGATGAAGAACTTGACATCTTATGCCTTACAGAAACATGGCTACAAGAGCCAACGAGCCCCACCCTCGAAGTAGCTGTACCTACAAATTACACCATTTACTTAAAAAACAGAGAAATGGGAAAAGGCGGCGTAGTGGCAATCATTGCCAAACAAATCCTTTAATTCTTCCCTGCACCAATACAATGTACGGGCTGCGAAGTCCTACATATTAAATGGACCCATACTTCTAACAGCTGCTAAACATAATAATCATTTACAGACCTCCCTCCGGACTTTAACGATGAAGCCATACTATTGTTAAACAACCTGACATCCCCTAACACGGGAACCATACTTCTTGGTGACCTAAACAAATGATGAGGCAACACTAAAGACCCAGTAGCCATTCAGTTAGAAGATCTACTAAACTGCTCTTATTCTGTAATGAACAAGGATCCCACCTCCATCGCAGGAAACCAACTAGACTGGATAATCAGCCATAATATTGAGACAACAGTTCTAGCAACTTACCCATGTATTTGGTCCGACCACCATAAAATCGAATTTACACTCTCACCTAAGCAAACATTTGAAAAACCATTAAATATTCCAAATAAAACCCAAGGGAGAAACCTCAAGAACATGACCACTGCTATACTCACTCAGGGTATAGAGCATGTTATGAGTAATACGACTGACGGCGACTCCTGTGACAAGATCATACAAGCTTATAATAACCACTTCCAGGAGTTTCTAGACACACATGCCTCTGAAAAAGACAAACAAGACCCAATGTAAATCATCAGAAATGGTTCCACGAGGACTCCATTACACTCAAACAAGAAAAAAGAAAACTTGAAAGGAAATGGTTAAAACATCCCACTGAAGCAAACAAAACCAATTGGAAGAACGCAGACATTGAATACAAACAAAAGATGATTATACTAAAAAAGAACCACTATAATAAACAAATAGACTTAGCAACAAATTCCACAGTTAAACTTTTCCAAATCTTAAAATCTATAGAGAAACCCAAAGCCCTCTCGCCTCCATTTCAACCCACTTTGACTGTGAAAATGTACAGATAGCATTTCACAACAAAATACTCAAAGCCAGAGAGGCTATAACTAAGCCCAAAACCAATAATTCACTCCAATCAAACCACATAAATAAAGAAACTCAAATGACACAAAAAACAAAATTACAGTTTACACAACTCACAAAGGACACTGTGAGGAAAACTCCACCCAAACTGGTTCTCGATAATCCAGAAACATTCATTCCATTTCTCACGCGCGTGGCAAATGCCTCTTTTAGAGACTCTACTGTACCCACTCAAATGAAGAGAGTCACGGTTACACCCTTGCCGAAAAAAACGGAATTAAACCAACAGGACCCATCAAATCTACGTCCCATTACAAACTGTAATTTCTTGCTGAAAGTACTGGAAAAAATCTGTACTGAACAATTACAAGAACACGTAGACAACAACAATCTCCTTCATCCACAGCTGTGAGAATTAAGAAAAGTGCACAGCACTGAATCCGCTTTGTTGGACTTAAAAACAGAAATGCTAGGACTCCTTGACAAAGGAAAAGCGGGAATGCTGATTTTATTGGACCTCTGGGCGGCATTCGATTTGTTAGACCATCAGAAGCTCAGAGAGGCTCTAGACTGTGTTGGAAACTATTCCCAAGGAGCTATCGACTGGATAGCTTCATTTCTCCAAGATAGACAATCTAAAATAATATGGGGAAATCAACAATCCACAACTAGACCAGTGGACTGTGGTGTCCTGCAGGGAGCTAGTTTCCCCCTACTGTTGTTTAACTTGTATCTTCGATGCCTTTGTACACTACTGACCCAACTTGGGATGTTTTTCGCGAACTTCGCTGACGACACACAACTGGTGTTCGAACTCAGTGGTGACTACAACAAAGACAGTAATACGCTAACGTCCATCTACAACACTATTGAAGCCTGGATGAAGGTAAAATGGATGTGCCTCAATAGCACTAAAACTGAGCTCATGATCTTTGGCTCACCTCAAGCTCAGATTATATAACCTTTTACATCAAGGAGACGCCAATCATGGTGGCGGAAAAGGTCAAGACACTAGGAATCTATATGCAAGAACCCTACCAACCCTAAGAACTGAAACAAACCTGCAAAATTTTAAAAAGAAACTGAAAACATTCCTATTCAAATAGTCATTCACTAATATGACCTGCCTAAACTGAGAATTCCACATTTTTGTGTTGTCCCGTCATCATGTTGTTCTTTGTCTTTATGTAAAGCGCTCTGATGCCTGCGGGCTGCAGCGCTATAGAAATCCCAGCCTCGTGCTGATGACCTAGCTGGAACCGAAGGCAACAAATTAAATGCACCCAGTGCCCAAAGGAAAGATTCGACATACAGGGAAAAGGAAAGACGGGTCTTTCCACCAAAAAATAAAGATCGGAGAGTATGCTTAGAGAGAATATTAGAATGCCTGGATGTTCCTATTTTGAACCGGAGTAATGTAATTAAACTTTCGCAACACATCCCGGCGCTGAGATACAGATCAACGGATGACATGAAATTAGCTGATTGGGTTGACCTACATTTGGACTCTCAAATAATTAAAGAAGCACTGTTGGAACATAGCTATAGGCTTCTAACTCTGGGTTATGAACGAAGTACATATCATGAAATTGTCAAAGCCAATGCGAATCGCCCAGTTGATAGATTACCTAAACATATGGAGAAACACTATTTGTGGAACAAAATGGTGGAAAAGAGGGAGGAGAGCCCAGTGAAGGAAATTAAACAGCTGTGTCCGTCTAAAAATCTCTCATCCCTTAAATTCACCGTAGAGAACCGATTGCAGAATAAAGAGACGAGACCGGCTAAACATGCTCCCAAATGGAGAGAGATGAATTCAATGAACTGGAATTGGCTAGCAGGAGCTTTGGGAAATCCGAGTCCGCATTAGAGTGATGGGAACCAGATAGAAACCAAGATCCGGATAGTCTCCTCGAACAAAAGGGGATTTAAATCTTTGTTAAAATTTGGGCCGGTATGATATTTTGTTTCCAGGAGACCTGGATGAGGACAAAGCCCTCTTGTGAAGGATACGAGTCATTCCCAAACCCTGCCTGTAAAGGCGCTGTGGGCCAACCTTTATCAGGGTTGGTAACATTGATTAAAGTGGACATGGGTTTCACGCTCAACAGTCAAAGCAAACCAAACCCCTACGTGCACATTTTAAAGTCGAGTAGGGGGGCTTCTTGTTAATAAATGTATATCGAAGCTCCACATAGATTTTTTTTTTAAAACATTTTTATTAGTTTATTCTGACAGTACAAACCAAACGTGCAGTGCATATGACAACATTCCAATTGTACCTCGCTTAATTGTGATCACTGCTTCCCTTATCCCACCCCCCCGTTCCGAGCCTATTAGGTCTCACATTCCGTTCCTGCATCTTGTGGTAGGGTCTCCCTTTCCATGGGTTCTGTTGGGTCTTGTATTGACCCAAACAACTCCGCTATTAATAATTTCCAGGCCATCAGGGTCTCTGTCTCCTCCTCCCCACCTGCACTGCTCGCTTCTTGCCATACCATGGTTTCTGCATTCACCCATTTCTGCAAATCTTTCCACCACACCTCTACTCGCGGTCTGTGGCATGTCTTCCACCCCATAGCAATTCTCTTCTTAGGAAGCACATATGCCAGGTCCTTTAGTTTGCTTACATGCCTGAGTTTCCGTGGTCTAGGGAACGCCCCCAACAAACAGGCCCACACTGTATCCACCACAATCCTAACCCCCCTCTCTGCTAGTTTTTGTGCCATTTCGCTCTAGAAGCGCTCAATAACCGGGCATGACCAAAACATATGCACCATACCCGCATTCTCTTCATCACATTTAGGGCATGCTTGCCGTCCTGCATTTTTAAACCTAGATATCCAAAGGGGTGTCACGTACGCCCTATGCGTAATATACAGTTGTATCTGCTTTAATCTCGCATTCCTAGACACCTTCTTATGATACCCTTGGGCTCGTTCCCACATCCCGTCCTCCATCGGGGCTGCTAATTCCGCTTCCCAATCTCGTCTCAATTGTACTACCTCCTTCCCAACTTTAGACATCATCATCATCTCGTATATTCTAGATATCTCATGTCCCCCCTCCGCTATGTCATATATTATATCTATGGTAGCATCCGGATCTTCCTCCATTACCACTTCGGGCCATATTCTCTTCGTTCTCTGCACCAATCTGTGATACGTGATATACTGGCCTCTGTGTAACCCGGTTTCCTCACCCAGCACCTCAAAATCTATGATAGTCCCCTCTTGCCAAATATCACCCATTGTTGCTAAACCAACCGGTTCCCAGCGGTTCCTGATTAACAACCTTAGTTGCTTTTCTCCCCCCGCCAGCGCAACTAGTGGTACTTGCGGGGAACATGGGGATGGGTTCTCCATCATCTGGCATGCCCTACGCCACATCTTCCACCCAAGTATCATCTTGGGACTCCCTTCCTTTTCTGTCTTGAACATCCACATCTCTTTCAAATAAAATGGGGCACAATCTTGTCCAAACAATATGGATTCAGAGGCCACTTCATCTGAGAGCCATTTAGCAACATATTGCAGTTGGCTTGCTACATAATAGACCTCATAATTAGGCAGTTTTATACCCCCTTTCTCATAAAAATTCTGTAGCTTCTAGAATGCCACTCTGTTCCGCGTGCCATGCCACAGGAAATCCCTGCACATACTGTTCAGTTTAGTGAAGAACATCTTGGGTATCAAGTGTGTTATATTCCCAAAATAGTGCAGGAGCCTAGGTAGGACCACCATCTTTAGCATTGCCCCACGTCCCATCATTGCTAAAGGCAGCTTCACCCAGAACCTCAGGCAATTTTTGATTTTCTTAATGGCTACCTCCGTGTTGCGCCTATGCTCCTCTTCCACTGTGTGGTATACATCTATCCCTAAATAGCGAAATGTGCTAACCGCCCATGGTATCTGTAACACTGGTTACTGTTTCAATGGAATCCCTTTATATCCACCCAATGGGAACATGCTAGATTTCTGAGGGTTCACCGCTATACCAGACAGCCCCGCATATCTCTCCATCACTTCTAAAATGTATTGGAGATTTTCTTCCGGGTGTCGCAAATACAGCAGCATGTCATCCGCATATAGGGAGATCAGATGTCGTTCCCCTCCCACGGCAATGCCTATAGTGTCATATTGTTGCCTCAAGTATATTACTAGGGGTTCCAGGGCCAATATATAGAGCATTGGAGACCACGGACATCCTTGTCTGGTACCTCTGCGGAGTTGCCATCTTTCCGATATCACTGCTCCCGTTTTAACTCTGGCCAGCTTTTCACTATATAGCATTTTCGCCCACTGTAGATATCCAGGCCCCATCCCATAGCCAGCCAGGGCTGCCAGCAGCCATGGCCATTTTACCGAGTCGAAGGCCTTTATTGCGTCCAAAGACACAATTGCCATTTCGCCCTCGTTCTCGCTCTCATACTCAATAACTCGTTGGAGTCGTCTATGATTATTGGATATATTCCTATTTGGGACATAGCCCGTCTGATCGGGGTGTATTAGTTTACCAATAACCCTCCTCAGTCTGCCAAAACAGCCGTCGGTATCTTGCTGTCTTGATTCAACATCGACAAGGGTCTATATGAACCGCAGCTATGCCCAGGCTTGTTAGGTTTGGGAAGCGGTATTATAATTGCTTCTCTGTGACTGGCAGTCTTCCCAACTCATACGCTTCATTCAACATTTCTAACAGTGGGGGAGCACCTATTCTTTAAATACTTTATAGAATTCACTTGGGAGTACATCAGCCCCCAGAGTCTTACTAGTGGGCAACTGTCTCACTACCTCTTCTAGCTCCTCCAAAGTAATCGGTGCATCCAACTCCTCTCTTTCCTCAGCAGTTATCTTTGGCAATCCTACATCGTCCAGTGTTTCTGTTATCGTTGTGCGACTACTCTCCTCATAATCTCCATATAGTAGCCTGTAATAGTCTGCAAACTCCTGATTAACTCCCTCTTGGGTATCAGCTACTCTGCTGTCTTCCCTTGTTATTGTTCTAATCGTGGGTCTGGGGGTTTCACTCTTATATAACCATGCCAAGAGCCTTCCTGGTTTATCCCCTCCCGCATGCTGTCTCTCTTATATATTTTTTATAGTTGAGGTTACACAGTCTTTCCCAGTGCCCAGCGCGTTTCTGTTGCAGCCTAGTATCTGTTCCATGTCTTCCTTGGTATTATTTTCTCCCCTTAATTCCTTTTCCAATTCTCCTTCTGTTTCCTGTAGGTCAGCCAGGATCCCTCCTTGCAAACCTTTAGATTTTGCTATAGCTACCCCTCTCATCACAACCTTAAAGGCTTCCCACAACGTGCCCGCCGAGTCCACACTGCCAATATTCGGTTGTGTTCCGAGAGGGTAGGGATTGCTATGTCGTGAAGAAGGGTTGGGTCTAGCGTATAATGCAGCATAAAATTGGGCAAACGCTTCCGCGATTTCAGCGTCCGATCGGCATCTCTCACCTTGCGGGGTGATGATTTCACGAACACAGCACTGTCCATCGTGTCTCTTCTCCAACCAAGCCAGCATTTTTCCCGCTTTGTCCCCCAACTCATATATCGTAGCTCTGGATTCCCAGTGGGCCTGTTTGGCGTTATCCAACATAAGATTGCGGAGGTGCTCCGTGGCACGTTTAAGGGATGTGTGGGACTGAGGGGTTGGATCGAAGGTGTGTTCATTTTCCCAATGGGTTACCTCCGCCTCGCTTATCTTCCAGAGCCTCTCCCTCCCTCCAACTACTTGCCATCCAGGAGATAATTTCTCCTCGCAGCACGGTCTTGTAAGCCTCCCAGATCACTATCGGGTCGTTTTCACCGGTGTCATTAATCTCGAAGTACTCGGTTGAGCCTTCCATGAGGCGGTCTACCAGTTCCGGGCTAACCAGATAGTAGTTGTTCAGTCGCCATGTTTTAGGGGGGGCTGTACCGTGTAATTGTGATTCAACCATCAAGAGGTGAAAGATCTGAGATTCCCCGGGGAAGTAAGTCTGCCGAGAGTATTCTGAAAAGCTCCGTGTGCGGGATGAGTAGGTAGTCTAGCCTAGAGAGGGAGCCGTGGGCACCTGAATGGAATGAGTAACCCCTGGTTACCAAGTGGAGTTCCCACCACACATCACAGAGGCCCAGGGCGGATTCAAAGCTGGTGAGCCTTGTGGGGACACTCGGGTTGCGCTGTCTAAGATGGGAAGCAGTCCATGGTTTTACACATGACGTTGTTAAAGTCACCTCCCAGGTACCAGTTATCGGGTTGATATTTGCCCTTAAGGGTGGTCAGCTCATCCAGAAGTTCCTGTCCCAGTCCCGGTGAAGAGTAGATTGAGACAAACCCATACGTTTCCCCCCAGAGTGTTCCCAGGACCAACACGAAGCGACCCCGGCGATCCCGCTCTAGTTCCTGCAATGCGAACGGGACGCGCTTGTGTATAAGGATAAGGGTGCCCCTGGATCCCGTGGTATATCCCGCATGGAGAGCTGTCCTATAGTTGGTCCGCTGGAAGGAATTACAGTGCGATCCCGCTTAGTGCGTTTCGGTAAGCAGGGCCACATCGGGGGAGTTTCTAGAGAGTAGTTGCTTAATCAAGCGTCTCTTGATCGCGGAGCCCATCCTGTTCACATTCCAGTTGAGGATCTTAAGGGACTTGGGGCTTGGATTGAGTGGCGTTTGAGAGTGTTCAGGTGTCATCTAGCAAGATTATTTGATGGGCAGGCGATTGGTTGTCGGGGGTACCATCCTGGTGTGTGGCCGTGTAGTGTAAAACAAACAAAGATTGATGGCTTAATTGCTGCCTGGGCGTGCTATGAACCCAACTGATCAGAGACACTGCTATCCCCTGAGGTCTGCAGGGGTAAGCTGATCCTGGGATAACAAGAAACACTTCCCAACTAACCCTTCCCTCCCCCTCCCCATACTCCCATACCCCACCACAACTCGAAGTACCTGTCGCCCAAACATTTGCTGACAATCAAAAAAGAAAAAGGGTAGAGTGTTAGCTTTTAACAGCCCCTAAGGAAGTCCAACTAGAAAGGTTGGGGGTGGGGGGGTTAGATACCCCAGGTGCGAGGGTAGCGGTTCCCCGCTTAGCTTACCGCATTGTAGGTATGTGGCCTGCCTTTTGTGTCCCTCTGAGGGCCACCTGTGGTGTTGTCTTTAGTTCAGTTGCCTGACGGCAGAAGATTGAGCCCCCGAGGGGGGTCAGGGCGGAGCCCCGTCTCCCCCGTGCGCTGGAAGGTCCGGCAGAGGTGGCTGGTCAGGTATAGGATGTTGGTCCGGTGGTGGTCTATGGTTCCTGTGCCTGCTCCCCCGGGGCGCCGACCAGTCCCCGTCAATGTGCTGCTCCGCCCAGCGCCACGCCTCACCGGGGTCGTCGAAGTGGACCGTTGTGCCCCTGTGATACATTTTCAATTGTGCAGGGAAGAGCAGGCAATACTTGTCTCCTAGTGTTTGCAGTTGCCTCTTGAGCTTTACAAAGGATTGCCTCGCCTTCTGTACTTCCTTTGTGTAATCAGGAAAGAAGGCCAGCCTGGACCCGTTGAAGGTCACCGTGCCCTTGGTCCTAGCCAGTTGTAAGAGTGCATCCCGGTCTCGATAGTTCAAGAACCCCGCTATCACAGTGCAGGGAGGAACGCCTGGCAGCGGCCTTCCCGCGGGCATACGGTGTGCTCTCTATGGAGAAAAATGTTGAGAAGGAGTGGAAGTCAAATGGGCCCGTTAGTAGTTGTTCCAGGAAAAGTTCCATGCATGAGCCTTCCTCTTTCTCGGGAATGCTGAGTATATGAACATTGTTACGCCTGGACCTCCCTTCGCTTTCCTCAACCCTAGCCTCCAGGGTCTTAAGTGTGGCCGAGACTCCCTGGAGTTGTTGTTGCACATTGTGTAGCCCATCCTCTGTATTCGAGATGCGCTGCTCTGCTTCTCCAGTGCGCGCAGACAATTTCTGCAGGTCGTGTCTGAGGAGGGACACATCCAGACTTATTCAATCTATCTTCTGCTCCATGGACGAGCGTGAGTCGGCTATGGCAGCCATAACATCTTAAAGGGAGAGCGTGTGGGCCGGTTCCATTTCTCCAGATTGTTGCGGCCGCCTGAGAAGAGGGAACTGTATATTGTTCAATCCCATTCTGCATAACAGGATTTTTGGTTTTCTCTTTGCCCATGTTTGCTACCCGGTCTGGCAGGTGTAGACTTTTGGCGGAGCTCCTGTTCTCAGCCTCACAGAGTATTGCCCAGGTCGCTCTCGACGCAATAGTGTAGTGACAAACCGGGTTTGCCACCTGTTGTCAGTTTGTGTACTTTTGCGGGCACTGGTGCCAGGCCACCGCGCGCTGCTATGCTGGCAGATGCTCCCACTGGCCCAAATTTGTTGGGTTCCGAGGATGTCTTATGGTTAATCAGTGGTTTTACTCCCTTCCCCTGGGTATTGATCGAGGGGGGGCCCCTTCGGTAGCGACAGTGACCAGGTCGTCTTTGCGGTTAAGTTCAGTGTATTGGTTTTGATCCCACAGTCGCCTGTCGTGGTGCCAGGTAGCGTGCAGCTAAGTATTGCGCCAGAGGGGCGCGGCGCCCTGTCAATTCCGGCACCCCATTCAGCTCAGCACACTCACCAGTGATGTATGGGGGGGGGATGATCCCTCTAGATATATATGGGGACACCTCTCACTTGTTCTGGGCGGTACCAGGCCAGCTTGGTATGCGCCACATGCGGTCTCTCCGGGTGGGCCTGATCGACTTACCGGACTTCACTTCCCCATCACCCTGGGACCCAGGGGGAGCCGGTTATGTTGACCCGTTACGTGCGGCTGGTAGTCCACTTTGCTCTGACCTGCTTTTGGGCGCTGTTCGCTCCGGTCAGCGGAGGCCCTGCCGATTCTCTTCAGGGCAGCCCTTCAGCGGCCTGCGAGCCTGTGTTTATTTGTTCTCCCGCCCCCTGGTAGGGGTCAGGGTGCCGCGGGCTGTCCAACATAAGCCGCCCGCACACGGCGCTTTGATTTCGCCAGTTGCCACCCCTAGGCAGCGAATGCAGGAGCGGCCCGCCCTGGGGGCTGACGGGGCCCAGTTACCCAGTCCCGAGCTGCGGAGCTTCCCCCGTCTGTCTCCGGCTGCGTTTCCCAGAGCAGGGCGCAACTCCTGCCTCCCTCGATGTTCCTCACCGTCTCTGCCCCTTGGATGCACGGTCATCCGGGACCTCCGCCAGTCCCTCCGCGGGCCCCAGATGACGATGGCTAGCGCTTGTGCCAATGCTCATAGCAGTGCAGCTGTAGCAGTGGCGGATGACTCGCCAGCGCCGCAGGCTGTGTGGGGGCCGTGTCCCCCAGTTCAATTCCATATTGGTGCAGATTCCAGATCGCCGAAGGTGGACGCCGCTTCAGCAGCCCCGTTCAGTCCCGGGCCCAGCTGCAATCAGGTCCCAGATTCCCACCAGCGGGGCCTCACCAGCTCAGTCATAGCCGCGAAGGTCCGACGGCTACCATCTTGTATCGAGGGCTCCGCTCGCAGCTTCGGTTTTCGAACCGCCGGGGTTCAGCGCAGCAGGCTCCCCTGTCACCACAACTTCATCCAGTTGTGCCGCTGATGTTACTCTTTCATATGATCCCTTTTGTGCACGGCTGGCGGTCACTTGACAGGCTGTATTTTCAGGATGTGTAATGCGGGAGCCGAAGGGACTCGCGTCTGCATCGCCTCGCAGTTGGCCACGCCCCCCTCCAAGTAATTATTTTAAGGTCCCCCATGGCCAATTAGAGTCCCACCCCTCCCCCCACTAGTGCAATCCATATCTAAGTCCATCTCATTCTGTATAGGCTTGTTTCCCAACTTGAACTCCCCTTAACTAAAAACACATCAAACACCCCAGCCCCCCGACATCCCACCTCCCTTCCCATCCCCAACAATACCCCCCCAACTGTTGCCCAGCTCCATCCCTGGATCTCAGGCATCCCTCAATCTGGCTCTTTCTGGCACTAGCCTGTACTCGCAGCTCCGCAGGGTGAAGTCACCCTAATGGCTATCTTGCTACTGCTACTACTACTTGGGGGCAGGGTGCTTTCATCCTGCCGCTCCGATCTGCTTTAACTCAACCACGCATTGCTACTCAATTTACTTATGTACTTTATACTCTATATTCCAGTCCAACAAGTTCGACAAATTGAAGGATATCATAACCTGGTTTCAGCATTATCCGTCCGTACCCCTCTATCATTATCTCCATCATTGTCTCTACTGGGATACCCCGCTGTGTGTCATTTCAGTATGCATATAATATCCCAATCACTTATCTTGCTCCTCATGGACCTGCTCCTCATCTCGTTCCGGGCAGCCCTGTAGGTCCAGCCATGTCGCTGCTTCCTCTGGGGTGTCAAAAAAGAACATTCTGCTTTTATGCAATACTTTCAACTATGCGGGATACAAAAGCATATATTTGATTCCAACCATACATAGTCTCCTCTTGACTGCCACATAGCTGTACTGCTGCCTCTGGACTAACATTGTGTAGTCAGGATACGCCGTGACGGTCGTTGAGGCTCTTTTTATCGTTCCATCTTTACGTAAGTACTCCAAGATCTCCCGGTCTTTATAGTTCTGGATCTTTGCAATTATTGCGCGGGGAGGGGCCCCAGGCCTCTGTTTCCTCATGAGGGCTCTATGCGTTCGCTGCATTGTAAATCCTTGCGAAAGTTTGTCAGCCCCTGTTTCTTGCAGGATCATATTCTCCACATAATCCGTAGGGTCCTGGCCCTCTGCCCCCTCCGGCAGGCCGACCACGCGGATGTTATTCCTTCTCGTCCTTCCTTCAGCTTCCTCCGCACGGTTCTCAAGGTTAGCCACCTCCTGCTTTAGTATGTGAACCTCCGTTGCGTCATTGGTGCTGGTGTCTGTGTTGGTTTTCACAGCACTCTCCAGACTGCTTGTTCTGTCTGCCAGCGCCCTGACATCTTGTCGCAGCAGAGTGACTTCTATTCCCACTGCGTCTATTTTAGCCGCCAAGGAAGTTTGCAGGTCCGCCATTGCTATCCCCCATGAGTCTTTCAACTCCGTTATAGCCGTTAGTATCAGGTGGTTTTCATTCGCCAGGGTACTCTCCACGGATGCAGTTGCGCCACTTTGTGTCAACGCAGCTGTGTCCTGGCAAAGGCTTCCATCGTGGGTTGCTTGCTCTTGGCTTTGACTCCTCTCCACGTCATCTTGCAATTTTGGTTATATGTCTGATTTTAATGTATTCGTAGTGTGGCAATTCTGCTTCTTTGTCTTGCCGTGACACCAGTAAGCCAGTCCAGGCCTGGGGCCGTTGTCCTCGAAGAGCCCCTGTATATATTCATATGCGTTAAGCTATGTCTTCGGGTGGGTTATGTCCTCCCACGTTTTCAACTGTCCTTACTGCTTCCTATAGACTGCTTCTGACTTCCAGCAAGACCATCTGTTTCCTGGGCACATTATGCTCTGTGCACTTATGTCCGCGTTCGCTGAGGTCCCACCAGTATCATAAGTAACTCGGCTCAGCCCTGTATACCATGCTTCCCAGTCGTAACAATCAATGGCCAGCTCATTCAATCTTCAGGGCCATTAGCTTTATTCCTCGCGCCTCAGAGTTCATGTGGTACCTAACTTTGTGTGCCCCTTCACTTAATGAGGCATCGGTACCAACCTAGTGACTTAAGCCTGTGTCTTCCTGTGGGCACTGTTACAAGGTTTTCACTCTTGCGGCTACTTATTGCCGGCCTCAGTGGCTAGCACCCATCAGCATCTGGGAATCTGCTACTTAATGTAGCAACAAGTTCTTGCAGTGCGGCTCAGTTGTTTCAGCGGTCGGGGCTGCGATCCCTTTGTTGTCTGCCATTTTGTGTTCATTCCCACGGAGCCACAGACTCCAAGTTCTGTATCTCTGGAATGCTTCACCCAATAGGCTTGTCTTCAGTTGTTGTGGGGCTCATTTTCCGACGCATGTACAGTCATTTGTAGAGTACTTGGATCATTTTTTGCATGGATCTTCGGATCATCATCGGCTCAACAGGAGCAGCTTCAACAAGGCACGTCCTACTTCATGGCTAGTTAGCCACGCCCCCCCCCCCCGAAGATCCACATAGATGATTTCATTAAATCAATAATGGATCCGGTGAATGAAGTATTAATCAAATGGTGCGAGCCTCAGATTATAATCTGTGGTGATCTAAACATTTGCTTATTGAATAAAGATGGCGTACCGTTAAAAGGTTTGCAACTGGAAGAGGGGGCAAAGAAATGGGTTAGTTAGACCATATCATGAGAATGGGCAATGCTTAATGCACAAACAGTCACTGGAAATATTGTTGAGAGTGTGGAGAGATTTGAAAGAGTGAAACAGGCTCATAGTGATCATGACCTCTTATCCATTACGCTTCATTACCCGACTGATGAACAGTCCAGGAACAAAATGGCCCAAGTTGAGGTTACCTGGGGCAAAAACAGGTTAAGGATAAAGCAAAGTGAGGTCAGCAAAATCTCTAAATTATATGCGGAGTCCATAGTCTTAAACACTGATAGGTGGAATATGCATGGATTCTTAAAGATTTTAGACAACTGGTTGATAAAAGGAGCTAACACATCTATTATACCCAAGCACGCATATGACCAAGATCTAGTGATGGCAAGAAGAGCTTTCAGAGCGGATATTGAACTGTTTAAAAGGGAGATGGGCTCGTCGATTGGAAAAAAAAAAAGAATAAGGTTATGTAGACGGAAGTATAGAAATTGGCTAAGGGCAACTAGAGCATGTAGAATGTAAAAATGTTGAAAGCGGTCTGTGAAAAACGCAAGAAATATGTGGAACCTAATTAATAATGGGGGTAACCTTAGACTGTCGCATATGATGGGCCAGGTATCAGAAGAGAGATGGGTAAGTCACTATTCTGCACTTTTTACGAGAGGGGGGGAACAAATTCAACCCAATGATTGGATAAGAGGTGAGAGCTGGTCATTGGAGTTTGACATCATAGAAGCGAAAGCTATGTTGGGCAAGCTTAGCTCATCTAGGGCAGCAGGCCCGGATGGCCTATTGAATTCCACCCTAAAGTTGAATATTGATGTCTGGAGGAAGCTGATGGTGGATCTGTTTAAACAGATAATGGTAACTCGACGAGTTCCAAAGTCCCGGAGAGAGGTCATTGTGGTACCTATATTAAAGAAGGGCAATCGAGGCGATCCAAAGAACTATCGCCCGATTGCCATTCTTGATTCTTTGGGAACATTTTTTGAGTGAGTCCAACTACAGGACTTAAGTGCTTGGGCCACAAAAACTGGTAGATTGGATCCCAGGCAACCGGGATTTGTGAGGGGAATAGGGACGCCATTGAACCTGTTCCTTCTTAATATTCTGAAACAGAGGGCGATGAAGACAAAGACCTGTATCTGCGTGGCCTTTATGAATTTAGAACAGGCTTTCGATGGGGTGGATAGGCAACAATTATGGTCCAAACTCAGAAATTGGAACTGCCCGACAGATCTGCTAGAGGCTATTTAATCTCTACTATGGTACATCTATTAAAATAAGGCGATCTACGGAGGGGGCCTTGCCGAGGAAAATCTATACCTTTTGTGGGCTAAAGCAGGGGTGTATTTAGGCACCTCTGCTTTTTAGTCTGTATGTCAGCCCGGGGAAAATCACAGGAGGGAATTCGAGCTTTTCCACAAAAAATAAATGCATTTGAGGTACCCTGGATCCTTTACCCTGATGACATTGTTTTCTTGGACCAAACTCCCATTGGCCTACAGCGAAGACTGGAGGTATTTAATACCTATTTAAAAATAAATAGAAGGGGATTCTAGAACAGTCAGCTCTACTTCTGTTAATATTATCCTTCTTCAATATGGCTGAAGAAACTTGCCTTGCTGTGACTGCTGAGCCCTCTCAACTGGCCAAGAGTCAAAGGTGGAGAAGAGAGGAGAGAGGACAAACTGCTGGATTTACTTACCGAAGTGACAGTTGACATTGCAGATATTAAGGCAAGATTGATCAATGCTGAGGAGAGGTTCTTGACTCTTTCAACAAAAATGGTAACTGCAGAAGAACACCTCAATACTGTGGATGATAAAGCCTTGTGCCTGGCAGACCAAGTGACAGTTGAAGATTGAAAACGGGAAGTTGTCTCTCAAACTCTCTGAACAAGAACATTTCTCAAGGAGCAACAACGTGAGGATTGCTGGGTTTCCAGAAAATGTGGACTGTGGAAGTCGAATGTGCTTTCTGGAGAAAGCTTTGATTTCTACACTTAGTCTTGACCCAAAGATGCCTCTAGAGATGGAGAGAGCCCATAAATCATTGGGCCAAAAACCAGCCTTGGGACAGCGCCCCAGACACTTTATTATTAAATTCTTGCAATTGGCCAATTACACTCCTTTGTTTACATAAACAAGCAGAAGCATTTTTGACAGATCTGGACACGGAGCCAATGGAGGCAACATCAGTGTCTTAAAAATCTGCTCAGCAAAAGAAGAAACGTGATAAATAGTTTAATGGGATTTTCATTCAATGGTTTGTATTTTATTTGTTATTGATGGATTTTGTTGTCTTAAAACCACTGTTTTCATGTTTCCGTTACGTTAAATGGTTACTTCTGCCATTGTTACGATTCAGTTTGGAGTCGAGCTGGGTTGGAGGAAAGCACCCAACTTAATACACGTGTTTTCACGTTCCTGCATATTTCTGCGTTCTTACGCGTGTTGTCGGCTACGCAGTCGTGACCAGCTCCAGTGTGGATGTGAACTCTGCCCCCGGATCTAGCAACTTGGGGACGATGGTGTTTTTGTGTGGAATCGAGTCGGATGTCTGAGGTAGTGATTCTAACATCCGTGAGGAGACTGACTGTATGGCTGGGAGTGCTCCCGGAGTGAACGCGGATGCCAGCCCTGAATTGGAAACAAGTGAGCACCGGAACATCAACTCGTGTGATGACTTGTTTTAATTTTTATTTTGAGACTTCAGCCTTGCTTTCAGTGAACTGGCTTTGTATCCAGGAGGCTCAGTCGACTTTTGTACGTTCACTGACATGGTTTCAGCATTGCGTTACCCGCGTGGTTTTACACAATACAATATTGTTATGGCCAATTAGAAATGTGCATATTTTTTCACGGGTTGGCGACTGATATTTGCCCTCCTTGTAAGAATGCCGGTAGAACTATAACCCACTGATCCTGGTAATCTGTTTCATTCCATGCTTCATGTGAATTCAGCTGGGCTATCTGGTGGGTGGTATTGGTTTTACATCTTGTATGCTGATGTTTCTTGCTGCTTTGTAGTTGGGATTATCTGTATTAAGTGTTATGCATATTTGCTAAGATATGCAATTTATGACTGCCACTGGTAGCTTCCTGGGGGTGGGGGGGTTTTCATGTATGCTGCTGTGGGGTTACCTTGTTAATGGTAGACAAGTCTACCCGAGTTGGGATGAAAAGAGGGGTGTTTTGCTGCCAGTCTCTTGAGTAGTCATTTGGTCCATACAACCCTCACTGTTTCTTGTTTTATATTGTTAATTATATGGAACTGTTGGTCTTGTACATGTACTCTAGGGGTAACAGGAAGTCTGTGGGTAGGCTTTATTTAGTGCGTATTAGTAGCTTTTCACTAGTTCCAGTATTATGTGGTACTATTGATCTCACAATTAGGGGAGGGTGTGCTACACTGCTGATGGTCACCTTTCACTTTTGGCAATCTGATTGTGAGACGTGTTGTAGTGATAGATATTCCAATGCACAGTGTGTTTTGATTGTCTCATCAAGTGTCCTTTCTAAGACCAAGTACAAACATCATTGGTATTACGAAACAGTTTAAGTTGCAGTCATGGGCGTATATGAGTTTGTGACCCAGTGAAATAATTATTTGGTCTCTATGACGTAAGTGGTCATGGGAAAAGCTTGGGACTTATTTATGTATGATGGGAGGGATTGAATGAGGCTGTAATAAGGATGCCATGGGCTACTGGGGGGGGGGGGAATACGGTTAGGACTATGTATAGGAATGTACATATTAGTACATATTAGTACTTTAACTGAGTCTGACTTTTGTCAGGCTCCTTTTAATAGAAGCTCTAACATGATTTTGTATGGTGTCTTTGTGTGTCCTTATTGGGGAGAGAAAGTTACTTTGCACTCTGAATTTATATTTTGCTGACGTGTCTATGTTCAAATGTATTACTCAATGCGTCAGGTTGTCAGACTATCCTATTTATTGCTGTAATATTCCAGGGGAATTTCAGTCACATATATTCATTGTCTATGTTCCATTGTTGATGTTTAAATGTTTAGAAGTACGGATTTGTAGTTTATGATGGGATTCTTGTCATTGGGCACATGGAACGTAAAAGGTTTGAATTGCCCGGTAAAAAGGAGTAAAATATTAGCTAAACTTGAGAGGGATAGAATGGATGTAGTTCTTCTACAAGAAACTCACCTAGTGGAAGGTTCAGTGAATCGCCATAATAATAACCCTAAGTACTCAAAAATGTGGTTGAATTGCTACTCCTCGAAATCGAGAGGGGTAGGAATTTTGTTTCAAAATGGGTTGGGTATCCATGCAAATAAGGTAGCTATGGATGACTAGGGGCGCATCATTTTGATCGACTTGCAATTGGTGATGTTAGGTGGGGATTTCAATTGTTTTGGATTACAGGAAGGATGGATCTTCTACATGTTCTTTCACTGGACAAAAATCAAGTAAGGAATTTCGAGAATTTATTGATCTATTTGACTTGGTTGATATCTGGCGAAATCTACATCATGGGGAAAAGGGACTTCTCATTTTACTCACCGGTTCACGATTCCTTCTCTAGAATAGATTTTCTGATGCTTGTTAATCTGCTTAGAATCACATGCTGTGCATATAGTCAGACATCCAGTGGTCACTGCAGAGTATTGCATCTTGTCTTTCGAGAATCGATAGGGGACATCGACATGGGCGTGCCTGTAATGCTATCCCTATTGTGACGTGTAGTGTACCCAAAATGCCTCGCACGTCGAGGTCCCTCAGATTGTTTTTTTCCACCCAGCATAAGCGGAGCTCATGTTGAGACATTGCAAATTGTTCCATCGACCTTTGGTCAAATAGAGTATAATAATATTTAAGATCACCCTAACCGTCCTTCCTTTCGACGGCTGTTCCGGATCTCTGTCGAAACCTCCAGCAGACATTCGAGGGACGGTGATTAAGTCTGCGCTGCTGACCACGTGGCCAGGCCTTCTAGCCGGCCTACACAGTAGAGAGAGTGGGTTTGGGTGGACATTTCTGTAAAATCTGAGAATGTCTTTCCCTTTCCTCCCTCATTCCTCTTTGGTCTTCGTCACTTTCCCTATCCTCTGCTATGGAGAGGACTCGATTTAGTTTTTGCCCCATTTGCAAGGGCAAATTTCCTAGGAGAGATCAGCATCAACGGTGTAATCGTTGCTTGCCCCTCGATCATAACGAAGAAGGTTGTGCGGCTTGCAAGCTCATCTGTCCTAAAACATTGAAGGAGCGCTGTGTCAAGCGGTGGGCGCCCTCCGGGATGTCGAAGGCAGAGTCATCTCCCGCTGCCGCAACCGCTGAGTGTGTCGATGGCAATAGTGACGAGCATACCTCCGACCCGGAGGTTGTTGCCCTTTCGACGGAGCACCCCCACTCCGCATCATCTGTCCCCAGCCCCGCCAGGCAGAGCTCAAGCACTGCTATGGAGAATATACACGCCAGTGACAAAGACAAACATTTGCAGATCACTAAGCACACAGCGCCCAGCCATTCTTCGACAAAGTCGAAGACCACAGCATCAACGGGCACACCGAAGGTTCCGGCCGTGCCCGCCGACCGTCATGATCGGCAGCCCTCCCCACAGCCGCAGATGCGCCTGGCGACCGGGCATTCCAAAATAAAGGCTGCTACTAATATTCCAAGTTCCGTCGTGACGCATCGTAAGAAGCCGTCTGCTGACAACAAGGACCCAACTGCGCTGAAGAAGGGGTCCGCCGACAAGGCCCCAGCTCCACCGTAAAAGGCGTCTGCTGGAGGAAAGCCCCCAGCTCCACCGAAAACCTACACAATCGCAGGCCGAGGATACGCGTATCCCGTCAGCGGAGGACGTTGCCGAAAGCATTGCGAGAATTGTTTTGGCCGACGCTCAGAGGCAGCAGTTAACGGATTTGCCAAGGCCTACGAAAAAGGCCAAGAATCTGTCGAAATCCAAAGATAGCCTAAGGGGAATACCGGAATCCTCTGGCAAGCCTAAAGAGAAGCACAGAGACACGCCACCTCTGTTGGTCCCACACGAGGAATTTTCGGAAGGAGAAGGTATTTCTTTGTCATCGAGACGAAAATCTAGACGTTTGGTGGCAGAGGAGCGTTTACAGGAGCCCTTTCCACCTCTAGACCCCTCTGGGTCTTCTGTTTGGACTAGGGCAAAATTTGAGAATTGCATGGAGAGGCTTGACAGGTTTGTTACCCTTTCAGAGCTATCCACCCCCAAAACACCACAGGAAGAAAGCCTTTTGGACCCTGTGGCTAAATGTCCAAGACTTTTTGACCCCTCTCAGGAGGAGGATGTGTACACCTACAACCTCACTGAGGAGGAAGTTCGTGCAGACACTCTGGATGAAGATCATTTTATCGATCCTGAAGACATGCATGACCCCATAGAGGGGTGGGGGGGGGTACCCGGATGTTGGTGACCCTCAGCCCTGGCAGTCTCCAAACCCTTCACCAGATCCTGATGCCCTGTGTTCCTGTGTTTGTATTCCCCCCCAGACTACTCTCACTAGACAACCCTCTCCAGTGGACGATCAAATTACGTTTAACGTCATGTTGCGCAAGGCAGCTCAACATTCCAAAATCGCCACCGATGAAGCTGTTCCTGAAACTGACTTTGTGGGGGATATTCTTAAAGAGAAACCGCTGGCCAGCCAGGAGCAGTTAATCCGAGGATGGAAAAACATTTTCAGCCTTCCCCCTCTGAACTCCTTTATATCAAGCCACTCCACCCCAGACTCTCTGGTGGTGACCACCACAAGGAAAAGGGAAGGGGTTCCCCTGTCAACCGACGAGTCACCCCCTGACAAAGAGTGTAAAAGACTCTATTCCCTAGTAAAGAAGGTCACGGCCGCAGCAGCTTTTTCTACACGCATTGCTAACAATATCACCTGTATTGAATAACTGGGTATGTTGCCGGGGCAAGGTGGGTAAGAGCTTGGCAGGCCTGGCATGTAGTACACACACACACACACAAACACCTCTAGTTGGTAATCTTCCTCTGGTTAGCTTTTGCATGGTTGTATCCTGTTTATTTCAGTCACTTCCTGATTATGGCTCAACCACTTCCTGTTGCCAGAAAGTAAGTGTATGGGAACTCGTGCACTCTAGTGTTCGGGCGTGGCTGGCTACATAAGCCACACCCTAGGGTACTCCAGCACTTCGTGTTGCTTTCTGTATGCTGTATAGTAACACACTCGCCGCGCTCCTGTTCAGCCCACATGCTTTCAGCTCCTAAAGTTTATCCAGCTCCGGGTCCTTCATCGCGGCGCTTCCTTGGAAGGTCCAGCAGCTCCGGTCAAACCCCTGCGCAAGAAGAAGGCAAGTTAGTCCAAGCCAGCGAAATCTAACAACGCAGCGCGTACTCGCAGAGCAGCTCTCTTCGTTCCGACTCGAGGGGTAAACCAACAAGAGGGTGACATATCCCTTCCAGAAGAACATCTAAAAGCAAAGGTGAGCCACAGGGAAGAAACCTCATCACGTCCCTAGGGGGAGAAGGAGGGAGTTCAGGGGTTTAGTTAACCCAGATCTTAGTGTATATCTCTTTACTTGACAGACACACTTTCCAGACCGAATCAGGGGGGAGTGAGTACTCGGGACCTGGAGGTTGATACCATTGCTCTTGCAGAGACACAGGTAAGTGTGACAATACCTAAAGAACTATAGATCTTATATTCAGTCTGGGATTCTCCATCAACGAGAAGAAATCCAGCCTAGATCCCAGTCAGTTCAAGCTGTTCCTAGGGGCTCTAATTCGAACAAAGGATGGCCTCGTCTTCCCCTCCAACGAGAGGGTCCAAAACATGCTGTTTCAAATCCCTCAGTATGTAGCCAGTCGAGAGGTGGCAATACGCAAAGCTATGCGACTGTTGGGAATGATGGCATCATGCATTTACTTGGTTCCTTACGTGCGCTTACACATGCGTCCAATGCAGGAGTGGCTCAACAGCCAGTGGTATCAGGCCAGCCGACAGTGGGACGATCTAGTCGCTGTCTTGCCAGCCCTCGTTCTTTCGCTGCAGTGGTGGTCGAGGGACAACCTCTTGAAGGGGAAATCCTTCACCCCCCTCAGTGGAGGTAACTCTAACTACAGACGCATCTCTCACAGGGTGGGGAGCTCTCCTGCTTCAACAAACAGCGCACTTAGTTTGATCGTCAGACGTAGCATCCAACCACACAAACCTGTTGGAACTATTAGCAGTATTCAAAGCACTGAACGCTTTCCAGACACAACTGCAGGGAAATACGGTCCTGATCCTCAGTCAGCACCATGGCCATGTACTATCTGAACAAACAAGGGGGTACTCGCTCTACAGGGCTGTCCAAACTGTCCCAGAACATTTGGAAGTGGGTTCTCAAACACGATATGTTCCTGTTGTCACATGTTCCAGGGGAACTCAATCTTCTGGCAGACATACTCCGCAGAGATTTCCTACCACCAGTGGAGTACGAATGGCGATTACACGAAGACAGTCTCCAACGTTTTCGCAGAATGGGGCTTCCCAGAGATCGACTTGTTCGCAACTCTGGAGAACACACAATGCCAAGATTGCACCTCCAGGTACCCACAGAACCGTTCCAAGGGGAACGGACTCTGGATAACATGGTCAGGGAAATGTGTGTGTTTTTTTTAAAACTTATTTTTGTTGGCAGAGGCAAATAGCATACACATACATCAAAGCAGCCAAAGGAAGATTAAATACATGTATTAATGAGTACAGTGGTACATAGGAACAGTGTCATAACAACGTATAAGGAATGCAGCATCACGCAGCATCCAAAGCTGCAGCACTCAACAGAGATTATTGCGAGGAATTGTCCACAGAGGAAGGTGCGTTTAGGCAGTTAAGGTAGCTGTTAAAGGCGGACCATATGTTTTTGGGCCGGGACCGGGCCGGGAGCATACTGAGGTACTCTTCCTCACAATTCCGAGACAATGTTAATAAATTTAACCATTTCTGGAATGTGGGGCGGGGGGAGGAGCACTTCCAGTTCTGTAAAACACATTTCTTAGCAATTATACAGCTCACATTTAAGAATTTAGCTGCACTTTTAGCTCCCTCAGCCCGCCACGCCCCAAACAGAACCCCCAACGGGTCAGGATCAGTCAGTGTCACAGATTTCTGACAGTGTTTTCAGGATCTCATCCCAGAATGCGGCCAGCCTCGGACAGTCCTAGAACATGTGCAGATGGCCCGCTCCCACTGCACCGCAGTGAGGACAGAGCCTTGGGTCGGAGCGAACAAACTTGGAGATCCTGCGCGGGGTGTAGTATAGCCTGTTCAACAATTTGTACTGAATGGTGCGATAGTGAAAGTTCAGGGAGACTCTATTAGTGTGAGAGCACATCTTTTCCCACAATTGGTCCGTAAGTTCTAACTCCAGTTCGGATGCCCAGTCGTCCCGGACCTTGGAAGGCTGTGGTGGGGCAACAGTTAGGAGAAGTTTGTATAGTGAAGAAAACACCCCGCGGGCGCCACCCGAATTGGCAATGTAGGAAATCCCAGGGGAGTCCGGGGGCTCATTGGGAAACTCGGGCCAAGCACTTCGGAAGGCGGTCCGGATTCTATAAAATTGCAAGAGTTCCAGTGGTGAGCCCGAGTGACTCGGCCTCCAAGTCTGCAGTGTTATGAATTGCCCGTCCGGGTAGAAATCGGTTAGGGCAAGGTACCCCAGGGTCTCCCAGTGTCGTGCCAGGGCCAAGTCATATGTGGGTCCCAGCCCGGGAAACCACCAGGCTGGAAGCCACTTGTAGTATGGGTTTCTTTCAGCACATGTGGCGAACATCCGACCCCAGGCATGCACAGTGGTCCGGACCGGGTCAATGGTTGAGTCCGGCTCGTATCGTCGGTGTAATATTAAAGTCATTACGTTGGTACCGGATGCCGCAAGGGTCTCCAGCTTAACATGAGGACGGGGGGGATGGGGTGGGTGGTGTACCAGTAGGAGGCGAACTGTGCCTGTGCAGCGATCCAGTACTGCAGCATATCAGGGGCAGTGAACCCACCTCTTTCGTAGGGAAGTGTCATATCGGACCATATTTTACGCACAGCACCCGAGTGTAAGTCTGTGGTATTTCTTACCAGGTCAGATAGGTACATTATTGAATATGTACAGCAGTTTAGGGAGCAGTATCATTTTTACAAGCAAGAGTCTCCCCGCTAGTGATAGCGGGAGAGAGCGCCAGCGCGCTATCTTGGCTTCCGCCTGTTCTGCCGCGGCCAGGTAGTTGTTTGTTAGGAGTGTATCTCTGGTCAGAGACACCTGGATTCCCAGGTATTTAATCCCGTCAGGGGACCAGCGGAGCGGCTACTCGGTAGCAGGTTGCACTGTGGAGCTTGTGAGAGGGAAGAGCTCGGATTTGATATAATTAATAGTGAAACCAGAGTATGTACCTATGCGGGTGATGTCGGGCAGGATTGGGTCAAGGTGAACATTGGGGTCTCTGACGAACAGCACGTTGTCTGCGTAGAGTGAGATAATTTCGGGGGTATCCTGCAGCCGTATTCCTTTACACTAGTGGCGCTCCCTGATGTAGTCCGCCATTGGCTCGATAGCCAGGGCGAATAGGATCGGGGAGAACGGGCATCCCTGTCGGGTGCCCCTGAAGAGAGGGAACAGAGCAGACGTTTGGGAGTTGACTTGGACCCTGGCAACTGGGGAGGTGTATAACAACTTAATATATGCAATCATCTTGGGTCCTATGCCCATGGTCTCCAGGACGAGCCACGTGTACCTCCAGGACACCATGTAAAAGGCCTTCTGAGCATCCAGAGTGACCGCAACTGCACTTAGACCCTGGTCGATTCGCGACATGACATTAAGAAGTTTTCTGATATTATGGGACGTGGATCTCCAGGGCACGAAACCTGACTGGTCATCGTGAACCATATATGACATGATAGGGAGGAAGCGGTTAGCGAACACCTTAGCAAAGATTTTAGTGTCCAAATTCATTAGTGAGAGGGGCCGATATGATCCACAGTCATCGCTAGGCTTACCAGGCTTGAGTAGGACCGTAATGACGGCCTCGCGTAGTGTCAGGGGAAGGGATCCTAGCCGGAGTGACTCGTTCCATACTTCGAGCAGTTTGGGGGCCAATATGGCTACATGTTCCTGATAAAATTCCGCCGTTAGCCCGTCGGGGCCCGGTGCCTTTCCTTTAGGGAAACTAGATATGGCCTCCACTATTTCATCCAATGTAATAGGAGAATCTAGTTGGTCTCTTGTTGCGGGGGAGACACAGGTAGTAGATATCTGCTCAAGGAGATCCCGCATCTGTGGGTCACTATGCTCTGGGGGTTGAGAATATAGTTTCGAGTAGAAGCCTGTAATGACTTCGAGGATTTGCTCGTCGGACCACTGTATTGCCCCCTGACTATCCTTGACGCAGGTAATTTGTGTTCGGCCCCACTCGCCTCTCGCCAAAGCGGCAAGTGTTCTGCCGGGTCTGTCGCCCTCGCCGTATTTCCGCGCAGCTTGCGGACGGCTGAAGTACTGGACTTCCCTAATGGCTTGTTCATTAAAGAATTTGAGCTCTTCGTTGATCTGGGAGAGGACACCCGGGTCAATCGACACTGGGTGGGCTCGCTCCAGGTTCTGTAGTTTAGTTTTGGCGCGGGTTAGGAGCTCTAATAGTTTTGAGGACACCCGCCTCCCTAGAAATGGACTTTCCCCTGATGAAGGCTTTTAAAGCATCCCAGCGGACTCCCAGGGAGGTGGACTGTGGCGTATTGTGCTCAAAATAGGAATGAATGTCAGCAAGGATGTCCGCCTTAAATACAATATCCTGCAAAGCGGATGATTTGAATCGCCATGTGTTGATGGTAGGGACAGGTATTCCCAATTCCAGGGATATCAAGATCGGTGAGTGATCCAACAGAGTTTGCGCAAGTATCCGAGCTTCTGCCACTCTGCCCAGCATAGGACCGGATAATAGAAACATGTCGATCCTGGAGGAGCTATCGTGCACTGAAGAGTAGTAAGTGTACTCGCGTGTTTGCGGGTATTGGGCCCTCCATACATCGTTAATGTCGAGTGTTGTGCAGTGTGTCAGTAGTCTACGTGCTGCACCAGACAGGGGCCTGGGGGCTGTGCCAGTCCTATCCAGCATGGTGTCTAATATGAAGTTCATATCCCCACCCCAGATAATCTGCACCCCCACGTACCCTAGCAATATGGACACCACCAGGTCGACAAAGTCGGGGGAGTCAACATTAGGGCCATAGGTATTCAACAGCAAATAATCTCTGTTGCCTATTGCGCAATGCAAAACAATGTATCTCCGCTCCGGGTCTATATAGCTCTTGTGGAGAACAAACTTAAGTGATTTATGGATCATTGTCAACACCCCTCTGGCACGTGTGGAATATGAGGTGAAATATCTTTGTGGTCCCCATGCCGGTGTTATATTTTTGGTCAGAGGGCCCATGGGGTGAGTCTCCTGTAGGAGTAGGATTTTGCAACCGTATCTGTTAACGTACGACATGATTCTACAAGCCTTGGTGTAATTACTCAGGCCCCGTATGTTCCAGGGCATCACTGTTACAGGCATTTTAGTAATCTAAGTAACATCCTGCCACCGTTGTCGTACAGTGAATTCAGGGCAGAGACTGCCCCCACTGGTGTCCCCCGATGTACTTTGGTCTGCCAAACCGCCTCCGCCTTTTTCCATAACACAAATCAAACCCACTCCACCCCCCTCCCGCACCACCCCATCCAAGTAGGCAGTGTAACCCCCTCCCCCCTCCAGTCGAAACCAGAATGTCCCATGGAAGAGGGGACAACAGGCGGTTCCCAACATGGGTCCGCAATTCCAATGGCCCAACCGGGGCCAATACCCAACTTCAAATTAACAAGAATAAACATTGCAATCGCAGTGGGGTGTGCCGTTGCCATGTGGTGGACACTTGGAAAAAAAGAAATGGCAATAGGTTACCAGCGGTACATTGAACAAACGTATGCAGACTGATCCCACCTGGCCTGCATGGGCCGAGTCAGAGCGATTAAAAAGGGTGAAGCTGACCAGAGGGCGAGGCGCACCGCACCACAGCATTCCGTGTTCAGGCCTGTGGATGCAAGTGGGTCAACAACCAGCAGATGGATTATTCAACAATGGCAGGCCGGTAAGCATGGCAGAGAGCCGCCCCTGGCCACTGGCGGTAAACTATGCAAATGTGATCAACACAGGTATTCAATGTGTGCATATGGGTGAGCCAATAAGGCTGCATTGCTATCAGCACATGAAAGAACAAGCAATAGTAAACAAATAGCTAAATTACGAAGTGGTTTGAGTCTAGTCATCAGCCATAGGGTTGCCATTGGGATTGGGCAGTGGTATCTGGGCCTCTATAAACTTGACAGCCTCCTCCGGCACAGTAAAGAAGTACAACTTTTCTCTGAAGGTAATCTTGAGCCGGGCTGGGAAGAGGATCGCATAGGGGACATTCCGCTCACATAGCAGTTTCTTGACTCCCAGGAATTGGCGTTTCTCCTGCTGCACTCCGACAGAGAAGTCAGGGAATATCCGAATGGTGTTGGGGTCAAGGCGTAGGTCGCCCTTTTCACGTGACAAGCGTAGGATGACGTCCCGGTCCCTATAGTTGAGGATCCTGGCGATGATGGGTCTGGGGAAATCTCCCGGTTTGGGACGTGGGGACAGGGCCAGATGAGTTTGCTCGACTGTAAAGAAAGGGGATAGTGCGGGGTCTCCCAATAGGTCTTTAAGTAGATTTTCGACTGCCAACTCCATGCGCCCCTTCAGGGCATTTTCAAGGACCCCTATTATGCGTAGGTTGTTTCTTCGCGAGCGGGATTCAAGGTCATCGCACTTTGACTTCACTACTTTCATGTTGCGAGTCAGGGTGGCCACTGCATCCTGCAAAGTATGTAGTTGATCTTCGTTAGCCCCGATTCTGTTTTCTGCCGCGGAAATCCTTGTTCCCGCCTGATCGACTCAGGATTTAAGGGAAGCAACATTGGCATTAATATCGTCCAGTTTTTCATGGAACGAGGCAAAGTTTTTGGCCATCGACTCCATCATGGCAGTGAGGTCAGGGGCCACTGCTCCAGGGGGGGACTCGGGCTTGGGATCTTCCTGGGTGGATGCCGCTGCACCCTGGTTTACACGTGGGGCTGCCTTTGCAAATTTGTCCATGGCGCCCATCTTGTTGGTCCCTCTGGATCTGTTGGACATTGCAGGTGCGATGAGAGGTGACCCGACAGGTCAGGCCCGATCTAATGTAAGGAGCAGGGGTGTAGCATCAAGTTGCACCATCCAATAGTTGCAGGTCACTGAGGTTGAGGGAAAATAAAGGTGGCTTGTGACTCTGCTGTTGTGTTCGGGGTATAGATAGCAACCGGGCAGCAATGCGAGCAGAACTAAAATAGTAGACTGCACAACCACCCAGCGTGGAAGGTGCCGGGGCAGAGGAGAACCGCCATAGAGCGCTGCCGATGTGATGTTAGCCCGAGTGGGATAAATGGGATGTCTGCTGAGGGGTAAAGCGTTATTAATGCATAGCCGGGGATAGTGCTGGCTAGGTCGGAGGTTCTGCAACCACCCGCATGTACTAGTTGCTCACAGGGCCTGGGGTGAAACGTGAGGTCTCCGGCGTAATGTAGTGCCCTCCAGGGCGGCTCGCAGTGTATATGTGGAAACGTGGCTATTGGCAGTTCAAGATCAGTACGGGCCAGCCGGATGGGGTCAGTGGCTCAGTATGCTCCTGTACGTCGTAACCCCCAATGTCTACAGGGGCCCAGGGAGTAGGCTGCAGGGCAGGCGGTGCAGGCTGGCTGGTGGAGAAGGCACCTGCATATAAGGGCAGCACGCCAACGCGGGGATCCGGGAAAGAACAAAGGGGGGCGAGCCTCGACCCAACACAGCTCCTCACCTGGGCCGTGGGTGCAGGCCGCCACCCGCGGTGAAAAGCGCAACGTCTTCCTGGCGTCGGCAACTGATGTACAGGACCCGGGGGCCGCACCAGGACTCCAAGCATGGCCAGCCAACGGTAATCCCTCGACGGCAGCTCCGGCCACCACACGGGCCACAGAGCGAGGCCGCGGCGCCCAAGAGCGGGGAGGCAGGGTGAAAGCAGGCAACAGCTCGGGCGCTGTCCCGACCCTCTGGTGCAGAGAGGGCCAGGGGTCAAATACGACGCTTCCCACTGATGACGGTCGTCCGGAGCATGCAGGCACTGTCCCAGCGCGTCAGACAAGTGATGCAGCGCTCCACGGAGGCGGCTCCCGGCAGGGCCTCAGGCAACGCAGAGGTCCGCCCAGGGGTCTTGCCCGTACAATATGTTGTCGCAAGACAAAGGGGAGACTCTTCACCCATGCCCGCAGACATTGAACTTAGCGACCTGCCTCCTGAAGTCAGAGTTTGGGCACCTGCAACTCCCCCGGTGATGTATGGACATACTCAGGGAGGCGAGAAAACCTAACACTCGATATTGCTATTCCAGTAAGTGGAAGCGTTTTGTCATCTGATGCAACTCTAAGAGCATCAACCTGATTGACTGCTCTCCCACACATCTTGTTTTGTGCCCGACTCATTTACCTGACTCGGGCCTGGTCTTTAACTCTCTAAAGGTTCACTTAGCTGCTCTTTCAGCCTTTACTACTTCACAACAGAAGGTGTCATGTTGGAAGATACCAGTTATTAAGGCTTTCATGGAGGGAGTAAAGAGAATTAACCCTCCCATTTCTAACCCGGCTCCCGGATGGGACCTAAACGTGGTGTTAACTAGACTTATGGGGCCTCCTTTCTAGCCCATGCAAAGAGCAAGTCTTAAAGAGCTCACCTACAAGACTGCCTTTTTAATAGCTATTACTTCCATTGGGAGAGTAAGTGAACTACAAGCACTCTGTTTTAGACTCCTTTGTAACAGTTCAGAGATGAGGTGGTTCTGTGCACTCACCCTATGGTTGCGCCTACATTCATTTTAAAGTTCATCTGAACCAATCCATAGAACTACCAATGTTCTTTCAAAATCCTTCAAACATGGGAGAAAGAAGCCTGCACACACTTGATGTACGCAGAGCAGTCATGTTTTACATGGACAGAGCTCGCCCACTAAGAAAGACAAATCGGTATTTCTTTTCAGTGGCAGCGGGTAGATTGGGAGACCCTGTCTCCAAATCCACTATCTCTAGGTGGATTGTCAGATGCATCACACTCAGTTACACTCTTGCTAAGAGAGAACTGCCCTACAAGCCTAGACCACATTCTACTCGAGGCACTGGTGCTTCCATAGCATTCATTGCAAATGTTCCCCTTGAGCCCATTTGCAAAGCAGCAACCTGGAGTTCTGTACACACCTTTACAAAACACTACTGCCTAGACACTCATTCCAGGTCTGAGTCTCAGGTGGGACACGCCGTACTAAGACATCTTCTCACTACTGTTCCTTCTCACAACCCACCTCCCACTCCGGGTACTTATCGCTAGTCTATGCACAGCATGTGATTCTAAGCAGATTAGCAAGCATCAGGAAACGTGCATTACTTACCGTAAAAGCATTTCTGATGATTGTATCTGCTTAGATTCAAATGAGCCCACCCTTCCTCCCCGCTCGGATGGAAGGAACATAGACGCCTTACTACTTTCTGTTTTCTGTACTCACTCACGTTAGTCATAGGCTCCCTCATGGCAGAAATAATAAAATCGGAGGGACCTCGACGCATGAGAGTTTTTGGGTACACTACACGTCACAATAGGGATAGTGTTACAGGCACGCCCATGTCGACGTCCCCTTTCGATTCTCAAAACACAAGATGCAATACTCCGCTGTGACCACTCGATGTCGGACTATATGCACAGCATGCGAATCTAAGCAGATACAATCATCAAAAAGGCTTTTACGGTAAGTAATGCATGTCATATCCTTGTTTCTGATAAATTAGTTGAGGCTGTAATAGAGGCAGACATTCGTGAGCGACACCTTTCGGATCACTCATTAGTTGAGATTAAACTGGACTTCCGTCAGAACAAGCCTTATTTTTGTAGGTGCAGGCTTAAGCCATTCATCCTGAAGGAAGAAGGAAGAAAAAGCTTGGAAGGCTTTATGTAATTGTATAGTGAACTGCTTTTCAGAGAATAATGGCTCAACGCATAGTCTTATGGTATGGGACTCATTTAAAACCCCAATTTGAGGGGATTTGATTAACTGGACCGCTAGAGTAAGGAAAAGGGGCGATCAAATTAAGCGAATACAAATTGGAGTTATGGGACTTGCAAAAAAATATATGCTTGTTCAATGTCTGAGGAGGATAATTTTAAAGTTGATAAGGCAAGGGAATTATTAAGGTGTGAAATTGATGCTCAAGCAGATAAGGGAGTTTTCTACATGAAACAACGATATTGTGAGGAAGGGGTTCTTGGGGTTTCTCAGAAAGGTCCTTTATTCAAAAATGTAGAATGGTTTGGACGGTGTGGCGGTTAAGAAGGAAGAGATGTGGAAGTTTTCGTTCTTTTTAT
Source organism: Ambystoma mexicanum (assembly GCF_040938575.1). Taxonomy (NCBI): domain Eukaryota; kingdom Metazoa; phylum Chordata; class Amphibia; order Caudata; family Ambystomatidae; genus Ambystoma; species Ambystoma mexicanum. Next base: position 840,507,645 of record NC_090923.1, read on the forward strand.
GCCAAACTATATACTGAAGACCATGCCCCATTAGAACATGAACTAGATTACTTTTTTGCAAACATTGATGTTCCTTGCCTTTCTAATGAAGGTAGATTGTTTTTAGATGCCCCTATGTCTGTCTCAGAAGTTATACAGGCTATTAATGGTTTAGGAATTGGGAAATCGCCAGGCTTGGACGGACTCCCAGTTGAATTTGATCAGTCTTTTGATGTTCAGTTAGCGCCGGAATTGTGTGCTCTTTGCAATTGCTTTCCAGTAGAAGGTTGTACATGTCCCTCGATGAAAGAGGCTCTGATTAGGAGGAAGGACGAGATCCATCTAAATGCAGTAATTACTGTCATATATCATTGCTCAACGTGGATGTGAAGATTTTTACCAAGATTCTAGTCAACAGATTGGATAAGCATATTGGGGATCTGATTGATCAAAAACAAGTTGGTTTTATGACACAACACTATGGTTACGATAACATTAGAACGCTTGTAGATGTTTTGAATTTGACAAACTCAGAGGCTGACAATTTTTTTTAGGTGCCGAGAAAGCTTTCAACAGGGTAAATTGGACTTTTCTAAATTATACATTGGGGAAAATGGGTTTTGGACCCTTGTTTATTAATGCTGTAGGAGCGCTACAATTGGATATTAATGCCAGAGTCTGGGTAAATGAGAATTTGTCAGCTTCTTTTAATCTGTTTAGAGGTACACGATAAGGGTGCTCATGGCATCCTTACCTGTTTAATTTGGTACTGGAACCCTTTTTGATTTATATTCGACAGTCCAATTCTGAATGGTTTAAAGGTAGGGGCAGAAGAAGTCAAAGTGCTAGCCTATACAGATGATGTCATGATTGTTCTTGGTAATCCAAACGAGGGGGGTTCTATTCTAAAACACATGGTTGAAGAGGTTGACTTTCTTTCGGGTTATAACATCAACTGGGAGAAAACTAGTTTTTCCTGTTGGGGACACCCCTGTTCGTAATTGTTTGTTGGATTGGAACTGCAAATGGGAGAATGGTAATGTGAAATACTTGGGTGTACATCTTTTTAAGGATTTGAAGAGACTGGTTGGATATAATGTAAACAAAGTAATACAGATACTTTGTAGGGATATTTGCAAATGGGGAAGACTTTTGCTGAGCATTTGGCCAAAAATGAATGCAATTAAAATGGTGCTACTGCCTAAAGTCTTATGTCATTCATTTGCTCCGTGTTAAGTTTACTAAGAAAAATGTAGGCCGTATTGATAAGGTATTCCAGGAATTTGTGTGCGGAGTTAAGAAACCAAAAATACCTCGATATATTCTGGTTCGCAGTGTGCAAGCGGGGGGTTTTGGATACCCTATCCTTAAACTACTGCAAAGGATTTATTTTTATAAAATCGATCACTTACTTCACCATGGACAGTTCTACGACTCCAATATGGGCGCAAATAGAAAGTCAAAGAATTAAGCCGTATCGTATTGAGTTTTATATTCATTGGGGAAATTACCTCAACATGTGTATAGCGTGCAAACAGTGGTTGCCACAAAGGATGCTGTAACAGCACTGATATTGGGAAGTGGGCAAGGATTGTTCTTTTATAGTGATGCCTCCATTTGGCACAATCCAGGTTTGCAGACTAATAATATGTTATGTTGGAGGAGTTGTATTAATAGGGGTATTAATATTGAGGATATCTGGTGCGATGGAAAAATGGCAACCTTTGAGCATTTGAGAGAGAAATTTGGTTTGCATGAGAGGGAGTTGAGGAGATATGGATTAGTGATGGATTTAATTTCGGAAAGGCAACATATATTGGAGGTTCCGATGACCGAGGCCTGAACGATGCAGCCTTCTCATGTCTGCGCCACATAAAGTGTCAACTTTTAAAAAACTTTTTCCATTAGAGGTTCATTTGATAGTCATAGGATACGTTGAGACTTACTTGGTCTGAGGAATTGGGCAGGGTTATTTCAATAAAGGAATGGGAGAATCTGTGGTGGGTTCTATCAGGGCAAAAATTGACTTAAATCTGCGTTGCATTCACCAAACGATATTGGGGCGCCTTTATTGGACACCAGCTCGGTGAGAAAGGTACCTTGTTACATATGATGTGGAATTGTGCGAAAGTGAGGGATTTTTGGAATTATGTATTAGATAGGATTGACATGATATGGAATATTATATTCCCAAGAACTGCATCTACGGTGCTTCTGAAATCCCCAAAGTATTGTAGGTTTGTTGATTATACAACATTGAGTTAGATTAACAAAGTTCTCTTGGTTGCAACCAGACAAATGAAAACCGGGAAAAAACCATGTGTGGCAGAATGGCTTGTTAATGTAAAAGTTCTCTCAAGCTTTGAAAAGATAAAGTTTGATAAACAACATAGAGAGGATACTTGTAAGGAACAGTGGGGACAGTTTAATGAATTTTGTGATTAATTATTAGACGGAGTGTATAAGTCATTATTCAATATTGTTTGGTGGGGTGGGTATTTGTTTTGTAGGTTTGGGTTTTGTCATGTCTTATGTTTTGTGTTTTTCTGGTTTGTTGTATTGCTTACTATTCTACCATCGATCAGTTATTAATTGCTTAGATGAGTTATTTGTCTTATATATAATATTGTTCTTGATTTGATTGCTAACTGTTTTAAATGATGGTTTTGTATTGCTATGCTGCATTTTACTCACATATTGCCTAGTTATTTGTTATTGTTTTTCTTATTTTATTTTTGAAAATGTAAATTAAGAGTTTAAAAAAAGAAATTAGAATGAAAATAAATGTGAGAAAATCAAAAGTGATGGCCATGTCATCAGCGCATAGGAAACAAATAAACCCCTTTAAATGGAGGGTTGAGGATCAGACATCGGAGGTTGTAGAGTCGATCTACCTATGTATAGTGATAAATAAAAACATTAATGAAAAGGGTCAGTACATAGCACTTGGGGATAAAGTGAAAAAGTTTACTACACAGGGCGCGACAGGCCACATGGGAGATGGTTGCTTTTCAATGCTTCCGCTTATCACCACCTACAAACAGATGGTGGTACAGGTATTAACAAATGGCGCCGAATCCCTATCAAGCCTGCCATAGAAAGTGTGGAGGCTATTGGAAGAATTCTTTTGAAGGAGGATTTTAAGGCTCTCTGATTCTAAACCATAAGATTTGCGCTTCGGCTCTAGTCTATGGCAATGATAGTGCTATGGTAAATAATCACTATGGTGGATGGCGTGATAACATATGCAATTCTGAGGCCGCTGGGGATTAAGGAAGACAGAGCCTTGAGGCATTGGAAATCAAAAATAGAGGAGCGCTCATGAAAGTATAACATTGAAAAGGATGTCCTCATGTGCAATCCTTGTAAAGTGAAAAGGAAACTTGAGAAACTAGATAGGATTGAAATAGTGGAAGGTAGGGGAAAAGATAAACCAAGCTTTGTATTGAGGAAGGAGAACTCATCTTTAAATCAGCCTCCCAAGTATCTCCGAAAATTTCCCTCGGCATATTATATAAATCTCTTGTTGAGAAGTCGGTTAAACATCATGGCCACGAGAGAAGTTCAATTGGCTAGACAGTAAATCACTGTAGATAATTCACGCTGTAGATACTGAGATGAACGTGGAAAGGTGGAAACCCTTTGCCATTTAGTAACCAGTTGTGAAGCGTTGAATGACATGATAGTGTACTCTATAGGGGCTCAACTAACACAAACACTGACAGCTGAAGACTGGTGGGAGTGGGTCCTATTTGGGGGAAAGACCAGTCTAGTTCTGGCCGTGATAACATTTGTGGACTTGATTCTAAGAGAAAAAGTAATTTAGGGGAGGGATAATGAGTTTAGGAAGTATGTAGCTGTAAATTGTAAATGATGAATAGTAAAGAAGATTTCATGTTGAGATGTCAAAAGGATGAAATGTGATGCTATGAAGACTTAATTGAAGTCAAATGGAATGTTCAAGGTTTTTCTTTTAATGTATGTTTGTTAGAAACCAATAAAAGTTTTTAAAATAAAATAGTACAACTGAACTAGACCGTGGACTGCTGGAGTGTTCAATTACTCCAAGGTCAAGCATTTTCTTGACCTCTGTCTTTGTGAATCCCCACATTATCTGACATTCTGAACACCCTGATATTCACAGGGAAACTATCACCAGTGTCTATATCATGCTGGCTCCACGGAGCCGCGAAAACAGAGGGGCAAACTGAATTAACAGAGCTTTGTACTCTCGGCTGGTCCAGAGTCAAATTAGAAGAGAGTTGGGCTTCTGCAGACCTATATGAAGGGTGTCTCCTTAGAAGATCAGGGAGAGGTTCATTCTCCTTTTTTTTTTTAATCAGAAGCTAAGAGCAAAGCTCCCATTTCTGCTCTAGGAACATAGGTTTTCAGAGGTTTGGTGTGAAATACCATAGGGGCCTCCTTGGGGTTGCTCACGCCCACCAAAAAGTTGACCTCCAAGTTTTCTTACAACCTTGAAGGGTCCTGTCCAACTATCCTGTAAAGGTTTGGGCTTTACTGGAATCACCACAAGAACTTGCTGGTCTGGAGTAAACTCCGCCATGTTAGCTTTTAGGTTATAGCAATGTTTGACCAGGGCTTGACCAGCTTTCAGGTTTTCAGTGGCTTCTGTCATCATAGGTGCCATCCTTTTTCTAAGGCCCAGCACATAGTCCGTGATGTTCCCTGGCTTAGAAGGTGAAACCTCTAGGCCGTCTTTAATCGGGGCCAAAGGGCCTCTGACTTGATGACCATAGGGGAAAGCTCAAAGGGGCTAAAGCCCACTGCAGCTTGAGGTACTTCCCTATATGCAAAGGGAAGGCATGGCAGTAGAAGGTCCTACTTCCTGGTAAGGAGTTCCTCTAAAGCTCCCAGCATGCTCTTCATTGTTCTATCAAACCTGTCTAGAGTTTATCTGTCGGTGGTAGGCAGTTGAGAACTTGTAAGACTCCACAGATTTTCCACATGGCCTTCATGTAGTGGGACATACAATGTGACCCCCTGTCAGATTACTTCCTTAGGAAAACCTACCCTGGTAAAGATACCAAGTAGGGCCGTGCCAACTGCCTGAGCAGTAATAGCTCTTATCAAAATGGTCTCAGGGTACCTAGTGGCATCGTCCACTGCAACATATATAAACATGCCGCCTGAGGAGGTTGGCGGTTCAATGAAACCAACAGTGTCAATCCCTACCCTCTCAAAATGAATTCCCATAACTGGAAGAGGCACCAGGGGTGCCACACTGTTGGCTCCACTTTTACCAGACATCTGGCAAGTGTGGCAGCTTTTGCAATACCCACCTAATTCAGAACCCACCTGAGGCCCAGTAGAAATACAGTGAGAGTTTCTCTTTAGTCTTCTTAGTACTTAAGTGACCAGCTAGCGGGATCTCATGGGCTTTTTGCAAAATCAATGGTCTAGGTCCTTGGGGTACCACCAGTCTTCTGTGGTCCCCTGGGGTTAACTCCACAGGTTCACTATATTGGAGACCATACTCCCAATAGATCCTGTGCTTCCCAGGACCTTGCCCTTCAAATTGGGAAGCTCCTTGCCTGCGCAAGCCTTCAAGGTAGCGACACTTTTTGCCCCTGACTTAGCCTGCCCTAGAGGGTCCTCCTTCTGCAAGTAAAGGCTGCAGATCAGGATGGTCTCTGCGATACAGGTCTTCAAGAAGGTGGGGGTCACAGGAGTGACCTTGAGCTTTTTTGACACAGGAGCTCTTTTCCTTTTGGAAGGTCTGGGCTTGGGGCCCTGTTTCACTTTGGAGGCACTGGATTTCTCCTTGATCTCAGTGGGGGGTGTCTTTCAAATTTGCTTCCCTGGCCTTACTTGTCTGAGCCCTCTTCTTTTTATGCGGGGGATCTGCTTTACTAGAAATAACACCAGAGTCATTTAGGTTGTTGCCCAATAGCACATTTCCAGGCACTTGTCCAGTCAGTCAAATCCTTGCACTTTATAGTGACAGGCATTATAGGGAGCATTTGGAGAGGGCCTCCTGTAAGCTTGGTGGGTCTCAGAGATGCCTTACCTACATCTTCTGGATTGAGCAAACTCTAATCTACCACCCTGATGCTGGCCCCAGTGTCTCTAATGGCAGGGGTCTTGTGACCATTGTGATCATTGATTAATACACTGCCCCTGAAATAATCCTTAGTGTTATCGGGACTGGAATTATAGATATGGTTCTGTTGTTCCAACAACCCAAGAGACACTTAAGTAAATCTAGCCTGGACTCCGATGGGTTCTTGAGCTACAGAGTGAAAGTTAGCACCTGTCATTGGAGCGTCTCCCTCTTCGATGAATGCTAAGGAGACAGATAGGCTCCCTAAGGGTTTACCCTTGCATCTAGGATCACCTTTCACATGGTCACCAGACCGATGAACCACACATTAACCAAATGTTTTTTGGAATGGGGTTTCTGGTAACCGCCTTCTGGTTTGGCTCCAGAAGTGTCACTAGCCCTATTGAATTTAATTGGGTTTCTTGTGATTGATTCTTTTGTGTGCCTCTGTGGATGGGGAATTTGTGGAATGCTCTTTCCTTCCTTTCTTGTGCTCCCAGAATCCTTCTGAGTGACCCTGTTGGCTACCCACAAGTAAGTAGCAATTGCTAACCTCTTGGGTTCTAACTCTTTTGAGTCAGCAAGGTGCTGTCTCCATTCTGGGAAACAAGCATCAAAAATATTTTCTAGCATGAAGAGAATTCTCATGCCATCAACAGTTCTCACTTTATGGTCTTCAATCCACCCATCTAAGTTCAAAGACTCACACACCCAGATTGTCCTTAAGACGCCATCTTTTGGTATGGTCCCTAAGCCTTTTTAGATATTGGGACGAGGTTTTCCCATATCTAGCAATGAAAACTTGCTTGACCCAAGCTATAGTCCCTTGTATCAGCACCATTCATCCCAAGAAGCACATCACAGCCATTCTGAGGAAGCCTATAAAGAACCCATTGTACAAGAGCACTATCACTCACTTCTTGCATCTCACATGCAAACCCAAATGTTTTCAACCAGTCAATTACATCATTTTTAACATCATAAGCATGCACCAAATCCTTGGGTAATCTGGGCTTGGGGGTCCTTGAGTCATCAGCCAGAGGAGACCCTGAGGAGGAAGAAGAGTTGCTAATAGACATTTTCCTCATCTCAAGTTCATGTTGTATCTGCTTTTCTCTAAGGCCTTGACTGCGTTCTTTTTCTCTGAGCTCTACCTTTCTATGCTCCAGTTGATATTTCATTTGAAGAATGTTGTCTTTCTGTCCCTCAAGAGCCAACAATATGTCGGGAGGTAAGTGAGAGGATGATGCAGGCCTGGAGGGATTAGCAGAGTGGCACCTCTGTACAGGTACAGGGTCATCCTTCAACTCAATATCCGCTCCTAGATTTGAACTTAAATCACAGCTTACTTCATCGTCCTCTCTCAAATCAATGTTAACAGGATATTTAGCTGAACTTGGTTTACTTGGGGACTTCTAATAGTCCATTAAAGTTTGAATCAGGTCAGACTTATTTCCTTTACAACTAAGACCTCTTTCTTTGCGCAATTCATTGTTTGTCTAGTATTAGAGTGATTAGAGTTTTCCGCTTATAATTATCCATGCTGTAAAATATTTTCCTTACAGCCAGAACTATGTATGAAAATCAATCCTAGTGGATGGTTTTCTTGACTACTGATGTTCCTCTGACTCAATGTATCAACTACACAGTATCCCACTGCTGTAACACCACTTGTTAGGGAGTTTACAAAGGTCCAGCTATGGTAGCACAATAGAAGACCCTCCTTTCAGTGTACAGGGCTCCAGCTCTTAGTGTAGGTCTGAACTACCCAAAATGTTTGGTAGCTATGGCCTAGTAGCCAGGCTTAGTATAGGAGGGTGAAGGGCTGTAGTAGAGTACACAGACCTTTTGAGCACACACAGTCAAGAAGACACTTAAACAATTGTAGGTATACATACTTATTATTATTTATTATACATACTAGGCAATGTTAATTTCACCTAAGAGAAACGTTCTACATATATACAGTATGACTTTGCAGTTGCAGCTTAATTCAATGGTAAACCTTAAATTAAAATTTGGGTAAGGGAAAATGTTTCTTCAGACTACCAAAAGTATGAATCAACCAACAATGGATATACTGGTAGGTAAAATAACTGTGTACACGCTTGTAGAATGGTTGGAAGCAGTTCAACATAAGTAAAAGACAATTAATACTTGGAATCACTGTTTCATGAAATAATCAAAACCAAGGTAAAGCTAGTAAGACTTGCATTAAATTCAGAGCCCTTAGTCTCTAGTAGTCCATCCTTATCTAGTCATGAGCGTCTCAGAGTCAGATTGGGGTGCAGACAGGGTAAGGCACAAGCTGGAGAGTCAAATATTCCAGAAGAAGACTTGTACCAAGTAAGTACCCTTTCTTTGTTCAGGGGAATGGTGGGTGGGGGGTTAAATGTTTCAGGGGCTTCAGAGAAGGCTCCCTGTAGGCATACAGCCGTTGGGCCTGGACTAACATGTATGGGCAAACTCCCAAACACATGAATCGGCACTCCAACACAGGAGCTGCAAAGCAACTCTAGGTAAGATCTACCAAGAGTCTTACAGTACTATAAACATGAAGAGGATGCAGCAGCAGCAAACGTGGTCCTTTGATTCTTGGTCAGGCAGACTAAAGAAGGGACACTGGATGGATCTCACAGCAGCATTCGAGTGAAGAGACTCCCAGCAAAGGATTCTTCATGTTTCTTTGGTTTTGGCACACTTTTCAAAGCACCATTGAAGAACTGTTATCGCTCGGCCGATTTGGCTTGCTTTTTCAGTCCAGTCATCTGGTGAGGGAACTTCACGGAGTGGAATCTTGCCTCTCGATGTCTGTAAGGAGTCCACCAAAGTTTCGGGAGTATTCGATCTTCGGAAGGAGATGCACTGTTTGTTTGTTTATTTATATGTATTGCGCGCCAGACCCAAGGGTAACCGGGCGCAGTGAACAGAATATGCGAAGCTTATAATGTTGCATAGAAATTACAGTGTTACAGCAAATTACAATGTTACATAATTAAAAATGTACAATAGTGATAAGTCTTTGATGGTACATATGTACATTCAGATAAGTAACATAACACAAATTAAAGTCTTTCAAACCTTACATGTTGTTGTCATTGAGGTGTTTGATAAGATTTGTTCTAAAGTGAGGGAAAGGTTGGTCTGATCTAAGGTTGTGTGGCAGGGAATTCCACCATTTAGCGGCTAGCACAGGGAAGCTTGTGCCGCCAATTTTGTCAAGTTTAAATCTTGGAATTTCCAAACAGTTGGAGTTGGGAGTTCTTGTAGGTCTGCTAGAGATTCTTCTTATTTTGTCCATCAGGTAAATGGGGGCAGCGTTGTTGAGGGCTTTGTGCGTCAAGGAGAACATTTTTAGGTGAATTTTATTGTCGGTGGAGAGCCATTTGTATTGTTGTCTAGTGGAGGAGATATGTTCCCTTTTGTTTATGCCTAAGGCTGCTCTAAGGGTGTTATTTTGTAGGATTTGTAGCCTTTTGGTGATAGTTTTGTTGGCGCCGCTGTAAAGGGCATTGCAATAATCGAGTCGTGATAGTATTAAGGCTCTCGCTAGGATCATGCAACTGTTGTTAGATAAGAAAGGTTTACCTGCTCTTATTAATTCACAGGTATAGGCTGTCGTGGAAGCTAAGGAGTTAACTTGTTTGGCAAAAGACATGGTGGAGTCGAGATAGAAGCCTAGTGTTTTTACTTCACTCGAAACCTTGATGCTATTGCCATCTATGTTAAACGTGGAATAGTCCTTGCCTAGTTTGTTGATATTGAGCCTGCGTGCCCAGTATGATCAGCTCAGTCTTATCATTCAGGCAGAGGCCATGTGATGCCATCCATGCCTGAATAATGAGGTACACCCTATTCACCAACTCCCTGTCCTTGCTGTGATCCCCAGAAAGCGGGAGGAGCATCTGTGTATCATCTGCATAGTTAGTGTAGGTGATACCTAGAAGGTCCAGATCATTGAAGAGGGGTTTAGTGAATATGTTGTACAGGGTTGGTGAAACACAGGAGCCTTGAGGGACGCCGCACGTGATTGGAAGGGGGTCGGCTGCTGCCGAGGGGGAGAAGACTCTCATTGTTCTCTCACTCAGAAAGGATTCAATCCATTTGGTGGCATGCGTGGAGAAGTGTGCAGCAGTGTCTAAGTGTTTGCAGAGGACCCTGTGATCCACCAGATCGAAAGCAGCTGAGAGATCAAGTAAGAGGAGGAGTGCCGTCTTACCTTGATCTCTCAGTTCGTCTATTTGGGTCTTTAGATCAATAGGTGCAGTTTCAGTACCGTGGAGTGGACGGAAACCAGATTGTCTGGCTCCCAGTAGATTGTTTAATTCAAGGTGTCTTTGAATTTGTGTATAGGCAACCTTGTCAAGTATCTTCCGTAGGAAAGGTACGGTAGTGATGGGCCGATAATTAGTGGGGATGAGGAGGTCAAGAGTCTGCTTCTTGAGAAGTGGGAGCACCCATGATTGTTTTAAGTTCGCCGGGATATTACCTGTGGCGAAGGAGGAGTTGATCAATTTTGAAATTAAAGGTCTCTGGCAGCGTCTTTTATTAGTTGTGCTGGGCAGATGTCACCTTTGCAGTTCGACGGTTTGAGGGAAAGGATGATTTTCTCTACCTCTAGGATGGTAGTTTTTGTGAAGGAGAATTTGTTGGTTGGGTCTTTAATGGTGTTAAGTGGCGGCTTGTTTGTGAGGTTTAGGGAATTTTTTTTTAGTTGGATTTTGTTTTGCAGTGTGGTGATTTTATTTGCTAGGACTGTTTGGATATCTGTGCACCAGGTCTGGTCTTAGATGCAGGTATCGGGTGTTGCAATGGGGGACTCAAGTTCTTTCAAGATGGAGAAGAGTTCCTTCATACTTGAGTTGGCATTGGCCATGCGAACATTGTAGGAATTACGTTTCGCTAGACAGATTTCATTTTTATAATGCCTAGAGATATTAGTTAAATTAGCTTTATTCTCTTTGGTTGGACATAATTTCCAGTTGGATTCGCATTTTCTTTTGTTTAGTCGCAAGGCCTTAAGTTCTGGCGTGAACCACTTGTTTAAGTGTGCCTTGGGTTTGCTTGTTCGCATTTTGAGAGGGTCGACTTTGTCCATAGTGGTGCGCATGATGTTGTTGAATTCGTTGACCAATGCACTAGGGTCGAGGTTGTCTGGCAGTGCATTTAAGGTAGGAAGGATCAGGGGAATAATATTATCCGCTGTAATATTCTTTTTGTTTCTTGTAGGGCATGGTGGAGCTGCCTGTGGGGCAGGGCTGGGTGGTTTGGTGGTTAGTAAATTAAAGGACACCAAGGAGTGGTCTGTCCAGGAGAGGGGCGTAATAGAGGATACTGTGGCTGAACAGTTGGAATCAGCGATCCAGTCAAGTATTCTACCCTTTGCATGTGTGGGGGTGCTAACTTTTTGGGTAAGTCCCAAGGTGTGAAGGGTATTGGCAATAGTAGAAGCATGGGCATCTGCTTGGTCATTGAAGCCAAGGTTAAAGTCCCCTAATATCAGCAATTGGGAAGTAGTTTTGGTATTGTTGGACAGAAGGCTGTGCAGGTCCTCCTCGAAGGTTCAAAGTGGACCCGGTGGTCTGTAAATTAGGTGAATTGAGGGAGTTTGGGAGGAGTTTATGGGAATTTTGACAGCGGGAGTTTCACAGGATTGCATAGTTGTGGTAGGGACTAGGCGTAGTGATAAGTTTATTTTGGATATAATGGTGATTCCACCTCCGCGGGAGCCTTCTCGGTCCTGCCTAGATATGGTGTAACCGTCAGGAATGGCCAACATGAGCGATGGGCCTGCCGCATTGTGTAGCCAGGTCTCAGTTATAGCAATAAAGTCTATATTGGCTTCTGTGATTAAGTCAGCTAGGTCAATGGCGTGTGCCACTAGGGATCTTACATTAAGGAGTGCTCCCTTGAGGGAGTGTCCTTTAGGGTCCATTTTGGTTATGGCCGAGTTGGATGAGTTGGTATTTGTCTTAAGCATGTTTATATTCACTGATGGGGGACGGGGGGGTTGAGGGGGTGCAGTGCATATTCTAATGTGTTGGTCTTTTGTGGGGAGGGATCTTCTAAGAGGTTCATAGAGTTTATTAAGTCTGGCGCGTAATTTAATGTTTCTCTCGTGAGTTGGGGTAGGCTGAGAGGTGTAGACTAGTTGGCCTGGCTTGGCCTGGTAGGCGGGGCTGATGTGGCCAGGGTTGTTGGGTGTCTTGGGTATGGTGAGTAGGAGAGGAGGCGCGAAAGCTGGCTTGCAAGGGGGAACTTCAGTGTGGCTGTTCTTAGGGGAGGCGTGCAGTATGGCCATAATCATTAGAAGGTAAATGTTGAGTGAGCTAGACATAGTGCGGAGCTATTTCTATTAGCTAGTAATGCCACTTGGTGTGTGTGGACTGGATAACTGGTCGTCCAGGTACTAAATGTCGGTAACTGTGTCTAAGGCTGTGTGGCTAGATCTGTAAGGTCTAGGCACCATTCACTAGTAGGGGCACAAGTATATGAGGCATGAATGGGCAGTGTCTAGGTTACATAGCATGGGAGGCACCTAAATACGCCTGTTCCAACAGGGCTAAGATATAGAGACGGAGGGCACCTAGATGTGGCAATCAAACTGTGACTATAATACATAGCATGGTGGGCTAAAATACAGAGGCTAAGGGCACCTAGATATGGCAATCAAACGGTGACATAATGCATAGCGTTTGAGGCTAGGACATAGCGCAAATCAAAAGTGGTCTATTAGCGACCATAAGGCACAAGTCAAATGTGGTCTATTAACGACCATAAGGCACAACACAAGTCAAATGTGGTCTATTGGCGACCATAAGGCACAACACAAGTCAAATGTGGTCTATTGTCGACCATAAGGTACAACACAAATCAAAAGTGGTCTATTAGCGACCATAAAGCACAGCACAAGTCAAATGTGGTCTATTGGCGACCATAGGCACAACACAAATCAAAAGTGGTCTATTAGCGACCATAAGGTACAACACAAATCAAAGGTGGTCTATTAGCGACCATAAGGCACAACACAAGTCAAATGTGGTCTATTAACGACCATAAGGCGCAACACAAGTCAAATGCGGTCTATTGGTGACCATAGGCACAACACAAATCAAAAGTGGTCTATCGGCGACCATAGGCACAACACAAATCAAATGTGGTCTATTGGCGACCATAGGCACAGCACAAATCAAATGTGGTCTATTAGCGACCATAAGGCACAACACCAGGCAAGTGTAGTCTGTTAGTGATCCTGAGGTGCAGCACAGGGTGCAGTGTGGCAGCATCTATAGTACATGGGCAGGGTTAGGAAACACCTGGGTTCGGAGAGCACTTAAGCCAATAAGCCAAAGTGCGGCCACTGAGTATAGGATTGAGCCTAACGCAGCAAAGCTAGAGTGTCATGTATGAGGCAATCTATGAGGCAATCTAAAGGCACAAGCTAGTAGGTGCAGAATTAGGCAATACCTATGTGCTAAGGCTGGTAGAAATTGTGGACGAACAGATTCAAGTTCAAGTTATGAGGCACAACACGCATGGCGTGTGTTCTGCTCGGCTGGACGCAAGCAGTGAGGCCTTAAAGCATTAGGTGCTACGGATGAAAGCCGTGCACTGTGGACGCATAGAAAGAACGCCGTAATACAAAGTTAATAGTATAGGTTAATGGCGCTTGCAGGATTACCTTGCAATGCACGTAGACGGACACCGCTGGTTGGCGGACAGGAAGGTCACTGGAAACGTGGTTGCAGCAATTTGAAGATGGGGACATCGCCTGACGCTGGTAGCCCTCGGTCAGCTCAGTCAGAGCCTTCTCACGAGAGCCTTACCTCGAGGGCCGGCTCTCACCTGCCGGTGAATCGTGGCAGGTATTAGACAAGGTACCTGGCCAATCAGCTTACGCCTATGAACTGTGGGGAAGCAGGCAGAAGAAAGGACAGGCTGCCTTGTTGGCGGCGGCCATCTTAGAGATTGGAACCCCTTGTATGTTCCAATGGTGGGGGTGCAGATTTCCCTGGAATATGGGCACCTGCACGAGAATCTAATCTGGATGGCACGCTGAATGAAAAGAGAAGGCTTCCCACAGCGGATTCCAGAATTTAGATAATTATGCACGAGGGGCTCACAGCAGCTGGTAATATGCTGGTGGCCTTCCTCTGCATCCTGGGCACATTGCAGGGGGGGAGGCTGCTCCTGCAGCCTGCCGCATCGCTGGGGAGCTCCTTCTCCTTCGGTGGTGAATGGTGGGATGATGTGGGATGACTCTACAATAGCCACAGATCTATTGGCGTTTTGCAGCCCGTGAGAATTCCAGCTCGTCGTGGGTTGGCTCAAAATGCAGGTAGTCTTCACACTGGTTGGTCCCACCAGTCTAAGGGAGGAAGTAGTCTGGTTCTGAGCTTCCTTGTTGCTTCGAAAAGAGGGCTGGAGCAGCAGCGGCCACTCTGGTAGCTATGGCGGTCCCTGCAGACGTCCTTCTCTTCAGAATGGATCTTACAGTGGTTGACTCTCGCTTCAGCATTAAGACCCTCATATTTTATGCAGGAACCCAGCCATTCAACATTAATGCTTTTATTCAAACTTGGGGTCGAGCAGTGCTTTTCAGGACAGCCAGCCTCCCAGTTAGAACTGGATCGAAGCAGGCACACTGGAGGGCAAAGACCTGTGGAGTTTCAGTCCTCCCAGACACACTGGCGCCTTTTGGCGGGTTTCACAAAGGGATCTCGGCGAAGACGAGGGACTCCTGCACCTTGCACGGCAGAAGGATCAAGAAAGAACAAAACATCGTGGGTTGGTGAAAAAAGAAGACGGGAACCATTTTGGATCAATGGTGTCCCATTGGTCCCTTACCGGAGCTGCGAATGCAGCATGCATTGTAAAAGTTTCACAGAATTGGTAGAAAAAGTATCCACTGCCACTAGCCACTTAGATTTGTTACTTTAACTAGAAAACAGAAGTGAGAAAAGGGATATAAGGTATCCCCTCAGCACTCCACATAAGGTGGGGTGTGCTGATCTCACAAGAAGTGTAGGTAAGAAAATAAGTAATAGTTCTTGCAAGGAATTGAAATAAAACCAAAGAGCTTAAGGACCTTCCAGCAACACTACACATAAGGGTGCTTTGTGTTGCAAAAGGAAATTACAGATGTCATAGAAAAAGATGGAGGAAAGTTGACTCAATCAAAAGAAACCCCAAAAGTGGTGCCCAGAGTACAAAACAAGAATGAGCAAGTGAAGAAAAAGGTTCCCACTCACTCAGAGTCAGAAAAAAATCAGATGCCCAGCAACAAGTGCCGGGGGACTCACCAAGTGAGGAGAATATCGCACAAGATGGAAATTCTACCTAACAGATATCAGTAGTTAAGGCATTTATGGAAGGGCTTAGTAGACTACAGTGCCCAATTTCAAGTCCAGCTCCTGGATGTGGCTTAAATGGTTTACTTTCTAAACTCACGGTTCCTCCTTTTGAGCCAGTGCATAAAACCAGTCTTAAACATCTTACTTGCAAGCCCTCTAAATTCAAGATCCTTTTGTTATTATTCATAAAGACAAAGGGGTTCTTAGAACGCACCCACGTTATTCTCTGAAATTGATATCGAAGTTCCATTTTAACCAATCCGTAGAACTTCCAGCCTTCTTCCAGAACCCAACTAATTTAGCAAGAGAAGCCTCCGTACATTAGATGTTAGGAGAGCTGTAATGTACTACCTAAACACGACAAAGTCACTAAGGAAAACGGATCAGTTCTTTGTTTCCATTACCACAGGTAGAGAAGGGGATCCTGTTTCTAAAACAGCCATTTCTAAATGGATTATCAAATGCATTGTTAGGCAAAATTGTACGCAGTACCCTTTGGGTGCACTACTGGCAATAGGAACCCAACCTTTGGTATAAGTCTGTACTACACAGGTTTGTACCGTGTTGAACAGCTAGGCTTATCTCAAGAGGGGGTCAATGTGAGCTGGTGGGGAGTTACACAGAGATTCACAGTTCAAATAAACTTACAAACAAGGTTTCTTGATTACACAATTGTTTATTTATCAGTCAATTAGAATAAGCCTTCTTCAGAAAGGAGCAATATAAAGCAACACACAGATACACTCCAAAAATACACACTCGTTTTCTAAATCCGGAAATACCCATTTGGGATGACACACAGGCACTAACTCCACCCTTCGGTGAATTCAATAGCTAGGGTGCTGTTGGCATTAATACATCACTATTGCGTTTAGAATATTCTTGGTAGTAGTGTTAAAGAGAAGAGAGTTCAGAATAAAGCAAGTATTCACACAGTTGTTCTTAAGTAGGTAAGTACTTTCAAAACAACCCCCAATGCAAAGCCAGTTAACCCTTTCCGGGAAGGAAGGCACAACACATAAGCAGACGAGAAGTCCTTCAGGGAGTCAGGCCAGCCAATGTTAGGTTAGCAAAAGTCAAGGTAACTGAAGCACTTCTAGCAGGTTGGTAGAAAGTCTTTTCCAATGTCTAAAAAGTCTTTGTAGAATAGAAGAAATCAAAGTATGGCCACAAGCTGATTAGGCTTGTGAAGTAAAGAAGCTGCGAGCAACTCTACGCATGCAACCAAGCAAGTCTCCAACGAGGAGAAGTGGCTACACAACAAGAGGTAAGTTTTCTTAGACTTTACAGTACCTTTAGGTTGAAGAAAAAGTGCAGCAAATGACTTCTTTTCCTGTGCAGCTCTGCAGATCTCATTGTTTTGGGCCTCAGTCGTGGGGACAAGAGGGAGGACATCTGGGGACTCCTGCACTGCAATGGGACATTCACCGCTTGCAACTGGCAATCTTCAAACAAGTGGCACTTCGGTGTTTCAGCTCCTTGCATCTACCGCAAATAGCAACACAGCTGTTCCTGGCTGGCGAGATGGGCTTTCCTTGCATCTGGTGTTCCGCACTTTGTTGAGGGGCCTCCGGCTCGGCCAGTTCTGCTTCCTGGGATTCCAGAGTATCTTCCTGGAGCTCTTGGCCAGCTTAAAAGCAACGCACACGATCTGGTGTTTCACTCCCTGGTGATCTAGTTCCAGGAGTGACTGCAGTGGAAACTCGACCAGCTTCGAGAGGATGTCCAGGTGGCTTACTTTGGAGTTGATTGGTCCCAGCAACTCAAAGGGAAAAGTCGTCCTTGCAGAGGCTTCTCTGTCGATACGAATTTGGAGTTTCAGCACAGCAGCAGGGCTTCACCGGGCAAACCAATGGTCCAGGAGTTGCAGCAGGCGTCCTCTTCAAGTTCTTCTTTGGATTCTTTGGAAAGCCTCGCATTTTATGCAGCTCGCTCCCATTCATTCTAGCCGAGCTGTCAGTCACCAAGCAGGGTGACTGTCCTTGCCCGACGGCCAGCCGGCCGAGTGCATTCCTGTCTGCTAGGAGCCTAGGCACAGGGAGTTTTGGGCACCTGCCTTGCTTCTTGCCCCGGCCAGGCACCCTGGAGCCAGAGGCTGGCTTCACTCGTGAATCCCGCCAAAGGCAAAATGAACAAAGGGACCAAACCTGGTTTGGCGCACAGAGTAAATCTCAAGAAGGACCTTTCCACAAAGAAATGGCGAAAAAAGAAGACTGGGGCCATTGACAAAAATGGCACCCATGTGTGCTTTACAGTGGATGCGAACGCATCCCGCAGTAAAATCCCATAATGGTAGTAAAAAGTAAAGTGTGATCGGCCATTCAGTGAGGAAAGGGTAACATAAACATTTTACATGAGAAGCTAGACAAAGGGGATACTAAGTAACCCTCTAGCACCCTATTGTAAGATAGTGTGTGCTGGGTCTAGAAAGTTACAAATGTAAGTAA
This sequence comes from Ambystoma mexicanum, assembly GCF_040938575.1. NCBI lineage: Eukaryota > Metazoa > Chordata > Amphibia > Caudata > Ambystomatidae > Ambystoma > Ambystoma mexicanum. The sequence goes on from NC_090923.1 coordinate 840,525,485, forward strand.
AGTTAATTTCTCTTTACTGCTCTGGCAAACAGTAGTTTATCCCAGAGAAGGTATTTAAACCTTTGGTAAATCTGAAAGACTTCCATGTGTCACTGCACTGAGGGTGCTGTGTGACACAATTTAAAAGATGATGCTTATGGAGTTGGTCAGACTTCACAACCAAAAGAAATGCAGAGTTCAAAATCGCATTAAAATACATGACTGTGGGAAAAAGGGTCTCACTCTCTCCAGGTTAAAAAAATCAAGTCCTCAAAATCCAGCAAACTTGCTGGGGTTCTCTAATGTAGAGGGAATTAGCACGTTTCTGAGAATTCTCCCTAACATGCATCCATATGTTATTCTGTGGCAAAGAAACTGCTCCCTTTCACACCCAGAGCACTCTGGGCTCATGGGCTACTCTGGCCTTTATTGCAAATGTACCTTTAGATGCCATTAGCAAAGCAACAACTTTGAGTTCAATTCACACAGCGTTATTGCTTAGATGCACATTCAAGGTTATTCACAGGTGGGTCAGGTGATGTTTTAACATCTGTTTGCTGCTGTACCTTCCAACAACCCACCCCCTTCAGGTACTGCTTGCTAGGTTATGCAAAGCATGCAAGTCTAAGCAGATCCACTTGCTTCTGAAGGCATACCTTGGACGGTGGGAACAAACCTTGCTTGCCTGGGAAGTCTTCGGGAATGTCCCTGGAACATCCAGAGGTCTCAACAGCTCCCTTTTGCACTATCTCGCTGCAGCCATTACGGTCCCGAGCAGAGCCTTGGGACTTGCAAGATCTTCAGCTTATGCTAGAAGTCGCCAGTCCTTGCATTTGCAGGCTCTCGCAACAAGGGAAGCTGTACTGGAGCTGCTTGTGTGTTCACTGCTTGAAGATTGCATATCAACACTGGACCATGGTGACCCCTGCTTGAACAATCTCTCTGCAATCCCGTGAGGTGTCCTGTAGGGTCTGCCGTGCCGAAGTCTGCATCTTTTCTTCATTTGGGGTTCTTCTTCAAGAAGTTGCCTGGACCTGTCTGGTGAGAACCACAACCAGTCCCAGACCTGAAGTGACCTTGGCATCCTTGACTCCTGGGTTTCCCTCACTCAAACCAAATACAGAATATTGTGTCCCCAGCAAATTGCAGAAGTCCTGCAGTGTCACCTATAAGAATAGTTTCTACCCCTTGCTCCCCCCTACCCCCAGGAAACTTTGGGTGTAGGGCCCTTGTACCGAAACTCCCTCTATCCTGCCCTTTGGTCGCCTCACCTGGGCTGAGAATCCTTTCCTGGGACTTACCTTGGGAATAGGATAGAGTGGGGTGCTTATTTGACTTTAAGTAAATACTCATCTTACTTTGAAGAACTTTCAAACCATAGGCCCTGTACTTCTTCTTATGGCTGGAATTCATAAGAAAGATGAAACGGTGTGTGCCTATTGTACATATACTATGGTTTTTGATTGCATTACTTAACTGGGATTTTTTTTTTTTATTTAATGTTTATGCTTGGTGTGTTCAAAAAGGCTGAATGAATAATAATTATTTTTATATACTTCCTCATTAACCTGAATTATTATTGGTGTTCTATGTGGACTAATTGTAGCTCAAGACCACTCACACTTTTCTTCCACACTACCTCGATTGGGTTTTCAGTAGCCTCTCAGTCTTCCCTATTTACCTTAAATAGGGTGGCCTCCTCCAATCCTCCCCCCAGTAACTGATTTCAGAAACACATCTTAACAGACTTGCTGTTAAGTATTGATATAAATTCATAGCGATGGATAAAAGGTGCATCACTACGTTTTACACTAAGAATTACTTGTTATTAATGCTTCTCTCTTGCGGGCTTCCAGACCTTTACCTTAACCCAATCGTGGGACAACTACGGGAACCACCAGAAAACTGAAACCCGACAGATTCACGCCAGCAGGCAGTCAATATCCAAACTGAGCCTTGATAAAGACACCGAGAGGTCAAAACACATGTCGGCTGACCACAGCCACCATGCTAATAAAATGCACAAAAAACTCACTGCGATCATGGATGTAAAGCGTGAATTCCTTCATGAAAGCACCAGGTATCCAGGTACAAACATAAATCCATCATTAACACGAGGTGTGGGCAAAACCTCACATTCCGGTAACCTCGCAGCTCAAACCAACCAAAACAAATAACTCGAAGTGCAGCGCAAGTTGAGTCAAAGCCTTTTGCCCAAACTGCTTTACTCTTTATTAGTTCAAACTGCTTGCTCTCGGTCTCGTTTCCTGTGAGGGTGCTCCAGGCGGTGTGGCTGTCCTACTGACCAGCAGTGTGGTTTGTCATCTGCCCCCGCCAGCCCCCCGCAGCCCCATGCCCTATTAGTGATTGGTGGGCTTACTTTTGTCCTGCCTCTTTTTGCAGTTGTATTTAGGCTTGGCCTGTTCCCTACTCTCTGTGCTTAGTTTCCTGTGCTGCTGCATGAAGGATGCACGTCTGCTGATCTGTTTATACATTTTCTGTAGATTCCTGCTGTTTAAAGTCCTTACATGACCATACAGGCTGCGTTCAGTGGCTTGGGCACATCCCAGTTTGGGGATTTTTCTGCCTCAGGAAGTCTTAACTGAATTTCCTGAAGACTCCTGCTACCTCCCTGTATTTTCAGGATCATGCCTTCAATGTTAGAACCATTTTCTGGGGGGTTTACCACTGCATCCAACCATTTCCTGCTTGGATCGTCTGCTTGGCTGTGGGTGGCTGCTGTTATCCAGAAGGCTACAGAGTCAACACTGCAGCAGATCTGCTGCTTAGGATGTTCGATGTTGCCGCCATCCATTGTCCCTGTTATGGAACTGTTTTCTATTGAGCTGCCTTCCTTCTTTGTCCACAAAGATGTTGGGAGCAATCTTTATGGGTTCCTTCATCTTTTCCGAGTCTTCCTTGCTGAAATCTTCACTTCAAGCTTGAAGGTGGATGCCTTGTAAAGGTCCATTTCTGAGTCGTCTGTGTCATCTCTTGCTCAGGGTGCAAATTTCTTGCCTCCGATTCTTGAAAACCAAGCGTACAAAAGAAGCCCTCTATTTGCTGCGTTGTTTCAACTTGCTGGAAAGTTTTTGTCAAAACAGCTCAAATTAGTTCATACCTTTTTTGAGCGGACGGTTATTGGTTATACCCTAACCCTCCGAGCTCCCTCTGTTCCGGGGTTGCTATGCTTTGGCAGTAAGACTCCACTGCATTTTCCATAGACATTTCTTGGTGTTCCTTCTGCTCTGCTGCATCCTTCTCTCGAGCTCCTGGTTTGTCAATCGACCTCTGGGTCACTTCTTTGTGTTCTTTTTCCTTGGGGTTGTTTGCCATGGAATCCCCACCTGTGGGGTAGAACTGACTTGCCTCTATTAAAGCAGGTGGCCCTTTGACTGCAATCCCATTTATTTCTACAGAATATTTTAACCTGTCCTGGAACTGTTATTTTCTGGATTCTTGGAAAGACTTTGGGTGTGGGTGTCCTGTCCTTTAGGGGTATGTTTAAGTGCCATGTGTGGATTTGCATATTTTAAATATTATCCCCTAGAGCTTTCAGATTAATGTTGAATGTTGGTGTAATATTTTTCCTGTTGACTAAAATCTCTGATTTCCTTTTTCTCTCATCCCCTACCTATATGTGTTAGGTGCTGGCTACCAGGTCTAGGGCCTTCCACATATGACAGGGGCAGGTTGCGTCTTTAGGGCACTGTACTTAATTATGCAGGCCCATAGCGGCTTTTATCTGCTTGTTAGGTTGACTGGTTCCCTTGTCCCCCACCCATGGTAATTTATGTTGAGCATCTACCTGTAGTAGTGGGCTCACATATAGGAGTCCTTTAAGACATTACCCTTCTTTAGAACGTAATGGGTATCTTTTTTCATTGTACGTCAAGTACTTATTGACCTGATGGATCTGTGTGTCTTAAAGTATATATTTTTCAGTATATCAAAATAGTGTATTTTCTAGAGATGTGTGTGGACCAACTGTACCTTTTTGTGTCCGCCTCGTAACCCTAACGAGAGCTATGCCTTGTTTCTCTGCCCACCTTACTTCACTTTTAAGAGAGGGTTGGCTTCCCTTTCTTGCCAGGTGTGTTAGCCCTGATAAAGGCCAATAGTTGTAGATCCCTCAATATTGCGGAATATAAAAACTGCATGTTGTGAAAAACCTGTATACAATTAGTACACATGTGACTACACTACCTGCTTCGTAACAATGAAACCTATCCTGTCCCTGGGTTTCTTTTAGACCATTGCTTATGACTTTGGGTCAAATAGGGAGCTTACAATATTTTAATGGAGTCTGGGGACCTTCACTTTACAGTTGTAATTCTGAAATTGTTTCTATTTGGTCAATGCCCACACTATATATTAGGACATTTTTCTTGGTGCACTGTTTTGAATAGCAAATTGCCATTTGGGTTTGCTAGTTTTGAGACTTTCGTTTTCTGCTAGAATGTTTATTGGATTTGTGCTAAGCTTATACCTGTTTTAACTTAAATCGTACCTAAAGCGATTTCACTTCAATAAGTAAATTCTTATTTTTAAATTAACTGCTCAAATCTTTTTTTTGTTTTTTTTGTTACACAGGGTAGAAGACCAAGCCCCAGAAGTGCTGGTGACATGACACTATCCATGACAGGAAGGGAGCGAGCAGAATACATGCGTTGGAAGACTGAGCGTGAGCAGATCGACCAGGAGAGGCTTGCGCGGCATCGGAAGCCCACAGGACAGTGGCGAAGAGAATGGGATGCAGAGAAAAATGAAACTATGCAAGTGATACATTCTTTTAAAGTGAACTTTGAAATCAACTTCTTTTACTCTACATTTAGAGTCACTTTATTCCCCATGTCCCTCATCCGATATTTACCTCCTTCTGTTATAAACTTACTGTTACTCATCCCACTTTTAGAGAGCCACATGTTGCAGTGGGCTACTGCACAACTTTCTTTTGGAAAATGCATTTGAGCTTGTTCTAAGCAGAATGCTTGCATCTTGAACAGCTAAACCTTGATCTCAGAATCTTTCTATATATGGAGAGGTAAATAAGGTTCACTTCAATTTAATTACTAGATTCAGAACTAATCTGTGTAGTTTAGTTTTGTCTCTTACAGGTTCCAGGTTAAAAAAAAGCTTTATCTCACTTTCTTAAAATGTTGATTTTTCTCTTCCAAATGACTTCAAAATTATGTATCCCCTGGTTATGATGGTTTCTCTTTTGCTGTTCTTCAATGGGAGGGCACCGGAACCGCATCTAGGTGTTGAGGTTGATTTCCAAAATCAACCCTGGAAGTGGATTTTTGGAGCCCAACCAATTGTGGTGAAAAGGAAAGATGCTTCGGTCTAGCCAAACCCAAATGAGGTAGGTGGCGGGGTGATAACCTAGGCGGGGATGTGAATGTGGTTTAGGGCCACAATTGGTCCACACAGAACACCACCGATAATTCCAGTTTGACAGGGGAAGTACAAAAATATACAATGATTTATTAGGCACATTACACACTAAGCAAATGAAACCTCTAGTCAAAATTTGTCACACACTATAAAACCGATTTATATATTCGCCCTTAGAAGAAAGAAAGCATTTGATTCAATAACCAGTGTAAGACAGGTAAAAAGTTGGGTGCATAAAGTTCTTTAGAATCACTTTAGAGTAACCATAAAACCGTTCCCAAACACTTAGTAAGTCCACACCTAAAATGTCTTGGGGCCTTGTGCCCTAACGTCATCGGTTCCCAAGTTATACTTTTCAGGTAGGTTACTATGTGATTGGGAAACCAGGCTGCTGTGGTCACACCTTATTACTGCGCCAGAAAAAAAATTATGCTGAAGACTAAGTCCAATTGCTGTTGTGTGATCAGAAAGTTTAATTGATCTGCCCTATGGATTACACGTGTTTCGGCAAGGTGCCTTTCTCAAATCAACTTTATTTCTCTTGATCATTACTGGTAGTGTAATAACGGGGATCAATCCCAACTGCAAATATCATTGCCGCGTCCCGCGTTCAAGCGAAGTGTCGCTTTTTTTTTTCTGGCGCAGTAATAAGGTGTGACCACAGCAGCCTGGTTTCCTAATTAAACAAACAGAATTGAGGAACTCGAAGTCTCCGTTCTATGGCAATGCGACAGTGCACATTTTTGCATTTAATCAGGTCGCGGGGGTTCTAAGTGATATCAACCCAAAAGTTCCTTCAAAATCTGTCCATAATATGTGATTGGACAATGCTAGTGGTTATGATTTTAAAGGTCAAAAAGACCAGGAGAGTTCAGGTAAGTAACATGCTCAATCTCAATGCATTAGGACAGGCCTAGGGAGGAATCCTTGACCAAGTTTCCACCAACCAAAGTTAAGAGAGTGTTATAGGGACAGGCATTTACTCTCCTATATATGATGGGGCCCCTAGGGGACCCTCGCGTATGGAAACAAGGCACAATCACCACACACAAACTGATACGCCAGACACGAGGTTCAATTCCCAAAATCTAGGGTTTAATGCAAAGCAAATAGTCTGTCGGCCGACTGGGTCTCACGTCCCGCAACGTGTGTCACCCAGACCTCGTGGGACGCAAGAGAACGAGCATTCTACATCAGTTGCATATATACAAAATGATCATCTTATCATCAGTAGTGACACATTCGAAACCACCCATAATGTATCTTTCTTTGCAATGGTTTCGATGGTTGACAATTATGATGAATATGACACCCTTCAGACATTTATTCAGCAACAGTTTGCAATTTGCAATGGTGCAGACACCATTCTTTTTTTTACGGAACATAATGCTCTTGTTCTTACAAGCAAGCTGCGTGCAGGGGAGAGACACATTCCAGGCCTCACTATCTTCAAGTTTCTATTCGTGGGCTAGAGGTCAGCTCGATTAACAGGGGCTCAGTGAAAGGGAGGCCGGAGAAGAGAGTATAATTCAGCCTTTAACTGTTCATTTCTACAGTTTCTGCTGCACCTGCGTAGTGATTAAATGCCTTGTTGTTCACTTCCAAGGACTTGTGAGGGAGGAGACCGGGGCATTGCTGTCTGGGTTGTCTGGGCTGCATTTCAACATGTAACTTGTGGCCTTGCTCTATGCATGAGCAAGAACGAAATAGAACTCACTTACAGCAAAGCAGTTTGAACAGAAAAGCAAGAAAGCAAAAATTACTAAAATGGCGACTTCTATTCCTACAAAATGGACGCTCTCTGGTTATGCTCATGAGTCGGTACCAATAATGCTGAGCATATGATGCGGTTGGTTTTTGGCCAACAAAATATACCGCCTATGTTATGCGAGGGTAATTTCTAGACTCACATAACCCTATGGAGAAGGAACCGGTACGCTAATCCCCCCCCCCCAACCCAGGCACTTTCTTGCTGAATACCATTGCAAAGAAAAGATGACCACTTCTGCGGAACAGGCGGCCTTGGGACACCTCTAGGATGTGAAGAAGACAAATTGCAACTGGAGTCAGCATGGTCAGGAGTCGACAGGTAATCTTCAATGGACAAACCAAGGCGCAGGCCCTGCACGGTATTCGTTGATGTAAGGTGGCTGAAAATGCAGGAGCAGGCATCTTTAGTGCAAGCTGAAGATCCTCAAGTTCTAAGGATGCGCTTGGAACAGCTAAGTCGGCAGCGAGGTAACCCATGAGAGACCTAATCAGTCCACTGGTTGTCCCAGGGACACTTCCGAAGGGACGCATCCTCGAGCAGGGGAATGAGACTGGTTGTTCCCAGCGATCCAGGGGTTTTAGCACCGACGAGGGTGTTCTTGAGATCCGGCAGAGGACCAAGGCTTCACCTGCAATTCACTCGCCTTGGCGCTGGTTACCACGCTGCTCTTCTTCGTAGGAGTCTTAGCTCCAACAACAATCTATGCAGTAGCTGCAGGAGTCCTCATTTAACCCAGGATTTGGACAGGAAGCTCCTCCTGGTCCAACAATTGGAGGGATTGTTAGGGGAATTTTCCTAAAGTCCCACTTTGAGGTAAGACTTTAGTAAGCTATCCCAGTGGTTTGTAGATCCCCCAACTCTTAGTATCAGTCTGTACTACTCAGAGACCTTGGTAGAGTGGCAGGGCAGTCAGGCTTATCTTAAGAGGAAGAGGTGAGCTTGTAGGCAAGTACACGGAACCCAGTTAGAAATGCACTTCAAAGAAGCACACATACATTTATATTAAAATATAGATTTTTTTTATTTTTACGCAAGTCACTTTTAAACCCTTAGTACGATAAATCAACACACATAGGTATACTTTTCAATACTTTCAAAGGGTCACTAGTTTTTCTGGTATCTGACTCCCGGTGGGACCGGTGGGGTTAGAATCCCCCGCAGTTACCGGCAAGCCAGGCGCTGAAAACTGTGCACGTCCGGCAGCAGCCTGACGTTTTACCGGCATGGCTACCACCAGTCTTTTAATGAGGCCCTAAATCTTGATCCCTAGACAAATGTCACAGTTCTGTTAAGTGCAACAATGTCATTTGGAGTTCTAGCGTTGAAAAACGTGAGCGATAAAAACTGTAGGTAAGTCTAACTCCTAAGAAAAGATGCAGTGCAAAGTGTAATTTTCTTTTTTTAATTAAGAAGCTATATAGTTTATAGAAACATTTAGCCAAACCAAATCATGTCACAGTGCACGCATGCACATAAAGCTCAATCACAGGCAATTCCTCCACAGTCTGTCGGACGGCCTGGAGAGCTCAGAAGTGTCATTTTAAAAACAACACATAAGCAGCGGTCTGTGCACAGTAGTTTGGCAAACATGTGTGAAAACGCAAGTGAAATGTTGTGGAGTACTGTAAATAAAACCATTAACAAGGCCGGAAAAAAAGTTGTCAAAGTACCAGAATGCATTCTGCAACTGGTTATTTAAGTGAATAAACTGCATTCATGTAAAATGTAACCTCTAAGGGCACAGACAACTGTACTATAAAAGTGGCAATAGGGAGAAAGAAACCTGAATCGAGCATCAGCCAGCATTTAACTGGTAACATATGTATTCTGCTCATGCAACCTTCCCCAAAATGAGATAGTTAGGACTGGATTTCTATATTGTGGCCTGGTGGACAGATGTTATAGTAGGCCAACCTAGTTAGTGAACGGGGACAACTCTGGGAGCTGTAGCCAAACAATCAAGGTAGCATGGAGAGTCGTCAAGGCTAAGTCCCAGGAAGGGGTGAGTCTGGTCAATGGTCCACAAGTTAAGTAATCAAAGATTACAATTAGACCAGCAGCTATAAAAACACTATCTTTATATATGGCCAAGCAAACACTGTAGAAATGACTGAGCAGGTAATTCTATCGCACAAACTAATAATAAAATACATATATACAGTCCAAGAAGCCAGTGTAATAAACCCACAATACTGAAAGCAAAGGTATAGTTAGATCGGCAATGTCGTCCTTGAATACAACCCTAACTTTAGAAGTCCAACCCTAAGTTGACTGGGGCATTGTGACCTGAGGTTCTCAAAGTTACAAGTAGTTTTGTAAGGCAGGAAAAAGTTAGGAGGGTCTTGGGGATGGAAAAACTGTTTCAGCAGTCAGGTAAGTGTCTATTCTTGTGAATGAAACTGTCCCCAGATTTGAGTGCTTGCGCGCACAAGCAATGGCAAAGCCAAACTAGTGTAAATGTTTTAAAAGTTAGGAACACTTTTTAAAGGCGAGATAGGGGCTCAAGGAAGTACGACTGTAACTCACGAGACCCCTCCCCCCCCCCCCTCTGGTTTCTTTTGGGACTTTGCATGTCTTCAGAGGGTTGTCGGGGGTCGCTTTTCCTGCTGTTTCTTCCAGTCTTTGGTTCCCAAGAGTTCCAGGTTGTTAGGTATGAATTGATGTCACACTGTGTGAGACTGCAAAACACTTCTCCAGCATGGGGTCTGGCATTGATTCACATGCTCATGAATATTCCCCGTCAGGCTGGGAATCCTTGGTAAAGAAAAAATCAGTTTGTTTTACTTCTGAACTGTCTTTCTCCTAACAACCAATCACTGGTCTGTGGGTCATGCTGCCCCAGCCAATGATTGCCACCTACCTAAGCCCCTCCTCTGGCAGCCATCTTCAGATTTTTACCGCACGTTCAAGTGTTGGGAGTCCTTGTGCTATAGCTCTCGAGGTTTTACTGCGTTTTGCGATTTTCCTAAGAGTTTTGCTCTATTTTTTCGATCAATCGAGCTTCAAGCTCCATCAATCGGTTGCAATTTATGGAATGTCTTTTCAGAAGATGAACATTCCCTGTGCTTCTACTGCCTGCATTCGTACCCGACGCATGTGGAGGACGACTGCGTGGCTTGTCGGGAGATGGTGTCGCGGACCGACTGATGCAAACGCCTCAACGAGTGGCTGCAGGCCAAGGCCCCTGCTCTGGGTGAGTCCCAGCAGCATGCCTTCCCTGCCCAGAAGAAGAAAGCTGAGCGGTATTCTAAGACCTTTCAGGGCGCTCCTTCTGCGGTCGCCCAACATAAGGCTAGGCACTGCGAGTCCGCTTCCTTTGGGAGCGCTGTTGCAATGGGCTCCTCGGCGGTCAGGGCGAGTTCAGCGTCTCCAGCACCTTTGACCACGAGCCAACGCTAGCGATCTTCAAAGAAGAGGAAGTCTGACCATCCGAGCAAGCTCTTGGGGAAGACCCAGGCCGGCCCTGCAGAGAAGGCCAGGAGGGAGCGGTGCCCGACCCTCCCCCTAAGATGAAGGCTGCGGACTTGGCCAAGAACGTGAAGGCCAGATGCGTCAGATGAAGGCCCACACTTCCATTGAATTGGTGGCATCGTCCCTCGCAAAGGCTGCCGTGGCTCATCTGCAGGGCACGGCCCTGAAAGCGAGAGGATCCCTGCCTGTCGGGAGGGAATCCTCTTTCCAGCCCATTGAAAAGACTCTGGAGAAGATGATACCCATCATTTCACCAAAACAGACTCCCTTGGTCTGGTGCCGGAACCATCAGAGAAACCACCATCCAAGAGGAGGAGAGTTCACCCCTTGCCTCCCTCCCTCCCCCCATCTGCCCCCCCGCCCTCAAAGGATGACACGATGACGATGGGCACTGGCACGGACGACGACGGTGGCCTGGGGGAATCTCCCGTCGCCGCCTGCCAAATCCTTACCGCCCGACGAGATTCCACTCCATGATCTCCAGGGCCTCAGAGCTGTTTCAGCTCGCCCCGCAGGAGAAGAAGAAAGCGGGTTTACTTTACCAGCGCCGGGAGGTGAAGAGGAAGACCGTGCTTTCGATCCCACTATTGGATGACATTTGGGACGAGGAATTGTCCCTCATGAAGAACCCTTCATTGGCTCTGATAAAGAGGGATCGATACGAGAAGAAATACAGAGTGCCGGACTCTGCACCTAAGTGCCTACGGTCCTAGCCGTCTCCGGACTCTGTGGTTTCGGCGGCGGCCAAGAAGTAGTCTTCAGGCTCCTCCTCCTCGTTGGCGGCCTCCTCCCATCGGACGGTGAGGGGAAGAAGTTTGATGCCATGGGGCAAAGAGTGATCACGTCGGCAGTGACGACCGGCAAGCCTGCCAACGCCCTCGCCATTGTGGCGCGTTATGACAGGGAACTTTGGTTCAAGATGGCCCCCCTCTTGGACTTCCTTCCTTACGACAAGAGGGCTGAGGCTTTGGAGATCTTACTGGAAGGCCAGGTGGCTTCGGACCATGCCATTGCAGTGGCCACAGACATTGCCGACACGGGATTCCACCAAATGGGCAACAGCATTTGCCTTCTTCGGCATGGCTGGCTGAGGGCCACTAATTTCCACCAGGATGTCCAGTCGAATGTGTTGGACATGACCTTCGATTGGGACAATTTATTTGGAAAGACTGTGGACGAGTCTCTCCAGACCATCAAAGCGGACACTGAGACGGCTCGTGCCTTGGGCACACCTCAGCTACGACGGCCATCCTTTCGGACTTCTTGAGGAAAATCCCAAAGTGCTTCTAAAGGATTCAGAGGAGGTACTTCGTCTTACCGTCAGCCCTCCCGCTCGTTGGTCCAGGAGACCTACAAGGGTTCGTGCCAAGTCTGGAGGTGGAAGTCGTCGCCAAGGCCCCCAAGGCGGCGCTTCAACGTCAAAACAAGATTGAACCCGCCGTGGAGTCTGGCCCCCAACCGTGCACCCCAGTGGGCGAACTTTGTCAGTGTATGGAAGTCAATCTCAACCGACCGTTGGGTGCTGGACGCTCGCGCCCATGGACACACCCTCGAGTTCCAACGGAAGTGTCCCCAGATGCCACCAGTATCAGGAAAATCACATCCCTCAGCTGCTGCTGGATGTACGGGCCATGCTAAAAAAGGGGGCGATGAAGCTCGTCCCAAAGAGGCTCCGGAGTGTACTCTTGTTACTTTCTCGTCAGAAAGAAGACTGGCGGTGGGAGGCTGTTAGGCAGAAACCTGTGCAGTTCCCTTAGAGACCACTGCAAAAAGTTTAAGACCACAGGAGTAAGCAGTAAACCCAATTGGTAGCCGTCTGCACCACCCAGATTTACCTGGTAGCTGTGGCTGAGCAGTCAGACTTCTCTCAAGAAGAGTTAGGCAGTATACAGAGCATACACAATAGGGCCAAAAACACAGTAGAACAAGCAAACACTGACCAGAGCTTTGGTATTAAAAGTATATTATTTATTTAAAACACACTTATGAAAATACACTGGCACTAATATATCAAGCAAGTTCAAACACAGTCACTATAAGTAGATACACCTCCCTAGTTAATTATTCGACAAGTCTAGGTTAAGACACCACTTATTAGCAAAACAGAGGTGAGCGCGTAACCTTAGATGGCACTTCAATAATTCGTTAAAAAGGGAGGGAAAAGGCAGAGCATGGCAATAACATAGTACCAACACTTTTACGAACCCCCAGCAAGGCAGGAAAGGCAGGGTCTACTGTAGAGCCAAAGTTCATAGGCCAGGCCCACTCTTAGAGAGAGCAAGGCTGAATGTGCCCAAGATCACACAGTGGAAATGCACTCAGTCTTTGCAGAAAATGTCAAAAGAGGTTGGATCAGTTCAGAAGGATAAAGTTAGAAGGTTTGGAGGCCAACCCAGTTGGAAAGTCAAGGATTTACGGGACACCTTGGACAGTCTGTTGCAACGGTGGCCAGGCGGGACACAGTACCTTAAATGGTGAGAACGTTCCAGCGGGGGCAGTTGTTCCTGGCAGCAGGTGCAAGTCGTGGCTTCGACCAGAGGAAGAGATGTTCTCGACGAGGAAGAAAGCTGGAAGTCGTTGCACTGCCAGGGATGACACCAGCCGCGGAGTTCCCGATTAAAAGGTACGACCCGTTTATTCGCGGTTAGTGGTGCAGTGTGGCTATCCGGCCACCGGGGTGCTTGGCACGGGCGATTCGACCACGAGACGTCCTGGAAGGCGAAAAGGCAAACTGGTTGGTCCCACATTCTCAAAGGGAAGAAGACTCTCCTGGAAGAAGATCTCCTCTGTCGTTGGGGAAGTAGTGAGTTCTTTACAGCAGGGTTCCACCGGTGGTGTCGTTGTTGTAGATGGCTCAGCTTCTCCCCTCTTCGGATTCTTTAGGTCCTGTGGCGACTTCTGAAGTTCCAGTCCCCAAAGCCCTGCTTTTATGCAGAAAAACCCCCATTAAACAGCCTAGCTGTCACTCAAACATGCGAAGTGGTGAGCCGGGCGGCTCACCACTTGGGCCAATCACACAAGAGTGCGACTTGAGTTGCCCAGGCAACTCAGTCCAGGGTGCCTAATCCCCCTCCCACACATCCTGTAGAACCAAGACAGAGTGGCACCATTTGGAGGGCGCCTGTGCAGAAGCCCGCCAAAAAGTGGAACTAAGGGCTCGACTTGTGTTAGAGTTTCAGAGGCGAACACAAATGCCATTTTAAAACCTAGTCCTGGCAAAAAGATCCAACCGGGAAATTAATATTAAATAAATAACCCAGCAGTATCTTTAACATTGCACCAAAAAGTGGTGCATTTAAAATCGATGGGAAAATCCCATAAGAAATGTTCCGGTGGAATATTTGGCGTGGTATCCACTGCCACCAGCCAGAAACTCGACAAGGGGGGACTGGACAGTGCCCCCTTGGAAAACAGACCCAGGGGTAATCGAATTACCCCTACAAGTACTTCCACAATATGATGGTTTGTACTGGTTCTGTTCACAATTTGAGACGAGTAAAGCCAATGGTGACTTTACATGCCCTGGGAGACAGTAGTCAGTCCCAGGGTATAGAGTCTATGTTTGGGGGTCACTATGACACCCCTGTGTTACTGCACTGAGGGTGCTGTGTAACACACATACCAAAAACACATGAAGCCTTATGGAGTAAAAGACGCCATTGCCCATAAAACACATTCACAGTCAAAGGACATTCTCAAATCATGCCTAGGAGTGGGAGGAAAAAGAGTCTCACTCTTAGCAGGAGAAAAAAATAAACCCCAAAAATCCAGCAAAGCTGCTGAGGGACTCACTAGGTTTGGGAAATTAGCCTTAACAGAGAATTCTCCCTAGCAGAGGCCCATTCTGAACCTCCTCCGTCTGAACAAGTTCATCAATTCCCAAAAGTTCTAGATGGTTACTCTTCAGCACGTGCTAGGACAGCTGGAAGAGGGGGATTTTCTATAGCCGCTGGACTTGGAAGATGCCTATTTTCACATCCCCATACACAAGGGACACTGCAAGTACCTATGCTTCGTGATTCAAGGGCAGCATTACTAGTTCAAGGCTCTTCCCTTCGGATTGAAGTCGGCGCCACAAGTGTTCACCAAGTGCTTGTCACTGGTGGCGGCGCAGCTGTGGCCACGAGGGATCCACGTGTACCCTTAGCTGGACGACTGGCTCATCCGGGCGAGCACAAAGGACATCGCCGTCGACCACAGGGCGAGGACGGTCCAACTCCTGACGGATCTGGGGTTCTCGATCAACTGTGCAAAGTCCTACTTGATTCCATCGCAGGACGCTCTGTTTCTGGAAGCCCGACTCAATACAGTGTCTTGCCTAGCATCTCTGTCGGAGGAGAGGATAACGGCCCTCCTGGGCAAGTTGCAACGGCTGTTGCCCGTGAAGATCGCAAGGGTGAGGTCCATCAAGTCCCTACTCGGCATGATGTCGTGCATATACCTCATTCGACTGCAGGCTACGGATGCGTCCACTGCAGGAGTTTCTCGATGCCAGGTGAATACAACTGTCGGGAACCTTCCGGGACAAGATCACGCTCGACGAGGGGTTCCGCCGAGCGATACGATGGTGGGAAGTGCATGCACATCTGTCCGCAGGCGCGGACTTCCAGACCCCACCTCATCAGGAGACCGTCACGACAGACGCCTCCCTGGAAGGTTGGGGAGCACACACGGGAAGTCTTCATGCAAGATGCTTGTGGCTACCGGAGGAGAAGACGTTGCAAATCAACATGTTGGAGCTGCGGGCTGTGTTTTGGGCTCTGAAGTCATTCCTTCCGTCCCTCAAGGGCAAGGTGGTACAAATCTTCACAGACAACACCACCACAATGTTCTACATCCGGAAGCAGGGGGGAATAAGATTCCTGGCACTCTCCAAAGAGGCGCAGGACATTTGGCACTGGGCCGTAGCCCAGGGGATTTTCCTCATACTGTCATCTGGCAGGAGTGAAGAACACTGTTGCCGACTCTCTCAGCAGGGAACTACGCTCTTGCTACGAGTGGGAACTTTGACAGGACCAAGTGGATCACCTGTTCCTCAGATGGGGCAATCCCCAGATCGATCTGTTTGTGACGGCGACAAACACCAAGTGCCGGAGGTTCGCCAGCAGGTTTCCCCAGCCGGGGAGCATGGGGGACGCGTTCTTTCCCCTGGGACGGCCTGTTTTTGTATGTGTTCCCCCCCCGTTGCTCCTTCGACCAGTCAATCAACTCAGATGATCCCGGTGCAGGATGATCCTCGTCGCACCGGCCTAGCCGAGACAGATATGGTACCCGGACCTTCTGAACATGTCAGCGTCCCCTCCATTCAAGCTTCCGGCGGACGCAGATCTTCTCGCCAGGGAAGGAGGTGCGATTCTGCACCACGACCCAGGATCGTTGAACCTGAAGGCCTGGCTCCTGCAGCACTAGAGTTTGGGGGCTACGATCTTCCAGCGGATTGCAAGGAGGTGCTCGCAATGATCAGAGCTTCATCTACTCTCAAATGCTACAGGCACAAGTGGAAGTGCCATACTCAGATCATCGACCCTCTACGAGTCACTCCTCAGCAGGTGCTTCCGTATTTGTTGTTGTTGGCCAAGGCAGGACTGGCCCATGCTTCCATCAAAGTTCATTTGGCGGCTATTTCCCGCTACACCAGATCTCCTGGACGATAATCCTTATGGTCGCATCGTTTGGTCAAGGAGTTTGTCAAGAGACTATTTCGCTCGTTCCCGCCGGTGAAGGCTCCGGCCCCGGCGTGGGATGTCAATGTGGTGCTTACTAGGCTCATGGGTCCACCGTTCGAGCCTATGCATTCAGCGGCACTGAAACTTTTGTCGTGGAAAACAGCGTTTCTGTTGGCCATCACCTCCGCACGATGAGTGGGAGAGATCCAGGCCCTCTCTTGTAAACCACCTTATTTGGCATTCCATGAGACGAGGTTGGTGCTACGGACGCACCCCTCCTTCATGCCCAAGGTGCCTTCGGACTTTCATCTAAACAAGCCCTTGGTGTTACCTGTGTTCTTCCCGATGCCTTCGTCACCGGCTGAGAGGACTTTGCACTCTCTGGATGTGGCTAGAGCATTGAAGCTCTGTGTGGACTGCACAAAGAGTTTTAGGAAGACGTTGCAAATTTTAGTGAACTTTGGCACTGTGATCATGGGAAGGCCCTCTCCAAGGCTTCCATGTCCAGGTGGCTCTCTGGCTGCATCACCCCTTGTCACTGGTTGGCAAACCGACCGTTGCCTGGTCGTCAGAGAGCCCATTCGACCAGAGCAATCGCTGCAACTACGGTGTTCCTGTCTGGTGTGCCCCTGCTTGACATGTACAGGGCTGCTACGTGGAGGTTGACGCACACCTTCACGAAGTTTTACTGCGTCGACAGGGATTCCAGGGAAGAGTCCAGAGTCGGCCAAGCAGTGCTGCGCAACCTGTTCGCTTGAAGGTGAGCATGGTGAGGAGGCAAGAGATGCTTAATGTTGAGTCTTGCCACCTCCCGTGGTTTTGCATGTGTGTACTGCTATGTATTCTTTATTCATGAGCATGTGAATCCATGCCAGACCCCATGCTGGAGAAGTAACACATTACTTACCTGTAACTGTTGTTCTCCAGCATGGGTCTTGCATGGATTCACATGCGAACCCTCCCGCCTACACCTCTGCGGCTCTTTTCTTGGTCCTACTGCCACTTTACGTGCTACTAAATCTGAAGATGGCTGCCAGAGGGGCTATTGGCTTGGGGCAGTATGACCCAGAGACCAGTGATTGGTGGTTAGGAGAAAGACAGTTCAGAAGTGAAACTGAAACTGATTTTTTTCTTTACCGCAGATTCCCAGCCTTATGGCGGGGAATATTCATGAGCATGTGAATCCATGCCAGATCCATGCTGGAGAACAATAGTTACAGGTAAGTAACTTGTTCCTTATCTGCTTGGTATTAGGTAACCCGTCTTTTGGTATAAGTTTGTTCTACACAAGTTGGTAGTGTGACTGAGCAGATATGCCTATCTCAAGAGGGGTACATTAGAGCGGTAGCAATGAAATTCACAAATACAAGTAGCCAAGTAACACTTACACTCAAGGTTTCAGTTATAAATAGTTATTTATTTATAAATATTTATTTAGCATCCATTTTTAAATATGCATTCTTTAAAAAGGGCAAGATATGTATCAAACAAATATACTTCAAAATACTTTTCCAGAATCAGCACAAGTTAGTGTATACTCTTTGGATATGCTTTTTACACACTTCCTACACCCAGAGCCGATTTCATTCACAAGGACAGTAATGGCATTTATATGTCACCAGTTATTTCAAATTCTGAGGTTGCCGAAAGGAAAGGTTAGAGGAAGGAAAAAAGGTTAAACGGGTTCTCGAGGCATACGAGTATACTTAAATCTTCCACTGAAGTCTAAAAAAGCCTTTCCCAGCAATAACAGTCTAAACCAAGTTACCACCTATGAGGGACAGAAATATCAAAGTCAATGGACTAGAAGAGTCTGCAAGGAGCCAGGACAGCCAAAGTCAATTGGAACACAGTCTATGGATCTAAAGCCCTTCTTCGATAATGAGTCTTGCACAAAGTTGGAGAGTTTTGTAGAAATCACCTCTAAGGTAAGCCAATGCAAGTCTCAACTGAGAAAAGAACAGCTCACAAAGACACTGAGGTAAGTACCCCAAATCTAAACAGTACATCTGGTTTGAAGAAGAGTGGTCCAGCTGGATTCTATCCTGTTGCAGCGGTGCAGACCCTGGGTTCCTGAGCCTCAGTCGTGGGGACAAGAGGGAGGACGTTTGGAGGGCTCCTGCTGCAGCAATTTGGAGATCGGCAGCTACTGGACCTTTTCGGATCAGCAGCACTTTCCTGTTTAAGCGCTCAGTAATCGGCACCACCGCGGATCCCGGATACCGGTTGGGCTTCCGTCATTCCTTGGGTCTTGCGCTCTTGTGAAGGGGACTCAAGCTCTGGTCATCCTGCTTCTGGAGGGTCCTTAGACTCTTGTAGCTTCTGGGCGGATTTCAGACATTGCGCTCGACTACAGATTTCTCGACCGCTGGCACTCGGTTCTTGCATCAGCGAAGTAGTACAGCCAATCAGGGAAAATGGTACAGTGGAGTTTGTCTCTGGGTTACCAACTAACCCAATGGAAGAGGTCGTCCATTCCGTAGCTTCTCTTGTCAATCAGAAAAAGTAGTTTCAGCACAGCAGCAGGTCTTCAACGGGCAATTCAAAGGTCCAGGAGGATGCAGCCAGCATTGTTCACGGTTTCATCGTTGGGTGCGGAGGATGCAGCAAGCATTGTTCACGGTTTCCTCGTTGGGTGTTTCTCCCAGTGATCGACTCTGATTCTAGTCCCAAAACCCTCGCCTTTTAAGCATGTTTCTCCCAATGTACAACACAGCAGGGTGCTTGTCCTGAAAGGACAGCCAGCCAGCCAATCAGGACTGGTTGCATTCAGGCATTCCTAAAGACAAAGGACAGGGGAGTTTCAGGAACCTCCCCCACATCATGCCTTTCCAGACACACTGGAGCCAGAGGCGGACTTCAGGGCTGAAGCCCGCCAAAGGCAAAATGAACAAAGGGCTCAACTCGGCCTCAATCCACAGAGTAAAACCCAATAAAGACCTCACAAACTGAAAATGGCAAAAAAAAGATGACCGGGCCATTTTGACAAAAATGGTCACCCAGGGGTGCTATACTGCAGCTGAGGATTCGGCCTGCAGTAGGAAATCCCAATGGTAGGAACATTAAACCACTGCCACCAGCCATTCAAAGTAGTGAGGGTAACATACATATGCGTGTCGGATAAGGGGCTACTAGGTAACCCCCAGCACTCCACATAAGATGTGTGCTGGACTCAAAAAGAGAAAAGGTAAGTAAAGTCAATTTCACTTTACTATTTTTGGGAACAGTAATTTGCACAAGAAAAGGTATTTAAACCTTGTGAGAAATCTGCACTGAAGGTGATGTGTGTCACTATACAAAATGTATGTATTATGATTTGTGGAAACAGAAACCCCCCTTGGTGGGTAGGCAAACGCCTAAAGGAATAGAAATCTTATATGCATGTGAATTGTGGGCTGGCTGCACCCGTGTGGTTAGTAAGGCAATTTTCCACTGTCACCTATGCAATAAACAAGTTCATGGGAGTACTGACCTCACAGACTGCGCTCTATCTTCTTGTAATGGATTAATAAAGGCTTTAGTCAAGTTAAGTATATGTACACTTCTGTATTATAGTTTCATACAGATTAACACTATACTTTTTTCTGTATTATCATTCATACAGGATGACAGTGTATATTCCAGAAAGGTTGTGAAATAAAATTCAGCATTCAATTTGGAAAATATAAAGAGCACAATGTCACGCCAATATAAAGAGCACAGCGACACGCCAATATAAAGAGCACAGCGACACGCCAACGCGTGTTTCGACCTAAACAAAGGTCGTCATCAGGGCGTATAACCAAGTAATATTAAAGCAGATTATGTCTCAAACAATAGTCATTAACTTTGTTTAGAACAGTTTGAGATTTCTTTTTACTAGGGTGGAGGGTTAGGAAACCAGACCGGAGAGGGGGATGGGGAAAACAAACAAAGACGAGAACCGAAATAATTTTGTTAGATGGGTCTCATTTTTGCGGTATTCAAATTGTAATTTTTACATCATAACATCCCCAAATGTACACTTTTGTTAAGACCTGAACCTGATTGGTAAGTCATTTTATAAACTCAAAAGTCATACAAGTTCTGTTCCAGTAATTTGGTTTGCTACTAGGAGTACAGCAGATTTTGGTTTATGTCGGGAGGTAAATCAGGTTATAATTACCTATAGGGCTAGTAGGTTGTAGTATATCTTGTTCCTGCTAGTTTATAGTGCAAAAACATCAATAGGAAGTTGCATAATTCTGGGTTTTACCTGCACAGTATTTAATGTCGTTGAGTAAATGTCTGCTTCACTAGTGCAGCGGTATTGAGGCAGGTTTCCCTTTTAAGTTAGTAGCCGTAATCTGCAAGAATAAATAAAACCAGGAAATATTCTAATCGTTCCCTGGTTCAAAATAACATTGCATTATCCCTTTTGAGTAGATAACTTAGCACCAATCACTTTAATGATCAAATGACACGAAGATAGAGCGCAGTCTGTGAGGTCAATAATCCCATTAACTTGTTCATTGCATAGGGGACAGTGGAAAATCGCCTTACTAACCACACGGCTGCAGCCAGCCCACAATCCATGTGCATATAAGATTTCTCTTCCTTTAGGCGTGCACATACCCACCAAGGGGGTTTTCTGTTTCCACAAATCATAATACATACCATTTTGCTTTCCCCAGGGGATGCTGCACCCAACTTACTTTATACCATTCTAATAATTTTTTTTTTAAACGGTTTTCCTAAAAATGGTAGAATATTTGAAAAACAGAGAAGTAGATAGTGTTGCCCTTTTTGCGCCTAGAGGCACTGACATTAATCCCTTTAAGAACCGTTTGAATGCCACAGAAACTTTGGCACAAAAATGTATCAAACTTGAAAGATTGTGCAAAAAAGAAATCAACAAATATTGGGAGCAAGTCTCTGAGTCTAAAGGAACTGTCTAGGACTTTTGCACTATAAACTAGCAGGAACAAGATATACTACAACCTACTAGTCCTATAGGTAATTATAACCCGATTTACCTCCCGACATGAACCAAAATCTGCTGTACTCCTAGTAGCAAACCAAATAACTGGAACAGAACTTGTATGACTTTTGTGTTTATAAAATGACTTACCAATCAGGTCAGGTCTTAACGAAAGTGTACATTTGGGCATGTTATGTTGTAAAAATTACAATTTAAATACCGCAAAAATGAGACCCATCTAACAAAATTCTTTCGGTTCTTGTCTTTGTTTGTTTTCCCCATCCCCCTCTCCGGTCTTGTTTCCTAACCCTCCACCCTAGTAAAAAGAAATCTCAAACTGTTCTAAACAAAGTTAATGACTATTGTTTGTGACATAATCTGCTTTAATGTTACTTGGTTATATGCCCTGATGACGATCTTTGTTTAGGTCGAAACACGCGTTGGCGTGTCGCTGTGCTCTTTATATTGGCGTGACATTGTGCTCTTTATATTTTCCAAATTGAAAGTTGAATTTTATTTCACAACCTTTCTGGAATATACATTGTCAACCTGTATGAATAATACAGAAAAACGTATATACATTTGCAACCTGTATAAATGATAATACAGAAAAAAGTATAGTGTTAATCTGTATGAAACTATAATACAGTAGTGTACATATACTTATCTTGACTCAAGCCTTTATTTATCCATTATCCCTTTTTGAGTAGTTAACTTATCACCAATCACTTTAATGATCAAATGACAAGAAGATAGAGCCCAGTCTGTGAGGTCAGTACTCCCATTAACTACAACATGTAGAGTTTCAGACTCCAAAACAGAGGAGAAACATAATCCAAATCAGGTCAAAATACATGAGTGAGAAAAAGGTCTCTCGCACTCCAGTGTTAAAATTAAAAAGTCCTAAAGTTCAGCAGACGAGCTGGGGGTTTCTATGGTTGAAGGACATTAGCACAGAAATGAGAATTCTCCCCAACACAGGTTCAAGTGTATCCCTGGTTGGCCACAGATGTTGGCGCAATGTGTTCCTGTTGAAGAATGCAGCTCACTCGGGTGCAGGCCTCCTCTCGGCACATGATTGGATGCAGGGAAGCAGTTTCTGGCGATTGTCACTGTTGCAGGGCAACAGGAGAGAGGACACAGTTGTCACAGTCGAAGTCAGCCTTGTATGTTCTTGTGTGTTGCCCTCGTGGATTGGACTGGACGTTGGATTGCCTGATATTTTCCCATTTCGGATTGCTGCGATTACTCTGACTTGGATTTCCCTGTTCTGAGCCTCCCTTGTTACCCGTTGTGTCCCATCTGTCTGAGGGTGGTAGGGCTCACTCTTCTCCCTGGAAATTCAGGGATGTTCTGTGATGCAATATAGAAGCCACAAACTATAGGGAATACACCTTACTACCACTTGTTATGCTAAATTCTCTTTTTTTCCTTCCCTCAGTTTGCGGGATCCTGCCTGCTTCTTCTCCTGAACTTTAACTCAATTTTGTGCCCACCCAGTTATTCTACACAGGGCTTGCAACATGGAGGAGTGGGGGCGGCATTGCTTCTCACCTGCACGCTTCTTTGCCTACGGGGTGGCATCTGAAATGCAAGTCAATGGGGAAATGCAGTGAAAGGCCACCTGCAGATAACTTCGACCACAGACCACTGAGGGTCAATATGAGGAGCAACCCAGGACCTAAAGGGAAGCACTTGCAGAATTGGTTCCTGACAAATCTGTTCCAGGGAGGTTGAACAACCGATTTCAAGTAAATGCTTCTTTTTACAAGCAAAAGAGAAAGTTTAAGTCACCCAGGGACGCAAACCCTGAGCCAGTGATGATTGATGTACCAAAAGAACAATCCTCATTTGCAGGCATGGCACCAATCACCCAGACGCAGAATCAATGAATTCCTGGACGACTGAGGAATCTGCAGAAGTAAGAGCAGCAGGCAAACGTGGATGGCGCACCAGGAACAAAATTATCCTGCAGCAAGATAAGGATGGTGGCAATCACAGGACAACGGAGAGAATCTGATTTTGCAGGTTGTTGCTGTGCCAACATCCTTCCAGATGACGGCAGGTGCCCGCAGCAAGTGGGGGTGGGTTGGAGGGTGTGACCCTGGAGGTAAACAGTAAACTAGCACTGGAAACTGTTTTGGGATAGATGTCTGGCCCAAGCAGTTAAGTAGGACCAGCAGCAGGACAAGGAAGATTCGAGAAGTGCAGTACCCAAAAATGTAAATAGGAGCACAGGCAAGAGATGCCCGTCTCGCCAGTATGGCCAGACAGGGTCTCATAATTGCTACATCACCAATTTCAGCACAAAAATCCTCCATCGGGTAAGCAGTCTTGCACTCCTTCCAAAAATCCAGCAGAACTGAGTGTAGTAGCTATGTTTCCTCTATATGTACCTTCACTCAAAGGGGCAAGCCTGTGCCTGCCCACAAATTCTATTACGGATTTAAATCGTGTTTTAGCAGCCAGGCAATTGGGTTGACCACACATTTGACTTGGAGTTTTAATATGTATAGGATGCATATAAGTGTTCTCCAGCATGGGGTCTGGCATGGATTCACATGCTCATTCCCCGTTGTCAGGCTTGGAATCCTCGGTAAAAAGAAAATCCGTTTCACTTTCACTTCTAAACTGTATTTCTCCTCTAAACCAATCACTGTCCTCTATTCAAAGCTGGGCACTCTGTGCCACCTGACACTAGCATTTAATGCGCTTTCGGGCATGTGTGCCAATATATCCCGTTCCAAGAGGGCAGATAGGTCCTGTAGCATTAAGAGAGTTGTTTTCCGTGATGTACACAGAAGCTACCCATACAACGCTTGAAGGACCAGCCGCTGTGCAAACCTTCACGCACTGACACCCGGACAGCAGGTAAGCTGACCCAGCAAACGCAAAAATAGAAGAGCATGTTGTATGCCCTCAGAGACCGCACATTTTTAATTCTTGACAGGCCACTGTATTAAAGAAATACATGTGCAGTTCGACAAGCGGCACGCATTCAACATCCATAAAATGAGACGCACTGACGCCTGTTATCGCACGCTCACCTCAGATGAGGTAAGCAGGCAGTCACCTTTGCTTAATATTATGCTTGAAGCCACGATAATAAGCATCAATATCTTATCTATAGCTCTAGATATACGGATGCCATAATGAGAACCTGATTAACATCCCATTCCGTAGAATATGCGGTTTCCCAGGCAAGCTTTGACCACCGAGGCTCGTCACTAGGGTATGGCGAATTTGATTCATTGGTGATTGGGCACCGCCCTGCATGCCTATACCACACTTTGGACGTGGCTCGCACCACATAATGTAAATCTGACCCAATCACTCTGGTTTACCACTGGTTTTCATCTTAATCTAACCTCCGACCCCCCCACCCTCTTTTCTTTCATCATGGTGCTACATAAAGGACACACCGTGCTAGTCCTTGTTACGCATGGCACCCCCATTTGGCTTTGGGGTTCTAGAATTCACACACTTGTAGCACTAAGGTACTATTATGTATGAGTGCTTGACAAGGGGCTGACCATCCCCCCCGATTCACCTTTATCTTCCCCCTTCGGAACGGAGGTGCCGTTCTGGATCTGCCGTTCTGGATCCCAGTTGATGGTCCACAGCTGGAGTAACACCAAAGGTTTGACTAATTGGTCCTGAAGAAGATGACTCAAACAAGTATGGTCATCGAAACCAGTCGACCCACCAGTACATGAGCTTTCTCATGTGCAGAACGATGCCTGAATCAAGCAACCAGTGTACGTTAAAACAGACTCTTTTGACTAGATGGGCTTTATGCCTCTAGGTTCTGTCTTTTCCTTCAATAGAGGGTTCATTATTTTATTATGTTCAGAACAAGCTACGATTTGACAGGACTACTGAACTATATGGTGATTAACTCCTAGGCAGAAATTCCTGGTAGCAGTACCTAGTCGCACACGGGAGAGGCAATTCTAATGTTTTGTGTCTTGATTTAACAACTTCAAAACATGTGTCTAACTTTTTTTAACGCATATAGTGTTATAGGTACATGCGTATACTTGTTGGATAGGGACAGATTTCTCGCTATCCCTTTTAGATAGGCAGCGCACCACCGAATTCCTAGGGAGAGACCCCCGGAAGTGGGATAGGGTGTTCTTCCTAGTAGGGACAGCCTGTATGTCTTTTTGTGTACAACGTAAGAGAGGAGTTCTTCTCATCAATGCCAATACATCTCCTAATACCATTCTCTGTGTTACCTGATTGCCCTAACGGTAGGAACTAATAATAATCCAGAAACACTTTGGTTGTTACATTAGCCCTGGTGTTTTTGCATGCCTCTACTGTCTTCATCCGGACCACAGAGAAGGAGAGTGCGAGATCTGCCTCGACTTCTCCAAGAAGATGACAAAGGGTATGCATTTTAAATTGTCGGCATGGCTGAACGCCAAGGCCTCTGTCCCGTGCTCTGAGCAGGGTCATGCCTCACCCAGGGCCGGCTGCTCCGAGGAGTGGGCTTCTAAGTCCTTTGAGGGTGCCTCATCCGTGGCCCTAGACCACGGCAATCGCCGCAAGTCTAGTTCCATGGGGATCACCACGAAAGTGGGTCGAGTGATGGACAGGGCGCGATCGACATCACCATCCGCCTCCATCACCAGCCAGCGATTGAGTTCCTCCTCGAAAAGGAAATCGCCCAACCCGGCTAAGGTGTGGTAGAGTACAGGGACGGATGAGAAGACGGCCAAACTGCCCAAGAAAGCCCACTGGCTCAGGAGAAGTCGTCTTTGATGATCAAGCTGTTGGCAGTGGCTCTCACGAAGGCTCAAGTGGCTGACCGCCTAAAGGTAACCCCCACAGCGCAGGTTTCCAAATTGCTGTAGTGACTATGGCAAAGTCTGCTGGCACTCCAGAGAGAATGCCGTCCGAGCCCAGCTCTAACCCCTCAAGGTGAAAAAAAGGGGGGTGGCAAGGAGGCCCCGGACCAGCCCAAGGAGGCGTGTCGCAGGCCATGACAGTTTCGTCCACTGATGATGAGGATCCTGGATGTAGAGGACAACGGCTTAGGGCCTAGTGTTCGATCACGCCAATTCAGCCGAAGGATGGATCTCTGGACAGCATGTCCATCCTCCACACTCTGGTGTTGGAGATCCAGAAGAGGATGCCACAAGGGCCTGTTCCAACGGTTCCTCAGGCCCCTGACCAACCGCAGACAAAGAAGGGGAAGTGCCATTCAACTCCTCCATTTCAACCTCCATATCCGCGTCGGGCCCCCTCTACCTCAGCAAGCCCAGACATGGGTACGGGGATGGATATGGCCACGGCGACTGACGACGATGACAATATCGTAGGAGCGGGCAGCGGATCCCTGCATCCTCTGGCGTCCCCACCGGACGATGATTGCCAAAGCATCCAAACTGTTTCAGCTTGTGCAGGAAGAAACCAAGAAGGTGGGTGTCCTGTACCAGAGGCGCAAGGCCAAGAGGAAGACAATTATGGTGGTGCCCTTCTTGGACAACGTGTGTGAGGAGGGCCTGGCCCTCTTGAAGAACCCGTACACAGGTACAGCCAAGCGGGATAGGATCGAGGTATCGGGTATCGGAATCTGCACCCAGGTGCCTGAGGTTGCAACCATCGCCAGATTCTATAGTTTCGGCGGACGTGAGGAAACTCATCTAACCTGTCTCAGTCCCTCCGGACAGCGTGGGTAAGAAGGACGGAAAGTGATTTACACCGCAGCGTCCACCATCAAGGCGGCCAACGCACTGGCGATCCTTGCCAGGTACGACAGGGAGCTGTGGTACAAGCTGTCCGATTTTTGGAGTTCCTCCCAGACGACAAGAGAAAGGAGGCAATCGCCCTCTTCCAGGATGGAGAGGTAGGGACGGCTCATGCCATCATGGTGGCACTGGACGTTGCCGACACAGACTTCCGGCAGATGGGGAACGGTGTCCGCATTCATCGCCAAGACTGGTTGAAGGCCACGCATTTCCTCCAGGAGGTCCAAACGAAGGTGCTGGACATGCCTTTCGACAGAGCTCACCTTTTCGGGAAGGTAGTTGACGAGTCCGTGAAGGACATCAAGGCGGATACGGAGACGGCCCGGTACCTGAGCACGCTCCAGCAGCACTGCTCTTCCCTTTGCTTCTTCAGAGGGAAGTCGGCCTTCCGGATCCATGACCCAGGAAGCCCTAAGAGGCTGTTCCCAGTCCTACTGTGGAGGACAGCGTCGCTGGCAGGGCAGGGCAGGGTGCCAGTGCTGAAACAAGCCTGAACTGGCCAAGACATTGGACCCCCACCCGTGCACCCCGGTGGGAGGCCGGCTGACTAGGTTCATCAGCGAGTGGGAAAAGATCACCACCGACACATGGGTGCTGGACGCTCCCGCCCAAGGACATAACACAGGAATTTCAGCACGTGTCCACATATCCCTCCGGTGGCCCATCAGGAGCAGCACATCCCTCAACTCTTGGAGGAGGTGCGGACCATGCTACTAAA
Source organism: Ambystoma mexicanum (assembly GCF_040938575.1). Classification (NCBI taxonomy): domain Eukaryota; kingdom Metazoa; phylum Chordata; class Amphibia; order Caudata; family Ambystomatidae; genus Ambystoma; species Ambystoma mexicanum. The sequence continues at coordinate 840,553,182 of NC_090923.1, forward strand.
GGAGGAGATAGTGCTGGCTCCCCAGTGACTCTGGGGCTCCAGAGTGTATTCCAGATACTGGCGGGCTGGAGGCCCATTCTAGACCTGGGACACCTGAACAAGTACCCCAAGTCTCAGAAATTCAGGATGGTCACGTTGTAGCACCTGTTCGGCCAACGGGAAAGAGGGGATTTCTTGACATTGCTGGACCCGGAGGACGCGTACGTCGACATCCTCAATCACAGAAAACACCGGAAGTTTGTGCACTTCGTAGTGTATGCACAGCACTACCAGTTCAAGGCTCTACCCTTTGGCTTGAAGTCGGCCCTCAGAGTGTTCTCGAAGTGCCTGGCACCGGTGCTGGCCCATCTGCGTCTACGGGAGATTCATGTATACCCGTACCCCGGAGACTGGCTCAACTGGGCCCGTTTGAGAGTTGGCCATTGGAGACACGGAGGCCGCTGTCAAGCTGCTGACGGATATGGGATTATCCATCAATTAATCAAAGTCCTGCTTGACTCCATAGCAGAACGCACTGTTTCTGGGAGCCAGACTCAATACAATGTCCTGCCTAGCATCACCTTTGGAGGAGAGGGTAGCGGCCATTCAGGGGAAGGTGCAGCGGCTGTTGCCGAAGACTGCCACGGTGTGGACCATCAAGTTGTTGCTTGGCCTGATGGCCTGCATCTTCCTCACCCGGCTCGGCAGGTTACCTATGCGACCTCTTCAGGAGCTCCTGTACGCTCGCTGGGTACAAGTGTCCAGAAACTTTGCAGATAAGATCACTGTGGACGAGTTCTGTCGGGGGATAATGTGGTAGGGCGTCCGCTCCAACATCGCCTGGGGACACGGGGTTTCAGAACCCTCCATTCCAGGAAATGGTCACCACAGACGCTTCTCTGGAAGGCTTGGGAGCACACACCGGACATCTGCATGCCAGAGGCCTGTTGCTGTCGGAGGAGAAGGATCTCAATATCAAGGTCCTGGAGCTATGGGCAGTGTTGTGGGCCCTCAAGTCATTCCTTCCATCTCTGGAGGGCAAGATGGTGAGGATCTTCATGAACAACAATACCATGATGTTCTACATCAGGAAATAAGGGGGCACTCGATCCACGGCTCTCTCCAGGTAAGCGCAGGACTTATGGCACTGGGCCATTGGACAAGAAATGTTCCTCGTCCCTATTCACCTAGTGGGAGTCGAGCAGGGAATTGCACTCCTGCCACGAGTGGGAACTGCGGCAGGACCAGGTGGACCACATCTTACCCAAGATCAATCTGTTTGCGACGGCGGCAAACTCCAAATGGCAGAAGTTTGCCAGCAGATTCCACCAACCGAGGAGCCTGGGGGGCGCGTTCTCCTTCCCGTGGGAAGGGATGTTCCTGTATGCATTTCCTCCGTTGCCTCTCCTGCTACGAGTCAGTGTCAGTGTAGGATGATACTCATCGCCCCGGTGTGGCAGAGGCAGATTTTGGTATCCGGACCTTCTCAACCGGTCAGCGTCACCTCCAGTCAAGTAACCAGTGGTCCCGGATCTTCTCGCTAGAAAAGGAAGCCAATCCTGCATCACGACCCAGGATCGCTCTACCTGAGGGCTTGGCTCCAGCAGCCCTAGAGATTGGAGGATATGAGTTGACTGCAGGCAGGTCCACGCCAAGGCCAGGGCGTTGTCGACTTTAAAGTGCTACGGTCACAAGTGGAAGTGTTTCTTTATGTGGTGCCGGTCACAGAAGATTACCTCTCTGAGGGTCGTAGCTCCACAGGTTCTTCCATATTTGCTAACCTTAGCCAAGACCGGACTGGCGCATGCTTCGATCAAGGTACATTTGGCGGCTATCTCCCGCTACACCAGGTCTCCAGCAAGGTCTTCTCTTTGGTCTCATCGACTTATCAAGGAATTCCTCAAATACATTTTTCGCTCTTTCCCACTGGTGAAGGCTCCTGCCCGGCATGCAAACTCAACGTGGTGCTGACAAGGCTTACGGTGGTTCCCTTAGAGCCTATGTATCAGGCCCCTCAAGTTCCTTTCGTGGAAAACGGCTTTCCTGGTGGCCATCACCTCTGCCAGGAGGGTGGGTGAGATACAGGCCCTATCCCGCAAGCAGCCTTACCGGACTTTCTACGAATCGGGTTGGTGCTGCGGACACACCCCTATTTCATACCGAAGGTTCCGTTGGAATTCCACCTCAATTAATTTTTGATGATACCCGTTTTTTCTGAAAGTGCCTTGCACTCGCTGGACGTTGCTCGTGCCCTGAAGTTCTACGTGGCACGCACTAAGAGTCTTCGAAAGACCTCAACTGTTTGTGAACTTTGGTCTTGTGACCCATGGGAAGGCCTTGTCGAGGTTTCCATTTCAAGGTGGCTCTCTGGCTGCATCATGCACGATCATCGGTTGGCGAACCAACCGCTTCCCGGCCGTCCGAGAGCCCACTCCACCAGAGCGATCGCTGCAACGACCGCGTTTCTGGCTGGAGTGCCCCTGCTGGAAATCTGCAGGGCTGCTACAAGGAGGTCCACGCACAATTTCTTGAGGTTCTACTGCGTCAACAGCGATTCAAGGGGAGAGTCCAAAGTCGGCCAAGAAGGGCTACGCAACCTGTTCGCTTGAGGTGAGTCTGTTCTAGAGGTAAGAGTTGATTGCTTCTGTTGAGCCTTGCCATCTCCCGTGATTGTGTAATGTTTTACTGCTGTGTATTCTTTATTCATGCAAACCCTCCCCCATCCCCTCTGCGGCTCTTCTTGGTCATACTGCCACTTTACGTGTAACCAAATCTGAAGATGTCTGCCAGCGGAGGGGCTCAGGGAGAGGACTGTCATTGGATGGGGGCAGTATGACCCAGAGGACAGTGATTGGTTTAGAGGAGAAATACAGTTGTAATTGAAAGTGAAACTGTTTTTCTTTTTACCGAGGATTCCCAGCCTGACGACGGGGAATGAGCATGTGACTCCATGCCAGACAACAATAGCTAAGGTAAGTAACTTGTACCTTCTACATTTCGTACATATGTGCGGTTTACATCTGCTGAAAACTGACATCTGTTGCAGCTCGCCCAAAGAACACGGACAACACCCAAAGATGATTAAAGGGTTTTTATTGAATTTTTGGTTGGGCACTAGGGCCATCCTCCTCTCACCTGTCTAATTTAACCTATACCACACTAACTGAGGCATCTCTCTGCCCCAGGTTAGAAAATGCAGAATGTTGCGGGGCGCTGTTGAGCAGCAGTGGAAATGGCTGCTTAGCTGTAGAGCCCCGTCTCGGCTAAAATCCTGAAGCAAATATATCCTGAACGGTGCCTTCTATCTACAAATGTACTGAAGGTGGGCAAGGAGGAAGGCATGGTGCGGCAGCTGGAGAGCCCTGAGGCCCTGCAAGCGGGTGGAGATACGCAGCGGACTTGAGCCGCCTGTGACAGCGCTCTGAAGATCAACCTCAGACGGAGATTGTGTATACGCAGCGTTCGCAGGGTGGTTCTGAAAGGCGTTGAGGTACGGAGGCTGTGATCCCCCAATAGCAATAACTACTATATGCACTAACTTCTGCACCCCTGCATGCAATAAAGTTGATTCCTTGTGACCCCCATGGCCATGAAAACTCCCCCACTGTTCTGAGGGCCCTGAGATGGATGGAATTGGAGCGGATGACGGGATAGAAACATGATCTGGGAACGGACCGAAGACGGCAGCAAGGGTGTGTTTGACGTGCTGCGAGACAAGGGAACCATCACTTGTTAATTAAACAGTGTTTGTGGAGCCCTGTGCAGATCTACAAATATTAGATCTCCCTTCATCTCAAACGAAAGGGAGATACATTAGCCCGGCATAGTGGCAGGTGGCGAACATGGGCGCACCCCGTCGGGCGCAGTCACTGGCTAACGGAGCTGAGGGAGAACGGTGCCACGGGAGGCATAGATAACCAGAACTTTTGGTGGCTGGCATGTTCGTTGTGTGCTCTCTCTAGCCTGACACATCCATTGGTGTAAAGGAGAGCCACACCCTTCGGATAACAACAAAATCAGTGACTGTGTGCGCAAATGGAAGTGATATATGAGCAATCTCTGTGGCGGTGTGCGCATTAACGCCAGAACACATGCCGAATTCGGCTACCACTGGCTGTGGAAAGGAAGCTATACAGGGGATACGGCACAGCGGCCTTGCATTGTGGGCACTCCCACTAGAAAACCGTTAGCGGAGCACTACCAGACCAGAAGCCCCTGATACATAACTAGACCCTATGGGGATACGAAAAGGGAGCTCCCATAGCACTGAGGAAGTGTAAACAATCTTTACAAAGAAACGCTAAGGGATGATTGGTGGACTGGTTCCACACGAGGACCTGGGAAGCAGACGTAACTACAGCAAAAGACCCCATCACAGGCCTGAACTCGGAAAACACTGGGACAGCGGCCGAAACATAGTTAACAATACAATCAAGAGAAAGAGTCGACCCTGGGTCCACAACACCGGTCATAGTGCCCTAATAGAACAAGTCTGTTTCCAAGATACATCCATTTCGACCAGTGGGAGATACTTTAAATATACCCAGTTAGTCTGAGAAGAGCGTTTCTCTTGCAGGAACTTAGGGAAGATGACGAAAGGTGCAGGAGGGAAAAAGAAAGGCCTGATGGATTCCTTCACCAGATCGCAAGCCCCAGCAGCGAGTACATCGCCACACTCTAATGCTGATGCATCACCAATGCCAGTAGATAACACCAGAGAAGACCACTTACTGACAACAGTACAAGATGTTTTTATGTCGATAAATTGCAAATTGGATGACATTGTTGCAACAATTGGGTCACTCAAATCGAAGCTGGGGAAGGAGAGTGGACGGATAAATGAGGCCGAAACCAGAATCAGCCTAACAGAGAACAAAGTAGATCAACATGATCGGGATAGAACGCATCTGAAGGTGGAACTGTCCAAGATGAAGGGTAAATGTGATGACTTGGAATCAAGATCCAGGAGAAATAACGTGCGCATCGTCGGAATCCCGAAATCTGCCTGTAAAGGCCAAATGCAAACATTCGTGGAGTCACTCCTCAGATCCCCTTTTGCTACAGCCTCATTCTCTGAACATTTTTTGGTTGAAAGAGCGCATCGTACCATGGCCCCAGTCCCAAGACCTACCCCGCCTCCGCACTTTTATTGCAAGACTGTTGAATTACAGGGATAGGGACCTTATCCTGAGGCTTTTGAGAGAACAATGAATGCTGCGGTATGAGGCAAGAAATATACACACCTATACAGATTTTACAGTGGGGGTACAGGCTCAGAGAGGGACATATGACCCGGTGAAGAGACAGTTGAGACTGCAACGTGTTCCATATGCATTGATATTTCCGGCAAAACTTTGTATTCAACATGGAGGCGGGGCACACTTTTTTGAGGATCCTACCGAAGCCATGAACTATGTAGATTCTGTCATCTGAACAGGGAATCCACGACCCGAGAACAAGAGGGGAACCCGGTGACTGACGCACAGGATTCAACATATCCTTAATGTTATGTTTTGTACGGATAAGAAGCTGAAAGGCACAATAAATAAGTTAAAAAGTAGCCCGGATGGCAGCATGCAGCTGTCGGCCTTCTTAAGGTAGCTGCAGCTAACGTGCCTCGGGGAAAGTTCCACGAGTTACTGGGGGGGGGGTACATCTAGTTGGTGCAGATGGTGCGGGTGGCGGGAGGGGGAGGGGGTATACACGAGTCAAAGTCCAATTTGGGGTCTGGGGGGATGGTGAAAGGCTTGTTGTAGAAGTTAAGTTGGAAATGTAATGGCCTATAGTATGGTTGTTGGGTGCAAACTTACACATCCTTTCATGGAGTTTACTTGCTATGGCAGCTGATGGAACCAGTGGTAGAGAGTAGAAATTAAATTGTTGACCTGGAATGTGCTTGGGCTCAATAATCCAGTTAAGGCAAGGAAAGTTAATACATATGTTTCACAGCATGGGCCCAAGATAATGATGTTGCACACTCTGGGAAAGGTGAATTAATCCTTTGCACAAAAACTGGGCTCCATTGAGGTACTACACGGAATACTCCATGCAAGCATGAGGGGTTCATACCCTTCTCCCCTTGCTGGGCTTCCGGTTCTCTAGGAGTAGCGTGGATCCTCAGGGTCAATATGTACTTGTATGGGGTGAAATAGCCGGTCAGCTGATCGTATTGGTCAGCACATATGGGCCCAATTTGGATGACCCTGGGTTTTACCATATAATTGCTGAAATGTTGATTTCCCCTGGACGAGACCTGGGTAATATGAGGAGCGGGGAATTTAATACCATTTTGGATACGGAATTGGATAGATCCTAGTGTACCTCGGGCGTGCTTACTAGACCTGCGCTAACACTACATCAAATTTTGCTGCACCTCCCTCTCACTGATATTTGGCGGGCGATTCACCCACTAAGCAAGGAATTCACATTACTCCTCCGTCCATGACTGTGAGTCCCATATAGATGTCTGGCCACTGTGGTTCAGAATTGCACTATTCTTGCACATACCCTGTCTGACCATTCCCCAGTTTCCATGACCCTGGAGATCTCTGGATATCCAGTACAGATTTCACACTGGAGAATGCCGCCTTCTCTTCTCAGAGATCCCAGTGTGGGTGACTCCCTACATGTTGAAATCACTGAATTTTTTAGTATTAGTAAAGGCTCGGTCCGTGCCCACTCAGTGCTTTGGGAGACATTTAAAGTGTGGATAAGGGGCAAAAACTTCAGGGTCCCTCAAAAGTATTAGATCACAATAAGGCCGAGTGGAAATCTAACTCGGGGTTCTGGAAAATAGATTCAGTAGATCACACAAGAAGGAGACCTTCTCACAGATACAGGGATTATTGGGTGAATTTCACAATTTGGCAGACGGAGAGATTGTCCATTTGGCTGTCCCCACTAGTGCAAGCAAGTACGGCGATGGGGACAAGGCTGGTAGACTGTTGGCCAACTTAGTGAAAACTAAAAATCGTTGACACCCTATTAGCCATATTCAGGGCCCGGATAACGCTATGAAGACAAGTGAAAATGATATTAAAAAAACATTCGCTAGGTTTTACTCTACCCTATACGCTAATCGTGATGAGGTCACAGAGGGAGAGATTTCCCAATATTTCACGACAATAGAGCTTCCGACAATATCAACTGAGACTAGGCTCGCTCTGCAACAACCTGTAACACTAGACTAGATCGAGGGTCCAATAAAGTCACTTGGTACAGGGAAGGCGCTGGGGTCGGATGGACTGAGGACAGAACTTTATAAGGATTTCCAACAGGAACTGGCTCCCCAACTACTGAAGGTATGGGAGGGAGTCCATGGAACAAGGAGCACTCCCACAATCTATGCATGAGGCCATTATCACAGTGTTGCTCAAACCACACCGACCTCCCCACAACATGGCCTCCTATAGACCATTGTCATTAATCTACACGGACGCAAAGATATTTGCAAAAATCCTTGCTACAAGGCTTCTGCCGGTTATGCCCAAACTGGTGCACCTTGACCAGTCGGGCTTCATACCCACGAGGTCTACAGTTCTGAATTTGCGTTGCCTTTCCTGTGTGATGGCACAGGTTAACCCCCTGGCAAGAGCGGTAGTGGCCGCATTGGATGCCGAAAAGGACTTTGATTCCGTTTCATGGAGTAATTTATTTTCAGTACTGCAGTGTTTTGGGGTAGGCCCATACTTTTTAAATTTCATTCGGCTGTTGTACTCTAACCCAGGGGCAAGAGTCCTAACCAATCGAACACTGTCGGCACTATTCTCCCTTGGAAGGGGCACGAGACAGGGCTCCCGCTTCTCTCCATTATAGTTTGCCCTCAATATCGAACCAATGGCCGCGATGATCAGGAAGATAAATGGACACAGAGGAATAAGAATAAATGGCCCTGCCCAGATTATTTCTCTATGCGCGGATGATACGCTCCTATATGTGCATGATACTGAACACAACCTTGCCCCAATAATGAAGGATATTCATACATTTTCTCGTTACTCTGGATACAAAATAAATGACGCTAAATCGGAATAGTTTCCCATTACGCCGTCCACTATTAAGCCACCTAACTCTGGGGGATGGGGTTCAAATGGTCGCCAGTGCACTCGATGTATACAGACAATTATGAATCCTATTTGCAACAACTGACCACCAAGCTATTACTGTGGGCAAAACTCCCCATTTCACTGTACGGACGGGTAGCCCTATTAAAGATGGTGGTTCTCCCGAAGTTACTGTATTTCTTTAGAAATGTCCCCCAGTTTTTACTAAACTGAAATCATTAGCCTCCACGTTTGTTTGGGGGTTCCGGGGTGGCCAGAATCAGCTGGCAAAAACTGTCTGAACCATATGGATATGAGGGGTAGCAGCACCAGATTTTGAATTATATTACTTGACATCACAGGCCCAATTTACAAGACACTGGTACAGCATCAGGGACACGGTTGTACATATACCCTTGTAAAAGTACAGGGCGTCCCCTCTTGCACCTTCGATCCGGTAAATATAACTGTTGCTTGGACCAGAATTTTCCGGAAGTTTGGGTCAGTGATTCCCTATAGCTGGGAGACTCTGTTAGGCGTTTCCCCCACATTTGATAAGAAGCTACAGAAATCATGGGATCCCTTAGGCCAGGGCAAATGAAAATCGCCAACATGTAACCAGAGGGGTGATTTGTATCCCTAAACAAATTTATTGACATTCTAGGGGGAGGCCAATTGAGTGCTTCAATATCACCAAATGCAAGCCGCTTTCTGCAAGAGATGGCCTCCATTCCCAGCAGAGCCAGAGACGCATAGCTGCATCAGTGCCATGGTGGCAAATGAGGACACAGGATGCGGAGCGTCCAGGTTATATAGGTTGATAGAATCACATCTTTCCACTCCTAATACTATTAAAGAAGTGTGGGGAAAACAAGTGGGACTTGTGATGGGGATGAGAAATGGAGCAAATATTGGCAATTGACTATGTCAATATCCCTGAATGTTGGGCTGCTTGATCCCAATTTAAGGTTCTAAACCAATTGCACTACACTCCCGCCAGAATGGCCAAGTTCACTACAGATTGCTCGGGTGAATGCTTGAAGCGCAGGAGCCCACAAGAGAGCCCCTTTCACATGTATTGGCCGTGCCCCCTGGTCCTGACATTTTGTGGAAAGGTAGCTGAGGCTATAGAGGACATAGTGAGTAGCCCGTCGTCACTCGCTTGACTCAAATAATCAAAAAAAAGCCTCAGAGACTACAAGAAGATTGTTCAATGTTGCTTGTGCAGTTGCGAAAAAGTGCATATTAATATGTTGGAAGTCTAAGAATGCACCAACCTTTGAGGACTGGCTGTGCAAATTAACCTGTGTCGGTGAATGTGAAGAGATTTGTTTTGTCGGTAGCCTCGACATACCGCCCTAAAGACATTTGGGCTCCATTCAGACTGTACTTGAGCGAGACGAATTCTGAAACTGATGGTACTGGGTGTCCCGTCATTGCTAACCTGTAAATGTAACTGTTGCTGTTGAATTAAGAATATGCTATGCACCAAGAGTATGTAAATGTGAATGACTATGCTTAATACATGACCATTGAATAAATTAAAGTTTTTTTAAAAAAAAGAATGCAGAATGTTCCACCCTTATGTCGAAGTCCTTCCTTATTCAGGAGTGGACATACCTAAAAGTGCCTCATCTAGCTAACTTCCCACCAGCAGTTCCTAACTGTCCCTACTCTCAGTGGCTGGTGAGTGGTCTAAGATGGTATTGGGTCATGCCATTCAGGCACTCAGTCTGATGTACTCTGTTCCCTATCATGCTCGTGTTGTCCCCCCGCACCCGCATCTTTCCCCCAATTTTTCTCTCTCACTACTCTTTGGTTTCCAACTCCACCCTCCTCCACTCAGTCTGTCTCTCCTGTTTCTGTTCGTCCTTCTATGCTTTACCGTGCTCCTTTGTTACTATTTCATCCTTACGCCCTCCTTTATACTAGTCCCTCCTTTCTACTACCGTTATCCAGTCCTCTCCACAGTACTACCACTCTTCCATCTCTCTGCATTACTACTACCACCCCTCTCCTTACACTACTATGACTACTATTGAAATGTTGTTCTTTCACTTTCATCCGCTTCAATCAGTCACTACACTTGATACTATTTCATAAGCACTCCCAATACACTACCATTTGCACTCACTGATTCTTAGGCAGAAACCTGTGCAATTCCCTTAGGGACCACTGCAAAAAGTTTAAGACCACAAGAGTAAGCAGTAAACCCAATTGGTAGCAGTCTGCACCACCCAGATATTACCTGGTAGCTGTGGCTGAGCAGTCAGACTTCTCTCAAGAAGAGTTAGGCAGTATATAGAGTATACATCATAGGGCTTAAAATACAGTAGCACAAACAAACACTGACCAGAGCTTTGGTGTAAAAGTATAGAAATATTTATTTAAAAACACACTTGTAAAAATACACTGGCACTAATATATCAAGCAAGTCCAAACACAGTCACTATAAGTATATACACCTCCCTAGTTAATTATTCGACAAGTCTAGGTTAAGACACCACTTATTTAGCAAATCAGAGGTGAGCGCGTAACCGTAGATGGCACTCCAATAATTTCTTTAAAAAGGGAGAGAAAAGGCAAAATAGGAAAATAACACAGTACCAACACTTTTAAGAAACCACAGCAAGTCAAGAAAGGCAGGGTCTACTGTATAGCAAAAAGTTCATAGGCCAGACCCACTCTTGGAGAGAGCAAGGCGGAATGTGCCCAAGATCACACAGTGAAAATGCACTAAAAGTCTTTGCAGGAAAGTCAAAAAGAGGTTGTATCAGTTCAGAAAGGTAAAGTTAGCAGGTCCGAGGTCACCCCAGGATAGAGAGTCAAGGATTTACGGAACACCTTGGACAATCTGTTGCAAGGGAGACCAGGCGGGACACAGTACCTGAAATGGTGAGAAAGCACCAGCGGGGGGCAGTTGTTCCTGGCAGCGGGTGCAAGTCGGGGCTTCATCCAGGGGAAGAGAGGATCTCGACGTGGAGGAAAGCCGGAGGTCGTTGCACTGCCAGGGAAGAAACCAGACGCGTAGTTTCCTGGTTAAAAGGTACGACCCGGAACCACCAGGGGGTGCAGAGATGCACTGACGCATCTGCACTAGTCTCCTCCGAAGGGTGCCGTCAGCGGGACCTGAGCCACCCCCAGGAGTGAAGTGCCGACCCCCACTGCAGCCTGCTGACATCTCGGAGCCCCCGAGCGCCCCAACTCCGGTTGTCCGACAAAGAGATTTGGCTGAGTTCTGGACTCCTGGAGATAGGAGGGAGAGAGAGCCCCACCATCACCCGCGCCGCGGCTCCGCATGAAGTAACGGAGAGCCGCGGCTCAGGTGGGGCCCACGGGAGCGACCCCCTCCACATGCAACTTCATTGCGGCGGATCCCGCATTCCCTGGAACCCGAACCGGGCCACACAGCGCCTTGGGTGGTTTGCTGCTCTGTACCGGGAGGGAGAGCGAGCCCTGCCTCCCCCAGCGCAGCGGCTCCGCACCAAGCACCGGTAAGCCGCGGCCTACGCGAGGCCCATAACTTCGCCGGACAGCACGGAAGAGCGCCCCTCCCTGGTCTTAGCAGTGGGGGGCTTCCGAACCCATCGGAGCCCGGGTGAAGCCACACAGTGCTTTGGGCTGGTTTCCCCTCCTGGAGCTACGGTCTGGGGCTGCGTGCCGGGCCCCGACGGCTTGCACTCCCCATGTGGACTCCGGCGGGCCGGGGAGCTGGTGCAGGAGCGCAAACAGTGGGAGCGGATTGCCCCCCCCAAGATCTTAGGCCCCCTTACTACCCGCGGGGCCAATCTTCATCGGGGGCCCCCGAGAGCAGAGGCCCCCACCGGCGGAGCGAGAGAGCGGGTGCTACCCCCTTGTAGGGGTGCCCACAACAGTCCCTCCACCCCTCCCTCATCGGGCCATCCCTAAATCCCACACTGCTCAGGAGATGTGCGACGAGAGCTCTGAGAGCCCCACGCAGTGTGAGGGCTACCCAAATCATTAAACAGTATTAAGGGCAAAGGGGACCATCCCTGGGCTAACTACCACACTTGCTGTCGGGCTCCACAACAGTGTCCACCCCCTTGAGAACCGTTCGTGCAGAGTTGATGATAGGCCCTTATTTGCCGTGGCCTGGAGATTCGGTTCGAGCAACCTCCCGCCCTAACAGAGTACAAAGTCAGGGACGCATACAGGGAAGACCCCTTGTTGCCCTCCCTTTAGAGTTGCTTGCAGCCCACTGGACCCGGGGCGTTCAGGAGGAGATCTCGTGGAGATGGTCTGGGGGAGCCTATGAGCTGGAAGGAATCCCTGCAGAGATGGCGGCCCCGACGCGGTACGCTGGACACCCTGGATAAAAAAGTGGACAATATAGATGACAGGGTCCAAATGCTTGAAAACAACACAGCCTCGAATGACATTTTTGAGACTCAATTCGACATGCGCTTATCGGAGCTCGAGAGGAGGGAAGAGAAATGCTCCCTTAAACTTGATGACTTAGAGAATAGGGAACGCCGCTGTAACCTGCGTTTTTTGGGCTTCCCTGAGCGTGAGGGTGAAACGCAAATGGACATCATCAAAGCTGTTAATGCGGTGGTGGGATCACTCTTCGAAGGCGCGAACACGAATGAACCAACTATTGATAGAGCTCATAGAGCGGGTGCGGCCAACAGAGGCCCCAGATCTATTCTCGTACGATTCCATTAGTTCACGGAGAAAAGCAAAATCCTGGAACTGGCACGCAAGAGGGGTCCGGTGGATTGGGAGGGGGCCCAGATCTCGGTGTATCAAGATCTGTCCGCCTTTACCCTGGCAAGACGTCGACTCTGCTCTCCGCTGACGAAAATGCTCCAGGCCAAGGGGGTCCGATACAGGTGGGGGATACCCTTTTTCACTCTCCTTCGAGCTGGAAGGATACAAATATGCCCTGGTCACAGAGGACGATATTTGTAGGGTGATGGGGGAACTCCTGGATGAACCAAACATGGAGGTAGGAGAGCAAGAGCGCGGGAGAGCTCCGGTGTGCCCCGGGGGGACAAAGGCTCCACAGGAGAGGCGTAAAGTCCGAGGCCACAGGAAGTTTAGAAGAGTGGCACCGACATCCCCTGGTCAACCTAACATTTGAGGTGCTCCAGGAAGCTTCACGATCAAGTTGGTACTTTACTCCGAATGGGGGAGCACTGTAATTGTTCACAATCTGAATGCAACAGGGGGGTGGGGGGAGGGGTCTCAAGTTGTTGTTATTGAAGAGTTCAAGAGCCCGGAGGGGGGAGACAATGGTGGCCTGGCTCAGCGACAGGATGAAGCCGCTGGTCTACCAGGCGTTCAGGGGGGAGGGTGGAGGGAAAAGTGGGGGTTTGTTCAACGGTGATTTAGTTGGGACAAGCCAAGTTTTCTGGTCTGTTTTGTAACTTTAGATTTGTTTTTTGACTGCAGCAGGGGGCGGAAGTATTGCGGGAGCACTGAAATCTGTTGATCTACGGAGGGAGACATGAGCTTTTACCATCACTATGATGGATGATTCACTCCAATTTTTGACAGTGGGGTCGTTAAATGTACGGGGGCTCAATTCTCCTACTAAAAGGTTGTTGTTGGTGAGAGAACTTTCAAGGCTCCGGCTCCACTTCCTATTCGTACAAGAAACACACTGGGTCCGGGGCAAGGAATCAAAGTTGAGGGTAAAATCATTGACAAGGTGTATGTAGCGTCCTTTCTGGCTAAGAAACGTGGAGTTGCCTTACTGGTCTCTCCCGGGGCCCATTTCGTACTCAAAGCTCAGAGGTCAGACCCGGAAGGACGATATATCATGGTCAAGGGGGAAGTGAGGGGTCGGTTGTTTACTCTGGTTTGTATATATGCTCCAAATGAGGCGCAAGATGGCGTCTGGGTGGGGATGAAAGAGAACATTATAGCATTTTCCGAGGGCACTCTACTGGTTGAAGGGGATTTTAACATGGTTCTCTGCCCCGAAGGGGATAGGTCGGTCAATCCATGTCCTAACCTGCGTCTCCATAAAAAATTGGCTGAGGCTTTCCAAGCAGTTAACGAGGAACTGGGTTTGAGCGATACACACCCCACTAAGCAAGGCCTTGATCCCGAATTCACCTTTTTCTCAAAACCTCATGCTACATTTCCCGTATTGATTATATCCTAGTTGACTCCACGCTTCGGGGAGAGGTCACAGACTCGGGGGTGGAGGTTGTTCCTTGGACGGACCACGATTTGGTCAGAATAAAAATGGGTATTCCCCCTGCCCCTGCATCCGGGACCCTGTGGAGGTGCAATGACGTCCTTCTGCACGACAAGGAAGTACACCAATCCCTCCTAACAGCCATTACGGAATACTTCTCCATAAACGACAATGGGAAGGTCGGTGTCATGGGAGTCTGGGAGGCATTCAACGCTACCACTAGGGGCATTCTTATTGAGACAGGTTCGAGGAAAAAGAGGGAGAGGGGCCATGAAGAGAAACTATTGAAGGAAAAAATAGAGGCTATTCAACCGGGAGGGAAATTGAAAACGCAGATGTTCCCCGGCAAGTGTGAGGAGCTCCAAAGATTGCGCTCAGGGTTGGCAGACCTCCAGGTGGGACAAACTGAAAGAAAGCTGTCCTTCCTGAAACAGAAATATATGGAAAAAGGGGAAAAAGCCGATAAGATATTGGCTTGGAGGCTTGCGAGCTCAGAAATAGTAGGAGGGTGAATTCCATCCATTCCCCTGAAGGGGACTCGACGGTAAGAGATAGTAAAATAGCTGAAACATTTCGGCAATATTACGAGCACCTGTATTGCTCGGAATACGCAGGGGACGGAACCGAGATTGACAACTTCCTGGACTCCCTCCCGATTTCTCGCCTCTCACCCGAGAAAGCAAGTATACTAGAACTCCCCGTAACCCCGGAGGAGATAATAGACCCCATATCCTCTTTGAAGAGTGGAACAGCCCAGGGGGATGATGGGTACACGGTCAAGTTTTACAAGACCTATCTGTCAACGCTAGCCCGTTTATGGCCAAGATGTTCAACTCAGCACTTGAACAGGGCACCCTCCCACCCACGATGATGTCCGCGCTGATAGTAGTACTCGCCAAAGAGGGGAAGGATCCCTCCCAGTGTCAATCATATCGCCCTATATCCCTTTTCAATGTTGACGTTAAGATCCTGGCCAAACTGTTAGCAAATGGACTGGCAAAGCTCCTCCCCTCCCTAGTACATGGAGATCAGGTAGGCTTTATTCCGGGACGCCAGGGTTCGGACAATATACGGATGACCCTGGACCTCATGTACGAGGCTTCGAGGCAGGGGGTCGAGGGCTACCTGCTTGCATTAGACTCTGAAAAGGCCTTCGACGTATCGAATGGCCTTATATGGGTAAAGTTCTTCGGAAAATGGGTCTGGGGACAATTTCTGTGGGTGGGTCTCGGCATTATATAATGGCCCTATAGCAAGTGTTTTGGTCAATGGCGGCACATCGGAACCCCTGGCTCTATCTAGAGGAACCCGTCAGGGCTGTCCCGTCACCCTCTTATATGCTCTGGCAATAGAGCCCCTGGCCATAGCGATCAGAGCTGACCAAGAAATCACAGGGATAAGCTGTGACGATTGCGACTTCAAACTCTCCCTGTTTGCAGACGACATTTTGGGCTACCTAACCAACCTCCAGGTCTCTCTACACAGACTGTTTGATCTTATAAACTACTATGGTGCCTTTTCGGGGATTAAGATAAACACGTCCAAGTCTAGTATTATGCCTATGGGTCCCGGGTACCAAGATATTGGGGGTCACTCTTAAATACTGGGAGTAAGAATAGAAGTGTCCACTATGTATCTGGGTACCTGCATTCCTAGGGACCTTTCACAACTTTACCAGTGTAACTTCCCGGAGATTTTGGCTAAGATTAGTAGCAATCTCAAACGATGGGCACCTTTTACACTCTCTTGGTTTGGGCGTATGGTTATGGTGAAAATGAACATCTTACCTCGCTTACTGTACCTTTTTGCAGCCCTCCCCGTGGTGATCCCTAATGCTTTCTTCGAGGTTTTGCAGTCCCGTGTCCTTCAGTTTATATGGGACGGGAGGAGAGCAAGAGTCAAGTTCTCTACCCTGATCCTTCCAAAGTCTCACGGTGGGTTTGGCCTCCCAGACTTTAGGCTATACCACAAAGCAGCTCAGCTCCGGGTGATGTTGGAACACATGAGATGATATGAGGACATATTGGACATACATCGAGGACATCCACACCCACCCGAAAAAAGTTAGAGACCTGCTGTGGGCCTCCCCTAAAGCCATCACCTCCCACCTCAGAACGCACCCTACATTAGCGGTCCTCTGGGCAGCCTGGAAACCGAATAAAGATAATAAAATGCTGTCATCCTGGCCGTCCCCTTTAACATCACTGTGGGGCATCCCTGTCAATTTAGACACTAGAGGCTTCCGGGATACCCAAGCATGGTCCGACATGGGTTTGGAGAGGATTTCCCAACTCTCTCGCGAAGAGGGCTTCATAGAATACGATCAACTGACCGAGGCACTGGGCAACAATCCGCCCTCAATCTTTGAATATCTGCGCTTGAAGAGAATTCTGACTCACCCCCGATGGGCTGACAACTTTAAACACCCCCTCACCCCTTTTGAAAATGTCCTAGCCAAAAGCGTCTCCCGGAAAGGGCTCCCTATCTAGGTTTTATAGCACATTGATAACGGCTAACTTGGAGGGTAGACAACCCTTCAAACGAACTTGGGAAGAAAGGCTGGGCATGACGCTGGATGACCACACATGGAGGGCAATCTTTAAATCTATATTCACGGGTTCACTGTATACTGCTGCCATGGAACATAGCTTCAAGATACTCCATTCCTGGCATCGCCCCCCAACCACCCTGTCCAAAATGTATGAAGAGGTATCCCCTTTCTGTCCTAGGATATGTCTCCAAAAGGGTACATGGTTCCATATGTGGTGGGGATGTCCGGTCATTCAGATGTACTGGTCAGAACTGCTCAGCTGGATTAAGGATATAGAGGGGTACTGCCCATCTCTACTCCCACTGGAAATCCTCCTGGGTACTCCCATGCCAGAGACGGAACAGAACATATTCCCAAAGGTCATCGGGGCCATGTTGAGGGCGGGGAGGTTAGCACTGGCCTAAAAGTGGAAAAGCGCTCTAGCGCCATCCAAGGAGGAGTGGCTTTGTAAACTAAGGTCGATTTTCACCTATGAAAAGCTTACAGCAATAAAAAATGACAGTCGGAATTTACGCAGGAATGGACCGCAGTTCTCCTCCATGATGACTGCATTTCAATGCGTCTGTAAAATATGCCCCATTACATATCCATTTTGTTCATCTCACCACCGGCCCCAGGGACCAGGTTTGGCCCCCAATTTGCTTTGAACCAATCCGACCCCACTATGTCAAAGTGTACGACGAATGACACAACGATGTTTGAATGTTCTCTCTGCAGCTTCTACAACCTGCAAAACCTCAAAACTTGGTATGTTGAAATGTTGGGGGGGTGGGAGGGGTGAGGAGGGATGGGATTAAAAGATAAAAATACCGACATTTATGTTTGCTTATTGTATGGCTGGCAGGGATTGCATGTGCACCCTACCTAATATGTACAATGTCAATAAAAACTTAATTAAAAAAAAAAGGTACAACCCTTTTATTCGCGGTAGTGGTGAAGCGTGGCTATCCGGCCGCCGGGGTGCTTCGCACGGGCGATTCGACCACGAGACGATCCAGGAAGGTGAAAAAGGCGAACTGGTTGGTCCCACCAGCTCAAAAAGAAGAAGACTCTCCTCTGTCGTCGGGGAAGTGGTGAATTCGTACAGCAGGGCTCCACCGGTGGTGTTGTCGTCGTAGATGGCTCAGCTTCGCCCCTCTTCGGATTCTTTAGGTCCTGTGGCGACTTCCGAAGTTCCAGTCCCAAAAGCCCTGCTTTCATGCAGCAAACCCCCCATTCATCAGCCTAGCTGTCACTCAAACATGCTAAGTGGTGAGCCAGGTGGCTCACCACTGGGCCAATCACACAAGAGTGCGACTTGAGTTGCCAAGGCAACTCAGTCCAGGGTGCCTAATCCCCCTCCCACACATCCTGTTGACCCCAGACAGAGTGGCACCATTTGGAGGGCTTTTGTGGAGAAGCCCGCCAAAAAGTGAAACAAAGGGCTCGACTTGGGTTAGAGTTTCAGAGGCAAACACAAACGCCATTTTAAAACCGAGTCCTGGCAAAAAGACCCAACCGGGGAATAAATATTAAATAAATAACCCGGCGGTATCTTACATTGCACCAAAAAGTTGTGCGTTTAAAATGAATGGGAAAATCCCATAGGAAATATTCCGGTGGAATATTTTGCGTGGTATCCACTGCCACCAGCCAGAAACTCGACAAGGGGGGACTGGACTGTGCCCCCTTGGAAAACACTTAGGGGCAATCGAATTACCCCCACCAGTACTTCCACAATATGATGGTTTGTACTGGTTCTGTTCCCAATTTGAGACTTGTAAAGCCATGGTGACTTTACATGCCCTGGGAGACAGTAGTCATTCCCAGGGTATGGAGTCTATGTTTGGGGGTCACTATGACACCCCTGTGTTACTGCACTGAGTGTGCTGTGTAACACACTTACCAAAAACACATGATGCCCTATGGAGTAAAAGACCCCATAGCCCATAAAACACATTCACAGTCAAAGGACATCCTCAAATCATGCCTAAGAGTGGGAGAAAGAGTCTCACTCTTGGCAGGAGAAAAAAATAAACCCTAAAAATCCAGCTAGGCAGCTGGGGGACTCACTAGGTTTGGGAAATTAGCCTTAACAGAGAATTCTCCCTAACACTGATGACACACCTGCTCCAACAGTATCCTCCACACTTTTCCTCGATGTCACTTCTCCTGCTGGTCTCTTGGTCTTCCACCACCATCTCCCTTGACCTCATCCAATAACCCACACTTCCTGCTGGGCCATTTTTATCTCTCGCTCTTCATTTGTTCTGTCCCTGGCCATTCTAGTCCAGTCTCCACCCCGACAAACCGTTTTATGGCCCTTTAAGCTCTGCCTCCTTTCTCCCTATGGTGCCACTGCAGATCTGAAATGGCTATTGAACATTCTGTTCATGTTGGAGGAGGTAAGAGGGGGCTCTTGACTCTGGTCTAAGGGGCCCTCGCTGGTTCCCATTCCAGCTGAGTTGTGGGTGTGTGGTGTGCGTTAGGTTAGATTTTCATATTTATGCTAAATCTCCATCACCTGTGAGACCCCACTCACTTTTTATGAATCTCCATAATTAATTTTTTGATTAATCCTTTAATATAATTGTTTGTGCATCTTCATTTTTCTATTGCAACACACAGCATTTTCTGTACAGTGTTGCTGTGGTGCCCCTTGGGCTCCCAGTTTTATTTTCGTTTGGGTTTCTTGTGTGAACTACTATTCCCAAGGGTAGACAATACTTTTTATTTGTTCTACAATCCCCATTGTGATATCTGCACACCCAACCTTATGTGGAGTGCTGGGGGGGAGGGGGGTACTCTGTATCCCCTTTCTCACTGCTCCTGTAACTTGTCTTTTAATTTTTTTATTTTTTAAATCATTTTCTTTTTAAATACAGAAGAGTAACCATTAATTTAGAATGGGACTTTGTCCTTTCTTGGTCGTTCTTCTGCAGTCCTGTGTTGGGGAGGCCCTGGCTTGATTTGTCTTCAGCGGGAACCCTTTGTGTAGTCCGCCGATGCTCCAGAGACTGTGAAGACAGGAAATGAGGGAGGAGTCCAAAACTCTGCAGCCCATTGTCTTCTGGCATGCCTGCCTGAAACCAGTCCCATCTGGGAGACTGGCTGTCCGGAAAGGAGATAGAACAAGAAGACCTTGGCAGATGATTCAGCGATCAGGGTTGCACTCCCTTGGTCTAGCTACAGAAGCTAAATGACATTACTTCAGTGTTGGTATGCCTACTTCTGCTTTTTCAAACAATGTGATTGAATCACAGCTCATTGAAGATTTGAGAAGTCAAACATATTTTAATTAATCTGTGTTTGAGGCAGTAGCCACAATGCCAATGCATTTCGGACGTGAAAGTTCATCAGGGCAAAAAACCTGGCCACACTTGGAGGCAGCGCGTTTGTCACCTTCTCGAAAAAAATCCAAATCCATTTCTTCCAAAAGTAAAGCAGCAGTCAGCCGACCGCCTTAATCTCTGAAAGTATCACAATCGTCTTCCCGACACTCTTATCCACTTCTGAAGGTGGCGACCTCCGTGCACGGGAAGCGTGAAAATACTGGTCATCAGACAAGGTCTTGTATGAATGTAAGGGCCCTGTGCGGAGGCTTTGTTTAAAAGGGTATGCACGCCATATGTGATTTGTAATTGTTATCAATATACAAAACTGAAAGATTAATGGAAGTTGTGCTTATTCGCCCCTTGTTGCCCTGAAAGGGCAGCCACCCCACAAAGTTTGAATGTAGCATGTGTGCTGATTGGCTGTGTATCTGGATAAATGGCCTGGATCTGGAAGCTGAACAAAAGTCGACCACTGGAGCTGAATCTGATAAGGAAGAAGAGAAGACTGCTGGAGATGCCTGCTGTGTAACTGCTGCCTGTTCTGACCCCTTCTTCCATGCAACAGAGGAGTCCCAAAGACGACTCCGACCCACAGGCTTGTGGGATCAATCAGTCTTAGGAAGACTTGCATTTCGAGCCATCCCACGACGAGCTGTGACCTTCCTGGGGGGCAAACTGCCAATACCCTGGAACCTCGAGGCTCAGTGCTATGCAGCGTCTTCCTGTGAACAAATCTTGCTGAAACCTTGGTGGACTCCGGTTCGACCTCCAGACGCAAGGTTTCACTCCTTGAACTCCCCTTACCCCAGTGCCGGACCGAGATAGGGAGATGAATCAATCAGACGACGACGGTTCCGCATCTGGTATCTTGAAAAAGGCGTCATAACCACAAAACCGCGAGAAGCACATAAGAATCCTTTGTTGGGAGTCTTTTCTGTCAATTGCTGCTGCAAGTTCCCAACTAGTGTCATTTCTTTTGTCCCCAAGACCAGGAATCCAGAGATTGGGTCCTGTGCTACTACATCATGAAGGTGCCTATCTGCAAGCTCTTCTTCACTGCTGAGGTCCTGTGCAGCTGAGGGTTGTTGGGAGTTCGCCCAGGCCTAACGTTGAACTCATCCGGGGAGCCTCCTATGAAGTCCCTGAACACTTTCTGCGAACTCTAGTCTGTACTTGTTGGACGAGAAATCCTCTGGAACTCTGACTTTCCTTCATCTGTGCCTTATCCTGACTTTCCTACTGTTGGCCACTGGACCACCAGCGTCTCCCTACTGCCTTTGAGAACACTCGTGCCCTAGAATAGAGGAGGACTTCTAAAGTATAAGGCCTCTGTCTAGAAAATAGAACAAGTGTTTCAAAGTACTTACTGGCTATAGGTTAGTGCTGTAACTGATTATCTCTGAAATAGAACGTTACAAGTGTTACTAAGTTTTTACTTACCTGTGAATTACTTGCTGCCATTCTTAAAAGTATACAAAGTTATCTACTTACCTTTGAATTGTGATCCACTATTCGAAAAAGTCGTATGGGTGTAACTGTGTTATTCCTGAAAGAAGTTACATATGTTGCAAAGGGCTTACCTGTTAGGTTTGTAGTGTAATTGTATTATTCCTTAAACAGAATAACTTACACAAGTGGCCAGTAATTACTTATAATATTGTTGGTGTAACTAAATTGTTCCTGAAACTGAATAAGTAACATAGTTCCTGATGCTTGTTAATCTGCTTCGAATCACATGCTGTGCATAGTCGGACATCCAGTGGTAATCGCAGAGTATTGCATCTTTCGAGGATCAAAAGGGGTTGTGGACATGGGCGTGACGGTAAGACTATCCCTAACGTGACGTGTAGTGTACCCAAAATCCCTCGCACGTCGCAGTCCCTCAGATTATTTCCACCCAACTAGTTGGTCTCCTTATGCGGAGCTCGCAAGAGTTTATATTATTCAGTTATTTCGCTGTCCCATGACCGTTGGTCGTCAATTCTTCGACTTCTTTCTTCGACTGCTTCATGGACCCCTACTCTGAAGACATCCATTGCTGTTCGGCGACTGGTGCATCGATCGACGTCTGTCGGCCCTCAGGCCAGGCCCGTACAGTAGGGAGAGTGGGGCCCCGAGTTGATTCTTTTTGAGAATGCATTTCCTTTTCCCCTCTTTCCCTTTCTAGTCTGGCTGCCTTTCACCTCTGCTATGGAGAGGACTCCATTTAAATTTTGTCCATTGTGCAACAAAAAAAATAACCCTTGGAAGGAAACCCATTGCGAATGCAATAGGTGCTTGCCTCGTGACTACGACGAGCGTTCCTGTAAGTCTTGCAAACTCTTTCGTCCTAAGACATTAAAACATAGGCGGACTAATCGGTGGGTGGCCTAACCAATGCAGGCCGAGTGGTTCCCCCCCTTGGCGCTGTTGCATCGAGTGACGAGGACTCTAGCGGCAGCCATGGTACTGACCTGGAGGCCGTGGACCTTTCGGCGGAACCCGGTTCCCAGATGCCCGGCCCGACAGACAGACCACTGGTACTGTTATGGGGAGTTCACATCCCGGCCACACCCCGGCGACAGGGGCACACATGCACCATCTAAGGAAAAGCACACGATCCCCAGAGCTTCCTCGACGGATATGTCGAAGAAGCATCAAACGCCAAAAGGCCTGCCGAATATTATGGTCATGCCTGTCGAGCCTCGCGGCCTGGCGCCCTCCCTGCAACCGTCCTCTCGGCATGCGACTGGGCATTCTTCACATAAGGGCGTTACCACCAAAAATCACATGAGTGCCGACACGCCCCCCAGGGACATGTCCGCTCCTAAGGCTTCAGCGGAGTCGGCTACCACGATGATGCCTACAGATGCGTCGAATTCCATCATACAGCCGCCGAAATGACGCGAGAGTCTTGCAATTATTTCAGCAGCGGAACAGCCCAGAACCATCCCCTCTCATCGAGAGGAGTACTCTGAAGGCACCCAGACACCTCTCTAGGGCCTTATCTGATAAAACTCCCCTTCTGAAGAGTTTTTCCCTCCTCCAGACTCCTCTGCTTCATCCCTGTGGACTAGGCAAAGGTTTGAGAACTACATGGATAAAATGTCACAATTCTTAGACTTTTCAGAAAGATACATTACTCCCAAGAGATCTAGGGACGAGGACTCCTGCCCCATTCCACCGAAGCTGCAGATGTTCCCAATTCAAAAACAAACCGACCAGGGGGAGGTTTATGAGTATTCTAAGCCGGAAACCTATGAGGACAATTCTTTTAGTCAAGAGTACAATCCTTTTGTACGGGACACGACAGACAAGTGCCCAGACTGGGAACAAGATTAACAGTAGATCAAGGGCCTTGATCGCCCACTCCTACCCTAGACCCAGATGTTATTTGTCTGGACCCGCCATCCTCACCTCAATTAAGGCAACCATCAACAATAGATGGTCAAATGGCATTTAATGCCATCCTAAAGAGGGCCGTAGGCCACTTTCAAAATGCAACACAGGAAACTGCAGGATTCTGATTTTGTTGAGGACATCCTCAAAGAAAATCCTCCCGTAAGGCAGGCTATGTCTCTGCTGAATTCCATAGAGACACCTTGCTCCCTCCTTATTGTCTCTTTCCCTTACAAGAGCTGTCAACCCTCGGGTTGAAAAACAGTTTCGCCCCTCTCCATCCTACCCCATGTACATTCGAGGTCACGCCACAGCGGATTCTCTGCTTGTTACAACCACCAGAAAGAGGGCAGGGGTGCCACTGTCTACGGCGGAGATTTCCTCCGGATAAGGACTGCAAGAAGCTCTATGCCCTTGGCAAACGCATTACCACATCTGCAGCCTATTCTACCAGAATTGCGAATAATACCACCCTTCTCGCTAGTTACAGCGACGTGCAATGGGGCCTGCTCCAAGAAGGTCTCCAAGAGGTCCTTGAACCCACACGATCATGCCTGCTGGCGGTCGGCTCTGAGGGTAGACGGGTGACTGTTAGGCAAGATTGGATGCAGTAACTCTGTGGGAGTCTACACCTTATTCTCAAGGTTTTCTAGTAAACATAATTCTTTATTGAACAATCAGTTTTAAAAAAAACTTCTTTAAAAAGGGCAATATGCAACAATAAAAATAGACTTCATAACACTTCCTCAGATTTAAGATAAACTAGGACATACCCTTTTGGGATGCCTCACACACACTTCCTACACCATGAGGTGACTTCAATTACCAGGACAATGTTTGGCAATAATATATCACTTTGTGTAACATTAAGGTTGTGGAAAAGGTTAGGGAAGGAAAAGGTTAACAGATTCTCAGAGCATGTGAATACTTTTCAATCGCCAATGAAGTCTAGCTTGGATCGTTCCCAGCAATACAAATTATACTAATGTACCACCTATGAGAGACAGAACCAAAGTCAGTGGGCTAGAGGAGACTGCAGGGAGCCAGGTCAGCAAGTTGAGCAATGTCCAAGGAGCTGAGGCACTTCTTTAGATAGCACAAAAGCCTTGCACAATGTTTTCAGAGAGTTTGTAGTAAAAAGAATCACTGTTGGGCCATAAGCTGTAAGGCTTTAGAAAGGCAGAGCTGGAATCAACTCTGCAAAAGCAGCTACTACAAGTCTCCAGTGAGATCAAGCACGCTACAGACACAAGAGGTAAGTACCCCTTAGTCAAGACTGTACATTAGGTTGGAAGAAGAGGATCCAACTGGCTTCTGTTCTGGTTGCAGTCTTGCAGATCCTGGGTTCCTGTGCCTCAGTCGTGGGGATAAGAGGGAGGATGTCTTGAGGTTGGCGGCGGGTATGGGCTCTTTCCAATTCAGCAGCACTTTGCAGTTTCAGCTAACGGTAAATAGCACCACCGCAGTTCTTGGACACTTGATGGGCTTACCTCGCTTCTGGAGTCCAGCACTCTGAGGCAACTCGGGGTTGGATCGTATTTCATGAGGAAGGTCCGCAGGATCTTCCTGGAGCTCTGGTCCGGCTTAAAGACGATGCACTCGATTCTGTTTTGCCTGACCCCTGGCACTCGGTTCCAGCAGCAGCAAAGGAGTACAGCCAGCAGGGAGTGTTTTTCCAGCAAAGTTCGTCTTGGGGTTAGTTGGTCCCACCAACCCAAAGGAAGAATTTGTCCGTTCCAGGCTTCTCTAGTTGATGCGAAATTGGAGCTTCAACACTGCAGCAGGGCTTCACCGGGCAGTTGAATGGTCCAGGAGGGTGCAGCAAGTATCTCTTCCAGTTTCCTCTGTCGGATGTTTCATCCAGTGGTGGACTCTACCTTCTGTTCAAGAGACCTTGCCTTTTATGCCGGTCTCTCCCATTCATGCACAACCTAGCTGTCATACACACAGCAGGGTGGCTGTCCTGAAAAGGCAGCCTGCCAGCCAATCAGCACTGGGTGCATTCAGGTAACCAAGGAGACGAACGACAGAGTTTCGGGCACCTTCCTCGCTTCCTGCCCTGCCAGACACACTGGAGCCAGAGGTGGGTTTCAGCACTGAAGCCTGCCAAAGGCAAAATGAACAAAAGGGTTAAACCTGTTTTGTCGCACAGAGTAAAACCCAACAAAGACCTCACAAGCAAGAAATGGTGAAAAAAGACCAGGGCCATTTTGACAAAATGGGCACCCAGGGGTGCAATACTGCAGCTGAGGATTCAGTCTGCGGTAAAAACACACAATTGTAGGAAAATTAAACCACTGCCATCTGCCATTAAAAGTCGCAAGGGTAACATCAAAAATGTTAAATGAGTAAGTGGGAAAATGGCCTACTAAGTAACCCCGAGTGCTTCCACATAAGATGGGGTGTAATGGACCTACATAGAAAAAACAGGTACGTTTTTTATTCTGTCCCCACAGGCCATCCCCACCCTCTTTATTCCCCCCGTGTTGTTCCCTTGTACCCTCCCCCGCCCTTCCTGCACACAGGAGTCTGTCCTGATACATTCTGGTTTCACCATCACTGTCTTGTGGCCAATGCTAGATTTTACTTTTATGGACTTCATTGATTCACGGTGCGTCACCCTTTATCAACTCTCATGCTGGACTTCTTTTGCATCTTGTACTCATGGTGACCCTGAATCATGCTGTTCCCATCTTCATCTTGTATCCAGACTTGCAACATTGTGTTACTACTGACTTCTGCTATTTTATTCGCTCTCCCCTCTTGCTTCTCCACTCTTTTTGACTGCTTACTCTCTGTTCTGTCCTCCCCTCCCATCTCCCTTTTCCTATCTCCTCCGCTTACTTTCGTCTATGCACTTACTCTATCAGAATTGTCCCTGGACCTAGTATGATAGCAACTCCGTCTGTCGCTCCCCCATCCCCTTACTGTCCCACCCCCCCCCTCCAGCACTATCTGAAACGTTGTCAGGCCTAGTACGATAGTCGCTTGTTTTGTTCTTCTCCTCCCTTTCTGCACCCCTCTCCCTCACCTTTTGTTTTCCTCTGGCTCTACCAGAAATGTTGTCAGGCCTAGTACGGTAGTCGCCTGTCTGTTTCCATCTCATTCCCACTCCCCTGCTCCCTTCCTTATCTATGTTTTAGCACTTGCACTATCTGAAATGTCGTCAGGCTGAGTACGATAGTTAATTTCACATCCTTAACTGTTCATGGCCTGTTAGAAGGTTGTTGTATTTTCCCTTGTTCCCTCCCTTGCCTTGAAGCGCTTTGAAACACATTGTGTATAGGCGCTATATACATAAACTATCATATCATATCAAGTAAAGTCAATTTCACTTTACTACTCTTGGGAACAGTAGTTTACCCAAGAGAAAGTGTTTAAACATTTAAAGAAATCCAAAGGACTTCTCTGTGACACTGCACTGAAGTTGCTGTGTGTCACCATACAAAAATAGATGCCTATGGAGTTTGTCAGACTCCAAAAACAAAGAAAACACAGAAATCAAATCAGATAAAAAAATGCATGAGGGAGTGTTAAAAAGGTCTCACTCGCACCAGGATATAAATTAAAGTCCTAAAGTCCAGCAAAAGAGCTGGGGGTCTCTAAGGTTGAAAGGAATTAGCACAGAAATGAGAATTCTCCCTAACATTGATATATAACATTCTCAGAAATACACTAGATGCTGCTGAAACTGCGGGACGCACTCTGGCACAGGGAACTCTCCTCAAGAGACATGCCTGGCTAAAAAAATGCAGGTTTTAAGCCGGAGACTCAGGCCTTCCTGATAAATAAGCCCTAGAAGACTCAAACTTGTTTGGTAAGGCTTTAGATGACACCTTGGAAACAGCCAAAAAGAACCGGAGATGCAGAAATCACGTTCAGATTACAGCCAAGCCTCCAACAGCGAGGAGGTTCAAATGCTCGTTCCTTTCGAGGTCAGTCCTTCTCCCGATCTTCCCATGGGCAATATAGCACTGGAGGTACCCCTTGGTCCTCCAGGCAAGGTTCAGCTGGCAACAGTAGGTATCAGCAAAGAGGACCGGGCAGAGGCAGAAACTCCACCCCTAGAGGCTCCCAGGCCTCCGCATCAAAATATAACTCACCAGTCCGGGTCCACTCCCATGCCTCCCCAGTGGGGGGCGGTGGGCATCATTCATTCACACCAGGGAGGGGATAACATCAGACCAGTGGTTACTCAAGAGTACCAAACACGGTTATTGTATCGAGTTCCACTGGCCACCTTGATACTATCCACCAAAGAGCAGACGCCTATCACCAGCACATCTGCAAATCCTGCTGGAAGAGGTGCAGTTCCTTCAGGAAAAGGGTGCCATAGAAGTTGTCCCCATTCACCTTGTAAACAAGCGTATTTATTCAGTGTACCATGCGCCCTGTGTTAGACTTGCGCTCAGCGAGAAAATATGTAAAACCGCTAAAGTTCAGGGTGACAATATTGCAGGAAGAACACCACTGCTGGTGCAGGGGGATTACATGGCAACATTGGATATGAAAGATGTATACTTTCATATTTCAATGTTGCCGGCGCACAGAAAGTACCTAAGGTTCATAATAGAGGATGTGCATTATCAGTTCAAGGTTCTTCCCTTTGGCATTGTCTTGGCTCCACAAGTGTTCACAAAGGTACTGGCGGTAGTAGCTGCTCGCCTGTGCAGGCAGTCCATCCCTGTCTACTCTTACCTCGACGGCTGGCAAATAACAGGGTATTCGTACCGAAAATGCCTTACAAATACCCAAAAGACGGTAGAACTCTTCTTCAGTCTAGGGTTCTCCATCAGCGAGAAAAAGTCCAGCCTAGACTTCAGCCAAGTCAAATCATTTCTGGGGACCCTTATTTGGACCAAAGACGGCCTCGTCTTTCCCTCCAACGAGAGGGTGCAAAACATGCTTTTCCAGATCCCTCAATATGTAGCCAGTCACAAGGTGACTGTACGTAAAGCCATGCAACTGCTTGGGATGATGGCCTCCTGCATTTACCTAGTTCCACACGCACTTCTGCGCATGCGCCCCATACGAGAGTGGCTTTCGAGCCAATGGTGTCAGGACAGCGGACAATGGGAAGATCTAGTGGTTGTTTCAGTAGCCGTCTTTCAGTCTCTGCAGTGGTGGTCAAGGGAAAACCTCTTGCAAGGAAAGACCTTCACCACCCCGCAGTAGAAGACACTCTCACCACGGACGCATCTCTGGCGGGGTAGGGGCTCTCCTCCTTCATCAGACTGCATACGGCATGTGGTACCCAGCGGTAGCAACCAACCACATAAACCTGTTGGAACTGCTAGCAATGTCCAAGGCCCTGAAGGCATTCCAAACGCACCTCCAGGGGAAGACAGTCCTAGTCCTCACGGACAGTACCACGGCCATGTATTACCTGAACAAACCACGGGGCACTCACTCAGCAGGGCTATCCAGACTACCACAGAACATATGGAAATGGGCTCTCAAACACAAGATGTTCCTCCTGTCTCAACACTTTCCAGGGGAACTCAATCTTCTGGCGGACATACTAGGCCGAGACTTCCCACTCCACGTATGTACGAGTAGCGATTACACAAAGACATTGCTCTATTGTTCCCAACGTCTTCGCAGACTGGGGCTCAGCAGAGATTGACCTGTTTGCAACACTGGAGAACGCACAATGCCCAGATTACGCCTCCAGGTACACGCAGAACTGCTCCAAGGGGAACGGTCGCTGGATAACAAGGTCAGGGAAATGTGTGTATGCTTGACCCCCTGACCCCCGACTGCCCTGTTAAACAGGATAGTGCACAAGATGCACCAGGAACCAGTCACAATGATTCTGGTGGCCCCGATGTTGGCCCGCCAACCTTGGTTCTCCCATCTCATGGCAATGTCCGTCTACCCTCCCAGGAGACTGCCATAAAACAGGGGGGAAACACTACATCCATGCCCTCAAAGACTCAATTTAGCGTCCTGGCACCTTGGGGTCATAGAGTTCGGGCACCTCCAACTCCCTCAAAGATGTATGGTCATACTCGGAGAAGCACAGAAACCGGAAACCTAACACCATGCATTGCTACTTCAGCAAATGGAAGCGCTTTATCATCTGATGTAATGGCAAAAGCATTAATCCATTTGAATGCACACCAACTCATCTGCTAGATTCATGCCTGGTCTTCAATTCCTTAAAAGTCCACCTAGCTGCACTTTCAGCGTACACTACATCCCAGAAGAAGGTTTTGTGGTGGTGGAAAGTTCCAGTAATCACGGCATTTATGGAAGGAGTAAAAAGACTTCATCCCCCCATTTCCAACCCAGCTCCCAGATGGGACCTGAACGTTGTACTTATAATGGGGCCTCCCTTTGAACCTATGCATAAGGCTATGCTTAAAGCACTCGCCTACAAAAATGCCTTCTTGGTGGCAATCACATCAATAAGGAGAGTAAGTGAACTGCAAGCCCTTTCAGTTCAAGACCCATTTATTTCGATACACAAGAATAAGGTGCTTTGCGCACTCGCCCACGATTTGAGCCTACATTTATTTCAAAGTTCCATGTGAACCAATCAATAGAACTACCCACCTTTTTCCAGAACCCCACTAACGTGGCAGAAAGAAGCCTCCATAGACTTAATGTGAGGAGAGCGGTGATCTATAATCTGGAAAAGACAAGACCACTAACAAAACAAACCAGTTTTTCGTTTCAGTGGCAGCTGGTAGAGAGGGGTACTGTGATGCTGGAAATGCATTAGAGGGACAGGGCCTCCCTGTCCTTGTCCTGCAGTCCTTTTTCATTTGTGCTCTGTATTGTTTTCTGCCCAGGATCCCTGGCAGTGCAGCTCTTCCTGTTTTTGGTTTGGTGTACAGACCTATGGGATACCCTTATGGCAACCATGGGTGGGGGTACAACCCTGTGCCCCTAGTGTATGTTGTTGGGCATCTGTATGTGGCCCACAGAGCAGGGTATGGGCTGGTGGCAGCTCTATGCTGAATTTGACAGGGACTCCGAGTATCCTCCATTTTGGGGATACCCAGGCCCTGCCAGTGGAATCAGTTGATTCCTGATAGGAAACAAGATGGCCCGTGTGGCCTCTTGCTTTCTATTGCCTGTTACCTTGTTTTCCCAAAGTCCTGGGAAGCCCTGACAATGTCCCTTCCCCCTGACTGGCTGTTGGGTTGAAGTTCCATATATGGTGTTGTGAATTCCAGGCCAGACTGGCTGGAGCTTTCCCAGTGACTGTATGTTGTGGGTACACCCTGTGGGTGGGACCTGGGTGTATGGAGTGTGTGACCAATATGCACTTCTTGTTGTGAATGTCTGGTTTCTAGTATGCAATACAATGACTGAGCCCTGCCGGAAACTGGTATGAATGCAGTGTGTAGTGTTGAATGGCTGGGTACTTGTCCCAATAAACATTCCTTGTTGTGAGTGTCTGAGAGGGAGTAGAATGGCCTAAATGCACTATATGCCTGATTGGCTGGCTGACTGCCCTTCTGAGTGATTGGTTGCCTGAGCGTGACCCAACAGAATGAATGGGAGATCAACTAGTATATCTGGGGGCCTCTCCCTGCTAGAATTCGTTCAGAAGCTGAAGTTAACTGACGCTTGATCTCGACAACCGAGCCTGAAGAAGGTTGACTGTTGTCTCCCTTGGCCGAAATCCGAAAGCCACCAAGCTTTCGAGACTGATCCAAGAGAGGACCTGTTTAGGCGCCCTCTTCCTGTGCTCCGAGGGACCATGGAGTACCCTGTTAGGCAGAAACCTGTGCAGTTCCCTTGGGGACCACTGCAAAAGATTTAGGACTACAGGTGTTGGCAGTAAAGCCACTTGGTAGCAGTCTGTACCACTCAGATTTACCTGGTAGCTGTGGCTGAGCAGTCAAACTTTCCTCATGAAGAGTTAGGCAGTATGTAAAGTATACACAATAGGCACTCAGATACAATAGCATAAGCAAACACTCCCCAGAGCTTTGGTATCAAGGTATATAATTATTTATTTAAAAACACACTTATTGAAACACTCCAGCAATACTATTGTAAATCACTCTAAACACAGTTACTATTATATATATACATCCCTTATTCCTTATCAGACAAGTCTTAGTTAACACCACTTCTTTCCAGACAGAGGTGAGCACTTAACTATAAATGGCACTCCAATAAGTTAATGAAAAAGGGGGGGGGAAAGGCAGAATGTAGGAAATTACACCACACTAATACTTAGGAACTCTTAGGCAAGGCAGGAAAGTCAAAAGTTTACTTGTGAGCCCAAGTCCATAGGCCGGGCCCACTCTTGGAGAGAGCAGGGCACAAATGCACCCAAGATTACACAATGACAACAGGCTTAAAAAGTCTTGCAGGTAGTTCAGAGAGGCTTTAGTTAGGCTTAGAAAAGTTTAGCCAGGGTGTCCCAGGTTAACCCAGGTTCGAAAGCCGGGGGCTAAATCTACCCCATACAGTTGGTTGCAAGGGAAGCCAGGCGGAACACGGTACCTTAGGTGGAAAGGATCCTCCAGCGGGGGCAGTTGTTCCTGGCAGCGGGTGCAATTCACGGCGTCGTCCACAGGAAGAGAAGATCTCGACGTGGAGGAAAGATGAAGGTAGTTGCACTGCCATGGAAGAAACCAGCCGCGGAGTTTTCCGGTTAAAGGTACTACTCTTTGATTTGTGGTAGTGGTAAAACGTGGTATCCCGGTTGCCGGGGTGCTTGGCACAGGCAAGGCGGCCACGAGTTGTTCCAGGAAGCGAAAAAGGAAGCAGACTGGTTATCCCCACCATTCGAAGAAAGAAGACACTCCTGGCATACCCCTAACCTTTTCCGAAGCGCCCTGGAAGTCAGACCCTCGACAGGCTGCCGACCGGAGACTGGGATCGCCGAGGAGAGCGAAGAGCAGCACTGGACATTCCGTCCACCGTCATCAAGGGGTCGCAGGTTTGCTATAACCGCCGGAGGCCTGTCGAAGCCGTGTTGCCCAGAAGAGGGGACCGCTTGACGCCGTGCCGCTGATGACCGGAGCCGCAACGCACCCTTGATTAAGACACTTGATTCCCGGATGCGCTCGTCCGCACCGCTGACCGCCTTATCCTGCCAGAGAAGGCCAGGCTGTCCACGCGCCGAGGAGCATCCGCCGGTGGGGTTCCCGCTACCCAAAGACCGTAGCGACTCCGGATGACTCGACGCCCTTGCTGGGCCACAGTTCTTCACAATCTTTTTGCAGTCCCTAACTATCGACATCGAGGTGCCCCGCACTCCTCTTCCTTGCAGGACATCTTCGCTCCGTCATCGACGAGCACAGCTGGGACCGGACCTGCCTCCTTGATGGGGAGTGTCGCCAATGGGATTCTAGTTTCCTTTTTTGAACTCTTTATTCTTTGAGGTGGTGGGTGAACCAAGCGTTGAGGTGTGTCTGCTGTTTGCTCTTGCATAATTTGAGAGGGGCAATAGAGTCCAGGGCCTTGGATATAGTTTTGTTGTAGGTCTCCACTAGGAGGTCTGGGTCAGTGTTATCAGGGTGGACATTGATAGTGGGAAGGAGAGGCAGGAGATTGTCAGGTGTGATTTTTTTTTTTTTTTTGGCTCTGGTCGGGAGAGGGGGTGCCATGACTTTGTCGTTGGATAATTGTTTATCCAAGGTTAAGGAGAAATTAATTGGGTGGTGGTCCGTCCATGGTTGGCTGCTGTTATTCGGGATATTAGTAGGACAAGTCAAGCTGGCAACCCAATCAAGGGTCCTTCCTTTGTCATGTGTTGGAGTAAAAACTTTTTGAGTTAGGCCATGGTCCTCAAGCATAGTTGCTATGGTTTGGGCATGTTTGTCCTCTGGGTCGTTAAAACCTAGGTTGAAGTCGCCTAGTATTAATAGTTGCGTTGAGTCTTTTATATTGTTAGCTAACAGGCTGTGCATTGGAGTATTACATTTGTACATGCAGGGGTAAAACTTTCAAGTTGCAAGATACTACCCAGCCTTAATGTCACTCGCCACCTCACTTATGCACATTCAAACATACCATTATTTACCATTAATTACTCGCCAAGAGTCCATTCCCACTAGCCAATGGCTAGTGGTGAGTGCAAATGTTGCATCCTGCTGCATGTATGCAATATACAGCTCCTATATGTCTATATACATATAAAGTGACATCACAGTCTGTCCCGACCTTGATGTGAGTTTTCATACATATAGTACCAAATACATCTATGCAATTGATATCTCCTACATGTATGTTTAATGTTGTATGAAAAATCTCCCACATTCTGTGCATGCGTCATATTGATATATCTTAAAATGTGAATATCTAGTAATTTGCTTGGTTGTTTTTTTTTCTTCTCAACTTTATTTAAACCAGTTGCATAAGCATGAATCTTACAGCATTAGAACATGGTAACCAAGCTTCTTTGCAAAAGATGGAGAATGAACCCCTCACCCACCTCCCGCAGTTCTTATTTTCCTTGGGACACCATTGTTGGGCTAGCATGTTCCATTCGGGTCTGTGGGGGCACCTGGGGCCCAAATGTCTGTTAAACAGTAAAGTGTTCCTCCCTTTGCTGCCATGACCTTTTCCACAACCAAAATATCCCAGATCTTGACCCACCATGGTTGTAGCTGCGTAACCTCCTGTGTTTTCCACCTGCTGGCAAGAGTGATTTTCGCAGACAGGAGTTGAGTAATTACCTTGGCAGTCGTTCCAGTTTTGGGATATGGGTTCCCTAGTAGAATTACCTCAGGTTTCATTGGCAACGCAGTATGGGTGACAGCCTCAATTGGTTTGGTCACTTCCTCCCAGAAAGCTTGTGCCACAGGGCACGCCTACCAAATATGGAAATAGGAGCCACAAGCCCCACATTGTCTCCAGCAATTCTCAGTGGTGCAGGCGTACTGGGGGGGGGGGGGTGTAATGCCAACAGTATATTAGTTTGAGGGCGCCTTCTTTAGTAACACATCTAGAAGCTGTAATGTTCTTGGACCATATGTCGACCCAAGTTTGATCTATTGGGTGACCCAGGTCACCCTCCCACAGAGCCATGTATGTAGGTCGTATAGTTAGCATATCGTCCTGCAGCAGTTTATATAGTTTTGGGATGTTTCCTCTCAAAGGACCTTCCTGTAGGGTGAGTTCTAAGGAGCCGAGTTCCCTTGTGGCCCCTTGTTTGAGTGGTTGAGTAATCCAATGATGGATTTGGGTATATGAGAATCTGTCTGATTCTAACAGGGCAAAGCTGTCTTTGCATTTTTCAAAGGTGAATGGTGTGCCATTCTCAGAAAAGTTGGGAGACCGTCTGCAACCAGCTATGACTCCAGTTCTTAAAATTAGCCGGTCTCGGGCCCAGGGTAAAATCCGGATTTTGAATAACTGGAGAATGTGGACTTATTCCCTTGGGGGTTCCTTTTTAATGCCCAATCCCAGATTCTCAGGGTGGTTTTGCTAGAATAGAGAATGTTTGTGCAGCATTTGCATGCCGCCAAAGAAATATGTAGCAGGGAGCAAAGCGGGGGAAGACGCCTAGATTGTTCGAGGAGTACCCATTTCGGGGGATTTGTGGAACCGAACCAGGCGAGAGTGTTTGTCAATTGTGATGCGACATAATTGTTGCAGAGGTTAGGGACTCCAACCCCACTTTTCCCCCATTTGGCATCACCCGTAATTACTTTCTGTTCAATCCACGCTTTCCCCTTCTTCCAGATGAACTGGGAGACCTGTCTCTGTAACTGAAGGAGTGGTTTTAGGGGGATTTCCACTGAAAGGATAGAGCACAGGTATAAAAACATGGGCAGCAGGTTCATTTTACATGCTGCGATTCTCCCCATAAGTGAAATCTCTTGGGCTGCCCATCTCTTAAGGTAAGCCTCCAGGTCACTGAACAGGCGAGGTAAGTTGGCCGCATATAGGTCTTTAGGACTTGCTGCTAGGTGGACCCCCAGGTATTTAGTTGTGCTCTGTTCCAGTGGGCAAATAGGTGGGAAGGAGTTTCATTTCTTTTGTCAGCCCCACCCCTAAGTCTCCCAATTTAGCATAATTAATGGTAAAGCCTGTAAACCCTTTCAAAGGAATTGAGTTCTGCCAGAGCCATCGGTAAGGAGGATTGACTATTAGTGAGTAAGAGCATTATGTTGTCAGCATAAAGAGATACTTTAGAATGATCGCCCTTTAGTACCATCTCTTCAATGGTGATGTTACGGATTTGTTGAGCAAATGGCCCCATGATTAGAGCAAAGATTAACGAGGAGAGCAAGCATCCCTGTTTAGTCCGCAGGAGAGTGTGATGGAAGCAAAAAGCTTACTTTTAGGACTGTCATTGGGGATCTATAATTAGCAAATTGCATTTTACGGAATAGGAGGTCAAAACGGGATGCTTCGAGGGCCAATCGCATAGATGTCCAATCAACCCTGTCAAGTGGTGAATTCTTGCATAGAGTGGGTTGTGGTGCCCGTTTCCAGAAAGGAATTAAGGAGCTCTGTAAGGGGTCCCATGAGGGATGTCTTTAAGAGTATATTGAATTTGGGGAAGAAACCATCTGGTCCTGCGGCTCTAGCTTACTGACTCGACTTGCTCTGTGGTGATTGGTAGTTTTTTTTATTTTTATTTTTTAACTCTTTTTTATTAGTGTCCACAAAGATACAAGCACAGTTACATCGTTTCCACAGTTTAGGAAAATCATATGACATACATCTCATCGAGGTGGTAAAGATTATATAGTTTCGTCATCATTAGGAATCATGTCACACAAGTACATTGTTAAGGGTCCCCATATATCTTTAGGTCTGCTTGCCGCTGGGCGGGTGAGGACAAACTGCTCTTCAGCTTCGTTTACATATGTCAGTTCCCGAAGGAAATGTTTCATGCTGGGTGGTCCAGTACTTTTCCACTGCTGTAAAATGCATTTTTTGGCCACTGCACATGAAACATTGAACAGTCTTCTGACCTTTTCAGAGCAGCCTGTCTCAAAACAGGTATTTCTGCGGGGTGAGTGTAGGGGGAACCTGTGTGATTTCTTCAAGCATATCCGCCACTGCTTTCCAGAAACCCGCCATCATCGGGCACCCCCAGTACATGTGGAATGCACCAGCCTGACTTGCTTTGCATTTGGTACATTCCCCGGACCCATCCGGCGCAAACTTGTCTATTTTGGCTGGAGTGTAATGTAGTATGTTTACAATTTTAAACTACATCAGGCGTAGTCCAGCGTTCAAGGAAACCCTTTTGGTGAGCGAACAGTATCTATCCCAGGTTTTATCATCTATGGAGATCTGTAGATCCCTCTCCCATTTATCTTTAACCAGGTTAGTCGTGGGGGAATGTGTTTGGACCGCAGCATATAGTCTGGAGATCCCCAGACGGTCCCTGGACGTTACCCGCTGTATACATGGATGCGTAGGGGGTACCTCAAAGATGAGTGTCCAGTGTTTCTGGAAGGCTGATTTTATGCGATAGTATTGGAGTATCTTAAGTGGACCCCTGCCCAATGCCCCAGTGACTTCCTGCAGGGTCGCAAATTTCCGGTCAATGAACATGTCACCCAGTTTCATTTCCTCATTGGTATCCCAAGCCTCGCGCAAGTTGCTATCATGTGTTGGCGGTATGTCAGGGTAATTCCAGAGGGGAACCTCTGGGTTATAGGGGGACACCACTCCCAATCTTTTAAACATAGCCCTCCATGCACCAACCGTACAGCTCACCCGGTTAAACTCACATGTGTCTCTATAATGTATGTCAAAAATCACAGACTGTATATTCGTGGGGCGTGTGGCGAGTTCTTCTATCGCCACGTGGGGGGGGTCCATCGGTTTCACCATACCAGTATCTCGAGAATTGGCTTTGGGAATTATAATAGTATAGTTCAAAATCAGGTGCTGCTATGCCACCTGAAGAGTATGGTTCAGTCATTTTTTCCAATCCTATTCTTGGAGTTTTTCCATTCCAGAGAATGGCCGTCACCATTGATCTAAGCTTATTGAAGAAGGGTCGACCTGGCCATATAGGGATGTTAACGAAGAGAGATAATAACTTGGGTAAGACTATCATTTTAAGAACCGCAATTCTTCCATGCATTGATATCAGAAGGCGGTCCCATAGCAGCAATTTGGTATTTAATGCCTGTAGCGTGTTTTCATGATTATCTGTATATAGCGTATGTTTCTCTTGAGACAAGTATCCCCAGATATCTAATGCCTTGTTCAGACCATTTGAGTCCGCATATAGAATTGGGGCATTTGGTTGCCGGTGTGAGTGGGGAATATTTCCGACTTGGCCTTATTTATGGAGTATCTTGAGTGAGCAATAAATTCCTGAATCTCCGCCATAATGGGCGCAATATTGTTTTCTGGCTCACGAACATACAAAAGCGTGTTATCCGCATATAGGGAGATTATTTGGGTAGAGCCCTTCAGATTTATACCCTTAATTGAGTGTCTAAGCCTGACCGCAATCGCCATTGGCTCTATTGTTAATGCAAACAGTATGGGTGAGAATGGGCAACCCTGCCTGGTGCCCCTCTCCAGTAGGAATAAATCGGAGATGGATCGATTGGTCAGACCTCGTGCCCCAGGTTCCGTGTATAGTAGTTTCACATATCTAATGAAGTTAGGGCCGATACCAAATGACTCCAGTACCGCTAGTAAGTAAGCCCATTACACTGAATCAAAGGCCTTTTCGGCATCTAGGGATATGGCCACTGCATTCCTCCCGGGTCTATTTGGGCCATGATACCAAAAAGTCTACGAAGATTGAGGGCCGTGGATCTAGCCGGGATAAATCCCGTTTTGGTCGGGGTGGACCAGTTTCGGGACTGCCAGTAGAAGCCTATTGGCCAACACTTTTGCAAATATCTTGGCATCCTTGTTTATAAGAGATAGAGGCCTGTAGGACGCTATGTCCTGTGGTGGGCGACGGGGTTTAGGGAGTATGCTTATTATGGCCTCTCATCGATGGGGGCAGTATGTTGCTCTGGAGGGCTTCCTCCCATACCTGTAACAGCACTGGCACTAGCTCCTCGCAGAACTCCTTGTAGAAGTCCGCTCCCAATCTGTCTGACCCTGGAGCCTTATTGGATGCCAATTCTTTAATCGCTTCAGCATTTTCCTCAGCAGTGACAGGCTGGTCCATTGCCGGCTGGGTCTCCTCTGCGAGTTTCGGCATCATTAGTGCCTCCAAGTATGCTTTAATTTCAGTGTTTGTTTTGGTATCTGTTACTGTATAGTTGCTGATAAAATTTAGCAAACTCACTATTGATCTCTTGCTCACCCAGAGGGACCTCCCCTTGTGGCGTTTGTATGCTTGTGATCCGGTTAGGGTGTCTATCATGTTTTAATAAATTGGACAGTGTCCTGCCAGCTTTGTTACCATCGCCATATCTACAGGTGCAGACTGGGGCCACCATATATTGAACTTCCCTAGCAGCCAGCCTGCCAAATTCTTGGAGATGTGTCTGTATCTCAGCTAGTGTTGTCTTATCTTGTGTACGAGTATAAGCTTCCTTGAGCCTCCCCAGTTTATTTTCAGTTTGGGTTAATTCAGCTCGGACCCCCTTCAGGAGACCCACCGATTTCGATAACACGGTTCCCCTAGTCCAAACCTTAAAGGACTCCCAGACCGTGGAGTATCTGTCGACCGAGCCTATGTTTCTGCTTAGGAACTCCGCAATTTCAATGTGTAGCCCTTCTACAACCCCAGAGTCGCCCAACAACCCCTCCGGGCATTCTCCATCTTCTGACAGGTCTGGGGCAGTTGTGGAACTCAACCTCAATTACTACCGGGGAATGGTCAGATAGTGTGCAGGACAGTATTTCGCATGACTGCACCGCAGTGATTACAGCAGGGGAGACAAACCAGTAGTCAATTCTGGACTCAGAATCGTGGACCAAAGAGTAGTATGTGTATCCCCTTCTGTCCGGGTGCAGCACCCGCCAGGCGTCCTCAAGGGAGAGCTGAGGTAGGA
Source organism: Ambystoma mexicanum (assembly GCF_040938575.1). Taxonomy (NCBI): domain Eukaryota; kingdom Metazoa; phylum Chordata; class Amphibia; order Caudata; family Ambystomatidae; genus Ambystoma; species Ambystoma mexicanum. Next base: position 840,592,526 of record NC_090923.1, read on the forward strand.
TGTGTTTCAGAGTAAGAACAGCTTTACTAGGTGCCCTTATGATCGTACTGGATCTATCCAATCTGGGATCGAGAGCAACATTGAAATCTCCACCCCACAATATAGTAGCAACATCAATAGAAGCGATTATTTGGTATATATTCGTATAGAAGGCTGGGTCATCAATATTAGGACCATATGTGTTAACCAGCAACATTTGTTGACCTGTAATCTCACCCCATACAAGAACATACCTACCAAGGGGGTCAGCCTTTTGGCCTTCCAATTTGAATCCCAAGCTTGGGTGTATAAGAGTAATGGCCCCTCTGGACTGGGATGAGTAGTTTGTGTAAAACCTTGACTTGCCCCATCTAGGCAATATGCATTCATTATTAGTATCCATAATATGAGTTTCTTGCAACATAACAATCTGGGCACCATGTCTGGCTATGTAATTCCCCACTTTCTTAGTTTTCAACCGATTATTCAGACCCCTAACACTCCATGACAATAGCTTCTCCCTCAGTCCGCAACCAATGTCTTATAGGGAAATGTTCGGATGACATTACACACCTCAATAATGCACCTCTCGTATACCATGGATAGTGCCAGAATCTCAGAGACCAATTGTTTAACCATTAACCAACAACCTGTTTCCCCCATTCCCATCCCAGGACTGGGTTCCATAAAATGGGGCACACTCCCCGTTTCAAACCATACATCTGTGCAACAACAACTTATTCCATAACCTTTAACCAGCCCCCCTCACTCACCCCCAACTTGACGATGTTCCCACTTCAACTTGTGGAGCATTCCAGGGGTAGTCATGTTGTCTCACATGACCACCAATCCCGGTCCCCACTGCCCCACCTGTTCATGAATTATGGGGCCGCCTGCAGCGTCAGCCATTCACGGACCAGAAGACCAAGGCCTCCGATAACTTAGACAAATCCGAACTGAACATATATCTTAATCAGTTGGACGGGGTCTGTTCTGTGCCAGTCTGCACCCCCCGGGAGGAAGGGGTATAGAGGACTCTATATAGGTCAAGGCTTCGGTCGGGTTTTCAAAAAGGTGTGCTCTCCCTGCATGCTGAATCCTCATTTTGGCCGGGAACATCAAGGCATATGTGATCTGGCGTGCTTTCAGGAGTTTCTTGACTGGTTCATATGATCGTCTACTCGCCTGAACAGAGGTGGAAAAGTCCGGATATGTGTATGCGATTACCTTCATACTGCAGTGCACCAGCCTCTCTTGCCAAGCGAAGGATTGTGTCTCTATCTCTATATTTGAGGAGACGTGCAATTATCGTACGTGGTGGTGCTCCTGGCCTGGGTGCCAGTGCTAGGGTGCGGTGTGCTCTCTCTACCAGGAAATGTTCTAAGAGTGCTTCCGGCCCAAACAAGGATCTGAACAGTTCTTCCATTTGACCCTTCCCAAAGGACTCCGCCACGCCGACCACTCAGACGTTGTTTCTTCTTGATCTAGATTCGAGATCCTCGCACTTGCTTTTCAGTTTCCGTATAGTTTCTTTTATATGGGTAATGTGTCGACTGTGATGGGCATACGATACTCATTCGAGGGGATTGGGTCCTCTGACATATTCCATATCTATGACAGTAATTACCACAGCTGTGCTGCTTCGGAAAATCTTTCGGCGTCTGCGTCCTGCGTCAATGACGTCGATACGCCGCCCTCGAGGACCTCCTCCGACGGCCGACGTCACTGGATGTTATAAGTGGGACGCACAACGCCCGTAGCCTCAGTTCCGTTTTTTCCACGAACGTGTTTGCTTCAGAGATCTCCGCCTCGAGGCCTGTGTCGGCGCTGTCGACGCCGATTCAATCGATGCCTTTCGAGGCTGTTTCAACAGGGGTACCCCGGGGTACGGTGGAACCCCCTAGAAAGGCTCTGGCCAAGGCTAAGCATGGCTTTGTTCCCCATTCTGTGCCCACTTTCCACCATCTTGAGTACATTTTGGAGGTGGATGAGGGCACTGATGGCATGGTTCCTGATACGGTGCCAGATGAGATTCCCTCTGGACATAGTCAGATTGAGGACATGCGTCAGTCCATGCACGACGCCAGTGATCTGGAAACCTCTCCGGAGGTGGAGTTTTGTAGGCCTGAGCCTGGCACCCATGCCAACTCCTCGTACCGGCGCCTTATGTCTAGGGTCACCTGGTACTTGGGGGTGGTCTGCTCCCCCAGGGGATTTTCTTCAGGATGACCTCCCGGATATACTCGACCAAGGTGTACCAACTGACCCGGTACTGCCGTTCCATATGGCTCTACAGAGGAGGGTGGCGGCGGCTTGGACTGCTCCGGAGAGTCTCCCAGGCAGGGGGCAAGTCTTTGCCGCAAAAATATCGCCCAGCCAGTAGCGACCCCTGCTACTTGACCAAGCACCCCATTCCGGAGAGTTTGGTGGTGCAGGCGGCTAAGGCCCCAGCAAAGCAGGCGTTGTATCCTTCCATCCCTCCTGATAGGGACGACAAGCGTTTTGATGGTTGGGTGAAGAAAGTGTTTTCGTCAGGGGGTATGGCTCTTCAGGCTGCCAACTCCGTATGTGCCTTGTCACGTTTCACACACATACTGTGGAACTGTGTTTCCTTAGCGGCTGAACATATTCCCGAAGGGGACCAACGGGATGGTTTTCTTGCTATGGTCCAGGATGGCAAGGATTCAATGTGTGAGGCCGTTCAGTCGGGTTTGGACATGGCAGATTGCGTCAGCCGGTCCATGGCGGCAAGCACTGTAATATGCAGGTTTGTGTGGTTACGGAAGTCGGGGTTTACTCCTGATGTGCAGTCCCGGCTCCTCAACATGCCCTTTGATGGTGTCAATATTTTTGGCAGCAAGGCTGACGAGAGCCTTGAGAGGTTGCAGACCTCCAAACCTGCAGCGAAGTCATTGGGCGCTGCAGTTCGCCAACCTCCACCTTTTCGTCCTAAGGGATAGCAATGGAGGGGAGGTTCCTTTCGTTATTACTCATCCTTTGGTAAAGCAAGAGGAGCTGCCAATCAAAGGGGCCACCTTAGGAGTGCCAGAGGTGGTAAGCAAGGTACTCGAGGTGCCAAGGCCCCTCAGGCAGTTACCTCTTTGCCCTCAGGCAACGCAGCTTCAGCTCAGTCATGAGGCCATGTTCCATGGTTCGCCGGTTGGAGGAAGGCTGGGGCAGCATCTTGTCGAATGGTGTGCCATTACTTCAGATGTGTGGGTTCTGGAGATCATAGCCCACGGCTACTGTCTTCCCTTTCGGCAGAGGCCTCACGACAATCCACCGGGGAATCTCTCTTTGAAGAGTCCAGATCCGCTCCTTGTGCAGGAGGTTCAAGCCCGCTGGAGAAAGGCGCCATAGAACTGGTGCCTGTAGCAGAGAGGAACAAGGGATAGTATTCCCCTTATTTTTTGATTTCCAAGAAAGACAGGGGATTGAGACCCATCATGGACCTGCGCGGTTTGAACAAACTCCTCAGGAAGGACAAGTTCAATATGGTTACTCTTTCTCAAGTCCTCCATGCCCTTCAATTTCAAGACTGGTTGGTGTCTCTCGACCTCAAGGACGCTTATTTTCATGTGCCGATCCATCCAAAGCACAAGAAGTACCTGAGGTTCGCGGTTGGCGAATCGCACTTTCAGTTTCGGGTCCTGCCATTCGGATTGACCTCCGCCCCGAGGGTCTTCACCAAGCTCATGGTAGTGGAGGCAGCGCATCTCAGGAAAGGGGGATTCAGGTCTACCCCTACCTGAACGATTGGTTGATCAGGGCGCGCTTTCCCAAGCTAGTCCTGGATCATCTGTCCGTCACCTGCCACTCCTTCCACATGCTGGGCTTCTCCCTCAACTTAAAGAAGTCCCACTTGACGCCAACTCAGAGGCTCCAGTACATCGGAGCAGTGCTCGACATGTCCCTGGGGCAGTGTTTTCCTCCCCAGGTGAGGGCTCATCACATTCAGCATATGGTGCTAAAGTTACAACATGCTCAGAGTCTCCCTACGTTCGAGTTCTTGAGATTTCTCGGCCTCATGGCATCCTGCATTCTTCTGGTGCCAGAGGCCAGGTTGCGGATGAGATCTTTGCAATGGGCACTCAAGCTCCAGTGGTCTCAGTCCTCCGGCAGGATGTCGGACCCCGTTCAGGGGCCGCCCAGGACCTTCTGTGGTGGGCCGTCGAAGGCAATCTGATGAAGGGGGCTCCATTTTGGCTACCCTGGCCGGAGGTGACCATCGTGATGGACGCATCCCTCACGGGATGGGGAGCTCATGCCAACGAGTTGACAGTCAGCGGTCGTTGGTCTCCGTCGGAGTCCAGACTCCATATCAATCTGTTGGAGCTGAGGGCCGTCAGGCTTGCCCTGAAGGCTTTTCTGCCGGCTGTGCGAGGAAAGAATGTCCTGATCCTGACTGACAACACAGTGGCCATGCACTACCTCAACAAAAAGTGGGGTGGCAGGGTCACTTCCTCTGTGCAGGGAGGCGATGCAGCTCGGTTCTGGGCAATCCAGCAGGAAGTTTCGATCTCGGCAGTTCATCTGGCCGGAGACGAAAACGAGACAGCAGACGCTCTGAGCAGGCAGAGCGCGATCTCTCACGAGTGGGAGTTGGCTCAGGAGATTCTCCTGGAGATCTTCGCCCTTTGGGGGACCCCTCAAGTGGATCACATCGCCTCCAGTGTCAACCGGAAGTGCGAAAAATTCTGCTTGCGGAAATTTCCTCCAAGAGGAGCATTATGAGACGCGTTCGTGGTGGAGTGATCATTCCCACTGCTGTACGTATTTCCTCCAGTCCCCGTCATCCCGCAAGTGCTGCGGAGGTTACGGAGGTTCGGGTCCCAGATGATCCTCATTGCTCCGGTATGGGCCCTGAGGACGTGGTACCCGGACCTTCTCAACTTGTCCATCTGCCCTCCACGTCGTCTTCCCTACCGAGACGACCTGCTCTCACGGGAGGGGGGGTTGGGTTCTCCATCCAGAGGTCAAATCCCTCAACCTTCACGCTTGGTTTCTGAAAGGTTGAGTTATAAGGATTGGGACCTCCCTGAAGACGTGATGGAAGTGTTGCTTTCGGCCAGAAAGCCCGCAACGAAGTCCCTGTACCGTTGCCGGTGGAGAAAGTTCTGCGACTGGTGCAGGGTCAAGAGTGTGGATCCGTTTTCATGTGACATTCCTTTGGTTCTGTCTTTTTTGCTTATTTTAGCCCACCGGGGCTTGCAAGTGGGTACCGTTAAAGGTTACCTGGCGGCGCTGGTCTGAAGAGTGTTCTTATTTTAAAATCCCTTTAATTTCTCAGTTTCTAAAAGGGCTCATGTTAGGGAGAATTCTCTTATAAGGCTAATTTCCCAAACCTAGTGAGTCCCCCAGCAGCTTTGCTGGATTTTTTTTTTTTTTTTCTCCTGCTAAGAGTGAGACTCTTTTCCCCCCACTCTTAGGCATGATTTGAGGTATGTCTTTGACTCTTTGTGCGCTTATGGTCTATAGGGTTTTCTTTCTGCTCCATAGGGTATCATCTATTTTTTATGTGTGTTACACAGCACCCTCAGTGCAGTAACACAGCTGTGTCATAGTGACCCCCAAACATAGACTCCATACCCTGGGACTGACTACTGTCTCCCAGGGCATGTAATGACACCATTGACTTTACTAGTCCTAAATTGTGAACAGAACCAGTACAAACCATCATATTGTGGAAGTACTGGAAGGGGTTAATTATATTGCCCCTGGGTCTGTTTTCAAGGGGGCACTATCCAGTCCCCCTTTGTCGAGTTTCTGGCTGGTGGCAGTGGTTACCATGCAAAACATTCCACCGGAATATTCTCTATGGGATTTTCCCATTGATTTTAAACCACTTTTTGGTGCAATGTTAAAGATACCGCTGGTTGGTTTATTTAATATTAAATCAACAGTTTGGTCTTTTTGCCAGAACTCTTTTCTAAAATGGCGTTCGCGTCCGTCTCTGTAACTGACCAATGTCGAGCCCTTTGTTCCACTTTTTGGCGGGCTTCTCCACAGAAGCCCTCCAAATGGTGCCACTCTGTCTGGGTTCCACAGGATGGGTGGGGAGGGCAATTGGCACCCTGGACTGCGTTGCCTTAGCAACTCAAGTCGCACTCTGTTCTGAATGGGCTAGTGGTGAGCCACCCGGCTCACCACATAGCATGTTTGAGTGACATCTAGGCTGTTGAATGGGGGTTTTTCTGCATAAAAGCAGGGCTTTTGGGACTGGAACTTCAGAAGTCGCCACAGGACCTAAGAATCCGAAGAGGGAAGAAGCTGAGCCATCTGCAACGACGACCCCACCGGTGAAGCTCTGCTGCAACTACCTCACCACTTTCCCCGACGACAATAGAAGATCTTCTGCTGGACGAGTCTTCTTCCTCTGACCTGGTGGGACCAACCAGTTCACCTTTTTCACCTTCCAAAGACGTCTCTTGGTCGAATCGCCCGTGCCAAGCACCCTGGCGGCCGGATAGCCAAACTTCACCACTTTGACCGCGAATAAAAGGAACGCACCTTTTATCGACGAACTCCGCGGCTGGTTTCATCCCTGTGCAGTGCAACGACTCCACGTTTCCTCCTCGATGAAATCCTCTCTTCCCCTGGTCAAAACAATGAACTGCCACCACTGCCAGGAACAACTGCCACCGCTGGAGTTTCCTCTCTTTAAGGTACTGTGTCCTGCCTGGCCTCCCTTTCTTCGGTTTGCCCAAGGTGACCCTTAAAGCCTTGGCTTGCCAACTGGGTTGGCCCCAGACCTTCTAACTTTACCTTCTTGAATCGCCCCAACCTCTTTTGAACATTCTGCAAAGACTTTTAGTGCATTTTAAACCGGGTGATCCTGGGCACATTTCGCTTTGCTCCCTTTAAAGTGGGCCTGGCCTATGAACTTTGGCTCTACAGTATATACTGCCTTTATTCCCTTGCTGAGAACTCCGAAACATGTTGGGACCTGTTTTATTTAAATGCTCTGCCTTTTTCTCTCCCTTTAACTGAACTATTGGAGTGCCATCCCGTTATGCGCTCACATCTGTTTAACAAATAGTGGTGTTTTAACTCTGACTTGTCTGATAGTTATCAAGGGAGGTGTGTATACTTTACCTGACTGTGTTTTAATTTGCTTGTGATTTGGAGCGCTAGTATATTTCATAGTGTGTTTTAAAAAAATAATTATATACTTTTTATACAAAGCTCTGGTCAGTGTTTGTTTGCTCTACTGTGTTTTTAGCCCTATTGTGTATACTCTATATACTGCCATACTCTTCTTGAGAGAGGTCTGACTGCTCAGCCACAGCTACCAGGTAAATCTGGGTGGTGCAGACTGCTACCAATTGGGTTTACTGCTTACTCCTGTGGTCTTAATCTTTTTGCAGTTGTCCCCAAGGGAACCGCACAGGATTCTGCCCAACAGCTCACTAATGTGTTCCCTCCGTCACCTTTCCAGGTGCCCGGTTGGGATTTGAACCTTGTTCTCAAGTTTCTGATGGGTGCTCCGTTTGAGCCTTTGCATTCTTGCTCTTTGAGACTGTTAACTCTTAAAACTGTACTTTTGGATGCGGTCACTTCCGCTCGCAGAGTGAGTGAGTTACAGGCACTTTCAGTTAAGCCACCCTTCACTGTATTTCATAAGGACAGGGTTGTCCTTAGAGTTCATCCTTCCTTTCTTCCGAAGGTGGTGTCAGAATTTCATTTAGGCCAGAAGGTTATTCTTCCGGCATTTTATCCTCCTCCGCATCCTGGTAAGGCGGAGGAGAGGCTCCATAGGCTGGATCCTAGGAGAGTTTTAAGCTTTTATATTTCACGCATGTCCCGGGTCAGAGTGGATGATCAACTCTTTATTGGTTACGCTGGAAGGTGTTTTGGACAAGCTGTTACTAAGCAGACTTTGTCTCGTGGATTATTCTGCCTCTACTTCCCTACAGAGGGGTGTTCCTAGTCGTAACATCTGTGATGCAGCCACTTGGGATTTGGTCCATACTTTTGTACGTCACTACTCCCTCGATTCTATCCGTGGGCAGGATCTGGCCTTTGGCAAGGCGGTCCTTTACTCTGCAATTTGATTGGGCATTCTAAATTTCTGTATTCTAAATTATTTTCCCACCTCCTTGCGTTGGTACTGCTTTGGGAGCTTGTCATAGATATGGAATACGTCGGAGGACCCAATCCCTTCGAAGAACAAGTTACTCTCTTGCCTGGTAACGTTCTTTCGATGGGATGGTCCGATGACGTATTCCATATCGCTCCCTCCCTGCCTTCCTCGCTACAGAATTTCTTATGCGATTGCAGCTTACATCACTGCAAGGCTTTGTGTGGTCAGACTGGCAGAAGACTGTTGCCACACGTTCTGGGAAAAAACTACAACTGAGGCTACGGGCGTCGTGCGTCCTACTTATAACATCCAGTGACGTCGGTCGTCGGAGGAGGTCCTCGAGGGTGGCGTATCGACATCATCGACGCAGGATGCAGACGCCGAAAGATTTTCCAAAGCAGCACAGCTGTGGTGATTACTGTCATAGATATGGAATACATCGTCGGACCATCCCATCGAAAGACCGTTACCAGGTAAGAGAGTAACTTGTTCTTCACGCTTATCCTGTTCTCGGTCTCTGTGACACGTGCACTCTCTGTCTCTCCTGGCCCTCAGGGAGCCTATAGTGGTAACTATTTCATCTAGCTTTGCGTTTACTACAAGGAACCCGTTTTGAACTAATGTGGCCAGTTTATCCTCTCGGTTTACTTCTTCGAGTTCGCCTGATAGATTGGTCACAGGATGTACCTTTTCTGCCACGGTTTGATTTTGAGTGCTGGTATGTGTCCATTGGCTCTTTTTATTTTTTGCCGGGAGTTTTGGATGCTTTGTTTGCTTTGCTTGGTTCCCCCATATTGGCGCAGTACTGGGTGTCTATCCTAATTGTATTTCCAGAGAAGTTTTAGGGCTGTGGTTCCCGAAGATGGTCTTGGTGAGCACGAAGTGGCCGGGGATATGAATATGCCTGCAGCCCCAACAAATGCTAAGTCTCCAGGGCGGATCTGTCACGAGTGAATTGTGTCCTCTCACGTATGCAGCGCCCAGTTGTGCTTCTCCAGACTCTTAGCCTCCTCGCCAAATGCCAAAATGTCACAGGGTTTTATCTGTGTTTCAGCTGCCCAGAAGGAGGCCTTGTAGTAGCCGTTGGATGTTTCTGTAGCCGCCTCAGCGTGCGATATATTAAAGTTCAGACGTGTCCTCTGTAACGACCAGCAGTATCACTTCAGGCCAGTCAAAACGTGCGCATACTCCATTGGGGTCAGAACCCCACAGCAGTCGTATTGTCCGTGGCAGCCAATGTTCATTATATCGTGGCCGCTTGAGTAGCAATGTCCATTTGACCACGTAAAATGCAGTTTAATTAGTAGTTTCCCTCGCCCTTAGACCTCGTGCGTGCCAGTGTACTTCGCCCACCGGGGCACCCAGAGCGTAGGAGTGCTCCGGTCGGTAGACCGCGGTAAGGTATGGGTAGGAGATGCACCCGCGGCTGGACAGTCACACCGCACACCTCACTCCCGTATTTCACAATCTCTTACTTGATTTTAAGTGCGTTTACAGACGCGCTGCCATCGGGCTAGATGCCCAACGGGAGATCCGAAGACACGGCGTCCGGGGGGAGGAGGGGCGGCGGGCATTCACAGCGGCCCGCAGCCGGGAGGTTCCGATCAAGCCCGGGCACTCAATGGAGGAATCGGGTGCCGTCGTCCGGCAGCACACCAAGGGTGGGAGCCGTATGTCAGGGCTAGGCACGAACCGCCATCGCAAGCTCTGCCCTCTTGTGGCCCGCAGCTCACAGCATCCACAGCAATCTGGTGAATCCACCTGGTTCTATGTGTCGGCCCGACACAGCGCCGCGGGTCGGTGAATTTTCACTCGGGCATATCTTGGCAACCCCATGCAGCAACAAGTCCGGATTTTCTCTGGTTGTGGTCGAACACTTAGGCGGTCGCTCACGCATGTTTTCGACCCTCCAGACGGCCTTAGAACGGATAACTTAGCGCAGGATATTATGGTGGCACACGTGCTCCGAAACTAGGTGGCCATTTTCCTTGTGTGCAACAGCGCCCCCCCTCGTGATTGGCAGTTCTAACATTTCCCTATCTATCTCAGTTAGGGTAGGAAGAGCGGACTCTGCAATATATTGTTCCTGTTGAGCTAGGGTATGGGGGTAACCGACATAGTTTCAATCAAATGTGATATTGCCAACTGTAAGTTAGCTTCTTCTGAGTATTGAGTCAAGCCGTGTGAGTCTTTCAAGCTTATAAGCCGCTCTGCATTCGGGATTTTGCTAGTTTCCGGACCAGGAATTTGTTGGCCTTGTTGCTATTAACGTAATAACCTTGTTTAGTTCGTATAAGGGTTTGAGCGGTTTCTTCTGCATAAATGGTCCTCTAATTTGTTGCAAGTAATGCGCAAGGCTTGAGCTGCTCTGAGAGACCAGCCTTTCTTATGGTTTTGTTCGGGTGTCGCTATTTCGCTTTCCAATAGCCCTTTAGTCTTTAATCAGCGGTTTTTGTAAGCCGCCGTCTGGGCTATCAATTCCCCCCCTGATAACCGCTTTCATTGCCTCCCATCTGTAGACAATTGATGTGGGCCCGACAGGGTTTCCTCGAAAGAATTTATGGATGGCTTTGGTTTATTCATACCTGATTGCAGTGTCATTCCGCATTGGGTCGTAGAGAGTCCATCGGGGTCTCGGGCGGGGGAGGATTGTGAATTTGAGCTGTAGGGATCACTGGTGACTGGTGTGAGATTACCTTGGTTTTTATCGATGCCTCATCGGTGTAGGGCAAGAGTTGGGGGCTGGCCAGCAATAGGTTGATGCAGGAGGAAGTGCGATGTACATGCAAACAAGTCTTGTGTCCGGGTGTAGGACCCTCCTTGTCCACCACTCCCAGAGATTTCAAAAAGTGAAGCAGACCCAAGGCAATTTTAAAGTCTCTCTGTGCTGGTTCGTGAGATTTATCAGCCTGGCAGTCTGGGACCCCATTGAAGTCCCCTCCTATCACCACCTGACCTTCAAGGAAGGTAAGTAGATTGGACTCAAAATCTGTTACTCTCTTTCATTGGACCCATAGACTGAAACCAGGGTATACATTAGGCAGAACAGCTTACCTATGACACCAATATATCGCCCTTCGGGTCCATTGAGCACCTCCAGTTCTGTGAGAGGGGTGCCTCTTGCCAGCGGGATTGCTGTGTCACCTCTTTTTGAGCCATTGGTTGCCAGACAATCTCTTGGGAAGGTGATGCTGCATTGGCGTGAAAAATCTGCCGTCATCGGCTGAGTTTCTTGGAGGAATATCACTGGGCTGCCCAAGTCACTTAGACGTCGGAGTGCAGATCTTCGTTTATTTGGAGAGTTCAGGTCTTGTATGTTAAGAGTCACAAACCGAAGTTTCGGGTGATGAGGGGAGGCCTCCAGTGGATCCGTCCAGTCCACCGGGAGGGAAGGGTTCAGGCTCGGTTGACATTCAGCTGCCATCAAGTACCATGATCATTTCCCACTGTTGTCGCGACCAGGTTTTCAACTTTTGTAAACAAATATCAAAATTAAACTGAGAAACAAGAACAGAACTGGGCCTATAGGCTAGTTGGCCATTGAGTGTATGCACACTCTAGGCTGGCGTATGCTGTGTGGAGTCAAAGATCCCTCAGTGCCTTGTCATAAGGAGCCATGGTGTGCCTTTCAAGAATATTTATTATCAGGGTATTTGTAGTCGTGCCTGCGGGCTTCATTTATGTCTGTTAAGAAGGGTTTCGCGGTTTCCGTCCCCTCGCTACCTTTGCCCAGGTGTTACGTCGTGGTTTTGGGACTTCTCCTTTTTCCCCATAGGCAATGTGGTTGTAAGGTCTTCGTCCGTGGTCGAGGGCCCCCCTGTCAGGATGTCCTCCGCTTCTTCCAAAGTATTGATTTTGTGTCAGGCCTTCATATGTAAATTGGAGGTTTGCGGGGAACAACCAGCGATATTTTATTTTCCAGGAACGTTGTCAGGGATCTGAGTGCCCTACGCCTTAGCACCCTATCTTTTGCCAGGTCTTGGTAAATTTGTATTGGCGCCCCTTGGAAGGTTAATTCGCCCTGTAGACAAGTTACAGCCATAATCACTTGTTTAGTAGAGAAGAAGTGAATGTGGGTAATCACATCTGGTGCGTTTTCTGTGGAAGCCCCTCTGTGGTTCCATAGCCTGTGGGTTCGATCTAGCAGCAGCATTGCCTTATCACAATCTGGGAGGAGTGTTTGGAAGAGGCTGCTCACGTAGTCCTGTAAGACTTGATCTATGTCTGAGGCGGGTACCCATCTAATTCTCACATTGTTTCTTCGGACCCGGTTTTCAATATCCTCTTGCTTTGAGCATCATGACTTTGTTCTTCTCTTCCAGGACCTGGATCTTACTCTGCAGATCCGTCAATTGCGTTGCTTGGTCTAGAGATTGATCTTCCGTCTTGCTGAACCTGTGCTCTAACTCCACCATCCGGTTTTCTAAACGATCCACCCTAGATGCGATTTCCGTCCTGCAATTCCGGAATTCAGATTTGATGTCTGCCATGAGTAATTGGATATAGTCTTTTGTGGCCCATTGGTCTACCAACCTCTCAGGTGAGTGGATCAAGGAGCGTCCCTTCTCCGGTTTCTTGCCTTTATCATGCGGTTGCAGCAGGCTGGCTATATCCGCCGATTTTTTTAGAGTTTTTGCCGCTGTGCGATTTTGGTTGGAGTTAGTGTTTTCTTCACAGGTCAGGAAACTCAAGGCACACGAATGTGTAATTGTCGACCGGTGCTCAGCGACGATGCTCAACTCTGTGCCATGCTTTGCCTTCTCCACCCCTTGGTAACTGAGCTTTAAGTAGCGGAGGAGTGTGTTCCTACAGTAGGGAGAGGAGCTGGGAGGGTGGATCACATCCTGCTCAGACCACTCCTGAAGCCCAGGTTCCTGACTGACTTTTGCGGTCGCCGGGGCTGGCAACTGCACATTCCTGCCGGTCGTTGAGTTCTCTCGCGTTTCAACCTATTCTCGTGTGCATCTGGGGTGGAAGAGATGTAGTTTCCGCCCAGGGCATGGGGGACCGGGGGATCTATGTCCTTTGGGTTGGTAATAGACCCGGCTGCAGTTGAATGCGGTCTTCCCTCCTCCCCTGAACCCCCCCCCCCTAGCTCCGGAGGACACAGCACCGACCCCAAGTTGGTTCCTGGGCTGTTCCTCACCCCGATACACTGCAATCTTGTTATTTCCCCTCCACAGAGCATTCCGTGCCTCCACTCCCCCGGGCCCCATCTTGCCACATCCTTACTTCTTAACTTGCCGACTTGGCATTGTGCGGTATCTGGGGGGTGATCGGGTAGAATGCGATCTCATTCCCTGTCCTCCGGAGGGGGTGCCATCTTGTGCAGCACTGACGCGAGTGGGTACTGTTGTGATATCATGGCTTTGGCACATTAACTTGTCACTGCTCTTTCCAGACTCACTCTGGCAGTTTTTCCTCAAGCTCTGTTGCTCAATAATGTGCTCCATTTCTGAGGATATTCACGGGATTCTCGCGCTCTCCACAGAGACTTTCAAGGAAGCTACTGCATTGCCAGTGCTTCAAGCCCCGCCCCCGCTAGTTTTGTAATCGAAATGTCAATTTTGAGATTTTGACTTTTTTTTTTTATATATATATATATATATATATTCAGCTTGTACCACCTGCACACACCAACTGTGCGGCTTGCCCCAGTACCAACTCCGACCCTCGGTGGCATGTCAAAGCCATAAAGCACTGTAATGTGCAGCACAATACACTTGCACATTCTATCAATCAAGTCTATTAAATCTATGACAATCGATCAAAACAATCCTGCCCATGGAGTCATCCATCCTCCATTTAAACAGTTCTAATCACCCATCCAACAATCAAGAATGCTGCCTAGAAATAGCAAGACCTTCTGGCTTAGACAATGCCTGTTATCTTCCATTGAGCCCTCTTTTGTCTGTAATTTGTAGACCTTAGTGTTGACTTTGCAATGTCTTAAAATGAGCTTTCAAATCTTGAAAATAATACATTAGACAGAAGAATTAGAAACTGGACGTGTAAGCCATGTTATTGACTGAATACCCTTATCTCTGTGTTGATGTTTAGGTTTAAAGAAGGTGCTGCTCCTATAGTTCCAGCTGAAGAAATCAGCCGATATGGTAAGTGACACTCAATTTGTTTAATATCCTCCATAAAGAAAGCACTGTATTTTCACCTACAGATGGTAACAATCAGCCCTAAAGATATGGGGAGTATCAGCCACTTTTACTCCCTAAAAATATGCAAAAATTCCCAAAAATAAAGAGCAATAATACCCTCAACAAAAAAATAGGAAACAGATATGATGGACCTTGAGCCCCTGCTTTCACCCACACAGCTCCGTCCATACTTTTGGACCAGTATTGCATGTAGTAACACAGAAAGAAACTACTATTATAGCTGACTGGTCAGAAGAAATACACCTGTATCTATTAATCTGTATGAATAACTAGGTCTCGGGAGGATAGCTCAGGGACAACTTGCTTTCCTTGGAAGCAAGATGATGCGGAGCAACCATATGTTCGATCCCCGGGTCCGTGCTTAGAAACCTCCGGGTATTAAGTGCGGTATAAATAAATAACGCTAACAATCATCATCATAACTGGTGCAAAGGAATAAATATTACTAAAACATTTCGGTTTTTGAGTTAAAACATATTTTTATTCACTTTTTTACTTGCTAACAAATCATTTTTCGAGGGGGATTGTGTCCTCCGAAGTATTCCACATCTATGACGGGTAATGGCCACAGCTGTGCTGCTTCGGAATTTTTTTGGCAGAGGGCGTCCTGCGTCGATGACGTTGATCCGTAGTCCCTCGAGGGCCTCCGTCGAGGGTCAACGTCACCGGATGTTAAATATAGGATGCACAGCATCCGTAGCCTCAGTTCCGTTTTTTTACGCAAACGTGTTTGCTTCGGAATCTGGGCGTGCTCGATTCTTCTTTTCGAAAGCGATGTCTTTGTCTTCTTCTACTACCCTGAAGTCGGGCTCTAAAAAATGTCGGGACTGCGGTTCGAAAATATCCATCACAGAACCACACGACATCTACCTCTGGTGCCTTGGCGAAAGCCACGCCACCGACGAATGCAATGATTGCCAGTCCCTGACGTCTAAAGCCTTGCAGGAGCGCAAGAAGAAAGTGAAGGTAGGTAGGGTGTCTAAGTCCCATGAATCGAAGTCTGCTGGACTTTCGACCGATGACGCAAGGGGCGACTCTCGGCATTGGCGAAGTCCAGGGGGTCTCGATCTCGGAGTGGTTCCCGCCATTCCTCTGCCTCTTCGAGGCATTCTAGGAAGCGCTGTCACCGGTTGCCTTCCCCGTCCTCGTCGGAGGGGGACTCCGCCAGGCGGTTGACTTGTCCCACCAAGTCTTCGTCGCCGGCCAAATGGGATGCATTCCGCCAGCAGATGGTGGTTTTCGAATCGCAAGGCACAGTTTCGTCCGCGCCTTCGAAAGAAGCCAGCAAGGAACGGGCTCGATCCACCACTCGCACGCCTTCGGGTCAGGCGGTCGTCATGATCATCGGGAGCCGTTGAGGTCCCGATCAGACAAGGGAGATCGCTGTAGCCTTGCCAGATCCAGGTCCCTGTCCTCGACGCCATCAAGACAGTCGGAACCTGTGAAGCCTTTGAGGAAAACGTGATGCCATCAGCGTGTGTTCGTCTCAGGGCTCCGGCCTCGAAGACGTCGTCGGCGCTGTGTCTGTCGGGGGGATGCTCTCGGGGCTCCGCCCTCGAAGAAGTTGTGGAAGATTTTGCCAGAGGTGCCCCGGAGGGCTGTGGAACCTCTGAGGAAGGCTGTCAGTAAGTCTGTGAGGCCTGTATTTGAGCCCTACTCTGTTCCTCCTCACAGATTGGATTTGTTCCAACCTTTTGGAGTGTATTTCCGAGGTGGAGGAAGGGTCTGATGAGGAGATGGCTGTGCCTCCTGATGTCCTTGATGACCTGTTGTCTAGGCAGAGTCAGATGGAGGAACTCTGTCAGTCCTTGCATGATGCCAGTGGTCTTGACACCTCTCCGGAGGTGGAGTTTGGCAGGCCTGAGCCTGGGACGCATGCCGAATCCTCCTATAGGCGTCTCATGTCAAGGGTGACAGAATACTTGGGGTGGTCTGCTCCACCTGTTGATTTTGATCAGGATGATCTGACGGACATCCTGGACCAAAGTCCAACCACTGACCCGGTGTTGCCATTTCACATGGCTTTGCAAAGGAGGGTGACAGCGGCTTGGACTGCTCCGAAAAGTCTCCCAGCAGTTAATAAGTTGCTTCCGAAAAAATACCGGCCAGCAGTAGTGACTCCTGCTACTTGTCGACGCACCCTACTCCCGAGAGTTTGGTGGTGCAGGCGGCGACAGCCCCCGCGAAGCAGGCTGCGTACCCTACCATCCCTCCTGATAGGGACGACAAGCGCTTTGATGGTTGGGCGGAGAAGGTATTTTCATCTGAGGGTATGGCATTGAAGGCGGCCAACTCCACTTGTGCCTTGGCGAGATTCACTCACACTCTGTGGAATTGTGCATCTTTGGCGGCTGAGCATATTCCCGAAGGGGAAGAACGGGATGGTTTTCTAGCCCTCGTGCAAGACAGCAAGGATGCCATGTGCAAATCCGTTCAGTCTGGTATGGGCACGGCAGACTGTGTCAGCCGGTCCATGGCTGCGAGCACTGTAATACGCAGGTTTGCGTGGTTGCGGAAGTCGGGGTTTGCTCCTGATGTGCAATCCCGGCTTCTGAACTTGCCCTTTGATGGAGTTCGTCTGTTTGGCAGCAAGGCTGACGAGAGCCTTGAGAGGTTGCAGACCTCAAAAGCTGCAGCAACGTCTTTGAGTGCTGCAGTACGTCAACCTCTGCCTTTTCATCCTAGGGGACAGCAATGGAGGAGAGGTTCCTTTCGGTACTACTCTACCTTTGGTAGATCGAGAGGAGCTGCCAGTCAAAGGGGCCACCGTAGGAGTACCAGAGATGGAAAGCAAGGTACTCAAGGTACCAAAGCCGCTCGGGCAGTTGCCTCTTTGCCCTCAGGCACTGCCGCAGCCACGTCCGCTCAGTCATGGTTCGCCAGTTGGGGGCAGACTTGCGCAGCATCTTGGAGAATGGTGAGTCATTACTTCAGATGTGTGGGTTCTGGAGATCATAGCCCACGGCTACTGTCTTGCCTTCCGGCAGAGGCCTCACGACAATCCACCGGGGAAGCTCTCTTTGAAGCGTCCAGAACCGTACCTTGCGCAGGAAATCCTATCCCTGCTGGAGAAAGGCGCCATGCAACTGGTGCCTGTAGCGGAGAGGAACAAGGGATGGTATTCCCTAGGAAGGACAAGTTCAAGATGGTTACTCTTTCTCAAGTCCTCCAGGCCTTTCAACTTCAGGATTGGTTGGTGTCTCTCGACCTCAAGAATGCTTCATTTCATGTGCCGTTTCATCCCAAGCACAGGAAGTACCTGAGGTTCGCGGTTGGCAACTCGCATTTTTATTTTCAGGTCCTGCCGTTCGGATTGACCTCCGCCCCAAGGGTCTTTATCAAGCTGATGGTGGTGGTGGCAGCGTATATCAGGAAAGGGGGGATTCATGTCTATCCCTACCTGGACGATTGGTTGATGAAGGTGCGCTCCCCTGAGCAAGCCCTGGATCATCTGTCCGTCACCTGCCACTCCCTTCACAAGCTGGGCTTCTCCCTCAATTTAAAGAAGTCACATTTGACACCAACCCAGCGGCTCCAATACATCGGAGCAGTGCTCGACACATCCCTGGGGCAGCGTTCGCCTCCCCAGGCGAGGGCTCACCATATTCTGCAGATGGTGGACAAGTTTCAACATGCCCAGAGTCTCCCGGCATTAGGGTTCTTGAGGTTCCTCGGCCTCATGGCATCCTGAATTTTCCTGTTGCCAGCGGCCAGGCTGCGGATGAGATCTCTGCAGTGGGCTCTCAAGATGCAGTGGTCGCATGTTCTCGGCAGGATGTTGGATCCCATTCAGATTCTGCCCTCGTTCGCCCAGGATCTTCTGTGGTGGGCCGTCGAAGGCAATCTGATGAAGGGAGCTCCATTTTGGCAACCATGGCCGGAGGTGACGACCGTAACGGACGCATCCCTCACGGGTTGGGAAGCTCATGCCAACGAATTGACAGCCAGCAGACGTTGGGTCTCTGTCGGAGTCCAGACTCCACATCAATCTGTTAGAGCTGCAGGCCGTCAGTCTAGCCCTGAAGGCTTTTCTGCCGTCTGTGCGGGGGAAGAATGTCCTGATTTCCTGATTATGACAGACAATACAGTGGCATGTACTACCTCAACAAAAAAGGGGGGGCAGGGTCACTCCCGTTGTGTAGGGAGGCGATGCAGCTCTGGTTCTGGCCATCCAGCAGGAAATTTCGATCTCAGCAGTTCATCTGGCTGGAGACGAAAATACGGCGGCGGACGCTCTGAGCAAGCAGAACACGTTCTCTCACGAGTGGGAGCTGGCTCAGGAAGTTCTTTTGGAGATCTTCGATCTTTGGGGAACCCCACAAGTGGATCTCTTCACCACCAGTGTCAACCGGAAGTGCGAGAGATTCTACTCACGGGAATTTCCTCCAAGAGGAGCCTTAGGGGACGCGTTCGTAGTGGAGTGGTCCTTCCCACTGCTGTACGCGTTTCCTCCAGTCCCCTTCATTCCGCAAGTGTTACAGAGGTTCGGTTCCTGAATGATCCTCATTGCTCCGGCATGGGCCAGGAGAGCGTGGTACCCGGACCTTCTCGACATGTCCATCTGCCCTCCACGCCGTCTGGTGCAGGGTACAGAATGTGGATCATTTCCAATGTTCCATTCCTTTGGTTTTGTCTTTTTTGCTTTCTTTAGCCCACAAGGGCCTGCAAGTGGGTACCATTAAGGGTTACCTGGCGGCGCTGTCCATATTTAAGCGCTCGTCTGAGGAATGTTCTTATTTTAAGATTCCTTTGATTTCTCAGTTTCTAAAAGGGCTAACTAATGTGTTTCCACCGTCGCCTTTCCATGTGCCGGTATGGGATTTGAATTTGGTTTTAAAGTTCCTAATGGGAGCTCTGTTTGAGCCCTTACATTCTTGTCCGTTGCGACTGTTGTCCTTTGAAACTGTATTTTTATATCAATGTGGGAACAGTTGGTAGATATTCCACTTTGTGGGAATCTTTCAAGGTTTGGGTCAGGGGAGTCCTACTATCCAAGGCTGTCGGTCTCCTGAAGGGCGTGTGAGCTGAGCTAGCTGAAACTGAACGTATATTGGATGCATTGGAGGGGGCTTACACTCGCTCACAAAACAATGGAATACTGGCTGAAATAGGAATTTGACAGCTTGGCCACTAGAGAAATGCGTTATATAGCAGCACCCATACGAGCACGTAGGTACGGGGATGGAAACAAGGCTGGGAAAACTGTCCAACCTGCTAAAACATGACAAACAACCGAATCAGGTCACTAGCATACAAACAGTTTAGGGGGAGGTACTTCTGAGGGAAGAGGGGGTCAACGGGAAAGTTGTTAAATTCTATTAAGAACTATATTCAAACAAAGACATGAAATCGGGCATTGAAATTAAATCATACCTTGCAGCACTTTCCCTACCAAAACTCCCAGATGAGGACCGGTGGGCAATGGATCAGCCTGTAACTTCTGAGGAAATCACAGAGGCAATTAAAACACTCATCAGGCAAAGAACCGGGGTCAGGCGGGATAGGCGCCGAATTCTATAAAGAGTTCCGCGAAGAGCTGGTACCAATACTAATGCAGGTATGAGAAGAAGCCCTTGAGAGTAATAGACTACCCCCAACAATGAGAGAGGCTGTGATAACCGTGCTCCCTAAGCTTCGACGACCACCATAAGATGTATAAAATATGTGCAAAAGTCCTGGCCAACCGGCTTCTGCCAGCAGTGCCTACCCTAGTCTACCCTGACCAGAACGGGTTTATCCCCACAAGGTCCACGGCCCTGAACCTTGGCAGACTTTTTGGCATAATGGCGCAAATAGATCCAGAGAGAAGCGCAGTGGCCATATATCTCGATGCCGAAAAGGCCTTTGACTCGGTCTCGTGGGTTTATCTCCTGGCTGTGCTGGAGGCATATGGGATAGGCCCCAATTTTATTAGATACGTGAAGTTGCTGTATACTAATCTCGGCGCTCGGTACTAAC
Organism: Ambystoma mexicanum; assembly: GCF_040938575.1. Lineage (NCBI taxonomy): Eukaryota > Metazoa > Chordata > Amphibia > Caudata > Ambystomatidae > Ambystoma > Ambystoma mexicanum. Next base: position 840,612,719 of record NC_090923.1, read on the forward strand.
TAATTGATCCATCTCCAAATTATTCCTACTGGGCAGAGGTACTAGGCAGGGGTGCCCATTCTCGCCCATACTATTTGAGCTAACCATAGAGCCGATGCCAGCTGCGGTGAGACTAAGACATTCAGACAGGGGGATAAAGATGAAAGGCTCCACCCAGCTAATCTCATTATATGCTGATACGCTATTATATGTCCGTGAGCCCGAGAAGAACATTGCACCCATCATGGCAGAAATACAAGAGTTTGCAGCATACTCTGGGTACACTGTAAATAATGCCAAATCTGAAATATTTCCACTTACACCAGCCACCAAATGCCCAGACACGATATGTCGACTCACATGGTCGGAACAGCACATCAGATACTTGGGGGATCCTTGTTTCCAGGGATAGACTTACACTATACTCAGATAATCATGAAAGCGCGCTGCAATCACTAAGCACTAAACTTCAGATGTGGGGGCGTCTCCCAATTCCGTTATATGGCAGGGTCGCAATTCTCAAAATTATAATTTTACCCAAGTTATTATATTTGTTTTGTGAACGTCCCCATATGGCCAGGAAGGACCTTCTTCGCCAGACTTCGATCTATGGTTGTAATATTCCTTTGGAACGTAAAAACAGCGAGGATAGGGTGGGAAAAAATGACTGAACCGTACCCCTCAGGTGGTTTAGCTGATCCTGACTTTGAGCTTTACTACTATGTTGCTCAAGCACAATTTGCGAAATATTAATATAATGCTTCAGATGGACCACCCCACACATGGATAGAGGAATACACCACACACCCTACGAACATAAAATCTGTAATCTTTGATTCACCAAACAAAGATACTTGTGAATATAACCCGGTAAATTACAGTCGGGGCATGGGAGGCTATATATAAAAGGCTGAGATTACAAACACCCTATAACCCATAGATATCCCTATGGAATTTCCCAGGCATACCCCCAACGCATGATAGCAACTTGCAAGAATCCTGGGACCCAAACAGAGAGATGAAACTGGGAGACATGTTCATCAATGGGAAATTTGTAGCCCTGGGGAATTGGTGAGGGCTCTTGGTGGGCGGGCCACTTAAGACACTTCAATATTATCGTATGCGATCTGCATTTCAAAAGAGGTGGCCGCTCTTCCCGGATGAACCTCCCTCGCATCCATGTACACAGTTGGTTACAGCTGGAGAAGGCCTGGGAATCTCTAAACTATATGTAGCGGTGCAGGCCCATACCCCCACAGTAAACCAGGTCAAGGGCAAGTGGGAGAGAGATCTGCAGATGCCCATTGAAGAGAAGAAATGGGCCAGGTACTGCCCGCTCACAAATATTTTTTCACTGAACACTGGTCTATGCTTAATTCAATTTAAGATTTTAAACAGACTACACTACACACCGGCTAAAATAGCATAATTTACAGTAGATACCCGGAAGAGTGCCCCAAATGCAGGGCACCTCGGGTGGGATCCTTCCACGTGTATTGGGAGTGCCCAGTGGTGGCGGGATTCTAGAGGGATGTGGCTGTGATGTTGGAAGAGATTACGCAGGTACCCCCTGAACTGACCCCTCAAAAATACTTATTTGTGGACATTGACAAGTGCTCTGAAAAAAATCAGAAGATTGTTCAACATCTCATGTGCGGTGGCCAAGAAATGCATCTTACAAACATGGAAAAACGCCGGGCCACTGAGCATGAATCATTTTCTTTGCGAACTAACACATGTTAATGAATCGGAAGAACAATTTGTCCTGACCCAACCTGTGACAAGTAGGCCCAAGGACATCTGGGGCCCTTTTAGAATGTATTCGTATGACATGATTTCTGATGACGAATCTCTGTAATATCTAATGTATTAACGAACCATGTAATTTATCCTTGTACAATATTTGAGGTGCGATGTGGAAGAGTGCCATGTATCTTTTGTAACCACAAATAAAAAGAGATTTTAAAAAAAAAAACTATTTTTAGTTGCGGTTACTTCCGCACACAGAGTGAGTGAGTTGCAGGCACTTTCCGCAAGCCACCCTTTTCTGTTTTTTCGATAAGGACGGGGTTGTCCTGCGGGTACGATCTTCTTTTCTTCCGAAGGTTGTCGGAATTCCATTTGAGCCAGAAGGTGATTCTTCCGGCGTTTTATCCTCCTCCACATCCTGGTAAGGAAGAGGAGAGGCTCCATACGTTGGATCCTAGGAGAGCTTTGAGTTTCTATCTCTCACGGATGTCCCGGGTCAGAGTGGACGATTAGCTCTTTGTTGGTTATGCTGGAAGGTGCTTGGGTCAGGCTGTTTCCAAGCAGACCTTGCCAGATGGATCATTTTGACAATCTCTGAGTGTTACAGTTTGGCAGGAAAGGACCATCCAGTAGGCTTACGGGCTCACTCTACTAGGGGTGTGGCTGCCTTCACTGCTCTACAGAGGGGTGTTCCTATTCACAATATTTGCAAAGCAGCCACATGGGCCTCTGTCCATACTTTTGTGAGACACTTTTCCTTGGCTCCATCCATGGGCAGGATTTGGCCTTTGGTAAGGCAGTACTCAATTCAGCCATTTGATTGGGCATTCTAAAATTCTAAAATTGTAAATTCTTTTCCCACCTCCATACGTTGGTACTGCTTTGGGAGTCTGTCATAGATGTGGAATACGTCGGAGGACACAATCCCCTCGAAGAACAAGTTACTAACCTTACCTGGTAACGTTCTTTCGATGGGATGTTCCTCCAATGTATCCCACACTAGGTAGAGCTTACCAGGTAATTTCAGTTAACACCTTACATCTAGTATGGTCCTACAGCCCCTCTTGTGCTGTCTGTATCGGATAATTTGGGAATCTTACTGTATGATGGTAAATATCTTCTACAATATTAGATGATTTAGGTTATTAGGCAACAGTTACGGCTCCACAGTTAGTAGGAACATCATTACTAGGCATGATATATACTGTTCACTGTTGGGAGGGTTAAAGGTTGTAAGCAAGACCTAGTCACATCTAGGCGACAATGGTTCCCTAAAGGCCAACTGTCTTTGCTACTGGTAAATGTGACGATATCGGCCAAGGCTCAACCCTCAGGAGGAAGGTGGAGGGGTTAAAGCTGATGTATAATTCTTTGTACTATAGGATTCAATAAAGGAATTAGTACAAATATTTCACTATGCAGGGGAAGAAAGGGCAATGCAGATTTAAACTCCTGTAACTATGTGAAATAGTTCAGTGCCTTTTAGACTGACTGGTGTTAGGGAGAATTCTCTCTTTAGGCTGAATTTCCTAACCCAGTGAGTCCCCCAGCTGCTTTGCTGGATTTCTGGAGTTTGTTTTTTTCTCCTGCCAAGAGTGAGACTCTTTTTCTCCCATTCTTGGACATGATTTGTGGTGTTCCTTTGACTGTTAATGTGCTTTATGGGCTATGGGGTCCTTTACTGCATAGGGTCTCATGTGTTTTTACTATGTGTGTTACACAGCACCCTCCGTGCGGTAACACAGGGGTGTCATAGTGACACCCCACCATAGACTCCATACCCTGGGACTGACTACTGTCTCCCGGGGCATGTAAAGTCACCATTGGCTTTACTAGTCCCAAATTATTAACAGAAACCAGTACAAACCATCATATTGTGGATGTACTGGTCGGGGCAATTCGATTGCCCCGGGGTCTGTTAGTCGAGGGGGCACGTCTCCGTCCCCGCTGATCGAGTTTTGGCTGGCGGCAGTGGAAACTACTTTTTATATTCGACCGCAAATATTTCCCTATGGGATTTTCCCATTGTTCGAGGCTACCAACTTTAATTATTTAATTCTCATAGCCTCGAACATACCGCCGGTTTATTTAATTAATATTAAATCGCCGGTTGGTATTTTTTGCCAGGACTCGATTCTAAAATGGCGTTTGTATTCTCTTCTGTGACTCCAACCCAAGTCGAGCCCTTTGTTCCACTTTTTGGCGGGCTTCTCCACAGAAGCCTCCAAAAGTGGTGCCACTCTGTGTGGGTACCACAGGGGGTGTGGGAGGGGGTTTAGGCACCCTGGACTGAGTTACCTTGGTAACTCAAGTCGCACTCTTGTGTGATTGGCACTTAGCATGTTTGATTGACAGCTAGGCTGAGTGAATGGGGGTATGCTGCATAAAAGCAGGGCTTTGGGGACTGGAACTTCAGAAGTCGCCACAGGACCTGAGAATCTGACGAGGGAGAAGCTGAGCCGACCTACCACGACGACAGCACTGGTGGAGCCCTGCGGATCGACTCACCACATCCCGACGACAGAGAAGATCTCCCGGCTGGAGAGGCTTCTTCCCCTGACTGGTGGGCACAACCAGCTTACCTTCTTTCTTCGCACCCCAGACCGGTTTGTGGTCTAACTGCCCATGCCAAGCACCCCGGCGGCCGGATAGCCACTCACCACTGAACCGCAAATCAACGGACAGCTCCTTGTACCTGAGAAACTCTGCGGCTCGTTTCTTCCCTGGCATTGCAACGGACTCCTGTCTTCCTCCCATACGAGATCCTCTCTTCCCCCGGACGATGCACTGACTTGCATCCGCTGCCAGGAACAACTGCCCCCGCTGGAGTATTCTCACCACTTTAAGGTACCGTGTCCGCCAGGCCTCCCTTTCTAAAGATTGCTACAAGGTAATAATAACCCCTTAACCTTCTGGACTGGGCTGGCCGCCTTTACCCTCTAACGAGTCCCTTTCTTTGGTCCAACTCCTTTTTGAACCGTCCCTTTCTTTGGTCCAACTCCTTTTGAACCGTTACAAGACTCTTGTGCACTGCAACCGTGTGACCTTGGACACTTTTCATTTGGATCCTCTTAAAGCGGATCCGTCCTACTGACTCTGAATTCATAGTGTTACTTTGCCTTCCTCTCTTGTTGTGTTCGTGAAAAAGTGTTGGGATCTGTTTCAATTTATTCTCTGCTTTTCTCTCCCTTTTTAAAACGAATTATTAGAGTGCCATCTACGTTAAGTGCTCACCGCTGCCTGAAAATAAGTGTGGCTTTACTTAAGACTTGTCTGTTATTCTTTTAAGGGAGTGTATATCTTTTAGTGACCGTGTTTTTGAATTGCTTACTATTAGTGCCTGTGTTTTTTTTTTTCTAGGTGTGGTTTTAAATAAATAATTTTCTGATGCTTGTTAATCTGCTTAGAATCACATGCTGTGCATATGGTCCGACATCCAGTGGTAACCGCAGAGCATTGCATCTTGTCTTTCGGGGGACCGAAAGGGGACGTCGGCATAGGCGTGTCTGAAACACTATCCCTATCGTGACGTGTGTAATACCCAAAATCCCTCACGTGCCGAGGTCCCTCAGATTGTTTTTTTCCGCCCAGATAACTGGTCGCCCTATAGCGGAGCTCTTCATGAGACATTGTTTATCTTACTGAATTGTCGGTTTAATCCCCGTTAAGTCACTTCGTCTATCAAGAACATCTTCGACGAAGACTACGGGGGAACCGCCTACGGCTGTGGATTCTGGCACCTAGATCCGGCGTTCGGAACTCCACGTGGTCGGGCCTTCTGGCCGGCCTACACAGTAGGGAGAGTGGGCTCGGGGTTTGCCATACTGCTATAAGATGTCTTTCCTCTTTTCCACTTCTTTCCTTTTTGGTCTGGTCACCCTTCCCTTCTCCTATGGAAAGGACTCCACTTAGATTCTGCCCTCTATGAAGGGTCAGATATCCGTGGAAAGACGAGCACACTTCGTGTACGCTTGTCTCCCCCTAGAGCACTAAAGAGGTGTTCGGCGTATATACTCCTAAACCTAATCCCTTAAGGAGCGCCGGTTGAAGCTATGGGCCGCAGACGGTATGTCACGCGTGGAGCCTCCCTCCCCTGCCGCGACACCAGCCGAGAGTGACGGGGGTACATCGGATGACCAAACGTCCAATGCGAACGTTGTAGACCTTGAGGCGGACGATTCTAGAGCCGCCACGCCCGTCCCCGACCCTTCTAGGCTCGACTCCGGTCTTGCTACAGGGACCACACCCGGTGACGGGGGCGTACAATCGCACCACACAAAACACACAACCCAAGCGCCCTCCTCGACGACGTCGAAGAAGGCTCAAGCGCCATCGGATCGATCTGATGCCTTCCCCGCATCCGCAGCAGCACATGACGACTGGGCTTAATAAACTTAAGAAAGGCGCTACTCCCCAAACTACACATGCCGAAGTTTCTGAACAAGAAACTTCGACAACTTTCAAGGTTTCCAAGGCTCGTGCAGGCCCGAAAACTACGAGTAGGCCTCTAACTAGGCCTCTACACGGGAAGCCATCATCGGAGGCATTGTCCCCCGAAGATTCGGTAACTATCAGTAAGAGCATCAATAGGATTGCTACGGCGGCGGGCCTTGTACTGGTTTCACCCACAATTATGGGCCAATCCGCCGAAAGGTTTTCCACTGTTTTAGAAGACGATCCTGAGGACTCTTACGAAGAGAGCCAGGTACCCCTCTCAAGCACCCTGAGGAGATCCTCTGAACGCCTTAGGGCGGAGGTCCTGGTTCCTGCTCAGCTGGGTCCATTTGGGTCATCCAAGTGGACCACGGAGCAATTTGAGGGGTATATGGATCGGCTGCAGCAGGTTTTCGGTGTTTCTGATCAACCTCTGCCGAAAAAAGCTCGGGTAGACCCTAACCCTCATAGACAAGTTGCCCAACACCTAGATGTTCAACACTATGTTGATTATCAAGAAGATGTCCAGAAGGACACGTATAGAGACATCTATACAGAAGAAGAGGAGACTTCTTTTCTGGGGAAGATCAAGGCGCAACAGACAACTGGGAGGACACCCAGCAGGACGATCACAATTCTGATATTGTTTGCCTCGACTCTCCCCCATACACACTAGTTAGGCAGGCTCCCCCGGTGGATGATCAAATGGCTTTCAACAACACGTTGAAAAAAGCAGCGGAATTCTTTAAAATTGCCACGCTTGAGGCATTTCCTGAACAGGATTTTGCGGAAAACATTATTAATGACAAGCCTCTGGCTAGCCAGTCTATCCCCCTCTTGAGCTCTGTAAAGAGACGGCTGGCCCCTTCTTTACTCAAACCCGCTCAGACGAGGGCTGTGAACCCAAGGGTCGAAAAACTCTTCCGTCCCTCCCCCACCGACCCGCTTTACATCAAAGGGCATGCAATCCCAGAATCGCTGGTGGTGACCAACACTCGCAAGAGAGCAGGGGTTCCCCTTGCCACGGGAGAGTCACCCCTGGACAAGGAGTCCAAAAGGTTATGTGCCCTAGGCAAACGGGTCACGTTGGCAGCTGCTTATACCGTCCGGATTGCCAATAACACAACGTTATTGGCAAGCTACGTCGACGCCCAATTGAATCTACTCCAGGAAGGCCTCCAGGAGGTTCCAGAACCAACCAGAGCCAAGCTTCTCGCCATTGTCTCGGAGGGTAAACTTGCCATTCAAAATGTTGTAAAGAATACCCTGGACTCCGCAGAGACAGCAGGCACGTCTCTCGCACAGGGTACTCTCCTAAAGGGACACACGTGGCTGCGCACGTCGGGTTTCAGGCCTGAGACCCAGACATCCATCATCAATAAACCCATAGAAGAGGCCAACCTCTTCGGGAAGGCGGTAGACGATGCGTTGGAGACAGCCAAGAAGGAGCATGAGACTATTAAGTCGCTGCACCAAATTTCCCAAAAACCCTCTTCACAGAGGGGCAGCAATTCTCTGCGGTCCTTTCGAGGACAAGCACGCGCCGCTCAAAATAATTTCGGCACGGGCAACTTCAACGCAAGTCAACTGGCTGCAAGCCCCACTTACTACCCCCAGAGGGGTCAGAAGCGCGGAAAGAATAGAGGCAGAGGCTCCAATTCCAGAGGTGCGTCAACCTCGGGTCAGAAATGACCACCAAGTTCAGGTCCCCTCCCATGTCTCCCCGGTCGGGGGGAGATTAACATCTTTCCTCAAGGCATGGGAGGGGATAACTTCAGACCAGTGGGTATTAAAGACGGTTGCCCACGGTTATTGCGTGGAATTCGCCCGACCCCACAGTTCAGACCACCGAAGCATCAACGCCTTTCACCGGAACATCTGCAGATCCTGGTCCAAGAGGTGGAGGCGCTGCTGGGAAAGGACGCCATAGAAGCCGTCCCGATTCTTCAGGTAAAAGAGGGTATTTATTCAATATACTTCCTTGTACACAAAAAGGATCTCACCATGCGTCCTGTTCTAGACCTGCGCCCAGCGAACAAGTTCATAAAGCCCCAGACGTTTTGCATGGTAACACTTCAGGAGGTGATCTCATTGCTAAAACAAGGGGACTTCATGACAACATTGGATATGCAAGATGCATACTTTCATATTTCAATGCTGCCAGCGCACAGAAAATTCCTAAGGTTTGTGACTCAGGACAAACACTACCAGTTCAAGGTACTCCCCTTCGGCATAGCCTCTGCGCCACAGGTGTTTACCAAGGTCCTGGCAGTGGCAGCAGCACACCTGCGCAGGCTTTCAGTTCTGGTTTACCCTTACCTCGACGATTGGCTCATCACGGGGGACTTGTTCGACGTTTGTTTTTCGAACACCCAAAAGACAGTAGACCTACTGTTCAGCCTAGGATTTTCTATCAACGAAAAGAAATCCAGCTTAGTCCCCAGCCAAGTAAAACAGTTCCTGGGGGCTCTAATTCGCACGGAAGACGGTCTAGTCTTCCCTTCCAGCGAGAGGGTTCAGAACATGCTCTCTCAAGTTCCTCAGTATGTAGTCAGTTGGAAGGTGACGGTATGATGATATATGATATGATATGATATGGCATTTGTAACGCACCTATACACAAGTTTTTCAAGGCGCGACGAGGCAGGGAGGGGGTAACAAGGGAGAAAGACAGACAACGATCCTACTAGGCCAGATGTCATTCAGATCGCGCAAGTGCAGGGATAGGGGGAAGGGAAAAAGTGCAAGGGGAAAGGGAGAGGGGAAAGTGCTGAACGTGGTACGCAAAGCTATGCGTTTGCTAGGGATGATGGCGTCATGCATATACTTGGTCCCCCATGCGCGGCTGCGCATGCGTCCCATGCAGAAGTGGCTCAACAGCCAGTGATGTCAGGCCAGCGGAAAATGAGAAGATCTGTTAGTTGTCTCACCAGCCCTCGTTCTCCCCCTGCAGTGGTGGTCGAGAGAGAACCTCTTGAAGGGGAAAACCTTCACCATCCCTGCAGTGGAAGCCACTCTCACGACAGACGCATCCCTTACAGGGTGGGGGGCTCACCTGCTTCAACAAACAGCGCACGGAGTGTGGTCCCCTCAGGTAGAGTCCAACCATATAAACCTACTGGAGCTACTGGCAGTGTTCAAAGCATTGAAGGCCTTTCAGGAGCAACTGCAAGGGAAGACAGTGCTGATCCTAACCGACAGCACAACAGCAATGTATTATCTGAACAAGCAGGGGGGGGGGCACTCACTCTCCAGGACTATCCAAGCTGTCCCAAAACGTCTGGATATGGGCTCAAACACAAGATGTTCCTGATATCCCAACATGTTCCAGGGGAACTCAATCTTTCAGCAGACGTACTCAGCAGAGATTTTCTTCTGCCAGAAGAATACGAATGGCGTCTACACGAAGACATTGTATCCAACGTCTTCGCAGAATGGGGGTTTCCAGAGATCGACTTGTTCGCTACTCAGGAGAACTCCCAATGCCCAGATTAAGCCTCAAGGTACCCCCAGAACCGATCCAAGGGGAACAGTCTCCTTGGTCGGGGAAATTTGTTTATGCTTCCCCCCAGGCTCCCCTTCTGAACAAGATAGTGCACAAGATGCACCAGGAACCAGTCACCATGATTCTGGTGGCTCCCATGTGGGCCCTCCAACCCTGGTTCGCGCACCTGATGGAAATGTCCCTCTCCCCACCAGTCAAGCTGCCCTGCCCGTACAACATGTTGTCTCAGGACAGGGGGGAGAGACTGCACCCATGCCCACAAACTCTGAACTTAGCAGCCTAGCTCCTGAAGTCATAGAGTTTGGACATCTCTGCAACTCCCTCAAAGATGCATGATATGATATGATATGGCATTTGTTACGAGCCTATACACAGGTGTTTCAAGGCGCGACGAGGCAGGGAGGGGAGGAAACAAGGGGAAACAGACAACGATCCTACTAGGCCAGGTGTCATTCAGATCGCGCAAGTGCAAGGGTGGGGGAGGGGGAAAAGTGCAAGGGGAAGGGGAGGTGGGGAAGTGCAGTAAAGGTAAGTGGCGTAAAGTAATAAATAAATAGGGCCAACTGGTGGCAAGTGCAAGGTAAGTGCAGAACAAGTGCTGGAAAAGGGGGGGGCTGTAGGGATACAGAGACAGTCCCGCAGTGCAGAGGGGTTCCAGGGCATCAGTGCAAGTGGAGAGTGGCTGGGCCCAGGACCGAGGCCGTTAAGAGTGGTACAGTTGCAGAATCAGTGCAGTATCAGTGAGGAATAATTAGCTGTTCAGCAGGGGAGAGGGAGAGAGAAAGCAGAGGCAAAGAGGAAGGTTTTGAGGTGCTTCCGGAACCGGAGATGGTTCTCCTCAAGTTTCAGGGAGGCAGGAAGGCTGTTCCAGAGGGAGGCCCCTGCCGCGGAGAGAGATCTACCCCCAGCTCGTTGCTTCGAGAAGCGGCTGACCCTGAGGGAGTTGGAGGCGGATGAGCGAAGGGCTCGGGAAGGAAGATATTTGGGAAGAGAGAGTTGAAGGTATATAGGACCAAGGCCCCAGAAGGCCTTGTGGACAATGCAGAGGGTTTTGAACTTTATCCTCGCAGCCACTGAGAGCCAGTGTAGATTTCAGTCCTGAAGAGATACGGTCCCTGGGCTTGAGGCCAAGGACAAGTCTCGCAGTTCTGTTCTGTATGAGTTGCAGAGGGCGGAGAGTGGAGGCAGGCAGATTAAGGTAGAGGCTGTTACAGTAATCCAGCTTCGAGAGAACCAGGGCTCGGGAGACAGTGAGCTTCTGGGGGAAGGAGAGGAAGGGAAGAATACCTCTGAGGAGGTGCAGCTGGTAGTGTGACTTGACATGGACATACTGAGGGAGGCAAGAAAGCCTAACACACGTTATTGCTATGCCAGCAAATGGAAACATTTTGTAATTTGGTGCAGTTCCAAAGGCGTCAATCCCACCAATTGTTCGCCTTCACACATTGTGTTATATCTAACCCATCTGTTGGACTCTGGGTTAGTCTTCAATTCCTTAAAGGTTCACCTAGCAGCGTTGTCAGCCTACACCACGTCACAGCAGAAGGTGTCGTGGTGGAAAATACCTGTGATTAAAGCCTTTATGGAAGGGGTTAAAAGAATGTATCTCCCCATCACTCACCCAGCCCCTGGGTGGGATCTAAATCTGGTTTTAACTAGGCTCATGGGACCCCCTTTTGAGCCTATGCATAAAGTTAGTCTGAAAGACCTGACTTACAAGACAGCCTTTCTAGTAGCTATCACTTCTATCAGAAGAGTTGGCGAACTACAGGCCCTCTCGGTCTTGGACCCCTTTGTTACAGTCCACAAAGATAAAGTAGTTCTGCGCACTCATCCCAGATTTGCGCCGAAATTTATTTCGAAGTTCCATGTGAACCAGTCAATCGAACTACCCACGTTCTTCCAGAGACCTACTAACATGGCCGAAAGAAGCCTTCACACACTAGATGTGCGCAGGGCAGTCATGTTCTACATGGATAGAACTAAACCACTGAGGAAAACTAAACAATTCTTTGTTTCAGTGGCAGCTGGTAGAGAAGGGGACCCTGTCTCTAAATCAGCAATATCAAGGTGGATTCTCAAATGCATCACACTATGTTACACTCTGCCAAAGAGAGAACTGCCTTTCAAGCCTAGAGCACATTCTACTCGAGGCACTGGGGCATCCATAGCATTCATTGCAAATGTTCCCCATGAGTCCATTTGCAAAGCGGCAACCTGGAGTTCTGTACACACCTTTACAAAACACTATTCCCTAGATACTCATTCTAGGTCTGATTCTCCGGTGGCACAAGCAGTACTAAGACATCTTTTTTCTACTGTTCCTTCTCACAACCCACCTCCAACTCTGGGTACTGCTCGCTAGTCTATGCACAGCATGTGATTCTAAGCAGATTAACAAGCATCAGAAGACATGCATTACTTAACGTAAAAGCATTTCTGATGATTGTATCTGCTTAGATTCTATGTTCCTTCCTCCCTGCTCGGGGTGGAAGGAACATAGACTTCTTACTACTTTCTCTCTTCATGTACTCACTCACTATAGCCTTGGGCTCCCTCATGGCAGAATAAATACAATCCGAGGGACCTCGGCGTGTGAGGAATTTTGGGTACTACACACGTCACGATAGGGATAGTGTTTCAGACACGCCTATGCCGACGTCCCCTTTCGGTCCCCCGAAAGACAAGATGCAATACTCTGCGGTTACCACTGGATGTCGGACCATATGCACAGCATGTGAATCTAAGCAGATACAATCATCAGAAATGCTTTTACGGTAAGTAATGCATGTCATATCTCTTTTACATCAAGCCCTGGTCAGTGTTTGCTTGTTCTACTGTGTTCTCTTGACCTATTGTGAATACTCTGTATACTGCCTAACTCTTCTTGAGGGAAGTCTGACTGCTCAGCCACAGCTACCAAGTGAATCTATGTGGTACAGACTGCTACCAAGTGGGTTTACTGCCAAACACCTGTAGTCTTAAATCTTTTGCAGTGGTCCCAGAGGGAACTGCACAGGTTTCTGCCTAACACTGGTGTACAGCTGTGGGATTTGTATTGAGTATACACTTTAGAGTGCTTGTTGAACACTTTAGGACAACTAACCACAGAGCTTAGCACTAAAAAAGCGGATTTTCTAACTGTCTGCTATGGAGAGTTATACCCTAGAATCATTGTCTGCCAAAACTGCTGATTGCTTAAAAGTATTGTGTAGACATAAGAATCTCCCTGAGAAGGGCAAGAAAATGGAACTTATAGAAAGATTGTTAGAAAACCAAAGTCTGGGTGGTACAGAGGAATCTACCCCCTCACCCCTAGCAAATGTAGAAAAAAGTGAAGGTATTGAGCTCAATCAAAGTCTTGATAATGAGTCAGAAGAGGAAAGTGAACCTAATGAAGTTAGCCACTCTGAGCCCCTGTCTGCCTTACCTACTGGGCCTATACCAGGTCCTACATGTAACCCTGCTTATTTTGAACTTGAAAATATGAAGCTTGAATTGGAGTACAAACGTTTTATTGCTTAATCTGAAAGAAACCAAGAGCTAGAGTTCAGATGAATGAATGCCCAGGCTGAGCAGAAGCAAGCTGAGTTAAGACTCAGAGAAATAGAGCTTAATCATGAACTAGAAATGAAAAAGTTGTCTGTGGAAAATGCTTCTCTCTCCTCTGGTTCTTCTAGGAGTTCCAGTCCCAAAAGTCCCCGGATGCCTAAGGAATTAGTGGGTATGTATGAACCTAGATTGGATGTGTTGGATTGGTTGAAAATGTTTCAGTATAATCATGGGCTCCAGGACATCACAGGGAAGGAGTTGCTTCCCTGGTTGTTCTCTAGGCTCCCCCCTGTTGCAACTGATGGGGTAATGGAGTTGGGGGAGGTGGATAAGAAGGATTATGAATGTGTGAAACTAGCTTTGATAGCTAGATTTGGGAAGACCCCTTCCCAGTACCTTAAGAGGTTTAGGACCCTCAAAAAGCATGATGGTACCCCTTGGGCTACCTGGGTGAGCGAAAGTTTGAAAAACTTAGAGGGATGGATTAAGGGTTACAGAGTTAACACTTATGAAGGAATGAAGAATCTTGTAATGTTGGAGTCAATTTATGATGCCTGCTCTCCTGAGCTTAGACAGCACTTGGCTGATTCAAAGGAATTAGATTCCAGGAAGTTAGCTAGGGCTGCTGACTTGTGGGTTGCAAACAGGGCCACTCACAAGGATTCAGGGGCTACTCAGAAAAAGGATGAGGGAAAACAGCCAAAGAAGGACTCCAAAGAGAATTCTAATAATTCCAATTCCAAAAAGGGCCCCAAACAACCAAAAGGGTAAGCCACCAGGGAAAACAAATCAGGCTTGTGTACCTCTGGTGCCAAACCAGAAGGAGGTTAGAACAAGCCACCATTCCAGAAAGCATTTGGTAAATGCTTTGTTTGTGGCTCTACTGACCATGTGAAAGGAGATCCCAGATGTAAGGGTAAACCTTCAGGGGTCCAGCTTGTCTCCTTAGCCTTCGCTCTAGAGGAGGAAGTACAAATGGCAAGTGGAAACTTTCTATTACTGGCTGATTAACCCATTGGAGTCTCAGCCAGTGTTTCTTTAGTGTCTCTGGGTCTGTGGGAACAACAGAACTTAGATGTCTATAATTTTATCCCAGATAATACTAAAGAGTATTATAAGGACAGTATCCAGGTGAATGGTCAGGAGACTCCTGCCATTAGGGACGCTGAGGCCAGCATAACTGTGGTGGAAAAATCGTTTTTTCAGGCTGAGGATATTGCTAAGGCACCCACACGCCTCACCAAGTTAGCTGGAGGGCCTGTGCAGATGCTTCCCCAATTACCAGTTCTCATCCAGTGTAATGACATGACTGTGAAGATACCTGTCAGCATACAAAGTGAGGTGCCAGGAAGGGTTCTGCTAGGTAATGATTTCAAAACTCTTGGAGTAGTGTCACATACCCCCAGACCATACCCCCAGACCTCCTAGTAAAAGGTTACAGGAGCTCACCAGACCTGCAAGGGAGAACCATGAGAGGTACTCCCAAGGAGATGATGAAGAAAGAGATCACTCCTACTCCACTGGAGAGGTCAGCTGCTGTCTCTAAGAAACTAGAAGAAAAAGGGAAACCTAAAACATCTAAAAAAAAAAAAAAGAACCTCACAGCCAGTACTCCAGTGCAGCCAACAAGGACTTCCCCCTAGGTTGTCCAAAGTTACACCAGTAACTCCCCCTCCAGCTGAGGCTGAGAGGGCGATACAACCCTGTGTGGTTGAACTAGAATCTGAAGAAGAGCTAGTGGAAGGCCAGGAACTCATTGGAGATCTGGATCCTGTTGACCATCCTGAGCTGCAGTCTTTACTGGCAGAAGGTGGACCCAACAGGGCAGGCTTCAGTAAGGGACAGAGAGAATGTCCAACTCTAGAAGGTCTTCGCCACCATGCAGATGCTCAGGCTGAAGGGCAAGAGCCTGGGAAATATAGGTTATACTGGGAAGATGGTCTCTTCTACAGTGAACCAACCGAGTCTGCACCTGGGGACAACATACGACTTGTAGTACCCCAAGAGAACAGACCACAGTTCTTGCAGTTAGCCCACAAGATCCCTTTGGCTGGTCACTTGAGTTTCAAGAAGACTAAGGAAAGGCTCTCACTCTACTTTTATTGGCCAAAGATGAGGGCTGAAGTAGACAAATACTGCAGGAGCTGCCACACCTGTCAGACTTCAGGTAAGGTGGGCTCCAAGAATGTGGCACCTTTAGGGCCCCTCCCTGTAATGGGAGTCCCATTTGAGAGAGTAGGGATTGACATTGTTGGTCCCCTTGATCCTCCAACTTCCTCAGGCAACAGGTTTATACTTGTTGTAGTAGATCATGCTACTAGATACCCTGAGGCAATTCCTATGAAGACTGTTACAGCTCCGGCTGTGGCTAAGGCCCTCCTTGGTATTTTTACCAGGGTTGGGTTTCCTAACGAAGTCATCTCTGACAGGGGGTCAAATTTTATGTCCGACTACATGAAAGCCATGTGGAAAACCTGCGGAGTTACTTACAAGTTCTCAGCAGCATACCACCCTCAGACAAATGGGCTGGTTGAAAGGTTCAACAGAACCATGAAGAGCATGATATGTGCTTTAGAGGACCCCCTTAAAAGAAAGTGGGACCTTCTACTGCCATGCCTTCTCTTTGCTTGTAGAGAAGTCCCTCAGGAGGGAGTAAGTTATTCTCCCTTTGAACTACTTTATGGTCATCCGGTCAGAGGTCCATTGGCCCTGATCAAGGAGGGGTTGGAGAGTACTCCTTCCCCCAAGCCAGTCAGAGTGACTGACTATGTGATAGGTCTCGGAAGGAGAATGTCACAAATGATGGCAGAAGCAAGTGATAACTTGAAAGATGGACAAGCATTGGTCAAGCAATGGCATGACCAAAAGGCTAACATGGTCGAGTTTACTCAGGACCAGCTAGTTCTTGTTATGATTCCAACAAGGCAGAGGGCCTTGCAAGACAAATGGATGGGACCCTTCAAAGTTGTGGGTAAACTTGGACAGGTCAACTATCTGGTGGACTTGGGCAACCCCAAGGAGGCTCCAACAGTCTTCCACACCAACAGACTAAAAGCGTATGTCTCCATACCTGATGTAGGGGCTTTGCTTCTAGCATCATCAGAGGAAGAAGAAGAGAGTGACGCTCTTCCTGATCTCCTCAGAGGCTTACCTTTAGACGAAAAGATTGAAGGAGTAAATCTCTCTTCAAATCTGACACCTGAGCAACAGGAAGAGTGCAAGTCTATGTTAAATCAGTTTGCCTCTCTGTTCTCACTTTCACCAGGCTTGACCCCTTGGGGACAGCATGACATACCCACTGGTGACTGTCTGCCAGTCAAAAGCAGAGGATATCGAATTTCAGAAAATGTAAGAACCCACATCAAAGGTGAGGTCAACAAGATGCTTGATCTCGGGGTAATGGAGCCCTCTACTAGTCCATGGTCTAGCCCAGTTGCGTTAGTACCAAAGGCAGGATCTAAAGAACTTAGATTCTGTGTAGAGTACCAAGCTCTTAATGCAGTCACTAAGACTGATGCCCACCCTTTTCCAAGGACAGATGAGTTGGTGGATAGACTTGGTGCAGCCAAGTTCCTCAGCACATTTGACTTTGCGTCAGGCTATTGGCAAATAGCCCTGACAGACCATGCCAAGGAGAAAACTGCATTTTCTACCCCAGTTGGCTTATACCAGTTTAAGGTTATGCCTTTTGGATTGAAAAATGCACCTGCCACTTTTCAAAGGATGTTAAACCAGGTTCTGAATGTGATGGAGGGCTTCTGCATGGCATACTTGGATGACATAGCAGTGTTCAGCAATTCCTGGGAAGAGCATGTGGACCACCTGAGATATGTTTTGCAGGCTCTTGGAAAGGCCAATCTGACCATAAAGGCAAGTAAATGCCAGATTGGACAGAGTAAAGTGGTCTACCTTGGACATGAGGTAGGAGGTGGAGAAATAAGGCCTTTGCCCAGTAATATTGAAGCTGTGCAAAATTGGACAACACCTACTACTCAGACCCAGGTGAGAGCCTTCTTAGGTCTCACTGGGTATTACAGGAATTTCATTGAGAATTATGGGTCCATAGCTTCTCCACTGAATGTCATCTCCTCTCCTAAATTCTCTAAAAAGGTTAGGTGGAATGAGGAATGCAATCAGGCCTTTGAAACCCTGAAAAAGGCTATTTGCCAAGCCCCAGTACTCAGAGCTCCTGACTATCACCATACTTTCATTGTGCAAACAGATGCTTCAAATGTAGGAATAGGTGCAGTCCTCAGTCAACTGGATGGGAAAGGTAGGGAGCACCCCATTTGCTTCATCAGTAGAAAACTGAAGGATCCTGAAACAAGGTAGGCAACCATTGAACGAGAGTGTTTTGCTATTTGTGGGCTCTGAAGAAGTTTAGGCCATACTTGTATGGTTCTACTTTTGTCATTCAGACTGACCACCAACCCTTGAGATGGTTAATGCAAATGAAAGGGGAAAACCCAAAACTATTGAGATGGTCAATCTGCCTGCAAGAGTTTGATTTCACCATTAAGCACAGGTCAGGGTGTTGCCATCAAAATGCTGATGGTCTCTCTAGGATGTATGTCATCGACTAGAGGTATGAGATTGATCCAGGAGTGGATTAAATCCTCCTGTCCCTTAGTCTGGGGGGGGGGCGAGTGTTAGGGAGAATTATCTCTTTAGGCTGAATTTCCTAACCTAGTGAGTCCCCCAGCAGCTTTGCTGGATTTCTGGAGTTTGTTTTTTTTCTCCTGCCAAGAGTGAGACTCTTTTTCTCCCACTCTTGGACATGATTTGTGGTGTTCCTTTGACTGTTAATGTGCTTTATGGGCTATGGGGTCCTTTACTGCATAGGGTCTCATGTGTTTTTACTATGTGTGTTACACAGCACCCACCGTGCAGTAACACAGGGGTGTCATAGTGACACCCCACCATAGACTCCATACCCTGGGACTGACTACTGTCTCCCAGGGCATGTAAAGTCACTATTGGCTTTACTAGTCCCAAATTATTAACAGAAACCAGTACAAACCATCATATTGTGGACGTACTGGTCGGGGCAATTCGATTGCCCCGGGGTCTGTTAGTCGAGGGGGCACGTCTCCGTCCCCGCTGATCGAGTTTTGGCTGGTGGCAGTGGAAACTACTTTTTATATTCGACCGCAAATATTTCCCTATGGGATTTTCCCATTGTCCGAGGCTACCAACTTTAATTATTTAATTCTCATAGCCTCGAACATACCGCCGGTTTATTTCATTAATATTAAATCGCTGGTTGGTATTTTTTGCCAGGACTCGATTCTTAAATGGCGTTTGTGTTCTCTTCTGTGACTCCAACCCAAGTCGAGCCTTTGTTCCACTTTTTGGCGGGCTTCTCCACAGAAGCCTCCAAAAGTGGTGCCACTCTGTCTGGGGACCACAGGGGGTGTGGGAGGGGGTTTAGGCACCCTGGACTGAGTTACCTTGGTAACTCAAGTCGCACTCTTGTGTGATTGGCCCAAGTGGTGAGCCGGCCGGCTCACCACTTAGCATGTTTGATTGACAGCTAGACTGAGTGAATGGGGATATGCTGCAAAAAAGCAGGGCTTTGGGGACTGGAACTTGAGAAGTCGCCCAACGACCAGAGAATCCGACGAGGGAGAAGCTGAGCTGACCTACCACGACGACACCACCGGTGGAGCCCTGTGGAACCGACTCACCACTTCCCGACGACAGAGAAGATCTCCCGGCTGGAGAGGCTTCTTCCCCTGACTGGTGGGCACAACCAGTTTACCTTCTTTCTTCGCACCCCAGACCGTTTTGTGGTCGAACTGCCTGTGCCAAGCACCCCGGCGGCCGGATAGCCACTCACCACTGAACTGCGAATCAACGGACCGCTCCTTATACCTGAGAAACTCTGCGGCTGGTTTCTTCCCTGGCAGTGCAACGGACTCCTGTCTTCCTCCCCGACGAGATCCTCTCTTCCCCCGGACGAAGCACCGACTTGCATCCGCTGCCAGGAACAACTGCCCCCGCTGGAGTATTCTCACCACTTTAAGGTACCGTGTCTGCCAGGCCTCCCTTTCTAAAGATTGCTACAAGGTAATAACCCCTTAACCTTCTGGACTGGGCTGGCCGCCTTGACCTTCTAACTGGTCCCTTGCTTTGGTCCAACTCCTTTTTGAACCGTTACAAGACTCTTGTGCACTGCAACCGTGTGACCTTGGACACTTTTCGTTTGGATCCTCTTAAAGCGGATCCGGCATACTGACTCTGAATTCACGGTGTTACTTTGCCTTCCTCTCTTGTTGTGTTCGTGAAAAAGTGTTGGGGTCTGTTTGAATTTATTCTCTGCTTTTCTCTCCCTTTTTAAAACAAATGATTAGAGTGCCATCTACGTTAAGCGTTCACCGCTGTCTGAAAATAAGTGGGGCTTTACTTAAGACTTGTCTAGTATTCTTTTAAGGCAGTGTATATCTTTTAGTGACCGTGTTTTTGAATTGCTTACTATTCGTGCCTGTGTGTTTTTCTAGATGTGGTTTTAAATAAATAATTATATCTCTTTTACACCAAGCCCTGGTCAGTGTTTACTTGTTCTCCTGTGTTCTCTTGACCTATTGTAAATACTCTGTATACTGCCTAACTCTTCTTGAGGGAAGTCTGACTGCTCAGCCACATCTACCAAGTGAATCTGTGTGGTACAGACTGCTACCAAGTGGGTTTACTGCCAAACACATGTAGTCTTAAATCTTTTGCAGTGGTCCCAGAGGGAACTGCACAGGTTTCTGCCTAACAACTGGTTTATGGTTAGAAAGAGCCTTCAACTTTCAACCATGGTTCCAGTGACCTCCGTTGACTTTGAGAGTCAGGATCACGATAGAAAGAGACTCACATTATTTTACAGAATTACTCCTTCTTTAAATCTGGTTAGTAAGCGCACTGAAAAGAATTTATTCTATGGGTTGGGTAACCTAATTCCAGTAGGCTTCAGTATATGCGCTCTGTATTGTGCCACTGATTGGAATCAGACTTGTCTTAATGTCTATGAACCTGTACAGCAAAGGCTATTGTCGAGGAGCTTTCTGAAAAGGGCTGATAGATTACCTGCTTAATTTTCTAAATAAAAATCCAAACATCCAAGGCTTCCACACCCTTAACAGATGGCAATCCTACACACCCCTCGACCCAATATATCATCTCTGCATTGTCATGATCTGAGCTTCGGCTGGTGCAGACTGTTCAGCCGAGACATCCATTAGAGGTCACCAGAGGAAGCAAATGCTACCCCAAGCCAAACGTTTGGTAATCCCAGCACTGGCTCTGCAAGCTCTGGTCAGAGGCAGCTCCAGCGACCGGCGGTCCATTCTCCCAAGTGTTATAGTGATTTATTTGAACCCCACTGGTTTTGCTTTGTACAACACACGCTTGCCTGAAATAAATAACTGGTTTACTGCGATCCTGCTTTTAAAAATGATGTCCACTTGAGCCACCAAAACAAGGAACTCATGTTGGAGTGCGAGCTGCACCTATTGGCGTGAGCAATTTGAAATGTTTCCACAGTATCTCGTAACATAAAAAATTTGAAATGTTTTCTCTATAGAGACCTGCCTAGGCCTATATGCTTTCATGTACGTGTGGCATTTGTGTTTGTAGTTTAGTTAATGTGTCTTTTTTATGTGTTGTGAAACATTTTACTGTGTGTACTATTGCACATTTTAGAAATAACCTTTCATAGTGTGCACACAGGTGGATGGAGATGGCTCGCAGAGTTAAATGTTTACTGCTAGTAACTGAATTCGTCCTGTAGCCTGCCATGGCTTTGAATCCCAGCAGGGCTGACTCAGCCTTTCATCCTTCTTATGTTGCCGTAAAGAGTATCATTCTTTTTGATAACAATAAAATGTGTTAAGGTAGATTTTCATTTTTATGCATAATCCCCTCCATATGTGAGTCCAACAGCACTTTATGCTGGATTTATGGATGTTTGGTCTGTTCCCCTGAATGAGAGGGGACCTTTTTTCCACACACACACACATTTTTACCCAATCTTTTGGGCTCCTTTGCATTTATTTTTGTAACTTTCTCAGAGAAATGCTTTCCTCCACGTTCTATGGCATCTGTCATTGACTTTATGCCCACACGGCACTCTGTGTAGTGTGGCTGGGAGCCCGTTGGGTTTTATTTTCAGTTATTTTCCTAGTGAGAACTAATGTTCCCATGGGCAGGGGGATATTTACTATCCTTCCTATCTTGTATATTGTGAGATCAGCGCATCCCACCTTATGTGGAGTACTGAGGGGTTTACATAGTGTGCCCTTTCTCACTGCTCCTGTAGCTTTTTGGTCACATTGACCGGAAAATCTGAATGGCTGGTGGCAGTGGTTTTATCCTACTTACTTTAGGGAATACTCCCAGGCTGTACGCACAGCCGCGCTAATGCATAGAAGGGTCACCATTGACCCAAAATGGTGGCTGTTTTTATTTCCCCATTTTTGGTCCTTCTGCTGTGCTGGGTGGGTGAGGTCCTGGTATGAGGTTCGTCTTTGGCAGCAGAGTACAGTACCCAAGGAGTGAAGGAAGCCCAACTGGTATCTGAGATCCGCGATGGTGCTGTTTACTAAGCGATGAAACCGCGAAGTGCTGCTGCCCCGAAAAGAGGCCATAGCTGTCGACAACCTCCCAAATACCTCTCAGGAACACGGGGTCTGCACAGCTGGATCAAACCGCTCTTCTTCAAACCAGAGGTACTGTTTAGACATGGGGTAGTTACCTCATTGTCTTTTAGCTGTGCTTTTCTCAGTTGGGAATTGCAGTGGCTTACTTTTAGAGTTGATTCACACTCTTTTCACAGGCTTAACAGCTTGTGACCCTACAAGTGATTTTCTAACAAACTCTCTAACTTTGTGCAAGCCTTTGATTCTAAGTGCCTCAGCTCCATAGACTGTTTCAAATTGACTTTGGCTGTCCTGGCTCTGTGTAGGCTCTTCTAGCCCATTTTCTTTGTTTTGTGTCCCTCATAGGTGGTAACTTGTTTTAGACTGTTATTGCTGGGAAAAACTTGTCCAGATTTCATTGGAAGATCAAGTGGCCTCACATATAGTGAGAATGTGTTTTACCTTTTTCCTTCCCTAAACCATTCATTTCTGTAACATCAGAATCAGTATAACTAGTGTGATTATATAAATGCCATTACTGTCGTTGTGATTGAAGTCACCTCAGGGTGTAGGAATTGTGTAAGAAGCACATCCAAAGATTATCCACTAACTTGTTTTGATGGTGAAAAGTATTTTTAAAGTATTTTAAAGGATATTTACATTGTTACATGAATTGCCTTTTTAAAGAACGCTTATTTAATACTTGTATTTACAGATTTCATTTGTACAGCTCTACAGCCCACATTTACCCCTCTTGAGATGAGCCAGGCTGGACAGTCGCACTACCAACTTGGGTAGTACAGACCTATACCAAAGGTTGGCTTACCCAATATCAAGCAGATAAGTTTGTGTAGTCTCAGACAGTGTGACTACCTCAATTCTTGCCTAACAATAGTCTTCCGAAGATCAAATCCTCACAAAGCTCTGGGCTCCTTCTGGACGTCCAGAGGCAAGATTCCACTCTATGAAGTGTTCTAACTAGAGTGCTGTACCAAGATATTGAGACAAATCTATTGGGCGGTAATCGTTCTTCACTGGTGCTTCCCAAGAGCTGCCAAAACACAGAACCATGAAGAATCCTTTGCTAGAAACCTCTTCACTTGACTGCTGCTGCGGGATTCACTCCAGTATCCCTTCTTTCGACTGCCTGACCAAGAATTAGAGCACATCTAATACACATTTAAACACAGTAGTTCTCACAACTTCATTTTTATGGACCTTGCTGCGTTTACTGTGTTTGGTCCAATACTGTGGCCAGTGCCGAAAATGGCTGTGCCAGAAAGTCTTTTGTTCTGTCCTTAGGCCATTTTGTCCCTTTGCCTTCCCCCAGGTCGAGAGACCCGGGTATTCCTTTTTTGAGCATGCAGCCTCCCCCAAAAACCTCATCTTTCGCGTGCTTCAGCATGTCACGTGTGCTAGCGGCCAGGAAGAGGGTTGGGACTGCCTGGTCCCAATCCACACTACTGGTGGCAGTATGTCTTTTATGCCTGATTGACAGGAACCACAGTGGGCCACGCCTGGCGTGCATGCAAGAGAGCAGATCTTTCTTTGGCTAGCCCAGATTTGAGCGCGAAACGGATCTTGGATAAGAGTAGAGGATCTGCATCCATTCCAGGTCGATCACCTGAAGTTCACACAGAACTACAGAAGGAGCCAAGTATCCTGAAAGAAAGAGCAGAACCGTGGAACTGCCGGAGTCATGCTGGAATGTTTGGCACCCTGACCCCGCTGGTGTCCCGTCAGACCCCTGCTTTTGTATCATACCAAGAAGGCCTGCAAGGGCGCTTCAACCCTTTGGAGTAGTGGGACCAATTACACTTGGCACCTCCTGCTTATTCTCGCAAAGAGCCTCTTTGGAAGTGTTCCGGGACCCTCCAGCAAACTGACCAGCTCGACCCGGGAGCATCGTACAGGAGCGCGGCCGCCCCGAATTGAGTTTTCGAGATGTTGGGAATCGCTTACCTGTGGTCCTGGGCCCTCCTCTAGGTCGCAGTTTTATGAGAGTAGGCCATGTCAGACCTACCCCACCCCCCTCGTGTCCAGAGCCATGCAGCACTGGAACTATACTGGAACTATACTTCTCCTTTCTTCGAGAGCTGCGAAAAGTCTACTGTCCCGCCACGGGCGATCATCCCGTCCTGCAGCCGCTGAGAACTGGAGCGACCTGTAACTGCAGGGGTAAAACCTACTAGCGAACTGTACTAGACTGGCAAAGTTTGATTGACCCGGATTGTGTCGTGGGTCGGTGAGAACTTGCATCACTTACCGGTGACCCCCTGGCACATCCATGGGTTTTACACATGAAAATCCCTGAAAAGATACTCTCCTTAGCACTGCTAGTCTGTGCTCCCCAGCTGTTCCCCAACCCCAAAAGTCGTTCTGCCTGCAAGGGTAGACCCTGCTCAAGGAGTAGGGCTTTATTCTTCATCGCCTCAACTCTCTTCCAAAACAGTTACAGCTCCCTGAAGAGAAACCGCTTTACGCACAATCGCGCGTTGTTCACGCACTGCTATACCTTTGAGCATAAGGCTTCACTTCTTAGTGCTGGACTGCATAAGCTAGGGGTTGACTTAGAAAAACTGCCTAATGCGATATCTATGTTGAACTTGCCTTTTCTGTTGCAGGTTGTGGTTATTTTCTCTTTTCATCCGCATTAGGCTAAGCACATTTTGTATATGTTAAATAGTGAAAAGCGTGTGTGGTAACTGGTTTTATTATTGCTCTGGTTTGTGTTCAGTTATGTATTTTTAATATGCATCTGTCTAAGAGTATTCTTTGCAGTTTTACTGTGTGCGCTCATTGTGGGCTTCCGTCTTGACCGCCTGCCAATCTACCTTATATTGATCTGGTTTGTCCAGAAGGTTCTGTTGTTCCACTAAACTAAGGTGGCTTCCTAAACTTCTGCCCACCAGGTCAGAGCTTAGAAATCCATCTTAACAATAAGGTAAAACATTGGCTATTGATGTATCACAGATGGCAAAGTTTAAAAAAAAAACTTAATTTCAGAAAAGGACACCGTTGTTATGATCCAGTCCATCCTCATCAGTGAGCGCTTTACCCTGTATGGGTTTTCAATCAACATTGTCTCCGTTTCATCGCAAATTGTCAAAATATTTTGTACATCCTCTTTCAAGGTTAAGTATGCACAATTTTCTGAGTTCAACAAGTCTCTTATGTCCATGTTTAAATAATTCTTATGTGGTAGCATCACAGATCTATAGAGTATTTTCCAATTAGGGCAAGCGTGTAAAGTTTGTAAACAAAGTTCATACCGTAGACGGGCAATTGGGAGGGAAGGAATTTTCTTCCAGATCTGTCCCTCTATATGGGCCCAACCTAATTTATGCGCCTGACCATTTATTTCCGTTCCGTAGAGAATTATCGGTATTACTTTCCATTCATAAAATGTTACTAATGTCAACAGTGGAAATTAGCAATATGTTTTAAGTAGTTTTTTCATTTGACTTGTAAGTTGGGATCTTTTACTATCTCAATCCGCATCCAGATCTTTTAGTGAAGGAGATGTTTTAAATTGTAAACCCAAGTATTTAACTATTGCTGGTAAAATCTGTTTATTCAACTTTCAAGTAAATTGAAGTCCTTTTATGTACCGATTTGACAAAGATCACAATATTTGATTTTATTGGATTTATTACATATTTTCCCAAAGCTGTAATCAAATGTTGAAGGAGTAAGATAAGACTATATCATCCACATAGGCCAAGTAGTTGATCTTACACATGCTGATTCGTGGACTAGCCAAAGAAAATGGTAAGAGGTATTTTGCAAGATCCGCTAGATAGAGATTAAAGAGGCAGGGAGCAAATATGCATCTCTGCCTCACTCCTCTATCTGTACCAACTTTAGAGGCGAGGTGTCCTTGCATGTCCAATCTCGCTCGTATATTGGTTTGATCGTGTAAGTGTATTATTGCCAGCAATCCCTCTTGTAATCCCCATTTGTTTAGCTTTTGCCAGAATTGGCCTCTGTTAACCATGTCAAATGCTTTTGTCAGGTCAATGAAGGATGTATAGATGGGTTTTACCTCTTAATTCCTGTTTTTATCCTTCATAACGTTAGATTCGGCCTAGTCTTCTAGTTCTTTTAGGATAATGCCAGAGAATATTTTTCTATCTGAAGTGCAATAGGGTGATCGGGTAGATCCTGTTAACTATCGCCCTTATTATGAATGGGAATGATGATATCCTAGCTCCGTGACTCTGGGCATTGTTGGGTCTCCACAATGTTCTGAACAGTCTAAATAGAGTTTCCGTCCAGCTTGCTATATTTTTCTTTATGATCCGATTTTTTAGGCCATTAGGGCCCGCTGATCTTGATCTGGACGCACGATTTATTAATCTTTCAATTATTTCTCTATCTTTGTGAACTTTCCATTTTGCCTCCCTTGATGCGGGCACTGGATCTATCACTGATTGGCTGAACTATTTTAGTAAAGAGTTTAGCAAATCTTCTTCTGCTACTACATTAGACTGCAGTTTCCCTTGGGTAAGAGTTTGGTCATTTACGATTGCCCAATGGTGTTTGGCCTTAGTCTGCATCACTGCCTCTAACAGTTGACCAATTGCGATAGGAGTTATATAATTCCCTTTTTTAATAAGAAAAGTTTGATCCGAAAAGTCCTGTGCGTTTTAGAGCATGCATCTCCCTGTTAAGTACTTTCTTCATCTGATGAATCTCTTCATCAAATTTGTGTCGATGTTTTACGGATCCAGGATTACACCTGGATCTCAGCGGTTCAATATCCCATAAATACTCCACAAAACTGCCCAGGGAACATAATCCTTGCACGTCTGCTTTGGTTCCGAACTGCATAATTTCATATAATTTTGTATTCAACATCAGACCTTAATCGTTAAATTGAACTTGATTCCCTTTTGTATTTACCAAAATCTTCGAGGGATATATATTTTGTTGTTCCCGGGTTCCCACTAAAAGTAGCTTGCAAAGAGCTGTGATCACTAATATTTAAAGCTTCCACTTTCAAGCTCTCACAGCAGTGGAAGATCGCAGGTGAGACCACCAGGTAATCAATGATTAATTTAGTCTTCCCACTTGACCATGTTGCTACAGGTTTTAGGTCTCCCACTGTATTTCCATTAATAATTTGCAAGTTCCACTCAGTAAATTAATTAATCCATGTCTCCCCCTGTGATCTTCCTGTAGATGTTTTCTTAGATATATTGCTCTATGAAATTTTCTTCAGAAAATGTCGTCTTCTTCCACCCCTAGTACACCCAAGACTGGGTTCAAGAAATGTATCGACTGCGGATCGAAAATGTCGATTGCAGATCCTCACCGCGTTTGTCTTTGGTGGCTAGGTTCAGACCATCGAACTGGCGACTGTGGCTCCTGTCAGTCGATGACGGAGAAGGCCCTTCGTGAGAGGAAAGGTAGGGTGGGTGGGAAGCTTCCAAGGCCTCCTCGAAGGCCTCGTCAAAAAAGCTTAGAAAATCAGGTGATTCGAAAGAATCGAATTGCCGTAAACATTCTAAGAGGTCTCGATCACGCAGTAGATCGAGACGCTCCATCTTCCTCTTCAAAGAAGGTTAAGACGAGACATGGATCTCCCTCCTCTTCCTCTGATACGTCTACTGAATTGGTAAGATGTCTGACTAAGTCTCCCCAAGAAAATGGGATGAATTTAGAAGGAAGATGATGAAAGTCTTTGAGAGTGTGGCCTCAACCCCCTCAGAGAAGCCTCAAAAGAGGCAGACCCCGGTCGCTCCGTTGGACGACACAGGGAAGTCAGGAACTACTGTGGAAAGATCCAGTAATGAAGGTGAACCTCGAAAATCTTGAGTCGACGCCAAATCGTTGAAGATTCATCGAGAATCGAGTTTTTACCCGACACCGACTAAAAAACATAAGTCGTTGAAGCGCTCGACGACTTTGTCGACGCCATCGGCTCCAGACGGCTTCGACATCGAAGCCAAAGGCGTTTTCGACACCTTTGTCCAAGACGTCATCGGTGTCTTTGAAGACTCCTTCGATACCATCGAAGATTCCTTCATTTCCTTCGACCCAAACTCACGTACAGGAAAGGAGATTTACTCCTTTACCTAAGTCAGACTTCTATAAGTCTATGGGCCTCATTACGAGTTTGGAGGCAGCCATGGTGCTACTAGCACCATGGCTGCCTCCAAACCGGGCTCCATTACCGGGTTCCTTCAATGA
Source organism: Ambystoma mexicanum (assembly GCF_040938575.1). Taxonomy (NCBI): domain Eukaryota; kingdom Metazoa; phylum Chordata; class Amphibia; order Caudata; family Ambystomatidae; genus Ambystoma; species Ambystoma mexicanum. The sequence goes on from NC_090923.1 coordinate 840,640,754, forward strand.
GGAATAACCGGGTCATTCCAACATTGGAGGACCCGGTAATTCCTCCATGAAGGAACCATTCACCATTCCCATTTGAGCCCCCATAGGGCTCAATGGGAATGGGGAGGGAGGTAATAACGGGCACATTACGAATGGCCCGTTATTACCTCCCTCTTCCCCTTGCGGGACCCGGAAAAGACGTCTGGTTTTACCAGACATCTTGTCCGGGTGCCGCAAAGGGAACCTCGTAATCGGCGCTCACGTAATGAAGGGTGCCGGTCCCGTACCGGCACCCTTCATTACATGAGCGCCAGGGTCGTAATGAGGCCCTATGTCTTCTATATTTGAAGAAAGTGTCTCTGAGGAAGAAGTTTCTCCTTTTGGAGTAGAGTATGGTACCAGAGAGGTTCCAGGAGAATTAATCGATCCAGAATCGCAAATGAGAGACCTGTGCGAAACCCTTCACTCTGCTAGTGGCATTGATACGTCACCAGAGCTAGAGTTTACAAAACCTGACCCTGCAGAACATGCAGATTCAGGGTACAGAAGTCCAATTAATAGGGTTGTTGAATACATGGGCTGGAGTAGAGCCTCACCCACTTTTGATCAGGATGCTATGACTGATATACTTGATCAGGGTCCCCAGAAGGACTCAGTTCTTCCCTTCCATAGGGCACTTCAGAGAACAGTGGAAAAAAACTGGGAGGTTCCTGATGCTGTTGCTGCAGTCAACAGTAATTTTCCAAAAAAGTACAGAACTTCTAGTTCTGACCCTGATTATTTAAGTAAGCATCTCACTCCAGAAAGTCTGGTTATTCAGGCAGCTACTTCATCAAGACAAACAGCCTATCTATCTATCTATCTATCTATCTATCTATCTATCTATCTATCTATCTATCTATCTATCTATCTATCTATCTATCTATCTATCTATCTATCTATCTATCTATCTATCTATCTATCTATCTCTCTATCTCTCTATCTCTCTATCTCTCTATCTCTCTATCTCTCTATCTCTCTATCTCTCTATCCCCCCGGATAGAGGATAAGAAGGTGGATGCTTGAGCCCGTAAGGTCTTTACCTCTGGTAGCATGGCTCTCACGTCAACTGTCACCTGTACCCTGGCCAGCTTTACACATACCCTGTGGGACTGCATTTCACTGGTGGCTGAACATATTCCGGAAGGCGAGGAAAGGGAAGGCTTCCTGAATATTGTCAAAGACGGAAAGGAGGCAATGGGGGAATGTCTCCAGTCTGGACTGGATACGGATGATAGTATTGGCAGATCCATGGCTGCAAGCAGTGTTATGCAGATTTGCGTGGTTGAGGAAGTCGGGGTTTGCACCAGACTTGCAGGCCAGGCTACTCAACATGCCTTTTGATGGTAAAGCTGATGAAGCTTTGAAAAACTACAGACCTCAAAAGCGGCGGCTAAATCTCTTATGCGACAGCCTCAGAAACCTTATTCGGGCTCATCTTCCTGGAGAGGTCGGTCTTTTCGGTACTACTCCTCTTTTGGTAGAGGAAGAGGACAGGCCATACAAAGAGGCAAAAGAAATGTCGCTCGTGGTGGACGAGGAAAAGGTGAAAATCCAGCCTCCGGAACGGCATCTTTGCCCTCAGCCGCTCCTGCAGCCGCCTCCAAGTCACTCTGAGGCCTTATCACACAAAACCCTGCTGGGAGGCAGAATCTCTCAGCATCTGAAAGAATGGTGGGGCATTGCTTCATATGCTTGGGCACTGGAGACAGTAGCTCAAGGTTACTTCCTTCCCTTCCTAAAAAGGCCTCCGGACCATCCACCCGGAACCAACTCTGTCAAAATTCCATATTTGCTCGTGTTGCAGGAAATTATAACCCTGCTAGAGAAAGGTGCAATAGAACATGTAGCTGTAGCAGAGAGGAACAAGGGTTGGTACTCCCCTTACTTTCCCATCCCAAAGGAGGACGGAGGATTGAGACCCATCTTGGACTTAAGAAACTTGAACAAGTTCCTCAGGAAGGAAAAGTTCAAGATGGTAAGCCTTTTGCAGATCCTTCAGGCTCTCCAACTCCAAGACTGGTTGGTATCATTGGACCTTCAGGATGCTTACTTTCATGTTCCAATCCATCCCAAGCACACAAAGTACTTGGCGGTTGGCGGTTCTCACTATCAGTTTCGAGTTCTGCCAAAGTTCTACTTCCTCGGGCAAAGCCTCGCCTCCCGAGGTGAGAGCTCTCCACATTCCGCAGATGGTAACAAAGTTCCAGAATGCCCAACTTCTACCGGCCTTTGATTTTTGAGGTTGTTCGGCCTCATGGCATCCTGCATTTTTCTGGTGCCAGAGGCTCGACTGAGGATGAGCTCTCTTCAGTGGGCCCTCAGAAATCAGTGGTCCCAATTCTCTGGGAGTATGTTGGATCTTCTGCAAGTCCCGAGCGCAGTTGCTGAGGATCTACTATGGTGGGCTTGCAACAACAATATCCTCAAGGGAGAATCTTTTTGGCAACCATGGCCGGAGATAACGCTAGTGACGGACGCCTCACTTACGGGGTGGGGAGCCTACATGTCATGATGCCTACCCCCAGGGAGCCAGACCAGGTCCAGCAACCCCGGAAGCAGGCATCAAGTTATTTTCAGCAAGCCCAAAAACCCCTGCTAGGGGCTGTTTGGGTGCGGTCCTGGCACCTATGGCGCGAGGCTCATAGAGTAGAACTTACCTGATGCAGACCATGCTGCAAGCTTACCTGATGCAGACCATGCTGCAGTGCTCCAAGCCAAATGAGGCTTGGAAGGGACTATTTTATCTAGGGACTATTTTTTACTCGGGCAGGGCTGGGGAGGAATACTTACCTGGGACTACTTTGGAGGCTATTTAAACCACGCCCGAAGAGCAACACACGCTTCACGTTATTCTGCATCCAGCAGCGTAACACTCACCGTGTCTGCAAGCCTTCATCCAGTCTTCTGCCACGCCCGCCTCGAGTCTGCAGCTCCTAGAAAAAGGGAGGAACAGAAGAAGTTAGAATAAGAGCAAAACCTTCGATCCTTACCTGAATTCCAGATCCACCGCGCCTTCGAGCTGGAAAAAAGAAGCATTTTACGCGCGCCGCCTGGCCTGCTGTAGCGCCGCGCTGAACTCACCGGCCTTCGCAGCATCTTCACGATCCACCGCATCTTTCTGCACGTTCTCGCCGCACTCTGGCATCTAAGGGGAACACAAGAACAGCAAAGGTGAGCCAAGGGAATAAACAGAGGCAATAGTAACTACCCCCATAGACTTACCTGATTACCGCCGGGGGTACTATTCCTCTTCATGGGTCGGCGCAGTCTCCATTGCATCCTCGCCGTACCCTGGCCCCTAAGGGGAACAAAAGGACAACAAGGTGAGACGAAGGGACCAACAAGGGGAACTCTTCTCACCACAATAGACTTACCAAATTTTACTGCCGGAGGCATTATTCCCCGAACTTCATATTTTCTCTCCACACCTGAATAAGGGAGCGAGCCACAGGTTACATTCTGGCCTTATTTTATTGAACTGTGTAGGATAAGCCAAATCCTTACCTGAACTTCATCAGCTACCACGAGGAACTCTTCGCTGGGGTGAAGCTGCAAAGTGCAAGGAATCGGACAAGAGTGAAAGTCAGACATGTGAACTCTTACGAACTACATACTTTTCGGAGTCAATATTGTTCTGGAACTCACCAATTCCTCCGAGCCAGTGAAGCAACTGGTTATCAACGCGCCCTTGCGCTCAATGCAGGATGGAGAGCTCATCTTTTCAAACCATCAGGTGAGACTATAGGAGGGAACATCAAAGGTGATCTGTGGGGAGAACAGCAGGGGTGGGGGGGGGATTTACACTCAACTCCACGGGTGGTTAATTCCCTTTCTCCATTTGCAGAAGAATATTCCTACGGGCCAAGCAAACGAAGCTAGGTGGACCAGTCCAGTCCGTCATCTAGGCCCTACGCGTCACATTGGTGGAGACCGCAGCTGTCCAGTTCAGATAGACGCCTCTGTGGGAGCCAGGTGAGCGTAACACTACACCAACAATCTGCAATCAGCGGTCGTTGGTCTCCATCGGAGTCCAAACTACACATCAACCTTTTGGAGCTGAGGGCAATCAGACTAGCGCTCAAGGCCTTCCTACCCTCTTTATAGGGAAAGAATGTCCTGATAATGATGGACAACACAGTGGCCATGTACTACCTCAACAAGAGAGGAGGCGTATGATCACTACCACTGTGCAGAGAGGCAATGCAGCTCTGGTTCTGGGAAATACGAGAAGGAATCTCTCTGTCGGCAGTTCACCTAGCCGGAGAGCAGAACACAGCGGCAGACGCTCTGAGCAGGCAGAGCAGTGTCCTACGAGTGGGAACTAGCTCAGGAAGTCCTTCTGGAGATCTTCGCCCTTTGGGGAACCCCTCAAGTGGAACTGTTCGCGACTGCGGTCAACCGGAAGTGCGAACAGTGCTGCTCAAGGGAATTTCCTCCAAGAGCAGCTCTAGAAGACACGTTTTTGGTGGATTGGAAGTTCCCACTTCTGTACGAGTTTCCTCCAGTCCCCGTGATTCCTCATGTAATCGGGAGATTGAGAAAGTTCGGCAAAACCATGTTCCTAATTGCCCCGGATTGGGCCAGGAAGACGTGGTACCCGGACCTTCTGGACATGTGCATCTTCCCTCCAATACGTCTTCCGCAAAGAGAGGATCTTCTCTCGCAAGAGAATGGTCAGGTTCTCCATCCAGAGGTCAAAACACTCAACCTTCACGCATCGTTTCTGAGAGGTTCAGATACAACGATTGGGATCTTCCGGATGATGTAATGGAGCGGTTGCTTTCAGCCAGAAGGCCATCAACAAAATCCTTGTACCGGTGTCGTTGGAGTTCAGTAACTGGTGAAAAGGTAAGGATGTGGACCCTTTTCTGTGTGGCACCCCAATTGTGCATTCTTTCCTATTGCATCTAGCCAATCTGGGGCTCCAAATTGGGACAATTAAAGGATATCTAGCTGCGCTGTCCATTTTCAAGCGCTCCTCGGAAGAGGTTTCTTACTTCAAAATTCCATCAATTAATTTCCTGAAAGGGCTTACTGATGTGTACCCTCCAGTCCCCTTTCATGTCCCAATTTGTGATTTAAATCTGGTTTCTTAAGCTTCTAACTTGTATACTCTTTGAGCCTCTGCACTCCTGTCCCTTGAGGCTTCTAACATTAAAAACTGTCCTTCTTGTGGCCTTAACATCAGCCCACAGGGTTAGTGAGCTACAGGCTCTCTCATATAAACCTCCATATACAACTTTTTACAAGGACAAAGGTTAAACCCTCTTTCATACCAAAAGTAGTTTCTGACTTCTACTTGTCACAAAAAATCATATTACCAACTTTCTATCCTCTTCCTCATTTGGGCAAAGAGGAGAGGTTGCATAGACTGGACCCTAAAAGGGCTTTCCGTTTTTACATTTCAAGAATGTCAAAATTGCGTCAGGATGACCAACTTTTTGTAGGTTATACAGGCCATAAATTGGGATTAGCGGTGACAAAACAGACTATATCCCGCTGGATCATTCTGGCTATAATTGAGTACTACAGATTGGCGGGAAAGGAACCACCGGATGGGCTTCGAGCCCATTCCACTATGGGAATGGCTACTTCTGCGGCTCTGAAGAGGGGAGTCCCTGCAGCAGATATTTGTTTAGCTGCAACATGGGCATCAATGCATACCTTTATCAAGCATTATTGCTTAGAAGCCTCTTCTTCCAATGAAGGTTTATTTGCCAAGGCGGTACTTCATTCCGTCCATGAGAAAAATTAGTACTCCCACCTCCAAAATTACCAGTGTATGGGAGACTATCAAAAGATAAGGCATACATGGGAGGACACAAGCCATTCGAAGAACAAGTTACTTACCAACTGTAACGTTCTTTCAACTGGATGCTCCTCCCACGTATTCCTCATCCCCCCCCTCCCATCCTACCCCGCACTACAGTTTACGTTAGTTAGACCCTTCGTGAGAGCTAAGTGTATCAGTCATGCGGCACGCCTGGGTGTTCCTCGAATATTTCCTCGAAAAACAGAACTGAAGCCAACGTGCGCGGCACAAGCTATTTATACTGATGTTGATGTCAACACAGTACGGAGCCCGTCGAGGGACATCGACGCCACAACCTCGTGCACAGCGCCCTCTGCCGAGAAATAACTTTCTTCCGAAGCAGCGACGCTGGCAGGATACGAATATCATAAGATGAGGAATACGTGGGAGGAACATCCAATCGAAAGAATGTTACAGTTGGTAAGTAACTTGTTCTTCTCATTGAATTCCCTGTTTTATCGGACACTCCTTACAGCCAGTATACCCAGAGAAGTAGAACTAATTCATTCCTCACAGTATCCTATAGTATTGTGTATTGCTGTTAGTAAGCCGCCTAAGGGTCTACCTCCATTCGGACAGGCAGCTAGTTGTTCAAATATTAAAAAAACATCTTTTTAATTTTTTCCATGAGCCATGTTACTTGAAGAATTAAGTCGTGGTCATGGAAAATAATTTTATTAGTAACGGCATCTCCAAAAGAGGAGGGACCGTGTGTGTTGCAGTTAATAGGTTTTACCCTTTCCACCATTTAAGTAAATAATCGTGCTCATTTAACTTCTGGAAAACTTCTGTTAAAATTTCCGGAAGCTTTGACCAAATCTTCAATTTGCCCTTTTCAGCTGGTCTCTAGTACGATTAGTACGATTTGGTTCACTATTCTCATGTTTTTTCCTGGGTATTTATTTCATTAAAAGTGCGTGAGAACTGATCGTCCATCTTACCGTTGTTTTCTCTCATCTCAAGTTTTGGTAAACCATCAAATACCTCAATCCCCATATTTCTTAAATCAGTTGTGGACATTGACAGTGCTTCAGCTCCCACATTGTTTTTCAATATAATTTCTCAATGTGTCACTTTTTCACAAGGGAAAGATATACGATCAATGTCCGACCTGGTGAACAGATCTGGATCGGCCACCTTTCGAGTAAAAGATAATATAGTACCATGATTTAATGGTCTACGTCTATTATTAGAGTTCATCTGTCTCAGCCAGATTCAAGGCGCTGCAAATGGTTTAGTCGAAGACCGTTTTAAGTTGGTGTTACTAGTCGCTTGAACAGTCTCTGTGCCCGATCTTGATTTATCTTCACCAAAGATACTATTTTGTTCATTGGACATATTAATCTGATTGCCCCCATTCCTCTGTTCTCTTCTTTCTTCTTCGCTGGAGGCTATCATTGTAGGTTTAGCAGTCACTAATGTAAGTAGGGAATTATCTATATTATTCACTGGGGGTTTAGCCCTTAACCTTTTATCCTTGTCCGTATCATTTAGCGATTTCTTTACCTCGGCAAAGATAGGTGCCAGATGCAAGGGCTGGACGCCTATATTAGAGTTGTCAATTGTTTGCAAGTCAATACTAACTTTAGTTAACGGTTTACAATATGTGTCACATTCTGCGCTCAATGTGTTTTTATTAGAACACAGATGTATGTTCAAAACAGTCTCATTGCTCATATCCACTTGTTGCCCAAAGGAAATAATTAGCGTTTTTCCCTTTGACTTATTTATCTGTTTCCCTACTGCTATTTTATTCAATGCTTTAAAAAAAATCCTTTCCCGACTTTTTCTGCCTACCAGATCTTTGATTTTTTTTATTTTATGATTCGTTGCCTGTGTTTCTTGTTCAATGTTGGTGATTTCAGTCGCCAATCTTTTTTTTTTTTTTTTTTTTTCCTTTTAATCTCAAATTGGGCATTCTGAGTCAAATTATCATTCTGGGCACTTTCTACTACATCCTGACCAGAAGTAAACAAATGAGCTGAATCTAGTTTCCTCTCAGTAGCTTGTGTGCGCTTTTGATTCTTCTAAGGAGTTGGTCGCCTCTCTGGCTCCTCCACAATTTGCACCAGTCTCATGAATTCTTCCAACACTGACATAGAAAGAGGGGAGAGTCCACAATTGTACCATCAGCATTGGTTGTAGGAATCTTTTCTTCTGGCGTTTTTATCTTGGCTATCTCTTGTATGTTTTTTTTGTTTCAGCCCACATTTGTTAACTTTGATCCTTGAAAGTGCGAAGGGCTTTTATTTCCGATACTTGTTCCAGACTGATAGTTTTCAATGCCTCCAATTGTTTGCTTATCAAATTAATAGCCCCGCTCAATACCACCAAAGATGATTTCTTAGCCCCCGAATTCCATCGTCAATCCTAACAGAATGCCCTTGTGTATTTGCACTTCACCCTACAGGGATTCAAAAGCGTTTACAAATGAATTCAGAACGAAACTCTGGGCTGTCAGGGTTGCGTCCGACGGCCTAGAAAAGTCATTGGTCTTATTGGTGGAGCGTTGGGTTTCTCTCCTATGTTAATACTGCCATTAATTGGTATAAAGTTACAGGCCTTGGGGGTACTCGGGCTAAAGTGTCTTTGAACACATCCAACACCCAATACTGCCACTTTACTTGGGTTCAGTCCCTCCTCTTCCATCACTTGATAATTTCTACCCCTTGGCATTGCAGGGATGAAATTGTAGTACAAGCCAGATTATCCATAGGGCTCAAGGTACGTGTTCTGTTTTTATTCTGTGCCAGGTTTTTTATAGATTTCTTCATTGAAGAGGTAGATGGCGTGTATTCAAAGTTCTGTTTTAAAATTTCCCCCATCAGTCAAACTTTCATAGGACAGCTTATTCTCGATGTAACTGAAGTGAGGAACTAACAGGAGATCTGCATTCTGAAGTGTAGTTATAGGGGTTTCTGGCATCGCGGTCCATTGTATCCGTACTTGCTCTGCCATATAGCAGTTGGCATCCTCCAGTTCAGGAGCCCTTAGATCATCTGAGAATGGCGCTTCTCAGGTTGCACATTTTAGATTTTCCTACTCTTTCACCCAATAGTCTTTTCCAAAGTCGTCAGGTGGGCAGGGGAGGGGTATCACTGATGTTTTGTATTGATGTTATATGTCGCCACCAAAGCAGTTTTCCTGTATATTGTTATAATGGTGTGACTGGATTGTTAAGAGCCGAAAGCGTAAAGTAAACAATAAAGAAAGGCAATCCCTCGGTTGTAATGAGTTTGCAGAAGCTTGTTAGAGCTGCAGGGTTGTCTCGCTCTACACTGCGGTTTACAAAATCGTGTAGTGCAAGACTCACCCAGTCTTACCAGTCCTGTGGTCCTCCGATCCTGTGGTCCTCCAATTGGTCTCTATCAGTGGGTACGAGGAACTGGAAGGAGGGCTTCACAGGTTTTTCTTATCCCTCCTTCATAACTGTCTCTTCATGGAGATTAATCCACACCTGAATGTACAGGCGGTGAAGACTTGGCCAGACGAGTCTCCACCAGATTCTTCACATGGCCAACACACTCGCCACACACTTTTGAACTATCTACAACTGTGCCTTATCTGTTTGACTCTCCAAACTGACTCTGAGACACTCATAACTAGTTAGTGATGGACTTCAAAAGTGGTAGGCCTCTGTGAAACAAGTATTTACTTACCTTGTGTTGCTTTTGTTATCTTACCTGAAGGTTATTACAAAAGTATTTTAATTACCTTTGAATTGCATACTGCCATTCTAAAAAGTATTACAAAGTGGTTTACTTACTGTGAATAATGCATTGTGTTTTCTTAGAGTTGCTTAGTGTTTGTTATAGTACTTGCCTTTTAACTATACCTTGGTTTATATTTAAAATAAACCAGTCTTTTTATATAACTTTTAGTGTCAGTGTTTATTTGCCCTATCTGTCTACTCGAAGTTCTTTGTACCACTTACAGCCCTGTTCTCCCTCCTAAAATGGGCCTGGCTGCTCAGACACTGTTACCAACATACTTGTGTGGTTTATAGGCATATAGTAAGAGTTGGAGGTGACAATCTTCTTAAGTCTTACCTAAGGTGGACTTTTGTAAAACTCCCTAACTATGTTCTTTCCATTGCTGCATATTTAGGCAGTTTTATCCACCCCCTCCTCCCCTTCACCCCACAACCCTCTCTGAGGGCACTGGCTCCATTGCCCTTAATGGGGTAACAAATGCACCTAACAAGAAGGGGAAGCCTAACCTGGCTGAGCAGTCAGACTTCTCTCAAGAAGAGTTAGGCAGTATATAGAGTATACACAATATGGCCAAAGATACAGTAGAACAAGCAAACACTGACCAGAGCTGTGGTATAAAAGTATATAATTATTTATTTAAAAACACACTTATGAAAATACACTGGGACTAATATATCAAGCAAACAGTCACTATAAGTATATACACCCCCCTAGTTAATTATTCGACAAATGTTATTTTAACAAGTGGTTAAGACACCACTTATTTAACAAAACAGAGGTGAGCGCGTAACCGTAGATGGCACTCCAATAATTTGTTTAAAAAGGGAGAGAAAAGGCAGAGTAGGAAAATAAGACAGTACCAACACTTTGAAGAAACCGCAGCAAGTCAAGAAAGGCAGGGTCTACTGTTGAGCAAAAAGTTCATAGGCCAGGCCCACTCTTGGAGAGAGCAAGGCGGAATGTGCCCAAGATCACACAGTGGAAATGCACTCAAAGTCTTTGCAGAAAAGTCAAGAGGTTGGATCAGTTCAGAAAGGCAAAGTTAGCAGGTTTGAGGTCAACCCAGTTAGAAAGTCAAGGAGTTACGGGACACCTTGGACAATCTGTTGCAAGGGAGACCAGGCGGGACACAGTACCTGTAGTGGTGAGAAAGCTCCAGCGGTGGCAGTTGTTCCTGGCAGCGGGTGCAGGTTGTGGCTTCAACCAGAGGAAGAGATGATCTCGACGAGGAAGAAAGCTGGAGGTTGTTGCACTGCCAGGGAAGAAACCAGCCGCAGAGTTTCCCGGTTAAAAGGTACGACCCTTTTATTCGCTGTAGTGGTGAAGCGTGGCTATCCGGCCGCTGGGGTACTTGGCACGGGCGATTCGACCACGAGACGTTGCAGGAAGGCGAAAAAGGTGAACTGGTTGGTCCCACCAGCTCAAAGGGAAGAAGACTCTCCTGGAAGATCTCCTCTGTCGTCGGAAGTGGTGAGTTCGTACAGCAGGGCTCCACCGGTGGTGTCGTCGTTGTAGATGGCTCAGCTTCTCCCCTCTTCGGATTCTTTAGGTCCTGTGGCGACTTCTGAAGTTCCAGTCCCCAATGCCCTGCTTTTATGCAGCAAAACCCCCATTCAACAGCCTAGCTGCCACTCAAACATGCTAAGTGGTGAGCTGGGTGGCTCACCACTGGGCCAATCACACAAGAGTGCGACTTGAGTTGCAAAGGCAACTCAGTCCAGGGTGCCTAATCCCCCTCCCACACATCCTGTAGACCCCAGACAGAGTGACACCATTTGGAGGGCTTCTGTGGAGAAGCCCACCAAAAAGTGGAACAAAGGGCTCGACTTGGGTTAGAGTTTCAGAGGCGAACACAAACACCATTTTAAAACCGAGTCCTGGCAAAAAGACCCAACCGGGGAATAAATATTAAATAAATAACCCGGCGGTATCTTTAACATTGCACCAAAAAGTGGTGCGTTTTAAAATCAATGGGAAAATCCCATAGGAAATATTCCGGTGGAATATTTTGCGTGGTATCCACTGCCACCAGCCAGAAACTCGACAAGGGGGGACTGGGTAGTGTCCCCTTGGAAAACAGACCCAGGGGCAATCAAATTACCCCTACCAGTACTTCCACAATGTGATAGTTTGTACTGGTTCTGTTCACAATTTGAGACTAGTAAAACCAATGGTGACTTTACATGCCCTGGGAGACAGTAGTCAGTCCCAGGGTATGGAGTCTATGTTTGGGGGTCACTATGACATCTCTGTGTTGCTGCATTGAGGGTGCTGTGTAACACACATACCAAAAACACATGAAGCCCTATGGAGTGAAAGACCCCATAGCCCATAAAACACATTTACAGTTAAAGGACATTCTCAAATCATGCCTAAGAGTGGGAGAAAAAAGAGTCTCACTCTTAGCAGGAGAAAAAAATAAACCCCAAAAATCCAGCAATCCTGCTGGGGGACTCGCTAGGTTTGGGAAATTAGCCTTAACAGAGAATTCTCCCTAACAGCTCCCAAAATAAAATAGTGGGGGGGTGGGGAGAACCAGGGAACAATCAAAATTAGGAAGTGGGTAAGCCTCATATGGGCCTACACAATGTACAGTGCCCTAAAGAGACACCCTCACCCTAGAATATGTATGAGGCCCTAGACCTAGTGGTCGGCACCTAACACGGGGTAGGGGCTAGGAAGGGAAACTCACAATTGCACCAACAAAACATATTTAAACACTCCTAGAACATTACTCCAGTTGTTTAGGCCCCCTGGGGCATTATGTTAGCTTTAATGCACAAGCACCTATAATACATTATATCCCTAGAAAGGATGAAACCATTGTAAACTATAGCCAGAGGCATCCAAGAATCGTTACTTCTACATTTCAGGGAACGAAAATGCATTGTTAACAGATTCAGTCAGTTTTTAAAATACATTCAGGGTATGAATCTAAAAATAAATATAAAATCAAAGGTGCACAAATTATGAAACATTGTCTAGAGCTCACTGTATCCCTGGTGACCCTAGGAAAAATGTTCAGGGGCAGGTAAGTACCACAGAGTCAATTTCACAAGAGTTCCAGAGTAAGTTCACAGTTCCACTGGAATGAATGGGAAAGGTCGAAGGACCATCCACTTTAGTGGAGGTGAGTCAGTTTGACCCGCCAGATGCAGATCCTGCAACAAGCAACCACAGGGAGGGCCAGAGGGGACCCCAAGAAAGTGCTCCAGCGGTCAGAAAATGAACTAAGTGCCCCAGTAAGTGATGTGGCAGAACAGGAGGACCCCAAATAGGAGTCTATGGAAATCATGGTAAAGACTCCCCTCCTAGGAATTTCTATTCTAGACCAAAGGGACACGTGAGGATGCTTATCTGCCACTACAGCACCCAACAGTAGTGCATCACAATGACAGTTTCAGTGAAAATGGCACTAGCAGCATGAAACTAGTGCTTGTTGAAGTGTGGTTTGACGGCCTGGGGCCGCTGATGTTTTCCTTCTTGCTCCCTTCCTGCAAGGGTGCCTTCCTCTAATTGCGCACCGCTTCAACCGCTGCACCAGACCTCCGAAGGCTGGAGGCCACAGTAGCCGTCTCTACCTCTGGAATGATTTTTGCTGAACGCTGCCAGGAACTTTCACCCTGTGCTATCTCGCGCCTGCCTTCCCCTGACTATAGGGGACACGCAGACTTCCCCGCCGACATCCTTGCGCTGGCATTGTTTTGAGCCCCGGCTTGGAGCAGAGGACAGAAGTAGCAGGTAGGCTCCCGCTGACCTCAGCCCGCATGGACTGCTTTCTCTTCACCCAATTCTCCTTCCGGTGTGTTTGGTCATAACAGTTTTGTGTTTATTTACTGAATTCTTTTTGTCTTGCAATGTCACTTTGTCTGGGTAATTCTACGCCTGAATCCCTGGCCACTTCACATTCTTATCCAGGGGATCGTTTGGCAGATGTTTTAACCTTAAGTGCTCGCAGGAGGCAGCGCATCGGTGCCAAATGTAATGAAGCACCCGTTGCTTCTTGGATTCTTTTTGTTAAGGCCCTGATAACCCCTTTTTCAAGGGTCAGCGCATGGCCACCAAGCTCCCTATTCAAACAGCCTTTTGCTGCACATGCGTTGGATAATAGTGTGGATTTGTCAACTCCCACTGCTTTGACATTCCCTTGTCCGGTCGAGGGGGCTGCTAAACTCTCCCATGTTTCCCCTTTCAACCCTGATAGTAGTGGGGATCTGTCCAATTATTCCTCTTTGGCAACTCTCCCTTGGTTGAGTGGGGCTGTAACATCCAACCCTAAACCCCTGTTGTATTCCTCAATAGGTTCTGAGAGTTCCAGTACCATAGAGCCCTGGTGTGATTGGAAGGTCACTCTCATTTATGAGTTAAATAATTGTTACCTCCATGGATTTTGACGCTTGGTTAGTTTTCTTAGACATCTCTGCAGAGAAATCTCATTATCTCATGTTTGATAAATGCCTCAACCTATTCACATTTTATCTGCAAGTCATCTGCCCACCAATAAAGTGAACTGTGTGTCTCAAACAGATCTACCTTTCAAGGAAGTTGAGAATCATGTACACACCGTAGGGGCCCTCATTGCTGGTCAGAGTTCCGAATTTACTGCAGCTACGAAAGACGCACCGCCATTTCAGGCTCCCTTAAGTAACAAACAACTGGTGAACCCTCACTCTGTTTTCCCTGAGCCTTTGGTGGCGTCGGGGAAACCATGTCCGGATGGTACTGGTGAATTCTTTTTAAGCCTAGACCGGTCAACTTAAGCAGCTTTAGTTTAAGGAAAGCTAATATGCCAACACCGAAAAATGATGCTCCCAAGCTCTGGTTCTGGACCATAGAAACTTCATTACAAACGTCATGAAACCCTCCAAGAATGAACCTAGAGACTCCCTTCGAAATAAGGTTCTTGCCTGGCTTCGTGAAAGATCCGAACCTGGGTTGGTTGTTTGTTCTGACTTAGGTTTTGCGCAGGATTGAACTGTAGTATTGGTGTGGCCAGGGGAAGAGGGATTGTATCCTCGTGGGGTGTGGTGCCAGTACCTTACCTCTCTATTTAAGATAGTACAAGTATTTCCCCAGGGGTTCTTCGAATCTGGGGCTTGTAGTCTGAGTTGGACTGCTGCTCTAAAATCTCCAAACTTTGGTTCTCCTGCTTCTATTTTGTTATTTTGTCTTGTGTTCTTACTTTTCATGTTTTTTGTACTGTTTGTACGTTGTTCTAGTAACCCAGAAAAAGAACAAAGGCTCTTTCCAGGAACTGGACTCTCAAGCCTACATCAGAGATTTCAGTGAGGACCCTATGAAGATGTAGGCGCCCGTTAAAATTGCTCCCAATAGCTCCGCAAAATAGGCAGCAGCAAACAGTCTCAGGAAGGGGACAATGGCCGCAAGGCACCCTCAGATATCCCAAGAGGAAGATCTGGTGGACTGAATAAGTCTGAGATTGATTTTCAGAATCAACCATAGGGACAGATTCTGAGAGTCCACCCTATTCTTGTGAACCGGGAAAGACACAAATGTCTAGCTACACTCTATCAACGTAGTGTGAGTGAGCGGTAAGCATTCAATTTAGGAGAGTTTGGGATGGTGAAGGGTTCAATTAAGCAAAAACAGCCCTCTTAACACAAGATCGGCAGAATGTATAAAAATAGGATTGTTTATTTAGGCCTTGGACAACTCTAATCAATCAGAAATCACAGGTAAATTAATCGTTAACCACACATTACTTATATATATACATTCCTTTTTGCTTTCTTGCTGTGTTTAAAATCACTACACTACAGGTGAGTACTTAATATAAATAGAACCAATAGTGTACCTCAAAATTCCAAACCAGAGTCCTCCAAACAGGTATTCGGCACAATTGTTCGGGTCAGTAAAATAACTAACTCTTAGTTTAGAAAGTTGTTCAGTTAAAGTATTTAAAGAAATGTCTGTAGGTAGGTGGCTTCCAGTTTATAGGGAAAATAGTTGGGTTGAGGTGAATCCAAGCCCTGTTAATGTGAATATCGTGTTCAGCAGGGTCTTGGAGAAGAACTCCCAGTAGAGACCCAAAAGAACCGGACCTGTCTGTTAGGCAGAAACCTGTGCAGTTCCCTTGGGGAACACTGCAAAAGATTTAAGACTACAGGTAGAGCAGTAAACCCCTTTGGTAGCAGTCTGTACCACCCAGATTTACCTGGTAGCTGTGGCTGAGCAGTCAGACTTCTCTCAAGAAGAGTTAGGCAGTATGTAAAGTATACACAATATGTACCAAAACACAATAGCACAAGCAAACACTGACCAGAGCTTGGTTTCAAAAGTATATAGTTATTTATTTAAAATACACATAAGTTAAAAACACTCTAGCAAAAATATAGTAAAAGCACTTCAACACAGTTATAATGAAAGTAGATTCAATCCTTTCTCCTATCTAGACAACTCTAAGTAAACACCACTTAATTAAAACAGAGGTGAGTGCTTAACGTTAGATGACACTCTAGTAGTTTCCAAGAAAGGGAGAGAAAAAGCAGAAATGGGTTAGACACACCACTCTAAGGTCCAGAGCACTTGCAATAGGCTTAAAGAAGAATAAAGTCACAGGTGAGCAAAAGTCACTAGGCAGGGCCCACTCTTAGAGTAGCCGGAGCGAAAATGTGCCCAAGATCACACTGTTAGTTAGAGATTCAAAGTCTTGCAAAGAGTCAAAAAGAGGTTAGAGTGGCTCAGAAAGTTTAGCCAAAGTGTCCCAGGCACTCCCAGGTTCGAAAGCCGGGGACTAAATCTACCCCGTACAGTCGGTAGCAAGGGAAGCCAGGCAGAACACAGTACCTTAAGCGGAAAGGATCCTCCAGCGGTGGCAGTTGTTCCAGGCAGTGGCAGCAGGGCTCGACGTCGGTCAGGGGAGAAGAAGTTCTCGCTGAAGAGCAGAAGAAGAGGGTCGTTGCACTGCCCGGGAAGAAACCAGCCGCGGAGTCCTCCGGTTAAAGGGTTGGTGCCGACTTTCGCGGTATGGGGGTAAAGTGTGGTATTCCGGTTGCCGGGGTGCTTGGCACAGGCAAGGCGGCCACGAGATACCTCAAAGAACGGAAAGAAGGCGAAAACTGGTTGTCCCCACCAGTCAAGGGAAGGAGCCACTCCGTTAAGAGTTCTCCTCGGTCGTCGGGAAAAAGTGGTGAGACGGTTCAGCAGGGCTCCACCGGGTGGTGTCGTCGAAGCAGGTCGGCTCAGCTCTTCCCTCGTCGGATTCTTGGTCCTGTGGCGACTTCTGAAGTCCCAGTCCCCAAAGCCCTGCTTTTATGCAGCAAACCCCCATTCACCCAGCCTAGCTGTCACTCAACCATGCTAAGTGGTGAGCCGGGCGGCTCACCACTTGGGCCAATCAGGACGGAGTGCGACTTGAGTTACCAAGGTAACTCAGTCCAGGGTGCCTAAATCCCCCTCCACCCCTCCTAAGTACCCCAGACAGAGTGGCACCACTTTGGAGGGCTTCTGTGGAGAAGCCCGCCAAAAGTGGAACAAAGGGCTCCACTTTGGGTCAGAGTTACAGAGGCGAACACCAACGCCATTTTAGAATCAAGTTTTGGCAAAAAGTCCCAACCGGAGTTATAAAAATAAATATATAAACCGGCGGTATGTTTAAGGCTACCGTAAATAAATAATTAAATGTGTTAGCCTAAAACAATGGGAAATCCCATAGGGAAATATTCGCGGTCGAATATAAAAAGTAGTTTCCACTGCCACCAGCCAAAACTCGATCAGGGGGGACGGAGACGTGCCCCCTCGACTAACAGACCCTGGGGCAATCGAATTGCCCCAGCCAGTACGTCCACAATATGATGGTTTGTACTGGTTCTGTTCAGGATTCAAGACTAGCAAAGTCTTTGGTGACTTTACATGCCCTGGGAGACAGTAGTCAGTCCCAGGGTATGGAGTCTATGTTGGGGAGTCCCTAGGACACCCCTGGGTCACGGCACAGAGGGTGCTGTGTGACCCACATCACAAAAATACATGAGGCCCTATGGAGTAAAAGACCCCATAGCCCATTCAACACAAGGTTTAACCAAGAAAACACACTTCAACATGTCCAAGAGTGAGGGTAAAAGAGTCTCACTCTTGGCAGGAGAAAAAAATTAAACCCCAGAAATCCAGCAAAGCTGCTGGGGGACTCACTAGGTAGGGAAATTCAGCCTAAACAGAGAATTCTCCCTAACACTCGCCCCCCCCAGACTAAGGGACAGGAGGATTTAATCCACTCCTGGATGAACCTCATACCTCTAGTCGATGATATACATCCTAGAGAGTCCCTCAGCATTTTGATGGTGACACCTTGACCTATGTTCAATGGAGAACTCAAAGGTTTTCTTTTGCAAGCTAACGGACCTACAGACCCTTTGAGGAACATCAGTCTTTTTGTTATAGGGGATCTGGTTGACCAGTCCCTCAGAAGTTGGTACAACTTCTGAACCTATGTTAGGCTTTTTCAAGGGGTCCTTATAAAGGATTCCCTTAGATCTAGAGGGGCCTCCAAGGTTCCTCACCACCTCTCTTGTGGGAGCAGGTTGGGTCTTAGGCCTCTTGGTTGGAGGGGTTGGGGTTAGGCAATGTACCTGCTTCCCCTTCCTCTTAGATCTACCCTTACCTATTTTAGGAGTTTCCCCCCTAATATTAGGATTTGAGTTGGGGTCTTCAGTAGAAGGTCCAACAGTCTGAAGGTTTTTGGCCTTAGACTTTTCTTTTCTGGTTTTCCACCAGCACTGAGAATTACCAGTTCTCTCAGGTCCAGATAGGGGCCTAGTTGGTCTATCCACCTCTTCCTCAGAAGCAGGGGGAGTCAGAGACTCTGAGACTAGGGGAACAATGATGGAGCTTGGTTGGGGCGCCCATGTTCCTAGCATACTATCCTGAAATGTGCCTGGGTTAGAGGTCAACTTACTAACACCAGGGCTTGTAGTGGGGTTCTCAGTAGAGGGTCCCACAGGCTTAGAAGGGTCCTTCAAGGTAGCCTGTCTAGCCAATTTGGTTAAGTTCTGCTTCTCCATACTGGGAGGCCTGGGGGTATGTGACACTACTCCTAGAGTTCTTAGGTCATTCCCTAACAGGACCTTCCCAGGTACCTCAGTCTGAACACTGACAGGGATCCTCACTGTCATGTTGTTACACTGAATGAGGGCTGGTAGGATAGGAACCATTTGGACAGGGCCTCCAGACATCTTAGTGGGACCTTTGGGTGCTTTGGCCACATCCTCAGGTTGAAAGAAGCTTTCATCCACTACTGTTCTGCTGGCCCCAGTGTCTCTCCTGGCAGGAGTATCCTGGCCATTGACAAGAACACTGTCCACATAATACACCTTAGAGTTAACAGGTAGGGAGTTATACACAACCCTATTCTGGGGACTAACCAGACCCATAGGCTCTAAGTTTACAGTTGCTTGAAGACCCAAGGGTTCTTCAGCAAAGAGTTCAAAGTGGGCACTAGCCATCTGTACTTCATCCTCAGGAGTGAAGGCTAAGGAGACTGTGCTGATCCCTGCAGGTTTACCCTTGCACTTGGGATCTCCTTTGATATGGTCAGTACCCTGACAGACATAGCATTGTCCAAATGCTCTCTGGAAGGGTGGCTTGTTCTGACCTCCTTCTGGCTTGTGGCCAGAAGGTACAGTAGCCTGACTAGGTTTCCCATGTGGCTTACCCTGGTTATTTTGTGGTTTGGGGCCCTCTTTGGGATAGGAATTATTAGAATTCTCTTTGGAGTCTTTTTTAGGCTGTTTCTCCCCATCCTTCTTCTGAGTTACCCCAGAATCCTTGTGAGTGGCCCTGTTGGCAACCCACAAGTCAGCAGCCTTAGCTAGTTTCCGGGAATCTAATTCCTTGGAATCAGCCAAGTGTTGTCTGAGCTCAGGAGAGCAGGCATCATAAATAGTCTCCAACATAAACAAATTCTTCATACCTTCATAAGTGTTCACCTTGTAACCCTTAATCCATCCCTCTAAGTTTTTCAAACATTCACTCACCCAGGTAGCCCAAGGGGTACCATCATGCTTTTTGAGGCTCCTAAACCTCTTAAGATACTGGGAAGGGGTCTTCCCAAACCTAGCTATCAAAGCTAGTTTCACACATTCATAGTCCTTCCTATCCTCCTCCCCCATCTCCATTACCACATCAGTTGCAACAGGGGGAAGCCTAGAGAACAACCAGGTGAGTAAGTCATTTCCTGTGATGTTCTGGAGCCCATGATTATATTCAAACAGAGACAACCAATCCAACACATCCAACTTAGGCTCATACATACCAACCAATTCTTTAGGCATCCGGGGTCTTTTAGGACTGGAACTTCTAGAGGAGCCAGAGAGAGAAACATTCTCAACAGATAATTTCTTCATTTCTAAGTCATACTTGAGCTCCATTTCCCTTAGCCTTAGTTCTTTGTCAGTTTGAGCATTAAGTTTCTTATACTCCAATTCTAGCTTCATTTTCTCTAGTTCAAAGTACTGAGGACTAAATGTGGGACCTGGTAAAGGTCCAGTAGGCACAGCAGGTAGAGCAGGCAGAGGCCTAGGGGGGACAGTTACAACAGCCTCACCCTCCTCTTCTGACTCTTCCTCAGAACCATCAACATTTTGCTCCATGTTAACTTCAACACTGTCATCTACAGTTGCTGGAGTGGTAGGTTCCTCTGAACCATCACCCAGACTTTGGTTAGCTAACAATCTTTCAATCAGCTCCATTTTCTTGCCCTTAGTCAGGAGATCCTTATGTTTACAGAGCACTCTTAAACAATCAGCAGTTTTGGCTGCAAGGGACTCTTGACTATAGCTTTCTATAACTGACATGTTAGAGGTTTTACTTTTTCAGTGCTAAGCTTTGTGGTTAGTTGCACTAAGGTATCTAAAGCACAATAAAATGTATACTCAATACAAATCCCACCGCTGTACACCAGTGTTAGGCAGAAACCTGTGCAGTTCCCTTGGGGAACACTGCAAAAGATTTAAGACTACAGGTAGAGCAGTAAACCCCTTTGGTAGCAGTCTGTACCACCCAGATTTACCTGGTAGCTGTGGCTGAGCAGTCAGACTTCTCTCAAGAAGAGTTAGGCAGTATGTAAAGTATACACAATATGTACCAAAACACAATAGCACAAGCAAACACTGACCAGAGCTTGGTTTCAAAAGTATATAGTTATTTATTTAAAATACACATAAGTTAAAAACACTCTAGCAAAAATATAGTAAAAGCACTTCAACACAGTTATAATGAAAGTAGATTCAATCCTTTCTCCTATCTAGACAACTCTAAGTAAACACCACTTAATTAAAACAGAGGTGAGTGCTTAACGTTAGATGACACTCTAGTAGTTTCCAAGAAAGGGAGAGAAAAAGCAGAAATGGGTTAGACACACCACTCTAAGGTCCAGAGCACTTGCAATAGGCTTAAAGAAGAATAAAGTCACAGGTGAGCAAAAGTCACTAGGCAGGGCCCACTCTTAGAGTAGCCGGAGCGAAAATGTGCCCAAGATCACACTGTTAGTTAGAGATTCAAAGTCTTGCAAAGAGTCAAAAAGAGGTTAGAGTGGCTCAGAAAGTTTAGCCAAAGTGTCCCAGGCACTCCCAGGTTCGAAAGCCGGGGACTAAATCTACCCCGTACAGTCGGTAGCAAGGGAAGCCAGGCAGAACACAGTACCTTAAGCGGAAAGGATCCTCCAGCGGTGGCAGTTGTTCCAGGCAGTGGCAGCAGGGCTCGACGTCGGTCAGGGGAGAAGAAGTTCTCGCTGAAGAGCAGAAGAAGAGGGTCGTTGCACTGCCCGGGAAGAAACCAGCCGCGGAGTCCTCCGGTTAAAGGGTTGGTGCCGACTTTCGCGGTATGGGGGTAAAGTGTGGTATTCCGGTTGCCGGGGTGCTTGGCACAGGCAAGGCGGCCACGAGATACCTCAAAGAACGGAAAGAAGGCGAAAACTGGTTGTCCCCACCAGTCAAGGGAAGGAGCCACTCCGTTAAGAGTTCTCCTCGGTCGTCGGGAAAAAGTGGTGAGACGGTTCAGCAGGGCTCCACCGGGTGGTGTCGTCGAAGCAGGTCGGCTCAGCTCTTCCCTCGTCGGATTCTTGGTCCTGTGGCGACTTCTGAAGTCCCAGTCCCCAAAGCCCTGCTTTTATGCAGCAAACCCCCATTCACCCAGCCTAGCTGTCACTCAACCATGCTAAGTGGTGAGCCGGGCGGCTCACCACTTGGGCCAATCAGGACGGAGTGCGACTTGAGTTACCAAGGTAACTCAGTCCAGGGTGCCTAAATCCCCCTCCACCCCTCCTAAGTACCCCAGACAGAGTGGCACCACTTTGGAGGGCTTCTGTGGAGAAGCCCGCCAAAAGTGGAACAAAGGGCTCCACTTTGGGTCAGAGTTACAGAGGCGAACACCAACGCCATTTTAGAATCAAGTTTTGGCAAAAAGTCCCAACCGGAGTTATAAAAATAAATATATAAACCGGCGGTATGTTTAAGGCTACCGTAAATAAATAATTAAATGTGTTAGCCTAAAACAATGGGAAATCCCATAGGGAAATATTCGCGGTCGAATATAAAAAGTAGTTTCCACTGCCACCAGCCAAAACTCGATCAGGGGGGACGGAGACGTGCCCCCTCGACTAACAGACCCTGGGGCAATCGAATTGCCCCAGCCAGTACGTCCACAATATGATGGTTTGTACTGGTTCTGTTCAGGATTCAAGACTAGCAAAGTCTTTGGTGACTTTACATGCCCTGGGAGACAGTAGTCAGTCCCAGGGTATGGAGTCTATGTTGGGGAGTCCCTAGGACACCCCTGGGTCACGGCACAGAGGGTGCTGTGTGACCCACATCACAAAAATACATGAGGCCCTATGGAGTAAAAGACCCCATAGCCCATTCAACACAAGGTTTAACCAAGAAAACACACTTCAACATGTCCAAGAGTGAGGGTAAAAGAGTCTCACTCTTGGCAGGAGAAAAAAATTAAACCCCAGAAATCCAGCAAAGCTGCTGGGGGACTCACTAGGTAGGGAAATTCAGCCTAAACAGAGAATTCTCCCTAACACTGTCATGGAATCTAAGTTGCACTTCCAGGATGTAGGCCACGCTGCTCTAAGAGGTTACATAAACTCAGGAGTCCAGAGTTCAGATGTCTATTCCAGTGTTAGGTTATAGATTTGGCTGCTGTAATATGGTGTGCCAGCAAATAGCTTGAGGATGAAAAAAACCTTTTGGGGTTTGGTGACCCCTTCAAAATGCTCCTTGCAGGGCTGAACACAGCTGAAAGGAAGCATGATGTTAACCCTTTCTTCTGACGGGGCAATCCGTGGCCAATTTAAAAGGGCTGCAGGTTAGGGTATAGGAGGACTCTTCAAGGAACAACCACTGTTGAGGTCCAGAACAGGATGCCTTCTGTCTGAGCGATCACTTGATAACAGTATGAAAAACACTGTTATCTTTCCTGCAGGCAGCAGGGGTTCTGTCTTATGATCCCAATGAGGTACACACAGGGCAGGAGGATCCAGTTGTCCCCCGCACACTCGCCCATCAGAACAAGAGGAGTAAGAGCTCTAGTGGAGGGGGGTGGTGGGAGTTATTGTATGGAAGAGACCACGCCTTTTCCTCAGGTAGCCTAGGCCTCAGCAGCCACCACCAAGTAGTCTCCAGCCAGTGAATCCTTCTTCTCTTCAGCTACAGTGGGATTAGCTCCAGGTAGGCTGTGGTGACTGGCTCAGGGCTGCCACTCCTTTATACACGCACTCGCAGAGGGCACCATCCATGAATCATTCATAGTTCTTGCCTGCATCCAGTTGGGTATGGCTACCAAACCACTCTTTGAGACTCACACTCACTCACACTCACTCTCTTTCTCACTCAGTATGTCCCTGCAACTAAGTTTGAATCCAGTCTTCTCCTATATCTGACTCGCCAGAGTGACTGGCACGCTAAGATGGCTGTGCCACAAGGTTTTTGTTTGCCTTTTGGCTATATTGTTTTTTGGCATCCTTCCTGCCCTCTTGTCTGGAATTTCCAAATATGGAAAGCCCTTTCCTGAAGAAAGCTGCTGCTTCCCAGGCAAAGATACGGTTTGTGTGTGAGCCTGTGGGAGTTGGTACTGTTTGGTCCCAATACGCATCCTGGTGCCTGAATGTCCATTGCTTGGGAGATATTGTGGCCAGTGGCTATCCATGATTGGATAGCCACTTCAAGTTTGAATGGTGCAGATCCTTGCCATTGGACCTGGGCGAGCTTCCAGTGCAGATCTTGGATAAAAGGACTGAGGGGCGTAGGGTGGTGGCCATGGGGTAGGTGGCAGCACCACAAAGATCCTGCAAATAATAGGTCAAGCTGGCCTGATTTGCTAATATATAAAACTGAAACACATAGGGACGGTGTCTGAAGGTGTTGGGGAGATTTGTTATCAAGAATTGCGGCGAGGAACTAAAATGTAAGAACGTGAAGAAATCCGTGTCTCTGCATACAATATAGCGGATGCAAACTGCCCGGCTCACTGAAGGGCAGTGACTAGAGGGAGATTGGAGAAGTGCCGGCGAGAGGGGCAGATTCCGGAGCAGACGAGGAGCTGAACAGTCAAGGAGAAGAAGCGGGGAGCAAGACACTGGGTGACCGGGAGGCCGGCTGTCATGATTCCTGCCCCTCATGTCCCCAGCCCTCCAAGATGTCAGGCTGGAGCCAGGGCACGATCACCTACATGACCCTCAAGGGCCTCTCCATCCCTCCAAAGACAAACTTGGAGTCAGACTTGGCGCTTGTAGCACCAGACTCACTCACTCCCATAGGATAACATTGGGGATTGGACTTGTAGTGCATTGATGGGGACAAGATGGATGCCCCACATATTTCGGTTCCCAGAACTGCATGTGCAGTCTAGTCTTTTGGGTGTGGTTCAGCCCAGAGACACCTGGCATACCCAGAGACTATTTAAGCCACGCCCTGGCTGAGAAAAATGCTTTGTGTTTTCTGCACCTGCAGCGTGACACTCACCGTGTTCGGATCGGTCTCCAGTAGGCCTGCATCTTTCTTCTGCGCTCAGCTCCTGCAAGAACAAGAACACCGTTGGGAACAGCCGCTTCCTAAGGAAAAGGGAAAAGAACAGAAAAAAGGCATTAGTAAGCATTCGGCAAATCTTCGTTATTTTTAAAGACTGTACAAGCTTCAAACGCTTACCTGAATCCCAGCCGCTCTGGGGGAACTCTGTCTCTGGAACTTCTCATCCATCTGCAAGAGGGAAAAGACTCCAGGTTAGCGTGGAAACATCTAGAGGTGCCGCATACCGCGCTTACTCGCTGCATTTCTTCTTCATAACCGTCATCCACGCTGAAAACGTCGCGGCACCTAAAAGACACAGAAAAAGAACTCAGTTAAATACAAATACGAAAGGGGTGCATCGCGCATCGGGCTCTCACTCACCTTCAGCGCTGCTCGTCTCAGCAGCACGTCGCCATCCCCGGACGCCGGTCATCATATAAGGAAGGAAAGAAATGAAGGTAGAGAACTGTTCAAAAGACTCATACTTACCTGTCGGACTCTTGCCAGTGAAGTAACTAGGCATCAACGAGCCCGCATCAATCAACGTGCCCCTGCACAGAAAGCAGGACAGAGAGCAACCTTTCCAAGAAAACAAGGTGAGCTGTGGATCAAAGGAAAGGGTTGGACCCCGGGGAAGAAGAGGTTCAAACACAGAGACAGTAGGGAGTTAAACTCTACCAATCCTGTGTTTCAGGCACAGTCTCCAGTCGAGTAGACTCCAGGGAAGGGTTTGAGGTCGTAAGAGGTCAGAACAGGCTGAGTGACGTCCCTGTGGATACCAGGTGAGCGTTACACCGGCAGTGAGAAGGCGGAGTGGATAGGAACGGCCCACGAAGGGAAGGTAAGGTCATCCTGCTCTGGCCCCCAACCTAAACAGTGTGCCCAACTATACGGCCCCATACAGAGGTCCGGTAACACAAGCCAGATGGAAACCCAGCAAGGCCTAGCAGAAGCCGTGCACAAGCAAGACAGGGGTCCCACAGCACCTGTAAGTGGCGGGATAAAGTCTGACAGTCACAAGGAGGACGCACAAGGTGGGAGGTGGGCCGCCGCCATCCAGTCGCTCGATTATGGCCCCCGGAGAGAAGCGGGGGGGTGCACGGGCAAGACCGCTGATCAACAACACTACGGCCCTACCCAAGACTTTGCAATTAACCACATAAAGCGAAAAATATTTAGATATACAGCTAACATGGAACAACTAGTGGACAAGGGCAGGAGGCCCGGCAGCACTCCAATGAAGGTTTCCAGTGACTGAGTCAAACGCATGTTACACTGGCGACACGTTGGAAAATACGTGGAGGAGGGAAGCATCAGACCCCGGTGCATCAGAAGCAGGAGGAATGGGGCCTTGGGAGTGCAATTTCGGAGGTAGTTGGTGATAGAGAGGAAGCTAAACACACGGCAAAAAAGGGAGACCAACTCTCTGGGTGTAAGTACCCAGACGGCATCCTCGAAAATCTAACAACGTGGGAGAGCACAATCCATTGAGCCGGCTCGACCGCGCAAAAGCCTGGAACAAGACAGAAGTTGACCAGAACCACCAAGATAAACTGATCACGAACCGTCAAGGCCCACGAGCACACGTTCCCCCGACGCAGCTGAAAACAGGGCGCGAGACTGGCGCATGAGGAAGTGTAAGTAGTCTTCTACCCGAGAAGCGCACTCACAGCGCAGTTTAACATATGACCAACATCGCCGCATAGAACACTCGATAAACCCCTGACGATCTCACGAATGGTCAGAAAGAAATACAACCACATGCAGGGGGGCATCTAGATTTTGCCTGCACTGACGAGAAACAAATGTAAGCCGAGGTGGAGGAGGGAAACTACACAACGGTGCACTGAGCTGGACCAACCGTGTTCCCCAGAGGGGAAAGGTGCTGCAGCCCGGACTAGTGAGCGTGGCTGCAAAGCAAACTCAGGACAAAAGACAAAACAGAGACCCTGAAGTGGGAGTAATACCCCCCAATACTTGCGCAACAGGAACAACAAAAGGGAACCCAGCACTGGGCGACAGACATGAACGTAAAGCGCACATCATAAGCAAGAGGCGGAGAAATGCCAGACAAACCAAAAGGTGCAACGGGTAAGCAGACCAGTTTGGAAACATTTGCCCGCAAATATGACACGAACCAGCATACCCCAGCAGATGCAGGCATGAATACAACAAGTTCTGACCAACAAGAAGGGGGGCGGGAAGAAAGTCCCATACTCGAGGTCATAGCAGTGCTGAAAGCGTCATTGGAGCACAAACTAGTCCCGGTCATGGTCGATGTGGGCCTCCTTAGGCAGGATGTACAGGCCCTGGCGGACCGGGTGAGCACAGCGGAGCAGCAGTTACAGAGCACCACAAACATTACAACTGCCCAATCCCAAATGTCGGATGCGCTGAGCAAATACAAACCCTCAAGCACAGGGTGGAAGATGCAGAAGGGAGGGATCGACGAAATAAGGTGCAGATCGTCAGACTGCCAGAGGGAGAGGAAGGCAGAGACCCCACGAATTACGTGGAAAACCTACTGCTGCAAGAGGTCGGAGTCGGGGTGCTATCCCAAGGCTTCGCAGTGGAGAGAGGCCACAGAGCCCTGACCACAAAACACCCACCAGGAGCACCCCTGAGGCCCATGATTGCCAAAATCATGAACCTTAAAGACCGCAAGAAGATAACATTCTCAAGGTAAGGAGGGGTGATCAGGAATTTCTCAGTTTGCAATTTACCCAGACTATACAGCACTGGTACAAAGAGCACAATTCAGACCAAATAAAGAACACCTCAGAACAGCAAACTTGAGATATGTGCTGCTATACCCCGCAAAATCAAAGGTGATACGCAATGGCAGATCATATCTCTTCGAAACGATGGAAGAGGCCCACAAATGGATGGACCAACAGGGTGAGCCAGTAATGAGAACAACAATGGGAATGTACTCCAGTGAAGCTATCGAGAGAGTACACTGAATGGACAACAACACGGAAGACCCCACAGATGTGACACAGACCAGATGAAGTACAAAGGAGTTCAGGAAACCTGAACGCTTTCTCAGTGGATGTCACAAAAAGGAACCCCACAGATTTCAACAAGTTAAGATTCCAGTTCCAAGGCATCACAATGCAGTGAGCCTGCCCCAAGTAATGGGGCCAGTGCAAGGAAGAGGCGGAGCCTGAGCAGGGGAAGGGGGGCTGGGCATTTGTTAATAGTTAATGTTCGTTGGTTGGAAGGTAGCACATGGAGGGGAGAACACTTCACACGCATAGGATATTATGAAGGTGCAAGAGACAAAGTTTTCGAATCACAGGAAAAGGAGAAACTCTGCAGCACACCCTCAAGCCACAGAAACTTTGCAAAACCCGAGCTGAGTATAGGCCGTATAGACAACTGGGAGAAGAACATCAAAATGGGATATAGACTGCACAGTATAGGGCTAATTGAACAGAAGCCAAGCAAAGGAGTGCGAGTAGGCCCATGGGTATGGACGGGCCGTAACAGGAGCTGGTAAAATGAGCCCAGAAGAATTAACAATAGCCACTTGGAACGTCTGAGGGCTGAATGACTATGTTAAGAGGCTGAGAGTACACATCTGGATGAACAGATCAAAAGTGCAAATAGCGATGTTGCAAGAAACCCACTTGACGAGAGAAAAGCAGTCCAAGATGGGGGAAAAAAGTGGGGCAGACAAATGTTTAGCTCAACCTATTCCACCTACGCCAGAGGAGTGCTGACGTGGATCGCCCCTGGGGTCCCATTTTAGCTGATAACACAGGAACAAGACAAGGAGGGCAGACTGGTGATAGTGCATGGAATGTTGGAAAATAAAGTGTGTTTATCAAACACATACGCCCTGAACCACGGCGCAACCACGTTCCTTAAGAAACTGGCACCCCGATTTGCCCCATACAGTGGGGCGACAGTCATCTGGGCAGGGAACTTTAACTGCACACTCAACCCGCTGCTTGACTGGTCAGACAATACAAAAAACTAACACCACCGGCTAAAGCCCTGCAGAGGATTCTCAACCAGCTGAAAATGGAAGATGTCTGGAGGAGATTGCATGCAGAAAATGGAGGGTACTCACATTATAGTGACCCACATGGAACATTCACATGAATAGATCATGTTTTCAAAGGCAGCAAAACACTGGGGGAATTCACAAGTGCACATCTCGGAGCAAGAACTCTCGGACCATGAACCGTTGGTAGCAACCTCGGTTTATACACATATAAGTGCCCCGATACCGACATGGCGACTAAGGGCAGAAGCACTGATAGAGGTGGAGTTTCAAGAACATTTGCAGGACGTAATAGAAGATTACTTCCAACATAATACAGGTAGTATAGACACATTCGGAATGGTATGGGACGCCTTTAAGGTTGTTAGGGGAGCAGCGATTGGGAAGACAGCGGGACTTAAAGGGAGTGTTCTGGCCGACCTCTGGAAAATAGAACAAGAAATAGAAAGAGTGGAAACACAGGCGGGCATGACCAGGGAGGAACCAGCCGAACTCTTATTGCTTGGGTTACAGTGCACTACCGCCTGGGAGAAGTTGGGGAATCTAAATTATGGGAAATTTACACTGAGATTGCATGCAGAGGGCAATAAGCCAGACAGGCTTTTATCCTGGCTAACAAAGTGGGATGAAAAGAGAGATCCAATTAATGCAATAAAAGATGGGATTGGGGAGGAGGTAAGGACCCAGGAGGTGATTTAACCAAGTATTCTGCCAATTTTACAAGACCCTGTATTCGAGCAACCACGAGGCTGACAACTCTGACCTGGCTGATGCCCTGCCCCAAATTAAACTTCCAAAATTAACCAAAAGAAACAGGTACAGATATTGAGCCCCCCTTAACAGCAGAGGAACTGGAAGCAGTGATAGTCTCCCGACAGCTAAGACCCCGGGACCCGATGGGTTACCCGGAGATTTCTATAAAAAGTACAAACACATTTTGGCACCTAAATTGTTAGAAGTAAATTAGGAGGCGTATGAGAGGGGCCAATTACCCGACAGCATGGTAGAATAATTAGTAATACCTATCCTGAAACCGGGGAAATCATCTCTAGACTGTGGCTCTTACAGGCCAATTGCCATGATTAGCCTTGATTGCAAAATCCTAGCAGGCTCAAACGTGTCATACACACGTTGGTGCACTCTGACCAGGTGGTTTACATCCCCGGACACAACACTACTTGGAATTTGCAGAGGCTGCGCCACGTGGTAGACTAGACTAATGACAGGCGGGGAGAAGGCGCGATAGCGTCCTTGGACGCCGTCAAAGCCTTTGACTCTGTGAATTGGAACTGGCTATTGAGCGCACTCGCCCATTTTGGAATGGGGGACAGCTTCCTCAGGTGGATCAAGCTACTGTACAAGGACCGCAGGGCATGGGTAAAGACGGGGAGACATATTTCTGAGGACTGGAGAATATACAGGGGCATGAAACAGGGTTGCCCGCTGTCCCCTATGCTTTATACATTGGCCTTTGAGGCATTGGCCTTTGAGGCATTGGCGGAGAGCAGAATACAAGGAGACAGGGATCCAAATAACATCATACATCTACTCTCATTGTACGCAGACGATATGCTCTTATTTGTTGCAAACCCACAAGTTAATCTCCCAGATTTGCTTGCAGTGATGGATGCATTTGCTAAACTGACGGGCATTTCCATTAATAAAGAGAAATCCTTCCTAGCAGAACTCGGACGGGTCACCACAGACCAATTGCCAGACTTGAGCCTCACATGGGCGCCAGGCACTTTCAGGCACTTTGGGAATGGACATACACCATGACCTCAAGGACACACACAAGACCAACACGCAAATCACCTTAGAGAAGACAGTGAAGGCCATGGAGTTCTGGAAGACACTACCACTAGGGATGATATGGAGGGATGCCCTGCTGAAAATGACGGTCCTGCCCCGCCTGTTATACTATTTCACACACAGACCTCACAACATACCCGGGACAGTCTTTAAACAGACTATGGGTCGGGAGGAATCAAAGTGCCAGACTTTGAACGCTACTACTTGGCAGGGCAGTTGCAATTAGTGTTTCGGTGGTTGGGGGACAACACATCCATAGACTCATTATTATTCCAGCCAGCACTATGGCACTGCTATCTGCGAGAATTAATCTTGATGGAGAAGTACATGGTACGATGTCTTAGGAGGACACACGGTGTCCAGGCTTTATGAACTTGTTCTGAAGAGGAACTGCAGGCAGGCATGAGAAAAGTGGGAGGCGGAACTCCAGACCAGAGGACCTTCACTGACCAGGAATGGACAAAGGCCTGAAGATACACGAAGGAGGTCTCCAGAAATTTGAGATTCAGGCCGACGCAGCTTTACGTCACGCATAGGGCATACCTTACTCCAAGAAGAATATCTAGCATGGGGAGTAAAGAAACTCGAAGTTGCCTTCGATGCGCAACAGAAAACGCAGACATGCTTCACATGTTCTGGGTCTGCCCAGTCATAATGAATTTCTAGGAAAGCATTAAGGCAAGAGCAGAGGAGGGTGGAATACACATGCAGGCGTGGTCGCCTGAATCTTATCTGCTGGGACTGTTTCCGAGAGGTGGCAATCCAAGAACACACATAGCCAAAATGAAGGACTTGATGAACATTCTGGCAAAGTGCCAGATTGCGATGATGTGGAAACCCAACACAGGCCCAAACACAGAGGCATGGTTGGGCCGACTTGAAGCGATGGACGCTAGCTGAGACAACAGTGTGGACTGGAGCGCTGCAAAGGGGGATGAATGAGAGCAGTGACAAGATATGGGCTTGGAACGCACTGTTACAGGAGTTTGAACCCAAGGATGGAGGAAACGCACAGATGAACCCAATGAAATGGAAAGCATGGACAGGAAGGCAGGAGAGCAAGCAGAGCACCCTAACTAACGCAGCAAACCAACAGAGAAGGAACAAATTGTGTACCAGTTAACCCAGAGAGTGCAAACACGTAGCCATGTAGAGCGAATCAATGATCCATGTACAGACGGCCACGAAGACGCGCCAGGACAAAAATAACGTGGGAAACTCCCAGCAAGAAGTGCTATTCTGTTTGATGTGTTATTTGTTGTGTGTTATTGAATGTTGTAAAAGAACAATAAGTTTCAACAAACAAAAGGGACTCTTCCTGCAGCCATTCTTGAAATCATCGTTTCATCAAAGCCCACTATGAAAAGCAGCCATTTAATGACCAGAGGACGTCCCCTGCATCTCGCCAGCACCAACTCCAGTGAAGCCCTGCTCCTCTGGCTGATGTTAAGAAGACCTTTGGCAGTGCTTCAACCTCTGGAACAGTGGTAACAACCAGTCTCTGCCCTAGCTAGCTCAGGGATCTGTGTCTTCTGAGCCTTCGTAAGTGCTCTTGTACCAACCAGTGGACTGACCAGTTCCTGGCATATCTTGCTTCAGCCATCGCTGCTCTGAGTGCATCTTTGGAATTTGGAGGGTATTTATCTTGTACAACAAGACACCTGCTCCTGCATTTTCAGCCTTTGTGCATTGATGGAAAACGTGCTTTTCCTCCTTCTAGACAGACATAACACTCAATTGTTGAAAATCAATGATGCTGTAGGTTGCTGTTCAGATTTGCTTATCGCTTGATGTACTTTGCACCCTGAAGTAAACTGCACTGAGAAAGGGCGCATGTGGCTGACTGGATCAGACGCTGGGGTTAGGTTAGAGTTGGTGTGCTGCTGCATACTGGGACCTTCTGTGCTCTCACCCCACCTGTCGCCTCAGCCTGGCGTGGTGCAGGGCAAATATCTCAAACTGCTCATTCTAGGGGCTTGAAACGTTGTTTGAGGCGAGTTTTGGTCCTCATGTCGGGACTGGTCCTTCTAAGACAACATTTATGTTTTGCTGATTTCGGTCAACTGTCTCATGTTTGAAGGTGGGGAAAGGGATGGGGTGTCCAAATGTTGTGCAGGCAGTAATACCCAGAGGGTCCTAACTGGTGCAGATTGGTGCAACAGTGTGGAATTGTATAAGGAACAATGCTTCACCAAGCCACAAACAAACCGACTAATTTTCACTTTTATAAATATAGATAGATGTGATATTTGCCAAGATGTTTTACTTGCTTAGTGTGTATTTTAAAGGCCTGATACATGTGTGTATGTTTTTGTAATTTCCTGCCAAACTTACATTATTCATGTTTTTCTGTGTGGACTTATTGTAGCAATAGACCACTCTCCCAGCTTTCTTGAGACTGAACATTGCCACTCTGCTACCTTGAATGGGTTAGGCTATTCTCAGTGTCTCCCTGTTCACCATAATAGGCCAGAATAGATTTTGGAAATCCATCTCAACACACAAGTACATGTTTCTACAAGACCTTTATCCACTCAAAACTGTATCCCATGAACACAAAAAAATCCATTGTAAACTCTGACCAGAGCTTTGAGAGTCAGAACAGCCAAGTGGCCATTCCATGCAAAGAAGAGATACAAAGAAAACTTGCAAGAGGTTGAACAGCCCCCAATATTCCTTAGACCTAGCACCAGCCAGTGCAAGTCACTAGACCACTTGTAAAGCGGAGTTCATGATGACAAATGGTGGCCCTGCAGTAAAATGCTGATGCATCATTGTGGTTGTACTTCCCTTCTCCGCACCTTAAAAAATTAAAACCTAACTGTTTAGGCGGTTTTTACACAAGTCTCTGATGAAGGCTGTACAATGACAACCTAAGGTGGGATAGAACACCTAGCTAAAAACAGGCTAAACACTTCTTTAAATGGTAGAGTGGCAGAGCAATCAGGCTGCACGTCACAAACGTTTTATTTCAATAGATAAAAAAGCAAAATAAACGAATAAACGACATTCTAAAAAATAGACACAACACAAAGACCAGAGTTAAATTTACTCCTCACTGACAAAGCCTTCTCAATGAGAGTAGCGTAGGGCACATGCTTCACTGGAAGAGAAAGCAAGTGCCTCTTTGCAATTTTTGCACTCCTTAAATTACTAACTCTGGGTGCCTTCCTTAAATCTTTTAAATCGGGACAAAAAAAAATCTATTTAATCATCCTCTGAGCCAGCATCACAAACCCATGTTGGCAAAGCATGAGGATATTTTTGGGTTTTCCAAGATGATGCCCCTTGAAGCTGAAAAAAAAATGCCCCTCTTGTGTGATTCATGAATTAGAAGAATTATCCGTAAAAGAAACCTAAATCATGCTCAAAATAGTGCTGTCCGGAGTGCTTAGCAAGTCTGAGTTTCACGCTGCACAGTTTTCTGATGAGAAATTCAGCATGCCAAGGAAGGTACAGCGAATAATGCAGATCCAGCGAAGCAATTCAAATATCCAGCATAGTGAATTCTTGCTGCAGAAATTGCGGCTGGGTGCTACCACAACCAACATCAGACGTAATCAAATCCTTGATGGATTATGATTGCTGTCACACACGAGGCAGAGATCTCAAAGGCAGAGATCTCAAAGAAAAGCAAGACCCCCCGTCCACATACAAAGTGCGCCAACCTACATGCCTCCTCACAAGACCAAACTTTCAGGATAAAAACAGGGATCCAACCAGTAACTAAAACGCTGCCCAACCTACATTTCACTGACTAATATAAAAATAAGGTGTCCGGTCAAAGGTTCGACACCAAAAGGGTGGAATGCAATAGGGTTGACGCGATAGGACCAAAAACCAAAGGGTCGAATTTTCTTTTTAATACATATTTTTTTTTGGTTTTTCGTATAGTAAAAAAAAAGTGGTTTTTACACCAAAAATGGGGGTTTGGGGGTACCCCCCGCCCCCCCTAAAAAAAAAAAAATGCGACCCTTTGGTTTTCGGTCCTTTTGATTCGACCCTATTGCATTTCGGTCCTTTGGATTTGATCCGTTTACCTATAACCTAAAAATAAAGTAGAGCAACATCTCAAACAAACACCATCACCATGTATACTCCCCACAGAAATATTGACAATTGTCCCCATCCACAGCAACTCTGCTGACCCTGACACAAGCACCCTGCTATTTCAACCATCAGCAGTATACCACATCACTCACGGAATATGCAAAATACAACAGCAAACTCTTCACAAAACACAACAAAGGCAGTAGCACAAATCAGCCAGCGTTTCCATTAGTTTCAGAGGCCAGAAGGCTTGTTTGCACAGGAGCGTTGCAGTTCATGTGCAGCCAGTCTGTACCCGATTGAACCCTATTCAGGCTAGTTAGCAGCAACTACCATAATCGTAATCACCCCGACCCCACACACAGCTACCTAAACCTAATCCGGGGGAGCTGGAATGAGGCTGTGTTAAAAAAAAATGAAAAAAAATTTACAATGTCTGCACTAGGTTCTGAGTTATCTACCTTCAGAAGATATCGGCTGCAGAATAGATGTACCTAAACTCCCTTGCACCATGTTCAGACAAACAAGAGAGGTGCCTTAGGTCTTGTGGCCCTCACCTGCACACAACACTTCAGCGGGAAACCAGTGCATTTTCATACAGAGGACACCAGCCTACTGGCCATAAAGAACCACACTGAGCCTTCTCTAGAAGGAAAAGGATACTTAAACCTAGCATAATCTTTCATTGGACATCCACAATATAAAACACAATAATATGTCTACATTTGAGACCCCGCTGCACCATTCTTCCGATGTAAGGTTGCCGTTGTTTTGATTATTTTGGGGTAAGTCACAGGCCAGGCATTACTTTGGTGACTGGAAAAATGTGTCAAGTCAACATGGCATGCATATGGCATGCATTTTATAAAGCTCAGTTTGCTTTCACTATAGCGTGTGTGTGTGTGTGGCATCACACCCAGGCAACCTTCTTTATTATCTTCCAACTCTGACACTGAGTTTTTTCCTTTTGGCAGAAAGCCTTTTGAGAACTGGAGGACCCCTTCATTAGACACATTTGGGCTGAACGTCTGTTGGAATCCAACAGTTTGACTTCAGCCCTCTGTTTTATCCCGCTTGTATGCTACTAATTTGCTATCTTGATCTTCAATAATGCATTCAGTAAGTAAATGCATGGATGAAGTCCTGAGGCCAGAGAAACCTCTTGATTCAAGTTTGGTCCAACCACTAGATCTTATGGTAAAGGCAGTTCTATAGATTCTGTTGAATCATGTGTTTGCTTTTAAAATTCTCTTTTAGGCTCTTTGTGGATGACTTTGTTTTGTCATTTGGTTATTTGTATTACTGATTCTTTGTGTTGTAAAACAATATTTTATGGCTTTGTTATTAAATATACATGCTGTCTTCAAGGGTAACCTGGGGACTAAGTTGAATGTTGCATTCTGCTACATAAAGTGCTGGGTTGCTATATATGAAAACTCGTTCTGATTGATATAAAGCATCCGAGTGGCTTCAAGTACTGTTCTACAGCAGTTTTTCACTAGATAGGTAATGTCTGTGACTGGATTACTTGCCATGGGTTGGCCATGTAGCACTGAGATAGTGAAAAGACACATTTGACTATACCGAAAAAAGGATAATTTCTTCATAGGTGACTTTTTATTTATTTTTTTAAACAGGGAAGAGGTTTTTTAGGAATACGCGTTCAACTATCAAGTTTTCAGGTCTGCTTGTGTGTGTTTTACTTATCTTGTGTGCTAAGTTCTACAGACGACATCTACTTTTCAGATATTTGAAATCTGGCTGCACTATAAGTCCTGTTTCATCATTTATGCATGTTTTACATTAACATAGGAGTGTTTATGAATACTGTGCATAAAGTGCTGCATGATCTTTGCTTGTGCTGTATTCGTACAGTTGGTTATGACCCAAATCTGTGAAAATATGAATTGCGTCTTGTGTATTTTTGGTATGGTAGGAGGTTCAAACATGACACGGGTGGAAATTGTGCATATGCTTTCTAATGAGAATTCCAGTTCTAGTTTTAGCAGAAACCTCAACTTTCTTCTAACCTCTCATTTGTATTTTTTGTTTTTTAACTAGGTTATTTGCAAAAATGTATCTGGCCCTTTCAAGGATGCCTTATTGTTACTGTTCTTATTGATTCACCCTAACCATGTGGTAATTTTATTCCTCCCATGCGTAGAACATTTTTCTGCAGTCCCTCCTGTAAGGGAGACATGTTATCATCAAACAGTGAAGACCGGCACAAGTTATCACAGTTCAAGGGTGTTTATTGAACTTCAGTCGGTTGGTTGAATGCCTTTCTAACCCTAAATTGAAGGATGGGTGCAAGCTACGACCATCAAAAAATAACAATGCAGTCCTAGTGGTCTCTGTCAAAATAAAAGGGCCTATACTAATAAACCAATTGCCAATTCTTACTTATTAATACAAACGGTGTGGGACAACAATGTATGTAGGTATTGGAGCCTTCTGCCAAAGTGTCTTTAGAATGGATTGTGTCCTCCCACGTATTCCTTATCTTTGATATACGTTTTGCCAGCTTCACTGCTTCGGAAAACTTTCCTGGCAGAGGGCGCTGTGCACAATGTCCTGGCGTCTATGTCCCTCGTAGGCCGCCGTAGTGTTTCGACGTCACCAGTAGTATAAGTAGCTTGTGCCGCGCCCGTTGGCTTCAGTTCCGCTTTTCCGATAGCTTCGCTTCGAGTTGACGGCACGCTTTGTTTTTTCTTCTGAAAACATTTTGTCTTCTTCGACCACTTTGGCCCCAAAGTCTGGTTTTAAGAAATGTCATGACTGCAAGGCGAAAAAATGTCGATAACAGATCGTAACTGCCTTTTGGTGTTTGGGTTCCAGTCACCGAACCGAGGACTGCAGGTCCTGTCAGTCTATGACTGAGAAGCGCTCCGGGAACGCAAAGTTAAATTAGTGCTGGGGAGGGAAGCATCAAAGGTTTCTTCGAAGAAATATAAAAAGTCAAGTGAGTCCAAGGACTCTACTCGACAGACATTCGAAGAGGCCCCGATCGAGGAGTTGATCCAGACAATCCTCATAGTCTTATTGCAAGAAGCCGAAAAAGAGACACCGCAGCTCTCCTTCGTCATCGGGTACCTCGCCTGAGGTTATACGATGTCCGATTAGGTCAGATTCTCCCAGTAAATGGAATTAATTTAGGCAAGAGATGCGGCCTCAATCCCCTCAAGAGTCTCACAAGAGCCAGACCCATGTCCTGAATCTAAGATGAAAGATCTCTGTAACTCCCTCCACTCTGCCAGCGGTCTTGATACATCCCCAGAGTTGGAGTTGGTAAACCTGACCCATCAGACCATGCTGATTCAGGGTATAGAAATCTGATGAACCGGTTCACTGAGTACATGGGCTGGAGTAGGGCTTCACCAACTTTCGAACAGGGTGACATGACAGACATCCTGGAAAAAGGTCCCCAAAAAGACCCTATTTTGCCTGTTCACAAGGCCCTACAAAGGAAGGTGGTAGCTGACTGGGAAGTCCCCGAGTCTGGTCCTGCTGTCAACAGGAGTTTTCCTAGGAAATACAGACCCTCATCTAGTGACCCAGATTATCTCAGCAGGCACCCTACGCCTGAGAGTCTAGTAGTCCAGGCTGCTACTTCCACCAGGCAGTCTGCCTATCCCTCTATCCCCCAGATAGAGATGATAAAAAAGTGGATGCATGGGCTCGCGAGGTTTTCATCTCGGGCAGTATGGCCCTGAAATCCACAAATGTTATTTGTACCCTTGCTGTGGGATGTGAGCTTGGCGGCTGATCACATTCCAGAAGGTGAGGAAAGGGATGGCTTTCTGAACTTAGTTAAGGATGGTAAGGAGGTGATGGGAGAATGTCTCCAATCTGGACTGGATACTACTGACAGTATTAGCAGATCCATGGATGTAAGCACTGTGCTATGCAGATTTGTGTGGTTGAGGAACGGGGTTTGCACCAGACGTGCAGGCCCGGACTGCTTAACATGCCATTGACGGCTCGAGATTGTTCGACAGCAAGGCAGATGAGTTTAGAGAAGCTGCAGACCTCCAAAGTGGCGGCTAAGTCCCTTAGCGCCTCTATTCACCAACCTCAACAACCTTATTCGGACTCATCTTCATGGAGAGGTCGTCCTTTTCAATACTATTCCTCAGTTGATAGAGAAAGAGGACAGACCGTACAATGGGGGCAAAGAAGATTCCCTTGCGGTGGACAAGATAAGAGTGCAAATGCAGCCCCAGCAAAAGCATCTTTACCTTCAGCCGCTGCTGCCGCCTCTAAGCCACTCTGAGGCCTTGACCCACAAGACCCCGGTGGGAGGCAGAATATCTGAACGAACTGCGGGGCATTACTTCAGATGCTTGGGCACTGGAAACAGTATCCCAAATTTACTGCCTTCCTTTTCTAAAAAGGCCTCGGGACCATCCACCGGGAGCCAGCTCTGTCAAAATTCCAGATCCCCTCCTTGTGCAGGAAATCTTAAACCTTCTAGAGAAAAGTGCAATAGAACATGTAGCGGAGAGGAACAAGGGTTGGTACTCCCCCACCCCCCTCCCCCCTATTTTCTTATTCCTAAGGACGGAGAGAAGACTGAGACCCATCTTAGACTTAAGAAACTTGAACAAGTTTCTCAGGAAGGACACATTCAAGATGGTCACCCTTTCTCAGATCCTTCAGACTCTCCAACTCCAAGATTGGTTGGTATCATTGGACCTTCAGGATGCTTACTTTCGTGTGCCAATCCAGCTCAAGCACAGAAAGTACCTGAGATTCGCAGTTGGAGGTTCTCATTATCGGTTTCGAGTTCTGCCATTCGGGCTGACATCCGCCCAAGAGTTTTCACCAAACTGATGGTCGGAGTGACAGCAAGCCTCAGGAGAAGGGGGATTTACGTCTACCCCTACCTGGACGATTGGCTGATCAGGGCATGTTCCCCTGTCAGGCTCTGGAACATCTCAGCATCACTTGCCACTCCCTACACAGGCTGGGCCTCAATTACAAGAAGTCCCATATGATACCATTCCAAAGACTTCAGTTCATCGGAGCGGTCTTGGATACTTCCTCGGGGAAAACCTCGCCCCCCCGAAGTGAGAGCTCAACGCATTCAGCAGATGGTAGCAAAGTTCCAGAATGCTCAACGACTTCCGGCCTTTGATTTTCTGAGGTTGCTCGGCCTCATGGCATCCTGCATTTTTGTGGTCCCGGAGGCCAGATTGAGAATGAGATTCCTTCAATGGGCCCTCAGGACCCAGTGGTCCCAGTTTTCGGGGAACATGTTGGATCTTCTGCAAGTTCCGAGCATAGGTGCTCAGGACCTAATGTGGTGGTCTTGCGAAGACCACATTCTCAAGGGACAATCCTTTTGCTAACCATCTCACCCAGGTGATCCTCCCGCACTGGTCCACCCCAGGGTCTGTAATCAAAGGTGATGGCCAAGCCCTGACCACCTGAGAGAGAGATCCCCGGGGACTAGCGGTTGAGACACCTTCTGGTTTCTCACACTCCACAGCCCACTTAATGTTAGCTGCATACCTCAGGTACCGGAACTTCAGCACCACCTCAGGTTCCAGAAGCAACTCAAGACCTTCCTTTTGGATTCTGCTTTCTTTCTCTCTCCCTCCCCTGCTGCTGATCTTGTCTGCTACCCTAACTGGTTACCTGGCCTCCCTCTGAACCTTATGGGGACCAGGCTCCTTCTCGACCAATAGCCCAATGCACAGCCTCCAGGCCTACTGCTCACTTGGCACTGTATCTGCAAGCCTCCTTGCAGTTACTTGAACTGGCCACCCCACTCTCCCTTTTCCACTCCCTTGCACTTGCACAATCTGAATGATACAAGGCCTAGTAAGATCGTTTGTTTTGTTCCCCTGGTCTTCCCCTTTCGTGTCGCGCCTAGAAACACTTGTGCAAAGGCACGCTATAAATGACTTATCATATCACATCCCCATCTTGCAGCATCTGTTCTAAAAATTGATTTGTGACCTTGGTCCCTTCCACCCACCCTTCCCAGACTGGTAAGAAAATGTTGTCATGCCAAGAAAAGTGACAGCCATCTGGGCAGTCTTCTAGGTATGAGGCAAACCACTGGACGAACTCATCGGTTTCCATGTGGTAGGTCAGTAAAGATGTTATTTTTTCAGGTTGTCTCAACCTTTTGCTTTTTGCCCTCCTTTTTTTTATTTTTTGATCACTGACCTATTTTTGGTGGTTAGAGGGGTCACCTACTGAAGTTGGCTGGCCATTGCAACCCTTTTTCACGCATAAGGCTCCAAGTCCCAACAGTGTTTCTTAAGCACTCCATTTGTGCCCAAGGGCGACTGAACCACCCTTCATTGGTTTTAGGGAATAGGCTGGTGGAAGCTATTAATTATTGGCTTCACTAGGGGTGCAAACAGATGTGCCACTTTAGTAACCCAATGTACATTTTTTGTAGCCATTTGTGGACTAATGTATTTTTTTAAATCCTACTCTTGACTGTTCTGTTTTAGGGGCTTCCTACATTCAGGGCAACAATGGGGCAGGCCTAAAATTGCTTTTCTGTCCACATGTGCTCTTTGTTTAGTTTCTTTATTTGTATCGCGCACTGAACCCTCCGGTAACTGGGCGCCAAAAACTTGAGCAAGATTACAGATAGTTTACAGCAGTAACAAAAAAACAGCAAAGACAACAATAAGTGCAGGTTGTGGTTACTTAGGGGTCAAGCTTAAGAGAAACAGTTATAGTACCAAGCTGCTAGTGAAGCAGTTAGACATAAAGAGATTAAGCAGGTATATTGACAGGTGAGCTAGTATAATCAGCAGTGTTCCTTACCGAAAAGCCAGCTTTTTACTTTGGCTCTAAAGGTCCAGAATGAAGCTTCCATTCTGAAGCTGAGGGCTTTAGGGTTTTCCACTGTTTGGCGTCTAACAGGAGGAAGCTTGCTCCTCCCGCTCTT
The DNA here is from genome assembly GCF_040938575.1 of Ambystoma mexicanum. Classification (NCBI taxonomy): domain Eukaryota; kingdom Metazoa; phylum Chordata; class Amphibia; order Caudata; family Ambystomatidae; genus Ambystoma; species Ambystoma mexicanum. The sequence goes on from NC_090923.1 coordinate 840,682,113, forward strand.
TTTAAGTGGAATTTAGGGATGGTAAGGCAATGTGAGCACACCGCTCTCGTCGGTCTGTGTTTGTTGACTTTGCAAGGTACTTGGGGGTGGAGTTTGAAAGGCATTTATGGGTGATGACGAGTGTACAAAGGGCAATTCTGCCTCGTACTGGGAGCCAGTGTGCGTCTTGTCTGAAGCTGGTGATGTGGGTGGATCTGGGGATGCTTAATGCCGATCTTAATGCATTATTTTGAAGGACCTGGAGTTTAAGGTTCTGCTGAGAAGTGCCTAGGAAGAGGCTGTTGCAGTAGTCCATTTTGGACAGCACTAGTGCCCTGGCTAAGGTAATGCAGCTACTAGGCAAGAGAAATGACTTGCAGGCATTAGCTTGTTGGTATAGGCCGTAGTGGATGCAGTGGCATTCACTTGCTTTTTAAGAGAGAGTCTAAGTATACCCCCAATGTTAATCTCTTTGGCCAATTTGATCAGGCCAAACGATGTTGATGGATGCATAGCGAGGGACTAGTTTGTTGAAGTTTGAGTTCAGCATTTTTGCCGTTGAGGCAAGGCTGGGTCTGCCATCCATGCCTGGACTTCCAAGTATATCTCGTGAATCAGTTTAGAATCATCTTCATAGCATCCTGATAGCGTGATGAGAACCCGGGTGTCGTTTGCATAATTCGCGTATGTGACACCCAGGTTATCAAGACGGTCAAAAAGGAGCTTAGTGAAGATGTAAAGCGCTGGCGAGACGCACGACCCTTGCGGTACGCCGCAGTGGATGGGGATTGGGGGTCATGCTGAGGCTCAGGATGTGAAGACTCTAGTAGTACGATTGGACATGAATTAATGTATCCAGGTGGCAGCGTTATTGGAGAAGGCAGTTGCTGTAGACAGGTGATCAGTGAGGATCTGGTGGTCAACAAGATCGAAGGCTGTCGATGGATCTAGCAGCAGGAGCATAGCCAGTTTACCATTGTCCTTGGCCTCATCCATTTGAATTTTAAGGTTCAAGAGGGCAGTTTCCGTTCCATGTCTTGGCCTAAAGCCTGATTGTCTGAGGCCCAACAGGTTATGCTCCTCCAGGTGTTTCTGGATTTGAAGGTAGGCGACTCTGTCTAGAATCTTTAGGATGTAGGGAGCGATGGTGATGGGCCTGTAGTTGGTGGGGGTATTGGAGCGTAGGTATTTTTTTTTTTTTTTTTTTTTGAGGCATTACCCATGCCTCCTTAAGGTTGTTGGGTACCATACTAGTCTTGAAGGATGAGTTGATTAATGCCGAGATAAAAGGGGCTAAGTCCTCGGCGCCTTCCTGAATGATTGTCTGAGGGCAAAGATCACCTTGGCATCTAGAAGGTTTGAGGCTTTTAATAATTTTTTTCCCCCACTTCTTTGGCAGAGACAGGTGAGAAGGAGAAGTATGGCCATTCGGGTGCAGTGGGTAGGGGGAGGAGTAGAGCGTTCTTGGCCAGGCTGATCTTTTTTTGCTCAATTTTGGATTGGAGCATGGCAATTTTGTCTGCAAGAGCTTTCTGTATGTTAACGCACCAGACTGCGTCTTTTACAGAGGTTTCCGATGGAGGTGCTGGAGACTCAAGTTCCCTGTGGATACTGAAGAGCTCTTTCGTTTTGGATGTCGATTGAGGATTCGGTTGTCGTAGGTTTCTTTTTTTTACATTTAGGATAGCAGATTTGTAAGAGGAGGCAGCTGCAGTGAAAAGGGCCTTGTTAGTGGGGTTGGGAGTTTTGCTCCATAAGGATTCTGCTGTTTTTTTGGCGTTCGGGGGTAAATCACTTGTTAAGATGGGCTATTGGTTTAGCTTTGGATAGTTTGATGGAGCAATGCTATTCACAGCAGCTTCGAGTGTAGTATTGTGTAAGTCAACTAGCTCGTTAGAGTCCAAGTCCTTGTAGTTGGCTGGGTCTAAGATGTTCTGTATCAGGGGGCATAAGCTTTGAAGTGTTAAGTTTCAGTTGTTTCTGGCGAAGACTTGCAGAGCAATGTGGGGATTAGGTGTGGTCGGAGCATTCCCCTGAATAGTAAACGAGATGAGGTGATGGTCCGACCAGGCGGTGGGTTTGTTTAGCAGAATAGTGGTAAAGCAATTGAGGTCTGCCAACCAATCCAATGTTTTTCCTTTATTATGTGTCGGTGCTGTGACACAGTGGTTGAAGCCAAGCTGGGAGATAGTTTTCCTGAGCTGAAGCATTGTGGTCAGTAGGATCATGGAGGCCAAGTTTAAAGGCACCAAGCAGGATTATATTTGTAGCCCGGGTTTGGTATTATTAGTCAGCAAGTCAGCGATATCTTCCTCGAATGAGATCTGGCCGGGGGGATGGTAAATTAGGTGCAAAAGAATGGTTGGGGATGGTGAAGTGGGGAATCTTGGCTCACAGTAGTTCTGTAGAGGAACGACAGGCTGTGGGGATGGCTAGGAGGCCTAGTGATGTTTTGGCAATGAATGCTACACCGCCTCCTTTGCTGTTTTCTCTATCTTTCCTTATTATTGAATAGCCGTCTGGGATGGCTAGTGATAATGCTGGGCCTGCTGCCTGGTGCAGCCAGGTCTCCGTGATTGCCAAAAAGTGCAGGTCATTGCTAGAGATGTCTGCAATGTCTAGTGCGTGGGCGACCAGGGATCGGGCATAAATGAGAGCGCCTTTAATGATGGGATTTATAGCTGGGCTGAGGGTGTCTGGTGTTTTGGGTGTTATAAGTGAATGAGAAATAGGGCTGGTGAGTGTAGACTTGGGTGGCTGGGAATGGACGTCTCTCCTGAGAGGCGATCTACGGTGAGGGATCCGGGAGCCTAGTCTTAAGTTTCTCGGCTTCACCGGGCAGGGAATTCTCAGAGTGGGTGGGGATGCAAAGAGATGGATCCATTCTGAGGGGCTTAGAGATTTGTGATTGTTGCAATTGGTGGGCTTTGCGTGTGGGTGCGATGGCACGGGGGAATGTTGCAGTGGAAGTAGTCAGGCGGGATGACTGGATTGAGTGGAGGGAGGATGGCTACAATGATTAGGGCGATACTGCAGAAGGTGGCCATATAGGCGTGGGCGTAAAACGCGCTATTGTTGCAGTGGGGTAGTTTTACGCCTGTGCAATAGGCTGGATCAGTTTGGATACAGTAGGTCAAGTTTAGCCCTTAGGTAGAAGGCTTGTTCACTTTGGGTACAGTGGGCTAGTTTACTTTTGATGCAGTATGCTAGTTTACTTTTGATGCCGTAGGCTAGTTTACTTTTGATGCCGTAGGCTAGTTTACTTTTGATGCCGTAGGCTAGTTTACTTTTGATGCCGTAGGCTAGTTTACTTTTGATGCCGTAGGCTAGTTTACTTTTGATGCCGTAGGCTAGTTCACTTTTGATGCAGTAGGCTAGTTCCCTTTTGATGCAGTAGGCTAGTTCGCTATGGATACAATAGGCTAGTTTGTGAGCCCAGTGAGGCTGCCTCCAGATTGTATTTTGCTGGTTTAAAACTGTCTGCATCCCTGTGTTTGCTGTTTCACATTACCTTCGCAGCAGTCTAGTTTGAGTGACAGATTTAGGGACCAACCAAATGGCCCCTAACTCCCTTTTGTGATTGGGTGGGAGGCTGGGTTAGCCCAGCCCCTGCAGGCTTGGTATCTAAGGGGAAACCTTATACCTAAGCTCAGTCCTTTACTGCAATTTTCAGAAGAAGCAGCTGAATTACCTGCTAGAGGTTTTCCCTGAGTTTTCCTGCTGTTGGTGTATCTTGAGGAACCGAACTGGCAATACTGGCTGGATGCAGAGTCTTGGCTGATCTCTGGTTTGTGTTTTTGGCTTCTGACGTGTCCATACTGGTCCTCTTTAGTCATCCTGCTGGCTCCACTCGTGCTGTGTCAGGTCTTTCATGCTGGGACTGTCTCCAGGCTGTTGTACAACCGCTTCTTGCCATTTACCACTAAGGGTGTCCGCTTTGGTGCTTTTATCTGCTGTTGCCTGGACTGGTGTTAAGACTCCACTCCTCACCTCATTTGCTCTTCATGACTGTCCTTTGTCCCTAAAAAAACTACTAAATTGGAGCAACCATCTTCTGCTTGTGGGCACTTTTCTTGCTCAGACCTGTTGTGTTCTCCCGCTTTTCTGGAGTCTTCCTCCCTACTGAATTACATCTGGCTTGCAGGGCTCTCTATTGACCAAGGCTTTCAGTTCTTCTTTTCAGCCAGTGCAATCGTTGTTGGCCTGGGGTTAACTCCCTGGGAAGTCACATCCCGTAAACTGCTGCTAGAAAAGAAGCCTCATGCTTACTGGGTTGTTTAACCCTCCTGGAACTGAGTTAAGGGAAGCAAACACTATCAGTGTTTGTCTGGGTCCTGAGGTAGTTGGTTATTCAAGACTATTATTTGATGGGGTCCATTTTTCCATTGGGGATTCTCCTGCTATTCTTAATCTTCTTTGACTCCTGGTTTTCAAACTGACCTCTGGAAATCTCCCTTTGGGTCTCCTCTGGTCCTCACCCAAGTGGTATGCAGCCAAATCTGCATCTGTTGTGCAGAAGTGGGAAATACGTGCCCATAGATTGTATATTGACTTTCAAATTGATTTCTATGAACTTTCTACTCAACAAACTCTTCTAAAGTGACTTTGGGGGTACTGTCCCGGGGCATGTTCTTTCTGGATCTATTTGGGGAAAATAGGCTAAAGACTATCATTTTATTTCTTACCTGTGTTTTTAAAATATTTTAAAAGTTATGCTTTTCACTTCTGAAAATGTGATTACCTGTTTACGCTATAACTATTTTGAGTGACATTAGAATTTCCTGTAGTGCAATGCCTTGGTCATTCGTGCTAAAATGTACCTTCTCTTTTGGTGGCCTCTGGCTAGTGTGAAGAATCTGATGGAATTCTCCCCAGAAACCTGGTCTGGGACCCTCCTCACTTGGCCAGGGAAAGGCAGGCGCTCTCTGATCCCGACCCTTGGGCTGGTGTACTGTGGGAGGATCATATGGGGAGGGTATCAGACCAGGAAGAGTAGGAGGAGCCCCTTAACTTTCCCTGCAATAACTCACTTTTGATGGCTTTTTGCAAACCTAATGGAGTGGAAAAACCTAATTTCACTTAAAGTGAACATGTCGCAAATACCACAGGGACTGAGACGACGACTGAGGAGGCATGTAGAAGGGAAGAACAGGCAAGTAGGTCTAACAACCTTTGCCAGGGTCTGGCAGTTAACATTAAGGGCCTAAACCTGAAATAAATTGCCCCACCAGAGCGGCATAAAATGCTGCAGCAGTAAGTAACTGGAGGAATGGGCTGGCGGATGGCAGTAGTAGCAGAAGGAGAAGAGCACTAGACTGGCAATTTTTGAGGTGTGGTCACATAAGGGACGCCGGTACAAGAGAAGAGCACATTTTACCTGCGGGTTCTGAGTTGGTCCTGTGCTAGCTAACCCTGCCTTGCTGTGGCTGTACTGAGAGAGACATGCTGAGATTGAAGGTCTTCCCAGGTGTGCCTAGTGGCTGTAATTGCAGAGCCGTGATTGTGCTGCAACCCGAGGCCTATGTGCAGTAGCAAGCTGAGGAACGGGGGGCGATAAGGAGACTCCCCGTGGTAGAGGCTGGACCGCAGACACCCATGCTGCAGAGGGGCATGGGTCCCAAGAGTGACTAAGGTAGTAGTAGTCGAAGGAAGAGAAGTCAAGTGGAAGCAGCTCGCAACCGCAGTGTTTCCGGAGCCGGTGAGTGAAGCTTCATATTCAGATTCACTGAAGAATCCTTCCTGGTAAATGTTACTAGCTCAATTGTAACTTGCGTAAGTGTGGGAGTGAGTAGAAGTTGTGTGTTGCTATGAAAAATCCTAATAAAGGAAATGTAGCACGCGCCCATCTAATGCAAGTAGGAGTGCTCGCGTAAACAAACTGTTACAAGGAATATTACATCAAAGAGGTCGTGTGTGGACAATTGTGATTGTCAATGCTGAGACTGTGAGAAAGAAGCAGTCTGGAAGCAAAGGAAAATTATACTGGTGGCAGGGAGACAGAAGAGGCAAAGAGGCGGCCCTTTTCTTATAATAAAGGAAAGAGTGCCTTGCCTACCTGTGGAGGTCGAAGAGTCTTCTCTTTAAATTGCATAACAGTCATAAAGTACCAAGTTGAATCAGAAATAACATTTCGAGTTGATTGTGTCCTCCAACGTATTCCTCATCTTAGATGTATTCCCATTCAGCTTAGTTGCTCTTCGGAAATTTTTTCAGCAGAGGGCGCCGTGCATCGATGTCGAGTCGATGGTCCCTCGAAGGCCTCCATCGAGGGTGATGTCATTGGGTTATAAGTAGCATGCGCGGCGCCCTTTGGCCTCAGTTCCGTTTTTCCACAGTATACGTTGCTTCGGACATTCGGCGCGCCTTGAGTTCTGTGAGAATATATAATAACGAAATATGTCCTCGTCATCGACGCCGACCACGACCCCGAAATCGGGATTCAAAAAGTGCAAATCGTGCGGGTCAAAAATGTCGATCACGGACCCGCATCGAGAGCGTTTGTGGTGCCTCGGAGTAGGCCACGACATGGAGGCCTGTACGAAGTGTCAGGCGATGACGGGGAAGGCCTTGCGAGAAAAGAGAGGAAAGCTACAGTTAGGTCGAAAAACCGATCGCAAAACCTCTAGCGTCGAGTCGAGATCCCGTGAGGAAAATTCTCCTCGACGCGAAAGGCATCGATCGAGGTCCCGTAGCGATTCCCATCGCTCTTCGTCAAAAAGATCGAAGAAACAACGCCACAGGTCTCCCTCCACCTCGTCGGACGAGTCTCCAAAAAATATGAAATGCCCCAGGAAACATTCGTCTGCCGAAGAGTGGGAAGCATTCAGGGTCAAAATGATGGAGGTGTTTGATAAAGCGAAGCCTCGGTCCGTGCCTTCTTTGGAAGCCGGCCGGGAGCGTCATCGCTCCGACACTCACACGCCCTCGAGCCCGGGTGATCGAAAAAGGAAGGATAGGGAACCTTCCAGGACGCCGAGTGAAAAACGCTCGAGTCGACCGCTCAGGTCATCAACGCCGTCCGAAACCCATCATACCTCGAAGGGAAAATCTTCAAAGGTCGCCTCGATGCCCTCGAAGCAGACTCTGTCGACGACCACGGTGTCGTCGACGCAGTTATCAACGCCGAAACCCTCGGCGCCAAAGGCTCCAGCCAAGCCAGGGAAGCCAGAAAAAGGGAAGGATAAGGTTACAAAACCTGTATTGTCCTCAGAGCCAGGTACTAGACCTCTTCCTCCTCCTCTCCCAGAGAATGTTTTCAAGCCTCTCCCCAGAAAGGAGTTTTTCAAATCCCTGACCTCAATTTTTGAGGAACAGGAGAGATGAGATGAGGAGACTGTACCTTTTGGGCTGGAATATGGCACCCCAAATGTCACAGAATGCTTGATTTCAGAATAAAGCAGAATGAGGGACTTGGTGGAATCATTACACAATGCAAGTGGCATTGACACATCTCCTGAAAACGACTTTGGCAGACCAGAACCAGGAGAGCATGCCAGTCCATCATACCGTCAATTAATGACAAAGGTAGTAGATTACTTAGGATGGGCTAGACCATCAGCCCAATTCATACAGGATGATTTAACAGACATATTGGACCATGGTCCCACCGAAGACCCAGTTACTACCCTTTCATGTAGCCCTGCAAAATAGGGTGGCCAAGAATTGGGAAACTCCGGATTCTATTCCTCCGGTAAATAAATCCCTCGCCTCAAAATACCACCCGGCCAGTAGCGACCCCGGCTATCTGTCCAAACACCCAACTCCCGAGAGTCTGGTCATACAGGCAGCCACAGCTTCTAACAAACTTGCATACCCGTCTATCCCTCCAGACAGGGACGATGAGCGTGTGGATGGTTGGGCACGGAAGGTATTTTCAGACGGGAGCATGGCATTAAAATCTGCCAACTCCACATGTGCCTTGGCAAAATTTTCATACACTCTTTGGGAGTGTATTGTAATGGCGGCGGAGCACATACCAGAAGGGGGAAGAAAGGGAAGGGTTCCTAGCCATCGTTAGAGATGGAAAGGAAGCCATGCAGGAATCCCTTCAATCTTGATTGGACCCTGCGGATAGTGTAAGCAGGTCCATGGGCACTAGCACGGTAATGCGCAGATTTGCGTGGTTACGGAAGTAGGGTTTCCCACCGGACGTACAGAACCGCCTTCTGAACATGCCTTTTGGTCTCACCTTTTTGGCAACAAGGCTGACGAGAGCCTTGAGAGGTTGCAGACCTCAAAAGCAGCTGCCAAATCTTTAGGAGCTGCTATTAGGCAACCTCAGCCTTTTCGTGCGCAAGGACATTCATGGAGGGGACGATCCTATCGTTACTACACTTCATATGGAAAGGCGAGAGGGATGGCCAATCAAAGGGGCCAGAAAAAGGCTACTCGTGGAGGACGAGAAAAACGTGCTAAACCAGCTCCAGCTGCAGCCTCTCTGCCATCAGCGGCTGCAACATCTGCCACAAAACCGCTTTGAGGACTTGCATCACAAAACACCTATAGGGGGCAGGCTGTCACAGCATCTGCAAGAATGGCAAGCCATTACTTCAGATGTTTGGGCTCTAGAAATAATAGCCCAAGGTTACTGCCTTCCTTTTCTAACGCAACCTCAAAGCAGTCCACCAGGGAGACACCCGTTGAAGTCTTCAAACCCACTCCTACAGCAGGAAGTTTTAACCCTGCTGGAGAAATGTGCTATAGAACCAGTACCTGCAGCGGAGAGGAACAAGGGATGGTACTCCCTGTATTTTTTGATCCCCAAAAAGGACGGAGGACTGAGACCCATCTTGGACTTAAGAAACTTGAACGAGTTCCTCAGAAAGGACAAGTTCAAGATGGTTACCCTTTCTCAGATCCTTCAGGCCCTTCAACTTCAGGACTGGTTGGTGTCATTGGACCTCCAGGATGCTTATTTTCATGTGCCGATTCACCTCAAACACAGAAAATACCTGAGGTTTATAGTTGGTGACTCATATTATCAGTTTCGAGTCCTGCCATTCGGGTTGACCTCTGCCCCGAGGGTCTTCACCCAGTTAATGGTAGTGGTGGCAGCGCACCTCAGGAGAGGGGCGATTCATGTCTACCCCTACCTGGACGATTGGTTGATCAGAGCGCGTTCTGCCGAGCAAGCACTGTATCATCTGAAAGTCACCTGCCACTTCCTCCACAAACTGGGCTTCTGCCTCAATTTCAAGAAGTCACAGATGACACCTTCCCAACAGCTTCAGTACATGGGAGCTGTATTAGACACGTCCTTGGGAAAGAGCTTGCCTCCCAAGTCAAGGGCTCAAGACATTCTTCAGATGGTTTCCAAATTCCAAATGCCCAAAATCTCCAGGCTTACGACTTTTTAAGGTTGCTCGGCCTCATGGCACCCTGCATTTTTCTGGTGCGAGAGGTACGCTTGAGGATGAGATCCCTTCAATGGGCCCTAAAGACTCAGTGGTCCCAGTTCTCGGTTCAAATGACGGATCGACTTCAGATTCCGAACAAGGTCAGACAAGACCTTCTATGGTAGACCTGTACAGAGAACATCCCAAAAGGAGAACCTTTTCGGCAACCATGGCCGGAGATCACAGTAGTGACGGACGCCTCACTCCTAGGGTGGGGTGCTCATGCCAACGATTTGACAATCAGCGGTCGTTGGTCTCCATCGGGGTCCAAACTACATATCGACCTTTTAGAGCTGAGGGCAATCAGACTAGCGCTGAAGGCCTTCCTGCCATCTGTCAGGGGAAAGAATGTCCTGATAATGACGGACAACACAGTGGCCATGCACTACCTAAACAAAAGAGGTGGTGTGGGGTCACTACCCCTGTGCAGAGAGGCAATGCAGCTCTGGTATTGGGCGATTCAGGAGGGAATCTCTTTAACGGCAATTCATCTAGCCGGGGAAGAGAATATGCCGGCAGATGCTCTAAGCAGGCAGAGCACGGTATCCCATGAATGGGAACTGGCTCAGGAAGTCATTCAAGAGATCTTCGCCCTTTGGGGAACCCCTCAAGTAGACCTGTTTGCAACCGGAATCAACCGAAAATGCAAAAGGTATTGCTCAAGGGAATTTCCCCCGAGAGGAGCCCTGGGGGACGCATTCGTGGTGGAGTGGAATTTCCCACTATTGTACGTGTTCCCTCCGATTCCGGTCATTCCTCAGGTCATCAGGAGGCTGAGAAGGTTTCGGAGCCGCATGATCCTAATTGCCCCGGATTGGGCCAGTAGTACATGGTACCCAGACCTTCTAGACATGTCCATCTGTCCTCCAGTACGTCTTCCTCAGATAGAGAACCTTCTCTCTCAAATGAAGGGTCAGGTTCTCCATCCAGAGGTCAAAACGCTCAACCTTCATGCTTGGTATCTGAAAGGCTGAGATACAGGGATTGGAACCTTCCAGATGACGTTATGGAGGTGTTGCTTTCGGCAAGAAGGCCAGCAACAAAGTCTCTATACCGTTGCCGTTGGAAAAAGTTTTGCAACTGGTGCAGAGAAAAGAATGTCGATCCTTTTCTATGTTCTATTCCGGAAGTATTATCTTTCCTTCTAACCCTAGCACATAGAGGTCTGAGTATTGGAACAATAAAAGGTTTTGCAGCGCTTTCCATTTTCAAGCGCTCATCGGAAGAATGCTCATACTTCAAAATTCCTTTGATAATACAATTCTTAAAAGGACTCACTAATGTGTTTCCTCCTCACCCATTTCAAGTACCGATCTGGGATCTAAATTTAGTCCTAAAATTCTTAATGTGTGCTCCTTTTGAGCCTATGCACACGTGTCCGTTAAGATTACTAACGTGGAAACCAGCCTCCTTGGTTGCTCTAACATCAGCAAGAAGAGAGAGCGAATTGCAGGCACTGTCTTCTGGGCCACCCTATACTGTTACATAAGGACAGAGTTGTGTTGAGGGTAAAACCATCATTTTTACCAAAAGTAATATCTGAGTCAGACAATTGTCTTACCCGCATTCTATCCTCCACCCCATCCTTTGAAGGAGGAGGAAAGATTACACAGGTTGGATCTGAAAAGAGCTTTAAGCTTTTACATCTCTAGACTTTCCAGACTTAGAGTGGACAACCAGCTGTTTATAGGTTACACAGGAAGGAAACTGGGTCAATCGGTGACAAAACAGACAATTTCACACTGGATTGTTCTTTGCATTTCAGAATGCTACAGGCTAACTCAAAAAGACCCTCCGGAAGGGTTCAGGGCTCATTCCACCAGAGGCATCGCCTCCTCCACGGCCCTTCAAAGAGGCGTTCCAATAAGATCCATTTGCGAAGCAGCAACTTGGTCTTCGCTACACACCTTCTCAAAATTCTATAACCTGGATGCTTCCCAGTCTAGGGAGCTAACTTTTGGAAAAGCAGTACTATACTCGGCCATCTAAGAGTAACGAAAAATCTACCCCCTCCTCCAGAGGAATTGTCCATACTGCTTTGGGAGTCTATCTAAGATGAGGAATACGTTGGAGGACACAATCCACTCGAAGAACAAGTTACTTACCAACTGGTAACGTTCTTTCGATTGGATGTTCCTCCAACGTATTCCTCATCGCCCTCCCAGCCTACCCCTCTGTAGATTTTTCTGGGTTATTGCCATCTCAAATCTCGCAAGGCTCATAACTGTCTGCCGGCACAATCTACACAGTACAAGATCAAAGATAAAAAAGGGGAAAAACAGAACTGAGGCCAACGGGGCCGCGCGTGCTACTTATACACCCGACTCGACGACATCGACGCATGGCGCCCTCTGCCGAAAACATTTACGAAGAGCAGCAAAGCTGGATGGAATACATCTAAGGTGAGGAATACGTTGGAGGAACATCCAATCGAAAGAACGTTACCAGTTGTTAAGTAACTTGTTCAACTGTGGTCATCTATAATACGGTCAGTGAATTCTGTATTAAAGGTGGTTGAAGCAGTGGCACACTGTGGAGCAAAGGGGTTTGCCTCAACAGTGACAGTAGTGGAAGGGGTTTGTCAAGAGGAAAGCCTGACAAATTATACTAAAGATGCTGCAAAGGTTATAAACATATCGACAGTTGTAGAAGTGGTTCTTTTGTCTGTGAACTGTCAACACCATCCTGGAAGGAGGATGTACAGGATTGCCATTGGTGCTGTTTTCTTTGGCAGATTTGGAAGGGGACATTTTCAACAGAAAGCTAAAGAACTGTTACCAGTGGATTTTTTGTTTGGGTGAACGGTTTGTTTCTTTTGGAACTCTCAAGAACTGATTCAAGACTTTACTTTTCTTTATGAAAACCTGGAGGGATGCACTTTGGAAAATCTTGGGAAAGGGATTTACCCAGGACAGGTGAAGGTTATCTAAATCACTGGTTGTTTGGTAATCACTTATTTATTTTGATGATTTTAGTGTGAGGTCCAGTTGTGTGTCTCTTATGAGAATTTCCCTTAGAACCTAGGATAGGTCAGGAACTCCCTGGTAGAGTAGGTTTAGTAAGATTTTCTTTGCACTTTTTGTTATTAATAAAATGTCCAACACTGCGAAAACCACAATCAGTTGACCGCCTAACATTACTGACCCCTGACACTAGGTTTTAAAATTCTTTCCAGCCCTCTAAATTCATTATTGACTCTGATGCATGCATTTGTTTTTCTTATATTTGAAGTCCCAAAGGTTTAGACATTCTGTGCGTTTTAATGTTGGCATTGGGTTCATTTGTTAGTGCTGGCAATGGTTCCTGTATAACTGTTTGAATGTCTGATTTCCTTTCCTTCCCACATATATAATGTGCCCATCTCCAGGTAGTCGATCTGCAATAGAATATTGACTTATTGTGTGGTTATCGGGTGTAAATTTCAAGTTGCAAGCTATTAGCCAGGCATAGAAAGTCGCCCTCCCCCTCATGTGTCTACATGTGCAGGTCACAGCATTTCATACTCGCCAAGAAGCAGTAATAACTCCCCATTGGCTTGTGAGTGCACATTTTTGCGCCCTCTACGATTATAATGTTTTTTAATACAGTGGTTTTGTTGTTAAACGACTTATTTAACTAAGAGGTCAACATATGTGTAACATAATGTGTATATTTTTCAATGTATCAGTGTAGTGTATTTTCTATAAATAAATATGTGGACTAATTGTGCCTTTTTGTGCCGGCCAACATCCCCTTCTTGGAATTGGCCTGACTGCTCTGCTGCTTTACCATTGTAAGAGAGGTTTGGCTTCCCTTTTGTGCTGGGGTCTCTGCCCCATCTTAAGTAGTTGTACATTCCTCACCAGCGGTTGTGGAACAACTGTCTTAGCAGAGGGCTTGATCCGCTGCGTAGAAGGCTACAGAAAGACCGAAAAGTACCTGGAGGCAAGAGCGACCATTGAGGCTGCAGAGAGCATGATGTATAACTTGGATGATGAGTCTTTGTGCAGCATTTGTATCTAACTTGGTAGGTCTGTAAGAGTTTGTGTCAAAGATTGCGATAAATTGAGTGGCTATGATGCTTTGGCGGACCTTGCCAAGGTAAGAACTGTGTGTAATGGGGCAATAGTTGATGAGATCATCTTGGTCCAGTTTTGGTCTTTTCTGGAGTAGGTGTATTTGTCTGGTTTTGGAAGAGATGCGTTAATAATGGGAATGGAGAGAGTGCTTCCATGTTATGTCTTGAGGGTGAAGGCTGGCAGGATATCATCGGAATAGATTATAGCGTTGAGGGAGGGTGTTGGTCAGACTGTCATGAATAGGGTTTTGGAGGTGGGTCATGTTGTTTTGCAGAGTGGGATGCAGAGGGGCACTGTGTGTTTAATTAGCATTGATGCTTTGGCAGGTCTTGCTGACCTGGCCAGTGAAAAAGGTATTGCTGCCAGTGGATGTTTTGAAGGAAGGATGGACCGCAGGGTGGGAAGAGATTGATTCACTATTTGACTGCCTTGAATGAGAGCTTTGTTTGCTTCAGCTGCGATTTTCTAGTAGGTGTCTTTTGTGGTCATTGGTGGTATGTGGGCGGTTCTGAGTTCTTTAAGTCAGATGGGGTTGTGCCAGATTTTCTCTTGCTTTCGGATGACCCCGCAGAAAAGGCCCTAGGGCAGACCCTTCCTACTCTTAAAGCTAATTGCAGGACCTTAATATGGTGGTCATCTCAGTGCATTTTAATGCTAAGAGGTGTGGGGGGGGGAGATCCCTAGACACAAGTCACACAGAATGTGGGTCAAGGTCAGAATCCAAATACCAATATATCAGTCCCTGTATTTCCCACAACCTCTGTATTGCCCTAGGTATAGTTTTATGAAGTCCTTTGGGTGGACTTTAGAAAAAATGTCCTAACTGTTGGCCCCCGTGATCCTGCTCCCATGAGGTGCAGTGGGTGCCTCCTCCCCATAGGAAGAGCGCTGGTTCGGCATCCCTCGGACCTAGCTTTCCATGAAGCGGACCAGACGCAGCATTGTCTGAGAGCCCTTGGGATACGGCTTGCAGCCATTGGAGGATGGCCTAAGAGGTAGGGGAACCAGGGAGCTGTGCCCATGTTCGGAGGAGCGCCAGCAATGGAGGGCCTGGGTACTGGATCGCAACACACCAAGTATACAGAGCAGCAGAGGGCAGGGCCTGGAGCAGATGGCCGTGGAAATAAATCGAGGGCCATGGTGGGTCTGCAAGAATAGCCTTGACCTGTGGGTGAAGAAGACGCTGCTGGTACCAGTTTGGGAAGGCGCTGGCTGGTCCTCCAATTAAAGAAACCCAGCAGTGACATGTGTGCAGCGATTAATTCTCCTGGCAGGCCGCATGGCTTGGTGGTGCAGAAACCCCTTCAGTGGGGAGTGAGAGGGGGATTGGGGAAGGCCTGTGGCAAGTAGCCCTAGTAGAGCAGCCAGAGGAAGTAGACCACTGGACACATACCATGGGGAAAGGCGACAAAAGTCAGCAGAAACTGTCTTTCGTGGGTGGGGCTGTGGCGAAGAGGCCTAAGACCCCACTTTATCACCCTGCGACTGGTAGGGTGGGAGAGGCTTCATCAGAGTCCAAAGAAGCTCAGGAAGCTTGCACCAAAGAGCTTTTGCTTCATCTGAAAGCAGGGCTCAGCGGCATAGACAACAAACTGGATGCCCTTACAAGTAAAGTTGACATGCTGCAACTGAGATTGGACAGACCCTGGGTGTTATGGAGAATTGTCAGTTTGTGTTCAAATTCCCTTTAACCTTAAGAGACCCTCAGCTCTACACACAGCACCCTCTATAAAGTGCCACTACCGTGCCCAAGAATAGTGAGCTTACTTTTATCTTACTTACCTTCTCTTGTGTGGGTCCAGCACACACCACACTGTGGGGTGCTGGGGCGGTTACATATTATCTTTTTCCCACTTCTCATGTAACTTTTTGTTACACTAACTAACTAACTTGAATAGCTGGTGGCAGTGGTTACATTGTACTACCTTTTGTACAGGGTACTATCAGGCTGATTTCTCAGCTGTAGTACAGCACCCCTGGGTAACCATTTTTTTTACAAATGGCCCCGGTCTTTTTTGTTGCCATTTCTTATTTGTTAGTTCCTTCTGGGCTTTTACTCTGTTTAAACTAGGTTTGAGTACTTTGTGTGTTTTGCCCACCCAGGCACTAGTGTATTGGAAAAGGCAGGAATTGAGGGAGGGTCCCGAAACTTTGCTGTCCTTTGTCTCTAGGTGTGCCTGACTGAAATCAGTTCTGACTGGCTGGCTGTCCTGCAGGACAGCCACCTACCAGGTGATTGACAGCCCTAGGGCTTTGAATGAACGGAATTTTGCATAAAAGGTGAGACTTTTGGAACTACAGGCAGAGTCGACCACTGGAACATCATATCTGACGAAGAGGACAAGCAGAGACGCCAGCAGCATCTCAGGACCGCAGATGCGCTGGTGAAGCCTTGCAGCTGTGCTCACCCAGTTTTTGTTTTGACAGGGAAAAACTGTGCATGACTACCTCCTCCCTTGGTCTGGTGGGACCAACTAGCCTCGAACGGCTTAATTTTGGTTCATCCTCAGACTTCATGTGACTTTCCTAGGCTGCAGAATCCCAATGCCCGGGGACCCTGACCATCAACGGCATCGTCTTCCAGGGAACGAAACCGGCCAAAATTTCGTGGGCATCCTTGTGGACCTACAGAAGCAGGAAATCTTCGTCCAGAGACCCCTCCTCAGAGTTCAGGACCAAGGAAACTCCAACCGGAGCTATTAGTTATTTCTTGATGCTGAGAAAAAGGCACCAAAACCAGACGACGAATTGGGTGGAATTCATTGCTGTAGAGTGCCTCTCCAGAGTGCTGCTGCAGAAGCTCGCCAGATGTCCACCCTTTTGTCACCACAACCAAGGACCAGGAACAAGGGTCTGCATCGCTGCATCAGGAAGGAATCCAGCAGGAACCTCTTCTTCAATTCTAAGGTACTGTGGCGCTTGGGGTATAACTACCTTTTGCCAATTGTAGTGCTTCCTGACTTCGGAAGTATTATTTTTACCCATGTAGAGTTGGCCTCAACTCACCTGTGCAGGCCTTCCAGCTTGTACAGATAGGCTCTTCTTCAAAGAACTCCTGACTGTTTGATTAACATTTTCTAAGAAAAGCTGCATCAGAATTGGAACTGTACCATTGACTTTGGCTGTCCTGGTTTCCTAAAGACTCCTCTTCCGAAGCTTAATGGCTTTAACAGTGCTTGTTCCCTTACAGGTTTTATTGTTGACAATATTATTGCTGGGATAAAGACTGCCTACATCCCTCTGGGAGAAACTATCTATTGAACCAGTTGCTACAGTGTGTTCTACTTTGACTCTAACCACTTTGCCCCAGCCTCAATTTTGTAATGTGAACAGAAATAAGTGCTAATACCGACCTTGATTGATGTCACTTAGTGTGCTGGAACATGTTTAGCATAGAAAGAAATTACTCCCCTGCATTATCTTCCATTGAATGGTACTACTAGTTGCTACCTTTTTAAAGTTTGCTTAATTTGCTTTGTGTTCTTATAAATAATTAAATTATATAACTCTAAGTGTGTGTTTACTTGGAGACTTGTGTTTACTGATTTCATTGTGCTACTCTACAGCTCGCTTTATTCCATAAGCCTGGCTGTTCAGCCACTTTACCGACTTGTGTAGTACAGGATTTTATTAAGAGTTGGGTCCCTAATACGAAGTGATGAGGCTCGTGAAGTCCCACACCAGTTGGACTTTACCAAATCTTACCTAACATGGGGCACGACTGGACGAGTCAGAGAATCGAATATCTGGACTGGAGGACTCCAACAACAGCTTCCTCCAAAATCAAAGCATTAGAAACTGCAGTCAAAGCAGTGGTGGCCAAAAACGAATGTTTGGAGGGATGTGCAAGGTGGAATAACATACAACTGGTGGGAATACCAGATTCCAGGCCGCTGCAAGAATTTGTCAAACAAATCTGCACGACAGTGTTTGAGCGTAGTGACCTTTCTTTGAAGTTCGTAGTTTAAGGGAGCGCACAGGATCCCGTCGCCCCATCATAGTGTGGATTCTAAACTATCGTGATCAGGACACAATTTTTCGTTTTTATTGTTGGGGAGATTTATCATTGTTATGCTTCATCCCCTCTCCAAGTGAGACCCCCAGCACTTTTACTAGACTTCTGGGCCTTTTTATTTCAATCCTGATTGAGTGGAGCTTTTTTCCACTCATTCATTCTTGTAGGCTCTGTCTTTTGGAACTCTATTCTTTATAATCTACCTGTACTATGGAGTCTGTCTGCTCCATAGCTCTTAAAGGAATCTGTGTTTTACTACTGCAGCACACCGCTCCTTATGGGCAGTGTTGCTGGGGACACCTAGGATCCTCCTTTAAGATTATTTTTATATATCAAGTAACTACAGTTCTTAAGGATACAACTCTATAGTCTGAGAGATTGGCACACACAACCTTCAGTGGAGTGCCGAAGGGATACTTGGCATTCCCTTCTCTCTGTTCCTGTGACTTTTTCGTCACATACACAATCACCTAGTTATGGCTGGTGGCAGTGGATGTGTTCTACCAACTGTTGTGTATTTTTTATACCGCAGGCTATGTCCGTAGTCTCCGTAGTGCACAATAGGGACACCCAAGTACCAACTTGGCGCTGTCCTTCTTTTTTCGCCATTGTTCTTTGTTAGCCCTTCTACCATTCTGGGAGGGGGGTGTGTGTTTGTTTTGCCTTTGGGGGGAACCAGTAAGTATCCCTGCCTAGGGTCCACAGTGTCTGGGAGGCAAGAAGTGGGGAAGGGATCTTCCATCCACCTCCGGTCTTTTGTCTGCCAGAGTGCCTGAATAGGTCCAGCTCCCAAAGGGGGTCTGGCTGTCCTGATTGGACAGCCAAATGCCCCTTTCTGTAAAATGCTGAGCGAGATTGCAGAGGAGTGTGTGCTGGAACTGTATAAAAGGTGAGGCTTCTGGAGTGTAAAGCAAGTCGACCACAGGAAACGGAAGTAACCGAAGAAGATGACCAGTGACGCATGCAGACCTTTTGCAAGACCTTGAAGCAACCACTGCTGTCCTTACTAGGGGTGTACCGAACTTCGGCTTCGAGAAAGTATTAGGCCGAATTCTGGCCGAAAGAAAAGCTATTCGGCTCCGGTCGAATAGTTTCTTGCTATTCGGCTCTTTCCGAATACTTTGACATTCTCATTTGAATACAATGCAACATGAACTCAAAGGCAAATATAGACTTCAGTTTGCAAAACTGAATAGAATTAGACTAGACAAATTGCTATCACAGAGCTGAAAAGTATTGTATATTATAATCTGCTCTTTAGGGCATGTTTTGTTACAGACTCTTAAACAAAAAAGGTACTCATCTTTTATACTTGGCCTGCAACAATACAGGAACATCTTTTCTTTTGGGTAATGTTTATATGCAATGTGCACTTTTTTTCAGTTGGAAAAAACAAACTGAAAAGAAATGTGCATAGATACTTTCAGTTCAGGTCATGTTACTTCCCATTGCGTACGTCATAGTCCCCCCTTTTCTTTTTTTAAGGACTTGAGTCCTGAGTTTAACATTATCTGATATTTTATCAGGAAATTTTAAGTTGCATATGTTTGTGTATTGGCAAGAAAGAGTGGCTAGGATAAGTGAAAAGTGAGCAGCATTTGTTTGGGTGGGGTGCATAGTTGTGAGATGGAGTTCACGCATTTGAGATTCTCTTGACTTATGTCCTGCATGAGGCGACGTGAACCATTTTATACATTTCTATGTGAGATGCAAAGAAGTTTTGAAACTTGACCACATCGACTTTGCAACTGGATAGAGAATGCAATGCATCTGATTCCCAAAGGCAGTCCTTTTGCATTTGTGAAGCCTCCTTCTTTAACTGGTACTGAATATGCAACAATCTTCTGTACATTTTGTCCCTTCAGCTTGATTAAATATGCTTTATTTCTGGCTTTTAAACTTTAAATAAAGATGCTATATTAATTACAATGAAGGGAAGTAAAAGTATAGAATGCATTTTAAAATGGTGCGTTATTTGTTTTTTTAATGTGTGTTTTTTGAAGTTTGGAACATGATTTATTAAATAAAGCAACTATTCGTCTTCATATTCGGCTTTGGCAGAATAGTTGGCAAACTATTCGGTATTCGGCCGAATACTAAATAAGCTATTTGGCACAGCCCTAGTCCTGCCCCCTTTTTCTATGCGACAGAGGAGCTCCAAAGAGGACACCTTCATCCCTTTGGCTGCTGGGAACAACCTGTCCCAAGACTAACTTTGAATCGAGCCATCTCCCAAGGTCCTAGGAGCTTCCAAAGCTGCGGAACCCCAATACGTGGAGACCTGCTACCTTTTTGAGTGCACCGTCGTGGAAAGGCTGCATCTGTCCAAATCTTTGCAGAACCTGTAAGGACACTCCAGAGATCCAATCCAACTCGCCCAGAACCCCTCACCAGAGTGTGGGACTGCAGGAAGCGAAGAAGATTGACCGGGCGATGTGTCCTTTGTTGGTGCTGCTGAAAAGATGCTAAAACCGCAGAGTGAATCAAGAAGTTGCTGAAAGTCATGCCACAGGTTCTCCCTTGAGACTGCTGCTGACAGATTCTGTCCATTGTCCTGCCTTTTGTTACCAGACCAAGGAATCTGGAGGTCGGGTTCTGAGCTGCCACGTCGCAGGAGAAGCCATCACCAACACTTTCTTCAAACCAAAGGTCCTGTGGGGAAAAAGGTATTCCTTACTGGATTCCATGAAGTCGCTTCAGTGCATTGGAGTGCAGATGTCCAGGGCAACCCTCTCCTAACTCTGGCACAAGCCGCTGCTTGCGTCCCCTTCTTGAGTCCGTTTTAAGGTCTCTTTTGTTAGTTGTTAACTTGCTACTTCAATAACTTTAGCCACTGCAAGAAATCTGCAGGAACTCTTCATAATTCGCTCTTTGTCAAGACTTCAAGCCTTCTCCGAACTGCTGCTAGCCAGGGTTGTGATTTTGGACTTAAGACTTGCCAGGCAAAGAAACAGTCCCTAGAACCTTGAACTAAGGTCATGTTGCACTAACCATATATTTTCCTCCCTCATGTGAGTAAATGCATTACTGTATAATCCGTTAAAAACCTGCATGAGTGCGCAAATACCGATAATACGATAACCTTGTCTTTTCCCTTTCTACCGTTGCTACAAATGTAATCGCGAAGGAAAGTGAAAGAGCCCATTGAAGTGTATTATTTAGTCTTCGTAAGTGTTCTATTGTAAACGTCTGGGGCTAAGATTCATTGTACTTACCTACAGCTCACGTCTTCCTCTTAAGATAAGCTTGACTGCTTTGCCACATTACCAAGGTCTTGAGCTAGTATAGACTGATACTAAGAGTTGGGGGATCTACAAACTACTGGGATAGCTTGCTGAAGTCTTACTGCAAGTAGGACTTTAGGAAAACTCCCCTAACAGTTACTGAACAACTGAATGGCAGAGGCGTTGCTAGGGGGAGGGCTAAGGGGGCCGTAGCCCCGGATAGAATCTCTGGAGCTACAACCAAAAGGCTAGCTAGCCCCCAGTCCTGACAATTTCGACATCAGCGTAGCCCCGGGTCTTTTCCAGACCTAGCAACACCCCTGTTGAATGGAGAACTCCTTTGACAGGAATCAGTTCAAAATCTTCTCAGATTTCTTGGCAGGGGTCCAGGCTTCTAGAAGAACCTTTACTCGTGTGAAACGCATGCTCTGAGAAAACGACATCAAATATTTGGTGATCTTCCTGGTTAAGCTACCGATTCTACATCAGGGAAGGGTGCCGTTTTTCACATCTCCAATGGCTGCAAGCATATTTGTGGATACTGTGAAATAGCTGTAGACAAGGGTGGCCCAAGGCCTCGAGACGGAGAGGGGAAACTGGCATTGAGGGCCAAGAAGATCCCTGAACTTTCAGCCTGTTTTTTCTTGATCTGGAGTGTGGGATCCTTACTGTTCTCCTCTGCTTGCATGTGGGGTTAAGGGAGGGGGCGGAAATGTATTTCTTCCTGGTTTGTTGTCTCTAGCACCCGATACAATTCAATGGATATGCTGGAGCTGGGGAGGGCTCTGGCGCCCTGAGCGCAGTGGATAGGTAAATGGGGGTAGAGGAGGGTGTTGGATTCCAGGGTCAGTTGGTGTTGCTAGACAGGGCAGGAACACGTTCAAGTTGTTTCAGATTGTTATTGTTGTTGGTTAGAGCATCCAGTAAGGTGGACCAGGGTGCAGATCTGGTGGCTCACGTCTCACTTGTGTCTGGGCAGGCTGGTACCTGGGGTGCGAGAACATCCATGAGGTTCCCAAGCATGTTCAAGGAATAAACTGTAATTTACGGGGTGGTAATCAGCCAGGTAAAATGAGGAAATTAATGTCATACATGAAGAGTCAAAACGTTAACATTTTCTTTATACAGGAGATGCATCTCGCACAAGCCATAGAAAGCCGATGGGCTACTCAATGGGGGTGTCACAGATACTATTCCTCCTACTCCACATACTCTTGAGGGGTTGCAATCCTCATTCACAGTTCCCTCAGTTTCCCTCAGTTTCAGGTTGCTTGGGTTAATGAAAGATCAGGAAGGGAAGGGCTCTAATAGTAGCTAGGTCCTTGGAAGGTGCAAAAGTAGTACTGATTAACACGTATGCCCCTAATTCAGATCACCCTGGGCTTCTTTGATTGGGAACCACTCAATTCAGCTCCATGGATAGATGACGCTGTGTTCTGGGGAGGGGAATTTCAATACAGTTCTGGACTCGGGTATGGACAGGTTCAGCCATAACAATATCGCAAACCAGAGCTAGTCAAACAGTGTTGGATATATGCACCATGTACGGATTGGTTGATATTTGGAGGATAGCACATGTGGGGCAGCAAGACGCATTTCACTCCTGGGTGCATGGGTCGGCTTCTCAAATAGATTACATATTAGCTTCTAGTTATGGGGCGCTTGCATTGGTGAGCTGTGAGATTCTCCCTAGGACTGTTATCTGATCACTCTCCTGTCACCCTAGAATGTTCTGATGCAAGTAAGACTAGTGGGATGGGGACCTGGCAGTGAAAATCTGAAGCCCTTGAAGATATGGCCTTCCCTGGAGACTACATGATGACATGCATCTCTTTTTTGATAACGTGCGCTCTGTGGCCTCATATAGGGTCCAATGGGAGAGTTTCAAATGTTACATCCAGTGGGTGTGCATGGCTAGGGAAGCTGAGATCCTGAAGGTGAGTGGGAGAGAGTTGGAGGCAAATGAAACCAGGTTGAAAGTACTAGAAACCAGATTCCAGTTGATGGGCAACACCCGGGTACTGGCGGATATCAAGCAAGAACTTGGCAACTTTCACGGAGGAATGCACTGAGGGAAATTAAATACCTAAACAGGACTCGCCTGGTGCATCGATATGGCGATGGACAGAAACTACCTGGGATGGTGGCGTCGGATAGGAACCCTCTGCAGAAGGGGAAAGCAGCAACTACTGAGATAGCAGGGGTTTTCCATGTTTTCTACAGTAACTTGTATGCCTATAAAAACTCCTAATCCATGTCTGCCATAAAGCATTACTTGGAGGGTATAGAACTATACTGGCTGAATCGACAATCGAGGGAGGCACTTAACCAAGATATAACCATGCAAGTGATACTTGGGCTTATTAGGGACCTTACTAGGTCCAAATAACCTCGGCCTGATGGCCTGTCAGCCCAATTCTATTCAACATATGCTGCCTCTGCATCTCCTCCTCATATACACAGTTTTAGATTCTGGGATTTTACCCCCACTCCAATTAAGGCGACAATCGCCTTATTACACTAGAAAGGCAAACCCTGGAGGACTGTGCGTCATATCACCCAATCTCTCTTATTTTTCTTATAGCTCTTTTTATTAAAGTTTAACTACAAATCAGCTGATAAGAACAACCCCGCCCCCCCCTCTACCCCCAAAATCGACGAGCATTCAAATGAAAAACAATATCCCCTTCTTTCCAAGCGGGTTCCCCCAGATTCACTGTAGGTCCAAGAGTTTCCATTGTTGCGGACACCAACACACTCTGTAGTCCTCTTTGAGAAAAGATATTATATCCCCCCAATCTGCAGCAAAGTTCTGCACTTTATCATCCATGGCGTATGTCGCCCACTCCAGGGCCACTATTTCCCAAATTTTCCGTAGCCAATCCTGGCATAATGGGGTCACTGAGCTTTTCCACCTCTGCGCTATTAGTATCATAGCCGCCAGAGTCAGGACCACTTTAGCCTTCTCCCTTCCTCTGGATCCTTCCTCCTCAGGGGCCCCAGGGACGCCCAAGAGGATCGGTACTGGCGACCTACTATCCCCCTGTCCAAAAGATTGGTCCTGTGCCCTTTGTATCTCCTTCCAAAAAGGTTCAATCTTGGGGCATGTCCACCATATATGCTCTACTGTCCCGCATCCCCTCCAACAGCCACCCGATTGCGCTGGGAACATCTGTCAGAGCCGGTCAGGGTTGTAGTGCCACCCAAACAAGATCTTATACCAGACTTCCTGCAGCTGGGCCGCCCTGGCCAGTTTTGGTATTCTCCTCCATAACCTCTCACATTCCTCCTTGCTAATGACCCTACCAAGCACCCGCTTGTCACGCTCGCCTGATTCCCATGGAGGCGCAGGTCTGGCTTAGAGTGCTGATGCTTCTTCAATGGTGAAGCGCAGGACTCTGAAGATGGACTCTCTGGCTCGCAGGAATATTCCCCTGTGCGTGAAAAGGGAGCATTACCTACTGACGGAATAATGCTCAAGCCTCCCACTCCCTTCCAACCCTCCACGATACCCTTCCTCGATTCCCCGTGAAGTCTCACCTTAGGGTCTGGAAGGATGAGTTCTCCATCCTGCTACTGATGCAGGGGCGCGTTGAAACCCAGTTAATTCACTGGATTGAGGTTTGATGGGAGTTCAAATAAGCTTGACTATTCAGGTAAGGCGCTGTAAGGGTTCTGTAGCAAGTTCAAAAGTTCAAGCTAAATAATAATATTCATTGTCTTATTGAAGCAAGCGCTAATGCTTATGTCTTTTTTCCCCATAGGGGCCGGGTCCGGAATGCCAGGAAGCGGCAGGACCCGAAATGAAATGGGAATGACCCAACAGGTAAGTCTTAGAAGGAAACTGAGCCTTTCCTATTCCCTTCCTTTTCTCACCTTGTGTTCTTGTCTTTTTCTCTCTAGGCTCTGGGAAGTGGCTGCGGATCCGGATGATCGCTGCTGAAGATGGAGGTGCCCAGGAAAGGTGAGTGAAATGCAGCGCTGCAGCGATCGAAGCGAAATGCTTTTAAAATGATGTCTTCCCTTTCAGGATTGTCGGTGTGATGTCTCCGTGATGCAGCTTTAGCAGGTAAGGTCTTCTTTCTCACCAATTCTCTCTTAGCAGGTGACCCAGGATGCTGACAGGCGTGGCTGAAGTCCAGATGCAGGAGCCGACACGGTGAGCGTCCAGCTGCGAGGAGCAGAACAAAGCGAAGCGTGAGTTGCTGATCGGGCGTGGTTTAAATAGCTTTGAAAGAAGTTCCAGGTATGTATCCTTCCACCGATCAGGTATGTATCCTTCCCCGACCACACCCAGGGGAAAGTAGTCCCACAGGTAAAGTAGTTCCATTCAGGCCTCAAGAGGGCCTGGATGTAGCAGCATGGTCTGCATCAGGTAAGTGCACATTAAAACACTTGAACACTTGTCTAGCTTTATGAGCCTGGCGCCAGGACAGGGGTCCAACATGAGCCTGGCACCTAAGGTGCCAGGACTGTGTCCAAAGGGCCCCAGCTTGGGCCCGCTGGCACTTCCCTGGGGGGAATGATGCCTGCCTCTGGGTTGCTGGGTCGGACCTGGCTCCTTGGAGGTAGGCTTCATGACCGTACCCCCCTCAAGGCCCCTCCCAAGGTTGTTCCCTCTGGGGGTTTTGACTTGTTCGGAAATCTCCGGTGGAACCTTTGTATTAATCAAGGTGCGTGAACATGGTTACTAGGCTCTCACGATCTCTCCTGAGGTCCATATCCCTTCCAGTAAACAAGATAGAAGAGTTTGGACTTTAACACCTTGGAGTCTAAAATGTCTTTAACTTCGAATTCTAATTCCCCATCAATTTGAACTGGGTCTGGAGGCTTGGACAGTCGGGTCCCTGGTTGTACTGGCTTCAAAAGTGATGCATGAAAAACTGGATGAATACGCATGTTAGACGGTAAATCCAGTTTAAAGGCCACGGGATTGATTATAGCCTTGATGGGATAAGGTCCTATGAATCTGGGATTGAAGGTTTGCGGGCCCTTGAGGGGTAAATGTTTCGTTGCTAACCATACCTGGTCTCCTACTTGGTAAGGAGGAGTTTTACTTTGGTGCAAATCAGCGTTTTCTTTATACTTTTTCTTGGCTTGCTGTAGATGAGTTGCAGCTTCTTTGAAGGCTCGGGTTATTGTGGAATGCAGACGATTTACTGCGGGCATTTCCAGGGTCAGAGGTGGATCTAGATCAGAGGTCCGAGGATGGTGACCATACAAAGTATAAAAAGGAGTTTGTCCGGTTCCAGAATGCACTGAATTGTTGTATGCATATTCTGCGATCCAAAGGATGTCTTTCCAATTTAACTCGGATTGGTGTAACATGCACCGAAGATATTGCTCGAGAGTCTGATTGGTTCTCTCGGTTTGTCCGTCGGTCTGGGGGTGGTGGCTGGTGGATAACCGCACATCTATTTGTGCTTGTTGGCAACACTTCCTCCAAAAATAGGAGATAAATTGACTTCCACGATTCGAGACTAATATGGAAGGGAAACCATGTATGCGAACTATATTCTCCAGAAATTCCTTGGCCAAGGTGGAAGCTGAAGGCAAACATTTCAAAGGGATAAAGTGGGCCATTTTGGAGAATAGGTCCACAATTACAAGGATAGTGTTGTAACCAGCATAAGGAGGCAGGTCTGTTATAAAGTCCATTGACCAGGTGTGCCATGGTGCTGGTGGAATATCCAAGGGTTGAAGTAGGCCGGCTGGCCTTTTCTTTTGACCCTTGTTTTGGGCGCAAATTCCGCAAGACAATACAAAAGACTTTGTCTTTTCTCCAAGAAGGCCACCAGAAGTGGCGTTTGATTTTTTTCCTCCGTTTTAGCGATACCAGGGTGTCCTTCCATTAATGATTCATGATGATGGGCAATAACAAGTTCTTGCAATTCTTTACTAGGCAGAAACAACCGCTCCTGGAAGTAGGGTAAGTCATCCTTAACAGTGTAATGAGGACCCTTTTGACTCCATTCCAGTAAGGCTGAAAAGTCTAGAAGTTGTTTTACTTGCGTTTGGATGTCCTCAATAGTTTGCAATGAAGTTAGGCCTAAGATTCTTTGTTCAGGTATGATTGGCACAGGTTCTAAACTCGAATTGGGTTCTTCCATGCCAATCCGGGATAAGGCGTCCGCTTTACCATTCTTGCAGCCAGGGCGATGGGTAATTACAAAATCAAATTCCGCAAAGAATAGAGCCCATCGGAGTTGTCGTGAAGATTGAGCTTTGGCCGTCTTTAAATACTGTAAATTTCTGTGGTCCGTAATTACGGTGATGGCATGTCTTGCCCCGAGAAGGTAGTGACGCCAAGCCTTGAAAGCAGATTTAATAGCCAGTAACTCTTTGTCGGTAATTGCGTAGTTGATTTCAGGAGGAGAAAATTTCCTGGACCAAAAGGCCACAGGGTGTAGTTGGTTAGTTTCTGGGTCTCTTTGCGACAGGACAGCTCCCATGGCCGAACTGGATGCGTTGGTTTCCACAATGTAAGGGAGATCTGGGTGCGGGTGCTTCAATATAGGTGCAGAGGTGAATTTGGTTTTCAGGTCCTGAAAGGCTTGTTCGGCCTCAAGAGTCCATTCAAAGCGTTCATTTTTCTTTAGGAGAGCTGTGATGGGTTGGACTGTTCGAGAAAATTCCGGGATGAATCTTCGATAGAAATTGGCGAAGCCAAGCATGCTCTGAACTCCCTTCACCGAGCTAGGAGATGGCCATTTGAGGATGGCGTCCACCTTTCGCGAGTCCATTCGAACTCCTTGAGGTGTCAGGATGAATCCGAGAAACTCCACTTCTGTGGTATGAAAAACACATTTTTCAAGCTCTGCAAATAGTCTGTGCTGGCGCAATTTCTCAAGAACTGCCCTAACATGTTTTCTGTGATCGGATTCTGAAGAAGAGTACACCAGGATGTCGTCAATATAAACAATGACACAGACGTCGATAAGTTCCCGAAGAACATCATTCATAAAGTACTGAAAGGCAGCAGGTGCATTGCATAAACCGAAGGGCATCACCTGATATTCGAAGAGCCCAAATTTGGTGCGGAATGCAGTCTTCCATTCGTCGCCTTTTTTTATACGCACCAGGTAATAAGCTCCTCAGAGATCTAACTTGGTGTACACACAAGCGTCTTTCACCTGGTCGATAAGCTCAGGGATCAAGGGCAGAGGATAACGATTCTTAATCGTTATTTGATTTAGGGCTCGATAGTCTATACATGTTCTAAGGTCGCCCTCTTTTTTCGGCACGAAGAACAGAGCTGAGGAGACAGGAGACTTGGACGGGCGAATAAAACCATTTGTTAGCCTGTTCTTTCTGAAAAACGTCTTGGAATTCTTGGTATTCTGACGATAGTTGTACAGGGGTGGAAGTTGCTGAGGCTAGACCCATAACTGGATTTCTTGGGTAACAAGTTGGTTCACAATCAAGAAAACTTATCATCTTTGCTCGCCAGTCAATTCTGGGATTATGTGTTTCTAACCAAGGAATTCCAAGAATTACTTGAAATTGTGGGGCCTTGATCACATCAAACACGATTGCTTCCCGATGTCCATCCTGACCCACCAGTGTCATTTCAACAGTGGAATGCGTTACAGGCCCTGAGGCTATTTCGGTTCCATCTACTGTAGTAATGACATCTTGGGTTACTTTCGGGCGGAGAGGAAGCTTAATCCTGGAAGCCAATTCACGGTCTATGTAATTTCCAATAGCTCCACTGTCGATGTATGCTTTTATAGCATGCAACAGCTGAGGCTGTTTTGGGTCCACGAGCACCATTGGCATGACAAAATGCGAGGTCAAAGAGTTTGTTTTCAAGCTCGGCAAGCGGACCCCTACGCTTGTCCGGCTAGGTCATTTCCCGAATCAGGTGTCAAAAAATCGTTATCAGTGGCTCCAACCACCTTCTTAGGTGGTTTAACCGGACAATTTCGAAGAAAGTGACCGGAAGTCCCGCAATACAGACAGTTGCATTTGCCGCCTTCTCTCTCGTTCCTTCTGCGTTAATGGTCCTTTAACACCGCCGATTTGCATAGGTCCGGATACGTCAGTACTCTTGGAGTTAGCGTGGGTTTTGATCGGTACTCGGGTTTCGTACTTGAACCGATCTGCTTTTCTATTTTGAAGTCTGTGATCAAGTTGAACCACCAAGTCTATGTAGTCTGCGCAGACCTGGGGTGGATCCACTATCTGAGCTAGAACATCCTTAAGCTCTCCGCGCAGACCTCGATGAAACAATGTGATCCTTTTGTTTTCTGGCCATCCAGTTTCCACAACCAGTCTATTAAAGGTGGCAACGTAGGACAGGAGATCCTGATTACCTTGTCGTAAGGATAGCAGTTCGTTATCAAGGGCCTGTCCTTGAGAGTGTCGAGCAAACAATCTTTCCATGCTGGCCTGGAAACCCTGAAAATTTTGGAGAATGGGATCATCCTGCTTTACCAATGGAATAGACCAATCGGCAGCACTGCCACTGAGGTAAGATAGTATAAAGGCTACCTTGGTCTGGTCGTTAGGGAAGGCCCCGGGTCTGCATAGAAAGTGTAAATGACGTTGGTTCATAAAGAAGGCATATTTCTTGGGATCCCCCGCAAAACGTTCAGGCGGGGCCAAAGGCATGTGTCCAGGTAGATTGATTTGTACCGGGTTATTCAAACCCATTGATGTGGAAGTACCTCCGGAATTAGGTAAAGGAGTGTTCCCTGCCTGGGCCTGCAATAACCTTTTGGCCAGGTCATCTGTTCTTTCCTTGGATAGGATCAGTTCTCTTTTGAGAGCGTTAGTCTCCTGGCGGGCTGAGTGCACTTCTGCCCGTAATTCCCCCAAAAGCTGGGCTAGCTGATCTGTCTCGGAAGTCTCCATAGCGCCCGGGTGGGAAATTGTGGGTAGTCTTCGCGTTCTGTCACGCTCACCTGATTCCCACAGAGGCGCATGGCGCAGGTCTGGCTTCGAGTGCTGATGCTTCTTCAATGGTGAAGCGCAGGACTCTGAAGATGGACTCTCTGGCTCGCAGGAATATTCCCCTGTGCGTGAAAAGGGAGTATTACCTACTGACGGAATAATGCTCAAGCCTCCCACTCCCTTCCAACCCTCCACGATTCCCTTCCTCGATTCCCCGTGAAGTCTCACCTTAGGGTCTGGAAGGATGAGTTCTCCATCCTGCTTCTGATGCAGGGGCGCGTTGAAACCCAGTTACTTCACTGTATTGAGGTTTGATGGGAGTTCAAATGAGCTTGACTATTCAGGTAAGGCGCTGTAGCAAGTTCAAAAGTTCAAGCTTAATAATAATGTTCATTGTCTTATTGCAGCAAGCGCTAACGCTTATGTCTTTTTCCCCTTAGGGGTCGGGGTTCGGAATGCCGGAGATATGGCGCCGACCCGAAGTGAAACGTGCAGTTCCAGTAAATGACAGGTAAGTTCTGGATGAGCGTTCGGGTAATGTCTTTGCATTCCCTCATTCAATGTCTTTGTCTTTTTTCCCCATAGGGGCCGGGGTCCGGAATGCCAGGAAGAGGCAGGACCCGAAATTAAATGGGAATGAACCAACAGGTAAGTCTTAGAAGGAAACTGAGCCTTTCCTATTCCCTTCCTTCTCTCACCTTGTGTTCTTGTCTTTTTCTCTCTAGGCTCTGGGAAGTGGCTGCGGATCCGGATGATCGCTGCTGAAGATGGAGGTGCCCAGGAAAGGTGAGTGAAATGCAGCGCTGCAGCGATCGAAGCGAAATGCTTTTAAAATGATGTTTCCCTTTCAGGATTGTCGGTGTGATGTCTCCGTGATGCAGCTTTAGCAGGTAAGGTCTTCTTTCTCCCCAAATCTCTCTTAGCAGGTGACCCAGGATGCTGACAGGCGTGGCTGAAGTCCAGATGCAGGAGCTGACACGGTGAGCGTCCAGCCGCGAGGAGCAGAACAACGCGAAGCGTGAGTTGCTGATCGGGCGTGGTTTAAATAGCTTTGGAAGAAGTTCCAGGTATGTATCCTTCCACCAATCAGGTATGTATCCTTCCCCGACCACACCCAGGGGAAAGTAGTCCCACAGGTAAAGTAGTTCCATTCAGGCCTCAAGAGGGCCTGGATGTAGCAGCATGGTCTGCATCAGGTAAGTGCACATTAAAACACTTGTCTAGCTTTATGAGCCTGGCGCCTAAGGCGCCAGGACAGGGGTCCAACATGAGCCTGGCGCCTAAGGCGCCAGGACTGTGTCCAAAGGGCCCCAGCTTGGTCCCGCTGGCACTTCCCTGGGGGGGATGATGCCTGCCTCTGGGGTTGCTGGGTCGGACCTGGCTCCTTGGAGGTAGGCTTCATGACACCGCTCCCATTTTTGCATGTAAACCCACTGCTTGTCCGTGTGTGAGCTAACTAAGATCTTATATATATATATTGGAGATAAGGCCCCGCGTTCCATCGTTGGTTAGCAGAAATCTCTCAAAGCTCGTTGGATCCCTTGTTGCAGCCTTTCTGATTCCGGGGTGAAGAACCCAGTGCCTTAACTCAAACCGTTCACCCCATCAAAAAAAAGAGCAATGGCAAAATGGTTCACCCCACTATTAAACGACATGAAAAAGGAAAACAGAAAGATGGAATTGGAATGGAGTAAAGAATACAACCCAGGGAAAAGAACACTGTACCAGAAACAAATCCGTGCATACAAGAATGAAATTCAAAAGGCAAAGAAAAGACATTACGATGACAGAATCAACAATGCCACCAACACACAAAAAGAAATGTTTAGCATCATTAAAGAAATGAGAAACCCACCAGTCTGTGATAACACCTCAACCCCCTCAGAAATACTATGCAACGACCTGGCAGATCACTTCAAAAAAAAAATCAACGACATCTGTCAAACCATACAAAAGCGACCAACCAACCACAACATACAACCCAACGAACCCAACTCGGAACCACAACACAAACTGCGAAGCTTTCCTGAAATATCAGCAGAGGCATTTGCAATGCTGGTTAAACGAAGCAAGAAAGCGGGATCACCCACGGACCCATGCCCCCCAGACATCTACAAATTAATCATCGCGCAAGGATCGTCAGCAGAACACTACAGAAACCTTCTAAATCTATAACTATCAACAGGGACTGTACCAAAGATCTTCAAATCAGCATACATCAAGCCACTCTTAAAAAACACAAGTGGTGACGTAGATGACCTTTCTAACTACAGACCAATCTCTAACATCCCCTACCCAGCAAAACTTCTAGAAACATACGTATATACCCTAACCCAAGAACACGTAGAAAAACACCACCTGCTGGACCAAGCTCAAATCGGTTTCAGACCAGCGAGAGGAACGGAAACAGCACTACTATCCATCTGGGACGACCTCAAAACTAACGCAGACCCGAACACTACTTCAGCCCTTATTCTGCTCGACCTCTCCGCAGCCTTTGACACAGTTAGCCACGACACCCTGACCAAAAGACTAGAAAACATAGGCATAACAGACACAGCACTACGCTGGACCAAATCATTCCTAACAGACAGAACAGAAACCGTATGGATAAAACCTTTCAAATCCACTCCACGAGTTGACTGTGGAGTACCACAAGGATCCTCACTATCTCCACTATATTTCAACATCTACCAGACTCCAGTCATCAGAATCTTCAAAAAATACAACATTACATGTTACAACTACGCAGATGACACTCAGATCATATACAAAATCAAAGACACTGATGCCTACCATTCATCCCTTACCGACTGTCTAAAAGAAGTCTTCGACTGGATGGATGCCAACAACCTGAAAATCAACCCATGAAAGACAGAAATCATGATCGTATCCAACGACCAAGAGAACGAAACCACCATCCCATGGCCTACGGAAACGGGAAACGCACCAACACCATCGAAGGTAGTAAAAAATCTGGGTGCCCTAATGGACAACAACCTAACCCTGGAGCCACAAATAAATGCAACAGTGAAGAAATGCTTTTTCCTCCTCCGGACGGCAAGAAGAATTCTACCTTTCCTCTCCTCCTAATCATGTCTAAAATGGACTATGCAAACAGCCTCTACCTCGGAATACCTAAATACCTCCTGAAGAAAATGCAACAGATCCAATATGCAGCAGCAAGACTACTCCTCAAACTATCCAGAAGAGATTGCATCACTCCAGCCCTAAAAACCCTACACTGGCTCCCAGTTAAACATCGCATCACCTTCAAAACAATGTGCATAACGCACAGGGAAATCAGTGGACAAGGAGCAGAATTCCTACAAAAGAAAATAAGTCTACAAACCAACGAGACCCCTCCGATCGAGCAACGAAATCCGCCTGGAACGCAAACCATGCCTCAAGAAAAAACTTGGAGGCACCTCCTTCTACCACTTAGCCGCAAAATCCTGGAACAACATCCCAAAGGAAATAAGAAACACTGAAAATCACCTAAAATTCAGGAAATCACTAAAAACCTGGCTCTACAACACCACAGACTAAACCTAAAAAACGAAACTGGTAAAAAAGGATAACTAAACCGAAAAGACACGGACATCCCTGACCGGGGAGAGTAAAGCCCACGGCAGCTGGACGGGCGACATCGGATAGACAGGAACACAGGCGGCACACACGGAGATTGAGTCAACTGACCCAGACAATCCCACCAACTCCTTCACCCGCACCGTAATTTTATTACCGCCAAGTACCACGTTGGGGTGGAATTATAGACACATTGACAATCCCCACACTTCCTGAGAGGTTGCCATTAGCAGATGCACTGGCCACTAGAGTCTAAATGGAGGATAAGGGGAGCCACGAGAGAGCATGTTAGAGGTGGGGGCCAGAGGAGTAAGGAACCTGTAGACCAGTCAGACCCAGATCAGGACAGAGCCGCAACGGGGGAGACTATGCAAGCCGAGCGCTTCTATTCAGGATAGAGATGCAAACTAACCAACCCTACTAACAACTTCCCTTTCTGCATACACCTCTCAAACTCAAAACCAAACGCAACCAAAACCTACAGCACAACAAACCGCACAAACTTCACTACATTGCAACAACAAAACAAAACACACATAGCCCTGCACAACAGTAAACAACGACTACCGGCCGCAAACACCCCAGGCCCAGCCAACGGACCCACCGGGCTGAGGCCGCCAACAGCACATCACTGCTCTCTTGCATTTTCCCTGCTTCCTCCCACTAACTCAACCCCCCCTCTCCCTTTTCAAAGCCGCCAGAGCGCCAAGGGACCACTACGGTGGTGATAGTGCGCGGTACAAATGTCCTTTAACATTAACATTAACTGAGCATATCTCCACCTTTTCCCCCTCTTGTATTGCAAATTCCCGCTTACATTCCTCAAAAGAAAGCACTTCTCCGCCCCGGAACATGTCACATAACTTCCTACAACCCCCTTCTTGCCATTTCGCAAACGCCCCTCTCTCCTGACCGGGGGTGAAATCTCCATTGCCAAAGATGGGGGTAAATGGCGATGTATACGTTGTGATTCCCACTGGACCCACCAGCCTATCCCAGGTGTCTGCCATTAACTTAGTTATTGTACTTTCGTAGAGGTGCTGGGGTCGATGGGTTTTCAGAAGCCACCACACCTGTGCCAACTCCCGATGGGCTACTGCTTGAGCCATTCTCACCCAAAGTTTGTCCTTCTGGCTTTCCTCCCCCTTCAACCATTCCCTAATTATTCAGAGCTGCGTTGCTTCAAAATCCCTCAAAGTTTGGTAGGGCCAAGCCTACTCCCCCCCCCCCCCCCCCCCCCCCTTCGGGGCCATCAATAGTCTACCACTCACCCTTTAACGCTTCTATTCCCAAACAAAATCTGTAGTCAGGGTATCCAACTCCTTAAAAAAACTCAAGGGAACTGGCTGCGGGATCGCCTGAAATAGATACAATAGCCGAGGGAGCGTTACCATCTTAACTGCCGCGATACGCCCTAACCAAGATAGTCTAAGACCTCGCCACTTTTGGTAGTCCCTCTTGATAGCTTTAAGGAGAGGGGGAAAATTAGCAGAGTACCACCCGGCCAAGGTAGTCGTAATTCTTACCCCTAGATATTTAATACCACCCGGACTCCACTGAAGCTGTGTGCAGCCCTTTAGCTCATCCCGATCGTTCCCCCGTAATGTAAGGTTCAGGACCTCAGACTTCTCGGTGTTAATCTTTAAACCTGAGACCTCCCCGAATTTGCCTAACAAGGTCATGCTAGCCTGGAGCGAATCACTCGGCGCTGTCAACATGAGCAGCATGTCGTCGGCAAAGGCTGCGACTTTCTGCTGTTCACCCCCAAACGGGATTCCCCAAATCCCCTCCGCCTCCCTGATTGCCTGCAGGATGGGTTCCAGATAAATTGCACAGAGAAGTGGAGATAACGGGCAACCCTGTTTTGTTCCCCTCTGGAGGTGCACCCTTCTGGAGGGGTTCCCGTTCACCATTAATCTAATAGAAGGGGCCTTGTAATTAGCTTGGGTCATGTTCAAGAATTCTCCCCTGAGACCCATCTTCTCCATCACTCGGAACAGGAAAGACCACTCCACGCGGTCAAATGCTTTTTCAGCATCAAGAGCCACCAAGACCGCGGGAGTGTTCGTTCTGAGTCTTCAACTAAATGGGCTACCCGTCTAATATTATGTGCCGTTTGTCTGCCTTTGACGAAGCCTGCTTGGTC
This sequence comes from Ambystoma mexicanum, assembly GCF_040938575.1. Taxonomy (NCBI): domain Eukaryota; kingdom Metazoa; phylum Chordata; class Amphibia; order Caudata; family Ambystomatidae; genus Ambystoma; species Ambystoma mexicanum. Next base: position 840,717,413 of record NC_090923.1, read on the forward strand.
GGGATGTATCAGGTGAGCGAGAATGGCATCTAACCTATTCGCCAGGATCTCAGTATTTATATCTTTGCATCGATGTTGATCAGAGCAATGGGTCGATAGGCTGCCCGCTCTTCTGGATCTTTGTGTGGCTTTAGGACCAGGGTCACTTTTGCTTCCTCCATGGAAGGTGTAATCCTACCTGTCTGCCGAAACGAGTTATACCCAATCTCTCTTATTGACGTAGATAACGAGGTCTATGCTAAGATACTGGCCAACAGGCTTCTTCATTAATGTCAGGCTTGGTCCTTGCAGACTCATCAGTGTTTGTTCTTGGGAGGAACACTTCGTATGGGCTGCAAAGATTCTTCAGGATCCTTGAGGCAATTAATCCAGAGGTACAAGCAATATCTGTGTTGTTGTATTCCCAAAAAGGCATCAAGTCCGTGCTCAAGTCTGTGCTGTTTGCTGGAATCTTACTCTGCTGAACATCCCAGAAAACCTTGTTGGAGACTCCCAAAAGGACTATTGCATTTAAATTGGAGGCCCCGCCCCCATTTCCCAGAAGTCTTCAAAAAGCACAGGCCGAGCGTATCTGCGTGCGCGCCCATCAAGTCCGTGCTCAAGTCTGTGCTGTTTGCTGGAATCTTACTCTGCTGAACATACCAGAAAATCTTGCTGGAGACTCCCAAAAGGGCTATTGCATTTAAATTGGAGGCTATGCGCCCATTTCCCAGAAGTCTTCAAAAAGCACAGGCCGAGCGCATCTGCGTGCGCGCGCATCAAGTCCGTGCTCAAGTCTGTGCTGTTTGCTGGAATCTTACTCTGCTGAACATACCAGAAAACCTTGTTGGAGACTCCCAAAAGGACTATTGCATTTAGATTGGTACGGACATTGAATGGAATACTAGCGTAACTATACTATCGTATAGTTGCACTTTATATTATTATACATAGTGAATTACAGCGTTTATTTTCCCTTTATACAGGAGACCCCGCCCCCATCTCTCAGAAGTCTTCAAAAAGCACGGGCCGCGTGCTTCAGCGCGCGCGCATCAAGTCTGTGCTCAAGTCTGTGCTGTTTGCTGGCTCGCAGGCTTAACGGCTTTGCCTAGCACGATATCCTTTTGGCCCTGCGACTCAGCGCTCACAATTATTACCATCTTGCACGCTGACTAACTCTATGTGGATACCACCCACGAGAGTTTAATTGTGACCTAGTCGAGCACCCCGAACAGGGTAAAAAAAAAAATAAGCCTAAGCACTAGTATTCTGAGTCATCTGCGCTCCTTAATTTGACTTTCATCAACATATTGTTAGATATTGCTAACTCTTTTGGTGATTTGTAACTGTATTTGTGTACAATAAAATAAGTTAATGGCAAGCGGTCTACGCAGTGGTCGGTGCATTGACGTTATGGCGCCTGCCATCACTAATACTACAATTGACTCGATGGTTTGTGCAGGTAGATCCTCGTATGTCGATCTTACCACATCTGAGGATTTTCTACCTCACTCCCCTAAACTATGCGCTACAGCGCATCCAGCTCACATAGCGTAGGTTCATTATTCTGCATGCTGAATTCCTCCAGTGCCACTCGATTCCAGCCCTCCACAGGGTGAAGATCTTGTGTATGTTGAGAGTTGGAAACGAGTTATGGAAAAAATCATTTACCCTATGATCCTACTCTGAGTTATCGAAATCTGAGCTTGAAAATATGGCCGACTTGGACACTCAAGTCCGCCGTTCCATAAGCATGCTTACCCCCCTAGTCTCAAGGGTGCCGGAGAAGAAGTACCAATCAAAGGCCCATCGCCTCACCGCGTCTCCCTTAGTTCAGCTCAATTATTGATGCTGACATCAATAAAGAAACAATACCTGAACAATTGCTATATTCTCCTGAACTAAGTCAACTGCAAATGAAGTACTCTCGCCTTGACTCTTCTTTACAGTCTCACTCCCCAGATAACAACGAAGGGAGAAGTCCCCATACATTTCCTGTGATAATTAAGATTCTTGATTTACTAGACAAGGTCATGATCTGTCGCATTTAGAACTCTGAGAAATAAAAAGTTCAGTGTGGCAAATCTGCTCTAAAATCGATCGTATTGAGGGTTTCATATTAGCCTGGGAGTCTATAATGACCTTAAAACAAGTGTGTCAAGGCTCCGACATTTAATCCTACGGTGCGCACAGCCAAAAAGGCATGCAACATTCGTCAGAGGTGATTTCACTCTCTGACATAATGACATTCCCACCTAGATCAACTGAACCTAAAGCTACTGTTCCAAATTTCTGTATATGTAACTCTGGGGCCGATTTAAAGGAATTGAAGGCCTCCATCGATGATATGAAGTGCACCATTGCATCACAATACAATAATCCTGTGCAGCACTGAGAATCTCTGGATAGTCCATCAGTGCTTTTAAAGGCAATGGAACAGATAGATGAGGACCAAAACCCCTGCCCTGTCACTCAGGAGAGCACAGGCTTCTTGTTTCGTCACTCAAAAAAATACACTTACGGGCTATCAAACGGTCTGCCAAAAGACTCAAAGAAGCTCTATCCAGTGCCAAAGTAAAACAAAATGAGGGCAATGCGGCACTGGATCGCAATTCCAAGGCATCCCCAGTACCCAGTTTGGGCAATGTATCTGAAATTATGGAGGAAGATCCCATAGATGTTGATCAACTCTCAAAAGGGAGTCGAGCCACATTATTCCCTCATGTTATGTGCACTGGTACAGAGACTTCTCGAAGCACTCGCCAAACTATTCGGTTGCCACCCTCAGCCTCTGCCAATAAATTAAATGTCACTTCTGCTAAACCCACTCAATCTCGGTTAGCCCCAACACCTGCTACTAAATGGGGAAACTAAATGTATCGAACTTATTGAACCTGTCATGAAACCACAAAAAATAAATCTAAATGCATATTTTCCAGTTAGTGGAAGGAGTCATACCACTGTTGCCTTATTACCCGTTGACGTGGGAATGTCTGAAGCACCTCACTTGGGTGTTTCACCCGCATCTCCACAAATCCTCCAGGAAAGGAAATCCTATTGTGAAGTTTGTCTTGCTGGTAAATCTACTGGCAATGTTCCAGCTCCATTAATTAACAAGAGATGCATTATAATTAATGGGGCTAGAAAAGCTCTGATTCTATCCGATGAAGTCAAGCCTCTTAATTTGCGCAATTCAAAGGGGCCAGTTAGGCGATGACACCCCAGCTCCTTCCAGTATCAACAAAGATCAAGTAATATCACTGCATGGGTCCGGGGTATCAAAGGAATGAACCAACGCTTTATTGAAATGCGATACCATTGATACTTGTGCTGAAATTTTGGAGTTTTTGAGAAAGGCTTTACAGGAAGGAGTGATCTCTGCTAAAATAGTAACCAATGCTCTTGCAGTAACACCTCTACTCCCTAAATCTTCTTTGGCTGACCTTACTCCTTTGGTAACAGAAACAAGACCCTACACGTCATTGAATACTACACCTTCTATCGAGGATCTGGAAATAATGCCTCCATCTAGTGTTCGATCAGCATTAAAAGGGGTATACATCATTGGCATTGAAGGTAACTCTAAATCCCTTGCAACATCTCGCATTAATCGCTCCTTTTTTCTTGCCTTACTATCTCGTATCCCGCAATTAAGGATTCTCACTTTAGAGGATCTTATAAGAGTGTCATTGGCAAGATGGAACAATTATCGCATGATATGATACCTCCGTTCAGAATCAATTCTGAAATTCATTTGGTCATGTAGAGCTGAGATTAAAGAACAAGGGCTCTCTTTATCCACTTTTTCAAATGAAAATACTGCACAGGAATTCATATCGCATTCATGGCCATTAGTTGCTGACAAAGTTGAAACCCCTCAACAATCCAAAACTGGTCTTAATGACAAGAATTCATCTATTGTCGAATTGTTGAATTCAGCAGGCAAAAATAAAGACATGTCATGGTTAGAACCTATGTTAAGACTAATATTAAATTCCAAAACTGAAGCATGCCTGGCATGGTCATTGTCAAGTGGTGACCTAAAGGTTACATTATGGAATTCTTGTGGGTTCCATAACTTATTGAAGTGGTTTGGCACTTTAACCACTCTCAATTATCCCAACATCATATTGTTTCAAGAAACTATGAAAACGGACATCCTAATTCTTACGGGCCATAATACATATTGCTCTCCAGCCAGGAGACTGACCTTTGGTTGCCTTCTGGTGGACTTGCAATTGCCGTAAACAACATTAGAGCCAAATCGAAACTTGTTTGGGAATCGCCTAACATTTTGGGTGTATGGTTGACCTTGAACAACAAGAAATATAAATCAATCTTGTTAATAAGTTTATATTGGAACCCTGGTAATACTATGATAGATTCATGATTAATGATTTGGATAATTGTCTTGAAACATTGCTTCTACAAATTGGCGTTTGTGAAAACTCCAATTGTCGGTCCTTTGTTTACTCCCAGGTAAACAGCACATCCTCAGCGAAAATGAAAGGATTGATCTGGAACTCATACTTTCATGATTGGGATATTGAAATTGCTGAAAGTAACGTACCAGGTTTCCAACACACATGGAGCCGTGGCACCAACTCTTCTATGATAGATCACATATGCCTATCGTACAATATTACCTCCATAGCAAGTCCCTTATTAATCAGTCCCATATCACACGGAGATCATGCGCAGTTATCATTTTTTAAAAAAATTAATGGCTCTATGTTAAACCTAGATCATTCTTTAGCTTTCCCGGAAGTTCGTGACTCTATATCTCTTCGACCGAACACTTGTTTATGTAAACAATGTGTTGAGTATGTTTCTATGCAAAAAAAAATATTAATAATTACAAAGAACAATATGAATCAGTACAGCTTGATTCCTGTTGTGGAGGCCATATGCTCAAAAGTACTAAAGCACTTTTATATTTCTGCTCCAAATATAATACTAAAGCTCAACCTCATTCTCATTATTTTTACCCGAGCTGTAAGACCCTAAAGAGAAAAAAACAAGGAATTGAGGAGATTAAGAAACAATGAACTATACACCTCCAACTATCATTTGTCACGTAAACGGATATTGCTGAAATATAAAAATAAGTTGAGACACGTGCGCATCCTGAACCACAACAATGTTAATTGTGCCTTGATCAAAGCCATATGTAAACATGATACAAGGGTCATTTGGCAAACTATAAAAAGTGCCAATCATCTATCTGTTGCACCTTTGCCGAACTGTATTTCTGAGAAGACTTGGTGTGATTATATTACAAGCAAATTCGTACTTCCCGAAGAATTTGAGTGTATCCACTCCGTCACTGTGCTATAATGGGGTCGGTCGATACCAATGATCAATTCATGATATAAAATGGGTAATCAGTAAATTGTCTTTCTCCGAGCCTGCAGGGCCCGATGGGCTCCCCCCCACCCACTCCCCGTATACAAGACGGACCCGATTTTATGGTCAACAATTCTTAAATCAAAATTTGACATAATCTCCCCAAGGCATATCCCCCAGTCTTGGGTAACCTCCAGCATAATTCCCATCTTTAAAAAGGGAGAACCTTGTCTACCTCAAAATTATTGACCCATCTCACTGATTGACGCAGAGGCTAAAATCTTTCACAATTTTGCTTTTGTAAGAGTTGGAACAGTTTATTGATCAACATGGCTTATACCCTAAATTCCAAATGGCTTTCGAAAAGCCATGAGTTCGACTCTTAATGCCACCATCATGGCGCACATATTAGCCGGGATGAAATCTAAGAATTCGTATCCTGTTTATATATCCCTGATTGACATGTCTACAGCTTTTGACAGTGTTGTGCGTAATATTCTGTGGTCCAAAATGGCAAAGTTAGGAATTCCATCTGAATTAATCTATTGGTTTTTAAAACTGCATGCTGACACATCATATAGGATTAGGGTTTCTGGTGATGGAAGAACCACTGACCCAATAAGAACCTTTCTTGGACTGAAGCAGGGCTGTAACCTTGCAGCCTCTTTTTTCAATTTATACATCTCAGATTTGGATCATGTTTGGAGTGACAAAAATCTATTTTCGGTCAAACTTGGTACACTACGTCTGCAATGGTTAGCCTTTTTTGCAGACATTATTTTCTTTGACCCTACACCAGCGGGGCTTCAAACCAAATTGCACCTATTTGAAGAATTTGCAAAAGCTCATAATCCTAGCCCCAATCCAACTATAACTGCCATAATGAGATTTGGTCTAAAGAATAAGAGCAAAGGATATTGTTGGCATATAATGAATACACTAATACTGGTGATTACAGATACAATCTATTTGGGTTACTATATATCTGAGACTAACTTGATCAAATCTTGGGTCACATTACTAAATCTTAAGCCCAGACCACTGCTCTCACAGCTAAAAATAATCTTTGCCAAATGCTGCAAATACTCTTTGGTGCCTTTTTAATAGATTTTTTCACTCCAAAAGTTGAAAGTGTCCTTTTGTATTCATTAGATATCTGCCTATTCGAATTGAATACATTTATGGATAGTCTGCAAGGAAAGCTATTGAAATCAGCAATGCATTTTCCATCTGCCCTGCCAAATTGTTTAATCAGCCACGAATTAGGCTTAATCTCATTATCCTATAGAACGAAATGGAAGCAACTGACCAACTACGCCAAAATGTGTTGTCCCCCAATCCATTCCCTCTGTCGATCTAAAGACAAATCTGTCGTTGAATAATGTATTATCAACTAACCTATACCATCGAGAAATGCAGGCAATATTGGTTAAGGCAAATCTCACAAGCAACGATTTATGTTTAAGACCTGGGTATGCAAAGAAAAAACTATACGAGTACGATTGGTGTAAAACTGTGGCAGAAATAGAAAACTATAATACATACACCGAATACGCCAGTTTTACCAAAAACGAGTTCCCCGATATAAATACATTGAGTCCTTCCCTTGTAATAATATTAGAAAGTGCTATATGTGGTTCAAATTTAATCAATATCACACAAGGGAAAGGACTAGGTACTGGAATAAGGCTAATGGTGAAACGATCATTGAAAAATGTCGCTTTCATCCTTGTGATGAACCTGTTGAAAAGCTGAAACACTTAATTTTATATTGCCCATATTTTAAATCTTAGAGAACCGATCTGTTAATGGAATTCGTAAATATAAAATTTGAAGGCTGTCTTGAAGCACTCTGGGCAAGAATGATATATGGGTACTATCAGCCTCTGATGTATGCCCTAGTTTGGCTTCTGAAACATATAGAAAATGAATTGGCGAATTATGTTATGCAATTATGCTTTGCTTCAACACCTTGGTTCCCTTGTTTTACTGTTTTTTCATGATCTTAAATATCCATGATGTTGAAGGACAATTTTGTTAATTTTCAATGTGCATCTATGAATTCATTTAGTCTAGAATTTTTTGGTCAAATATATTTTGTAAAGGTTCACTTTTGAATCATGGGCAAATGAAAAAAAAAAGGCATTTGACTGTCGAATGGCCCTTCATTTTTCTCCACGTAAGACAAGTTGGGACTAGGCTCCAGATTTGTGCAGTTAGTGGCACTCCTCTACAGCCAAGATTGCGCTGGGTAGTCTTGTGTCCGGGGGTAATGAAGAGGGGAGCTAGGCAAGGGTGCCCACTCTCTCTGCTACTTTTCGCTCTGGTGATGGAGCCCTAGTGCTGTGCTTCAGGAAAAGCACCTGCACAGAGGCATACGACTCTACTCCCACAAACTAATAAATGGATATATTTTGCTGTATGCAGACAACATTGTACTGTTCCTAAAGGACCCTAATGTTAACCTAGGCCAGGTAATTCATTTATTTTATTTATTTGCATTTGTTAAGCGCACATGCATCCCATAAGGCATCAAGGCGCTGTTACAGAGGAGAATGAGGCAAGTGATGAGATTTGGGGAATTCTCTGGCCTGATGATTAACCACAGCACATCGGTGGTGTTCACTCTAACAAGGTGCATCCCTTAAAGAGCAAATGGTTCGAATCTCGGTTGTAAAAATGGTGGTTACCCAGATTTCTGTTTCTGAATATTCCCACTCATCTCCCAATTATTTTTTTCCCTTCAATATTGTGGGGAATACGGACAGGGTTCTTACGGGCCGCGAAACAGCCCACGGTGTCACGGGGTGTGATATATAAGCCTTATTCCAAGGGTGGCCTACCTCTTCCAGACTTTGAGAGATACTACTGGGCTACACAGGCCCACTATTTGTCCTTTTGGTACACTACACAATTTGTGATACCGCACATTTTATTTATTTATTGTTCACTTGTTAGGTGCTTTTACAGGAAGCAAATATTGTTTCAAAGCACCCACAGGGCAACAGGGAAGGGACAGGGGATGATAGACTATTACAACCTTGTTAAATAATTATTATAACAATATAAGAAGAGACAATGGGGAGGGGAGACAAGCCTACTATGCCTTTTGAGTGTACAGAACGTGCAAGTGCAGAGGGGAGAGGGGTATGGGATAGGTGCTGTGGTGCTCCTGGAGAGCGTAGTAGGTATAGTGCTGTGAAGAAGATAAGTGCAACCTCCAGTGATGGAGGGTGAGCCAAGGCAAGTGCAGAGTATAGACAGCAGTTGGGATGATAAGATGTGGGAGGTCAGGGCACCGAGGATGCATAAGTGCCTTGAACACCAATGAAGCTACTGTGTGATTAGCTGGTGGAAAAGGGAGGGAAGGAAGGAAGAGGTAAACGGGAAGGCCTTGAGGCTTTTCAGGAACTTAAGGAGGTCCTGCTCAAGACGAAGAGGAATGGGGAGGCTGTTCCAAAGTAGAGCCCACTGAGGAAAGCGATCAACCACCTGCCCTCTGTTAGGCAAACCGCTTTACATACCGAGTTGGTGCTAGAGGAACGCAGGTGTCTAGAGGGGGGAATATTTAAGAAAGTGTTGCAGATAGCGGTCCCAGACAGCATTGTGGATGATGCTGAGGGATTTGAATCTAATCTGTGCTGCGACCGGGAGCCAGTGAAGACTTTGTAGGGCAGGAGAGATGCGGTCCCTGGGCTTGAGGCCAAGCATGACTTGCTGCCCTATTCTGGATTAGCTGGAGTGGTCCCATAGTGGACAAAGGTCGATTTTAAGGAGGAGGCTATTGCAGTAGTCAAGTCTCGAGAGAACCGGACCCTGGGTAACATTGAGTCTTTGGGGGAAGGTGAGGAAAGGTAGAATTCCTTTTAAAAGGAAAAGCGGAAAGTGAGACTTCTTGGCAATGTCCCGAGTATGAGGGAGGAAGGATGGAGAGGAATCGAAGATGACTGAGTTTCTGGCTTCCGAGGAGGGAGCAGGGGGAGAGCCCATGAAAGAAGGCCAAAGTGAAGGGAAGAAGTTGGGTACCGGGTTTCCAATAGGAAGGATCTCTGTTTTGCTGGCCTTGAGGCAGAGATCATTAGAAGTACACCAGGCTTGGCTGAGAGGCAGTCAGGGATGATGGAGGGTGTCAGCAGGAAGTTTGAGGAAGAGTTGAGTGTTGTCAGCATAGCACTGGACGTTGGGAGAGAAGGAGGAATTGAGGCGTGCCAGCCGAGTAAGGTAGATGTTAAAGAGCCAAGGGAAAAGAATGGAGCGCTGTGCAACGCCACTGGTGGAGAAGGAAGTAGGGGAGTTGAAGGTGTCCATTATGACTTTGGAAGAGCGGTCAGTTAGGAATTACATCAGCAAGTCCAGTGCCTGCTCCAAGATACCAAGGGTGTCATGGAGCCTTTTTATGAGGATGGAGTGGTTCACTGTGTCAAATGCAGAAGCGAGATCAAGGAGGATGAGGACAGCAGGGGAGTTGGAGCTCGGAATACAGATTGATGGCCGTGAAGACCGCCGACTAGTTCAATGTGCAAGCTAAGTTTGGGCAGGGCCAACTTCTCAAACAGGTTCCCCAGGAAAGGGGTGATGGAGTTGGTGCGATAGTTTGCTGGCCCGGAAGGTTCTGCTGCAGATTTTATTTAGGGGGGGGTGCACAAGGGAGTGCTTGAGGATGGATAAGAACCAGTAGCAAATACGTGGTTACAAAGATCAGCAAGAGCAGTGGCGAGAGAGGAAATGTCCTTGATTCTGGATGAGCAAGGCGGAACCTTTTTGGACGAGACCTTCCTGGAGTTGGCAGCTCTGGTCACTTCTTCCAGAGAGACCGAGGCGAAGGAGGAGGGTGAGTGGTCAGGGGAGGCAATGGGGGGAGGGATGGATTGGAAGAAAGCGTGACAAGGTTGTTCAGTATGTCCTGGGTTTTGGACGTGAAGTGAGTGACCAGTGCATTGCAAAGGGCCTGGAAAGGAGTAGGGGCAGAGGATTCTGCAAACTGGTTGGCAAGTTCTCTGCACATTTTGAAGAGTTCAGCCTTGTTGTTGGACGCGCCAGATACTTGGGCCTAAATCTGGGCCCTTTATTTGGCACGGATAGTCTCTAATGGCTTTGGAACAGGTGGCAGGCCAGTTTGTCAGAGGGTGAACCTGAGGTTTGCCACTTCCGTTCTGCAGCCCTGCACTTACGTTTCAGATCTGCAAGTTTGGAGTCGTACCAGGTGTTATGCTTGGAGGCAGGTTTCAGGCAGATCCTCATGACTGGGGCAAGGATGTCAAGGGTCTTGGTAATGGAAAGATGGAGGTTGCTGAGAGCAAAGTCAGAGGTAGAGTAAGTTGGGTGGGCAAGGGGTTGTTTGAACAAAGCTGCCATGGCTTTTGGGGGAGTTGTCACAATGCCATAGGGGCCCAGGTGGGAGGAGAGAAGAGAGTGGTTAGTCCAAGACAGGGGTGCCCAGAGGAGATGAGAGAGGGAGGTTGGAGTGGATGATGGTGTCCAGCAGAGTGGGTTGGACCAGAAGGAAGAATGTAAAGGGATAGAGAGGTGCAGAGGTTAATGAAGAGGGTGGATTCTGTGCACGGGGAGTCTAATTTAATGTTAGTCACCCAGGAGTAGTGGATTAGAGGTGGTCGAGAGTATGGCGGAACAGAAATCAGCCCACTCTGAGAGAAACCGAGGAAGCGTCTGGGGGCCAGTAAATGGTAGAAATGGCCAGGGTGGAGGAGAGAGAGATGTCAAATTTGCATACTAGCCTCTCAAAGGACGAATAGGGCTGAGTGGGTAGGATGGAAGAAGGAAACCACCCAGGGAAGATTAAGGCAACCCCACCTCCAGCCCGGTGAGGTCGAGGCTTGGAGGTGATCTTAAAGTCGTCTGGTAAGAGAGTCAAAGAAAGTGACTGAGCTGGCATTGAACCAGGTCTCAGTGAGTGCGAGTATGTGAAGGTCAGTGTCTTCAAGAAGAAAGCAGATGTCAACAGAGTGTTTGTTGGCTGAGCGTGCATTGAATGTTGCCAGGTGGATTGCCTTTGAAAGTTATTTGAGGTGGAGTAAAGGGGCGTGGTACTTCAGTCAGAGGTGGCTGAGCAGTGGGGGTGGGAGGGAAGCAGGGGGAGCGCCAGGAGATGAGAGACGGCAGGATCCGGTCAAAGAGAAGGAGGTTGGCCTGAGGGCTTTGAACCAGGATGGTGCCCGTTAAGTAGACATTTAATGCAGCAGTGAGATGAGAAGAAGCCCGCCAAGAGGACTTCCCACTTGGTGCCTCCATTAATTGGAGAGAAATTATAAGGGGAGAGAGTAGAGATGAGAAGTCCATAGGTCAGGAGATGAGACGGAGAAAAGGATGTCATTAAAGATTTCTCTGGAGGATGTACTGACATAGGTGTCTGCAATTGGGAGGCCAGGGTTTGCAGCAAGGATGTCTTTTTTTTAATGCTTTTTCCGTCCACATTTTGTGAGAGCTGGTGGATAGGTGATAGTGTAGCAGTTGGAGTAGAGTGCCATCTCAGAGCAAGAGGAAAGATGCGAGAGGCAGAGAGATAAAGAAGGGGGGGTTGCTGCAGTGCACAGTTCTGACTTTAACTCACAGGCGGGCAAGTGGATGTTAAGAATAACAGTTACCAAGCAAGGCAGGATATGTACACACCTAAATTCGATTTAAAAAAAAACTGCTCTGGAAGCGAAGACTATCAAATAACTATTTGCAGGCACTGGTAGCCTCTAACCTGCTCAGGACAGTGTTACTGGGGAGCTGTAAGCAAAAGTGGGAGTAGGGAACGTTGGGACAACATGTGCTATAGGTCATAAGATTGCTGCCAGACTGAACTTGGGCAGTCTGTACTCACCACTGATACCAGTTAGATTTGTTGATGGAATGGTGATAACACATGAGCGGGTATACCTACAATTGATGGCTAAAGTAGGTATTAACACATTTGGTGACTTTTATACTGAGGGGACATTTTTGTTTCTAGAACAATTCAGGGGGAGAGTTGGATCCACCCCAACTTGATATCTTTATGTATTTTCGAATACCAAATGATTTTAGGGCAAGGTTTCCCATGTTCCCTAACAAGCCGTCCATGTTTCTGTTATTAAACAATGTCATCCAGGCCCAAGGTGAGTGTTGCTTGGTATCCCAGTTCTACAATAGCCTGATGTCCGAGATGCCTTGGGGAAGGGGATGCTCCCAAGCAGTGATGGGGAAAATGCTTGGGGGTGCGGGGGATATTCAAGAGGCCGAATACATACTGACTCAGACCAGGATGGTCCCTCTAAACACCATACTCTAGCTGATACATTTGAGTTTCATCCACCAGACATATTACACTTACATAAATATTACCCAGCGGCGCTGGACACAAGATGTAATGCCAGTTCAGCAGATTTTATGATTTTATGTATCTAACCTGGAGATTTCCTCTAATTGCTAAGTATTGGTGTGTGGGCTACATTGACCCACTGAACAGAATTTTGCCAAAACCAAGCTGCATTTGCGCAGAAACAGCAAAATGGTTGCACTGGCTCCTGTGAGCACCATGGCCTTAAAACTGTTTTTTGCAGCAACAAAAAGAAGGCTGCGCCGTCTTGCCAAGAACACATTGGGCAGGATGGAACAAGGGGACACACTGAGGGAGCGTGCTGGTGTGTTCTTATATGTACAAAAGAAATGGAGTGAAAAGGCAGCTCTGCTTTGCTGAAAGCCCAAAATCCCCATTAAAAAGAAAACTTTTTCACCTTTAAAATAATGCTGCTGACACTATTTTCATCTGCTCTTCCTTTAAACTACTGTTATTAATAAGGCCCTGCCATTCCCAGTCTATCCCATTGTGCTTCAGCAAATCCAAGCATGATTTCTAATGGACAGGCCCTGTCAAACCAACTGTGTGAAAAATCAACAAAGGAAGTTCACTTTTAGCGTGCGGGGAAACTTGTTCATTTTCTTCACAAAGCATCAAAGATCAGTAGTTCAACGGAACTACAACTATCTGGGCCATGTCAATTTCAATGCATCTGTGCTTCAAACAGAACTCTGGCGTACATGAAAACTATGGCTGCAAAACTGAATTTAAAAAGAAATGCCAGCTTTCACCACACGTGTTTAATAAAAAAGAAAGAAAATGGGCTTTGCAAAACGAAAGAAGAAAAATGGCAGTTTTAAAAAGTGAACTGTTCAATGAAAGTCTGCCATTATCTAGCAATGTGAAGGGGTTGTTGCTGGGGAAAATACACACATGGGTTATTTTATGCAACTGGCTTGTTTCAGGACCAAATATAACAATGTAAAACTGTTAAACTATATTGGCTGGATTTTGCAAGTTTCAAAAGAAAAATAGGTTTCTGCTTGAGGGGGATGCTACCAACAGGAGGGCCGCTCTCAGCAGATACTAACATCCCAGTGATAATTATTAGGTTGGACAGAATCTAGTCTAGGCTGAACCCACTGACAATGGAACTCCCAGGACAAGGAAGTGTGAAGTGGGGAAGGGGCAATAAACCCTCAGCCAAGCTGCAAAACCCCCACCTAGCTCTGGAGGAAATGACAGTTGGCAGCTGAAAAAAATGGTCCAGTGACAGACAAATGACTGCCATTTGCTTCCAAAGACTATTCATGAATACAAATGTAGACTTTTATCTCTGCAGCAGGAATTTGTAAAAAAATGTAAACATTTTGCAGTTAAAAAGTGATTTTATAGGCTTTTATTTAAGACATGGTAGAATTCACTGACCCCTTGGGAATATAAATGGCAAAGAATCAGGTATTACAAGGAAAGTATCCATGATGCCAATGCAAATTTTTATACTTGCATCCCTTATGATTATCCACACATGTCTATAAAGTTACAGAATTTTAGGCCGAATCGTTCATTCTCAAAATTACCAAAAAGTATTAGAAGGGCGAAACAATGTCTCACGGATTGCAGAGTTGGAGTGATATGCTCAACATAAAATATGTAACCTGTTTATGTAAGTTGCTGAGAGAATTCAACTGTATAAATGTACCATTTGTGGCAAAATCGGATTTTAGCTAAAGTAATTGTGGGAGGTTTTTGAACATTGTAAAACTCATCTCATAAATCTGACATGCTATCCTGAAATCCAACCAGTTGAGAGTGAGGCGGAGACTAGCACCGCTGACCAATCCCATGGGTTAGGTGTGCTTAGCTAAGCCTGCCCAGCCATATACTTTGATGTCACTATGCATTATAAATAAGAGTCCTTGACCAGACTAGACACACACTCTTCCTGATTTTCCTGCGTCAGCATTCCTGTTACATTCATCCTGCCAAGTCCAGATCCCAACTACAAGGCCTGATCATTGCCGATCTTATTCCAGCAAGGCCTCAATTCTAAAATCCCCAATAACCAAAGGGAGAAAGCTCTGGTATACTTTGGGGAGCATCCTGATACCAGTGCCTGCTGCCCACTAACTGCATCCAGTGGTACCTGTGCCATCCAGTGACCAGAATTACCATCCGGTGACCCGACCCTGCCCAGCTGTCTTTTGCCCAGCTGTCCTTTGCCAGGCATGCTGCCGTGTAGTGACCAGAACCATTGACGGTCCAGAAATCCTAAACTAAATGTGATCTTTAAGTATAATCCCTACCCCTTAGAAATCCATAGACTATCGTGTCTTGCAATTGTCCTTATCCCACTCTGTAAGCCATCCTATCCTTATCCTTGTAACTTGTTAAACTGTCAGAATTCTCTGTTCTTGCCATTGAGCTCCAAGCGATAGTGCCACTTTTCTCTTCATTTCTGTCTTGCATAGATCATAAGTCATCAGCGATATTGTGTTTAAATAAATTAATTTGCCCTAAAGAAAAGGGGCTAATTGCGTGATGGGTTACAACTGCAGCGTAACTTTTATGTTCACAGGTGGCGTTCCTCTTTTCTTAGCCATTAACTCTACTTTAAGTAAAATTTGTCTTTCACTTTTAAAACCGATTCTCTTTTTCACTGGTATATTTTCCTAAAAACGAACCTCACTCTATCTTCCAAATCTCTCTCAGTTCACCAGCTACCCCCATTCTTTCACTTCTGTAATATCCCTGTGATGTGCCTCTGTCCCTCAGACTAAAAACCGCATCACGATTTGCAATATTTCACCTGTTTTTTTAAAGAAACCATTTGAGTAAATTTACACGCATATTGAAGGGAAATGCAACTTCTAAACGTGTCATTTGGCTGCAACATGTTTTAAACTTTCCATTCATTTTCGAATTATATGCTCTTGGTAATCCATTGCTTGTGATTGTTGGTGTCTATGCATTGCTGCTTTAGTCAGACATTGTATTTACATTAAAGTTTAATCGCACATTAATTATTTTTTCATTTGAGTGTCATTTCATAACACTGCAAGGGGTTTAAAATCCGTTTTCCACTCTTATTTGGTGAGGTAAGGTCTTATTTTGATTCAGTTTTCTGCCTCTTATTCCTGATTACCTGCTGTGTCTTTCTATACATTCAGAATTGATTATTTTTGGGTTGAGGGAACATTGCAGGGGGATATCCTAACGTGGGTGCTATCTTTCCTAACTCAAAAAGTGTTCCTATTCCCTGGTGTTTTGTATATGTTCCACTAGAAGGTTAAACCAAGTGCATTGCTTACATTGTCATAGTAATTATCACCCCATTGGTGAGTGCTGCCCCATATTAAAAATGGTATTATTTATTTTGAATTTTAAAATAAATAAATATTGCATTTTACCAACCAGCCTGGTTCATGGTCCATTGTGTCCTGGGGTATTTTGAAAAGGGGGTGTGATGCGAGTTGTGTACCATCTCAAATTGAATCTGGATAAAATAAGGAGAAAGGCATCTCAGTTGTGCGCCACATACTAGGCCGAGACCAAAGTGTGTGTCGCCTAATTGAAATCCTTAACAGGTGGGAGGTTCTTGAAAACATATATCTTATTGTGGAAGAACAAGTTGAATTGGTCCCAAGGGTGGCTTTGTTGTGGTGCACGAGAGCTCTCCCCAAGCATGTACATCGAATGGTGGGCCGCCTTCTTCTGGTGTTGGCCCACAGGAGGGTGACCATTACATGGTGGAAAGGCCCACCCCCAATCAAAAACTTAGCTAGATGATGTAGCCTAGATTATGACCTGGAGATGGCTTTTGTTCGCATTGTGCCTCTTCACTCCCGTCCCCTGGGCTTTTGGGGCCCCTACATGCGGTATTTGTTGTCAATCACAGACACTACCACTGGCAATGCACGTTGAGGGGGTATGCCCTCTGTCAGTAGCACTGGACCAAATTGTATGTCTAGGGGAGTCTCACTTGATCATAACTGTACTTTTGAATGTTCCACTGTTCTTTGTTGTATGGTTATGTAAAGTAATAAATAAATTGATGTCAAAGATCCTGGAAAACCACCAGGGAAAACGATTAAAATGTATTGGTCTTATAAAATGGGTAAAAAGAACCCAATAACGGATTTCTGTCCTAACAGTTTCTTTCTTTGAATTGCATGTTTTATTCAAAACATTACATACTTTATATGAAGAAAGTATTCTCATTCAGTGCTTGCTTTTGAATACTGATTATATGACACTTGTGATATATTAGTTTGGACTGTAGTAACAAGAATCAAATTAAAGATTTGATGAGCGGGAATTGACTTATGTAAGTAGCACTTAGTGGGCCACAAACCTAACTTTCACATGAGATGCTAAATAACTTTGTCAATTATATATGATCCATTATACTTTAGGATACCTTTACAAGACACTTATGTGGTAATGTTGTGTGACACCGGTTGGTCCCTGAGGCAAATATGGCTACTGGTCCTGTTGGTGTTAAGTTAACCAGCCTTTTAGGCTCCTAACTAGAGCTAAAGAACATCCAGTGTCAGTAGTAGTCTGTTTATTTGGTTGAACAGCCTTTTCTAACTTTTATTTGCTTTATCGAAAAGCTAATACTACTACAGAATGAAGGTGTGAGTATTGCTGGAATATGATTTATAATTGTACATCTTAAACTTTGTTGAAATATTGCTTGTGAAACCCAACATCTGCATGTTGGTACAGGTGGATTTATTTTTTAAAGCATGGAGGACCTAAAATGGTATGCAAGCACAACCGTGTAACCTACTAACTCAAAAGACCATTGTGTAAATTTGAATCGCTCCTATATGATCAATTGCGGACAGTAGCAAGAATAAATCTGTTAATAGTATGCAACGTAACAAAACTTACCCAAATATAGTTTGAGTGGTCTGCTATGCAAGACCCAGCTTATTTGGGGGTTCGCTATTCAGTGAGGGTGAGGGGGTATGTTTCCCAAAAGCACTGTGTGCTGCTTGGTAAGGGAAGGACAAGGTGGGTAAATGAGTGTGGCAATGCTTTCTTGTGCAACAGTTATTTGTTTATGTAGAGGCTGCTTTTGAACTTTGTTTTTCATTTTATTTTTTGATTAGATGAAACAAAGCGTCCGCCTAAGCCCCCAACACTTGGTGATTTCTTTGCCGAAAGCAAACCTACTGGCAAGAAGAAAATCCACCCCCGGGAGAGAGGACCACCAAAGGGCTACAGGTTTTGTGCTATTTTTTTATTTTTGATAATCGCCTCCTAAATTGGGAAGTTGTCCTTGTTGCAGGCTGCAGCGGTTGGGATCTTTTGTTATGGCGACCTCTGTGACAGAACGACGAGGCAGATCTGGCAATCTTTAAATGTTTATAAACTGGTCATGTAGAACCAGAAAATGCAGGAGGTTCAGGTTGATATTGTTGGTGTATGTTATCAAAAAGAATTCAGTGACAATATATTGAAACTGTGAAAAAGTCCCCTTCATTGCTGCAGGATGGTTGGGTTGCCATGCTTGCCACACACCATGTGTTGGGTAGATTTAACTTTTTGAGTGAAATTCTCCCCACTTTGTGAGTCCCCCAGCATTTCTGTTTGACTATTTGAACCTTTTTCCACACTCATTCTTTTACTCTAACCCTTTTTTACCTCTTTTTGATACTCGTTAATGGAGTTATGGCTTCCTCCATCTTTTCTGGCATCTACTTTACATTATTGCAGCACACAGCACTTTCTGCACTGTGTTTCTGGGAGCTCCTTGAGCTTTTTTTTTTTATTTAACCTGTTTACACATATTACCAGGGCGGGAGGGGGGGGGCTCACTTTTTCTCCCATCTTAATTTCATTTTGCAATATCAGTACACCTCACCCTAAGTGAAGTGCTCAGGGGAAACATTGTCTCCCTTTTCTAGTAACTTTTAGTTATTGTTCCAAGTCCATCTGGCTGACTGGCTGGTGGCAGTGTAGCTTTTTGCACAAAATTTCAGACATTTGTCGCAGCCTCCCTTCACAGCTGTGGTAAGGACACGAGGGTCACCATTTGCCTAAAATGGTGGCTGTACTTTTTTAAGCACTGTTCTTGATGACTTGTTCTTAAGCCTTCTTCTACTTGCCTGGGTGGGGGAGGTCTTGATGGGTCGTTTGGCTTTGACTAGCTTCCCTTGGAAAGAATGCCAATAAACTTTGTGCATGAAAGGACAGGAAGTGGTGGACCTGCAGTGTTTCTGCCTGAAACCAGTTTTTGCTGGGAGACTGGCTGTCCCCATTGGTCAGCCACCCCCCAAGTTTGAATGACTGCATGTCTGGTGATTGGTGGGCTCAACTGGTTTTCCTGCATAAAGGCGATAGTCCTGGAGCTGAAACTGAGTTGAGCACTGGACTGAAGATGCAAAGAGGAATTCATAGAAGGCCGTCCCCAGCAACTTCCAGCGACCGTGGGAGCTGTAAATGACCACTGCTGACCTGATCCCAAATTCCGACCGACAGGGAAGAAGTCATCCCCTGGACTGTTGGCCCTAAACAGCCTCAAGACCACCTGCATTTTGCGCTTTCGCTAGAAGAGCTGTCACCTCCTGGGCCTGCAATCTCCCAGCACTCCGGGACCTGTGCCATTTTGCGCTGCATCGTCTTGTAACATGCAGTTTCAGCTGAAACCTTGTGGGCATCCTTCTGAGCATGCAGTGACTCTTTCCCGCTCCTAGAGGTCCCCTCAGTTGAAGACCGAGTACCGGAGAGAAGTCTGCTGGATGACGACTGAAAGGCAGCCCAACTTCAGGGGTACTCCTTAGTAACGCTCACATTGGAATAAATCCACCCATCTAGGGAATTAAGTCCCAGAGTCTTACCATGCAAGGGGTAACAAGTTTAATCGGTGCAGAAATGAGGATGGGGCAAAGAACTCTGCTCCTTGAACGGTGTATTCTGTCCTGAACCATTCCCAGCTCCTGCATACTCATGCCAGGCAGGGAGCTTAAATACTCTTGACTTGGTCACTGTATACTGGCATGGCTCCATCCAAAACTGTCCTCCTTCCCTTAAAAGGGATGCTGCAGTCTTCCTTCCTTTATGACTGGGTTTCCGTTTAGGGCATACTACTTTACATATCACTAGCCTATGCAAGAATACACTGTCTTTCCATCATTTTGCTACCCATAAACATTTATATATAAACACATTTCCCCGTCATGCTCTCCATACTTCACTCATTATATTCATATTTTTATCTGGTCCAGTAATTCCCCTTAAAATCTTATTTTCCCATAATTTTGCATTGTGTACATGAGCTTTAGCCTGCCTGGGCTCTTTGACAGACAGCAAACAGCTGCTAAGTTATGTGCTGGCCTGCCAGCGCTAGCGAACACCAGGCAATGCCTGTAGTCTATCTTTAGCACAGGCTGCATTCCTTTTAGCACAGCGCCTACTTCTGTTGTGCGTTGAGATTTTAAAATTAAATAGAATAACATTTACAAGTGTATTCAGCTAATAGTTATTTACACCTTATATTTAAATACTATCTTCATTTAGTGCCTTGCCACATCTGTGTGTATGATTATATTTGCATGAAAAAAGCTTTCTCAGTGTTCTAGTGCTTAGAAACAGTCAACAGAAGTCTTGTCTAATTGTAAAGCGCTTGGGGGGGGGCGGAGGGGTGCAGGAAGACGCTAGCTCCTCCCTAACGCAACCATTGCGGACTCAAAGCCTGTGAAGTGCTCTAATGAGCCAGTACCGAGAAGATGTGCTTGGCATTGTGCTCTAGCACCTTGAAGGGTTTCTTGGACTGGATGGAATTACCAATAAAGATCTCAGACCAAATAACCAGACCGGCTCAAAGAATATGGCAAAGTACTACTTCATTCTCAATTTAATAAAGCAAGGTACACCGGCAGACATCGGACTGATGCTTGCACACACACACTTGATTACACCGAGGCCTTCTACCCCAATGCAAACTGTAAAACCTATTGGCGGGAGGGATTGGTTAGGGGAACATATCTACTTATTGAATGTATACAGGTTAGTACTTCATTGACCGTCTCTTATCTGTAAGACGCACCTCGAACTACCTCTAAATACGTATAATACTGATTGTAACGGACAAAATGGCAACGGATTGGTCTATGCAACATTGTATAGCAGGTTGACATAGACCCACTGATTGGGTGGCATTCCCACCCAACCTTGTACTTTTGGCTTGGCTGGCAGCACGTAAGTGAAACAAAACCCAGGTGCTTGAGTCACGCCGGATTACTCCCCACCTTCCCAATTAGTCCATCTCTCATCAGTCTAGTCATAAGCCAAATTTTCCCATCAGTAGTTGACCTTTCCAGTTGCTCTCTGTTCTGGGACACTCTAAGGGAGTATGCGCACATCACTATCTTCAAATGCAGCTTAATGTGTAGCCCTGGTTTTTGACTTCTGCATCATGTGTGAAGAGACTGCAAATGTGTCCATTTCTACCTTCTATTGACTGCTATTTGATTTAATAATGCTGGTTGTTATTGCTCCTCTAGCGACTTGCTCACTCCATCTTGTATGGTATGAACCTTATTCACTGTCCATTGTCCAATACATAGCTCTTGCAAAAGTTTTCTTCTTTAATCTAAGAGAAATATGTCTCATGTTCATGACTTATCTGTCTGCCTCCCTTTGTGCTTTGTAGCTATTTCTTGAAATAGCATCCTTGACCCCATGCAAACATAGACTCCTTCATTTGCACACAAAGCTATTTTCCAGCATCTATTGACTCTGCAACCCTGGTCTGTTTCTGAGGTAGCTGTAATAAATATTTTTACAAACCGTCGTCCAATTTCCTATCATGGCCGTTATATTTTCCTCTATAGCAACCATCTATATATCTTATCTACCTTGAGTTACTGCATATTTAGACTTGTTGGTCAGCAAGTTACTTTCTTCTTTTGCATACATGATTACTTTATCATTTCATACATGTTTCTCTTGTCACTTCAGTTACATCGTTACTCTTAAATATTTTCATATTGTTTCAGGATGTCCTCTTATATCTTCTTCATGACATCACTGTGCCCTCATCAGATTTCACCCCGTACTGCATGGTGTCCAATGGTGCGTGCAGACATTCTTCCACTCTGTGTGACGGTACATTCGGTATATTTGTCTGAGTGCATATTGCTTCTTGTACACTCGATGCACTATAGGGACAACACAGGGAGTCCCACATGCAGCTCTTCTGCTGTTCCAGTATGAAAGCGGTGAGGGAACGGGAGTTAGGGTACATGCATCTACCTGCTCCTCTGCATTTACCCCTCTGGTCGAGTCCTCGACCACATTCTTCTGTTCATTCTCTTTTATCTTCTCTTCATACTGTTGTTTCTTTGGGACCCATATCTTTGTCACCCCCTGTTTTTGCTTTCACAAAGTGCACAAATATATTTCTGTTTTCTCAGTACACTGAATGAAAACTTTGCACGCTGGCTGGAGGGCAACTACTCACACAAACACTTAGCTAGGCTGTCCAATGGCTCTTTACGGCCTCTTTATTCATGAAAGCATACATGAATGAATAAATGCAGCAAAAAGAATAAGTAAATGAATGCAAGAAGTCTAAATAAAATAAATCACCATGGACACAGCTGCAAGGCACACCCTCATCTCGCCAGGAGTCACTGAAACGCTCCCAAACAGTCAGGCAGAGCAATCTCAGCATTAACGGGCCTGGATTGATGTGTCCATCCTCCAAGTGAAGCTTTCTACCTGACCGCCCCAGTGGCCCTTGTTTTTAAGCCCTCTGCAAATACGGGGTAGGACCTTCTAGAATCTTCTGGCAGTTTCCACTCATTGGCAGCTCTCATGGTCCCCTGGCCAGAGTGACCCACGGTAACCTCAAGGAGCAGAACCCTTCCTTTCTCAAGGAAGCAGCAAAAACAAACCGAACTCCTTTTCAGCTTTGACAACATCCATGGTAATGCTATCAGGTACCAGCTGGCACCTGCTTATTCTAGCTTCTTCGCTTACTGTGTCCTTGGATGAGCAATGCAAACTTACATAAGCAATGAATAACTTTGAAAGCATGTTTACCAGTGGAATAGTACGAGCAATGCTGAAAAAATGTTTATCCATTGAATAGTTCACCTCCAGTGCAGATTCCACTGAGGCCTGGAACAAATGTCCATTATGGCGCAGAGCGCACCAGAATGCAGTGCGCACCAGTGCCATGTTTTAGTCCAAAGCAGATGACCTGTATTATGTATATGTTCAGCCACACACCAGGTCATGTGGCAGCAATCTCCTGATGGTGGACAAAGTAGCCAGCGTCCTACATATTTTTTATTATCCTTCGGGTTGTAGAACCTGATTCCTAGAGGTGCAAGTGTGCTTTTTTTATATATTCTCACTGGCACTTTCTTCATTGTCTATCTCTTCACCAGTTCAAGCATCTATATCAGTCATGATCTTCATCCCAGTAGCTTTCTTGGGTGTCTTCTGGCACTATCCCAAAATGATCCTTATGAAACAGAATCCTAGCAGTACCAACACTAGTACTGCTCCAAGTAATCTGAAGGCATGAGCCAACCAAGTTGGAATCCATGAAAACTGAGACGAAAACCAGCCATCCACCATTTCTGTGTGCAAGGTTGCCAACGTCGTTATTATTTCTGTCCCATTCTCTTCATCATGTGCAGGTATAAAAATGTACAGCAAGAAGGCCTGATCTTGGCTCACATGCCTCTTTCCATTGCTCTAAGTCGAGGACATAACTGTTCTGGAGGGCCATGAGCACGATTGCCCTCAACTCTTCTATGATCGCATTAAATGCTTTTATTGTCGTATTGATAGTTTGTTGCAGCTCCCATCTGGTTATCGGTAACCACTTAAAATGTATTGCTGTCTGAATTCCTTGCAGTAATATAGCTGTGGATATCACTGCTGTTCTGCTGAACAACCTATGCTAATTTGGAACGCCATTATAGGCTTCTATTGATTTTGCTGAGAAGTAATTATCTTCGATGAACCAATCTGATCTTCCTCAGGTGCGTGTCCATTTTTGGAAATTCTGTAATTTGCAGGTCACTTTGTGTTACTACAGAGGCTGGTATGCTTATCAGCACCAATTAACAAACTCCTCCCCTTTTGGAGGCAACTTTGTATATGCTCTTGATCCACAGGCCCAGTAATGGTTTATCAGGACTGCTGTTTTTCCTTCATGCCCGGTACTTCAGAAACTAGGCTACACTTGCGGTTTCCTCTAACTTTCACCATGCCATTTTTTCTGAAGCATAAAGACGCATTCTTCAGCGGTAGTGTCTGCAATGCTCCCTCCCCTCACCCCCCCTAATCATCAACCCCTGTCAACTATCTTGTATTCTTAGGCCATTGGTTTTTGTATTCCTTTTCTGCACTTGCTGCAACTACTTCCCATGGTCCAGTTAATGATGTTGCTTTGCACACAACCAATCCATCAGCCCATTCTTCAGGAGTAAGCACTTCTTCCCATTTCCTTCCCATTCTTATCCTTGCATTATGACAGCTTATTTTCTTCAATCTTGATTCCTGCTCCATTTATTCCAGGCTGTTTTCATTTTATTATTTGATGAATTATCGCTGGGTTTTCTCTTGACTTTGTCTTGTACATAATTGTATTCTCTTTGAGATGTCACTTTATTCACCCACACTATGGATACTGTTCTGCCTTGGAACTTTCCTCTGGTTCAACAAGGTGTGTCAGGCAATGTGCCTTTTTCACTAATACTCCTGTTGCTATGAATATTTTGGAAGTTCTCAAAGAATAAGCTATAAGGGAACACACATAGCAGCTTTCATCTGACAGTCTTCTTCCCACCTACATGCGCTGATACCATAGGTTTATTCTTTAAATGAGCCGAAATATCAAGATGCATATTTATATCTTCATGATCTTCCCCCATCTTTCATCAGGGACAATAGCAACAGTCTCCTTGTTCCCCATCATGTCTGCATTATTTTTTGTAACATGTCTAAATGACATAATGGTCAGGAGGAAAACACAAATCATAATGCAGAATGATGCCACAATTATTATTCCATGGAAATTCATCAATTTTCTTGATGGCAACGAGCCTCTCCTATTCTGAAAGCTCCTCATTTTTGCTCAGACTTTTAATATGTAACTCTGTGTCTCTATGAATCACATCTTTGTCAAGAACTGCAAGATGGTTGCTATAATTATTCTAAAAATAATATGATTGTTCTTAGGATTTCCAAGAAACTTTGACGTTGATGTATCTTCTTCTTAGTGCTGGATAAGACTGTAATATGTGGATAAAAACAGCATATAAGTGTGTGTGTATTATTATTGCAATAGGTAACGCAAAGATGAAGTGTGCTCATCTTCTGTTAATTCAACGCATTGTTCCTTTAGCCTATATAAAAAGGTTCCAGGATAAATGCAAGTCTGTTTGTTCCTTGTCAAATGTACAGATATTGGCCTGTAGTTTAAGGTGTTGCTCTGTTCTTCGTTTTCCTTGTCTTTACTCTTGGCCATAGAACGAGTCAGCAGGAAATTGCGTCCTTTAGTGTGGGCTATGCATTTCATGACTGCTGGAGTCAGTGGGAGTGCTAGTACTTCATTAAGTTTATCCAATAGGGCCACATGTTGCACTGTAGTGCCGTCTGCGCAGGGGAAGCCCCTCCTTTTCCAGCGTGACAAACCTGCATGCAGGGTTGATATCACACATGCGGAGTCAAAGTACACAGTCGCTTCCTCATCTTCAAATCTCTTAAGTGTTGCTATAAGCGCCACTAATTATGCAGCCTGTATTGAGCAATACGTGCTCGTTGTTAGGGAGATTTATCATTTGTATGCTTCATCCCCTCGTAGTGAGACCCTGAGCAGTTTTTGCTGGACTTCTGGACCTTTTTCTTCCAACCCTGATTGAGTGGAGCCTTTTCCACTCATTCATTCTTGTGGTCTGTCTTTTGGAACTCTTTGTATTCTACCTGTACTATTGATTCTGTCTGCACCATATATCTTAAAGGCATCTGTGTTTTTACTACTGCAGCACACAGCTCCTTATGGGCAGCGTTGCTGGGGACCCTTACGGTCCTCTGAGTTTCTTTTTATTTATCCTCAAGTAACTACCATTCTAAGGATAGACAGATACTTAGTATCTCTCCCAAAACTCTATAGTCTGAAAGATTACCCCTCCCCTCTCAGTGGAGTGCCAAAGGGATACCAAGTATCCCCCTTCACTCTACTCCTGTGACTTTTTGGTCACATACAGTCTCCTAGTTATGGCTGGTGGCAGTGGACGTGCTCTACCAACTATTGTGACGTTTGTATACTTCAGGCTATGTCCCAAGTACCATTTGGATCCTCCCTTCTTTTTTCGCCATTACTAGCGTGGTTATTTGTTAGCTCTTTTTTTGCCACCCTGGGATTGGGAGGTCAGTGTGTGTGCGTGTTTCCCCTTTGGCAGGAACCCTTGGGTGTCCCTGCCTAGGCTCCAGTGTGTCTGGCAGGCAGGAAGTGGGGGAGGAGTCTTCCAGCCCCCTGTCCTTTTGTCTGCCAGAGTGCCTGAACAAGACCAGCTCCCACAGACAGCCAAACACCCCTTTGTGTAAAATGCTGAGAAATTGCAGAGGAGTGTGTGCTGGAACGGTATACAAGGTGAGGCTTCTGGAGTGAAAAGCAAGTCAACGGCTGGAAGCTCAAGTAACCGAAGAAGGTGACCAGAGATGCCTGCAGACCCTTTGTAACACCGTGAAGCGACTAGTACAGTCCTGACCCTATTTTCTGTGCGACAGAGGAGCTCCGAAGAGGATGACTCCTTCCCTTTGGCTTGTGGGAACAACCAGTCCTAAGACTAACTTTGAATTGAACCATCTCTCCATCCAAATCTTAGCTGAACCCATAAGGACACTCCAGCGATCCGATCCCACTCGCCCAGACCCCCACATCAGAGTGTGGGACTGCAGGAAGCAAAGAAGATTGATTGGGCGATCCGTGTCCTTTGTTGGTGCTGAAGAAAAGGTGCCAAAACCGCAGCGTGACCCAATAAGTTACTGAAAGTCGTT
This sequence comes from Ambystoma mexicanum, assembly GCF_040938575.1. Taxonomy (NCBI): domain Eukaryota; kingdom Metazoa; phylum Chordata; class Amphibia; order Caudata; family Ambystomatidae; genus Ambystoma; species Ambystoma mexicanum. Next base: position 840,744,054 of record NC_090923.1, read on the forward strand.
CCCCAAGTCCTTCCTCGAGACTGCTGCTGAGAGAAACCGTCCATTGCCCTGCCTATAGTCATCAAACCAAGGAATCCGGAGGTTGGGTCCAGAGCTGCAACTTCCCAGAGCATCCAGCACAAACCTTTTCTTCCAACCTCAGGTACTGTGGGTAAAAAGGCATTGCTTTCCTGAATACAAGAAGTCGCTCGAGAGCGTTGGAGTGAACCTAGAGGGGTCCAGGGTCACCCCATCTTACCTCAGACTCCAGTCGCTACCTGTGTCCATTCGAGTTCTTTTACAGGTCTCCCTTGTTAGTTGTTAACTTGCTGCTTTTAGAGACTGGAAGAAATCCTCTGGAACTCTTTGTACTCTGCTGCTTGTCAAGACTTTCCTCCGAACTGCTTTGGCCTAGGGTTGCGTTTTGAGACTTAAAAGACTTACTGGGCGAAGAAACCCTCTCTAGAACCTTGAACCAGGCTAATGTTGCACTAACTAACCATTTTCTTCCCTTTGAGTGACTTTACTATATGTGTTTGTAGAGTAAATGTATTACTGTATGAACTGTTAAATACCGCAGGTGCGGGTAATAACCGATGATACGATAACCTTGTCTTTTCCCTTTCTAACGTTGGTACAAAAGTAATCACAAAAAAACACTAAAGTGAAAGTGCCCTTTGAAGTGTATTCCGAAGTGTTCTAGTGTAAACGTCTAAAGTATTTAAAGTGATTCTGGTTTATATATAATATGTAATTGTATATAAATTGTACGTGTAAGACTTTCTTTGGTGTGCATGTCTAATTAAGTTTCAGTGTACTTAGCTATAGCTCACGTCTTCCTCTTAAGATAAGCCTGACTGCTCTGCCACTCTACCAGTGTCCTGAGTTAGTATAGACTGATAATAAGAGTTTGAGATCTGCAAAACACTGGGATAGCTTACTAAAGTCTTACTACCAGTAGGACTGTAGGAAAACTCCCATAACACTCGTCACTACCTCAAATTCACCCTTTCGGTTCAGCTTTACTACCGCTGATCCAGTATGCCTTTCACCAGTTGTTTGGTCCATTTTTGAAGAACCATAAATAAAAACAACCTCCATCACCCCCCCATATCCTGATAGCATTTTCTCTAACTTGGGGAATTTCATTATAGTTTTCCATATATGTTGTGCAATCATGTGCATAGTCATCCTCTCCTACTGGTTCAGGTATAAACGTTGCTGGGTTCATTGTCTTGCAACTGACAATTTTAATTGCAGGATTTTATATATTTGCCTCGTATCCTGATACTCTTGTGTAGTCTATGTACTTTTAGGGTTCTCTAAAATCACAAATAATGCATGTTCTACAAATAATGTTACGTAACACCCCATTTTTATACTTTTATCGATCGCGAATGCAGAAGCAGCTAAAGACTGCTTGCTGGGATAATGTACTTTCGGTATCCAGTGATTACACCTAATAAAAAATTAAGAATTACATTTTACCGAATAAAAAACAAATTCCGAAATAATGGTGCTTTTTCTTATTTTTTCTGTATTTAGGGTTTGTTCAAATGTATTCTTTATTTTTGGGTTTGATACAATCACATGGATCCCTTTGATGACTAATCCCACGATAATAGGCCAATGGTTTGTGTCCATGTCCTAATGTCGTTTTCTGTGTAAGGACTGCTGTCGTGACTTCTCCATTTGAATGAGAAAATAAGTAAAACTCTTTGTGATCATCTGGAATTCCCAACACAGGGGCTGTGCTGATTACCTTTTTTACTTATTCAAATCCTTTAGTGATCTCATCTGTCCATATGATTTTGCTCTTGCCCACCTGTGCTTCTTTAAGCCCTTTTAAAAGTGGTCAAATATAGGTACTGTAATCGAAAACCCAGGCCATACAGTAGTTACATAGGCCTAAAGATTGGTGCATTTCACTCACTGTTTTGGGTTCTGATGTCTTCATAATTGCTTCTGCTGTCTCACATGTCACTTTCCTCCCCTCATGATATATCAACTGTCCTATATTCAAGACCGCCTTCTGAAAAACAGTAACTTCTTTGCCCACCTTATACCCTTTCTCTGAGAGTATGGTCATGAGCTTAACTGAATCTTCTCTGCATCTTTCTTTTGTCTCACTGCACACCAAAATGCCATCCCAGTATTGAACTATTGCACTTTCGAGCTGGACATTAACAGAGTTCTTCAGATGGACCTGGGTAAAGATTGAAGGGGACTTGCAGTACCCCTAGGGCAAACAAGTATGTTTCAGGTGGATCGTTCTATACGAAAAGGAAGTCAAATCTTGTGAGTCTTCATGGAGGGGGAATTGAAAAAAAGGTATTTTTTTAAGTCTGAATGTGAAATACTTGGCCTTGGATGGGATGTTACACAATATTGTCGCAGGATTTGGAACTAAAGGAAAAACTGCTCTGACTATATTGTTTAGGGAGCAATGGTCCTGTATAAATCTCCACGATCCCCCTCCCCCCATTGATTTTCTCATTGGGCACACAGCTGTGTTACATGGAGAATCAGATGGTACCTTGCTTCTTTAAAGTGCAAATGGTCTTCAATATACCTTCTGTCTGCCTCCCTGGACATGGGATATAGCTTTGCACATGGCAAAAGAGCTCCTGGTTTAAGTTTGATTTTAACTGCTCCTACTCCTTTTTAATAGACCGACATCATATGGACTTGTGGTCCATAAAGTATTTGCCACTTTCTCTAAATCTTCCTGGAAAAATGACGGTGTCTTTTTTCACCATTACCATGCTCTCCTGTATTTCTCTATTCTCTACTTTAAACCAATAAGTAAGATTTATAAAAAATATTAACTCATCATCTCAATGCTCATCCTTAAACAGCTCCTCGTCTGTCAACCTGTATCCTTCACTGAGGGCTATCAGTATTCTCCACCCTCTTTCCTCACCATCTGTCCCATGGAGAACATCTTTCCTCTCAGACCAATGCTGCTTCTAACTCTGAATAATCTTCCCTTCATTCATGGGGATTTCTGGAGTGAACAAAAACTCATCCGGTATTCTTGATAGTTTACCTATCAATCTGGGTAACCACGATAATAAAACAGTCACTCCATACAAAAATACCCCTGCATCTAAGGGAACTCATCGTTATGCTTTTTGGCCTGTGAAGGCTAGTAGAAGCTCTCACATTCATATAATATATCCCTGGGGTGTAACATACTATTCCTTTGTCAGTAAATATATCATCATAAAGTTTTGTCATTAAGTCACCCTAATATGTTAACTGGTGTCTGCGTAGAATATAATAATGGTATTGACATGTTGTGTTCTCCTATAGAGATTGGTAATTTATCTGTAAAAAGAACTACGCTCATCGCCCCAGTGAATCCCTGTGCATTCATGGCAATATCTGACATTGGGTATTTTCCCTCACGGACACAGGAACGAGTTGCTCCAGTATCTACAAGAAATGAAAATGTCTCTCCTCCTATCGTCACCCTGACTCTTGGTTCCTCTTAGGGATCTGGTGTCACTGATGGTTCTGAACACATCAGGTCGCTCTGTGGGCTGTCCTATTGTGGATATATATTCATCCCTGTACCTGTGAAAGGATTTCCTCCTACCACTGTCACACTCCCCAATTTGGGTGCAGGTGCTTGCTGGACCCGTGTAGTGATATTCCAATGTGCCACCCTAGCCTGCTGTGTCTGGCCGTGCTGGGGCTGTACCTGTTGTGCATGCATGGGTAACTGCTGCAATTGTCCTTGTGGTGATTGCATTTGCAATGGCGCTTGCTGCATTTGCTATGTTTGTGGCACATATGTCTGAGCCTGTATGTGATCTTGGGCATAATACTCCTCTGATTTGGTATTATATTGAGGAACATAGTGTCATGATCTCTGCTTCCAAAAGGTCAGGGTTTTCCCAACTCCCTTGGAAGCAGATCCATAACCCAGGTTGCGAGTGCCAACCAGTCCCAATTGGGACCTTTTGGACCCAGTCCTGGCGCCAGTGGCACCAGGCTCATAAATATGCCCAGTCCCAGCGCTGGAAGCGCCGGGTTCATAATGCTTGGGTGGACTTACCTGCAACAGACCATGCTGCTTACCTGCCTGCCAGTTGAGTCTCTGATCCTCTTCTGTTTGGAAGTACTTTTCCTGTTGGGTGGGGCAGGAGCCACTCCCTAGATTCAGAACACTGGAACTCTTCTGGAAAGCAGGAACTCTTTTCTTAGGCGTGGCTGTGGAAGGAGACACCTAAGCACTACAGGAGGCTATTTAAACCACACCCGATGGATGAATCTTGCTTTGCATTATTCTGCATCCTCAGCAGCAGAACGCTCATCGTGTCTTCTGCATCTGATCCTGGGCCTATGGAAAAAGGCTTACCATTCTGAATCCAGTCTTCAGCAACGCCTATAAAGACAAGAAAGAACAGGTTAGCATTACGGTCTTAAGTGACAGCTCTTCACTTACCTGGTCCATCGGCTGTCACCAACGCCTCGCGCTGCATTCCGGCATCTGAAAGACAAAGGCTTACCTACTTCGTGCGCTCCGGAGGTCTTCACACTGCATTCCGGCATCTGAAAGACAAAAGCTTACCAACTCTTTGCACGCTCCGGAGGCCTTCGGTGCTGCATCCCGCATCTGAAAGACAAAACCAGGTGCGTTTAAAGACATTGGGGAACTTTAATACTCACGTGCCATTACTCCTTTCCACATCTAACCCAGTGGGTATTCCGGCACCCTGCAGCCGCCCCGAACTTGTACCTGCAAAATAAAAAGACAGTTAGAGCGCATCGTGAAGGAGGCAACAAGCGCTTACTTACGTGCTTCCAGGCGCTTCTATTCATTACACGGGCTCCATCTTCAACTCACTTCAGCCCGCCATCCGCCATCGCCGGAACCCTGCAAAACAAGAGACATCATTACTAAAGACTTTAAAGACATTAGAATTACTCGAAACTTACCGTTTGTGCAGTAAACGACGGACAGCAGTCCTCTGAAGTCAAGAGGCCTGCTCCCCTTATCCAGTGATGAAACTGGTTACAGCACCCTGCCTCGAGGCAGATGGAGAGCACGGCGTTCACTTACCTAAGACATCTTACCCTTCGAGCCAGACATACATTGCACAGAGGTCCAGCCCAAAGAGCCAGCCGTGTGTTACACATCACCTTTGAAGATACGGTATACGCCCAGTCAAGACCGGCGCCTCTACGGGAATCAGGTGAGCGTTACACATAGCCCCCCTCTTCCTTCCCCCTTGGAGCATGCCAATTTTGCTGCATGCCTCCTCTACTTCTACATGTTCTGGCTATGTGTGCCATCCTCCCGCAATCCCAGCATTGTTGTGGCTGTCCCCATTAAATCACCCTCTTCCTTGAGGGTTTTGCAATCCACCTCGTCGTCCTCTAGGCTCATTTCCTCTCCCTTTGGCCAGAAATTGTACCCACACTGATCCGTGGGATACACTACGTTGTTTTGTTGCATTGATTGCATCTTCTGTGTCGCAGCACCTTCATTACTTGTCAATACCTTATCCTCTATGGCTATTTTTGACAAGTTTTTCTGAACCAACTTTGCTTTCTGCTTTCTTATTTTTCTCCTGCAGTAATCGGCAGTGATGCACGATCGTTAATTGTATTTCGGGCTGTGGTTTTGCTTACATTCCCACCTCTTCCTTCATCTGCCATTTCACTGGCTCGGGCAGTGCCTGACACAAAATGTGGTACAATAATGCTACCGTTTTATTGCACGGTTCACGCGTCTCAAGGCGCCATCTCTCTTGAATATAGGTGACAGGGTCTTCATCCTCCCCCATTCTCCTAGTCATAATTGCACCCACGTCTGATGTATCCGAATATTGCACTCTGGAGTGTATGCTATACGTCTGCTCTGCAATTATTAAATGGCGCTCTGTCATGTGTCTTGTTCTGTGCAGTCACACCTGCATATCCTGCTCGCTTCCAAATGTCAGCTCTCTCTCCTATAATGGCTGCTAACAAGCCTTTCATGTCACGTATAGCTGACATAAAAGCCTTTTATGGCACGTAACTTCATTCCTGAAGTCATTCTCTCTAATTCATGAATCAATTTCCCAGCACCGGAAGTTAAAATTGGTAATTTACATCTTAAATTGTCTGTATCCATTTGCAGCCATGGAATATACTGCGGTCATCCTCCTCCTTTTTCTAATAATGGGAATTGAAAATCCTGGTCCGTAAACATACCTGCCTACGCTTCCCCTCAATGCGTGATCGTGCTTGTGGTCGTTCAGTATATGATGTAGATTCTGGTATTCTCTCTTTGGGGTCCTCTAAATCTGATCATTTTACCCCTTTCTCGTCACACTATTCTTTGGAAAACCTTCATGCGCCCTCCATTCGCACTCTGGTTTTCTTCCCATTCTTTGCCTGACATTCTGTCCCCTGCTTGTGTGGCTATTAACTTTTTCTGCATCATCAGGATCGAGTCTACTTAAAGACAGCATTCTGTGCTGGTCTGTGATGTTATCTGACCTACCTCCCGTTTCTCTCGAAATAGATCCTTCTAAGTTCTCTTGGGTTTTATACCCTTCTTTCTCTAATTTGCCTTTGTAAGTATTTTCCCTACGCCTTCTGTGCCTCCCACATCAGCCCATGTTGGGTTTCTTGGTATCCCTTGCAGTTTCCTGTGGGGCTGCTGTGACCCTCTCTCTTACTCAAGTCGTTATTGTGCTTTGATCGGCGCTGTGCTTCTATGACAGCTATTTTATCTAGTCATCTTTCAGTCCCCTACTTCTGTTTTATTTCTTCTTCCCTTCTCCTCATCTGCCTTAATTCATCTTCCTCTCTTCTTCTTTGTAACCGATGTACTTGTGCTTCTACCTCCTCGTCTCTGCTCTTCTAACCTTTGCTTTCTCTGCCTCGTACCTTATTTGTTCTTCCCTTTGCTTGCATTCTTTCCTTCTCTTCTTTGGATGCTTTCTCTACTACCTTTTTTCTTTTCCCGCTCTTCTTCTTTCCCGAACTCCATCAATGCCCTTATCCAATTTAAGTAATATTTGTCCTTGCATCCATTCATTCTGTACTATTGTTCCCTTAGCTTTGTCCTTTATTTCTTTATGCTTCTTTGCTTTTTCCTCTATCTCCATCTGTCTATCTTGTCTGTCCTTCCTCTCCTTGCAATGTTTACTTTCATCGATTGTCGATCTATATTTGCATTCTCTGCTTTGCTCTCTTCCACATTGGCCTCACTGCTATACGGGGGGACTCATTGGTCAGATTACTGTACCCCGCTGCTCCTTTCAATTCTTTTAAGGGATAAAGGGCCTCATTATGAGTTTGGAGGTATTTCACAGGTAAATGCTCTGAAATACCACCACTTGGTTAGGTGAAATTTCTGCCTGATTTCAAGTGGTGGTAGCGGTGTAAATCCCCATTTAGTTTGGGCTAATTGGACCCAATGGGGCTTTTTTTGCGGAATTACTGCCGCAGAATTACCACCGTAGTAATTCCTCCAATTCTGCAGATTTTTAGGCATTGAGTGGCAAAATTTACCTCCAGGGTTTTGCCGGAGGTAACTCTTGCACTCAAAGCCAAAACTCATAATTTGGCATTGTGGTAAAATTGGTGGTAATTCCCAAAGAGGCTTGGGTTATGGACAAGGGCAGGGCTCTTCCTGGGGTAACAACCAGGGTCAAGCCTCACAGGGATTCCATAGAGGCCAGCGCCGATCTCGTGGACGGGGAGGTCCTCCACATCCAGAGGTGGAGGTACATCTCCTAAACGATGACAACCTGCTTCAGGTCCCCTCCCATGCCAGTAGGAGGGCGTATTTCACACTTCACCCACGTGTGGGAGGGAATCACCACAGACAAGTGGGGGCTATCACCTGTGGCGGGAGGTTGTGTGGAGCTCATCCAAAAACCATTGAACCATCCCCCGTGACAAAGGAAATCCACGAAGGAAGAACTCGTCCTTCTCGAGGTGGTCGCTGCGCTGCTACTCCAGGACGCCATAGAAGTCGTTCCAGCGCACGAGGTAAACTAGGGTATTTATTCATCTGAATTCCTTGTGCAAAGAAAGATCTTTTTAATGGATTGTGTCTTCCCACGTATTCCTTATCTTTGATAAATCCACTTCCAGCTTGCTGGCCTTGGAGACATTTTTCACAGTAGAGGGTGCTGCGCGTCGACGTCCCTCGAAGGCCTCCGTATCGGTGCAGACGTCTCCACGGGTATAAATAGTCTTGCGCAGCGTCCATTGCTCAGTTCCGTTTTTCCACGCTTCGTAGGCCTCGGAGACGCAATGCTCGGTTCTTCTACTCATCGAAAATCTTCAAAATCTTCAAAAAATCTCAATATCCTACGGTGGCATCTTTGTCCGAAACATCGACGCCATGATCCAGCTTCAAAAAATGTCGAGATTGTGGTAAAAAGATGTCATTAACGGATCCTCACAGGATCTGTTTGTGGTGTCTGGGATCAGAGCACCAGTGTTCGGAATGTGAGGACTGCAGGTCTATGACAGCGAAAGCCTTGAAGGAGCTTAAGGGGAAGCTAGAAAGAGGTAAGGCAGTTAAATCTTCAACCCCTTCAAAATTGTCCTCGGCTGAGTCGAGACCTTAGTCTCCTCACAATCGAAAGAAACATTCCCAATCGAGATCTGGAAGCGATTCCCACCACTCTTCGAGATCAAGAGACTCTAAGAGGCGACGTCGCAGATCTCCCTCTTCTTAATCTTCAAATTCCTCAGAAAGAGTCTTCTGCCCCACTAAACACAGCTCTCCAGCTAAGTGGGAGGAATTTCGTTAAAAAAATGCTTAGGGTCTCCAATAACGCGGCCTTGACCCCCCTCGGAGATGCCTAGAGGTGATACCCCGGGTGAAAAGACCCGAAAAACAAAAACACGGAGTCGTCGAACCCGGCAAACAAAAACTCTTGAGCAAAGACAAAAATTCATTGAATAAAGCTGCGTCATCAACCCCGATGAAGGATAACCTCACCTGCGCCACCGCCACAAGAGGTGTCGAAGGTCCTGCCCCAGACGTCGAAAGTGGCGTCGACAATATCGACGACACAGAGTAGGATTCCGGTTCTCTCGAATACATCGAGCCCCTTTTCGAGGTTTTCAACGCCATTTGCGGGTTTGTCGAGACCTATAACGTCTACATCGACAACCACAAATGTTTCCCAAGCAGTATCCACCAATTTGGTTCCTTCTCTGGAAATGGGTTTTACCGCTTCTCCAAGATCTGACTATTTCAGAGCTGTATCCTCTGTATATGAGGAAGGGGAGGACTCTGACAATGAGAGACCCTTTGGGTTACAAACAAGAATACCCATTCCAGAGAAACTAATTTCTGAGAAGAATAGATTGAGAGATCTACAAGAATCCTTAAAAGATGCCAGTGGCATAGATACCTCTCCAGAGGCAGAATTTGCCAGACCAGAACCCGGAGAACATGCAGAAATGCCTACAGAGCCCTTATCGCATGAATTATGTAATTTATGGGGTGGACAACACCTGCACCCTCTTTCCAGCAAGATGATCTTACTGACATCTTAGATAAAGGTCCTCAAGAAGACCCTATAGTCCCTTCTCATGCTGCATTGCAGAGAAATATAGCTGCAAATTGGGAGACACCTGAAGTTATCCCTGCAGTAAATAAAAAGCTTGCTGCGAAGTACAGAGTGTCCGCCTCAGACCCTGAATATTTAAGTAAGCACCCAACTCCAGAGAGTTTAGTAGTGCAGGCAGCGACGTCGTCAAATAGTAAGACGGCATACTCCACTATACCACAAGACATTGACGACAAAAGATTTGATGCCATGTCTAAGTCTTTTCAGCATGCAGTATGGCACTTAAGTCTATTAACGCCACTTGCACGCTAGCTAGATTCAGCCACACCCTTTGGGAGAGTGCTTCATCAGCGGCTGACTGTCTCCCATAAGGGGAGGAACGGGACTTATTCTTGAACATCATCAACGATGGGAAGGATGCGATGTGCGAGTCCCTCCAAACAGGTATCGACTCTGCTGACAGCATCAGCAGAGCCATGGCAGTGAGTACCACAATCCGCAGATTTGCGTTGTTGCGGAAGTCTGGTTTTGCTCCTGATGTGCAAGCCAGGCTTCTGAATATGCCCTTTGACGGCACCTCTTTATTTGGCAAAAAAAAAATGACAGCCTGGAGAAATTGCAAACCTCAAAGGCGGCAGCAAAATCACTTGGGGCTGCAATCCGTCAAACTCCAAATCGCCCCACAGGTGCGTCTGGAGGGGGAAGCCCTTTCGATTTTCACTCAGCATTCGGAAAAGGTAGAGGGCAGCCAGCTCGAAGGGGCCAGAGACGATTGACCCGTGGTGGATGGGTCAAAGGTACCAAACCCGCATCAGCAGGTGCCGCTTTACCCCCAGCATCTGCGTCAGCCGCTTCTAAACCCCTCTGAGGTCTCCCCTCACAAAACACCAGTACGAGGCAGGTTAACTCAACATCTGACAGAATGGCAGGCTATTACGTCAGATGCTTGGGCATTGGAAACAGTTGCCCAAGGTTACTGCCTGCCTTTCCTACACACTCCTCAGTCATCCACCAGGGAATAACTCTTTGAAGCTTCCAGACCCGCTCCTTATGCAGGAGATTTCAGACTTTCTAGAGAAAGGTGCCATAGAATCGGTTCCTGTAGCGCAGAGGAACAAGGGTTGGTATTCCCCCTATTTTCTAATACCTAAGAAGGACGGAGGATTGAGACCCATCTTGGACTTGCAAGAATTATGCAAATTCCTCAGGAAAGTCAAGTTCAGGATGGTAACCCTTTCCCAGATCCTTCAGGCCCTTCAGCTTCACGACTGGTTGGTATCTCTATACCTTCAGGATGCTTACTTTCATGTGCCAATACATCACAAGCTCAGGAAGTACCTGAGGTTTGCCATTGGCAACTCTCATTATCAATTTCAAGATCTGCCATTTGGGCTGACCACCGCCCGATGGTCTTCACCAAGCTAATGACGGTTGTGGCTGTAAGTCTAAGTAGGGAAGGGATTCATGTCTACCCCTACCTGGACGACTGGTTGATCAGAGCAGCATCCCCAGAACAAGCTCAGATCCATCTAGATTGTTTGCTACTTCCTCCACAAGCTGGGCTTCTCCCTCAACTTAAAGAAGTCACAGATGATGCCATTATAGAGACTCCAGTTCATTGGAGCAGTCCTGGACACATCCCTTGGAAAAGCCTTGCCACCAGAGGTGAGGGCTCAAGATATTCTACAGATGGTCATCAAGTTTAAAAATGCCCAGCGTCTACCAGCCTTCGACTTTTTGAGGTTGCACGGCCTCATGCCATCCTGCATTTTTCTAGTGCCAGAGGCTCGTCTGAGAATGAAATCTCTCCAGTGGGCGTTAAGGACCCAGTGGTCAGGAAAGATGTCAGATCTCCTATTAATCCCAGACAGAGTGGTGCGAGACCTTCAGTGGTAGGCCTGCCGGTAGAACATCTTGAAAGGAGAACAGTTTTGGCAACCATGGCCAGAGATAACAGTAGTCACGGACGCTTCACTCACGGAGTGGGGAGTGCATGCCAATGACTTGACCATCAGCGGTCGTTGGTCTCCATCGGAGTCCAGACTACACATCAACCTATTAGAGCTGAGAGCGATCAGACTAGCGCTGAAGGCTTTCCTGCCATCAGTACAGGGAAAGAATGTCCTGATAATGACGTACAACACAGTGGCCATGCATAACATTACCAAAACAGGCGGCGTAGGGTCACTGCCACTGTGCAGAGAGGCGATGCAGCTCTGGTTCTGGGCAAATCAAGAAGGAATCTCTCTATCGGCAGTTCACCTAGCCGGAGAGAACAACTCGATGGCAGACAGACTGAGCAGGCAGAACAGTCTCCCACAAGTGGGAACTAGCTCAGGAAGTCCTTCAAGAGATCTTCGCCCTTTGGTGAACCCCTCAAGTGGCTCTGTACGCCACCAGTATCAACCGGAAGTGCGATCAGTATTGCTCACGGGAATTTCCCCCGAGAGGATCTCTAGGGGACGCGTTTGTGGTGGACTGGGAGTTTCCACTTCTGTATGCGTTTCCTCCAGTCCCCGTCATTCCTTAAATGATCAGGAGGTTGAGGAGATTCCAGAAACCCATGATCCTAATTGCCCCGGATTGGGCCAGGAGAACATGGTACCCAGATCTTCTAGTCCTGTCCATCTGTCCTCCGATTAGTCTTCCGCAAAGAGAGGATCTTCTCTCGCAGAAGGGAGGTCAGGTTCTCCATCCGGATATCAGGACCCTCAACCTTCATGCCTGGTTTATGAAAGGTTGAGATACAAGGATTGGGACCGCCCGGATGACGTAATGGAGGTGTTGCTTTCAGCCAGAAGGCCAACAACAAACTCTTTATACCGCTGCCGTTGGAACAAATTTTGCAGCTGGTGTAGAGAAAAGAATATTGAACCCTTTTCATGTAGTACACCAATGGGGTTATGTTTTTTGCTATATTTGGCATATTCAGGTCTTCAAGTCGGCACAATCAAGGGTTACCTCGCAGCGCTGTCAATCTGCAAGCGCACTGCGGAGGAGCCTTCATGCTTCAAATTGCCCATAGTGATTACATTTTTCAAAAGGGTTAACTAATGTTCCCCCCCCCCCCCCCAACTCCTTTTCAAGTTCCACTGTGGGACCTAAATCTAGTCTTGAAATTTCTAATGGGTACTCCATTCAAACCCCTTAATTCCTGTTCATTAAGGTTTCTCACTCTTAAAACAGTCTTTCTAGTGGCTTTAACTTCTGCCAGAAGAGTGAGCGAATTACAAGCTTTGTCTTGCAAACCTCCACATACAATCTTTCACAAAGATAAGGTAGTTTTCCAAGTGAAGCCGAATTTTCTCCCAAAGGTGGTCTCAGAATTTCACATCACACAAAAAATAACCTTATCCTCGTTTTACCCTCGTCCCCATCCAGGGAAAGAGGAAGAGAGATTGCAGAGGCTGGATCCAAGGCGTGCCTTCAGTTTTTACATTAGCAGACTTGTGAGGATTAGGCAAGCAGACCAATTGTTTGTGCGGTATGCAGGGCACAAGTTAGGTTTACCTATTTTTTTTTTTATTCAGTTTTTACAAACCTTTAAAAAAGAGAAAGAAAAAGAAAACCGCATACAGAAGAAAAACAGTTTAGGAGTCCGCCACCTCTTTCCCAGTTCATTGTCTGGTTCACAGCCTTCGTCGTGAAAGTGCGGATAATAGTGTAACTGCAGGTTAGTCACAGGCTTAGTGTCTAAAGTCTCTTTTAAAGTATGCAAGAAGGTGGTCAGTGCGCATAAGACCGATCTGTTGGAGCCATCAAACTGCGCTCTCCACCAGTCCTCTTTAGCAAGGAACTGGAATTTGTTTGTGACTGGCCCAAAAATGGTGTTTCTTTGCTGCTCCAGTCCAGGACATGACATTGTCAAGTGTCTAAGGGTTTCGTCTTTTGCACAACAAAGTCGACACGATAGGTCCGAATCGTCGGACTGGGACCAAAAGTTTACACGCTCCTTAGTGGGCAACGCATTAAGCCTAAACTGCATGTATAATGTTCTCGAGCGTTGGTCCGGGAAGCGCGCTAGGTATTCCGGTAACTGGCCATAAGCTCTTGCTTCTCCAGGAGCGTCTCTCATCGTCCGTGAATCAGATCTCAGTTTACATGTGTTAATCCAGTCGGTTCGCCACATCTTCAGTTTCGCTGAATCTGGGTTTTCAATCAGAGTTTGCACTGAGATGTCATATGTGTCCAACACTTCTAGGCACAACGCATTCCATTGGTACAAAATTGTCTGAGTCTTTTCAGTCTCTGGGTTGTGAAGTATTTCAATTTGCTGTGGTGTATTCATTTGCACGGTTTTCCTAAATCAATTTAGGAGGTTCCAAGCGACTCTGGCTTGGACTGAGATGTATCCAAATTCGTATCTTATACAGGCCGTTGCAATTCCTCTAGGCAGGTGTAGAACTTTCGACCAGAAGATGTTTTCTAGCGAGTTCCATACATTGTACCCACAGCCAAAAACATTTTCACCACCATATATCAAGGCTGGTACCACTTTTTGCTCGAAGAAAATCAGTCAGTTTTAGAGATAATTTGCCAAATTTATTGTTAATCAATGACGCCTGACATGCCAGCTGTCGGCATTTGCTTTTTGTTAGCTCCACCCATGTTGCGTCATTTCTACTAGCACTAATTCTCAACCCTAGATAAGTGGTATTCTATACGATCCTGATCCGCTCCTTATCAAGTTGCCAATTGAAAATGTTCTTGTTTCCGCTGTTACCTGTTAATTTCTCAAATATCAGGATTTCACATTTCCCCTTGTTGATAATAAGGCCATTCAACGTTAGATATTTTTCCACTGCACAAAGTTTGTGTTGAAGGCCTATGGGTGTCGAATCCAAGAGGATTAGATCATCTGCGTAAACAAGATAGTCAATCTATGAGTGCCATGTATTTTGGGGGGAACGTATTCAACTCCTTAAAGATCTCTTTGATGTCAGATATAAACAAGTTGAACATGCTGGCTGCTGGGGGGCACCCTTGTTTCACTCCCCTGAACGTATCAATTGGTGCTGATAAATTTCCCTTAAGATCTAATCTGACTCTGATTGAAGTATTTGTGTGTAATTCACAAATGGCTGCCAGTAAGCTAGGAGGACAGTTCCATGCACTCAGCTTTCTCCAAAGCAGATCTCTATTTATGCTGTCGAACGCTTGTGATAGGTCTATTAGAGCTAAATAGACCTTTGAGTTCGATCGATGTGCTTCCATCTTCAGAAGATTCAACAACAGGAGGTTGACACCACAGCCCACCCCTTTGACGAAGCCAGTTTGTCTTGGATCGACCCAGTTGCATTCAGTAGACCACTTCTGAAGTTGATGTTGCAACAGGGTGGCATACACTTTCCCTAACACGTCCAGCAGTGCAATGGGTCTATAGTTCTTAGGGTTTCGTTTGTCTCCTTTTTTGAAGATGGGCACGATTACAGCAGTTTTCCAAGATTTTGGAGTTTTGCAGGATTCGACAACTCTGTTAAACAGGGTTGTACAAAAGTCTGACCACTCTTCAGGATGGCGTCTAATGGAAACATTCGTGAGACCGTCAGGGCCAGGTGCTCTAGAATCATGCACATTCTTAATAATTTGCAAGATATTTTCTTTATCAAATGCAATCTCCCAATGCGTTAGAAGGGGGGCTTCCCATTCTTCAATTAGTGCATCTTTACGGAAGAGGTCAGAATAGAACGATATCCACTCCGCCTCTAGTACCAAGTTTGCCTGCAGCGCGTGTTGAGGTGCAAGATTGTTATTTATCAGTCTCCAGTAATCTGCTGAGTTGTGACTCACCATTTTAGACATCATGAACTCGGCGTCATTTTGTAACATGATGGCTTTGTGCGACTTAAGCCAGTTCTTATAGGCTTGTTTAAGCTTTCTTCGTTTTTCGCACTTGTTTGAAGTAGATTTTTGGCACCTTTCTCAAAAGCTGTCGCAAGGTTCTTTTCTGTTGGGAGATTTCTAAATCATATTTGTGTTTGGGTGTAAACTCAGCATGTCTAAGTTATTTTTCCTTTCGACATATTGGGACAAGAGGTGATTATATTCCAAAGATTCGGAATTCAATTGAAATTTGGCTGAAATTAGAGTTACGTCCTTGTTATCAAGATTTAGACGAATTATGCCCCCTCCCGTTCTCACAACGTGGGCCCATCGCTCTTGTTTGTGATAAGTAGAGGAGTTGAATTTCAGGGTCACCATGTCATGGTCACTATGAGTTATTTTTATGACTTCAAAAGTGTTTGATCTCATATGGATGTTTCCACCTACAAATATGTAGTCAAGAATTGAACTTTAGTTGCCTCTTCTCCACGTCGAAGCAGCCGGAATGACACCCGGTGTTTGGCCGTTTAGCATTGTTAATCCCCGAAGTTCCATTTCTATACACCATTGGTTAGTCAAAAGTTATTCTCGATTTGACAGTTTCTTTTTCCCGGGGATTAAGTTCAGGTGGGTGACGGTCAATATTGAGATCACCGCAAATGATCAAGTCATTAGATTTGCCCGTTTCCATTAGGTCATCAATCACAGTTGTCACTTGGTCGATAAATATTTGGCGCCTTCAGCATAATGATTCCAATAGAGTGATGATGTAGAGTTTCGGAACCTGCGCCTGTAGTGACTCAGTACAACTGATCGTCACCACCTGAATGAATGGAGAAAGGTTATAACAATTTTCAATCCTGAGGCCGGAATCCGTCTTTGCTGCCACCAAGAGCCCAGCCATAGGTCTCCCCTTGTTCTGTTTAATAGCTGGGTTGTGCGCTATTTCGAAACCTTCAAAAATTGGAGTCTCGTTTAGCCACGTTTCTTGCAAGCAAATGAGGTCCAGATCGACAGCCCAGCTAGTATTGAACAAATGCGTAAAGCCCCTAGTGTTCCAAGATCCCAAGGTGTAGTTTGGGCAGTGGTTTGGGGCCTGGCGTTACTTGGAATAATCAGTGTTCAGTGTACCATCAACCCAAGACCAATCGTTTTCATTAGCCTCCTGAGAAGCAAGTTCTTGTAAGTTGTCTGCATTGTGGGTGGCGCTGTACAATCCTTGGATAGTTATCCTTATGCAGTCATTCCGCGAAGTTTTAAGCAGGTTCTCAGAGTCTGAAAGCGCAGTTTGTGAGGTAGTCACAGGGCGTGTCACCAGAGAAGTTAGATTAGCTGCAAACACATCCAACTGATGCGCTCTACTATTGAGTGTTCTACAAAGATCTTTGTCCATTTCTCTGGATGCAGGTCTCATTGGTGCTGTGGAGATGTCGAAGCCCAGTGACATTAACACAGGGCCTGCTTCTAGCAGTGCGTTCGCTATAGGTTTGGACTGCAGGTGTAGTATTACCGCGTCGTTTTTAGATTCACTGTAAAATCCTTCAATTTTCAGATCACCAGATTCAATAGCTCTAAGACTCGGAACGAGATGACACAACTCCAATACGTTGTGGCTATTTAAGATTAAATCATCCGAGGACTCTATGCGTTCCAGAAGTATTTGGTGAGCCAATGGTGTATTCAGTGTGTTACCTCGCTTCTTTGGATCTTTTAGGGTTGGAGGAGTATTTTTAGAGCTATCTCTCCCAGTTCGTCTCAATTCAGTTGTAGGATTGATGCTCGACTCTGGTTGTGTATCAAGTGTGCAAGCCTTTTTGTGGTCTTTTTGGTCATGGGATGTATTAGACCATACTGACTCTGGCTTACAACAGCTGTCGAAAGTTGTTTGAGATTCAGTTGCTCTCAAATTACCATCCATTTTGTTGGTTTTTGCTACTATCTTACAATGTTTTTCGTCGAGTGTCATAAACTTGGACTCATAAGTTTGTCGAGGAGATCCTGCAGTGTTGTAATTTGCTGAATCACTTCACACCGTCTTACTTCTTTACTGTGTTGTGGGGGCAATGTTATGCCGTACGCCTTCGCTCTACAGGGTAGAGCAGGCACAGGAGGAGCTTTGGCCTCTAATTGTGGTAGGGCAGACAGTTGTGGCATTCGGGAGCTGTTCAATGTTCCGTCAACGTTGCCAATCATTCGGTCATTGTTAGATGGGCTGGCCACTTCTTTGATTTCCTTCTGTGCTTTAGCCTCTGATTGTGGTAGTGCAGGCAGTTGTGGCATTTGGGCGGCAGTAAACGCTCCGTCAGCGTTGCCAATCATTTGGTCGTTGTTAGATGTACCGGACACTTCTTTGATTCCCTCAGTCTGACACGGCTCCATCCCGTCATTGTCGCTGTAGGTTGACATGTTTATTAGCTCCTCAGAGATATTACAAGAATCATTTGTTGGCTCAACAACTTGGTCAGGAACAATTGCAGCTTCGTTAGTAGGGCCTTTGAGTACTCCCCGTGTTTCTTTCATGCTGTTAACTGTGACGTTACGTTTTGATATTTCTTAAGAATTTTCGTGAGTCGTTTCCACGCTTTGTTTTCTTCAGGCGTTGATTTTTTTATTTTTTTTGCCCAAGTGTCTGTGGGGTTTTTTGAAGTCCCACTGGTTTTAGTGGTCTTCTTAGAAGTTTTAAATATGTCAAAAAGATCGGGGGAATTGGCGTCAGCATCTTCGTTTGTCGATACAGAGTCCTTGCCCACCAGGGAGGGCTGAGGAAGCAGGTGAGAGGAGGACGCTGTTTGTGGGTCTAGGAGGGCCAAATTACTTGGAGATTGACTCGCCAAAAGAATGTCATGGAATAGCGTGACTTTCGCCTTTTCTTTTTCAGGCAATGAGAGAGCTCCAGCCATCTTTAGAGCACTTACTTCACCTTCAGGAATGGCAGGGGGAGGGAATTCGTGTGACAGTGTGACTCCCTCTAGAGTTGAAGCTGTTAGATCCGTTATGACCTCGTTCCCTCGAGTAGTGTTTGAAGTTGGCCTCTCAAGTGTTAGATCTGTTGTGGGAAATAATTTAGTTACAGCTTCATTCGCTACGGGCAAAACAGTTGTAATGGAGGAAAGGCCTCTAAGATTGCGAATAGGAGTCGCGTCAGTACATATGTTTTCCTCGACGTGTCTTTCACGCTTGTTTTCCCATTCATGAAGTGTTTCGGCCTTTTGTTGGAATAAGTTCAGTGCTTGTTTCGCCACTTCGTCTAGAAGTTTCTTGTCCAAGTTTGCATTTTTAGCGATCTCCACTGATGCCATAGCCAGCTCAGTCTTTTTTTTTGCATTCGGACCAGAGAGTCTTTATGTGCATTGGTTGTGTTTTCGATGGTCAAAAGCTTAGTATTCATCGTCGATACTAAAGTTACAAGTTTTTATGTTGTCGTTAAGATGTTCATACATTTTAAGAAACGGAGCAGTTGTTAAGAGTCATTGACGATATTATAATGGCTTGAAGGTCTCTCATTGGGAGTTCTTGTTCCACGTTAGCAGCTTCATCCGCTTCCACTCGTGCACAACGCTTTCTGTTAAGTGGAAGAAGTCTGATTTTCGGGAACGGACGCTCCATTATAGAGGAGTCAGAGGATGATGAGTCAGATGAGGAGACAGCTTGCTCGTGATAAGCAGGTAGCCTTTCGTCACCCAGAAGTTGTTCATTTAATGGAAAATTTTGCGAACTTTCAAATAGAGCAGTACTCATTTTGGGTTTTTTCATTTGTGAGCATTGCAGTTAGGGTGAAATGCTTGAGTCAGCTCTTCGTCCTTTAGATAGGCCGTTTGCATGAGGCGTCTGCAGTTGATTGTCTTTCACTAAAGCCAATGAACTCAGAGTTGGACTCTGAGTTACAGGGAGCTTAGCAGAGACCTCAGACCTGTTAGACCTTTCACTTGACGTTAGTTTGTGACATCTGTCTTTATTCATCCTAGTGAGATCGGTTAATAATTTATTAACGATGTCCAAGGAGTTTCTACGATTTCCATTTTGCTTGGATTCGACGCTCTTCAACTCACTCCTAAGGGATGTAGTAAGTAATGAGTGATTGAGAAGCACATCTTTAGTTGGGACACAGCCTGAGTTTGTGCCCACCTGAGGTATCATGAATGCATTATCGTCGTCAACGTTATCATGAGTCAGTTCACAGGGATTCAAGGGTGACGACATCAGTTTTTCATATGCACTTTAAAATCTGGGTCGCGGGGACCCACTACTTGGGCCATTACGTTCCCCCGTTTAATTAATGTGTTGGTGTGGAATAGTGGCCAAGAGACCGGTGTCAGTGTCGTCGCAATTTGTCAGAAAATCCACACTCTCCACGGGTTCTGCAGGTTCCACATTGCCCAGAGTTACCAAGGGCATCGCTCGCACAGTGCAGGAGCTTGGGCCGTTGTCCGCACCAAGTTGTTTGCAGTTGGGTATATGTGTTTCATTGGTCGTAACCACGATAACACTTGTTTCACAGCAAGGTTTGTGTTGTAACAATTGCACAGACGATTGATCAGACAAGGCGTTAGAGTCGACATTGTTATTTTTGGAATTCGTGGTTAGTGTTTCGTCACTTGGAATTACTTCCCCCATTGTAAACAAGATATGTGATGCATGGAGAGGATTAACGTCAGTAGGCACATTAGGGGTGTTGGAAATGAAAACACTTACTTGGTGTCTGCTCTCGGCAGTCCGCAGTCCAATCAAGTGACAGGGAGACACTGGTGTCGACGGTGACACAGATCCAGGTCTTGAAGCGACCAGTGTGGGGGGACTCAGCTGTCGGCGAAGAGGATTCCACGCCCGGGCTTAATGTGTCATTACCCAGCTTCTGTTGAGCCCGTGTTTTCACAGCCGTAATGTTTGCCTTCACTTTCGTAGTGACACGCATAATTTATGCGGCTGGAGCAAGATGCCGAGAGGGACTGGGCTGAAGTGAGGCAAATTAAAAAGACCAGGACGCCTCAAACTATTACAGCGCCAAACAGTCGCACAACAGTCACCGGACTTTACACCTGTCGGGCTTAACGCCGCAAGGGTGGTAGCCTCTGTCCTTTGAGCAAGCCCAGAATCACGTGATCAGGTCACGTGTCAGATGTTGCCCCGCCGCTCCAGGAAGCGCGATTGTGCAGCGATGCCGGCAAGAGCTTGAGACAGCTCGCAATGCCGGGTAGGTTAAAAGCAACTTCGGATCAGTTGATCACAGAATCTAGAACTAATTTAAAGTGGCTACCTGTCAAGCAGAGAATTTCACTTAAAACACTCGCCCTTACGCACAAATGCCTGGCTAATAAGGCCCCCATCTACCTCGGCAGTCGACTGTCACGCCACTCGACCTCCCGACCACTAAGAACTGCCCAGTCCCACTGTCTTGCGATCCCTAGATTTAAACTGCAAAAAGCGGGGGGCTCAAGCTTCCAAGCTATGGAACTCCCTCCCTGCTACAATCAGAGCTGAAGACTCTTTTAACACATTCAAAGCCAAAACTAGATCTTGGCTTTTCGACCAGCTTTAAGTCCTTCTCAGCGCCTTTGTCTTACATACCCTGACCTGCTGACCTCTGTTATTACTTAGCGGCACTGAAACCACTGTAATATATGTAGATAGAATCCTTGTTAAGTCGCCTATTTTTTTTGTAAATTATGTAATATTATCTCTGTATATATGCATATCTGTAACCTTGTACAAATTGCGCCCTGATGCCTCCGGGCCTGATGGTCTGCGCGTTATAAATAAAACAAATACAAGGCTGAAGAGTTCTTTTCAGAATGAGCAACAAAAAGTTTTACCTATTACAAAACAGACCATATCAAAGTGGATTATATTAACTATTATAGAATGCTATAAAATGGCAGGAAAAGAGCCCCCTCAACACCCCAGGGCTCATTCAACCAGGGGTATCGCAGCCTCTTCAATTGTCCAAAGAGGAGTTCCAATTAAAGACATATGTGCGGCTGCCATATGGTCGTCTGCACATGCTTTCACTAAATTCTACAGTCTTGATTCCTCCTCTAGCCAGGAGACAAGATTTGGAAAAGCTGTGTTGCACTCTGAATCTTTAAAGGGAAACATTTAGTTTTACTCCCGCCTCCTCTACACATTACTGCTTTGGGAGTCTATCAAAGATAAGGAATACGTGGGGGGGCACAATCCATTCGAAGAACAAGTTACTTACCAACTGTAACATTATCTCGACTGGGTGTTCCTCCCACGTATTCCTTATCACCCCGCCCATCCTTCCCCGCAGTAAAACATCCCTTGTAGTTGCAGCCTACGCTCTTTTAAGGTTTTAACCATCTCATACAAGGCAAAAACAGCACCTCAAAACGGAACTGAGCAACGGACGCTGCACAAGACTATTTATACCTGTGATGACGTCGGCACTGATACGGTGTCCACCGACTCGAGTGACATCGACGTGCAGCGCCCTCTACTGTGAAAATATTTCCTGAGTATTTTCATGTGAACCAATCCATTGAGCTGCCGGCCTTCTTCCAGAATCCAACTAGCTCAGCTGAGGTAAAACTCCATACACTAGATGTAAGGAGGGCAGTCTTTTACTATGTAAACAAGACCAGACCGCTTAGAAAAACGGATCAATTGTTTGTCTCCGTAGCACCAGGTAGAGAAGGAAACAGCATTTCCAAGAATGCCATTTCCAGATGGATAGTCAGATGCATACAATTA
Source organism: Ambystoma mexicanum (assembly GCF_040938575.1). Classification (NCBI taxonomy): domain Eukaryota; kingdom Metazoa; phylum Chordata; class Amphibia; order Caudata; family Ambystomatidae; genus Ambystoma; species Ambystoma mexicanum. The sequence continues at coordinate 840,766,103 of NC_090923.1, forward strand.
TGCTATTCATTATCAAACAAGACACTGCCTTGCACAACACAAGCTCACTCCACAAGGAGCACAGGAGCTACTCTGGCTTTTATCGCAAATGTCCCCTTAGACATCATTTGCAAAGCAGCTACATGGAGCTCAGTTCAAACTTTCACTCAGCACTACTGCATTGACACTCAATCCAAAGCAGCTACACAGGTGGGACAAGCGGTTCTAAAACATCTATTTGCTGCTGAACCTTCTCATAACCCACCACCTTCTCCTAATGCTGCTCGCTAATCTATGCATAGCATGTGATCTAAGCAGATTCCACAATCCTCAGAAGGGATACATTACTCACTCTAATTGTATTTCTGATGCTTCTTTCTGCTTAGATTCACATGCGCCCACCCTTCCTCCCCTGAGAGAAGGTGCATAGATGTTATGAGCTTCTCTGATGTATATCTGCTTGGATACACCTGTACTCACGCTACACTTCCAGTTGCATCATGTCGGAAACAAAAAAATCTGAGGGACCTCGACGTGTGAAGGACCATGGGTACACTGGGCGTCACACTAGGGATAGTATTGCTGGCACGGCCTGTCGACGTCCCTTTTCGTGTTTCGTAAACAACTGTAATACTCTGCAGCTTCCACTAGATGTCGGCCTATGCATGGCATGTGAATCTAAGCAGATATTCAAGCATCAGAAACTCTTACAGCACAGTCCCTCCCCCTATTTTTGCCACTTCCAGTGTTCTACTGACATCTGTGACTCAGCTACACTCCCTTGGCACGGACTCTCCCTCAACTGACCAGTACGAATTCTGTCCACGGGGCACATGCGGGGACTGGGCAGGAATTTCGTCAACAGGATCTTGTTGCATGTGCTTTTGCAGGCTGTTCTCCACTGGAAACTGCTGTCTTCTGGCTAATGGCAGGAACAATTTATCATCCGGGAGCCTGGACCTGGGCCCAGGTCGATTAGACCTGAACCATCTGCACGCTGCCAAAATGTGGTCTAGCCCCTTGAAGTGTCTATTGTGCTAGGTGGAATTACCAATAAAGATCTCAGATCAAATAACCAGACAGACTCAAAGAATATGGCAAAGTACTACTTCATTCTCAATTTAATAAAGCAGGGTACACCCGCAGACATTGGACTGATGTTTGCACACACACAAACTTGATTACACAGAGGTCTTATAGCCCAATATGCGTCAGCTATGACGTCATCCTACATGGCAAACTCTAAAACCTATTGGTGGGGGGGGGGGATTGGTTAGGGGAACATATTAAATTATAGAATGTATACAGGTTAGTACATCATTGGCTGTCTCTTATCTGTAAGACACACCCCAGACTACCTCTAAATACATATAATACTGATTATAGCGGTCAAAATGCCAATGGATTGGTCTATGCAACATGGTATAGCAGGTTGCCCCATAGACCCACTGTTGGTTGGCATTCCCACCCAACATTGGACATTCGGCTCCGCTGGCAGCATTTGTATTTGTATTTTGTTTATTTATATAGCGCACCGGGCCCAAGGGCATCTGGGCGCATATCTCAGGAGGCAAGTTTACGATTACATACAAGGGAAAAAAAGCACTCTACCAGCTTACAGTAAACATGCGGGTAGGACTACGGTGTGACAAAAAATATATACAATAAACAAGAAAAGCATATACAGGCAAGAGGGCTATACAAACAGTTCCTTTAACAATTAAAAGCATAAAAAATATAGGAGGATCACACGAGACTATAGGCACAGGAAGATAAGTTATCTGCATACAGGAGATATATGCAAAGAGCAATACAAGCGTTACACATAAGTAAATGAAACACAGGTTCTTGACTCGCATCAGGTTACTCCCCACTTTCCTAATTAGTCCATCTCTCCAGTCTGACCATAAACCCAAGTTTCCCGTCAGTAGTTCATCTTGCAATTGCTCTATGTTCTGGGGCACTCAAGGGAGTATGAGCACATCACTATCTTCAAATGCAGCTTAATGAATAGCCCTTGTTTTTGGCTTATGCATCACGTGTGAAGAGACTGCAGATTTGTCCATTTCGACCTCCTATTTACTCCTATTTGATTCAATAATGCTGGGTGTTATTGCTCCTTTGGCCTCTGGAGACTTGCTCACTCCATCTTGTATGAGCCTTATTCACTGTTAATTGTCCAACACTTGGCTCTTGCAAAGGTTTTCTTTAATCTAAGAGAAATATGTCTCATGTACATGGCTTATCCGTCTGCCTCCCTTTGTGCTTTGCAGCTATTCCTTGAAATAGCATCCTTGATCCCGGTCCAACATAGACTCCTCTTCTTTTGCACACATAGCTATTTTCCTGCGTCAACTGACTATGCAGCCCTGGTCTGTTTCTGAGGTAGCTGGAATGAATCTTTGCACAAGCTGTCGACCATTTTTCTATCATGGCCGCCCTTGCCACGTTACATATTCATCTATAGCAAGCTTCTATATATCTCATCTACCTTGCGTTACTGTGTATTTACACTTATTGGTCAGCAAGTTACTTTATCTTCTTTTGCATACATGTATCATTTTATACATGTTTCTCTTGTCACTTCAGTTACATTGTTACTCAAGTATTTTCATATTGTTTCAGTATGTCCTCGAATATCTTCATGACATCATTCTGCCCTTGTTAGATTTCACTCTACACTACATAATGTCCAATGGTGCCTGCAGACATCCTTCCACTCTCTGCAAGGGTACATTTGGTATGGTTGTCTGAGTGCATATCATCTCTTGTACACTTGAAGCGGCATAGGGACAACAGAGTCTCACATGCAGCTCTTCGCCTGCTGTTCCAGTATGACAGCGGTGAGGGGGTGGGAGTTAGGATATATGCGTCTACCTGCTCCTCTACAGCATCCCTTTGCAAGGGTGAAACATTCTGATCCCTCCAAAGTTTCTTCTTCAGCATCCAAGACCAAGAAACCTGAACTGGGGTCTGCTGTTGCCTCACCTTGGGGACTGTCCTGTGACATTGTGTTGTTCATTGAAAAGGTACTGTCCCGCTCCTAGGTACTTACCTGGGCCTCGTTACATTGTTCTTTTTGTACCTGGGGGCTGCATTCAGGTAATCCATGCACCCATGCAGGGCCTACCTTGAACTACATTGGGGTTGACAACTCATTGGCTCTACCTTGCCTTGTGGCACACTTGTCCTTTTGTCCTTGGGGCAATTCATCAGGGAAACTTTTTATGTCCTTGCCAAAGTAAACCTGGCTGTTACCAACCTGCAACCTTGAAGGGTTTCTACTGGACTATGCTCCTTTGATCCATGAACTCTGCTTTCTTGCCTACTCTTCCTCAGACCTTGGTCGCTGCTGCCCCAGTGTCCCCTCTGCCTTTGTGAGACTCACTTAAGACAGGGTTGGACTTTCTAAGCTAGGCTAAGCTAAAGTTGTAATAAAGTTACCGAGGTTTTCATAGTTTTGCATATATTTTTCAGGAGGTTGTTTAATTATGTGATTTACAATTATTTCTATTCTGAAGTATCTAACTCTGAATATTGCAACTGTTCTCCTATTATATTATTGTGTTATAGTACTTGCCTTACTTGAATGCTACAAGCCTTAGTGTATATATAAAAAAAAATACCTATTTGTTTTTTTTATGTGACTCCAAGTATGTAAGTTTCCTTTAACAAAAGGCATGCTCTGAGTTCTGTGTGCCTCACTGCAGTCCTTCTCCCTCGTAATCTATGCCTGGCTGCTTAGCTATTGCTACCAAACCTTTCGGTAGTTCAGGCTAAACCTAAGGGGTGTAACACTGCTTATCAAGGGTAGGCTTTCTTAGTTCTTGTCCCAGACTTGACCTTACCAAAACCCCCCAATACCATGTAATGCTAGGCCCAGGCGGTTTGGGGAGAGGGCCCTTGGTACCCGCACTAGACCACAGACAAATGGAAAGGACTTGTCTCATTGCCGCCGGAAGATGCTTCTGCCCTTTTATAAGAATTGCAGCATTTCTGCGGTGTACGCTATGCCTGCTTGCTCTGGCTTCACCCTTCAGGTAACGGAATTACATATAAACCCTTGGGGTAAGGTGCAACACTTGAGCTTTACGTTCCTTGTTTTTTCTTTTTGCTCATTCTTATGGGGAAACTGATCCGTTCATAAGACTATTAGTACCCAGAGAATTGTGTCTGTTAGTATATTTTTTTTTATTGTTACAATTACACATATCCCCCAAAAGTGAAGTGCGTTTAGGATAAGGTAACTTTTTCTGAGCAACTTTTGGGTTACATTTACAATGTGCCTAGGATGAGCGGTGGATATATTTCTACTGTGTTTACTCATGCACTTTTTCATTTATTGCAAATGGCCTCTAAAGGTTGCTTTCACCTTGTGCCACAGAGCTTTTGCTTGTCCTCTGGCCATCTTGTTATTTGACCTTTTTCCTTTCCTCTTGGGTCTGGAATTGCCATATATGAAAATACCTTTCCCTGGAAAAGCGGCTGCTTTCCTGCGCCAAGAGATGGTTTGTATGTGAGCCCAAATGTGGGGGACAGGGCTGTCTGGTCCAGTACACATCCTGGTGACTGAATGGATGTTGTTGGACAGATGTGGCCAGTGCCTATCCATGGTTGGATAGTCACTTGCCAATTTGAATGTCGCAGATCCTTACCATTGGTGGACCTGAGCGAGATTCCAGTCCATATCTTGGATAAAAGGAGGATGTTTGAAGCCATTCTTGAGATCACTGTATACAAAGAAGAGCAGCCCGTTGACGACTGGAGGACGACCCATGCAAGTGACCACCATCAACTCCAGTGACGCACTGGTCTTCTGCCTGATCTCAAGACCCTTGTTAATTCTTTGACCCCTGGACCGGTAGATACAACCAGTCTCAACCCCTGCTCATGGATTGGTCCCTTCTCAGCCTTCGGAAGTGTCACTGGACCAACCGGTGGGCTGACCAGCTCTCTCATGGCCTACCTCTCTGCGGATGCTGGCGTTCTGAGTGCATCCTTGAAACCTGGAGGACCTTCAACTTGCACAACAAGGCATCTCCTGCATTTGAAGCCTTTTTGAATCAATGAAGGCCGTGCCGGACCTGCCCTTTTGTTCGTCCTTTGTAGTTTGCATGTCGCTTCTTGATTGTGATGACTCCCATTGCAATCTTCGCATCCTAGAGGTGTGCTGAGGTTGTCTGCTCCTCAGAAGTCTTCATCTTTTTTTCTTTTTGGTGTTTAGCCGAAAAAGTGCCTGGAGCCGATACCTAGTGTTATCATGGATTTCTAAAATTAGCCCTGGTGGACAGATTTTAGGAGGCCACCCTAGTTATGGTTACTAGGGAGCTCTGTGTGTAGCAAAAACCCAATCGTGGTAGAGTCAAGAGCAGACAAGCTTTAGTCTCGAGTGTGTATGTGGTCAGGGGCCCTCAATGAGTCCACCTAGAATTACACACAATAATTCAGCTTAGACAGCCAGTTATAAAAATATTTTGTTATTTAGGCCTTTAGAACACAGAGATGAAACTAGCAGATAGTAAAATCACACAATGCTATATATATATATATATATATATATATATATATTATACACAATCACCAGTATGTGCATTCACAATACATCGGTAAATAACTTGCATGTTCAAACAGGTAACTAATGCAGCTGTAGCTGAAATGATGAGAACCAGTCACACATTCAATTTCCTATACGTTCAAAGTCCAACCCTGAGATGTATGGGGCCTAGTGCGTAAAAGTCACATGTTCCAACAAAAGGTTTCTCACATGTGTATATACTCTCTAAAGGGAGGCAGTAGTTGTAAATCAGGATAGTTGAAAATGTAAAAGTTCACCAACAATTTACCAGAGGACAAGTAAGCTATCCCCTCTCTTCCAGACCCAAGGCCTAGCCAAGGGTAGGTTACTTGACCCAGATTTGACAACCAAATGTAAGAGGGAGATGGGAGACAAAGGGATTTGTTCCAAATGTTATCTATAGAGTACAGTGGGGGGGGGGGCAGTCACCCTTACCCTCATTTTCCCAGGGATCGTGATGGGTCATTGGGGGTGGGCTGGGTGGAAGGGTAGCTGGGACTGTAGTCTTTCATCTTTTGTTCAGATGAGAGGTGCCCAGATTTTGCAGGTTTGAGGATTCTTCCGGTGGTATGCAAATGCAAGATACAATCCCTGTCGATGAAATGTGGATTCCAATGATGCAGACCTCTTCAGGACACTTCCAAGGATGGAGGAAGGTGAGTTCCAGTGATGATCACTGTTTGCAGGTGACAACGGGTGTTCTTCCGGTCATGGTCAAAGTAGCAGTTCCAGGACAGGTTCGCTTCATGTTAGGAAGCTGAACATTCATGAGAAGACAACTTATGGCATAAGCTGGCAACCACAGTAGTTCTGGGCTTTAACACGGGACGCTGACTTTTCGGGCGAGGTAGCCCATGAGAGAGCTAGTCTGTCCACCAGGCGGTCCAGGGACACTTCCGAAGGCTCTGAGGGGCAGGATCCTTGAGAAGGCTTGTAGAATACTTGGTCCCACTATTCCAAGAGCTGAAGCACCAACAAGGTTCTTCAGAGATTAGGCAGAGTAACAGGGCTTCACCGGGCCTATCGCTGGAGGGGATGCTGGTCTGCAGAAGTGGTCCGTGGGTCCTCCATGGGCTGATCATCTTCGAAGGATTCTTGGCTCCACTGTAGATCGGAAGAATGGCTGGGGAGTACTCTAATCCAAAATCCTAGCTGGAAGCAAGTCCAAGCCCACCAATGTTCTCATTCTCCTTGACTTCTCCTCCGCCTTTGGCACAGTCAACCATTCTATCCTCATTCAGCGGGTCCATGATACTCTTGGTATATCAGAACGGGCACTGGTTTGGTTGACGACCTTCCTCACTGATCGCCCTTCCCAGGTGCTCCTGGGATTCTTCTCCTCCACCACCACTCTCTCTACGTGTGCTGACCCCCAGTGCTATATCCTCTCACCTTGGATTTTCACCATCTACCTTGCACCTCTTGCTCACCTGATCTCTGCCTTCTCTCCTCTTTTCGAGTGTTACGCTGTTAACGCACAACTCTTCAAGATCCACTTTTCCTTCTCTATCATCCCTGACTGCCTGTCTGCTATTCAGTCATGGTGCACATCGAGTGATCTCTGTCTTAATGCCAGTAAGACCGAGATTCGTCCTATCGGATCTCCTGTTCCCAGTTTCACTCCTGCACTCTGGCCACCCTCTATTGGCTCCCCTCCGTCCCTTACCCTGAAGCCAGAAACCTTGGTCATCTTCGACTCCTCTTTCCTTTACTCCTCACATCTTGAACCTTGCCAAGAAGGCGCACTTTCAACTTCACCTCCTTAGAGGGATTCTCCCTTTCCTCACCTTCCCCCAGAGGCTCAATGTCTCTAGAGCTCTGGTCCTCTCCAGGCTGGATTAAATATTGTATATTCGCCTCTTCTTCAAGCTGCCTCTTTCATCACTCCGTCCTATTCAACTAATTCAGAATAGGGCTGCAAGACTTATCCTTGGCCTCAAGCCCAGGGACTTTATCTCTCCAGCCCTAAAGTCTCTCCACTGGCTCCCGGTTGCTGCCAGGATCAGATTCAAGTCCCTTTTCATCATCCACTAAGCTGTCTGGGGCCTGGGACCAGGCTACCTGCAGCTCTTACCAAATACTCTCCTTCCAGATCCCTTTGATCTTCTTGCTCCAACTCTTTGCTTATCAAAAGTTTCTCCAAGCAGAAAGCTAGGGGCATATCCCTCTCTTCTTTTGGCTTCCTCCTATGGAACAATCTCCCTCTCTGCCTCTGTCTTGAACCGGACCACAGCAAGTTCCGCAAACTACTCAAGACCTTTCTCTTCTCCTCCTTCCATCTCCCCCTCCCGTGCTAACCATCCCCTCTGCCACCGAGATTGGCAGCCTGGTCCCTCAAGAGTCCTATAGGATCCTGGCCTTCTGCCCAATCACCACCCCCAGCACAACCCCCGTCCCCCTGAACTGCCCTCTGGGCCCACACCTGCCTGTCAGTTGCTTTGCCTCCACCCTGCGTGTACCTGTTAGGCGGTAGACTTCTCTCTTCGCTTGGGATATCTCCGCCCATGAACTTACCTGTTGCCTTCCCAATAGGCACCTCTTGTCCCTCCCCACCCCCGGGGGGGACCCTGATAGCACTTAACACCACCCAACATTTTTCACTGCACTTGCATGCTCTGAATGTCACATGGCCTTGTAGGACCGCTGTTCGTTTCAATGCATTCATTGTCATTTTCTTTGCTTATTTGCTCCCTTGTTCCCTTCCCTTTTGCCTTGTGGCATTTTGAAACACTGTCTTTTTGTATATGCGCCTTACGAATATCCAATAAATAAATTGAAAGGATGTGCACCATTCAAACAGTCAATAGTTGCCCAATGAGGGACAACTACTGATTTCACCTCTGCCCCAGTAGCAGACTTTCGGGCACCAGTTATGTGGTCTGGGACTACATATAGAAGGGATTGCTAGCCTGCGAAAGTAGCTGCTTTCTTGGGCAAGGGTAGGATCTTGTAAGGGATTTCCTGACCTGCGAGAGCAGGAAGGACAAATTACAATATGACCAAAGAGCATGTGGACATCTCAGTGCATGGCATTTTGGGGCACATAACCAGAAATCATATGTGCAAAAGGTTAGGGTGATAAAAAAAAAGTATCCCCATTTCAATGCCTGCATTGTAAGGTGATGTGTGAAAGTACAAATTCAAAAATTCGAGCAGTACTGATAGACTGAAGGACTGATGAGTTTCCCCATAAACAATCAGTGCAAGGGAACTGAAGCTGAAGGCAATGGAACTGAAGCTGAAGGCTTTACTTCCCTTCAAAAAGAATGGGGTTCCATAGAAAACTATGGAGGGAAGTTGCAAAAAGCAAATCTTTCCTAACACGAAGCACCCCAACCGACCAAAACGAAAGCCCACGTTGTTTATTTATTTTTAAATTTGTTTATTGGCATGTATTATTATACATCTTTTATATGACATTTAAATGTGCCATTGGTTGTGAAATTATCAGCACGAAAGCCCACGTTGTTAGGCGAGTTTTCCCAAAGTCCACTGTGTGGTAGACTTTACAAAACTATCCCAATGGTTTGTAGATCCCCCAACTCTTAGTATTAGTCTGTACTACTCATGGGACGTTGGTAGAGTGGCAGAGCAGTCGGGCTGATCGTAAGAGGAAGATGTGAGCTATAGTAGTAAGTACACTGAACCTAGTTAGTAATATACATCAGAGAGACACACATACATTTATATTAAAACATATTTATATTTATATAAGATATGCTTTAAGATACTTGGTACAATTAAATAAATACTTTAGAGTACTTTTCGAAAGGCCACTGCTTAGTTTGCAGTTGCTTGCGGTTACAATTGTTATAGTTTTTCCAGACAAACTATGGAGAAATACGGTGAGTACATTTACTATGCAAAACCACATAAAACAATGACTTTTAGGAAGAAAAACAGTTGGTTAGCGTAACACTAGCAGGGCTTAAGGTTATAGAGGCAATTTCTTTGCTTATTAAGGCTTTTAAGGTCCAAAACACAACCCTAGCTAAAAGCAGTACAGCGAGGTCTCAAAGTCTTGACAAGCAGCAGAACAATTCTAGACTCTAATCTCTTAAGATGCAAGAGAATACAACCAAAATTGGCGACCATGTTAAAGGGCTTGTTAAAGAGACGCAAGCAGGGGCTTGTGTCGGAGGTAAGAGGGAGTTTCCCTGGACAGCTCTACGTGCACTACAAGGCTCTGGAGCGACTTTTCGGATTAAGGTAAGCAATACTTTTTTCCCCACAGTACCTTTGGTTTGTAGAAATGTTCGTGGCTGGATTCTCCTCGATGTGGAGGCGATGGGCGGGATCTTTCAGCAGCAGTCTTGAGGGAGGATCACTGGCATGGATTTCAGCAACTTCTCTGGTCACTTGGAGGTTTTGGTGCTTTTTCTGCATCATCAACCAAGGACTCGATTTGCCCGATCAATATTCGGTTTCTGCACTCTGCTGAGGGGACTTGGATGGGTTGGATTGTGTCTCTGGATGTTCACTTGGAGCTCAGCAAAGATTTGGACGGATTCGGCCTTTGCACAACGATGCACTCGAAATGGGCAGCAGGCCTCCTGGTATTGGGGTTGCGCAGCTCTTGAAAATCCCAGGACCACCAGGAAGGTGTCCTCTTTGGAATTCCTCTGTAGCACAGAAAACGGGGCCAGTATAGCAGTGGCAGCTTCAATGTTGCAAATGGACTCAAGGCAGCTTGCTTTTCACTCCAGTAGCCTCACCTTTTATACAGTTCCAGTACTCCCTTCTCTGCAATCTTCCTCAGTAGTTTACAGAAAGGGGCGTTTGGCTGTCCAATCAGGGCAGCCAGACCCGCAGTGGGAGCTGGTCCCATTCATGCACACTGGCAGACAAAGGGGCAGGGGGGTGGAAAACTCCTCCCCCACTTCCAGCCTGCCCAGTCACTCTGGAGCATAGGCAGGGGCACCCAAGGGTATAACTAGGAGTTTTTTATTTTTTTTTTATTTATTGGCATTTTCATTGGAACAGCAACAGCGAACCAGGCCACAAACCACCCATCACCCCCTCCCCCCAACATGACACGAGATATTTCACAAGCCCAAAGTTAGGCCAAAGTGCATAAGAATAAACCATATAGTGCAACGATGCAGAGTTTATATACCGTTCCGCGGCAAGTCTCTAGGCACATGTATAACGAGGCAGGTCCCCTCATTCCCCCATAGTGGACCAGCAGTTAAAAGTCATAAACCTGTCCCGTGTTGTCCACAACTGGTGGCCTTCTCAGCTCGGTGACGGCGAAGCCATGAGTATCCGTGGTGAAATGGAGTTTGAGCGTCCATCACTCCCATGAAGGAGATATGAGGTATATGCATCGCACATCTTAGTGTCCCCCAGGTGTTCCCCTTCATCACCCCCCATCTCAGTTCCATATCGTTACAGTACATGATGTCCCGAGACCATTGGGCATTCGTCGGAGCCACAGCACTACCCCAGCCCATAGCGACCCTCCGCTTGGCCAGGATCAGCAGGAGAGTAACCAACTTCCTCATAACTAGGAGTTTGTCTATGCGACATAAGTCACAGGAGCAGAGAGAAGGGGGATACAGAGTATCCCTTTGGCACTCCACTTGAGGTGGTGTGTACCAATCTGACTATAATGTTTTAAGAGAGATTCTAAGTATCTCTCTATCCTTAGTAAATGTAGTTACTCTAGGAGGAGGAAAAATAATCTCAAAGGAGGACCCTACGGGTCCCCAGCAACAATGCCCCTAAGGAGCTGTGTGCTGCAATAGTGAAATAGACTCCATAGGACAGGTAAAATACAAAGAATAGAATTCTAAAAGACAAAACCCGTAAGATTGCATTAGTGGAAAAAGGCTCCACTCATTCAGGATTTCAGAAAAAGTTCCAGAAGTCCAGCAAAAAGTGCTGGGGGTTTCACTGGGAGAGGAGATGAAGCATAAAAATGATACGTCTCTCTAACAGACATATAGCTCGGATCCTGGATAAAAGGGGATTCCTGGAGCTGATTTTTAGATAGTTGGTTTCAAAACCTCTACGAAGAGGAGCATCCTGCTAAGGACCTGGAACCCTTTGTTTGAAGCAAGTCACCATTGCTTTCTTCAACCGTCTTGGCAAAGCCCTGCTCCTTTGCTGATCTCCAGAAGGCCTTCATTGGTGTGTGGTTCGACCGCTGGACCTCTGGGATCAGACAGTCTTGACCGTTGCTTGAGGACCCTGCCCTTGGAAGACTTTGGAAGCATCCTGAAACGGGCCTGTGGGCTGACCAAACTTTTACTGGGCTGCCTTGCTGCTTTGGTCGCCATTGCGATTTTAGCCTTGGGACTTAGCAGATCCTTTACTTGCAAAACATGAAACCTTCCCCTGCAGTTTCGGCTCTCCAACACAGAGGGGCCTAACAAGTCCATTTTGTTTCCACCACAAGAGTCGACTTCACCATTTCTTTGGAGAGGCCATTGCTGATGGCCACCTGCGTTGTGTCCTGGGAGTGCTCTTAGGTAGTCGGCAGAGTGGTGGTCCTTCAGTCCAGTAGAGGTGTTCAGCTGATTGCTGTCCAGCATGGATCCATCGGAGCATGGAAACGCTGACTAGCCAGAGCCAAAACCTGACACTGAATGTGACCCCCACACTTGAGACACCTGGACTTCCTTCATAGGAATCAAGGCACGATAAAAAAGGGGTCCAGTGATTTCAGGAACTTCTCTGGTGGTCCCTGAGTGAATCTGAGTACACGGTGCAAGCCTATTCCTACAGTGACTAATCCCAGGGTATTCACCATTTCCGTGGGGCGGCCCGTTTTCATGATGCCAGGGAGGTGAGGCAGCTGCACAATATTCCCTCTGGGGGGTGGTACTCGGCTGGTTGATCTCTTGGGGAGGGAAATCCTTCATTGGACTGGTGATGATGGCACTGGGAGAACACACTATCAATTTACCCCTTCGGCATCTACACTCACATCAACCCACCTTTTAGCTTTCTCTGGTTCCTCATACCAATGTTGCAGTAAAGTAGAGGATGTCCTTGACAAGACTAGGACGAGGAAGAGGTAGACTTGCACAAGCCTGATGCAAAAGAATACTGAGACAAAGAAGATTGAACAAGGAGGCACATGCCCACCACGGAACCAACACACGCGGTATAGCTGTCAAGAAGCTGCCCCAATCATAAAAAGGGAAGAAGGAATCTATGGTCTGCTGAACCAGCCCTGGATGAGCACAAAACAAGACGCTCGTTCTGTGGTTGACCCGTATTTTGAAAGCCAGGACGCGGAGACTTGTGGCGACCAGAGATGGCCAAGCCAGATGGACCTGACTGTCGTTAGGATGGTAGGCAGCTAGACCGACAGAAGATGAGTGTAGCCGGAGACGCAAGGAAGAATCTGGAGCTGCAGAACCATGCAGAGAAGTGCGACAGCAACAGGGAAGCTCTGCTTCGCCAGCCGAAGAGACCGTCGACCGCCCTGAAGCTTCCCAAAGGTAGGTAAAGAGTTAGACCAGTGGCTAGGGCGTTTAGGGAGCTGAAACCCCACACAAACATATGACGACAAGCACAAGGGGATACAACTGGCATTATATTTGATGCAAACTTTGTAAACTACGTAAATACATTCCAGAGAGCAAAAGGGGATGAAAGCAGCATTTTACTGACAAGAACTCAAGCTGATATCAACATTAGGAATACACATGTGGGATAGTGCCTGGCAGGAGAGTATTCCAGGTCTGTCAAAGTGAACACTAGATAAAGGGTATTACGTACTTTCATCGACAACTGTTTTTACGACAGGTGTTTTTCAGTGGAATGTTTGCTGAAAAAACCTTTACGAAATTTTTATTATGGGGAAGGGCATATAAAGGGTTGGGAGGGGGGGTGGTCTGGAATAAAAATAATAGATCAATGACGGGGTGCTCCGAGGGGAATTCCCCCCCCCCAATAAGAAAAATTGCAAAAAAGTATTTTTTAACTAATTCCGCTGAAAAACACCCTTCTAAAACAGGTGTAGATGAAATGACATAGAACCAGGTAAAGGGAGAGGAGATCCTGTAGAGCAACAGGATTTGGGACCCACATAAAGCGCGAAAGACCCAAATTAAGTCGGGCAAATCCCAACAGTAAAAAGGGTTGAAGGCCCTCATCGTTGCAGATATATCTGCAACCAGTGGGCTGTAGCCAGGGCTAGAAAAGGAGAAATAAAACTGGAAACCAGTGACAAAGCAAACATCTTTTGGGACCAAAGTGGTTGGTGAACAAGACTAGATAAAAGGCTGGAAACGTTCATATTGATTAAAAGAGGTTCCCTTCATGGATCAGGGAACTGTGAATGTGTTCTTTGTTTTCTTTTCTGTAGAGAAAAAAAAAGACAAGACTGGGGAACAGTGTATTGCTTACAGAAATGATTCCACTCCAGGAGAAATAACTATGCTTTGTTTTGTGATTTAGAAACTCAAACAGAGAAAGCGGTTTGCTCCAGATGGGAGGAGAACCGTGTTTTGTTTAAACAGATGGAGCAAAAAGGATGTCATGATCTCTGCTTCCAAAAGGTCAGGGTTTTCCCAACTCCCTTGTAAGCAGATCCATAACCCAGGTTCCGAGTGCCAACTAGTCCCAATTGGGACCTTTTGGACCCAGTCCTGGCGCCAGTGGCACCAGGCCCATAAATATGCCCAGTCCCAGCGCTGGAAGCGCCAGGCTCATAATGCTTGGGTGGACTTACCTGCAGCAGACCATGCTGCTTACTTGCCTGCCAGTTGAGCCTCTGATCCCCTTGTGTTTGAAGCTACTTTTCCTGTTGGGTGGGGCTGGAGCCACTCCCTAGATTCAGAACACTGGAACTCTTCTGGAAAGCAGGAACTCTTTTCTTACCTAGGGGTGGCTGTGGAAGGAGACACCGAAGCACTACAGGAGGCTATTTAAACCACACCCGGTGGATGAATCTTGCTTTGCGTTATTCTGCAACCTCTGCAGCAGAACGCTCATCGTGTCTTCTGCATCCGGTCCTGGGCCTAAGGAAAAAGGCTTACCATCCTGAATCCAGTCTTCAGCAACACCTATAAAGACAAGAAAGAACAGGTTAGCATTCCGGCATCTGAAAGGCAAAGGCTTACCATCCTGAATCCAGTCTTCAGCAACACCTATAAAGACAAGAAAGAACAGGTTAGCATTCCGGCATCTGAAAGGCAAAGGCTTACCTACTCTTCGTGCGCTCCGGAGGTCTTCACACTGCATCCCGCATCTGAAAGACAAAACAAGGTGCGTTTAAAGACATTGGGGAACTTTAATACTCACGTGCCATTACTCCTTTCCACATCTAATCCAGTGGGTATTCCGGCACCCTGCAGCCGCTCCGAACTCGTACCTGCAAAATAAAAAGACAGTTAGAGCGCATCGTGAAGCAGGCAACAAGCGCTTACTTACGTGCTTCCAGGCGCTTCTATTCATCACACGGGCTCCATTTCAACTCACTTCAGCCCGTCATCCGCCATCGCCGGAACCCTGCAAAACAAGAGACATCATTACTAAAGACTTTAAAGACATTTGAATGACTCGAAACTTACCGTTCGTGCAGTAAACGACGGACAGCAGTCCTCTGAAGTCAAGAGGCCTGCGCTACCTATCCAGTGAAGAAACTGGTTACAGCACCCTGCCCCGAGGCAGATGGAGAGCTCGGCATTCACTTACCTAATTTGTATAGCGTTACCTTTGGGGGTCTACAGGAGAGGAGAAGAGGAAAGAGATAGGGACACCACAATAACCCCAGTTCATTAAACCCATATTTTCTATCTGCAGACATCTTACTCTACACGTCAGGCATACAGTGCACAGAGGTCCAGCCCAAGAGCCAACCGGGTGCTACACATCACCTTTGGAGATACGGTAGTCGCCCAGTCAAGACCGGCGCCTCTGCGAGAATCAGGTGAGCGTTACAGAACGCAAAGCCCACCGCAAAACTCTCGCCCAGGCGCTATGGAAACCTCGGATACTGACCCCCTAGCCCGGTTACTTGGGGAACTAAGGGCAGAAGTGCATGCAGCTCGTCAGGAAACTAATGCTCTAAGAAGGGAACTAAAAAATTTCCAAGGAGAGAACAGACAATCTTGCTAGACAAGTGCTACAGTCACAAGCCGGACAGACCCCGTTACCCGCATCAGGGGCAAATCTTCCTTCAACATCCTCTATGAATCCAATGCAGATCAACCTTCCTGGGAATGTACCTCTGGCTCCGCCCGAACGATTTTCTGGTGACCCAAAGAGGTTTGCAGTATTTATCAATCAGTGCCGGTTGCACTTCTTATGCCGGCCAGCAGCCTTTCCAACTGATCAAGCAAAAGTAGCTTTTGTACTTTCGTACCTTAGTGGCAATGCAGCAGACTGGTCGATCCCTCTAGTTAATCAAGATGATCCGGTTCTCCATGATTTTCAAGCCTTTCAGCTTAGTATGGAAAAACTGTTCGCAAGACATTCACAGGGACAGGCCTTGGACAATGAGCTTCTTTCGTTGCGACAGGGTAATCAAGACCTTTTGGCTTATATTGCATCTTTCAATAGACTAATAGTGGAAACTCAATGGCCTGAGGACAAAAGGATTACGCTGTTTTATAGAGGTCTACGTGGAGAGCTCAAAGACGTTTTAGCCCAAGTAGTGAATCCCCCACAAGACTGTTCGGATTATATAGACTTGGTCGTTCAAATAGATCACAGGCTGCAGAACAGGAAGGCCGATCGTTCCAAGTTTGATGCTCGAGTATTTTCCAAACCGCCAACTCCTTCCAAAGGAGTAGACTCCGGGAAACCCATGCAAATAGGGGGTCTGAAAGGTCCTCTAACACAAAGGGAGCGGGAAAGGAGGAAACAGTTGCAATTATGCCTATATTGCGGAAACTCAGGGCACTTTCTTCGAGACTGTCCGGTGAAACCTGCCAAGAAGGCAGTAGGAGCTGCAGTTACCAAAGTTACAAACTCTGAGCAGGGAAACAACCTCGCCCGACAAGAATAGAGGTCCTCTTGCCGAGCGTGAAAACCAGTTCCGTGACCTCGCATTTCGTGATACCTATGGTCCTCATTAGCCCTGATAACCCGGATCGATTACATGCAATTGAAGCTTACGTCGACAGCGGTGCCATCGGCAATTATGTGGATCATGAAATGGTTTTGAGGATGAATCTAACTCTTTGTCCCAAGGCTGTAAAGGACGTCATTACTACGGTGGATGGTACAGAGATAGCCTCCGGGCCAGTAACGCATACCACTCAAGAGGTGACGCTAGTAAGTCAAGATGGACACCATGAGAAGATCGTGTTCGATGTGATCAAGGCCCCTCAGTTTCAGATTATTCTAGGAATACCTTGGTTAGAGAAACACAATCCTCTGATCGATTGGCGAGCAAGAACGGTCCAGTTTCCAGAATGTGTCTCTACTTGTCACCCTCCACCTGGTGTTGCACTGGCCGCAATTTTTTCAGAGACTCCCCAGTTACCTCCCGAATACCTAGAATACCAAGATGTTTTCCGGAAGGATCAGGCTAACTCTCTACCTCCTCATAGGTCTTATGACTGCCAGATAGACCTGATACCTGGATCTACTCCTCCTTGTAGTAGAATTTATGCCCTCACCGAGCCCGAGAACCTTCACCTTCGACAATACCTGGATCAATACCTGGCAAATGGGTTTATTCGTCCTTCCAAGTCCCCTGCTTCTTCAGCTTTGTTCTTCGTTCCAAAAAAGGAAGGAGACCTTAGAACTTGTATCGATAATCGCTCCCTGAACCAGATCACCATTAAGAATAGATATCCGTTACCTTTGATCCCTGAACTCCTGGACCAAGTCAGAAAAGCATGCATATATACAAAGCTGGATCTTAGAGGAGCTTACCACTTGGTACGAGTAAAAGAGGGCGATGAATGGAAGACGGCCTTCCGCACCAAGTATGGGCTATTTGAATATCAGGTCATGCCCTTCGGACTTTGCAATGCCCTGGCCGCCTTTCAATATTTTATGAACGATGTCCTCAGAGAGCTCATACATGTATGTGTTGTTGTTACATTGACGACATCCTCGTTTATTCTTCATCGGAATCTGAACATCGGAAACACGTGAAAATGGTCCTCGAAAGATTGCGTCAACACAAACTTTTCGCTAAATTGGAAAAATGTGTTTTCAACGTGACTGAAGTTGAATTCTTGGGATTCATATTATCACCTGGCGGAGTGCGTATGGATTCGAAGAAGGTCGATGCAGTTCTCAAATGGCCATCACCATCCTCCGTAAAAGGTGTGCAAAGCATGTTAGGCTTCGCTAACTTTTACCGCAGGTTTATCCCCGAATTCTCTCGAATAGTCCAGCCCATCACTGCCTTGTTAAAGAAAAACAAACGTTTTGAATGGTCTACCGAGGCGGAACAAGCTTTCCAGGATTTGAAGAATAAATTTATCTCTGCACCAATCTTAAAACACCCTCGCCACCGAACTCCCCTACATCGTGGAAACTGATGCTTCAAGCCTTGCCATGGGGGCAGTTCTATCACAAAAGGACCCGGTAACCAATCAGTTGCATCCCGTGGCATTTTGGTCCCGCAAATTCTCGCCTCCTGAAATCAATTACACGATTACTGACAAGGAACTTCTGGCTATCAAGTCTGCCTTTAAGGCTTGGCGGCATTACCTGCTGGGGGCCCGACACACCGTTACTGTGATTACGGATCACCGAAACCTGCAATATTTGAAAACCGCAAAAGCCCAATCCTCTAGACAACTCCGTTGGGCATTATTCTTTGCTGAGTTTGACTTCATAATTACCTATCGACCTGGTACAAAGAACGGTAAAGCTGATGCCCTTTCTCGGATGGGAGTGGAAGAACACTTGATCAACCCCAAACCTGTACCAATCATTCCCGAACAAAGAATTCTGGGTGTAATCGCCACCGAATCCATAGAGGAAGTTAAGGATAAAGCCAGGCAACTGGTAACTCCAGCAGACATACAGAATTGGCATCTGCAGGGAAAGGACTTTGCAGTAAAGGACAACTTATTGTATTTCCAAGAACGAGTATACCTACCCAGCACAGATTTACAGAAAAAAGTACTCTCTTGTTATCACAACTCTTTAATGGAAGGTCATCCCGGTATGGCCGAGACCTCAGAAAAGATCAAGCGCTACTTCTGGTGGCCGTCTTGGAAGAAAGATATCAGAGACTTTATAATGTCCTGTGGAGTATGCGCCCAAAACAAGAGTCAAAAGGAAAGACCAGCAGGCCTCTTACGCCCTATTGACATCCCACCTCGCCCTTGGCATACGCTTTCTATGGACTTCATCACCGATCTACCTCCATGCTCCGGATACAATACGATTCTAGTAATCGTGGACCTATTCTCCAAGATGGCGCATTTCATTCCGCTCAAAGGCTTGCCAACAGCAGCAACTCTGGCCCGAGAATTTCTCGAAAACATCGTCCGACTGCACTGTTTTCCTTCGGTTCTAATTTCGGATCGAGGTAGTCAATTTATTTCTCATTTTTGGCGAAGTTGCTGTCGGTCGGCTCAAATTGATGTGAGACTATCGACCAGTCACCACCCTCAGACCGACGGACAAACCGAGAGGACCAATCAAACTCTGGAACAGTATTTACGCTGCATGCTGCAACAAACTGAAAAAACTTGGAAAGATATACTTTGGATAGCCGAATATGCCTACAATAACTCTGTCCATTCGGGAACTGGGAAAACCCCGTTTTTTCTTTTGTACGACAGTCACCCTCGAACCTCGGAGTTGGATCCCCTCCAAGATCTTGAAACACCAGCAGTAGACTACCTGCATTCTACAATCACCCAAGCCTTTAAGGAAGCTGTTTCTCACCTTCAAAGGGCTAAAGAACAATACAAGAAAGGAGCAGATCAACATCGGAAGGAAGCCCCTCACTATCAAGTAGGGGATCAAGTCTGGTTATCCACCAAATATCTATCTCTAAAAGGGCCACGCACATTCAACCCAAGATACCTTGGTCCCTATTCCATCACTACCATAGTAAACCCAGTAGCAGTCAAGTTGGACTTGTCCCCGCACATGAAGATACATCCGGTCTTCCACGTCTCTCTATTAAAACCCGTGCAACCTCAAACCCGACTAACCAAATCTCCAAAACCTATCCTAGTTGATGGAGAACTCGAGTTTGAAGTTAAAAGCATTCTGGACTGCAAGATCTCCAAATCTAAACTATTCTACCTAATTGACTGGAAAGGCTACGGCCCCCAAGAGAGATCCTGGGAACCTGCTGAATATGTCCACGCTCCTCGCCTAATCAAAAGATTTCACCGAACATTTCCTGACAAGCCAAAACCCCCGGAGAAGCCCGGTTTGGGAGGGGCCTTGAGGGGGGTACTGTCATGATCTCTGCTTCCAAAAGGTCAGGGTTTTCCCAACTCCCTTGGAAGCAGATCCATAACCCAGGTTCCGAGTGCCAACCAGTCCCAATTGGGACCTTTTGGACCCAGTCCTGGCGCCAGTGGCACCAGGCTCATAAATATGCCCAGTCCCAGCGCTGGAAGCGCCGGGCTCATAATGCTTGGGTGGACTTACCTGCAGCAGACCATGCTGCTTACTTGCCTGCCAGTTGAGCCTCTGATCCCCTTCTGTTTGGAACTACTTTTCCTGTTGGGTGGGGCTGGAGCCACTCCCTAGATTCAGAACACTGGAACTCTTCTGGAAAGCAGGAACTCTTTTCTTACCTAGGCGTGGCTGTGGAAGGAGACACCGAAGCACTACAGGAGGCTATTTAAACCACACCCGGTGGATGAATCTTGCTTTGCGTTATTCTGCAACCTCTGCAGCAGAACGCTCATCGTGTCTTCTGCATCCGGTCCTGGGCCTAAGGAAAAAGGCTTACCATCCTGAATCCAGTCTTCAGCAACACCTATAAAGACAAGAAAGAACAGGTTAGCATTCCGGCATCTGAAAGGCAAAGGCTTACCTACTCTTCGTGCGCTCCGGAGGTCTTCACACTGCATTCCGGCATCTGAAAGACAAAAGCTTACCAACTCTTTGCACGCTCCGGAGGCCTTCGGCGCTGCATCCCGCATCTGAAAGACAAAACAAGGTGCGTTTAAAGACATTGGGGAACTTTAATATTCACGTGCCATTACTCCTTTCCACATCTAATCCAGTGGGTATTCCGGCACCCTGCAGCCGCTCCGAACTCGTACCTGCAAAATAAAAAGACAGTTAGAGCGCATCGTGAAGCAGGCAACAAGCGCTTACTTACGTGCTTCCAGGCGCTTCTATTCATCACACGGGCTCCATCTTCAACTCACTTCAGCCCGTCATCCGCCATCGCCGGAACCCTGCAAAACAAGAGACATCATTACTAAAGACTTTAAAGACATTTGAATGACTCGAAACTTACCGTTCGTGCAGTAAACGACGGACAGCAGTCCTCTGAAGTCAAGAGGCCTGCGCTACCTATCCAGTGAAGAAACTGGTTACAGCACCCTGCCCCGAGGCAGATGGAGAGCTCGGCATTCACTTACCTAAGGTGAGAGCGTTAACCTTTGGGGGTCTACAGGAGAGGAGAAGAGGAAAGAGATAGGGACACCCCAATAGCCCCAGTTCATTAACCCCATATTTTCTATCTGCAGACATCTTACTCTACACGTCAGGCATACAGTGCACAGAGGTCCAGCCCAAGAGCCAACCGGGTGCTACACATCACCTTTGGAGATACGGTAGTCGCCCAGTCAAGACCGGCGCCTCTGCGAGAATCAGGTGAGCGTTACAAAGGATTCCTCCAGAAGATTTAAGGAACTGTATTACGTTCACAAGTGGAAGCAAGAGCCAAGAAATTGGTTCCTTGCAGGGGTTTGAGGATCAGTGTTATTTTGTTGGTCTGAACATGCAAGCAATGAACATTTAACCATTTATTCTTTGTACAAGAACTGTGCCTTTGAGTCTACATTGAGTGAGAGGGTCATCCGTCTGGATGAATAAGACATCCAGTTTTCGTTATTGTCAGACCTGAAATTTAAGGAACGGAAATAGGTTGAGACACAAGACGGTGGACATTTTACTTTACGGACATGACTGGGTCCTTAGTATATTTGTTGCGGTAGGGCAACCCCTCATAGTAAGTGGGGCAAGATAGGCTTTTCTTTTCCTTTTGTTTGTAAATCGGTCTATGCCAACCACTTTACCACCACTGTGTCAAGACTCGTTCTTCTGTATCCTTACACAACCTACCCCCCAATCTTGTTATCCTTCATTATTCGGAAAATTGTATTCTAAAAGTAAGTGTTTGTGCTCTTAGTCGAGGACACCAAAGTGAATGAGTATATTAGTATTTAATGTTCTATTGTATTACTTGCCTGCAGTTAATCATTGCTAAGAGCTATCTAAGACCGAAATAATTTGTGGCATTTTTTATACATTTTGCGTAACTTGTATTAAGAGTGTTCTGTGTGTACTTAACTGAACCCTTAACCACTTTCACACTTCCTAAGTCTAAGCCTTGCTGCTCATTCACACTAGCCTGATCATTTGGCTAAGTATTAGTGTCTATACCTGATCACCAGATTTGGGTGGCCTCTCATTCAGTCCACAGGGCTGATTCTGAATATCAATCGTAACATCTTGTTATCCTAGACTGTTCAAACTTACGTAGGAGGGGCATCCTTGTCAGAACTAAGTAGCAGTATCAATACTGTAGCTTTGTTAGAGATCAACTGACCTTGTATTTTAGGCAGCTGCCCTTAAGAGCAAATGGGCATTGGGACGTGGCTAGCCACCTGTTAGGGACATTTATCATTGGTGAGACCCCCAGCACATTTTGCTGGACTTCTGGACCTTTTTCTTTTAATCCTGAATCAGTGGAGCCTTTTTCCACTCATTCATTCTTATGGGCTCTCTTTTGGAACTCTATTTTTTGTTTTCTACCTGTACTATGGAGTCTGTCTGCTCCATAGCTCTTAAAGGAATATGTATTTTGCAACTGCAGCAAACAGCTCCTTATGGGTAATGTTGCTGGGGACCCTGTGGGTCCTCCTTTAAGACTTTTTTCTTATATCCCTAGGTTAACTGCAGTTCAGATAGAGAGATACTTAGTGTCTCTCTCAAAACTCTATAGTATGATAGCTTGGCACACTCAGTGGAGTGCCAAAGGGATACTTATTATCTCCCTGCTCCTGTGAGTTTATAGTCACATTGACAATCACCTAGTTATGGCTGGTGGCAGTGGATGTGCTCTACCAAATATTGTGTATTATTTATACCACAGGCTATGTCCGTAGCCTCGGTAGTGCACAATGGGACACCGAAGTATCATCTTGGGGCCTCCCTTCCTTTTTCACAATTACTAGCTTGGCTGTTCTTGGCTAGCCCTTCTACCATTCTGGCAGGGAGAGGTCTGTGTGTGCATTTTGCCTTTGGCGCAGGAACCAGTAGGTATCCCCGCATAGGCTCCAGAGTGTCTGGGCAAGTAGGAAACCCCCCACCTGTTCTTTGTCTGCCAGAGTGCCTGAATAGGACCAGCTCCCAAAGGGGTTTTGTTGTTGTGAGTGGACAGCCAAACACCCCTTTCTCTAAAATGCTGAGAGCGATTGCAGAGGAGTGTGTTCTGGGACTGTATAAAAGGTGGGGCTTCTAGAGTGTAAAGCAAGTAGACCACTGGAAACAGAAGTAACCGAAGAAGACGCCGACCAGAGACACCTGCAGACCCTTCACAACACTGTGAAGTGACCACTGCTGTCCTGACCCCGATTTCTATGCGACAGAAGAGCTCCGAAGAGGACTCCTTCCCTTTGGCTGGTGGGAACAACCAATCCCAAGACTTTGAAATGTGCCATCTTCCGAGGTCCTAGGAGTTTCCAGAGCTGCAGAACCCCAATACCAGGAGACCTGCTGCCCATTTCGAGTGCATCATATAGAAAGGCCCCAAGCCCAACCTTTCCACCAGGAAAAAGGTTCCTGTAGAAGACGGGTCACCCCAGTGACCCCACCACCAGCTGAGGCTGAATTGGTGCAAGAAGAATCACCTGAAGAACCTTCTACTGATGAGTCATCGGAGGAGGGGATTCAACCCTGTCTGGAGGATCTGGATCCCAGAGACCATCCTGAGCTGCAGACTTTGCTGGCAGAAGGTGGACCCTCCAGAACAGACTTTAGTATGGGACAAAGAGAGGATCCCTCTCTAGAAGGACTGCGTCAGCAGGCAGCTTCCTAGAGTGAAGGGTAAGACCCTGGGAAGCATAGGCTGTCTTGGGAAGATGGACTTCTATACACTGAGCCTATGAAGTATATTCCAGGAGACCTCAGGAGACTGGTGGTCCCCCAGGAACTATGACCCAAATTCCTACAGTTGGCACACAAAGTTCCCCTGGCTGGTCACTTAAGCTCTAAGAGTACTAAGGAGAGGATTTCTTTGTACTTCTATTGGCCCAAGATGGGTGCAAATTAAGAAGGGGGTCCTGGGAGTCCCTCTGCCAGACATTAGTCCTGGTTACGAGAAACTTACCCAGAGTCTTTAGCTCACTATCTTTCACAGAGAAGAAATATCCCAAACAGATCAGTCTTTGTCCTGCCCTGGGGCAGTCCAGCACCGAAATGCTAGTCAATTCTCCTCTGAACAAGATTACCAACAGAAACCCCAGACACGTGTTTCGGTCTGTTTGGACCTCATCAGTAGGGTGGATCTGTGCCTCTCTAAGAAAAGTGAGCAAGGGATCCACGTCTGGATTCCCCTAGTAACTTATGGTGAGACCCAAAGTTATTTAAATATGCAAATTAACAAGGGGGTCCTGGGAGTCCCTCTGCCAGACATTAGTCCTGGTTACGAGAGGGTGGGGATTGACATTGTTGGTCCGCTAGACCATCCAACATCTTCAGGCAACTGATTTATATTGTTTGTGGTGGATACCCACCAATGAGAACTGTTACTATGCAGGCAGTGTCAAAGGCCCTACTTGGTATTTCTACCAGAGTAGGATTTCCCAAAGAGGTATTATCCGACAGGGTGTCAGACTTTATGTCCCAGTACATGCAGGCCATGTAGAAAACCTGTGGGGTCACCTACATGTTGTCAACTGCCTACCACCCTCAAACAGATAGTTTGGTAGAGAGGTTTAATAGAACCATGAAGAACAGGATTGGAGCTTTGGAAGAACTACTTGGAAGAAAGTGGGACTTTCTTCCGCCATGTTTTCTATTTGCCTACAGAGAAGTTCCCCAAGCTTTAGTGGGCTTTAGCTCCTTTGAGTTACCTTGTCATCCAGTCAGAGGCCCTTTGGCCTTAATTAAGGAGGGTCTGGAGAGTGCTCCTTCCGTCAAGCCACAAGGAATTACTGACTGTGCTTGGCCTCAGATGGCACTTATGATGAGAGAGGTAGTGAGAATTTTAAAGCTGGTCAAGCTCTGGTTAAGCAATGGCCATCTAGAAGGCAAACATGGTGGAGTTTACTCCAGACCAGCAGATTCTCATTATGGTCCCAGTAAGACAGAGGGTTTTACATGACAACTCAAAGTTGTGGGAAAACCTGGAGAGGTCAATTATATGGTAGACTTCAGCAACACCAAGGAGGCCCCTAGGGTCTTTCATGCCAACTGTTTGAATACTTCTGTTTCCAGGCCAGAGATAGGCGCTTTGCTCTTAGCTTCTGATCAAGATGAAGAGGAGAGTGAGCTTCTACCACATCTTCTAAGGGGTACGCCTTTCAGATGGGCTAGTAGAAGGGATGTAACTCTCCACTAATCTGGAAATGCAGCAACAGGAGGAGTGCAGAGCTTTGTTGACTCACTTTGCCCCTCTGTTCTCACTTACACCAGGCTTGATCCCTTATGGCTAACATGACATTGGCGATGGTGTACCCGTTAAAAACAGGAGCTACAGGATGTCAGATAATGTGAGGAATCACATAAGAGAGGTCAATATGATGCTGGACCTTGGAGTGATTGAACATTCCACAAGTCCATGGGCTAGCCCAGCTGTGTTATTACCAAAGGCAGGAACTAAGAAACTTATATTCTGTGTAGACTATAGGGCATTAAATGCAGTTACCAAGACTGATGGACATCCCTTGCCAAGGTCAGATGAACTAGTGGATAAACTGTGCTTTGCAAAATTCCTCAGTAATTTTGACCTGACAAGTGGTTATTGGCAGATTGCCATGACTGACCAGTCCAAGGAGAAGACCACATTCTGAACTCCAGAAGGCTTGTACCAGTTTAAGGTCATGCCCGTCGGCTTAGAGAATGCACCTGCCACATTCCAGAGAATGTTTAACCATATTCTGAATAGGTTGCAGAACTTCTGCATGGCATACTTGGATGACTTAGCAGTGTTCAGCCCTACCTGGGAAGAACATCTTGACCACCTGGGACATGTGTTGCACGCCCTTCAACAGGCCAATCTGCCCATCAAAGCAAGTAAATGTCAAGTTGGTCAGAGTAATGTAGTCTACCTTGGTCATGAGGTAGCAGGAGGCTGTACAAGACTGGGCCACCCCAACTACTCAGACTCAAGTTAGAGCCTTCTTAGGACTTACTGGTTATTACAGGAACTTCCTTGAGAACTATGGGACCATCGCATCTCCTCTAAATACCATATCCTCTCCCAAGTGCCCTTAAACATGTCAAGTGGAATGAGGACTGTGACAAAGCCTTAAACGGGCTGAAAGATGCCCTCTGCAAAGCTGCAGTGCTGAGAGCTCCAGATTAGACTCTGGCCTTCCTATTCTAAACTGATGCTTCTAACACAAGGATAGGAGCAGTCTTGAGCAAATTTGATAGTAAAGGCAGAGAGAACCCTATCTGCTTTATTAGTAGAAAATTTAAAGAACCAGGAAACCAGGTGGGCAACAATTGAACGTGGATGTTTTTCTGTTGTGTGGGCCCTGAAGAAATTCAGACCATACCTTTATTGAACTGCTTTCAAGATTCAAACTGACCACCAACGCTTAGGGTGGCTGATGCAGATGAAAGGAAAAAAACACAACAAATTGTGCAGGTGGTCTTTAAGCCTACAAAGCATTGATTTCACCATTGAGCACAGGTCAGGTACCCACCATAAGAATGCTGATATTCTCTCCAGAAAGTATGACTGACTGGATCAAGAAAGCCATCCAGGAGTGCATTAGATCCTCCTGTCCCTAGTCTGAGGGGGACACGAGTGTTGGGGCGATATATCATTGTTGTGCTTCATCCCGTCTCCTAGTGAGACCCCCTGCCCTTTTGCTAGTTTTCTTGACCTTTTTCTTTTAATCCTAAATAGGTGGAGCCTTTTTCCGCTCATTCATTCTATATGGGTGAAATGGTGTCTTCCAGCCCTTTAGGATGAGGTAGCAGTACCCTTGAAGGGGATGCAAAAGTTATTCAAACATCAATAATCAAAATGACTCAGGTAGTTGGCAAAAGGATAACTGTTTTGAATATCAATCATCTAAAACAGGGAGTACAACGGACGTCTCAGTTTAAGAACTCTCAATGCATCTTAAAAAAAAGCATTCTTTTATAGCAAAAAATCATCATAGGTGACGTCAACCTACGTATTTACTAACTTCATCCTACGTGGCAAACTACAAAAACCTAATGGCAAGTGTGATAGGGTCTAAGGGAATATCGAAGTATACAATCCATACTTGTCTAAGGCATTGAAAGAAAGTGATTTGTTTTTTAATATCAGGTGGGGCAACTAAGCCCTCCCCTAAAACAGATCACTGTGAACGTCACTAAATATACAACATCCCATTGGCTATATAAACTATAGGACCCTTAATCATGCAATCCTCTTCCATTGGTTGGCACTCTAACCTTCGTCAGTACTTTTCCACCTACGTTAGCAGCACACAGGCTGGGCTTCCAGGTGCTGGTGAGCTCGTCTTTGACCATAGTTTCCCACCAATTAGCACATATATCCATCATCACCTTAGTGGTCTGCTGTCAATAAGGCCTTTGAACTTGTCCTTGAGAGTGTTCTTTGCTCTGGAGAATTCAGGGGAGTGAAGGCACGCTCTGCCATCATGCGGTGGTAGGACCATCATGTTCGTCCAACTTTATCTCTCCACGTGACTGAAGACCACAAAATCGAGCCTCTCGTGTATTAAAACAACTATTTTCTAATAGACCTCTGACGTCTTCCTTGTTTTGTTCATGCCTCCTTAACAGGAGCTTCGTTCTTTCACATGATTTTTATCCAATGTCGGCTCACTCCAGCCTGATGAGACCTTGGCTTCTGTGCTTATCCAGTCTCGCCTTTCTGAGAATCACTTTGTAATTCAGTTGTTTTCTTGCTGCAACACACTGGAAACAAGGCCTTCCCTCTTTATCCCAGCTCTGCTATAAAACGTAGTGGAAACATTCATTCTTTACTTGCTTGTGTATATGTTGGCGCATGCCGCAATCTATTCACTACTTAGCTAGCCTCAAGAATACTTTGTCTGCTTTTGTTTATTTCCGTCTGTACACGTGTAAAACAGCTTGACATCTTCATTTTTATAGCATAGGTTTCCTCATCTTGATCCCAAGATGCCACTTATCTTTGATACTTTCTTGATGCCTTATAGAATATCCCCATTCGCTAGTCTCTGCATCTCTTCTATGTACGTCAGCTCAACGTTGTATGACGTCACCATTTGTTTTCGTCATTCATTGGTCCTCTTCCTCATGGGATTTCATTCAAATGGCCATCATACTGTCTCGAATGCAGGTATGGTTTCCTCAATGGGAACCTTGCCTCCAGGACCCTCCTCGGTATCAGTATTTTCACTGGTACTGCACGTGTTTCACACTCTGGTTCCCAACATATAGGCAAGATGGTTGAGGTGGGGATACTTGGTGCCTTCTCTACATGGGCTCTGTCTTTAGGTACTCTATTCTTTGTATTCTACCTTTACTATGGAGTCTGTCTGCTCAGTTGCTCTTAAAGGCATCTGTATTTTGCAACTGCAGCACACAGCTCCTTATGGGCAATGTTGCTCGGTTCCCTGTGGGTCCTCGTTTAAAACTTTTCCTTATATCCTTAAGTTAACTACAGTTCTATCTCTCCCAAAACTCTAGTCTGAGAGATTGGCACACACCACCTTCAGTGGTGTGCCAAACGGATACTTAGTATCCCCTTTATCTCTGCTACTGTGACTGTTAGTCACCTAGACAATCGCCTAATTATGGCTCGTGGCAGTGTTCTACCAACTATTATGTATTTTTTTTATACCACAGGCTATGTACATAGCCTCAGTAGTGCACAATAGGGGCACCCACTGCAACCAGCCGCAAGTGCAGGAGCCCCAACGAGCCGCTCCATAACTGCAGGAGCACCTATACTTCCACACGGCATCGGAGCTGCAGGGGAGCACAACGAGTGATCCAAACTCACCAATCGAAATCCAGCCGCACTAGTAGCCGCTGAGTTCATCCCCAGAGTGAGTCAACCAAGCTGTGCCCATTCCCAGCTTGCCGCGTGCAGTTCTGCACCATCTCCCCACGTGGAGAATATATGCTAAGACCGTGATCCCTAAAATGGCCGCCGCACCAAGTGCAATGTTTTTGTTTACAATGGTTGCTTATCAACCCATTCAGCGTGACTACTTCCTGTCTGTGGACGACCGGAGGCGGAACCCGGACCCACACGACAAAGGCCCACCGAACAAGGCACCTTCCCTTTCGGTGCCGGGAGCAACTACGCACACTCGTACCTGCGAGAGGTAAGAGGCACTCCACATGCGCAATCGGCGCACAAAAGCTCTATATTACAACCGGGGTAACCACTCATCTACCGGCCGTTATACTAAGAATTGATTATGCCCACAACCTCATATTGCCTCACATCCTCGTTCAACCACCCTTCCGAGTGTAGTTTCTTCCGTACTCATTGCTGTGGCCGTGGCCCACACTAGTCCTATTCCACCATAGCTAATGGCCCAACCTTACCATGTCCAGCGGTCCAGTTACTAACGACCGATTCAAACCATTTCGCCTCTACTGGACTACCTTATGCCCCTTGCCCTACTTATCAGGCATATCGCAGGTCGCAGCCTAATTAAGTTAATCGACTCTTCAAGCGATCCCTTCACCGACTGCTGCACGACTCATATGAGACGCACAGATTGAAACGCCTCATAAAAGGTAACATTAACGTTCATTCCGCTCTTATCCGCCCTACCAAGAGCAGCCCGAGACACGTACTGCTAATGCACAATTGCATATGCTTTACATCATACCCAAGTGTCTTGCCAACGTCTATAATCATTGTGTAATGTTTCATGCTGTCGTATATGCCACACCAAATGCTTTCTTAATCATGTTGTCCAACTGCATTTTTTAAGTGCCATATTCATATACTTAAAGTGCCTATCCAAAGCCCACGATTAATGACTTATGAACAAGTGCCCTCCTATGTGCCTGCCTCACCAGTTACACACCTTTATTATGCAGTACCTAATTGTTAATGAGTTTTGCACCACTCTAAAGCCTACCCTATACTACAGTTCAACTTGGACAGATTACTGCTATCATACTCGCACCACCGAGGGTGCTAACTAACTGCTTATGTCAAGTATCACGCTCAAAGCACCCTATCTTGCTCCAGCTCATCTCATACCGTGAAGTGTACCCCACTTACCAAACAGAACATGCACACTGCCTGCCTTTTAATAGTTACCATCCTATCCAACCCAATACAGACCCTCCTGCTTGCCATAGTGAATCACCACTCTCTCCCAGAACTCACTAAAGCACCCAGCAACATGACCTTACTGCCCATACCAGGGATTAAACCCTCTAAAGTCTTGCATCCTCTCCACATTTACTCACAATATCAGACCTACAACAGTTCTACCTAAATTACGCCAGACCCGCTGGCCTCCAGCACTCGCCCGTACTCCCAACATAGAAACAGCCACAATATTGACTCCCTCACAATGGATCGATCTGTACGCCAGGAAACCAACACCCAACCAACCTTGCAACACCAAGGACAGAAATGAAAGGATTGGGGCCAGACTCAACATCAACCTCTCCTCCCAGCACATTCTGCACAACAAATCCCGTATTCTAAATACAACAAATAACTTAACTTCCAGGACTGTCACGAAAAAAAGTAATAACCAAGCAAAGGCTCACCCCAACCTCCCAGAAGCAACCAGCCTCACTCTAAAAGGCGCTCTAGTCAACGCTACATCGCTGGTGACACACGCCACGTATATAGCAGACCTAATTAATCTAGGTGACCTTAACTTCCTAGCTGTATCAGAGACCTGGCTTCACGAGGCTGCAGGTCCTTCTCTCCTATTAGCCATACCAGGCAGCTACTCCATTGTGAGATCTGACAGAGTATCGTCGAAATATGGAGGCATTGCCTTTATCGCCAAAACAAATCTACCCACCCATGAGAAAGACAGAATACAAGATTGGGTAGCTGATCTTAACACTGAGACCTCCATCTCATCCATCCTCCTGCTAACTTGGACTGACCACTATCTTATATCATTTACCATACAGACTAAACGCATAGTCCCCTTAATCAAGCAGATAGCGCAACCTCTGCCCACACGGAGCAAACAAAACATAACTACGGACAATCTCATGCCTCTCATAACACCGACCCTGAACACCTCACCAAACAGAGCTAACCCAGCTGAATTGGTTGAATTATACAACTCCACCATGACCTCAGCACTAGATGCCATCGGACCTCTCAAACTGCGAAAAAGCAAACCTAAAGCACATCTCAATACTTGGTTCATCCCACAACTAAACATTATGTGAACAGAAAAAAGGCAAGTGGAAGTGCTTTGGAGAAACTTACCGACCCTAGAAAACAAACGTAACCTAGAACCAACAAACAAATACAAAACTGAAATCAGAAGCACCAAAAAGTAAACTTGCAATGAGAGGATCAATAAGGCTAGTTCCAGTACTAAGGAACTCTTTGTGATTTTAAGGAAACTGGAGTCCACCATAACCCCCGAAGATACTTGTCTCAAGGTTAAAGTATAGTGCAAAGACATACAAAACGCCCTGTCCAAATATCCACATTAACTGCACCACAGAATTCAAATTCTCTAAAGTCACCACGGCAGAAGTAGTTACAATTGCATCTCTCAAACCCTCGAGATGCTGAGGCGACCTCTTCCCTCCCCAGATAGTTAGAGGCCAATGGAGATCTCTCTCCATTTATCACCAAATTAATAAATGCTTCCTTCCATACCTGCAGAGTCCCTACTAACTTTAAGGACGTTTGGGTCTTACCCCTGCTTAAGAAAACCTCACTAGACCCTTCTATTCCCACCAACTATAGAGCTATTACAATGTTCCCTTTTCTCCTTAAAATACTAGACAAGGCCGCGTATATCCAAATCCAGCAATATTTTGAGGCTAACAATCTCCTAGGACTCGGGCAATCTGGCTTCAGACCACTCCATAGCACTGAAATGGCCCTTATTGACTTAGAAAATGCAAATTGACACAGTCATGGACAAGAGGCAATGCTCCTCCTTTTAGACCTATCAGCCGCCTTCGATCTGGTGGACCATACTATCCTTTACAAGCACCTATCCCTAGCGGCCAACTTCTCTAAAGAAGCGGCAGACTGGATACAACCTTTCTCAGCAATAGATCTAGGAGGGTCTTCTCCCAGCTGGCAACTGCCGACTCATCCCCAATCAAATGTGCCATCCCAGAGGGCTCATATGTATCCCCTACTTTGTATAGCATATTTACAAAGCCTCTATTTGACAAACGGGGCCGTCTGGGTGTCATCTACACTAACTATGCAGATGACACTCAGATACTTCTACCACTCTCAGGCAGGTACGACCAAGACATAGCTCTGCTTAACAAAACATACCATGTAATTCAGGCTTGGATGGCGGTCCATGGACTATGCCTTAACGACGACAAAACAGAAATCCTAATATTAGGTGCCCCAACCCAACTCAAGAAATTCGACACACAATACACTGCTTTCATCAATGACTGTATCACCATCAATGTGGCCAAAGAGACTAAAACATTAGCCTTCTACTTAGATTCCACCTTGAACTTTCCCAAACAGGTAAATGCTACATCATCTGCTACAGCGTACACATGCAAACTTATCCATGCCTGCAAACCTTACCTATCTACAAAGAGCTGTACTGTTAGGGAGCATTCTCTGATAAGGCTAATTTCCCAAACCTAGTGAGTACCCCAGCAGCTTTGCTGGATTTTTAGGGTTTGTTTTTTTCTCTTGCTAAGAGTGAGACACTTTTGTTCCCACTCTTAGACATGATTTGAGGTATGTCCTTGATTTATGTGCTTATGGGCTATGGGGTTCCTTTTTACTCCATAGGGTATCATCTGTTTTTCTGTATGTGTGGTACACAGCACCCTCAGTGCAGTACCACAGGGGTGTCACAGTGACCCCCAAACATAGACTCCATACCCTGGGACTGACTACTGTCTCCCAGGGCATGTAAAGTCATCATTGGCTTTACTAGTCCAAAATTGTGAACAGAACCAGTACAATCCATCATATTGTAGAAGTACTGGTAAGGGGTAATTCGATTGCCCCTGGGTCTGTTTTCGATGGGGCACGTCCAGTCTCCCCTTGCCGAGTTTCTGGCTGGTGGCAGTGCTTACCACGCGAAATATTCCACCAGACTATTCTCTATGGGATTTTCCCATCGATTTTAAACGCACCACTTTTTGGTTCAATGTTAAAGATACCGCAGGTTTATGTAATATTAAATCACCGGTTGGGTATTTTTGCCAGGACTCGGTTCTAAATGGCGTTTGTGTCCGTCTCTGTAACTCTGACCAAGGTCGAGCCCTTTGTTCCACTATTATGGCGGGCTTCTCCACAGAAGCCCTCCAAATGGTGCCACTCTGTCTGGGTTCTACTGGAAGGGGGCATTGGCACCCTGCACTGCGTTGCCTTACCAAACCCAAGTCACACTCTACTCTGATTGGCCCAGTGGTGAGCCTGCCGGCTCTCCACTTAGCATGTGTGATTGACAGCTAGGCTGATGAATGGGGGTTTTTCTGCATAAAAGCGTGGCCTGTGGGAGTGGAACTTCAGAAGTCGCCACAGGACCTAAGAATCCGAAGAGGGAAGAAGCTGAGACACCTGTGAACGACAACACTACCGGTGAAGCCCTGCTGCAACAAACTCACCACATTTCCAACGACAAGAGAAGATCTTCTGCTGGAGTCTTCTCCCTTTGAGCTGGTAGGACCTACCAGTTCGCCCTTTTTCGCTTCCAAAGATGTCACTTGGTCGAATCGCCCGTGCCAAGCACCCTGGCGGCCGGATAGCCAAGCTCACGACTTTTGACCGCAAATAAAAGGACCGCACCTTTTAATCGGGAACTCTGCGGCTGGTTTCATCCCTGTGCAGTGCAACGACTCCATGTTTCCTCCTCGACGAGATCTTCTCTTCCCCTGGTCGGAACCACGAACCTCAACCACTGCCAGGAACAACTGCCCCCGCTGGAGCTTCCTTTCTCCTTAAGGTACTGTGTCCTGCCTGGCCTCCCTTTCTACAGATTGCTAAAGGTGACCCTTAAATCCTTGGCTTCTAAACTGGGTTGGCTCCAGGCCTTCTAACTTTATCTTTTGACTTACCCCAACCTCTTTTGAACACTCTGCAAAGACTTTCAGTGCAGTTTAAACTGTGTGATCCTGGGCACATTTCGCTTTGCTCCATTTAAAGTGGGCCTGGCCTATGAACTTTGGCTCTACAGTATAACCTGCCTTTCTCCCCTGGCTCTGAACTCTTAAAAGTGTTGGGAACTGTTTTATTTTATGCTCTGCCTTTTCTCTCCCTTTTTAACCTAAACTATTGGAGTGCCATCTAGGTTAAGCGCTCACTTCTGTCTTAACAAATAGTTGTGCTTTAACCCTGACTTGTCTGATAGTTATCAAGGGAGGTGTGTATACTTACCCAACTGTGTTTTAGATTACTTTTCATTGAGAGTGCTAGTGTATTGCCTAAAGTGTGTTTTAAATAAATAACTATATACTTTTTATACAAAGCTCTGGTCAGTGTTTGTTTGCTTTACTGTGTTTTGACCCTATTGTGTATACTCTGCATACTGCCCTACTCTTCTTGAGAGAGGTCTGACTGCACAGCCACAGCTACCAGGTAAATCTGGGTGGTGCAGACTGCTACCAATTGGGTTTACTGCTGCTCCTGTAGTTGGAAAATCTTTGGCGTCTGCGTCGATGACGTCGTCCCCGAGGACCTCTCCGACGGCCGACGTCACCCGATGTGATAAGTAGGACGCACGATGCCCATAGCCTCAATTCCGTTTTTTCCGCGAACGTGTTCGCTTCGTGAATCTCAGTACGCCTCGACTCGTTGGAGTTTGCTGTTTTCAATTCTCGGTTTGTTGATCCTGTTCGGTTTGTGTGAAGACCTGTTCGTGGCAATGTCTTTCTCATCTTCAACCCCGTGTCCGGGTTTCAAGAACTGCAGGGACTGTGGGTCCAAGATGTCGGTCACGGACTCGCACGACGCCTGCCTCTGGTGCCTCGGGGAGGCCCACGATACGGACGACTGTGTCGACAGCCAGTCGCTCAAGGCAAAGGCCTTGCGGGAACGCAAGAAGAAGCTGTCGGTAGGCCGGGTGTCTAAGCCCCGGAAGTCGAGGTCTGCGGGGCTTTCGATGGATGACTCGAGGGGTGACTCTCCACGTCATCGTCGGAAGTCCAGTGGGTCTCCTTCCAGGAGTCGGTCTCGCCACTATTCCGCCTCTTCGAGGCATTCCCGGAAGCGCCGGCATAGGTCGCCTTCCCCGTCCTCTTCCAAGGACTCCGCCCGTCGGGGGGTCGCTTATTCCTCCATGCAAGCGACACCGGAGGAATGGGCTTCCTTCGGGAAGCAGATGCTAGCGATTCTTGAATCGCAGGGCACCGGTCCGTCCGCGTCTCCGAGTGGGGTCGGTCGGCACCGGTCGAGAGACACCGCCCGTACGCCTTCGTGGTCGGCACGGCTCGCGGGAGAGGTCCCGCTCGGACAAGGGTAGCTGTTCTCGCCATGCCCGTTCCAGGTCCCGGTCGTCGGCGCCTAGGTCGTCGAGAGACATGCTCGGAGCTCCGGCTTCGAGGCCTGTGTCGACGCCGCCGATGCTGGCGGCACTGCAGCTGACGTCGATGCTGATTCGCTCGACATCGAAGCCTTTCGAGGCAGTGGTGTCGGAGGGGCCCCATGGCATGGGGTTTGCCCCTAGAAAGGCTTTGGCTAAGGTCAGGCA
Organism: Ambystoma mexicanum; assembly: GCF_040938575.1. Lineage (NCBI taxonomy): Eukaryota > Metazoa > Chordata > Amphibia > Caudata > Ambystomatidae > Ambystoma > Ambystoma mexicanum. The sequence goes on from NC_090923.1 coordinate 840,801,830, forward strand.
CTGCTTTGGTTCACAGAGGTCTTCCTCTCCCCGCCTGGAGTACATTTCAGAGGGTGATGAAGGCTCTGATGGGGGCTTGGTTCCGGTTCCGGTTACGGTTCCAGATGACCTTATCTCGGGCCATAGCCAGTTTGATGATCTGCGGCAGTCGCTGCATGATGCCAGTGGACTGGACACCTCTCCGGAGGTGGAGTTTTGTAGGCCGGAGCCTGGCACTCATGCCGATTCTTCATATCGGCGCCTTATGTCTCGGGTTACCGAGTACTTGGGTTGGTCAGCTCCCCCAGGGGAGTTCGTTCAGGATGATCTCACGGACATCCTTGATCTCGGTCCACCCACTGACCCGGTTTTGCCTTTTCATATGGCTCTGCAGAGAACGGTGGCGGGGCTTGGACTGCTCCGGAGAGTCTCCCGGCAGTGAGCAAGTCTTTGTTGCGAAAATACTGTCCAGCCAGTAGCGACCCCTGCTACTTGTCTAGGCACCCCACTCCGGAGAGTTTGGTGGTGCAGGCAGCTACGGCCCCGGCAAAGAAGGCGTCGTATCCTACCATTCCTCCAGATAGGGACGACAAACGATTTGACGGCTGGGCGAAGAAAGTTTTTTCTTCGGGGGGTATGGCGCTTCAGGCGGCCAACTCCATATGTGCCTTGTCTCGTTTCACTCACACTCTGTGGAACTGTGTTGCATTAGCGGCTGAACATATTCCCGAAGGGGACGAACGGGATGATTTCCTTGCTATGGTTCAGGATGGCAAGGATGCCATGTGTGAGGCCGTTCAGTTGGGTTTGGACATGGCAGATTGTGCCAGCCGGTCCATGGCGGCGAGCACCGTAATGCGCAGGTTTGCGTGGTTGCGGAAGTCTGGGTTTGCTCCTGATGTGCAGTCCCGGCTCCTCAACATGCCCTTTGACGGTGAACACCTTTTTGGCAGCAAGGCTAACCAGAGCCTTGAGAGGTTGCAGACCTCCAAAGCTGCAGCGAAGTCGTTGGGCGCTGCAGTTCGCCAACCTCTGCCTTTTCGTCCTAGGGGACAGCAATGGAGGGGAGGTTCCTTTTGCTATTACTCGTCCGTCAGTAAAGCGAGGGGAGCTAGCAGTCAAAGAGGCCATCGTATGAGTGCCAGAGGTGGAAATAAAGGTACTCGAGGTGCCAAAGCTGCTCGGGCAGTTGCCTCTTTGCCCTCGGGCAATGCCGCGGCCGCTACCACTCAGTAATGAGGCCAGGTCCCATGGTTCGCCGGTTGGGGGAAGGCTGGCGCAGCATCTTGTGGAGTGGCAAGCCATTACTCCGGATGTGTAGGTTCTGGAGATCATAACCCACGGCTACTGTCTTCCTTTTCGGCAGAGGCCTCACGACAATCCACCAGGGAGCCTCTCTTTGAAGAGTCCGGATCCGCTCCTTGCGCAGGAAATTCAAGCCCTGCTGGAGAAAGGCGCCATAGAACTGGTGCCTGTAGCGGAGAGGAACAAGGGATGGTATTCCCCTTATTTTTTTATTTTGAAGAAAGACGGGGGATTGAGACCCATCATGGACTTGCGGGGTTTGAACAAACTCCTCAGGAAGGACAAGTTCAAGATGGTGACTCTTTCTTAAGTCCTCCAGGCCCTTCAACTTGAGGACTGGTTGGTGTCTCTTGACCTCAAGGATGCTTACTTCCATGTGCCGATCCATCCCAAGCGCAAGAAGTACCTGAGGTTCACGGTTGGCGACTTGCACTTTCAGTTTCGGGTCCTGCCGTTCGGATTGACATCCGCCCCGAGGGTTTTCACCAAGCTCATGGTGGTGGTGGCAGCGCATCTCAGGAAAGGGGGGATTCACGTCTACCCCTACCTGGATGATTGGTTGATCGGGGGGGTGCTCTCCCGAGCAAGTCCTGGATCATCTGTCCGTCACCTGCCACTCCCTTCACAGGCTGGGCTTCTCCCTCAATTTAAAGAAGTCCCATTTGACACCAACGCAGCGGCTCCAGTACATCGGAGCAGTGCTCGACACGTCCTTGGGGCAGTGTTTTCCTCCTCAGGTGAGGGCTCTTCACATTCAGCAGATGGTGCACAAGTTTCAGTTTGCCCAGATTCTCCCAGCGTCTGAGTTCTTGAGACTGCTTGGCCTCATGGCATCCTGCATTCTTCTGGTGCCAGAGGCTCATCTGCGGATGAGATCTTTGCAGTGGGCACTCAAGCTCCAGTGGTCTCAATCCTCCGGCAGGCTGTCGGACCCTGTTCAGGTGCCGTCCTCGGTAGCCCGGGACCTTCTGTGGTGGGCCGTCGAGGGCAATCTGATGAAGGGGGCCCCATTGTGGCTGCCCTGGCCGGAGGTGACGATCGTGACGGACGCATCCCTCACGGGATGGGGAGCTCATGCCAACGAGTTGACAGTCAGCGGTCGTTGGTCTCCGTCGGAGTCCAGACTCCATATCAATCTGTTGGAGCTGAGGGCCGTCAGGCTAGCCCTAAAGGCTTTTCTGCCGACTGTGCGCGGAAAGAGTGTCCTGATTCTAACGGACAACACGGTGGCCATGCACTACCTCAACAAAAAGGGGGGGGGGGCGCAGGGTCACTTCTGCTGTGCAGGGAGGCGATGCAGCTCGAGTTCTGGGCCATCCAGCAGAAAGTTTCGATCTCGGCGGTTCATCTGGCCGGAGACGACAACGAGACGGCGGACGCTCTGAGCAGGCAGAGCACGATCTCTCCCGTGGGAGCTGGCTCAGGAGATTCTCCTGGAGATCTTCGCCCTTTGGGGGACCCCTCAAGTGGATCTCTTCGCCTCCAGTGTCAACCGGAAGTGCGAAAGGTTTTGCTTGTGGGAATTTCCTCCAAAAGGAGCCTTAGGAGACGCGTTCGTGGTGGAGTGGTCGTTCCCACTGCTGTACGCGTTTCCTCCAGTCCCCGTCATCCCGCAAGTGCTGCGGAGGTTACAGAGGTTCGGTTCCCGGATGATTCTCATTGCTCCGGCGTGGGCCCGGAGGACGTGGTAACCGGACCTTCTAGACTTGTCCATCTGCCCTCCACGTCGTCTTCCCTACCAAGACGATCTGCTCTCACGGGAGAGGGGGGGTCAGGTTCTCTATCCAGAGGTCAGATCCCTCATTCTTCACGCTTGGCTTCTGAAAGGTTGAGGTATAAGGATTGGGGCCTCCTTGAAGACGTGATGGAGGTGTTGCTTTCGGCCAGGCGGCCGGCAACAAAGTCTCTGTACCGTTTCCGTTGGAGTAAGTTCTGCGACTGGTGCAGAGTTCAGAATGTGGATCTTTTTGAATGCGACATTCCCATGGTTTTGTCTTTTTTGCTTTCTTTGGCCCACAGGGGCTTGCAAGTGGGGACCATTAAAGGTTACCTGGCGGCGCTGTCCATATTTAAGCGCTCGTCTGAAGAGTGTTCCTATTTTAAGATTCCTTTAATTTCGCAGTTTTTGAAAGGGCTCACTAATGTGTTCCCTCTGTCACCTTTTTTGGTGCCAGGTTTGGGATTTGAACCTTGTTCTTAAGTTTCTTATGGGCGCTCCGTTTGAGCCTTTACATTCTTGCCCTTTGAGGCTGTTGACTCTGAAAACTGTGTTTTTGGTTGCGGTTACTTCCACTCGCAGTGAGTGAGTTACAGGCACTTTCAGTTAAGCCACCCTTCACTGTGTTTCATAAGGACAGGGTTGTCCTTAGTGTTCGTCCTTCTTTTCTTCCGAAGGTGGTTTCGGAATTTCATTTGAGCCAGAAGGTTGTTCTTCCGGCGTTCTATCCTCCTCCACATCCTGGTAAGGAAGAGGAGAGGCTCCATAGGCTTGATCCTCGGAGAGCGTTGAGCTTTTATATTTCGCGCATGTCCTTGGTCAGAGTGGACGATCAACTTTTCATTGGTTACGCTGGAAAGCGTTTGGGACAAGCTGTGACGAAACAGACTTTGTCTCGTTGGATTATTTTAGCTATCTCCGAGTGTTACCGCTTGGCGGGTAAGGACCCTCCGGCTGGCTTGCGGGCCCATTCTACCAGAGGAGTGGCTGCGTCTACTGCTCTGCAGAGGGGAATTCCTATTCGTCACATCTGTGATGCAGCCACCTGGGCTTCAGTACATACTTTTGTTCGTCACTATTCCCTCGATTCCATCAGAGGGCAAGATCGGGCCTTTAGCAAGGCAGTTCTCTATTCCACAATTTGATTGGGCATGCTAAAATTGTATTCTAAATTCTTTCCCACCTCCTTGCTTGGTACTGCTTTGGGAGTCTGTCATAGATATGGAATACGTCGGAGGACCCAATCCCCTCGAAGAACTAGTTACTTTCTTACCTGGTAACGTTCTTTCGATGGGATGGTCCGACGACGTATTCCATATCGCTCCCTCACTGCCTTCCTCGCTGCAGAATTTCTTTTGCGATTGCAGCTTGCGTTCCGCAAGGCCTTGTGTGTCTGACTGGCAGAAAACTGGTGGCACACGTTCTGGGGAAAAAAACTATAACTGAGGCTATGGGCGTTGTGCGTCCTACTTATCACATCGGGTGACGTTGGAGGAGGTCCTCGGGGATGGCGCATCGACGTCATCGATGCAGGACGCAGACGCCAAAGATTTTCCGAAGCAGCACAGCTGTGGACATTACCCGTCATGGATATGGAATACATCGTCGGACCATCCCATCGAAAGAACGTTACCAGGTAAGAAAGTAACTTGTTCTTCTGTAAAATGATGAGAGAGATTGCAGAGGAGTGTGTGCTGGGGCTGTATAAAAGGTGAGGCTTCTGGAGTGTAAAGCAAGCCGACCACTGGAAACCGAAGTAACCGAAGAAGACGACCAGAGACACCTGCAAAACCATGAAGCGACCACAGCTGTCCTGACCCCGTTTTCTATGCGACAGAGGCGCTCTGAAGAGGACCCTCCTTCTCTTTTGGCTGGTGGGAACAACCAGTCCTAAGATGAACTTTAAAACAAGCCATCTCCCGAGGTCCTAGGAGTTTCCAGAGCTACGGAAAAATACCAGGAGACCTGCTGCCCATTTCGAGTACATCGTCGTAGAAAGGCTGAATCCATCCAAATCTGTGCAGAACCCGTATGGACACTCCAGGGATCTGATCCAACTCTCCCAGATCCCCTCACCAGAGTGTGGGACTGCAGGAAGTGAAGAAGGTTGACCAGGCGATCTGTGTCCTTTGCTGGTGCTGCTGAAAAGGCGCCAAAACTGCAGAGTGAAACAAAATGTAGCTGGGTCGTTCCACGGGTCCCCCTTCGTGACGGCTGCTGGAAGACACCGTCCATTGTCCTGCCTTTCGTCACCAGACCAAGGAATCCTGAGGTCGGGTCCAGAGGAGCCAACACGAACACTTCAAACTCAAAGTACTGTGGGGGGAAAAGCTATTGCTTACCTGATTCCAAGAAGTTGCTCCAGAGCATTGGAGTGCCCCTAGAGTTGTCCAGGGCAACACCCTTTTACTTCTGACCCAAGCTGCTGCTTGTGTCCCCTTTTACGAGTCCGTTTTTCAGGTTCCATGTGTTAAAATCGTGGCAAAAATTGCAGTGGTTACAAAATATTGCTGGTTTTGCCGCTGCAATCCATGTAAAGGATGCGGGGGACACCCACCCCAACACCTAGGCCCATTATACCATTTAAGGGGGGTGGGGGACACCCCCGCAACCCCTGCTTCCCTTATGGGGTACACCTTTACCGGGTCAAACCACAGCATTTTTGCCGCGATTTATTTTATAGGCGACATTTTTGCCGCAATTTTATCACTGCATACCGTTTTTCAGCTCTCCATTAACAACTTGCTGCTTCAAGCAGGAGCTTTTAATTCTTTGCTGTTTGCCAAGACTTCAAGCCTTCGCCGAACTGCCTTTAGCTGTGTTTGCGTTTTTGAACTTCAAAGACTTGCCAGGTGAAGAAACTGTCTCTAGAACCTTGAATTAAACTCGTGTTGCACTAACCACTTATTTTCCTCCCTTCAAATGACTTTTCTATATGTGTTTGCATAGTAAATGCATTATCGTGTGACCTGTTGAAAACCACATGAGTGCGCAATTACCGATGATACGATAAACTTGTCTTTTCTCTTTCTAACGTTGCTACAAATTTAACCACAAACAAATATAAAAGTGAAAGTGCCCTTTACATTGTAATATCTAGTATTCCTAAGTGTTCTACTGTTACCGTCTGAAGTATGTAAAGTGATTCTTGTGTAAATATAATGAATAAATATATCTTTATATAATTATACGTGTAAGTGCTTCTTTGCTGTGCCTGTCTAAGATTCAGAGTACTTACCTACTGCTCACATCTTACTCTTAAGATAAGCCTGACTACTCTTCCACACTACCAAGGTCCTGAGCAAGTACAGACTGATAGTAAGAGTTGGGGGATCTACAAACCACTGGGATAGCTTACTAAAGTGTTACTACCAGTACGACTTTAGGAAAACTCCCTTAACACTGATGACCAAGCAGGATGTTGTCTCGGTGAGCTAAGGCCTGAGCCCACACACACAGGCTCCCAACTCCCCCCAAATGTGGCCAGTTTGACCCCCAATTTGGAAGGCTGGGGTCAGAACCCTGCCAAAACAATCCCTCTGAGCCCAGAGCAAATTGGGGTATGAACGCCAGAGATTAATTCATGGTGAGATCCTGCGGACCCTCTCCCAAGATGGTGGGCGCACTACCAGCGTAGCAACTAACAGCTCGGTACACTCCTCGCCCGGCTGCTCCGTGCCGTTGCTTGAAACCCCTGGCTACGGTAGCAAATTGGCGCTCTTGTGAACTGGGCAAGCGGAATACGGCGATCGGAGGAAGTGTCTGCCCAAACGCCCCCTCTTCCGACTCAGAGGTGTAATCAACAGAAGGTACAGTAAGGGGTGTCGTAGACCAGGGGGTGGAGAGCAGGGGCATGGAGCCCCACTGGCGCACATGGGCCGGCCTGGTAGGAACTGGAAGGAGTCAATGAACCTGGGAGTGGGGTACAGTCAAGATACAGTGTGCGGCGCAGCAGCGAGAAAACTCCTCAGCAGAGCGCAATAAAGCAGCAGGCTACACCCCTTCCTTCAATGAAACAATCCTCGTGCCCTGCCATGCGAAGGGAGCTGTAGCCCATGCTGCTCTGTTCCGGGGCACAACACAGCAGCGGATAGGACAGTCCTTCCCCATTTCTGGATGGTCTGGAACCTATGGCTGGATCTTGGATCTTGACGGGTCAAATCAGGAAGACCAGGGGAAAGGAGACCCGGTAACGGCCCTGAGTGTAGCTATTGCCCTGAAAACTAAACGGCTGCAGCAAATCTAGAGGGGGGGTTTGAGGGTTGTTTGGCTTGTTGGCTTGGTACCCAGGAGGCCCCTGATGGAAGGGCGACAAAGGGAGCTGCATTTATTTGAGAATGACTGATAGAAAAATGGTTACCCTGAATGTCTAGTGTTTGAATTCTCAGATGAAGCGGCCTCTGTGGGGTTCATACAGGAAACTCATCTGCTTCCACAGGACGAGGGGAGGATGAGACACAACGGGTTCCTCCGAGGTTTTTTGCATCAAGTGGGACCAAGAAGAGAGGGGTGGGAATATTAGGTGCCTCGTTGAGATTTAAGTAATTTGTATATCGGGACCCTGATGGTCGGTTTTTGGTGCTTAAGAGTATGTTGGGTGAGCAGAAATTCACGTTTATTATGGTATAAGCTCCCAATGAGGGGCAGGATCATTTTTTGGCCACGGGACTCCAGCGGGTTGGAGGTTGGTGTAAGGGTCAGGTAGTGGTAGGAGGTGATTTTAACAGTGTAATGGATACCACGCTAGACAAAATATTGGTCCCCACGAGTAATGATACAAGATTTTGGCACACCCTGGGGACGTTTTTCAGGGATTTGGGCTCATCGAAACATGGAGGTTCTCATCAGTCGGATAGGGACTATACCTATTACTCTTCGGCACAGAAAGGTTTCTCAAATAGATATGGTCCTGGTGTCCGCAACACTGATACCACAGGTGCTCTTGATTGGTATCAGGGTCCGCTATCTGACAGATCACGCCCCGTGGTGGAATTACCCGGTCCGGAAGGGGTTAGGAAGAAAAGATGGAGGCTGAGTGAATTGACCCTTAGAGATACAGCACGGTAGGCACAAACAGAGGTGGCAATTGCAAATTACTTTGACACAGATCTGGTGGATTGACGAGTGGTATGGGATGCAGGCAAGGTGGTAATTAGGGGAGAATTTATAGCACAAACGCCGGGTTACCTGAAGAATGGGGAGTTACAGCGGTAAGCCTTACAACACAAGGTGAAGGACGCTGAAACGATACACAAAACCCGGCAATCGATGAAATCGTTAGGGGCATTACAGAAAATCAGAGCACACTTGAAGGCCCATACAGCAGATCGCTGTGCGGAAATGTGGTTTTGCATGAAGCAGAGTTATTATATCCATGGGGGGAGGCTCACCGTTTGTGGCAGCAAAACTCAGGAAACAGAGAGCGCAGAATTATATACAATTGAGGGATGGGGCCGGTGTGTTGGAAAAATGAGGACAACAAATTAAAGATCGTGGAACCGTTCAAGCAGTAGGCGCATACATAAAGGCAACAAATATATATATAACATGTATATTGTGGAGCAACACATTGATCACAATACATTCATCATAGCAGTGTCAACAAAACGTCACATGAGAGGGGGGAAATAAGAGTTCATGATGTAGGAGTAGTGCCTGATGGGGCAGGGGACAGTCCGGACCCTGGTGTGCCTTCACTTTAAGATATGTATTGAATTCAACCCAGATATTCTTAGGGCAAGAGTGGGGGGGAGCATGTTCAGGTAATCTTCCTCACAGTTTCGTGACCAAGTGAGCAAGCCAGCCATTTCTGAAAGACCGGGGGGGGAGGAGCTTTTCCAACTCTAGAGTATACATTTTTTGGCAATCGTACAACTTATGTTCAGAAATTTAGCCAGACGCCTAGTGTCATCCGTTCTCCAAGCTCCAAACAAAACTGCTAAAGGATCAGCATCAACCACAGTTTCAGTAATTATAGTGAGTGTTTCCAAAATGCTTTCCCAAAATTCAGACAGTCTATTACAGGTCCAGAACATATGTAAGTGATCAGCTTCTTCCGCCCCGCAACGGGGGCATGGGTGCACAGTGGCGTGGGTGAACCTTGAAGTCCTATATGGGGTATAATAAAGCCTATTTAGAAGTTTGTATTGCATGGCGTGGTGACAGAAATTGAGGGAGACATTTTTGGTGTGTAGGCACATTTTCCTCCAGACCCTGTCGGATATTTCTAGGCCCAGTTCAGTTGCCCATTCATCGTGTGCCCTGAGAGCTTGAATCGGGATAGTGTCCTGCAGGATCTTATATAGTGAGGATACGACGCCCAGGGCGCCGCCAGAGTTAGCAATACATGTGATTGTCGGATTATCTGGGGGCTCATCTGGGAATGAGGGCCATTTAGTGTGAAACGCGGCCCGAAGTCTATAATATTGGAGGATCTCTAGGGCGGATCTGGTATGCCCTTGTTTCCATGTTTGGGGGGTCAATGAACCTTCCTTTGGGGTAAAAGTCAGACAGTGCCTTGTATCCCAAAGCCCCCCAGTGTCGGTCCAGAGCGGCGTTATGCGTGGGTTCCAGGCCGGGGAAGGCCCACAGGGGGAGCCATTTATAGTATGGGGAGGACTCCGTTGTTGGGATATAGCAAGCATGTCCAGGCATGAAGAGTCGTGTTGATTGGATCAATAGAGTCAGGTGTGTAATGCTGATGCAGTAAGAGGGATATTATGTTGATGCCAGCAGCTGCCAGTCGCTCCAATTTGACATGCGGACGCGCTGGAGAGCCAGGGTACCAATGAGTGGCGTGTTGGGCCTGGGCCGCAGTCTAATAGAGTATCAGATCCGGAGCCGTGAGTCTCCCATGTTTGTATGGAAGCGTCGTATCAGTCCACTTCTTGCGCGCCGCGCTAGAGTGCCAGAGGAACTGTGCACATAGTGTGTGTAGTTTGGCGAAGTATTCCTCCCGGGCCATACGGGTACGTTACTGAAAGTGTAAAGAAGCTTGAGAAGTAGAATCATTTTAATGAGGGAGAGCAGACCAGCAATGGATAATGGAAGAGTGCGCCACTGTGAGATTTTAGTCTCGACTGTTTGTGCTACCTCCGAATAATTATCGGCAAGCAAGGTGGATTTGGTTAGGGATGTCTGGACACCCAGATATTTGACACCGTCCGGGGACCAGCGAAGGGGGTATTCGGTGGTGGGTTGTTGGGTGGATTTAGTAAGCAGGAAGATCTCAGACTTTGAGTAGTTAATTGTGAATCCGGAGTGGGTGCCGATAAGAGTGATAACTCTCAGTATAGGATCAAGATGGGCTGTGGGATCTCTGATGTATAGTAGGACATTGTCCGCGTATAGAGATATCATTTTGGGATTATCTTTGTCTTATTCCCTTGCGGGTGTGGTGTGGCGTGCCCGGACATAGTCCGCCATCGGCTCCATTGCTAGAGCAAAAATGATCAGGGAGAAGGGGCATCCCTGTCGGGTACCCCTGAAGAGTGTGAAAAGGTCAGATGTCAATGTATTGGCTCTTACTCGTGCCACAGGGGAAGTGTATAGTAATTTGATGATATAATTTGTGATATAGCCACATATAACTCCAAGAGACCATGTCAAAGGCCTTCTGAGCATCCAGCGTGACTGCCACAGCTTGCACGTCCTGGTCTATACGGGACATAGCATTAAACAATCTTCTGATATTGTGGGAGGTGGATCTTCCAGGGACGAAGCCTGCTTGGTCTTCATGAACTTGATATGGCATTATGGGCAGAAAGCGATTCGCTATGATTTTAGCAAAGATTTTTGTATCAAGGTTCATGAGGGAGAGAGGTCTAGAAGACCCACACTCGTCGGGCTTGCCCGGCTCGAGCAGTACTGTGATGACAGCTTCACGCATGGAAGGGGGGAAAGGATAGAAACTCGAAGTGATTCGTCCCATACTTCAAGCAGCCTGGGGGCTAATATGGCGATGTGCTCTTGGTAAAATTCGGTGGTGAGCCCGTCAGGGCCCGGTGCCTTACCTTTGGGCAAGTCTGAAATGGCCGTTACTATCTCGTCCAATGTGATTGGGGAGTCCACCTGGTCCCGGGTGGGGGAGGAGATTTCTGGTCAAGAAGCTCACGCATGTGGTGTTCGATGTGTTCGGCAGGCTGGGAGTAGAGGGACCTGTAAAACTCGGCGAACATATCTGAAATGTGTTGGTCAGCCCACTGTGCGTTGCAATGCTCATCTTTGATGGAGGCAATCTGAGTACGGCCAGATTCCCTTCTTATTAGTGCTGCTAACGTTTTCCCCGGTATGTCCCCCTCACCATATTTCCTGGCGGCCTGTGGGAGGCTAAAGTATTGGACTTTGTTGGTGGCAAGTGTGTTATATGTCTGGAGTTCATCGCTGATTTGGGCGAGTATGGCGGGGTCAGCACCAGTGGAAGACTGCAGCTCCAATTGCTTCAGATTGGCTTCAGAGCGACCAAGGGCGACTGATTGCTTTCAGTACCCCGGCCTCCCGGGAGATGGACATTCCCCTAATATGCACTTTGAAGGTGTCCCACCTAACCTCAGCTGATGTGCCCTGAAGAGAGTTGTGCTCAAAGAAAGATTCAATGTCAGCCAGTATTTCAGCCTTGAACACAATATCTTTCAGGGCCTCCGATTTAAAACGGCCAGGTGCTGAATGTCGGGATAGGTATTCCCAGCCCTACAGATAATGTAATTGAAGCATGTTCTGACAATGTGCGAGGTAGGATCAGGGACCCCTCCACTCTGCCCAGTATGGCGGTTATAGTGTCAAAGAACTCAGGAGAGTCTACGTTGGGGCAGTAGATGTTAACAAGTAGATATTCTTTGTTAACCAGTGTGCAGTGTAGTATAACATAGCGTCCTTCAGGGTCTGTGTAGCTTTTATGTAATATAAATTTAATTGATTTATGGATCATTGTGAGAACGCCCCTGGATTGGGTGGAATAGGAAGTGAAGAATCTAGCGGGGCCCCATGCTGGGGCTATGGTCCTTCGCATGTGACCATTGGAGTGTCTCTTGTAGAAAATGTACCTTACAACTGTGCCTATTAGCATAGGCCATGATCTTACGGGCCTTAGTATGGTTGCTTAATCCCCGGATGTTCCAGGACATTATGACGGTAGACATTTCAGTGACAGATTTCTAATCCTGTAATACATGTTTTAGTGAACATCCCAGATCAAGCAATAGTGTGAGCTCCCAAAATTGGAGTTGAGGGTGCGATCATAGCCCTTCAATGCGCGTGCCGTGCAACCTTGTGTGCCTTTTTTAAATAACACCTCATTCCCACGCACCTCCCTCACTGCCAACCCGAGATTAGCAGTGCGAACATCACCCACCCTTGACTGCAGACAGCTGAGCTGTCCCCAACTTGGCCCAACCTGTCCGAAAGCCCAACTGGGGCTAACCCACAACAAAGGTGTATCCAAGAACAGTGCAATCGCAGTGGGATGCGCCGCTGCTGTGCGCTAGCACGCTTGGAACCAAATGGTTCCGATACAAAACGAACAGTGTTAGCGGTCGTGTAGTTCATGCCCCTGCATCTTTAAGTGAGAGATGGGGGCCTGTCGATGAAACATTAGAACATTGCATTTTAGGCAGCAATAAACAATGAGTGTGAAAGGATAAACAGATTAGTATTGCATTAGTTCAGTAGTGTGCATCCCCAGGACGCTACGTGAGATGTGTACAGCGGAGCTGTGTAGCAGGGCAAATAAGGAAGCAGGGTTAACTATAGGTGAGAACAATGTCTGGTAATATTCTTGATTCGCATATAGGTATTACATTTAGAGGATACGGGCAGGTTTAGAGTTCAATCATTGCCCATGAGGTCGTCAGCAGGAGGTTGTAGGGGAATGTGTGCTTCTATGAATTTCACCGCTTCAGATGCCACTGTAAAGAAATAGTTTGTTGTTGAATGTGAACTTCAAGCCTGCGGGGAACAATATGGCGTAAGGGATGTTCCTCTCTCTGAGGAGTTTTTTAACTCTGAGAAATTGGTGACGCTCCTGCTGCAATCCTGTTGAAAAGTCGGGAAACATTCTGATCACTTGCGATTCCATTCTGAGCTCTCCCTTTTCATGTGCAAGACAGAGAATCTGGTCACAGTCTTTAAAGCTTAGAACCTTCGCAATGATGGGCCTTGGGAAGTCTCCTGGTTTGGGCGTGGTGACAGCGCTCTATGGGCCCTTTCAGTGGTGAAGAAGGGGGACATATCAGGATTGCCCAGTAGTTATTTCAGAAGGTTCTCAACAGCCAGTTCGAGCCGGCCCTTCAGTGCGTTCTCCGGGACACCAACAATATGTATATTATTTCTCTATGATCTGGATTCGAGATCGTCACATTTGGCCTTGACCGACTTCATATCAGTGACCAGAGTGGACACAGTGCCCTGAAGTGTAGCAATGATGTCCTCGTTGGTTCCGATCCTGCTTTCAGCTTCTGTGATTCTCGTTCCCTGCTGGTCTAGCTTGGCTCTGAGAGACGCCACATTAGCGTTGATGTCGTCCAGCTTTTCATGGAAGGCTGCAAAGTTTCTAGCCATTGAATCCATCATAACCGTCGGGTCTGTGGCAGGTGCCTCAGTGGGGGGCGTGTCATCCACCTGATCGCCTGATGTATGGGCCGAGTCAGACCTTGGGGTGACTTTAGCGAATTTGTCCATGGCTCCAGTTTTATTAGTGTTCCTGGATCTGTTGGACATCGTGGAGGATGGTGACTGAGCGCTCAATGCTCAGGGAGGAGTCGCATGTGAGTATATTTAACCAGGAGGTTGTGTGACGTAGAGGGAGGGAGCGAGGAAGATCAACCACAAGCACCTCAGTTGGGGAGACGAGGGTTGGTGGAGCGGATCAGTAGTCTCAGCATTCACATAGGCAGCCTTTGACGAGGGCGGTAAGGCCACGGGTGTCAGGGGGGTGTGGCTATATTGCCAGAATTGTTCCACCCCGGTGAATGTAGCCAGGCCACAAGCAGGTCACAGATTCAATGCATCAAATAGGATGGGCAATAAGAGTGCAAGGTCGGAGAGGCTTGTCCAGGGAGCAACAGTTTCCCCTTTTTATTAGTTGTGGTGTAGTGCGAACAATGTCAAATGGTCTCACCGGGCCACGCCAGTGCAAAAAAGTCAAGCTGAAAGGCGAGTACCTGTGCCAGGAGAGGACGTTGTAGTGGTGGGCTCCCGTTGTTTGGAGTAGCACACCAGTCAATTGTTCAGCAACAGAGCACAATTCTGTAAGGCGAGCCTCAGAGCAACGGAGATCGGCCTCCGCTAGGGGATGGTAGACAGCGGGCAGGCTAGATGGGGGTCAGTGGGGGTTGACGTGCAGCCGCCCCCCTAGGTCCTCACCTGCAGCACGGCCTGCGACTCAGGCCGCGGGTAACTGGATTCCCGGGGGGCCCGCGGCAGCCGTCCGTGGCGAGGGCGCAGCCCACACAGTCCCACGAATGCGGCCACACAGCTCAGAGGGCCTGGGGACGCGCCGCAGCAGCGCGGCGGCGCTGGCGTAGGATGAGGTCCCTCTCACGATACCAGGCTCAGCCAGAGGAAGGGCCTGCTGTAATGCTGCCGGGCGGCCCCTCTGGAAGCATGGGGGCACGGGCCAGTGCAGGCAGAGGCAGCCAGCAGCCCCAGTGTCCAAGCGTCGGCTCAGTGTGGAGGCAGCGCCGCCCGCTGTGACTCCGGTCCGGAAGACGGATCACGCGTATCCCACGCGGCGCGGGTCCCCTGGGGGCCAGGCCAAGCAGCGGCAGCAAACAGCTCAGGCAGGCGGGTGCCACAGGCTGCAACGGCGAGGGGGCCCAGGCAGAAGTAGGTGCCACTCGGGGCCATTGCACGTCTCCACAGCCTCGAGGGCCGGACCAGCACAGAGGTAAGCCAGATGAGCAGTTCGTCAGCTCCCAAAGTCCTATTCGTGCCCAAATTTCGCCGGCACGTAGCCCCAAATATCAACCAGGCAGGAGGACAGGAATGAAGATGTGGAAGAGTGGCAGACCGCAGATGTATCCGGATAGAAAGCGCCCATGCTCGGAGCCAAAGAGCTAGGCAGCCATCTTGACGGCTGCTCAACAGCGCCCCCCCGTTCAAGCAGAACTTTTGACATGGGAGGGTAAAAGTCTGGCCCGATAGGTTGACATTATGCAGAAGCTTAAGCTCCCGCAGCTGTCTGATGAAGACAAGGCGTCCTTAGAGGGGCCTATAACCTCAGAGGAAGTAGCTGGGGCCATTCGCTCCTTGCCAGCTAACAAAACACCCGGTCCGGATGGGTTTGCGTATGGTTATTGAAGACATTTAGGGAGTGGCTGATGAAAACATTAACCAGACTTTTTAATAAGATCAGGGACTGTGGGGTAGTGACTGAGGATATGGGGGTTTCCACATCTCTCTTGCTCAAACCCGGGAAAGACGCAGTGGACTGTGCGAGTTATCGGCCAATATCGGTGTTGGGGACACAAAATTGTATGCCAAAATACTAGTGGCCAGGCTGGCAGATGTTGCCTAAATTGATCCATATGGACCAGGCTGTGTTAATCAGCGGAAGACACGCTCAGGATAATATAAGGCGGGCGATCAATGTGATAGAGCTCGGGTCTAGATACGGGCAGCGCTTCTATGGTGGCTCTAGACAAAAGGCGGGCTTTCGATAGTCTGGATTGGGGGTTCCTGAAGCATACGCTGATGGCTTTTGGGTGTGGCCCTGCCTTTACCCGCATGGTGTTAGCACATTTTAAGATTCCCTCCACGCAATTTGTGGTTAACATCAGCTCCTAGCACAGGTTCGAATTAGGCGTAGCACTTGTCAGGGTTGCCCTTTGTCTCCACTGATTTTGCCATGGCGATGGAACCTTTGGCAGCCCTGACGAGGCAAGATCCGGGTATACGGGGAGTGGACAGCAAGAAGGGCACACACAGAGTTGCGTTATATGCGGATGACGTGCTTCTATTCATGAAGGACACACGGACGACACTGCCAAGAGTGATGTCAGGGCTCCAAGACTTCAGAGAGGTATCTGGGTGGGTTTGTTATTAAATATTCTAAATCTAAAGCCTTAAACATAAAAGAGGAACCAGGGTATATTGCGATTCTAGAAGGTGAATTTCCGCTGGTTTGGGAGGAGAAGGCGCTGAAATACCTGCGGATAACCCCGACAAGGGAACATTGGACCCTCTATGGGGCAAATATTCCCCAGTTGTGGAAGCGGTTGCAGGAAGATCTGAAGAGATGGGACTCACAAGAACTCTTGTGGCTTACTCGGATACCTGCAATAAAAATGGCATTACTGCCCTGTCTCTTGCATGTTGCAAGTTCGCTCCCCGTTGGAATCCCAGCTCACATGTCCAAAATTCTACAGTCTGAAATCTTCTATCATCTGGCACAAGAAGTGACCAAGGGTTTCCAGATCGGTTCCTGTTCGTCCACCACGGCTATGGGGGTTAGGGGTGCCTAAAAGTAAGCGGTATGTCTTTGCGTCAGTTGGCTCCAATGCTGTATTGGGCTGGAACGGAAAAGGGGAAAGGTTAGTGTAAGCTTGACCAGAAAGTCCCGAGTATCCCACTTGAGATGTTGCAATTCTTGAAGGGTGCCATCCAAGGGGAACGGGGCCCGCTGTTGGAGGCCACTAAGGTCACTCTGGGTTACTGGGATTGGTGGAAGAAGATACCCCTGGGGCTTGGACCATATAGCCTGATGGGGTTATAATAAAATCCTTTCCCTGGAATGGAGTAATGCCATCTGGGAACATTGGGGTGGACGTGGGGCTCTCACTCTGCAGGAATTTTATCAGGAAGGGGCACCTCTGAGGTTTGAGGATTGCAAGGGGAAATGTAATATTGGGGAGGTGAGCGGTTTCGCTATATGCAGATAAGGCTTTGGATTTCACAGGAGGAGGGAAGGGTAGCATGTACTCAGGTGCCATTGGGCCTGGAGTTGATGATCCGAGAAGGGTCTGGGGCAAAAGGAATCTCAAGGTTATATCAGGTACTGGATAAGGCTGAAGTAGGTGATGGGCTTCCATATATGGGTAGGTGGGAAGAGGATTTGGGAATAGTAATCGAATGGGAGGAATGGAGCCAGGTATGGGAACAGGCATGCAAGACCTCTAGGTGTACGGCAATTAAGGAGCCTGCATATAAGATTTGCCACAGGTGGTACCTGACTCCTCAGCAAATTGAATGTTCAGTTCTCACCCTTGTATTGGCGGCAATGCATGGAGGTAGGAAGCTTGGGACACATATGGTGGTCCTGCCCGAAAGCACTGCTTTTTTGTTGGGAAATACGTTTTGGGACATATTAAGGTCATAGCTGGGGTCCACCTTCCGGAAGACCGTAAGGTGATTCAATTGGGTGTGACAGCGGAAGAAGTATACTCTGCAAGTGGAGCCAAGGCAACCTTGATCACACATCTGCTGACAGCAGCCAGAATTACATTAGCACAGAGTTGGGGCATAAAAGGGGGACCTGCAGTGGCTGTGTGGTGTGTCAAGATTTGGGGGGTTATGGCCGTGGAAAGGATTTGTGCTCGGGTACAGGGCATTTACTTAAGATTCTTAAAGTGTGGTCTCCCTCTCATGATCATGTTAAAGAAAGAGAGCAACAGTTCTTTAGACTGGGTGGGGGGGAGCTTAAAAGTTTCTCCATGGTATGAAATGGTGAAGTAGGCACCTGTGGTCCAATGGGGTGCATGAAGGTACATGATACTAGGAGTCAAGCCAAACCTGGTTATCGGTTTTGTTGGGTTTAAGGGGAGGTTATTCTGAAATAATTGAAAACAGTGGCTGTCGCTCGAGAGCCTGGGGGTTTGGATAAAAGATGATTGTCCACTTGTTTTTTACTGAATGCCATGTAGTGGCCTGAATTTGAAAGTATAGTTCAATTGAACAAAGAATTGTATTGCTCTGGTGACAACACTCAAATGAAGATTTTTTTTTTAAACTGGGCATTCTGGGAGAAACCAAGCTCAGAATAACAGATGTCCAATTGCAGATGCTTTGAGTTTTGGACAGTCACATTTTCTACTGTTATGTCCCCATTTTGAAGATATGAGACCATTATATTAACATTTTACGTGTGTCGGGATCCTGCTTTGGGTGTATTGAAAATGCAGACATTAGTGTATTCTTGTCCCCTTTTCAGTGTATTGATTGACTGAGCATCCTTCTCCAGGTGTGAATGCATCGTAATTGTACTGAGAACGCTAACCAACAATGAGGCCCCATTCTAGAAATGGTTGTAGCATACATGTAGTTGAAATAATCATGGAAGCTCTTTTGGAGTGTTTCTCATACTCCACACTCGCTCGTCTGTCTAACCTCTAAGAGTGCCTTTATTCACTAAAACTAGGGTGGCCTCCTGAATTACATCTGTCCACCAGGCCAGATTCTAAAAATCCATTTCAACACTGCTCAAAGGTTAGCCAAACCCAATCAAGGTAATCCTGGAGCATGGTCAAGGCTTCGTCTCAGGAGAAAGTGAGTGGGGTAGGGTTCCACAATGAGTCCACACAATTCATTTTAGACCGGGAAGTACAAAGATACTTTATTACAGGCACAACAATACACTAGTTAAATTAATCGAGCAGGTAGTTGCATCACACAATTCTCAATTATCAAACATATATACAGTCACCTTTGTTTTTTAGGGATGCACACAATGACTTGGACAACCATAAGAAGGTAAGTAGTGATTCAGTAGAATGCAACCGGGTCACAAGAATTATGCATTCATTTTGTAAGTCCAATCCCGATAATGTGTGGGAGCCTAGTGCCCAAAAGTCGCAAAGCTTCTTTGGAGAGGGGACAGATGTATCAAGAGTTCTTGTGGTGGTGAAAATGTTCCAGAAGATAATCAACAAGTTACAGGTATGTAAAATATTGCTTTTTTTTTTTAGATACAAGCTTTTAGATACGATCTCATAAATCGATGGAATGTAATAACCATAGTTTGTTCTAAAGAGGGCAGGGTGAGGTGAATGCCTTGAAATAATTTGCCCCCCGATTCAGATTTTCCCAGGTGACTAGGTATGTCGATTGGCGGTTGCTGGAGTAGGTTTTTCCGCTGTTGGATCCAGTAGAAGATGCCCAGGAGCTGCGGTTGCAGGGATTCTTCCGGTCGTTTCCAGGAGCAGAGTGCAACCCTTTGCGGAGATAAGACGCAGAAGGCAATGATGCAAGCGACGGCTACCGCACACTGGGGACAGCAGGTGTCTTTTGTGTCACGGTTGAAGACCTTTGAGATCAGGATCCCTTGATGCTGGGAAGCAAACCTGGCAGGAATGCGACCTGTGGCACGAGCTGGCAACTACCAAAGTTCTGGCGATGAACGCGGAACGGCGACTATTCTACCGAAATACAACCTGGGCTCCATGTTTATTGGCATATGCTATGATCTTGCGCGCCTTTATTGGGCAGCCCAAGCTCCTCACATTCCACCTCAGGAGAATGACTTCCTGTGTCATTCTTCCATTCTGCGTCATAAGTATTCACACACATCCTTCCACCGGGCGCCAAATCGCCTTTATAGATTCTGTTCCACTATCATCCACCAAGTGCATTTTAACATGGCCCATCTTAGCCACAATCCTCCCCTCCCACCACACTCACTGCTCCCGACTACGGCAGTGCCTGTCCCCATCCCCCATTTTATCAACCCACAACCAAACGTTTGCACTGGTTAATGTGCCTGTTCAGGGTGTGCGACTCACTTATACTAAGACTTCAGCTTATAACGTGGTTGCCGACCAGTCTACAAGAACGTTGCAATGAACACTAGATCCTTTCCTCTTATCTACTTTGTTCCTCAAGGCTCTGTTCTTAAACCTTTCCTTTTCTCTCTTTACATCTCTCTCATTGCCCCTGTCATCTCCTCGTTTGGCATTTCCCATCACTTCTATGCTGACGATACTCAACTCTTTCTTTCTTTCTCCTCTTTCTCACCTGACCTCCACCTTAAACTCTCCTCCTGCCTCACTGCTATCAAGAACTGGATGTCCTCCCGCTTTCTCTCTCAACACCGATAAAACTGAAGTCCTTTTCTTCCCCTCTAATTCTCTTCCCCCTCCCTCCCCTCCTCCTTTCATTCACTCTCCTCCCTCTAATCTCCCGATCCCCCCCCCCCAAGCTCGTAATCTAGGTGTTCTTTTTGATTCCTCTCTTACCTTCTCAGAACACATTTTACTCACCTTCCGCACCTGCCGTTACCACCTCCACAATATACGCAAAATCCGTTCCTCCATCACATTCCACGCCACCAAACTCCTAATTTCCTCCCTCATCTTCTCCCGCCTTTTCTACTGCTCTTCTCTACTCTTTGGACTTCCAGCATCACAACTTGCCCCTCTTAAATCCATATACCACTCTGCTGTCCGTACCCTCTGTCTCCTTACCTTCCGTGACTCCATCTCTTCCTCGCTCTTACCTTGGTTGGCTACCTTTCCACTCACAGCTTAAATTCGACTTTCTTTGCCTTGTCCCTCTATGATCTTGCTCCTCCTTCTCTCCTCCCTTCTCTCCTTCTACTCCCCATCCCGCTCCCTCCGCTCTGCTGACCATTTCCTCCTCACTGTTCCCCCTTCCCCCTGCGCTTCCTCCCGTTTCCACTCATTCCAGCTCCTTGCACCTTTGCACTGGAACTCACTCCCTCCTCCTCCATTCTCCTCCTTGAAAACTTCCCCTCTCACCCTCTTCCTCTCTCCCCCTCTCCTACCTCTCTCTCTTCCATTTCCCTTGCACTGTCCTACTCCTCCTCCCTCTCCCCTTTTCCACCCCCCCTCAGTTAATTGCTCTTTACACTGTTTTGTTGAATGATTCAAGATGTAATTTTGCTCCCATTGTTAAATGTTATTGGTTCTTTTTTTTTTTTTTTTTTTTCTAAGTTATAGTTTATTACAAACTTTTATTACAAAACATTAACTTTTTGTTAGAAAACATTCACTTCACCGCTATTCCCATTTTCTCTTTCCCATCTCTATTTATAGTCCGGTGGTCTCGCAGCTCATCGCTATCGTCGACATCACTTTCTGTTCAGATACAGTATATCACTGAATCCATGAAGTTTACGACTGCGCATGTCAAGTGGACCGAGCTTCCACTTAGGACGCGAAACCACCACTCATCCATATTCATGTTCAAGGGCGCGAACTTCGCTAGATGAAGTGTTTGTAGATCTTTAAGGATTGCACATTCTGCTATTAAATGTCTAGAGGATTCTACTGCAGCTCCACAGTGTCTACAGGTATTATCCAAAGTGGACTGATCGTGTCTCATGAATAGCATTTCCTTTACTTTAATGGCATTTAGTCGCAGGCGGAGAAATTTATCTCGATGGTAACGTGATGGAAATTGCACCAAATAGCTTGGGATTACGTTCCGTTGGTTCTTTATAGGTCCAAGCTTTAGTGCAGATACTAACCCATCTAGTTTTTCTAAGTTTGTCATCCAGGCCCATTCATGTATCTTGCGTTTTGCAATTTGGGGTTGCGCAAAAAGCAACTCCATCTTGATGTCTGCAGCAAGCATGGTCTCCCTTACACCTTGGACCCATTTTGAAGTTACATCTGTATGCGGATGTCTGATTGATGTTATGTTATGATGATAGGTTATTTATAACGCGCTTAATACCCAGAGGTTTCTAAGCGCGGACCCGGGGATCGAACCCATGTTGCTCCGTGTCATCTTGCTTCCAAGGCAAGCATGTTGCCGTTGAGTGTGGCAAATATTTCATACGGTGGTTCCGGATTTGGAATCTGCATCTTTCGTAGGAGCGCTAGAGATTTCCAAAGAACACTAGAGTATAATTCATCTAGAGCCAACTCGTGTCTAATGGAAATAATTGAAACATGTTTTGGTAGCTGTAGCACTGTCTTCCAAAACATGCTTTCTAGCTTGTCCCAAATTTGATAGTCTAAGTTCCACCCAGCTTCTGACCCAAAGGTGATGGCGGGTATTACCTTTTGGTGGTAGAATGATCTGACAGGTATTAGTGAAAATTTGCCATAAAGATTGTGAATTCGACGACCTTGAAGTGCCAGCGTTTTCATACGTTGTGTGATATCCTGTACCCAGCTCCATTCTCGGATCGATTTATTTATCGTTATCCCAAGATATCGGATATCGTTGATTTCAGCAATCGGATTATCATCGATCTTCCACACAAAGTTTTTATTTTTGGAGCCTTTGGCCGATCCAATTTGCATTATTTTAGTTTTATTTACATTTATTTTTAAGTCATTTGTGGTCATATATTGGTGTAGTTTAGTTAAGAGACGTTGCAGTCCTATCTGGGTTGTATCAACTAAAACAATGTCGTCAGCATATGTTAAACAATTGATGTGCTGTCCATTTACTTTTGGCGGAAAACACTTTACATTTCTCAGTGCCAAAGGCATGTCCGCGATGTAAAGTTTAAGTAGGCATGCAGCAATCGGGCAGCCTTGTTTCACGCCCCTATGTGTCATCACTGAGTCTGACAAATTTCCTTTTTCGTTTAGTCGGATCTGTATAGATGTCGTCGTGTGTAGAGCTTTAATGGGTTGTAATAAGTTCTCAGGGCAGCCCCACGTGATTAGCTTCTGCCATAGTTTTGTACGATTTATTGTATTGAATGCTTGATGCATATCGATAAAGGCCATGCATAACTTTGACCATTTTTCTATGGAGTTCAATTTTAATATGGTTACCAGGGTCAAGTTGATTTCTGTGCCAACTCCCTTAGTGAAGCCGTTTTGACGGCAATCATTGATATTCTTCGACTTAGCCCAAGCAGAGAGTTTCTTTTGTAAGAAACCAGCAAACACCTTTCCGATTGTATCGAGTAAAGCGATTGGGCGGTAGTTTGCCGGATCCGCCCGATTTCCCTTCTTAAAGATGGGTACTATAATCGCTGTTGTCCAAGAGGGCGGGATTTTTCTAAGCTCTGCGATCTTTGCGAACAGGTTACCAATGAAGATCGCCCATTCTTGTTTGTTGGCTTTCAACATCATATTTGTGATGCCATCAGGACCCGCTGCACGAGAGTTGTTAAGCTTTAGTATGGCCGCAATGATGTCTTCGATATTCTCGTTACAGTCCCATTTAGCTTTAGTTTCTATTTGTGCTGGAATCATTTGGTTGGTTTCAATCGCAAACACTTTGCTAAAGTGGCTTTTCCAGTCACTCTCAGCGACTCCACTAGCCATTGTGTCAGCTTGATTACGAGAAAATTTGTTCATGATTCGCCAGATTTCTCTGCAGTTGTTTGATTTTATAAGCTTCAACATGGCTTCACCACGTTCTTGGTCGCGCATATGGGCATAGGATTTCACCCAATTTCGGTATTTTTGTTTGCGTTTTTTTATCCTTGCATCAGTACCCACCGCTCCCTCTATTTTTAATCTATGTATGTCTTTGTGCAATTTCTTTTTTTTTTTTTCCTTCTTGACTTTGAGACTCCAATCATGGGAGTGTATTTTGTCTGGTGGCATCTTCAAGAGAGAAATTTCTTTCCTGCATGGTAAGAGCGCACAATAATTTAACGCTGTATCCTTGGCCCATGTCAAGTTTTGGAAGTCTTTATCCAGCCTAATTATTTGTTTGCTGTTTATTCTTAGTCTATTTTGCCCATTATTTATCTCTAGGCTCTGGTTCATTTTCATTCCATCTGGTTTTGAAGGGAGAGTCATAGTTAGAACTAGAGCATCATGGTCGCTATTTGTCTCCAAAATTCTCATGTTCTTGATTTTATGCCATGAGTGCTTTGAGATCCAGAAATAATCCAAAATTTTTTTGTGGCCCATATTATTCCAGGTATATTTCGGTGGTGTGTCGCCCTCTACACGTCCATTTATCATTTCGCAATCTCGTGAGTCCATTGCGAGTGACCATAGTGCACTTCTCGAATGTTGGCGTGACATTTCTTTCCTGTTCTCTACGATACAACATCTGTTTGAGTCAAACCAGGATGTGTTCATGTCGCCGCAAACAAGAATACAAATTTCACCATCTATTTGTTGATATTTATCTATGATCTTCGTTACGGAAGATATGAATTTTTTTGGGGTTATCTGGGCAGGATTCCAATATGTTAATTAGCAGAATATACTGGTTATTGGAGTTTTTCCCATTTTGGTGTTGTAATAACGTACTTTGTACGAAGATATTTGGGTTGTCCGTTTCGAGAATTTCCCAGGCGGTTCCGATTTTGATCATGGTTATAAGTCCAGAAAACGGGCGGCCCTGTGCATTTTTCTTTGCCGGATTTAACAGGGTCACGTATCCATCTTTCGTCGGTATAGACCTCATCCATGTTTCTTGTAGACAAATTGCTAAATTGTTGGTCAAATCATCCGGAAAGTCTGCATACAAGTGATGGAATCCTCGAGTGTTCCAGGAAATCAATGTTAACGGGATTCCTTCCCAACTCTGGCATAGCTAATGATTAGTCCTTCCTGATTTCCATTTGCTGGTCGACGGTTGTGGTCCTGAGGCAGTCATTAGATGCTGACGTAGCTCTTCACGGCGATTAGCGTAGACCAACTCGTTCGCGACTTTTTGGCTGTTTTCTGACTGGATGTGAGGTTTTTCAGTCTGCACTTCAGAGACTTCGAAGCCCAGGAACAAGAGTTCATCTTTTGTCGATAGAATTGTCTTACGCACCGCCTGTGATTTTATATGGAGGTAGACTCTGTCTGCATACATCTCAGAGATGTACTCAACGATTTGGATGTCCTGAGAGGACACCGTTCTTAGTGCTGGAACTGAGTGAAGAAGTCGGATGACATTTCCTCTATTTAGATTAACCTCATTTTCGTCTACAAAAACATTTTCAATAAGGATTTTTGCTACCATGGCATTGTGCTCCTTGGGCGTTTCCTGTTCAATGTGTTTGTGTACTTTAAGTTTTATTGGTTCTTTGTATTTTGTTGTTCCATTGTACAGCGCCTTGGTACAAAGCGCTCTATAAATAAATAAATAAATAAATAAATCAAACAGATTATTTATCTGCATTATGGTATAAGAATAGGCCCTTTGATCAAGTGGGTACCAAGCCGTCCGTAGTAGGTGCTTCCTGCGGTATGTATGTCTCTATGAAAGATATAGCTTTGGCTGGGACAGTGAAAAAGTACACCTTGTTCTTATACTGAAATTTGAGCATGAGACGCCCGTCTCCACCTCTTTCTGCTGATGGTATGCAGGGCCCGGGGCAGCAGAGCGTTACAGGGAATACCTGCCAGTCACTGCCGCGGATGGGTCACTTCTCCCCTCCCTTCTCCTCACTGGTAACAGTGTGGCTGCTCCGTGTAGCTCGGCTGGGGGGCGTACTCTGCAAGATACTGCAACGTCGCTCCGACGCCGGGCTGGCGTCTAGGTCGTCCCTCAGGCTTCTGCGGTCTGGAAGGCTGGGATCCCTGCAACGCGATGATGGTGTGCGGCAGCCCGACCAGCCAGGCCGCCGCCGTTGTTGCAGCCTATCCCTCCTTGCTGCACACTTCCTTGCTGCGGCGCAGCTAGGCCCCAGCAGTTGCAGCAATTATCTCTGGCCCCAGTGGGATTTATGGAGCGGATCGCTGTGGTTTCGCTCCCTCGCTCTTCACTTGCTACAAGTTGTGTGACTTTCAGTCCTGTTAATGTGGCAATGAGCTTAAATGGAGGCTGCCATATAGGCTTAACTACTTCACAGCACAAGATCTTTGACAACAAAGACAGGAATAGAAAAAGGGTAAAAGGAAACAGGCCAGAACTCAGCAGTCCAGAGAGGGGCGTGGCCATCTGCCATGGAGCAGGACGGCATCCCTTGCAGCATCCCCTGCAGCTCCTGCTTGATTCGAGATTGATCAGCCCTAGAAGGTCTTTATATTTCTGTGATACTAGCCTAGAACGACGGAGAAGCCAGGCGAACATCCAGAGACCGAACCAGCGGCATTAGAAGATCCAGTAATTGTGCGCTCTGGCAACTCTGAGGCCCGAAGTGGACTAGGAACCAAGATGGCGCCCGTGAAAATAGAGCGTTACAGCCAATAAAAAATCCAGGATAAAGAAGTGTTGCTGTGTCCAAACCGTCCGATCTGCTCTGTGTGACGCCTCAGTGCTGTGGTTTTGGAGTGGCTCATACCAGACTAGGGCACCCACAGTGCAGGTAGAACCCAGAGCAGAAACAAGTTGAGAGCATGGCGACTCCCGCACCCCTCCCTCCTCAGAGGTGGAGGCGCTTTCCCGGCATGGATACGAACACTACGGTGCCTGTGTGGGAAGGTGTAATGCGGACCCCCTGCTGGCCAGCAGTGTGCAACTGCATATTAGAACAAGGCACCTGCTGTGCTAAGACGTGAAGCCCAACAACTGGACAGCCACGATATACACAAACAATGAGAATTTTATATACAAAGAAGAACTGCAAATGTGACCCACACTGTGCCAGTTATATATAGCAGGCAGTAAAGTCCCTCGGAACCCACCTCCATATCTTGGACGCTGCCTCCAATTAAGAGACCGCGATACTGAATCCATATTGGGACAGATCAAATCAGAGGCTAGGATCACCCTGTGATAGTTGTACTTCGGTTGGAAGCTCGACACCTACCCAGGAACGGGTGCGGCCCCCCACGCAGGCATCAGGAGGACTTCAGGGTACACACCCCTGAGGAACACCACAGACACTGCACGCAGGCTTCCAATGCACAATAGTAGCCTGCCTTGGCGTTACACGTATTCCAGGGTGGAAACACTGAGCCCAGAAGACTGCAAGCGTATGTCAGAAGAAGATGATTAAGGGTTCAGCCATACAGAGACCTACAGTACACAAAACGGCAGAAGAAAACTAAAGAGCTGGGGCGTGGCCTCAGGAACTACACTGCACACTTAACACTCCACAAATTTCACCCTGTGTGCTATAGCACCCCAAGCTAGGTGCCAGGACCCTCCACATCTTAAATGCCTCCTAAACCAGCTAAAACAAATGGAAACCAGACAACTACACCAAGAATTTGTTACAAATGCCCACAGTAACAAAGATGAGCTGACGCAAGGTATGAACAGAAACACAATGGGAGTAGAGTGCCAAATCCTGCAGGCCATAGAATTAACTTCACTGGAGACCAAAATAGAACACAGCTATGGTGGACGTCTGGCTCCTGCGTCAGAACACTGGCTGAGAGAACCACAGACCAGAACGCAGTTCAGCAAAAACACCATAAAGATCCAGGAAACCACTCGGACATCCATATACAAAAACATAATGTCAAAATGCTGGAGAATGGAGCAGAGAGGTGTGCCTGCAGGAATAACATCAGAATCCTAGGCCTACCAGAAGAAGGAACCGACACAACATTATATGTGGAAAACATCCAGGCAACCTCACTCAAGGCTTTACAGTGGAGAGAGTACACAGAGCCCTGAACAGAAGACCATCCCCAGGAGCCCCACCAAGAGCAATAATAGCAAAAATACTAAACTACAAGATAGAGAAAAAATCTTGTCATTCTCGAGGACAGATAGTACTCTACTAGGAGCATCATCGCGCCTCGCAGTTTATCAGGACTACACCATACAGGTGCAAAGACACAGTTTACATGTACGAAAGAGAGACTTGGGAAAGCAGGCTTGATGTACATGTTAATATACACAGCCCGTCTGAAGAACCTGTATAAGAATCGCCCCCTGGAGTGAACACTTGATCAAATCTCACCTGCAAGGATACATAGAGTAGTGAATAGCACGGTTACGGCGCATTGGGGCACATAGACGGACCAAAGTAGCTCTGGAAAACCTGCAATGGTCTGTACAATGCTCAGGAGCGTTTTTATTTATCACTTGACTGACTACCTTCTAGGGAACACTTCCTGATCACCTTGTGGCAGGACTGAATCCACAACCAAACCACAGTATCCAGTGGAGGGAGACTTCCCCCTGGCAGCTCGTATCCAGGCTTAACTTTTTGGTGGGTTCTAGTTTATGAACCCACCCGCGGAGCACCCGTCTCTCAGGCCTGTGACTGGGAACGGGAGCGAGAAGTGGACCCGCCTGAGCATGAACTTTTTTGCTGGCGATTGTTACAGGTTGGGAGAGTATTAAGGGACCAATGTTTGCCTATGTTAGACTCTATAGTTGAATGCGACCGTACATGGAAGGTAAAGGCTCCCTGAAACAAAGACAGCAGAAGTGGGCACAACTTCAATGAAAGACCACTACCAAAGACTGACTGAGACGTCACTATCAGTCTCCATTGGCCCCGCTCTATTGAAAAGTATCATAACCTATGGCAGATAAACTCAAATTGCTGACCTGGAATGTCCGAGGTCTTAATATCAGAGTGCATACATACTTGCCTAAAAATAAAATTGATATAGCTTTATTGCAAGAAACGCACCTTACAGCAGCCAACAGAACCTGATTACCAAAAAATGGGGAGGGCACATATTCAGCTTATGCCAGAGGGGT
Source organism: Ambystoma mexicanum (assembly GCF_040938575.1). Taxonomy (NCBI): domain Eukaryota; kingdom Metazoa; phylum Chordata; class Amphibia; order Caudata; family Ambystomatidae; genus Ambystoma; species Ambystoma mexicanum. The sequence goes on from NC_090923.1 coordinate 840,830,247, forward strand.
TTTGACCTGGTCACCCTCAGTGCCCCTCAGAATAACTCAAATCAAAGAGGATGTTGAAGGCAGGATGGTACTCCTATATGGGTTCTTAGAAAATGAAGAAATTTGCATGGCCAACACATATGCCCCTAATCCTAACGCAGCAGCACTCTTTCAAGCACTCTACCCCAGACTCAGCCCCTTTAGAAATGGAACCCCGATTTGGGGAGGCAATTTCAATTGCACACTAAACCCGTTACTGGACAGATCAGACAGCAAGTTCATTAGGCTGGCTCCCCCAGCCAGGGTTCTACAAGCACTTCTAGATTTGTTTGATCTGGTAGATGTTTGGAAATCGCTCCACCCAGATACTAGGCTCTATTCCCACTTTGCTGCACAACAAGCTGTCCAGACTAGACTAGATTTAAAAACATTTCGAATGGATTGTGTCCTCCAACATATTCCTCATCTTTGACATGTAGTGTCCCCATCTCAGCTGCTTCAGAACTTTTTCGGCAGAGGGCACCCTGCGTCGATGGCGTTGGGTCGATGTCCCTCAGAGGCCTACGTATAGGGTGACGTCATTGGATGTTATAAGTAGCACGCACCGCGCCCATAGCCTCAGTTCCATTTTTTTTCTGCAAATGTGTTTGCTTCATGATTCCGGGCGCGCCTAGTACTTTCTACTGTTGTGAAGATTTTCTTTCAATATGTCTTCGTCTTCCACTACGACAACACCTCGGTCCAGTTTCAAGAAATGCCGGGACTGCGGATACAAGAGGTCCATCACGGATCTGCATGGTGTCTGCCTTTGGTGCCTCGGTGTGGGCCATGACACAGATACATGCTCCAAGTGCCAGTCGTTGACTGGAAAGGCCTTGTGGGAACGAAAGGGGAAACTCAAGGTAGGCAAGGTGTCCAAGCCCCATAAGTCCCTACCTGCTGGGCCTCCGACCGATGAGTCGAGAGGTGACTGTCCTCAGAGGAAGAAGGCCAATCGCTCAAGGTCCAGGAGTGGTTCTCGCCACTCGCCAACCTTGTCAAAGCACTCGAGGATAAGGCACAGCTGGTAGCCTTCCTCGTCTTCTTTGGGTGGCACCCCCGAGAGGGTGAGTTGCCCCTCCAAACATTCAATGCCCGCGGAGTGGTAAGCTTTCCGGGTGAAAATGCTTGACATTTTCGACAAACGGGGCAAAGCCCTGTCCACGCCTTCTGGTGAAGCCGGCAGGGAACGTTCTCGACCGGATACTCGCGTGCTCTCGAACCCGAGTAAATGGTGCGATCCTCATCGGGAGCCTTCGAGGCCTCGTTCGGACCAGGTTCATAACATTGCTCGAGAAGTGATATGTGGTTGCGGTCTTCGTCTCCGTCCACACCATCGATGTCCTCGATTCCACCGAAGTCTTCAAAGCCGTCAACGCCATGTCTGCCTATTGTGCCTGTAGGGTCCTCCACCCCGCTCAGGCCCTCAGTGCCTTTGGAGCCATTGCCGACGCCATTGGCGCCGTCAAATCCAGTTTTACCAGCTCAGCCCCTGGCACCGGTGGAACCGCCTAAGAAGGCGGTGGCTATGTCCAAGTCGACTCTGAAGCCTCTGACTCTGGTTCCAGAGAAGAGGTGTACTCCACTGCCAAAGAAAGACTCTTCAAGTCCCTCCCCTCCATTTTTGAGGAGGAGGAACATTCTGATGAGGTTGAGGCTCCTTTTGGTCTCCAGTTTGGTACCCCTAATGTGCCAGAATGCCTCGTCTCGGAGGAGAGCCGTATGCAGGATCCCTGTGACACCTTGCATAATGCTAGTGGTGCTGACACTTCTACTGAGCTTGAGTTCAACAGACCAGACCCTGGTGAGCATGCCAACTCTTCTTACCAACGCCTTATGTCGAGAGTGGTGGAGTATTTGGGCTGAGCCAGGTTTACTGGCCACTATGATCAGGATGATCGGATGGATATTTTGGATCAGGATCTTCCTACTGATCCCATATTGCGATTTCATGTAGCTCTGCAGAACCGGGTGGCTAAGAATTGGGGAAACCCCAGAGACTAATCAGGCGATGAACAAGTCTTTAATGCGAAAATACTGCCCCTCCAGTAGCGACCTTGGCTATCTGTCTTCTCACCCCACTCCTGAGAGTCTGGTGGTCCAGGCAGCCACGGCTACCTCTAAGCAGGCAGCGTACCCTACCGTCCCTCCGGATAGGGACGATAAGTGTGTGGATGGATGGGCACGCAAGATATTTTCGTCTGGGAGAATGTCACTGAAGGCGGCAAACTCCTCTTGTGCCTTGGCAAGATTTTTGCACACTCTGTGGGATTGTATCTCCATGGCGGCTGAGCGTATTCCTGAAGGGGATGAGAGGGAGTGCTTCCTGGCTATTAAGGACGGCAAGGAAGCCATGTGTGAATCCCTTGAGTCTGGGTTGGATTTTGCTGACAGTGTCAGCAGGTCCATGGCTTCGAGCACCGTAATAAGCAGATTTGCGTGGTTGAGAAAGTAGGGTTTTGCACCTGATGTGCAGGCTCGTCTTCAGAGCATGCAGTTTGACGGGTCTCACCTTTTTGGCAGCAAGGCTGATGAGAGCCTTTAGAAGCTGCAGACCTCTAAGGCAGCCGCCAAGTCATTGGGCTCCGCTGTCCGGCAGCCTCAGCCTTTTCGTCCTAGAGGACAGCATTGGAGGGGTTGTTCCTTTTGTTACTACTCCTCATTTGGAAGGGTGAGAGGAATGGCCAGTCAAAGAGGCCAATGTAAGTTTCCTTGTGGTGGACGGGGTAGAGGTGCCAAAGCTGCTCAAGCAGCAGCTTCTTTGCCATCGGCTCTGCTACTGCTGCTTCAAAACCGCTCTGAAGCCTTCGGTCATAGCTCACTGGTGGGGGGGGCAGGCTGTCTCAGCATATGGAAGAATGGCGAGCTATTACTTCGGATGCTTGGGCTCTGGAAACTATAGTCCACAGGTACTGCCTTCCTTTTCTACGGAAGCCTCAAGACAATCCAACCGCAATACACTCTTTGAGGGTTCCAGATCCGCTCCTTGTGCAGCAAATATTAACCTTGCTAGAGAAAGGCGCTATATAACCAGTGCCTGTAGCGGAGAGGAACAAGGGGATGGTATCCCTTTATTTTTTTGATTCCCAAGAAGGACTGGGGACTGAAACCCATCTTGGACTTGAGATGCTTGAACAAGTTCCTCAGGAAGGACACGTTCAAGATGGTCACTCTTTCTCAAATCCTTCAGGCCCTCCAACTTCAGGATTGGTTGGTGTCATTGGACCTTCAGGATGCTTATTTTCATGTGCTGATACATCTCAAGCACAGGAAATACCTGAGGTTCTTCATTGGCCGCTCGCACTTTGTTTCTGGCCCTGCCGTTCGGGTTGACGTCCGCCCGAGGGTATTCACCGAACGGTTGGTGGTAGTGGCAGTGCATCTCAGGAGAGGGGGATTCACGTCTACCCTTACCTGGATGATTGGCTGATTAGGGTGTGTTCTCCCAAACAAGCCTTGCATCATCTCAACGTTACCCTTTACTCCCTTCATAGACTGGGCTTCTCCCTCATCTTCAAGAAGTCCCATTTGGCACCTTCCCAACAGCTCCGGGACATTGGTTCTGTCTTAGACACATCCTTGGGGAAGTGCTTGCCACCCAAGGTGAGGTTTCAGAACATTCTCCAGATGCTAACCAAATTTAAGAATGCCCAGAGTCTTCTGGCCTTCGAATTCTTAAGGTTGCTCGGCCTCATGGCATCCTGCATGGCGGAAATCCTCCATGACGATCTCTCAGGACCTGATTTTCTGGGTTTCCGTTGGAACACGATGGACTGCAGAGTGTATCTGACTGTGGACAGGATGGCGGATCTGTTAACCACATGTCAAGTTTTCATTCAGTCAGAAGGCATGTCAGCTTGGTGGTTCCAGAGGCTTCTAGGCCTCATGGCCTCGTGCGTGCTTGCTCTTCCCCTTGCTAGTCTCAAAATGCGACTCACGCAGATGGCTCTTCGGAGTTCCTGGCTTCAGGCAGTGGAACCGGACACCTAAATTATTCCGGTCCCACCTTGCATGATGACAGATCTCCTATGGTGGTCATCTTCCAGCAATCTGTGGGTGGGTGCTCCTTTTCAGGAGCCCTCCCCTGAATTGACCATTATGACTGACTCCTCCCTTATTGGGGGGGGCGCGACGATGGATCATCTTCAGGTTTTCGACCTGTGGTCGCCACGGGACAGACAATTTCACATAAATTATCTGGAACTTCTGGCAATTTTCTTGGCGCTCAAAGCCTTCAAGCCAGCAATTGTGAACAAAGTGGTCCACATCCACACAGACAATGCAGTATCCATGTTTTACAGCAAGCAGGGGGGGTACCAGGTCACCTCCCCTTGTAGATCTAGCCATTCAGATTTGGGAATGTGCCATACAGCACGATGTTTGGCTGCTGGCTGTGCACATTCCGGGCCAGCTGAATGTGACTGCAGACTCTCTCAGCCGGTGAGCGGTGGTCAGCTACGAGTGGGAGCTGAACACGGCGATCCTCTCCGACCTTTTTTGCCAGACCTCTTTGCAACGTCATCGAACAAGAAAACTTCCTCTTTATGCTTCCAGGAACGGGCTCGGAGCTTCTTCCCTGGAGGATGCTTGTGAGATTCTGTGGCACAACATGAGGGCCTACGCCTTCCCGCCTCTTCCTCTGATTCACCAGAGCTTCAGCATCTGTCAGTCTGCTCACCGATCAGTCTTCCGCTGATTCCAGACCTGCTTCACCAGAGCGATCAGCAGATGTGGCACCCCTCCCCACAATCATTCAGCTTGGCGGTCTGGTGCCAGAGTTCAAATCTTTAGAAAGTTTCCACTTGTCCGCAGATAATATGCGTATTATCTAGGCGGTTAGAAAACCTTCGACAAGGTCTCAGTATAGGAGCAAATGGCTGAGTTTCTGTCACTAGTGTTTAGCAAAGCAGCTGGACCTCAGATAAGCTACCATCGACACGGTCCTGTCATTCGTTTTTCATCTGGCAACTTCAGGCATACATGTCTTGTCTTGTAGGACTTGTTTGTCGGCTATCGCTGCTTACCTGTCCACGGACTCTTGCTCATTTTCATTGACAAACCCTGTCATTAAAAGACACTTTGCAGGTCTATTGCATCTTTATCCACCTGTGTGCAACCCGCATCCAAAGTGGGACCTGAATGTGGTCCTCACAGCCTTTTGCCATAAACCTTTTGAGCCCATGGCTACGGTGGACTTGAAGTTTCTTTCGTGGAAAATGGCTTTTCTGATTGCGGTGACTTCGGCAACGCCTGTAAGCGAGCTTCAGGCCTTGTCGGTAGAACATCCATTCCTCACCTTTCACAAGGATAAGGTTGTCCTGCGGACCAATCCGTCTTTCCTTCCAAAGGTGGTATCCGATTTTCGTGTGAACCAGTCTATTTCCTTACCGTTTTTTTTCCAGACCCAGCCTCAGATGCCGAGAGGGTATTGCATAATATGGATGTCAGATGAGCCCTAAAGTTTTATTTGGACAGAACATCGAAACTGAGGAGCTCTTCCCAGCTCTTTGTGACCTTCGGAGACCCGAAAGGAAAGCCAGCCTCGAAAGCAACTATCTCCCGATGGATTACTTCCTGTATTTCGGAGGCGTATACCGTTCAGGGCCTTCAGCCTCCAAAGAGTATTCATGCCTATCTTGTCCGGGGCAAGGCGGCTGCCGTTCCCTTCCAGAAATATGTTCCCTGGGAAACCATTGCCAGAGCAGCTACTTGGGCTTCCCCATCAGCTTTTTGTAAGCATTAATGCTTAGACCTGAGCTCCAGAGCTGATGCTCAGTTCAGGCAGGCGGTTCTTATTCTCTTTCAGTAAAGTAGTTCCATCCACCCGTTTTCCTGTGAGTAGTGCTTGGTAATCTCCCAAAAGTATGTAGGAAAGGGGACGGGGGATGTAGGAGTATAACAAAGTTACTCACCGTAGTGACTACCTTACTCCTAGTCTATATCCCCTTTCCTCCATACGCCCGCCCGCCGTCCCCTCTAATAAGTATACTCTATTATTGATTAAATGGTCTCAGACCTGGTGATTAGAAAAGGACTGAAGGGCGATGCGCGGGCGAAGCTAAGGAGGGAAGGGTTACGGCCGCGTTCGGTACCCCGTGTAAAAAGAGAAGGACACATTTTTCAATTTGATGCTTTTTTACAAAAAGTGCTCCGTTCCCATCCCACATGACGGAATGTCCCAAAAGTATGGAGGAAGGCGACTATGGACTAGGAGTAAGGTAGTCCCTACAGTGAGTAACTTTGTTAGTCTCATTTATCAGAGTATTGAACTCCTGGATTGGGGTGCCCAGGGCTGGTGAGATTTGTATTGTTGCGTTGCCTTTTAACATGATTCCACCAAGTGTTCAGTAACATATCCGCTAATTGGCCTCAATCTTCAGAGACAGCCTTGACCAGTTCCCTCCCCTTGGGTGCCCACACTTTAACCAAAACTTAAATACAGGAATAATTATGTTTCTCTGAACCCCTTGAATTCAGACCCAGTGGTAGGACTATTGGAGTTTGTATTCCTCTTGTTATAGGGGTGTCCTACTCGATCTAACACATTACCAGTAATATTACTTCGGCGCAAAGTGACTGTGCCTATGTTCATATTAAAATATAAAACCTTCAATCAAATTAAAAGCAGTACTAAAAAGAAACGAAAGATAAATTTAAGTCCAAACACTTGTATAGTTTTGAAATCCAGCAGAAAGAATCGTTTTACTCTGTGTTGACATATGCACTAAAACATGTTCTTGCTGCTCGGTTAGCGGAACGCCTGAATAGCTTAAGGGGTCGTCATAGTCCGCCTCTCTCCCCAGGTCTAGGCTGTGGTGTTATAGAAACTTCAATAATTTAGTTACCTTCAGGATAGTTCACTCTGTATGAGAACTTTGAGGGACCACCCATATAGACAGACACTCCAGAGGTTGCATAGTGTGACTGGTGGTTTCCTCTGGCTCCAACACTGTCCCCTCTCCAGGATTTATGCAGCTTACAAGGACTGCATGCCGAACTCAGTCTGAAGGTGTCAATAGCTTAAGTCGACAGCACAATGGTAAGAGTACTGGATGCTGAAATCACAAATTGTGATGTAATCTGAGAACGTCATTCTGTTATTCTGAAGGAAAATATGGCTGGCGTATCTTTATTGTAGCAACTGGGGGGCCTGGCTCGGTTGGAGTTACGCATGGAACTTACTCTTGTTATTGAGTGCAATACTTGCAGGCAAGAACTGAGCAAAGTGAGATGCTCTTGATCCAAGGTCCACGAATGCTGCTGAATACATGCAAGAGGTTCTTTAACCCGTCACATGAAATGGGGTGCCCCATCCTCTGGCTGAAAATTCTCCAGTTTTTAAGTGATACATGTTTTGTCAAACAAATATGCATTTTTGATCTAATTTTTGTGGCAGTGTTGAGGAGGAGAGTTCTTCTAGCTGAGCGATTGTGGATCGGTAAATGGGCAGAACCCGTCCCAAACTAAGCCGAATTCCTATTTTTCCCTATCTTACAAGCTCCTGGTGTGCTTAGAGGATGGTTTTTCTAAACACGGAGGGAAGAGTCTGCAGCTTGTATAGGCATGACTCTCACATTCATGGTTCAATTAATTCCTGACACTTGATGCACTACTGTTTACACAATTTGCTGTGGTGTAAAGCTTTCATGCAATACTCTCCCTTTTTGCTCCCAAACAACTTTAGGTTTAACAAAGGCAGAACCATTGCTGATGCATTTTCTCATCTGTTAGTTTTATTAACCTTTTAAAAATCAAAAGAATAAATTTCTCAGTATATTTGGGTAAAACGCATTTCATTTAAAAACTATCATTTTCTTTATTTTCAGCATGCATGACAATCGTTGGGAAGAGAAAGTGGTGGATGTTGTCGTTCCGGAGGAGAAGGAATGTAATGTAGAAAATATGGTATGTTTTATTTGAATTGGCAGTTGTTTAAAGTAAATTGGCAGCCGGAGAACCAACAGTTTTGGCTTTTGCTGTTGTTCATTCAAATGCACATTTTATAGCAATTAATTTGTGTCGCCGCCTTAAAGAAAAGGCCCAGGTCAAAGCATATGCAAGTTGAAGCGTTGAGTATTAAGCAAACTGTTGGCTTCTGCTTGCTGACTAAATAAGTCCAGCATTTTGCCAGCTGAGGCATGAAGTCTGCAGCCTACACAGGCTTCTACTGAGGGTACTGACAGGTTTTTGATCTCTGTACCATCCAGTTTGGCATCATCAATAACGTTGAACACTTTCAAGCCCCAGTTCCCCAGTGCTGCAAACCGTAACCAACAGAACAGTATGCCCCATAAGAATCCATTTACTAAATGGCCAACAATTAGGACTTTACCGCACCAAAAATAATGCAGATACAAATGAAATGTGAGAACATGTAGAAGATTAATGTATTGCTTGGTAACTATTGTATGCAACACGATGAGCCTATTGTATTGTACTATGACCTAGCACCAGTTTACCAACCATGCCCATTCAAAGACATTATTCATGTAACAGTGCTAGTGTAACGAAGATCTAAGAGCGTGAACGCTGAGCAACATTCATGTCTTACTGTTTACCTCCGGGACAACTGAAGCAGCTACCAACTCAGTCCTTGCCTGCAGGTTTTACACTCAATAACCAAGCTTAAGTTCCATTCATACCTCCAACCGAGCAAGGCTCCCAACTGTGAAATAAATATATGCCACATGTAGATTTATTTTGTTTCAGAATAACGGAGCGACTTTCGCTTTGATTACATCAGTTTGCTTTTAGCATCCAGCCATTTTACAAACTCTCCATGTAGCCCTTAATTCCTTCTCTTGCTACATTTGGACCCCAATCCCCTGGCAAAGGGAGCAATTTGGGTGCGTCTTGAGGACCAGGAAGAAGTGGGAAAGGAAAGGCAGTGAAAGAGAGAAAGGTCTAGTGAAGGACTAGGATGTAGAGGCACTAGACTGAAGAACTGTGTTGAAAGTCTAGGAAGGAGGACTAGTAGGAAAGAGGAGGGTTAGGACAAGTAGGATATGAGGACGCCGCCGCCTTGCATGTGAGGGGACGCCGCCGCCTTGCATGTGAGGGGACGCCGCCGCCTTGCATGTGAGGGGACGCCGCCGCCTTGCATGTGAGGGGACGCCGCCGCCTTGCATGTGAGGGGACGCCGCCGCCTTGCATGTGAGGGGACGCCGCCGCCTTGCATGTGAGGGGACGCCGCCGCCTTGCATGTGAGGGGACGCCGCCGCCTTGAATGTGTAGGGACGCCGCCGCCTCGGATGTGAGAGGGAGGACAATGATGGAAGAAGAGGTGGGATTAAGGAAGGAAAAGGGAGCAAGTGGGAGGGGAAAAGAGGCAGTGAAAGACTGGAAAACTCAGATGTAGAAGGAGGACTAGAATGAAATATGGCGAAGGGTATCCAGTGATTCCCTCGAATACAAAAGCAAAAGCATTGAAAAAAAGCATTTTTTTGTAGATAGTTTTTTTTTTAATACATTGATTTTAAGGGGCAAAAAAATGGGTTGGGGGAGACACCCCCCAGTAAATTTTTATTTTTAAAAAATACATTTTTTTCGATGCATTTTTTTTCGAGACTTTTGCATTCGATGCTTTGGATGTCGAGGCTATCACTAGGAACCATGGCGAAGGTCTAGGAAGAAGGGTTACAAGGTGGAAGGAGGATGACTAGGACTCATGTAAAGGATTTAGGGGGATTACTCAGATGGAGGGGGCGAAATGGGTGGTGTACCAGGTTTGAGGAATGTTGGGAGGTCTTGGATGAAGGAATGGGAGGGGTTGGTGGGACGAGGATGAAGGAAGAAATGTGGACTAGGGTGAAAGACGGTGAGGACTAGGAGGAAGGAGGCGGTGTGGACTGGGTTTGAGGCAGCGGTGTGCACTAGGATGAGAGGTGGTGTGGACTGGGATGAAGGAGGCGGTGTGGACTAGGATGAAGGAGGCGGTGTGGACTAGGATGAAGGAGGCAGTGTTGGACTAGGGTGAGGGAGGCGGTGTTGGACTAGGGTGAGGGAGGCGGTGTTGGATTAGGGTGAGGGAGGCGGTGTTGGACTAGAGTGAGGGAGGCAGTGTGGACTAGGATGAAGGCAGTCGAGGATGGAGCATGAGGTCTAGCAGGAAGAGGACTAAAGGGAGCAGGAGGATAAGAGGAGGGACTAAGGAGCAGGGTAAGGGAGCAACGTGGAGTGGGGAGGACAAGAGGAAGTGGGAAAAGAAAAGCAGCTAAAGACTAAGCGATGAGAAACTAGGATGGAGGAGAAGGACTGGAAAAGTAGTCTAGGAAGAAGGAGACGGACAAGGACAAATGTAAAGGATGGAGGAGGACTAGGATGGAGGATGACTGAAGGGGAAGAGGTGTATGATGACTAATAAAATTGGGGAGGAGAATGCGATCTAGTATGTAGAAAGGATGATGATGATGATAACTAGGTAGAGAAAGGGAGCAATCTGGTTGTTGGGACTAGGCTGGAGGAGGACTGGGACTAAAATGGGGGAGGAGCAAGGCTAGAGTGGAAGAGGACTAGGTCTAGGATGGTGGGGGATTGGGATAGGGACTGGGCCTGAAACTGGGAGGGATGGGTACTGGAACTAGGGTGAATGACTGGGACTGAACCAACATGCAGGGGGTTCAGACAGATTTTCAAAACCAGTCTGTGGGAGGGTTGAAAGGCCAGCCTAGTCAGTGAACACAGTTATTGGCACTTAGTCTAGCCAAACTCAATTAACGTGAGGTGTGCAGTAAGGCAGATTTCAGGAGCTATGCACATGGTGTGCAAGTACAATTAAGCATACATAGACAGTAAAGTATTAATCCACACAGAAAAATGAAAAAATACAACTGTATTAACACACTAAACAGGTAAAACATAAGTGGAGCATATATTGCGCAACAGACCTCTGTATATACACATAGATTTACCTATATATGTGATGCACACAGTATTCTGAAACTGAGATTACCTACACTTAACACTAAAACAAAGTAAGAACACTTCATTTACGCAAAGCAATGAAACTTCAGCAAGTATTTTTATTTTTTATTTTTATTTATAGGCAGAAGTTTACAGCAACCACACATGTCAGAGCACATTATATAGTGAATGCATTAACGATATACAGCACACATGGAGAACAGGCAATATATCAATTAAGGAGAAAACAGGAGCTGCCAGGTTCACAGCATACAAGAATGCAACTGAGACCAAGGGAGAGTTGCCACCGGACACACTTTCAGATTGATTAATAAGATAACTATTAAAAGCTGACAACACATTCTTGGAACGGGAGTGTGTTGGGAGCATTGTCGGGTACTCTTCCTCACAGGTACGAGACCAGGTAAGTACACTGAGCCATTTCTGAAAGGTCAGGGGGCGGAGGGACTCTTCCAGCACTTTAGCATGCATTTCTTAGCCACAATGCAGCTTATGTCGAGAAATTTAGCCTGTCGCCTGGTGTCGTCAGATTCCCACACTCCAAACAAGACACCCAACGGGTTAGGGTCGATCACCACAGCTGTGATGTCAATAAGGGCCCCCAGGATCCCTTCCCAAAAGTCCACCAGCTTATGACATAACCAAAACATGTGCAAGTGGTCTGCACCTTCCTCCTTGCAGCGAGCACATGTGTGTGTGTCAATGCCAGCAAATTTGGAGAATCTGTGCGGAGTATAGTACAGTCTGCTGGGCAGTTTAAACTGAATAAGGCGGTAGCGGAAATTGAGGGATACTCACTTGGTGTGGTAACACATCTTCCATGGATAGTCAGACATCTCTAAACCCAGCTCATCCGCCCTCTCAGAGCGTGCACGGGAGGGCCGGGGGAGGGAGGGGCATCCGAGCCAACAACAATTTGTATAGGGAGGAGATGAAGGGAACTTCTGGGGAGGCAACTTCTGGGGAATCGGGAGGCTCATCAGGGAAGGTGGGCCACATAGCACGGAAAGAAGTGCGGAGTCTGTAATACTGTAACATTACAAGCGCAGACCCTGTGTGGCCCTGCTTCCATGACTGATGATCAATAAACCTCCTGTTAGGGAAGAAGTCGTTATTGCCTGGTATGCCAGAGCCGCCCAGTGGCGGGCAAGAGCTGCATCGTGTGTGGGTTCCAGCCCGGGAAATCTCCAAGCGGGAAGCCACTTATAATAGGGACATGTGTCGGCTGCTGTGTTGAGGAGGCGGCCCCAGGCAAATAAGGTGGCCGCAACTGGGTCAAATGGGGAGTCAGGCGAGAAGTCTCGCTGGAATATCAGGGTCATGTTAGCCCCAGCTGCAGCCAGTGTTTCCAGTTTAACGTGCAGGCGGGTTAAGGAACTTGGGTATCAGTATGTAGCGTATTGAGCCTGTGCAGCTACCCAATAAAGCAGCAGATCGGGCGCTGTTAACCCTCCTCGCTCATATGGGAGCACCATATCCAGCCATTTCTTGCAGACATCCCCGAATGCCACAGGAACTGTGCACAAGTTTTGTGTAGGCTCATAAAATAATGTTTCCCGGGCCAAATAGCTATGTTGCAGAAAACATACAGCAACTTGGGGACCAGGATCATTTTGATAAGGGAGAGCTTCCTGGCAAGTGACAACGGAAGGGAGTGCCATCTGACCATTTCCAAGTCACGCAACGCCCACATAGTTAGCCGCAAGCAGAGTGGACCTAGAGAGGGACATCTGGACACCCAAGTATAGGATACCGCCGGAGGACCAGCGGAGTAGATATTCAGAGACAGGTTGTGGTGTATTGGCGGTAAGTGGGAAAACTTCTGATTTGGAATAGTTGATTGTAAATCCTGAGCAGGTGCCAATGCACATGATATCCCGAAGGATGGGGTCAAGATGGGTGAGGTGATCTCTGATATATAATAATACATCAGCGTACAGGGATATTATTTTGGGGGTATCTGTCAACCGAACCCCTCTGTGAATGTGTCGGGCTCTAACGTGGTCTGCCATAGGCTCTATAACAAGTGCAAAGAGTATCAGAGAGAACGGGCAGCCTTGGCGGGTACCTCTAAAGAGTGTGAACATCGCAGAGGTCAAAGAATTGACCACCCTGGCCACTGGGTCGGTGTATAACAATTTAATGTATCCAATCATATTGGGAACAATACTCTCCAGAACCAGCCACATATATTTCCACGAAACCATGTCAAATGCCTTCTGGGCATCAAGTGTGACGGCGATGGCATTGGAGTCCTGGTCAATTCTGAACATTACATTAAAAAGCCACCGAATATTCTGGGAAGTGGACCTCCCCGGCCCAAACCCTGCCTAGTCCTAATTTACCAAGTGATCATGAACGTAAGAAAGCGGTTAGCTATTACCTTAGCGAAAATCTTGGTGTCCATCTTCGTGAGTGAGAGGGGTCTGTATAAACCACACTTGTCACTTGGCTTGCCCGGTTTGTGCAGCACAGTAATGATAGCCTCACGCAAAGAGGGTGGGGGGGAAGGACGGCGAGACTAAGTGATTCATCCCAGACCTCCAGAAGTCTGGGAGCAAGAATGGCAACATATTCCTGGTAAAACTCAGGGGAAGTCCATCGGGCCCAGGTGCCCTGCCCTTCGGGACGTTGGAGATTGCCTCGCCCAATTCCTCCAGTGAGATCGGAGAATCAAGCCGATCCCTGGTAGAGCCAGAAATGAGTGTCATGGGGATATGGGCGAGGAGGTCTCATGTGTTGCTCACTATGCTCTGGGGGCAATGTGTAGAGGTTAGTGTAGAAATCATTGAACATTTCTATTATCCGCTGGTCTGACCATTGTGGTGTTCCTCCGACGTCCTTAATGGACACAATATGGGTCTGGCCCCATTCCCCTCTTCGTAGCCTGGCTAGTGTTTTCCCAGATGTCACCCCCCCATAGCTACGCGCGGCTTGCGGCCGACTGATGTACCGGACCTCCCTGGGGGCATGCGCCTCGAAGACACCAAGCTCCTTGTTGATTTGCGCAAGTTTAGCAGGGTCGGCCGCAGTGGTGCAGTGCCGCTCCAGGTCGCAGAGGTTGGACTCGGAACGAGTGAGGTCGTTTCTTATGGTTTTCAACACACCAGCCTCCCTGGAGATAGACATTCCCCTGATATATACCTTGAATGCGGCCCAACGTACGCCAGCGATGGTGGACTGTAACAAATTACATTCAAAGAAGGTCACAATGTCGGCCAGTATGTCAGCTTTAAATACAATGTCAAGGAGGGCCGCAGGTTTAAAACGCCACATGCTACAGGTGGGAACCGGCGATCCAAGATCCACAGACAGGGTACTAGGTGCATGGTCGGATATCGTACGGGCCAATATCTGGGCCTCAAGATAGCTACCAACTAGGCCATTGTACACCAAGAAGAGATCACTTCTAGATGAACTATCGTGCACGGTCGAGTAATAAGTGTATTCTCGCAGGTGGGGATGGAGCGGCCTCCAGACGTCACGGATGTTGAGCGCAGCAAAATGTGAATGCAATTTTCGTGCTGCTCGCGATAATGTCTTAGGTGCCAATCCCGTCCTGTCCAAGACGACATAGAGTACCAGGTTCATATCTCCCCCCCCCCCCCCCAAATGATCAGGAGCCCCACATAGACCAGCAGGATTGTAGCCACAGCATCAAAGAAATCAGGGGCGTCAACGTTGAGGCCCTAGATGTTTACCAGGAGGTATTCCCTAACCACCAGCATGCAGTGTAGTATGATGTATCTGCCATCGGGGTCAACGTAGCTTTTTAGGAGAGTGAATTTAATAGATGTGTGAACCAAGGTCAGTACACCCCTGGCCTGTGTGGAATAGGTTGTGTAAAACCTGTTGGGTACCCAGGATGGTGCAATAGTAGTTGCCAGGTGAGCCTGCACATGCTTTTCCTGCAACATGAGTATTTTAATACCATGTCCTTGGGCATAAGCAACAATCTTGCTGTGGGATGTTTCAACCCACGCATCCAAGGCATTCAACATCATTTTGCATTACTGACATGGGAAACATCATAATGGCCGCCGGAAAGCATGCTGCTGGCCAGAAATCACCAGAAAGTGTGCAGTGAGAACCTGACAGACAGGCTGCCATCTTCTTTTGCCTCGGTCAGTGTTAATACAGGAGACCATTGCCAGCCCCATCCTTTGGCTGCCCACAGAACAAAAGCAGACAAAGGAATACAGAGCTGTTCAACAATTCATTTTCTTGATTGTCAAAATTGCTAAAATCATGGGCATGAAACCACCAAAAAAAAATCCAACTTCTGGTTGGGTGTTCTACATTACTCTACTGCAGAATCCACATCAATACAATGTCAGCAAGGATCATATGCAATCAAGTAAAATCCTCTTTTTGAAATGTATTAATTTAAGGCAGCTGTCAAAAATGGGTGCAATACCGGTGCCCGCCACTGACCGGCGCTAGCAATCTAAATTCTGACAGGAGACTTGTATTTCAGGAGCTAAACAGTGAACCTGAGTTAGCTGGGACTTCAAAGTCTTGCTTGTCCATGAGAAGTCTTCACACCTGGTCATCTAAGCAAGAAGGCAGGAAATCACAAGGTTCTGTTAATCAAATGGAGAGTGGCACTCTGGACTGATACCCTGCTAGCAGGAAACACCAGACAAAGGATTCCTTCAGCTGAATAGGGTATGCTGATTTTGGCTGTGAACTGTCAACACTGCTCTGGGGGAAGGCAAGACATCTGATCTGAGTCAAGCCAAGTTTCTAGGGGCGGGGACAAACCAATGGGTGTACTGCAGTGGAGGCAAATGTATGTTTTATTAAATTGCTTATAAAATATTGTATCAAGTTGACAGAAATGTACAATTTGAGGATTCTTAATATGAAAAATGCATCCACGATTTGAGACTAAGCTGGACGTTGTGGGATGTTCGGAGGCCAAACCCCATAATTATTAATATTGTAACGTCTTTGTTTGATAGAAAAATGAAAACTTACTATAATATGCGCAGAGAGGGGGTGTACCTCCGTGTAAGATTTGTGGCGAAACCAATATGGCGAAACCCACTAAAAGCGCAAAATGTCATTTCTGAACCCAAGCTCTTAGAAAGATCAGGGTTGAACAGAGACCTGTCTTAATTAATTTGTGAAGTGTACATGTAATTTCAACAACTTGTGGATCTGGGAAGCATGTTTGGTTATGAAAAATAGTTTTCTAAGTAAATGCAAGGGGGAGTGTTCTTTCAGCCAAGCCATAAACATAGCATCACTCTGACTCCTTCTGACTCACTACTCCGTTCTTCAGTCAGGTCACAGTAAATCCTTTAACCTATCAGCATCCTCAGAGGGTTGGGCATAGAAAGTCAGCCTTGCCACCCACTTTCAAAATACATAAAAAGAACCACTGAGACCCAGATAGGGACATTCATTTTCCACTCTTTAATCGATTTCTGCTCAGCACGCTGCCCGACCATATCCAGAACTTAGACTCCAGATAGACTCCAGAACTTGAAGCAGAGAGGCCTGAACCAAAAGATGAACTCTTCTCAGCAGGCCTCAGAATCCAGCAACCTAACCAAACTATTCAACAGCTGTGCGCGCTGTTTGCTTCTGGCTAGAACCCGGTGCCAGAACCATATCCAGACCCAGAAAGCAGAGCTGTATCCAGACCGAGACCAGACCTCCGTGCAGTGCCGATAGCAAACCAGAGGCCCCGCTGTGAGCAGAACCAGTGCCAGAGACCGTCCTGTGGCGAGAGAACCGCAGCCCAAACCTGACCAGATCTGTGATTCCATTCCCTTCCAAAACCAGGAGTGAGTATCTAGAACTGTCCAGAACCCATCTCTTAGTTTAAAGTAATCTTATTCAAACCATTTCAACCTGTCCAGAACTGCATAGAAATCGTGTGTCCATTCTGTGATTTCAAAGCTGCAAAAGTGTCATCTGTCATTCTGAAATCTTGACTTCATTTCTGAAAATCTACCTCCACAAAAACGTCCGTATCTTTTGAACCGTATGTCCTAGAAGCGAGATTTAACTGTCATTCTAAAGCTAAGAACCTAAGCTGTCCAACAAACCCAACACGACCTCCCTTATAGTTTTTCCGTAATCGCGCTTTACGCACTCAGAAAAAGTTCAGCGAATTGAAAAGTTAGCTACTTTCAAAATTGCTGTCTTTTGCTTGCAACTGCTGAAATTTGTTTTCAACCTGATAATCACTCCTGAATCATTGCTAGTGTTGACCTGAACTAATTCCAAGTAGCTATCCCCTACCCTGAATCTCCTATAGGGAATTAAAATAATTTCTAGCATATTTTTCACTTCATTGCAATCCCATTTAAAAGTATTTGGCCTGTGTTTTAAAATCATCCCTGTTTCTCTAAGCTTGCTGGGGGGAACGGGAACTGAACTGCTTCTGATTGTATTCCTGAAAACCTGTGTGCCCTCATTTCCATCTCTTCATATTACATAATGGGGGGAGTGAGTTGTCACGAGGGAAAAAGTGATCATACTATCTCTTGTTGAAACCATATCGAGTGTTATTTCTGTGCTGCATTCTTTCTCATCATTGCTTTTCCTTGAAACCATACAAAGTATACTCTGCTACCTTATCCTTTATATACCAACTCCTGAGTAATTAAAGAATTGTGCTACTGTAGATTATCCATTGTTGATAACTGTCATATTCATAAGCGTGCTATCAAATATGAATTTATTCATAAGTGTGATATATTATTACATTTTTCCAATAAACCTTTTAATTTGCAAAACAAACCTATTTCTTGGCTCAGTGAGGTCAGGGGGATTCAAAGAGAGGGGCGTTATATAAGGGTTTTTCATCCAGATTTAAGAACTTGACATAAAAATATATGAATAAGGGCTTCCATTGGGCATCCCAGACTAGGCATTGACTTAGTTGGAGTGCTTGATTGAAGTCACTTACATTGCGAGACTTGGTCTAATTGCCTAAGCCCCAGACATTACCTTAGTGGGCATCGTACAGGTCTACGGTACATCCCAGCACATGTGACCCAGTGTGCAACTCCAACTAGCGTCATTCCAATAAAACAACTCTTTCATGGCGTGAGATTCTGCTTTACTACTGCCATTTATTATAGGTTCAACCCAAACACAACCCCCCCCCCTCACCACCCAACAACTGGCAGTGCCCACATCCACCCCCGACCCATAATTAGCAACAAGTCCCTTTAACCAGGTGTCAGCGGACCCATCCCAACTTGGTCCAGTTGCTCCCAACAGAGGCCAACAATCAAGAAGCCCTCTAGATTGTCCGTTGCAACCGCAATGGGCTGCGGTGTTCCCGTGCAGTCATCAAAGAAAAAACAGGAGCAATAGAGTGCCAGGGCGGTACATGCATCGGCGGTGTACATAACAATCACACAGTTATATTTAACCATTATGTGCATCAAAGAAAAAGATCAGTAGAGCATGAATAAACTTGGTCTAACGGCATCAAGCAGCGTGCGAACAAGTGGCCTGGTCACTGGTGCAAGCATAAACATGAGTCACATGAAGACTAATGGAGTAGTGGTCAGGCCGTGGTGGAGCCAAAGCAGTTGACCAGGTGTACCATAGCTAACGAGAACATAGCACATATGCTGTAGGAGAGCTGGCATGGCCGATATTACCATCATCACATTGAGTGAATATTAATTAACAGACGTGGATAACAAGGAGGCAGATAAACCATTATACAGTCGTCATAGGCAACTCCGGTGTCGACCCACAGTAGGTCAGTCATTTTCCATGAGGTCATCGGCAGGATTATTGAGTGGTTTCTGCACCTCTATGAACTTCACTGCCTCATCTGGGACCGTAAAGAAGTAGTGTTTCCCTAAAGGTAAATTTGAGGCGCGCAGGAAACAGAATTGCATAGGAGATGTTGCGTTCTCTCAAAAACTTTTTCACACCAAGGAATTGCCGCCTCTCCTGCTAAACTCCTCCTACAGAGAAGTCAGGAAAAATCCAGATTGTTTGGGAGCCAAGGCGCAGTTCCCCCTTCTCGCGTGCAAGGCAGAGGATAAGATCCCTGTCCCTATAGTTCAGAATTTTGGTGTTGACAGGCCTAGGGAAGTCACTGGGTTTAGGTCACTGGGCTTAGGTTGTGGGGCTAGAGCGCGGTGTGCACGTTGAACAGTGAAGAAGGGGGACAGATCCGGGTTATCAAGCATTTCCTTAAGCAGGTTCTTGACAGCCAATTCCATGCGGCCCTTAAGTGCATTTTTCGGAACACCTATGATACGTATGTTGTTCCTGCGTGATCTGGACTCTAAATCATCACATTTAGCCTTTACGAACTTCATGTCACGCGTAAGAGAGAGTGCAATGCGTCTTCGTTGGCTCCTATTAGAGTCTCCGCCTCAGTGATCCTGGCACCAGCGTGATCAATTTGGGATTTTAGTGAAGCCACGTTAGCATTTATATTGTCGAGCTTCTCGTGGAAGGAAGCAAAGTTTTTAGCCATGGACTCCATCATTGCGGTGAGATCAGGGGCAGGTGCACCAGGAGGCGAGACAGTGTCTTCAGGGTTGGATGATGAGTGATCCGGCTCCGACCTAGGTGCCACCTTAGCAAACTTATCCATTGCCCCCACTTTGCTGGTGCCCTGGGATCGATTTGACATCTCTGTTTAGGTGACTCTGCAATCGGGGCCCAGATGTGTGATATCAGACATGGTTGATTATAAGCAGTTAAAGCTGGGGTCCTCTAATACACAGAGTTTGCCTCATGGGATGATGGGAGACCAGGGTGGAGGCGTAGCAGGGCAGCAGGGCAGGGATGTTGATTATGCCACCACTGGGACCGGACCGCAGTTCAGAGGACAGAGACTGTGTGATGGCACAGTATGAGAAGTCTCAGTGATCCGGGCGCACGCGAGCGTAAGCAAGGATGTTCAGTGACATCTATTATTCGTATGGCTGCTGAGTGGGCGCTGTGTGCATATACATAACCTGCTGCACAGAGCCAGCAGGGGGCCGCCGCGTGGCCACAAGACAGCCGACTTGACATTTTATAGGTAAGTGGGACAGGAGTGCAGGGCCACAATGGGCAAGGCCGTGGAGAATTGCAGGACCACGCTGCGCTGAGATCACAGGGCCCATAGGACTCAGAGGTGCCCGGCGCACAGACCCCAGCAGCAAAGCAGTTGTAGTTAATGGAGGGGCAGGTGGCCCCGTAGCAATCCAAGCGCCGGCACTGGGTGCAGCGCAGGGAACCGCAGAGGCAGGGATCGATATAACGTGGGCACAATGCGGCCCATGTACCCAGAAGACACAGGGGCAGCTGCGCATCGGGTCCCGACCCACCCCAGCAGCGAGCTCACCTGTAGCTGGAGTCAGGGAGGGCCGTCTCCGGTGCACCCGAAGTCCCACTAGGAAGGTAGGCTCCAATAGCCGCACCACCGTCGCAGGCAGGCGGCCGCCTCAGTTTCCCGCGGGCGATGATAGCTGTAGGTGGATGCAGCCCGGAGGGCTACAGGGTCCAGTGGCCCGAGCCGGGCCTCAGGCAGCGCACCCAGGTGTCCGCTCCAGCCGCAGATCCAGTGGCGCTGAGAGCACACCAGGGTCGGGCACGCACACTGACACTGAGCAATCCGCTCACCCCGATGCAGGAGGCTGCCCGAGGCCCCTCCGGGTGAAGGGCAATGAAGGTGTCAGTGACCCAACGGGCCACGCAGCACTGGCCGCGCCGGCTGACAACTAGGCCACACTGCTGGTGAAAATTTTCTTGCCCGTATTAGGACCCCAGAGCACCGATTTCACTCCGGGTTGGAGGTAGACATGCCTTGAGAACTCCTGTGCAGGTAGTGGCAGGACAAACAGGAGGATGGCAAAGATTTCCGCCGTTGGAGCCAGATGCAATTCAATGCCGCACGGAGCACGAAAGCGGGGCAGCCATATCATGGGCTGCTCAACAGCGCCCCCCCCAAGCAAGTATTTTTTTAATGCATTGTTCTTGTCAATCTACACTGCCTTATCGCTATAAGGCAGATGCATTACATGAGCTGTGCTTTCCTATCAGGTACCCTTTGTGCCTCACCAGTCAAAGCAGAGGGGTTTGAAGTTTTGAAAGCTCCCCTGCATAAGCTTGGCAAAACGAACAGGGTGCTGAAATGAAATTTAAAAGCACCTTTTGGAAGGAACGGGTTAGTTAAGATTTTAGGGGTACCTGTTCAATCCCACTACACTAGGATTTACCCAAGGGGGCAGAATCCTTAATCTTCTCCAATCACAGCCAAGCCAGACTGTTAGGGGGTGAACCATGTGCCCATACAATCCGTGTGGTTGGAGGGGGGCACGAAAATTGGTAAATGCACTTTTGCCCCTTACTCAGATTTTTTGAGAGCCCACTCTCGCGATACTCTACGTTGCTTGGGTCACTTAATGCTGTCATTGGTCCTGTTGATGGAGGTACAGGGGTCGCAGGTGCAGTGGCAGAAGTTGATATCTGGTTTGGGTCCCGCTGCATTTCTGATCTTTGGTTCTGGGACAGGTCCAACAGACTTGCAGCTGGACAGGTTAGAGACTTAGAGCAGCAGCCGCCACAGGTCACACAACGTGAAGAGACCTCCAGAACATAGCTGATGAAGTGCATTACAAAGTAACCCTGATCATGGGTCAGCAGGTGTGGTCCATGGTGATGGTCGAGGTAGGCTTCCGAAAGGGCCCTTCTTAACCAGGAGAGCAACAACGATGCCGTGAATATATTGGTCCACAACTATTAGCCCCAACCTCCTGCTGAGGGTGGTGAACGTTGCAACAGAGGCCTTGTGAACGGATGGATCGTCCTGGGGCACTTCCAATGTCCACAAACAGCTGGCTTGTAATGCAGGGCGTGGGACTGATTGTTCCCACCAGGCGAAGGGGTCGAAGCACCAACAAGTACCTTCTGTGGTTGCAGCAGGGCTTCACTGCGAGACATGTTTTGGCAATAGTGGTTCTCTGTAGCAGTCTTCCAGGTCTTCATTGCATTTATTTTGTGCATTTGTAAGGCGCTTTTACATCAAGTAGAATTTTTCAAAGCGCCCACAGGGCAACAGTGAATGAACATGAGAGAGAAAGCAAATTAAACAATGAAAGATAGTCAGACCTACTAGGCCTTGTGAGCATTCAAAATGTGCAAGTGCAGAGAGAGAAGGGATTAGGAAGTGGGGGGGGGGTAAGTGCCAGGTGCACCAAGAAGGACGTGTTGGGGGAGTAGGCAGCTGTTAGATTACTTGGTGAGAGTGGTCAGCTGCCAATAAATAAGTGCAGGCCTGTGGTGGCATAGGCCAGTGTGTGCCAAGGGAAGTGCTGAGAGTGGGCAGAGGGCGAAGGCGATTAGGTGTTTGAGGCCAAGACGCTAGAGGACACAAGGGCCATGGCCACCAATCTCAGCAACTGTGAGGTTTAGCAGAGGAGGGAGGAAGGAGCTTCCGGAATTTGAAGAGATCCGGCACAAGACGAAAATGAAGGGGGAGGCTGTTCCATAGGAGGGAGCCTGCCGAGGAAAGAGACCGGCCACCATCTTGCTGTTTAGCGAAGCGCTTGACACACGCAGAGTTGGTGCCGGAGGAAAGTAAATATCTGGAGGGAGAGTATTTAGTGAGAGCCAGTTGTAGATAGTGTAATCCCGGCCCCAGACAGCCTTCTGGATGATGCAGGGGGATTTGAATTTGATCCTTGCAGCAACCGGGAGCCAGTGAATAGTTTTTAAGGCTGGAGAGATGCGGTCCCTGGGCTTGAGGCCAACAATAAATCTTGCTGGCCTTTTCTAGATTAGCTGGAGGGGTCATGGGGAAGAAGGGGGTAGACTATTGCAGTAGTCTAGCATAGAGAGAACCAGAGCTCTAGAGACATTGAGCTTCTGGGGGCAAGTGAGGAAAGGAAGAATTCCTTTGAGGAGGTGGAGTTGAAAGTGGGCCTTCTTGGCAAGGTCCTGAATGTGAGGGAGGAAGGAAAGAGAGCAGTTGAAGATGACTCCAAGGTTTCTGGCTTCAGATGAAGGAGAATACGATGAATCCTCTTAATTCGGATTCATCACTCCAGTGTTCGATTTGAGAAGCTTCTGCAGGCTACTCTTATTCCAAATTCTGGCTGGGGGCTGACTAGCTAACCAATGACAATCTGCATCATTCAAACGGGCAGAGGGCTGTCAATCATGGACAGCCTGAAGTCCACATCTGCCCAGCCACAGACACTTCCTCATAGGGTTCTGTATTGGGAACAGGCAGGCTTGAATCCAGTTGTAACTAGTTCTACCACACAAAGGCACTAGCTGAGGAGCACAATCCAGAACCTGGCAAGTACATTACCATTATATGAAATTTCCTGACGTCCGAGTTCATGAAGACGGCCGAAAAGCAAGATTTCCAAACGACAGCAGCGATCCACTGTAAGGCGGTGTGTGCTACCTTAAAACACAGAAAATTATGAAAGAAGACAATCCCCCCCCCCCCACTGCACTGGTAACCTTACGGTTTTACCAGTTCCCCAAAAAATGCAGGAGTTGAGCAAACTAAAAATGCTTTTCTTACCTCCAAGTCAGGCCAAGTGTTCAACTAAGTGGCTGGGTGTTCCATTTAAGTTTTCATAACAACGGAGAACTAGTGTTATGACGAAAAAGAAAGGCTAGAACTGGGGTGAAGTAGAAGGGGCTAGAACTAAGATGGAGGAGGACTGGTGACTACGAGGAGGAGGACAGGGGACTTGGATGAAGGAGGATGACGACTAGATGTTGGAGGACGACTGGGGACCAGGACAAGCAGCCTGCATCACATACACGGTTCACTGAGGCAACTCAATCACTACAGCTTGGCAGAGAAACAGGTCACCTTGGGAGACCAGTGCAATTTCTTCAAGAGCCACATTAAGAGTCTTGAAACAGATTTACTACAGAAAAAACACAAGATAGGCCTTCTGTTACACTCTGGCATCATGGAATGCCATCCCAACCCACATCTACGCAGCACCTTCAATCGGGAAAGAACAGAAGACAATGCTGTTTAAGGATTCCTTCTAAAAGAGCACCTTGGCAGTGTGCATTATTAGTTGGGCAGCACTGCTCTTACCAGACAGCCTATCCCACCTTAGTGTTTGCTCAACCATTACAAAGTGCTCTGCTAGCAATTGAATGAAGTCAGTCTTCAACAGTTTAGGCGCTTTTCCTAAATGCATTTCATTATGGTTTCACAGTTTCCATGACCTTGTTCCAAAATAATGCAACAGTAGAAATCATTTTCTTATCATTTCCCAGCATAATTTGGGCCCATCTATCTTCAGGGGACATCTGTGCTTTGCTCATTAGGAACATTCCTCTATATTCATTTCTTCTTTCCGTCAGTGCGGTGCAAGACATGAAGATATGGTGTAGGTTTTCGATTATGTCTTTATATGAGTTTTCTTATTGCAAGGATTTGCGCATCGGCAGGATGTTTAGGCGTAGCCTCATGGAGGTATCCCGTATGGTCTGTGATGGAAATAACTTTAGATAGCACGGCAGCCTGTTCAGAGGTCTCATGTCAAATAGGCATGGGAGGTCATGTTTGTATCCGGCTTTCAGATCGTTCGTCTGGATCCCGTCGTTGTTTGCAGTTTTCTTTTTAGCTTTTTGCAGGCTATTTAGCAGCATTTCCATTGTTATGTCCACTGCTTCTCTTTTGGCTTCCACACATTTTTTCCAGATAGCCAAAGGTTGTTCACTGCTTCCATTTTCTTTGGGCCGCAAGATGTCAAGTGCTGGCAAATTTGTATCACTGATTATTTTCCGGTGCAAGTCAAATTGTTTCCATAATATGATTGAAGCCAAGGATTGGAGGGAAATGAAGTTGGTAATGCTAGTGTTTTCCTCCAGAATATGCCCTCCACTTGTTGCCATGTCTTATTGTCGATTTTAATCATTGTCCTGCCACCATACGTTAAGATCGCTGCAACTTTATCTATAGAAGGTCATCAGTGGGGACATCGAAAATTTTCAAAATTTCCTGTGGAGGATTTTGGCTTGGTGAGCAAGTGATGGAGCCTTTGCTTTTAGGTGTTGAGTCCATTCCTTCTATATTGGGGATTGGTACATCCACATACATAACTATTTTATTGTTTTCCCTTGGTATATTTTTTGTTTCCCGATGAAAAAGGAGAAGTTATCCAACTTTTGCTTGGTTTGGAGCAAGTGTGACATGGTTTTCGTTTTTTGAGCATTTATTTCCAGTTGGTTGGTGATAGTGTAGTCCTCCAATTTATTCAGTGCCATCTGTAGCCCTCTAGGTGTTTTTGCTAATAGAACAATGTCATTGGCATACAAGATGCATGGTAGACAGATGGTGTTAAGTTTTGGGGGATTCATCAGGGGGGTACAGATAGGGTTTTAAAAATCTGCTGTAAAAATGTTGAAAAGTGTGCCTGCCAACAGGCAGCCCTGTTTTAGACCATTCCAGGTTTTTATGACATCTGTAAGTGTACCCTTTTTGGATATTCAAATTCGAATGGTGGTGTTTGCATATAGTAACTTGATGGGTTCCAGTATGTTACGCGGACATCCCCATTGACGTAGCTTGGTCCAAAGGCTGTTTCTGTTCACTATGTGAAATGCCAATTTTAAGTCCACGAAAGCTGCATAAATCTTGCTGTTGGATTTGATGGCTTTGTGCTTTAATAAATTGAGCAGGAATAGATTGATGTTCGTTCCGATAGATTTGACAAATCCAGTTTGTTTTTCTGCATATTTCTTTTCCTGCACTGCCCAACTGTTGAGATTATCCAAGAGCAGTTTAGCAAAGATTTTCCTGAGCGGGTCCAATAACGCAATAGGGCGATAATTTTGTGGATCTTTAGTTGGCCCCAGCTTAAAAATGGGGATCAGTATGGCTTATTTCCAGGAGGCCGGGACATTGTAGGTCTTTTGAATTAATTTGAAGATATTTGCACACATTGCTCCCCAGATCCCAGGATTCTGCTTGATCACTTAGTTGGAGAGGCCATCAGCGCCCGGTGCTCTTGAGGAGTTTAACCACCTCTGAATTGCTTTAAATTTCCGTTATGCAACTCAGGATTTTCTATTTGGAATGGCCTGGCTTTATATAGATCTCTAAAGTACATCGTCCAGTTCGCCTCTATGACATCAGTAATCATGGAGTCTTGTACCGAGCTGTGGCTGTTTAAGAGGGACCGCAGCTGTCTTGTATTCTGATATTTCCGCATGTATAGCATCCTTTCAGCATCCTCTTGTTGGATGATCATTATGTTGTTCCTCATCCAGTTTTTGTGCCATTGGTTGACTAGTTTAATCAGATTTAAGTTTGTCAGTTGGGTTTTGCCGGATTTTCAGCTTCAGGGTCTTCCGTACTTCTTTCTTCTTTTCCACCACCTTTGGATTATAGGCGTGGGTGTGCTTTCGGAGGACGTTTTGCTTTATTTCCATGTTTTTTTTTAAAGGGAAGGAGTATCCATTTGTAGTTCATTTTCTGGTGATCCTCCAACTTAGAATTTTGGAATGTATTTGGCAGGTTTCGAAGCATAGGTTGCTTTATTCTTAGCCTATTCATCCCAGAGTTAATTTTCGATAGGAGGAAGTCTGATTTTTTTTTTCCATTGTTTGAGATGTGAACATGCCAAGATCTTGTCATCATATAATGATCATTGCAATCTGTTTTGAGTGTTATTGATTTTGTCATGAATTTGCTTCGATACATATATAATCAATAATAGCGGATGTAGTGCCTCGGGCTCAGGTAGGCACAGGGCGACCTGAATTTATGTCGATGCAGTCTGATCGGATCAAGTTTCTATTGGATATTTCTTTTTTCCAGTACTTGGCTCATGGATGAAGCTGTTGGTCTCCAATGGGAGTAGCATCAGCATCACATAAATGTAAATTTAGATCACCACAGATGATAAAGTCTATGTCCTAGTATGTAGCAGACGCTAGATCAATTTCTGAAAAAAATGAGTCTATAAATCTTCATCTGCCATGGAGATCTGGTTCCAATAGAGGTTCATTAAGCCCCATAATTCTGTTTCCTGGGGGCTGGAGTTCATCGTTTTGGTGCAGGGGGTACTTTGCAGTTATTTGAGTATGGTTAGTTGTGCCCAGGGATGCAGATTTTCGGATTTAACTATTTTTATGTTTTCCCCGTTTTTGATCATTGTTGGGCCTGCTGACAGGCGTCCTCTTGCTCTCTGAAGTGCCGGGTTCATTAAAATTGAGTAACCATTGCATATTGGTTGATCGTGTAACCAGGATGATTTTTTTTTTTTAATCAAAAATGTTATTTGGTTTCAAACATGCATCAACATTGCAATTAAAACTTTGCATTACAGGGAGGGAAAGGAAACATAAGAGGGAAAACAACCAGGGGAAAAGAAATAGAAAAGGGGAATGGGGCTGCAGCCCCTCAGACCATCAAGTCTTTAGCGAGGGATCACATGAAACAAGATGTCTGTATCGGGCTCGCTGGCCTGGCGCCACCCAGCCCATCTAATACATATTACTTGTGTCGTCTTGTCGGGATTTCAACTGTCATCTTCCCATCTCTGCAATATTTTGCTCGCTTTTTGCGGGCATCCCCTTGCCGCGTACACCCTGCGTTCCATTATTGCACAAATGTCCACGTCCGTGACACATTGATCGTAGCTTGGCGTGCTCTCCGATCCCCATAGCTGCGCAATGTTCCTTCTGAGTACCGCTGTAGCGGTTGACCAGAGCAGTTTTTCATAACGGACGGGACAGATCACATTCGTCAGAAATCCCCAATAGGAGCTGTTTTGGTCCCCTATGTATCGGTTTACGCAAGACTCTGGACAGTTTATCACAGCATTTCCGGCATACTTGCTGTATCTTGTCGCCTTCCCGTATGATATGGTAGAAAGTTCCTTCCTCGCGTTTGCAGCATAGACATCTCGGGTCTGAGGCTCTACCCCATCGAAAGAGTGCCACCCTTGGATAATATATGCAGTGCAGGATCTTCAGTTGGACCAGACGGAGCTTCGACGAAATGGTTGCTTCCCGGGGGTACATCAGCGCCTCTGTCCAGTCCTCTGGTTGTGGTCCCATGTCCTGTTCCCATT
This sequence comes from Ambystoma mexicanum, assembly GCF_040938575.1. Classification (NCBI taxonomy): domain Eukaryota; kingdom Metazoa; phylum Chordata; class Amphibia; order Caudata; family Ambystomatidae; genus Ambystoma; species Ambystoma mexicanum. Next base: position 840,858,230 of record NC_090923.1, read on the forward strand.
TGGCTTTCAGGCTGATTAGTTCAGGCGTGGCAAAGGATGTTATCACGCTGTACATAGTTGAGGTGATTTTTTTGTTTTATCTGGTCCTGGACTATGTTGCGCTCTAGCGGGGAGCACTCTGGTATTTCTCTAATGATCTGCCGGTGGGTATGCAGTGCATGTTTCAATTGAATGTAATGGTATCTCTCGGCAACTGGAAGGGCAAATTCAGTGTGCAGTGTTTCAAACGGGGCCAGTTTGTCCTCCCGCAGCACATCTCCGACTCTGGTGATTCCAAGCTGGGTCCAGGTGGGCCATTTGGGTAGCTTCTGTATTTCGGGGAGAAGGCTGTTCCCCAGGGGTTGGGCCAGTGTTAGTTTCACGTACCACCCCACATATCGATGTGCTTCCGCCCAGATTCGCCTGAAAAGCGTTTCCATATCGGGAGTTGATGTGCGACCCAGGCCGCAGTACAAGAGTTCCAGGGGTGGTGTTATGCCGTTGGTGTTAATCCTCCTGATGTGTGGTAGGTTCCTATCCCCATGAAGTATATCATTCACCACCGCCATCTGGCTGGCCCAGTAATAAGTTTGCAGCCTGGGCAGCCCAATCCCGCCCTCCCAGATGGACCTCTGGAGTGTGGAGAGAGCCACCCGTGGGTGGCCCCTTCACCAAAGTAATTTCCGAAGGATGCAATCGATTTTGAGAAATTCATGAGGTGGGACGTGCAGCTGTGCGTTTTGCAGGATGTACAGAAACATGGGGAGGGCGATCATTTTGAACAGTGGCCGCGAGATCCAGTGGCGAGTGTCATCTGCAAATCTTGTCATAATTGGGTGGAGATTTAATGCTGTGTAGTCTGTGAGGTGCTTTGTGATTATTACACCGAGGTATTTGAATTGTTTTTTTTTTTAATGTTTTTATTAGTTTTGTAACAGCAAGAACATAGCTTACGACAAGTAAGCTTCAACATACTGCCCCTCCCACCCCATTCCCAACTGTCCAAGACCATTAGCGCTTCCCTCCACGGCAGTTCCGGTGGGCGGTCTGCCCTATCTGTCTGTGTCTTCGCTAGAGGCCACCTCTTCTCTAGGATGGAACAGTGTCACTGTAAGTGCCACCCATTGCTGTAGGTCTTCGCTGCTGTCTATTCTATGCCTGCTTAGTGCAGTCTCCCAGGCACCTGTTTCTGCAGCTGTCCATTTACTAAGATCCTCCCACCATACTGTCACACTGGGGCTGTGGGGGCTTTTCCATTCCATGGCGATGCGCCTCTTAGCTAGATGTACATTGTCTTTGAGTTTGCACAAGGGTTTGGCCTTTTTGTGTTTCGTATATCTGCCCAGGATGCACGCCTTTGGTGATTGTACGTCCAGTGTGATGTCCGCCTCGGCTACCTTCGCGCTGATTTTCGCCCAGAAGGACTGCAATACTCGACATCCCCAGAACACATACGAGTCATCCCAGCGCAGGGCTTGTTACACTTGGGGCATGAGGTGGCGCTGGCGCCCTTGAATTTGGAAATGACTGCGGGGGTGAGGTAAGCTCTGTTGAGGTTGTAAAACTGTATAAGCTGCAATCAGGCATTTCTGGAAACTTTTTTATGGTATTGTGTTATGACGTTCCATTCTTTGTCTTCGAATTGCAGCTGTAGCTCCTGTTCCCACTTTGCTTTGCACTTGAGGTTCTGCTTGGTGGCGCAGTCCAGCATCGATTCGTAGAGCCTTGAGGTTTCGTGGCCGCCTTCCGACGCTCCAAGCATGTTCTCGATGACCTCAGTTCCCATTTCATGGTTCTTCAGTCCTAGCCATCGGTCTGTGAGTGTCTCGACTATTGCTCTATGAAGTAGGAACTGTCCCTCTGGCACCCCGGAAATGTCGTGTAGCTCGGCAAATGTTAGAATTCCATGGTCATTCACTATGTCGCCCAGCGTAGCGATTCCGTAGGGTTCCCGCGTAGTTCGTATGGCTACTGGGCCATGGTAGCCGCAATCGGGATCTGAGGGGAGTATGGGTCGTCCATACCCGTGCCTTTGCAAGCTTGTTGCCAGATAATTAGGTATGGGTGGTTTGCTTTGGTCTTTGGCCTGGTCCAGAGTAAGTCTCTGAGAAGATCTCAGGGGATGGCCGGCTGCAGGAGGTGAGTGTCCGTGGTGGTTTCGTCTGCCATCCATTGGATCACGTGCTTCAGTTGGCTTGCTAAGTAATATAATTTAAAGTTGGAGAGTTTAAGTCCACCTCGGTCATAGGGCCTCTGCAGCACTTCTAGCGACACCCTGTGTCTCCCGCCCTGCCATAGGAATCTTCTGCAACTTTTGTTGAGTTCCCTGAAGAACTGTTGGGGGATGTTATAGGGGACATTTGTGAAGAAATGAAGAAGTCGGGGCAGAGCCACCATTTTGAATAGACTTGCTCTCCCTGCCACCAAGAGTGGTAGCTTGCCCCAAAAGTCCATTGCTTTCACCAAGCTGTCTTTGGCATTTACTGTGTTGAGGGAGTGTTCAGTCTTTGGGTCCCGTTGGATGGTAACACCTAGGTATTTGAAGGAGGTGGGCTCCCATTTGAATGCCAGTTGGGGAAGATCCTCCGCACTCACTTCGTTCAGGGCTGCCAGTGGGAAAAGGCATGATTTATCTTGGTTGATTTGGATCCCCGTAGATCTTTGGAATCCTTCCAGGGTCTCAAGTATGTATGGCAGTATGTGTTGGGGGTCTCTTAAGTAAAGGAGTGTGTCGTCAGCGTACATTGAGTCTAGGTGGGTTACGCCATCTATTACTATGCCCCTGTCAGAGTATTCTTGTCTTAGGTATGCCGCTACTGGCTCAGCAGCTATGATATAGAGCATGGGGGAGAGGGGACACCCCTGCCTAGTGCCCCGGTAAAGGCGCCATTTGTCAGAGTAGGTGTTATTTGTACGCACTCTGACGGTGGGGTCTGTGTATATGATCTTGACCCATCTTCGGAAGGACGGCCCTATTCCCATCTTGCTCATAGTGGCATGTAGCCAGTTCCATCTCAACGAATCAAATGCCTTGGTGGCATCCAAGGATGCCACTGCGCTGCAGTCAGGCCCGCCTCTGGTGCTGTGTATTACGTGATGAAGTTTATGCAGATTTTCTGTGATGGAGTGCCCAGGTACATACCCTGTCTGGTCGTGGTGGATCAGTTGCGGGATCACTCTCCGCAGCCTCCTGGCCAGCAGGGCCGTCAAGATCTTGATGTCTGCATTAAGCATGGACAGTGGTCTATACGAGCCACAGTCATTTCCCTCTTTCCCGGGCTTCAGGAGCGGTATGATGACTGCCTCTCTCATAGTGTCTGGGAGTTTGCCTCACTCATACGCTTCATTACACACCTGGGTCAATAGGGGGGGCCAGTATTTCATCATAGGTTTTTATAAAACTCCCCCGGTAGCCCGTCGGTACCCGGTACCTTCCAGAGGGGAGTGACTGTGACTTCTTCGGGGGTGATGGGCTCGTCCAGGGCCTTAGCGGCCTGCTCGTCAAGTGTGGGCAGCCTGATGATGTCCAGGACATCGTCAATCTCAGTGTTCGTGGGTGAGGGAGGGTCGGTGTAGAGGGCTTGGTAGAACTCCGTGAATACCTCATTTATCTCAACTTGCGTGTGTATTGCCGTGCCGTCGGGTCTATAGGCTTGGCATATGGGCTTTCTGGGGGTTTCTCGTTTGAGGAGCCATGCAAGTAGCCTACCTGGCTTGTCGCTTAAAGCATGGCTTCTCACCGTGTGCTTAGCATAGCTGAGCTTCCCCAGTTTTTCCCAATGTGCAAGGCAGGCTTGCTTGAGTTCCACTGTCTTTTTTAGATGGGCCGGGTCTGAGGGAGCCTCAGCTTCCAGCCTCCTCAGTTCGTCCTCGGCATGGGTCAGCACGGTCATGACAGACTTCTGGGCTCCCCCTAGGTTGGCAATCTCCCTTCATCACCACCTTGTATGCCTCCCACGCCGTGCTGATGTGTTGGACGCTTTTTCCGTTCATTTCCCAGTAGTCAACTGTGCTTGTCCGGATCTGTTCGCTGAAAGCCCTGTACAGCAGGGCCTCGCTCCTTAGTCACCATGTGGGCACTGGGGGTCTGGGCGTGAGTATAGTCCAGGTGGTTGTAAGTGGGGAGTGGTCCGACAGGACCCTAGCTTGGTATTGTGCGTCTTCAAACGAGGCTTGGTGCTCCTCACTCACGAATGTGATCTATCCGGGTGTGTACTGCATGCGGGGGTGAGTAGAAGGAGTATACTCTAGCCTCGGGGTGCTGCTCTCTCCATAGGTCTTTAAGTGCAAATCGCTGCGCCAGTGCTCTCAATATTTTAGCCGGGGGGGATGGGCGCGAGTGCTTGCTGTCAGACCTGTCTATACTGGGATCCAGGGTGCAGTTGTGATCTCCTACACATATCAAGATGCCATCTCTGTATGGGCTGAGTCTGGAGTATAGTGAGCGAAAGAAGACCATGGCGTCGTGGTTGGGGGCATAGGTGTTGATCAAGCTTACTTCTTTCCCCTCAATGGTGCCATGAATTAAGGCCATCCTGCCCTCATCATCTATTTTGGTGTGAATCAATTTTATGGGTACGGTGGGGGCGATCCAGATGAGGACTCCCCTAGCGTATGCGGAGTGCGTGGTGCCTATCAGCGTACCTCTCCAGATCTTGGCCAGCGCTGTAAGTTTGCGTGCATTCAGGTGAGTCTCTTGAAGGAAGGCGATGCTCACCTTATTGCGCTTCAAGTATGCTTTGATAAGGTGTTGCTTGACATAGCTATTCATGCCTCTGACATTCCATGTCATAACTCTGATTTTATCTCTCATGGGTGCTGAATGGTCGAGTGTTCATGGGTGGCGCTCGGAGCGTATCTCTGTGTGGTTCCGGCGGCATGGGGCGCTTGTGGTAGTCTTGGTTCCAGTACTCTTTATTCCTTAACTGGGGTTCCTGGGCACAGGATCCCCTTCCCAAACAATGTAAATTCCCCTGTAACAAAACAAGTCTAGCGAGGGTGCCCTCGTTCTGACTGTCCCGTTTCCGCTCCATTTGACCTAAGGTCTCCTGGTGCCCTACGGGCGGGTTCTAAGTACCCAAACTTTTAATGGGGGTGAAAGTGGGATCGCTTCAGTTACTGTTGGTGTGTAACAGTTTGTTTCCAGTGGATCTCCTGGGAGGATCAGTATGCTGCATTTGCGACGCGTTTCGGTGGCTGTGCGCCCTCTACACCAGCGCGGAGTCTGTGATGTTACTTAGTCGGTGGGTTCCGAGGCTTGCGCTCTGTTGGTTCAAGATCGGGGAGTTGTTCGCCGTCCATCCACTCATTTACTTCTGCTGGCGAGTCGAACAGGAGTGCCTTGTTATTGTACAGCACTTTAAGCCTAGCCGGGTAGAGGAGCATGTAACGCAGGTGTGCATTTTTTAGCCTAGCTTTGGGTGGATGAATTGGGCTCTCTTCATCTGGACTTGAAACGTGTAATCTGGGTAAATTGTTACTTTCGCAGAGTCTCTTTTAACAAGGCCTCCTGATCGTGAGAAGGCCAGGATCACTTCTCTGTCCTTGTAATTAAGTACTTTTGCTATTATGGGCCTGGGCGGGGTACCCGGTGGTGGCCGTTTGGTGAGGGATCGGTGGGCTCTCTATGGTAAAGCCTTGTGACAGTTTCCCGGCTCCTATTTCTTGCAGCAGGAGGTTTTTTATGTAGTTGGTGGTGTCACGCCCTTCGATTCCCTCAGGGAGGCCTAGGAGCCTAACGTTGTTTCGGCGTGCACACCCTTTGGCCTCGTCAACCCTGTCTTCCAGATTTTTCACTTTCTGCTCTAGTGCATCCACAATTTGTAGGATCTGGGATTTGACCTCTGAATTCTCCCGTACCTGGGCTTCTAAAGCTTCCGTCCTGGTTGCTATGGAGTGAACATCTTGTCGCAGTAGGTTGAGGTCAATCGCCACTGCGTCAATTTTGCTCTCCGTCGTTTTCTGGAGGATTTTGATGGCCTCCATAAGTTGCGAGTTCGCTGGTTCCTGCTCATCCACTATAGGAGCATTGGGGATAGCTGAGTGGGCGTTGGGTTTAGCTGCGCCCCCTGCCGTGTAGGTCTCCATAGTGTTCTGTTTTTGTTTGTTCCTGCCGCTTTTGGTGGTCATTACTTCGTGGGGCAAGCGGGTCCTCCGCACCTCAGACGCTTATCCTCTACTAGCTGTGGCGCTGTGCTTTGGGGAGGTGCAGCTGCTATGTGCGCTCAGTGGTTTCTAAGAGCAGCATATGTTCTCACTGCGTCCCAGGTGCGTATTGATATATTCCCTGGCCTCTTGCAGCGTTTCTAGTCTAATGTCTGTTATAAGTTGCGCCTCTGGTCCTACCTTGCCTGGCTTCCAGGGATCTGTTGCAGCGTTTAGTGTGCTGCTCGGTGGGGTGGGGCCGGGGGGGGGCTCCCAGTTCCATTGTGACCCCTTGGGTGCCTCTGCGGGCGGTATGTGCTCTGCCGCTCCCTTAAGGCCGCTTATTGTGCGGCCACGGCGTGATGTGTGTGCGGTTCCGTAGGGCTTGTTCCTTGTAAATTGGCAAGGGGGGAGAGCTGGCTCTCCCTAATGAGGCAGTCTCGGCCCCCCGGGCCCTCCGGCCTCCAAGCCCTCACCCGCTCCTACCTCCGGCTCCTGCTTCTCCTTTGCCTCCTGCCACTCGGCGCCCTCTGCTCAACTGCTGCAGGCGGTCGCGCTCTGTCCGCCCGCGTGTCTCCACTACAGTGCTCAGGTGCTTCGTGTCCAGCGCCAGCCCCCGTGCTGGGCCGGGGGGGCACCAAGCCGCCCCTCCTCCCGTCCACCGCCGGCAGCCGCAGTCGGTCCTCCCGCCGGCTTCAGCTTCCGTGCTCCGGCTCTGCACACTCAGCGCCCACCCCCTCGCTGGGCCGCACATCCTCCCGCTGGTGGCCGGGGATCAGGCCGCCCGCCCGCTGCTGCTTCTCTGTTCCGCCACCAAGCTTCCAGCGCCCGCCACCCAGTTGAGCGGGAGGGCGCCGGGCCCCTGGCTTCCACCTCGTAGGGCTCAGTTCGCTGGAGCAGGTGCGGTTGTCACTCGCCTGTTTTTGTAGCTGACTTAGGGGAAGGGGCACCAAGCGGAGCACCGTTCATCTGGCGGCTGCCATTTTCCTGCCTTCATTAGCCACAGCTCCACCCGGTGTTTCTCCCTCAATGTGGGTCGCAGCTGTCTCGGATTTTCAGTGCAGGTGCCTGCCATATTCGGTCGCAATTAGGGCGAGTTTCCCCTCATTTAGGCGGCTGGGAACCGCAGTTTGCAGCTATATCATGAACGCATCAAGCGGAGCCGACTGGAAATACGTCTCACTTACATGGCGGTTAGCCGCGCCCGCCTCCCCCCGAGGTTTTTTGAATTGTTCTGTCACAATTTGGTAGGGGCAGTCTGCGGGGACTGTGGCTGCCATGCTGCCTAAGGGAAACAAGGTGGATTTGAGCCAGTTGACGCATAGACCACTGAAGGCTCTGTATCTCTTCAGCATTTGTGTGACCCTGTGGCAGGAGTTACTTGGATCTTTCAAGTAGATGAGTAGGTCATCCGCGTATAGTGAAACTCTGTCCTCCCATGTTTCTGACCGACGGAAGCCCTCCCATAGTGATGTGTTCCGTAGGAGAATGGCCAGAGGTTCAAAAGCGATTGCGAAGATCATGGCCGATAGGGGGCAGCCCTGCCTTGTGCCTCTGCCCAGTCTGAAGTGGTCCGATTGCCAGCCATTGACCTTGGTTCTGGCAGTAGGGCAATTGTATAGTAGTTGCACCCAGCTCATAAAGTTCGCACCAATGCCCATGCGCCTCATTATGTCCCAGATAGCCTCCCATTGCACCGAATCGAAGGCCTTTTCAAAGGCTATTGCTAATAAGGCTAGTGGGCCTTGTATACTGTCTGCTCTTTCCAGGGCTGAATGCAGTCTATAAAGGTTCATGCGCGTCGATCTCTGGCGCATGAAGCCGCATTGGTCAGGGTGGACCAGGGAGGGAATAACCTGCTGCAGTCTGTCTGCCAGTATCTTTGCTAGTATTTTGGTTTCGCTGTTTATGTTGTGAAATAGGTCTGTATGAGCTGCAGCTTTCAGGGGGTTTGTCTGGTTTGGGTAATACTATTATTGTGGTTTCTCTTAGGTCTGGAGATAGGGTGCCCTGTGTCCTTGCATATTGGTACATTTGCAGTAGGTGTGGGGCAATTGTATTGGTTCCCACCTTACGCCACAACTCGATCTTGAAGCCATTTGGACCTGGGGCTTTGCCAGCTTGGAGGCCATACATGGCGGTCACCACCGCCTCCTCTGTTATGTCTCTCTCTAGCAACTCTTGTTGTGCTGTGTTCAAAGTGGGGATATTGATTTCCTCTATGATTGAAGTGTTTGCACGGGTGATGGGAGCCTTGTAAAGTTCAGCGTAGTAGTCTGCAAAGCTCTGTGCTATGTCTCGATCCGATACTAGAGGGTATGTGCCCTCGGTCGTTCGCTGCCGGACATGGCTGCGTCCCTGCTCCCTGCGTTCCAGCCATGCCAGCATCTTACCGGCTTTGTTGCCCGTTTCATATATTCGTGCCCACATTGCCGTGTGTGCGTGTCTGGCCTTGTCTAGTGCTGTTTTGCAGATATTTCTGTGCTAGGAGTAGGGCTTGGTTCGTGCCGGGCGTGTCTTGGGTTATGTATGATTCTTCCGCCCGCTTTACCTGTTCTGCTTCGTGTACCTTGAGTAGATGGTGTTTTCTGTGTGCGGTCGTCCATGAAATGAGTTCACCTCTCAGTACTGCTTTGTCGGCCTCCCAAAGTGACTCGGGGTCTGATGCAGACTCTATATTCAGCTCGAAATATAATTTGGTTGACTCTTGCAGCTTGTCCACCAGGTCCGGGTTACCTAGATAGTAATTGTTCAGGTGCCAGCAGGGCGGGGGAGGGGGGTCGGCCTAAGCATTGTAATTTTTAGCACCAGTGGAGAGTGGTCAGAGATGCCTCTGGGGAGCAGGTATGCTTCTCGTGCTCTTTGTAAGTCAGTTGCCGGGAGGAGGAAGTAGTCTAACCTGGAGAGTGAGGCGTGAGCCCCAGAGTGGAAGTATTCCCTGGTGCTGGGATGAAGGTCTCTCCATACGTCGCACAGGCCTAGGGCATTTGTGAATGTGGCAAGTTTGGTGGGTATGCTGGGGTTCCTATTGCGTAGGTGTGAACAATCCTGGGTTGTGTCCATGACTTCATTAAAGTCCCCTCCTATTATCGTGATGTTAGAAGTGTCGTTTGTGATCAGGGGGGAAATGTCAGTTAGCAGCATTAGTAGGGTGGGTGGTGCATAAATAGCTAACAGTGTGATGGACTGCTCCCATAGCGTGCCCGTCGCGTATATGTATCTGCCTCCGGTGTCTTGGGTAACTGTATTCAGGTGGAAGGGAAGATTTTTATGTTTGAGTATCCTGACGCCCCGTGAGCCCATTGTGAAGCCAGCATGGAGTGCGAGTCTATAGTTTGTACGTTTAAATAGGGTACACTCCGTGCCCACGAGGTGCGTTTCGGACAGAAAGACCACGTCTGGTGCATGTCTATTCAGGTATTGCCTTACCAGTCGGCGCTTGATCGCATTGCTGAGGCCGTTAACGTTCCATGTCATGAGTTCGAGCGATCTGGTCAAGTTGGTGTTGGAATTACGTGATATCATGTTTACCTATTGTTGAAGTATGTGCTGCTGGTAATGACGGTAGGCGCCGGGCCACTTTGCATTAATGTGTTGCTGCCCTCATGTTCGGTTTTGGTATGTTTCCTGCTTGCTTGGTCCCTTTCTTAACTAACCATAACAGACCCATAACCCCCCCCCCCCCACCCCATACTCCTCCCAACTAGAAGCATCGGTCGCCCGAACACTAACTTGGGATTTGTCAACCGGACAGCTTACATAAGACTAACTGGAACTTAAGGAGAAGGTAGATTCCCCTAGAGAGGTATGTCTAGAGATCGAGCTACCACTCGTGATAACGTGGGGTTTATTTCATTATCGGGGGGGCCCTTGACTTGCGGGCGTGGAGCGTCCCGCAACCACATCAAGCAAGTGTGTTGCCTTTTGTTGGGTGTTAAAGTGTACTGCAGGTGGTTCAGTAATTCAAATTGTAGGCCTTGTCGAGTCTCGGGCTTCTATTGGAAATTGGGGCAGGGGTCAACCCCCTAAGTCTTCCGGCGGGTCTTGTGCTGGTGGCCTGTCAGGGTGCTTGCTGTTGGTCAGGCGGTGGTCTACGGTTCCTTCCCCTATTGCCATGGGAGGTTGACCAGTCGCCATCTATGTTTTGTTCAGCCCAGCGCCATGCTTCTTTGGGGTCATTGAAGTGGACTGTGGTTCCTTTATGGTAGATCTTGAGCTGTGTGGGGAAGAGCAGACCACTCCCATTGTTGGTAGTTGTTTTTTGAGGTGGTCAAAGGATTGCCTTGCTTTCTGCACTTCCCTAGTATAGTCGGGGGGAGGGGGCGATTTTGTAGGTATTGAAAGTGATCGAGCCCTTGGCGCGTGCATGTTGCAGTAAAGCATCTCGGTCCCTGTAGTTTAGAAGCTTTGCTATTACTGTGCGTGGGGGTGCCCCGGGTGCTGGTCTGCCCGTAGGTACTCTGTGCGCTCTCTCTAAAGAGAAGAACTTGGCGAAAGTGTCTGGTTCGAACAGGTTGGTGAGCCACTGTTCTAGAAAGAGCTCCATGCAAGAGCCTTCGGCCTTCTCGGGTATGCAGAGTATGCGCACGTTCTTGCGTCTAGATCTACCTTCTACATCTTCGATTCTGTCCTCTAGCACCTTAAGTTTGGATGTGACGTTCTGGAGCTGCTGCTGCTTTTTAGTACTCTATAGGCGCTGGGAATGCAGTCGGGGACCTCTGTGGAGTGGGATCTAATTATGGTCCACGTGTCCCGCCCAACACCAGCAAGCTCTTCTTCTTTGGGTTGGTTTCCTCGTAATTCTACTTGAGGTGCTTCGCCGCTGATCTTAGTCCACTTCTACTGGTGCCTTCGGGGGTTGGGATGATGTATGTTGTTTGTGTCCTATGAGGGCTTGCGTTATGCTGGTTGTCGGTATCCTGTAGAGTCTGCCCCGGGAGGCGTTCTGCCGCTTCACGGCCGAGTATGTGGGGCTGGAGCCGCCTTGCTAGGTCTGCCAGCAGCTTGAGCTGTATGGGCTGGTGTGGTTGTCGGGCCTGCCAGGTGACCGCTCGGGCGCACCACCTCCCCCAGGGCCCGGCCTGCTTGTTTCCTAGGGTCTGGGCCACACCTGCTTGGGGCGGCCTGCCACGGAGCTCTTGTCTCCCTACCTTTATCGAGCTGGTAGTTCTTCGGTTGCCGCATCCTAGCCCCGCTCCCGGGGTTGTGTGTATGCTGCTTTTCTTCCGGGCTTTAACAGGGTCAGGCTGTTGGCGAGCCCCTCCCGTGCCCCTCGGCGCCACAGCTGTCCTCCACCGACCCTCCGGTTCACGCCCGAGGTGAAAAGCCTGTCCCACAACGGGGGCGCAGGCCTCCAGGCTCCGCTCCCGGGGCCGTGTGTGTGTGTTGCTTCCCTTTGGATGTTTACAGGGCCAGGCTGTAGGCGGGCTCGCGTGTGCCCCGCAGCGCCGCAGCAGCCCTCCCCAGTCCTCTGATCCACGTTTGAGCTACCACGCTCGTCGCCGCCTTAGGAAGGGAAGAGCAATAATGGGGACACTCGCCAGCGCCCCGTTTTCATGCCGGTGTTTCCTTCCCCACCGGCAGCACTCGGGCTTGTCTTTCTAGTAGTGCCGCCCGGGGATGCACATTCTTGTTCCTTGGATGCCGGCACTACCGCCGGGGCCCAGGGCATCCCACTCCGGCGGATGCGCGCCATGTCTTCTTTCCCGCGGCGGGCCCGCCAAAGTCCGCCCACTAGTCGGGGCACTGCTGGAGCCCCCCCAGAGACCACGCTCCACTCCCACAGCGCTCAGTGGGCCGATGACAGACAGGGCTCTGCTGCAGTGCGGCCTCGCTTCTCAGCTTCTGAGCGTTCGTCTGCACGCGCAGACGGCCATCTTGGAGGCAGACTGGTTGGTGCTCGTTCCGAGCTTTTCGTGCCCACCACTCTGAGAATCGAGTGTGGTTTTTGTTGCCCTTCACCCCGTTTGTGCCTAAGGGTGTCCGACACTCGTCAGAAGTGTTTTTAGATCCTATTTTATCAGGAATCGGGCGATTTTGTCAGGATGTGTGTTGCGGTTGCGGGAGCCGGAGAGACTTGCGTCTTTCTCATCTCGCGGCTAGCCACGCCCCCTGTAACCAGAATTATTGAATACATATCAGGTGGCGATTATTGAGTTCTTGATTTGTTGATTGAAACAGATGACGATTCCCGCATGTGCTCCATGAGCAAAGCGAGACCTTCCGGGTGATTGCTTTGGTTAGTTAATGTTGATTGCTGTAGTTTACGCGCCTTGTTGGAGAAGTAAGTTACAATTCTCTCCATATAAAGTGCTTTGTATGTGCTCTATATTCAGTTTGTCGATGAGTATCGTAATAATTCTCACCATCGCTTGGGCGCATCATTCCATTATGCTGGTATGGTCTCTTCTGGCTGCATCAACATCGGATTTCTCAGCGTGATTTACGCTCGAGTGGACAGATGCTTTTGACCTAGCAGCCTGGTGTTTGTCAGTCGGAAACTTTCCACTGCTGTGAATAAGGTCGAACCCCAATGCACTCTGTTTTCTCGCCGTAACATTTTTGCACTCTGCAGTCAATCCACACTTGGTCCAGGCTTGCGTTGTCAATAAATTTGATGGTTTGAATGTCCGTAGAAGTTATATCGTCCATGTTTGGTATCGCATGGAGTAATCTCAAGTCATTTGTCCTATTAAGTATCAGGTTGTCTTCTTTTTTGTCACTATTCTTATTAGTTTTATCCTGTTATCATTTCAATTCTTCTGTGGATCAACAAAAGTAGGCAACGTAAGTGTCATTTTGGTACCGTTATTTGGGTTCGGACCTGGTAGATGATTCCTATTGTGCGTCCCCATCTCCTGTAAGGAGAAATCTTGACTTGTATTTTGTGTTTCTTGCGATTGCTCGGTTTGGTCAAATTCCAACTCTGAATTCGAGATTTCCTCACATGTTAGGTCTATCGCAGAGGCTTGTCGGGAGAGACCTTCTTCATATTGATCAGTTATGATCATCGAACACTGACTCATTTGTATTTGAGCCTCTTTGGAATGGTCATTATCCTCATCCATATAAATTGACATGTTCATCAAGATGTCTGTTTCGACAGGCTAGTTGATTAATGCTAGGTTGTTTGTAGTATCTTTGGTGTTCTTTGCAACTGTCCCTTCCTGTTGCGGGGAGTGCTGAATATGGTTAGTTCGCTTTTGTTTGTTCTCTTGTGGCTCTTTTATCGGGAGCGTTAAGTTTCGAAGAAACGCACGCGAGCCAGTTTCCTCTTTTTGGAGTAAGGCTTTGTTTTTTTTACTTACTTTCTCTGTCACTGGTTTGTTACCTTTTGTGAATATCCTGTAGGTTTCGGGTACTTTTTTAGGTGTCTTTATTTTCTCATTGTCATCTTTGCTCATTAGGCCTGTGTTTTGTGTCTTCGGATTAGTGTTAATTATCTCTGTTGAGATTTCTTCTTCACTTAGGTCAATTAAGTTAACGACTATTGCAGGGTCGTCGATAGATGGAGTCATTGCAGGTGATCTACTCTTGTGTTTCCAAAGGGTTGGAGGTATTGTTCCAATACTAGCCATTTGGTTTGTGTGGTAAATTCCCTGGTTGGTATTCGGGAGGGACGTTGGCGTAATAGTAGAGTGTCTATTGTTCGACGTCGTCATTGTGATGAGGGCATTGGTCAAATCCTTTTTTTCGGCTCTATCACTTCTCGCGAGGTCGAAGAGCCTTGATTACCACATAAGACTTGCTTGCGCTTCCACATCAAGGCGTTCTTGTATTTTGTTCATGAGCGCTTCTGAGTAGATTTGTTTTGAATGAATTTATGCCAGCAAGGTGGCCTGGTCCTTAATAGTCTCAACCAACACTTGAATTTTCATGAATGAGGTAAGTGATTGTGTAGTGGTCGCAACAAGCATATTTTGAAGGTCAAGCATCGTAGTTCGTATAGAAGCAATTTCTTGGTGGGAGGCAATCTCACATCTACATTTGTTTTTTGGGGAGTTGTGGTTTTGTACATATGGTTCTGAGGCCTTAAAATTAATCTCTTGTGTATAGTAGTCCTTTTTAGGGATACTTGTATGGTTGTGTCCAGAGATTTGCTCTCTAAAATCACTATCGCTGGTGGTGGGATGTTTTGCATTCACCAAATCATTGGATATTGTCGACTTATGTGAGATTTTTACAAACACTGCTCTTCTTTTTCCATGATGTTTCATAAAATTCTCAATTTCTGCAAAGTACAGCGATAGACAAGCTGTTCTTGGGTTTTGCTGGGGTTTATTCCTTTGGGTTGGGGGTTGGGAGTGTCTACGGCTCTCGTATAGTGATTGCTGCCGCCGTTTAGCCAGATTGGCTTTATCTTTTTGTGATAGTTCAGTTGTATTTACTCCGGGTGTGGATCACTGTTCTTGTTGAATGGCTCTATCCTGAGTTCCAGGTTTCACATTTGGTTGTCTTACTGTTTGACTTTCGGCAAGAGACACAGCCAGCAGTGCAGTTGCAGGCAGAATGGCTTGAGACTCATCATTCACTGCAGAAGTGCTGGCGGATTGAGGTTGGTTAGACATCTGTGGTTTATTAATTCCGGGTTCTAACATCGATGACTCCTATCTAGGTTGGTCACCATTTTGTTTAGATGTTGCTGCCTTTTCAAATGAGTATATAGAACCTATAGATTTGTGCATTATTTCTTGAGGATTTCCCATGTGCTCACTACTGGAGGGCAAGCACCCAGTCTCGTTTTTTTGCGTTGTTAGGCGATCTGGGTCTGCCTTTACAGCAATAGCTTGGGGATGTGTTAGGGTGTGCAACACAGCTTGTGGCTCATTGTTTGTTTGGGAGTGAATTTGTGTTTCATTGTCTCGTTTGTCACCGCACTGGTCTGAAAAGGTATTGTATGTGTGCGTCATCTTGTTTCTCTTGTATGTTGGAATTTGATGGAGCAGTGTCTGATAAGAACATGGCTTTTGTATGTTGTCTTGTTCGAGGCAGCAGCATTTCTTCTTAACATCCGTCACCATGTGGGCAGATGGCTCCCTGCGGTTCGCACTGGGAAGTTTGTCTCTTGGTTTCTTAAGATCAGTAGAGACTGAGTACTACGCGCTATTAAATATTAGGGTCCTTACGATTCCAGTGAGAGATGTTAATGATGCAGCAAACAGCGTTTAGTAGGTTGTTGGATCTTTAGTAGAAGTTTTCTAATCTTTAGTTCCATTATGTGATTGAGGTTTCACCCGTCAGCGTATGCCTGTGACTCCCAACATGGCCGGGCTGTGAGTAGTTCGAGTCTATCACTGGGGCATGTCCGCCGTGATGAGCCCGAGAACCCTGCTACTAGACCCACCGGCAGACCGCCGCCTCTGCGGGACACACCAGGGACCTGGGGAAATCGATTAGATGTCTGGAACTTATGGGGTAAGAATCCTCATACCAACACGTCTTGTGTTTGAAAGACCAGCTGGAGGTATTCTTCCCTCGCACCCTAAACCATGTACTAATGGGTAGGATTTACTCCTCCCGCCGCCTAGCTGGATTCTCCAATGTTAGCAAGTTTCTTTATTTGTCCTGGTAGCCTTGCAACTCTACCATGGTATGCGTTAGAGCCCTCAGCTGGCCCCCGTTACTCATTGCTTCGGAATTGTAGATTATTTCATCTTCCAGTCTTGGGGTCCTTGCCATCCCCCTGTCCAACTTACTGGTTCTGGTTGGCCTTCCTGGCTTGGCCAACAAAGGCTCTTCTCTTCTCTGTTTCTGCATTTCCTCTTCTCACAACTATAGCACCACTCGCTCTCGTAAAACCCTGGAGGGTGTTTATGCCTCCTTCTTTATGCAGGTGCTGATACTGATTGAAATAATGAGGCATCTGATTCACAGGTCTTTTCTCCCTTTAGCTAATGTAGCGCGATTGGTCCTGTCTTAAAGGTTCCACCTCAGTTGCTGTGGCCAGTGTTTGTGATTCTGCGCAGGTGTTATGCTTCTTTTAAAGACTCGGACAAGGCCCTGCAGCCCGAGGTTATAAATGACCTTTCCACCACGTTGGTATCGGGCACTGTTAACATGGTTATCTACTGACCTAGAGCTTTGCCTTCGTTCTGTCCCTGTGAGTTCTCTCTTCTTTCGGAATTGCTGCACTGAGCATAAGCTTTCACCACTTGTTTTATTTTCAGCCCCATCATTTCTGTCTTTCACTTCTGCACATGTATGTCCTGGCTGATGAATATGAAAAATCACCCTTTAAAGCAGTTTATCAAACACGCTTTTTCTGGCATCGATTAATTCTGGATTTTCTCCCTGACATCATAGCATTAGGCTCTACAACCATGCATGTTGCCTTCATCTCCTCACCCATGAAATATATATCCTCACGACTGACCGGTAGTCTTTTATTTCTATTCGCACTTACTGCCTCTTATTTATCCACAGAAGGCTTGGGGAGCTCTGGGGGGAACCTACTTATACCGCCTCTCGGAGTTGCATCATATAGCTGTTGGAGTTCTACAGCATTTCCACTACTGTGATAGTTGGCTGACCTCGGCACAATGGTCATATGAGGGGAGAGCATGTCCTTACAGATAGCATTTATTACTCCTGTATCATTCTGGGTAGCAGGGAATAGTTAATATTTACAGTTGATGGGGAACATTGTAAAAATAAATGTTTTCAACATTTTATTTGTGGTGTTGGTCACATTGACCTTTACACTGAGATATTAAAACATGACAATGTAAATAATTACATACAAAATCTCATAAAAAGACACGTAAAACAGCATATAATGTCCACATCAGGTTTGAATAAATACGCTTAAACTACAAATCATCACTAATACAGTACAATAATATAGAAGTAAATGTTACTCAAATTTCAGCCACATTCCCGTAGATGTTTGCCCATACCTCAAGGAAATTGTGTCTATACTCTCGCGATTCATGTTATTTACAGCAGATTCTCCATTTAGATTATTCAATCTTTTTTCACCAGCAACCATATATGGTATGCAGCTGCCGTCATTACCATCGATTTTGCTCCATACAAGGTGCTCCAAAACTAATCAGATGTTAATGGATGTTTCGTTGTAACCCTTCTCATATGATCTGACTAATGTTCTACATTGTGTCAGCAAGTGGCAAGATGTTTCTACTGCTTGATCACAGAAGCGACATAGGCACTTGTCCCTTGTGATGCCCTGCCATGCCCCTATGTTTTCATAGACCGGCAATGTTTCTAATCAAAGACACAGTATAAAGCATGCAAGTGGGGACATGTGTAATCTGATTAGATATTCACGTGGTGTGTTTATGTTCATTCCCTGGGTCGAATATTGGGGATATTTTCGCATATTTGCTATTTGTTCAATGAACTGTATACGATCAAAGTCCTTCGATTTTCTTTCGAAATAGAGTGCAAATGCTTCACTCATTGTCCCAGGCAATGCTTGCATGGCAATATTCATACAATGTTTCAGCAGCAGTTTTTGCATATCTTTAAATCCTGTGTTACATGTTCAACTCTCACTGTGTTGGTTTGTTAGACCTAGTAATATTCCTTTCTTTAGGTCATTGAAGTATATGTTGGCCCATAATTTGCACACAGCCAGCTTCCATAATCAAAATGTGTGGAGGGATGTTAGGCCTAACTCCATACGGATAGCTTCCACAGGGACTGCAGTAGGTAACCCCAGCAAAGATCTTAATAATTTCCCCTCCAGCCTTTGCAGCGCCTCCTCCATTAGTGTCTCCAACACGTACAATATGCCATAAGTTTGGCTTCAGTAGATCTTCCCCTTTTCCTGTCAATTACGTTTTTTAATGATAACCATTTGGCCATGCCGTTGTGATAGCCTCGTTGGCATGGCAAATACTGGTAGAGTTGGAAGTTATATTCATACCTAGATATTTATAGACTTCAACTTGTTTCAGGCATTGCCCACCAAGACGCCATGTGAAGCCACTCCCCTGTTGTGTCCCTTTTCCAACAGACATGATCTTAGTCTTACCAATATTTATGCAGAGACCATTTAGGTCCGCATAATCCTTCAAGGCGTCAAGTGAAAATTGCAGACCTAGTGGGGTCTGGTCAAAAATTACTGTCATCGGCATACATGAAGTGTAGCTTCATATCACTGTATCTTGGAGGATAGTTACGTGCAGCTTTTAGAACATAACAAAGTCCGAAACATATATATTGTACAGTAATGTTGCAAGTACGCAGCCCTGCTTCAGACCTGTTAGTGGGGACATCTTCAGCGAGTGTCCTTTCTTGTGACATCATTACCCTCACTACTGTATCACCGCAACTTCTTGATAAAATACTGTACAGATGGGTCCAAACCTCTAGCCCTCAATTTAGTCCATAGTCAACCTCTATCAACAGAATCAAAAATGAAACAATAGTCCACGAAATGCATGTAAAGTTTAGATCCAGGATTTCAGAGCATGTCAGAAATGAGAGTAAGAAGTACCCATATTGAATGATTTGTACAGTGACGCTTTCTGAAGCTTGTTTGTGTAATGTCTAATATGGCGTTTGTGTCTGACCACATGGTATGTTTTGCCAATAATCAGTGTGAGAATATCTTGGAGCTGCTGTCTAACATTGCCAAGAGTCTGTACTTATAAGGGTCTGAACGTACCCCTTTCTTATATACTAGTATAAGTATAGACTCCAGCCATGTGGAAGGGTAGCACCCAGTCTCCTACACATGTAGAAACAGACCACTCAGTAGTTCAGCCCAGTTTTGTGGATCATTAAGTATTTCGTGACTCAACCCGTCCGGCCCAATGGCCCTAGAAGATTTAGACTTAATAATTATTGAGGCTATGTTAGTCTGGCGCATGTAATGCCAGACCAAGGTTCCTATCTTGGATACATCGGACAAACCGATTTGAGGGTTTTCTTTATCCCAGTGCATCTTCTCAATGTGGGCTGCCCAGTTACTCTGTGATGCCACACATCACCAGGCTTGTTTTAGCAGATCCAAAAGTGTGCAGTAAGAACCAGAACTTCTTAGAATCCATAGACCTAAGCAAATTTACTATGAAAAGCCAATTAGTTGAGTGTTCGCTGCATTTGTGCTCACGCAGCCAGTTTTTATATTTAGATCTGGCTGAGGCTTTGTATTTCTTTTTCCCTTGAATCGATATTTGATCGCTTCTGCTGATTACTTGTAGCTCAGTGTTCAACTGTTTCTTGCTCTTAGCTATCTCCAAGTCAAAGAGAGCACCAATCCTTCCCACTTGTGTTCCTCTACTAATTTGTTTTTGGACACTTATACCATACCTATTTAACAGATTTTTCAATTCCCAGTCATGATGCTTCAGAAGGTCAGGGTTGGTCATGTTGTCAAATCTAAGATTAGAGTTAAGATGTTTAATGTTGTGGCTGGACCACCGAAGTCTGTTTCCCTGGTGATTTACAGTGGGGTTTTCTCTCAAACATACCCTTTGCCGATATTTAGGAAGCTGATATTGTATACTGAGGGCAGCATGGTCACTTAAACCAATAGGGCTCCCATGCAGATCGGGGGAATATTTCAATACAGCAGAGTTTACAAGAAAGAAATCTATACACTACTGTATATGCCATTAGACCAGGTCTTCATTGGTTCCATGCTGCTCAGTTAACAATATGTAGTTCAAATTCAAGTAGAGCTTCTCGCCAAGCATGTCCCTTGAGCTGTGCAGCTTTTACCAACTTTAAGGGCTGGCTCATCCAGTTGTATACAGTCTACATTAAAATCACCTGTTAGAATCACACCTGCATGAGGGTGTTGACTACACCATTGCCAAAGAGTCTCTGTGACTGCAGACTTAAGGGACTTTATGAGATCATCACCCGGAGGGTCATACAATATAACTAACCAAAACCAAACTACGTCTTCGTCAGTGTGTCACAGATCATATTGTTATGAACAGGAATACCTCGTAGTACAGTTAGGCCGTTTACTGACCTTGCTCCTATACAGAGGCCACCTTTTTGGCGTCCCTTGGCTCCGGCTATTGCTGGTTTAAAAATCACACTATACCAGTCTAAATCAAAAGGGGCAGTCAACCAATTTTCCTGCAGGAGGAATACCTGTGCGCCTGTTATTTGCTGCAAACCCCTATGATTACTATGAAAGGAATCTAACCCCCTTGAGTTCCAAGGAACCAAAAGGTGGTCAACCCTTGGGGTAGACTTCAACAGGACCCATTTACCATAGACCAATAACCCTCCATCTTCTGCATATCTAAGCTATAACCAGCTCCTGCAAGCTGTCCATAGGCATTACTAGTAGCCCCTTGTCCCAGAACTGTTTGTTCCTCACCAATGGACGGAAAACGGCAAGCTCGAATCCAAAGTCTTTAAAGTCTTGTGCGTGTTTACAAATACGATCCACTGTATCATTTACCTCGCCTATTGTAATTACCTATATCCGCAAGGCTGGTCAAGCGAGCAAATTCTAGAGTAACAATATTGTTTGTGGTAACTGTACAAAGGTCCGGGATAATGTGGAATAATTCCAATAGCAAGCTTCTATTGAGGTAGGGGCTCCTAGCCGTTGGAGACACTTCCACCAGCTTACTGTATCTGGTGTCTGTGTACCGTGTGGTATCGGTTGGTTTTAGGGTATTGTAAATCGTTGGTCTTTGAAGCGCTTCCTCCCATGAGGGCCAAGTTTCAGGTGTATTGCCGGGTACTTCGGACAATTGTGCCCCTCTAGGATCACCAGAAGATGGAGAACCAGTGGAATTTATAGTTGGTGCTCGTTTCTTGGTTTGTTAATGGGGGCTGTGCTTTTGGTACAGTGGCAGGTAGGCTGACGTCTTCAACTTTGCCCCCACTTTTGCCAGTCGTTGGGACTAGTCCAGTGGGGTTCGGGCCAAAAACGACCCCCAATTATCCAGAGGGTCCTGCAGCATCACCCTCCTTACTTCACCATTGCCTGTCTAGTTTGTGACCATACATGGGCCTGTCATCTTTGTTGAAGGGCAGGTTGAGGTGATCTTAGTCCTGTTCATCGGCAAACCTCTCTTGAGACATACTTTCTTGGATTTATCCATTAACAATTTGCTCTTTTCGAAATGTTCTTTTTCGTTAATTGCTTTATGAAGTCCGGAGAAGGTTGAGTGTTTAACCTTGATTGTTCAGTGCACTAAGCTGTTGATGCCTGTTCCTTGGACTCTGCCGTCACTCTAACCGTACCCACCCTTTTTCAACCTCAGACTCAGAAGATTGTGTGGGATCTGGGTTAATTACCACAGAGTATGATATGATATGATAGGTTATTTATAACGCGTTTAATACCCAGAGGTTTCTAAGCGCGGACCCGGTGATCGAACCTGTGGTGGTTCGTGTCGTCTTGCTTCCAAGGCGAGCACGTTGCCCCTAGGTTATCCTCCCAGAGTATGGATGAATGGGGCGGACGCGCTGGTACCGGGGGCTCCTTGCCAGGAATAATAATTACAGATGTATGCTGTGTCTTTCGGACAGCTCCAGAGCTAGGAGCCTAGTTGACTTTCCCAGAAATCCAATGAATGGCTCTCCATTCAGCTTGCTTCTTTGGTTATTTGCAGTCATTAGTGCTCCTTGAGATGGTTTGTTCTGCTACTTTCCTCATAGTTTGTTTTAGCCTCCTTTGATCTTCTGCTATATTTGAGCGCTGTTGAAACAGGGCGCCAATTTTTGACTCTAGGTTTTGGATTTTGTCTAGCAGGCACTTCTTCACTGTGGTCGATTTTCCCTGACACACAGATTTGTATGGGGTGGGGGGGCTGTCGCAGTCAGTCACTCACTTGAAGTGAATTTTGGGGGCGTGAGCAGCTTTTCTAGATCAGGTGTGTCTGATAGTGCAGAACCTATTACATTGTCATGTTTGCCATTTTCAGTGCCCATAGAGTTCCTGCAAAGATCTATGCAGTGATTCAAAAGTGAGCCATTATTATCTATGGCGAAGGAGCTGGATGAGAGATTAATCACAGTAGTCTGTGGGTCACCAATGTCTCCTCCGGTCTCTAGTGGCACTCTGACCCTCAGACCTGCTCCGGACTCAGAACACGCTAGTTCCAAAAAAGCTGTCCTTTTAGGTTGAAGAGTCTTGAAGGCCCGATTGATCTTTTTTTGTCTACTTTGAGCAGTGGCGCTCCACCGGGTCGTTTTCCGTGTGTCAGATTGTGCAGACGTTTACTTTTACACCTGGTATTACTGTGCAACCTGTATGGATGTTGTTTCAGCTTAGGCATGCTACAGTTTGTAGGTGTGGCTTCCTTAGGCAAGTATTTGAACTGGCTCCCAACCTAGATGGACAACAACTAACCCTGGGGCCCTTGGAAGCGAGAGGTGGAGCGTGATCTTCATTTCCTGCCAAGAGGTATGCTAAGGCCACAGTACTATTGTTACCCACCAAAGTTTGATTGTAAAGTCTTCTTACCCCTTTCCGCCCAACTCGCGCCAATCCACGTAGAGTCATCTGTGTTCGTCTCCACTAGTAATTCTTCTGTGTTCAACACTAGGTTGGATGGCCTGGCACCGTCTCACCGTCCTTCCGACCCTAAACACACAACACACTGCAGCACACCGTGCTTGCTCAGCGCAACCAGTGTGTATTTGTTGTATTAGGCCATCCTCCAGCAAGCAACGCAATGGAAGGCAGACTCCTCTACAGCTCCCGCAGCACGTCCAGCAGGTAAGCAGGTCTCAAGACACACTGCGCGCGCTCTGCACTCTTTGTTGGATTAAGCCCACCTCCAGCAAGCAATACAAGGCAGACTCCTCTACAGGCAGCGCATTCAGCAGGTAAGCAGATCTCAAGACACACTGCAGCACACTGCGCGCCATCTGCACTCCCGGTATTTGTAGGATTAAGCTCGCCTCCAGCAAGCAATGCAATGCAATGGAAGGCGGTTAGGGAGAATTCTCAGAAATGTGCTAATTCCCTTCTACCTTAGAGACCCCCAGCTCTTTCTGCTGGACTTTAGGACTTTTAATGTTTATCCTGGAGAGATCGAGACCTTTTCCCCACTATCTCATGTATTTTTCATTGATTTGAGCACCGTTTATTTTGTTTTTGGTGTCTGACAAACTCCGTAGGCATCATCTTTTTATATTGTCACACAGCACCTTCAGTGCAGTGACAGAGGGAAGTCTTCCAGATTTTCCAAAGGTTTAAATACCTTCTGTTGGTTAAACTACTGTTTCCAAGAGCAGTGAAGTGAAATTGACTTTACTTACATTTTGTAACTTTCTAGACCCAGCACACACTATATTACAATAGGGTGCTGGAGGGGTTACTTAGTATCTCTTTTGTCTAGTTTCTCATGTAACATTTTTATGTTACCCTTTCTACAATTAATGGCTGGTGGTAGTTGTTTACTTTTTACTACCATTGAGCGTTTCTACCGCGGGCTGTAATTGCACCTGCACTAAAGCACCCAGGGGTGCCCATTTCGTCAAAATGGCCCTGTCTTTTTTCGCCATTTCTTGTTGGAAAGGTCCTTCTTGAGATTTACTCTGCGCGCCAAACCAGGTTTGGTCCCTTTTGTTAGTTTTGTCTTTGGCGGGTTTCACTGCTGAAGCAGGCCTCTGGCTCCAGCGTGTCTGGCAGGGCAGGAAGTGAGGGAGGTGCCCAAAACTCCCTGTGCTTAATCCTCTTGGTTACAGGAATGCACCCAAAAGTGATTGGCTGGCTGGCTATCCTTGGAGGACAACCACCCTGCTGTGTGAGTGACAGCTAGGCTGCAAATTAATTGGAGAAACCTGCATAAAAGGCAAGGTCTTTTGCTTGGAAGGCATATTCGACTAGTGGAGGAAAGAATTCGAAGAAGAACTTGGAAGAGATGCCTGCTGCAACTACTGGACCGCTGGTTTGCCCGGTGAAGCCCCCCTGCAGTGCCGAAGCTCCAAATTCGCCTCGACTAGAGAAGCCCTGCAAAGGACGACTTCTCCTCTTGGGTTAGTGGGACCAATCGACCCCAAGATGAACTCATCTGGACATCCTCTCTGAGATGGCTGTACTTCTACTACTGCTGCAGGAACCGATTGCCAGGGAGAGGAACACCAGAATTGAGTGTCTCGTCTTTAAATTGGACCCGAGCTACAGGAAGATCCTCCGGAGTCTTCAAGCAGGACTGACCAAGCCTGAGCCACCTCAAGAGTGCTGAACCCAGCTGCGAGGAAAGTCCTTAAGGTACCCAGGTACCCAGGAAACCCCGGTGGTGCTATTCGCGAGAAGCTAAAACCGCAAAGTGCAGCGGATCTGAAGTTTGCCCATTGCTGCCGCCGACTTTCAATTCATAGTGCAGGAGTCCCCAGACATCCAGCCTCTTGTCCCCATGATTGCGGCCCAGGAACAGGATCTGCCAGACTACAACTGGAACAGAAGCCAGCTGGAACCAATTTCATCGGACCTAAGGTACTGTAAACAAAGGGGTACGTACCTCTTGTCGTGTAGCCTTGCTAGCTCTCAGTTGAGACTTGTCTTGGTTGCCGCTTTGCCCCTCGCAAGCCTCCCAGCTTGTGTCCCAACAGTGATTTCATTTTCTACAAAGACTTCTAAAACATTGTGCAAGACTTTTTACTTACCGAAGTGCTTCAGCTCACCTAGACTTTTGCTCAATTAACATTGGCTGGCCTGGGTCCCTGAAAGACTCTTACAACCTTCGACTTTGTGCTTTAACTATCCCTCAACAAAAGTCACAGATGCTGAACTTGTGTAGCTGGGAAAGAGATAGTTTACTTTGCATTGGGGGTTTAAAAGTACTTACCCGCTCAAGAATATTTTTTAACCATTGTTTTATTCCCTCACCTTTTCCCTTTTTAACACAACCTCAGTATAGCTCTAAATGTGCCAGTGATATTTTAATGTCCACAGTGTCCTAGTTACTTAAGTCACTTTAGGATGTAGAAAGTGTCTGTGTCCCATCCCAAAGGGGTATCTACTGATTGAAAGAAACTGAGAGTGTGTATTTTGAAGTATATTTTTGTCTTACATATATTTGCTCCCTTCTAAAGAAGGCTTATTGAACTGAATGTTAAATTAATAAATAATTGTTTAATCAAGAAATCTTGAGTGTAAGTGTTTATTTGGATACTTGTCACTGTGAATCTCTGTTATAACCCTACAGCTCACATTGACCCCTCTTGAGATAAGCCTAGCTGCTCATACTTGCGCAGTACAGGCTAATACCAAAGGTTGGGTTAACTATTGCCAAGAGGACAAGTCTGGTGCAGTCTCCCACAGGGTACTGCAAACAATCTTGCCTAGCAAAGGCAGACTCCTCTACAGCTCCCGCAGCACGTCCAACAGGTAAGCAGGTCTCAAGACACTGCAGCACACCATGCTGAGAGCGGGTGCGAGTTGTAAACAGAACATTGACTTTGGTTTTTGGTGTGTTAAAGCTCCACTAACCTTAAGATGGGGCAGAGCATCCAACATACAAATCCAAGCCAAACCTCTCTATGGTCGGTTTTAGGGCAAGTTTTCTATAGTCCAACTAAGGGCTTCATAAAACCATATAAAACCATATCTGAGGCAGTACAAAAACTCCACTTTTAGTATAAGGCTGCAGTACCTGAGAATGTTTGGTAGCATGGATGGAGCAGTCAGGCTTATCTTAAGAGGGAGAGAGGCCTTTAGGTCAGTACGAAGAAATTGTAGCATACATATGGTTCAAAGATACGCTGATACACTAAGTGTAAATGTAATGGTGTATTTTTAATACAGTAGGCCAAGATAAATCTTGGGGCAGTAAGTACTTTAAGTAAGGCTTTCAGTTTTCCGTTTTTACTGATTTTTGAAATCAATCTGCTTTCCATCTGTATTTATTTATAAAAATTGAAAAAAACAGAATAACATTTCTTTCTGTCTGGTTCTCTGTTTTCACTCATACATCTCAGACCAATTGCATTGCAGACTGGCAGCATGGAGAGTGTAAAAGTTGTACACACATAGCATTACTGTTAAATTGCTGAAAGCATATATTTTAAGGCAGCAGCAGTCACAGGGGCAACCGTTTTTGTTATGGCAAAAAAGAGCTAGCATTTCTTTTCTATATGGCTGTATATGTGCTTTAATAAATGCATGTTTTCATTCGAATAAATGCAGAATACTAAATACTGAAAAAAGGCCAAAAAATAAATATCGCTAAATACAAACAAAAATAGCAGAACAATAAATACCATAAAACAGGAAGAATTAACTAAGTAATGAACACATTTATAAAACCAACTCAATACCCATGGTATAAAAACCAAGGTTTAACCCTATTAATATTCATTCAGCAGTTCAAGGTGAGTCCAATCTACAGTTATACATTCAGGACTAAGACCAGGCTAGTAACTTTTAGTTTACAGTAAGTCATTCAAGGGCAGTAGACCCTATTGGTCATAACATAGTGTTACTCAGTTTCAGAATCACCTAGTTATACCAACACTTGTTACAGGGATCTATTGCAACATATGTAACTTTTTTCTATTAGGAATGGATACAGTTACAATACCAATGTTACTTTTAAGAACACAGTTCAGAGCTAGTAACGTAACTCCTATACTTTCTGTAGGGGGCTACAAGCAACTCAAAGACAAGTAATAACTCAGTAAACTATTTTAAGTGCACTAGCAATTTGGCGAAAGCAAAACTCAATTAAACTTTCAGACATACAACAACTATTCAAGGTCAGGATAACCTATTGGTATATACACTTATTACACAATTTCTACTGCAGGAATAGACAGTTGAAACAATGATACTTTTCAGAAGTGTATTCCACATCGTTGACATGTAATGTCCACAGCTGTGCACTTGGAAACTTTTTCGGCAGAGGGCGTCCTGCGTCGATGACCTTGGGTCAATGTCCCTTGAAGGCCTCCCTTGAGGGCGACGCCACCAGATGTTATAAATAGGACGCATTGCGCCCGTAGCCTCATTCCAGTTTTTTCTGCAAAAACGGGTTTGCTTCGAGAACGGAGCGTGCCTCGTGTGTTTCATCGTAGTGATGTCTTCTTCTTCGACCCCTCCGACTCTGCAGTCTTGCTTCAAGACTTGCCGGGGCTGCAAGTCTAAAATGTCGATCACTGACCCTCATCGCATTTGTTTGTGATGCTTGGGCGAGAGTCACGACACCGATGACTGTTCAAAATGCCAGTCGCTGACTGCCAAGGCCTTCCTGGAGCATAAGGGGAAGCGCCAGGTAGGTAGGCGTTATAAGCCCAGTAAGTCCCCTAAATCTAAATCGAATCCAAAGGGGTGTCCACCGACGACTCGAGAGGCGACTCTCTGCATCGGGAGGTTCTGGGTCCCGGAATGATTCCCTCCATTCTTCTTCCTCGTCGCAGCATTCTCTGAAGCGCCGTCTCTGGTCGCCTTCCCCGTCCTCCTCGGAAGATGGAGCCGCAAGGAAAGTGACATGCCCGACGAAGTCCTCGACTCCGGGGGAATGGGCTGCCTTCAAGGAGCATATGTTGGTGATATTTCAATTGCAGGGCACGGTTCCGGGCGCTCCTTCTAACGAAGCCAGCAAGGAACGGTCTCGCACCGTGGCTCGCACACCTTCGGGCTCGGGTCCGCGACGTGACTCGCACTGGTAACCTTCGAGGTCCCGTTCGGACAAGGCTTTGGATAGTCGCAAGAGACGTGCTACTAGGTCTCGGTCCTCATCTCCAGCGAGACCGCTGCAACCTGCTAAGGGCTCAAAGCCGGCGTCGACTCAGTTTGCGTTGTGTCTGTCCGACTCGGACGTCGAGGCTTTGCCTTCTTATCAGCCCACGTCGGCGACAAAGCCTTCGGCGCTCTCGGCGACGAAGCCTTCGGCGCTCTCGGCACCAAAGCCTTCAGCGCCCTCGACGCCTTTGGGGATTTGTGCCCGAAATTTACCATTGGAGTTCCCTGATCTGGTGGATCCTCCAAGGAAGGCTACTGCTAAGTCTGTGAGGCCAGTGGTGGACTCCAAGCCCTCTTCTGTCCCCAGGCCAGGTTTTCACCTCCCTCTGGATGACATTTATGAGGAGGAAGAAAGGTCTGACTTCAAGGACCCTGTTGAGCATGATGTGGCTCCTGTCTTTTCTGAAGACAGTCAGTTAGAGGAGTTGCGGCAAACCCTCCATGATGCCAGTGGGTTGGACACTTCTCCGGAAGTGGAACTTGGCTGGTCTGTGCCTGGGGGTCATGCTGAGTCGTCATACTGGCGGCTCATGGCTGAGGTCACGGAGTCTCTGAGCTGGTCCAGTCCTCCTGAAGATTTTGTACAAGATGATTTTTCAGAATCAAAAAATAGGGCTCCTGGTGTGGAACCTATTCTACCCAGGAGGGTTAACTAGGAAAATGTATTATCAAACTCTGCATTGCTGAGGAAGGAATCACTCTTCAATAGTATGTTGTAGAGATAAATCTCATTTTTTTATATTAGAGTTGTGTGCAAAAATACATAAATCCAGCATTTAGAGAACTTAAGACATCAAAATGGTTTGCTAAAACAGAACAATCAGACAAAAAAAACCAGAAAGATATTTACAACACACAGTGCCAAAAAAACATTTTTTGGGACAATCTCCAAATTGTGTGTGTGCAACAAACCCGACTCCTATTAGGATTTGCCAAGAAATTCACATATTACAGTGTACATATTCAAGTCAAGATTTGTGGAAAACACATAGAACAATGGTGGGTACAAAAAATTATTTTTCTTGCGTAAACAGCATTAATGTGCTGTAGTTTTGGGGGGAGTAGTGCGTCTACACCAGGTGTTTCAGCCATTTCTAGGTGGGCTAGGTGTGCCTCATCTTTAACACGGCCTTCATCAGGACGGAGTTCTGTGTAGATCGACGTCTGTGCTGCAGGGGAAGGAGACTACAGTCAGGGGGTGTCTGAGCCAAAATTATTTAGTTTGAGTGAATCACGTGTGGTTGATGTAAAATCAAAAAGCACATAGCTTACCTATGGGTTAATAGATTTCGCAGGCGCTAAATTTGAGATCTGCTAGCTGCATGGGCTGGTCTCTGTATGATCCTGTTGCAAATAACAGAGAACGAGAGAAGCAAAAGGAGGTTGAAGCTAAACATGTCCCCGTTTAAAAAGGCATGAAAAAAAGTTCAGGGAAAAAAGTCTTACCTCTCGCTGGAGGTCGAAAAATGCTGATCCAGGGTGGTATCAGTGGGAAACAGACACGGCTTGCACAGCTAAAAAATATATATGGCTCAAGGTGAGTGTGGTTACCTAGTAACAACTGTCTCATATATATAGCAGTAAGTGCAGGGTTTATTTTAAAGTACCTGTGAGGGTTGCAGCATGGGCAGCCTGTCTGCAAAAAAGTACGAGCTGGAGCTCCTCAGGCTGCTGAGTCACAGATGAGACTGCAGGGGCCTGACTGCAAAGCGTTGGTAACGCTGTTGCTAGGTCCCTGTAGGTATTTATATGTCGGCCATCTTGGAATGGCCCTAGGATCGAGTGGGAAACAAAATGATGGATTCTGCTCCATCCGGGGGGCACAAAAAAAGCTCAATCAATTTTGGGTGTGATTAGTGTCAACGCGTGTCTAAAAAGTTAATTTAGACAATATTGTTGACAAACGGTTGTCATGGCAACCGTAAGCATTGCGAAGTGGCATTGGTTTTTTATACTCTGAAACAACATAGCTAATGGCCCTATGAGGTTGTGATTACCGAAAATAATTCATTTCAATATGTTGTGGCATGGATCACAAAATGTGTATGTGTCTCAGGAATCTCAGCAGAGAAAAACCATAATTAAGTAAGTGGACAGTTTGTATTGTATTACTAACAGCCCGAGAGGGTGAGAATTAGGGCGTGTCGCCTGGAAACTTAATACATAGTTTCATAATGACAGAAAACATTTGGAATTAACAAAGAAAGTATAGTTTTTCATGTAGGTGATTTCATATATTGACCAAAAAAACACACAGTGCCATAATGTCTACTGACTTCTGCATTTCATGAAATGAAAAATGATCATAGTGTTAAGAAGTTCATAGCTCATACTCAATCATTGGGCACATGTCATTACAGGAAAGACTTCCATTCAACTGACACATTTAGACCAGCCTGAACGGAGTTGAGTCTGTGGACCCACCGTTGTTCTAATTGGGTCAGCGTTTTGTTCAGATCCCCCCCACGCTTTGCTGGTTTCACTTTTTGGAGGACAAACCATCTTATATCAGTATCACTGTGGTTCTTAATGATAAAATGCTCTACTAGGGGCTTGTCTGCTACCTTGTTCCTGATACAGGAACGTTGTTCAGAGATGCGCATTTTGATGGCACGTGTGGTTTTTCCTATGTAGACGAGTTTGCAAGGGCATTGTATTACATATATGACACCCTTCGTGTTACAGTTTGTAAAATCTTTCATTATCCATTTAACTTGTGCATGTTCGAAAGATTTCTTTTGTAGGGTCAAAGGGCATGCCACACATTGACCACATTTGTGATGTCCAACTATCGGAGGTAAATCCCATAGTGTGTTCTGTGTTTGTGGGGGTGGCTATATGAAGGTGTGTACTAGAGCGTCTCTTAGATTTCTGTTTTTCTTGAAAGCAAAACATGGCACATTGTGCAGAGTGCCGGGGTGTTTCACCAAATGCCAGTTCTTTTTGATGGTTTTCTGGATCAATAGGCTCAAGGGTCCAAAAGTGGTGACACATACCAGTCTTCCCAAATCTTTTTTCGGTTTGTTTTCCAAACAGATTTCTCTAGGTGTATGTTTCGCTCTCTTTTTGGCTTGGTTGATGGCCTTTTTTGGATAGCCTCTTTCTGCAAGTCGTTGGGTTAGCCCTTCCGCATGTTGTTGGAATTTTGCCAGGTCTGAACAATTTCTTCGTATACGCAAAAATTGTCCGTAAGGTAAATTGTACTTTAATCCCTTCAGTGTAGTTTGGATACGGCCGGCCGTGTTAGACGGTCTATGGCTGCGAGCACCGTTATACGCAGGTTTGAGTGGTTGCGGAAGTTGGGTTTTGCCCCAGATGTGCAAGCCTGTCTTTTGAACATGTCCTTTGGCGCACATTTGTTTGGCAACAAGGCTGACGAGAGCCTTGAGAGGTTGTGCGCAGCTGTGCGTCAACCTCTGCCTTTTTGTCCTAAGGGACAGCAGTGGAGGGGAGCTTCTTTCCGTTACTACTATTCCTCCTTTGGTAGAACAAGAGGGGCTGCCAGTCAAAGGGGTCCGTGAAACGTACCCGTGGTGGTCGGGGAAATAGAGATACCAAAGCCGCTAATGCATCTGCCTCTTCGCCTTCAGGCACTGCTGCAGCTGCTTCAAAACAGTCATGAGGCCATGTCCCACGGTTCGCCGGTTGGGGGCAGACTATCTCAGCATCTCAAAGAATGACGAGCCATTACTTTGGATGCGTGGGTTCCGGATACAATAGCCCAGCGACCTCCCAACAATCCACCGGGGAAGCTCTCCCAGATCCGCTCCTTGTGTAGGAAATCTTAACCCTGCTGGAGAAAGGCGCTATAGAACTGATGCCTGTAGCGGATAGAGGAACAAGGGTTGGTATTCCCCTTATTTTTTTATCCCAAAGAAAGACGGGCGATTGAGACCCATCCTGTACTTGTGTTGGTTGAACAAACTTCTCAGAAAGGACAAGTTCAAGGTGGTTACTCTTTCTCAAGTGCTCCAGGCCCTTCAACTTCAGGATTGGTTGGTGTCTCTGGACCTACAGGATGCTTACTTTCATGTGCCGATTCATCCCAAGCACAGAAAGTACCCGAGGTTTGCGGCTGGTGACTCGCACTTTCACTTGTGATCCTAGCCACCTTTAGTAGCCATTTGCAGTAAATGCAAAAGTGCACGGGTAAAATGTATCAAAAATGTTAAAACTATCACTGCTGCCACCAGATTGTCTTATGCACATTGCAAAAGTAACCAAAAAGCAAGATTTAAGGATGCAAAGCATTTGAACTGTAAGGTGATGTGTGCAATTGTAACAATACAAGAATTCACAACTAAAGACAGTAACTCAGTACTGATAGTCTTGGGGGCTAGACCATTTGCCAATAAAAATGAGCCAACGGGCAAGGAAAATTAAGTAGAAGGCTTTACTTTGATCCAAATAGTCAGGACCGGATTCAAAACAAACTAAAAGAAAGGGTGTCTCATAGAAATCTATGGCGCATAATTTGCAAAAATGAATTCTTTCCCAAAGCTCATAGTTGATGGGACTCCCTGTTCCAGTCTGTTATATGTCCTGGACAGCCCATCAACATTGATATGTTGAGGGCCTGGCGTCTGCTCAATAGTGAAGTCAAGGCTTGAAGACTTACTGACCACCTGAGCAACTTAGGATTCTCTTCCTTCATGCTCATCAGCCATTTCCATTTTATGGGTTTATGAGTTTCTACAGTGAAATGGGTCCCAAGAGGAAGGGTCTCGGCTTCCTTTGGGCCCACACGATAAAATAATATATATATTTTTCCACTGTGGCCCACCTCAACTCACTGTCCTTAAGCTGATGGTTGATAAAACATACACAGTGCTCCCTCTCTTCGTCCTCCAGCTGATAGAGGACTGTTCCTATTTCAGTGTCTGAGGCATCAGCTTTTACTACTAAGGGTCTCTGGTAGTCGGGTGCCCTGAAAACAGAGGCCTGGTAAAGGGAAGTTTTTATGCCCTGAAAGGACTTCTCACACTCTACTGACCAAGTCACCTTCTTAAGCTTCTTTTGGAGTGGTGAGTGCAGTCAAAGGGGCAGATATAGCTCCATAATCTGCCATATAAATCCTGCAATACCCGGCAAAGCCTAGCAAAGCTCTCACTGGTACTACTCCATCTCTTCCCCCACTACAGCTCCTTCTTTCCCCACTACTACTCCTGCTTACCCACTACTACTTCTCCTTCCCCACTACTACTCCCCCCCTCCCCCACACACTACTGTTAGGCAGAATTGCATGCAGTACCCTATGGGACCACCACATACAATTAGGACTACAGGTGTAAGCAAAAACCAACCTTTGGTATAAGTCTGTACTAAACAGTTTGTGGTAGCGAGCTGAGCAGCCAGGCTTTTCTCAAGAGGGAATGTGAGCAGTACAAGAGGTCCTTCCCCTGGTAATCCTAACCAGCTCCGAGAATGGTATCCAGGTGGCTTACGAGTTGATTGGTCCCGCCAACTCAAAGGGAGAAGTCATCCTTTTTTTAATAACAAGTTTTGTTGGGTTTTTGTACATGTATACAAAACAAACAATATCCAATCAAGACAAAGAAAATAAAGAACAAAATTGAACACAACACTAAAACATAAATTGCATACATATGAAAAAGGGGGGGGGCAATGCGCATCAAAATTGAGATTCGTCCGGGCGCACACGCACATCTATTGCGGATAGACACATATATACAAAACCAGTTGTATTATCGGTTGGCTTCACAACCGTTTGATGGCGAGGCAGTTCTTTGTATTAAAGTCTTGGCTTGATGGCAAGGCTATGTAATGCGTTCTTTCGCCCAAGCATCGCTTGCTCATAGTATTTGTTCCCATTTTCCCCATATTTTATCCGCCTTGCCAGGGCAGTCCCTCGCTTGGTATATTCAACGTTCCATCAGACTGACCGCATCCACGTCCGTGGACCATTGGTCATAGCTTGGGCAGATTTCTGACCCCCACAATTGTGCAATGTTACGTTTGGCAATCCCTGCGGATGTTGACAGCAGTAGTCTTTCGAAGCGGGATAGTTCTCCTTCCTCTTCAATACCTAAGAGGAATAGTTTGGGGTCATTAGGTATCGGGTGTCCTATGACCCTCGATAGTCTTTCGGTACATTTCCTCCAAAAGTATTGTTTGTGCGTGCACTGCCATAGGATGTGGTAGAAGGTGCCCTCTTCCTGTTTACAGCGCAGACATTTGGGATTGGTTGCTTTCCCACAGTTATACAATGTTAGGCGCGGGTAGTATATTCTGTGGAGGATCTTTAGTTGGATAAGTCTGATTCAGGCCGAGATTGCTATATCCCTGGGGTGCATCAGGGCCGAAATACAATCCTCAGGAAGTATCGGGCCGACATCTCCTTCCCATTTCAGCTTTAGGTTCGATAGTTCTGTCGTGGCAAAAGCGGAAATGGCATTATACATGGTGGAAGTGATTTTGTTTTTCACCATGTCTACAACTATGTTTCTCTATAGGCGTGCATGTCTGTCAATTGGTCCCTTTGGGTTGAGAGGGCATGGTGTAACTGCTCGTAGTGATAGCGTTCGGTAACTGGGAGGGCATATTGAGTAGAGAACTCGACAAATGGAATGAACTGATTATTCACAAATATTTGTTGTAGAGTGTGTATATCGACTGCGGCCCAGTTGGGCCATTTCGGGAGTCTACTGAGACCTGTGAGATGGGCGTTGTTCCAAATAGGCTGGACTGGGGTGATTTTCTTATCCCAACCAATATGTTTGTGAGAGTCTTTCCATATTTGTGTTGTCTGTGCCACTATCGAACGCTCAGGAGGGCGACATTGTTTCCCATAAAGAGTTTCTAGTGGGGACATATTCTGCCTGGCATTTATTTCCGCTCGTATATGCGGGAGTCTGGGGTTGCCATGTAGAATGTCATTAACTGTTGCCATTTGGGCCGCCCAATAGTAAACTTGGATGTTGGGGAGACCTATCCCCCCTTCCCAGACTGAGCGTTGCAGGGTTTTGAGGGCTATCCTTGGGTGTTTCCCTCCCCACAGCAGCCTGCGTGGTGTTCCATCTATTTTGTGGAATTCTTCCGCGGGGATATGAAGGGGGGCATTTTGAAGGATGTATAGGAATCGGGGTAGGGTTAACATCTTGAAGAGCGCTGCTCTGCCTAGTACTGTTAGTGCCTCCCAGTGAGCCACATCTTGTTCGAATTTTCTCATTATTGGGTATAGGTTTTGGGGGGTATATAAGTGTCAAGGGCGTTGGTGATGATTCCTAAATATCTGAATTGTGTAAGCTCAATCTGGTAAGGGGAGCCTTGTGGTGGTATACAGCCCACACCCTTCACTGGGAAGAGCACTGATTTGAGCCAGTTCACTCTGAGGCCGCTAAAGGTTCCGTAGTTTCTTAGGATAGCAGTGACTATGGGGCCTGAGATCGCCGGGTCACCTAAGTATATCAGGAGGTCATCTGCATAGAGGGATATCTTGTCCTCCCATTCCAAGTTCCATCAAAAGCCTGACCATGTGTCTGTGTCTCGCAGGATGACTGCCAGTGGCTCGATTATTAGGGCAAACAGCATTGCCGAGTGGGGACATCCCTGCCTGGTGCCTTTCCCCAATCGGAAGACATGCGAGAGCCAACCATTCACCTTCACCTCTGCTAGGGGATCCTTATAAAGAAGCTGGACCCATTTTATAAATGGTTCACCAAAGTTCATTTTCTTCATAATTGCCCACAGTACCTCCCAGTACACCGAATCAAAGGCCTTTTCGAAGTCTATGGCCAGCAGTGCCGCTGATTGTTGCAGGGTAGGCGCTCTTTCCAAGGCCAGATGCAGCCTTCGGATATTCATTCTGGTTGACCTCTGGGGCATAAAGCCGCATTGGTCCGGGTGGATCAGCTCCGTGATGACCATTTGGAGTCTGTTCGCCAGTACTTTGGCCAGTATTTTCACTTCCGTATTTATTAGTGATATGGGCCTGTAGGAGCCGCATTCTTCCGGAGGTTTGTTTTCTTTTGGGATCGCGATTATCGTGGCTTTTCCGAGGTCTGGCGGGAGTACGCTTTCACTAAGGAGTCTTCAAACAGATTGAGTAGGTGCATAGGTAATTCTAAATGGCTCGGACGTTTCCAAATATCAACCGGGAAGCTATTGGGGCCTGGGGTTTTGCCGGCCTGGAGTTGTGTCATGGCTGTCAAGATCTCTTCTTCCGTCATTTTACCATCCAGGGACTCGGCCTGTTCCATGGTTAGGAAGGGTAGATCGATGTCGTCTAATATGGAGCTATTTGGTGCATCGGTGGGAGGCGCATAGAGTCCTTCATAGAAGTCTGCAAAGCATTCCGCTA
The DNA here is from genome assembly GCF_040938575.1 of Ambystoma mexicanum. Lineage (NCBI taxonomy): Eukaryota > Metazoa > Chordata > Amphibia > Caudata > Ambystomatidae > Ambystoma > Ambystoma mexicanum. Next base: position 840,894,307 of record NC_090923.1, read on the forward strand.
TTTCGGCATCAGTGGAGACTAATCTGGCTTCTCTCGTTTTGATGGTCTTTACTATACGTTGGCCTTCCTCTCGTTTTTCCAACCATGCAAGCATTCTACCCGCTTTTTCCCCTGTTTCATATAGACTTGCTTTCATGGCACTATGTGCTTTTTGGGCACAATCCAGCGATAAATTATGTAGCTTCTTCTGCGCCAACACTAGGGCTCTGTGTTTGGGGGGTGTCTTTGGAGGCATGTTCTGTTTCCCTGGTCATAACTTTCTTCTCAGCTTTGATGACCGATTTGTGTGGCATCTTCTTCTTGGCAGAGGTCCATGATATGATTTCGCCTCGCAGGACTGGTTTGTACGCTTCCCACAGGATGGAGGGGTCATCTGTCGAGCTTGCGTTCAGCTCGAAATATTCGGAGGTGGCCGTTTCTATTTTTTCCTGTAGTTCTGGGAACCCCAGGTAATAGGAGTTGAGACGCCAGGTGGGCGGTGGACGAGGTCTCTCTGTCTCTAGCTCCGCTAGCAGTGGAGAGTGATCGGATATGCCTCTTGGAAAGAAGGTAGCATTACCGGCCTTATGAATGTTCTGGGATGGGAGAAAGATATAGTCTATCCTGGACATTGAGGCATGCGCTCCTGAGTAGAAGGAGTATTCACGTTCTTCTCCATGCAATTCACGCCATGTATCTCGGAGCCCCAGTGCGGAAGCAAAGGTAGCAAGTTTGGTGACCGTGTTGGGGTTTCTGGTCCGAAGGTGTGTACGGTCTAAGGCATTGTTCATTACTTCATCGAAGTCCCCTCCAATTATACATGTATCTGCCATTCCCGTCGCCAGGATAGGGGTAATGTCAGCTAGCAGGGTTTTGAGGATTGCTGGTGGGGAGTAGATCGCCGGTATCGCCAGGGTTTGATTCCATAGTGACGCTTGCAGGTGTATGTATCGCCCGCCTGTGTCTCGTATTACTTTTTTGACTTCAATCGGTAGTCTCTTGTGAACCAGTACTAGCACTCCTCTAGCCCCCGTGGAGAATCCAGCATGGATAACTGTACGGTAATTGGATCTCTGGAACAGTTTGCATGTGGTTCCTACCAGGTGCGTTTCGGTCAAGAGGGCTATATCCGGGGAGTGTCTGTTTATGTATTGCAGCACTAGTCTTCTTTTGATGCTGGATCCAAGGCCATTCACATTCCAGGTTATGAGCTTTAGGTGCTTGTTATTAGGAGTCGTCGCAGATGCCATCAAGTGTTTGAGCGTGTGTTTCCTGGGTATCCTCCATAGGTCGCATCCGCGCCGCGGACAGTTGGACGAGTTTTACTGCAGCCATTGCCTCTCGTGGTATTCTCATAGTATGCTAAACGTGAAAAAACTTTAACAATTCCAACTCCCCCCGCCCCATACTCCACCCCCAACTGAAGCATCTGTCGGCCCAAGTCATCATCAAGTTATAAACCAGTTAAACTTCAACCAGCATGCGCCCGCCCTGGTTTCGTGGGGGCATCCAGTCTGGAGATGCCACCAGTTTGCGAGACACGGCCTACCAGTAGAGGCCTGGTTGTAGAGCACCTTCTTGGGGTACTTCGAGTTCTCTTTGTTGTCTCGAGGGGGGAGTTGCTGATCAGTCGCCAGCCTTTTTATGCCATGTGGTTCGGGTTTGCATTGTCCAAAGTGGGCTGTTTGGCTCACAACATTCGATAGTTTCTTACATTGGAGCAACATTTTGACTAATTAGTCGTCTGCTTGGTGCGGGTCCGGCTGGGGTACTATTTCCTGTGGCCGTTCAGGATGCGGTCTGCCGCGCTCCCCTCTGTCTCTCTTCGGCGCCCCAGTCCCCGTCTATGTGCCTTTCCTCCCACTTCCAGGTCTCCTTGGGATCAGTGAAATGGACAGAGGTGCCATTATGAAAAATCTTCAATTGGGCGGGAAATATCAATCCGTATCTGACTCCCATCGTTTGCAGGCGCTTCTTGAGTGGATCGAAGGATTGGCGCGCCCTCTGTACTTCTCTGGTGAAGTCAGGAAAGAAAGCAATTCTCGATCCGTTGTATATGACTGTGCCTTTTGATCTTGCCAATTGGAGCAGGGTGTCCCTGTCCCTATAATTTAGGAACCTTGCGATGATTGTCCGTGGGGGTGCGCCGGGTACGGCCTTCCCAGTCGGAATGCGGTGGGCTCTTTCTATGGAGAAAAATTTGGAGAAGGCCTTTTCATCGTATGTGTTTAACAGCCAATGTTCGAGAAACAGTTCCATACAGCCTCCTTCTGCCTTCTCCGGGAGGCCGAGTATGCAGACATTATTTCTCCGAGACCTTCCCTCGCTGTCATCCACCCTTGATTCCAGGATCTTCATCTGTGCTAGCATGCTGGACATCTGGCGATTCGCCTCTCGTATGGAGTCTTCCATTCCCGATATCCTCGCTTCGGCCTCTCCAGTGCGTGTGGTTAGTTTTTGAAGGTCATGCCTTAGCAGGGAGACATCTGCGCCTATGCTGTCAATTTTTTTCTCCATCGAGGTTCTGGAGCTAGCAATGGCGCCCATTATATCACGGAGGGAGATCTCGTCCTCTATGGGAGCTGCCTCTGCCATCGGTAGCTGTTCAGGAGAGTTAGATACGGACGTTGTTGCATACTGTTCAATTCGACTTTGCGTCGAGGATTTTCTCGGCTTATCCTTCCCCATCTTTTACCCTCACTTGTGTTGTGGAGATGGGAGTAGAGGCAGATTCAGAGTCTAAATCTTTACGTACTGGGCGGTAGCCACGGTTATCCCCAGAGGGAGGACAGATTCAAGGGCACCGGTCACACTCCCCAGTTCCAAGGCGCCGCCACCCTCCACTCCTTACCGCGTTGGTATTCAGTGCTGTGGGGATCGTCATAGGAGGGTTCGTGGGCGCTCTATGCGGAGCGGAGTGCCCACGTTGTTGCTGATCATTGAAGCTACGTAGGCGTGTAGTGGTAGTATCTCAGGAGGCAGTCCCAGCGGATCCAGACCCTAAGGGGTGTATCGACTGCGTCCGGTTGTGGCCCATTAGTCTCGAAAGCTGGATTGGCATCGTAGTCTTGTCTCAGGCGCCAGACCGGATGGTGAAGCCGGTTACGTCGCTGCGTTTTGGGTACTTGGAGCGCTGATCACTCCTCGAGTCACGGGGACCACAGCGTCGGGGTCTTGCAGAAGTGGGTGACCCCCGCTCATCCAGGTGTGTTTGCGGCCCTTGCTTTCAGTGCCAGATTCGCTTAATGTGTCGTGCTCTCTTTGTATTTTGCTTACGGCGGCCCTCTTGGGTGCTGAGCGCGGCTCCAAGCCCATGTTTGCTGCTGGTTGTATCTTCGGGAATCTGCATCGGATCCGCTCCGTTCTTGCAGGAATCGATGCCGCTTGTGTTCGGACAGCTATATGTGCAGTTTTAAACAGTCCACAACGGCTATTTTCGCAGGATGCGGCTCAAGAGCAATGGCGGCTCACGTCCGCATCGTTCGGCGGCTCACGTCCGCATCGTTCGGCGGTTGGCCACGCCCCCTCCAAGAAGTCATCCTTGAAGGGACTTCTCTGTCCAGGGGAGCTTGGCAATTCGGACCTGCAGCAGAGCTTCACCGGGCAAACCAACGGTCCAGGAGTTGCAGCAGCCGTCCTCTTCCAGCTCGTCTTCGGTTCTTTCGTTCCAGTGGTCGACTCTGCTTTCCAGTCCAAGAGACTCGCCTTATAAACAGTTTTTGTCCCATTCATTCCAGCCTAGCTGCCACTCGCCCATCAGGGTGGCTGTCCGTGCTGGACAGTCAGCCAGCAAATCACGCCAGAGTGCATTTGGGTCTCCTAGAAGACTAAGCACAGGGAGTTTCGGGCACCTCCCTCACTTCCTGCCCACCCCAGACACTCAGACACCAGAGTCGGTCTTCAGTCCTGAAGCCTGCCAAACACATGGAAACAAAGGGACCAAACCTAGTTTGGCGTGGAGAGACAAACACTAGAAGGACCTTTCCAAAAAGAAATGGCGAAAAAAGACCGGGACCCATTTAAACAAAGGGGCTTAAGGCGCCATCTTGAAAAACATGGCTCCCACGATTTTTAGCTACCAGTGTTCGCGGTCGGGAAGAATCATGGTAATTCATTATAAAACCACTGCCGCCAGCCATTTCGATAGTAAAGGGTAGCATTTGACTGCTAGATGAGTTTCTAGACACAGAGGATACTAGGTAACCCCTGCAGCACTCTTTAGGAAGATAGTGTGTGCTGGGTCTAGGAATTTAAAAAGACTAGTAAAGTCAATTTAACTTTACATTCTCTGGGAAACAGTAGTTTATCCCAGAGAAGGTATTTAAACCTTTGGGAAGTCTAAAAAGTCATCCCTGTGTCACTGCACTGAGGGTGCTGCGTAACGCACCTGAAAAGATGCCTATGGAGTTATCTTAAAACTCCATAATCAAAGAACACGAGTAAAATACACATCAAAATACATGAGTGCAAAAAAGGCTCTCACTCTTTCTAGGTTAAAAAATAAAGTCCTCAAAATCCAGCAAAGTTGCTGGAGGTCGCTAAGGTGAAGGGAATTAGCACATTTTTGAGAATTCTCACTAACTACTACTACTCAGCTACCCTCCTTACACCATGTAGCAGTCTTCTCACAGCCACACCCTCTCTACACACATCTCCCAAACACGCACACTCACACTGTAGAACAACTATCACTTCAAAGCCAATGCATGAACTTATCCAAAACTCTTTTCCACAAGCTACTGCTTCCTACTTACTCCTGTTGGTCAGCATCCTCCTCTGACCTCACCCGATACAAAGAGGGGGTATGTAAACAAGGGTGTAAGGGTGTGTGTGTGTGTGTGACATTGGTTTGCAGATGTGAGATGTTTATGGTCAGCTACCACTTAGAACATCTGTGGTGGCTACCAATATCCTATCCCCTGAGCTATGGCAGAATTTGCATATTTGATAGATGTGGGATTCTTCCAGACAAGGAGTACACAAAATGAGCAAGCATTCTTGTTTGTTCTGAAACTGGTTAAGCCTTTTTCTATTTTACCCATCCTATTTTATAACTTTTTATTATGGCGCGTGCGTGCACACCCTCTTCCCTGCACTTGCAGCGCTAATTGGTATGAACATTCATACATACTCTATCCTCTGCCCTGCCATAGCTCTTTCGGGAGCCCCTTCCTTCTTACAGCCATGGGTCTGGACATGAGTCACTAATTGGAGACCTGCAATCTTTATCCTTCCAAGCAAACCAATGTTGATGCCTTTCCGGGTACTCCTGTGTCCCATCTTGTTTCAAATTTAAATAGGTGTGCTCGTGTCTATGAGCGACCAGCTACTCCTTGGATTCACCCTCCCGGCACTGCCCTCAAGTCCTTTTCTCAGCACGTGCTGGGCAGGAGGATCGACAGCAGCCATGCAGTGATTTCATTTTCAGTTGATCCTCCTGCACTTTTGCCAGGGATGGATTAATGACTTTATGGTGTGCCCACTGTGCCTCATGCCCTTTTCTGTCTCAAATACCCATTTGTTGCCTATAGTCCCTGGAGCCAAGGGGAGCATGTGTCTGGGGCCTTGTCATATTGATCTGACTGTCTGTGTCAGGGGAATTATCCTGTCAAGGGGGAAAAAATGACCCCTCCTGATGTGGGGATAGGTGACATTCCAGGGCGCATACCAGAGCCAGTCCAGATTGAAGGGTGAAGACCAGCCATTGACCAGCCTCTGCCTCTTCACCTATGAGCCTTTGCTTTTACCTTTCTCCCTGTTGCAGCTGTGAGCACCTCAAGCTTCCTAATTATTGTACTGTCTCTCCACAATGTGCTCCTCGCCTATAATCACCTCTCCCTACACTTTGTCCAATCACGCTCCAGGTTCCTCCTTTCCTATCCCTATTACAAAACTCAACTCAAAGCTCTCACTACTCCATCTCTCTTCCACCTCCTTCCAACAAAAAAACAACCGATGAGATAACCACACCTCTAACACCTATCCACCTCACCTCTCTTCCTCCGAGACTCCTCTTCTCTACTCTTATCTCATGAAATGACCATTGCACTCTGAAATGCTCAGTCTGTATGCAATTATCCCTGAATACTTTCACTCCAGCTCTCCTCCCCTAGATTTTGTTATCACTGAAACCTGTATTTCGTGGGGATTGGGTCCTCCGACGTATTCCACATCTATGACAGTAATCACCACAGCTGTGCTGCTTCGGAAAATCTTTCGGCGTCTGCGTCCTGCGTCGATTAATTTGATACGCCATCCTCGAGGGCCTCCGTCGAGCCGACATCACCGGATGTTATAAGTAGGACGCACAACGCCCGTAGCCTCTGTTCCGTTTTTTTTTTCCGCGAACGTGTTCGCTTCGGAGATCTCGGTGCACCTCGATTCTACTGAATCCTGTTCTTTCGGTTCTTCGAACCTGTTTCTTCATATCTGATGTCTTCGGCTTATTCCACTCCGCGGTCCGGGTTTAAGAAGTGTCGGGTGTGCGGGTCCAAGATGTCCCTGACGGATACGCACGACGCTTGCCTCTGGTGCCTCGGGGAGGACCATGATACGGACGACTGTGTCGACTGCCAATCGCTCACTTCGAAGGCCTTGCGGAAGCGTAAGAAGAAGCTGTCGGTCGGTAAGGTGGCCAAGCCCTGGAAGTCGCGTGCCACTTGTCTTTCGATGGACAATTCGAGGGGCGACTCTCCGCATCGTCGTCGTGAGTCCGGGGGTTCTCGGTCTGGGAGTCGGTCCCGCCATTCCTCTGCCTCTTCGAGGCACTCCAGGAAACGCTGTGACAGGTTGCCTTTCCCGTCCTCTTCCGAGGGCTCCGCCCGTAGGCGGGTAGCTTGTCCCAACAAGCATTCCACTCCAGAGTAATGGGATAAGTTCCGAAAGGAGATGTTGGCGATTTTTCAATCGCAGGGCTCCAGTCCGGCCGCGCCGTCTGAGGACGCCAGTCGAGGCCATGCTAGAGACACCGCTCGTCCACCTTCGGGCTCGAGCAGTCGTCGCGACCACCGGGCGCCTTCGAGGTCCCGGTCGGACAAGGATGGTCGCTCTAGGCATGCCGTTCCAGGTCCCGGTCCTCGATGCCATCGAGACCACGAGACTCTGTGAAGTCTTCGAAGAAGACATCAACGCTGGCAGCGCTGAGGTCCTCGACGGACTCTCTCTCGAAGCCCCGCCTCCGAGGAAGTCGTCGACGCCATCGACACCTAGGCTGTCGAGAGACACGCTCGGGGCTCTGCCCTCGAGGCCTGTGTCGACGCCTTTCGAGGCAGCCTTGTTGGAGGTACCCCGTGGCACCCCCAAGAAAGGTGATGGCTAAGGCTAAACATGTCTTTGTGCCTTTTTCTGTACCCTCTTTCCAACCTCCAGATTATATTTCTGAGGTGGATGAGGGGTCTGAGGAAGGTGAGGTTCCTGCATTGGTTGCTGATGACATTGTTTCCGGTCACAGTTAACTTGAGGACCTGCGTCAGTCGCTGCACGACGCCAGTGGTCTAGACACCTCTCCTGAGGTGGAGTTTGGTAGGCCGGAGCCTGGCACGCATGCCGAACTTCATATCGGTGCCTCATGTCGAGGGTCACTACTTGGGTTGGTCTGCCCCCCCTGCGGATTTTCAGCAGGATGACCTGACTGATATCCTGGACCAACGTCCTCCAACTGACGCGGTGCTGCCATTCCATATGGCCTTGCAGAGAAGGGTGGCTGCGGCTTGGACTGCTCCGGAGAGTCTCCCGGCAGTGAGCAAGTCCTTGCCGAGGAAATATTGCCCAGCCAGTGGCGACCCCTGCTACTTGATCACGCACCCTACTCCGGAGAATTTGGTGGTGCAGGCGGCTACCGCGCCCGCAAAGCAGGAGTCATACCCTGCCATCCCTCCTGATAGGCACAACAAACTTTTTGACGGCTGGGCGAAGAAGGTATTTTCTTCTGGGGGTATGGCGCTTCAGGCTGCCAACTCCATTTGTGCCTTGTCTAGTTTCACGCACACTCTGTGGAACTGTATTTCCCTAGCGGCTGATCATATTCCGGAACGGGATGGTTTCCTTGCTATCATGCAGGATGGCAAGGATGCCATGTGTGAATCCGTTCAGTCGGGTCTGGACATGGTTGATTGCGTCAGCCAGTCCATGGCGGCGAGCACCGTAATGCGCAGGTTTGCGTGGTTGCGGAAGTTGGGGTTTGCTTCAGATGTGCAAGCCCGGCTCCTCAACATGCCCTTTGATGGTGACCATCTTTTTGGCAGCAAGGCTGACGAGAGTCTTGAGAGGTTGCAGACCTCCAAAGCTGCAGCGAAAAGTTGGGCGCTGCAGTTCACCAACCTCCGCCTTTTCGTCCTAGGGGACAGCCATGGAGGGGAGGTTCCTTTCAATATTACTCGTCCTTTAGTAAATCGAGAGGAGCTGCCAGTCAAAGGGGCAACCGTAGGAGTGCCAGAGGTGGAAAGCAAGGTACTCGAGGTGCCAAGGCCGTGCGAGCTGTTGCCTCTTTGTCCTCAGGCACTGCCGCATCTGCTTCAGCTCAGTCATGAGGCCCATGCTTCTCCGGTTGGGGGAAGGCTGGCGCAGCATCTCGTAGAATGGCGTGCTATTGCTTCAGATGAGTGGGTTCTGGAGATCATAGCCCACAGCTACTGTCTTCCTTTCCGGCAGAGGTGTCACGACAATCCACCAGGGAACCTCTCTTTGAAGAGTCCAGATCCGCTCCTTGCGCAGGAAATTCAATCCCTGCTGGAGAAAGGCGCCATAGAACTGGTGCCTGTAGCGGAGAGGAACAAGGGATGGTATTCCCCTTATTTTTTGATTTTGAAGAAAGACGGAGGATTGAGACCCATCATGGACTTGGCGGTTTGATCAAGCTCCTCAGGAAGGACAAGTTCAAGATGGTTACTCTTTCTCAAGTCCTCCAGGCCCTTAAACTTCAGGGCGGGTTGGTGTCTCTCGACCTCAAGGACGCTTATTTTCATGTGCCGATCCATCCAAAGCACAATAAGTACCTGAGGTTCGCGGTTGGCGACTCGCACTTTCAGTTTTGGGTCCTGCCGTTCGGATTGACCTCCGCCCCGAGGGTCTTCACCAAGCTCATGGTGGTGGTGGCAGCTCATCTCAGGAAAGGGGGATTCACGTCCATCCCTACCTGGACGATTGGTTGATCAGGGCGCACTCTCCAGAGCAAGTCCTGGATCATCTGTCTGTCACCTGCCACTCCCTTCACAAGCTGGGCTTCTCCCTCAACTTAAAGAAGTCTCACTTGACGCCAACTCAGTGGCTCCAGTTCATCGGAGCAGTGCTTGACACGTCCCTGGGGCAGTGTTTTCCGCCCCAGGCGAGGGCTCTTCACATTCAGCAGAATGGTACACAAGTTTCGACATGCCCAGAGTCTCCCAGCGTTCGAGTTCTTGAGGCTGCTCGGCCTCATGGCATCCTGCATTCTTCTGGTGCCAGAGGCCCGACTGCGGATGAGATCTTTGCAGTGGGCTCTCAAGATGCAGTGGTCACAGTCCTCCGGCATGATGTCGGACCCCGTTCAGGTGCCGCCCTCGGTCGCACAGGACCTTCTGTGGCGGGCCGACAAAGGCAATCTGATGAGGGGGGCTCCATTTTGGCTGCCCTGGCCGCAGGTGACGATCGTGACGGACGCATCCCTCACGGGATGGGGAGCCCATGCCAACGAGCTGACAGTCAGCGGTCGTTGGTCTCCATCGGAGTCCAGACTCCATATCAATCTGTTGGAGCTGAGGGCCGTCAGGCTTGCCCTGAAGGCTTTTCTGCCGACTGTGCGAGGAAAGGATGTCCTGATCCTGACGGACAACACAGTTGTCATGCACTACCTCAACAAAAAGGGGGGGGCACGGTCACTTCCTCTGTGCAGGGAGGCGATGCAGCTCTGGTTCTGGGCCATCCAGCAGAAGATAATTTCGATCTCTGCAGTTCATCTGGCCGGAGACTAAAACGAGCAGGCAGAGAGCGATCTCTCACAAGTGGGAGTTGGATCAGGAGATTCTCCTGGAGATCTCCGCCCTTTGGAGGACGACTCAAGTGGATCTCTTCGCCTCCAGTGTCAACCGGAAGTGCGAAAGGTTCAGCTCGCGGGAATTTCCTCCAAGAGGAACCTTAAGAGACGCGTTCGTGGTGGAGTGGTCCTTCCCACTGCTGTACGCATTTCGCCCAGGCCCCGTCATCCCGCAAGTGCTGTGGAGGTTACAGAGGTTTGGTTCCCGGATGATCCTCATTGCTCCGGCTTGGGCCAGGAGGGCGTGGTACCCGGACCTTCTCGAGTTGTCCATCTGCCCTCCATGTCATCTTCCCTACTGAGATTATCTGCTCTCACGGGAGGGGGGGTCAGGTTCTCCATCCAGAGGTCAGATCCCTCAACCTTCACGCTTGGCTTCTGAAAGGTTGAGGTATAAGGATAGGGGCCTCCATAAAGACGTGATGGAGGTGTTGCTTTCGGCCCGACGGCCGGCAACAAAGACCCTGTACCGTTGCCGTTGGAGAAAGTTCTGCGACTGATGCAGGGTTAAGAATGTGGATCCTTCATGTGACATTCCTCTAGTTCTGTCTTTTTTTGCTTTCTTTAGCCCACAGGGGCTTGCAAGTGGGTAGCATTAAAGGTTACCTGCCTCCGCTGTCCATATTTAAGCGCGCGTCCGAGGAGTGTTCTTATTTTAAAATTCCTTTAATTTCTCAGTTTCTAAAGGGCTCACTAATGTGTTCTCTCAGTCACATTTCCAGGTGCCCGGTTGGGATTTGAACCTTGTTCTCAAGTTTCTAATGGGCGCTCCGTTTGAGCCTTTGCATTCTTGTCCTTTGAGACTGTTAACCCTTAAAACTGTATTTTTAGTTGCGGTCACTTCCGCTCGCAGAGTGGGTGAGTTACAGGCACTTTCAGTTAAGCCACCCTTCACTGTGTTTCATAAGGACAGGGTTGTCCTTTGAGTTCGTCCTTCCTTTCTTCCGAAGGTGGTGTCGGTATTTCATTTGAGCCAGAAGGTTTTTCTTCCGGCATTTTATCCTCCTCTGCATCCTGCTAAGGATGAGGAGAGGCTCCGTAGGTTAGCTCCTAGGAGAGCTTTAAGTTTCTACATTTCACGCATGTCCCGGGTCAGAGTGGTCGATCAGGTCTTTATTGGTTAAGCTGGAAGGCGTTTGGGACAAGCTGTGACTAAGCAGACTTTGTCTAGATGGATTATCTTGGCAATTTCTGAATGTTACCGCTTGGCGGGTAAGGATCCTCCTGTAGGCTTACGGGCCCATTCGACTAGGGGTATGGCTGCCTCTACTGCCCTGCAGAGGGGTGTTCCTATTCGTAACATCTGGGATGCAGCCACTTGGGCTTCGGTCCATACTTTTGTACGTCACTACTCCCTTGATTCTATCCATGGGCAGGATCTGGCCTTTGGCAAGGCGGTCCTTTACTATGCAATTTGATTGGGCATTCTAAATTTGTATATTCTAAATTCTTTTCTCACCTCCTTACATTGGTACTGCTTTGGGAGTCTGTCATAGATATGGAATACGTCTGAGGACCCAATCCCCTCGAAGAACAAGTTACTCTCTTACCTGGTAACATTCTTTCAATGGGATGGTCCGACGACGTATTCCATATCGCTCCCTCCTTGCCTTTCCCCGCTACCGAATTTCTTATGCGATTGCAGCTTACGTTTCTGCAAGGCTTTCTGTGGTCATATTGGCAGTAGATTGGTGCCACACGTGCTGGGAAAAAACTACAACTGAGGCTACGGGCGTCGTGCGTCCTACTCATAACATCCGGTGACGTCGGCTCGACGGAGGCCCTCGAGGACGGCGTATCTACACCATCTGCGCAGGACGCAGACGCGAAAGATTTTCCGAAGCAGCACAGCTGTGGTGATTACTGTCATAGATATGGAATACGTCGTCAGACCATCCCATCGAAAGAACGTTACCAGGTAAGAGAGTAACTTGTTCATCTGACAGCTGCCACGCTGGCGACCCTACACAACTTCATACTAGTCTTCATTCACACTCACACCTACTCTCTTCCCGCTTCAATGCCTCCCAATTCTCCAGTGCCATGTCCTCCCCTACCTATTTTGAATTCACCAGTTCTACTATTGCTCTGCCTCACTCGGTTCACATCATCTCCATCTATCGCCCGCATGGTCCCACTTGGCTATTCTTTGATGATCTTGCGCTACTCCTTGATTCTTTTTCCACTAAACATTTCCTCATTCTCTAAGGTGCCTTTGACCTTCCCTCTCCAACCACTTCTCAGAATAAATCTGAACTTCAGTCTTTGTTTAGTGACCACGCTCTCTACTCTATCCATAACCTACCTATCCACACGGGGTAACTCTTTGTATCTCTTATCTCCACCTCTTGCTCAGCCACTAATACTACTGTCACACCATCCATATCTCATCACTCAGTTGTTTCCAGCACCATCTCCTTTTGAACCTATGCTCTTTCCTTACCATCTTAAATCCTTTCATGGAATTCCCAACCCTTAAAGGGATAGCTAATCCAGAGATTGCCAAGGAGAGCATGTGAGCAGGGGAGCCATTGGGATCCGGGAGGCCTATTGGAAGGTAGTAGGCTGTGCTATAAAAACCCAGCCAGCACAGAGGAAATTGAGAGATGCTCGGTTAGGTCAGATGCAGGTGGTGCAGAGTGCTGAGGACCCTGTAGCAATGTTTTGAGAGAGTGCAGTTAAGGTATTGTATTGTGTGGTGTGTACGAGAGAGTGATGGCAGTCGTGTGTCGTAAAAATGAGAGGGGAGACGTGTAGGTGATTTAGAAAAAAATAGATTAAATTAGTGTGTGTGGCATGAGAGTGGGGGAAACAGTCAAAGTTGATTGTAGGAGTAGTAGTGGAGGTTGAAGAGAAGGAAGAAGGTAGTGGAGCGAGACAGGAGGAACGACTGGAAGATCAGACTGAGGGGCAGACGGGTGATTGAGGGAGAGGAGATAAGATGGGTACAGGTAGTGCAGAGAGGTGTAATTGCGAGAAGTGGGAACAGGAGGTAAGGAGTAGAGGTAGAGTGAGACAAAGGAAGATCACCGAGGGAGAAATGGAGACTAAGGGACTGGGGGAGAGTGGGAAGGAGGTAAACTAGAAGAGAAGCCTTGGTTGACAACAGGCCGTACAAAAAAGCAAAAGAAAATACTATGGGTACTTCCCACTTTTTTTATTTCCAGGGCCTGTTTCGTGAGGGGAAGAGACAAAATATCTAAAGCAGAGCATGTCAACCCCTCACTTTCATCAGCATAACTTTATTATTCGGCCATTAGGCCACCAAAGTACATCCTATCACAATAATATACTTGATGATCATAACACATTCAAGATACCACAAACTCCATGGGCCCAGCAGCATTAGTCCTCTAAGCATGACCCAAGGGTATGAGGTTCATGCCCATTAGGGGAGTGTTAGATGGAGTAGTTCCAGATAGGCCATCAAGTCCTGGGTGAGCGTACAGACTGATTAGAATCCCGCTCTGGGCCATCCGCCACATTCACCAACTTCTTCCTGAACCCCATTTGCTGCTCTCCAGTCCCAAAAATCCAGTTTAACAGTGTCATGGGAGGACTTGCCCTTACTTGAGACTCTGCTACATCCTTCCATGGCTTCCCTGGAAACAAAAACACAACCTCTGATGGTCCGCAGTCAGTGTAAACATTTGTTTAAAAGGGCATCCCTTGGTTCTAAATTATTCATCACCAGTTTGGGTAACCCATGAAGATACACAGTGGCACTTCTAGGCCATCCTTGATCATGGTACTTTCAACTTACTCCGTGTATGCCGTAGTCCATGTGCTCTCGTGTCCTCCTTACTGGAACATTGTATACCTGCAGAACTTAAGATGTGGTGCACCAATATGGTAGGCTTTGCCTTCGGTTTGGACACCCCACTGATCTCCCTGTTCATAACATTACATTTCCAGGGGCATTAACAGAGTGTAATCTCCCAGGAACCAGATTATGGTGAACAGCAATCTCTTCAGGGGTTACTGGACTCAAATGATCCTGTTCAGTAGGGCATTCCGAAGATAGATTGGACCCCTTGCCAGCAATTGGAGCATTGAGAAACTCCCCCTGGGGCCTTCCTGCTCCCCTCCCCTTCCCACAGCCTCCATCAAGACTAGGAGCATTTTTTTAATGTCTGCCAGCTCTGCAAGCACTTGATCACATTTACACACCCTGACTGTACAGACGCTCTCGGCAGGTAGGTCAATGTTCGTATCGATACTGTGGTTGCTTGCATGACGTCTGAACCGAGGAGCTCTGAGGGGGGTTAGGCGAAGAAAATAACTAGCCCCTGAGCTCATAGACAACAGATACTCGCTACAAGAGGGGCCAAAAAGTGGTTTGTGTACAGGTGCATGGTGGATCACTGTATCCACTAGGTCTGGGGAAGATGAACAGGGAAAGGCTAAGAAAGGTCAATGTGGGAGCCAGTGACCGGTGCAATATCAGGGACCAAGCTGGGGGGGGTCACAGAATAAGACTTGATGATAGAGTGCACCTAACAAGGACTGCCGGGATAACCTCCCTCGTTGGTAATAACAGCTTTGCCGGCCCCAGACAGGTTAGGTCACGTGGCGTCTGCTGGCTGGGCACGGTGGAGGCCATAATAGAATCTGAGGGGTCACAGCACCGGGGGGTGCCAGCCAAAATTGAGGGTGAAAAATTGTTTGTGCCAACAGATCCTTTGGCTACGTCATCATTAACAGTAGCCATGCATGTGAGATTCCCTCCAATGGTGGACAGGCTTCCATTGGTGGCTAAGTCTTCTGGATCTCGTCTGTGCAACCTACTCCAAGGCAGGTCTCTAACAATCCACCCAAGTTACTGTACATCACTCCCTGGTGGCAATCATTAGGTGCTCGTAGTGCCCCTCCGAAGGCACCTTGACTGTGCCCCAGGAACTGGTCGATCTCTTCTATCAGCAGGTGAGCCTCCCCCACAGAATCGATGTACTTGGTAGCAGGTGGACCAGTTATCCCCCAAAGCAAAGTCAGATGTGGCAACTTTAGCTAACACCACCTGTTGCCGCTACCACCTTACGACCAGCATCTTGCGCTGGATCTTATGCAGTGGCTGATCTTGTGAAGCAAGCTGGGTGCAAAAAGGAGCGGGGGGAGGTGAAGGTGAGCGTAGGCTCCAAGAACGGGACCCAGATGTACTAACATACCCATACCCAGGATACTGTCCAGACAATAACCCGCCGCACTCTTCCTCAATAATCTCCAACTCAATCCTAAATTACTTCCACCTTCGCCTTGCTCTCACCTTAGATATTCAGGGGGGAGTTTGAAACCGTCCCGGGTTGCTTTCCTTGAGTCCTTACAACCCCTAACAGGTGCGGCGCCGAACACTGCACCCTTGCCCCCGCCACGGGCTTCACTGCTGCGGGGCTGCAACAGCCAGTATATGTCCAGGGGGGCATCGCCTGGGGGATTGCAGGAACCAAGCCATGTTTCTGGTGCCAAACACCGCGCCCTTGGCACCCTCCCTTTATCACATCCACTAATAGCCTTGGACTATGCTATGTGCTATGGTTTGAAAAAGCCCACTGCACCTCTACCAGAGATCTGTTAAACTGTTGAATATTTCATAATTTCTTAACAAAAATTCATATCATAGACAATATTACAAAACACTTGGTCACCTGTGGGGTTAGTATACAGTTGTGACAGTGTTAATTTTTTATTTTTTATTTTTGTACCACAACACAGACTAAGAAGTTCTGGTGGAGATCACAAGGACACTATTAACCTCACCCTCCACTTTTAATCTATTTTAAAAATATGGGCGGGGGATTCAAAGACACTATCTGTACAGTGTTATTCACTCTAAATCCTATATTGCAATTTATTCAATTTCAGGAAGTTGTGCGTAGTGGGAATGACCTAATCCAATGACCAGGAACAACAAGATGACCTTTCTCAAACTTAAGTCAGACTAAAGGTGGACACATTGTGTTTCTGGCCCCTATTATGAGAATTGTCTGCTATAGACATTCCCAACTCATCAGCTGAGGGGCCTTCATCAGGACAGGCAGAAGCGTCTAGATGGGTGTAGATTATTGTTGTTGTTACAGCCCTTTTTCATGTGAAAAGCTGTAAAAAGACATAAAAATACCCAAAAACCTATTACAAACTAGTCTCTGGTGTACTGGTTATATTGCTAGTTCAATAGAAAAAGCATAGTGCTCTATTAACCTCTTTATATTTTCCACGTGTATAGGGCACAATTCTTAATTTGCATTAATTTGTTGGATTGATTTTTCATGGGTTTAGCTCCTTTAAAAACACAAACTACATTTTATTTGATTTTTGATCAATAACTCGATTTGGTGCATTTTAGTCCAAACATACATTTTTACCTTCTAACTTTTTCTCCGGGCTATACTGGATTCATATGTCTTAGTTCTCCAGCATGGGGTCTGGAATGGATTCACATGCTCATGAATATGCCCTGTCGTCTCGCTGGGAATCCTCAGTAAAAGAAAAAACTGTTTCATTTATTTTCTAAACTGTCCTTCTCCTTAATAGGTTAATACCAATCGCTGGGCTCTGGGTCATACTGCCCCCAGCCAATCAATGACTGCCCTCTACCTAAGCCCCTCCTCTGGCTGCCATCTTCAGATTTTTACCGCATGTTCAAGTGTCAGGAGTCCTCGTGCTTCGCTCTGAGCTTTTTTTTTGTGTGTTTTTCGCTTTTTGAGAGTTAAACTCTATTTTTCGGTCAGTCGAGCCCTTGTGCTCCATCGATCATCTTTCCGAGTAACAGGACCAGTGTTTCAGCTTTTTCAGTGCCCCTCAAGGGCTGTTCTTGTCAAGTGTTCTTCTTGGAGGCTTCCGGAAGATTCTTCAGGCCTACACCGCATGCATCATGTCGGACGAGAAGGACGGCGCTTGCCTCTTCAATCTTTGCTCCGAATGTGGTTTGCGGAATGTGTACATGGACGACGAGCATTCCCAGTGCCTGTACTGTTTGCACCCGACGCATAAGGAGGAGTATTATGAGTTTTGCCGTGGCTTCTCGAAGCGCATGTTGAAGGATTGATGCCTGCGGTTGGAAGCGTGGCTACAGTCCTAGGCCTCTCCCCCGGTTGCCACCCAGGGGCATGCTTCTCCCGGATCCGGCAAACCTGAGCGGATTTAAGTCCTTTGAGGGTGCCCCAGCCATGGGGGCCCAACACAAGGCCAAGCACCGCAAGTCTGCTTCGGTCTGGGTCGTTGTCAGGGCACGATTGTCCTCTCCATCGATCTCCAGCCACCACTCTGAATCATCATCCAAGAGGAAGTAAACTACCATCGATGGAGGTGACGACGAGGGGACCCAGGACGATGAGGTCCCGGAACCCAACGCTTCTACACCCCAGGTACCGCCTAGAGACCTTTCACTGGACATCCTCTCGACAATACACACGCTGGCGTCTGAGATACAGAGGATGATGCCGGCGACCCCACCGCCTGCACCTCCCGCAGCGCCAGTACTGGCAACCCCATTGACACCAAGGGAATCGACGGCCAAAAGGAGCAAGAGGCACCTTACGCCTCTATGCCACCCATCATCCCCCTATCCACTGCCCCTTTGCCCCCCCCGCAAGGGAGACTGAATCGGACACGGCGACAACGGGCATGGATGACAGCGGGATTGGGGACCTCCCGTCTCCCCCGCCCAGAGCCTCTCCACCGGATGAGATGGGATCTTTCCACGCGATGATCGCCCGTGTATCAGAGCTTTTCCAGCTCGCGCCAGAGGAAAAGGAAGGCTTCTTATATCGGCAACGGCAGGCAAAGAGGAAGAACATCCTTTCGAGGGGATTGGGTCCTCCGACGTATTCCATATCTATGACATCTAATCACCACAGCTGTGCTGCTTCGGAAACTTTTTCGGCGTCTGCGTCCCGCGTCGATGTCGACGCGCCGTCGTCGAGGACCTCCTCCGACGTCATCCGATGTGATAAGTAGGACGCACGACGCCCGTAGCCTCAGTTCCGTTTTTTCCGCGAACGTGTTGCTTTGTGATTCTCGGTTCACGCCTCGACTCATTGGAGTCCTGTTCTTCTCGGTTCTTCGAACCTGTTCGTTTTGTGAAAATCCTTCGTGTGAAGATGTCTTCTACTTCGTCTTCGACCCCGCGTCCGGGTTTCAAGAAGTGCAGGGAGTGTGGGTCCAAGATGTCGGTGACGGACTCGCACAACGCCTGCCTCTGGTACCTCGGGGAGGCCCACGACACGGATGACTGTATCGACTGCCAGTCGCTCACGTCCAAAGCCTTACGCGAACGTAAGAAGAAGTTGTCGGTAGGTCGGGTGTCCAAGCCCCGGAAGTCGAAGTCTGCGGGGCTTTCGACGGATGATTCGAGGGGTGACTCTCCGTGTCATCGTCGGAAGTCTCGTGGGTCTCCTTCTAGGAGTCGGTCTCGCCACTCCTCAGCCTCTTCGAGGCATTCTCGGAAGCGCCGACACGGTCGTCTTCCAGGTCCTCTTCGGAGGACTCTGCCCGGCACGTCGCCTACCCCACCTGCCGTGTGACGCCGGAGGAATGGGCTTCCTTCGGGAAGAAAATGCTGGCGATTCTTGAGTCGCAGGGTACTAAGCCGTCTGCGCCCCCGAGTGGGGTCGGTCGTGAGAGGTCGAGAGACACCGCTCGCAAGAGTGGTCGGCACGAGTCACGGGAGAGGTCCCGTTCGGACAAGGGGACTAGTTCTCGACGTACCCGTTCCAGGTCCCGGTCCTCGACGCGTTCGAGACCGTGTGCACCTGTGAGGTCTTCGAGGAAGACATCGACGTCTGAGGCCTCGAGGGCGTCGACAGGCTTTCTCGAGGATCCGGCTCCGAGGAAGTCGTCGAAGCCGTCGACGCTCAAGTCGTCGAGGGACACGCTCGGGGCTCCGGCCTCGAGGGCTGTGTCGACGCCGCCGATGCTGGAGGCACTGCATCTGACGTCGACGCCGATTTCCTCGACGCCGATCCTCTCGGCGCCGATGCCGGTTCTCTCGGCGCCGATTCGCTCGACGCCATCGACGCCTTTCGTGTTGGAGGTACCCCGTGGCACGGGTGGACCCCCTAGGAAGGCTCTGGTTAAGAGCAAGCACTCTCGGGTGCCTTCTTTTTGCCACCTGGACTATATTTCAGAGGCGGATGAGGATTCTGATGGCCTGGTTCCTAGTCGGGTTCCAGATGACATTCTCTCGGGCCATAGTCAGTTTGACGATTTGAGACAGTCACTGCATGATGCCAGTGGACTGGACACCTCTCCGGAGGTGGAGTTTTGTAGGCCTGAGCCTGGCTCTCATGCCGTTTCCTCGTACCGGCGCCTTATGGCTAGGGTTTCTGAGTACTTGGGTTGGTCTGCATCCTTGATGTTGGTCCCCCAACTGATCCGGTACTGCCGTTCCATATGGCTTTACAGAGAAGGGTGGCGGCGGCTTGGACTGCTCCGGAGAGTCTCCCGGCGGTGGGCAGATCCTTGTCGCGAAAATACCGTCCAGCCAGTAGCGACCCCTGCTACTTGACCAGGCACCCCACTCCGGAGAGTTTGGTGGTGCAGGCGGCCACGGCCCCGGCAAAGCAGGCGTCGTACCCTACCATCCCTCCTGATAGGGAGACAAACGTTTTGATGGCTGGGCGAAGAAAGTGTTTTCTTCTGGTGGTATGGCGCTTCAGGCGGCCAACTCCATTTGTGCCTTGTCTCGTTTCACACACACTCTGTGGAACTGTGTTTGCGTTAGCGGCTGAACATATTCCCGAAGGGGACGAACGGGATGGTTTCCTTGCTATGGTCCAGGATAGTAAGGATGCCATGTGTGAGTCCGTTCAGTCGGGTTTGGACTGAATGCGTCAGTAGGTCCATGGCGGCGAGCACCGTGATACGCAGGTTTGCTCCTGATGTGCAGTCTCGGCTCCCCAACATGCCCTTTGACGGTGAACACCTTTTTGGCAGCAAGGCTGACGAGAGCCTTGAGAGGTTGCAGACCTCGAAAGCTGCAGCGAAGTCGTTGGGCGCTGCAGTTCGCCAACCTCCGCCTTTTCGTCCTAGGGGACAGCAGTGGAGGGGTGGTTACTTTCGCTATTACTCGTCCTTCAGTAAAGCGAGAGGAGCTGGCAGTCAAAGAGGCCAACGCAGGGGTACCAGAGGTGGACGACAGGGTACCCGTGGTGCCAAGGCCGCTGCCTCTTTGCCCTCAGGTAACGCTGCGGCCGCTCCCACTCAGTAATGAGGCCTTGTCCCATGGTTCGCCGGTTGGGGGAAGGCTGGCGCAGCATCTTGTAGAGTGGCAAGCCATTACTTCAGATGTGTGGGTTCTGGAGATCATAACCCACTGCTACTGTCTTCCCTTTTGGCACAGGCCTCGCGACAATCCACCGGGGAACCTCTCTTTGCAGAGTCCGCATCCGCTCCTTGCGCAGGAAATTCAAGCCCTGCTGGAGAAAGGCGCCATAGAACTGGTGCCTGTAGCGGAGAGGAACAAGGGATGGTATTCCCCTTATTTTTTGATTTCGAATTAAGTCGGGGGATTGAGACCCATCATGGACTTGCGCGGTTTGAACAAACTCCTCAGAAAGGACAAGTTCAAGATGGTTACTCTCTCTCAAGTCCTCCAGGCCCTTCAGCTTCAGGACTGGTTGGTGTCGCTCGACCTCAAGGATGCTTACTTCCATGTGCCGATCCATCCCGAGCACAAGAAGTACCTGAGGTTCGCGGTTGGCGACTCGCACTTTCAGTTTCGGGTCCTGCCGTTCGGATTGACCTCCGCCCCGAGGGTTTTCACCAAGCTCATGGTGGTGGTGGCAGCGCATTTCAGGCAAAGGGGGATTCACGTCTACCCCTACCTGGACGATTGGTTGATCAGGGGGAGCTCTCCCGAGCAAGTCCTGGATCATTTGTCCGTCACCTGCCACTCCCTTCACAGGCTGGGCTTCTCCCTCAATTTAAAGAAGTCCCATTTGACGCCAACACAGCGGCTTCAGTACATCGGAGCAGTGCTCGACACTTCCCTGGGGCAGTGTTTTCCTCCCCATGTGAGGGCTCTTCACATTCAGCAGATGGTGCACAAGTTTCAGCATGCCCAGACGCTCCCAGCGTTCGTGTTCTTGAGGCTGCTCAGCCTCATGGCATCCTGCATTCTTCTGGTGCCAGAGGCTCGCCTGCGGATGAGATCTTTGCAGTGGGTGCTCAAGACGCAATGGTCGCAGTCCTCCGGCAGGATGTCGGACCCGTTCAGGTGCCGCCCTCGGTCGCCCGGGACCTTCTGTGGTGGGCCGTCGAAGGCAACTTGATGAAGGGGGCTCCTTTTTGGCTTCCCTGGCCGGAGGTGACGATCGTGACGGATGCATCCCTCACGGGTTGGGGAGCTCATGCCAAAGGGCTGACAGTCAGCGGTCGTTGGTCTCCGTCGGAGTCCAGACTCCATATCAATCTGTTGGAGCTGAGGGCCGTCAGGCTAGCCCTGAAGGCTTTTCTGCCGACTCTGCGAGGAAGGAGTGTCCTGATCCTGACGGACAACACAGTGGCCATGCACTACCTCAACAAAAAGGGGGGGGGGGCAGGGTTACTTCCTCTGTGCAGGGAAGCGATGCAGCTCGAGTTCTGGGCCATCCAGCAGGAAGTTTCGATCTCGGCAGTTCATCTGGCCGGAGACGAAAACGTGACGGCGGACGCTCTGAGCAGGCAGAGCACGATCTCTCACGAGTGGGAGTTGGCTCAGGAGATTTTCCTGGAGATCTTCGCCCTTTGGGGGACCCCTCGAGTGGATCTCTTCGCCTCCAGTGTCAACCCAAAGTGCGAAAGGTTTTGCTTGCGGGAATTTCCTCCAAATGGAGCCTTAGGAGACGCGTTCGTGGTGGAGTGGTCGTTCCCGCTGCTGTACGCGTTTCCTCCAGTCCCCGTCATCCCGCAAGTGCTGCGGAGGTTACGGAAGTTCGGTTCCCGGATGATCCTCATTGCTCCGGCGTGGGCTCGGAGGACGTGGTACCCGGACCTTCTCGACTTGTCCATCTGCCCTCCGCGTCGTCTTCCCTACCGAGACGATCTGCTCTCATGGGAGGGGGGTCAGGTTCTCCATCCAGAGGTCAGATCCCTCAACCTTCACGCTTGGCTTCTGAAAGGTTGAGGTATAGGGATTGGGACCTCCCGGAAGACGTGATGGAGGTGTTGCTTTCGGCCCGAAGGCCAGCAACAAAGTCACTGTACCGTTGCCGTTGGCGTAAGTTCTGCGACTGGTGCAGAGTTCAGAATGTGGATCCTTTTGCATGTGACATCCCCATGGTTCTGTCCTTTTTACTTTCTTTGGCCCACAGGGGCTTGCAAGTGGGTACCATTAAAGGTTACCTGGCGGCGCTGTCCATCTTTAAGCGCTCGTCTGAAGAGTGTTCTTACTTTAAAATCCCTATAATTTCACAGTTTCTAAAGGAGCTCACTAATGTGTTCCCTCCGTCACCTTTCCAGGTGCCTGGTTGGGATTTAAACCTTGTTCTTAAGTTTCTTATGGGTGCTCCGTTTGAGCCTTTACATTCTTGCCCTTTGAGGCTGTTAACTCTGAAAACTGTGTTTTTGGTTGCGGTTACTTCCGCTCGCAGAGTGAGTGAGTGAGTTACAGGCACTTTCAGTTAAGCCACCCTTCACTGTATTTCACATGGACAGGGTTGTCCTTAGAGTTCGTCCTTCTTTTCTTCTGAAGGTAGTGACGGAATTTCATTTGGCCCAGAAGGTTGTTCTTCCGGCATTCTATCCTCCTCCGCATCCTGGTAAGGAAGAGGAGAGGCTCCATAGGCTTGATCCTAGGAGAGCTTTAAGCTTTTATGTTTCACGCATGTCCCGGGTCAGAGTGGACGATCAACTCTTTATTGGTTACGCTGGAAAGCGTTTGGGGCAAGCTGTGACGAAACAGACTTTGTCTCGCTGGATTATTTTGGCCATCTCGGAGTGCTACCGCTTGGCGGGTAAGGACCCACCGGCTGGCTTGCGAGCCCATTCTACCAGGGGTATGGCTGCATCTACTGCCCTGCAGAGGGGTGTTCCTATTCGCAACATCTGTGATGCAGCCACCTGGGCTTCAGTACATACATTTGTACGCCACTATTCCCTCGATTCCATCCGAGAACAGGATCTGGCCTTTGGCAAGGCGGTCCTTTGCCCTGCTATTTGATTGGCTACTCTAAATTTTGATTCTAAATTCTTTCCCTCCTCCTTGCTCTGGTACTGCTTTGGGAGTCTGTCATAGATATGGAATACGTCGGAGGACCCAATCCCCTCGAAGAACAAGTTACTTTCTTACCTGGTAACGTTCTTTCGATGGGATGGTCCGACGACGTATTCCATATCGCTCCCGCCCTACCTTCCCCGCTGCAGAATTTCTTTTGCAATTGCAGCTTACGTTCCGCAAGGCTTGGTGTCTGACTGGCAGTTGACTAATGTCACACGTTCTGGGGGAAAAAACTACAACTAAGGCTACGGGCGTCGTGTGTCCTACTTATCACATCGGATGACGTCGGACGTCGGAGGAGGTCCTCGACGACGGCGCGTCGACGTCATCGACGCAGGACGCAGACGCTGAAAAAGTTTCCGAAGCAGCACAGCTGTGGTGATTACATGTCATAGATATGGAATACGTCGTCGGACCATTCCATCGAAAGAACGTTACCAGGTAAGAAAGTAACTTGTTCTTCTGTACCATTCCTGGATGATGTTTGGGACGAAGGGCTGGCTTCTCTGAAGAACCCCTCTACAGCCCCAGCAAAGAGGGACCGATTGGAGAAGAAGTACAGGGTGCCGGACTTGGCACCCAAGTGCTTATGGTCTCAACCGTCGCCGGACTCAGTGGTCCCAGCACCGCCAGGAAGAAATCGTCAAGCTTGGCTTCCTCCTCTTCCTCCACCCCTCCGGACAACGAGGGGAAGAAGTTGGATTCTATGGGTAGGAAAGTTTTCTACTCGGCAGCAACGACTGTCAAGGCTGCCAACGCCCCCGGGATCGTGGCCAGATACGACTGGGAGCTTTAATTTAATCTGGCTCTGCTACTAGACTTCCTCCCCGATGACAAGCAGGTTGAGGATTTGGAGATCCTTCGAGAAGGAGAGATGGCGTCAGACCACGCCATCAGTGGCCCTGGAAATCGCAGACATGTGTTTCCACCAGATAGGGAATGGAGTTTGTCTTTGCCGTTGTGGCTGGCTCAGGCCACCAACTTTAGACAGGAGGTCCAGACAAGGGATTTGGACATGCCCTTTGATGGGGACAACCTGTTCACGAAGGTTGCGGATGAATCCCTCCAGGCCATCACGATGGACACAGAGACGACATGTGCCCTAGGCAACCTACAGCAACGACGACCGTCCTTTCGTTCTTCAGGAGGGAAGTCTATCCACTCTTTGAAGGGTTTTGGGGGGGGTGAGGTGCTAGTCTTCTTACCGTCAGCCCTCCTGTTCCTCGACCCAGGAAGCCAACAGAGGTCGCACCACAAGGCCTTTGGGGGCGGACGTAGTTGTCATCAGCGACCGCAATGTGGCCCGTCGACCTCCAAACAAGATAAAACTGGCCAGGACGTCGGGCCCCCACCCGTGCACCCGGGGAGGAAGCCAGCTGGCGATTTTTATCAGCGTGTGGGAGACCATCTCCACCGACAGATGGGTGCTGGACGCTCTCGCCCACGGACACACCTTAGAATTCCAACGAAAGTGTCAGCGAATCCCACTAGTGGCCCGGCAGGACAACCATGTCCCTCAGCTGCTGCTGTAGATTTGGGCCAGGTTACAGAAGGGGGCGATAGAGCTGGTTCCACTGCGACTCCGCGGCTCCGGAGTATACTCGAGGTACTTCCTCATAAGAAAGAAGACCGGGCTGGAAGCCCATTCTCAACTTATGACGGCTCAACAAATACATAAACCCAGAAGTTCAGGATGGTCATGCTGCAGCA
The DNA here is from genome assembly GCF_040938575.1 of Ambystoma mexicanum. Taxonomy (NCBI): domain Eukaryota; kingdom Metazoa; phylum Chordata; class Amphibia; order Caudata; family Ambystomatidae; genus Ambystoma; species Ambystoma mexicanum. Next base: position 840,919,197 of record NC_090923.1, read on the forward strand.
TTTGCTTGGCCAGCTGGAGGAGGGGGAATTTCTGTTGTCGTTGGATCTGGAGGGCCGTACTTCCACGTCCACCATACACAAAGGACACTGCAAGTTTATATACTTCGTTGTTCAGGGGAAGCATTATCAGTTCAAGGCCCTTCCATTCTGGTTAAAGTCGGCACCCAGGGTCTTCAACAAGTGCTTGGCGCCAGTTTAGGCCCATCTGCGACTGCAGGGGATCCACGTTTACCCTTACCTGGATGACTGGCTCATCAGGGCCAAGTCAAGGGACACCGCTGTCGAACAAACGGATCGGACCATCAATTTTCTGACGGATCTGGGGTTCTCTGTGAACTATGCAAAGTCCTGCTTAACTCCATCGCAGGACGCTCTGTTCCTAGGATCCAAGCACAACACAGTGTCATGCCTGGCGACGCTGTCTTAGGAAATTATATCAGCCATCTTGGGCAAGGTGCAGCGGCTGTTTGCACTAAAGATCGCCACAGTGAGGACCATCAAGTCGTTGCTTGGCATGAAGTAGTCGTGCATTTACCTGATTCGGCTTTGCAGGTTACGGATGCAGCCTCTACAGGAGTTCCTTGATTCCCTTTGGGTCCAGGTGTCGGGAAGCTTCCAGGACAGGATTGCGCTCGACGAGCGGCAGATGGTGGGGCGTGTGCTCCAATATCGCCGGAAGCACGGATTTCCAGAGCCCCCTGCACCAGGAGAAGGTCACAATGGATGAGTCTCTGGAAGGATGGGGAGCACACACCGGACGTCTTCACGCCAGAGGTCTGTGGCTGCCGCAAGAGAGGACGCTACACATAAACTTACTGGAACTACGGGCGGTGTTTTGGGCCCTCAAGTAATTTCTGCTGTCCCTCAAGGGCAAAGTGGCGAGGGTCTTCATGGACAATACCACCACAATGTTTTATATGTAGAAGGAGCGGGGCAACAGATCCCCTGCACTCTACCAGGAGGCGCAGGACTTGTGGCACTGGGCTGTTGCCCAGGGGATGTTCCTCATTCCATTCCACCTGCCAGGAATAAAGAACACTGTCGCTGACTCTCTCAGCAGGGAGCTACGCTCTAGCCACGAGTGGTAGCTTCGGCAGGACCAAGTGGACAATCTGTTCGACAAATGGGGCAATCCCCAGAACTATCTATTTGCGACAGCAACGAGCATCAAGTGCCAGAGGTTCGCCAGCACGTTTCCCCAGCCGGGAAGCATGGGAGACACATTCTCATTCCCCTGGGACGGACTGTTTCTGTATGCTTCGCCTCCATTTCTGTTGCTTCTTGGAGTCCTCAATCGACTCGGACGGTCCCGGTGCAGACGATCCTCGTCGCACCAGCGTGGGCGAGGCCGATCTGGTACCTGGCCCTTCTCAGCATGTCAGCGGCCCCTCCAGTCAAGCTGCCAGTGGTTGTGAATCGTCTCACCAGGGAAGGAGGTGCAATTCTGCACCGCGACCCAGGATCTCTGAACCTGAAGGCCTGGCTCCTGCAGCATTAGAATTCGGGAGTTACGATCTTCCAGCGGACTGCAAGGAGGTTCTCGCCAAGGCCAGAGCGTCATCTACTTTGAAATGCTATGGACTAAAATGGAAGACGTTCGCAATTTGGAGCTGTTCCCAGGAAATCAGCCTTCTGACGGTCACGGCCCCTCAGGTAATTCGATATTTGCTGTTGTTGGCTAAATCAGGGCTGGCTCACGCCTCCATCAAGGTTCATCTGGCGGATATCTCCCGCTACACCAGATCCCCACGACGACCTTCCTTTTGGTCTCACCGGTTAGTCAAGGAATTCATCAAGAGACTATTCCGCTCGTTCCTGCCGGTGAAGGCTACGGCCCTGGCGTGGTAACTCAATGTGGTACTTACTAGGCTCATGGGAACTCTTCTCGAGCCTCTGTAATCTGTCCCATTCAAGTTTCTGTCGTGGAAGACTGCTTTTCACGTGCCCATCATCCTGTAAACTACCTTACTTGACTTTCCACAAGACGAGGGTGGTTCTGCGGACGCACCCCTCCTTCATGTCCAAGGTGCCATTGGACTTTCATCTAAACGAGCCCTTGGTGTTTGCGTTTATTTCCGACGCTTTCGTCGCCGGCTGAAAGGACTTTGCACTCGCTGGATGTGGCTAGAGCGCTGAAATTGTATGTGGCCTGCACGAAAAACTTCTCTGCTTTTTGGGAACTTTGGTCCTGTGAGCCATGGGAAGGCCCTGTCCAAGGCTTCAATTTCCAGGTGGCTCTCCGAATGTATCACTCACTGGCACCGGTTGGCAAACTGACCGCTGCCTGGCCGTCCGAGAGCCCATTCTACCAGAGGGATCGCTGCTACTGCGGCATCCCTGTCTGGTGTTCCCCTGCTGGACATCTGCAGGGCTGCTACGTGGAGGTCGACCCATACCTTCACGAGATTCTACTGCGTCGACAGGGATCCAGGGAGGTTTCCAGAGTGTGCCAAGCAGTGCTGCGCAACCTCTTTGCTTGAAGTTGAGCCTGGTGAGGAGGTAAGAGATTGCTTCTGTTGAGCCTTGCCACCTCCCGTGGTTGTGCAGGTGTGTACTGCTATGTATTCTTTATTCATGAGCATATGAATCCATCCAATACACCATGCTGGAGAAAGAAGTTGTTACTTGCATGGTTCTGGCATGGATCCAAATGCGACCCCCCCCAAATCCCTCCCCCCCTGCCTACACCTCTGCAGCTCTTCGCCTGGTCCTACTGCCACTTTATGTGCTACCAAATCTGAAGATGGCTGCCAGAGGAGGGGCTTAGGTAGAGGGCAGTCATTGGCTGGGGGCAGTATGACCCAGATCCCAGTGATTGGTGTATAGGAGAAAGACCATTTAGAAACGAAACTGAAACTGTTTTTTCTTTTAACCGAGGATTCCCAGCCTGATGACAGGGAATATTCATGAGCATGTGAATACATGCCAGACCCATGCTGGGGAACAACAGTTACAAGTAAGTCGCTTGTTCCCTACTTCTCATTGGGAGGAGGGGGGGGGGAATACTGCCACTCTGCCCTGTATATTTAAAGATACAAGAATATGGTACTTGCGTTTCGTTTTAGTTGACTGTATCTCTCATGTTATAAAGAAACAACCTCTTGTGGTCATATATTCAAAAACTCATGTAGGGGAACTGTTGCTTGTTAGCAGCCAGACTACTGGTACCATAGGTATCATTGCGTTCATTTTCGGTATGAACTTCTAATGAAAAGATGTCCTACACAAAGGTGTCTTTTTTTCACTTGTGTGGTGGTCTATGGAGGCAACAATGGTAACAGCCTTAAAGTCTTGTAAGGAGAAAGATAGAGAGAGCCATGTCTTTTAGGTTTCTCCTGTCAAGATTGGAAAATTCCTTGACAGTAAGGGTTACCATGCTTTAGAATAGGTTGGGGACATTCTGAGGTTAGGGATGCCTGGGATAGGGTGGGGAGCACACAGGGTGGTGATGCTTATGAAAGCAGTAAGGACCCTCTTAATTTCAATCTTCCCATATCGATTTAAAAAAAAATAAAAAAATGAAAGCACCTTAAATCTACCATCTTTGTCTGTGGACTGCACAGCTGGTAAGATGGCTCGGCGGGTTAAGCACTCATTGCTGTGATCTGTTTTTGATCCACAGGTCGCAGGTTCAAATCCCAGCAAGGTCGACTCAGCCTTTCATCCTTCCGAGGTCGATAAAGTGAGTACCAATTTCGATTGGTTAATGATGATAATGCATGTAAATATGTGCTATGTAAAGCGCTTTGGATTAAAGCGCTATATAAATATCAAATTATTATACATTTTCTACCTACGCTGTGCTTTCCAGACCCGCCACTGGGGAAACATTTTCCCAAAACTTTTCTTCAAGTAATAGTTTCTGTGGCAACTTGGCCTGGCCACTCGTCTTTGGCAACTCGTCACTTGGGAAGGGTGTCACGCCGCTTGTGCCTAGGGTAGCTCTGACCTACTCCCAGATCTTGACTCAAGGAACTTCCTTGGTAGCTCTCTACTGATCTCACAGCTGGGATGCATATTCTACCTGTCCAAGCCTTGCAAACCTCTCATTGCCTTAGTCTGAGTCCATCAGGACCTATAGATATGGTTTTGAGACCCTACCACTTAATTTGGTTCAGAAGGTCCTCCGGAGCAAGATTTACAAATCACAAGCTTGTGCTGTGGGTCTTCCCCTGCTGTTTATCACTGGGCGACTCAAAGTCCCCCTCTAGGCCAGCACCTCCTGCTGCAATTGAATGGCAGACGCTTTGTGTTGCAGATGGACAGTGTCAAACTGGGTAGCATCCAACACGGGTGGTTGCTGTGTCTGACAGCTCTCGGATGTGGTAGACTCCAAAGCCAAGGAAAAGTACAAGTAGTTTCCCGAGAGAAGACCACAGTGTCCGAAGCCGTTGCTGTGCCTAGACAGGGAAGTAAGACTGGTCCAAAGATCAGGGCAAAGAAATGTATTTTCATAAATCAAAGAATATTGAGCCTTCTGCAGCAGCTTTCAGTTCCAAGAGGCTCCTTTGACAGACCTCTATCAAGAAACCACAGAACAGAGGGCACCATCATCAGCCAGCACCTGTCCAGACTGCTTGGAGGATGGACTTCTCAGTTTGTTTATTTGATCGAGCGCAACCAAACTCTAAGGTAGCTGGGCGCAAACATTTCAAGTATACTTGGAGCTTAGTTACATAGATGATAGTGGTACATACATACAGGAAAAGTAAAACAAATTACTACCACCTAGTATACAACGAGACAGGTGGTCATATACAAGTATTACAAGATCGCACAGCAAGATTACAATCCGGTGTGACATAGGTGACTACATTAAGAGCGATATGCCTAGCATACATATGATGGCGAGTGTTAACAAGGTAAAAGAAAGGCAGTGATGAGTTGAGAATTTCAGGTAGGTTAGGAACCATTAGACCGAATCCAGGTAAGGGATTTACGTCTAAAACTAGAGTAAGGTTGGTCTGATCTGAGATCCTGAGGGAGTGAATTCCAGCATTGTGCGGCTATGACTGGGAAGCTGGAGCCGCCAGCTGTGGAACATTTAAATCTAGGGACCTCAAGGGTATGGATGTTGGCAGATCTCGGGGGCGGGTAGCGATTCGCCTGTTGATTCTTTCAGCAAGGTAAGGAGGAGCTATGTTAGACATTTGGAAGTCAGAAAGAGTGTTTTAAGGAGGATCCTATCATGAATCTTGAGCCAGTGGACCTTTCTTCTGAATATGGAAATATGCCCTGTGATGGGAATATTTAGGGCTGCTCTGAGGGCATTTTTTTGAAGTCTTTGCAGTTTGTCAATAATATACTTTATTAGCTCCTGCGTATAAGGCATTGCAGTAATCCACTCTAGATATTATAAGTGCATTTGCCAGGGTAATGCAGCTCGATTCGGAGCGAAACGGTCTACAAGCTCGGATCAGTTTGCAGGTGTATTCTGTAGAGGATGTAAGGGAATTAACTTGCTTCTTAAGGGTAAGTGCTGAGTCAAGATAGAAGCCAAGGGTTTTGACGGCGGGCATCACTTTGATAATGTTGTTATCAATGTTGAAGGAGGCATAGCTCCGGGTTAAGTTTTTTCATTGCCGTCTCTGAACCTAGGATAAGTAGCTCAGTTTTGTCATCATTCAGGCAGAGGCCGTGGGAGGCCATCCATGCCTGAATGAGGATGTATATTTTGTTTACCAAGGCCGAGTCCTCCATGAAGTTGCCCGAAAGGGGGATAAGAATCTGTGTGTCGTCTGCTTAGTTAGTGTGACACCCAGTCTGTCCAACTTGTCGAACAGGGGCTTAGTAAAGATATTATACATGGTAGGAGACACACATGATCCCTGAGGTACACCTCAGGAGACTTGTATGGGATCAGCAGCTGCTGATGGGGGGAAGACTCTCATTGCACGGTTGGCTAGGAAGGACTGAATCCAGGTTATGGAATCACTTGAGAATTGAGCAGCCGACCTAAGATGATTGCCTAAGACTGCATGGTCCACCAGGTCAAAGGCTGCCGATAGGTCAAGGAGGAGTAGCGAAGCTGATTTCCCATTGTCCTTCAACTCATCAATTTGAGTCTGGAGGTCTATTAATGCTGTTTCCGTGCCATGGAGGGGGCGGAAGCCGGATTGATGCGATCCTAATAGGTGGTTAGCTTCTAGGTAGTCCTGTATTTGCAGGTAAGCTACTCTATCAATAATTATAAGTAGAAAGGGGACTGTGGCGATAGGTCTATAGTTGGTTGGGATGGATGGGTCTAACGTCTGTTTTTTGAGCAGTGGGAGTACCCAAGATTCTTAATGGTTATTAGGGACTAGGTTTGTTTTGAATGATGCATTAATGAGCTTTGTGATGAAAGGGGGCAGGTCTCTAGCTGCATCCTTTATAATTTGGGCTGGGCAGTTGTCGTTTTTGCAATTTGAAGGATTGAGCGATAGTATGACTTTTTCTGTCTCGATGATAGAGATTTTCTTAAAGCTAAATGGTGGAGTGGAGTTGTCTGGTGAGACTATGGGAGTTGCGGCTCAGTTAGGATCAGTGAAGCTTTCTTGTTAGCTATTTTAAGTTGGAGTGAGGCAATTTTGTTGGAAAGCGCATTTTGAATGCCAGTACACCAGGGCTTGTCCTTGGGAGTGTTGTCGACCTGTGGTATAGGTGATTCCATCTCCCGGAGGATAGAGAATAGTTCCTTGGTGTCCGACTTTGCCTTAGATATTCTATTGTTAAATGTATTCTTTTTTGTGCTAATTATTTCATTCTTGTATAGTTTGGATAAATTAGTTAGTTTGGCTTTGTTCTCGTCAGAGGGCGAGTGTCGCCAAATTGACTGAAGCTTTCTTTTTTGTAGTCTTAGTTCTTTGAGTTGGGGTGTGAACCAGGCGTTAAGGTGAGATTTCTGCCTGCCTTCGCGGAGTTTGACAGGTGCAGTAGCGTCTAGAGCTTTGGTCATAGCATTGTTGAAGATCTCCACTAGTGTGGTGGGATCTGTGTTGCAGGTTGTTTTATTAATAGCGGGGAGAAGCAGTGGGAGTATCTTGTCCGCTGTAATGTCCTTTTTACTTCTAGTGGGAAGTGGTGGTGCCATAACTAAAGTATTATGGCAGATGAGGTCAAGGGTGGCAGTGAAGGTAACTAGAGAGTGATCAGTACAGGATTGCGGGGTGGTGTTAGTGATGGTAATGTTGCAATTCAAGTCGGCTACCCCATCCAGAGTCCTTCCTTTAGTATGGGTAGGAGTGGTGACTTTTTGAGTCAGTCCATGATCCTTCAAAAGGGCAGCGACTGATTGGGCGTGTTTGTCACCAATGTCATTAAAGCCCAAGTTGAAGTCTCCCAGTAATAGAGTTTGTGCTTGGTCTTTAGTGTTGTTGGTTAGGAGGCAGATGAGGTCATCCTCAAAAGTGCCTAATGGTCCTGGTGGTCTGTATACCAGTTGGATAGTAAGTGTGTGGTTGTTGGATAGTGGGAGTTTGGCTGTAAGTATCTCACAGGATTGGCAGGAAGGAGGGGTGGTAAGTCTTAATAGGAAGATTAGTTTTGGAAATAATGGCTAATCCACCTCCTCTGGCGTTTGGTCTGTCCGCTCTAAGTATCTGGTAACATTCTGGTACAGCCATCATAAGGGCAGGTCCTGCGGTTTCATGGAGCCAAGTTTCAGTAATAGCCAGCAGGTCTAGGTTCTCATTAGTTAGGGTGTCTGCGATATCAGCGGCATGGGCTATCAAGGATCTGGCAATGATAAGAGACCCTGATAGACATAAGGTACTTTTAGGTTTGCAGATGGGAGGATATTTAGTTTTGGGTGTATTGACTTTGCAAGGATTTAATAACATGGTGGCCGGATACGCGGGGGTGAGATTATTGGAACTGTTCTGTTGTGTACGTTTAGTAGATAGTTCTGTAAGGTGGGCAGCATTACGTGTGGTGCGTTTGTTTGTACAGTTCATTTTTGGTTCAAAGAAGCGGGGCAGTCTTGATCTCAGTCACAAATTTCTATCCTTCGGGTGACATGTGGTCATGGAGGTGAGGGCCATTATGGTGAGGATGCCTAAAATAAGTAGGGTTATCTGTGTCCTCCGGGTTTTGCTCATGATCATTGGCTAGACCGGGACAGGTCAGGATCAAAGGCAGAACTATTTGGAGGCTTTTATGTCGCTGGTGCAGGAGTGGGCAAGAATCAATTTCAAGGCAGGCTGTTATCAATTGCAAGAGTTAGGCTAGGAACAGTTTTGAGTAGAGGCTGGTGTCAGTTGCATAAGAATAGGCTAAGATCAAATCCAAGGTAAGGCTAGTAGCGATTGCAGAAAAGTAGGATAGAATAACATTCAGTGCGGACTGGTATCCATTACATAAGCATATTCAGTATAAGCTCAATTGCATAGGCACACTGAGTATAGGCTAGTATCAATTGCATATGGAAAGGGTAGGATCAAATCTAAGATAAGGCTAGTACCAATTACAGGGAGAGAGGCTAAAATCACATTAATTGCAGACTAGTATCCATTGCATAGGTACATTCATTGTCGGTTCAATTGCATAGATATAATTCGGTATGTGCTCATATCAGTGGCATAAGGATAGGCTACAGTCAAATCCGAATTGGGCTAATACCAACTGCAGAAGAAAATAGGATAAAATCACATTCAGGTATAGGCTGGTGTCAATTGCATAGGGAGATTTGGGTCAAAATCAAGGTAGGCTAGTAACATTGCAGAGAAGTAGACTAAAATCACAATCACGCTGTTAGGTAGTGATGGTTAAGGACGCTATAATCGGTTTCAGAATAGTGTAATAACAATAGCTCTACAGGAATGGGCTAATATCAATTTCCGTTATATTGATAATAATCACACAAGTAGATAGGCTTGCCGTTTCTACGGTAGCCTGAAGCAAGGACACGAGGCGAGAGGGCGCATAGTTGTGCATGAGTTGTGAAGAAAAGGGGTTATGCAGGCATTAGTACGGCAGGCATGGCTGTATATATGGAACATACGTAGTGTTATGGTGAATATAGCAGAACATATGGCGGCACATTAGGGGGTGCAGGTTACTTAATAGTGCAATCGGCGGGCCACACAAAAGTGTAACGGAAGGTATCATGCTGTTGGGGCAACAGGTGATGACCGTAATAAGTTGTGCTGCAGCTTTGAGAGGTAGGGAGGCGGGTCAAAGTACTTTGGATGATGTGCAGGCAAGTAACGTAAGGCCAGTGCTTGGTGATTGATACAGTGTACTGTGGCTACGACAGGGTAAGGTAGATTAGTCCGGGTACTGGCGAAAGGCAACTTTGGCGGCGACTGTTCACATAGCGGGACGGCAAGAGAGTTAAGTTACCTTAGCGACGAGGTATGGTGCAGGTGGGGTCAGCCAAGTCTGGGTCAATCTGAGCAGAGGGTCTGGCTGACGGCATGCACGGCTGGGGACAGGCTCGGGACAGGTGATGGCCTTGTTTCCCTGGGCCTTAGTGAAGATGGGCTGGCTTACGCCTGCTGGCACTCGATAGGTGGAGATAAGTGGCACTGTAGCCAATCAGAGCGCAGTCAGTGTAGGCTGGGCCTGGTTAGGCCTGGGAGGCCGAAGCCAAACGTCGGGCGGCCATCTTAGAGTGTGCTACCATCGTCATGGTAGGTAATGGCGGCTTGGGTAAGAGTTGACTGTGGTAGTAGGCACGGTATTGCTAATGCTGTTTTGCAGAGCGGACATCAGGGAAAGCTCACATGCATATAAGGAGGGTCCTACTGGTAATTTCATTTTTTCTTGCACAGTTGCCTGTGCGCTTACCACTGCTCCTGCAGGGTCAGATGGAGCTCCTACTCTGCGGAAGGGCTGGAACAACTGCTTCCCAGGCTCGGGACCGGTACTGGCCTTGTTTCCCTGGGCCTTAGTGAAGATGGCCCATCTTATGCTCAGTGTTGCAGGCTGTGTTCCCTATAACATTTGAAACATTTGAAACCAAAAAAACAATCAACGTACGTTTCGGACTGCACTCGTGGTTACCCATTAAATCAGTCCAGGATGCCAAATGACTGTTGACGGCATATTTTTAGTCAATCACGCAAAACAGGACTGCCACATAACGCATTTCACACCAACCTAGTGCTTGTTAATATATATATTTATTTCTGAGGCTTGTGGATCTGCTTAGATCACATGTTATGCATAGGCTGACATCTAGTGGTAGTCGCAGAGTATTGGATGTTGACTGGGTGTGTTTGTGATGTCTACTGTACCCATGTTCCTTCACGCGTCGAGGTTCCTCAGATAGTTTTTTCCACCATCATAATCGGTTGCGTGTTGCTGAGATTCTTGGATAAACGCCTTTGTTACAAAGTTTAAGCTATAATTGCTATTCCATTATTGTTCGTCCATCGCTATTCAAGTAACCTTTGGCGACATTCGACGGATGGCTCCAGTTACCATCGTAGACAGGAGATACTTGACGAACACTGACTTAGGTCTACACCAGGCCTTCACCGGGCTATAGCCCATTATAGTAGGGAAGAGTGGGGGAGGACATTTACTCTTATTCTTGGAGAATGCGTATTACTTTTACACAACTTATTTAAATATGGAAAATACTCAGGGAGCTGTTGAGCAGGTGAAGAAAATAGTGCCCTGAACAGAAACTCTGTCCCCAATGAAATGCTTCTCTTAAAAATATCCTGCTGTGTGCTGAGACCTGACGACAGAACTGCACGAATCAGTAGCATAAACAGTCCGGCACCTGCTGACCGAGTTTCGGCCTGTGCTAAGCCTCCGGTGTCTTGATCAGACTACATACGAAGTCGGCAACTAAAATCTGAGGTTTTGCTGGCCTGTAGAGTCAATCCGGAGTGGTTGCTCGAACCCCAGGGACCTGCCGGGAAAAGCAGGACCTGGGCAGCACTGCCTGCTTTGTTTGGACTGGGAGCAGCGTACAGCGCTTCACTGATCAGGTGACTGGGGATCTAATCCGGATACTGTAACTCCCCCGCCCCTTTTATGATCATCTCTGCTGGCTCCGTGCCCGGCCCTGGAGGGACGCGGCACACTGGCTGTATCCGGCTGCCAGGGAAAAAAAAACCCTGGAGGCACCATACTGGCACAGCGGACCGGCATACTGTTGGGCTGATCTCATACACCGGCTGCATTGCTCCGGAGTGCTCACCATCAGACAGAGCTGAGGAGCGGACATGTCTCTTTCCCGCTGACAAACACAACAGTGACACAGCATTGCGGCAAGTCGGAGAGGCCAGAGGGAAACACCGGAGAGGACCTGAGGAACGGAGTTCCACAGCGGCAGTATTTGAAACGGGTACCCTGGGGACTGACCCAGACATTAGGGACCACACCTGAGTGTGGGGGACAATCATGGGGGCCTGTGACACTGCAGCAGAACATTAACAAAGTGGTCCAGCGTGCACAAGGTTCTACCTTCTGAATATCCTGACCTGTGTGCCCCACACTTAGACCAATAGGTATTCTCACGGAGTGTGTTCCTTGGGATTCGGTCCTGGCACATAGGAGCATAGGGCGGACATAAAAGTGCAAGCCCATATTGGCAATAGAGGGGATACCAGGCCGTGACCCTGGTTCAACCAACGTGGAGGATAGAATGACAAAGGGAGCTGGGAGGAAGAAGGGCCCCATGGATTCATTCACCAACACACCAGCCAAACCTCCTGGACAAAACTACTCGGCTCAACAGGGAGACCCGAGTGTCCACCATAACAATGCCCGGGAAGACTAATTGATGGTAGTAGCAACGCAGGCTGACTTCCTCTCCATAAACAGCAAACTAGATGACGTGGTGGCGACCATCAGTTCCTTGAAAGCTAAACTGGAGAAGGAGAGTGGCCGCATCATGGAAACAGAAAACAGGGTCGGGGAGATTGAGGTCAAAGTTGGCGTACATGACCGCACCATAGTCTCCCTGCAGTCAGACATGAGGACGGTCCGAGGAAAGTGCGATGGTTTGGAATCACGCTTGTTATGCAATTATATACGCATAGTAGGGGTCCCTAAGGCTGCAAATAAAGGGCAATGGAGCAGTTTGTGGACCACTTGCTTACAACATTGTTTGGAACAGAGAAGTTCTCCTCGTTCTTCCTAGTGTAGCGAGCACACAGCACACTGGCACCAGCTCTGAAGCCACCCCCCCATCCCCCATGCCATATCATCGCAAAACTCCTCAATTATAGAGACAGAGATAATGTCCTAAGACTATCAAGGGAGCAGGGCACTCTCTGTTTTGAGGATACCACAATACATGTATACCCTGGCTTTGCGGCTGGAATCCAGATACCAAGAAGATCCTTTGATCCAGTCAAGAGTCTGCTAGTATTGTCCCAAGTCCCTTACGCCCTCATGTTCCCAGCTAAATCTGGGATATGGGGTCCCAGCACACTTTTTAGAAAACCCATCTGATGGGCTCGCCTACGTGTAGACGACAATCCCGCTGCCACCACGGGAACACAAGAAAAATAATAGCCCGGACTCCGGGCAGGAAGCGGCACAAGGCGACAACGCGAGTGAGGAGACATGCTGATGCCTCAACACAGCATATATGCAATGGAATATCAGTACACAGGATAATTTATTGGAGGAATGACTGGGGCATGGCTGCAATTGCTATCTTCAGAGCGCCATGGCTTTTCGGGACGCGCCCTAGGAAGTTACCACGGTTGATCGGGGGGGGACAGGGTTTACATCATCAAGTTGGGGAAGATGGTGAAGGAAGAGGGGAGGCTGGGTTGGATTCGGGTATAGGTGGTAGGGTGAAGGAAACGTTTGGAGGTTACGAACTAAACATATTAAGTTTAGAAAACAAGCTGATATGTCACATGACGGTTATTAGCCGAAACGCTGATATGAACACTGTAGAAACATTACGTATGTTACATTACAAGGATGTAAAATATGGATGAGAAGATTACTTTTTTAACATGTAATATGGAGGGGCCTCGATCCTATTAAGGCACAGTTCTTGCATATTTAAATCGACACAGCCCCAAGATAGTTGCAGATGTTGCAGGAAACCCAGGCTCTAGGGCCGCTTGGTAAGGGGTTTGCACTGTGATGGGGAGTTCAGCGGGGATACACTGATTATTCATTGCAGGCCAGGGGGGGGGGTGATCAGCATGGTACATTGCACTCTGAGCATCCAGGCATATAAATGCTGTATTGACCCTCTGAGCCGATAAGTGATACTATGTGGGAAGATGGCAGGTGTGAATGTTTGGTTGGCTAATACATATGGCCCCAATATTGATGACCCTGAATTCTATGGATCTGTGTCGAAAATCCTGATGGGAGAAGCCGCCGCCCCGATTATCTGGAGAGGCGAATTTAACACAATACTGGATTGTGCACTTGATCGCTAGAGAGAGATACAACGGGTATTGTTGAAGGCAGGACGAATGGTGCACCAGATAATGACACAAATGGAGTTGGTGGATGGGTGGAGGGATCGCAACCCTGGGTTGCGTGAATGTTCATGATGCCCAGTCAAGGATCGATTACTGGTTGCTTTATGCACGCCGGATGTCGTGGCTGCTGTGCTGCACAATTTACCCAAGAACTTTAACGGACCACTCCCCAATATCATTGACAATAAAATGGGATGGGTCCCTCCGCCGCCGTGGAGAATGCCTACATCATGCCTCCTTGATGCGGAATTGGTGATGCGACTGCGGGAAGGGATAGAGGATTTTATTTCGAGAGGAATGAGGGCTCGGTATCCTATTACTCCACTGTATGGGAGACTTTTTTTATTTTTTAACCTTTTATTTTATTAGCAGAGTGCAGGCAGTTACAGGCAATAAGCTCGAGCAGCAATACATGCACGCATATCTTAGCAGATTATTGGCTTGCACATATTCAGTCAACAGCGCACAGAGGTTACATGTACAAAGGCTGAGATCACACTTTCCTTCTAAATTGGGGGACGGTGGTAAGGCTGAGGTAATGACCTTGTCAGTCTTTGTTGAGGTAGCTACAGAAGGCAGACCATATATTCCTTGGGCGGGATTGTGCAGGGAGTGAGGCGATGTATTCCTCCTCGCAAGTTTGCGTCCAGGCGATGGCAGAGAGCCACATCTTGGAGGAAGGGGGGGAGGGCCTCGTCCAGCATTGCAGTATACACTTTTTGGCTACCATACTTCCCACATTCAGAAACTTGGCCATTTTCTTGTGTTCAACTTCTCTCCACATACCAAATAGTAGAGCCAGCGGGTCAGGATCTATCTGTGCCCCCACAATCTCAGACAGTACATCAACATCCCTCCAGAATGTACCCAATGAGGAGCATGCCCAGAACATGTGTGTGGTCGGCTTGTTCAGCCTGGCATTTTGGGCAGGTTTGTATAGAACTTCGGTTGAATTTGGACAATCTATGAGGAGTGTAGTACACTCTGTTCAGCAACTTGAATTGCATGCCTCTATATCGAGGATTCAAGGAGACCTTGCGGTGTGGGAGCACATTTTCCCCCATATGTTCCCCCCATTTTCCTCCATATGTCATCCGTGATGTGCAGGTCAAGTTCGTCAGCCCACGCATTGCGAACGTTGAGAGAACCATCAGACAGACTGGCTAGGAGGGTTTTGTAGAGAAATTATACAATGCATCGACAGGTGCTGGAGTTGGATATATACTGCAGCTCAGGGGTCTCAGAGGTAAGAATGACAACATGCCCTGGACAGCAGCCTGGAGCCTATAGTACTGCAGTAGTTCCAAGGCCGAGCCAGTATGCCCAGGGCGCCATGTTTGTGGGGTGATAAACTGACCCTCCGGAAACAAGTCTGTCAATGCATGATACCCCAAGTTGGACCAGTGTATCATTAGGAGTCTGTCATGGGTAGGTATTGGACCTGGAAAGGACCATATAGGGAGCCATTTATAGTAGGAGCGGGGGTGGATACGTGTGCCAGGAGGCCCTGCCACACCGCCAGTGTGGACGCGATGGGGTCGGCCTGTATTGTATTGTAGGATTAAGGTCATGGTGTTGACCCCGGTCGTGGCCAGTTTTTCTAGCTTAACATGAGGAGGAGCAGTGGGGCGGTAATACCAGAAAGTGGCGAATTGCGCTTGGGCCGCTATCCAGTAAAGGGTCATCCTCCTTTCTCATAAGGTGGCACCATGTGTTCCCATTTTTTCCGGACCGCTCCAGAATGCCACAGAAATTGTGAGCACAGGACATGAAGATCGTCAAAGTATTTCTGTCCTGGCCAAATTGGTACATTAGTAAATATATATAGGAGCTTAGGGACTAGGACCGCATTTTAATCAATGAGAGCCTACCGGCTAATGAAAGTGGCATGGCACGCCACTAAGAGATTTTGGATTCAAAGTACCTTGCGCCAGCTGTATAGTTGTCAGCGATTAGTGTTGACCTAGAAAGTGTTACTTGTACTCCCAAATATTTGATACCATCAGGGGACCAGCGGAGGAGGTATTCACAAGTTGGGCGGCGGGTTGCGTTGGTGAGAGGGAACATCTAAGACTTAGTATAATTAATGGTAAATCCAGAGAAGGTGCCACCTTAATTATGTCCTTCAGTCTGGGGTCGAGATGTACTGAAGGACTTGTGACATACAGTTGGACATCGTCAGCATATAACGATATTATACCAGGCGGATCGGACAGGCTCACACCTTTTATAGGAATGTCGTAGCCTGATAGTCTGCCGTTGGTTCAATGACCAATGCAAAGAGGATGGGAGAAAAGGGGCAGCCTCCGGAGTTCGAATGATTGCGATGTCAAGGAGTTGGCGAGGTTTCTGGCAGAGGGGCAGGTGTATAGGAGTTTGATGTATAGTGTTGGGTCCCAGTCCCATTCTTTCCAGGACTGCCCACATATAGCGCCAAGAGATCATATCGAAAGCTTTCTGCGCATCTTGCGCGACCGCCTCCACACTCCGGTCGATCCTCGAAAGGACGGTGAAAAGCCTCCTGATGTTAAGGGACGTTGAGCGACCAGGTACAAAGCCGCTCTGATCGCCATGGACAAGGTGGGGCATAATGGGAAGGAACCTGTTTGCCAGGGTTTTATCAAATATCTTTGTATCCAGATTCATAAGGGATAGTGGCCTATACGACCTGCGCTCGTCACTCGGCTTCCCAGGTTTGAGGAGGACCATTATGAGTGCCTAGCGCATTATTGGGGGAAGGAAGGATTCGATGAGTGCCTCAGACCAGACCTCAAGTAGTCTAGGCGCTAGTATGGCTACGTGTTTCTGATAGAACTCTGAGGTATGTCCGGCTGGGCCAGGGGCTTTACCACGGGGTGATCCGTAATGGCTTTAACTACTTCATCCAGCGTTACTGGGGCTTCAAGTTGTTCGCAAGTGGTTTGGGATAAGGGTCATTTGAATTTGCTCAAGTAGGTCTCTAATGTCCTGGGGTTCCTGTTCCTGTTGTGGGGTATACAAATTGCCATAGGATTGGGAGAATATTGTAAGTATCTGTTGATCTGTCCATTGTGGGATTCCCTGCTCATCTCTAATACAATCTATGTGGGCACTGCCCCTTTCGATTCGCAATAGTCTAGCCTTGTTCGCCCAGGCTTCTCGCCCTCCCCGTACTTCCTCGCCGCTACAGGTTGCATTAGGTATTTTATCTCTCGCAAACATCTCTAATTCTGTTTGAGGCGTTGTCAGCCTCGCTCTCGCACTCGCGGGCTTTGAGTGTGCGTCAGAGCTTTGTAAGTCATTCCTAATGGTTTTTAGCACCCCCTCTTCCCGTGAAATGGCCATCCCCCTAATATAGATTTTGAAGGCCTCCCATCTGACCCCAAAGGTGGTATCCTGCTGCGGTTGCATTCAAAGAAGGTTCTTATGTCTTAATCGATCTTTGCTTTGAATACTGCATCTTGTAGTGCCTCAAACTTAAAGCGCCACGACCCGCGAGGGGGGAGGGCGGCCTCAAGTTTCAGGCTAAGTATCACTGGTGCATGGTCCGAGAGGGTGCAGGCTTATATGCAAGTGTCAACAATTTTACCAATTAAGTCGCCTGTGGTCAGAAATAGGTCTATTCTGGAGGAACTATCATGGACAGAGGAGTAGAAGGTATATTCACGCGACTGAGGGTGGAGGGTCCTCCAGACATCGTGTAGCCCAAGGTATAGCATATGTGTCTGTAGTCGCTTAGCTGCTCGCTCATTACCATAGGTGCTGTACCGGACCTGTCCAGAGTGTTATCTAGTATCCGATTCATGTCCCCCACCCCCCTAGATTATGGAGATACCAGGGTACCCCATCAATATAAAGCATATCCTATCGTAGAATTCGGGGGTGTCTACATTTGGGCCGTAGGTATTAACCAGTAAGCACACACGGTCCTCCAGCATACAATAGAGAATGACCTATCTTCCCTCCGTATCTATCAAGCTTTTCTTCAGTCTAAATTTCACAGACTTATGTATAACAGTTAGTACACCCCTGGATTGTGTAGAGTACGTGGTATGGTATTTCTTTGGGCCCCAGGAAGGTGTGAAGTTCGATGCAAGGTGGGTAAGTGTGTGTGTCTCCTGCAGCATTAGTACCTTCACCCCATGTCTCAGCGCATATGCTATGATCTTGCACGCATTTGTGTAATTACTTATCCCACGCACATTCTATGATATCGTACGGACAGCCATATCATCAATTTAGTGTACACCCCAGTTCGCGCTGTAACATATGCACTCAAGTTGTATTGCAACAAGGCAGCAGAGCCCATTCAACGCATGCAATGCTATAACTTCTCTGCTCTCCCTGTCCCATCCCCCCACCCTTACTGCTAACCCCAAACATGCAGTGTAAACATGCCCTATCCCCTCCGACCCAACAATAAGCCGTACCAAAGACGGCTCAACCTCAGCGGCCACCCAACAGGGGCCGGCGCACACCATAGCTAACTTTGCAATCGCAGTGGGGTGTGCCACTGCCGTGTGGCCAACTTACATGGGGATCAAAGACTCCCTTATCTGTTAAGGTGTCTTTGTGGCGGTCAGAGAAATGCCCTCATTACAGCGGTAAGGCCTGAACGGTAATTGCTGAATCGGCAGTAATGGGAGGGCAGTGCATGGGCACAAGTACAAGCAGTGAGCAGGGATATAAAGATGTTGGCGGCTGGCCCCCGGGATATTGGACAAGAAATCAAAGGAGCCATCACCAGCCATCAGCATAGGGAACAGAGAGCTCACCAGCAAGGTAGTGAACAGTTATACGAGCATGGAGATTACCTCGGGTTACTTACCAGATACCCATATTGTGAGAAAACATGGAAAAATAATAAAATGTGTGTTCTAAATCGAAGTGGTCAAAGCTAGGAAATAACACATACAATTCAGTCGTTATCCATTAAGTTTTCGCCGGGGACATGTAGAGGTATATATGCCTCTATGAACTTCACCGCCTCATCAGGTACCGTGAAGAAATACAGTTTATTATAGAAGGTGTACTTCAGCCCGGCCGGGAAGAGCATAGCATAGGTGACATTCCTTTCTCTGAGCAGTTTCTTGACTCTAGGGAATTGGCGGCGCTCCTGCTGCACTCCTGTGGAGAAGTCCGGGAATATTCTGATGACCTGTTCCTCCAGTTTGAGTTCACCCTTTTCACGTGCGAGGCGGAGGATTTGATCGCTGTCTCTGTAACTCAGTATTTTTGCTACGATTGGTCTCGGGAAGTCGCCAGGTTTAGGACGCGGAGTTAACGCGCAGTGGGCCTGTTCGACTGCAGAGAAAGGGGAAAGTCTGAGTCACTTAATAGATCTTTGAGCAGGAGCTCTGTGGCACGTTCAAGTCTGCCCTTGAGCGCATTCTCCGGGACCCCAATTATGCGGATATTATTTCTTCGTGATATGGACTCCAAATCATCACATTTGGCTTGAACTGTTTTCATGTCGCGGAGTAGGATGGACACAGTGTTCTGGAGTGCCGTGATGCCATCCTCATTGGTACTGATTCTCGTTTCCGCCTCCATGATTCTGGTGCCCTGTTGGTACATTTTAGACCGCAGTGACACGACATTTGCGTTAATGTCGTCTAGCTTTTCATGAAAGGAGGTGTAGTTTTTGGCCATGGACTCCATCATGGTGGCTAGGTCAGGGCCGGGGCCCTCTCTGTGAGAGTCTGTGTCTTCCTGTACAGGAGGAGATTGTGCTTGTTCAGGCCAGTGGCTTTAGCAAATTTGTCCATGGTGCCAGTCTTGCCAGCGTCACGGGACCTGTTGGACATGCTGAGGTTGTGCAGGCCTCCCAGATGGGTCGGGAAAGTATAGTGTGCCTCAGTAGGCAGTATCTGGGTCACACAATTTCCAAATCCTGAGGGTGAGAGCTTGAATGGGGAATGAGAAGGGCTGTGTAGCAAGTGGGAGGCGGGACCCGTTGAGGCACAAGTACACAATCAGGGGTTGTTAACCACCATGCGCTTCCATAGTGCTGCAGACATATGATACTGGTGCAGTTATAGTAAACACAGGACACTTGCCCGGCACTATTGCTATCCACTCCAAAACCTATGGTTGTATGATGTTGTTGGGCCGGCACGGAAGACGCAGGTTATGTCCCCCAAGGGAGATCGGGCACTTGGAGGAGTCAAAGGTCTATCTGATCGCAGGGTTATGTCCCCCACTGCAGTTCATAGGAGCAGGTGGTAAGGCAGTGGGGGTGATCAGTGACTGGGGTTACAGTTAATAAGGGCCTCCGTGCTGGCTAATCGGGTAAATGGCGGCGGGCGTCATACCGCAGGGGGCAGCAGAACAACGGGTACAGTGGTGAGCCCACGGCTGCAATGGGGACGCAGCCTGAGGGTGCCTCAGCTGCCTCCACAGCATGATTTACAACTGACAGATCTTGCAATGGGGATGAAGCGGAAATGCCGGAGCTCTCAGCAGCAGTCACTCTCCCAGGGGTCACAACAAGACAGAATAGGGGGCATCCGACAACAAGAGGTACATACAGGGGCCTGGTGGAGGTATTGGTGTAAACGGCATATGGTTGTAGTACTGACCATTACCGTCCTTTGCTCTGTTGTGTATTCCCTCACTTATGTCTCTGGATTCGCGGTGGCTTCAGTAGTTGTAGTGGGGGCTGGGGCCTCCAGCGAGCAGAGCAGCGATGAGGAGCCACAGCAATGAGGGGGCCGCAGGCACCACAAAGTATTTGCACAGGCCTCCAAGGGGGAGTGGGCCAAGAAGTGGGCAGGTCCGTGGGCACCTGGGACAGCCAAGCAAGCAACCCCCGTGGGCTGAGCAGGGAATCCGGTCAGCAGCGCACCCGGGAGGGGCCACCCCCAGGGACACCCGGCCATGGCCACCAGCGGCTGGAGGATCAAGAGGCCCGGGTTCACGCACGGGCGTGCCCCGGGAGTAGTGGCGGCCTCACCCGTAAGGCAGCGGCCGCCTCCGGCGGCAGGCTCTCCGCCCTGGGTGAGCAGGTCAAGCCCGTCAAGCGCAGGGGCTGGAACGCAGAGGTCTCCGCCCCTGTCCGAGTCGTGCCGCTCCTTGCGCGGCGGCAATATGGGTCACAGCAGTCCCGGGCAACAGGAGGCGGGACCCACTCCAGCGGCGTCACATACAGGCGGGCCCGGCCACCGTTGGGACCGAGTGTTCGGCAGCTCCAGATGATTCGAGCACTTTGATTCTTGGGCTACAGTTGCTCTGCACTGTCCGCTCAACTCGTGCCCAATATCCAGGCACAGGATTGCACAAATCCGCCACAGCAAGAGGATAGATGTTGGCTTCACATGGAGCTCCAACTCTAGGCAGCCATCTTGGGAGATCTTTAAAGTATGGTTAATGGAAATTAATCTCTAGGACCTCAGGGACTCTGAGAGATGGGAAGGACCTACGGGAGGCAGACCTTGAGCTTTTGCGTGCCAAACCAGGTCCCTTTGTTCGTTTTGTCTTTGGCGGTGTTCACTGCTGAAGCCTGCCTCTGGCTCCAATGTGTCTGGCAGGGCAGGAAGCGAGGGAGGTTCCTGAAAATCCCTGTGCTTAGTCTTCTTGGTTACAGGAATGCACCCAAAGGTGATTGGCCGGCAAGGACACTTGGAGGACAACCACCCTGCTGTGTGAGTGACAGCTAGGCTGCAAATTAATGGGAGAGACTTGCATAAAAGGTGAGGTCTTTTGCTTGGAAGGCAAAGTCGACCACTGGATAAGGAATCCGAAGAACTTGGAACAGAAGCTTGCTGCAACTCCGAGACCGTTGGTTTGCCCAATGAAGCCCTGCTGCAGTGCTAAAGCTCCAAATTCGCCTCGACTAGAGAAGCCCTGCGAAGGACGACTTCTTCCCTTGGGTTGGTGGAACCAATAGACCTCAAAATTAACTAATCTGGAAATCCTCTCTTTGCTGGCTGTACCTCCATTGCTGCTGCAGGAACTGAGTGCCAGGGACAGGAACACCAGAATCAAGTTCATTGTTTTTAAGCCGGACCCGAGCTCCAGGAAGATCCTCCAGACTCTCTAGAAGCAGGGCTGACCAAACCTGAGCCACCTCAACAGAGTGCTGGAACCCAGAAGAAAGGAAAGTCCACAAGGTGTCCAAGAACCACAGTGGTGCTATTCGCGAGAAGCTGACACCGCGAAGTGCTGCTGATCTGAACTTTGTACATTGCTGCTGCCGACCTTCGAATCGTAGTGCAGGAGTCCCCAGACGTCGTCCTTCTTGTCCCCATGACTGAGTCCCAGGAACAACACGATCTGCTGTACAACAACAGGAACTGAACCAGCTGGAACCAATTTCTTCAGACCTAGGGTACTGTGAACTAAGGAGTACTTACCTCTTGTGTAGCTTGCTTGCTCTTACTTGAGACTTGCATTTGCTGCCTTTCCCAGATTTGCTTGCAGCTATGCCCTCCACAAGCCTCCCAGCTTGTGGCCCAACAGTGATTTCTTTTTATACAAAGCTCTCTATAGCATTGCAAGAATGTTTACTTTCCTTCAAGAAGAACTTCAGCTCCCCTAGACTTTGCTCAATTGACATTGACTGTCCTGGCTCCCTGATACTTTTCTAACCCCTGACTTTGTGTTTTGATATGTCCCTCCAATAAGTCACACATTCTTTACTTGTATAGCTGGGAAAGGGCTAATCTACATTGCATTTGGGGGGTTCAAAAGTGCTTACCTGTTTGAGAAATGGTTAACCATAGTTTCCTTCCCTAACCTTTTCCTTTTGACACCAGTATTGCTTTAAATGTTCCAATGATATATCAATGTTCAGCGTCCTAGTTATTGAAGTCATCTCAGGGTGTAGGAAGTGTCTGTGTGCCATCCCAAAAGGGTATTTACTGATTTATTGAAACTGAGTGTGTATTTTGAAGTATATTTAAGTGTTACATATTTGCTCCCTTCTAAAGAAGGGTTATTTTAAAACTGAATCAGAAAAGTCTTTCACACATTGGCAACACCACTTTAGAAGAACGAAACTAATGTAGTAGTTGCTGTGTGCAAGTATTTTGCTTTTTTATTTTAATTTTAACATGGGGGCCCTTCGTTGAGACGCGAGTTGCTGACGCGAGAGGACTGTCCGGAGAGTTTGCAGGAGGGATTTAACCCACGACCATCACACAATCTTTGAAAGATCTGCACCATAGTAAACAAAAACTGAAAGCCTAAATTGCCCTGATTGAAAAAGGCACACGCATGTTCCCGAAACACTTGTCTCAACGAAGGGCCACCATGTTAAAATAAAAAAAAAGCAAAATACTTTCACACAGCACTACTACAGTAGTTTCGTTTTTCTACAGTGGCGCTGCCAATCTGTGAAAGACCTTTTTTGATTTGGTTGACTACAACGGAGCAAGGGGAATTCTCGTACTTTCACAGCAATGCGACACATTGAGCGCAGGGCATTTTACGTTGATATCCCAAGGCCCCACTCCCACAAAGTAGCATTATTTTAAAACTGACTGTTAATTGTTTAAAAAAACCTTGAGTATGTGTTATTTGGATACTTGTCACTGTGAAACTCTAGGTTGCAACCCTACAGCTCACATTTACCCCTCTTGAGATGAGCCTCGCTGCTCAGTCACTCTACCAACTTTTGTAGCACAGACCTATACCAAAGGTTGGGCTAACTATTGCCAAGAGGATAAGGCTGGTGCAGTCTCCCACAGGGTACTGCATACAATGTTGCCTAATAGCAGAATGGGAAGTTAATTTTGTAGCCCGGCCCATTCAGGCACGGTGATATGGAGAGGAAGACTAGACCGGGTGGCTTCTTAGCTGGGGTGGTTCGGGCAAAAGGGGTACTCGATGTATCACTGGGATCAGGGCACAGTCAGGTAACATGGTAACCACACACAAGGAGATGAACCGGGAATTCCAGCATTTCAATCAGGATCTATACACCAACATAGATGCGGGTACGAAGGAGGAACTAATCCAGTACCTGGAAACCATCACTCTCCCAGGCTGCCCAGATGAGGCTCCATTGGCTCTGGGTCGACCAGTCACACTAGAGGACATCACGGAAGCGATCATGGCTCTAGCGTCGGGGAAAGCCCCTGGCCTGGACGGTATCGGCATAGAATTATATGCAACAATTGCTGGCCCCTAAATTACTAAGGGTCTGGGAGGAATCCCTACAGACAGGCCGGTTACTGCCCTCAATGTCTGAGGCCGTCATAACAGTACTATTGAAATCGATTAGACTAGTTTCTGAAATGGCCTCATATAGACCGTTATCTCTCATTAACACTGATGCAAAAGTCTTCGCAAAAATCCTAGCTACCCTACTGCTCTCTTACATGTCATTACTAGTCCACCCTGATCAATCAGGATTTATTCCGGAGCGATCGACTGCATTCAATTTACGTTGACTTTTCTGTGTCATTTCCCAAATACACCTGAAGACCAAGGCAGTGGTGGTCTCTTTGAACGCAGAGAAGGCCTTCGATTCTGTCTCTTGGAGGTTCCTGTTTTCAATCCTGTGGTAGATGCAACTTGGTACCCTCTTTATTGACTTAGTTTGATTATTGTACACCTAACCTGCCGCTAAGGTGCACGCCAATGGTATACTGTCATCCGCCTTTCACTTAAAGCGGGGGACGAGGCAGGGCTGCATGTTCTCCTGTCCTACTTTTTGCCCTGACAATAGAACCACTGGCAAGCATAATTGGTGGACAGACACGGTCATCGAGGAATCTGTTTTGCGGACCTCCCGCCCAGGTTATCTCCCTATATACGCACGATACGCTATTATACATCCGAGATCTTGAACAAAATATAGTGCCAATGATGGAGGAGATCCGGAGTTTCACCTTCTTTTCGGGTTACCGTATACATGAGGCAAAATCAGAATTGTTCCTGTTGATTGACGCTACTCCTAGGTCAACACAATTATTGGGTTTCAGATGGACTCCACTTTGATTTAAATATGTCGGCATAATGGTTTCATGCCTCACATCACTCCCGGTTTATCGATAATTATGCAGTCTATGTGGAGGCCCTAGCAGTTGAGCAGCAATTATGGACCAAGATCCCACTATCCCTGTACAGAAGGCTCTCATTACTTAAAATGGCTCTGACTCCGAAACTGCTATATTATTTCAGTAATATCCCTTTTGAATGGATTGTGTCCTCCCACGTATTCTTCAACGTTGACATGTAATGTCCAGCTTCAGCTGCTTCAGATTTTTTTTTCGGCAGAAGGCACTGTGCATCGATGGTGTCGAGTCCCTCGAAGGCCTCCGTCGAGGGTGATGTCATAGAAGGGTGTATATATAGCAAGCACAGCACCCGTTGGCCCCAGTTCTGTTTTTCCGCAAACAGCGTTTGCTTCGTATTAAATACGGCACACCTGATCTGTGACGTTTGTTAAATCGAGTAAATATGTCTTCTCCAGCATGGGGTCTGGCATGGATGCACATGCTCATGAATAGTCCCCGTCGCAAGGCCGAGAATCCTGGGTATAGAAAAAAATCAGTATCGGTTTCGTTTCTGATCTGTCTTTCTTAGTAGTAACCAATCACTGGTCTCTCGGTCATACTGCCCCCAGCCAATGACTGCCCTCTCCCGAAGCCCCGCCTCTGGCAGCCATCCTCATTTTTTCCACACGTTCAAGTGTTGGGAGTCCTCGTGCAGTAGCTCTCGAGCTTTTGCTGCGTTTTCGCGTTTTTTCAGGAGATTTGTCTCATTTTTTGGTTAAAAAGAGCCTCAAGCTCCACCGTTTCTACATCCGATTAACGGGGACCCGTTTCTGAGTTTTCTACGCCCCTCAAGGGTGAAGATTTCATCGTTACGCTTTTGGAGGATTCCAGAATTTCCGAGGCCTACCCCGGACATGGCCCAGGAGAAAGGAAGCTCGACGCCCGGGAAGCTGTTCAGGACCTGCCCTGGATGCCAGCTTCAGAACGTGTTCAAGGAGGACGAGCATTCGTTATGCCTCTACTGTCTCCATGAGGACAAGATGCACGTGGAGAAGGACTGTGCGTTTTGTGGGAACATGTCGGAGCGGACCATGAAGGATCGCCACCTCCGTCTCGCCAACTGGCTGGAAGGGAAGAGCCCGTCAGGCGAGAAGAAGTCCGAGCGGTCTTCTAAATCCTGTGAGGGCGCCCCAGCGACGGGGGCCCAACAAAAGGCCAAGCACCGCGAGTCCGCGGGCACCGGGAGCGCCGAACAGTCGGGCTCCTTGGCTGCCAGGCAGGGCGCATCCTCCCTGGCGCCATCGACCACAAGCCAACGCTCTGGATCGGGTAAGAGTAAGTCCGAGAACCCGGCGAAGCTTCTGTAGAGGCCCCGGTCGATCTCGAAGATTCCGGCAGAGGGGGAGCGAGGCTCGGACCCTCACCCCAAAGTGAAGGCCCCAGGCATGCAGAAAGTGAAGATGGCCTTAATTCACCCTGCTAAGACCTCGATTGAGGATGTTGCAGCGGCCCTGACTCAGCCTGTGGAGGCTACGCCAATGGAGGCGACCTCAGGATCCAGAGTCTCCCTGCCACCGCGGAGGGAGTAGTCTTTCAGGCCCATCGAGAAGACCCCCACGAAGTCCCCGTTGGAAAAGGAGGGGGAGGGGCAGGTGGCCATCGTGGATAGGGACACGACCTCTGAAGAAGAGCTCATCGAAGTCGTGGAGGAGGCCCAGCCCATCGGGAGGGATCCCGATGAGGGCGACGACGAGAGCGACGGTGCCGCCGACGAGGTTCCTCAAGAGCCCTTGCGCCCTTTGTTTCCAGTGCCGCAGGACACCTCGGCTGCCATTTTGTCAGCAATTCAGTCCTTATGCTCGGAGATACGGACAAGGTTGCCCCTCCCCCGACAGAGGGACCTGAGCCAGACCCGACAGGGGAACTGTAGCCGGGACCTTCGGAAAGTCCACCGCATAAGAAGAGGACGACGCATCCTCCGCCACCTTTCCCACCTCAGCGGCCCGCTCTGCCTTCCCCCCAGTCAACTACCCACGGGGATGATACAGGCACGGACACGGCTACGACAGGTACAGATGACGACGGCGGCGATGAAGGGATGTGTCCCCCGTCGCCCCCTGCTCGAGCATCCCCGCCCGACGAGATTGGATCCTTCCATGCCATGATTTGCAGGGCATCCAAGCTCTTCCAGCTCTGCCCCGAAGAGAAGAAAAAGGAAGGGTTCCTTTACCAACGGCGCAATGCTAAAAGGAAGACGGTCCTCGCTGTACCACTTCTGGATGACATCTGGGATGAGGGGCTCTCCCTCCTCAAGAACCCTGCCACGGCGACTGCAAAGAGGGACCGGTACGTGAAGAAGTACCGGGTCCCCGACGCTGCCCCCTTGTGCCTTCGGGCACAACCTACCCCGGATTCGGTCGTCTCGGCAGCGGCAAAGAAGAAAGCTGGGGGGGCATCGGCCTCGACAGCAACTTCCCCGCCGGACGGCGAGGGCAGGAAGCTGGACACGATGGGACAACGGGTCATCTCATCCACAGCGACGACTATCAAGACGGCCAACGCCCTGGCTATCATAGCCCGCTACGACAAAGTTGTGGTTCAAAATCGCCCCTCTATTGGATTTCCCTCCGGACGCCAAAAGGGCTGAGGCCCTTGAAATCTTACAGGAAGGTGAGATTGCTTCGCACCACGCCATCACGGTGGCAACGGACATCGCCGACACCGGTTTCCGTCAGTTGGGCAACAGCGTTTGCCTGAATCGACGAGGATTGCTCAAGGCGACGGATTTCCGCCAGGACGTGCAAACCAAAGTTTTGGACATGCCGTTCGACGGGAACAACCTGTTTGGAAAGGCGGTTGATGAGTCCCTTCAGGCTATCAAGACAGACACGGATACTGCCCGGGCACGGAGAGTGCTCCAACAACGACGGCCGTCCTTTCGGAGTGCCGGAGGCAAACAAGGGGCCTCCAAGGGATCCGGCAGTGGCTCCTCGACGTACCGCCAAGCGGCAAGATCTTCGTCTCAGGAGGCCTACAGGGGATGCGGGAAGTCAGGTGGTGCCCGTCGTCGACGGGGAGGTCAAAGAGGCAAGGCGGCCTCCAAACGAGATTGAACCGACCGTGGGGTCGGGCCCCTGCCGAAGCACCCCGGTGGGAGGCCGGCTGGCAAGGTTCGTCAGCGTGTGGGAGTCCATCTGCACCGACCGTTGGTTGCTGAACGCCTTGGCCCAAGGGCACGCCCTCGAGTTCCAGAAGAAGTGCCCTCGCGTTCCACCCGTGGCCAGGAAAGAAAATCACGTCCCTCAACTACTGTTATCGAGCTCGTCCCAAAGAGGCTTCGGGGCTCCGGAGTTTACTCAAAGTACTTCCTCGTCAAGAAGACAGGAGGATGGCGTCCCATCCTGGACCTGCGACGACTGAACAAGTACATCAAGGCACAGAAGTTCCGGATGGGCGCCCTCCAGCACCTGCTGGGACAGCTGGAGGAGAGCGATTTCCTGTCGTCGTTGGACTTGGAGGATGCGTACTTCCACATCCCCATTCTAAAAAGACACCGCAAGTTCCTCAGGTTCGTGGTCCAAGGGCGGCACTACCAGTTCAAGGCCCTCCCGTTCGGATTGAAGTCGGCACCCAGGGTGTTCACCAAGTGCTTTGCACCGGTGGCGGCGCAGCTGCGCCTACAGGGGATCCACGTCTACCCCTACCTGGACGACCGGCTCATCCGGGCAAAGACAAGGGAGCTCGCTGTGGAGCACCCTCCGAAGACCGTCCAGCTGCTCACGGACCTGGGGTTCTCCATCAACTTTCCAAAATCCCACCTGGTCCCGTCACAAGTGGCCCTGTTTCTGGGAGCCAAGCTCGACACAGTGACGCGGCTGGCATCGCCGTCGGAGGAAAGGACCAGGACCATCCTGGGCAAGGTGCAGCGTCTACTGGCCACGGACATGGCCAGGGTAAGATCTATCAAGTCCCTCCCTGGGATGATGTCCTCCTGCATTTATCTGGTGTGCCTTTGTAGACTTCGGATGCGCCCCTTACAAGAGTTCCTCGACGCCCGCTGGGTCCAGTCGACGGGCAGCTTCGAGGACAGGATCCCACTCAACGAGGTGTTCCGTCAAGCGATCCGGTGGTGGGGTACCCGCTCATCTATCAGCGGGCACGGACTTTCAGACCCCAGCTCACCAGGTGACGGTGACGACGGATGCCTCCCTGGAAGGTTGGGGAGCGCACTCCGGAGATCTTCACGCGAGAGGCCTTTGGCTCCCGGAGGAGAAGTCACTCCACATCAACATCTTGGAGCTGCGCGCAGTGTTCTGGGCCCTCAGGTCTTTTCTTCCGTCCCTCAAGGTGAAGGTGATGAGGATCTTCACCGACAACACCACGACTATGTTCTACATCCGGAAGCAGGGCGGATCCAGATCCCCTGCCCTATCCAAGGAAGCCCAGGATCTGTGGCATTGGGCCGTCACCTAAGGGATGTTTCTGGTGCCTTTTCATCTGGCAGGAATAAAAAACTCCATCGCCGACTCACTCAGCAGAGAGCTGCGTTTGTGCCACGAGTGGGAACTATGCCAGGATCAAGTGGATCGACTCTTCCGACGATGGGGCGAACCCCAGATCGATCTCTTTGCGACGGCGACGAACTCCAAGTGCCAGAGTTTCGCCAGCAGGTTCCCCCAGCCAAGGAGCATGGGCGATGCTTTCTCGTTCCCCTGCGACGGCCTATTTCTATATGCGTTCCCTCCGTTGCCGTTGCTGTTCCGGCTCATCAACCACCTCAAGAGGTCCCGGTGCAGGGTGATCCTCGTCGCACCGGCGTGGCCGAGACAGATCTGGTTCCCGGACCTTCTGGACTTGTCAGCGTCCACACCAGTCAAGCTGCCGTCGGACGCGGATCTTCTCTCCAGAGAAGGAGGCGCCATTCTTCATCACAACCCAGAGTCGCTGAACTTGCAGGCCTGGCTCCTGCAGCACTAGAGTTTGGAGGGTACGACATCCCAGCCGACTGCAGAGAGGTTCTTGCAAAGGGCAGGGCGTCCTCAACTCTCAAGTGCTACGGACATAAATGGAAGAGGTTCTCTGTCTGGTGCCGTGTACAGAAGATTAACCCTCTGCGGATAACGGCCCCTCAAGTATTACCGTGCCTACTGTCATTGGCCAAGGCTGGACTAGCTCACCCTTCCATCAAGATACATCTGGCTGCCTTCTCACGATACACCAGAACTACGGGACGGGCGTCCTTGTGGTCTCATCGACTGGTGAAGGAATTCATGAGGGGACTATTCCGTTCGTTCCTGCCGGTGAAGGCCCCTGCCCCGGCATGGAAGCTCAACGTGGTGCTGACCAGGCTCATGGGGGCCCCATTTGAGCCTATGCATTCGGCACCGTTGAAGTTTCTGTCGTGGAAGACAGCATTTCTAGTGGCCATCACCTCCGCACGACGAGTGGGAGAGATCCAGGCCCTATCTTGCAAGCCACCATACTTGACTTTTCACGACACGAGGGTGGTGCTGAGGACGCACCCCTCCTTCATGCCCAAGGTGCCTTCAGACTTCCACCTCAACGAACCCTTGGTGTTGCCAGTTTTCTTCCCGTCGCCTTCGTCGCCGGCTGAGAGGACTCTGCACTTGCTGGACGTAGCTAGAGCGCTGAAGTTCTACGTGGACTGCACAGAGTTTTCGGAAGACATCACAGCGGTTTGTAAACTTTGGACCTGTGAATCAAGGGAAGGCTCTCTTGAAGGCTTCCATTTCCAGATGGCTCTCCGGCTGCATCATGCACTGTCACTGGTTGGCAAGCCGAACGCTGCCCAGCCGTCCGAGAGCCCACTTGACCAGAGCGATCGCTGCTACCCCGGCGTTCCTGTCTGGTGTGCCCCTGCTCGACATCTGCAGGGCTGCGACGTGAAGGTCGACGCACACCTTCACGAGATTCTACTGTGTCGACCTGGACTCCAGGGTGGAGTCCAGGGTCTGCCAAGCAGTGCTGTGCAACCTGTTCCCTTAAGGCGAGCCTGGTGAGGAGGTAAGAGATGCTTAATGTTGAGTTTTTTGTTTTGCTTAATGTTGAGCCTG
This sequence comes from Ambystoma mexicanum, assembly GCF_040938575.1. Classification (NCBI taxonomy): domain Eukaryota; kingdom Metazoa; phylum Chordata; class Amphibia; order Caudata; family Ambystomatidae; genus Ambystoma; species Ambystoma mexicanum. The sequence goes on from NC_090923.1 coordinate 840,949,587, forward strand.
TTGCCACCTCCCATGGTTGTGCATGTATATACTGCTATGTATTCTTATATTCATGAGCATGTGAATCCATGCCAGACCCCATGCTGGAGAAGGAACAAGTTACTTACCTGTAACTGTTCTCTAGCATGGGTCTGGCATGGATTCACATGCAAACCCTCCCGCCTACCCCTCTGCGGCTCTTCACTTGGTCATACTGCCACTTTACGTGCTACCAAATCTGAGGATGGCTGCCAGAGGCGGGGTTTAGGGAGAGGGCCGTCATTGGCTGGGGGCAATATGACCCAGAGACCAGTGATTGGTTACTACTAAGAAAGACAGATCAGAAACGAAGCTGATACTGATTTTTTCTATACCGAGGATTCCCGGCCTGACGGGGAATATTCATGAGCATGTGAATTCATGCCAGACCCATGCTGGAGAACAACAGTTACAGGTAAATAACTTGTTCCATCTTCGACACCGTCGACGGCAAAGTCCGGTTTTAAGAAATGCTGAGATTGCAGGTCAAAGATGTCACTAAGTGACCTGCATCGTATCTCTGTGGTGCCTCAGGAGGGCCACGATACCACTGATTTGTTCCAAGTGTCAATCCATGACGGGAAAAGCCTTGAGGGAACGGAACGGGAAACTTAAGGTAGGAAAAATCCCCAAATCACCTAAGCCCTGACCCGCTAGACCTTCGACCGGCGAGTCGAGAAGCGTCTCTCCTAGGAGGAAGAAGGCTAAGTGTTCTAGGTCAAGGAGTCGTTCCCACCACTCTTTTGTCATCTTCAAAGAAATCGAAGAGGAGGCACTGAAGGTCGCCTTCGTCGCCTGATGTTTCCGCTGAAAGAGTTGCAGGCCATATGAAAAAATCAACACCTGCTGAATAGGAAACCTTCAGGGTAGAAATTTTGAAAATGTTGGACAAACAAAGCCGTACTCCGACTGAGCCTTTGAAAGAAGCCGGAAGGGAGAGGACGCGACCAAAAAAATTGCACGCCATCGAGCCTGTGTAAAAGGCCTGATCCGCAACGAGAGCCCTCAAGGTCTCGATCTGCAAAATAGGATCACTCGAGACATGGGGAAAAGTCGAGGTTTTCGACGCCATCGTCCTCTTCGACGCTGTGGTGCCTTCTACGCCTGCCAGACTCTCAGCGCTTACTAAGCCCTCGACGCCAGCTAAGCCGCCGGAGCCAAGCGCCCCTTCAAAATCAGTGCCGACAAAGAAAATATATGCTCCTCTCCCGAAGAAAGACTTCAAGTCTCTTCTATTTTTGAAGAGGAAGAGCATTCTGACAACGATGTAGCCCCATTTGGTTTACAATACGGTGCACTTATGTACCAGAAAGCGTTATATCTGAAGAGTATAATCTGTATTTCTGTATATATATGCATATAACTGCACAGCAATGTAACCGAATCTGAACATTTTCTTGCTGCTTTTTGCGCCCTGATAGCCTTCGGTCTGGCGCGCATTATAAATAATAAAACAAATAAGAAAGCAGAATGCAGGATTTGTATGAAAACTTGCAAGCAAGTGGAGTTGATGCCACTCAAGATCTGGAGTTCGGAAAACCAGAACCAGGGGAGCATGCAAACTCTTCTTATAGACAGCTCATGTCTAAAGTGGTTGAGTAATTGGGTTGGAGTAGGCCCCCATTACCCTATAACCAAAACTGATCCAATTTTGCCTATTCATGTGGCACTTCAAAAAAGGGTGGCTAGGAACTCAGACTCCAGAAACTAATCCGGCAGTCGACAAGAACTTAACCAAAAAAATACCGCCCCTCCAGTAGCGACCCAGGCTACCTGTTGAAACACCCACTCCAGAGAGTCTGGTGGTGCAGGTAGCTACGGCTACCTGGAAACAAGCAGCGTACCCTACCATCCCTCCAGATAGGGATTACAAGCGCATAAATGGATGGGCGAGGAAGGTATTTTCCACAGGGAGCATGGCACTAAAATCTGACCACTCGTTGAGACTGGATCTCCATGGCGGCAGAGCATATTCCCGAAGGGGAGGAAAGGGACGGCTTCTTAGCTATTGATAAGGACGGCAAAGAAGCCATGTGTGACTCCCTTCAATCAGGATTGGATTCTCAGATAGCATAAGCAGATCCATGGCTACCCAACACTGTGATGTGCAGACTTGCGTGGTTGAGGAAGTCTGATTTTGCACCTAATGTGCAAGCTAGGCTTCTAAACATGCCTTTTGACGGGTCTCATCTTTTTGGCAACAAGACTGACGAGAGCCTTGAGAAGTTGCAGACCGCAAAGGCAGCTGCCAAATCTTTAGGCGCTGCTATAAGGCAACCTCAGACTCTTCGTCCTAGTGGGCAATCTTGGAAGGGTACATCTTTTCGCTATCACTCAGTTGGAAGGACGAGTGGGATGGCCAGTCAAAGAGGCCAGAGAAGATTTCCTTGTGGTGGACGAGGTAGAGGTGGAAAGCCAGCTCAAGCAGCATCCTCCTTACCATTGGCCTCTGCAGCAGCCGCCACAAAACCACTCTGAGGTCTTGAACCGCAGTTCACCAGTGGGGGAGGGGGCGCAGACTGTCTCAGCATCTAGAAGAATGGCGAGACATTACTTCGGATGCTTGGGCTCTGGAAACTGTAGCCCATGGTTACTGCCATTATTTTATAAGAAGACCTCAGAACAGTCCACCGGGTAACCGCTCTTTGAGGATTCCGGATCCGATCCTTATGCAGGACATTTTAACCCTGCTCGAGAAAGGTGCTATAGAACCAGTACAGGAGAGGAACAAGGGTTGGTATTCCCCATATGTTTTGATCCCCAAAAAGGACAGAGGACTGAGACCCATCTTGGACTTGAGATACTTGAAAACTGCCTCAGTAAGGACAACTTCAAAATGGTCACACTTTCTTAGATCCTTCAGGCCCTCCAACTCCTGGATTGGTTGGTGTCATTGGACCTTCAGGATGCTTATTTTCATGTGCCAGTCCATCTCAAGCACAGAAAATACCTGAGGTTCGCAGTTGGCATTATCAATTTTGAGTTCTGCCATTCGGGCTGACTTCCGCCCTGTGGGTATTCACCAAACGGATGGCGGTAGTGGCAGCGAGTCTCAGGAGAGGTGGAGATTCACATCGACCCCTACCTGGACGATTGACTTGATCAGGGCGCGTTCTCCCGAACAAGATCTAGATCATCTCAAAGTCACCTGCCACACTCTTCACAGACTGGGCTTCTCCCTCAATTACAAGAAGTCCCATATGACACCTTCCCAAAAGCTCCAGTGCATCGGAACTGTGATGGATACATCCTTGGGAAAGAGCTGGCCACCTAAGGTGAGGGCTCAAGACATTCTTCAGATAGTCCAAATTTTAGAGTGCCCAGTCTTCCGGCCTTCGATTTGTGTTTATTTTTTTTCTTTTTTTTTTTCTTTGCGGTTGCTCGGCCTAATGCCATCCTGCAGTTTTCTGGTGCCAGAGGTCCGCCTGAGAATTAGATCCATTCAATGGGCTTTCAGAACACTATGGGCCCAATTCTCAGGAAAGATGTCGGACAGGATCTTCTGTGGTGGGCCTGCGAGGAAAATATTCTGAAGGGAGAGCCTTTTTGGCAACCATAGCTGGAGATAATAGTAGTGACGGATGCCTCACTCACAGGGTGGGGCGTACATGCCAAAGATCTGACAATCAGCGGTCCTTGGTCTCCATTGGAGCCAAACTACATATCAATCTTTTGAAGCTGAAAGCAAACAGACTAGCGCTGAAGGCATTTCCGCCCTCTGTACGGGATAAGAATGTCCTGATAATGACAGACAACACAGTGGCCGTGTACTACCTCAACAAGAGAGGAGGTGTAGGGTCACTACCACTGTGCAGAGAAGCAATGCAGCTCTGGTAGTGGGCAAATCAAGAAGGAATCTCCCGATCAGCAGTTCACCTAGCCAGTGAGGAGAACACAGCGGCAGGTGCTCTGAGCAGGCAGAGCAGTGTCTCCCACGTGTGGGAACTAGCTCAGGAAGTCCTTCAAGAGATATTCACCCTTTGGGGAACCCCTCAAGTAGATTGGTTCAGGACCGAGATCATTTGGAAGTGCGAAAGATATTGCTCAAGAGAATTCGCCCCAAGAGGAGTTCTAGGAGATGTGTTCATAGCGTACTAGGAGTTTCCACTCCTGTACGCGTTCCCTCTTGTCCCAGTCATTCCTCATGTAATAAGGAGGTTGAGAAGGTTCAGGAAACACATGATCCTAATTGCCCCTGATTGCGCCAGGAGAACGTGGTACCCGGACCTTCTGGACATGTCCTCCGATGCGTCTTCCACAAAGAGAGTTCCCTCTCGTGAAAGGTGGGCCGGGTTCTCCTACCAGCGGTCATGACTCTCAACCTTCATGCATGGTTTCTGAAAGGCTGAGATACAAGGATTGGTACCTCCTGGATGACGCAATGGAGGTGTTTCTTTCGGCCAGAAGACCAGCAACACAGTCTCTGTACTGTTGCAGATGGAATACGTTTTGCAACTCGTGCAAAGAAAAGAATGCTGATCTTTTTCTGTGTAAAACATTGTATGTTTTATCCTTTTTGCTATCCTTAGCCAATAATGGCCTTCAGATTGGCACCATTAAAGGCTACTTGGCGCGCTGTCAATCTTTAAGTGCTCGTCGGAGGAATGTTCCCATTTCAAAATACCACTGGTGACTCAATTCCTAAAAGGGCTCACTAATGTGTTCCCTTATCTCCTTTCCAGGTTCCAGTTTGGGACCTCAATCTGGTTTTAATATTCCTGATGTGTGCTCCATTTGAACCTCTGCACACATGTTCGTTAAAGTTAACTTTCAAGACACTCCTATTGGTAGCTTTGACATCAACCCGTCGAGTGAGCGATTTTCAGGCACTTTCATCCAAGCCACCCTTTACCATCTTCCACAAGGACAGGTTTGTTTTAAGGGTCAAACCCTCCTTTTTGCCAGAAATCATTTCAAACTTTCATTTGAGTCAGAAAATTGTTCTGCCTTCCTTCTATCCTCCACCTCATCCTGGTAAAGAAGAGGTAAGATTCCACAGGTTGGACCCTAGGAGAGCGTTAAGCTTTCACATCTCCAGAATGTCAAAATTGCGAGTTGATGACCAACTCTTTATCGGATACACAGGACACAAACTAGGCCAGGCTGTTTCCAAACAGACCTTGTCTAGATGGATGATTCTCACAATATCAGAATGCGACAGGCTGGCAGGTAAAGACCCTCCTGAAGGTTTGAGAGCTCATTCCACTAGGTGCATGGATACATCTACAGCCCTTCAAAGCGGTGTTCCTATTAGAAATATCTGTGAAGCTGCAGCGTGGTCTTCCATACATATGTTTACTAAACATTATTCTCTGGATTCTTCCCATGCTCAGGATGGTGCTTTTGGCAATACTGCTTTGGGAGTCTGTCAAAGATGAGGAATATGTGTGAGGACACAATCCATTCAAAGAACAAATTACTTACTCCTGGTAACGTTCTTTCGACTGGATGTTCCTCCCACGTATTCCTCATTGCCCTCCCAACCTACCCATCAATAGAATTTCCTGTGCTATTAGAGCTTCCGTTCCACCAAGGCTGAGTACGGTCATGCACGTATTTATGCACTTCTCTACTGCAAGAGAAGGAAAAACAGAACTGAGGCCAACGGGCGCTGCGCGTGCTATATATACCCTTCGATAACATCACCCTCAACGGAGGCCTTCGAGTGACATAGACTAGACGCACAGCGCCCTCTGCCAGAAATGTTTACTGAAGCAGCTGAAGCTTGGCATTATATGTCAAAGATGAGGAATATGTGAGAGGAACATCCAGTCGAAAGAATGTTACCAGGCGTAAGTAATTTGTTCATCTGGCCAGGACGTGGGCTCTTTAATAGGCTCTGATGAATGGCGACCGATTACATGTGGTGGGCGGGGATACCTCGGCTGAAATGGGAAGGGTTGGCAGAACCATATCATCGAGGGGGCCTTTCGGCACCCGACCTAACTTTACTATGTTGTCGCACAGGCACAATATGCCGGCCACTGGTACGCCACTGACCTAACCCTAGTACATAAGGCCCTAGTGTCTTGAAGCGTCATCCCATCGGATCCAAAATCTATAATTCCCGGTGACTGCCACAGTGACTCGTGTTCGTTCGACCCGGTACGCACAACGGTGGATGCATGGTCCAGAATGCTCAAAACATTGGACGATGCTGTTCCTTTATGTAACTGTCCGGGTCTCGCCCCCAAACCACCTCCCTTCGCCGTTTCCCACCCTCAGCTTATGAATACACCATCAAGAACATTTGGGACCCGGATGGGGTTATGGCTCTAGGAGAGCTGTTCCCAAATGGGCTTTTTGTGTGGCAAAAGGACTTTAAAGCCAAGCTAGGGCATAACCCAATTAGATCCTTGTAATATTTTAGAATGCGGGCTGCTCCCCGCCGGAAATGCCCTCATTCCCTCAGGAGCCTGAGACGTGTCCCAGTGGAAATGGTAATGCGAAGCCGAGATCCTATGAGCCTTGTTTTTAGAGTATACAGAATATGCCAATCCAACCAGAAGACCGTAAACAGTGCGAAAGAGAAATAGGAAAAAGACCTGAATGTAGAGGACCAGTGGACATGATGGTGTCGCTTAAACAAAGAGGTCTCTATTAATGTTAAATTCAGTCTGATACAGTTTAAGATACTGTATCGTCTACACTACACCCCTGCCCGTGTCACAAGGTTTGCACCTGATGCAAGTGATTAGTGCATGAAGTGTGGTGGATCTAATGCAAACTCCTTTCATATGTACTGGGACGGCCCCAAGATTGTTCAGTTTAGGCAGGAGGTTGCAGAAGTATTACACGCAATTACTCAAGTTTCCACAGTGCTTTCTCCCCCTAAGTACCTGTTGGGAGATATTGGAAAGGTAAATGTGAAAATACACAGGCTTTTCAACTTGGGATGCATGATAGCCAAAAAATGTATATTGAAATATTGGTAGCTCCTAGTACACGTGAATGGCTCCCAGGAGCTGACCTACACTGAGGGAGGAGGGCTACATAGCAACGGTCATACACAGCAGCCGACCGAAGGATATTTGGGGACCTTTCCGGACCTATACCCTACGAGCCAGAGGGGTAAAAAGAGAATAATGTATGGACACCGAAGTATATATAAATGACATTTACTATCACAACTCAGTGTTCTAGGTAAGTTAACCTTCTGTATTTTGATTCTATGTACAAACTTGGTCAAGTATGTAACATGCCTGCTCTCGTTTTAAATAAAGTTAAAAAAAAAATGGAAAATACTCAATTTAAATTTTGCCCGTCCTGCAACCGCAAATAACCCTGGAAAGACATGCACCGAGTGTGCAATCACGGTCTTCCTTGAGACCACGCAGAAAAATACTGCAAGTCTTGCAAAATCTTCAAACCTTAAACATTAGAAGGTCGCATAACGAAGTGTTGGGCTGCCACGCTGTGCAGGCCGAGATGTCCATCGACGTTGCAAGTGCGGACTAGTCTGACAGAGGCATCTATGGGGCACACAGAGTCCCCCATGTGCTGCGATAAGCAGGGCGGTGGCCCTGCAATGGAGACTACTCTCAGTGGCAAAAGCACACATAGGTCCTCATTACGAGTGTGCCAGTCTGGTAACAACGGTGCCGGTAAGCCTACCGGCACTGTTTTTACCGGACCGGCACACTACAAGTCTGACTGTTCGAGTCGCTGTGCCCGGCAGGGGCACAGCAACCATGGTAAGCAGACCGTAACGGAGGCACTGGCACCGTTATTTGCGGTGCCGGTGCCTCTGTTCCCCATTCCCATTGAGTCCTGCAGGACTCAATGGGAATGGGGAATACCATTTTTCCAGCGCCTGACTTCCCGGACTGGCAGGCTTAGAATCCCCTGCTGTTACCGGCAAGCCAGGTGCCAGAAAATGTGCAAACTCTGCCGGCAGCCTGCCGGTTTTACCGGCACGGCTACCGCCGGACTTGTAACGAGGCTCATAGCCATCAGGACACTAAGCACACAACCTTGAGCCGTACGCAAAGCTTGTTGTCGGAAAAACACTGCCATGTAGTGTCGAAGGAGAAAGAAGTCCAACGCCCATTTTCTGTTGGGTCCTCACACCAGCGATCACTGCAAGCCAAAACTCTAAAACAGGCTCTGAGTAGGCCAGTTACCGACACTGCTCCTAAAAAGGCCCTTCTTTTACACACCGAAGAGCAAATGTCGAAACCCAAAACATCAACGCACAGTTCAGCTGAGTAGAAAATGCAACAATTAAGATTAAAACACGTCCCAAAGATTCTTATTAAAGTTAAAATGTTGAAATCTTAATGTATTTCGAGATGCGAAGAGGATAAGTCTCAGGAGAAACATTAAACACCCTCTAAAGACACATTAACAGAGGCATTACATCATGGTAAATCATGGTAAACATGCCTCTCACCTAGAGCCCTCTCCCTCAGGGTCAACCCCATTTCGAAATGTGGACCACTGAAATGTTTGTGAAAAGAATATCATCATGCTTTGTGGTTTTTATGGACAGGCACCCAGAGGAATTCCTACACCCACAAGGTAGTGGGGAGACTAGTGGGGAACCACCGTCTAAAGTACAGAGGCTCGACATCTCCCAACCAGGTACTTCCACAAGCCAACCTTTTGTTGGCCACTTCAGATGACCTATACATTATCGACCTTGCGCATCAGGGTGATCGGTACTCCCAAGACGACCAACACCCAAGACCAGTTGTATGAGGAGGAGCTATATATTTCGAATGGATTGTGTCCTCCCACATATTCCTTATCTTTGATAAATCCACTTCCAGCTTGCTGGCCTCGGAAACATTAGTCCCAGTAGAGGGCACTGCGCGTCAACGTGTCCCTCAAACGCCTCCGTATCGGCGCCAACGTCACCATAGGTATAAATAGTCTTGCGCAGCGTCCGTTGCTCAGTTCTGTTTTTCCACGCTTCGTAAGCTTCAGAGACACAACACTTGGTTCCTCAGTGAATCTTTCCTAAACTTTGACTTTCTTGAAGAAATCTTTGAATCTACGATGGCATCTTAGTCCACTTCATCAACACCACAATCCCCTTTCAAAAAATGCTGGGATTGTGGAAAAAAGATGTCGTTAACCGATCCTCACAGGATCTGCCTGTGGTACCTGGGCCCAGAGCACCTGTGTTTCGGAGTGTCAGGAATGTATGTCCATGACGGCGAAAGCCTTGAGTGAGCGTAGGGGGAAGCTGGAAAAAGGTAAGACCGTTAAATACTCTACCCCTTTGAAATTGTCCTCGGCCGAAACATTAGTCTCCTCGTCATCGGACAACACACTCCCGCTCAAGATCTCAAAGTGGTTCTCACCACTCATCCAGATCGAGACATACCAAGAAGAGGCGCTATAGATCAGCTTCCGCTTCATCTTCCAATTCACCAGAAAGGGTCACCTGCCCCACAAAATACAGCTCTCTAGCTAAGTGGGAGGAATTTCACAAAATATGCTAATGGTCTTCGAGAACGCAGCCTTTTCCTCCTTTGAGATGCCTGGAGGTGATACCCCGGGTGAAAGACCCGAGAAAGAGAAACGCTGTGAGTCGTCGACCTTGGCAAATAAAAACCCTCGAGAGTGTCATGAACCCTCGAGTAGAGACAAGGGCCATTGGCACAAGACTGCGTCATTGACGCCGTCGTCGACCCCGATGAAGGAGAAGCCATTGAAGCCTCAAGCCCTGACCGCACCATCAGCAATCGGGGCGTCGAAGGATCCTTCGAAGGTGTCGAAAGGGGCTTCGGCCCCATCGAGAACATAGAGTAGAATTTGTGATTCTCTCGACGACTTTGTGGCCATACTCGAGTATATCGACACCGTTTGTGAGTTTGTCGAGACATGACATCTACGCCTACAACCCCATCTCAAGCAGTGTTACCAATTTGGCTCCATCACTTGAAATGTGTTTTACTCCTTACCCAGGCTCTGACTACTTCAGAGCTTTGTACTCTATTTATGAGGAAGCAGAAGACTGATAGTGAAAGGCCTTTTTGGCTTACAACCTACAAGAATTCCTATTCCAGAGGAGCTAATATCAGAGGAAGTTAGATTGAAAGATCTTCAGGAGTCTTTACAGGATGCTAGTGGCATAGATACCTCCCCAGAGGCAGACTTCGGTAGACCAGAACCTGGGGAGCATGCAGAGATGTCTTATAGATCTCTCATGGTGAGAATTATGGCGTTTATGGGGTGGTCAACGCCTGCACCCTCTTTTCACCAAGATGACCTAACATACATCTTATAAAAGGGACCACAAAAAGACCCTATAGTTCCTTTTCATGCAGCATTAAAGAGAAAGATAATTGCAAATTGGAAAACACCGGAGGTTACCCCTGAAGAAAACAAAAAGCTCTCTGCGAAGCACAGAACGTCGGCCTCAGATCGTCTGTACTTAACTAAGCATCCGACCCCAGAGAGCCTGGTAGTACAGGCTGCGACTTTGTCAGGCAGGTAATCGGCATACCCCACAATACCACAAGATAGGGACGTCAAGAATTTTGACGCCATGGCCAAAAAGGTCTCCTCGGCATGCAGCATGGCACTTAAGTCAGTTAACGCCACTTGCACACTAGCGAGATTCAGCCACACCCTTTGGGAGTGCGCTTCATCGGCGGCTGACCATCTCCCAGAAGGGTAGGAACGAGACACATTCTTGAACATCATCAAGGTCTAGAAGGATGTGATGTGCGAGTCCCTCCAAACAGTTCTCAAATCTGCTGACAGCATCAGCAAAGCCATGTGGCCAGTACCACAATCCGCAGATTCGCATGGTTGCAGAAATCTGGTTTTGCTCCTGATGTACAAGCCATACTTCTAAATATGCCCTTTGATGGCACTTCGCTATTTGGCAAGAAAGCTGATAACAGTTTGGAGAAATTGAAAACCTCAAAAGCGGCAGCCAAATCCCTTGTAGCTGCAATTCATCAAACTCCAAACCGCCCCACTGGTACGTCCCGGAGGGGATAGCCCTTTTGCTTTTACTCCGCATTCAGAAAAGGCAGAGGGCAGCCATCTCTAAGGGCCCAAAGACGATTTACCCGTGGTGGACTACGAGTCAAAGGTACCAAGTCCACATCAGCGGGTGCTGCCTTAAACTCAGCATCTGCGTAAGCCTCTCCAAAACCCCTCTGAGGTCTCTCCACACAAAACACCAGTAGGAGGCAGGTTAACTCAACATCTGACAGAATGGCAGGCTATTACGTCAGATGCTTGGGCATTGGAGACAATTGCTCAAGGTTACTGCCTGCCTTTCCTACACACCCCTCAGTCATCCACCGGGGAGCAACTCTTTGAAGTTTCCAGAAGCGCTCCTCATGCAGGAGATTTTAGACCTGGTAGAGCAAGGTGCCATAGAACCGGTACCTGTAGCGGAGAAGAACAAGGGTTGGTACTCCCCATACTTCCTAATACCGAAAAAAAGGACGGAGGATTGAGACCCATCTTGGACTTACGAGAATTTAACAAATTCCTCAGAAATTACAAGTTCAGGATGGTAACCCTTTCGCCGATCCTTCAGGCCCTCCAGTCTCAGGATTGGTTGGTATCTCTGGACCTTCAGGATGCTTGCTTTCATATGCCTATCCATCTCAAGTACAGAAAGTACCTGAGGTTCGCCATTGGCAGCTCTCACTATCAATTTCAGGTTCTGCCAGTTGGGCTGACCTCCGCCCGAGGGTCTTCACCAAGTTAATGGCGGTCGTGGCAGCAAGTCTAAGGAGGGGAGGGATTCATGTCTACCCCTACCTGGACGACTGGTTGATCAGAGCAGTGTCCCCAAAACAAGCTCCGATCTAGATTATGTTTGCCATTTCCTCCACAAGCTGGGCTTCTCCCTCAACTCAAAGAAGTCACATATGATACCATCACAGAGACTCCAGTTCGTTGGAGCAGTCCTGGACACATCCCTGGGAAAAGCCTCGCCACCAGAGGTGAGGGCTCAATATATTCTACAGATGGTGACCAGATTTTAAAATGCCCAGCTTCTACTAGCCTTCATTTTCTTTTTTTTGTTGAGGTTGCTCGGCCTCATCGTATCCTGCATTTTTCTAGTGCTAGAGGCTCGTCTGAGAATGAGATCTCTCCAGTGGGTGCTAAGGACCCAGTGGTCTCAATTCTCAGGAAGGATGTCAGATCTCCTACAAATCCCGAACAGAGCAGCACAAGACCTCAAGTGGTGGGCCTGTCGGGAGAACACCTTGAAAGGAGAACCGTTTTGGCAACCATGGCTGCAGATAACGGTAGTCATGGATGCCTCACTCACGGGGTGGGGAGCCCATACCAACGACTTAACCATCAGTGGTCGTTGGTCTCCATCGGAGTCCAGACTACACATCAACCTATTAGAGCTTAGAGCAATCAGGCTAGCCTTGAAAGCTTTTCTGCCATCAGTACAGGGAAAAAATGTTCTGAAAATGACGGACAACACAGTGGCCATGCACTACCTCAACAAAAGAGGCGGCATAGGGTCACTGCCACTGTGCAGGGTGGCAATGCAGCTCTGGTTCTGGGCAATTCAAGAAGGAATCTCTCAATCAGCAGTTCATCTAGCTGGAGAGAACACGGCGGCGGACGCTCTGAGCAGGCAGACCACATTCGAGGGGATTGGGTCCTCCTACGTATTCCATATCTGACAGTAATGACCACAGCTGTGCTGCTTTGGAACACTTTCTGCGTCCTGCATCGATGACGTTGATACGCTGTCCTCGAGGGGCTCTGTCGAGCCAACGTCATCGGATGTTATAAGTAGGACGCACGCCGCCCATAGCCCCAGTTCCGTTTTTTCCACGAACGTGTTCGCTTCGGAGATCTCGGTGCTCCTCGGTTCTACTAAATCCTGTTCTTTCGGTTCTTCGAACCTGTTCATTTGTGTATTGTTATGATGCCTTCGGCTTCTTGCACCCCACGGTCGGGTTTTAAGAAGTGTCAGGTGTGCGGGTCCAAGATGATGTTGATGGACACGCACGACACTTGCCTCTGGTGCCTCGGGGAGGACCACGATACGGATGACTGTGTCAACTGTCAGTCGCTTACATCGAAGGCCTTGCGGGAGCGTAAGAAGAAGCTGTTGGTGGATAAGGTGGCCAAGCCCCGGAAGTCGCAATCCACTGGACTTTAGACAGACGATTCGAGGGGCGACTCTCTGCACCGTTGTCGTGAGTATGGGGGGGGCTCTCGGTCCAGGAGTCGGTCTCACCATTCCTCTGCCTCTTCGAGGCACTCACAGAAGCGCCGTCACAGGTCGCCTTCCCCGTCTTCATCCGAGGACTCCGCCCGTCGGCGTGTTGCTTGTCCCAACAAGCATTCCATTCCTGAGGACGTGACCGTGCTAGAGACACCGCTCGTCCGCCTTCGGGCTCGAGAGGTCGTCGCGACCATCGGGCGCCTTAGAGGTCCCGATCGGACAAGGATGGTCGCTCTAGACATACCCGTTCCAGGTCCCGGTCCTCGACGCCCTCGAGACCGCATGAGCCTGTGAGGTCGTCAAGGGACTCTCTCGAGGCTCCGCCTCCGAGGAAGCCATCGGCACCAAGGCTGTCGAAGGACACGCTCGAGGCTCCGCCCTCGAGGCCTGTGTCGATGCCGTTGAAGTTGTCGGCGCCTCGCTCTCACCGATTCCGTCGACACCTTTCGAGGCTGCTTTGTCGGAGGTACCCCGTGGCACAGTGGAACCCCCAGAAAGGCTCTGGCCAGGGCTAAGAATGTCTTTGTCCCTTTTTCTGTGCCCTCTTTCTGCCCTCTGGATTTTATTTCTGAGGGGGATGAGGGATCTGAGGAAGGTTTGCTGCCTGAGGAGGTGCCTGACAAGATTTTGTCTGGTCACAGCCAGATTGAAGACCTGCGTCAGTCACTGCACGACACCAGTGGTCTGGACACCTCTCCGGAGGTGGAGCTCTGTTGGCCTGAGCCTGGCACCCATGCCGAATCCTCATACCCGTGCCTTATGTCGAGGGTCATGAACTACTTGGGGTGGTCTGCACCACCTGCGGATTTTCTGCAGGATGACCTGACGGACATCCTCGACCAAGGTCTTCCAACTGACCCGGTACTGCCATTCCATATGGCTTTGCAAAGAAGTGTGGCTGCAGCTTGGACTGCGCCGGAGAGTCTCCCGGCATTGAGCAAGTCTTTGCCGCGAAAATACCGTCCAGCCAGTAGTGACACCTGCTACTTGATCATGCGCCCCACTCCGGAGAATTTAGTGGTGCAGGTGGCCACGGCCCCAGCAAAGCAGGCGTCGTACCCTACCATCCCTCCTGATGGGGACAGCAAGCGTTTTGATGGCTGGGCGAAGAAAGTGTTTTCTTCAGGGGGTATGGCTTTACAGGCAGCCAACTCTGTGTGTGCCTTGTCACGTTTCACGCACACTCTGTGGAACTGTATTTCCTTGGCAGCTGAACATATTCCCGAAGGGGAAGAACAGGATGGTTTTCTCGCTATTGTACAGGATGGCAAGGATGCCATGTGTGAGGCCGTTTAGTCGGGTTTGGACATGGCAGATTGTGTCAGTCGGTCCATGGCGGTGAGCACCGTAATACGCAGGTTTGCGTGGTTGCGGAAGTCGGGGTTTGCTCCTGATGTGCAGGCCTGGCTCCTCAACATACCCTTTGATGGTGAACGTCTTTTTGGCAGCAAGGCTGACGAGAGCCTTGAGAGGTTGCAGACCTCATAAGCTGCAGCAAAGTGCTGCAGTTCACCAACCTCTGCCTTTTCGTGAGGAGCTGCAAGTCAAAGGGGCCACCGTAGGAGTGCCAGAGGTGAAAAACAGGGTACTCGAGGTGCCAAGGCTGCTCGGGCAGTTGCCTCTTTGCCCTCGGGCACTGCCGCAGCCGCTTCAGCTCAGTCATGAGGCCATGTCCCATGGTTCGCCAGTTGGGGGAAGGCTGGCGCAGCATCTTGTAGAGTGGCGTGCCATTACTTCAGATGTGTGGGTTCTGGAGATCGTAGCCCACGGCTACTGTCTTCCTTACCGGCAGAGGCCTCACGACAATCCACCAGGGACTCTCTCTTTGAAGAGTCCGGCTCCGCTCCTTGCGCAGGAAATTCAATCCCTGCTGGAGAAAGGCTCCATAGAACTGGTGCCTGTAGCGGAGAGGAACAAGGGATGGTATTCCCCTTATTTTTTGATTTCGAAGAAAGGCGGGGGATTGAGACCCATCATGGACTTGCGCAGTTTGAACAAGCTTCTCAGGAAAGACAAGTTCAAGATGGTTACTCTTTCTCAATTCCTCCAGACCCTTCAACTTCAGGACTGGTTGGTGTCTCTCGACCTCAAGGACGCTTATTTTCATGTGCCGATCCATCCAAAGCACAAGAAGTACCTGGGTTTCACGGTTGGCGACTCGCGCTTTGTTTCGGGTCCTGAGGTTTGGATTGACCTCCGCCCGAGGGTATTCACCAAGCTCATGGTGGTGGTGGCAGCGTATCTCAGGGAAGGGGGGATTCACGTCTACCCCTACCTGGACGATTGGTTGAACAGGGCACTCTCTCCCGAGCAAGTGCTGGATCATCTGTCCGTCACCTGCCACTCCCTTCACAGGCTGGGCTTCTCCCTCAACTTAAAGAAGTCCCATTTGACGCCAACCCAGCGGCTCCAGTACATCGGAGCAGTGCTCGACACTTCCCTGGGGCAGTGTTTTCCTCTCCAGGTGAGGGCTCATCACATTCAGCAGATGGTGCACAAGTTTCATCATGCCTAGAGTCTCCCGGCCTTAGAGTTCTTGAGGTTGCTCGGCCTCATGGCATCCTGCATTCTTCTGGTGCCGGAGGCCAGGTTGCGGATTAGATCTCTGCAGTGGGCCCTCAAGATGCAGTGGTCGCAGTCCTCCGGCAGGATGTCGGACCCTGTTCAGGTGCCGCCCTCGGTAGCCCAGGACCTTCTGTGGTGGGCCGTCGAAGGCAATTTGATGAAGGGGTTTCCGTTTTGGCTACCCTGGCCGGAGGTGACGATCGTGACAGATGCATCCCTCAGGGAATGGGGAGTTCATGCCAACGAGTGGACAGTCAGCGGTCGTTGGTCTCGGTCGGAGTCCAGACTCCATATCAATCTGTTGGAGCTGCGGGCCGTCCGGCTTGCCCTGAAGGCTTTTCTGCCGACTGTGCGAGGAAGGAATGTCCTGATTCTGACAGACAACACAGTGGCCATGCACTACCTCAACAAAAAGGGGGGGCAGGGTCACTTCCTCTGTGCAGGGAGGCAATGCAGCTCTGGTTCTGGGCCATCCAGCAGGAAGTTTCAATCTCGGCGGTTCATCTAGCCGGCGACGAAAACAAGACAGCGGATGCTCTGAGCAGGCAGAGTGCGATCTCTCACGAGTGGGAGCTGGCTCAAGAGATTCTCCTGGAGATCTTTGCCCTTTGGGGGACCCTCAGGTGGATCTCTTCACCTCCAGTGTCAACTGGAAGTGCGAAGGGTTCTGCTCGCTGGAATTTCCTCCAAAAGGAGCCTTAGGAGATGTGTTCGTGGTGGAGTGGTCCTTCCCTCTGCTGTACGCGTTTCCTCCAGTCCCCGCCATCCCGCAAGTGCTGCGGAGGTTACGGAGGTTCGGTTCACGGATGATCCTCATTGTTCCGGCTTGGGCTCGGAGAACCTGGTACCCGGACCTTCTCGACTTGTCCATCTGCCCTCCACGTCGTCTTCCCTACCCAGACGACCTGCTCTCACGGGAGGGGGGTCAGGTTCTCCATACAGAGGTCAGATCACTCGACCTTCACAAATTGGCTTCTGAAAGGTTGAGGTATAAGGATTGGGACCTCCCTGAAGACGTGATGGAGGTGTTGCTTTCGGCCAGACGGCCGGCAACAAAGTCCCTGTACCGTTGCCGTTGGAGAAAGTTCTGCGATTGGTGCAGAGTTAAGAATGTGGATCCTATTACATGTGACATTCCTGTAGCTCTGTCTTTTTTGCTTTTGTTGGCCCACAGGGGCCTGCAAGTGGGTACTGTTAAAGGTTACCTGGCGGCGCTGTCTATATTTAAGCGCTCGTCTGAGGATTGTTCTTATTTTAAAATTCCGTTAATTTCTCAGTTTCTCAAAGGACTCCCTATTGTGTTTCCGCCGGCGCCTTTCCAGGTGCCTGGTTGGGATTTGAACCTTTTTCTGAAATTCCTTATGGGTGCTCCGTTTGAGCCTTTACATTCTTGTCCTTTAGGCTGTTAACCCTTAAGACTGTGTTTTTAGTTGCGGTCACTTCTGCTCGCAGAGTGAGTGAGTGAGTTGCAGGCACTTTCAGTTAAGCCACCCTTCACTGTGTTTGGGTTGTCCTTAGAGTTCGTCTTTCCTTTCTTCCGAAGGTGGTGTAGGAATTTCATTTGAGCCAGAAGGTTATTCTTCCGGCATTTTATCCTCCTCCACATCCTGGTAAGGAAGAGGGAGAGGCTCCATAGGTTGGATCCTAGGAGAGCTTTAAGTTTCTACATTTCTCGCATTTCCTAGGTCAGAGTGGACAATCAGCTCTTTATTGGTTACGCTTGAAGGCGTTTGGGACAAGCTGTGACTAAGCAGACTTTGTCTAGATGGATTACCTTGGCAATTTCTGAATGCTACCGCTTGGCGGGTAAGGACCCTCCGGTAGGCTTACGGGCCCCTTCTACTAGGGGTATGGCTGCCTCTACTGCCCTGCAGAGAGGTGTTCCTATTCGTAACATCTGTGATGCAGCCCCTTGGGCTTCGGTCCATACTTTTGTACGCCACTACTCCCTCGATTCTATCCATGGGCAGGATCTGACATTTGGCAAGGCGGTCCTTTACTCTGCAATTTAATTGGGCATTCTAAATAAATTATTTTCCCTCCTCCATACGTTGGTACTACTTTGGGAGTCTGTCATAGATATGGAATACGTCAGAGGACCCAATCCCCTCGAAGAACAAGTTACTCTCTTACCTGGTAATGTTCTTTCGATGGGATGGTCTGACGACGTATTCCATATCGCTCCCTCCCTACCTGCCCCGCTACAGAATTTCTTATGCGATTGCAGCTTACGTTTCTGTGGTCATACTTGCAGTGGTTTGGTGCTACACGTTCTGGGGAAAAAACTACAACTGAGGCTACGGGCGTTGTGCGTCCTACTTATAACAACCAGTGACGTCGGCTCGACGGAGGCCCTCGAGGACGCAGGACGCAGACGCTGAAAATGTTCCGACGCAGCACAGCTGTGGTGATTACTGTCATAGATATGGAATACGTCGTCAGACCATCCCATCAAAAGAACGTTACCAGGTAAGATAGTAACTTGTTCGTCTCCCACGAGTGGGAACTAGCTCAGGAAGTTCTTCAAGAGATCTTCACCCTTTGGGGAACCCTTCAGGTAGATCTGTTCGCAACGAGTGTCAACAGGAAATGCGAACGATACTGCTCAAGTGAATGTCCCCTGATAGGAGCTCTAGGAGATGTGTTTGTGGTGGACTGGCGTTTCCACTTCTGTACGTGTTTCCTCTAGTCCCTGTCATTCCTCACGTAATAAGGAGGCTCAGAAGATTCCGGAAACCCATGATTCTAATTGCCCCGGATTGGGCCAGGAGAACGTGGTACCTGGATCTTCTAGACATGTCCATCTGTCCTCCGGTTCGTCTTCCACAAAGAGAGGATCTTCTCTCGCAAGAGGAAGGTCAGGTTCTCCATCTGGATATCAGGACTCTCAACCTTCATGCTTGGTTTCTGAAAGTTTGAGATGCAAAGATTGGGACCTCCCGAATGACGTAATGGAGGTGTTGCTTTAGGCCAGAAGGTCAGCAACTAAATCTTTATACCGCTGTCTTTGGAACAAATTCTGCAGGTAGTGTAGAGATAAGGATATTGACCCTTTTTCATGTAGTACACCGATGGCATTATCTTTCCTGCTATAATTGGCAATTTCAGGACTTCAAGTTGGCACAATAATAATTTTCCACGGTCCCTAAAGGTCCGGTAGGACCAAAATCTACGAGTAGGCCTCAAGGCGAGAAACCTACCGCTAGCCCCTCTAACACTCGGTAGGCAGTAAATCTACCGATAGACTTTCGGACCCACTAACTCACGCCGATTCGGCTGTGCTTGAACACAGTATCGCAAGAATTACTTAGGCGGTTGGGCTGATACCTACCCCGTCGAAAAACATGGGGCAGGCCCCGGGCAAATCTATAGATACACCATGGTGCCCTGATTCTTGCGAGACCTACAAGGACACTCAGGAGCCTCTTTCCAATGCCCTGAGTGACAAATTTCAGCGCCCTGGACGGAAGACGAGGTTTTTCCACCCGTAGGCCCTTCTGGTTCCTCTAAGTGGACAAGGGAGAAATTTGAAGGGGGTGCATGGATCGTCTTGAAAAAATTATCAATTTTTCTGAACCTCCTTCCCCGAAAAGATCTCGTGGGGAACCTAATCTTAAATCGGCTTCCCGTTTCCAAGATCAGCCCTCTGTCCCCGTCCATCATGAAGACATAGTCCAGATGGACACTTATCAGGACATTTACAGTGAAGATGAAGAACCTTCCTTCCTGCAGGGCTACAATGAGGACCAGGCGGATGCCCCAGACAATTGGGAAGAAACCCAGCAAGTGGGGACGGACCCATGGACGCTCCCCCAACAAGATCAGGACACTGATGTTCTGTGCCTGGATTCTCCTCTGTCCACCCTGGCTCGCCAGGCCTCGCCTGTAGACGACCAAATGGCCTTCAATGCCATTTTAAGGAAGGCAGCAGATCACTTCCAAATCACTATTCAAGAAGCGGTACCCGAGCAGGACTTTGTGGAGGACATTCTCAAGGAGAAACGCCCCTCAAGTCAGGCCATTCCCCTCCTTAATTCTGTTAAAAGAAGAGTGACCCCCTCCCTGGTGTCGCCAGCTCAAACCCGGACAGTGAACCAGAGAGTGGAAAAGCTATTTCGGCCAGCTCCTTCGGACCGTCAATACATTAAAGGGCACGCCACCCCCGACTCCCTGGTAGTGACTACCACCCAGAAACGGGCAGGAGTACCCCTTGCTGCTGGGGAGGCCCCTCCGTATAAAGAATCCAAGAGGTTGTTTGCCTTAGGTAAGCGGGTTACCTCGACTGCTGCCTGTACCACACGCATAGCGAATAACACTACGCTGCTGGCAAGTTATGCAGACGCTCAATGGAACCTATTACAGGAAGGTCTCCAGGAAGTCCCAGAACCCGTCAGGTCCAGGCTTCTTACCATTGTGGCTAAAGGCAGGCAAGTAAACCAGAATGCAATAAAGAACACTCTGGACACTGCTGAGACAGTAGGCAGGACTCTGGCCCAGGGCACTTTACTTAAGCGGCAAGCTTGGCTTTGTAACACAGGTTTCAAGCCTGAGACACAGACCGCTCTCATCAACAAACCCATTGAAGAAACTGACCTCTTCGGAAAGGTGGTAGATGAGGCCCTGAAAACAGCCAAAAAAGAGCATGAGACTCTTAAGTCACTACAACAGATTACTCAAAAAACTCCCCCCCCCCCCCCCCCCCCCCCATCGGTCCTTTCGAGGGCAGTCCTGTGCAAGTCAGAACTACTATAGCATGGGATCAGCGACGCAGCAAAGCCAGAGGTTATAGAGGCTCCAATCCTAGAGGAGCTGCAGCCACTGGTCAGAAATGACCATCAGATCCAGGTCCCCTCCCATGTCATCCCGGTCGGTGGGTGGTTAACATCTTTCCTCACGGCATGGGAGCGGATAACTTCAGAACAGTGGGTCATAAAGACGGTCAGCCACGGGTACTGCGTGGAATTCGCCCAACCTCTACAATTCAAACCACCGCGCTCACGGTGCCTCTCACCAGACCATCTGGAGATCCTGAATCAAGAGGTGGAAGCGCTGCTGGGAAAGGATGCCATAGAAGCCGTCCCTATTCTTCAGGTAAACAAGGGTATTTATTCAGTGTACTTCCTTGTACCCGAAAAGGACCTCACCATGCGCCCTGTTCTAGACCTGCGCCCAGCGAACAAGTTCATAAAACCTCAAAAGTTTTGCATGGTAACGCTACCGGAGGTGATCCCACTGTTGAAACAGGGGGACTACATGACAACATTGGACATGAAAGATGCATACTTTAATATTTCAATGTTGCCAGCGCACAGGAAATATCGAAGGTTCATGATAGAGGACAGGCATTACTTATTCAAGGTGCTCCCCCTCAGCATCGCCTCGGCGCCTTGGGTGCTTACCAAGGTTCTGGCAGTAGCAGCAGCAGCACACCTGCACAGACTGTCCGTCCCGGTTTGCCCTTACCTCGACAGCTGGCTCATAACATGGGACTCGTACGACACATGTTCTCCAGCATGGGGTCTGGCATGGATTCACATGCTCATGAATATTCCCTGTCGTCAGGCTGGGAATCCTCGGTAAAGAAAAAATCAGTTTGTTTTGTTTCTGAAATGTCTTTCTCCTAATCACCAATCACTGGTCTCTGGGTCATACTGCCCCCAGCCAATGACTGCCCTCTACCTAAGCCCCTCCTCTGGCAGCCATCTTATGATTTTTACCGCGCATTCAAGTGTTGGGAGTCCTTGTGCTATAGCTCTCAAGCTTTTACTGCGTTTTGCGATTTTTTTCAAAGAGTTAAACCTCATTTTTTCGGTCAATCGAGCCTCAAACTCCTCCGTTTCTACTTCCAATCAACGGGGACCCATTTTGGAATTTTCTACGCCCCTCAAGGGTGAAGTTTTCGTCGAGTCCCGCTTTTTGGAGGATTCCAGAAGATTCTTTGAGGCCTACCCCGCGTGGACATGGCCAAGGAAAAAATGAGCACGACACCCGGATCCAAGCTGTTCAGGAGCTGCCCTGGATGCGGATTGCAGAATGTCTTCAAGGAGGACGAGCATTCTAGATGCCTCTACTGCCTTCACGAAGACAAAACACACATGGGAAAGGATTGTGCGTTTTGCAAGAACATGTCGGAACGGACCATGAAGGATCGGTGGATCCGCCTCACCAACTGGCTGGAGGGGAAGAGCCCAGCAGCAGGTGAGAAGAAGAGGTCCGAGCGGTTTTCTAAGACCTTTGAGGGCACCCCTGCAACGGGGGCCCAACAAAAGGCAAAGCGCCGAACGGTCAGGCTCCTCGGCTGCCAGGCAGGGCGCTATTTCACCGACGGCATCAACCACGAGCCAAAGCTCTGGCTCGGGGAAAAGGAAGTGTGAGAACCCGGTAAGCTTCGCGAAGCCCCGGACGATCCCGGCGGAGACAGCCGAGGGGGAGCGAGGCAGCGACCTTCACCCCCCATCCCCCGAGGTGAAGGTCTCAAGCGCATCCAAAGTCGTCAAGGTTTTGATTCACCCGGCTAAGGCCTCTATCGAGGGAGTTGTGGCGGCCCTGGCGAAGCCTGTGGAGGCTACCCCAGTGGCGGTGACCTCGGGGCCCAGAGTTTTCCTGCCACCGCGGAGGGAATCCTCTTTTCAGCCCATTGATAAGACCCCCGTGAAAACCCCAGTGGAAAAAGAGGGGGGGTGGTGGCCATCACAGGGACGGATACAGCCTCTGAAGAGGAGCTGGCTGAAGTCATGAAGAACCTGCACAAGAGGTCCGAAGAAGTCCGGTCCCGCTGGTGGTATCCCAACGAGGTGGACGAAGAAAGCGATGGTGACGCTGATGAGGTTCCCATGGAGGCGGAGGATTCCCCTCCCCAACCGTCGCAGCCGGTGCCTGAGCCACAGGACAGCTCAGGAGCAGTCTTGATGGCTATCCAAGCCTTGTGCACAGAGATGAGGACAAGGTTGCCCTTGCCCCCAACGGATGACCCAGCGTAGCCTGAACCGTCGGGAAGCCCTCCAAGCAAGCGGAGGAGAACTCCTCCCCCACCGCCCTTCCAGCCTACGCGGCCCTCAAGGCCTTCATCCCCTTCCCCGGATCCGAGGGATGACATGGGAACAGAGACGGCTACGACGGGGACGGATGACGACGGTGGTGACGACGGGATGGGCCGTCCATCACCACCCCCCACGGCTTCCCCGCCTGACGAAATTGGCTCCTTCCACGCTATGATCGCCAAGGCATCCAAGCTCTTTCAGCTCTGCCCGGTGGAACATAAGGAAGGCTTCCTCTATCAACGGCGTGAGGCCAAGTGGAAGACGGTCCTCTCGGTCCCGTTGCTTGACGACATCTGGGACAAGGGGCTGGAGCTCCTGAAGAACCCGTCCACGACCCCTACCAAAAGAGATCGGTACGAGAAGAAGTACCGGGTCCTGGATTCCGCCCCCATGTGCTTTAGGGCGCGGTGGCCAAGAAGAAAGCGGCGGAGGCGACGGCTTCAACTTCGACCTCCCTGCCGGATGGCGAAGGGAAGAAATTGGATGCCATGGGACGATGGGTCATCTCGTCGGCGGCGACAACGCTTAAAGAGGCCAACGCCCTCGCGATTGTGGCCCGCTACGACTGGGAGCTGTGGTTTAAGATCGCTCCTCTGCTGGACTTCTTCCCAGATGTCAAGTGGGCTGAGGCCCTGGAAATACTGCAGGAAGGCGAGGTGGCGTCGGACCACGCCATAACGGTGGCCACGGACATTGCTGACACTGGCTTCCGCCAGATGGGCAACGGTGTTTGTCTTCGCCGGCGTGGTTGGCTCAAGGCAACCAATTTGCGCCAGGACGTGCAAATTAGAGTTTTGGACATGCCTTTCGACGGAAACAACCTGTTTGGCAAGACAGTGCCGAGTCACTTCAGGCCATCACGGCCGACACGGAAACGGCGCGGGCCTTGGGAGTTTTGCAACAACGATGGCCGCCCTTTCGGAACTCCGGAGGCAAGCAAGGTGCCTCCAAAGGATTCAGCGGCGGCCCCTCGATGTACCGCCAGTCCGCCTGCTCCTCTTCGCAGGAGGCCTACAGCGGACGCATCAAGTCAGGAAGATCTCGTCGTCAAGGAGGCCAAGGCGGCAAGGCCACTACCAAGCAGGACTGAACCGGCCATTGCATCGGGCCCCCACTTGTGCACCCCAGTGGGAGGCCAGCTGGCGAAGTTAGTCAGCGTGTGAGATTCCACCTCCACCGACCGATGGGTTCTGGATACCCGGGCCCGCGGGCACACTCGAGTTTCTAAAAAAGTGCCCCTGCATTTCTCCCTTGGGCAGAAAGGAAAACCACATCCCTCAACTGCTGCTGGAAGTAAGGGCGATGCTGAAGAAAGGAGCCATCAAGCTCGTCCCAAAGAGGCTCCTGAGTGTACTCACGATACTTCCTTGTAAGGAAGAAGACCGACGGCTGGCGATCCATCCTTGACCTTCGTCGCTTAAACAAGTACATCAAGTCCCAAAAGTTCTGGATGGTCACTCTCCAGCATGTGCTGGGACAGCTGGACGAGGGCAACTCCCTATCGTCGCTGGACTTTGAGGATGCTTACTTCCACATCCCCATTCTAAAAGGACATCAAAAGTTCCTCAGATTCGTAGTCCGAGGACGGCACTACCAGTTCAAGGCCCTCCCCTTTGGATTGAAGTCGGCACCCAGGGTATCCACCAAGTGCCTAGCACCAGTAGCAGCGCGGCTGCGCCTGCAGGGGATCCACATCTACCCTTACTTGGACGATTGGATCATTCGAGCAAGGACAAGAGAACTTGCCGTCGGACACACAGCGAAGAGCATCCAGCTGCTCACAGATCTGGGATTTTCCATCAACTATGCGAAATCCCACTTGGTCCCGTCACAAGTCGCACTGTTTCTGGGAGCCAGGCTCGACACAGTGGCGCGATTGGCCTCTCCGTCAGAGGAAAGGACGAAGGCCATCCTGGGCAAGGTGCAACGACTGTCAGCCATGGATGTGGCCAGGGTGAGGTCCATCAAGTCCCTTCTCAGCATGATGTCCTCATGCATCTACCTCGTGCGCCTGTGCAAGCTGCGGATGCGTCCACTGCAAGAGTTCCTCGACACCCTTTGGAATTCAAGCGACGGGCAGCTTCGAAGACAGTATCTCGCTCAACGAGACCTTCCGCCAAGCAATCCAGTGGTGGGGCAACCGCGCGCATCTCACGGCGGGGATGGACTTCCAGACCCCCGCACACCAGGAGACGGTGATGACGGATGCCTCCCTGGAGGGATGGGGAGTGCACACCGGAGATCTCCACGCAAGAGGCATTTGGCTCCCGGAGGAGAAGTCGCTACACATCAACGTCCTGGAGCTCAGAGCCGTGTTCTGGGCCCTCAGGTCGTTCCTTCCGTCCCTCAAGGGCAAGGTGGTGAGGATCTTCACCGACAACACCACCACGATGTTCTACATCCGGAAGCAGGGAGGCACCAGATCCCCAGCCCTATCCAAGGAGGCCAAGTATCTGTGGCATTGGGCCGTCGCCCAAGGGATGTTTCTAGTACCCTTCCACCCGGCAGGAATAAAGAACACCATCGCCGACTCACTCAGCAGGGAGCTACTCTCGTGCCACGAATGGGCACTGCGGCAGGATCAAGTGGATCTGCTATTCCAACGATGGGGCAATCCCCAGATCGACTTATTCGCGATGGCGACGAACGCCAAGTGCCGGAGGTTCGCCAGCAGGTTTCCCCAGCCGGGGAGCATGGGCGATGCCTTCTCATTCCCCTGGGACGGCCTGTTCCTCTAGGCGTTCCCCCAGTTGCTGTTGCTGCTGCGACTCATCAACCAACTCAGACGGTCCCGGCGCAGGATGATCCTCGTCGCACCAGCGTGGCCGAGACAGATCTGGTTCCCGAACCTTCTGGACATGTCTGCGTCCCCCCCCAGTCACACTGCCGACAGACGCGGATCTCCTCCTCTCCAGACAAGGAGGCGCCATCCTCCACAACGACCCTGGGTCGCTGGACTTGCAGGCCTGGCTCCTGCAACACTATAGTTTGGAGGGTACGATATCCCGGCTGACTGCAAGGAGGTGCTTGCAAAGGTCAGGGCGTCCTGAAGTGCTACGGAGACAAATGGAAGAGGTTCTCTTTCTGGTGCCGTGCACAGAAGATTAACCCTCTGTGGATTACAGCCTCAAGTGCTGCCGTACTTCCTATCGCTGGCCGGGGCGGGGCTGGCCCATGCCGCCAAGATCCATCTGGCTGCTATCTCCCGCTACACAAGAACTCTGGGGCACTCATCCATGTGGTCCCATCGCCTGGTGAAGGAGTTCAGTGAAGGCTCCGGCCCCGGTGTTGGAACTCAACGTGGTGCTGACCAGGCTCATGGGGCCGCCATTTGAGCCCCTGTATTCGGCACAGTTGAAGTTCCTGTCGTGGAAGACAGTGTTTTTTGTGGCCATCACCTCTGCACGACGAGTGGGAGAGATCCAGGCCCTCTCTTGTAAGCCCCCATACCTGACTTTCCACGAGACGAGGGTGGTGCTGAGGACGCACCCCTCCTTCATGCCCAAGGTGCCGTCGGACTTCCACCTCAACAAGCCCTTGGTGTTGCCTGTTTTCTTCCCGTCACCTTTGTCGCCGGCCGAGAGGACTTTGCACTCGCTGGATGTAGCTAGAGTGCTGAAGTTCTACGTGGACCGCACAAAGAGTTTTTGGAAGACATCACAGCTATTTGTAAACTTTGGACTTGTGAACCAAGGGAAGGCCCTCTCGAAGGCTTCCATTTCCAGATGGCTCTCCGGCTGCATCATGTACTGTCACCGGTTGGCAAACCAACCGTTGCCCGGCCGTCCGAGAGCCCATTCGACCAGAGTGATCGCTGCTACCATGGCATTCCTATCTGGTGTGCCCCTGCTGGACATGCTATGTGGAGGTCGACGCACACCTTGACGGGATTCTACTGCGTCGACTGGGATTCCAGGGAGGAGTCCAGAGTCGGCCAGGCAGTGCTGCGCAACCTGTTCGCCTGAAGGTGGGCCTGGTGAGGAGGTAAGAGATGCTTAATGTTGAGTGATGAAATGCTTAATGTTGAGCCTTGCCACCTCCCATGGTTGTGCATGTGTGTACTGCTATGTATTCTTGTATTCATGAGCATGTGAAACCATGCCAGACCCCATGGGGCTTAGGTAGAGGGCAATTATTGGCTGGGGGCAGTATGACCCAGAGACCAGTGATTGGTTATTGGGAGAAAAACAGTTCTGAAACTAAACTGAAACTGATTTTTTCTTTACTGAGGATTCCCAGCCTGACGACGGGGGAATATTCATGAGCATGTGAATCCATGCCAGACCCATGCTGGAGAACAACAGTTAAAGGTAAGTAACTTGTTCCTTTTTTGAACACCCAAAAGACCGTAGACCACCTGTTCAGTCTGGGTTTCTCTATCAACGAGAAAAAATCCAGTCTAGTCCCCAGTCAAATAAAATAATTTCTGGGAGCTCTAATCCGGACGAAAGAAGGCCTCGTCTTCCCCTCCAACGAGAGGGTTCAGAACATGCTTTTTCAGATCCCTCAATATGTAGCCAGTCGAGAGGTGACTGTGCGCAAAGCCATGCGTTTGCTAGGAATAATGGCGTCATGCATATACTTGGTTCCACACGCACGGCTGCGCATGCATCCCATGCAAGAGTGATCAACAGCCAGTGGTGTCAGGCCAGCGGATGATGGGAAGATCTGGTAGTTGTCTTGCCAGCCCTCGTTCTCTCTCTGCAGTGGTGGTCAAGGGAAAACCTCTTGAAGGGGAAAACCTTCACCACCCCTGCAGTGGAAGCCACTCTCACGACAGACGCATCTCTCACAGGGTGGAGGGGCCTCACCTTCTTCAGCAGACAGCGCATGGAGTGTGGTCCCCACAAGTAGCGTCCAACCATATAAATTTACTGGAGCTATTAGCGGTGTTCAAGGTATTAAAGGCCTTTCAGATGCAACTACAAGGGAAAACAGTGCTGATTCTAACAGACAGCACTACAGCCATGTATTACCTGAACAAACAGGGGGGGGAAGGTCACTCACTCTCCAGGGCTAGCCAAGCAGTCCCAAAAAATTTGGATATGGGCTTTCAAACACAAGATGTTGTCCCAACATGTTCCAGGGGAACTCAATCTTCTGGCAGACGTGCTCAGCAGAGATTTCCCTCTGCCCATAGAATATGAATGGCGTCTGCACGAAGACATCTTGTCCAACATCTTCGCAGAATGGGGCTTCCCAGAGATCGACCTGTTTGCAACTCAGGAGAACTCCCAATGCCAGGACTACGCTTCCAGGAACCCCCAGAACCATTCCAAGGGGAACGGTCTCTGGATAACATGGTCAGGGAAATTTTTCTACGTCCCCCCCCCCCCCCCCAACTCCCCTTCTCAACAAGATAGTGCACAAGACGCACCAGGAACCAGTTGCCATGATACCAGTGGCCCCCATGTGGGCCCGCCAACCCTGGTTCGCTCATCTAATTGAAATGTCCCTCTCCCCACCAGTAAAACTACCCTGCCCGTACAACATGTTGTTTCAGGACCCGGGGGAGACCCTACATCCATGCCCACAAACTCTGAACGTAGCAGCCTGGCTCCTGAGGTCATAGTTTGGACACCTACAGCTCCCTCAGAGGTGCATGGACATACTCAGGGAAGCTAGAAAACTTAACACCCGTTATTGCAATGCCGGCAAATGCAAACGTTTTGTCATCTGGTGTAATACCAAGGGCCTCAATCCTATTGATTGCTCACCCACACACATTGTGCTGTACCTAACCCATTTGTTGGACTCAGGGTTGGTCTTCAATTCCCTAAAAGTTCATCTGGCTGCTCTTTCAGCCTACACCACATCACAACAAAAGGTGTTGTGGTGGAAGATACCATTGGATAAGGCCTTTATAGAAGGGGTTAAGAGGATGTATCCTCCCATTTCTCACACAGCTCCTGGATGGGATCCAAATGTGGTTTGACTTATAAGACTGCCTTCCTAGTGGCTATCACTTCTATCAGAAGGGTTAGCGAACTAGAGGCCCTTTCTGTTCTAGACCCCTTTGTTACTGTCCACAGGGCTAAGGTAATTGTGCACACTCATCCCAGATTCGTGCATAAAATCATCTCGAAGTTCCATGTGAACCAATCGATTGAACTACCTACCTGTTTCCAGAATCCCACTAGCATGGCTGAAAGAAGCCTACACACACTAGATGTGCGCAGGGCAGTCATGTTCTACCTGGAAAGAACAAAACCACTGGGTAAAACGAACCAATTTTTCCTTTCAGTGGCAGCTGGTAGAGAGGGGGATCCTGTCTCTAAATCGGCTATCTCAAGGTGGATTGTCAAATGCATCACACTATATTACACTCTTGCTAAGAGAGAACTGCCCGTCAAGCCTAGAGCACATTCTACTCTGGGCACTGGGGCGTCCATAGCATTCATTGCAAATGTTCCCCTAGTGTCCATTTGCAAAGCGGCAACCTGGAGTTCTGCACACACCTTTACAAAACAGTATTGCCTAGACACTCATTCTAGGTCTGATTCTCAGGTGGGACAAGCAGTACTAAGACATCTTTTCTCTACTGTTCCTTCTCACAGCCCACCACCAACTCCGGGTACTGCTCGCTAGTCTATACACAGCATGTGATTCTAAGCCGATTAACAAGCATCAGAAGACATGCATTACTTACCGTAGTAGCATTTTTGATGATTGTATCTGCTTAGATGCACATGCGCCCTCCCTGCTCATGGCAGAAAAAATACAATCGGAGGGACCTCGGTGCGTGAGGGATTTTGGGTACACTACACATCACGATAGGGTTAGCGTTACAGACACGCCTATGCCGACGTCCCCTTTCGGTCCCTGAAAGACGAGATGCAATACTCTGCGGTTACCACTGGATGTCGGACCATATGCACAGCATGTGATTCTAAGCAGATACAATCATCAGAAATGCTATTACGGTAAGTAATATATGTCATTTCAAATTGCCTCTAGTTATTCAGTTTCTGAAAGTGTTGACTAATATCTCTACCCCTCATGCCCCTCACCCCCACAATTCCTTTTCAGGTCCCCCTGTGGGATTTAAATCTAGTCTTAAAATTTCTAATAAGCACACCGTTTGAACCTCTTTGTTTCTGTCCATTAAGGTTATAACTCTAAGAACAGTTTTCCTAGTGGCCTTAACTGAACTACAAGCTTTATCGTGCAAACCTCCACATACTATTTTTCATAAAAATAAAGTAGTTCTTCAAGTGAAGCCGAATTTCCTCCCACAGGTTGTCTCAGAATTCCATATCACACAAAAAATAACCTTGCCTTCATTTTACCCTCCTCACTCAGGGAAAGAGGAAGAGAGATTGCACAGGCTGGATCCAAGGCGTGCCTTGAGTTTTTACATCAACAGACTTACAAGGATTAGGCAAGCAGACCAATTGTTTGTGGGGTATGCAGGACATAAACTAGGTTTACCATCACGAAACAGACCATCTCAAGATGGATAATTCTAACTATCATAGAGTGCTATATATTGGCAGGAAAAGACCCTCCTCAACACCTCGGGGCTCATTCAACCAGGGGCATTGCAGCCTTGTCGGCTCTCCAAAGAGGAGTTCCAATTAAAGACATCTGTGCGGCTGCCACATGGTCGTCTGCACATACTTTCACCAAATTCTACAGTCTAGATTCCTCCACTAGCCAGGAGACTAGATTTGGGAAAGCTGTTTTGCACTATGTGCATTCTTAAAAAGTCACTAAATTTTACTTCCGCCTCCTGTACACATTAATGCTTTGGGAGCCTATCAAAGATGAGGAATACGTGGGAGGACACAATCCATTCGAAGAACAAGTTACTTACTTACCAACTGGAACCTTCTTTCGACTGGATGTTACTCCCACATATTCCTTATCGCCCATCCCATCCTTCCTCGCAGTAAAACTTCCCTTGTAGTTGCAGCCTACGCTCCTTCAAGGGTACTAACCATCTGGACAAACGCAGCACCTCAAAATGGAACTGAGCAACGGACGCTGGACAAGAGGATTTATACCTATGGTGACGTCGGCTCTGATACGGAGGCCTTCGAGGGATGTCGACGCACAGGGACCTCTACTTGGAAAAATATTTCTGCGGCCAGCTGGAAGTGGATTTATCAGAGATGACGAATACGTGGGAGGAACATTGTGATGCTGGAAATGCATCAGAGGGACAGGGCCTCCCTATCCTTGTCGTTTATTGCTTTTTATCGTGTTCTGTCGTGTTTTCCGCGCATGAGTTTGTGGGACTCCTGGCGGTGCAGCGCTCTCTCTTGGTTTGGTGAACAGACCCATGGGATACCCTTATGGCACCCATGGGTATGGGTGCAACCCTATGCCCCTAGTGTATGTTTTTAGGCACCTGTGTGTGGCCCACAGAGCAGGGTGCGGGCTGGTGGCAGCTCCGTGCTGAAATGACTGGTGCCCTGAGCGTCCTCCATTTTGGGATGCCCAGGCCCTGTCATTGGAATCGGTAGATTCCTGATGGAGACAAAATGGCCCCCATGGCCTCTTGCTTTCCATCGCCTGTTACCTTGATCTTCCTGAAGTCCCGGGAAGCCCTGACTCTGTCCCTTCCCCCTGACTGGCTGTTGGGTGGAAGTTCCATATATGGTAGTGTGGGGAAGTGCCGACCAGACTGGCTGGAGCCTTCTCCACGACCATATGTTGTAGGTACACCTGTGGGTGGGACCTGGGTGAATGGAGTGTGTGACAAATATGCATTCTATGTTGTGGGTGTCTAGTATCTGGTGGTTGACACAATGACTGAGACAGCCCTGCCGAAACCGGTATGAATGCTGTATGAAGTGTTGAATGGCTCGGTACTTGTCCCAATACATATAACTTGTTGTGAGTGTCTGGAGAGAAGTGAATGGCCTGAATGCACTGTGTGCCTGATTGGTTCCCTGCCTGCATGAATGCCCTTCGTAGTGATTGGATGCTTCAGTGTGACCCAGCGGAATGAATGGGAGATCAACAGTATATCTGGGGACCTCTCACTGCTAGGAATCGTGTTCAGAAGTGTTCAGAGCTGAAGTCCAAACTAAGAAGAGTAACTGGAGTGAAACTGACGCTTGACCTTGATGCCCTGCCAGAAGAGAAGAATTGCTGTTGCTCTCCACAGCAATCTGAAAGCTGCTGTGTCTCCATGGACTGACCCAGAGAGGACCTGTTAAGGCGCCCTCTTCCCGAGCTACGAGGGACCATCATGCACCAGCTGACCTTTGCCAAAGCTCCCTGGTAGACAGACCTTCGACAGGCTGCCGACCCGATACAGGGACCGCTGCGGAACTCCAAAGAGAAGCACTCGGACTGTTGTTCGTCACTGTCGACGACCACCGTCGCCGACCGGAGCCGCCGTGCTCCCGTTTGCCTAAGAACTTCATTGATCCAAGGACGTTCTCGTCCGCATCGTTGCTGCTGTATCCTGCTGGAGACGGCCTGACCGTCGACGCGGCGAGGAGCATCTGCCAGTGGGTTTCCCGTCACCCAGAGACCACAGAGACGCCGATGACTCAACGCCCTTGCTAGGCTACAGTTCTTCAAAGTCTTTGCGGTCCAGAACTATCGACACCGAGGTGCCCGCATGCCTCTTCCTTGCAGGACGTTTACGCTTCCCCATCAACGAGCACCGCTAGGAACGACGCGGCCACTTCAACGTCGTAGCTCGACCTGTTCTCCGTCGGACATTCGACGACCCGTGACTCCTGCCTGAAAGGGAGGACACTCAAGAAGGGGCGTCGATTCCCTTACGAGGAACGCTACAACGCCAAGGTACCTGGGGTTGCAGAACTATTGGGAAGTCTAGTGTGAACAATATATGGACTGGGCTTGTATCTTTCTTCTACAGGTTGTCCAAGTGGGGTGGGATCTCCACACAGAAATGTCTAGGTAGACGGGGCCTGTATTCTGCCAATTGCTCAACCATCTTGCTTTCCTTCATCTCTCAATTGCTTGTTTCCTCTTTATTTTGAACTGTGTGTCATTCTGACCGTTTGCACGCTAATGAGATCAGATAACGTTAGTGGTGCCACTTTAGAACTGTACATATTTACCATTGCTGATTTTCGGAGTACAAAGTGAGTTATCGTGATATTGTATATACCTATGAATATTAATTATATAAAGACTGTGTTGTAACCGATGGTGTGTGGACATTTCTTTGTGGGTGCTTGGGGACTACACTGTACTTCAGAACCATCTTGCATCACCTCCTGAGAAGCTAGGCCTTGATTGCTCGACCACGTACCAATAATAGAGAATCTTGGCTGGGGTCCTCTGTGCCTCTCCTCTACCATATAGAGAGCGGAAGTACAGACACCCCCCACCGGCGTCTTCACAAACATCCAGTCGAAAGAAAGTTACAGTTGGTAAGTAACTTGTTCTTCTCCAGCATGAGGTCTGGCATGGATTCATATGTTCATGAATATTCCCTGTCGTCAGACTGGGAATCCTCGGTAAAGAAAAAATCAGTTTCATTTCTGAACTGTTTTTCTCCTAACAACCAATCACTGGTCTCTGGGTCATACTGCCCCCAACCAATGACTGCCCTCTTCCTAAGCCCCTTTGGCAGCCATCATCAGATTTTTACCGCACGTTCAAGTGTTGAGTCCTTGTGTTTAGCTCTCGAGCTTTTACTGCATTTTTGTGGTTTTTGACAAAGTTTACTCTATTTTTTGGTCAATCGGGCCTTGTGCTCCATTGATCATCCTTCCGATTAACAGGAACCTGTTTTCGGATTCTTCAGTGCCCAAGGATCCTTCAAGGGGTTCGTTGGGGGTTCACCTTCTTACTGCCAACCCTCCCGCTCTTCGACCCAGGAGACCGACAGGAGGCGCTCCAAGACCTTCGGAGTAGGACGTTGTCGCCGCCAGGGTCCCCAAGGCGGCCGGTCGACATCCAAGCAGGATTGAACTGTCCGTGGAGTCGGGCCCCCACCCGTGCACCCCGGTGGTAGGCCGACAGGCGAATTTTGTCAGCGTCTAGAAGACAATCTCCACTGAACGTTGGGTGCTGGACGCTCTCGCCCACAGACACACCCTGGAATTTCAATAGAAGTGTCCCCGAATACCACAAGTGGCCTGGCAGGAAAAACACCCTCAGCTGTTGCTGAAGGTGCGCTCCATGCAAAAGAAAGACGTGTTAGAGCTTGTCCCGAAGAAGCTCTGGGGCTCCGGAGTGTACTCAAGGTACTTTATCGTCAGAAAGAAGACCAGGGGCTGGAGGCCCAGTCTTGACCTTCGTCAACTGAAGAAATACATCAAGTTCCTAAAATTCCAGATGGTTACTCTTCAGCATGTGCTCAGACAGCTGGGGGGAGGGGGACTTCCTGTCGTCGTTGGGCTTAGAGGATGCATACTTTCCCATCCACAAAGGACATCGCAAGTTCCTGAGTTTCGTGGTGCAAGGGAAGAACTACCAATTCAAGGCCTTCCCTTCAGATTGAAGTCAGTGCCAAGGGTCTTCACCAAGTGCCTGGCGGCAGTGGCGGCGCAGCTGCAACTACGAGGGATTCACGTCAACCCTTATCTGGACGACTGACTCATCCAGGGTTAGCTCAAAGGAGATCGCCCTCGCCCACAAGGCGAAGACCGTGCACCTGCTGACGGTGCTGGGGGTTCTCAGTGAATTTTGCAAAGTCCTGATTGATTCCATCGCAGGATGCGCTGTTTCTGGGATCCCGTCTCAACACAGTGTCGTGCCTGGCGTCTCCATCAGAGGAGAGGAAAGCAGCCATCTTAAGTATGACGACTATTGGCCCCAAAGATCGCGAGGGTAAGGTCCATCAAGTCTCTGCTCGGCATGTCATGCATATACCTCGTCCAGCTGTGCAGGCTACGGATGTATCTGCTACAGGAGTTCGTTGACGCCCATTGGATACAAGTATCGGCAAGCTTCGAGGACAAGATCACACTCTACGACAGTTTCCGTTGAGCGATACAGTGGTGGGTAGTTCGCGCACATCTGTCCAGAGTTGCGGATCTCCAGACCCCACCGCACCAGGGGACGGTCACGACGGACGCCTCCCTAGAAGGATGGGGAGCTCACACCGGAAGTCTTCACTCAAGAGGCCTGTGGCTACCGGAGGAGAAGACGTTGCACATCAATGTGTTGGAGCTGCAGGAAGTATTTTGGGCCCTCGAGTCTTTCCTTCCGTCCCTCAAGGTCAAGGTGGTGCGTGTCTTCACGGACAACACCACCACAAAGTTCTACTTCAGGAAGCAAGGGGGCACCAGGTCTCTAGCGCTCTCCAAAGAGACGCAGGAACTGTGGCACTGTGCCGTCGCCCAGGGGATGTTCCCCATCCCGTTTCACCTGGCAGGAGTGAAGAACACTGTTGCAGACTCTCAGCAGGGAGCTGCGTTTCTGTCACGAGTGGGAGCTTCGTCAGGACCAAGTGGATCGCCTGTACCGCAGATGGGGCAATCCCCACATCGATCTATTTGTGACGGCGACGAACACCAAATGCCGGAAGTTCGCCAGCAGGTTTCCCCAGGCGGGGAGCATGTGGGACGCATTCTCATTCCCCTGGGACAGCCTTTTTCTATATGCATTCCCTGTTGCTTCTTCGACTAGTCGATCAACTCAGACGGTCCTGGTGCACGATGATCCTCGTCGCACCGGCGTGGCCTAAACAGATATGGTACCCGGACCTTCTCGACATGTCAGCGGTCCCTACAGTCAAGCTTCCAGTAGTCGCAGATCTTCTCGCCAGGGAAGGAGGTGCAATTCTGCACCAGGACCCAGGATCGCTGAACCTGCAGGCCTGGCTCCTGCAGCGTTAGAATTCAGGGGCTACAATCTCCCAGCAAACTGCAAGGAAGTGCTTGCCAAAGCCAGAGCATAA
The DNA here is from genome assembly GCF_040938575.1 of Ambystoma mexicanum. Taxonomy (NCBI): domain Eukaryota; kingdom Metazoa; phylum Chordata; class Amphibia; order Caudata; family Ambystomatidae; genus Ambystoma; species Ambystoma mexicanum. Next base: position 840,985,222 of record NC_090923.1, read on the forward strand.
TCTACTCTTAAATGCTATGGACATAAATGGAAGAGGTTCGACGTTTGGTACCGTGCATAGAAGATCGATCTTCTACGAGTCACGGCTCTGCAGGTACTGCTGTATTTTCTGTCGTTGGACAAGGCTGGACTGGCCCATGCCTCCATCAAGGTTCATCTGGCGGCTATCTCCCGCTACACCAGATCTCCGGGATGGTCGTCGCTATGGTCACAGTCTGGTTAAGGAATTTGTCAAATGACTGTTCTGTTCGTTATGCCAGTGAAGGCTCCAGCCCCGGCATGGAAGCTCAATGTGGTGCTGACTAGGCTCATGGGTCCTCCGTTTGAGCCTATGCATTCAGCACCACTGAAGTCTCTATTGCGGAAAACAGCTTTTCTTGTGGCCATCACCTCTGCATGGCAAGTGGGAGAGATCCAGGCCCGCTCATGTATACCACCTTACTTGACATTCCATGAGACGAGGATAGTGCTACGGATGCACTCCTCTTTCATGGCCAAGGTGCCCTCGGACTTTCATCTAAACAAGCCCTTGGTGTTGCCTGTATTCTTCCCGACGCCTTCGTCGCCGGCTGAGAGGACTTTCCACTCGCTAGATGTGGCTAGAGCGCTGAAGTTCTATGTGGACCGCACAAAGAGTTTCCGGAAGACGTCGCAACTTTTTGTGAACTTTGGCCATGTGAACCATGGGAAGGCCCTCTCCAAGGCTTCCATTACCAGGTGGCTCTCCGGCTGCATCAAAGACAAAGAGGAAACAGAACTTAATCTGATCCTAAGTGTGTTACCCCCTGCTCTCCAGCGTGGAGTTGCATAAATTCTGTTAATGCATGAGATTATGGTAGTTTCAAAAAAATCACTCAGTACACGGTAGTAAAATCCTGAAGATTTTGTTTTCTTCTTTTATTGTTACTGAGGCTCAGACGTCCTGCAATCATTTAGCACCTATTAGTCTGTTATGACTATGCATTTCGGACATTGTCCATCATCAGGGCTCAAGGTGCTCTCACCAATACTTTGTAATATCATGCATATGTAACAAAAAAATGATTCAATGGGTGCCAATATTCATGTTCAAAGATCATTATAAGTTGTAGTCCATATCATTATTCACAAATTGTTTGTCACATAATATTCACATCATCCCATTGTGATTAATAGCCACACATGCACCCAAGTTGCCCATTAGTGGCCAAACGTGAGAAAGTGTTGGAATAAATTCAAATGTACGCACATACCATTAGTGTAGATATCGATTCCCGGGTTGTGTGTTGCCACAGATGGATAGAGAGATACATAAAAGCTCCTTAATCGGACATATTTCTCAAATTCACACCATTATTCCAAAATAATCAAATTGTGTACCTGCTTTATGGCGGCAATATCTGTCCCCCTTCTTGCCTCAGTGCCGTGTTTCCAAGGCTAACCTGTGGAGAGCCATCACGTTTATTCTCATATGACTCATATGTCTATAAGCCCATAAAATATACTATTATGCGCTCTGCTCACTCATGTATCTAAAATCCCATCAGTTATACTATTTTGCTCCCTGCTTACCTGTGTCAGCCTTACGCTCATCGTGGCTGCTACGCTGCGAAAAAAAAACGCGTCCTCGCTGAACGCCGGCTTTCATAGTGTGGAGTCTGTTAAGTTACCCGCGCGTGCGCGGGTGCACTAAAGAAAGTTACTTTCGCTTTCTCGTCCTTGCCGCATGTCGCTATCGCCGACGACCCCATTGTCTTAAAGTGACAGCGGTATTCATTATGAATCTGTTGGTGCTGTAAAGTAAACGTTCACAAAATGTATTGTTATGTTGTTCGTTACATATGCATGATATTGCAAAGTATTGGTCAGAGCACCTTGAGCCCTGATGATGGACAATGTCTGAAATGCATAGGCATAACACACAAATCGGTGCTAAATGATTGCAGGATGTCTGAGCCTCAGTAACAATAAAAGAAGAAAACAAAATCTTGAGGATTTTACTACTGAGTGATGATTTTGAAACTACCATAATCTCATGCATTAACAGAATTTATGCAACTCCACATTGGAGAGCAGCGGGTAACACACCTAGGATCAGATTAAGTTCTGGTTCCTCTTTGTCTTTGTTCCTGTTAACCCTGTGCCAGGGTTTTAAGGTGGTCCCCAAATACTGAACAAAGAAATAAATCAAGTTGAAGAAAGAATTTCCAAATTAATATTTAGCAGTGCCCACCCTTTCCAACCCAATCCATTCTTCACCGGCTGCATCACCCATTGTCACCGATTGGCAAATCGACCATTGCCTGGCTGTCCGAGAGCCCATTCGTCCAGAGCGATCGCTGCAACTACAGAGTTACTGTCTGGTGTGCCCTTGCTGGACATCTGCAGGGTGGCTACGTGAGGGTCGACGCACACATTCACAAGGTTCTACTGCGTCGACAGGGATTCCAGGGAGGAGTACAGTCGGCCAAGCAGTGCTGCGCAACCTGTTTGCTTGAATGTGAGCCTGTTGAGGAGGTAAGAGATGCTTATGTTGAGCCTTTGCCACTTCCCGTGGTTGTGCATGTGTGTACTGCTATGTATTCTTTATTCATGAACATGTGAATCCATGCCAGACCCCGTGCTGGAGAAGGAACAAGTTACTTACCTGTAACTGTTGTTCTCCAGCATGGGTCTGGCATGGATTCACATGCGAACCCTCCCGCCTACCACTCTGCGGCTCTTCTCTTGGTCCTACTACCACTTTACGTGCTACTAAATCTGAAGATGGCTGCCAGAGGAGGGGCTTAGGTAGAGGGCAGTCATTGGCTGGGGGCAGTATGACCGAGATACCAGTGATTGGTTGTTAGGAGAAAGACAGTTCTCCCAACAACCAATGAAACTGATTTTTTTCTTTACCGAGGATTCCCGGGCTGATGACGGGGAATATTCATGTGCATGTGAATCCATGCCAGACCCATGCTGGAGAAACACAGTTACAGGTAAGTAACTTGTTCCATATACTACCAGACCCAAAGGACTAGGACCAGCCTTTTGATGACTCCTCGATAGATAATCAAATGCAACACAATGAGCTGCTGATTTAAAGCATCCCAATATTTTAAAATTGATACACAAGAAGCACTTCAAGATAAAAACATTGTAGATGACAGTTTATTCCCTTACTCCAGTCTGTGCAGAGACAAATCCAACCGTCTCTGTCTACTCCCTCTTTAACCAGGGCAGTTGATCCTTGCATTGAAAATGTTTTCAAACATGCCCCAAATGATCCCCGCTACATCAGGGGTCAGTTAAAACCAAACTCCTTAGTGGTAACTACCACAAGAAAAAGGGCCGACACACCGTTAGCATCTGCGGAGGAACCCACAGACAAAGAGTAAAATGCTATAGACCATGGGCAGGAAAGTAGCAACTTTGGCGTTATACCAAACTCTCATCGCCAATAATACGGCCCTTCTAGCCAGTTACAGCGGTCATATCTGTGACACGGTACAGCAACAGATTCACATTGTTCCCAAACCCTTAAAACACAAATATTAAAGAGCATCTTGGAGAGTAAACCAGTTGGCAGCTGCATCCTAAAGAATAATTTAGACGAAGCAGATAAGGCTGGGCATATTGTAGCAGAAGGCAGACTTCTTAAATGGCTGCGCAGGTCGGGTTTCAAATTAGAGACCCAGGGCACCATTTTAAAGATGCCAATCGAATCCAATGTTCTGTTTGGCAAGGCGGGCGATGCACTAAAGAGTCTGAAAGAGGAACATGAGATGTTAAAATCATTGGGCCAAATCACCAACAGACTGTTTGTACAATGGGGTGTGGGGGAGGAGTGTTCAATACCCGCTGCTCCTTTCGTGGACAAGGTTACCCATGTTTATTGAGATCTAGTCAAGGACAGTCCTCTTCCTGGGGCAATACACAGGGTCCGTCCAGCAGTTACCAACCCACTTTTCAAAGAGGATATAAAAGGGCAAGTGGTAGAGGACCTCCACTTCTAGAGGCTCCCCTGCTTCTAAGCAAGATCATCTCGGTACAGTTTCTCTCCTATGCAACTCCAGACGCAGGTCGCATTTTCCAATTCACCCAAGCATGGGAGGGGGATCAAATCAGATCCATGGGTGTTATCCACAGTGGTCAGGGGAAACTCATTGGAATTTTAGAAAAACCCCAGCACCATCCTACAAAACACTGGCAGGTTTTGTGACGAGACCAGAAGATTCGACTAGAAGAGATCAAGTGCCTGCTTCAAAAAGGTGCAATCGAACTGTTCCCAGCTCACCAGGTAAACGGGTATACTTCCTTGTGCCAAAGAAAGACTTGCCTATGCGCCCTGTACTAGACCTACGTCCATCCAATGCGTATGTGAAACCACTAACGTTTAGCATGACAACGCTACAGGAAGTTATTCCACTGTTAAAACAGTGATTTCATGGCAACATTGAAAGATGACTTTAATATTTCAATGTTGACAGCGCACAGAAACTACCTGCGCTTCCAAATATCAAACACGCACTACCAATTCAAAGTCCTCCCATTCGTCATTCAATCAGAGCCAAGGGTGTTTACAAAAGTGCTAGCAGTGGTGGCGGCGCACCAGCGAAGAGAATCAATCCCAGTGTACCCTTATCTCGATGACTGGCTCATAACAGAGGGAAACGCCACAAATTTGCAAACACTCAGACAACAATCAACCCGTTGTTCAAATTGGGGTTCTCCATCAACAAGCAAAAGTCGAGTCTCATCTCCAGTCAAGTAAAACAATTCTTAGGAGCAATTATAAAACGACAGAAAGAATTTGTTTTCCCCAGTAACAAGAGAAAACAAAACATGCTATTCCAGATACCTCACTATATAGCCGGTCCTCAGATATCCGGATGCAAGGCGATGCATTAATCTTGTTCCACCTGTGCGGCTGCGCATTTGCCCGATGCAAGAGTGGCTGGCAAAACAATGGTCTAAGCAGTCAGTGGGACGATCTTGTGGTTGTTTCGCAAACCTTAGCACAAACTCCACACTGGTGGCCAAAAGACAACATGGTTTAAAGAGAAACCTTTTTGCAACACACCAGAGCAGGCCACTCCCACAACAGATGCCTCACTCTCAGGATGGGGAGCTCATTCCCTTCATCATACTGCACACGGCATGTGGACACAAATAGCAAAGAACCACATCAACCTCCTAGAACTACTAGCAGGTCTCAAAGCCCTGCACACTTTCGAGCAACATTTGGAAGGGCAAACCGAACATGGCAGTGGTGCTGTCTGTGAGTATTAAAACTATATAAAAAAGCAGGGCGTAACGCACTCTGTCAAGGTTAGCCCTGGAAATATCGAAGTTGTCTCTCAAACTAAACATTTACCTATTGTCGCAATATGTTTCAGGTTAACACAATGCACTAGCAGACACCCTAAGCAGAAGTCCACAACTACACACAGAACACTAGTGGCAAATTCACAAGGATATTTTAAACAATATCTTTACCCAATGGGGACATCCACCTCTAGACGTATTTGCAACAAAGCAAAACGCACAATGCCCAGACTTTGCATCCAGGTTCCCCAACCAGGCTCCAAGGGGGAACGCCCTGTAGATGAGTTAATCAGGTAAATGTGCTTATGCTTTTCCACTGAGACCACTTCTCAACAAAATAGTCCATAAGATGCACAAGTCACTCTGATCCTAATAGCCCCGATGTGGACTCGACAACCATGGTTTCCACACCTACTCAAACTAGCAATGTACAAACCGATCAAGCTTCCATCCCCGTAAAACATGTTGTCTCAACAAAGGGGGACGCCATTCCATCCATACCTTCAAACTCTGAACTAGGCAGCTTGGCTCCTGAAGTCATAGAGTTTGGACATCGAAACCTTCCACAAAGGTTTATGGACACCCTAAAAGAAGCATAGAAGCTTAACACAAGACACTGTTATTTTAACAAGTGGAAACGATTTGTGATTTGGTGCAGGTCACGCAACCGCAATCCAATTGACTGTTCTCCATCATATATAGTTCACTATATGCTTTACCTACTAGATTCCGGTCTAGTCTCTAATTCTATCAATTTTATTTTAAGATATTTTTATTGGCACATACGTGAAGTGTACAATAATACCCACAGGAAGTCCTTTTTTAGGTCATTGAAGTGTTACACAGCAAGGGTGCCATTCCAGCAACAAAAATACAAACAAATGAAAGTAAAAATAACAGTAAAACAACAAAACAACGCCTTGGGAATTAAGCGTATTGTATCTCGGAGGTTTGGGGGTACATGTCCCCAGAGGGGCTCAACCGAGGGGGCTGTTCAGTAAGCGAGGCATAGGCATCTGCATCTAAGGAGAACCACAGAAGCACAACAGAGTATGCACATTCCAGCCTCGAGGCAGCCCAAGGACATCTATAAGAAATAATTTGTAGTCATCGTGGTTCGTTGTCTGAGGGAAGAAACATTGCCTCCAGCAGAGCACTCCATGCTGCCATGTTCTCAGTATTCTCCTTAACATGTAACCCCAAGGCTCTGCGCCGTGCTGTGGTCTCTGCTGCACTATACCTTAAAAAGTACCATACACATTATTGCTGCCCCTTTCTCTGTTTCCAGGACATTGCTATGCCTATTTTAGCCAGTGCACACGCCATGTCATGAACTTAAACACGTCTAAACCTTGCAGGTCTAGTGTATGCACCCAGCAGTCATTCCAGGGGTTCCCATTTGAAGTGTTATCCCTGCTTTGACACAAACTTTATCTGATTCCAGAAGGATTGTACACAAACAGAATGCCAGAACATATGTATAAGGTCTCCCCCAAGCAACCTGCACCACAGGCAATCAGAGGACCTGGAAGGGTCAAATGTAGCTATACGCTGGGGGGTCATGTAGGTTCTCTGAAATGCATTTAGTTACAATAGGCAGAACCATGCATTACGAGATACCCTTTTGGGAAAGATCAATGCAGCATCCCATTGAGTATCAACCATCTCCTAATTCAGCTCTGTCCCATTTAATTTTTAGACCCTCATTTCACACACTGACCAAAGATTGCATGCAACCGTACAGCCTCGATACATCACGCCAACCATCTTCTAACGCGTACATCAATTGTAATAACACACGGTTCAGTTTCACCCAGCCAGAGTGACCATTTCTTTTTCACTATGCTCATCAGCCTCTAGTACCATTAAAAACTGATCTTTAGGTAGCCCCTCACATTGTAACAGATCAGTGAGCTATCTATATACCCCCTCCCTACACATGTTCAATTGCCTGGGTCAATGGCTTGAGACTCGAGCATGACCCCAGCCCCACCAAACCACCCCTGTTATCCACTGCTCCTACCCTGCAGCCTAGCTCAGTGTCCACTATACCCCTAATGTGACCAGTGGCCAGTGTTCATGGCATGCAGCCATGGCCAGTCTCCACAATCCATGGGGCATGTGCTTCGGCCATGCCGCATTCCGCAATAAGTAAATCAGGGTAGGTATATGTCCTTACCAAGGGCCAAGCTCACTGTCCATGCACCAAGTTAGATTTCTTACTCTTTGAACACAGGACAGATTAGCAAAAACCATGCTTTGGGGTCCTTTATGATGCTCCTCGCGCAATGTTTACTGCAATCCTGTCCAGCACTACGGGCTGTAGCCGCAAGCAGAACTTCTCCAGCATGGGGTCTGGCATGGATTCACATGCTCATGAATATTCCCCGTCGTCAGGCCGGGAATCCTCGGTATAGAAAAAATCAGTATCAGTTTCGTTTCTGATCTGTCTTTCTCAGTCGTATCCAATCACTGGTCTCTGGGTCATACTGCCCCCAGCCAATGACTGTCCTCTCCCTAAGTCCCGCCCCTGGCAGCCATCCTCAGATTTTTACCGCACGTTCAAGTGTTGGGAGTCCTCGTGCTTAGCTCTCAAGCTTTTGCTGCGTTTTCGCGCTTTTTTCAGGAGATTTTCTCATTTTTTTTCAGTTAAAAGAGCCTCAAGCTCCACCGTTTATACTTCCGATCAACGGGGATCTGTTTCAGAGTTTTCTACGCCCCTCAAGGGTGAAGATTTCGTCGAGTTACGCTTTTGGAGGATTCCAGAATTTCCGAGGCCTACACCGGACATGGCCCAGGAGAAAGGGAGCTCGACGCCCGGGAAGCTTTTCAGGACCTGCCCTGGATGCCAGCTTCAGAACGTTTTCAAGGAGGACGAGCATTTGTTATGCCTCTACTGTCTCCATGAGGACAATACGCACAAGGAAAAGGACTGCGCGTTTTGTGGAAACATGTCGGAGCGGACCATGAAGGATCGCCACCTCCGTCTCGCCAACTGGCTGGAAGGTAAGAGCTCGCCAGGCGAGAAGAAGAAGACGTCCGAGCGGTCTTCTAAGTCCTGTGAGGGTGCTCCGGCGATGGGGGCCCAACAAAACGCTAAGTACCACGAGTCCGCGGGCACCGGGAGCGCCGAACGGTCGGGCTCCTTGGCTGCCAGGCAGGGCGCACCCTCCCCGGCACCATCGACCACGAGCCAACGCTCTGGCTCGGGTAAGAGGAAGTCCGAGAACCCGGTGAAGCTTCTGGAGAGGCCCTGGTCGATCTCGAAGACTCCGGCAGAGGGGGAGCGAGGCTCGGACCCTCCCCCCGAAGGTGAAGGCCCCAGGCGTACAGAAGGGGACGTTGGCTGTGATTCACCCTGCTAGGACCTCGTTTGAGGATGTCACCGCGGCCCTGGCTCAGCCTGTTGAGGCTACACCAGTGGAGGCGCCCTCAGGTACCAGAGTCTCCCTGCAACCGCGGAGGGAGTTGTCTTTCAGGCCCATCGAGAAGACCCCCACGAAGTCCTCGTTGGAAAAAGGGGGGGAGGGGGTGGTGGCCGTCGTGGATACGGACACGACCTCTGAAGAGGAGCTCATCCAAGTCGTGGAGGAGACCCAGCCCATCGGGAGGGATCCCGACGAGGGCGACGACGAGGGCGACGGTGACGCAGACGAGGCTCCTCAAGAGCCCTCACGCCCGTCGTTTCCGGCGCCGCAGGACACCTCGGCGGCCATTTTGTCAGCCATCCAGTCCTTATGCTCGGAGAGAAGGACAAGGTTGCCCCTTCCCCTGACGGAGGAGCCTGAGCCAGACCCGACGGAGGATCCGGAGCCAGGACCTTCGGGGAGCCCACCGCCTAAGAGGAGGAGGACGCATCCTAGGCCTCCTCTACCTCCTCTGCAGCCTTCTCTGCCTTCCCCCCGGTCCGCTACCCACGGGGATGATACAGGCATGGACACGACTACGACGGGTACAGATGACGACGGAGGCGACAACGGGACATGCCCCCGTCACCCTCTGCCCGGGCGTCCCCGCCCGACGAGATTGGATCCTTCCATGCAATGATCTTCAGGGAATCCGAGCTCTTCCAGCTCTGCCCTGAGGAAAAGAAGGAGGGGTTCCTCTACCAGCGGCGCGAGGCTAAAGGGAAGACGGTCCTCGCCGTACCGCTTCTAGATGACATCTGGGATGAGGGGCTCGCCCTCCTCAAGACCCTGCCACGGCTCCTGCGAAGAGGGACCGGTATCAGAAGAAGTACCGGGTCCCCGACGCTGCCCCCTTGCGCCTTAGGGCGCAACCAACCCCGGACTCGGTCGTTTCGGCAGCGGCCAAGAAGAAAGCGGGGGGGCATCGGCCTCGACTTCAACCTCCCCTCCGGACGGTGAGGGTAGGAAACTGGATGCGATGGGACGGGTCATCTCATCTGCAGCGACAACCATCAAGGCAGCCAACGCCCTGGCCATCGTAGCCCGCTACGACAGGGAGTTGTGGTTCAAGATCGCCCCTCTGTTGGACTTCCTTCCGGATGCCAAGAGGGCCGAGGCCCTGGAAATCTTGCAGGAAGGTGAGATTGCCTCAGACCATGCCATTACGGTGGCCACGGACACCGCCGACACCGGTTTCCGTCAGTTGGGCAACGGCGTTTGCCTGAGACGACGAGGATGGCTCAGGGCGACGGATTTCCGCCAAGACGTTCAGACCAAGGTTTTGGACATGCCCTTCGATGGGAACAACCTTTTTGACAAGGCGGTTGATGAATCCCTTCAGGCGATCAAGACGGACACGGAGACGGCCCGTGCACTGGGTGTGCTCCAACAACGACGGCCGTCCTTTCGGAGTTCCGGAGGCAGACAGGGTGCCTCCAAGGGAGCCGGCAGCAGCGCCTCTACTTACCGCCAAGCGGCAAGGTCTTCGTCGCAGGAGGCCTATAGGGGACGCGGCAAGTCAGGTGCATCCCGTCGTCGCCAAGGTGGTCAAGGAGGCAAAGCGGCCTCCAAGCAGGATTGAACCGTCCGTCGGGTCGGGCCCCCGCCGAAGCACCCAGGTGGGAGGCCGGCTGACGAAGTTCGTCGGCGTGTGGGAGTCCATCTCCACCGACCGTTGGGTGCTGGACGCCCTTGCCCTGGGCCACGCCCTCGAGTTCCAGAAGAGGTGCCCCCGCAATCCTCCCGTGGCCAGGAAGGAAAATCACGTCCCTCAACTGCTGTTGGAAGTACGGGCGATGCTCAGGAAAGGTGCCATCGAGCTCGTCCCGAAGAGGCTTCGGGGCTCCGGAGTTTACTCAAGATACTTTCTCGTGAGGAAAAAGACAGGAGGATGGCGTCCCATCCTGGACCTGCGACGACTAAACAAATACATCAAGGCACAGAAGTTCCGGATGGTCACCCCTCCAGCACGTGCTGGGACAGCTGGAGGAGGGGGATTTCCTGTCGTCGTTGGACTTGGAGGATGCGCACTTCCACATCCCCATTCTAAAAAGACACCGAAAGTTCCTCAGGTTCGTGGTCCAAGGGCGGCACTACCAGTTCAAGGCCCTCCCGTTTGGATTAAAATCGGCGCCCAGGGTGTTCACCAAGTGCCTCGCACCGGTGGCGGCGCGGCTGCGCCTGCAGGGGATCCACGTCTTCCCCTACCTGGACGACTGGCTCATACGAGCAAGGACAAGGGAGCTTGCCGTGGAACACACCGCGAAGACCGTCCAGCTGCTCACAGACCTGGGGTTCTCCATCAACTTTCCAAAATCCCACCTGGTCCCGTCGCAAGTCACCCTGTTTCTGGGAGCACAGCTCGACACAGTGGCGCGGCGGGCCTCACCGTCGGAGGAAAGGATAAGGACCATCCTAGGAAAGGTGCAAGGTGTACTGGCCACGGACGTGGCCAGAGTGAGGTCTATCAAGTCCCTCCTCGGAACGATGTCCTCCTGCATTTATCTGGTGCCCCGTTGCAGACTTCGGATGCGACCCTTACAAGAATTCCTCGACGCCCATTGGATCCAGAGGACGGGCAGCTTCGAGGACAGGATCTCGCTCGACGAAACGTTCCGCCAGGCGATATGATGGTGGGGTGTCCGCGCTCATCTGACAGCGGGAACAGGCTTCCTAACCCCGGCCCACCAGGTGACGGTGACGACGGATGCCTCCCTGGAAGGTTGGGGAGCGCGCACCGGGAGCTCCACGCGAGAGGCCTTTGGTGCTCGGAGGAGAAGACTCTCCACATAAACATCTTCGAGCTCCGTGCAGTGTTCTGGGCCCTCAGGTCCTTCATTCCGTCCCTCAAGGGCAAGGTGGTGAATATCTTCACCGACAACACCACCACGATGTTTTACATTCGGAAGCAGGGCGGAACCAGATCCCCTGCCTTGTAAAGGAAGCCCAGAATCTGTGGCATTGGGCCATCGCACAAGGGATGTTTCTGGAACCCTTTCATCTGGCAGGGATAAAAAACACCATCGCCGACTCACTCAGCAGGGAGCTGCGCTCGTGCCACGAGTGGGAACTGCGCCAGGATCAAGTGGACCGACTCTTCCGACGATGGGGCGAACCCCAGATCGATCTCTTCGCGACGGCGGCGAACTACAAGTGCCGGAGGTTCGTCAGCACGTTTCCCCAACCGAGGAGCATGGGCGATGCTTTCTCGTTCCCCTGGGACGGCCTGTTCCTTTATGCATTCCCGCCGTTGCTACTCCGGCTCGTCAATCAGCTCAAGAGGTCCCGGTGCAGGATCTGGTTCCCGGACCTTCTGGACATGTCAGCGTCCACACCAGTCAAGCTACCGACGGACGCGGATCTTCTCTCCAGAGAAGGAGGCGCCATTCTTCACCACGAACCAGAGTCGCTGAACTTGCAGGCCTGGCTCCTGCAGCACTAGAGTTTGGAGGATACGACATCCCGGCCAATTGCAGAGAGGTTCTTGCAAAGGCCAGGGCTTCCTCAACTCTCAAGTGCTACGGACACAAATGGAAGAGGTTCTCTATAATAATAATAATAATAATAATAATTAGGCTTTTATATAGCGCTACAAACCCTCAGGTATCTGAGCGCTGCTTATTATTACCCACGGTGTGTGGTGCTCATTTATCGACCTCGGAAGGATGAAAGGCTGAGATTGGCCCCGCCGGGATTCGAACCTGCGTTAGCAGGCTCTGCACGGATGTCAAAGCGAGCGCTCTACTCGCTGTGCCACTTGACCGGCTTATTATTATTTATTTATGTAACTCCATGCCAGACAACAATAGCTAAGGTAAGTAACTTGTACCTTCTACATTTCGTACATATGTGCGGTTTACATCTGCTGAAAACTGACATCTGTTGCAGCTCGCCCAAAGAACACGGACAACACCCAAAGATGATTAAAGGGTTTTTATTGAATTTTTGGTTGGGCACTAGGGCCATCCTCCTCTCACCTGTCTAATTTAACCTATACCACACTAACTGAGGCATCTCTCTGCCCCAGGTTAGAAAATGCAGAATGTTGCGGGGCGCTGTTGAGCAGCAGTGGAAATGGCTGCTTAGCTGTAGAGCCCCGTCTCGGCTAAAATCCTGAAGCAAATATATCCTGAACGGTGCCTTCTATCTACAAATGTACTGAAGGTGGGCAAGGAGGAAGGCATGGTGCGGCAGCTGGAGAGCCCTGAGGCCCTGCAAGCGGGTGGAGATACGCAGCGGACTTGAGCCGCCTGTGACAGCGCTCTGAAGATCAACCTCAGACGGAGATTGTGTATACGCAGCGTTCGCAGGGTGGTTCTGAAAGGCGTTGAGGTACGGAGGCTGTGATCCCCCAATAGCAATAACTACTATATGCACTAACTTCTGCACCCCTGCATGCAATAAAGTTGATTCCTTGTGACCCCCATGGCCATGAAAACTCCCCCACTGTTCTGAGGGCCCTGAGATGGATGGAATTGGAGCGGATGACGGGATAGAAACATGATCTGGGAACGGACCGAAGACGGCAGCAAGGGTGTGTTTGAGGTGCTGCGAGACAAGGGAACCATCACTTGTTAATTAAACAGTGTTTGTGGAGCCCTGTGCAGATCTACAAATATTAGATCTCCCTTCATCTCAAACGAAAGGGAGATACATTAGCCCGGCATAGTGGCAGGTGGCGAACATGGGCGCACCCCGTCGGGCGCAGTCACTGGCTAACGGAGCTGAGGGAGAACAGTGCCACGGGAGGCATAGATAACCAGAACTTTTGGTGGCTGGCATGTTCGTTGTGTGCTCTCTCTAGCCTGACACATCCATTGGTGTAAAGGAGAGCCACACCATTCGGATAACAACAAAATCAGTGACTGTGTGCGCAAATGGAAGTGATATATGAGCAATCTCTGTGGCGGTGTGCGCATTAACGCCAGAACACATGCCGAATTCGGCTACCACTGGCTGTGGAAAGGAAGCTATACAGGGGATACGGCACAGCGGCCTTGCATTGTGGGCACTCCCACTAGAAAACCGTTAGCGGAGCACTACCAGACCAGAAGCCCCTGATACATAACTAGACCCTATGGGGATACGAAAAGGGAGCTCCCATAGCACTGAGGAAGTGTAAACAATCTTTACAAAGAAACGCTAAGGGATGATTGGTGGACTGGTTCCACACGAGGACCTGGGAAGCAGACGTAACTACAGCAAAAGACCCCATCACAGGCCTGAACTCGGAAAACACTGGGACAGCGGCCGAAACATAGTTAACAATACAATCAAGAGAAAGAGTCGACCCTGGGTCCACAACACCGGTCATAGTGCCCTAATAGAACAAGTCTGTTTCCAAGATACATCCATTTCGACCAGTGGGAGATACTTTAAATATACCCAGTTAGTCTGAGAAGAGCGTTTCTCTTGCAGGAACTTAGGGAAGATGACGAAAGGTGCAGGAGGGAAAAAGAAAGGCCTGATGGATTCCTTCACCAGATCGCAAGCCCCAGCAGCGAGTACATCGCCACACTCTAATGCTGATGCATCACCAACGCCAGTAGATAACACCAGAGAAGACCACTTACTGACAACAGTACAAGATGTTTTTATGTCGATAAATTGCAAATTGGATGACATTGTTGCAACAATTGGGTCACTCAAATCGAAGCTGGGGAAGGAGAGTGGACGGATAAATGAGGCCGAAACCAGAATCAGCCTAACAGAGAACAAAGTAGATCAACATGATCGGGATAGAACGCATCTGAAGGTGGAACTGTCCAAGATGAAGGGTAAATGTGATGACTTGGAATCAAGATCCAGGAGAAATAACGTGCGCATCGTCGGAATCCCGAAATCTGCCTGTAAAGGCCAAATGCAAACATTCGTGGAGTCACTCCTCAGATCCCCTTTTGCTACAGCCTCATTCTCTGAACATTTTTTGGTTGAAAGAGCGCATCGTACCATGGCCCCAGTCCCAAGACCTACCCCGCCTCCGCACTTTTATTGCAAGACTGTTGAATTACAGGGATAGGGACCTTATCCTGAGGCTTTTGAGAGAACAATGAATGCTGCGGTATGAGGCAAGAAATATACACACCTATACAGATTTTACAGTGGGGGTACAGGCTCAGAGAGGGACATATGACCCGGTGAAGAGACAGTTGAGACTGCAACGTGTTCCATATGCATTGATATTTCCGGCAAAACTTTGTATTCAACATGGAGGCGGGGCACACTTTTTTGAGGATCCTACCGAAGCCATGAACTATGTAGATTCTGTCATCCGAACAGGGAATCCACGACCCGAGAACAAGAGGGGAACCCGGTGACTGACGCACAGGATTCAACATATCCTTAATGTTATGTTTTGTACGGATAAGAAGCTGAAAGGCACAATAAATAAGTTAAAAAGTAGCCCGGATGGCAGCATGCAGCTGTCGGCCTTCTTAAGGTAGCTGCAGCTAACGTGCCTCGGGGAAAGTTCCACGAGTTACTGGGGGGGGGGTACATCTAGTTGGTGCAGATGGTGCGGGTGGCGGGAGGGGGAGGGGGTATACACGAGTCAAAGTCCAATTTGGGGTCTGGGGGGATGGTGAAAGGCTTGTTGTAGAAGTTAAGTTGGAAATGTAATGGCCTATAGTATGGTTGTTGGGTGCAAACTTACACATCCTTTCATGGAGTTTACTTGCTATGGCAGCTGATGGAACCAGTGGTAGAGAGTAGAAATTAAATTGTTGACCTGGAATGTGCTTGGGCTCAATAATCCAGTTAAGGCAAGGAAAGTTAATACATATGTTTCACAGCATGGGCCCAAGATAATGATGTTGCACACTCTGGGAAAGGTGAATTAATCCTTTGCACAAAAACTGGGCTCCATTGAGGTACTACACGGAATACTCCATGCAAGCATGAGGGGTTCATACCCTTCTCCCCTTGCTG
The DNA here is from genome assembly GCF_040938575.1 of Ambystoma mexicanum. NCBI lineage: Eukaryota > Metazoa > Chordata > Amphibia > Caudata > Ambystomatidae > Ambystoma > Ambystoma mexicanum. The sequence goes on from NC_090923.1 coordinate 841,000,844, forward strand.
GGCTTCCGGTTCTCTAGGAGTAGCGTGGATCCTCAGGGTCAATATGTACTTGTATGGGGTGAAATAGCCGGTCAGCTGATCGTATTGGTCAGCACATATGGGCCCAATTTGGATGACCCTGGGTTTTACCATATAATTGCTGAAATGTTGATTTCCCCTGGACGAGACCTGGGTAATATGAGGAGCGGGGAATTTAATACCATTTTGGATACGGAATTGGATAGATCCTAGTGTACCTCGGGCGTGCTTACTAGACCTGCGCTAACACTACATCAAATTTTGCTGCACCTCCCTCTCACTGATATTTGGCGGGCGATTCACCCACTAAGCAAGGAATTCACATTACTCCTCCGTCCATGACTGTGAGTCCCATATAGATGTCTGGCCACTGTGGTTCAGAATTGCACTATTCTTGCACATACCCTGTCTGACCATTCCCCAGTTTCCATGACCCTGGAGATCTCTGGATATCCAGTACAGATTTCACACTGGAGAATGCCGCCTTCTCTTCTCAGAGATCCCAGTGTGGGTGACTCCCTACATGTTGAAATCACTGAATTTTTTAGTATTAGTAAAGGCTCGGTCCGTGCCCACTCAGTGCTTTGGGAGACATTTAAAGTGTGGATAAGGGGCAAAAACTTCAGGGTCCCTCAAAAGTATTAGATCACAATAAGGCCGAGTGGAAATCTAACTCGGGGTTCTGGAAAATAGATTCAGTAGATCACACAAGAAGGAGACCTTCTCACAGATACAGGGATTATTGGGTGAATTTCACAATTTGGCAGACGGAGAGATTGTCCATTTGGCTGTCCCCACTAGTGCAAGCAAGTACGGCGATGGGGACAAGGCTGGTAGACTGTTGGCCAACTTAGTGAAAACTAAAAATCGTTGACACCCTATTAGCCATATTCAGGGCCCGGATAACGCTATGAAGACAAGTGAAAATGATATTAAAGAAACATTCGCTAGTTTTTACTCTACCCTATACGCTAATCGTGATGAGGTCACAGAGGGAGAGATTTCCCAATATTTCACGACAATAGAGCTTCCGACAATATCAACTGAGGCTAGGCTCGCTCTGCAACAACCTGTAACACTAGACTAGATCGAGGGTCCAATAAAGTCACTTGGTACAGGGAAGGCGCTGGGGTCGGATGGACTGAGGACAGAACTTTATAAGGATTTCCAACAGGAACTGGCTCCCCAACTACTGAAGGTATGGGAGGGAGTCCATGGAACAAGGAGCACTCCCACAATCTATGCATGAGGCCATTATCACAGTGTTGCTCAAACCACACCGACCTCCCCGCAACATGGCCTCCTATAGACCATTGTCATTAATCTACACGGACGCAAAGATATTTGCAAAAATCCTTGCTACAAGGCTTCTGCCGGTTATGCCCAAACTGGTGCACCTTGACCAGTCGGGCTTCATACCCACGAGGTCTACAGTTCTGAATTTGCGTTGCCTTTCCTGTGTGATGGCACAGGTTAACCCCCTGGCAAGAGCGGTAGTGGCCGCATTGGATGCCGAAAAGGACTTTGATTCCGTTTCATGGAGTAATTTATTTTCAGTACTGCAGTGTTTTGGGGTAGGCCCATACTTTTTAAATTTCATTCGGCTGTTGTACTCTAACCCAGGGGCAAGAGTCCTAACCAATCGAACACTGTCGGCACTATTCTCCCTTGGAAGGGGCACGAGACAGGGCTCCCGCTTCTCTCCATTATAGTTTGCCCTCAATATCGAACCAATGGCCGCGATGATCAGGAAGATAAATGGACACAGAGGAATAAGAATAAATGGCCCTGGCCAGATTATTTCTCCATGCGCGGATGATACGCTCCTATATGTGCATGATACTGAACACAACCTTGCCCCAATAATGAAGGATATTCATACATTTTCTCGTTACTCTGGATACAAAATAAATGACGCTAAATCGGAATAGTTTCCCATTACGCCGTCCACTATTAAGCCACCTAACTCTGGGGGATGGGGTTCAAATGGTCGCCAGTGCACTCGATGTATACAGACAATTATGAATCCTATTTGCAACAACTGACCACCAAGCTATTACTGTGGGCAAAACTCCCCATTTCACTGTACGGACGGGTAGCCCTATTAAAGATGGTGGTTCTCCCGAAGTTACTGTATTTCTTTAGAAATGTCCCCCAGTTTTTACTAAACTGAAATCATTAGCCTCCACGTTTGTTTGGGGGTTCCGGGGTGGCCAGAATCAGCTGGCAAAAACTGTCTGAACCATATGGATATGAGGGGTAGCAGCACCAGATTTTGAATTATATTACTTGACATCACAGGCCCAATTTACAAGACACTGGTACAGCATCAGGGACACGGTTGTACATATACCCTTGTAAAAGTACAGGGCGTCCCCTCTTGCACCTTCGATCCGGTAAATATAACTGTTGCTTGGACCAGAATTTTCCGGAAGTTTGGGTCAGTGATTCCCTATAGCTGGGAGACTCTGTTAGGCGTTTCCCCCACATTTGATAAGAAGCTACAGAAATCATGGGATCCCTTAGGCCAGGGCAAATGAAAATCGCCAACATGTAACCAGAGGGGTGATTTGTATCCCTAAACAAATTTATTGACATTCTAGGGGGAGGCCAATTGAGTGCTTCAATATCACCAAATGCAAGCCGCTTTCTGCAAGAGATGGCCTCCATTCCCAGCAGAGCCAGAGACGCATAGCTGCATCAGTGCCATGGTGGCAAATGAGGACACAGGATGCGGAGCGTCCAGGTTATATAGGTTGATAGAATCACATCTTTCCACTCCTAATACTATTAAAGAAGTGTGGGGAAAACAAGTGGGACTTGTGATGGGGATGAGAAATGGAGCAAATATTGGCAATTGACTATGTCAATATCCCTGAATGTTGGGCTGCTTGATCCCAATTTAAGGTTCTAAACCAATTGCACTACACTCCCGCCAGAATGGCCAAGTTCACTACAGATTGCTCGGGTGAATGCTTGAAGCGCAGGAGCCCACAAGAGAGCCCCTTTCACATGTATTGGCCGTGCCCCCTGGTCCTGACATTTTGTGGAAAGGTAGCTGAGGCTATAGAGGACATAGTGAGTAGCCCGTCGTCACTCGCTTGACTCAAATACTCAAAAAAAAGCCTCAGAGACTACAAGAAGATTGTTCAATGTTGCTTGTGCAGTTGCGAAAAAGTGCATATTAATATGTTGGAAGTCTAAGAATGCACCAACCTTTGAGGACTGGCTGTGCAAATTAACCTGTGTCGGTGAATGTGAAGAGATTTGTTTTGTCGGTAGCCTCGACATACCGCCCTAAAGACATTTGGGCTCCATTCAGACTGTACTTGAGCGAGACGAATTCTGAAACTGATGGTACTGGGTGTCCCGTCATTGCTAACCTGTAAATGTAACTGTTGCTGTTGAATTAAGAATATGCTATGCACCAAGAGTATGTAAATGTGAATGACTATGCTTAATACATGACCATTGAATAAATTAAAGTTTTTTTAAAAAAAAGAATGCAGAATGTTCCACCCTTATGTCGAAGTCCTTCCTTATTCAGGAGTGGACATACCTAAAAGTGCCTCATCTAGCTAACTTCCCACCAGCAGTTCCTAACTGTCCCTACTCTCAGTGGCTGGTGAGTGGTCTAAGATGGTATTGGGTCATGCCATTCAGGCACTCAGTCTGATGTACTCTGTTCCCTATCATGCTCGTGTTGTCCCCCCGCACCCGCATCTTTCCCCCAATTTTTCTCTCTCACTACTCTTTGGTTTCCAACTCCACCCTCCTCCACTCAGTCTGTCTCTCCTGTTTCTGTTCGTCCTTCTATGCTTTACCGTGCTCCTTTGTTACTATTTCATCCTTACGCCCTCCTTTATACTAGTCCCTCCTTTCTACTACCGTTATCCAGTCCTCTCCACAGTACTACCACTCTTCCATCTCTCTGCATTACTACTACCACCCCTCTCCTTACACTACTATGACTACTATTGAAATGTTGTTCTTTCACTTTCATCCGCTTCAATCAGTCACTACACTTGATACTATTTCATAAGCACTCCCAATACAGTACCATTTGCACTCACTGATTCTTAGGCAGAAACCTGTGCAATTCCCTTAGGGACCACTGCAAAAAGTTTAAGACCACAAGAGTAAGCAGTAAACCCAATTGGTAGCAGTCTGCACCACCCAGATATTACCTGGTAGCTGTGGCTGAGCAGTCAGACTTCTCTCAAGAGGAGTTAGGCAGTATATAGAGTATACATCATAGGGCTAAAAATACAGTAGCACAAACAAACACTGACCAGAGCTTTGGTGTAAAAGTATATAAATATTTATTTAAAAACACACTTGTAAAAATACACTGGCACTAATATATCAAGCAAGTCCAAACACAGTCACTATAAGTATATACACCTCCCTAGTTAATTATTCGACAAGTCTAGGTTAAGACACCACTTATTTAGCAAATCAGAGGTGAGCGCGTAACCGTAGATGGCACTCCAATAATTTCTTTAAAAAGGGAGAGAAAAGGCAAAATAGGAAAATAACACAGTACCAACACTTTTAAGAAACCACAGCAAGTCAAGAAAGGCAGGGTCTACTGTATAGCAAAAAGTTCATAGGCCAGACCCACTCTTGGAGAGAGCAAGGCGGAATGTGCCCAAGATCACACAGTGAAAATGCACTAAAAGTCTTTGCAGGAAAGTCAAAAAGAGGTTGTATCAGTTCAGAAAGGTAAAGTTAGCAGGTCCGAGGTCACCCCAGGATAGAGAGTCAAGGATTTACGGAACACCTTGGACAATCTGTTGCAAGGGAGACCAGGCGGGACACAGTACCTGAAATGGTGAGAAAGCACCAGCGGGGGGCAGTTGTTCCTGGCAGCGGGTGCAAGTCGGGGCTTCATCCAGGGGAAGAGAGGATCTCGACGTGGAGGAAAGCCGGAGGTCGTTGCACTGCCAGGGAAGAAACCAGACGCGTAGTTTCCTGGTTAAAAGGTACGACCCGGAACCACCAGGGGGTGCAGAGATGCACTGACGCATCTGCACTAGTCTCCTCCGAAGGGTGCCGTCAGCGGGACCTGAGCCACCCCCAGGAGTGAAGTGCCGACCCCCACTGCAGCCTGCTGACATCTCGGAGCCCCCGAGCGCCCCAACTCCGGTTGTCCGACGAAGAGATTTGGCTGAGTTCTGGACTCCTGGAGATAGGAGGGAGAGAGAGCCCCACCATCACCCGCGCCGCGGCTCCGCATGAAGTAACGGAGAGCCGCGGCTCAGGTGGGGCCCACGGGAGCGACCCCCTCCACATGCAACTTCATTGCGGCGGATCCCGCATTCCCTGGAACCCGAACCGGGCCACACAGCGCCTTGGGTGGTTTGCTGCTCTGTACCGGGAGGGAGAGCGAGCCCTGCCTCCCCCAGCGCAGCGGCTCCGCACCAAGCACCGGTAAGCCGCGGCCTACGCGAGGCCCATAACTTCGCCGGACAGCACGGAAGAGCGCCCCCCCCTGGTCTTAGCAGTGGGGGCTTCCGAACCCATCGGAGCCCGGGTGAAGCCACACAGTGCTTTGGGCTGGTTTCCCCTCCTGGAGCTACGGTCTGGGGCTGCGTGCCGGGCCCGACGGCTTGCACTCCCCATGTGGACTCCGGCGGGCCGGGGAGCTGGTGCAGGAGCGCAAACAGTGGGAGCGGATTGCCCCCCCCAAGATCTTAGGCCCCCTTACTACCCGCGGGGCCAATCTTCATCGGGGGCCCCCGAGAGCAGAGGCCCCCACCGGCGGAGCGAGAGAGCGGGTGCTACCCCCTTGTAGGGGTGCCCACAACAGTCCCTCCACCCCTCCCCCATCGGGCCATCCCTAAATCCCACACTGCTCAGGAGATGTGCGACGAGAGCTCTGAAAGCCCCACGCGGTGTGAGGGCTACCCAAATCATTAAACAGTATTAAGGGCAAAGGGGACCATCCCTGGGCTAACTACCGCACTTGCTGTCGGGCTCCACAACAGTGTCCACCCCCTTAAGAACCGTTCGTGCAGAGTTGATGATAGGCCCTTATTTGCCGTGGCCTGGAGATTCGGTTCGAGCAACCTCCCGCCCTAACAGAGTACAAAGTCAGGGACGCATACAGGGAAGACCCCTTGTTGCCCTCCCTTTAGAGTTGCTTGCAGCCCACTGGACCCGGGGCGTTCAGGAGGAGATCTCGTGGAGATGGTCTGGGGGAGCCTATGAGCTGGAAGGAATCCCTGCAGAGATGGCGGCCCCGACGCGGTACGCTGGACACCCTGGATAAAAAAGTGGACAATATAGATGACAGGGTCCAAATGCTTGAAAACAACACAGCCTCGAATGACATTTTTGAGACTCAATTCGACATGCGCTTATCGGAGCTCGAGAGGAGGGAAGAGAAATGCTCCCTTAAACTTGATGACTTAGAGAATAGGGAACGCCGCTGTAACCTGCGTTTTTTGGGCTTCCCTGAGCGTGAGGGTGAAACGCAAATGGACATCATCAAAGCTGTTAATGCGGTGGTGGGATCACTCTTCGAAGGCGCGAACACGAATGAACCAACTATTGATAGAGCTCATAGAGCGGGTGCGGCCAACAGAGGCCCCAGATCTATTCTCGTACGATTCCATTAGTTCACGGAGAAAAGCAAAATCCTGGAACTGGCACGCAAGAGGGGTCCGGTGGATTGGGAGGGGGCCCAGATCTCGGTGTATCAAGATCTGTCCGCCTTTACCCTGGCAAGACGTCGACTCTGCTCTCCGCTGACGAAAATGCTCCAGGCCAAGGGGGTCCGATACAGGTGGGGGATACCCTTTTTCACTCTCCTTCGAGCTGGAAGGATACAAATATGCCCTGGTCACAGAGGACGATATTTGTAGGGTGATGGGGGAACTCCTGGATGAACCAAACATGGAGGTAGGAGAGCAAGAGCGCGGGAGAGCTCCGGTGTGCCCCGGGGGGACAAAGGCTCCACAGGAGAGGCGTAAAGTCCGAGGCCACAGGAAGTTTAGAAGAGTGGCACCGACATCCCCTGGTCAACCTAACATTTGAGGTGCTCCAGGAAGCTTCACGATCAAGTTGGTACTTTACTCCGAATGGGGGAGCACTGTAATTGTTCACAATCTGAATGCAACAGGGGGGTGGGGGAGGGGTCTCAAGTTGTTGTTATTGAAGAGTTCAAGAGCCCGGAGGGGGGAGACAATGGTGGCCTGGCTCAGCGACAGGATGAAGCCGCTGGTCTACCAGGCGTTCAGGGGGGAGGGTGGAGGGAAAAGTGGGGGTTTGTTCAACGGTGATTTAGTTGGGACAAGCCAAGTTTTCTGGTCTGTTTTGTAACTTTAGATTTGTTTTTTGACTGCAGCAGGGGGCGGAAGTATTGCGGGAGCACTGAAATCTGTTGATCTACGGAGGGAGACATGAGCTTTTACCATCACTATGATGGATGATTCACTCCAATTTTTGACAGTGGGGTCGTTAAATGTACGGGGGCTCAATTCTCCTACTAAAAGGTTGTTGTTGGTGAGAGAACTTTCAAGGCTCCGGCTCCACTTCCTATTCGTACAAGAAACACACTGGGTCCGGGGCAAGGAATCAAAGTTGAGGGTAAAACCATTGACAAGGTGTATGTAGCGTCCTTTCTGGCTAAGAAACGTGGAGTTGCCTTACTGGTCTCTCCCGGGGCCCATTTCGTACTCAAAGCTCAGAGGTCAGACCCGGAAGGACGATATATCATGGTCAAGGGGGAAGTGAGGGGTCGGTTGTTTACTCTGGTTTGTATATATGCTCCAAATGAGGCGCAAGATGGCGTCTGGGTGGGGATGAAAGAGAACATTATAGCATTTTCCGAGGGCACTCTACTGGTTGAAGGGGATTTTAACATGGTTCTCTGCCCCGAAGGGGATAGGTCGGTCAATCCATGTCCTAACCTGCGTCTCCATAAAAAATTGGCTGAGGCTTTCCAAGCAGTTAACGAGGAACTGGGTTTGAGCGATACACACCCCACTAAGCAAGGCCTTGATCCCGAATTCACCTTTTTCTCAAAACCTCATGCTACATTTCCCGTATTGATTATATCCTAGTTGACTCCACGCTTCGGGGAGAGGTCACAGACTCGGGGGTGGAGGTTGTTCCTTGGACGGACCACGATTTGGTCAGAATAAAAATGGGTATTCCCCCTGCCCCTGCATCCGGGACCCTGTGGAGGTGCAATGACGTCCTTCTGCACGACAAGGAAGTACACCAATCCCTCCTAACAGCCATTACGGAATACTTCTCCATAAACGACAATGGGAAGGTCGGTGTCATGGGAGTCTGGGAGGCATTCAACGCTACCACTAGGGGCATTCTTATTGAGACAGGTTCGAGGAAAAAGAGGGAGAGGGGCCATGAAGAGAAACTATTGAAGGAAAAAATAGAGGCTATTCAACCGGGAGGGAAATTGAAAACGCAGATGTTCCCCGGCAAGTGTGAGGAGCTCCAAAGATTGCGCTCAGGGTTGGCAGACCTCCAGGTGGGACAAACTGAAAGAAAGCTGTCCTTCCTGAAACAGAAATATATGGAAAAAGGGGAAAAAGCCGATAAGATATTGGCTTGGAGGCTTGTGAGCTCAGAAATAGTAGGAGGGTGAATTCCATCCATTCCCCTGAAGTGGACTCGACGGTAAGAGATAGTAAAATAGCTGAAACATTTCGGCAATATTACGAGCACCTGTATTGCTCGGAATACGCAGGGGACGGAACCGAGATTGACAACTTCCTGGACTCCCTCCCGATTTCTCGCCTCTCACCCGAGAAAGCAAGTATACTAGAACTCCCCGTAACCCCGGAGGAGATAATAGACCCCATATCCTCTTTGAAGAGTGGAAGAGCCCCAGGGGATGATGGGTACACGGTCAAGTTTTACAAGACCTATCTGTCAACGCTAGCCCGTTTATGGCCAAGATGTTCAACTCAGCACTTGAACAGGGCACCCTCCCACCCACGATGATGTCCGCGCTGATAGTAGTACTCGCCAAAGAGGGGAAGGATCCCTCCCAGTGTCAATCATATCGCCCTATATCCCTTTTCAATGTTGACGTTAAGATCCTGGCCAAACTGTTAGCAAATGGACTGGCAAAGCTCCTCCCCTCCCTAGTACATGGAGATCAGGTAGGCTTTATTCCGGGACGCCAGGGTTCGGACAATATACGGATGACCCTGGACCTCATGTACGAGGCTTCGAGGCAGGGGGTCGAGGGCTACTTGCTTGCATTAGACTCTGAAAAGGCCTTCGACGTGTCGAATGGCCTTATATGGGTAAAGTTCTTCGGAAAATGGGTCTGGGGACAATTTCTGTGGGTGGGTCTCGGCATTATATAATGGCCCTATAGCAAGTGTTTTGGTCAATGGCGGCACATCGGAACCCCTGGCTCTATCTAGAGGAACCCGTCAGGGCTGTCCCGTCACCCTCTTATATGCTCTGGCAATAGAGCCCCTGGCCATAGCGATCAGAGCTGACCAAGAAATCACAGGGATAAGCTGTGACGATTGCGACTTCAAACTCTCCCTGTTTGCAGACGACATTTTGGGCTACCTAACCAACCTCCAGGTCTCTCTACACAGACTGTTTGATCTTATAAACTACTATGGTGCCTTTTCGGGGATTAAGATAAACACGTCCAAGTCTAGTATTATGCCTATGGGTCCCGGGTACCAAGATATTGGGGGTCACTCTTAAATACTGGCATAGGGAGTAGTGGTGAGTACGGATCGCTGATTTTCAGCACTTTCATCGTCCTCGTCCACACTCTCGCCTCTCCAGCATTATGAGTAAACACCTGGTTGCACACAAGCCTTTCCCCTGCCAAGAGAGCTTCTTTCAATACTATTGGTTTAATCCGCTCTTGCAATCGGTCTGATTCAGTTGTAGTTTCGTCAAACAGCCAGCACACTCAATATTGTAATTGTGCAGCTAAGAAGTACAGCTTAAAACGTGGCATCTGTGCACCCCATCCTCATGTTGCACACACAGCGTGTTCAGGGCTATTTTGTGTCTACCCTGGCCCTACATAAAATCACCCAACAAGGTGTCCAACCTACAAAAGTATCCAGCTGCTATGTAGTGGTGCACATTGGCAAATGGGTAGAGCAACCGTGGCAGTACTATTATTTTAATCAGTGCAATTCTATCAATTAGAGATGTCAGCTTCCCCCAGAACTTCATGGACCGTTTCACCCCCTCTACTGCCCTAACTGTTATGCATGTCATCCGAGGAATGCATTATATTTTTATCCCCAGATATCTAAAAGACCAAGTCTCCCACTGTAACCTTAGGTCCGGTAGGTCCAGTGAGAGATCCCTGTAGGGTTAGCTAAATTGTGCAGCACCTCCAGCAGGATGGTTAGGTTGTGGTCAGGCTTGCATATGTATACGAGAACGTTATCTGCATGCAATGAGACATGATGAATGAACCCTCCCACAGCCACGTCAGCTTCCAAGAGTTCCTGTCTCAGGTACACTGCTAAGTGTTCCAGGGCCAGTATATAGAGCATGGGTGACAGTGGGCATCCCTGTCTATTGCCTCTCTATACCTCCCAAGCCTCAGACACCCACTTCCCAGTCCTAACTCTGGCCTCCGGGAGTGTATATAGTAATCAGACACATTTAATAAAACCCTTGCCTATGCTGAAACCTTGCATTGCAGCTAGCATCCACCCCCGAAAGACTGAGTCAAATGCCTTAGTGGTATCCAGTGTTGCCACTACTAGTGGGGCTTCACTTAGATTAGTCTGATCAATTATATGTTGTATCCGATGTAAGTTCATGGAAGTATTTCTTCCTGGGACAAAACCTTGCTGATCCTGGTGAACCAGAGAGGCAATCACCTTCTTAAGCCTGGCTGCGAGTAAAGTGGTCAATATCTTGATGTCCTGGTTCAGCATTGCCAAGGGGCGGTAAGAGTCACACAACTCCTCTGGCTTCCCTGTTTTAAGTATGGGAACTATTATTGCTTCCCTCATGCTAGTGGGGATCCTAACTCTATCGTAAGCCCCTTCATGCACCTGCAGCAGTAAAGGGGTGATGGTGGAAGTAAAGGTTCTGTAAAACTCTGCCGGGAGCCCAGCTGAGCCCTGTGTATTCGCAGCAGTGAGACATAATCACCTCGCCTATTTCTTCCTCCATCAGCGGTAACTCGAGGGTAGCAGCCAGCTCAGCCAAGAGCTGCAGGAGCTTAATCTGGGATAGGGCTTCCCGCACTTTCCCAAGATCTACCGTTTGTTCATGTTTGTATAGTTTGTAGAACGTGCTGAAGGCACTATTTATCTCCGCCTGCAACCTCCAGAGTTCCCCACACTCATCCCATACTTGCGTTATCGGTTTCATAGGCTGTGCTGCTTTACACAGCCATGACAACAGCCACCCTGACTTGTCCCCCTCAGCACACGCTGTATAGGTTGCATGGTCAAACCACTGGAGCCTTTCCCTTGCTTCATAGCACTGTCGAGTAGCAATTTCATTTCTGTCTGTTTCTAGTGTCCGGGACTCTGCCACCTCTCCTGCACGTATTCTATTTTTGAGCTGTCCCAGCTCCTCCCTCAAAATGTTCCTTATCCCACACGCTCCTGACATAGCCTCCACCCTTGTGACTACCTAAAGTGCCTCCCATACAGAGCTTCAACTGTCCACACTACCAGTATTGGTTTCCAAAAATGTATTTCGGAATTCACCGATTTGGCCAACAGGTGCTGCATAGGGATCGGGGGCCAAGGACCCCTTGGAGTCCAGTTTATCAGCAATGCGGAGTGATCAGGAATAGTACGTCCCATGTACTCAGTGCCCAAGAATTCAGCCAGGTGTTCAGCGGCAACTAACAAGTAATCAATGCATGTGCGAAGTTGGTGCAGTGCCGGGTAAAATGAATACCCACTCCACCAGTGCCTCAGATGCCAAAAGTGACCTGGGTTGAGATGTCAGATCTGTCAAGGGTTGGGTTCATTACGCAATTAATGTCCTCTGCCCATAAGAAGAGGGCCCCGCGCAGGTGCGTAAAATGTGTGCACAGTGTCTTAGAAAAGACGGTATAGCATGATTCGGACAGTATGAGTTCACTATATAAATTTCCTGTTGGTTTAAATGCCCATGCACAATAACATCTGCTCTAATCGTTCCTTTCCACATTTAGTAGTATGAAGGGATCAATCCACACCATAACTCCTCTAGTGAATTTGGAGTAGGTGGATCCGTAGCCCTCTACACCCCACCTGGTTGTCACGGAGTACTGCTCCGCTGGTATCGGGTGTGTTTCTTGCAATAGAGTGTTAGGGAGAATTCTCTTTAGGCTGAATTTCCTAACCTAGTGAGTCCCCCAGCAGCTTTGCTGGATTTCAGGAGTTTGTTTTTTTCTCCTGCCAAGAGTGAGACTCTTTTTCTCAAACTCTTGGACATGATTTATGGTGTTCCTTTGACTGTTAATGTATTTTATGGGCTATGTGGTCCTTTACTCCATAGGGTCTCATGTGTTTTTACTATGTGTGTTACACAGCACCCTCCGTGCAGTAACACCCCACCATAGACTCCATACCCTGGGACTGACTACTGTCTCCCAGGTCATGTAAAGTCACTATTGGCTTTACTAGTCCCAAATTATTAACAGAAACCAGTACAAACCATCATATTGTGGACGTACTGGTCGGGGCAATTCGATTGCCCCGGGGTCTGTTAGTCGAAGGGGCACGTCTCCGTCCCCCCCCTGATCGAGTTTTGGCTAGTGGCAGTGGAAACTACTTTTTATATTCGACCGCGAATATATCCCTATGGGATTTTCCCATTGTTCGAGGCTACCAACTTTAATTATTTAATTCTCATAGCCTCGAACACACCGCCGGTTTATTTAATTAATATTAATTCGCCGGTTGGTATTTTTTGCCAGGACTCTATCCTAAAATGGCATTTGTGTTCTTTTCTGTGACTCCAACCCAAGTCGAGCTCTTTGTTCCACTTTTTGGCGGGCTTCTCCACAGAAGCCTCCAAAAGTGGTGCCACTCTGTCTGGGTACCACAGGGGGTGTGGGAGGGGGTTTAGGCACCCTGGACTGAGCTACCTTGGTAACTCAAGTCACACTCTTGTGTGATTGGCCCAAGTGGTGAGCCGGCCGGCTCACCACTTAGAATGTTTGATTGACAGCTAGGCTGAGTGAATGGGGGTATGCTGCATAAAAGCAGGGCTTTGGGGACTGGCACTTCAGAAGTCGCCACAGGACCTGAGAATCCGACGAGGGAGAAGCTGAGCCGCCCTACCACGATGACACCACCGGTGGAGCCCTGCGGAACCGACTCACCATTTCCCGACGACAGAGAAGATCTCCCGGCTGGAGAGGCTTCTTCCCCCGACTGGTGGGCACAACCAGTTTACCTTCTTCTCTTCACAGCTCAGACCGGTTTGTGGTCGAACTGCCCGTGCCAAGCACCCCGGCAGCCGGATAGCCACTTACCACTGGACTGCAAATCAACAGACTGCTCCTTGTACCTGAGAAACTCCGCGGCTGGTTTCTTCCCTGGCAGTGCAACAGACTCCTCTCTTCCTCCCCGACGAGATCCTCTCTTCCCCCGGACGAAGCACAGACTTCCATCCGCTGCCAGGAACAACTGCCCCCGCTGGAGTGTTCTCACCACTTTGAGGTACCGTGTCCGCCATGCCTCCCTTTCTAAAGATTGCTACAAGGTAATAATAACCCCTTAACGTTCTGGACTGGGCTGGCCGCCTTGACCCTCTAACTGGTCCCTTTCTTTGGTCCAACTCCTTTTTGAACCGTTACAAGACTTTTGTGCACTGCAACCGTGTGACCTTGGACACATTTCGTTTTGATCCTCTTAAAGCGGATCCCGCCTACTGACTCTGAATTCACGGTGTTACTTTGCCTTTCTCTCTTGTTGTGTTCGTGAAAAAGTGTTGGGATCTGTTTCAATTTATTCTCTGCTTTTCTCTCCCTTTTCTTAAAAACGAATTATTAGAGTGCCATCTACGTTAAGCGCTCACCGCTGTCTGAAAATAAGTGGGGCTTTACTTAAGATTTGTCTAATATTCTTTTAAGGGAGTGTATATCTTTTAGTGACCATGTTTTTGAATTGCTTACTATTAGTGCCTGTGTGTTTTTCTAGATGTGGTTTTAAATAAATAATTATTTCGAAGGGATTGTGTCCTCCGACGTATTCCTCATCTTAGATATCTCCTTCCAGCTCTGCTGGCCTCGGAAATTTTTTTCTAGAGGGCGCTGCGCGTCGACGTCCCTCGAGTCGATGTCCTTCGACAGCCGCCGTATCGACGCTCGACGTCATCCTGCCTATAAAGGCCGCGCGCAGCGTCCGTTGCTCAGTTCCGTTTTTCCGCGCTACTCGGTGCCTCGGAATACCGTTGCTCAGTTCTTAGTCAGATACTCCTATTTACCTCGAGTTATTCGATCCGTACTCGATGGCTTCCTCGTCGGAACCGACAACTCCTCGATCCGGCTTCAAAAAATGTCGAGATTGTGGGAAAAAGATGTCGTTGACCGATCCTCTCAGAAATTGTCTGTGGTGCTTGGGAGACGAACACCATTGTTCGGAGTGCGAGGACTGTATGTCCATGACAGCTAAGGCCCTGAAGGAGCGTAGGGGGAAGCTGGAGAAAGGTAAGACTTTTAAAGCTTCTTCTTCGTCGACGAAGTCGAGACATTCGTCTCCTCGTCACCATTCGCGCTCCAGGTCTCGGAGTGGGTCTCATCACTCCTCGAGATCGAAGCACTCGAAGAGGAGACGTCGAAGATCCCCTTCTCCGTCTTCCTCTTCCTCTGTTTCGCCAAAAAGAATCCCTTGCCCCACGAAACATAGTTCCCGGGCTGAATGGGAGGAATTCAGAAAAAATATGATGAGCGTCTTCGAGAAAGCGGCCTCGACCCCCTCGAAGACTGCCGAGAGCGATGCTCTGGTCGAAAGACCCGAAGGTCAAAAACGCCGCGAGTCGCAGTACCCGGCGAAAGAAACCTCTCGAGCGCGTCTCGAACCCTCGAGTAGGACTATGACCTCCAAACCTTCCTCGAAGGTTCCGTCGACGAAGGTTCCGTCGACGTCGAGGTCGATGTCTTCGACGCCGTTGTCGAAGGGACCTTCGACACACGGGTCTGTCGACTCGACGCCGGCCTCGACACGGGCGTCGACGCCGAGAAAAGTCACGGTGACCACACATCAAGTGACGATCCCCAGGCCCTCGACGTCGATGGCGTCGATATTGTCGAGTAGAATTCCAATTCTGTCGAGGTCCTCGAGGCCTCCACCTCTGTTTTCGACGCCACGCTCGAAGCCTTCGACGTCGCCGTCGCCGACATCGACGTTTTCGAGGCCAATAATGACAAGTTCGGCACCCTCTGCCTTGGAAATGGGATTTACTCCCTTTATGAGTTCAGAACAATTGAGAACTATATCCTCAATTTTAGAAGAGGGTGATTTGTCTGAACAAGACACATTTGAGTTACAGGGACCTGTAACCCCAGTTAGAGAGGAATTTTCCTCTGAAGAGCACAGATTAAAGGATCTTCATGATTCTTTACATGAGGCAAGTGGGTTAGACACTTCCCCTGAGGTGGACTTTGCTAAGCCAGACCCGGGGGAGCATGCTGAAACCCCCTACAGAGCCTTAATGGCCAGGATTACAGAGTTCATGGGGTGGTCTGCACCTTCACAATCTTTCCAGCAAGATGACCTCACGGATATTCTTGACAAAGGCCCACAAGAGGATCCAGTGGTGCCCTTTCATAAAGCTCTTCAGAGAAAGATCATGACAAACTGGGAAACTCCAGATGTAATACCAGCAGTAAATAAAAAACTGTCTGCAAAGTACAGGGTATCTTCCACAGACCCAGAGTTCTTGTCTAAACATCCATCCCCAGAAAGTCTGGTGGTACAAGCAGCATCCTTTACCGATGTCAAGACGGCTTATCCTACAGTCCCACAGGACAGGGACGATAAAAAATATGATGCTATGGCAAGGAAAGTCTTTTCAGCATGTAGCATGGCGTTAAAGTCTGTTAATGCTACTTGCACCCTTGCTAGGTTCAGCCATACACTTTGGGAGTGTGCTTCTACAGCGGCTGACTGCATCCCGGAGGGAGAAGAAAGGGATGCGTTCCTGAATATTATACAGGACGGTAAAGACGCTATGTGCGAATCCCTCCAGACGGGCATTGATTCGGCTGACAGTATCAGCAGAGCAATGGCGGCAAGTACATCAACCAGGAGGTTCGCTTGGTTGAGAAAGTCGGGTTTTGCCCCAGATGTGCAAGCCAGGCTCTTGAACATGCCATTTGATGGCTCTTCTTTGTTCGGGAAAAAGGCGGATGACAGTTTAGAGAAACTGCAAACTTCAAAAGCAGCAGCAAAATCCCTAGGAGCTGCAATCCGTCAGACTCCTTTTCGTCCCACAGGAACCTCTGCGAGGGGCAAGTCCTTTCGCTTCTACTCCGCATTCGGAAGAGGTAGAGGACGACCGGCTCAAAGGGGTCAAAGAAGAACTACCCGAGGTGGACGGGGTAGATATTCTAAAGCCGCAGCAACAGCAGGTGCCTCTTTACCATCGGCATCTGCATCAGCCGCCCCAAAACCACTCTGAGGACTCCCCTCACAGGACACCTGTAGGAGGCAGGTTGACTCAACGTCTGACGGTATGGCAGGCTATCACGTCAGATGCTTGGGCATTGGAAACAGTCGCCCAAAGTTACTGCCTGCCTTTCCTACGTATACCTCAGTCATCCACCGGGGATCAGCTCTCAGAAAGCTCCAGATCCGCTCCTCTTGCAGGAAATTTTGGACCTGCTAGAGAAAGGTGCCATAGAACCGGTACCTGTAGCGGAGAGGAACAAGGGCTGGTACTCCCCTTACTTTCTCATTCCGAAGAAAGACGGAGGACTGAGACCCATCTTGGACTTGCGAGAATTGAACAAATTCCTCAGGAAAGACAAATTCAAGATGGTCACTCTTTCTCAGATCCTCCAGGCCCTTCAGTTTCAGGACTGGTTGGTATCTCTGGACCTTCAGGACGCTTATTTCCATGTGCCTATCCATCTCAAACACAGGAAATACCTGAGGTTCGCAATTGGCAACTCTCACTATCAATTTCGAGTACTGCCATTTGGGCTGACCTCCGCCCCGAGGGTCTTCACCAAGTTAATGTCGGTAGTGGCTGCAAGTCTAAGGAGGGAAGGGATTCACGTCTACCCCTACCTGGACGATTGGCTGATCAGGGCTGTTTCTCCGGAGCAAGCTCAGATCCAGCTAAATCACGTGTGCTACTCCCTTCACAAACTGGGCTTCTCCCTCAATTTAAAGAAGTCTCAAATGATACCATCGCAGAGACTCCAGTTCATAGGAGCGATCCTGGATACTTCCCTGGGAAAAGCCTTGCCACCAGAGGTGAGGGCTCAAGATATTCTACAGATGGTTACCAAGTTCCAACATGCCCAACGTCTCCCAGCCTTCGACTTTTTGAGGTTGCTAGGCCTCATGGCATCCTGCATTTTCCTTGTGCCAGAGGCTCGCCTGAGAATGAGATCCCTCCAGTGGGCACTGAGGACTCAGTGGTCACAATTCTCAGGGAGAATGACAGATCTTCTTCAGGTTCCCGGCAGGGTGGCTCGAGACCTTCAGTGGTGGGCCTGTCAGGAGAACATTCTGAAAGGAGAACAGTTTTGGCAACCCTGGCCGGAAATAACAGTAGTCACGGATGCCTCACTCACGGGGTGGGGAGCCCACGCCAACGACTTGACCATCAGCGGTCGTTGGTCTCCATCGGAGTCCAGACTACACATCAACCTGTTAGAGCTGAGAGCCATCAGACTTGCGTTGAAGGCTTTTCTGCCAGCTGTACAAGGGAAGAACATCCTGATAATGACGGACAACACGGTGGCCATGCATTACCTCAACAAAAGAGGAGGCGTAGGATCACTACCCCTGTGCAGAGAGGCGATGCAGCTCTGGTTTTGGGCAATCCAAGAAGGAATCTCTCTATCGGCAGTTCACCTAGCCGGAGAGAAGAACTTGACAGCGGACGCTCTGAGCAGGCAGAACACAGTCTCCCACGAGTGGGAACTAGCTCAGGAAGTCCTTCAAGAGATCTTCGCCCTTTGGGGAACCCCTCAGGTAGATCTGTTCGCCACCAGCCTAAACAGGAAATGCGACCTGTTCTGCTCAAGGGAATTTCCTCCGAGAGGAGCTCTGGGAGACGCGTTCATAGTGGACTGGGAGTTTCCGCTTCTGTACGCGTTCCCACCGGTCCCTGTCATTCCTCAAATGATCAGGAGGTTGAGAAGATTCCGGCGAACCATGATCCTAATTGCCCCGGATTGGGCCAGGAGAACGTGGTACCCGGACCTTCTAGACTTGTCCATCTGCCCTCCAATTCGACTTCCTCTCAGAGAGAACCTACTCTCACAGAAGGGAGGTCAGGTTCTCCATCCAGACATCAAAACCCTCAACCTTCACGCTTGGCTTCTGAACGGCTGAGGTACAAGGTTTGGGACCTCCCTGATGATGTTATGGAGGTGTTGCATTCGGCAAGGAGGCCAGCAACAAAGTCTTTATACCGCTGCCGTTGGAACAGATTTTGCAGCTGGTGTAGAGAACAGAATATCGACCCATTTTCATGTGGTACACCAACGGTTTTGTCCTTCCTACTATATTTGGCAAATTCAGGCCTTCAAGTTGGCACCATTAAGGGCTATCTCGCAGCGCTATCTATCTTTAAGCGTACTGCGGAGGAACCATCCTATTTCAAATTACCCTTGGTAATACAGTTTCTAAAGGGGTTAACCAATGTTTATCCCCCAAGACCATTCCAAGTTCCCCTATGGGATTTAAACTTAGTACTAACTTTCCTGATGGGTACACCTTTCGAACCTCTCCATTCTTGTTCGTTAAGATTCCTTACCCTTAAGACTGTTTTATTAATAGCACTTACATCTGCTAGAAGGGTGAGCGAATTACAAGCTCTTTCTTGTAAACCCCCTCATACAATCTTTCACAAAGACAAAGTTGTCCTGCAAGTGAAGCCTAATTTCCTCCCAAAGGTAGTTTCTGAATTCCATATCTCTCAGAAGATTACCCTACCATCTTTCTATCCTCCTCCTCACCCGGGGAAAGAGGAAGAGAGGTTACACAGACTAGACCCTAGGAGGGTTTTAAGTTTTGACATTAGTAGACTAGCCAGGATAAGACAGGGAGACCAGCTGTTTGTAGGTTACGCAGGTCACAAGCTGGGGTTACCAATAACTAAGCAGACCATTTCCAGATGGATCATTCTAGCCATTCTGGAATGTTATAAACTGGCAGGGAAAGAGCCCCCTCAAAACCTTAGGGCTCATTCGACCAGAGGTATTGCAGCTTCATCGGCCCTCAAAAGAGGCGTGCCGATTAAAGACATATGTGCGGCCGCTACATGGTCGTCTGTCCATACCTTTACACGTTTTTACAATCTGGATTCCTCCTCTAGTCAAGAGACTAGGTTTGGAAGGGCTGTACTGCATTCTATTCATCAATAGAAGACAGCGTGAAGTCAGTACTCCCTCCTCCGAATATAGAATACTGCTATGGGAGCCTATCTAAGATGAGGAATACGTCGGAGGACACAATCCCTTCGAAGAACAAGTTACTTCTTACCTTGTAACGTTCTTTCGACGGGATGTTCCTCCGACGTATTCCTCATCGACCCTCCCATCCATCCCTGCAGTTCTACTTCCCTTGTTGTTGCAGCTTACGCTCCTTCAGGGTGATTAGTCTAGTCCAGACAGTTATACTGTGGGCTACAAAACGGAACTGAGCAACGGACGCTGCGCGCGGCCTTTATAGGCAGGATGACGTCGAGCGTCGATACGGCGGCTGTCGAAGGACATCGACTCGAGGGACGTCGACGCGCAGCGCCCTCTAGAAAAAATTTTCCGAGGCCAGCAGAGCTGGATGGAGATATCTAAGATGAGGAATACGTCGGAGGAACATCCCGTCGAAAGAACGTTACAAGGTAAGAAGTAACTTGTTCATCTCTTTTACACCAAGCCCTGGTCAATGTTTACTTGTTCTATTGTGTTCTCTTGACCTATTGTGAATACTCTGTATACAGCCTAACTCTTCTTGAGGGAAGTCTGACTGCTCAGCCACAGCTACCAAGTGAATCTGTGTGGTACAGACTGCTACCAAGTGGGTTTACTGCCAAACACCTGTAGTCCTAAATCTTTTGCAGTGGTCCCAGAGGGAACTGCACAGGTTTCTGCCTAACACAGAGCAATCATGATCATCTTAGTATGCAAAAAGAATCGCACCGTGTTCCAGGGTAGGTAGGTCCCCAGCCCCCTAACATTCCAAGTCACAGTCTTAATCGCTGCCTTTGACATGATCCAAGTCTGCCCCCATTCACTGGCAATGGGCCCAAAAAATGGAAACCCCACCCCCCCCCCATCATCCCAAAACCCCACATCTATGAGGAACCATCATACCAAACTAACCAAACGGGGTGAGACACCAACAGTGTGTCTTCAACTATGTAAAGTAGAGTGTGCCCAACAGCATCCATCTGTTCAGGCTTGCTCATATCGCTGCAGCTAATGGGCCACCAGGATATAGGCAACGGCACCGACAAGACGGTGTCGATTTCGGTATTTTTATGGGTATCGGTCCCATCGCTGAATCCTGCAGAAGCTGAGGAGTCCTCCAGACCCCTTAGTCCGGTCCTCCCAGCAGTCTTTTACTTACAGCTACTGAGTTGACCAACACGGGGGGGAAAGTGGAAGTGAATAAGATAAAAAAAGATCAGGTCTCATCGAAAGCCTCCAGCTCTAGAACTTCTGAAATCAGTAAACCTGCAATGGATCTATCTAATGGTTAGGCATTTTCAATCACTCGCTGCACGTTCCTGAGATGAGCCAGCTGACAGACGCCTCAAGCTCTCCCTGTGCAGCAGACCGGGAGGTATCGGGTGCCTCACTGCAGTATTTCTTCCAGATAATAACGACATTGGGACACGCCGTAAGGTCCTTTATCCAGCATGGGGTCTTGCATGGATTCTCGCATGGATTCACATGCTCATGAATATTCCCCATCGTCAGGCTGGGAATCCTCGGTAAAGAAAAAAATCTGTTTTTCACTTCTGAACAGTCTTTCTCCTAACAACCAATCACTGGTCTCAGGGTCATACTGCCCCCAGCGAATGACTTCCCTCTACCTAAGCCCCTCCTCTGGCAGCCATCTTCAGATTTCTACCACACGTTCGAGTGGTGGGAGTCCTCGTGATTAGCTCTGTCTTTTTACTGCGCTTTTTTCCAGAGTTTTTACTCTATTTTTCAGTCAACCGAGCCTCAAGCTCCATCGACCCATCATCTGATTAACGGGAACCAGGTTTAGTATTTTCCAACGCCCCTCAAGGGCTGAATTTATTTTAGTTCAGATTCCAGAAGATTCTTCGAGGCATACTCCGCATGGACATGGCGGAGGAGGAGGAGGACTCAACGCCTTTGTTCAGCTTTTGCCCAGGATGTGGCCTACGGAACATCTACTTGCACGATGGGCATTCCCTGTGCCTCTATTGCCTGCATACGAACCAAACGCACGTGGAGGAAGACTGTGCATTTTGCAAGGAGTTGGTACCCCGCACTGTGAAGGATTTTCACAGACGCGTTACAGAGTGGCTACAGGTCGTGAGTCCCGGCAGCAGGCCTCCCCCAGCCACAAGAAGAAATCTGAGCGGTCTTCTAAGACCTTTGAGGGCGCTCGCACTGTGAGTCCACGGGCACCGGTTGTGCCGCTGCGACGGGCTTCCCATCGGCCAGGGCGAGTTCAGTGTCTCCTGCACCCTCAACTATGAGCCAACGCTCCGGTTTGGCGAAGAAAAGGAAGTCTGACCACCCGGACAAGCTTCTGGAGAAGCCCCGGTCGGGCCAGGCGGAGAAGGCCAAGGGGGAGCGGGGTGCTGACCCCCCAAGGTGAAGTCCTCCAGCTCGACCAAGGTCGTAAAGGCCCAGATTCACCAGGCAAAGTCTTCCATTGAAAAAGTGGTGGCGTCCCTAGCGAAGGACGTGAGTTCGCAGGGTACGGCCACCAAGGCGAGAGTTTCCCTAAATGCCAGGAGGGAATCGTGAAGACACTGGAGAAGGCGATTCCCATCCTCTCCTGAAAACATCTCCCCTGGTCGAAAAGAAGGGGGGGGGGCCATGGTAGTCCTGCAGGGTACCGACATCTCCTCTGAGGGGGAGCTTTCTTCTCTCCAGACCATTTTGGACAAGAAGTTCATCAAGGCCAATTCCTACGGGAAGGATCTTGACGAGGGAGACGTCAAGAGTGACGAGACTGACTAGGAGAGCAGGTCGTGGAGGAGTTGGAGAACCCTACACCGCTCCCTCTGTCGCTCCCACTTCTGCCTCCTCAGCAGCCCTCCTCATCCCCCCGGTGGACATTTTGGTGGATATTCTCCAGGCACTCCACACCTTGTGTTCGGATATTCGGACGAGGATGCCCCTTCCGCCAACAGAAGATTCCACGGCACCGGAAGATCCCACGGCACCAGGGCCATCAGGTGCGCCCCCTACCAAGAAGAGGAGAGTTCATCCTCCACCGCCTTTTCACCCGTCGCCCCCCCTTCCCCTCCTCTGAGGGAGGATACAGACCCAGACATGGTGACGACTGGCACGGACAGCAATGGCGGGTTAGACCTCCTGTCTCCGCCGCCCAGAGCCTCACTTCCCGACGTGATGGGCTTGTTCCATGCCATGATCTCTAGGCCCGCGGACGTGTTTCAGCTGACCCCCGAGGAAAAGGAGGGTTTCCTGTACCAAAGCTGCGAGGCAAAGAGGAAGTCCGTGCTGTCGATGAGGGGGTGTCCTTTATGAAGAACTTGTCCTCGGCCCTGGAAAAGAGGTACTGGTACGAAAAGAAGTACAGGGTGCTGGACTCTGCACCCAAGTGTTTGAGGTCCCAGCCTTCCCCGGATTCGGTAGTCTCGGCGGCGGCGAGGAAGAAATCTTCTGGCTCTGCTGCGTCAACGACCTCCTCCCCCCTGGACAGCGAGAGGAAGAAGTTGGACGGCGAGTCATCACTTCAGTGGCGACAACCATTAAGGCGGCCAACACCCATGCCATTGTGGCACGCTACGACAGGGAGCTCTGGTTTAAAATCGCTCCCCACCTGGACTTCCTTCCAGATGATAAGAGAGCGGAAGCGTTGGAGATCCTGCAGGAGGGCAAGGTGGCATCGGACCATGCCATCCGAGTGGCCATGGACATTGCCGACACAGGATTCCGTCAAATGGGCAACAGCATTTACCTTTGTCGGCGGGGTTGGTTAAGGGCTACTAACTTCCGCCAGGATGTGCAGTCCAGGGTATTGGGCATGCCCTTCAGCAGAGATAATTTGCTTGGCAAAACCGTGGACGAGTCTCTTCAGGCCATCAAGGCGGATACCGAGACGGCTCGTGCCGTCCTTTTGGAATTCCGGGGGGAAAACCCCAAGGTACCTCCAAAAGTTCTTCGTCCTACCGTCAACCATCCCGCTCTTCGACCCAAGAGGCCTACAGGGGCCGCAGAAAGACTGGAGGTGGTCACGTCGTTGGCAAGGCCTCCAAGGTGGCACCTCCACGGCGAAGCAAGACTTAACCGGCCATGACGTCGGGTTCCCACCTGCACACCCTGGTGGGAGGCCGGCTGGCGAACTTCGTCAGCATGTGGAAGTCCATCTCCGCCGATCGTTGGGTGCTGGATGCTCTGGCCCACGGACACACCCTGCAATTCCAACGAAAGTGTCTGCGCATCCACCAGTGGCCAGGCAGGAAATCCACATCCCTCAGCTTCTGCTGGAGGTGCGAGCCATGCTGAAGAAGGGCGCGATAGAGCTTGTTCTAAAGAGGCTCTGGGGCTCTGGAGTGTACTCTCGGTACTTCCTCGTCAGGAAGAAGACGGGCGGTTGAAGGCCCATCCTAGACCTCTGCCGCCTGAACAAGTACATCAGATCCCAGAAGTTTTGGATGGTCACTCTTCAGCACGTGCTAGGACATCTGGAAGAGGGGGCTTTCCCATCGTCGCTGGACTTGGAGGATTCCTACCTTTACATCCCCATTCACAATGGACACTGCAAGTTTCTGCCCTTCGTGGTTCAAGGGCAACATTACCAGTTCGAGGCCCTTCACTTCAGATTGAAGTCGGCGCCAAGGGTTTACACCAAGTGCCTGGCTCTGGTGGCAGCGCAGCTGCATCTACGAGGGATCCACATATACCCCTACCTGGACGACTGGCTCATCTGAGCGAAATCGAGGGAGATCGCCGTCGAACACACATCGAAGACCATCCAGCTGCTCACGGAGCTAGGGTTCTTAGGGAACTATGCAAAGCCCTGCTTGGTGCCTGTTAGGCAGAATTATATGCAGTACCCTTTGGGAACACCACACACAATTAAGACTACAAGTGACAGTACAATTTCACCTTTGGTACAAGCCTGTACTACACAGTCATAGTGGTAGCAGTAGCGGAGCAGCCAGACTTATCTCAAGAGTAAGTGAGCAGTATGAAATAGCTACACAAAGGACAGCAATTACTATGATTCAGGCAAACACTGACTTCAGGTTTTCAAGTAAAAGAATATACATTTATTTCACTCTTCAGTTGTATAACAGTACACTATTATAAGCAGTCTAAAAAAAATCACACTCTTAATACACCACACCACTTCCCTTAAATTCCAGACAAGTTTAGCTCACAAAATGAAGTGGGAGCAAAATGGCACTCCAGCAATTTAAAAGGGAGGGAAAAATAAAGTTATTAGAAATTGGGTCAAACCAACAGGTAAGTACTCTGGGAAATTGAACAAGAGGAACTGCAGAGATGGCATCGGGTAGAAAAGGCTTAGGGACAAAGTCACTGGGTCAAAGGTCTTTTGCTCAAGATCACACAGTTCAGGGTAGTTCGCGGTAAAGTTAGTGGCACAGTTTCTGGATGAGGTTGGTTGATAAAAAGGTTAGTTCAAAGAGAAGGACAAGCCCTCGGATTGGAGAAAGATTTCAACTTGCACCGCGGTTGAATGAAAAGGACAACTGGATTTGCACAGTACCTTAAAACAGAGAGGGAGCTGTAGCTGAGGCGGACGTTCCTGGTAGTTCCTGCAGGCTCACGGTTCCTGAAGTGACTGTCAGACTGACAAGAAGTAGGAAGACTGGAGGGTCCTGCACTACCCAGGGAAGAAGCTAGCAGCAGAGGAAAGCAACAAATAAAAGGTGCATTCCTTAAAACTCAAGCAGGCTCCAACCTTCCTGGTTATCTGGCCCACTGTAGCTCTGTACAGCGAATTCAACCAGAGGAGGGGTCCTGGCTTGTAGATTGGGCGAACTGGTTGATCCCACCAGCTCAAGGGAAGAAGTTTCCTGGAGGATCTTCTCTGTCGTCGGATTCTGGAGATTCGGACCTGCAGCAGGGCTTCACCGGGCAGTTCAGTCGTCGTAGGGGTCCTCTTCTGCCAGTTCCTCGTTGGTTCTTTCGTTCCAGTGGCGACTCAACCTTTCCAGTCCAAGAGACCTGCTTTTTATGTAGTTTTCCCCCATTCACACAGCCTGGCTGTCAATCACACAGCAGGGTGGCTGCCCTGGCAAGGACAGTCCCCTCAGCCAATCAAACAGGATTGCGACTTGGGTTACCAAGGGAACCCATGGCAGGGGTCCGAATATCCCTCCCTCACATCCTGCCTACCTAGACTTTCAGGCGCCTTAAGGAGGGC
This sequence comes from Ambystoma mexicanum, assembly GCF_040938575.1. Lineage (NCBI taxonomy): Eukaryota > Metazoa > Chordata > Amphibia > Caudata > Ambystomatidae > Ambystoma > Ambystoma mexicanum. Next base: position 841,026,595 of record NC_090923.1, read on the forward strand.
TTCTGTGCAGAAGCCCGCAAAAAGACAGCGAACAAAGGAGTCATCCCTGGTTTGACGCGCAAAGGAAAACACGAGAAAGACTTTAACAAAATGAAATGGCGAATAAACCCAGCCGGAGCCAAAATAAAATGTATTTGGCCAGCGGGTTTATGTTTGAGGCTAATATAATAGCCTAAAACAATACCACGTTTATATAAGAGTTAACCCTTTCCAATACTCCATGTAAAATAGGGTGTACTGGGTCTGTGGTTTAAAGTGACTAAGGTAAAGTTAATGACAACTTTACCCTTTTCTGGGGGACAGTAGTCAGCCCCAGAAACTGAGTCTGTGGGAAGTCTCACAGACACTGAAGGTGCTGTGTAGCACACATAAAAATATGAGGCCACGGAGTAGGTGAGGTGTAGGTGAGGCTCCAGTGCTGAAGATCACACAAAAAGTGAAAACACACACAGCAAAACACATGTAAGAGTGGGAAAAAGGTTAACACTCTTACCAGGTGAAAAAAAAGAAACCCTAGAAATCCAGCAAAGCTGCTGAGGGACTCATTAAGTAAGGGAAATTAGCCATTTTATGAGAATTCTCGTTAAGTGCCATCGCAAGACGCGCTGTTTCTGGGGTCGCGGCTCAACGCGTTGTCGTGCCTGGCGTCTCCGTCAGAGGAGAGGATAGCGGCCATCCTGGCAAGGTACAACGGATGTTGTCCGTGAAGATCGCAAGGGTGAGGTCCATCAAGTCCCTCCTCGGCATGATGTCGTGCATATACCATATTCGGCTGTGCATGCAACGTATCTGCCCGCTGCAAGAGTTCCTCGACACCCGTTGGATTCAGGTATAGGGAAGCTTTGAGGACAAGATCAATTTCGATGAGAATTTCCATTGAGCGATACCTGGTGGGAGTCCGCGCACATATGTCGGTGGGCACAGACTTCCAGACCCCACCTCATCCGGGGACGGTCACGACGGACGCCTCCCTGGAAGGAAGGAGCGCGCACACCAGAAGTCTCCACGCAAGAGGCCTGTGGCTGCCGGAGGAGAAGCCATTGCATATCAATGTACTGGAGCTACGGGCAGTGTTTTGGGCCCTCAAGTCTTTCCTTCCATCCCTCAAGGGCAAGGTGATATGAGTCTTCACGGACAACACCACAACAGTGTTCTACGTCTGGAAGCAGGGGGGGGGGGGTGCACCAGATCCCAAGCTCTCTCCAGAGAAGCGCAGGACCTATGGCACTGGGCCGTTGCCCAGGGGATGTTTCTCGTCCCTTTTCATCTGGCAGGAGTGAAGAACACCATTGCTGACTCCCTCAGCAGGGAGCTGCGCTCTTGCCACGAGGAGCTTCAGCAGGACCAAGTGGCTCTTCTGTTCCGACGATGGGTAAATCCCCACATCGATCTGTTTGCGACAGCGACGAACACCAAGTGCCGGAGGTTCGCCAGCAGATTTCCCCAGTCAGGGAGCATGGGGGACGCATTCTCATTCCCCTGGGACGGCCTGTTCCTGTATGCGTTCACTCCATTGCCGTTGCTTCTGCGACTAGTCAATAAACTCAGACGGTCCCAGTGCAGGATGATCCTCGTCGCACTGGCGTGGCCGATACAGATATGGTACCCGCACCTTCTGGACTTGTCAGAGTCCCCACCAGTCAAGCTTCCGGTGGCCGCAGATCTTCTCGCCAGAGAAGGTGGCGCGATCCTGCACCACGACCCAGGGATATCCCAGCAGACTGCAAGTAGGTGCTTGCCAAGGCCAGGGCTTTGTCTACACTAAAATGCTATGGACAGAAGTGGAAGAGGTTCGCCGTCTGGTGACGTGCACAGAAGATCAACCCTCTACAGTTTATGGCTGCGCAGGTGCTGCTGTATTTGCTGTCGCTGGCCAAAGCAGGGCTGGCACATGCTTCCATCAAGGTTCATCTGGCGGCTATCTCCCGCTACACCAGAACTCTGGGACGGTCGTCGTTGTGGTCACGCCGCCCGGTCAAGGAGTTCATCAAAGGACTTTTCTGTTCATTCCCACGGTTAAGGCTCCGGCCCCGGTGTGGAAGCTCAATGTGGTGCTGACTAGGCTCATGGGTCCACCGTTCGAGCCTATGCATTCGGCGCCACTGAAATTCTTGTCGTAGAAAGCAGCGTTTCTTGTGGCCTTCACCTCCGCATGACGAGTGGGAGGGATCCAGGCCGTCTCTTGTAAACCACCGTACTTAACATTCCAAGAGACGAGGGTAGCGCTACGGACGCACCCCTGCTTCATGCTCAAGGTGCCGTCAGACTTTCATCTCAATGAGCCCTTGGTGTTACCTGTATTCTTCCCGACGCCTTCGTCGCTGGCTGACAGGACTTTGCATTTGCTGGATGTGGCTAGAGCACTGAAGTTCTATGTGGACCGCACAGAGTTTTTTGGAAGACTTTGCAATTGTTCGTGAACTCTGGCCCTGTGAACCAAGGGAAGGCCCTAAATTTCCAGGTGGCTATCCGGCTGCATCACCCATTGTCACCGATTGGCAAACCGACCGTTGCCTGGCCGTCCGAGAGCCCATTCGACCAGAGCGATCTCTGCAACTGTGGCGTTCCTGTCTTGTGTGCCCCTGCTGGACATCTGCAGGGCTGCTACGTGGAGATTGACACACCCCTTCACAAGATTCTACTGCGTCGACCGGGATTCCAGGGAGGAGTCCAGAGTCGGCCAAGCAGTACTGCGCAACCTGTTTGCTTGAAGGTGAGCCTGGTGAAGAGGTAAGAGATGCTTAATGTTGAGCCTTGCCACCTCCCGTGGTTGTGCATGTGTGTGCTGCTATGTATTATTTATTCATTTGCATGTGAATCCATGCGAGACCCCATGCTGGAGAAGAAACAAGTTACTTATCTGTAACTGTTCTCCAGCATCGGTCTGGCAAGGGTTCACATGCGAACCCTCCCGCCTACCCCACTGCAGCTCTTCTCTTGGTCCGACTCCTACTGCCACTTTACGTGCTACCAAATCTGAAAATGGCTGCCAAAAGAGGGTCTTAAGTAGAGGGCACGGCATTATGACCCAGAGACCAGTGATTGGTTGTTGGGAGAAAGACAGTTCAGAAGTGAAACTGAAACTGATTTTTTTCTTTACCGAGTACTCCCAGCCTGACGGGGAATATTCATGAGCATGTGAATCCATGCCAGACCCATGCTAGAGAACAATAGTTGCAGGTAAGTAACTTGTTCCTTACTCGAAAGCACAAGAAACGAAAAGCTCTACGCGCTCATTCTGCAACTTCTAACTATAACTCTTGACATCAATCGTGCACACAGTGTTTCCACAGTACGCTGGCCTCAAGAATACTGGAGGTAACTCGCACACAATAACCGGCAGACGTCTGCATGAACTATTAACTTCAAAAAGTTTGTGAACTCATAATCTTGACAAGAAAACTTGAAACTTCAGCCAGTAACTGTCTTCTATTCAACTGACATTTCATAAACAGTTCCTTTATGGGAGTCTCGGAGCTGTTATTTTTTCAGTGACATTTCATTTCCAAAAACATTGGTTTTCTTCTAATTTCTACAGTAACTTAACTGAATCTTCATTCCCAGGATCTTTCGGTACATAGATTTCTTGTTTCTGGCTACAAATTTCAGTTATAATCGTGCTTCATTATATTTTCTCAGGAGCCTCATGTAGCTGTCACCTTCCTTGAGCTTGAAAGGCAGTTTAGAACCCCTACAGAAATTCCAAACTACCTCACACTGAGCACAGGACCAATCGTTGTTCAGTTGAGCCACCATCTTGCATTGGGACAATTCCTGCTGCCTGACATTAAGGTTAAGGAAGAAGACAGACAATAGCCCACACTACCCCACCATATCAATGACTAGAAACTAGAACCATCTTCCCTTGCCAGAACACCTGCTCCATGCCCTGAGCCTTTCTTTAGCTAATATGCTCAATGGGAATCTGACAGCCCCCCTCACCGCTGTAATGCCCTGTCCCAGGGCCTGGTTTCTCAGGAAGTTGATGGAATCTTCTAACCAATCTCGGGGAGTGCACATCTTTCTTTGCCACCCATGATCTTTCCTCAGAACCGTACCCCTTCCAATCCACCAAATATTGCAACTTTCCCCGTACCATCCGAGAATCCAATATTGCCTCTACCTTACACTCCTCCTCAGTACCAGGCGACTGTTTCATGTGTTTACCCTCCTTACACGTATTTAAGAGACTGACATGGAAAGTTGGATGTATCTTTAGAACAGAAGGCAACTTTAATCTAACAGTTACTGGAGACAAGACCTGCTCAATCTCAAAAGGACTTCTGTAACTTGGACTGAACTTGTTCTTCCCTTTTAAGAGCTATATTCCTACTGGAAAGCCAACCAACTCTCCTTTTTGGTAATTTGGTGCTACTCTATGCTCGCAGTCTGCACACCTTTTGTAATTTGACATACTTTTCTATAAAGCCTCCATTGATCTCTTGATATTCTCCACCATGATCTTCAATCTACCTTCAAGATCGGGCACCTCCACCTCCCTCAAACTCACTTCCATAAGGAATCTTGGATGAAATCCCTTAAGATAGAATGGGGACATTGATGTGGAATCTTTGGCTGGATTGTTATAACAGTATTCCGCTAAGCATAACGGTTCTACCCAGCCCTTATCAGGTCTTAGATAGCAGCACAGGTATTTCTCAAGCTGCTGATTCACATTTGGTCTGACTATTAGCCTCTGGGTGGAAACTAGTAGTCAGACTAACATCTTCAATTCCTTGGAGAAAGCCGTTCAAAACCTTGATACAAATTGAGATCCCCGATCTGAAATCACCTGGGAAGGAAGTCCATGTAACATCACTATATTTTGCAGAAAGGCTTGCGCTAATGAGGTGGCTGTAGCCGCCCCTTTAATAGGAATAAAATGGCCTGCCTTAGATAGGACATCCACTAAAATTGTGGTGAAACCCTGATCTGGTGGTAGATAGACTATGTAATCTAGGGAAGCGGTATGCCAGGGACGTGGTGGCGTGGGTAAAGGGACCTATAACCTGGCTTGCTTTTGATGTTCTGATTTCACACAAGCACAAATCTCACAAGTTCTCACATAGTTTTCCTCCCCACCAGAACTCCCTGTGTAATAGCTCCAAAGTCTTTATATATCCAGGATGCCCTGCAAAAGGAGAATCGTGAGATTGTCTCAAAGCCTCTTCCCGCAATTCCTCAGAAGGTAAAAACAACCTAGCATCAACAAATGGTAGCCCCTTTTTTATCTGTCGAGCTGGGTCTTTTCTCACCCACTCACTCATTTGCTCCTCATTCATATCTTTACGAATCTGATCATCAAATCTTTCAATCTTTCGCAGCTCAGCCGCCACAAAATTACTTTCTTGCAATAATGGGACCGGTGTGAATGGATCTTCTTTGATGCTTCTGGGGTGACATCTCGACAAGGCATCAGCCTTACCGTATTGACATCCAGACTTGAAAGTTATTAGAAAATCATTCAGCGAAAAAATGGAGTCCAACACAATTGCCGTGGAGTTAACGTCTTGGCTGAATGCAAAAAAGTTACATTTCTGTGGTCCGTGAGTACATTCACTCGATGTCGGGTGCCAAGAAGGTCTCCATTCTCCAAATGCCGCCTTTATGGCCAAGAGTTCCCCGTCTGAAATGGTGTCATTTCTTTCAGCAGCTGACATATTTTTTGGGGAAAGAACACTACTGGATGAAGTTGGCCAGTCACTGGGTGTGTCTGTGAGAGCACTGCTCCTAGGGCTCTACATCTCAAGCATCAGCTTCTACAAAGAATGGTTGTTCAACATCTGGATGCAACAAGACTGGTGCCGCTGTGAACCTGTCTTCCAAAAAACGGAATGCTTTCTCAGCTTCACCTCCCCATTCAAACGTCATTCCTTTCTTCAGCAATCACTTAATGTGCATCACTACGGCGAGAAATCTTGGATAAATCTGCGGTGAAAATGTGCAAATACGATGAAACTTTGGATATCCTTAACGCTGGTTGCCGTCAGCCTCTCCAGAACCGCTCTGATTTTGATCAAATTCATTTCTAATCCAGCTGGAGAAATTACAAAACCCAAGAATTCCACCTTAGCTGTGTAAACTTGATTCTTCTCCAACTTTGCGACTAGATGGTTCTTATGCAACTTCATCAAAATCTTTTTAACATGTTGTTCGTGTTGATTCTCTTCCCTGAAAACATTTAAAATGTTATCAATGTACACCACCCCGAAGACATCGAGATATTCTCGTTGCACCTAGTTAATAAAAAACTGGAATGCTACCGGGCCATTACACAGCCCAAACGGCAACACTTGTTTGTCTAAAGAATATAAAGCGAGTTTGGAACGCAGTTTTCCACTCATCTCCTTCTCTTATGCTTACAAGGTGATACACCCCTCTGAGGTCCAAATTGGTGAAAACTCTGGCGTCTTGGATTCTATCCAACATGACCGAAATTAAAGGAAGGGGATAACGATTCTTAACAGTGATCTTATTAAGGGCTCTGTAATCAATGTTTTTAACGTTTTATCCTTTTTAGGCACAAAAAATAAAGGTGACACAGCAGGTGATTGCGTATGGCGAATGAAACCTTTGGCTAAAATTTCCTGCAAATATTGCTTCAAGTGTTCGTTCACTTTTTCAGTTAGGGCGTAAATCCTGCCTATCCTGCCACAAAGTATCAAAGTTCCTTCCTCTATATCGTTCTTGCAGTTGTGTGAACGGTGTGGTAGTAACTTGCCTCCTGCTCACTGAACACATCTTCTAAATCTCAATAACATTCAGGCAAAACTCCCACTGTCGCGACAACCACATGCTCCACAATAGCTCCCTCTGCCAAATGCTCTCCCAGACTCCTCTTCTCAGTCTTATCACTCTCCCAACCAGCTGGAGTACATTATTGCAAAAAGAATTCCTACCTGAACTCCACCGTTCTCTTGGCCCAATCAATCAGAGGATTGTGTAAAGTAAACCAAGGCATACCCAGAATGATTTGCAACTGGGATACATCAATCAATTCAAACATCTCCTCCCAGTGCCGTTCAGCAATTCACAGTCTCAAATGATCTGTGGTTTGTGTAATTGACCCTGAAGTAAGCTGAGTACCATCTACGGCTCTGACTTACTCTGGAACTTCCTTAGCGATTATTGGGACACCTAAACGAGTTGCTAGACTACTGTCCATAACATTTCCTGTAGCACCAGAATCTAAAACCGTGACCCCCACATCTCACACCGCCCGTCCAATGCAAGGATACGTTCAATATAATGTGTGGCACCAACGTCTGAATCGTATTTGCCACCATTTGTCCTCTTCCGGTGGATGCTGGACATTTTCGAGGGGCTTGAGGGCAATTTCCTACAAAATGGCTATTATTTCCACAATACAAACAGTGATTTTCTTTCCTCCCCCTCTCCTTCTCTTCCTTAGTTAAAGGGGGTCTAAACTGTCTTTCCCGTCCCAGGCTTCTAACTTCCTTGGACCCAGATTCTACCTTGGGACGCTCACTCTGAACCCAAGACTTCCCCTCAGGGCGGTATCTCCTTTGCTCAAGTCATCTTTCAGGCAACCTTGTGTCTAGTTTCAACACCAGAGTTATCAGCTCTTCGCAGAAAGTTCGTCTTTCCACTATTGCTGCCTGTGCGTCCTTTAACTCCTCACGCAAACCCGTATTGAAAAGAGAAGACCTTGTCTTCTCCGGCCAACCACTTTCTATGACCAATGCTCTGACGTGGGTTATACATACTGGCGGGTCCCGACTACCCCATTTCAATTCTAACAATTCACTATCAACACTATGAGTCAAGGTTTATTGATCAAACATTTTACAAAACTCTGCTTTAAACAATGCCCAATTCTCTAACTCCATCACTCCAGCCCCCACCAAAGTTACTGACCAGGCTGCTGCCTCTCCTGTCAGATATGAAATTTAAAAAGGCCACTTTGGATGCTCACTGTGAAACAACTCTGGTCTGCAGATATAATGCAATTCACATTGCATCAAGAAGGACTTGAACTTTTGTTGGTCCCCTGAGAAATGCTCTGGTGGAGCCAATGGGGTGGTCACTAAAGCTATGTGATATTCCCATTCTTCTCTCCCCTCCCCTTTCCTTCCCTGAACCTCCTACCTCTGACTCTGGATACAACTCAGGTGGATCCCCTCAAGATCCCCATGCTGAAACAGGTATCCCTGCTTCTGCACCTCTTTTACTAACCTGAAGACTTAGTTCATTCATTTTAGCACGTAACAGAGTTCTCCCTCCTTGACTGCTTCATTTCCTCCCGTATCTCCATTAACATTTTTCCCAGTGAACCCAGGGTCAAATCAGACTGACTCCATCGCTGCTCTGGCAGGTTATTCACGTGGGCCTTTCATTCTTTCAGGCCCCAGCGCTGAATCATGCAGGAGCAGACGAGAGTCCTCCACGCCCGTTAATCCGATCCTCTCCACAGTCATTTACTTGCAACTACTGAGCTGACCGACCCTGTGGGGGAAGGGGAAGTGAATAAAATAAGATCAGGTCTCCGCTGAAAGCCTCCAGCTACAGAATTTCTGAAATTAGGAAACGGGAAACCTGCAATACATACGTCCAATGGTTAGGCATTTCTATCACTCTGGTAGTTCCCTTTATTTTACACTCTTCTCCATCCCCCTAGATTAATTGACTACCCCCACCCATAGCTTGGAGGTAACTCTAGTAGGAATACTTGTATTTCCTTTTTTGACTCTGCTTGCTAGCTGATGTTCACATTACTTAAATAACTTTACTTGAGTCTCTTGCACTGCAAGATTCAGCTTGTCTAACACACTTCCTTGTGCCTTTACCTTAAATATATTCTTAGCTGCTGCTTATCTCTTACAGGTCATTGAAAAATGTTTTTGTTCCAACCTTCTTATGTAGTCTCTCATGAAATTAAATCCTGTATGCCTATGATTTCAACAACTTACTCCTGCGTTGGTGTTGCTGTTATCTCAAGAATAATTCCCTTGCTGCAGGTTCCCGAGATGAATGCTATTCTGATGCCAGCTGACCGACGCCTCAAGCTCTCCCTCAGGAGTCTGTGCTGCTCAGCAGACTGGGAGTTATCAGCCGCCTCACTGCAGTCTTTCTTCCAAATAAAAACGACAGTGGGACACACGCCGTAAGGTCCTAAAGTAAAGTGCAAGCAACGAAAATCTCTACGCGCTTGCTCTGCAACTTCTAACTATAACTCAATCGTGCGCATAGTGTTTCCACAATACGCTGGCCTTAAGGAATACTAACTCGTGCGCAATAGCCGGCTTGCGTCTGCATAAACTATTAACTTCAAACAGTTTGTAAACTCCTAATCTTGACGAGAAAACTTTAAACTTCAACCAGTAATTGTCTTGAATACAACTAGCTTTTCATAAACAGTTCCTTATGAGAGTCTGAGCTGTTATTTTATCAATGTTTTTTCTTTTCCACAAACATTAGTTTTCTTATTCTAATTTCTAAAGTCATTTATCTGAATCTTCATTCCCAGGATCTCTCAGTACATAGATTTCTTGTTTCTGGTTGCAAGCTTCTGCTTCATTTATTTTCTCAGGAGTCTCATGTAGTTGTGACCTTCCTTGAGCTTGAGTTGAATGAAAGGCAGTTTCGAACCCCTGCAGAGATTCCAAACTACCTCACACTGAGCACAGGACCAATCATTGTTGTTCAGTTGAGCCACCATCTTGCATTGGGACAATTCCTGCTGCCTGACATTAAGGTTAAGGAAGAAGACAGATAATAGCCCGCACTAACCCACTATATTAATGACTACAAACATCTTCTCTTTGCCAGAACACCTGCTTTATGCCCTGAGCGCTCCTGTAGCTAATTTGCCCAATGGGAACCTCACTTTGGGGGAGTCAGAGTCCACACCTTGGGCAGTGGCGGCGCACTTCTGCCATATAGTAGTTTCAAAAGACAACCATCTGTGTTAACATATATAGACTAACTGCAACTGTAAAGATCGGGACATGTTAGAGCAGTAAACCTATCCCTTGTCATCCAAGCAGGACTTTGTGACGTTCTCTGGCATTCCGTTATGGTCCATCCACATATTTACTGCTTCTGGCGTTTCAAACATACGTGCCTTCCCATTGTGTAGAACCTTTAGTCTGGCCGGGTAGATGAGCATGTATTTTAGGCCTTGCATGCAAAGACGTTCTTTCGTGGGGATGAGCATTTTGTGCTTCCTCTGGACCAGCGGTGTGTAGTCCGGGTAAATCACTATCTTAACATTCCCTCTTTGCAGTGTGCCAGCTTCTCGCGAATGCTGTAGAATTAATTCTCGATACCTAAAATGAGGTATTCTCGCTATTATGGACCTTGGGTGAGATCCCGGTGGTGGTCTCCTCTGTAATGATTGGTGTGCCCTTTCTATCGTAAACGCCAGGAAAAACTTCCCTGGGCCTACCTCTTGCAGAATCAAGCTTTCCACGTAAGATGTGGGGTCGGCGCCCTCATCTCCTTCCGGGACCCCGACCACTCTTATGTTGTTGCAGCCTGAGCGACCCTCTGCATATTCAGCGCCGTTCTCTAATATGGCATTCCTAGCTTCCAAAGATTTCAACCTTTTTTTCCAAGTCAGTGGTGGCAGAGGCGGTTTCTTGCAATAATGACTGTTATGGTAACTCGCTTGGCTAGGGACCTCCCATCCTGCCGCAGGTGGTGAACGTCTACGTTAACCTCATCATTCCTATTCTCCGGTGAGGACCGCAGTGCTGCAATGGTGGCTAGGACTGTATCCTTTTGGTCCTGCTGGGCTATCTGCGCTTGGGAGGATTCTTTATCTTGTTCTCCCACAAGTTCAGGATGCTTTGCCTGTGCAGCAAAATAATCCATGATGGAGGTTTTGTTATTGCCCTTTTTTCTTAGTGGGGGGGCATCTTGGTGGTGGGTGTTAACAATGATACTCTTCTTCTGAACTCTGTCGGTGTGGACAAGTCAGGAGTCCAGTGTCTGATCGGGCGGACACATTTGATATGTGCCTGTTGTCCCTCCACATGTACTCTTCAGATTATATCAGCGTGTGTCCGTTTCACCACCAGGGGCACTACCCCATGTGTGCATGCTAGGCTGGATGTGGCAGCTTGGTTGCTCTGTGGTCACCAATGCTGGCAATGTTAATGTTTTGGCAGTACTTGCCACACAAAAGAAGGTGGCCTCCTTCTGTACTAGCTCCCTTTGCCGCAACTGGGGGAGATGGTGGTCCCTATGCAAGGATGTCCCATCCTTCTCAGTGTCTGTGGGTCTTCGGGACTCAGTCAGTTCCCCAATTCCCACAACATACTCTGTGGCAAGAGCTGATCCGAGCCTGGCTCACTCAATCTCACCTCCCACAGCAAGAGGCAGTGATGAAGTCTTGGGGCTCCGTGCGTTCAGTGAGCGGTGCTATTTGGCTCCTATGGGTGCGACTCACTGTGGGCACCCAGGAGCATATCACCACGGGTCTTCCCAAGCCACTGTCGCCTCTCGATGCCTTGTCCCCTCTGTTGTTATAGCGGAGACTGCAGCAGCCACTTAAAGTACCTGGAGCCTCCAGCCCACTCTCATGGAGCCGCGACCATCACGATGCAGGTCCAGGCTGGGGCCTCTCTCGTCCCTCCTCTGCGGTGTCACCTCCAGCAAGGTGGTGTCCACCGCAGGGTACGAGGCAGCGTCCCCACCGCCACCCCCAGATGCGTCCAGTAGACGCTCTCAGCCGCGCCGGGCGGTGTATAGAGGAGCACCCTGTCGCGGCAAGCACCAAAGCATGAAAGCCCCACCGGGCAACCCCAATCTTGGGAAGGAAATCGTGTCGGGGCGGGGGGTTCTCAGCAGAGCACCGCCTGCGGCCCAGCGCTTGTGCTTCTGAGCAACCGCCATCTTGTCCATCTCCTGATCTGGAGTCTAGCCATCACACCACCCATGCAATGCTCCGAATTATGGGAAAAGACACAGTGATCAGCACCATGCTCTTCTTGCCAATATAGGTTAGTGTAGTGAAGAAAGTATGAATGGATTGCTGTGTAATATATTACAGTAGGATCCAGTAGGCACTGTCCCCTCACGCGTCTTCACGACATGGACCCTGGTCTCGCCCCCCGTAGTCTTTAATTCTATCGAAGTACACTTGGCAGCTCTGTCTGCCTACACTACATCTCAAAACAAAATATTGTGGTGGAAAGTACCAGTTCAAAGCATTCATAGAAGGAGTTGAAAGACTATATCCTCCCATTTCAAATCCACCACCTGATTGGGACCTCAATGAGGTATTCCCAAAACTCATGGGCCCACCCTTTGAACCAATGCACAAAGCCAGTCTATAAGACGAGTCTGTGAACTGCAAGTACTTTCAGTCCAAGGCCCAGTCATTATTATTCACAAATAGAAGGTTGTTCTTGGAACACATCCTAGATCTTCATCAAAGTTCATTTCAAAGTTCCATGTTAATCAGTCTATTGAACTTCCTACTTGTTTCCAACATCCTACTAATTCAGTAGAAAATAGCCTCCGTTCCCTGGATGTAAGGATGGTGGTCATGTTTTCCCTAAACAAGACTAAACCTCTAAGGAAAACAGATCAACTCTTTGTTTCCATAGCAATTTGGCAGAGAAGGAGACCATGGGCCTCATTACAAGTGTGGCGGTTCGGAGTTAAGGGTGCCGGTAGCAATGGACCCGGTAGGTAAACTCGCCACGGAAGCTCCGGCACCGTTAGCAACAGCGTCGGTGCTTCTGTCTCCCAACTCCCATGGAGTCCTAAGGGACTCCATGGGAACAGCATTTTCCGGGGCCTGACTTCCTGATCCGCCGGGGCTTGTAATGTCCCAGTAGCAACGGGATATCAGGTGCCGGAAAAGTGTTAAGAGTCTGGCGGCAACCCGCCGGTTGCACTGCCAGGTTACTGCTGAACTCGTAATGCGGCCACATTGCTCTAAAAAACACTTTCTGAAGATGGATTTTCAAATGCATCCAACTTTGCTACTCACTGTCAAAAAAGACTTTACCTTTTTCACTAAGAGCCCACTGTACTCTAGGCACAGAGGTTACCTCAGCATTTATTGCAAATGTTCCTTTAGATGCAATTCCTTTATTGCAAATGTTCCTTTAGATGCAATTTGCAAAGCTGCTTCTTTTAGCTCCTTTCATACGTTTACTCTGCATTACTGCCTACACACACACACACACACACACGCACTAAAGGAAATTCACAGGTGGGACAAGCAATATTAAAACGTCTATTTTCCGCTGTTCATTCACACAACCCATCTCCTTCTTCAGCTACTGCTCTCTAACCTATGCATAGCATGTGATCTAAGCAGATCCACGTGCCTCAGAAGATATACGTTACTCACTGCACTGAAATTATATTTCTGAAGCTTATATCTGCTCAGATTCACATGTGCCCCCCCCCCTCCTGGAGTACATGCATAGATTTGTTTTTGGTTTTTTTGTATTGGTTTACAACATACATAACATTCGCCACCCCCTCGCCCTTGGTGCAGTTGAGGGTTTCTTCCGTTCCTGATCATGCGGATTCATAAGTTCACTCCAAGTCCTGTAGTTTGAGTCGTTGGGGGCACCTTTGTATTCTGTAGTCCTCCTTTAAGAAGTTCATGACCTCGCCCCAGTCCCTTCCGAAGTGTTGGATTTTATTGTTCATGGCATATGTAGCCCATTCCAGGGCATTGTTACCCAGACTTTATGCCACCAGTCCTGGATGGTAGGGATGTTGTTACTCTTCCATCTCTGGGCGTTGATCGCCAGAGCGGCTAGGGTTAGGATCAGCCTAGCCTTTTCTCAGCTCCTCGGTTTGCTGGTCCCACCCTGCTCTCTAAGCGCCAATAGGACATGTTTGGAGGGCTTGTCCCCCACGGCCCGAAGGCCTGCTGTAGGGCGGCTTGTATGTCCTTCCAGAGGGCTCTATTTTGGGGCATATCCACCAAATGTGTTCCGCTGTTCCCCTACTGTCACAGCCTCTCCAACATTCTGTTGATACTGTGTTTGGATATATGCTGTGTTGTCGGCCCGGCGTGTAGTGCCAGCCATATATGATTTTGTACCAAGCTTCCTGCAGTTGAGGCCCTTGCTGATCTGGATATCTTCCCCCCATGTCTCTCTCGTAATCTCTTGCCCTACTATTTGTTCCCAACTTTGCATATATGCCCATTGGGCTCTCGGTGTAGCGTCTTCTACTGAAGATTAGATATCAGTCCCTTCGTTCCATCATTTGTGGTTATACATTTTACGAAGGTTAACTACCTTGTGGCTGCCTTCTTATTGTCTGGTCTCATCACCCAATGTCTCAGTTGCGCGTACTTCAGCCACTCCCCCTCTCCCACTCCAAAGTCCTGCTTACACACCTCAAGGATTTCCTCCCCTTGAAATAGATTGCTGATGACCCTACTCCCCGGTTCTTCCACTGCTTAAATGCCCCCATTTCCATTCCTGCTGTAAAGTGCCATTCTGAAACAGGGGAGTAAATGGGGACGGATAAGTCGTTATCCCCTTTATTTTAACCACCTTGACCCATAAATCCGCAACTAGTGCCGTAATGGTGCTTTCATATAGATGTGCTGGCCTATGTTGTTTTGGCAGCCAAAGCACGTCTCTGAGTTTGTGTCGTGCCACTGCCCGGTCCATGGCCACCCAGAGTTTCCCTCCCCCTTTCAACCATTCCCTGATGACCCATAGTTGTGCAGCTTCTTAGTAGATATGGATATCCGATAGTGCTAGTCCCCCTTCCCTTCTAGGACCCATAAGGCGCCTTCTAGGTACCCTGAGCTTCCTACCTTCCCATATGAACTTGCCTATCATTTTGTCCAGGTCCCTGAATAGGCTTGATGGGGAAGCGACTGGTATCGCTTGGAACAAGTACAGGAATCAGGGGGAGTATAACCATTTTCACGGCTGCTATTCTTCCTATCCAGGATATCTGCAGATACCTCAATTTCTGTAACTCTTTCCTAACTTGAGCATCAGCGGGTAATTTGCATCGTACCATCCTGCTAAGTTCGGGGTGAGGCGGATTGCCAGATATCTAATTCCCCCCCCCCCGGGGACCACACAAACGGAGTGGATTCCTTCAGGGCCTCCCCTGCATGCCCTGCAGCGACAGGTTCATTAGCTCCGACTTTGTGATGTTTATACGCAGGCCTGACACCTCCCCAAATCTATCTATTAGTGACCTGACTGCCCTAATGGAGTCCTGGGTGTCTGTCAGTGCGAGCAACATATCGTCCGTGAAGGCTGCGACCATGTGCTCCTGCCCCCCCGAAGGGAACCCCCCCTGCTCTCTCCCGTTTCTCTCACTGCCTGAAGAAAGGGTTCTAGGTATATGGCGAACAGCAACGGGGACAGTGGGCACCCTTGTTTAGTTCCTCTACCTAGCATCACCAGGCGTGACATTTCTGCGTTCACCGAGAGGCGCATCTGAGGGTTTCTGTAGTTTGCATGCACCAGTTTCAAGTGGTTCCCCCCGCTCCCTAAACCCATTGCTTCCATAACCTTGAAGATGAAGGACCATTTCACCCGGTCAAATGCTTTTTCTGCATCTAACGCTAATAGCATTGTGGGCGTGTCGGTTTTCTGCACCTTTTCTACCAGGTGTGCCACCCTTCGGATGTTGTCTGCCTTCCCCATACAAAACCGGCCTGGTCCGGGTGGATGAGTCCGGGGAGATGACCTTCAAGCCTATTCGCCAGTATCTTTGTGTACATTTTGGCATCCCGTTTATTAGGTCTATGGGCCTATAGGACTTGCAGTCTTCGGGATCTTTATTGGTTTACGGGATTAAGGTTACTTTTGCTTCCTCCATAGATGGGCTGATGCAGCCTGTTTCTTTGAACGAATTGAAGCGCTGTCATATACTGGATCTGCAAAGCTGTGTATGTTTTATAGAAGGCCGCTGTGTACCCGTCGGGCCCCGGGGCCTTATTTGTGGGCAGTTTCATCACTACTCTCCTCACCTAGTCCTCGCCTATTTGTTGGCTCATGGTTACCCGAGCCATTTCATCTATTCGGGGCAGTTTAAGCTTGTTGAGAAAATGTTTTTGATCTGTTATTGGGGTTCTGGGATGTGTAGAGCTCGGCGTAGAATCCCACCAGGCGCTCCTGTATGTCCTCATTGCGCGTGAAGATCCCCCTTCCTGTCTTTTAGGGCTATGATTGAGTTCCTCGTCCCTGCTCCCCTTAGTAACCGAGCCAAGAGCGCGTCCACCTTATTGGCTTTCGCGTAGTACTGTTGGCTGACTAAGAGGAGCGCTCCCTCCGCTTGCTTTGTACGCAGTACCTCCAGTTGCCCTGCCGCCTGTCTATAAGCCCTTTGCGTGCCTCTCATGGGGGAAGCTATCATAGCTCTCCTTGCTGTCTCCACTTCTGCCTCCTAGTTGTTTCTCGAGAGCCTTCAACTGTTTGTCCCTGTGGACATTTGCTGCTATAAGCTCCCCACTGATTGTGGCCCTGAAGGCATCCCATCTGGTGCTCTCCCTCGTGTCAGTGTCCTTGTTAAACGTGAAGAACTCCCTGATTTTCCCCTCGATACCTTCTCTAATATCTGGGTCTCTTAGGAGCATCTCCGGACATTTCCACCCCCAAATCTTTTGCCTGCGTCTTCATGCCACATGATGCATGAAGTATTTGCCCGAAGCCTCTTGTTTCTAGCCTGCCCTGATCTTGGACCCTCAGATGCATCTCGTGTAGCCCCAGGATGTCTATACCTTCCTTTTTGGTGAGCCGCTCTAATTTCTTCCTCTTCAGGGGAGTGTTGAGTCCCCTAACATTATTTATTGCCCACTTGAATATTCATTTCTGAGGTCTGTCTGCCCCTTACCGTTCCTCCTCCACTTAGGGTTTGCCCCCTTTCCACTGGGCCCAGCCTAGTCTTACTAGGTGCCCCTGTTCCCTCTGTGAACAAACTGTTTAACTCTCCTCCCCCCCCCATGTCTGCACCCCCACCTATTCCCCCCACCCCCTGGTTTGCCCTAACTCCCTCCTGCCCTCCCTCTCTCCCCTCCTGGAAGTACTTTCCTTTCCCGCTTCTCCTCCTCCACCTTCTTCGGGCAATCCCGCCTTTTCTAATTCCAAGATGTTTGTCCCCTCTCCCCTGTTGGCTCCTTCCGAGGCCCACCACCCCTGGCACCTTTCTTGTTTAGGAGTTTTCTTGTTCCCCTGTTCTATCTGCCTCCTCCGTATTTTTCTCTCTTTCCTTCCAGGGGTGCCTGCCCAATCTCTCTCCTCTTCTCCTTTTTCTCCCACTGTGGTCCATTACCACAGTCTTGGTCTCGGTCTGGAGTCTGTAGCCTTTGCTCCTATCCGTTTTCGTTTTTGTTTTTTCAATGCGTTTTTCTGTGCATGTGCGTTTTCATCTAAATCCAGTTGCATAATGTTAGCTCCCTCTTGTACCGAAGTGACTCGCTTCTGTCCTCCCTCTCAGTCAAACGCTAGGCCGAACAGGAAGGTCCATTTGTATCATACTCCTCGCTGGTTAAGTGCTTTAATTACTGGGGCCATCTGTCGTCTCTTTACGAGCGTGCTGTTGGCCAGGTCTTGGTATAGTGCTATTTGCTGCCCTTGGTACATAATAGGCTCTCGCTTCCTTGCTTCTCGGAGGACGGTTTCTTTTTGCGCGTACCTGGTCAATTCTGCCAGCACGTCTCTTAGTCTGGCCACCGGGCCTTTAACCATCCTTCCCACCCTGTGGATGAGGTCTAATTCAATGGCGTCGGGGGGGTGGGGGGAGGTCTCTTCTCCCAGGATTTGGGCGAAAATGCTCTGGACTTCTCCCTTAAGCTCTCTGTCCGAGACTGATTCCGGAAGCATCTTCACTCTTATGTTGACCCTGCAGGATCTGTTTTCCATGTCCTCCATTTGATTCAGTTTTCTAGAAGGTCCGTGCTTTCACCCAGTTGTCTCACGTCCTGTCGAATTTCCCCTAGCGCTGAGTTAGGTCTGACCTCAAGCGTTGAAATTGCTCTTGGAATGTCTTTACCAGGCTATCCTGCAATGCTAGCATGTCTCCCCTGAAGTCCTCTCTTGACATGGGGGCAGGGTTATCAACATGCTCCGGGGTGTTGCTTCCATCTGTTCTTTCCTGACTGCACAAAACCCTTGCATCCTGCACCGGCCAGATATTTGTTAGGGTACTGGGTATGTCTCCTGGGCCTGTGTCGCTTTACCCCCTTTCCCCTTGTTTTTTAGAGACCTGGTCCCTCGGATTCTGATGATATCGCTCTTCCAGTGGATTTCTGTGCTGGCCTCAGTCTGGTTTCCCCTTGCCTGGTGTTTGGGCTTGTGTTGGTTTTCCCTCGTCTCGGGCAAGTTTCCCCCACTTCCACCCGCAATCAGGTGTCCCTCAAGTCCTTGCCACCGCCTAGCGTTCCTCCTTGATGGGGTTAGACCTCCCGATTTTCCCAGGTGCACCCTGATGCAGACCCTATTGTGGGCCGGGTAGTGTGTTTCCGGTGGGGGTCCAATGTTTGTGGGGCCCAAAGGTGCTCGCTTTCCCTCCACCTATTCTGCTCCACTGTCCTGTTGTGGCCCGGCGGTTGCTCCCTGTGGGGTCACTGCTCACACTTTACCTGTGCCGGTATAGTTCCCCGGGGTCCCAGGGCTTGGGCCCCCAGGTCACCCACCCACCCATGTGGAAGTGGCCTGTGCCTGCATTTTGTTTAAGGGTTCCAGCAGGCCCTGTGCCCTGCTTTCTCCAAATCTGGGGGGGGAGGGCCGTCCCACAGACCCTCAGCACCCTTGCAGTGTCGCTCCTTACCGGGCTTCCAAACACTGGCTCCTGGGGCCCCCATCGCCTAAGTGCACTGCCCAGGGGCCTCTGCACTCACCGTCTTGCTGTCGCTGTGTCCTCCAGGCCTTCGCGTCACAGGCCGGTCCTCCCGGTCGCCCGTAGGGGCAGGGGGTAAGGAGGGCCCTGCCGGTGGTCACTGCTCGCTCCTGCCCGCCTCGAGTTGGTGGGGGTCGGCTTCCCTTCTCGCTGCTTCAGCTCCTTAGCTCCTCCGATAGCTGGGGCCAGTCAATCCTCCCTTGTTGCTTTGGAGAACCTTTCGGTTTCTTGGTTACGGTCGCCGCGGCCCTTCAACTGAGGTCAGCTGCTTGCGAGGCTGGTCCTTCCTCCTCGATTGAAGCCTGCTGCGTATGACGTTCTGCCCTTCAGTGCACTGTGCCTCCTTGATATTCCTTCCTAGAGGTGGTGTCCTCCGCGTCGCTTCCTGGCAGAGTTTAGGTCGCGGACCTTCTCTCCCCTTCAGCAGAAATCTTCCCCCGGTCTACCAGCACCAGCCGCTGACGAGTTTTCCCCTTCTGCTCCTTTCTTCAGGGCCGCCGCAATACGCCAGTGGCCCTCGGCTCTCTGTGTGGCGTCCTTTCGCTATGCTGTGGGATTTCTGTGCACACGGTAGGTGCACCCACTTTATCAGGGTCCTTCCAATAGCTATTACTGACCCGCTGGCGGGGTGGTGGGCCCTTTAGTGCCGTGGGGGTCTGGAGAGCGCCGTCGGCACGTCTAAACTGTTGTGGGCGGCCATTTTGGAATCTGCATAGATGTTTTTATCTTTACCTTTTCTACTTTATCTTTCTAGTAGTCACACAAACACTTCATGCACCCTCATGTCAGAAACAAAAAAATCAGAGGGACCTCAATGCGTGCAGGCCCATGGGTACAGCAGACGTCGCACAAGGGATGGTATTGCAAACCTGCCCAGTCAGCGTCCCTTTTCAAATTTTGAGTAATTCAATTCTCTGCGACAGTCACTAGATGTCAGCCTATGCAAATCATGTGATTCTAAGCAGATACAAACATCAGAAATACAATTATGGTGAGTAATGTATGGCATATATATAATATATAATTATTTTTCGATTTCGAAAACAGGATGTCTACGGGGTGTTCCCTTAATATCCCTACTTTTACGTGTATAGTACCCATGATCTTTCATGCGTCCAGGTGCTTTTTTCTTTACCGCCATTCATTTGGTAGCTATACATGGAATTCTTGTTAAACTATTGTTATGCATGACATAGAGGGATCATTTTTTAAATTATTATTAAGAATACCTTGACACCGAAGATCGCTCAACAAAGTCTCTACACCCGGTATGATTTTTCCGACATCGGGCCTCGTGATTTTGGTATATCCGCGGTTGACTGCCCTTTTTCAGCGTTACAAGTAGGGACAGTGAGGGAAATCATTACACCAGACTAAACTATTATAGAATATCTTCATATATTTGCCCTCTTTTATCAAAATAATCTCTCTGTATTCGCAAATGGAGAACACTCATTTTAAGTTCTGTCCCTCCTGTAACCAATGTTTAATTCTTTCTGTGTGCAGCAAGTGAATGCTTCTGTGCACATTATTCCAGGGTCGGTACAGAAGTAAATTGTGTTTAACCAGGCTAACAATGAATAATCGTCCCCCTAAGGGAGGATTGGGAGCTTTGTAACCAGACAAATTTGTTTAAAAACATTTTTTTAATGGTAAGGAATGTAATTTATATATGCTAAATCCATAGGATTCGTAACAAGTTTTGAAGGGGAATAAATGAAGTGTTTCAAAGTCGGCTGCAGTAATCAAATTACTACTTGACAAAGAAAAGTAATTTGTCAAAACAGAGTCATTCTTGCACATTGGCCAGCAGACTGTTTTGGGGCATAGGAAAAATCCCATCAATGAGAAAAATTATTCCAGCGAAAAGAAATATGTTTTGTGGCTTTAGAAATAGCCATTGATTTTATTTTTTTTGAATTTTTTTTTACGAGTGTATAATCACCAAAGTGATTTTTACAAGAAGATGAACAGAACAGAAAGTTGTGGATAACGAGAAAGAAGGTAACGTAAGATTTTCAAAAGTAAAAGCAAAGGTAGAAGCAAAAGTAGAAGTAAAGATGAAGATAGAAGATAAAACTGATAAACAATGAAGGCCAGGGTGGAAACACAGATGGTAAGGTAAGGACGAGGTCAAAAGAACAGAGGAAGATCACTCCCCAAAGACTGTTTGTGTTGACCCACTCTGGGAAGGCTGCAGAGCTGTTTGTACAAAGATCTGGTCCAAAATGTTTGTGGCTGCTATGGTCCAGGAAGGTCTCAAGCCTCCTATTAAGCGCTCCCACCAAAGATCATCTTCCCTCAAGTAGGCATTCTTTAGGTGATGCAATATATATGGAGATCTGAATTTGTCTGTACCTGGATACAATAGTAAAAGGTGACGTAGTGTTTCAGATTGTTCGGGGTCGTTACAAAAGCGGCAGGTATTAGATGGTGAAAGACCTCTTGAGTGTAGGATTTTGTTTGTGGGTAATAAGTTAAACCTCGCACGAAGGAGTGTATTCCGAGTTTTTCTCCTTGGATCTTTTATCAGAAAAGGTTGAATTACGTTCAATTTTCTACATGTTGGAGGTAGATGGGTAGTACGTTTATACTCAGATGCCTTGTCCAATGTACTTATCCAATCCATTTCTTCGATTCGTACTTTAGTTTTTGTTGGATTACCCATCAGTTCTTCCATCGAGCTGCCGCAATTTTCAAGTTGATGTAGGCACATAAGCTCCCATTTAGAGAATAACGTTGAATTGTGTAGGTTCATCTCAACCTGAACCATCAAAAAAATTGCCGCGGAAGTAGGATCTTTGATCTTCCTGCACAGCATAACTGACACCCTTTTGACTATTGAGACTAGAGAGGAGAGGGAGAGTTCACGTCTTATCAAGGCGATCAGAGTCGAGGATGGTAAGACTGAGCGCCAGAAGAGACTCTCCAATCTGTCCCAAAGGGAATAAGGTAAAGATTGCATTGCGTCAGCTCCATAAGTGATAGCTGGAATGACTTTGCCCCGGTAGAATTTAAGTAGGGGCATCAGTAAGAAGCGACCATATTTTTTGTCGAGTATTTTCGCTTGAGAAACTAGTATTTTCATTTTTTCCAAGAGGTGGTGTTGCATCACTGAATCTTTTGCTGTGGAGTCAATAAGAACTCCCAGGTATTTAAATTCTGTCACTTGTTCAATTTTGTTTCCAGTCAGAAACCACAAGTTCTTCTTTTTCCTTTTGGGGATTTTTTTCAAACACCATGATCTTTGTTTTCTGCTTGTTTATCGTCGTTAGTGACTGTGTAAGTGTTCAATGCAGACAGCTGGCGTTGTAAGCCGATTGGGGTCTGATCCAGTTGGATGAGATCATCCGCGTACAGGAGTCTTGGGATCTTCTCTTTGCCTAGTTCTGGAGGAAATGCTCGTAAACCGATTGTGGTTTCTTTGTGATCCCCAAAATATGAGAGGAAGAGGGCTGGTGCTAATGGGCAGCCCTGTTTGACTCCTCTGTCAGTAGTTATAGGTGACGAAAGCAGGCCTCTAGTGTTCAATCGTACCTGCACCGATGTTGAAGCGTGGAGATCCTTAATAGGATTTAGAATTTCCTGTGGGCAGTCCCATGTGGCGAGTTTCTCCCAGAGTATCCTGCGATTGACAAGGTCAAAGGCCTGGGAGAGGTCTATAAATGCCAGATAAAGGTTCCTATTGGTTTCACGGGCTTTGGCTTTCAAAAGGCTGAGAATAAAGATGTTTATGCTGGTACCTATACCCTTTTTAAACCCAGATTGGAAATGGTCGTTAGAGGGTGCGCTTTTTGCCCATTGGTTGAAATAATCCAATAGAAGGGAGCCATAGATCTTCCCTATAACGTCGAGCAGGGCCACTGGGTGAAAATTCCTGGGATCATCTTTCCTACCTTTTTTTAATATAGGGATAATAATCGCTGAGGTCCAGGTAGGCAGGATTGTGCAAAAGGTTGTACATTTATAGAAAATTAGGCTCAGCAAGTGTGACCATTCTTCTGGTGCAGATTTCATGTTCTCATTTGACAGACCGTCGGACCTGGGGCCCTTGATTTCTTCAGTTTGGATATTTTGTCCAAGATTTCAGTTCTATCTGAAAGATCAACCCACGGTGCTCTTATCTGGGGTTTTAAAGGGACCTCGGCCGTGTCTGGAGAGCAAAAGAGTTTCGAGTAGAACTCAATCCACGATGCTTCCGAAATGCTGTTCAGCATCATTGAGGCTGTCTCTTTAGCTCGTGGATTAACCAAACTCCAAAACTCTCTAGAGTTGGATTTTTGGATTTGTTCCAACTTGTTTTCGGAGTCTTGTTGGTGTAATGTTAAACGGTGCCCCCGTAGCCAGCTTTTATAGGCTCTCAAAGCCTCTTTTGAAACGCCCTATTAAAGGGCGTGTTGTTTCTCAAGGCCGTCCTTTTTGCTTTACAAAGGAGATTTCGCTGGGCCACCACGAGGGCATCGAAATTGTGTGCGTGGATTTGTTTTGTGTTTATCCCCTTCGAGCTTTTTGTCGTGGTTCTATGAGGTTCCAAAAATGGTCTGTAGTCAACCTTCTCTGCCTCCTGCATACTTCCATGTGAAGAAGTAAGTGCTTGAATATTTGCTTTTGTAACCCTTGCCCGGTTGCCTTTTCCTTCCGGTTCGATTCTTCCTGAGTAATGGGCTGATGCTGGTTTTGTAAACGCCCATTTGATGGTCAGGAGATTGTGGTCACTTTGATTAGTCTGGCGAATGCTGAAATCTGTCAGCCTTGCTAGCAAAAATTCAGAGGCGAAGATGTAATCTATTGTTTAATGGGCCATGCCTCGTTTCCATGATGGTAAAGCAGTAGAGTCTGGCAGAACGAATGCAGTGTTAAACAGTTGCCTGGCCAAGATCAACTTGTGCCAAGCTAAACCTTGTCTGCAAGGGATGGACTGTGCGGGATCTGAGGCGATCAAACTGGGGGTTGGACATTTGATTAAGTCTCCGCACATTATGATGTCACAAGCCCCGAACTCTAGATATACTGAGTCCAGTGTAGAAATCACTATGTCGAATAGTGAAGTCTGTTGAATCTTTTTGTGATTCCAGTAAATAGACATCACCAGCAAGAAAGTACGCGTGTACTGGTCATCTGCGGACTCTCTTCCCAGACAAGAAATTAGTATCGCGATGACGTAAGGGGACTTCAGTAAGATTTTTGTTATTTCTAGTCCCACGCCCATCCGGACTGCAACGATTAGGCCTGAGGAAGGCCTTCCTTTGTTTCCTGCTAATGCTTCTACAAAGGCGATCTCAAAACCTTCCAGTGATGGTTTAGATTGTAACCAAACTTCCTGAAGACAAAGGATATCATATTCTCCTAGGTTGATGTCACCGGAAGTTAAGTGTAAAAACCCTCTTGTGTTCCAGGTCGCAAGGGAGAGTGAAAGTTGCTCTTGGACAGTTTTTGTATCATCTGGTGGCTATTTGTGAAGACGTGTAGACAAAGCTTTAGGTAACCAGGCCCATGTGATGGAGTTGAAGTTCGATCTTGCCTGCGTCACCCTTTGATTCTCCTCTAATAGAGTGTAGTTAGTAGATTGCAGGGGTGGATGTCTTGCCCGTTAGGTGACGATTGGGCCTGATCCACCTAGGCGGTTGGTAGTAGTTTACTTGACAAATCGTCCCTTGGGCTAAGGTGCCGACGTTCTTCATTTGTTGGTCTGTGTTCAATGACGCAGTCCTTTGGCTTCTCGTGGCCTACTTTTGGAGGTGTAAGTAGTTAGCTCAAACCCTTGTTTGTATAATGACTCTGCTGCAGCTGCCAGCAAAGTGGCCACGTTTTCTGATGATATGTATAACAGGCAGTATGCCTTGTGTCCCTCGTGGGAAGGTTCCACCGTTTTAAGGTCTTCTGATTTTAAATTTCTTAATGAGGAGATGCGATGTAGCAGTCTCAGCACTGTGCGTCTGTTTAATACTAGATATTTTTGGTTACCGGACCGTTGCCGTATTTTGATCGATGGATACGACTTGTGGCTATTTGCCTCTTGGTACGACTTCTTCTTCTGCTGAAAACTGTGATCCCCACTCTCCTGGTGTTTATGGTCGTGGGGTCCTTTCCTCTGATAAGAATACTTAGATTCCTTAAATTTGTCGGCTGTGTCATCTTTTGTTTGGATGTGGACTCTCGATCTGTATTCCGTGTGGGGCCGACGAGAAGGTGTGGCTGAGTCAAGGTTTTGTTCCATTCTCTTTTCAGTGGGCTTACTGGTAAGACCCCCGTGATTGCTTCTTAAAGATTTGAAGCGATCATCTAATGAGATGAAGCCTGAAAGAACCCTGGTTACTGTCAGGTGGCTAGGAGACAGCTTAGGCAGATGGGAAGTCGCACCATTCTGTTGGCTATCAATGGATTTGTCAAAGTGTTGACTTAAATCCATTAATTCTTTGAGTGGGAGAGTCTTCTAATGCTTTTAGTGGCTGTGGCAGCACTTCGGCAGATTTGCCAGTGTCTAAAACGGTCACTAGTGCTGAATTCGTCGCAGCCTGAGGTTGGGTCTTCTTTGGTAGAGGTTCCTTCTGACGGAGCTCAGGTTGCTGAGTCGCGGGGGTTGGCTTAAACAGAGGGGCCGCTTTTAGACATAGATGGGAGGTGAGAGTCTGTTGTTTAGTTCTCGTGCCTGAGTTCTCCCCAAAAGACGGGCCTAAACCCAATGATTTTTGGCTTAGGCCTTGAGTAGATTTCATTCTTAACTGGTCTTTAGGTGGGGATGTATCGTCCAGACACATCACTTTGTTTTCTCCCGACTTGGTACAAATCAAATTCGGACCGACTGGTAATAAGCAGTTAAGGCCTTGCGAAGTACTTGCACCCGATTTGGGCCTTGTCCCACAGTCCAAGTTGGAAGGCTCACGCCAGAGGGTGTCAAGTGATGTTGTTTGAGAGCTTGCATCCTTCCTTGGCCTATCTTTGTTGTTATTTCTTAAGCCTGATAAAGAAAGGCTCTTTAAGCTCCGCTTGGTAGGAAGTGCCAGGTAAGTCATTTTTTCTTCTCTCCAGAGCATTAATGTAGCCCTCTAGAAAGATGAGCTTTGAGTTCATCATCGCAGAAATAGACGTGTGATCTTTCAAGGAGTCATTAATTGCCTCATATAGCTTGCAAAATGGCGCTAGTGCGATTGTTACAGCCGACATGATGTACATAAAGTCTGCTTTTTTTGACAGAGTCTCCTTTGGGATAGTATAGGAAGACTCCTTTGGGATAGTATAGGAAGACTCATTTGCTCTTCTGTTAAATGAAGAGCTTACCGGTTTGGGAGGTGGCCATAGCCGGGATACTTCCTTTGTTTTGTGTTGAGGGGTCGATAACCTCGGCATATCGCCCCCCCCGGGGGTCTATCGAGGCCTCTTCACTTCCATTTCCCTCGTGTGCTTCCATATCCAAAGGGACGGTCAGGGGAGTGGGCTTAGTCGCCTAATTCCTTCTCTCAAAGTTCTCTTCCAATGGCCCTGGAATGGCGGTTGTCTGGGCTGTACGATCTGTCTGGGGAATAGAGTTTGTACTTCCCTGTAAAGGTTCAGTTGGCTCGTCATGCTCCATAGAAAGTGGGGCTTCAGTGTAGGGCTCTGGGGTTTCACTGATAAGCTCATTGTGCAGTAATGACGCTGGTACTAATGGTTGTTCCTCTAGGTGAAATTCTTGGGGTTCCAAGATGATTGGTAATACCGGTAGCCCTGGGATGGGAGTGTCTTTAAATAGCTTTTTTTGATGTGATGGAGATGCAAGGGTCCCACTGCTAGGGATGTTCTTCTGAGAGCCAGCTAAGGCTATAAGCAAAGGTTCAAGAAGCACTTCTAGCAAGTCTGCGTCTGAGATTTCCCCAAGCCCTGAGTAATGAAGTTTCCTTTTGGCTTGTCTTTGGAAAAGCCTTTTCAACGAATTTTCCAGGCGGAGACTTGCCGATGGAGCTGTCGAGTTGGTAGATTTCAAAGGCTTTTTTACTGTTGTTCCCTTAGAAGTCGTAGGGAGATCGAAATTGTTTTTTGATAGCAGCCTAAATGGAATTCCGTGTGGTTGTTTAATTGGAGCCCCTTGTTTGCTGCCTTCTCTCAGATCCCTGAGTTTGGCGATCTCCGGTTCAGTGGTCTCAAAATGTAAGGGGGCCGTGGAAGAAGATGGTAATGTGGGCGAGGTTACAATTGTCTCGACAGAATGGCCCACAATCTTGAGCTCCTCCTCTAGAGACTGTGGGCTGATTCTTTCAATGTGATCTATTTCGTCAGAAACAGTAGGTGTTGAGGTCGAACTATTGTGAATTTGAGCCTTTATAGATTTTGCCGAAGAACTCACTGCAACAGTGTCTTTGGCCACTTGGTGGCGCTGTGGCGTAGCTGTGCCGAGAGAAGTCGGGGACAAAGACCTCTCTATCCCAGAGACTCTGGTTTCGACACTAGGACCCAGTGTTGCCAACTTAGCGACTTTCTCGCTATATTTAGCGAGAAAGTATGCCCCCCTAGCGACTTTTTTTCATTGAAAAGCGGCTAACGAGAAATCTAGCTACTTTTTCAATTGGTTTGGAGACTTGCTCATTTATGCAAGTTTCCAAAACAATTGAAAAAAGTGTGGTCATTCGCCCGTTTTCTAACGGGAGTAATGCAAAAACACACTGATAACTTAAAAGGGAGGTGTTAAAAGGGGAGGGGGCCACGGTAAAAGCCATAAATCGCATGGGGAAAGTGAGGGTAATTATGCAAATTAGGCAGTGACGTCATCTAGCTACTTATGGCGACTTCTAGGGGAGCCAATAGCTACTTTCTTCACTGAGGAGTTGGCATCACTGCAGGACCCTGAGGTTCCAGGAGTGCAGCCGGACCTGCGCTGCCCGCTCGCGGCTCTCCCTGGTTTTTGACCCAGTTGGACCCCCCTCCTTCGAGGGACGGCTCCTCCGCGTCGTCTGCCAGGTGCAGAGACCGGGCCGCGAGCTGCGCGGCTTCGCTGGAATTTCCTCCGCGGCTGGCTTCAATCTCCAGATGGTGTTGCGGAGAGGCTTCCCCGTGGCTCTTTTGTCCCGTGGAGCCACAGCCGTCCCCACTTGCCGCCTCTCCGTACATGGAGCCCGGCACCCGCTCCCCCGGCTTCCGCCACGGGAGGCCTCTCCCCCTACGAGGGGGGGTCCCCTCGCGTGGTCCCCCGTCGGAGACTGTGGCCCAAACGTTGTGGTTTCTCTGCTGTTGCGGTCCGCCTCTAGATCGGAGGCGACAAGCTCCTCTGTTTGCTTCACCTTGTTGGCCTTGTTGGCAGCGTCCCCAGGCGAAGAGGATCCGGGCGTCTGTTCAAACGACCCTTCTGGTAAAAGTTTTTGTTTGTGCTTCTGGGAAAGCTGGGAAAGCTGATTGCTCTTTGTAGTGTGGTGTTGTTGAGTTGTTAGTTTAGGCAATTTTCTTGATTGAATGTTATGTAATTTACCTCCTGGGCGCTTTACAGAGCCTGCACAAGATAAGGTGTTGAGATGTAAGGTTGGGAGAGCTTCGGTGAGTAGAGAGGAGGCCAGCAAGAGGGCTGAAGGGCTGTTGGCACTCCGCAACCTTCGTGGTTCGTCTTCGCCTCCACAGGTATTATATCTCAGGTCCAGGGCATCTCCGTCATCCGCCCTAGCCGCCATTAGACTGCCACAGACTGCCCACTCTTACACCACTCCGCTTCGCTGATGCCTTCTGGTTTTGAAGGAAGTGGCGCCAAAAAAAAAGGAAAGACTGTAGCCACTGTAGTCACTGAAGAAAGACTGAGAGGGACTGCCACAGACTGCCCACTCTCACACCACTCCGCTTTGCTTCGCTGCTGCCTTCTGGTTTTGAAGGAAGTGGCGCCAAAAAAAAGGAAAGACTGTAGCCACTGTAGTCACTGAAGAAAGACTGAGAGGGACTGCCACAGACTGCCTACTCTCACCAATAGCCATTGATTTACCACAATATGCAGTCGTATATCAATCGTAATTCATGCATCATGATTGTGTCCATTAAAATGACTGCGGTATACAATAAGGTTGCTGGAATTCCTAACCTGCTTCCATGCCCTTAACAATTGCTGATAAAGGTCACATGCACCACTGGCTGGTAAAACATTTAAGTATAAAAAAACATAGCCATGTCTAAATAAATATGCAGATCAGAGTTCCTGTGCCATCATGGGTTTGAGTTACTGTCTGGTCAAACATTTATTTTTCCGCTGAATGTCTGTCTGAGTTAATCTGCACATCTTGGCCATCTTTTGCTACGTCACAAGTGCATTTCCTTCAGTCACTGCATCACACGTGTATCAGTTACTGTAAACATTATGCCTGTCCTGTGTGCCTCATCTGTGTGACACACCTCCTCTCCCAGTCCACAGTACTTTGTTTCCATATTCCTCACCCTCTGCCTTTCATTTTTTCCTTCCATCTCTCACTGCCTACGTCCCTCTTTCCATCTGTGCCCACCTCTACACATTTCCATCACCCCACTCAATGTCATCGTCTTTCTCTCAAAATCACATACTTGCAACTCTCACTAATTCGTTCACTTTCATTCACATTCTCTCAACACTCTGTGACCTGAAGTGGTCGGTGTTAGGGAGAATTCTCTGTAAAGGCTAATTTCCCAAACCTAGTGAGCAGCAGCTCACTACCCAGCAGCTTATTTTTGGGGTTTAATTTTTTCTCCTGCTAAGAGTGAGAGACTCTTTCTCCCACTCTTAGGCATGATTTGAGAATGTCCTTTGACTTTGTAATGTGTTTTATGGGCTATGGGGTCTCTTACTCCATAGGACTTCATGTGTTTTTAAGTGTGTTACACAGCACCCTCGGTGCAGTAATACAGGGGTGTCATTGTGACCCTCAAACATAGACTCCATACCCTGGGACTGACTACTGTCTCCCAGGGCATGTAAAGTCACCATTGACACTAATAGTCTTAAATTGTGAACAGAACCAGTACACACCATCATATTGTGGAAGTACTGGTAGGGGTAATTCGATTGCCCCTGGGTCTGTTTTTCAAGGGGGCACTGTCCAGTTCCCCCCTTGTCGAGTTTCTGGCTGGTGGCAGTGGTTACCACACAAAATATTCCCCCGGAATATTTCCTATGGGATTTTCCCATTCATTTTAAACGCACCACTTTTTTGGTGCAATGTTAAAGATACCGCCGGGTTATTTATTTAATATTTATTCCCCGGTTGGGTCTTTTTGCCAGGACTCGGTTTTAAAATGGCGTTTGTGTTCGCCTCTGTAACTCCAACTCAAGTCGAGCCCTTTGTTCCACTTTTGGCGGGCTTCTGCACAGAAGCCTCCAAAAGTGGTGCCACTCTGTCTGGGTCTACAAGATGTGTGGGAGGGGGGAAATAGGCACCCTGGACTGAGTTGCCTTGGCAACTCAAGTCGCACTCTTGTCTGATTGGCCCGGTGGTGAGCCGCCCGATGAATGGGGGTTTTGCTGCATAAAAGCAGGGCTTTGGGGACTGGAACTTCAGAAGTCGCCACAGGACCTAAAGAATCCGAAGAGGGGAGAAGCTGAGCCATCTACAACGACGTCACCACCAGTGGATCCCTGCTGTACGAAACTCACCACTTTCCCGACGACAGAAAAGATCTTCTTCCAGGAGAGTCTTCCCTTTGAGCTGGTGGGACCAACCAGTTTGCCATTTTTGCCTTCCTGGATCGTCTCGTGGTCAAATCGCCCGTGCCAAGCACCCCGGCGGCTGGATAGCCATGCTTCACCACTACCGCGAATAAAAGGGTAGTACCTTTTAACCAGGAAACTCTGCGGCTGGTTTCTTCCCTGGCAGTGCAACGATCTCCAGCTTTCCTCCACGTCGAGATCTCGTCTTCCCCTGGACGAAGCACCGACTTGCAGGCACAACTGCCCCCGCTGGAGCTTTCTCACCATTTCAGGTACTGTGTCCCGCCTGGTCTCCCTTGCAACAGACCATTCAAGGTGTCACGTAAATCCTTGGCTCTCTATCCTGGGGTGACCTCGGACTCGTTAACATTACCTTTCTATCTTGATCCAACCTCTTTTTGACTTTCCTGCAAAGACTTTTAGTGCATTTCCACTGTATGATCTTGGGCACATTCTGCCTTGCTCTCTCCAAGAGTGGGTCTGGCCTATGAACTTTTTGCTCTACAGTAGACCCTGCCTTTCTTGACTTGCTGTAGTTCTTTAAAAGTGTTGGTATTGTGCGTTTTCCCATTTCTGCCTTTTCTCTCCCTTTTTAAATAATTATTGGAGTGCCATCTATGGTTAGGCGCTCACCTCTGTTTTGCTAAATAAGTGGTGTACTAACCTAGACTTGTCAAATAATTAATTAGGGAGGTGTATATATTTCTAGTGACTATGTTTGAACTTGCTTGACATATTAGTGCCAGTGTATTTTTACAAGTGTGTTTTTAAATAAATATTTATATACTTTTATACCAAAGCTCTGGTCAGTGTTTGCTTGTGCTACTGTATTTTAGCCCTATTGTGTATACTCTATATACTGCCTAACTCTTCTTGAGAGGAGTCTGACTGCTCAGCCACAGCTACCAGGTAAATCTGGGTGGTACAGACTGCTACCAATTGGGTTTACTGCTAACACCTGTAGTCTTAAACTTTTTGCAGTGGTCCCTAAGGGAACTGCACATGTTTCTGCCTAACGGTCGGAAATTTATAACGTGTATGTGGCAGAAATAATTACTCTGAAAGACATTTATGAAGGTAATAGTGAACATGTTGCACAGCATATTTATTGCCTGTTCTGCAGACCCATCAATGAAACTGTGTACAGACTGCAATATTATGTAGACAGAAAGCAGATATACTTTGACACGGAATTCTATTTTTAGACTCTAGACATTTCACTGGCAAATAAAGTTCAATTTTGCATGGGGTAGAAGGTTGTAGGGATTTCTTGGCAGAGCTCTCAAGTTGACCCATGTCAAATTCGACTGGCTCATCCATTCGTGTGTCTTTATTTGTGTTGTGCAACCTGCAGTACTCCTTTAAAAACCTGAAAAGCAAACCTACGAGCTCCAAAATGCAACAGTAAAATAGAGCTGGTTAGGTCACTCATATCTTCTTTGTTGCTGCAGATTGGTCTGATACAAGCGCATACCCGCTGGTTTATTGCAGTTTTTACTAAAGCAACTTGAAAAGGCGTTTCTACCTTTTCACGTCTAGTTTACAGGTGTGCAGTCAAGGAATATTTGGAGCTACGATACAACTCAGAGCGACGAATTGTGCTATAGGGAGACTTTATGGAAAAGGCCATAGCCGTTAAGTGCGTACGTCCACTTAACATCGCAAACGTGTCGCCTAGAACGCAGTGTCAAAAGTAACACTAGATATACATTCCGGGCAAACACAGTGCTGCTGTTTCCTTTAAGTGTGTTTGCTTTCAAGAATTCCTCGCTGCCATGATTAGTTTGCCATTCCCATAATCAACATTTTATGGCAATGTGATGATCCTGTCTGTTGCTGGTGTGCGACAGCAACTTGCACCCCGTGTGGACTGAATCAAAGGTTGTGCGTGCGCCTCAGCGGCCAGCTTATAGGGAACTATGTTCAACCATAGCTTTCCCTGGAGAAATTCTGAGTGTGTAATTCCTGTCTCCCACGGTTTCATCAGGAGGAGAGTTATTGCGTCTGCAAGCACTTTAAAACAGTCACTCAAATACAGACCCCTTTTAACATCTTCAGAATCCCCACCCGATAAAGAGAGCAAAATAATCTTTGATATGCCAAAGAGGTTACTACCTTTTTTCCCGGAGTAAACACTTATTGCTAATATATGAGGCGGTTATTTCGGGCGACTTGTATACAAACTTCGAATCTGCGAATGGTGGTGGCTGGTTAACTCCTATCGGAGGCTGAGAGCTTGCTCTCTTCTAATATCTACACTATTTGTATCTATTTTATCTGTTTCGATTTTAAGGGAGGAGTTTATTGAAAAGATGTGATTTGAAATTAATTCTTTCCTATATTTTTAATTCTTTGAGAATGGGAAATGAAATTATCGTGTATGTGTACTGTAATGCGTTTGCTACTTTATGGTTTTATATCGAATAAAGTATTTAAACAAAACGTATTGCTAATTGCACTGCACTGATGGGCAGCTATGATACGGCACAGTGGGATATCATGAACAATCCGGTTAGAGATGTCCAAGAACTTCTTAAGTCACAAATGCTCAAGGTTCTGCAGGAAGGCAAGCAATCTGCAAATGCAGTTATAAAATGCTGTTGATTTAGCTGAAACTGCGGGCAGACCAATGGCAGTGAGAACTGTCGTCAAGACATGCTTGGCTGCGAGGGTCAGGATTCAGACCTGAAACTGAATTGTCTCTAAAATGGTGGACAAAAGAGAACATGTTAAAAGGAAAATCTCTTGTCAACCTGCCAAATCACCAAACTATCACAGGAAATGGGGCACATCCCTGACAGATTGCCTACACCTCACGGCTCAGAGAACCAGTACATAGACGTATTGCAACTTCTAGCCATACACAGACACTATACGCTTTCCAACAATATCTAAGGGGGGGAGAGCGTTCTGATTTGCAACAGACCGCACAACGGCAAATAGGGCAGAACACACTCCCCAAAGCTGTCCAAACTAGCTCAGAAAATGTGTAAGTGGTGTCTTAAAAAGTCAACACACCTCTACTCAACATGTCCCAGGGGAACACAACTGTCTGGTGAACAGTATAAGCAAAGAACTAGAGCATGAGTGGGAGTTGAACTCAAACGCATTTTCACTCAATGGGGCCAACCATCGGACCTTTTCACAACTGTAGAAAATGCAAAATTCCCATGTTACTTTTCCCAGGTACCCAAAGAAGGGATCTCTAGGGAATACAGTATGGATCAATTGGTCGGGATATGTACTAACACTTTTCCCAGACACCTCTATTATGGAAGGTGGTCCACAAATTGCACGAGGAACATTGAACAATAATTTCTCAATGCATTAATGTGGGCACGCCAAACATGGTACTCCCATCTTCTAAAGATGGTGGTATACCCACGATTTGGATGACACCCACTCACAACCTGTTAAGGGTCAGGCCCTACATCCTCCTACAACCAACTTTGCAGCTTGGCTTCTGAAGACATAGTTTGGTCACCACAATTTACCTGACAGATGCATGGAAATGTTAAGGGAGGCACACAAAACCACCACTAGGCATTGCTACTTTAACAAATGGAAGAGGTTTGTCATATGGTGTAGAAAGTCTAACATCAATCCTATTGACGGCTCAACTTCACATAATCATAGTTACTTCCTTCATTTACTCAACTCGTGTCTAGTATTTCATTTTTTAAATGTTCATCTGGCAGCACTGTTGTTTTACACAAAATCTTGAAACAGTCTCCTTGTGTACAATACCAGTTATCAAAGCTTTCATGAAAAGAGTGAAATAATTGTACACCCACTGGTAGCTAACCCGTCACCAGGATGGAATCTGAATGTTGTGCTTAGCAAACTCATGGGTCCTCCTTTGACGCCAATGCAGAAGTCATCCTTAAAGGACGTCATTTATAAGGTAGCTTTCCTTGTAGCCATCACATCCATTATCATAAATGATGGGCTTCAAGCTTCATCGGTAACTGAGCTGTTTGTTACAATGCATAAAACAAGGTTGTCTTAAGGACACAACCATGTTTTTTGCTAAAATGCATATCTAAATTTCATGTTAATCAAAATCTGCCAGCGTTCTTCCGAAACCTCCAGGACTCCAGGGAACAATTTCTTCTTACAGGGGGTGTACGCAGAGCAGTCATGTACTACCTTAACAAGACAGAAAATGAGAAAAAAAATGGTCAATTCTTTGTATCACTGGCAGCCAGAAGAGAAGGGTAGCCTGTCTCAGAGGCTACTAATGCCAGATGGATCGTAAGGTGTATTTAACAGTTGTATAGCCTCTCAAGCAAAACACTTCCGTTAACACCCAGGGCATGTTTACACACATTGCAGGGGTTACATTGGCCTTCATCGCTAATGTGCCACTGGAAGCTATTTGTAAGGCAGCAATGTGGAAATCGGTATACAATTTCACACAACAATATTGTTTTGACACACACAAGAAAGAAATGATTCACAGGTGGGACAAGCAGTATTTAAACAGTTGTTTATTACTGTCCCTTCAATTCATCCACCACCTTTATCAGGTATTGCTTGCTAGCCTATGCAAAGCATATGATTCTAAGTGATCCACAAGCCTCGGAAGACTAAAATTACCTTCCAGTAATTGTCTTTCTATTGCTTGTATCTGATTAGATTCACGTGCACCCACTCATCCTCAATGCTAAGCAAGTTGAAGGTATCACAGACGGCATGATACATAATGTGTATTCAATGTTTTCATTACTGATATATTTAAGGTAATCATTTTGAAGCTGTTTTTACTTGACACACATTTGGCACACACAAAGTCCACTATGGACTTCCACTGTCCTCGGGATGGAAAAAAAATCTGAGTGCCTCAACACGTGATGGATCATGGGTACTGTTCACGTAACAATAGGGATGGTATTGTGGGAAAGCCCTGTTAACATCTTGTTTTCTAAATCGAAAAATATATATTTGTGATACTCTGGCCCAACCACTAGATGGCAGCGTAATGTGAAGCATGTGAATCTAAGCAGGTACAAGCAACAGAAATATGGGTAGTGGAAGGTAATGTCTGTCATATAGTGGCGTTAAGGTGAAACCTGTTTCTATTGCTTATTACTTTTAACTTGCTGGACAGATTTGGATGACATTTTTCCAAAAAGATTTGTCCTAGATCGCTCCAACCTGGACATTTTGTGGGCTTATAGGTTATTAAGAAAATTAAAATCTGTTTTTGACGTAGTGGCATTCATTTTCCCATAGAGAAAGTGAGTCACTTGAACACCCGTAGCGTAATAACCGCTGGACAGTTTTGCACCAAATAAGAAACAACTTGTGTACAAAGCATCGCAGAGGTGCCTTTTTGTAGTTTCGGGGTAAATCCATCCATTTGTTTTTAAAATATTTGACAGAGAATGGGTGCCTTCTGCTTGTGGGGTACATTTACCAACCTAGCAGAATTCCCCTCCGTTACCAAACTGCAATTCAGCAGTACCAGCAGAATGGCTGCGCTGGCTCCGTTGAGCACCATATCCTCGCATCAAAACTGCGTTTTGCAGCTACAGAAATGATGGCTGCACGCTTTGCCAAACACATATGGGTCAAGATGAAACATGGAACACCTTGACAATTGTTGCCCAGTGTTTTCCTAATTTGTACCAAAGAGAAGAATTCAAGGCAGCGCTGCTATGCTGCCAATTTAAAATTTCCCATTGAAAAAGAAAATATTCTGCTTTTTAAAATGACTGCGCCCTGATTCCCTTTTTCATCTTTTCAACATTACGCAGTTTGGTGCAGTAAGACACATTAATGTACACCCATATTCAGGGTGTATACTAGCAAATAAGGGTATTCCTCACTGAATGGCATGTGGTGTCAGGCAAAATCTGTGAAGTAGCAGAGATCTTTACTCCAAGCCAAACGCAAAATGCTTTCCTTTTTGCAACAAAATGACACAGATAAACCCTTCATAAAAAGCTCTCTCTCTTTGATCATGTCAGTTTCATTATACCCTTGCCTTGAACATATTACTGTGTAGTTGAAATTGACTATGGTCATGGAAATTATCAGAATAAAGATACCAGTAAAAGCCGCATTTGAAAGTGACAGCCCAGGAAAATTAACCACATGTAAAATGGTGCTTTTTATAAACAAGAAAATGTCTGTTTAAAAGTGCAATGGTAAACTAAGGCCCTGTGCTTGCATGGAAATATGATGGGGGGCTTGCGTTAAAATATACAGCTGATATTTCTTCCTAAAAGACTTGCTTTTTGGTTAAGGGAAAGAAAAATAAATAAATAAAATTACTGTGAAACCAGCAAGAAACAGGTTTGACAAGTCCTGGTTTTAGAGGGCCCCTGCCTTTCCTGGGAACAGAATCATCTTCCCCCCCAAGTGGACCATCCCCCTGGAAACTATGTATGGGCCAATGTAACACCCTCGTCAGACGAAGCAGCACTGCTCCAGCCGGAAACAAAGGATTTCCAGGACACCTAGGTGTGAGGTCCAAGTAACACATTCCTCTGCTGCAACTGCCAGGATCAAAGAAATTTTCATGACAACCTCTGTGCCAGTGGGCCAGAGAAAGACAGTTGGCTTGGAGGGTTGGAAGACTGTCCCTCTTTGAGGTTAAAGCCGGCCCACTTGGTTCTAAAGACATTTCTTAAAACCTGTATTTCTGTAACCTGAATAATTAGTAATGTAAAATTTTGCCAGTACGAATGTACATTTTACCCTTTTAAAAGAAGATGATGTAGACCTTTCTGACCGCTTCTGGACTCAAATGCTGGAAAAATGAAATTTCTGGGAAAGGTAAAAAGGATCAGTTTATGAAAGTTGGTGGTAAATATGACCCACAGTAATATGCTTCAGTGCACTGAATTGTAGAATTGTAGGTGAAACGGTTCCCACCAAAAATTTCAAATGATTATTAGAAGGACTAAACCACATCATACAAACTTCAGAGTTGAAATGCCATGATCCTGTGTACAATATGTTATTTGCCTATGTGATTTGCAAAAGCGCCACAACTGTGCAATTTAGGTCATAACTGATTTTTGGCAAAATTAACTGTGGGAGGGCCTGGGGCATGGTAAACACACCATAAAACTGATGTCATGTCCCTGAAGTCCAACCGGCTGATCGGCATGAGGTGACATACATAGGCTGACCTATCCGATTCTTAGAGGTAGGACTAGATTAGTTCTGCCCAATAGTAAAATCCGGTGATGTCCTGATCCCTACATAAAGGGGAGGCAAGGGAAGCTCTAGACACGCACACTCTTCTGATTCCAGCTACAGCATACCCAGAGATCCAGACATTTATTACTCGCCCTGCAAGATTCCAGATTCCGCTGCCAGGCCAGGGCTAGTTGGCCCTATTCAGCCAGAACCACTGATTGAGAGAAACCCCACAAAAATACCAATAATTCAAGGAGAGCCCAGCTGATCCACCATAGTCCAGTGACCAGGCCCAGCAGTTCCCTTCTTCGAGAGCCTGCCGCTGTGTACAGTGACCAGACCGTGCCTCACTGTCCAGATACCCGGTCGGCAGTCCCAAAATTCCAAATTCATGTGCTTATTGGAAGTATCACCCAATCCCATAGCAAAACGTAGTATATCCCATTCTGATACTAATGTACTTTCAGGATTACTTATAGAGTAGAAGTAACTGTTAAATATTGTCAAAACCCACTGTGTATCCTGTTCCTTGATTTCCAGGTGTTAGTGTCATTCTTCCACATCCTTTTAGTCACTTGCATAAATCCTTAGTAATATTTGGAAAAAATTAATTCCCACATAAAGGGAAATCGACGTGTGGGGGTTAAAACTGCAGCTTAACCTTTCCCACGGGTAGCGTTTCTGTTCTTGGTGATATAGTCACAAAAGTATGGTTGTAGTATCACTTGTTCTCTCCTTTCTAAAACAGTTTTTCCTTGTGCAACTGTTTTTTGTTTAAAAACAGTTTCCTTCCTTGTCCAGAATCTCATCCAGTGATCCATTTAGAGTTACCCCTACACTACTATATTATCCCTGTGATGTGCATCTGTCAGTCAGCATAAAAACTGCATTCCGATTATGTATATTTCACCCGTTTTTCAAGCCGTTTTGTCATTTTGAACCTGTGTAAATTAGCAAATGCGATTTCTGCGTGTGATTTGGCTGAACTGTTTTCACATCAAAGTTGATTTTCTGAACTGTATGCCCGTTGTTAGTACCTTGCCTTGTAGTTTGCTAGTGTTCTTACATCCCTGATACTGCTATAACTTTTATATTTACTTCATTCATTCAACCGCACATGTAAATTAAATATTTAGTAATTCTGAGTGCTATTTTGTGCAATTGCAAAGGTTTTTAAATCAGATTTTGCCTTCCATTTGGTGGGGGAAGGTCGGATTTCACTTCTGTTTGCTGCCTAGTATACCGGACTACTTGCTACCCACCCAAAATTCAGTTAATAGGGGTTTGAGGGAGTATTGTAGGGGAAAATCTTAACTGGGGTGCTATCTATCCGAACAGTAACATTGCTCTCATTCATTTGTGCTTTGTGTATGTCATATTAGAAGGTCAAACTAAGTGTATTCTAACATTTTACAGTGTAATCATCACCACACTGGTGATTGCTGTCCTATATTAAATTTGTGTGATTTCATTTGAATTTTAAAATAAATATTGTATTACTATCCACTGGCCTGGTTCATGGTCCATTGTGATCCGGGGTGTTTGTAAAGGTGGATGTGAGACGGGTTGGATACCTTCTCAATTTGAATTCTTAGAAAATAAAGTAAAAGTATTTTGATTGTCTGCTGCATCCTAGGCTAATATCAAGAGTCCTGGTCTGGTGTGTGACGCCCCTTTAACATGCTACTTAAACATCTTTATAGACCTGCCATGGTGCTTTGCAGCAGAAAGGCTGAAAGGCTGTTCAGGACCAAAGTGGTGCCTTTTTTCCCCCTTTTTTATTTTTTTTTGGCTCAATGTAAGCATGTTAGGAAATAATTCTTTTGGCAACTTTACCTCTATAGTTCTATGGGCCTCCTTTGCTTCAGATTTTGAACCCGTCCTGGCTTTTTACAGGGAAGTGAAGCCTTGAGCTTCAATCCCTTGGCTTTTTTGCTCTTATTGTTATGGGGAAAGTGATCAGTCCTTCAGACAGTCAGTACTGGGAAACGGTTTCACTTTTGACTTTTTAGAGTCTTGTAACTTGTAACATTGCACACAGCATCTTACAATGCAGTGCAATGGGGACACTTTTGTATCACCTTAGCCTTTTACACTTCAGAGTTTTGGTTACTTTTATATGTGCCTAAAGACAAGCTGGTGGCAGAAAATATATTTGTACCATTTTTGTGTAATTTCTAGTGTGCACATTGGCATTTGCTGCATCTGGCTATGAAATGTATCAAACGTGGTTAGTAGGGCCACGCCACAAGATTTTTGATTGTTCTTTGGCCATATTGTTGTTTGGCCGCCTTCTTTCAACCTTGCCTGGCCAAGCTGAAGCTGTCGTCGGCTAGTGATGCCTTTGTGTGTGCATAGCCCATGAAGTGGTAAGGACTGTCTGGTCCCATTCCACATTCCTGGAGCCAGAGAGTCTGAGTGTGAGGCATAAGTGAAACCAATAATTGTCCCTGATTGGACAACTTCTGTCTGTTTGAATGGTGCAGATCCATGCTGTTGGTGGGCTTGGAATTTCTTCCATGTGTATTCTGGATAAGAGGACGACTCCTGCAGCCATTTATTCACATCAGCGTTGGAGCCAAAAATGACTGAAGATCCGAAGACTCCCAAAGAGGCCCAGCATCCCTTTCTGCATCTTGCCCGGTAAAACCCTGTGGGACTACCTGATCTGCGAAGGTCCTATCCGGTGCTTCCACCCCTGGATTAGTGGGGCTAATCAGTCTCAATGTGTTCGTGAGGATCCAGCCATCCTGAGCCTTCGGAAGTGTCCCTGGACTACCCGGTGGTCTGAACAGCTCTCCAGTGGGCACCGTGCAAGAACCATTGGCGTTCCGTTTTTGCAACGGGAAGTTCAGTGGTCGGCAGCTTGTTGTGCAAGTCAGCATTCTGCCGAATGTCAGCCTCCGAACTGCAATGGATCCTACTCTGGAAGGTCTTTAGCCACATGCCTGCTGTTGTCTGTGTGTGGTGACACCAAAAAAGTGATGGGTGGAAGGTTTTGAATTAATCTGAACCACTGGCGTTGGTCTGGGCAACCTTCCACACCACAGTTTTTTAGCCCGTCTGCGCCATTGGAAAAGGGGTCCAGCCATATGCAAATCAGTCAGGTACTGCCACCAATGGGAGCAACCCTGCCCGAACTGCTAGGCCAGGTCCCCTCTGCACGGAAACACAAGCAACCCCAGACATGTTTCAGCCTTGTTGGGCCTCCTCAGTGAGGTGCAGCTTGGTTCCCTATGGCGCAGCGAGCAAGGGACCTACGTCTGGGCATACCCTCTCACATGGGGAGACAAACTGAAACCAAAAAAGTGATGGGTGGAAGGTTTTGAATTGATCTGAACCACTGGCATTGCTCTGGGCAAGCTTCCACACAACCGTTTTTTAGCCCGTCTGCGCCATTGCAAAAGCGGTCCAGCCATATGCAAATCAGTCTAGGGGAGTCCAGACGTGGACCCCTTGCTCACTATTCTTAGAGAGGCACAGCTACACCGTACTGATGAGGTTCAACCAGACCGAAACACATGTCTGGGGTTGCTCTTGGTACTTTTGTTCAGAGGAGAATTGCCTAGCATTTCGGTGCTGGACTGCCCCAGGGCAGGACAAAGACTGATATGTTTAGGATATTTCTCCTCTGTGAAAGATAGTGAGCTAAAGACTCTGGGTAAGGCTCTTGTAACCAGGACTCATGTCTGGCAGAGAGTCTCCCAGGATCCCCCTTGTTATTTGTGTGTGGTGACAGTGATTTGAACTTGCCTTCCTCTGTCCTGTGAAGTGTCCTGAAGAGGTCTGCATCAGTGCTTTCTGTAATTCTCCATCACCATGTGTTGCACTCTGCTTGTGGACCTGACCGCATGAATCTTGAACAATCGGCAACACAAGTACTTTACCTGCATCAGATACGTTTTGGGAGAAGCACTGTAACTTTTGGGCACAAGGCCCCACTCTTCAAAGGGATTGGACTTCTGAAGCCAGGGCATATTCCTGTGACTTGGTTCCATCTTACTGCATCACTCAGCTTATTTTAATCGT
The DNA here is from genome assembly GCF_040938575.1 of Ambystoma mexicanum. Classification (NCBI taxonomy): domain Eukaryota; kingdom Metazoa; phylum Chordata; class Amphibia; order Caudata; family Ambystomatidae; genus Ambystoma; species Ambystoma mexicanum. The sequence goes on from NC_090923.1 coordinate 841,068,209, forward strand.
TTAAGTCATAGAATGCATTTTAAGAACCTATGGTGACTGTGGATGTTTATTATGGAGTGTTGTGCAATATCACTTGCTTGTTTCATTTTTGTTAAGTGTGTTTTGAGGCCTAGATTAAAAAGATTATTTTTATACCTGCCTGTCTAACTTGAATGTGTGGACTCCATGTTGACTGTTCACCCCACTCACACTCTCCTGAAAATACCTTGACTGCTCTCTATTTCTACCTTGATTGGGTTTTGGCTAACTTCTCGTATTTCCCCTGTAAAATCTGCCACCAGACCAGATTCTAGAAATCCATTTTAACAAGCAATTCTTCCAATATAAGCCAAAAATCATAAGTGCTCAAAATACTTTGAGGAAAAGGGATGTATTCATATTAGGCTGCAGGTGGGGAGGGGGCAAGAGAACAGTTACATCACAAGAAGTGCACGGAAAAAGAAAATGCGTAATACCAACCAAAGGGTGCCAGACAGTAAAACAGTTGGGAGCCAAGAGTTGGGGGGAGACGGGAAAAGTTGAGGAGAGACCATACGAGTATTAGGAAGACATTTTAATTTTCAAGCTTTTTCCATTTAACTCAGGAATTTGCACACTGTGTTACCCTGGGAATGTTTATCGAGAATGACTTCCATGGGATTAGAGGACAGCAGCAAAGGTTAATTTAAGCAGTTGAAATAATCACAGGAAAAATAGGGGGAAAAAAGTTTGGTATACTCAAAAGGCTGTGGCCAGTGGATTGTTTTCTCTTTTTTAATATTCAGGGCAACACAGGCTGTGGGCTATGCAAAAACCTTTGGCCACAGGCACTGCCCAAATGCCCCAAAGAAACCTTAGTATAACCAAAGCCCTTTAAATTCAGTGAAAAATCTCTAGTTGAGAGAGTTAAGGTAACCATCTTAACCCTCCATGTCCCCGAGTTGCAAAGCACATGAGTCTATATATCACAGAAGGAATTCAAAATAATAGTGACATGGGTTTGGGGGCACACTGAGTTAAGATGCTCATCAGAGATCTGGGTACTTAGCCAAACCAGGAATAGAAAAACAAAAATGCATTTCCCATAACAGAACCAAACCTAGACTGCATCCTGTAAGCGGAATTGGGGAGCAGGTCTAGGTTAAAGACATTTTTCTACAAGGTTTATTAAATAATAAGGTGTAAACCTAACTATTCCTATGGCTATGGGGTATTCCCCACCTAAAGGAATAACTAAGGTGTTTATTGGTTGTTTTTTCCAATGTCCTATGAGAATCTGTCCACTTTCCAATACTAACACTATCTGAGCCTATAACTATTCCAAACAAAATTAAAGGGGTAGGATAATGACTTCCTTCTCCTGCTTGGTGCTTCCAGCACTTGTCTTCTCAATATGTGCTTTTTCAGTCGGTCCTGGTAACTCTTTTTATCAGTTCATTCAATTCTTTCTTCGTGTTACTATATGTATTCTTCCCTTTAGATGTGGTTTTACTTGGTCCAGATTGATTTATCATAAAGACTACTTTGGTCTTTAGCTCTTCACCCTCTTTCTTTTGTAGGGCCCACTGTTCTGCTTGCGACACAGGTTTTATCTTTCTTTCCCGGACAAAGAGCTATTCACTTTATTATTCCCTCCTTCTTGTATCTGTGTCTCTGCTTTTTATTCAAAACACTTAATTTCAGTAAGGTTGACTTTAAGCTTTTCTCACTCAGCTACCTTTTTGGGATCCCTTTCTTGTATTTGCACAGTTCGGTTTTAACATCTCCACCGCTTCAGGGATCAATATTGTTCTCTCAGACTGGCACAGTTCACATTCAACAGATTTATCTTCAGATTTTGTCATTAGTACTGACACGAGTTATTCGTGTTGTATAATAATTTGTGATGTTCCTGTGTCTCCTCTGTTCCCCGTTGGCTTCTATCTCGCCAGGAAACGTCTTTGGGGATTTTACAGGTTTGGCGACAGTTTTGTTTTACCACTGCACTATTGAGCAGACCTGCTCTGCGTCTCTCGCATACGCTCATCGCTCCTTTTCTCGGTTATTCTGAGTCTCAATGGGGAGCTACTTCGCTTGGGGCAGCTTCTCTGTGGCTGTATCGATGTAGTTGTGTGGGCCAGCTGCCCACCACACTTCTCTTGCGGTCACACCACACAAAATCTTGAGCCCCATTCGGCTTGTCCCTTCTCAGTCTCTCCGCATTCTCTCTGGTTTCTTCCCAGCAGATTTGGATTTTGCAGGCTGTCTTCCAGAGGCTCTGCCTCTACCCAGGTTCACTTTACCATGGTACCTCCCCTGCTTGGAAACTCCTTCCTCTCCCTTTTCACCTAGTACTTGACATGTGTTCCTCTTTGAATCAACTAGTCACTGTGTATTGGTCACTTTTTCTTAGAGACAGTTCCTCTTGGGAATTGAATTGATATTTTATTTCCATCGTGCTCATACACAAGTGTTTCAGAGCCCGGCAAGGGAAGGGGAACAGGGGAGAACAAAACAACGATCTTAACTAGGTCCAGTGACACTGAGAATGCGCAAGTGCATGGTAGAGGGGGAAAAAGTGCATAGAAGGGGCAGAAAAGGAGAGTGCGGTGCAAGGAGAAACAGATCAATAATAATTTAATGAATAATAAAGGCAATAAACAATGGTAGTGCAGCCATCAAGTGGCACATGCTGGGGTTAAGGCAGCAGACTGGGTAGGTCTGATAAGTGCAGGAAGAAAAGGGGGGAACTGTATGTTACCCCAGGGCAAGGGGTGGCCCAGAGGCAGTGCGGGAGGGTGGCAGGGTGAGCAGGTACCTGGGCCCGGAGGACAGAGCGTGGCCAGGTGCACAGTGCCGAGGGAGAACCGAAATCGGTTAGGGAGACGGGGTGCGGGGGGGTGAAGGCAGTAGCCAAGATATGATATGGCATTTATAACGCACCTATACACAAGTGTTCCGAGGCACGATGAGGCAAGGGAGGGGAAACCGAGGGAAGACAGCCATCCTACTATGCCAGGTGACATTGAGATAGCACAGGGGGGTGGGAGGAGGGTAAATTGCTGGGGGAAAGGGGAGGGGGCAGTGCAGTACATAGGATGACAGTAAAATAAATAGAAAGTTCAGCCAGCAGGTGGCAAGTGCAAGGGTAAGTGCAGACATCAGGTGTCAAGTGCTTGTAGGGGCTGTAGGGATACAGAAACAGTCCCTTATTGCACGGTTGCCAGGGGGACAGTGCAGGTGTGCAACTGGCGGGGAGGGACCTGGGCCTCCAGAGGAAGGTCTTGAGGTGCTTCCGGAACCGGAGATGGTTCTCCTCAAGTTTTACAGCTGCAAGGGAGGCTGTTCCAGACAGAACCCCCAGCCGAAAACCGAGATCTACCCCCAGCTCATTTCTTTGAAAAACGACTGACCCTGAGGGTGTTAGAGGTAGATGAGCAGAGAGCTCGAGAGGGGAGGTATTTGAAGAGGGATAGCTGAAGGTATGTTGGACCCAGGACCCAGAAAGCCTTGTGGACAATAATAGCATCTGTTATCTTCTTCAGCCCAGTCCTGTTGACAGGGTTTGACAGACCCATATATGCCAGGTTTACTGTTGAATAGAGTTCCTCACAGGAACGTGCTTCCTGTCCCCTATGGGAGAGTCTCTCCCGTTGAGTTTCCACTTGCCTCTACCCCTAGGGAAGATGTTGCAGAGTGGGCTCACCTCCCTCGCCTCACAGGGTGGGGTTCAGGATGTCATGAAAGGATAGACACTGCCAAGAGTTTGAATAGTGCATGTGCGCTGATTGGCTGGGTTTCTGCATAAAAGGAGAGGATCCTGAGGCTGAAGACAAGCTGAGCACTGTAACTAAAACGATGAGGAAGAGGACATATGCCTGCAGCCACTTCCACATGACCCAAGATGCCTTCTTTTTAACTGATGCAGTGCGACCCCCCCCCCAATACCCCTCTTCCCTCCAAGCGTCAGGAGAACTCTGAAGAAGACGAGACTCTCCCTTAGACTGGTGGGACCAATCAGTCTTGAGACGACCTGCATTTCGAGCTATCCCACGACGATCTGCAACCTTCATGGGCTGCAAACCGACAAGGCACCGTTTAGTGTGCAAATATTCAGAAGCCCTTAACAGATGAAAAAGCACTAGTACAAACCAAAATTGAAACAAAAAAAATAACCTACCCATTAATGCTAACATCTCCGGAACCCAGGTCCACCAAAGCCCACTGTTTACCCTCTTCCAATTTACATCAGTCTCCATCAAGGAAGTAGAAAACATAATCCTTGGAATAAAACCCTCTAACTGCCAAGGTGATCTCTGCTCAGCCTCGATCAAGGATGACGCTAGAGAACTAGCACAATTCATCACAGCTCTGATAAACTCATCCTTCAAAAAAATGTTCAGTACCCGATAATCATGCATAATCCAGCATGGGTCAGACCGCTTCTAAAAAATAAAAACTCATCTAGATCCCAGCATCCCCACCAATTATAGGCCTATAACAATGGTCCGCTTCCTTCTAAAAGTTTTGGAGGGCGCAGCCCATCTCCAAATTCAGAAACATTTGGAAGATAAAATTTATTAGGTCTACGTCCATCCTGTTTCAGACCTAGAAACGGCAGTGAGACAGCTCTCTTAGATCTAAAGATACAGGTGGATGAATCAAAGGACCAGGGCAAATTAGCCATACTCCTACTCTTGGATCTCAGCAGCCTTTGACCTGGTTGACCATAATATCCTGACTGAGCACCTAACCTCAGTAGCATTCTTCTCCCAGAATGCCACTAGCTGCATACAATCCTTCCTATCAAACAGAACCACTAGGGTCTTCTCACCTTCAGCCTCTGCTCCACCAGAGCCTATCAATTGTGGAGTCCCGCAAAGATCTTGTCTCCCCAACACTCTATAATATATTTACCAAGCCTCTTTGATCGTCTTGACAAACTGGGTGTCACCTACAATAATTATACGGACGACACCCAGATCCTCATCGCGCTCACTGGTTGCTATATAAATGACACAAACATGATCAACATCATCTACCTAGCGATCCAAGCATGGGTGGCCACCCACAGTCTTTATTTAAACGATGACAAGACTGAAATCCTTATCGGCTCCCAAGCCCGCCTTAACCAACTAGACAAGCGCTACTCTGCTTTCATCATTGACAGAAACACCATAAAAGTCTCCAGTGAATTAAACGCATTATCCCTTAAAATATAAAAAAATTGAACATCACAGCATCCACCACGGCCTACACCAACAAACCTATAAATGCCTGCAAACCTTACCTATCGACTAATATCCGCTTAACACTAGCCAGAGTACTGATCTTTTCGAAGCTGGACTGCTGTAACACCTTATTCCTCGGTTCCTCCTCACGGAACTTAAACTTCAATTCTTGTAGAACAACGCCTTAAAATCAGCGCTAAACGTTCCACGCTCCAGCCACATCTCTTCATTCAGGAGGGATGCACTCTGGTTACCCATATGCAACAGAATTACATTACGATCCATAGTCATCACGCACAAATGTGTCTCGAACACTGCACCACAATACCTCACAAACAAATTCTCTAGATCTCAGTCTGACAGACCCACCAGATCCAGTTAGCTGAACCGACTCAACATCCCGAAATACAACCTAAAAACAACCAGAGGATCCAGCTTCCCAGTGCTCTCTGCCAAGTGCTGGAACTCACTCCCACCAGCCATGAGATATGAAACCTCATTTTGGGACTTCAGAGCCAAGACTTAATCCTGGCTCTTTTCCCAAACTACTACCTAACACATGAAACTAGTTTGCACACTGTACACTGTTTATATTGTATATACTATATTTGCTGCACACACAAATGGAACATCTCTTAGGATTATGTACCCCAGCTACTGTTGACTTACAATTGCCTGGACTGATTATAATTTCTTCCAATAAAGTCAGAACATGCCTGGCTTAATCTATCTGTAAATAAATTATCAATTGTGTTGTTACTCTAACTCTATTATTGTAAATCTGTTTATCAATTGTATTCTATTATGTAACCACTATGCATTCAAGTACAAGCGCCCAGTTCCCCCTGGGTTAGGTACCCTATATAAGTAATAAAATTAAACGAATACCCTGGTACCTGTGGCCACTGTGCAGTGTATCATCTTCCGAAGATTGAATCCACTCAAAACTTTAGTGAACTCCTTCTGGACGTCCAGTGGCAAAATGCCACTCAAATTCCCCTCACCAGAATGCTGGAACAAGAAAGCGAGATGAATCGACTGGGCGGTAATCGTTCTTCACTGGTGCTTTGGAAAAGGTGCCAAAATCACAGAACCTCAAAAAATCCTTTGCTGAGAGCCTCCTGACTGGACTGCTGCTGCAAGATCCAATTCAGTGTCCCTTCTTTCGTCTGCCTGACCAGGAGTCCGGTGACCGGGTCTGCTGATGCATTGTGAAGGCGTCATGTTTCCTCCTCTTGTAGAGGAGGAGCCAAAAGACTCTACCGGAAGACTCTCACCCATTTTGCCTATATGTTGGGAACCGGAAATAGTGACAAGCATGACACCTGTAATGATGCCCATAACACGAAATGCCTTTGAGGCAAGGTATCCATTGAGTAAACCATTCTTCATGTATCCCCGAAGAGCTGACAGTCTCTTGAGAGAGATCTCGGAGGAGCATGTAAAGACAGATGGAATAGGGGACAGGTGACTTCACATGAAGCAAGGTGACACGCCAAGAAGAAATGACGGGAGGAGGTGAACAGACCATATAGAATCTTATGGCGAAGTAAAGAATCAAATGACTCTTTGCGTGCGGAATGAAGATTGCACGTGGAGAAAGCACTAAAAAAAATGCACGCCATTTTATAATTGTACAGATGCAGTACCGCAAATAGACTAAGTATTCATGAAGGCTGGCTATACGTAGTAAATAGGCTGCAGGCGGTGCCGCCAATATATATATATATGTATAATCTGGATGCTCCACATCGTGTTTTAGCAAACTGGGATCCTATGAGTAGAAGGGCTGAAAGTGTGGCGCAGTAGAATAAGAGAGGCTGACGATGGAGGAAGAATTGAGAAGGCTTGATTGGCCCAGTGTCAAGGGTTGAGGCAGCCAAGAATATGGTTATCTATCATGGAAAGATACAATGAACGTGAGAGGCAAGGCTAGCTCCTGTTAAGTTGCTACAGAAAGACAATGAGTGACCAGTTTTATTCACTTTAATAGTATTAAATATGAAGAAGGAGCTCAAAATGCGGTCTCCTGTCACTTGGTCTAGTTGGAAATAGACTTTGGGCATAATGAGCAGAGACTTTAAGGGAATACTCACACTCCCTTCTATTCCCAGGTGCAGTGATACTTGCAAGGCCAAGTTCAAAGACAATTCATATGGTAGACAGCGTGAGTGATGATGGATGATGAGGTAATTTTGTGGGGAGGCTTGGTAAAGTCCAACCCGCCAGCACCTGGGGTACCAGCTTCCGTGCTGCTAGCGAGTGGAATATTCCAGAAGGGTACAAGCGTGCCAACCATTTGTAGCGGGCCACGTATCAAAGAGTCTTATAGTTTGAGACCCAATAAAACGTTGTGCATTTTGTGACACTGATGACTTGCACTAGGGGTGGGCTTAATTGTCCACCTGTCAGTAGAGACTCAATCACAATTCCATCCCCCATAGAAAGTATACCTAGATGTTTCCCGTTGTCCTACCACAATCCTACTTAGGTTTTCTTATTTTGCCACATATTATGACGCCAGTAATGACAGGTTTTTGCTATAAAAGTGTTTTTTATGTAAATCGCTGAGAACTATGCTGTGAGAGGTCCGTTGTACTCCCTGTTTTAGATAATTGTTAATAAAACAGTTAACGATTTGCCAACTTCCTGAGTCAGTCTTATTATTGATGTATGAGTAACTTCTGCATCCCAATCCATCCCATAGAGCACTACCTCTTTTAAAAGGGCCTATGGGTTCACTACTCTTCAAGGTACTGTGAGACTCAAAGTAAAACTTACCCAGAGTTGCTTTGCTGCTCCCATGTTGCTCGAGTGATGATGCGTTTGGGAATTTGCCCAGGCCTAACGCCAGTGTGCCTTCAGGAAGTCCCTGAACCCTTTTTCCAACAAAAGCTTTACTTGCTACTGAAGACTTCCTGTGGAACTTTGGCACGTTCTACAGTGTGTTCCTTACCTGTTTTGCCCTCCAATCTGACTCTGACACTCGTACCAAGGTAGGGATGGAATTCTAAAGTAAGTTACAACGTGCTTTATGTTGCTTTTGTTTCATCCATTCTTAACTGAAACAAATGTTCTGAAAAGTAATTTACAAAAGTGTCTTACCTTTGAATTGCATATTGCCATTTTAAAAGTAGTTCGAAAGTGATTTACTTACTGTGATTATTACATTGGTTTTTCTAAATTGCTCATTGTGTGTGTGTGTTACAGTACCTACTTTTTACATGACCTTAGTGCATATATAAAATCAACCATGATTTTATATATCTTTATTGTACCAGTGTTTCTTTGGGCCTATGTGTATTCTCTTGTTCCACCTACAACCCTTTCTCCCTTCTAAGATAAGCCTTGCTGCTCAGCCATTGCTACCAACATACTTGTGTGGTTCAGGCCTATACCAAGAGTTGGAGCCCTGTGTCCCAAACGTGTGTTTTCTAAAGTCCTGAACACCTTCCTAACAGCAGCACAGCAGGATATCTTCCACTGAAGCAGCCTCTTCATGCACACAGATTCAAAAGTGCAAGTATAGGTTTAACCCAGACCCTTCAGCCTAATTCTGACTATCGGGAAGTGAGACAGCCTGGCCAACTTGCATACACTTTAGGTTCAAAGCTGCAGAGCAGCAGCCCTATTTCCATTGAAGGGGACGGGGCATGTTACTGTAAAAACCAGGCAGGACAGTTCAGTGTGGCGGCTGACAGGAGCAGGTAACTCCTGTTTGGAGAGGCATGACTGCTGGAGAGGAGAGGAGAGGTGATGCAGAGACTTTGGAGACTGGAGAATGCAGCAGAGGGGAGCTGGAGAGATGACAGCAGGGGAGAGGTGCGCTCTACAGAAAACAAATAAGTGGTAAGTGTTAAAGGGAGAGAAGGGAGGGCAAGTGTAAGTGCATTTGAGTAGCAAGAGAAGAGACGACAGCAATGGAGAGGGGAAATAAAACCTGGAGTGGAAGGAAAGAGTAATATTAGAAGGCTGGAGGGAGGAAGTGAGACCCAGTGGAGTCGAAGGTGGCGACCACATGCCACAGTGGTTGTAAGGAGACGGTAAAAGATCAGCAGGAGGATATTGGGTATGCAAGGTTTCATTGACTTTCCTAGGGACCTTCCAGTGGAAAAGAGGAATGCTCTTCAGTCTGGCACTGCAGATACCTCTCTATTGGCCATCTTATCTAATCTACTCTTTTACTGGGCTCTTCCATCCCCCCATTTGGTCACCAGTCCGAAGGACAAGGTAGGTTTTCAAATGTTTTTGGAATTCTAAGAGCATCCTTCCTAAGTAGAAATTCAAGATGATGATGATGATGATGATGATATATGCTCAGATCTTGGGTGAATTGCAGGACGAGGACTGGCACAATATTAAACCTTCAAGATGGTTATATGCCCATCCAGATCTATCCTCCTCCCAGGAATTACTCAAGTTTTGCAATGACAACAGGCTGTTCCGAATCCTGAGTCATCCCTCTTCCACTCTGAGTCTTTACTAAAGCTATGGGTGCAGTTTTGGTGCAGCATCAGCAGAGGTGATCAACATTTACCCCTACTTAAATGACTGCCTTATGTGAACGGCCTCCCTTAACCCTACACTGTAATTTTTGTTTTCGTTTGTGTTACAGCGCAAAGGCCTTCCACAGACAATTTCATCAATACAATACACATTGTTATTTGATCATTCTTCTACTTATATAACAAATTCATATTAATATATAATTAAGGTTGCTACCCTCTATAAATACATCATCAAAAATATTCCAGTCTAACAAACGCATACGATACATATGAAGTGGCAAAACCATTATCTGGGGAATTTTACAACAGTCAGAGCAAACAAAGTTTAGGAACTGAGTTGAAGCATAACTCGCCAATCATCACAAGATAGGGCCTTGTAACCTTTTTAAAAACTGTTCAAGAAAGAATTGCTGAAGCTGCACTAAACCAGGGAATTCTGTGATATGTTTCAAGGTCTCAATTTGCGTCACATTCTTAAAGAAGCGAAAGCATCTCCATTCTCGTGAGAGATTGCGAGAGAGTGAAACAGATTGAGACGGAAACGTAGAAACGAGACCTTATTTGCGCATTAGGAAACGTCCATAAATATTCTGGTTCTCTGTTCGAGGGTTCAACATCTAAAATTACATATTTAAACAGCCTATATTTTGTACAGTCCTCTGTTGTTGGTATCTAATCATATCACCATATCTTTGTCTTCGTTAGTTTAGGGTTCTCTGCAAACCTTTGTACAGTTACATTTGCTGCAGCTAAGATACCCAAACACATAGCTACCCACAGTGCAACCCTCTGATTGTGCTTATTTTCTATCTCATTATTAAACAATTCATAAAGTATACCTTGAATTGCTAACATTTTTCTAAAAAGTGACAGTACTTTCCATTCCACCATAGCTTTAAAGAAAGGAGGCCTAATTCATATTCCATGATGGGTACTGGTACCCACGTGGAGAGGAATACAACCATCTACCAAAATGTCCCTATTGGGGAGGTTTGTCATTGTTATGCTTCATTCCCTCTCCTAGTGGGACCCCCAGCACTTTTTGCTGGGCTTCTGGACATTTTTCTGAAATGCTGAATGAGTGGAGCCTTTTTGCACTCATTTGTTCTTATAGGCTCTGTAAGGAGTTTTTCTGAAGTCCAGCTAAGGGCTTAATAAAACCATACAACTGAGACAGTACACAACTCCACTCTTGGTATAAGGCTGTACCATATGAGTATTTGGTAGCAAAGACAGGGCAGCCAGACTTCTATTAGGAGGGGAGGGAGGGCTATAGTTTGGTACAAAGAAATTGTAGCATACATATGGTCCAAAGAAACACTATGTATTGTAAAAAAAAAAACAATGTTTTATTTAAATACAAGTAGGCCAAGATGAATCTTGGATAAATAAGTACTATCACATGATTTATAAACACAAATATAAAAACACAATACTTTAAAGTACACAGACCAAAGCATAGACCCTGTTCAGAAAACAAACAGTATTTCTAGGGAAGTCAGACCTTATCAAACACATTTAGTATGGGACACACCTATTCATGGGGAGTAAAACCATCTGTTACTTTTAGATTACTTTACAGTAAGTCAAGGGTAGTAGACCCTGTTGGTCATGCAGTGACCCTCAGTCAAGGAATTGCTTAGTAAACCAACCCTGTTACCAAGATACTTTTCTCAATGGTGGAAGACCGATTCAAGGAACAGTATAAACCTAGAACTACATTCAGGATAACAAACAGTTATCCAGGGTGAGTAAGACCCTTTGGTGTGATATACAATCAGTTGCTTTTCAGATCAGTGAAACACAGACTGAGGTAAGCAATAACTTTCTACACTCATTACGATTAGACCAGACAGACCAAGGTCAGCTAAATGGTGCACAGCCATTCTTAGGCAGGTAAAAACTGAAGTATGTAATCTACTGTTAAATTTGCTTTTCAGTTCAGTGGAACAAAGAGTAAGGTAAGCAATAACTCTCCAATTAGTTTAGAATGTCACAAGGCAGACCAAGGTAAGTAAAATATAGAATACATTTTCTTAAGAATTACACACAGCTATTCAAGTTAAGTAAACCCCAAGGCAGACTTATTCTAGCCAGGCTATACAGCAGGTCAGGGGAAGCAAGGCCCAGTTGGTAAAGTTATACACTAATATTCTGAAAGAAATGGTTAAGTGAAGCCACCAGCATTACTTTTGGGAAAGAGGCATGACCAATTCACAAGTGAGTAAAATAACCTTGCATATACTTTTCAGAATGACAGAACACATTCAAGGTGATTAGATTAGGGATTTATAACCTGCATATCCTTCCCAGAAGCAAGCAGTAAACTGCATCTAGGCACATATGTTAACATTCTCCAGCATGGGGTCTGGCATGGATTCACATGCTCATGAATATTCCCCGACATCAGGCTGGGAATCCTCGGTAAAGAAAAAATCAGTTTGTTTAGTTTCTGAACTGTCTTTCTACTAGTAACCAATCACTGGTCTCTGGGTCATACTGCCCCCAGCCAATGACTGCCCTCTACCTAAGCCCCTCCTCTCGCAGCCATCTTCAGATTTTTACAGCACGTTCAAGTGTTGGGTGTCCTCGTGCTATAGCTCTCGAGGTTTTACAGCGTTTTGCGATTTTTCAAAGAGTTTAATCTCATTTTTTCGGTCAATCGTGCCTCAAACTCCACTGTTTCTACTTCCGATCAATGGGGACCCGTTTCGGAATTTTCTATGCCCCTCAAGGGCGAAGTTTTCGTCGAGTTACACTTCTTTTAGGATTCCAGAAGACCTTGAGGCCTACCCCGTGGACATGGCCCAGAACAAAAGAAGCTTGACGCCGGGATCCAAGCTGTTCAGGAACTGCCCTAGATGCAGATTGCAGAATGTGTTCAAGGAGGACGAGCATTCTAGATGCCTCTACTGCCTTCACAAAGACAAAACCCACGTGGAGAAGGACTGTGCGTTTTGCAAGAACATGTCGGAATGGACCATGAGTGATTAGCGGATCCGCCTCACCAACTGGCTGTAAGGGAAGAGCCCAGCGGTAGGTGAGAAGAGTAGGTCCGAGCGGTCTTCTAAATCCTTTGAGGCGACGGGGGCCCAACAGAAGGCTACACACCGCGAGTCCGCGTGCACCGAGATGAAAGGGGCCCTTAGAGGTCCCTCGCGATATGGAAACAAGGCAATAACCATACACGAAAGGATGCGCCAGACACGAGGTTCAAATTCCCAATGCTAGGGTTTATTGCAAGCAAAATAGTCCCAATCGGCCAACTGTGGTCTCACGCCCCGCGACGTGTATTCTCTAGACCTCGAGGGACGCAAGAGAGCGAATTACGTACATCAGTTACATATATACAAAATGCATATCATACAATCAGCTATGACATGTTTAACACCCCCCTTTTATTGAGTTTCTTTGAACTCGGGATGATGGACATTTCCAACGAGTATGACAATTATGACACTTTCGATGTCTATTCTAGTAACAATGTGCAATTTAGAAAGTGCGGAGGCATCTTCTAGTTGTTGAACAAAACACGGTGCTTCTGTTCTTGGAAGCAAGTGCACACGGGGTAAGAGTCACATTCCAAACTTTGCTATCTATGAGGTGCTATTCGTGGCCTGGGAGCCGACTCGCTCCAAAGGGTTTTGTGAAGGGGGGCCGCAAGAAGAGCATCATTCAAGCCTTTAGCTGCTTTATTCTAACATATTCTACCACAGTACGAGACTGGCTGGCAGCTGTGAAATGATTAAATGCCCTACAGCTCTCCCTCAAGGCTACAGAGAGGGAGCGTGGGCATTCCTTTCTGGGCTGCTCATGAGGAGTTTCAACAAACTCCTCAGTCCCGCGGCCTTGCCCTTTCATATTCAGACAACAATGTTAACAGTTGAGCAGAGTAAGCAGAATTCGCAAGAATTGCAAGCTGCAAAGCAGTTTAGACAGAAAGCAATGAGCAATGGTTAACAAGCAAAATGGCGATTCTTGCTACGTTTAAAATGGCCGCTTGTTGGTCAAGCATAGCAGTCTGTATTTCTATAATTCTGTGCATAAGACGGTTGGCCTTCGGCCATCAAGATACGTCTATCATCCAAATGAAGGGTATTCACTTTTCCAGATTGACAGAGTGCCGAACGGTCGGGCTCCTCGGCTGCCAGGAAGGGCGCACTTTCACCGACGCCATCAACCACGAGCCAACGCTCTGGCTCAGGGAAGAGAAAATCGGAGAACCCGGGTAAGCTTCTGGAGATGCCCTGGTCGATCCCGACAGAAGCAGCCGAGGGGGAGCGAGGCGGTCACCCTCCCCCCCAAGATGAAGGCCTCCAGCGTGCCAAAAGTCGTGAAGGCCTTGATTCACCCTGCTAAGGCCTCTATCGAGGGAGTCGTGGTGGCCCTGGCGAAGCCTGTGGAGACTTGCTCAGTGGAGGCGAACTCGGGCCCTGAGTTTCCCTGCCACCACTGAGGGAATCCTCTTTTCAGCCCATCGATAAGACCCCCGTGAGAACCCCGGTGGAAAAAGAGGGGGGGGCAGTGCCCATCACGGACACGGATACAGCCTCTGAAGAGGAGCTGGCTGGAGCCGTGAAGATCCTCAACAAGAAGTTCGAGGAGGTCAGGTCCCATGGGAGGGATCCCGACGAGGCGGACGAAGAGAGCGACGGCGGTGCCGACAAGGTTCCCATGGAGGTGGAGGATTCCACTCCCCAACCGTACCCGAGCCAAGGGACAACTCAGGAGCCATCTTAATGGCGATCCAGGCCTTATGTACGGGGATAAGGATGAGGTTGCCCTTACCCCCAACAGACGATCCAGCAGAGCCTGGCCCGTCGGGGAGCCCTCCAAGCAAGCGGAGGAGAGTTCACCCCCCCATTCCCTTCCAGCCTTCGCAGCCCTCACAGCTTTCATCTCCTTCCCCTGACCCTAGGGAAGACACGGGTCCAGAGACGGCCACGACGGGGACGGATGACGATGGTGGTGACGACTGGATGGGCCTTCCATCACCACCCCCTTGGGCCTTCCCGCCAGTCGGAATCGGCTCCTTCCATGCCATGATTGCCAGGGCATCCGAGCTCTTTGAGATCTGCCCCGAAGAACAGAGGAAGGAAGGTTTCCTCTGTCAACGGCGTGAGGCCAAAAGGAAGACGGTCCTCTCGGTCCCCTTACTTGACGACATCTGGGACGAGGGACTCTTGCTCCTGAAGAACCCATCCACGACCCCTGCCAAGAGAGACTGGTACGAGAAGAAGTACCGGCTACCGGATTCGCCCCCCTGTGCCTTAGGGCGCAGCCGACCCTGGATTTGGTCGTCTCGGCGGCGGCCAAGAAGAAGGCGGCAGGGGCTACGGCTTTGACTTCAACCTCCCTCCTGGACGGTGAGGGGAAGAAACTGGATGCCATGGGACGACGGGTCATGGCGGCGACGACGACGATTAAAGCGGCCAACGCCCTAGCGATTGTGGCCCGCTACGACAGGGAGCTTTGGTTTAAGATAGCTCCTCTGCTGGACTTCCTCACGGACGACAAGAGGGCGGAGGCCCTGGAGATCCTGCAGGAAGGCGAGGTGGCGTCGGACCACGCCATAACGGTGGCCATGGACATTGGTGACACCGGTTTCCGTCAGTTGGGCAACAGTGTTCGTCTTTGATGGCATGGTTGGCTCAAGGAGACCGATTTTCTGCCAGGACGTGCAAACCAGAGTTTTGGACATGCCCTTCGACGAGAATAACCTATTTGGCAAGGCAGTGGACGAATAACTGCAGGCCATCAAGGCCGACACGGAGACAGCCCGGGCCTTGGGGGTTTTGCAGCAACGAAGGCCGCCCTTTCGGAACTCCGGAGGGAAGCAAGGTGCCTCCAAAGGATTTGGCGGCGGCTCCTCGACGTACCGCCAGGCGGCCCGCTCCTTGCCGCAGGAGGCCTACAGAGGACGCGGCAAGTCAGGAGTCGTCGTAGCCAAGGCGGCAAGGCCGCTGCCAAGCAGGACTGAGCTGGCCGTAGCTTCGGGCCCCCACCTGAGCACCCCGGCGGGAGGCTGGCTGGCGAAGTTAGTCAGCGTGTGGGAGTCCATCTCCACCGACCGATGGGTGCTGGATGCCCTGGGCCGCGGGCACACTCTCGAGTTTTTAAAGAAGTGCCCCCGCATTCCACCCGTGGCCAGGAAGGAAAACCACGTCCCACAACTGATGCTGGAAGTAAGGGCGATGCTGAAGAAAGGAGCCATCGAGATTGTCCCAAAGAGGCTCTGGGGCTCCGGAGTATACTCTCGATACTTCCTCGTAAGAAAGACGACCGGCGGTTGGCGACCCATCCTGGACCTTCGTCATTTAAACAAGTACATCAAGGCCCAGAAGTTCCGGATAGTCACCCTCCCGCACGTGCTGGGACAGCTGGAGGAAGACGACTTCCTATCGTCGCTGGACTTGGAGGAGGCCTACTTTCACATCCCCATTCTAAAAGGACACAAAGTTTCTCAGATTCGTAGTCCAAGGACGGCACTACCAATTCAAGGCCCTTCCCTTCGGACTGAAGTCGGCGCCCAGGGTGTTCACCAAGTGCCTAGCACCAGTGGCGGCGCGGCTGCGCCTGCAGGGGATCCATGTCTACCCCTACCTGGACGATTGGCTCATCCGAGCAAAGACGAGAGATCTCGCCGTCAGGCACACTGTGAAGACCGTCCAGCTGCTCACGGATCTGGGATTCTCCAACAACTTCGCCAAATCCCACCTGGTCCCGTCGCAGGTCGAATTGTTTCTGGGAGCCAAGCTCGACACAGTAACGCGACTGGCCTCCCCGTTGGAGGAGAGGACAAAGGCCATCATGGGAAAGGTGCAGCGGCTGTTGACCTTGGACGTGGCCAGGGTGAGGTCCATCAAGTCCCTTCTTGGCATGATATCCTCATGCATCTTCCTAGTGTGCCTGTGCAGACTGCGGATGCGGCCACTGCAAGAGTTCGACGCCCATTGGATGCAAGCGCGCGGGCAGCTTCGAAAACAGGATCTCCCTCAAAGAGACCTTCCGCTAAGCGATCTGGTGGTGGGGCACCCGCGCGCATCTGGCACCTGGTATGGACCTCCAGACCCAGGCACATCAGGAGACGGTGATGACGGACTCCTCCCTGGAGGGATGGGGGGCGCACACCGGAGATCTCCACGCAAGAGGACTTTGGCTCCCGGAGGAGAGGTTGCTCCATATCAACGTACCGGAGCTCTGGGCCGTGTTCTGGGCCCTCAGGTCGTTCCTTCCGTCCCTCAAGGGCAAGGTGGTGAGGATCTTCACCGACAACACCACCATGATGTTCTACTTCCGGAAGCTGGGAGGTACCAAATCTCCAGCCAAGGAGGCTCAGGATCTGTGGCACTGGGCCATCGCCCAAGGGATGTTTCTGGTACCCTTCCACCTGGCAGGAATAAAGCACACCATTGCCTACTCACTCAGCAGGGAGCTGCGCTCGTGCCACGAGTGGGAACTACGACGGGATCAAGTGGATCTGTTATTCCAACGATGGGGCAAGCCCCAGATCGATATATTCGCGACGGCGACGAAGACCAAGTGTCGGAGGTTCGCCAGCAGGTTTCCCCAGCCAGGGAGCATGGGCGATGCCTTCTCATTCCCCTGGGACGGCCTGTTCCTATATGCATTCCCACCGTTGCTGCTGCAACTCATCAACCAACTCAGATAGTCCCGGTGCAGGATGATCCTCGTCGCACCATCGTGGCCGAGACAGATCTGGTTCCCTGACCTTCTGGACATGTCAGCGTCCCCCCCAGTCAAACTGCCGACGGACGCGGATCTCCTCTCCAGAGAAGGAGGCGCCATCCTCCACCATGACCCGGGGTCGCTGAACTTGCAGGCTTCCTGCAGCACTAGAGTTTGGAGGGTACAATATCCTTTTGGACTGCAAGGAGGTGCTTGCAAAGGCCAGGGCGTCCTCGACTCTCAAGTGCTATGGACATAAGTGGAAGAGGTTCTCTGTCTGTTGCCGTGCACAGAAGGTTAACCCTCTACGGATTACGGCCCCCCAGGTGCTGCCGTACCTACTTTTGCTGGTCAAGGCGGGGCTAACCCATGCCTCCATTAAGATACATCTAGTGGCAATCTCCCGCTACACCAGAACTTCAGGACGATCATCTCTGTGGTCCCATTGTCTGGTGAAGGAGTTTATGAAAGGATTGTCCCGATCATTCCCACCGGTGAAAGCTCCAGCCCCGGCGTGGGAGCTCAACATGGTGCTAAGCAGGCTCATGGGGCCGCCATTCGAGCCTCTGCACTCGGCACTGTTGAACTTCCTCTCATGGAAGACTGCGTTTCTTGTGGCCATCACCTCTGCACGATGAGTGGGAGAGATCCAGGCCCTCTCCTGTAAACCTCCATACCTGACTTTCCACGAGACAAGGGTGGTGCGGAGGACGCACCCCTCCTTCATGCCCAAGGTGCCGTTGGACTTCCATCTCAACGAGCCCTTGGTGTTACCTGTTTTCTTCCCGTCGCCTTAGTCGCCGGCCGAGGGGACTTTGCACTCGCTGGATGTAGCTAGAGCGCTGAAGTTCTACGTAGACCGCACAAAGAGTTTTTGGAAGACTTCACAGCTGTTTGTGAACTTTGGACCTGTGAACCAAGGGAAGGCCCTCTCGAAGGCTTCCATTTCCAGATGGGTGAAATTTTCTGCAATTCTGCTGGAAGTGCAAGTAAGATCTTTTGTAACTACTCACCTTCAGAGGGGCAGTTACCAACCAACTCGTAAACAAGTAAGTAACTTTTAAAGACATGTTCTACTTTTCAAGGCAGAATCCTTTTCTTATCCAGTCCTTCCCTAATCTATTGCATGAGTTCTCTGAGGCAGAAGAGGGACTATAGTGGTCTAGGAGCCAGCTGTAGGCAGGGTGAGATAGGATTCAGTTGCAGGAGAAGTCAGAGTTCCTGAGGAAGTCTCTTCAAACAAGTAAGTATTTCACTTTAGAGTTAGTTAGGGTCCAGGGACTTCTGTGAAGACACCCTCAGAGAATTCTAGCAGTGGGCCTGGGTGAATTGGTTGAGAGGACGCCCAATCGCAAGTAACATGCCAAAGCTACACAGGAATCTCAAAAGGTTTAAGGTGAGTAAAGACACCAGCCAACGTATTACCTCCATACTGAAGAAGAGTTGCAGCAGGAAGACTTCAGGATCTGCAGCCTAAAACCCGGTCAATGGATTCCCTTGTCAGACGTAAGACAGATCTTTGGAAGGGATTTTGCAGCAGGGATAAAAGGGGAAGGCTCCATGCAAGAGTTTCTTCACGTCTCTATGTGGCGCTCTGGTTTTGGTTCACTTTTCAGGAGCCAGGAGAAGACTGAATATCGCTGGTCGGATTCTCTTCTCTAATCTGGTCCAGCACTCTGGTGAGGGCACTTCAAGGACTTAAATCATGTCTCTGGAGAGCCAGTAGGAGGCCACCGAAGTTTCAGCCCAATTCGGAAGACCCATGCACTGCATGATGGCTCGAGGTCCCAGGGTATTGGGGTATTGCAGCCCCGCAAGGTCACAGAACGGCATGGGATGCCTCAAAATGCAGATCTTCTTGAGTCTAGTGGATGTCACCAGGCTCTCTTGGGGTCGTTCTTTTCAGGATCCCCAGGTCAATTGGAAGGAAGGGTTACCGCAGGCTCCGGTTACACAACAGGCTCTCAGGTCGCTGGAAATTGCTACTGCCATAGTTTCTTCCCCTTCCTCCTCGGTTTCAGCTCCAGTGGTCGATTTGTCAGCAGTTTCAGCGTGTTTACCAGGAACTACAGCACAACTTCTGCAATTGCTCCCTGCATTTTACAGAAAGGGGCGCTCTGGCTGTCCAGTCATCAGGACAGCCAGCCCCCCTATTGAGACTGGGCACCTTTTAGGCAACGTGAAAGACAAAGGGCTGCAGAGATGTGGTCTCCTCCGTCGCTTCCTGCCTTCTCACACTTTTGCGCCTTGGCAGGGAATACAAAGGATTCCCGGCGAAAACAAAACTCCCACTGAGGTCGTTCCTGTCTAGAATTGTAGGGGAAGACCTCGAACTACAAGCAACCAAGAAATGACGAATAAAGAAGGTTCCCACCATTTTAGAAAAATGGTGGCCCTTCTGTATATTACTGAGGCTGAATTAACAACCTGAGAGAAAAAATGAGTCATAAAGGTAAAACCACTGCCACCAGCCATTCACGCAAACTTGCAATTGTAACAAAAATGTAGCAGTTACGAAAGTGGATACATTGTATCCCCCCAGCACGTCACATAAGGTGGGGTGTACTGGCTCACTATATAAAGTTGTAAGGGGGGTGAAAATCCCTCTTCACTACTTTGGAATTGTAGTTCACTCAAACACACGAACGAGAAATGTTTATTTGGATAATATACATATGGCTGTCAAGCCTTGGATATACAACATAAAACAAATACATTGTAAAAAAAATATCAAAGTTTAACAAGTGCAGATTAAAGGACATAAATACATATTGTATGCACATAGCGCATTAGAGACCTCATCTTTAGACAGACATAAAACACAATATATATCACGGTTTATCTCTCTAAAAATACAGCCTAAAATTCTATTCAATAAAATAATTATTGATAAAACAATTCACAATAAAATACTCATATTATCCTTAAAATATCAGTAAACGTCCAGTAAACTGTGATCATAAAATGAATCTGGTTTGCATTGTTGCCTTTCCTAGATAATGGCCACAAATGTGCAAGCTCAATACAGTCGAGTTGGCTATTATACATTTTCATATATGATATGATAGTTTATAACGCGCTTGATACCCAGAGGTTTCTAAGCGCGGACCTGGGGATCAAACCTGTGGTGCTCCGTGTCGTCTTGCTTGCAAGGCGAGCACGTTGTCCCCTGAGCTAGTTATTTCGAATTGGTTTTAGGGCTTCACAAGATAACAAAATGTGCTTTAAAGTTTCGATTTCATTAGTACCACAAAGGCGACAGTATCGATTATCATGGGAGAGACCCATTTGGCTATCCTTAGCTTCTAACGTATCACACCTATTGAATTTCAAAAGAAAAGATATTGGTGCAGAATACCACTGTTGGGGTATGCAGTGATATAGTCGAGTCTGAGAGCGTGAGTAGATTTAGTCGATAAAACAGGCCGGATTTCTGTTGTACAATTTAACTCTCATAAAAGATGTTCAATTTCCATTTTAGCAAAAATGTAGTAGATGAGACAGAGATGGCGCTAGATGAGGGGACAATTTCAGGCAACCATCGGTCATGCACTTGAATTATTTTACCAATTGTGCCCAGTTTCTTATGGTTATCGAGTCGAAGAAAGGATTGAATATAGTTAACTATATATTTACCATTTGTTAATCTGAGCAATTTCACCCAATTCATACAAATTATTTGAATCACAACAGATGTAGTTCCTGTGAGTTCAAATGCAAGATAAAGGAGATCAATAGATACTGCAGATGGCATGCAAAGGAGTTTACGTAGCAGTTTAGCCTCAAATTTAATGAGTTCTACTCCAAAGTTGTGGCCCCAAATGTC
This sequence comes from Ambystoma mexicanum, assembly GCF_040938575.1. Lineage (NCBI taxonomy): Eukaryota > Metazoa > Chordata > Amphibia > Caudata > Ambystomatidae > Ambystoma > Ambystoma mexicanum. The sequence goes on from NC_090923.1 coordinate 841,089,421, forward strand.
AATACCGTAAGCCAATACAGGCACAATTTTAGCAGTGTATAACATGAGAAACAGTCGGAACTGATATTCCAGTATTTCTTCCAATAACATTACTTAAAACATTGGCCATAATCCATTGGCCATAATCCTACATTTAGATTTAGTTTCGAGCCAGTGTACATTCCATTTCAGCAGAGAGTCAACTGTTAACCCAAGTCACTTATAACAGTTGACTCTTTCAAGGGGAGTGGCATCTAAATCCCATCAAAATTACATTTCTGATTCTTTTTGGACGGAAAAATCATAGTGTTGCTCTTGGAAATATTCACACTTAGGCTGTTTTGGTCTGCATAAAGTCCCAGTGCAGAGATCATAACTTGGAGGCCTTAAGTGACAAATCAAGCAAGATCAAATTGACCGCTTTGGCAAGCCAACAAATCAGTTCACTGCCCACTTAAAATGGACAGTGGGCAATATTCACAAATTGCTTATGCAAATCAGATAGAGGTTAAACAAGGTCGCTGCGAGAATGCAACCTTGTTTAGCTCCTCGATTTGACCTCATCGAATGGGATAGCTTGCAATGGCCATCTAGTCGGATCTTCACTGTAGTGTCAATGTGGAGGAGCATTAGCATCCTTAATAAGTCAGCTGGTATCTTCAAATCAATTAGTTTCTTCCAGAGGCGATTTCTTGAAATAGTCAAAGGCAGTGCGGAAGTCAATGAATGCGCAGTATACTGCTGTCACATTTGTTTGGTGTACTGAACTGCGGATATCAATGTTGGTATATTATGGCTGGTGGAAGATTTCAAGTGAAAGCCAGATTGGTAAGATGTTGTTGGTTGTAATCCAAGCATTGAATTCCGCAAGAAGAATACACGCAAACACCTTTGCTGGCACATCAGGCATCGGAAGCATGCAATAGTTGGCCGGGTTGTTTCGAGGGGGTTTCTTGTGAATTGCAACAATATGACTCTCTCGCCAGTTAGAAGGTAGATGGGCAGATTTACCAATGGCTTTGAATAGAACATGAAAGGCATTTGACCATAGATCAGGAAAAGATTTTTGCAAGCCATTGGATATTCCATCGGGTCTGGTGGCCCGTGATCCGCTAAGGTTCTCAGTTATCAGGGTTATGTCCAGGGGCGAGATATTACATTCCCACTCATCTAGCGGAATGGAGACTTGCTTCTCTATGGGAGGTGCAGACCCAATAGTACGTTTTATATGATCCAACCAAGCAGCCTCATTGACTCCATTGACCGGTAATGCACATTTGGAATGTAAACAGAGGATTTTCCACATGGCCACATTGTCTTTTGTTTTTGTAAGTGTAGCAATCTTTAGCCAGCATGCTTTTTCAGTATCGGCTTTATACCGTTTTATCCAAAGCTGATATATTTTGTTTGCATGTTTAATTGCTTTGCTAACATTCTCTGACCTATACGATGAGACAGAGAAGTTAGTCAACCTATGAATTAAAGATCTAAGATTTTTGTTTTCAGCAGATATAACGGGGTTAAAGTCAATACTTCTAGAAATAGATTTGCTACAGCGTTTAAACGGGCCTGTATACTGTCTATGCTTCTGTTTGAGAAGACCTATTGATTCGATTAGCTCCGAAAAGGCAAGTGCAATTACCACATTTTCACTTGAGGGATTAAGTTAAGTATGAATAAACTGAGGAAGAAGATGTTTATAGGCCTCCAATCCCTTTTTTATGTTTTGTCCACAAAATAAGGTTGCGTCCCTCATTAATGTATATGTTACCATTCAGATCATGCACAGTAGTAACAGTACTGGAATCAGGAGAGCAGAGTATTGCACAGAGTGGAAGATGATCACTTTCTTGTCGCATAACAGCCATGCTTTCTCCAATAGACAGCCTGATGTCATTAACATATATAAAATCAAGGTTGGACATAGCACTGCTGCTGATGCGGGTAAAAGCGTGCTTGATATCTCCAGGGAAAAGACCATTAAGACTGACAAGGGCCATAAAGCATAGCATGAAGGACCATAGTTTCGCCTCAGGTCCAATTTTCCTCAAGCGAGCAGGGGCTGAGGAGGCTAAAGATTCATAGAAAGGTTTGTTAATATAAATGTCAGCATTAAAGTCACTGGCGATTTGTGGCTTTCCATTTCCATGTTTAACTAGCATGTTCTTAATTGTGCCGATATTCAATTTAGTCAGGCTATGACCAGGAAGATCATATACATTAATAAATAGGAGAGGGAGCTCAGGGCAAGTTAAGAGGCTTCCAAGAACATAGTCAGTTGACTATGGGATTTCTTAAATCTTACAAGGATGGCAGATCGATATAAGAAGGCCTTTACGTCCTTTAATGGCTTCCTTTTGGATGGTCTTATGTCAGTCTAGCTCTATGGTCTCTGTCAGCCATGTCTCCGGCAACGCCAGTATGGTAAACAAATCGAAAGTTGACCAGAGGCCTTCATCTTCAAACAAATGGGAGAAGCCTTGTGTGTTCCACGAGTAGAGCACCAAGAGGTCACCGTCGCTGCATCCCAAAACACGCTTTAAAGGCAACAGGAAGCCATTGCCAGTAGCCGTCACAAGGAGTTACTAATGTAGTATTGGGGTTCACATCAGTGGGATCAGGTATATTGCTTACGGCCTGTGAGGCCTGTGTACCAACAGGCGTAGCGTGTGCAGGAAGGCACACTTTGCTTCCCATTGTTTTATTTGAACTGCCTACCCTTGCAGTAGCACCATTTATACAGGAAAGGTAACTAGGATTATTTTTCGTTGGTACCACAGAGCTCGCTGAGGGAGGGGGATGTTTCTCATTGTAGATATAAACAGTTTTGCATTTATAGTCTAGTTGATACAGTTCTTCTTCAAAACTCAGAACATACGACAGGGCAGCTTCAGAGCTGAACCAGATGTTAGAGATACTAGATCTAACCTGCTCAATCTGGTCAACTAATTTTATATCTTCACTTTTAATGATTCACAAAGGTCGAACCGAGTGGAGAATGCTCAGTGTCCTAGAGCGATTTAGCGGAGGAGACACTTCTGTGATGGACACAGATTCAATTTGTAGGGCTTTAATAGAAGATGTATTCGAATGCAGGGGATGTTCTATATTAGAGGTGCAGCTAACATTTACGTCCGCTTGTGCCACAGTAATCCAATGATCAGCATTTTTATTGTGGGGAAGGCCTAGTGGGGGAGGCAGGAGAGGAGGGGGAAGGGAGTAGCAGTGGGGTTACCTGGTGGTGGTAAACCATGAGGAGTAATCATGTTGAGGTTAGAAGATTCCGAAGCTGTATTCTTAACAGATTCATTGTTAGTTAGCACAGTCTTTGATGCTCCAATTGGGTTAGTAGATGAAGTTGTGGAATCAAGGTTTGCAGGTGCATAAGAAGAAGTAGCTGTAGAGTTGGTGACTATGGTCACAGGAGTCAGAGGTTTAGATCTTTTAGCATACATAAATGCTTGTGACACAGAAGCAACCTTTTTTTCTGTTAAGCCTTTTTGGACGCGAAGTAACTTTGTTGGTTGAGCGAATAGCATTGGAAGAGTGAGGGGTAAAAGAATCTAAAGAGGGTATTGGAGTCACAGGGAAATACCCAGATAGGACAGCATTACTGCCTGTCTCTTCAATAGATATCTTTTGCCTATTAATGCTTTTGTGTGATAATACAGATTGTAAGTCAAGTTTACACTCTAAATTCTCGCATTTCGAGATCAAAAGAGTCAAGAGATTTTCAAATGCTATGAACATGTCATTAGAAGACATGCTGGTGTTGCTCATATCATTGGGGTCAGAGAGTTCAATGGGAGAATCCTTATGATCTCTAGAATCAGTTGGAAAGACAACGGATTTAGAAACAGGCCAATCATCAATTTGAAGATGATTAATAGGATTCTGTATATGATTTTTCTACAGTTGATTGCGGATGATCATACAAAGTTTGTGTATCAATGCTAAGAGAATCAGTAGAACAAGAAGTATTCATTAGGTAGCACATATTCCACTTCACTATTAGGCATTGTCACATCATGTTTTCTCTCAGGAGATGTAGATGGGGCAATAACATGCGGATTGTGGATCACAGAATCAGTTGTTAAATCAACCAAAGTGTCATCAGTATTGACATTAGAAGAGAGGTTGGAGGCTGAGTAGGCAACAGCTGAATGTGTGGGATTGACAATGGGCAAAAGAACTGATGGAGGAGACTCTTTCACTGATTCAGTTAATGGAAGCGAAGAATTAGCATGAGTAGTTGTAGTGTTCTTAGCGAGAGGAGTTGATAGGGATGCGCCTTTAAATACGGATTCAAGTAGTTTGTTGCCAACACATTCAATTGATGAATTTAGATCAGCAATAAGTGCATCAGCCGCAGATTCCTCAGCAATACTTTCCATTTTGGAAAAATAGGTTGTATGTTTGTTCGTTTGCCGTGTCTGACGAGCGGCAACAGCAGCAGCTGTGGTAGCACGCGTAATCTGCGGTGTGCAAGTACCCCGCACCTTTTTAGAAGGCTTTAGTACAGCACAGACCTTGGACATAGTTGCTAACTATTGCATGTGAAAAAAATGGGCCTGGTGATTTTCAAAATCGCAGTAGTATTTCGTGAGGGTGCCTTTTAAGACAGATGTGCCGAGGAACGAAGATCACAATAAAAAGAATATAGCAGCTCCTACAAACAAGGTTGCATTAAGTCTTGCAACAACACATCATATGGAAGCGAAAAGTTAAGAAACCGAGTGAACAAAAAAGGGCTTAAAACACTGACTGCTCAGTATTTCGGTACACTGTTACAAAATAGCATTAGAGTTTATCGAGCAGCCTGTAAACAGGCAGTAAACTAAAGCGGCAAGCTATAGCCGAAACGAAACTTGTAGGGGTGTAACGAGTAGTTTCTCAATAACAAATAATGCGCAGCAAACAGTTTCAGTACTTACAGATTGTAAGAGGACTGGTCTCGAAAGCACAAACTCTGGCAAGGACAGGCCGTTACTCTATAGAGTGAAAATAACAAATTCGTAGTGCTGGGAGAAATCACCTATAGAGGAAGGTGCAGCTGACCGCTTACAGCTTACCACCGTATCAGCGCACATTCCTCAGCGCACAGTGGTATTTGAGGAAATCCAGGTCAGTGGGCATGGCCAGCAAGGTAAAAAATAGATGGAGTAATAGAATACGGGGCCTGAAGTCCTTGGTCCGGCAGCACTGCCTCCAAGGAGTCCACCAAATGACCCACATTCACCGCAAGCAGTAGCCGAGAGCGTGAAATTAACAAACAATGCCAACCCAGCCTAAGCCCAAAAGTTGTGAGACACTATAACTTTAACCATACACTGTGGAGAGACAGAACAAGGTCACCCATAAATAGAGTAAAAGACTAAGAGGGGAAAAGATCCCCCTTCACCTAGGGACAATGTAAAATAGTTACCTAGTCAAAGCAAACAGTTCTGGGGTTGACACAGGTCAGGAAGATTTATCATTGATATGATAATCTTACCTAACAGGCTCTGTCTTTTGGAACTCTATTTTTTACATTTTACCTGTCCTAGGCCTCTATTTTCCTCCATAACTCTTAAAGGCATCTGTATTTTACTCCTGCAGCACACAGCTTCTCATGGGCAGTGTTGATGAGATTCCTTAGGGTCCTCCTTGGAGATTCCTTTGTTTATCCTGGAGTAACTACAGTTCTTAGTATCTCTCTTAGTATCTCTCCTAAAACTTTATAGTCTGAGGGATTGGCACACACCACCTTAAGTGGAGTGCCAAAGGGATACCTAGTATCCCCCTTCTTTCTGCTCCTGTAACTTTTATGTCACATAGACAATCACCTAATTATGGCTGGTGGCAGTAGACATTTTCTACCAACTATTGTGTGATTTTTTTTTCACCGCAGGCTATGTCCATAACCTCTGTAGTGCACAATAGGGGCACCCAAGTACTAACTTGGGGCCTCTTCTTTTTTCGCAATTACTAGCGTGGGTGTCCTTTTTTCAGCCCTTCTACCATTCTGAGAGGGGGAGGCCTGTGTGTGTTTTGCCTTTGGCGGGAACCCTTGGGTATCCCTGCCTAGTCTCCAGAGTGTCTGGGCGGGCAGGCAGGAAGTGGGGGAGGAGTTTTCCACCCCCTGTCCTTTGTCTGCCAAATTGCCTGAAAGGGACCAGCTCCCACTTTGATTTGAGTCATCTTCCGAGGTCCTGTGAGCTACAGAACCCCAATACCAGGAGTCCTGCTGCCCATTTCGAGTGCATCGTTGTTGAAAGGCCATATTTGTCCCAAGTCTTTGCTGAGTCCTCAAGGATACTCCAGAGACACAATCCACTCGTCCAGACCTCAGCAGAGTGTGGGACGATTGACCGGGCGAATCACGTCCTTTGGTGCTGCAGAAAAGGCACCAAAACTGCAGAGTGACCCAAGAGGTTGATGAAAGCTGTGCCAGAGGTCCTCCCTCGAGATTGCTTCAGAGAGATCCCGTCCATTGTCCTGCCTTTCGTCATCAGACCAAGGAATCCAGAGATCGGGTCCAGAGCTGCACCATTTCGGAGCATCCAACACAAACGTTTCTTCAAATCTAAAGTACTGAGGGGGAAAAGGTACTGCTTACCTTATTCCAGAAAGTCACTCCAGAGCATTGAAGTGCATGTAGAGGTGTCCAGGGCAACCTCCTCTTGCCTCTGACTCAGGCTGCTGCGTGTGTCCCTTTAGCAAGTTCTTTAACAATGTCTCCAACGTTAGTTAATCTTCTTGTATCTTCTTTCCTACAGACTAGAAAGTAGCCACAGGAACATTTGTCTTCTGCTGCTTTTCAAGACTTTAATCCTCTCTGAACTGCTGTTTAACCAGGGTTGCGTTTTGGACTTTAAAATTGCCTCTAGAACCTGAGTTTTGGACTTTAAAATTGCCACTAGAAAAGTGTTTCTTTGATGTGCATTACTAATTGGGTTCAGTGTACTTACCTATAGCTCACACCTTCCTCTTAAATGAGCCTGACTGCTCTGCCACGGTCTCTGAGTAGTACAGACTGATACTTAGAGTTGGGGGATCTACAAACCACTGTGATAGCTTACTTAAGTCTCACCTCCAAGTATTACTTTGGGAATATTATCCCCCCAACATGCCCTTCTGGGTGAAACCACAGAATGGATTTAAAACTTATATTGAAGTATCAGCAACATATGTCAAGCATGGGAAAACCTTAGATTTATAAATGTCAATCATGAGCAGAACAGAAAACCTTCCCTATTTCCTATTTATAGCTTTTGCTTGGACACCCCAACCATCTGCTTTTTGTTTTAATGCACAATTAATTGATATGTTGTTATCTCCTTCAACAATTTTAAAACCTAAATATATAAATGTCTTTACCTGCTCTAAAACGCCTAGCCTAGACGACATTTAAAATCATTACCAACTTTCTTCTTTGCTGCACTAAAACGTTAGTCTGTTATAACTCTGGAGTTGCTACAGCTGACGCTGTTTTCCAAACAGTGTCTGGTCGATCAGGACCAGATTATATGCATACAATAGCAACATACACCTCAGATGACCCAAAAACAATGGGAAGGATCTAAGAAAAACCCCTAAATCTGGAATAAACAATTTAAAGAGTCTGGCCAAAATGCATCCTTGCTCAAGACCTCGCTTTGTTAAAATCCACTCAATCTGATTCCCACTCTTGTCTAATCTGACCTGAACTGAAGTATTTGTATGTAACAATTTCAACATTAAATTGGGTATAAAGGGCTTTCTTTTTATCAATTTGGACCAAAGTAGAGATCTATTGATGCTGACAAAGGCAATGGAAAAAATATACGAATGCCAAATATAGTGTAGCCCCACTTGCCAAGGCCTTCTTTTTAAATACATTTAGGGCAAACCCGTTAGGAGGAGTACAAGTCTCCTTAACAAGCCCAGACTGAAATCGATGTGACACCCCACTTTTTATTTTTTTTATTTCAGTGTATATAGTTTAATACAAACTTTTCACCTTGTCTTAAAACAAAATTCCATTATCACTAAAATAGAAAAATATTTATAAACTAATTTCCTGACCTCCTCCCCCACCCCTCTTTTGATTCTTCATTCCAAGTTCTAGCTCTTTCTCTTGGGCTGGTTTAGTTTTCACTTCTTTTTCCTTTAATTTTCCACATGTGGCTTCTAAGAATCTTGCAGTCACAAAATGTGTTCTTATTTTCACATCCATAGATAATTTCCCACCATTTCTGAGAATCAAGGCCTACTATGTTAGATAGCAATTCTTGCCAGAGGGTTGATCTTAGATATTTCAGTTTTGGGCTGAATAGAATCCGATGTTAGTGTTTCTCTTTTCATGTTACATAAACGGCATTGCGTTGAGCCTTTGTGGCGATTATATCTCTGTAAAGTGCTCTTATTATGTAGGACATTAAGTCTGAGTCTCAATTGCAAATTCTGCTTTTTGTTGTGTGGGAATTTTGCTAGATAGGTTATGTTCATTTTTCTGTGGAAGTTTTTTGAAAGCGTACGGGCGTCTGATCTCGACCTTGCTTCTTCTGTGATGCGCCAATCGTCTGCCCACATTATTCACTTTACCGGCATTGGATTATTATATAATGTTTCAATGGATATACCTACATTCGCTGATATAATACAGCAATCTTTCTTCCATTCTTTCAAAGCCCATTCCATCTTGTCTGGGATGTGCATACTTATTACATCGAATTGAGGGGGACAATATATGAGGTTTGCTTTCCTGACCACCATCATCTTATTCCAGATGACTTTGGCTCGTAGTGATATTAACCCCAATTCTTGACAGATTATTGCGATTGGTGTCGCTCTTAGTAATCTTTACACACACTTCCAAAACTAGACTTATATCAGGTCCCAAAAATCCAGTCGCAGGCTCAAGCAGGTCTATCCCCCAAAGGTCAGCACAGCCGGTACCTTTTGCTTGTAAAAAGTACTAGGTTGAATGGAGAATTTGCCAAATCATCTGTCAATTGCCTTTCCTTGAGCCATCAGTCTCTTTGCTTTTTGTCTTAGATTGTCCATCCATGCCGTCTCTCTCAATGATGTACTTAATCTTACGCCAAGATATTTGATTTCTTTCACTGTTTCTAGACATTTTGCATCAAGGGTCCAACTTTGTTTAAATTTCTTTCCACTTTTTGGTCCACCTAAAATCATGATCTCTGATTTATTTGCATTTATTTTAACCTGTTTTTATCAACATAGCTCTGTAACCTATTTAATTTCCGTTGTAGACTGATCTTTGTCTGGTGTATGATGACCAGATCATCTGCATATAGTAATCTGCCTACTGGAGATCTGTTTATTTTTAGTGGGAATGATATGTCATCATCTAAAGCCTTGCTTATGTCTTCTTATTAGAAGTTAAACATAGTTGCAGCTAATTGACAGCCATGTTTTAACCCTTTTGTGGTGTTGGTTTTTCCAGACAATAAGCCCTGTTGGTTCAATTTTATCTTAATATTCATTCCAGAATATAGATCCTTGAAGGCCATTAGAAGAGCTTTTGGACAGTCTTTTGCTTCCAATTTTTTCCACAGCAAGTCACGTTCGATACTATCAAAAGCTTGCTGTAGATCAATGCAGGCGATATAGATTTTTAGTTTTTTTGGGCCGCTTGTTTCTTTAATAGATTGAGTAGTAACAGATTGAGGCTGCATCCTACTTCTTTCACGAAGCCAGCCTGTCTATTATCAACATTTTTGGTCTTGTCAATCCATTGTTTAAGCCGGTTGAAAAGTAGTGTCGCGAAGATTTTGCCTACGACATCTAGAAGCGCAATTGGCCTATAGTTTGATGGCATTGAATTGGCTCCTTTTTTTAAAATGGGCACAACAATTGCAGCCTTCCACGATTCAGGAACTTTACCCATGTTTAGTATTCTTTCATAAATTCATAGCATAGAACGTAGCCCACTTTTGTGTTTCAGCCTTCATTATTACATTAGAGGTACTGTCGGGGCCGGGGGCCCTTGATCGGCTTGCTTTTTTTAATACATTTTTCGATTTCCTCTCACTCAAACTTCAGATTCCAACTTTGAGTGACTCTGTTTGCCTTTTTTGATCACTGTTATTTTTACTAGCACTAAAAATGTGATTGAAATGTTGGATCCATTTACATTCCGGTATTGAATTTGAGATATGGATCTTGTTACTGTCCGTTATCATTTAGGAGCTTCCATAGATTCCTGCTGTTGGTATTATTTAATACATTTATCATTACCTATGCATCTCTTTGCAGTAGGTTGTCTGTGTGAATTATGCCAGTTCCTATATTGTTGTTTTTTCGTATCAGTTCTCTTATTCTGACACTCTGTATTTTTCAGTAATGGCAGATCTTTTCTGAAAAGCTTTTTTTGTTCGTTAACTTTTATATCATATCTATGTACTGCAGAGAATTTGGGTTTTTGATGTTTATCTCCATATTCTTTAAATGCTGGTAATATTTGATTGAATTCCACTGAAGTTGTGTCCAATTGTTGCAGGTTTGTTAGATCTTCTATTAAAAGAGGAATATCCTTTGGGAGTAGACGTAGTCTATTCCAGCCTCCTGTTTCTACCCGATCACCTGCAATTTTTGTCATTATTAGATTTAGAAATTGTCACTATGATGGGGTTGTGGTCACTATGATAGGTTTGTTTCACCTTTAATGAAATGACAAAAGGAAGAAGGTTTTCAGACACAAAGCAGTAATCCAGTATAGCTTGTGTTGTTCCTTTTGACCAAGTTGGAACTGCTGGTATGTCACCCATAGTAGATCCATTCAAACGATGGATTCCTGTTACGCTCACCTGGTATCCGCAGGGACGCCACCCAGCCGGGTTGCTCGCTGGTATGCTTCTCAGCTTTGCCCTGATGTGGTCTGCTGGGAAGGTTCTGCCAGAAAATACAGGAGGACTATGTTCAAGACTGACCGACTGGGGTAAGTATCCTCCCTCCACCCCCGTATGATTTCAGTCCCTCTAGCACCCTCTCCTCACCTTGTGGTAGAATTAGGCGTGCTCTCCGTCCTGCCTTCTTTGCACGGGCGCGTTGTCTTTCATGTGCGAGTGTGGTCCAGTTACTTCACTTTCGCCATCCGTTTGATATTGTTCATGTAGGTCTTATTGCTGTTTTTTAGTTTTGTTGCTATCCTGCATGCCTTTCTTTGTTTAAATGTCTTTTTTTCTCTCTTAAGTATGCAGAGCTTCAGCGCGGCGAACTGGCTTGGTTGAGCCCCGCTGGTAAATGATGGCGCATTAAGAGCGCTATGATGCGGTAAGTAAGCGCTATGCGCAGCGCTGCAAAGTCTTGCCTTTGCTAACCTGTGTTTTCCTTCCTTGTAGGTCACGCTGTTCTTCAGCGCGAGTGGAATGTCCAGAGTGGTGCCAGCTGAGAGGCAACCAGCCAGGTAAGCCTTTTGAGCAGTTCGTAATTTGTAAATGTCTCTACTGCTTTCTTTAATGTTGCCTCTATCTTCCTCTTTCAGGTCGTTCTGTCCGGGAGGCGTGCAAATTCGAGGAAGCTGTTCTCAGTAGCTGCGAGTGTTTAAAGATGAAGACTGCAGGTAAGATGCTGCTGCTAATGATGTTCCTTTTGTCTCCTTGCAGGTCTACTTCTCCGAGGTTCGAGGGAATAGCTGGACACGGTGAGCGACACGTTGCAAGCTGCAAAGTAACGCGAAGCGGTTTGTCTTGCTCGGGTGTGGTTTAAATAGCCCCAACAAAATAGTCCAGGTAAAGTAAAGTAGTCCCTAGGCTACCACACCCACAACACTAGACTGCATTGCTTGGTTCTTAGGAACCAAGCTATGTGGATGCCTCCATGTTGGCTGATAATACAATAAAGTAGTTCCCAAGCACATTGTTTTCCATGGTGTACGAGCCTGGCGCCATAGGTGCCAGGACTGGCCCCATGAGGGCTTGTGAAGAGGATGCCAGGCTCTAGAGGCCTGAGTCCTGAATCCACCTGGCAAATGGGTTTGCCAGAGGGGGTTTTGGATGAGGGTCGTGACAATTCCTCTTTGTTCCATTTTTTCAAACCACATTATTCCCCTTTGATTTTTGTGCTTCTTACTTTCCGAATGTTTGTGTTTTCGCTTTTCGTCACCTATCATAGTATTTAGATCTCCACATATAATAATTTGGATGTTTATGTGGCTCTCCGACATCAAGTCGATACAGTCCGTGACTGTGTCTGCAAATGCGGCACTTTCGGGACTGTTTGGGTCCAATTAAGGTTTACTAGCAATAGAAGTCCATCTTTTTCATGCTTTTCCTTCTTCTTTTTTATCAGAAGTATTTGGATAGAAGGATATAAGGATCGGGATTGCGGACCTGGAGGACTAGCATGTTCAATGAGTTCTTTAACAGGACCATTAAGCCCTAGGATGGTCTTCCTTTCAGGCCCCCTTTCTCTGGATTTAGAAAAAGTCATAGCAGTCTATTGCAGGTGTTTCTTTCAGCTAAGATTCTTGAATGCAAACAATATCCAGTTTTGCAATAGTCGTTGACAAATCATTAAAGAGGTGCCTGAAACCTCAGGTGTTCCAACTTTCAATCTCCAATTTTTCCGAGCAATTCTTCTGGCCCTAATTTTGATTTCTTGTGGCTAATGCACCTGCGAGCCAGCTCCATGACTTTGGATCTTGCGTCAAAGGCTGTGTTATATGTATGGTGGGCTTTGTTGATCCAGATAGGTCAGCTGTTTCTCTACCTTTAACGGTAATACAGATCGTCTTTAACCCTTGGGTTGCATGCAAAATCTGGGTCTTTCTTCTCGCATTGTTCCCACTGTGGTATATTTGGGGCCATAGCATGCAATCTTTTTACAGGGTTTCTCTTTTCTTTGTGTTTCCAATATGTCTCGCAAACTCAATGTTTTGGATGATGTTTCTATGTCTTCTCTATTTGCTTCTGATTTTTGTGGGGACATTGTCCTGCTAATGTCAAATCCCAGTGAGCGAAAGTCATTACTCGCATCTATCATAACGCTCTCTAATGCCACAGATTTAATTGATATGACAACCCTGTCATTTATTTTTTCATCTGAAAATGTACTTTACTAATGTCCTCTGGTTGGATCACTCTTAGTCGCGGTATGTGATGTATTAGCATTATTAGCTTAGATCTATTTAAGATGAACCCATCTTCTGATTTTAGTACTCTTTCCAATGTAACAGATCTGTTCCCATCCCAGATTTCTTCATTTTTCCTACTGTTTTATCAAATTTTAGAGGGTTTATTTTTTTGCATAGGTTCAGATTTTCTGATGTATTGTTTTTCCCGGCTGCCTGACAAGTGGTCTTGTTTTGATTTGTCAATTACTTATTTTATTATGTTTATTTGTGGGTGCTTACTTTGTTCCTGCATTTCGTTTTGGCACATTTTTTCTCTTTTTTTTCTCTAAGGGTCAAGAATGGCGGGGAACTGAGCAAAGTATTATTTACGCAAGTCAACTCATCTTCTGTAAATCCTTCTATCTTTCTCTCAGGCCTCTCTAGCACCAGTTTGCCTTCATCCTCATATATTGATAGCTCAAGTAGGTCTAGAGAATTCTCATCGCTCACTTCTTCATGAATTGAAGATTCATCATCTGGTGCATTATTGGGAACTTTCGGATGAACAACTTCTGTTTTTTATGCCTTTTCTTGGTTTCTCAGTTTTCTGATCAGCTTGTGGCATTGTCAAGAAAACTTCTTGATCTGTTTTTATGTTGGATTAATTATTTTGCATTTTTTTACTTTCGCAACTGAATATGCTCTGCGACTAGCCTTTTTCTTTGTTGCCCCTTTGTGACCTTGTGCAAAAATAGAGAGTGGATTATTTCTCTCCATTTCTTTGTCGTTGTTTTGATGATTTATTTTTGGGCTCATATTAGAGCTGTTTTCTGGCGCTCTTTGATTATTTGGGCTATGTGCTAGATCAATCTCAACCACTACAGCAGTAAGGGGTTGGCTCCCTATCGCCAATTCATCTGTTTCATTCTCTTTCTGTGACAAATGGGCTAAGTTACTTGTAGGACTTTCTTCTCCAGTTTGTATAGCTGCATGGGTTGAAGTGCTATTGTCAGAATTCTCTCTCGCTTTTGTCACTATGATAGTCAATGACTTCTTCGTCTTTGTTTTGTTTTTGTGACAGATACGCCAAGGCAGCAATTTCTCGAACTCCCTCAAAAAATATTCTTTTATCAGATCTTGCATCTTGTAGTAGGTCAATTAAAAAATTGAGGATGATCCCTTACATTTCCTTTTCTCTCCCCTTTTTTTTCTCGTAGTGATTCTATGTCTGCACAAATATTAATTTTGAATTCATCATGGCGATCAGTCGTTTAATCTTTATAATGCTCACTTAGATTTTCATATAATTTAAGGTATGGTGCTAATGATATTGTAACCGCTGAGGGTATAGCGATTTGCATCTCTTTGGCCCACTCTGGCATCATTTCAGATTCTTGTGCGGTGATTTTGTGATTCGTATTGTTTGCCTGTGGGGCGGCTTGTTCCTGCATCCCTCTATGGTCTGCTTGCATCACAGATTCGTGGTCACTGTCTCCTGACGTCGAGTCAGAGGAACTTCAAAAGTCACTCTGAATACGTATGCCACGTTTGGTTGGTTCTTGTGCATTCATCTTTATTACATTTTTATTGAACTCCTTTGAAGTTGGTGTGTAATTCATTTGGCTATGTTGAGGAACATTCCTGCTTCATTTCATTTTTTTTGCAGGAATTACCTTAGAGGCTTCAAGCTCTCCATTGTCAGAAGCTTCTGTGTCTAACCCATCAATGTAATTAGAGGGATTGTTGTCTCCTGTATCTTTGTACTCTTGGGATCTGCTAGCCGTAGTTCTTTGGCGCTCTTTCTCTAGGGTGCTTGTTCGACAGTCTCTTCTTATGGTAGAGACACTCTTTCTCCAATGCCAGCATTTGATGTTTTACTGTTTCTATCTCAATCATGTGCGTTTCTTTCTCGGCTTGGTCAGAAGGGCAGAATAACTCTGCTTTTTTTTGCAGGGGTGTTTAGAGGTGTTCCATTTGGACACATAAGCTTCTCATCATTTAGTTGACATTTTTCTGGTTCTGCTAGTGGGGAATCAGACAATATATCCTCTGCATTAGTGTATCCTACAGGATACCCAGCCTTTTTTTTGCATTTCATTTTCTACACCCCCTTTTTCTTTATTGGACACATCTTCTAGTTGGCATTCAGGAGATTTGATTCTCGTTTCAACTTCGGTTCAGGATAAAACAGCGCCCATTTCTTGGTTTAAATGCAGTTTAGCAGTGCTGTTCAGTAAGTCCTCATCAGTTATTTCTCTGGGCATTTTCTGAGGGGCGTTTACAAGGTCTTCTGGTTTCTTTTTCAAATTCAGATGCTCTGTAGACTGGAGATGTTGCTTTAAATTAACTTTAGGCATTGCTCTAAAGTGCCTTCAGTGTTCCCACATCAGAGCATGATAAGTTCCTCCTGTTGCTCGACTTCGGCAGCTGATTTTGCTCGCTCATCATTTTTTTTCCATGCATCGGTCTGAGGTGCGTTCGGGGATCGAGGATGTTCTGTATTTGGCCGCTGTTACGCCCATCATTCACTTCAGCAGTCACCTTAACCTCTCGCACTCCCACCACGCCCCCTGCATTCTCGCAGTCTTCGGCGTTCAGTAGTTCCTCCCTCGCCACCATCGTCCGCGCAGAGGTAAGGTTTCCTATTGCTATAGCAGTTGTTATACAGCTTGCCGCGCTCTGATCTTCTACACCCATATCCCCATTTGCCATGTTCGCTTCATTGTCATCCCTTTCCATGATGGGGTTAAAGCCTTTATGACATGTTATAGGGGTTGTTGGGATTCTCTGCGATGGTGATGGTTGTAAAACTTGCAAGGGCTTATCGCACTCAGAATGCTGATTCTTTCAGCGTGACTCGCTATATGCATTTCAACTTGTATAGATTGTTTATTTAGTGTGCACGTTTGTGGTAATTTTGATTGCGGCTCAAGCAGCACATTTGTCAGTCAGTCAGTCTCGGCAATGCTCGCTTTGGCATTTAAACGTACCTGACTTCTTGTGCGCTGAATCCCCTTGCCTTCGTGTTCAGATTCCATTGAACAAATTCAACAATCTCGGTTTACAGTGTTGTGACCCCTCCTGCGACCACTCTGCAAACACTCTGTGATGCTCTGCGTCCAGAGTGGAGTATTTGATGGTATTTGGTGGTGATAGACAGCAAAGACAGACTCGGCTCCAGCAAGGTAGCAGCGCGGCTTGGAATCCCAGAGACTCTCACAGAACTCCACACTCTGCAAACACTCCACTTTGAGAAATCCACAAATATATAACTGCTCACATATCAGTAAGGTGCAAACTTTACTGGGAACAACCAGCAAAGCTATTTGCCTATAATTCCTTGGGTACTGTTTGTCTCCTTTTTAAAGAAAATAGGGACAATAATAGAGGAACACCAGGACAAGGGGATGGATTGTATATTATCAAAAATGACCATTAAAAAAATATGCTCATAACAATGGGTCATTCTTCAGAATGTCCTTTTAGAGATCATCTGGACCCGGTGCTCCAGAGTCCCTCAGCGTATTGATAATGCTACATATAGAACCTACATCATAAGGGAGAGTGCAAGGAGTTCCAGGGTTTACAGCTTCATAAACTTCAAATTGTTTCCCCTTGGCGTAGACCAGTTTAAAATTGTCAATTCAATCTTGTTCAGCAAAAGGGTTAATATGAAGAACATCTTTTGATGGTCCAAAAATTCTCCACCTTTTTTGAGACCACAGCTGCTAAAATAAATTGTGTATCATTTTGATCTAGCAGACTTTTGTACCCTCGAAGCCAAGTTTTGTATTGCTGTTTAATTTTTTTATCTTCCATATATTTCAAATGTGTATAGCTTTTCCCCCCAAGGCTCTTATCGGAATTCTTGCAGATCACTTAAGCAATTACACTGCTTGATCAAACGCATGTTTGCATCTAGGTAGAGACTTACCTGGTTTAATTAGGGAGTCCTAGAACTGTACAAGTACGGAGGAATAGTATCTGTAGTGATATAATTTAGCAACCCCTTCTTACTTGCTGCATCACCTACCAACTAATTGCATTTCTAAATTGTGTTCCAGTACCTTTCAAACCCTATTTTCCCCACTTTACAGTTAAGCTTGTAACACAACTACAACTTGAGGATCCAAAAAGCGGGAAAACGCAATGCAGAATCAAAATCGAATGGTCACTCACCACTGTAGATTTGATCTGGATTGAAGAGCAATTTTGAAAGACATCCTCTGACACATAGATCGAATCCAATATTGCTCTTCTTTCTCCACAACAAGTGAAAGCTGCTGGCCTATCCATTCATTTATATGTTGAAGTCGCCAATTTGACATAAGATTAGTCCAGGTAATGCCCAGCCCTATAACAGAGGGTTTACAGATTGCATTAGAAGGCTGAGGCATTCCCTCTGCCGCACCCAAACAATTGATATTTAAATCCCTGCAAATTAAAATGCTATAACAGCTGTGTTGGTTTGATCAATTATCCAATAATGTAGATGGATCATCTATGAATTTTACTTTGGGTTATCTCTGCAGGGTTCCAATAAACATTCTCATAACGTGAATGACTGGTTTAAATAACCTGATTGCTTCGGGTCAATCCATTTAGAGCCCGAAAGACCCACACCATTTCGAACTCCGATCAGCAATCCTGCCGATGGATGTGCCAGAGTGCTCTTTACCGTAGGGTTTATAAAAATAGAATAACCGTCAAATAATGGTAATTGGTCCAGCCACATTTCTTGAAAAAAAATATACATATATCATTACTATCCAACTTTGCAACAACTTTGTTAAACAAATGTGTGGTGCCTTGTATGTTCCAAGATGAAATCTTCAGCATTTACCAGGGCTTCATCCCTGCCTGCTATACTTTCTCTGCTCAAAGCCCCCACTAACCAGGACCAATCCAGAGTACCCCTCTCTGTATTAGAGGTGAGGTTATTGATGCAGATTTTCCTATGATTAGTAGTTCCCACAGAACATGAAATGGTGAGCCACGGTAAATCATTGAGCAATCTCCTTGATGTCTCTTTACAGCTCTTGACTTAAGGGACAACTGTAACTGCCTTGGAAGAGCTCACCTCTGAACCCAAGGGCAGTAATCTGTCAGCTTCAGACTAATACTAATAGCTTAGACCGCAAATGTAACTTACCCTATCCATAACATTATCATTAATGAACTCAGCTTGCATTATATCAACTGACTGAATGTCTTCTACGTTTTCAACAGTTATCAACAAAGCTAGCACATTTGATCTATTTAATGTAATCCAACCAATGGATATCGGAAGCCACTCTAATAACACAAAATTAACCAGCGGAGGTTCATGTGATGAGTCCTCCCAAACACCCTTCCTAAAATCTTCGCCCAGGTGGCATGGGGAAGGCAGCTGCTACCTGATCTGGACCCTGGGGGTGGTATTAGCCAGGAGGATCACCTCAGAGGAGAAGGTCCCCAAAGAAACGGGAGGACGCTGTTGGGAGAAACACAGTATTTGTCTTCCTCAGAGGAGGAAGTGTCCGTGACACCGGAATCTGTGATGGCTTGTCAGAAGGAGCTTTTCTTTCCCAAAGCTAATTATTTTGATGGGGGGTGAAGACTTGAGTTAAAATCCCCCTTCCACAATCATGCCCATGTATAAAGTTGAAAACTCCGGTGATCAACAGGTGAAGGTTAAAAGTGAATTTCTAAATAATGACATCTTAAATTCTGAAAACTCTAAATTTCCTTTAAAGCAAAACCCTTCATTAGATCCTTTTTAACAATCCTTTAGAAAATGTAATTAAGGATAGAAAGTCATTTTGTAAACCTATTCCCATTTAATAAAAGTAAGTTGAATATTGTGGACTAAAAGTCCCACAGTTCCCAAAGTACTTGGACTAAGAAGAGGGATGCAGAGGCACTGAGCTGCAAGTTGCAGGCTAATAGGGGTTAATGACCCACACCTGAGGGAGACTGGGAGGCATAAAAGGCTCCCTCAGGTGCAGGTCATAGAGAGTAGGACAGAGTAGCAGAGAGCAGTAGTGGGAGGTGGAGTGGTTGCTATAACTCCACATTGCAGTTAAAGCTCTAGGAGAAGAGACACTGGAGCCGCTGTCACTTGCCAAATGGTTGCTGGCTCAGAGAGGGTCTCTTCCTGCAGAGACCTTGGTTGCAGAGATCGCACAGTGGGAAGCATAATTCCAAAAAGCTTTCCCCTTGAAGATCGTGGTTGCAGCGGTTGCGCGGCGGGAAGCAGGAAGTTTAGAAGCTTTCCCCATGTTTAAGGCGGGCTATGGTGGTAGGCGAGCAGCACAGAGCCTTTGAAGCAAGGAAAGCTCCTTTTCCAACCGGCGTGGGCTGAGGAAAATACAGAAAAGCTATTTCCTGTGTCGAGCAGGGAAAAAGAAGCGGAAGAACCAAGGGCAGCTGAGCGAGCAGATGCACACGCCAAACCCATTGAGTAGTCCAGTCTACTGTGAACCTGCAGTGCTCCGCGATCGATGGCTGGCCAGGTCTGGGTACTGTGAATGCCGATTGCATGTAAACAGAGTAAAAGTGCCAGAAACAAAAGTATTTTGAATATTGAACTGATGTAAAGCCGAATACTAATTACTTTGAATACCAAGTTGATAAGATAAGAACTTGGCTAATGGGCCAGAAAAGTATCTTTGTGTCTTGGAAGGTCAGACTTATTGCCAAAGTTAAGGGGGCAATAGCAAAACAAAGAGAACCAGCATTATCAAAGCCAAGAGAGGGCAATTGAAAACCAATATAACCTATTGTTAGAGGGAGACAGAAGCATTAGGGGGGTTTGACCTAAACGAGCATTGCCTAAGCCACGTTAGAAAGAGTGAGAGGAAGCCATTGTCAGCATTTTCGTTAGTTCAAGAGTGGGAAAACGGAAAGGTATTCAGGAGGAGGGGAGAATAGTCTACATTGTATTTGGCAATCAAAAGTGAGGAAAAAACCGCACTAATGTGTCTTATGTTTTCCCAGAAGTAGTAGTCAAAATTGATGTGGAAAGTCAAGACCCTATTAGTTGTGTGAAGTAAAACTAAACCACAGGCATACTTATAGAAGTAGTAGTAGTTTCATTAGGCCTGGCAGAAGAGTACAACAGGGCAGGGCAAAAGAGACCTTGTAGTTGTAGGCCTGGCAGGAGTCATTTAAGTACTGTGGTGCGGAGGGTGTGTTGAAGTGGCAAGACCACAAAAGCACATTATGAATAGTTGTGGAATCATCCTGTCAAATCAATATTGCTCATGCAAGTATTTTGTGAACTGTTAAAGAATTATCCTGGTGGAAGACTTTTTTTTTTCTTTTTTTAAATATTGAGCTGTGGAAATATACTTATTTTCTGAGAAGTTGTGTAGAAATCTCTGCCCCAAGTGGAGAGATCATAGATTTGATGAACATTTTGAACTGTTTGTCAAGTCCAAGTGAGAGACTTTCCTGTAGCAAGAGGAACTTTATTTACTCTTTATTCTTTATTCTTTTGGACTGTTGATTGGAATCCTGTTTGAATCTGGGGAAGGGAAACTCACCCAGGTTACAAGGAGAAACAGTTACCTGGTGATGACATACCTGTTATTTCTGGTAGATCTGAATTGACATATATTACTTTGTTGAGTTTGTTGTATGTTCAAGTGTGAGGGACTGAATCTTTTTGTTAGTGGTTCTTTTAGTTTATTTTAATAGACAGGGAAATCCTCGGCCGAGGACAATGAGGCGTTAATCAAATGCTTTTGAGTTAATAATAAAATGGAATTGTATGAAAAACCTTCACAAAGTTGTCACCCTCACATTTCTGACCCCTCACATACTTCGCAACCATAATTTCCTCCATTAATATATTGACTTTCAGAGGACCTCAGTGTCCCCAAGCGTCTCTCTTCTAACATGTTAAGCTGCTTCTTATTGACGTGCAAAGAGGAGTTGAATGTTTGTTTTTTCTCTTCTTGACAATCCAGAAACTGTTGTACTAATCCCTGCGTTTTCCTACGCCTTTGGTAGAAAAATGAATAATTCAATTCTGTATTATCATTTTAACAAATATTAGACAGCCTTTGGATGAGTTATCGCGTTAGACCTCATCATCACAGAATCTTCTATCATGACCAAATCCACTAGATCTTCTTCAATAACCCCCACAGTTTCCAGACCAATAATCTGGGAATTCAAGTAAACAGAGGGCAAAGAGATTGGCCTATCTTTAGACGCCCTCAATAAATAAACCTTTGAATGCAGCATGCTCAGGTGGAGTTTCTGTTCCATGGTGTTTAAATTGATATTTTCATATTTCTCCAGCATGGGGTCTGGCATGGATTCACATGCTCATGAATATTCCCCGTCGTCAGGCTGGGAATCCTCGGTAAAGAAAAATCAGTATCAGTTTCGTTTCTGATCTGTATTTCGTAGTAGTAACCAATCACTGATCTCTGCGTCATACTTACCACAGCCAATGACTGCCATCTCCCTAAGCCCCGCCTCTGGCAGCCATCTTCAGATTTTTACTGCACGTTCAAGTGTTGGGATCCTCGTGCTATTGCTCTCGAGCTTTAGTGCTTTTTTCGCGCTTTTTCTTAGGAAAATTTTCTCTTTTTCGGTCAAAAGAGCCTCAAGCTCCACAGTTTCGTTATCCGATCAACGGGGACCCGTGTCGGATTCTTCTACGCCCCTCAAGGGTGAAGATTTCGTCGATCCACGCTTTTGGAGGACTCCAGAAGTTTCTCAGGCCCATCTAGGTCATGGCCCAGGAGAAGGGGAAGCTCGACGCCTGGAAAGCTGTTCAGGGTCTGCCCTGGATGCCAGCTTCAGAATGTCTTTAAGGAGGACGAACACTCCCTTTGCCTCTACTGCCTGCATGAGGACAAGACGCACGTGGAGAAGGACTGTGCGTTTTGCGGCAATATGTCGGAGCGGACCATGAAGGACCGCCATCTGCGTCTCGCCAACTGGCTGGAAGGGAAGAGCCCGTCAGGCGAGAAGAAGAAGTCCGAGCGGTCTTCTAAGACCTTTGAGGGCGCCCCGGCGAAGGGGGTCCAACAGAAGGCCAAGCACCGCGAGTCCGCTGGCACCGGGAGCGCCGAACGGTCGGGCCCTATGGGTGCCAGGCAGGGCGCATCCTCCCCGGCGCCATCAACCACGAGCCAACGCTCTGGCTCGGGTAAGAGGAAGGCAGAGCACCCGGCGAAGCTCCTGGAGAGATCCCGGTCGAGCTCGAAGGCCCCATCAGAGGGGGAGCGAGGCGGTGACCCTCCCCCCAAGGAGAAGGCGGTGAGCGCACCTAAGGTGGTTGAAAGCCTTGATCCACCCGGCCAAGGCCTCTATCGAGACAGTCGCGGCGGCCCTGGCTCAGCCTGTGGAGGCTACACCAGTGGTGGCGACCTCGGGGGCCAGAGTCTCCCTGCCACTGCAGAGGGAGTCCTCTTCCATGCCCATCGACAGGACCCCCGTGAAACCTCCGACGGAGAAGATAAAGGGGGAGCAGGAGGTTGTCGTGGATTCGGCCTCAACCTCTGAGGAGGAGCTGATCGAAGTCTTAAGCCACGGCGTTGGCGTGGAAGAAGACCAGCCTGTCGGGAGGGACCCCGACATGGGAGACGACGAGAACGTCGAGGGTGCCGACGGGGCTCCTGACCGCCCGTCGGAATCCCCTCAACCAGTGCCGCAAGACAACTCGGCGATCATTTTGTTGGCTATACAGTCCCTATGCTCGGAGATGAGGACGAGATTGCCGTTACCACCAACGGAGGAACCGCTCCCGACGGGGGACCCAGAGCCAGGCCCTTCTGGGAGCCCTCCTCCTAAGAGAAGAAGGATTCATCCTCCACCTCCTTTTCAACCATCGCGCCCTGCTCAGCCCTCCTTCCCGTCCACGACCCGTGGGGATGATACGGGGACTGACACGGCCGCGACGGGTACAGACGACGAGGTTTACGACAAGGATCTCCCGTCGTCACCTCCTCCCCGGGCTTCCCCGCCCGACGAGATTGGATCGTTTCATGCCATGATCGCCAGGGCATCCGAGCTTTTCCAGCTCTGCCCGGAAGAGAAGAAGGAAGGTTTCCTTTATCAACGGCGCGAGACCAAGAGGAAGACGGTCCTCGCTGTACCTCTACTGGACGATATCTGGGATGAGGGTCTCGCCCTCCTCAAGAACCCATCCACAACGCCTGCGAGAAGGGATCGGACTCGGTCGTCTCCGCGGCGGCCAGGAAGAAAGCGGGGGGGGGGCCTCGGCCTCTACGTGTCCAAGAAATTGGACACGATGGGACGCAGAGTCATCTCATCGGCAGCGACGACGATTAAGACTGACAACACCTTGGCTATCGTAGCCCGCTACAACAGGGAGTTGTGGTAAAAAATCGCCCCCCTGCTGGACTTCTTACCAGACGACAAGAGGGCGGAGGCCCTAGAGATCTTGCAGGAAGGAGAAGTGGCTTCGGACCACGCCATTACGATAGCGACGGACATCGCTGACACTGGATGTCGCCAGTTGGGCAACGGCGTGTGCCTTAGACGGCGTGGATGGCTCAAGGCAACTGACTTCCGTCAGGACGTGCAGGCCAGAGTCTTGGACATGCCGTTCGACGGGAGCAACCTGTTTGGGAAAACAGTGGACGATTCCCTACAAGCCATCAAGACGGACACAGAGACGGCCCGGGCTCTTGGTGTTCTCCAGCAACGACGGCCGCCCTTTCGGAGCGGCGGTGGCAAGCAGGGTGCCTCCAAAGGTTCCGGCGGAGGATTTTCCACCTATCGTCAAGCGGCCCGTTCGTCGTCACAGGAAGCCTACAGGGGACGAGGCAAGTTGGGCGGAACCGGCCGTCGTCGCCAAGGAGGACAAGGCGGCAAAGCCTCGTCGAAGCAGGACTGAACCGGCCGTGGGGTCGGGCCCCCACCGAAGCACCCCGGTGGGAGGCCAGCTGGTGAGCTTCGTCAGCGTGTGGGAGTCCATCTCCACCGACCGTTGGGTGCTGGATGCCCTGGCCCAGGGTCACGCGCTCGAGTTTCTAAAGAAGTGCCCGCGCGTCCCCCCTATTGCCAGGAAGGAACATCACGTCCCTCAACTTCTCTTGGGGGTAAAGGCGATGCTCAAGAAAGGCGCCATCGAGCTCGTCCCTAAGAGGCTTTGGGGCTCCGGAGTTTACTCAAGATACTTCCTCGTGAAGAAGACGGGATGATGGCATCCCATCCTGGACCTACGACGACTGAACAAATTCATCAAGGCACAGAAGTTCCGGATGGTCACCCTCCAGCACGTCCTGGGTCAACTGGAGGAGGGCGATTTCCTGTCGTCGTTGGATTTGGAGGATGCCTACTTCGATATCCCCATCCTAAAGGGACACGGAAAGTTTCTCAGATTCGTGGTCCAAGGGCGTCACTACCAGTTCAGAGCCCTTCCCTTCGGATTGAGGTCGGCACCCAGGGTGTTCACCAAGGGCCTCGCACCGGTGGCGGCGCGGCTGCGCCTGGAGGGGATCCACGTCTACCCCTACCTGGACGACTGGCTCATCCGAGGAACGACAAAGGAGCTTGCCGCGGAGCACACAGCGAGGACTGTCCAACTACTCACGCACCTGGGATTCTCCATAAACTAGTCCCACCTGGTGCCCGCGCAAGACGCAATGTTTCTGGGAGCGAAGCTTGACACAGTGGCGCTTCTGGCCTCTCCGTCGGAGGAAAGGACGAGGGCCCTCTTGGCCAAGGTGCAGCGGATGCTGGTTGCGGACGCGGCTAGGGTGAGGTCCATCAAGTCCCTCCTCGGAATGATGTCTTCTTGCATTTATCTCATCCGCCTGTGCAGGCTTCGGATGCGCCCGTTACAGGAGTTCCTGGACGCTCGCTGGATCCAGACGACGGGCAGCTTCGAGGACAGGATCACACTCGAGAGCTTCCGACGAGCTATCCGGTGGTGGGGCACCCGCGCGCATCTGACGGCGGGCATGGACTTCCAGACCCCGGGCCACCAGAAGACAGTGACCACGGATGCCTCCCTGGAAGGGTGGGGAGTGCACACTGAAAATCTGCACGCGAGGGGCCTTTGGCTGCAGACGGAGAAGTCCCTCCATATCAATGTCCTGGAACTCTGTGCAGTGTTTTGGGCCCTCAGGTCCTTTCTTCCGTCCCTCAAGGGCAAGGTGGTGAGGATCTTCACCGACAACACCACCACCATATTCTACATCAGGAAGCAGGGCGGTCCCAGATCCCCAGCCCTGTGCAAGGAGGCGCAGGATCTGTGGCATTGGGCCGTCGCCCAAAGGACGTTTCTGGTGCCGTTTCATCTGGCAGGAATAAAAAACACCATCGCCGACTTGCTCAGCAGAGAGCTGCGCTCGTGCCACGAGTGGGAACTACGACAGGATCTAGTGGACCACCTCTTCCGATGGTGGGGCACACCCCAGATCGAACTGTTCGCGACGGCGACGAACTCCAAGTGCCGGAGGTTCGCCAGCAGGTTTCCCCAGCCGAGGAGCATGGGCGATGCTTTCTCGTTCCCCTGTGAGGGCCTGTTCCTATATGCGTTCCCTCCTTTGCCGCTGCTGATCCGGCTCATCAACCAGCTCAAGAGGTCATGGTGCAGGATGATCCTCGTCGCACCTGCGTGGCCGAGGCAGATATGGTTCCCGGACCTTCTGGACTTGTCAGCATCCCCGTCAATCAAGCTGCCAGTGGACGCAGATCTTCTCTCCAGGGAAGGAGGCGCCATCCTCCATCACGACCCGAAGTCACTGAACTTGCAGGCCTGGCTACTGCAGTGTTAGAGTTTGGAGGCTACAACATACCGGCCGACTGCAGAGAGGTTCTTGCAAAGGCCAGGGCGTCCTCAACTCTTAAATGCTACGGACACAAATGGAAGAGGTTCTCTGTCTGGTGCCACGCACAGAAGATTAACCCTCTACGGATTACGGCTCCTCAAGTACTGCCGTACCTGCTGACGCTGGCCAAGGCTGGACTGGCGCACGCTTCCATCAAGATTCATCTTGCTGCGATCTCCCGATACACCAGAACCACGGGACGGACGTCTTTGTGGTCTCATCGTTTGGTGAAAGAATTCATGAAGGGACTGTTCAGATCGTTCCCGCCGGTGAAGGCCCCGACCCCGGCGTGGGAGCTCAACGTGGTGCTGACCAAGCTCATGGGACCTCCGTTCGAGCCTCTGCACTCAGCTCCGTTGAAATTCTTGTCGTGGAAAACAGCGTTTCTTGTGGCCATCACCTCCGCACGACGGGTGGGAGAGATCCAGGCCCTTTCCTGCAAGCCCCCGTACTTGACTTTTCACGACACGAGGGTAGTGCTCAGGACGCACCCCTCCTTCATGCCCAAGGTGCCGTCGGACTTCCACCTCAACAAACCCTTGGTGTTGCCTGTTTTCTTCCCGTCGCCTTCGTCGCCGGCTGAAAGGACTTTGCACTCGCTGGATGTGGCTAGAGCGCTGAAGTTCTACGTGGACCGCACAAAGAGTTTTCGGAATACGTCACAACTTTTTGTGAACTTTGGACCTGTCAATCAGGGGAAGGCTCTCTCGAAGGCTTCCATTTCCAGATGGCTCTCCGGCTGTATCATGTACTGTCATAGGTTGGCAAACCGACCGCTGCCTGGCCGTCCGAGAGCCCATTCCACCAGAGCGATCGCAGCTATCACGGCGTTCCTATCTGGTGTGCCTTTGCTGGACATCTGCAGGGCTGCTACGTGGAGGTCGACGCACACCTTCACGAAATTCTACTGCGTCGATCGGGATTCCAGGGAGGAGTCCAGGGTCGGCCAAGCAGTGCTGCGCAACCTGTTCGCCTAAGGTGAGCCTGGTGAGGAGGTAAGAATTGCTTAATGTTGAGTTTTGAATGTAATGCTTAATGTTGAGCCTTTGCCACCTCCCATGGTTGTGCATGTGTGTACTGCTATGTATTCTTTTATTCATGAGCAGGTGAATCCATGCCAGACCCCATGCGGGAGAAGGAACAAGTTACTTACCTGTAACTGTTGTTCTCCAGCATGGGTCTGGCATGGATTCACATGCGAACCCTCCCGCCTACCCCTCTGCGGCTCTTCATTTGGTCATACTGCCACTTCACGTGCTACCAAATCTGAAGATGGCTGCCAGAGGCGGGGCTTAGGGAGATGGCAGTCATTGGCTGTGGTCAGTATGTCGCAGAGATCAGTGATTGGTTACTACTACGAAAGACAGATCAGAAACGAAACTGATACTGATTTTTCTTTACCGAGGATTCCCAGCCTGACGACGGGGAATATTCATGAGCATGTGAATCCATGCCAGACCCATGCTGGAGAACAACAGTTACAGGTAAGTAACTTGTTCCAAATGAACCAGCGAAGTGAGGACAAGGGTCAAAGCTGACATGGTAGTTGCCTCCAAAGGAGGAGGTTTTTTCTTGGGCTCCGCTGAGCATGATGAATAAAACGCTGAGAAAGATTAGGATGATGATGATGAAGAGGAGGATGATCTAATGGGGTAGAAGTTGCCCGAAAGCAAATCTGGTGTTCGGTCCAATTCCCCTGAAACGGGCCAGCATTTCCCTGTGAAATACCTCCCATGGGGCTGTGCTTCTCTATCTGCCCCGTGGGCATCACCTGTCGAAAGATCAAAGGACCGTAACTCCTGCTTAGAACAACTGTTTGGCTGGTGTTGGGCTGTGCTCACACAAGGATTAGATCCACCCTGGTGACCCACAGCAGGCATAGTTAATAATGAGGGAGTGCTCTGTCTCCACCCCCTGAGCCTCGTCAAACAAGGGCCAGCAAGATAGCACAGCGTGTCTGCACTTGGTCCAAACACACCACTAATACACAGGCTGCTATCTAGGACTCCAGAGGACCCTGGGGACACCATGCTTGAGGGTGAAGAGGAACCCAAAGCATGATGAGGAAGAGAACACTCCAAAGGGCCATCATTTACACCTAAAAAGGGGGATTTTGCCAAAGCATTCATTGCTTTATGTACAAGATTGGCATTTACAAGAGGCTTCCTTTTAGAAGCCCCTATTTTTCCGATTGATGGATCTTTTTTTACTACAAGAATTCCCCTCTTTGCCTCATAGGGACATCAGGGGAACAATTCTCTGGGGATGCCTTTTACCGTCCCTTGGATAGCAATTTCCTTTTTGCCCTTCTCGAATGCTCCCCACAACCCACTCAATTCCTGAAGACTTTCCATGAGCTGTAGAGGTCATGCATCACCTGGATGAACTTCATGGCTCCAATCTGGCCGGACAGCATTTTGGAAGGGGTTGTATGTTGGAAATCTGAATTTGGCAAGTTTGCAAAAGCTAGCAGAAAAGCAAGAAAATAAACTCACATTTTTTGGTTTTCTCATTTGTCATGGTTACCAAAACCCTAGGCTTTTGCCCTTACTTTATTTTACCCTGACCTTTTCTGTGAGGCAGAAAAGGTTTCCACTCTGGGCATTGCTGGGCTTTTGTTCGCTCATTTCAGGCCATTGGATCAGCTTTTTTGAACTCCAGGAACTTTTACTGTGCTCTGCTGCGGCCAATGCGACTCTTGCCAGCTTGATAGATGATGCATCTTGCACACTTAAAAGGTAGTGGAAAATTCCCCTTGTAAAGGGCTGCATACGTATGTACCTTTACAGGATATCTGTGGTGTGGCCACAGCAGCAAAACCTTACTCTAAAAACATTACTTCTAGATGCCATCTTGAGGACTGCTGTGATAGTTGGCCAGTGGGTCCTCCACAATATTCGTGGCTGATTCGTTCAGTCTTTCCTATTAGTCACTTCAGAATTTCTTGGTTTTAACTCCCAACTGTGCATAGTGCTGGTTTATCTTTCATGAGTCTGACTGAAGGAGGATGGGACACATCGTAGTGACTACATCCCCTAGTGTCCGTTCCACAGTACAGCCCTCCATCTGTCTCTTAAATAGTTATGCACAGTAAAAAGAAAAAGGACTGGTGGTTGTTCCGGGAGCATGCACAAGGGAGGATCCAGGGCAGGACTGGTCACACATAGGAGCCAGCATGCCTAGTTACATTAGTATAGAATACTGCTTCACTATATCTTTTTATGTAGGAACTTGAATTATGGACTAAATGTACAGTAGTCACTACTGAGTACCTTTCTTTATAAAATGTCAGTTTGTAGGATTCCCCTCCTGACATCTCCCACATAATCTGACTAGTCTTCCTCGATACACTGAGTCTCTGGAATGTAATGTAGAATTGTATCCTGACCGACATCCTTGTTTCTCTACACACTGAGATTCTAACACCAATCTTATTCCTCATGCATCTTTATCTTGAAGTACAGCAACTATCCACTGTCACACTTCACTCTCTTCTAGACCTTCACAACAAAATGGCCACCCCAACAACTGCCTCCCTGTGAATCCTGTTATGCCGGCTAGGAAAATGCCTCTGCATGCCATTTGGTGTGAAGCAATTCTACTGCCTTGAAGGATAACCTGCAACACATACATCACCACATATTTTTTTAATGCGTTGATACTTATCGCACCGGAGCATGGTTGTGTCAATCAGATTAGCACTGCTGTTTCAGCAGTAACTGATCTCCTCTGCTACCTCACCAACCACCCTACCTTGCCTCTTGGACTACCCAAAGCGCAGAGAAGCCATGCAAATGGCAGAAGCCATGCCAAAAGAGCACAAAACATCATGTATATAAATTACAACATGTATTTGCGATGCTTTTGTGCTCATGAAATTGAGGGAAAATGGATCAATACCATCACATAGATGCCCCGACTGCGTGAGCTTTTTGCATTGTAAGGATGTCTTTTCATTCTTTTAAAACCAGGCGAGGGGCAAGCCCCACTCTGCCTCTCAGAACTTCCCTTTTCGTTTTAGTTTGGGCTATTAGATGTAACTTTAAAATCACCTATAAGGCCAAACTATTGCATTGGAGTACAGATGGGGAGAAATGGCATATGAGGAGGGACACTAAGCTTGTAGGTGT
This sequence comes from Ambystoma mexicanum, assembly GCF_040938575.1. NCBI lineage: Eukaryota > Metazoa > Chordata > Amphibia > Caudata > Ambystomatidae > Ambystoma > Ambystoma mexicanum. The sequence goes on from NC_090923.1 coordinate 841,119,375, forward strand.
TTGTTATTTGCTCACCCATTGTCTGCCCATGGCCATGCTAATCCCTATGGCCATTCCCACCCAGCTCCTGCCCCTCCCCGCCCAAAACACCTTTTGTGGGAGCACTCAGTGCAAAGTTTGATGGGAAGGCTTGATTAAAAAGCTAGTTCAAAGTGCCTGCCAGTGTTTTCTCCAAGCAGTCTTCTCCAAGCAGTCTTCTGAGGTTAATGACTTAGAGTTGGGAACGTTCTACTGGTGTAATAAATGTTTAAGCAGTTCTGCCTTCAGGTTTATAAGCACTATGCATGTTCTTCACTGAAGTCCTAATAAAAACCAGCATTGGAACAGCCAACAGTTTTGGCTTATGTAGAAGTATTCGCCATTTGCGACGCACTGCAAGTAGATACAAATGCGCACCATGTTGGACCTGCTACCATCAATAGCAAGTTAATACCACTACGGCAATGCATGGCAAGTGCCTTTCCCATGCCTACAAAAAAGCCCAAACTGTTGGCATTGCCAATGCTTGTTTAGTTTTATGTTTGTCCCGTCCTGTTTAAAGTGTGATACAAAATAATTGATATTACTGTCGATGTAAAGGCATACCGACCATCTTGCACCACTGCCTTTACATGTCAATACGAAACATGACATTAGAACATGGGTCGTGGATTTGTGGAGCTGCTTCCAGATTGACTCTTGTGCTTTTTGCTCAGAAGTCCCAATGCCACCAACTAATGTGCATCTGAGGAATTACTAAAATGGGTTCTGACGTTCTGAATTCAGATGCCTCGGGAGGTTTGCATATCAGAAATCTGTAGGAAGAAAGAGTATCTATCATAAAAATAATTATCAAAGGTACAGTGGCTCTTTGTGAGACCTTCAGTTCAAACTCTGGTTTGACTTTAAACTTTGTTTTAGTATCTAGGCACTTCTAGTAATTTGTAAAATTGTGTGATGTATATAAAGTTCACTAAAATGAATTCTCTCCTTATCAAATACAGAAGGAAGTGATTGAGGTGCTTCCTGCAGATGCTCATGCTCCGGACGGTGACGATGATGCCCAGTGGGAAGATGTCAGTGATGAGGAAGAAGTGGTTGGGGAAGAGGAAGAAGAGGCTGAGGAGGAGGTAGAGGAGGAGGAGGAGGAGGTTGAGGAGGAGGAGGAAGAAGAGGATGAGGAGGAAGATGAGGAAGATGAAGAGGATGCCCCGCCTCAAACAGAAGAAATGAGTAAGCAGGCCATGGGCCCCTCACAAGAACCATTGCAAAATGAACGGGCCGTTAATTCAAATCTAACCATTACCATTCCTGGTAAAAACATGGTGGACAAGAATCCAGAGTCCAAACCCTTGAGCCCCTTCTCACCAGAAGAGGGATATTGCCCAGTGACAGACTGGGGGGAGCAGATGGACAAGGAGCTCCAGACCCCTCAGAGCAGCAGTGAGGACAGCCCTCCCCAAGCAGATAGCAGGACTTACCATCCAGCAGGCTGCAGCATATCTGGTAAGAAGACCTTCAACAGAGGTGTTTTCCTCTTTGCCATTAGTAACCTGCCAAAGGATAGAGAAACGGTTCTTTGCTAATGCCTGCTGCCAGTTTTGCACTTAAAAGCATTTTACATTTTGACATGAGCTTCACAGAAAATGTCTACAAATGTACAATTGGTTTCTCAAAGAAATTATAGAACATGTGGAATGTGTATTCATGAGCAAGCACCCAGAGTGCACTATGCTTTTATGCTGTGTGTGCGTTTGTTGATATGAAATTCTTTTTTATGAAATGTACATTTCAAATGGATTGTGTCCTCCCACGTATTCATCATTTTATGATATCTCCTTCCAGCGTCGGCTGCTTTGGAATAATTTTGTGCAGTAAAGGGACGTTGTGCATTGACGACCCAATGTCCCTTGAAGGCCTTTGTCGTCTCTCGAGGCTGATGTCATGCACAGTATATGTAGTACACACCATGCAGTTACTTCAGTTCTGCTTTTCCACTGGCTTCTCTTTGGATACAGTGTGATTTTTGTTGATTCTCGACTGCTACTTCAAAAAATGTCGACCCCTGAGACCGTGTTTAAAAGGTGCATGGTTTGTGGGTCCACTGTCGCTTACTGACTCACATTACGTTTGCCCATGGTGTCTTGGGATCGAACATAAAATGGCAGACTGCGGTTCCTGTCAATCAATGATAGGAAAGGCACTGAAGGAAAGAAAGGGGAAGCTTGCTGCGGTTAGGCAGCCCCCCCCATAAGTGTCCATTGTCGATGCCATAAAAAAAGATTGTGTGATGAGCTAAGTTCGAGGGGTAAGTCTGCAGAGAAAGCGTTCAAAAAAGCACTCTCGTTCTCGGAGTGGTTCTTGTCACTCTTCGAAAAAAAGATCTAATAAGAGGCATCACTGATCAGATGTCCTCGGATTCCTCGCCCGACCGGAAGGTGTCCTGGCTATGTAGGTCAGCCTCTAAAGCGCATCATCTTCAGATGATTAAGATATTAGAGAAGGCGTCTCTGACCCCTTCGAAGGAACCGTTGAAGGGCCACGACCCTGTTGCGCCTCCCAAGGCCGATAAGGTGTCCAAAGAGGTTAAAGCTTGCATCTCCTAGAGCCCGAGCTGAAAACCGTAGAGCCTTGAGGTCTTGGGTGGAGGAGAGGCCTCCTCCTATTCTGTAGACGACTGAGTCATGGGTTGAGTCAGTCAAAGGCAAAACCTTCTGTGTTGAAGTCATCAAAGCCATTGATGTCTTCGAAGGAGATGAAAAGAGCTTTAAACCCTTGTCCAGAAAATACTTAAGTCTCTCTTCAATTTCTGAGGAGGTAGAGACCTCAGATCAGGACACATCACCATTTGGCCTGGAAGATGGGATACTGAATGTTCCTAAGGCTCTGCTGTTTGAAAACTCCAGAATGGAAAATCTTTATGAAAATCTTAAGCGTGCAAGTGGTCTAGACAAATGAGGTAGACTTTGCTACCCAGCTGAAAATCCTGAGGCATCCTATAGACAGCTAATGAATAGGGTCACAGAATACCTTGGGTGGGGGAGACCTGCTAATTTCTAACAGCAGGACGACCTGATGGATATATTGGACAAGAGTCCACAAAGAGACCATATCTTGCCTTTTCATTCTGCCTTGCAGAGGAGAGTTGTGGCAACCTGGGAGTCTCCTGAAACTAACCCAGCTGTCAGATCCCTTACAAGGAATTACAAACCATCCCGTATTGAACCCGACTTCCTTTCAAAACATCGAACATCTGAGTCTGGTTGTGCAAGCTGACACATCCACGTCCAGGGCAGCAGCTTATCTTACTATCCCTCCTGATAGGGACTACAAGCCCTTTTACACCTTTCCAAAAATGGTCCTTTCGGCTAGTAGCATGACCCTTAAATCAATTAACGCCACTTGCGCTCTGGCTAAATTCACTCACATTGTGGGAGGGAATAGCGATGGCAGATGACCATATTCCTGAGGGAGAGGAAAGGGAAGGCTTCCTTAATATAATTAAGGATGCCAAGGAAACACTATGTGAATCCCTTCAATCAGGACTTCACTCTGCTGATAGCATTCAGAGTGCCATGGCAGATAGCACAATAGCATGTAGGTTTGCGTGGCTACGCAAGTCTGGTTTTGCACCGGATGATGAGTCCAGGCTTCTTAACATGCCCTTTGACAGCACACACCTTTTTGATAATAAGGCTGATGAAAGTCGTCGTGAAACACTGCAGACTTCCAAAGCGACAGCCAAGTAATTAATTGCCACTATAAGCCAGCCTCAACCTTCCCAACCGACTTCTCAGGGATGATGGGTCATCCCTTTCGCTACTAAATTTCCTTTGAAAGGCCATGGGGTCAAGCCAGTTGGAGGCCAAAGGAAATTCCCACAGGACTGCAATGGGGGGGGGGCAAGCTCAGTCAGCATTTGGAAGAATGGAGGAGCATTAATTCTGATGCATAAGCTTTGCAAACAGTGGCCCAGAGTTACTGCCTCCCTTGCTTAAAAAGGCCACTGGATCATCCACCAGGAATCCACTACCTCAAAACTCTGGATATGTTCCTCTTACAGGAGATTTCCATACTGCTAGAGAAAGATGCCATAGAGCTAGTACCTGTGAGAGGAACAGGGGGTTGTACCCCCCTTACATTTTTTATCCCCAAAAAGGACAGAGGATTAAGATCCATTTTGGACTTGAGATACTTGAACAAGTTCCCCAGGGAGGACAAGTTCAAAATGTGTACCCTTTCTCAGATCCTTCAGGCCCTCCAGCTCCAGAATTGGATGGTATCGTTGGATCTTCAGGATGCTTACTTTCACGTGCCTATTCATCACAAGCACAGGAAGTATCTGCGGTTCGCCGTTGGTGGTTCTCACTATCAGTTTCGAGTTTTGCCATTCAGGCTCATCTCCGCCCAAGGGTTTTCACCAAGTTGATTGCGGTAGTGGCAGCAAGTCTCACGGTGGGGTGGGGGGGATTCTGGTTCACATCTATCCCTACTTGACGATGGCTGATCAGGTCCCATTGTCATGAATAGGTCCTGAAACATCTCTGCATCACCTGCCACTCTCTCCACAGACTGGCTTCTCCCTCCCCACATTATACCTTCTCAGAAGTTCCAATTCATCGCAGCGGTCCTGGATGCTTCCTCTGGGAAAGCCTAGCCACACGAGGTGAGGGTTCAACACATTCAGCAGGTGGTCATCAAGTTCCAGAATGCCCAGCGTCTTCCGGCCTTCGATTTTCTGAGGTTGCTCGACATCATGGCATCCTGACTTTTTCTGGTGCTAGAGGCTCGTCTGAGGATGAGATCCCTCCAGTGGGCACTCAGGTCCCACTGGTCTCAGTATTTGGGCAAGATGTCAGACCTACTTCAGGTTCTGAGCAGAATCAACTTTAGTGGCCTGTGAGGACAACATTCTGAAAGGAGAACCTTTTTGGCAACCATGGCCGGAGATGACGGTAGTTACGGACACTGCCCTCACTGGTTCGGAAGCCCACAAAAACGATCGGACAGTCAGCGGTCGTTGGTCTCCATCAGAGTCCAAACTATGCATCACCCTGTTGGAGCCGACGGCAATCAGACTAGCGCTGAAGACCTTCCTGCCCTATTTACGGGTTGGGTAAAGAATGTCCTGATAATGATGGGCAACACAGTAGCCATGTACTACCTCAACAAGAGAGGTGGTGTAGGGTCACTAACTGTGCAGAAAGGCAATGCAGCTCTGGTTCTGGGCACTACAAGAAGGAATCTCCCTATCAGCAGTTCACCTAGGAGGAGAACACGGCAGTGGACGCTCTGAGCAGGCAACTATCTCAGGAAGTCCTTTAAGAGATCTTCACCCTTTGGGGAACCTCCTAAGTAGATTTGTTCACGTCCAGTGTCCACAGGAAATGCAAACCATTATGCTCCTGGGAATTTCCTCTGTGAGGAGCTTTAGGAGATGTTTGTAGCAGAGTGGGAGATCCCACTCCTGTACGCGTTCCCTCACGTCATCAGGGGGTTGAAGTTTGGGAAATCCATGATCCCGATTGCTTTGGATTGGGCCTGGAGGAAGTGGTATCTGGACCTTCTGGACATATCTATCTGCCCTCTAAATAAGTCTTCCGCAAAGAGAGGACCTTCTCTTGCAAGAATGAGGTAGAGTTCCCCATCCAGAGGTCAATACTCTCAACCTTCACTCCTGTTTTCTGAGATTGGGACCTCCCGGAAGACGTGATGGGGGTTTGGCTCTTGGCCAGAAACAAAATCTCTGTATTGCTGCCATTTGAATATGTTTTGCAGCTGGTGCAGGGATAAGAATGTGGACACTTTTCTATGTGATGCACCTATGTTATCTTTCTTGCTGCATCTAGCCAATCTGGGGCTCCAGATTGGCACTGTGAAAGGATACTTGGTGGCGCTATCCATTTTTAAGCGCACACCTGAACAGGCATCTTATTTCAAAATACATATTGTGCAATTCTTGAAAGGGCTCACAAATGTTTTCCCTCCATTCCCCTTTGTGGTTCCCGTTTGTGATTTAAACTGGGTTCTGAAATACCTTATGTGCACTCATGTTGTGCCTCTTCATTCTGGTCTTTTAAGGATGTTAACATTGAATACAGTTTCCCTTATGGCCATAACATCAGCACGAAGAGTTAGAGAATGACAGGCTCTGTTGTGCAAACCGCTGTTTACCAACTTCTTTAAAGAGAAAGTTGTACTGTGAGTCTAGCCCACTTCCAGGGTTGGTTTCGGAGTTTTACCTTTCTCAGAAAATAGTTCTACCAACCTTTTACCTGCCACCTCACCCTGGTAAGGAGGAGGAGAGACTTCATCGAATTGACCCCAAAAGGGCTCTAAGCTTTTACATCTCATGAATGGCAAAGGTAAGGCAAGAGGATCAGTTGTTTGTTTGCTACACTGGTCACAGACTAGGTCTGGCAGTGACAAAACAAAATGTATCCCGCTGGATAATTCTTTGCATCACTAAATACTATAATTTGGCCTGTGGGCTTGCAAGCACATTCGACAAGGGGCCTGGCCACGTCATCGACTTTGCAGAGAGGGGTGCTGGTAGAAGATATTTGTGCGGCAGCTACGTGGTTCTCTTTACATACTTTCACAAAATATTACTGTCTGGACAGGAAGCAGGATTCGGGAAGCCTGTGCTTCACAGCATTAATGACGCATCGTAAATTCTTACTCCCACCTCCATCACAATACTGCTTTGAGAGTGTATAATAAGGTAAGGAAATCGTGGGAGAACACACTCCATCCGAAGAACAACCTACTTACCCCTGGTAACGTTCTTTCGACTAAATGTTACTCCCACTTATTCCTCATCACCCCTCCCATCCTACCCCTCAGTAGAATTTCTGTGTATTTACACCTTCAAGTGCCTGGTCTTTTTACCTTGTGAAGTCTGTTGGGAAAACTAGGAACTGAAGTAACGGTTGCGTTGCATGCTATATATACTGTGCTTCAAGGGCCGACGGAGGCTGTCGAGGGCCATCGGGTTGATGATGCATGGCATCATCTGCCGGGAAAAAAAACATTCCATAGCAGCTGACTCTGGAAGGAGATATCATAAGATGAGGAATACGTGGCAGGAACATCCAGTTGAAAGAACATTACCAGCAATAAGTAATTTTGTTCTTCTGTGCCGGCAATTTTTTATTGTGAAGTTATGCACAGTTTGATGTACCATCAAAATGTCCTCAGAGTGCTCATACATTGCTGTTTACATAAACATGTTGATGCATATGATCACAATTTAGTCTTCTCTTGAAAGTCACATTTTTATGTGTTGCTCTAATATTCTATAGCATTGTTGGGGTATTAGCAGTGGCTTTTCAATTAGAAACTCTTGGGTTTGAATGCTAAAGCAGAGAGAGCTTTGTAGATTGACCTTGTCATTAAGTGCAAAGTTTTTATTCTGGTTTGCCTTTCTATGGAGTGTGTTGGGGAGTTTTACAAAAGGTCCACCTTATGTAGGACTTTAGAAGACTCACACTTGGGACACAGGGCTCCAACTCTTAGTATAGGCCTGAACCACACAGGTTTTGTTGGTAGCAATGGCTGAGCAGCCAGGCTTATTTTAGGAGGGAGAAAGGGCTATAGGATGTACAAGAGTATAAACATAGGCCCAAGAAACACTGTCTCACTAATGTTATATAAAAATAATGGTTTATTTTACATGTACCCTAAAGTAATTCTTAAGAAAGGTAAGTACTATAACACAAAATAAGCAACTTAGAATAAACAATGCAATATTCATCGTAAGTAATCACTTTTGTAATACTTGTAGAAGGGCAGCATGCTTCAAAAGTAAGTATTTAATTTTCATAATGTCCATTTGAGGTAGAAATGGATGAAACAAAACCAACCTAAAGCAGGTAAATACTTGTAATTATTTCACAGAGGCCTAACACTTTAGAAGCCCATCTCTTTTTTTTGTAACTTTCTTTATTAGTTTTACAACCATGAAAAATAAGACATTACAAGAATGTGCACCGGTCACGAGACCCTTTATCCCCCCTCCAACCCTCGGAACGATCCCCGCTTCATGTCAGGTACAGTTTCACATCAGTTCTAGTGTTGTGGTTGTTCGGCACTCATGGCTGCTATTGGAGTGGCCGGTTGCTCGTGACAGTTTTGTATTGGAGGTGGAGACTGTGGAATCGAGTCGTTGTCTGCATTTAACAGGTATGCAGTATAGAGGCCCCAAATATCAGGGGGCGTGCATGGAGGGGCAGAGTTTGTAAGTAGTTCATTTCGGTGTCTTGACAGTAGGTGACATCGTGGAGCCATTGCTTTAGTTTGGGTGGCGGTCCTCTGCCCGAGTTGCAAGCTATTCGTCTGCGTGCCAGGACTAAAAGTAGGTTCACCAGTTTTCTGGTATGTTCTGGTAGTTGGTTGGTTAGACCCAGCATGGTCAGTGTTGGGTCAGGTTCTAGTAGCACTCCTATTATAGCCGAGATTTTCTCTAGGACTGCTTTCCAGAACGTTCATTATTTCGGGGCACGACCATGCCAGGTGGACAAAGTCGGGTTCCGGGTGTCCACAGCGAGAGCATGAGGCGGATATGGTCGTGAAGTCTTGCTGGAGTGTGGTAGACCTGATGGACAAAGTTGAAGTGAATTTGTTTATACCTTGTGTTTATTGCCACTTTCTTTGTGAGTCGTAGTATGTATGACCAGTCTTCGTCGAGTATCGTAGTGTTCAGAGCTTTTTCCCACCTTGTTCGAGCTTTTAAGCAGCGAGTGAGTTTTTCTGTTAGCAAGGCTTTGTAAATATTTGACACCAGGTGGCCATTACCTTGGGCTTGAATCACTCCGTGGAGCAGTGGCCAAGTCGGTGGTTGGAGTGGGAAAGCTGGACTGTATGGCGTGTCGAGTTCGGTAGTACATGAAAACGTCGAGGGCGTTGTCTCCGCCTTTGTCTCGAGCTTCCTGAATCGAGAGGAACGAGCCGTTCGGAAACAGGTCGCCCAATGAGTGGATTTGCAGTTTCTTGGTCCAGAGCTGGAAAACCTTTTCAGATGTTATGGGTATCCCTGGAATACTTCTTACCGGAAGGAGGGGAGAATATCTGGTTTGGATTCCATTTCTTTTGGCAATTTTTTTCCAAATCGTGTGTGTCGTGACCATTGTGTTCATTGGCGTTGAGTATGGCGGTGGTTCGTTAAGTATGACTGCGCGGAGAAGATAGGGTGTTGCCAGAGCTCTTTCGATTTGCACATGTGGCCGGATGAAGTGTGTTGCATACCAATGGCTCGGGAACTGTGCTTGCGCTGCCCAGTAGTAACTTTCTATGTCGGGTAAAGCCAGTCCGCCTTGCGTTATGGGCAGAATCATAGTGCTGTGTGCTATTCGGGCCACCTTGCCAGCCCAGATAAGGTCAAGAAGGATAGACTTGATTCGCCGTAAGAATTTTTGCGTGAGTAGTAGGGGGATGTTTGTAAAGAGATAGAGTAGCTTAGGGAGGATCACCATTTTCGCTAGGGACACTCTGCCCCAAAGTGTGAGGGGAAGTGTTTTCCATCTGTTCACTTTTGTTTGGATGGTGTCGAGTGTCTTCTCGTAGTTGTCTTGCATGATGTCGGTACTGGTTCTGGACATGAGAATCCCCAGATATCGGACCTTCGAGTGTTGATTCTGTAAGAGGGAAAATTATCGATTTTGCATTGTTGATTTTTAGTCCTGAAAAGTTGCCGAATTTGAGGACTGCTCGCATCACCGGATTCAGGTTGTCATATGGGTCACGAAGGAAGAGTGCTATGTCGTCGGCGTAAAGTGAAACCACCATTTTGTGCGGGTCGAAGGCGAGGCCTCTGTGCAGATGATAAAGCCTTAGGTCGGGCGCTAGGGGTTCCATGACCAGGGCGAAGAGCAATGCTGACATTGGGCAGCCCTGTCTGGTCCCTCTGCGTAAGAGGATTTCGGAGGAGCTTTTGTTTCCGAGTTTGATTTTAGATGTCGGGTATTTGTAGAGAAAGCCTAACATTTGGATGAATCGTTTGCTGAGGCCCATTCGCTCTAATATTGCAAATAGAAAGGGCCATTCCACAGAGTCAAACGCCTTTTTGGCGTCGAGAAGTACTGCTACCACTTGGTTTTCTGGGTTGAGGGCCTCCATCGCTCCAAACATTTTTCTGAGGCCAAATGATGTATTTCTACCTGGGACGAATCCTGCTTGATCCACCAGAACCATTGCGGGCATGAGTGGTATCAACCTCCTGGTCAGGATCTTTGCATAGATTTTGTTATCCAGATTAATTAACGATATGGGCCTGTAGGAGGCGCAATCATCCCTGAGTTTACCTGTTTTGTGCAGGAGAATGATATCCGCCGTGTAAAGAGTTGGTGGAAGTTGGTCTTTGGCTATGGCTTCTTCGAAGACTTGGAGCAGGACCGGGGCAAGGATGTCTGCGAAAAATTTCTAAAATTCACCTGTTAGGCCGTCCGGTCCCAGGGGCTTTGGTGCTCGGTTATTCTTTAATGGCTTCTAGGATCTCTGCTGAGGTGATGGGTGCGTTCAACGGCTCGCGTAACTCGGCACTCGTCCAGTATAGTTCGGTTGTATTTAGGTATTCTGTTATTTCGGCGGGCTCCCTGGAATAATTGGAGTTATATAAGTTTTGGTAATATTTGCAGAATGTTTCCAGTATGTCGTCCTCAGAGTATACAAGGGTTCCCGACTTGTCCCGCACCGCCTCGACTGTCGTGGGTTTTCGTTTTCCGGTGATTAGTCTTGCAAGTAACGCACCGGGTCGTCGTACTGGCGGATTTTGTGGTGGCTTGCTAGGAATTTGGCTTCTCTATCTGCTAGTGATCTGAATGTTTCCAATTCTGCCTTGTGAGTGGCCAGTGAGCCGGGGGTATTTGTGACTGTGGCTGATTGTTAAAGTGTTTTGAGGCGATTTTCGCATGTGTTTAGTTCTTCCCTTAACCTCTTTAGGATTCCATTTTCTTTTGCTAGGCACACTCCTCTGATAAAACATTTCAGTGTCTCCCAGAGTGTTCCCGGCGAAGCTACCGTGCCTTGGTTTGTCTCGATAAATGCGCTCAGTTCGGAGGCAAGTTCCTCGGCAGAGAGTTGATCTTGGAGGGCTCTGGGCTTGAATCTCCATTGAGACCTGGTGAAGTCGCTCCGAGATGTCGTGCACACTAAGGTGACCGCTGAATGGTCTGAGATGGACCTGGGTAGGATTTGGCATTCGCCCCATTGGAGTCTGCAATGTGCCGACACTAAAATGTAATCAAGTCTCGAGCTGGATTTGTGTACCCAGGAGTAGAAGATGAACTCATGAGATTCACAGTGTTTGCTCCTCCATATGTCAATGAGGTCGTGTGCTTTGCATATTTCGGATATTTGCATACTCGCCTTGGAGCGAGGGGCGGTTGTTTTGTGTGATTTGTCTGTACGAGGATCGAGCGGGGTGTTCAGATCGCCACCCCATATTATTGTGGCTTCCCTGTTTGATGCAATGTGGGTCTGGACCCAGTCGAAATTAGTGGGACCATCAATGTTGGGGCCGTAGGAGTTGATCATGATTATTTTTTCCCTGTCTATGGTTCCGTGGACGAGCAGTGTTCTCCCTTCGGAGTCGCTCTGGGTCCGAATTAGTCTGAAGTTTGTTGATTTGCTGATGAGTATGGCGACTCCCCTTGCGTACGATGAATACGAGACAAAGTATCTGTGGCATCCCCATGTTTTTGCCTAGTGGTTTTCTGAGTTCGGTCGTAGATGTGTCTCTTCTATGAGAGCTACATCAATGTTGTGACGTCGGAGGTAGTGTAGCAACTTCCTGGTTTTGGAGGGCTGATTGCCTCCTTTAATGTTCCATGTAGCTAGTTTGAATTTGCTTGGAGTTGCTGCGTTGTTTCTGCTGCTCTGTTATTGTTTGGTGGTTTTGAGTGCTTAAGGCCGCTCTTTGGGAGTGTATGTTGATTCAACAAGGATGTTCATATATCCGAGGTGGAGACGTTGGTCTCGGTCGGGTTCGAGTGGGGCTGGCTTCGGCCCCAGTCGGTGCACGTCTAGAACTCTTGGTTTGTTTCTTCTGGGAACACTTTCCCCAACTTGTGTCCCATCTCCCCTTTCTCCCTCCCTGTCGGGCAACCCCCAACCCGCCCGAATGTGGCCCCACCCCAAGTAACATTGTGAACAGTGCTGTGCACGGGGCGCTGGTGCCCTCCAAGAACACCCATCCCGAGGTGTATATAACTGACTTTTGCTAATTTCCCGATCACCTAAGTCGAGCTGAATGTGGGGTGCTTTTCAGGGTGGATCGCTCCCATTGCTCGCTCTCCCTCGTGGTCTAGGCATTTCACGTAATACATCCAATATTATCAAGAAAGATGTTGGCTTCTTCTGGTGACGTGAAGAATTGCGTTTTTTCAGCATGGAGGATACGTTATTTGGCTGGAAAAAGCATTGAATATTGAATTTGCTCCTCTCAGAGGCGACGTTTAACTCCACCAAAGGCTCTTTGGGACGCTTGCCCTGCTGGTGAAAAATCGGGGAAGATTTGGATTTTGTTGCCGTCGAATTGAATGTCGCCTTTGTCCCTGGCCAACTTGAGTATTAGATCGCGGTCCCTGAAATTCAGCAGTTTGGCGATAATGGGGCGAGGTGCTGTTCCTGGAATTGGGCGGTTGGTTGGGACCCTGTGAGCTCTTTCAACCACAAATAGTGGCGAGAAGGTGGTTGTTCCAAAGACTTCTTTGCATAGTCGTTCCACGAAGTCTTCCATTTTTGCAGGATTTTGTTTCTCTCTGATCCCCACCAGTCTAATGTTGTTGCGGCGACTGCGCCCTTCTAAGTCTTCGTTTTTGGCGACAATTTCTTTTACTTGCCGCTCTAATGATGACACTTTGGAGGACAGGGATGTGGTGTTGTCTTCCAGATCGGAGACCCTCTGTTCAACGGTGTCTAGCCTCTCGCCGTGTTTATCAAGGCAGTGTTGTATTTGGTCAACTTTGGATGAGAGGGTGTCAATTTTGGCATCGAGGTTGCCTATGCCTGTTTTGAGTGCGAGCAATATTTCTCGTATGTCGAGAGATTGGGAGGGTATCGGCTCGGCCTCCTGTTGCATGCTTGGTGACGGCACTATCTCTCAATTCGACTGCTTGGGAGTTTTGGTTATGGCCCCGGTTTCAAACATCAATTTTCGCTGCGATTTGTCCGTTTTTACCCATGCTGGTATGGATTCCCAACTTTGCTGGGTGTAGGGGCGCTCGTCTGGCTTGAGTGATAGTTGTGTGGCACTGTGGTCGTTGTGTCTCGTTGTCGGGTTTCAGAATAACGGCAGAGGCCTTCCCGGAGGTCGCCGCTGCCGAGGAGTTGTCGCAGTGCGGTGTGGGGCCCCAGCGGCGAGTTTCTCGCTATGTTCTTTGTTCGTTTTGACCGCACTCGGCAGGGCGTTTGGAGATGGTGGGGCCCGGGCCGTGTGGTTTTAGGAGGCTGGAGAGTTCGTGAGTTTTAAAGTACTTCCACGGCTGGGCCCGAGAGGCCTGGATGGGGTAGCCGCGTGGGCCTCACGTATGATCGTCGCGCGGGGTGTCCGCCAGCGGGCTTCGATGTTGAGGGTCGTTCGCTGGAGATGGGGCTGTGGTTGGGGCCGTTAGGGTTTCAAGGAGTTGGAGGCCTGTGGAATGACCCTCCCACAGGGTCGGGCAACCGCGCGTGGATCTGCAGGCCGGGGATGAGACCTGGGCCGGGGCGGCCGGGGCGGCGTCTCTCCTACCTGGCGTCGGTGGGGTGTTCAGATACGTTCCCGATCTCTCCGGTTGGGTCCGGGGGGCTCTGTAGGCTGGAGACGAGCGGTGCCGACCGACCGGAGGGCCGATGGCGCAGGCAGGCTGGGCGGGTTCTCAACCGCCCCTGCTGTTGTCAGGCCGTGGATTTCTGGCCTGCCGCGGGCACCACCTCCAGGGGGCCTGGGTGCCGCCCACCCCGCCCGGTAGCCCGCTCTCCGATTGAATCCAGGGGTGGTCGCTCGGGTGAGGATGACGCTGGAGGGTCGAACACCCCGCTGCCGAAGTGCCACGCCACCGCGGCCTCGCCTCTGCCGCCGCTGCATTGGCCAGGATAATGGCGGGCGGCATTGAAATTGTAATCCGCCAGACGTTAGAGACTTGGGATATGATATCGAGACCGATGGGGAGGGATTCGGGGGAGAATTAAGCTATTTTATCAGGATCTTTCTCGGGATCGGTGCGGAGCTCTCTAGTGAGCTGCCATCTTGGTCGGCTCTCTAGCACCCTCTGAAGTCCATCTCTAGTTAGGAGTGTCAGATTAGAAGGGAATACGGGTAGGGCACAACCTGTAGAGTCAAAAGTTCCTGAGGAAGTCTTCTGTAGCAAGTAAGTAGCCCTCTTTGTTTGGAAAAGGGTCAGGGGCCCCTGAAGGCACACAGGTGTTGGGCCTGGGTGAACATGTATGGGCAAACTCCCAAACACATGAAGCAGCACTCCAGCAACAGAGGGGCAGCAAAGCAACTTTAGGTAAATTCTACCAAGAGTCTCATGGTACCTTAGAAGTGAAGAAGAGGATGCAGCACAATGCCTCCACAATGCAGCATCACCAGACCCGGTCATTCGGATTTCTGGTCAGGCAGATGAAAAAAGGGACACTGTAATGGATCTCGCAACAGAGGTCCAGTGAAGAGGCTCTCAGCAAAGGATTCTTCTGGGTTCTGTGATTTTGATGTCTTTTCTACAGCACCAGCAAAGAACTGTTACTACCCGGTCGATTAGTCTTGCTTTCTCAGTCCAGCACTTTGGTGAGAGGACTTTAAGGAGTTGAATCTTTCCTCTGAAGGTTCGGAAGGCGGTCACCAATGTTTTGGAAGGGTACGATCTTCAGAAGGCGATGCACTGCACAATGGCCACAGGTCCCAGGGTGTTGGCTGTTTGCACCCTGTGAAGGTCACAGCTCATCGTGGGATGGCTCGAAATGCAGGTTGTCTGAAGACTGATTGGTCCCAAGAAAGGACAAGCGATATTGAATTGACAAAACAATGATCACGGTCACCGCTTTGGGTCATTGGTGACCCTTCTGTGCACTACCGTTGCTGTAAGTAGAGCCTGGGCATAGGAATTGCTCAAAAGTAGGTAAAACCACTGCCACCAGCCATTAAGATTACTTGTCACTGTAACCAAAACGTTACAGGAGCAGTGAGAAAGGGGATAGAGTGTAACCCCTCAGCACAAGGTGGGGTGTGCTGATCTCACAATAGAAAAGATGGGAGGATACTAAATGTGTTCCCACAAGGAAATAGCAGAAAATAAAAGGGGAAGCCCAAGGGGCTCACAGCAACACTGTGCAGTGTGTGCTGTGTAAGTCAGAGGGATGCCACAAAACGTGGATGAAAGCATTGCTCAAGAAGAAGACAAAAAGAAATACAAAAGGACCCAAAAGATAGGGTAAAAGAATAAGTGAGTATGGAAAAAGGTTCCCACTCACTCAGGAGAAGTGATGAAAAATCCGCAAAAAATACACGTCCAGTAAAAAGTGCAGGGGGTGCTCCCATGTGAAGGGGATTTCACATAATGAAAATCTACCTAACAGAGTGCAAGGTACAATGCTGAACATTTAGGATAAGTAATGTTTTTTCTGAAGCGCAGAAAACATTTTGTTATGTATACGTTCACGTCTTCAAATCCATTTTTTAAAATGTCCAGGCACAGGCTGCGACCTTGGAAAATATTTTGCGTCACTCTCATATCACCGTTTGACACCAACCGTACCTGGGTGCCACAAGTACATCCTCCAAATCTATATCGAAAGTCATGGCGCCCATGGTTTAATTGGCTACATATCCAAAACACACAGTTTATTCTAGTGATGCATGTTGTGGAAACCTGCTCAAAGCCTCAGTGCCCCAGCTATCATGCAAGTTTAGTGCTCGGACCTCTTCCGCTGCAGCAACTTCCCAAAATCAGCTGCAGTTCTTTTTGCTGAACGCCTGCTCTTGCTGCCCACTGCCATGATTTATTGTGCGATAGCCATCACGATTCTGCATGGTCAGTCCACGAGAGAGGAGTGGTGAGCGGGTTAGAGAGTGGCATGTCGGAAGAGATGAGAACATCCAAGTTGTTCCCGACAGAGTGTCGGGCCAGAGGGTAGAATAGAAAGAGCGTGTGTCACACAGATTGCGGAAGTGCCCTGATGAGCGATTGAAAGCATCCAGATGGCTGTTGAGGTGTCAGAGTAGAGGGAAGTTGAGAGGTAGAGGCAAGGAGAGGTCGGCCCATTCTGAGAGAAAGAAGGCGACCTGGCCAGGTGGCCTGTAGATGGTGGACACATTTAGAGAGAGGCCAGGAGTGATGGAGCCTGCAGACCATGCATTCAATAGAGGAGTAGACTTGTGTAGGGATGACAGATGCAGTGACTCACTCTGGAAAGATCAGGGCTACTCCACCTCCAGGATGGCTGGTTCTCGGTCAGAGAGGATCTTGTAGCCCACAGGGAGGAGAGTGTCAAAACTCGTGACAGAACTGGCTGTGAACCATGTCTCGGTGAGAGCGAGGACATCCAGGATGAGTTCTTCAAGGAGGTGACCGATGTCGGAGGAGTGTTTGACAGCAGAATGAGAGTTGAGTAGCGATATGGAGCAGGTTGCCACATTTGAAAGCCTTCCGTGGATGGATACAGGCTTGAGGTACGCCCTGCAGAGGTGGTAGAGGTGTCTGAGGGGTTGGCGGGGGAAGAGAAGGAAGAAGAGGGAGAGGAGGGTGCCGGAGAGTTGACGGCAGGAGTAGCAGGAGAAGAGAGGAAGTTGATAAGATGCAGAAAGCGTCTATCAAAAAGGAGGAGATTGGGCTGAGGGCGATGGACCAAGATGGTGCCATTCAGATAGGCAATAATGATGATCTTGGAGGAGAGGAAGGAGGCCAAGAGGACATCCCATCTAGTGCCACTGTTAATGGGAGAGGAGGAAAAAGGAGAGAACACAGAGACCATATGAAGGGTCCATAGATCTCGAGAATGAACGACATAGAGGATGTTGGTAAGAGTCTGCCTGGAGGAAGCACTGGTGTAGTTATCAGCGATAGGGAGGCCTGGCTTGGAGACCAGAATGTCCCTCTTGAACCTCTTCCTTCCAGACTTAGTGAGAGGGATATGGTAGGAGATAGAGTAGCAGTTAGAGGAAATATGAGAGCACCATAGAGGGTGCTAGGAGGAAGTTGGAGGAGCGGCAGCATCGGGCAGGTGCAGGATGCACCAGGGGGGGTTAAAGGGTTACATAATAGGGAACAAGCAAGGGGGGGGAAGATGGGTAACTAACCAGTAATGGGTACCTAGAGAGTGGGAGAGAGCCTAAGTGCACAGGTCACAGTAAAACTGTTATACAGTTCAGGGGGTTAGTTTCGGGAGGATAGCTCCGGTGCAACGTGCTCATCTTGGAAACAAGACGATGCAGTGCAACAAAGGTTCGAGCCCCGGATCTGCACTTAGAAACCTCTGGGTATTAGGCGCTTTATAAAAAAAAAAGCAAGTCTGGCAGCTGCGTTCTGTATGCGTTGCAGTTTTTTCAGTAAATAATCCGGAATTGCGAGGTATAGTCTGTTGGCGTAGTCAATCCTGGACATGATGAGGAAGATGATGGCCAGTGTTTTGTACACGAAGGAGAGGAATGGTAGAATCAATCAGCCAAAAACAATATTCCTGTGTTCTGTTGCATGGGTATATACAAATATTATGCAGGGCTTCTCCTTTTAAACAAAGAAATGGGTAAAAGTAAAGAACATCCACTTCAACAGAAATAAATCTGATGGTAAATATGTAAAAATTGTCAATTGTTAAAAAAATAAAATAAGGCAGCAAGAGAAAAACGAGCAATGAAATTTCATAGTGTTAAATGCTGAAAAGGGATGAGTCTGTAAAGATGCCTACATCTTGAAGGGGACTCTAACCACCCAAGATTGTTTCATGACTTAATTTGTGTGTGATGCGAGTGAAGTTACTATTTTTTTATGATCTGGTTTGAACAGCCTGTTTGCCCTTATGAGGTTGAATAAATATACTTAATTATCTAAATATTAACAAAACCTCTTCCTAACTGTTAATATTCTACCACACGATAAATGTACACAGAAAAACAGAGCCTAGTTAGATTTGCGTGTGCAAGATCACATTATAGGTATAGATTTCACTTCTTTCATCTATCCCCATCAAGGGTTAATGCTGATGACCAAATTCTTCATTTTTCATATTCTTATTTTTTGCTCTTTTTAGACTCCCGAAAAAAATGCCCGGTGGAAAACTTGTCTGACGCCCTTGAGGCTGTAAATCTAGAATCTATGGAACACTTGAGCAGAGTGGTTTATCCTCAAGAAAGGGAACACAGAAAGGAAGCTAGAGGTTTGGCACAAACCCAGAAAACATCAAGAGCTCTGGCTAGCGGTAATGAACCTTAAACTCAAGCAGTCAATATGCAGTTTTTGAACACATGTGCTGACTACTTTTACTTGCTGGATATTTCACACTTTCAGTTGGTTAAGTCTATTTCAATAGTCTCTGCTTTGTTAAATTATTCAACCTGAAATATTGGGAACAAACTGTCTGTCTCATTACACAAATCTATTAACCGTAGTCCCATTCAAAGTCTATTTTCTTACTCTCATTCGTTCACAACATGATTGCTATGATATGCACTTTGCCACAATATGTACTTTGTCACAAGTACATGTTAAAAGTTCACAATTAGATTTTATTAAGCTGTTTTATTGTGATGATAACATTATTTAGTGCATGGGACTATACATATGATATGTAAGATAAGTTGCACTATATAACATATAGAAACAATAAAGGTGCTCAAATTAGAATAATAAAGCAAATTACATGAATGTAAAACCTTTAAAACAAACTCCTCAAATTACAGTAAATAAATGAGATTTATTTTTTGTATAATAGTTCAATATAAACTGAACTTTTATGATATTTACAGCAGAGTGTGGCTGCGAGTGTGCAGTCTCTGGAAGTCTACTGTTTCTACTGTTCCTGTGGGAGGTGCTACTACTCCCTCGCCTCTACAAGAATCACTCCATCCCGCGGAGCGGGCCGCGGAGTGTGGCTGCGAGTGTGCAGTCTCTGGCAGGCACTCTACTGTTCCTGTGGGAGGTGTTACTACTCCCTCGCCTCTACAAGAATCACTCCATCCCGCGGAGTGGGCCGCGGAGTGTGGCTGCGAGTGTGCAGTCTCTGGCAGTCTGTGCATGACTGCCATGGCGTCCATCCTGGAAACGTCGCCAACTTCGAACTTTGCTCTAGACTCTGTCTCGGATTCTACGGAGCTTGAGGAGGGCCGCCTGCTTAGAAGCGCACGGCCCCGAATTGCATCAAAATCCCAACTGCATACTCGTGGTGTTCCGAATTTGTTTACACCTGCTACGACTCAGTCAACCATTAACTTCAGTTGCTCTTTCCCGCCAACGGCGGGCGGAAAACAAAGAACTACCCACAAGAAAACTTCCCGCCACCCTGGTGCGAGGAAGCCTCGCCAAAATGGAAAAACCTTGGGAAGAAGATCTTCATTCACCGTCGCCTGGTTCAGTGGCGCCGCGACTCCCGCCCTCGCTTTCGCAACCGCGGAATCCACCCCCACAGCTACGAGCCTGGGAAGCCTCCGGAGGGAGGACTGAGGCCCGTGAGCGGGGGGGGGAGCCTGCGAAGGGCCAGGCAGCAGCCCGCGAGCCGTCCAGGGGGCGGAGCCTGCAGACGTCACAGCGGCGTCATCTGCTGAGGTCTCGAGCGTGGAGCAGACTGGGGGGAGGGGCACCACGCCCCCCCCTCTCGGAAAATTCAACTTCGTCCTCGGTCCAGGCTGAACTTTCGGGAAAGTGCCCCCCCGCGGGATGGGGGGGCAAGCTCATATAGAGAAGAATCTGGCCCTCCAACTACAGATGTTTTAAACTCCTGGTTACAAATCGAGACACAAGTCCACACAAGACCAAAAAATTCAGTCATTTCCCTTCTTGATGTAATTACCCCCTGGTCTCCAGCGGACTGTAGGGGCTTGGAAAATCCAACCAAATATCCACTTGATCCCAGCCCAGCATCGCCTGCAGAGGCGCCCTCCGCCTCCTCTGTAGGAGCCCCAAATAAAAAAAAAAGCCTTTGGAAGGAGGTGGAGTCACCGGACTACAGAAAAACCTGTGCTCCCAGAAGGAAAGGACCTCCAAAAACGCAAAAAAAATAACTTTCAAGCCTAGTGTCTTCTAAAATCAAAACCAGTGGCCAAAACGCCAAAAAAACATGGAAACCAGAGTCTATAAAGCCCTCGGTTGCAAGCCTAGTAACAGACTTTTTCCACGCCTTTGCTCCTGATCCACTGCGTAGGCAAGAGGACCTCACTGATGAGGAAATCCTGGAGGCCGTAAAAATGTGTCAACCACCGAAAAAAGCAAGAAAAAGGGCCCAGGTGGCAGAGCAGCTGCCAAAGATCCAAGATGTCCCCAAGGTGCAAAAAGCTCCATCTTCTCCAACTTGCTTCCGCGGGCAAAAACCCCGAAGCCAATCTCTCCCGCCCCGCAACCTAGAGTCTCACCCTCAGGCCCCTTTGAAAGGGGTCCAGAGCACCCAATTACTCCTCCAAACAGTGAGAAGGAAACCGTGGCTTCTCGGGGAAATACAGCCCCTGACCACCGAAAGAACACACAAAGCTTCATCCAAAGTCCAACTCATCCCAACAAGCAGACAAACAAGGAGCCGCCTGGTACTCCAAACTTGGGCCGGCCACACACCACTCAGCCACCAACTCCCCGAGATCAAAAGGCGGACGCGCCCACCAAGGACCAGCTGTCCGGAAACATTACCCAAGATACACGTTAAATTATTATAGACAAAAGGCAGTCAACCCGACCTTCTCAGGAAGGAGTGCCTGCTGATCATCAACACAAAATGATACAATCTGAACGGAACAGAGGTGGATCCTTAGAGTTATCATCTACCCCCGTAGCAAGAAGGCTTTTAAACGAGAGTCCAATATCAACTCTGGCCCCAAAACGTCGCCCGCAACAACCGGCCTCTCAAACGGAATCGCCGTTGCAAAACAAGCGGGACTTCTTATCAATCATGTCAGCAGTTGCCATAGCCTTGAATCCGTTCACCAAACTTTATGAAGGGATAAACGAGAACTTAACACCTCGATACAAGCTATGATGTATACAAAACTAACTTTTCTAGAAGGCTACATCACCGCCCTAGACGGGCAACTGAAGAACCTAAAGTCGGACATGGAAAAAGGGAGAAAAGTCTCTGTGCCAAACCCCTTAGAAAAACCATTGGCGGTCGTTGCATGCGCTCCTAATTTGCCGGTACAACTTCCTCCACCAGCTTCTAGCTCTGCTACTCAAAGGTCTACTGCCGCTGCTGATAGCAGGCCAGCA
The DNA here is from genome assembly GCF_040938575.1 of Ambystoma mexicanum. Lineage (NCBI taxonomy): Eukaryota > Metazoa > Chordata > Amphibia > Caudata > Ambystomatidae > Ambystoma > Ambystoma mexicanum. Next base: position 841,140,734 of record NC_090923.1, read on the forward strand.
ACCCAAGAGGTTATTGACATTACAGACGATCCCCTGCAACCTTCTTCACATCAAAAAACATTGCAGGAACAGAAGAGCGTGATATGATATGATATGGTATTTGTAACGCGCCTATACACAAGTGTTTCAAGGCGCGACGAGGCAGGGAGGGGGGGAAACAAGGGGAAGACAGACAAACGATCCTACTAGGCCAGGTGTCATTCAGATCGCGCAAGTGCAGAGGTAAGGGGAAAAGGAGAAAGTGCAGGGGGAGGAGGTGGGGGGGAAAGTGCAGTACAAGGTAAGTAGCGTAATAAAATAATAAATAATAATAAAAGGGCCAGCTGGTGGCAAGTGCGAGGTAAGTGCAGAGCAAGTGCTGGGAAGGGGGCTGTAGGGATGCAGTGACAGTCCCACAGTGCAGGGGGAGCCAGGGAGGCAGTGCAAGTGGAGAGTGGCTGGGCCCTGGACCGAGGTCACAGAGTGGCCCAGATGCAGGTTTAGTGCAAACTTCAGTGGGGAGTTTAGCAGGTTTAGCAGGAGAGAGGGAGAGAGAAGGCAGAAGCGAAGAGGAAGGTTTTGAGGTGCTTCCGGAACCGGAGATGGTTCTCCTCAAGTTTCAGGGAGGCAGGAAGGCTGTTCCAGAGGGAGGCCCCTGCTGCGGAAAGAGATCTACCCCCAGCTCGTTGCTTCGAGAAGCGGCTGACCATGAGGGAGTTGGAGACGGATGAGCGAAGGGCTCGTGAAGGCAGATATTTAGGAAGAGAGAGTTGAAGGTATTGTGGCCCCAGGCCCCAGAAGGCCTTGTGGACAATGCAGGGGGTTTTGAACTTAATCCTCGCAGCCACTGGGAGCCAGTGAAGAGATTTCAGTCCTGGAGAGATACGGTCCCTGGGCTTGAGGCCAAGGACAAGTCTCGCAGTTCTGTTCTGGATAAGTTGCAGAGGGCGGAGAGTGGAGGCAGGCAGATTAAGATAGAGGCTGTTACAGTAGTCCAGCCTTGAGAGAACCAGGGCTCGGGAGACAGTGAGCTTCTGGGGGAAGGAGAGGAAGGGAAGAATACCTCTGAGGAGGTGCAGCTGGTAGTGTGACTTCTTAGAGACGTCAGAAATATGAGGAGAGAAGGAGAGTGTGGAGTCGAAGATGACCCCGAGGTTTTTAGCTTTGCAGGTAGGGGCAGGAAGAGGGCCAAGGGAGGCCGGCCAGAGAGCTGCAGGAAAGGAGGGAGTGGGTGTGCCGATGAGTAGAATCTCAGTCTTACTGGCGTTAAGGCAGAGGTCGTTGGCGGCACACCATTCCTGGATAGCAGACAGACAGTCGGAGATGAGGGAAGGAGAGGAGGGAGGCCGAGGGTAGCCTGAAAATGAGCTGGGTATCGTCCGCATAGCACTGAAAGTGGGGGCAGAGAGCGGCGATGCGGTGGGCAAGGAGTGCCAGATACTGATTGAAAAGCCAGGGAGAGAGGTTGGATCCCTGGGGGACACCACAGGTGGAGAAAAAGATGTCAGAGAGGAAGGAGCCCATTTGGACCTGGGAGGGTCGACCGGAAAGGAAAGAGGTCAGCCATGCCAGAGCCTGACCAGTGATACCCAGGTTATCACGGAGACGGTTGAGCAGGATGGCATGGTTGACAGTGTCAAAGGCAGAGGAGAGATCGAGCAGAATGAGAACACAGGGAGTGTTGGAATCGAGGTTCAGGAGCAGGTCCTCACGGATGTTCAGGAGAGCAGTTTCCGTGCTTCTGGCCGCTCTGAAGCCGGATTGATGGTCATGAAGATTACCAACATATTCAGCATGGAGGTTAAGCTGGGAGATGGCCAGTTTCTCCAGGAGCTTGCCCAGGAAGGGAGTAATGGAGATTGGGCGATAGTTGGCCGGGCAGGAGGGGTCGGAAGAGGGTTTCTTGAGGAGGGGGTGCACAAGGGAGTGCTTGAGGGGGGATGGGAAGACTCCAGAGGCGAATGAGTGGTTGCAAAAGTCAGCTAGGGCAGGAGCCAGGGAGTCGATGTGGTCCTTGATGGTTTTGGAGGAACAGGGGTGAACCTGTTTAGACGAGGTTTTCATAGATCGGACTTGTCTGGAAACCTCATCAGCAGAAAAAGGTGGAAAAGCAGAGAAGGAGGGCGGAGGGGCGGCTGCAAGAGAGCAAGAGGAAGAGCAGGGAAGAGAGGGAGGGAGGTGAGAGGAGGAGAGCGAGGACAGGATGTCCTGAGTTTTTGAGATGAAGTGCGAGGCCAGTGCAGTGCAGAGGGCCTGGGAGGGGACAGGAGAGGTAGAGACTGCAGCAGGGTTGGCCAGCTCCTTGCAGATTTTAAAGAGTTCGGCCGAGTTGTTAGATGCCTCAGAGATGCGGGCTTGGATAAGGGCTCTCTTCTTGGTGAGAACGGAGAGCCGGTATTGCCTTTGGAGCAGGCGGCAGGCCAGTTTGTCAGAGGATGAACATGAAGCACGCCATTTCCTCTCTGCCACCCTGCACTTGCGTTTTAGGGTGACGAGATCCGAGTCATACCAGGAGTTACATTTGGCTTTGGGCTTCAGGCGGATTCTCATGACGGGGGCAAGGATATCGAGAGTATCAGATATAGAGGAATAGAGCATGGAGAGGGCTGCGTCAGGGTGGGAGTCAGCCGAGGGGGGAGAAGGGGCTGAGAAGGTAGCAGCGAAAGCCTCAGCTGACACGCGCTTCATGGGTCGGATGACCGAGAAGGTGGGTGGCAGTGAAGAGGGTGGCTTTGCCTGTGGGGTAGGGAGGGAGAGGTGGGAGGATAGGAGAAAGTGATCGCTCCAAGAGAGAGGAGTGGAGAGAGGGAGAGGGAGGGAGAGGGGAAGGTCAGAAGAGATCAGAGCATCAAGAGTGTGCCCTGCAGAGTGAGCAGGCCCAGACGGGAGAATAGAGAGTGAGAGAGAGTTGCAGAGTTCGCGGAAGAGACCAGTGGGGGGGACAGGAGGCATCGAGGTGGATGTTGAAGTCACCGAGAAAGAGGAGTTGGGTGGTTGAGGACAGGAGTGAGGAGGAGAGGTCAGCCCACTCAGAGAGGAAGGAGGAAATTTGACCAGGTGGCCGATAGATAGTAGCCACGGTAAGGGAATGGCTAGGAGAGAGAGAAAGTCGGCAGACAAGACATTCAAAAGAGGAGTAGGTCTGCGTAGGAGTGACAGTGACAGGAATCCACTCAGGGAAGATAAGGGCAACACCACCCCCTGAACGGTTGGGCCTGGGCACGGAGAGGATCTTGTAGACGTCAGGTAGGAGTGTGTCAAAGCTGGTGGCAGAGCTGGCAGTGAACCAAGTCTCAGTGAGACCGAGGACGTCGAGGTCCAGTTCCTCAAGAAGGCGACAGATATCAGAGGAGTGCTTGATGGCAGAGCGAGAGTTTAGAGTGGCAATGTGGAGAAGGTTGCCATCCTTGAAAAACTTCCGGGGAGGGGTACAGATCAGAGGTACGCCCTGCGGAGGTGTTAGAGAAGGAGTTGAAGAGGGAGCAAGAGAAGGGGCAGGGAGGGAGGGGAGAGGCAAGGTAGCCGAGGACAGAGGAGGGGGGACAGCGGGAGCGGAGAGGAAGTTGATGAGGCATGGGAAGCGTCTATCAAAGAGGTGAAGGTTGGCCTGAGGGCCTTGGACCAAGACGGTCCCGTTAGCATAGACATTAATGATGGCTTTAGAGGAGTGGAAAGGGGCCAAGAGGACATCCCAACGGGTGCCACCGTTTATGGGAGAGGTGGAGAAAGGAGAGAGCACAGCGACCATGTGAAGGGTCCATAGGTCAGGTGAAGGCACGAAAAAGAGAATGTCAGTGAGAGTTTCCTTGGAGCAGGCGCTCGTGTAGGTGTCAGCGATAGGGAGGCCTGGGTTGGAGACCAGGATGTCCTTTTTAAACTTTTTCCTACCGGATTTAGTGAGGAGAGCAGGATAGTCAATGGAGAAGCAGTTAGAGTAGATAGGCGAGATAGAGAGCACCATGGAGTAGGATGGGAGGCGGACGACACGGGTATGCAGACAGGAAGTGAGTGGAGGGCACTAGTTTACCACAATGCAGAGCAAACAGTAATGCGTAGTAGGTCAGGGCCACCTAAGTTTGAGAATCCTGCGAGGGGAGAAAAACACCCTAGTTTACCAAACAATTGGAATAGCGTGCATACTCTATGTTCTCAACAGCGAGATCAGAAATTCCCAAATCAAGAGGCGAGGACCAAAAACAAAAACAAGTTCTTTCCCGGGCCTCAAGCCTAAATACAATACTAGACAGCTGAAAACTCGGTTCAAATCTTGGTCCAGCCACCAGTCATACAAATGGTGAACAAAGCCTTGCCTCGATCAACGGATGACTTCTTGGCAGAGGAGGACTTGATGAACATCTCTCAGCATATCGACGATCCCAAGTCCTATTGGTCGCCAAGGAAGGAAACAAAGTTCAGGTATCCTGCGCGCCAGCCTCGCTCGTGGATTCCGGCTCCCAAGACGATCCTGAAATTATTGAAGATCCAACGGAAAAAGAACCCTCGCCAAAGTTCAGTACCCTGGAAGATCGTAGGAAAAAACTCCATCAGGGGCCAAGACAGAAGTTCTCCAGCCCTCCAAGTTTTCAAGTGGTGTTGTTTGCATCCGCAAGGGCCCACGACTCGCCAAGACGCAAAAGGCCGACCTCCTGCAACCAGCACGCTTCCGGGAAGTCCGGGGGGCCGGAGTCTGATCATCACATCAAGATGCAAAGCAGACAACACTCAGGGGGAAAATCAAACGACATGGGGTCACACTCAAAGCTCAACTATACTTCTCATACTGAACAATATCGAAAGGATAAACAATATCCAGGAGTGTCTCCCATAAAGCTGGAACAACATGTAGACAACGACGACATAATTCTGAACAGAAGAGGAATTCTCACACTGTTCAGTTTTGTCCCAGCCTTACATGGGATAAAATCCTCAGACTCAAAATTAGTGGACCCATACCACTCAAACCACAGAGCAAAAGCTTACATCTACATTGCCTCCACGAGCGCAAAAAAGGAAATTGCTCGAGCAAAGGAGGAATTGGCATCTCTAGGTTATACCCTGAATACTCAAAGCCAGAAACTCCAACCTCAGAAGTCAGGTAACTCAGGGAGAAATTTGGGAGGCCAGGTCAAAAATCATGGAAATGAAAATAAGAGCAAATTCAGAAGACCCACCGGAACTCATCAAACAACTGAAGGTCACAACTCTAAGCCCTCAGTAACCTTTATTGACACTACACAGAAAAAACCCACGCCGCATGGCCTGATGAAAAGCCTTGAGCGACGGGGGTCCAGCTCAGTTAAACCGCAAAACGTCAATGCGGAAACTGACTAGGCCGACCGCATTGTTCAGAGAAATATCGATCGCTCCTTAGCGATAAAATAAAGTTCAGACACCAAGAAACAATCAAGAGAAAAAGTACAGGGGGTTTGGGCCGGGCTTCCCAAGGCCCTTACACTAACGAAAAAATAGCAATGCGCAGGTCGGCCCAAAGGGTCAGTGGACATCCCGACAGTCGCCCAAAAACCATCTGCCCTCCACCTTTGCTCATGGAACACCCGCGGTCATCTACACCTAACAATGCCGGGTGACGCAAATTTGGCTTCATTCGATATCATCTGCTTACAAGAGACATGGCTTCGGAAAACACCGGCAATGGACGGCTACGATACCATCTTGGCCCCCGCCAACAAAGGACTTTTGGGTCGCCAACATCGGGCCTTCTCATTGCCTGCCGGCAGGGGATTGGCCTGAAGATCAAGGCCACTCTTCTATCTAACCTTTCAATTCTGGCAGTGCTACTAGACTGGGAGGAACAACCGAATCACAGAATCTCGCAAACCGCAATCGTCAATACTTACTGGAATCCAGCTGCCATAAACCAACATACCTTCTTAGCCATGATGGAAAATCTAGTAGACGAAATCCAAGCAATTCACCAGGTTCCTTTTATAATTTGCGGCGATCTGAACGCCTAATGCTCCGACAGGCCTACAAAGCTGGGTAGCATTTTATCTACGACCCCCGCCACAAAAAGAGGGAGTCTTTGGTCTGCTCTAATGGCATAAAAAAAATGGAGACTCTGGATTCAGGCTTCCCAAATGCTCATCGTCTTCCTTCCTGGGATCAAGGTTCCCTCCACGCCACCATGGATTACATCTTTGCCTCACGCCATCTCCTGGCAAAGGTGAAAGACTTAGATGTTCGCAAAACAAAAGCCAGTGACCACAACCAGTTTACCATGACTTTGCCAAACCATTTCAAACCACCGGTCCCGTACGTCATGGGGGTTGAACCAAACTCCCGGGGAAACCGCTTGAACTTGACCGCGCAGTCAGTCTCAAACTTGTCAGCAAAATATGCGCTGGGGGTGAATACCGATGGAAAAGATTCTTTGGACTGTGTACCTTTACTAGTCCAATACAGGGCAAAACCAAAATCTTCGTCCTCAACATTCATTGTGCCTAGACATTCTTTTGACGCTACTCTGGCAGCAAAAAGATGTGAACTACGCAGGTTGAAAAGGCGGCTTGGGAACCTTCCTCAAAATAAAGACAAACTAAAGATGGCAACAAAAACTGGGCGAAACATCACCGTCATCAACTATACCAGCAGGATGCAGAAACCATGCCAAAGGTCATTTGTGTAAACAAAGTGAAAGAATTCTGGTCCTTGCTAAAAACATCGGCTCCTTCGTATAACAACACGACTATCAAACCCATGGCTGAACAAAAATGGATCAACCATTTCTCTTCCCTCTTCCAAGCTCTGCATACCACGGACCCTCCTGAAAAGAAATCGATCAGAGAAAACTGGCTGAAACTGGACGACCATGCGGAAATTAGAGATAACATGAAAAAGCTGAAGAACTCCAGAGCAGCGGGCCCGGATGGAATTTCAAACATCGATTTGAAAATAAAATGCAGAGGAATGGGCCTCGCTCATTGCGTCCATATTTTCGAAATGCGCCGCCCAGAAATCCCTTCCACCTTTGTGGACTAAAGCCATCATTGTACGAATTTAAAAGAAAGGCGATATTACAGATCCACTAAACTATCGCCCCATAGCCCTCTTAGACTGTATCGGAAAAGTCTTTGGGAGCTTGCTCTTGAAAAGATTCCATTCAAAGTCAGCGCCTTGCAACGACAGGTTTCAAACGTGCTTTAAAAGAAATGTGGGCACGGCAGGCGAAATCCAGACGGGTTGAGGGGTGAAACAAGGATGCCCTCTAGCCGCAGCGATGTTTCTAGCCTACATTGGCGACTATGGTGACTCAGAAGATCTGTCAAGGACCTTTCCACCGTCCATGGCCACTGTCAAAATAAGCCACCTACTGTATGCAGATGACCTTATTTTATTCGACCAGACCCAGATCGGCCTTCAGAGACAGTTATCAAATCTCCTGCTCTACACTTTGGAAAACAATCTAAAAATAAACAAAGGGAAAACCGAAATCGTGATCCTGGAGGCCAGCCAGAAAAAAAGTGCAGACAAATACAAATGGCGCCTGGAGGAAAATGAGATTGAGAAGGTCACTGAATACAAATACCTAGGTGTTTTGATGGATAGCTCGAAACACGAGATCTCCATGCAGGCAAACCTCCAAAACAAAATAAAGAAGCTTACATCACAAGCGAAGGCGATCGACATAAAATTCGGAAAATTCTCATGCATCCCAGTGATAGAATTCTACAGAAAAAAAGTTGTCCCTTCTATCACCTATGGCGCAGAAGCCCTGCCTCTGATTCCTAACAAAATCTGGCCAAAACTAGAAAGTCAGTTCTGGAAGGGGGTTCTTTCCCTTCCAAAATCTACGTCCATAGCTGCAATTCGGAGAGAACTCAGTCTTGCGTCGTTAAAGACAACAGTAAACATCAACGCTCTCAGGCTATACCGAAAATGTATCATGGACGAGAGTGAAGAAATTTACGGCCTGCTAAACAAGTTACAATCTGGAAAGGTGAAAATGCTAGCAACCTGGAAAGAAGCAAACACGGCCTTACTCCATTCAGTCGCTTGCTCGGAAGCCGACCTCAGTGCAAATCCAACTAGAGTGTTTAAGAAATTGAAAGAGCTTGATTGGATTCAAACACAAGAGGCTGCATCCAACAACAAATTACTCCATCATATGCCTCCATCGTACTGTAAGCTCAATGAGCCAATGAGGTACCTACAAAGATTTCCAAGTAGGGGGGCACGAAATTCTCTCCTAAGGATAAGGATGAATCTGCTGGACACAAACGAAATTCTCAGGATTAGAGGTCTTTCCGAGTCTAGCATTTGTCGCTTGTGTGATAATGAAACCAAATCCATCCGTCATCTCCTCTTGTCATGCCCGAAAAACTTGAATCTGAGACTGGTCTACCTCAAACACTTAATAGTGGACGATCGAGGGTGGGACGAAGAAAAATGGTGGAAGAGATTGATCGGCGGCGACAGAATAACCTGGCTCTTGGCAACTGTAAACATTTTGGAACACACAATGAAAATAAGTTTCAGGGTCCCACCCTGGTTAGCTACTTCGGAATTCAGCTTTTTCAGCTTTTTCTTCTTTTGTAAAGTACTTTTTGAACACACACAAAAAAATAAAAAATATTTAGTTACTAAAACACAAATCACACGTAAATATTATAAACTAGCTGTTCTTGGCGGAACATATGCTGTTCTAGCATATCTTAAAGGTCAATATCGGTTGGCAAATCAAAGGGTCACTTCTGGCCTCCCTTCTTAAATATCAGAATTACCACTGACCGCTTCCAGGAAGGGTGCGTAGGTCCCTGTGACTTATTAATGGTCACTGAAAAGGCTAAACGTATCAGATGGAATGAGAGGTATGCACGGTATAAGAACAGTATCCAAGTTCCATCGATCACATGAGCCTCTATGATGTGTCTTTGTAGACGCGTAATTGTCAACCATGTTCCATTGCAGAGTCCCCATGTTGGCAAAATATTGCTTAGTAGCATAATTACAGCGCCTACTTTCATTTTTAAGTCATGAAGAGGCATTCGTCCTACAGCATTTCGCTCTATAGAGACTGAAACGTTGAGCCGGTAATTAACTGTTCATTTACACTGGAACCGCTGTGCCCTGTGTGAGGAGAAGTGGGCGTGGAATGAAGTACCATCCGAATATTTGCATTAGTGGAAGGTGAAGTTGACCACGTAGAACCATGCTCATTCTGTTGGTTGAAATGGTAGCTGTTGTTGAAGTGGGTGCACTTTACCATTTGGTCAGCAGAGGGCAACCTAACACTGATAAATTGCATCAGCTGAGTACGGAAACATACCTACGCGTTTTATTTATATAGAAGATGGATACTAAGGATCCCTATTAGATATATAACCAGAACATTGACATATAATACTGCGTGCCATAAAAGGTTCATAAACTATATAAATATTATCAACATGTAAAATAGCACACACATATGACATTACCACAAAGACAGACCAGGGAGGGGAAAAAACACAAATTGGATGCAAGGTTCATAAACTATATAAATATTATCAACATGTAAAATAGCACACACATATGACATTACCACAAAGACAGACCAGGGAGGGGAAAAAACACAAATTGGATGCAGAGAGCGATATAATATACGATAAATGATAATGAAAGTAAAACTAAAGAAACAAGCCTTGTTGGTCTAATAAACTTAAATCATTTCATCATAAGAATGGGGCATGTAGCTAGGCAGATTTACAATAATCGAAGTACATTACAAATGGTATTCCATTACATTTCAGTACTAATATTATGAAGTTGGTTCCAATTAGCATTAAGTGTTTGATCAGCAATTAACACTATATGATCAGAGAGAAAGTAGCCTTGTCAGCAGAGAACTCCAAAATAGTACCACCCAGTAATATATTTTCAAAAGTAAGGACACTGATCTTGAAAAGGTGTTGCAATATCTTCCATGTTTGACCACAATGTTATATATTTACAATGAAAAAATTGCGTAAGTGTTCCTTCGGGTTTTGAACATGAACAACATCTATTTTCGTTAATCAGTTTACAATTGAAAAGATTGGAGAGGGTAAAAAGGATCCTATATAAAAAGAAGATGGAAGTAGATTGGAGTAGATTGATGGATTGAGTTATTTGTATCGCGCAGCTAAACAAACCTAATCGTATCAAGACTCATTTGGAAATATGACATTAAAATAGCTCCTTTTGACTAGAATTAAGTCTACTATTTCAGCTAGTTTAACTCTGACATGGGCCCACATATTGCCATCCCACACAATCGGATTTCTATTTCATCTCAAAGGACCACTTATCACAGGATCTATCTGTGTTAAAAATGTAATACAACTTCGAGGCCTTGATAAAAAATATATTCATACACTTCATTCTAAAAGGATGTTGTGAGAAATCTTGATAAATATATTTTTTCCATCAATGCATGCTACAACTTTAACATACTAGAAAAGAGAGGATGTGCAGCCTTTAAGCAATCATGTAGCGAGCTCTTAATGTAAGCTACTTGTTAGTAATTTGTTCATATGGCTGCAACAGTATGGTGATTAAATCATTGAGATTGCCCAATGTAATGAAACTGATAACAATATAAATCACCTGCTATTGCGCCAAATGAGTCACACAAGTAATGTTTGAATCAGTTTATTGTTGTTCATACACTTATATAGATTCTGAGTTAGTTAATAACATTTCTAGATTGACGCTTATCCTTGTGTAGTCTCTCTACTTTAATTGACTATCTCACTTGTTAAGATGTTACTTCACATTGTTACCCACTGTTGAAATATTACTTCACATCATTACCATTGATTGCAGGTCCGGAGTACCTTGTATTTTTTTTATTTTTGCTCAAAATTTGTAGTTTCACAATAGCATCAATTGTCCATAGGCATCTCACTTATGGGTAGTTGAGATGTTACTTCACGTAATTGCCTTTAGGTATAAGTTAGAGTTCCTTATGTTATTTGGAGGTTATTTTTGACTTATTACTTCACTTTGGTGTTCGTTTAATTGAGAGTCTGCAAGTTTTAAAGGTCCTTGTGGTATGATTTGATGTTGCTTCACATCAGTAACTTAGTATGTCTTGCTATGTTGCATGAGTTCCAAAATAGTGCCTCTTTGTAGTCCCTCGACACGTGTTTCCCCAATTGTGTAATTGGTGCTTCAGGAGGGTATATCATGCATATGAAAAGATTTTTGGTGTTAGGCCCTTTAAGGTAAATGCAAAGAGATACTCGGATATTAGTTCTAGTGTTAACGCTTATTGGTAGCTCTTTACAGCAAGATATTGTTGTGCTTAGATTTTATGTGGTATTCATCAAAAGGTTTTAGCAGGCTGAACATAAGAACATGGCTGGTTACAATAAGTAGCAGTGCATTGAGGGTATAGCTTGTACTTGCTTTCAATTCGGCATATTTAAAAGCTACAATGCACCAACTGGTTCGGGTGTTCAGTAAGGATCAAATTTACATAATACTTAGCGCAATGCATTGCTACTTATTGTAACCAGCCATGTTCTTATGTTCAGCCTGCTCAAACGTTTTGATGAATACTACATAGAATCTAAGCACAATATCTTGCTGTAAAGAGCTACCAATAAGCATTAACCGTAGAACTAATATCTGTCTCTCTTTGCATTTACCTTAAAGGGTCTAACACCAAAAATCTTTTCATATGTATGATATACCCTCCTGACGATCCAATTACACAATTGGGGAAACATGTGGTGGGACTAGAAAGAGGCACTTGTTTGGAACTCATGCAACATAGCACGACACACTAAGCACGACACTAAGTTACTGATGTGAAGCAACATACCACAAAGACCTTTAAAATGTGCAGACTCTCAAGAAAACAAACACCGAAGTGAAGTAATAAATCAAAAATAACCTTCAAATAACATAAGGAACTCAAGACTTGTACTTAACGGCAATTATGTGAAGTAGCATCTCAACTACTAAGTGAGATACCTATGGACAATTGATGCTATTGTGAAACTACAAATTTTGAGCAAAAATCAAAAAAATACAGTGAACTCAAGACCTGCAATCAATAGTAATGTTGTGAAGTAACATCTTAACAAGTGAGATAGTCAATGAATGTAGAGAGACTGCACAAGGATAAGTGTCGATCTAGAAATTTTATTAACTAACTCAGAATCTAATAAGTGTATGAACAACAATAAACCGATTCAAACACATTACCTGTATGACTAATTTCATTTGGCGCAATATCAGGTGATTTATATTGTTATAACTTTAACATATTAAGGAAGAAAGGATGAAGGGTGATTAAATTGAATTCGAAATTCATTAAATTTTATAGCTGCACCCTCAGAAGAAATGGGTTTCAAAATATGTAATGCCTTTATGCAACCATGTTTTCCACAAAAAAGGATTTTCTCATTGACATTATTCGATTTATTATACCAAATGCATTGTGGGACTAATTCATTAGGTTTTTAATTTGTGGAAATGCAAAAGCTCCAAGGCTTCAAGCAAAGGTTTTAATACAAACTGGTTACAAGAACTTAGGCTTTCCAATTCTATAACAAATATCCATAAGGCAGAGAGGTGCAATAAATAGTTTTAATTTACACCAAGATGGAATACCAACACAATCATCAGGTATAAAACAACTGTATTTGCTTGAGTACAAACGCAGAGTGATAAAGATTAAAATTAGGAAATGCGACACCGCCACTATTATTAGCTTGTTTTGGAAAGGGATGGGGTGTCCAAATGTCAGGTAGCCAGTAATGCCCAGAGGACCCTAACGGGTAACTTTGCAATATTTGGTGCAGATTGGTAGAACATTGTGGAATTGTGTAATGAACAAATTAACAGATGTGCTGCTTTATATATAGAAAGGTATAGGCAGTCTTGTTTGAGACAGTACAGTTTTAGGGGAAGTATCTCTGATTTATCAACATTTAATTTATAAGTTGAGAAGGAAGAAAAGAGAGCAGTGGAATCCAAAAGGTGTTAAAATCCAATATCAGAATTTTTCAAGAAAATTAAGATATCTGCATAAACAGCCCATTTATTCTCAATATCCCTATACTTAATGCCCACAATGATTTCCTTTCTTCTGATTAGTTCCAGAAAATGTTTCAGTGCCAGGATAAATACAATGGAAATTGGGCATCCCTGTCTGGTGCGAAGTAAAAAGGGGAGAAAAAGACCAATGACTATTTATCAAAGTAGTTTTAGGATTAGAGTATGGAAGATTATTTAACGAGATAAACCACCTCAAAGCTTCGAATACATTGTCCCTCTCCTACCTGTTTATTTTATTGGGCATTTGTAAGGCGTTTATACGTCAAGAAATTGTTTAAAACGCCCACAGGGCAAAGGGAAGTGAACAGCAAAACAATGGAATATGATAAGTGATGAGCAAAATACAAGAACGGTCTTGTTAATATTTGGAGTGTGCAAGTCCAGAGATAGGAAAGGGACAGTGAAGGGGGTAAGTGCCAGAGATTCCACAGAGGGGTGAAGTGGCAGAGAGCCAGTTGCAAAGGCAACAAGTGCCAGGCAGGGACCACTAGATGGAAGGGGGAGGGTGGTGGTCACCAGCCCATACAATAAGTGCAGGCCTGTGAGACAACGGGCCAAGTGGTACCCAAAGGCAAGTGCAGGGGGAGGGCAGATGCTGCGGCCGTTCGGATTAAGGCCAGTACCCAGAAGGACACGTAAGGGTCCAGGCCACCAATCGCAGCGACTGTGGGGTTTAGCATGGGAGGGGGGAGAAGAGGAAAGTCTTGAGGTGCTTGCAGAACTTGGAGATCCAACCCAAGACAGAGAAAAAGGGGGAAGCCAGCCCAAGACGGAGAAAAAGGAGGAAACCAGCTGAGGAAAGGGAATGGCTGCCCGCTCTCTGCTTGGTGAAGCGCTTGACAAACAGAGTTGGAACTGGAGGATCGGAGGGATTTGGAAGGAGAGTATTTGGTGAGAGCAAGTTGCAGATGGCAAGGTCCCCGGCCCCCGACGGCCTTATGGATGATGCAGAGGGATTTCAATTTGATCCTTGCCGCAACCACAAGCCAATGGAGCGATTTTAGTGCGGGAGAGATACGGTCCCTGGGCTCAAGGCCAAGGATAAGTCTTGCAGCCCTATTCTGGATTAACTGGGCGGTGGAGAGAAGGCAGATTAAGGAAGAGGCTGTTAACAGTCCAGCCTGGTGTGTACCAGAGTTCTGGGCGGAAAAGTGAGTCTAATTTTCAAAATATGTTGAGGAAGTTTAAATCGATTGAACAAAAGAAACATTTAAAAGGGAATTATTAAATCTCCTTCTACTAGAAAAGTGTGACTTATGCCCAAGCACAAGAGATGTATGTACCGGTGCATGAACGGACAGCAATTATACTGTCTATTTTAGAATCTATCAATGGAGCAGATGGAGACCTACAAATATTCATATAATCAACACGAGATCATGTGGCGGTGAAATGTACGTTCTTTCATTAGGGTGAGCCAAACGCCAAACATCTATTGCTCCTAGTTCAGAAATAAATCTTATTGCTACTTTTGAAAATGACTTCAGATTTCCCATTTGTAAACTGATCTTTTACCACATTGATATACCAGTCATTTATAACGCGCCTGTACACAAGTGTTTCTAGGCGCGACAAGACAAGGGAGGGAAGACAGAGGGGGAGGACAAGACAAACCATCTTACTAGGTCTCGTGTCATTCAGATCGTGCGAGAATGAGAAGTGCATGGGGAAAACAGGGCAGCAATGCTCTGAGTACGTGTAGGCAGGGCAGCGCAACTCTGGGTAGTGCAAGAAGAATAAGGGGCTGTAAGTGTGACCCTGCAGTCCCTAAATGTGTGGTAGGCCTGGAGGCAGTGCAAGGGTGATTGATCAAGAAAGAACCTGGTACCCAGTGAGACACCGAGGGTAGCCAAGCAACCAGTCTGTACAAGTCTCCACACACAATTAAATTAGGGAGATCTCATTGCAGTACATGTATTTACCCAAACTGAAGGCTCACTGATGGTTTGACCATAAATATTCTTTATAGAAATTATTAATCCACTAATTTAAAGGGCCCACCTATCTTTATCAGCTGCACAGGTCAGTACCTCACCAACCCAAAGTGTTTAACTTGGCAGCTTCCTGCAACAATAAGTGTCTCTTGTATGCTGGCAATAGTTGGTTTAGATCTATTAAGATATACAAGCACTTTGTCTCTTACTAGGACTGTTTAAACCTTTCACATCCCATGAACTATATTTGAACATTTCAAAACGCATTAAGTGATATCCTTGTGTTTATAATGTATTGACTAATATGAATTTTGAATCTTAATTCTATGAACTGGAGACTGAAAATACAAAAGCAGAATTAGAAGCATTCCCAATACCTCAATGTTTAAGCTCTGCAAAAAAGTATGGGGCATACCCATACATTGGGCAAGGGCATCAAACACAAAATAAACTTGAACCAGCTCATAAAATCTTACAATTGTTCAAGGTGGTAAATTAGGTGTGGCCAAACCGATCCAAGTTTGGGAGGAATTATATAAGGAGAGGAAAGCCAAAAGGATCAGACCACCAATGCTACATCCCACTCTGATTAAACGAAGATAATTCAGCATAGGAGTGAAAACTGATATTGAGGCAAGAAATTTCACAGAAGTATCCTAGTGTTTAAGATAGACGACCACTGTAGAAGTAGATGGAATCTGAAGTAACCATGTCATCCATTTAATGAGTGAATAAATTGCTTCATAGCCATAATGTCTTCAAATGTGGATGTTTGTACTCTTTACCTTAAAGGAACATGGATGGACAATGCCATATCGAGCATTAAGTTGCTTCATAGAAGGATGGAAGTCATGAAACTCTTTTCTCTGCAAAGCAGGTCCCTCTTGATGCATTTTGTGTAATAAATCAATATGACCCTTCCATATTAGTTGTTTGGAAGTTTGTCCTTAATTACAGTATTAGCTGTCCATCAAAAGGTCATATTGCTTTCCCTGCAGAACTATTCGCGCTATAACAAGGTGCTTTAAAATGGTAAGCTGATGGTCAATGTAGGATATTGTCCAATGCCAGGGAGGCCCGGAATCCTT
This sequence comes from Ambystoma mexicanum, assembly GCF_040938575.1. Taxonomy (NCBI): domain Eukaryota; kingdom Metazoa; phylum Chordata; class Amphibia; order Caudata; family Ambystomatidae; genus Ambystoma; species Ambystoma mexicanum. Next base: position 841,156,782 of record NC_090923.1, read on the forward strand.
CCTAAAAGGTTTTCTGTTGCTTTGAAACTTTCGAATGGATTCTCCAATCACATTTACATGCATGCCCTGCCCCTATTAATAGTGTTCAACCGCCAAACTTTGTTCATGTTCTTTTGACTTATCAGCAGGTCAGGAGGCATTTGTAGCAGTCACTTCCCTCTTTTTGTGGTGATATGTCACCTCTTTTGAAACATTTGGGACAGAGAATACCACTGCATCCCTTAACAGATGCTGTTCCAGACTAGATTCAAGAGATGCATTGTTTGTGGATGGTTTTTACTCATTGTGACCTTTCTTGGAAGCTTCCACCCAGTGAGCTCCTGTGCCTTTTAATGTGGATTATCATTGAGGCCTTTCAGGACAAGGCTCCAACTCGTGTCAAAGAGGGCTCTGAATCAGCAGGCCAGTGGCAGTTATGAAAGGATACAAGCTGCTGGACTTTGGTATGGATTGCTTGCTTTTTGCACATTAGTGAAACCAAGTGGTGTCTTTCGGTGCTGGTACGATGGCTACCTTCGCTGCTTCATGGCCTCCCCCCACTTGTATTAGGAGGTGCCACACCAGACACAAAAGTATGTTAGTACCTTAGGGTTCTCAGTTTGGAATCCCTGTTGCACCGGATGACATATTCAAATCTAAGTCATAAAGAAGTGCAGCCGATGGCTATCCCCAGCTCTGACAAAGTCATTTAGACATGGTGCTTCCTGGAGTTAATCTGGTGTCTTTAGGTATCCATACTGTGCTTTCTGCTGAGGTGGACTTGGCACATTTGGGAGTTCACTTGCTCCCACGGTCCTGGTTGCCAAACTGCTACTGGTTGCTCCTAAGCCTCCCAGAGGCCTCAAAAATGGTGAATATTCTATGCTAGCTTTGAAGAAGCCTTTAAATGCTGATGCCAGAGCTTCTCTCTCCCAAAATATCTTCTAAGTGTAAAAAGGTTGTAAAGCAGGAACTGAGTGAGGATTCTGGTGCTGAGCAGCACTTCATTCTGGTTGGCTTATGCAATCTTCAGTTGTCTAGTCCTTCCTGAGGGACGGATCGTCTGTTCTTTTGGACATGGAAGATTTGGATGTTGGTTTTTCACAGTACTTGGCTGTACTCATGGGCAGCAGTTTCCAACTCCGATATATAATGAATTTACTCCTTTGCAGTCTCCACCGACTTTGTCATCTTCAAACTTTGAGGATTCTTCCTTTCTAAATCCAAATCCTTCTACTCCTATTGCCCATTTTTCTGCACGAAAGGTCAGGTTCCTGTGCCACTTGTCTTCAAAGCTTACTATGCAAACATAATGTAGCATTCTGTTTATAGACACCTAAGTGTATTACAAAGTCCTCTTCCCGTTTACCAATGGAACATATACCACCTTCAGGTCCTCCACTCCATACTGAGGAACTGCTGAAGAGTATTAAAAAATAGTTAGATCATGCCCTCTGATATGTTTCTTGTACACTTTGTAGCTCAGATCATGGACTGGTTACGGTCTACAGATACTCTGGTTTCTACAGAACCAACCCCAGCTATACCAGTGACTCATGCTCTGGATTCAGTCCCAATACTACATCCAGGTTGTCCGTATCAGTGTCCAAATAAGAGATGGGGCAGATCTGAATACAGAAACTTCATCCTACTAGGCCATATAAGATTATTATGGGGAATGTAGGCTTTTGCTATGCTACTCATGGAAATGTCTGTGTGGGCAGACCTTTCCTGCGGTGTAGGCTCCTTCATAATTGGATAAACTAGGTCTAGGGCATGGATGCTTGTTTTCTTAAGCAGTGCTTGCCCAATTGGCAAAAAGCACATTCAGTGGCACACACTTCCAAATCCTTTATTCTTGGGTATATGGAGGAACCTTTTGTGTTGTGTGGCCATGTATCTGCCAAATCAGCTATACGTTCCACGGGTTTCGATAAAGGAAAGGGCTGTGCTTCTCAGCCATAACCTGTTCGATGTGAAGAGACTAAGTGCAGTAAACCTTAACAAAATGCACTGTTTTCCTTTGCTGGCTTAATGCTGCAGCGGTCCTCAAATTTTACAACATACGTTTGCGTCCTCAGACATGTTGTAGCGGAATCCACCCTTTGGCTTTCAGACGGGAATGAGGCTGCATTGCAGCAACTCTAAATCAACAAAGATTCAGCACACTTATTCTCGAGCAGTTGTTTAACCTGTAGAAGTGAGAAGAAATGTATGGCTAAGCACTTTTTACTTGTACCAGGATATCCAGGACAAGGTTCTCGACTTTCCCTTTGAAAGTACACCACTTTTGCCCTTTTAATCTACTCTTGCAGAAGTTCAAGAGTTGGTTGCAGCAACATAATTTAATTTCAAATTCCCCATCTCAGATTATGTACCAATCAATCCCTGTCCGGCATTGTGACATGTCTAATAACCAGGCCTTGTCAAAAGGAGATGGGACCTGTCTCAGCCGAAGGGCGAAGGCCTATCAGGGAGCCATCCAGAACCAGTCCTAAGACTTCAGTGGTCAGTGACCACAATGAGTGCTCCAATTCCGTTATATACCTCTTGTGCTAGTATGTATCTCTGCAGATCTCATCTACGGCCATGCCAAAATGCCTGCCAGTCATTTTCTTTTGTTTGCAGAACCAGCGCAGATCAAGATCACTCAATCGGCCCCGAAACATCAGAAAAATTGACCGGTCACACCAGCGAGTTGGAAACCCTCCAGAGAGTCAAATAAACGCAACCCACAGAAGAGGAAAAGAGTCAAGGTTCAAAGATGGCGCAAGAAGAACCCGGCAAAAGGCATTGGATGTCAGTTAACACAGATGCAGCGCCTCATACTCATCTGATACCTCCAGGGCACTAGGAGTGAAGCTGGCGACAGTTTGTGGAGTCCTGAAGAGACAGAGCTGCGGTGGCTGGGAAAGCCCACCGCCCCTCACCCCCCATCCAGGAGCTCCATATGAGCCCGCCTGCAAAGGAGCGGCGCAGCCGATGAGGAAATTCCAGTGCCGCTCGAGGCTCAGATGGCCGCGGAGAGCAGCTCACCAGACAGCCCCGTGACGAAGCAGGATGGCACCCAGGGCAGCGGGGGACTCCACACGGGCGAAAGGCCAGTCCTGGGTGGCCACGGGGCAGTGAGGAGGCCATACCAGGCGGCGACCAGCCCCCCCCCCCCCTCAGAGCAGTGTATGCGGATTTGGGACACAGGAGAAGATACAGCGACACGACCCAGTGGTGTGGAGGTTGTGGGCCCCCCCTTACATGACACCAGTAGGTGAAGGGCCGGTGGTGCTTCCATCTCCCCTTTAACACCCCCCCCTTTTCGGGCTCCACTGCTTGAATCCGGAGCCACGAGTGAGACCCGGGGTAAATAGGTGGGAGGGGGTTAGGGGCGCGTGCCCAGAACACGGCCGGAGTCAGCATTAAAGGTGGTGCCGGTCATTCGTAGGGGCCCCCTTCCCCCCTCCACCTCTCCCCCTTCGCACAAATACCAACGGTCATGGAGCTGGGGGGCCATGTGGCTAAGAAGGGGGACCGGGACTCATAAGCTGGTGGCTACCCAGGGTCAACAGGAGCAGAAGATCACTGGGCCATAGATCTACAAGGGACATCAGAACCATCGGCCCCAACTCCTCAACAGCAACCGCCCCCAGAGGGTGCATCGAAAGTTTGGGAATTGCCACGGCCAACAACATTGTACACCCATATGAGAGCCATGTGGAAAGCCAAGGGGAAAGGGGGCACGACACAAGTGAACTCCCAAACAAACAAGAAGCTAGCCTAATACAAATGTGGTCGACAGAACCCCAGGCGAGCACTAGAGGAAGAGTACAAGGGGACCGCCCCAGTGATCAGAACCCACCTACCCATGAACACCCGCCGCCAACAAGGGAAGACATGCACGCCTGGTTTGTGGAACTACAAGAAAGGTTCATGACAGCGGTGCAGGATCAGTTTGCCACACTGAGAAACGACATGAAACAGGTGGTCCAGGAATTGAAAGTAGACGTCGCCAAACAGAGGACGACACTCTCGAGAAACTCCTCACGACGGTAGAAGAAGATGCGCAGCTCAGCAACGAAACACAGGAACACCTAGTGAGACTAACCCACAACCTGGAACTGCAATTTGAGGACCTGGAAAATCGCTCTAGAAGATCAAATATACGTATTAAAAATATGACGGGTCGGTAGAAGATAAGGACCTCAAAAAGGCAGTTCAGGAAGTGTTCAGAGACATTCTAGAGGTACAAGAGGTGGAGGAAGTTGGAATCGACGGGGTACACCTGGTGGGCCCTAGACGAACGGGCGAGCCGGGGGCACTTCCGAGGGACGTGTTGGTAGCTCTTTCCTAATATCCACAAAAGGAGCAGATTTTAAGGAAGGCGAGACAGATCGACCACATTAGGATGAATGGAACAGACATCCAGTTATACCAAGACCTTGCCTTGGGGACACTGCAAAAAAGAAGGGAGATGGCTCCACTGGTCAAAGAGCAGGTTACGAGGGGAATTTGCTATAAATGGACGTTTCCATTTGGATTGCTGTTCACTTGGGAAGGCAAACAACGTAGGGTTTACCACCTATGAGGAAGGGCTCCACATAATGGACATACAAATCGAAGGGACTGGTGAAAGGAGTGGCCTGGAGGTGAGAGAGAACCGCAGGAAACCAAGAGGGTGGATATCGGTCCAACAAAAGAAGAAACTAGCAGGAAAAGAGCCCCGCTGAATGGCCCATGAGCAATAAGGGGAAATTCGATGAGGGAGCAACAATGCGGGAGGCACTGAGAGTCAAGAAGGAGGTAGGAGAGGAGATTTGATGAGGACATCCAGAGAAACAGCCAAGAGGCGGCCCTGTGGAGGGCCTCAGTATGGGAACCCAATAAGGACACAAGGAAATGCAGGGCTTAGGATCCCCTGCAAAGGTTACCCTGAGTAAAAAGAGGGACAGGAGCATTGGGCTCAGCGCCCTAGCAACCTTAGGTACCTGGGTGCCTCTCGGGTCTTATGTTGGGGTGAAGTTTATAGTTTGGGGGGAGTTGATTGGTTTGGCTGGGTGGGGGTTGGGGGGATTGAACACCCGGAAGTAGGCAAGAAATCAAACGGAGGGAAATCTGGGCTATCATCAAGGGCTAAGGCATAATGGGTAAACTAAAGACACTAACTTATAACATAAGGGGCCTAAACACCCCAGTGAAGAGGAAAAAACTGGAAATGATGCTAGGGAAGGAAAAGCCGAACATCATATTATTGCAAGAAACTCGTATCAAAATCCAGGATAAGATGAAATTACATTTTAGGGGCTACAGGTTGTTGATTCAGTCTAATGCCAAAGAGAAGCGAGCAGGGTTCCTGATTGTATTTAAAGATAGGGGGACGCCCGGCTCACAGACACTCTAGTAGATGGGAACGGGAGGTTGGCTTTTGTTAGTGTAATGATAGACGTAAAATGCTTCACCCTTGCCTCAATATACGCACCCAATATGGGTCAGGATGGCTTTCTGCGGGACACTCTGGGGAAACTATAGCACTTTGCAAAGGGGGAAGTGATTATAGGGGGGGACTTAAATATGGCCTGGCATCCACAATTAGATCGGAGCTCAGGGGCACACCAGGACCAGGGGGCACCATCAAAGAAACTCAAGCAATTGATCGATCATTTGGCACTGTGTGATGTATAGAGGGAACTCAAGGGGCAACAGAAGTATTACACATACGTTTCGCAGGTATACAATACAATGTCAAGAATAGTTTACTTCTGGGCCTCGGTGGGTTTGATGGGCTCTGTACAAGGGGTGGAAATAGGATCAATCTCCCTGTCAGGCCATGCCCCGTTATGGATGGATCTAATAACCCTGAGGAGGTGGAGAGGGCTATGGTGATGGAGGCCCCCCCACGACCTACTTCAAGACCCGGTATTGGGGGAAACAATAGGGGATAAGATAAGGGAATATTTTGAGCAAAATGACACAGGAAATGTCCCATTGGGTACAGTTTGGGAAGCATCTAAAGTGGTAATCCGCTACCACTTGATAGCCCTAAAGGCCTCTAGAGACAAACAGAGATACAACTGGGAAAGAGAACTAGAAAAGAAACTAAGGGAAATACAAGAGGAACTTGTGCGTCACCCCACCCGCAGTCTAAAGATAGCGCATAGGCATGTGCAAGGGCAATTAGAAGCACTACGCACCAAATGGGCAGAGAAGAATCTCCTGTACCTCAGGCAAAGGTACTACTTAAAGGCCAATAAACCAGACAAATATCTGGCCAGACAATTACGTACAAAACAAAAGTTGATGGCGATTATGAATATCCGAAACACAAGGGGGGAGACACTCGCATGCAAACACGATCTAGGGGAAGCCTTCAGGGAATTCTATCAAACGCTTTACACGTCAGATAATCCGGATAGTGGCGACCAAGAAGTGTATTTAAGATCTCTCCCCATTCCACGAATAACCGAGGAGGACAAGATTGCACTGGAGGGTCCAAGAAGGGAAGAGGAAGTGAAAAAGGCAATAATAGATCTTCCGATAAAGCGCCAGGCCCAGATGGCTTCACGGCCTACTACTATAAAAAAATATGGGGACCTCTTGGTACTGTTCTTAACCAGACTGTTTAACATGTTTAAAGACAGCGGAAACGTGACCCGGTCAATGAATGAAGCCAAGGTGCTGGTATTTCATAAACTAGGAAAAGATCCCTCCAACCCTGGCTCCTATCACCCTATAGCCCTGATTAACTTGGACTCTTAAGATCTACACAAAAATCCTGGCGGCGAGACTGTCCCCACTATTACCAGACCTAATAAACTCTGACCAATCAGGCTTTATTCTGGGCCGACAAAGTCATGATAACCTAAGAGGACTTGTTCACCTGGTGGTGAAGACGGGCATCACCCACACCCTGGCAATTCTGCTTTCGTTAGACGCCGAAAAGGCTTTTGACCGGGTGGAATGGTCGCTAATATTCAAAGCGCTCCACTATATGGGATTTGGTGAGCAGTACATAAAAATGTTAAGAGCCAATTACAATAACCCATCCATCAGGATGGCAATAAATGGGGAGGTAACGGGCATAGTGGAGATTACAAGGGGCACAAAGCAGGGATGCCCGCTATCCCCCCTTTTGTATGCCATATTCCTGGAACCATTTTTAATCAGAATCAGAGAATCCCCCAATGTGGAAGGGATTAGGGATGGGTGGCAGACAACACAGTGATAGCCAATGCGGATGATATGTTGCTTACATTAGCGAACCCGGGGAAGTCTTTGCCTGAAATTGTTAAAGAAATAGAGACATTTGGGGCAAATTCCGGTCTGAGAATCCACAGGAAAAAATCAGAAATATTGGTCTTGGCTGGAGATAGAGGGGAAATAGAAAGGGTGGCTGCCTCCTTAAATTTGAAAATAGCAGAAAAATGGATTAAGTACTTAGGAATTACAATGATGCACAGGGTGGATATGCTATACAAGGGAAACTTTCCCCGCTTCTTGAAGCCATATGAAAGGGCCTGGAACGCTGGAATCCACGAACGGTTTCATGGTGGGGCGAATACAGGCAGTAAAGATGAATATTCTCCCTAGGCTGCTATACTTGTTCCAGGCCCTCCCAATTAGGGTTCAGAGGTCCTTCTTTAAAACTCTCACCAAGGAAATATCGCATTATATATGGAAAAGGAAACCCCCACGAATGGCCAGAGCAGTCCTTACAGCACCGATACGAGCAGGAGGAATTACTCTCCCACACTTTCTGAAATACTATCAAGCAGCGCAACTTCGGGTATTAAAGGAGTGGCTGGGGGAAGACCAACAAACTATTTGGGCAAAATAAGATAGGGCACTGGCCAGATCCCCACTGGTGGAGTTGCTCTGGAAAGAGAAACAATACAGGCATCCAAACCTCCGCATTAGCAAAGTCATGAAAGCCACACTAGATGTATGGGATGAACAAACGCAGAGGGGGTCATGACCACAGCACTAGCACCTTTCACGCCCATCCTCAGGAACCCTCAGTTCCCACCGGGTATGGAAAATGGGTCCTTCAAGAATTAGGAGACAGCGGGATGCACAAAAATAGGTGAAATGTTCCAAGACCAGGAAATCAGGTTGTTCGAGGCCTACAAAGCGCTTTTAAGCCTCTCTGTATCAGACAAATATAAATATAATCAACTCAGGCATTGGTTGGCATCTCCTGATGTTCGGAGAGCGGCCATGAGGGGCTTCATTCCCTTCGAAAAATTCATACTTGCTGATCCGGGGTCCAAGAAATTAGTCTTGTCACTTTATAGCTTCATTAATTCCCACGAAAAAGGAAGTTAAATTGACCTATATGTTGAAATGGGAGAATACTCTGGGGGACGTTATCCCAAAACAACACTGGGTAGATCTGTGGAACAACATCCCTAAACTGACTAGATGGGCTCAAACAAAGAAAATGTGGATAAAAGTAATGACCCAATGGCACTATATACCAGAAAAGTTGCACTCAATGTACCCACAAATCCCCAAACATTGTTGGAGAGGTTGCAACGGGGAGGGTACTTGGAAGCACATGTGCTTGGGACTGCCTGGGGATCAAGGGCTTTTGGACAGATGTAAGGTCAGAGATGCAGGAAATGTTCCCAAATGTAGAGCACTTGGGGGAGAAGGTTTGGTTATGCGGATTGAAAGACCAGACAGCAAAGCGATACACGAAATTGCAATGGAGAAGCTTCATGGGGTTAGTTATAGCGGCATAGGCGGCGATCGCCCAAACTGGAAATAACGAGACCCACCACTAGTGTTCACATGGCTTCAGAAGGTCTGGACGCTGATGTCAATGGAAAAGCTTACACACACTATACAGGGTACAAGCGGATCCTTCATGAAGGAATGGGGAACGGTTTTAGAATACCTGCAATCGGACTACATGATACAATGGTGCCCACACACAATTTTCGGAATCAGTCAGACATTTTCGGAACTTGATTTGACTCCAAGTGAAAGAACTCTGATGATCTTCTGGGTGGAGGGGGGGGAGGGGGAGTTGGGGGTTGATCTACAGTTGTTTGTTTCTAGAAATAACATGTTGGGGGGGAAAAAAGAAGAGGAAAAAAGTCACCAGAGGAAGCTGCAAGCCTGCATGTTGATCGGAAACTTGGCGCAGGACCGCCAGGATGCACCTGTGGAGTTGTGTGCCACAATCATGACCCCAGTAGATAACCAGGAATAGTCAAAAGACAAACTCTTTAACCAAAGGCATGTATACATCAATATCTCAAGGCAAGAGAACGAACAATAATTTTGAACTGGATACACCAGCACATACAATGCATGACTAGCTTGCGCAGAGAATGTGGGTGGGGATTACACCCTGGTTTAAAGAATTCTCATACACATCCTGAGGAGGGGAGAGCGGACAGGATTGGTTAGGGGAAGGGAACCTTTCCCCAAGCATCAAGGGGTCCTGAAGGCAGGAAGGGGACAATGTGGGTTTACTGGGTGAGGTCAGAAGTGTAGAATGATCAAGAGACTAGCGGAGTGAAGGAAGGAGCAGCAGCCTAGGGAGGAGATTGTTGGATTAGTTGAGGAATTTGTTTCAGAGTGATAGTAGTTCTGCTGTTTGACTGTGCATGTTCATTGGTGAGCGAGTAGAAGATAGTGTTTGGGAAGTGGATGACACTGGGCAAAAAGGGGCTTGAGTAGAGAGAGGGAGGAGAAGTGTAGTATTGGGGATGAAGGACAGTAGTGGAGTGCGTGGAATATTTACATCCAAGCGTGAATGCGAGGAGTAAGAGGAGTGAAACATAAGAGGGACGAAGGATTTGAAGCAAGAGTAAGTGGGGGAGTGGTGGTAGAAGTGGGTGGCCTTGCTCCGTCTTAATCATGCTAGATCAGGCAAGTGCAGGACACTTTCCAAACTCCTATCGGAACTACTTTGGCTAAAGTAGGGCAAGTTCAGAAGTCTCGGGGAGTTCAGCTAGTCTGCATTTTAGGAGACAATCTCGAGAATAAGAAAAGACCAGAAAGTAGGATTACTGTTCAGTAGCATTAACCAAGAGTTACGGACGCCTGGGCTAGGATGGACACACATTTCAATACAAACCCTTGAACTGGCCTTGAGACACCAAGTGCATTCTGTGCCATCTGTGACCGTGTTTAACAGCTCGGCAGTGTTTGCGATCGAAATCTGGTAGCAGCTTGAAGTGCAGGTTCTGTGCAAAATCGACTGCAGCCCATCTACTTCTGTTGAACTTTCAGATGGGGATGGTGGCTCCTACATCCACCAAGAATCATTCATCCCATCTAAGTGGAAGAGAACAGGCCCGATACCATCAGGGGTTTCAAATAACGTAGAACCTCTGAGTTTTCAACCTTAGCAAACTGGGTTATTCAATAGCTCTTACAGCAGAGCCACAGAATAGTCATCACCACCAAGGTTTGAAATCCTATCTGAAATTTCTTCTGGAATGCAGGTTTCAGAAACCCTGTGTAGAATTGCTTCTGAAACTGCAAAAGCTCCTTCAGCTCCATGGTGTAGAGCTGGATCCGTTACATTATAAAAGTCTAAAGGTTTTACTGCAGATACTTCTTGGTTCCCTAAAAGAATAATAGCCTCAGACCAAATATATATCCTACTGATTTTGAATTAATTCTTTAGGAATATATATTTCCACTGCCCTATCCTGAAGGAACAATGTCTGTGCTAGGCCATAATCTCCTATCAATTCCAGTGCCTATTTTAGGACTGAATGCAGCAGCAATAGTCTTCCAAAATGTGTCTTTAATAGTAGTGGTGCCTCTTTGGCAAGAGGAGAGTATATGTTTGCTCCAGCCTCAGACAGGCTTATTTTGGCTTTGACCTGCAACATGAAGTCTATTAAAGATGTACAACATAGATCAGGACTTTGCATAAACATCCTAAAAGAGGTCATGTGGCCTTCACCAAAGAGTCAGTTGATTAGAGCAGTCCTCGACTGTGCTCACAGGAATTCCCCTTCAGTCCAGTAGCTCGTTGGTTCAAAATGCTGTTTTGCATTTGTTTGAATCACTCTCAAACCTCTTAAACAAGGTTGTGGGAGCCCCTCTACTGAGAAATGAACATGGGTCAAATAGCCTGTTCTATGAAATTCCTCCCTCTCAGGAAGTCTACAACCACGTCTGAGCTGATTGCACACTTCAGAGCAGAAATATCCATTTGCTATCAGTCGGCCACACCCACAAGGGCAGTCCAGCCCCAAAATGCTAAGCAATTCTCCTCTTAACAAGAGTACCATTAGCAACCTGTGAAGGCATCATGGAGTAAGACAACAGATTCAAATTTAGTTTCAAAAGTTTTATTTAATTCAAATGTAGGATGGAGTAATCCTAGCTTGCCCTATGCAATGGTGGGATTTCCCTAACGAAAACTGAGGATAGTCTGTGTCAGGATGTCCTAATCAAATGTCTGTCTTTGTCCAAAACCTATACTTGCCCTCACAACTAACTGTATACAAAGTGTAGGGATGGCGGCATCAAAAGACTGTGTTCAAAGTAAAGTTCAGAGCTCCTTCCAGCTCTTCGCTTAGGATCAGCTTGCCCTTCCCCAAGTTCCCCAAGTTTGAACACAGTTCACAAAGTCTCTAGGTTCCCTTCCCCAAGAGTTCAACTCTAACAGCTTAAAATAAAGAGCAAGACCAGTAAAAATCTTCCAGCTTTTCCGAAACAGTTCTTTGGGATCCTTCCCATATCCTTTGTCCTCAATGCTTTTCACTGGTCCGCATTTGGGACACTTCCCAGTTCCTTTAAGATTAGTATCTGGAACCAGTTGACTTAGACAGTTCTATATCTTAACTTCAATTTTCCATTTCAGGCTGTTGCAAAACATAAACTTCTTTCTTTGACCCTTCTTTCCAAGAAAAGCACTCAGTCTAGACTCAGTTGTCGGACCACATGGTCCACCCATAACAGGTCCACAATCGATACCCCTTGTTACTGTTTCCATCAACACATGTCCACTGTTTCCACCTGACAGTGATGGTTCGTTGATTCTACACTGTCACAATCTTCAGACAATATACCGTGACTTGCTGCACTTTGTCATCCTTTTTTGTATTCCTCTGGCTCTTGCCAACACATGTTTCCTTTTAGCTTGCTATTCCTGGGCCCCTCTTGGCTTTGGGCCAATAGTGGAGTTCTGCTTTTTATACCCTTCTTGATATTCTCTTGACTTTGACAATACATGTTTCATCCAATGCATTCTATGATTTCAAGCTCATGTAATACTTTGCTTTCACTCCATTTAAGAGTATTCAATGTGCTTTGTTTGCATTCTGTGCGGCATTCTGAAGTGCTTTTAGTTTCAGTTCACTTGGTGTTGTGTACATCCGTTACACAATCATAATTAACATATCTCCATTAAATGATGACAGGAGACAGCCTGCATGTCTGAACTCCTTTATTGCTATTCCATAACTACCCTTCCTTCTCCCTTCCACATTCCTTCATCCCCATTCCATTCCGTTCCACATTCCACACATCCACAACACCTCCCCCTTGCTTAACATCGAAGTTCACGCTCTCCAACTTGTTCGGCAGGACCACATCTACATCTGCTCAATAAGACGTATGGGTTTAGGAATAGTCCTTTTGAGGGCGACCAGTGGCCCCTTGAGTTCTTCGCCATGCAAATAGGGTGGGGAATGTCCGGAACCTGTAAGTGACATGAGACCATTTCCCCTGTCCTCAAGTGGGTTTCCATCGGAATCATCCTGGAACATTTCATGGAAGAACGAAGCATCCCCAGTTACTTCACCAGCGGTAGCCACGGACCCTTTGACAGTCATTAGGGACTATGACTCATTACTGGAACCCATCTTCCTTCAATGCTTTTGCCGGACTAGTATAGTCTCATCTATTGGCATCTGATGTTCTTCAGCTCTCCTCTTGCAAGTTATCCAATCTTTGTCTTTCTTTTCTCACTTCCCTCTTTTTCTCTTTCCCCTTTCCCCTTCCCCAACTTCTTTACCTTTTACAAGAGTACAATCTTCAAGCTGTGGAATGTGGGCTCTGAGCTGATATTGGATTTCCAGTTCAATGGGGCCGCACCGAGTCAATTCACTTTATTTTCTTGCTGTTCTTTGCAAATCCCTCCTGTCCACCTCCCATTCTCAAATTGTTCCGTGGCCAGGCATTGCCAGCCATCAGTACCATTGAGCTGAACAGCTGTTTGGAAGGTGAGGTCAGCCTTGCTCCTTCTTGTAACCAGACCACCAGTAAGTTCACTCTTGGCTGTATCAAATGCTCTCTGACAGGTTTCCTTCCACTTAGATACTGAGTCCCCCTTGAGAAGCTGCTGAAGCAGATTATTCAGCCCGCATTCCGGTGATGTTCTTCAACGGCAGAACTTTCATACATCTTTTCCACAGATATTCCTCTATCCTGCTCCTGATCTTCTCTTCGGTAGGATTACGACTTGTCATATTTCAGAGCCCTATGTTCGTTTGCTCTAATTTGCAGGCTTTCCAATGCTTTGATAAGTCCCGGCTGGGTCTGATGTATTTCCACATAGCTACTAGCACTAGGCTGTATGTTCCCTCTCTCCCAGTACGATCTCGCACCAGGAAATCTCAATATGCCATACCGCCCCTTTGGTAGCAACTTTGCGCTGGATCTGCATGTTGACAATGATGGAGCCCCCCCCCCCCCTCTCTGCACATGATCTGGAAGTGGTTTCTTTGACCACATCTTGTACACATCCGGCCAAAAGCTGGACATTGACCTCTGTGTGGAAAATCCAATCCACATCTATAACCATGCCTTTCCGGTTGACTTCTGCCATTACCATGCCATGCGCGTTGACGGGTTGGAGCATCGGGACTGTCTTTGGCTGTTAGACCTAATGTCAGCAATGGTATCCAGCTCACTTTTGTTTTCCATATTGGCTACTTGCTCTTCAGTTCTTTCATACACTCGTGCCAATTCAAGGACTTATTTTAATGGGAGAGGCCCTCTTAGAAGATGTCTGAGGTTGTGATGATGTGTGCCCTTCAATTATTCTCAGCCTAATCGCCTCATCATCACCAAAGCTTGCAAATTCACAGTATGTTGGCTTTCCTCTTAATCGTAACACAAATTGGCCGATTGTTTCATCTGGCCCCTGCGTGCACTGGTTAAATGCGTAACGTTCATAATCCTGAAATAGGAGGGACCACCAAACGTTCACCAATAGCAGAGATCAATTGTTGATCCGTTGTTCAACCTGAGCTTGAATGGGTGACATAACATTTTTCACCTCTTTTCCTACCAAATTAATGAATATGTCCATTTTGTTTGTGGCATCCTGATTTCCCACTGTTCACAAAAATTCCTCAAAATCCTCCATCCATTCTTGCCACCGTTGTCCCTGATCTTCATGTGGCTCAAGCATGAATGGTTTGCGGCGACGTAAATAAATCACTGGGATCGTAGCATTTTGGGCTGCACTCGCGTGCACTCAAGTAACCAGAGACATGGTTACTCACTTTTGGCAGTTGCTTCCTTTTCTTACCTTTATTTCTCTTGTCTTATTCTATTTATAATTAGTGTTCTGGGTGACTGAGATCCAATACTTTGCTATTAGGTGCTGGATAGTGGTTCCTTAGTATCCAATGAGCGTTCATTTCCATACACGTTTGGTGTTTGCAACACTTGTTGATGTATTTTTTGTCCAGTAGTTTACACATGTGTTGTCACTCTTATCAGACACATATTCTTGCTTAGTATTTACATGTGGTACATAGTATTTGATATACTTCCATTACAATAGTGCCACTTCCATTACATTAGTGCTGACACGTGTTTCAACCTTTGAGGTCTTTCTCAAAGCTGTATATTTGTGACATGAGTGAAATGGTGCAACGTGGGTGGTGAAGGTGTGACAATTCATTAATATTCATTTTTAACCAATAGTTGGTCGTTAGATGTTTACAAAGCGAGACCATAGTTGACATATTCATATACAGGGTTCATAATCCTGTGACATTTGTCCGATGTGTGATATTCACATATTGGTAGTACATTTTATGTGCATGGTCATTGGTCATATGGGTTAAATTACAGTTGCGTTTGAGAGTCACCAGTTAATTTAAATCACATTTGCACATATGGTTATGTTTCCATAATGTTAATTGCAGTGAGCACATGGTATAAGAAGTAATTTTTGAGAGGGAAAAGATAGAATTCCTTTAGTTAGCTTGTCTGAAGTCGGTATTGCAAAAATAAGCCAGTTTATGACATGGGTCTGTGCGATGCTTACCTATTGTAGGGTTAGCGTTTTCCCGGATGGTTGAAAGTAAGTCTGATATAGTCAGCAATGGTAAAGGGTAGTACCTAAAGGTGAAAGATTGTGTAATTAGTGTGTGGTCACCTACCACGAGCTGTATGCCAGGGATTGATTAATAGGTAAGAGTGTCCCCAAGAGAGCTGAGTGCCCTCAGCTCTGGGGTTAGCTTATGTCTCTGCAGGCTCCATTTAGTCTAATTTTACAGACATTGATAAAATGCAAGTGCCCGCCGTGATACAATTCTATTTTAGTATACTAAGTTGATGGGTCTGTTTCCTGCGCTTATTCGCTGGGCGAGTAAGTTATCAAAAGTATATATAGCGTGAGGATGGAACTTCAGGGAGTTTTGCATGGTTCATAGCCCATAAACATGTTGCTCCCTGAAGTTGCATCCGTGTCGCCCGATCTAGTCAGTTGGTGCTTGTTACCATATTACATTATCCTGTTCCCAGTGCCATTTATATCAAAAGATGTGCATATATGGTTGTGCGTTGTCTAGGTATTTTGGATATGCAGGCTGTGTTGAGCTTCTGACCTGTCTGAGCCTGCTGTGGGATTTCCCAAAGTTTGGGTATTATCCTTGCTGGGGAGGGTAATCTCTCGTGATTACTTGGTGCCCGTCTCAGTAACTCGTATATTTAAATGCGATAAACACATGAACAAGTCTATGTATCCCCCATAATAGGGTGTCCCAACCAGGTTTTTGCTTGTCTTTTAGTACATAGTTGGCTTAGTGCATTAATAGCCAGTCCCCCGTCGGTGGTGTCGTCTGTGCGAAGTGAGATGATTGGCCAGAAGTGCACAAGGTCACGTCTGTTCTGTATATTTGCGTGTGTGCATCTAAATTGCACAGGTGGCCCATAGTAACAGTTCAAGTTTTAGGGGAATATGAGACCCTGGCATCTTACCTCAAGCCCTCGGTTGAGGGTCCGTGTAGTCTCTTGGACTCGCAGTGATCTGCTTCAGTGAGCGATACCGCGAGACTGCCGGCGGGCTATAGATACCGTGTATCGAGCCTTCTCATTGGTCCTGACCATGACTCATTGTGCTTGGTTCTTGGTCAGCCGTTTGCTGACGCTGAGAGGCGGCTCCCTTTCCCATTTACTTCCAGTGGCAGTGGTAATTGCCATAATATGGCAGTAAAAGTTTGTTCATCTCATGCCCCAATGGGAGCTGTGAGATATGTAATGTTTTATTTTATCAGTGCCAGACCATTACACCAGGCACATTTGCTTAGGATATTGCAATATTGCCCGATATAGGGTTTGACTGAATCCGCTAGTCGGTTCAAACAGGTTTTTGTAAGAACTTGGTGGGTGAACCTAACTCATGATAGTTATAAGTGATGGGGGATCCCAGAGGCAAGGTGGTGTGCTGATGGAATTATGTGCGGAAGGATTCTCCATAATGGGGTGCATTGTCCGAGGATAAGTGGGGTGCTCCTAGGAACGTTAGATTTCAGGCCTAATATTTCATTAAGTAAAGACAAGTTCAACATATTTGGTAACATTCAACTTGATTTTTGTATTCACTGCAATTAACATTATGGAAACATGAACATATGTGAAAATGGGATTTAAATTAACTGGTGACTCTCAAATGCAACTGTACTTTAACCCATATGACCAATGACCATGCCCATAAAATGTTCTATCAATATGTGAATATATCACACACCGGAGAAATGTCACAGGATTATGAACTCTGTATATGAATGTCAACTATGGTCTCACTTTCTAAACATCTAACGACCAACTATTGGTTAAAAATTTATATTAATGAATTGTCACACCTTCACCACCCACCTTCCACCTTGCACCATTTCACTCATGTCACAAATATACAGCCTTGAGAAAGACCTCAAAGGTTGAAACACGTATCGGCACTAATGTAATGGAAGTATATCAAATACTATGTACCACATCTAAATACTAAGCAAGAATATGTTTGTCATAAGAGTGACAACACATGTGTAAACTACTGGAAAAAAATAAATCAACAAGTGTTGCAAACACCAAACGTGTGTGGAAATTAACGCTCATTGGATACTAAGGAACCACTGTCCAGTGCCTAATAGCAAAGTATTGGATCTCAGTCACCCAGAACACTAATTACAAATACTGGGTCATCAGGAGCTTTGTCCCCCTGAGATCTGCCAAGAGGTGGCCGGCAATGCTAAGAGGAAACACAGCATGCACTAGCGCAAGACCCACAGTTCCAACAAGCTCTAAAAATCACTTTAACTTATTCTACTTATAATAGTTTTTTACATTTCTTCTTTTACTTTGGATGGTATCATATAGGTGCGCATGCAATTGTTGAAGGACTTAAGACTGCTTGAAACACTTTAGTTACTCGATATTGATCCTCTGTGATGGCATCCAACTGTGGTATGAAGTGTTCAGGGCACTGCAACACCTAAATTGTAGCTAAGTACGGGGAAATCGTGATCTGTGGTACAGCAAGATTGTCTGTATGATCACTGAAAAATGTTCATTCGTCACGTAGTCATGCTAACTGCTGAAGTAATCTTGTAGCAAATGCTTGTGCTAATAGTTCATAAGTGTAGTGCTTCACTTGTCCTGATATATGCTCTTCTATTAAGTGCTGACGGTAATTGGGCTTCTCTCTGCTTCTGACTCAGCATATGCGAATTCTAACGAAGCACAGGGCGCCACAGAAGTTTTCCTGACAGTTTGCAATATTTTGCATTCATGTGTCTTTGGGAAACTTTATTGACACCATGTACTTGACTGCAGCTTTACAGTATAAAATTGTTTCCTTCTTCAGTTGTTCTGTTAAACTCAATTCAATTTGCGCTGAACCGAATACAAGTGAAACAGCTTTTTTTCTCTCAATATTACGGTAAAGGAAAGCTTCACTAGTGCTGTGTTGCCAAGACAACGCTCGTTTTGTTAATACTTGAACTCAAAATCAATATGGCAGCACATATTTTTACGTCCTTAGGTCCTTTCCTCTAGCGGCATGCAACGTGACGCCTTTGTCGCATCCTATTCTCTTGCTAGTCGGGAGCTCTTATTGGAGAGGACGTATTGTTAATCACACGCTGGTGCTGGTGAGTAGCATTCCTTTCATGCGTTTTTAAAAATGCAGATCATCCTGTTTATGTGCAATCACTTCTGGGTATCTGTTGCGGCTCGATATTTCAATACTTCGTATCAACTCAACTTTCGTCCTTATCCTTAGCCGATTAAACTAATTTGCTTCTCTGACACTGCTTTAATTGCTTCCGTTGTATTACTTCTCCTTCATGGCCAC
The DNA here is from genome assembly GCF_040938575.1 of Ambystoma mexicanum. Taxonomy (NCBI): domain Eukaryota; kingdom Metazoa; phylum Chordata; class Amphibia; order Caudata; family Ambystomatidae; genus Ambystoma; species Ambystoma mexicanum. Next base: position 841,175,314 of record NC_090923.1, read on the forward strand.
TGTATGCCGGCCTCTCATGAATGCTCATCAGCCGCTCACCTCTTTCGGCGGCTCCCAACCTCGCATCGCAACCTCCAGCATTTTTAGTCAGTTTCACATGCCCCTTTGCTCCTTACGTGCTACCTTCTTTTGGCCACCTCCACAGGCCACCGCTGTCTCGCGCGCTGGTTCCCTTTTCAGGTTAGCAGCATGGGTCAGTCATTACCTTGTCTCCAGTTGTGTACTTCTCCAGCATTGGATCTTTCATGGATTCACATGCTTAGAATATTCCCCGTCGTCAGGCTGGGAATCCTCGGTAAGTTATATAGACCTTTTCCAAAGGAAAACTTCTGACACTTGTGTGTCCTATCTACGTCGTTTTGGGCCGCGTACGGCAGCGCCACTAGGACGTAGAGGTATAAATAGCCCCACCCCTGTGGCTCCCTCAGATTTCAACCGTCTTCAAAAGTAGTGGGATTACCTCGAGTATCCACTATTTTATTAGGTTGTGCGTTCTTCTTCGACTGTTTCTTTTCGAAGAATGTCTGGAAAGGCGTTATTTCGTCCGTGTGCTACATGCGGTCTTAAAGTGTATGAAGGAGACGGGCATATGGACTGTATTTACTGTCTTCACCCTCCTCATACGGCGGACACGTGTGAGATCTGTCAGGGCTTCTCACAAAAGACCCTAAAAGACCGCAACAGACGCCTGGTTACTTGGCTCATTGACGGAGCGGGTGTGTACCCGGCATCGGAGGTAGGCTCTACAGCCTCAAGATCTAAGTCTCCTGTGCCCCCTCGTCGCTCAGTGTCGGCGGTGCCTCCGGCGAAGAAATCGCGCTCATCTGAAAATTGCCCCTCGGAGAAACATCCTGCGAGGTCCTCCTCTTCGCATAAGGCTTCGTCTTCTTCCTCCTCATCTAAAAAGGAGAGAAAAGACTCATCGAAATCCTCCTCAGGAGACCGTCATAAGTCTACCTCGAGTCGAGAGTCCTCGTCCCGCAAGTCGAGGTCAAAAACGGCGGGAACGCCTCAAGGCCCTGCGCCACAGACTTCATCGACGACGATCCGGTCGTCGACGCCTGCTTTGTCTTCAGCAACGGCTCTTCCTACGGCTATTTCGTCAGGTCAAACAGCGCCTATGGAAAAGATGTCATCGTCGACGGTGGCCCCGTCGGTGGGATGGCAACCGGAGGTTTTTGATCCGATCCCTCCTGAGGCCTTGCTGCAACCAGAAGCGACTTTCTCCATCTCGTCGGCGGAGGATGTCCGTGATCCGGTCGCACATCCAACCGATCTGGGATTACAACCAACTGGTTCGGGGTCGCTCTTGAGTGGAAGTGCCATTCCAGTTACCTCTTCCTTACTGAATCCCTAGGCTGTTCTTTCCCTTGAGGTGTTGAACAGATTACAGAAGCTGTTGGAGCGGTTGGACAATCGGTTACCTCAGCTTGTCCCGACAGTGTTACAGGCTTCGCCAGTCGTCGACGAGCCAGGCCCGGCTCCTCGCCCTCCATCCAGAATTCCTACCGCTTAGCCGGTTGAGGAAGATCGTTCTCGTCCACAGGAAGGAGGAGAACTGTCAGAGTCGGAACGTGAAGGGTCGGGTTCAGACATCTCGTTATCCCCCTCAAGGGACCCTATATGGGACTCTGAAGTGGAGATGGAAACTCCAAAGAGTCCGGCGCAGCCATCACCACCTGATGACGTGGGTGCTTTCCATGCCATGATGGGTAAGGCATGTGCAGAGTTTGGTCTAGTCCCAGAAGAAGAGAAAAAAGATTGTTTTCTGTTCGATCATATGGGCAAGAGAAGAAAGGCGAGATTTGCTATCCCCATTTTAGACCATGTCTGGCAGGAGGGACTAAAAACCATGCATCACCTTTTTTCAGAACCAGCAGTAAAAAGGTCGATTGGAAAAGAAATTCAAGGCTCCGGAATCGACTCCCAAGTGCTTGACGTCTCAACCTTCGCCGGAATCAGTGGCGGCCAGAAAGGCAAGGTCGCAACACAAATGCACGACCCGGTCAGACAACGAAGCCAGGAGACCAGATGCTTTTGGGAAGAAAGTGCTATTGGTTGGAGCGACTACAGTTAAAGCAGCCAACTCCCTGGCTATTATGGCCAGGTATGATCGGGAGATGTGGCATCTGCTGGCTCCTATCTTGGACCATCTGCCCGGAAGAACACAGGAAATCTGCCATGCTTCTCGTACGTGAGGGAGAAGAGGCTTCCAATCATTCCTTTAACATTTCTGTCGACCTGGCGGAATCAGGCTTTAAGCAAATCAACAATGGCGTAGTGTCATGAAGGCTAGCCTGGCTTAAGTGCACGACGTTCAGACCCGAGGTACAATATAAGGTAATGGATATGCCGTGCGAAGGAGAACACCTGTTTGGGGAGAAAGTGGATGAGGCCTTGAAGGGCATGAAAGAAGATTCTGACACGGCTCGTTCCCTTGGAGCCCTCCAGAGTGGTAGGAATTTTCGTTCCTTTCGTCCCTTCAGAGGAGCATCAGGTAACTCCCGGTTTGGATCATCTAGAGACCGAGGTTTCAGCAGACCCTCCTACTCTTCCCAAGGCTACAGACGTGCAGCCAAAGCTACTCGTAAAGGCAGAGATTACCAAACCTCCAGACGACGAGGCGCCTACTCCTTGTCGACGAAGGATAAACAGGCCAAAAGCCAGCAATCACAACTTACAGAACGTCCTCGGGGGCAGAGTGTCTCGTCACGTCGACGAGTGGGTGCGCATAACAGACCAATGGGTTTTGGACAAGATACATATGGGCCATTCTCTACAGTTCAAGGGCAAGCCACCACGCATTCCACCGGTGTTCTCGACGCAGCCCCACCTTCAAATACTAATGCAAGAGGTGGCGCTTATGCTGCAGAAAGGGGCTATAGAACTGGTCCCGGTGGCAGAAAGAGGACAGGGAGTGTACTCCCGTTACTTTGTCGGCAAGAAACCCAATGGAAAATGGCGTCCCATTCTAGATCTACGAGCTCTCAACAAACTGCTCAAGAATCTAAAATTCAAGATGCTTACACTCCAAGAAGTGATCCGTTCGATACAACCGGGAGATTATTTGTCGTTGCTAGACCTTCAGGACGCATACTTCAATATCCCGATGCGTCGACGACACAAAAGATTTCTACGGTTCGTTGTCGGACGAACCCCTATCAGTTCAAGGTCCTCCCGTTCGGACTGAAATCGTCTCCCAGGACGTTCACGAAATGTCTGGCTTCAGTAGCAGCCTGGTTAAGGAAAGAAGGTCCTCATATGTACCCTTATCTGGACGATTGGCTAGTGAGGGGATTGTCTCCGGAAAGGGCACAGGAAAGTCTGAATGCCGCCATGTGCCTCCTACAATGTTTGGGCTTCGCAATAAACTTCGAAAAGTCCTCCTTATCGCCATCAAGGACCTTGGTCTTTCTGGGGGCGGAGTTCCAGATGCAGTCAGGACTGTTCAAGCCATCCGTCGAAAGGGTTCTGAAACTGCAGCAAAAAGCATTGGATTGGAAAGTCGACACCAGAGTGTCAGTGCGAAGGTACATGTCCCTACTGGGGACCATGCTGTCCTGCATACCCTTAATCAACAATTGTCTCTTCATGAGACCGATTCAGGAATTCTTGGCGGATCGATGGGCACAGAGTCAAGGGTGTTGGTCGGACAAATTGACCATCAACAGCAAACTCGTGCAGGCGCTTCAATGGTGGAGAGTTTCCATAAATCTGACAAAGGGAATGCCCTTGCTGGAACCAGTGTTCTAGATGACAGTGGTGACGGATGCTTCTCTAACTGGATGGGGAGCTCATCTGGATTCCCTACAGGTTCAGTGTCATTGGTCATCGGAGGAGTCCGACCTTCATATCAATGTGCTGGAATTAAGGGCAGTGCGTTGGGCCCTGAAATCCATTCTTCCACGGATAAAGGGATCAGTTGTACGGATTATGACAGACAACACAACAACAATGTTTTATCTAAGGAAACAGGGAGGAACTCGCTCCAGAACTCTGTCGACCGAAGCCCAGGAGATCTGGCATTGGGCCCTTCAGCAGAAGATATATCTATTGGCGTTCCACTTGCCAGGCGTCAAAAACGTGCAAGCAGACTCTCTCAGCAGGGAGATTAATCGACTACACGAATGGGAACTGAACGACCAACAACTACACCATGTCTTCGAGAAATGGGGTCGTCCGGCCCTCGATCTCTTTGCGACGAGAGACAACAAGAAATGCCCACAATACGCAAGCAGGTGGCCACAGCAAGGCTCACTAGGGGAAGCGTTCTCTTTCCCGTGGACGGACACATTTCTGTATGCTTTTCCCCCATTTCCGCTCATACGTCGGACGCTGCAATGGATCCACAGATATCCATGTCGGATGATCCTGGTGGCCCCGTACTGGGCCAGACAAGTGTGGTTCTCCGATCTACTCCATCTTTCAGCGGCAGAACCAATGAGGTTCCAGAAAATCCCGAACCTTCTGTCTCAGGAGAAAGGGGTTGTTTGGCATCACAACCCCGACAGCCTCAGTCTGACAGCCTGGCTCCTGATTTCTCAGAGTTTGATACGTTAGAGATTCCAGCAGACGGTCGTCGCATTTTGCAAGCGGCGAGGGCGCCGTCCACGAACGCTTCATATTCATAGAAATGGAAGAGATTCTGCATATGGTGCGCAGGTCAACCAGGTTTGGTCCCGCTTAATATCACACCGGAACAGCTTCTACCATACTTGCTACTCCTAGCTCAAAAAGGCTTGTCTGTTTCATCCATAAAAGTGCATCTGGCTGCCATTTTGGAATTTACTCGGAAGAGACATTCAACTCCGTTATTTAGTGACCGGCTGATTAAACATTTCCTTAAAGGATTGTTCCGAACCTTTCCTCCCACGAAAAAGTTTCCTCCAATCTGGAGTCTTAACCTGGTTCTGGCAGCGCTGATGAAGGCCCCTTTTGAGCCGATGTCATCGTCATTGAAATTTTTGTCGTGGAAATTGCCTTTTCTGGTGGCTATTACTTCAGCTCGACGACTGTCAGAAATACAAGCTTTAGTGATCGATCCACCGTACTGAAGGTTTTTCAATAATAAAGTCGTGTTGGCTACTAATCCTCATTTCATTCCTAAAGTGCCTACCATGTTCCATAAGCACTCTTCGAGGGGATTGGGTCCTCCGACGTATTCCATATCTATGACATGTAATCACCACAGCTGTGCTGCTTCGGAAACTTTTTTCGGCGTCTGCGTCGATGACGTCGATGCGCCGTCGCCGAGGACCTCCTCCGACGTCTGACGTCATCCGATGTGATAAGTAGGACGCACGACGCCCGTAGCCTCAGTTCCGTTTTTTCCGCGAACGTGTTGCTTCGTGTTTCTCAGTTTAAACGCCTCGACTCTTTGGACTTCTGTTCTATCTCGGTTCTTCGAACCTGTTCGTTTGTGAAAATCCTTCTGGAGATGTCTACTTCATCTTCGACCCCGCGTCCGGGTTTCAAGAAGTGCGGGGAGTGTGGGTCCAAGATGTCGGTGACGGACTCGCACGATGCCTGCCTCTGGTGCCTCGGGAAGGCCCACGACACGGATGACTGTATCGACTGCCAGTTGCTCACGTCCAAAGCCTTACGCGAACGTAAGAAGAAGTTGTCGGTAGGTCGGGTGTCCAAGCCCCGGAAGTCGAAGTCTGCGGGGCTTTCGACGGATGATTCGAGGGGTGACTCTCTGTGTCATCGTCGGAAGTCTCGTGGGTCTCCTTCTAGGAGTCGGTCTCGCCACTCCTCAGCCTCTTCGAGGCATTCTCGGAAGCGCCGTCATCGGTCGTCTTCCAGGTCCTCTTCGGAGGGCTCTGCCCGGCACGTCGCTTACCCCTCCAGCTGTGCGACGCCGGAGGAATGGGCTTCCTTCGGGAAGAAGATGCTGGCGATTCTTGAGTCGCAGGGTACTCAGCCGTCCGCGCGCCCGAGTGGGGTTGGTCGTGTGAGGTCGAGAGACACCGCTCGCAAGAGTGGTCGGCACGAGTCACGGGAGAGGTCCCGTTCGGACAAGGGGACTCGGGGACTCGTTCTCGGCGTACCCGTTCCAGGTCCCGGTCCTCGACGCGTTCGAGACCGTGTGCACCTGTGAGGTCTTCGAAGAAGGCATCGACGTCTGTGGCGTCGAGGGCGTTGACAGGTTTTCTCGAGGCTCTGGCTCCGAGGAAGTCGTCGATGCCGTCGATGCTCAGGTCGTCGAGGGACACGCTCGGGGCTCCGGCCTCGAGGGCTGTGTCGACGCCGCCGATTTTGGAGGCGCTGCATCTGACGTCGACACCGATTTCCTCGACGCCGATCCTCTCGGCGCCGATGCCGGTTCTCTCGACGCTGGCGCCGATTCGCTCGACGCCATCGACGCCTTTCGTGTCGGAGGTACCCCGGGGCACGGGTGGACCCCCTAGGAAGGCTCTGGTTAAGAGCAAGCACTCTCGAGTGCCTTCTTTTCGCCACCTGGACTATATTTCAGAGGCGGATGAGGATTCTGATGGCCTGGTTCCTTGTTAGGTTCCGGATGAAATTGTCTCGGGCCATAGTCAGTTTGACGAGTTGAGACAGTCACTGCATGATGCCAGTGGACTGGACACCTCTCCGGAGGTGGAGTTTTGTAGGCCTGAGCCTGGCTCTCATGCTGATTCCTCGTACCGGCGCCTTATGGCTAGGGTTTCTGAGTACTTGGGATGGTCTGCTCCCCCAGGGGAGTTTGTGCAGGATGATCTGACAGACATCCTTGATGTTGGTCCCCCAACTGACCCGGTTCAGCCGTTCCATATGGCTTTACAGGGAAGGGTGGCGGCGACTTGGACTGCTCCGGAGAGTCTCCCGGCGGTGGGCAGATCCTTGTCGCGGAAATACCGTCCAGCCAGTGGCGACCCCTGCTACTTGACCAGGCACCCCACTCCGGAGAGTTTGGTGATGCTGGCGGCCACGGCCCCGGCGAAGCAGGCGTCGTACCCTACCATCCCTCCTGATAGGGACGACAAACGTTTTGATGGTTGGGCGAAGAAAGTGTTTTCTTCTGGTGGTATGGCGCTTCAGACGGCCAACTCCATTTGTGCCTTGTCACGTTTCACGCACACTCTGTGGAACTGTGTTGCGTTAGCGGCTGAACGTGTTCCCGAAGGGGACGAACGGGATGGTTTCCTTGCTATGGTCCAGGATGGTAAGGATGCCATGTGTGAATCCGTTCAGTCGGGTTTGGACTTAGCTGAATGCGTCAGTAGGTCCATGGCGGCGAGCACCGTGATACGCAGGTTTGCGTGGTTGCGGAAGTCGGTGTTTGCTCCTGATGTGCAGTCCCGGCTCCTCAACATGCCCTTTGACGGTGAACACCTTTTTGGCAGCAAGGCTGACGAGAGCCTTGAGAGGTTGCAGACCTCAAAAGCTGCAGCGAAGTCGTTGGGCGCTGCAGTTCGCCAACCTCCGCCTTTTCGTCCTAGGGGACAGCAGTGGAGGGGTGGTTCCTTTCGCTATTACTCATCCTTCAGTAAAGCGAGAGGAGCTGGCAGTCAAAGAGGCCAACGCAGGGGTACCAGAGGTGGACGACAGGGTACCCGTGGTGCCAAGGCCGCTCGGGCAGTTGCCTCTTTGCCCTCAGGTAACGCCGCAGCCGCTCCCACTCTGTCGTGAGGCCATGTCCCATGGTTCGCCGGTTGGTGGAAGGCTGGCGCAGCATCTTGTAGAGTGGCAAGCCATTACTTTTCGGCACGGGCCTCGCGACAATCCACCGGGGAACCTCTCTTTGCAGAGTCCGGATCCGCTCCTTGCGCAGGAACTTCAAGCCCTGCTGGAGAAAGGCGCCATAGAACTGGTGCCTGTAGCGGAGAGGAACAAGGGATGGTATTCCCCTTATTTTTTGATTTCGAAGACGGGGGATTGAGACCCATCATGGACTTGCGCGGTTTGAACAAACTCCTCAGGAAGGACAAGTTCAAGATGGTTACTCTCTCTCAAGTCCTCCAGACCCTTCAGCTTCAGGACTGGTTGGGGTCACTCGACCTCAAGGATGCTTACTTCCATGTGCCGATCCATCCCAAGCACAAGAAGTACCTGAGGTTCGCGGTTGGCGACTCGCACTTTCAGTTTCGGGTCCTGCCGTTCGGATTGACCTCCACCCCATGGGTTTTCACCAAGCTCATGGTGGTGGTGGCAGCGCATCTCAGGATTCACGTCTACCCCTACCTGGACGATTGGTTGATCAGGGGGAGCTCTCCCGAGCAAGTCCTGGATCATCTATCGGTCACCTGTCGCTCCCTTCACAGGCTGGGCTTCTCCCTCAATTTAAAGTAGTCCCATTTGACGCCAACGCAGCGGCTCCAGTACATCGGAGCAGTGCTCGACACTTCCCTGGGGCAGTTTTTCCTCCCCAGGTGAGGGCTCTTCACATTCAGCAGATGATGCACAAGTTTCAGCATGCCCAGACTCTCCCAGCGTTCGAGTTCTTGAGGTTGCTCGGCCTCATGGCATCCTGCGTTCTTCTGGTGCCAGAGGCTCGCCTGCGGATGAGATCTTTGCAGTGGGCACTCAAGACGCAATGGTCGCAGTCCTCCGGCAGGATGTCGGACTCGATTCAGGTGCCGTCCTCGGTCGCCCGGGACCTTCTGTGGTGGGCCGTCGAAGGCAACTTGATGAAGGGGGCTCCATTTTGGCTTCCCTGGCCGGAGGTGACGGTCGTGACGGATGCATCCCTCACGGGATGGGGAGCTCATGTCAACGGGCTGACAGTCAGCGGTCGTTGGTCTCCGTCGGAGTCCAGACTCCATATCAATCTGTTGGAGCTGAGGGCCGTCAGGCTAGCCCTGAAGGCTTTTCTGTCGTCTGTGCGAGGGAAGAATGTCCTGATCCTGACGGACAACACAGTGGCCATGCACTACCTCAACAAAAAGGGGGGGCAGGGTCACTTCCTCTGTGCAGGGAGGCGATGCAGCTCGAGTTCTGGGCCATCCAGCAGGAAGTTTCGATCTCGGCTGTTCATCTGGCCGGAGCCGAAAACGTGACGGCGGACGCTCTGAGCAGGCAGAGCGCGATCTCTCACGAGTGGGAGTTGGCTCAGGAGATTCTCCTGGAGATCTTCGCCCTTTGGGGGACCCCTCAAGTGGATCTCTTCGCCTCCAGTGTCAACCGGAAGTGCGAAAGGTTTTGCTCGCAGGAATTTCCTCCAAAAGGAGCCTTAGGAGACGCGTTCGTGGTGGATTGGTCATTCTCGCTGCTGTACGCGTTTCCTCCAGGCCCCGTCATCCCGCAAGTGCTGCGGAGGTTACGGAAGTTCGGTTCCCGGATGATCCTCATTGCCCCGGCGTGGGCTCAGAGGATGTGGTACCCGGACCTTCTCGACTTATCCATCTGCCCTCCACGTCGTCTTCCCTACCGAGACGATCTGCTCTCACGGGAGCGGGGTCAGGTTCTCCATCCAGAGGTCAGATCCCTCAACCTTCACGCTTGGCTTCTGAAAGGTTGAGGTATAAGGATTGGGACCTCCCTGAGGACGTGATGGAGGTGTTGCTTTCGGCCCGGAGGCCGGCAACAAAGTCTCTGTACCGTTGCCCTTGGCGTAAGTTCTGCGACTGGTGCAGAGTTCAGAATGTGGATCCTTTTGCATGTGACATCCCCATGGTTCTGTCCTTTTTACTTTCTTTGGCCCACAGGGGCTTGCAAGTGGGTACCGTTAAGGGTTACCTGGCGGCGCTGTCCATCTTTAAGCGCTCGTCTGAAGAGTGTTCTTACTTTAAAATCCCTTTAATTTCACAGTTTCTGAAAGGGCTCACTAATGTGTTCCCTCCGTCACCTTTCCTGGTGCCTGGTTGGGATTTAACCCTTGTTCTGAGATTTCTTATGGGTGCTCCGTTTGAGCCTTTGCATTCTTGCCCTTTGAGGCTGTTAACTCTGAAAACTGTGTTTTTAGTTGCGGTTACTTCCGCTCGTAGAGTGAGTGAGTTACAGGCACTTTCAGTTAAGCCTCCCTTCACTGTATTTCACAAGGACAGGGTTGTCCTTCGTGTTCGTCCTTCTTTTCTTCCGAAGGTAGTGTTGGAATTTCATTTGGTCCAGAGGTTGTTCTTCCGGCATTCTATCCTCCTCCCCATCCTGGTAAGGAAGAGGAGAGGCTCCATAGGCTTGATCCTAGGAGAGCTTTAAGCTTTTATGTTTCACGCATGTCCCGGGTTAGAGTGGACGATCAACTCTTTATTGGTTAAGCTGGGAAGCGTTTGGGGCAAGCTGTGACGAAACAGACTTTGTCTCGCTGGATTATTTTAGCCATCTCGGAGTGTTACCGTTTGGCGGGTAAGGACCCACCGGCTGGCTTGCGGGCCCATTCTACCAGGGGTGTGGCTGCATCTACTGCACTGCAGAGGGGTGTTCCTATTCGCAACATCTGTGATGCAGCCACCTGGGCTTCAGTACATACATTTGTACGTCACTATTCCCTCGATTCCATCCGAGGGCAGGATCTGGCCTTTGCTCTGCTATTTGATTGGCTATTCTAAATTTTGATTCTAAATTCTTTCCCTCCTCCTTGCTCTGGTACTGCTTTGGGAGTCTGTCATAGATATGGAATACGTCGGAGGACCCAATCCCCTCGAAGAACAAGTTACTTTCTTACCTGGTAACTTTCTTTCGATGGGATGGTCCGACGACGTATTCCATATCGCTCCCGCCCTGCCTTCCCCGCTGCAGAATTTCTTTTGCGATTGCAGCTTACGTTCCGCAAGGCTTTGTGTCTGACTGGCAGTTGACTTATGTCACACGTTCTGGGGGAAAAAACTACAACTGAGGCTACGGGCGTCGTGCGTCCTACTTATCACATCGGATGACGTCGGACGTCGGAGGAGGTCCTCGACGACGGCGCATCGACGTCATCGACGCAGGACGCAGACGCCGAAAAAAGTTTCCGAAGCAGCACAGCTGTGGTGATTACATGTCATAGATATGGAATACGTCGTCGGACCATCCCATCGAAAGAACGTTACCAGGTAAGAAAGTAACTTGTTCTTCTATAGTGCTGCTGATGTTTTTTCCAACACCTTCGTCGGTTGCGGAGAAGACTCTCCATACATTGGACGTGAAAAGAGCTTTAAAATTGTACCTCCATCGCACTCAAAGCTTCAGAGACACGAGACAACTATTTGTGGCTTATGGCCCTTCGGCTAAAGGTAAACCGATCTCAAAACAAGGACTAGCCTGATGGGTGTCTCCTTTTGTCACTCAAAAGCCGGAAAACCTCTGGATAAGCGTCCAAGGGCCCATTCGACGAGATCCACTTTTTCGTCAACGGCATTGTGGTCCGGAATTCCGCTGGGAGATATGTCAGGCGGCTTCCTGGTCGGTACCACACACGTTTACCCAGCATTATTGCCTCGAACAGCAACATGCGGAGGATACACAGATGGGTCGTGCAGTCCTACAGCACCTGTTTCAATAAGGTAAGCCCCAATTAAGGTGTCACATCCTTCGGCTAATGCACTTTTAAGTGTGGTGTTTTCACTGTTAACATACTATAATGTGATGTTTTGCCATGATAAATATGCATTATGGTTATTGTGATATTGGTTTGCATACACACCTCCAATGTTGGGGGATACTGCTATACAATCTATTCTAAGCATGTGAATCCATGAAAGATCCAATGCTGGAGAAGGGAATAGTTTCTTACCTGTAACTCCATTTCTCCAGCATTGGTATCTTTCATGGATTCAAATGCGCCCGCCAGCCTCCCCTACGCATGCAAACCAGAGATCCCCCCCATACTACTTTGGGGGTCGAAATCTGTGGGAGCCGCAGGGGCGCGTGGCTATTTATACCTCTACGTCCTAGTGGCGCTGCCATACGCGGCCCAAAATGACGTAGATAGGACACAAAAGTGTCGGAAGTTTTCCTATGGAAAAGGTCTATATAACTTACCGAGGATTCCCAGCCTGACGACGGGGAATATTCTAAGCATGTGAATCCATGAAAGATACTAATGCTGGAGAAATGGAGTTACAGGTAAGAAACTGTTCCCATCCTTTACACAATCATAATTAACATATCTCCATTAAATGATGACAGGAGACAGCCTTCATGTCTGAACTCCTTAATTCCTATTCTATAACTGCCCTCCTTCTCCCTTCCAAATTCCTTCATCCCCATTCCATTCCGTTCCACATTCTACTCAGCCACAACACTTGGTATCTTAAAAGTACCTGTTCTGGCATGCAAAATTACTTTGTTAATTTCAGTTTGTCATTCGCAAAGGATTGTATGCGTTTCCTGGAGCGCCGTGGCACGAGTGTGCAACTGCTTTACACTCACTGGTCGCACACGGAAGCGTCTGTCTCTTCGACGTCCTTCGCAACAGGCTTCTCCAGGCTTCTTCGCCCTCCCAGCTTCACCAGACTCTGCCTCTCCTTCACAGTCTCCGCAGAGAGCACTGCTCGCTCTCCTGGCTTCCCGCAACGGCGGCTGGGGTCAATGGGAGTTGCACAGTTTCCATGAAGCAGACCCCCTCTGGAGCACCTGTGGACCCTCGCACAGCCGACCATGTCTCTGGCCTCTCCTACTACACACACCGCTCCTGGCACCTTGATCTCCAACGTCCTTTCCTCCTCCTGTTTCCCTACTCCCAAACTGGCGGGAATTTTGTATATCCCTCAGGTGTGCTAATTGACCCCAGGTGTTTGGTTCCACTGCCTGACTATGAAGAACTTCATTAGGGGGACATGCCTGGTTGTTCAATTGGTATGCCTCCATAGCCCTCTTCTTCATCTCAGTACTAGAGTGGTGTTTGGAACTGTCAGATTTAATGAAAGGAGCATTCATAACTCTGTTTTGTCTGGTGTGTATATCAGTAAAATGAGGATGTGTCCTCCTAGTCGGTCTCTTCCTCGTCCCATTATTAAAGTATTGTTTCTGGGGGACACTTTGTAAGGAGTGAAAGGGTTTACATTACCCTTTAAAGAATTTTAGAGATAGCGGGCTCATTGTGGAAAGGGAAATTGGGATACCATGTCTCATCAAGGACGTCCTCTACCCGCTCCCCAGGGTGCCTCACCCAGGTGATCCTCCCTCGCATCTCCATCCCCAGGGGTCGGGATCCATAAGTGATGGGCTTTCCCTGATCACTTGAGAGGAGGATACAGGGGGGAAATAAGTGAGGACACCCTCGGGTTCCTCACAAACCCCAGACACGTGTTTTGGCCTTGTCAGGCCTCCTCAGAGAGGTGATGCTCTTGGGTTGCTGTTGGTATTTTTGTAGGGGTTACCTTTATCTGTTAATTTTAGCCTTGTGTGTCAGGGAAGCCAGGGCTACGGTGTGGGAAAACTGAAGGACCAGCTAGAAGACCTCTTTAGTCGCATCACCCGGCCGCTAAACTACTGCACTACAACTGCCCAGGAAAGCGTTTTATAAAATCCCTTGACCCCTTGAATCATCCACTATATTTGTTGTTAGGCCATCTGTGACATGTCGCACCTAATTTGGCAAAGCTATATTTTGAAGTATATATGAAAACAGTGATATATGCGGACAGTTCACATAAATAAGAACCATACCAAAACATAGTTCAGGTATATAGATATTATTGTCCTATGAGAAGGCAGCAAATTGGTAAATTTATTGGATGAACACAAAAATCTCTATTTAAAATTTACACGGAAAGTCTTTTGGAATTCAAATCAGCGCTCAGATGCCTGAGGGTTCGTAGCGCTATATAAATGCGAATTATTAATGCTTTGGATTTAACAATTCACCATCATGCAGGGAAACCATATCACAAGCCAACATACAGAAATGCCCTATTACATCATCAATGTCACCATGCCAAACCTATAAAGGAGACTTTACCTTGACGACAACTTCAAACTTAAAAAAGTGCCCCCTTTTCAAATATTTGTTTACGTTTTATGATGTAACTTGTTGGAGTAATACGATTAGAATGTTATGAACATGGCATCTCGTTTACATTACCCCTGTTTGAAATAAAACTGTTAGTTCATTAGTTGACAAGTGTTACAACATGGTATCCACCATACCCCGCACCAGCGAGTGGAACGTGATGGCCTCATTAGATGGGGACATAAAATAGTCTTCTTGTACAATAAAATGCAGTAAACAGTGTGGCTAATGGTTCCAGTAATACTACACAAAATGCCATTGGAAAGACAAGATGGCAAGTAAAACAAGCTAAGAACATTAAATGGTGTTAAAGAAATAGTTTAACTCATTTGTTGAACAGATTGATTGTAAATCACATATGAGTGTAAATTACCTGCTGAGCCATATCACGACAACAGGAGAAAAGGAACGTTCCACTCACATTGCGGAATTCAAGTGATGGAAATCTACAAATTAATACATTTGGAAGTTAAAATCATATTTACAACTTGTCACAATATCTTTACAATACAGACCAACCTTTCTGTTTATAAGTAGTCTTCTTTGATTTTCATCTGAGAACTCCCTCTACTCTGCGATTAATGAGCATGACTTCAAGTGAAAGATTTTCACATAATAAAGAAATCGAGGTAATAATTAACCTCCAGTGGAACCATAATCCTACTAATAAAATTGATTTTGAAAACCCTAACCAATTACATCTTTTGTCATCTACAGATGAGGATCACACGTTTGTATTGATTTTAATACATTTATTTTGTAGATATGGCAGTCCATAAAACAAAAAAAAACATAACATCCTAAAGAACAATCATGAAGGCCAATAGATAAATAGATCAGTTATGCACAGTATAATACAGTAAAACAGGCACACTTAATTCTTCTATTCCAAGCTGAAGATAAAAAACAAGCCAGTTTAAAAGCACTAGTGGCAACTCTTATTTATAGTTATAAGAAAAGCGCAGCGCCACTGCCTATAGCAGATTATTTTAGAAATTCATACAGATAAAATCTCAAAGTCTTTAGACATAGAACAGAAAATTACCAGATGAGCCAGGCTTTCAAAAGCACCACAGGTGCAAGTAGCACATGTTGGAGAATTATTGACCAATGTACTGATAACTCCTTTGACGTAGATGGCATTAGACTTTTTGCGCCCTTCCTTTAACTTTGCGCACACCCCGTTCCCCACACCCCCATGTTTTTCACAATTCTTTCAGAGTTGGGAGTATATGTAATTTTTATGGTTTGGTGCAGTTTCAACGTACAGTACTAAAGTTTTAAGCATCTGGAAAAAGTGTTCCTTCTATTTTGTGGCCAACTTGAACCATAGCAAAACGCTTTTGCCATTTTGATTTATACATCTATATATGTGTATTAATTTCTGGTGCTTGTGAATCTGCTTAGATTCAAATGCTATGCATATTCCACCAACTAGTGTTTAGGGCTGGCAGAATAGCACAGGGGCAACGCGCTTGCCTTGGAAGCATGACCCCGCTGAGCAACACAGGTTCGAAAACCGGTCTGGCGCTTCGAGGCTGCACTCTGGCATGAAGTTCGATGTAAGAACCCAATTTAAATATTCCAAAGTAAAAGTAGGCACTGATTACAGCTTTGTCACTTTATCCATATCCTACATGTACAGGGACCCTTAATGCCCTTAGACGCCTATGCCATTAGATTGTTTTTTCCCACCATTGGTGTGGCCAAGAGAGATGAAGCGCAGAAAGGACAGACTTTGAAGCAATTTCTTTGTATTTGAAAAAGTTCACAAAACAATTCTGACAGTTTCAGCGCATCCCGGAAAAGACCACACAAGGCCAAGTCATAGTTTTAATAGAGCCAGGTGGTGGTCTCTTTTTTTGTAACATTTTATTGATTTTCTGATATTCTTACATGACCTGGGAGATCACGATATTCAATAGAAAAACGTTTCATATCAAGCCCCTCCCACCCGCCTCCTCCTAGACTCCTCCCCACCACCTCCCAGGAGTACATTCAGATGGCAAGATAAGATTATTTCAACAGGATAGCGAGAAATCACATAGTAACAGTAGCATTAACAATAAGGAGTACCTTTAGGGCAACTCCAGGTTGAGGGCTCTCAATTGAATTGGGCAAGTCCAAGAGTTAAACCCTTCTTGAGCGTGTTTCAGGAAAGGAGGCCAATTAGCTGTGAAGGAAAGAAGATAATTCCTCATATTAGCAATGAGCTTTTCCTTTGCTAGAATGGTCCACACTTTGTCCAGCCACAAGATATTGATGTAGGTTCAGTCCTCCACCAGAGATAGAGGATTGACAGCTTGCCCAACCAACAGTAGAAGTGTCAATAGCTTACGCTCCGCTCTCATACAATATGGTTCTGTTCAGGCATTGATGCCCAAACAAAATACAGAGCATGGGGTCCCCTCATATTTCCACCCCATTATTACCTTCAGCATAGATCAGACTGTGAGCCAGAAGTCATGTTTTTCCTGACACCCCCACAGGGTATGTAAAAGGGTTCCCTCCATCCCACACCCTCGCCAGCACATTTCAAAGTGGCAGGGTGAGAACGGTGAAGGCGTGAGGGGGAGTTCTATACAACCGCATCAGTATTTTTGCCTGCGTTTCCGACGAGCATGGGCAAGGCGTGTCCCAGTCCTCCGTGGATATCACTCCTCCCAGTTCCTTATCGCAAGCAACACAGTTGGACCTTCGTACCGGAGTTCGCTCCGAGGTTGTGAGTGTTAGGGAAGATTTCTCTAAGTGCAATTGTCACTCCATATTATGCACCCCGCCCCCCAAACTTTTTTTGCTTTTGTTTGACTGACCTAACTTGACTTTTCCAGGGGAGCTCAGCCTTCAGCTGTACTCCCCTGGGCTTTTGCTCATTTGTCATGGGGAAAGTGACACACACTTCAGACTGTCAGTACTGGGAAAATGTGTTTCCCTTAGTCTTTGACTATGTTGCCATTTCTTGGTAACTTTTTCTGTGTGCAAAGTACCTTACTGAAGCGCGCACAGGGGTCTTTTCTTTTTTATGGCCCTAAACACCCTCCTTTTGGTGGTTAAACAAGTGTGCCTAGGATGAACTCGTGCCAGCAGTTTAGTTTACTCGTCTTTTTACTTCTTTTTATTGGACCATACTAGTGTATTGTGTTTTGTCCCGGACGGTGGCCAGTGCCAAAAATGGACGTGCCACAAAGTCTTTTGTTCTGTCCTTTGGCCATCTTATCCTGAGCCAACCCGGGACTTCCGCATTTGGGCATGCAGCCTCCGACGAAAATTGCATCTTTTGTGGGCTCCTGCATGTCATGTGTGCTAGTGCCCAGGAAGAGGACTAGGACTGTCTGGTCCCAATCCACACTACTGGTGCCAGGATGTCTGATGTCCGTTATGCCTGAATAACTGAGACCACTGTCTATGCAAGAGAGCAGATCTTCCATTGGTTATCCCAGATTTCAGCGCAAAATGAATATTGGATAAGAGAAGGGGCTCTGCATCCTTTCCAGGTCGGTCTACAGAAGTTCACTCCGAACTACAGAAGGAGTCAAGTATCCTTAAACGCTGAAGCAGACCTGTGGAACCGCTGCAGACGCACTGGAAGATTTGGCACACTGAGCCTGCTGCTGTCACGGTGGACCCCTGCTTTTGTCATCGACCTTAGAAGGCCTGCAAGGGCGATCGACCCTTTGGAATAGTGATTACCCTCCAAAGGGTCTTTGAGCGCTTCCTCCTCCTCATGCGTTCCCCTCAGATGACTGGGCCCCTGAACGATATAGTGAAGGTGATCCCGAAGGTGGTGCCTCCATGACCACCTCCTCTTGGTCCTCTGCCTGATCCTCCACCGCTACCTTTGCCAGTCCCTCCCCTGTCCTGGCCGTACCAGTTGTTCAGACCCCTCCACCTTTTCTTGTACCACAAACAACTCCCCCTCAAAAGCCGTTGGGCTTGTCTTTGGCTCCAAACCTAGAGGGGACCCCACCCGCACCTGTCCCAGAGCCTGGACTTCCCTCGATCTGTAAAGAAGGGGGAGGGGGAGCGATGACTAGGATGACGCCCGGGGCAATGAACCCCCTGCATCCGTTAAGGCCTTTCATGGCTGCCTTCAGGGCCTGGCAGAGTTCTTGGGGGTCCCTTTGCCCGAGGAAGCCCCCTAGGAGTCAGGAGTGCTAGCAGAGGTTTTGGGCAAGCGCACAATGATCTGTTCTGGCATCCCTCTCCAGGAGGATGTCCTGCAGGTGGCGAGAAAGGTCTGGGAGAAGCCAAGAGCCAACGCCCAGATGAACAAAAAGTTGGACAGCAGGTTAAGGCTGACGGACGGGGAAACAATCCTCCTAGACCTCCATCCGCAGCACCTTTCTTCAGTGCTTGTGCGGCCTCCCTATATTCTAAACCATTGTCTTTGTCTATCTGCTCGGGAGCCACCTCTAGTCTTTCCAAGGAAGGTCCTTGAGTCTTTGGGCAAATGCTGTTATACTACATCAGGAATGCATCTGCAGCAAGCCAACGCTGATGCCTTTTTAGCCATGGCTTACAAGAAACTGTGACTGGAGCTTGGGTAGTTTCGCCCTGACCTCCCTCTGGAGAGGCAAGCTTCCTTCAAGGCCGGTGTGGTGGATACCCGGGCAGTTGCGTAGGACCACATGGAGTCTTCGGTCTCCCACATCGCCACAGCCAGCAAAGGGCTGTGCCCAATGAGGGCGTGGAACTCTTTTGTTCGTCAACTGATGACGGGTTGTCAAAGAAGAAAACCACCTCCGCTCAAACCGCCAAGTCATTGGCCAGCCTGACAATGCCAGGGCAGAAGTCCTTCCCCCCAGTCTCAGGGCAGGACCGAATTCAAACCCTGCGCTTTCTCCGGCTTCAAGGGGTTTCAGGACCGCGGTACGCGGAGGCCTGACGGGAATAAAAAGCAGAGGACTTTGCACAGGTTTTTCCGCTCCCCCTTCTCTGCTCCCACCTCTGATGCTAAGCAACAGTGATGTCCTGGTCTTGGAACACAGCTCCCCAGTAGGGAGCCAACGGTTCTTTTCATGGACAGCTGAAAGTGTCTTTTCAAGAACCCTTGGATCCTTTCCATAGTCTCCGCTGGCTTCAGTCTTCCTCTTCCTTTTTCTCTACCATCCTTTCCTCCTCTTCGTTGGCTCTTTTATAGGAAGCCCTTTCGGTCTTGGAGATGCAGGCAGTGGAACCGGTTCCTCAGTCACAGTGGCTCCGGTTTCTACTCCAGGATTTTTGCGGTACCCAAGAACATCCAGGTTGGCCCGGGGGTAGCCCTTGACCTGTCATTTCTCAATCTGTCCTTACCGATCGAACGCTTCAAGATGATTACTACTGCACACATAGCAGAGTCTGTGTGTGCAGGGGACTGGATGTGTTCCCTTGACCTCAAGGATGCGTACTTGCATGTCCCCATCTACAAGCTGCATTGGAAATGTATGCGGTTCACGATTATGTCTTGCTGTTAGGCAAAGTTTGAATGCAGTACCCTCTGGGAGCACTACAAGCAACTATGACTACAGGTATAGGCAACCCAACCTTTGGTATAAGCTTGTACTACACAGTTTTGGTAGCGTGTTGAGCAGCCAGGCTTATCTCAAGAGGGGAAATGTGAGCTGAAGTGGAGTTGCACAAAGATTCACAGTTCCAGGTATTGAAATGAACACTTACACTCAAGGTTTCTTACATAAACAATAATTTATCAGTCAGTTATTAAGCCTTCTTCAGAAGGGAGCAATAGAATAGTAACACACAAATATACTTCAATACTGTACACTCTGAGTTTCTGAATCAGACAAGAACCTTTTGGGATGGCCCACAGACACAACCTACACCCACAGGTGACTTCAGTAACAAGGGTGCTGGGGACATTACTATCTTACTGTTCGCATTCCGAACACTCTTAAAAAGTTGATAAAAGGCAAAGGTTTTTAGAACACAAGAAATTACAAATATTCATAAGCGGGGCAAATACTTTCAGATAACACTTAGCCTATTTGAATTGAATGACTCTTTTGCCCATTGACTTTGACTTAGAAGTCTGTGTATAGGATGCAGCACTTCAGGTAAGCAAATGGAAAAGTCTTTGTACAAGTTCTTAGGATTTTTTGATAAAAAAAAATCAATCAAATGTAGGGCCAGAAGCTGATTAGACTTGTGAGTTGCAGAAGTTACAAGCACTTCCACAGTAAGAGGCAAGTTCTTAGACTTGTTTTACAGTACCTTGGTAAATAAGAAAAGATGCAGCTGAAGACTTCTGTTCCTGTGCAGCTCTGCAGATCTCACTGTTCCTGGGCCTCAGTCGTGGGGACAGGAGGGAGGACGTTGGGGGACTCCTGCACCAGTACTGTCAAAACTGGCAACCGGCAAACTTTACTTTCAGTGGCTGTTTCGCGTTTCAGCTCCTTGCGGGACAGCAGATAGAAATAAGCATGGTTCCTGGCTGTCAAGGTGGACTTTCCTCCCATCTGAGGTCCCGCACTCGATGGAGGGTGGCGGAGGGGGTCAGGCTTGTTCAGTCCTGCTTCGTCGGAGTCCGGAGGATCTTCCAAAAGCTTTAGGCCAGCTTACAAGTAACGCACACAATATGGTGTCCTCTCCCTGGCTCTACGGTTTCCTGCAGCAACTCTGAGGAAATTCAACCAGCTCCGAGATGGGTGTCCAGGTGGCTTACTTGGGAGTTGATTGGTCCCACCAACTCAAAGGGAGAAGTCATCCTTGTAGGGCTTCTCTGTCAATGCGAACCTGGCAAGTAGTCACTGCAGCAGGGCTTCACCAGACAAACCAATGGTCCAGGGGTTGCAGCAGGCGTCCTCTCCAAGCTCTTCTTTGGTTCCTTCGTCCAGTGGTCGACTCTGCCTTCCAAGCCAAAAGACTTGCCTTTCATTCAGTTCTCTCCCATTGATTCCAGCCTAGCTGTCGCTCACCCTGCAGGGTGGCTATTCTTGCCGAACAGTCAGCCAGCCAATCACGACAGAGTGCATTTGGGGCTCCTAGGAGACTAAGCACAGGGAGTTTCAGGCACCTCCCTCACTTCCTGCCTACCCCAGACACTCTGGAGCCAGAGGCGAGTTTAACTCCTGAAGCCCGCCAAAGGCGAATGAACAAAGAGACCAAACCTGGTTTGGCGCGCAGAGAAACTCTCTAGGGGGACCTTTCCACAAAGACCTGGCGAAAAAAAAAAGACCGGGCACTATTTTAGCAAAGATGGCTGGACACCATTTTGAAAAAGATGGCTCCCGCGGTCAATGTTACTGGGTCCGCGAACGGTCGCAGTAAATGTAAACCTAGGTAGTTCAAAATGAAACCACTGCCATCCGCCAGTCAGTTGAGGAAAGGGTAACATAAAAGATGTTACATGAGCATTTAGACACAGGGGATACTAAGTAACCCCTCCAGCACTCTATTGTAAGATAGGGTGTGCTGGGTCTAGCAACTACAATGCAAAGTAAAGTCAATTTCACTTTACTGCACTGGGAAACAGTAGTTGATCCCAGAGAAGGTATTTAAACCTTGAGAAATCTGGAAGACTTTCCTGTGGCACTGCGCTGATGGTGCTTTGTGACACAATTGTAAAAGATGATGCTTATGGAGTTGGTTAGACTCCACAAGCAAAAAGAAAGTGTATAAAAGCACATTAAAAATATATGAGAGAGTGGGGAAAAAAAAGGTTCACACTCTCTCCAGGTAAAAAATCAAGTCCTCAAAATCAATCAAAGTTGCGGGGGGACTGTAAAGTGGAGGGAATTAACACATTTTTTGTGAATTATTGAGAGTCTATGGAGGGTAGCACAGGGGCAGCGTGCTCGCCTTGGAAGCAAAACGACAGAGGAACACAGGTTGGATCCCCGGGTCCATGCTTAGAAACCTCTTGGTATTAAGCGCGTTATAAATAACCTATCATATCAATTCTCCCTTACACTTACCACTTTCAGTACTCGGCCGCTCGTGTCTTCACAAAGTTGATGAACGCAGTGACGGATCTCCTCCGCTTGGATGGCCAGCACCTATATCCTTATCTGGACGACTGGCTGGTGAGGGTGGGTTCCCCCGTGAGGGGGTGGTACACTCCTGCCAGAGATTGGCAGATATTCATCACCTGGTGTTCTCCCTCAACCAGAGGAAGACGCAGTTGTGCCCCTCCCAGGATCTGGTCTTCCTAGGGGTGAGTTGGAACACGGCTGTTCAGCGGGTGTTCCCCACGCCAGAGAGGCTCCTGTCCCTTTGCGGAAAGAAGCCAGTCCCTGGAACTGTGAACATTAGCCATTTGCCACTTTTTGGTTTGAATTATACCTTTAGATTGGATTTGAACACTTTTGAGAATCAGCGACAATAGCCTTTGCACCTTGGAGTTAGTTTAGAGTGTGAGGGCCAGAATAGCATTACGGACATAGGACATATTTTGCTTTGGACTTCTTGACAAAGGATGGACCCCTTCGTTTTTTAGTTGAGGTGGGGAAATACCTCCTAGGTTAGGGATAGTGAGGCATTTTCCAACCCCTGCTTGATTTAAATAAAAGTGTATAACCAAGCTCCTATTCTTCCCTGCTAACACTCTCCCTCCCCTCCTCCTTTCGTTCTCTCCCCCCCACCCCCTCCCAACTCCCCTTCTCTCCTCACGCCCGCAACCTTGGTCTCCACATTGACCCCCAACTCTTTCTAACCACATTTCGCTCACTGCCAGATCTTGCCGCTTCCACCTCCACAACATCCGCAAAATTCGTCCTTTCCTAACATTTCAGTATTACCCAAATTGTTCGTTTACAATTGTTCGAATGAACAATTGACCGAATTTAAAGGGTCACAATTGACCTTTTCACAATTGACCGTATATATATATATATATATATATATATCTGTTTGGTAATATATATTTATATATATATATAGGGGTTTTGGGGGGGTTTGGCGTTAGGTGGGGGGTTGTGGGGGGTTTCCCCCCACATATGTTACAATTGACCTTCACAATTCAGTCAATTGTGAAAAGGTCAATTGTAATTCGAACAGTTGTAAAATGAACAATTCGTATACAACCAACATTTCATGGCACCAAACTCCTAATCTCCTCCCTCATTTTCTCCAGACTCTTCTATTGCTCTACTCTTTTCTTCGAACTCACCTCCTCTCACATCCCCCGCCCCCCCAAATCTCACGACTCCATCTCCTCTTCTCTTAACTCATTAGGGGCTCCCATTACACTCCCAGCTCAAATTCAACTTCCTCTGCCTAGTTTTCAAAGCCCTCTATTGTCTTGCCCCTCCCTACCTATCCTCCCTTCTCACTTTCTATACTCCTTCTTGTTCTTTCCGTTCTGCAGATCACTTCCTTCTCGCTTCTCCTCCTTCACCCTGTGCCGCTTCCGTTCCGTCCAACTTCTCGCTTCTTTCCATTGGAACCGCCCTCCCCTCCCCGTCTGCTCTATTATCTACTACCCTTCATTTCACACTTCTCGAAAATCCTATCTCTTCCACTACCCCCCTTAGCTTCTTTTGCTTGCTTTTTCTCCACTGAAGCCACCTCCACCTTCACCTCATACCCCCCCTCCCCCTCTCTCACTCTGGCCCCTCTCCACTTGTACTAAAGCTCATAAATAATGTAAATTGTTCCTTGTACTGTTTTCTGGTTTAGATTTAATGTCATGTATTGCTTGTTGTGTTTTCTTGTTCCTCATGTAAAGCACCTTGGATTAAAGCGCTATATAAATTCAAATAAATACAAAATAAATACAAATAACCAAAACTGAGGGACCTGTGTCCGGGTCCCATTCCTGGCTCCTCGAAGTGGAGTTGGTCAAGTGAAAGAGTTAAGATTTATGGCAATTAATTTGCAATCCAGCAAAGAATCTGAATTCTTTCCCCTTCGTTTACCACTGTGAGTAGCATATTTGGTCCTTTAACATAATGTAAACGGTCAACAGTGTTTAGTGATAATAGTATAATTATGGAAAGGCAGTGTCCTACTAGAGTGATACATGCTAAAGGTTCTACTGGCAGTACAAATAAATAGGGGCAAGGGGACATACTTGCCTCATTCCCCTTAGTAGATGAAAACAGGTAAGGGTCACGCCATTCGTATAGACTTAATCCATTGTATCAATGTAAAGCTAAGACACTAACAATAGAAAGAATGATCCACAACCATATACTTTAGAGCTTTAGAGCCATGAACATGAAATTCTACTCAAGTGAGTCAAATGCTTTTTCTGTGTCTAGGAATACAGCTTCCGCTGCTATCTTGTGATCAATTAAAGCTAGGATATCAAACATCTTTCATAAATTAGTTGATGAGATTGTGCACTTTATGAAACTAGTTTGATTCTGTAAGTCCATCGAAGGAAGCAATGGGAGAATCCACCAAGCTAACACTTTGCAAATCATACTGACCGTAACAATAAAATGCTGGCAGTATTTCATCTTTATTCGATTTAGACAAAACTATGATTGGGGGTTTGTTTGGTTAAGGGAAGGGCACCTTTAGTTATAGACTTATGGTTTAAAGTGCAAAACTTGTGGGCAACAAGTTAACATATTATTTATAAAATTCAATAAAGTTAATTTGGGATAGGCACTTTTCCAGATTGCCTCAGGTATTTCATCTGTGGAAATGGAAATGGGAAAGTTCAAGTGAGCTTGATGCTCATGTTAAGCCAGACCATTCCATATAGGTCTATTTAGATACCCTCGAAGATGTTAGACACATTTGATTTGGATGAATAGTGTCTGGTAATATTTTCAAAATACCTGATTAATATCTTCCTGGCTGCTGTGCAACACATTCTCCGGAAACGAAAATAGTTTTGTTTTCAAATGTTTTATTTGGTCAGTGGCAATAGTCACCTGGATGATTTCTCTCACCCTGTCTATGTGCCGTCCCATGGCATGATTCAAACTTAGTTTCCCTGTCTGACAGTTGTCGGAATCTAGTTAGAGAGCATCCGTATCGGATTTAGAGCATGCATATCGTGTCTCTAAATATATTAATGTAACCTCTGTGCAGTCCAGCAGAGCTGTAGGTTAGATGATGACGCACCATTGTGGCAAGACCAGCCATTAACGCAGGCACTAGCCATTGAAAACCTTATGAAGGAGTGGGGGTAAAGTGAAGGGAGATATACAAAAGAGAGAATTCATTTAAGCAAAGAGCATTCACCCTTAGTTGTCATGGTTTATTTCTACCTTAACTGCAGTAGAAGAGTTATTAAGGAGGATTCTATCTCCAAGTCTCAAACAATAGACCTTGATTGACAGCTACGGGATTACCCAATTTATTCACCAGTGAACACAGAGGCTCCAGCTTCTGAATACCCAACCGTGGACCAATGTACACATAGCTCTCTACTGAAGAGAGCATGCACCTATTTTAATCAACCTAATTAGGGGATAGAAGAGAAGGATTTTATTGAGGATATTCTTGAGTCCAACTCACTGGCTAAATGCACACTCACCATGGTGTCTATTAAGTGACAGCTCTGGGACTTAATGGAGGCACCGTCTTTTGCCAAAGCAATGAATCTACGCATTGATAACAATATAAACCATCAACCTCAGACACACACCTAATTAGAGTGAATTTATTTTCAGACTTCATGGTAGTGACAAATGTACGGAAACAATGTGGCATACCAACCTCCCCTACAGATAATGAGAGTAAGAGGTTCTATTTTGTGGTTGAAAAGATCACACCTACAGCATACAATGTACACATTACAAATATGACCGGTGTGGTCCGCATCTACGCCCAGGCACGGTGGGGGGCTATGCAAGACCTAACCGAGGCTATATCATCCAGGCAAATGTTTAAGCAATAATCTGAGGACCAGCTGACGTCAAATGCAATTATCAAGAGTAGTGTAGACCCGGTAGAGACTGCTGGACGATATTGCAGTGCTCAAGTGCTACTTGTGGTTGCAGGTAATCGGCTTCAAGCCAGAAACTGACATTGTGCTTATTCCTTTTCGGCAAGGTGGTGGATATTTGTCTAGAGAAGGTAAAGAAAGACCAGGGACACCGAAGATTTTGGGACAACTGTGAGCAACACAGGGTTTCCGTCCTCTGGACACAGGTTATGCAGGAAGCGTTCAACTTCAGATGATATCTGGTTTTAGTCAACCCTACCAGAGTGTTAAATTAACCCTAGGAACATGGTAATAACCCAACAAACCTACCAACATATTCACTCCCATCAAGGCCAATATAGACAGCAAAGAAGAGCACTGGGGTGTGCAAATGGTGTACCTGCTAGAGGCTAGACTGGCATAAAAACGACTACCTGTACAATATTCTGTCCCAATAAACGCATGTGGCAAGCTAAATCAAACTCTGCCCATGGAAGCTGATAACGAACAAGTGGGTATTAGATACGATGAGAGGATTACTGCGTGGAATTCAACTCGCGCCCGAAAACATTCCTTCTAGAAAAGCCTGGCTATTGCACATTGAAGTAACCGCTCTGCTACACAAGGGTGGAGGTATACAAAATGTACATCCACTAAAAAGGAAAGCAGGAATTTACGACCTACTTTCTTGTTTTCAAGATGAATTTAGAGATGGACTAAATTCTTGACACTAGGTTGTCAAGATTCCGAATAATGGTTGAGAGTTAATGCCATGAATCAACAATGGGCATTCTATGGCAACTTTGAACATAAAGGATTCCTAGTTTCATATGTTAATATTTTCATATTCCCAAAACACAAAGCACATTCGATTCAAGATGAGCAATTCTCACTACTAGTTCCGAGCTCTGTTTTATAGAATAACATTGGCACTGTTAGGCAAGATTGTATGCACTACCCTTTGGGTGCACTACAATAACCTTGACCTCCTGGCAATAAGGACCCAATCTTTGGTATAAGTCTGAACTAGACAGGTTGGTAGTGTGGCTGAGCAGCCGGGCTTATCTCAAGAGGGGTCAATGTGAGCAGTAAGGTTGCAACAGAGTTTCACAATACAGTTATCCAAATAAACACTTATACTCAAGGTTTCTTGCTAAAACTATTATTTATTTATTTCACAGTCAGTTATATAAGCCACCTTCAGAAAGGGAACAAAACATGGAACACTTAAATATACTTCAAAACACACTCTTAAATCAGATGATACCCATTGGGGATGGCACACAGACACGTTTTACACCCTCAGGTGACTTAAATAGCTAGGATACTGTGGACATTGATTTATCACTGGTACATTTTGAGCACTACTGAGTTTGGTGCAAAAGATAGAATAGAGGAATAAAACAAAGGTTAACAAATAAGTCACAAACTGGTAAGTACTTTAAAAAAATAACTTCCAATGCAGAGTAAATTAACCCTTTCCTGCGGGAAAGGCCAAAACACAAAGTCAGAGGTAAAGAGGAGTCTCTCAGGGAGCCAGGACAGCCAATGTTAATTGCGCAATGTCAAGGGGAGCTGAAGATCTTCTTTGCAGGTAGGTAAAAAGTCTTGCACAATGTTTTTAGAAATGTTTGTAGAAAAATAGAACACTTGAAGTGCCACAAGCTGAGAGGCTTGTGAGGGGCAAAGCTTTAACAACTCTGCAAGGTATCCAAGACAGGTCTCAACTGAGAGCAAGTACGGGTACACAACAAGAGGTAAGTTCTCTTAGACTTTACAGTACCTCTGGTTAGAAGAAATGGCTTCTGCTGGCTTCTGTTCCTGTACAGCTATGCAGATCCTGTTGTTTCTGAGCCTCAGTCGTGGGGACAAGAGGGAGGACGTCTGTGGACTCCTGCTTTGCGGGAAGGTCAGCGGCAGCAATGGGCGAAATTCAATTCAGCGGTCCTTCAGTGTTTCAGCTCCTCAAGTCTGACCGTAAATGGCCCCACCACAGTTCTCGGATACCACTTCAGACTTTCCTTGTTTCTGGGGTCCAGCACTCTGTTGAGGTGGCTCAGGCTTGTTCAGTCCTGCATCGGGGAAGTCCGGAGGATCTCCCTACCGCTCGGGTCTGACGTAACAGCAACGCACACAGTCTGGTGTTCCTCTCCCTGGCACTTCAGTGCCAGCAACAGTGGAAATACAACCAGCTTCGAGAGGATATCCAAACGGGCTTACTTTGGAGTTGATTTGGTCCCACCAACTCGAAGGGAGGTGTTGTCCTTGCAGAGCTTCTCTAGTTGCAGCGAATTCGGAGCTTCAGCACAGAAGCAGAGCTTCACTGGGCAAACCAACGGTCGAGGAGTTGCAGCAGGCGTCTCTTCCAAGTTCTTCTTTGGATTCCTTCGTCCAGTGGTCGACTCTGCCTTCCAAGCCTTTTATGCAGGTGTCTCCCATTCATTCCAGCCTAGCTGTCAATGACACAGCAGGGTGGTTGTCCTTGCCGGACAGCCAGCCGGCTCATCACCATTGGGTGCCTTCCTGTAACCAAGGGGATTAAGCATAGGGAGTTTCGGGCACCTCCCTCAGTTCTGCCCCTGCCAGACATACTGGAGCCAGAGGCGGGTTTCACTCGTGAATCCCGCCAAAGACAAAACAAACAAAGGGATCAGACCTGGTTTGGTGCCCAGAGTAAATCTCAAGAAGGACCTTTCCAGCAAGAAATGGCAACCTTTCCAGCAAGAAATGGCAAAAAAAGAAGACCGGGCCATTTTGACTAAATGGGCACCCATGGGTGCCTTACTGCAGCTGTCAACGCAGCTCGCGGTAAAAACGCACAATGGTGGTAAAAAAAAAAACTGCCACCAGCCATTAATTGTAGGAAGGGTAACATAAACATGTTACATGAGAAACTAGACAAATGGTATACCAAGTAACCCCTCCAGCACCCTGGGTCTAGAAAGTTACAAAAATGTAAATAAAGTCAATTTCCCTTTACTGCTCTTGGAAACAGTAGTTTCACCAAGAGAATGTATTTAAACCAATGGGAAATCTAAGACCCTTCCCTGTCCCACTGCACTGAAAGTGCCGTGTGTCACAATGTAAAGATGATGCCTATGAGCTGGGGGTATCTAAGGTAGAAGGGAATTAACACATTTCTGAGAATTCTCCCTAACAGGCACCCATGTGTGTTTACAGAAATGGCAGCCGTAGTGGCCCCCCATTTACACAGGGAAGAGCTTCCCAGTTACACGTACTTGGACAACTGGTTCATAACAGGAAACTACACCAAACAGTGCTATCGGCACACCCAAAATACTATCACAATTCGTAATCAATTGTTTTTCGATTCTTCTTCCAAAATAGTAAACAAATGGCTTGCTTTGTGTGTGTGTATACCAAAACATTCACAATTTCACAATGTTTTTCATTTCAATCTATATCATGTAAAAGGAAAAAAGTCAGTTTTAAAATAGTGCACGGTTTTCTCTAGGGGTAAAAATGTTTCTGGCAGTGGATATAAACACACTGATAGCCATTAGTTACCTGTCGCATGCAAGGTTAGATGCTTTCCAGGCGATGGCTCCCTTTTATCAGCAGTATATATCAGTAGCAGTGCAGAAGGTCACGAAGCTACTGGGTATGACGGCCTGTTGAATTTCTCGAATACCCCATGCAAGACTGCACATTAGGCTGCTGCAAGAATGGCTTGGTGCACAATGGTGACAGCCACTAGTGGGGCTTGTAAGAAGTAATGGTAATAGCAAAGGAGGGCATGCAAGCTCGGCAATGATGGAATCCCAAAAATGTTAGAAGGATGACTTTTTACAAGACCTACAATGTAAATAATACTAGCCATTTTAAAAGTGGTTCAAAGTGGGAAACGGAACACAATGCTGTCCCTTTACATGTGGATTGCTGTGTGATCCTGTCCATTGTCTCAAAGGATAAGGTAAATCCTTCTGCCCTTCCCAGCCAGCAAGGTGTCCACAGAGTGATTGAAGGGGTCCGCCAATTCTAGTAGACATGGTCCCGAGTACCAGCGTCTCAGTAGCAGGCAGCCTTGTCCAACAGCAGGACACTTCAAATTGTCTTCTGAAGAAGGTGGGGGTGGGGGCTTGCCCCTCCTTCAAAATCTTTATATTCATCCCAATGGCAGTGTGCTTTGACAGACTGTACCTCAATAATGTTCTTTGTTAAAATCTCCTTGTGATCCAAAGATGTCTCACCCCCTTATGTAATCAAATTGCCACAGCGGATTGGTGCATTTTAAGCTTCATGTAAGGGCCCAATCCTTGCTGTTTTATGAAGAGTATTGCTAGAGCTCATGTCAGCTCACAGAGCGCTTTGTCTGCAGGAAGTCTGGAGGGGTCACAGTAAGTGAGAGTGGCCCAAGAAACCAAGATGGTGGAACCACTTTTCTGGCTGTTACTCCTCTCGTGGGCTGCAGTATCTCCTCCCTCTCTGGTTACATCAAAGAAACTTTAGTAATTGCAGCTGCACTGTGACTTTCCCATTGTGCTGACACAGATTTCCTGATGCACTGTTCCCCCTCCATTGCCAGCTAGGGGGATGTCCTATCCTCTTGGGAAGGTGGCAAGCCTTTCGACCAAAGAATAAAGAGATCTTCTACAGCTGGACAGAAAAGTTTGTTTGGGATGAAACCCAGCCCAGACAATAGTACACAAAACTAAAAGCCACTTTGACAATAAAATGGTCCTCCAATTGGCTTTTGGCAATTATAACGCTGTCTAATTGGAGATTACTGTATCAAACTAGATATAGCGTTTTATTTTACTTTGACACCTGCCCTTTGTTTTGTACCGTTGTATATAATTTGGTTAATTCGAGCCCACTGATAAGGGCGGCCCATGGCTGGAATTAATTTAGACTCGATCAGGCTGGTTGCCAGGAATGTACGTTTCTAGTGGATTCCTTCCTCCCATGGATTCCTCATCTTTGATATCTATCCCCCAGTGCAGCTGTTCTCAGGAAATGTTTCGAGGGGATTGGGTCCTCCGACGTATTCCTTATCTATGACGGTAATCACCACAGCTGTGCTGCTTCGGAAAATCTTCGGCTCCTGCGTCGATGACGTCGATACGCCGCCCTCGAGGACCTCCTCCGACGGCCGACGTCACTGGATGTTATAAGTAGGACGCACAACGCCCGTAGCCTCAGTTCCGTTTTTTCTGCGAACTTGGTCGCTTCGGGAATCTCGGTGCGCCTACACTCTTTGGAGTTTCTGTTGCTTTCTTAGTTCTTCGAACCTGTTTGTGAAATATTTCTTCGTGAAGATGTCTACCTCGTCTTCCACATCGCGTCCGGGCTTTAAGAAGTGCCGGGACTGTGGGTCCAAGATGTCGGTCATGGACTCGCACGATGCCTGCCTCTGGTGCCTCGGGGAGGCCCATGACACGGATGACTGTGTCGACTGCCAGTCGCTCACGTCGAAAGCCCTGCGGGAGCGCAAGAAGAAGTTATCGGTAGGTAAGGTGTCCAAGCCCCGGAAGTCGAGGACTGCGGGGCTTTCGATGGACGACTCATGGGTCGACTCTCCGTGTCGTCGTCAGAAGTCCAGTGGGTCTCGGTCCCGGAGTCGGTCTCGCCACTCCTCTGCCTCTTTGAGGCACTCCCGGAAGCACTGTCATTGGTCGCCTTCCCCGTCGGCGGGTCGCTTACCCCACCAAGCATGCGACACCGGAGGAATGGGCTTCCTTCGGGAAGAAAATGTTGGTGATTCTCGAATTGCAGGGCACTGGTCCGTCCGCGCCTCTGAGTGGGGTCGGTCGTGATCAGCCGTGAGACGCTGCTCGCACGCCTTCAGGTTCGGGTGGTCGTCACGATTCGAGGGAAAGGTCCCGCTCGGGCAAGGGGAATCGTTCTCGGCATGCCCGGTCCAGGTCCCGGTCCTCGACACGCTCGAGACCGCGTGAACCTGTGAAGTCTTCGAGGAAGACATCGACGCCTGTGGCGCAGAAGTCGTCGACTGACTCTCTCGAGGCTCTGCCTCCGAGGAAGGCGTCGACGCCGTTGGCGCCCAGGATGTCGAGGGACACGCTCAGGGCTCCGCCTTTGAGGCCTGTGTCGACGCTGTTGATGCTGTCGGCGCCGCGTCTGTCGTTGACGCCGATTCTCTCGACGCCGGCGCTGATTCACTCGACGCCTTTCGGGGCTGTGTCGACGGGGGTACCCCGTGGCTCGGGGGAACCACCTAGAAAGCCTCTGGCCAAGGTCAGGCATGGCTTTGGTTCCAGCTCTGTGCCTTCTTACCGCCATCTGGAGTTCACTTCAGAGGTGGATGAGGGCTCTGATGATGGCATGGTGCCTGACACAGTGCCTGACGAGAGTCTCTCGGGCCATAGCCAGTTTGAGGACCTGAGGCAGTCCCTGCATGATGCTAGTTGGCTGGGCACCTTTCTGGAGGTGGAGTTTTGTAGGCCTGAGCCTGGCAATCATGCCGATTCTTCCTACCGGCGCCTTATGTCACAGGTCACCGAGTACTTAGGATGGTCTGCTCCCCCAGGGGAGTTTGTTCAGGATGACCTTACGGATATCCTCGACATTGGTCCACCAACTGACCCCGTACTGCCGTTTCATATGGCTCTACAAAGGAGGAGGGTGGCGGCGGCTTGGACTGCTCCAGAGAGTCTCCCGGCAGTGAGCAAGTCTTTGCCGCGAAAATACCGCCCAGCCAGTAGCGACCCCTGCTACTTGTCCAAGCACCCTACTCCGGAGAGTTTGGTGGTGCAGGCGGATACGGCCCTGGCAAAGCAGGCATCGTACCCTACCATCCCTCCTGATAGGGACGACAAGCGTTTTGACGGCTGGGTGAAGAAAGTGTTTTCTGCAGGGGGTATGGCGCTTCAGGCGGCCAACTCCATTTGTGCCTTGTCTCGTTTCACGCACACTCTGTGGAACTGTTTCCTTGGCGGCTGAACATATTCCCGAAGGGGGTGAACGGGATGGTTTCCTTGCCATGGTTCAGGATGGCAAGGATGCCATGTGTGAAGCCGTTGAGTCGGGTTTGGACATGGCAGATTGCATCAGCCGGTCCATGGTGGCGAGCACCGTGATACGCAGGTTTGCGTGGTTGCGGAAGTCGGTGTTTGCTCCTGATGTGCAGGCTCGGCTCCTCAACATGCCCTTTGACGGGGAACATCTTTTTGGCAGCAAGGCTGACGAGAGCCTTGAGAGGTTGCGGACCTCAAAAGCTGCAGCGAAGTTGTTGGGCGCTCCAGTTCGACAACCTCCTCCTTTTCGTCCTAGGGGACAGCAATGGAGGGGGGTAGTTCCTTTCGTTATTACTCATCCTTTGGTAAAGCGAGAGGAGCTGCCAGTCAAAGGGGTCACCGTAGGAGTGCCAGAGGTGGTAAACAAGGTACTCGAGGTCTCAAGGCCGCTTGGGCTGTTGCCTCTTTGCCCTCAGGCAACACCACAGCCGCTTCAGCTCAGTCATGAGGCCATGTCCCATGGTTCGCCGGGTTGGGGGAAGGCTGGCGCAGCATCTTGCAGAGTGGCGCACCATTACTTCAGATGTGTGGGTTCTGGAGATCATAACCCACGGCTACGGTCTTCCTTTCCGGCAGAGGCCTCAAGACAATCCACCGGGGAATCTCTTTGAAGAGTCCGGATCCGCTCCTTGCGCATGACATTCAATCCCTGCTAGAGAAAGGCGCCATAGAACTGGTGCCTGTAGCAGAGAGGAACAAGGGATGGTATTCCCCTTATTTTTTGATTTCCAATGAGACCCATCATGGACTTGCGCGGTTTGAACAAACTCCTCAGGAAGGACAAGTTCAAGATGGTTACTCTTTCTCAAGTCCTCCAGGCCCTTCAACTTCAGGACTGGTTGGTGTCTCTCGACCTCAAGGACGCTTATTTTCATTTGCTGATCCATCCGAAACACTAGAAGTACCTGAGGTTTGCGGTTGGCGACTCGCACTTTCAGTTTTGGGTCCTGCTGTTCGGATTGACCTCCGCCCGAGGGTCTTCACCAAGCTCATGGTAGTGGTGGCAGCGCACCTCAGGAAAGGGGGGATTCACGTCTACCCCTACCTGGACGATTGGTTGATCAGGGCGCACTCTCCCGAGCAAGTCCTGGGTCATCGGTCAGTCACCTGCCACTCCCTCCACAAGCTGGGCTTCTCCCTCAACTTAAAGAAGTTCCATTTGACACCTACTCAGAGGCTCCAGTACATCGGAGCGGTGCTCGACACATCCCTTGGGCAGTGTTTTCCTCCCCAGGTGAGGGCTCCTCACATTCAGCAGATGGTGCACAAGTTTCAACTTGCCCAGACTCTCCCAGCGTTTGAGTTCTTGAGACTGCTCGGCCTCATGGCATCCTGCATTCTTCTGGTGCCGGAGGCCATGTTGCGGATGAGATCTTTGCAATGGGCACTCAAGCTCCAGTTGTCTCAGTCCTCCGGCAGGATGTCGGACCCTGTTCAGGTGCCGTCTTCGGTCGCCCGGGACCTTCTGTGGTGGGCCGACGAAGGCAATCTGATGAGGGGGGCTCCATTTTGGCTGCCTTGGCCGGAGGTGACAATTGTGACAGACGCATCCCTCACGGGATGGGGAGCTCATGCCAACGAGTTGAGTCAGCCGTCGTTGGTCTCCGTCGGAGTCCAGACTCCATATCAATCTGTTGGAGCTGAGGGCCGTCAGGCTAGCCCTAAAGGCTTTTCTGCCGACTGCGCGAGGAAAGAATGTCCTGATCCTGACGGACAACACGGTGGCCATGCACTACCTCAACAAAAAGGGAGGTGGGGGGCAGGGTCACTTCCTCTGTGCAGGAAGGCGATGCAGCTCTGGGCAATCCAGCAGGAAGTTTCGATCTCGGCAGTTCATCTGGCAGGAGACGAAAATGAGACGGCGGACGCTCTGAGCAGGCAGAGCGCGATCTCTCACGAGTGGGAGTTGGCTCAGGAGATTATCCTGGAGATCTTCACCCTTTGGGGGACCCCTCAATTGGATCTCTTCGCCTCCAGTGTCAACCGGAAGTGCGAGAGGTTCTGCTCGCGGGAATTTCCTTCGAACGGAGCCTTAGGAGACGTGTTTGTGGTGGATTGGTCATTCCCACTGCTGTACGCGTTTCCTCCAGTCCCCGTCATCCCGCAAGTACTGCGGAGGTTACGGAGGATCGGTTCCCAGATGATCCTCATTGCTCCGGCGTGGGCCCGGAGGACGTGGTACCCGGACCTCCTCGACTTGTCCATCTGTCCTCCGCGTCGTCTTCCCTACCGAGACGATCTGCTCTCACGGGAGGGGGGTCAGGTTCTCCATCCAGAGGTCAGGTCCCTCAACTTTCATGCTTGGTTTCTGAAAGGTTGAGGTATAAGGATTGGGACCTCCCTGAAGACGTGATGGAGGTGTTGCTTTCGGCCAGAAGGCCCGCAACAAAGTCTCTGTACTGTTGCCGTTGGAGAAAGTTCTGCGACTGGTGCAGAGTTAAGAATGTGAATCCTTTTGCATGTGAAATTCCCATGGTTCTGTCTTTTTTGCTTTCTTTTGCCCACAGGGGCCTTCAAGTGGGTACCATTAAAGGTTACCTGGCGGCGCTGTCCATATTTAAGCGCTAGTCTGAAGAGTGTTCAGATTTTAAAATTCCTTTAATTTCTAATGTGTTCCCTCCGTCGCCTTTCCAGGTGCCCGGTTGGGATTTGAACCTTGTTCTCAAGTTTCTGATGGGTGCTCCGTTTGAGCCTTTGCATACATGCCCTTTGAGACTGTTAACTCTTAAAACTGTATTTTTGGTTGCGGTCACTTCCGCTAGCAGAGTGAGTTACAGGCACTTTCAGTTAAGCCACCCTTCACTGTGTTTGATAAGGACAGGGTTGTCCTTAGAGTTCGTCCTTCTTTTCTACCGCAGGTGGTATCGGAATTTCATTTAGGCCAGAAGGTTGTTCTTCCGGCATTTTATCCTCCTCCACATCCTGGTAAGGAAGAGGAGAGGCTCCTTAGGCTTGATCCTAGGAGAGCGTTAAGCTTTTATATTTCACGCATGTCCCGAGTCAGAGTGGACGATCAGCTCTTCATTGGTTACGCTGGAAAGCGTTTGGGACAGGCTGTGACGAAACAGACTGTCTCGCTGGATTATTTTGGCTATCGCTGACTGTTACCGCTTGGCGGGTAAGGACCCACCAGTCGGCTTACGGGCCCATTCTACCAGGGGTATGGCTGCCTCTACTGCCCTGCAGAGGAGTGTTCTTATTCAAAACATCTGTGATGCAGCCACCTGGGCTTCGGTACATACTTTTGTACGTCACTATTCCCTCGATTCCATCCGGGGGCAGGATCTGGCCTTTGGCAAGGCGGTCCTTTACCCCGCAATTTGATTGGGCATGCTAAATTTCTGTTTTCTAAATTCTTTTCCCACCTCCTTGCATTGGTACTGCTTTGGGAGTCTGTCATAGATATGGAATACGTCGGAGGACCCAATCCCCTCGAAGAACAAGTTACTCTCTTACCTGGTAACGTTCTTTCGATGGGATGGTCCGACGACGTATTCCATATCGCTCCCTCCCTACCTTCCCCGCTACAGAATTTCTTATGCGATTGCAGTTTACGTGTGTCAGACTGGCAGAACACTGGTGGCACACGTTCTGGGAAGAAACTACAACTGAGGCTAAGGGCGTTGTGCGTCCTACTTATAACATCCAGTGACGTCGGCCGTCGGAGGAGGTCCTCGAGGGCGGCGTATCAACGTCATCGACAGGACGCAGACGCCGAAGATTTTCCGAAGCAGCACAGCTGTGCTGATTACTGTCATAGATATGGAATACGTCTTCGGACCATCCCATCGAAAGAACGTTACCAGGTAAGAGAGTAACTTGTTCTTCTGCCGCCAGGCCAGGGAGCACAGTGTGGCTCCACGTCGGCTCTGCCTGAAGCCACTACGCACCGGACATGCCGTTGAGGGTCCTGTATATATTGAGCTGTCGCATTCTGTGATCTTAGTTCCTTTGTTCAGCGTTGCTTCGTTTGAAGTTATTTTTCCTTTTGTTTGCTACATGCTGAATACGTAGAAGTCCTCAGGTTTTAAACCCTGTGTCGACTGTGGGCATTAGATGTCCATCTCTGATCCTCACAGGATCTGTCTGTTTTGCCTCAGTGAGAAGAACGACATGCTGGACTGTAGGTTTTGCCAGTTGATGGACCCGAAGGCACTTAGTAAGTAGGAGGCAAGCCTATTACAGCTTTCTCCATAAGCAGAAGGGCAATAAACCTGTTTAAGGTCACTCCACGCAGAGCTTCGAACCAAAGAACGATCCCTGGTGAGCAAGGACAAGAAGAAGCACTGCAAGGTGCCTTGTTCCCCCGGCGGGTCTTCAAAACACTAATCTTCCTCCTCTTGAAACCACTCCAGGGACTTTTCTGAAGAACAAGCACCACAGTTGCCTTTCCCCACCCAGTCCTCCACCCCTGAAGAATGGGAGGCCTTTTGGCTGAAAATGCTCAACATTTTCACCAAAGGTGTTGGTGGCTTTGGCCCCGGTGTCAACTGCTTCATCCGTGACACGGTCTGCTTTGGCCTCAGCCCTGCCAGCGCCAGCAGAGACTTTGCAAGATCCGGGGTCCTTTACACCCTTGGCTATGCCATGGCTCAAACAGGCAAGGATCCATCTCTGGGCAGCACGGCTCAGTTTTATAGCATCTGTCTTACAGACCTAACATTTCTCCCTGTGGCACAGACTGGCACTGGGCTTCATCTGCTGTATGCTACGCTCCTTATGTATGTATTTGTCTCTTATTTATGACGGGAAGTGTGACCCCTGTCCAATTTGGGTTTGTGCCCCTATGCCACAGCGAAGTTAGGGATTTCCCTGAGGAATTTTATGGAGAAGTGACATGGTGGATCTTGCAGCGGACTTGGAAGTGGTGTAGACACTTCACCAGAATTTGAAATGGTCCTCGAGGTAAGCTTCAACACCTTGTAGCTAAGGTAGTTGATACCTTAGGGTTATCAGCACCTTTTAGATCCAAGGTGTGGGATGAACTGACAAATATTCTAGATGGTCCACATGGAGATACTCTGCTGCCCAGTAAACCCAGCAGTTGAAGACCAGTCTTAGAATGAAGGTTGAAACAGCCCTCCCTCACATCTGTAAACTGGGATCTGGCCAAGAATCACAGGGCAGCCCCTTCTGGGCCGCTCTTCCTGCCGTCTTCTGCCTCCTCAGAGAGTCTAGATGTCCAGGTGGCCAATGCAAACCAGAAGACGTTTTTGCCCCCGGACCGGGAGAGCAAGAGACTGGATGTCTGGGAAATAGAGTTCTTGTTTCAGGCACCCTGGGCCTGAGGTCCATCAACGCCTCCCCTGCCTTGGCCAAATGTTCTTTTGGTCTTTGGTTTGCGATTTCAGAGGCTGCGGAGCACCTCCCTGCAGGTGACTGGAGGGGGAATGCTTTGGGCCCTGGTAAATAATGGTAAGAAGGTTTAATATCAGATCCTACAAACATGTTTGGATACTACCGACTCTGTGGCTAGGACTTTGCCCACTGGTACGATGTTGAGGGTGTACTTTGTGAGGGTGTATGTTGAGGGCCTCTGTTTTGGCCTGGATGTACAAGCCAAACTCCTGGACCTAGGTTTTGATGACAACAATCTCTTTGGCACAAAAGCAGATGAGTCCCTCCTGCAGGTTCAGACTTCGAAGGCGACTGCAAAGTGTATGTGCCTAGCAGTTCAGCAGCAACAGCTCATGACCACCCACAGGTAGGGGTAGGGGTTTTCGACCTTCACCTCCTATGCCCACAGGGGTAGAAACATGTTCCCTCTAGCAAGCAAGTTCAGCACCATCTAAATGGAGGTCAAGGCAGAGCAGCTCCTAGAGGAGGCCTGTCCGCTTCTTCTCTGCCCTCCGCAGCCCTGGTGCAAAGCCCCTGCAAAACAGACTTCCATCACTCTTCTCCCGCAGGAGGCAGTATTTTCCTGTTCAGCAAGGAATTGAATCTTAACACAATTGACACAGGGGCCTTACAGGTCGCCCAACAGGGATAATGTCACCCCTTTGGGCCCCCTCATGCTCGAGGAGGTTTGTCAGCTTCTAGCAAACAGGGCCATAGATCTGGAACGAGGCAAGGGCTGGTGCACAACTTATTATTTGGTCCCGAAGAAGGGCTGGGGTGTATGCCCAATTCTGGATCTGCAGCTCTTGAATCTGTACTTGAGCCAGGACAAGTTGAAGATGGTTACTCTTGCTCAGATCCTTCAAGCCCTTGACCTGTATAGACTCCCTGTATCTCCAGGACACCTAATTCCATGTGCCTATCCACAAAAGTCACAGGAAGCATCAATGCAAGGTCCTGCCGTTCAGTCCATCTTCACCACCCAGAGTCTTCACCATGCTGCTGGCAGTGACTTACCTCAGAAGAGAAGGCATTCATATCTTTCTCTATCTGAATGATACGTCAGATTTTTAGGTCGTGCGGAAAGTATCCTGAGACCTGTGGTGGTGGTCTCAAACAGACAAGCTGTTGAAGAGAGCTCTGTTTCAACAATCCTCGCCCCCAACTGTCACATGACACAGATGCATCCTTGAAAGGCTGGACCACTCACCTGCAAGACTTATCGGTGAGTGACCTGTGGTTGCCATCAGAATGCTGAGAACCCTTCAACGTGCTAGAAGTGAGAGACATCAGCCTGTTCCTGGTGCTTTCCATCCTTCAGAATTGGGCAAGACTGTGCTGGTCCTGACGGACAAATGTGGCCATGCACTACCTCAACAAATGAGGTGGAGTTGGGCCAGTTCCTCCGCTGGAGAATGGGGGTTCTGACAGCAGCTCATTTGGCTGGAAAGGAGTATGTCATTGTGGTTGCCTTGTGCAGACAGATTTTGGCCTCCCATGAATGTAAGCTCTGTTAGGAAGTTCTGGAGGAGAATTTTTCCCGTTTGGAGGGAATGCTCAGGTGGACCTTTTTGCTTCCACTGCGTACTAGAAGTGCAAGTGGTTCTCCTGCAGTGAATTTCCTCGACTGGGATCTCTTGGGGACGTACTAAAGCTCAAGTGGACTTTCAACACGCTCTATGTGTGCCCACCAATCCTCCTCATTCTGTTGGTTCTCAGGAGGCTCCCACTGCCTGGTCCACAATGATCTTGATCACTTCGGACTTGGAGAGAACGTGGTACCCGGAGTTGCTGGACATGTCCATCTGCCCTCATTGACCTTTTCCGCAGAGAGTGTATCTGCTATCCCATTTGGGAGGATGAGTCCTCCACCCAAACCTCAACAGTCTGAACCTTCATGCCTGGCTGCTGAAAGGTTGCGGTATTCGGAGTGGGATTTGTCAGAAGTCTTAAAAGTGCCCCTTTCTGCCTGTAGGCCCACCACCAAATCCGTTTATGCCTACAGGTGACGCAGATTTCAGGCCTAGTGCTGGGAGAGGAATCTGGATCCTAGTACTTGCTCCACATCCTCCTTTCTGGATTTGTTGCTGTCTTTGGCCCGGATGGGCCTGCAGATTGGCACTGTAAAGGGGTATCTTGCTGCCATTCCAGTTTTCAAGAGAACCCCAGAGCAGGGCTTGATTTTCACAATCCCCACATTCATGACATGTTTGCGAGGATTTTGTAATCAGTTTTCCCTGCACCAGTTTGTTCCGCTTCTGACATAAGTTTTGTGTTAACGTTTCTTATCAGCACTCAGTTTAAACCCCTCCATTCTTGTTTAAGATTACTCACCCATAAGGTGATTTCCCTGGTGGTAATCACTTCTGCTAGAGGGTGAGTGATCTCCAGGCATTCAGTTAAACCTCCATCCTTCCTCCCGAAATAGTCACTGATTTTAATCTCTCAAATGATTAATCTTCCTGCCTTTTTTTTCCTCCGCCTCATCCTTCCAAGGCAGTAGAACAATTCCATTGGCTGGACCTGGTGCGGGTCCTCAGCTACTATGTCTCTGACGTGGAAGACCAGGAAGGACGACTAGCTTTTTGTTGGTTGTGCTAGTGCCTTGTGCTGAAAGAGCTGTGATCAAACAGACCCTGTCTTGTCAGATCATCCTCTGCATCTCGCAATGCTATGATCTGACTGATTAAGGATGCTCCTGAAGTTTATTTATTACATTTATATAGCACACCTAACCCTTGGGTAGCGGGCCTCTTGTGCTTAAGGAGATGGTTACATCCAGTTACTTGAAAGCTTAGTCCAAATGCAGATGCAAAGACATATTGGTTACATCCAGTTACTTTCATGCTTGGCCCAAGTACCAGATGCAAGTACAGTTGCAGGTTAGTAAGTTATCAGGGCTCATTCCACCAGATGGCTGGTTGCCACCTCTGCTCTTCTGGACATATGCCAGGCAGCTACGTGGGCATCTCTGTACACGTTTGCAAAGCATTACTGCTTGGTTCTCAGTCAGGACAAGATGCTCTTTTCTGTTGTGGTTAGGTGCCTTTTCTCTCCCCCTCTTCCTAGATAAACGTACTCTTATGGGAGTCTCTCGAAGATGAGGAATCCGTGGGGGGAAGGAATCCATTAGAAGAACAAATAACTTACCTCTCTATAATTGTTTTTCTGATGAATGTTCCTCCCATGGATTCCTAACCACCCTCCCAACTTGCTCCACCTTGCCATTGGCTAGTACACTTTTTCCCTCAGCGTCGGTGTGCTTGGGAAAGAGGATGTAACTAAGGTCACTGGGACGCAGCTCCTGAATATATACAGACCCTGACGTCCTGTCCAAAACAGGACATGTAGAGGCGTCTGGTGCACCTTACTTTTTTAGCATGGAGTATTCAGAAAGTGAGGCCTGTTTAACAGAGGTCACTTTCTGAGAACATTATCAGCAGGATTTTGTTTTACAAAAGGCCTGTTTGTCTACCCGCAGAGATGGCATTCCAACACATCTACTTATACCAGTTTCAGCTGAGGGCATGAAAAGCTTATATACATTTGATGTAGTGAGGGCAGTTTTGTTCTACATTGACCATACTATGGAAATAGGAAAGACAAGCCAGTTCTTCGTGTCCTTTCCCTCAAGAGAAGGCTGTTGTGACGAATTATGGCATCTCGTCACTTATCCCCTCCTTGGGAAGTGAGCCTGCTATGCAATGTTCCCCTGAAGGGTGGTGGTAAATGGGACCTCACCGGAAGAGACTCCCTCTTCGGGGCAAGGATTCCCGTTCTGTCAAGGAACTCCCTAATGCCCTGTCATGTTAGTCCCTCATACATCAGGGTTTCAGGAAAACCATCTTGAACCAATCAATGTTTGCTATTGTAACATCTCTGAAGAGGAGGAAGGCTTGCCTGACACTGAAACGAGGAAAGCCTTAAGAAACCTTGAAGATAACCACTTGCCTGACACTGGGAAGAGGAATATGTAAGGAGTCATAAAGAATGCGAGTCTGACATCAAGAAAGGACTACAGATACCTACTTGGGAAACCTTTGAATAGCGTAATAAAGAGACGTTAAGAATCATGGAGAGAGACCCGGAAGTTCAAACCTTGGCATTGTTGGATGCAAGCACGAAACTGGAGAACCTCTGTCGGGACGAGCAGCTTTGGAAAGAGAAGATACAGAGGACTGTGTCACTCTGGGAAAGCCAAGCCCGAGAAAAGCAGCAGCAGAAAAGCAGTGGCGTGATCTGGGGAAGGTGGACCATGCAATCTGTGAACAGCGGTGTGACTGCTCCAACAGTGGCAATAC
This sequence comes from Ambystoma mexicanum, assembly GCF_040938575.1. Classification (NCBI taxonomy): domain Eukaryota; kingdom Metazoa; phylum Chordata; class Amphibia; order Caudata; family Ambystomatidae; genus Ambystoma; species Ambystoma mexicanum. The sequence goes on from NC_090923.1 coordinate 841,217,641, forward strand.
TGAGCCACAGTGGAGAGGAACGGAGAACTGGAAGGAACACAGAAACCCTTCCGAAGCAGAGGGCTAACCCGGTTCCGAGCCACCAACTGGTGACCATAACTTGTGCGGAGAAAGTTAACTGGAGAGGTGGGAGACCCGGTGACCAACACAGGAAGAAGTGACGCACAGTCTACTCATCCCATTGTAGCAGTAATTATTCAGCAGTGTGTGATTAAGTGCAGGATACAGCCTGCTCATCCCTGCCTTTGTGATGATGAGCAGGCCAAGTGGGCTGTTGGAAGCGGCTGACTCTTGCATGTGTGGCTTGCTGGTCTCCTGCACGCTGGTAGGTCGATTCCTTTAAGGACTGCTTTTGTTCCGGATTCGGCTCCCGCTCCGAGGAACGCATGTTTTGGTTCTCGCACCGGGTAGCTTGGCAGTTAGGAAGCCAGGAAGCTAGTGTTGGATGCTGTGTGGATACCACATGCATTTTCTATTGGTTTCTGTTGTCGGGCGAGCAAGAAACCGGTTTCTGCTTAGAATTGCTTTACTAGTTACTCATTTGTTAAGTGAGTCACTGAACAGCGAGTGGTCATTTTTGACACCGGAATATATGAACTTGACTGGTTGATTTTTATCTCTGGTTTATGTTCTGAGTTTAGGATTTTCAATGCCTATTACTAGACGATTTGCCCATAAAATGGCATCTGTGTATACGCCTGAATCAGTCCCCTCTCTGCCTCCTCCTAAGCATAAGTTGCCTTGTTTGGAGGTAAAGGAGGCATTTTTGCAGAACTCATATGCGTACCCAAGGAGCCGCCTGCCAGATTTCATGGCCAGGACTGCGCGAAGGACACGGCGTCTCCAGGACATGGGAGCCAGCTGTTCTGATGAGGTGGAACTGAGTTTGCCAATTTGTACCTTAACGTTAAACGAGGAATCAGGAAGGAAGGTTTTGGGTAACCAGGAAATTACTGAGCTTGGCTGGGGGTGGAATATGTGGAAACCAGTTTGAAAATATCCTCAATTACTGCCCCACCCTTGCGGGTTCATTTACAGCTTAGGGTGTAGACTTGCAATTTGATGCCCCCCCTAGAATCCCTGCAGGCTGATGAGCAAATTTAAGCGCATTCGTTCAGAGAAATCGCATCACATCAAGGAAAACATTATACAGGAGCTAAGTTTGTGCCGAAAATGTGTGGATTTATGTGCATGGGTGGATATTATTGATAAATGTGCAGTCCATTTCCACTCGGACCGGATCGATAAGGGCTGCCAAACTGATCGAAATCTGATTTGGTAGATCGGTACTGCCAAACAGATCAGGGGAGTATTAGAGATGTGTTTAGGGTGGCCAATAAACTTACTGATCACCAGGTTGTATTTGCAGAGTGTGTCGAATACTTAAGTGGTGAAAAGCATTGGAGCTAGGATTGGTAGTTAGGTAAAACGGGGATAAGTGTTTTCAGAACGACCTTGCACTGAATATGTTGGGCCATTAGTGGATGTTCCTACCAACATACAGATGGTACCAGTTATTTATTATTTTTTTAAAATGTTTTATTGGTTTAACAAAAAACATAAAAACACGTTACATGATCCGGTTTAAAAAAAAGACGTTAACATTACACCTCCATCATCCTTCTCTCCTATGAATTTCCATTTCTAAGTGGTAAGAGAAGATCTTGATCCCCCTTCACCCTCTCCTTTCTTTGTCAATACGAACTCCAAAATTTTCATTGTGGCAATTACTAGACCAGTTTGCTCACCAATCAATTCCCATTTCCACCACTCCATCGGGCTTAGGGTCCTCACTTTTTCCATGTAACCTTTCAAGAAGAAATTTCTGACTTGGACCAGTGATTGACATGCCGTTATCAGATGCATAGAGCATTCCACCATTTCCGGCAGTTAAAAAATCTACACCATGGATTTAAGACCCCAGGCAACTTCCTCCTCCACTGAACTTTCCTTGTGTCTAAACGACATCGCAGTAAAAGGTCACAAATCTTTGGACATTTTTGTAGGTAAGTTGGAAGCACACTCATACCCTTTCCATCCTCAGTCAACAGATGACCCAATTTCTTTCCCACACCTTTCTTCAGTGTCAATCCAGTTCCGGGCCTGGAGCTTCTACTTCACCTTATAGGGGTCTATCATTAGATCTCCAATCACAATGTCCCTCCCCTTCAAAATGTTCTCAACTTTCTTTTTCCAATAACTCAGATATTTATCACATATCTCATAATCTCCTTTCAATAATTCAAATGGGCGAACCATAGGATTTTCAATGCATTTACGGTATAGAGCCATAGTCGTCCACGCCACCATGGACTCAAGCGATTGTAATTTAAATTCTAGCCTTATTACACTGGTTGGCAAGGTGTTGGGGAGTCCCAGAACATTTTCGCCAGAACCGTACTCGAGCTTATCCCACACAGAGAAAGACAAATGGAGGATTGCTTCAGCTCCATAAGTTACTATTTGAGCCACTTTCTGCTTATAAAAGGCAATTGGTGGTAAATCTTCCGTATTTCTTCTGGAAGCTCCGCCCCTGATTTATCAAAATCGAAAGCCTGGATTGTAGGTATAGGTAGCTCTTATTGATAGTTACTCCGAGATATATGATGGTATCAACAATCTATAGGGGAATTCCCTCTACTCGCCAAGTGGACCTTTCACACCTCCTGCTACCAATTGCTTTCATCACCATGACTTTCAATTTTTGGCATTGATCTTCATGCCATTTTGGCAAAGGAAGGACTCAAAGGCACTTAATCTCCTTTGAAAACCGATATGCGTCTGATCTAAAAAGACCAGATCGTCCGCAAAGAGGACCCATGATACCTCCCTACCATTGATCTTCAGCGGGAAGGCCCTTACTAGTTCTTGTGACTCAGCCAGATCCGCTATATACAGACAAAACAGTAGAGGTGCCAACACACACCCCTGCTTTAATTCTCTAAAGGTATTTATTTTTTCTGGTGGGTTCCCCTTCTTTGACAGATGGATCCTCACTGATGTGTCAGTATATAGGGCTTCCATGGCTTCAACTAGGCACTCCGGGCATCCCCACTTCCGCAGTTTCGCCCATAATTTCCCCCTGATGACACCATCAAAGGCCTGTTCTAGGTCCATAAAGGCCAGATATAATGTTTTCCCTGAATCCAGTGCCCTCTCCTCGAGTAAATTCAGTATGAAGAGATTAAGGGACGTACCCACCCCCTTCACAAACCCTCTTTGATGGGGGTCCAAAATAACACTCTTCCCCGCCCAGGCCGTAAGAATAACTGTTGCAAAAATCTTCCCTATAGAAACTAACAGGGCAATGGGGCGGTAGTTCCTGGGGTTAGCTATGTCCCCTTTTTTAAAAATGGGGACAATATTGGCCTCCCTCTAGGATGATGGTATCACCCTATTTCCATGATCTGAGAAAACATGACCAGCAATTTGGCCCACTGTGCTCTGTTCTTTTTCAATTCTTTGTTTGACAGGCCATCAGGCCCTGCCACCCGAGAGGTGCTCAAATTGCCTATCATCATGACCGCGTCATGGTCGTCAAATACAAAATTCCATCTCTTAATTTGACGCTTGGGTTCTACCTCCTCACTCCAATTTGGATCTGCGAAAAGGGAGGAGTAATATTTAACCCAATCATCTTCAGAGACCATATTCGACAAATTTGCTTCTCTAAATACACCCCTGTTAATTAGCTGCCATGTATCTTCAGACTTTTTTGCGCAGGCTGCTCTTAGCACTTGTTCAGCGTCATTTTGTGATCTGATGGCCCTAGTGCTCTTCCACCAGTTTTTAAATCTCTGGCAGGTTATTAATTCTCTCACTTTTTTTGGCGGTGTGGGTATCCCTTCCAATCTCTTATCTCCCTTCTAATTGATTTTCTCTTATTCACCATTTCCACATTATATGCATATTGTTGAATCTAATCCATAGCCCCCTTTACATTATTTTTCTTTTAAAAGTCTTTTAATATCCCCAAGTATTCGATTTTTGTCTGGGTTTTCCTGGATTTAGGTCGTATATAAACTTGATACTCTGTTGAATTCTTGTTCTTTTAGGCTGTCTATTACCCCCCAATCAAGTTACAACTCTTCCATTCTTGTAACTGGACCAACCGATCGCCATCCATTAATATGGATTCCCAAGAGATCATGGTCACTCAATCTTTGAGGTATGATGGAGAAGTACTCTACTATTTACCTCAGATTTTTAGAGACAAAACAGTAGTTTAAGCATGATATCCCTTTTCCCGATCTCCAAGTGGGCTTTCCTGGGATATCTCCCTTTGTTTGACTATTTAGAAGGTGCATCTCTCTCATCGAGATATTACCCATCCGTTCCCGTTCATTCCACATACTTTCTTTCAGGCGAATACTGGTCTTATCAAACAACTTCATATTAAAATCCCCACAGATGACAATCTTAATCTTCTCCCATTCATGCATTGCTTCATCTACCATTTCCATCACAATAGGGACTAGTTTAGTCTCCTTGGCCATATTTAAACGCCAGTAACAGAAGACAGTTCTCCCTAGAATCCCCCTTTGTGCTGTAGAAAAAGCCTGTGCACATGGGGGTTAGGGCATTTGGCATAGATAAGATTCCATCCTGAGTCCATTTTAATGAAAGCCATCAAGCCCACAGACGGCCGGCCCATCAGGCCCTTTAGAGCTGGATTTAAATGGACCTGATATCCATCACAATCTGGTTTCGTAGTCAACCAAGTTTCCTGGAAAAGCAAAATTTGTAACAAATCTAAACCGGGCACACGTTCATTGAACAGGGGCCTAAAACCTCTAGGGTTCCAGCATCCAATCCTCGCCACATCCTTTTTTCGTTCTATGTGAGTCTAAATTGAAGGCAATAATGTATTTAGAGCCCCTGCTATCCAGGCTTGTTAGGCAGAAACCTGTGCAGTTCCCTTAGGGAACACTGCAAAAGATTTAAGACTACAGGTGTTGGCAGTAAACCCACTTGGTAGCAGTCTGTACCACCCAGATTTACCTGGTAGCTGTCGCTGAGCAGTCAGACTTCTCTCAAGAAGAGTTAGGCAGTATGCAAAGTATACACAATAGGCACTCAGACACACCAATACAAGCAAACACTGACCAGAGCTTTGGTATCAAAGTATGTAATTATTTATTTAAAAACACACTGTTTGAAACACTCCAGCACTCTTATTGTAAAATATTCTAAACACAGTTACTATTGTAATATATACACCCCTTTTTCCTTATCAGATAAGTCACAGTAAAACACCACTTATTTTCATACAGAGGTGAGCGCTTAACTAGACGGCACTCCAATAAGTTTGTGAGAAAGGGAGGGAAAAAGACAGAATATGGAAAGGTACACCACTCTAAGATTCAGGAACACTGTTAGCAAGGCAGAAGAGCAAAAGTCACTGGTGAGCCAAAGTCCAAAGGCTGGGCCCACACTTAGAGAGAGCAGAGCACAAATGCGCCCAAGATCACACAGTTACACTAGGCTTTGAAAGTTTTGCAGAGGGTTCAAAAAGAGTTTAGAGAGGCTTTAGGAAAGTTTAGCCAGGGTGTCTCAGGCTAACCCAGGTTCGAAAGCCGGGGGCTAAATCTAACCCGTACAGTCGGTAGCAAGGGAAGCCGGGCGGGACACGGTACCTTAAGTGGGAAGGATCCTCCGCGGTGGCAGTTGTTCCTGGCAGTGGGTGCAAGTCGCGTCGTCGTCCAGGGGAAGAGAAGATCTCGACTTGGAGGAAAGATGAAGGTCGTCGCACTACCAGGGAAGAAACCAGCCGCGGAGTTTTCCGGTTAAATGTGGTACCTTTGTTCGGGGTCGTGGTAAAACGTGGTATCCCGGTTACCGGGGTGCTTGGCACAGGCAAGGCGGCCACGAGGTACATCGGGAAGGCGAAAAGACGGTGAAACTGGTTATCCCCACCAGTCAAAGGAAGAAGACTCTCCCGCGGGAGATGCCCTCTGTCGTTGGGAAAAGTGGTTAGACGATCCAGCAGGGCTCCACCGGTGGTGGTGTCGTGGCAGGTCGGCTCAGCTTCCCCCTCGTCGGATTCTTAGGTCCTGTGGCGACTTCTGAAGTTCCAGTCCCCAAAGCCCTGCTTTTATGCAGAAAACCCCCATTCAGTCAGCCTAGCTGTCACTCAAACATGCTAAGTGGTGAGCCAGCCGGCTCACCACTTGGGCCAGTCAGGACGGAGTGCGACTTGAGTTGCCTAGGCAACTCAGTCCCGGGTGCCTAAATTCCCCTCCACCCCTCCTAAGTACCCCAGACAGAGTAGCACCACTTTGGAGGTCTTCTGTGGAGAAGCCCGCCAAAAAGTGGAACAAAGGGCTCGACTTGGGTTGGAGTCACAGAAGAGAACACAAATGCCATTTTAGAATCAAGTTTTGGCAAAAAATGCCAACCGGAGAATTAATATTAATTAAATAAACCGGCGGTATGTTCGAGGCTATCGTAATTAATTAAATAAAGGTAGTAGCCTAAAACAATGGGAAATCCCATAGGAAAATATTCACGGTTGAATATAAAAAGTAGTATCCACTGCCACCAGCCAAAACTTGATCAGGGGGGACGGAGACGTGCCCCCTCGACTAACAGACCCCGGGGCAATTGAATTGCCCCAGCCAGTACGTCCACAATATGATGGTTTGTACTGGTTCTGTTCAGAATTTAAGACTAGTAAAGTCAATGGTGACTTTACATGCCCTGGGAGACAGTAGTCAGTCCCAGGGTATGGAGTCTATACTGGGGGGGTCACTATGACACCCCTGTGTCACTGCACTTAGGGTGCTGTGTAACGCACATCACAAAAACACATGAAGCCCCATGGAGTAAAAGACCCCATAGCCCATTAAACACATCTAGATTCAAAGAAACCCACTCAAATCATGCCCAAGAGTGAGGGTAAAAGAGTCTCACTCTTGGCAGGAGAAAAAAATAAATCCCAAAAATCCAGCAAAGCTGCTGGGGGACTCACTAGGTTAGGAAATTCAGCCTAAACAGAGAATTCTCCCTAACGAGGCCCAATCCTTCACCGCCTGCAATTTCTCTGGGTCTTTTGTCTATTGCTTTCCACTCCCTTTTTCCTGGTTTGCTACAGTAAAGTTCAGCTCCGGTGGGGCAGCTTTATCATATATGGGCTTCTTTCAATTCTGTTTTATTCCTCATTTTGTTTTTTCTTTCCACACTTGTTGGATTGGGGCTTTTATTGAGTTAGTTTTTGCTTCTTTTGGAACCGTTGCCGCTCTCCAACTCTCTAGAATGTTTTCCTTCATAATGACTCACTTCATATCCCAGCCTCAGAAATGTTTCTTTGCTAGCTAGGATGAGATCTCTTATATTCTGAGTATAGATGCAATATAACACAATCTGTCCGCTTCTCAACCACAAATTCCACAATTTGAATGTCTCTCGAGGCCATTTTGTGCGAGGGAATGATGCAATTCAACAATCTTAACACATTTCGCCTATTTAGAATTGGCACTGGATTTCCGGCTACCACCCTTTCAATATAGAGTTTCACCCTTTTCATCTCTCCTGTCTTTAAACTCTCAAGTTGTTTTTTGTTTTTCCTTCATTCTTCAAGTTTTCACTTATACTTTTCTTATTTTCTTCTACTTCCTTCACCTGAAGGTGTTTTATAGCATTATTAGTTTTCCCTTGAAGACTCTCCTTCTCTTTTCTACCAAGGTACGAAACCCCTTCCCAGTATTTGAAGATGTTTCATCCTGTTTTTTTTTTACTATCCAACGGGTTTATGAGTTTTGTGATTAATTGAGCCGATTTCCTACGACCATTTAATCCTTGCTGATTTCCTTGCAGTAGAATATTCTTACTTCTAGAATCCTTTATCACTGCGGGAGAGTTTATTCCCTCCTCCAGCAATTTCAAGCATTTTCTCCCCTCCCTATACTACTTGACCGGAAAATCTTGTCAACGCCAATTGGCTTTCAATTGGTTCCCAATCAGAGAGGCTTACTTTCCATAATTCATCCTTCTTAATCATCTCCATTTCATCAATCAGATTACTTGGATCCATAATAGGAATGCAGTCCTTATTACCCTCACCTTCTATGGGAGAAGTACATTCCATTACTCGATTTTTCTCTGAGTCTCTCAGATTCAATTCTTCCCTAGACTTTTTTGACTCTCGAAGGACATCGAGGGAGGAGAACGTAGATGTCGCAGAAAATCTCTAGACCCCTTCATTTTCTTTTTCGCAGCTCTCGGCATCATTTTGGACTATTTTCCTGTTGCCACTTTTCCTTTTCCCATCACTTCATCCTTTTTTTCCATCGCCCCTAAAATTTAAAGACTGAGAATTATTTTTTCCCCAAAACAGTACCCCCTAGGCACAGAGGGTCGAGTATTTCCACCACCTCCTCCACCCTTTCTTTAACCACCCTCTGATTTAGCTCATCAGCAGGCTTTGTAGGAGCATTTAAAGGTATATCCTTTGACTTTTGTCTGTCTTTGTAATGCTCTCTCATCCACTTACAATCGAGAAGTAGAGGTTCCATCAGATTTTTATCCGTCATCTCGTTCCGAGCCATATCAAATACAATTTTGCCAAGTTGTAGATATTTAGGCTTCTCTATCCAATCCCAAAGCTACTCTTGTAGCAAAGGTTTCCATGATGATCAACTTTTGGCCTACCTCCGATAAGAGTGCACTTTGGTCTTGCATACTAGTGTTAATCGCTTCATAGAGTTTTGTAAAAGGAAGGAAAGAGGGAGGTTGCAAGTGAATCCATCACCAGTTGTTGTAGCTTAGCACAATTCTCCAGGCCTTGAGCAACCGTTTTTTCCTGCAATCTGCTCCTACGTCTCGAGCAGGCATAAGAGGATGCCTTAGCCGAGGAGGATGATGTGGAGCCAGAATCGCACCCCATCCTCGTCGTTGGCCAACTCTTGATCCTGGATATCCCTGCCGGTCTTCCACTGGGAAGGTTTCAATGTTTTAATCCTTTCGACAGGGTCTGCAGAGCTCAACCCATTCTCCACGTCCATCACATCTTCATTTCCCGCTACAATCTTAGGCAAGCTGGGATTTGGTGGCTGATTACCATCTACCGAGAGGTGCTTCACCACTGGGCTTTCCCAAGGTTTGAGACCTGCCCTCTCCAAGTTCTCCACTGTCACATCCGCCTGAAGTAGCGAGAGATCCAAAATGCGCAAGCAGTCAGCCACACAAGAAAAGCTTTGCCGCTTTTTTTTCGCAATTTTTATTGATAGGACCGCCAATTCCTTCGCTAAGGAATAGGTGGGTGGGCATTTCCACTCCCCTCATCCTCATTGGAGGTAGCAAAGAATCTCAAGAAGGAGGCGGTGATGGTGATCGATGCGTCTGCTTCCATGGCTACCTTATCTGGAAGGAAAACCTGCTCTTGGCCGCTCAAATTCCCCATATCGTCCCAGTCTTTTGGTCTAGGCGTATAAATTAGTCTAGGTGCTTTTGATTCTGCTGGGTTGTCCACACACATTCTCTGTGACATGCTTTGGCTGCAAATCGTGTTTGCTTAATTCAAGATTTTCTTCAGAGAGACTTCCCTCCTGCTGATTTTCCACATCAGCGATCACTCCTCTTTCTTTTTCACTTCTCTCACCTTATTTGCCCAGTATTTACAGGACCCAAAACCACTGGTTCCGCCACAAATATCCAATCCATCTCACTATGGTATTTAGACAACCCATTTCCGAATGTAGCATTCCCCTCCTCCCCATTTGTTGATGAGTTCTGGCACTGGGTGAGCAGGAGTCCGCCAACATTCTAGGACTAGAAATTGTCTCCACGCCTCACCCTCACCACTCAGCGTGCACTACAGGTACTACCAGCAACTCCGAGCACTTCGCTTTTACACAACAAAGCTATCCAATTTAATCTGAGGGCGCAAGAGCCACACCTCCTTCGCCACCAGTCTCTTTAAAGAGTCAGTCAGCACCAATTTGGAAGCGGCGCGCACTCTCTTCACCCCCACACGAGAGCTAGAGGTATTTTGGGGCTTAGTGCTTGAGACGATAGTTTGGGAGGGGTTTATGCAACACTTGCAGCCTTGGACAGTGTAGCCCACTGTCTTCCACACTTCTCATGAAATCCTTATAATCCCTATAATCCCGAAGGAAATCGCACTTCGAAAAATCCGTCTTCGCATCAATTCACGTCACTTATCACTAAGTACCGTAATATCCTAGACAGGAAGGCGGTCCGAACAAGTCAATCGCCGGATCCGTAGCCGTAGCAGGACTCTATGATCCACAGGACCAGTCCCCCACTCCACACACTATGCTTCCAGTAATACAACGCAAGCTTCAGTCCAACACCGCCGCGGCTGCTGCCCCCGGAGACACAGAGACTCTGCAGCAGACTCTGCAGCCGCTCCACAACAGGAAAGCCTTTTTGAAGGCAGTGGAGGTAGAAACAGGACAGGAACACTGCTTCAAGCAGAGTCTCCAACACAGTGACACAGAGACTCTGCAGCAGACTCTGCCGGTTATGGTATCTACTCAGCATATCATCGGCACTGTTCTCACTCGAGCCCCCTTATGCTCCCGTCAGCATGCTAACTCTCAAATGAATGCAGGCAGTACTGGTAATCTGTGGTGGTAAATCTGCTGACTCCCAAAGAAAATATGGCAGCACTGCTAATCTGTGTGGTGGTAAATCTTGTATGCCTGTGATTGATAAGATCTTGCGAAACATCATAATTACCAACATGGATAAGCCGGCAGTGTACGAACCAAAGGAAGCTCTAAGGAACAAAAATCTTGTTTCCTGAGTAGGTGTCATGATAGTGTTCATGGTCCCACTAAATTGTATCTGCTAATTGACGAATTCTCTATGTAAATTAAGATCTTCACTTGATGTTGACTTACATTTTCTGTTTTGAATCTTATGTACCGTCCTCCATTTTGGTTCTGCTCTTTGCCTCTGCCATGTCTGTTCTGATGATTTGTCTATGAGCTTTGACTCCCATGGGCTTTAGCCCATAATAATTAAAAAAAATAAAGTGAAGCAGAAATGATTCAGCAGTGTGTGAATAAGTGCAGGAAACCGCCTACTCGTCCCAGTGAATCTAACTATTCAGTAGTGTGTAAACCAGTTTGGGACACAGCCTACTCCTCCCAGTGAAACAGTAATCATTCATTAGAGTTTGAATACATAAGGTACTAAGCCTAACTATTCCATTGAACAGACGAGAACCAAAAGGAAATACAAAAGAAATATAGCGGATCACAGTATCCAAACTTAAGTGAAGAAAGCAGCAAAGAGACACTGCAAGTTTGTATTAAGGATAAGGGTCAAAACCCTAAATTGATAAACCAATTTACTTTTATCCAGGAAGGAGAGGGGATACTCTGGAGGTGGAAGTGTCACCTTACAGAATTAAAAGATCTGATTCAGGAAATCACCAAGAACTATTTAAGAATATCTTACTGAAGCTGAGAAGGCCTGTCCAGGAGAAAGAAGTCATTCTTCTCGACCTTTGTGTTATTTTGCTTAGTGGTAGGGTAAGCGTAGATTAGTTGGGAACCAGGACTACTATAACATGTATAGCCAGTATTCCTCTCATCACCATTTTGACATGGAGTTCTGGTGGTACATTCACCAAACACTGTTCTTTGGATACACAAACCAGGGTAGGTTCACAAGTGGGCCAGTCAGTAATCTTTTCAGCTGTGCCAACTAAAAACCCACCATCACTGATTGCTAGTTATGTGAATCTAAACCGATTCACAAGCCCCAAAGGCAAACATTGATGATCTAGTAAGTGTCTTTTTGGAGCTTGTATCACTTTAGAATCCTATGAGCACACCACTTATAAGATTAAGCTCCATGGGTCACACATGCTCTTACAAATGCACACAGGGAAAACAATCTTATGGTTTAGACACAGAAGGGCATTGTGGTACCCGTGCACGTAGGCTAGGGATAGTGCAACAGGAATGCCCCTTTTGACGCCTGCTTTTAATTTAGGAAAAACATTTAATACTCTGCACCCACGTTTAGATGGTGGATTATGCATAGCATGTGATTCTGTGAGCTACTATCTCCAGAAAGACCATTACTGGGTAAGTATTCTTATAATTTTATACCAAACAGTGTTTTAGCTAAACTAATAAACTTTTCATTTTTGCATAAAACGCAATAGGGAGACGCATGGAGAGACGAAAAAAAGAAACTGGGCATCGGACATAAACATCTACAAAGGCAGAATTCCAACCAAGTCAAATCAAGGCAAAATGCAAGTAATTAATGCAGAACTAATCGAACAGTTAATTTAATACATCCAAATACCATGTTTTATTTATACAGTTTCTTGTTCACCATATGAAATACTTTGATTTCAATATATAATTGACTGACTGGGTCCCCTACATATTGCAGCTAATATCCCAGGGAAAATGTTGAATCCCTTACTTTCATCCAATGACTTAATGAAATTATGGTTTCTACGAATTCAGCTCTTTCAAACTAACCTTGAGGTTTATTACTCAATCTAAGTGAAACATTGCTATGGACAGCTATCTCACATGTGAGGTTAATTGGGTGATCAGCGGAAGATAAAAAAAGGAATTTCAGATTGTGATCTGAAAATATTGTTTTGTAAGTCCTTCTGCTGATTGAACATGTATGCATAGCTCAGTGCTGGAAAGTGGCCAAATTCAATGTCCCTAATTTTTTAACTAGCAGTACTTTGCATTCTGGAGTTGGTAGTTTTCAATATCCTGTAGAAAGTATGCAAACAAAACTTGCAACGTCAATCATACTCGTAATGTCTCCATTCCAAGAGTGTTGTCTTTAGTTCTCTGTACCAAAGGAAACCGGAGAATTAAGATATGCGTCTTAACTTGATCAGGATGAACCATTTTAGGCACTGTTTCAGTATGGTTAAGTGTTAGTTCTGGATTCCACTTGTAAGGAAATCTGACCTGTCTCAAAGTAAATGACATGTCTCCTCTCAGGTTCTTGTTTAATAAGTGCACAAGTCGTTTATTAAGTTTGATGTAAAAGGCAAGCATCGCCACTATCAAATTCTTTGCTAGAGTTCTATTGGGTTGGCAACCCATTTCCACCAGTTTCCATGCTCAACAGTGCAGTTGGTCTTTGCAAACTCTAGATGTTCTGGAACCCTATCTTGGTCTAGCCTCTCATGAGGGCAACAGGCATCTCATTTGAATTGATCTGCTTAAAATACAAGTTAGGGCTTTTTCGTTCCTCTTATACAGGGGGAACTAAGCCACCAAGGAGACATCTACCATGCTTGTGGAATGCCCTTTGATGCATGATTAGCATTTTCTCCTTTGGTTTGAGTTTACGAGACTTATGGCCGCATGTCACCATGCATTGAGTGACTCAGAAAGAGAAGATTTACACCAGTGTGCTACAAGTCTTCACTACTCACTGTAAGACTGTGATAGTCTTTTGGGAGTTCATTTTTCCTTTTCTGCGTTGATCTAAAAGGTACCAAATAATGCATGTCACCGCCATGGAGCAGAAACTTTGGAAATGTGGGGGTGGATGGAACATTAAGGGGTGGATGGTATAGTAAAGTTCTCAAGCTCACCCAGATGCAAAATAAAATGCTGACACTAAAACCAATCCTTCCCTATGTCCCTTCTGTCCTCCCCTAAGCCCCCCTTCATTCCATTATAAGCGATCCTGGAATACAGACACTACTTTTTTCCCACTTTAAGTGGACGATTTATGCTTCACTTCCATGACCTTTACCAGATGGAAATGGAGCTTAGTCAATAGGACCATCAAATATGTATCTGCCATGTCATCACCCATCTCGTCAAAATGAAAAATGTGGAGTTACACTGACTGTATCCTGCCTGCATAAATATGAGCACAATACTAGTCACCCTACCATTTCAGCACTTGGCATCCAGCAAATTTACCTGTAGCACCAGAGAGCTATCTTTATTTACATATCACCCCTTCCCACTTTTAAGAGGATTCAATCTGCCACAGTATTAATGTGTAAGAAGCCTTTACCCACAATTGGGCAACAGCACTACAGACACTGCTAGTAATAAATCTGGCGGTGAAGCAGCTCATGATGGTTAAAGGTACAGTAAGCACTTCATACCGTACAATATGAGGCTGTCCACTAAATATAGGTCTCAATATATCTATTTGCTGTGCAGGAAAAGAAGTGCAGAATTGCAGGTGAGTTGCTTGGTAAAATTGATCAATTCTTGGGCCTAACTCAGTCAAGTTACGGCTATCTGAATAGTTAATTTTGCACTAGGACCTCCCAGCTCCAAGATTGCCCACGTTTTTGAATACTCCAAAGGATTAAATATCTCACATAAAAGTGAATGCAGCAGTGTAAAGATAATGGGCAAGCGCTCATAGTTATAAGAAAACTAGAAACTGTCAAAAAGTTTAAATACTTTGGGAAGTCAAGTCACTGCTGTCAAAAGAATTCTCTGGTTAAGCATCAACTATTCTGTTTTTGTGAAAGAAGACTTGCCTGTATGAATGGTGTTGTGGAAGTTACCAGCGGTGATCCGGTGGCCAACAACAAGAGTCCATTAGCTGGATGGTTCAGATGGTGGTAAAGTAATAAAGATAAGTAAGACTGGGGCACCTTAAGTCCTATGGTTCTTAGATGAATGTTTATTTGTTTTAGGTAGTCTTTGGTAACAGAAGGCTGATGCACCTACCTGCTAATTGAACTCCGTCCTAGGGCTACCGCCTCATGTAAAGAGCGCATTGCAAGCAGCAAGGCTCTTCAGGGTACAGAGTTCTAAGATGCTTTTAAGCCAGCTGGTGCAACCAGGTCAAGTGGAGTGACTGCTGCCCGCAGATCTCTGGTCATTTGAGAAGGCTGGCATCTGCAGATCCCAGCAGTGCTCTGCCTGCACAGTTTGACCTTTTTCAGGATCTACCGCAGAGCTTCCACAGTGTCGTCTTAGTGTTAAGGTTGCTTCCCAGCCCTTCAGAACTCATCCTAGCATTTGACAAAGGATTTGATGTAGACTTCTGTATCATCGGCTGCTTGATCATTGGCGGTCACCACATTCAAACTTGCCAAGGCAAACTCACATTTTGCGATTCAGCCATGAATCCAGACAGCCTTTTTGTGCTTTAGCTGAAACCTTAGTGAGGCCTGGGATGAGGACTCATTATGGAAAAATCCTGGTGAACATTCAGGGCAAGCACATCTGTGGGCACATGGCAGAGCCATAACTGAGGTCTTTTCCCTTACATCCCAGCAATTTATTTTCAATTGGAATGGCATTGTTGTTTTCATAGCCTTATCCTACACACCTCTGTCTCGGTTCTGGTAAAGGATTCTAGACATTCCTCAGGATCTTTGAATCCTATTGGGTGACATTCTTGATGTAAATAATACAAGTTTTGGCAGGCTGTATCTGTTCTCTGCACCAGTTAATGGGCCCAGCTGCATAAAGCATTGTTGCTATTATCATTTGAGGCTAAACATCCAGGGTTCTAAGTGCCTGCATTGTTTCAGAAAAAGGTCCGCAATCGATGTGCCACTCACAAAAGAACAAAGTACAAATAAGAATGCTTCCCTCAAAATGGATGCTGTGGATCTCCCCCTCTTCCATGTCCATGGCACAAACTGTGGGTGGTGCTAGTGAGGAATAGGGAGCCGGAGCTGTGGGGGCTGATGAGGTGGCATCGGTCTGTGGTTTTGGAATAAAGGTTTATGGGCCTCGGGGATGCAGGCATAGTCGGGAGGGCTGTACAGCAGTCGAGAATTTGGTTGTAAGTGGGTTGGGGGATCAGGAACGGGCAGTGTGACATGCAGAGAACAGGCGTATGCAGCTCTTAGCTTGCTCCGGACATGGACTTACGCAAATCCCACGTTCTGGGCAACCAGACTGCCTTCTGCAGATGCCTAGAGTGCTAATTTTGCATTCCTCCCAGTAATGGGTTATTTCATTAAGTACTGCCATTCAAACACTTGTATCCATCTTCAATAGACTCTAGACTGCATACTGCATTTTTAATCGTTAGGATTACTCAGATGTATTATCTCTTTTCAGCCAAAGGTAGCTCTATGGACTTCCTTACAGGTAAGGTAAGACGCACATACTGTCAGTTTTACCACCCACCAGTGGTATGGAGCTTTTTAAGCCCGGCTGTAAATGATCCCTGATTACAATGTGGAATGCTGCATTGTTTGTCCTCCAATTTATACCTCCACCCTTTAGGTGGATGTAAAAATTCCCCTGATCTTTAAACTATTCTTTTCTTGTACAGACCAACCTTTCAATACAAGGGAAAAAACGTTTTCCCTGGGGCTATTGGTGGTTAAAAGGAATTGACAAAGTGGTCATATCTTATATGCACCTCCTCACTACCTTCACATTTAATGCATAAACTAGCCAGATGTGATCCTTTTGTGCACTTAATAAAATGTGTATTGTAATATTAAAATGCACCACAACTGTACATATACTATGCCCATTCACAGGATGAGCATGGAAATGTTGAAAACATTTTATTTAAATAAAGCTTGCGCCTGACGGACAGTGAATGCAGCTTCAAACATGGGCTCATTTTTTTTTTTTTTTATATTTACGTTTTATTAGTTTTACAGTCATAACATATCAGAAAAAAAACAAATATCTAGAAAAAGTAATTCAATGAAAACAGTTACACTACAAACATGTGTTACAAGTTTCACCACAGTAAGAAAATAAAAATTCAACTGGTAATATACGAAGGGCAGTATATATTCCTATACAAACAGATCTTGGAATCTACCCCAAATCTGATTAAATAAGTTCATCTTTTTGTTTCTGAAGAGGATCATTCTCTCCATTCTAGCCACTTGTCTCTGGTCAGGAATCCATTCTTCAAACTTGGGATTTTCCACATCTTTCCACTTCCTTAGAATAACTTTCTTTGCAGAGTTCGAAGCCCTGTGGAACCAACATATTTGAGGATATGTGAGATCAGCCACCAATTCATCCTTGCCCAGAATCACACTCACATAGTCAAGTTCCACAGCAATCATGAGAATTTCATTCATTTTTAGCGACACCTTCCTCCAATAATGTCCCAGTTCATAACATTCCCAAATTATATGTTTGAACGTTCCTTTAGAATGTGTGCATCTCCAGCATGCCTCTGAATCAAGGAGGCCCCTTACATGGAGCCTTTCACGTGTCCAAAAAACCCTGTTCAATATTTTGATCTGACGACTTCTCTCACCCAGATTTAGAGACATCAAAGCCACATTTTTGCAGATTTTCAACCACCTATTTTCGCTCATCTCTGTGTCTAGGATAGTTGACCATTTGTCCAATAATACTGTATTTGGTTCCTTTGAATTGATTTCACTTTTAGTACACTTTTGATGCCATGTGACCACCTGCTTTATATTCCTTCAGCCAAGTATTCCACCCTACACCTGCATCAGGAGTTTTGTTCATCAATGCCGCCTTCAGTTTTCCGTATTCCCCTAAAGTACAATCCTGGAGATCTTTATTTGTAGAAAGTTGATTGAAATTGAACCAATTTTGACCATCCATTAGGCCTTCCACACACTGGATGCCCCCTAGCAACCAGTTCGGCCAGAGAAGAACTTTCCCGGCCACCTTTATTTCAGGATTCAGCCAAATTGAGGTGATGGCATTACCTACTATATCCTGATTGCTCTTTTTCATAAGAGTTCTCCAGCATGATCTGATAAAAGTTGTTGGTGGTAGGGATTTGCAGCCAGCTCCATCCACAGATGTAAGAGTTGCTCTAGGCGAGAGAGGGGAGGATCTACTCGTTTCCGCCTGTGTCCAAACATCATTCGAGTTTTCAGTGAAAGGCACATGGGCTCATTTTTGAGGTTGACATTTTTCCATACACTTTTTGCCGAATTGTGAATCATGCTTCCGGTGTTTTTGAGTTGTCTGTCAGCGAACTTAGTTCACACTCAACCAGTATCCCTCCATTTTGGGACCATGGATCCTGGAAGCTTGGAATATGGAGCACCTGGAGACCATGCAGATGGCAGTGGTGTGTGGATAACATATGAATGATTGTGCCTGGAACCCCTCAAGGATTAAAGAATTCAAATAAGTATTTGTTTGAGTCTGAGCAAGCGCTCACACCGTCCAACCAGCTCACAGAGTAGCACTCCCTGAAGACCAGATTATGAACCAGCTCCCTTCTCCATCAGGATTTCTGCATCCCATTACTCCATTGTATACTGGAGCAAATCCACAACATTTGAAGCCTTTCTCCAAGGAGCTTCCATTTTCGAGACCTCTGTCTCAGCCAACACACTCAGATCTAGCTAGTACACAGAAAAAAGGTCCTGCCCTGCAACTCTCTCCTTCTCCATCAAGTATCCAGATCTCAGACGTTTAGGACCGCAGAATAGGGTTCAGACCACATATTCTTACATTTGGCCCAGGTGGGGACGAGGGCCAGATGCCATGGTCCCACCATTCCAGATATGCCACCTACATGTGCGACAGGCTACAGTATTCCATAAGTGGATTACATCCACAGAACTGGTGATTGCCCCACAGTAATCCACACATGCGGCTGGTCTTGTCTTGAAATAGTCTACTTCCAAACAAAACATTTAGACCAAGACACAACACCGAAAAGGCGCCTGTGGCCATTTCATCTTAAGGACGGCTGACAAAGGGCACATCAGCATGCTAGCCATGCTTGACAGGTCTGCTGCCTTTGATACTGTCAACTTTGGTATCCTCATCTCAAGACCAACCATGGTGGCATTGATCTATGAGCACTCATTGAAATGGTTTCCCTCCTTTTTGTCTCATCGTACTCTCCTGGTTAAAATGGGACCTTTTCTTTCCAACTACCTTCCAGTTAAATATGGTGTGCCACAGGGATCCTCTCTCTCCCTGCTGTTTAATATTTACATCCAACCTCTTCTGAATATTTTCCCCAATGTGACCTGAGTTATCATTCCTACACTGATGACGCTCAAATCTATTTAGACTAAAAAACCTATGGGTGCCATAGATTGAGTGTTAGCTTGTGCACGTAAAATCAAATATTGGATGCTCGAGAACAAGCTCCAATTATGCTCCTCCAAAATTGAGGTTCTCCAGCATGGGTCTGGCATGGATTCACATGCTCATGAAAATTCCCAGTTGTCAGGCTGGGAATCCTCAGTAAAAAAGAAAGACGTTTTGCTTTAAAAGCTTGAAAACTGCCTTTCTCCCAATAACCAATCACTGGAAACTGGGTCATACTGCACCCATCCAATGACAATAGTCTCCCTAAATCCCACCACCAGTGGCCATCTCCTGATTTTCAAAACGTTCTCATTTGTGGACCGTTGGTCAGTGCCAACAGCGGTGATCCGTTTTATTAATTTGTTATTTGTATTGCGCCGGTAGCTCGCAAGCTTCGGGGCGCAGAGACAAGCATACAGTAGACAACATTGTGCAAACAGCAGAACACGGGACACCTGATAAAGCAGACAGGGAAATTCAGCAGGGGAATCTGATTAGGGGAGAAACGGAAATTAGTTAAAGATGTGAGTTTTCACGTTTACGAAAGCGCATGTAATTATCTTCCAATCTTATGTGAGCAGGGAGATTATTCAACAAGCCAGCAGCTAAGATGGGGAAGGATTTTCCTGCACCACATTTACGCTTTTGAGCGGCCACTGTGATCTTGGTCGGTGGATCTTCGCTTTCTGCTGGGCACATATAAGAAGATTTTAGATAAGCTGGTGCTTTTCCATGGATACAACTGTGCACTAGTGTCAAAGCCTTGAAGTGGACCCTGTCTTCGATTTTTAATCAGTCTAGCTCCCTTCTTGAGTCCCTGATATGC
The DNA here is from genome assembly GCF_040938575.1 of Ambystoma mexicanum. NCBI lineage: Eukaryota > Metazoa > Chordata > Amphibia > Caudata > Ambystomatidae > Ambystoma > Ambystoma mexicanum. The sequence goes on from NC_090923.1 coordinate 841,237,435, forward strand.
TTGGATCTGTTTTTTTGCTTGATGATCCTCACTGCATTTTTCTGGACAACTTGATAGCTGTGGAGGCATTGTTTATTGGCTCCCAGTATGAGAGCATTGCCATAGTCCAGGCATGATAATATGGTGGTCCTTGCAATGATGGCACAGTTCTCCAGCATGGGGTCTGGCATGGATTCACATGCTCATGAATATTCCCCGTCGTCAGGCTGGGAATCCTCGGTAAAGAAAAATCAGTATCAGTTTCGTTTCTGATCTGTCTTTCGTAGTAGTAACCAATCACTGATCTCTGCGTCATACTGACCACAGCCAATGACTGCCATCTCCCTAAGCCCCGCCTCTGGCAGCCATCTTCAGATTTTTACCGCACGTTCAAGTGTTGGGAGTCCTCGTGCTTAGCTCTCAAGCTTTTGCTGCGTTTTCAGGTGAATTTTCACATTTTTCGGTTAATCGAGCCTCAAGCTCCACCGTTTCTACTCCTGTTCACGGGTACCCGTTGCAGGATTTTCCTACGCCCCTCAAGGGTGAAGATTTCGTCGAATCAACCTTTTGGAGGATTCCAGAAGATTTGCGGCCTACTTCGAGATGGCCCAGGACGCGAGTTCGTCACCCGGACCCAAGCTGTTTCGCAGCAGCCCTGGATGCGGGCTGCAGAATGTGTTTAAGGAGGACGAGCATTCGCGATGCCTCTACTGTCTTCATGGGGACAAGACTCATGTAGAGAAGGACTGCCAGTTCTGCAAGAACTTGTCGGAGCGGACCATGAGGGACCGTCGATCCCGTCTCGCCAGCTGGTTGGAGAAGGGCTCAACGGGTGAGAAGAAGAAGAAAGGGTCCGAGCGGGCTTCTAAGTCCTGTGCGGACGCCCCGGCGACGGGGGCCCAACACCAGGCCAAGCGCTGCGAGTCCGCTGGCTCCGGGAGCGCCGAAAAGGTCGGGCTCTTCGGTCGCCAGGCAAGGCGCACCTTCCCCGGCACCGTCAACCACGAGCCAGCGCTCCGGTTCGGGGAAGAGGAAGTCCGAGACCCCGGGTAAGCTTCGGGAGAAGCCCCGTCCGATCTCGGGAGAGGGGGAGCGAGGCGTCGCCCCTCCCCCTAAGGAGAAGGCCCGGGACGCACCTAAGGTGGTGAAGGCCCCTACCCAGCAGGCAAAGGCCTCTATCGAGACTGCCTCCGGGACTAGAGTTTCCCTGCCGCCAAGGAGGGAATCCTCTTTTCAGCCCATCGTCATGGCCACCATGATGGAAGAAGCGAGGGGGGGCACGGTAGCCTCCTCGAGCTTGGAGTCAGCCTCGGAGGAGGAACTGACCGAGGCTGTGAGGTATCTCGAAGTCCAATTCGAGAAGGTTCGATCCCGTAAGGAAGATCCTCGGGAGATAACCGATGAAGACGACGATGGCGAGGAAGAGCAGCCTTCCCTTCCGGCGCAGCCGGAACCTAGGCCTCAGGATAGCTCGGCGGCCATTTTGTCTGCGATCCAGTCCTTATGCTCCGAGATAAGGACGAGATTACCACGGCCCAGGCCGGAGGACCCGCAACCTGGCCCGTCGGGAAGTCCTTAGAACAAACGACGGAGGACCCAACCCTCTCCTCCACTCGCCCCAGTAAGGACTACAGTTCCCTCCTCATCCTCCCACGAGTCGGGAGATGACGGTGCGGTGGGCTCGACGACAGGTTCTGAGGGCGACGATGACGGAACGGGTCTCCCGTCGCACGGGCCTCTCCGCCCGACGAGATTAGCTCATTCCACGCCATGATCGCCAGGGTGTCCGAATTGTTCCAACTCTGCCCGGAGGAGCAGAAAAAGGAAGGTTTCCTCTATCAGTGCCGGGAGGCCAAGAGGAAGACTGTCATCGCGGTGCCTCTAATCGATGACATCTGGGAGGAGGGCCTGTGGGTACTTAAGAACCCCTCCACGGCACCAGCCAAACCGGACCGGTACGAGAAGAAATACCGGGACCCCGAGACCACTCCCCTGTGCCTCAGGGCCCAGCCAACGCCAGACTCGGTCGTCTCGGCGGCGGCGAAGAAGAAAGCGGCGGGGTCAAGAGCCTCAACGTCGAATTCCCCTCCGGACGGCGAGGGTAGGAAGTTGGACGCCATGGGGCGACGGGTCATTTCGTCGGCGGCGACGACGACGATCAAAGCAGCCAACGCCCTGGCGATCGTGGCCCGTTACGACAGGGAGCTCTGGTTTAAGCTGGCCCCCATATTGGACTTCCTACCGGACAACAAGAGGTCCGAGGCCCTGGAAATACTTCAAGAAGGCGAGGTGGCGTCGGACCACGCCATAACGGTGGCAACCGATATTGCCGATACCGGGTTCCGCCAGCTGGGCAATGGAGTTTGCCTACGACGACGGGGTTGGCTCCGGGCGACCGATTTCCGTCAGGACGTCCAGACCAGGGTGTTGGACATGCCGTTCGACGGCAGCAACTTGTTCGGGAAGGCGGTGGACGAATCCCTCCAAGCCATAAAGACGGTCACGGAGACGGCCCACGCCCTAGGGGCCCTTCAGCAACGATGGTCTTTTCGGAGCTCCGGAGGCAGACAGGGGGCCTCCAAGGGATCCAGCGGTGTCTCGTTGTCCTACCGCCAGGCAGCACGCTCCTCGTCTCAGGAGGCCTACAGGGGTCGCGGCAAGCAGGGAGCGCCTCACCGCTGTCGGCAAGGTGGCCAGGGTGGCAAGGCCACCACCTCCAAGCAGGAATGAACCAGCCGTGGCCTCGGGCTCCCACCGAAGCACCCCGGTGGGAGGCCGGCTTACAAATTTCGTCGGCGTGTGGAAGTCCATCTCCACCGACCGTTGGGTGCTGGATACCCTGGCAAGAGGACACTCTATCGAATTCCTGAAGAAGTGCCCTCACGTTCCACCTGTGGCCAGGAAGGAAAATCACGTCCCGCAACTGCTGTTGGAAGTACGAGCGATGCTCAGGAAAGGCGCCATCGAGCTCGTCCCGAAGAGGCTCCGGGGTGTACTCGAGGTACTTCCTCGTCAGGAAGAAGACGGGCGGCTGGCGCCCCATCTTGGACCTTTGTCGTTTGAACAAATACATCGGGTCGCAAAAGTTCAGGATGGTCACCCTCCAGCACGTGCTGGGACAGCTGGAGGAAGGCGACTTTCTATCGTTGTTGGACTTGGAGGATGCATACTTCCACGTGCCCATCCTCAAAAGTCACCGAAAGTTCCTTAGGGACGCCACTACCAATTCAGAGCACTGCCGTTCGGATTGAAGTCGGCCCCCAGGGTCTTTACCAAGTGCCTAGCACCTGTGGTGGCGCGGCTGCGCCTGCAGGGGATTCACGTCTACCCCTACCTGGACGACTGGCTCATCCGCTCAAGGACGAGGGAACTCGCCGTCGAACACACTGCGAGGACCGTCCAGCTACTCACAGACCTGGGATTCACCATAAATTACCCAAAGTCCCACCTGGTGCCGTCGCAGGTGGCCCTGTTTCTGGGAGCGAAGCTCGATACAGTGAGGCGCCTGGCGGCACCGTCAGAAGAACGGACGAAGACCATTCTGGGCAAAGTGCAGCACCTGCTAGCCACGGACGTGGCCAGGGTGAGGTCCATCAAGTCCCTCCTGGGGATGATGTCCTCTTGCATCTACCTGGTGCGCCTCTGCAGACTACGGATGCGCCCTCTTCAAGAATTTCTCGACGCCCGTTGGATGCAGGCGACGGGCACCTTCGAAGACGGGGTCCCCCTCAACGAGGTGTTCCGACTGGCGATTCAGTGGTGGGGCGTTCGAGCGCACCTCACGGCGGGCAAGGACTTTCAGACGCCGGCGTACCAGGAGACGGTGACGACGGACGCCTCCCTGGAAGGTTGGGGCGCCCACACCGGGGATCTCCACGCAAGAGGCCTCTGGCTCCCGGAGGAGAAGCTCCTGCACATCAACATCCTGGAACTCCGAGCCGTGTTCTGGGCTCTCAAATCGTTCCTCCCGTCGCTCAAGGGCAAGGTGGTGCAGATCTTCACAGACAACACCACAACAATGTTTTACATACAGAAGCAGGGAGGCACCAGATCCCCAGCCCTATCCAAGGAGGTACAGGATCTGTGGCACTGGGCGGTCGCCCAAGGGATGTTCCTGGTTCCCTTCCACCTGGCAGGAGAAAGATACACCATCGCCGATTCGCTCAGCAGGGAGCTGCGCACGTGTCACGAGTGGGAACTGCGCCAGGATCAGGTGGATCATCTTTTCCGACGATGGGGCAAACCCCAAATCGACCTGTTCGCAACAGCGAAGAACTCGAAGTGCCAGAGGTTCGCCAGCAGGTTTCCCCAGCCGAGAAGCATGGGCGATGCGTTCTCGTTCCCCTGGGACGGCCTATACCTGTATGCGTTCCCTCCGTTGCCGTTGCTGCTTCGACTCATCAACCAGCTCAAGAGGTCCCGGTGCAGGATGATCCTCGTCGCACCGGCGTGGCCGAGGCAGATCTGGTTCCCGGACCTTCTGGACTTGTCAACGTCCCCTCCCATCAAGCTGTCGGCGGACGCGGATCTGCTCTCCAGAGTTTGAGGCGCCATCTTCCACCACGACCCGGCGTCGCTGAACCTGCAGGCTTGGCTCCTGCAGCGCTAGAATTTGGAGGGTACGATATACCGGCCGACTGCAGAGAGGTTCTTGCAAAGGACAGGGCGTCCTCGACTCTCTCAAATGCTACGGTCACAAGTGGAAGAGGTTCTCTATCTGGTGCTGAGCACAGAAGATCAACCCCCTACGGATTACGGCCCCTCAGGTGCTGCCGTACCTGCTATCGCTGGCAAAGGCTCGGCTAGCCCATGCCTCCATTAAGATTCATCTGGCGGCGATCTCCAAATATACCAGAACCACAGGACGGACGTCCCTGTGGTCCCATCGACTGGTAAAAGAGTTTATGAAAGGACTGTTCCGGTCGTTCCCGCCGGTGAAGGCCCCGGCGTGGGAACTTAACGTGGTGCTGACCAGGCTCATGGGGCCCCCATTCGAGCCGATGTACTCCGCACCGATGAAGTTTGTGTCGTGGAAGACTGCATTCCTGGTGGCCATTACCTCCGCACGACAAGTGGGAGAGATCCAGGCCCTATCCTGCAAAGCACCGTACTTGACTTTCCATGCCTCGAGGGTGGTGCTTAGGACGCACCCCTCCTTTATGCCCAAGGTGCCGTCGGACTTCCATCTTAACAAGCCCCTGGTGTTACCTGTTTTCTTCCCGTCTCCTTCGTCGCCGGCCGAGAGGACTTTGCATTCGCTGGATGTGGCTAGAGCGCTGAAGTTCTACGTGGACCGCACAAAGAGTTTTCGGAGGACATCACAGCTATTCATGAACTTTGGACTTGTGAATCAAGGGAAGGCTCTCTGTCTTCTATTTCCAGATGGCTCTCCGGCTGCATCATGCACTGCCACCGGTTGGCTAACCGACCGCTGCCAGGCCGTCCGAGAGCCCATTCGACCAGAGCGATCGCTGCTACTACGCCGTTCCTATCTGGTGGGGCCCTGCTGGACAACTGCAGGGCTGCTACGTGGAGGTTGACGCACACCTTCACGAGATTCTACTGCGTCGATCGGGATTCCAGGGAGGAGTCCAGGGTCGGCCAAGCAGTGCTGCGCAACCTGTTTGCTTAAGGTGAGCCTGGTGAGGAGGTAAGAGATGCTTAATGTTGAGTTTTTTGTATTGCTTAATGTTGAGCCTTTTGCCACCTCCCGTGGTCGTGCATGTGTGTACTGCTATTTAATCTTGTATTCATGAGCATGTGAATCCATGCCAGACCCCATGCTGGAGAAGGAACAAGTTACTTACCTGTAACTGTTGTTCTCCAGCATGGGTCTGGCATGGATTCACATGTGAACCCTCCCACCTACCCCTCTGCGGCTCTTCACTTGGTCATACTGCCACTTCACATGCTACCAAATCTGAAGATGGCTGCCAGAGGCGGGGCTTAGGGAGATGGCAGTCATTGGCTGTGGTCAGTATGATGCAGAGATCAGTGATTGGTTACTACTACGAAAGACAGATCAGAAACGAAACTGATACTGATTTTTCTTTACCGAGGATTCCCAGCCTGACGACGGGGAATATTCATGAGCATGTGAATCCATGCCAGACCCATGCTGGAGAACAACAGTTACAGGTAAGTAACTTGTTCCTTATCCTCTGATAGGTAAGGCCTCAGTGCTTTTAATAATCTAAGATGGTAGGAGCAGGTCTCTTTTATGTATTGAAGGGCCAGTGAAGGGCAACCACTACATCGTCGGATCGTTGATTTTCATGTTCGGAAGGCTTAGTTGAGGCCTACTTCGTGCCCGCCATGTCAAAGGAAGGCAAGCAGAGTCTGTCAGGCTCTGCTCCTGATGTGGCTTGAGGAACATCTACGTGAAAGACCGGCACACGAGGTCCCACTATTGTTTGCATCCTGATCTTGAAGAGGACCGATGCGACATCTGGCGAGGTTTCCCCGCCAATATCGAGTGGGGCAGTTACTGCAGGTTGCTGGCGTGGCTGAAGAAAAAAAGGGCACCAGGTGCATCCTCTGGGCGCGCACGGCCTTCCCCAGGTCCGGACGAACTTTGGAGTGCTCTCCTCTGGGGAATAGGTCGCGATCAGCCAAGGATGTTCCCCTCACAGGATGTCCACAGAAAGGCCAAGCACCACGCTGCAGATCTGACGTGGCACGCCGCTGCCACAGGTCCCAGTTTGGAGCACATGCGCTTTCATTGGCGTTCCCCATCGACTGTAAGCTTGCTAGTGAGTTGTGTATCCTCATAGAGACCTTCCAAGCATGGCCTTTTGTCGAAGGATAGACGGAGGAAACATTCCCGTAAGGAAGGCACTCTGAGGTCCTGGTAAACGACCATGTCCACGACTTAGCCAGCAACGACAGTCAGCGCCTCACAAGCAGAGGCCCCCATCTGCGAGACTGCCGTCAACCACGGCTACGATGACCAATACACAGTCGACGTTTGCCCATCGACGTCCGTGGCTGCTTCCCCATCGACTGACCCGCCAACGACCGCAGCAAAATCAATGGCAAAAAAGTAAACAAGGGTTACACTGCCTCCCTAGGCCACGACTACGACCTACTCGACCACAACTACTCATCCTGTGAAGGCCCCAGTCATTTCCTCTTTCCCAAAGGAGACAGGAAAATCAAGGGAGCTATTGCTGCAGACAGATTTTCTACCCAGACCTTTGGTGGGTCTAAGGGAGGTCACAAGAGATCCTATCATGGCGATTTACACAAACTCAGATGATGAGTCCATACAAGAAGGTGACTACTCGGGGCGGCCACAGTCTGATGGGTGTAGAAAACCGCCCTCTGGGACAGGACTGGCCATCAATCCCGGCAAGGCGCACTAGTCCTATGTCAGTGCCTGCCCCAATGGTCCTTCAACAGGGCCCTAGAGAGATGTCCCTGGATATTCTGACTACTCTACATACTTTGGTGTCTGAAATGCAGCCGCGGCTTTCTCCCCCCCGTGGCCCCGACGGGGAGCACCCCCAGGCACATGCCTTTTGAGACCTTGGCACAGACACCACGCTGCTACTCCAAAGCGCCATCTAATACTGAGACGGCCAACGCCACTCCCCCCTCCCCACTCCAGTGGTACCGGTAGGGAATCCACCCCATATAGATAATAGAACGGGCATAGATACGGGCACCACAGAGATGTTTGAGTTTGACTTTGTGCCAGCGGATGGCGAACCATTGGATGTCGATGTCCCCAGGGCATCTCTTCCTGATGAGGTGGGTTCATGCCACTCCATGCTTTCAAGGGCATCTACCCTGTTCAACTTGGCACCCGAGGAAAAGGAGGGATTTCTTTACCAGAGGTGCACATCGGGCAGGAGGACAGTGATGTCTGTTCCTCTGCTGGATGAGGTTTGGGATGAATGCCTGGCTCTGATGAAGACCCCAAGCTGCACACCAGCAAAACTGGTCAGGCTTGAGAAGAAATACAGTTTGCTTGACTCAGCCCCGAAATGCCTTAGATTGCAGCCATCCCTGGACTCTGGTTTTTGCGGCAGCCAGTAAGCGGTCTGCAAACCCATCCTCCAACTCTAAGCTGGATGCAATAGGCAAGCATGTAATCTATACCTCCGAATCGACTGTGAAGGCCGCCAATACCCTGGCCTGTTATGACCGGGAGTTGTCGTTCAAGCTGGGCCCACTCCTGGAATTCATGCTGGATGACCAGACTGAGGCTTTAGCCCTATTTCAGGAAGGCGAGGTGGCCTCTGACCATGCCATCACAGTAGCTTTGGATGTTGCAGAGTCAGGTTTGCGTCAAATGGGGAACGGAGTGGCACTCTGGCGCAAAGGCAGGCTGAAGGCCACTAACTTTCGACCTAACTTTAGTCCTGACGTCCAGGCCGTGGTAGTGGATCTGCCCTTCGATGGGGATAACTTCCTCAGCAAGGTGGTGGACAAAATGCTGTAGGTGATAAAAACAGACACTGAAACAGCAAGATCGCTTACAGCAGCGGCAGTCTTTGTCCTTTCGATCCTCCAGCGGGAAGTTAAACCGATCCTCTAAGGGCTATGCATCCACCTCGTATCGACAGCCCTCCCACTCCACGTAGCAAGAGCCATACAGGGGCCAGTCACAGGCCTAGCTGATCCGAGAAGTACAGGCCATGTTAAAAAATAAAAGGGACAGGCTCCGGAGTGTACTCCAGACACTTTCTGGTCCGCAAGAAGTCTGGGGGTGGCGTCTGATCCTATACTTGCTGCACTTCATCAAATATTTGAAGTCCTTGAAAATTCAGGATGGTCACGTTGCAGGAAGGAGATTTTCTAGCAACGATAGATCTAGAGGATGCTTACTTCCACGGCCCATACACCCAAAGCATTGGAAGTTCTTGCACTTTGTCGTTCTGGGACATCACTATCAGTTCAAGGCTCTGCCCTTTGGCCTCAAAACGGCGCGAAGGGTGTTCACAAAGTGCCTGGCCTCGCAGCGCACCTGCGTCTCAAGGGCATACACGTCTGTCCATAACTGGACTGGCTCATCCGGTCCCCCTCTCAGGCCATGGCTGTGCAGCACACCAAGGAGACCATACGCCTTCTGACGGATCTCGGATTCTCTAACAACTTTCCGAATCCTGTGTAGTGCCATCACAGAACGCTCTGTTCCTGGGCGCCCGCCTCAACACCGTGGCATCTCTAGCGTTCCCCTCCGAGGAGAGGGTGTTAGCTATGTTGGGGAACGTGCATCGCCTGGCTTCAGCCAAGCCCGCAAGGGTGCACGCCATCAAGTCGCTGCTAGGTATGTCATTCTGCATTTACCTGATTCCATTCTGCAGGCTACAGTTGAGACCTCTACAGGAGTTTCTGGAAGCCAGGTGGCTCCAGTTTACGGGCATGTGGACAGACAAGCTTGCCCTCAACACCGTCTTCCGGCATGTCGTTCAATTTGGGGGGAGTGCCAGCATCTCACACAAGGGGGCCCATTTCAGGCTCCCGCATTCCAGGCTACGGTCACCATGGACGCCTCTCTAGATGGATGGAGGCACACCCTAGGCAGTTCCACGCCAGAGGCCTCCGGGACCCGGAGGAGAAGGATCTGCACATCAGTGTTCTTGATTTTCAGGCCCTGTTTTGGGCCATCAATACTTTCCTACCTCTTCTGTAGGGACGGGTGGTGAGGATCTTCAAGGACAACACCATGTTCTACATTTGGAAAGAGGGAGAAACCACCTCCCCTGCTCTCGACCTGGAATGCAGGTCCTGTGGCACTGGGCAATTGTTCAGGACATGTTTCCCATCCCTTCTTCATTTGGTGAGCATCAAGAACACCATCGCTGATTCCCACAGCAGCAGCGATCCTGCCACGAGTCAGAGCTCCAGCAGGCACAGACATCTTTGCGACAGCAGCAAACTCGAAGTGCCAAGCCTTCACCAGCAGGGTCCCCCAACTGGTGTCTGCATTCACATGGATGGACATGTTCCTGTAGGCGTTCCATCCAATACCTCCAATACCTCTATTGCTTTGTGTGATAAACCCTCTCAAACGCTGCCACAGAAAGATAATGATCTCCCCGACATGGCCGTGCCAGATCTGGTTCCGACGACCTATCCAGAGAAGGAAGGATACTGCACCAAGACCCAGCATCACTGAACCTCACGGCTTGGCTCCTGCAGCCCTAGAGTTTGGACATTATGACATTCCTCTGGAATGCAGGAAGGTACTGGCCAAGGCTAGAACATCCTCTGCACTTTCATGTTAACTGCCACAAATGGAAACCCTTCACTGTGTGGTGCAGAGCGCAGAAGATAACTCTGTGTCACAGCTCGTCAGCTACTGCCGTACCTGCTGTCATTAGCCAAGGCTGATTTGGCCCATGCCTCCATCAAGGTGTACCTGCCGGCCTTTTCCCAGTACACGGGATCGCCGGGTAGGACCTCGCTGTGGTCTCACAGGCCCGTCAAAGAATTTCTGAAAGGTTTATTCAGGACTTTTCCGCAGTGAAGGCTCCTGCCCAGCGCAGGAGCTCAATTTCATTCTTACTAAACTCATGCGGCCTCCGTTCGAGCCATTGCATCAGGCTCTGCTGAGATGTCTTCCCTGGAAGATAGTGTTTCTGGTGGCCATCACCTCGGCCAGGCGGGTCAGGGAGATCCAGGCGCTCTCATGCAAACACCCTGTCTTTTCATGCTGCAAGGGTGCTGCTTCATACCCACCCCACCTTTGTGCCAAAGGTTCTGTCTGAATTCCACCTTAACAAACTCTTGGTGCTTCCAGTCTTCTTCGTTAATCCTTCTTCAGCCGCTGAAAGATCACTGCATACGCTGGACGTTGCTTGTGCCTTGAAGTTATATGTAGCCCGCACAAGCGATTTTCAGAAGACATCACAACTCTTTGTGAATTTTAGACCTTTGAATCACGGGAAGGCCCTGTCGCAGGCTTCCATATCCAGGTAGTTCTCTGGCTGCATCATGCACTGGCATCGCCTGGCCAACAGACCGCTTCCAGGCCGGCCGAGTGCACATTCCACCAGAGCCATCATTGCGACAACAGCGCTTTTCTCTGGGGTTCTCCTGCTGGACATTTGCAGGGCTGCTATGTGGATGTCTACGCACACCTTCACAAAGTTCTACTGCCTCGACAAGGATTCCAGGGAGGATTCAAGAGTCGGCCTAGTGGTGCTATGCAACCTGTTTGTTTGAGGTGAGTCTGTTCCAGCGGTAAGTGGATGTACTGCTGTTGAGCCTGGCCACCTCCTGTGGTTGTGTATATGTACTGCAGTATAACCGTATTCATGAGCATGTGAATCCATGCCAGTACAAGTTATTTACCTGTACCTATTGTTCTACAGCATTGTCTGGCGTGGATTCACATGCAAACCCTCCGTCCTTCCCTGCTGTGGCTCTTCTGGGTCCATACTGGCACCTCACGTGCTTTCAAATTTGAAGATGGCCGCCAGGGGTGGGATTTAGAGAGACGCTAGTCATTGGATCGGTGTAGTATGACTGTCTCCAGTGATTGGTTAATGGGAGAAATGCAGATTTCAAGATTTGAAAGCAAGACTGCTTTCTTTTTTACCGAGGATTCCTGGCCTGACGGGGAATATTCATGAGCATCTGAACCCATGCTGGAGAACAACAGTTACGGGTAGTTAACGTGTACCTTATTGTTCTTGGATCCCATAAGCAACTCAGATATGTATCCATCTGTCCCCTGCCCAGCTATTTTTGATGTTTGAACGGTTTTTGTCTCCAAAGTAACAAATCTTGGCTGAGTCTGGCAGGTGAATCTGAATTGTAATCTTTAAGATAGTGAGATTGTCAGAAATATTTATTTTCAAAATAGACTTTTAATGCCTCTTCACTTCTGATTTCTTGCGAAGATAGGCCTGTTGTAGGAGCTTTCGTGAACTCTAAACTAGACTATTGTAAGGCCATTCTTATGGGCATTGCAAAGAACCAAGTACAAGGTCTTCAAAATGTAGCCACTAGAGCTACTCTCATCTCAAAGTTTCGTAGGAACCTGCATTGGCTTCTGGTTCCGCAGGGGGTCCTCTTTAAGACCCTCTGCCTGGTGTGTAAGTGCCTTCATGACCTCTGTTATGAACTATCTCTGTTAAAAAATCTACCTATCAACCAAAGCAGGCTCTGGTCTGCAATTTCCTGATAATCCCCTCATCCAAGTTTGTTCACTGTGGTGATAGATGTGTTTCCATATTTGGCCGCAAGCCTGAAATTCCCTACCAGCTGACCTTTGCAAAATCAATTCCTTATCAATGTTTTGGAAAAAAATTAAAACGTAGCTTTTCAGTACACATCTTTTGATTCCTTCTCTGCTCCAGTATTTTGATTCTTAACATCTGCACCCAGATGCAGTCTGGCTGGTTTTTGGATATGCAAAATATAAATTAGCAAAAACAGCTTGTGGGAGCACTTTTGTATGTATAGTTGGACTGAATTGAGTGAATATTTCATCACGAATTAGCTGTAGCCCACTACCCTAAATATATGCATATAAACCACTAGAAATGTTTTCCCTTTTTCCATCTTCAGGGGTAGTTTTATGAGCAAGGGGAAGGAAGGTTAAGATGTGGGGTGTATACGGGGACAAAAAGGAGGCTCTCTTAAAGAAATCATACAAGTTACAAGAGCTCGTAAAATGGTGGGCGAAATGTCATGAAATTATGTTAAAAGATGAAAGATTACATCGTCTGAAAGATCTGGTCCACATCCTTTTGGTTGTGCCATCGCCATTCCTTTGTAGGGAGCTTGAGTGATGCTGTGCATCAGGTGACTTTTTCTTGAGTGAACAGTAAAACTTTGTGGAGTGAAATGACTGTCTTTGCAACGACTGATGGCCGTGAAAACTGAGTAGTATGAATTAATAAGGAGGCGTATTAAATGTTATACTCGAGACGTCCCTCAGATTGCTAGATAGTAAACGATACTTGTTATGGTCAGTACTTTGTGAATTGTTTGGATCTACAAACAGTTTCCTCTTATTTCTAGACCTTTATTGGATGTCATTGTTATTTTGCTTTTGGTAGTGGAGGGTTGTATGTAAAACCCACTTTCAGGCAGTTGCCTGGCACTTGTTGCCTTTTGTGTGATACGATTCTTAGGTTTGGTTGGATAAATCGTTAGGACTTGCAAGTTCATATTGATTTAAGATTATTTGTTATTCCAACATGAACCAGAAATGTTAGTTGTACATTGAATTGTTTTATGAGCTTGTAAAGTCGTCTTCCCATGCCCAGTTTTTCAGTACACGAGTCGCACATTATCTTGGGCTGAACGTTTGCAAGCCTACAACTTAGACTTCCAAGCACACCTTTCCTAGGCTCTATCTTTTCTGAGACGGGGGTTTGTCAGAACGGTCTTCCGTCTCTTCCCCCTCCATTTCCGTTGATGTTCTTCAGTATGTCAGATGAAGAACTATACACATCACGCTGCAACAATGAATCCTTATTATTCTTCATGCGTATGGGATCTCTAGCTCAGCATTTTTTTTTAATAACATATTTTATTGAAGGTTTTTGAACATTCATAAAACATACCAACTGTTTCCCCCCACACTCCCTCTCCCTTTGCCGGGTCGATCGTCGATCTGTTCGTCTCTTGCCACTTTGTACATCACCTTTCCAGTAATATGTTTGTTGCCGTGTCCATGTTGTGCTCCTGCGCTTCCTGCTCTCCCACCCCTCAGACCGATCTCAGGTCACACGTTCTTCCCACTTTCCCCAGATTTTTGTGACCTTTGCCGGGCATCCCCGTGCAGTATAAAGTTATTTCGCCGCGTAGATGTCCATTTCGTTGGACCACTGAGCCGCTGTCGGGCACTCCAGGGCTCCCCATTTCTGTGCAATGTCACGTTTTATCAGGCCCATTTCTGTGGAGAGAAGAATGCCCTCCCATTTGTTCGAGATGTTCTCATCTGGTACCCCCAGTAACATTATTGCGGGTCGCAATTCTATCGTGCGACCCAGTGCTCTTGCCAAAATTTGTAAGCATTATGTCCAGAAGGTCTTGATTTTAGGGCAGTCCCAGAGGAGATGGATGAAGGAGCCCTCTTCCCCCCCACCCGGCATTTCAAACAGTTTGGATCCGTTGCCCTTCCGCAACCAAAAAGGGCCATTCGGGGGTAGCATACCCTGTGAAGTATCTTTAGCTGTATCAGTCTTATTCTGGAGTCTATAGAGATTTCACATGGATGCATGAGAACCTGGATCCAGTCCTCGGGCTCAATGTCACTGACATCCCGTTCCCATCTGGCTTTGAGGCTGGTCAGCTCTGGGGTGGCGAATGCATTAATAGCTTTATATAGACTGGTAGTTACCTTGGTGGGGATGTGTTGTGGAAGTAAGTTGCGTTCCAGGGGCGTGTAATCTGGGGCATCAGCAAGTTCTTGCCTGTGGCCACTGAGTGCATGTGATAATTGTGTGTAGCGGTAGTGTTCTGCTGCCGAAATACCATATTCCTGCTGGAGCATTTCAAACAAAAGAATAGAGCCCTCTGTTAAGATATTTCCTATCGTGGTTATTCTGGCCCTCACCCACCGGGTCCAGGCGGGCAGCTTCCACACTTCCATCAGCATGTGGTTATTCCATAGTGGTTGTGCCATGATAATCTTGTTCCCGCAGCCTATGTGCTTGTTTGCCTGCCTCCAGACGATCGCGATGTGAGAGGACATTGTCTGTGAGGGGGGTCTGGATAGGCGTTGATACATTGTTGGGAGTGGTTTGGATCCGTTGCCCTTCCGCAACCAAAAAGGGCCATTCGGGGGTAGCATACCCTGTGAAGTATCTTTAGCTGTATCAGTCTTATTCTGGAGTCTATAGAGATTTCACATGGATGCATGAGAACCTGGATCCAGTCCTCGGGCTCAATGTCACTGACATCCCGTTCCCATCTGGCTTTGAGGCTGGTCAGCTCTGGGGTGGCGAATGCATTAATAGCTTTATATAGACTGGTAGTTACCTTGGTGGGGATGTGTTGTGGAAGTAAGTTGCGTTCCAGGGGCGTGTAATCTGGGGCATCAGCAAGTTCTTGCCTGTGGCCACTGAGTGCATGTGATAATTGTGTGTAGCGGTAGTGTTCTGCTGCCGAAATACCATATTCCTGCTGGAGCATTTCAAACAAAAGAATAGAGCCCTCTGTTAAGATATTTCCTATCGTGGTTATTCTGGCCCTCACCCACCGGGTCCAGGCGGGCAGCTTCCACACTTCCATCAGCATGTGGTTATTCCATAGTGGTTGTGCCATGATAATCTTGTTCCCGCAGCCTATGTGCTTGTTTGCCTGCCTCCAGACGATCGCGATGTGAGAGGACATTGTCTGTGAGGGGGGTCTGGATAGGCGTTGATACATTGTTGGGAGTGGTGGGGTGTCTTGCCTGAAGGGTAGTTCTGCTCTAATGTGTGGTAGGTCGCGGTCCCCATGGAGGTGGTCATTGACTATGTTTAGTTGACTGGCCCCGTAGTAGGACTTCAGGTGTGGGACTCCAATACCCCCCTCCCAGATCGATCGCTGCAGCGTGGTCAGCGCAATTCGAGGTCCCCCCCCCCCCCCCCTTCCATATCAATTCCCTGAGGAGGCGTTCCACCCGGACAAATTCCGAGTTTGGTATGGCCAGTGGGGCGTTCTGCAGTACTTAGAGAAACCGTGGAAGTGGCATCATTTTGAAGAGGGCCGCCCTTCCCATGAGTGTGAGGGGGAGGTGCATTCAATGTCGTACATCCCCCGCGAAGCGGGCCGTTAGTGGGTGCAGGTTGTGACGCACATATTCTGAGAGAACCCCGGAAACCCATATGCCCAGATAGCGGAAGCCTTCTCTTTTTATTTGGTATGGGGAGTCCTGGGGGATTGCCAGATCATCCCCTTTTACTGGGAAGAGAACTGATTTCCCCCAGTTTACTCTAAGGCCACTGAAGTCTCCATAGGTCTATAACATTTGGGTTATGATTGGGCATGCTTGGCCTGGATTACTCAGGTAGAGTAATAGGTCGTCCGCATAAAGGGAAAGCTTGTCCCCCCGTCCATTTGGCCAACAGAATCCGGACCACGTGGTGACCTGTCGGAGCCATCGGGCCAGTGGCTCGATTGCTAGGGCGAAGAGGAGGGGAGATAGAGGACAGCCCTGCCGGTTGCCTCTGCCCAGGGGGAAGGTCCCGGAGGTCCAGCGGTTCACCCTAACTGTAGCTAGTGAGGTTTCGTATAGGAGTTGAATCCAGCTAAGGAAGGTTTCGCCGATGCCCATGCGCCTCATTGTTGCCCAGAGGCTAGCCCACACCACCTAATCAAACGCTTTCTCGAAATCAATTGCGAGGAGTGCGAGTGGAGTGTTAAGGGTTGGGGCCTCTTCCAATAGCAGGTGCAATCGGCATAGGTTCATTGTGGTCGATCTTTGCGGCATGAAGCCGCATTGATCTTGATGGACCAGTGAGGGTATTACCCCTTGGAGCCTGTTGGCCAGTACTTTGGCAAGGATTTAGTTTCACTATTGAGAAGCGATATCGGCCTATACGATGTCCACTGATCGTGGGTTTGCCTTTTTTTGGGAATGACCACTATGTTGGCCATTCGTAGATCCGGTGGGAGGGTGCCCTGTTCTTTGGTGGCGAGGAATAGGTCCCGGAGGGGTGCGGCCATCTTATTGCTGCCCAATTTCTTGCAGGTCTCGGCCATGAAGCCATTCGGGCCAGGTGTCTCCCCAGATTGTAGCTGGGTCATGGCTTCCGTTATTTCGGTTTCGTCTAATCCCCTGTCCTAGTGAGTCCTCTGCAATTCCGATAACTGCGGAAACACGATCTCATCCAGGAGGAAAGCGTCTGAGGGGACCGTTGGGGCGGCGTAAAGCGTAGTATAGAATTTGGCAAAGGCCTCCGCTATTTCTGGGTCTGTTTGGGCCGGCCCGTTCTGGCCCCCGGTGATCTGTCTGACATGTCTGTGCCCCTCCTCCCGTCTTTCCAGCCATGCCAATAGTTTGCCGGCTTTGTCCCCTTGCTGATAAATTCTGGTCTTTGATTCCCAATGCGCCTGCCGTGCGTTATCAAGCTCCGTGTTATGGAGTGATGCTCTAGCCTTCAGGAGGGAGTGGTGTATTTCCGGGGAAGCGTTAGATGTATATATCTGGTTTCCCATTTCTTTACTTCCTCCTCTGCCTGTGTCACCTTCCTGTGATGTTCTCTCTTTTGGTTACAGATCCAGGCTGTCATTTCCCCCCCCCCCTAAGCACTGTCTTGTGTGCCTCCCATAATATCACAGGGTCCTCTACCGAGCCCGTATTGATCTCAAAGAATTCATTGGATTTGTCAGTGATGTGCTCCACGAACTCGGGGAGGCCCAGGTAGTAGCCATTTAGCCGCCATGTTTTGGGCGGCAGGGGACGATCCGTACGGAGCGTCACCTCCAGGGGAGAGTGGTCTGATATGCCCCGGGGAAGGGAATCTGCCGATTTAACCTTATATGCTTCTGGGGCCGGGAGGAAGAGGTAATCCAACCTGGATAAGGATGCATGGACCCCTGAGTGGAAGGAAAATCCTTGGTCTGTAGGGTGGAGTTCTCTCCACACATCGCTCAGACCAATCGCTGATGTGAAGGTCGCCAGCCGCGTGGGATGGTCTGGGTTCAGGCTGCGGATGTGGGTCCGGTCAAGTGTGTTGCAAATAACATTGTTAAAATCCCCCCCCACGATCCACACCTCTGCTTGCTGTTGTGCCATCAGGGCCGTCACCTTCCTCAGGAGACCCTCCGCCAACCCCGGCGGGGAGTATATCGCTAGAATGGCCACTGTCTCTCCCCTCAGCACGCCCCGGATCATCACAAACCGGCCCGAGGGGTCCTGTACCACAGCAGATAGATCAAACAGGAGTCGCTTATGTAAAAGGATCAGGGTGCCCCGGGAGCCCATCGTGTACCCTGCATGGTATGCTAGTCGGTAATTAGTTCTGCAAAAGAACTGGCAGGTTGAACCCGCTAAGTGGGTCTCGGTTAGGAGGGCTATGTCGGGAGAGCGTCTGTTAAGGAATTGCGTGACTAATCAGCGTTTTATACTTGAGCCCATGACATTTACGTTCCAAGTAATGATTTTGAGTGAACTGTGGTGTTCGTTGGGTGTCATTGGGGCTACTGCGTTTCCATAAGAGGGGTCATCTTGGTGCTGTGTGGTCATTGCTGTCTAGAGATCTGGAAGGTTGTGCCAGATGGGTGCGTTTGGCCGTGGAGATGTGGCGTATGTGTGAGGTGGAGGCGTTGGCATCGGACATGGTGTGTTCGGTGGCATCTTGATCAATGTGGATATAGTGTGATTTCCTGGAAAGTAACTAACATAGAACTGTACCCTTCCCCCCCCCTCCCCGTACTCCTCCCCAACATGAAGTATCTGTTGCCCAAACTCCACTGGCGCTCAAAACTGTGTCGCCAGATTAACTTAATGTGAACTGTGGTCACCTTCCCACCAACTTACTACTCGCTTGCGGGTCTGGTGACTCGAATCAGGGGCGTGGTGTCCGCCGATGGCATGGTGTGTTAGCGATGGCAGCGCGTGACTCTCTGATCAATTGTGTGGGAGCGACGGCGTCCCATCACTGGTGTCGTCCCGGGAGGAGCGTTGCATTGCAATTGGTTGCCAAGAAAAGGATTGATCGTTGAGGGTACTGATGTTACCGTGAGTTCCCCTCTCTGGCCAACATGACTGTTCCAGGAACCTTATCGGGGATCGCGGTCTTCATCCGGGTCCGCTGGGATCACCGGTATGGGTCGTTGGGCGGGTCCATCTCCCCGTGATCGGAGTCTTGGTCTACCTCTGCGGTTTTGAACATGTGCAGTCCAGTCCCCTACGATATGGGTCTCGGCCCATTTCCAGGCTTCCTGAGGAACGGTGAAGTGGACGGTTTTACCTTCATGCTGGATTTTCAACTGGGCCGGGAACAGCAACCCGTATCTCGCGTTCATAGAGTGGAGCTTCCTTTTAAGATGCTCGAAGGATTGTCTGGCTTTCTAGACCTTGCGGGTATAGTCTGGATAGAATGCAATTCTGGCTCCGTTATATGTCATTGTCCCTTTGGTTCGGGCCATTTGTAAGATGGCGTCCCTCTCTCGATAATTGAGGAGCCTTGCGATGATTGTCCTTGGTGGTGCGCCCTGGGGTCGAGCGGCCTGCGGGTATGCGGTGTGCATGTTCCACCGAGAAAAAGTTCGAGAGAGTCTTTGGCGCATACAGGGCTGCCAACCATTCCTCCAGAAAAGCTCCATGCTGGGTCCCTCTTCGCGTTCCGGCAGTCCCAGGATGTGAATATTGTTGCGGCGGGACCTGCCTTCTCCCTCATC
Source organism: Ambystoma mexicanum (assembly GCF_040938575.1). Lineage (NCBI taxonomy): Eukaryota > Metazoa > Chordata > Amphibia > Caudata > Ambystomatidae > Ambystoma > Ambystoma mexicanum. The sequence continues at coordinate 841,256,713 of NC_090923.1, forward strand.
CACTCGGGCCTCCAGGGTTTTCAATCTGGTTAGTGCTTGCGCCAATTGTTGGTGCACCCCACCGAGGCCATCCTCCACACCGGAGATACGTTGTTCCGCCTCCCTAGTTCGGGATGACAGTTTTTGGAGGTCATGGCGGAGGAAGGAGACGTCGGTAGAGATGGAGTCCATTTTTTGCTCCACCGAGGAACGCGAGCTGGCGATGGCGGCCATCACATCCTTGAGCGAGAGGGTCTTGTCTGGCGGAGGCGGGGTCACCCCATGGTCCTCAGTGCCCTGTACGATGGATGTGCTTGTGGCGTATTGGTCCATGGTGCTTTGTGTCGAGGTCTTTCTGCTTTTTTCTTTGCCCATGGTGTTGCTTTGTGTAGGGCCCCGTACATCTGTCAGTGCCAGTGGAGGAGGCCCCGTTCGTCAGGATTGGCTTCTTTTGCGCACTGGAGGTGTCGGTATGCTTCTGCCCTTATTGCGTGTACGGGTGTAAGTTGCTGTTTCTGTCACGATGCCCGCTCCCGGGGAGCCGGCTCAGGCCCTGCGTCCCCGAAAGCGGACATCAAGTCCCCGGGGAAGGTCCCAGCAACCCCTTATAAGGGGCCCTTTGGACAGCGTCCTGGCGCCCATGGCGCCAGGCTCATAGAAAACATCAGTCCTGGCGCCATAGGCGCCAGGCTCATTATGAAAGTGTTTGGGTGCACTTACCTGATGCAGACCATGCTGCAGAACCCCGGCCTCCTTGAGGCCTGAAAGGAACTACTTTACCTGTGGGACTCATTTACCACCCGGGCGTGGTCGGGGAAGGATACATACCTGATTGGAGGAAGGACACATTCTAGGAACTTCTTCCAAGGCTATTTAAACCACACCCGATCAGCCACACGTGCTTCGCGTTGTTCTGCATCTAGCAACTGGACGCTCACTGTGTCTGCTCCTGCAACTTTACTTCTGCCACACCTGCCAGCATCCTGAATCACCTGCAAAGGAAGGGAACAAGAGAACAGAAGAAGGAAAAGGCCTCACCTGCTAAATCTGCATCCCAGAGGCATTTCGCCGACAATCCTGAAAAGGAAGACATTTATTTTTAAAAGCACATCGCATCGATCGCTGCAGCGCCGCATTCTACTCACCTTTACAGGGCGCCTCCATGTTCAGCAGCGACCATCCGGATTCGCAGTCGCGCCCCCGCGCCTAGGGAGAAAAAGACAAGAACAAAGGTGAGAGAAAGAAGGGAAAAGGGAAGCTAAAACTCCATGTCAAGACTTACCTGTTGGGTCATTCCCTTTTCATTTCGGGTCCGCGCCGCATCCAGGCATTTTCGGACCCTAGCCCCTAAGGGGAAAAAAGACATCAGCGTTAATGAGTGAATGAAAAGACATTACCAAAACACACATTAAAGACTTACCTGATTTCCACAAGGATTTCACCGCTCACCTCGGGTCGGTGCCTGTTCCCCGGCATTCCGTACCCCGGCCCCTATGGGGAAAAAGACACTAGCATTAGAACATTAATGCATGGACACAAGGGGAACCACTTATAGAAAAACTTACCTGGAAGCCAAGCAAGTTTGGTTCTCACCCATCCGAAAATCCAGTGACGTAACTGGATACCAACGCGCCCCTGCATCAGAAGCAGGATGGAGAGCTCGTCCTTCCAGACCACCCTAAGGTGAGACGCTACGGGGAAGCACAGAAGGGTTTTGAGGAGGGTGAGAGGGGTAAGTGGGAGGCCGATTGCATTACCCCGCAGACAGTTAACCCCCTATTCTCACCTACAGAAGGATACTTCTGCGAGTCAGACAAGCCAGATCTGGGGCCCGGTCCAGTCCGTCTTCCGAACCCTGCGCATCACCTTAGACGAGGTCACAGCAGCGCGAACCAGGCCAGCGCACCCGTGGGAGTCAGGTGAGAGTTACAGTTTCCCCCAGGGGCACTCCCTATGGACACATCTGATTCGGGTTGGCAGGTCCCGCGTGGTGGCTTACCTGTGGGTGTTCACAATAGTTCTGGGGTCCAGGCGGCGGAGGGGTGGATTCCGAGCTGTCACCGCCTGTGTCGGGTTCCCCCTCCGGGGGGATCCGCTCTCCGTCTCCGGGGGCGGGCAGAGTCGTCTGCACCCCGTCCCCTGGCCGCAATACACGGCTCCGGCAGCAGTTCCAGCCGATGTCACAGGCCGGGGGCTCGCCCACTCAGGTCTTCCCCGGCAGGATTCGGTGGCGGCGCACCCTCGGATCGCCCCGGGGATGCTGGCGCGGCTGCTGCGTTCAGCAGTCTGGGCTTGTGGGCTGCATTCGCTAATCCCTGTCCCGCTTCAGCAGGTCTTGGAGGTGGCCATCTTCTTCAGGCTCGGGGAGTTCCCGGGCGAAACTTCCATCGCCGATATCTCGCGTTTCCCTTTGTGAACTTAGCTCTGTTCTCCGCCGGGTATTGCTCCGAGGTTCCGCAGCCCAGAGTTATCTTTATTTTGCTTTTACACAATCCATATGGCAGGATTTTGCAGGATGTTTCAGGCGGCCACGGGTGCGCCGAAGATCATCGTCTTTATCGCACGCTCGCTGGCCACGCCCTCCCCTCCCTGACCTCTAGCTCAGCATTTTGATTCAAATAGGGGGCTGTCTGTGCTTAATGGAGAAAAGTTCTAAAGATTGCTCGTGTGCGTTTTAACTGGCACGTGGATCGGCTGGGATCTCTAGTAGAAATATACACTATTATGTTTGTATTTGTGCCTTTCCATCTGTGTACTTTCTTCGTATCTGAACATAAGGATGCCCAGAATAATCAAGCATGTACGAAAACAACCGTTCTGTATTTGTTACCTCTCAAATCTTTCCTGTTTTGAGCATTAACATATTTTCTTTGTGTTATTGTAATGTTGTGTGTGCAAAGAGTGGTAATGTGCATGCTTAGTGTGTGGTATACATTTGATGTAGCAAGCCAGACATTTCATGTGTGCAAGATAATTTGTGGCAAAGATTAGGACTGATGAATTTTAAATGAGCCATCAGAATAATGAAAAATACCAGAGATGATTATTACTTTATCCTCGTGCTCTGGGGAAAGGGGAATCAGTACTCCACAGGGCTCAGAATTTCTGGCAGCTATTTAGCGCCTGCTTCTATCCCAGGAGAGCCTGGTTAGCTTCATAGCAATAGCCACCAGGAGCTACTTGTGGCTTTTGAGGCAAACTGGTGCCATACAAACGAGCCTATGTGGCATTCATTTTCTGTATCTGGGAATGTGTATAAACAACCATTAAAGACATCTAGACGACATTTAAAGCATAATGAATTGTTTTATGCAATGGACAAAATGTTAGTTTGCATCTCACAGAAGTTGGATGTGCAGCATGCTCTGTGCTCGCTCCTAGTTTTCGACCCTAGTGCCAGATCCAACATGTCAGATGAGCCTCACATAGGTGGGTCCAGTACTCTAGATGAGGGCCCCAGAACTAGACTGAATACTGCAGATATAGCCTTCAGATCATGGCACAGTACTGGATGTGTTTACATCGTTGTATTTAAATTAAAGTGTGTATGCCTGTGTTTCTTAGCATTGGGCATGCCGGATCTACAGAACAACCTTTCTCACCTGCTTGCAGGCATTAGAGATTGCAATGGTTCTCCTGTGAGACCGGGGTCTGTGCGACTTCTCTCCATATGAGCAGGAGCGCAGCATGCCTCTAGGATGCTGATGAGATTTGTTCCCAGACTTAAAAGAATAGAAATAAAACAATACTGTAAATCCAGAAGATTCCGTACTTGTTGGTCATGTTCCATCTACCTATTCTTTTTCAAAGTGAAACTTGTCACAGAAAAGGGCGCAGGTAAACGTGCTTTGCAAAACACCCGAAATTCTTACGATTAATTGAAAATATGGGGCCAGTTATTGAGTATGGCTTAGTTGGATGTCTGACCAGTACGGCGACAACCCTTTTGAGTGAAACCCATAAACACTAACGGCATCTGCATTTTTTCCAGATCAAAGCTTCTTCGGAGTAAGTACACAAAAGTACACCCCAGGCTGCATCTTTCTTAAGGCAAGATGCCCCACATCAATCAGAGAACCAAGCCAGTATGAAGGTGTCCAATTGGAAACCCTTAATGTGCCAGCTGAAAGAGGGCTAGCCTATTTTGAACTGGGTATGCAGAAGGTCTGCGAGAGAGCTACATTTTTCTCTTTTATGACCTAATGAAAAGTAAGGCTCTAGATGGCCCTTTGAATGGCATGCAAGGTTATCTTCGTTCTTAACACCTCTATGATATGAGCATCACGGTTTACTAGAACTGCATCCATAACCTGCGAGATAAAATTTGAAGAACGTCCCCTGAGAGGTAACTCGTAAGTGTAAAGCACACGTTTATTTAAACAACTGCGTCAGTGTTTGTTTGGTAAGAGTACACTGTGTGCCTGAAATGTCTACGTTTCTCTTTCTAGCTATTCTTTAAAAATCTTTCTTTCCTCTCCAAAAACCAGAGGGCAACGAATCTGCACAGTCCGAGGAGACGGCATCAACCGAGGACGAAAAGGAGCCTGTCCCTGGTGCGATTCACTTCACTAACTTTGAGACTGTGTGCTTCAGTAAGAACTCTCTCTGAAGTGGCCACTAACTCCCTTGCAAGCTTCTGACTGCTTTCAACTTTTCTTTCCTCATTGTTCTTGGCTGCTGATTGCACTGCACGGTCTCGAAAAAATAAATGCTTGTACATGCTTTCCATCAACCTTGGGCTCTGCAATTTGTTTGTTGCTGCTTGCGGAATGAAACCATAAAGACTGCATGCAGCTTTGCTTTCTCGTTCATTCCCTGTTTATGTTCATGTATTGCAGTCATTCTTTCTTTTTTGAAAATCAGTGTTGTGAATGGGACTGTGGCAATGCGATAGTGGTCAATGCGAACGGTGACTTATTGATGTATTTTGTGTTGTATTTTCTAATGAGGTCATCCCAATTGTACACCAGCAGCACTCTGGGAGCCAAAGTTATGAAAAAGGCAACATATAGGGTGCAACGTATGTCAGTATGTCATTGAAATATGCATATTATTAAAGATGTTCCCACATCATGTTACAGCAGCTGTTCCAGAGAAGGGTATGTTGCTGGGCTGTAATAGTTGATGAATCGCCCCTCCCTAGAGCTAACTCTGAACCCTTCTGCATGTTTGAAGATCAACACACCCAAACTGCAGCATCCTTCTAGCCTGCTTCAAACCTTCTGCTATTGGAAAACTGATGAAAGCCCATCCATTTCTAGCCTGTGCCCACATTTTATTTGGAAGCAGTAATTTTTTTTGTGTGTGTGTTTAATTGTAACTAGACAATTTTTACAAATAGAACGACAGTATGTGTCGTGATTGTGCCTTTTCGATCAGTCTTCTGTATTTTCTTCCTGTGGAGCTATGTTTTTAGCCTTTCCTTCGAGGTCCAAACTCTGGAGGAATTTTGTTGTGGCTATCATCCAATTCCACAAGGCTTCTTCGTTTAATGTGAGGTGTTTGTCTCTGTGGTTGGAGGCATGTGAGCCTGAGTTTTCAGTCCCTTGGCAAAATAAGAGAACATGTCCCACTGTCTCGATGTAGTGTTCTTGCAGTAGCAACAAGTATTGCTCTTAGATTGTTTCCGGAAGAATAGAACTTTGTTCATTTTCAGAACGTTTAGATGGGCTCTTAAAGTTGTGCGAAGTGCTTTGTCTGGGAATTTCTTTAGGTACTTCCGGCCCTTGTCCACTTTTTGCATGTTCAATGTCAAGTGTGCGGTGGATTTGTACTCCTTTGCTTTGTCTAATATTTCGATCCAGTCCCAAATTTTCAATTTTTCTTTAACTTTGTACGGGATGCGTTCAAGATCCCATTGTGAGCTTCCAATTTTTTTCCACCAGGTCAAGTTGACTTTTTGACCAGGCCACCATCATCAGGCTTTTTCCGCTGGTCATTTCTTTATAGATGTCGAAGATTTTTGACTGAGGCTTTCTTAGGATTTTCCCCAAGAAAAGCACACTGTTCCTCTCGACCACAGATTTGATTGATGACCAACACAATTCCCGTCTGATTACTGCCATGGGGGGGTCGAGGTTAGTAGTTTCAGGACGTTGCGGCCTTTGAGTTTTGCCCAAAGTGTAGACAGAAGTTGAGGCATTGCCTCTGCACCATATGTTATTGCCGGTGTTGCTTTCACTTTGAAGAAGTTTGTCACTGGTAGGAGTGAGAATTTACCAAACTTTCTATCCAAAGTCGAGGCTTGAGCTCTGCAAGTGTTTTTTGTGTTTTTGTGTTCCCAAAAAAAGTGCTCCTGCATGGTGATTTCTATGCTACTTGGGGAAATTTTGACCCCCTGGTAAGTGAAACTTTCCACCGTTTCCAATTTCTGACTTTATGAACCAGTGTGATCTTCTTGTCGATTTTGTTGTCTTTTCAATGATCATGATCTTGGTTTTATTTACGTTGAGATCCAGGTCATTTTTCTTTCAGTATGCCGAGAGACTGTTTAGTTGGCGCTGTAAGCCGATAGCCGTTTGGTCCAAGAGAATTATATCATCCGCGTAGAGGAGTCTTGTAACCTTGGACTCCCCTATTGTGGGAGGGAAGGATCGAGTGTCGTTTTCAGTGTCCACGATGTCGGCCATATAAGCTTTGTAAAGAGCTGGGACCAGGGGGCATCCCTGCTTGACCCCTCTGGCTGTCTTTATGGGGTCTGACAGTTGGCCTGTTGCGTTTAATCGCACTCTCATTGAGGTGTCACTATAAAGTACTTTGGTTCCAAGATGGTAGATGGACATCTTGATTTTCCAGTTTATCCCACAGTTTTTCTCTGTTTACGCGGTCGAATGCCTGGACCAGGTCTATGGAGGCTATAACTATTGGGTGACCTTACGTCACTCTCACCTTTAGAATGCTGATCAGCATGATGTTGATGGATGTGCCAAGATTCTTTACAAAGCCGTATTGGTACGGGTCCACTGTGTTTGACTCCTTCTGCCCGTCTTGAAATTCGTCCAAAATCAAGGCACCAAATAGCTTACCTATCACATCAAGTAAAGTTACTATAGTTTTTAGGGTCGTTCTTTGGTCTCTTCTTGTATATTGGGACTATGTTGGCCGTTTTACAAGATTCAGGTATGTTTCTTGTGGCAAGACATCTGTTAGAAATCTCTAGGATCAGTGCTGCACAATCTTCCGGTCCTCCTTTAGATGAATGTTAGAGATTCCATCAGGGCCCGGAGCTCTGGAATTTTTCAGGATCTTTATCTTTTTCAGGATAATTTATTTGTTGTATGTTATGGCCCAGTCGCAAGAGACGTGGTTTGCTGCATCGGGTTCACTGGCTATTGGCTGTTTGTGTAAGTAAGTGTAGTACATCGATCACGTTTCCTCACTGACGCTGCTTAGTATAGCTATGTCTGTAGATGTTGTTGTATCTTTGATTATGGACCAGATGTCTTTGGAGTTTCTGCTACAGATGGCTCGTAACATTGTAACTGCATCATGTTGATCTAATCTCCATCGGGAAGTATTTAGCCAGGTTTTGTAACTTTTCCTTAGATCAGCCGCAAGGGCTACATTTTCTCGAGTAGGATACGTTTGAGCACGTCTTGAGGCTTTTCTCGAGCTTGCTTTCCTTACCCTTAATTCCTCATTGCTTCTGTGAAGATGCGTGTTTCCTGGGCCACTTCTTGTTGGCCTGGGTAGTAGGTAAGGAACGAGGAACGGGCGGTAGTCCAGATTTGTTGTTCTCGGCTCTTCTGTATCCGAGACGTTCTTTCCGTTGTAGGCAATCGTGATGAAACTGATTGGTTTTTTTGTCGGTTTTAGGCAGGTCCCTTGCGAGTTTGCTTCGACCTGGTAGAGCATTGCCTGGTGTGTATCTTTAAGTGAGGGCCATGATACTGTTAAGAGATTATGGTCACTTCGGATAGTTTTGATCACTTTGAATGAGTCGATGAGTGAATAGAATTCCTTGGAGGCAAAGATGTAGTCAATGATGCTCTTATGACTGTCGCTTTTCCAGGTCAGCTCTGGCGGTGAGGATTTGTCTAGTAGGTTTAGATTGTACAAATCCCGGGAGTCCATGAGCTCGGCTCATGCTTGGCCTCTTATCATCGATTGCTCTCTATGATGGTTTTGACTTGATATTGCTATGTTTTCCCCTCCAGTTTCTGGGCAGGTTGCATTTAAGTCGCCACATATCGGTATGTGATCCACTTTGTGGGTGGTTGTTGCTTCTGTTAAGGTTGTTTCTACTGTGTTTAGAAATTCTTTAGTAGAATGTACCATAAGATTCCAGTAGATGTTCAGTAATAAGATGATATCGACCTTTATGGTCATTGATGACCTCCGACTTTGATTCCATTCCAGAAGAACCGCTTGGATAGAGATGGACGAAAACAAGCTGCGTTCTATTCGCAGTCTCCCTCCTGTATGGACTGCTGTTTGGAGTCCGGATGTCGGGCGACCTTTTGTTCCTTTGTGTGCGGGGGAAAGTAGAGTCTCGAAGCCATCTTTACTTTGAGGAAGTAGAAGCCAGGTTTCTTGAAGGCTTAGAAGGTCGAATTGGCCTATGTTGATCTCACCAACCTGCGTGAGGTGAGTATGGCCTCTGGTGTTCCATGATCCGATGGTAAGTCAATGCTGTACAGTGTTTCCATTAGATGGTCCTCTGTTGGAACTAATAGAGATTGTTGTTGGTTGCGATTTCCTGGTATAGCGAGCCAGTGCTGCTGGAATCCATGCCCATCTGTTTGAGTCTTTGTCAGTGTGCTGGTATTGCCCTGTTGTAGTAAGGGCTGAAGTTGAGTTTTCCCTTTTTTTTTTTGTTAGTACCGGACATGGGTCTCGGTCCTGCCAGTTTTCGAGTTAGGTCTCTCTCTGTCTCCAGTTTGATTTCCGTCGCCCGTTCTTAAGTTACTTAATGGTTTGTGTTGTGGTTGGTTTTTCACGATCAGTGTTGGGTTGGTGGGTTCTTTCCCACTGTGTCCACTGGTCTCATTAAGCTGGTTTCTTTTGTCTTGCTTTGTATCGTGTGGGTCGTGTCCTCTCTCTTCCGACGTTGTTTCTCGGAGGTGGTATCCCATCTTATGAAGTTTACTGGCAGTCAGGAGCAAAAGTTTCTTTATGGTTTGAGATGTTATATGTAGCAAGATACTGTCAGTGCGCCTTTTTGTGGGCAAATTCTACTACCTTTATATCTTCACTTCGGATTTGGTCTTCGTTCATGATTCTGTTAAACAGCCTCAACGTTCCTCTTCTGTTTAAGATAATTATTTTACCTGTGTTTGAGCGTTTTTCTAGCTTTAGGGTTCTTGTAGAATGACTCTTGTGTGTAAAGAGTGCTGAAGCTCATGTTTGTTTGGAGGCTGAGTATGAAGGAGGGTGTGAGTTACTTTGGTGGTGTCTATTAGTTTTTTTTCAAGAGGTTTTGTCCAGGGGCTATGGGCTCATAAGAGCGGTCAGGTTTCTCCAGCATGGGGTCTGGCATGTATTCACATGCTCATGAATATTCCCTGTCGTCAGGCTGGGAATCCTCGGTAAAGAAAAAATCAGTTTGTTTTGTTTCTGAACTGTCTTTCTCCTAATAACCAATCACTGGTCTCTGGGCCATACTGCCCCCAGCCAATGACTGCCCTCTACCTAAGCCCCTCCTCTGGCAGCCATCTTCAGATTTTTACCACACGTTCAAGTGTTGGGCGTCCTCGTGCTATAGCTCTCGAGCTTTTCCTGCATTTATGCGATTTTTCAAAGAGTTTAATCTCATTTTTTCAGTCAATCGAGCCTCAAGCTCCACCGTTTCTACTTCTGATCAACGGGGGCCCGTTTCGGAATTTTCTACGCCCCTCAAGGGCGAAGTTTCGTCGAGTTCCACTTCTTGGAGGATTCCAGAAGATCTGAGGCCTACTCCGCGTGGACATGGCCCAGGACAAAGGAAGCACGGCGCCCGGATCCAATCAAACTGCCCTGGATGCGGATTGCAGAATGTCTTCAAGGAGGACGAGCATTCTAGATCCCTTTACTGCATTCACAAAGACAAAATGCACGTGGAGAAGGACTGTGCGTTTTGCAAGAACATGTCGGAGCGGACCATGAAGGATCAGTGTATCCACCTCACCAACTGGCTGGAGGGGAAGAGCCCAGCAGCAGGTGAGAAGAAGAAGAGGTCCGAGCGGTCTTCTAAGTCCTTTGAGGGCGCTCCAGCGATGGGGGCCCAACAAAAGGCAAAGCACCGCGGGCACCGGGAGCGCCGAACGGTCGGGCTCCTCGGCTGCCAGGCAGGGTGCACTTTCACTGATGCCATCAACTACGAGCCAACGGAAATCGGAGAACCCGGGGAAACTTCGGGAGAAGTCCCGGTCGATCCCGACAGACAGCCGAGGGGGAGCGAGGCGGTGACCCTCCCCCTAAGGTGAAGGCCTCAAGCGCGCCCAAGGTCGTGAAGGCCTTGATTCACCCAGTTAAGGCCTCTATCGAGGGAGTCGTGGCGGCCCTGGCAAAGCCTGTGGAGGCTACCCCAGTGGAGGCGACCTCGCGGGCCAAAGTTTCCCTGCCACTGCGGAGGGAATCTTCTTTTCAACCCATCGATAAGACCCCCGTGAGAACCCCAGTGGAAAAAGAGGGGGGGGCGGTGGCCATCACGGACACGGATACAGCCTCTGAAGAGGAGCTGGCTGGAGTCGTGAAGATCCTGAACAAAAAGTTTGAAGAGGTCCGGTCCCACAGGAGGGATCCCGACGAGGCAGACGAAGAGAGCGATGGCAGTGCCAACGAGGTTCCCGTGGAGGCAGAGGATTCCACTCCCCAACCGTCGGACCCATCGCAGCCGGTGCCTGGACCACAGGACAACTTGGGAGCGATCTTGATGGCGATCCAGGCCTTATGTACGGAGATAAGGACGAGGTTGCCCTTACCCCCAACGGACTATCCAGCGGAGCCTTGCCTGTCGGGGAGCCCTCCAAGCAAGCTGAGTAGAGTTCATCTCCCCCACCCCCCCTTCCAGCCTTTGTGGCCCTCACAGCCTTCATCCCCTTCCCCTGATCCTAGGGAGGACACCGGAACAGAAACGGCTACGACAGGGACGGATGGTGACGGTGGTGACGACGGGATGGGCCTTCCATCACCACCTCCTCTGGCCTCCCCGCCCGACGAAATTGGCTCCTTCCACGCCATGATCGACAGGGCATCCAAGCTCTTCCAGCTCTGCCCTGAAGAACAGAAGAAGGAAGGTTTCCTCTATCAACGACGGGAGGCCAAGAGGAAGACGTTCCTCGCGGTCCCACTGCTTGACGACATCTGGGATGAGGGACTGGCGCTCCTGAAGAACCCGTCCACGACCCCTGCCAATAGAGACCTGTATGAGAAGAAGTACCGGGTCCTGGATTCCGCCCTCTTGTGCATTAGGGTGCAGCAGACCCCAGATTCGGTTGTCTCAGCGGCGGCCTAGAAGAAAGTGGCGGGGCCGACGGCTTCAACTTCAACCTCCGCGCCGGACGGTCAGGGGAAGAAATTGGACGCCATGGGACGACAGGCTATCTCGTCGTCGGCGACGAAGATTAAAGCGGCCAACGCCCTTGCGATTGTGGCCTGCTATGACAGGGAGCTGTGGTTTAAGATTGCTCCTCTGCTGGACTTCCTCCCGGACGACAAGAGGGCTGAGGCCCTGGAGATAATGCAGGAAGGCGAGGTGGCACCGGACCACGCCATAATGGTGGCCACGGACATTGCTGACACCGGTTTCCGACAGTTGGGCAACAGTGTTTGCCTTAGACGATGTGGTTGGCTCAAGGCAACCGATTTCCACCAGGATGTGCAAACCAGAGTTTTGGACATGCCCTTCGACGGGAACAACCTGTTTGGCAAGACAGTGGACGAGTCACTGCAGTCCATCAAGGCCGACGTGGAGATGGCTCGGGCCTTGGGAGTTTTGCAGCAACAACGGCCGTCCTTTCAGAACTCCGGAGGCAAGCAAGGTGCCTCCAAGGGATCCGGCGGCAGCTCCTCGACGTACCGTTAGGCGGCCCGCTCCTCGTCGCAGGAGGCCTACAGAGGACGCGGCAAGTCAGGAGGATCTCGACGACGTCGGCAAGGCAGCAAGGCCGCTGCCAAGCAGGACTGAAACGACCGTAGCGTTGGGCCCTAACCTGAGCACCCCGGTGGGAGGCCGGCTGGTGAAGTTCGTCAGCGTTTGGGAGTCCATCTCCACCAACCGATGGGTGCTGGATGCCCTGGCCTGCGGACACACTCTCGAGTTTCTAAAAAAGAGCCCCCGCATTCCTCCCGTGGCCAGGAAGGAAATCCACATCCCTCAACTGCTGCTGGAAGTAAGGGCGATGCTAAAGAAAGGAGCCATTGAGCTCGTCCCAAAGAGGCTCCGGGGCTCGTAAGAAAGAACGGTGGTTGGCGGCCCATCCTGGACCTTCGTTGTTTAAACAAGTACATCAAGGCCCAGAAATTCACCCTCCAGCACGTGCTGGAGCAGCTGGAGGAGGGCGACTTCCTATCGTCGCTGGACTTGGAGGATGCCTACTTTCACATCCCCATTCTAAAAGGACATCGAAAGTTTCTCAGATTCGTAGTCCAAGGTCGGCACTACCAGGTCAAGGCCCTTCCTTTCGGATTGAAGTCGGCGCCCAGGGTATTCATCAAGTGCCTAGCACCATTGGTGGTGCGGCTGCACCTGCAGGGGATCCACGTCTACCCCTACCTGGACGATTGGCTCATCCGAGCAAGGACAGAAGAACTTGCCGTCGTACACACGGCAAAGATCGTCCAACTGCTCACGGATCTGGGATTTTCTATCAATTTCGCGAAATCCCACTAGGTTCCATCGCAAGTCGCACTGTTTCTGGGAGCCAGGCTCGACACAGTAGCGCGATTGGCCTCCCCATCGGAGGAGAGGACGAAGGCCATCCTGGGCAAGGTGCAACGGCTGTCGACCATGGACGAGACCAGGGTAAGGTCCATTAAGTCCCTCCTCGGCATGATGTCCTCGTGCATCTACCTCGTGCGCCTGTGCAGGCTGCGGATGCGTCCACTACAAGAGCTCCTCGACACCCGTTGGATGCAAGCAGCGGGCAGCTTCGAAGACAGGATCTCACTCAACGAGACCTTTCGCCACGCGATCCGGTGGTGTGACACCTGCGCGCATCTCGCGGCGGGAATGGACTTCCAGACCCCGGCACATCAGGAGACAGTGACGATTGATGCCTCCCTGGAGGGATGGGGAGTGCACACCGCAGATCGCCATGCAAGAGACCTTTGGCTCCCGGAGGAGAGGTCACTTCACATCAACGTTCTGGAGCTCTAAGCCGTGTTCTGGGCCCTCGGGTCCTTCCTTCCGACCCACAAGGGCAAGGTGGTGAGGATCTTCACCGACAAAACCACCACAATGTTCTACATCCGGAAGCAGGGAGGCACCAGATCCCCAGCCCTACCCAAGGAGGCCCAGGATCTGTGGCACTGGGCCGTCGACCAAGGGATGTTTCTGGTACCCTTCCAACTGGCAGGAATAAAGGCCGACTCACTCAGCAGGGAGCTGCGCTAGTGCCACGAGTGGGAACTGCGGCAGGATTAAGTGGATCTGCTATTCCAACAATGGTGCAATCCCCAGATCTACTTATTTGCGACGGCGACGAACACTAAGTGCCGGAGGTTTGCCAGCAGGTTTCCCCAGCCAGGGAGCATGGGCGATGCCTTCTCATTCCCCAGGGACGGCCTGTTCTTCTATGCGTTCCCGCCGTTACCGTTGCTGCTGCGACTCATCAACCAACTCAGATGGTCCCGGTGCAGGATGATCCTCGTCTCACCGGCGTGGCCAAGACAGATCTGGTTCCCGGACCTTCTGGACATGTCGGCGTCCCCCTCAGTCAAACTGCCGACGGACACGGATCTCCTCTCCCGAGAAGGAGGTGCCATCCTCCACCACGACCCGGGGTCGCTGAACTTGCAGGCCTGGCTCCTGCAGCACTAGAGTTTGGAGGGTACGATATCCCGGCTGACTGCAAGGAGGTGTTTGCAAAGGCCAAGGCGTCCTCAACTCTCAAGTGCTATGGACATAAATGGAAGAGGTTTTCTGTCTGGTGCCCGGCACAGAAGACTAACCATCTGCGGATTACGGCCCCTCAAGTGCTGCCGTACTTGCTATAGCTGGCCAAGGCGGGGCTGGCCCATGCCTCCATCAAGATCCATCTGGCGGCTATCTCCCGCTACACCAGAACCCCGGGGGGCTCATCCCTGTGGTCCCATCGCCTGGTGAAGGAGTTCATGAAGGGACTGTTCCGATCGTTCCCGCCGGTGAAGACTCCGGCCCCGGCGTGGGTACTCAACGTGGTGCTGACCAGGCTCATGGGGCCGCCATTCGATTCTCTGCATTCAGCACCATTGAAGTTCCTGTCGTGGAAAACTGCGTTTCTTGTGGCCATCACCTCTGCACGATGAGTGGAGAGATCCAGGATCTTTCCTGCAAGCCCCCATACCTGACTTTCCACGAGACGAGGGTGGTGCTGAGGACGCACCCCTCCTTCATGCCCAAGGTACCGTCGGACTTCCATCTCAACGAGCCCTTGGTGTTACCTGTTTTCTTCCTGTCGCCTTTGTCGCCGGCTGAGAGGACTTTGCACTCGCTGGATGTGGCTAGAGCGCTGAAGTTCTACGTGGACCGCACAAAGAGTTTTCGGAAGACATCACAGCTGTTTGCGAACTTTGGACCTGTGAACCAAGGGAAGGCCCTCTCGACGGCTTCCATTTCCAGATGGCTCTGCGGCTGCATCATGCACTGTCACCGGTTGACCGTTGCCCGGCCGTCCGAGAGCCCATTCGACCAGAGCGATTGCTGCTACCACTGCATTCTTATCTGGTGTACCCCTGCTGGACATCTGCAGGGCTGCTACGTTGAGGTCGACGCACACCTTCGCGAGATTCTATTGCGTCGACCGGGATTCCAGGGAGGAGTCCAGAGTCGGCCAGGCAGTGCTGCGCAACCTGTTCGCCTGAAGGTGGGCCTGGTGAGGAGGTAAGAGATGCTTAATGTTGAGTTGATGAAATGCTTAATGTTGAGCCTTGCCACCTCCCGTGGTTGTGCATGTGTGTACTCCTATGTATTCTTATATTCATGAGCATGTGAATCCATGCCAGACCCCATGCTGGAGAAGGAACAAGTTACTTACCTGTAACTGTTGTTCTCCAGCATGGGTCGGGCATGGATTCACATGCGAAACCTCCCGCCTACCCCTCTGCGGCTCTTCACTTGGTCCTACTAAATTCAAAGATGGCTGCCAGAGGAGGGGCTTAGTTAGAGGGCAGTCATTGGCTGGGGGCAGTATGACCCAGAGACCAGTGATTGGTTATTAGGAGAAAGACAGTTCAGAAACGAAACTGAAACTGATTTTTTCTTTACCGAGCATTCCCAGCGTGACGACAGGGAATATTCATGAGCATGTGAATCCATGCCAGACCCATGCTGGAGACCAACAGTTACAGGTAAGTAACTTGTTCCTTCCCTCTGTTTCCTTGACTAGCGGGGTACATTTCTCTGGGTTTTCTTTCCCCATTAGGCGTATCTTATTTAGGCTTTGAGCCAGATGGTTGACGGATTGTTCCTCTTCTTGGATTTGCAGAATGGTGTTCGCTATGTTTTCTTTCACTGTTAGTCATGCCTTTGTTTAACTTCAAGCCTGACAGTCGACGGAAGGTTCTCCTTCCTGGACTGATCAGGTTTCTTTCATGAGTTGCATTGTTGGTTTTTTTGTCAAACACTTTTGATAATGCTGTGTGGTCACCTGGTCGATTCTTCCTTGGCGCAAGCAGAGAAGATTTCTCTTCCGCAAATGACACCTTTCTCTCTTTCTCTGTTGGGAGAGAGAGTTCGGATTCCGAGTTTTCTATAGAGTAGACACTGATGTTAGACAGGTCGATCGTGTTGTTTCCAGGTTCTTCGTGGGGATCATTTGTGTTGCTCCTTGAGTTTGATGGGTTAGCTTGTTTTGGCGATTGTTTTTCAAGGAAGGTTACCCATTTTGTTAAGGTCTAGTTTGACTTGGAGATGTTCTATGTTTGATACTTGCTGTGAATCAATTTAGGGTTACTGGTCAGTGGAGCTGAAGTCGGTTTTTTTTATGCATCAGTATAGTTGGATTGCTTTGTTTCTCCTTTTCTCCTGATGTTAGGTTTCTGCAAGTACACTCTTGATTCTGCTCAGGTTTGTGTTTGTTCAGCGCCAGACAATGGTCTCTATGACCGTGTTTTCTGTCTGGATTTTGATTAAGGTTGATTGACTTGCTTTGTCGTACTTTTAAGGAGTTATGTTCTAATTGCTCCTCTTTGGTTGCACTTGCATATTCTTAATTTCTCTCGATGGTTTCTCCTTCTTTTTGTAAATTTTCTTCTATTGTGGGGTGTCTCCAAGTTGCTGTGTTGGGGGTTCTCCTGGCTGTCCAGTGTATTGGGGTCGATGACCTCCATCACGTGGGCTTTATCTTTTGGTTCTTTCTGAATTGTGAACTTGGTATGTTTGTGTTCCAATAGTGACAGACTGTTTTTGAAAGTGGACATCTGTTGTGCTGGTCCAGCAAGTTGGTAAATGCTTGTGTTTTCTCAGTCATTGTGCCTTGTTCTCTTGTGTTCCCCTTCCAGGCTTCTGCAGCCATGATATAGCCTTCCAGATGTGTCAACTTAGAGCTCATGGAGGCTGTCATGTGTGTTATTTTAATGTTTCGTTCAGTGATTCATATAGCTTTCTAAAAGGGGCCAGGGCAATAGTCACTGCCGACAGTATGGCAAAGATGTCCAACTTTTTGGCCGGTAAGTTTTTTTCAGTTTCCTTGGAGGTGTCTCTTTCAGATTTCCCCTTTGTTGGAGTAGAACATGTGGATCGTGATATATCCACAGGAGAGACCTCTCAGTGATGTTGTAATGTCAATTTGGGACGATAGTTCGCCTTCCTTTGCTTAATGATTATTGCTTCTTTGTTGTTTGAAGTGACTTCTGCCGGTTGGACTTCTTTATGACCTGTCATGTGGGGAGATTTGGCTGTTGATATGTTATCCTGTTTCTGAGAATCGTGGTTAGCGATCCAGTAGTCATGGTCCTTAGTGGTCGTGTTGCTGTTGAGGTCTATTGGTTTTATTCCTTGAGGGCCCCCCTTTTGTCCAAGGGGTGCGGTCCGGGCTCGTGAGTGAAGGTTTGAGCTGTTGGTAAGTGGTGTCTTAACTTGCCCAAAATGCCATCGAACTGGAGTCGGAAGTGGCCCACATGCAGTTATCCCTTCCTTGTCTATTTGCCCAGGGGCTTTCTATCAAGGTGATAGTGGTACCCCTTAGAGTATTTCAGCATCCGATAATTCAGATAGGTTAGTGGAAGGTGTTTTACCCAATTTGTTAAAAAAATTGCTGATTGGGTTGTTTGTAAAGGACGTATTTGAAGTTGGTTTCTTGAGTTCGGTTTTCATGACGACCCTCTGATGTGTCTTTGATAAAGTTATGTTGGTTTTTGTCAATTTACGTCGTAGACATGCTGCTTCAAGAGTTTTATAATATCTTGACTCTCGAATGTTTCTTTCACTTTTTAGCCTGAGGGGGGTTGAGAGAATCGTTGTACTGTTAAGCACTCCCAGAATACTCTCTCTCCCTTCCACTTTATCAGTGATGCAATCGATCGGGTCTTTTACCCGGTGTGTTCTCTTAGCATGTTAAGGTCATCTGTGTCTATATACTAGTGGTTGTCTGGATTGATTATAGTTGCGTTGAGAAGATGGGTTTTCTTTGAAATAAGTTAGGTAAAGGTGTGTGCTCGGTAGTTCGCCCCTTGCAGTGAGTGGGTGGACTTCATTCTCTAGGATTGAGCAAGGATTGGTTGGTTGTAGTTCCATGGTGTTGTCATCAATTGTTTCTCTAAGGTTTTGGAGGTTATTATGCAGTATCTCCTTATTAGCAATCAGCGAGTTAGCGCACTGCTTGTTAAAATGCTTGGCAGTGTCTTTAATGTTGAATGTGTTGGGGGGGCGAAAGGTCTGATCGCTGTTGGCCCTCATCCTCTCCCTTCGCTTCGGCCGGGGTAGAGTCAAAGTGTCCCAACACCGGCTCACAGAGCCGTCTTGCAGAGGGCAGACTGTAGCATTCTCCCATTTCTGCATCAGCAAGCGCCCTCTCGCCGGTCTTTTGAGTCCTCCGATTGGTCACCCACTGTAATCGAAGAATTACTCTGTTTCGAGCACGGTTCGCCATCGCAGGGAGAGACCGAGCCACCGAAGACATGAATCGGGTGACCGCCCAGAGGTGGGTTGTATTTGTGTGGAGATCTCAGCGGGGGGATTGGAGGGGAGCGCTTGGCCTCCAGAGACTTGCGTTTCTGCTTTGAGTTGATGTTGAGTGGTTCAGAAGGGTAAGATCTTTTCCTGGTGTTGCAGCATTGATTCAAAGGGGGCGGGGAGAGGGGGGTGTACAAGATTTTTGTTGTACACTAAGGGGTTGGCGGTCAAGTCGATCCAAGCTATCTTTAATTGTCTAGCGGCCGCTACGCAGGAGGCGACCTGCATCTTCTGGTGCGTCTTCCAATGCTGGTCTCTTCTTCGTCTTCCTGTTCTCTCTCGAGGTCGCCATCTCTCCAGTCTCTCCCGATTCGATCACGTTAGCCTTGGCGTCGGTCTTATCGATCAAGGCGGCCATCCTGCCCAGCTGCCGGACTGGCAGTCTGCACCTCCACGCAGCTCTCTGCAGCTGCTCTGCGGCTGGAATGGGTTTTTAAACCCTATGCCTTCGATGAAAGGCAATAGAAAAAAGACTGAGGCATCTCACTGGGGGAAATAAAGTGAGCGAGCTGCCAGACTGCACCTCCACGCAGCTCTCTGCGGCCGCTCTGTGGCTGGAATGGATTTTTAAACCCTCTGCCTTCGATGAAAGGCAATAGAAAAAAGACTGAGGCTTCTCACTGGCAAAAAAAAGAGCGAGCTGCCAGACTGCACCTCTAAACAGCTCTCCACATTTGCTTCCTTCTCCCCTCGCCCCAACTTCAAGACAGTGGCACATCTTCTAGTCTGCTGCAAAGCAAATGTTCGTCCTGCCCCATTTCACAGTTGTCGGGCCACATGTCCCCACTTAATAGAAACTCGTTGTATGCAAGGAAACTGCACCGTTTGATTTGTACCACTTTAGGTGTAATGTGCAATATATAATGGTTCTTAGAATACACATTTATAGTTTTGGCTATTCAGAAGTTGCGCTACCTATAAGCCGCAACTATTGCGTTAGAGTAAAGCTAGGGATAAATGGAATATGAGAAGGCACACTAAACTTGTAGGAGTTGTTTGGTAGTTTACCTACCTATTAACTGCTGATGACCAACACAATCCCTGTGGCCATTCCCACCCACTTCCCGCCCCTCCACACCCAAAACACATCCTCCCAGGATCTGTTTTAGCTAGCTTTCTCCAACCCTACCATCAAACTTTGTGCTCAAAGTGCCTACTAGTGTTTTTTCAAAGCAGTCTTCTGAGAGTTACTAGCTTAATTTGACTTGTAAATGTGGTACTGGTGTAATAAAAAAGTCTCAACCAGGTCTGCCTTCAGTCACTCTATTTATAAGCGCTATACATGTCTTTCACTCTCCTATTAAAAACAATCATTGGACTTCAATGAATTCTGATGTTTGTTTTGCACTGAACTTTTAGTGAATTTCTACATTTATTGTAACCTTGATGCACTATGTTGTGCCTTTTTAATTGTTAACTCAACTTTTTTTATCTTGGATTATTGGTTAGCAAGTATTATAATGGTTAATTGTTGATGATTATGTTATGTATTTATCCATAACAAAGCTTAATACAAATTTCTAAACAAAAAAAAACAATTATTGGCAAAGCAATCCGTTTTGGCTGGCGTATAATGATTTGGCATTTCCCATGCCTACACAAATGCCAAAACTGTTGGCATTGCCAATGCTTGTTCTCTTATTTCCCTAGGTATACTAGTTGGTCATCAGCAGATTCTAGTTTTGGAATTTAAAGTTACAGTGCTCAATTTGACGCAGGATCCAAAATGTTATAGAATGCCACTGCCCATACCTCGGGAAGCCGCCCCTCCCCCCCCCCCCCACTGTTAATGCTCGTGTTGCCACAACTTTGGCATGGCATTTCCATAACCAACTACTGGTTCCTCCTGCTGCTCCCAATTTCTCCATATTTGGTACCACCGCTGCAACCAGCAGGCATGGTGGGTGAATGAGTGTGGCAAAGTGGAAGATTTGTGCTTCAATGTATAGCTATATTTTGTAAAATAAACACACTAAACCTCTTCTACAAAAATTAAGATATATGGTGCATTTAAATTGGTCTAGTAAGCTGAGGAAAACGAAAATACACAAATAATTGTCTTGGGGAAGTTTAGAGCTCTTCTTTTGCCCTTCCTTTATCCCCTCCCCGTAGGAGCAGTTTCTTGTAAAAAGGAAGAAAACTGTCAATTTTTAACAGTACACTTTCTCCCAAGGAATGCATTTCTTAGCATTTGCAACGGAGAGGAACTAAAATCTCTCACGAGAGGAAAACAAATGCTATTTTACCTGAAAACTGAACCTCGTTTTTTAAAAATGACCCATCTATTGTGACCACCAAAAATAATAAATTTGGCAGAAACGGGATCAGAATGCTCATACAAATGTTCCTCCTCATCCACTGTTTAGGCTGCCGGTTCATTTTGTTTACTCGGCTGGTCCTGCCAATTCAAGGGATGTCCTCCCCTAACAGCACATGTTCAGTTGTGAGTATTAGGACATCTGAAGTGGCTCAGGAGTAGCTATGATGGCCCCTGAAGCAGTCATAGTGATGGTGGCTGGATAAACAGTAGGTGGACGGCATGTGAACTGAAGAAGGGTAGCACAGAAGCTTGTGCAGGAGATTTTCAAAACCTTTGACAATGTCGGCAACCAACGTATTGATTTGTAAGCAAAAAGTAAACAAAGGACACACTGTGCACTCCCGTTTACAGGTAACAATAGATGAACAAATGCCCAAGCAATTAAATAATCTTGCAGCATTCTAAAAAAAAAAAGTCCCTTCGACTTGACCGCCTAAAACGATATCATAGAATTGAAACAAGTATTGACTCGAAAACATTCCAATATCCAGCCTTAAAAGCATCTCTGTAATGTGTAAATACGTAGGGAAGAGTGAGGGGGTAGGACCAATGAGAAGGCAAGATCAGAGAGAGTGAATCCCAGTTAGTGTTGGAGTGGGAAGGTAAATGGTGAAGCAAATGGGAGAAGAGGAGAGGTTTGAGACTCAGCAGCAGGTTGGATCTGAATGCGAATTTAGGAAAGGGAGTGAAGGGAACATACGAATAATGTATAATGGTAGAGTAAAGGGATAGGGACTAGGGGAGAGTAACAAGGGGCTAGGGCCTTACAATGATGAGTTGATGGGGACATGCACAAAATGAGGGGAGAAGGCTAGGTTTCTTTTAGAGCAATAAGACGTTTCACAGTCGGCATGTGCCTTGCAGATGCTGGATACTAAAACTCACAAGATTAGATTCACATGTTTTGGTGTATGGTTGGTGCTGAGTATTGTTGTTTTTTCTCTAATTCGAAAAAGGCGTTGATCGGGACGTACATGCAACACTTTTCCTACTCTACGTGTGTGGGTAGCCATTATCCTTCACACACTGATGTCCTTAGATTGTCTGTTTTTTCCACCATTAAGGTTGGACGCAAGAAGCAAGAGTCTCTTATTCAGAACGTATTGCTCTAGTCCGTCAAGGCCTGTTGAGGTTTAGGTATATATTTATTGCCTTTATATGATCACTGAGGGTGTTGGCGCTCAAAAAAGCCATCACGTCGAAAATAGATGCAGGTGGGAGAGTGGAGAGTGGAGGACGACAAAAGGGGTATGCCCTTCAACTACACTGATATTTGCACTAATAAGCTTGCTTGCCTTTTTGACACCCAATCGAGAATGCTCCGTTCAACTTTTTGCCCATCGTGCAAACCTAAGTTCCATTGGAAGGACACGCACCAGTTGTGTAGTAGCTGCCTTCCACGTCCTCACGATCACGCTGAAGATCTTGTAAGCTCTTTAAACCTAAAATGTTTATGGAGTGTGGAACAAAATGGTGGTCTGCCTATGCTATGCAGGCAGAAAAGACTTGGGGCGAGTCTATCTTTATAGAGCAAGAACTCTAGAATGAAGAAGCGGTCATCAGATTAGAGAGTGACCCTGAAGAGCAGGACATGGAGGAAATGTTGAATATTACCTAGCAGACGGCTCCCATCTCTGTAGGTCAAGCTGTGGAGACAACCCAAAGCATCCACAAGGATGCTCATGAAAAACACAGACCCAAGTTCAAATTGGATGACCCACAACACAAACACCCACCCAATCAATCCGTTTTAACACCAAAGCCAACAGTCCGCTTTATTGCTGATGTCTAAACCGACTGTCGAGCAATCGATGCTTGCGTCAAAAATGAAACACAAACATATGAACCCAGTTCAAAGCATAGATAAATCAAGTTCTATGGACGTCTCAACTCCCAAAATATCTTCCCCGATGTCTGTGGAAGGAAAAGGAACTCTTTCACCTGCAATGCAGAAGTAGGCTACTGTTTTTTCTTCGGAGTCTCAAGGGGAATTAGAAAAGGAGGGGTTAGTTAAGAAAAGAACCCCACAGGGCAGCCCATAAGGGACACCTTGATCAGAAGAACGATTTGCAACTATTCTAGATAAAATGCAATCCTTTGTCACAAAAATCCATAGTTAATCTGAAATAGGATAGGTGCATCGAGAACAAGTTGACCAGCCCATAGTAGAGGAAGAGTACATAACAGAGGAAGAAGAGTATTCAAAGGAGATGCTTGTTATAGAGGACAAGGACAACATAGACCCAGATGATTATACTTTACCATCACTAGGTATTGCAGAACCTCCCCCTACTGGCTCACATACATAAATTGAAGTACTGTAAGCCAACCTCTCTAAAATAGAGGCCGCACAATTTAACTTTCTTACTCTGGAGCCTGAAGATTGAACAGATTTCATTAAAGACATTTTAAAAGAGAGAAAATCTATCTCAGAATCTATAACTATACTTAAGAGTATGCTTAAAAGCGTTATCCCTTTGCTTGCTAACCCAGTCCAACGTAGCCCGCATACCCTTGCTTAGAAAGGAAGTACAAGCCAGCTCCTAGTGATTCACTTTACATATGGAGACATTTAAAGATGGAGCCACTGGTGGCCAGTACAACATGGAAAGGGGGAGGGGAGTACCCCAGTCAACCAGTGAGTATTCTCTGGATGAAGAAAGCAAAACATACACTTTTGGAAGAAAAATAGCAAGCTGCACATAAATCAAAATTACTAACGGTACAGTCCTTCTGGCATGATATAGCAGGGACCAGTGGAATGTAATAGAGTACTCCACAGTTTAAGTGGCTTCACCACTCAAATCTGCCATTAAGGTGATAAGAGGGTAAACATTCAGCTAATGCTGTAATTAAAAACTCACTTGATGCAGCTGGAAGGATAATAGTGCAGTGTACTGTAATTAGGACATGGTAAAGGGAAAGACTTTCACTAAATCACCAGCACAAATCACATTAACATCGGATGCATCTCTAACAAGTTGGAGTGCACAATGCCAACACCTTACTGCCAAGGGAAGGTGGTCAAATGCCTAAAGAACCACATGGATTGGTTGGAATTACTGGCAATCAACATGGCACTAAGGGAAAGAGCATCCTTATAATTAACAGACAACACAACAGTCATGTTTTACATCAACAAACAAGGCAGAACACGTTCAAAACAATGCTCCATTCTTACACAGAATATTTGCCACTGGTGCATCCGGATAAACATGTTCATCCAAGCACAACATGTTCTAGGGGAAAACAACTGTCTGTCATACAACCTAAGCATAGTTTTAATAACAGAACACGAGTGGGAACTCGACACCAATACAATCAAACATATGTTTGCACCATGAAGACAACAACCAGGCGACCTGTTTGCAACAAGCGAAAACAGAAGACACTTACATTTTGCATCCAGGTTCCCACAACCAGGATCCCTAGGAAATGCACTATGGATGAGCTGGTCTTGGATATTTGGATATGCTCCCAAATCCCTGCTCTCCCTCCCCCTGACCTCAAAACTGCTAATTTACAAATTAATTCTCCTTTTACACCACTGTGGGCAAGGCAACCATGGTACTCGCATGTCTCAATTCCTACCAATCCGGCTCCATCCAATCCAACATCTGCTTAAACAGAAACACAAACAAATCATCCAAGTCCTCTGACAACTGACTTAGCAGCCTGGGTCCTGAGGTCATATCATTTGGACATTAACAATTACCCACACAAAAGCAAGAAAGACGAATAACAGAAACTGCTGTTTCAACAAATGGAAAAGATTTGTAATCTGTTGTAACCAAAACCAAATCAATCCAATAAACTGTTCAGAAGCAGAGGTGGTTATCTACTATGACGAATCAAAGGAATTTGTCCTTTCTCCCCAAGAGGGAGACCCCCCAACCCCCCATAAGACTAAGGAGGTGAGCCTGCTCCGCAATACCCTCCCTAGGAGTAGAGGCAAGTGGGACCTCCCCGGGAGAGACTCCCTTTCTGTGGACAAGGACTCCCGTTCACGTAAGAAACTCCACCTGTACACATTATGCCCTACAAAGGACACCCTCATGAATCAGAAACCTGCTTACATCAAGACTGGGATGAAGAAACTCGGCAGAGATGTCATGATCTTGCTGAAAAGGAATATGTCTGTAAGGAAATTGCACCGAGCCAGGTAAGTTTAATTTACTTTATTATACGGAGCCCCCACGGAGCCAACAACTGCTACGCTCACTCGTCTCTCTGTAACCGCCGTACTTCGGTCACGCAGCAACCCTTGCTTGAACAACAACGCCCGCGTGACCGCAGCGAGGCGCTGAGCGTCAGCAAACCATGTAACTCTCTACAATGTCCCTTTAAATAAAAAGCAATCTAATACCCTGGACAAGAAGACTAGAGCTATCACAGGGACAGGATCGGAGAGACCAGAGTGAATTGAAATATACCAAACCAAAGCGGGGTAAACACCCTAAGCCCCAAAAATATCCCAAAAGGATAAACATTGTAAAAGAACCCTTAAGGTGTGATCCTAAAGAAAGAGGAATACGCACACGTTCATTTGAAGAATTGCAGAGACTGATCAAAGAAGTACCAAGATATTTAAGGATCATCTACTAATCAATAGACGTATCCTAAGGAGAAGGGAACCTTTCTCCCAACCTAAGTTAGTTTATATAGTGATAGGGTCAGTTAGGGTAGTCTGGACAGCAGACTTCATTATTTGGACTTCAATAACAGACTGACGAGCACCTTAGTTAGGCAGGGACCACCCATAGTGATAGGGAAAGTTAGGATTTAAAATTCTTATTTGAAAAAACCATCCTGAAACATGTCTTTTGATGGTCTTTGTCTTTCTTCGGGCCCGCCACACAACCTTCTGTACCTGTTAGCCTCTAGTCTTGTTTACAACTCTTTTAAGGTACATCTAGCAGCTTACACCACATCACAACTAAAGATATCTTGGTGGAAAGTACCAGTACTTAAAGCCTTCGAGGAAGGAGTTGAGCCTATCTATCCACCAGTGGCTCACCCTCATCAGGGTGGGATTTAAACACAGTACTTTCAAGATTAGTGCGGCCCCTAGCCCAACCTTTGAACCTATGTATAAGGCTCTGTTAAAAAAGCTTTCATATAAGGTAGCTCTTATTATTGTAATCAAATAAATCGGAAGGATTTGTGAGCTACAAGCCCTGTTGGTGGCTGAACCTTTTGTAACAATATTTAAACATAGTGGTTCTAAGAATGCACCTTACATTTTCACCCAAATGTATTTCTAATTTCGACATTAATCCACTGACTTACCAGTTTTCTTTCAAAATCTACAAAGCAAGGGAGAAAGGGACAGGCATGGCATTCGTGCAGTCATGTACTACGTAGATAGAACTGAACAACTTGGGAAAACAGATGTTTTGATTCAATGGTAACAACGAGAAGACACAGTAACTAAAGCAACCATCACTACGAATGGATTGTGCCCTCCCACGTAGTCCTAGTCTTTGATATCTCCAATATCCAGCGTCCGCTGCTTGAGAATTTCTTTTTCGGCAGAGGGCGCTGTGCTTCAATGCGGTTGACTCGATGTCCCTCGACGGCCTCCGTCTCAAAGGTGACGTTCATCAAAGGTATATATGCAACGCGCAGCGCCCATTGGCTTCTGTTCCGTTTTTTTCGAGTAAGCTTTCGCTTCGTGAGCTATGGCATGCTTCATATATTTCTTCGAAAATTGCCAATAATGTCTTCGGCTCAGACAACCCCGAAGACCAGGTTTAAAAAATGCCAAGACTGCGATGCAAAAATGTTGCTGACGGCCCCACATCGTTGTGCTTGTGGTGTCTCGGTGTGGAGACCTTGACCTGTCCGAATTGTCAGTTGATGACCGGAAAAGCTCTGAAAGAGCATAAATGGAAATTGGCGGTAGGTAGCCTCCTCAAGAAATCCCCTTCAACTACCCCGTCAAACATTTTTCCGACAAAGCGAGAGGCGACTCTCCTCGCCGGGACATGACTAAAAGGTCCAGTTCACGGATGGCTTTAACCACTCCTGGTCATTGAGGAAATCGAAGAAAAGGCATCATAAATCGCCTACTTAGTCTTCCTCGTCCGACGCCTCTACAGAGAGGACTATATCTTGCCCCACTAAGGCCTCTACTCTGGCTGAATGGGAATCATGCAGGCAGGAAATGCTAAACATTTTTGAGAGTCAGAAAACCTCGAGACAAGTAGACCATGCTCCTACTGCGCCTTCTGAAGCTGGTAAGGAAAGGGCTCAAGCCAAATCCTGTGCGCTCTTGACAGATTCTCATAGAGAGCCGTCAAGGCCTCGACACAATGAAAAGTCATCGAAGAATCATTCGAGCAATCAAAGTCAGTCTGTGCTGAGATTTTGCTTTCGGCCAGAAGGCCAGCAAAGGAGTCTTTAATACAGCTGCCGTTTGAATACATTCTGCAGCTGGTGCAGGAATAAGGATGTGGATCCTTTTCTATGCAAAATACTGGAGGTGTTATCTTTTCTGCTACATTTGGCCAATCTGGGGCTCCAGGTTGGAACCATTAAAGGTTAATTAGCTGCGCTTTCCGTCTTCAAGTGCTCGTCTGAGGAAACGTCATATTTTCAAATACCTTTGGTGATACCATTTAAGTTTCTCATGTGTGCACCATTTGAACCACTCCATTCATGTCCCTTAAGACTACTAACATTCAAAACCATCTTGTTAGTAGCGTTAACATCAACCCGTAGTGTGAGTGCGTTGCAGGCACTATCATCCTAACCACCTTTTACGGTCTTTCATAAGGACAAGGTCATCCTTAAGGTCAAACCTTCATCCCTACGTAAGATTATATCAGATTTTCATTTGGGACACAAGATAGTATTACCTACTTTTTACTCTCCACCTCATCCTGACAAGGAAGAGGAGAGGTTACACAGACCTTTTCTACATTTCAAGGATGTCAAAGTTTCGTTCAGATGACCAACTGTTTACAGGATACATGGGTCATAGACTTGTCCAGATTGATTATTTTAGCAACTACTGAATGCTATAGGCTGGCCTGGAAAGATCCCACAGAAGGTTTGAGAGCCCATTCCGCTTAGGGCATGGCTGCTACTTCTGCTCTGCAAAGAGGTTTCCATTAAAAAATATTTGTGAGGCAGCCACTTGGTCTACAATTCACAATTTTACAAAGCATTACTGCCTTGTTTCCACCTTAAGTCAGGATGGAAGCTTTGGAAAAGCAGTCCTTCATTTTGTTCACAACAACCCTTGATGACAACATTCTTACTCCTTCTGCCAAAACTAATACTGGTTTGGGAGTCTATCAAAGATGAGGAATACATGGGAGGAACAATCCATTCGAAGAACAAGTTACTTACCCCTGGTAACATTCTTTCGACTGGATGTTCCTCCCACGTATTCCAACTATGGTACTGTAGCAACCTTCGCTTTTATCCCCAATGTCCCATAGGAATCCATTTGCATAGTAGCAGCATGGAGTGCTGTTCACACTTTCACACAACACTATTGCTTTGCCACACAAACAAAAGCAGATTCTCTGGGTGGGTCAAGCAATTATAATAGATGTATGTGCATGTGTTCCTTCCACTCGCCTGTTGCCATCAGGGAATACTGCTAGCTAATCTAAGCAAAGCATGTGAATCAAAGCAGATTCACAAGCCCTAGAAGGCAAATATTACTGACCAGTTATATGCTTTCTGTGGAATGTTTCCTTCGAATAACATGCACCCACAAATCCTCCCCACACAGGAGCAAAAAGAGTATATATACAGCCACTTCCAATGATTGTTTTCTGCCCTGGTGTATGTGACAATCTGAGGACCTTGATGCGTGAGGGATCATGGGTACCCGCACAAGTAGAGTAGGGATAGTGCTGCATATAAGCCCCTGTCGAAATCGTTTTCAAGTTTCAAAAACAAGAAGTCGCACCACCCACTAGATTGGGCCTATGCAAAGCATGTGATTCTAAGCAGATCCAATCCACAAAAAGACTCACCGGTATGTAATATTTGCCATATTCTCACTTAACAATATAAAGTAAACTTGTCAGGGGCTTGGGTACTATGCAAGACCCACCCTTCAGTTTGAAACTTGCGGTGTAAAGTTATTATTGTTTTGTCTCAAAAGACAGGCAATGACATGCTTGCAAGGAAAATTACAGCTTCCATCCACCCTTTTTTATGCTAAACTCTCTTTATCGCCAGTTCATGACGTACAATCTTATCACCCTGTACACTGATGTTTTCAGATGTTTCAGTAGCAGAAATAGGTTCACATAAATTCCAGATCAAGAATGTTCAAAAGAGGGTCTTTTTATTTCCATAATGGGATATTCTCCAACTATCCACCGAGATACATTAGAGGAAATGTATTATAAAGATGAAAGATGTAGGAAAAACGCAAACAAACATGTATTCTAGGCTTTCAAATGTGATGAGTTACAGGGCCATGACCCTTACGGTGCAATATGTAAACAAAAGCCTCATCAATGCCTGCTTTCATTGATCTTTACCTTTCTGGACATAGTATCTCTTGCCGCACAGTGAAAGCCTAGGAATGTTTACCATGGTTGTACACACCAGCTGTGCTGGCCAGACCACCTTCTGTAAGTGAGTAGGTGTCCTAAATTACAACCACTGGCATACCCCACTGCCTAATTGGTGAGAGAAGACAAATGCCTTGCTGGGGGAAAAGAAATCAACCTTGATAACTCTGCACACCACACCTCTATTCTGCTTCCCTAGGGACACAGCGGAGGTAAAGCACCACCTGTACATCTCGACAGTTCAGACTGCACACCCACTTGTCCCAGTTGCCTGCCAGCCAGTGGCAGGCAGCCATTTTAGAGAGGTCAGAGCCAGCAGCAGCACACGGCTTCACAAGGAGGCTAACCGTTTCTGTGTAGGTCAGGACTCTATAGGGACCCTTTCTAATCATAAAAGGGTTCTAATCATAAAATGTTTGTCAAACGTGTTTGACTTTCAATGGTCACAAGACAGCCCAAAAAGGTTATCTAAGCTGATATTTTTCCACACTGGCCTGCTGGAATACCAATTGTTCACTGCTGGCAGAAAAGAGTACAGATGCTCAGCCCTATCCTAAGTTACAAGGCTGGGCTCTGACAAACCGGCATCCCATCTAACTGACTGGTTTTGTAGACCACAACTCAAAGCCAACAGTTTTGGCTTTTGTGTAGGCATGGAGGATATGCATTTCCCAGGCGCTGCCCCAATGATACCACCTGCCATAAGATGGTAACAGCTAGAAAATGGTGCAAGTACCTGGGCCCATGATATCAGTGCTGGTACACAAGCCAAAACTGTCGGCTTTGTGCTTGTTTTTGACAGTGCAGGGACAGCATTCCGCATATAAATCAACTGTCTAAAGGGGTATCCAGTCAAAATATCTGAAACAAAAGAGTAGTAAATATCAGAGTGGACAAAAACACTGCAACCATTAATTAAAGGGTAGTTGGGTCAAGGGGTTAAATGGGTCGGTATGGGGTTGGAGTGGTGTTCTAAGGGTTAAAAAACAAGGGGCTTGGGAGGGGGGCCCCCAAATAAAAAAAACAAAAGAAAATGTGTGTTTTAAAGTATTTTTTCAACAATGAAATTTACCACTCTGTAATTGTGGTCAGTAAGATCACATATAACCTCTAAAGGCACACTTGGTTAAGGCATGTTCATTGTACCAGTAACGCTTTTTCAACTTCAGTTAATCCATTAACTCTCAGAAGTCTGTAGTGCAATAACACCGGCAACCACTTGCAGCTCAAAGTTTGATGTTACTGCTTGAGCTAGCACAGATCCTAGAAGGATTTGTTTGGGGTGGGAAGGTGCCGATAGCAGGTGGGAATGGTCATGGGCAGTCAATGGGTGGACATGTTATGTTATGAGGACTTATATAACGCACGGCCGCTCGAAGGCATCATGGTGCTACAGAGGGAGGAACAGATAGCCAGCAGGCCATCAACAGCGGTAATCTAAAACAGATACGTTTTTAAGGCTTTTCTAAAAGCCAAATGGTTAGGCAGTTTTTTTTACTGCCGGTGGAAGGTCATTCCATAACTGTGCCACAGCTACAGAGAAGGCCCGGCCCCCAATACGAGAGCCCTGGAAAGGGGGGACGCAGAGCAGACCTGCTGATCGCAAAGAGCGTTTCGGAAGGTAGCAAATACATTTAGAGTGAAGATATTCTGCAAAGGCTGATGGACAATGCAGAGCTCATTAAATCCAATACAGAGTCATCGGGAGCCAGTGCAGGGAACGCAAAACTAGAGAGATATGGGCCTCATTGGGAGAACCCGTTGCCACACGTGCCGTGAGATTTTGCAGGCGTTGGAGTCGTTGCACCAGGCCCTTAGGCGGTGCCAGGTAAAGAGAGTTGCAATAATCCAATATGCTCAGCACCATGGCCGCAACCTGGAAGCTGGAGCGCTCCGGGCAGAAAATAACAAAATGATCAATAGGCACGGCAGGCGTCCTATTTTTATTAAATGCGCTCAGCTCCCGAGAACGGAGCACATTTAATAACAATAGGGGGCCTGCTGCGCCTTCTCCCACCACGCCAGCTCTGGGGAGACCTTGAAAGACTCCCCCGAGATGGCGTGGCGGGGTCTAATGGCAGGGCGCCCAGGGCGGCCACCTAGCACGCCCCACGCCAACCTACCCTAAGGCCTTCTCTGATCGCAGGGATGCCATAGGATAGTTGCTGCGCTATACAGGTAAATTGAAGAGCAAACATCCAATGCACTAACTGGAACCCATAACATATGGGAAGCAGACCAGGGGACTGAAATAGATGTGGATTATCTGCACTGGCAGTTCCCTAGACTGAGTAATTTTGGACGAATCTGTGTGAAAAGATGACTGACGACTGTTCAAATAGATCCGGACCTCTCTATTCATGTTGGTGCTCATTTGGTTTATATTATAAACAGGGTTATTATTAACACAAAAATGTATATTGAGAAACTGGACTCTGAAGCAATCGCCCACAATGCTGCCCTTGATGCACAATGTTGGGGCAACAACAGTGAAGAATTATACATAACCATGTTGCAGAGGTTCTCCAGGATGCATGTGATTTCTTTGGATATATTTCTCCTACAAGAGATTTCACTGAATCCATTTCACCGAAATACCAAATATTCTTTTTTTTCTTTATTTTTCTTTTTTAATACGGGGGGAGACCCCTCAGCCCACCCTCACCCCTCCATACCCTAACGTATACCCTTACGCCACACCCCACCTATTATGCAGTACACATATACCATTTCCCCTACCTTGTTCGGTGAAATCACATTAGGGGAAATGGTATTCAAAGAAATCTACGGTAACATGTCCTCCAAGCCCAAGGACATATGGGTAGCCTTTAGAAACTGTTTACTAATTGAGGCACAAACTGAGGATAACCACCAGGATGCCGCCTGACCTACTCAAAAATAAATGCGATTATCAATGGTGAAGAGGGGAAGGGGTGAGGCTGTAGTGACCGCAAAAGCATGTTTTACCGTGTCCTGATTTGGTGGGGACATGCCATATATATATTTGTGGTATGCAATTTGGATATGCCACATGTATGTTATGCTGTAACTGCCGAGAAATTAAAATAAATCATTTTTTATTTAAAGAGATGGCTGCTTAAAAGATTTAATCCAACAAGTTGATTAGAGCTCTCATGGCTTGGGCAGAAATGTTTTGCAACTCCGATAGTTGGACTTAACCATCTTTTAAACGTTGTGAATGGGTGGGTGGATTTCAGTCTTAGTTGAATTTAATGTATAAAATTGACCAAAAGCCCTCCCCACCCCCGCTGCTCCACTTATCCCCCAAGCCCCAACCATAACAATTGGGTAGAGTGTGATTCTCTACTTGGTGGCTTTTATATCCCTCCAACAATGGGCACTTAAAACTTTCCTCTTTCTGCACTGAGTTGTCCCTGGTTTTTACCATTTCTCTCTCGGTTTGCTTTCTGCCCCTACCCCTGGCACCAAGATACCGCTGGGTGATGGTACGCTATACATGAACATATAACATTAACAATGGGTGGATGGAGAAGTTTTCATGGTGTATTGTGATAGAACATTTTTGCAGCTCTGGGAATGGAATGAATGCAACAGCTTCCCATTTTTGCAGGGATATGTTAAGGGTATGGCAAGCAGTGTCGCAAATGCGGCGTCGTAGAGGCAACTTTCTGTTCTTGGTGTGTGCATAAATCTGTCTGCTACAATTTACTAATTATGCAGGGGAAAAGTATCCCACCTGTGATGGATGTATGGTAACAGCTCTCATTGAAAGTCTGCAAATTAAAGGAATACTAACTACTATGTTAGGTGAGCTGATGGGATTAACAGACAACTCAATGTCAAGGTAACATCTCAAGGTCAAAATGCTAAGGGATTCAGTCAGACTAGTTGAATTATTGCATGTGGTGGATACATTTAGCAAGGTAACAAACCTGGTTTTCTGAAGCACTGTAGTCTGTCCATCCTTTCCTCTCCCCCTCAGACTCCTAGCCAGTGGTCAAAGGGTCACTCAGTCTTTTAGGTTTTTAAGTGTCCCAACACTACTTTCTTAACTTTTGCAGTCATTTGGTGGTCTTTCACCAAACTTTCCAGGGTATTGCTCCCCTTGTTATATGTAGTCTTCACCATCACCATTATGGTGCTCATTCAACTACACTGTGATCAACCGTTGTCAAGCGGAATCATGAACCCTGGAAGTGCCAGTGATGCGTCCCGTTTGGGGAACAGTTAAAGGGAAACACGGGAGACCCAGTAGGTGGAGTGGAGAGACAGGAATAGGTCCAGGGGAAGAGAGACATTCACCCTGGTATTGTGAACTGGGAGAGCACAGCCAAAAAAAGCAACGAGAAGAGAGTCCTTCTCCTGGCAGTTGAGCCCGCAAGGCAAACCAGTGGTCATGGGGAAGGGAATATTTCCCCCTGGGATAACAAAATAGTGAACATTCTGGCGTTAGAGGTTCTGCAATCCTTTTGATTGTGTAGTACTAAAACCAGGGGAAGGGAGCCATCCCCCCTGGTAATTAACTTTGATGCTATTTATTAGTATAAGCGTAAGGGACAGAGATGGGGACATTTTGACAGTGGACTCTTTAAGTTACTAAGCCATCCTGACAGACCCATTAGCGCTTTAGTTGAGGCAGGAAAACTCCTCATAAGCATAGTGAGGTTTTTATACCAAATAGGTCTATAGCAATCACTATGCCACATGTGTGCCAGTGTCCTCCTTTGGCACCCTTAAACCACTATCGTCCTGATCAGCTTGTTTTCTCCACTTTACTTGCAGCTTCCCTCACCTTCCTCTTGTCTTTCACGATCAGTGTTTTTTCCATAGTTCTATTGCCCTCCACTTTACTTCTTTTCCCCTGATTCTCCCTCTCTCTCACCACCTCCTATGTACCTCTCACCTGCCCTGTATCTTTCCACCTCCTTTTCATCTGTACCTCTCACCAACACCTTTGCCTTCACCTCTTCTGTACCACTGGCCTTCTCACCGTTCACGATCCTGCTCACTCTGCCACTTAACTTCCCAACAAAACCCAAAACCAACTGTCCCTTTATACTCCAGTGGACTGTCCTGCTGACATAGTGATTGACTGATGTTTTTCAGCTGGTTTTTCACATTGTGCAAATGCTGGGAGAGGCTGTCATCTTTTTAGACTATTAAACCCTCGTTTGATTCCCATGTTTGAGCACCTGGAAATGTGGCCCTGCAACCATTGTTTTTGCGCAGGGGCGGCCATCTTGATTTTGCTTACCACCTTTGTTGGCCTTGTTGCTGTACTTCGCATACCTTCCAGGGTAAGCACTTAGATGTGTGCTCACTCGTGGCTACGCTCTACATGCCTTGCAAACTCCAGTGATGAGCCATTGCGCAGGAAAGTGCGTTGCATGCAAACTGTATTTGTTCTCAACTGATGTCATTCATTGGGTTGCTGAGCTATGCAAACCCCACAGCAGTTGTCCCGGGAACCAGGGTTGCACCAAGCTGGAGACCCTAGTGCTACATTTGCTATTCATCTTTGAAGAAATATAGGTCTTACTACCCTTTCTCGGGGTGGAAACTATCGATTGGGGACTTTCCTATTTCCACTTCTGGTTGTGTCACATATCAAGAAAACCGGAACACTGGGGATACTACAGGTTGCTAAGTTTTTGGGGCTTGCCGGCTTGAAATCATTCAGGTGTTTTAACCTATCTATAATATTTAGAGGCTGGGGATGGACAGGTGGATCCTGTATGTAGCTCACCATTCCATGCCTACCGAGAGCAGGCGTTGGCACCCAGCCACCAGGGACACTCTAGCACCATTAGCCAGCCTCCAAAATGACTTTGTCACAGGGATACAGATGCCTAGTGGTATTCAATTGAAAGGAAAAGCAAATTAACAAGTTTACAATGTTGGGTTAATGAGAAAATGGTTTTAACAGGATACTGTTATTTCACGGGGTAACATGGCTGCCATGTAACTCCAACGGTCTGAGCTCTCGGAAAGCTCTCCTGCTCCCCGCTATCACCCCCCAAACCATCTGACATGACTGCTGCATAGCTGTCAGATTTGAGTTAACTGCAAGAAGGATTGGGTTGTCTGAGTGAATACTATATGCTGGCAGTTTACTCAATTTAAGAGGTGGCATTCACCTTGTTCCCTTCAGGGGGATGGCCACACTGGCAGTTGAATGACTCAGTAGCTGGATACAGCCCTGCAAGACTATCCTCCAACTCTGTCTGAATGGGAGGTCCATATACTTAATCCCTCTGCTGCTTCAGCGCTGAATCTGACTGGCGTTCTTGAACTTTTCTGTAAATACTTACATCCTCATTCAGGGACACACGTTGATTCCTATTCTGCAACACATTGCTTTACCATAAATGTTGCTTCTTGCTATTTCGGCAGACACTGTGTTGTGGCTTTCAATTTGTACTGTTTCACGATAATTCCTTCGACCGTGTGGTTCACTGCTTCATACACTGGCTCTTCTAGTGGTACTGCTTGGACTTCAAGCACAATGTTTATATATTTATGGATTGCAAGGGGTTTTGTTTACCAAGTTGTTGCAGTGAGGTAAACACTTTTGGAGTGAGGAGTAAAGTTGTCGGAGACCCCTCCCTATACTTTCTACTCCACTCCTGGAAAGGAGTGCCAAATGTAATACCCTTCTCTGTATAGCACTTTGGCCAAGCCTACGCCAGAGGTAAACTGGTGATGAGAGAACAAAGTGTGTGTGGCATACATTTTTTGCAAAAGGGCTGCCAGGATGACTCCTGCAAGAGAAAGCCGGCTCTTGGGATAAAGCGCTGGCCTAGGCAAGACCAAATTATAGAAGTCTTACGCCACAAACTCCTTAAAAGTAAACAAGGATCCATAACGGACATCTAACCCAGTATGGCATCATCTGAGCAAAACCAAAATGTGAATCCGACCGTCTAAAGATGATCGCTCCATCACATATTCTGAAAGTGATCTGCCTTCAAAATGTACTGCTCGACAAGTTTTTGTCATTGTTATGATGCCCAGGTACAGAAATACCTCACTTAGTTTGAGGTATACTGCACTAGTTGAGCAAGCTCTTTCTCATTTCTTGACCCAAGCACTGCAATGCCCTCCCTCTGACTTTGATCTCTTTTCAAAACTCGATTAAAAGCGCATTTGCATGCTAACTGATTTTACTGTCATATCGTTTCGTTGTACCATTTTGAACTCTGCATATTTACGCTTCAGTCGATTTGCTCTCTGACCTTTCTTTCTGTCAAACAAGTGATCAAGGCCTGTCCATCTGCCACTTCATTCGAAAATCTGTTCTGGGTCTAATTTGGATCACCACTTCTCCCTCTTTGCCCATTCCACTTGTGAACTTTAATGCTCATGTTAAGCCTGTTACATCATGGAGTCATGGTGGAAGTCTCGCTTCCTGTGTCCTTACCTGAAGGGACATGTAAGCGGAACAGCCTGCCTGCATCTCTTCACAGAACCCTGCTTATCTGATTACAATGTCTCAACATAGTGTGTGGATTAATTAGTATTTAATAGGTATTCTGATTCTGGTCTCACTGTTTGCTGTTACCTCTTAGGCGTCCAATGCATGTTCATTATAATGTTGTCCATTGAAAACATCATGCTGAGCCTACCCACTTTTTAAGGTGGGTGTCCTTCCTTTGGAAGGCCTTGTATTTCACCACTTGCTTTACATCCGTCTTGGACACATTGTTGTGCACGGGATTGATTTCAGAGGCTTGGAGTTTGGCTGTACTCAATAGTGTTGCCCCTGGGAACACTCCCTGGGATTGTTGGTGGCTCTCTAAGCCTCCTAGATCTGGCTAGACCCAGCCATGCTTATTAAGGGAATTCCTCCAACTCTTCTACCTCTGGGAATGGTGGAGGCAGAGGCAGGTTAACTCTGATTATTACAATCTTCACTCATATGACTGAAGAAAAAACACCAGGCAATTGAGTCTGATCTCATTTAGCACCAGAATCTTTCTCTAAAGACTATCAAAGCTAGGATGCATGCAGGAGATATGGTTGCCATCCATGAAGAGCAAATCCAAGATTTGGAATCTTGTGTTGATGGTTTATAAGACATGGGAACTGTTAGTGAGTGGATGGCCTAAATGGAGTAACTGCTCATACATTGAAACCAAAGCCTTAACGTGTGTTTATTTTTTGCACTCTTGACGGAACAGTAGTCATGACAGTTTGTTTCCCAGCTTTTCCAAGAATCACCTTCACATATTGATATAGGGTGTGGACATAGCGTAGGATATTCAGAGAGCTTCTCGTGCTCCATGCAAAAAAAACATATATGTTGAAAAACTTTGCACTTTCTCAAATGACCTCTAATATAGCAGCTGGGTCCTACTCATTGTTTATCAACCTTGATGAGAGTCCAAGTACAACAAAATCGTATCGGGTACTTATTTTGGTTCTTGTTTTACTTATCAAAGAAGTTGGAGTGCACAGTCTGGCTCATCGTCGTGTGAAAGAATGTCGCATTGTATTTTCAAACAAGGCCTGAAGCTTAAGACTTATTTTTCAGCAAGTCCATTGCTCTAAAAATTGCAAGTCTGGGAATGGACGTTATCTAGGGCAAATATATTTTATTCTAAATTGAAAAGTGGATAATTTAGTGAATTATTTTTTATTTTTTTTGCTGCTTTGTTTTTTTGGTCTTCTTTTTTTATTTTTAATGTACTCATTTTGGCATTGCGGGATGTCTATTCTTGTATAAAGAAGTAGGAGTTTAGGTGCTGGGAGCTTACCTGTCTATTTTACCAAAATTGTCCTGATGGTAACATCATGACATTGTATCTTATTGTTGTTGGTCTGAGCTCTCCCGGACAATCCACTGGGAAGGTATGGGGGCTGAATTTGAGGGCCCTTCTGGCTGGTATTTTGTTTGGCGATTTAGGCGAGTTTGGGGATTAGGGAAAAATGGTAAAATCTCTTGTGGTCTAAATGGTTTTGCTGTCGTTATGCCTGATATGGGATTTTTGTTTTATGTTTAGTTTACTGAAAGTTCTATGTTAAAATCTCAGTGGGTTGAATCATACTGGTAAGAGGAGGGAGCTTTTTAATTGCCTGCGTGGTCTAGTTTGTGATATTGTCGTCTTTGCAGAAGACTGCAGTCTTATTAGCACCAATCTCCCTTAGACGCCTGGAGTCTTCTTAGGTCTGGTTATGGCCTAGATTTCTGCTGTAGAGTGATATTTTTATTTAACATCCATATTATTGTTAATTATGTTGATGATTCTAGGAGTTGCTGGATAATTGCGGCCCTGCCGTACCCAGGATGTTTCACCATCAATGTACTATTTGCACTTAATGGAGATGACACACGTTTGTGATCTGAGTCCCCTATGTAGCTGGACACACCCCTTTTGACTAGGTGGCCATTTTAATTGTATTCCTGATGTACCACTTAGGAAGACTTCTTATGGTCAGAACGTAAGACCCACAAAGTAATTGCTGGCCTGATTTTTCAGCACACAAGGTCAAGATAAGTGGAATTGTTGGATTTGTCTTCTTGCCAACACCCTCCCAAACACCACGCCCATATAGGTTTTATTTAAATCATCAATTACATTTACCCCTCAAATTTCTGCAGGGTGCTTGAGTATGGGTAGGCAATATTTACCTACTCGTGCTCATTTACCCATCAGTAAATACAGGAGGTTTGGAGGCAGGTGGTTACCATGCGTCATTTGGGAATTCACATAGTCACGCCTTGCCGCTTTGTGCTACTGAGCTGCAGCTGCTGCGTACCAGTAAAGGAGAGCAATAGTGCAAACCCTGGGCCACTAGCGACTTTACCAGTTACTGAGAGGTTGACTATTTGCTCCAGACAGTCGTGAGTTAGCACTCAAGAGGATGCCTGGAAAGGGTTCTCTGGATAGGGTGTCCACATAAGCAAGAACACAGATTACGGTTTATGGGATGCTAAATTAAAAAGTGGATTAACTGCCAGTGAGAAAAGGTAGACCACTTTCCAATAATGTTAGGTAAAGTTTTGCGGTGCTCTGAACATTTTGTGGTACTCGGATAACCTTAAACACTATTAAGTCAATTGGAAGAAAAATAACATTTCATCAGGGGTTATTTGAGAGATGAGCAGCATGAGAATGTTTCCTAAATGTGAAACTTAAATTCACCAATCATTTAATGCACGCCTAAGCCCCACATTTGCATCATGCCACAAACTTGCTGGTTCCAAATGAGGTCTGGTTTTTCTCTTCACATGAGCAATTGGCGAACTGGCCCAACTCAATGTGGCAGTTTCGTCACATATTTCACCATGTTTTTAGGGGAAGTGCCGCAGGGTTAGGGTATGTACTTTTTTTACTCTATGGGTATTTGGGGGTTGGTAAGGGAAAGGGGGGCATAAAGGGGAGTGTTGGGAGCGTGCCCCCATAAATGCACTTGACACAGAAGATACCTTAATTGAATATGTCCTGCAGCAAGTGGTTGAGAGCCCGATTGGGAAAGCTGAGATTGAAAGTCTCATCTGCCAGGCTGACAAGAGCCTGTACGTAGTGCTGACTGTCGCCCCACCCAAATCTGGTTAACCTGACTTTACTCCAACTGATCTCTCATTTGAAACCTCCTCCAAGAATAAATACAGATTGTGCCCTCTGAATGACCCAGTCCCCCAGTCGCATTGTACCACAAGGTACCCTGTTTCTCTGCACATCTGGCTGTGTGGGCTACATTGTCCATGGCAGCCTTTTGTGATTCTAGTGGGATACAGCCTACTGGACCCCGAAGTGTTGCTACATGGAATCCAGCGTTAATGCAGTACCGAGGCCCACAACCAGACATTGGGCCTCACTCTGAGTCGTTCGTTCCTGTAAAGATGTGCCGGTATTCATGGATACGGGCATTTTACCGGACCGGCCGACTCAGTTTGCCAGTTGGGTACCTGGGTTACCTCTAGCTGGAGGTAAGCCAGGCACCCTACAGGCAAAAAAAGCTGTCATTACCGGCAATGGTAATGACGGCAAATCCCCTCATGGAGTCATTTGGGACTCCATGAATGGGGATTAACACTGTCCCTCCGGGAACTGTAATCTGGCGGCAATGCTGCCGAACACGGTAACAACTTTTGCCGGCATCCTGGTGGCTCTACCACCAGGATACTGGCATAGGTGGCATGAGGCCCATTGTTCTTATCCTATAAGTAAGTGGAATATAGACATAGCCATGTCTTCGGTCTGCCTCTTGGAGTGAGAGCTGTAGTTGCCTGTACCAGATTTGACATATTTTTGAATGATGTCTGGTGTTCAAGTGCAAATTCGTACCCGAGAGGAATCTCACTAAAGTCTGATGGCATCGCCACCAGTGTTTGGAGGCCTCCCAAATATTTGAATGGATGCAACCCTGTTATTGGGGCCCAGGCTTCCCCTGTAGTCTCAACAATTCTTACAACAGTAGGGATTGCTCCCTCACTAGGGTTGTCCAGGGACAATGCTTGAACAGGAACATGCTATAGTACTTCCTGATGGCAAAGCCCTGCTCTGATACCCAAGAAGAAGAGCTCTCTTCACAGGGTGAGATCAGGCGAGTTGCAAGCCCTCAAAGCTCTCCTAGCTTTAGGAACATTTGCTGCTCCATAGCTGCACAAACCCAACATACAGAGATGACTGCATCAAATGACAAGTGCAAGGGCAATTGACAGCATAAGTATCTGCATCACTGTCAAGGTTCTAAAGAGTTCAGCGTCCTCTGTTGAACTCTGGTCTCCCCTGACTGGCGCTTCCTCTTTCCTAGAACGTTACCAAGGCACCCTCTAGGCAGCTCATTTCCCAAACTCCCTCCATGAGAACAGCAATGGTTTGAACTACACAACAAAGCATATTTATTTGTAAACCAGCATGATGTGTGGATGGACCTGCCTCTCCAATCTGCAGACCCTGTATAAATCTATATACCTTCTCCAAGCTTGGTTTACATCGCTGACAGAACTCAATCAAATAATTGCATAACTTGGCTACGTACCTGCTTTGTTAAGGGCATTATTTCGAGGGGATTGGGTCCTCCGACGTATTCCATATCTGACAGTAATCACCACAGCTGTGCTGCTTCGGAAAATCTTCCTGCGTCGATGATGTCGATACGCTGTCCTCGAGGACCTCCTCTGACGGCCGACGTCACCAGATGTTATAAGTAGGACGCACGACCCCTGTAGCTTCAGTTCTGTTTTTTCCGCAGAGTTTCTGTTCTTTTGGTTCTTCGAACCTGTTCGTTGTGAAGTTCACCGGGATGTCTTCCTCTTCTTCCACCCCGCGTCCGGGCTTCAAGAAGTGTGGGGACTGCGGGTCCAAGATGTTGGTGACGGACTCGCACAACGCTTGCCTCTGGTGCCTCGGGGAGGCCCACGACGCGGATGATTGTATCGACTGCCAGCCGCTTACATCCAAGGCCTTGCGGGAGCGTAAGAAGAAGCTGTCGGTCGGTAAGGTGTCCAAGCCCCAGAAGTCGAGGTCCACTGGGCTTTCGACGGACGATTCGAGGGGCGACTCTCCGTATCGTCGTCGTAAGTCTAGGGGGTCTCGGTCCCGGAGTGGGTCCCGCCACTCCTCTGCCTCTTCGAGGCACTCCCGGAAGCGCCGTCATCGGTCGCCTTCCTCGTCCGAGGACTCCGCCCGTCGGCGGGTTGCTTATCCCACCAAGCATACGACTCCGGAGGAATGGCTTCCTTCTATAAGAAAATGTTGGTGATTCTTGAATCGCAGGGCACCGGTCCGTCCGCGCCTCTGAGTGGGGTCGGGCGTAACGGTACTAGAGACACCGCTCATACGCCTTCGGGCTCGAGTGGTCGGCACGATTCACGGGAAAGGTCCCGCTCGGACAAGGGGAATTGTTCTAGTCATGCCCGGTCTAGGTCCCGGTCCTTGACGCGCTCGAGACCATGTGCACCTGTGAAGTCTTCGAAGAAGACGTCGATGCCTATGGCGCCGAGGTCATCGAGGGACTCTCTCGAGGCTTCGCCTCCGAGGAAGTCGTCGATGCTATCGGCGCCCAGGCTGTCGAAGGACACGCTCGGGGCTCTGCCCTCTAGGCCTGTGTCGAAGCCGCCGATGCTGTCGGCGCCGCACTCGATGTCGATGCCGATTCACTCGACGACATTCGAGGCTGTTTTGTCGGAGTACCCCGTGGCACGGTGGAACCCCCTAGAAAGGCTCTGGCCAAGGCAAAGAATGTCTTTGTCCCCTATTCTGTGCCCACTTTCCACCATCTGGAATATATTTCTGAGGTGGATGAGGGTTCTGAAGATGGTTTGGTTCCTGATTTGGTGCCAGACAAGATTATCTCTGGTCATAGCCAGATTGAAAACCTGCGTTAGTCACTGCACGACGCCAGTGGTCTGGACACCTCTCCGGAGGTGGTGTTCTGTAGGCCTGAGCCTGGCACCCATGCCGAGTCCTTGTACCGGCGCCTGATGTCGAGGGTCACAGAGTACTTTGGGTGGTCTGCTCCACCAGGGGATTTTCTACAGGATGACCTGATGGATATCCTCGACCAAGGTCCACTAACTGCCGTTCCATATGGCTCTGCAAAGAAGGGTGGCGGCGGCTTGGACTGTTCCGGAGAGTCTCCCGGCAGTGGGCAAGTCTTTGCTGCGAAAATACAGCCCAGCCAGTAGCGACCCCTGCTACTTGACCACGCACCCCACTCCGGAGAATTTGGCGGTTCAGGCAGCTACAGCCCCAGCAAAGCAGGCGTCATATCCTACCATCCCTCCTGATAGGGACGACAAGTGTTTTGATGGTTGGGCGAAGAAAGTGTTTTCTTCAGGGGGTATGGCTCTTCAAGCAGCCAACTCCGTATGTTCCTTGTCATGTTTCACGCACACTCTGTGTAACTGTGTTTCCTTATCGGCTGAACATATTCCTGAAGGGGACGAATGGGATGGTTTTCTTGCTATGATACAGGATGGCAAGGATTCCATGTGTGAGGCCGTTCAGTCGGGTCTGGACATGGCAGATTGCGTCAGCCGGTCCATGGCGGCGAGCACCGTAATACGCAGGTTTGCGTGGTTGCGGAAGTCGGGGTTTGCTCCTGATGTGCAAGCCCGGCTCCTCAACATGCCCTTTGATGGTGTACATCTTTTTGGCAGCAAGGCTGACGAGAGCCTTGAGAGGTTGCAGACCACAAAAGCTGCAGCAAAGTCGTTGAGCGCTGCAGTTCGACAACCTCTGCCTTTTCGTCCTAGGGGACAACAATGGAGGGGAGGTTCCTTTCGTTATTACTCATCCTTTAGTAAAGCGAGAGTAGCTGCTAGTCAAAGGGACCACCGTAGGAGTGCTAGAGGTGGAAAACAAGGTACTCGAGATGCCAAGGTCGCTCGGGCAGTTGCCTCTTTACCCTAAGGCAACGCCGCCGCCGCTTCAGCTCAGTCATGAGGCCATGTCCCATGGTTTGCCGGGTTGGGGGAAGGCTGGCGCAGCATCTTGTAGAATGGCGTGCAATTACTTCAGATGTGTGGGTTCTGGAGATCATACCCACGGTTACTGTCTTCCCTTTCGGCAGAGGCCTCACGACAATCCACCAGGGAATATCTCTTTGAGTCCGGATCCGCTCCTTGCGCAGGAAATTCAAGCCCTGATGGAGAAAGGCGCCATAGAACTGGTGCCTGTAGCGGAGAGGAACAAGGGATGGTATTCCCCTTATTTTCTGATTTCGAAGAAAGACGGGGGATTGAGACCCATCATGGACTTGCGCGGTTTGAGCTAACTCCTCAGGAAGGACAAGTTCAAGATGGTTACTCTTTCTCAAGTCCTCCAGGCCCTTCAACTTCAGGACTGGTTGGTGTCTCTTGACCTCAAGGACGCTTATTTTCATGTGCCGATCCATCCAAAGCACAAGAAGTACCTGAGGTTCGCGGTTGGCGACTCGCACTTTCAGTTTAGGGTCCTGCTGTTCAGATTGACCTCCGCCCTGAGGGTCTTCACCAAGCTCATGGTAGTGGTGGCAGCGCATCTCAGGAAAGGGGGGATTCACGTCCACCCCTACCTGGACGATTGGTTGATCAGGGCGCGCTCTCCCGAGCAAGTCCTGGACCATCTGTCCGTCACCTGCCACTACCTCCACAAGATGGGCTTCTCCCTCAACT
Organism: Ambystoma mexicanum; assembly: GCF_040938575.1. Taxonomy (NCBI): domain Eukaryota; kingdom Metazoa; phylum Chordata; class Amphibia; order Caudata; family Ambystomatidae; genus Ambystoma; species Ambystoma mexicanum. The sequence continues at coordinate 841,300,935 of NC_090923.1, forward strand.
TAAAGAAGTCCCACTTGACGCCAACTCAGCGGCTCCAGTACATCGGAGCAGTGCTCGACACGTCCCTGGGGCAGTGTTTTCCTCCTCTGCTCATCACATTCAGCAGATGGTGCACAAGTTTCAACATGCTCAGAGTCTCCCAGCTTTCGAGTTCTTGAGGTTGCTCGGCCTCATCGCATCCTGCATTCTTCTGGTGCCAGAGCCTTGACTGTGGATGAGATCTTTGCAGTGGGCACTCAAGATACAGTGGTCACAATCCTCTGGCAGGATGTCGGATCCCGTTCAGGTGTCGCCCTCGGTCGCCAAGGACCTTCTGTGGTGGGCCGTCGAAGGCAATCTGATGAAGGGGGCTCCGTTTTGGCTACCCTGGCCAGAGGTGACGATCGTGACGGACGCATCCCTCACGGGATGGGGAGCTCATGCCAACGAGTCGACAGTCAGCGGTCGTTGGTCTCCGTTGGAGTTCAGACTCCATATCAATCTGTTGGTGCTGAGGGCCGTCAGGCTTGCCCTAAAGGCTTTTCTGCAGACTGTGCAAGGAAAGACTGTCCTGAATCTGACGGACAACACAGTGGCCATGCACTACCTCAACAAAAAGGGGGGGGGGGCAGGGTCACTTCCTCTGTGCAGGGAGGCGATGCAGCTCTGGTTCTGGGCCATCCAGCAGGAAGTTTCGATCTTGGCAGTCCATCTGGCCAGAGACGAAAACGAGAAGGCGGACGCTCTGAGCAGGCAGAGCGCGATCTCTCACGAGTGGGAGCTGGCTCAGGAGATTCTCCTGGAGATCTTCGCCCTTTGGGGCTCTCCTCAAGTGGATCTCTTCGCCTCCAGTGTCAACCGTAAGTGCGAAAGGTTCTGCTCGCTGGAATTTCCGCCAAGAGGAGACTTAGGAGACGCGTTCGTGGTGGAGTGGTCCTTCCCACTGCTGTACGCGTTTCCTCCAGTCCCCGTCATCCCGCAAGTGCTGCAGAGGTTACGCAGGTTCGGTTCCCGGATGATCTTCATGGCATGGGCCCAGAGGACGTGGTACCCGGACCTTCTCGACTTGTCCATCTGCCCTCTGCGTCGTCTTCCCTACCGAGACGATCTGCTCTCACGGGAAGGGGGGGTCAGGTTCTCCATCCAGAGGTCAGATCCCTCAACCTTCACGCTTGGCTTCTGAAAGGGTGAGTTATAAGGATGGGACCTCCCTGAAGACGTGACGGAGGTGTTGATTTCGGCCAGACGGCCTGCAACAAAGTCCCTGTACCATTGCCATTGGAGAAAGTTCTGCGATTGGTGCAGGGTTAAGAATGTGGATCCTTTTTCATGTGACATTCCTGTGGTTCTGTCTTTTTTGCTTTCTTTGGCCCACAGGGGCCTGCCAGTGGGTACCGTTAAAGGTTACCTGGCAGCGCTGTCGATATTTAAGCACCCGTCTGAGGAGTGTTCTTATTTTAAAATTCCTTTAATTTCTCAGTTTCTGAAAGGGCTCACTAATGTGTTCCCTCCGTCACCTTTCCAGGTGCCCGGTTGGGATTTGAACCTTGTTCTCAAGTTTCTGATGGGTGCTCCATTTGAGCCTTTACATTTTTGCCCTTTGACACTGCTAACTCTTAGAACTGTATTTTTAGTTGCGGTCACTTGCGCCCGCAGAGTGAGTGAGTTACAGGCACTTTCAGTTAAGCCACCCTTCACTTTTACATAAGGACCGGGTTGTCCTTAGAGTTTGTTCTTCTTTTCTTCCGAAGGTGGTGTCGGAATTTCATTTGGGCCAGAAGATCATTCTTCCGGCATTTTATCCTCCTCCACATCCTGGCAAGGATGAGGAGAGGCTCCATAGGTTAGACCCTAGGAGAGCTTTAAGTTTCTACATTTCATGCATGTCCCGGGTCAGAGTGGATGATCAGCTCTTTATTGGTTACGCTGGAAGGCGTTTGGGACAAGCCGTCACTAAGCAGACTTTGTCTAGATGGATTTTCTTGTCAATTTCTGAATGCTACCGCTTGGCGGGTAAGGACCATCCGGTAGGCTTGCGGGCCCATTCTACTAGGGGTATGGCTGCCTCTACTACCCTGCAGAGGGGTGTTCCTATTCGTAACATCTGTGAAGCAGCCACTTGGGCTTCGGTCCATACTTTTGTACGTCACTACTCCCTAGATTCCATCCATGGGCAGGATCTGGCCTTTGGCAAGTCGGTCCTTTACTCTGCAATTTGATTGGGCATTCTAAATTTGTATATTCTAAATTCTTTTCCCACCTCTTTACGTTGGTACTGCTTTGGGAGTCTGTCATACATATGGAATACGTCAGAGGACCCAATCCCCTCAAAGAACAAGCTACTCTCTTACCTGGTAAAGTTTTTTCGATAGGATGGTCCGACGACGTATTCCAGATTGCTCCCTCCCTGCCTACCCCGCTACAGAATTTCTTTTGCGATTGCAGCTTACATTTCGGCAAGGCTTTCTGTGGTCATACTGGCAGAAGATTGGTGCAACACGTTCTGGGGAAAAAAACTACAACTGAGGCTACGGGCGTCGTGCGTCCTACTCATAACATCTGGTGACGTCGGCCGTCGGAGGAGGTCCTCGAGGACGGTGTATCGACGTCATCGACGCAGACGCCGAAAGATTTTCTAAAGCAGCACAGCTGTGGTGATTACTGTCATAGATATGGAATACGTCGTCAGACCATCCCATCGAAAGAACGTTACCAGGTAAGAGAGTAACTTGTTCTCCTCATGCAATGCATGCAGGCACATGCATTTGTACACGTTTTTGGAGAACATATTTGTCTCGTGACTTGGCATTTTTGCATCTTAACAGGCACCTTTGATTTGGTACACTTTGCAGGAAACTGCAGAGTTTAGATATTCAGTTCTGTTAACTCTTTGCAATATAATTATAAGTCAATTAAAATATTCTACGAGAAGATTCGACAGTAGCATCAGTCTTGTTCCATCTCCGTGTCTGAGCCCTTCCAATGCTAAAGAACTAAACTCCTTCAAGAAAATCTTTTTACTCGAAGTACGATCTCCACATGAAGTGCCTCCAATCGTTCTTGGCTACACCTTCCGCCTTCGAAGATGACCGCTGCACCTCACTCCAGCTTCAGTTGTTCTTCAAACTGCAGTTGCCATAGAGAGAACAGGGTATGGGGCTTCTTTCTTCTTACAAAGTAGCATCAGCAGAGTCGCAAGGTACTGTGTAGTCTCGGCCCTTGGGAAGCTTTCTGGTGTCCCTGCATGGACCTGAGACGGGCAAGAACACCCATCATTAAGCTCACGATCAACCAACTGAGAAGGCGTCCTGCTGCTGCTACAACCCAAGAAAGTACTGCTACCTGACTGGGTAAAGCCCTACAAACACTCATCTCCACACTTAAACCTCTTAAAACTGGATTAGTTAATCTGCAACATGCATAAACAAAATTGTTTAGTCTCTGTATGGACTTTTTATTCAAGTTAAATAGTTACCCATTTTCCTTTCTAATGCCATCCTCTTCCTTATTGGTAACATATTCTGTTCTGCCCATTTCCTAAATAAAAAAGTGCAATATATATTTACAAAATTATTTAAGCATTTTTCTTGCTATGGTGGTTCTTCATTTTGTAAGCAGCTTTGAAGTGCTTACAGAAGTGACACCAGATGAGGACACCAAGTGCAGTCTGCAGATCCATTATGGTAGCAAAGTAAATATTTTTAGTTTTTGCTTTACTTTACCAAAAATAAATGTATTTACTACTAATTCTATCACACAAATATTAGAGATGCCAGAAGTCGAAAGGCTATTCGCTATAGTAATAGTCTTGCTGCCAACAGTTACTGCAATACCTTTGTTGCCACTACGAGTAATTTCAGGAACAATATTATTTATATACAGGAGTAACAATGCTCTTTTTATCACAAAAGAACGTACAATAGATAAGAAATCAGATTTTTCAGGAAGCAGTGAGCTTTGAGGGGCATTCTGACCAGGTTGGGGAAGGGAGTAAATGGAACAGTCACCAGTGACAATATGTAAGTAGACATATATATAGATTAAGGACAATGAACATTGGTTATTTTTAAGTGAAGATAGGGGTACGGCTAGCTCTGCTTGGGATGTGACCATGATGGATGAAGTGCTAGAGTGGAGGCAGAGAAAGTGAGGGGCAGAGGCAGGTTAGAGGCGAGGGGAAAAATGTTAGCTAGCAGGCAAATTAGAGGTAGGTTAAGAGGCTAACTCGGGGGAGAGGAGGTAGGCTTTTAGTTTGGTTTTGAACAAATCTGTGTGGACTGTTTCTCAGATGTCCCGGGGGAAGAAAATGCAAGTGGAGTAAGAAGAGGGAAGGATCGGAAGCGAGAGAAAGCACAGGGAGGGCAAGTAGACCCAAGGGTAGATGAGGAGGCATAGCAGAGATTACGAAAAGGCTTGTAGAGTTGGATAGAGGAGGATAAAGTGGTTCCTTACCGTGGATAGATTAGTGAACTAGGAGAAGAAATTCAAATCAGGCCTTGTTTTGCATTGTCTGCCATCCAGCCTGTTGATGGTACAAGTAAAGAGGTGTGAAGTGAGGCAGTTAAAAGAGAGTCCTGGTAGCAAAAGTAATGATCTTGTTGAGAGAACAGAAAGAGTAGTTGGGGAGACCAATGAGGATGCTGGCACAGTAGTCCAGTTTAAAGAAGACAAGAGTGGTTAAGATATGCTTGGCAGTGTTGAAAGGAAGGAGGTGCCTGATTTTCCTAATATTTAGGACCTTGAGGTGAGCTGCTGTTGTTTTAGAGATGAAAGTAGAGAAGGTGTGAGAAGGGTCATAGATGATGCTGAGGTTTCTAGCTGAAGAAGAGTCTGAGAGAGTATTCGGTGTGAACTGGATAGTCAGGAGATGAGATATTATATATATATATCTATCTATCTATCTGGAAAAGAGAAGATGATGTGGGCGTCATCCGTAAAGAGTTGGTGCGAGAACCCAAAAGTGGAGACTAGTGCCCCAAGAGGTGAGGAGTGGACCCAAGCCAGAACCTTCTGGAACACCAACAGTTAGAGGAGTTGAGAGGTGTTGCTCCAGGAGACAGAAAGTTGGCAAGGTGCAAGACAGGATTCAATCCAGGCAAGAGCTTGATCGTGAATCCCAAGAAGAAACAGAGTATTAAGGAGATCAGAGTGATCAGCAGATAGGTCAAGGAAAATTAGGATAGGGGATAGGTTGGAGTGCTTGGCAGAGGCGATGAAGTTGGACATATTTAATGAGGCGTTTCTGTGGAGTGACTGGAGCGAAAACCTGCATGTATTACTACCAGCACTATTAAAAGTAGTGGTATTACTACTATGATTAGTACCACTAATACTAAGCTTTGGTGATCATATTATTACTGCTACTGATAGTGATTCTATTGTGGTTGCTGCTTCTACTACTAGTAATAGTGCTTCTACTACTTGTTGCAATTTACTACTTGTAGAACTACTAAATACTATTGTTACTCCATGTACTGGTAGTCATACTCCAGCTGGTGGTGGTATTGGTACTACTTTTGGTACTAATCCTTCTGCTGATAACAGCAACAAGTTTGCCTCCTACTAATCCTGCTCTACGTCAATGAAAATGCACGTTTTTACTTTGCCCATTTGTTACTACAATGGATCTGCAGACCTCCTTTCCTCACTTTCTTTTTAACCTCTTGTTGTGGGACATTTATCCCATCCTCTCATTTCATACCATAATTCATTTTTTTCTGATGTTTACACACATTGTCACTTATATGGTTTTGTATTATTACCACACATTTCAGCCAGTTACTGTGTAAATGTTATGACTCTAAAACCGCATACCTCTGACCTGACGTGCTTTAACTCCACAAACACCAGGTTTACTATCTTTCCATATTAGAATATTGTCACAGATATCGAAGGGTACTGTAGTACCAAACATCAGCACATTACCTTGTACAATGTCTGTGGGATAGTGAAAATCTTATTGAAACCGAATAAATCCAACCCCCCAAAGCCCATATCTGTGTCCCACATTTGGTGCTGTAACTCTAGAACAATTAGGTTATCTAACTTGCCCATTCATAATACTGCGAAAGATACTCAAGTGTACCCTATCTACATTGCCGACAGATAGCCCATTTGTTTTTTGTATGCCCAGACAATCACTCAACAAAATTGTGTTTAGAAAATGTTTTGTTCCTGGCACCTAAATTCAACTAAGCACTCAAAGGTTTAAGTTCTAAACACCATGTGAATTTAGGGCACTGAGATGAGGGATAAGAGCAGCTCCTTACTGAACAGTTCATTGGGGTGAGGAAAGGTGTGGTGTGGAACCTTTGTGACTGTTCTCTGAAGAGTTTGAGACATTTCTGCTGCATGAAAACTTACCCAACCCTCATCAGTAAGTAGTTTGTCTTTTTCCACTTTGTGCGACATAGCTAAACAAAGGGGATGAAATTGAACTTGTTTCTTGAGGAAAGGAACAGGGTTTGTTTATGCCTGTATTTTTTTGGGGGGGATCTTTTAAAGTTTGCTATCAGCATTCTGAGAGTTGGCGGGACTATGTGTTGTGGATTGTTGACCTTCCAAGGAATTCAGAGGTGCTGGAGCAGAAGGTGGCTTTGCCATCCCACTTGGTGCTACATATCACTTTTGGTAATCAGTGCTGTTCTATTTGAATGGTTGGGAAAGTGACACTTCCGATGATGCTGTGTCACATGGGAACAAGGAGGGGTGCCCCTCTGCCCACTGTGGAGAACAGCTTCTCCTAAGAGTATGTGTTAGCAAACTCTTTGCCAATCACCATTTTTGATATGCATCATGATTTAAGAGTACTCAAGGGACCTCAGCGGTTCAGACGTCTATGAACGAGAGGCAGAAGAATAACAGAATGAATGTGTGCCACTGCACGGTCTGCACCTTCTATTTCTGCCAGGGAAGAAACTGCATGCTACTTACAACAATGGAAACATGTGGTTGGCAAGGTCCTTAGCAGCCTCTGTGCATCAAATTGCAGGGGAAGTATATGAGGTGAGTAGAGAAGCAATTGAACAGGCTGTGCTCAAGTCCCCCAACTGGCTATGTGGAATATGACGAAGCAACTCTTCGGCAGAGTACTTCTCCAAGCTCATAGATGTTGGGTCTGTTGGGGCAGAATAGGAACCCTGGGGTGCAGCACTTGCAGGGGTCCATCACATGGGGACCCCGCCAACCCCCTCTACAGGCCAACCTCTAACTGACCCCTTCCCCCAAGCCCCTAATCATAGAACCCCAGATTTAGTTACAAGTGGGTTCCTCACAGCCTTGGGAATATCGCCTATTTTTGGGATTTCTTTCTGATCAGCTATCTGTCTGGGTCTTTGGACCTTCAAACGTCTATGAACCCAAACATTACACAAAATCAAGAGTAGGGTTTCTCCATGGGGAAGCTGGCCATTGTGATTAAAAAAACCACCTCAAACCCTCCCAAACTGCAATTACCTGCCCCACATCATCGGAAGGGCAGCCTCAAAATACAAACAGCACTCCTTTGCTCACCACATGAATATCCAAAAGACGCCAGCGTTAATCTAGGTTTAGACCAGCCCTTTTTCAGCTCACATGACCCTGGGCAAATGCCCCAACCACAAAGCTGCTCAGTCCACATTACATAGGTGCATACACAGAAGTGTAAACCTGCTGAGGAGTGGGGTTACTGCCCCATGTAAGCCATGCAACCCAGTCGGACCATGTAGGTTGCAGAATCGGGAGGCTTCCATTTGGATAGGGCTATAGACAAGGAGGAAGACGACCAGGAGACTGCTGGACCAAAGGAGAATGGATAAGTGGTGGCAGAAGGAAGCAAGAGACAGTGGTAAGAAGTTGAGGCGCTATATTGGGAGGGACCAGGATAACCATAAGTGAAAGATGAAGATGCAGGAAAACCAGAAGTAGATTGGGGAAAAGGTGATAAGGTTGAGAGGAGATTCAAATGATGGTGAACAAGTAGCAGATGAGGAGGTGGCAAGAACAGGAATTGACTGAAAGTAATGGATAACATCTGAAGGGGAAAAAGGAGTGGTGAGTTTTAGTGCAAGGAAGGCAGAATCTGAGAATGTACTGAAGGATGTGGTGGTAACAGTAGAGAAAAAGGGAGCAAAGGATGCCAAGCATGAGGTTCTAAAGGATGGCGATAGAGAAATAATGTAATGGGTTGTCTTGGTCACAAACAGAGTCTGGAACATGACCCGAGGCCTGTGTAAGAGGGGAGGACCCTGGGGCCAGAAGGAGGAGAGCAAACTAGAGGAGGTATTTTGAGTGGAGTTGGCAAAAGCCAGAGGCAGGAGCATCTGGAGGTGGTGGTGATAGTGTAAAGAGCAACACCTACGTAGTTTTCTACACAAAGGGAGTGATATAGTGGAGATGGGAAGGTATAGGAAGAAGAGTTAAGAGGACCAGCATTTAGCCAGAAGAGGTGTGACAAATTGGATTCTACCTCACAGGAGTACAAGGATGAGTAGGGGTGAAATGGGCTAGTCAGCCCTCACATTTCTACAAACCAAAACACAAAGAAATCATAAAGGGTAAAACGGGAACAATCAAGAGATAATACCTCCTTTGCTTTTTGTGGTAACGTGGTCCGAGGAAAGGCTATACTCTCAAGAGGGGTGTGAAGGTGAAACAGAAGTGACTCAAACACAGGGACGTCTCTATGGGGGGCAAACGGGGCTCGTCCCCCGGGCTCCCCATCCTGGTGGCCCTCAAGGGGGCCCCCCATGGCCGTAGGACATGAGGGGGTGGGGAGGACAAATACCCCCCCACAATCTTAAGTGGGGGGATACAATGCCCTTTATCTCCCCCAGTTTGTGTGTTGTGTGTCCATCATGTCTGTGCACTGCTGCGTGCAAACTTCAGACTGTCTGAAGTTTGCACGCAGCAGGTGCAGGCCGACGCTGTTGTGTCGATTCCCCATGCCATGGCATGATTGATTCACTGTACAACAACAGTGGGGGAGGAGGAGGACGACGACGCAGGACCACGAGCAAGAGTTGTTGACAACAACACTTGCTCGTGCGTTCCCCTCCTCCCCCACCCCCAAGGAATACGGCACGTGCCAGTGCAGGCTGGGCTGGAGTGCGCAGTGCACTTCTGCGCAGCTTGCCAGCCTCCCTCATCTTCCGAAGCCAAGCCAGCAGGCAGCAACACATGCTGTGGAGGCTTGTGGCGGACGGTGAGAGACTAGAAGAAGACTGATTGTCTGCTGCTCAGCTCTCTCTGTCTCAGGTAGGTTGGCAATGGTGCAGTGTTGACCAGGACTCTGCCATTAGACTGTGACATGTCCTCATAGAAGATGATGTTATCAGCCATCTCTGTGGCGCAATGTTGGTGGTTCAAACCCACCCAGGAACGCATTCGTTTTCTTCATCTTCCATTTTGTTTGATGCTGGCTCTTCACCCCATTATACAGCTACCTCAGATGCCGAGAACAGCGATGGCCCACAAAGGCGGCGGGCGCAGTCCCCAGTATTAATAGCAGCAGCTTCCTCCGCTTCCCAAACACATTTAACAGCTAAAAGCGTCTTATTTGTACAGTGAATTTCTGTACAACCAGCGCTCGCCCCCTTAAGGTATACGGGTGAACATGCCCCTGTTGGCATGAGTTGGGTGGGACTGTTTTCTGTGCGGGCCACAATGTACCCTGACATCACACAAAGTTCCCTCAACATGTAACAGGGCTATTAGTGGCACTGTGAACTCCCTCCTTTCCGCCGCCACTGTGAGCCGCAGGATTGCCCCAAGCGCACAACAAAAAGCATCAACCGCCAGACACTGGGGGGGTCCTTCTCTGGGTGAACACATAGGTTTATCAAACAGTTAAGGATTAACTCTGCGTCTTCTCTGTGCAGTATTTGGCAAAACGACCACAGGATTTAAAATAATGTTACTTTTAATCGCTCAAAAAATCGAGACTCACTTGACCCCGATGTGATTTGAACACGCAACCTTCTGATCTGGAATCAGACGCACTACCGTTGCGCCATGAGTAACTGTGTATGGGACCTCCTGAGGATCTCATCTGTGGTCAGCTGTGGCAGTGAGGCAGGAGCCACTTCATGCACCGACACTGAAAACGTACCTCTGATTTGATACATGCAAAACCTGCCTTTTGAACAGGGGAAAGGCAGAGTAAAGCATCAGGGGACGCAGCAAATGCAGGCAGTTGTCAAACGCATCTGCTCCACAGAATGTTTCTCACATGCGGCTTATCTGGGAAAATAACCCATGTTATAGTCCATTTGTCTTTATCCATCCCACACTCGTTTACATACCCGGAAACAGAGGCTCACACCTTTCAGTTGCTTTAAAAAAGATGCATTTGTTCTTCCGTTCATTTCGAATCGTGTGCACATTTCCAATCGCCTTTCTAATTGATAAATGAACACAGAGCAGCCAATATTCTTCCAAAATGAATCCTTTATTCTGTCCCTGACAAAGCCATAGGTTACGGAGGGGGGCGAGGGGTCTTTTCATGGGAGTCTCTGAAGTATCAGAACAGCTGTTTGTTTTCTAAGTGGTTAGACAAAATCTCCCAAATCACTACCCAGCACAGTTAATGTGTAGGATTATGGGAGTTGTAGTCTGAACTCTGAAAAATATTGTGTGCCGCCGAATGCAAACCATGCCCTCATTTCTGTTGTTATGGTTACGTCAGCATAAACTAGCAACTCACTCCCTGAAGATTACCAATGTTCATTGATGTGACTTTTATTTTATGTTCTGCAGGTTTGTCCCCCCTGTAAAGAGCAGCTTGTTTTTGGCTTCTTTGTTTGCAGATATTAATTCAACAGGAAAGCATAATTAAATAAGTATATAAATAAATATAAGGGAATGTATGAATAGATAAATCTGTATTCATCAGGGGGTGTTTCTAAATAAGGTGGGTAGTCTTGTGGTTTGTAGGGCAGCATCATTAGGTGTTGGCTTGATGAGAATGTGAGAGATACTTATTTTACTAAATGCGGTTGTGAAGGAAGCATGGAAGTGGGGCCACAGAAGTTACCATTCATTTTGGTGGTGCATCGGCAAGAATGTGTTCGGCGTGTGATCCCATGTAAATCGCACATGCACAATGCAGAGTATTGTGGTCCTCATATTGCCTTGGTTTCCTGCCCTTCAATGTTATACCAAATGTAAAACTGTTCAGGTGCTTGAACGCATCATTGATCATCTCACCCGGGGTGGTACATTTGAAACTGCTAACAATGTACTGCTCATTCTCTGGGGGTAATATCTCACATTGGCAAATGGGCATTGGTGCACTATGAGGTGGGTGCAATGGATCTGTGGTGCCGCAGAGATTAACTAGGACAAGAGGTTGAAAAGAGGCGTGGGGTTTACTGGTGTGTAAATATCCAGTACACAGGGTTGTGACGGTGCGTGGGAACTGCCACTGGTGGACCTGTCAATCAGGGGGATAGGTGGCATGGAGGGGGACATGAAGGGGAACATGAAAGGAGCAACAGGCATGTCAGTGGGTGTCAAGGAGAGTATAGGCAGCACTGGGATGATGTGTGTAAGGGGTGGCAATGCCGAGAGCACAGGGAGTGCCAGCTGAAGATGCTGGGATACAAATGATGGAATGCTATGGCGCATATCATTGTCTTTTGCTCTTTAAGCTCATGTTGTTCCTTGATGACATATTATAAATCTTTCACTCGATAGAGACCAATATTGTAGCTGGCCCTGTTCTGCAGCGTCCCAGGCTCATTGTGCACCACCCCCGGCCATTAACAGGCACACACTGTTTCTTATGAGGCACAGTTGCCACTTCTGGCTCCACAGGTCTGAGACAATCCTCTGTATTCTGAAGTGCATGTGGCTGGCTTTTTTTTGTAGGCACACAAATGTCCTCCTTCTTCATTTAAATGGCATTCAAGCACGTGCTGAAGATAAGCGTCAACATCAGAGTGAGATTCTGACTGCAGCTCCTTGCCCTACTCCACAGTGCAATCCACTGGCTTGTCCAGCATTGCATATTTACCCTTTCACTGGGGTCACAGCCTCACAGGCAAGTTGTTGTGGCTATATGCTGTAGTGCAGTTTTAATGCATGCCGCAGCACTATGCCCACCGCTGGTAGGAGCAGCTGAGGTGTAGGTGCTAGTCATGTAAATGTGTACACACTTGTGGACTGTTCGATACGTTTTCTATTTGATTTTCTCATGAAAAGAACGTTTTCTAAACAGTTACAGCACAAACAGGTTAGATGTTAGTTCAGCAGGATAATTGTTAAGACATTCAAATAATTGCTAATATGCAGGGGATGGGAAACCCAGGGAAACAATGTGGGGTTTCTACCATGTCTGCCAATATATGCAGGCAGGCACCCGTATGTCTTTCAGTGATGTGGGTGTTATGTAAAGCACTGACCCTCACTCCCTGCTTTCACGTCTCCAAGTCCCTCAATGCCTGCCTTATCGATGACATTAATGGGTTTCCTTCCCATGGCCACAGCTCCAGTGGTCGTGGTGGAGAGCCACCTCCTGTGGTTAGACAAGCCTTCTAATAGTCAGTGAACAGATGGTGTATCCGCCTCTCCAGGTCTCACCAGCACTTCTTATGTTGTCAATGCCACCGGGGGGGAAAGGGTTTGGGGTGGCCTGCTTGCCGTTGAATTGAAATGGATGAGGAAGGCCTCGCTGCTTTGCTTGGATATGCGGAAGGGTTTGTGACACCTTGAAGCCGAACACAGGGTTTGCTGCTTTATGATGCTGTCAGGGGTGGACTGGGAGCCAAAGAGGCCTTGGAAATAATGTTTAAATGCTTGCTTAAAATCCTTTTCCTTTTATTTTCTTACAAAATATATTATTCGAAACAAAAACAAAGTGAAATGTCCTTAATATAGCATCCTCTTGGGGAAACAGATCACAGATGTATAATGTTTATATTTTATTAACAACTAGATAATCCATTTAAAGCTTAGAGGAGTATCTGTTGAATTAGACTCGAGATATGAAGGGGGCATGGGTGTCGTGTCGCAAGAGCGACTTGGGTTTGGAGGGGGGTGGGAGTAGGACATGGGTTTCGGGGGGCAACATGGGTTTCAGGGGGGGGCCAAGGTTGTCTGTGCCCCGGGTCCCCAAAACGGTTAAGGTGGCCCTGCTCAAACACAGTATTGCAGTTAATAAGGGGAATGTCCAATCATGGTTTTATAAAACTATACACACTTGAATAAAACACACTATCTGCACATAGCTTGGAAGGAGATTACTATACAAAAACCCACCCCAAAGGAAAGAACAGAGACAATGCAAAAGACTAGAGAAAGTAGTACTCTGAGCATAATTCCAGGGGGTGTAGGTAAGGTACTACCATGATAAAGTATATCTTGTTGAAAACGGGACCGATCATGACCTAACCAGCCTCTATGGTCCAGGTGCACTGTGGGGGCAGTTCAGTGTCAAAAGTACCTGTATTCAGTTCTTGGTGGGCTGACACATCAGACGTGGTTTTGCACAATGATGTGAGCTGACCAGGCTCAGTTCAGGCACGTAGGATCGTAGGTGTCCTGGCAGCAAGCAGGCATCAAGTAAGGGCAAATGCAGGTGCTCTGTGCGGTAGAACAGCGGCTCTTCAAAGATGTAAGTCGGGCAGTACTTGGAATCCTTTGCATTAGGCCCAGTTTTAGTCACTGGGAGGGGACAGCGGTTAACGCTCTAGCGGTTCCAATCAGCAGGCGTTGGTTTGTCGAAGTGGTGCTCGAGGGTGCCTTTCTGCGATCAGTGCGACAGCAGTTCACGGGATTGCTTGGCTGAGCGGTTGTAAGCCCCGGTTGAAGTCAGCAAGTGACTCTCCAGCGATTCATTTTGGGTTCCAGCATTGAGCAGTCACTTCGGGTCTAACAAGTGACGTGCTTCGCAATGACACAATGCAGTCTCAAGCTGGTTTAGATGCAATCAATAGATCGGCTGGTTGGAGGAAAGCAGGCACCAGTAGCAGCGCTTTCCCTATTGTTCCAGATGCGAGGAACACTGAGCGACCAGTTTGGCGCAGTAGAACAGGGAACTTCGCCTGATCTGGACCTCTGGTTGCTTTGAGGCCTTTTCAGTGGACTTGAGGACAGGATACTCCAATTGAGGGTCTGCTCTTCTAGCTTAGAAGATCTGTTGCAGATTGATTGGTCCTGGTCCACAGCACTGGTCACTCCCTATGTGCCCTGGGAGTGGTTAGGGGACAAATCTTCCTTGTCTTGGACGGCTCCTTCTTAACCTGCTTCAGTACAACTGCCCCAAAGGAAGTCCAAATGAGAATCTTCAGAACATCTCTACAGCACTAAAGGTTCCTCAAGGAACTGAGTAAATCTCGTGGAGTGGTGAGAGACCCCTTCTATTAAAGGCACAAGTCCCCAGTGGATTGGCCTAAAGAGGTCTGCTTTAGCTGACCAATCCCTGTTCCTGGCCGGAGTGGTTTTTGCGCCAGAGGAAGTGGAGGGGACAGAAAAGTAAAAGAGAGACAGTGAAAAACAAGATGGCAGAAATCTTCTTCCAGTGACCAGAGCCCTCCTGCCTATTATACTCCCGTCCCGTTCCCTCATAACTGATAAAAAAGGCCTTTGGACATGCAGCAGCATGGTGTGAGGCGGCTATTCCTGAATGGGTGTGCTCGTTTAATACATGGGCCATGGACAGCTGCCTGCTGTGTGGCTGTCTCCTGGGGAGGGTGTTAATGGGCCTTACAAAGGGGATAAAGCGAGAGTGGGCCCTCTGGGTTTTCGTCCTGCTGTTTGGCAGTATAGGCCCGCCTGACTCAAATACACATTCCCTTTCACAACAGAGCTGACACATGTGCGATATCAATTTGGATGTGGCAGCCATGATCCTATGTAGCACCATGCCAAAACTGAGGCATAGCTTATTTTGAGAAGTTACGCTGACACCAGCATGGGGTACTCATGATCACAGTAGGTTTGGTACAAGGAGCGTATCTTAAATGACGCCCCTCTACTGCAGTGACTTTGTTGTCGCTGTAGTGATCAAGTGCGTATTTTGTGATCATTAACTATGCTCTGCGCCACTAGCAGAGCAGGGTCTGCAGATCAGGTTACTGTTGCACTAGATCACAAGTACACTATGCTTTTAGCGACAAAAAGGGATCTGGTTATCCGAGTACCCTTTGGAGAAGAAATCACCTGCAGCATTTTATGTAGTAATATCAAAAAAGCCAGGGCTTTGCACCCTTTCCATATGTCAATGAGGCCGCCTGAATTGGAGTGTCATGCGCTGCTCACCCCTGCTGTCTTGGCGACTGTGGAGTACCTGGTGACTACACCGCCATTAGAATGTTCCACACTGTTTCTCTCACTCCTGGTGTGTCGCTCTAGTGTTTTCTTTTCTCTGTTCCGGCTTCCGAATATAGCCACGCCCATTTTCCTGGTTTGGCGCGTTGCAACCGCTTTGCTTTCCGTCTACGGGTTAATGCGCTGTGCTAGCTTCGGTTTTGCCGCTTGCCTGCCTTTATCTGCTCCTCACAGGTCTTGCCCTGTTTCCATCTCTTTTCCTTTCTGTCCCGTGGGTCTTGTCCCGTTTCCTTCCTGGTATCTTTGGAAGTTCCACTCTGTTTTCCATCTATGCTGGTCTCGGCTGACTCTCTTCCTCTCTCTCTTTCTCTCTCTTTCTCTCTCTCTTTCTCTCTCTTTTTCTCTCTCTTTCTCTCTCTTTCCCTCTCTTTCTCTTTTCTCCTCCCCCTCTTGCGGTTTGCTTGTCTCACTTATCCTCTCTGGGTATCGGTATCCTGAGTGCTGCTGTTCGCCTCCTTGGCAGATTCCGCGGTACACTGCCTTCTTGCAAATACGATCCACAGTCCATCAGTAGACATTGGTCTTTCTAAGGAGTTCACGTTCCTGTTAATGCTCTCCTTGCCTTCTGGTCGCAGACTGGGTTCTTACTTTCCGGCTGGGGAAGAAGTGAGTCTTAGGATTCCTACCATTGGACATTCTTCCACTTGTGTGAATTCCCGCATCAAAGATCCTCGACTGCCACTACTACCAGTCCAAGGGGCAGAGCACGCTCGGGCAAGGATTCGTCGAGCCCTGATCATTAGAGAGGTTTTTTCAGCCACCAGCTTTTTCCTCTCGCTGGTGCTTTCGGGAGGGGGTCCTTTGTCCACCCTTTCCATCAAGGCGGCACAGTGGCTCCCACCCGAGCGAGGCCATACCTCTTCAGAAAAAAGAAATACAGAGAGCGAAGAAAGAAGGGTTGATACATCTACCTCTGAAGACACAGGTGAGGAGGAGTTGGATCTGGAATTGAGTTTTAACCAAGAAGAGAAAGACAAACTTGACATGGAGTGCTGGGCCCCCGGTTTTTGTTGGATGTCCATTTCCAATCTCTGTAGGGATATGGCCCGACCTCCTAGGTCTGTGGCCGGTTTGGACAGTAAAGTGAGACCTAGAAATGTAGGGCTTCAGCTTGTGTACTGCCCAAACAACTGCAAATGCCTTTTTCTCAATGGTGGCCCAGTTGCGTTCTTGCTTGGTTAACCGCCTACTTAGGTACGTGCAAGGTTGTTCTACCCTTTCCGAGTTCAGCTGTTCTAACACTGCACCGATGCCAAATTCACAAGCGCCTGTTAGGATTATAAACTCTTCCCAAAATCCAGGATCTTTAGAACGGGGGCCTGCGCAGGCCATCCTTCAAGCTCGGGAAGGATGACTGACAGACATGGATCCAAGTGACCTTTTTCAGCAGTTTCTTTGCTGTGACATTGTTTAGGGGAGGTGTAAGGGTCCCATACCCCTTGATATAAGCCCAGTAACAACCTGTGAGGCCTAGGAAGTTCCTCACTTGAGTCTGGGAGGTACATCCCAGTCCTTGGCCTCCTGGACTTTGGACTGGAGAGGCTGTTTCTTAGTGCCACCGACTTGGTTACCTAATTAAGTCACAGTACCCTGCGCTATCTGGCACTTGGATGCCTTGATAGTAAAGCCAGCCATCCACATGGCTTGAGGCACCTTCACAGGTGTTGCTGAATACCACCACGTTGTCCAAATAGGCGACACATTAGTCTTCCACCCCTGTTAGGACCTGGTTCACCATCCTGTGGAAGGTGGCAAAGGCATTCTTTAATCTGAACGGCATAACCGTAAACAGGTAGTGCCCATCTGGGTGGGGAATGTAGACCTTTCTTTCAGTTAGGCCGACCTGCCATGAGGTAAAATGTACTCATGAACTTGGCAGCGCCTAACTGGTCATGAGTTTGTCCGCCGGAGGGATGGGCTGGGCATCTGTCTTTGTGACAGAGTTGAGCCCCCAATAATCCATGCAAAAACAGACCTCTGTCTTCCAGTCACTGGACATATTTTGGACCAGTACCATGGACGTAGATCGGGGGCTGTGGGACGGCTCAATCACCCCTATGACCAACATCTTGGAGACTTCCTCCCTGATGGTGTGTTTGACCTTGTTGGACATTGAGTGAATCCTACTTTTCACGGTCTTACTCTCTGTGTTGATGTCATGGATGCACCAATCAATCTTCCTGGCAGTCAGCAAGAACAGTCCAACAAACTGATCCAACAGCTGCTGGCAAATTTACCTTTGCTGAGTCCTGCAGAGTTGATCTCCCTCAAGAGACCAGTCGGTGGGCTCTGCGTGTAACAAGTTGGCGGAAGGGATCTGTCTCCTTCTCGGTCTCCTCATCCGTGCCCAGAGCTATTGCCAAGTCTTCCCAGCTGTAATGGGGTTTGAACCGTTTGGCATGGAAGACCCGATGTGTCTGCCTCAGGATCTTTGTATCAATGAGGTAGTTCACCTCACTGATCTTCTGTAGTACCACATAGGGCCCAGTCCACTTGTCGTGCACAGCACTGGGTTTAACGGGTTGCATGAACCAGACCATCTGGCCCGGCGTGTACTCCATCACGAATGCCTTCTGGTCATGCCAGTGCTTCATGTGCTCCTGGCTTGCATTCAGGTTCTGGGTGCTTTGCTCCCTTTACTGAGCCATCTTGGACTGAAGGCCAAGCACATAGTCCACTATGTTGTGGGAAAGAGTTAAGGGATTGCCCTCCCAGACTTAGCGATCCACTAGTGGGATGACCAAACAGGAGCTTGAAGAGACTAAACCCAACACCGTTATGTGGCACCTCCCATTAGAACAGGCGTCATTGCAGGAGAGTATCCCACTTTCTTTTGAGAGGCTCTTTAAAGCCACCCATCATTCCTTTATGGGTCTGATTAACCACTCAACAAGCCTGTTGGTTTGTGGGTGAAAGGCCGTGGAGAACTTGTCGGTTAGTCCGCATTCATCCCACGTTGCCATCATATACACAGAAATGAAGTTGGATCCCCTGTCGTAAAAGACTTCTTTAGGGAACCCTACACAAGAGAATATCCCGAAAAGGGCCTTTGGACCACAGGGTCTTTCATGCTCCCCAAAGCGATCGCCTCGAGGTAGCGGGTGGCATCATAAACTACCTCCAATATATAAAAGTGTACGGAGGAGGTTTGTGGATCCAAAGGACCCACGAAATCTATGCTTATTCTCTTGGAAAATCTGCCAACCACAAGTAGTGGAATTATGGCGGCCTTTGTGGCGCCACCAGCATTGCTGGATGCTTGCCAAGTGTAGCAGGACCAGACAAATACTTTTGACTTTGACCACATCTGGGCCCAGTAGAAATGGGCCGACAGCCTGTCGGGTCTCAGTCATTTTGAGATGACCTGCCAACGGAATGTCGTGCACCAATTTCAAAAGGATCCTTCTCTGCCACTGAGGAACCAAGAAAAGCTGTCTGGCCCTGCCTCAGAAGTCTTGAGCTCACTGTACAGGAGACTGTTCTTCTAGTACACCTTGAACATCACAGGGACTTCCCCCGTGGGGCCTATTTTTTTGCCTTGACAGTCGCGTTGTGCTTGGCAAAAGTCGTCCTTGCTCGGGCCTCTAGCTTAAGGACAAGTCACTTAACTGGAGGAGACACGTGATGTCTGAAGCTACCATGTTCTCCCCCCTCAGGTTTCAGTGGCCACTAGGGACCCTCCGGCAGGAGCAGGTGAGTCTGTGGGCTCTGGGTCCGGACTCTGTAGTGCCATAGTCATCTTGAAGAGCCACTGGATTCATGGCCGCCAGGGCTGCTACCCGAGCTGCTTCCTTGGCCCTCAATCGTGTGACTGCGGCAATCATTTCAGCCTCTGGTCTCATTCCCTAAAAAGACAACCTACTGCAATGCCATCTTTTACAGCGACGCAGAGCAGGGAGATTCCCCCCTCCAATCGAACTCTACGATAGCCTGTGGTCATCGGTTGAGACCATCTAATCCCCTCACTAGTCTGGGAGGAGCAGGGATGATCTGGTCCTCTCGCTCCCACTGTTGTTGGAAAGAGATGATATTCGAAAGCAGTATCACAAAGTGATGGGGCTCTGTGCCTGTTAATGAACGTGTGGTCCAAAATGGATCCCTGTCTTGCCTGGAAATGGGGCCTCTGTGGAAGACCCAGTACCTTTTCGGCTCAGGGATATGTGATGAATCCAGTGGAGTCATCACTGATTCCCGACGGTGACCTCCGATGTGGCCAGGGGACTGCAGTTGCTTTATGATCCTGATCTTGACCATGGGGGTGGATATGAGGGGATCACATGGAAGAACACAGCTGTTGGAAGGAGGTGGTGACTCCATCACATGAGGTGCAGTATTCTCCCCTTCCTCCTGAAGAAGACCTTAGAATACCCACTATATTGATGGCTTGTCATCGCACAAATCACCGGTTTTGTAAAAAACAGAAACCTCTTCTGGTGTTTCTAGACAAAAATTTGTACCTCAAACATTCACAACACACACAACATCTCCTGTTTCTGATGTTTGTTTCTCTAGGTAACACTTTTGAACAACATCATTTTAGAAATCTAATCACATCTATGTACATCAGCTCCCATAAAGCCTCAAGTACTTAGACGACAAAGTGGCGGAAGAAGGATTTGATGCAGACTAAGCAAAGCCTAATGTGGAGACTGGTTGTTTGACTAAACCTTCAGTGCATGGGATATTTAAAAATGGCATCCACCCTCAACACAGTAGAATCGGAGAAAACTGTGCAGGAGAAAGAGGAATAAAACGGGCACATCTATGTGGTGGCTCGCGAACGGGTGTCGCACATACCGGGGTCGAAGGGTGGCAGGGTGGGAGGGAGGGAGGGAAGGAGGGAAGGAAGGACCTAGGTTATACCTTAACCCAGGCCTCCTCTCTTGATGGAAACCCTTTTTTATGATACACCCCTTTGTTGGAGGAATAACAAACAGCCAGAAGAACAAATCACACAAAAGATCGGGGAGAACACACCGCCATGTAACCAGGCTGCAAGAAAAGACAATATGATTAGCATACAGTGTAACCAAGAATAATAGTCCTATCTAGAAGGAGAATCACCTACCTACGTACTGGGCTGTTCCAGAATGGGTATGATGTGTGCTTGTGACTTTCTCCCCTCAAGGACCTATAAGACAGAGTTTAGAATTACCCTCTAAGTGACTTATGGAAGAGAACAAGACGGAATTGACAAACTTCCTTACCAGGTGCAGGTGTTGTGGAGCAGAGGGAAGTGAGGAATCAAAAAGAGTTAAACCAATCAACGACAAGGATAAAATAATAAACAGGTAGTTAGTAGGGATACTAAGCCTGATTGGCACGAGGGTCTCACTATGACGGGGATGGTGCACAAACGATACTACGTGCCGCGCGTCCTGGAATGTGCACAGTATACAAATAACAATGGGAGTCCTTTCCAGGGAACGAGGTTGGCAGCAGCGGTATGTGAAAGCAGGAGGAGTTATCCATGAGGAGTAGAAGGAAACACCAGGCGGTGGTTAGCTAGAAGGCGTTAGGTATCAGGGTAGCACTTAGACTGAAAGTAAGGCAGTCCGTTTAGGGGCCGGAGTCAGAGCCCAGGAATGAAGGGAAGCACTGGGAAGCTTTGCAAGTACAGACAGCCGAGTAGAGCCAAAACTAGCAATGAGAATGGAAGTGCAGGGGCCGGAGGCAGAGGCAGTCCTTGTAGCGGACCGTTGTCAGATACCAGAACAATCAAAGAAATGTCAAGACCGAAGGCAAAAGCAGTCCGTGGAACGAGCCGTAGTCCAATAACAGGAATTTGTAACAAGCGCTGAAACAGGAGGCGGGGTAATTCGTTGGCCATGTGCAGGATCAAGGCCAAAAATGACAAGTGTCAGCAGAAGGACCAGAGGCACAAGTAATCTGTTTCAGCAAACCGGGTCAAGAGAAGGGAATGAAAAAAAGTGGTACAAGATCTTGGTAACAAGGGAAGTAGCTGCAATTAGAAGTGGCGAGCTCCTGCTCCGTTATGCTTTTAAATTGTCGCTGGCGCCGGAGACAGCAGCAATAGGCACAGATCTCTGCTCATGTGATATCGTGGATGCCGCTGTCAAGGCAATGGATCTCCGACATGCCTGCGCGCTGCGGGGCTCACTTCCAGGGCAGGGCAGGGCAGCTTCCAGCGATTGAAAAACAGAGCAGCGACATACCGGTTGCTAAACATGATGGATCTAGGTTTGTGCAGCCGTGGGGGCCAAGGAAGTGGAGTTGTAGCAGCAGCAGGCACACCTGAAGGACCGGGTGATCGCGGGTAGAAGCGGTGGAACTCCTGTCATACAAGAACGCTGCATTCTCTGGTCCAAGCCACAGAAGGAAGTAGGCGAGTGAACGCAGAGCTGCAGGAAACGCTGCAGAAATGTCTGCATTATGTAGGAAGCCATCCTAGGGAGTAAGCTTCTCTGCAGAGGCACGCCATAGGTCAGAGATGCTGCATACTATCAGTGTATCTGCCCAGAGCCATTGGGTACCCCGGGGGCATACTGACACGCATTTAATCAAGTGAATGAATTATGTGAGACTGCTATTATGGACAATGTTCAAAGGCGATTTAAATACAGACAAAACCCAATGTTAAAGCAATGACCAAAAGGAAGAATATTTGAATACAAACGAGATGAAGTGCAGCAACAAAAAAACCTGAACAAATACCCATGCATGAGATGTCATTGTGGGGGAAAGCTATAGCAAATGTTACCCTAAGCAAACCTATTGAAACCCAGCAAAGTTGATGCGCCTGTGGCTTAGTGACAAGGACAGTGAAACTAATAAGTTCTGGTAAAGGAATACACCAGGCAGTTGACATTTGGGGAAAGATAGCTGGCAGGAAAGTATACCAGGAGGTCTGTAGGACCCCAGAGGAGGATTCCTGGCAGGGGAGTGTACCAGGCAATCCTCCAAAGTTTTATAAAGTCTTTAACATTGCAGCAAGATACCCAGCGGAGAAGTATACCTGGGCATCTAAGAAGTCCATACAAGTATTCCTGGCAATCAAATATGCTAGGTGTTTTGAAACTGTAGAAGAACTTTAAAACTGTGGGAAGATACCTGGCAGTGAAGTATACCAGGAGATCCACCAAAGTTGTAGAGGAAGGTTTAACCAGGTTATAAAATACCTGGCAGGGAAGTATACCAGGGAATCTGAGAAGCACATGAAGGAATTCCTGGTAGGTATATACACCAGGCACGTACAAAAACTTTTTAACATTGTCGCAAGATACCCCGCAGGGGAGTATACCAGGAGATCTGAAGCGCTCACAAGAGGATTCCTGGTAAAGGAGTACACCAGGCAATCCAACAAAGTACAAGTGAAGTTGAAATCCACCAAAGTAAAAGAGAAATTAGAGAAAGCTTATTGTAGAAACTTTTTTTCTGAACAAGAACTTTGTGAATCAGTACAAAGAAACCAGGTTTATTAGTAGCAACAACGGTTTATAGTCATAAAATCGAAAACAAAAAAGTCGAAAGTCAAAATATCGAAAATAAGTCGAATTTCTTTTTTTATTACGTTTTTTTATTCGGAATGGGTTCCCTCACTCCCCCCCCCCCCCCCCTTTTTTTTAAAAAAACTTTTTTTGTACACGCGAGAGCCAAAAAATAAATATAAATAAAAAAATGCATCATTTGACTTTTTTTCCCACATTATTTTTTGAGAATTTTTTTAGACTTTTTTTTTTTCGATATTTTGACTGCACACCAGCAACAACGCCTTAGTCCAAAGTGCTTACGACAGTAATCAAAAAGAGAAAATTCTGCAGGTGACTGAAAGGCGTGAGTATGTTGCCTGATACTCCACAGTCAGAATCTTGCAAAGGCAGCCCATCAGTTTGTGGCTATCCGCAACCAGAAAAAGGCCATGGTTAGTTCATCCAAACCAGATAAGGGGGTTGAGAAAAGTGAATCCAACTAAAGAGGGTAAGGACAAAGGGCCGCATCCTCTTTCCGTGGAAAGGCCCCAAAAACGAGAGGGGAGATTCCAGCCACCTACATCGTCCACTCCAGCAGAAAGGAGAAATGCACTCCCCCCTAGCACTGGGACACGCGCACTCGCAGCCCCTCGAGGCTGCTTCATCTGCCAAAATCAGAAACCTAGGATGAGAGATTCCGCCTGAAAGGGTAGACCCAAGCCGGCCAAAGTTAGCACTACGCTCATGGAGGAGCAAGAAGAGGAAGAAATAGTCAACGTGGGCATCTTGGATGATGAATTCCCACTCGGCCTTGGGCCGGCCAAATGCACCCTAATATCTGTGTGGGGTCAGAACTGAGAGGCGGACACAGTTGTAATATTTTCATTGTCAGACATTTTTATTAAACAGAAATGGGTTGGCTAAACGCCTCTCTAACCCTATCCTAAAGAAGAGTTTCCCTACCTAGGAAACTAAAACTAAAGATCAGTCCGTGCCAAGTCGTTAGAAACCATTCTTGTGTGCAAAACATTCTAATCTGACCCTCACACTAAAAACAAACTAAGGGTGCAAGAACATGTCTCTGACTTATGTTTAGCAAAAAGTGTTCATAATTACAACATAAAGAAAAATCCAACAAAAAGTGTTCTCCAGGGAGAAACCTTTGTATCCAGAGGATGGTTCACTTCCCCTGGATGTTTAGATAGGATGGCAAGTGTTCCATTTGAACAATCATTTCTTGATATCGTAAAAGGTGTCTCTTTATCTTTATCCAACAGTTACTTTCATTCTTTATACTAGATTTAGACCGTTTTTTCAAACAACACCTTTCATGCCATCCAGTTTTTCCTTGGTTTCTTTGTACTGAGAACAATATAAAGTAGCTTCTCCAGCATGGGGTCTGGCATGGATTCACATGCTCATGAATATTCCCCGTCGTCAGGCTGGGTATCCTCGGTAAAGAAAAAATCAGTATCAGTTTAGTTTCTGATCTGTCTTTCCTAGTAGTAATCAATCACTGATCTCTGCGTCATACTGACCACAGCCAATGACTGCCCTCTACCTAAGCCCCGCCTCTGGCAGCCATCTTCAGATTTTTACCGCATGTTCAAGTGTTGGGAGTCCTCGTGCTTAGCTCTCAAGCTTTTACTGCGTGTTTCGCGCTTTTTCAGGTGAATTTTCACATTTTTTTCGGTTAATCGAGCCTCAAGCTCCACTTTTTCTACTCCCGTTAACGGCTACCCGTGGTGGGATTTTCCTACGCCCCTCAAGGGTGAAGATTTCGTCGAATCAACTTCTTGGAGGATTCCAGAAGATTCGCGGCCTACTTCGAGATGGCCCAGGATGCAAGTTCGGCGCCCGGACCCAAGCTGTTTCGCAGCTGCCCTGGATGCGGGCTGCAGAATGTGTTTAAGGAAGACGAACATTCGCAATGCCTCTACTGTCTTCATGGGGACAAGACTCATGTAGAGAAGGACTGCCAGTTCTGCAAGAACTTGTCAGAGCGGATCATGAGGGACCGTCGATCCCGCCTCGCAAGCTGGTTGGAGAAGGGCTCGACGGGTGAGAAGAAGAAGAAAGGGTCAGAGAGGGCTTCTAAGTCTTGTGCGGGCGCCCCGGCGACGGGGGCCCAACACCAGGCCAAGCGCCGCGAGTCCGCTGGCTCCAGGAGCGCCGAAAGGTCGGGCTCTTCGGTCGCCAGGCTGGGCGCACCTTCCCCGGCATCGTCAACCACAAGCCAACGCTCCGGTTCGGGGAAGAGAAAGTCCGAGACCCCGGGTAAGCTTCGGGAGAAGCCCCGTCCGATCTCAGAAGAGGGGGGAGAGAGGCGTCGCCCCTCCCCCGAAGGAGAAGGCCCGGGACGCACCTAAGGTAGTGAAGGCCCCTACCCAGCAGGCGAAGGCCTCAATCGAGGCTATCGCGGCGACTCTTGCCAAGCCGGCAGAGACACTGCCAGCGGAGACTGCCTCCGGGACTAGAGTTTCCCTGCCGCCAAGGAGGGAATCCTCTTTTCAGCCCATCGTCGTGGCCGCCATGATGGAAGAAGCGAGGGGGGGCACGGTGCCCTCCTCGAGCTCAGAGTCAGCCTCGGAGGAGGAACTGACCGAGGCCGTGAGGAACCTCGAAGTCCAATTCGAGAAGGTTCGATCCCGTCAGGAAGATCCTCGGGAGATAACCGAGGAAGACGACGATGGTGAGGAAGAGCGGCCTTCCCTTCTGGTGCAGCCGGATCCTAGGCCTCAGGATGGCTCGGCGGCCATTTTGTCTGCCATCCAGTCCTTATGCTCTGAGATAAGGACGAGATTCCCACGGCCCAGGCCGGAGGACCCGCAACCTGGCCCGTCGGGAAGTCCTCAGAACAAACGACGGAGGACCCAACCCTCTCCTCCGCTCGCCCCCGTAAGGCCTACAGTTCCCTCCTCATCCTCCCACGAGTCGGGAGATGACGGTGCGTTGGGCTCGACGACGGGTTCTGAGGGCGACGACGACGGAACGGGTCTCCCGTCGCACGGGCCTCGCCGCCCGACGAGATTGGCTCATTCCACGCCATGATCGCCAGGGCGTCCGAATTGTTCCAGCTCTGCCCGGAGGAGCAGAAAAAGGAAGGTTTTCTCTATCAGCGCCGGGAGGCCAAGAGGAAGACGGTCATCGCGGTGCCCCTTATAGATGACATCTGGGAGGAGGGCCTGTCGGTTCTCAAGAACCCCTCCACGGCACCAGCCAAACGGGACCGGTACGAGAAGAAGTACCGGGTCCCCGAAACCGCTCCCCTGTGCCTCAGGGCCCAGCCAACGCCAGACTCGGTTGTCTCGGCAGCGGCGAAGAAGAAAGCGGCGGGGTCAGGAGCCTCGACGTCGAATTCCCCGCCGGACGGCGAGGGAAAGAAGTTGGACGCCATGGGGCGGCGGGTCATTTCGTCGGCGGCGACGACGATCAAAGCGGCCAATGCCCTGGCGATCGTGGCCCGTTACGACCGGGAGCTCTGGTTTAAACTAGCCCCCATATTGGACTTCCTGCTGGACGACAAGAGGTCAGAGGCCCTGGAAATACTGCAAGAGGGCGAGGTGGCGTCAGACCACGCCATAACGGTGGCAACCGATATTGCCGATACCGGGTTCCGCCAGCTGGGCAACAGTGTTTGCCTACGACGACGGGGTTGGCTCCGGGCGACCGACGTCCGTCAGGACATCCAGACCAGGGTGTTGGACATGCCGTTTGACGGCAGCAACTTGTTCGGGAAGGCGGTGGACGAGTCCCTCAAAGCCATAAAAACGGAGACGGCCCGCACCCTAGGAGCCCTTCAGCAACGACGGCCCTTTCGGAGCTCCGGAGGCAGACAGGGTGCCTCCAAGGGATCCAGCGGTGGCTTGTCGTCCTACCGCCAAGCGGCACGCTCCTCGTCTCAGGATGCCTATAGGGGTCGCGGCAAGCAGGGAGCGCCTCGCCGCCGTCGGCAAGGTGGCCAGGGCGGCAAGGTCACCACCTCCAAGCAGGACTGAACCGGCCGTGGTCTCGGGCCCCACCCCGGTGGGAGGCCGGCTGACGAATTTCGTTGGGTGCTGGATACCCTGGCAAGAGGACACTCTATCGAATTCCTGAAGAAGTACCCTCACGTTCCACCTGTGGCCAGGAAGGAAAATCACATTCCGCAACTGCTGTTGGAAGTACGGGCGATGCTCAGGAAAGGCGCCATCGAGCTTGTCCCGAAGAGGCTCTGGGGCTCCGGGGTGTACTCAAGGTACTTCCTCGTCAGGAAGAAGACGGGCGGCTGGCGCCCCATCCTGGACCTTCGTCGTTTGAACAAATACATCAGATCACAAAAGTTCAGGATGGTCACCCTCCAGCACGTACTGGGACAGCTGGAGGAAGGCAACTTTCTATCGTCGTTGGACCTGGAGGATGCATACTTCCACGTTCCCATCCTCAAAAGTCACCGATGGTTCCTCAGGTTCGTCATCCAGGGACGCCACTACCAATTCACAGCACTGCCGTTCGGATTGAAGTCGACCCCCAGGGTCTTTACCAAGTGCCTAGCACCAGTGGCGCCGCGGCTGCGCCTACAGGGGATTCACGTCTACCCCTACCTGGACGACTGGCTCATCCGCTCAAGGACGAGGGAACTCTCCGTCGAACACACTGCGAGGACCGTCCAGCTACTCACAAACCTGGCATTCGGCATAAACTACCCAAAGTCCCACCTGGTGCCGTTGCAGGTGGCCCTGTTTCTGGGAGCGAAGCTCGATACAGTGAGGCGCCTGGCGGCCCCGTCGGAAGAACGGACGAAGACCATTCTAGGCAAAGTGCAGCGCCTGCTAGCCACGGACGTGGCCAGGGTGAGGTCCATCAAGTCCCTCCTGGGGATGATGTCCTCTTGCATCTACCTGGTGCGCCTCTGCAGACTACGAATGCGCCCTCTTCAAGAATTTCTCGACGCCTGTTGGATACAGACGACGGGCACCTTCGAAGACAGGGTCCTCCTCAACGAGGTGTTCCGGAGGGCGATACAGTGGTGGGGCGTTCGAGCACACCTCACGGCGGGCAAGGACTTTCAGACGCCGGCGTACCAGGAGACAGTGACGACGGACGCCTCCCTGGAAGGTTGGGGCGCCCACACCGGAGATCTCCACGCAAGAGGCCTCTGGCTCCCGGAGGAGAGGCTCCTGCACATCAACGTCCTGGAACTCTGAGCCGTGTTCTGGGCTCTCAAATCGTTCCTCCCGACGCTCAAGGGCAAGGTGGTGCGGATCTTCACGGACAACACCACGACAATGTTTTACATACGGAAGCAGGGAGGTGCCAGATCCCCAACCCTATCCAAGGAGGCACAGGATCTGTGGCACTGGGCGGTCGCCCATGGGATGTTCCTGGTTCCCTTCCACCTGGCAGGAGAAAGCAACACCATCGCCGACTCGCTCAGCAGGGAGCTGCGCGTGTCACGAGTGGGAACTGCGCCAGGATCAGGTGGATCAACTCTTCCGACTATGGGGCAAACCTCAAATCGACCTGTTCGCAACAGCGACAAACTCGAAGTGCAAGAGGTTCGCCAGCAGGTTTCCCCAGCCGAGAAGCATGGGCGATGCGTTCTCGTTCCCCTATACCTGTATGCGTTCCCTCCGTTGACGTTGCTGCTTCGACTCATCAGCCAGCTCAAGAGGTCCCGGTGCAGGATGATCCTCGTCGCACCGGCGTGGCCGAGGCAGATCTGGTTCCCAGACCTTCTGGACTTGTCAACGTCCCCTCCCATCAAGCTGTCAGCGGACGCGGACCTTCTCTCCAGAGAAGGAGGCGCCATCTTCCACCACGACCTGGCGTCGCTGAACCTGCAGGCTTGGCTCCTGCAGCGCTAGAGTTTGGAGGTACGATATACCGGCCGATTGCAGAGAGGTTCTTGCAAAGGCCAGGGCGTCCTCGACTCTCAAATGCTATGGTCATAAGTGGAAGAGGTTCTCCATCTGGTGCCGAGCACAGAAGATCAACCCCCTACAGATTACGGCCCCTCAAGTGCTGCCGTACCTGCTATCGCTGGCAAAGGCTGGGCTAGCTCATGCCTTCATTAAGATTCATCTGGCGGCGATCTCCAGATATACCAGAACCACAGGACGGACGTCCCTGTGGTCCCATCGACTGGTAAAAGAGTTTATGAAAGGACTGTTCCGGTCGTTCCCGCCGGTGAAGGCCCCGGCCCCGGCCCCGGCGTGGGAACTTAACGTGGTGCTGACCAGGCTCATAGGGCCCCCATTCGAGCCGATGCACTCCGCACCTATGAAGTTTGTGTCGTGGAAGACTGCGTTCCTGGTGGCCATTACCTCCGCACGACGAGTGGGAGAGATCCAGGCCCTATCCTGCAAAGCACCGTACTTGACTTTCCATGCCTCGAGGGTGGTGCTTAGGACGCACCCCTCCTTTATGCCCAAGGTGCCGTCGGACTTCCATCTTAACGAGCCCTTGGTGTTACCTGTTTTCTTCCCGTCTCCTTCGTCGCCGGCCGAGAGGACTTTGCACTCGCTGGATGTGGCTAGAGCGCTCAAGTTCTACGTGGACCGCACAAAGAGTTTCCGGAGGACATCACAGCTGTTCGTGAACTTTGGACCTGTGAATCAAGGGAAGGCTCTCTCGAAGTCTTCTATTTCCAGATGGCTCTCCGGCTGCATCATGCACTGTCACCGGTTGGCTAACCGACCGCTGCCAGGCCGTCCGAGAACCCATTCGACCAGAGCGATCGCTGCTACTACGGCGTTCTTATCTGGTGTGCCCCTGCTGGACATCTGCAGGGCTGCTACGTGGAGGTCGACGCACACCTTCACGAGATGCTACTGCGTCGATCGGGATTCCAGGGAGGAGTCCAGGGTCGGCCAAGCAGTGCTGCACAACCTGTTCGCTTAAGGTGAGTCTGGTGAGGAGGTAAGGGATGCTTAATGTTGAGTTTTTTGTATTGCTTAATGTTGAGCCTTTTACCACCTCCCGTGGTTGTGCATGTGTGTACTGCTATTTAATCTTGTATTCATGAGCATGTGAATCCATGCCAGTCCCCATGCTGGAGAAGGATCAAGTTACTTACCTGTAACTGTTGTTCTCCAGCATGGCTCTGGCATGGATTCACATGCGAACCCTCCCGCCTACCCCTCTGCGGCTCTTCACTTGGTCATACTGCCACTTCACGGGCTACCAAATCTGAAGATGGCTGCCAGAGGCGGGGCTTAGGTAGAGGGCAGTCATTGGCTGTGGTCAGTATGACGCAGAGATCAGTGATTGGTTACTACTAGGAAAGACAGATCAGAAACGAAACTGATACTGATTTTTTCTTTACCGAGGATTCCCAGCCTGACGACAGGGAATATTCATGAGCATGTGAATCCATGCCAGACCCATGCTGGAGAACAACAGTTACAGGTAAGTAACTTGTTCCTTTTCCCCATTGCGGAGCACTACGCATCTATCAATGTAATCATGTATTCGCCAATTTTGCTAACATTAACATGGTGGTGCTTTTATTTTTACTTTTGTACTTTAAATCTATTATGTCAGAATGAGTAATTAACATGGGTAGCAGCAGGTCCTTTACATAGAAGGCACTCAACCAAGATGGCGGAGACCTAAGCATCGGTCCGCCTGCACCACACAACGCGCTAGGTTCCCCAATGTTAATATATGCGGACCAGAGTATGCTGGTGTGCCTCTGTTTGCATCTTCTTCATCCAAGTACCATAGTGGTGTTTCCTATGGTAGTCATACATTACTCTGATGCTTCTTCCTCGTCCCAGTACTTGGTGTAATCTTAGGGGGAAGAACTTTATTAGATGAAGTCCCTTTTGACTCTGGTTGTTCTTTCACTCCCTGACAAGGCATACACAAACCAAGAGGTTGTTCTTTCATCACTCTCCTGTAAGAATGGCGCTTGGTAAGAGAAGTAGGTGGCATCTCTGGTTGCCTTTTAGGTAGGTTGGAAGAAGGGGACCCAAGACAGGAGAGTATTGGCACTAGCCCATGAAGGCTATGGGAGGGTAGGTTGGAAGAAGGAAAGGGGGGATGCCATGTCTCGCCCTTGGGCGTCCCCTCTCCAATCCCCAAGGACACCCTCAGTTGATTCTCCCCCTCTTGTCTGCCCCCAGGATCAGGATCCAAAAGCGATGGCCGTTCCCTGGCCATGTGAGCAGAGAATCCTAGGGGAGTAAATGTGAGGATCCCCTCAGGTCTCTCATATACCCTTCCCCTATAAACCTGGCCTCCCGCAGAAGGGCTACTTTGTTAGTGGACTAGAGCCTCCCCTAGGGGTATGGTTTTCCCTTTCAATTTAGTCTTCGACTCAGACCTGTGTAGTTTTGGTTCTTTATGGGGTGGAAGTCTAGTTTTAGAGATTTCCCTATTGATCCTTGCTACTAGTGAAATGCAGTGATTGAATTGGGGCACTGTGTTCCCTATAACTAATTTGGTTGGTAAATTAGGAAGTGCAGCCACCACAGGTTGTAATTTCCTCCTTCGGGCGGAGATGAGAATTCTTGCCTGAGGGTAGTTTTCCCTGTGTCCATGGACACAACCTCTTGTCTCATTCCCTACCCTCTTCCACCCTTTGGGAAGTAACTCTGGTCTTATTGCAGATTTCTCACTTCCCATGTCTAGTTGCACCAAAATAGTATTTCCTTCTAGGATAGCTGGGATCCTATAAGATGTTTTTTTTCCAGTGTATAAAGAAATGGTAGTCCCCTTTTAGTCTCTCTTTCCTTTTTGAAGTGTCATAATTCTGATTTCTTATATAGTTTGGGTCTCACTGACCTGATTAAAAGTCAGCTCAGTATCCTCCCCCATTGTATCATATATATGTGATTTTCTGTTTGGGTTAGGATTAAGGGGACTGATGTCTTCAGGGGACAACACTTTGTGGAGTGACCCACTTTCCCACAAATAAAACTTTCTGGTTCTGGTCGGTATCCAATGGGAAACCCAACCTCTTGCCAGGAAGGATCAACTTCGTCTGTGCTATCATCTAAACAGAAATTGTCTATTTCAATGGTTTCTGTGTCAGTGGAGGGAGTTGGTAGTTTCGCTAAAATACCTGTCAACCGTTTCCTCGATGCTTATATCCTCAAAGTGGGTATAGAGGATATTGGCACATGGAGGGATATGGTCTTCCTGTGGTCTTTCATTTTCTTTCTGGTCTTGGTCCTAGTGGTTCACTGGGGGACATTTTTCTTGGGACCCTTGAATTATCTTGTTCCTTAAATAACAATTCCTCGCTAGAAGAAGGTTTTTATAAAATAGACCTGTTTCTCTCACGAGAAGGTTTTGCTTTTCCATTTCTGTGAGTCTATGGGACTCTGATTTTGGAATGGAATTAAGATGGCAGCATTCTCAGAAGGCTGACGGGTTTCTGTTGTTAGGGAAAAAGAAGTCTCTTTATCATCTGAGAATATACTTGACATACAAAGCATATCTTTCTCAGGCGATATAGAGATTTCATGCCCCAAGGAAGGAAAACATTTAGTAGTATGGGAGATTTCACAGTTTTCATGTTTTAAGGGAAGAGGGCTCTCCTGTGGAGATTATGTTTTAGAAGCTCTTCTCTCTTCCACTTTTGGTTCTGACTCAGATCGTGACTAATCATGGTTTTTCTTTATCTCAACTTCAAGTCACATGAATAGATTTCTTGGTTCCACCTCCCACCTTTTGAGTTATCGGAAGCTTCCATAATTTTTTTTCAAAGAACTTACTTGGAGCAAAGTTTCCTAGAGTATTTTGTACACCAGGACTTGTATCAGGGTGTAAGATAGGTTCAAGAGGGCAAGTTGTATTTCCTCTCCAGTAGATAAGAGGGGTAATACCATTAATCTCCTCTTCCATCTTGTTTCACCTGGGGCTAAAAG
This sequence comes from Ambystoma mexicanum, assembly GCF_040938575.1. Classification (NCBI taxonomy): domain Eukaryota; kingdom Metazoa; phylum Chordata; class Amphibia; order Caudata; family Ambystomatidae; genus Ambystoma; species Ambystoma mexicanum. The sequence continues at coordinate 841,333,510 of NC_090923.1, forward strand.
TATATAACTGCATTGGTAGGAATGTCTGCTCTCCGTTATAAAGAGATTATTGCCTTCTCCCTACTGGGAATTTGGTATTTGTGTGGGAAGAAGATAATATAGATGTTACCTTCCACACTTTTCCTGGTGGGAAGGGTGGCATGGGAGGTCAAGGGAAAATAACTGATACCTAATCTATGCCCATAAAATTAAGGGATCCTCCTGATCTTGCTATAGGTTCCAACACGCTGGTGGAAAGGATTAACTGGTCGGGTTCTTCTCGAAGTTCAAGGGTAAATGAATAGGAGCCTATGTTGGTTTCATTGTGGTATGGCTCACAAGGGGAAAAAGTGGCATTGTGCCCTTTGTTTCCAGAGATAACAATGGGAGTGTTGAGGTCTAGTTTATTCTTACGGGATCCCCAACTTGTATCAGTTGAGCTGCATCCCACACCTGACACCATGCGTGACAGGCATGGTATGAAAAGATGACACAGAGAACTGAAGTATAGTTTAAAAAAACTTTATTTTACAGGTCAGGATGGTGTAATAATTTACTCGATCTCTAAGGTGGAAATGTTCCTTATCTAAAAGAAAACATAAAGGAAAGTCTAAGTCCGTCAGTCCAAAGCAAAATACTCTGTGTCATAACCTATGCTTGTCCTCACTTCTATACAATAACAATGTGTAGGGAATGTCCATATCTTAAACTAAATGGTGTTCAAAAGTAAAATAACTTGTTGTTGGAGCTCTTCTATAGCTCCCTTGCCCAAGTTCAAGACACTCCAGTTCACAATGTTCCACAGGTTTATTATGATTCACTTGCCTAAAGTTCACAGTACCTTCGTTCACAATGTTCCTTGGGCTTATCTGGGTTTCCTTTCCCAAATTCAAAGCCATCTGATTCATACACTTTAATGGGTTTCTCAGGCTTCCTCTGCCCAACTCCTTTGATTTCGCACCAATGTTCAACTTGTCAAGTTCAACTGGCTCCGTAGGGGTTGCCTTCCCCATATTAAATGACTCCTCTTGGTTTATGTATCAAAATGAGTGAAGTGAAAAGCTACCCCTCCCTCGGATCTCCAGTTATAGTCAAACTTCTATTTCGGGTGCATATATCACAATAAGAATGCACTACGCCTTAATGTGCCTTCTGCTCACAAGATAATTTTATTTCTACTTGTTAGCATTTTCCAAAACTTAATCATACTGTTCAATACTTATGTTTCTTAACAGTCATTACAAACATTTAACAACGTTTTCCTCATACAATATGAATTAGAATTGTTATACTCTCATGTGTGGTTAGTATTCAAAGGTGCTATTAATGCGATCAACATATCAATTTCAATTCCAATATCTTGTAAAATGTTTTCATGGGTGGTTGTTACGCAACCAAGGTCTAGTGGGGAAACAGTTTAGTATCACTTTTCCCTATCTAGGCCACGGTCGGTTTTCTTTAGTTCTGGTTGCAAAACAAAACTTAAGGCACCCGGTGGCCACATGCAAATGTACACAGTTTCCACTGTCCAATTTATTGCTTGGGTGTTATTTTTCGGTAGATGTATCGACACAGGATGTTTCAGCCTTTCTCAGTAATGGTGTGTACATCCAGGTGAACATACCAAGTGTAGTTTCCAATAAGCCTTCATCGGGACGAGTGTGGTTCAAAGCACGATGTAAATCTATGTTCTAACCCTTTGTTTAGTGTATGAATCTGGCCATTGCTCAGATCCTGGGGATAGGTCTATTCCTTTCCAATGGATAAATCCTCAAGACCATTGATACGTGTTCTGGTATTAGTTCCTAGAGCAATCTAATGTAACGGATTGCCTAGCAAGTTCTAGTTCTGTGTTCTCGTCAGCTGCTGTCTGCGCTGTCTCGATGTCGGTTTATTCATTTTCAACTCGTCACACAGTTCACTTATTCAATGGGGTCTCCCCTGATCATGGCGCAGTTGTCAGACCACACGGTCCACCCGTCGCACATCGTGCAACCAAGTACCCTGGGCTTCAGCTGTGCCAAAATAAGATTCTGTTTCAACATTCACTTTCTTTATAAATGACTGTTTCTTCATATTTTCTTTACTGGGTTTCTGTGATTCTCTTGGGTCGCTCCCCTGACTGGAAACCTTCCCAGAATATATTTCTTTATGGTGGGGTCTCTGTGGCCCTCCTGGTATCACTACCCCGCCTGAGGGGCCACCCCAATGCTTGATAGTTCTTCCCTGAGCAAAGGAGGGGTGGAAAAAAGAGTTGTCTAAAATTCCTGTAAGGTCTGAGTAATCTCTTATCAGTGTGTTTTAAAACCCCTGATTTGTCCCTGCTGACTGAAATATGGGATTTGGGAGCCGTATTACATGAGCCAGTAACCTGCCTGGGTGCTGACCCATCCCCGTACTGCCGGGCTGACCTCTGCCTTTTCAAAAACCAACCTCCCTATTGGCCGTTTCACAGAAAGGTCCCAGTGCAGGATGATCCTCGTTGCACCGGCTTGGCCGGGGACAGATCTGGTTCTCGGACCTTCTGGACTTGTCAGCGTCCCCCCCCCCCCCAGTCAAACTACCGACGGACGCAGATCTTCTCTCCAGAGAAGGAGGCGCCCTCCTCCATCATGACCTGGGGTCGCTGAACTTGCAGGCCTGGCTCCTGCTGCACTAGAGTTTGGAGAGTACGATATCCCGGCAGACTGCAAGGAGGTGCTTGCAAAGGCCAGGGCGTCCTCAACTATTAAGTGCCATGGAGACAAATGGAAGAGGTTCTCTGTTTGGTGCCGTGAACAGAAGATTAACCCTCTGCGAATTACGGCCCCTCAAGTGCTGCCGTACCTGCTGTCGCTGGCCAAGGCAGGGCTGGCTCATGCCTCCATCAATACATCTAGCGGCGAAATCCCGCTACACCAGAACTACGGGACGATCATCTCTGTGGTCTCATCGCCTGGAGAAGGAGTTTATGAAGGGACTGTTCCGTTCATTCCCGCCGGTGAATGCTCCGATCCTGGTGTGGGAGCTCAACGTGCTGCTGACCAGGCTCATGGGGGTGCCCTTCGAGCCTCTACATTCGGCACCGTTGAAGTTCCTGTCAAGGAAAACAGCATTTCTTGTGGCCATCACCTCCGCACGACGAGTGGGAGAGATCCAGGCCCTATCCTGCAAGCCTCCATACTTGACTTTTCACGAGACGAGGGTGGTGCTGAGGACGCACCCCTCTTTCATGCCCAAGGTGCCGTCGGACTTCCATCTCAACGAGCCCTTGGTGTTTACAGTTTTCTTCCCGTCGCCTTAGTCGCCGGCCGAAAGGACTTTACACTTGCTGGATGTAGCTAGAGCCCTGAAGTTCTACGTGTACCGCACAAAGAGTTTTCGGAAGATATCACAACTGTTTGTGAACTTTGGACCTGTGAATCAAGGGAAGGCCCTCTCGAAGGCTTCCATTTCCAGATGGCTCTCCGGCTGCATCATGCACTGCCAGAGGTTGGCAAACCGACCCTTGTCCGGCCGTCGAGAGCCCATTCGACCAGAGCGATCGCTGCTACCACAGCGTTCCTGTCTGGTGTACCCCTGCTGGACATCTGCAGGGCTATGTGGAGGTCGACATACACCTTCACGAGATTCTACTGCGTCGACTGGGATTCCAGGGAGGAGTCCAGAGTCAGCCAAGCAGTGCTGCGCAACCTATTCGCCTGAAGGTGGGCCTGGTGAGGAGGTAAGAGATGCTTGATGTTGAGTTTATGTAATGCTTAATGTTGAGCCTTGCTACCTCCCCGTGGCTGTGCATGTGTGTACTGCTATGTATTCTTATATTCATGAGCATGTGAATCCATGCCAGACCCCATGCAGGAGAAGGAACAAGTTACTTACCTGTAACTGTTGTTCTCCAGCATGGGTCTGGCATGGATTCACATGCAAACCCTCCCTCCTTCCCCTCTGCGGCTCTTCACTTGGTCATACTGCCACTTTACGTGCTACCAAATATGAGGATGGCTGCCAGGGGAGGGGCTTAGGGAGAGGGCAGTCATTGGCTGGGTGCAGTATGACCCAGAGACCAGCGATTGGTTACTAATAAGAAAGACAGATCAGAAACGAAACTGATACTGATTTTTTCTTTACCGAGGATTCTAAGCCTAACGACGGGGAATATTCAAGAGCATGTGAATCCATGCCAGACCCATGCTGGAGAACAACTCTTACAGGTAAGTAACTTGTTCCTTTTCCTTAGTCAGTGATGCTCCCCTGAATGGCCTTTTTAAACATCACATCAGTCAGACTTTCATTTTCAAATATCTGGGAGCTTCTATAACCCACTTTCCCTGGTATTGCCACCCTGATGGTCACCGAAACATGATCAGACAATCTGTGGGCCAATAATGCACCATCCATGATCCAACCAGAGCCCCTATTGGAACCACAAAAAAAGTACAACCAGGATGCTGAGTGTTGGACCGCCAACCTAAACGTATATCCACTCTCATTATGGTGGTGCTCCCTCCACACATCACTTAATTCACAAATGGAGCATATGTGGTCTAACTTCCGAATAGTCTTAGAAACCAGTCTGATCGTACCAACCGTTCTATCCAGACCATGGTGCATCACAGCATTGAAATCCCCAGCCCACAGAACAACACTGGGGGGGAACCTCAACAATTGCTTATCAATCCTCTCCAATGTGTCTAGTGATTCAGAATTGGGGCCATAATAGTTAACCAGCGTAATAGCCTGGCTGTTTATTGTTCCATTAACTATCAACCCTCTGCCCTCGAAATCCTTCAGAACTTCTAGGAGGCCAAAACCCATTGCCCACAACCCCACAACCATAATGCACATCCCTCTGGAGTAACTGGAATAGGATGACAATATATTTGGCAGCCCCAGGATTTATCAAATTGGGACTCTGGAGGGCAGATGTGAAAGAACGCTATGTCCACCTGATGCCTTTGCAAGTAAAGTACCACTCTACGGGCGTTGGAGGGACAGTTAAGGCCTCGGACATTCCACGTCATGCCTAACATCTCGTTAGTCAGTCACACCCCATTTATTAGAACAGTCTCCTGGATTACTGTTGTCTCGGCCTCCCATGTGCCCAATACTTGGACCACCCAGAACAGGGGTCCGACGTGAGAACAACTTGACAATATAGAAAGTAAGGTGTCTGATGTAACACAATAATACCCAACCAAACAACCTCAAACTTTATCCCCGTCATGATGCCTACCCCCGGGCATCAGGACCAAGGCCCTCAGCTCCAGGAGCAGGCATCCAGACATTTGTTTAAACCTCAGCAGCCCCAGCTAGGGGCTGTCTGGGTTCAGTCCTGGCGCCTTGCAGGAAAATACTACTTCGGGTCCAGCAGACAAGACTAGGCGGGCCAGTCCAGACAGTCATCTCTGAACTACGCATCACGTTGAAGGAGACCGCAGCTGTCCGGGTCCGATCGACAACCCTGTGGGGTCCAGGTGAGCGTAACACCCCCCCACTCTGCACAATTCACCAATTCTTAATGCAAATACGGATGAGGGCAACTTGGGACCCCGCCAACCCCACCGTCCGACCAGGGAAACACCACCCCAAAAAAGAGCAGCAACCAACACAAGCGAAGAGAATGCGTATAGATTAACTAAGGCCCTCGGCTCAGGAACCGCCAGGATTATTTCACTTCAGTGAAGACTTGGAGCTGGTAGACGAGTCCAGGAATTCACATGCCTACTTAGGGTGTCTGAAAAAATAGGGCCTTCCCAGCATGTTCGACTTTGAGTATAGCAGGGAACAACATTGCATATTTAAGACTTTGTGCTCAGAGTCTCATCTTGACATCTAAGAAAGTTCTTGTGGCTGCCAGGAAAAGACGCACTTGTTCTCCTTTGATTATAAGGATACCCAATGTTCTGCATCGGCATAGAGCAAAGTCCCTGTCTCTATAATTGAGCAATCTCACAATGATTGGGCGAGGGGCAAGCCAGGTATCAGCGGTCTCCCTCTATCCGGTGAACACGCTCTACCACAAATGCCATTGAAAAGCCATCTTGACCCAAAACATCTCCAATGATAGCCTCCACCAGAAGCGCCATAGAACCAGAGTCCACCACTTCCGGGACCCCCACAATCGGTAGGTTATTTAGATGAGATCTGGATTCCAAATCTTCTTGTTTCTCAGCGAGCTCTTTAATCGCTTTCTTCATTTGGGCCAATTCTCTGGAGGCCATAGAGGCTTCATCTTCATCTTCAACTGTGGACAAACGAGTTTCTGCCTAATCCAGCCTATCACCATGCTTATTCAATCTGACCTGCATGTGGTCGACCTTACAGGTCAGCCTCTCAAGCTTATTATCTAGAGAGTGGATGCACGTTTGAAGCTGCAACAGCCTGACCTTGATGTCCTGCAGCGCTCCTGAAGAGGGCATAGGCTACGGCTCCCTGGGCAACTCTGGCTGAGAGTCTCCCCTTGCAGACTGTTTGCCATGGGCCATTCTGACTATGTACACACAACGGGGCATCCCCAAGTGCCAGGTTATGCTGGTCAAGGTGGGCTTAGACTGCCTGCACTGCCAACTGTGCCCCAAAGTGAGATAAAGCAATAGGTGAAGGTTTCAAATACTACCACCGGGATACCATGACAAACAGGATTATGCGCCCCTTTCCAGGAGTGCACCCACAAACTTCAGTTATTTGTGTAAGACCTTCCACTATGGAATAGGAACACAGGGACACTGCAGTTCCATGCATAAACTCACCAGCAGCGCACTGCAACCCTGCTGCCAACGAGACGTTTATGTCCATGCCAGAGAACAAGGGGAGACCGCTGACCCGTCGTGGGACTCCCTCTGTGTGAAGTTTTGTCTACAGGCCCTGCCACCCGCCGTCAAGTGTTGTCTCCCGTGAATGTCAGGAGTAGGCCAGTGACTGATGGAGCCCGCCATGGCGAGTATCGCTCACAGGATAGTCGCCACCGCCCACACAGCGCTCCAGTTCCCTGCTCCCGGCACAAATCTCTGTGTTTTGGGGCTGTGTAGCAGGGGGCATGGTGCTGCACCGCCATCTTTGCTTAAGATCACTGTGAACACCACCCCACACTCGGGAGACAGCCTCTGCTCCCCACCTGCTTCTCGGTCCAGGGTACCGAGCAGTGGGCGGCTTCCTGGTCTCAGCAGGAAAATGGGATCGGGACCATTGAACACTGGGGACCTTTCCACAACTGGTACTGTGCAAGCCTCTGCGCTCCGAGGTGGGTTAACTCTGATATTGTCCGGATTTATGCAGGATGAGCAGAGAGCTCACACAGTGTTGGCCATCTTGGCGGGGCTCTCGGGCGCCCTCCGACTAGATTGCATATTTGTTTTATTCCGATCATAGTTGCTCATTGTACACTTGCAACAGGTAAATGTGCAAACTTCTCCTTCCTTAGGGACAGCATTGTTCAAAACTTTGTTAAACGTTGCTTATCACTATTGAATTTCTGCATGCTGGGATTCCTATATCTTGGGGCTTTTGCAGTGTATGATGAGTTGCTCACCCATTTTGCTCAGATGGCTACAAAATTGCACATTCCGTGCTCAGATTTAGACCCCAGTTTTGCTCTTACCTTGTGTAGAAATAAGAGTTTCTACTACAGCTGACCTCTTTTCTAATGTATTGCACCCTCCCAAAGATTCCTCACCTTAGATACCTAACCAGGAGCAGCAGCTGGCATCAGAAAACTGCTCACAGTATGGGACAAACTGTGCCTCAGGCGGTTCACTCTATGGCTCTGGAAGTGACTCCATTAGTGCACATACAGAACGTGCCCTGCCCCACGACCTACATTCCTTTTTTTCTGCACTCTGCTCGCTGAATTCAAATGATGTGACGAATCGAAGGATATCGTCCCTTCTCCCCTTGGCTGAGACCTCATTCATGGGGCTAGGGTGGTGCATCCACAGTACAATAGTCCCCCCTGGGGGTGGTGCACTGAGGGGAGGATCACATGGGGAGTTGGCACCTTTTGTGATTAGGGATGATCAAACTCAGAGCGTGCGTCATCCCCCCCCCCCCGTGCCATTACAGCTAAACCCTTCTCCATTGCCAAATCCTCCTTCCCTATCTTTTGATAGGGCCAATGTGTGCTATTGTCAAGTTAGCCAAGCTAATATACTTGACAAGATCAAAACATCAGAGAATATAAAGTATGCAGCATCTGGCTCTATTTGGAGTATTGATAAGATAATGACCAGGAGTCCAAGGATCACTCAGGAGAATCGGAACAGCAGCACATGCTTCGCGTTATTCTGCATCCGGCAGCATAACGCTCACCGTGCCTGCAGTCAGCATCCAGTCTTCAGCCATGCCCGTCTCGAATACAGAGCTCCTAGCAATAGAAGAAAGAAGAAGGAAAGGTTAGAAAACGGATATTATTTCAATCCTTACCTGAATTCCGGATCCATGACGTCTTCGAACTTGAAAAGGACATTATTCTAGACGCGTCGCATCGCCAGCTGCAGCGCCGCGCCATACTCACCAGTCCTCACAGCATTTTTTCGATCCGGCGCAGCCTCCATCATTTTCTCCGCCGAATTCCACCATCTAGGGGACAAAATAAACATAAGGTGAGCCGAGAAAGCCAACAAATACAACCTCTCCACCATAGACTTACCTGATTAACAACCAGAGGCATTATTCTGTAACAAACCACAACTTCTTACGCCGCACCTGTAAAGAGAGAGAAACCAGCAATTTAAACACACGCATCTTTTGCCGGACAGTGTTGGGTAATACAGACTCTTACCTGAACACCATCAGCTGCCACAAGACAATCTTCCCTTGGACCCAGCTGCAACACAAGAAAGGAATGTACAAGAGTGAACATCGGACATATTGAACTCTTTGAACTTTATACTTACGGGTTCTCGCCTGGAACCTCGGAGTCAATATTCATCCGGAACTCTTCCAACACCCTCAAACCAGTGAAGTAACTGGTATCTACGTGCCCCTGCATTCCACGCAGGATGGAGAGCTCATCATTTACAAACATAAGGAGAATACTTCTACGGGTGAAGCAGACGACATTAGGCGGTCCAGTCCAGTCTGTCATCTCTGCACTACGCTTCATGTTGGAGGAGGTCGCAGCTGTCCGGGTCCGATCGACGCCCTTGTGGGAGCCAGGTGAGCGTAACACCGCCAGGGAGAAGCGGACGTCCGCAGAGCCAGTGCAGACCGCGCCAGAGCCCCGAGCGCGACCGGAGCCTCGAGAAACGAAGCAGCTGCTCGGGAAATGCCAGTGCCTGCAAGGAAGAAGCAACCAGGCACACTGGGTACCCGAGAGGTGCTGAAAGTCCGGGGAATCAAAGTGGTGAAGGCGAAAGCTGGAATAAGAGGTTCTGGGACCCTGGCAATGAAGTGCGAGTCTCGGACCAGCACCCATATGAGAAACAGAACCATTTAGAATATTGCGAGTCTGCGACAAGCACCCACATGAGAGACAGAAACAAAGCCATTCAGAATATTGCGAGTTTGGGACCCGCACCCAAAGAGAGTCAGTCCATGAGGGGACAAGTGCTTGGCAGGAGAGCCGTTTTGAATGCCGCAAGTCTGGGATCCTTACTCAAATGAGAAGTTCATGAAAGGATAACTGTTTGGCAGGAGAGTGAACCAAGCCATTCTGAGTACTGCGAGTCTGAGACCCGTACCCAAAATGAGAGAAGAATAATTTAGTAAAAAGGAATCCTACGTTTGGTTAAAGGAGTGTGCCGCGCTGTTGGGATAAAACAGTAGAAATCTAAGAAACATATTCTTGTGAACTGCCATTGACATTTACTTAAGAAAATACAGGCCTGAGAGGTTCAGAAGGCAAGAAAGCTGTACAAGAATGAATCTAGGGGAAAGGATTATGCCCCTAGCCGTGGAACACTATATTTGTGAACATTTCTTTATTTTCACCAGATTTGATTAGTCGAGAGACTAGGAACTTTTCTATTGGTTGAATCTACAAATAACACTTTCCTTTGGGAAGTGATCATCCTTGCACAGTTGGTTTGAATTATTAGTGTTAAGGACAAAGGTAGTCTTTTTGAGACACAACAGTGATGGGTTTTTATAGTTTTGGACATTCTGACTATTTCCTTGATTTTCTTCGAGGCATGGCAACCCCTCCTAGTTTTAGGGATATTGGCATTTCTCCAACCCATTCTTGAATAATACGTTTTTGGCCAAAACCATGCCACCATTGTGTCAGAGCCTCACTTCTGTACTCTCACAATGACTCCTCAGTGAGAAATCTTTCATCTGTGCCCGGTAGTGTGAAGACTTCAGGGTTTGGGACTGCAAGTACAAAATGTAGATTATGGATCCCTAAAAACGCTTTGGAGCTTGGGCATCAATCACGATGTAGCGGACTGTGCTGCTTGTCGGGCAAAGAACCTGAAGACCTTGTGTGAATGGCTGCAGAATTGGCTCTCAGTAGGCCCCTGTCCAAATCATGGATGCCCCCTCTAAGTTGCTGTGCCGCAGAGGGTAGGGCCAGCAAACAGTCCACCCCATAGCTGGAACCCTCTTCTGAGAGAGACCATAGAAAGCGCTAAAGGCACCACAGGCACTCTCATTCAAGACTTGAATGTCATTCATCTGCTTTTTCCCATAAAAAAGAAACCTCATTCCCAGAGGGAAAAGGGGTTGTTAGAGGGGTGGGGACTCCTCCAAGACTCTTCCAATGATTCTGGGAAGAAGATAGCTTGCCATGCTACCTCATCTGCTGTGGAGCAATGAGAGGAATCCAGCCAACAAATATCAGTGCAGATGGAAGTGCAAGGTCTCACCCCTCCTCTGAAGGTGGTTTGGAGATCCTCTAAGGTCGACACTCATACTCTTGCAAGGTCTGGTTACACTGAAGGAAGGTGTCAGATTATTGGTACCATCCTCGCCCACTGCTCTACAGACTACCTTACAATATCAGAAATTCTTTCTCTTTCCGGAAATGCCTAATTCTATACCTTCGAGTCGAGAGAAAGGTATTTTGAAGCAATAAGGGATATTTGATGTCAGCAGGCCTGGACACTTTGCCAGGCCTAGAGCTAATTCAGGTCCACCTTACCAGCACCTAAATGTGGCATTCTACAAGATGATGGAAATGGTAGTGGAGGTACTGTATCTGGGTACTGCCTTGAGTGCAGTACAAACTAATCGATATACTAGATAAAGGACCATGCAGGGAAACCATGCTCCCTTTCAGTGCCACAACTGGGACTCAGTGCTTGGGCTTTGGCAGCACACATGATGACCAATGGGTGTATGTTGGTGGTGGTCGGCAGCTCGTCTCAAGAGGGAGGGAGTGAGTGAGTGAGTGAGTGAGTGAGTGAGTGAGTGAGTGAGTGAGTGCATGTCTTCCTGTTCATGGATGATTGGCTCATCAGGGTTTGTTATGTGGAACAGGCATCATCCTAGTTACGCCTTACCTGCCTATTTTGCACTGACCTTAAAGAATTCACACGTGATAACATCCCAGTAGCTCCAGTTGATCAGAGCAGCCCTGGACACTTGATTGGGGAAGGCTTTTCCATTCCAGGACAGGGTCCCCAATATCTCCCAGATGGTTTAAAGGTTCCAGAACCATGGTTCTTGCCAGTCTAAGCCTGCCTCTACCTTCTGTGCTTCATGGAGTCCTGCATTTTCTTAATACCAGACGCTGACTGAAAAGCAGGTTACTCCAACGGCTTCTTCATGCTAAGTGGTCAGAGTTCTCGGCAGCATGTCTGACCATCTCCCGGTCTCGACACTAGTATCTCACAATACTTGATATGAGCCGCAGACCGCCACCAACATACACCCATTGTTTGGTCCACATGTGTACTGCCAAAGCTCCAGCACTGAGCCACAATTGTGGCACTGAAAGGGACAACTTGATGGCAGAGGAACACCATCATCAAGAACGCCCCCTTGAAAGGCGGGGGCGCTCACCTGGGTCACAGAGAGCAGGCTATTCTGTTTGGTGGTGTCGAGATTGGACAGTCAGTTGGAGCTGCAGATGATCAGGCTTGCACATATAGGTTGCCTTCCTCCTGCCCAGGGGAGAAGTGCTTTTATCTTGTCTGACAGCACAGTGGTCCTGCATCATCTGAACAAGAGTTACACGGTTAATGCCTCTGTGCAAGTAAGCAATGCTGCTTTGTTTCTGGATCTTGGAGAACAAGTTCTCTGCCGACAGCCCATCGTGCCAGAGCAGAGAAAGCAGTGTTTGATACGCTGAGCAGACAGGTCTTGGCCTCCCACAAGAGGCAACTGTGCTTGGCGGTCCTTCTGGAGATATTCAACTTCTGGGCAACCAATCAAGTGGTCCTGTGCGCCTTCAGTGCTAATAGGAATTGCACACTCTTCTGCTCCTTGGAATTTTCCCCGGGAGGGAGAGTAGGGGCTCTGTTACTGGTGGTTTAGGATTTCAAAATCCTTTATGCATTCCCACCAATGCCAGTCATCTCACAGGTTCTTATAGTGTTAGAAATTCCCGATCACAATTATTCTGATTGCCCCAGACTGGTTTTGGAGGATGGGGTACTCTGATAGTCTTGACTTAATAGTTTGTCCTTCCCAATGCCTCCTGAAGAGTGAAGCGTCTCTTTATCCATGGTCGATGGGCAAATACTTCACCTGAATCTAGATGCACTCAACATACGTGCCCCACTATTGAGAGGTTGAAGTACAGGCACCAGGATTTGCCAGAGGTGGTTTTGGAGGTTCTCCTCTCTGCCATCCAAACTACTTACTGCTGACGGTTGTGTATGTTTTCCTCCTGCTGTGTAGTTTAGGATCTGGACCCTTTGGCCTATTCCATGGCATCGGTACTGCAATTTCTTTTGTTCTTTGCCCAACAAGGTTTCTATTCCTGCAGTGATTCTGTTCCTAAGGGGATTCATCAATGTTTTCCCATGTCAATGTGTGGTTACGCTGTGCAATTGAACCATCTTACCTTACCGATAGGCTTGCTGTATTTCTTTTTTTTTTTTTCAGCAGCAGCAGGGAAGGGTCTTTGCGATGCAGGCCCTGTCTGCGAAACCTCCCTAATTTTCTTGAAGAAAAGTAATGCTCCAGGTTCATTCGGCTTTCCTGTTAAAAATGACTGAGTCTGTTTCATCCAAAAGATTTACCTATTGGTGTTTTACCCTCCATTTTATGCTTGGAGTAAGATTCACTGGCTGGATGCAAGGAGAACGTTTATTTTCTATGGGGCCAGGGAAAAAGAATGCTATGAGGGCTCTCAACTGTTCCTTGGGTTTGTATGGGCTAAACTAGGTTTGGCGTCTCCAAGCAGAAAATCTTTAGATGGGACATTTTGTGCAATGCAGAGTGTTGCGCTTTGCTGGCAAGGAAATGCCTCAAGGGTTTCTGATCCAATGTACAACAGCCTGCAAAGGGGGCCAGGGGAGCCCCATCTCTGATGCTAAAAGAGGTGTCTGCATTCGATTTCTCAGGTGTAACTTGGTCTTCGCTTCATGCCTTCGCCAAGCATTGTTTGGATTCCCAGTCCGCTTTAGATCCCCCTTTAGAAGTCTGGTTCTTCAATATTGTTTGATTGTTTGATACGTTGGGCTTGCCCTCACTTTCTTCCCTCTTTCAAGAACTTGGTAATACTATGGTAGTTCATCTAAGATGAGGAATCTGTTGGAGGACACAATCAATTAGAAAAGTAAAATGTATCCATGGTAATGCTCTTTCTGATAGATTATCATCCCACAGATTCCTCATTGCCCTTCCACCCTACCCCACATATAGACTGCTTAGAAAAGAGAAGCAGAAGATGCTGCTGTACTATATCCCCCTCAATTAAATTTTCTCTGCTGCGAATCATGGGAGGGACAGTGGGCCTGGTGTGCTCTGTATGTACACTGAGCGTGTCACGTGTGGAGTCATAAAGTGGACTGTATGAGGGGGGCAGTGCCTACGCATTTCATGCCCCCTCTGAAATGCTTTCTGATGCTGTTGCCTATTTTTAAGATGAAGAATCTGTGGGAGGAGAATCCATCAGAAAGAACATTACCACGGGCAAGCAATTTGTTCTTCTAGATGCTGAACTGTCTCTTCGGATGAATAATATTAAGTTCTCCATCTTTGTCAGCCCCTACCTTCATGAATGATGACTAGCAATGCAACCTTCCTCTCTTGGACTTGTAGCAAAACAAAGTAGTTTTTAAAATTCTAAAACCACTGCTTTCAACTTGCATGGTGGAGCTATGGGTCTCTGATGGAAATAATGTTGGAACATGATGCTGCTGCTATGTGCCATTTCAACTAACCAGTGCGGTGTAGCACCTGTTGGTCTCTGTGTGTTAATGGGCACTACTTGCGCTTGGGTACACTATATGGAGTTATGAGCAAGGTATTCTCCAGCATGGGGTCTGGCATAGATTCACATGCTCTGAATATTCCCCGTCGTTAGGCTGGGAATCCACGCTAAAGAAAAAATCAGTATCAGTTTCGTTTCTGATCTGTCTTTCTTAGTAGTAACCAATCACTGGTCTCTGGGTCATACTGCCCCCAGCCAATGACTGCCCTCTCCCTAAGCCCCTCCCCTGGCAGCCATCCTCAGATTTTTACTGCACGTTCAAGTGATGAGAGTCCTCGTGCTTTAGCTCTCGAGCTTTTACTGTGTTTTGTGTTTTTCAAAGAGTTTAATCTCATTTTTTCGGTCAATCGAGCCTCAAGCTCCACCATTTCTACTTCCAATCAATGGGGACCCGTTTGGGAATTTTCTACGCCCCTCAAAGGCGAAGTTTTCATCGAGTTAGGCTTCTTGGTGGATTCCAGAAGATCTGAGGCCTACCCCGTGGACACGGCTCAGGACAAGGGAAGCTCGACGCCCGGATCCAAGCTGTTCAGGAACTGCCCTGGATGCGGATTTGCAGAATGTTTTCAAGGAAGATGAGCATTCAAGATGTCTCTACTGCCTTCACGAAGACAAAACGCACGTGGAGAAGGACTGTGCGTTTTGCAAGAACTTGTCGGAACGGACCATGAAGGATCGAAGTATCCGCCTCACCAACTGGCTGGAAGGGAAGAGCCCGGCAGGTGAGAAGAAAAGGTCTGAGCGGTCTTCTAAGTCCTTTGAGGGCGCTCCGGCGACGGGGGCCCAACAGAAGGCAAAGAACTGCGAGTCCGCGGGCACCGGGAGCGCCGAAGGGTCGGGCACCTTGGCTGCCAGGCAGGGTGCACTTTCACCAACGCCATCAACCACAAGCCAACGCTCTGGCTCGGGGAAGAGAAAATCCGAGAACCTGGGTAAGCTTCTGGAGAAGTCCCGGTCGATCTCGAAGGAGTCAGCCAAGGGGGAGCGAGGCGGTGACCCTCCCCCCAAGGTGAAGGCCTCAAGCGCGCCCAAGGTGGTGAAGGCCTTGATTCACCCGGCTAAGGCCTCTATCGAGGGAGTCATGGCGGCCCTGGTGAAGCCTGTGGAGGCTACACCAGTTGAGGCGACCTCGGGGTCCAGAGTTTCCCTGCCACCACGGAGGGAATCTTCTTTTCAGCCCATCGAGAAAACCCCCGTAAAGACCCCAGTGGAAAAAGAGGGGGGCGGTGGCCGTTATGGACTTGGATAAAGCCTCTGAGGAGGAGCTGGTTGAAGTCGTGAAGGGCCTCAACAAGAGGTTTGAGGAGGTCCGGTCCCACAGGAGGAATCCCGAGGAGGCGGACGAAGAGAGCAACAGTGGTGCCGACAAGGCTCCCGTGGAGGAGGAGCAGCCATCGCGCCCGGCGCAACCAGTGCCCGAGCCTCAGGACAACTCGGTGGCCATTTTGATGGCAATCCAAACCTTATGCACGGAGATAAGGGCGAGGTTGCGTCTACCCCCAACGGATGACCCAGCAGAACCGGACTTGTCTGGAAGCCCTCCAAACAAGCAGAGGGAGAGTTCATCCCCCCACCCTTCGAGACCTTGCGGCCTGCTCAGCCTTCATCTCCTTCACCTGATCCTAGGGAGGACACAGGAACAGATGACTACAGTGGTGACGACGGGATGGGCCTTCCATCGCCACCCCCTCGGGCCTCCCCACCCAACGAAATTGGCTCTTTCCATGCCATGATTGCCAGGGCATCTGAGCTTGTCCAGCTCTGCCCCGAGGAACAGAAGAAGGAAGGCTTCCTTTATCAACGGCGCAAGGCCAAGAGGAAGACGGTCCTTGCGGTGCCGTTGCTTGATGACATCTGGAACGAGGGACTTGCTGTCCTGAAGTACCTGTCCACGACGCCTGCCAAGAGGGATCGGTACGAGAAGAAGTACCGGGTTCCCGATTCCACCCCTTTGTGCCTTAGGGCACAGCCGACCCCGGATTCTGTCATCTCAGCGGTGGCCAAGAAGAAAGCGGCGGGGGCGACTGCTTCAACTTCAACCTCCCCACCTGACGGCGAAGGAAAGAAACTGGACGCCATGGGACGACTAGTCATCTCGTCTGCGGCGGCGATTGGCTCATCCGAGCAAGGACAAGGGAGCTCGCCGTCGAGCACACAGCGAAGACTGTCAAACTGCTCACGGATCTGGGATTCTCCATCAACTTCCCCAAATTCCACCTGGTTCCGTCAAAGGTCGCACTGTTTCTGGGAGCCAAGCTCGATACAGTGGCACGATTGGCTTCTCCGTTGGAGGAAAGGACGAAGGCCATCCTGGGTAAGGTGCAGCGCCTGCTGGCCACGGACGTGGCCAGGGTGAGGTCCATCAAGTCCCTTATCGGCATGATGTCCTCTTGCATCTACCTGGTGTCCTTTGCAGGCTGCGGATGCGCCGTTTACCGGAGTTCCTCGACGCCCGTTGGATGCATGCGGCGGGCAGCTTCAAAGACAAGATACCGCTCAACAAGGTCTTCCGCCAAGCTATTCGGTGGTGGGGCACCCACGCGCATCTCGCGGCGGGCACAGAGTTTCAGATCCCAGCACACCAGGAGACGGTGATGACGGATGCCTCCCTGGAAGAATGGGGGAGCGCACACCAGAGATCTTCACGCGAGAGGCCTTTGGCTCCCGGAGGAGAGGTCACTCCACATCAACATCCTGGAGCTCCGAGCAGTGTTCTGGGCCCTCAGGTTGTTCCTCCCGTCCCTCAAGGGCAAGTTGGTAAGGATCTTCACCGCCAACACCACTACGATGTTCTACATCCGGAAGCAGGGAGGAACCAGGTCCCCGGCCCTATCCAAGGTGGCCCAGGAACTGTGGCATTGGGCTGTTGCCCACGGGATGTTTCTGGTACCCTTCCACCTAGCAGGGATAAAGAACACCATTGCCGACTTGCTCAGCAGGGAGCTGCGCTCATGCCATGAGTGGGAACTGCATCAGGACCAAGTGGATTGGCTTTTCCGATGATGGGGCAAACCCCAGATCGACCTGTTCGCGACGGCGGTGAACTCCAAGTGCCAGAGGTTCGCCAGCAGGTTTCCCCAGCCGAGGAGCATGGGCAATGCTTTCTCATTCCCCTGGGACGGCCTGTTCCTGTATGCATTCCCTCTATTGCCGTTGCTACTGCGACTCGTCAACCAACTCAAGAAGTCCCAGTGCAGGATGATCCTCGTTGCACCGGCTTTGCCTAGACAGATCTGGTTCCCGGACCTTCTGGACTTGTCAGCGTCCCCCCCCAGTCAAACTACCGACGGACGCAGATCTTCTCTCCAGAGAAGGAGGCGCCATCCTCCATCACAACCCAGGGTCGCTGAACTTGCAGGCCTGGCTCCTGCGGCACTAGAATTTGGAGAGTATGATATCCCGGCGGACTGCAAGGAGGTGCTTGCAAAGGCCAGGGCGTCCTCCACTCTCAAGTGCTATGGACACAAATGGAAGAGGTTCTCTGTCTGGTGCCGTGCACAGAAGATTAACCCTCTGCAAATTACGGCCCCTCAAGTGCTGCCATACCTGCTGTCACTGGCCAAGGCGGGGCTGGCTCATGCCTCCATCAAAATACATCTATTGGCGATATCCCACTACACCAGAACTATGGGACTATCATCGCTATGGTCTCATCTCCTGGTGAAGGAGTTTATGAAGGGACTGTTCCGTTCATTCCCCAAATGGGAAAGCAGCTGTAAGCAGAAACACAACGCGGTTGGGTTTGTATGCCGCAGTGTTTCTGATTGCAGCAGCTTTACCATTTGGGGCTCTCGGGCTGCAGTTTTCCTTTCTAAGTTTCTCAGAGGAGCCTGAGAAACTTAGAAAGAAAAACCAATGAAGGAAAAGCCACCCAGTGGTAGCTTTTGTTTACTACAGCTGGCTGGCTTTTCCTTCATTAGTGCCGCAAAAGCGAGCACAGGCGGGCATAGATTTCACAAAATGGATGCCCCCATGTGCTTGCTTTTGTAAATTTTGAGCTTCAATTGCTCAAAATTTTACTTATGAACTTAAAAAAGAAAAAAGTGTGAGTATATTTGTTTTATTATTGCCCATCTTTTTGGGCAATAAAAATGTTTGGGCGAACCATTCCTTTAATGTTGAGCCTTTCCACCTCCCCGTGGTTGTGCATGTGTGTACTTCTATGTATTCTTATATTCATGAGCATGTGAATCCATGCCAGAACCCATGCAGGAGAAGGAACAAGTTACTTACCTGTAACTGTTGTTCTCCAGCATGGGTCTGGCATGGATCACAAACGCGAACCCTCCCTCCTTCCCCTCTGCGGCTCTTCACTTGGTCGTACTGCCCCCTTTATGTGCTACCAAATCTGAGGATGGCTGCCAGGAGAGGGGCTTAGGGAGAGGGCAGTCATTGGCTGGGGGCAGTGATTGGTAACTACTAAGAAAGACGGATCAGAAACGAAACTGATAACTGATTTTTTCTTTACCGAGGATTCCCAGCCTAACGACGGGGAATATTCATGAGCATGTGAATCGATGCCAGACCCATGCTGGAGAACAGTTACAGGTAATAACTTGTTCCTTCTTGGAAGGGCTTGCCTCTGAGGACTACCTCCTGAGTTATGCTCCCTTAATCCAAACTCTTTGGGTAGATGTGGATTCCACGCTGGAGAACAATGCTAGTCAGTGTGCAAAAGTGTGTTTCTGTGTGCATTTGATCATGAAAGTTAGTTTCACAGTGTGCAGAAGCTGTTTGAGCCACAATGACCTTGTCCTAGATGCCTGTGTGACCAGCCAAAGCCCTGAAGCGATTGGTGTTGGATGCAAATGAGCAGTGACCATCTCAGTGGGGAGATCTGGAGTTCGCAGCTGTGCTGCGATGGTGCCAGGGGCCTGCATGATATCGGAAGAGATACCCAAATATGATGGGGGTGGAGAAGCTAAGGGACTATGAGCCGGAAAAGTTTGGACTAGGGGTTACAAGGTGTATGACTGGACCCTTGTGTTTTGTTGGCTTGTAGCTCCAGTCTCAATTATCGTGTTGTTTAGGGCTTGTAAAAACTTGTTGCCAAAATGTGAAGACTAACACATTGAAGTAAAATTTACCTTTTTAGTGTTAGCAGACCATCTTCTCTGGATCCACTCTCCTCTGTCCTCTTACATTCAGCTCTCATTCAACTGCCATGCATGAATGCTCAAATGCAAGGACTGACACTCCCAAGTGCATTACAAAATGCTATTTCAAGTATCAAATTGTGTTTAAACATTGAGTGGTTGTAGCTGTGTTCGCAAGTTTATTAGATAATAGTGGACATTCATGGCAGAGTGTGTGGCAGAACGCATTGAAAAATTGATGTGGAAATGATGTATATGTGGGATTGTTAGACTAAAACTAGAGGGAAAATCGCATCTTGCTTTATGCTACATGCTGAGAATATGCTGATGGTAGCTGAAAGCTATCATAAAATATCATGGTTCATTTGTTCTTTCCGCAATTAATGTAAAGTGCGAATTCTCCCATCTCTTACGTGCTTTGGACACTCTCAAGCAATTAAGCCATCAAAAGTACTTCACCCACTGCTGCCTCTGGTTTAAATATTAATGTGAGACTTTCTGCATGAAAAAATCGCACATGATGCATGTAAAGCATTTCTTCCAATATGCATTATAACAGACAGTGAATGAAAATTCTTATTTTGTTTTTATTACTCTCTGAAGCCTGCCAGCTGGAGACATATGGGCTTTTTGCCAGCTCAAAAGCTGGTCAGATTGCCTGTTGGCAACTATGTTTTACTTTCGTGCGTGGGTTGTGGGTCTCTTCCTCTTTCTTTCTCTTTTTCTCCTCTGAGCATCTTTTTCTCTTGTCTGTCTCTTGCTGAAGGTCTTTGCTCCTCTTCTGATCTGAGTTCTTCAGTGCCACACCCCCTGTGGATTGCACAAATGAAAAGGAGGAGTACATTTCAGGCCCTAAGATTATTGTGACATTTACTTTTCGGACACATTACTAGCAAATATTTCTTCTGGATCAAGCTTCAAGTGTCAACTAAGCATTAGTCCGAAGGTGACTCCATGTTCCTTCTAGGATTCCAAAATATGAAGTGCTCCAAGTCCTTCATTGAATTTATTCTGGGATTTGTGATGAATGCTGTGGCGTCATCACTGGTCCCCAGCCTAAGATCTCCTCCCATGTGGCCAGGGGGAAGGCAGCCACTACCTGATCCTGACCCTGTGGGTGGTATTATCATGGAGGATCACATGGGAGAACATGGCCATCGGGGATATGTGGTGACACAATCAGGGGAGATGTGATATTCTTCGCTTCCAAATGACAAAGACCCTATAATTCCTAAATTCCTGATGGCTAGTTGTCACCTTAAAAATCTCTCATTATAAAACCCCAAAAGCCTTTCTTGTAAAAATGGTTTATAGTGATAGTCGAAATACAAAATCTCGAAAGTCAAAATGTCAAACAAATGTCCGAAGAAAAAAAAATGTGAATGTAATTTTTTTTTAAAAATTCTGTTCGAAATGGGGGGGTTCCCACCCAAACCCCCCTTTTTTTAAACCCTTTTTTTAAACGCACGAAAGCAACAAAAAAACATGCAAAATAAAAAATGACACATTCGCATTTTTTTGCAAATTCTTTTTTTCAACATAATGTTTTCGACTTATTCACTTCCTACCTGTAAAAACAATTCAAACAAAATAACATGTATGCTTCTTGTACACGTAATACTCACTTACATCTGCCTCTGATCGCTTTGATTTAAACAAAAAACCCAAATCAATGTAACTTTAAAAGACCCAACATTTCTATGGACTCCAACTCCCATAAAGGCTCAAGTACTGAGACGAGGAAGAGGAAGGGCGGTCGATGTGGATGGATAGAAACTCCAAGACAAACATGCAAACTAGTTGTTGCGATGGGAATCAGCTGCGTGGGGCATTTAAACATTGTGAACACCTGCAACAGGAGAGTGAAGGTCAAGGAAAGAGATGCAGAGCGGGGGAAGCGGGAAGCAGAACTGGAGACCGCTGACGCTGGGAAACGGTATGTGCTGAGAAAGGCAAGCACTTCCAAGCACCGACTTGGATGCATAACTTACCGTAGAGGCATTCGACTGGGAGAGGCACAGCGAATTGCTTGAATGGATGACTAGAAGGCCGGCAGCAACGGCGGGGCTGTTGGAGACACGATCTTGGTGAGAAAACCACAGTACTACCGGCAGAGGAACGCTGAGCCGACAAAGGAACTGCATGAGGCTCTGCAACAGAGGGAAGACTTACCAAAAGTACGAACTTTGCTGCATCAACATACTGCAATTCAGAAACGCTATCAAACACCAGTGGGTCTGCTCATAGGAGTTGGGGGCTCCGGGGTGCACAGAAAAGCATATGGACCATTGACTACATATTTTGAATACGGACCAAGTAATTTAGAAAGCCAGCATTTACACCAGTCCTCATATGTAAAAGAAGTCAGTCTGGAGAAAGTTGGAGTCAAAGTTATGAACAGCAAATGAATATTAATGAGAAAGTGTAAAGGCATAATTTGTACAAGTTTCCATGTGTGAGATGTCAGTTGGGGGAAATTGGGACAAGCATTCCCACAAGCCAATTAATATCTGTGATGACGTTAACAGAAAGAACCTGTACAAGTCTCCATACATAAGATATCAATATAAGGAAAGTTGGAACAAGTAGTACCTAAAGTCAAAACAGTATAAGCAGTGAAAGATCACAATTGTGTTATACTGAAAGAGACCATTGTAGGAAGACCTGCTGAAAGACATACATCAGGCAGTGAGCCTTTGGGAGAAAGATACCTGGCTGGGGAGTATAGCATGGGATCTACAAGACACAGAGGGGGTTTCCTGGCAGGGGAGTTTACCAGGGAATCCATTTGTGAATGTGTTAAAAATTTCTTTTGAGAAGTCCTGTTAAAAGAAGCACATCGGGCAGTGAGCATTTGGGAGAAAGGTACCTGGCAGGGGAGTACACCAGGGGATCTGCAAAACCCAGAAGGGCCTCTGGTAGGGGAGTATACCAGGAAACCATCATCAGGAAAATATTGAATGAAAGACATTTGTACTAATTTTGAGGAGTCATTGTTTGAAAAGACACTTTTTCACCATTCTTGCCATCTTTGGAAGGTTGCTGGGTAGAAGAGACACTTTTTTGCTATTCTTCAAAAGACACTTTTTGCCCCTTCTAAGAAAGTGTTATATGAAAGAGACATTTATTCTTCAAAAGAGAGACATTTCCGCTACTCCTTAAGGAATCATTGGTTGGAAAGAACACGTTTGCTAATCTACCTTAAAACAATCCACGTGAAGGGAACCACCTTCTGGATTCAAGGATTGTTTTTTGAATTTTCACATTTGGTTTTTACACACTTTTCGCTAAATCAAATCAGACACTTACCCTAAAACAAACAATGAAAGGTGTAAGGTGAGGATCGGATACATTTTGGGCACACAGTTTGCAGAATTCTGACGACGGAACACTCGTCTTTAGTTTTAGTTTCCTAGGAGGGGAGCTCTGATTAGGATAGGGACAAAAAGGCATTTGTCAAACCCCTTTTCTTTAATAAAGATATTGGTTGTTGGAAATATTGCAACTTTGTGTCCGCCACTCATTTCTGACCCCTCGCAGTTTGTGCACAAAGCCAAAGTGATTGATTTCAGTCACTGCTCTTTCCTGTATTTCCAACAGTAACTCAGAGCACTGGATGTGACACGTATTGACATCCCTTTCTAGTGTGTATTCTGAGGCTACAAAACTGCAATTCAGGAATAGACCCAACAAACCTCTGGTTTACTCTGTCCTCCTGGTTCCTGGTCAGACAGCTGGATACTGGGCAAAAGTTCAGACTGAGAGGTCGAGGGGGTAGCAGCTCCAGTACACAACAGAGAAGGTATGAAACAAAGCAAATTGTCATTGGCCCAACACTGTCTGTTGAACTTGTCTACTGCAACTCAAGGTATTGGAACACCCTACCACCATACCGAAGGATCTTTCTTTACTCCTCTTTCTTTGATCGTTACACTTCCATCTTTCTCATGCAACACTGGATACTTATTCTACTCAGCTCACCAGAAAATGGCATCTCTTTTCCTGTGCCCTTTACCTGCGTTTCTCCTCCCACCTTTTTTTCTCTCCAACTTTTCTTCCTCTCTCCTGCCCCTCCCCACAACGTTGGATCCCCTCACTCACTGTCTGTCTCAACACACATCTCCTGACTCTTCCAGCTTTATAATCTTTGGGAAATCCATCTTTTCCAGACTCTCTCTAGGCCACCCAAATTCTTATTAAATATATCTTCTCGCCGCTTGATTACTTTTCCTTCCTCACTCGCCTCCCTGAATATGCTCAAACTAGTTTGTAGAAATAAAACCTCCTTAGTCACCATCCCAACTGTCTACTTCCTTTTCTGACTTCCCTCAATGCTCATGTCTTTCCTGCACTTCTTTCCCAACACTGTCTTCTCTGTTCCAGGTGTAATACCTCTGCATCATTTTGAAATATATTCCTATTGCCCTTCCCTGTTTCTCCTCTGCCATGTCTTTATTCCCCTCCTTATTCTCTTGGCTCCTCCCAGGTTTCTCTCTGATCTGTGCCCATCCTGTACCGCCACCTGTTTCTGTTCCTTTTCCCTGCTTTCCCCCAAGCTGTGGAATTCCATCAACCTGTCATTGATCTTAAAAGCTAGCTATAGGTGAGGGCCTAAAGGCAAGACTCAATCTGTGGTCCCTCTAAGGGGTCACTAACTAAGCACTTAATTGGAATTACTTTTTTGTGTTTTGCATCACCCACGTTCCCTCGCTCCCATTTCCTTAATTTCACTACTGCTTCCACCACGCACTCTACTCTCACTTGGCCCACTCCCATCTCAGCCTTTTCTCACACCCTCTGGTCTTCGTCGCATCTCTTCCACTCCAATGTCTACACTCTTCTCTTCCCCTTCCCCTGTGACCTCACTTTGCTCCACACCCCTCTTCTCACCTTTCCACACCTCTCTTCTACACACAATCCCCTGTCTAAGCCTCTGTGCCCTAATCTTGCCACTCTCTCCGCCTAGCTCTTCCCACTAACCATGCTTTACTCAGCCCTCCCCATTATTTTGGTACCACTATGAACTATTTTCACACCCTTCTACCATACACTATAACTCTCACCCTCTAATTCCCCCTACAACCTTCCCTCTCATCTCCCTCTTTCTTTCTCACTTCTTTTACACCAACCTCACTGCACTAGTCCACTTGTGCCACCCTCTCTCACAACCAATCCCTCACCTTCAATCTCTCTCTTTGCTCCAACAGCTACCTCCACCTCCGTCTCCACATGGCACACCCTCCTAGCTGATCTCTTGTTCCGCATCTTCGTGTCCTGACCTCAGCCAAATCCCTTCCAATCTACTCTATGCTGCCTGGGCTTTTATAGCCCAGCCTTCAATCTTCCTACACTCTTCCCGGATCCCATTGATCCCCTTGGTCACATGCTCCCCTTGGCCAATCTCTGGCTATTCTTTCCCCATAGGCTGGGTTACACAGATGCAAAGCTTAAAAAAACCCTGCTATCTCCATTTTCAATCTACAATTTCAGGATAGCAGCCAGGTCTTCAGGCTGCTAGTTTTCTTTGTAGTTTTCTTCATGTGCCAGTGAGTGTTGCTTACAATTTGGTTTTGAGAACATTTCTGTTTCTCTGCTGCACCTTTGCAGTCCCTTCTCACTCTGTTTTTTGATGTCCCAGCATACCCGCAGTGTGCCTGGGGTGGGTAGTTCGGTGGTTGAATGTCTCACTGTTGTGGTATATGCTCCAGCAATGTTCTCGAATCTCCCAAGGGTTTGAGAACGACGCCAGAGTCCGTTATGGAAGGAGAACCCTGCGCGGGCCACACCTCGTCCTGTGGGCTCTCGAAATAACGTATATCCTACTCATTATACTTACTGCTTGTAGCACCTTATCCATAACAATTGGCAGTGAAAGAGGTGCGCAGAGGTGAGGGCCCCTGGGAGCGAACAGCTGCTCGACCGTGGAAAGGAGGGCTGGTGGGCGGTGGCTGGCACAAGGCATTCCGGTGCATCATCTTCTGGGCCAGTCATGCAGGCGGTGCTCCGGGACAGTATCCTTTTCGAGGCAAGCTCCTTGTAGAAAGTAGGGGGTAAAATTAGACCCCACAATCAACTGTGCATCTTTCGAACCAGGGACCGGGCCGTTCATAGAAGATGGAGGAAAGCACCTCACGGCACCACGCTACGTGTGGCGGCCATTTTGATTGCTTAACAGTTACCATAGCAATGCCCTCTACGGAACGTAAAGGCAGTGTCCATCCCTCTGAGGCTGCCCAGGCAAAATAAAATTGTGAATGCTCAAAGGCAGCAAACCTCAAAGTTCAAGACGAACCCAGGAACAAATAGGAATAAAGTGCACAGCAACACAGAATACACAATGTTTTACACAAACAAAAGGAAACGTGCAGAACACACTCTCTCCATGTCCATTTCTCGCCAACCCAGGCAGCCCCATCACCCTGTGGGGGTACGACGTCCTTTCATCGCAGAATGCTTTTTCATTGGGTTTTTTGCCGCGATTTCTTTTTTGGCGAAAAAACACATTGAATTTATTAGGGGGGGTTTGTACATTATATATATGGGGGGTGGGTGTTTGGGAATAAATACAAATTAAAGAAAATGAGGTGTCACGGGGGGAACACCCAAAAAATATTTTTAAAAAAATGTATGGGTTTTTTTCGTTAAATAAATCGCGGTAAAAAACCTTGCGAAAAAACATCCTGCCATGAAATGACATGGAACCCCCGTGGGAACAGTGGATAGAAACATTCCATGTATATTTAAGAGCCATCAGCGGGGCATAGTTCAGTGATGACCTCAAGGAAGCCACCTTATTGAACTGCATTGGAGCAGAAGCCCTCAGGATTTCCCCCTCCCTTCCTGATCAAACAAGCAGCGATGGCACAGGAGATTCCAGCAGTACCGGCACAAACAAGCATTATGACATGCCTCTTTGGAAGCTTGAGAAACACTTTGGAAACAAAACCAATGTGGTTCTAGAAAGATGACATTTTTTTTCTTCCAAGGAGACAGAACAAAGGGGAGTCAGTGGATGCGTACATCGCAGCTTTAAGAGGACTTTGGGCAGCATGCAAATTCACGGGTGCTGTAGATGAATATCTAAGAGACCGCCTGGTGCTGCACACCCCTGATCCCCATATCCAACAAAGATTGTGGCAAGCAAAAGATCCCACGTTAGAACAAGCAATTGAGATTACCAGACTGTTGGATTTGGGTGCCAAGTATATGAAAGCTGTACAAACAAAACAGGAACCAGTAAAAGTACAAATTTAGGAAGAGGAAGTCGATGAGGAAAATGTCCACAGTGACATCCAAGATGAGACCATCGACAAAGGAAGGAAAGAGAAGGGTGGTAATGCCTTCATCCAGAAGACACAATGGAAATATCACAAGGGTGGAAGAAATAGACATCCCAATGGTGAAAGTTTTTCCAGAAAATGCAGCAAATAGTTCTAAATGTGGCAACATAGTAAATTACGGGAGAGTTTGCAGAAGCAACATAAGCGGAGGAAGAATGTGTCCCAACATCAAGTCAATTGAGGAGACCAATGGTCCGAATGATGCCAACATCAGAGCCTTGGAAGAAATAGGTGGCCCAAGCAGTCTTTTGACCATATCAAATGGTGCGGAAGAACAAGTGGTGCAGATCCTGACGATCCGTTCCGAATGGAAGGGCGATCCGTGGGAATGCGTGAAAGTTAATACCATACCTCTACGCGTGATGATGGACACCAGGTCTCCCTACACAATGGTGGATGCCCACACATATGAAAAAGAACTGAATGGTCGACTAGAAGATTTGAGAATCACCAACACCAGAGCCACGGACTATGGCAAGAGCCCAATTAACATGGTCCCCAACGTGTAGCTCGGGAGCAACATATTGATCGCGGCACCAAAAATTGTTGCTTGCCAGTTGCTCTGGGTCATGGTGTGGAGGCCTAGAAGGAGATGCTGAAGGGGTGAGACCTCAGTAGCAGTATAGCCGGGACAGAGTCCTGAACTGTGCGAGAATGTTGGCCAAAGTGCCTGCTATGGTTCCAGTTGGCTTTTTTGTTTTCGTACATGCAAGATTTGAGTTTGTTGCCACTGTGCAAATTATTTTTCCGTAAATGCCCTTTCTTATTATAGCAGTGTCATTCTTCAAACCCTGTCATCTTTAGATACTTTACCCAGCTGACAAAAGTATTAATGAGCAAAATAATTGAACCATGTCTGTGTCCTGGACAAAATTGTCATATTATGTTCTTGTACAGCTAGTTAGGAGCATACTCGACAAATAAGTGGCATGCATAACCAATGTTCCTTTATTAAATAATTTGCATGCTCTCGTTTTTGTACAAGTAAGGTTTGTGTTTGATCCCACCATGCATTAACATTTGTCGGAAATATTGTTTTTAGTGTCACCTATATGTATTATTAGTGTCCTAGTGGAAGAATTGTCATAGTTTGATACTTTTCCCATCTGGCACATGGACAACGGGCAGACAAGTAAAAATACATGCCACATCTTTCATAGCTAATTTGTCCTATATTCAAATCCAATTAAGTTACTGTTAATACGTTTAAATTAACAAGCCAATTAATCGAAATACCTAGTCAACCCCACCACACCCCTTTGTGCAGAAAAAAGAGCCTCCAAATCCTTCAGAAAAGTTTTTTTTGTATTCCTAACCACTTTTCCACCAATGTAACAGGCCCCAGGTGCTTTAAATTGCAGTATTGATATGTTATTTCTATCACGCTCGTACACAAGTGTTTCAGAGCGCAAGGCCATTACATGCCAAAATAGTTCTTAGGAGGTGACCTCCAAAGCCACACTGAAGTGATTATTAAATTCTACCATGTAATGACCAGTATTACTAAACCAATATTTATTCAATCATATTTCTCCATTAAGTTTGCAACACTTAAACCATGTATCATATTTCATAAAATTCACATAAAACATGTCCAAAATAATAAAGCAGCTTTAACATATTCATGCAAGCTATATATAAAAACCTGATTGTTACAATTTATTATATAAAACATAGCTTCCATGCATGTCCACATTTACTCAAAACAGAGAAACAGCGATAAATTAACAGAAAATAAGCCAAATGTTCATCGACTACCATGTTGCAGGCACACTTTGTGCTTCAGTCTACACACCTTCATTTTTTTTTTTTATTGAGGGGTGGGTAAATGTAAACGTACCATTAGCATCAGCCTCCTGCATTCTGGGGATCTTATTTCAGAGTTCTCCTTGTCATCTTGTGTGTATGTAAGCCTGCATATACATAAGCTACTTTATATTTTGGACATATGTCTCTCTCCCCATCGGACAAGCTCTTGCTTTAAGAGCTATTTTGAGTTAACTTAATGTGCCAAATTTAGTCCTATCCCAACCCCATCCAAATGGACAGTGCCCTATGACCCACTGTACCACATGTGTTTTTCTTTACCAAGGGAGGCTGCAATCACACTTAGACTGAAATTCACTTTATGATGAGCAGAAGATTCCAGATATCCTTTTAAAAAATAAGTTACAAATCGTATCTGTTTCGGACAACTTCAAACTGAACACACCCCAATTCAGCTCATAAGGTGCTACCAGGTTTACCTGGAGGGACACCTGCTATTTGGCACAGGAATGTATTTTATAACCCCTCCAGGACATGATAGTATGAACCACCCCAAATGTTGGTGCCATTAAAAAATCATGGAACAGACCATTTCCTTATATACTTCCAGGCACTTGTCCAATCTGAATACCCCAAGTTTGAAATTAAAATTTAAAAAGCCATTAATTCCTGAATGGTGCCATTTCAGCTGTCTCCTCAAAATTATTGACCCAAGCATCGCTATTTGAGAAGAGAAGGCTCAAATAAAAATGAGACTACCTCCTCATATGAACATGCATTTAAAAATAGCTACAAGGTTTCACTTTTTTCCCAAACACCATAATAGTTTTTTCATATTTAATTTCAGACTAGGCATTTATGTATAGCAGGCCCTGTTGGATACCTGCCAGGGTTAAGTCCAAAATTGCTGTGTCGTCTGCATAAAGAAGCATGCTATAAAAAGTACCTTTCAGAAATGGTGGACTCATTTTGATAATAGAAGTACTAGAGCCAAAGTCTGGAAGGAATAAATTGGGGCCAACTGACATCCCTGCTTTTCATCTTTATTGGTGAGGAAAAACAATGTATAATTCCCCGATCTTGTGTATTGGACAGACGCTGAGATGTCTGCGTATCACAGTTGGATAAGATTTAATAAACCATTAGGGACCCCAAAAACATTTAAATTATGTCACAATATGTTTCTGTCAATCAAATCAAATGCTGTCTCCAAATCTGAAAAAAGCCACAAATAATCAGCCTCCCTTAACCCTACCGTATTTCTCCATGATGGTGCTCAATGAAGCAGTGGTCCACTGTACTAAGCCCTCCTCTGAAACCCATTTGGGAGGGCTTCAAGGTTGCGTTACTTTGAGCCCAGTCTGAACAACAACTATTTGGAAAATATCTTGCTGGCAATATCTAGTGAGGAAATTGACATATAAACATGAGGAGCTGGTGGTCCAAGGGCTACTTGTCCATTGAGATGGCATAATGCCAGTCTCGACAATTGCATTAAACATAAAACAAATTGGTGTCCTTCAAAAAATCTCCCATTGTTTCTCTATCATTTTTTTGTCTTTTAGCTATTTTTATATTACTTTTTCAAGCTTTAAATCTGACCAGCCATGTATAGCTATGGGACAACCCGTCCTATAGCCTGGCCCTCCTGAACTTGGGGACTCTGAAACTATCCAGGACAGAGCTATTGCCAAACAACCAAAAACTCACTGACACTTTTCTTTCTGGCCTCTGAACTGTTTAACAGTTTTAAGAGAATATCTTCATTTTTAGGTAGTAGTAATTCTGTCCAATGCCTCCTTGTCGAGCTTGGGCATCGCTAACCAGCACACCCCGGCCATTGGAAAATTAACTCAAAAGGATAGTGATCACTCTCTGTTCAATCAGAAATGCAAACATTTATAACATTCCTGAAGATATTGCTGGTCTTGTATGCTTGTATGCTTAGGAATGAACCATTTGCCACTAAAGACCACAGAAAATCCCCAGGCAGACTATCAAAGTAAACCTGTAAAATCAGTGCTCCATTTGTGATCAATTTTACTGTCCAAACATTTTCATTACATTTATAATATTTAGCTTGAGAACCAAAAGCCCCATATAATGTTTGTCCTATTATATATCTGAACAACTTGACTGGTCCCATCTGTCTAAAAATGTTCTACTGACTACTCCATTTCCTCAACATTTCCTGTAAACAAACACTTAATGTTAAGTGAAGTTAAAGGCCTTGCAAATTTTCATTACTAGAATTGCACGTGGTCTGGGGACCCCTATGATACAAGTGGGTTAATCTCAACTTTAAAGACAGAGGAATGTGTATTGCAAGTTGTATGTAGCAGAGAATGGATCGTCAGTAGTAGGATGGGAGGAGCAGGTGACTCTTTGTACAAAGATACACCCAGTTATAGCGATCCCAATACTATGTGTCAAAGCAGGATTTTAATTCCAATGAGGGCCTGGCAAAAACATTTCCCCCTGGTTTTCAACGAAAGAATTGGGATGGATAAAGGAATCAAACACAGGATTGTGTTGAAAAGAGGTGCTATGCCAACTGCGCATAAAGTAAGAAAAATTCCTGTGGGCACAAAAGACGCATTACAAAAAGAATTAACAAGACTTTGCGAACAGAACATCGGGCCATCAAGTCCATCGAACGCATCATCGGGTCCTCAGAATGGTTTTTTGCCCATTGTGATTGTGCGCAAACCTGACGGCTCCATAAGAATGTGTGTGAACCTTGGAGATCTTAATGCCAACATTTGGATAGACTGGCATTCCCTACCAAATATAAATGAAATGCTAACCACAATGTAACCAGCCACATATTTTACCATGCTCAACTTGTCATCAGCATATCAGATGGAGTTAGATGAATGCTCAAAACACTCACCCTCCCCCCCCCCATTGGAGCATTTAGATATCAACGCATATCATTTGGCCTTGATGGTGTATACTAAGATATTCTCATTGCAACAATGACAGAGGATGACCATGATGCTAAACTGTTGGGCTTTCTACAAGTAATACAAGAAAAAGGGCTTGCACGGAGTATTGACAAATGTAGAATTAAAGTGAAGGATGAGACATACTTATCGCACACTATGAACTCTGAAGGAATCAAACCAAAAGACAAACTTGGTTGAGACCATATCGAATATGCCAGCTCCCACCAACAAGGATCAACTGCACAGTTTTTTTGGGATGGGGGGAGTATTCGAAGTGTGTGCCATATTTCACTGACCGGACTCTGCACATGAGGACTCATGAAAAAATCAGTAAGATTCTCATGGTCAGCTGAGTGCCAAACGGATCTAGAGAACATTAAGAAAGTAATAAATGAGGCACGTTGTGATGGGAAAGTAGTGTCAGCCACCCAAGAGCCTGAGAGTGTGAGAAGGGAGGAGGGTACAGAACAGAGCAGCAGGGAGGGGTATAAGCCAACAATCCCGCCTGACAATATAATGCTACCCCTGAGTGAATCAAGTGAAATAAAACGCATACGGACTACATATCCCAGAATGCCCCACCAAATACGGCATCAGTATAAAAGCCAGAATATGGGAAAGGAAAATAAGCAAGGGAGACAGAAAACCACGCTTCCGTATTCAGGCAGACCCCCACAGTCGGAGACTAAAGCCAAGGCCATCACAGCGAGGGCTGAGGAGGGGAATTAGCATCAGTTGTGGGGAAACCGTTGCTGAGAGCACCCGGCGTTAATTACTGGGAAGGTGGGGCACAGGGATTAAAAACATCACCAAACCACTCAGAGGGGGTCTTGTTTTGCAGGAGTGGAAGGAGGCTGACAGCGTGGCCCCGGAGTGGAGTGAGACCAGTCCCGAGTACCGGTGGGCATACTAGGGAAGAGAGAAAGGAACACCCTACCTGCCCTGCAGTCAAAGTCGGCTGCGCAGCGGAGAAAAGCACCTGAAGGGAAAGGAGCCTTCATCAGTGTGAGGACTGACACTTGGAGGGTTTTGTTGCGATTACGGATGCCGGGCAGGCAAGCAGGCTCAATCCTGGAGAGCCCGCAGCTGCGTGCCTGGGGAAAGGTTCTGGACATTTGCTTAAATAGACGGGCGTGTGAAGAAAACGATCGATCATGTTACGAACTGTAAGTTGAATTAACTTTAAGGGGGGAAGTCCCATAATCCTTGGTTTTTGCCTTACGAACAATGTGACATCTGGTGAGCTGTGTAATAAACCTTTGTTAAACACCTTATTGTCTCTGGCTCACTACTTAACAGTGGTGGCAGCGGTGGGATTGTGTAGTGACACGTCTACCCCAACTGAATGGAGGCAGTTTTAAAGGCATTAGCTGAAGGGCAACAGCAGTTGCAACAACTGGTGCAGGTACAAGGCCATCAGGCCCAAGCAGACCGACAAGCCCTGCAACAGGCTCTACACGTGCAAACAGCAGCTCAAGAGCAGGGCAGGGAAGCCTTGAGAATTTTGGGGGAATCCGTAGCGGGGCATCGGTCTCATCCAGCCATTCCCCCTACCGTGATCCAAAAATACCAGGCGAGAGACGATCCCAGTTTCTTCTTTGTGAATTTCGAATGAATAGCATGGGCAGCACAATGGCCAAAGGACAGATGGCCATTCTTTTTGGCGCCACTACTCACTGGAGTAATGTAAGGAGCCTATCAGGCGGCCAATCCTACCGGGGACACCTCGTATGCAGATTTCAAGAAGTCAGTACTGGAGAGGCTAGGGATGGACGAGGAATGCTATAGGCTCCAGTTTCGTGAAACCCGACTAAAACCCGGCGAAAGCCCAAGGCAGCTGTTTTACCGAGTACAAGACTTAGCGGAGAAATGGCTGCAACCAAATATAGCCACGATTGGGCAGATCAAAGAGAAGGTAATGCTTCAGCAATTCATTGATGCCTTGCCAGGTCCCATCCAACGGTGGGTTAGGCAACATCACCACCTGACACTGTCTGAAGCCATAGATGAGGCCACAGCCTACCAAAAAGCTGGGACACCTTGCACTTTTACCGCCCTGCTAGCAAGGCATCACAATGAAACTCCCTCCTTGCGCAGTAATTACCGGGGAGGAACGCAGGAGATGCGGAACAGACCAGAGTTTAAGCCTAATAACGGAACCAACATATTGAAAGGACAGGCACCCCACTGTTTTGAATGCGGGGAATGGGGACACATCGGCCGGTTCCGTGCCAAGAAAAACAAGGAAGAACCCATGGAGATTGGAACATTACAACAGCATGGATATCAGAAGAAACTGCCTTATGTGATGGAGGTAACAGTGGATGGACATCCCCAGCAAGCCATGATGGATAGCGGCAGCAGGCAGACGGCCATCCAACCGCATGTGAGTGAACAAGACCCAGGACAGGTGAGAACTATTGATATTAAATGTGTACATGGGGATATAAAAGGGTACCATACGAGAGACATTGTGTTGGGGTTACAGGGTAAAGACATACCAGTTAAAGTGGCCATTATTCCCACCCTACCTGCTCCCGTCCTAATAGGGACAGATATTCCAGAGTTTGATAAATGGTTAAAGGGAGTCCCTTTTTCCCCAACGGAGATCAGAGGACATGACATAAGAGAGAAGACTTCAAAGAAGCAGATAAGGAAGACTAATCTGAATGGGGGAAAAAAGAAGTGGACATTGCACTCATAGACTGGCGGGTGGGGGACCATCTTCCCTCCTTCAGGACCCAAGCAGGTCTGGACGAAACCCTGAAAAGGGCACGCGAGCAAGCCTTAGCAATAAGAGAAACCCCGGTTACCACTCCATATTTCAAGGAGAAACAGGGGCTATATTATTGGGTAACCTGAGGCCCAGATAACCGAGAGAAAGAACAATTGTTGGTTCCCCAGTCGTATTGGAAGACACTGATTCAACTAGCACATGATCATTCAACATGGGACCACTTAGCAGAAAACATGACTGGGAAAAGGGTGTTAGAGAACTTCTACTGGCCGGGAATATATGCGGAAATAGCCAGATATTGCCAGGAGTGCGTCATCTGTCAGAAAACGAGCAGCCACACACCGGTCCGAGCACCACTTGAACGAATGCCCCTGATCAAGGAGCCATTCCAGAGGATAGGAATGGACATAGTGGGCCATTAGAACCCTTCAGTCGAGGGTTCTGGTTCCTCCTAGTAATAGTGGACTATGCCACCAGGTATCCCGAGGCTTTCCCTTTAAGAGGAACCTCAGCGAGGCAAGTATGCGATGTCCTATTACCTTTGTTTGCTCGAGTGGGAATACCCATGGAGATAGTGCCAGACCAAGGGAGCAATTTCATGTCGGTGGTGATGGAGGTGTGCAAAACCCTAGGAATACATCACTTGAAAACCTCAGTCTACCACCCACAAACAGATGAGTTGGTGGAATGATAAAATAAAACAATTAAACAGATAAGGAGAGCCACCAGCCCCACCGGATTGGGGTGGGAGCGGGTTTTTCCATGGGTATTAATGGTTTTAAGGGATACCCCGCAATCATCAACGGGATACTCCCCTTTTGAGTTATTATTCGGTAGACAACCCAAGTCGGTGCTGGGATTACTAAAGGACACCTGGGAACAAGAAGAAGAAACGTCTCTCACAGACTATGTTAAGGACCTGAGGGAGCAACTGGGAAAACAAAGACTATGCTCAAGAAAACCTGGGTAGGGCACAAGAAAAACAAGAAAAATACAATGATCAGGGGAGTAGACCTAGATCCTTTAAGATGGGGGATAAAGTACTGGTGTTACTTCCTACCCACACAAACAAAATGTTGGCTCAATGGCACGGGCCTTATCCGATGACCAAAATCCTGGGACCAGTGAACTATGAGGTTGAACAACCCGAACGGAAAAACAAATATCAGAATTATCATATCAATCTACTCAAGCTGTGGAAAGAAGGAACCCAGATTGTGCTAAGTTCAGCCCTATCGGATATGTCCGTCCCAGAACAGATGGTTCTGAACAGCCCTCGTAGCCTACAGGATGTTCAAATAGGGGAACAGTTGAATGAAACCCAAAGAACGGAATTGTTTTATACTTTGAACCCGGTAGCTGGGGACATTTTCAGGCATTCCCGGGCGGACACATATGGCTACCCATTCAATACCAACAGAGGATGGGAAAATCGTACGCCTTAGTCCGTACATAATTCCGGAGTCAAAACGTGGGGAGATCGCCAAGGGGATAGAGAACATGCTGGCACTAGGAACCATTGTGCCTTCAAAAAGAACCTGGTGTTCTCCAGTAGTCCTGGTGCCAAAACCAGATGGTACCGCAAGGTTCTGTATGGACCTTAGGCAGTTGAATGCCATATCCTGATATGAAGTGTATCCAATGCCCAGAATTGATGAGCTCATAGAAAGGAGTGGGTTCCGCCGCCTTCCTGAGCACCCTGGACTTAACAAAAGGTTATTGGCAGATTCCCCTCGAGCCTGCCGACCAAGAGAAAACAGCTTTTGCAACACCCCAGAGCTTATTTCAATTCACGGTTTTACCCTTTGGGCTACATGGGCCCCCAGCCACCTTTCAAGCCCTAATGGATAAAATACTGAGACCCCATGAACAATATGGGGCTGCCTATTTGGACGACATTGTAATCTTCAGCAATACGTAGAACGAACCTCTGTCACATTTAACCCAAGTAATAGTGTAACGCTCACCTTGTATCCACAAGGACGCCCCTTGCCTGGCCGGGATGCTCTTCGGTCCCTTCCCCTTCCCTGGAGTTCGTGCTGTCGAGGATCGGTTCTAGAAGACAGGAGGTGAAGTTTAACTGCTGTTCATTCCCTGGCCTGTTCCTTCCCTGGCGACCCACCTCCCGGGTTCCCGTTCCCCTTGCGGTTCCGCTGGGACGTCTCTCACGTTGATTTCTATAAGGATGCGCTCTCCATCCTGCCGCACTGGGCAGGGGTGCGTCGTCAATGGCACTGTTCCGCCGAGTTTCTTCACTGGCGAGGGCCAGAGTCCAGACCGGCTACGACTCCGTGTTTTCAGGTAAGTCTTTGAAGATGATGATGAGAGCAATGTCTTTAGCGGTTTAAGCACAAATAACCTTCTTCCCTTTTCTTGCAGATGGTGGAGGTTGAGGTGGATGCTGAAGCTGGGTTCGAGAAGGTAAGATGAAACGCCAAGCGGCACTGAGAATGTTCTTGCAAATGGCTAACCTGTGCTATTGTTGTCTTGCAGGTCGAGAAGAAATGAAGATGAGTGGTTCTCCAGAACCCAAGGAGATGGAAAATGTCTTGGAGAAGATGGCCTTCCTGACGGACTGGTAAGAAGCTCACACAATGTGAGAGATGGTGCTGGAGGAAGATGGTGAGCGTTGGACGATTTTGGTTGCTGGAGGTTGCTGCTGAACAGGTAAGGAAGGCAATGCTTCTTGCCTTTTCTCGCCTTGCAGGCCAGGATGCTGCGCAGGACCAAGTGAACGTCACGCTACTAGAGCAGAATAACGCAAAGCGCGTTCCTCTAATCGGGCGTGGTTTAAATAGCCAGCAGGTATCCCAGGTGCCTTCGGGGCGAGCCCCGCCCTGGATGCTAGACCGCCGAATGCAGTTCGTCAACGTTCCTCATGGGGGCCGCCATGCTTGTCCTCCCTGAAACTTGAGGAGAACCATCTCCGGTTCCGGAAGCACCTCAAAACCTTCCTCTTTGCTTCTGCTTTCTCTCTCCCTCTCCCCTGCTAATTCTTTGCTGAAACTGCACTGAATCTGCAACTGGGCCACTCTCACCGACCCAGGTCATGGGCCCAGCCACTCTCCACTTGCACTGCCTCCCTGGCAACCTCTGCACTGCGGGACTGTCTCTGTATGCCTACAGCCCCCCCTTCCCAGCACTTGTCTGCACTTACCTTGCACTTGCCACCAGCTGGCCCTCTTTATTTATTTATTGATTTTATTCTTCTTACCTTGTACTGCACTTCCCCCCCTCCCCTCCCCTTCCACTTTCTCCCTTCCCCCTACCCCTGCACTTGCGCGATCTGAATGACACCTGGCCTATTAGGATCGTTGTCTGTCTTCCCCTTGTTCCCCCCCTCCCTGCCTCGTCGCGCCTTGAAACACTTGTGTATATGTGCGTTACAAATGCCATATCATATCATATCATTGCCCATTGAAACCCCGTCCTAGCATGTGCCTCTGATGCCAACAGCGCCAGGACTGGCTCCAAGTGATCCGAGGGGGACCGAATAGAGTCTTTAGGGCCCCGTGAACACTCGGCGGGGATAAGGTCGTGACATACAGGCATTAAAAGAGGCCAGTTTACACATTAACCCAAAAAAATCTAAACTGGCGACCCAGACCACCAAATACCTGGTTTATGCCGTGAGGGGGGTGTAATAACCCCACTACTGGACAAAATTCAAGCGCTACAAATGCCTGAAGCCAGAAAAGAGATTCAAGGCTTTCCAGGATTTGTGGGGTACTACAGGAGATTCCTGCCCCATTTCCCGACCATAGCGCCCCCCCACCTCACGGACTCACTGAAAACAAACCGTCCCCTGCAAATCACCCCAGAGGCAAAGCAGGCTTTTCAAACATTGGTACAGATAATTAGATAATTTCAACCCAGAGTGTTCTCCATTGTCCAAACTTTGCCAAAGAGTTATACTTACAGGCAGGCGCCTCGGGATGTGGTCTGGGAGCAGTACTATCACAGGGTACGGAGCAAAACCTGTGCCCTATAGCTTTCATCGGTAGGAAACTCCTTCCACAGGAGATCTCGTGCTCAACCCTTGAAGGAATGCCCAGCAATCAAGTGGGCAGTAGAGTCACTAAGGTATTACCTACTGGGGAGGCGATTTACCCTCTTTACTGATCATGCCCCACTGAAATGGTTGGCTACCCAGAAAGACTCCAACCATCAAGTCCTACGATGGTTTTTGACTCTACAACCATACCACTTCATAACGGTACACAAGCCTGGAAGGTATCAGTTGGTGGCTGATTACTTGTCCCGAGCCATGGACCTGCCCGAACGACATGGGTCTTTGGGGGGAGTATGTGATGGGGAAGTAGTGGCAGCCACCCGAGAGCCTGTGAGAAGGGAGGAGGGTACGGAACAGAGCAGCAGGGAGGGGTATAAGCCAACAATCCCGCCTGACAAAATAATGCTACCCCTGAGTGAATTGAGTGAAATAAAACACATACGGACTACATATCCCAGAATGCCCCACCAAATATGGCATCAGTATAAAAGCCAGAATATGGGAAAGGAAAATAAGCAAGGGAGACGGAAAATCATGCTTCCATATTCAGGCAGACCCCCACAGTCGGAGACTAAAGCCAAGGCCAACACAGCGAGGGCTGAGCCGGGAGGAGGAGGGGAATTAGCATCAGGTGTGCGGAAACAGTTGCTGGGAGCACCTGGCGTTAATTACTAGGAAGGAGGGACACGGGGGTTAAAAACATCACCAAACCACTCAGAGGGGGTCTTGTTTTGCAGGAGTGGAAGGAGGCTGACAGCGTGGCCCTGGAGTGGAGCGAGGCCAGTCCCGAGTACCGGTGGGCGTACTAGGGAAGAGAGAAAGAAACACCGGAGAACGCCCTACCTGCCCTGCAGTCAGGCTGCGCAGCGGAGAAAAGCGCCTGTAGGGAAAGGAGCCTTCATCAGTGTGAGGACTGACACTTGGCGGGTTTTGTTTGTTTTTCGATTACGGATGCCGGGCAGGCAAGCGGGTTGAATCCTGGAGAGCCTGCAGCCGCGAGCCTGCGGAAAGGTTCTGGACATTTACTTAAATAGACAGGCGTGTGAAGAAAACGCTCTATCACGTTACGAACTGTAAGTTGAATTAACTTGATGGGAGCAAGTCCCGTAATCCTTGGTTTTTGCCTTACGAACAACGTGACATCTGGTGAGCTGTGTAATAAATCTTTGTTAAACACCTTATTGTCTCTGGCTCACTACTTAACACACGTACTCTCAAAATGTTTAGTACCACCTCCTCAAATATCATCACAGTAGAGGCCAGCAATATTGGGCTGGGTGGAGTGCTTAAACAAGTACAGGAAAACGGAATAGTACCTATTCACCCCCTCTGGGAGTGAAATGGATACTAGATCACTTTAGAAGTTTAATATGGTGTCTTCCTGTCATTGTCAAAACGACAATAAACCACTGATACACATTTTGAATTCTTAAAGCCCCCATTTAATTTCCCCCAGTATACGCAGATGGATTCTTGGTATAATGCAGTTCAACATAAGAGTGGTCTACACGCCAGACAAGGTGAATGTCACAGCAGATTGTTTCTCCAGGCTGTCATGGGGCAATGAGGAACAGGCTCAAGATCATCACGATGGAAAAGATGCTGAATGCATCATTGCACACATTGAGCCGGGAATCTCAAAGGAGGAGTGGGCCAGAGCATCATCTGACGATCCTGAATAAAAACTGTTGCAGCGAGCAGTGCAAGAAGGATGAGAGAAAGTCGGTCATACTCTCAAAGAATACTTGCAAATCCAAAACTGAATTGCAGGAGACCCAGTGTGCGTGTTTAGAGGAGACTGCGTTATCCCTCCAGCTACTTTAAGGAAGAAGATCATGAATTTAGCTCATGAAGGACATCTAGGTAGGAACCTTACTAAACAAAGACTTAGAGAGAGAGGGCTATTGGTGGCCGTGGATGTGGAACGAGGCTGAAGATTTGGTGAAAAATTGTCAAGCATGTGCCTTGAGTGACAAGAGCAAGAAAGTACAAGTTACATTGTTGCAACCAGTGGAGATTCCAAACATGGTTTGGAAAAAGCTAGCTATTGATATCACAGCACCTTTTGAGACATTAGAAGCACACAAAATATACATGGCGGTGCTAATGGACTATACATCAAAGTGGGCCAATGGGGAATAATGGAAAACACAATAACGACAGGAAAGCTGGTTAGATTTCTGGAAGATGTGTTCAATAGAGAGGGTGATCCACAGGAAATTGTATCTGATAATGGAGTACAATATCTGTTGGAAGAAATGCAGGCATTCCTGAAAGACCGAGCAATAGAGCACAGACTTACTTCATTATATCATCTGATGGCAAATGGGCTAGAGGAACAAATTAATTTATTTGTAAAAAGCATAATACAGCTAGCAGTGGCCAATTTGCTGCTTTGGAAAGACGCACTCCATGCTTATAGAATGGCTCTGCATTCCACTACGGAGGAGGAACTGTTTGTCATGATGAGAGAAAGAGCAGCATGTAACAGATTAAGGCCACCATGGTTATCTGTTAGAGACAACAAAAGAATTGACATTGAGGATATTGTTAGAAGAGTAAAAGAAAAACAAATTACATGGAGTATTCTGATCGAACCATGCACACAAGTGAAGCCAAGTTTATGGAAGGAGATTGGGTGTGTGGGAAAGAACACAGGAAGATCCTGAAGGGTTTGTCCAAATTCAGGAATGCACAGATGGTGAAGAAGGGGACAAACAAGTTTGTGATTTTGGGTGATGGGAAAAGATGGTTGTGTGATGATGATGTGCAATCCTCCAGGAATGGAAGACCAACTGATGCGACATATGCCTCCGGAAGCGGAAGTCCAGCTCCCGGACAGGGACCGTCGACAGAAGTAGCAAGATTACAATCGTGGAGCAATGCCAACTCAGAGTGATGTCTCCAAGAAGCAAAATATTTGCTCCGAATTTCAAGAGTGGCTGTGCATTATTGATCCTATCCTTTCACCATTGTTAAGCTTTTCCTGTTTTCCTTCCCTCATGTGTCTCTCCCCATTTCCTCATTTTCCTTGTTTACCCCAGGGAGGTGATGATGTGGTATATGATGCGACGCTGTTCTCGAATCTCCCAAGGGTTCGAGAACGATGCCGGAGTCAGTTATGGAAGGAGAAGCCTACGTGGGCCACACCGCTTCCGGTGGCTCTCTAAATAAAGTATATCCTACTGATTATAGTTACCACTTGTCACACCTTATCCATAAACTCACCTCTGTTTGGCAGGGAAAATTCCAGTCCTTTATATTTATGTTCTCAATTCAATTCCCCTGGTCCCAGTCTGTGTTTTATTGGTTGTGCCCAGATGTGTTCTGGTAGTTGTTGTGCTGAAAAACAGAGAT
This sequence comes from Ambystoma mexicanum, assembly GCF_040938575.1. NCBI lineage: Eukaryota > Metazoa > Chordata > Amphibia > Caudata > Ambystomatidae > Ambystoma > Ambystoma mexicanum. Next base: position 841,375,045 of record NC_090923.1, read on the forward strand.
GCATTGTGTGACAGAGGGTGGTACCCACATTAACATTCAAGGCATATGAGGGAGTTTTGATGGACTGGACACCCCAACCTCCCCTACCCGCCACTGAGCCAGGCCTGGCTCTGGCTTCTGCCCAGATAGGCCACCTACCCCAGCTCTGAAAGGTTCCCTATTCCCGCCCCTCCCGCACCCCCATACAGGGTCCATTCCCAGACCCTGTCATACCCGTCACTTACCGTCTTTTGTGCTATTATGAGATTAAATGTACTTTAGTCTCCACATCACTAGCCTTTGGCATGTTGTCTCCTTAACCATTATTGCTGTTAAACCTATTTTTTGCATTGTTTCTATCTTTATATTCAAAAAATGAAATTAAGGCTAATACCCTAAAGGGTGGTAATATCCATTGGCTGAGATCTCTAAATCCCAGAAAGGGACACTTCAGGGGCCACAGATCTAGATGGCACTGTTCCCCCAGCAGAGGATTTACAGAGACCATATTGATGCCTCTGAGATGATTGTGGGAATGACACCCTGGACTTATTTACCCAGACCTGGAACCTGGTGGTCTGACTGGCTTCAGGGTAACATCCCTTACCCCTTTTAGCTGAGAGATTAATCAGTTTGTCTGGAGTTGTCTGTATGTTTGAGACTTGGCCATGTCATTGCAGTTCCAAGCACCAAACTTCTCACTAGCAAATCCTGTATGCCCACATGTCCTCATGGCTTCTGTGGCTGCTCTTTCAGAAATGGTACAGGTGGGATCCAAAGCTTCGCACTCCGGGCCTATATACTGCCTTCACTGCTAGTTTTCTTGAAAGTGATGCTTGAGGGATCCTAACCAAGGTCATGTCTGACCGGATCCAAAATAATATGAAACTCATTTGGGAGGTTTTACCTCGCCTTCAGGCTTTGGACTCTAAACCTGCAGTGCCACCGACTCATTTCCCTGCCCCATCAGTGCACTGTGCCCAGGTATACTTTTCACTGTTCTCAGTGTTTCAGCACCTGGAGTCCATGGCCCAAAAGGTGAACATGTATGAGGATATATGTCCCAATGCTGCCCCGGAGGAGTGATTAGTTCTTCTTAAATGCTAGATGTTCCCACTGCATAAAGAATGAGGTAGAGCTATGGATGGGTCTGAAATTGCAGGACCCTTGCAGATTCCAGTGGTTAATGGCCTGTTAAGACTGTCCTTCCTATAAAAGGCTCCCCTGGCCCATCGTGAAATTTGAAGGTTTTGCTTGCAGCCACAACACACAAGCTGTTCAAGCTTCTAGCCGACTGTTGCATAAAGCTTACCTGGAAAACTTTTTTTGGCCTCCATTACCTTAACAAGACAAATGAGCGGGCCCCAATCCACTTGTCAAAGGAGCCATACGCAATGTTTCAAAAGGGCAAGGTGGTTCTGATTCCATCCTTCCAATCGAGCATTGTCTGATATTCCACATGAATCAATAAATAGTCTTCTTTTGCACATCATGTGTAAAGAACTCTGCATCATTTCAAGATAAGACTGGTTCTTCCATTTATATTTAATTGAACTAAAGAATTCAGACCCTCACATTTTCCATTTGTGATGTATGATGTCCCTTTATAAAAAAAATAAAGCAGGCTTCCAAGATTTTAAGTGCAGTTCCAACAGCCATATGCAAATCATTCTTGGCCCTGCAACCATATCCCAAACTGGGGGAAACCAAGCTTCTCCAGCATGGTGTCTGGCATGGATTCACATGCTCAGGAATATTCCCTATCGTCTGGCTGGAAATCCTTGGTAAAAGAAAAAACAGTTTCACTTTAAAACTTTCAACTGTACTTCTCCTCTAAACCAATCACTGTCCTCTGGGTCATACTGCCCACATCTAATGACGGGCCTCTCCCTAGGCTCCACCCCTGGTGGCCATCTTCAGATTTCTACTGCACGCTTCAGTGTTGGGAGTCCTCAAGTTGCTGTCAAAGCTATTTTTGTGCTATTATGAATTTTTTTGTGTTTTTAATAAAATCAAGTTTATTAGCATTTTTATTCATATAACATCAAATCACATGAAACGCCGAAATAACAGCTCCAGTATGCAAACCCCTCCTCTGCTCCCCCCCCAAAAGCCATGCCTTCCCAATCAATAGTTCACTTCCGAGTTTGGATGTTGCATTGTTACTATTAACTTAGGTCAAGACCAGTTCTCATAGCACCTCCAAATTCCAAAAGGGCCCATCACCTTCCGGTTCTCTCAACGTGGATGAGTCGTGTTGGCACAAACTCTCCTTTACCAGAGCTCCCCCTCCCCCCAGACCCCCAACTCTCCTTCTAATGTTCAACCATTACAGTCCGGCCACCCATATTTCTCAAAGAAGGGAAGCCAGACAGTATCAATGTTGACCCTAGATTCCGCCATAAGATTAGTGATGTATCTCAACCGGGAGGCGCAAGGTTCTCCACTGCTGGGCCAGGCAGCACCTTTCCACCACAAGCATGTTGTTAAGCATGTGCCCCCCTGTCATCCCCACCTTCTTCACCAAATCTTACTCCAAAGAGAAGGAGCCATGGCGCGAGGCCCCTCCGAATTCCATCCACTCCCTCAATCCAGGTAAGGACCTCCTCCCAAAACCCCTTCACCTTCGAGCAGCTCCACCACTTGTGTACATAGTCATCCCCTTCCTGCCGTCACTTCCAGCACTGTGCATCATGTGTCCCTTTCATTCGTGCTACCATCGTCGGGGGAGGCAGGGGGGTAATGCCATTGATAGAGAAGCTTAAGGGCCTGGTGCCTACATTGAGGAGACCTCGTGGAGTGGTGGGCCCGTCTACACATTCTGAACCACAACTCATCCTTTATAACCACACCTAGGTCATGCTCCCACTTGGCTCTCAATGTTAGGGGCTCTCTTAGGGCTGCCAGCAGCATTCATTTCCGCCCTCTGGACACCGACTGCGTTCTCAGAAATTTCTCGAGGTCTGTCAGATCCCTCCTGAGATTCATCCCCCAACTCTCCTCCATCAGGGCCCCTTTTAACAGTAGGAAACAAAAGGGCGACAATCCCCTCAGGGCCAATGGTTCCTCCAAGTCGCCCAGTGACATATAAGCATCCCCACCCATAGTTGACGCGCCCTACATTACCCCGCCTCGGACCACAATTGAAATGCCTGGGGCTCAGCTATCCCATCTTGGAGTGGTGGGGCCCAAATGCAACTCAGAGGAGATGGCCAAGTCACGAGCCATCTGTTGTCCCCCCCCCTCCCTCCCTCCCTCCCTCCAGAGTGACCAGAGTGCCTTGAGGACTGGGTAATGCAACACCCTGCCGGGAATGCGTGCCTTGGGACCCACAGCCACTCATTCAGTGGCACCGGCCCCAGCACCCTGTTATCCATTGCAACTCACTGTTTCCTGGAAGCAGTGTGAAATGATCCTGTAGGACTCGCAGCTGGGTTGCCTTGTAATAAATTGTCAAATCCGGGTTAAAACCACCCCCACCCCCCCACCACACTTAGGTCGGGCTAATGTATCATAGGCAATTCTATGCTTCTTTACTGCCCAAAGGAACCGCAACAGGACACGCTTCACCTCGAGTAAGAACGACCTGGGGACAATCACCGGTAGCATTTGGAATAGGAATAGAAACGTGGGCAATATCACCATCTTAATCAGATTAAGCCTCGCCACCCATGACAGCCCCAGTTCCCTCGATCTCTCTAAATCACGTTTGACTGCAACCCACAGGGGAGGGAAGTTCGCCGGGAAGAGGTCTCCCAGAACTCTTGTCAGCTGGATCCCCAAGTACCGGAATGTCTCTGCCTGAATCCTGAAAGGGAGCCCCGCTATGTAGTTCTTCTCCTCCTCCGGGAGATTTCCAATCAGGAATGCCACAGACTTGCTCAAGTTAACCTTAAATCTGGATACCCTCCCATATTCTTCCAGGCTTTTCAGGACATGAGGAACAGAACAAGAGGGCTCCAAGACGTAAAGCAATGCGTTGTTGGCAAATAGGCTCATCTTGCAACATGTCCCCCCATCTCCATTCCTCTGATATCCCTATTATTCTGAACCATGATCGCCCAGGGTTCCATCACCAGTGCATAAATCAAAGGTGACGGAGGGCAACATTGCGGCGTGCCCCGCATCAAAGGAAAAGGCCTTGACTGTGACTCTGGCCACAGGCTCGGAGTATAAAGCCAAAAGCCATCCCCTCCACCTTGGACCCATTCCTAGAGATGTGAAGACCTCCTCCAAAAATACCCAGCTCATCCGGTCGAACGCCTTTTCAGTGTCAAGAGATAGAAAAAGCGCTCCTTTATCTCGCACTGATCTGGTGCTCATAATATGTAGGGTCTTGCACATGCTGTCAGCTCCCTGTCTGTTTTGGACGAAGCCCACCTGATCAGCATGGACCAGGCGGAGGAGGCACGATTCCAAGCACATTGCCATGAATCTAGCATAGATCTTGGTGTCTACTTTAAGGTGTGATATAGGCCTGTATGAGGCACACTCCGTCAAGTCCTTCCCTTCTTTCGGTATTACAGCTATTAACGCTTGCAAGAAGGTTGGGGGAATCGTGTCTCTACCCGCTATTGTGTTATAGAGCTTGGCTAGGGGTTTGGCCAGCAAGGATTGATGTTGCTTAAAGAAATCGGCAGTGAAGCCATCCATCCTGGGGCCTTCCCCACCCAGAGTCCCTTAATGGCATCAGCGACGACCTCTCCAGTTACTTCCCTCTCCAGGGCCTCCCTTTCCACCCTCTGCAACTTGGGGAGGTCGCAGTTGGCCAGATATTGCAGGGTATTCTCTATTGTCTCATCGGCAGGTCTTAGATTACAGTGGCCTGTAATAGTTAACAAAGCACTCTGTCTTTCCCTCCCCTGGTGATTCGCCCCTCGCTTATCCGAATACCAGCCACCTTCCTTTCAGCTTTACAACCCCTAGCCCTCTGCGCCAAGAGGGTCCACCATGTCGCCCTTCTCATATTATTTCTGGCAAGTATACGTCATTTGTTTGGGGACTTCCTCAATCAGGACCATATGCAATTCCTGCCTCTTCTCTCTTAGTACTAATTAAGGTCCCCCTGTCAGCACACCTGAGTGAGTTGCCTATGCAATGCACTCAGCTCCTCACCTCAACACCCTCTCCCTTTTCCTGCAAGCCCCCTCTGCTATTAGTAGACCCCAAAGCGTGGCATTGGCGGCCTCCCAAACCATTGTCATGGCCACCACTCCGGTGTCATTGGTCCCGAAATATGCCCTCACTTCTTCAGCCATGAATTCACTGAACACCAGGTCCCTAAGCAACGTGTTGTTGCACCTCCACCTATAGGTTTGATGCGGCTGGGGGAGCCGCCATGCCACTGAGACCAACTCCTGGTCTGACCACGTGATAGCGTCTACTCTTGGGATGCCTAGCTCCTCCTCCTGTTCCCTGTGGACCAACAAGAAATCAATTCTCAATATGATTGACGGGGGGTGGAGGGGTGAGAAAAAGGTGTGTTCCCCTGGCTGTCTGGTTGGTTCTACGCCAAACATCTACCCAAAAATAGTCCTGCAATAGGTCCTGGAATGCCAAGTTATCCCTCGAGGAGTTCCTGTGTTTTAGCCGACCACCAATCGAGTCGAGGGTCTAGCATCAGATTAAAATCTCCCCTAAGGATCAGCGCCCCTTCCGCCCACTCATCCAACTTCTGGAACACCTGCCTCCAGAAATTTCACCTGTCCAACATTAGGGGCATAGAGGGTGGCAATCGTAACTCGAGTCCCTTCCATAGTGCCTTTTATGGCCAAGAATGGCCCTCCAAAACCCCTCTTGGTTTCAATTCCTTCCAGAGCAAACGTTTTTCCCAACAGAATCCCCACCCCCTCCCTCCTGGACATCTTGTGGGAGGCACAGAAATTCTCAGCAATTTCCTTTCCCTTAATTGGTGATTCCGCACCCTTCCGATGGTGAATCTCCTGAAGGAGGAGTATCTGCAGTGTCAGCTTGCAGAACATATTTCTCGTGAGGGACCTCTTATTCTGTGAGTTTAGGCCCTTTACGTTCAGGGTGCCGAATCGCACCTCAGCCATAGCCTTTACTAACCTTTCCCTTTATGTACCTCACCCGTCGAAGCTGGCCCTTGGGCCTCCTCACCTCTGGGTAGCATGGCTTGCACTGCCCGTCCCTCCACTTCCCCCCTCCCTCTGTTACCCTCCCCTCCCCCCGTTCCTCAATTGAGGCATCCTTTCAACCTCCGAAATATATCAGAGATGATCGACGAATCAACAGGGTATCTCCCTCCACCCTGAGCACTCTATCCAACAACTTTCACCTGCTTAACCTTTTAAACTGTGAACCCTTCTCCCTTAACACTCCCCATTTCCCCAAGAGTGTGACTTCTCCCTCTTCTGAAAAGCCCTGGGGGTGACGTCCCTCAAGGACCCGGCCACAGCAGACCAACAAAACAACCACGGCTCAGGAAGTCACCCCTCCCCCACCCCAGGCCACCAGAACCATTGAGCTGAAAAAACCTGTTCCAACATTAACAACTCCCCACCCTAGAGGCCCATAAACTCTTATCTCAATAAACAACCAAGATTCTCATCTTTTGCCCCCTCACAAAGATTCACACCTTGATGGGGGAGTGTTCAACTTCTGGTACTTAGAGCCCCTCTTTCTCCTTCTTTTCCCTCGCATTGCATCAAGCCCTCTGGGTCCACTAGCTGGGGTCAGACCTCTTCCACTCCGTTCCGCTGAAGGCCCGCCAGTGGGGCCGACCAGTTCCTCCGTAACCCTTTTGAATCTCCTCATCCGGCACCAGGTGGTATTTTTTTCCCCCTCCCACTCAAATTCCAAAGAGAACGGGTACCCCCAGCGGTATCTCACTCCCTTCTCCTGTAACCATCTGGTGAAGGCTCCACACTTCCTTCTCCGGAGCACTGTGTAGGCGGAGAGATCTTGGAAGATTGATATTGCGGAGTCACCATAGTTTATCACTTTGATCCGTTTTGCCCTCTGGAGGATCTTCATTCTGTTGCTGTAGTAATGCATACGTGCAAGGACTGTCCTCAGGCCCTTTGCCCCTCCGCCTGCCCTATGGACTCTGTCAATTACTAGTTTGTCACCATTGTCGACCCCGAGCGCAAGATTAAATATGTCCTGCACTTTGCCTTCCAGGCAATCCGGAGTCTCTCCGTCCACCTCGACCAGTCTGAAAATCCAGAGGTTATTTTCGCTGCTCTCGATTTTCAATATCATCCAGCTTGAGGCGGAGTTCTTCTTTGCGCTGCTCCATCTCAAGGAAACGGGCCTCCATTTGTGTTTCTAGGAGGCCTGTGGATGTCTGGTTTGCCTCCACCCCCTCCACTCTATCCTCCAGTGTAGTCACTTTGGTGGAGAGGTGGCACCCATGTCAGTTTTCATAAGTCTAATTTTCTCAAGGATGATCTGTATGTTCTATTTGATGGATGACATTTTGGCAGGGGCAGAGTGTGCGGCCCCTTCCTCCATCCCTTGGTCCTCGGCACAAAACTGGAAGCGTGCCAGGAACTCTTTCCAACTCATACAGGGTCTGGTCCCCCCCCCTCACTGTATTCCAGAGGGGGTCTGGGCACCAGCTCGCTTGGTCGTCAGTTCAGTCGTAGAGTCCGGGTCCCAGGCACGTGGTATATGGGGCCACCCTGCTGTCCCAGGCAGCCTTGTCTATTTCTCCAGTGTGCATCTAAGCGTCTAGTTAGCCTTTACGGGAGCTCAACATGGTTGTCCATGCCGCCCTCTGGCTTCCAATCAACGGGGGAAATGTCAAGATCACAGCAGGTTCCTTGTCAGAACCCTTCGGGGCTCCGCTTTTGCCCCCTTGTTGCGTTCTAGGCCCCCCCCCTCAGGGAGTGTGTGGGCAAGGGCACCCACCAAGGTCTGCTCTCAAACTGGATCTATGATCACCTTCCCTCCCTCCTCTCTTCCTATCTGCCCTGGAGCACCTGATAGGGGAAGGGGGATGTATCCCGGCTCCTTAAACACTTCCCCAATGTGGCTCTGCTGCAAAGTTAGAGGTGGCCCCCGCAGGTCTGGTGGCGCCAAGTGATATCTGGGCCTTTCGTCCCTGCACCTGCCACCCGCTTCGGATCGCCAAAGATCTGCGCCTCCTTTCTCAGCAAGCAGCGTTGTCCCTGCCCAAGTTGGCCCCCTGGTCGGGCCCTTAGATGGCCCACTCCTCCCACCTTTTGCTCCGGGGAGAGTCAATGTCACAGAAGGTGGGGCAGCGGTTCAGGGCCCCAGAAACTCCCAATACCTCCCGACGTCTGTTCCGCCAGACCCAGCGGAGGCAGGTCACAGACCTAAATGCAGCTCTGACTGCTCCTTTTATTCCAAGGGCTGTTCGTCATCCATGTGATTAAGTCCCGGTTTGCTGCGTGCAGGCAAATGCACTCTGGCCCCGCCGCATGTTGTGCGGGGTGGTGCCTGTGGCTACCGTGTCCCTTCGGTCACCAGAGCTCCCAAACAGTTCAGGGGGGTGCTGCCTGCCCTCCTCTTTCTCCTCCACCAATACCAATGTGCAGAGCTTCCCTCCAACACTAGGACTCACCCCCGAGGTGGCAACATTGTCTGGTCGCTAGCCTCAGCTGATGCGGCATCCTCAGGGCAACTCTCGCCTCCCTCGCTTGCCAGTGCTCGACTGGTGGAATGCAGGCGTGCACCTGTGACGGCCCTCCACCACAGTATCCCCTGGGTTGGAGCCGCCACTTCAGCTCTGCCGTCAGATCCTCTGGGTCCAGAGGGAACGTCCAGGGACACAGGGGCACCTCTCCCACCTTGTAGGTGGCGTCAACGCAGGTGCTCGTTCGGTGGCCTCGGCTCCTTCTTGCTGCAGCGTGAGCCTGGCGCTCTTGCCTCGCCTTATGAGAGGATCGCGATACGAGGGGGGGAGGGGCACGGCCCTCAACCGTCCGCCTTTCGCCGTCCGGGCAGGTGCTCGGACCACAGGAGCTCGGCCACCCTGTTTCACCAACGGGTCCAGTACCCAAATATCACAGGTTGAAGGCAGTTGGATGACTGCTTGACACAATAACTCCTCTTAGTGCTCAGGGCTGAGACAGAGCTCCGAGCTCAGACAGCCATCTTGATGCGCCCCCTGGTGGCCTCCCCATTTAGAATTTTTTTCCATAAAAGGTTTTAGAATTTGGATTAATTTTTTGCTTGATAGTCTTCGACGAGACTGGCAGCGGAGATACGCTGCCGGTGAAGATCTTCATCCACCGCTGGATCGTCATCGAAGTTTCGAGAAGGCCCGGCCTTGGGCCTACTTTGTGCCTTTCAGTCATGGTTTAGGACAAGAAGGAAAGCCGAAGCCTCTTCAAACTCTGCACACAGTGTGGATTAAGGAACATATTCGTGGAAGATCGGCATTATAAATGCTTATATTACCTGCATCTGGACCACAATGAGGAGGGATACGAGGTGTGCCGTAGTTTCTGGAAAAAAACCAAAAAAAGCCTGCTACAGCAGACTGTCAGCGTGGCTGAAGTCGAGCAAGGGCACAGCCTCATCTAGGACCGGCCGGTCTGAGGAGCGAACTCCCTCCGGAAGGAAGCCAAGATCCTTTGAGGACGCCTTGCTTGCAGGGGTCCAAGAGAAGGCCAAGCTCTGCTCCGCTGGGTTCGCCGCTGATGCGTGTCCCGAGTTGGGCAGAAGGTGGTCACCATCAGCCTCCACGGTGAGCATGCCAACAAAAGGGGCCTCTTCTAAGAGAAAGTACTTAACCCCATCCAAACTGCGTGTGTCAGTGAATAAACTGATTAGGAATACGTCCAGAGAGGACGCCCCCGCAGCAGCCACTCTGGGGTCGAGGAAAGACCCGGCGACCGCATTGACCTAGCAGCCTCCTGAGAGGGAGAGGGAGAAGGGCCCTGGTGGAACCTCTTTGGTACGTGGACCAATGGGCTGCTCCAGATAAACCAGAGCATATTTACTCAAATTTTGATGAGGGTGACGATAATCTGCCCGAAGATTACTAAATGGATCACGACGGGGGAGTATCTTGGGCCGGTGGACCTAGGTCCCCTGCTCGCAAGAGAAGACGTGTTGGCCCAGACCTTACGCCGCTGGCTCCTTTCACCCCTAGACTGAGGGACATGTTGCTGGATATTCGAACGATTCTGCACACACCGGTCATGGAAATCCAGCAGAGGATGTCCCTGGTACCGGGGCCTATGCCTCCATGGGACCCTCAAGAGCCTTCAAGTTTGAGACCGCTCCAGCGGAACAGAAGGTAAGTGGGGTGCTGGTCCTCAGCATCATCCGACCACTCCACCACCACTGTGTCACGACACAAATGCACCGATGAGGACGACTTTGTCACGACAGATTGAGAAACACCAGACCCGGACGAGCCCCATAGGGCCTTCCCACCGGACGAATTAGGATCTTTTCATTCCACGTCAATGGCCTCTGAGCTGTTTCAGTTGGTTCCCGAGGAGACTAAGAAAGAACAGTTCCTGTACCAGCAGCGGAAGTCAAGAAGAAAGACCATCATGTCCGTTCCCTTCTTGTATGACATCTGGGAGGAAGGCCTGGCGCTAATGAAGAACCAGAGTACACCCCACTCCCCCAAGCGTGACAGACTGGAGAAAAAGTACAGGGTACCAGATTCAGCACCTAGGTGCTTAAGGTCTCAGCCCTCGCCCGATCCAGTGGTCTCGACCACAGCCCGGAAGCGCTCAGCAAATCCATCATCGGCAGCCATGGTATCTCCGGACCAGGAGGGGAAGAGCTGGATGCAGTGGGCAAGAGGGTCATTTATACAGCAGCCTCTACCATCAAGGCAGCTAATGCCCTAGCCATTTTGTCCCGATATGACCAGGAACTATGGTACAAGCTGGGTCCTATGCTAGACTTCCTGCCCACGGGAAAGAAGGTTGAGGCACTGCAGCGTTTTTAAGAATGGGAGTTGGCCTCAGAGCACACATCACAGTGGCGGTGGACATAGAGGACACTGGGTTCCGTCAGATAGGGAACAAGGTGTCCCTGCGACGGCAAGGTTGCTTGAAGGCAACAGACTTCTGTCAGGACGTTCAGGCAAAGCTGCTGGATGTGCCATTTGACGGGGACAACCTCTTTGGCAAGGCAGTCGACAAGTCTTTGAAAGCAATAAAAGCAGACACAGAGACGGCATGCTCCCTGAGAACCTTACAGCAATGACGGCTGTCGTCCTTTCGCTCATCCAGAGTAAAACCTGCCAGATTTTCCATGGGTTATACTACCCTGTACCGGTAGCCTTCACAATCATCCACACAAGAAGCGTACAGAGGTTGCTCTCAAGGCAGCGGAGGGCAATGCTGGTGCCGTCCGCAGGGCAGAGCTCTGACCTCCAAGCAGGCCTGAACCTGCCGTGGCCTCAGGCCCTCACCGATGCACCCCAGTGGGAGGCTGGCTGGCAAAGTTAGTCAGCACGTGGAGAAAGTTGACCACAGACAGATGTGTGCTGAATGCTCTCGGACAGAGCCACATCGTGTTCCAGTGCAGGTGTCCTCGTATACCGCTGATACAGCGACAAGAACATGGACCGCAGCTTCTGCAGGAGGTGCGGGTCAGGTTACAGAAAGGGGCAATAGAACTCGTCCCTCTGTGTCTCCGAGGGCTCTGGAGTATATTTCAGATACTTTCTGGCTCGAAAGAAAACGGGGGGCTATTGGGGCAGCGGGGGGTTGGAGACTGATCCTGGATCTGCATCATCTCAACAAGTACTTAAAGTCCCAAAAGTTCTGGATTCACGTTGCAACATATGCTCGGCCAACTGGAGGAAGAGGATTTTCTAACGTTGTTTGATCTGGAGGATGCCTACTTCCACATCCCCATTCACAAGAAACACTGCAAGTTCCTACGATTCGGGGTTCAGGGTCAGCACTACCAGTTTAAGGCTATGCCCTTTGGTTCGAAGTCGGCCCGGGGGTCTTTCCGAAGTGCCTGGCCCTGGTGGCGGCGCATCTTTGTCTACAAGGCATCCACGTATACCCTTACCTGGATGACTGGTGCGTTCCCGCTCACACACTCTGGCAAGCGAGCACACATTGCGTACCGTACGTCTGCTGACGGAGTTGGGGTTCTCAAATAACTACCCAAAGTCCTGCTTGACGCCATCTCTGGACGCGCTGTTCCTAGGTGCCTGACTCAACACAGAGACAAGAAGAGGGTGAGAGCCATAGACGGCAAAGTGCAACACTTGTCATCGGCACAGACGGCAACGGTGCGGTCCACCAAATCGCTGCTGGGCATGATGCCCCCCTGTATCGAACTCGTCAGCCTCTGCAGACCCGAGGTGGATGCAAGCATTGGGGACCTTTGTGGACAAGATATCCCTCAACGAGGAGTTCCGTTGGGCGATGCAGTGGTGGGGTGTAAGACAGTATCTCATCCAGAGGACTCAATTTCCAATTCCACCTTACCAGGAGACAGTCGCCATGGAGCCTCTCTATAAGGATGAGGAGCCCACACCAGACAGTTGCATACCAGAGGCCTCTACCAACTGGAGAAAAAGGGCCTCTACATCAACATCCTGGAGCTTTGGGACATGGGCATAGGTCATGGGGGGGATCTATAGGGGACAAATCCCCCCACAATTTTAGGTGGGGGGGCATAATGGCATATGTCCCCCCAGAATCTCTTGTGCACACAGTGAACTGCCACTGTCTGCTGCTGCACATAATTCCTGGCTCAGGGCCGTCAGGGGGGGGTGCAGGATGGGCAAACTGCCCCAGGCCTTGCTCTTGGGGGGGTCTTGGGGCGCTTTCAACAACTGACCATCATTACACACCTATAGAGGCCCAGGGAATGCTGTCTCATGGAGCTCTGGAAATGCTGAGCGAGCTTAGCCGCTATTGGACAGTTGCCCATCTTTTGGCTTGACAGCTTTATAGCCCTGATAACTAGGGCGATAGCAAGTCAAAGACTCCGAGACCTTGTATACTGTGACTGAGGTGACACATAACACACACACAGAAACACACACATACACACGCGCACGCAGTGGGAGTTAGACCCGCAGCATGGTGTAGATTTTACTAATCGATTACGGAACATCATTTTCAGAAGGAGCAGTGACTCCTATTAAGCTAAAGAACCGGAAATAACGTACCTGCTGTTGGCCTTCCACACCACGCTCAGAATGAGTGTTGCCGACCTTCCAAAACTCTAACAGGGTGGGATGTACTCTTGCCAACCTTCCAAACCACACTCTGGGTTTAGGGCGCATTTCTCCTCTTATAAAGCACACTTGAAATGGGTAAAATATAAACTTTCCGTCTTCGAATGCACTATAACATGGAAAAATATGTTCTGCATGAACCCACAATAACACGGAAGAGTGATATGTACTGCATGAAACCACTACAAATGAGCATTGATAAAAGTCAACAGATTTGGCTTTTGTATAGCCATGGGATAGGCATTTGGCATGCACTGCCTGAATGGTGATACTTGACCATGATATGACAACAGCTGCAAAATAGTGTGAACCCCTGGGCAAATGATACATTTGCTTGGCAAACGCCTATGATACCTATACACAATACAAAAGTGTTGTCTTTGAGAATGCTTGTTTTTCATATGACTTCAGTGCAAGGAAGAGATGCAAGGACACACACACTACTTATAAATCAAGTGGCTGAAGGCACACTTGGTTAAGACACATTATATTACACCAGTAGCACAATTACAGCTGCAATTATTTGTATTTCTATTATTATTATTAGGATATTTATTGAGCACAGACCGTGCTTCGGCAAGCAACAAAGCGCTTTACAAGTCTTAGGAGAAAGTACACACTGAGGAAAGCAGAGATTCAACGGATCGGGGAGCAAAGAATGGGGGTGGGGGAGGTTGGGCAGCTTGGCAGCAATGGATATGCAAGCAAACAGGGGAGGAAAGAAGAGGGAGCAGATCCCCCAGTCTCATGAAAGGTGGGGAGTTGAGTCAATAACTCTCAGAAGACTGCTTAGAAATAACACTGTAAGGCCCTCTACTGCACAACGTGTGGTGTTACTGTTTGATATAGATTGCTCAAAGAGTTCTCATGAGGATATGTTTTGGTTGGGAAGATGCAGGCAGTGGGTTCGTATGGCAATAGGGATTATTAGCATGGGGTAGTCAATGGGTCAGTCAATAACCAAACAACACTCCCGATATCCTATACCTCTCCTAGATGTAATCCAGTGTAGTAGTTTTGGCTCATAGGTGGCGCTTAGGCACCATCTAATAACCAATACTAATAAGGGGTGCCTCCTACCACTCTGAAAAACAGGGAAGAATCCACATATTGCATTAAGACCACTGATATTGAAATTAGCTATAGCCTTCCACCTTTGCAGCAAATTTGAAAATGTAAAATGTACCTACTTCAAACCTCCCAGGCAGCTCACCCTGTGATCCACTCTGAGAACAATCAAACATGTACTTGCCTAAGAATAAATATATTGACAGCCCAATACCTCTGAAAGACTTATAGGGCTGTTGCAGAGTCTGTCAGTGGTTAATCAGAGCCTGATGTCAGACTGGCAGAGTCTATCCCAACCCTGCTAACCTCTCTGAGGCACAGACTGTTAGGCAGAATTATATGCAGTACCCTTTGGGAACACCACACACAATTAAGACTACAAGTGACTGTACAATTTCACCTTTGGTATAAGCCTGTACTACACGGTTATAGTGGTAGCAGTAGCAGAGCAGCCAGACGTATCTCAAGAGTAAGTGAGCAGTATCAAATAGTTGCACAAAGGAAAGCAATTACTATGATTCAGGCAAACACTGAGTCAAAGTTTTCAAGTAAAAGAATATAAATTTATTTCACTCTTCAGTTGTATAACATTACACTATTATAAGCATTCTAATACACCACTTCCCTTAAATTCCAGACAAGTTAAGCTCACAAAATGAAGTGGGAGCAAAATGGCACTCCAGCAATTTAAAAGGGAGGGAAAGACAAAAGTTAACAGAAGTGGATCCAGACCAACAGGTAAGTACTCAGAGCAAGCGAACAAGAGCAACTACAATGATAAAACCAGATAGAAAAGGCTTAGGGCCAAAGTCAATGGTTCAAAAGTCTTTTGCTCAAGATGATACAGTTCAGGGTAGTTCGCGGTAAAGTTCGTGGCACGGTTTCCGGACGAGGTTGGTTGGTAGAAAAGTTAGTTCAAAGAGAAGAGGAGGACAAGCCCTCGGATTGGAGAAAGATTTCAAACACTTTCAGCGCGGCTGAACGAAACGCACAACCATATTTGCACAGTACCTTAAAACGGAGAAGGAGCTGTAGCTGAGGCAGAAGTTCCTGGTAGTTTCTGCAGGCTCACAGTTTCTGAAGAGACTGTCAGACTGACAAGAGGTAGGAAGACTGAAGGGTCCTGCACTACCCAGGGAAGAAACCAGCAGCAGAGCAAAGCAATGAATAAAAGGTGCGCTCCTTAAAACCCAAGCATGGTCCGACCTTCTTGGCTATGGGCCACTGTAGCTCTGTACAGCGAATTTGACCAGATAAGGGCTCCTGGCTTGCAGTTTGGGTGAACTGGTTGGTACCACCAGCTCAAGGGAAGAAGTTTCCTGGAGCATCTTCTCTGTCGTCAGATTCTGGAGATTCGGACCTGCAGCAGGGATTCACCAGGCAGTTCAGTCGTTGTAGGGGTCCTCTTCTTCCAGTCCTCCTTGGTTCTTTCTTTCCAGTGGCGACTCTGCTCTTCCAGTCCCAGAGACCTGCTTTTTATGCAGTTTTCCCCCATTCATACAGCCTGGCTGTCAATCACACAGCAGGGTAGCTGGCCTGGCAAGGCCAGTCCCCTTGGCCAATCAGATAGGAGTGCGACTCGGGTTACCAAGGGAACCCATGGCAGGGGTCCGCAAACCCCTC
Organism: Ambystoma mexicanum; assembly: GCF_040938575.1. NCBI lineage: Eukaryota > Metazoa > Chordata > Amphibia > Caudata > Ambystomatidae > Ambystoma > Ambystoma mexicanum. The sequence goes on from NC_090923.1 coordinate 841,390,880, forward strand.
CCTCACATCCTGCCTACCCAGACTCTGTGTGGAAGCCCGTGAAAAAGCGATGAACAAAGGGACCAAACCTGGTTTGGCACGCAGAGTAAAACACGAGAAAGACTTTAAAGGAATGGTTCGGTCAAAATTTGATATTGCCCCTACGGGTCGGCCATGTGTTTTTAAGCCTAAGTCGCTCGATTTTAGAAAAATGTCCTATGGACCTTACCCGAGTTTTCGTCCATTAAACCCACGCGAAAACAGGCACCAGGGAGCTGCCATTTTGTCATAATCCTATTACTCGCTGCATCGCCCTGGCTGACCTGCTTTTGCGGCACTAAATCATATCCACCGCCCCTGACCCTGACATTATCAAAACATTCATATTCCCCGCCTCTCTCCGTGACGTTTCTGTGCTGCGTAGGCAAACGCGCCCAGTCGTCTTCTACGCGACTTCACACAGAACCCGGAAACCAACACAGATCAGCTCACAACACAGCGTGCCACAATTCGGAATATGAAACTGTACTTTAAAATCAAACAGCAACACGGTAAATTTGGTAAAGTACATTTATTTGACATTAAATGTTTATAGAATATTCAGCAATTGCCATATGAACTCCGAAAGTCATTTATTTTCTTTTATCTCTATCCGCAAATCCGTAAAATTTTATCGTGAGTCACGCGCTGTTCCTTTATGGTACACAGGGTGTTGGTTTTCGTTCAAAGAAGCACTTTTGTCGCAAGTTGAACCGCAAGGCTGTTCCATCAAGTAGGCACTAGGCCAGCGTAAAGGTTGATATGTTGCTTCTAGCCTCTAGTACCGCGTAAGGGCATATGGGCTCTTGGCGATCGTCCCATAAGATCATCAGAATGGTGCAGTTGTTTACATTAAGCTGCAGCTGGCGGCTGAAGAAACCTTCTGCCGGTGTCTGAAACTGGTGGCAGTGGCAAAATGGAAGTATATACCTGTTTTGAAAACATAAAATTTATAATTAGTCTCGCCAGCCGATCTTGAGCGATGGCCCCTGGGCGTGGGATACCTTTTGAAGTGTACATGCTGTTTGGCACCTTGGCCGTTTGCGCCCGTCACAGCACCCCATGCCAGCGCTCATCCCAGGGTGCAAACCGCCTTTTGGCGTGCAGGCAAGTGTGTGGGAGCGAGGGGCCATCGGGCCCCTCTCATCCTTTACTTCTGAGTAGAAACTCGTACCAAGTGCCTCCAGTAGTGGGTTCGCCCCTTGCCTTTATGTGATGTTAACTTTGGATGACATTCGCGTAGATGGGAACACTGAGCAGGACACGGGGCATCCATTTTTGTACCCCCTTTCCACTCCATTTTGGTGACCAGGCCTCACTGCGATAGTACAGCGCGCAGAGCACATGGCCCACAGCCTCGTTCCCACTCTGACTGGAAAACTCCAGAGGTATTTGCAACAGCTAATAAATGTAACACATCACTCTCTGAGATCACGGTCCTGCATGTGAACCGGCCTGAACCAAGCACATGGCTCGTTCATCTCCACAAACGAGTCCTTGCCCACGCACCCTCGCCAGTGGAAACTTACTGCCATTATGACCCTGTGTCCCTGCAAGGTATTCTCTTCATGTGCGAGACCACTGACCACGCCATAATGCCCACCTACAAAGATCCCCAACTAACGTTAGACCCCTACTGCAGTATATCATTGCCTATCAATAACAAATGCCACATACCGGAGATTCTTGTGAGCACAGACCGACACTTCAAACAGTGTATTATAGTGGTCAAGACCCTTGACCTAAGGCCTGTATAATCCAATGTTAATTGATAGTATAGATATATGTGTGACTTTATAAAGACATAACCGACTGAAAGACTTTGAACAAGTGTTATTTAGTGCATGCATTATTGATAATATATTATGTTAGCTTAGATAGTGACCACCCCGCTTCACAGCGACCTAAACTTCACCCATTCCGAGCACAGGTGTCTGACGTCCATCCTTGAATGAAGACACACTTGATTGATTTAAAAAATTGAAACAACCGTTGTTGAAATATGTGGTGTTTTATTTTGTAGCTTATTTTGATGACACAAAAATACAAAACTTTACACATTGTACAGTTCAGGTTGCAGCACAGAGAGAGAAAATCCCATGTACTGACCGCTGTCACTCGGGAACGTTTCTCTTATGGCACGAACGGCACAGGCGGGTATCACTCTTCGAACGCGGTGTCCAAGCCTCTCGTGAAGCCACCATGTAAAGGAACAATAGGCCACCAGCCTGTACCACCTGTAAAAAGGAATGAAACAAACTGTTTTTAAATGACCAAGATAAGTTTAATAAACGTTTGTTGTCAATGACAATTCTTGTAACTAATGGCATTCTGCTCGGACAAATGCTTTCTAGACACTGCACACTATTGAACGACTTTCATGCGTTACAATGATATGTATATGTAATTTTGGATAGAGTAGAAGACCATGAAATAGGAGTGGCATGACAAGCAGAGTATACTTACTTGTTACTCGGATTACGAGGACGAACAGTTGCGCGAAGTTCGTGCATAAGCACCATCATTATCCTCAACACGGACCGTGTGAGGTAGGCTGCCCTGAAGTCTGGCAGCTCGGTGATGCATTGCGGTCGTGGCTCGCCTTACGAAATGTAGGCCACGCATCCCGAGTTTTCACAGTAGCAGCAGTTCTCGTCCTCGGTTGGCATTAGCTTGCACCGATTGCATGTGCACCAGGTGGAAACCCCGTCCATGCGACTAGGTCCAGGCTCTTCAGCTGTTGAATCGTCCTCCCAACTGCCGTCCGAAGACCCATCGTTTTCACGTGATTCCCTTTCCAGTAGTTCCTCCTCGGTATACTCGGGCTCATACATGTAGGGCATTATTGTATCCATTCTGTGTTAAACTAAAATAATTGATAGCGGTGGTACTGCTATCTGTTCACACGGGCTACAAGCAATGAAGGTAGCTGACCAGAGCACAGAAACGAGTCACAGAATACTCAAAGTAACACAGAGAGAGAAATGGAATCGAAAATCTGCTGCTGTGTGTTGTGAAAGGGTCTGTTTATACTTATTGAGGAAAGAGGCGTCCTGCCATTTCCATGGCGACACGTCATTAGCTGAAGCGCAGCGATTGTTGACACGAGACGTGCTTTGGTGTTGTGAAATGGGCGGTACGCGTCTGCTGATGACCGGCTCAGGGGCGGGGGATATGATTTAGTGCCGCAAAAGCAGGTCAGCCAGGGTGATGGGGGAAATGATAGGATTATCACAAAATGGCAGCTCCCTGGTGCCCCTTTTCGCGTGTGTTTAATGGACGGAAACTCGGGTAAGGTCCATAGGAAATTTTTCTAAAATCGAGCGACTTAGGCTTAAAAACACATGGCCGACCCGTAGGGGCAATAAAAAATGTTGACCAAACCATTCCTTTAACAAAAAGAAATGACGAATAAACCTGGCAGGAGCCAAAATAAAATGTATTTGGTCAAGTGGGTTTATGTTTGAGGCTAATATAGTTCCCTAAAACATTACCACGTTTATATAAGATAATCGCGGTAGAAAAGTTAGGGTAGATACCACTGCCACCAGCCAAGTCTTAATGTAAAGGGAGTGAAACAATGCCCCAAGAGGCATAGACAAAAAGGGATAAGAATGAACCCTTTCCAGTACTCCATGAAAGATGGGGTGTACTGGGTCTGTGGTTTAAAGTGACTAAGGTAAAGTTAAAGGCAACTTTACCCTTTTCTGGGGGACTGTAGTCAGCCCCAGAAAATGGAGTCGGTGGGAAGTCTAAAAGGCATCCCTGTTTCACCGCGCTGAAGGTGCTTTGTATCGCACATGGAAAATGTGGTGCCCTGGAGTAGGTGAGGCTCCAGTGCCCAAGATCACACAAAAAGTAGAAACACACATAGCAAAACACATGTAAGAGTGGGAAAAAAGGCTCACACTCTTACCAGGTGAAAAAAATAAATCCTAGAAATCCAGAAAAGCTGCTGAGGGACTCGGTAGGTAAGGGAAATGAACCATTTATGAGAATTCTCCCTAACACAGACCCTTTGAGAAATGCCCTAATGTGTCCAGCAGTGGGGGAGCCAGCTTGCTCCCACAGTGGCCTTCACAGTGCAGAAAACTTCCCATGGCCATGCTAATCCCTATGGCAATTCCCACCCAGTTCCTGCCAACCCCCACCCAAAACACCTCCTCATTGGTACTCTTTGAGCAAACTTCATTCAAGCCTCACCATCAAACGTTGCCCTCAAAGTGTATGCGAGTGGTTTCTCAAACAAGTCTTCTGAGAGTTAATGACCAATTGAATTTGTAAACACGCTGCTGCTGTAACAAAAATGTCTTGACCGGGTCTGCCTTCAGCCACTTGATTTTAAAGCACCACGTGCCTTTCACTGAAGTCCTGTTAAAAACAAGCAAAGCCAACAGTTTTGGCTTGTGCTTAAGCTTGTGCTTAAGTATTAGGCATTTGCCAGGCACTGCTACTAGATGCTCAGGTACTCAAACCATTTTGCACCTGCTACCGTCAACGGCCAGTTAATACAATACAGCAGTGCCTTTCCCATGCCTACACAAACGCCCAAACTCTTAGCATTGCCAATGCTTGTTTTGCTTTGCCCTTGATTACAGGACCATGCATCAAGGGTAAAGCAAATATACTACTTGGCTAAACTGAACCACATGTAGTCAGTAATAACATTTATGGTGCATAGTCAGCCTGGACAAACTTTATTTTACTGTTTGGGAGTCCTTGTATGGTAATAATGGCATATATTGGTGTAGCCTGAATTGACATACATGGGAACAACCAGCATGAATATATTATTATATTAGCATATGTTGTATGCAAAAGCGGCATGACATGTATTGGAAAAAGTTTCTGTGCATGGTTGGTGACTTGCAACTATTGGGTTTTTTCATGTGCTTCCATACAAAATCAATTTTATGGATTTCTACTCAATTTTGCAAAGAAAGTGCCGTCAAATGCATCAATTTAACCCAATGTTTCAAACATTTTCCTGGGAATGAGACACCTCTGAAACTCCCCTTGTTTGGTTTGGTCTCCCTCACTGTGCTTTGTTGATCCTTGGTTTGGTCTCCCTCACTGTGCTTTGTTGATCCTGCATAATTGATGCAAACATTTAAGCCTCTTCAGTTCAGAAATTCACCAGCCCCCCCTTTACATCATCTATCGGTCACTGTTTATGATGTGTGTTTTAATGTGCACACAGGGCCAGGATGCTCCTTAATGCTGGTATGACGCACTGCACGCCGTCATACCATCGTATATATCTTTATGCATATGATGGCAAAGTTAGTCTGGCATAAACCTTTCTTCAGTACAGAAATCTAACTTTGCTGTAGTTGATTTGCAGTTGTAATAATTACCCATATTTGGGTTCCTCCACATGAACTCGAGGGGAGATTTCTCGCATCTCCTGTTTGTGGCGGTGCTGCCGCTGGCCCAGTGCAAAAAATGGTAAGGGGGGTCTCACCCAATTTTCTGCCGCAGGCCTCACCACACTTTGTGACAGCCCTGGCCGGGCAGTTGCTTGCATCTTCACTTGTATGCAAAGATGGGCATTCTGCTTGTGGCGTGCCACAGCCCGACCCACGCGCCTGCTCATCTGACTCCAGGCAGTGCCCAAGCGAAAAACAAACTGCATGTTGCCCCCCTTCGCAGCCTCCGTAGTCCAGTCACAGTGCTGCTGACTGTCGTCGAAGCGAGCACAGAGCATGAGCGAGCAGGTTGAGCAGCGATACTGCGTGTTGTGTCTCGAGCTGGGCAGGTACAGTCCCATCCTACTTGTTTTTGCAACAGCGACCAGCGAAATTCAAGTGGCTGCAGTCTTGCTCGCTGAGCTGGCTGTCAGCCTGTCTGCGCCTGATCAATCCGATCATACGTTTGAGAATCGAATACTCTGTCTGAGACCACGCGTTTTCTGCTAACCTTAAGGTAGTGTGTCTGTGTGTCAGTGTGTGTGTGGCCCACCAACCTAGCAACAAACTTTCTACGCCATCATCACGCCTTGAATGAAATGGTTCCGTTATTTTCAGAACTTGCCTGTTTTCACCTCAGTGGGGTTTTGTCACGTGTCAGGAATATTGACGTTGCGTCTTAAATTAATTACCTTCATAATTTATTTACAGGATTATTGATAGCTGGCTGCTGCCTGTTGGTGGCATGGTTTGATGTTTGATAGCCTAGATATAATGAAGATATTTGTTTAAGGGGCATAGGGTGGGTATGCATGCTGGTTGCAACTGGGACCATGAAGGCATTGAATAGGAATCCAGACACACATGCACCCATCACCAACCTGCAAATCTGTACACTCATCCCCCCATCATCTAATAGTGCATCGTTAGATTTAAAGCTGATGTGCCTCGCCTCGTGCCTGCTCGGAAGGGTGCACTGGGATGCCAGATGGTGTTGTGCAAGAATCAAGTCTTTTCTGATATTTCTTTTTGTACAGCGAGACAGCCCTTTCTATGTGGGGTCTTTTGCTGCATTTATCAAGCGTTTCCTCTTCATTGTGGTGTGTTCAAATCCATGTTCCTTCCAACATGCTCGGCTGCATTTAAAAACCAATGCTGACAAGGGCAAGGAGAGAAGAATACATGCAAAGGACACAAGGGTACTATTGAGTGTGGACTAGTCATACATGACCAGCCTGAAGGCAAAGGCTTTGATTCGCTGCAATAGCTGGCAGTGTAAGATGATGGATACAAGGTGTGCATGGACATAGAACTTTAATGCTGTGAGATTGCAGAGGTCTTCTTGAGAGCTCTATGATAAGGGCTCTACGATAAGGGCTGTCAATCTGTGTAATGTGCACTGAGAACCCTGGACGTAGACTTGCACAGCACTAGCAGCAGAGCACAATTCCTGGGGAGTCTCAGGCTTGGGCGGGGTAGCATGTAAGATGATCCTGAGAATTTGATTTTATATACATATATATAATAGCAATGTGCCATGTGCGTTGAGGTAGTTCCTTGTATTGCCCGATAATGTTTGAGGTGAGAGCGGGTAGGGACGGGTCCCAGGTATGGACTTGTGTGTGAATTGACTGCAGGAGGTGGGGTGCTTGCAGATGTTGGCCAGAATGTTTCCTGGGTGAGCTTGAACTGTTGTCAGGAATGGATGGGCCAGTGGAGACAGGAGCATGGAGGTTGCCTTGGGTGTCTTTCAGGAATGGGCAGTTAGTATGCGAAAAGAGACAGGAGGGAAGGGCCCTCAGGCATGGGATGGCAAGTATTGTTCAAGGTGGACAAAAGGTGCACTATGGATACTCAGAAATTAGTAGGTGGGGAGCAAAGTGCTCTGGATGGACTGGAAATATGCCATTCAGTCGAAGCTAGGCTGTGTAGGTTGTAGGCTGAACAAATATGGGAAGAGTTAGGCCTGGCGGTTCTAGACTGGTCAATATGGATAGAGGTAGCCCTGTAGCAGAGAGTCTGGTGTGGGCAGAGGAGGGCCTTCAGCAGAGATTCTGATGTGGGCAGCAGGGTAGGCCTGCATTAGAGATTCTAATTTGGGCAGATGTATGCCCCCAGCAGGGATTCTTATTTATTTTTTATTTTTAAATTTGTTTATTGGCATTTCTTATTTGCAGGCATAATATCATGTCAGGATTAAATACCATTAACAACTTTTAAACATAACATATAACCAAACAATACAATTGAACTGCGGTGTTCTCCTGTATGTAGCTCTTGTTCAGAATGGGAGGGTATGGTGGTCATCTGGAGGGCCCGGGCAGGGTGACAGTAAGTGGATGGAGGGGGATGGGAGAGGGGGGGGTGGAGTGGGCAGACTATGCGACGTGTCGCCTAGGTGGCTGTTTTGAAGAAGGGGCATTGGGGATCTGCGGGGTTGTCTTGTTCAAGGCGGTTTGTCGTCAGAGGGGTGAAACCGGTCCCGTGTTAGGGTTTTCCATGCATCTAGTGCCGTGCTTGCATTATCTGGGGATGTGAGGACTCCTTCCTCCCAGGCCTGAGTTTCTGCTTCTACCCATCTTTTCATTTCCCAGCACCATGTTGAGTGCTGTGGGCCATTCGCTCGCTTCCAGGCCATTGCGATGGTTCTTTTTGCCTAGCACACAGGCCAGGTCCATGAGTTTAGTTGCATGTTTTATCTTGGCTAGGCGAGGATACGTGCCCAACAGGCATTCTTTAGGGGACCAGTTATACCTGGTTATGCCGGCAGACCTGCATGTTTGCTCAACTCTTGCCCAGAGATGTCTCACCCTGGGGCAGGTCCAGAACATATGTCCTAGGTCTGCATTTTCCGAGTTACAACATGTGCATCTGTGGGGGCCTGTTTATTGAACTGAGCTATTCTGTGTGGAGTCATATATGTGCAGTGTAGCACATTGAGTTGTATTAGTCTAAACCGTGTATTCCTGGATACCTCCCCGGGGAATGCCAGAGCCCTTTCCCATTCTTTGTCTGTGAGCTCCTGCCCCATGTCCTGTTCCCATCTGGTTTTTAGATCTGCGCTGCGGGGGTTAGGTCTGTCTGTTAGGCTAAAATTTGGGATACCAATCTCCGTCCGTCCCCCCCAGTTGTGCAGCAGTGTCAGAAAGGGATGCGCCTCGGGCTCTGCTGGCCATCCGGCCCATTTCGTGCGCGTGGTGTTTGATTCGCTGGTACCATAAAAATTGTCCAGGCGGGACTCCATCCGTCTCCTGAAGCGATGTGAAGTCTCTGAAATTGCTGTCGTCGTACACATCCCCCCCCATCCGTTCCCATGATCTGATCTGCGCTAGGTCAGAGTTGGATTTGCATAGGTCTGAAATCATCGGGACCTCAGGGGAGTAAGTGTGTTTCAGGTGTAGTAGTGTCCTGGTCTTAAACCATATTTGCCGGCCCAGGACCACTAACATGGGTGGATTATTTAAGCATGTTTGTGGGCCCCAGATGAGTTCTTTCAAGCGTAGAGGACTGATTAGATGTTGAAGCAATCTGGTTTCTGCTGTGGTGTCGTCAGCTAACCATCGGGTCACAAAACTTAGTTGTGCGGCCGAGTAGTACCGTTCCAAGTCCGGGAGTTGTACACCGCCTGCCCTATAAGGTAATGTTAGTGTGGACAGCGCCAGCCTGTGCCTGTCATGCCCCCATAAGAAGCCTTTGAAAATGGATTTGATGTAGTGGTAGATGTTTTGGAAGTGGTAGAGGAATCTAGGGAGAACTATCATTTTGATAATTGACGCCCTGCCCATTACTGACAGGGGGAGCTTGGATCAGAAGCCAATTGACTTGTGCAGGGTTTTCAGAGCGGCTCCGGTATTGTGATTGTGCATCAGCTCTGGGGAATGCATCACTGTGACGCCTAGGTACCTGAACGAGGTTGGTTGCCACTGGACTCCAACCTCCGGGAGCTCCTCCATATTCATACCCTTAAGACCTGCCAGTGGAAAAAGGCAAAATTTTTGTCTGCTAACCGGATGCCAGAGACTGCTGAGAAATTGTCTAGGACATCCAACATGATGGGTACGTTTAAGTGGGGGTCACTGATGTAGAGGAGTACATTGTCCGCATAGAGTGATATAATGTGGTACTGCCCGCCCAAACAAATGCCAGCATCAAAGAACTGCTTTCTGAAGTAGATTGCAATCGGTTCCAGACCCAATATGTACAACGTGGGGGACAGTGGGCAGCCTTGCCTTGTGCCCCTGCGGATGTCCCAGGTCGAGGAAACCAGTCCGCCCGTCCTCACTCTTGCTTTGGGATTTTTGGATAAAATGTTTACCCATTTGATGAAACCGCCCCCTGACCCAAATTCCCTGAGCGTGGCTTGTAGCCATTCCCAATAAATGGAGTCGAACGCTTTTATGGCGTCCAGTGATAGTAGTGCATAGGGGCCTTTGTGTTGGTCAGTTTGGGCTATGATGTGCTGGAGCCTACGAAGGTTCGCTGTAGTGTTGCGCCCAGGTACAAAGCCGTTTTGATCGTTTTGTACCAGCCCACCAATCTGTCTCGAGAGCCTAGAGGCCAGGATCGTGGTCAATATCTTGGCGTCCTAATTAAGCATTGCAAGGGGGCGGTAGGAGTCACATTCATCGGCCGGTTTTCTGGGTTTGAGCATCGGGATGATGAGCGTTTCCCTCATGCTCTCTGGGAGGGTCTCTAGTTCATTTGCTTCCTGGAATACCTTAAGTAGAAGTGGTGTGAGTGATGATCCATAGGTTTTGTAAAACTCCGGGGGGGTAACCCATCGGTGCCTGGTGTTTTGGCGGTGGCTAAGGAGTTTATGGCCTCAACGATGTCTTCGGCTGTGATTTCTGCATTTAGGGCGTCTCTCTGTGCGGGTGTCCGTTTTGGAAGGCCTATTTCCTCCAATGTGTCGAGGATTTGCTCCCGGGGGATGAAGGTGTCATGTGAATAGAGTTGGGTGTAGAAAGATTTGAATGCGTCATTGATGCTCTGCTGTGTGTGAAGTGGGGTGCCGTCTGCCGCTTTCAATTAAGTGGTTAGGTGTTTAGGGTGTTCCTTTTTGCAGAGCCAGACCCTCCGCGTCTTCAAATCGTGCCTCCAGTTGTGCCACTTTCCTCTCCAGTTCTTGGACCTTGACTTTCAGGGCGGTCGTGGTCTCTGTGGTTTTGTGGAGTTCTGTTTCTTCTGTGGTCACTCTGTTAGGTTGCGGGCGTCCTGGAGCATCAGCTGCATATCAGACTTGACCTCTTCTATCTTCGTGTCAATGAATGATCTCAGGGCCTCGATGGTTTGCAGCACCTGGGTAATCCTTGGAGTTGTCATCTGGGGGAGGAGGGTGGCTGGTCTTGTCGCTCAGGGGTTTCCGGCTGCGCCTGGGTCTTTGGCCTGGCCGCCGAGAAGGAATCCAGTATGCATGATTTGGATTTATCCTTTGTGGGCGACATTGCCTTTTCGTAGAGCGCCTGGGCTCGTCTGTGGCTCCCTGGAGGTGAGGTTAATATCAGATGTGGTGGCTCGGAAGTGCTTGGGGAGGGGGGGGGTCCCCTGTGTAGAGAAGAATCCCCTCCACTGAGTGGAGGGCAGTTCGGTTCCACGAGGCTGTCCAGTTCTTGTGCCACGGCTGTTCCACTTGCAAAGCTCCTGCGGGGTATTAACCAACGGTCAATGGTGCCTGCCGGTAGGTTTAGGGTTGAAGAGGTCTCAGTAGGATAGGTCCCAGCGCCAGTTCGGTGGTGGTATTAACGATGTGGGGTGGTTCCGCCGAGGAAGGGGCTAAACCATGAGAGTGATGGCTTTAACGTAGTGAGCCAGGCACTGTCCGGGTTTGCAGCATCGCTACAGTGCTGTGGCCGGCAAGTATGTCCTCCAGTGTTATGATGTGCTGGTGGCCAGTGTGGGGAGGCACAGACCATAGATGGGTGGCCCCTGTTGGTTCTCTTAGGGGTTCTGGTGTTTCAGTAGTGCTGTGACTGTGCCGTTAAGTGTTTCCTCTCACTGTGGGGGAGTATGTGATCACCTTCCGCTGTCCATGTCTGGTGGATGTTCACAGGTACATGCTAGGATGATCTCTGCCCCTCCGTGGTTGTCCATGCAGCGCCACCAGCTGATTACTTGTTTGTGTGAGTGGCCACCCTCTGGTGTTATCTGTGGCGACGTTGTTCCCCTGGGGCCAAGATGCCCAGGCAGTGAGAGGGTGATGAGTGGGAAGGTGGTGCCCATAAGGCGGTCTATGAGGCAGGAGCGCAGGAAGGGGCAAGGAGACACCCCAGGCCGATCGGGTGTGTTCCGCAGGCAGCTCGTCCTTGGGAAGATTGGCGCTGGTGCACCCATGCCTGAGACTACTGGTGCCTTTCAACAGTATGGCGGCGTCTCTGATCTGTCAGGGCTTCCCTGCTTTAGTTCAAGACACCCAGCTGTGCCTGGTAAATCTCCCGAGTCTCAACGTGCGTGCCTGGTCGTCCCTCCCACACGTGTGCCCCCCAGGTGCCGTGTTTGCAGTTCCGGGAGGGGGGTGTCCCACGGGCCTCAGCGCTTGTAGAGCGCCGCGGCTGCTGTTCATGCGCTTTCACCGCCTGCAGGCCTGGGGGACGCTGCTGATGTGCCAGGTGTGCCGCATACCTGGATGTTGAGTCCCTGCTCCGTGTCTGTCCCGGACTTCTGGTCCCCGGGTGTGCCCTTGGGCTCCGTGTTATTGTTGCCGTCTCAGCGGTTCCTTTCCTGGCCACACGCGGGTTCTGTGCAGCTGTCGGGAGCTCCTCTCCTCAGTCTCGCACCGACTTCGGGTAGCCACGCACCACAGTCGACTGGCCGCGGGAAACTCGGCAGGCGGCACAGGGGCCCGGACCAAGGTAAAGGGGGAGATTCTTGGTCCGCTGCGGGGTGTGAGTGCGAGCCTATGCCCGTCGGGGCTCTGCGGGCTCGCACACGCTCCAGCAGTCCTCAGCAGGCCATCGGATGGTGGGTAAGGGGTTTGTCTGCCAATATTGGCTTGTAGATTTGGCAAATTTGTGTTTTGAACGCCGCAGCAGGATCACGGACGGGAGCTCAGCAGGGCTGCCTCCTTATGCCATGCGTGCTAGCCACACCCCCCGCAGCACAGATTCTTATGTGGGCAGAGGTAGGCCTCCAGCAGGGATTCTGATGTCGACATAGTTAAACCGTGCAGCAGGTATTCTGGTGTGGACAGAGGTAGGCCTGCAGCAGGGAATCTGGTGTGGGCAGAGGTAGCCCTACAGCAGGGATTCTGGTATGGACAGAGGTATCCCTACAGCAGGCGTTCTGGTGTGGGTACGAGTATGCCTGTAGCAGGGATTCAGGTGTGGGCAGAGGTCAATGTTGTTCATTGGATAGGTGGACAATTAATTTGGATCCACCTTTAAAAATATAGAAATTGCTTTGCATTTCTTCCACATTTGCCTGTATCTCCCGGCCTTCTCTGTCCCAGTTTTCTTCTATCCTGCCTCTTGTTCTCACGCCCTTCTGCTCATGTCCACCCTGGCCCCATGCCACATCAGGGACTGGGTCACGGTGACCTGGTCACCCTGCAGCTACCCTGAAACGCAATAAGGGAACTGCTCACAGTGCGGGCATTAGGGGTGGCGTGGTATTCGGATGATTACTGAAAAGCTTAGCACTAGCTTAAGAGGTGCTGTCTCTTTTCACCACCTGTGAAACTGCCAAGGCAAAGAGGCCAGCCGGCAATCTCGTGGCAGCCCACTGGATTGCACCCCTTACATTCTTTGGTGTGCATGTGCACCACCTGACACCTCTGCTGAAAGAATATGTTTGCTTGAAAGCAATAGTTAATTACACACTTCTTTTTTTTTTTTTTCTTGTAATGACATGAAGCAGCTTCGGGTGCTCACATTGTAGCCTCTTTTACAAGGACAGTGTTCACCCGAGTGCCTTGATGTGGGGAAGTCGCCTCTGGGGGCTACATAGTTAGGTTCTCATGCTGTGTATCATTCACTCTCTGTGGATTACCCTGCATTCCTGTTGAGGCTCTCCCTTTGTCTTCCTATATTACCTCACAGTTTTGGGTGTTCATGCAGACTGGACTAAAAAGGGCAGGACAGATCTGCCCCTCTCTTCCTCCATGTGCTCTGGCTCTCTGCCAGATTCTGTGCCACCATTAGAATTTGCTTGCAAATATTAAAACATATAGGGTGGTGACCATGCATTTTGAGCAGTCGTTACTCTGCTACGACACACGAAAGTATAGCATGGTGTTAGTTTCTTGACCTTGATTTGAGCTTCAGCTTCGTTCCTGTATGTGTTTATGGCTCTCCTCGGTCGGTGACTGCAATATACTTTATCCCATGTGCAATTTGCATGTGCTCAAATTAATAACACACCACTGTTGCAAACGTGATTAACCTTTGGCACTCGAAACACCTGTGTTTCTGCTGTGTGTATTATCATGGTAAAACTCTCATTGGTCTGTCTTTTGTATCGCTTTCATCTGAAATTGCACAGATGAGCTGGGTGTCTGTCTTGAGCCACCTCTCCAATATTCACATTACACATTAGACTCAATCATATTTGTGTGTGCAATATACACAAAGATATAATAGATCTGTTTGACATACAGACAATAGCAACAGAATTTAGCATGCGTACAGAGTGTGCAAAAAAATGTTTTTATTAACAAATGTGCGTGATCATCACTCACTACAAATACATTGGCAGATCATTTTACCCTGTGGTTTGTGCCTGTAGCAAGGTCCCCAAGGTGTCCCTTGCCCCCCCCCATATTGTATGTATCTCCTACTACCCTGCTGGGATGTATTCTGGACCCTAAAGTCTTTTCTGCCGTCGCCGAAGGTCAAGGTGGTGAGGATCTTCAGAGCAACACTGCCATGTTCTACATCCGGAAGCAAGGGCGGGGGGACCTGCTCACGGGCGCTCTCCAGGAAGCCCAGGCTCTCTGGCTCTGGGCCATTTGGCAGCGCATGTTCCTTGTCCCTTTTCAACTGGTGGGCGTCAAAAACACTATCGCTCAGCAGGGAGTTGCGTTCCTGCCACGAATGGTAGATTTACAAGGACCCGGTGGACCTTCTGTTAAAAAAAATGGGGCAAAGCCCAGATTGATCTGTTCGCGACAGTGGCGAACGCCAAGTGACTGAAGTTAACCAGCAGTTTCCCTCAGCCGAGGAGCATGGGGGATGCATTCATGTTTCCGTGGGAGCGAGGGACGTTTCCTGTACGCTTCACTCGGACAGTACCACTACAAGATCATACTTGGTGCTCCAACATGGCCAAGTGAGATCTGGTATCCAGAGCTGCTGTGTCTGTCAGTGGCCCCCGCCCATCAGGCTCCCGCTGTTCCCAGAATTTCTCACCAGAGATGGAGGGGCGATTCTGCACTATGACTCAGGGTTGCTGAACCTGAGGGCATGGCTCATGCAGCCCTAGAGTTTGGGGGTTATGCTTTACCAGCGGAATGTAAGGAGATCCTGGCCATTGCCTCGTCAGTGTTAAAATGCCATAAATGGAAGCGCTTCTCCATGTGGTGCCTGACTCAGAAGATTACCCGTCACGGGCCCGAACTTCTACCCTATTTGCTTGATCAAGGTGCACATCGCTGCCATATCCCAGTACACCAGCTTCCCGGGTAGACCCTCCCTGCGGTCGCATATACTTGTCAAAGAGATCCTGAAAGGGCTCTTCAGGACTTTTCCGCCGGTGAAGGATCCAGCCCCAGCTTGGGAACTCAATGTAGTACTGACTAAGCTCATGGAATCTCCTTTTGAACCTATGCATCAAGTCCTCTCGTGGAAGACTGCTTTCCTCATGGCTTTCTCCTCAGCCAGGATGGTAGGAGAGATCCAGGCCCTGTCGTGCAAGCAGCCTTACTTGTCTTTCCACGCTTCAAAGTTGGTACTGGGTGCACACCCCCACCTTTATGCCAAAGGTACTGCCGGAATTCCACCTCAACGAACCTTTGGTGTTACCTGTCTTCTTCCCAAATCTGTCGTCTCCAGCAGAGAGGGCCTTGCATTCGCTGGACATTGCTTGTGCCTTGAAGTTCTACGTGGCATTTACAAGGAATTTTCGGAAGACCTCTCAGTAGTTCGTCAACATTGGACCTGTAAATCACAGAAAATCCTTATCGAAGGCTTGCATCTCCAGGTGGCTTTCCGGCTGCATGTCATTGACTGGCAAGCAGGCAGCTTCCAGGCCGACCGAAAGCTCACTCCACCAGAGCCATTGCAGCAGCAGCAGCAGCGTTTCTCTCTGGTGTGTCCCTGCTCGAAATTTGCAGGGCTGCTACGTGGAGGTCCACGGACACCTTCACCGGATTCTACTGCTTTGACAGGGATTCCAGGGAGGAGGCCAGAGTCGGCCAATCGGTGCTACGCAACCTGTTCACTTGAGGTGAGTCTGTTCCAGAGGTGTGTATGTTATTGCTTCTGTTGAGCATTGCCACCTCCTGTGGTTGTGTATATGTACTGCTGTGTAATCGTTATTCATGAGCATGTGAATTTATGCCAGACTCCATGCTGGAGAAGGTTTAAGTTAATTACCTGTAACTATTGTTCAAGGGGATTGGGTCCTCCGACGTATTCCATATCTATGACAGGTAATCACTGCAGCTGTGCTGCGATGATTACCTGTCATAGATATGGAATATGTCGTCGGACCATCCCATCGAAAGAACGTTATTGGGTTAAGAGAGTAACTTGTTCTTCCCCAGCATGGGCCTGGCATGGATTCACATTAAAACTCTCCGTCCTTCCACTCTGTGGCTCTTCTTGGTTCATACTGCTACTTTACGTGCTTACCAAATCTGAAGATGGCCACCAGGGGTGGAGCTTAGGGAAAGGACTGTCATTGGATGGGGGCAGTATGACCCAGAGGACAGTGATTGGTTTAGAGGAGAAATACAGTTTGAAAGTGAAACTGTTTTTTCTTTTACCGAGGATCCCCAGCCTGACGGGGAATTTTCATGAGCATGTGAATCCATGCTGGTGAACAATAGTTACAGGTAAGGAACTTAAACCTTCACCTCACTGAAGAAGTCCAACAAAGCTGGAATATGTCTGGGGTGGCTTGCGTTTCCAGGCAGAGGGGGACATGGCATGGTAATTCGGGCTGCCACCAATGGGCTGCTCCACACTTGTGTACAGGCGCGTTATAAATGACTTATCATATCAGTGCCAATACTGATTTGCATATGGTTGATTCTTCCCCCCCCCCAAATGCCCCCCTTCTCCAGTTGTGCAGATAGGCTAAAAAACAGTGCTGTGGAAGTTTCCCCAGAGCAATACCAGTGCTTCAGGTTAGTTCAAACCCTTCCAGTCACATTTCTGTTAACAAGCATCCATTGTGGCCAAACCAGCCAAGGGAGTCTGGCATACTCTTGGGGCCATGGATCTGACCCCTGGGGAGTGGGAACGCGGGTGTAAATTGGGTCTTTCCATTGATGGTCATTGAGATCTACAGCACTGGTGTCCCCTACAGATAGCTAGTTGAATAACCATAGTCATTAGAATCCTTATATACACACACCCAGGCAGCTGAGGAGAAACCAAAAAATATGACTTATGGTCCATAATACTGGATTCCCAGTGCGACCGGTGTCTGAGGGGCAAAGCTTCACATGGACTGCAGTATTTAGCTACATGCACACAGAGATGGAATAGACAGTTTCCCAAAAATTTACCAGACCGAGAACTAGTCCAGCAACCAGCATTGACACTGCTTCCTGAATTTTATATGGCATGCACACCTCGAGCCAACGGGGGGAATTCATACAAAAGCTCAGGTGGGCACATGGGTTCAAGAGCCACTCGGAGCCAGAACAAATAAAGAAGTAAAGGGCCAGCAAATCGGAGCCCTTATGACCCCAATTACACTATTACCCACAATTTGAAGGGCAAAACATTTACATTTTCTTTTTTGCGGAAGAGAATGTTATTCCTGAATACTGGTGGTAATGTGAGGGCAAAGAGGCTATTGGAGGAGGAAGAGGAAAAGAGCAGTTGCGAACTGGAGTAGGTGGAGGGGTACTAGCTGAAACTGTACTGGTCGAGAAGCAAGAAGAACGGTAAGAAGCAGCAACTGGACTTTGTTTTTATTTCAACTATCCCCATACTGAAACTTTGACTAAAGAAATCCCCTTTGTTGTTGTTACAAAACCCCTAGGTCCCAGAAAACATGCTCTAAGGCACACAATATCCATATTATCTGGTTGTGTGGACCATTGGTCTGAGAGCAGGTGGAGCTTGGGCAGGAAGACTGGGGGGGTGGCGGAAGCCATATAACTTTTCAAATGTCCTGTTGCCCAGAAGGTTATATTGGTTTTGCTATTCCTGGGAGGATGCAACCTACGACCTTTGTATGTGCGTGTAAATCAGGACAATGTAATGATGCTCTGGTCTGTGAGTCTTCTGTGCCTCTCTTTGTGACTCAACATTGCTATGCCAACATTTATTAAGCCAGAGGGGCTAAGGTAAGCATTTAGTGGCACAACAGAGCAGATGAGGGGGATTAGCTTATCTTTTTGGACAAATATCTAAAATATCCCTCTGTTTAGTGTTGCATAGAGGCATGGGTCAGACGCCTAAAGGTGATGCACTTGGATGCCCAATACATGCCAAGGGTAGTTCAAGCTCATAGGACCTATAAGCCTGTCTGAGCCCTTGACTGGGTGAAAACATATTATGGATCAATAACTTCATGTAACTGCATTCCTTCAAATTAATTCCTCTCCTCCACCTCTTCCACATCGTTTCTCCCCTTTTATTCCTAGTAGGACCATTTTACAAGAAACCACATTTAATCGAAAAGCCCTAATTTATGCAAGTTTATTTACAACCCGCTGCCAAAAAACTCCCCGTTTGTCACTGTTCCAACAAATCCTGAAAAGGTCTGCAACAGTGAAGTAGCCAGGCCAGCTTGGGCCAACATCATTGTCTCCTTGGGATGGGAGAGGCTGTGCAGAGAACGTCTGGACCCAAAAATTCTATATGGAGGACCCTGGTGCTAAAATGGGAATTCAAAAGAAGGCTGGTGCCATGCATGAGGGATGCTGAGCGGTGGGAGCACAGCTGAGACTTGGATAAGGTGGAGGCAAACCAGTCTAGCCAACTCCACAGTTTTGCAAAAGAGGAGCCCTCGAGCCCTACAGGAAAAATTCTCTCAGCTCTGCCACATAAACACTCCATCCACTGCCCTATCCAAAGTAACGGGGGGACAAGGCTGGTGACTGTCCCAGATACAAACATGCTAGGCAAAACACAGATGCGCACAACTCATAAACAACTTACGCAAAATGCATGCACTCTGCACATTCACACACCACACCACATTTATGCAACACATACTATTAATATAAATCATCCAACACGAACACCAGATACACAAGCCATGCACAGCACACCAGATACACACATCTGATACACTCTGCACACCAAATATGCATACTGCATACTAAGACTATGCACAACGCATGTACGCCACATATACACATCATGTGCATCATTCTTTCTCCTCTAACCCCTCTATCTCGGCATACCCTGTTTATTCTCAGTGTGACCTTTGTTCTTTCAGTCCCTCACTCTTCCTCTCTACCCTTTCTTTCTCCAATCTCCTCCTTCAGCCCTGCCCTGTTCACAAAGCTGCCTCCAATTTTAAATCTTCTGTTTAGTCAACACTTGGCTCTCTCTATCCCTCCCACCCTTTTATCCCATCTCGTAAACCCTCGCAACCCTAGCTGTACCCCTGACCTTAACACTCTGTGCTCGTTCCTGCCCCCACTGTTCCTAAAACTTCTAGCTGCTAAAAAATTGTGTTTCTCCACTCTCACACTATCTCTCATCATCCAAATATTTGGGAGAAGAGTGGGAGGAAAGAGGAGTTTTGAAGGAGGCAGAGTTGAGGGCGTAGTTGAAGGAGGCAGAGTTGAGGGCGTAGTTGAAGGAGGCAGAGTTGGCAGCAGGGATGAAAGAGGCAGAGTTGGCGGCAGGGATGTAGGAGGTAGGATTGGCGGCAGGGGTGAAGAGGGCAGAATTGACGGTGGGGGTGAAGGAAGCAGAATTGGCGTAGAGGCGAAGGAGGCAGAATTGGCGGCAAGGCAGAGTTGCCAGAGGGTGCGAAAGAGGCTGAACTGGAGTAAAGTAGACCACATCCAGAGTGGAAGAGAGGAAAAGGGTACAGGAGGGGCCTAGAGTGTTGTGGACTAGCAGTTAAGGAAGAGACAGCTGATTTGTGGAAGAGATGAGGTGAAGTCTACAATTAAGGGAGAAGTGATGAAGATGAGCCCAAGAAAGATGACAGGAGGAAAGTGGTCTTGTTAAGGCTCAGAGACACTCTGTGGAAGGCAAACCCAGGGAAATCCAGACAGTTTGGAGAGCAGGAGGTTAACATGAAAATCCCAGATTCCAACGCATGCTTAAGAGTCTGACCACCTGACCCAGGCTCAGATGACCTAGGTAATCCGGGTGGTTGTGCAAGTACCTAGAGGGCTGTGGGAAGCATTGCCACATCCTGACTATGACTAAAGCCACACTTCATAAGCCCAAGAAGTAAGTGTGGGGCACTTAAAACCCAGAAACTAAGATTGCCTTTCCCTTGAAGAGTTATTTAAAGACTGAAGCTACTAGTCTTAAGAACAGCATTACAAAGGTGTACTTTGTTTTGTGCACCCTATCCCTTCCTCCCTACATGACCTCATTTGAACCCTATGACTTTTTAAGTTTTGGCTATTAGGTGGATGAAACCTGAACTATTGATATGAGTAGCAGAAATAAGAGAGATGGCATGAAAGGAGGGAGACACAGCCCGCAGATGTTTGTCTTCTCCAACAACACGCATGGCCATGCTATGGCCTATGTGACTTCCCTCCCAATTCCTGCCCCTGTCCGCTTAAACCTTGCGTTGTCTATGAACTGTCTGTCTCATAGGCTTGTCACAAAGCCTGTGATATGTAGCAGGAAAGTGAAATATGACGTCACAGGGGGCAAACATTGACTCCCCTCTGTGAGGGCCCTGCACACCACCATCCATATCTGTTATCTGACACAGGCAGGCAAATTGCTATTTGCTTCACTGTATGTAGCTTTGCTGTTTGGGGCTTTTTTTTCTTTTTAACTGACCGAGCCTTTTTTAAAACCAGTCTGTGGGCTATGAAGATCACAGCGA
This sequence comes from Ambystoma mexicanum, assembly GCF_040938575.1. Taxonomy (NCBI): domain Eukaryota; kingdom Metazoa; phylum Chordata; class Amphibia; order Caudata; family Ambystomatidae; genus Ambystoma; species Ambystoma mexicanum. Next base: position 841,411,450 of record NC_090923.1, read on the forward strand.
TTATGGAGTTGCGAAATATCTGCAAATGCTTATACCATGCCTTTGCAAAAGCCACTATTGGGTTTGGCAATGCTTGTTCATGTTGCTTATAAAAACCATGTTAACCGTATACTTTGCCTCTGTGTGCTCTCTTGTACCGTCAGCCCTTAAAATTAGTATTAGCTTTTGAATTGCTTGTAGTAATATTTGTAGTACAACTAGAATTAATAGAATCAGCAGTAGGGCTTGCAATGCTATTAGTTGTATTTGTGCTTGTATTCTTAATACAGTCATCTTTGCTAATAACGCTAGTAGTAACATCAGTAATGGTACTAATAGTAGTTTCCCTGAGACCAGTAAAGGTATTGGCAGCTGCAGTGAATGTACTGAAGTGGTTTAGGTACATGTCTGTCAACATACTGTAAAATTGCCGTTTGATAGCTACTCTGTTGTGGTCCATATCATTTAGTGACGACTTCTGAGCTCCTCTACAGATTCCTTATCTTTGAAACGCCCAGCCTGAAGGCCAGGTTCTTAAAACTACCCATACCCGAGGTGCCACAAGGGCACACTTTACGAAGTCAATGTCATTGTATATGTGGCACCACGCACTCGGAGCAGACAAGTTCCTTTGTCGACGCCACAGGTTACAGGACTTTGCAACACTCTGTGCCGTTCCCTCCCACCGTCACCCGAGTTTAAATTCTGTTTTTATTTTCTTTTTCAGTTGTAATTGGACCTTTTCCATTCAAAATGAATGACTCTTTTTTGCTTTAAGGCTTACGACAAGTGTTCTTGGATGATTTCCATCGCAGATGGCCATGATTGCTGTAGGTGTTGGGTGGCCAGTCAAAGGTGAGGGGTATTCACATGTTCCCTTACCTGGACAATTGACTGATCAGAGCCTGCTCCCTGGAGCAGGCTCAGGAACCTCTCAGGCACACCTGCCACTTCTTGCACAAACTGGGCTTCTCCCTCAACTTTAAGAAGTCCAAGGTGACACACTGAAAAATGCCCCTGTTTAAGAAATTCCAAAACACTAACACATCGGTAGCCCTAGTCTTCCTAAGGTTTCTGGGTCTTATGGCATCCTGCATTTTCCTGATCTTGGAGGCTTGACTGATAATTCGTTTGCTACAGTGGACCCTCAAATCTCAGCGGTCGCAGTTCTTGGGCAGGTTTACGGCCCTACTTCAGATTCTGAACAGTCTTACACCAGACCCCCTGTGGTGGGCTGGCACATAGGACTTAATGGTGGGAGAACTTTTTGGGTATCTGTGGTAACCAATGCCTCTTTGAAGGGCTGGGGTGCACACCCAAACAAGCTGACGGTATGCGGGTTGTGGTCCCTGGAAGAGACGAGGCTCCACATAAACCTGTTGGAGCAGAGGATAATCAGCATGGCATTGATGGCCTTTTTACCTTCAATACAGAGAAATACTGTCCTGATTATGCCAGACAACATGGTGGCCATGAACTACCTCAACATGAGCTACCCTTGTGCAGAGGGAGGCAAGCAGGTCTGTTTTGGGGCATTACAGAGCAGGATTTCCTTGTCAGCAGTTCATCTAGCCAGGACCGAGAACACTAAACCAGACAACCTGCGCAGGCAGGTCTTGGTCAGGAAGTTCTTTAGGAGATCTTTGCCCTCCGGGGCTCTGTTCGCATTTAGTTCCAACAGGAAGTGTGAGCTGTTCTGCTCCAAGAACTTTCCCCCTAGAGAAGCACTAGGGTACGAGTTTGTGGGGGACTGGAATTTTCCAATTCCTGCCGATCGCAGTCATCTTCATGTCATCAGGCGGTTATGAAGATTTGGGACGTCAACAATTCTGGTTGCATGGATTGGGCTAGGGTACATGGTGCCTAGACCTTCTAGACATGACCATCTGCCCTCCACAGCGTCTTTCTCAAGGGACAAAATGTACTCTCAAAAGCCGGATGTCTGGTTCTTCATCCAAACTTAAGAACCCTCAATCCTGGCCACTAGGGGCGCAGAGATGTAGGCAGGTCTTTGCATCGTTCCTCACCAGTGGGTCAGTAACGGGACCAGAGCCCCCCCCCGAAAGGCCCTAGTGAGGTGCCCCCCGCCCAGAGCACGACTGTGTGGGTTGCCCCCACGAGAAACCCTGTCATCCAGAGCCCCCTGGACATGGAGGATTCACCCTTGAACTCCCGGAGCGGTGTGAGCCCACCTCCAGATCCGGCCCTGGGAATCGCACGGCAAGCCTGCACAGCAAGACGCAACACCGGAGCTGAGGGGGCCTGCATCGGCTGGAGGTCAACGATTAGTGGGTTGGTCACAAACCCGCTGGCCCTGGATCCCCAGAGGCTGCTGCTCCTCCCTGTCTGGCCCAAGTGGAATGGTGCCAGTGCCCAGAAAGACCGACTGCAGGTTTATTGAAGAGCTGGATCCCCACCCCCCACCGAGCTCCAGATCTTGGCGCCAGTGCCTGCTTGGGAGTGGGTGAGGGACAGCCCAGCCCCCATCAGGTACGGTGCTCCTCGCTCCCCCTAAGACTGCTGTGTGTCGTCCCCCCTCCCTTCCTGGGAGGCCTCAATTTGCGAACAAAGTCAAGGGTCTACGTAGCAGCAGCCCGCAGCCTCACTGCAGTGAAACGGCCTGTTGGTCTGCCCTTTTGCACAGGGCCCCCGCATGACTATTGTGTTGAACCCCCCCATGCCTCCTGGGGCGCCCAAAAGTCACTAAACTGCACGAAGTATCCACGGAGCAGGGGCCTGCACTCTGCTAGTGGTGAAAAGACCCGTTGGACCGTCCTTCCACATGGGGCCCATTTACTCGACCGTTCACGCCAGCTGCAAGGCACCACCAGACCCCATCGACAAGCACCGTCTTCAAAGCACTCTGCCCTTCAGCGCTTGTTGTTCAGAGAGGCTGATGTTCCCAGCAGATTGACTTCATAGGGCACCGTCAGCACGCAAGTCTTTCGGCTCAAGCATTGCGAAAGTGGGGAAGACTTAGGGGGTGCATTCCCCTGACGACATCTTGGGCTATCCTGGGGTGGTTAAACCAAGCATTAGCCTAGCTACTTAAGTTGCCTATTCCCACAAAGCCCCCTTCAGAGTAAGAGAGCCTCTCGCTGCTCTCTTCTCCGCAAGACAGGTGTACCCCCGGGGACTCCCTCTATTCTATTGCTGTAGCTTGAAAGTGCCAGAACCGGGGGGCTTTCAGTGCAGCCTGCCCGACCCCATAGGAACATTCATGAGCTCGGCATAAGCACTTCAGCAATTCAAATACGAGCAGCCTCCCCATCCTGCACAGGTCGCCATGTCCAATTCTGCGCCAGAAGTACCGGGGGAGGCTATTTCGTTGAGCAAGAGCATGACTGCACTCCTAAAAGAAATAAGGGGCTTCAGAGCAGACGTCCCGAAAACACTAGATTGGCTCGACAAAAAAGTGGACAGCGTGGCAGACTGCATACAGTGTCTCGAAGCTAACCAATCCTCAGTGGACATTTTAGAGTCTCAAATAGACATGCGCCTCTCTGAGTTGGAAAGAAGAGAGCAGAAGCGCGCATTAAAAATGGATGACTTCGAAAAACGCGAGAGAAGAAACAATATTCAATTCTTCGACTTTCCTGAGCAAGAAGAAAAAACGCAGAGCGACATTGTGAAGTCCATCAACAACATTGTTAGGATGCTCTTTAATGAGGGGAACACCAATGAACCTACAATCAACAGGGCCCACAGAGCAGGTGGGGGCTCCCGTGGTCCAAGGACAGCCCTTGGCAAGTTCCACTACTATACGGTATAACAAAAATCCTAGAAATGGCAAGAAAGAAGGATCCGGTTGAATGAGATCCTCGCAAATAACGTGTCCAAGATCTCTCTGCCCTTACCCTTTCTAGAAGGAGGCTCTGCGCACCGCTCACAAAGTGGCTTGGCTCCAAAGGAGTCCGATACAGATGGGGTTTCCCCTTCTGTCTCTCCTTCAAACTATATGACTACAAATAGAGCCATAGAGCAATAGTAAAGTTTTTTCACCCCGTCCTGTTTGACTTCTCCCCTTTACACCTTCTCTCTCCTCTTTCCTTCTTCCTCTACATGCACCTTCCCTTCTTTTCCTCTCTATTCCTTCATCATTCTACTCTCATCCCCTCTGTTATGCGTTCTGCCAAACCTCCTTCTCACCGTCCTCTTTACTCTTCCCCCCCCTCATTCCCACTTCCCATTTTCCCCTTCCTCTCCTACTCTCCATCTCCCTCCTCCTGTTAACTTTCGTGCTAATTGTAACTGTGGAAACCCAATGGCTCTCTTCACCACAACATAACTGGAGATTTCCTACCTTGTCTTCAGTAGAGAGATGTGGCTAGCAAGAATTCACTTGTTACACCCTCCAGTCGCCTCCGACTTGGCAAATGGAGGATGCTTCAGGGAAACCCTTTGTTAAGGGAAAAAACCCTGGGCTGCTTGAGAGCGCTGAATTAAATGGAGCTTGACAAGACTTCTGCCGCAGCCTCGATGTGGAAACAAATCAGCGAGCGGGTCTCTCCAGGAAGCTATCCTGCAGTTCGCCGATGGCAATGACGTTTTCTCGGAAGTGGGATTGTTGAGAGGTTCAGGACCGGAGGTGGCTTTGGGAGAGGAAGAAAACAGGGTCAGTGATGTACAAAGAGAGGACAGGTTATAGAAAAAATGTAAGGGGGTTTGATTCCACCTACCCAGTCTGAGTATGAAAATGGATGTTAAAGATGGATTCCCGTGATGAATGATGGGAGATGTAGTTCGGGAATTCCTAACGAATAGACACGAGGGAGAAACAATAAGAGGTAAGTGTTGCGTGGGGATTCCTATGTGTAGAAATGTGAATTTAATGGTTAGGCGATGTAACCTACAGAATGTAAGCAGGTCTGAAGGTGACTTCCACGGTAAAGAGCTCTTGAACTTAGTAGAGTGACGGTGATTGGCAGCAGCCAGTCTACAAGAGAAAGAGGAGGATAGATACAGTTTTCAATAAGGTAAGGAGGTGGAAGCTTAGAACCAATTTGGATACGAATACCAGGAATTCCCCTAAGCGAAGACTTACGGAGCGTGACCACCGACAAAAGTAGCATTGCGCAGAGTCTTCCATTCCGGCGGTTTAAGTAACATGATCAAAGCTCCGGGCGGAGTTTCCTCAATGGATGGAAAGGGATCTAGACCTTCCATTCGAACCCGCGACGCCATCTTGGGAGAAACGGCGTGAATAGATGGCATGAAGCACCACCGGCGCAGAAAAGACCACCGTTGTGAACGGTTCGTAACACCTCCTCATGTCCATTCCCTTCTTCTGTCCCCTCCCCCAAACTTCCCGTTCCACGCCTACCCTCTCTCGCCGTCCTTATCTTCTCTACCCCGCCACTTATCAACCATCCAACCTTATGAACATTGCTCTCTGGAACGCTAGATCCCTCTGCAATAAAACCACTGCAGTTTTAGACATTTTCTTTCGTCTCAACCTTCATTTCCTATGCTAACTGAAACCTGGATCCCCCCTCACAACACTACTGTCCCTGCTTCCCTATCCACCTCCTCTCATCCTTCTCTCATATCTCTCGCTCCACTGGCCGTGGCAGAGGCATTGGCCTCCTCTTCCACCCTAAATACCTTTCCTCTACCTCCTCACCTTCTCTTCCTTCTTTCCCTTCCTTCAAATTCCTTTACAAATCATTTTCTTCTCCTCACCCCATCTCCTTTCTAATCATCTATCGGCCTCCTGGCCCTCTTTCTTCCTTCTATAATGACCTCGATCACCTCCTTTCACTCATCTCTCCCTCCCCCTCTCCTCTAACTGTACTAGGCAACTTTAATCTTCACCTTCCTTCTCCCTCTCATTCCTCACCCCTTTTCTTCATCCTTGACTCCTACCTCCTTTCCCCTCTTCCTTCCTCTCCTACTCATTCCTCTGGCTCCACTGTTGACCTCATCTTCAATTCTTCCTACCCCTCTTCCACTGTCTACACTACCTATCTATCTCTCCGATCATGTTTTACTCTCCTTCTCCCTTACTCCCCTTCCCCATTCTTCTTCTTCTAAGCCCTCCACTTCCATCTTTTCCCGTCGTGACCTTCGCAACTTTGATCTCTCCCTCTTTCTCGAAACTTGCTCTTCTTCTCTCCCCTCTCCCCAAGATTTCTCTTCACTGTCGGGCAATGACGCACTATTCACTCTTTCCTCTTCTATCTCCTCCTCTCTCAATCTACACTACCCCCTTTCCTTCTTCCGTCCAACCCGGAAACCCTCTCAACCATGGCTCTCTCCTCAACTTCTCTCCATGTGTCGTCTCCTCCGACGTCTCAAGAGACTCTGGCTCAAATCTCCTTCGCTTTCCAACCAAACCTCATATTTCTCTTACCACTCTCTTTATGACTCCTGTCTCTCCTCGGCTAAACGTTCCTACTACTCTAACCTTCTCCACTCCCAAGCCTCTCACCCTCGCCGCATCTTTCAAACTCTCTCCCCTCCTACGCCCGATCCCTCTGCCTCTTCCACCCTTTCTCCCTCAGACTTTGCTAACTTCTTCTCCTCCAACTCCAAGATTCTTGCCCTTCGGCAAAAAATCAATTGCTCTTATTCCCCCCTACCCCTTCTTCCTGCTCCCCCCTCAACCTGCATGTCTGACCTCTCGCCTGTCTCCCCTTCTGACGTGTCCATCCTCCTCTCCAAAGCCCACCCCTCGTCTGCTCCAACTGACCCTCTCCCTCCCTTCCTATACCTAAGATCTACCCTCTTCTTATTCCCTACTTAACTTCCTTCTTCAACACTTGCCTTTCCTCAGCTACCTTCCTCTCCGCTTTCAAGCATGCTGCTATCATTCTGATTTTGAAGGAACCTTCTGCTGATCCCCTACTCACCTCTAACTTCCATCCTATCTCTCTTCTCCCATTCCTCTCTAAGCTACTCGAACGCCTTGCCTACTCGCAGCTCTCAACCTTTGTCACCAGTCTTGCTCTCCTACCCCCCCTCTCAATCTGGCTTCCGCCCTAAACACTCTCCTGAAACGGACCTTGCCTACATCCTTAACTCCCTCCTCTCCGCTCGCCACTCTAAGCAATCCTCTGTCCTTATTCTTCTTGACCTTTCTGCTGCCTTCAACACTGTTGATCACCCCCTTCTTCTCAACACTCTTTCTTCCTTTGGATTCAAAAGCTCTGTTCTTAACAGGGTATCCTCTTACCTCTCCTCCCGCTCTTTCACTGTATCCTGGGGCGGCCGTTCCTCTCCAACCTAGCCTCTGGAATACGGCATACCCCAAGGCTCGCTGCTTGGCCCTTTCCTTTCTCACTCTACACCTCCCTCCTTGCCCTTGTTATCTCCTCATTCGGTATTTCTCACCATTTCTATGCTGATGACACGCAGCTCTTCCTTCCTTCTCTTCCTTCTCTACCGACCTCCACCTTAAACTCTCTACCTGTCTTACTGCCATTAAAAACTGGATGTCTTCCCGCTTTCTTTCCCTCAATACTGATAAGAATGAAGTCTTATTCTTCCCCTCCAACTCTCTTCCCCCTCCATCTCCCCCACCTTTCATTCACTTTCCTCCCTCTAATCTCCCTATCTCTGTCCACACTCATAATTTAGGCATTCACTTTGACTCCTCTCTCTCTTTTTGCCATCATATCTCTCACCTCTCGTGCCTGTCGCTTCCACCTCTTTAATATTCGCAAAGTCCGCCCCTCTCTCACTTTCCATGCTACTAAACTTTTAAACTCTTCCCTTATCTTCTCTCGCCTCTTCTACTGCTCCTCCTTGCTCTTTGGACTACCTACTTCTCAGCTCGCCCCCCTCAAATCTATCATTCTGTCGTCCGTACCCTCTGTCTCCTTACCTCCCGTGACTGCTTCCTGTTCACTCTCAGCTTAAATGTCTTTTTATCTGCTTAGTCTTTAAATCTATCCATGGTCTTGCCCCCCCTTATCTCTCCTCCCTCCTCTCTTTCTACATTCCCTCCCGCTCACTTCGTTCTGCTGACCACTTCCTTCTCACTGTTCCTCCATCCCCTTGTGCCCCCTCCCATTTCCGGTCCTTCCAGCTCCTAGCCCCACTAGACTGGAACTCCTTACCTCTCTCAATCCGCTCTATACCTACCTTCTCCTCCTTCCTCACCTCACTTAAATCTCTCCTTCTCCATCCCCCACCATGAAATCCTTCCCCCTTCTTGTTCCCCTTCCTTCCTTTATCTTTTCCCCTTGATCATCTCCCTCCCCTTCTGCCCACCCAACCCATTCTCACCCTTATTCCTGTTAGGGAGAATTCTCTGTTTGGGCTGAATTTCCCTACCTAGTGAGTCCCCCAGCAGCTTTGCTGGATTTCTGGGGTTTCTTTTTTTTTCTCCTGCCAAGAGTGAGACTCTTTTACCCTCACTCTTGGACCTGTTGAAGTGTGTTTTCTTGGTTAAACCTTGTGTTGAATGGGCTATGGGGTCTTTTACTCCATAGGGCCTCATGTGTTTTTGTGATGTGGGTTACACAGCACCCTCTGTGCCGTGACCCAGGGGTGTCCTAGGGACTCCCCAACATAGACTCCATACCCTGGGACTGACTACTATCTCCTAGGGCATGTAAAGTCACCAAAGACTTTGCTAGTCTTGAATCCTGAACAGAACCAGTACAAACCATCATATTGTGGACGTACTGGCTGGGGCAATTCGATTGCCCCAGGGTCTGTTAGTCGAGGGGGCACGTCTCCGTCCCCCCTGATCGAGTTTTGGCTGGTGGCAGTGGAAACTACTTTTTATATTCGACCGCGAATATTTCCCTATGGGATTTCCCATTGTTTTAGGCTAACACATTTAATTATTTATTTACGGTAGCCTTAAACATACCGCCGGTTTATATATTTATTATTATAACTCCGGTTGGGACTTTTTGCCAAAACTTGATTCTAAAATGGCGTTGGCGTTCGCCTCTGTAACTCTGACCCAAAGTGGAGCCCTTTGTTCCAATTTTGGCGGGCTTCTCCACAGAAGCCCTCCAAAGTGGTGCCACTCTGTCTGGGGTACTTAGGAGGGGTGGAGGGGGATTTAGGCACCCTGGACTGAGTTACCTTGGTAACTCAAGTCGCACTCCGTCCTGATTGGCCCAAGTGGTGAGCCGGCCGGCTCACCACTTAGCATGTTTGAGTGACAGCTAGACTGGGTGAATGGGGGTTTGCTGCATAAAAGCAGGGCTTTGGGGACTGGAACTTCAGAAGTCGCCACAGGACCAAGAATCCGACGACGGAAGAGCTGAGCCGACCTGCTTCGACGACACCACACGGTGGAGCCCTGCTGAACCGTCTCACCACCTTTCCCGACGACCGAGGAGAACTCTTAACGGAGTGGCTCCTTCCCTTGACTGGTGGGGACAACCAGTTTTCACCTTCTTTCCGCTTCTCGAGGTATCTCGTGGCCGCCTTGCCCGTGCCAAGCACCCCGGCAACCGGAATACCACACTTTTACCCCTAACCGCGAAAGTCGGTACAACCCTTTAACCGGAGGACTCCGCGGCTGGTTTCTTCACGGGCAGTGCAACGACCTTCTTCTTCTGCTCTTCTTCAGCGAGAACTTCTTCTCCCCTGACCGACGTCGAGCCTTGCTGCCACTGCCTGGAACAACTGCCACCGCTGGAGGATCCTTTCCGCTTAAGGAACCGTGTTCCGCCTGGCTTCCCTTGCCACCGACTGTACGGGGTAGTTTTAGCCCCCGGCTTTCGAACCTGGGAGTGCCTGGGACACCCTGGCTAAACTTTCTAAGCCACTCTAAACTCTTTCTAACTCTTTGCAAGACTTTGAATCCCTACTAACAGTGTGATCTTGGGCACATTTTCGCTCCGGCTACTCTAAGAGTGGGCCCTGCCTAGTGACTTTTGCTCACCTGTGACTTTGTGCTTCTTTGAGCCTATTGCAAGTGTTCTGGACCTTAGAGTGGTGTGTTTAACCTATTTCTGTTTCTTTTATCCCTTTCTTGAACCTACTAGAGTGTCATCTAACGTTAAGCACTCACCTCTGTTCGAATTATGTGGTGTTAACCTAGAGTTATCTAGATAGGAGTAAGGGTTGAAACTGCTTTCATTATAACTGTGTTTGAAGAGTTTTTACTATATTTTTGCTAGAGTGATTTCAACTTATGTGTGTTTAATAAATAAATAACTATATACTTTTGAAACCAAGCTCTGGTCAGTGTTTGCTTGTGCTATTGTATTTGAGTACCTATGGTGTATACTTTACATACTGCCTAACTCTTCTTGAGGGAAGTCTGACTGCTCAGCCACAGCTACCAGGTAAATCTGGGTGGTGCAGACTGCTACCAAGTGGGTTTACTGCTATACCTGTAGTCTTAAATCTTTTGCAGTGTTCCCCAAGGGAACTGCACAGGTTTCTGCCTAACACTGGTGTACAGCGGTGGGATTTGTATTGAGTATACATTTTATTGTGCTTTGAATACCTTAGTGCAACTAACCACAAAGCTTAGCACTATAAAAGTAAACCTCTAACATGTCAGTTATAGAAAGCTATAGTCAAGAGTCCCTTGCAGCCAAAACTGCTGATTGTTTAAGAGTGCTCTGTAAACATAAGGATCTCCTGACTAAGGGCAAGAAAATGGAGCTGATTGAAAGATTGTTAGCTAACCAAAGTCTGGGTGATGGTTCAGAGGAACCTACCACTCCAGCAACTGTAGATGACAGTATTGAAGTTAACATGGAGCAAAATGTTGATGATTCTGAGGAAGAGTCAGAAGAGGAGGGTGAGGCTGTTGTGACTGTCCCCCCTAGGCCTCTGCCTGCTCTACCTGCTGTACCTACTGGACCTTTACCAGGTCCCACCTTTAGTCCTCAGTACTTTGAACTAGAGAAAATGAAACTAGAATTGGAGTATAAGAAACTTAATGCTCAAACTGACAAAGAACTAAGGCTAAGGGAAATGGAGCTCAAGTATGACTTAGAAATGAAGAAATTATCTGTTGAGAATGTTTCTCTCTCTGGCTCCTCTAGAAGTTCCAGTCCTAAAAGACCCCGGATGCCTAAAGAATTGATTGGTATGTATGAGCCTAAGTTGGATATGTTGGATTGGTTGTCTCTGTTTGAATATAATCATGGGCTCCAGAACATCACAGGAAATGACTTACTCACCTGGTTGTTCTCTAGGCTTCCCCCTGTTGCAACTGATGTGGTGATGGAGATGGGGGAGGAGGATAGGAAGGACTATGAATGTGTAAAACTAGCTTTGATAGCTAGGTTTGGGAAGACCCCTTCCCAGTATCTTAAGAGGTTTAGGAGCCTAAAAAAGCATGATGGTACCCCTTGGGCTACCTGGGTGAGTGAATGTTTGAAAAACTTAGAGGGATGGATTAAGGGTTACAAGGTGAACACTTATGAAGGTATGAAGAATTTGTTTATGTTGGAGACTATTTATGATGCCTGCTCTCCTGAGCTCAGACAACACTTGGCTGATTCCAGGGAATTAGATTCCCGGAAACTAGCTAAGGCTGCTGACTTGTGGGTTGCCAACAGGGCCACTCACAAGGATTCTGGGGTAACTCAGAAGAAGGATGGGGGGAAACAGCCAAAAACAGACTCCAAAGAGAATTCTAATAATTCCTATCCCAAAGAGGGCCCCAAACCACAAAATAACCAGGGTAAGCCACATGGGAAACCTATTCAGGCTACTGTACCTTCTGGCCACAAGCCAGAAGGAGGTCAGAACAAGCCACCCTTCCAGAGAGCATTTGGACAATGCTATGTCTGTCAGGGTACTGACCATATCAAAGGAGATCCCAAGTGCAAGGGTAAACCTGCAGGGATCAGCACAGTCTCCTTAGCCTTCACTCCTGAGGATGAAGTACAGATGGCTAGTGCCCACTTTGAACTCTTTGCTGAAGAACCCTTGGGTCTTCAAGCAACTGTAAACTTAGAGCCTATGGGTCTGGTTAGTCCCCAGAATAGGGTTGTGTATAACTCCCTACCTGTTAACTCTAAGGTGTATTATGTGGACAGTGTTCTTGTCAATGGACAGGATACTCCTGCCAGGAGAGACACTGGGGCCAGCAGAACAGTAGTGGATGAAAGCTTCTTTCAACCTGAGGATGTAGCCAAAGCACCCAAAGGTCCCACTAAGATGTCTGGAGGCCCTGTCCAAATGGTTCCTATTCTACCAGCCCTCATTCAATGTAACAACATGACAGTAAGGATCCCTGTCAGTGTTCAGACTGAGGTACCTGGGAAGGTCCTGTTAGGGAATGACCTAAGAACTCTAGGAGTAGTGTCACATACCCCCAGGCCGCCCAGTATGGAGAAGCAGAACTTAACCAAATTGGCTAGAAAGGCTACCTTGAAGGACCCTTCTAAGCCTGTGGGACCCTCTACTGAGAACCCCACTACAAGCCCTGGTGTTAGTAAGTTGACCCCTAACTCAGGCACATTTCAGGATAGTATGCTAGGAACCTGGGAGCCCCAACCAAGCTCCATCATTGTTCCCCTAGTCTCAGAGTCTCTGACTCCCCCTGCTTCTGAGGAAGAGGTGGATAGACCAACTAGGCCCCTATCTGGACCTGAGAGAACTGGTAATTCTCAGTGCTGGTGGAAAACCAGAAAAGAAAAGTCTAAGGCCAAAAACCTTCAGACTGTTGGACCTTCTACTGAAGACCCCAACTCAAATCCTAATATTAGGGGGGAAACTCCTAAAATAGGTAAGGGTAGATCTAAGAGGAAGGGGAAGCAGGTACATTGCCTAACCCCAACCCCTCCAACCAAGAGGCCTAAGACCCAACCTGCTCCCACAAGAGAGGTGGTGAGGAACCTTGGAGGCCCCTCTAGATCTAAGGGAATCCTTTATAAGGACCCCTTCAAAAAGCCTAACATAGGTTCAGGAGTTGTACCAACTTCTGAGGGACTGGTCAACCAGATCCCCTATAACCAAAAGACTGATGTTCCTCAAAGGGTTTGTAGGTCCTTTAGCTTGCAAAAGAAAACCTTTGAGTTCTCCCTTAAGCATAGGTCAAGGTGTCACCATCAAAATGCTGATGGACTCTCTAGGATGTATATCATCGACTAGAGGTATGAGGTTCATCCAGGAGTGGATTAAATCCTCCTGTCCCTTAGTCTGGGGGGGGCGAGTGTTAGGGAGAATTCTCTGTTTGGGCTGAATTTCCCTACCTAGTGAGTCCCCCAGCAGCTTTGCTGGATTTCTGGGGTTTCTTTTTTTTTCTCCTGCCAAGAGTGAGACTCTTTTACCCTCACTCTTGGACCTGTTGAAGTGTGTTTTCTTGGTTAAACCTTGTGTTGAATGGGCTATGGGGTCTTTTACTCCATAGGGCCTCATGTATTTTTGTGATGTGGGTTACACAGCACCCTCTGTGCCGTGACCCAGGGGTGTCCTAGGGACTCCCCAACATAGACTCCATACCCTGGGACTGACTACTGTCTCCTAGGGCATGTAAAGTCACCAAAGACTTTGCTAGTCTTGAATCCTGAACAGAACCAGTACAAACCATCATATTGTGGACGTACTGGCTGGGGCAATTCGATTGCCCCAGGGTCTGTTAGTCGAGGGGGCACGTCTCCGTCCCCCCTGATCGAGTTTTGGCTGGTGGCAGTGGAAACTACTTTTTATATTCGACCGCGAATATTTCCCTATGGGATTTCCCATTGTTTTAGGCTAACACATTTAATTATTTATTTACGGTAGCCTTAAACATACCGCCGGTTTATATATTTATTATTATAACTCCGGTTGGGACTTTTTGCCAAAACTTGATTCTAAAATGGCGTTGGCGTTCGCCTCTGTAACTCTGACCCAAAGTGGAGCCCTTTGTTCCACTTTTGGCGGGCTTCTCCACAGAAGCCCTCCAAAGTGGTGCCACTCTGTCTGGGGTACTTAGGAGGGGTGGAGGGGGATTTAGGCACCCTGGACTGAGTTACCTTGGTAACTCAAGTCGCACTCCGTCCTGATTGGCCCAAGTGGTGAGCCGGCCGGCTCACCACTTAGCATGTTTGAGTGACAGCTAGGCTGGGTGAATGGGGGTTTGCTGCATAAAAGCAGGGCTTTGGGGACTGGAACTTCAGAAGTCGCCACAGGACCAAGAATCCGACGAGGGAAGAGCTGAGCCGACCTGCTTCGACGACACCACACGGTGGAGCCCTGCTGAACCGTCTCACCACCTTTCCCGACGACCGAGGAGAATTCTTAACGGAGTGGCTCCTTCCCTTGACTGGTGGGGACAACCAGTTTTCACCTTCTTTCCGCTTCTCGAGGTATCTCGTGGCCGCCAAGCACCCCGGCAACCGGAATACCACACTTTTACCCCTAACCGCGAAAGTCGGTACAACCCTTTAACCGGAGGACTCCGCGGCTGGTTTCTTCCCGGGCAGTGCAACGACCTTCTTCTTCTGCTCTTCAGCGAGAACTTCTTCTCCCCTGACCGACGTCGAGCCTTGCTGCCACTGCCTGGAACAACTGCCACCGCTGGAGGATCCTTTCCGCTTAAGGTACCGTGTTCCACCTGGCTTCCCTTGCCACCGACTGTACGGGGTAGTTTTAGCCCCCGGCTTTCGAACCTGGGAGTGCCTGGGACACCCTGGCTAAACTTTCTAAGCCACTCTAAACTCTTTCTAACTCTTTGCAAGACTTTGAATCCCTACTAACAGTGTGATCTTGGGCACATTTTCGCTCCGGCTACTCTAAGAGTGGGCCCTGCCTAGTGACTTTTGCTCACCTGTGACTTTGTGCTTCTTTGAGCCTATTGCAAGTGTTCTGGACCTTAGAGTGGTGTGTTTAACCTATTTCTGTTTCTTTTATCCCTTTCTTGAACCTATTAGAGTGTCATCTAACGTTAAGCACTCACCTCTGTTCGAATTATGTGGTGTTAACCTAGAGTTGTCTAGATAGGAGTAAGGGTTGAAACTGCTTTCATTATAACTGTGTTTGAAGAGTTTTTACTATATTTTTGCTAGAGTGATTTCAACTTATGTGTGTTTAATAAATAAATAACTATATACTTTTGAAACCAAGCTCTGGTCAGTGTTTGCTTGTGCTATTGTATTTGAGTACCTATGGTGTATACTTTACATACTGCCTAACTCTTCTTGAGGGAAGTCTGACTGCTCAGCCACAGCTACCAGGTAAATCTGGGTGGTGCAGACTGCTACCAAGTGGGTTTACTGCTATACCTGTAGTCTTAAATCTTTTGCAGTGTTCCCCAAGGGAACTGCACAGGTTTCTGCCTAACAATTCCCCTTCTGTTTCCCTCCTCCTTCTCCTCCTTACCCCTCCCTGTTCCCTCCCACTTCTACTGCTCTACTATCCCTCCTCCCTTTTCAGTTTAATTGCTCTACTTACTGTTTTGTTGGTTTGATTCATAATTGTAAATTGCCTCTACTGTTATGTTTTTTGTATCTAGTTAAAATGTTCAGCGTTTTGGAGTAAAGTGCTATATAAACGTAATAAATACAAATACCACCTGGTGTCAGAGGATGACATAAGTAGTTTCGCAGGAACTCCTCGGAGACCTAGCCCTACCCCACACCCCCCACCTCCTCCAGAGGCTTTGTAGACAGGTGACAAGTTCGGGGTCATCGCAAATTTAAGAAGCTGAGCCTGGAGTAGTCCCCACCCACCCCCAGCAACCTTGAAGGGAGGTCCGCTTAGACTTGCCTTTCTAAAGAGAAGTTATTGGAAATCACCCATCATTGCTCCCTGGGGGAACTGGGAACTCCTCTGCCCACACAAATGTTTAACAGGGAGAAATGGCTGTTTATTCTGGGGATGGTCAGGGGCCTTTGATGTAAAGAACCTGAGACCTAACTCCAGAACTTGATTTCACTAGTTGTGACGTTTTTGGGGTGGTTGGTTGTTTTGTGATAGGAACAGTGGGGAAAGCACCTGAAGAGTTAGGATTGGAGGGGTGTTAATTTGTGGTTCATTGCCAAAGGTGGCAGAGTAGAAGGTGGTCCGGTTTAGCGACGTCATCAATGTTGTACGGAATCCGGGCGCCAGAGGGAGTGGAGGGGGAGTTAGTTAAGGGGCTTTTCAGGGTTATGTTAATTACATTCCAGACCATTCACCAGGTGAATGTCCTTGCAAAATGGGCTGGTAGGAGCCCGACAACATCCGATGTCAGGCACTGCAGGGTTGCTACGCAATGTTTAACGGAATCCCTTACAGGCCCTAATGGTTAGTATAATCAGCAACGCGGTACTGGGTTCTTTAAATGTAAGCGGTCTGAACTACCCCTATAAAAGATCACTGACGACTCGCGAATTTAACCGCATGAGGTTATATATTATGTTTCTTCAAGAGACTCACTGGTGGAGAGGGAGTGAACCTTCCCTGAAGACAAAATCCATAGGGAATGTGTTCCAACCTTCCTGCTTATTCAGAACAAAAAAGGGGTGGTGGTAGTTGCTAGCAAGTTGTCCCCAAGGCGCTACTGAGTGACCCCAATGTCCACTTTGTGATGGTGAAAGGAGTTGAGCGGTCGTACTCGTAACTATGGTCTCCATATATTGCCCCAACGAGGACCAGGAGTAGTACTGGGAGTCAATCAGGAGCAAGATCCATGGGTTTGTGGAGATGACCCTTATAATGGGGGATGATTTTAATATGGTCCTAGACCCCGCCCTCAAAAGGAAGAAAGCAACCCAGCACACAGACTCACAGTCACAGCTTAGAAGAGCAGCCCAATTCCAGCAGGTTAACGCAGAATTGGGGGCGGTGGACTCCTATACCCGGATACGAGGCATGGACCCCCCCTTTTCTTATTGCTCTACAGTGTACTACTCCTTCTCTATGATCGACTATATCCTTGTGGAAGCCCCCCGTCAGAGTGGCGTCCTGGAAGCCGCAGCCGAACCTGTCCCTTGGTCGCATCATAACCTAGTGAAGGTTAAGATGGAGGAACTCTCTCCACAGAAGATGGAATCCAGATGGTCTTGTAATGATCTACTGCTTCAGGGCAACAAACGAGCGCTAGTGGTACTGAAAACGATTAGGGACTTCTTCGACCTGAACGACAATGGCGAGGTGGGGACCCAGCGAGTCTGGGAAGCCTCTAAAGCCACGAGAGGGGTGTTGATAGGCATGGGGGCTAGGAGGAAAGGGGAAAAGGCAGGAGAGGAGATTGCGCTGAGGGTGAAAATTGAAGCCCTGCAACCAGCGACTACGGGAACAGAGAAACAGAAGGGTGGCAGTGATCCACTCCTGGATGAGGCTCACATCGCAGAAGAGTTGAGAGTTTACTATGAGAGCCTCTATCAGTCTGAGTACGTGAGCGATGGATCCCACGTAGACCGGTTCCAAGGTGCACTGCAATCCCCAAGCTGCCACCAGACAAGGCAGCAACCCTGGAAGCGCCTATATCTGAACAGGAGATCATTGTAACTATATCTAGCATGAAAGGGGGCACTACCCCGTGGGAAGGTAGCTTTCACAATTTATTTTTACAAACACTTTCAATCCATGGTGGCCCCTTTTATGGCAAAACTATTTAACGAGGTGCTAGTATCGGGGTTCCTCCCTAGGTCTATGCTCTAATCCCTCATTGTAGTCATTCACAAGGAGGGTAAAGATCCTGCTCAATGCCAGTCCTACTGTCCCATCTCCCTACTCAACACGGACGTTAAGATCTTGGCCAAGATACTGGCCAACAGGCTTAGTCACCTTATAACACCCCTTGTTCATGGGGATCAGGTCGGGTTCATCCAGGAACGCTGAGGCACAGATAACATGCGTAAGACAATTGACTTGATGCATGAAGCCCGACGCCAACGAACGAAGGCCTACCTCGTCTCCATTGACTCAGAGAAAGCATTCGATTGAATGGGACTACATGGGTAAAGTCCTCTCAAAAATGGGCTTGGGTAATAACTTTGGGCGGTGGATTGCGGCCCTCTACAATGGCCCCACAGCAAGAGTGGCAGTAAATGGTACGACCCGCCCCCCCTCCACCTCGCCAGAGGTACGAGGCTGGCCTGTCCCATTTCCCCCCCTCCTTTATGCCCTATTGATGGAACCCCTGGTTATCGCAATTAGAGGGAATCCAGACATCTCAGGAATCCGGTGTGGGGCAACAGAATTCAAGCTCTCCCTGTTTGCCGAAGATATCCTATGCTACTTAACGAAGGTGGAAGAGGCCCTCTGTGAACTCCTCAACCAGATTAATGCGTCTCAGGCCTGAAAATAAATATTTCCAAATCCAGTGTCATGCCCATAGGTGAGATCGACCCCACCATCAGAGATAGACTCTTTGGGGGATGAGAGTAAAAAAATCTGCCGCTCCATATTTGGAGTTCATCTGCCCAAAAACATGTCACGATTCGAGGAGGTAAATTAAATCTCTCCCCACCCCAAACCCCACCCTCATCCCCCTTAATGGAAAAAATAAGACTGGATCTGGCACGGTGAGCCCCCCCTTTACACTGTCATGGTTTGGACGTATGGTGACGGTTAAAATGAATGTCCTCCCCCCGCCTGCTCTACCTGTTTACTGTGCTCATGGTAACCCGTCCGCAATCTTTCTTCGATAAACTGAAGTTCTTATAATAATAATAATAATAATAATAATAATAATATTATGATAACATTTGTATGGCAGTTGCACAAGACTGATAATTAAATACACGACTTTAACCCTCCCTAGAGACCAGGGCGGATTTTTCTTCCCTGACTTCTGGCTTTATTATAAGGCAGCCTAGCTGCGGGTCCTCCTGGAGCATCTGAGAGATGATCAGGGCACGTACTGGACCTACTTGGAGGATGAGGTTACCTACCCTAAAAAAATTAAGAGATCTCTTGTGGTCCCAAAAAGCAGCGATCCCAAGCCAGCTTAAAACCCACCCGAGTTTACTTGTGCTGTGGCTTCTATGGAAATAAAAACAAAGGCAACTTATCTCTTTCTTCTTGGCCTTCCCCCTTGAGCTCAGTATTTTGGGAACCCTTTGTCTTGGGTCGCAGAAGTTTCCGCTATACGCAAACCTGGTCTGATGAGAGTCTGGAAAGAGATGGCCAATACTTCCCGGGTGGATCCTTTATAGAGTACGATACTCTCAGTGAAATCCTGGGCAAGAGCTCCCTAACTGTGTTTGAATACTTGCGCTTAAAAGGCCTCATGTTGGGAGGCCACCAGAGGGCGCAGGCAAGATGGCAGCCTGATCCTACAGCTCCCTGCGTAGCCCCAGGAAAACAGTAGAGACTTGCTGAAATCGATCCCCAGAATCCAGCAGACCGCGAGATTCGGGTGTCCGAACCCATAAGGAGCCTACCGGTCCTCCTTTGGTGATTGGAGGCCCCCCCCCAGGCCCGAGATAGCTTGTGGTACGTAGCAAGGCTTCCCCTATTGGCACCAGCGGGAGATTCGGCCGCAGGGCTTCTCATCGGCCCGAGAGGGGAGGAGCCCGGCACCCAGCCGGGGGGGCCGCTTGTGAGGCGCAAGCGGATCCCTCAGGACCTCTCAGCACGGGAGCCCTTCCAGCCTGCGGCCCGTATCGCCTTCCACTACAGTGGACGATGAGGAGAGGTGCCCCGTGGCCCTCCAACTAGCGGGAGCGGCGCTGGTCTTTTGCCCTCCCCGTCCCCAGCGGGGACTTTGAAGCACCGGCCCGGGCCGACGCGGGAGCGCGCCCAGGCCCTTTCAGGCAGCAACGCCGTGGGAGACACAGGCAGCAACACCCCACAGGACTCTGCTACATCCCAGGTGAGAGCCCCCTCGTGTCCCGGGTCGGAGCGGGTGGGTGTTCGGTCCGCTCCCCCCTCCTGGAGCTGAATTGCGGGGGACCGGGTGGGTGCCAACCAGCACCATCTTGACGCGCTTTGGTCCCCCTGGCCGGGCACCACCATCAGCTTGGGCCGTCACAGGGGCGTGCCCGGGTCCCCCCCCTCCTTCCACTCATTGGCGCCACGGGTGCTGGACTGTCCACCTAAGTATACAAAAGGTCACCAGATTGGCTCTCAGGCACCCTAGACTTGCTGCCACCCGCTCCAGGTCCCCCACAAGTGCCACGGTGACTGGGGGGACCCTGGTGGGGACTCCCATCTCCTGCCCCGCCCGCTGGGACATACTACGGAGGCGCCATCAGGGCCAGGAGGTGGACTACAGGCAACCCCCAGGCAATATTGCCCCCCCCCCCTTCAATACATGGCGTGGGTGCAGGGGGAAATAAAAAACGGTAAGGTGCCTACAGGGTCAGAGAATCCTTGGCTTTCGAACCACAAGACCCCTTGGAAGCCCACAGTGAGGACTCAGAAAAAGCACCTAATCAGCCCCAGGGAAGCCGCCTGAGCCCAAGACACCACTGGTTAAGATCCCCTGAGAGCTGAAAAGACAGTGAACAGCAACAGGGCCACAATAAAGTCTGGGGAGAGGTGTCGATCCCGACCCCCCCTGGGGTGCACGCAGAGGAGCGCCAGCCACACAGCGGGGAGGACAGTCCGCGGCGGCAGTGGTAGAATAGACTCTGGTGGTGGGGAGAAACCACGAAACAAGCGAGGAAGCCGAGAGCGCCGGGGGGGGAATGGTGCCACATGAGTTGGAAGCAAAATCTAGCCAAATACCAATTCACAACAGATCACCCAGAGATGGAGACTGCTCCCTCCCCCACCCCAGCCCCGGACCTGCATCCCATCCAGGGCAGTATCCAAACAATCTTGGACGAAATAAGAGGGATGCAAGGTTTCAACAGTGGAGGACCTATCGAGGGGGTTGAAAACAACCAAGCCTCCACCGACCTCTTAGAAGCACAGACAGAGGCTAGATTTAAGGAGATGTGGCGCCGCGAGGAGGACCTCCGCCTGAGGGTCGATGACATGGAGAATCGCGAGAGGAGGAATAACCTACGGATCTTTGGCCTGGTGGAAGCGGAAGGAGAGACTCGGTAGGGGCTGGAAGGCAAGGTGCAGGACATCTGGATCGTCCTCAGAATTGACTCTGGGGAAACGGTCTTAATTGACAGCACATCCCGAGATCGAGGTGGAGACGGGGGTACCACGGCCGTGCCCCACGGGGCCCGGGCCTAACACAGGGGAAGCACAAGGTTAAGGGTGCACGGAAGTTCCAGAAAAATCAACACCCCCCCGCAGACCGCGGGGGGTCCACATGAGCACACTCCAAATATTATGAAAAGCACCACTGTAACAAAATGTTTTTTTCGGCTTCTTTGAGGTCCTGGCGATCCGGGGGGAGGGGGGGAATTGAGGTTGTTTTCACATGTTGCCGCGGTGGGCGAACGGTTGTGTTTGGTGGAGGGTGGGGGGGAAAGTGTAAAGTCACACGATGTGTGATGTGAGGAGTTATACAGCTTGAAGTTCTCAAGCTTCACCCCCAAGTTCAAGGGATACCATGGAGCCTGCAGAAACATGGCCCCATCGAAGAGCTCAAAATGTGGGGGTTTAACCGTTTCTGTATGGTCAGGGGGGGGGTGGGAGGGGCGGAGGCCTCTCGGGGGGACCCCGAAAAGCAGTTGATATTAGGGGACATCCTGGAGACTAAGAAGGAAAGACAAGCTTTGTTGTTAGCGAAATTCCCGGGGCTAGGGTAGCAACACTGGCGGTTCGTCGACTAACTCCGACGCAAGTTGGGTGAAGGAGACAAACGCCTTGTTGGATGGAAAGGGGGGGAGAGGGCGAAGGGCACAGGGTAAGGGGTACAACACGCCCTGGGACAACGAGCTACGGGAGGATACGGACCTGGCGGATCACACTGTCATCTTAAAGGGCATGAGTAACGACGACCATGGTTGACGGTCAAATCGGCACGCTCAACTTAAAGGGCCTGAGCGCTCAGAATAAGCGCTCCCTCACAAGCAATATGTTTCGTAAGCAGAAACTCCTCGTTCTCTTCTTGCAGGAAACACTATAGGCGGGGGGCGGAGTTGACGATAAAAGGGAAGGAAATTGGCAGGAATTTCTGGGCCTCACATAAATCTTCCAAAAAGGAGGGGGTGGGCATTCTCTTGGCTAAATCAATCATCTTATAGATGTGGAGACGAAAAGGGGCTTTGGGGGCAGATTTCTTGGTATAAAGGGGCTTTCTCAGGGAAGGCGGATCACCCTGGCCACCATATATGCGCCCAACACCGGCCAGGTCAAATTCATCCATAGGGTATTCCAGGTCATGGACGAATGGGCGGAGGGGGCAATGATTCTTGGCGGAGACTTTAATCTCATCACGGATCCCCGGCTAGACTGGTGGTCCCCTAAAGGGGTGGGGGACAAAGGAACCCACGAAGGAGATCCTCGCTATGAGGGATCTTCTGCAGGAGTACTATTGGGTGGACGTCTGGCGAGTGTCATCAAGCTCCTGGGGGTATACATTCTTCTCTCCCCCACACCAAACGTATATTAGAATCGACCTATTATTGGTATCAGAGGAGGGAGGAGGGGTGATAAGCGCCCCATCGGTTGAGTCCGTCACCTGGTCAGACTATGATTTACTTGTCATGGACTGGCGGCTACAGGAAGCAACGAGGTCAAAAAGATGGCGTTGTATTGACACTCTCCTGAGTGACCAGGTATTCAGGGAATTCCTGCGAAAGGAAATTGAGGCCTACTTTATAACGAACAACACGGGAGAAACACTGATGGTCATGGTCTGGGGGCGGCCAAGACCACCTTCCGGGGCCTCCTCATAGCAGAGGGCTCTAGGAGAAAGAGGGAAAGGGCCCTAATTGAATCTGGGCTGCAGGGAGATTTGCGAGCCCTGAGAACACAGCTCACTAAGGGAGGCATAGATCGGGCAACCCTCCTGGGGGAAATGAGAGAAAAGAGGCAAGCTCTGCATACAGTCCTAATTGGTGAAGTGGTTAAAAAAATGAGATATGCCAAGCAGAGATATTACAAAAAGGGAGACATAGTGGGGACCCTTCTGGCGCATAGGCTGAGGGGGAACAGGGCGGACAGACGGGTTCAGGGTTTTAAAGAAGGGGGGGGTAATATCCAAACCAAAACTGAGCATATAATACAGTCCTTTGTGGGGTTTTACCAACAACTATACGCCAAACAGGAGGGAGGGTCCCCTGACGAGATCCGGAAATGCCTAGAGGATCATCCTCTACCTCGGCTTACAGGATTAAAGAAGGAGGTCCTAGAGGGGGACATAACAGAGGTGGAGCAGGCCATCAAGCGACTAAAAGTAGGTAAGGCCCTAGGGGGCGATGGATATACAGCCGATTTCTTTAAACAATACCAAGCGTTTTTGATACAGCCGATGACTAAGCTGTTCAATCAGATTAGGACCCCAGAGACCATCCTGCCAACATTCTTACAAGCCCTGATTATGGTCATACGAAAGCCAGGCAAGGACCCTACAGACTGTGGATCTTATAGACCCATTTCCCTTTTAAATGTGGATGCAAAAATATTTACCAGAATCCTGGCCACATGCCTGGAGAGGTGCCTCCCTCGACTGATCCACCCAGACCAAGTAGGTTTTGTACTCAACAGGCAAGGCACCGATAGTATGCGCAAAACTTTGCACATACTGAGCTCGAGGGAGGTTAGAAAGGAGGGCTCCCTTCTCCTATCCCTGGATGCGGAGAAGGCGTTCGACAGGGTGAGCTGGTCTTTTATGAACGGGGTCATGTCGTCTCTGGGGATGGGGCCGCGATGGCGGGGGTGGCTCTCCGCCCTTTACTCTAATCCCTCAGCAAGGGTAGTGGTCAATGGAGGTGAATCAGCAATGTTCCCACTGGAGAGGGGTACCAGGCAGGGGTGTCCTCTATCTCTACTCATCTATGCACCAGTGATGGAATCCTGGGCCATAGCAATTAGGGGTAATGGGAAGATTAAAGGCATCGGGATAGGAGACATGAATTGCAAAGTGAGCCTATTTGCGGACGATGTACTGCTCTACCTTTCTAACCCGTCCCAGTCGGTTCCCGAACTCCTGAACAGCCTAGAGCAACTTGGGGGCCTTGCGGGCTACAGGGTTAACCTGGGAAAGTCGGTTGCATTCGTGGCAGGGCAGCTCCATGAAGTGGATAGACAATATGTTGCGGACCTCCCGTTTTGCACTCGAGAGGAGCGCTTCTGTCATTTGGGGATCCAGATGCCGCCAAATTTAGCAGACCTCTTTACGGCCAACTACCTACCTCTGTGGTCAGCAATCAAACGTGATATGGAAGATGGGCAAAATCTGGTTTATCCTGGATGGCGGCGACTTAACTCAATTAAAATGGTAATCCTCCCCAAATCCCTTTACCTGTTCCAGCCGCTCCCAACCCAGATACCAAGGCCATTTCTCCTTGAGATCAGACGCGCCCTCCAGCGCTATCTCTGGGCAGGGAGGTCCCATAGAATTGCCTATGACGTACTCACAAGACCTAAAGATAGAGGGGGGGTGGTGAACTTCCCAGACCTAGACACATACTACAAGGCACCCCAACTGAGAATCTTGGTCGACCACTTTGCACACGGCACAAAGAAACAATGGGTAGCCTTGGATAACAAACTCTTTTCCCTGGTTACCCCCGACGAATGGTTATGGGTCCCCAAGAGACGTATCCCAAGGAGTATCCTGAACCATCCAGTCCTGGGTGTTCTGTGGTCCTTATGGAAAGAGGGGGGTTACTTTCGATGGCTTACGACATGGCCCTCGCCTTTGAGCTCCACCACTGATGGATGGGATTGTTGAACCACTAGCTTTCCAGAAATGGTATAAGGCGGGCCTGAGCAGAGCAGGTCAGCTTTGGGTGGACCATGCATTCATCTGCCTCAGGGTCCTCAGGGACCTCCTGGGCCTGGACGACCTCTCTCCATTCCGATTTTTGCAACTGAAAGGGGACCTCACTGAAAATAGATGGGGAGACACCCTTAGGAGGGACCTAACGGACTTTGAGAAACTCTTAATTACACACAAAGGTACCAAAGGGGTAATATCCAGGCTTTACAGCCTCTTGTTACTGTCCACCCCGAGGGATCCCCCCCGGCCCAGATGCAGTGGGCAAAAGACCTAGGTACACCCATTACTGATAGGAGGTGGACCAAGATGTGTAGACATGCTAACCGCTCCACAGTTGCACCCCAGTGTCGCCACCAGGCCCTGAAATTAATCCGCAGATGGCATTACCCGCCGCAGAGAATAGCCAGAATGAGGCAGGGCTATGAGCCACATTGTTGGAAGTGCCGCACTGAGGTGGGGGACTATGTACACATGTGGTGGAAATGTCGGATGGTACAAACCTATTGGAATGAGGTCCTGTCTTGGATAAAAGAGGTAGATGGTATTGAAAGAACTCTATCCCCATGGTTGGTCTTGTTTGGCATTGAGGTTGAGGGAGGCCCGAAAGTGACGCATGACCACATGCTACAAGTCATGCTGGTGGCGCCTAGGTGTTGATGGGCTCAGAGGTGGAAGGCTCCCCAACCTCCAGGGGAAAAAGGAGTGTCGTTAAGGTCCGTGCCATATATGACATGGAGTTCCTTACTCACTTGATAGACGAATCTAAGCCCAATATTGAGGGTCTGTGGCTTCCCTTCTTCAAAAAATATGGGAGGGTAAACTGAGCTCGAAGGGACATTTCAGAGCTACCACTTGAGTTAAGGACCAGCCTCACCGGACACTGCCCCCAAGGATTGGGGAGGTCTAACGAGAAGGAGGATTTAGCCCTGGAGCCACGGGCCCTTCGTTTTGAGCATCTACACAAGAACTGCCCATTATTCGTAATACATTGCATTATACTGTGTTGGACCCTTGCCTTATCTGTTACCCTATGAACCATGACAGGGGAGGGGGAGGGGGTGAGGGGGTTAGGGATTGTAGGGGATAAAGGTTGTGTACATACTCTGATTCTATTTTTGAGGATGTATGATTGTTTTGTTAATGTCATAACCCAAATGTTTCAATAAAACTACATTTTCACAAAAAGGGTCTCCTGTCTGACCCTAAATGACTCCTGGAGATGTCCCGTCCACTCATCCCCTTTGAGAAGACCCTTAGTGAAGCCCTGGGGAGGAAGGGTATAGTATCCAGGTTATACAAGGTGATGGTAACTGCAGAGCCTGATGGGAGGCAGGGGTTCAACACATTCTGGGAGGAAATATCGGGAGGGATGGGCAAGGGGAGGGAGTATGGGGAAATCTGACACTTCCGTTTTCTACTGATATGTTCTTGCTTATCCTCTTTAAATACCAATAAACATTAATGTGAAAAGAAAAACTCAGTCTTCATGCCTGGCTACTCAAAGCCTAAAATACAGAGACTCAAGATGTCATGGAGGTGTTGCTTTTCAGCCAGAAGTCTGGAGACCAAACCCCTTTATCGCTGATGTTGGAAGAAATTTTACAGCTGGTGTAGAGCAAAGGGCATAAACCCTTACCTCTGCAACAGAGCTACAGTAGTGTCCTTCCTTTTAAACCTTGCCTGACAAGGGTTACAGGTGACTACAGTAAATGTTTACCTGGCTGCGCTCACCATTTCTTTATTGCACCCCTGAACAGGGATCATTTTTCACTTTGCCTATCGTGATGCAATTTCTCAAAGGCCTTTCCAATACTTTTCCCCTGACTTCCTTCATAGTGCCAGCCTGCCATCTAAATCTCATCCAGATGTACCTAATGGGAGCTCCTTTTGAGCCCATGTATTCTTGCCTGCTCCGGCTCCTCACATTTTGCAATCCCATCTGAATTCTGCATGTGGAGTGAGGGAACTGCAAGAGCTTTCCTGCAAACCTCCTTTTTCTGAGATATGGTCATGGTCCAAGTATGAACCACCTTTTTTTCTTACAGTGGTCCGTTTCACCAATCTCAGAAAATGTACCTGCCAGTGTTTTACTCTCCTCATCTATCCAAAGAGCAAGAGAGGCTGCACAGGCTAGACCCTAAGAGGGTGTACATTTTTTACATCTCTAGAATGAGGGAGTTCCCTCAATCTCCCATGTGCCGATTGGGCTTTTATATCCCAGTCTACCCCCTTCCACCACACAACCTGGCTTCCTTTTAGCTTCCCTGTTTACATGTTCCCTGTTTACCAATCTCTGGCTAGGCTATTCCTCTGGGGGTTGGGTCTTACCGGGAAGGCTTTAATAAGGGTATTAGCTCTGCCTCTTTTCTGTCTCTGTTGGCAGCCCATGTGCACAAGCCGCTTGTTTTCCTTGTTGCCATCTCCATGTGCTGTTGAGTTTTGTTTCAAATTGGGTTTGACGAGGATGTCTATGGCTTCACTGTGATCCCTTATCTCAAACACAGCTAATTTTCTGTTGCCCCACCATTCGCCTGGGGTCCAACCTGGGTTAGTACTTCGGGTGTTGGTGTCTCTTCTCTGCTTAGCAGGAAATATCCCAGTCCATTCCGCTCCCATGGTTCCATTACGGGTGTTTTTGTTTGCGGCCTGGTGCATTTTCCGAGTTGCCGTTCTGACAACTCTATGGCCAGAAGGCTAACTGGCATTGTGGAAGGGAGAGTGGTGAACCATCAGTTATACACAGTGCACACCGAGAGAGGGGAGGGAGAGGCTGGAGCCCCCACCCACTTCCTCACTCTCCCGATGGGTTAGGTCTGGCTTTGGTATATATCCTGGTAGGTCATCTACCCCAGGCAGAAGGAGGCCACCAAATAGCATAGGTATGCTAGGCAGGACCGTGTTGCATTACTTTACACACAGTGACAATTTGCTCTGCATAAGTTTTCTTTACAACTGTCCCATACATTTAATCAATGGGAAGCTGTATTTAACAAATTATGATATTTCTGGCACAATATGGTGTCACTCCTTCGACCGTGCTCGATCAAAGGACCAGACAAGTTCATATTTACTAGAGAAAATGTTAGTTTGGCCAAACAATAAACTGGGTTGCAATAAAACTCATCTAAAGTGTCAGGATCAACTGAGTACTCAAGGTGAACTAAAAGTCACAACTCAGTCCAAAGTAAGCACAAAGTTCAGAAAGACTTCTCCTTAGGGGGTGGGGGGAGTCTATCTTGAAGGTTCCCCACCCCTGATGAGTATTGACCAAAATCTTTGAACAAAGTCTGTCGCTGCTTGTGGAAATCCAGATCCCTCCCAGATATTTGTACAATTAGCTTTAGGGCTACGTGCACCCTTCTTCTCCAAGCTCCACAACTCTGATTTACGGGTGGGCCGAACCTTATTATTGATCTCAGAATTAGCCCCCTTTTTATCTCCAACTACACCCTTCTTCCCTCATTGCATCCTGGTTCTTGGCTCCTTCAGAGTTCTTTGGAGACCATAGTTGATTTCCCAGTGAGGGCTCTAAGCAGGTTTGTGATAGTTCTCACCATCTTTGCTGTGGGCAGAAGAGGGTAGCAGATGGCAAGCATGGCCAGCTACACTAATCTCTTCTCTTAGTTGGTAAATTCACAACCCTCGACCCAGCCTTCTGTACTTCCTGCCCTCCTCCCCACTCACCAGCTTCTGGGCCCTCTTCTCTGCACATCTCTTATCAGGTAATACAAACATTCCTTATCTGGTCTTCTACCTTCTCCTTTCTTCTTTGACCTTTCAATCACTGTTCTCCCAAAACCTTTGGTTCACTTGCAAACCCTCCTTCGGGTACCCCGAAAGCCCGGCTTTACCCCAGATGTTCGGGCCAGGCTGCCAGGCATGCCTTTTGACAGGTCACATTTATTTTGTCCTTAAGTGGATGACAGTTTGAAAAAGCTGCAAGCTTCCAAAGCCACAGCAAAATCTCTGGGGTTGGCAATTCGGGAGGGAAAGATCCTTTCATTATTATTCCTCCCTCAACCAAAGAGGTAGAGGCCAAGCCGCCCAAAGGCAGGGTCAAAGAAGATTTCCCCATCCAGCTAGAGCCCATGGAGGAAAACCTGCCCAAGCAACCGCTTCATCCTGTCATGATCTCTGCTTCCAAAAGGTCAGGGTTTTCCCAACTCCCTTGGAAGCAGATCCATAACCCAGGTTCCGAGTGCCAACCAGTCCCAATTGGGACCTTTTGGACCCAGTCCTGGCGCCAGTGGCACCAGGCTCATAAATATGCCCAGTCCCAGCGCTGGAAGCGCCGGGCTCAAAATGCTTGGGTGGACTTACCTGCAGCAGACCATGCTGCTTACTTGCCTGCCAGTTGAGCCTCTGATCCTCTTCTGTTTGGAACTACTTTTCCTGTTGGGTGGGGCAGGAGCCACTCCCTAGATTCAGAACACTGGAACTCTTCTGGAAAGCAGGAACTCTTTTCTTACCTAGGCGTGGCTGTGGAAGGAGACACCTAAGCACTACAGGAGGCTATTTAAACCACACCCGATGGATGAATCTTGCTTTGCGTTATTCTGCATCCTCTGCAGCAGAACGCTCATCGTGTCTTCTGCATCTGATCCTGGGCCTAAGGAAAAAGGCTTACCATCCTGAATCCAGTCTTCAGCAACACCTATAAAGACAAGAAAGAACAGGTTAGCATTACGGTCTTCAGTGACAGCTCTTCACTTACCTGGTCCATCGGCTGTCACCAACGCCTCGCACTGCATTCCGGCATCTGAAAGACAAAGGCTTACCTACTCTTCGTGCGCTCCGGAGGTCTTCACACTGCATTCCGGCATCTGAAAGACAAAAGCTTACCAACTCTTCGCACGCTCCGGAGGCCTTCGGCGCTGCATCCCGCATCTGAAAGACAAAACAAGGTGCGTTTAAAGACATTGGGGAACTTTAATACTCACGTGCCATTACTCCTTTCCACATCTAACCCAGTGGGTATTCCGGCACCCTGCAGCCGCTCCGAACTTGTACCTGCAAAATAAAAAGACAGTTAGAGCGCATCGTGAAGCAGGCTACAAGCGCTTACTTATGTGCTTCCAGGCGCTTCTATTCATCACACAGGCTCCATCTTCAACTCACTTCAGCCCGTCATCCGCCATCGCCGGAACCCTGCAAAACAAGAAACATCATTACTAAAGACTTTAAAGACATTAGAATTACTCGAAACTTACCGTTCGTGCAGCAAACGACGGACAGCAGTCCTCTGAAGTCAAGAGGCCTGCTCCCCTTATCCAGTGAAGAAACTGGTTACAGCACCCTGCCCCGAGGCAGATGGAGAGCACGGCGTTCACTTACCTAAGGTGAGAGCGTTAACCTTTGGGGTTCTACAGGAGAAGAGAAAGGGAAGAAGAGAGAGACATTCAATAACCCAGTTCCTTAATCCCATATTTTCTATCTGCAGACATCTTACCCTTCGAGTCAGACATACAGTGCACAGAGGTCCAGCCCAAAGAGCCAGCCGTGTGTTACACATCACCTTTGAAGATACGGTATACGCCCAGTCAAGACCGGCGCCTCTACGGGAATCAGGTGAGCGTTACACATCCTTGCCCTCAACTGCTTCTAAAGCCCCATAAACACTCTGAGTACTTCATCCACAAAACTCAGTGGTATGGAGGCAGACCCTGCATTCAGAGGAATGGTACTCAATTAATTTGGATGCTGTGTACTATAAACAGTATCCCAGGGTTACATGTTCATAGTGGATTGGGATTTCCCGCTCCTATACGCTTTCCCACCAGTCCATGTCAACCTTCCAGTCCTAAAGAGGTAGAGGAAGTTTGGAAAATCCATGATCCCGATTGCTCCAGATTGGGCTAGGAGGACATGGTACCAAGACCTTCTGGACATTTCCATCTGCCCTTCATTTTTCCTTCCCCAGAGAGTGGGTTAACTCTTGCAGGAGGGGGGTTGTCCTCTACACCCAGGGATCAGGTCGCTGAACCTGCACCCCTGGTATTTGAAAGGCTAAGGTGCAAAGACTGGAATGGAGGTGTTGCTTTCGGCCAGAAGACCAGCTGCAAAGGACCTATTCTGCTGCTGTTGGAATATGTTTTGCAGCTGTGTTCTTTCTGTTGGATCATCCGCCCACGGATGCCTCAGCTGAGTCGGATAACGTCCCATACTATCAAAAATTATTCCAACATCTGCTAAAGCAGGAAACAATATCTAAGATGAGTCTGTGGGAGGAGCATCCATCAGATAGAAAATTACCAGTGGTAAGTAATTTGTTCTTCACTTCCGTCCTAATATTCTCCCTCTTTGGCCACCACTCTACCAATTTACCTCTTGCTCCAGCTCTCTTGGCTCTTTGCTCTGGTCTCTTCAGTCTCTGTCCAGCACACAGGTTGCAGTATTGCCCATGGTCCTGAACCCCTCCTTCATTGCCAGGGTTCTTGCTCAATCTTCTGCTCTCTCCTCCGAACTTCTCCAAGCAAACTCCTGCCTCCACGCCAAATGTCCATCCTGCTAGACCGAACTTGTTGGCTTTTAAAGGGCTTTTACCTACCATCTGTTGAAAGAGTACTCTGACGTGTCTCCTCAGGCAGCTAGTGTAGCGATTGGTTGGTGGGCCCTATTTGCGCACATGGCTTCAATTTTGTGTAGGGATTGGTTGGTGGGCCCTATCGGGGCACATGGCTTTCAATTTTGATGTGGGATTTGGGGTTGGCTAGTCCCTTCTCTTGGGCTGTTCTTTTTTTGGTATGCTCTGACACTGCCCCTGTGGGTGCACCCCATCAGTCTATCTGTTCTTAACTGTACGAGAGTGGAAGCTTTGTGTGATGGGTGGCTGGATTCCCCTTCTTTGTGTGATGGCTGGCTGGCGGAGGGCCACCACCTTTATCCATACCTCGACTGGCTCATCCGAGCTAAGTCGCCCGAGGGAGTACAATGCACAGCTGCCACACTGATGCACATGTTATACGATTTGGGGTTCTCCATCAACCTGAAGAAATCAGTTACTTCCCACACAGTCCTTAACATTGGTAGGCTTAATTTGCGATACCAGAGAGGAAAAGATCTTCCCATCCGAGGACAAGATCACGGCACTCATGAGGACCACGGGGCATTTTCTCAACAGACCACTAACCTCGGCATGGTGATACCAGCACCTGCTCAGAATAATGGCGGCTTGCCTCTTGGATGCACAAATTTGCGCCGACATAAATAGTCTGCTCTCTGGGTCTAACTTCAATGGACACTACAGAATTAACTGTTGGTCCAACAGTGTTGACTCCTTTCAAGGACACCACTAGCTAAGTGGGCTGCGACTCGCCTTCAGCGAATGAAAGCTAGTAGACATGAAATTTAAGGTAAACACGTAGTCCAGCGTAAAGCGGATAGTCCCACTAGACCAGGTATATTCGGGCAGTATATCCCCTTTGATATTGCCATTTGGAGGTGTCAGATCGCAAGTTCCGAAGAGGGAGCAAACCACTGTCCCCCTTTCTCTGGCACTCTGTGAACATTGCCTGGCAATACCAACAAGCATCAAGATATTTTGAGTTGAAATCACCCAAAAGAACAGCCCATGCTCTTTTAGAGGCACAAAAAGGTTCAATGGACTTGGTGATTGCTGACAGGAAGTCTACCAAACATGACGAGGCATGGTTATAATAAAGATTAAGAGCAATCAAATACTTCCATGCACAGTCAATGCAATCCCACCAAGTAATGTTCATGCCCAGAACGTCCCTGCGCTCTATGGCAAGATTTTCCACCCTTGAGGCTGGGAGCACTCGCCATGCGCTGAAAAGACCACCAAAAGGTCTCCTGCTTTGCCCTTTTTGAGAGGGTCATGCAAAACCGTAAACCCATCAACAACCGCGGTATCACGCATAAGGGTTTCTTGAAGGCAAATCAGATCAGCCCCTTCTATAATCTCTTTATAGGAGTAGAGGTGTAGGAAATAAAGCATATTCCATGAGAGCAGCCTAATAGGTGTATTTTATTTAGAACATTTATTTGTGAATTTGTGTTCATAGAGGGAGTTAATTACATGTGCCAAGTCATACAAGACTGTACGTTTGTCCTGGTGTATAGGCCTTTCATCAGTAGTATTAATAGTGCTCACTTTACAATTAATAAGGAGCGGTTCGCGTGGATTAAGTTCTGGTCCTCCTCATATATCCCTCCGGGCATCGGGGAAAAAAGTCTACATCTTCCTCAAACAGATAACCCATGTTATCCCAAAAATCTGATTCTGCCATAATCAATGTTTTAATCAATTGTCAATAGAAACCCTCTTTTACCAAGTCCACCCATCTATACTCGAGAAAAAATATTCTGGCAATATCTCTTGATGTAAGTGATGTTAACGAAGGAATTTCTTAAACAGTGCCAGGATATATTGACAATTCATTGGGTAGGGCCCATTGATCTTAAGCACACGCTTGAGGATATGTAAACCATGTCTTCCCCAAATTTCTGTCCTAGCCCAGCAGATTTTAGCAGCCTGTTTCCCTTTTGCTTCCCCTTTCACGGGAAACTTAAAAACTGGAGCCCTACTAGGACCCTGGGATTTTGAGTTCACGGGATAGGTGGACAGGCCTGCCTCGTAAGTCTCAGCCTCCTTTCTTTCATAGTAATAAAATCAGGATCTGCATGTGAATGGACCTGCTTCGCGTTATTCTGCAGTTAGCAGCGTAATGCTCTCAGAGGAACTCCTGTGGGAAATCTTCTACAAACTTGCAAAGAAAAGCTGGAGACCATCGGGCCTCGCATACTCTCCTGCTCTGACTTACCTGTGCCTCCATCAACGACCCGGTTGTTCGTCGAGGACTCCAGCTTTCATCGGTTGCCAGCACCTGCAGAAGCAAGAGAAGGAAAGCAAGGTTAACCGATGAGCTCATTCATTGCGCCCTGTCACCGCTGCGCAATACTCACTGCTTCTGTCACCATCGACCGGATTAATTCATCATGCCGGCTCACAGGTAACTGGAAAAGAGAAAGAAAGAACAGGTTAGATCACGCAAACCGCACCTGAGCTCGCGCTGGGCCCTAGACACAAGGCAGGTCACCCTGACCCACTGGCTCAGCCGCTCACACGCGTTGCACCAAACCAATGCACACCGAGGAGGGCTTAGTGCCAAAACGGCGACGTGAGTCACAACAGTGAAACGAGCACCCACTGCGGCATGCAGCAATGGACAACACAGATAACTGGACGCGGACAGCATACAATACAAAGGATTACACAGACAGTAACAAGCAGAGCAGTACTGGGTTGCCACTCGACTTCAAGGGTCAGTGAAGTAACTGGATCCTACAGGACATTGCACCCCTGCTGAGACTAAGCAGGAAGGAGAGCCCCCCCCCCAACCAAATACACAAGATGAGAGCACCCCGGAGTGGGGGCTCACAGGTGGTAGGCACAGACATTCTCACTCACCACCCTTTCCCCTGTCGTAGGAGCTGACCCAAGGCCAGTCCAGGGAACAAAAGACGTGCAGCACCTCTAACCAGGGAAGCAGACACACCACGCATCAGCGCCCGACGTCCCTTTAGAGACACAGTGAGCATAACAGCAGGCCAAAAGCTCCTCTGGGTCCACGTGGCTCGGAGAGCAGGAGTTCTCAAAACGGGCTTTCATAGTGACATTACAGGATGGGCCTGTAGGGTTGAGTCCGATTTACTTCCTCTGGTTTTAATGAGAGCATACGATTTCTTATGGTAGATGCTGACCCTAAAGTAATCCCAGTAGTGTCACTCTCGATTGCCGGTAGTCCTTTTAGAGGCTGGCTAACTGGAGACGAAACAATAGGCAAGATTGCATCCACACGCTCTACCAGAACTGCCTCCTGGCCCATCACACGTTTTCCACTCTGTAGCCCTTTCATATTAAAGCTGCTGGGAAGAGGCCACTACAGAGTGACAGGGCAGGCAGAAAGGGAGGGAGAACTGGAAAAAACAGTGCCTTGTAGAAGGAATCAACACAGCTCACAATGAAGAAAACTGCTTCAGAGCTTCCAAACCATAGCCAGTGTTTCAGGCTGCACAAGCTCACGGGAACACGAAAGCACACTGCACGCTCAGCGTTTCTTTAGGGTTTTAAAGGCTGCCACTGAAGAAAGACTGCGATCAGCAGCAAGTGAAGAGGGACTCCAAATTTCCAGAAAATCAAACAGTAGCTCTGCCTTCACTGCACCACGGAAACACACTGCGCAAAAACAACGTAAACAAAATGAACACAAATTAATAACAGTTGGTTACACAAATGTCCCAATGTCTTTCCATATCCCAAACAGTACTTCAGACAACCATTTAACTTTAATGAACCTTTGTGGGAGATGACAATAATAGGACTGTGCAAAAATCTAAATTGTTGTGGTAGAACAGGCATTGAAAAAGTGTCTGACCCTTTTTTTTTCCACAGTGGAAATTGTGTGTTCCTTTATTAAACTAATAGTTTTTGTCTATTTGCTTGTGTTGAGGATTTACTGGGTGGGTGGGTGGATGGATGCATGGATATCTTTAACACCGTCTTTTCTTGTGTTGAGGGATTAGTGAGTATGGGTGCATTAATCTGTATATATGCATGGGAAGGAGACATCTGCCTGCCACAAAATTACCCTAATTATTATGAAGGATTTTAAGGACCGTTTACCCTGTGCTCTCCCCGGTTTCATTTTAGAAATAATATCTTCGATTTGTACAGGCTCCAGGTGGGTTCCTAAATGAGGTTAATTAGAGCCTTTAAAATATATAGTTTCCCCTGGAAGCAGGCAGTTCTCCCTCCTCCCTCACCCTATTGAATGGGCTGTGATTTCCCTGTTAATGATAGATGTTTTATCTAACAGGGTTTTGAAGGGGTGGAGGGTATGTATTAAAAACAAAATATATGCAACAAGGCCTGGAAAGGACTGTCTTGCGCAGGCCTACCACCCACCACAAGACCCACATAAAATAATATGTTTCCATAATCATCATGATGGATGATGAGTACATGAGATGATGGAGGGGAATCGACCAAGCCATATGAAGTATGCAGACTATTCAAAAGCACTTTATACATCACATAGCAGGTGATTGGCACATCAGAGTCACTCTTAGATGGGGAAGTAGGTCTATTGCTGGCACAAAAACTGCTCAAACCATTTTTACTCAAATTCTTTTGCTCAGATTTCCCCTGCAAAATATAGGCATACAACCCCACCATGTATATGCCAAAGATCTGGCAGATGACTAATTCTCTCTCGCACCAGACCCGAATATGGAGCACTTTAATCTAGATCCCATAAATCAGAAAAATAAATCATTAAAACAGGAGTTGTTCTGGACATAGTGTGCGTTGGATTAAAAAAAAGCACCTAGGGATAGCAGTAAAGTTTAGGTAGCGTGCACACCATTTTTGAAGAAAAGTGGACCATACATAGAGGAAATGGGTATGACTGAAAATTATGAAGATCCTGCAGAGATTGCATAATAAACATATATTTATTTAGGTACTTATAGAGCACAAAATAAAGTCCAAAGGCATCTAGGTGCTGAGAGGCAGAGAACCGATAAGCCAGTAAGAGAAAGCAACTAGAACAAATGTGTTTTCGAAACCCTATGAAACCGGACATGGTCAATAATCTCATGCAACATTGGAGGCAGAGCATTCCATAAAGAGGGGGGCAATAACTGAGGAGGAACATTCACCGAAACGCACTCTCCGATGGTGTGGAAGTTTTAGTATGTTTTGAGACACCTTGTGGGGTGGTAACTGTTCACTTTTTTTTGTAGATACTATGCACCTACATTGTGAATTGCATGGTGAGTAATGCAAAGTCTCTTACATTTAATACAGGAGTTCACCAGAAGCCAGTGGAGCTGATGCAACATGGCCAATGATGATGTGAGACAAGGGGCATCTAGCACCTGCCGCACTGCAGAATTGTTCAGAGTTTGTAGTTGCTGGATTAGGATAGCAGGTTGACCAAGACATATACTCTTACAGTAGTCAAGCAAACCCATAATGGATGACGTGACCACCTGTACTCTGCAATTGGAAGGAAGCAAAGGAAGAATCTTCCTGAGCGTTTTTAGCTTGGCAAAGCCAGCTTTACACACTGACTTAATGTGTGTGTCTCTGGAGCCTGATGGCAAAAGCTTCACCACTAAGGTCTTTACTGAGCTACTGGGAGCAGGACATGGCCCCAAGGAATACAGCCAGAATTCTGCGCTCCTGTTGGTTTTAGGACTGGGGGACCCAATGACCAAGAGCTTGGTTTTCTCTCCATTCAGTTGTAACCACTTCTCTTCCATCCAGTCCCCAATTGCTACAAGACAAGTTTTCAGTTTAGCTGGGGACTCCAGGACCCGTGAATCCAGGCGCAACACTAGCTGCATATCATCAGCATAGGTGTATAAATTCACCCAATGTTGAGAAATGAGATCCGCCAAAGGGCAGAGATATAAATTAAAAAGAAGCAGGGAAAGAGAAGAACCCTGGGGAACACCGCATGAAAAGGCAGTAGAGTCGAGTAATATGACCATAGGGATACTGTTTGCACACGGGCAGATAGAAATGAAGATAACAATGCGGGTGGAGTACAGAGATGCTGGCCTGCTCCAATCATTGCCGGAGAATCACAGGTTCTCCAGCATGGGGTCTGGCATGGATTCACATGCTCATGAATATTCCCCGTCGTCAGGCCGGGATTCCTCGGTAAAGAAAAAAATCAGTATCAGTTTCTGATCTGTCTTTCTTAGTAGTAACCAATCACTGATCTCTGGGTCATACTGCCCCCAGCCAATGACTGCCCTCTACCTAAGTCTCTCCCCTGGCAGCCATCTTCAGATTTTTACCGCACGTTCAAGTGTTGGGAGTCCTCGTGTTTTAGCTCTCGAGCTTTTACTGCGTTTTCGCGTTTTTCAGGAGATTTTTCTCATTTTTACGGTTAATCGAGCCTCAAGCTCCACCGTTTCTACTTCCGATTACGGGGACCCGTTTCGGAATTCTTCTGCGCCCCTCAAGGGTGAAGTTTTCGTCGGGTTACGCTTCTTGGAGGATTCCAGAAGATCTGTGGCCTACCTCAACGGACATAGCCCAGGACAAGGGAAGCTCGACGCCCGGATCCAAGCTGTTCAGGAGCTGCCCAGGATGCGGATTGCTAAATGTTTTCAAGGAGGAAGAGCATTCGAGATGTCTCTACTGCCTTCATGAGGACAAGACGCACGTGGAGAAGGACAGTGCGTTCTGCAAGAACCCGTCGGAACGGACCAAGCAAGATCGTTGTTCCCGCCTCGCTGCCTGGCTGGAGAAGGTGAAGAAAAAGTCTGAGCGGTCTTCTAGGTCCTGTGAGGGCGCCCCGGCGACGGGGGACCAACAGAAGGCCAAGCACCGCGAGTCCGCGGGCACCGGGAGCGCCGAAAGGTCGGGCTCCTCGGCTGCCAGGCAGGGCGCGTCTTCCCCGGCACGATCAACCACGAGCCAGCGCTCTGGTTCGGGGAAGAGGAAGTCCGAGAACCCAGGTAAGCTTCTGAGGGGCCCGGTCGATCTCGAAGGGAGCCGAGGGGGAGCGAGGCCATGACCCTCCCCCCAAAGCGAAGGCCCAGGACGCACCTATGGTGGTGAGGGCCTTGATCCACCCGGCAAAGGCCTCTATCGAGGTTGTCGGAGCGGCCCTGGCAAAGCCGGCTGAGGCTACACCAGTGGAGACGGCCTCGGGGCCCAGAGTTTCCCTGCTGCCACAGAGGGAATCCTCTTTCCAGACCATCGATAAGACCCCCGTGAAGACCCTGGCGGAAAAAGAGGGGGCCATTACGGACTCAGATTCAGCCTCCGAGGAGGATCCGGTGGAAACCGTGATAGGCCTCAACGAGAGGTTCATAGGCCTAAACGAGAGGTTCGAGAAGGTTCGATCCCAGGGGAAGGTTCCCGCTGATGTGATCGAAGATGGCGAAGACGAGGGCCCAGTAGAGCAGCCATCCTGTCCGTCGCAGCCATTACCTGAGCCCCAGGATAGCTCGGCGGCCATTTTGTTGGCGATCCAATCCTTATGTACTGAGATAAGGACGAGGTTACCATGGACCCTGACGGAGGATCCAGAACCAGGCCTGTCGTGAAGCCCTCTGAACAAGCAGAGGAGAGTGCACCCTGCTCCGCCCTTCGTGCCTGCGAGGCCTGTGGACCCCTCATCCCCCTCGCCGGACCCTTGGGAGGATACGGCGACGGATACAGCAACGGGGACGGACGACGGCGGCGACGATGACACAACGGCTCTTTTCACGCCATGATAGCCAGGGCATCCGAGCTCTTCCAGCTCTGCCCTGAGGAACAGAAAAAGGAAGGTTTTGTTTACCAACGACGAGAGGCCAAGAGAAAGGCGGTCCTTGCGGTGCCGTTGCTCGACATCTGGGACGAGGGGCTGGCTATCCTCAAGAACTCTTCCACGACACCTGCCAAGAGGGACAGGTACGAGAAGAAGTACCGGGTCCCCGATGCCACCCCCTTGTGCCTCAGGGCCAAGCCCACGCCGGACTCTGTCGTCTCGGCAGCGGCCAAGAAGAAAGCAGCCGGTGCAGCGGCTTCAACTTCCACTTCCCCGCCGGACTGCGAGGGCAAGAAGTTGGACTCCATGGGACGACGAGTCATCTCGTCGGCGGCGACGACGATTAAGGCAGCCAATGCCTTAGCAATTGTGGCCCGTTACGACAGGGAGCTCCTCTGCTAGACTTCCTACCGGACGACAAGAGGGCGGAGGCCCTACAGATTCTGCAGGAAGGAGAGGTGGCGTCAGATCACGCCATAATGGTGGCAACGGACATTGCCGATACCGGATTTCGCCAACTGGGCAACAGGGTTTGCCTCCGACGACGAGGATGGCTCAAGGCGATGGACTTTCGCCAGGACGTCCAGACCAGAGTGTTGGACATGCCGTTCGACGGCAACAACCTGTTCGGAAAGACGGTGGATGAGTCCCTCCAGGCCATCAAGACAGACACAGAAACAGCCCGAGCCCTAGGAGTCCTTCAGCAACGGCGGCCCTTTCGGAGCTCTGGAGGCAGACAGGGAGCCTCCAAGGGATCCAGCGGCGGCTCTTCTACTTACCACCAGGCGGCCCGCTCCTCGTCCCAGGAGGCCTACAGAGGCCGCAGCAAGCAAGGAGGGTCTCGCCGCCGTCGGCAAGGAGGCCAAGGCGGCAAGGCCTCTTCCAAGCAGGACTGAACCGGCCATAGCGCTGAGCCCCCACCGAAGCACCCTGGTGGGAGGCCAGGTGACGAAGTTCGTCAGCGTGTGGGAGTCCATCTCCACCGACAGTTGGGTGCTGGACACCCTGGCCCGCGGACACTCGCTGGAATTTCAAAAGAAGTGTCCTCGCATTCCTCCAGTGGCCAGGAAGGAGAATCACGTCCCTCAACTGCTGTTGGAGGTAAGGGCGATGCTCAAGAAGGGTGCCATCAAGTACGTCCCCAAGAGGCTCCGGGGCTCCGGAGTATACTCAAGAAACTTCCTTGTCAGAAAGAAGACAGGCGGTTGGCGCCCCACCCTGGACCTGCGTCGGTTGAACAAGTACATCAAGGCACAGAAATTCAGGATGGTCACCCTCCAGCACGTGCTGGGACAGCTGGAGGAGGGAGACTTCCTATTGTCACTGGACCTGGAGGATGCTTACTTCCACATCACCATTCTGAGAGGATATAGAAAGTTCCTCAGATTCGTAGTCCAGGGGCGTCACTACCAATTCAGAGCCCTGCCGTTCGGATGAAAGTCGGCACCCAGGGTGTTCACCAAGTGCCTCGCACCTGTGGCGGCGTGGCTGCGCCTGCAAGGGATCCACGTCTACCCCTACCTGGACGACTGGCTAATCCGTGCAAGGTCAAGAGAACTCGCCGTCGAACACACAGCGAGGACCGACCGCCTGCTCACAGAGCTGGGATTCGTCACCAACTATCCCAAATCCCATCTGGTCCCGTCGCAGGTGGCACGGTTTCTGGGAGCGAAGCTCGATACAGTGAAGCGATTGGCATCTCCGTCGGAAGAAAGGACGAAGGCCATTTTGGGCAAGGTGCAGTGCCTGTTAGCCACGGATATGGCAAGAGTGAGGTCCATCAAGTCCCTCCTCGGGATGATGTCCTCATGCATCTACCTTGTTCCCCTTTGCAGACTTTGGATTCGTCCGCTACAAGAGTTCACCCACTGGATTCAAGCGGCGGGCAGCTTCGAAGACAGGATCCTGCTCGACGAGGAGTTCCGTCGGGCGATTCTATGGTGGGGTGCCCGTACGCACCTCTCGGCAGGCATGGACTTCCAGGCCCCAGCGTATCAGGAGACGGTAACGACGGACGCCTCCCTGGAGGGTTGGGGGGCCCACGCCGGAGATCTCCACGCAAGAGGCCTCTGGTCTCTTCACATCAACATCCTGGAGCTACGAGCCGTGTTCTGGGCGCTCAAATCGTTCCTTCCGTCCCTCAAGGACAAAGTGGTGAGGATCTTCACCACCATGATGTTCTACATCCGGAAGCAGGGAGGCACCAGATCCCCAGCCCTATCCAAGGAGGCCCAGGAGCTGTGGCATTGGGCCGTCGCACAGGGGATGTTTCTGGTTCCCTTCCACCTGGCAGGAATAAAAAACACCATTGCTGACTCACTCAGCAGGGAGCTGCGCTTGTGCCATGAGTGGAAACTACGCCAGGACCAGGTGGATCGGCTCTTTCAACGGTGGGGCAAACCCCAGATCGACCTGTTCGCGACAGTGACAAACTCCAAGTGCCAGAGGTTCGCCAGCAGGTCCGCCCAGCCAATCGTTCCCGCCGGTGAAGGCCCCTGCTCCGGTGTGGGAGCTCAACGTGGTGCTGACCAGGCTCATGGGAGCCTCGTTCGAGCCTATGCATTTGGCGCCGTTGAAGTTCCTGTTGTGGAAGACAGCATTTCTTGTGGCCATCACCTCCGCATGCCGAGTGGGAGAGATCCAGGCCCTATCTTGCAAGCCTCCATACTTGATTTTTAACAACACGAGGGTGGTGCTGAGGACGCACCCCTCCTTTATGCCCAGGTGCCGTCAGACTTCCACCTCAACGAGCCCTTGGTGTTGCCAGTTTTCTTCCCGTCGCCTTCGTCTCCGGCCGAGAGGACTTTGCACTCACTGGATGTGGCTAGAGCGCTGAAGTTCTGCGTGGACCGCACGAAGAGTTTTCGGAAGACATCACAGCTGTTTGTGAACTTTGGACCTTTGACTCAAGGGAAGGCTCTCTCGAAGGCTTACATTTCTCCATGGCTCTCCGGCTGCATCATGCACTGTCACCGGTTGGCAAACCGACCGCTGCCCGGCCGTCCGAGAGCCCATTCGACCAGAGCGATCGCTGCTACCACGGCGTTCCTGTCTGGTGTGCCTCTGCTGGACATCTGCATGGCTGCTACGTGGAGGTCGACTCACACCTTCACGAGATTCTACTGTGTCGATCGGGACTCCAGGAAGGAGTCCAGGGTCGGCCAAGCAGTGCTGCGCAACCTGTTCGCTTAAGGTGAGCCTGGTGAGGCGGTAAGAGAT
The DNA here is from genome assembly GCF_040938575.1 of Ambystoma mexicanum. Classification (NCBI taxonomy): domain Eukaryota; kingdom Metazoa; phylum Chordata; class Amphibia; order Caudata; family Ambystomatidae; genus Ambystoma; species Ambystoma mexicanum. Next base: position 841,453,585 of record NC_090923.1, read on the forward strand.
GTTGAGTTGTTGTATTGCTTAATGTTGAGCCTGTTGCCACCTCCCGTGGTTGTGCATGTGTATACTGCTATGTATTCTTATATTCATGAGCATGTGAATCCATGCCAGACCCCATGCTGGAGAAGGAACAAGTTACTTACCTGTAACTGTTGTTCTCCAGCATTGGATCTTTCATGGATTCACATGCTTAGAATATTCCCCGTCGTCAGACTGGGAACCCTCGGTACACATATATATAGTCATTTCCAATAGGAAAAACTTCTGCCCTATCCCCGTCTGCGTCCTCTACGGGGCCGCCCACGTACGCCCCGTTGGACGTGATGGTATATAAGCCCCGCCCCCGCGGGTCCCTTCAGATTTCAACCGTCTCCAAAGATAGTGGGATCTCCTCGTGTATTTTCTTCAAATACTTATCGATTGTTTCTAACTCCTGCGAGTTTGTCTGTTTGGTCCGCTTCTAACTCCTACGAGTTTTGTTAGTTGGTCTGACAATAATGTCGGGTAAGCCTCTTTTCCGCCCGTGTGCCACGTGCGGTCTAAAGAAGGTTTATGAAGGGGATGGCCATCTTGACTGCATCTACTGCCTTCACCCCCACCACTCGGCGGACCAATGTGATATCTGCAAGGGGTTTTCCCAAAAAACCCTGAAGGACCGGAATCGGCGACTGGTCTCGTGGCTGAACGACGGCGCTGGAGCGTACCCTCAGTCGGAGGTAGGATCGGTGCGCAGTATCGCCTCAGCGAAAACATCAGAAGCCTCCCGACGCTCACATCCGTCGGAACCTCCGGCCAAAAAATCACGACCTACGGAGAAGGACGTGCCTCGAAGTCATTCCTCTAAGGCCTCATCGAAAGAATCGACGGAGAAATCATCTTCCTCTTCTTCTTCGTCGAAGAAAGATAAGGACAGGCCAAAATCCTCCTCGAGCGATCAGAAAAGATCAGCTACGAGTAGAGAGGCGGATAAACGCAGGGAGAGCTCCGCGAAGGCGGGACCGCCTAAGCCACCTGCAGGCCCTCCGTCGACGACGGCGACGATCCAAGTGCCCACTCCGTCACAGTCCCCCGCCTTTCAAACGGGCTCATCGTCGACGACGATTCCCTCGTCGACGGAGTTCCAGGCCTGGAGGCCAGAAGCGTTCGATATGGGGCTACCCGACACACTGCTACAAGAACAGGCAGTTTCGATCGCCTCCAAAGAAGACGACGGCTTCAGAATAGTGAGCCCGGAAGACCTGGGGCTACGGCCCAGATTTCCTTCTGGTGCAACCTGCTCTCAAGTTTTCACCCAGCCTCCAAACGCCCAGGCTACTCTCTCCATGGAGGTACTTTCCTCCTTACACTCGCTCTTGAAGTCCCTGGACGAAAGGCTCCCACCTGTTCCGACGACTCCCCTCGTCGACGAGCCCGGACCTTCACACCGCCCGACTAGATCGGTCGTGGGCCCAACTGCTCCAACAGTCCAGGAAGAAGGGGAGCTCTCGGACTCCCTCTCTGAACAGGGGCCAGCTTCTGATATCTCCCTCTCGCCGTCGAGAGACCCGTCATGGGTTTCGGATGTGGAGGTGGATCCTCCGAAAAGTCCCATTCACCCATCTCCACCGGATGACATAGGGGCCTTCCATTCCATGATGGAAAAGGCCTGCAAGGAGTTCGGTTTGACCCAACAAGAAGAAAAGAAGGACTGCTTCCTCTTTGACCACATGGGCAAGAATAGGCGTTCCGTCTTTTCGATACCGATACTGGACCACGTATGGAAAGAGGGCGTCCAAACCATGCGGCATCCATTCTCGGAACCTGCGGTCAAAGGCCGCGTAGAGAAAAAATTTAAAGTTCCAGATTCGACGCCAAAATGCCTCTCTGCGCAACCCACGCCTGACTCGGTGGTATCGGCGGCGGCGACGAGAAAGGCAAAGGCCCAGCATAAGTGCTCTACCCCGCCGGACTCCGAAGCTAGACGCCAAGACGCTTTCGGTAAGAAGATCCTGTCAGTGGGAGCGTCAACAGTGAAAGCAGCGAACTCCCTGGCAATCATGGCCAGGTATGACAGGGAGATGTGGCACAGACTGGCACCCATTTTGGACCACCTCCCAGAAGAACACAGAAAATCAGCTATGTCCCTGGTTCGTGAAGGAGAAGAAGCCTCGAACCATGCTATCAATATAGCGGTGGACCTGGCAGACTCGGGGTTCAAACAAATTAACAACGGAGTGGTTCTACGACGCCAGGCCTGGCTCAAGTGCACCAACTTTAGACCCGAGGTGCAATATAAGGTCGTCGACATGCCTTTCGAAGGTGACCACCTGTTTGGCGAGAAGGTGGATGAGGCCTTGAAAGGAATGAAGGAGGACTCTGAGACGGCGCGCTCGCTGGGCTCTCTCCAAAGCGGTAAGCCCTTTCGTTCCTTTCGCCCCTTTAGAGGCGCTACGGGAAACGCACGATTTGCGGGATCCAGGGACAGAGCATTCGGGAGGTCTTCATATCCGTCCCAAGGCTATAGACGCGCCTCACAGTCCTCGACCCGACGCAGAAATTTCCAGGCCTCTAAGAGACGTCCCACTTACTCGTCGTCGACGGGAAAACAAAAAGATCAACAATGACGTTCTAGGAGGGAGAGTGTCAAGTTGCGTCGAGGAATGGGAGTCAATTACGACAGATCGGTGGGTTCTGGACACGGTGAGACTGGGACATTCCCTAAGATTCAAATCCAGACCTCCAAGACGTCCACCGATACGCCTGTCTCAACCACACCTAAGCGTCTTGCGTCGAGAGGTTGCGCTCATGCTAAAAAAAGGCGCCATCGAGTTAGTCCCTGCTTCACAGAGAGGCTTAGGGGTTTACTCACGCTGCTTCGTAGTAAAGAAACCAAACGGGAAGTGGCGCCCCATCCTCGACCTACGGGACCTCAACAAAACCCTGCTGAGTCAAAAGTTCAAGATGCTTACTCTACAGGAGGTAATCAGATCGGTCCAAAAGAACGATTTCCTGGCGTCTCTGGACCTCCAAGATGCGTATTTTCACATTCCGGTGCGCACTCACCACAGGAGGTTCCTGAGGTTCCTAGTCGGCCAAACACACTACCAATTTACTGTGCTCCCTTTCGGCCTAAAGTCCTCCCCAAGAACCTTTACAAAGTGCCTAGCACCCGTAGCAGCCTGGCTGCGGAAGGAAGGGCATCACGTTTACCCGTACCTCGACGACTGGCTCGTGAGGGGATCCTCCCCAGCGTCGACCAACGACAGCCTATTGACCACCTTGCGACTGCTACAGCGTCTGGGATTTGCAGTGAACTACGAAAAGTCTTCACTAAAGCCCTCGAAGAGCTTGAAGTTCCTAGGTGCTCAATTCGACACCCACACGGGACTAGTGAAACCATCCCTGGAAAGGTTGTTGAAGATCAAACACCTGACAAGCCAACTTCGTTTACAGAGAAGGTTGTCAGTAAGAAAATATGCGGCTCTCCTCGGCTCCATGGCATCGTGCATCCACCTAGTCGCGAACTGCCGGTTGTTCATGAGACCTCTACAGGAGTTCCTATCAGACAGATGGAAGCAGGCCACAGGCCGCTGGTCGGACAAGATAATAGTCGACGACGAACGAGTTATCAAAGCCATCCGATGGTGGAAAGTGGCGCGCAACCTGGACAGTGGGGTCCCCCTGCAGGAGCCGGAATTTCTGAACACCATCATTACAGACGCCTCTCTGTCGGGCTGGGGAGCACACATGTCACGTCACCAAACCCAAGGCAGGTGGTCGTCGACCGAATCTCGCCTACATATCAACGTCCTGGAGCTCAGGGCGGTGAGATGGGCCCTGAAATCTTTCCTCCCACACATCAAGGGGTCAAAAGTAAGAGTGCTCACGGACAATACGACAGCTATGTTCTACCTGATAAAACAGGGTGGCACCAGATCCAGGACCCTCTCGAAGGAAGCTCAAAAGATCTGGCATTGGGCTTTAAAACACCACATCTCCCTAGTGGCATACCACCTACCGGGAGCGAAGAACCTACAGGCGGATTCCCTGAGCAGGACTATGTCACAAATACACGAGTGGGAGCTGGACTCCACTCAACTCGGGGAAATCTTCGAAAGATGGGGGACCCCGTCGATCGATCTCTTCGCCACGGAAAGAAACCGAAAATGTGCTCAGTTCGCGAGCAGATGGCCCCAAACAGGCTCCCTGGGGGAAGCGTTCTCGTTTCCGTGGACAGGCAAGTTCCTCTACGCCTTCCCTCTATTTCCCCTCATACGGAGGACGATCCAGGGGATCCACAGGTACAATTGCCGGGTCATCCTAGTGGCCCCGCGCTGGCCGAGGCAACCATGGTTCTCAGACCTCCTTCATCTGTCGCTGGATCAGCCGATACCATTCAGGAAAGTACCGAACCTCCTGTCCAGGGACGAGGGGACCGTGTGGCACCACAATCCGGACAGCCTGAACTTAACTGCATGGCTCCTGACTTCTCGGAGTTCGGGAACCTAAAAGTCTCGACTGATTGCCGAAGGATTCTGCAGGCGGCCAGAGCCCCGTCCACTAACAAATCATATGTAAGCAAATGGAAAAGGTTCTGTATATGGTGTCAAACACAACAAAATATACAACCTTTGGAAGTAACTCCGGAGCAAATCCTCCCGTATCTTCTTCATCTTGCGGAGAGCGGACTGTCATCATCGTCAATCAAAGTACACCTGGCGGCTGTTTCGAGATTTACCAGAAGAAGACAGTCCCCTCCACTATTCAGTGACAGGCTAGTGAAGCATTTCATGAAGGGTCTGTTTAGAACCTTCCCTCCGGAAAAACGGTTCCCACCATCGTGGAGTCTGAACACGGTTCTAGCTGCCTTAATGAAGCCTCCCTTTGAGCCAATGTCCTCTTCATCTCTACAATTTCTATCTTGGAAACTCGCGTTCCTAGTTGCCATCACTTCGGCTAGAAGAATGTCGGAACTACAGGCACTGGTCATAGACCCTCCATATCTGAGGTTCTTTAAGGACAAAGTTATTTTATCAACTAACCCTTCATTCATCCCAAAAGTACCGTCGGTCTATCATAAGCACTCGACCCTGGTACTCCCTACTTTCTTTGCATCTCCTTCGTCGACGGCGGAGAAGGCTCTTCACACTCTGGACGTCAAAAGGGCGCTAAAATTTTACCTGCAAAAAACGCAAGATATCAGAACCACCAGACAGCTATTCGTCGCCTACGGCCCCTCGGCTAGGGGTAAGGCTATCTCCAAACAAGGTCTGGCTCGCTGGGTCTCCTCGGCGATTACCCTGTGTCATTCCAAGGCCGGGAGACCTCTACTACATCGTCCCAGAGCCCATTCCACGAGATCGACATCTTCCTCCGTGGCTCTATGGGCAGGAATTCCGCTGACGGACATCTGCCAGGCGGCGGCATGGTCTGTTCCGCACACGTTTACGCGCCACTACTGCCTGGAAAAGCAGCACGCGGATGAGGTACAAATGGGAAGGGCAGTGCTTCGCCACCTTTTTCAATGAGGTAAGCCAAAGTTTCAAGAAGAATGCTGCCTATTATTATTTGGCCTCAGCTGGTTTTCAGAGTGTATACATGAATGTGCATAGTTTATTGACCTAAACATAAGTGGTTGGGTAGATATGTGCGCAAGGGGTGCATACTGAGTCATATGACATAGCATTGTATGGCGGAAATCCGTTTCGTATCAGTATAATAAGTGGTTGCTTACATACATGGTGTAAACGGTAGTGTTTGGGGGTGTCTCTACGAATGTAAGTTACATTGCACTCTCACCTCCTTCTTGATGTTACTGCTTTACAATCTATTCTAAGCATGTGAATCCATGAAAGATCCAATGCTGGAGAAGGGAGTAGTTTCTTACCTGTAACTCCATTTCTCCAGCATTGGTATCTTTCATGGATTCACATGCGCCCTCCGGCCTCCCCGGACTGCAATGTGGAAGATTGGTATGTAAGCAAGTTTTCCCCCCGTTATCTTGGAGGGGTCGAAATCTGAAGGGACCGCGGGGGCGGGGCTTATATACCATCACGTCCAACGGGGCGTACGTGGGCGGCCCCGTAGAGGACGCAGACGGGGATAGGGCAGAAGTTTTTCCTATTGGAAATGACTATATATATGTGTACCGAGGGTTCCCAGTCTGACGACGGGGAATATTCTAAGCATGTGAATCCATGAAAGATACCAATGCTGGAGAAATGGAGTTACAGGTAAGAAACTACTCCCTTCTCCAGCATGGGTCTGGCATGGATTCACATGCGAACCCACCCTCCTTCCCCTCTGTGGCTCTTCACTTGGTCATACTGCCACTTTAAATGCTACCAAATCTGAGGATGGCTGCCAGGGGAGGGGGCTTAGGTAGAGGGCAGTCATTGGCTGGGGGCAGTATGACCCAGAGATCAGTGATTGGTTACTACTAAGAAAGTCAGATCAGAAACGAAACTGATTTTTTTTCTTTACCGAGGATTGCCGGCCCGACGACGGGGAATATTCATGAGCATGTGAATCCATGCCAGACCCATGCTGGAGAACAACAGGTAAGTAACTTGTTCCTTAATTGGTTTTGGTACTACCAATTGGATCCTAACGCTGTCGTAACTAAAGGTTTTTTCACTGATATATATATATATATATATATATGTATATATATATATATATATGATTCTAAGGCTTGTGGATCTGCTTGGAATCACATGCTGGCATAGGGAGACATCTCGACATCTAGAGGTAGGTGCAAAGTATTGCATTCTTGTTTTCGAGTTTTGAAAAGGGAATTTGACAGGCCGTGTTTGTACTACTATCTCTGTGACACGTGTATTGCACCCATGATCCTTCATGCTTCGAGGTCCCTCAGATTGTTTTCTTCCACCCTCGTGGTCGGTCGCACATGCATAGCTCGTAGCCTTGCTACTGAGAGAGATTGTGATCTAAAACTAATATTAATATTGAGTGACTAATATTAATATTGTTATAGTTCGACAGTCTCGACAATGGATCTTCCTACGTCTGGCGACTACAGTCTGAAACTTCGAACGTCTAATTCTCAACGGTCGGCTGTGGCCTTCACCAGGCTTCGGCCTTGCAGTAGGGAGAGCGGGGGTCTCTACAGTTACATCATTTTAAAGAATGCCTCTTTCCACTTTCTTCTGTACTCATTAGTTTGAGGGTATAGCTTTAACATAAGAGCTTCAAATATGGGCTTTGAATGGGTCTGTGATGCTTTTCCAATAGGCATGACATTTGAGGAGGGGTACACAGTTGTTAGTTTATTGAATCCCTCCCATTCCCTGCCCTTAGCCATGCTAATCCCTATGGCTAATTGCACCCATTCTTGCCCATCTCTGAACTCTTGAGCTCTTCCATGGAGGCAGCCATCTTTGATGACTATCTCTAAGGAAGCTCTCTGGAAATGAGCCGAAACTAACAGCCATCTTTGAATAGGAAAGATAGCAGCCAAAACTAATGATACATTGAAATAGCTAAAGTAATTTCAAATACTTTCAACAGCAGTCATTATTTCTGTCCTTTCTGCGTTTATCTTTCTGTTCACTTTTAAAAACAAGGAAATTAAAGTGAGTGTCAGGCTGCTTTATATTGACACCTTGAAGATTAGAAAGTGCTGCCGGTATATTAAAGGGTGGGTTGAATGTTGAGGCTCTGGGCATTTATGTCCCGAGTAAGTCTTTCCAGGGCCGCACCCTCTGGGGATCAGATTTGGGTGGCAGCGGGAGAGGGAGGGAAGCCAAAGCGAGAGAAATGTTTCCTGGCCCGGACACTGCCTGCCTAGACTAAACAGCCTTAGCAACAGGCCCCTGGCGATGCCGTGATTGGTGTGCGGTCACCACTTGATGCTTCTTCTGGGTGTGTTGCTGGGAGCCATGTGTTGTGTGAATTCATGGAGAGCAGGAGCGGACATGAGCAGCAGAGGTGCAGGCTTTAGTGGGGATCGGTGGGGCAGGGACCAGGCTCGGGTCAGGAGGCTGAGCAGAGGGAGCCCAGCCGGCTGTGGGGATCTGTGTTCCGCTTGATTTCAGACTCTACCGGGCAGCGCAGGATCTCTACAGCATGGCAGAGTCCGCCAAGGTCATTGGGCCTTCAGAATTCATAAAAGGTGAGTTATATCTGCTCCCACGTTGGCCACTGAATTGGTACCCCGCAGCCTTCTACCCATGAGGCTGCTCGCGGTTAATGTCTCTGCTGCCCACTGGCTATGCCCAATCCAGCCTCTGCCCGCTCCATGCAATCCCCTACCCACCCCGTCCACCGCTGCAGTCCCCACCCTCGGGGGATGCCTGCCTGTGCCACCCCGCCCTCGCTCCATCTCCTTACTTTCTCTCTGCCATCTCCAGCCTTCGACCTCTTCAATGGTAGTTCCCCGCTCTGTCTGCTTACCCCAACCACAAGCTGCTTTAGGCTCCCTCCACTTCTTCCGATGCACTCCCCCTCCTGCCCATGTGCTGTCTTGGCCCCAACCCCTGCCTCTTCGATCCAATTTCTACTTCAGCCTCGCACCACTAGAGGCTCCGATCAAAACAGCTTTTGCTCCAACGAACAGCAACCAGGCTTCAGATTCACTTCCAAGGAATCTGCCACATTCAGTCCCGATTCCAGCCCTGTCCCATTCTGTCGTTTGCCACCCCCACTCACACACACTCGCACTTTTTCCATGAATGATTATTCAGTTTTCTTGATCGGTCAATAGTATTTGATTATGTAGGTTTATCTTCTTGACTCCTGGCTGACGCAAACTATTCCAGATGAAAACTTTTGCAGGTGTCAGAAACATGGGACGATAGACTGCCTTGATTGTGGGGCAGAATTCACTGTTTAAATACATTGGGTTACCATGGGTGTTTCAGGAAATTGCATTGAAGATGGCCTGTTTAGTAAGAAGAGGAACTCTCTGGGTTTGCAGAAGTATTGAAAGTGACATTTTATTTTGCGGGTTTATAAAGCAAGAAGCAGGTCCAAAATACACAAGGGCGTGGTTAAGAGCAATAGTTGAATGATTGCTTACAGAATTGTTTAGAGTATTTATAGAACATCTTTACAAAGCACATGAAAGCACCTTAATTGAAACCGATGTACTAAGCAGGGATTCACAGAGGCGTGTATTAGGAGACCAAAAAACTGCCGAAACAAACTTAGCCGCAGTGGCGGCTGATGATAACATGTGTGAATCCCATTGAGGTGGAATCAGGATTTTATCCATCCGTGATTGACCAGAGATAAGACAATCACGTTTCGGGATATTTCTTTTCTTTTTGGTAGCGCAGAGCTGAACCGTATGCTTTTCTTGCAGGCGCGGCCGCAAACGCTCTTTTGGTTGCTAGATTATCTTGCAGCTAAGCAGAACCAGAACTGATTATTTGAACTTGCGGGCGCTTCCATTTTGTTGCTTCTCTTTGGATTGCGTGAGTACCATATGTTGGAGACGACACAAAGCTTGTAGGTGTTTGGTTATTTGCCCACCTATTGATTGACCATGTGTATAAAGTATTAGGCATTTTGCTGGCACTGCTATTAGAAGCCCACAAAAGCCCAAACTATGTGCATTGCCAATTCTTGTTTTTGTCTAGTTTCCGCTAAAATTATACAACAATATGGAACGGATACCATTTAAATTCTGTCCTTCCTGCAATAGAAAATGTCCCTGGAAAGATTCACACAGTGTGTGTAACAGTTGTCTTCCACGCGATCAAGCTGACTAGCGTTGTGATTCCTGCAAGCTTTTTATGCTGAAAACGCTTAAAGATAGTTGTACCAAGCAATGGGCGGCCTACGCCATGAAGGCTGAATCCCATTCCCCCACCAGCGCTGTTGAGTATTTTACATTTACATGAGTCGGACGAGTAAGACCTCGGCAGCTAAGGCTCAGTTTCGATGGCGAAGACTTACTGGCGGAGTTGATAGACTCCCGCATGCCTGTCCGCAGCCCCACTAGGTGGGCCAAAGTCTCTGATATGGGTAAGTCCACTCGCAAAAAGGCACACATGTGCACTCACAAAAGCACACAACCCCAAGCAAACCTTTGACCGGATCGTCGAAAGTAGCTTCAATGGCAACTTAACGTCAAAGGTATTGTCGAAAGCAATTGAACCCACGGTTCGAAAGACTGCTGAGCATTTGCATTTGTGCTTGCAACATCTCTAAACCCGAAGAATAATTGGTTGCTGCCCATAAACGCCCATTGACCACCGATTCGGATAAGTCTAACGGCCATCGAAACCTACATCCAAACATAAACATGGGGAAAACACACCAAACCAACACCACAGGCACTTGCAGAGCTCTCCTGTCACTACATCAGTAACCTCTTCTACATATACTACAGCTACTGATACTTTATCCAAGTCCCTGCGGGCTAAAAGATCTGGAGATCCAGAGGAAAATTGTATTTCCTCTTCCTGAAGCCCCTAGAACAGGTATTTGGACAAAAGAAAAATTTGTGAAGCCTATGGATATGGTGTCTGAATTAAACAGAAAGCAATTTTCATAGATGAGGGTGAGCCACCTACCAAGAGTCCCAGGCTTCATCACTCTCCACCACATGTTGTCTCTGAAGACACCTCAAATATTTTTCAAGATATCCAAGACAATCAAGATTATCTATGCTTTATCCCAGACAAAGCGGATACTAATCAAAATCGTTGGCAAGGGGACACTGATCAGGGGACTTTGCCAACAACTCCCACGCATGATGCTCTGGATAAGCCAGATGCTATTTTTGATGATAACGACCCTCTAGAGCAGCCCAGAGACTTGACTCCGAGCATTTTCAGATACAGACTCGGGAATCTGTCTCTGATCCTGACTTTGTAGAGGAAATCCTAAAAGAGAAAAAGGCAGTTAGCTAGTCTAAAACCCGAACTCTATTAAGAAAAGGATTGCACCTTCCCTCACACAGACGTGTGGAGATAATGTTCAAACCTGCTCTAACTGACCCTCTAAATTTCTGCGGTCATGGAACACCTGACTCGCTGGTAGTCACTACCACTAGGTAGCGTGCTGGAGTGCCACTTTCCAGTACCAAAGCACCTCCAGACAAAGAATGTAAAAAGCTTTACACTTTAGGCAAGAGGGTCACTGCTTCAGCTGCTTACTCTGCATGCTTTCCCAATAATAATATGCTGTTGGCAAGCTACAGCGATGTTCAGTGGGGGTTGCTCCAAAATAACTTGACTGACATCCCTGAGCCAACCAAGTCCCAACTACTCAACAGCATTGAAGAGGGTAGGCAAGTTACCCACAATATTTTGAAGACTACTTTGGGCTCCGCAGACTTGCACTGAGAATTTTATTAGAATCACTCTTGGCTGCATAACTCTGGATTCAAACGAGAAACTCTGGCTCCCTTAATTAACAAACCCATTGAAGGATCCGTCCTGTTTGTCAAGTCTGTGGATGAGGCTTTGGAGACAGCTAAGCAGGAGCATCACACACTTAAGGCCCTTAGTCAAGCCGTTTGTCCAACATGAAGTTTTCAAAACTCGTCATTCCTTTCGTAACCAAGCCTTCTCCACACCCACACATTCAGGGTTCTCCCCGGGGTCCTCTTCCTGGTACAAACCCCAGTGTACACAATCCACCTACCGAACCTCACTACAGTGAGGTGTTAGATGAGGCAAAGGTAGAGGCAGGAGGTAGTAATGTTTAAAACCAGGTGATGACAAAAAAGAATTTCTTGTTCTAAACTATTGTCAATAAAAAAAATTAAAGGTAGGAATGCAGCCTCTTCCCATCAAGGTTCCCTCCCATGCATCTCCATTAGGAGGTTGAATATTATCATTGACCCATGCATGGGAGCAGTTAACCTCAGACCAGTGGGTGCTGACTACCGTTGCAGACGGATGCTCAATCGAATTTCTACTAAAACCCTGTTACCATCCGCCAAAGAACAGAAGGATGTCACAAGAACATACACTCAACCTACAATTTTCTCAAGCAAGCGGTCAGTGGGAGGATCTAGGCTGGCTTGCAGTCTCTAGTTCTGCTTCTGCAGTGCTGGTCAAGGGAAAACCTTCTCAACAGGAAATAATTTACCACATCATTTGCCAAACCAGCAATAGAGACCACTCTTACAACAGACGCTTCCCCCTCTCATGGTGGGGAACACATTTTCTCCATCATACAGCGCACGGCGAGTGGACATAGACACTAGTATGCAAGCACGTAAAGCTGTTAGAGCTTCTAGCATTGTTAGAAGCTCTGAAAGCCTTTCAAGACCAGTTAAGAGGAAAGACAGTTCTAGTCCTAACAGACAGCACTACAGCCATGTTTTATATGTACACAAACAAGGCGGGACACACTCTCTACGTCTGTCCAAACTAGCCCACAACATATGAAACTGGGCGCTGAGACACATGTTTCTCTTGTCGCAACGTTTTCCGGGGCATACAATCTTCCAGCAGAAACGTACAACTTTCCATAGAACATGAATGGCAGTTGCACACCGACATTTTACACAGCGTCTTCACAGAATGGGGTCATCCACATATCGATCTGTTTGCTACACTGGCGAACGCGTAATGCCCAGACTTCACCTCCAGGTATCCCCAGACAAAATCCAAGGACAACTCCCTGTGGAGGAATTGGTCGGTGAAATTTACTTACACCTCCCTCCACCCCCCTCAGAATGTCTTTGTCCTCCAGTCAAACTTCCATGCCCGTTCAACATGCTGTCCCAAGATAAGGGATAAACACTGCATCCATGTCCTCAAACACTGAACCTAGCAGCTTGGCTCATAAATTCATAGAGTTTGGGCCTTTAATTCTGCCTCAAAGATGTATGGACATTCTCAGAGGCATGTAAATCTAATACTAGAGACTGCTATTTCAATAAATGGAAACACTTTGTCATTTGGTGTAGATCAGTTAGCATCAATCCTATTGTCTGCATACCCTCTCACATTGTTCTATACCTACTTTACCTTTTGGATTTAGGACTAGTCATTAATTCGCTAGGAGTGCATCTAGCTGCTTTTTTCTGCTTACACCACCTCTCAGAAGAAAGTCTCTTGGTAGAAAGTTCCTGTCATTAAAGCATTTATTCAAAGTGTCGAAAGATTGACACCCTCCAATTTCATATCCAACATCCAGATGGGACTTGAATGTAGTCCTTACTAAACCTATGGGCCCTCCTTTGGAGCCAATGCATACAACCAGTCTTAAGTGTCTCACTTATAATACTGCTTTTCTCATGGTCCTTACATCTATAATGAGGGTGAGTGAACTGCAGGATCTCTCAGTTCAAGATCCATTTGTGATCATTCACAAGGACAAAGTGGTTTTACGCACACATCCACGCTTCTCTGCTAAATTCATCTCCAATTTCCTTGTCAATCAGTCTATAGAACTTCCGTCTTTCTTCGAAATTCCTACAAGTTCAGCAGAGAGAAGCCTCCATAAATTAGATGTCAGAAGAGCTGTAATCTATTACCTAAATAAAACTAAACCACTACAGAAAACAGACCAGTTCTTTGTTTCCATAGCCACTGGAAGAGAAGGGGATCCTGTCTCAAAGTCGGCTATTTCAAAATGTATTGTGAAATGTATCCAAATGTGTTATTCTCCTTCAAAGAAAACTTTACCCCTTACGCCCAGAGCACTCTACTCAAGGCCAGGGGCTATTTTAGCTTTCATTGCAAAGGTACTTTTAGATGCCATTTGCAAAGCAGCTACCTGGAGCTCTATTCACACTGTTACACAGCATTGCTGCTTAGATACACATTCTACGAATGATTCACAAGTAGGTCAAGCAGTGCTAAAACATCTTTGCCGCTGTACCTTTTATCATCTGACCACCATCTCCGGGTACTGCTAGCTAGTCTATGCATGGCATGTGATTCAGAGCAGATTCACAAGCCTCAGAAGCATACATTCCTTCCTGTAATCGTATTTCTGATGCTTGAATCTGCTAAGGCTCACATGCACCCACCCTTCCTCCCCTCTTGGAATTGAAGGTACATAGAGGTCTTAAACCTTCTTATCTTCTGTACTCGCTCATCACTTCATGCTCCCACTTGTCTGAAACGAGACAATCGGAGGGACCTAGATCCATGAAGGATCATGGGTACAATACACATCACACAGGGATATTATTACAAGTACGCCCAGTCGATGTCCATTTTTGAAACTCAAAAACAAGAATGCAATACTCTGCACCTACCACTAGATGTTCGCCTATGCACAGCATGTGAATCTAAGCCGATACAAGCATCAGAAATAAGATTATGGTAAGAAATGTATGCCATATATTAGCAAGCATCCAAGTGCACAGTAAGTGCAGTGTTCCAGCAGTGACTGTCGGTGTGCTCCTTTTGCATTAAGTGCAGTTTGACTGGTTGATTGCTACGAGTGTTTGCTCGTTTGATCTTGCGTTTTCAACATGCCAACAAATCGCTGGAAATACCAACTACGTAACGCTGCAGACAAGCTACTATCAATGGTCTCTGCAAAACGTGATGGGGGTAAGACACAAGCACGTTTAAATGGTTCTACCCCAGCGAAGGATGGCAAAGTAAAGGCGTTGCCACTAACTCTAGTAATGGGCAGGGAAAGATTGTGCCGTTTCTTAAGCCACAATGAGATTAAGCTGCCTCTCATAAAGGAGATGATCTTATTATTGATAGTGGAGATTTTGGGATAACCGCATGGGCCAAATCCTCTTTTCTCACTCCCTATAGACAATAATTCCCTTCTCAACATGTGTCTAAGTCTCCAAAGGGAATCGCTAGGTTTTCTACTTCCATATTCACGTTACAAACAATAGATCCGTTGGCAAGTATAATTGGCTTTGCTCTTTCTAAATCCCTGGTTTTAGTGAGAATTAGAGGAAGGGTCTACACCTCTTTGCATGCTGCAGAGACCTCATTCAGCTTCTTTTCCAACAGCGCTTCAGCAGAGGAGAATGTGGATTCTGATTAATAATTGTGAACGCTTTGTTTTCACTTTGTAACATGTGTAAAAAACACATTAAGGATGGTTTTGTGAAACTGGTGGATGTAGTCATTACAAATTGAATGGACATTGGCCATTCAGAGCAAAGAAATATAGAGACTGGGCACACTTAAGAGAATGATTTTCAGCCAATCATCCAAGTGTCAGATCATAATGTTATAGGTGAGTCTGACTTATCGTGTGACGCTAATTTGGCACTAGTTCATCTCATATCCCCTATTATTGTCTATCTTTTAAGGTCATTTTCCCACACATATTTGCTTATGGAATGAGTTTATAGGATGCCTGGACAATTTGGTGCCTCAGAGTAAAAACACAAAGGACCTTGTAGAGGAGCAGCGGAATGCCCCTGCAGGAAGTCCCACCCCCCTACTACCTATATGCTGGAAGCCAGAAGTCATACCATGTTTGCCACCAGTGACTGTGACTGTTCCACAAAGAGTCTCCAAGCAAAGGTATCCACTAAGAAAACCCTATCTAATGTATCCCCGGAGAAATGACAATCTCCTTGAAGATGTCCACGAAGGAATTGAAGATGAGAGCAAGAGCGTGACGCACTGAGAAGAGTAGCTGCAGAAGAGGATGTATCGTCCTGATAGAATCTGATGACAAAGTAAAGAATCAAGTTAACCTTAAATGCGAAGTGAAGATTGCACGTGTAAAGAGCACTGCAGAAAACTCAAGCCGTTTAATAACTGTACAAATGCAGCAATGCAAGTAGACTGATCATAGAAGCTAACTATACATAGTGAATAGACTGCAGGCGGTGCCGCCATTATATAGAATCTGGACATCAGCGTCGCAGTTTTAGTGAGCTCAAAGCCAGAGGAGAAGATGGCTGAAAACTGTGTCGCCGCAAGAAAGCAGCCGTTAGGCTCACCTGGTCTCTGCAGGGGCGTTGGGGCACGGTTGGAGCCCTCCCTTGATTTGGCTCCCCGGTGTCGGCTGTCTTCCCCAGCTGCCGCAGAGAATGTTGTTCTGGATGCTGATATTGCCCCTGGCAGGAGGAGAGGAAATGGGGATGGCGCGGAGTTGTTACGAATTCCCTCGCCCCTTTCATGCCAGAATGGTGTGCGCAAGAGCCTTCCCATGCAAGCTCACCTGTTATTTGTAATGCTGGGCTCTCCGTCCTGCTTTCTTCAGCAGGGGCACGTAGAAAGGGCCTAGTTGCTTCACTGGCCTGCGAAGTGGCGATCCAGACCCGCTGTGACCAATCCACTTGAAGGGTAAGTCTTTGGTTTTAGTTATTGTTCGTTTTTTCAATAATGTTTTTAGCAATGAGTCTTGACTTGGTGGTAAGCAATAATGATGTCTTGCAATGTCTCTGTTCTTCCCTATAGCTGTGAAGATGATGATCGGGAGCGAATCCTGGGATGCCCCTGAGGTTGATGGACTCTCAAGGTCAACAGGTAAACTGGCCGTTATGATGGAAGTCAAGACTCGGGTAAGATGCGGCCCAGAGTTTGTTATTACGAGATTTCTAAATTGTTGTGTTCTTTTCCCTTCTAGGAGCTGTCTGACGGCATGGAGCAGAGTCCGGAGGATTGAAGACAGTTCGGTGCCTCCGGAGGAAGATGAAGTGGAGAAAGGCTCCTGCGTCGCCAGAAGTCTGAATCGGGAGAGTAGAAGCCCCGACTCCGACGGAATACAGGCAGGGTGTGCGCACAGCGATGGAGTGGCTGAGATCGGGTAAGCGCACCTTCAGCGATGGAGCGACTGGAGTCAGGTAGCTGTGCCTTCAGCGATGGAGCGGCCGGAGTCAGGTAGCTGTGCCTTCAGCGATTGAGCGGCTGGGATCAGATGGGCACGCCTCAGCGATGGAGCGACTGGAGTCAGGTAGGTGCACCTTCAGCGATGGAGCGGCCGGAGTCAGGTAATTAAGATGGTCTTCAGAGCTGGAGTACCGGAATCAAGGTGAGATACGGCGGTAAGCGTCACGCTGCAAAGCAGAGTAACGCGAAGCGAGGACATGTGGTTGGCCTGGCCTTATATAGGCTGGCTCCGGCCCCTCCCTTAAGCCACGCCTTGTGGCTCCACCTTGCCTCGCCCAAGGATTCCAGCACGTGCCTCCCAGTGCTGTTCTATGGCCACGCCCGGCCCTGATGCACATGCTTTAGGCACAGAGTGTTCCAAGCACACATTTATATGAGCCTGGCGCCAAAGGCGGCAGGACTGGGTCCAAGTGGCCCCTGGGGGTGATGAAGGCCTGGGCCCTTGTCCCATGGCCATGACAGCAGCTGGAATCGTGGAAGGACTGAGAAAGGCTGTCTGGCCTGCTTTCAAAGGCTTGAGCAGCCAAGAACTGGTTATCGATCCTTGAAGAACCATGAACATAGGGAGGCTGAGTCATCCCTTGTTAAGGTGCAAAGAAGGAACACCATGAGTGCCACGTTTTATTCATTTAAGACAATTAAATGCTATAAATGTGATGAATTGTGGTCTCCTGTCACGTGGGCTATGCATGGAAATAGAAGTTGGGCAAGCAGCTCGAGACCTAAGATAGCGCGTGCTCACACTCCCATATATTTCCAGGAATGAGAATACATTGCAAGACCAAGTTCAAAGGCAATCTGCATGGCAGAAGGCATGGGTGATGAGAGATGTTGGGCTAATTGGGTGGGAAGACATGGTCAAGTCCACCCACTGACACCTCGGGTACTAGCTTACGTGGTGCTAGTGAGCCGGATTTTCCAGAAGGGCATGAGCGTGCCAACCAATTGTAGAAGGCTATATAACAAAGGGCCTTATAGTTTGAGAGCCAATGATATACAGTGTATCTAATAACTGCGTATGACGAGTTTTCACTATAAAAATGTTCTTTGTTATGAAATGCTTCGAGAAAGATATTGCTGTGCGACGTCCGTTGTGACTCCCTGTTTTAGACAATTGATTTTAAAACGTAAAAAGACTTTGTCTTCTTCCTGTGTTGGTTTGACTATTTGGTGTAAGAGTTACTCTGCATCCCATCTACTGCACAACTGCTACCTATTTAAGGGCCATAAGCTCACGTGGTAGCAGTGGCAGGATGGTTTGAGACCCATCGACCTGTTAAGCTCCAGTATTTTGGACGATCGGACATCCTCCGCCATCTAGCCGGAAGATTGTGGGGTTTCCTGTGGAGAACGGCCGGATAGAAATCTTGCAAGACGAATCGAGACGGTGGGCAGGGTCCCTCTTTGACGAAATCCCTTCCTGTTTTCCACAAGCGCTTTGCGGACGGAAGGCTAAAGTGGTTGGTTGGAGGAGTAGGCGATATCGCAGGCCATGAGTCAATCAAGCGAATGGTGAGTAGACTGAGGGGAATGACAAACTAAGGGGATGGTAATGTGATCATTTTAAAGTAAAAGGAGTAACGGGAAATATTGTGTGGAGATAGAGATGAAGAAAAGCACCCAAGAGGGTCTAGAAGAGGTCGTCTCACACCCGAGCGGGGGTCACTTTACTCCGTATGAACAGGTTCATATAAGGGGACAAGCTAAACTCTGTGATCAGAATAGTTAATTAGAGGCAAGAGGAAAAAGCGTGATCACCGTGGTTTTTATGTGCAAAGTCGAATAGTCTGTCTATTTGTGTGAAGAAAAGGTGTCAAAGAGTGATATATGTTGTGAAAGAATTGAGATAAAGTTAAGGAGTTAAACTATCTAGGGAAGTGGTTGGTACCAATCCAGAGGTAGACAGAGATCATTGAAAAATAGAGATTTGAGCGGTGATTGTTGGAGCGCGTCATATTTGTTGTTTTAAAAGCGGTGAAGGTACTTTATACAATCTGGTAAGTATGGAGTCAATTGAGGCTTGTCGCAATAGGAGACACTCCTCTGATGCATTTATGTAAAACACTGACAAAGCACATGCCCAAGCTCAAACGGTGTAGTGCAGAATGGATGAAAGGCACGGCAGATAAGATGTTCATGCCATGGCCACAAGCGGGATCATTGTCAAAAGCAGTATTGCAACACATGACCACATACTTGCACAATGTATACACAGGGAAGAAATTGGAGAAAAGGCCAGCTATTTTAGAGCTTTGGAAAATGTACCAGGAAGAGAGGGAAGATCTGCCACCTGAACAGTGGATGCTTAACCAGTGTAAGGAGGTTGGTGTTGAGCCCTCAGCTCCCCTTACCTCACCTGAAGTGAAAGACACTAGTGCGGAAAAAGTAGGGTTGTATCCTTTGAAGGAACTGAAAGCGGCAACGGGGTATAGTAATCAGATATACTTACCGCCCACTTATAGCAGTGACGATAGTCCAGAGGAGAGTAAGAGAAAAGAGATCTTTAAGATAATACAAAACAAAGAAGAGAAAAGTGAGCGAGCGAATGTTTCAACAGAAATAGAACGAGAGCTCAAGAGATGGAAAGGAGAGAATGATAAAGCTGATGAGGTAACGCTCATACAGAACAAATGGATTGGAGAACAGATATTACTCACGCTAGATGGGAATATCATTGAAGAAGTAAGCCAAAGAGAGGATCATGGCCTAGCAGGATAGAAAAGACAGGGAATGAGAAAAAAGATTGAAGGAAGACGAGCATAAGAGAGAGAGCAGGGAGCGACGAGAAAAGATGCATCAAGAGGAGCAAGAGAAAAAATAGGAACGAGCAGGGGAGCAAAGAAAGTATGACAATAGGCAGAGCGCAATAAAAGAGGGACAAACGAGAAAGCAAGAGTGAAGAGGAAGAGGCACAAGAAAGTATGACAATAGGCAGAGCGCAATAAAAGAGGGACAAACGAGAAAGCAAGAGTGAAGAGGAAGAAGCACAAACATTAAGAGACAGAAGAATACAGAGACAAAGAGAAGAGGAAGAAAGGAGAGCAGAAGTAAGGAGAGAACAATGAAGGCAAGAGGAGAGAATTAGAAGGGAGGCGAGAAAGCAAAGCGAATTAGATGAAGAGTTAGAAAACAAGACGAGACAGTGGGAGCTTGATATTAACCACATTCAAAAGGAGCTAATGGGGCCAAGCCCAGCAATCCAATGGGACAGAAGGGAAGAGTTCCTTCCGTTAAAGAGAGCAACGCCAGGGGCATCTAGAGTAACACTAGACAAAGAACTTTGACATAGGAAGTATCGGCGATAGAATCGATAAAGCCTATCAAGAATTAAAGGAAAGTAGCAAATCGGGAAGGGAGATCAATCCTTAGTATTTCAATTACGAGATGAAGGAGAAAATCCGTTCAGCCTCGAACACAGAGCCTTATCCTTGAGCGGACTCAACTTCGATAAGGGGCGAAGAAGACGAGAGCCACACTAGTTGGGGGATTAGACATGTCAGATGAGGAGAGAGAATCCTTCCGCGGGGAAGAGGGAGGAGGTGCATGTGCCCCCCAGGGAAGCCTACAGACGAATAGGGAAGTAAGATCGTCTGATCTAGAGCAACCTAAGAAATCACACCAGATTCCATAGCGTATCCAGAGCATCCCAGAGGACGATCGTATAGTGAGAAAGGAGACTCGCCACCCTATGTGAGCAGGTTAAGGTCATTGCCGACAAGGAGACGGACAGGGACCATTGTCCCTGCCATGGTTAGGCAGACAATGGGAGCCGATTGTGGGTTAGGGTTTATGCAGTTTCCCTTATTGGAAAAGGGGGGACCAAGACCGCAGTATATTCCATGGCCACAGATGGATGAGGATAATTTAAGATGCAAACTCGTGGCAACAGTGAGCAGAAAGCTACCCATCCTGATGTGTCATGGGTATGCTAGAAAATATTTGAGCCATGGCATTTATTTTTTTACAAATTAAGCACTGCTTGATTCTCAAAAGTTTGCCTCAGGAGATGTTGAAATGATTGTTCATAAAATAATTCCAGTCTTTAAAGGTCGTATAGAAGTCGGTTCGAACTATAATTTGTTGTCCTACACAAAGGGAACTTTTGATAATGTAGCTGGACTTTTATCATCTTTGCACAAGTCCTTTGCAAGAATCGCCTGGAAAACTAAAAGTTTTAAATCTTTTGTCTCCTGATCGCAGGGTCAATTATTGTTAGAAGCGAACCTTTTTCTTATACAGTAAACATGGCTTACTTATTCTTACCAGCTAGATGGTTATTGTATTGTTTAGAAACTGGCCAAACAAAAGTCTCGTGGGAGACCATACGTAGGCTTAATTATTGGCGCAAGGTGCAATTTGTGTATGAAAGTTTCAATTAATTGCTTTTCTCCTGCAGATTCCTCATGTTGATGGATAGCCATCATCCAGCTCTGCTGTTCTGAAAGTTTTGACGGGGGCTTAGTGGAACTCGACTCAGCCTTCGATCGTCGATCCGCCTTGCTCAGTGCCCGATCATCTGCTCCGAAAATGACGTCAGGCATCGTATATCGTGTATATATACCATGTCACTACGCCCCATGCTTCAGTTCCTTTTGTCCACGTGCTTGCACGCTGCATCAGGAACATGACTCGAGTTAACTCAATGTTTTCTTGACAAACGTTTTCATTTTTGGTAAATCCCCGACACAATGTCTACTCACCGGATCCCGGGCTTTAAACAGTGCATTGATTGCGAGGCCAAAATGTCGATAACCGACCCCCACAACGTCTGTCTGTCGTGTTAGGGTTCGGCACACGTCGCAGAGGGCTGTGTGTCATGCTTGAAAATGCAACCGAAGTCCCTGCGTGAGAGAGCCGGCAAACTGGCTCTCGGCCGACCACCCTCTAAATCTCCGGCAGGGTCTCTCGTCTGGTCTTCCGAGACTGAGCCCCCCCGCCCCCCCAAGAAGGGTAAAGAAAGACGGCGAAAGAAAATAAACTGTCCCACTCTAGGAGCCATTCCTCTTCATTTTCCTCTTCATCTTCCTCACGGAAGAAGCAATGCCACTCCCATCCACGAGAAACCAGCTTGTCTTCAGAATGAGGTAAGCCCTCGAAGGGACCCACCACTTGCAAAGAGTGGGAAAGTTTTAAACAAGAAATGCTTACCATGTTTAAACAGGCGGCTGTCGGCGTGGTCCGCCCCTTTGCTCCCCCCACCTAGACCAGCCAGCCTTGGCAGCAAAAGCGCCGCTCAGCAAACCCGACCCCACGCTAGCCACCGAATCAACGCCATCAACGAAGCCTTCGGGCTCGACAAAAAAGGTGGGCAAAAAATGCCTTCGGAAAGCCAGTTGAATGCTGCCTCCCAGGGCGACCATTATATGTTGGATGAGTCTGGGCCAAAAACGATGTCATCGGCAGCACAGGCTGCACGGCCGGCATTCAATCCCGCTTAACCTATGCCCAAAGCCATTGCATCGGGGGGACAAACCCTCAGCGTCTACGAACGACGATTCTTTTCAGGCACTATCAAGGACATGGTGGTTTGATTCTGCGGTCTATCTTTGGCATCGACCAGCCCGATGACCACGACCCAATTTACACAGCAGCCGGCGGTGTCGATTATTCTGACTATCAAGCTGATCTAATGGCACTTGCCCAAAGGCTACAAGATGCCAGTGGTCTAGACAGGTCTCCAGATCTTCATATCATGCAAAACCAACCCACACTCATGCTCATGTTAGGATTAGGACATTGGTAGAGAGGGCTGTAGAACCCCTTCAGCTGAAGTAGTCAACTACACCCCTTCCGGGGTACAACCTGATAGACATTCTAGATGAGCGTGCGGCAGTTTACCATAACATGCCTTTCAATCAGGCCATAGTACACCCCTTAGCCTTCTTATGGCAGCACCATTGCACGTCTCCCCCCTTGAATGCCAATTTCACTGGGAAGTACAGAGGGCAAGAGGGAATCCTTCTTTCCTCTCCACACACCCTTCCCCAGAAGGGCTTGTATTGCAAGCTGCCCCGATATACATCAGACATCGCAGGACAAGGCTGCGGTGTTGAGTGATGCAGGTGCACAGGAGATGCTGCCCCATTATACATAGCACTCATGGCTACGTCCACACTTCCGTGCCTATGAGAACAGAGGTTCAGACACTAGGCAGCAAAGCCCTCGTAGGACGAGGCTGCAGTGTTGAGCGATGCAGGTGTTAGGCAGCGATGGGGTAGCGGCACAGACTGTGAGCGCAGACAACCTCACCCTCCTATCTGTGGCCTCAGGCTAAGAAGGTGCAGTGAGGTTTAGCTTTGCTACACTCCACGCAGCCCCCCTGACATTTGCCCCTTCTCCCTCTTGCATACGCGTTGCTCTCCCCTGCAACTGCTCCTCGCACCCCCCACACACATGCACCCCCCCTCCATACGTGTGCTCCCTCGCATCTTAGGACGCATGCACTCCCTCGCATCTTAGGCCGTGTGCGTTCCCTCGCAATTTAGGCCGCGTGTACCCCCCCCGTCTCTCTTGCCGCGTGCGCTCCTTTGCATTGAAGGTCCCTGCATCCTGTTCCGTTCCCCCCCACATCCCCCAGCGTTCCAACCTTCCTCTCGCATCTCAGTCCTTTCCCTTCTCTGTTCTTTTGTGTACTGTAATTGACATTGTGTTGTGCTCCACGGTTTTTGAAATTACATTACATTGCCTGCATTCTTTACTCCTGTTACATTTTGTGCCTTGTTGATGGTATTGACTTTGTGTGTTCTCTACAGCGTTGCTATTGTGTTGTTCTCTACGGTTTTTGGCATTGCATTGCCTGTATTCTTTACTTATAGGTTCCCAGTTGTACTTCTTTTTCCTCTTCTCCAATTAATGGTGGCACCCAGTGGGAGGTCCTCTTGGCCCCCTTCCACTCCTAAGACCATCATTAATGTCTACTTGAATGGCACTGTCTTGGTCCAGGGCCCTCAGGCCAATCTCCTTTTTGATAGATGCTTCCGGCGCTTATCAATGTCCTTTCCTTCCTGCTGTCCCCTCTTGCCCTTCTTTAGCTCCTCTGCCGCCTCCTTCCTCAGCCACCTCTCCGGCACCCCATGCTGCTTCTCTGGCCACCCTGTTGCCTCCTTTCTCTGGCACCCCTATGGCACTCTTCTTCCTCTCTGACTACCCTGCCTTCTCCTCCTTCCTCCTCTGGCCACCCTCGGGCACCTCCAACACTTCTGCAGGGTGTACCTCTTGCCTGTACCCCTCCACAGAAGTCCTTCAAAAGGGGCAACCTGCTCCACATCGCTACTCAACTCTTGCTCAGTTGTCAAACATTCCTCTGACATCTGCCATCTCCTGGGTTCAACTTACCAGTTGGTGGACGGTTGGCAGGGCATTGGCTCCAGTGGCAGGGGATTTCCTCTGATGCCTGCGCCCTGCAAACTATTTGGTGGGGTATTGTCTGCTCTTCTTACAAAGGCCACCGAACAGGCTCCCACCTCTCCCAATCCAACCAGGACAAGAGCTCCTGGAAGACCTGAGAGCCCTGTTGTGAAAGGATGCAGCGGAGAGGTACCTCCCTAACAGAGAGGGTCGGGCTGGTATCCTGGTATTTTCTCGTGCCCAAAAAGGGAACAGTTCTCTGTCCCATTCTGGACCTCAGGGCCTTGAACAAGTTTCTGAGGAAAGAGAAATTCTCCACGCTCTCGAACTTCAGTACTGGCTGGTATCGATAGACCTATAGGATGCCTATTTCCATGTGCCGATACATCAGAAGCACAGGAAGTTCCTACAATTCCTCATGGGGGACAAACGCCATCAGTTCAAAGTGCTACCCTTTGTGTTAGCCTCCACTCTGAGGGTCTTCACCAAGCTCATGGCAGTAGTCGCGGGTAATCCCAGGAGATACGGGGTTCATGTATTTCCTTACCTGGACGACTGGATGATCTGGGGGAAGTCAGCAGGGCAGGTTTTGTCTCGTCTGGAGGAAACCTGTCTGCTACTGCACAGGTTGGGCTTCTCCCTGAACCTTTAAGTCCCACATGACATCAGTCCAAAGGCTCCAGTTCATTGGAGCAGTCCTAGACACTCTGATAGCGAAGGCTTTCACTCCTGAAGAGAGAGCCGAAACCATGGAGCAGATGGTACAAATGTTCCGCAACCACACCACTCTACCAGCGGCTTCCTTCCTCTGCCTCTTGGGTCTCATGGCCTCCTGTATTTTTCTAGTGCCAGAGACTAGGCTGCGCATGAGATCCCTCCAGTGGCTCTTACGGGACCAATGGTCTCAGTATCGGGGAACCCTCACAGATCCTCTCCATGTGTCCAACCAAGTAGTCCTCGACCTAGGCTGGTGGGACAACCGCAACAACCTTATGGCTGGGGTACCATTCTGGCCCCCTTTTGCCTCGGATCTGTGTGGTCACGGATGCATTGGTGAAGGGTTGGGGCGCTCACTGCGAGGACTTGCAGGTAAGGGGCCTTTGGTACACAGCAGAAGCCAAGTGGCATATGAACAGACTAGAGTTTCAAGCCCCCCATCTCTCAAGGGGTAGCATGTCCTCATTCGGACGGAAAACACAGTGGCCATGCACTACCTGAACTAACAGGGTGGCGTGGACTCCCGCCTGCTTGGCACAGAGATGATGTTACTGTGATTCTGGTTGCTAGAGAACAGAATCTCGGTCTCTGCAGTTCATCTGGCGGGGACAGAGAATGGTTTGGCGTATTCTCTGAGAAGGCAGAGCATGGTCTCACATGAGTGGGAAGTGTGGCAGGAAGTCGTAGAAGAGGTCTTCTCTCTGGGGTACCCCAGCCTTGGATCTGTTCGCCACACAGTCCAACAGGAAATGCAAACAGTTTTCCTTGATGGAGTTCCCAGCGAACGGCGCAATGGGGGATGCGTCTGGTGGATTGGACCTTTCCTCTCCACTACGCTTTCCCCCCTGATTCCAGTCAATCCTTGGGTTCTCAAGAGTGTTAGGGAGACTTCTCAGAACTGTGCTAATTCCCTTCTACCTTAGAGACCCCCAGCTCTTTTTGCTTGACTTTAGGACTTTAAATTTTATCCTGAAGAGAGTGAGACCTTTTTCCCACTCCCTCATGTATTTTTCTTTAATGTAAACACTGTTTCTTTTAGTTTTGCAGTCTGATACACTCAATAGGCATCATCCTTTTACATTGTGACACACAGCACTTTCAGTGCATTGGCACAGGGAAGACTGTAAGATTTCCCAAATGTTTAAATACCTTCTCTTGGTTAAACTACTGTTTCCAAGAGCAGTGAAGTTAAATTGACTTTACTTACATATGTAACTTTCTAGACCCAGCACACACTATCTTACAATAGGGTGCTGGAGGGGTTACTTAGTATCCCCTTTGTCTAGATTCTCATGTAACATTGTTATGTTACCCTTTCTACAATTAATGGCTGGTGGCAGTGGTTTGCTTTTTCCTACCATTGTATGTTACTACCGCAGGCTGCAATTGCAGCTGCAGTAAAGCACCCATGGGTGCTCATTTTGTCAAAATGGCCCCGGCCATCTTTTTTCGCCATTTCTTGTTGGAAAGGTCCTTCTTGAGATTTACTCTGCGCGCCAAATCAGGTTTGGTTTCTTAGTTTGTTTCGTCTTTGGCAGGGTTCTCTGATGAAGCCTGCCTCTGGCTCCAGCGTGTCTGGCAGGGCAAGAAGCTAGTGAGGTGCCCGAAACTCCCTATGATTAGTCGCCTTGGTTACAGGAATGCACCAAAAGGTGATTGGCTGGCTGGCTGTCCTCGGCTGGCTGTTCTTGGAGGACAGCCATCCTGCTTTGTGAGTGCCAGCTAGGCTGTGAATGAATGGGAGAAACCTGCATAAAAGGCAAGGTTTTTTAGACAGAAGGAGAGTCGACCACTGGACGAAGGAATCCGAAAAAGAACTTGGAAGAGACCCTTGCTGCAACTCCTGGACTGTTTTTTTTCCCGGTGAAGCCCTGCTGCAGTTCTGAAGCTCCGAATTCACCTCGACTTGAGAAGCCCTGCAAAGGACGATTTCTTCCCTTGGGTTGATGGGAACAATCAACCCCAAGAACTCAAAACGAACTCATCTGGACATCCTCTCAGAGCTGGCTGTACTTCCATTGCTGCTGCAGGAACCGATTGCCAGGGAGAGGAACAGCAGAATCGAGTGTATTGTTTTTTAAGGCGGACCCGAAATCCAGGAAGATCTTCCGGACTCCGTCGAAGCAGGACTAACCAAGCCTGAGCCATCTCAACAGAGTGCTGCTCCCCAGAAGCAAAAAGCCCACAAGGTATCCCGAGAACTGCGGTGGTGGTATTCGCGAGAAGCTGAAACTGCGAAGTGCTGCTAATCTTAAGTTTGCCCATTGCTGCCGCTGACCTTTGAATCATAGTGCAGGAGTCCCCAGACGTCCTCCCTCATGTCCCCACGACTGAGGCCCAGGAACAACCGGACCTGCCATACTACAACAGGAACAGAAGCCAGCTGGAACCAATTTCTTCAGACCTAAGGTACTGTAAACTAAGGGGTACTTAACGCTTCTTGTGTAGCATTGCTAGATCTCAGCTGAGGCTTGTCGTTGTTACGTCTTGCAGAGTTGCTTGCAGCTTTGCCCATCACAAGCCTCCCAGCGTGTGGCCCAACAGTGATTTCGAAGGGATTGTGTCCTCCGACATATTCCTTATCTTGAGAGATTTTCTTCCAGATTGCTTGTCTCAGAAAAATCTTCAGTAGAGGGTGCTGCGCGTCGTTGTCCCTCGAATTGGTGTCCCTAG
This sequence comes from Ambystoma mexicanum, assembly GCF_040938575.1. Taxonomy (NCBI): domain Eukaryota; kingdom Metazoa; phylum Chordata; class Amphibia; order Caudata; family Ambystomatidae; genus Ambystoma; species Ambystoma mexicanum. The sequence goes on from NC_090923.1 coordinate 841,481,052, forward strand.
ACAGTCCCTGTATTGGCGCCGATGTCATCATGTGTATAAATAGATTTGCGCAGCGTCCGTTGCCCAGTTCTGTTTTTCCGTGCTTCGTGGGCCTCGGAATCGTGTTGCTCAGTTCGTTCTTACTCTTTTCGATGGCTTCCTCATCTGAACCGTCGACCCCACGGTCCGGCTTCAAAAAGTGTCGAGATTGTGGAAAGAAAATGTTGTTGACGGATCCTCACAGGATCTGTTTGTGGTGCCTGGGATCGGAGCACCATTGTTCAGAATGCGAGGACTGCATGTCCATGACGGCGAAAGCCTTGAAGGAGCGTAAGGGGAAGCTCGAAAGAGGTAAGACTGTCAAAACTTCTACTCCTTCGAAAGTTTCCTCGGCATAGTCGAGACATTCGTCTCCTCGCCGTCACAGGAAACATTCTCATTTGAGGTCTCGAAGCAGTTCCCATCACTCTTTGAGATCCAAACATTCGAAAAAGAGGCGTTGAAGATCTCCCTCTTCTTCGTCTTCTGCTGTTTACCCGGAAAGGGTCACCTGCCCCACAAAACACATCTCTCCAGCTAAGTGGGAGGAATTCCGGAAAAAGATGCTTAGCGTCTTCGAGAAAGCGGCATCGACCCCCTCGGAGACGGCTAAAGGTAATACCCTGGGTGAATGACCCAAAAAATCGAAACGCCGCGAGTCGTTGCACCCGGCGAAAGAAACTGCCTGAGAGCGTCACAAACCCTCGAGCAAAGGCAGTAAGACCGCGTCATCGATGCCATCGTCGAAGGTCCCTTCGACTCATAAATCTGCGTCATCGACGCCATTATCGAAGGGCCCATCGATGCATAAATCGGTCGAATCGACGCCGCTGTCGATGCCGATAAATGATAAACCTACTGCTGTCACTACTTCGCAGTCAGTAGTCATACCGAGGGCTTCGAGGTCTCTTCATACCTTTTCGACGCCTTTTTCGGTTTCTTCGAAGCCTTTGACTTCCGCGTCGACAACGTCGACGTTTTCTCAACCGGTTACTACAAGCTTAGCCCCTTCTGCTTTAGAAATGGATTTTAAGCCTTTTCCAAGGTTAGATTATTTCAGAGCCTTGTCCTCTATTTATGAGGAAGGGGAGGATTCTGATCAGGAAAGACCTTTTGGATTGCAGAGAACTACAACACCTGTACCAGAGGAGTTTATCTCTGAAGAAAATAGGTTGAAGGACCTTCAAGAATCCTTGCATGATGCAGGTGGGTTAGATACTTCCCCTAGAAGTAGAATTTCTCCAGCATGGGGTCTGGCATGGATTCACATGCTCATGAATATTCCCCGTCGTCAGGCTGGGAATCCTCAGTAAAGAAAAAACCAGTATCAGTTTCGTTTCTGATCTGTCTTTCGTAGTAATAACCAATCACTGCTCTCTGCGTCATACTGACCACAGCCAATAACTGCCCTCTACCTAAGCACCGCCTCTGGCAGCCATCTTCAGATTTTTACCGCACGTTCATGTGTTGGGATCCTCGTGCTATTGCTCTCGAGCGTTAGTGCTATTTATTTCACGTTTTTTCTCAAAAACTTCGTTTTTTCCGGTCAAAAGAGCCTCAAGCTCCACCGACTCTCCATCCGATCAGCGGGGACCCGTGTCGGATTCGTCTGCGCCCCTCAAGGGTGAAGATTTCGTCGTGCTACGTTTTGGAGGACTCCAGAAGCTTCTCAGGCCCGGACATGGCCCAGGAGAAGGGAAGCTTGACGCCCGGAAAGCTGTTCAGGGTCTGCCCTGGATGCCAGCTGCAGAACGTCTTTAAGGAGGACGAACACTCCTTCTGTCTCTACTGCCTGCATGAGGACAAGACGCAGGTGGAGAAGGACTGTGCGTTTTGCGGCAATATGTCGGAGCGGACCATGAAGGACCGCCATCAACTCCTCGCCAACTGGCTGGAAGGGAAGAGCCCGTCAGGCGAGAAGAGGAGGAAGAAATCCGAGCGGTCTTCTAAGACCTTTGAGGACGCCCCGGCGACGGGGGTCCAACACAAGGCCAAGCACCGCGAGTCCGCTGGCACCGGGAGCGCCGAACGGTCGGGCTCTACGGGCGCCAGGCAGGGCGCACCCTCCCCGGCACCTTCAGCCACGAGCCAATGCTCTGGGTCGGGTAAGAGGAAGGGCGAGCACCCGGCGAAGCTCCTGGAGAGGCCCCGGTCGAGCTCGAAGGCCCCATCGGAGGAGGAGCGAGGCAGTGTCCCCCCCCTCAAGGATAAGGCGGTGAGCGCACCTAAGGTGGTGAAGGCCTTAATCCATCCGGCCAAGCCCTCTATCGATACTGTCGCGGCGGCCCTGGCTCAGCCTGTGGAGGCTACACCAGTGGTGGCGACCTCGGGGCTCAGAGTCTCCCTGCCACCTCGGAGGGAGTCCTCTTTTGTGCCCATCGATAGGACCCCCGTGAAATCCCCGGTGGGGAAGAAAAAGGGGGGGCAGGGCGTCGTCGTAGATTCGGCTTCAACCTCGGAGGAAGAGCTGATCGAGGTCTTAAGCCACGGCCTTGGCGTGGATGAAGACCGGCCCGTCGGGATGGATCCCGACGCAGGTGACGACGACATAGTCGAGGGTGCCGACAGGGCCCCTCATCGCCCGTCGGATTCCCCTCTGCCAGCGCCGCAAGACAACTCGGCGGCCATTTTGTTGGCTATACAGTCCTTATGCTCAGAGATAAGGACGAGACTACCGTTGCCGACGGAGGAACCTCTCCCGTCGGGGGATCCTGAACCGGGACCTTCTGGTGTTCCCCCGCCCAAGAAAAGAAGGATTCACCCTCCACCTCCTTTTCAGCCGTCGCGACCCGTCCAGCCCTCCTCCCCGTCCACCCGAGGGGATTATACGGGGACTGACACGGCAGCAACGGGTACGTCACCTCCCACCAGGGCTTCTCCGCCCGACGAGATTGGATCGTTCCACTCCATGATCGCCAGGGCATCCGAGCTTTTCCAACTCTGCCCTGAGGAGAAGAAAAAGGAAGGATTCCTTTATCAACGGCGCGAGGCCAAGAGGAAGACGGTCCTCGCGGTGCCTCTACTGGACGACATTTGGGATGAGGGCCTCGCCCTCCTCAAGAACCCTTCCACGACGCCAGCTAGAAGAGACCGGTACGAGAAGAAGTACCGGGTCCCGGACGCGGCCCCCCTGTGCCTCCGGGCGCAGCCTACCCCGGACTCCGTCGTCTCCGCGGCGGCCAGGAAGAAAGCGGGGGGGGTGCGGCCTCCACATCGACTTCCCCACCGGACGGCGAGGGAAAGAAATTGGACGCTATGGGACGCAGGGTCATCTCGTCTGCAGCGACGACGATTAAAGCGGCCAACGCCTTGGCTATCGTGGCCCGCTACGACAGGGAGCTATGGTACAAACTGGCTCCCCTGCTGGACTTCCTACCGGACGACAAGAGGGCGGATGCCCTGGAGATCCTACAGGAAGGTGAGGTGGCGTCGAACCACGCCATCACTATTGCGACGGACATCGCCGACACTGGGTTTCGCCAGTTGGGCAACGGCGTGTGCCTTAGGCGGCGTGGATGGCTCAAGGCTACGGACTTCCGTCAAGACGTACAAACCAGAGTCCTGGACATGCCGTTCGATGGGAACAACCTGTTTGGGAAAACAGTGGACGATTCCCTTCAGGCCATTAAAGCGGACACTGAGACGGCCCGGACCCTTGGGGTTCTACAGCAACGACGGCCGCCCTTTCGGAGCGGCGGAGGCAAGGGCGCCTCCAAAGATTCCGGCGGCGGTTTCTCCACCTACCGTCAAGCGGCCCGCTCGTCGTCTCAGGAGGCCTACAGAGGACGAGGCAAGTCTGGCGGACCCCGCCGTCGTCGCCAAGGAGGTCAAGGCGGCAAAGCCTCGTCGAAACAGGATTGAACCGGCCGTGGGGTCGGGCCCCCACCAAAGCACCCCGGTGGGAGGCCGGCTGGCGAGCTTTGTCAGCGTGTGGGAGTCCATCTCCACCGACCGTTGGGTGCTGGACGCCTTAGCCCGGGGCCACGCGCTCGAGTTTCAAAGAAGGTGCCCGCGCGTCCCCCCTGTGGCCAGGAAAGAGCTTCACGTCCCTCAGCTTCTCCAGGAGGTAAAGGCGATGCTCAGGAAGGGCGCCATCGAACTCGTCCCAAAGAGGCTTCGGGGCTCCGGAGTTTACTCGAGATACTTCCTCGTGAAGAAGAAGACGGGAGGATGGCGCCCCATCCTAGACCTGCGACGTCTGAACAAGTTCATCAAGGCGCAGAAGTTCCGGATGGTCACCCTCCAGCATGTCCTGGGGCAGCTGGAGGAAGGAGACTTCCTGTCGTCGTTGGATTTGGAGGATGCCTACTTCCATATTCCCATCCTAAAGGGGCACCGAAAATTCCTCAGGTTTGTGGTCCAAGGGCGTCACTACCAGTTCAAAGCCCTCCCCTTCGGACTACGGTCGGCACCCAGGGTATTTACCAAGTGCCTTGCACCGGTGGCGGCGCAACTGCGCCGCGAGGGGATCCACGTCTACCCCTACCTGGACGACTGGCTCATCCGAGCCAAGACGAGGGAGCTCGCTGTGGAGCACACGGCAAGGACCGTCCAACTTCTCACGGACCTGGGATTCTCCGTGAACTACGCCAAGCCCCACGTGGTACCCACGCAAGACGCACTGTTTCTGGGAGCGAAGCTCGACACAGTGTCCGTGTCCCTTCTGGCCTCCCCGTCGGAGGAAAGGACCAGGTCCATCCTGGGCAAGGTACAGCGGATGTTGGTTTCCGACGCGGCCAAGGTGAGGTCCATCAAGTCCCTCCTCGGAATGATGTCTTCTTGCATCTACCTCATTCCCATGTGCAGGCTCCGGATGCGCCCGTTACAGGAGTTCCTGGACGCGCGCTGGATCCAAACGACGGGCGGCTTCGAGGAGAGGATCACACTCGACGAGAGTTTCCGCCGAGCGGTCCAGTGGTGGGGCACCCGCGCGCATCTGACGGCGGGCATGGACTTCCAGACCCCAGACCACCAGGAGACAGTGACCACGGATGCCTCCCTGGAAGGGTGGGGAGCGCACACCGAAGGTCTGCACGCGAGAGGCCTTTGGCTCCCGACGGAGAAGTCCCTCCATATCAACGTCCTGGAGCTCCGTGCAGTGTTCTGGGCCCTCAGGTCCTTCCTTCCGTCCCTCAAGGGCAAGGTGGTGAGGATCTTCACCGACAACACCACCACCATGTTTTAAATCAGGAAACAGGGCGGAACCAGGTCCCCAGCACTGTCCAAGGAGGCGCAGGACCTGTGGCATTGGGCCGTCGCCCAAAGGATGTTTCTGGTGCCGTTTCATCTGGCAGGGATAAAAAACACCATCGCCGACTCACTCAGCAGGGAGCTGCGCTCGTGCCACGAGTGGGAACTACGGCAGGATCTAGTGGATCGCCTCTTCCGACGGTGGGGCACACCCCAGATCGACCTGTTCGCGACGGCGACGAACTCCAAGTGCCGGAGGTTCGCCAACAGGTTTCCACAGGCGAGGAGCATGGGCGATGCTTTCTCGTTCCCCTGGGAGGGCCTGTTCCTCTACGCGTTCCCTCCTTTGCCACTGCTAATCCGGCTCGTCAACCAGCTCAAGAGGTCACGGTGCAGGATGATCCTCGTCGCACCTGCGTGGCCGAGGCAGATATGGTTCCCGGACCTTCTGGACTTGTCAGCGTCCCCGTCAATCAAGCTGCCGGTGGACGCGGATCTACTCTCCAGGGAAGGAGGCGCCATCCTCCACCACGACCCGAAATTGCTGAACTTGCAGGCCTGGCTCCTGCAGCGCTAGAGTTTGGAGGATACGACATACCGGCCGACTGCAGAGAGGTTCTTGCAAAGGCCAGGGCGTCCTCGACTCTTAAATGCTACGGACACAAATGGAAGAGGTTCTCTGTCTGGTGCCACGCACAGAAGATTAACCCTCTAGGGATTACGGCTCCCCAGGTACTGCCGTACCTGCTGACGCTGGCCAAAGCTGGACTGGCACACGCGTCCATCAAGATTCATCTTGCTGCGATCTCCCGATACACCAGAACCACGGGCCGGACGTCCTTGTGGTCTCATCGTCTGGTGAAAAAGTTCATGAAGGGACTGTTCAGATCGTTCCCGCCGGTGAAGGCTCCGGCCCCGGCGTGGGAGCTCAACGTGGTGCTGACCAAGCTCATGGGACCTCCGTTCGAGCCTCTGCACTCGGCCCCGTTGAAGTTTCTGTCATGGAAAACAGCGTTTCTTGTGGCCATCACCTCCGCACGACGGGTGGGAGAGATCCAGGCCCTTTCCTGCAAGGCCCCGTACTTGACTTTTCACGACACGAGGGTAGTGCTCAGGACGCACCCCTCCTTCATGCCCAAGGTACCGTCGGACTTCCATCTCAACGAACCCTTGGTGTTGCCTGTGTTCTTCCCGTCGCCTTCGTCGCCGGCTGAGAGGACTTTGCACTCGCTGGATGTGGCTAGAGCGCTGAAGTTCTACGTGGACCGCACAAAGTGTTTTCGGAAGACGTCGCAACTCTTTGTGAATTTTGGACCTGTCAATCAGGGGAAGGCTCTCTCGAAGGCTTCCATTTCCAGATGGCTCTCCGGCTGTATCATGTACTGTCATCGGTTGGCAAACCGACCGCTGCCTGGCCGTCCGAGAGCCCATTCCACCAGAGCGATCGCAGCCACCACGGCGTTCCTTTCTGGTGTGCCCCTGCTGGACATATGCAGGGCTGCTACGTGGAGGTCGACGCACACCTTCATGAAATTCTACTGCGTCGATCGGGATTCCAGGGAGGAGTCCAGGGTCGGCCAAGCAGTGCTGCGCAACCTGTTCGCCTGAGGTGAGCCTGGTGAGGAGGTAAGGTGCTTAATGTTGGGTTTGATGTAATGCTTAATGTTGAGCCTTTGCCACCTCCCGTGGTTGTGCATGTGTGTACTGCTATGTATTCTTTATTCATGAGCATGTGAATCCATGCCAGACCCCATGCTGGAGAAGGAACAAGTTACTTACCTGTAACTGTTGTTCTCCAGCATGGGTCTGGCATGGATTCACATGCGAACCCTCCCGCCTACCCCTCTGCGGCTCTTCACTTGGTCATACTGCCACTTCACGTGCTTCCAAATCTGAAGATGGCTGCCAGAGGCGGTGCTTAGGTAGAGGGCAGTCATTGGCTGTGGTCAGTATGACGCAGAGACCAGTGATTGGTTATTACTACGAAAGACAGATCAGAAACGAAACTGATACTGGTTTTTTCTTTACCGAGGATTCCCAGCCTGACGACGGGGAATATTCATGAGCATGTAAATCCATGCCAGACCCATGCTGGAGAACAACAGTTACAGGTAAGTAACTTGTTCCTTGCCAAACCAGACCCAGGGGAACATGCTGAGACCCCTTATAGACCTTTAATGCCAGAATAATAGAATTCATGGGTTGGTCTACACCTTCACCTGCTTTTCAACAAGATTATCTTACAGACATCTTAATTAAAGGCCCACAGGAAGATCCTGTGGTTCCATTCCATACTGCATTACAGAGGAAAATATCGGCCAACTGGGAAACTCCTGAGGTTATCCCGGCAGTTAACAAAAAACTATCAGCCAAATATAGGGTATCTGCTTCTGACCCTGAATATTTATCCAAACATCCAACCCCAGAGAGTCTGGTTGTTCAAGCAACAACTTCATCGAACAGTAGATCTGCATACCCTACTGTTCCGCAAGATGGGGATAAGAGATTTGACGCTATGTCAAAAAAAGGTCTTTTCTGCGTGTAGCATGGCGCTTAAATTCATTAATGCTACTTGTATGTTTGCAAGATTCAGCCATACACTTTGGGAGGGTGCTTCATCAGCAGCTGACTACCTCCCGGAAGGAGAAGAAAGGGAAGCTTTTCTGAACATCATTAAAGATGGTAAAGACGCAATGTGCGAATCCCTTCGAACTGGCATTGATTCTGCTGACAGTATCAGCAGGGCCATGGCGGCAAGTACTACAATCCACAGATTTGCCTGGTTGCGAAAGTCTGGTTTTGCTCCAGATGTACAGGCCAGACTTTTGAATATGCCCTTTGACGGCTCTTCTTTATTTGGTAAGAAGGCTGATGACAGCCTAGAGAAGTTAGAAACCTCCAAGACAGCAGCAAATTCCCTTGGAGCTGCAATCCGTCAAACTCCCTACCGCCCTTCAGGAACCTCTTGGAGAGGTAGGTCCTTCCGTTTTTATTCCGCATTCAGAAAAGGCAGAGGACAGCCGGCTCAAAGAGGACAAAAAAAATTCACCCGAGGTGGACGGGTTAAAAGTACAAAAGCCGCAGCAGCAGCAGGTGGCTCTTTACCCTCGGCATCTGCATCAGCCGCCTCTAAACCACTCTGAGGACTCTCCTCACAAGACACCAGTAGGGGGCAGGTTAACTCAACATCTGACAGAATGGCAGGCTACTACGTCAGATGCTTGGGCATTGGAGACAGTTGCCCAAGGTTACTGCCTGCCTTTTCTACGCACCCCTCAGTCATCCACCAGGGAACAACTCTTTGAAGTTTCCAGATCCGCTCCTTTTGCAGGAGATTCTAGACCTGCTCGAGAAAGGTGCCATAGAACCGGTACCTGTAGCGGAGAGGAAGAAGGGTTGGTGCTCCCCCCTACTTCTTGATATCAAAGAAGGACGGAGGACTGAGACCTATCTTGGACTTATGAGAATTGAACAAGTTCCTCAGGAAGGACAAGTTCAAGATGGTAACTCTTTCTCAGATTCTTCAGGCCCTTCAGCTTCAGGACTGGCTGGTATCTCTGGACCTTCAAGATGCTTATTTCCATGTGCCAATTCATCTCAAACACAGGAAATACCTGAGGTTCGCAATTGGTGACTCTCATTATCAATTTCCAGTTCTGCCATTTGGGCTGACCTCCGCCCAGAGGGTCCTTCACCAAGCTAATGTCGGTATTGGCTGCAAGTCTAAGGAGGGAAGGGATTCACGTCTACCCCTACCTAGATGATTGGTTGATCAGAGCCGTATCTTCGGAACAAGCTCAGATTCAGCTATATTATGTTTTCCACTTCCTTCACAAACTGGGCTTCTCCCTCAATTTAAAGAAGTCACAGATGATACCATCACAGAGACTCCAGTTCATCGGAGCGTTCCTGGACACCTCGCTGGGGAAAGCCTCGCCACCAGAGGTGAGGGCTCAAGATATTCTGCAGATGGTCACCAAGTTTCAAAATGCCCAACGTCTCCCAGCCTTCGACTTTCTGAGGTTGCTAGGCCTCATGACATCCTGCATCTTCCTTGTGCCAGAGGCTCGCCTGAGAATGAGATCTCTCCAGTGGGCACTAAGAACTCAGTGGTCGCAATTCTCAGGAAGGATGATGGATCTCCTTTAGGTTCCGGACAAAGTGGCTCGAGACCTTCAGTGGTGGGCCTGTCAGGAGAACATTTTGAAAGAACTGTTTTGGCAACCAGGGCCGGAGATAACAGTAGTCACGGATGCCTCACTCACGGGGTGGGGAGCCCATGCCAACAACTTGACCATCAGCGGTCGTTGGTCTCCATCGGAGTCCAGACTACATATTAACCTGTTGGAGCTGAGAGCTATCAGACTAGCGCTGAAGGCTTTTTTGCCATCTGTACAAGGGAAAAATGTCCTAATAATGACGGACAATACAGTGGCCATGCACTACCTCAACAAAAGAGGAGGCGTAGGATCACTACCACTGTGCAGAGAGGCGATGCAGCTCTGGTTTTGGGCAATTCAAGAAGGAATCTCTCTATCGGCAGTTCACTTAGCCGGAGAGAAGAACTTGACAGCGGACGCTCTAAGCAGGTAGAGCACAGTCTCTCACGAGTGGGAGATAGCTCAGGAACTCCTTCAAGAGATCTTCACCCTTTGAGGAACCCCTCAAGTAGATCTGTTTGCCACCATTATCAACAGGAAGTGCGATCAGTTCTGTTCAAGGGAATTTCCCCCGAGAGTAGCTCTAGGAGACACGTTCGTGGTAGACTGGGAGTTTCCACTTCTGTTCGCATTTCCTCCAGTCCCTGTCATTCCTCAGATGATCAGAAGGTTGAGAAGATTCCAGAAGACTGTGATCCTAATTGCCCCAGACTGGGCCAGGAGAACGTGGTACCCTGACCTTCTGGACATGACCATCTGCCCTCTGATTCGCCTTTCACACAGGGATCTTGTCTTGCAGAAGGGAGGTCAGGTTCTCCATCCAGACATCAGAACCCTCAACCTTCACGCTTGGTTTCTGAAAAGTTGAGATACAAGGATTGGGACCTCCCAGATGACGTCTGGAGGTGTTGCTTTCAGCCAGAAGGCCAGCAACAAAGACTTTATACCGCTGCCGTTGGAACAAATTTTGCAGCTGGTGTAGAGAAAAGAATATTGAACCCTTTTCATGTGGTACACCAATGGTGTTATCCTTTCTACTCTATTTGGCGAATTCAGGTCTTCAAGTTGGGACGATCAAGGGCTACCTCGCAGCGCTATCGATCTTCAAGCGCACTGCAGAGGAGCCATCATATTTCAAATTGCCCTTAGTAATACAATTTCTGAAGGGGTTAACTAATGTCTATCCCCCGAGACCGTTCCAAGTTCCCTTATGGGACTTAAATTTAGTCTTAAATTTCCTGATGGGTACTCCTTTTGAACCACTCCACTCTTGTTCGTTAAGATTTCTCACCCTTAAAACTGTCTTTTTAGTGGCTTTCACATCTGCCAGGAGGGTGAGCGAATTACAAGCCCTATCTTGTAAACCCCCCCTCATACAATTTTTCACAAAGACAAAGTTGTCCTACAAGTGAAGCCTAATTTCCTCCCAAAGGTGGTTTCTGAATTCCACATCATTCAGAAGATAACCTTACCCTCTTTCTATCCTCCTCCCCATCCAGGGAAAGAGGAAGAGAGGCTACATAGGCTGGATCCAAGACGAGCCTTGAGTTTTTATATCGGCATACTTGCTAGGATTAGGCAAGGAGACCAACTGTCCATAGGTTACACAGGGCACAAATTGGGATTGACAATCACAAAACAGACCATTTCCAGATGGATTATTTTAGCCATCCTAGAATGTTACAAACTGGCAGGGAAAGAGCCCCCTCAAAATCTTAGGGCTCATTCAACCAGGGGTATCGCAGCCTCTTCGGCCCTCCAAAGAGGGGTACCGATTCGAGACATATGTGCGGCTGCCACATGGTCGTCCGCACATACCTTTACAAAATTCTACAATCTGGATTCCTCCTCTAGCCAAGAGACGAGATTTGGCAAAGGTGTGTTACACTCTGTTCATTCTTAAAGGGGAATATGGCAATTTTACTCCCACCTCCGTTTACACACCACTGCTATGGGAATCTATCAAGATAAGGAATACATCGGAGGACACAATCCCTTCGAAGAACAAGTTACTAATTACCTTGCAAAGTTCTTTCGATGGGATGTTCCTCCGACGTATTCCTTATCGCCCCTCCCATCCATCCCCTCAGTAAAATTTCCCTGTGGTTGCAGCTTACGCTCCTTCAAGGTCAATAACCAATTCATGCACAGTACTCTTAAGCTTCAAAACGGAACTGAGCAACGGACGCTGCGCGAGTCTATTTATACACATGATGACGTTGGCGCCGATACAGAGGCCGTCGAGGGACACCAACTCGAGGGACATCGACGCACAGCGCCCTCTACTGAAAAAATGTTCCGATGCCAGCAAGCTGGAAGTAAATCCATCAAGATAAGGAATACATCGGAGGAACATCCCATCGAAAGAACGCTACAAGATAAGAAGTAACTTGTTGTTTGTTTTTCAACAAAAACTCTCTAACATTGTCCAAGACTTTTTGCTTACCTTCAAGAAGAACTCCAGCTCCCTTAGACTTTGCTCAATTGACATTGGCTGTCCTGGCTCCCTGGTGACTCTTCTAACCTCTGACTTTGTGTTTTGATCTGTCCCTCCAAAAAGTCACACATTCTTAACTTGTGTAGCTTGGAAAGGGTTAATCTACATTGCATTGGGGGGTTTTAAAAGTGCTCACCTGTTTGTGAAACGTGTGAAGCATTGCTTTCTCCCTTAACCTTTTCCTTTTGACACCAAACTCAGTATTGCTCTAAATGTACCAGTGATAGATCAATGTCCACAGTGTCCTAGTTACAGAAGTCACATCAGGGTGTAGGAAGTGTCTGTGCCATCCCAAATGGGTATCTGCTGAATTATGTAACTTAGAGTGTGTATTTTTGAAGTATATTTAAGTGTTACATATTTGCTCCTTTCTAAAGAAGGCTGATTCATAAATGATTGTTTAATCAAGAAAACTTGAGTGTAAGTGTTATTTGGATACTTTTCATTGTGAAACTCTGTTACAACCTTACATCTCACATTGGCCCCTCTTGAGATAAGCCTGACTGCTCACTAAATCTACCAACTTGTGTAGTACATGCTTATATCAAAGGTTGGGTTCAGTATTGCCAAGAGGACCAGGTTGGTGCAGTCTCGCACAGGGTTCTGCATACAATCTTGCCTAACAAAGAGTTTGTAGAGATTTTGAGCAACCATGCTCTTGATTGTCCCGCACTGGGCGAGGAGAACGTGGTATTCTGAAATCTTGGATCTGACCATCTGCCCATCTTGCTGGTTGCCTCGTCGTCCGGATCGCCTGACACAGTCAGAAGGTCTGGTGCTTCACCCAACTCCAGATTCCCTCAATCTACATGCAAGCCTCTTGAGAGGATGAGATATGATCACTGGGACCTCTCGGCGGAGGTGCTTGAGGTGTTGCTTGCTGCACGCAGACCTTCTATCAGATCGCTGTACTTGTGCACCACTGCACTGATGGAGTTCCTTCTGTCACTGGCCCCAGCAGGCCTTCAGGTTACTGCAGTCAAAGGGCATTTGGCGGTCTTTTCTGTGTTCAAAAGGTCCCCGGATTCGTTTTTTTCTTCACTATTCTGGTCATGGCCCAATTCCTCAAGGGCCTTCTCAAAACGTTTCCGTCCACACCTTTTGTTGTTCCAAGATGGGACCTTAATCTGGTTTTGACCTTTTTAATGGCGGCTCTGTTTGAGCCTTTGCATTCCTGTTCTTTGAGGCTGTTCTCCCTTAAAACAGCCTTCTTGGTTGCACTCACATCAGCCAGGAGAGTTAGTGTGAGGTGCAGGCATTATGCTGCAAACCGCAATTTTTGCTCTTTTGCTTTTATTTTTTATTTTTTTAGAAAATGCTTCTCTCAAGTCAGGCCTGGCTTTCTTCCAAAAGTTGTTTCTGAATTTCATCTTTCACAATCTATTGATTTGCCTGTGTTTTACCTCCCTCCACACCCCTCGAAAGGAGGAGTGTTTTCACAGTCTTGACCCAGCTTTTACGTTGCCCATACATCTGAGTTCTGGGAGTCGGACCAGTTGTTTGTAGACCATTCTCTATTTCGCCAGGGTCTTGCCATAACAAAACAGACCCTTTCACATTGGATTATTTTATGTATTTCTGAGTGTTACCAGTCGGCAGGCAAAGAACTTCGGCCAGCAATCCGGGTGCATTCGACCAGAGGGTTTTCAGCTTCCACAGCCCTACACATGGGGTCTTCCTGTTAGGGACATTTGTAGTGCGGCCACATGGTCTTCCTTACATACGTTCACCAAGAATTATGCTTTGGATGTTGCCCGCAGGGCTGATGCACGCTTTGGTAGGGAAGTTTTTCAGGACCTACTACTTTAATACTTTCTGCCCTCTTCCTTCAGCCTAACTGCTTGGGGAGTCTATCGAGATGAGGAATCTGCAGGAGAAAAGTAGCCAGTTGAAGGAGAAATTAATTACCGTCATGATCTTTCTATGGATTCTTCTGCAGATTCCTCATCACCCCTCCCAGCCGTCCCCGCACAGAAAGTGTTATGGCTCAACGCTTCTAAGTGAAAAAGATGTTGGGATGGTTCTGGGGTGTCCGTTTTCACTCATTCATAAAAAACAAAAAAAGAACTCTGATTATATGGGATCACCCTGTTGAGATGTATCCCTTTGTTCATTTTTTACAGGCTGATTAGTCTACTCCTGTTTTTTTTCCTCTTCAACATTTAGGCATAGGGTGCGGGGGGTCGGAACTGAAGCATGTGGCATAGTGACGTGTTAAATATACGACGCCTGACATCTCTTCCAGAGCCGATGATCGAGTACTGAGCAAGGAGGATAGACTGCCGAGTTGAGGTCCACTAAGCCTCCTGTCGAAAAAGTTTCCGAACAGTAGAGCTGGATGATGGATATCTATCAAAATGAGGAATCTGCATGAGAGGAATCCACAGAAAGATAATTACAATAAGTAATATCTCCTATTGCCTCTTAAATAAAATTTTGTTTTCGTGGTCATTTTACATATTTGCTACGATTTTCCTTTTGGCTCTGTATTAATAATTATGTATGATCCCACTGGAGATTCTGAAGCACTTAATATCTTAAATCATTTGGAACAGACTTTAACTGAATGTTCAAACACCCATGTGCCCCTCATATTTTAGCTGGAGATTTGTATTTCCAAAGTTGCCTCCGCCTGGATTCTGAGTTCAGTAATCTCGGTAATGGTTCTATAACCATATAAAATGCTGTGGCTCTATATTCTGACAACTTTTAGACCTCAAATTTTCCTGCGACCAGAAGTTAGTGCTCAATGTTGGAGAATTATGGATTCTCCAACTATATTTGAGAGACAATCCTTTAAACAGCCATTTATTATAATTGGTCTAATGGTCAATATCCTTCTTGGGTTGACTATTTCTTTTTGACAAAGGTGTGATGTAAGCATATGACTGACTTTAAGTTGGTCCCAAATAATCTCTGTGATCACATAGTGGTGAAGTGCATATTTAAGATCTATAGTGGAGGCTTTGCTCAATATTTGAAGGGCTGTTACAAAACTAGCTTCAACAGAAGTGGACTCCTTTGGTCTGAGAAGAATATTGATTACTTTAATAACGAGATTACTCAAAGGTTTGTGTATAAAGATTTTAAATGTTCGCTTGAGATGAATGAATATTATGACTGCATTAATAAGATTCTGGAATTCGTCACAAAGCTACAAAAAGAGCAATTGCATGAGGCAGAAACCAAATAATATATGATGCCTTGATTGTTGCAAAAAAGAGAACTTGATTTAAATAAAATACAAATCAAAACACAATCATTGACTCAAGTGGAAGCATGATATGCTGTTGCTAAATTAAATATGAAATAGAAAATTTGGCTTGGGATGCACAAAGTCTGTATAGAAAATGTTATGCTATCTATAATCGTCACATGTCTATACATACTGACAAATGCGAGGTTAACATTATTTCTGAGTCTGATGGTGTAAACATGTATACAATTTACACTACAATGATTGGGCTTCTGTTGAAGAGATGCCATGGTTAAAGGTGGCATATGATAAAAATGTATCTTAATTTTACTATTGAGGACATTTTAACCAGCATTAATGAATACAAATCCTCTCGGGCACCTGTTACCAACGGGATTGTCAATGCAATTATTAAAAAAAGCTCCCACCTAATGGGCGGGTGTCATACACCGAATTTACACCTAGATCCTGAGATATCGTCCCAGGGAGTTGGAACAAATCTGTCCTTATTACAATTTTTAAGAAGGGATCTTGTGAGTCTCCGTCTAATTATCACTTTCTTGCTATGGTCTTGATTCTCTAAGAAAGTTTCTTACCCTTTATTGGGGAAAGTGAGTGCCTGGATAAATGAATGGAAAATAATTAAATACCAGCCGATAGGCTTTTGAAAATGCGTCAAAACTATGTGCAATCTCTGGTGCCGGATTTATTTAATAGCATAAATTAGAGAAATGGGGGCTTGACATGTCGATCCCACAGCTAATTAAAGCACTATATACAGACCCTCCTGCTTTGTTAAGATTAAACTAAGAGGGGCAACTCACTTCTATGCCTACAAATTATGGATTAAAACAGGGATGTGTTTAAGCTTCTGTTCTGTATAACTATACATCTCTGATATGGACACTACATTACAAGAATGTCAGTTTTCAACCCTGCATTGGCTAACCATCGATTACATGGCTCTCATAAGCGGACGACACACAATTTTAGATCATACTCCCATAGGCCTTCAGCGCAGCTTGCTTGCCTTGCAGCAATATTCTATAAATAATGTGTCAATAAATCTTTAAAAAACTGAGTATGATCATCAAGATAGGGAATGCTTTGAAAATCGACGACACTCCAATATAGATTGTTAGAAAATATACATACCTACATTCGTAAGAGTCCCAATACATGATTTCTTGTGCTCCACCATACTTGCCAATGATGTTAATATGAAAATCCTAAAAATAATTCAAAGCAATTAAAGCCTTTGTTTCAAATAATGGAGGCAGTGTGAGTATTTTACTACCTGCTTTTTAAAGTTGGGAGTAAAATGACTTTTTAGGGTGTAAAGAAGTGCGTGCCATTCCCAATGAGAGTATTTAATAAACGAATACAACTACGTTTTAACTGTAAAGCAGTAATATTTTCATAATAAACACTTTTTGCACCTAGTTATTTATGCACATTAAACGATACATTTTTGCCACTTGGAATAGGCAGTAATAATAGTAGTTTCTTCCTCTAGCACCATATGAACTACTGATCCAAACATATCTATGGAGCTGTGTGGATCAAAACTGGGGGACGAGCTCCTATGTTGGGAGTATTTTTACTCCCTATTTTAATTTTTTTGGGAGTATTTGCCTATGATTAGGGAATAAAAGTGGCCGATACACCCCTTATCTGTAGGGCTGAATGGAGGTTACTCCGTAGAGGCCTTAATATGAATATATATAAATCCAGAATAGTCACCAATGCATTATAAGGATTGGAGGCCTTCTAAGGTAAGGAAGCTCGATGGCTGAACATCCTGGAAGGCAGGTTTTTCCGATCGGTCTTGGGCCTATTAAGATCTACCCCTATTGAGGCAATTTGTAATTAATTGGACTTGACCACCTTATATACTCACTGGAAAATCGCCAATAGTTCACTCTATTTGAAAATGTTAGTACAAAAGAATAACCATGCTTCTCTTTATTGTAATTTTGCAGAAGTGTTGAATGGTGATTCTCCAGTTGGTATTCTTGGCGAGTGGCTACAAGATATTAAATCCTTTCTCCGGCATTGGATCTTTCATGGATTCACATGCTTTGAACATTCCCCGTCGTCAGGCTGGGTGTCATGATGCCTACCCCTAGGCATCCGGACCAAGTCCATCAGCCCCGGAAGCAGGCATCTAGACATTTAGTAAAACCTCATCAGCCCCGGCTAGGGGCTATCTGGGTTCAGTCCTGGCGCCTTAGGCGCGAGGCTCATAGTAGGAATCAGTCCTGGCGCCTAAGGCGCCAGGCTCATAGTCATTACTAACCTCAGGCAGACCATGCTGCAAATGACTCCAATCCAACATGAAGTCTGAAAGGGACTATTTTTCTCCAGGACTATTTTTTACTCGAGTGTGGTTCTAGGGACTTCTTACCTGGGACTACTTTTGAGGCTATTTAAACCACACCCGACCAGCAACACACGCTTCGCGTTATTCTGCATCCAGCAGCGTAACACTCACCGTGCCTGCAGCCTGCATCCAGTCTTCTGCCACGCCTGCCTCGAATCCGGTGCTCCTAAAACAAAGAGGAAAGACAGGGACAAGGTTAGAAAACAAACTTATTTCTATTCCACACCTGATTCTGGATCCATCTTTTCTCCGGACCTGTAAAGAACATCATTTCTGCACGCGCCGCACCTCCAGCTGCAGCACCGCGCCATACTCACCAGTCTTCACAGCATCCTTCGGGTCGGTGCTGCCTCCATCATTTCTTAGCCGAACTTCGGCACCTAGGAGACAAAAGAAAACCACAAGGTGAGCCAAGGGAACCAACAAATATAATTCTTACCACCATAGACTTACCTGATTTACCACCGGAGGCATCCTTTTGTGACTCTCCATATTTTCACGTGCCACATCTGTAAAGAGAGACAAAACAACCCGTTTTCCTCGTGCAACATTTACCGGGCAGCGCCAGGTAATACAGACTCTTACCTGAGCGCCACCAGCTGCCACAAGAGCATCTTTTCAAGAGCCAACTGCAAGACAAGAAAGGAAGGGGGGAACAAGAGTGAACATCGGACATATTGAACTCTATGAACGTAATACTTACTGGTCCTCACCAGGAACCTCAGAGTCAATACTCTCCGGAACTCTCCCGAGCCTTCAAACCAGTGAAGTAACTGGAATCGACGCGCCCCTGCAAATCCACGCAGGATGGAGAGCTCATCTTTCAAGAATATAAGGTGAGGGCATTTCAGAGGTGATTAGTTGGGGAGGACTGTGGGGGTGCCATCACTTGAATCCACAAGTGGCTAAATCCATCTCTCCACTTGCAGGAGAATATTTCTACGGGTTAAGCAGAAAAGATTAGGAGGGCAGATCCAGTCAGTCATCGCTGCACTACCATCACATGGGTGGAGACCGCAGCTGTCCGGGTCCGACCGACGCCCCTGTAGGAGCCAGGTGAGCGTAACACTGGGAACCTCGGTCCTTTTAAAAAGAACTTTGACACTTTTGTGTCCTATCAATGTCCTTTTTGGGTGCTTAGCCACCACCCAATAGGACGTAGGGTATAAATAGACCCACCCCCGCGGCTTCCCTTCAGATTTCAACAGTCTCCAAAGTGTTGGGATCACTGCGTGCTCGTTTTGATTCTACACGTATTGGTCTTTTGGTTGTTTTTTTCCCAAAGTTTTCGGGAATAGCTTTGTTTCGGTCCTGCGCAACTTGCAGGCTGAAGGTGTATGAAGGGGACGGGCACATGGATTGCCTCTATTGCCTCTACCCTCATCACACTGTCGATTCCTGCGACATCTGTAAAGGCTTCTCTCAGAAAACACTAAAGGACCGCAATCGGCTGTTGGTGTGTTGGCTAAATGAAGGTACCTACCCTTCGTCTGAGGTGGAATCAGTTTGTAGCCTGGTGTCTGAGAGACCTGCTCCAACAGTTCCTTGCCGGTCAGTGTCGTCTGAACCACCGGCTAAGAAGTCTCGGCCTTCCGGTGCAGAGAAGAGTGATCACCCCTCCTCGGGCAAACACCTGGCGAAAGGGGCTCCATCGTTTTCCAAGCATGGTCATTTGGATCAGTCCCGTAGGTCGGAGGGAAGGCCTGAAAAAACATCTTCATCAGTGAAGGACAAAAAGGACTCTTCGAAACGCTCCTTCAGGAGACCATCGTAGGTCATCCCCTAGTAGAGAGTCGTCGAAGCACCGATCCAGTGGGACCAAATGGGCGGAATCGCCTGAAAAAACGACGTCACAAGTGTCGGCATCGTCAACAGTTTCACTGCCGGCTACGGTGTCTGCCTCCACGATTGTGTCTTCGGCTCCGTTGGCTACGGTCGAAGAAGGCCCGAGGTTTTCGTCGTCGCCAGACAACTTGCTACCAACAGGTGGGGCGTGGCAGCCTTTGGCGTTTGACGGCCTTCTGCCTGCCACTCTGCTACAGCAGGAGGCGGCCCTTTCAGTGTCGTCGGTGGAGGATGAACGGGAGCCAGTGGTGAACCCAACGGGCCTCGGCTTAGAGTGTGTTGGCCCTTCAACGACGACGGGAGTGGAGTCCGGTCCATCCATGTATCCTCTGGTGAACCCGCAGTCGATGCTGTCGCTCCAAGTCCTATCTACACTACAGTCCCTGTTAAGTTAACTAGATTCAAGATTGCCTCCTCTAGGGGCGGCCCCTATCATCGACGCGGCAGGTCAGGTGTCACTCTGCGTTCAAAATCTGCCACTGGGTTGCCGACCCCTCAGCCGATGAGCCTCCTCGTTCCCATCCAGAAGAGGGTGAGCTGCCGCACTCTTATTCAGACTGTGTGCCTAGGGACTCTATCTCTAATGTCTCCTCGTCGCCGTCGAGACACCTGACATGGGAGTCAGATGTGGAAATGGAAATGCCTCGTAGTCCAGCACAACCGTTCCCCCCGGATGATATGGGGACATTCCATGCCATGATGGCAAAAGCCTGTATTGAATTTGGTCTGACCCCAGAGGAGGAACGGAAGGAATGTTTCCTATTTGACCACATGGGCAAGAGAAGGAAGGCGGTTTTCTCTGTTCCAATCCTGGACCATGTCTGGTAGGAGGGCCTACGCACAATGTGCCATCCCTTCTCAGAACCAGCTGTCAAAGGGAGGCTAGAGAAGAAATTTAAGGCCCCGGACTCTACGCCAAAGTGCTTGGTTTCGCAACCCACCCCTGAATCAGTGGTGGCGGCGGTGGCGGCGAGCCGGAAAACCAGAACTCAACACAAGTGTACTACACCTCCTGACAGTGACGCGAGAAGACAGGATGCCTTCGGAAAGAAAGTTTTAACGGTGGGGGCGACGACAGTAAGGGCGGCCAACTCATTGGCAATCATGGCTCGCTATGATCGCGAGATGTGGCATCGGCTGGCCCCTCTGTTAGAGCACTTACCGGAGGAACACCGAAAAGCGGCCATGCTGCTGGTACGCGAAGGTGAGGAGGCATTGAATAACAGCATTAACATCACTGTGGATTTAGCAGAATCTAGTTTCAGGCAGATTAATAATGGTGTGGTACTACGTCGGCAAGCCTGGCTGAAGTGCCCAGACTTTAGACCAGAGGTTCATTACAAGGTTTTGGACATGCCCTGTGAGGGGGAACAATTGTTTGGAGAAAAAATCGACGAGGCCCTCAAGGGCATAAAGGAGGACTCCGACACAGTGAAATCATTTGGGGCTTTGCAGAGTGGGCAGTCGTTTCGCCCCTTTCGCTGAGCGTCAGGAAACACCCAATTTGCTTCCTCCAGAGACCGGGGTTATGGCCGGTCTGGATACTCCTCACAAGGGTATAGAAGGGCAGTGCAATCGACGTGAAAGAGCCAAGATTTTCAGGCATCCAGAAGTTGAGGTGGACAGACCTCTTCCGCCAAAGGTAAACAAACTAAATCACAACAATGACTGTCTTCAGAGAAATGTGCTGGGGGGCAGAGTAGCTCTACATGTCGACGAATGGAACAAGATTACATCAGACCGCTGGGTATTGGACACGATACGGTTGGGCCACACTCTCTGGAATTCAAGAGCTCACCAGTTCCCATTCCTCCTGTGTACTCTGTGCAACCTCATCTTCACATCTTACAGCAGGAGGTTGTACTTATGCTACAGAAAGGGGCTATAGAATTGGTTCCAGTGGCCGAAAGAGGCCCGGGGGTTTACTCCCTTTACTTTGTGGTGAAAAAATCCAACGGCAAGTGGCAACCCATTCTGGACCTTTGGGCGATGAACAAGATTCTCACACTTCAAGAAGTCATTTGGTCGGTGCACCTGGGCAAATTTCTGGCCTTGTTGGATTTGCAAGACGCATATTTCCACATACCCATGCGTCGACGGCACCGAAGATTCCTTTGATTTGTAGTAGGTCAAGATCATTACCAGTTCCGAGTGCTCCCGTTCGGTCTGAAATCGTCCCCCAGGACGTTTACAAAATGTTTGGCGGCGTGGCTCCGACGGAAGGTCATCATGTCTACCCTTACCTCGACGACTGATTGGTGCGAGGCTCGTCTCCGGTGGTGATGCAGGCAAGTCTCAGTGCTACCATGCAGCTGTTGCAACGACTAGGCTTCGCCGTCAACTTCGAGACGTCATATCTATCTCCCTTCAGGAACTTGGTATTTCTGGGCGCAGAATTTCAGACTCAACTAGGCCTGGTGAGGCCCTCCGTCGAGAGAATTCAAAAGCTCAAGCAAAAAGTGGCAGAGTGGAAGATCGGAACAAGAGTGTCGGTCAGAACATACATGTCACTATCGGGAGCCATGGCGTCCTGCATTCTGTTGGTGAAGAAATGTCGTCTCTTCATGAGGCTAGTGCAGGAGTTCCTTGCAGACCGGTGGGCTCAGAGTCGCGGATTGTGGTCTGACAAGATTGTGGTCAACAGCGACTTAGTGGACGTTATACGATGGTGGCAGCTCTCAGACAATCTGGATCAGGGTGTGCCGTTGCTGGAGCCGGAGTTTCAGGCTACAATTGTGACGGATGCCTCTCAGAGTGGGGAGCGCATCTGGGGATCTTCCAGGTTCAAGGTCTGTGTTCTCGGGTGAAACTGACTCTTCACATCAATGTTCTAGTTCTGAGAGCGGTTCATTGGGCCCTAAAATCGTTTCTGCCGTGCATACGCGGCTCCGTGGTGATGGTGTTGACAGACAATACCACCACGATGTTTTACCTCAGGAAACAGGGGGGCACTCACTCCAGGGTGTTCTAGAAAGAAGCTCAGGAACTTTGGCATTGGGCCCTGTTACACGACATCAGTATTGTAGCGTTTCATCTGCCAGGGGTGATTAATGTGCAGGCTTAGCAGAGAGATAAACCAACTCCACGAATGGCAGCTAAAGGAACAACAGGTGTCAACGATTTTCCGGAAATGGGGTCGTCCTTCGTTGGATCTCTTTGCCACGTGGGAGAACAAGTGCAAGGAGTTTGCCAGCACGTGGCCTCAGCCTGAGTCTCTGGGGGATGCGTTCTCGTTCCCCTGGATGGACCGGTTCGTTTACGCATTTCCTCCATTTACACTTATTCGACGGACACTCCAGTGGATTTGGAAATAACCATGCCGTTTGATTCTGGGGGCCCCGTACTGGGCCAGGCAAACGTGGTTCTCGGACCTACTTCATCTGTCTTTAGCGGAACCGATTCATCTGTCTTTAGCGGAACCGATTCGGTTGCAAGTTTTGCCAGACCCTCTGTCTCGAGACAAGGGTGCTGTCTGGCACCACGATCCAGGGTCTCAGCCTGATGGCTTGGCTCCTGATTTCTCCGAGTTTGGCCTACTGCACATTTCTGGTGACTGTCGCCTCATTTGGGAGGCGGCTAGAGCCCCGTCCACAAATGTCTCCTATGCATGTAAATGGAAAAGGTTTTGTGTGTGGTGTAAGGGCCAGCCTTGGGTGGACCCGTTGAACATTTCACCGGAGCAAGTTCTACCCTACTTGCTGCACTTAGCAAATAAAGGTTTGGTGTTCTCCTCCATAAAAGAACACTTGGCAGCAATTTCTAGATTCACTCGAAAGCGGCATACTACGCCTCCTGTTTAGTGATCGTCTTGTCAAGCATTTTCTGAAGGGGTTATTTCGGACCTTTCCTCCAGTCAAGAAATTCCCTCCGGGGTGGAGCCTCAATGTGGTTCTGTCAGGTCTGATGAGGCCCCCGTTTGAACCTCTGTCGTTGACGCCCCTGCAGTTCTTGTCATGGGAGGTGGCGTTTTTAATGGCCATTACTTCGGCAAGGAGAATATCTGAGTTGCAAGCACTAGTGGTGGATCCTCCGTACTCATGTTTCTTCAAGGACAAGGTGGTCTTGGCCACTAACCCGCACTTTATTCCAAAAATTCCAACCACTTTTCATATACTTTCTTCCATCGTGCTGCCATCGTTCTTTGCTTCTGCTTTGCCGTCAGCAGAGAAAGCGCTGCATATGCTGGATGTGAAAAGAGCATTGAAATTTTATCTGAGTCATGCTCAGGAGTTCAGACTTTCAAAACAACTGTTTGTGGCTTATGGACCCTCCGTCAAGGGACGGGCAATCTCTGAGCAAGGACTATCTCGCTGGGTGTCGTCGTCTATCTCGTTCTGTCACTCTAAGGCGGGTAAGCCTTTGGAGAGGCTTCCGAAGGCACACTAGACGAGGTCCACGGCTTCGTCGGCGGCATTATGGTTGGGGGTTCCGCTGGTGGACATTTGACAGGAGGCCTCCTGGTCGGTGCTGCATACCTTTACTCGCCATTACTGCCTGGAACAGCAGCATGGTGTGGATGTACAGGTGGGACGTGCAGTCCTGCAAAGCCTGTTTCAATAAGGTAAGCCCCGCAGCTCCGGGGTATCTATTTGATTGTTATCCCTGCTGGTTTGGTTTTTCTGGTCTCATGTATGTGATTCTGTGATGTATTGGTTTGCATTACATGCCTCTGTGCACGATTGCTACTGCTATGTAATCTATTCAAGGCATGTGAATCCATGAAATATCCAATGCTGGAGAAGGGAGTAGTTTCTTACCTGTAACTCCATTTCTCCAGCGTTGGTATCTTTCATGGATTCGCCTGCGCCCGCGGGCTCCCCTGCATGCAAACCTGGTTCGGTTCCTCTACTTTGGAGGTTAAAATCTGAAGGGAAGCCGTGGGGGTGGGGCTATTAATCCCCTGCTTCCTATTGGGTGGTGGCTAAGCACCCAAAAAGGACGTTGATAGGACACAAAGTGTCGAAGTTTTCCAGGGGAAAACGCTATTTTAAAAAGGACCGAGGTTCGCAGCCTGACGGGGAATGTTCAAAGCATGTGAATCCATGAAAGATACCAACGCTGGAGAAATGGAGTTACAGGTAAGAAACTACTCCCTTCATGAGGAGAATGATTTTAAAGTAATGAATCCTATATGTTTGGGAATGGCATGTAAGGAAATTAAGCAAAAGGCTGTGGATTAGGACCAAAGTAATATTCATAAACTATCCACTAAATCAACTTACCAAGAATATATACTACAAGTTTTTCCTTTTGGTAATCTGACCAATTATGTTATAAGAACCAGGAATTCAAGAATTAGACGATTAGTGATTAGATTACACTTTGACCAACTTCCAACTAATGCAAGTTTGGTGCATGGTCTAGCATACCATATCAATTGAAAAATAGTTTGCTAAGTGGTATGGAAGTGGAAACCATACCCACCTCTTAACTTGTTCTGTTTTAGAAACTATGTAAAGGAAAGGCTATGGGAAGTTTGTAACTGATTTTAATAACATTCAAACAGATCAACATTGGGCTTTTTCATACTTGGCGAATGTTTCTATTATTAATACGACTGCCTGTCACATCTGGATCAAATTGGTAAATGGATATTTTAACTCGATTTTAACTGATTATTTGTGTTTTAAGATTGATGATGTACTGCAATATTACTAGACTGATTTAATCAAGATTGAATATGATATATTGTGATGTTATGTTTCTTTTTTTGTATTGAAGTCTCTTAGAAATGCTTTTTATATGGTGTTAAAGGTTTTGTCTTAACCAATACAACTAAATAAATAAAAACAAAAATGATATATGTATTACTGTGCAGGAATAATGATCCTGTACCCTCTATTGCATTATTTTTATGAACGGTTTTCAGAATATATTCGAATGGCTTTTTTTTTAGATAGTTCTACCCAAATGGAAGGAGCAATCTCAATCTCTAGACGCAAGTGGCCGGTACAAGTAATGAGAGAGTAATAGTACAACTAGGGGTAATGAATATTACCGGTAAGTAATCGGAGCATTACCACCTTGTACCTCTTCCCAGTCCCTATTATGGTTGGGATGGACAGTATTATGATTTCATGAGACGCTTGGAAAGAGGAAGCCACCCTGTGGCTGAACATCAGATCACATTTGAGGGGGCTGGGGGAGAATTGAGGCCAAAGAAATCAGCTTTCTTTAGATAAGAAAATACTATGGGTTTGATTGATGCCCCCTGGAGGGCCTCTAGTACCACCAAGAGATCCCAGGAAGGTGAGCGAGACCGAACAGTAGGCCGTCCATTTGTGAATCTTTTCCGAAGTCTGTTGACTAGGAGCAGATGTGACTCCAGCGGCTCATAGACAGCCCCGATAGCAGACAACTGAGCCCTAAGCCATGAGATGATGATGGGGGGTGCCGGGGGCATGCTGCCGCAGCTGAAACCAATTCTTCAAAAATTGAGTGATTTCTAGTGTGCATCACACTAGGGGGCGCTGTGGAATTGCTGCAGCAACATGCAATGGCATTAGATGACCACTGACTTGCTAGCCTGTCCATCTCAAGAGCTAATGGGTAGACTGCCACCAGATGTAGTAGTGTAGTAGTAGATGTAGTGAAGTCATGTTCTCGAGTGCCCAAAAGGGTTGGATGTAGAACACCTGCTCGGCTACTCCTGATGTTCCTAGTTTTTTTGGGTATTGGGGGAATAGGTGGGGAAGGCATAGTCTAAGTCTTCGGGACTACTGAATTGAGTGAATCTAACCCATAACCTCTCTTCCTGGAATCATGAGCAATAGAGTGTGTGGAGCACATTCTCCCTAGACATAAACCGGTCAATGCTGAAACGCCAGCGCTACAGTAATCTGAGACTCTGGAAGGAGGTACCATTTAAAGGACGACTTGAAGAATTGACCTATGGCATCCACCAGCTTGTTTCCGATGCATGTATGTGGGCAGCTGTCCGTGTTGGATGCTATGACTTTGGAATCTGAGCCAAGCTCATGGTGTACGGATGGTCTCTGGAGACCAATAAGTGTACTCAATGCTGCATCCTCCCTATGTTCAGAACCCAGGCACCTCTGACGAGCATCTTCTACTACTGTTAAAAGTATTTAGTTTGCCCATTTTTCTAATCTACAGAATAGTCAGCACTGCTGATTGTTTAAAGAAAATTGGGTCTTTTTCTCATTCCATCGGTTGCTGTGCCTGCCCTGAATATAGGGGTTTCCCTACCCACAGTAGCTCAGTATTTGCTTCTCCAGCATGGGGTCTGGCATGGATTCACATGCTCATGAATATTCCCCGTCGTCATGCTGGGGATCCTTGGTAAAGAAAAAGAATCAGTATCAGTTTCGTTTCTGATCTGTCTTTCTTAGTAGTAACCAATCGCTGGTCTCTAGGTCATACTGCCCCCAGCTAATGACTGCCCTCTCCCTAAGCCCCGCCCCTTGTACTATCCTCAGAGTTTGACTGCACGTTCAAGTGTTGTGAGTCCTCGTGCTATATCTCTCGAGCTTTTACTGCGTTTTGCGATTTTTCAAAGAGTTTAATCTCATTTTTTTGGTCAATCGAACCTCAAACTCCACTGTTTCTACTTCCGATCAACAGGGACCCGTTTCGGGATTTTCTACGCCCCTCAAGGGTGAAGTTTTCGTCGAGTTACGCTTCTTGGAGGATTCCAGAAGTTTCTTAGGCCTACCCCGGACATGGCCCAGGAGAAAGGAAGTTTGACACCCGGATCCATGCTGTTTAGGAACTGTCCTGGATCCGGATTACAGAATGTGTTCAAGGAGGACGAGCACTCGAGGTGCCTCTGTCTTCACGAGGACAAAACGCAGGTGGAGAAGGACTGTGCGTTTTGCATGAACATGTCGGATCGGACTATGAGGGATCGTCGGACCCGTCTCGCCAACTGGCTGGAAGGCAAGAGCCCAGCAGGTGAGAAGAAGTCCGAGCAGTCTTCTCAGTCCTGTGAGGGCACCCCGGTGACGGGGCCCAACAGAAGGCAAATCACTGCGAGTCCACGGGCACCGGGAGCGCCGAACGGTCGGGCTCCTCGCTGCCAGGCAGGGCGCACCTTCACCAACGGCATCAACCACGAGTCAACGCTCTGGCTCGGGGAAGAGAAAATCCGAGAACCCGGCTAAGCTTCTGGAGAGGCCCCGGTCGATCTTGAAGGAACCGGCCAAAGGGGAGCGAGGCGGTGACCCTCCCCCTAAGGTGAAGGCCTCAAGCGCGCCCAAGGTGGTGAAGGCCTTGATTCAACTGGCCAAGGCCCCTATTGAGGGAGTTGCTGCGGCCCTGGCGAAGCCTGTGGAGGCTACCCCAGTGGAGGCGACCTCGGGGCCCAGTTTTTCCCTGCCTCCGCAGAGGGAATCCTCTTTTAAGCCCATCGAGAAGACCCCCGTGAAGACCCCGGTGGAAAAAGAGGGGGTGCGGTGGCCTTTACGGACACGGACACAGCCTCCGAGGATGAGCTGGTCGAGGTCTAAGAGGGACTCGACAAGAATTTGGAAGAGGCCCGGTCCCACGGGAGGGATCCCGACGAGGGGGACGACGAGAGCGGCGACGACGAGGCTCCTGTGGAGGAGGAGGGAGGAGCAACCATCGCGCCCGACGCAGCCTGAGCCACAGGACAACTCGGCGGCCATTTTGACGGCAATCCAAGCCTTATGCACAGAGATAAGGACGAGATTGCCCCTACCCCCGATGGACGACCCAACTGAACCGGGTCCGTCGGGGAGCCCTCCAAACAAGAGAAGGAGGATTCATCCAGCCCTGCCGTTTCAGCCCTCACGGCCCTCTCAGCCTTTGTCTCCTTCCCCAGTCCTGAGGGATGACACGGAACATATACGGCTACGATGGGGACGGATGACAACGGTGGTGACGACGGGACTGACCTCCCGTCGCAGAATACTCGGGCATCCCCGCCCGACGAAATTGGCTCCTTCCACGCCATGATTGCCAGGGCGTCCAAGCTTTTCCAGCTCTGCCCCGAAGAAAAGAAGGAAGGCTTCCTCTACCAACGGCGCGAGGCCAAGAGGAAGACGGTCCTCGTGGTGCCGTTGCTGGATGACATCTGGGACGAGGGACTTGCTCTCCTGAAGAACCCGTCCACAACGCCTGCCAAGAGGGACCGGTACGAGAAGAAGTACCGGGTCCCCGACGGCGCCCCTTTGTGCCTTAGAGCACAACCGACCCCGGATTCGGTCATCTCAGCAGCATCCAAGAAGAAAGCGTGGGGGGCATCGGCTTCAACTTCCCCACCGGATGGCGAGGGAAAGAAACTAGATGCCATGGGACGATGAGTCATCTCGTCTGCGGCGATGACGGTTAAGGCGGCCAATGCCCTAGCGATTGTGGCCCACTACGACAGGGAGTTGTGGTACAAGATCGCCCCCCTGTTGGACTTCCTCTCGGACGATAAGAGGGCAGAGGCCCTGGCGATCCTACAGGAGGGTGAGGTGGCGTCGGACCACGCCATAACGGTGGCCACGGACATTGCCGACACCGATTTTCCGCCAGTTGGGCAACAGCGTTTGCCTTCCGTGGCTCAAGGCGACGGATTTCCGCCAAGACGTGCAAGCCAAAGTTTTGTACATGCCCTTCGACTGGAACAATCTGTTTGGGAAGACAGTGGATGAGTCCCTTCAGGCCATCAAGGCTGACACGGAGACGGCTCGGGCCTTGGGAGTTCTGCAGCAACGACAGCCGCCCTTTCGGAACTCCGGAGGCAAGCAAGGTGCCTCCAAAGGGTTCGGCGGCGGCTCCTCGACATACCATCAGGCGGCCCATTCCTCGTCGCAAGAAGCCTACAGGGGATGAGGCAAGTCAGGGGGATCTCGCCGTCGTCATCGGGGAGGCCAAGGCGGCAAGGCTGACGCCAAGCAAGACTGAACCGGCCATTGCGTCGGGCCCCCACCGAAGCACCCCGGTGGGAAGCCGGCTGACTAAGTTCGTCAGCGTGTGGGAGTCCAACTCCACCGACCGTTGGGTGCTGGATGCCCTGGCCCACGGGCACACTCTGGAATTTCTAAAGAAGTGCCAAGAAGGGAGCAATCGAGCTCGTCCCAAAGAGGCTCCGGGGCTCTGGGGTATGCTCAATATACTTCCTCGTCAGAAAGAAGACAGGAGGATGGCGTCCCATTCTGGACCTGCGCCGGCTAAACAAATACACCAAGGCACAGAAGTTCCGGATGGTCACCCTCCAGCACGTGCTGGGCCAGCTGGAGGAAAGAGACTTCCTATCATCGTTGGATTTGGAGGATGCGTACTTTCACATCCCCATCCTAAAAAGACACCGAAAGTTTCTCAGGTTCGTAGTTTAAGGGTGGCACTACCAGTTCAAGGACATCCCATTCGGATTGAAGTCGGCGCCCAGGGTATTCAGCAAGTGCCTAGCTCCAGTGGCGGCGCGGCTGCACCTGCAGGGGATCCACGTCTACCCCTACCTGGACGATTGGCTCATCCGAGCAGGAACAAGGGAACTTGCCGTCGAACACACAGCAAAGACCATCCGGCTGCTCACGGACCTGGGATTCTCCATCAACTTCACCAAATCCCACCTGGTTCCGTCGCAGGTCGCACTGTTTCTGGGAGCCAAGCTCAATACAGTAGCGCGACTGGCCTCGCCTTCGGAGGAAAGGACAAAGGCCATCCTTGGCAAGGTGCAGCATCTGCTGGCCACGGACGTGGCCAGGGTGAGGGCCATCAAGTCCCTTCTCGGGATGATGTCCTCGTGCATCTTTTTGGTGCGCCTGTGCTGGCTTCGGATGCGTCCTCTACAGGAGTTCCTCGACGCCCGTTGGATACAAGCGGCAGGCAGTTTCGAGGACAAGATCTCGCTCGACGAGGGCTTCTGCCAAGCAATTCGGTGGTGGGGCACCCGCACACATCTCGCGGTGGGCACGGACTTTCAGACCCCAGTACACCAAATAACGGTGACGACGGATGCCTCCTTGGAGGGGTGGGGAGCGCACACCGGAGATCTTCACGCGAGAGGCCTTTGGCTCCCAGAGGAGAGGTAGCTCCACATCAACATGTTCTTGGCCCTCAGGTCGTTCCTCCCGTCCCTCAAGGGCAAGGTGGTGAGGATCTTCACTGACAACACCACCACGATGTTCCACATCCGGAAGCAGGGAGGAACCAGATCCCCAGCCCTATCCAAGGAGGCCCACGATCTGTGGCACTGGGCCGTCGCCCAGGGGATGTTTCTGGTACCCTTCCACCTGGCAGGAATAAAAACCACCATCGCCGACTCACTCAGCAGGGAGCTGCGCTCGTGCCACGAGTGGGAACTATACCAGGATCAAGTGGATCGACTCTTCCAGCGATGGGGCAAACCCCAGATCGACCTGTTCGCGACGTCAACCAACTCCAAGAGCCAGA
The DNA here is from genome assembly GCF_040938575.1 of Ambystoma mexicanum. NCBI lineage: Eukaryota > Metazoa > Chordata > Amphibia > Caudata > Ambystomatidae > Ambystoma > Ambystoma mexicanum. The sequence goes on from NC_090923.1 coordinate 841,511,705, forward strand.
GGTTCGCCAGCAGGTTTCCCCAACCGAGGAGCATGGGCGATGCTTTCTCGTTCCCCTGGAACAGCCTGTTTCTGTATGCGTTCCCTCTGTTGCCGTTGCTGCTCCAACTCCTCAATCAACTCAAGAGGTCCCAGTGCAGGATGATCCTCGTCGCACCTGCGTGGCCGAGACGGATCTGGTTCCCGGACCTTCTGGACTTGTCAGCGTCCCCACCGATCAAACTGTCAACGGACGCAGATCTTCTCTCCAGAGAAGGAGGCGCCATCCTTCATCGCGTCCCGGGGTCGCTGAACTTGCATGCCTGGCTCCTGCAGCACTAGAGTTTGGAGGGTACGATATCCCGGCGGACTGCAAAGAGGTCCTTGTAAAGGTCAGGGCGTCCTCAACTCTCAAGTGCTACGGACACAAGTGGAAGAGGTTCTCTGTCTGGTGCCGTGCACAGAGGATTAACCCTCTACGGATTACGGCCCTTCAGGTGCTACCGTACCTACTATCGCTGGCCAAGGCGGGACTGGCACATGCTTCCATCAAGATACACCTGGCAGCGATTTCCCGATACACCAGAACTACGGGACGTCCATCCCTGTGGTTTTATCGCTTGGTGAAGGAATTTATGAAAGGACTGTTCAGATTGTTCCCGCCGGTGAAGGCTCCGGCCCCGGCGTGGGAGCTCGAAGTGGTGCTGACCAGGCTCATGGGGGCACCATTCGAGCCTCTGCATTCGGCACCGTTGAAGTTCCTGTCGTGGAAGACAGCATTTCTTGTGGCCATCACCTCCGCACGACGGGTGGGAGAGATCCAGGCCCTATCCTGCAAGCCTCCATACTTGACTTTTCACAAAACGAGAGTGGTGCTGAGGACGCACCCCTCCTTCATGCCCAAGGTGCCGTCAGACTTTCACCTCAACGAGCACTTGGTGTTACCAGTTTTCTTCCTGTCGCCTTTGTCGTCGGCCGAGAGGACTTTGCACTCGCTGGATGTAGCTAGAGCACTGAAATTCTACGTGGACCGCACTAAGAGATTTCAGAAGACTTCACAGCTGTTTGTGAATTTTGGACCTGTAAATCAAGGGAAGGCTCTCTCGAAGGCTTCCATTTCCAGATGGCTCTCCGGCTGCATCATGCACTGTCACCTGTTGGCAAACTGACTGTTGCCCGGCCGTCCGAGAGCCCACTCAACCAGAGCGATCGCTGCTACCACGGCGTGCTTGTCTGGTGTGCCCCTGCTGGACATCTGCAGGGCTGCTACTAGAGGTCGACGCACACCTTCACGAGATTCTACTGCGTCCACCGGGATTCCAGGGAGGAGTCCAGAGTCGGCCAGGCAGTGCTGCGCAGCCTGTTCGCTTATAGTGAGCCTGGTGAGGAGGTAAGAGTTGCTTAATGTTGAGTTTATGTAATGCTTAATGTTGAGCCTTGCCACCTCCCGTGGTTGTACTGCTATGTATTCTTATATTCATGAGCATGTGAATCCTTGCCAGACCCAATGCTGGAGAAGGAACAAGTTACTTACCTGTAACTGTTGTTCTCCAGCATGGGTCTAGCATGGATTCAAATGCGAACCCTCCCTCCTACCCCTCTGTGGCTCTTCACTTGGTCATACTGCCACTTTACGTGCTACCAAATCTGAGGATGGCTGCCAGGGCGGGGATTAGGGAGAGGGCAGTCATTGGCTGGGGGCAGTATGACCCAGAGACCAGTGATTGGTTACTACTAAGAAAGACGGATCAGAAACGAAACTGATACTGATTTTTTTTCTTTACCGAGGATTACCAGCCTGACGATGGGGAATATTCATGAGCATTTGAATCCATACCAGACCCATTTTGGAGAACAACAGTTACAGGTAAGTAACTTGTTCCTTTTTGTATATTGAGCTGGTCTTGCGATCTGTCTGCACATTCTGTTATCCAGCATTGGTTCTTTCATAGATTCACATGTTGTTTGAATATTCTCTGCCAGGCTGGGAATCCTTGGTAAAAGTAAAGCAGTTTACATTTACATTTTAAAGCTATCACTTTAGTGCTCTTTTAGTCATTTTGGGTGATATTGCCCCACAGCCAATTGACAGGCCTTCTAAAACTCCACCCTCAATCTTCAGATTTTTTACTGCACTTTCAGTGTTGGGAGTCCCCAAAGAAATCTCTGTTCTTCGACAATTTGTTGGTTTCTTAGGTTTTTTGTCTTCCTCTTTGTAATGCCAGGAACTTCCTCTGCTCATCTTTGGTGGTGGTCCAGCTTCTCAATGCCTGCGGACGTACCGTTCGGTTCCCTTTTGTTGAGGCCTAGGATCTGTCCGTGAAACTATGTCTCATACCAGGAAAAAGAACCTTTTCAAGGCCTGTGCTACCTGTCATTTGAAGAATGATTTTATGGCGAATGTTCACGACTGCTTCTACTGTTTATTTCCTGACCATTCGATCGGCAACTGTTCCATCTGCCGCTCGTTCTCCATCAAGAAACTTCGAGGCAGTTACAGAAGATTGACTCGGCTAGATGTATGTGCCAAGACCTCTGGTACAACCTCTTTCCCTAGTCATCCTTTCATTAGGCAGAGCAGACCCCTGGAGCGCACCTCCTCATCCAAGAGTTCCAGGTCCCAAGATGACTCTTCCCATGGGAAAAGAGGTAAAGAGGGTAATGCGACCCAAGCTCGGGCTGCCACCACGTCAACAACATCTTAGTTTACGATCCAGTCGGCAACAGCCTGGTCAACTAAGACTGCTTCATCGTTGTCTGCTACGAAAGTCGCATCTGTGTCTTCTTCTGGTCTGTGCTTGTCTTCTGCCAAGAAGCACTCGTTGACGCCTCCTTCTGGCCTGTTGACGACCTGTAAGTCTACCACCCTGTCGACGAATCACAAGCAGACCAAGTCCTCTGTTTCGTCAACGGCCTCTTCTAAACCAATTCCAACAACAACTTCGTCCACGACTCCATTTATAGTGCACTGAATCCCAGCAACGTATGTGGCCACTACGACCACCTCGTCCATGGCAAGAGTGCACTTCTTATTGACTGCGGCTTAAAGAGGCGTCTCAAGCTGGGGATGCTGCCTCTGCTTACCAAGGCCTACTTGTACCCATCTGCTTTTAACACTTGGCCTGTATGCTCCTCCTGCTGTTTCTAGACAGACAATGGTTTCACCTGAGGACATAATGCAACCTGTCAGTGATGCAAAACTTGGAGGGTCAGGAAGTTTTTGTTTTTTATAATGACACCCACTTAGAGGTACTATCTACTTGAGCTGGCGCTTCAGAAAGTATGCCGCCCCCCCAAAGGCTGTCGCCAAGGCTGGATTCCACTCAGCCAGTGCTGTGTGACCAGTCTATGGACACACTATCCACGCTACAGACTCTGGTCTCTGAGTTGCAGGATACGCCTCCTGCTCTATCTTTGCCGCCACATTAAAAGCTTCCTGCAGACCCATTGCCTGCTCTTGCACCTCCTACTGGGTGCCCCTCATGCTTTTGCACACGTCTGCTCTTACTCCTCCTGCTACACTCATTGATACTATGTCGGAGGATGACATCTCTTATTGTTGTTTCCACTCGCACTAATGCCTCAGACTAGTTTGATAATGTCGTACCAGGGGATGATGAACCGGAGATTTTCCCCCAGATGAGATTGGTTCCTTTCATGCACTCAAGTCTGCCTCAGAGCTGCCATGTTGATTGATCTTGTGTCAGAAGGAGGAAGGTTTCTTATGCCAGCGGAGAGAGCATAATAGAAAGTCTCTGGTGTCAATACCTTTCCTCGACAACCTCTGTGAAGACTTTCTCTTAAACATGAGAAATCCCTTTGCTGCCCATCCACAAAAAGGACAGATTTAAAAAAAAAAATACATGGCTCCTGATTCACTGAATAGGTGTTTATGGACACAATCCAGTCCAGACTATATGGCATCAGTGATGGCTTGAAATCATTTGGAAAATTCTTGTCTGTGTTCAGTTCCACCCGACAAGGAAGACAAACTGCTAGATTCCTTCGGTAAACGCATCAACTCTACTGCCATGGCCACCATTAAGGCGGCTAATGCTATGGGTAGCATGTCCGATTATGACCGGGTGCTATGGTTTAAGATGGGCCATGTATTGTCTCATATATCTGAAAGACCCAAGCAGTGCCTGTCCCAGAGTCATGCACCTGTTAGAGCAATACGAGGCATTCAGCGGATTGCGAGTGAACTGGTCCAAATCCATCCTCTTCCCGCTAGGGGACACCTCGTCGGCAAACTTGACGTCTGGCCCTTACCAGATCGAAAGAGAACAGTTCAAGTATCTGGGGTTACGTATCACGAAGCAGTTGTCTGAATACACAACCCTGAATCTCTCCCCCCTCATGACAAGATTTGCAGAAGATACTCGCCATTGGATCTCCTTGCCATTAACGCTGATGGGCAGAGCGGCCCTGTTTAAAATGATTGCCCTTCCTAAATTCTTATATATCCTGCAAAATGCGCCATTATACATTCACCAGCGAGAATTTCACAAAATAGAGTGCATCCTTCGGAAGCTGCTATGGGGGGGGAGGACACCCACAAATTGCTCTCACCACGCTCCAAAGGTCTATCTGGGAAGGAGGCATTGGACTGCCCAGGATATAGTCATATTACTAGGCCAGCCAGATGGCAGTAGTAAATGATATGCTCCACGGAGACGGAAGCCTCCCACATATCAAAGGTCTTATCTGTAATGCCACAACCACGCCTCTAGAGCATCTGAATGGAGGCCTGAACCGCACATCACACACGGATATGGCAACGCATATAGTGAGAATATGGAAAGATTCACATCAGTACCTGGGATGGGGCAGAAAGCTAACGCTGGCACAATCCCTATGGAACAACTGCAACCTTCCCGAAATAAGAAAGTTGCCCAGATGGCCTGAGTGGGCCCAGCGAGGAATCGCCAGTATAGGAGATGTGGTTCACGAGGACAACCTGGTACCATTCGAGACATTGCATGAAAAGTTCTCCCTCCCAGACACAGAGAGGTACCACTATATGCAGCTGAAATACGCTTGGATGACCCACAGACTCATAACACGAGACATGCCGGAAAGCTCCCCATTGGAGAGAAACATAGTTTTGGACCGGGTGGACCGGAAAGTCACCTCTACCATGTACAATGTGATAACATCTTGCGCGACACCGGAACTAACCAGCCTAAAGGCAAAGTGGGAACGAGATGTGGGTCCACTTCAACCGGAGGACTGGGTGGAGGCCCTGATGTAGCCGCGAGAAGCGACCATTTACTCCAGACTTAGACTGGTCCAACTGAAGATCCTGCACCGCACCTATTACCCAAGAGTGGCTCTCTTCCGCTGGGACAAATCCTCGGACGCACGATGCCTACGCTGCAAAAGTGAAGAAGGTACCTTTTTCCATATTTTGTGGGAATGTAGTAGGATACAACGGCTCTGGCAGAGATGCTGTGATAAACTGTCTAGCGTTATAGGTAAAGAGATACAGAGATGCCCAAAACTCCTTCTCCTGGGGATCTCCAGTGACACTGACTTTTCCCGTTATGAGAAGTTGCTCTGGTCGACTGCGGCAGCAGTTCTCAGGCGGAACATTGCGCAACTGTGGGGATCGGAACGTACGCCAAGCTTTGAACATTGGGTCACGGATGTGGACATATGCGCTATAATGGAACATAGAGTGTACGCGGCGAGGGGTTGCCCGCAGAAAGCAGACAAAATATGGAGAAGATGGGAAGAGGCTAGCTAAAGGACAAGATTGGTCCACAGCCTCTGTGACTGAGAGTTGCCCCGGGAGAGGGGGGGGGGAGATGCCTCTGCCGAGAATATCCTATGCCACGAGATCTGTTGTCAAGTTGACAGTCTGTCGGACCATGGTCCCGGAAGTTGAGTTTAATTCTTTTTGGAATGTTTGTTTTTTTCTGTTTTTGATTGATTGTCTTTCTCTACATTCTATCACATGTACCTGGAAATGTAGATTTTGCATATGTTCCTCTCCCCTCCTGTCCACCCCTTTCTTTCCCTTCCGCTATTACCCCAAACTTTCCCCTCCTTCCCCACGTCCCTACCCAGTACTGCAGAGAGATAAGTGTAATGTTGTTTTATGTTTAAAAGCAATAAAATCTTTGATAAAAAAAAATAAGATCGGCCCTGTATTGGATTTCTTTACAGATGGCCTGAAGGATGAAGCTTTCGCCCTCCTTCATGAAGGGGAGGCCACTTTGGACATGCTTTTTCTGTGGTATAGATATTTCTGACATTGGATTCAGAAACCGAGGGAACTGCGATGTTCTACGCCGACAACGCTAGCTCAAGGCTACCCATTTCCGTCCGGAGGTGCAATCAGGCCAGGCTCCGACGCCAACCCTCCACTTTCATACCCCAATGAGCGGGCGTCCCTCCAAGTTCATCAAACAGTGGCCTTCCATCACCAGGGTCACATGCTGGAATTTATTGGGCTCCGTTCCTCCCTTGTCAAAGGTTGAGAAGCACTTACCATGACTACTGCGAGATGTTCATTCTCTCCTCTCTAAGGGGGCAATCAAACGTGCCACCTTTCAACAGCAAGAACAAGGGGTGTACTAGAGATACTTTCTTGTCCATAAGATCTCAACGGCTGGCTGGTTCGGGCAGGGTCCACAATCAGTTGCTTAACATCACTGGGGTTCTCGATCAACTATGCAAAATCTTGCTTGACCCATTTGCAATGCACTCTGTTCTTGGAAGCTCGGCTGAACCAGCTGTGTGCATGGCTAACCATCGGAGGACCGAGTGAAAACCATCCTTGCGAACGCTTACTGCTTTCGAAAAAAGATGTTTGTCGATCCGCACCTGCTGGAAATGATGACATCCTGCATTCCTCTAATCCAGCACTGCAAGCTCCGGATAAAGCCTCTCCAGGAGTCCCTCGATGCACGATGGAAGCAAGTCAGTGGCGCTTGGGAAGAAAGATTAATTTCACGCGCCCCTTCCACAACGATTTCCGCTGGTGGATGCTTTGCTCTAATTTCACTCAATGAGCACCATTTCGTCTGCCGGACCATCGGGTCATGGTCCAAACGGACGCATCTCTGGAAGGCTGGGGTGTCTTCAAAGACCATATCTATGCCAGGAGTCTCTGGTCCCAGAAGGAAAAAGAGTTACACATCAACGTCCTGGAATCGTGCGCTGTCTTCTGGGCCTTCAAGTCTTTTCTTCTGCAACTTCAGGGCTGAGTGGTCCGGGTGTTTACTGACAACATGGACATGTTTTCCATCCACAAACAGAGCAACACCCTTTTCCCTGTTTCGTCAATGGAAGCTCAGGCCCTTTGGAATTGGGCTTTGGCCCATTCTCTTCCTCATTCTGTTCAACCTGCCAGGGTTATGTCGACCTCTTCACTACCAAGGAGAGCAAGACATTTTGGTTTTCGCCAGCATATACCACCATGCAGGGAGCCTAATGGATACCTTCATGTTCCCTTGGGAAGGAATGTTCCTGTATGTGTTTCTTCCAATACTTATCATTCCTCAAGTGATCAATGTGTCTAGATGGCAGCAGTGCAGACTGATCTTGGAGTCCTCCGCTTATCTGAGGCAATTTGGGTTCACTGATTTTTTTCTCAGACTGTCATCTGCACCACCCTTCAGGCTACCGCTTCTCCAGAGACCAAAAAGCAGTGCTACACCACGACCCGACCACTCTCAATCAGACCGCCTAGCTCCTGCTTTCTTAGAATGTTGTAGTATACCTTTGCCTCCAGATGTCAAGATGTTCTGGCCAAGGCATGGGACACTGGTGTCTTCCATGGTTTCCTGCTATGAGTAAGTGGAGACGTTTCTCCATCTGGTGCTCTGGTTGTGGCCTCAACCCCTTCTGTGCAAGCTCAGGACGTCTTGCCCTACCTTGTTTCTTGCACAGACCGTTCTGGCCCATTCTTCCATCAAGGTATACCTTGCCAGGGTTCAAAATTGCTGGGAGCTATTTAGCCCCATGAGCTATTTTTGGCTCTTGAGGCAAACTGGTGCCATACAAACAAGCCTATGCAACATTACCTTTCTGTATCTATGAATGTGTATAAAGAACAATTAAAGACCTATTTAAAGCATAATAAATTGTATACAATGGACAACATTTTAAAGTTTGCATCTCACGATATGTGCTAGCTCCTGGTTGCATAGCGGTAGCTCCTGCCAATGAGTTTATGGCCGATACACCCCCCCCCCCCATGAGCTCGTTTTAGCTCCTGCTCATAAAATCTGAATTTTGACCCTGCCTTGCTACCATTTACACATTTATGCGTTCCCCTGCAGCGCCTTCTCTGTGGTTAAAGAATTCATTAAAGGACTGTTCCACTCTTTCCCTCGTATCAGGCACCTGCTCCAGCTTGGGAGTTGAACATGGTCCTGCCCAAACTCATGGGGCCACCTTTCAAACCTGTGCACAAAGCCTCTGTAAAGTTCTTGTCCTGGAAGACTGCTTTGCTGGTTGCATCACCTCCGCGAGCCACGTGGGGGAAATCCAGGTTCTCTTGTTCAAACTGCCCTACTTGACTTTTTTCGCGTGAACCCAAATTTCATGCCAAAGTCTTCAGTCCGTCTTCATTCCACCTAATGTAACTTGTGGTGTTGCCTGTCTTTTTTTGGCTTCCCCTTTTCTCCAGCAGAACACTGCTTGGATGTGGTGAGCGCCCTGAAATTCTGCATATCTTTCACTAAAGATTTTCGCAAGTCTTCCCGGCTGTTCGTGGTTTTTGGTCTGTTAGGCTTGGGCGATGCTATTTCAAAGTCATCCGTTGCACAGTGGCTGTCCTATTTTATACGCTCATCGTCTCTCTAACAGGCCTCTTCCTGGCCGACCCCACGCCAAATCTTCAAGGGCATTTGCTGCTACAATAGCTTTCTTCTCCGGTATTTCCCATTCTGGATATTTGCATGACTGCCACGTGGAGATGATACATAGCGCCACAAGATTTTACTGCATCAACAGGGAATTCCACGAAGCAGACCAATGTCAGCCAGGCAGTGCTACACAACTGGTTTGGGTGATGTGACGGTTACTTCAGGGGAGCTTTCCTCCTCGCATTGTTGTTATTCTGTGTACTGCTTTATAATCTAGTCAAACAGCATGTGAATTTATGAAAGATGCAATGCTGGAGAAGGAATACGTTACTTACCTGTAACTCCTGCATTGGTATCTTTCATAGATTTATATGCGACTCTCCTGCCTACCCTGCTTGGGTCGTCTTGCATCTTTTTGCCATGTTCATGTGCGCTTACCAAAATCTGAAGGTGGCCTCCAGGGTTGGAGCTAAGGTGGACCTGTCAATTGGCTGTGGGTCAATATGACCCAAAATGACTCTACTAGAGTGCTAAAGTGACAGCAGTTTTAAAATGTTAATGCAAACTGCTTTACTGTCATGGAGGATTCACAGCCTGACGACTGGGAATATTCAAACAGCATGTGAATCTATGAAAGATACCAATGCTGAACAACACGAGTTACAGGTAAGTAACTCATTCCTTCTTTTTCTTAAGGGTGCTTATAATGTGTGCTTTTTGTGCGCTTTCTCTTCCAACTGGTAACCCTATAGTTGTGTGCCTTGGAAGGTTAAGTTGAGAGCCACAAACTTCAGAATTCTCAGTAAACCTGACCCGAACATAGAGGTAGCTGCAGGCTGATAGAGATGTTCCCATGGTAATGGCAATCACCCTTACCCTATCAAAAGTGACATTGGATGGGTATTCTGAATTATAGTGCATCCCGGTGGTTTACTCCTATCACTGTTTGAGCACTGATAACTCTCTTCCATTATAATTTCATAATGGAGTTCCTGGACATCATCCAGCAGGGCTTTGGCCGTATAAGAGTTGTAGGTTCTTGTTCTAAAAGGTAATAGAGCGTCTGCATAGTAATTAATTATTCAGCACTGCATCAACCTTTCTGTTGGGTCTCGCACTTCTGCTTCTTATGGTGCCATAGGTCAACCTGTCAAACTAGATAATAGGTAGTCCGCTTGTAATGATGTGGGTGGTTTTTCATTCTACTGTGTGGACAGATTTTTCCCATAAAACCAGGAATGTCATTCTTTTTTGGCTCTTTCCATTATTTTAGCATCTTCTTGCACACATCGTTATCAGTGGAAGGCCTCTTTTAGCATTTTCAGTGAATTGTCTGAATGGGTGATGGCTGACAATCGAACAAGCTTGTTCTTCTCAAACCCCAGGCGCTGCAATACTAGTCTTAAGTACTTTACATATGGCTTCTCTATTAAAACATCCCTTTAAGCTATTATGTATTATCCTACTCTACTGGCAAAGAGGAGGAAGATGAAGATGAGGGGGGATGATGGCTCACTGTTTTGCTTGTGCTCATTCCCCCACTTGATTCATGCTAGGCTTCCTTGTCTTCTCTCTGGGTTTCCCTAATGGGATCATTAATCTGCCCAGCTGATTTGAATCACTTTTTCTAAGCTTAATGGTACTGTCGATTAGTATGCTAGCTTGGATCAGCCTTTTCCAATAATGAAAATGATCTAGCTCCGAGATGATCACCTGTAGTATTGCCAACGAGTGTTGTACTGGCAACAGGCATTGCAACATTGTAGCATTATCATTTCATATTCTTGTGAATGTGCTCTAGGACATCCTGCGACACGCATGCTCACAGTTTCATTTTACATTACCGAGATGTCCACAGGATCGCTGGTCGCACCTCCTTCCCCCTCTTTTGTTACTTGTAATTCTCATCCATCTGGAACCTTGGCTTTCTCGTCCTGAAGGCTGCAGGTGGGTTTCGGGGAGGGGACGTCCTGTCGACTCCAACTTCTGCTTGGCCAAGTCAAGCTGCATACTCACCACAGATGGGCCACAACATGCTTCGATCGCCAAATTACTCAGCAGTTGGTAATTTTGTACCAACTGCATCCTGGAAAAGCACCACTGGCATGCCCTTAACACTCGAATTGTTGTCCCAGAAGAACACGTAAAAAAGCATGTGGCTTGTGTTTTAGTTATTGTTATACCAGAATGAATATGAGTTAAAATAAAAAGGGATTTTTAGTAACTATTCTAGAATCCCTAATGTGAAGGCAGATTGACTTTCTGATAGTAAGGACTGGGACGGGGGACAGTGGCATGGGGGTAATCATACCATTTATTGATTGCTATATAATTGATATATGCCAGCTCCCCAACTTACTGAATGTCTACTGCTGCTGGGGCCTGTTCTGGGCAGATAGAAGGCATGTTCCATCGGTTACAGTTCTTTCTGCTGCGCTCGACATTGAAATGTTTACAAGGTGTTCATTATCTGGCCATTATAAACTGAGAGGGAAGGGGTATATGACTGCAAAGCTGTCATCTGTTGCGCTGGAATGTGTTACCCTTTTGAGCTGAAGTAGGTTACTAATGTTATCAGTGGAAGGCCTCTTTTAAGCTGGCTTTGTGCCATCGTCCCGTCCTGGATAAGGTTCACTCACGATGAAGGTACATGTAGCTACATCAGAATTGACCTACATGTCAGAACACCTCCTTCGCCAATGCTCGACGTTTAGTCGAGGACCTCTAAAAACTCCCTGAGGCCGTAAAGTAAAGCAAAAGTGGTGGTAAATTGTGTGGATCCTGGTATGTTTTTCTATGGTAATGGCATCACTGTGCAGTATAATTTCAAGTAGAGTAGTTTGACATAATATAAGCGGCTTCTTACTGAATCGGCATTGTTTAGCTACTGTGACAGAAACTGATGCTCTTATGCTGAAAAAAGACAGGCTTGCAATGCCCGTCAAGCTTTTTCTGTGCATGATGTTGGAGGTACCGCTATTCTTTTTTCAATTGCAGGTTCTCAGTTTGTCTACTTTCTTTTGCAGAATGACAACCGATCTTGAGCGACTTGTCCACGTGACTCCATCCAAGACCTGCCATATCCTGCCGGTGCTCCAAATCCGTCACACTTTGTTTGCTGCTCTGTTTGGACAGAACCTTTTATCCCTTTTTCACTCGCACTTTCCTCCTCCCCGGCGAACATAAGCCATTATTTCTACAGCTTTGGCCATGATTAATGCATGCCAACTCCCCACCCTGCTGCTGTGGTTGAGCCTTCCAAGCTTTTAGTGGTGGGCCTAATGAGATTGCATCTTAAGTCATTAGGAGAGGTTGGCCAATTACCGATCCGCAGTCCTTCAGCCTTACTGTACTGTGCACTTTGTGGATAAACCCAATCAGGAAAGTAAAGAAGTACCGTGAATTCTCGGCTTCCCGTTTCCATGTTTTTGTCTGAAGGCAATCATGCGTTTTTAACCTGCATTTCAACCCTGTGTCTTCCCCGAGTACTGGCCATCTTTGTTTTGAGAGTTTTTGTTTCGTGCAACTAATGTGCGGAATATTTGTCAAGTTCATCGTGCAATCAATCACGTTTATGCCATCGAGGACTATGAAAATGACTGTCACTGTATGCTTAGCACCACGAAATGTGGATCTTTTTTTTTTTTAAACTCTGGTGCAGACGAATAGACCGTGGATGTCTCAGGACGTTCTTTATGAGCAAAGAGTTTAACGATTAAAGCCATAGTTCACTGTGTTGTACTTGACGGAGCTAAGCCTTGGAAGTAATAAGCATTTGCACATGTTCTTATTTAGCGTGCCCAAATCCTAAAGAGTAAGTGCTTTACTCCATATTGTCCACTGGTAATCATCACGACTGTGTGGTATGTGGCTTCACTGTGGAGGTGTGTGTCCCCCGAGTGCACTGTGGAGCTTCTGCCCTGCCAGTATTCACTGCAAACACAATACAAGACCCTGAGTGTCTTTTGCTGCTTTTTTGAAATGCACCAAAATGATTGTTTAAAAAAAATGTGTACATTAAACGTTGATATATTGAATGTTTTTCTATGTCTTTTATGTTCAGAGATGGCAATATATATATGTGTGTGTGTGTGTGTGTGTGTGTGTACAAATCCCTCAATGGTGAAAAGGTTGAGCTAGAGCAGTAAACCTCCTGGGTGACATCTTGTTTCGACATAAGGGCAAAACAGCATGTTTGCCATTTTTGTTTGGTCACCAGTTGGCTACATGTGGTAATAGGGCCACCGTTTTTAGGCCAAAAGCACTAGTACAACTTGAAAAAATGCATGCCACAATCTTCCCTGTTCATTCTTGAAAAGAAGTGTCTTCTACCCAGTGATCCACTGCTCAATTGCTTTAATACACACAATCTGTTCTGGTTAAGATGAGTGCCACTGAAAAGTTAATCATACATGGCATGTGTGATAAAAGTTACTATATATAAAAAGTTGTGCCCTTTGATATTGATCTACAAGTAAGCATAACATGTAGTGTCTACTGTTTCAATTACCAACTCCAGAAAATAGCCTACCCAAAAATGTCCTTGGGTTAATTATTTTCTCTGTGTTCTTTTAAAGCAATCTAGTCTCAGGGTAACCTTAGCAATTTTTTGTTATTATTATAAAAATACAACACATTAAAACAGAGCATCAATATAGGCTCAAGATTTTAAAAAGAAAATGTTATTTTTGTTTGAAAAAGGACGTTCCAAAAACAAGTTTCCTGAAGTAGTATGATGTCCTATTGTTTAAGATCATCCTGCCCGAGGGCAGGATTTTTGAACAGTTTATGATTACCCTGCATGTTCCAAGACACTACCTTCAACAAATTCGTATCACTAAAGATTGATCGTCCCCCTTGCCCCCATAATTTTGAGAACCCTGGGGATTTAATGCACTTGCAAACCAAGACCAGTCCTGAGGGTCCAACCCTGAGTCGGTGCATGTAACAATGTGTAGACCCCTCGCATCCAGAGCAGGGACAGAAGCACCAGCTAAACAAATCTCGGAGTTGGAATCATCCCTAAAAGGAGTTACATCGTACCTCATTTCCCTCAAAGGTGCAGAATCATTTAATATAACATCATATACTGTTTTGGGATAAAATATTCAGGATAATCTGTTGTGTAAACGTCCAAAAATTCTACAAAGTCCATGTCTCGTGACAAGATAGCTCTTAAGTTGGGTACCTCGTCGAATAAAGCCAAGACGTTTGAACTATTCAACAACTGGGGAATATTCTCCTTAAATAAATACTCCAACCGTAGACGATGTAAATACTTGCTCTACACAGATACCGAAACTGCAGGAACCAGAGCAAGTTAAGGTCTAAAGATGTTAGTCGGTTGTTGTAACCGCATGGAAGTCTGAATCAATTGCTGCTGTTTTCCAGTTCCTCAAAATACACTGTAGACCTGTTGGCTACCTACTCTATCACCTATGTTGGCTCTTTTGTTAAAAACGAATTGCCTTGCACAAATGTTATCAGCAGGAAACATGAAGGTGCAGCTCGGACTGCCTCCTTTCTCGATACAAGGCTCCAGAGAGGTAGCACTGAGGCCATGTAGTATGACCTCAAGATCTGCTTCCAGTGGACGAGTTGGTGTGACGCAGTTACCCAAAAAGCTACCAATTTTGAGTTCCCAGTGGAGGCAAATTCTGCTTGGTATTAAAGGATTGAGACATGCAATCAAAGTCTTTGCTTGAGTGTACTGTAAGCACACTAAGATTCAAGTGCTCCTCATCTATGACGGGGGCTACAGCATCCAGCTTCACAAAATGTGTTATTGTGTTTCTCCCCTTGGCTGGCTTAGTAATCCCTTTAGCAGGTCTCTTTCCCATTGTATTCTTGCTGGTAAACTACGAGTATCCACTTCTGTCGAGGAGAAAATGGGTGTCATGGTACAAACTCCCAAACCTCTGGAGTTTATGGGCCTAGCCCAGTCACTGGCACCCTTAGGGGCTTATCAAACCCCAAAAGTGTGTCCTAGGATTTTCTGGACTCAGTCCTGGCGCCAGGCTCATAACATGTGCTAATTGCATGGGACTACATTCACAGCCTAATAGGGCTGAGCCTATCTGTATACCCTGGTTGTGGGTGAGGGACTACTTTACCTGAGATTGCAGGGTGTGGCTGAGGGACTTTTTTACCTGGAACTACTTACAAGGCTATTTAAGCCACACCCTACAGGCAGAACCCGCTTCACGTTATTCTGCACTCCTGCAGCGTAACGCTCACCGTGACTGCTCAGTACTCGGAACTTCTACAGCCATGCCCGTCCTGATATCCCGATCCAGTGGCACCTGAGAGAAGGAAAAGAAGAGAACAGGTGTTAGTACAGCAACGAAGGCCTTACCTGCAGTATTCCATCCAATCGGCCGTGCCTTCAGCTGCTCTCCGGGCCGCCGCACCTGCAGAGAAGGTATCTGCACGGACACCCAATACTCACCCGGGGTCTGCATTTTTCAGGAATTTCGTTGAAGCGGTTCTTCCCATCACCGTCCTGGAGCCGCGCCGCGCCTGCAGAAAAGGAAAAGAAAAAGCAGGTTAGTCACGCACGGAAAAGAAGCCGCTATACAGACATTCAGCGCCACTCACCCGCGCTAATACTCACCTGCAGGAAATCTGCTCAGCATTTTAGGAACAGTCTAATCTTAATCCGAAAACCGCTCAAGACCGTGCCTGAAAGAAAAGAGAAACACAGGTTAAAACTTGGCCAATAAGGACATTAAGCACCTATACCAAGCATCCATTGCATAGAGACTTATCTGTTAAATCCAGCTATTCATAAACTCTGCAACAGCCCCACAGTATCAGTGAAGTAACTTGGTCCTGGGACAGACTGAGCATACCGCGCCCCTGCTAGAGATTGCAGGACGGAGAGCCTACCAATACGAACTCCAAGGTGAGACAGAAGAGGAGAAGGGGCATCAGAAGGTTAAAGGCAGTGGAACCAATCCGGTTCCACTCAGTTAGCTAATAGCTTGTTTCGACGTTGCAGGCAAACTCCTCCTGGGGTGATATCAAGGGAGAAGACGCAGGCAGGCATCATCACTCAAGCTGTGCAACGCCAGTGCAGACATCATTTGTGCGGCTACGTGCTAGGCCTCCGTGGAGACCAGGTGAGCGTGACAATGGGTCCACTGCCCTGGCTACGGGAAATACATCTGCAGCTCATTAATGCGGGATAGACTCAACTTAAGATGCCGCAAACATTTTCTAGACCCCTTATTCTTAGGTTTGCCATTATTCTTTTTGATTTTTAGTCTTCTTAGAAGTGGAGGTATCTGTCCGACTGATTGGACCATATTTCCCATTTCTGGTAGCCCTCCCAATGGACACAACCGTAGGTTGAGTATCCCGAGGTCCTGGTGTGTTCTCTACTTCAGAGCTTGCAACATTTCCCACTGAGGTAGGCATAACAAACTGCTGGCTATATCTGGGGTCACCAGAGGAAGCAGTATCAACAATGAGATTAGCAGGATCATGTGATCCTGGTAGAAATCTGCCACATGGAAAAAGAGGACCCACGGCGCCGGGCACAACCTCAACTCAATCGGCAGACTTTGCAAATATGTATCTTTATATAAAATGTTATTTATACACAATCAAAATAAGGGAAGATTTTTTGCCTTGAAGTCATCCCTTATAATTTCATATAATTTTACCAGGGAAGTGAAGGCAAAATTGAGGGTAAACGGGGCTGAAGGCAAATCATGTGGTACCTCAGTAGGGCTTGATGGAGGGTTCGTTGAAGGCGGCTTAAGGTGTGTGGACTGATGAGAATAAGCAGAAAGTATCTGGGAGCTTTCAGAGGCGTAAAGTTATGGCGATTGAGAAAGGCACAATGTTCTCAGGCCCTTATCCTATGATGGAATGGAAGAGGACAACCCCCCCCCCACCCCCAACCCATTTATATCAGCCTTGGCACATCACTGACCACCTCCAACATATACAAATCTCCAAGGGGATGTAGGGGTGCATTAGGAACTGTAACACTGGCTATACGCACGAAAGTCTGATCATTTGAAAGGTCCCCAACAGAAGCTGATGGAACAGTTAGAGTCGCTGGGCTTATTATCCCGTAAAGGAGACATCAGTGATACAGCCACATTTGCCCCATTGAAAGCATCAGGTAATGCAGTCAACTCGGGCAAGGGCCAGCTCTGCAATGCATAGGAGTACATGCAAAAGAATCTCATAGGTGGTACTTACAGAGTGTAATGGGTCCTGGGCCAAACGTCCAATACCCCACAGGTCCTACCATGGACTGACGTAGACTGACCACTCTGCAAGACACTTTGCTAGGCGCACCGCTCCGGGAGTCATGTTTTAAAGATCATGGTGTTGCGTAGAAGGGGGTCCTGCCCTGCAACACTACGGCAGACAAACAGTTCCACCAACTCCAGGGAAACAATACTGCTCTACAGACTGACCATTCTGCAAGACACTTATGAGTTTTGGTTATTTTTGTTTAGCTTATTTTTTCTTTTAGACTTTTTTCTCAACAGCCAATTAATCAGTAAAGTGGTCACCCTCCAGTCACACACCACTGCTAAATTAACAATAGCGTACATGATCACTGACCTTATAGTAGTAGATAAAGGAACAATGTTAGATATGGGAAGAGCAGCAACCTGGGCTTTATTGAACCTATTGCATCTGTCAGATAATTTGATTTCTGCACACCATTCAAAAATGGATCCAATGCTTCCTCTCAAAAATATCCCACAGGTTCAACTGAGACTGCAGAGCATAATTAATGCGCATTTCCTGCTCATCGGCCAAAGTATCAGCATTTTAATACTCTTCTTTTTAGATTTTGATGCAAAGTGGGAACGCCAAATGGTGCCAAAATAATCAAGAAGTGAGATTTCTATATTTTCTGGGTTTTTTGTAAGGATAATTGGGACCCTTAGTTCTCGAGTGTATGACAAGGTGGGCACCTGGCATGGTGGCATTCCGAGGCGCAAAAAGGAACCTATCGGATAAGGTTAAATAGCAATAAATATATGCCATACTGAGGGACATATACACTTCACAAGTGACTGAGCATGTAATAATGTGGTTGAAGTGGGAGCAAAGTAATGCTACTTTAATTTTTTTACTTTAAACAGTTTTGTGCAACCATTGTCACCATTCCAGTACTTTTGTTTTTAAGTTAAAACATACTGTGTCAGTTTACCACCCTTTATTAGTAACCGCTACATTGACATCTCTTTCACTGTATTATCACAAAGCCTGAATGACCTCTCGGCCTTGGTGAACTCTATCTGGCTCTATCTTTCTTAACTATCAGAAGCTGGAAAATGTTCTGCTAAAACTAAGAAATGATATCTTGCAACACCCCATCTCCCCCTGATTTTCCAGGCAATTTCCGCAGGATTTTAATTTAACACTAACTGTCCCCGGCGTGACATATGCCGTTGTAGCATATCTTAAAGGTCAATGTTAATGGTCATTGAAAAGGCTTAATGTATCAGATGGAATGAGAGATATGCACGGTATAAGAACAGTATCTAGGTTCCATCGATCACATGGGCCTCTATGATGTGTCTTTGTAGATGCGCAATTGTCAACCTTGTTCCATTGCTGAGACCCCATGATGGCATAAGATTGCGAAGTCACGTAATTACAGCACCTACTTTAATTTTTAACTTGTGAGGAGGCATTCGTCTTACAGGGTTTGCTCTTTAGAGACCGAAACGTTGAGCCGATAATTAACTGTTCATTGACACTGGAACCGCCGTGCCCTGTGTGAAGAGAAGTGCGGGTGGAAAGAAGTAACTTCCAAATGTTTGCGATAGTGGCAGTGAAGGTGACCGTGTAGAACTGTGCTCATTCTGTTTGTTGAAATGGTAGCTGTAGTTGAAGTGGCTTCCACTTGCCATTTGGACAGCAGAGGGTAACCTAACACTGATAAATTGCATCAGCTGAGTATGGAAACATACCCAAGTGGCTTATATATATAAATAAGTATAGAGAGATTAGTTGGCTAGATGGCAGTTGCCCCTTCATGCCACTCGACAAGTCTGCAGTTATAGTAGGAGCCTTAGTGTCTAGTATTTTGGACTATTGTAATGCACTCATGTAGAGTACTTCAGGACCACTGACTTATTCATCCCTCAGACTCTTTCAGAGGAGATAAAAGATTTTCAGTCTTGAGAGCCAGGTTTTATAATACATTACTACATTCTATTCATGACAACGCACATTTTTCTAGTGGCCAGCCCCTGTTGAAGCAGCTGCTGTTCAGGTTAAACATCGGTTCCGCAGACTCGAGATCACCAAGTAGAGTCGATTGATTTCACAAGGCCATATAATAAATATTCCAAATGAGAGAAATTAATGAAAAATAAAACACAATACAGGGGACCTCTTTCTTTTACATGTTCCACCCAACTTGGCCCATCCACAACCCTTTGAAACATGTGTTGCAGCTCCCTTCCGCGTCTCCCACCACAGTCACATTCATACATCTGAATGCAAGTGCGTAACATGTTCGCAAAGTATTTTCAACTGATGCAAAGCAGTCTGTTTCTATATTCTCTTAAGTTACTAGCTATGTATTTCTCCCTCAGTCTCAACGCCTTAATGACAGTTTGAAAGGTTGAAACACAGCAATGATGGTTAAAATAACATGGGAAGTTAACTCGGTTGTAAAAAAAAAAAAGCGAATCCTACAGTGTTCTAGCTAAAGAAAAAAAACAGCTGCAGACTGACAAAAGTGAAATGGAAAAAGCAATAAAAAAATATGCCCACATTACCCAGGGATAGGTAGAGTAAGAGGGCTTTTTTCTTCTAGTGTTGATATGATGGGTTATTTATAACGTGCTTAATACCCAGATGTTTCTAAGCACGGACCCGGGGATCGAACCTGTGTTGCTCTGTCGTCTTGCTGCCAAGGCTAGCACATTGCCCCTGAGCTATCCTTCTGAGAAACCAGCATTCGTGGGTCGAATTACGCACGTACCCCTTATCATCCCCACTCTTGGAATGGAAGTTAGTTGAAAGGATTTTGTCATGGGCACCCTGCACGGCACAGCAAATAGCAGCTGCATTCTTGACTTTTTTGGACTAGCGGCAATGTGCAGTAATGGGTTCCCTCTGGTTGACGCAAGTGCAGTAATGGGTTCCCTCTGGTTGACGCAAGGTTGTGTAGCGCAATGATGGGGCCAGGCAAGCATTCCTCGAACCTAGTTTTTGACCGCATGAAACACGCATGAAGCAGACATGCAGCGGCCCAGCATTACATTCAACAGGGCTCTCCCTGCAGGTTTCAGTGGCCGGGGATTCCAGCAAAAGATTTACTTCTCTATGGCACACATCAGATTAGGTTTCCTTTTCATTTTTCCTTTACTTCACTAAGCAAGAGTGATTTACACCAGGGGGGCCCAGAGCCCAGCAGGTAAGTTCACTATGGCACGTTTGGACACTTGTGACTGGCAGTGAGGCACTGATGACCACTTAGCAGCAGAACAATGGGGGTGCAGAGCAGGCGTTGCCTCCAGCAGGCAATCTTTCTCCCCTCTTTGCCGAGGCCCACGGAAGGGATGGGTCTTAGGAGGTACTGGCTACACAGCATTGGTGTAATTTTAGGGGGGGGGACAAGGATGTTTGTCCCTGCTTACTTTTGTGGCACACCATATTTTCCCACTTTGGCCCCTTTCATTTAGATGTCGTGTCCACATCACCGTTTTCAACAAAGTTACTCCACTGCTACACAGCCACCAAAACGGCTATATGAAAGCCTGGGGTGCGCGTGCAACACACACTTGGAGCACAGTATGCCTGTGGAGGCGCTCACTCTTTTTCTTTATTCATGTAGTCTAACCTGTGCAATGCATGGACTTTATTGCACTGAAGGGGAGCGGGCAGTTTGGCTAGTTTTCTTATTCACGGCCTGGCTCCTCTTCTTGTGTCTGGGAAATGTGGCACAGCAATCTGGCCCCAATCAGGTCTGGAGAGGTTGACCGGTCTTGTGAAGCTTCTTTAGAAGCTGCCGGGGACAACTCCCTTGTTGATTGAAGGTCCGCTCGGCTCTACTCTCAGCTTTGGTAGGCTTTTACAGTTATATGCAGACAGAGGGCTGCACCGTTTGTCACTGTCCCCAGAAGGCTGAGGGGCAGTATTACAAGATACCTCTGGAAAGGAACTTGTGCCCCGCCCATGCTGGGACAACCAAATGCACCATTTTGTGAAGTGTGCAATAAGGTAAGAAAAGCATTTTATTAAACTGTTGCTTTGTTTACTTTTTCCCGCTTTTATTAGTTCAGTGTATAAATTGGTAATATATTGGAGTTAAAATATTTTGAGGGTACATTGAAGTAAATCCATTACAATTACATGAAACACTTTCCAGGTACCTTTCCCTTTTTTGCGTATATTAATTTGTCCAAATATGATTTACACTCACCTGAGTGTGTCTGCACTTAAATTGCATACATGTTGCATTAAGATGACATTATATTAATTTTACAACGGTAGCTGATGGTACTCTTGTTCAGAGGAGATTGGCCTAGCATTTCGGTGCTGGACTGCCCTTGTCGGTGGGACAAAGGCTGATAAAATTGATATTTCTCCTCTGTGAAAGGTGCAGTAAGCTAAAATGTAGTTGTGGGCCGAGTGGAAGAAATTCCATAGAACCGGGCACTTGTCCCATACTCGTTCTCAGTAGGGTATACACGCATTTCGCCGAAATAAATGTCATCGTGGGACATTTCATCGCCGGAATTCTCATCGCCAGAAACCCTTTTTTTAAAAAAATATTTGTTGGTGGGTGTTTTGTGCGGGTTGCGGTATGATTATTAAAGTAGGGGCGGGTCTGGCGGGGGGAACCCCCCTCACACCCCAGAAATACATTTTAAAAAAATACAGGGTTTCTGGCGATGAGATTTCGGCGATGAAATGTCCCACAATGACATTTCATTCGGCGAAATCACGTAGAACCCTCAGTAGAGGGGGCTCCCACACTCCTTTGTAACTTTGTGAAACCTGGGGTTTTACCCGAAGTAACCCAGAGTAATCCAGAAATGGACCCCTTGCTCTCTGTGTATTAGAGAGGCTCAGCTTCACCTCACTTATGAGGTCCCGTCTAGGCCGAAACCTATGTCTGGGGTTGCTGATGGTACTCTTTTCAGAGGAGATTTTACTTAGCATTTCGGTGCTGGACTGCCCTTGTGGGTGGGACAAAGACTGATATGCAAATGGATATTTCTCCTCTGTGAAGGGTGCAGTGAGATAAAACCTGGTTGTAGATCCTACTGAGTGTAAAATTCCATAGAACAGGGTGTTTGTCCCATGTTCATTCTCAATAGAGGGGCTGCCACAGTCCTTTGTAATTTTTATTAATGTTACCCTGCACATGTGCAGCCTATTGACCCCGTCCGAAACGCCCTCAAGTGTACAAGGGTCTTTTGTGTTGCCTCTCTGCAGAAGTACCAATGTTTTGTGATGTATATATTTTGTAATGTCGATTATTGGTTAAATGCCCTTTTACACCATAAACTTAATAGTTAAGCAACAATACAATATGTAAAAATACAGTACACTAAATATAAAACCACATACAAATTATCATACAAAAACTGTTCGTTCATATCCTACACAACAATAAACTCACAACATCAAATAATGAAATCCTTGTTGAAATTTCCAAAATAGACTGGATATGAAAGGCGACAGCATTTAAGATGGATACTTCCACATATAATAAAAATGGTCCAGAATTGGTCAATTTGTTTACTCGCCAAGTTAATTACCAACTTGTTGTAGCCTTTTTTTATACACTATCTAAAACATGGCGTGAGGTGAGACGGTGACAAGTT
Organism: Ambystoma mexicanum; assembly: GCF_040938575.1. Classification (NCBI taxonomy): domain Eukaryota; kingdom Metazoa; phylum Chordata; class Amphibia; order Caudata; family Ambystomatidae; genus Ambystoma; species Ambystoma mexicanum. The sequence goes on from NC_090923.1 coordinate 841,534,328, forward strand.
CTTTCCACTTGCAATCCTCAAAAACTGCACATTCTTAAATGGCGTTTAATTTTTTGACATGCCCCCAATCGAACATTGATGGGGAATTGTTGTAAATGTAACCACATAATAAAGCACCTTATTTTCGATTTTCTCGTTTTGACAATATAGCGAAAATGCCGATTTATTAGAGCGCCTTGCAGGACGTATTACTTAAAGGATGATTTGTGAGATAATTGACACATGTTGTACTTATGTCCAAATCAGAGGCCTTACGTTTCATCTCCTTACTGGCCAATCCTAAAATTATCTGGAAGCTTACTTGAAAACCGATTTAGTCATAAAACTGTTTTACTTTGTTTACCCATCCTCCAATGATACATTTTTTAATATCCTCCTTAGGTTGTCTAAAATTGGAGTATAACGATGTTGATTCATTTTCTTCAGATACAATTTTTAACAACAAGTCACAAGCAGTCCTCCATTTAGTAAACAATGAGGTCGAACCAAGTACAATAACATTGGCCTCAATGGGAGTTGACCTTGAGAGTCTCAATGCTGATCTCCATAATTTACCCTCCAAAACTAAGCCAACATACCTCTTTACTCTGAAAAGCCTGTAGACTGTAAAGGGTGCCGGGAGCAATACTAGTTTTGTATATTTTCTTTAAAGGCCTTCTATTGAGTATCCACCTTGTTTGGAAACAAAGGATCCTGACCCCCTAAATTTGTTAAATATTTTCACACATATATCATTCAATATGGAGGTTACACTCAAAGAATCATATATAAGTGTCACTAAATAAAAGTATTTTCAAACAATTCCGAGTGGAATGTAAATTTTCCACACAAAGATAATTTCTCTTACCTCGCTTAATAGCCATTATTTTTATGTTTTAAGATTTATTTTCAGATTCTTTTTTCACAACCAAATCTTTAATTTTTTTCAGATATTTAGTCACCACAGTAAGTTACATGCAAATGATGTAAGTACAGCTTGGCATCCTAAATTAACATATGTTGGGTAGATGAAGGCAAGAATGTTTATCACAATTTTCGTTTGCTCCCGCAGGGCATTTGGACACAGACAGAGGTGCCAAAAACAACAATAAAGAGGGAGGTTTACATGGGATACCTGGTGCCTGTTCTATTTATTCAAGAAATGGGGACCAAATTCAGTTACATTTCCCCTTTGACCCTAGGCTCAGGCCTGTGATTTCTTTCAGCCACCACCATCTCCCAACATTTTAACCACCACAAATTTATCATACGGCCTTCCTGATTTTTCTATCGATGGGCAGTTATTTTTGCAGCAGTTAGGTGGGTTGCGAGTGCCGCTATTGGATCTGGCAACGGGTTTTATCATCCCCAGTGTGACCTAACAGTACGATACCCAGATCCCAAGTGAGGGTCAACCCAGTAATATTCTTTTCACATGAGCAAGCACCTCCTTTCAAAACAGTAGGGTTTTATTACATGACCATAGTAAGTGGAGGAGAGAGCCCACAGTTGACCAACCTCCAACAATGGGGAGTAGGAAGGGTTAATGTTGAGTTACTTCTCAGGCAGGTAGTGTTACGCATCTGGAGTTTCCAAATGATCGCACCCAAATGCGGCTCCACCTTTCCACCTCTAATTCCTTACCCCATATCCTTTTCCCATTTTATCATATAGTTCTTCTTCACTGTTGGATCAGCTCATTCTAATGGCTTAAATAAAGTTGAAATTGTACCTGAGTGTTTTAGATGCCAGTGTTATTCCAATGGTTTGGGTTATTTACTACCCCCATGTTTTCTAGACTCTGGGTTGGTCAACCAGTGCCTCAACAGAGCATATTGGAAATGTTCTTTCGAGGGGATTGTGTCCTCCAATGTATTCCACATCTTTGACATTGATTACCACAGCTGTGCTGCTTCGGAAAACATTTTGATACGTTCCCTCGAGGACCTCCTCCAACGGTCGACGTCACCGGATGTTATATGTAGGATGCACGACGCCCGTAGCCTCAGTTCTGTTTTTTCCGCGAACTTGTTCGCTTCGAAATCTCGGCGCGCCTCGGTTCTCTCTTGTTGAATCGGTTCTTCTATCGTTGTATTGTGAATATGTCTTCGTCTTCTGCTACCCCACAGTCAGGCTTCAAGAAGTGTCAGGACTGCAGTTCCAAGATGTCTCTTACGGACTCGCACAACATCTGCCTCTGGTGCCTCGGCGAGAGCCACGCCACCGATGACTGCGACGAATGCCAGTCTTTGACGTGGAAGGCCTTGCGGGAGCGGAAGAAGTTGTTGTCGGCAGGTAGGGTTTCCAAAATCCGTAAGTCTAAGTCCTTTGGACTTTCGACCGACAATTTGAGGGGCGACTCTCCGCGTAGGCATAAGTCCAGGGGGTCTCGTTCCAGGAGTGAGTCCCGCCATTCCTCTGCCTCTTTGAAGCATACATGGAAGCGCCGTAACTGGTCGCCTTCCCCATCCTTGTCTGAGGACTCCGCCAGACGGTGAGTGGCTTGTCCCTCAAATTACTCATTGCCGGCTGAATGGGAGGAATTCCACCGGCAGATGAGTTTCGAATTGCAAGGCACCGTTCCGTCCGCGCCTCAGAGTGGAGCCGGCAAGGAGCGTGCTAGAGCCACCGCTCGCACGCCTTCGGGTGCGCGATCATCGGGCGCGCAATCATCGGGAACCGTCGTGGTCCTGATCGGACAAGGATGATCGCCACCGTGCCCGTTCCCGGTCCTCAACGCCGTCGAGGCCGTTGGAGCCTTTGAGGCCTTCGAAGAAGGCATCAACGCCTTTTGCGCCATGTCCGTCGAGGGACTTGCTCGAGGCTCTGGCTCCGAGGAAGTCATCGACGCCATCAGCGCCGAGAATGTCGAAGGACACGCTCAGGGCTCTGGTCTCGATGCCGTTGTCGAAGTCGTCGGCGCCTCGGTTGACGTCAACGCCACTCCCATCGGTGCCCTCAACGCCCTTTGAAGAGAACTTGCCAGAGGTGCCCCGGAGAGTTGTGAAAGCTCTGAGAAAGGCGCTTAGCAAGTCTGTGCGGCCTGTGTTTGACCTATACTCTGTTCCTCCTCCCAGGGTGGACTTGTTCCAACCCTTAGAGTACATTTCAGAGGACGAGGAAGGGTCTAAGGAAGAGGGAGTTGTGCCTCCTGAGGTTCCGAATGACCTCTTATTGGGTCATAGCCAACTGGAAGACCTTTGTCAATCTTTACATGATCCCAGTGGTCTTGATACATCCCCGGAGGTGGAGTTTGGCAAGCCTGAGCCTGGTACACATGCTGACTCGTCGTACAGGCGCCTCATGTCGAGGGTGACTGAGTATCTGGGGTGGTCTGCTCCAACTGTGGATTTTCTGCAGGATGAACTGACAGATACCTTGGACCAAGGTCCACCCACTGACCCAGTGTTGCCATTTCATATGGCCTTACAAAGAAGGGCGGCGGTGGCTTAGACTGCTCTGGAGAGTCTCCCGGCAGTGAATACGTTGCTACCAAAAAATAACGTCCAGCCAGTGGCGACCCCTGCTACTTGTCTACGCACCCCACTCCGGAAAGTTTGGTGGTGCAGGCGGCTATGGCCCCAGCAAAGCAGGCTGCGTACCCTACAATCCCTCCTGATTGGGACAAACGCTTTGATGGTTGGGCGAAGAAGGTATTTTCTTTTGGGGGTATGGCTTTTAAAGGCAGCCAACTCCGTTTGTGCCCTTGCAAGATTCACGCACACTCTGTGGAATTGGGCATCGTTGGCGGCTGAACAGATTCCCGAAGGGGAGGAACGGGATGTTTTCTTGCCCTCGTTCAGGATGGCAAGGATGCCATTTGTGAGACCGTTCAGTTGGGTTTGGACGTGGCAGACTGTGTCAGCCGGTCCATGGCAGCGAGCACCGTGATGCGCAGGTTTGCGTGGTTGCGGAAGTCGGGGTTTGCTCCTGCTGTACAGTCCCGGCTTCTCAACATGCCCTTTGATGGTGTCCATCTTTTTGGCAGCAAGGCTGACGAAAGCCTTGAGAGGTTGCAGACCTCCAAAGCTGCAGCAAAATCCTTGAGCGCTGCAGTGCCTCCACCTTTTCGGCCTAGGGGACAGCAATGGAGGGAGGTTCCTATCGATACTACTGGTAGATCGAGGGGAGATGCCAGTCAAAGGGCCCAATGTAGGAGTACCAGAGGTGGAAAACGAGGTACTCGAGGTGCCAAGGCCACTCGGGCAGTTGCCTATTTGCCCTCAGGCACTGCCACAGCCGCTTTTGCTCAGTCATGAGGCCATGTCCCATGGTTCGCCGGTTGGGGGAAGGTTGGCGCAGCCTGTTGTAAAATGGCGTGCCATTACTTCAGATGTGTGGTTTCTGGAGATGATAGCCCACGGCTACTGTCTTCCTTTCCGGCAGAGGCCTCACGACAATCCACCGGGGAAGCTCTCTTTGAAGAGTTTGGATCCGCTCCTTGCGCAGGAAATCAAATCCCTGCTGGAGAAAGGCGCCATAGAACTGGTGCCTGTAGCGGAGAGGAACAAGGGATGGTATTCCCCATATTTTTTGATCCCGAAAAAAGACGGGGATTGAGACCCATCATGGACTTGCGTGGTTTGAATAAGCTCCTCAGGAAGAAGTTGTTCAAGATGGTTACTCTTTCTCAAGTCCTCCAGGCCCTTCAACTTCAGGATTGGTTGGTGTCTCTCGACCTCAAGGATGCTTACTTTCATGTGCCGATTCATCCCAAGCACAGGAAGTACCTGAGGTTTGCCGTTGGCCACTTGCATTTTCAGTTTTGGGTCCTGCCGTTCGGATTGACCTCCGCCCCGAGGGTCTTCACCAAGCTGATGGTGGTGGCAGCGTATCTCAGGAAAGAGAGGATTCACGTCTACCCCTACCTGGATGATTGGTTGATCAGGGCGTGCTCTCCCGAGCAAGTCCTGGATCATCTGTACGTCACCTGCCACTCCCTCAACAAGTCAGGCTTCTCCCTCAACTTAAAGAAGTCTCATGTGACACCTACCCAGCGGCTCCAGTACATCGGGGCAGTGCTAGACACATCCCTGGGGCAGTGTTCGCCTCCCCAGGTGAGGGCTCACCACATTCTGCAGATGGTGGACAAATTTCAATGTTCCCGGCGTTCGAGTTCTTGAGATTGCTTGGCCTCATGACATCCTACATTTTACTGGTGCCAGAGGCCAGGCTGCGGATGAGATCTCTGCAGTGGACGCTCAAGTTGCAGTGGTCGCAGTTCTCCAGCAGGATGTCGGACCCCGTTCAGATTCCGCCCTCGGTCACCCAGGACCTTCTATGGTGGGCCGTCGAAGGAAATCTGTTCAAAGGGGCTCTGTTTTGGCAGCTGTGGCCGGAGGTGACGATCGTGACGGGTCCATCCCTCACGGTTGGGGAGCTCATGCCAACAGCTGACAGCCAGCGGTCATTGGTCTGTCGGATTCCCGGCTCCACATCAATCTGTTAGAGCTGCAGGCTGTCAGGCTGGCCCTGAAGGCTTTTCTGCCGTCTGTGCGGGCGAAGAATGTCCTGATTATACCGGACAATACAGTGGCCATGCACTACCTGAACAAAAGGGGGGGGCAGGGTCACTCCCACTGTGCAGCTAGGCGTTGCAGCTTTGGTTCTGGGCCATCCAGCAAGAAATTTCGATCTCTGCAGTTCATCTGGCCGGAGACGAAAACACAGCAGCGGACGCTCTGAGCAGGCAGAGCACGGTCTCTCACGAGTGGGAGCTGGCTCAGGAAGTTCTTTTGGAGGTTTTCGCCCTTTGGGGAACACCACAAGTGGATCTCTTCACCACCAGTGTCAACCGGAAGTGCGAGAGATTCTGCTCACTGGAATTTCCTCCAAGAGGAGCCTTGGGTGGCGCGTTCGTAGTGGAGTGGTCTTTCCCACTGCTGTAAGAGTTTCCGCCAGTCCCCGTCATTCGGCAGATGTTGCAGAGGTTCGGTTCCTGGATGATCCTCATTGCTCCAGCATGGGCCAGAAGAGCGTGGTACCCGGACCTTCTAGACATGTCCATCTGCCCTCCACGACGTCTTCCCTACCGAGACGATCTGCTCTCATGGGAGGGGGGTCGAGTTCTCAATCCAGAGGTCAAGTCTCTCAACCTTCATGCTTGGTATCTGAAAGGCTGAGATATAAGGATTGGGTCCTCCCTGAAGACGTGATGGAGGTGTTGCTTTTGGCCAGAAGGCCCGCAACGAAATCCCTGTACCGTTGCCGTAAGTTCTGCGACTGGTGCAGGGTTCAGAATGTGGATCTTTTCCAATATTCTATTCCTTTGGTTTTGTCTTTTTTGCTTTCTTTAGGGCTCAAGGGCCTGCAAGTAGGTACCATTAAGGGGTACCTGGCGGCGCTGTCCATATTTAAGCGCTTGTCTGACCAATGTTCTTATTTTAAAATCCCTTTGATATCTCAGTTTCTGAAAGGGCTAACTCTTGTGTTTCCACCGTCACCTTTCCAGGTCCCGGGATGGGATTTGAATTCGGTTTTAAAGTTCCTAATGGGAGCTCCGTTTGAGCCCTTTCATTCTTCTCCATTGAGACTGTTGTCCTTTAAAACTGTATTTTTAGTTACGGTTACTTCCGAACGTAGAGTGAGTGAGTTGCAGGCACTTTCGGCCAAACCACCCTTCACTGTGTTCCTTAAGGACAGGGTTGTTATTAGTGTACGGCCTTCCTTTCTTCTGAAGGTTGTGTCGGAATTCCATCTGAGCCAGAAGGTAATTCTTCTGGCATTCTATCCTCCTCCACATCCTGGTAAGGAAGAGGAGATGGTCCATAGGTTAGACCCTAGGAGAGCTTTGAGTTTCTATCTCTCACGGATGTCCCGGGTCAGAGTGAACGATCAGCTCTTTATTGGTTACGCTGGAAGGCGTTTAGGTCAGACTGTTTCCAAGCAGACCTTGTCTAGATGGATCATTTTGCCGATCTCTTGAGTGTTATCGTTTGGCGGGAAAGGACCCTCCTGTAGGCTTACGTGCTCATTCTACTAGGGGTATGGCTGCCTCCAAGGCACTACAGAGGGGTGTTCCGATTCGCAATATTTGCGAAGCAGCCACATGGGCCTCTCCATACTTTTGTGAAACATTATTCCCTGGACTCTATCCATGGGCAAGATTTGGCCTTTGGTAAGGCAGTCCTCTATTCTGCAATTTGATTGGGCATTCTAAAACATTCTAAATTCTTTTCCCACCTCGTTATGTTGGTACTGCTTTGGGAGTCTGTCAAAGATGTGGAATACGTCGGAGGACACAATCCCCTCGAAGAATAAGTTACTTTCTTATCTGGTAACGTTCTTTCGATGGGATGTTCCTCCGACGTATTCCACATCGTACCCTCCCTGCCCGCCCCTCTACAGAATTTCTTATGCGATTGCATCTTCCGTTTCTGCGCGAATTTCTGTAGTAATACTGGTGGGAGATTGGTGCCACACGTTCTGGAGGGAAAAAACTACAACTGAGGCTATGGGCGTCGTGTTTCCTACATATAACATCCGGTGACGTTGACCGTCAGAGGAGGTCCTCGAGGGAACGTATCGACGTCATCGACGCAGGACTCCTATGCCGAAAAAGTTTTCCAAAGCAGCACAGCTGTGGTGATAAATGTCAAAGATGTGGAATACGTCGGAGGAACCTCCCATCGAAAGAACGTTACCAGGTAAGAAAGTAATTTGTTCGCCTCTTGTATTTGGAATTTAGTTTTGCATTCTTCAAAGTTTAAAGTATTCCCATTTACGTAAAAGTTGTGCAAGACCCTCCCACCCAGCCCCCTCTCTCTCCATTTCCTAAATCTGCTGGACTCATATTGCAGTAGAAAGTCTGGGTCGTTCCCAACTGGGGAGTAAGGGCCAAGAGTGGATTTAATGCCCCCCCACCCCCATCTACATGCAGCCCTTCATGAATAATAGATGGAATCTTCTGTGGAAGTTATTTTATTCTCAAGGTTCTGTTGAGAGATCCTTAAGTGAGGGAGGTGTGGGAGCGGCGTTGAGGACCAGGCTTCCTCTAGCTGCCACCATTTAGGAGCTTTCCCAGTTACATACCAGACAAACATATGGGATAGCTGCGCAGCAATGTTGTACCTGAAAATAATCGTGACCCCAAACCCCTGGTACTCATACGTCCCATCCACTTTCCTTCATCCTTGTGGCCGTCCCCCATTATGAGGATGCTACCAGAACCTTTGGCAGCAAAAAATTGAGCCTGCACACTAAATTTAGTACAGTGTGCAGGGGTGCCCCAGAGACCCCACCCTCCAGTGCCTCACCTCAGTCCCTTTTTCTGCACAGACGGTGTCGAACCTGGCAGCTAGGTGCTGAGACTTTTTCAACTTTGTGCTTGCTCCCCGTTCTTTGTTTTTTTAAATCTTCATCACCTCCCTTCAGTGCCTTGCCTCCCCCAGCACATGTCAGCTGCAGGAGGCTTTACGAGATGCGTATCCTGAGATCGCTTGTTCCCGGCCTCAGACCCCTGTGCGCTTTGTCTAGAGTACCTGGGGCCAGACCACCGCTGGGACGCGTGCGCGACTTGCAGCAGTCACCGTGTCTTGAAGAATTGTCTTTCCCACCGGAGGGAGATCTTCCATTATTCTCCTCAATGACATCTTAGAGTTTGTCGCCAGGACCCCACGTCAAGACAAGGTAGACCCTTTGTTTAACAAGGCTCCTCAGCACAAAGACTCCTTCCTGGGGGTTTTCACTGGAAAGGGGACCAAGGATTCTGGTTCTGGCAGACCCGAGGCCAGCAAGGCTACCGGCTCCCAAGCCGAGGGGCCCAGGAGCTTTTCTGGGTGGTCCACGGAGGAACTATCCAGTTTGTGGGATCGTCGTGTTCTTCCTCCAAGAGTCGGTTCGAAGCACAATCCAAAATTACTGCCAGCTCCATAGCTGAGGGCGCCATGCCTACCAGAGCCACCTCTGAGGTCGTTGTCTAGGGTGATTAAAGTGCTGGCCAACGGGCCGAGGGCTCTGACCCTACTCGATCCATCTCTGAGGTCGACGCTTCTGATTCAGGTTCTATGGCCAAGAAGTGCCTTTCCATGTCTGAGCCAGCACGCAGTGCGGGGCCTGCACGCCCTCCATCCCAGGGTGTGGTGTAAGGCCCAAAGATGGTAGAAAAGCATGCGGCAGACCCTGCAAGGCCAGCGACTATCCTGCATTCAGCGCCTCTCTGGGGTCCTTCCCACAGAAAGTGGGCCATGCATGAAGGTTCCAGTCCCCTTTCCTGGGGAAGCGGCAGTGGACTCTATGGTACAGGAGGATGGTCTCTGCAGGGTTACATCTACATTTCGCAGCCTTACGGCTACACGCCCCAGGCTCCTAGATGCTTTGTTCAGGAAAGAATGCCCAGCGCTGCTGAGGGACGTCCCCTCGTGATCCGGTGGTGTGCGAGGATCGCTTCTTCGAGCCCTTCCTTTTTCTCATGTGCTCCCCACAGATGATGGTGCCCCTCAAGAGTATCATCAAGGAAGTGATCTCACAGGTTGTGCCTCCTAGCCCTCCGCCGATTCCTCCGGCGCTGCTGGTGCCACTGCCTGTTCCTCCCCCGGTCCAGCCCCTGCCGTTACTTCAGAGCCCTTATCCTCCTCCTGTCCCACTGCTGTGGAGGACCACCACTTATACCCTTATTTGGATGACTGGGTGGTGAGAGCCAGCTTGCCCCTGGGGGCGGTTCACTCCTGCCAATGGCTGACAATCTTCAGCAGCTGGGGTTCTCCCTCAATCGGTGGAAGTCGCACCTGGCTCCCGCCCAGGACCTGGTGTTCCTTGGAGTGCACTGGGACACGGCCATGCAGCGGGTTTTCCCCACGTCCAAGAGGTTCCTCTCCCTCCATAAGGTGATGGGGTACTTTCTGGCCATTATCTTCTGGGATTGATATTGTCTTGCATGCTTACAGTGCAGCACGCCCGCCTCAAAATGAGGCGCCTCCAGCTCCACCTGATGGGCAATTGGGCCCATGAGACTGGGTGACTGTTAGACAGGATTTTGATTCCTGTCTCTCCTCCCGGATCTTCACTGGTGGCTGATTGACTGCAATGTGGCAGTGGGAGACCCTTTACCCTGCCGGAGCCAGCTCTAGTGGTGAAAAATTATTCCTCGCTTTAGGTCTGGGGGCTACCCTGGAGGGCTACTCAATTCATGGTGCATGGTCCAGGGTGGAGGCCCTTCTGCACATCAGTCTGCTTGAACTCAGAGCGGTGGGTGTGGCGCTCAAGGCTTTCCTGCTGCTAATCAGGGACGGTGCGGTTCTGGTCAGGACCGACCACTCCATGACAATGTTTACCTGAACAGTGTAAGCAAAGGCTTGGTATCATCAATGAAGACTGACACAAATGACAGTTGAAGGGTGTTTATTGAATTTTAAAGGGTTGGTTAAACGCCTTTCTAAACCTAAATCTAAGGATGGGAGAAAGCTACAACCATCAAAAAATAATGCAGTCCTAGTCGAATCGGTCAAAACAAAAGGGCCTGTGCTATTAAACCTATTGCCAATCCTTCCTTCTAAATACACAGTTGGCCTCCTTTGCCCACATTTTCAGCATGGGACAAGGCAGCACACTGGAGCCTCGTGCACACTCTGGCTTCCTTGGCACAAGAACACAGTTCAATGGTTCAGCTGGTCTCACACCACTCTGGCAAAGTCTTTAAGGAACAAAAAGGATTCTCAAAGGAAACGTCTCTTGTCGAAACACAGGCTTCCTTCACCTTGAAACAAAGTTCACTTTCCTTGTCAAAATGTACCTTCTTTCCCAGTGACTGCTGTTACTTGTAATTCCTTTTGTTATTCGTACAGTCCATCTCTTAGTATCAGGACCTTCTGTGCCAAAGTCTCTTTTCTGTTCAAAGTCTCTTACTGCAGAGGGTCTGATATAGCAAAACACAAAAGTTCCTTTCCTCTGTTAAGATTCTCATATTCATAATTTCATGATTAGTCTCCCTCCTTCAGGATCGGACCGCGGATCCCCCTCGTCCAGGCTCAGATCCCTTTTTACACCAGAATCAAAGACTTTCGACTGTGCACAGGATTTTGCTTGACCCATCGCTGGACCACTTAGATTTACAATTCTTTAAAACACTAACTTTCACTTCTGCCACTTCTGAGCTGGATACCTTAGAGAGACCTTCCATTGGGCACGCATGCTGCGCCGGACCACTCCGTCTCTCAGCGTTGCTCTTTGGAACTGCAAGTCCCAGAATGCACATTCAAGGTTTTGCTCCCACTTTGCCAGTTACAGGCACTTTTGGGATTTACACAAAGTTCTTGGCACAACAGGTTGTCCCGCCTTAGCTTCCCTCGTGTCACAGGGTCTCCATCTTTTACCCTCAGTGATTAGGTGTTTTAGCGTGTCCTCAGTGGGGATTCACTGGAGATCAGGGTCCCATCACCTGTCCCTCAACTACCCGGATTTCTGGAACTCGCCCAGGGAGCCTGCACTGATTAAAACACTACCAGAAAAGTGTAGCTGGAGTTTTGGTTTCCTTGGGCAAGGCTCCCCTGCCACACTGTAGCCCCCTTTGTACTCACAGGCCTCGGTGACTAAGCAGTCCGCCCCGCCCTCCCCTTCTGGCTTCCCAAGGTTCTCCCAGCTGCTGACTTCGCCTTCTGGTCTTCATGGTTCCTTCATCCCTTATCGATCAGAGTGTGCCAGGGGGTGGGGGTGGCTGACCTTTTTATACTCTTTGAAAGAGTTAATTAGAGTCAGGTGTGAGTAGTTGTACCTCCCTGCCTGACTCTGCCTGACCTCATTATCGGGACAACATGGAGACTGCCCATAGGAATCCATTGCCAACTGATTCCTATGGGTAATCCTCATGACTCCCACCTGCCTCTTCTTCGTCCCAGTAGTTGGACTTCTAGAACGGAAGTAGGGATTGTGGGAGTTGTAGGTTTTCCTGGAGATCATGGAAAAATCATGTAGATTTTTGTCCGGATGAAGTGGGTAAATGTATTGGGATAGGTGAATAGATTTTCTATTGGGTTTAATTTCCCTGGTCATTTTCTCCTTTTGCTTACAGAAAGGTACTGGGGTATGATGGGACTCTGCTGACAATATCCCATGACAACTGAGGGGATGTCGGGTAGGGGTGTATCGGAATGGGAGGAATAGCCTGTCTCACCCGAGGGCATGTCTCCCATAGTCCCCAAGGACCCCCTGCCCAGGTGATCCTCGCTCGTCCGCGGCCAGGCTTGGGATCCAAGATCGATGGCCTCCCCTGGCCACCTGAACAAAGGATCCTTGGTAATATCCCGGGAGAAACATCTCAGATTTCTCACAACAAGCTGAGTGGCACCCGTTCCCCCGCCTTCCCCGTCCTGTGCATGGAGGCAATGTCGATCAGGGAATGAGCCCTGTCATATGGGATTTGGATTTCCTCAGTCCATCTCCTAGGGCAAAGCAATGCAGAAGCGGACCAGCTTAGCCTTTTGGGGTTCAACACCTATGAGTGGGAGTTACACATCAACTCCTTGTTTCCCCTGTGCCAGATATGGGTGGTTTCCGGATCTGGACTTATTTGCATCTCCTCTGTATTCCTGGTTTGCTTCCTGTGCAGCACTGGGTCAGTGGTCTCTGGGGAATGCAGGTGCTATGCATCTCCTCCTTCGTTGCTCCAGCGCAGCAAGTGGACTAGATTTTCCAACTGGGCTCACAAGGGGCTTGCTTTTTCTGCTCATCTAGCTCGTTCCGGTGTTCAGGTTGATATTTGCTGCGCCTATCTGGCGGATATTGGGGCCTACAAGAATTCCCCAGAGCAAATCTTTTCAGCAGCCAACCCGGTGGTTCAGGCCCACCTCATGGGGTTGTCCAGACTCTTTCCTCTGGTACATAGGCAGCATCTGGTCTGGGACCTTAACGTGTTTTTTGTGGCCTTGCAGCGCAAGCCCTTTGAGCCAATGGCTTGGTGGACATCTAGCTGGTGACACTGAAGACAGTGCTATTGGTTTCGCCCACTGCTGCACGCAGGGTCAGCAAGCTTCAGGCTTTGTCGTCATGCAAGCCCTTCAGCATGTTTCATAATGACAAGGTCATCTTGCACACTCATCCGAACTTCTTGCCCAAGGTGGTCTTTCCATTCCATTTGAATCAGGAAATCTGCCTGCCGGTTTCATTCCGAACCCGCATTTGGAAACCATAAGGGCCTTTCATTCTTTGGACATCAAGAGAGTCCTCAAGTTCCATCTCTCTCGGACAAAATCCTTCAGGATATCTGAGGCGTTGTTTGTCACCTTTGGGTTCACATCTGCAAGTATGTTCATAAATCATTTTCTATGATGCTCCTAAAACCAGGGCAGATGTCTAGCAAAATGGGGTGTAGTTATAAAGCAATACAATCGGGTAAATATGCAAAGTTTAGTAAGAAACATTTACACCAAAAACACCAATCCGTTCATGTAGTTACCTGTTCAGTACCCCAAGGCCTACAGCTAATGCCTGAACCGTGACTCACCTGAGGCAGCGTGTGCATGAATAGAGTTGGAATTGCATTTGGAAGCAATTTATGAGATGTTCTGAGTCGATGCTTCTTTGAGTACTGCGATTGGTCGTACATATCCGGCATAAAGTGCAGGCTGCAGATGTGAAATCGATAGTCCCTCAAGTTCCCCAAGACATCCTGGGCTCTACTTTCAAGCTCGACCGGCGCAAATCCGCAATATCTGACCCATTTTCTTATTAGATCTATATTCCTCGGGTGCGGGCCGGGGGGGCTCTACTGATCTGCCGGACCCGCTGCCGCCCTGCCCTGGCTCTCTGAAACCGCCCCTCCTTGGCGGGTCTTGCTCTCTGCGGCGAGGGGCTCCGAGGCCCGCGGGCAACGACGTCCAGCTCTGCCCGGTGAGCCCTGCCCTCCCTGGCTCTCCTGTACTGAACCGCAGCTCTTGCTCTCCCCCCCCCTTGGGGGGCTACTCGATCTACACCAGCCTTATACTGTGACCACCTCGGCTGGAATCCCTCGCTCTGTTTGGCCCTACCGTGCACTGGGGGCTGGCCTCTCCCCCTCTCATTTCTCTGGAGGCTGTTGCCACTCCACCCGGAGCGACACTCTGCAGAAGGGATCCGTCAATACCGCGGGTCCCTACCTTTCCATCTCTGGGTATCTCCCACACCTTCCTGATCGGGCGGGTGCCCGCAGCCTACACCTCTCCGGCATAGCCTCGTAGCCACGATACCCCCGGCTTCCCTCACTTGTCACGCACCCTACTTGGATTATTGACTTTCACGGCCTGGGTTCCCCCCTGTCGCCTTCTCAGGGCTACTGGCGGCTCCCCTTCACCCCACTCATCCATCGCCACTGGCAAAATGACCAGGGGGGGCGCGAGGAAGCAGAGCTCCATTAACATGTTTGCGAGGGCAGCTGCGAGATCCCCGGAGGACCCCATTGAACAGGCCCCGGTGGTGTCGTCACCGGCGGTGGCGCCTGAGGCCCAGGGCATGATGGACTTTATCAGGGAGGGTTTCTCTGCCCTACACTCGAAACTGGACGATATGAACGGCACAATATCCTCAATCAAAGCCCACATCGAGAGGACCGACAGCCGCGTGTCGGAGGTCGAGACATGGGTTGGCTCCGCCGAGGACGCATTGGGGGCACTGCGCTCCGAGGTTGTCGCCCTCTCGAACCGAGTCCTCGTGGTGGAGAAGAAGAACGAGGACTTGGAGTCCCGCTCACGACGCAATAACCTTCGCATCATCGGGGTCCCTGAGAACGAGGTGCACGAGCCAATGGAGGACTTCGTTGAACACACATTAATGTCTCTCCTGGATTCGCCCAAGCTCTCCCCCCACTTCGCTATTGAGCGGGCGCACCGTGCCCTTACTGCAAAACCCAGACCCGGGGCCCCGCCTCGCCCCATCATCGCCCGAGTCCTGAACTACCGGGATCGCGATACCCTACTCAGAGCTGCAAGGGACAAGGGCGAGCTCTTATTGGGGGGTGCGAGGATTCATCTTTACCCCGATTTCTCGGCTGCCGTCCAACGTGAGCGCAAGATCTATATTCCTCGGGAATATATAAATTATTGTGCCCTTAGGTTTGGTATGGGTCTTAGAACGGCAACAGTAAACCATACAAGCAGGCATTGTTAAAAAATCAGTACCAAAAAAAAAAGTACACATAGTTAAAAAAATTATTTTACGTGAATGCGTGAGAAAGATGAAATTATATCATACATTTTTCTATGCAATGTTTGTTTTGGTCACAGAAGCAAAACCTGTGTAGCATAGTCGACTATGCACTAGGATAACTTTCATACAGAATTGATTGATGTGACGCAAATCGTAACATGTTACTCGTCCGTTGAATGTACTTTCATGCGTCAAAAGGAAACATGCTTATAGACAGGGTCCGCAAAGGATGCAATTCTAGCCCAACTGACACTGGTGACAATTGCTATATATCGGGAACAGAACAAATTACACAAGTTAATGGTAATGGCAATGGGATGAATGAACCTTACACTACTGGGTACATTTGTTCGAAATAGATAGAAATTTAGAGATCAAGAAGAGATTATTAGGTGACCTGCCCTTACCTTGACCAACAAACCGTTAGATTCAGCAAGCAGGGTAGTTAGTAGCAGAAGAGCAGGTAGCGCGATCACGAGCTGACTTTCAGTGCTCACAGATGTTCTCATGATAAATATCAAGGGGTTTATAAAAAATTAGAAAAGTGGGTGTGTATGTGAATGAGTGATGTGTATATGGCCTGTTCTTAAGTCGATAGCAGGGGCGTGGCCTGCTTCAGGGGAGCCTGCCTGGAGACACTGGGTCTGGCTAGGCCATGTGTACAATGGCCCCTGCGCGTAAGATACCTTTGAAGTGTAAATGGTGTTTGGCACCTTGGCCGTTCCCATCCCTGCCAGCCCCCTTGGCAGCGCACATCCACAGGTGTGAACTGACGTTGATAATGGAGGGGGGATGGATGGGCATGAGGCGTGCGGTCAAGGCCCGGAACACCACTGAAGGGAGAGACATACTTATGTGGATTGCAGGGGCACGGTCTGCTTCAGGGAAGCCTGCCTGGAGACACTGGGTCTGGTGAGGCCATGTGAACAATGGCCCCTGCGCAGAAGATACCTTTGAAGTGTACATGGTGTTTGGCACCTCTGCCGTTCCCACCCTGAGAGCCCCCCGGGGAGGGCACGGACACAGGTGCAAACTGCCATTGATAGCGTAGGGGGGATGGACGGCCAAAAGGCATGCAGGAAAGGGCCGGAACAATGCTGAATGGAGACACACTTATGTGGATTACAGGGGTGCGATCTGCTTCAGGGGAGCATGCCTGGAGACACTGGTACTGGCTAGGCCACGTGTACAATGGCCCCTGCGCGTAAGATACCTTTTGAAGTGTACATGGTGTTTGGCACCTCAGCCGTTCCCACCCAGTCAGCCCTGCCAGAACAAGTGAGTGTGAGGACTGTACCACTTACCAGGAGAGAATCCAAGGCAGTGGCAGGTCCTTTTGACGATATTCTAACTGCACCTCTAGTATTTACCCCTGTTAGGGGCACAATGAGTATGGCATGTAAACTCCCTCTGTATCCATCGCCTCCGTCCCCCATGGGAAATGTTGCTATGAATATGGAGGAGGGTGGGTGGGTGGCGGATGAATCTATCCTATTGATTGACTCGGGTGAACCGACTAAGTGCCTAGAGGTTCTTACTGAGCCGGAAGACACTATACACCAGAAGGATAGTGAACAAAGCCCAGAAATGATTGATAGTTCACTCATGGCACTGTCTCAGTATCCATTGGGGAGGGAGGCAGACTGGGAGCTCTCATCAGCACAACCAATGAACAGGGAGTCTGAGTTGGGGCCCTCCCAAGGGGACACCCTAAATAGCTTGATATTAAATGAACTCTCATTACATACCATACTCTTAAAACAGCTAATAGCTGCTGTAGAGAGACAAAATTGTTTTGCAGTTAGTGGTGGCTTGGCTAATCTGAATTTATTGGACTCCAGAATGCCGGCACTGATATCTAATGATCCCCGGGAGGGGTGTGGGGTCATTGCACAAAGTGCATCGCCACTAGGTGGGTCACCCACCCCCGTGAGACCATCTGAAGAACCTGAATTGCTAGTGAATGAGAACCACAAAAGTGCGGGCTCGAGTAATGAGCCTAATATAAAAAATAATAACACGAAAAATGAAGATAAGAAGCAGAAGCAAATGACCCATAATTCAAATAAAAATAAAAGCAACACAAAGAAAATTAACATCATGCGTAAAAACCACATCAGGTTATAGACGGAAGAATGATAAAGTTGCCAAAAATAATTGGAGATGGTTGTTAAGAGGGGAGGTAGATGCCCTGGATTCTGATATTATTGAGGTAGAGGAAGGCCCAGATGTGTTACTATGCAAAGGAACGAGGGGTATGGCCGCACCCGATCAGATATCTGAAAATTTAAAAAATAAGGGCGTTAAGCGCCCGCTGAGGACTACTATCACCAACACTGAGGGCCCTAGGCAGTTAGATCAAAACATCCAGGGAAGCCTATTTAACTTTTTTCCTAAACAAGTAAAGCAGTTAGAACTGTAAGAGGATTCAATTCAGCACTACAGCTAAGTTAACGCCTAGTCTAGAATACTGAATGAAAACCCTTATTGATATATCTTTATGTCCAGTTCATGCGTTCTGGATGACTACCCCTATATAATACCCCTCTCTTGGAATCCCCCTGACCCCACTGAGCCAAGAAGTAGTTCTGTTTTGCAAGTTTAAAAGGTTTATTTGATAATTTAAAATATATATATATCACACTTTATAATAAATTAATAATTGAATAGCACACTTAATCTGATATGATAAAGATCAACAACGGAGAATCTGGCACTAGCACACTTCTTATAATCACTAATGAGTTGACATGAAATGGATAAGGTAGCACACTGGTAAATAGGAACAAAAGTATAATGTGGTAGAGGATGCTTTATGTAAGCTCAGGTGGATGCAATATTCAATGAATGCAGTACAGAAAATACTCAATATGATTTCAACCAAACAATGTAATCACTTTTCTCTGGCAATCCCCTCCCCCCTTGATGCAAGGCAAGGAAATGGAAGGAAAACACACAGTTCTCAGAAATGCAATCAATGTAAATCAGTTCACCCCGGCAAGCTTAGACAACAGAAGTTTAAAAACACAGGCCCAAATTGCTTTGATATGTGCTGGCAATGAATTAAAAAATATGCTAAATTGCTTTTAATTCCCTTTCAGAGGTTCAGGGTGAGTGGTATCTAGTTAATATTAGTCCAGGCTCACACTAGCAATGATGCAGGGATAGTTAGCAGGTTATACGAATTTCTGGCAAATGGAAGGCAAGCAGCAGCAGTTTTTACATGTGAAGAAATTTGCAAATCGCGGTAAAATTTGCGGATGCGCCGAGCGCTATTACAGAGGAACCACAAGGACCATCTCTATCGTGTTGGGGTCCTAGGAAAGCCTAGGATCTCAGCTTCAAAATGAAAGTTACTGCAAGTCTCTAGCACAAACGGTTGCGGAGATATGAACGATTGAATAAAGGTCGTTTTTCAGATTTGAAATTTTAAACGCACACTTTTTCAGCTTTAAAAATGATGGCAGGATAACACAATTGCTAAGCTGCAGTTCTACTTAGGTTAAATGGATTGAATTATATTATTTTAACTAAGAGATGGGTTCTACACAGTTTTACTATGTACTCACACTATATTCTTGAGTGAAATGGGCCTCGCCATGGATCTGGTCCGGTTTTAAACTCGCCTCTGGTCTCTGCACTTCACAGTGATCTGGGTCAGCTCTCTCTGGTTCTCTGGTCTGGGTCTCTAGTTCTGGATAGATTGAAGTCTCTAGTTTGGCTCTCTGGAGGTTTGATGGAGGTAAAGTATGGATTTTTCCGGCAGAGCGTCCCGCTGCAGATGGAATTGAAGGTCCCTATCTGTCCTGACTGTCTGCTTTTATGTGTTTAGAATGTGGGTGTGTTCTAGCATCACTGACCCTACCTCTCTCTCAGCTTCTAATTGGTCAAACTTCCATTTCTTATTTGATTGGGGAATGAACTGTGAGTCAGAGGGATGTCATTTTATGGCTTGCAGATAGGACACTCCTCTGTCAGATTGCACACATTCTATATTTGATAATAAAAGACATATTTCAGAGTTACACAGTTGTTTGAAATTACATATACATGGTGTGGCTGAATTTAGCCATGTCTCTGTCCAAATCTGCTGTTTCTAAGAGCTTGCATTCAGAAATGGTACATAATTGACTTTTTAACTGATTTTTCAATTTCTGACATTGACCCAACTTTACATACATGTGCGTAGGAAGTATGGACATTAACTGATGAAGTTTCAGATTTTTAACATGCATACATTTAGAGTAATATCCACTTTTCCGCTAAAACCCCCCTGAACATGCCACCGGGTCGAAAAACCTCTTAAAATGTGGGCAGAAAAATCACAAGAATTATGGTGTCATTTATAAAATTTTCACATGTCCGTACTATGAGTTATTCATCTTTTTCTAAACAATATTCTGGCTACAAAGGGGTGTGGTTTACCCTCAGCACAAGGTTGAATTTCTGGTTTTTCCAGTTCTGCCAAGCCAGCTTGCTCTCACAGGCAGTGCCCCTCCCCTTTCCTCAGGAGGAAGCCACTTTTTACGACCATTTACGACTCCTGCCAATAAAACCTTTGCCTGAGCCAGGACAGGGCTTTGTTCACTTTCCTGCAGAGCACAGGTAATTCAATTATCAGATAGATGGCATATCCTTAGTGTGAGCAGCAAAAGGGCAGCTAGGCCTGGGAACACAGCTGTGACTCAAGTTTCACTCCTGATGGGGGTAGTTGCCAGGCAAATTGGAATCTCTTTAAGCTGTCATTTCTGTTCCCCAGTTTCTGCATTCAAATAAAACTAAACATTTTCACATATGCAGCTAGAAGGCTGATTCTAAGTTTAAAACTATGACATTTAAACAATTTCAACCTATGTGACACTCAAAAGTAGGTCACTCAGTCAATTTAAACATTTAGATTTTTTTTTAAGTGTCTTTCAGTCCAAATTTACTTGAACTGCTGAAATCCACAGCGCAGCCAGTCTTGTTATAAACCTTCAAGTCACTTCAGAATATAACTTTACATTGTATCCACCTCTCAGTAAGTCTTTCTTTGGCCTGCTTTGGGTTCATTCATTTTTACACAAAAAAGTAAAATCTGGTGTGGTTTTAAAATGCCGGCTTTTGGATAGTGGTGAGTACTGGTACTGCACCCCTTTTTGGGATTTAAGAAAATGAATTCCCAACAGTTATGGGTTTGCTTTTGGCAATCAGCATTGCCATTCCCAATGGTTTCAGACTACTGTGTGGGTAGTCCAATGGTGGTTTTAGGCAGTGTCCTTCTGTGCCCATAACATCGGCAAAATGAGTGGCAGCCTATTCTTCATGCATTTCCCTGTGCATTTTCTGGGAAGCTCTGGCCATCATGAGGTTTTCCATGTCAGTACTGCACAGTTTTGAGGTAGGGCTCGGATGCATGGGTAAATACATCCCACAAGCCCCCCTCTTGCGATGGCCATTCTATTTCACGAATGGGACTCGCAAGACCTGGGATGTTTCCTCATCTTCTTCCAATAAATGGCACAGTTCAGCATCTTTTCCTCCATCCGGTCGGATCGATCGGTTCTCCTCGCCGGTCCTGATGGGAGTATTGGGCGGTACACTGGGCCCATTGGATCTTCGTTCCCGGTCTCCGGATCGTCCTCCTTGGCCAGTCTCAAGGTCTTCTTTCTCCTAGGACGACAAAGGAAGAGCGGCAATACCTACTCATAGACGTTTTTCCACCACTGTTGAGATGGTGGGACAGCATATGCATTTCATCATAACGAAACATTACATTCTTATTTTGATAAAAAACAGTATAACTAAGAGACAGTTTCATGCAAATCACAATATTTTAGAGACTAGATATGGTATGTTTTATGATTGGAACAGAATTAGTCTGAGACAGTACCCGCTAGGATTCCAGAGGATTCCTCCAGTTGTTGCAGAGTGTGCCTGGGATGGCAACATTTCAACTGGTTTATGTGGACCCACTTGTCTTCCCCCGCTGCCAAAGGACCTTTGGGGATGTGGATTTTGTAGGCCACAGGGGAGATCTTGTCGATGATCTCAAAGGGTCCCTTCCATGTAGGCAAAAATTTGCGCTGCTTGGCCTGGTTCCTTTGGAAGTTGTATAGATAGACCCGGTCTCCCACCTGATATTCCTTCCTGGAAGTTTTCAGGTCATAATGGGTCTTCATGCTATCAGCTGATCTTTCTAGATTCCGCTGAGCATAAGCAAAAGCATGTTGGAGGTGTTTCCTTAAATTCTCTACATACTCATGAGTAGTGGAGGCATTTATCAGTGTCTGCTCTTGGGTCCTATAGAGCAAATGCTGAGGAAGCACCATCTTGCGCCCAGTCATCAACTCAAATGGTGACATTTTGGTTGCAGATGAAGGGGTAGATCTGATAGCCATTAGGACCAGAGGTAATCGGATATCCCAACTTGGCCCAGAATCTGCCACAAACTTCTTTAATATGCTCACAATTGTCCGGTTATATCTCTCTACTGCCCCAGAAGAAGCTGGTCTATAAGCAATATGCAGCTTTCTCTTGACCCCCAGTATCTCCCACATCTTTGTCATTACTTCACTGGTGAAGTGGCTACCTCTGTCTGACTCAATCCTTTGAGGTAGACCAAAACGGGAAAAGATGTGGTTAATCATCAAGGCAGCTGCAGTTTCTGCCTTGCAATTTGGGGCTGGGAGACATTCCACCCACTTGGTAAACAAGCATGTCACAGTCAACATGTACTTATTCCCCCTAGCCGAGCGAATCACAGGGCCTACAAAGTCGATCTGTAAATCTGACCATGGCAGTGTCATTCCCCTCTTTTGGAGAGGCGCACGGTGCGTGAGGGATGATGGCTGAAATTGTGCACACACAAGACAACCCTTCAAATATTGGTTGAGGTCCTGGCCCATGTGTGGCCAGTATGCAACCTCTCAAGATTTCCAATGTTGTGTGAAACCCCCTATGACCGGCGGTGGCCGCATCATGGGCGTGACTTAACATCAGGCTTCGGAATGAGGTAGGAACCACCCACTGATCGTGGCCAGCTTTGGATTTCCTTACCAACAAACCGTCTTGGATCCGGAACATTTTTGGACATTTCATCAACACTCTTAGGTCCTCTTTCCCAATGTAATCGGTATCCGTCAGGGGAAAGTTCTCAGGGTCCTCAAGGTGCTGGTGAAATTTACCAATTATTGGATCCCCCTTCTGAGCAGTAATCAAATCAGCATCAGGGGTCTCCTTACTCCATTGTGCAATTGAGAGGTCGTTGTGAGCATTTGTCTGGGACCTAGTGATAGCAGCGACCTGGATTTCCCCCAACAGGGACTCAATCTCAATTAGATCCCCTTGGATGGCCCCGGTTTTGGCCAGCTGATCAGCTAAGTCATTTCCAGTTTTGTCTGGTCCCTCTACTTTGGAATGACCCTTAATCTTCTTCCAATAGATGGTCATCTCATTCGATGTGACCAGATCATCAATGTTTTGGATCAACTTCCCATGTTCCAAGGGTTTGTTGTTAGCACATAACATGCCTCTGGTTTTCCAATTAACCAGGTGCTCCACGAACCCGTTCCGTACATAATCCGAATCTGTGATTATGACCAGTTCGTGGAGTTGATGCTGGACAGCAGTGAGGATGGCTTGATGCACAGCCATCAATTCTGCCACCTGACTACTTCGGGGACCAATTTTGTATCCGGCGGAGGGTTCTGGGGACTCATTCACCCATGCATTCCCTACGCCGGCCACTAGTTCTTTCTCCCCGTTGTTGTCAACATGGTAAGAGCATCCATCCACATACACAGTGGGCATTCCCTCACACTGGTCCTCTTCAAAGACTTTGTGTGGGGAATTAAGGTATGCCTCCATGTTGTCCTTTATTTTTAGACTTTCGTCCTCGAGACAGTTTTCTCTGGCACAATCATGCAAGTCAGCCAGACCTTGCGCGAGGGGACTCTTCTTGTTTTGGCCATATCTGACCTCCACAGGAAAGCCTTGCATTGACAGAATCCAGGAAGTAATTCGGGAATTACTCACATTTCCGGCCCGGATTCTGTCACTTTGGAGATATTGCAGAGGCTGGTGTGGAGTCTCCACTATGATGTGTTCCCCCTGGATAAACGGGCGGTAATTCTTCAATGCCCACACCGTTGCCAGGAGTGCCTTCTCACAATCGTTGAATTTTTCCTCCACAGAGGATAAAGTTTTGCTCGCATAGGAGATTACTTTATTGACCTTGTCATGCTTTTGGTATAATACGGCCGTCAAGCACGTATTAGAGAACCCTGTCTCCAGGAAGAACTCCTTGTTTCTGACAGGGTAAGCTAGGCAAGGCGCTTGTGAGAGGCTTCTCTTGAGTTGTCTTACTGCCTCGGATTGTTCTGGACCCCATTCCCACTTGACCCCCCCCTTTAGGAGATGAATCAGGGGTCTGGTGATCTCTGCGTAGCCCTCAATGAACTTTCTGCTGTAATTAGTCAGTCCAAGGAGGCTCCTTAGTTCCCGCAGAGTTGTGGGGTCTTTCAGTTTCTGAAGTGCTTCCACTTTCTTTTCCTGGGGACAGAGGCCCTGAGGAGTAATCTCATGCCCCAAGAAATTAACACGGGTTCTACACCACTGTGCTTTCTGAAAGGAAAGTTTTGCTCCGGCGGCCCTCAACTGCGTCAGAACATAACGGATCTCCGCTATGTGTTCCTCCACAGATGAACTTTTGATGAGGACATCATCTACATAAGCCAGGTTACCCCTCGCACCCAGGTCGGGCATGGCCTTATGTAGGAAAATGTTGAATTCATTGCCGGAGTTGAGGTATCCGAAGGGAGTCCGGGTCCATGTGTATTGCTGGCCCCCAAAGGTAAAAGCCAGTTTGTATTGGTCCTCCCTACTGACAGGCACAGTCCAGTATCCATTGGTCAGGTCTATTGCAGTGAATACCTGTGACCCCTGGATCTGGGCTAGCCCTTGGTCAATGTAGGGCAGAGGCCATCGGGAAGTATGGACCCGTTTGTTGAGCTCCCTAAGGTCGGCGCAGAGTCTCCACTGGCCGTTCGGCTTCAATATTCCCAGCACCGGATTATTGAAGGTGCTGTGGACTGGACGGATTATTCCCCTGGACTCAAGGTTCTTAATTATTTCAGTAAGGGACTCCATTGATGCGAGAGGCAAGCGATATTGCTTCACAAACACAGGAGTCATGCCAGGGTCCGTGGGGATTGTTGTTGTGTGGATGTCAGTGCGACCACAGTCATATGAGTCTACCGCAAAGAGATCTTGGAAATCCAAGAAAACTTGTTTCAACTTTTGCTCCAGAGTCCCACAGGCATCAGCTAGGTTGACTCTCTCTTCCACCATCTGCCTGAAGCCTGGAAAGACTTCTGGTTTGGCTATCTCCGCGGCCTCCTCCAGCTGGGTGGAGAAGTCCCTGGTCAGAGTGCTGATTTGGACCGGAGGCTTCAGGTGGGAAAGGCAGCCCTCATGTACCTGGAAAATCACCTCATCCCTCCTGAAGTCACACGTCACATCTTCCTTACCATAGGGGCAGGAAGTGTACACCAGGAAGTTCCCCCCATGCCGGGTAAAAATCCTGTCTGGTGTTGTATTGTCATCACTGTCACTGTCAAAGCAGTCCTTGGGGATTGGTCCTAACAGTTCATTTAATAAGTCGATGGAAAAATGTCGGTCATCAACCGCCATTCCAATAATGGTGCCTGCGGCTAGAGTAATACTCTTTAAGTCGCTGTTATCCACCTCTATTGGAATGGTGTCATGTTCTATGTTGACTAATGGTGTTGGGTTTACCCCCAACCCTTGCTGTTGGAGAGAAGCATTTAGATGTATGTAAGCATCAGGGTTTTTCAACTCTTGTCCCCTTTTAACTTTCACTTCCAGGGAGAATTGTCGGGTCCTTTCTGGGATGGTGACTTCCTCTTTAACCTGAATTTCAACTGCATAAGGTAGCAATTGAGCTGACCTAAATGCTTTTTCTGGATCATCAAAGCCCATGGGATTATCCGCTAATCGGGACCAAGCTTTGAAGTTTATTAGGTCCAAACTAATGGCAAAGCGATTGAGAATGTCACTGCCTAAGTAAAAGGCGGCAGTGACGTCTCGCACGACCCAACAATTATGGACTATGCTCTTGTTGCCAATGGAGATTTTGAGCATACACCTGCTTGGCAGGAGATGTTTTGAATTGGGTGCTTCCAGGTCCATTTCCCATTTGTCTATCAGTTTGAAGGTGGGAATGGCTGGATCTTTTGGAAGTTGGCGAAACATGGCTTCGCTGATGAAGCTCTTACCGTTGTTCACACACACTCGAGCGAGAACAGAGTCCTTCCCATCATTTAACTGAACAGGGATGAACAACTGCTCTCCAATTTGCTGAATATCAGCCAGGCTGTGAGCTGATTTCACATCTTTCTGGACTATAGGAGTGGGAGTTTCTGATTGTGGATTAGTATAGAATCTCAGAGTGTTTCCTTCCAGCGTGGAGTACCACTTTAGACTGGAAGGAAGGTTGATTTTCAGAAATAGAGAGGACCCCCCATCACCAGTCTGTTGTCCTACTGCTATTACTGTCACGTCTGGAATTTGGTTGTTCTGGAAGTGAAATTCTACTTGGTCAGATTTTTGTTCAACCATGTGGCATGTGCCGTTTAAACTAACATGGTTGACACTCTGTTTTAATTTTATTGGTCGGCTAGTCTGGGTCCAGAGGACCTTGTTTACGCAATCTATTAGGGGTGACAACCTTCTCAGGAGGTCATTCCCTAGTAAACAAGGGGTGCCCTCTGGGGTCACGACTATGACCGGGTGTTTCAACTTGTGTCGCCCGATCTTAATGTCCAAGTCTGCCGTCCCCTCGACGGGAATTTCCTTCCCGTCAAAGTTCTGCAGTTGTCCAGGAAGAGAGGTGAGAGGAATTTGGTAATTCTCTCCCCTTCCTGCATTCAGTTCGTCAAAGGCCCTTCTGGACAGAAGGGTAGCTTGAGATCCAGTGTCCACCAGCGCTGAGATTGTACCCTGCCCCTGTACTTGTACCGGGGCATAATATCTTCCCTCCTTCTCCTCAAGGGGGCACAGATAATGTACATTTTTGGACAACTGGTGGGCTAACTTTCTGGTCTTGGACATGGCGAGAGAAGAGATTTGGGCAGAATTCGGGGGAGAGCCTTGGGAATCTGAAAGAAAAATTTGGCAACTGGAGATGAGAGCCATTGTGGGTTCCCCTGGCTCCGGTTCTGGGCCGCCCCCCCCTTTTTGGAGGCAGTCACCAGGATGAATTTGAACCAGGGGATTTTCTTGCTGTTGGTTCTGGGATGAGATGGTGGGCGGCGGTAGCTCAGTCTCCACCTCTCCCCAGTCTGGATTGGCATCCCTAGGGACCCATTTTTCTTTGGGGGGAGTTCCCCCCTCTCTGAAGGAGAAGATCCTTTTCCCAGGATCCTCTGAGGATCCCTCTCCCTCAAATTGGAAGATCTGTACCTCCTCCTCAAACTGAGTCTGTTTGGGTCTTTTGTTTCTCCTACCCCCCCTCTGCTCCTTAGGAGGCAGACTTTCAGGGGCAAGAGATTTTGTTTCCGGTTCCTGGGTTTCCAGGGGCTGTTTACAAGTGAGGAAGGAAGCTTCCTCCAAGGCTTTACACCCCCCTTCCCTTTGTGCCTCCTCCCTGGGAACCGGTGAGTTATCGGGGTGCTGCCCCCGTCATTGTTCTGGGGCACCAGGTCCAGAGTTGGGTGCGTTCTGCGCCGGCATGCCGGTCTGAGGGTTCTGCTGAGCCCTCAGTATGTGACCCAGATCCCGCGCCATGTTTTGAACCTGGCGCTCTAACTGGGAAACCCGCTCAGGCTGATACGGGGCCCTGTTTTCTCCCCTGGGCTGATCCCGGGAAGGGTAGCTGTCCCTCCTCTGGTAATACCCCGGGTTGGGAAGATTTGGGTACCCCTCCACCCTTGGCCTCCCCTCTCCCGGATTCAGTGGTCTGGGCTCAGGGAATTGGGGAAAGAAGGATGGATGGTTTTGGGGCTGAAAGTCGGGTGGATATCTGGGGAGAAAGTTCTGCCCAGGGTTTGATAAATTTCTGCCCTCCTGTGGGAAGTTTGGAGGGAAGTTCCCTGGGTTGGGTGCTTGGCTGGATCCCCCCCCCTTGGGCTGGAGGAGTCCACACATAACCCAGGATGGGTCGATTTCCCTTGTAACGGGGACTTACATAATCAGGAGAGCGAGGGACCCCATTTGTGGGGCTGCCTCCCTGGCTCCCTGTCTGTGACTGGCCCGAGGACCTTCTGGGCCTAGCATTATTAGGTGCAGGTAGGTTTTTAGGCCCCCCCATCTCCAAATCCAAAACGGGGGTGACCTTTACCTCTGCCACCTTGGCAGCAGCAGGGGTGCTGTTGGCTTTGGGGTTTTTCTGGGCATTACTTTTGCTATCTACCGGTTTCTGCACCTCATAGATCCGGGTAGCCTGTTCAATGACCCAGTCTAAAGATCTTTTCTCGTGAAAATCCCTCACGAGCTGGGTCATGATATATTTGGGCAAGGCATGAAAAAATGTATTAACGAATTCTCGACTGTCTGTGCGCACCCTTCTGGTGGTCTGCGCAAAAGCACGCTTTAACTCCTGCACAAATTCTTGTGGGGCCTGATCCTCCCCACATTGCAAATTGTAGGCTGCCTTGCGAGCCTCTTGAGGATTTCTGTGAACAGAAAAATGTTTCAAGATGGCCGCCTTATAGGTGGACCATCTTAAATGATTTTGGTCCTCCAGCCCCGCAAAGAAACTGGAGTATTCCGGGGAGAAGGTCCACTTTACATATTGAATACAGCTTTGGCTGTCCTTCAAATGGAAAGTCTCCATCATTTGTTCAAACAACTCTAAGTGCTCCCAAACAGAATACTTAGCGTTCTTATGGTAAGGCGTGATGACGCTCCTGATCGCCTTAATCTGCTTTAAGGGGTCCTTAAGCAAGGCCCTTTTTGCCTTATTGGCCTTTTTGGTTCGGGTAACCCTTGTCCAATCGTCCTCGGACTCAGAGGCACTGCTCCCAGAGGTTCCTGTCTGCTCTTCCAGGTTTTCCCGAATTCTGCGAGCCTGGGAATGGCTGGCAGAATGTGGGGACCTGGTCTCCTGTGTCCTGCGCAGTTCAGAGGAGTCTTCAGATTCCTCCTTGCTGCCAGGATTTGATGGGTACCCCCTCCACTGACCTAACTGGGCAGAGGTTTTCAGGATGCCCTTAATGGGCCTACTCTCCTGGGGTTCCCCATTGAACTGTACTGTACTTGGGTGCCCATACCCGGATGCCCACCCCTCCATTCCTGAGTGGTACTGGCCTATGAGCCCCATACTCTTAGCTGGATAGTAATCTGCCATCCCTGTGGCCCTGTGCTCATGTGCGCCAGGGGACATGGGGGTGGTAGAGTCCAGGGACTGGGGGAGATGAAGGCCCCTGGTGTTAGGGCTCCTGCGGTTATGGTCAGGAATCTCTCTTTCCCAGCGGACCTCATCTCTATCCGCCCCTGCTCCCTGTTGCAATGCAAGAGCCTGCATTTGTGCTTTCAGTTCCTCTGTTAAGGCCTTACTCGACTCTATCAGTCTCTCCTGCATCGCTACCTGCTCCTTGCATGCCCTGTTAAAGTCTAATTGTTGCTCCAGCTTTTTCTGGCTCTGCAGTAAGGAGTCCAAACTGTCTTGGTGCTCCTTCTGCAGGGCCAGAAATCTGGTATCCTGGTCAGCCTTTTCCTGTTGCAGTATATCCATATCCTCCTTTATTTTAGTGATGTACCGTCTGCTGTCATTTTCTGACTCCTGGCTCCTCTGCAGCCTCTGCTCAGAAGAGTCCAGATCAGATTGGGCCTTCTGTAATGCCATCTGTTGCCTATTTGCCAGATTTTGGCTTTCAGCACATCTATCCTGCATGTCTCCCACGTATAGGTACAGGTATGCTGCTATCCTGGCAATCTTATTGTGTTCCTCTTTGGCTTTAGGAGCCATATATAGTTCACTCAGGGCCACATGTAAGGGACCCTGATCTCTATATATATCTGACCCTGTTTCAGTGACCTGTTGTGTGATGGCCTGCAACCACGCATCCTGGCCCTGTTCGGTCCATTCACCTCTCACAAATAGCTTATGCAAGAGGTGCTCTCTGGCTATTTTCATGTCTACTAAGGTCGTCATTCTAGAGATTGGTCTCTGTCCTGACTTACAGAAGTTTGTATTTTATTTTTGCAGAACAGAACTTTTCTTGGAGTGTCCCTTTTGAGGAGTGCTTTACAGCATAACACAGCGTGGTGATCCGACCGGATATGTGTATCTGGTCAGCTGGCACGCTGTATTAATCTGCACAAGTGGTATTCTAACCCAAACGTCCGGCTCGAGCCCCCAATTTGTAAGAGGATTCAATTCAGCACTACAGCTAAGTTAACGCCTAGTCTAGAATACTGAATGAAAACCCTTATTGATATATCTTTATGTCCAGTTCATGCATTCTGGATGACTACCCCTATATAACACCCCTCTCTTGGAATCCCCCTGACCCCACTGAGCCAAGAAGTAGTTCTGTTTTGCAAGTTTAAAAGGTTTATTTGATAATTTAAAATATATATATATCACACTTTATAATAAATTAATAATTGAATAGCACACTTAATCTGATATGATAAAGATCAACAACGGAGAATCTGGCACTAGCACACTTCTTATAATCACTAATGAGTTGACATGAAATGGATAAGGTAGCACACTGGTAAATAGGAACAAAAGTATAATGTGGTAGAGGATGCTTTATGTAAGCTCAGGTGGATGCAATATTCAATGAATGCAGTACAGAAAATACTCAATATGATTTCAACCAAACAATGTAATCACTTTTCTCTGGCAATCCCCTCCCCCCTTGATGCAAGGCAAGGAAATGGAAGGAAAACACACAGTTCTCAGAAATGCAATCAATGTAAATCAGTTCACCCCGGCAAGCTTAGACAACAGAAGTTTAAAAACACAGGCCCAAATTGCTTTGATATGTGCTGGCAATGAATTAAAAAATATGCTAAATTGCTTTTAATTCCCTTTCAGAGGTTCAGGGTGAGTGGTATCTAGTTAATATTAGTCCAGGCTCACACTAGCAATGATGCAGGGATAGTTAGCAGGTTATACGAATTTCTGGCAAATGGAAGGCAAGCAGCAGCAGTTTTTACATGTGAAGAAATTTGCAAATCGCGGTAAAATTTGCGGATGCGCCGAGCGCTATTACAGAGGAACCACAAGGACTATCTCTATCGTTTTGGGGTCCTAGGAAAGCCTAGGATCTCAGCTTCAAAATGAAAGTTACTGCAAGTCTCTAGCACAAACGGTTGCGGAGATATGAACGATTGAATAAAGGTCGTTTTTCAGATTTGAAATTTTAAACGCACACTTTTTCAGCTTTAAAAATGATGGCAGGATAACACAATTGCTAAGCTGCAGTTCTACTTAGGTTAAATGGATTGAATTATATTATTTTAACTAAGAGATGGGTTCTACACAGTTTTACTATGTACTCACACTATATTCTTGAGTGAAATGGGCCTCGCCATGGATCTGGTCAGGTTTTAAACTCGCCTCTGGTCTCTGCACTTCACAGTGATCTGGGTCAGCTCTCTCTGGTTCTCTGGTCTGGGTCTCTAGTTCTGGATAGATTGAAGTCTCTAGTTTGGCTCTCTGGAGGTTTGATGGAGGTAAAGTATGGATTTTTCCGGCAGAGCGTCCCGCTGCAGATGGAATTGAAGGTCCCTATCTGTCCTGACTGTCTGCTTTTATGTGTTTAGAATGTGGGTGTGTTCTAGCATCACTGACCCTACCTCTCTCTCAGCTTCTAATTGGTCAAACTTCCATTTCTTATTTGATTGGGGAATGAACTGTGAGTCAGAGGGATGTCATTTTATGGCTTGCAGATAGGACACTCCTCTGTCAGATTGCACACATTCTATATTTGATAATAAAAGACATATTTCAGAGTTACACAGTTGTTTGAAATTACATATACATGGTGTGGCTGAATTTAGCCATGTCTCTGTCCAAATCTGCTGTTTCTAAGAGCTTGCATTCAGAAATGGTACATAATTGACTTTTTAACTGATTTTTCAATTTCTGACATTGACCCAACTTTACATACATGTGCGTAGGAAGTATGGACATTAACTGACGAAGTTTCAGATTTTTAACATGCATACATTTAGAGTAATATCCACTTTTCCGCTAAAACCCCCCTGAACATGCCACCGGGTCGAAAAACCTCTTAAAATGTGGGCAGAAAAATCACAAGAATTATGGTGTCATTTATAAAATTTTCACATGTCCGTACTATGAGTTATTCATCTTTTTCTAAACAATATTCTGGCTACAAAGGGGTGTGGTTTACCCTCAGCACAAGGTTGAATTTCTGGTTTTTCCAGTTCTGCCAAGCCAGCTTGCTCTCACAGGCAGTGCCCCTCCCCTTTCCTCAGGAGGAAGCCACTTTTTACGACCATTTACGACTCCTGCCAATAAAACCTTTGCCTGAGCCAGGACAGGGCTTTGTTCACTTTCCTGCAGAGCACAGGTAATTCAATTATCAGATAGATGGCATATCCTTAGTGTGAGCAGCAAAAGGGCAGCTAGGCCTGGGAACACAGCTGTGACTCAAGTTTCACTCCTGATGGGGGTAGTTGCCAGGCAAATTGGAATCTCTTTAAGCTGTCATTTCTGTTCCCCAGTTTCTGCATTCAAATAAAACTAAACATTTTCACATATGCAGCTAGAAGGCTGATTCTAAGTTTAAAACTATGACATTTAAACAATTTCAACCTATGTGACACTCAAAAGTAGGTCACTCAGTCAATTTAAACATTTAGATTTTTTTTTTAGTGTCTTTCAGTCCAAATTTACTTAAACTGCTGAAATCCACAGCGCAGCCAGTCTTGTTATAAACCTTCAAGTCACTTCAGAATATAACTTTACATTGTATCCACCCCTCAGTAAGTCTTTCTTTGGCCTGCTTTGGGTTCATTCATTTTTACACAAAAAAGTAAAATCTGGTGTGGTTTTAAAATGCCGGCTTTTGGATAGTGGTGAGTACTGGTACTGCACCCCTTTTTGGGATTTAAGAAAATTAATTCCCAACAGTTATGGGTTTGCTTTTGGCAATCAGCATTGCCATTCCCAATGGTTTCAGACTACTGTGGGGGTAGTCCAATGGTGGTTTTAGGCAGTGTCCTTCTGTGCCCATAACATCGGCAAAATGAGTGGCAGCCTATTCTTCATGCATTTCCCTGTGCATTTTCTGGGAAGCTCTGGCCATCATGAGGTTTTCCATGTCAGTACTGCACAGTTTTGAGGTAGGGCTCGGATGCATGGGTAAATACATCCCACAGAACCCATCATACCCTCCAGAACCTCAATTCCGGTTTCACCACCAGATAAAGATGCTTTACCTCCAAGGCCAACAGTGACCCCTAATGATCCAACGAGGTTAAAATTGGGAGAGAACTGGGACCATAGGAAGGGGGCCTATTGAATTAAGGTATACAAAGTGAAGGGGAAGGGCTCAGGAAACCACCTGATATGTCCAGGGATGGCAGAAGTAATCAGGAATGTCATGAGGACTTCCAGACTACTATCCCACCCTGGGGCCATACTGATATACCACCAATGGGAGCACAATCAGTGGCCATTAACTATTGTCCCTACAAATGCGCAGAATTTCCGAGCATTTTTTTTATACTACCTATTTGACAAGGAGGGCCCTCGTTCTTTGAACAGACCTATGGTTTTGGCCCTGTTTAAGGAAATACCAAATCTCTCTCTTATTCCAACAGGAGACATCAGGCTGGTGGTTTTGTCCACCCAGTAAGATATGACTATGTAAGGGTTGTGTTCCATTCTAATCTTACTGTTGAGACCGTCTTGAAAGAAAGTAGTATGTTCCACAAAATGGGATACGATCTAGAGAGGGTGCATCCGAGGAGGAGATCTGAGGTCCAGGTGGAGAGGGAGCAGTTTGGGGAGGAAAATCGGCCTTACAAGTCAATTGAAAGTACTTACGATGAGCCTAACCTTAGATGGTTAGCCCTTACATTAAGAGATTCCATATCACAACTCCAGGGTCTGAAACCCAGTAGTTAGTAGTCATGCAATTTTCCCCCTGATTAGCTGGAACTCGAGAGGGAATTGGTCACTGAGGAACTCATTGGAAATGTGTGATATACTCAAAGAATGTTTTATTTTTTGTATACAGGAAACATGGTTTACTTCTGAATATGTATTAGATGGTTTTATCATTAATTCTTCCTTGGCAAAACAAGGTACAGTAGGTAGACCTGTGGGTGGTCTACTAATTGGAGTAGCTACTTCCTTGTTGCCTAAAGTTATAAAATTGGAC
This sequence comes from Ambystoma mexicanum, assembly GCF_040938575.1. Taxonomy (NCBI): domain Eukaryota; kingdom Metazoa; phylum Chordata; class Amphibia; order Caudata; family Ambystomatidae; genus Ambystoma; species Ambystoma mexicanum. Next base: position 841,567,789 of record NC_090923.1, read on the forward strand.
AGGATTACAGATTGGTGTTTATTACTGTTAATACGTTTTGAAAACAGCACGACCATTGGGGATAGTGACCTTTTGATTATCAATGTCTATTGGAATATGAAACTAGACATTGAGATCGAACTAAAAAAACTGGGGGCTTTGATGATGAAATGTCATGAAATTTCGAAAAACCTGTTAACAGTAATTGCAGGGGACTTTTATGTAGGAATTGGAAATTAATCTTCTCTAACTACAATCGAGGTTTTGGGAAATTTCAATTGGTCACAGTGTAATAAAAACATGCAGGGGTATCTCTGGAGGACTTTTGTGGAGTCATGGGGCCTGTCAAATATATTGGGTCTCTGGAAAGATAAAATCCCATATACTACCTGCTTTAGAGGCACGCAAACAAGTGCTATAGACTATATTTTCCTTTCGGACTCAATCATGGGCAAGGTGGAGGAGTTTAAGCTGTTGAAGATGAACTGCAGTGATCATAAGATACTGTATGTTAATTTTGAGGGGAAAAGAGACCAGAGTTGTGTACATCTGAACCTAGTGAACCTGGAAATAAACCAAGCAAAAAATAGAATAGTGTGGCACAAGACCAAAGTAGAAAAAACAAACGCAGTGTTTCTTGGAGACTTCAACTCCTCCACCTTGGATAGAAAGTACATAATGTATTCGAAGGGTTATTTTTCAAGTTATGTGGGCAATGTAATATCACACACGGCAGTTCCCATAAATGTAGATCGGCCTGTTTCAACCATACACATTTCTATGATTCAGTGATAAGAGATCATAAAAGTCAGCGACAAAAGGCCCTGAGGCAAGTGGCTAATACAGTACTTCTGCCTGAAAATAAAATGGCATTAAAAAAACAAGTTGCTAACCGCTGGAAACGGAAGATTAAGGAGCGCAGAACAATGCTATATCAATTAGATGGGGAAAGAATGCTGAGTGCACTAAGGGATAATTCTTCTAGATCATTTTGGGCACTGGTCAACAACAAGACGGCCCATAATTGCTTGGAATTAGCGAATCCAATCTCCGATCATCAGTGGGGTGGCCATTTTGGTAGCCTTTACCAAATAAAACATAGTACTATGCAAATTCCCATTTATTGATATCACTGAGGAGGATATCGGTGCTTTGATCTCTAGGGCCTCCGCATCGAGGGCATCCGGCCCCAATGGCCTCGCTAATATCGTCTTTAAGCAAAACAGACAGCTTTGGACAAAAATATTATTTGTATTGTTTCATGACATTCTCCTGATTCGTGTTAACCCGTCCTCTTGGCATATTTCTTTTGTGATTCCAGTATACAAAAAGGGTGACCGCTCCAATCCTCTTAACTATCGGCCAATAGCCCTATTGGATGCGGACTCAAAGATCTTCTCTGGTATCATATTAAATTATATACATACATGGATTAACAAAAATAACATACTATCCAAATTACAATTTGGTTTCAGAAAAAATGTGGGGACGGATGCGGGAGGACTCATGTTAACTGTTATGCAAGAAATGGCATGGAAAAAAGATGCTGCGCCTATTTATATTGCTTCCATTGATTTGTCTATGGCATTTGACAAAGTGGACCGAATAGTGCTGTGGGGCAAGTTAAAACATCTGGGAATGCATCCAATCCTGCTCTCTATTCTAATCAAGCTACATGAGGGGTCCCAATTGCAGGTTCGTTTGAATAATGAGGGTTGCCTATCTAGTTTAATTGATGCACCAAATGGATTACGACAGGGGTGCGTTTTCGCCCCCACGATTTTCAATCTACATGTCTCCGATGTAGGGGAAGGGTTGGAAGAGGTGGCGTTTGTATCCCTGTGGGCTGAGGGGATAAAAATCTGCTGGTCCGCATACACAGATGACTTCATGCTCTTCGACCACACTCCCGTAGGCCTGCAGCGATTACTCTGCAGATTCAGAGATTATACTGTAGCAAATCATCTACAGATTAATGCGAACAAGACAGTGGTTATTCGACTACATGCGCGCCCCTACTTAAAACAACATTCTTGGTTTCTGAACTACATAAAATTGACGGTAAAGCCCAGTATACGATATTTGGGGTATCCAATTTTTGGAAACAAACAGAAATCACACTACAGACAGTATATGGATGCTAAAATGATTCCCCTATTGATCAAACAAAAAAAATGTGACATCACATATGGAAGATTCTCGTCTCTACCGGCGGTGCGCTTTTATAAGCAAAAGATATTACCACAGTTCCGCTACGGGGTGGAATTCTTCCCTCGCTGGTTTATGGCAGAATTGAAAAGATATGAAGGAAGATTCTTGAGAACAATTTTGTCCTGTTTACCGAAGTGTACGCCGGTGGCAGTTTTACGATATGAATTAGGCCTGAACTCAATTACATCTATGATAATGTGGAAAAAACTCTGTCTAATCAGATCAGAAAAATGGTGACAACTACGAGGGGCACATTATATGATCTCCTAGGCTCGGGTATACGCAGTAATAACATCATTTCTGCTTATATACTCAACCTTAGGGATGAATGTACAGTAGATCTTGAGCACTTGGGCCTATCCCTAGAACTTCTAATGTTTAATCCAAATAAGGTCAAAAAAAGTCTAGAATGGGGGGACTGGGAGCGCACAATGTGTTCTGTAGGAGCCACTAGGTTCCAAAAATACATTGTCTCCCATTACAAAAAACTAGGGATGGTGGATTCATATTTAGCACTGTTCCCCAATAAAACATCCAGGCATATATTTACGCGTTTCATGTGCAATGCCCTACCGACTATAGAGAAATTCAAACTGCCCGCAGCAAAGACCCTGTAAGGGAACTTGGCTGCCGGTTTTGTGAGGTATTGGGCGTGGAAGAAGACTCTGGAGCATCTGATGATATATTGTATTGTATTAAGACCTTATCGGATTAATTACTTTAGTAAATATGTGGCTCCTTTAGGTCCAATCGATCTGCAATCACTATGGATAAAAATTTTACATGGAGCAGATAAAACGTTACAAATATCAATTGTAAGGTTTTTGAGACATGTATGCAAATTGGAAACACAAACTGATTTGCATGTGGGCAATGCTGACTAAATAACTAAGAGCAGAATGCTAAAAGTCTTCAATGGTAGGTTCCTGTTCGTTATGTCTTTAAGAGGATGATATTAAGTATTGAGTGCATTTTGCTTTCTTTTTCTTCTTAAGTAATTATGATAGATTGCTCATATGCTCTGAGTTATCTTTTAAGTGTGTTTTATCTGGCTTTTGCTTACGTTCTGTACTGATTTATTAATTAATATTTTTCTATGTTTATGTTTTTATAATTGTTTTTTTTTTGTAAAGGTTATTTTTAACCATATACAAATAAATAAATAAAAATAATATACTTCGGGTTGCAGCAGTGTGGGAAAATCCCCTGTACTGACCGCTGTCACTGGGGAATGTGGCTTTAATGGCACCAACAACACTGGCAGGTATTACTCGTTAAACGCGGTATCCAAGCCTCCCATGAAGCCACCATGTTAACGCATGGTAGGCCACCAGCCTGTACCACCTGTGGAAGAAAAACATACAAACTGTATTTAAATGAACATAAGTATATCAAACCTTAGTTGGAAATGCAATCTTGTACCCTATGGCATAGTTGCCAGTACAAATGTTACTTCATGGATCAATCAACTTGGCCGTTAAAGTGTAGACACATTACAAAAGTGAATAGCTATGCATTCTGTAACGTGTGGGGCGCAGAGAAATATTATTTCTTGGTTGTACGTGAAAGGCACATAAGATGACCAATATGATTTCCCCAAATCGCAAGTGATGTATAGAATTGCCAGACATCATTAATTTGGCGTTGATAGATCAAAGTTACGACAATATAGGAGACCAACAAGAAATGTAAGTGGACTCAGTGTTCAAAGTGACATCAAATCTAGAGTACACTTACTCGTTACTTAACTTGCGAGGGTGAACTGTTGTGCAATGTTAGTACATAAGCACCATCGTAATCCTCAGCACGGACCATGTGAGATAAGCTGCCCTGAAGTCATGCCGCTCGGTAACGCATTGCGGCTGTGTCTTGTCTTCCGATATGTAGGCCAAGCATCCAGAGTTTTCTCGGCAGCAGCAGTTCTCCTCCTCGGTTGGCATGAACTTGCACCGATTGCAGGTACACCAAGTGGAAACGGTTTCCATGCCACTAGGCTCAGGCTCTTGATCCGGTGATTCGTCCTCCCAACTGTCGTCCGAAACCCCATCGTTTCCGCATCTTTCTCTTTCGACTAATTCCACCTCGGAATACTATGGCTCATACTGGTAGAGCTGTATTGTTGCCATTATGCAACAAAATTAAAATAGATAGTAATAATAGTACTAGTATCTGTTCGCACTGGCTACGAGCAATGAAGATGGCTGAACGGAGCAGAAACGAGCCACAGGATACACAAAAAAAGACAGTGAAACGATTGAAAAAGCAACTCCGATGTTGTCTGACGAGAAGTCTTCTGTTTATACATATTGAGGAATGAGGCGTCCTGCCATTTCCATGGAGACACCTCATTAGCTGGAGCGCAAATAACATTGAAACGAGACTACATTGGTGTTGTGAAATGGGCCGTACGTGTCTAGTCATGTCAGCTTCAGGGGCGGGGGATATGATTTAGTGCCGCCAGAGCAGTTCACCTGAGGGCAATGCGGCAACGGATAAGATTAGCACAAGATGGCCGATCCCTGCTGCCTGATTTCGCATGTGTAAAAGTGAGGAAAACTACGGTAAGGTGCATAGGAAATGTTTGTACGATCAATCAACGTATGCTTAAAAACACATGCCAGAACCCTCGGGACAATAATATTTTTGAGTGCACTATTCCTTTAAGAGCTTTTGAGAGTTTCTTTTTCTGGTCTTTGCAGTTGACTACGGGTTGGCACTCTTCTCTAGCATGGGGTCTAGCATGGATTCACTTGCTCATGAATATTCCCCGTCCTTTGGCTGGGAATCATCGGTAAAAAAAAAAGTTTCACTTTCACGTAAAAACGATATTACTCTAAACTAATTGCTGTGCTGTGGGTCATAGTGCCCCCATCCTAGACCACAAGGAAGTAGAGTGCGAGATATGCCTCAGTTTCTCCAAGAAAACGACGGATGGGCACAGTAGGCTGGTGGCATGGTTTAACATGAACAAGGCCTCTGAACCGTTTTCCGAGCAGGGTAATGCCTCGTCTAGGACCGGCCTGTCTGAGCAGCTGTTTTTGAAGTCCTTTGACGGCGCTTCATCTTTGGGGGCCCAAAAAAAGGCCAAAAGCTGCAAGTCCAAGTCCACCGGATTCGCCGCAGGAACGAGTCTCAAAGTGGATAGGGCACGTTCAGCATCACCTTCCGCCTCCATTGCCAACATACCTTCAAGCTCCTCTTCAAAGAGGAAGTCATCTACCCCGGATAAACTACGGGAGAAATCTGAGAAGTCGCGGACGGAGGCCAAGCAAGCTCAACCGGCACAGACAAAGACCTTGTCGGCGACTCTTAACAAAGTCTGCAGGCATGCCAGAAGGGGTGAAACCGGCCCAGGCCCTGGTTCAAGACCCTCATAGGGGAGAAGTGAGGGGGGTGGCAGGAGGCCCCCCAAACAGCCATCCAAGACCATCGCCCAAACCATGGAGGTCTTTTCCACGTATGACGAAGATCAGGAGTCCTTGCATACGGTCCACTAGGACGTTGAAGAGTATGGCGAGATGGCGCACGGCCTAGTTGTCCTGTTCTGCCTTCTCAGCTGAGCAACATTTCCTTGCCTATTCTGTCGACTCTCCACACCTTGGTTTCCGAGATCCAGATGAGAATTCCTCTTGCGCTGGTACCTGGGGTCCCCCAGGTCTGCGATCAGCCTCCAGTGAAGAAGAGGAAGCATCATTTGATGCGCCCATATCAACCTCCTCCACCACGTCGGGCCCCTTCTCCTTCAGAATACCCAGACACGGGTAAGGGAATGGATACATCCATGACAACGGATGATGACAAAGACATCGTCACAGTGGACAGTGAATCGCCACATTTGGATGCACCACATAGGTGGGGTTGTTCCACTGCACGATTTCTAGGGCCTCCGAGCTATTCCAGCTGGTGCCCGAGGAAACCAAGAAGGAGGACTTCTTGTACCAAAGGCGCGAGGCCAAGAGGAAGACTATCATGGTGGTGCCTTTTCTGGACAACGTTTGGGAGGAGGGCCTGGCCCCCCTGAAGAACACATGCACAGCTCCAGCCAAGCGGAATACGCAGGAGAATAAATATAAGGTGGCGGACTCCGCACCCAAGTGCCTGAGGTCGCAACCATCGCCGGATTCGGTGGTGTCGGCAGCCGCAAGTTAACGATCGGCTAACCGTGTCTATATCTTCGGTCCCTCCGGACAGCGAGGAGAAAAGGATGGACGCCACGGGAAAGAAGGTGATTTACACTGCAGCATCCACTATCAAGGCGGCCAATGCACTGGCGATCCTGGCCAGGTTCGACAGGGAATTGTGGTACAAGCTAGGACCGATCCTAGAGTTCGTCCCTGACGATAAGAGGATGGAAGCCCTCGCTCTCTTCCAGGAAGGGGAGGTGACATCGGATCTCGCATCACAGTGGCATTGGACGTCGCTGACACGGGGTTCCGGCAAATGGGGAACAGTGTCTGCCTTCATCGACAGGGTTGGATGAAAGCCACTAATTTCTGTCAGAGGGTCCAAGCGAAGGTGCTGGACATGCCCTTCGATGGGGAAAATCTGTTTGGGAAGGCCATTGACTAGTCCCTCCAGGCCATCAAGACGGATACGCAGATGGCCCATTCCCTGGGCACTCACCAGCAGCACTGCTCGTCTTTTCATTCCTCCATGGGAAAGTTGAGCAGGTCTTCAAAAGGGTTCTCCCCGTCTTACAGACCACCTTCCAGATCCTTAATGCAGGAAGCCTACAGAGGCCATTCCCAGGCCTATTGTCCAAAGGGCAGGACGCTCGTCCTGAAGCAAGTCTGAACCGACTGGGTCGTTATGCCCTCACTCATGCACCCTGGTGGGATGCCGGCTGACTAGCTTTGTCAGCAAGTGGAAAAAGATCACCACCAACAGATGGGTGCTGGATTCTGTCGCTCAAGGACCCACCCTGGAGTTCCAACGCAGGTGTCCGCGGATCCCTCTGTTTCCCCGTCAGGAGCAGCACATCCCACAGCTTCTGGAAGAGGTACGAGCCATGCTGTGAAAAGTGGCGATAGAGCTGGTTCTCCAAATGCTCCGGGGCTCCGGAGCCTATTCCAGATACTTTCTAGTCAAAAAGAAGAGAGGTGGCTGGAGGCCCATCCTGGACCTACGACGTCTGAACAAATAACTAAAGTCCCAAAAATTCAGAATGGTCACTTTGCAACACAGGCTTGGCCAACTGGAAAAAGTAGACTTCTTGACATTGTTGGACCTGCAGGATGCCCATTTCCACTTCCCCATTCACAAGAAACATTTGCAGTTCCTGTGTTTCGTGGTGCATGGTCAGCACTACCAGTTCAAGACCCTACCTTTTCGGCTTGAAGTCGGCCGCCAGAGTGTTCGCAAAATGCCTGGCACCAGTGGTGGCCCTTCTGCGTCTACAGGGTATACCCATACCTCTACGGCTGCCTGATACACACCCGCTCGCAGGAGCTGGCCAACGGACACATGGAGACGACCGTCCGGCTATTGACAAATCTGGGATTCTCTGTCAACTATCCAAAGTCCTGCTTAACACCATCGCAGAACGCGCTGTTCCTGGGTGCCAGACTCAATACAGTCTTGCCTGGTGTCACGCTCGGTGGAGAGGCTAGCAACCATACAAGGAAAGGTGCAACGGCTGTCGTCGACGAAGACGGCCACGGTGCGGGCCATCAAGTCGTTACTGGGCATGATGTCCTACATTTACCTAGTCTGTCTCTGCAGGTTGCAGATAAGATCCCTACAGGAATTCCTGGATGCCCGCTGGATACAGGTGTCCTGAAGTTTCATGGACAAGATCCCTCTGAGCGAAGAGTTCCGGTGGGCGATAGTGGTGGGGCGTCCGCTCCAACATCGCACAAGGCACAGGATTTCAAACTCCCCACCCCCCATACCAGGAGACAGTCGTCATCACGGATGCTTCCCTGGGAGGTTGGGGAGCGCACACCGGACATCTACATGCCAGAGGCCTGTGGCTGCCGAAGGAGAAGGATCTGCATATCAACATCCTGGAGCTACGGTCAGTGTTCTAGGTCCTCAAGTCATTCCTATCTTCTTGGAAAGGCAAAGTGGTGAGGATCTTCACAGACAACACCACCACCATGTTCTACATCAGGAAGCAGGGGGGCACTCAATCCCCGGCGCTCTGCAAGGATGCGCAGGACTTGTGGTACTCGGCTGTCGGACAGGGGATGTTCGTCCCTCTCCATCTGGCGGGAGTAAAGAACACCATTGTAGACTCCTTCAGCAGGGATCTGCGCTCCTGCCACAAGTGGGAGCTTCGTCCGGATCAGGTGGACTGCTTGTTCATCAAATGGGGCAGACCCCAGATCAATCTGTTTGCCGCGGCGGCAGCGAACTCCAAATAACAGAAGTCTGCCAGCAGATTCCACCAGCCGAGGAGCCTAGGGGACGTGTTCTCCTTCCTGTGGGAAGGGCAGTTTCTGTACGTGTTTCCTCAGTTTCCTTTCCTGCGTGGCCAAGGCACAATTGGTATCTGGACCTTCTCAGCCTGTCGGCATCGCCTCCAGTCAAGTTGCCTTTGGTTCCGGATCTTCTCACCAAAGAGGGAGGCGCAATCCTTCATCATGGCCCAGGATCGCTGAGCCTAAGGGCTTGGTTCCTGCAGCCTTAGAGTTTGGAGGTTATGAGTTGCAGTGGACTACAGAGAGGTCCTTGCCAAGGCAAGGGTATTGTCAACCTCAAAGTGCTACGGTCATAAGTGGAACCATTTTGCTACTTTGTGCCGGTCGCAGAAGATTAACCCTCTGAGGGTCACAGCACCACAGATTCTTCCATATTTACTATTCTTGGCAAAGGCTGGTCTGGCGCACGCCTCCATCAAGGTGCATCTGGCGGGTGTCTCCCACTACACCAGATCCCTAGGAAGATCATTGCTGTGGTGCCACAGACTCGTCAAGGAGTTTCGCAAAGGGCTTTTCTGATCTTTCCCACTGGTGAAGGCTCCGGCATTGGGAAGTCAACTTGGCTCATGGGGGACCCCCTTCGAACCTATGCATCAGGGCCCACTCAAGTTTCTCTCGTGGAAGGCGGCATTCCTTGTGGCCATCACCTCAGCCAGACGTGTTGGTGAGATCCAGGCACTATCCTGCAAGCAACCGTATCTAGCTTTCCACGAATCGAGGGTGGTACTGCGTACACGCGCCTCTTTCATGCTGAAGTTTCCATCGAAATTCCACCTCAACGAGCATTGGTGTTACCTGTTCTCTTCCCGAAACCCTTGTTGCCGGTGGACACGCACGAACAGTTTTCGGAAGACTTCACAACTGTTAGTTAACTTTGCTCCTGTAAACCATGGGAAGGTATTCTAATTGTTACTTCCAAGGCTTCCATTTCAAGGTGCATCATGCACTGTCATTGGTTGGCAAACCTACCGCTGCCTGGCTGTCCGAGGGTGACTCCATCAGAACGATCACGGCAACGACTGCATTTCTGTTTGGTGTGCCCCTTCTGGACCTGTGCAGGGCTGCTACGTGGAGGTCCATTCACACCTTCACGAAGTTCTACTGCGTCAACGGGGATTCCAGGGAGGAATCCAGAGTCTGCAAGCAGTGCTACGCAACCTGTTCGCTTGAAGTGAGTCTGTACCAGAGGTAAGAGTTCATTGCTTCTGTTGAGCCTTGCCACCTCCCGTGGTTGTGTAATGTTGTACTGCTATGTATTCGTTATTCATGAGTATGTGAAGCCATGCCAGACCCCCATGCTGGAGAAGGTTTAAGGTTTAAGTTACTTAACATTAACTATTGTTCTCCAGCATGGGTCTGGCATGGATTCACATACGAACCCTCCCTCCGGCCCCTCTGCGGCTCCTCTTGGTCATAATGCCACTTTAAGTGCTTACCAAATCTGAATATGGCTGCCAGAGGAGGGGCTTAGGGAGAAGACTGCCATTGGATGGGGGCAGGGGATTGGCTTAGAGGAGAAATACAGTTTTTAAATAAAAGTGAAACTGTTTTTTCATTTACCGACGATTCCCATCCTGACGATGGGGAATATTCATGAGCATGTGAATCCATGCCAGGATCGTGCTGGAGAACAATAGTTAGGTAAGTAAACTTAAACCTTCAGGGGAAAGTATGACTATCTGGTTCTTTGGACCCCACCCCGCTTCATTCCTTAATTGTATGAGATTTTGTTGCAAGGTTTTCAGAATTCTGTTTTTGATGCCTTTTCTCAATGTTAATATTGGCAAACCAGGGAGCTGGTGATTGATGATGAATGGTTGGGGCTCCCAGGGATACCCCAGCTCTCCTTCCTCAGCTTCAGATCAGTACTCTATCTCTTGGCAGGAGGCAGTGGTGTCAGACTTTGGTGGTGTTGCCTCTTGTTTGCAGCATTCATCTCTGCCCTTTCATGAGCCAGTTGGTGTGTTGGGTTGAATCATTCCTTCAAGTCGCTGGCTTACTAGATGTAGTTCTCAGACCCAGCTGTGTCTGGTGAGATGATGAAGCACAGGTTGATTGGCAGCCTGGCGTCCCTCGCGAACATGCAATGATACCATGGATATCCGGTGCTGTCATTCCGAGTGCTATTGTAGGTGTAGACCCGGGTGGCAATGTCTTGTCACCACTTATGTTTATCGCTGGTGGTCGGCATGCCCGGGATATGAAGGATAACCCTCTCTGTTATATGGTTTTTCACACCAAGCATGGTCATCCTTTCCTTTATATTTTCATTCAAAGTCCGGTCCGTAGTCTGAATGTAACTGGGCAGGCCAGCCACAATGTTAAAAAAACATTGCTCAGAAAAAGGTGTGTAATGGTACTATCCTTTTGGTCTTCTGTGGGGTTTCATTCCGGAACAATAAGCATGTTCTCTATTCTGCGTCAGCATAACTCCAGGGACAGGAAGTCGAGAAGAACCATAGATCTGTTATTGTTGCAGGTAGCTGACGAGGTAGCAGGGTGCTTTGTGGCCTGCACTGGAATGATGTCAGTCTCTGATGTCTTCTGCCTCTTGGAGTTGAGATGGAGGGAGAATGTGTCCGTGTTCATGCTGCTGACCAATGGCGGCTCGTGATTTTTATTTTTTATTTGAGGGGTGTAAATATTATGCACAAATATTACAGAGCGTAGCGAGGAAGCCCAAATCAACCAAGGGTGGCTTGGGAAAGAGGTGGGGGGTGCTTCCTCTACCCAAGAAAATGTGGGTTAAAATGGTGCGGTATACAGCAACAACGCGAAAAATTAGTTTAAACGCCTAACAGTTAGCAATTGGTTTTGTGGGGTAACTCCTGAACAAATCCAATAGATGCAAGTCACCAAGACTGCACAGGAGCATTTCCCAATGCATTTTATGATGTCTTTGCCCACAATATATGCCAGGAAATAAAACATTTTCATGTTGTCTGTGCTCATACATTCACATGCTGGCTGCACCTATATATGCCAGTATTCCTATATAAGAACATACTTATGTTTGTTTTGCCCATAATACCAGTACTGATACCATATGAAAACATGTCCAAACTGGCTGCACCAAATTGCCAGTCTAGATAGTATTAACACATCATGCTTGCTTTATCATTAAAAAAACTCCCATGATGTAATATCACCACTCCCTCCCAGAATCGGTAGTCCGCCACAAACAAACCAGCGCATGCATTCACTTGCTCATTCCAACAGCATTAACTTTCGTACCCATACACTTGCTCATTCATATGCACACCCGACCTTGCATCGTTCATCTCAGTCACGCACGCATAATGCAGCCTTACCTTCAGCCCGGGTCTGCACTTTGCCCCTCACTGTGCGCTGGCCTCCCAGGGAGCACGGACGCCGCTGTGTGACATGAAATGAATAGGAGCCAGGAAAAAAAAGAGCACTTCATGGTTTCCAAACATGTCAACGGAGCCAGAGGTCTCCCAACCCACTGGCCCAGACAGTCTGAATGTGTATGGAGGTGCAGGAGCGCCCTCTACACACATTCCAGGTGTAGTTCCCCAGCTTGCATCCCCAATACAAGGCTGTGGAAGAAAAACTTCCCGGCTATGCATGGTCCATCAGACATGTTCGCTGGGTAAAACATACTGTCAAAGGGAAACTGAGTCCCTTTAACAGCTTAAGCCAGGCCAGTAGTACTCCCTCCGCTGCAGGTTATGCAAAAGCTCTCCACTGCCCAGGGTGGGAAATTCCCTCACCCGCATGCTGAAAATGCACCCAACCCTTCCCCACAATGGGGACTCGCAGCAGAATTTTCAGAAGGAATTGGCAAATAAAATAGGATTCACAGGCAGCTCTGCACCTATAACATAAGGCACTCAACCTGCTGACCTACCTTTGCAGGTTTCTGCTTTAGGATTCCTCATTTAATTTATCAGATGTGAATTCCTATTCAGCTCAAAATCATTGTGTACAGGAGTTGAAAGCTAGTAGTGTTTAATCTCCAGTCACTGCAGACTGTCTTGTTTAGACTACGACATAGTCAGAAACTTGAAACCGCAAACTTCGTCTCTAGGACGGCAAAGTAAATGCCATGCTCCTGTCTATATAGAACCAACAGGGCAGTTGCTCTCTTTGCACGCCTGTATTTGGCACCTATGGCCCTTGCTGTTTTGTGATGGGTATTCTAATTGTTACTTCTGCCAGCAGAAATAAAATGAATGGCAATCTTTATTTTGTAGTCACTCCTAATGTGGAGGGTAAGGGACTGGTCACCCAGTAATTAATGAGACAACAATGAAATTGGCGGGGCGCTGCTGAGCAGCTGGCGAATGCAGACGTGAGGATCTGCTGCTCCGCCAGGGCTGCTAATAGCCTTGCAAAATATCCTGTTTGCTGATACTAAACCTAAATAATTTCAGGGTTGGCAAAGAATGCTGGGCATTGGTGGGGGCCCCCTTAGTGCCGGCCCCCCTCATTGGGCACGGCAGGGTTGGAGGGGCGGGCTCACGGCTGGGAGGCCCCGCCCAGAGGGGAGTGACACAGCACAGTGCAACGGGGCGCAGGCCGTGGCCTCAGTCTCTTTTCTGTTTCCTGATTGGTTATGGGCGCACCACCAATAATAGGAGCCGGCGGTGAAGAGGCCTGCAAACTCCTGCCAAACCCTTTTATAGAGGTCTCTGGCTATGACGCACTTACTTTGTGCCGCTGGCTGATGGGGTCAAACACCCCCCCCCCCGACTACCTTCACCGCCGTGCCCAATGAGGGTGTTGGCACTAAAGGGGGCCCCCACCTAGAAGTCATTCTTTGAATGGCGCGGGAGCCCGTCGTAGCGCCGACACTCTCTCATTGGGGGCACGTCTTCATCCGCTGCTCACACACCCACCCCAGCTTGCCCCCATTCCTTAACCGCTACCCTCCTCCCTTGGAGCTGTTAGGCAGAATCCTGTGCAGTGCCCTTAGGGACCACTACACACCATTAAGACCACAGGTGGCAATACAAGTTTTACCTTTGGTACAAGCCTGTACTACTATGTCAGAGTGGTAGTAGTGGCGGAGCAGCCAGGCTTATCTCAAGAGTATATGAGCAGTAGCAGAGATTACACAAAGGGACCACAATTCTCCAGCATAGGGTCTGGCATGGATTCACATGCTCATGAATATTCCCCGTCGTCAGGCCGGGAATCCTCGGTATAGAAAAAATCAGTATCAGTTTTGTTTCTGATCTGTCTTTCTTAGTAGTAACCAATCACTGGTTTCTGGGTCATACTGCCCCCAGCCAATGACTGCCCTCTCCCTAAGCCCCGCCTCTGGCAGCCATCCTCAGATTTTTACCGCACGTTCAAGTGTTGGGAGTTCTCGTGCTGTAGCTCTCGAGCTCTTGCTGCGTTTTCGCACTTTTTCAGGAGATTTTTCTAATTTTTCGGTTAAATTGAGCCTCAAGCTCCACCGTTTCTACATCCGATCAACGGGGACCCGTTTCGGAGTTTTCTACGCCCCTCAAGGGTGAAGATTTCATCGAGTTACACTTTTGGAGAATTCCAGAAGTTCCAAGGCCTACCCCCGGACATGGCCAAGGAGAAAGGAAGCTCGACGCCCGGGAAGCTGTTCAGGACCTGCCCTGGATGCCAGCTTCAGAATGTGTTCAAGGAGGACGAGCATTCGTTATGCCTCTACTGTCTCCATGAGGACAAGACGCACGTGGAGAAGGACTGTGCGTTTTGTGGGAACATGTCGGAGCGGACCATAAAGGATCGCCACCTCCGTCTCGCCAACTGGCTGGAAGGGAAGAGCCCGTCAGGCGAGAAGAAGAACAAGAAGTCAGAGTGGTCTTCTAAGTCCTGTGAGGGCGCCCCGGCGACGGGGGCCCAACAAAAGGCCAAGCACCGCGAGTCCGCGGGCACCAGGAGCGCCGAACGGTCAGGCTCCTTGGCTGGCAGGCAGGGCGCATCCTCCCTGGCGCCATCAACCACGAGCCAACGCTCTGGCTCGGGTAAGAGGAAGTCCGAGAACCCGGCAAAGCTTCTGGAGAGGCCCCGGTTGATTTCGAAGATTCCGGCAGAGGGGGAGCGAAGCTCGGACCGTCCCCCCAAGGTGAAGGCCCCAGGCGTACCGAAGGTGACGATGGCCTTAATTCACCCTGCTAAGACCTCGATTGAGGATGTCGCAGCGGCCCTGGCTCAGCCTGTGGAGGCTACGCAGTGGAGGCGACCTCAGGATCCAGAGTCTCCCTGCCACCGCGGAGGGAGTCGTCTTTCAGGCCCCTTGAGAAGACCCCCACGAAGTCCCTGTTGGAAAAGAAGGGGGAGGGGCAGGTGGCCATCGTGGATACGGACACGACCTCTGAAGAAGAGCTCATCGAAGTCGTGGAGGAGTCCCAGCTCATCGGGAGGGATTCTGATGAGGGCGACGACGAGAGCGACAGGGTCGCCGATGAGGTGCCTCAAGAGCCCTCGCGCCCGTCGTTTCCGGTGCCGCAGGAAACTTCGGCGGCCATTTTGTCAGCAATTCAGTCCTTATGCTCGGAGATAAGGACAAGGTTGCCCCTCCCCCCGACGGAGGTACCTGAGCCAGACCTGACGGGGGAACCGGAGCCGGGACCTTCGGAAAGTCCACCGCATAAGAGGAGGATGCATCCTCCGCCACCTCTCCCACCTCTGCGGCCTGCTCTGCCTTCCCCCGGTCTACTACCCACGGGGATGATACAGGCACAGACACTGCTACGACAGGTAAAGATGATGACAGAGGCGATGACAGGACGTGTCCCCCGTCGACCCCTGCTCGGGCGTCCCCGCCCGACGAGATTGGATCCTTCCATGCCATGATTTCCAGGGCATCCGAGCTCTTCCAGCTCTGCCCTGAAGAGGAGAAGGAGGGGTTCCTTTACCAACGGCGCAAGGCTAAAAGGAAGACTGTCCTCGCCGTACCACTTCTTGATGACATCTGGGATGAGGGGCTCTCCCTCCTCAAGAACCCTGCCACGGCGCCTGCAAAGAGGGACCGGTACAAGAAGTAGTACCGGGTCCCCGACGCTGCCCCCTTGTGCCTTCGGGCGCAATTTACCCCGGATTCGGTCGTCTCGGCGGCGGCAAAGAAGAAAGCTGGGGAGGCATCGGCCTCGACATCATCTTCCCCGCCGGACGGCGAGGGCAAGAAGCTAGACACGATGGGACGACGGGTTATCCCATCCACAGCGACGACTATCAAGGTGGCCAACGCCCTGGCTATCGTAGCCCGCTACGACAGGGAGTTGTGGTAACAAACCGCCCCTCTATTGGACTTCCTTCCGGATGCCAAAAGGGCTGAGGCCCTTGAAATCATACAGGAAGGTGAGATTGTTTCGGACCACGCCATCACAGTTGCAACGGACATCGCCGACACTGGTTTCCGTCAGTTGGGCAATGGCGTTTGCCTGAGACGACGAGGATGGCTGAAGGAGACGGATTTCCACCAGGATCTACAAACCAAAGTTTTGGACATGCCCTTCGACGGGAACAACCTGTTCGGGAAGGCGGTTGATGAGTCCCTTCAGGATATCAAGACAGACACGGAGACTGCCCAGGCACTGGGAGTGCTCCAACGACGACGGCCGTCCTTTCAGAGCTCCGTAGGCAGATAAGGTGCCTCCAAGGGATCCGGCAGTGGCTCCTTGACGTACCGCCAAGCGGCAAGATCTTCGTCTCAGGAAGCCTACAGGGGACGCGGCAAGTCAGGTGGTGCCCGTTGTCGACAGGGAGGTCAAGGAGGCAAGGTGGCCTCCAAACAAGATTGAACCGACCGTGGGTTCGTGCCCCCGCCGAAGCACCCCAGTGGGAGGCCGGCTGACGAGGTTCGTCAGCGTGTAGGAGTCCATCTCCACCGACTGTTGGGTGCTGGACGCCCTGGCCCAAGGGCACGCCCTCGAGTTCCAGAAGAAGTGCCCTCGCGTTCCACCCGTGGCAAGGAAGGAAAATCACGTCCCTCAACTACTGTTGTAACTAAGGGCGATGCTCAAGAAAGATGCCATCAAGCTCGTCCCAAAGAGGCTTTGGGGCTCCGGAGTTTACTCAAGGTACTTCCTCGTAAAGAAGAAGACAGGAGGATGGCGTCCCATCCTGGACCTGCAATTACTGAACAAGTACATCAAGGCACAGAAGTTCCGGATGGTCACCCTCCAGCACATGCTGGGAAAGCTGGAGGAGGGCGATTTCCTGTCGTCGTTGGACTTGGAGGATGCGTACTTCCACATCCCCATTCTAAAAAGACACCGAAAGTTCCTCAGGTTCGGGGTCCAAGGGCGGCACTACCAGTTCAAGGCCCTCCCGTTCGGATTGAAGTCGGCACCCAGGGTGTTCACCAAGTGCCTCGCACCGGTGGCGGCGCGGCTGCGCCTGCATGGGATCCACGTCTACCCCTACCTGGATGACTGGCTCATCCGGGCAAGGACAAGGGAGCTCGCCGTGGAGCACACGGCGAAGACCGTCCAGTTGCTCACGGACCTGGGGTTCTCCATCAATTTTCCAAAATCCCACCTGGTCCCGTCGCAAGTCGCCCTGTTTCTGGGAGCCAAGCTCGACACAGTGGCGTGGCTGGCCTCGCCGTCGGAGGAAAGGACCAGGACCATCCTGGGCAAGGTGCAGCGTCTGCTGGCCACGGACATGGCCAGGGTAAGATCTATCAAGTCCCTCCTCGGGATGATGTCCTCCTCCATTTATCTGGTGCGCCTTTGCAGGCTTCGGATGCGCCCTTTACAAGAGTTCGACGCCCGCTGGGTCCAGTCGACGGGCAGCTTCGAGGACAGGATCCCACTCAACGAGACGTTCCGTCAGGCGATCCGGAGGCGGGGTACCCGCTCTAATCTGTCGGCGGGCACGGACCCCAGCTCACCAGGAGACGGTGACGACGGATGCCTCCCTTGAAGGTTGGGGAGCGCACTCCGGAGATCTTCACGCGAGAGGCCTTTGGCTCACGGAGAAGTCACTCCACATCAACATCTTGGAGCTCCACGCAGTGTTATAGGCCCTCAGGTCTTTTCTTCCGTCCCTCAAGGGCAAGGTGGTGAGGATCTTCACCGACCACACCACCACGATGTTCTACATCCGGAAGCAGGGCGGAACCAGATCCCCTGCCCTATCCAAGGAAACCCAGGATCTGTGGCATTGGGCCGTCGCCCAAGGGATGTTTCTGATGTCTTCATCTGGCAGGAATAAAAAACACCATCGCCGACTCACTCAGCAGAGAGCTGCGCTCGTGCCACGAGTGGGAACTATGGCAGGATCAAGTGGATCGACTCCTCCGACGATGGGGCGAACCCCAGATCGATCTCTTCGGGACGGCGATGAACTCCAAGTGCCGGAGGTTCGCCAGCAGGTTCCCCCAGCCGAGGAGCATGGGCGATGCTTTCTCGTTCCCCTGGGACGGCCTATTCCTTTATGCGTTCCCTCCGTTGCCGTTGCTGCTCCGGCTCATCAACCAGCTCGAGGTCCCGGTGCAGGATGATCCTAGTCGCACCGGCGTGGCCGAGACAGATCTGGTTCCCGGCCCTTCTGGACTTGTCAGGGTCCACACCAGTCAAGCTGCCGATGGACGCGGATCTTCTCTCCAGAGAAGGAGGCGCCATTCTTCATTACAACCCAGAGTCGCTGAACTTGCAGGCCTGGCTCCTGCAGCACTAGAGTTTGGAGGGTACGACATCCCCGCCGACTGCAGAGAGGTTCTTGCAAAGGCCAGGGCATCCTCAACTCTCAAGTGCTACGGACATAAATGGAAAAGGTTCTCTGTCTGGTGCCGTGCACAGAAGATTAACCCTCTGCGGATTACGGCCCCTCAAGTATTGCCGTACCTACTGTCATTGGCCAAGGCTGGACTAGCTCATACTTCCATCAAGATACATCTGGCCGCCATCTCACGATACACCAGAACTACGGGATGGGCGTCCTTGTGGTCTCATCGGCTAATGAAGGAATTTATGAAAGGATTGTTCCGATCATTCCCGCTGGTGAAGGCCCCTGCCCCGGCGTGGGTGCTCAACGTGGTGCTGACCAGGCTCATGGGGGGGCCCCATTTGAGCCTATGCATTCGGCACCGTTGAAGTTTCTGTCATGGAAGACAGCTTTTCTCGTGGCCATCACCTCCGCACGACGAGTGGGAGAGATCCAGGCCCTATCTTGCAAGCCACCATACTTGACTTTTCACGACACAAGGGTGGTGCTGAGGACACACCCCTCCTTCATGCCCAAGGTGCCGTCGGACTTCCACCTCAACGAACCCTTGGTGTTGCCAGTTTTCTTCCCATCGCCTTCGTCGCCGGCTGAGAGGACTCTGCACTCGCTGGACGTAGCTAGAGCGCTGAAGTTCTACGTGGACCGCAAAAAGAGTTTTCGGAAGACAACACAGCTGTTTGTAAACTTTGGACCTGTGAATCAAGGGAAGGCTCTCTCGAAGGCTTCCATTTCCAGATGGCTCTCCGGCTGCATCATGCACTGTCACCGGTTGGCAAACCGACCGCTGCCCGGCCGTCCGAGAGCCCACTCGACCAGAGCGATCGCTGCTACCACGGCGTTCCTATCTGGTGTGCCCCTGCTCGACATCTGCAGGGCTGCGACGTGGAGGTCGACACACACCTTCACGAGATTCTACTGCGTCGATCGGGTCTCCAGGGAGGAGTCCAGGGTCGGCCAAGCAGTGCTGCGCAACCTGTTCGCTTAAGGTGAGCCTGGTGAGGAGGTAAGAGATGCTTAATGTTGAGTTTTTTGTATTGCTTAATGTTGAGCCTGTTGCCACCTCCCGTGGTTGTGCATGTGTATGCTGCTATGTATTCTTATAATCATGAGCATGTGAATCCATGCCAGACCCCATGCTGGAGAAGGAACAAGTTACTTACCTGTAACTGTTGTTCTCCAGCATGGATCTGGCATGGATTCACATGCGAACCCTCCCGCCTTCCCCTCTGCGGCTCTTCACTTGGTCATACTGCCACTTTACGTGCTACCAAATCTGAGGATGGCTGCCAGAGGCGGGGCCTAGGGAGAGGGCAATCATTGGCTGGGGGCAGTATGACCCAGAGACCAGTGATTGGTTACTACTAAGAAAGACAGATCAGAAACGAAACTGATACTGATTTTTTCTATACCGAGGATTCCCGGCCTGACGACGGGGAATATTCATGAGCATGTGAATCCATGCCAGACCCATGCTGGAGAACAACAGTTACAGGCAAGTAACTTGTTCCTTACTGTGACTCAAGCAAACACTGACTCAAGGTTTCAGGTAGAAAAATATAAGTACATTTATTTTTAAACCATTCGTTATAAACACAACACCTCTATTAAACTTCAATAAAAACCATATGTTAAATATACTACAACTAACCAATTCACTTTGTACAGTAAGTCTCAAGGGAAGTACTCTGTGTTTGAATGAACCGGTGTTAGGCACAAAACATGTTACCGCAAATACGATGCGATCACTTTTTGACGGTTCGGTCAACTAAACAAACACGTATCCGTGACATGAAATGCTATCCGGGGCAAAACATACTTTACACCCTAGGTACACAGAGGGAGTTGCAGGCAAAAATCACAGGCAATATTCTGGTTAGGCAGGCAGAATCAAGAAACACTCAGAGACAGGAGTTCAAAAGTCAAATGGCCGGAGCCAGGGTCGAAAGACACTGGGGCCAGTTGCCGAAGATCACACAGTCAGACAGTTCACGATTCAACACAGCCAAAAGTACTTCGATATTGTCAATGTTCGGAAGCAAAAGTTATAAGAAGGAGGGAAGACAAGGGCAAGCCTTGGAAATGAAGAAAAGGGATTCACCCAGTTTCCTCCACAGAACAAAGTACCTTGTTCCAATGGTGCAGCTGGTGCCCTGGCAGTTGTTCCTGTTGGTTTCCCACAGACCCACGATTCCTGGAGCTTCATCGAGAAGGAAGGACGTCTGAAGGGGGTCTGCACCACACAGGGATGAGGCCGGCAGCAGCAACACGGAATAAAAGGTGCGCTCCTTAAGAACAGGAGAGGCTCTTCAGGTGGCTATCTGGACCACTACAGCAGTGTGCAGTGATTTCGACCACGGAAGAGGATCCTCTGGCTGAAGATGAGCTGGTTACCCCCACAAAGCTCAAGGAAAAAAGACTCCGGACTGGATCTTCTCTGAGTCGTTGAAGGGCAGATAGCTCAGGACTGCAGCAGGGCTTCACCGGGACGGGGTAGTTGCAGCAGCCGTCATTCTCTCTGCTTCTCTTCGGTTCCTTGTAGTTCCAATGGCGACTCTCTCTGACTTCTAGCCCAAGCGACCTGCCTTTTATGCGAAAAACCCCCTTTCACGCAGCCTGGCTGTCAATCACCCAGCAGGGGTTTGTCCAGCCCGGACCACTACCCTGGCCAATCATGACAAAGGGCGACTTGGGTTTCCTAAAATACCCTGTGCACGGGGTGACTACACCCCTCCCTCACATACAGCCCACCTAGACACCCAGGCGCCTTTAGGAGGACTTTAACAAAAAGAAATGGCAAATAAACCCGACCGGAGCCAAAAGAAAGACGATTTGGTCAAGCGGGTTTATGTTCGAGGCTAATATAATAGCCAAGAACAGTACCACGTTTATCTAATATAATCGCGGTAGAAACGTTACGGTAGATACCACTGCCACCAGCCAAGTCTAAATGTTAAGAGCGAAACAATGCTCTAGGAGGTGCAGATAAAAAGGGATACGAGTTAACCCTTTCCAGTACTCCATGGAAGATGGGGTGTACTGGATCTGTGGTAGATTGACTAAGTAAAGTTAATGGTAACTTTACCCTTTTCTGGGGGCCAGTAGTCGCGTCAGAAATGGAGTCGAGGGAAGTCCTAAAGACCACCCTGTGCCATGGTACTGAAGGTGCTGTGTGACACACACACAAAGAAGGGGGCTACTGAAGTGGTGTACTTCAGAGTCCACACTCACAAAAACAGATGGAAACACATAGAAAAACACAGGTAAGAGTGGAGGAAAAGCTCTCACTCTTACCAAGTGGAAGAAAATAAACTCCAGAAGTCCAGCAAAGCTGCTGGGGGGCTCACTAGGTGAGGGAAATTAGCCATAAATGAGAATTCTCCCTAACACGAGCCCAACCCCCCCACAGCCCAAATGAGAGGCGTGACCAGTTGACAGACTGGGAGAAAATTGCCACGGTAAATTTTATTACATACATAAAGTCAGGAGTTAAGTTACAGGTGTTCCGTTTCGTCGCTACCCTCAGGATTCTGCGCTGAGCAATAGCATCCTTGTCCCCCACCTGTCCCTTCGGGTCCTTGTGGAACCGTCGCGGGCGCCCCGTCCCTCCTTAACCATCTCTTGCTACCCTTTGGCCATTTTTATTTTATTTTATTTTCATTTTCATTTCTTTTTCTTTTCCCATCTCTATTTAAGTTCATTTTTCTTTTCATTTCTATTTCGTTATCACTTGTCCCCTTTGGCTCATTATTTAGGATGCGTCCACTTATCTTTCCCCCGCCATGCTTCCCTTTTCCCCTGAATTCCCTTTTTTTTCCCCACTTCCCCTTTTTCCCTTCAGGTTATGGGCGCAGGGGTAACACGCCCTTTCTGGAAGGGTAACGATACAGAGTGTTACAGGCGCAATTTCCGGCCCGGTCCTTGGAAACTTCGGTGTAGTAGCACGGTGCAAGCTATGGTGAGGGTAGGGTGCGCAGGCCGGACCCCCCCCTCTCTCTCTTGTAGGGGAGAGGTGCTCTGGTGGGTGCATCTAGGGGGGGGCAAAGAAGGGGACTATAGGAAGGGGCAGTAGTCAGCGCACAGAAAATGAAATAAAAATCAGTAAGCCAGCACCGAATTAAATAAATCAAAATAAATAAGCTAAATGCTTACAATTGAGGGCTTTCGTGTAGGGATCACAACGGCTGAGAAAGGCCCAACATGCCCCCCCTGGCGGAGGTGGGGGGGGCCTCCAAAAAAAGAACCACACGGTCAAGGGAAGACCTTTTTCCAACACGCCGCTCTTGGGACAGTTGGCCCTCCTGCAAGGGAGTACAAACTAGTGGAGGGGAAACCTGCAAGGAACGCTGTCACGCATGGGTGACGGTCGGGGACGGCGATCCCCAGCACAAATCATCACGCCACCGGTGGATTCCGGAGGGCCAGCGTGTCTGTTGCAAATGGAATGAATGAGGGTAGAACAACTGTGTTTGGTCTATAGCGGGGATCTTGAGCAGCATGGTCGACGAGGTGCCTGAGGGGGAACTCACTGCTGGCGGTTGCCCACAGTGAGTTATGGCGGAGGCACCGGTCGCATGAATAGGTGTCGGTTTGACATGCCATGAACGGCGCCCAGGAGTATTAGACTCAGGGGAGGCCCCTATAAAAGGGAAAGGATAGGGGGCTTGGAAGACCTTCCAACTCCAAACATGGGTGGGGGAAAAAGGGAAGTGCATCGATGGGAAAAGAAAGAGTAACAACGAATACAACAAGGGGAGGGGAAGGAATGAAAGAATTTTAGTTCAAACAGGGTCGGGAAGGAGGATGAAAAAGTTGAGTGGGGAACTGGAAACGATGGGTCAGCCTGGGTGGGGGGGTTAGGAGGAGAACTGGGGCAGTTACATACAAGGGACTGTTTAGGGAGAACTCTGGGTAATGCCTGGGGGGGACTTGGCAGCTTGGTGGTAGTGGCCCAAGAGGAGCAGGGGGGGAGAGCTGGGGAGGACATTTCAAGCGTGGATATGGGGAAGGAATGACTCTGGGCTCTGGGGGGTCGGTAGCAATGGTAGGGGGGGTCTTGGGAACAGGAGGGCGCTTAGGGGAATGAGGGGCCTGCGGGGGGTGCAAAAAGCAGTCGGAAAGAGAAACCTCCAAGGAAAAGGGGAAGAGAGAAAAGCTTGGAAAAGGGAAGCATGAGGAGGGGAAAGCAGAAGTATTGGAAGGACCCTAAGAAAGGAGAACATGAAACAAGGGAAACGAAAATTGAAAAGGAAAATGCACTTAAATAGAAAATGGGAAAGAACTGAAAAAGAAAAATGAAAAAAATGAAAAATAAAAGAAAAATGGCCAAAGGGTAACGAGGGACGGGGCCTGTGACGTGTCCGCAAGGACCGGAAGGGGCAAGGGGGGTTAGGCTGCTATTCCTCAGTGCAGAATCCTGAGGGTAGCGGCGAAACGGAACACCTGTCAGTCAACTCCTAACTTTATGTATGTTAATAAAGTTTGCTGCAGCAATTTTACTTCCACTCAGACAACTGGTCATGCCTCTCATTTGGGGGCTGCAAGGTGGGGGGGGTTCACAGGGAGGAGGGCAGCGGGTAGGTAATGGGGGGACGCAATGGGGGTTGAGTGTGAGCTGCTGGTGCAGCCGTGCCCCCACTGAGGGTGTCGGCGCTAAGGACTATCTCTGCATACCACCCCTGAAACACTGACTAAAATCAGAGCTGTCTAAGCCCCATTGCAGTATCTTATACAGCGAAAGGCGGGCTGACATGGTGGCAAAGCGCCATCGGCCGGTGGGAAGCAGACCGTGGCTCACCGCATAACGATTCACTGTGGGTGCAGACAAAGGACACCGGCCCGAACCATATGGAGGTACTATAGCTGCGACCTGCAAATGAATGCCGTCTCCTGGATGGAGTGTGGCTTGCAGCGAAAAGAAACCTACAGAAGCCTGGGCGTGGGGGGTGGCACAACCGGCGCTTCAGCCGCCTAGTCAAGGATACCGTAACAGGCTGCTGCTTAGACGCTTGGAGTAAGCCGCGACCATATGGCTGCAGAACATACTGTGGATGAACGAGTGACAGCCGCTCCAGGGATAAACGCGGCAAGTCCCTGCTGTGCCCTGAAGGTAGCGGCGAGAGAGGAGATAAGGCGTATAGTGGAACCCGGGGGTCGGGCATAGAGGCCACGGCATCGCAGACACCACACTGTGTTGGCCGGCAACCTGGGCCCTGCAGAGCTCCCGAGAGGTGAGGTGCCCCACGGAAGGACAGAAAGGAGAATACTGTCTCTGCCCGGGTAATAAAGTCTAGGGTAAGTGGTCATCCATTTTATACCCTCCTTTAAAACAATGTCAACACAAGTGCGCACATGACTAAACATCTTTCTCTCGGGCACACAAGTTTTTCAATATCCAAGGAAAATTGAATCATGTGATTTTAAGAATGAGTCATTCTCTGACAACTATTGGTATACAGGCCTTTCACAATTGCCATGTATCCATATAATTAACGGAAACCAGCATTATGAAACGATTTTGAAATTTGCTTACAATGTTAATAACTGAAGCAATTGGATGTTTTAATACATAAGAGGGCATTGATTATCAACACGGAGAGGCATTACGTAGATAGATGTGTATGTGCAATTATTCAAATGATGTTAAGCTAATCTATTGTTCCCTCCCCATTTTTTTTCCTCTTTCTCTCTTGTCTTTTCTTTTCAACATTCCCATTATTTGCTTTCTTTCTGTACCATCAAGTTAAAAAAAATATATATATTTTGCAACGCAGAACCATAAAACATTGATACAACAGATTCACTTTTACTCAGGCGATGTGGTGTACACAATTTACAGGCATATTACAAAGAGCATTTACACTGTTCCTTCATCACTATCGTCCACATCAACTCTATTGCTTAGGTATTGACGGAATCCCCCCCCCCCCATATGTCTCTTGGTCTACTGGCATAAGGAAGTTTGCTGGTGTATACTACTTCCTGGTCATTCGCCCATACCAAATCATTTATCCACTCTCTATTGTAGGGGAATTCCTTCTCTTCAACCTCATTAATATGGCATGTTTGGCTAGTAGCAGTCCAATGTTAATAAACTTGTGTTTCGCTGCATTCATTCTAAGTACATAGCCTAATATACACATAGATCATTCCCAGAATATAGGGCATCTCCCAATATTTGTAGCATACATTCTCTTCAGACAAACAGGGGTGAGGTGTACTCTGTTTAGTATTTTAAACTGGATGAGCCTGAACCTGGAGTTGAGCGACACCTGTTTTATGAGGCAACACGGTTGTGACCAGTGAGTATCTGTGTATGTGACGCCAAAATCCCTCTTGCACGCCCCCCGACATCAGGTGGCTGCATCTTTCTCATTTCCAGTACTATTCTGTAGTGTGCTGAGGCAGTTTTCTTGCTTGTTCCAGGCGAGGCTATGTAATTGAGACAGGGATGAGACTCTGGCTCTTTAGGGAACCCATCCCATACCGCTGTTAATGCTGATCTGAGTCTGAGATATTGTAGCTTCTGAAGTGGGGTGTCCTTTATCTGAAGTTTAATATCTTCCCAGGGCCTAAATAGGCCATTGTAGTATAGGTCTCTGAATCGTATGATACCTGCCTCCCGCCAGTGTGTGACTAATGTTGTGTCTGTCGTCCGGGCCAGGTCAGATGCATCCCAGAGTGGCATTTGGGAGCTATACATCGCAATATTTTGGGGTTGTTGTGTCAGCATCGCCCATTCTTGCTGCATGGCCAATTTCAGATCTAGGTGGTTGCAGTTTCCCCCCTTCCCAGCGACTGTCCCATGCAGCAGCGTGGCCCTGCACTGCCCTTGCGTTTCAAGGTCTACGTAGGAGGTTCACGTTGCATCCTCCGCCCAGTTCTTGGCATAGTACGCTTGGGAGGACAGGTAATAAACCTCGAAATCTGGTGCCGCCAGTCCTCCCCGCTCGCAGGGCTGCGTAAGGCGACGCCAGCTGGCCCTAACATTGCCCTTCGATACGAATGCTAAGCAGGTGCTAGTTATTTTCTCTAAGAGAAGGGTTTGCCAGGCCAGAGTGGTATTGTGCCAAAGAGGTAGAACAATTTGGGGAGTATGATCATCTTAACCAATGCTAGCCGACCCATGAGTGAAATAGGCAGATGGTTACAGCGATCGAGTTTAGCACACAATGCCATGGCCAGTGCATCATAAATGAGGGCGTGGACCAAACTGGCAGAGCGCGCCATCTCTACCCTAAAGTATCTAATCTGATGGGGGGGCCCAGCGCACCCCACATAGGTTGGTTGGCGGTGCCATGCCTTCTGTCAGTGAAAACACTTCAGACTTATTTATGTTCAGTCGAAGACCAGAGTAACTCCCGAACTCCTGGACCGCCTCCAACACTGTGGAGATACTTCTCTGGATTCCTCACAAACAGAATGTCATCTGCATATAGTGTGATCAGTTCTATACTCCCAGCTATATGTTTACCTGCTCTAGCATGCCTCATCCTCATGAAGTCGGTCAGAAGTTCAATTACAAGTGTGAACAACAATGGTGAGAGCGGACACCCTTGCCTGGTTCCCCCTCTAACCTCAATACCGTACCGCGGATAGTGTCCCGTTCACCAATACCCTAGCATGTGGTTGTGTGTATAAGAGCCGCACCCATTTAATAAAGTTAGGGACAAAGCCGTAATTATGCAGTACTCTGAACAATAACGGCCATTATACGGTGTCAAAGGCCTTCTGCATGTCTAGGGATATTGCGACCTCCCCCCCCGTAAGCTATATGTATACCTGCCAGGACATTATAGAATCTGCAAGTGTTGGATGTCGTGGACCTCCCCAACGCAAATCCCGCCCGGTCCTCGTGCCCCATGAAGGGCCTCACCGGGTTGAGTTGGGAAGCTAGTATCTTAGCAAAGATTTTCACATCAGTGTTGATGAGCGACAGCGGTCGATATGATCTGTAGTCCTCGGGGGGACTTCCCGGGCTTTAACAACAGAGTTATAACTGCTTCCCACATTGACTCCGGTAGAATGCAGGTGTTCAGGTCCTCAGTCCACACCGCCATGAGGCGCGGTGCATGTGCCTCTACAAATTCCTTATAAAATTTGTGCTCCCAGCCCATCAGATCCCAGGTATTCCAACCAGGAAGTTCCTTTTATTTTGTCCAGCATTATGGGGCTCTCTAGGGCAGCACGTGTGTCTGCGGGCAGCAGTGTCATGGGTATTGAAGCAAGGTAATCATCAATCTCCTCGTCAGTGGCCATGCGGGGAATATAGGCTGCTGTAGAAGTCATAGAATACTCCACTGACTTCTATTTTCCTGGCGGCTACCCCATCTTGCCTATTAATGCATGGAATGGTTGTGCTACCCCTTTCTGTGCGCACTAGATGTACCGAAAGCTTGCCTGGTCTATCCTGTTCCCCATGTCTACGAGCTGCCATTGGTCTGACGAAGTAGCACAACTCTCTGTCTGCAGCTTTTCGAAAGTTCTCTAGTTGCGTTTTAATTTCCGCTGTCACCTGTGGGGATGGGTTGATCAAGTATTTTGACTGCATTAGAGCTATGGATTCCTCCCGCCTAATGTCTTGTAGCACCCCTATTCAGTGGACATTGCTATTCTCCGCATATAGACTTTGAATGCCTGCCATAGGGTATTTTGCTCAGTAACCAAGCCTTCATTAATTTTGAAAAAGTCTGAAATATGCTGTGCAATGTTAGTCCTGAAAACTGGGTCCAGGAGCGAGGTGGGATTGAAGCACCATTGTGCTCTTCTGGGCTCACTATTCGGGATGTTCATGGCAATTGATGGAGAGTGATCAGACAGCGTCTTGGGGAGAATCCGAGGCCTCGGTCACCCAGCACAAAGCCGCACTAGATATTGGTCATAGGTCTATGCGAGAGTGCATATCATGAACGGAGGAGTAAAATGTAAATGACCTCTGTGGTCTGTGTAGTGAACGTCAGGCATCCCTTAAGTCTAGGTCGGTAACATGCATATGGAGTGTGCAAGCTGCATTTGTCAGGGGTCTGGGAGAAGTTGATGTGTGGTCCAGGTCGGTATCGAGTATAGTATTCAAATCCTCCCCTCAGAGTATGTGTGCAGTTGGGTATTTAGCGCATTGGTGAAATACTTGTCCATAGAATTCAGGGTCATCAATATTGGGACTGTAAATATTAACAACACTTCTGTATTCCCCAATTTTCCGTGTACCAGTACATATCTACTGTGGTCATCAACTTCTGTCACATGGTGCGTGAATGGGAGTGACCTATGTATCAGGATCATGACCCCTCTAGCTTTTGTAGAATAGGAGGTGTAGTGCGTGCTTGGTGGTCTAGGAAATGCGTTTCCTGCAAGTATAGTATCTGGGCCCGTTGTCGATTTGCATATGCAATTACCTTCCATACTTTCATATGGATACCCAGGCCCCTGACATTCCAACTCAGTAATTTAATATTGATGTGTCTGGTATCAGCCATTGCCCTTTATATATCGGCATGTATGGTTCGTCAGTTTGTGCCTGTGCGTGCCGTGGCCTTCGCCTGTCGCTTCCTGTCGGTGCAATCTTTTTAACATTTTCACCCTGACTCCCAGCCTCTCCCCCACCCTCATAATACCCCAAATTTCGACTATGCAATTCCCACCCTCCGTTGCTCCCACCCCCCCACCCCGACTGGTTTTACTAAGCTATGCACTCGCATTGGTGACTTCTGTTCCGTGGTGTCCGGGAGTACTGGCTTCTTGTTTCCACAAGAATGGATACCCGAGGTTACCAGCTTAGCAACATAATCCTGCATTACAAGAACACATTATGAATACCTTCAGGCGTTCCAAGTTACAGACATCTCCAATAAGGATACGTTTGCCAGCCGCCATATACAATCTTCTGTAACCCCCTAAATACTGAATGGTCAGATCGCAGGCTGCTGGTCTGTTATTAGTGTAGGGACTGCAACGGTCACTCTCCGCTGCAGAATAATCGGTCTGAATCTGTCGGATGGGAGTACAGATGAAGTATGCCCCGTCACGCCTTCACTCCGTCGTTCTGGAGGGTTGAGTCTTTGGCAGGGGGATATTGGCCTCTACGAATGAGGCAGCCTCTTCTGGAAATGTGAAGAAATAGGTCTGGGTACAGCATGGCAAAAGGAATTGGGCATTATCTCAGTAATTTCTTCACTCCTATAAATGTTCATCTCTCGTTCCACCGCCAGCGCGTAGTCAGGGAAAATTTGTATCACGCGGGATCCCAGCCTGAGCTCTTGCTTCAGTACCAGGGCTGATTTCAGCACCAGGTCTCTATCCCTGTAGTTCATTAAGCGAGCTATAATAGGTCGTGGGAACGCGCCTGGTGTAGGTCTCGCTGCAAGTGATCTATGTGCGCATTAGGCCACAAACATTGGGGATCAGCCTGGATCTCCAAGTGCATCCTGCGAGAATTCTTCTACTGTTTGTTCCATGGGGCCCTTCAAAGCATCATCTTGGACTCCCACAATGCGTATGTTATTCCTCCTCGACCTCGCTTCTAAATCTTCACATTTAAGTTTAATGGTGCCTAAATCCTTTGCCATGGTTGTCACTGTGTTCTGCAGTGTTTCCACAGTGTCTTCCACTCTACTTATCCATGTTTCAGCTTCTGTAATGCGCTGTGATGCTTTTTCCATTTGGGCTCGCATTGTGTTGATGTTGATATTGATGCCATCTAGCTTAATCATTCATTGCTGCAAATCCTTGTTGCATCCCAGTGAGGAATCCTTGCAGATCTGCGGGGGTGTCGACTCTGCCATTTCCTGACCCCCAATTGTTCCCACTTTAGTGGTCAGTTGCTTTGGAGTGGGTTTCGTGGATTTGTCATCATTACAAGGCGCTCCTTTAGGCATTATCCTGTAGCGTGTGGAGGGATCTCCGTGGTGAGGCCGGTTCCACAGGTGAAGGACTCACTGGTGGATCCAAGCACAGGCTTTGTGAGCCTCGCTGGTGTCCAGTTTGCTGTTTCCCCGTCCTTCATCTATATAGGCGATAAGTCATTATTCTGGGTCATGTACTAGTGGTCTTCTTTTGTTCAGCCCGGTGGAAGGTATCTAATTAGGAGCGCCGGAGGTCCATGAAGAGCAGTGGCATGGTTTTGTCCTGCTTGTTGGTATGTACCTGTCCACGTCTCACCACACAGGCTTTTTACCCCCTGTGATTTGCTCCACAGATGTAACTAACTGCGTTACCAGTGCAGTTGTATTCACTCTGCTCCGTTTTACCAAATGCGCGTGCAACACCTTCCCTAGACTCCCCCTAAGCACTGCGCCAACTTGGCATACAGGCCTGCAGTAGGATGATGCAGTTGTGCTGGCGTGAGGCTTTTTACCTGCTCCCCTGCATTGGTTCAATGGGATGTTTCCAGTCCAAGGGACTACAGTGTGGCCTATTATCCCGCTACGGGCTCCATCAATGCGAAGACACTAGTAAGGAACGGCCGGAACACTCCAGCCAGTGTTCTCTTTATGTTGGCCCCAGGGCATGGGTGGTGATTACCAAATCAGCTTATAGTTAGTTCCCTTCAACCGCAATGTTTGTTCATTCAGAGGGGGGTCTCCCCCTTTCGTCTGCGGTTCGTGGGAGCAGGCTGTGAAAGCCAAATGTATTATCGTAGCAGCTGGGGAGAGAGAAGTGGGATGCCACAGCTTTGGAACGCTCGAGTTCTGGCCCGCGGATGCGTTAGAGACTGCCGTACATCGTCCCTGCTTTGTCCTCAAGTGGTCAGGTAATTTAAGTCTCCCACTGTGCTGTTATTAGGGGTGGGGTTTATGTCACTGGTAAAGTCCAGGGTGCGCAATAGTACCCAATCCTCCCCCGGTCGGCACCTTACAGCGAGCTTCCGGGTGCCTGGAGTTGCATATGTCCTCGCCCTGAAATTGCCATGAATGAATTCTATATCCCGCCTCCGTTTGCGCTCCTGGCTTCAATGGCGAGCGGTTATTTTGTTCTGTGTGCGGCTTGCAGAGGATAGGCGAGATCTCCATGCATGCTTTGCGTTTCAGGTTGCCCAGCAGGGCCGTACCAACCTCTGTCTCCCTGGGGCGGGGAATTAGCCTGGTTTCTTTCAGGCGCAGAGCGCGGGGACGGGCATCTTCGGCTGCCAAAAGGAAGTGGTAAAAGGACGGGCCAGCAGCCTCATGCTTCCAGGCTGCTGCGATTTCCAGACCGTAGTGTGATTACGCTTGTGCAGCTTGGCCAGCCCAATTTGAGAGCTGTGCTCCTTTCGTCGTGTTTCTCCGGTGTTGCTGGACGAAAGCGCCCAGAGGATTACATGTCACTCTGTGCGCAACAGCACCCCCTCTACCATTGATGTTTGCCTCCCACGGATTGTATACAAAATGAATTTTGCACAAAGTCTTAATTTCGCATGTTGATCAATGCACATTGATGGATATGTACACATCTATTTGATTAATACTGTTGGCTTTGTTTATGTAAATAGAAAAAATGTTGCCTTGTAAAAGACGGAACAGGTCTGTTACGTTCCGCCCTGCGTCCCGCTGCGCGGTGACGCAGGGCGTCCTAATAAAAGCCCCGCCCCCGCATTCGGGAGGCAGTTCCGGGGCAGACCCAACATCAGCGTGGGAGTGCATTCATTCCAGCTCCCGCTGGAGCTGCGTCACAGGCCGCGCGGCCTAATTGATCACCTCCAGCCCCCGCGCGTAGGCCGCGGGCCCGCGAACTTAACAATGGCGACGAGGAGAGACGAATCTCACGAAAGGCTCGGTGCTCGGAGAGCACAATAACGCCACACAGCCATCGGCTAAATTTTTGGACACCCGGTGGGGGTGCCATCACACACGTGACCCCCCCACCCAAAAAAAAAAAAAAAAAAACATTTTTTTTTTTTTTTGCCTACCTCATCCATTCATGCTCTCTGCCACCAAGTCCATTTTTCTTCACTCCAGAAACGAGAAAACCAGGTGGCATCGAACATCCAGCACAAGGGAGCAGCATCACGGCGTGTAGGGAATGCCAGGCCCTGTGTCGTAACACGGTGCCTGGATACGGCGGCACCTCCAAGGTAGGCCCACGTCGCTGCATGGGTGGCCGTCAGAGACAACTACGACATCACGGATCAGGTCCACGCCAACATGGCGGCCGGCGCATCCACCCCTGGGCCCTCCACGCCGTCCAGAATTGCAGCAAACCTGTCCATGACGCCACCTCCACCTCGAACACAAGGCACTTCGTCGACACTGGTCCAGCCGTTTGACCCTTTCACGGATCCGTCGTCATGCGGACCCAGATGGCAGCTGTGGATCCAGAAGTTCGAGATGGCGATGGAGTGCAAAGAAATCACTGCGCCCAGGAAACTGAAGGCACACCTTCTACTCAGCGTGGGTGACGAGGTACTGCGCATTTTCAATTCCCTCAACGTTGATGATGGCCAGGATGGGTACCGAAGCGCGAAAGACGCCCTCACCGATCACTTCCTCCCTCAACTAAACCCAGACTATGAGACATTTCTCTTCTGCACCACCTTACAGGCAGCGGAGGAAACCCTTGATGCATACCACACCCGCCTGAGAAAGTTAGCCATGTCCTGTGAATTCACGAACGTGGAGAAGGAAATCAGGAGGCAGATCATCAACGGGATTCATTCGGAAAAATTGAGGCGCCTGATACTTAGTGAGAAGGGTATTCCCCTACAGCGGATCCTTGAACTAGGACGTCAGAGGGAACTAGCACACACCAGAGCGGCCAACATGGAGGCCACACTACACAGGCTGCAACCTGCTCTAAATACGGCTATGGTGGCCCGCGTCACCAACAAACAACCCTCGAGAGATGACAACAGTGGGGGATACGGCCAAAACAGGTGGCAACCGCGCGTTCCGGGACCCACAGAGTGTGGCTGGTGTGGTGGCCCACGACATGGCCGTCGCAACTGTCCTGCTCAAGGCACCACATGTGGAGCATGTGGCCGGAAGGACCATTACGCGAAGGTATGCCGATCGACGGACACCCCCATACAGCCCCCGCAGAACCAGCCGGAGAAGGCCGCGACTAAGAAAAAGAAGCAAGCCAGTGCCAGAAGGGTCGCAGTGGCCAGCTCTTCCACGGAGGATGAAGGGGATGATATCTCGGCGATGCTGCAGGCCCCCTCCAAGGACACAGACAGGAAAGGCAGGAAGGTATACATGGTGTCTGCACTATGCCAAGACCGAGGACCTCGCAGAAAAGCCGCCCGAAGGCGCAAATGCATGGTATCCATCCAAAACCAGTGCATTCTGATGACCATCGACACAGGCGCTTCGGTGAACGTCATGCCTGAAAGCATTTTCCTGACCCTAAGTCCTACACCAGAGCTGAAAAGCACCGACACCCTGTTATATGCATACGGCTGTCGAAAGCCCCTGCCGGTCATTGGCAGGTTCCGCACCACGCTGGGACACGGAAAAAACAGACTATGGTCCAAAGTCTATGTGGTGAAGGCAGGTGTTGAGAGCCTCCTGAGCGGGGACGCAGCGGAGGATTTGGGTGTGGTCCAATTCATCTGCCATGTCAATGATGAAAAGGAAGTGGAGCAGATGCTGAACCAGTACCCTGACTTGCAAGAAGGCATAGGCTGTCTGAAAGGCAAAACCATCAAGCTTCATATTGATGAGACAGTGCAGCCGAAAGCCGTCCGGCACCGGAGAACGCCTTTCCACATGAGAGAACAAGTGGAGCAGGAACTCAAGGCCCTAGAAGAGGCAGGTATCATTGAGGAAGTCACAGGGCCCACACCCTGGGTCTCTCCCATGGTGGTAACACGGAAGCCCAAGCAGCCTGGAAAGGTACGGATCTGCATAGACATGCGCCTCCCCAACACCGCCATCAAAAGGGAACGCCACATAACCCCAACAATCGACGAGATTGTGGCTGACCTCACAGGGTCGAGTATATTTTCAAAGATTGATCTAAAGGCGGGGTATCACCAACTCAGACTCCACAGAGACTCTCGATACATAACAACGTTCTCTACACATTTGGGGCTACGGAGATACAAACGCCTGAGTTTTGGAATATCGTCTGCCGCGGAGGTGTTCCAGCAAACCATCCAGGAGGTCATCAGGGGCATCCCCGGTGTCCTCAACGTGAGCGATGATATTCTGATTCACGCCCCCGACAAAGAAACACACGTCAAGAGGCTTCACGCCCTACTGGGCCGACTACAAGAGGTTGGGCTCACAATACACCGGGAAAAGTGCGAGTTCCTCAAATCCGAGATCACTTTTTTTGGCTACAAGTTTGGCAGCACAGGCATCTCACCGGACCCGCAGAAGGTCGCAGACATCCAGGCGGCAAGCCCACCGATGACCCCCACGGAAGTGCGCAGTTTCTTAGGCATGGCCACCTACTGCGGGAGGTTCATCCGAAACCTGGCCACGCTATCTGAGCCGCTGCGGGAACTCACGAAGGCCAACGTCAAGTGGGAATGGGGGCCAACATGCCAGGACGCGTTCGAGAGCATCAAGGACTCCCTCTCAGCTGACACCAAGATGGCCTACTACAACACTGAACTGCCCACAGAGCTATTCGTAGATGCCAGCCCCGTAGGGCTCGGAGCCATCTTAATGCAAGTCACGAGAGAAGGGGAGAAGAGACCGATTGCGTATGCGTCGAGAGCCCTCACAGAGACCGAACAAAGGTACTCACACATCGAAAAGGAGGCCATTGCCGTGCTGTGGGGGTGCCGACACTTTCACCTCTACCTTTATGGGCGTCACTGCACGACAATCACGGAACACAAGCCCCTGCTACCAATCTTCATGGGAACATCGGCACACCCTCCGGCCCGAATCACCAAGTGGTTACTGCACCTCCAGCAATATGACTTTAATCTCGTCTATCAACCAGGCTACGAAACCCCTCCAAGTCTAAACTGGACACCAGGTACGAGGAACTTCCATGGACCGTCAGCAACCGGCATGGAACCATGGTAACGGTGACACGGGGAAGCCGCCAAGTGACGAGGAATGCGTCATGGTTCAAGGCCGTACCACGTACACTGTGGACCGACAAGGAGGGCCATTGGGAAGGCGAGGACACTCCTCCCAGTGAAGAAGAGCCGGAGGCCATCCCTGAGGACAACGGAGCGAGGGATGGAGACTGGGAGCCGGTGGATGAATCCGGCCTCGAGGGCCCGAACCGCGAAGATGGAACAGAGCCGGAAGCAAGGGGGGGTGAACCCCGCGAAGGACGATACAGACTGAGAACAACAACAAGACCGCCAGCTAAGCTAAGTGACTATGTGTGGTAGCTGGTACACTGGTGCCATGAACCCTAATGGCAGGGCGGCTGAGTGTTGAAGACGGACAGTTGTTGTTGGACCTCGCAGTTGTTTGGCAGTTATAGTTATGTGTTTTGTTTTGTTTTATAATAAAGGAGGAATGTTAGGTTCCGCCCTGCGTCCCGCTGCGCGGTGACGCAGGGCGTCCTAATAAAAGCCCCGCCCCCGCATTCGGGAGGCAGTTCCGGGGCAGACCCAACATCAGCGTGGGAGTGCATTCATTCCAGCTCCCGCTGGAGCTGCGTCACAGGCCGCGCGGCCTAATTGATCACCTCCAGCCCCCGCGCGTAGGCCGCGGGCCCGCGAACTTAACAAGGTCGAAACACGTGTTGGCAAAATCTGAGGGCATACTTCAAATATGCCCAATAAATCTAATTGACACAATCAACACTTGCAGCCCGATTCATGGAATAATCTGCACATAAAAAGGGGTACTTGCGCGCGAAAACACGCGCAAGCGCACCGATTCATGGAACACATTGCGCATGGCTTACCTGAGAAGTGCGCGGAATCGGTGCGGGCTCAACACGTCACAGCGGCACCGTGAATGCCTTGCGCGAGATGCCCAGTGAAGTCACATACTGCCTAGCGCAGTCACCTAAAAAGGGGGCGGCACACGTGGAATGGGGAACAAGCGTAAACGTTGCCGTTACGCGGGAAGTACCACAGTAAAATACTCGCAACCCCCACATGCGCGCTAACAACATGTAGTCATGGAATCAAACAGGGCTCACCGGCGTGCGGGAAAAGACACGCTAATCCGGAAACGCGTCTGCCAAGTTGCCGTAAGCATCACCGTGCACAATTACAATGCATAAATAGACATGCAAAACACAAAAGCGCGTTTACAGCTTCGATGAATGTGCCATTTCTCGCAGCAGTGATCGTGGGACACCGCAGGAGGAGGAGGATAGCCAGGGCCCGAATTATTTTTTACCCAGGACCAGCCTTTTGGGATGCCTAATGGCCAGGTCTATGGCAGGTATAGGTTTCCACCTCAAATCCTCCTAGACTTGGTCAGGAAGTGGGAAGATGACTTCACATCACCCACCCTGTGCTCCCAAGCACTGAGGCCCTTGTAAAAGGTGTCCGGAGTGGTGCCAGCCAAGATGCGACCAGCCAGGTAAGCCTTTTGAGCAGTTTGTAATTTGCAAATGTCTCTACTGCTTTCTTTAATGTTGCCTCTATCTTCCTCTTTCAGGTCGTTCTGTCCGGGAGGCGTACAGATTCGAGGAAGCTGTACTCAGTAGCTGCGAGTGGCTAAAGATGAAGACTGCGGGTAAGATGCTGCTGTTAATGATGTTCCTTTTGTCTCCTTGCAGGTTCTGCTTCTCTGAGGTTCGAGGGAATAGCTGGACACGGTGAGCGTCATGCTGCAAAGTAACGCAAAGCGTGTTGTCTTGCTCGGTTGTGGTTTAAATAGCCCCAACAAAATAGTCCAGATAAAGTAGTCCCTAGGCTACCACACCCAAAACACTAGACCGCATAGCTTGGTTCTTTGGAACCAAGCTATGTGGATGCCTCCATGTTGGCTGACAACACATTAAGTAGTTCCCAAACACATGTTTTTTGTGGTGTATGAGCCTGGCGCCATAGGCACCAGGAGTGGCCCCAAGAGGGTTTTGGAAGAGGATGCCAGGGTCTAGAGGCCCGAGTCCTGACTCCACCTGGCCAATGGGTTTGCCAGAGGGGGTTTTGGGCAAGGGTCGTGACACCTACCTTAAAGATATGACTGCTACCATCAAAATATTCAAAGGCGAACCATTTAATGAAGAACAAGAGCTCTTGGTTACTATGGATATCAAATCGCTTTATACGAACATCCCACATGAGGAGTAGTTGTAGTCCACAGATTTCTTATCCATCGGGCAACTCAAAATAGAGTCCAAGCGGCTTTTCTTTTGGAACTCATGAGCATTGCTTTCCAAAAATAAATAGTCTGTCTATTCAGGACAATTCTGTCTACATACAAGGGGCACGGCGATGGGTGCTGCCTTTGCACCTAACCTGGCTATCCTCTTTATGGCTGCATTTGAGGAACAATTTGTACTTTCAGAAAGTAATGTCTATCAACTACACATTAGAAAGTGGTTTAGATTTATAGACAATGTTATCTTTATTTGGCAAGGTAACCTTGAATCTCTGAATGATTTCTCCTTTATCTCAATAACCAACATGCAACTATCGAATTTACTATGGAATATGACAAGGCGTCAATACATTTTTTGGACCTTCGTATTCAGGTGGAATTGGGACATCTTACTTGTACCCTACTATACAAAAAAACAACGGATAGGAACACCACCTTACATTTTACAAACTTCCATCCTAGGTCATTGAAGGAGAATCTGCCATTTAGTCATTTTCTTAAGACTCTGAAGAAATTGCACAGCAATCTCAGACTACTATCTACACGCGAACAAATTAGCCAGCGATTTGAGGGAAAGAGGCTACCCTAAAAAACTGGTGTTGAATGCACTTAAAAGAGCGAGATTTACGCCCATGGACAATGTCTTGGAGCCAAGTCTGAAACGTCGTACTCAGGAAAGAATAACATGCATTACAACATATTAGCACACAATCATTTGCCATCAAGAAAGCATTACTAAAATATTAGCCTGTGGTGAACACCTGCCTTACCGATATAGGCAAACCTTTGTTTGCTTTTAAAAGGTCAGGAAATCGGAAAGACCAATTGGTGCACTCATCAAGCCAGGCTAAATTCAATACTAGCCACAGGGTCCTTCGCCCCCTCGTGGGCCATTTTCCATGTGGGAATTGTCGAGCCTGTCAATTTACCAGTAAATCAACTTGCTTTCAGATTGAGAACAGAGTGTGGGATATACGATTTTTATCTAATTGTAAAACCTGTAATGTAGTGTACTGCATCAAATGTCGGTGTGGACTGAGATACGTGGGATAGACCACTAGGCCCGTGCACACAAGAATCAACGAGCATCACTCAAGAATCGGATGCAAGAACCATTTAGCACCAATGGTCTCACACTACATAGCTTTCTCACACGCACCAGATGATATTAAATGGTGGACTATCGATGTTGTCAAAAACAGCTCTAATATACAACGAGCCTTGAACAACGAAGAATCGGGATGGATCCATTATTTACAAACATTGGATAAATCAAGAGGGCTCAATGAAGAGACTCCATTTTACCAACTGCCCCCATAGTCTCTCATCAATACATTTTCTCTTTCTGATCCCATTGGATGGGCAGGGATATTGGAGGCCCTGTTCTGCTTTTTATGATTGAATTCGTAATGGCAATTTTCTGCCCTTATCCCAGCTTTAGATCTGCATTTTATACATATTGCCTACATTTCCCCATGCACAGTTTGCGATTCTGATTTTTATCCCCCCTTTCTTTTGCAGTGTAGCGACTTTATCTCATTGTCACCACTATTTCAAACATGGTGTTACAGGACTATACCATCAACCGGCATGCAGTTCCTGTTTTGGCCACTAGAGGTAGATGGCACACTTCATTTTCTAGAGGTACCGTGAATTCACAACGTCTCTGTGGTAACTCAGAACAACGGGAGGTAGACACACTGTTGGTTTCCAACCCACGAGATACAAGGTAATATGTCGGCGTTTGGCAGACGCGTATACTCTGTCGTGACTCTGGTGCTTAGCTTTCCCTTATTTTTGTTTTTTTCTTGAGGACTCCATAGTGTCTCCACATTCGAAGGCCTGTGCAGACCATATGTGTCAATTACCGAACACATTATAAGGGAAGAAGACGGCACGTAGGAACAGTACGCAAAGTGTCAGGGTAAATTCAAAATACTCATTTCGTTTTTGTTTGGCTACATGCATGGGGTAGTTGCAACATGTTTACAAGGATTACGTCCTTCTATATTACAGCATACCATTAGACTGGGCTTTATACCTGCGGCATATTCTGAACACGGATAACAGAAGTGCATCCAGTTTGAATGGAACATTGTACATCGGGAAGCACACGGTTTTTTGTCTGCTTCATCTACACACTGTCAACCGTGGTTGGCTCTGACGGCTGGACACATTATTATTGGTGTCTCTGAGGTATTTGGCCTTTATTCAGTCTCTGTTTCTGCAGCGATCACACTGAATTGCAATATGTGATATACAATAGAATTCATGGCGACTACCTGTTTTTGTCTTTTTCGACTCACTATTGCCTGTCAATTATTATAGAACTTGAAATATCAAAACCGCTGCGCTAGAGTTTTCCTTGCTAAGTAAGGAAGAGGTCCAGCATATTTGAATTACAGGATATCCATAGGCAAAGTAAGTCTTTTTTAATCTTTTTTTATTTTTCTCATCTTCTGACTCTTTCATCTTCATTTGTATCTCCAGCTTCCATCTGCAACTCGTGCAATAAATCATGAGTGGTTACGATTGAAGGGTACATTCCCTTAAAAATGTGGGCCTGCAGTATCCACGTTTGGCTATACATTGGAGGCCTTGGTCAAATTGATAGCAGCACAACTATGTGGGCGCTCCAGGCACAATATGATGTTCAAGCTAACATTCTGTCATTATCCTTCAGTTTTCTACCCATGCATATACGACAAGATGTCCTTGTGTGGACATGTATTCCTTTAGACTGTAGTTGTTAGAAATAATTTTACAAACTATGGGTATGTTTTCCTCCATCACTGCCACAGCTGAACCCCACCTCCCCCCTTTTGAAAAATATTTACTCACATTACCATCCCAAGACATCACCTCTATTTGACGGTATTTTATATTTTTAAACCTTACATATTCCTTTTCTTGTTTAATTTCTCTATCCTCAGGAGTCCTTCCCATTGCAAATCTGACTTTGGTCCTGAGGAAGGCAGGTATTTCATCCACACGTCGAAACGTATCTCACTCCTGCATTTTGAGTCTCTATTATGCTCGAGTCAGATGGCCTTTAAGAATCAGATAGGCATCTTACGTAGACCCCGACTAGATTTGCAAAATACTGAATTCTACCTAGAGATAGAACTAAATTTCCAATAGAAAGTATTGCACAGAATAAAAAGACTGTGCTTTTCCAGGATTAAGAGTTGTTGAATTGCATGATTTAGTGGAAGCATTGTGCGCAGACAAATATGAAGAATGAGACTTTGCCTCTAAATGAATAGATCATTATTTTATGTAATGTGGTGTTTTTGCTTTGGTTTTTGTCTTTGAATTCGTTTATTGAAATATCTGTAAGAACAATTGGGCATTAAATCCCACTTGTGGTGATTCTTGACTTTTAGGGATTTTTGATGTTGGTTTTCTTTCTTTTTTTGTAAATTGTTCATATTTGAATTTGTAGAATTGTGATAATTATTGAAATAAAATGTGCATTTTTTCATGAAAAGGTTGTATGTTAAATACGGAGTGTCGGTACATTACTACAGCGGACCAATTGCCATAATGGAAAATCAATGTGTGTGTGTAAAATGTGATATTTAGATGTTTTGTTGAGCAGATAGCTGACAAACAGGACACTACCAGGGGTAGTGATGATTAGTGACCCACAGCCAGTAGTTATTTCTTTACAATTACTACACAGTAAGAAAGTGTGCAGCAAATTACTTCACTGCAACAATTTAAGAATATTTTCCTGTTGGGACATTCTTGTTTGGTTTTGGATTACCCATTGAGCACCTACATGATGACGCCAATACGGAACCCCACCACACCACCCCAGGTAAGATTCAACGCAGCCCATATTGCAACTAGGGTCATAGTGGAGCACACATTCGGAGTGCTGTAGTCATGCTTCTGCTCTGTTGACCACTCTGGTGGAGAGCTACTATATGCACCACAAGTAGTGTGCAGGATCATTGTGGCAGCCTGTGTCCTGCACAAAATTGCAACATGGCGGGGTGTACCGGTGGACATGGTTGTGCCCCCACATTGTAACGCTCACCTGATTCCCACGGAGGCGACGACCTGTTCTGGAC
Organism: Ambystoma mexicanum; assembly: GCF_040938575.1. Taxonomy (NCBI): domain Eukaryota; kingdom Metazoa; phylum Chordata; class Amphibia; order Caudata; family Ambystomatidae; genus Ambystoma; species Ambystoma mexicanum. The sequence goes on from NC_090923.1 coordinate 841,609,327, forward strand.
TGCTATAACCTCTTCTAAGGTGATGCGCAGGACTCGGAAGACGGACTGGACCGGACCCCCAAACCTCGCCTCTCTGGCCCATAGAAAAATCCTTCTGTAGATGGAAAAGGGGATTAACTGTCTGCTGGATATTGTGTCGGATTCCCCCCCTTCCCCCTCTCACACTCCTCGAACCCCCTCCGCGATTCCACGTAGAGTCTCACCTTAGAGTCTGAAAGGACGAGCTCTCCATCCTGCTTCCGATGCAGGGGCGCGTTGATTTCCAGTTACTTCACTGGATCTCGGGTTTGGTGAGTATTCAACTCCGCTTGACTCTTCCGATATGAGGCCGTAAGTATTCAGTTGCAAAAGTTCAAGCGTTAATTGTCCGTTGTCCTTTTCTCTATTTCAGATGCAGGATGAAGAATCAGCGTTGAGGAATGGATTCGCCGAAGGTAAACTCTGGTGAGTCTTTTTGATGGATGGTTCCCTTAGTGATCTTGCTTTCACCCACTAATGCGTGTGTCTTTTTCCCCTTAGGGGCCGGGGTACGGAAGTGTCAAGGAAGCGGCGCCGACCCGAGGTGAGGAAAGATTGTCCCAACAATAATCAGGTAAGTCTTAAGGTGGAAGAATCAGGCCTTCCTCAATCTGTTCCTTCGCTCACCTTTGTTTTGTCTCTTTTTCTCCTTAGGCGCTGAAAGGCGACGGATGGTGCCAATGGTCGCTGAAGAGCCCAAGGGCACCTCGTGAAGGTGAGTGGAACACGGCGCTGCAGCGAGCGATGCGATGCGCTTCTAAAATAATGTCTTTTCTCAGGATCGTCGGAGTGATGGTTCCGGACTCCGGATGGAGGTAGGTAAAGTTCAATTATTCACCTTTCTCTCCTTTCCTTCCTTTTCAGGTGTTCCAGGTTGCAGGCGGGCGTGGCTGGAGCCAGGATGCAGGAGCAGACACAGTGAGCGTCCAGCTGCTAGATGCAGAACAACGCGAAGCGTGAGCTGCTGTCTGGGCGTGGTTTAAATAGCCCCAAAGTAGTTACAGGTAAGTATTCTTCCTCAGCCACGCCCGAGTGGTAAAATAGTCCCATAGGTAAAATAGTCCCTTTCAGACCTCAAGGAGGTCTGGATCCAGCAGCATGGTCTGCATCAGGTAAGTCCATCCAAGCACTCCCATAATGAGTCTGGCGCCTATGGTGCCAGGACTGATGCCTTCTATGAGCCGGGCGCCAAAGGCGCCAGGACAATGTCCAAAGAGCCCCTATAAGGGGTTGCTGGGTCCCTCCCTGGGGACATGATGTCTGCTTTCGGGGACGCTGGTCCTGAACTGGCTTCCCGGGAGTAGGCATCATGACAGCACTCTCCCCCAAGGCCCCTCCCAAGATTGTTCCCTCCGGGGGTTTTGGTTTGTTTGGGAAGATCCGGTGGAATTTCTTAATTAATGGAGGTGCATGTACATGGTCACTGGGTTCCCAGGACCTCTCCGGAGGCCCGTATCCCTTCCAATCGATTAGATAGAAAAGTTTTGACCTTAACATCTTTGAATCTAAAATGTTCTTCACCTCGAATTCAGGTTCTCCATCTATTTGAATGGGTTCTGGAGGCTTGATTAGTCTTGTTCCAGGTTGCACTGGTTTCAAAAGTGACACATGAAAAACAGGGTGAATTCGCATGTTAGCTGGTAAATCAAGTTTAACGACCGCTGGATTGATTATGGCCCTAATGGAGTAAGGCCCCAGATATTTTGGATTAAAAGTTCGAGGTCCCTTGAGCGATAAGTGCCTGGTAGCCAGCCATACTTGGTCCCCAATCTGGTACTGAGGTGCTTCACTCCGATGCAGGTCAGCATTCTTCTTGTATTTTCTCTTGGCTTGTTGTAAATGTGTAGTTGCTTCTTTGAAGGCTTGGGTAATTGTAGAATGCAGATGGTCCACTGCGGGATTCCGAGGCCTTGAGGCGAGTCGAGGTCTGAGGTTCGAGGGTGATGCCCATATAAAGTATAAAAAGGACTTTGCCCAGTTCCAGAGTGTACCGAATTATTATATGCATATTCGGCTATCCAAAGAATGTCTTTCCAGTTACTTTGATTGCAGCAACATACACCGTAAATATTGCTCAAGGGTCTGATTCGTCCTCTCTGTTTGACCATCGGTCTGAGGGTGGTGACTAGTCGATAATCTTACATCGATTTGTGCCAATTGACAACATCTACGCCAAAAGTGGGAAATGAATTGGCTTCCCCGGTCTGAGATTAGTACAGACGGGAATCCATGTAAACGAACAATATTTTCAAGGAATTCTTTGGCTAGAACTGAAGCTGAAGGTAAACCTTTCAATGGAATGAAGTGGGCCATTTTGGAAAATAAATCCACAATAACAAGAATAGTGTTATATCCTGAACAAGGAGGTAAGTCCGTAATAAAATCCAATGACAGGGTGTGCCAAGGTGCTGGCGGAATGTCTAAAGGTTGAAGGAGACCGGCTGGTCTTTTCTTTTGGTCTTTATTTTGGGCGCAAACACCACAGGACATCACAAATGATTTAACATCTTTTCGCCAAGAAGGCCACCAGAATTGTCGTTTCACCTTTTCTTCCGTCTTTGCAATACAGGGGTGCCCCTCTATTAGTGTATCATGATAACGAGAAATAACGAGCTCTTGTAATTCCTTGTGTGGCAGAAATAAGCGCCCTTGGAAATAAGGTAAATCATTATTTATAGTAAAGTCAGATCCCTTTTGTACCCAATCCTGTAAGTCTGTAGAGTCCAGGAGTTGTTTAACTCTATCTTGAATGTCTTCAACCGTTTGTAAAGAAGTCATGCCCGAAATTCTCTGTTCGGGAATTATCGGTACAGGTTCTGAGTTAGTATCAGTTTCTCCCATTCCTATTCGGGATAGAGCGTTCGCTTTGCCATTCTTACAGCCAGGACGGTAGGTGAATACAAAATCGAATTCCGCAAAAAACAAAGCCCAACAGAGCTGTCAAGATGATTGAGCCTTGACAGTCTTTAAATACTATAAGTTCCGGTGGTCGGTGATCACTGTGATGGTATGTCTAGCGCCAAGTAGATAATGCCGCCAGGCTTTAAAGGCGGATTTAATGGCTAACAGTTCTTTGTCAGTGATTGCGTAGTTAACCTCGGGTGCCGAGAATTTTCTGGACCAAAATGCAACGGGATGCAGTTGGTTAGTTTCGGGATCTCTTTGAGACAGGACAGCTCCCATGGCTAGGCTGGATGCGTCAGTTTCGACGACATAAGGGAGATCTGGGCGTGGGTGCTTCAATACAGGTGCGGAGGTAAATTTAGCTTTTAGTTCCTGAAAGGCCTGCTCGGCTTCTTCAGACCATTCGAAACGTTTATTTTTCCTTAAGAGCGCAGTGATGGGTTGAACCACACGAGAAAATTCCGGGATAAACCTGCGATAAAAATTGGCAAAACCAAGCATGCTTTGAACACCTTTCCTGGAGCTAGGCGATGGCCATTTGAGAATAGCATCCACTTTTCGTGAGTCCATGCAGACTCCTTTAGGTGTCAGGATGAAACCAAGAAACTCGACTTCTGTGGCATGGAAATCACATTTTTCAAGTTTAGCAAATAGTTTGTGTTGCCGCAATTTCTCGAGAACTGCCCTGACATGTTTTCTATGATCAGATTCCGAAGAGGAGTACACAAGAATGTCATCGATATATACGACAACACAAACGTCGATGAGTTCCCGAAAGACATCGTTCATGAAGTATTGGAAGGCAGCCGGTGCATTGCACAATCCGAAAGGCATCACCTGGTACTCGAATAGCCCATATTTGGTGCGGAAGGCAGTTTTCCATTCATCGCCTTCCCTTATTCGCACCAGATGGTAGGCCCCCCAGAGATCTAACTTGGTGTATATGCAGGCATCCTTCACCTGGTGAAGGAGTTCAGGGATCAGAGGCAAAGGGTATCGGTTTTTAACAGTTATCTGGTTCAAAGCGCGGTAGTCAATACAAGTTCTGAGGTCGCCTTCTTTTTTAGGCACGAAGAATAAAGCCGAGGATGCAGGAGACTTAGACGGGCGAATAAAACCATTGGCTAGGTACTGATCTAGATATTGTCGTAAATGAAGATTCTCGGGTTCGGTAAGGGCATAGATCCTGCTGCAAGGGGGTTGTGCACCGGGCAATAGATCGATCTGGCAATCGTACAACCTGTGAGGCGGTAGAGTGTTGGCCTGTTCCTTTTGGAAGACGTCTTGAAATTCTTGGTATTCTGGCGGTATTTGCAAAATGACAGGGGTTACTGTAGCTAGGCCAATATTTGGATTTCTTGGATAACAGGTTTGTGCAAAATCTGGAAAGGTTATCCTCTTTGCTCGCCAGTCAATTCGAGGATTATGTGTTTCCAACCAAGGGATTCCTAGAATTACTTGAAATTGCGGAGCCTTGATTACATCAAACACAATTGCCTCCCGATGTCCGTCTTGACCCAACAATGTCACTTCAGTAGTGGAGTGTGTTACCGGCCCAGAGGCGATTTCGGTTCCATCCACTGTGGTGATAACATCCTTACTGGTTTTAGGGCAAAGAGGGAGGTTGATCCTGGAAGCCAATTCACGATCCACATAGTTTCCTATAGCCCCACTATCGATGTATGCCTTAATGGCATGTAACCGGCCAGGCTTCTTCGGATTTACGAGGACCATTGGCATGATGAATAGCGAGGTCAGAGAGTTCGTTTTTAAGCTCGGCAAGCGGACCCCTACGCTTGTCGGGCGTGGTCGTTTCCCGACTGAGATTTCATCAGGTTCTTATCAGCGACTCCTAACGCCGCCTTAGACGGTTTTATAGGGCAATCTCGTAAAAAGTGTCCAGAAGCCCCACAATAAAGGCATAATTGCATTTGCCATCTTCGTTCACGCTCTTTTTGAGTTAAAGCTCCTTTAACCCCTCCAATTTGCATAGGTTCAGTAACATCGGTACCCTTGGGGTTAACATGGGTTTTGACCAAAACCCGGGTCTCAAACTTGGACCGATCTGCCTTTCTGTTGTGAAGTCTGTGATCTAATTGGACCACCAAGTCTATATATTCAGAGCAGTCTTGGGGTGGATTTACAACCTGGGCCAGGACATCCTTAGGTTCTCCACGTAGACCTCGATGGAATAAAGTGATTCTTTTATCCTCCGGCCATCCAGTCTCCACAATTAACCTAGTGAAGGTCACGATATAGGCTAAGAGGTCCAGGTTACCCTGTCGTAGGGATAGAAGCTCGTTGTCCAGGGCCTGTCCCTGAGAATGCCGCGCAAAAAGTCTTTCCATGCTTCTCTGGAAGGCTTGAAAGTTACGAAGAATTGGGTCATCTTGAGTTACCAGTGGAACTGACCAATCCGCAGCACTGCCGCTGAGATATGATAGTACAAAAGCGATCTTGGTTTGGTCGTTAGGGAAGGCCCCAGGTCTGCAGAGGAAGTGCAATCGGCATTGATTCATGAATACGGCGAACCTTTTGGGGTCCCCGGCAAAATGTTCCGGTGGGGCCAGTGGCATATTTCCAGGTAGATTAATTTGCACGGGGTTATTTGAAACCACTGGGGCGGAATTAACCCCAGAACCTGGTGAAGGAGTTTGACCAGTCTGACCTTGTAATAGCTGTCTGGCAAGATCATCAGTTTGTTCTTTAGATACAATTAACTCTCTCCTGAGGGCATTCGTCTCCTGGCGAGCGGAATGACCTTCAGCCCGTAATTCCCCCAATAGCTGGGCCAGCTGGTCTGTCTCGATAGCGCCCGGGTGGGAAATTGTAGGTAGGCCTCGCGTTCTGTAACGCTCACCTGATTCCCACGGAGGCGCCGACCTGTTCTGGACTGCTATGACCTCTTCTAAGGTGACGCGCAGGACTCGGAAGACGGACTGGACCGGACCCCCAAACCGTAGAAGAATCCTTCTGTAGATGGAAAAGGGGATTAACTGTCTGCTGGATATGGTGTCGGATTCCCCCCTTCTCCCTCTCACACTCCTCGAACCCCCTCCGCGATTCCACGTAGAGTCTCACCTTAGAGTCTGAAAGGACGAGCTCTCCATCCTGCTTCCGATGCAAGGGCGCGTTGATTTCCAGTTACTTCACTGGATCTCGGGTTTGGTGAGTATTCAACTCCGCTTGACTCTTCCGATAGGAGGCCGTAAGTATTCAGTTGCAAAATTTCAAGTGTTAATTGTCCGTTGTCCTTTTCTCTATTTCAGATGCAGGATGAAGAATCCGCGTTGAGGAATGGATTCGCCGAAGGTAAACTCTGGTGAGTCTTTTTGATGGATGGTTCCCTTAGTGATCTTGCTTTCACCCACTAATGCGTGTGTCTTTTTCCCCTTAGGGGCCGGGGTACGGAAGTGCCAAGGAAGCGGCGCCGACCCGAGGTGAGGAAAGATTGTCCCAACAATAATCAGGTAAGTCTTAAGGTGGAAGAATCAGGCCTTCCTCAATCTGTTCCTTCGCTCACCTTTGTTTTGTCTCTTTTTCTCCTTAGGCGCTGAAAGGCGACGGATGGTGCCAATGGTCGCTGAAGAGCCCGAGGGCACCTCGTGAAGGTGAGTGGAACACGGCGCTGCAGCGAGCGATGCAATGCGCTTCTAAAAATAATGTCTTTTCTCAGGATCGTCGGAGTAATGGTTCCGGACTCCGGATGGAGGTAGGTAAAGTTCAATTATTCACCTTTCTCTCCTTTCCTTCCTTTTCAGGTGTTCCAGGTTGCAGGCGGGCGTGGCTGGAGCCAGGATGCAGGAGCAGACACGGTGAGCGTCCAGCTGCTAGATGCAGAACAACGCGAAGCGTGAGCTGCTGTCTGGGCGTGGTTTAAATAGCCCCCAAAGTAGTTCCAGGTAAGTATTCTTCCTCAGCCACGCCCGAGTGGTAAAATAGTCCCATAGGTAAAATAGTCCCTTTCAGACCTCAAGGAGGTCTGGATCCGGCAGAATGGTCTGCATCAGGTAAGTCCATCCAAGCACTCCCATAATGAGCCTGGCGCCTATGGTGCCAGGACTGATGCCTTCTATGAGCCTTGCGCCAAAGGCGCCAGGACAATGTCCAAAGAGCCCCTATAAGGGGTTGCTGGGTCCCTCCCTGGGGACATGTCTGCTTTCGGGGACGCTGGTCCTGAACTGGCTTCCCGGGAGTAGGCATCATGACACACATCCCCAACCACATGCACGGCTGCTGCGCATGGGAGAGGAAATGGCACGTGACGAGGCTGCCCGTGCCCAGCTTGTGGCACAATTCTGCACCTAAAATACAACCCCTGTGGAGTGCACACAGGCCTGGCACATTCCTGGTGACAATTGATGATGACAAAGCACAACCTTACCACCCTGAGAACCTGTCCTTGGAAGTGCTCCATCGTGTGCAACCCTTACAACTACAACAAAACCAATCTTGTGTGCACAAAAGGCAGACATGGAAGATGCAGTGTGCCACCAACCCCATGGAAAAATACACATCCAAATGACGGTATGTCACCTAAAGCTTCCCAAACTCCATGTCACCTGGTTGGCATGCCATGCCAAGCAACGTCAATAGTGACACACAAATGGCCAATGCATAACAGTACTTTCAAAAAGCGCTGAACGATAAACTGAATCAGTACTGAAATAACTCACTCTCACACATCAAAACAATCATGTACACAAGAACATGAATTGGCCAGTAAGACATACCGCAAACACAGGACACGACAGTGAATATGACTGACAGTCAGCAATCAGAATACCCCAAGTCCCACAATGTGCCCTAACTAACACATAGCACCCTTCAATTAGTAATGTTGGTCTGCCAAATAAATGTGGCATAGAAGCACATACATCAGGAAGTCCAACAACAATCGAGAGGGGAAAGCAAATACATGAAGAAGCAACATGAACAAAGGATGTATCTCAATGTCAAAACAAAAATGCATGCCAACCATGCACTGGACAAACAATCATGAATCCCACTAGGGGTGTATACACAGGTCGCACTTAAGACTGCTCACAGATGAAACCGAACCCCAATGCCTCTGTGTAAGTTACTTTCACATGCTGCGTTCCTTGCAAGCCCATGGAAAGGGGAAGCAGGAGTTGCATATGTGTCTGGACCCTAAGGCACAAACAAGGAGCGTACCGACACGAGACAAGCCTGTATGGGCCCAGCTGGAACCTACAGTGGATGCCCTCGGATGCCACACAAAGCAACACACGGTCACATAAATGCACAATAGATAAAAAAATAAATAAAAAATGCCCATTGTGGACCAGGGACCACCCAGGAGGGTGGAGGGGTTGGGTGCACCTCAACACCCACATGTGTTTATGTTGAGAAAAAGAAAATCCCTCCATGGGTTCGTGGTCCGCACGGCTATCATGAATTGGGAGAGCTGTCACTGCTGTCGCCATCCTCTGGTGTAGCAATAGAAGGTGGCTTTGGTAAGGGAGGCATATCGTGTAGCCCTGGCCTGCTCCTCCATGGCAGCAGCCATGCGGGACTAAGATGTGCGCATCTGTAACATGATGGCACATAGGTCTGCATGCAACACCTCACGGGATGCATGCAGTTCTGCTTGCATCACCCGACGGGTTGCTCGCATTTCCTCCGACATGGTGCGTGTCAACTGTTGCATGAGCTCTTCTGCACGTCTACTGCGTACTGCCTCAAGTGCAGTCAGTGTAAGTCACAGTGACCTAGCCACATCCGACAGGGCAGCCCTGCGGGCCCAACCCTCTGCAGCCATGGCTGAGTGCAGAGACCACATTTCTGCCCGTTGGCACCTGTTGCTGGCCTCCATGTGGAGCCTGTGTGAGCGGCATTGGGACCGCAATGCCTGCAGCTGGAGCTCAATCTGTCTTTCAGGGGGAAAATGGAATTGGCCACCATATCCATGCCCTGAGTCAACATCTCATATGCACCCCCCCTGCTGTTGTGCAACAGAATACATGGACTGCTCCCACACATTATCACCTGATGGCACATGGCCACCACATTGGAGGGCCCAACGCCTGCTTGGCCCAAGGAAACATAGCCCTTGATGTGCTGAAGCTGTCTGTGGCTGCAGGACTGCATCCCTCCCTTGAGCAGCTGCCCCAGAAACAGGAGCCAATACTGTGGAGCGTGGCCTTGCACCCGTAACCACCACAGACCGATGTTGCAGCACTGACTGGCCTTGTGAGTGTTCTTCCCCCACTACAGATGTTTGGAATAGGCCATCACCCGCAGCTGAATCACTAACCTGCGACTGTTCCAAGGAATCCATGTCCGATTCACCACAAGAGCCATATGCTTCCTCAGAGGCAGAGTCAGAGTAAGTAATGCCCAGGATGGATTGTAGCACCAGTGGATCTTCCTGGGCTACCATACCATGTCCTCCACTGGTGCCTGGTTGCAGCACACTCTTCTCCACCACCTCCTCTGCATCCAGTGCCTCATCACCAGCAGAAAAATACATGAAGACACTTTTAAATAGCATATCCCACACACATAGGTTTCACAATGTAGTCATGCAACACATCAACCTGCCATGTCAGTGAGGTCACAAACTCTGGCACGTATGCAGTGTCATTGGAAGGCAAGGGTATCATGAAAGCAGACATGGATGTGTGTCAAAGGGCACAACACCGCATGTAGTGCATGGTGCATATCACCTGCTTCACACACAAGCACCAGACTGGCATAGTTGAGTCACCAGCATCACTGATGAACACACACAGATGCCACTAGCATGGCCATGCCTGAACCGTCAAACAGAATGACATGGAAATACCAATTACCAAAAGCACAAGTGTCGCACAGTGCTACAATGCTAGGGTGGTGGAACAGAGTGAAGGCAGGCACAATGAATCCATGAGTCTAGGTCACATTGACATAACGCAAGTGAATAGGCATGTAGAAGGGGAGACCTGGGTTTGGACATTTGAGGGGGCATTGCAGTACATGTGAATCTGCTCAACGAAGAATATAGCTACATAACCGGGAAAAGCAAAATTGCGGGATGACCCCAGTGGAAAGGCAAGTGCATGAATCTGGCGTGAAGCGTTGTCAGTGGGTTTGTACGGATATTGTAAATACACTCCAAATGCAGGTGGTGTCTGGGAGCCAGTGCCATCATCACATTCCTAGGGTGATACCTGGCCCCAAAACAAAAGGACCATTCACACAGTCCAGTCCTGGGTGAGTTGCAGAGGGAACAGAGTAGAAGCACAGAAATATATGTATAGTCAGTCGCAGTAGGCCACCATAGGAATGACCAGTCCCCGTGAGACAGTGAGCTGCTGGGGGGAAGGAGATGAAAGGTAGGATACCTCTGAGGAGGTACAGCTGACAGGGTGACCTCTTACAGATGTCAAGAGATGAAACGAGACAATGTGAGTGTGCATAGGAAGATCATCTCAGGCAATACGCCATAACAGGTTGTAGCTGGAAGAGGTGCAAGTGAGCAGGACAGAGAGTGACATGGAATGAGTGAGCAGGAGTGGTGATGAGCATTGACCCGGTGTGCAGCACATTGTCCATATGCAGTCTGCATGACAACAAGCACCTATTAGTCCACCATGACATGGTCAACACATGGCAGTCATGTAAACCTAGGCATAGCTGCATAACAATTCATCAAAGCAACATATAAATGTCCCAGAGACACACGCCCGACCACTCACCGGACGATCCCTCATAAATTGACAGTCTCCCACGCCTTGGATCTGTCCCTCATCAATGAGATCACTGACAATCTCTTCATGTGTAGTTCTGGCTGTGTCCCACCTCCAGTCACCAGAGTAGAGGCGTAGTTGGCACCCAGCTTATCCTTGGCTCTGCGTTTGAGGTCATTCCAATGCTTGATCACCTCCTGAGCTGTGCGCCTCTCATGACCCATGGCGTTTATACGATCCGTGACGTGCTGCCAGTGTGCCATACGCTGAGCATGCATGTGTGTGCTTCTTCAGGCACAAGCATGTCACGTCCATGCTCCAACAATTAGTCCACGAGGATGTAGAGTTCCTCGTTACAGAAGCTCTTCTTCCTGAAAGTGTGGTGCTCCTGTGCCGTGCCTTGGGTTGGAGCCTGTACCCTACTGCACGCTTTTGCTTCTTTCAAGGTGGTTCAGACCCAGAGTACCTGGGACCACTTGGGCCAGTAAGGGCCGGAGTAGTGGTGGACTGGGCCATGGCATCAGGCACTGATGGAACGACAGTAGGCTAGCTTGCAGGTATCCGTACCAGGGTGCTGGTGCCAGTAGCTTTCTCTGCATGTCCCTTGCCCTTACGGACAGGAACATCTGCACCTGAGTCACTGGGCCTGGGCTGGGACTACTACAGTCCAGGCTGGGTGACCCTGAGCCTGGATGGTGGTAGCCGCAGCGGCCCCTGTAGCTTCCACACCCTGGCATTTCTGGACAGCAGATGACACTGCTGGTCGGGGACCCCGGGTGCTGGGGACGTGAGCATCAGCTGCATCTCCCTGACCCTGTTCGGTGGGAGGTATAGCTCTCCCTGCACGGGCCTGCACACCTCGGCCACCTCTGCCAGGTCACCCACCTTTGCCTCCCTTCCCACTTGTTGCCATCCCAGTCATGGCACTGATGGACTAGCGCAATGGGAGAAGCAGCTAACAATTGTCCTGGGCAATTGGAGTGAGGGGGCACGTGTCAGGAACCGAATCCCAAGACGTATCCCCTGACGTCCGGAAACGTCAGGGTGCTCCTTCAGGGAGAGACTTTCCCTCAGAGAGCACGGTATACAGGATAGAAACAACCTGTCAGACCAGGGGCTCAGGTGAAAAGGCTGGACAGCAACAGAGCTTAATAGGTACACTGGTCATGTTATGCAACAATAGAAAATATCGTTCCTCCCACAACACACTCTCCAACTCTTACCTGTATTCCGTAAATGGCAGGTCAGAAACCTAAGTATGCTGCGCTGGCCTTGGGTGGCGCAGGAGACACACCTGATGATGTGCAGAACCCTTCTTGGATGGTGGAAAAGTGTTGATGACCTGACCCGGGCAGAACGAGGGCGCAAATAAGAGAACCAAAGTCAATGTCAATCCACATAAAGTCACAGTGGGACAAGTTCCCAGTGAAATCCATAGGAAAGGAAAAGTCACAAGATCCAAATATTCCTTAGGAAGAAACCACGATGCAGTCTAGTACTTGAAGTGTTCAAAAACTGTGCCAAAGTATCCAATGAGTTGATGTATGAAGGCAGAGATCAGTTGAGTAAAAAATAGGGTTGAGGTTGTGCAAAGTTGCAGTAATAGTTATTAAGTGAGGGATGGAACTTGAGTAGAAAACACCTGAGTAAAAACAGGCGTAAGGAGGACACAGAGCTGAATGAGGGTGTGAGTCAGAAAACACCCAATTCCGTAAATCGGTGTCCAACAGCTGACTATCAGATGTGCCTGTGATTTGTCTGTGAGAGCAAACACTAAGAACTCCACGGGAAGATATGGGTACGTGCAAGGCAGTTAAGGGACCAACCGCCTGATGTAGAACAGTAGGAAAAAAGCAATCCGATAGGCAGCAGCAGCAGCAGGAGGTCGAGTTCTGGGAGCATAACAGAAGGGGAAAGGAAGCCAGGCGTCACAACAAGGGACCAAGAAGCAATGAGCGAGTCCAAGTAAACGAAGCAGGAATCCTAGAAACCGGTAATTCAGAAGGTGTGGAGCAAGCGAAGAACGAACGCAGCAACCCTGCCGGGCGAAAGCGACGGTTAAGGAGCGTCGCCTGGCAACAAGGAAGCTTTGAACTGGTGCTTCTGTATCGCGCGCAAGGTGTGATGACGTGGTTTGGGAGTAGGGCTGCTGGGAAACATAGTCCTCAACGGGGAACATCTCGGGAAAAGGCGTCTGGGTACTTGCCATTGTCTCCACACTGCTGGAAAAAGTGTTCCTTTGCGTATAGTACGGTATTTCCCGACAGCAGGGTACATGATGGAAAACGTACCACTGTTCTCCAGCAAGGCTCTATGTAACCTCTGGTGAAAAAATAACGGGTTGCGTAACGCTCAGGCACCCCAAAAACAAAAATTAACGTGTACACGACCCCCTCGGTAGCCCACATGTGAAGAAAAAACGTCAGACAGTATGCTGTGGCACCCAGCAACACAAAGAATCCTTATGCGAAGAACACGTAGGGTACTATGACCTCAAAAATGGGGTATTCGACACACAGGGACAAACACAGTATGAAAAAAGTGTGTGTGACTCACTGTCTGCTCATAGAAAGAAAATAAATTACACATGCGTGTGCGTGTAGGCAAATCCCCCAACAAAAGAAGTAGTACGCACTCGAACAGTAGTGAACAAGTCCACACATCCGTCCACAACGAAATGCACGTACATTGTAATGTTGTCCTACGCACACCTTTAACCCGATACTGGATAGCAATGCCCAACGTTCAGTGTGTGTCACGTAACTTAGGGTCTTTCCTCTGATTACATGCTAATTCGCTGTTTCTGCACGTGTGGAGTCACTCTGTTTCCGGCTGGCCACGCAGAGAACACTGAAGACCCACGCTCCTGCCTACCAGACAATTTACCTGCCTCCAACTGCCCCGAGCTGCCTCCTATGAGCTATCTGCTGCTGCCAGCCCACTCTGTGTGCCTGCTGCCCATGTGCCCTGCATTTTTGGGCCTGCTCATCAGCCATTGCCAGTTGTCCTGTCGTCGTGACCACCTCTGCTGATCCTGAAGACTACTGACTGCCATACCACCGCTCCACAGCCCAGCCCCAGAACCACCTTGTCCACCCACACCTGCCTTGGGGGTTGCCATGTCTGACCCAACACCATCTGAGGCAAGTGGCGACCCCCCGGCACAGAGGCAGAGGGCTGTCAGCTTCTCACCCAGGGAAGTTGGCATCCTGGTGGAGCAAGTCACAGTTGACCCTAACAGAAACATGGGGGATCTGGGCACCAGAGGGACACTATCCATGTGGATCCTGGGTTTGTTGCCAACAAACCAACAAAACAACGGAAATTGACTTAGGTCTGAAAAGGCCATGGAAACAAAAAGTTCTGACGAATTGTAACTCTAGTTTTGTAGTGTATCTGATCTGGTGCCCCTGTAAAAAGATTTATATAGGGAAGACAGAAAGAAAAATTAAAACCCGCATTACAGAACACAAAAGCTGCATAAAAAATAGGGTGCATTCTGCCCCCCTAGTGGAACACTTCATAGAGATGGTACATAAAGTGGAAGATTTGAGATGGTCAATTGTATATTTAGTGAGGCAAACAAATGATTCAAACCTTGATAGAAGAAAACTAGCTCGGAAAGAGAAAGAACTGATTTTCCTAACTAAAAGCACAGAATTGGGTTTGAATGAGAAAACAGAACGATAATTCACTTGCTTTCTAATAAATGGTAAAAGCAGCGAAGTGGCCGTACGAGAAAAAGACATAATGGGGACATCAGCTACCAGCATGTGCCATCACTTAAGTTGAAAGAACATAATAAGCGTTCATAAAAACTCACGGAGCGAGAAACCCGTGAAGAGATTCCAGCGAACGCGGGCGCTGCCCCGCCCATTTGGAGCGCGAGATCTGGCGGTGGTGTTGTGTTTAAGTCGCAGAGCCCTCAAATGGAAAGAGCAGGGGGCCGAAGGCAGGGAATGTAAAAAGAGGAATAAATAAGAAGGCGAGCGACTGACGGAGCGTCCGTAGATCATGTGACGATCACGTCACGTGGACAGTGGGAAACTATAAAAAGTTAAGACGGGCAACATTAAGGGACGCAGGTGGCCAACAGAAACGGACTGAGACGCCAACAGTGAGAGAAGACGGGAGACGGATCGTAAAAGAAGCGATGAAAGCAAACTCTCGGTGCCTGGAAATAGCAGGAGCACAAAGATAATGCAAAGGTAAGAACGGCTCTATCAATAGAAGCAATCAGAATTGTTCCCTACGGCGCACAAGCCCAAAAGAGTAAAACTCTATGCCCCCTGTGTTTCTTTATTGTAGAATTTAGACGCATAGCGCCTCGCACAAAGAAATGACTAGACAATACAATCCGGCCCAGCTAGCAGACAGAAATACTGCAGGAGCTGTAAATAACTAGCAAAATCAGGAACCGGATTCACAAGAACATTAGGTTAGTATGAGAAATATAAAATGACTTAATAAAGGATGGAAGTAAATAACAAAATAAAAATGGGCAAACAAACTTTATGGTAAACTAGTACTGTGTCTCAAACAGGGGAAGAGCATAGTTGTCCCTGGTGATTGCATCTGGCAGTCAACAGAGTGACCAACAAAAGTTGACAGAAAAATAGAGGGGCTATATCAAGACGATAAAATGAAGAAGTTAACAAGATTAAGGTAACTTATGAATATTATTCCTAGACAAACAATAATGCATACTGTGAATACATCGGGTGAGATAGCATTTTGAGCAATTGAATGAAGTGATACAAAGCCTGCCATTAATGGATTTTCTGAAGAGTGACCTGTACTGAGTAAGATGGAGAGATGATGTAGTTAAAAGATGTGATGAAGGAGCTACTAGAATAAGCTACTCCTTTGTGCTGCAAGTTAATGTAGCAGGTTGTACATAATACAAATGTCAGCCGGGATGTATTTTGAACACTAAAATTCGAATATCCCATACTTGCTTCCCACAGTTATCCGTTTGATGGTTGGACCTTATGGAGGGACAAATGGGACCTCATTGACAGTCGATCCCTAGAAAAAACCTAAAAGAAGACAAACATAATTGTACATTGCAATGGATTGTGGTATATTTTTTTACCCCTAAAGAATTTCCTTGTTAGTTGTATGAAAGTGTGAAAGGAATGAAACATAT
This sequence comes from Ambystoma mexicanum, assembly GCF_040938575.1. NCBI lineage: Eukaryota > Metazoa > Chordata > Amphibia > Caudata > Ambystomatidae > Ambystoma > Ambystoma mexicanum. The sequence goes on from NC_090923.1 coordinate 841,625,089, forward strand.
CAGGTATGGTATGAATGCAGTATGAAATTAAGCATGGGTGATATGAACACTGAGTGAAATGTTTTATGGACTGGGATGTACTTCTCTATGAGAGAGGAGAGCAAATACAGATCCCTATGAAATTTTTATTCTTAAATAATTGTTAAATTAAGAAATACTACATGTTATTGAATGTGCATAGTCAAATTGAAAAGTATTGAGATAATGTTGTTTATAAATTGTGTGGTAAATTTCTACAATTGTAGAACAGAAAAGATGAAAAAAAGTTTTTTTATTAACAATATGTTTAAAAAAATAATAAATAACTATGTTTGATACAAATTGGTGTGGTATATGATAATATAATGAGTATAAATCATATATAAAAAGGAAAAATCACAATAGGATTTGAGGAAGCAAGTGACCCTGTAAACATAGTGTTGTTGTTAAACAAAAGTTTTGGCCGGGGGCTGTTTACAAGTGGTCGTTAAAAATAGTACCTCTGGTCTCTCTCAGTCGGTTGTGAGCAAGTCCTGGGGCATCATGATACCCTCTTCCCCAGACCATCGCAAGTCGGCAATGAAGGACGAAAGAAGATCTAGGTGGACTTTGCGGGTTCCATCAACGCGGAGGGGGTGGCACCCTGCGACTACCGACATATCCATAAGCACTGGGAAGACTACAAGTCCAGGACCCTCAACAAGGCCCGGCACCTCGTCAAGCCTGGTGATGACCAAAGGGGGCGCCGGGTCCAGTTGACCACCGATGAGATGCGGGTCCTGGAGCGCATCAACCCAGCGCTGCACACCCAAGTCTTGGAGTTGGTGCTCCATCTGGAGTCGACTGGTAAGTGTCCATGTGTTCTTGTCCACAATAGTGCATGTTGACGTGTGGTTGGAGTGTGCAACTTGGCCTTATGTCTGGCATGCCTCCTGTACAGATGTCTGTGTGCATGTCCCAGTCACTGCTGCATGTGAGTCCATTGAAGCGTGTGCAACATAAATGCTGTATGTGTTGCAATGCGTGATGTATGCCAGCATGTAACGACCTATACATGTTTGCATCCCTGAGTCTGGACTGGGGCATGCCAGAGGTGTGACACATGGGTGCTTTGTGAGACATCATGGACATTCATGGTGTACATGTGTCTGAGTAGTGAGTGTGTGACTGGAGAACACTCTGTGATGTATGTTACTAGAGCTTTGGAATGTGTGATTGCCTCATGCTGCCAATTTGTCCTTGAGTACATTCTGACGTGATAGCTCCATGACCTGCCTCATGACTGTCAGGTGATGTGTGTGAATGAGATGTGTATTTCCCATGATGCATGTGAGCTGAATGCACGATATTGATTAGCTGGCAGTGCCTTGTGCAAGGATGTGAATGTCTGTTGTGAATGACAGACATTATTGTGCATGTGTGTGAATGGCACTTCCCTGTGTGTTGTGGACGTTGATGATGGTTGTGACCTTTGACAGTGCCACTGATGTACATTTGCATTGTGACAAACACACATGTCCAGTACCCCGATGTATGTGTTCTATTTTTACCTATCCACATTGACGATGGAAGAAGAGGGCGGAGAACGTGCTGTGCAGCAGGGATGCCTCCAAAAGGCGTAGACACAAGGCCCAGTCATCCTCCCAGGGACTGTCATCTTCTGGGAGCGGCGAGACTGGTGCCGCATCAGAGTCAAAGGCCGCAGCTGCTGAGGGTAGGTCCAAGAGGGTGAAGGTGGTGGAGGACTCCTCAGCAGTGGGAGGGGCAGGTCAGCCCCGACAGGGGCAAGACACTTTGGAAGAAATGGGGAGGCATCCAGTTTGAATGGGAGGGAGAGGAGGAGGAGGAGGAGGAGGCCACATCAGCCCAGCCCATGGGGCCCGGCGGGGGTGATGACGTAGGTGTGACTGCTGCAGTCCAGGGTCAGGGGCCGGAGGCAGTGCAGGTCACTGTGGAGGGGCCTGTGCCTGTGCATAATCCTGTCCCTGGTTCTGCGACTGCAGCAGTATGCAAATGCAGCAGTATGCCCCAGGTCGGAACCGTCCACATGTGGTGGTCATTTCCACCCAGACGAAAAGACCAATGCCTGTGGATGTCGCCATTCAGTACAGGGTGGAACCTGCGCTAGCCGGTATCATGGGGCGGGTAGACTCCGTTCGTGATGATATGCAGGCTGCCAATCGGGCGTTTGCACGTCATCACGAGGAGGTCTGCCATCTCGTGAACTGGCTGGCACATTTCCTGCTATCGCAATGGGTGCATGGGCTGGCCACTTATGTGACCCCCTCCTCGTCTGCCTCCTCTGTGCGCAAGTTGTCCTCCCTGCCATCTTCTGGCCCAGATACCACCAGGGCCCCCTGTGCACCTTTCCTAACCTCGGCGGTCAGTCTGGTGGAGACAACATCCCTGCCAGGATCGGGAGTCGACGGAGGATCAACAGAGGCGGTCCCCACGGAAATCCAACCGGCAACAGGACATGTGGCAATGTTGGATGAGCAGGCAACAAGCAGCAGGGCACATGCATGCCAGCCCCGGGGGTTGTCATCCCGGTGACTGTCATGGAGGCGCAGGTCCCAGGCTTTTCGGCAGCAGCAGGCTTGGAGTAGGAGGTGACAGGTCTCAGGTCCTCCAATGGCAGTGAGGCAGGTATCGGGCAGGAGGCACATGTGGTCCTTTGGGGGCATGACTCACCATCAACAGGACGGAGAATACCCTGCGTCGGGCAGAGTTCCTCGAGGAGACTTGCAGGGAGTTTGAGAGGAGCACGTTGGAGTCCATGCAAGCCCTCGAGGGGGGAGCACAGGCCCGCCTAGGGGAAATCGACACAGAGTTCGATGATGCCCTGGCCGAGACTTTGGGGGGAAATGGTGAGTCACATGACTAGCCTTATGCCACTGTACATAGTTCTTTAGGTTTAAGTTTCCTTTTGTTTTTTTTTCTTTGGAGTTTTTGGACTTTCCACCAAGTATTGTGTATATAGTTCTTCGTTGTTTTTCTTTGTCTCCATATTTGGACATGGTTTTGGCCAATGGACCCTGGATTTTTGTAAATTGTTCTCTTTTTGACGTATATTTTTCATTTCACCATGGAGTAATGGTTTAATTTTTATTTGTGATTTCATTTTGAGTTACTTCATGGACATGGACCACGTCTTTGCTTTCATCTTAATTTGTTTGAGTTGGGATTATATTTTCTTTTTGACTATCTTTTATTTATTTGCTCATTTGATGATGATTTACTTATTTTGTTTCATATGAGTATGACTTGAATACTATTATTAATTTATTTATTTTATTCAAAATCAAAGTGGTGTCTGGTCTCGATGGATTAGGGCAAGTTTCACTCTTGCTTACTGTGTTCTATGTCCATGATGCTGGCCTATATTGTTCATGTGTGTGCACACATGCATGCATGGGTAATGTTTCACTTCCAGTGACATGTGGCATGTTGTGCTGTGTATGAACAATGGATGGGTGTTTAAGGTTCACTTGGAGTGTGCAGCGTGTGGTGGCATTTCATTTCACAACTGTGGAATTGATGTCTATCAGTCCACTGTGTGTTGGGGGTGTCCCATGAGGTGGGGCCTGCCTGCAGGTTGCCATCACTGGTGGTGGTGGGGGACATGAGGCAGGGCCTGCATGCAGGTTGCGTCACTGGTGGTGGTGGGGGACATGAGACGGTGCCTGCCTGCAGGTTCCCGTCACTGGTTGTGGCGGACATGAGGCGGGGCCTCCCTGCAGGTTGCCGTCACAGGTGGGGACATGAGGCTGGGCCTGCCTGCAGGTTGCCGTCACTGGTGGCAGTGGGGGACATGAGGCGGGGCCTGCCTGCAGGTTGCCGTCACAGGTGGGGACATGAGGCGGGGCCTGCCTGCAGGTTGCCGTCACAGGTGGGTGTTAGGCAGAAACCTGTGCAGTTCCCTTAGGGACCACTGCAAAAGGCTTAGGACTACAGGTGTTGGCAGTAAACCCAATTGGTAGCAGTCTGTACCACCCAGATTTACCTGGTAGCTGTGGCTGAGCAGCCAGACTTCTCTCAAGAAGAGTTATACAGTATATAGAGTATACAAAATGGGTACCAAAATACAGTAGCACAAGCAAACACTGACCAGAGCTTTGGTATAAAAGTATATAATTATTTATTTAAAAACACACTTGTAAAATACACTAACACTAATATGGCAAGCAAGTTCAAACACAGTCACTATCAATATATATACATCCCTGATTACTTATTGAACAAGTCTTAGTTAAAACACCACTTATTTGCAGACAGAGGTGAGCGCGTAACCTAAAATGGCACTCCAATAAGTTAGTTAAAAAGGGAGGGAAAAGGCAGGATTAGGAAAGCACACAATACCAACAAGAACCACAGCAAGTCAGGAAAGGCAGAGTCTACTGTAGAGCAAAAAAAGTTCATAGGCCAGGCCCACTCTGGGAGAGAGCAAGGCGGAATGTGTCCAAGATCACACAGTTGAATTGTACTTTAAAAGTCTTTGCAGATAGTTCCAAAAGGAGTTAGATCAGTTCAGAAAAAGTTAGTGAACAGGTCCCAGGTCACCCCAGCATAGAGAGCCAAGGATTTACGGACACCTTGAAAAGTCTGTTGCAAGGGAGACCAGGTGGAACACAGTACCTGAAATGGTGAGAAAGCTCCAGCGGGGGCAGTTGTTCCTGGCAGCGGGTGCAAGTCGGTGCTTCGTCCAGGGGAAGAGAGGATCTCGACATGGAGGAAAGCTGGAGGTCGGTAGTGGTGAAGCGTGGCTATCCGGCCGCCAGGGTGCTTGGCACAGGCGATTCGACCACGAGACGATCCAGGAAGGCGAAAAGAGGGTGAACTGGTTATCCCCACCAGTTCAAAGGAAGAAGACTCTCCGGGATGAAGATCTTCAGATCTTCTCTGTCGTCGGGAAGTGGTGAAGCGGTTCAGCAGGGCTCCACCGGTGGTGTCGTCATTGCAGGTCGGCTCAGCTTCTCCCTCTTCGGATTCTTTGGTCCTGTGGCGACATCTGAAGTTCCAGTCCCCAAAGCCCTGCTTTTATGCAGAAAACCCCCATTCATCAGTCCTAGCTGTCCCTCAAACATGCTAACGGCTCACCACTGGGCCAATCACACAAGAGTGCGACTTGAGTTGACAAGGCAACTCAGTCCAGGGTGCCTAAACCCCCCTCCCACACATCCTGTAGACCCAGACAGAGTGGCACCACCTTTGGAGGCTTCTGTGCAGAAGCCTGCCAAAAGTGGAACAAAGGGCTCGACTTGGGTTGGAGTTACAGAGGCGAACACAAACGCCATTTTAAAACCGAGTCCTGGCAAAAAGACTCAACCGGGGAATAAATATTAAATAAATAACCCAGCGGTATCTTTAACATTGCACCAAAAAAGTGGTGCGTTTAAAATTAATGGGAAAATCCCATAGGAAATAGTCTGCGTGGTAACCACTGCCACCAGACAGAATCTCGACGAGGGGGGACTGGACAGTGCCCCCTCGAAAAACAGACCCAGAACAAACTGACCCCTACCAGTACGTCAACAATATGATGGTTTGTACTGGTTCTGTTCACAATTTAAGACTAGTAAAGTCAATGGTGACTTTACATGCCCTGGGAGACAGTAGTCAGTCCCAGGGTATGGAGTCTATGTTTGGGGGTCACTATGACACTGCTGTGTTACTGCACTGAGGGTGCTGTGTAACACACTTACCAAAAACACATGAAACCCTATGGAGTAAAAGACCCCATAGCCCATCAAACACATTACAAAGTCAAAGGATATCTCAAATCATGTCTAAGAGTGGGAGAAAAAGAGTCTCACTCTTAGCAGGAGAAAAAAATAAACCCCAAAAAATCCAGCAAAGCTTCTGGGGGGCTCACCAGGTTTGGGAAATTAGCCTATACAGAGAATTCTCCCTAACCGTGGGGGGTGGGGACATGAGCCTCACTGGTGGTGTGGCGACATGAGGCTGGGCCTGCCTGCAGGTTGCCTCACTGATGATAGTGGGGGCACGAGGTGGGGTCACGAGGTGGGGCCTGCCTGCATGTTGCCTCATCTGGTGGTGGTGGTGGAGGACATGAGGTTGGGCCTGCCTGCAGGTTGCTGTCACAGGTGGGGGGTGGGGGACATGAGGCGGGGCCTGCCTGCAGGTTGCCGTCACTGGTGGTAGTGGGGGACATGAGGCGGGGCCTGCCTGCAGGTTGCCGTCACAGGTGTGGGCTGGGAACATGAGGCGGGGCATGCCTGTGGGCTATGGTCACAGGTGATGGGGGGGGGGTTCTCATGTGGTGTGGGTTGCCTGCAGAGTATGGTCACGGGTGATTGGGGGGGTTCCCATGTGGTGTGGGCTGCCTGCGGGGTATGGTCACTGTTGTTGGGGGGGTCCCATGTGGTGTGGGATGCCTGTGGGGTATGGTCACGGGTGATGGGGAGGGTTCCAATGTGGTGTGGGCTGCCTGCGGGGTATGGTCACGGGTGAATGGGGCAGGGTTCCCATGTGGTGTGGGCTGCCTGCGGTGTATGGTCACGGTTGATGGGGGTTCCCATGCAGTGTGGGATGCCTGCAGGGTATGGTCACCGGTGATGGGGGGGTTCCCAAGTGGTGTGGGCTGCCTGCAGGGTATGGTCCACTGCTGGGGTCTGGCTGTCCCTTGAGGAGACGTCTGCTTCCAGGGAAGTTGTGTGTGTATCTCCAGGTACGCGCAGGCCTTTCCACGTGATTTGGCTGGTGCGACCGGTTACGCAATTTCGCCGGGGTGCGGATGGGGTACGCGCAGCCCTTTCCACGCGATTTCGCTGGTGCGAGCGGGGTACGTGATTACGCAGGGTTGCGCAAGGGGTACTCGCGGGCCTTTCCACGTGATTTGACTGTTGCGAGTGGGGTATGAGATTTGGCTGGGGTGCGGACACGGTACGCACAGGCCTTTCCACACGATTTGGCTGGTGCGAGCGGAGTACGCAATGATTTTTCACGCAATTGCAATCGGGGTGCTGTGTGCTGTCCCATGGATGGCGCAAGACCTTGAGCCACAGTAGCCATTTCAATGGCTTTTTCCTGCGCATCGGGGCATGTTGGGGAAGTTACTGGTGCTGCTTTGTGCATTGCGCCACGGCTACTGATGCCCCGGAAAATCCATGAATACGTGTGCCGTACAATTGCTGTTTGCGCCACGGCTGGCACATGCTCCTTCTCGGCGCGCGGCACTTGCGCTACTTCTGCGCTCGATTCTATGGATTGGGCCCTTGACCTTTTATTCTGTATTATTTGATAACCAAACTAGATCGAGAAGACAGGACGAGCACAAATGGTACCGGCACGTTTCTCAGCTTACTCAGTTTCACATTAGGCAGGGGTTAGCTTAAACAGTGTTGGAATCTTCAGCTGTCTCCAACATTTAAATTGGGGCATCTCCTGATTTTTGACCTAAGCACGCTCACGACTTGGTATCTGACCCCATCCAATCTCTTAAAACATTTATTTTGAGATTGTATTTGAGCAGTTGGTGTATGGTTTAAGATGTACCGATTTTTATGATATAATGAAAATAAGTAATAGTTAAATATAATACAAACATCTGTTTTATTTAAAAATATACCTTATACATCGTGTGAACAAATAATACAGAAACATATATTACTTTTTCACATTTATTTACAGATATTTAGCAGTGATAAACATTATTAAAACAAAATGTTTTGAACAAAAATGATATATTCAATCATACAAAGAGATACAAATAGACATAGACAAATTATAATGGACCAAAAATCGATTGCATAAATAAAAAAAAAAATCAATTACAAAATCAACACAACTAAATATGGGCATTACACATTTATAAAAAAATATTTATATACGATATTTAAAAAAATGTTGCTTTCTAAATAAATACTTTTACAAAAAGAATAGGATCTTTAAAAGACCAAAGAACTTTGCTTGAATCTTGTTGTCAATTTTGCCACAATTTCAGACTTTGAGGGTCGAACCACATTAGCAATGATCTTCAGCATAGACTGTCCGCTGGGAACATAATCTGTTGACACTCCATGCGTTTCCATTGCAAGCACAGTCAAAGTCAGATCTTTCACAAAGTTGCATTGCATCTGCTCTAATACTGGATTAGCCACCCATTCTTTTTTTCTTTTGGTAAACGCCATGGTGTAATGCAGCATACCAGAAGCACCAGCAACTCTTGCATGTTCCCTACCAAAGATCTCATTGCGAGCAAGTACAGCCAACCTTGTTCTGGCATCCCTACTTTCTATGCCAAAATCCAACCTCTTATGCCTGTACGTTAGGCACATATTATGCAAAAAAAACTTCCACTCCCCAGTGTGGCAAATCTTTGGTAAACACTTTGTCTTTTTTTTTTTGAAGGGCTGTGTGAGCAGAAGAGCCATGCACCAACCACTTTTTTTTAAGCTCCTGCTTGTCACTCACAGGTTCATGTTCACACGGGTGATAATGCTTGTTATCCTCCCATGAGTGTTTGATGGAAATATGAAGGATCAGTGAATGTCATTTCTCAACCAGAATCTGAACAGAACCCCAGCAGCTTTTTGAACACGACCATAGATGGTTGCAGATGGACTGTCACCATTTTAAAATTTCTTCTGACACCTTTTTACCTGCAGCATTAACTTCTTTGGCTATTGATTTAGTCATGTGATGTACATGAAAATGATTTATGCGCGGGAACTCCTCTGGCATGACCTTTGCTATAGCCACATGCCTATCTATTATATTTGCGAGCCTCTTGATTGCAGAAATTCAATGGATTGAATGAAACCATATTTATCCATGGCAATAGAAGACCTTCTCACACTTGCACAACGACAGAGCTTACTATTTTTCGCGATCTGTTTGAGACTCCATGCCTGACTTTTAGCAGGAAACAAGTACTGTCTCTGATTTTTGTAGTGTGATGTTTTAGCAATGAACTCCAGTCCTAAAAATGTACAGAAACGTGAGTCTTGAGATCTTACTAAACGTTGATCCACTAAATAAGGGAGCATAAGAACTAATTACATTTCCTGCTGGTACTTTTCCAGGAATCTGCTGAATGAACCATGAAAATGTTGAATGGTTGTGCATACAATTCCCCTTGATCTTCAGGTTAGTGCCGGCTCCCCACAAATCCTCCCACGTTTCCCAAAGTTGCATTTAAACATTTTTAAAATGTCAAACAGGCAGTTCTTTAAAGCGTTGTATTTTGGTTCCCTCAATAGCCAATTGTTCTGCGATATAGTGGATTCAGAATCTATGATGGTGGTTAATTCTTCCGGAAAGCCCATGGTCAAGCACATCATTGTCAATAAATTCAGAAGATGGCATAGTTATTTCTATCTGCGATATTTCAAGATTTTCAGACTGTATTGGGGAAACCGTAAGGATTATATCCTTGTTTGACAGCAATACTTCCAATGGCGTAGATTGTGTCAGGATCTGCAACTAATGTAGATGCATCTCCTGTGTTTTGTCAGTTCCGGTGGACCTTGTGTGCTCTAACAGTGATCCTTTGTTACTTTCCATGGCTCGCTGGTGAGATTCATTTCAAATTCCAGCCACTGCACATCAGCATCGTGATTCTGAACCTTGGGATGAGCATTCGCTGCCTCACACAATAGTTGCTCCCTCGTGACATCGGTTTGACAAGCAACATCAAATATTAGTGCTCTAGTCTGAGTCTTCCTGTTCTTCTTCCTAGACCTCTAATAGATTTATAAAAGCACTATTTCTTTAACATTCACAAAACATATGAATAGCAACCTTACCATTTAATCCTACCTAACACATTTCCAAATAAGAACTTTGAAAATGCTTTCAAATACTTTAGCCTAGTTTTTCCAGTCCCATTTGAAATAGTCAATCTTGATGTGTTGAATTCATCCCCCGTCTGTAATGGAACAATCGTGATGAGTTGTAAACTGCTGTTCATTCAACTTTTTGTACCATTCTGCATTGTGGTGTTTGATGGTCAACAACACGAGTGGTTAAATCCTTGTACTTTGCAAGTCATGAAAAATATTTAAAGTGAAAGTATTTATACGTTTATTAGTATTCTCCAGCATGGGGTCTGGCATGGATTCACATGCTCATGAATATTCCCCGTCGTCAGGCTGGGAATCCTCGGTAAAGAAAAAATCAGTATCAGTTTCGTTTCTGATCTGTCTTTCGTAGTAGTAACCAATCACTGATCTCTGCGTCATACTGACCACAGCCAATGACTGCCCTCTACCTAAGCCCCGCCTCTGGCAGCCATCTTCAGATTTTTACCGCACGTTCAAGTGTTGGGATCCTCGTGCTATTGCTCTCGAGCGTTAGTGCTTTTTTTCGCGTTTTTTCTCAGAAAAATGTCTCTTTTTCGGTTAAAAGAATCTCAAGCTCCACCGTTTCTTCATCCGATCAACGGGGACCCGTGTCGGATTCGTCTAAGCCCCTCAAGGGTGAAGATTTTGTCGAGCATGCTTTTGGAGGATTCCAGAAGTTTCTCAGGCCCTTCTCGAGCCTGGCCCAGGAGAAGGGAAGCTCGACGCCCGGAAAGCTGTTCAGGGTCTGCCCTGGATGCCAGCTTCAGAATGTCTTTAAGGAGGACAAACACTCCCTTTGCCTTTACTGCCTGCATGAGGACAAGACGCACGTGGAGAAGGACTATGCGTTTTGCGGCAATATGTCGGTGCGGACTATGAAGGACCGCCATCAACGTCTCGCCAACTGGCTGAAAGGAAAGAGCCCGTCAGGCGAGAAGAAGAAGAAGAAGTCCGAGCGGTCTTCTAAGACCTTTGAGGGCGCCCCGGCGACGGGGTTCCAACAGAAGGCCAAGCACCACGAGTCCGCTGGCACCGGGAGCGCCGAACGGTCGGGCTCTACGGGCGCCAGGCAGGGTGCATCCTCCCCGGCGCCATCAACCACGAGCTAACGCTCTGGCTCGGGTAAGAGGAAGGCCGAGCACCCGGCGAAACTCCTGGAGAGACCCCGGTCGTGCCCTAAGGCCCCATCGAGGGGGAGCAAGGTTGTGACCCTCCTCCCAAGGAGAAGGCGGTGAGCGCACCTAAGGTGGTGAAAGCCTTGATCCATCCGGCCAAGGCCTCTATCGAGACAGTCGCGGCGGCCCTTGCTCAGCCTGTGGAGGCTACAACAGTGGTGGCGACCCCGGGGCCCAGAATCTCCCTGCCACCGCGGAGGGAGTCCTCTTTCATGCCCATTGACAGGACCCCCGTGTAACCTCCGACGGAGAAGAAAAAGGGGGGGGCAGGAGGTCGTCGTGGACTCGGCCTCAACCTCTGAGGAGGAGCTGATCGAAGTCTTAGGCCACGGCTCTGGCATGGAAGAAGGCCATCCTGTCGGGAGGGACCCCGACGTGGAAGACAACGAGGGCGTCGAGGGTGCCGACGGGGCTCCTGATCGCCCGTCGGAACTCCCTCAACCAGTGCCGCAAGACAACTCGGTGGCCATTTTGTTGGCTATACAGTCCTTATGCTCGGAGATAAGGACGAGACTGCCGTTACCACCAACGGAGGAACCGCTCCCGACGGGGGACCCGGAGCCAGGCCCTTCTGGGAGCCCTCCCCCTAAGAGAAGAAGGATTCACCCTCCACCTCCTTTTCAGCCATTGCGCCCTGCTCAGCCCTCCTCCCCGTCCACGACACGTGGGGATGATACGGGGACTGACACGGCCGCGACGGGTACAGACGACGAGGTTTACGACGAGGATCTCCCGTCGTCACCTCCCACCCGGGCTTCCCCGCCCGACGAGATTGGATCGTTTCACTCCATGATCGCCAGGGCATCCGAGCTTTTCCAGCTCTGCCCGGAAGAGAAGAAGAAGGAAGGTTTCCTTTATCAACGGCGCAAGACCAAGAGGAAGACGGTCCTCGCTGTACCTCTACTAGACGATATTTGGGATGAGGGCCTCACCCTCCTCAAGAACCCATCCACGACGCCGGCTAGAAGGGATCGGTATGAGAAGAAGTACCGGGTCCCGGACGCGGCCCCCTTGTGCCTTCGGGCACAGCCGACCCCGGACTCGGTCGTCTCTGCGGCGGCCAGGAAGAAAGCGGGGGGGGCGCGGCCTCTACGTCAACCTCCCCGCCGGACGGCGAGGGAAAGAAATTAGACACGATGGGACGCAGAGTCATCTCGTCGGCAGCGACGACGATTAAGGCGGCCAACGCCTTGGCTATCGTAGCCCGCTACGACAGGGAGTTGTGGTACAAACTGGCCCCCTGCTGGACTTCCTACCAGATGACAAGAGGGCGGAAGCCCTAGAGATCTTGCAGGAAGGAGAGGTGACATCGGACCACGCCATTACGATTGTGACGGACATCGCTGACACTGGATTTCGCCAGTTGGGCAACGGCGTGTGCCTTAGGCGGCGTGGATGGCTCAAGGCTACTGACTTCCGTCAGGACGTGCAGACCAGAGTCTTCGACATGCCGTTCGACAGAAACAACCTGTTTGGGAAAACAGTGGACGATTCCCTTCAAGCCATCAAGGCGGACACGGAGACGGCCCGGGCTCTTGGGGTTCTCCAGCAACGGCGGCCGCCCTTTTGGAGCGGCGGAGGCAAACAGGGTGCCTCCAAAGGTTCCAGCGGCGGATTTTCCACCTACCGTCAAGCGGCCCGTTCGTCGTCCCAGGAAGCTTACAGGGGACGAGGCAAGTCAGGCGGACCCCGCCGTCGTCGCCAAGGAGGACAAGGCGGCAAAGCCTCGTCGAAGCAGGACTGAACCGGCCGTGGGGTCGGGCCCCCACCGAAGCACCCCGGTGGGAGGCCGGCTGGCGAGCTTCGTCAGCGCGTGGGAGTCCATCTCCACCGACCGTTGGGTGCTGGACACCCTGGCTCAGGGTCACGCGCTCGAGTTTCTAAAGAGGTGCCCGCGCGTCCCCCCTGTGGCCAGGAGAGAACATCACGTCCCTCAACTTCTCTTGGAGGTAAAGGCGATGCTCAAGAAGGGCGCCATCAAGCTCGTCCCAAAGAGGCTTCGGGGCTCCGGAGTTTACTCAAGATACTTCCTCGTGAAGAAGAAGACGGGAGGATGGCGTCCCATCCTGGACCTACGACGACTGAACAAATTCATCAAGGCACAGAAGTTCCGGGTGGTCACCCTCCAACACGTCCTGGGTCAACTGGAGGAGGGCGATTTCCTGTCGTCGTTGGATTTGGAGGATGCCTACTTCCATATTCCCATCCTAAAAGGACACCGAAAGTTTCTCAGGTTCGTGGTCCAAGGGCGTCACTACCAGTTCAGAGCCCTTCCCTTCAGGTTGAGGTCGGCACCCAGGGTGTTCACCAAGTGCCTCGCACCGGTGGCGGCGCAGCTGCGCCGAGAGGGGATCCACGTCTACCCCTACCTGGACGACTGGCTCATCCGAGCAAAGACGAAGGAGCCCGCCGTGGAGCACACGGCAAGGAACGTCCAACTACTCACGGACCTGGGATTCTCCATAAACTACGCCAAGTCCCACCTAGTGCCCGCGCAAGATGCACTGTTTCTGGGAGCAAAGCTCGACACAGTGTCGCTTCTGGCCTCTCCGTCGGAGGAAAGGATGAGGGCCATCTTGGGCAAGGTGCAGCGGATGCTGGTTGCTGACACGGCCGGGGTGAGGTCCATCAAGTCCCTCCTCGGAATGATGTCTACTTGCATTTATCTCATCCGCCTGTGCAGGCTCCGGATGCGCCCATTGCAGGAGTTCCTGGACGCGCGCTGGATCCAGACGACGGGCAGCTTCGAGGAGAGGATCACACTTGACGAGAGTTTCCGACGAGCGATCCGGTGGGGGGACACCCGCGCGCATCTGACGGCGGGCATGGACTTCCAGACCCCCGGCCACCAGGAGACAGTGACCACGGATGCCTCCCTGGAAGGGTGGGGAGCGCACACCGAAAATCTGCACGCGAGAGGCCTTTGGCTTCCAACGGAGAAGTCCCTCCATATCAACGTTCTGGAGCTCCATGCAGTGTTTTGGGCTCTCAGGTCCTTTCTTCCGTCCCTCAAGGTCAAGGTGGTGAGGATCTTCACCGACAACACCACCACCATGTTCTACATCAGGAAGCAGGGCGGTACCAGATCCCCAGCCCTGTCCAAGGAGGCGCAGGATCTGTGGCATTGGGCCGTCGCCTAGGGATGTTTCTGGTTCTGTTTCATCTGGCAGGGATAAAAGACACCATCGCCGACTCGCTCAGCAGAGAGCTGCACTCGTGCCACGAGTGGGAACTATGACAGGATCTAGTGGACCGCCTCTTCCGACGGTGGGGCACACTCCAGATCGATCTGTTCGCGACAGCGACAAACTCCAAGTGCCGGAGGTTCGCCAGCAGGTTTCCCCAGCCGAGGAGCATGGGCGATGCTTTCTCGTTCCCCTGGGAGGGCCTGTTTCTATATGCGTTCCCTCCATTGCCGTTGCTGATCCGGCTCATCAACCAGCTCAAGAGGTCACGGTGCAGGATGATCCTCGTCGCACCTGCGAGGCCACCACAGATATGGTTCCCGGACCTTCTGGACTTGTCAGCGTCCCCGTCAATCAAGCTGCCAGTGGACGCGGATCTTCTCTCCAGGGAAGGAGGCGCCATCCTCCATCACGACCCGAAGTCGCTGAACTTGCAGTCCTGGCTCCTGCAGCGTTAGAGTTTGGAGGCTACGACATACCGGCCGACTGCAGAGAGGTTCTTGCAAAGGCCAGGGCGTCCTCAACTCTTAAATGCTATGGACACAAATGGAAGAGGTTCTCTGTCTGATGCCACGCACAGAAGATTAACCCTCTACGGATTACAGCTCCCCAGGTACTGCCGTACCTTCTGATGCTGGCCAAGGCTGGACTGGCGCATGCGTCCATCAAGATTCATCTTGCTGCGATCTCCCGATACACCAGAACCACGGGGCGGACGTCTTTGTGGTCTCATCGTCTGGTGAAAGAATTCATGAAGGGACTGTTCAGATCGTTCCCGCCGGTGAAGGCTCCGGCCCCGGCGTGGGAGCTCAACGTGGTGCTGACCAAGCTCATGGGACCTCCGTTCGAGCCTCTGCACTTGGCTCCGTTGAAGTTCTTGTCGTAGAAAACAGCGTTTCTTGTGGCCATCACCTCCGCACGACGGGTGGGAGAGATCCAGGCCCTTTCCTGCAAGCCCCCGTACTTGACTTTTCACGACACGAGGGTAGTGCTCAGGATGCACCCCTCCTTCATGCCCAAGGTACCGTCGGACTTCCACCTCAACGAACCCTTGGTGTTGCCTGTTTTCTTCCCGTCGCCTTCGTCGCCGGCTGAAAGGACTTTGCACTCGCTGGATGTGGCTAGAGTGCTGAAGTTCTACGTGGACCGCACGAAGTGTTTTCGGAAGACGTCACAACTTTTTGTGAACTTTGGACCTGTCAATCAGGGGAAGGCTCTCTCGAAGGCCTCCATTTCCAGATGGCTCTCCGGCTGTATCATGTACTGTCATCGGTTGGCAAAACGACCGCTGCCTGGCCGTCCGAGAGCCCATTCCACCAGAGCGATCGCAGCTACCACGGCGTTCCTATCTGGTGTGCCGTTGCTGGACATCTGCAGGGCTGCTACGTGGAGGTCGACGCACACCTTCACGAAATTCTACTGCGTCGATCGGGATTCCAGGGAGGAGTCCAGGGTCGGCCAAGCAGTGCTGCGCAACCTGTTCGCCTAAGGTGAGCCTGGTGAGGAGGTAAGAATTGCTTAATGTTGAGATTGATGTAATGCTTAATGTTGAGCCTTTGCCACCTCCCGTGGTTGTGCATGTGTGTACTGCTATGTATTCTTTATTCATGAGCATGTGAATCCATGCCAGACCCCATGCTGGAGAAGGAACAAGTTACTTACCTGTAACTGTTGTTCTCCAGCATGGGTCTGGCATGGATTCACATGCGAACCCTCCCGCCTACCCCTCTGCGGCTCTTCACTTGGTCATACGGCCACTTCACGTGCTACCAAATCTGAAGATGGCTGCCAGAGGCGGGGCTTAGGTAGAGGGCAGTCATTGGCTGTGGTCAGTATGACGCAGAGATCAGTGATTGGTTACTACTACGAAAGACAGATCAGAAACGAAACTGATACTGATTTTTTCTTTACCGAGGATTCCCAGCCTGACGACGGGGAATATTCATGAGCATGTGAATCCATGCCAGACCCATGCTGGAGAACAGTTACAGGTAAGTAACTTGTTCCTTTCTGACAATTTAGTGTAATATATTACTTTTGATAAATAGTTACATTTTGAATTTTGGGAACTCTAGATCTAGATATCATAGCTATGGACACTGACACCTCAAACATTTTCTGTGTAACCTTTTACTCATGTGTTATGATTGGATATTTAAACTTAATTTAAAATCACAATATAGAATGTATAATAAATTACAAAATAAATGCATTAAGAAGCAATAATGTAACAAAGATTTACTCAAAGTAAGGATCAGACAACCCTTTTCACTAGAAAAGATACTCCTTTGAATATTTTTGCCTTTGATGATAATATTTATTACAAACCATTTAATTACATACCTGGTGATCATCGCTAGAGCCATGGGGAATGAAGGGAAGGGAGTGTACTAATGTAGACTCCTTCAAATTATGAAGAAAAATGTGTTAAGCATATATAAGAAATACAAAAATATTGTATGAATGTGCTTCAAGTCTTCAATACTTGAAACACTAAAACCATCATTGCAAACAGTAATCCAATTCTTACAATTACACTTTGGACACTTTTGCACAATTAAAGGTAAATTAAAGTACAATGTATAATAAATGAAGACTGTAACTATTATGTGTATAGCTGTGATACTTGTGTGTTCCATCTCCACCGCCTCAGTTGTAGACTCCATGTAACACATAAAATAACCATTGGATAAGAAATCGCTAGTTGAATTATAAACATGTAAGATATCAAAAGTTCAATATAGAAAAGTGACATTATATGCATGACAGAATTCCCCAAAATCTAATGCAAAGACCGTGTATAAGGTAATATAGAAAAAAATGCATAGTGTTATAACTGACCTATAATAATTTTTATAAATAGAGTAAATGATTTAGATTGTCTAAAAATAATTATTAAACATACCTGTTGAACTTCACTACATACCTGTTGAACTTCACTGGTGTCACAGGGAATTGATGTTTAAGTTAGAACAATACTCTCCTCCTTTATATCAACATAGAAATAAGTATTGACACCAAAATTATGTATTGTTAGAAAGTTGGTTTTCATTTTGTGCTGTTTACAAAAACCTACATTAATCATTTATTAGATAAAGGAATCTATGTAATAGATCTACACTCATACTTCAATGTAGGCATTCTGTCAATGTTGCATGGTGGACGGTACAAGACACAACATTGACAACTGCATGCATTCGTATTTTTCTACATGTTCATTCATAGAAAGAAACAATATAGAACGATCAATGAATTCCATAGTCCAATAGAACTTTCAATTATTATTAGTAAAATACATTCATTTTAATAGAAACATGGGTCTGAATGAACTCAATATCATTAAATACATCTGCCTGCGCTGTTCCAAATGAAGAGGAGTATGTTGCTGAAGTACCAGCATCCCCCTGTATATTAAATATAGTTATTTCTAATTATAATGTATGGAGAAAAACATAGCAATATATCCCCACTTAAAAAGATGAACAGCATTTTTGAAAATCTCTTTTTTAAAAATATTGGAAAAAAGGAAAACTGGCAGTTGATTGAGGAATAAGGAGAACTTGACATTGTATATCTATAGTATTCTTGCAGACACATTAAGAATAAAAAAAAGAAGCAAGTGAGTTTTCTGTTTATCCTGGAAGGTTGTTGACTAAGATGCTTGATCCTTTATTCAATTGATATTTTCATGAGCTTAATCAATAGAAAAAATATATTCATAAAACAAACAATCAAATTTTCGTGCATGTCATTAAGGCTCACTGTTTGGTTAGTGGAAGTGTCTTTCATTTCTTCTGAGGTAACGGTCTGCCCTTCCATCTGTGTAGTCTACGTAATAAAATAAATTCAAATGAATATATTGTAAATATAAATAATTGTGCAGATAATAGAATAACAGAAACATAGACATTGCTTTGAATTTCAAAAACATTCTGAAAATAATCATGCTCAGATTATAACTTTTAAATACTTGTTGAAATTCTGAGAATTACAAATTTGACAATCGGGAACATAGACAATTTATGAAAAAATATATTCACACCATCAGCATTGTAGCAAATGGGACAGATGTTAAACAGATAATGGGATATATAAATATGTGAACAATAATCATTCATGGGTACTCGTCAACTGAATCTGTGATGGAACATAGCTGAAACAGCATTATGATGTAACTCACGAGTGAATCTCGGCTGACCTCTATTAGTGAACTTTGTAGTTTCATACATCTCTTCCAAGAAGTGCATGCTGTACAAGCGGAATCAGCTTCCCCTCACGTCCTCAAAGACATCCTTTGCTTGGCTGTCAAGCTCGGAAACTGGGAAGCCACAGTTGAGCAACCATGATCATATCAAAGCAATGTCCTTGGGGAAAATGTGCAGCACTCTACCCTGACTCTTAGCATGGCTTAAACCCAAAACAATACAGGAAGGCATTGTTTTGTGCTACTGAGGATGTAATGTTATAAAAAGATGATAACAAAAACCCTAAGGAAAGATGTTGAGCAACAGGAGGGGGGATTGCACCCAACAAGAACAGGTAAAAATGTACAATACCTTTCCCACCGCCTATGCACCATATAAGGGAGCGAACCTCAGTAAATCTGCACAGGTACAAAATTATTAACATACCTGTTTAAGCTGAGCAACAAAGGTGTTACATCAAGAGAACAGCATAGAGTGCAAGGATACACTTTATTAACAATTTTATCATAAGAATACTCAAACATTATAAAAATGTATAAAGTGGAGTGTGCAGGTATTAAAGCAAATAATGCATTTCATCACAGAAGTGTATGCAAATATCCTAAAAACATGTAATACAGCACCAGGGTAAAGGCAGAAACAATCACCCAAGCCAAACCGCCAAATTACACTTTGAAGCATGTAACAATTAACAATCGTGTTCATCCACAAGGGCCTTATAATGCCACAGCTAATTAAATGCAGCTCCTGCATACATAGATGCAAAATTACAAAAACTGATCAGATATGCAGTCAACAATAACCCCACATGTTTCATTCTACTGGTAACACTGGGAAGATGGTGGAACTTCTTCAGGGGACCAAATTAAGCGGCAAGACAGTCCTCATATAAATGTGTTCTTCCTTAGACCACACGATCTCAGCACCTAATAGTAGAGATACGTTCTTACACAGTGCAAACATACAGCTATAAATAATGCTGTCATAGATTAAATTGGGCACTCCTGCCAACCCTAAATGAAAAGAGGAGCACTTACCACTGGTTTCACATTAGTTCAAAGTCGGTGTGTCAAGTGTCTTATAAATAGACTAATTCCTATAAATACAGGTAAACAAACCCAAAATTCAATCAGCAATTCCACTCACTCAGTTAAAATAATTTAAAAATACATAACTTGTGGTTAAAGTATCAACCCCAGGTATAATTGACTTACTAAAATAACCACTTGGACGCCCAACCTCTTTAAAGGGATCCTAAGATTTGATTGTCAGGTAAAGCAGCACTTTGTCAATGATGGCTTCAAACCTTCATTTTGTGTTTTACGTCCCCCTGACAAAAGGGGGACAAAAGACAAAGAAACAAAAACACAGCAGACATTGCCATAAATTGAGGTAGTTTCAGACCGATGTCAATCACCATTAAATTCCATTTTAATAAGGAAGTGCAAACGTAAGGATCTTACATAGCACATAGCCTTGTGTTAGGAAAATGTCTATAAGGTAGGGTCTCGGCCCGTAAGTGCATTCAGACAGCTGATGTCATTAAATAACAGCTAATGCTGTTGAAGGAAAGTAGCACCTGTAAGACTGAACCAAATGGCTCATATCCTAGTTTGCACAACCCCATGGAGCAACCCACAACCAATGGTTAAACAGAGTGCAAAGAAAATGTACACTAATCCTGTTAAAGTAAACACTTACACTGATGAACACACAAAATGACATTAGATGGTATAACGTTTAATAAACAGGCATGTGTGTTTAATTATTGACCATAACATTTGCAGAGGAACAACACACGTCGCAACTCGCTAACTTAGAATTTAGCACCTCAAATAAACACCTGATCAACAATGAGAGCTGCCGCTGTTCATATTACTAAGTAGATTTACCTTTTGTCAGTTAACATATTCATACATCTGCTCAGTCAGGCAAACACCGCGCAAAATGTGGCAGTATAAAAGAACAGCGTGACTCACCAGAGCACTAAAACATCAGTAGCCTCAAATTCATCAGTACATTTTACTCTCCATAGTGGTGGCCATATTCATGAGGAATAGGTGGTAACAAATTGCCTGCCACAGTACTGATTTAAGTGATACTTCAGATGCCAAACCAGTCCAACATCTAGTTAAGTCCAGTCTATACGCTGTTGCATAGAAATATAAGCTGTTGTTGCTGTTCATAAAGTTTCTTTTTATTAGTGGTTTGATTAACACTTGGGGGTATTTGTATTAAAATGCTCCATCTCAGCATCTCTCCATGTGTGGCCCATAGCAAGGAAATGGCCCACTAACGGGGCATTCAGTACATTATTACGAATACAACTCTTCAGTAATACGTGTTTTCACTTTCTTCTCAGTTTTCCCTATGTACAATGGGGCACCAAATGGTGTAAACAACCATACATGAATTACAATTTGTCAAAAGTCTTTGTGTCTATGGTCTAACTAGACCTATATTTACCTCTTTAGATCTTACAGTTTGGGCACGACAACTACAAGTCCCACACGGGTTATGGCCTGTAGGTTTCGGAAGACCCCATGTTTCAGTAATACTCATTTGTTTATCATTAGGAATAAACGCATCATTCTTGGACAACAGGTCTTTAAGATTTTTACCACACTTAAAGTCACAAAGTGGACGATTAAGAGGTAGACTATAACCTTCCAGAATGTGCCCATTTTTCTTGATGATATTTATTTTGTTGGATAAGTGATTAAAGGAATCAAAGTAATTGTGGTACCACGTAGAACTGTGTATATATTTTCCATTGTAGATTAACGGATAACAAAGTGAGTTATTTTGATTGTGTATATAACCTTGAACCTTAATTATATAAAGTGTATTTTAACTAATACAGTGTGTGGACATTCCTTTGTGGGTGCTTGGGGACTACACTGTACTTAAGAACCAGCCCACATCACCTCCTGAGAGCTAAGCCTTGATTGCTCGACCACAATACAATAATAGAGAATCTTGGCTGGGCTCCTCTGTGCCTCTCCTCTGCCATATAGAGAGCAAGAGTAAAGACACACCCCTCCAGTCTTTACAGTAGTGCAAGAACATATGAGAAGGGTGCCGTACACAAAGATAGAACCTTTTGAATTGTTACTTCCTGACTGTTAGTGAAGAACAGCACCTGGCCTACTTATGTGAGTGAACAAAAAAGGGCAGCCACACATGTGATGTCATCAGTGATGTCATCAATGAGATTTGTGATGGCATCTTTGATGGCATGGGTGTTAGTCCTTGCAGTGCACACTGGTGGTGCAAGTTATGGTTGCTTACTATTTGAGTGGATAGCCATAGTGGATTTACCACATAAAGCAGAGAATAGCAATTTGTATTTTACAAAATGTTCTTACCATTGCGCTCTGTTACACAAAAATGTTTTGCACAACGAAATGGCTATCTTGGTCTAAAGCATGGTGATTTAAGGTCCATTTTGGCACTATACATGTAAAATGAGGACATTGTAATGGATGTTTGGAGATTTTTTATGTCGAACTTTGTTACATTTATGAAATTGATATTTTTAGAATGATAATTGTTTAATAAAATTGTATGAATTGAAATGCTTTCCAGTTGATTTACCACACTCTTGCCATAGTCCGTTTTCCCACCCTACAGTTTTTCCTCTCTTCATGTAAGAAATAAATTATATAAATTGTTCTTGTGCCATATGGCATCACCCTAGGTTTATTCATGCTTAGTTTACCATAACTAGTGAATTTTGTTTTTTTTCTCGGTTTTACCTGTAAACATAACGTCGCTGTAACAACATTTTTCCATTGAATTTCATAGGTTTCTGCTAGTGCAACTTAACCAAAACGTCCCTTTAACAACGTTTTTTGTTACTTATATATATATATTTTTTTTTTAAGGGAATAAACTTTAGTTGCAGGGACGTTAAGGTGAGAACCTAACTCAACAAAACCCCTGAAATTCAGCTAAAGCCACCTTGACTTCACGCCCCCTGTTGCGCAGCCTATGCCCAGAATGATGACATCACAGATTACAGCTCTGATGACATCACTAATTACATGTTGTAGGAGAACACTGATGACATTAGAAATCACATCACTGATGACAACACTAATTACATTGTATATAACAGATTACATCAAGAATAGAATTAGACATAACATTATGTGTAAGTTAGCGCATGAAAACTTTTATTACTTTAATAACAATTTAGGCCGCAGACTTGACCATGACAAAGGCTGGGGTCACTGGCCAGCACCAAAGGCAAAAGCTAGTGGTCGGTTAGTGTTACAAAATACCAATATGCATGGTTAAAAGCCATGTCTTGTAGCTCATCATTGTTTTAAAATATACAGTGGGTAACGTTGAAAGCTGTAATCAGTGCCCATTAATATGTTAGAATATACAGTTGGCACAGCCAAAAGCCGTGGCCACTGGTTAGTATTGTTTTGAAGACCATGGCTAGTGGCGTGTTAGTATATATAATATACAGTGGGCATGGCCAAAGGCCATAGATAGAGGCTTGTTAATGTTGTATAATACACAGTTGGCACTTCTGACGTCCATCGCTTATGGCATGTTAGCATTTTAAAATATACACTGGACATGACCAAAAGATGTACAAACTGCTCATGGTCAAAGGCTGTGGCTAGTAAGGCCCATGTATATATTTGAATATATAGCGGGCACTGCCAAAGATGGTGGCCAATGGCCAGTATTGTGCTAAAGCCCATGGCTAGTGGCTGATTAGTGTATATAATATACAGTGGACACAACTGAAAGCTGTAGCCACTGGTGAAGGCCAAACTCTATGGTTGGTGGCATCTCAGTGTCTTAAAATATACAGTGTACATGGGTGAAGACTGTGGCAAGTGTCCATGACTGAAGGCCATGATTAGTACCCATTAATGTCTTAAAATATATTTGGCCATGCACACTGACCATGACTGAAGGCCATCCTTAATGACGGTTACTGTTATGTGATTAGTGATGTCATCAAATAAATCAATCAATCAGTCAATGATGTGATCTGTGATGTCATTGTGGTCATAGGCTGTGCAACAGGGGGCGCCAAGTTAAGGTAGCTTTAGCTGAATTTTAGGGGTTTCATTGCGTTCGGTTCTCACCGTAACGTTCTTGCAACTGAAGTGTTTTTCTTGAATTTTAAAGGTTTTGTTATGCCATACATAATTGACAATAATACAGACAATTGGGCTAATGAAAACAATAAATAATGTGTAGAAAGTAAAATAAAAAGAAATTGTACGATCACATTCCCCCCAAATAAACCTATTTTTAAAAAGCTTTGCTTGCATATATACTTCACTTTTTAAAGTATTTACATTTATATATGCAGTTGATAAATACAAAGTGTTACAATAACTGTGTACAAAGACTACACTCAATATATCTTAAAAGAAATTTTTATGACTACTGCATATACATATATGAGAGAGAGAGAGATGTTTTTTAATGGTTTTGTAGCCACAGATGTCAAAATACATGCTTTGCTAAATGCAGGGACAACTGGGGGTGGGGGGCGTCTACTCGCGGCTTCCAGTGGATAACCACGGCTATAATAAAATACATAATGACATGTTGGTTTTTTTTACACACACTGTATTAAAAGGATCAATTAAAGGTCGTTGATCCATATTTACTGTATGTGTTTTTATTGTCTATTTTAATAACTGAAAAGTCATCCCTGAAAAGGACCGTTTTGGGGGCTAAAGGAAAAAAGAGGCAGGAAATGGGAAGGGAACAACACTAGGATTCATACAAAAGTTTTTTTTTTTTATATACTTTATTAACCCAAGGGTTTTTAAAAGATTTTGTGTTGCTTTGAATATCAATTCCTTTGTCTATTTTTCTTTATCAATCGTTGATAGAATCTAGTTCAGTATTTTCTCTGTGGCCGTTACCCAAGTTGTTCTTCCAACCCCAATAAGTCTCCACCACCAGACCTCCTCATCAAATATATGGGCTGTAGCTAGAACAGGCTTCAGGTAAGGTCTTCTGAATTTTTCGACTCCTGGACATGATAGGAGGAGGTGCCTCGTTGTTTCAATTACAGTCAGGTTTTTACAGAATCTGCATTTATTCGAAGGTACCATGCCTCGTATCTCCAAAATTTCATTTGTGTGTAGCTAGTTGAGACATGCTCTTGGGAAAGGTGCTCCTCAACTTCCGTTTTGGTTATTTTTTCACAAATGGTTGGAGAAAATGTAGTTTGTGGTTCACGTACGGCAGATGCGAAACCAATTTGTATGATGCTGCCTGATCACAGGTTCTAGCCCAATCAAGTTCATTTAGTTTTTTGTGAATCTTCATAGGGTTTTCAATTAACTCTTTTTTGGAGCATTGGATCAGTTCCAATTTGGCTTCTTGTTCTTCATACCATTGGTTTAAGACCGTACATCGGCCTCCCTCTGCCTCGTTATTGACAGCTTCCAGTAACTCCGGGCGATTTTCCAACAGAAGTTTCCTGAACAGCATCATGGTGTTTCTTTCCACTATCGATAGTAGTGAGAGCTGACGTAATTCACGTCTTATTATGACCATAGGCGTGGAGTTGGGTAAGTTCAGGACTTTCCTCCAATAGTAGCTTTCTAGTGTGAGACAGATTTATTTGGGTATCCCTGGCATGGCTTCAACACCATAGACAAGTGAGGGAACAACCTTAGCTTTGTAATAGTCCACAAAAGGTGTTAGAGAGAAGCGGCCACATTTCCTGTCCATCGCTTTTGCCTGTGAAGTTAAGCTCTTTATTTTAGCTAGCAGGTGTGTTTGCATAGCATTTTCATGTTGCGAATTGTCGATCATAATACCAAGGTATTTGAACTCGGCGACCTTCTCAATACGTTCGCCCTCCCTGTACCAGGCAACGGTGTCACTTTTTTCTCTCCCTTTTCCAAAGAATAGAAATTTAGTTTTTGACTTGTTAATTTCAAGGCAGTTTTCTGAGATACATTCGGCGAAGTTGGTTAGCTGTCTCTGTAGCCCAATAGCAGTTTGGTCAACAAGGATAATATCATCCGCATACAGGATTCTCGATATTTTTGCTTTTCCGAGTTGTGGTGGAAAAGCTCTGACCTTGTGCTCTGTTTCCTTGTAATCACCTATAAAGCTCAGAAAGAGTGCAGGGGCCAATGGACAGCCTTGCTTGACCCCACGGTTTGTCATGATCTCTTCAGATAGGGACGCTAGATGGTTGAGCCAAACTTGTATTCTGGTATCCGTGTTGAGTGCTATGAGTGGATGTAATATGGCCGCCGGACAGTTCCAGTTCCTTAGCTTCTCCCATAGTCTTGTTCTATCTACTTGGTCAAATGCTTGACTTAAGTCGATGAAAGCCATGTAGGTTTGGGAGCCCCCAGCTAGAGACTTGCTTTTTAGGATGCTCAGTGTTAGGATGTTGGTCCCCACATTCTTTTTAAAGCCAGATTGGAACGGGTCATCGCAAGGTGCCCCACTTGCCCATCTTTGGAAGTGGCGAAGGAGCAGTGATCCATAGACTTTGCCAATCACGTCTAGGAGAGCAATGGGACCAAAGTTTGTTGGATCGTCTCTCTTTCCTCTCTTGTAAATAGGCACCACTACCGCGGTGCTCCAGGATTTGGGTAATTCCTACGCTGTTGTAGATCTTTGGAACACTTCACTAATAAACCTGGACCATGCCTCAGGATGCTGTTTCAGATGCATATTTGTCAGGCCGTCCGGGCCAGGGACCCTAGAGTTTTTCAAGATTTCCACAATGTCTTCACGGTCATGAAGCTCAACCCAGGGCGACGCACTTTCGTCCTGTGTGATGGTAGATGGTACAGAAGGCTCATAAAAGAGGTTTGTGAAGTGTGTTGTCCAGGTGTCTTCACCAATGCCATTAATAAGTGAGTCAGTTGTGGTTCGTTCTGTCGAGTTGATAAAAGCCCAAAATTCGTGGGAATTTTTACTGCACACAAGCCTCAACATTTCCTCTGAGTCTCTTTGGTATAAGGAGTGGCGATGGTCTTTTACCCAAGACTTGTATTTCTTCGTCTTGAGGATCAGAGCTTGTTTGTTTGTGTCAGAACTGTCTCTCACGAATGCTCTCTTTAATTTTCTAAGTGGGCGTCTTCTGGCAACCAAGGTTGGATCATAGTGGTGAACTGTTTTTTTGTTGGATGTTGCACAATTCAATCTTGGTTTTTTGAATATGTTAAGGAATGCGCCGTAGTCAGGTTGGATGCGAGCATCTCCCAATGACCCTAACTGAGCATATTTATTTGTCAAAGTGATGACGTTGTTTAAGCTCAGTGATAGGCGATTTCCTTTTGAGTTTACTTCCACATTAGAATTAGGCATTTCTTTTTCCAACGAGGTGGCTGGTCATGTTGTACACAATAAGTTATCGTCACTTGCTGTGTTTTTAATGATGTAAAAAGAAACAATGATCGCAAGCAGAGCAGTTGAAGCAAAGATATAATCTATGGTGGCCGATGAGTTACGTCCTTCCCATGTTGAAATGCAGTTTGTACTGGCAAATGTGATGTCAAGATTGACCAGATCTTTCGAAGTCATCAGCGATTCAGCCGCAGTTCCAGGCGGCCGTGAGGACATCTTTGTGCAGACTGCGTTCAGGTCTCCACAGATGAACGGATGGGGTTCGGAGTGGTCAAAGTAGGATCGGTCAATTTCTTTCTCCATCATATCCAGAAAGTCTTGATTTGAGATGGCGTCTGGGTTCCAATAGGCGTTTATGATTGTAGATGATGTTGGCACTATTTTGCCCAACCCTGCATTCCAGTAGTTCCATTTCACTTGGACTGTTAGCATAAAGAGGGACGCTGTCAGGATTTTGGTCAGTTTCATCCCCTTCCCAATGTGGATTGCAGTTAGCAGGCCTGATGATGGTCTCCCTTTTGGGCCTTTTTTTAGCTGGGGCAAAAGCTATTTCAAACCCGTCCAGGACAGGCTGTCATAAACCGTCACCTGCGTCCCTTTTGGACCTCCTGGTCCCTCACCCATAGAGCTCTGAATGCAGTAACCCTCCCAACATGGCCGTCGTATACGAAGCGTAGCTTGCCAGCCTTTACGTTCTGCGCTTCACACACTATTAAACAAACACCCGCCCGCGGCGCTGCGTGTCTCAACGCTGCTGTTCGCCGTAGCTGGACGTGTGCTGCCGGAGTTCGCTCGGGGCTATCCTCTTGAATTTCCCCTTTCCCGGTTCCTTGATTCCTCCTCCTTTCCTTACACCCTCTAAACTTACCCAACTTCCTGGATTTTCACCGCGCTCGAGTCACGGCTTCCGTGCCTACGTGCGCGGAAATAGTTCCTTCCGGTTCCATCCCAGACAGTCTAAACGAAGCACGCTGATATCCTAAGACCCGCGCACAGCTCTATACAAATCCCGGACTGTGCGGAATAAGTCATGAAAGAAGGTCACAAACCAACAGGAAAGACAGGTGAAAAGGGGAGAGACTAGCGACAGATTGAGACGCCCAAAAGTCAATACCGATACAGGGATGGAAGCCGCGGTTCAAGACCTCATGCGAGGCATGCAGGAATTTACCACCGAAGTTCAAAACCTTAAAGCCGAGAACGCTGCCTTAAAACAGCTGGTATTGTCTCGGGATTCTGCTACCAAGGAAAGTGTGTTATTAGGAGGAGTGGTGGACAAATATGACAGCTCTCCAAAGACCCTTCGTGCCTTCCTGGATTCGTGCCTAGTGCATTTCACCTTCAAGCCCTTACTACTTTTCCACCCCTAGAGCAAAAGTAGGGTTTATGATATCACACCTCACTGGCAACGCATTAACCTGGGCTACTCCCCTTGTCAATTCAGGCGACGCCCTCCAGGACGACTACAATGGATTCGTGGAAGCCCTAAAGGTCATGTTTGATCATCCTGCACAGGTCTATAGCGCTCAAGAACTTCTACTTGATTTTAGACAAGGATCCCAGGATATGCTTACCTATGTCACCCGTTTCAAACAATTTATGAAGGAAGCCGATTGGTCCCAAGAGGCTAGCTTCACCCTCTTTCGCAGAGGGTTGAATGAAGAAATAAAGGACGAGCTAGCCAGGGTAGCTCGCCCTAATTCTTTCCAGGCCCTCTTGGATCTTTCCTTGCAAATTGATTTTCGAATCCAGGAAAGAAAGGCGGAGAAAAAGAAGTCGATATCATCATTCCCAAAGACTGTCCTCGATCATCCTACTAGTCCTGAATCCGCAGTTTCTCTGACCTCAGACCCAGATCCTATGCAACTGGGGGCCTTCCGTGGACCCATTACCCCACAAGAAAGGCTGCACCATATTCACACTGGTCTCTGCATGTATTGCGCCTCCGATAAACACCTTGTGAGAGAGTGCCCTATTTCTCCTCCACGGCGTTCGGGAAATGCCGGCTCTCGATCCTAGATGGGGCATAGTTTCGGGAGAATGATGTCTGCTCCACATCAATTCCTTCCTTGAACTCTCCTGGACAAAATAATCTTGTGATTCTACAGGCCTTTTGTCACGCTCACCTTGGCTCTGCAGGAGTATCAGGAGGTCCCGTTCGGATCCTACTCTTGTCTGCTGGAGGACTGCGTCTGCAGGGAAAAAACCAAGGGAATCTGGGTGAAACTGAGACTTAAGGTATTGGAGTCCCCTCTCTACTCTCCCGGGTCCCTCCCCTATGACTCTGTGCTCACCTCTAGAATATAGTAGGCTAGCTCTCAATCCTGCTTCGATCAGTAGCAGGGGCGCAATAGTTCCAATCCACGAGTTGCTTCATTGGAGTGCTCCGTCCAGACCTGCTGTGACTTGGAGGGGTGTATGCTCTGTTAAAATGTTCCAATATCTCACCCAATGTTCTTACCAGACTTGGCTGGCTGTTTTCTTGTCTGTACAACCACTGTGCTGAGTGACAGTTGTATCCTACTGTGCAGTCTTTTTAATGATGTCCAAGGCTGCTCCTAAATGCCTCTTTTGTGTATTGGGCACTCTTGTCTCATTTGCAGTAGCCGTCTTCCTTTCTCCTGTTCATGGCTAGTTATATGCTTGTAAATATGTGTCCTCTTACTTTCTTGTCCTTTCACTTGCCTGCTGTGTGTAACGGGCATTCTCTGTGCTTTCCTTTCAGATTGCAGACCGGAGCCGGGAACCTTCACTTTCCTGCCGTGTGAACGAACGTTCTCTGTGCTTTCTTTTCAGATTGCAGTCCGGAGCCGTGGAGAGCTGAATATGCGACCACACCAGAGGAAGAGGCAGCGACGTCTGGAGAGCCGCGGGTCCGGCGTGGAAGAGCGGCTAAGATGACAGGAGCCGGCGAGGGAGAGCTGACTAAGATGACAGAAGCCCCGCCTGTAGAAGTAGCGCGGACCGGGTGTGTGAAGAAGCTGATCACGATACCAGGCAGCCACGGTCCGCGTCGGGCAGATCAGGTAATTACTGGTAGGACCGAGCTAGAGTTGTGAAGAGCCGGTAACGGGGACCTAGGAGCTGGTGGGACGAGGAGCCGGCAGCAGGGGTGGATGCCGGTGCCGAGGAGCACGATGAGCGTCCTGCTGTCTTGCCGACAGTTCACAACGCAAAGCGTGGATCGAAGCCTGGGTGTGGTTTAAATAGTCAGCCACACCCAGGGATTAAATAACTAGACTGCGGCCTCCAGTGTTCAGTTCACAACTTTCTCCTCCATGTTAAGTTATATGAGCGACATGCTATGGTCACATTGAGCTTCCTGATACTATGGGAATTCCAGGAATGTATTAACCCATGGGGAACTATTCTAGATACATGTGTGTGTGTGAGATTGGTGGACATAAAAGCAGGATAAGTCGTGACACCTTTCTATCGCCTTTCAAGAAAGAATCCTACCCCATCCTGGCATTAGTGGATTGCAGAGCCATGGGCATATTCATAGATCAGGATTGGGTCACAACTCATCGTATCCCATGTGAAACATGAGAGATTATGCAACCTGTCGAAGCAATCGATGGAAGACCCCTGTCTTCAGGACCCATAACCCTTCAAACCAAGGAGCTTCTCCTCTCCATAAACTACCACAAGAAAAGGTTAAATTTGATGTTATAAGATCCACCCACTATCCAATGGTTTTAGGTATGCCTTGGTTACAGAAACATAACCCCTACATCAATTGGGCAGCAGGCTCCTTGTTTCTTGGTTCGGAACATTGTATGTCCCATTGTTTGTCCCTGAACACCTTACCAAAAGCCTCTGAAGACTTCCCAAAGAATCAACAAATACCAGTCACTGTCTCTAACGTCATCCAGATTCCCAGGGCCTATCAGGCATACTCAGATGTGTTTTCAACTGCCATAGTTCAAGCTCTACCACCCCACAGACCTGAGGATTGTGCCATCGATACTGAACCTTCAGCTGTAATTCCGTTTGGAAGAATGTTTATCTTGTCAGAACCTGAAAAGAGGGCCCTCCGGGAATACCTGGATACCAATCTGGAAAACGGAACTATTCGTCCATCCAAGTCCCCAGCGGGCGCCTCCCTGTTTTTCTTTCCCAAGAAGGATTCCAAGGAGCTTAGACAATGTCTCGATTACCGTGGCCTTAATCAGTGCACTCTTAAGGACCGTTATCCACTGCCTCTCATCTCAGACATCCTGGAAGCCGTCAGAGGCGCTGTCATCTTCACAAAACTGGACCTCAGGGGCGCCAACCATCTTATTCGTATAAAAGAAGGTGACGAATGGAAGACAGCCTTTAGAACACCCTTCGGCCATTTTGAATATTTAGTTATGCCCTTTGGACTTGCTAATGCCCCAGCAGTTTTCCAACGCTTCATGGACCCGGTATTTTCTGATATGCTGTTCCTCTTCGTCATTGTATATCTAGACGACATACTGATCTACTCCAAGGACCATCAAAAACATGAAGAACACGTAAAGGCAGTCCTACAAAGTTTATGGGAACATAAGCTCCTGGCCAAACCCGAGAAATGCCTCTTTCACGTGTCCACTGTTCACTATCTCGGTTTTGTTCTTAGCCAAAAAGGGATTGGAATGGATTCTTCGAAGGTTGACTCCATTCTATCTTGGCCTGTTCCCACTAGCGTTAAGCAAATTCAATCCTTCCTGGGGCTTGCTAACTTCTACAGAAAGTTTATTCCAGCATTTTCAGAAATTGTTCATCCAATCGTCACGTTGTTAAAAAAGGACACCCCCTTTCATTGGACCTCAGTCCAAGATTTGGCGTTTCAGCGATTAAAATCGGAGTTTACACACGCCCCCATCCTTGCTCAACCTGACTCAAACAACCCCTTCATTGTCGAAACTGATGCTTCCAACTACGCCATTGGGGCAGTCTTGAAACAGGAACTTGGAGACAAGCTAGAACATCCCATCGCCTATCTCTCCTGCACCTTGACTCCCAGTGAAACCCATTATTCCGTCCTGGAGAAGGAATTGTTAGCCATCCGTCAGGCCTTCACTGATTGGCGTCATCTCCTTCTGGGAGCAAAACACCCAGTTCAAGTTCGCACAGACCATCGGAATCTCCAAGTATTACAATCCCTAGAATGCAGAAACAGTCGCCAAGCTCGCTGGGCCTCCTTTTTTGCCCAATACCAATTCCAAATCCATTATTTCCCTGGAACACATAACATCATAGCCGATGCTTTATCCAGGCGTCCCGGCTATGAGCCCCTTGAGGATCGGGCCTTTCCTAAGATGTTTCCCCACACAATATTTGTTGCCCAAGCAATCACCCTCTTGGAGGATATTCAAATTCAAACCCAGTCCCCTCGACTATGGAAGGAGTTTAAAAGAAACAATTGATGGAATCTCAAAACAAAGAACGGATTGAACAATCAAGAACAATCGCTTGGTCATTCCCACTCCTGGATTGAGACAAAGAATCACAAGCCTATGTCATGATACTTTCCATCAGGGCACTGTGGCATCACCAACACTCCATCTAATACAAAGACAGTTTTGGTGGCCAAAGATGAAGGATGATATCAAGATCCATATCCAGATGTGTGCAGTCTGCAATCAGAACAAACACGATAACAAAAAACCAGCAGGTCTCCTGCTTCAACCGGCGATACCAACAAGACCCTGGGAAATCATTGCCATGGATTTCATATTGGAACTACCCTCTTCCAGGGGCTACACAACTATAATGGTTACCATTGATTTGTTCACTCATATGGCTCATTTTACACCTTTATCCAAACTGCCATCCTCATCTGAGCTTGCTGGAATATTCCTGGAACACATATTCCGGCTTCATGGGCTACCTTCCAAGATCATTTCTGATAGAGGGCCCCAATACATATTCCAGTTCTGGAAACAGTTATGTTGTATACTGGGAATCCAGCGTGCCTTGTCTTCGGGATATCACCCACAGACCAATGGAGCTACTGAGCGTGTTAACCAAACTTTAGAACAAGATCTTCTTTGCTTCGCCACCAAGGTCCAGGATGATTGGTCACTCTTAATACCTATGGCCGATTTCGCATACAATAATTCGGATCATTCAGCTATCAAAACCATTCCTTTTTTTCTGTAGTCAAGGATTTCTTCTTTCAGTCCTACCATCCATTCTTCCACATCCAACCCCAGTTCCTACGGTTGATTCTTG
This sequence comes from Ambystoma mexicanum, assembly GCF_040938575.1. Lineage (NCBI taxonomy): Eukaryota > Metazoa > Chordata > Amphibia > Caudata > Ambystomatidae > Ambystoma > Ambystoma mexicanum. The sequence goes on from NC_090923.1 coordinate 841,658,004, forward strand.
GATTGAAACAATAATCAATGTACATAAGGAAGCTAAAGAAAACCTGGAAAAGGCTTGATGAGACGTGAAATTTTATCCTGACTCCAAAAGAAGACCAGGACCTTCATATTCAATAGGCGATAAAGTCTGGTTATCCTCAAAACTCCTCCCATGTCACTTATGTCCAAATAAATTGGCACCCAGATATTACGGTCCCTCTACTATAAAAGAAATCATCAATCCAGTGGCCTTTTGACTCCAACTGCCTGATTCTTGGAAAAGGATCCACCCAGTTTTCCATACCTCTCTGTTAAAGCCATATGTCCAACCCTCTCAAACTGCTCCAAGAGCTACGCAAGTGATTTTCAATGACCAACTCGAATATGAGGTCTTTAGAATATGTGATTCCAGGTACCGACATGGTCAGCTGCAGTACTTGGTCGAATGGAAAGGATATCCACCTAGTGAGTGAACCTGGGAACCCCTTTCAAACATGAATGCCCCCAGGTTGATTCGAAGATACCACCTTATCCATCCAGGCAAACCCGGAGGAGCTGGGCTTCAGAAGAGGCATGCTGTCATGAACCGCCGCCTGCGTCCCTTTTGGACCTCCTGGTCCATGACCCATAGAGATCTGAATGCAGTAACCCTCCCAACATGGCCATCGTATATGAAGCGTAGCTTGCCAGCCTTAACCTTCCGTGCTTCACACACTATTAAACACACACCCCCGCGGCGCTGCGTGTCTCAACGCTGCTGTTCGCCTTAGCTGGACATGTGCTGCTGGAGGCTGCTCGCGGCTAACCTCTTGAATTTCCCCTTTCCGGGTTCCTTGATTGCTCCTCCTTTCCTTACACCCTCTAAACTTACCCAACTTCCTGGATTTTCACCGCTCTCGAGTCACGGCTGCCGTGCCTCCGTGCGTGGACATTGTTCCTTCCTGGTTCCATCCCGGACAGTCTGAACGAAGCACGCTGGAATCCGAAGACCCGCACAGAGCGCTCTACAAATCCCAGACTGTGCGGAAGAAATCACGAAAGGTGGTCGCAAGCCAACAGAAAAGACAGGTGAGAAGGGGAGAGACTTGCGACACAGGCTTAGTTGTGAGCCACGTCTCCTGAAGGCACACAATGTCAAAAGATGCCAGGTTTACATCTCCTGGCACCGTAAGATGGGCAAACCCTTGTGTATTCCAAGAGCCTAGCTTAACAGTTAAGTTGGTAATGGGTCGTGTCGTTGCCTCGAAGGGTTTCTGGATGGGCTTGAGTTGCTATTTTCTTTGAAGAGCCAGGGATTTCGGAAGCCAAGCCCATAGATTTTGGAAGGGGTTAAGTTTTTCCCTATCAGTGGGCTGTTCTAGGTCTTTTGCCACATTCTGTGTGCAGGTTCTTTTGAATGATGTTAGAGGGCCACAGGGGCTTCTTTCATTTTTCTTTTCCGCCTCCTCTAGTCGTTCTGTGTGGTTCTTACAAATAGAGGGTTGTCTTTCAAGTTTTCTTGATGGAGCTGAATATCTTCTCGCCCCATGTGGGCTACTTGGCATCTCCACCAATGGTACAGTTGGTTTCCCCTTATGACACAGATCAGAGAGGTTGTTCTGGGTGTTGGCCTGTGGAGATCTAGTGTATTTATAATTTTCTTTGGTTTTCCCTGAACTCAAATATTTATTGCTGCTCTTCGGCGATTCCTCATGTTGCTGGTATCTGGCTTCGTCGATTTCTCTAAGGTCATATCCCAGTTTTAAGAAGTGTTTCAAGGAGTCACGCAACTTCTGTTTTACAGACCGAGAGGTAATGTACAGGTAAGTGGTGGCCTGTCGACCTTCATGGATTGGCTCAACTATTTGGAGATAGCTGGATTCCACTGATCTAAGTTTAGGAATGCTGTGTAGCAATTCCATCACTGTTCTTCTACTAAGGATGACATATTCTCGGCTGTTACGTATTTGTTCTAATTTGAAGGTGGGGTTCATTTTCTTCATTAAGTGGGTTCTGAATTTAGGTGAAGCACCACTTCCTTATTTTTCCTTTTCGTACCTGGTCGATCTTCTATCCTCTCTACAATCTTCACTCCAAGTGACTTTCATCTGCCGTTCTCGGGCATTCTCCATGTTTTCTTTTGGTTTGCTTGATTTCCTCCCTGGGCTGCAATGAGTTTGTTGCTTTGGAGAGATAATGCCTTTGCGGGCCTTCACTTGATTTGTTGGTTCCCTTGTGAAGTGTCTGATCAGAGCCGCATTTTTCAATTCGGGCTGCCTTCTTGCAGCGATCCTCCAATGACAAGAAAGAGGGTTGATCTCCTGTATCAATTGCTTCTGTATCTGGTTGTGATTCTAATTTTTGCTCATTCTGACTGTCACCCGGCTGGATGTCACCAGCGGTGTTTGCAGAAATTCCCTCACAATGTTGGCTCAAGTTTTCTAGAGCTTCCTCCATCAGGAGGTCCTCAGTGGTTTTAGAGATATTTGAAGAACTAGATGTCTCCATCAAGTCAATGCAGATGGGTATAGAGCCGTTGTCGGTGTGGTTTGAAGTTGTACTGCTTGGATTTGAGGTTGCCGTTGGTCCCCCTTTTTGATCCGGCTTCCTGCCTGCTTTGGGGGCCAGACCCTTTTCCGGCACTGGTAGACGGAAGACCAGTTGTTTCTCATTGCTGGGTGTTAGAGCATGAGTTGGTTTACAGTCTGCAAAAATAGAAAAGTCTTTCTTTGTCAATAGCTCCTTGCCCTTCCTAGGGGTTTTTTCAAGGTCAATCGGGAGTATTGATTCATTATCTTTGCATGCACAATTGTGGGGAACCTTCCCTCTAAGCTGACTACGGACGTTGCCCCTCGCTTTGATGTCTCTAGAGGGCGTACTGATGGTCTTTGATACTTTAGCAACATGTTGTGAGGGAGTGCTTGGCTTATTTAAGAGCTTCTCAGATCCGCCAAGCATTTCAGAGGGTGGTTGGTGAAATTCAGTCTCAATGCACAGAGTCTGACACCCTACCTCCTTGAGGGCGGCTTGGAGTACAGATGGCGGTTCTTCTGTAGTCGCCGGTCGATGTAAAATGAGGGGTTCTCTTGCTTTTTCTTTTTCTAAAGCAGCAATGTAGCCCTCCAAGTAGAGCAGTTTGGAGTGCATCATTGCAGAAATCGTACTGTGATCTTTTAATGTGTCGTTTATAGCCTCATACAATATTGTAAAAGGTGCAAGGGCAACAGTTACTGCTGACATAATTGTCATAATGTCGAGTTTTTTCTTTGGTGATTCTACAGAAGTGGATTCCGGCAGTTGACTAAGTCTTCTGTCTTCCAGAGGAGTTGATGCCGTTGGTAGGCGTGAGTCTTATTTTGCTGGTCTTGGACAAGATGGAGTAGTGATCAAGGCAACCACTTTTTCTTTTTCTTTTGGTTCCTTGGAAGAGTCAGCTTCCACAAGTTTCTCCCTTTGATTTTTGTCCTTGTCTTGATCTAGAGGTTCTAGAATGGAAGACCTGTTCAAGTCAACTGGCGGTATTATATGAATTTCACCTATGGTTTTTTCCTCACAACTCCTTGGAGTTGGATGCGATCCGTCCGTCAGTTCAGGTGGAATAACGGAGTCCTTTCTTGGGAAAACCTCTTGACACTGAGGGGTAGGGAGATTTATGCCGGTTGTTTCGTTGTTTTTTGCCACCAAGGAAACCTCTGAACTAAATATTTCACTGTCGCTAATTTCACAAATATTTTCATATTTCCTTTTGCAGCATTTCCCAAAGAAATCTTTTAGAGCTTGTGATAAGGGAGCGTTGTTTTCCATTAGTCTTTTATTTTCCTTTGATTTTATTATTCGCCTTGTTGTTCATTTTGCTAATTGGTTTTTCGCGTTGCTGGTGCCCCAGGGTTCATCCCCTTTGTTTCTTGTTATCCCGCTTGAGTGGGCGGAATGACCGCCAGGCTGAGCTGGATGTGTTTTTTTGTTTCTTAAAGCCTTTTTCGATTTTTTTGGGGCATGGACCTTCATCTTTATTTACAATAGAAGATCTCGTTGGAGAGGGGTCTGAAAGGTAGCTCTGGTCTTCTGAGTCTGCTCCATCTTCTGTTTGATCCGACTCAGAGATCGTGAATTGCTTCATGTTCTTTTTAGCATTTTGTTGAAGAGTTGGCGGACCTTCGTGATGAGGCATTGGGTGGATTTCGGAATCCACCCTTAAAGATTGTCCTTTGGGCAAGCATCCTGTATGCAAAGCGCCCAAGGGTCTCTCAGCTGGGCTGTTGCCGAATAGTATGTTGGTTTGGACATCTGCAATAATGCCCTCCTGGGCACCAAACACAGGAGCACCTGCGACGTCAGGCCTGGCTCTCAGGCTACGAATCCTCACCAGGGAGGACACTTCAGGGCCGGCCAGCTCATGCTCCTTGTCTGCCTCCAGCCCCTCCGAGCCGGCCCCTCCCTTCGCTGCGTGAATCAATGTCGTCCGTTCTCCAGCGGGCGGCAAGGAGACAGCGGCCATCGGGGAGGTGCAAGTCATCGGGAAGCCGTTGCAGGACGCATCAGGCAAGTCGGAGGGGACTCGCCCTGCCACAGGTGAGTCAGGAGTCGTAGAAGCCATGTTTGGGCGAGCGGGCGGTTTTGAGGTTCTTTCTTCAGACCGCTCGTCCTCTGGATCTGAACTGGGCGGCAGAGAAGGGGTGCCAAAACTGTTGCAGGGCCGGTACGAGCCGTAAAGAATACCGGTCCCTGAGGCTTGTTGGTCGTCGGGTGGACACCCCCAAAACACGCAGGGCCCGCCGCTGCTGCTGGAGCTAAAGCCGGCAGCTCCCCAGCACCCAGAGAATCGCTGTCAGAGGTACCGTCCAGCACAGTGTGAGGAGGGTCCGTTTTTTGAGTGACGAGGGCCTGTTTCTTCTTGCCTTCAGCACGTGAGCACGGGCGCAAACTCCTCAGATGACGACCCTCATCTTGGGCCGCGGGGCTAAGCAGAGCGGCGTCCATGGCTACCATAGCGGCCATAGACTGCCAAAGACTGCTACTCTGCTGCTACTCCGAGGCCGCTCCGTGGTAGAATGGAGCTTTTAACTGTCTCCTCCCCACTGGTCAGTGGGCAAAACACTGAAGACAGACTGTGGTCTGGAACACTGGAAACAGAGAGTAGCTTGCAGTCACTCGCCAAAGACTGCTACTCTGCCTCTACGCCGCCATGGTTTAAAAAAAAAAAGATTTTCTGCTTTTTTATATTTAGTACATTATTTTGAGTTTCTTTTTCTAAAGAATGGGGTAAAAGAAATTGACAATTAAAAATATACGTAGTGTTGGTAATTGGCTGTATGTTCCAAAGGAGCCTTGCCTAAAGCGTGTAGGGTGCCACCTCCCACCTCGATCGTACTGTAACAGGTTTTGCACATCACAATACAATTGTGAAGATCGGGTGCAGGCAGGATGGACTGAGGTTGGGTGTTACTTGGTGCAAAATAGTTGGTAATCCAATTGGAAGTCTGTGGCACAGATGACAAATATTGCTGTGCTGATTTGTTTCACATGAGCCTTCCTACAGAATTCATCCACTTCATCCCAATGAACACAGACATGATGTTGAATTAGTGTGGATGTCCTCAAGCTTTGCAGCGGCGTGTGTGAAGGTCCCCTCCGCAAAACCTTACTGCAGAAATGACACATGACCTCCTCAATCTCCTTTTTGCTGTGTTGGTCCTTTACGCAGAATGTTTTTCTGTGTACATTGCTTCTTCCGCGACAGTAAAGCTGAAGCCCTTTAGACCACCTCATCATAACACAAAAAGGGCTCTGCCAATTAATATCCCTAACATTTTAATTAAATAAAACAAGCTAAATATCAAAAACGGACCAACTACAAAGCACAAGACAAAGGTATAGGAACAAGAAAGGTAAAAAGGAATGGATAAATCAAGGTACTTCTTTTAAACGTTCCTGAAGGCTCTCAAGGAAGTTCACCCACCAAAAGACCAAAAGCAATAACAGAGACCATGAAACAGGTGTTTGGGAGAGGGGTGTAACCGCAATTAAGCGATGTAGCCAATCGGTATGTGTTTTTCGTACACGCGGGTAACCCCAAGCGCCATGACGTGTTCACGCCTAAATGTTTGACCAATCACATTGCTCAATGAGAAGTTGTGCCTGCACTTGGCAGTAGCCGCATCAATGGAAGGCCCAATCACTTTGAAAGTTATGTTGATGCAGCGACAGGGCTTTGCGCCTGCTTTTAACAACCAATCGCATTATGGGCTGCATAGCCGCATCAACGAACGAACCAATGACAAGCTGTGATGTATTGACGCAGCTATGCCCATGCTGTTTGACAAAACCTGCATGTGCAAAATGAGCCAATAGGATGTCAACCTCCTTCAGCGCGGCTACGCATCTTCACGTCTGATGCACAAGCCAATCATATCATGTGCTATGGCTCTGCATTTACTCGCCTACATGTGACTTTTATCTGCGTCAACGAGTGATCCAATCATGCGTTGCGATGCATTGACGCAGGTAGGCCCAGGCGGTTTGACATAACCCGCGCATGCCAAATTAGCCAATATGATGTTGACCTCCTTCAACGCGGCTACGCGGCTTTGTTCCTGATGCGTCAGCCAATCTTATCACGTGCTGCGGCTATGTGTCTACACATGACTCTTATCCGCGTCAACAAAACATCCAATCACACGTTGTGATGTATCAACGTGGCTACGCCCACACCATCTAATGACATCCGCATGTGCAGAGATGAGAAGCTGCAAACAATCACCCCAACCACAAAAAGAAAGTTTATATTCATCATTGCTATAAGTGCTTGTTAGTGAAAGGTGATGCAAGTAGCTGCAAGAACTTTTGGCACTTAAATCCTTTAGTCATTCTTCCTTTTTACCCGCTTTTCAACCAATCCCCTTTTCCCTTGTATTGTGATTTGATCAGTTTGTCTATTTTTTAAAAGTTTTTTTTATTTAAACTTTTTATTTTTTTGAGTCATTGGGGCTCATAAGTTTGCGAGTCCGTAACTACAGTCCGGCAGGGCCGTAATGACCCGGTAATTGCCCATTCGCGGCTGCCAGAAATCTTTGGAAGTTTGGTGGCAGCCTGCTGGCCCATTGTCTTTTTAGTGTTGTCATTTTTATTGTTTTTGCATATTCCTCCCCCATTACAACATGTCCAACCACGATAATAGCAACAGTGATGACGATGTCACTTGGGTCCCCAATCTGTCGCCACCGAGGAAGAAAGCAGCTGAAATGAAGACCATTGCAAACAGTTGGCGATATTTCCAGGTGAAAGAACACTGTTCGAAAAAAGAGGCGGAAGACATATTATACACATTGTGCAAGGAAACTCTAAGACCTGCCCTTCTCATGTTCCATCACAAAGCCTAAGAATATCAATAATGAAAAACAATCTGGTGCAAGTCCACTGGGGTGAAGTGGATGATGCCTATGGGAAATGGTAACAAGCACCACAAAATAAAAATGCATAGGTCTCATGCATTATGTGCACAGACATCAGCACCACCTGTTGCACCTGCATCCACCAGTGGGACATCACCAACACTGAATGAAGCCTTAACTTCTGCACCAGTGTCAACTGCACTTGCTGACATTTTACTGGCTCCCAATCTCTCAGTGAAGAGTTTTCTGTGAACGATGCCTCGCATAGGGCCACGAGAGGTGCCACATTTAAGCATTGGGAGAAGTTAATCTCTGAACACCATACAAACTACCTTGCTTGATTCTTTTTTTTGAAGTGACACATTTTTTCACGCTTTTTTGAAAAAAAGAAAATACCCCAAAAATGTTTCCTTTTATTTTAATTCCCTTCGTTACATGGATCATCCTTATGTGTTTTCCTCCCCTGCTCCTCCCCCCTCTTTCCTTACCCCAAAACGACCCTTTTGAGGGCCACCCTTCTTTAAGTTACAAAAATTGATAAAAACTGAACACAGACTGCAAAATATATTACAATATCATTTGTAATTTATTTTATGCAGTTTGAGTGCTTAAAATCATCCAAAATGTTTGTTTGTAACCACGATTACAATGTTTACAGGGGAGCCATTTAGCCGTTGATAGAACTACTCCAGTTGTTGCTCGCCTTAGCCGCTGAAGCATAATCCTCCGACTCGTTGGCTGATCCTGTAGCCACGGCTAAAAATATTTTTTAAAAACAAATCTGTGTCTTTACAAATGTGCGTTGCACACATATATATATAATATTTATCAAATGTCTTACTCAATACCTTTATATGTGTTGTCTTCTTTCTTCAATATTACTAACTCAGAAATAGAATGAAATGTATTTCATAATAAAATAAAAACAAGAATATTCATGTTTTTTCTTCATAATGTGGGATGTATTGACCCACTCTGCTATACTATGCGGCCTCGCTCTGCTATCTATGGTGCGAGAAACAGCATAATGGTGGCAAACCCCTTGTGCGCGCCAAAACCGCGTTTTCCACACACAAAAAGATGGCTGCACAACCTGCCACCCAGTGGGCTCCATGACAAGTAAACATGGAGTACAGAGGGAGAAGAAGCACTTTGCCAGTGAAACTCCAAAATTCACCTGTAAATGACATCTACTTTGCTGCTGAAACTGCAAAATACCTGTACAAAACACTGTCCAACACTCAAAATCTTGCTTGGTGCTAAAAAGTCATTTAATCTAATGAAGCACTGTGAATTTACAAGGTCCTGAAATGTTAAGAGTATAAAACATTTTCTCAGCAAAACCGGATTGCCTGTGAATGACAGTTCATGTCAAAAATCTGTGTGCAGCCACACTGGGCTACCTGTGAGTGACAGCCTCTGTCAAATGGGCTCTCCTGATTAAACTTAAAGTTGTCTAAAACTAAAGATCTGCCGGATTAGCAAATATAAAAGGACTGTTGCTGAAAGGAACCTGGATCTCAGTTGTTTTGATCTCACAGGTTTAAAGCTAAGAATGTAATTTATCTATGTCATCTGATGCAACAAGTTTGTTGTGAGCTGGATTTCAAAGTCAAGAAATTAAAATGTAACTTAGGCTGACTGGGCCTGCAAGAAGTTGAAAAACAGGTTTCCAGACAAGGGGAGGGCATTCCTCTCAGCAGATGCTCACTGACATATGATAATTGTGGGGTAGGACAGACTTGTGTCTACTCCCAAGGACTGAACAACGGCAGATTCTCCAGGATAGGAAATAGTTAGTGTGAAAAGTCGTAAACTAGGCCTGCAGAAGGAAATCCCAAAGGTGGGGGGCTGCACTTTGCCTCCAGAGACAGACAAAAGGCGGACCATTTGCTGCTAAGAATATGTAATGAACATTTTTTTAGAGACTTGTAACTCGCTATCAGAAGTAGTGAAAAATCTAAAAAGGGCAAATTTGTTACTCTAATTTGTGGCTTTACATTTCAAAACGTGGTGGAACTGAGTAGTATATTCTGAACAGGAATGGTAATATATGTGGTTTTATGGGAACTGTATTTATGCTAGAATTGTTAAACTTTGCACACACATTCATATGGTAAACACGAATATGTGTGTACATTTGGAGAAAGTTTGGAAAATGTTTTCATGGAGAAATTGACAAAATGTTGCAGAAAGTTGAAACAAGGTCTCACAGCTGCAGGATTTTGAGGAACAGATACTACATAAAATATGTAATTCTTGTATGTGATTTTCGTAGAGGTTACAAATGTATAAATATGTATTTAGGACAAAATTCAATTTTGATACTAGTGGCTAGGGGAGGTTTCTAAGGATTGTAAAAACCAAACCATAAAACTTGACATCATCTGTCCTTGATCCATTCGGGTGCAAGGTGGAAATGAGGCTCTGATTCAATCCCAGTTCACAGGGGCAAGCTTAGTTAAGCCGGCCCATACACCCATTTTTGTGATGTCATTTGAAAGGATAAATAGAGACATCTGACAACACATAGACACTCTCTCTTCTGATTCCAGCAAAGCACTCTGATCCAGCATTCAACATCCAGCCTTTAACATCCTTCCAGATCCAGATGCCAATCACCAGGCTAAGCAGTAGCTGAACCATTTTCAGCTAGGCCTCTATCATAAATTAATCCTTAACTAATCCTTACAACCCAGTAGAGCACTGTGGTGTGGGGAAGCATCCTGAAATTATCTGGCTTGCTACCATAATGCTTTCCTGCTGAACTTGCATTCCTGCTGTTCTGAAATATCCAGAAACAAGAAGGTCAGGTCCCGTGCAGTTCCAGTGACCGGCCTAGCTGATCCTAGCAGATGTGCAGTCCTTCCCTGATGGACAGATCCATTGACCAAAATCTTGACGGGCCAAAAATCTTAAATCCTAGTGGATTGTGAGTATTAACAGGACACTAGAGAACTATTGTATACCTTGCCTTATCTTGTTCCACCCTAAATCTCTGAACTACCCGTACTTCCATATCCTGCAACAGTGTCAAAATCTTAGTGCTGTCTTATCCTGTCTATTTGCTAAAGCGTCATTTTCATAGTCATTTTTATTTGTGTAACTCTTCTCCATAAATCCCACTTCGAGTGTTTGGACTGGTTCTGCCGGAGAAGGCGATGGAGATCTGTTACTGAAGTCATGAATCAGTCTCAGAGCTTACTTCGTTCAACTTGGTTGTCTAGTCTGAATGCTCTAGTCTCGAGTAAAAGCATAACCCATATTTTCTGATTTTAAACTGAAGTGCTTGTCCAAATTCGTGTCTTTATTTCCGAAAAACACCTCTCACTAAAACCTCCATAACTCCCTCAGATTTTATGATAGAAACGAAATTGCAATTCCTACTGATACCTAACACCCTCAGCTATCTCCACAACTAAAACTGTGTATTTGACCCATTTTTTTGTCAAAAATCGCATAGTAAAAGTTTGCCGCGAATTTACGTTTTGCAAATGTTTTACACATGTGAATTGCCTTTAAATTATTTCCCACTTTGCCTTTGAGATTCTGAATGTTCCAATTGTTTTCTTTTGATGAAATCATTGCTTTTGCTTGCTTGCATCTATTCAAATCGGCTCCCGTAGAAATGTATAATAATGTAAGCATTTTTGGACTAATTTAGTGTTTTTGCTTAGCAAGTTTCAAAGCCATTATGACAGTTGAAAAGTCACATCTGTTTTTCTCTTGTGTTTAAGGGGGGAGGTGGGAGTGATATTCTGTTCTGTATTATTCCCGAGTACCTGCTCTCTCCTCACATCTATTTAAATTGCCTATTGTTGGTTTGAGGGGTGTTGCAGGGGGAACTTCTAACCACAGTGCTACCTGTTCCAAACCAACCCAAAAGTATTCTTTTCTGTGCTGCATTCTTTTTGTGTTCATTACCTGATTCCCAGTGCATTAAAGATAGCATTATTCATTGTTCTTGTCAACCCCACTGGTGATTGTTGTTACCTATTAAAAACACATTGTGATTTTAAATTCTAAATAAATAAATATTTACCGTTGCAAACTAGCCTGATTCCTGGTTCAGTGTGGATGGGGGGCTGGAGGAGGAGGAGTAGGGAGATTTTGAGAAGGGTGTGATATGAGTGGTATACCATTCAGAATATTGAACTTATAGACAAAAATAAATAAGGGTTTCATTTGCGCACTACATGCTGGGTGAGACTTGGGTGTGTGCCTGATTGAAATCCCTTTACAATAATGGTACTAAATGAATACTGAATGTATTCCCAGTGCACAACCAATAAAAGGTTGTATTCATTAATCATACAATAGAGGAAACAAACCTTGTTGGAGAGAGAAAACCTCAATTTAGTTCTTTAAAATATTTAACAATAAATATATATACATATACAAATTATACACTATCTCACTTTCTAGAAGTGTATCTAGATAACGTGAAATAAACAATTTTATAAAATAACATTTGTATCATAAAAACACCCTTAAAATTAACACTTTAAAAAAGAAAGGGTTGCTACAGTGTAGTATAGGAACAAAAAACCCGGCATGATTACCTAAACTATACTAACCATTTAGGTAACTACAAACTTGGTTTTGCATCTGAAAATTCTAAAAAGACTTGCCCACAATCTCAATAGTTTGTGCACCTAAAAGGCATTTCACTACAATGAAAATGTTAAAATACTGTACAAACATTATTTTATATTACATATAATCTAAAATTCTGCAGATGGCTACACATATGCATAATAGTATTGGGCATAGTTTCCCCAAGTTTATTATCTGTGCCATTTATGCTTCCCCCAGAAATGCATTTTTCCCATTTCAGTTTACCACATGCTAGAGCGGTGCACATAGTCTTATTGTGCTTGTCCAAAAATCACATTAAAACTGTAATAATATCACATTACTGCTTATTCAGATTGCAGAAAAAAATGCCTTACAGTATAAATGTCCTGCATGGTCAATGAGGTGCATTTGCCAAAGAGGTGGGCGGTGCTGCCACCCCCACAATCCAAATTGTCTCCCCTGGGTCAGCTTGCACAAGGGTTTCCATGACTCCCCTTTGGAATCCTCCACTGGATACTGGGAATGAATGCAGAGGAAATCACACCTCTGAGGCAAAACCCAGGCCTTCACCCCCATCCTTTGTCCTTGGGAGCAGTTCTGCCTGGCAGTCTGGAGGAACCTGTAATTATCACACTGTCAGGTACATAAGAACAGGTCCCATGCCCTTGCAGCCTTAGTCACTGGTAGGTGCAAATTTATCCTTGCTGCCAAACTGGTTTGACATAAATTCCTGGGGCTCAGCCAGGATGATTTGTATTTTGGGGGGAAAAACAGAGCACAATATACATATCTTTGCAACTCCTCTCCCCACATATACAATTGTGTTTCTGTGCGAGCTACAGTATTATTTCACATTTAGTTTTCCCAATGTCATTTTTTGCTTTGCAAAAGCAGATTTACCCGTGTTCTTTTTCTCTCCTGTTCATTTCACAAAATGTTTTTTTTTCCGCACACTGCTCCCTTTGCATTTAATTTCTGAAAGGTCTTTTATAGATCAGGTCAGTTTCTGGACACAGCAATATGCTTGAAAATGTGTTCCTGGTAATTGACACGAGGAAAGCGAGAGCATCTTTTCTTTGAAGTATTTTGCGTGTGTTGGTTTATTTAAAAAAGTAAATCCAAGCCGTGCGGTCTTGAAGCATAATTTGTTTGCTTTTCATGTACATAAATGATGAAACAATGCCGTTCTGTGAGGGATGGCCTTGTTTGATGGTTTTCAAAATGAAATACACGGACAGGGCTGTGTTTTAATAGAACAAAACTGTGTGATGTTTGAAATGAAAGTAGTGCCAGTGCGATGCCATTTTAAATGCATGTCGTTTTCCTGTGCTGCCTTGAATGTTTAAATGACAGAACAGCAATGCACAGCCATTCTGAATTTTAGTTGTTTTCTCTGTATTCCCGTGAATGAAAACAAAATGCAGCTATTCTTGAACTGGCTGTGATCACCTCTCGCCCCATATGTGCTCAGCAGACCAAAGCACAGCCATTTTTGGGTGACTGCTGAAATGCAGTTTTTGTTGTAGGGGGTTCTGCCTTAGGCCTTAAATGTACCCCACAATGCAGAGCACAATGGAAACTGCGCTATTTTCACAGAGGTATCCTTAAAAAGCATGAAACGTGCAGCGGTCCGAGAAATCAATTGAATTTCTGCTACACGTTCAAACTTTACTTCAATATGGAGGAAAAGTGTGAAATGCAATCACTCTTCCCATCGCTCCATTGACTAGACCAATTCCTACATTCAAGTTCCTCTTTAACATTACTTGTGCATTAAGGCACAGTTTTAAAACTGCTTCTAGACCTGCTGTTTTAGAAATTAAATTCTCAAGTTGACCTAATCGAGCATTTGCTCTATTATCTAACTCAAATGGCATAACATGGCCATCTAAAACATCCCCCGATTTTATCTCTACAATATTTTGCATCTCTGACAGTTAAACTTGTTACACTCTGCAGGTGTGCACATTAAAGCAACACAAGAAATGTTTCTTTCCTTAAGAGTCAACATGACATCAGACAGACTGCAATCTGCATGAAACATGTTAGAAATCAATCTTCTCTTTAAGACTTCTTTCACACTCTTCTCAAGAACACCTATACAAATCTCATTAGGCATTTCTGCATACTCCACGTCTGCAGATTGCCTCATATTAATTGTAAGTTCCTGGAATTGAAAACAATTCAAAAGGTTAAAATGACCAATAATTCCTTTTTGACTACCCCAAGATTGCAGCATTTTGAAAACTGGTTGACCTCTCACAGGAGTTAATTGTAACAAACCTTGTAACAAACCTCCAAGAAATGTACATGTTTACCTCCAAATAAAATATTGCAGTCTTCAAAACCTCTTGCATTCACAAGTGAATGAAAGCCAGCATCAAGTTAGACACCATGTTTACTTCATCTACAATGAAGGTATTTAATGTTCTAAGATGTTTTCCTACTTCTTGTGCTGCACTTGATACTAGTTTTCTATACTCTAGTTTGTTTTCATGCTTCACTGGTAGCATCATCATTTGATGTAAAGTAACACCTCCCACATTAAATGCTGCTAAACCTGTTGGCAGTTACAATACATGACAAACAGCAATCCATTACATTTTGGGTCAAAGCTCTTATTGTAATAATCCTCTTTTATGAAAATACTATGTCAGAAAACACCTTGCATGTTAAACCGCCATTCTTAGAAGGCAAACTCCACCAACCTGTTTCAGACGCTGCAGCTTGGATGAATATGAAAAATTCCCCGGAAGAACTCGTCTCGCTCCTGATGCTTAGTAAGCCAGGAGAAAAGGAGATGTCCAGGGAAACCCTCTGGGGAAGAAAACCCTGTCAGATTCGGGATGATTGGGTTCTTTCCATCTGTTGAGCAGTTTGTTGTCCATCAGGATTCAGATGGACTGATTATTCATCGGAAGCCTGATCTCTATTGTGTCCTATACGTTCTACTGTTGATAGCTGAATTCTGTCTAATGCAGAAGTAAAGAAAAGAAAGGAAGAATATTTCCAATTGATATTCAGAAAAAGTAGCCAGGCGGCTAAGAAATGACAAGGAGTGGGAATTTACTGTGCAGCACTACCTTGCGTCGTAGATCTGTTGGAGAAACAGGCAATGCTTTTGAAGGCTTGCTGGAGTAAGAAAATGGCGTCGGAGGTTGCCGTAGTAACTCAAAATACTGTGTGAAAGTCTGGAAAAGAAAAAGAGGTAAGATTTAGATGGAAAATGCTTTCACAACTGAACCTATGTGATAAATGGTGCAATCCGTACCAAGATATTAATGGAGTCTCTCTTTCCTGAAAAGAAATTTGTAACTTGGAGAGAGTTGCTGATCGTAGCTTCTGTGACTCGGTATTTCTAGCAGACAAAATGACAAGGGTTAGAGGAACTGAAGAGAGACGCACAACATGTAGAGAGGATAGAATTCCCTAGATACAAACTTATGGAGCATTGAGAAACAAGAGTAGCAACGCATCTGTGCTCTGGTTTAGATGCTTGATACTTCCTTAGCAACCGGGGCAGAGCCATACGAACTGCATTGTCCTGCTGGTCTAGAATGCTGCTACAGTAATCATCCGCCATCTTGGAAGGAATCCCACTGGAAACACAGATCTGCCTCCAACGAAGCCAACTAGACCACTGTCTCCTGTGAGACATGACACTCATTGCATGAATTAAAAAAGATTTACCTCTTCCTGCTTGTCCACTAACATACAACAATAGAGGTTTGTATTGCACACAAGAACATTCATGCTCGTCATGCTGTAAATCATGTAAGAAGTTTATCTTTATTTTTATAATAAGCTTCTTTTTGCTCTACATTAAGTTTACTATTTCATAACAATTCACATCTGCAACTTTAGTTTGTCACATTACACTTTCTAGTTCTTACATGCCAAGCTCAACATCAGCTTGAATATTTGGCTCAACAAGCACATTTTGACTTCTGGCTGCAGATCGTGACTTCCCTCAGGAGGCTCATTTGCCAATTCAGCTTCCAAAAGTTCTTCTTGCTCTAGTTCTTTCTCCAGTAACTCCAAGTACTGCTCACATTTTGGATATGTAATTAAGCTTTTCTTTAGCAAAAAATTATTCTTCAAAACTTTGAAGCAAATCATTCTGTACACCATGGTAAGAGCAACTGCAAAAGACAAAATAAAATAATTCTTTTTCTCTGCAGTTTGGCAAGACAGTTCCATGTGGTTGATATAACTTGCCTTCTCATGTCTCACTACACAACCAGTACATCCATTTCCTTTAAACGTCCTCTGTCACTGTTTGCTTCAATATTTCGATATTAGTAGCATTCTGCTACTTCATATAAACAAAGATCCTCCAACACTACGGTTCAATTTGGATAATACGTATCAATCAAGTTTGTTTTCAGAATCTCTGTACTGTCAGATACTGCTTCAGCTAACTGCCGAATTTCACAGAAATGCTTCAGTACCCGATTTCTAGAACTAGGTGGGCCAAGACTTAACCAAAGTACATTAATGCTACGGCCATACAGAGGGAAACTAGTTAGCCAATTTGCAGCTTCATAGCTACCACACTCTCTATGTGAGAGCATCGTCAGACCAAAACTTAGATGGTTTTGACTAAGACTTTCAACTGCTGATAAATCTGTCCATATCTCAGCTGCATTGCTCTTTTCAGCTTTTGTCATGTATGCTGTAACATAACGAGCAACAACTGTTGTATCAGAAATATAGTGTACATCAGAATTTGCACTCCAAAGCTGAGCAATGCAGGACTGTAATCATTAATGAATTGGCATTCCTCATTTCTTTTTAAATTATATGTATTTCTTGGTGACTTACCAGTAACATGGTGTCGAATAGATGACATCCAATTATTCACTCGACCAGCTGGTGTCCCAGGCCTTGGAAAGCCAAATCTACACTGTGTAGTACTTATCTTTACTTGTATTTTCTCAGACAGTACTTTCCACATGAGTGCCTTCGAAACCTTTCCACAGTGTTGCATAGATCAGCATTCACATGCTGAGCAGGAATGGAACAAGTAACATATTTTTCTATGAACTCCATCACACAGCCATCACTTTCTTTACCAAACTGAGGAGCATCTTTAATCCATAACAGCATAGGTATATGTGGAGCCCGACATGCTTGGTACTCTTTTCTCCAAAAGAAATGTTCCACAGTGTTTAATGGACCATTTTCTTTATTGCATATAAAGTGTAACATGGCTAAATATCTGTGATGAAAGAACCGCGATATACTTACGGGGTCCCTGGAACACAATTCTCCTGGTGTTATGCCTTCTTTCTGTGGATTATTTTTACGAATCCACTCTGCCAGATCATCCCAACCATACTAAGTGCAACTTAAAGTCACAAACCAAGTTGGAGGGCCCAAGTTTCTGATCATGCATCTAATCTCGGAGTGTCTCATATACCAATATTTCTTGCTTCCTCTCATTGTAGCAAGAATATTGGTAGGTTTACCCTCTAAAACGTTATTTTGTTTCTTTCACCTGTTGCAGCATCTCACATGTAGAAAGATTTTGAAATTTAGTTCCGGTCTGACGTGTATGAGCAACTGCATAACATAATGTTGAAAATGTACTTTCGTACAATAAGTTAAAAATAGATTCAACATTTGTGCGGAATCAGGAATCTTCAGAATACATTCTTGTACAACGATATTCTGAAGCAGAGATTCAAACCTTCCGATCATCCAATCTACCTCCTGTACCAGTATGAAAAAGCATAGGGAAACAACAAGTGTCTAACGTCTTTTCCAAGACACTATTCGTGCACCTTTAGTAGCTTTCATTTGATACAATACTAAACTGTCACCCATGACCTCACGTGAGTATAGAGGATGAATAGTGTAATGTTCATACAAACTATTCCCTTCTGCAACTGATACAGTCAGACTGCTTTTGTATAAATCATTGTGCTCCAATAGAAATGCCAATGGGTTTTTCACCTTTCCAACATCTACAAGCTATTGGCAAATGCTTTTATTTTTAGTGGCAACACCATTTACTAAAACAAGGAATCTGCAATATCACGCTTCACTACTAGAGTGTTCACATTTTCTTCCAAATTGAGAGTTAAATACACACATTTACCTCTCAGATTTTGCACTAATGATTTTTAGGCAGATTTGACATATTTGTTTGCAATCTAACAATAACTTGGAAAGGGATTAACAGTTTGCAATGCAATCACTTCAAAAATGTTCAATTTCTGAAAGCACCACAGAGATATCACGCACTACTATGTTGTTCAAGACACTTCTAAGATGAATACTTTGATTATAAAACCCAACACAGTAGCTACAAACATAGTGCCTCACTTGTATCAAATTGTTCTTCTACAAACAAATACAGATAAAGTTATTTACAAACATCTTTTAATTTTCACCTCAATTTACACTAGTTGGACGTGAGATTTATAAAAAGTGTGTCGACAAGATATACAAACAATGTCAGTTCTTTCAGAAGAAAACTCAAACATTGCAATACTTTTTTATACTGTGAAAAATCAGATCCTTTGAAAGCATAGGATCATAGTTTCCACTTACTGTAGGGTTTCATCTACGTACACATACTCTTTTAAATGCATATTTATCATTTGCATTGCAGAAACTAAACGTTCTACAGTTCAGTCAGAAGTCTTTGATTTAAAAGTGCAAGAAACATACTTGGTGTTTCGCACTCATACAGTTCAACTTGAAGGTATCTCATTTTAGTATGATGCGCAGCCAGCATCCGTATATGATGAAACTGACTTTTAAATGTACTTTTATCAAGACAAGCTAGAGAGTGACCCAGAAGTCCTGTTTTTTCACAAACTTCAGTCATCTATTCTCTGTAGCATCTTGATCTGTCTTTGAACATTATTTTTGTGCAAAACTTGCAAAAATCTCTAATACTTTGCAAGAAAACTTAATATTGCACAAACAATTGCACATCCATACCTCACAATTCTTTTAGGTTTTATTCTAGACTGGCCTAAACTTCCCATTTCTGTATCATCAGACCTTATGATTTCTTCTTTTTCAGAAATCACACCATTTTGGACCTCCTTGCTATGTCCTCTCTAATCAATAGCTAGGGGAACATTCTTTCCTTGAATGTAACTCTCCTCATTAAAAAATCTTTCTGTATGAGAAGTGTCTTTCCACTCTCCACCCAACATGTCACAAAAGTTGTCACGTGGAAGTACATTAACTCTTTCTATATTTGTATAGAATGCAGTAGTCACCTTAAGTAATTTGTCAAGTTTATTCAATACGAAAATGAACAATTTTCTTTTCATATGAAAAGCTTTTTTAATTATTACTCCTACTTTTTTGTGCAACAAAACGCTTTACCATATATCTGGATTTTGGTTTCATACTTCTCCAAAGATTTGTAAAAACTCGAGAGTGGTACATTTTCCTATATATATCTTTATTCCTCTGTTTCAAATTGATAGCACATTTGCTATCTTTTCTTCTAAAAAATCTTAGTTTTTTTTTACTAGCCACCAACACATTTGATAATTTTTTTCTTACTTTCACTAAAAATATTATATCAATTTGTTCATTTGGCATATCTACTATTTGGAATTGCAGATTTTGAAAAGTATGACCGATAACAGGTATTGTATTATCTACAGGATTTGTAGCTGAAGATTTAAGAGCACTACTTTTTTTAAAATGTTTTATTAAAAGAGAAATGTTTTCAGTACACAAGGTAATTTTACAAAATATTTTCATACTCAACGTTAGAATCATACCATCACACATACAATTCATGATTAATATAACATAAACATAATAATCCTAAATCAGTATCTCTGGGATCTCACTCCTCACACGCATAATCCCAGGTTTATCTTTGTATCACTCGTTGGTGGTGTTCTCAATGGCCTTAGAAAGGGCACTCCACGACCCTCGCCTAAAACAGTCCCGCGTCAGCAACCAGTGCGAAGGGGCCTACCCCATGCCCAACAATGGCTCTGCCTCTAAATGGTCACCTTCTATCACCTCCTTCAGACTGGAGAAGATCTAGATCAAGAACTTTACCAGTGCCAAAGTGAGGGACAGATGGGCAGTGGTTTTGAGTCTGTGCCATAGGTCAGGTGCTATAAGACCTGTCAGGGAGTTAATGAAGGGGGTGAAAGTGGCAATCCTCTCCTTCAATACCATGGGATAGTACATCACCAGATGTTGCAGCGACTCCAATTCCCCACCACACAATCTACAGAGTCTTAGCTCGAAAGGGATCTCCAATTAAGGCCTTATCACATTTAGGGTCAGCAGATCATCCAATCTAAATTTGAGGTATCAGTCTCTAAGCTTGGCTGAGGGAATTTTTTTATGCAGAGTCTAAGCAGGCTTCCTGCCCAGCATATCTCTTTAGGCGGCCCAGATCTTGAATGTCTGTTATCTTGTTCCATATATTTGCCATTGATTTTAATAGGTCATCAGCAACCAGACCCTTCAGGTCCAGCTGTTCCATGAATGCCTCGCAGCGGTTCTTAAATGTACGCAGATAAGGATTGAAATCCTTCCCTATAGTGGTGTTCAGATAGTGGTCGATGTGTGGATGTTCCGCTCTTAACAATTTGGAAAACAGCGAGATGTAGCGCTTCATCACTTGTGCCCTGCATGACACCAACCCCAGTCTGACTAAACTCACTGGAACTGAGGTTAGAAGCTCCAAGATCCCTCTTTAGGATCCTCCCTTCCTGTATGTCCACAAATTTCCTACTCGTGCCCTGAGTCAATTCAGCTCCATACAAGACAATTGCCAAGATCTTGGCCCTGTAGAATTCAATTAGGGGCAGGAGGCAGAATTCACAGTCTCTCTTTTTCACTGCTTTTGCGAGAGACAGGCTGGCTCCCACCTTCTCTTCCATTTTAGCTTGTGTCACAAGTTGACTACGGTTATAAGAGATACGGAAGCTGAGGTATCTTAAGCACTCTACTTTCTTGATCCACCTCTCATTGATTTTCCACCTGTAGCTGACTTGTTTCTTCCTCTTACTATATATCATCACCGCAGATTTTGCTGGGTTTATGGTGAGATTGTTCCAAGTAAGGTACGTCATGAGGCCAGTTAAGCAGCGCTGTAGGCTTGCTGGCGTTTAGTCAATCAGGACTACATCGTCCGCATAGGCGATGAATCCCACTGATAATTCCCCCCTCTTAGGGGAAAATCCCCCCCCAGGTCTTGGCTTCCTGCCATGGGTCTGCTAGGTACATGTTCAAGAGTGTCGGCTCCACCACGCACCTTTGTTGAACTCTTTTTTGCGATGGATATGGCTCTGTAGAGGTCTCCTCTGCTATTTACCCTTACTTTGCATGTGTTATTGGATTATAGCACAGGTATCATGGCCAAGGTGCCTGGTTCAATACCCCGACTAGCCAGTTTCATCCACAATCGAAGATCCATGTTGTCAAAGGCTGCCCAGAGGTCTATGGCTGCGATGTACAGATTAGTTGGTTCCTTACCGTTTACTTCCGAGAGACATGCATGAAGAACTAGCCAGCTCTGGATGGTTCTTACTCACCTTCAAAACCCAGTTTGGATGGGGGTAGGCATTTGGTAGACTCTGCCCAGGTCCTCAACTCCCCCAACACCATAATGGCGAATACCTTGGCAGATGTATCAATCAGTGAGATCGGGCGGTAGCTCCCCAGGGAGGTCCTGTCTCCTTTTTTTATAGATCGGGATCAAAATGGAACTGTGCCAAGAATCGGGACACTTGCCTTGCTTGGCTATTTGCTCAAATAGGTGTCCCAGGATATCAGCCCAGAGGGGAGGATTGTTCTTCAGGACCCTATTTGTCACCCCATCCAGTCCACTGGCCTGTGAGTTGTTGAGGTTGGAAATAATTAGTTCTAAATCCTCTCTATAAAACTTGATGTTCCAGACAGGGTTCGGGGAGGCTACCTGCATCCCACCAACCCCTGGAACTCATCCTCACCCCGACTAAACTTTCCCAGTCTTCCTCTGCCACACCCGTGGTCAGGGATTCGAAAGGTTTCGAAGGCACTCATGTGGAAAGTACTGTCTGAGAAAATACAAGTAAAGATAAGTACTACACAGTGTAGATTTGGCTTTCCAAGGCCTGGGACACCAGCTGGTCGAGTGAATAATTGGATGTCATCTATTCGACACCATGTTACTGGTAAGTCACCAAGAAATACATAAAATTTAAAAAGAAATAAGGAATGCTAAGTCATTAATGATTACAGTCCTGTCATTGCTCAGCTTTCTACATGTGAGATGCTGCAACAGGTGAAAGAAACAAAATAAAGTTTTAGAGGGTAAACCTACCAATATTCTTGCTACAATGAGAGGAAGCAAGAAATATTGGTATATGAGACACTCCGAGGTTAGATGCATGATCAGAAACTTGGGCCCTCCAACTTGGTTTGTGACTTTAAATTGCACTTAGTATGGTTGGGATGATCTGGCAGAGTGGATTCGTAAAAATAATCCACAGAAAGAAGGCATAACACCAGGAGAATTGTGTTTCAGGGACCCTGTAAGTATATTGCGGTTCTTTCATCACAGATTTTTAGCCATGTTACACTTTATATGCAATAAAGAAAATGGTCCATTAAACATTGTGGAACATTTCTTTTGGAGAAAGAAACAGGCTGTAATCTGTTTTTGTTGTTCAATGTCCACCAAATGCCACAGGTATCTTTCTTTACAAGCTTTGCCAACAGACCCTGGTTCATGTGCATGCATTTCTGATTTTTCCTTTATCAACACCAGAGTCTGTATTTTTGCTTTAGTGTGTCAATTTCCTTAATGCAAGCTGCCCTGTTATTCATATGGAGTTTTATGGCAGACCTAATTTCCTTGTGTAATATTATTTTTCTTCCCGCAACTTCACTATCAAATGGGTAATGCTTAGTGGCTATGATGGGAGTGAATGATCTCCCAGTGAGTGTGGGTGCCGTGCTTCCCAGTTTACTAAGTAATTTGGGGAACAAATCAGGCACTGCTGCCCCTGTTCTGTCTTCGCTGTCTAGGTTGTTCTACCACTGGGCAAGCTTGTTAATGTTATCCACGTTCAAACTACGTGGCACCAGTCTTCCCCTTTCCCCCATGATTAGAAGTGGTTTGTTGCCCATGCATTCCAGCTTATCCAGGGTGGTTTGTAAGAGTACCGTCAGCAGGAGCAGACACTGGTCGCTCTTTGTGATTTTAGGGATATGTAGATCTCTCAGCCTCGCAACGTCAATGTTTTTCGTAAATATGTAGTCTATTTTTGATGAGGTGAAGGAGTTAGCCCATGTTGGGGTATCTCTTGGGGGCTTGTCCCCGATCAGATTAGATTGGGTAAAGCCCCATGTTGACAGAAAGCGAAACCACTCCCCCTCCAATATTACACCTTCTAGAGGTACCTGATATTAGCCATATGGTTTCCTTCCCTCCAAGTTCTGAAAACTCATCCGCTGTTACTGTGCAGTTGCAATTGAAATCATCTACTAAAACAATTGGACGCTCACCCCCCTCTTGTTGCCATTTATACAGGGCGCTTTTCATCTCATTCAGCAAAGTGTCCAGAATACCGGTCATTGGGTTGAGCTAGATGTTAATTAGAGGGTCTGGGCTACTATGCCCGAGCTAGCGTCCGCGACTTTTGAAATCAGGAGACCCTTCCCCAAGCTTTTGAGAGGGAGTAGGAGTCTTCCACTAGCAATTTTGATAGCCACTAAAAGCCCCCCTGTTACTCCCCCACTGCACGCCCTTTGGACCCCTTCTGGGCATGATGACAAATCGTAGTACATCCATCAAACCAGGGTATGTCCATTAACCAGGTCTCTTGTAGAAATGGTATGTCTGCTCCCTTGGATAAGACATTGACATATGCATTTAAGAAGGAATTGTGGCCTCTTGAATTCCAAGAACAGATGAGAAGCACTGAATCCTTAGGATCCTGGACGTGGTCCTGTGCGAATAGGGAGCGAACTGGAGAGCCATCTCCAACCTGAGGCTGGTCCTTCCTGGTCGACCAGCCTCCACTGATCAGGGTAAAACTAGCACTGGACAGTCAGGTTTGCCCTAGTAGTAGGTCTTCTTGAAAATCACTGACCAGTGTTTCCACGATTTTAGAATGAAAGAATATGGCACATTTTTCCCAGGTGCTCACGGTCAAATAAGTGCATGAATTGAATGTCCGGCCTGGAAATCTCCTTATAAAGGAGGATGGAGGCCAGAAGGGCAAGGATGCCCCATCTGTTTAGTGGGGCATTTCTATTTTCTTCAAACACTGATTCTAAAATTATAGGGTGGGTACCCGGGTCATTCTGCAGATTGACATGGGCATTGCCATCAGCAGCCATCTTCAGCCCAGAGTCCCGCACTGACGTTGACTTAGGTATATTGTTTGAATTGTCTCTGCTGCTCCTTGGCTGGCTCTGTATGCTTCATTATTGGCTTGAGGTACATTCTCTCGTCTAGAGGGCCAGTGTGGAAGTCTGGTACTTTTACAGGGGTTGGGCCTGGATCGGTTTGGCTAGGTGGGGCAGGCGTCTCCTCACCAGCGATGAGGATGATCAGGCTCTTAGGTGCTCTCAATCCCTGTTGTGGCCCTTTGGCCCATTTTTTATGTTCTTGGATTTCTTGGCCGTTGTTGGTTTCCTCCTCTGCTGGAGGCCATGTTTGTTAACGCGTTCATGGAGTTTCCTATGATGTTTTGCAAGTAGTGGGTGATGCCTGTCAGCCCGGCAGCCCTGGCCTGATTGGGGAGGGGTCCACCTCACACTGAGCTGGTTGTCTCTCTGTTGCACTCAAATCCCTAGCCCCCCACCCTGAGGTACACTGGCCTGCACAGGGCCCCTGCTCTGACAATTGCTTATTGATGTGGGATAGGGCAAGGATATTTGCTTTCACTCCTATAGCAATTACATCGTATAATCTAATGAAGGCTTGTAGAACGATGTTTAAGGCTTCAAGTGAGCTAGGGTGGCCCTCCTGGGGGGTGGGAGTGGTGGTCCCCCTTGGCCGCATTGCTCTAGAGTCTGGAGTGTTCTCAACAAAGGAAGTCTCTTCCTGGTAACTTGCGGGAGTGTGTGTGACCAGGTTCACATTCACCGTGTCTGGTTGTGTTTTAAGGAGTGCAGGAAAAAGGCTTAGGTACTCATAGGCGCTCTCAGCAGCTCTAATTTCATTTTCTAGGCAGAGACAAACATCGGTCAGGGGCATGCTGGCTTCTGCCTCTACTTGTGAGAGCACCGACTCGGAGATATCTAGGTCCTGGTGCATGCATACCCTCCCCACCCCTTCCTTGGTAATAGTTCCTGGACTGGCGCTTCAGCCTGGTGGATTTGGCTGTACAGTTTTTTTCTCCTTCAAAGGGAAGAATTTCTTGATTCTTTCTTGGTCTGTTGTCCCACCATTGAGTCCCCTTGTCTCCTGGTGCAGTTCGAACAGGTTATCCCCAGACAAGTGTACTGCACTCCTCAGTAGGTACCGATTTAGATTTACCTTTCATGCTGCAGTAGTAGAGAACTTGCTGGCTCAGCGATCAGCGGGTCAAAAGGAAGCCTCCCTGCAGTCCCCGCTCTGAGTCGCTAGTTTCAGAAGTGCCTAGCCAGCAAAAGAGAACTCAAATGGCAAGTGACCCGTAGCAAGCGTAACAGCTAAGAGGCTTGTGTAAAAGTGCTTAATGAAGCTGCTCACGTGTTTCACTGTGTTCCAGACACATAGTGCCAGTCCCAAGCGGCGTCCCTCGGCATCACAGAACACTTAACGCTCGTCTGCACTCCGCTTCCACTGGAGGAGGAGCCTTTAACCAGCTGGTAGCTGACGCTTGTCAGACAGTGAAAAAACACTTGATGTAGGAGGAAAGCAGGATAGGAACCAGTCGCGTCTCCACTGAACTCTCGTCTGCACCCTGCTTTGCTTCCACTGCAGTAGGAGCCTTTAACCAGCTGGTGGCTGACGCTTGTCAGACAGTGAGGAAACACTTGCCGTAGGAGGTACTCTGCAAAACTTCACTTCCTGCACACAATTATTTTTTATGGCACGTTGTTGTTGCTTTCGTGAGGGCATCACACAAAAAAGATCAGTCATTGTGTTTCTTTATATTTTCAGTATATAACATAAATTGTTCTTTGCATAAAAAATGTATTCAGTATATTTAGGTTTGCAATGTAATACACTTTATAGGTATTACTTGGAAAGTAGGGTGTTCCGTATTTAATTTCGGTGTTTTCTGACGAGGGTTCAAGCAGTAGCACATGTTATGCCATAGTTATGTATGAAACAAAATACATTTCCAATATCAAATGGCCTTCCTTCTTTCTCTATATGTATGACCTGGCAATTCCCTTAGTTGGTGCATATCTTTCATTTCATATGTGCATCCTTTATTATGATTTCTAAGGCTGTAAAACAAATGGCCACTATCACCTATACAATTACCTCAGGTTTCATGCAGTCCTACCATCTTGAAAATGTACTGCTCCAACCACAAATGTATCACAAACTGTGAAACTCAGTTACCATCCATTCAAATTCTACTTTGCTCATTTTATTTACACTACATGCAATCCTTCACACACTTTCTCCAATCATATGAGGCTAATCTACAAACGGTATGTCAGCGTACTAGACAAAAGACATTCCTTCACCAGAAATTTCTAAGAAGGGCACATGCTCCCTCTACATTAATTGATCACTATAAACTAAAGTTACAAAGTGGGCATCTTAGGTCTGAGCATAGTAAATATGGCATAAATTAGCATAATTTCTTAATTCACATTCATAAAGGTGTTGCACGATAATCTGTTACACATCTTTGCTTTGATGTACCAACCTACCATTCATGCATCTCTGTTGTGTCCTCAATTCAAAAGAAAGGTGATAAGAGAAGAGAGCTGCAAGATCATGAACTTGGTCCACCCAGCTCCAGTTTCCACGCCTTATAAGCCTCTATTTAAGAACTGGTTGTCAACTCCAGGCACACAGCATTCAGTATACTGCTGGTCACATAACTGGGCACTGTCATACCCTTGCTCCTAGCACCACCCATTTAATCAGTACTCCTTACATATCATCATCAAACATGCAAAGTCAAGCACCTCGTCTGTTTCCACCTATTCAAGCATCATAGGGCCAATGGCCTGATCCGCTATCCTGCATTTCACCTACAAACTAATCACTACTACTGCTACTCAAAAAAAGATATCAGCATGGATGTCCTCACTCCACTGCCCATCCCCACTCTCACTAGGGTTTAAATGGCCAGGTGCCCTGGGCTGCCTCAGAATGCTACTCTAGAAAACCTCATATATATTACTGTTGCCCCATCCCACTAATAGAAATTTCAGTAATACCCGACATACTGTAACCATAACTTTAGAGTACAATTCCCAAACGACTTCTATAGTGAAGAAATGTTAACTGGAAACATACTAATTGAAATGAACTTTCCCTGTAACATGGCGGATTCCAGGAATTAGAACAAATAAAAATAAATAATATTTGCCAACATCAAAACCAAGTTAGCATTTATCAGCTGCACTCTACCATAAGACTTGTCATATTTAAGGCCACATTCAAAATCGACCACAAATCTAACAAGTAGTTACAAATATGGGATCATAGTAAAGAGCTTGTTATCCAACTTCAAAGCACAAACACAGCAGCAATATTTTTCAAGGGTAGATGTATGCTGCTTGTTTAATAATATAAATTACTATGCACTCCTATTCACTTGACATCTCCCTATCTCAGTGAATTGTGTAACAACATATGACATTACATAGCATGAAACTGAAATAGGCCTGCCCTTCCAAGGCACACCATTTCCAAGCAAATTGTGAATTTTATTATTCCTAAATTACTACCAATAATTAGTTGGGAGTGGAAATGCTGCAGTATAAAAGAATGCCCACTGTAGACCTTTCCTCCAAGTGCTTGAGTAACGTAGGATGCTATTCAGCAGCTCACATAGCATAAATAAGATGAGAAAAGCAGACTTTCATTAGGTGAACATTAAGCTGTGATATATCTGTGGTTGGCACAGTACATTTGTTGAATGATGAGCCTAAATAAAAAGTGAGCTAAACTTATATGCCTCAGTACCCACTTCTTCCATAACCTAACAATTCATGATAAAGCATGCACATATGAAGAGAACTATAGCCATACACCATATCATTTGCAAACTCATACCTATATAGAAAGAGGCAAACACGTTTTATACATTACTGCATACAAGCTGAAATGCAAACTATAAGACCTTAGCCACTAAGAATTCACATTCTTCACTTTGATAATTTCTCAGAAACCATGTACCTGCTATATTTTGCTTGAAATGCCAAAAGACTTCAATAATATCTGGCATACCATAGACATAACTTCATAATGCAATTCCCAAATCACTTCTCAAAAGAAAAAATGTGCACTCCAAACTTACCAGTTCAAATTAACTTTCCCAGCATGATGTAATAGTAACATTGAGAAATCAAAGATAAATGTTAATAAAGTAGTTTTACAATTATGGATTTCAAACAACATACATTTCTACATGCCCAATTTCTATAGACATGATGGAGTACACCTAACCGATGAAGTAAATGTGGTGTTCCTTCATAGCATCAAAACAGTACTCCAAATGTACTAAAATACTAGACTCTGTGTACCCCAAAACAGTCCTTTTAAGTTTTACTTAACACATATAAATACACAAATACAATAAAATAATAACCCAAAATGTATTTTTTATTATACCGTAGCTACAATTAGATTTTTTTTTTTAGTTATAACCACGGTTATAAATTGTTAGTTAAAGGGGGGGTTCACTTCAGGTTTTATAATACAATAGAATTTAAAAAATCAATACAGTACAACACTGCTCATGTAGTTATGTAAGGTAGCTGAAGATAAATAAATCAGAGAATAATACATGACAGTAAACTAGGTACAGAACATTTAATAGGCATAAGATATAATAGCATGAGTGACAATACACAGACTAAAATACAGTGAATGGGGCATCTAAAACTAGAGTAGGGTGGTTGCTTTTTATATAATTTTTTTTTACTATTTTCTTTGGTTTTTCTCCACATTCTCAAATGTATGAAAGTGTGAAGAAAACACACAGCCAAAATAAATAAGACTCCCAAATACCTACTGTGTTATAGACCATGGCCTTTGGCCTTTTCACCCACAACATCACTATACCTATAAAACTAACTTTCAAAATGAAAAAAAACACTGACACCCCAAAATATATAGCTGCAGGCACGGAACTACTCTCAACTGCGGGTACCTTTAGTCCTTCATAGCCTCGCATATAGCCGTGAATATCTGCAAACCAACCGAGAAGAAAATGTTCCTGCCCCCCAGGCCCTCACCAAGTGCCCCCTCATCTGTGTCAGCTCCCCCACTCCCCAGATGGCCTCACCTCCCCTCTCCCCCCACAACACACGCTGTTTCTATGACGCAGTTTGCTTTGCGATGTCTGCTATTCAAGGCTATAGTAAGCTTTGTGTTGCAAATTCAGTCCTTAGACCCCCTCCAACTCCCAAATTTCACTTGGTGCCATCTAGCCGCTCCCCTCCACCCACCTCTAGCTTAATGGCATGTGCGTGTTTTTTGTCCTGCAAATACCATTTTTCCTGCATTTCATTTACCCATATCCTTGGCTATAGCTGTGGATATCTCTCGCCTCAAGAGAAAAACAAGATTGCAGTTGTTTCATTTGTAAAAATGCCCAGTTTCAGATAAATCCCGAGATATCGCTATCTATTTTTGAGAAAGGGGTACCCCATTATCTGTCAAATATTTAAATAAACAGCACGGAATAACCCCAAAACAAGCATGGATCGCGAGTCAACGGTTCTTGTCCAAGTTGTTTCGCACCTGGTCTAAATCCATTTAGCAGTTTGGGCTGTGCACTATGCCAAAAATGTACCTTGTTTGTATATGGAAAAATGAATGGGAAGTAGGCTGCACTGTAGGAAAAAGAAATATTTGGGACGCTTAATAACTTTTTTGTTTTTTTATGAATCTTTATGAAACTTTCCAGTCTGGTGGGGACTGGGGGTTTTTAATCACTTTCTAAATTTTGGCCAATCCCATTACTCAAATCAAAAGTTATTAACAATACAATTTTGAGGGATTCCTATGAGAGTCTGACTCACCTCAACTATAGGGTGGTGATATATTAGGGCAGCTGCCCTATATTAAAGGTGAAACCTATCATCCATAGGAAAAGTGAAGATTCTATGGCTGATAACTTTTGAGCCGTAGCACGGATCCGCATGGGATTCCTATATTAGGCCCCGTGGCCCCCAGGAATGGAAGCAGATCTCCCATTTCAAGCTCCCTTCTGGACCCCAACTTGCTCCAAATACATACATCAGCCTCCAAATACCCACACAAACCTCATCTGGTTTGTTCTATTATATGCTGGGTGTCCCTCATCATTTTTATAACTGGGTTCAAGCGTTTGTAGTGGGCTATAATGATTATTGGACAAAGTGGATATGTTCATTGTAATTCTGTGATGTAAATGACATGTGTCTGATTTAGAATCAGGTTAGTGCCAGGTCGGGTGGACTGTGGATTCAAAAAAACAGTCTGCCATCTTGGATATTCTGGTTACTTTTCCTGGTTTAAACACACTGACATCCAACGTTCTCTGCAGATCTGCATGTCTCTCTGAATCAGTAATGAGGGAAACGTGTGTCGATGAGTTTCTGACAGCACACCAGTATGCAGTTTACTTTCTTATGCTCTCATAAATCACTGGGTGCATAGGAGCTTCTAGCTTCTGGCCTGCCAGGCTCAGGCTTAGTGAGGTGTTAGAATGCATCTTGAAAAATTAGCAAGTGCTGCTCACTTTTTTTTAATTTGAGTTTGGTTCGTTTACAAAAAAGATTGTAGAACCTTTACCAAACATAGTACAAGAGAAAACAATAAAACAATTAAATATTTGCATATGCAATTTACAGACTTTACCTCATATTATAAACAGATTTTAAAAAAAAGGATATCCTATCAAACACTTTATATCCTCTAATACTTAAAATTTGAGCAACTCTTTTTCAATGTATTTACACAAACTAACTAATTCGAATATCAAAGGTTTATGTGCTGCTCACTTCAAAGTCGGAAGCCCGCCCTCATCATTAGTTCAGCCTTCACGGAGGTGAGAGGAACAGGCCCAAGCTGTTTACATGTGTGGGGGAAGTAGGGTGTGCCAATGCAAAATGCTACAAAGACAGCTCAGCAGTTTAGGCGACTGTTGCTTAGATGTCACATGCTTATGCCTGCCTGTAAATCCTATGACTATTTTCCAATTTATGCAGCTAAATGTGCCGTAAAATGTGTTGTTTTGATCTGGGGATGGGTTTGCTTGGTATGGGGATGTCTGCCCAGTAGTACCCTTTTCGTTTCAGGGAGCCACCAGGCATGGTTGTGCCTGAAAAGGGTACTATAGAGTAGGGACACCGTTGTGGTGTCGTCACTGTCCAGTTGACAAGAGGATGAGTCCTCTGTTTATTGTTATTGTTTAGTGAGCTGCGTCCCACGTGTTGCAAAGGGGCAGCGTTACCGCTCAAACGGCAGTTTCGTATCATGACTGGTGAAGTAAAGAGTTGTTGCACCCCAGCTCCTGAGTCGGCTCCTTATTGTATGAATGAGAGTGCGGACTGGTAGCGTGAGGAGGTCCACCCCCAGGATACTACATTGGCGATGAGGCGGACACGCGTCTCCACCGTGCCCGCCACCTCAAACCCAAGAGCTCGTGGCGCGCAAGCAGGCACCACTGGAGCCGCAGGATTTTCTCCCGGTTGAAGGCTCCCGGAGACAGTGGGCCGGAGTGAGAAGGCTCCCCACTGTAGAAAAGAGCTCCGAAGGGGCTTCAACGCGCACCTTCCGCGGGTGGAGCAGTCGCAGCAGCTCCCCGCGTGACATCAATCCGGACGGGAGAGAGGGAAAACCTCTCCTGCCGACGGCAACAATGCCGGCAGGCGCACCTTTAAATCACCCGCGGGTGGAGCAGCGGCTCCCTGCGCACACCTCTGGGCGGTCGAAGAACACTGGCCTCCCGCCAACGGCAACGGCTGGAAAAGAAAAGCTCCAGCACATCTCCGGGCAGTCGAGGAGCACTGGCCTCCCGCCAACGGCAACGGCTGACAAGGAACGTCGAAAGGAGCAGCGGAAGCACGGTCCTCCCACTGTTTTCCCCACGCACAGATAAGAGTAAGCTCAAATGCCCCAACGCGAGCAAAACCAGGCCCCCAGGCACGCAGCGCAACACGTGGAGCGCCCTCCCCAGCGCCAAAAGCCCAATAAAAAAATAAAATGCGGGAAAAAAGTGCAGGCTCCCACAACAAGACCTCAGGCCGCACCATCAAGGCAAGGCCACACGGGCCCACCAACACGCGACGCAGTGCCCTTTTGGCATCCAAAAACTGCTGCACACAAGACAGCAGGCCACACAGGCCACGCCAAGACAAAGAAAGCACACCTCAGTGCAAAAGAAGCAAGAAAGCAGCTAGAGTCAACTCATGAGTGGCTCGGAAAGGGGAGTCACTTACAGTCCCAGTGACCCCAGCCAGACTAGAGCACAGAAAGATGACGGACAGCCTCCTAGCCCAATTACCAGCAAACTTTGACCTCACCGACACAGGCACCCTTGGGTCGAGATGGAAAAGATGGCTGAGAGACTTTGCAGTATGCCTAAAAGCGGCCGGACCACTAGAGGATGAACAAAAGTTAAACCTCTTAAACATGCCGTAGGCTCCAACGTGCGTGACATCCTTGATGAAATACCGGAAAACACTATAGACACTTACGCCAAGCTAAAAACAACGCTCACAGAATATTTCACGCCCCACACAAACGTAGACTATGAACGACACGTATTCCACACCACCAAGCAGAACAAAGGAGAATCCATAGACGCATTTGTCATGAGACTAAGATCAGCAAGAACCAACAGTGACCCCTTCTGCTACCGATGTGGACACGAATACCCGCATGAAGGAACGTGCCCCGCCATGGGCCAAACATGCTCCGCATGTGGCGGTGACAACCACTACAAGGCTGTATGCTTGATATTTTGCAGCAAAATGAGGGGAGCAGGAAGAAGCAGAAAATATACAACAGAACTGGAGCAGAGCCAGCCCACCCAACATTATAGGGCAGCGCACCAACTCCACGAACAAGGGCGGCACAGACACCACGATGAACAACCGGAAAGAAGGCAAGAGAAGAGAGACTGGAGGGAGAACAAAACCACACCATCCAAGACAAGGAGAAGACCCAGGAGATATGTGCGGTGCCTCATAGAACAGTCACAGTCAGACAGCGTGTCAAGTGCATCATCAGAAGAGAGAACCCACAGACCGGAGAAACACCAAGAAACACAGCGGAAAAAGGGATATCTATACGCCCTTGGAAACAACACGGCAAAAGAACACAGCCCAATACTAAGAATGCAAATCAATCAAACAGCTGCCGGATTCTTGATAGACACGGGAGCTACCGTGAATGTGATCAGTGAGGAAGTATATGAAAGCATACCAAACGCCCCTCACCTACAGCCAGCACGAGCCCTCATCTATCCTTACGGCTCAAAAACACCATTGGCATGCAAAGGGTTCTTCATGGCATCATGCCGATACAAAGAAAATGAAAAAAACATCCCCATGCACGTGCTAGAGGCCGCCACTGAGAGCGAATGTTTTCTAAGCTATTGGTCTGCCTTAGAGATGGGACTCATTCAAATATTGTACCGTCTCATGGTGCACAAATACTAAGACCCAACGGCAAGAATCGACCAAGTTTTCCCAGCATTATTCAAAGGCCTCGGCAAACTAAAGGACAAACAGATCAAACTTCACATCGACGCCAGCGTCCCCCCAGTAGTACAACACTATAGGGGTATCCCCATCAACATTCAACAGCAAGTTGAAAATGAACTGACCAAGCTACTCGAGGCAGACTTCATTGAGCCAGCGGAAGGCCCCACACCATGGGTCTCACCCATAGTGCCGGTGCCCAAGAGGGACTCCCCTGACATCCGGATATGTGTAGATATGAGGAGACCAAAAGAAGCCATCCTGAGGGAATGACATCAAGCTCCTCGAATAACAGACATGGTGCACCTCTTGAATGGAGCAACAATATTCTCCAAATTACGCCTAAATAAAGGCTACCACCAGTTGGAGCTCAACAAAAACTCCTGATATATTACAACTTTTGCCACTCACCTAGGTCTATTTCGCTACAAGCGGCTTACTTTTGGAGTATCCTCCGTGGCAGAAATCTTCCAAGCAGAAATTCACGATGTCATCAAACACGTGCCCAACTGCTTGAACTATAGCGACATCTTAGTCTTCGGTCAAACTCAAGAGCAACATGATGACATGTTAATGAGAGTCTGCATGGCCTTAGAAGAAGCCCAGCTAACACTCAACAAAGAAAAGTGTGAATTTCGCAAGAAGACACTCAGGTTCTTTGGACACATATTTTCGGAGAAGGGCATGACGCCTGACTCAGAGAAAGTTAGCGCGCTCTGTGAAGCTGAACCACCCGCGACGACCTCAGATCTCCGATCTTTCCTAGGACTTGCAAGCTATTGCACAAGATACATACGAGATTTCGCATCCATCAGCGAACCTCTCAGAGCTCTCACCAAGACTAGCACCGAATTTACCTGGTCACCTAAATGCCAAGAAGCATTCCAAATCATTAAAGACCGCATCTCCGATGCCCGAAACATGGCATATTTCGACCCAAAGAAGACCACGGAACTCATCGTTGACGCCAGTCCCGTAGGCTTAGCTGCCATTCTCACGCAGTTGGATGATAAAGAGGAAAGCGGGAAACACATAGTGTCCTACGCCAGTCGAAGCCTCTCCATAACGGAGCATGCCTACTCTCAAGCAGAGAAAGAAGGACTAGCAGTCGTATGGGCCTGTGAGCAGTTTCACATCTTCCTATATGGAAAACCCTTCATAGTGGTAACAGACCACCAGGCACTCCTCTTCATCTATGACAATCCTCAGGCAAAAATGCCACCAAGAATAGCCAGATGGGCACTTCGATTACAGGACTACCAATTCACTATCATACACCGGCCGGGGAAAGAACAGAACCCTGTGGATTTTCTCTCCCGTCATCCTAGAGAACAAGGTGGACCAGAACCATCCATTGCTGATCAGTATATAACATACGTTATCCACAGCTGCACACCACAAGGGCTTGACATGAAACAAATAACACGGGAATCTAACACTGACCAAGGAATACAAATCATCCTGAGATGCCTAAAAACAGGGAGATGGAAACACGCAAAGCAGATTCGCGAAACAATGAATGATGACACAAAACAAGACATCACATGCTTCCTAGCTGTCAAAGAAGAACTCGCAAAGTCAGAGGAAGGGCTACTTCTAAAAGGGACTAAGCTCGTAATCCCGAGAAGTTTACGACAGAAGGTTCTAGAACTAGCACACGAAGGACACAGTGGCATTGTATCCACAAAAAGAATGCTAAGACAAAAACTTTGGTTTCCCCAACTGGACACATCCGTGGAAGAACTACTGAAGAACTGTCCCACCTGTGCCATCATAAAGCCGCACACATTCCCTGAACCGCTAAGCATGACCGCGCTGCCTGAAGGAACCTGGGAAGAAATAGCCATCGACCATTTTGGGCCCATGGAAGGGGTTGAATACTCAAGGTATCCCGACCTGCAGATAGTCCCGTCCACCTCCGCAGATCACACCATCCCAGCACTGGATCGGATGTTCGCAACCTACGGAATACCCAAAGTAGTCAAATCCGACAACGGACCTCCATTCACTGGACAAGACTTCCAGAGATTTGCAGAATACATGGGTTTTCGCCACAGAAAAGTAACACCTTTGTGGCCTCAGGCAAACGGTTCAGTAGAAAGATTCATGAGTAGCATTAAGCGCACCACACAAATTGCGCGCTTCATAAGAGAACCTGTTGAAAAACTGCTATGACAACTCATGCCAGACTACAGGAATACCCCACACAGCACCACTGGGAAGTCACCATCAGAAGTGATGTATAGACGAATGATCAGAA
The DNA here is from genome assembly GCF_040938575.1 of Ambystoma mexicanum. NCBI lineage: Eukaryota > Metazoa > Chordata > Amphibia > Caudata > Ambystomatidae > Ambystoma > Ambystoma mexicanum. The sequence goes on from NC_090923.1 coordinate 841,694,000, forward strand.
CGCGACTACCTCATGTAGCTGCCGATGAAGACCATTATGAGGACGACGCTGAAATTAGGATAAGAGACACTTTCATGAAAGAAAACATGAAACAAGCTGCTGACGTCACTCGCAGGGCCAAAGGAAGTGACCTGGCACCAGGGGACATGGTAGTGGTACGACAATCTCAACAGCGCAAAAATGTAACTCCCTTCACTGAGGAGCCACTCATCGTCAAGAAGAAAGGATCACTCATCACCGCGGAAGGGGGTCGCCGGTCCATAACCAGAAACTCCTCTCATTTCAGACGGATGCCTGGCACCCAGTATGCAGGTGACCCAAGCATAAATGACACGTTCTTTCAGTGGGACGCTCCATATGAGGGAGACAGGGAAGACTCTGGAAACGACATGGCACCCGAGACATGGGCAGAGCCATCTGCAGGAGTGGATTATCGACCACAGAGAACAAGAAAAAAACCTCATCGCAGAAATGGACTGAGGGCGTAACTAAATGTTTAGTGACGGGAGGGTGTGGTGTAGTCACTGTCCAGTTGACAAGAGGATGAGTCCTCTGTTTATTGTTATTTTTTAGTGGGCTGCGTCCCACGTGTTGCAAAGGGGCGGGGTTACCGCTCATAGGCAGTTTCGTATCATGACTGGTGAAGTAAAGAGTTGTTGCACCCCAGCTCCTGAGTCGGCTCCTTATTGTATGAATAAAAGTGCGGACTGGTAGCGTGAGGAGGTCCACCCTCAGGATACCACAACCGTCAGTATGATCCATGGAAACGCGTTGGACGCATGGGTAGTTACTAGAAAACGCTGTAGTGATCCCTCGGGGTCGCAGGTAGCATGTTTGTGTTGTTTGCTTCGTTTTCATAAAACCCACTAGCACACTCTGCACACTCCTAGCGTGCATCTTGCCAACTCCATATTCTCACGGGGAAGGGATGATGCACGATAGCAACGCGCAGTCCCGGTGTGCATGTTGGTAGCAGGGTGCGCAGCACTGGCACGCCAGTCCATTACAGAGAAGTGAGCAGAGTGCGGGCTGTGCACAACATCTGAGAAGCGAGGGCTTGCCGCTGGCCAATCGGGAGCCCCGGGCTCCGTTGGTCACGCCGTGTGCAGCCTCGGAACTGGAGAGAGCAGGGTCTGCACTGGATCAGGAAAAAACGGACTGCAGCCAGCACGTCCCAAGGAATGGGAAGGGGCGGGCTCTGTGGGCGGGCCGCCTCGCTGTACCGGCACGCAGCCCCTTGCACAGAAGCTGAAGGTGACAGCAGCCGCACCGTGCAGCATGGCACCCTTCCGCTGAATCGGAAGGCCAAGGGGGCTTTATAAAAGCACTTCATTCATGACACCAAAGCTGAGGTGGCAAAGGCAGTGCGCCAGTGTTGGATTCCATAAAGCCGAGAGGAGCTTCGTATCGCCAAGGCACTCGTCCCGATGAAGGTGAAGGGAGCCGCACTGTGCCGCCACTACATCACCCCTTTCACCGAAGCCGAGAGGAGCTCTGTGCCCGCAGTGCCCTCCTCCCACTGGTGCCGAAGGTGGGGGGCACGTTCTACACTGTGTCAGCAAAGCACAACATCTTTTCCGCTGCAGGCGATAGTATCTTAGTGCCAGGACCGCTCTCCTTCAACACGAGCTGGAAGTCTTTCCGGTTCCAGGAGTTCATGCCGTCCCTTGGACCCCCCTGCGTTACACAGGGCATTTCCAGCCGGAACAGAATTGCGCCACCGATATTAGCACCAACGCGTGTTCCTTACACACGCAGAGCCAAGCAGCACAGCGGGCGGCAGCAGTTTCTGCAGCCCAGCTCGCTCTATTCGGAAAATGTTCATTACCCAGGACCGCAGCCCCGAAGAGCGTCCCCTGAAAATCAATGACAGAGCTGCTGCTTCTCTGCTGGGCCAGCGCTCCGACGCGGTGCATTGCACGGAACTCGGGGAGGAAGGGGCTTTCTCGCTGGGCTAGCAGACTGGCCACCTTCCCACCAAATAACCTTGGACTTTAGGGGACACATAGCCTAGCTAGCAGGCTAGCCCGCGTCACCTTAATTTCGCGAACAACAGAGATAACCAGCTTGGAAAGTGCCACGCGTGGCTGCATCTCGTGGCACTCAAGGACTTGGGACCTGAGCACCCGACAGGTACACTGCATCCCTCCAGCATGGCAGTACCTCGCCACCAGTGCAGCTCCTTTAACTGAACGGCAGATGAGGTTTTTCTTAGCCTATTGTATCTCTATAAACTAGAGAAGAGAAGATGTCCACAGCTTGGTCACTACTGCACGCCCCTTGAACCAAGTGAACTTCTACAGAACGATAGTACATCACCACCATGCAACAAACTGAAGTAAGCAACGCGTTCACCTTACCCAATACCTTATCCTATTCTCTTTAACTGAAGGACTCAGATTCTCTTAAGCTTGTCCAATACCATACTCTGCATCTCTTTGAAGTAAAAAAAGCATAGGAGATTCTAGCTCAGACCAACATCTGCCACTACTAAACAAAAGATGGCCTTTCCAGCCTAGCCACCTGGCAGCTTTTTAAGCTGAAGGCCCGAGACTGTTTCCTGCTGCATGATGAAACACCGAGAGGGAGATGGAGTTGCGAGACAGACCCAAGTTCCCAGCTATGTGGGAGACAAGAAAGCCAAGGTGTCTGGGAAGAACAAGCAACAGTGGGTGAGGTTGGCTACTGTGGTTGCCTACTTTCTTTGCGTCTCCCTGGCTGCAGTGATTCTGGTTATTTACTATGGGTTGATCTGGCAGCCGTCGCCCAACACCAACAGCACCAGCAACATCAGCGCTAAGGCCAGCATCAAGGCCAACTCGCACGGACCTCGTCCATTGTCTGGCCTCAGCCTGTCTGGAAACTGCTCTGCCCTGGTGCCCAAGGGCTCAGAGAGGGTGGCCCGTGCCGGACCTGCCCGAGCCAAGAGGGGTTTCAGCCGGGCACACTGGCACCAGGAGCACAGGGCTGGGGAGAGTCCTCAGGGGTATGGGGTGAGAATACTGACCAAGAAGATATCTGAGAAAGACAGGGCACAGGCCGCTCTCAAGAAGCCCAGGATTAGCTTCCGTGGAGGGGCGGCTTTGGCTGTAGCCCCAGGAGTACCACCCGAGGAGGCCAGTGGCACCAGTCCGCAGAGGAGCCTAAATCGGCATCCACAGAAAAGACCCCCAAATGAGGACGGCACGCACGACGCGCATTAGCGTATGAGGTACCCTTTGCCCTTAAGCAGGGAGAACAGAAACCCGTAGCTTCAGAGGAAAGCAAGGACATGATAGAAGATCAATGATCTGCAAGTTCAGAGGAGAAGCAGGACATGTATGGAGATCAAAGAGCAGAATCCTGAGAGGAAAAGAAAGATAGAAATAGTTTGGTGAGCAGCAGCTTCACATGAAAAGATATGCAACAGTAAATGTGTTGGCAGTGTACACAGCAGTGCCGCCACCTCCAGATTCGGCATGCCGACCTTCAAAGATGGTGGGGTATTTCCCAATCGGAAGGGCGGCCAGGGTCCCGATTCCAATGAAGTGCATTAATCACAGCCGATATGTGTGGGTTGTGGGGTACGATGTTTTCATGGATAAATCCACAAAATACGTTGCAAAGTGGTCAGTTCTTTGTCCCGAACACGGACTTGTTCCTCCTGAAGGATATTTGGGAGTTGCACCCCAACACATCATGTGAAGCACCATTGGACTGGGGAGAGGTAGGGGACTGTCTTCCTTCCCCAAATTGGTGGTCTAGTTCTTCTTAACATCCAGTATTTACATTGTCCGTATTTAAGAAGTGCATTTTTTCAAGGCAGTTTAATTATCCCCTCCCTATTCCATGTAAGAGTGTTTCTTGAGTACTTGGTTGAAATGATCATGTGGTGACTCTAAACAGGTCTTAAATTGAGACTTTCCACGCATTTTAAATGCCGGCTTATTCGGTTGAGGTTAGTGGGTTCGTGAGCAACTCACTTTCCTCCCTGTGCCTCAGCCTCCTTGTATGTCAAGATTGGGTGTGCTTAGAATCAATTTACCCGCTTCTGTTATATATGTAAAGCGGGACATGGGAATCCTATGGGTTCTCGGATAATGTCAATGGCAGGTCAGTGCCTTGACTCCAGTCGACCTGGAGTCATGCTGCAGACTCTGGCCTGCCCTCTGAGGCTGCACTGCACGTGTGACTCTTCCAGCAGGGCACTGCTTCTGCCTGGCACCAATCCAAGTTCTATAAAGCCGCATCAAGCCATGTTACCTTGCTTCTATGTGATAACATCATAATAATAATAACCCGGGCTGAAAAGGAAACAATGCAAATAAAGGCGCAAACATTAGTAATTGTACACCGAAAGAAGTGTAAATAGTAAAATAGCCATTTCAAATGAAACATTTAAAAATAACTGCATCTGTTATTTTACTTTTTCTAAGAAAGAAAATGATGTCTACATATAGGCGTTTTTAAAAACGTGCTTTTAATTTATGATTGATTCAGTAGTAGAAGGAGAATCTCAGCACCCTTTCACTCACACTTGCCTAGTCCCAGCCATGAAGATTTATTTGCACACAACAGGGAAAATCCCCCTTTCCCTTAAGCATCCTTCTGACCCTGCCTGCATTTTCCCTCTTGGTATAAACTATACTGCTTCTGGATAGAAACTTTTATTTTGCTCTGTCTTATGATTTTTTGTATATAAGCAATATAACCCGAGCAGGGGTGCATTACTGGGACAGGTAATGCCCCCCCTCCCCCCTGCGATGGTTATATTGCTATTAGTACCCTGGCACTTTTCACCTGGGTACGGTACTAATAGTGTTTTTTTTTTAAGTTGAGAAACGTGTTCACCATTTCTGAACTTAAAAAAAAAACTACAAAATAAGATGGCCGTCATGGATCGAAGAGAAGGGAACTATGCATACCCCCTTCTCCCTTTCCATGGCGGTTACTCAAGTATCGGGGACACACTGGGGGCACTACTGATCCCGGCGCCAGTGAAGGACAGCAGTGCAAGGTAGACGGGGTGGTGGTGTGAAAGGGGGGCTAAATATGTGGAGGTGGGGGATAAATGCGGACGCGTGGGCGCAGAAGAGCACTTACCTGATTGTCCTGTGGGGGAAGATGGCGGCCTGCAGCTCAGAGGAGGCTCAGAGCGTGGGCTCATTCTGACCCTTCTCATTGCCTGGGAGGCCGAAACCACACCCGCCAGGTAATAATAAATATTATGTTTGCCTTCTTCAATTTTGGCTTAGATATTTTCAGTGAAAGCTATTTTTACTGGTTCCTTTTCAGTATTCTTCCTTTTTGCAGGGTTCATTTAACTGTGTACCATTACCTCAACATACTCACTCTCTCTCCGGTTTTCCCAGGACTCCCCTCCATCTTTTCAATTGAAAAAGGTGCATTTTAGGAGGGAATTGCATGCTGGGACACCAGGGATAAGTGCTCATTAAGTGCAGGCTTGAATCTGGGACACTCGGGTCCGCAGTCGAAACGAGCAGGGTCACTAATAAGGCCGGGCTGAGCAAGGGCAGGCCTGGGTGTGCGGCCCAGGCCCCCAGGTCTTCCAGGGATGGCCACGTCTGATGCTAACGATGTAGCCTTCTGATGCCCAGCCTGGCTGCAAAAATGCAATAATCGAGGTTTATGCAAGTGTACGAGGTTATCAAAATGCCTTTTATGTTGGAACGGTCGCATTTCGTAATAGCTTTGATTAATGTAACGCGTTCAAGTGCATGGGACTTCTCTGCTCCCGAAAGGTCATTCGTTATTTGCATACATTTAGCAATGGCATTTCTGTTGCAAGAAAAGAAAACCTTGCTTTTTTTTCTTAGTGCAAGTTGTACCTCTTTTTCGTGGTGCGCAAAGCCCCTATGTTGTTGTTCTTCAAAATGAATATTCTATGTGTTAAGCATCAGCTTTTTGGGGGACTTAAAACTGGATATCTTGAATTCTTGAAATAACGAACGCGGATTGTAACAAATATGACATGAGGCGGCAGTCGTGCAGATCCAGTCACGTGGGGAGTGGCCTACCTGCCAGGCGCAGGATATGGCCCAGGAGTGGACCATGTTTCCATGAGCAGATCTTCAACAGGTCCTGTTTTGGATTGCCTTGCTGTTGTATGCTAAAATAAAGGCGATTGCTCCCCATTTCCCCAGGTGGGAGGCATGCCCCTGATGGCACTCAGGGCCTGATTCATGGAATGTTTAGCACGGTGCAAAGCGACTTTGCACTGGTACAACCTGACTTTGCACTGCCAACAAACACCCTGATTCACAAAGCAGTGCAAAGTGTATTTTTGCAGTGCAGTTGGCGGTGCAAAGTGATTTTGCACCGCGCTGAACATTCCATGAATCGGGCCCTCAGTCTGATGCTTGGAAATGATTTTGGATCTATGCAATTTGTGAAAAAACGAAAACTAGAATTTGGTAAAACGTTCGCGAAACCTTTCCCTTGTTTTAATGGTGAGAGGGGATGTGTTTGCCCATGAACCCCACTATAGAGGCCCCCTTCCTATCTCCTCGCATCGCCAACTAAATAAAAATCGCCTGTTATTTAGGGGTGCTTAAGTGAGTTTGCGAACCCCCCCCCCACCTTTCTGGGTTTTCTCTTCGTATAAATCAGATAAAGCCATTACTGTGTGCGACCATGCCTCATTCTGTTCGCTGCCTGGTGGAAAATGTGGTGCACGGTGCTCCTAAACCCGGAATATGTGCATTATGAGGTATTCGCGAACTCAGCATGCATGCAGAGTACCGACACTTATTTTGTAGACCGAAAATGCACAACGTCCTGGTGTTTTTGATGGCATATGCACAAGATAGTTTGCTGTCACAAAAATACACAGAACTCTAGCATGCAGATTAAAGAAACGCGCTAACCCTTTCGGTATTTGTTCAGGCTAATGTAGAGAATCGTATATTTCTGAAAAAGTGCACCCGATCCCCGAATTTTCAACATGCAAATACCCAGAACCTTTCCTGCATATATGAAGACCATTCCCTGAAGCCTTGAAGACTTAATCAATAATGCAAATAACCCTGTGTGTGTCTTCAGCAAGTACACTGGCTGTCGGCGTGTAATAATTCTGAAACCAATAGGACGCAGAAAATGAAACGCAGAAACTAGATAATACAATATTCAAATATATAGCTGCTAACCTTGTGCTTTTGACCTTTATGCCCATTTTAGGGTTCTGGTGGCATTTTCAAATCACTCCAACTTTGTGATACAAGACCATTAAATCGTATTACATACAAAATGATATACTCTGCTATATGTGCATTATTTGAGTCACACAAGTCACTGGAGGTTTGTGCCATACAAAGTGCATGGCTGTAGGCTGAGTGCTTTTTACGCTTGGAATGTATTTGATCGGGGTATGTTATCCTGTATACATATAGAAGGACAAGGATGCCTGCCGAAGCTCCTAACAGTATGGCTCAGACAAGTCCAGTGGGAGCTGCAGACCCCCGGATGCCACGACACACAGCACACACTATAACTCGCCAGCACAGCCAATGGAGACGCGACCCCATCCTGCCAGCGAGGAAACCAGAGAGAACACACACGAAGGATCGGCGAGCACTACACAACAGGAATGGCAGCAAGCAGGGCACCTGCCTATGAGCTAGATCGGCGGCAGTTCACTAGCTCAGTATATCACGAACACGATCAGAAGCATCTTTCTTTTGGAATAGTCGCTAGCTGCCTTGACGTTCGCAAAGTGGTGCAGTGCTGAGAAATGTGTTCTGCGAGTTATCACACACAGATACATTACCCAAGAGTGGAGAATAGGCTTCTGGCAGGGCCGCAGTCATGTCCCATAAGCTGTTCTTGGCATCAGTAAGTGTTCATTGACATCACATACTAAAAAGAATTGGCCATTTCTAATTTCACAACTAACTGATAGTAATGTAATTGTACAGTTCTGATGTCCCAACTAGTGGATTATAAAGATATTCTGTTCTATGAATTATGTTTATGTTGGTATATTTTATGGATTTGAGTATGATCCTGGGAGACTGTAATCGCCATTTAAAGGCCTGCAACCAACATGCACCACTCGGTGATTGTACGATAGTGCTGGGCTGAAAAGCTGCTTATTTTCACAGGAGATTGGATGCTGTGGAGTTGTAAAAGACGTGTTAAAAACTGTCAAACCAGGAAAGAAAAAATGAAAAGAACATTTTATTGGAACGAGAACTGGGCCAGGAAAGAGGCACAGAAAAGAGGGTTAAAGGGAATAAATGAAAAGAAACATAGCTGATTTGCAAGACATGTGAAGGGGAAAGGAGATGACAAAGGTCGGTTAACTGGATAAAAGAAGATCCAGAAAATGAACACCGACAAAAGAATATGAAAAAGGTGTTTGAGGGTCCAGACAGTAGCCTCAACTGTGCATAATTAGTTAATTACAAGTCAGCTTGGAGCTCTGTGTCCTTATAAAGGCACTCAGCCTGTGCCCTGATTTCTCCATACGATTACAGAATAACTTCCAAAATTCTTATATACATAAGTTATTGTTAATTACTTTCTATATTTATAGGATTTCATTAGTCTAAAATACAAACAAACGCCTGTTTAATAACAATTTCTGGAATCATTTTTGCCATCAGTCCTCATAAGCCATTTGCGTATGTTAAAATAATTGCACTAAATGCCTGAGCTTCTAGTTGTGAAACATATGAAGATGTAGCATTTGGCCTTTTCAGTAAAGCACTTGCTGGTGGGCTGCTGCTTGTGGCAAAAATACATTCTAGAATAATAATGGCCAGGCTCAATCCGTTTGTGGCAGCCATCTTGGAATGTGAAAATGACCACTTTACAACTGAGCGAACTGGATTAACTAAGCAGCAACATTACATTATGGTATGCTATTATTGCAGTCTGGTCACCGTTAGGTTTCTTGAACTGTGCCACCAGACAATATCCCACCTTCAACCTGCCTCTTTTTTGTTTGTTTTGCAACTGTCATTTTACTATATTTCTTTGTCCCAATTGCTTTGCCCTGTCGTTGCACTCTGAACTGCTCTATGCGAGACACCTTCACTTTCTGTCTAAGATGGCCGACACTTTCCCGAGTTCAGGTTCTTTAGGAAGAGTGGCACATCAGCTGATTTCAATATTTCTTTGGTTTCGGATTGTCACACCCCTGAAGATGCTTCCCTAAAAGCTGAATTGAAAATGCACTGTTTACTTATCAGAATAAACAGACAACGCTTACTTTCTTAAAAATGCAAATATTAGTAAAGAGATTTGAGGTGTGGTTGCCACTTCCCCAGACAGCGTGTGGTAACACTCACTGAAAGCCATATTATTTCACACCGTGTTTGTCCAGTCCCATTTCCTGTTCCACTACCAAAGGCTTACTGCAAGTTCACTCGCATGAATATGTAGCAATTTATAAACCAGTGCTAAACATGTTATTTTCCTGAAATAAAGGTTGTTTTTCATACTTTAAACTCATTGCTCTGTAGTTGTGTGCTGTTTTACAGATGTTAAGTTTTGACGGACGTGGAGTTTATTTGCTGGTAAACATTTATGGAATGTGGGCATCACATGCAGCTCCCGCCACTCTTAAGGTAAGGGTGCAAGTCTTAGCCGACCATCCCTTGGGCAATACATTTTTAACATCACCCATGTTTTGTACGTTGAATGTGTGGGGATTATATAGTGCAATCTTGGAAGCAACTGAGCGTTGTACAAAAAAGGCAGATAATGCAGCCAGAGAAGGACAGTGGTCCTTGGAGGTAAATGAGCGACAAGATGTTTTTTCTCAAGAGTCTTTATTAATTGTGGATACATTTCGTATGCTTTTTCACTTTTATGGGTTACAAACTCTGAATGTTACTCACTTATAAACAAGATTCAAATGTATTTTGTATCTTTGACTGATCGTTGTCTGATCCTGCCTAATAGAATTAGGTCAGCCCACCCACAATGCTACTTGACAATTTGTAACTGTAACGGTTTATTGAGAGGCCACCCTCAACATGGGAATCAAGGTGTCACACAAAAAACTGTTTAATGGATTCTTTGTTCATCCCTATTTCAGATGCATATCACCCCCCCTCCCTCCCCCTGTGCCACGAATGAGCCAAGAACTAGGCCGGTGTACAAAACATATATTTATATTTATTTGTATGATAGGCATTGGAGATCGCACTGAACCTACACACACCACCTTCTCTGTGGTTCACAATTAAACTTTTTACATAAATATATCACACAAGTTGGTTTAGAAAACGCAAATCACAATCTATTCAAGGAATAGTCAACACTGGTCAATGAACAAAATCAATTTACATATGCAGTACTGTGCAGTTTTGATTTTCCTGCGTGCTTAAAAAGGCTAGCAGTTTGGTTTACAGATTTGCACAAATGCATATGACAATTATTATTTCACCACAGTTTAGACATTTGTTTTACAGACCCCCCTCACTTAAAGTCATGTGTTGGGGAAGTTGGACAGCAAAGTGAGGATGACTTAGGACTTTTGGATTTTCAGCCCCTCCCCCCCACTCCACTTAAAGGCCTGTGTTGGAGAAGCTGGACAGTAAAATGGGGATGATTTAGGAATTTCTGATTTTCAGACGCCCCTTCACTTAAAGGCCCATGTTGGGGGATGTAGATAGTTTAGGGATTTGTTTAGTTATGGGGCAAGGGCACCCCTCTTCCTTAAAGAAGTTGGGGTCAATAGGAATAATAGGATTACCCAATTACATTACATTATAGTTTTCAGCATGCACTGGGAATGAGCTTTATTATTTCTGAATGTTCACAAAAATCACCCGGGCTGTTTTGCTAAATGGGAATTAATAAAATGTTTTTTATATACATTTATATTCAGTCAAATATAAGCTAGGGATCTACACAATCTTGCCCCCAACCAATAATGGGAAAGAACCCACCAATGAAAGGGAATGGGTTCATTAAATAGATCCCACCCACTGACCTTTTGTTGGACAATCTACTTACTTTTGGAAATCTCTGGGCTTGACACTGAAGGACTGAACAGCTTCGCTTGTAGGGGAAACACAAGATTCTAGCCAACACTTCAGTCTATTGGATCCCACAGCACTTCTCTCTCTCTGGTTCCAGTGAACAATGACAGCTCTGCTTTTCTAGTCTCCCCAGCAATATTTCCACCCAGATGATCCTTCAGCAAATCTCCTTTGGTCATTTTGGGCAGCTGTCCCTTGGTAATCTTTTTTGCTGTTCTCCCATGGGTAATTTTTAGCAGCTCCCCTGTCTCTCATAGTGCATCCACTTTATACACCAGTGATGACACCATCAAGATTTCAATATGGGACACTTCCCTGCAGGAATTCCCACGCCTTTCATTGGTCCTTCATATTATTCCTCTCCAACCCCCAACCAATCCCCTGTCTAAGGATTGGTTTAGTCTGTCTAGAATAGAAATATTATTGCAACTCTCCTTTTCTTTCTTAAGTTGACATCAGCCAGAAAATAGCTACATGGCAAAACTTAATAATTTACTAATAATTGCCATTTTATATATATATATATATATATTCCATTTGAGTGGATCATGGGGAATTGAATGAAAGGACAGCCGGGTTCGCACCATGTTGCATGGGCGTGTAGCAAATATTTTGCCATTTATACAAAAATTATAATTGTTGTGAACATGCAATTTACTCTCCAAATACCTAATTTTACACTCCACCAGCTCGCCAATTCTTAATTTCAGGACATTTTCATAACAGGCAGAAACACATTTTAGCTTGCTATTATATTTCCATAAATCACAGGTGGATGCACTTTATTTCAACAAAATCACCTTGAAATTATCTTAAATGGATGCAATGCGACTTGTGGTTGCTGAGAAATGCACCAGTTATGGTAGTCCATTTAAACTAATGGGAAATCTTCATATGTATGCACATCTGAGCTCTCCTTTCTTCCGGCCAGTTTCCATTCTTGGCCAGCATGTGACCAGAGCTTCCTGGACTGTGTTTGTATTAGCCTCTTTGCTGTTTGAAGTTGGTGGGCTGCCGGTCGTGAATAGTTGGGATGCATCTGCTACCAATGCTGACATCTGGCATTCTGTCTTGTTATCTGAAGTTTACCACCATTTCGATCTGAAAACCTTTTATTTTCTTTTTTTTCATAGTTCAGCTTCCCTTGATTGCAGCCACTTTTTACATTCCAGTCACTCACTGGCTAGGCCATTTGCCCTACAAAGAACGAGCCTTCGGAGACCACAGGTCTGGCCATGGGGGCGTTTGTTTTGAACACCATTAAGGGTAGGCCACACTTTATTGTAGTTGTAAATAGCTGGGATGCAAGAGCTTCAAACAAATTCCCTCTCCTTATCCAGAGGCCAACACGCTTGCAGTGTGGGAAGCCATTTGAGAAGTCTGGCCAGAGACTCACATGGTTCACTTTGCTTTTGCATCAGTGGATTTTTTTCTTCCTTTTCTGCTGTTCCTTTTTATGCCGAAAAGTGGGTTTGAGTTGTCGTGGTGCATCACCTTTTGATGGGTGGCAGTTTCAGTGAAAATGCTGCATTAATCTCTCAGCCAGCAATGTGATGTGCCTTTTCAATTTGCACTCCGATTACATTTCATTTCAGCTTTCTGTGTATTTCGACTGCAGAAAGACACCCACATAGTCTGCCTTAATAGGCCCATTTGTAGTGTGCAGGTTTTTGAAGGCTGGCAGGTCATCTTTCCAGTGTGCCCTTCAGTCAGTTTGTTTGGGCCTATGAGTAAACTCCACATAACATGGTGTGCTCACTTTAGACTCTCTGTTTCTCTGTAGCTGGAGCCTATTCATATATGCAGTGCAGGTACATATGTGTAATTAACAAAGGCACCAGTTATATAATGATGGCATGACATTATGTGGGCTAAACCAGTTCATTGATCAGACTAAAAATATATGTCTTTCTCAAGATAAAGCTGTAAATGACAAATTATCTCCTTTTATTTATTTATTGTTTAGTTTTGTTGAGTCTGGTTAATGAGCTAGTTCAGACTGTCATGTCTACATCAATAAACAGATATAGACAGTAGGTGCATACAAAATGGTGCACATGCTCGAGCTAGGTTCTATTGGAATCGGTAAAGTCCTGAACATGTAATCATTGGACAGAAATGCACTTTTGCTCTATATTCTTTGGGCGCAAGCTATCAGCTGAAATCTATATTTCTCTGTGGTCAGTTATGTTCATAAACCCAAAACATTTTTCAGGGCTTGGGTGTGGCTGCCCTCTTCAAATTTCACCACACAAAAACAACAGCATTCTGGGCTATCATTTCTCCACCAAGTGTTTTGGTGCTTGTAGTGTGGGGTCAGATTGTTTTTTGCAAGATATACAGTATGTCCTTTCTACTGAATCCTGTCAAGTGACTCTGCCAATCGCTTGATTTCATTTTTGTCTTTAATGCTGCCATTTTGTCCTTAATGTTGATATATGCTCTGTTTTCTTGTCAGGTCAATTTACCTGTCCTGCCTGCATGAAGCAATGTCATCACCAATAAACATGTATTTGCTAATATGTACTTAAAACATGGGTGTTCATACTCAGACGGGCACGATTGATCGAGGTAAACCAGTTAAGTCCAGAAAGTGTCATAATTTGACAGAATTAAAAAATGTCATGCAAAACAGGGGGGGTGTGGGAAACACTCTACCAGCATGAACACAGCCCATTGACTTGTTCTTGGGTGGATGGCCCCTGGGAGAGTCTCAATCAAGTCTTTAGCTCACTGTCCCTTTCACAGAGAAGAAATATCCCCACATATCAGTCTTTGTCCTGCCCAGGTAAAACTCCCGCGCCCCTCCCCCCAAACCGGCAACTTGAGACACAAACATTGCTTATCCGTACCCCTTCTCCTAGGGCAACTCCAACCCAGCTAACCGCCGTCAGTGGTTAGCTGACTTCCCCAAGACTGAGGCAAAATGTCATATGCTGGGAGTGGTTTCGGGCCGGGTCGAGGGACCCTGCAGTTCTCCGGGCACTTCCTCTGTATGGCCAAATGTCTCCATAAACTCCATCTAGTCCATTTCTATCTGGGCATTTGAGCCCTGAACGGCCTCTGTGAGTTTCTCCATGAAATAAATGTCCTTAGCCACGGTCACCCACTCTCTTTTCGTGGGTAGAGCGGCCCTCTTCCACGTTCTGGCCCGAGCCGCCCAGGCAGCCAGGAGTAGCGAATGTGTCAGGTCCGGAAGCTTTTCCCAGTGTTCCTCCCTTTGCTGCAGGCCGAAGATTATCAGGATGGGATCCTGTGGTTAGACCCCCTCCCCCGCCTCTCTTATCCAGCTCTGGACCGCCGACCAGAAAGCTTGGACCTTCCTGCATGCCCACCACATATGCCAGTAGTCGGCTTTCTCCCCACATCCATGCCAGCACTCCGGGGCAACGTCCGGGAACATCCTAGAGAGGGTGATCGGGTCGTACTGCCACCTGTGAAGAAGTTTGACGGCGTGTGTCTTGTATTGGCAGGAGATAGATGTCTTGAAAGCTCTCCTGCAAATGCGTCCCCAGAGACCATCCCCCACCGCACAGCCCAGGTCCCTTTCCCATTTCCCAAGAGTTTTGGTTGTGCCTTCTCGGGGGATCAAGAGGGCTCCGTAAAGGAGGGAGATGAGACCTTTCATTTCCACATGGGAATCTAGGATTTTTTCAACCGGGGTGAGCTTTCTTTGTATACTGGGCTTTAGTTTTGGTTGCACCAGGACACCCTTGAGCCGTAAGTATAGAAGCGGGGAAAGGCTACCAATTCCCAGGGCCTCCTCAAGCTCTTGAATGGTTATAAAGGTGTCCTCCCTCACCAGTTGACCGACTCTGGCTAGTCCTGCCTCGAACCAAGACTGGTAATGTTGGTGGCCTGGGATTTCCTCTAGGACCGGCGTGGACCAGATGTGGCTCAGTGGTGAGGGCCCACTGGTTATCTTGTCTCTCTTTCCCTTTCCTGCTAATGCTTTCCACATTGTTCCGAGTATGGAGTGGTCCCTGATTCTTTTTGGTAACTTCTTCAATGGGACCCATAGCCATTCCCCCACCGTAACTGGGTGCAGGTAGAAGTTTTCGAGGTAGATCCATTGTTTGTTGGGGTCTTCCCTAAGATGTGGAGCTAGGGCTCTGAGCTGGGCAGCTCTATGATATGTTTGCAGGTCTGGGAGGGCTACTCCCCCTCTTTCATTGGGGAGGGTGAGGGTCTCATATCCTATTCTAGGTCTCTGTCCCTGCCATATGGATCTGGTTATTCGCCTTTTGGCTTCACTGAGGTAGGATTCCGGGGCCTCTAGCGGGAGCATCTGGAAAACATATAATACCCTAGGGAGCAGGTTCATTTTTATGGCATTTATTCTTCCCATCCATGAGATCTGCCCCCTTGCCCAACCCTCCATGTCCCTGAAGAGTTTCTCAAACAGAGGGGGGTAGTTCGCCTGACTCAAGTCCTCGTTGGGTCTCACTATGTTAATTCCCAGATAATTTATGCCTTCGGTACATACTCGGAGGCCCAGTGGGGTCAATTCAGCAAGATCCCTTTCCGCATCTGGAGCAAAGGGGAAGACCATGGACTTGCCTATGTTTACCCTGAAGCCCGAAAAGCGACCAAACTGGTCGATGACCCGCAAGGCGGCCGGGACTGATGTGACGGATCTCTCAGGTGTAGCAGGATATTGTCTGCATAGAGGCCCAGTTTGAAGGTACGATCCCCTTAGTCTATACCCTGCACCATCTGGGAGCCCCTGAGGTATTCTGCCAAGACCTCCATAGTCATGGCGAACAAGAGATGGGAGAGGGGGCAGCCCTGTCTCGTCCCTCTCTGGAGGGCGAATATGCCTGATAGGTGGCCATTGACCGTGACTCTAGCAGAGGGGGCCACATATAGGGCCATGATGGCTCGTCTGATCCCTATCCCGAAGCCCAACTTTTCAAGTACCCCATGTAGGAACCCCCAGTCTACCGGTCAAAGGCTTTTTCTGCATCGACGGACACCAAGAACGGGTTACACCCCTTCGGGGCCACCTCCCTCATGACGTGCAGGGTCTTTCGAAGGGTGTCTGCCCCCTGCCTCCCCTGTATGAAGCCCACCTGGTCTGAGTGGATTAACCCCGGCATAAGACCATCTAACCTTGTGGCAATGATCCTGGTGAATAGTTTTGCATCCACATTCAGGAGAGAGATCGGTCTATACTGGAACGACAGTCTGTCGGGTCCTTCCCCTCCTTTGGGATCAGAGTAATCAAGGCTTTGCCAAATGAAGCGAATGCCCTCCCTGTGGCCATGATGTTGATAAATAGACTTGCCAGGAATCCCGCTAGGTAGCCCGCGAAGGCCTTGTAAAAGCCTGCCGTGTACCCATCTTCCCCCGGGGCCCTTCCCAGCTTCAGTCCTGATATTGCCTTGAGTACCTCCTCCTCTGTTATTGGGGCTTCCAGGGCAGCCACTTCTGGGTTTTTAAGGGTAGGGAGGGAAATCCCACTAAGGTAAGCATTGAGCGTTTCCTTCTCTACCCCCCCATCCTTCCCATACAGGGTTTCATAAAAGCCTGCAAAACCTTCAGCTATACCTTTGAGATCTGAACTTCTCCCCCGCCTCGCTCACGATTCTAGCCACCCATCTCTCAGCCCATTGACCTCGGAGTCTGGCGGCTAACATAGCATCCTCCTTATCGCCTTTTTCATAATATCTTTGGCGTAAGTGTTGGAGGCCTGCCGCAATTTTGCTCATCTCTAGTTCCCTCAGATCTTGTCTCTTCCCCCTTGCGGTACACAAATCCCTCTCCCCCTCCTCCTTCCCCTCAGTCCTTTCCAGTAAGAGGATCTCAGACCTCAGCCTGTGTGCTACAAGAGTCCTCTCCCTTTTCTTAGAAGCCCCTTCGCTGATCAGCCTACCCCTCCAGGTTGCCTTCGCCGCCTCCCATACTATCCCTCGGTCGACTTCCCCATTGTCATTGAGCTCAAAGTATTCTTTGATCGCCGCTATCATCTCCTCCTTAAAGACAACGTCCCCAAGGAGGAAATCATTACATTTCCATAGGGAATTCCTGGGTTTTAGGCCCGATATGCAGATGTCGGACCAGATCAAGTCATGGTCCGACCAACTAACTGGGCGGATCTCCGAAGCCTCTATTCTGCTCATGTGCTGTTGACCTGCATAAAGATAGTCTATTCTAGCCCTTGTACCGTGGGCCGCGGACTAGAAGGTGTACCCCCTCTCCGTTGGGTGGAGCTCCATCCATATGTCCACTAGGCCCTTCTCCCACATTAGGTCTCGAAGAGCCCCCTCAGGTCGCCCCCCTCCACCACCAGGTGGGATAGCCTTACCGCTATGGTCCAATTCCTGATCCGCCCACATGTTGAAGACCCCTCCCAGGATGAGGAGCCCTTCAGCTCTGGGCAGCACCTCTGCTAGAACTTCCCGGAGAAAACCCTGCTGCCCCACGTTGGGGCAGTATATGACTGCAAGGGAGATTCTGGTGTTATATAAGTTGCCTGATAACACCATGGCCCTCCCGTCTTCCCTTCCCCATCGGGACACCTCGGTCAGCTTATGATGCCTGTGCAGCACAATTCCGACGCCCCCTTCTTAACTTGGCCGGCTGCCCAGAAGGTCTGGCCTACATGGGAGCCTGGAATCGCCCTCTCTTCCCCCTGACCGTTCTTGTTTCTTGTACAAAGAGAATGTCCGCTCTAGCATTTTTCATTTCCCTGCCCAGAAGAGAGCGCTTCGTTGGGGAGTTAAGCCCCTTGACGTTTAGCGAGCATATCCTAAGGGACTCTGCTCGGCCCTTTCTCTCATTGTGTGTCATTGGATCCTTGATTTGTGCTCTTACTACCTCCGGCCATATGGGTGTTTCCCTGTTCCTTTTTGGAGCTGTGTTTGGTCTGGATTTGAGGGCCTCCAACGCCATCGCCCTCCCTTCCCCCCTCACCCCTCCCTTCCCCGAACCAGACGCCTGCCATCGGGCAAGCCACCAGGATGAGTTGGTGTCTATACCCCGCGGGTCTCTCCATGAACTCTGAGTCCCCGGCCGGGAATATCTAACTGGTGTCCTTGCATTTTCTGAGGGTACGTCAATGTTTACCTACCCCTCGCCGGGCTCCGACGTGGGGGTGTTTGGTTTCCTAAATTTCCTTCTGCCCTTCAGCTTCTTCTTGGTGGACCAAGGGCCCTCTGGTTGTCTCCGGAGATCCGTCCCTCCTTGTATGCCTTCTTCCATCCCGCCTCTGGGGGGTCGCTCTTGAGCACTTGGAGGTCTTGTGTGGCTTCTCTGCCGCTGGTCACCCTGTAGTCTACCCTGGATCGCTCAAAGGTGAGGGCAAATGGGAACGACCATCTGTACCTTAAGTCCTGGCTGTTGAGCCACTGGGTGAGTGGGCGACAGTCCCTTCTGCGGGAGAGCGTGAAGGCAGAGAGGTCATGGTAGATCCTGATTGTGTCCCCTTCAAAGATGAAGCTCTCTAGTCTTTTTGCTTTCTCCAGGACCTCCATTTTTTCCCTGTTGATAGGCAGAAATCTGTCCAGTTCCCTCTGGGACCACTGCAAAAAGTTTAAGACTACAGGAGTTAGCAGTAAACCCAATTGGTAGCAGTCTGCGCCACCCAGATTTACCTGGTAGCTGTGGCTGAGCAGTCAGATTTCTCTCAAGACGAGTTAGGCAGTATGTGGAGTATACAAGATAGGGCAATTTACACAGTAGAACAAGCAGACATGGATCAGAGCTTTGGTGTAAAGATATATAATTATTTATTTAAAAACACATCTATGAAAAACACACTGGCAATAATATGGCAAACAACTTCAATCACAGTTACTATAAGTATATATCAATCCTATAACAATATTTCGACAAGTCTAGGCTCAAAGACACCACTTATTTGCAGACAGAGGTGAGTGCTTAACCGAGATGGCAGTCTAGTATTCGTTAGAGAGGGAGAGAAAAAGGCAGGGTATGAAACCAACTCAGTACCAACAATTTTATGAAGCAAATGCAAGGCAAGCAAGGCAGGGTCTACTGTAGATCACAAAGTTCAGAGGCCAGGCCCACTCGGAGAGAGGCAAGGCGGTATGTCCCAAAAATATCACAGTGGAAATGCACTTCAAGTATTTGTAGCAAAATGTCACAGAAAGGTTGGACCAGTTTTAGAACAAAAGTTAAGAAGGTCTGGAGGCGACCCAGTGGAAAGGTAAGGATTTAAGACACCTCACGCTAACCGGTTCAAGGGAAGCCAGGCGGACACAGTACCTTGAAAGTGAAGAGACCGCTCCGGCGGAGGCAGTTGTTCCTGGTGGTGGATGCACATCGGGGCTTTGCCAGAAGAAGAGATGATCTCGTCGTAGAGGAAAGTTGAAGATTGTTGCACCACCAGGGAAGAGACCAGCCGCGGAGTGCTCAGTCACAAGGCACCACCTTTTGATCGCGGTACAGTGGTTAGTGGCTATCCGGTTGCCGGGGTGCTCAGCATGGGCAATTCGACCAAAAGATGTCCTGGAAGCGAAGAAGAAGCAAGGAACTGGTTGTTCCCACCAGGCAAAGGGAAGAAGACTCTCCAGCAGGGAGATCTCCTCTGTCGTTGGGAAGTGGTGAGTCGGTTCAGCAGGGCTCCACCGGTGGTGTCGTCGTTGCAGGTCGGCTCAGCTTCTCCCTCGTCGGATTCTTAGGTTCTGTGGCGACTTCTGAAGTTCCAGTCCCCAAAGCCCTGCTTGTATGCAGAAAACCCCCATTCATTCTGCCTAGCTGTCAATCAAACATGCTAAGTGGTGAGCGGGGCGGCTCACCACTTGGGCCAATCACACTAGAGTGCGACTTGAGTTGGCAAGGCAACTCACTCCAGGGTCCCTAAACCCCCTCCCACACCCCCTGTGGTACCCAGACAGAATGGCACCACTCTGGAGGGCTTCTGTGCAGAAGCCCGCCAAAAGTGGAACAAAGGGCTCAACCTTTGGTTTGGAGTTACAGAGGCGAACACATACGCCATTTTAAAAACCGAGTTCTGGCAGAAAATACCAACCGGTGAATTCATTTTAATTTAATAAACCGGCGGTATGACCGAGACTACATAGAAATATATTATTAGCCTGGAACAATGGGAAAATCCCATAGGAATATATTCACGGTTGAATATAAAAAGTAGTATCCACTGCCACCAGCCAAAAGTCGACGAGGGGGGACGGGACAGTGCCCCCTCGAATAACAGACTGAGGGGTAATCGAATTACCCCTACCAGTACGTCCACAATAGGATGGTTTGTACTGGTTCTGTTGGTAAATTTAGGTCTAGTAAAGCCAATGGTGACTTTACATGCCCTGGGAGACAGTAGTCAGTCCCAGGGTATGGAGTCTATGGTGGGGGCCACCTAGGACACCCCAGTGTTACGGCACAGAGGGTGCTGTGTAACACACATAGAAAAAACACACGAGACCTTATGGAGTAAAATAGCCCATAGAACACATTAACATTCAAAGAAATACCACAAATCATGTCCAAGAGTGTGAGAAAAAGAGTCTCACTCTTGGCAGGATGAAAAAAACAAACTCCAGAAATCCAGCAAAGCTGCTGGGGGACTCACTAGGTTAGGAAATTCAGCCTAAACAGAGAATTCACCCTAACACTCGCCCCCCCCAGACTAAGGGACAGGAGGAATTAATCCACTCCTGGATGAATCTCATACCTCTAGTCGATGACATACATCCTAGAGAGACCATCAGCATTTTGGTGGTGACACCCTGACCTGTGCTCAATGGTGAAATCAAACCCTTGCAGGCAGATTGACCATCTCAGTAGTTTCCCCTTTCATTTGCATTAACCATCTCAAGGGTCGGTGGTCAGTCTGAATGACAAAAGTAGAACCATACAAGTATGGCCTAAACTTCTTCAGAGCCCACACAATAGCAAAGCACTCTCTTTCGATTGTTGCCCACTTTGTTTCAGGATCCTTCAGCTTGCGGCTGATGAAGCAAACGGGGTGCTCCCTACCTTTCCCATCCAGTTGACTGAGTACTGCACCTATTCCTACATTAGAAGCATCTGTCTGCACAATGAAAGTTTGGTGGTAATCAGGAGCTCTGAGTACTGGGGCTTGGCAAAGAGCCTTTTTCAGGTTTTCAAAGGCCTGATTGCACTCCTCATTCCATCTAACCTTCTTAGGGAATTTGTGTCATGATCTCTGCTTCCAAAAGATCAGGACTTTCCCGACTCCCTTGGAAGCAGACCCATAACCCCAGTTCCGAGTGCCAGCCAGTCCCAATTGGGACCTTTTGGACCCTGTCCTGGCGCCAGTGGCACCAGGCTCATAAAGATGCCCAGTCCCAGCGCTGGAAGCGCCGGGCTCATAATGCTTGGGTGGACTTACCTGCAGCAGACCATGCTGCTTACTTACCTGCCAGTTGAACCCCTGATCCTCTTCTGTTTGGGACTACTTTTCCTGTTGGGTGGGGCAGGAGCCACTCCCTAGGTTCAGAACACTGGAACTCTTCTGGAAAGCAGGAACTCTTTTCTTACCTAGGCGTGGCTGTGGAAGGAGACACCTAAGCACTACAGGAGGCTATTTAAACCACACCCGATGGATGAATCTTGCTTTGCGTTATTCTGCATTCTCTGCAGCAGAACGCTCATCGTGTCTTCTGCTTCTGATCCTGGGCCTAAGGGAACAAAGGCTTACCATCCTGGAATCCAGTCTTCAGCAGCACCTGTAAAGACAAAGAAAGAACAGGTTAGCACTACGGTCTTCAGTGGCAGCGCATCTCTTACCTGGTCCATCGGCTGTCACCAACGCCTCGCGCTGCATTCTGGCATCTGAAAGACAAAGGCTTACCTACTCTTCGCATGCTCCGGAGGTCTTCGCACTGCATTCCGGCATCTGAAAGACAAAAGCTTACCAGCTCTTCGCACGCTCCGGAGGCCTTCGGCGCTGCATCCCGCATCTGAAAGACAAAAGAAGGTGCGTTTAAAGACATTGGGCAACTTTATTACTCACGTGCCATTACTCCTTCCCACGCCGAATCCAGTGGGTATTCCAGCACCCTTCAGCTTCTCTAAAGCTCAGAACTTGTACCTGCAAGATAAAAGGGACAGTTAGTGCGCATCGTGAAGCAGGCTACAAGCGCTTACTTACGTTCTTCCAGGCGCTTCTATTCCTCACGCGGGTTCGATCCTCAACTCTCATCAGCCCGCCATCCGCCATCGCCGGAACCCTGCAAAACAAGAGATATCATTACAAAAGACTTTTAAGACATTTGAAGTGCAGTTAACGACGGACAGCAGTCCTCTGAGGTCAAGAGGCCTGCACCCTTATCCAGTGAAGAAACTGGTTACGGCACCCTGCCCCGAGGCAGATGGAGAGCTCGGCGTTCACTTACCTAAGGTGAGGGCGTTAACCTTTGGGGTTCTACAGGAGAAGAGAAAGGGAAGAGGAGAGAGGCACCCAATAAACCCAGTTCATTAATCCCATATTTTCTATCTGCAGACATCTTACTCTTTGAGTCAGACATACAGTGCACAGAGGTCCAGCCCAAAGAGCCAACCGTGTGTTACACATCACCTTTGAAGATACGGCATTCACCCAGTCAAGACCGGCGCCTCTGCAGGAATCAGGTGAGCGTAACAATTTGGGAGAAGAGATGACATTCAGAGGAGAAGCTATGGTCCCATAGTTCTCAATGAAATTCCTGTAATACTCGGTGAGACCTAAGAAGGCTCTCACCTGGGTCTGAGTAGTAGGTGTTGTCCAATTTTGCACAGCTTCAATCTTACTGAGCAAAGGCCTTATTTCTCCACCTCCTACCTCATGTCCAATATAGACTACCTTACTCTGTCCAATTTGGCATTTACTCGCCTTTATGGTCAGATTGGCTCGTCCAAGAGCCTGCAAAACATATCTTAGGTGGTCTACATGTTCTTCCCAGGAATTGCTGAACACTGCTATGTCATCCAAGTATGCCATGCAGAAGTCCTCCATCCCATTCAGAACCTGGTTTACCATCTGTTGAAATGTAGCAGGTGCATTTTTCAATCCAAAAGTCATTACCTTAAAATGGTATAAGCCCGCTGGGGTAGAAAATGCAGTTTTCTCCTTGGCATGGTCTGTCAGGGCTATTTGCCAATAGCCTGACATCAAGTCAAATGTGCTGAGGAACTTGGCTGAACCAAGTCTATCCACCAACTCATCTGTTCTTGGCAAAGGGTGGGCGTCAGTCTTGGTGACTGCATTAAGAGCTCTATAGTCCACACAGAATCTAAGTTCTTTAGATCCTGCCTTTGGTACTAACACAACTGGGCTAGACCATGGACTAGTAGAGGGCTCTATTACCCCGAGATCAAGCATCTTGCTGACCTCACCTTTGATGTGGGTTCTTAGATTTTCTGACATTCTGTATCCTCTGTTTTTGACTGACAGACAGTCACCAATGAGTATGTCATGTTGGCCCCAATGGGTCAAGCCTGGTGAAAGTGAGAACAGAGAGGCAAACTGATTCAACATAGATTTGCACTCTTCTTGTTGCTCAGGTGTCAGATTTGAAGAGAGATTTACTCCTTCAATCTTTTCGTCTAAAGGTAAGCCTCTGAGGAGATCAGGAAGAGCTTCACTCTCTTCTTCTTCCTCTGATGATGCTAGAAGCAACGCTCCTACATCAGGTCTTGAGACATACGCTTTGAGTCTGTTGGTGTGGAAGACTGTTGGAGCCTCCTTGGGATTGCCCAAGTCCACCAGATAGTTGACCTCTCCAAGTTTACCCCCAACTCGGAAGGGTCCCATTCATTTGTCTTGCAAGGCCCTCTGCCTTGTTGGGATCATAACGAGAACTAGCTGGTCTTGAGTGAACTCAACCATGTTAGCCTTTTGTTCATGCCAGTGCTTGACCAATGCTTGTCCAGCTTTCAAGTTATCACTTGCTTCTGCCATCATGTGTGACATTCTCCTCCGGAGACCTATCACGTAGTCAGTCACTCTGACTGGCTTGGGGGAAGGAGCACTCTCCAACCCCTCCTTAATCAGGGCCAATGGACCTCTGACGGGATGACCATAGAGAAGCTCAAAGGGAGAATAACCTACTCCCTCCTGAGGGACTTCTCTATTAGCAAAGAGAAGGCATGGCAGTAGAAGAACCCACTTTCGTTTAAAGGGGTCCTCTAAAGCACCTATCATGCTCTTCATGGTTCGGTTGAACCTTTCAACCAATCCATTGGTTTGTGGGTGGTAAGCTGTTGAGAACTTGTAAGTAACTCCACAGGTTTTCCACATGGCTTTCATGTAGTGGGACATAAAGTGTGAGCCCCTGTCAGAGATTACTTCCTTAGGAAACCCAACCCGAGTAAAAATACCAAGGAGGGCCTTAGCCACAGCCGGAGCTGTAACAGTCCTCATAGGAATGGCCTCAGGATACCTAGTAGCATGGTCTACTACAACAAGTATAAACCTGTTGCCTGAGGAGGTTGGAGGATCAAGGGGACCAACAATGTCAATCCCTACTCTCTCAAATGGGACTCCCACAACGGGGAGAGGCACTAAAGGTGCCACATTCTTGGAGCTAACCTTACCAGAGGTGTGGCAGGTGTGGCAGCTCCTGCAGTGTTTTTCTACTTCGTCCCCCATCTTTGGCCAATAAAAGTAGAGAGAGAGCCTTTTCTTAGTCTTCTTGAAACTCAAGTGACCAGCCAAAGGAATCTCGTGGGCTAACTGGAAGAACTGTTGTCTGTTCTCTTGGGGTACTACAAGTCGTTTGTAGTCTCCAGGTTCAGACTCTGTTGGTTCACTGTAGAGGAGGCCATCTTCCCAGTGCAACCTGTATTTACCAGGCTCTTGCCCTTCAGCCTGAGCTTCTGCCTGGTGGCGAAGACCTTCCAGAGTTGGATATTCTCTCTGTCCCTTACTGAAGTCTGCCCTGTTGGGCCCACCTTCTGCCAGTAAAGACTGCAGCTCAGGATGGTCAACAGGATCCAGATCTCCAATGAGTTCCTGGCCTTCCATTAGCTCTTCCTCAGAGTCTAATTCTACCACACAGGGTTGTACCACCCTCTCAGCATCAGCCAGAGGAGGAGTTACTGGTGTAACTTTGGACAACCGAGGGGAAGTCCTTGTTGGCTGCACTGAAGTGCTGGCTGCTGGTTTCTGTTTAGAAGTTTTAGGTTTCCCTTTCGCTTCTGATTTCTTTGAGACAGCAGCTGACAAATCCAGTGGAGAAGGAGTGATATCCTTCTTCATCATCTCCTCTGGAGTACCTCTCATGGTTCTCTCCCTTGCAGGTCTGGTTAGCTCCCTTAACCGTTTACTAGGAGGTCTGGGGGTATGAGGCACAACTCCAAGAGTTTTTAAATCGTTACCCAACCGAACTCGTCCTGGTACCTCACTTTGTATGCTGACAGGTATCTTCACAGTCATGTCATTACACTGGATGAGAACTGGTAATTGGGGAAGCATCTGCACAGGCCCTCCAGCTAACTTGGTGAGGAGTTTGGGTGCCTTAGCAACATCCTCAGCCTGAAAAAAAGATTTATCCACCACAGTTATGCTGGCCCCAGTGTCCCTAATGGCAGGAGTCTCCTGACCATTCACCTGGACACTGTCCTTATAATACTCTTTAGTACTATCTGGGATAGAATTATAGACATCTAAATTCTGTTGTTCCCACAAACCCAGAGACACTAAATAAACACTGGCTGAGACTGAGACTCCAATGGGTTCATCAACCAGCAGTAGAAAGTTTCTACTTGCCATTTGGACTTCCTCCTATGGAGCGAAGGCTAAGGAGACAAGCTGGACCCCTGAAGGTTTACCCTTGCATCTGGGATCTCCTTTCACATGGTCAGTAGAGCCACAAACAAAGCATTTACCAAATGCTTTCTGGAATGGCGGCTTGTTCTGGCCTCCCTCTGGTTTGGCCCCAGAAGGTACACTAGCCTGTTGTGGTTTACCCTGGGGGTTACCCTGGTTATTTTGTTGTTTGTGGCCCTCTTTGGTATGGGAGGTATTAGAACTCTCTGGATTCACTTTGGGTGGCTGCTTTCCCTCATCCATTTTCTGAGTTACCCCAGAATCCTTGTGAGTGGCCCTGTTGGCAACCCACAAGTCAGCAGCATTAGCTAGTTTTCTGGAATCTAATTCCCCCGAATCAGCCAAGTGCTGTCTGAGCTCAGGAGAGCAGGCATCATAAATTGACTCCAAAATAAAAAGATTCTTCATACCCTCATAAGTGTTCACCTTGTAACCCTTAATCCATCCCTCTAAGTTTTTCAACCCTTCACTCACCCAGGTAGCCCAAGGGGTACCATCATGCCTTTTGAGGGATCTAAACCTCTTAAGATACTGGGAAGGGGTCTTCCCAAATCTAGCTATCAGAGCTAGTTTCACACTTTCATACTCTTTCCTATCCTCCTCCCCCAACTCCATTACCGCATCAGTTGCAACAGGGGGGAGCCTAGAGAACAACCAGGTAAGTAGCTCATTACCTGTGATGTTCTGGCGCCCATGATTATACTCAAACAAACTCAGCCAATCCAACACGTCCAACTTTGGTTCATACATACCAATTAATTCCTTAGGCATCCGGGGTCTTTTGGGACTGGAACTTCTAGAGGAGCCAGAGACAGAAGCAGTTTCAACAGACAACTTTTTCATTTCTAACTCATGCTTGAGCTCCATTTCTCTGAGCCTAAGAATTTGTTGCATTTCTTGGTGTTTCTGTTCAGTTTGAGCAGTAATCCTTCTGAATTCCAAGTCTATTTTCATTTTTTCTAGTTCAAGGACTTGAGGACTTAGTGTGGGACCTGCTATAGGCCCAGTAGATACAGCTGGTAAGGCAGACAGAGGGGTAAGGAGACAGTTTCATTAGCCTCTCCTTCCTCTTCAGCCTCTTCATCACTATCATCAGAACTTTGATTTAGATCAACACCATTACTGTTATCTACATTTGCTGGAGAAGTCGGTTCCTCTGAACCAGTACCCAGACTTTTGTTTTCCAGCAATCTTGCTATCAGTTCTACTTTCTTGCCTCTTACAGAAAGATTCTCTTATCTACAGAGAGCTCTCAAACACTCAGTATTTTCACCTGACAAGGACTCTTGACTGTAAACTTCCATAGTAGACATGTTTTTAGAAAGTTACTTTTTAGTGCTAAGCTTTGTGGTTAGTTATCCTAAAGTGTCGAAAAGCACTCTAAACTGTATACTCGATACAACTCCCACCGCTGTACACCAGTGTTAGGCAGAAACCTGTGCAGTTCCCTCTGGGACCACTGCAAAAAGTTTAAGACTACAGGAGTTAGCAGTAAACCCAATTGGTAGCAGTCTGCACCACCCAGATTTACCTGGTAGCTGTGGCTGAGCAGTCA
This sequence comes from Ambystoma mexicanum, assembly GCF_040938575.1. Classification (NCBI taxonomy): domain Eukaryota; kingdom Metazoa; phylum Chordata; class Amphibia; order Caudata; family Ambystomatidae; genus Ambystoma; species Ambystoma mexicanum. The sequence goes on from NC_090923.1 coordinate 841,721,301, forward strand.
GACTTCTCTCAAGACGAGTTAGGCAGTATGTGGAGTATACAAGATAGGGCAATTTACACAGTAGAACAAGCAGACATGGATCAGAGCTTTGGTGTAAAGATATATAATTATTTATTTAAAAACACATCTATGAAAAACACAATGGCACTAATATGGCAAACAACTTCAATCACAGTTACTATAAGTATATATCAATCCCATAACAATATTTTGACAAGTCTAGGCTCAAAGACACCACTTATTTGCAGACAGAGGTGAGTGCTTAACCTAGATGGCACTCTAGTATTCGTTAGAGAGGGAGAGAAAAAGGCAGGGTATGAAACCAACTCAGTACCAACACTTTTACGAAGCAAATGCAAGGCAAGCAAGACAGGGTCTACTGTAGATCACAAAGTTCAGAGGCCAGGCCCACTCGGAGAGAGGCAAGGCGGTATGTCCCAAAAATATCACAGTGGAAATGCACTTCAAGTCTTTGTAGCAAAATGTCACAGAAAGGTTGGACCAGTTTTAGAACAAAAGTGAAGAAGGTCTGGAGGTGACCCAGTGGAAAGGTAAGGATTTAAGACACCTCACGCTAACCGGTTCAAGGGATGCCAGGCGGACACAGTACCTTGAAAGTGAAGAGACAGCTCCGGCGGGGGCAGTTGTTCCTGGTGGTGGATGCACGTCGGGGCTTTGCCAGAAGAAGAGATGATCTCGTTGTAGAGGAAAGTTGAAGATCGTTGCATCACCAGGGAAGAGACCAGCCACGGAGTGCTCAGTCACAAGGCACCACCTTTTGATCGCAGTACAGTGGTTAGTGGCTTTTCGGTTGCCGGGGTGCTCAGAACGGGCAATTCGACCACTAGACGTCCTGGAAGCGAAGAAAAAGCAAGGGACTGGTTATTCCCACCAGTCAAAGGGAAGAAGACTCTCCAGCAGGGAGATCTCCTCTGTCGTTGGCAAGTGGTGAGTCGGTTCAGCAGGGCTCCACCGGTGGTGTCGTCGTTGCAGGTCGGCTCAGCTTCTCCCTCGTCGGATTCTTAGGTCCTGTGGCGACTTCTGAAGTTCCAGTCCCCAAAGCCCTGCTTTTATGCAGAAAACCCCCATTCATTCTGCCTAGCTGTCAATCAAACATGCTAAGTGGTGAGCGGGGCGGCTCACCACTTGGGCCAATCACACTAGAGTGCGACTTGAGTTGGCAAGGCATCTCAGTCCAGTGAGCTCCTTTTTCAAATCCTGAGGAAACCCGACGCTTGTAGCGCGAGCATCAGAATTTTCAGGTGGGATTGAGCCCGAGACTAAAAGTGCTTCATTTACAACAAGAACATTATTCTTTGTGTGAACCGTAATGACACATTAAAGGCCCGGATTCTAAAAAGGCGCAGGTTGTACGCCGAAACACGTGTCATCCAAGAGGGGCTGAAAATTCAAAATAAAAAACTTTATCAAATACAACAGAACTTTTGGATTTGTCATTCATAGCAAAAGGAAATACACCAGTAATTTATCTTGGCGCAAATAAGTGAAGGCACAGTTGCAACTTTTCCTACAGTTTACAAACGGAATAGAGGAACTCATTGTCTCCGTAGTGACCTACACTCATGCGACATAGAACCAACCACAAAAGACAAAAACCCTAAAAAGGCTAATAATCACCAAGCAACCCCGATTTGGTCACGAAGGTACAGGCCTATGATATCTCAAAAAAGTTCCTCAATTTTAGAAAATTCTTTGGAATCTAGCCTACCTTGAAGGATTCGAATGCTCCCAGGCCTGCTCGGCTTCTGTTTAGATAACGTGAAACACTTGTTTTGATTAGAGTAGTGTTGCAGAATGCATGGCTTGTCCCCAATGTCCACAGTGGGTAAGTGAGAGCAAGAAGAGGCTAGGCACAGGGGCAAGTTCATATCACGCAGCTGCAATGTAGGTATTTAAATGACAAGATTCAATGACCCTGGATAGTAATGTTGACACTATTGTGTGCTATACACCATTAGTCTGTTACAATCATCAGCAGCTTATCATGGCTCCTACTTGCCAAGGAAGTAAGGGTCCATATTAGAGTGTGTCCCCAGTTTTATTCTGTAAGATTGCTTTCCATTTGTTCCAGTGAATTTCGTGATCCCTGGTGAGCTCATTACAAAAAGATTTTAATAGCACCCTCAACTGCACTGATGGATATTCCTATATGGGGTTTATAGAAATGGCTATTGGATTATTGTTGGTACTATTGGGCACAGATTAAAACAATTCACAGAAAGATGAAACATTCAACTATTAATTATTAGTTGACTACAAACTAAGGAGATCATTCAGAGTTGGGTGAATTTATTTAATTTAATACCTCCGGAGAAAGTTTTTGGAATACCTCCGGAGGTATTTTAGAAATACCACCTTTGCAGGTGGTAGCATCAAAAGGTGTTTTAAAAAAAGAAAGGTCACCCTTTTCCACCTTCAAAGTAAAGGTGCAAATGGATTATGTACATTAGTGGTTTTTACCACTAGTGTACAATTCTATGCACAAAAGGATTCATTCTGACCCTTTTATGCAAAACGTGGGTAAGGTGGTGAGGGAGGGCATCTGAGATGGCCACATTTTCACCCCCTAACCGTGGCCCTTTGTGGAAACAATTTTCACTGCTGAAAGTGCATGAACTTCCCATTTGTACAGGGAAAGCATTTTTCCAAAAATTGTGTCCAGTTTGACTTTTTTAACTCCACCTCTAAAAATACTGCAATATGTATTCCCATGGAATACTGCCAGTGGTATTTCATCAAACCCTGAATTGGGCCAACAGTAAAATCAGCGATATTTGCTGAATACCAGTGATTTTCCCATTAGCACTTAGCACTCAACTTTGAATGACGTCCTATGTTTTTTTCAGTTTATGCCATGTTTAGAACATTCTTATCTGACCAACAAAAGACACATACAAATCAACAACGTTTTCACATATAAATATAGTCACATGAACACAGATGCATTCTTCCACATATATTTTACCCAATTGTAAAAACACTCAACCACATCAGCACAGCCCGCAAACGAACATAAACACACACACAAACACCCTCCCCCTTCCTTGAAAACACAAATTAATATTGATATTAGTGCTTTTCCATCACCCGACCCCAGATGGACTTTCCTTGCCGTTCCCTCTGGTAGCATGAACTAAACCCCTCAGAGTCTTTTGCTCTCCATTGTGATAGGGCAGACCCCAAAACCCCATTTACCAGCAAGACCCCGACCACAGCTTCTCGTCATATCTGGCAGAGGCTGATTAGTAAATCAAGGTGGTCTATTGACTACATCTGAGCCAGGGCAATGGAAGGGGTGTGTGTAACAAGGAATTGGCGACTGAGCAATGTGAGCAAGTCAAAGAGGTGCGAGGGGGGGGATTGTGCTAAGGGTTAAGGGATGGTGCAAAAGGGGAAAGGAAGTTTGAAAGTTAATTGTATGGAAGACGATAAAGGGACATCAAGGATGTGGTGCAAAGGAAGGACACCAAAGGGTGATGGGCAAGGAAGATAGGGTACATCAGACAGAGGTACAACTATGAAAAGGTCGGTCAGCAGATTGAATGTCTGTTCCTGAGATCTGTCCCTAACTTGCATGCCATTCTACCAGATTGTGGGACAGGTTCAGCCCCTTTCTTTTTTTCTGATAAAGTGATGCATACTTGATTTATGAACATATGTTTCAAATAAAGCTTCTCTTATATTTTGTCAGGTTGCGTTGTCATGTAACTTGGTGCTTTGAAAACCAGAGATTTTAACAGTATACTAGTTTAGCCCTTCAATAACAACTTTGCAGAAAGCATTTTGTTGCTTCTATTATTGAAGATAGACATCAGATGAGACTTCATATTCTCTGGTCCCAAGTTTAAAACTGTAGGAAGCTAATGCTTAAATCCCTGCCTCCCACATTGTGTTACCCTGAGCAAATAATTTTTCCTTAACATCAGAACAACAAATTGTATGCCTGCTTTGCCAAAAATAATACATTTATTTAAAGGTTTGTGAAGTACATTGAATAAGAATATATATAAGGGCAATATTCATGCAGCACATAGAACATATGTTAGTGCTTAAACAACATAACTTATCAAGTAGGACAATACCAAAATGTGGTTTACACGTACATGAATGTTTTGGACATTGTGTCAAACAAAATACATATAAAAGTGTAAAAAATTATTGTTACACATTTTTTAAATCATACACCTATTTCCCTATATGAACTCATATAGAGTAGGTGACTTCAAGATCCTAAGTACAAAGTTATACACCTTCAAAGAATGTGAATCCTAATACATTAGAGAGTTTAATGCACATCCATGGTGTATAAAGCCCCGGATCTAACTCCCTCCCCAGTTAAGGTGTCACAAAACAAACTGTTTAATGGATTCTTTGTTCAACCCTGTTTCAGCCTCATATCGTGCCACTTGGATCCCTCCCTCTGTGTCACTAATGAGCCAAGAACCAGGCCGGTGTACAGAAAATATATATATATATTTATTTGAATTATAGGTTTAATGAAGACTGCACTACCAATAAACCTCTGCAGCAAGTACTGACACAGATAACTGAATCAAATCTCACTTGCAACAAAACATTGGTTGATTAGGAAACCAATCACACATGGCATATACAGTGCTGAATATATGGGTTTGCACTGGACACTCAGAAACTTTCAGTTTTTAGAGCACCTCAACCTTTAAATTGCACGAAAAATGCCAAAGGAACAGGAAAAAAGCGTTTGGAAACAAAACACATTCACATGAAAGCAGAGTTTTGGGAACTGGAATAATTTAGGATTTTAGTGTTGGGTCAACAGCACATTCAAAGAAAAGGCAGGGTTTTATCATGGCCACAGGCCCCAGAACACAAAAACCACACCATCTAGTGATGGGGGCAATGGGTCACTTGACTCACTTATGTCACTTTGGGACCCATAAACACAGCAGCCCTGGCTGGACTCAGTCCTGGTGCCTTTGGCACCAAGCTCATATAGAGATGTGAGCAGGAACACTTTATTTCAGTGCAGGAGTGCTTTTACTTTATTTCAGTGCAGGAGTGCTTTTATTTTACAAGGACTTTCTAGGAGCTGAAAGCCTTTATTCCAGAGAACATCCTCATGTGCTGACTCATCGGATGTGGCTCCCTAGGCCTGGTCTTCATGTGCTGACTCATCGGGTGTGGCAGGGTGTGGCAGGCAGGCTGAAAATGGTGGGCGTGGCTTCAGAAGCTCAGCTATATAAGCGGAGAGGGCGAAGTCAGACCCGAGCGACCTCACCCCTGAGAGGGCTGCAACCATGTCCCAATGCCTCTGCAGAGACCAGGTGAGCATAACAGGTTTTGGAATTTTCATTTTTGGGGAAAGAAACATGTTTCCTTAATGGGAGTCTGGGGTTGAATGGGCAAATAGGATTAACCACTTACATTAAAGGTTGGAGTCATTTAAAATGCACTGGAATGATCTTTGTTAATTTTGACCTTTAACAACACATCACCCCGTGGTAGATTTCTAGAGGGGAGTTAATTGATATTTTAGTCAAATAGCATCTACACCCTTTTGCCCTCCCCTACTATAGAAGAGAGAAAGGATTAAGATGAGCAGGTCCCCCACACATTTTTTATCATTTCAATTGATCTATTTACATAGGACTCTAGTTTTGGGGCATTCAGAAAACCATTAAGGCTACTCTGTTTTTTCACAGCCCAGATCTGGTCTGAGGCTGTCTCAGAATACCCCAGTTAGGATAAGGGAAATTCTTCTAGATGTATAGTAGCTCTCAAGTTGTTTCAGCATCTCCCCCCAGAAAGTCTGCAGCAGAATTCCCCCAGTTTCATAGTGCATTGACTTTATGTGGCAGTGATGACACAATCAAGTTTTCAAAATTGGGCAGTGCCCTGCAAGAATTCTCGCACATTTGATTGGTCCTTCACTTTTCCCCCCTCCCACCCTAGAAATCCGGCCCTCACTGACAGTAGGTTCTAGGGTTGGTGACATTTACATTTTGAAAAATGAAGGGAGGTGGGGAAACCCCATCACTAAATTTGCCATCTGGATTTTTCCACATGTGACAGAAAAAGTCACAACAAATATCTGTACTTTGTGTTTAACCCTCACAATATATATATTCTTGGATTCCTCTCATTGTGGCAAATCTTGTAAGACTTGTCCCATTCCAGCACCGTACTGCACTGACATGTGTCATTTTGTCACCCGTTACACAAAAAATATAACAGTTATGCTTATGAAATTTTATATCTAGATCACAAATGTAATACGTCATCTTGCCATCAGCTTTCAACTTTTTTTGACAAAACCAGAATCACACTTTCTCTGATCAGACAAATCAACATCTCATGTGGGTGATATTTACATCGTCAGACTGGCTCATCCTTACCTTCGGAATAACATATAAATGACCTCAGTGTGACCCATGGTTCCAGAATTATTAAAGAAAAATGGCATCTGCCGAATTAACTTGTAGGCCCATGATTTTGTATGAGGCCTATTAGGTTCATTTCTTCAACCGGTAACCACCATTTCCTTGAAATCGCGTGGTGCAGCGCAGGCCTGGTGCAGGCCTGAAGTTTACATTATCCTACAATGTAACCCATTAGTCCCCTTTTGTTCTTTGAGACTGAGAGGCTGCCAAGATCCTTATTTTGCAGCAGATGTCCCACCTCTGCCCTCTGACATTATGGGCCCCATCTTCTAATCTGAATTCAACCACAATTCAAATCTAAAAGGGTATTTTGTTCTTAACACTGTATCCTCCCAGGTCAGCTCTGGAAATTCCTGATGTGCATGGGCCGTAGTCTCACAGAGATCAAAGATGCAACTAATGAGTCAAAAAGACCTGCCAGGGAATTCACTTGTGAATCTGCCTAGAGACTCCACACACATTCCTGGGCTAAACTGAACTTACATGTGGCATTTTATAAAAACATTATTTTCAATAGTCACTTTCATTTTTGTCAGAGTCAGTCTCTATGTATTCTACTGGTCAGGGTCCAGGCTGAATCCTGTCGATTTCCTATTCCTTTACACATAGCAGGAGTCTTTCAATGGAATACTGAAAGAAAAAGGCGGTGTTTGTGTGTCACTCCCATCACACAGTTCTAGTACCATGAACAGTTTTTGTGTTAAAAGTGGGCCTTCTTATTTCCCATAATGACAGTTCTGTGTTGGAAAGTAGGTCCTATTCATTGCAAATGAAATTACTTGATGGTCACAGTTTGCATATTTGAGTTTCAAAGACACCGCATTTGAATGTGTGGCAGTTTCCATGTGAAAGGGCTGTTGTTTCTTTTTTTCTGTCACAATGTGCCTTTGCCTGCCGGGGTCAGTTGCTGTTGTTAGTTGTGGCACTACATGTCTTTCATCCTTGGGATATCCAGCACTGTAGACATTTCTATTATAGTTTTGTTTTCACTCTGTCAGTGTGTCTTTCCATTGTACAATATTCTTGTGGCTACATTCAGTAAGACACACTTTTGGCATTCACTAGGCCTCCTCACTGTATTTAAAGTTAAGATTGGCCTGTAGATTCCAGTGTGTCCTTTGTTTGCACAGACAAAACTCGAGGCAGAGCCCTGGTTTGGCCTTCCTGTTCAAGAGCAATGACAAGTGGGGTTTTTCTTCCAGCGTCCTCATTTCATGGAGCACGTCTTGCTTGTTCTCCTTTCTGAGGGAGTGGGCACTCTGGTCCCCACCCCTCTGTCTCCTTGGTTGGGGGAATGGATTGGCCTCCCCCTCCTTTCTTCAGTCCCCTTTCCCGGGGTACTCCCCAGGATGGAGATTGAAGGCTGGTTAGTTTGTCTCGACAGAGGAGTAAAAAGAGAGGTTAAGTATTTTATATAGAGTGATTTACCAGGAATATTTATTCAACATCCACAAAAACAACTTTTAATTACTAAGGTGCAACATTGAAGAAATGACAATACCTTTATGCATGTATTAATTGTGGCTAACATTCACTTATATATTTACTTTTGACATTTTTCATGGTAGTTAATGATTTTTATCCCCTGGATATAAATTTTAGTCTCCTTCCGGGTTCTTCAATCTTCAGATGGTTCCTCAATTCGACTTTCATGGGGCTCCTTAATCAGTTGCGGAGCTTGTCTGGGATGTCAGCTCTTTAACTGATTGATATGGACCTATTTCTCTTCTGTCTGTTCTCCTTTAGAGATGAGATCTTATAGGCAAAAGGTGTGATCTTATCAATGATCTCAAAGCTCCCCCTCCAAGAAGGAAGGAACTTCCATTCCTTGGTTTGATTCCTCTGAAAAATGTACAGGTAAACTTATCATCTATCTCAAACTCTTTCTTGGTGGTCTTTAGATCATATGTCTTCATTCCCTCAGCCGACTTCTCTAAGTTGTGCTGGGCATAAGAAAAAGCATGCTGGAGGTGTTTCCTTAAATTTTCTATGTATTCATTTGTAGTAGACGCATTTATCAGGATCTGCTCCTGAGTTCTATAGAGCAGATGCCGAGGTAACACCATTCATTGTCCAGTCATGAGCTCGAATTGAGACATTTCTGTTGCAGAAGATGGTGTAGACCGAATAGCCATCAGCACATGCGGTAATCGGATGTCCCAACTGGTTGCAGAGCCTGCCACAAACCTCTTTAAGATACTCCCAATTTTCTTGTTGTAGCTTTATATCCCCCCACTTGAGACAGGGCGGTAGGCAATGTGGAGTTTTGTTTTTAACCCTAGAATCTCCCACATCTTTTCCATCACCTCACTGGTAAAATGGCTTTCTCAATCCGTCCAAATCCCTTGTGGGAGGCCAAAGTGAGATAAGATTTGGTTGATCATTAGTGCAGCAGTTGTCGTCGCTTTACAATTCGGCGGTGGAAGACACTCTACCCACTTGGTCAATAAGCATGTTACAGTCAACATGTACTTGTTTCCTCTAGAGGAGCGAATCACTGGCCCGATGAAATCGACTTGCTACTCTGACCGAGGCAGTGTCATTCCCCTCTTCTGTAAGAGAGCTTGGTGTCTGTGTGTGAGAACTGGGTTGAAATTGAGCACACAAAAGACATCCCTTTAAGTAAATGTTGAGGTCCTGGTCCATGTATGGCCAGTAGGCAACCTCACGCAAGATTTTCACTGTGTGTGAAAACCCCTATAACCCGCAGTGGCCGCATCATGGGAGTAGTTCAACATCAAGCTTCTGAATGAGGTAGGTACCACCCACTGGTCACACCCAGATAGGGCTCTCCTTACCAACAAACCGTCTTGGATCTGAACATTTTGGAAAACTTCATCAACACCTGGAGATCCTCTTTACCAGCATAATCCGATTCTGTTACAGGAAAACTCACCAGGTCTCCAATGTGTCGATAGAATTTTCCAATAATCGGGTCCTCTTTCTGCGCAGTGATCAAATCTGCTTCTGGGATATCTTTACTCCACTGGGCAGTCGAGAGTTCATAAGTTTCAAACTTTCATAAGTGTGTAACCTGGTGACAGCAGTCAATTGGATTTCACCCAGAAGGGATTCTGTTTCTAGAACATCCCCCTGCAGAGCTCCGGTTTTGGCCAGCTGGCCAGCCAGGACATTCCCAGTCTTATCCGGCCCCTCTATTTTGGAATGACATCTTATTTTCTTCCAATAATTGGTCATCTCATGGGAGGTCACCGGATTATCAATTAACTGGATCAGTTTGGCATGTTTTAATGGTTTATTGTTGGCACAAAGCATCCCTCAATTCTTCCAGTTAATCAGGTGCTCCACAAACCCATTTCTGACATACTCAGAGTCAGTGATTATGATCAGTTCTTTGAGTTGTTGGTGCAATGCAGTGAGGACGGCTTGATGAACAGCTATCAGCTTTGCAACCTGACTACTTTGGGGTCCAATTTTGTAATCAGCAGAGGTTTATAGGCTATCGTTCAGCCAGGCATTCCCAATGCCAGCCACTAGTTCTTTTTCCCCATTGTTATCAACATTGTAGGAGCCCCCATCCACATAAACATTGGTATCCCCTGACACGTGTCTTCTTCATAGACCTTGTGTGGTGAAGTTGAGTATGCCTCCATGTTGTTGTTGGTCATTAGATTTTCGTCCTTGAGACAGTTTTCTTGAGCACAATCATTCAAGTTCACCAATCCCTGCGCTAGGGGACTCTTCTTGTTTTGGCCATTTCTGACCTCCATAGGAAAGCCGTGCATGGACAGAATCTAAGAAGTAATTGAGGAATTACTGACGTTCCCTGCCCGGATTCTGTCTGTTGAAGATAGTGCAAGGGTTGGTGAGGAGTCTCGACAATGATGTGCTCCCCCTGGATGAATGGGCGGTAATCTTTCAAAGCCCACCCTGCCCCGTGGTCGGAAGTGCCTTCATGTAGCATTGCATTTTTCCTCCATGGAGGACAAAGATTTGCTTGCGTACCAGATGACTTTGTTGAACTTGTCGTGCTTTTGGTATAATACTGCTGTTAGGCAAGTATCTGAGAAACCTCCAAGACGAGCTGCTTGTTCTTTATGGGGTTAAGCCGAACAAGGAGCCTGGGAAAGACTTCTTTTCAGTTCTCTAACTGCCTCAGATTGTTCCAGACCCCACTCCCACTTGACTCCGGCCTTTAATAAATGTACCAAAGGTTGAGTGACCTCTGTGTAGTTTTCAATCAACTTCCTACTGTTATTAGTGAATCCAAGAAGGCTTCTTAATTCTCGCAGAGTAGTCAGGTCTTTTAATTTCTTTGCCTGGGGATTAAGACCCTCAGGGTTGAACTTGTGCCCTAAGAAGTTCACTCGGGTCTTACACCATTGTGCCTTCTGAAAGGACCATTCTGTTCCAGCTTTCTGCAACTCGGTTGTAACATAGCAGATCTCTGCTATATTTGTATTTGTATTTTTTTTATTTATAAAGTGCACCGGGCCGACATGCAACTGGGCGAGTAATCTTTGAGGAGGAAAAGTTAGTTACATACAGTACGGAACGGAAACAGGCTCAACCAATTTACAAACACATATTGGTATGAGCTAGGTAACAGTAAAGGTAATGTCAGTTAGGAGTGGGGTGATATGAACAATATCGCAATATGTAAATATGTACAATACAACCGGTAGGGCATTGGGGTCAAGTGCTTAGTGCTGCTCGGCTGACCGTGATACAGGTTACAGTTACAGGTACGGTAGCAATGAAGCAGTATACGTTGATACAGGGCAAAGTATGTAAAAGGACAACAAGGCAGTGTGGTCACATAATCAGGGCTTGGGGCCGCAGGCCATGTCAGGAGTAGCACAACACGAATATCAGTTTGGAGCGAAGAGCCATGATTTGGTTTTGTTCTTAAAAGAGTGGAATGAAGGCACAGTTCTAATGTCAATAGGGAGGGAGTTCCATAACTTGGTAGCTAGGACAGGGAAGCTAGCACTCCCTGCTTTTTGTAGTTTGAATCTAGGAAGTGTAGGTTTGGGCTGCTCTCATGGGTCGTGTGGATGTGTGAAGAGTAAGGTGATTGGCGAGGTAGGAGGGGGCCCTTTTGGCCAGGCCCTTGTGCGTCAAGGCAAGCGTTTTCAGAGAGATTTTGTGCTTGACAGGCAACCAATGAAGATTACTTCTGTGGTCGGAGATGTGTTGGTTTCTCTTGATGTTTAATGCCGCTCTGATAGCATTGTTCTGGGTAATTTGAAGTTTGTTAATGTTGGACTGACTAGTCCCTAGATAGAGGGCGCTGTAATAGTCTATCTTAGACATGATAAGAGTTCTAGCCAATATGATGCAGTTGGTGGTGGACAGAAAAAGTCTGCAAGCAGTGATCAATTTGCATGTGTAGGCCGACGCAGACCTGACTGCATTAGTGTGTCTTGTCAGAGAAAGAGTGGAATCAAAGTAAATTCCTTTTTGTGTCCTTGGATACCTTGATGACATTGCCATCAATGATGAAGGATTTGAAGGCATGGCCTAGTTTATTAAGACATTGATAGAACCCGGAATGAGGAGTTCCATCTTGTCATCTTTGAGGCAAAGTTCATGTTGGGCCATCCAAGCCTGAATGAACATGTAGACATCATTCAAGGATTTAGTGTCCACTGAATCGTCACCCGTGAAGGTAAAAACATTGTAGAGTGTCGGGAACACCACAGTGAATGGGGGCAGGGTCTGCGGCAGCTGAAGGGGAGAAAACATGCATGGATCTATTGTTTAGGAAGGAACTTATCCAAGCCATGGCAGAGTCAGAAAAGTGGGTGGCTGATGTAAGGTGCTGGCAAAGGATTTGGTGATTGACCAAATCAAAAGCTGCAGAAAGGTCCAGAAGTAAAAGCAAAGCTAATTTCCCATTGTCTTTTAGGACCTCGATTTGTGTTTTGTGGTCGATCAAGAACGTTTCAGTCCCATGCCTGGGGCGCAAGCCAGATTGTCTCAGACCAAGAAGATTGTTGACTTCAAGGTATTCCTCGATCTGCAGGTAGGCTGCTCAATCTAATATTTTGAGCATAAACAGGACGGTAGTGATAGGTCTGTAGTTAGTAGGTATACTAGGGTCTAGGGATGAACCAAGCGTCCTTGAGATTGTCCGGGACAATACCTGTTTTGAAAGATGAGTTTACAAAGTCTGTGATGAATGGAGCTAACTTGTGTGAAGCTTCCTTTATGATAGAAGCAGGGCACGCATCACCTTGACAGTTGGAAGGTTTAATTTTGTTAATTATACCTTCTACTTTGGCTATACTGAGGTGAAAGGTTTAATGTTGGGGGTGGCAGAGGGAGAAGCACTCATAGGAGTGATTTTTAATTGGAGGGATGCAGTTTTGTCCAGGAGTGCAGTCTTAATTTTAGCGCACCATTTACTGTCTTTGATACAAGTATCAGGTGGCGGGGTGTTAGGGAGAATTCCCTGTTTAGGCTGAATTTCCTAACCTAGTGAGTCCCCCAGCAGCTTTGCTGGATTTCTGGAGTTTTATTTTTTCATTCTGCCAAGAGTGAGACTCTTTTCTCCCACTCTTGGACATGCATGTGGTTGATTTCTTTGAATGTCAATGTGTTCTATGGGCTATAGGGTCTTTTACTCCATAGGGCTTCATGTGTTTTGCTATGTGTGTTACACCGCACCCTCCGTGCCGTAAAACCGGGGTGTCCTAGAGGATCCCCACCATAGACTCCATACCCTGGGACTGACTACTGTCTCCCAGGGCATGTAAAGCCACCATTGGCTTTACTAGACCTAAATTTACTAACAGAACTAGTACAAACCATCCTATTGTGGCCGTACTGGTAGGGGTAATTCGATTACCCCTGGGTCTGTTGTTCGAGGGGGGCACTGTCCCGTCCCCCTCGTCGAGTTTTGGCTGGTGGCAGTGGATACTACTTTTTATATTCGACCGCAAATATATTCCTATGGGATTCTTCCCATTGTTGGAGGCTAATACTTTTTCACGTTAGTCTGTAACATACCACCGGTTTATTTGTCTTAAATAAATCCACCGGTTGGTATTTTCTGCCAGAACTCGGTTTTTAAAATGGCGTATGTGTTCGCCTCTGTAACTCCGAACCAAAGGTTGAGCCCTTGGTTCCACTTTTGGCGGGCTTCTGCACAGAAGCCCTCCAGAGTGGTGCCATTCTGTCTGGGTACCACAGGGAGTGTGGGAGGGGGTTTAGGCACCCTGGACTGAGTTGCCTTGCCAACTCAGGTCGCACTCTGGTGTGATTGGCCCGAGTGGTGAGTCGCCCCGCTCACCACTTAGCATGTTTGATTGACAGCTAGGCTGGATGAATGGGGGTTTTCTGCATAAAAGCAGGGCTTTTGGGACTGGAACTTCAGAAGTCGCCACAGGACCTAAGAATCCGACGAGGGTAAAGCTGAGCCGACCTGCAACGACGATACCGCCGGTGGAGCCCTGCTGGACCGACTCACCGCTTCCCAACGACAGAGGAGATCTCCCTGCTGGAGAGTCTTCTTCCCCTGACTGGTGGGAACAACCAGTTCCTTGCTTTTTCTTCGCTTCCAGGACGTCTAGTGGTCGAATTGCCCATGCTGAGCACCCGGGCAACCGGATAGCCACTAACCACTGTACCGCGACCAAAAGGTGGTGCCTTGTGACCGAGCACTCCGCGGCCGGTCTCTTCCCTGGTGGTGCAACGATCTTCAACTTTTCCTCGACGACGGGATCCTCTCATCTTCTGGCAAAGCCCCGACTTGCATCCACCACCAGGAACAAATGCCGCCGCCGGAGCTGTCTCTTCACTTGCAAGGTAATGTGTCCGCCTGGCTTCCCTTGAAACGGTTAGCGTGAGGTGTCTTAAATCCTTACCTTTCCATTGGGTCGCCTCCAGACCTTCTTAAACGTTTGTTCTAAACTGGTCCAACCTTTCTGTGACATTTTGCTACAAAGACTTGAAGTGCATTTCCACTGTGATACTTTTGGGACATACAGCCTTGCCTCTCTCCGATTGGGCCTGGCCTCTGAACTTTGTGATGTACAGTAGACCCTGCCTTGCTCACCTTGCATTTGTTTCGTAAAAGTGTTGGTACTGAGTTGGTTTCATACCCTGCCTTTTTCTCTCCCTTTCTAACGAATACTAGAGTGCCATTTAGGTTAAAGCATTCACCTCTGTCTGCAAATAAGTGGTGCTGTTGAACCTAGACTTGTCGAAATATTGTTATGGGATTGATATATACTTATAGTAACTGTGATTGAAGTTGTTTGCCATATTAGTGCCAGTGTGTTTTCCATAGATGTGTTTTAAAATAAATAATTATATATCATTACACCCAGGCTCTGATCAGTGTCTGCTTGTTCTACTGTGTAAATTGCCCTATCCTGTATACTCCAAATACGGCCTAACTCGTCTTGAGAGAAGGCTGACTGCTCAGCCACAGCTACCAGGTAAATCTGGGTGGTACAGACTGCTACCAATTGGGTTTACTGCTAACTCCTGTAGACTTAAACCTTTTGCAGTGGTCCCAGAGGGAACTGCACAAGTTTCTGCCTAACACGGTGCAGGTGATTCGAGTTCCTTAAGAATCTTAAATAATTCTTTAGTTTTAGAGTCTGCTTGAGAGATGCGGTTGTTAAAGATCTCTTTTTTGTCCTGCGGTATCGCTTCTTTGTAATTGAGGGAGTCTAAGATGAGACTGTCCTTGTGGTCTTCAGAGGGGTAGCTTTTCCAACGTGATTCAGCACAATGTTTAGCTTTGCGCAGCACTCTTAGCTTTGGTGTGAACCACGAGTTGAGATGTGCGTGCGGTTTAGCTTTCCTAAGTTTAATGGGAGCAATAGAATATAGGGCTGTGAGCATGGCGTGATTATAGGTATCAGCTAGGATTGAAGGATTGGAGCAGGAATCTGTAACTTTATTAAGGGGGAAGAATAAGGGGGAGTAATTTTTATTTTGTTATGTCCCTTTTATTTCTTGTGGGCTAGGCAGGCGTGATCGTAGGTGTGGTTCTATTGGTGGCTTCAACATTGAAAGTTATGATGTGGTGATCTGACCAATCGCAGGGAGAATTAGATTGTAAACTAATTTTGCAGTTAGCATCAGCTAGCCAGTCGAGTGACCTCCCTTTGATGTGGGTAGGTTCTTGGATGTGATGGGTAAATCCTAGGTCAGTTAATGTATTGGCGAGGTCTAACGCAATAGGGTTGTTGGGATCTTGGTAGCCCAAGTTGAGATCTCCCAGGTGGATAATTTGCGAATTGGATTTAGATTTGTCTAGAACTTGAGATGTTATCTCATCCACAGAGGATGCCGCCGGACCAGGTGGTCTGTAAATAAGGGGTAGTGTTGCTGTTTGATTCGACGATAATGGTAGCTTTACCGAAAGAAGCTCAGCTGACTTAATGTTTAGATTAGGAATAGCTCTCAAGCCAAGAGTGTTTTTGTGGATGAAGGCAATACAGCTCCCTCTAGATTGTGATGTGTTGCAGTCACATTTAGTGATGGAATAATCAGATAGAATGGCAAGCGAAAGTAGTGGACCGGAGGCTGCATGTAGCCATGTTTCCGATATCGCAATGAAGTCAAGCTCTTGTGACTTGATAAGGTCAGCAATGTCTAATGCGTGGGCAGTGAGTGATCTAGCGTTGACCAGGGCACCCTTAATCTGAGTCTCTTTGCTAGAGGATGCTCAGCAGTTAACATTAAACTTAGGAGGTGACTGGTGGCTAGGACTGGGCGATGGGGGTTTGGCAATGGGAGAGGGTTTTTAAGGTGACCCCTCGAATGGGAGAATCTGGATTCTAATCTCTTATTTCTCAGGTGTAGTGCACAGGGATTTTTGGGTGTCGGTTTTTTAGCGAAGTGTTCCAACCATAAGGCAGGGGCATTAAGGTACTGGTTGGTAGATACATTATTATCACCTATCACGGGCTGTCCCATGGTGTACCTATCAGGGTGAGATATCAGTTTAAGTAGTTGGTGTAGTGTTGCGCTGTGTGTAGGGTCTAACATCATGGCAATGTGGGTCAGAGTTGACCGTGGGCTAGCGAGCAGTGGTTGGGCCAACAGGCTTAGTGCCCGAGTTTTGATGATTAGCAATACGCATAGCAATAGGCAAGAATGCAGTAGGTTTCCCAAAAGCATGATCATCAATTGAAAGGCATGATATGCACGATATCTTCTTCCACAGTTGACCTCTTGATGAGAACACCATCTACATAGGTCAGGTTTTCCCCTTTCGCCCAAGTCGGGCATGGCCTTATGTAGAAAGATGTTGAATTCATTGCCAGAGTCTATGTATCCAAAGGGAGTTTGGGTCCACGGCTACTGCTGCCCCCGAAGGTAAAGGCAAGCTTGTACTTGTCTTCCATACTCACAAGTACTGTCCAGTAGCCATTGGTCAGTTCAATGGCGGTGTACACCTTTTACCCTTGGATCTGCACACTCCCCTGTTTGATGTAGAGAAGTGGCCATCTTGACATGTCCACCCGTTTGTTCAACTCCCTCAGGTTTGCACAGTACCGGGTTGTTGAAGGCCGTTTGGTTTGGGTATCCCCAGTACCGGGTTGTTGAAGGTACTGTGGATCAGACGAATTATCCCACGGTATGGTGACTCCATAAACCCAAGAGGTAACCGGTATAGTTTAACAAATACTGGACCATGGGTATGGTGGTGGAATGAATGGATGTGTGCCCACTGTCATATGAGTCCACTAAAAAAATATCTTGGAATTCCAAGCTGTTTCAGCTTTTGTCTTTGCTCCTTGGTCTCACAGGCATCAGCAAGATTGGTCCTTTCCTCTGCAATCTGCTTGAAACCTGGAAAGACCTCAGGCTTGGCAATTTCAGTGGTATCCTCCAGTTGGATGAAGAGATCGCTTTTGATGGTGTTGACCTGTACGGGAGGTTCCAAGGATTCGAGTAGGTGGTCCTTGACTCTGAATACTATCTCCTCTGTCCTGATGTCATAGGTCTTCCACCCGTAGGGGCAGTAAGAGTACACCAAGAAAATTCCCATCATGCCGTGTAAAAATCTTTTCTGGACGAATACTGACACTGATGTCGAAACAGTCATTTGGGATTGGTCTCATGTTTTCATCACCTAAATCTATAGAATAATATTGGGCAACAACTGCCATTCCAATAAAGGTGTCTGCGCCCAATGCGATACTTTGAGGGCCGCTGTTATCCACCAATATTCGAATGGTGTCATGTTCTAGGTTTACTAGAATGAGATACAGACCTTGTTGTAGGAGATGGGAATAACATTTTATTTAGGTGCCCTGATGTTTGAGGTTCTGCCCTCTCTTAATTTTGAGGGGAATAGTAAATAGTTGCACCTGCCCACGGATGGTAACCTCTTCTTGGACTTGAACTTCAACCACATAAGGCAACAATTGAGCTGACCAAAATGTTTTTTCAGTGTTGTCAAAGCCCATGGGATTACCCCCCAGTAGTGACTAGACTTTATAATGAATTAGGTCCAAATTGATTGCGTATCGGTTGAGAATGTCACTGCCTAAATAATAAGCGGAAGGGACATCTCTCCCACAACCCAACAATTATGCTCTATGCTTGTCATGACCACTGTGAGGGGGCACAAGTTGTTCCACAAGCAGGCTCCCACCAGAACCCTGAGGGCCTTTAAACCACTGCAAAAGGGCTCCTGGAGCCAGTCCTGGCGCTTTTGGCACCAGGTTCATATGTAGGAAGGAAGGGCTGTTCGAACTATGTCCCATTTGTGTACATGGGCCTTTAAATCCAACATGGAAGCACCCACACAGTCTAGTTTTAAGAACCAACCAATGACGTCTAGTGTTTTGGGTGTGGCAGGCCTAGAACTACTTTCCCTGGTGCTACTTTACCTGGGCTATATGAACCACACCCTGACTGCAGAATACGCCTTGTGTTATTCTGCAACCAGCAGCGTGACGCTCACTGTGTCCAGCTCCTGGTCTTCAGTATCTTCCTGTAAACCTGAAAGAACAAGATTATTCTGTCTTACCTGAGAAAACACCATCCAGCACTCAGCATCTCAACTGGGCTGCAATCTGTGGAAACCAAGAGAAGAAGAAACATCACTCACCTGTGAGTACTGGCTTAAGGACTTCCGGCAAACCGCTACCACATCTGCTGTTCGAACATTGCGACCTGCAATAACGATAAAGGGAAAAACAATATTAGAACGCGCGCTTCCAAAACATCGAATTCCATCAATCTTACCTGAATTCCCTTGCGCTACGCCACGCTTCCATCCGGAGCATCACAGCAACCTCTGCAAGGGAAAAGAGACATATTCAGGTTTGCTTTCAATATTAAATAACCGCACAACGCTGTACTTACCTTAACGGATTCCGGGGGCATGTTTTTCATGGCGCTCTCGTCCACTCACAGTGCCACAGCGGTCTGTGAGGAGAAGAAGAAGAAGAAAACACAAGTTAGCTTTAAAAGACAATGAAGGCGCTGCACGCTTTCTCTTACCTAGAAAACGTGCCTCTCCATCCGGCACGCTAGCATCAAGACCTTCGCACCTGAAAAGGAGATAAAGACATTAACAAATTCCCACCATAAACAGAACAAAGACTTACAATGAACAAACCTACCTGCCTACCAGCAGATTCGGGTCACAGCAGGCCTAGGCCAAAGGAAGGCGTACTGCACCAGTGAAGTAACTCGGGCAGCTCGCCAACAAACGTCAAGCGCCCCTGCACAAGAAACGCAGGACGGATAGTTCACCCTACAAATAACTAAGGTGAGAAAAGAACCCAGTGGGAAGGGAATCGGTCAGAGGGAGGTGGGAGATTCACCCATTAGAGACAGCTATCACAAATCCTCCCTTTTGTAATTGCAGATTCATTATTCAGCACTGGGCAAGAACGCATCCAGGGTTCCAGATCTCAGAGCCTTCCAGATGCCCCCGGGGATATCAGGTGAGCGTAACAATGTTTTGTTGCCAATAAGATTTTCAGCATACATCTGCTAGGGAGGAGATGTTTGGAATTTGGAGTTTCCAGACCTACTTCCCATTTGTCAACCACTTTAAATGTGGGAATGGTCTGATCTTTTGGGAGTTTCGTGAATAATATTTTGTGGTGAAGCTCCTTACATTATTCAGGCATACTCTGGTGAGCAGAGGCTCCTCCCCCGCATTTATCTGAATGGGGAACAACTGTGTGGTAGAGCTGAATATTCATCAATATCAGACGAGGACTGGCCTTCTGGATCAGTTTGTCTAAGCCTAGGTAAGCCCAACTGCCTCATGTCCCCCTGTTCTGTGTAGGAGCTCTGTATGAGGTCAGTTCCCCTCTGTGTATGAGAAATTGTGGATACCTGGCCTGAGGTCCTGAGGGGACAGCGTCTCCCCTTTATCAGAAGGTCCTGCCCCATACCCTGACTGATCAGGGTGTCTCAATGCCTGTTTATAGTTCCTAATTTCCTCATAATATTGTTCACTCTTGCTTTTCTCTGTCTAGCTTTCCTTCTGGTACACCAAGAGCTGAACCTTTAGCTCTGACATTGATGCTTGGCTGGCTTCAAGTGCACTGCCTTGCCCCACCAATCTATTCCTCACTACCTGAACCACTTCCTGGATGGCTTTATTTTCCCTCTGAGCTTGTTGTGAAATGCGCGCCTGCTCCGGGTGCTTCTCTATGAGACTGACTACTTCTTTCTACCAGGCATCTCTATCATGGGCTGCCTGTAATAGGTAGGCTTCTGCATGCCTCAAATGCTCTGGAAGCTCTATATTTTCGTCCCTCACTTTGGTGAGTTCCTGGAACCCAGCTTCACCCTTTTCTGTATCCAGTTTCAATTGGTTTACTTTTTGTAACAGGACACTATTGTCCTGCTGTAAGCTTTTTTTTCTTTCACCAGATATATTTTCTGTTATTTTAAAGCATATAAATCTTGGTGGAACTGGTCAAATTCATTCTGGGAGTGAAATCCTTTTATAACTAAGTAGCTATTTTCATATTTTAGTTCCTTGATGACTTGCTTGTAAGCCTCTATTTCATCGAGCAATGCACTACTATGAACAGTCTAATCATTCAATTTACCTTGAAAGTGGTTTACAGTTTCTGTACACTCAGTATAGATGTTGTAGAGTGCAGCAAACTTTCCTGCTCGGCACTGGCTTGCAAATGAGTTTTTAAATTATTTAAATTGTTGTCCTCTGTAATACTTTCATGCTTCACCGTCAAAATTGGCTCTGTTGCCATTTCTCCTTCATTTTCTCACATGAGTGCTGAGCCTTTTTTAGGGCCTCAGTTTGACTCAAGGTACGATATGATATGTTATGGCATTTGTAACGTGCCTTTACACAAGTGTTTCAAGGCGCGCCGAGGCAAGGGAGGAGGAACAGAAGGAAGACAGACAGCGATCCTACTAGGCCAGGTGTCATTCAGAACGCGCATGTGCATGGGAAGCGGGAAAGGGGAGAGTGCACGGGGGAGGGGAAAGTGCAGTACATGGGATAATAGACTAATAACAATAAGTAAAGTCCAGCCAGCTGGTGGCAAGTGCAAAGGTAAGTGCAGAGATCTGGTGTCAAGTGCTGGTAGAGGGACTGTAGGGATACAGGGACAGTCCCGAGTGCAGGTGTTTCCAGGAAGGCAGTGCAGTTGTGCGACTGGTGGTGGAGGGACCTGGGCCTGAGATCAGAGGGTGGCCAGGTAACCAGTGCAGTTTCAGCCAGGAATTCAGCCGGGTAGAGGAGGAGAAAAGCAGAAGCAAAGAGAGGTTTTTGACGTGCTTCCGGAAACGGAGATGATTCTCCTCAAGTTTCAGTGAGGCAGGGATGCTGTTCCAGAGAGAGGCCCCAGCCAAAGACAGAGATCTACCACTAACTTGTTGCTTGGAGAAGCGACTGACCCTGAGAGAGTTGGAGGCAGATGAGCGAAGAGCTTGAGAAGAAAGATATTTATGAAGAGAGAGTTGAAGGTATTGAGGCCCCAGGCTGCAGAAGGCCTTGTGGACAATGCACAGGGTTTTGAACTTAATCCTCACAGCCACTGTTAGTCAATGCAGAGATTTCAGTCCTCGAGAGATACGATCCCTGGGCTTGAGGCCAAGGACAAGTCTCGCAGTCCTGTTCTGGATAAATTGCAGAGGGCAGAGAGTAGAGGCAGGCAGATTTAGAAAGAGGCTGTTGCAAAAGTTCAGCCTAGAGAGAACCAGATCTCTGGAGACAGTGAGCTTCTAGGGGAAGGAGAGGAAAGGAAGAATACCTCTGAGGAGGTGCAGCTGATACAGTGACTTCTTAGAGACGTCAGAGATGTGAGGAGAGAAGGAGAGTGTGGAATCAAAGATGACCCTGAGGTTTTTAGCCTTGCAGGTGGGCGCAGGAAGAGGGCCAAGAGAGGCCGGC
This sequence comes from Ambystoma mexicanum, assembly GCF_040938575.1. Taxonomy (NCBI): domain Eukaryota; kingdom Metazoa; phylum Chordata; class Amphibia; order Caudata; family Ambystomatidae; genus Ambystoma; species Ambystoma mexicanum. Next base: position 841,743,066 of record NC_090923.1, read on the forward strand.
CAGAGAGTGACAGGAAAGGAGGGAGGGGGGTGCTGATGAGGAGAACCTCACTCTTAATGGCATTAAGGCAGAGATCATTGGTGGAACACCTGTCCTGGATGTCGGACAGACAGTCAGAGATGAGAGAGGGAGAAGAGGTGGCTGAGGGTAGCCTGAAAATGAGCTGAGTGTCATCAGCATATCACTGGAAGTTGGGGCAGAGCGCGGCAATACTGTGGGCAAGAAGTGCCAAGTATTGGTTAAACAGCCAGGGAAAGAGGTTAGACCCCTGGGGAACACCACAGGTAGAGATAGAGATGGAGGAGAGGAAGGACCCAAGTTGAACCTGGGAGAGGCGATCAAAGAGGAAAGAAGTCAGCCACGCCAGGGCCTGACCGGTGATACCCAGGTTATCATGGAGACGATTGCTTTGATATGATATGGCATTTATAACGCGCCTAGCAGGATGGCATGGTTGATCGTATCAAAGGCAGAAGAGAGATCAAGTAAGATGAGGACACAGGAGGTGTTGGAGTCAAGGTTGGAGAGCAGGTCTTCACGGATTGAGCTGGGAGATGGCCAGCTTTTCCAGGAGTTTGCCCAGGAAAGGAGTGATGGAGATTGGGCGATAGTTGGCTGGGCAAGACGGGTCGGCAGAGGGTTTCTTAAGAAGAGGGTGCACAAGGGAGTGCTTCAGGGGGAAGGGAAGACTCCAGTGGTGAAGGAGTGGTTGCAGAAGTCGGACAGGGCAGGAGCAGGGAGTCAATGTGGTCCTTGATCGTTTTGGAGAAGCAGGGGTAAACCTGTTTTGTCGAGACTTTCATAGATCAGACTTGTCTAGAAACCTCGTCATGGGAGAACAGGGGAAAGGCAGAGAAGGAGGGAGGAGAAGTGGGCGAAGAAGGGCCAGAAGATGAGCAGGTAGAAGAGGGAGGAAGTGGAGAGGAGGAGAGAGAGGACAGGATGTTCTGAGTTTTAGAGATGAAATGGGAAGCCAGAACCATGCAGAGGGCCTGGGAACGGACAGGAGAGGTAGAGACTGCAGCAGTATTGGCCAGTTCTTTGCATATTTTAAAGAGTTCAGCCGAGCTGTTAGATGCAGCAGAGACGCTGGCTTGGATGTGGGCTCTCTTCTTGGTGCAGACAGAGAGCCTATATTGCCTTTGGAGCAGGCGGCAGGTCAGTTTGTAAGAGGATGTATCAGAAGCATGCCATTTCCTTTCAGCCACCCTGCACTTGCGTTTGAGGGTAACGAGGTCTGAGTCATACCAAGAGTTGCACTTGGCTTTGGGCTTCAGGCCGAGGCTTCAGGCCGATCCTCATGACAGGGGCAAGAACATCAAGAGTATCAGATATAGCAGAGTGGAGCATGGAAAGGGCTGTGTCAGGGTGTGAGTCAGCCAAAGGGGCAGGGGAGGTGAGAAAGTGGTGGCAAATGCCTCAACTAACACGCGCTTCATGGGTCGGATGACCGAGAAGGTCGGTGGCAACGCTGGAGTTGGCTTAGCCTGGGGGGTAGAGAGGGTGAGATTGGAGGAAAGGAGAAAGTGATCACTCCAGGAGAGGGGAGTGGTGAGAGGGATAGAAAGGGGAAGGTCCGAGGAGATCAGAACATCAAAAGTGTGCCCTGCAGAGTGAGTCTGGCTGGAGGGGTTAATAGTGAATGATAGAGGGTCGCAAATATCACGAAAGAGTCCAGAGGAAGGACTCTGTCATTCCTACGCCGCCCTACTCCTCTTTTGAATGCCTTGTCTTCCAGCCAAATGTCGATTCCGTCTGATGTAATTGCTTGCATCATTTTAGCTTGCCTGTTCCCCTCATCCACCACTGTCCAGTCTCCACAAATAGACAGCTTCCTGGCATCTCCTACTTCAAATGCACTCTTTCAAAAAATGGCTCTTTGCAACCATGTACCTTTCTTCACAATAACAAAATCACCTTATGCTCTATTCCTATTCCAAATGTCAATACTACTCAATCTTAAGTTTTCACCTATACACCTCCCTGGAACTCAGGGGTCAAGTCATTGCTGCACTTTAACAAAGCAAAGATGACTTTCCATCCACCTCAATGCAATTACATCTGAATTAATAGTCTGTCACAATGCACTTGTCATGATTCAGAATAGCCAGCCAAATCCCAGAACAAGCCTCCAATTTGTAACAGTCCTTTGAGAGGCCACGCTCAAGCGAGGGAGTTCCTTCCCTCCAGGGGTGTTGCTAGGTCTTTAAAAGATCCAGGGCTACACTAATGTTGGGATTGTTGGGACTAGGGGCTATCTAGCCTTTTGGTTGTAGACCCTAAGATTCTATCCGGGGCTACAACCAAAAGACCCGGGGCTTTAGCCCCCTTAGCCCTCCCAGCAACGCCTCTGCTTCCCTCCCCAAGCAAGGTGTCACACAACAAACGGTTTAATGGATTCTGTGTTCTGTCCTATTTCAGCGCCATATCGTGCCACTTGGATCCCTCCCCCTGTGCCACCAATGAGCCAAGAACCAGGCTGGTGTACAGAAAATATGGATATATATATATTTATTTGAATCCTAGGTTTAATGAAGACCACACCAGACCTACACCCTCCACCTTATCCACACCACAACACAATAAACCTCTGTAGCAAGTACCAACAGAGATTACTGAATCAAATTTCACTTGCAACAAAATACTGGTTCAATAGGAAACAAATCACACATGGCATGTGCAGTGCTGAATGTATGGCGTTGCACTGGACACTCAGAAACTTTCAGTTTTGAGAGCACCTCAACTTTTGAATTGCACATAAAAGGCCAAAGGAATCAATAGGAAAAAACCTTTTGAGACAAAAAACACATTCAAATGAAATGCAGGGTTTTGTAAAATGGAATAAATGGGATTTTTCACTTTAGAACAAAACACATTCAAATGAAAGCAGAATTGTATGTACTAGAATAATTTAGGATTTTACTTTTGGGACAACAGCACATTCAAAGAAAAGGCAGGGTGTGCAGATTTTTGTTTTTGGGGAAAGGAACCCCTTTCCTTAAAGGAAGTATGGGGTTGAATGGACAAATGGGATCACCCACTTACATTAAAAGACTTACAACAAAGGCTAGAGTCATTTAAAATGCACTGGAATGATTTTGGTTAATTTCGAATTTTAATACCACATCACCCTGTGGTAGATTTCTAGAGAGGAGTTAATTAATTTATATTTTAATCAAATAGACTAAGGATCTACACCCTGGTACCCCCACCTTATATAAAGGGAAAGGATTAAGGCAAGCACGACCCCCACCCATTTGTTATCATTTGGATTGGTCTACGTCCAAAGGACTTCAGTTTGGGGCATTCAGAAAACCATTCGGGCTCCTCTGTTTTCTCACAGCCCTGATCTGGTCAGAGGCTGTCATTTGGAATGAAGTCCGAGTCAGCAATGGCTTTCCCCTCTCCCAGGTAAAGTTATGCAGCTGTCTCAGAATACCCCCATTAGGTTCAGGGCAATTCTTCTAGATGTATAGCAGCTCCCAAGTTGTGTTAGCATCTCCCCCCAGCAAGTCTACAGCAGAGTCTCCAGTCCAGAAGAATTCCCCCAGTTTCATAGTGCATTGACATCATGTAGCAGTGATGACATAATCAAGATTTCAATATTGGGCAGTGACCTGCAAGAATTCTCGCACATTCTCACACATTATTGTACTCTTAGTTGGTCCTTCACTCATCTCCCCACCCTAAATGTCAGTGAAAAATGAAGGGAGGAGGGGAAACCCATCACTAAATTTGCAATCTGGATTTTTCCACATGTGACAAAAAAAGTCACAACATGGCTAATATTTTACTTTTATGTGTAACCCTCGCAATATATATATTCTTGGATTCCTTTCATCGTGGAACCTTTCAAGACTTGTCCAATTCTGGCACTGTACTGCACTGATGAGTGACAGTTTTGTGCCATTTTCACAAAAAATATAACAATTATGCTTATGAATTTTAGATCTAGAGCACTAATTACATAAGTCATATGCCCACCAAATTTCAGATTTCCAACATTTCTGAGGAAGCTGGAATCACACTTTCTCTGATCACACAAACTCCCAACATTCCATGGGGGGGATATTTACATTTACAGAACCGGCTCATCCTAACCTTTGAAATAACATATAAATGAGCTCAGTGAGACCCATTGTTACAAATTATTAAAGAAAAATGGCATCTGGCATATTAACCTATAGGCCCATGATTGCCTATGAGGTACACTAGTTTAATTTCTTCAAATCATCACCCCTATTTTGTTGAAATCATGTGGTAGAGGCCAGGTCTGGCGCTTGGCTGAAGTTTACAGTATCCTGCAATTTAATCCGTTGCAGCAGATGTCTCACCTCTGCCCTCTGGCATTATGGACCCACTCTTCTAATCTGAATTCAGCCAAGGTTCAGATCTAAAAGTGTACTTTTTTCTTAACACTGTACCCACCCAGGTCAGCTCTGAAAATTCCCACCCAGGTCAGCTCTGAAAATTCGTGTTTGTGTTGTGCATGGGCCGAAGTCTCACTTAGATCAAAAATGCAACTAATGAGTCAAACAGACCTTGCAGGGAATTCACTTGTGAATTTGGCTGGAGAAACCACACATGTTCAAGGGCTAAACTGAACTTACATGTGGCATTTTTTAAACATTATTTATAATAATCGCATTCATTTTTGTCAGAGTCAGCTTTTCTCCTTGGAATGTATTCTACTGGTCAGGGTTCAAGCCGCATTGGAATCCTGTGGATTTCTTATTCCTTTGTACATATCAGGAGTTTTTCAATGGATTACTGAAAGAAAAAGGCTGTTCATGTGGGTCACTCCCATCACGCATTTCCATTACCATGAACAGTTGTGTTAAAAGTGGGCCTTCTCATGTCCCATAATAATAATAATAATACTTTAATGTGATACAGATTGAAAATAATTCAAACTTTACACATATTACAAATTACATAGAAAAAATATAAACTCTTTAAAAATATACAAACATAAATGTATACATCAATACCTAGTTCCTTTACAAAAATCAAAATTACTTCGGAGAGAAAGTAAACTTAAAATACAAAATGCCAAATGCTATGTAGCCAGTTATCCTTGGCTACCTGTTAGCACACACGTTGTGATGGTTATGCAGGAGTTATACATCCCTACCAGAAACATCATGCCTCTATACCCATTAACTGTGTAGGAGAAGAATTACCTCTTCTCAATCAGTGACACTCGAATATTAGTGAGACCTTCCCATTAGGACATTTTAGATCAAGGCGCCCATGACTTTTTCGATCTGTAGCCATATATTATACAGCGCAATGTACAGATGCTTGTTAGAAGTATTAGTACAATAGAGCCAAAATTCTCTTTCACATATAGTTTGCGGGTCATGCACAAATTCCCCAAGATATTTAGTAATTGAGGATCCCAGTACAGAGTACTCGGTTAGTACATGCTTGGCGGTCTCCAAGCATTCAGGGCGGTTACATAGACGGCATACTCTCTCCGCTGTAGAGATGTTTTTCCTGGATCCTAAATTATACAAAGTCGGTAATTGCTCCAGGCGGAATAGAGTAATAAACCGTCTGAGCCTTATGGAGGGGCAGAGGTACAAATAGGCTTGAGGTTTCATAAAATTGTAGAGTCTATATTTGACAAAAGCACATGACTTTAAACTACTCAAGTGTGAGAAGTTCTCCAGCCAGTCTCAGAGGTCTACCTTTTTGCCAAGCGCTGTTAGTACATCCTGGGTAACAGTTGCCCCTCTATGTATCCAACCTATATCTCTAAGAAATTTGCTCATATCTTTCTGGAGGGGAGACGTGGTATCCTTTTTACTCACTTCTTGATGTAAGATAGCCAGTAACGGGTTAGGAGAACTGCTCTTCATCTTGAGATAGAAGCCCGCCCTCTTTTTAAGAACCAGTGCTTTAAGAGAAGGCAGACCCAGCTCAAGCCTAATCAGGGCCATAGGGACACTCGGAGGTAATCCCAGTATATGTTGCCAAAATCTTCCCTCCATCACTTGCAGCCAGGCCAGGTTGAATGAAGCAAGGGCTTCCAGCCCATACGTGATCATGGGTGCAAACACTTGAATGTATAAGTGTCTCATCCCCCATAAGGTAAAACCGGCCTGCTTGCAGGTGAATGATGCAATTAGAGCTGTTACTTGCTGCACCCTAGTTATTCGCCCTTGTCTACACAGGGAATAGTCGCCCAGCGGTTCAATTTCAACACCTAGATACCGATAGGAAGGGGAATATAGAATATTATTATTACTCACCCAGAGCTCGACTCGGGATACTCTTTTCTTCGTGAATCTGATCACCTTTGTCTTGTCTAGGTTGATCGACAGACCATTAATCTTGGCATATTCCCATAGAGTCGCCGCAGAGCGCCTAATACCAGCCATAGTGTTATCAAAGATAACCAGGTCGTCTGCATATGCTAAGACTGTACACGGTTCTTCCCCCATTTTGGGTGGGCAGTTATTCGCCTCGGCCAATGCTAATGGGATATCATAGACGTATAGATTATACACCAGGGGTGCTGTTACGCATCCCTGTTTTACCCCCCCATTCTGTCTCACCTGTCTAGTCATGGTGCCTTCTTGATTTAATCTAAGGCACACCAAGGTGTCATAATGTAACTGTTTTAGATAGTGAAGGAGACCTGGCGGACACCCCATGGCTTCTAGCTTAGTCCACAGCCTCACTCTTGGAATGGAGTCAAAGGCAGCCTTGAAATCAATGTATATTGCGTAGAGCGGGGGCTGTCCCTTGCTAAGCGCCCGCGTTCGGAGCGTGTCCATCACCCACAGGTTGTGCGTGGTAGAGAAGCCACGGCGAAAACCGCATTGGAATTTGCTAAGAATGTTGGTGTGTTCTACCCAATTCTGCAGCTCCATAAGCAAAAGTGCTGCAAAGAGTTTTCCTGTGGTATCAAGCATGGAGAGGAGCCTATAGTTGTTAGGATCCATGCGGCTACCCTTTTTGAACACCGGCACCAATATAGCCGTTTGCCATGAGCAAGGAGTTATCCCCTGGGCTAGGACCTTTTTGAAAAGTATAGAGAGGAGGTGTGCCCAAAAAGCAGGATGGCTCTTAATAACTGCATTGGCCAACCCATTTGGGCCAGGGGCTCTGGAAGCTCTCAAGGTGGCTATTTTATTAATTATGGTCTCTTCCAAGACATCAAGGGGCGGAGGAAAGGGAACCTTCGTTACTGATGTAATTGGATCCTCCGCCTCTCCAGAATTACGGTCTAATAGAAATTTCACCCATGTTTCCTCTCCAATACGGTTATCTAAATGGCACTTAACCTTCTCTCTATTCTCATTTAATAGTCGCCATATATTACGGGAGTTTCCAGAGCAGATGGTTTTAACAAGCTTTTGGTTTCTGATGTTCCTATCTATTGTTCTGATGTTCCTAATACTGGCTCTGTATTTATTTTTGGCTTTTCTGACTTTATCATAATAGGTGGCTCCCGTTATATGCAAGTGCCTAAGACCCCGCAACTCTGCTCTTAAACCTCTCTTGGCGTCACGTATACCCTTATTGTAAGGGGGAGTAGAACCTCCCAATTTTATCAAGTGTCTTTTTTTATCGTGGCATGGGGACCCGAGAATCCCAGGATCCATTTTTCTATCTCATTTGCGGTCATCTGTTCGAAATGAGGAAGAGTCCCCTGGGCGGGAGATGAAAGTGCTTCAGTAGCCACTCTAATGTTTCTCTCCGACCATACTATTCTGGTTCCTGCACAGTTAGTTAGTTTGAATATTGCCAATGTTCGACTGGATGGCGGAGGGGAGAGGGAGGCGGAGTGAGCAAAGAAGTAACGCATGGCTGCTCCAATTATTGGGTATAACCCTCATGTCAGAAACTTTGGACTGCATTTCAGGGAACATAAATATGTAGTCCAACGTGCTAAATGATGTGCCATTGGACCATGTGTGTTTCCCCGGCCGGTCACCTAATGTTCGACCATTAATCATGGTTAATTCCCATGTCTCAAACAGTTGTAACCACCCTAACCCTTCGCTCTCCCTTTTCTCATGAGACATCAGACATGTTTCACTCAAGACAGGGTTAGGAGAAACCAAATGATCGCCCCTCATATAGCAATTAAAATCCCCCATGACCACTACCGCTAAGTTACCCGACCTTTGTGTACAAGATGACAATAACTCATGGATGGCCTCTTGTAGTGGTTCTCTTGACAAGGCTCCAGGGGGATTATAAAGGTTAAGTAATAGAAATCTACTTTGCCCCTTTTCATTTGGAAAGTCCACCTCAACCGCCAGGAGGTAATCAGCGGCTTTGGACTGAATCTTCCGAGAGTTGGCCGTGTTTACCACCCCCGTGAGTAAACCCCCATATGGGCGACCCTTGTCCCCTCTTTTTGCAAGTGACTGATATACTACAAAACCATCAAGCAATAGTGGATTCAATGTCCATGTTTCCTGGAGACATATGCAACTATGCTTAGCCAGCACGTCCACTGATCCCTCTGGCCTCAGGAGATGGGCAAAGCCTTGACAGTTCCACGATATAAGAGAAAAGCTTCAATGGTTCTGTGTGATTCGCGGGAGAGGTTCCAACAATGTTTTAAGAGCTTGCTGTATTTCTGTCATCACTGAATTTTCCGGTGCCACCAGAATGGATCCTTTGGCCGAGGGGGCTTGTATATCAGTGGTCTCAATTTCCTCACTTAAGTCTCTCTCCTGTGGGTCAACATCAATGGCAATATCTACCGCTGTCAGTTCTTCTTTAAATTTTCTAATCATTTGCGCAGAAGCCGAAAAAGTACAATGTATGGCAGAGACATGGGAGTTGGGGACCTGTAGGGGTTCAATATACAAGAAGTCATCGGATGTCATAACTCGAAGTTGAGGAATATAGTGGAGTCTAGTTAAGAATTCTGATCGCGACAGCCAGGGATTTTTTCCACTAGGATAGAGGTTCTTGATGTAACAGATGCGACTCAGATTACGTTCCTCCTCTGAGCTTCTTTGTACAGGCAGAGTAGGCTCAGGTGTTTCTCCTGTTCCGCCAGGCCCTATGGGATCTTCGGGATATAATGTAGCACTGTAGTCTAGGTCTTGTTCAGAGTCCACCCGTGAGACTTCATCTAGATCCACCACGCTAGACTTCTCTCCCGGTACTAGCCAGTCTGTCAAAGGCCCCTTTGCTTTTATAGATCGAGCTGCCGCTCTTGCCATTCTTTTTCTGGCTTTTTTAGTGCGAGGTTCCGGGGCTGATTGAGGTCTCACATTAGGGAGTGGGGCGTTCGTTAGTACTTTCTTGTTTTTAAGTGCCCTTTTGGCTAGTCTTCGTTGTTTCCGTTTGGGAAAGGTCCCAGGACTTTGTACAATCTCTTGATCTTCTATGTTTGCTACTGGAAATTCCTCAACTAGGGCATTGTCCTTAGGTACAGGATGCTCGGCGGCTTCCTCAATAATCATTTCCGGCTCTTCCATCTCTTCCACAATATGGACTGCATCCGAAAGGTTCGCTTCCACCTCATCTCGAGGGAAGTCCTTAAGCTCCAATGCCCTCGTAATGATGTTAGTATTAGTCAATATACGCCCTGACATTTGCAAGAGTATTTTAAGTGCAAATTGTAAAGAGGCTACTGACGATTGTAGCTCGGATATTGCCGTAATATTGGCGTGCGGGCTGTTATCCTCTTCAACCACATTTTCAGGGCCATCCTCCATGGAGGCCATCGCCAGATTTGGAGAAGCAGATAGGCGACCACAACTGGCCTCAGAATTAAATACCTCCAATGTTGTACTGATGCTTTCTTTTTGATGAGGTATATTGTTAGCTGCCCTCTGTGAATTCTGCGGTGCCATACCTCTCTGAATACTCAGACAAAGGTCAAGTAATGAGTTGTTATCAATGTCCTCAAAATTCGTGGAATTTAGTGAGATGCTGCCATTAATGCCTGGCACAGCTGTTTCCTCATTGATTGTTGAATTTATTTCCGGTGGTGGATTCACACCAAAAAAATCTGTAATCGCCCCTTGTGCCACAGGCATAGGATTTGTTGAGTTCTTCTTGCCTTTTTTGCCTTTCTTATTGTTCTCCATGCCTTCTTTCAAAGATGGTGTCTTGCCTTTCCGCAAGTTATAATTCGATTGGAGAGCTCTTTTCCCTCGCTGCATGTCCACAACGTGACAACACAATCCGTAGGATATTTCTTTAACAGAGTCCTACTTCAGTGAAAACGGTACTACTCAGTGCACCACCCCAAAGTGGTCACGTCCAGGACCAATGCCGGGTGTGCCGCCAATCAGTATAGCTCACTTACCTACTGCCCTGTGCCCCTCCAATTCCCCAAGCACCCCTGCTGTCTGTCTTCCAGAACCCTAAGAGAGCGGTAATCTGGGATGTCAGGGATACTAACCCCACCTGATCCCACCTCCACACTCCCACTCCTCGCTGTCACTCCTGCACTGGTCTCGCTGTTCTCCCGGCAGGTCCAACGACAGCGCAGAGGAGAGTAGGCAGGGCAGAGAGGGTGGGTATGAGGTACGGTATGGGCCAAGTACAGTAGGCCACTAATTGATGTTTTTAGTGGTTTATACTGATCAACTCTCCAGAAAGCCTCCTTTCCTCCTTGCCTCCCTGTGTCAGGCCGCACCTCGCTTTCCACTGCACTTATAGTGAGGCCGCTTCAGACACTCAGAAAGCACAAAACAGATGATGTTAAATAAGGTACAAAAGGTACGTGTTTTTTGACCATCAAGCGGTGCACTACAACATATGGGCACCACAGGAAATTGGTGGTACAACTGTGGGCTAGTGGCAGGAGACTACAGCATACGCCTCCACTCAGCACCTCACCAGCAGTCCTGTCCCTAGGACTAAACCAGTACCCGGACCACAGACCAAGCGCCTAACCCAGCGCCAGCGCCTGACACACACCGCTGCCATGCTACACAGGCCTTCACTCTCGCTCACAGCTTCCTAGGAACTCGGCGCGGCTCCAGTCTCCCCGAGGCCCGAGACCTACTTGGCGTCTACTTCCGTCTGCTTCCGTGCGCATAGCAGCCTCGGGCTTCAGCGTCTCGGGTCCCGCGTCTCGGGTCCCGCGCTACACAGCTGGGTTCTTCCTTCGCGGAGCTTCGGCGCTCGGAGCACAAAGCTCGTAGCACGGCGTTTCCTGCGTTTCCTGCAGACTCGGGCTAAGAGGAAGGGACCTGCAAACCACAGAGTCCACTGAGTCAAGCTGCACTGTCGCCCGTACACAGCAATCACAGCCGCTTCCGACTCCGAAAACAACAGCGCATTGTCCCATAATGACAGTTTTGTGTTGGAAAGTAGGTCGGTAGTTGTTAGGGAGAATTCTCTGTTTAGGCTGAATTTCCTAACCTAGTGAGTCCCCCAGCAGCTTTGCTGGATTTTTGGGGTTTATTCTTTTTTTCCTGCCAAGAGTGAGACTCTTTTACCCTCACTCTTGGACATGATTTGAGTGTGTTTCTTTGAATCTAGATGTGTTTAATGGGGTATGGGGTCTTTTACTCCATAGGGCTTCATGTGTTTTTGTGATGTGTGTTACACAGCACCTTCAGTGCACACAGGGGTGTCATAGTGACCCCCCAGTATAGACTCCATACCCTGGGACTGACTACTGTCTCCCAGGGCATGTAAAGTCACCATTGACTTTACTAGTCTTAAATTCTGAACAGAACCAGTACGGACGTACTGGCTGGGGCAATTCAATTGCCCCAGGGTCTGTTAGTCGAGGGGGCACGTCTCCGTCCCCCCTGATCGAGTTTTGGCTGGTGGCAGTGGATACTACTTTTTATATTCAACCGCGAATATTTTCCTATGGGATTTCCCATTGTTTTAGGCCACTATCTTTATTTAATTATTTACGGTAGCCTTGAACAAACCGCCAGTTTATTTAATTAATATTAATTCTCCGGTTGGTATTTTTTGCCAAAACTTGATTCTAAAATGGCGTTTGTGTTCTCTTCTGTGACTCCAACCCAAGTCGAGCCCTTTGTTCCACTTTTTGGCGGGCTTCTCCACAGAAGCCCTCCAAAGTGGTGCCACTCTGCCTGGGGTACTTAGGAGGACTGGAGGGAAATGTAGGCACCCTGGACTGAGTTGCCTAGGCAACTCAAGTCGCACTCCATCCTGATTGGCCCAAGTGGTGAGCCGGCCGGCTCACCACTTAGCATGTTTGAGGGACAGCTAGGCTGAGTGAATGGGGGTTTTCTGCATAAAAGCAGGGCTTTGGGGACTGGAACTTCAGAAGTCGCCACAGGACCTAAGAATCCGACGAGGGAGAAGCTGAGCCGGCCTGCCACGACACCACCACCGGTGGAGCCCTGCTGGACTGCCTCACCACTTTTCCCAATGACAGAGGAGATCTCCCGCCGGAGAGTCTTCTTCCTTTGACTGGTGGGGATAACCAGTTTCACCGTCTTTTCGCCATCCCGACGTACCTCGTGGTCGCCTTGCCCGTGCAAAGCACCCCGGCAACCGGGATACCACGTTTTACCACGACCGCGAAACAAAGGTACCACCTTTAACCGGAAAACTCTGCGGCTGGTTTCTGCCCTGGTAGTGGAACGACCTTCATCTGTCCTCCAAGTCGAGATCTTCTCTTCCCCTGGACGACGACGCAACTTGCACCCACTACCAGGAACAACTGCCACCGCTGGAGGATCCTTCCCACTTAAGGTACCGTGTCCCGCCTGGCTTCCCTTGCTACCGACTGTATGGGGTAGATTTAGCCCCCGGCTTTCGAACCTGGGTTAGCCTGGGACACCCTGGCTAAACTTTCCTAAGCCTCTCTAAACTCTTTTTGAACCCTCTGCAAGACTTTCTAAGCCTAGTGTAACTGTGTGATCTTGGGCGCATTTGTGCTCTGCTCTCTCTAAGAGTGGGCCCAGCCTTTGGACTTTGGCTCACTAGTGACTTTTGCTCTTCTGCCTTGCTAATAGTGTTCCTGAATCTTAGAGTGGTGTACCTTTCCATATTCTGTCTTTTTCCCTCCCTTTCTCACAAACTTATTAGAGTGTAATCTAGTTAAGCGCTCACCTCTTTATGAAAATAAGTGGTGTTTTACTGTGACTTATCTGATAAGGAAAAAGGGGTGTATATATTACAATAGTAACTGTGTTTAGAATATTTTACAACAAGAGTGCTGGAGTGTTTTCAAACAGTGTGTTTTTAAATAATTAATTATATACTTTGATACCAAAGCTCTGGTCAGTGTTTGCTTGTATTATTGTATCTGAGTGCCTATTGTGTATACTTTGCATACTGCCTAACTCTTCTTGAGGGAAGTCTGACTGCTCAGCCACAGCTACCAGGTAAATCTGGGTGGTACAGACTGCTACCAAGTGTGGGTTTACTGCCAACACCTGTAGTCTTAAATCTTTTGCAGTGTTCCCTAAGGGAACTGCACAGGTTTCTGCCTAACAGTAGTCCCTGCAAATGAAATTACTTGACCGTCACAGTTTGCATATCTGAGTTTCAAAGACACAGCATTGAATGTGTGGCAGTTTCCATGTAAAGGGGTTCTGTTTTTTTTCTTCACAGTGTGCCTTTGCCTGTTGGCTCAGATCGTGGTGTTATTTGCAGCACTGAATGTCTTTCACCCTTGGGATGCACATCAGCAGTGTAGAAATGTTTATTATAGTTTGCCTTTCTCTCTTGTCATTGTGTCTTTCCATTGTACAATATTCTTGTGGCTACATTCAGTAAGACACACGTTTTGTGTTCACTAGGCCTCTTCACTTTATTTAAAGTTAAAACTGGCCTGTAGATTCCAGTGTGTGTTTTTATTTGCACATACGAAACTTGCAGCTGAGGGCTAGTTTGGCTTTCCGGTTCACATCATCTTGGGGCTGAATTTAAACCCTACAGTTATATGGGTTTACGATCTATAAAGGTTCCTGTGTTGTGGGGGGCCGATAAACAGCGTGCCAGGTATAGCTTTACTGTTGTGCAGTGGGGAGGCATGAAGCCAGAGATGTATCCTTTGCTGCGCCAGCGCGTGTCTGGCTCTTAGATTGAAGGACAGACTCTGTGACTCAGCTCTACCAATGGAGATGTAGCCTGTTGTCCAGTTGCAAACTGGGACATGAGAAACCTGGGCCAAATCCCAGCCTTACCATTTGATCAAATTATATTATCCAGGTGAAATAATTTCACTAGGTTTGGTATGCGGGGGAGGTTCTCTGGGGCCTGGGTCTCTAAGAAAACACAAACACAACTGAAATATATGTTGCATAAAAGGAAAGCAATGTCACTGAGTATGTGGGGGAGAGGTTGGTATTAAGTTAAGTTGTTCGGAACGTTAATAACACTGCTTTGTAGTCTTGGGCCACTGCACCATGGGCCAGAAAATTGTACTTGCTTCCCAGACCAAATGTTGCCAGTCCTTCCCTTGGTCTAGCGTTCTGGGAAGAGGGAATTTGGATGCAGAGTGCACAAGGGGCCCACAACTGGAAGTAATCAGCTGCACCATGGGCACATTAGTGATGGGTGGCTGTAAAGACTGGTGGGAGCTATTTGTACTTCTGCCACATCTTTGTTTTGGACAAAGGTACAGAGGATCCCAGCCAAGGTTCTCTATATGGTAGCTTAGAGGAACAACCAAGGATTAAGCACTCAGGAGGTGATGCAGGCCGGTTCTTAAGTACATTGAGTCCCCAAGACCACACAAAGGAATGTCCACACACTATGTTAGGTGATAACACAGCTTCTTTATATAAAATAAGGTTCAGTAATATATATATACATATAAATAATAACACTTGGCACTCAGGAAGTTCTGTTCGAAGAATGGCAAATATATCCACTCTATGTTGTACCCCACAATACTTAAATTCAGTAATAAAAACACCAACTGCAGACATTTCCAAATAGGCATGTCAATTCTTAACTGAGGTTTAACAGCATATCTTAAGGAAGAAAGGCAGGTTAGTTGTGAACAGTGGCAGAATGCTTCTTTAGACTAGATATGCAATTTTGTGTGAGGATCCCCTCACCTAGGCAACTTGCAAGGGAAAGGTTAGGGAGCAACTTATCTTGACTTTTACAGCCCAGTCCAAATATGTTCAATAACACTCTACTTTCTTTTGAAAGGTTCTACCACCCCTAAGTACCTAAGAGGCCACAGGAGAACAGGACCCAAAACGAATCTGTGACCCCTGGACGACTCATAAGGCTAGGAGATGCTCTTCCTCATCACAGTACCCTTTAGTGCCTTGACAGGCGAGGTGGCAGAATTTCTCGGTTTCACTTGACGATTACCCTTGAGGATGGATCCCCCTGGAAGAAGAAGCCACTGGGATGCTGAGTCCAAAAGAAAAAAATGGAACCAAAGCCTTTCTGAAGTGCAGCAGTTTTGCTCTTCGCTGTTGGCTGTCGATTTCTCTGACTGTCCTGGAAAGATGACATTTGCTGTGGGCTCCTCAAGGACTTGGCAGATGAGAGTAAGAGCCCTGGGGACTTTCAATGACTTCTGGCGTCGACGGGTGCAGAGGTCACTTTTGGTGTCGGGTTTCAGAATATCACGGTTTTCCACCTTTCGGTTCTTCGATGCCGCAGCCGCAGAATGGATGTCTGGATGGCTTCTGGCAACCTGGACTTGACCACTGGAGGGGACCATAGACCCTCACCAAGTCTGGACCCTCGGGATGTCTTTGTTGGATTTTGGTGGTAGGAAACCCACTGGCGGACCTTCCTATGCACTCAGCGACCCTGGACCATCTCAGGCAAGAAAAAGTGGTCAGTGATGATGGCAAGGATGTCCCTTAAAATATTCCATAGCAGTTTGGAACTTTTGCAGCTTCGGTTGTCATGCAGCACTATGCCAGGGCACCCGCTCTTCTGTGTGCTACACTGCAACCGGCTTCCAGCAGTAACAAAAGCTCCTCTGGACCCTGGGTAACACCAAAAGACTTTGTCGACTTCTGATGTCCAGACACTCCTCTTCTGGATTCACAAAGACCCCTTCTCCTGACAGCAGGCACACAGGACTGACTTCCAGGGTACTCCTGATGAAGAACAGCAGGTTGCACAATGTATTTATTCATGCATTTGTTGCAGTGCACTGAACCCTTGGGTATGTAGGTGCTAGTTACATTGTGAGACAAAGAAATACAGTAAAATAGTGGGGCGACAGAAAATACAAAAAATACAGATTAGAGATAATACAGGAAACAACCATGAGCACAACGGGGTAGGGTGGTGTTATAGTGTGTTCAGCTTTTAGGTGAAGAGCCAGGTTTTGAAGTTTTTTCTGAATGTCCAGCACACTACACTCATACCAGTTTCAGTCAGGGCTGTCTCAGGCATTGTGTCACACACATAAACCAGGCACCCACACCACAGAATGTGATTTGATTACCAACTCTATTCACATAGGTTCCATCCCAAGAGCCTACCCACAACACACAGTCCCGCCGAAGGCTCCAGTCAGTCTGACAGGAGGCAGCCCCACAGCCATATGTGGTATTTCCACCCAACAGCCAGTCAGGGGGAAGGGGCAGAGCCAGGGTTTCCCAGGACTTTGGGAAACATGGTAAAAGGCAATAGAAACCAACAGGCCGCAGTGGCTATCTTGCCTTTCTTTAGGAATCCATTGATGCCTTTGCAGGACCTGGGTGTCCCAAAAATGGAGGGCACTCCGAGCCACTGCCAAGTCAGCATGTCAGCATGTCACTGCCACCACCCCACACCCTGCTCTGTGGACAACACACTGGTGCCCCAAAACACACATAAGGGGCACAAGGGTGTACCCCCACCCATGCGTGGCACATGGGTATCCCATGGGTCTTGTTCACCAAAAGGAAAACATGAAGAGCTGCACAGCCAGAGGTCCAGGCTGGACCTCAGTGGCAGAAAACATAAAGAAAACATGCACAGAGAAGTGGCAGGACAAGGACTAGGAGGCCCTGTCCCTACAAAGTTCTTTCCAGAATCAAAGTGGCAGATACTGGGGTCTGCATGGGATGCTGCAACAATGAGGTGCCATGAGCTAGGTTAGAGAGTGAGAAGGAGGAGCTGGTCATGTGGGGTGAGCGTTGTCTGTGATTTGAGCTTTGCTAATGTCCCATTACTCTGGATTAAGCCCTAGGCTGTAAATACAGACCAAACAGAAACCCAGTTGGCTACCCTTCGATGTTACAATGGTTGGGGACTTGTGATCAAACAAGTAATGTGAAAAAAACCATATATCTAAACATATATCAAAGGATGGCTACAAACCGGAAATATACAAAAATACACTTTATTAAGAAGCAATATAAAAAGGGCCACAGAATAGTGGTCTTCAAAAGATCAATCGAAGATGATCAAAACAAATATTTCATGTGTAATCAAATATGCTAAGGACACATTCATTATTTTCATTATGTACAGTCAGTAATACCATACAGTGCTGTTAGTAGTTAGTGGATGGCCAAACCCAATTTCTGTCGAATCCCACATCTACAGAAGACACTTCTGTAGAAGTTTGGTCTGTATTTACAGTTTTTGTCCTCCCGCAGGCTGGCCCCCTATAAAAAAGAGGACCCCCTTTAAAATGCTTGTTGAAGCAATTTACTACTTAAGCCCTAGGCTGACATGAAGAAATCTGGGGAGATTTGGCCCTACTAATTTCTAGCGCTCAGGGCACCCTGGGGAGTTGGTGCAAGAGCACTGATTGACTCTGATGTTGAGGTGATGATGATCGCGGTGGAGGCTTGAACGTGAGGAATGGGCATGCCGAGAATTTGGAAATGGAACAGTCTGCTGCAGGCCTTTTTGGTTTTGTCGCTTTCTGCCATAAGCTACATATTGGCAAAACATTGGTACTGTAAAAAAAAAGAGAAGGGGGAGTTTGGGAGCAGTGTATGGCGTTGGCATGGCAAATTGCCAATGCCCAGGCGATGAAATGGCCTAAGCACCATGCAGGCCTTGACCCTCTCGCTCACTTCTGCCGGCCTGCTTCTTTTGCTGGGGAGCTGTGCGCGCTCTGAAGTAGGAGCAAAATGACCGCACTTAACTATATGCCCATTATTATTTTCATTTGTATGCACCAATGCTTTTTGTAACTTAAACACCTGACGACTAAGTATAAAGTCGGTCGCGCAGTGATCTCTTTTAAAGCCGAAGCTGCAGGCGTGCCATGGTTGTAGGTAGCGGAGGGGAGAACAGTGGCCACCTCCATTGTGAGGGGCCTTGGCAGAGGTAATCACGCCGATCCCCAGGCCTGCACATTGCACGGGAGACGGCTCTAATGAAAACTGGCATTGTGCTCTTTTGTCTCGCAGGACGTTTTTTTCTTTTTCTTGGCTACTTGTTGGCAAACCTTCCAGAACTTCAGTGTTATCCTCCTGCCTAGGGATCCGCCTCCCTGTCGAGTAGGCACTGAGCGAGCCCTGCTGCAGCCCCTCCGCTGATCCTGCTTGCTCGGATAACCTTGGCCCTCACAGGGTGGACTTGCTGGGGGACACTGTCCTTCTGTCGCGGCCTTAACTTGGATTATACCTACTACGCCTCTAATAAGGATAATAAGGAGAAAGCAGAGCCCATAGAATACAAAGACCCCATGCAACGCCGGTAAGTGATCGCTGCTCAGAGCGTCCCCTCCACCCCCCCACTCACTGCTACCTCTCTGAACGGGGGCTCGCCTGCCTCCCCCGAGAAAAGGTCCTATGCACATAGCCAAGTATTCTGAAGTTGCGTCTGGGGAATAACGTTTGTGTTCTTGTTGTAGCCAATATGTTTCTTAATACCTCTGCCCTGAATGCTATGAATACAACTTAAGTGGGATATCGCACCACTCTCTTCCTCTCTCTCTATGACTAAGGTCCTGTTTCTCTGGGGGCGTCCCTTTGTCCCCGTTCTCTTCCCCTGTACCTTGGGGAACTTCTCTTTGACCTTGTGTCACTTTCTGCCTTTCACCTTTTCTGTCTGCATGTGCCCCTCTTCCCCCAACCCTCGCATATTCTCTGCACATTCTCAATCTTCCGCTCTGTTTCTCTCTGCTTTCTCTTCTCTATATGTTCTCGCACCATCAAGTACCTAAAACATAAACAACTTGGCAAGGAACACATCTAATGCTCATTTATAACCGGGTCAATTCAAGTACCACCCCGAAACTCTGTTGAATTCTGAAAATGAATCATCAGGAGGCCCAAACGACTTCTGTCCCTGTTACTATCTATGGCGCACCTTCCAAAAATGGACACATCAAAGGAAATCGCATAATGCAGAGAGCTGTGCGGTTTCACGCTATCAACATAAGTTCCTTTAGTATGCTTTAAACAAGAACGATGCTTAATGGGATTATGCATAATGCCGCACAATATGAGTCATTTTCTCCTGGCACTTAAACAATAAGCACTCATAAGTGGTACTCATTTTATGAATCACAAAAGCATAAAGGTCTGAGGTGGCCTTGCCGGGAATTGAAACTATGACCAGCAAGCTTCTCGGCTGGTACTCAACACAGGATTTTGCAAACTTTGACTTTCCGGGTGTTTTGCACTAGAATTACCATCAGCCCTAGCCAGCATAGTCAATGCTGAATGAGCATGGGAGTCATAGACCAAAATATCTGGAGAGCCATGGGTTGCGGACCCTTGATTCTACTGAGACCTCGCAAACGTTTCTGGTGCTATCAATATTTCTTGTACCACATGTAAAGTAGTAAAGTGCTGATTGTCGTGTAATAGAAGTAACTGGAAACAGTTATTATACACTGCTCACTATAAAAGTGTGACTGTTGACCTGACGGGTGCTAAGAAGAATACTGCAAAAGGGCTCAAAAGCTAAGCATGCAACGTTTTTCATGTCATTTTTAGCTTGGGCTATTAGGTGGTGCTAAAGGGCTGCCTATAAGCTGAAACATTAGAGTACAGCTACAGAGAAATAGCATATGAGGAGGAACACAAAGCTTGTGGGTGTTGTTTGATTATTTACCATCCATTGACTGCTCATGGCCATGCTCATCCCGATGGCCATTCCCACCCACTTCCTGCTCCCCCTCGCCCACAGCACATACTCCTAAAATCTCTTTGAGCTGCCCTTTTCAAGCCTTGCCATCAAACTTTCTGCTTGAGGTGCCTGCTTATATTTTTTCAAAGCAGTCTTCTCAGAGTTAATGACTTAATTGGAGCTGTGAAAGCACTACTGGTATAATACAAATGTTTTAACCAGGTCTACAAATTGTCACCATATTTATAAGCACTATGGGTGCCCTTCACTGAAGTCCTGTTCAAAAGAAGCATTGGCAAAGACAACAGTTTTGTCTTGTGTATGTTTTTTTATTTTATTTTGTGTTATGATTTGACAGTGAACAAAAGCACAAAGTGCAAAACTTTCACAAAAAGAGATCAAAGTAAAACAAAAGTAATACAATTAGAAAAGAAAGATAAAATAAAATGCTATAGCACACAATTTTACACAGCACATGATAAAAAGAACATCACCAAATTAATAAATATGTGTATTCTTAACATTCTCTACTTTTTCCCATTGTTTCATTTAAAAAGTGATAGAGTGCTAAAAAAAAATATGTTTATTGGTTTACAGGACGAACAAGATAGACAAACCAAACAATGAACATAAACAAAACAAGGTTGCATTGAAAAGGTACAGTATGTTGCATCTGTAAAATAGTGAGTAGAGGTGAGGAAACAGGTGGGAAGGGGTCTACGAAGAAGGTGGGTATGTTGGAGTCTCAGGTCCCCACTCCCCAAGCGTCCGACAACATGGGACATTCACATGCCAGGTGTTCAGGCAGTTCCAGTCCATTTCCCGCAAACCTTCTGGAACTTCCCAGGGCAGCCCCTGGCAATGTATATGCATTTCTCCAAGGACACACATTGGTCCATTTCATTAGTCCAACGGCTAAGGCTCAGTCCATCTGAGGATCCCCACGTGGAGGCTAGAAGTCTCTTTCCTAGTCCAATTGCCACAGAGAGGAGCTTTTATTTTTGGACTTGGTGTACTCCACCTCTCCCCAGATCCCCACCAGCACCATCTTCAGGTCCTGCGGAGCCGGAGATCCCAGAACCCCACTGATCTTGTGGATGCATCGGTACCAGAAGGCTTGTATAATATCACAGTCTCAAATCATGTGAAAGAAGGTTCTTTCTGACCTTCGGCAACGCATACAGTCCCCATCATCCACCGCCGCCCACTTCATCATCGAGGCACGAGAGTGGGAAGCCTGGTGCAGTATTTTATATTCTATTAAGCAGATTTTAGTATCCATGCCAATCTCTCATGGGAACATTAGTGCCTCAACCCATTCTTCCGATTCCAGCGGGCCCACTGCCCTCTCCCATTTCTCACAGAGCCGTGAAAGTTTCCAGCCCCCAAAAGTGGTAATTACCGGGTAAAGTGTTAATGTGGCCTTCACCAGGATCCTGGCCTGGAGAATGTTTGCCTCTTGGGGAGAGCACTTTGGAATGTCGGCCAGCACATGGAATTGGGCACAGAGAGCATGTGTTAATTGTAGGTGTCTGTAGTGCTCCCCAGTAGGTAGTGCAAACCTGTCCAGCATATCACTAAATGTCAAACCTGTCCTGTATCAGATCAGCAAGAGTTTGCATCCCCAGCTCTTCCCACCTGGAGAAGTGGCCCATTTTCAGGACTTCGGGGATTTGCATGTTGTTCCATAGGGTTGTGTCCAGCGTCGTTCTCCCACCCCAGCCAATATGGTGAAGAGATTCTGGCCAGACATTGCAGATTTGTCGTATCACCCCGGGCATGTCAGACATCTCTGTTTCCGTCCCAAACAACACCCTGAGGGATGGAATTGCACCCATACTTCTGATCTCACCCCCTATGTGTGGGAGCCCTGGATCCCAGTGAAGGCAGTCATTCACAACCCCCAGCTGTGCGGCCATGTAGTAAGCTCAGAGGCAGGGTAAACCTATTCTCCCTTCCCAGACTGAGCGCTGTAGGGTTTTTAGGGCTATATGGGGCTGTTTCCCTCACCAGAGGAGTCTCCGGAGGATAACATCTATGGATACAAAGTCCATGTGAGGGATATGAAACGGGCGTTCTGGAGAACATTCAGGAATCTCGGGAGAGAGAGCATCTTAAAGAGGGCCGCTCTGCCCATTAAAGTTAGTGGGAGGGATTGCCAGTGGGTGACATCAGTTTGAAATCTGTCCACCATCAGTTGCAGATTGAGACGAAGGAAGTCGTCGGAGTCCACATGGATGCCCAAGTAAACAAAGCTCAGAATGGAGACCGAATAGGAGCAACGCCGCAGGATCGCGTCAACCCCACCCTGGAGGGGGAAGAGCACCGTTTTCTGTTTGTTCACTTTGAGACCACAGAACTCCTGATATTCAGTGAGGAATTTTGTTACTACCGTACACGAGATCCGGGGGTTGCTCATGTAGATGAGCAGAACATCTGCGTAGAGTGAAACCCGGTCCTCCCCTCCCCACGGCCATACAAATCCATCCAGACCACTCCATTGACATCCTCAGTCTCATTGCGAGCGGCTCTATGGCCAATGTGAATAGCAGGGGGGAGAAGGGGCAGCCTTGCCTAGTTCCCCGACCCAGCATTATGTCCCTGGAAGAAGTCCCATTAACCCGTACCACTGCTTCGGGGGAGTCATAGAGCATCTTGACCCAGGACATGTAGTTGGCCCCAAATTCCATGCGGCCATAATATCCCATAAGGCCGCCCATCCCACCGAGTCAAAGGCTTTTTCAAAGTCCACTGCTAAGAGTGCGAGTGGGTCTTTTATCGTGGCAGCCTGGTTGATAGCAAACTGCACCCTTCACAGATTCATCGGGGTGGATCTGAATGGCATGAATCCACACTGGTCCGGGTGCACCAGGGAGTCTATAACCCTCAGCAGTCTATTAGCTAAAACCCGGGCGAGAACCTTGGCTTCTCCATTGATGAGTGAAATCGGCCTGCAGGAGGTGCATAGTTCCGGTGGTTTCCCGGGTTTGGGGATCACCACAATGGCTGCCTGCCTAGGATCTTGGGGAAGCTTCCCTTCCGCTACGGAGCACATTGACATGCAGTGCATGTGCCCTATTATCGGTTCACCCAGTCGCTACCAGGTCTCTACCGGGAAGCCGTTCGGTCCCGGGGTTTTCCCAGATTGAAGTTGGGATAGGGCCACTGGCCACCTCCTCTTCTGTAATTTCAGCCTCCAGTTTGCATGTCTGGAGCGCTGAGAACCTGGGGATCGCAACGGAGTCCAGGAAGTGTGATCCCTGATTTCTGTGCAATGCCATCTGGGGGAGTAAAGATGTTCGTAAAAGGTGGAAAATGTCTCTGCAATCTCAGCGTCATCGTAGAGTAAGTCTCCCCCCCCCCCGGCCCCACGTATGGCACGTACGTGCCCCCTGTTCCTATCTCCTCTTTCCAGCCACACAAGGGTTTTCCCAGTTTTGTCTCCAGTTTCATATATCTGCCTGTGCATGGCCCAGTGAGCAGTCCTAGCATTATCTAATGCCAGGTTCTTCAGAGCCTTCTAGGCTGTAATAAGAGCGTCCCTGGAATCCCCTGTCCCCGATGCAAGGAACTCCTCTTCAGCCCTAGCTGCAGTCTCCTCCACCTCTGCGATTTCACAGGCTTGTTGCCGGCAATGGGCTGACACCAGAGAAAGAGCCTTCCCACCAGAGCACCCCCTTGTAGCCCTCCCACAGTGTTATCGGACGGTCGACAGAGCCTTCGTTCAGGGAAATATTCTGCCGTTTTTGGGAGAGTCCATCTGCCACCCCAGGGACACCAAGGTAGTATGCGTTGAGATGCCAGGTGGGTCTGGATTTGATTCGGCCGTGCTTTATCGCCATGATCAGAGGGGAGTGATCCGAGATGCCCCTGGCCAGATACGTAGCTGTCAGCTGCCTATGTGTCATGATGTGTGGGACAAAGAAGTAATCTTTACGAGGCAGAGACTTATGTGCATTGGAAAAAAAGGAAAGCTTGTGTTCTGTGGGGAGCAATGTTCGCCATACATTCACCCACCCAAGTGCCGTCACGAAGGAATTTAGTTTGGTCGAGTGACCGGGATTCCTAGTGCACATGTGCGTTCTGTCTCTGACAACTTCCATCACCTTGTTAAAATTGCCGCCCAATGCCCAGTTGTCTGCTTGTTTATCCAGCATTACCTCTTGGAGGTCATTTAGGAGTTCAAGAGTGAGTGGGTGGTGCATACACCGCTACTGTCCCCCAGGTGTTCCCCCTATTTCCCCAGTCATCACCACAAAGCGCCCCCTCTGATCCTCCCAGCTGGAATGGGACCCTTTTGTGTATGAGGATCACCGTCCCCTGTGCCCCGCCATGTGAAAGGCTGTTTTATAATTGGATCTTCGAAAAAACCTGAATTCTGTACCCATTAGATGTGTTTCGGTAAGTAGAGCGATATTGAGTAAGTGCCTGTTCAGGAATTGAAGCACTAGCCTATGTTTAATATTGGAGCCCAGCCCATTGACGTTCCATCTGAGCAGGGTTAGTTGTCCCTCATGTACCATTAGTCTCAGAGGAGATGTTGTCAGGGTGCATGCAGGGTTCCCCCCACTTCAGTAGTTTCCACCCGTAGATCCCCCCAGTAGCATGTAGCATGGTGCCCGACCCCTAGGTCCCAGGCTTACTGAGTCACAGCATCCATATCTCAGGGGCCGACAAGACCCATGTCTACCGCTTGCAATCACCCCCCCTTCCTGAGCATTGCGACCAGCCGAAACAACCTTTGTAAACAAACACCTGCAGGTTACCTCTTTGCGGCTTCATGCCAATCGAGTACCATTGTGTAGAGCAACACTCCCATGCCCACGTTGTACTTCCCCCCCAAACCAGAAGCACCTGTAGCCCGAACCGTGCGCCAACAGGTGCAACACCACAAAGTAGAACATTATGGGGTGTTTACCCCCACTGCAAATACAAGTCCCACATCATTAGGCAGCGGCCGCCACATACAGTGGCATTCCACTACAGAAACCTGACAGGTGGTATAAGTGATCATCCATTCTCATCTCTGCCCTCTCTAGTTTGTAGAGGTCCTGATGATTAGGTGACTTGGGAGTCCAACTGCAGCGGGATCGTTCGATCCTTGTTCTCTGCGCAGGAGTCCCTTTTGGCGACCGCGGCAGCGCAGATCCATTCAGGATTTGGGTTTCCAGCCATTCCCATGTCTCTTTGGGTGAGTAGAAAAGGTGGGTGCACTTTAAGCTGTGCTGGAAGAACAGTGCATATTTTATAGACAAGGACTGGAGCTTCTTTTAAACTGAGTGAAAAGACTGCCAAGCCCTTTGAACCTCTCTGGTGTACTCCGGGTAGAAGCCAATGCGGTAACCATTGTAAATGATGGGGCCAGTGTCTCGGGCCATCTGGATAATGGCATCGCAGAAATTCAGGAGTCTAGCGATGATTGTAAGTGGCGGGGTGCCGGGGACCGGTCGTCCAGTCGGGATACTCTGTACTCTCACTATTGAGAAAAACCTGGAGAGTTTCTTAGGGGCAAATAGTTTGCTGAGCCTTTGCTCAAGAAAGAGCTTGACACTGGGCCCCTCCTCCTTCTCAGGGACCCCAAGGATACGTATTCTATTCTGGCACGCTCGCCCCTCTGCTTTCGAGTTGGGTCACCTTTTGGGTGATTGCGACCAGTTGTTTTTCCATATGTTTGACTGTGTCCTCCGAGTTCGAGATCATTTGCTCCATCTCTACCACCCTCAAGGCCAAGTTGTGGAGAAGATGTCAGAGAAAGGAAACCTCTGTGGACAGGCCTCCTACCTTACCTTCCAAGGACGACCTCGACTCCCCAATGGCCTTCATGACGTCGGTGAGGGAGATGGATGGATCCAGGTGTTTCTTGCTCATATCCTCAGTTCCTGAGGCTTGGGTCATGGGTCTCTGAGGGGCTCCCACCGTGAAAATATCCCTTTTACTCTGGAGGGCCAGTCGTTTGACCTTGTCCTTCACCATTTTGCGTGCCCAAATCTGATCCCATGGGGGTGGGGGGCTTCGTTGACCAGTCGATCAGGCACAGGGGTGGGCCCCAAAGCGGCAGTGGCAGTGTCTCCTGCTGGATCTTGTAGTTGAGTGCAGCAGCCCCACTCCAGTGCAATTGTGTGCAGCAGCCTCGACCTCGGCACACTATGACTGGTAGTAGCGAGTCTAGTGGTTCAAGTGCTCTCTAGCCAGCCCTCTAGGTAAATGTCCGGGCATTTGGGGGCAGTGACAGGGATGCAAGGGGTGGGGGGATCAAGGGAGGGGCCACCCGCCCACAGGGCGTCCTGGGCATTACTTTGTCTCTCCCCCTGGAGTCCTGGGGCTCTGCGGGCGGGACGATTTAAGTGTCTGCTCCCAGCAGGAGATACGGTACTGGCGCAATGCCTCCACTCCCCCGGCGGTCCCCCAGTACCAAACCCCCACCTTCTGTGTTGTGTGCACAGTATGTTATGGGCCAAATAGGTTGTTGCACCCTTGTGTCAGCAGGGAAGCCCACCACTGTCCGACCCTCAGTGGTGGCCTCCTGCCGTCTTCCCAGGGCATATCAGGCCACAGAGTCAATCCCTTCACCTCTCCCGGACATGGGTAGGAGACACTCCCACACATCCTCACCTTGCGTCTGCTGTCCTTCGCAGGACACATTTGCAGGCTGGGGTTCCTGCCTTGTTACCCCAACAGCAGCTTCTCAGGCCTTCACACTTTTTACCCCATGTTGAGCCCTTGCTGCAGGGGAAGGGCCTCCCTCCAGTCTGCCCGGTCGCCAAGACCCGAGCTAGAAGGCACCAAAATGTCCCGCGGACCGCAACTAAGCACCAGGGGTTGTTCAGGATCTTCGCAGTCTGCAATCGAGGGAGGCACGTGCCGCTATCCGACTCTCCCCGATGCTGGACACGCCATTCGTCACTGGGGTGAAGCCTCCAGTGGGGACGGGGGGCCAGAAGTCTGTTCGGAAGGCTCTGGAGGGGTCATCCACCCTCAACAACACCACCGTATGCCTCGGTGAGGACTCCCGGGGGCTCACTGGTCTTGCCTTTTCCGCTGCTCGCCTTCTGCGAGCCTGCAGGTGTCCACTGCCCTGCCGCGCACCTCCAGTTGTATTCCGACCCTCGGTGGATGCGCGGGGCAGGGAGTCGGGCTGACAGCATCCGTAGAAGGAGGGCTCCCTAGTGCACCTGCAGCTGCGCGGGCAAGATGGTGCCGTCGTCCCACCAGGGGAGTCAGCAGGTGATTCTCAGGCTTCCCGGCACCAATTCGTGTCCAGACGGTGTCTGTTTGTAACCCCGCTATTCCGCCACCTGATTGCTGATCTTTAACTTAAAAGGCATTGCGGGCGACCAGGATATTGTAGGAGAATGTCAGCGGTTGCTGGGAGCGAGAGAGCTCACGTCCGCATTGGCACCTCGTTTATGCGCTGTCGGGTGCTAAAATTAATGAAGTATTATCCCCCCACATTAACCGGGACAAAAATAGTTCTCCCGAAGTCTCACGATCCACACTCAAAAAGGCCCAGAGGGTAAAAGTTCTGCATTCAGTCAAATTGAAGCAGAACAACGTAAGGTGTATTAAAGTCTCTGTGCATGTGGCCTCATTACAGAGACGACACGCTAGGGACAATGCCCAATTCCTCTCCCATTTACTAGTGCATTCCAATGTTGGAAGTAAATTTAGTTTGAATTGCAACTAGAAACTATGGATGACAGATGATGGAAACAAACCGTAAGATCTTTTTCTATGGAAGTTAGCAGACTCCCTGCAAGACGAGTAGAAGCCCAGTTTTTCAGTTGTTATACCCCAGTCAAGCATGAACAGTTTACGTTTGGTCATAGCTAGCCCATTCACCAACTCATCTTCAGATGAGTTCATTTTGCACAAAAGACTGCACATCTCCTCTTTGAAGATGGCCAGCAAGGAAACCGTATCACACTGACATATTACCCCTAAATCCTCATATAATGAATACATCAGTGTTTTGACAATCTTTGCATTGCAACCGAATTGTCTTCATGAATACCTTGAACTCAGAGAGACCAAACAGAGCTCGTGGCAAATAATTATGTTCGGAAGCCCCATCGGTAAACCCAATGTCTATTTCCACACCATCCAGACCATAAAGGTCGACTGGCTCAACCTTGACTAAATAGAATTTGATAAGCGGTAGAAGTGAGAATCTACAGAGAAGATTGTAGATCCATTTTAGTTGAGAAACCAATGGTTTTACTTTGGTCCTCAACGTTACCCTCATTTGTGCCAGTGAGCTAAAATTAGTTAAATTGTAACCAAGATAGCGTGTCATCAAGATTTTCTGTAGTCTGTGCTCACCAACAACGCAGCACATAGTCTTAGGTCTCTGGCCACTAGAAACAATTACCACCTTAAACTTAGAATCATTGACTAACAAGTTGTTTTTTGCCGCATAGGTGGAAAACAAGTTGAGTTTCCTCTGCAGACCGATGGCTGTACGATCAAAAAAAATTTAATCGCCTGCAAAGGCCATCCAATTAAGCTTCCGATGGCCCATTCTAACTGGGTAGGTGATAGCTTCCTCCCACAGCATGTGTAGATCAAATAACAGATAAGTATGCTTATAAAGGTAGGGGGGACAGGACACAACCCTGCTTTACACCCACATAGGTTGGTACTGGCCCTGTGCAAAGCCCCTCCTTAGTTAGCCATACTTTCAAGGATGTGTCAGTATGTAGTTGCTCCACCAAGCTCCACCAAGGAGACCAGTTTTATAGGGACCTGCCAACTTAGTAATTTCCTCCAAAGAAGCCTGCGATCGACTGATGAAGGCAGAGCTCATGTCCAGAGAAGCAGTGTATGCAGGACCATTTTCACCCCCTCTAATCATCGCCCTAAAATGGGCCATGATAGTAGCATTCAGCGTAGTGCCCATGCCCGACCTGAATCCAACTTGATACAGAGAAATCACCCCCAGCCTCCGGAATGAGTCATTGGGCCTCATAACGTGTCCGCCGACCCGGACTTAACGCCACCGGTAAAACCATACCGGTGTCGTTTCCGTGACCGCGTAATCATGACCCACAGTCCCGGAAAAACCACCACCACAAACCGCCACCGTGGAGTTAAGGGATCCGTAAAATGCATCGGCGGCGAAACCACCCAGTTACCAGCAACACGAAACACCATGGGCATCACGAGTACCACGGACATGGAAACTCCGCCATAAAAATGGCGGAAAAACCTTGGCCACAGAGGTGGTATCGGCGCCACCGCGAACATGACGTTAAACAGTATCAGGTGAGCTGAATCAGGCCACAGGTGCCCCAAATGAGCCCAGCTGGACCCTGCAGGTCACTGGGAGGCCACAAAAGGGCCACACCCAGGCCAACTCCAAACACAACAATGCAGACAGCAGCTGCAGCAGCATAGGGACTGGGACTATTGAACCTACAGACAGCAGTGCACATGGTTGCAGTAATGGTGCAGAGGTGGATGAGACGGAGGCGGAGGAGGCACAGGCGGCAGTTAGCAAACCCTGCACCCATGCCAAACCCAATTGTGCAGCCGGCACGACCCCGCAGGCAGCCTGCAATACCCTGCATCAGGGCCTCACCCTGTAACCTGACCCCAGGACAGATCCACACATTATACCGGCTGGACCGTCCAACAATCATGTACATCACCGCCATGATTGAGGACGACATCAGCAGCCACATTGCTATTTCGACCGCAACCCACCCCCTCCTGAAGGTGGTGTCAGTACTGCATTTTCTAGGCACCGGAACTTATCAGCACACAATTGGTGAGCTGCACGGGTTTCTCAAAAATATTGGGACAGGTACTGGATGCCCTGCTGCGCCATGTGTCGGAACAAATCGCCCTACCCCGTACACTTGCAGAGGTCATTGCCACAAAGTTAGCCTTCCATGCCATTGCAGCCATGCCAAATTGCATAGGTGCATTAGACTGCACCAACATAGAGCTGACAGTACCACATGCAATGGAGATGGTGTACCGCAATAGGAAACAGTACCACTCACTGAATGTACAGATGGTATGTGATGCCGGACTGGTGATTACACATTGCTGTGCACGTTTTCCAGGGTCAACACATGACTCAATGGTCGTGCGGAATTCCACATTGCCACGCTACATGGAACGCTATGCTGGACAAAGCACATGGCTATTGGGTAAGTACAACTGCCAATGCACAGGCCCTGTGGAAGTGTGTTGAGTGCCCAGGCCAATGACTTGTGTGAGTGGGCTGCCACAACTGCACATGCAGCACCCCTGGCCCATGTAATGTACGGTCAGCATAACCCACACATCACAAAGCTACACATGACAGGTTGGCACAGAACACACCCTGCCTAAAGAGACATCCAACCAATGCTACCACAAGGCCATACAAGTTGATCCACTCAATCCAGCCACCCACAATTAGCACCACTGCCCCCCCCGATGCACATGACGGCTGCACATGAGACATCCTGCAACAGCCAAATCATCACAGCCCATAGATTGACTCCTCCATGTGTGTTCGTCATTGCACAGTGCCATACTTACCAACCACTACTGTGCACAAGGTTAACTTCATGTGCCCAGCAAGTAATAGGGCAATGTCCAAATACCACCATCTACAACAATTACCCATGAGTGGCTATCACCCGCCCTTCCGACCCCTGCTTGGCCCCTATGGATGAATGAATGATGACACAATATTGCACTGAATCAGATCAAGAGATGATACCACAAAAACTGACATTTCCCACACATTTCCATCCCATGTAGGTGATGGCTGATGACGCCTGTACGGAGATCAAGGAACAGGCATGAGGAGGCGTACAACAGGGCACACGTCCGCACACGTGGCATGATTGAGAGGATGTTTGGCCTACTGAAGGCCAGGTTCCGCTGCTTGAGCAGATCTGGAGGATCACTGCTCTACAACCCAGTGAAGACAGGTAAAATTGTGCTTGTGTGTGCCATGCTGCACAATCTGTGCTTGCGCAGGAACATTCCGCTGCCCCAGACGCAGAGGGTGAAAATGGGGATGGATATGGAGATGGGGATGGGGACGGGGATGGGAATGGGGATGGTTTGGCTCCACACCCTTGCAGGGGTGCGCAAGATGGCCAACAAGCATGGGATACACTTATTCGCATTTACTTTTGAGAGACTGCACATTGACAGCAAAGCATGGATATGACGATGCCGGTGAATACATGTATTTTGTCTGCTAATGAAATGACAGATGTCCACTCATTATGGTAGTTTTCAAAGGTGTTGTATTATCAATAAACCAGGAAAGAAAGTGCATTGGGTAGGGAAGCTGTACACCAGTGCCCACCCACCACCTAAACGTTCCCACCCCCAACCAGGCCCCAAACAACTAACCCCCTAATGGACCTCCCCCACCACCCAAACATTCCCACCCCCCTACACCGATGGTGTCCCCAAATGTCATGTTGACTGGCATCCCCACATGCCACTATTTCCGGGGGCACTTATGCGCAGGCGTGTCCTTGCTGGTGGGTCCAGTCAGCCACCTAGAATGCCTCTGTGGGCTGCCAGTGGCAGAGCTGGATGGGGTGGTGCTGGCTGAGGTGACTGTTGGTTTTACTATGGGCAAGCGTCCTTGAAACGCCTGCTGGGCTACCAACATTGACTCAGCAATGGTGGATTGCACACTGTTCCCTTCCCTGACATGGCGTGTCAGGGTCACAATGGTGGCCGCAAATTGTCCAATCGACCTGGAGAGCCGATGCACCGACGTAGCATTGCACTCACGCGGCAGCCTGGCCTCCTCCCGCTGATGCATGGCCTCATGCTGCAGCCTGGCCTCCTCCAGCTGTCTTTCCACCAGCTGCGGCAGGGTGGCCTGTTGTTGCTCGATGTGCTGCAAGCGTGTACTGAGCTTAGCCATGGAGGGAGTTGGGGAGCGCATGGGGCTGTGCAGTTCTTGGGGGCTGAACTGTAGGCCATGGATGGGTGACAGCTCATCCATGTTGTCCCCCTCACCCTGTTGTACTGCTTCGGCCTGCATGGCCGGGGCAATTCCATCACCCGATGCAGCCTCCTCAGCTGTGCAGATGGGCTGCGAATCATCATCCAGGGCCAGGGTAGGTGCCTGCATGGGGATGGTGGTGTCTGCTGGTGTGCCTGATGCAGCCGGTGTGCCTGATACAGCCGGTGTGCCTGATGCAGCTGGTGCTTGTGTGCCGGAGCAGCTAGCATCATCCTCCTGGGCAGGACTGCTGTGTTGCCTTTTGGCCGTCGTCGCTGTCACTTGTCATGACTGTGGGGATACAGAGGGCATGCTGTTAGTTGTGTGATGTTACTAAATGTGTCAATCACATACATCGAACATCGCAATCCATGACCACTTGCATTTACACACTTGCGACTATTGATGCACTCAGGTGTGTGTGTCTCTGCTTCCTGTCAGGCACGCACTGTGTGTATGTCGAGGGGTCATGCTTTGGGGATGTGGTACTCCTCATCTGGCCAGTCAGTGGGTCCATTGGGTCACTCCTGCCCTCTTTGGGGGGGGGGGGCATTGTGAGTGCGTCCATTGGGTCACTCCTGCCCTGTTTGGGGGGGGCATTGTGATTGAGTACATTGGGTCACTCCCATTCACACTTATGGCTTTGTACTCTGTGCACTTACCAGCATCTTCAGGTGGGCTCACTCCTGCCTCTGCCTCTCCTATGCTGTGGATGCCTTCGAGGTGCATGACACTGCTGCAGCGCTCCTCCCACGATTGCAACTTGAGAGGGGATGCAGGGCCTCCACCAGTGCCAGTGCTGTGTTGGCGGTGTGCAGTGATGAGGTTGCGCACCCGGAGCCTGAGGTCATCCCACCTCTTATGGCAGTCCTTCACAGAGCGTATGGTCACACCGACCGCTGTGCACCTGCGTGCTGCCTACGCCCACACCTCCTTGCGGCGTTGCTGAGTAGGGTGCCGCTGATCTGCACTAAAGAGCATTTCCGCATTCTCAACAATGTGCTCCACCAGAACTGTGAGCTCAGCCTCACTGAAGCGCTGCTTTCGCAGTCTGCGTGCTGGAATCCTGGATGCCATGGTGGTGTTAGATGAGTTGTCGGTCTCAGGGAGGTGATCTGACCTGTGGTGTCTGAGGATGGCAGTGGATTGTGCTTTATATAATGGCCGCCTCTCTGTTTCCGGTCTTTTTCCCGCGGTCATGGTATTTCTGCTTCCGGTGTTTCCGTGTCGGCGGGGGCGGACACAGGTTTGCGCCGTTTTCTGTGCCGTAAAGTCCGTGTGCGTGGGTGTTTACGTGACGGCGGTGACTCTGTTTCCGCCTCGGTGTGTTGCGTGCGACCCATGTGCCGTAATCGGCCCTTCTTTCCACAACCTTGCGGTCGCGGAAGCGGAGTCACCGTCATCACGGAATCACCGGATTCCAGCACGGCGGACTCGTAATGAGGCCCATTGAGTTCTTTCAAGAGGAGAGTAGTGAAGATCATCAAGCAATGCTATCGGTTGATAGTTGTTAGGATCACCAACATTTTCCTTTTTGTATATCGGAATAATCACTGGTTTCAGCCAAGAGGTAGGTACCAACTTGGATTCCCAGATAGTTCTGTACAAGGGACACAACACCCCAGCCCATAAGGGTGGATCGCTTTTAATAACCAAATGAGCCAGACCGTCACGGCCTGGTCCCCTCGAGGCCTTTGCTTTGTTAATGGCCCATAAATCATCATACACTACCCATGGGAACACTGTAACCGGGTCTTTCTCCTGAACAGGGATCTCCAAGGTCACATGTCCATCAGGTCTTCCAAACGTGTTAGTAAAAAACTCCACCCAGGTATCCTCTATTATTAAACAAGGCCATTCGGGCACTGCAGAAACCGTCTTTTTATTGATGTTAGACCAGAATTATGCACAATTGCAAAACCTAAGGATCTCCAGCATTCCCCAGTTGTCATTGTTGAGTCTGCTGAGCTTGATAGACTTAAGGAAATGCCTATAACGAGCCAAGTTCATCTTCTTAGCCTTCTGGTAGTCATCAACTGAACGTGTTTCCTTACCCAGCTTCCTCACTTGTTGTCTTTTAAGGTGCTTTGCATCCCTGACCCTCAAGTCTGAGACATGAGATGATGTCCCAGGCTGAAATAATTTTTTAGAACCAGAAACCACCCTTAGGCACTGCAACGTAAGAATGTTAAAAGTTTCAAATGACAATCTACGGAACGGGGCACCCCCCTATGTCCAATTCTTTCCTTAACTCCTTGCCGAATTTCAAGCAAGACAAGTTGCTCCATTTAACTGGGAGGCCCCCCGATCAACTTCTAGAAATGCTAAAGTGGGATATAGTGCATGTAGGCCTACCAAAAAGTTAATACTAATGTTCAGCATTAAATGATCACTGATACGTGAGTCAGCAAAAGTCAGTGCCGAACAACAGGCCTTAAGGACGCGCCGAGACGTAGATGTAATCGGTCCATGATCAAGCACCCCCCCGTGCCAACTTTGTGGAATCACTCCCTCCTTCAAGCCCATTTGAACACATAAGTACAACCCCCATTGACTCAGGAATGAGTGCCACACATGACCGGAAGACCGTATAGATGTCCCCACAGGATCCTTAAACGCCAACCCTTTTCCCAAACTAGACCCCGAATGGCAGTCCGAGTTAAAGTCAACCCCAACTATGATGTTGTGGTGGAGCCCTGCCTCCAACCAATCGCCTATCACAGTGCTCAGTTCCACCAAAATTGTAGATCTTGTAGTAGTGGCAGGGTTCCAGTACAGATTGATGAGTAAAGAAGTTCTACCACCAGACCCCCTAGTCAGTCTGATGGCCTGGATGCAATCCGAGACAATAATTATCTGTAAACATTTAGACTCACATCCACAGCAATAAGTGATCCACTGCTGGGTCTACTTCTTTTACCCTTTTTGTCCAACTTAGAGTATGCATCAAACCCACCAATGTGTAAAGGTCGGGTCACAATATTTTCCTGCAGCATTAAAATGTGGGTGTTTGGGAAGAGAGTTTCAGTATTCATTGCTCTGTGTATGTTGTTGAACCCACATACATTCCAAGAGGAGATGTGCAGCTGATTAATAGAGTTAAAGATTCTTCAAGGCCTCTCTGGCTTTACTGATCATGGTAATGGCTGCCTCTAACCAGGACCAATCCTGATCCAGGGTAATAGAAGAGGCAGCTGTTAAACTAGAAGGCCCCCCAAGTCCCCTGTTTGTTTTGTCAGTTCTCGAATAGTCCCCACACTGTTGGCATTGATGGCAGATAGGAAGGCCTCCACCTCTGCTGGATCAAGTAGTTCATAAAAGTCATAGATAGTGAGCGCGGAGCCTCCCTCTTAGCCCAGACCAATCGAGCAACCAGATTACAGTGGAAATGGCTGACCAGACAGTCCGCACCAAGGTCCAAGAAAGACACGTGGTCCATGTCCCCTGTGTGTACCAGGCAAAGAGCTGGAATGCGGGAGAAGATCTTCAAAAGTTTCCCCCCTGTTCAAAACAGAGTCTCCACAAATGTTCGGAATGAACAACCAGTCCAGTGATGGGACAGAAGGGCCAATAGGTTTAGGAGCTGCCAACGCAGGCAAAATGAGGGGTAGCATAGGCTGAACAACACGCTGGCCGTTGGCATCGATCAACACAGAGCAGACTTCTGAAGACTGCACTGTGGATAGTTGGGACAATGGAACACCCTCACCATTGGGCCCAGAGTTTCCCCAGCCTCACCCTCGTCACAACTTCGACAAAGTCTGGTCTGCACGTGGTCTCCAGCACAACCGACACATCCATTGCTGGCAATAGGAACGTGGTAGATTTTCGCAGTGTGCTTTTCTTTGAATTAGTACCACGTTGCAAGACCAAGGTTGGCTCCGACACAACCATGGGCCCCAACCAAGCCCCATTTCAGTTCTTTGTGCCTCAACCCACACCCTATCTAGGTGGAGTAGCCCCCCTACTCAAATCCATGATTTCACTCATGTAGGATATATCATTCAAGAATTTTATTGATGATTGGGACCTGTCGTTGTTGACTCCTGGTTTGATCCTTTGTCTTCTTGGGCTGTTTGGCCCTGCAACCCTTCCTTTTTCTTCCTTGATACACCTCCCACTGCTGCTGTGGACTTCAGTCCTCAGCAACAACTGGATTCAGTGGAGACTCCGAGCCCTGGTTCTGAGGTGTTGTTGCAGGTAAGTCTTCGGTGGTTACTTCGTTGAAACCCAGGCAGGCAAGTGGGAGTTCGGGAGATTGTATGCAAGCCAATAAAGCCGATGGACTGTCCCATGTCTGTTCATCCAGAAAGTGCTCCTGAAGAGCCCTCCACCTGCCTCACCTAAGAAAAGCTCCCCAGACTGCTCCTCGGGTGCTGTGGCCACACATATCGGACGCCTGGCCTGATTTTGTATTTCCTCTTTGAGGTTGGCAACAGAGTCTTTCAGGGAGCACACATTCCCACCTATAAAAGAAAGTTCTTCTGCGTTATCCTGGACCCTGTCTTTGATGTTATCGTACAGATGCAGGACAGACTGCAGAACCAAATGAAGAGTGCAACTGAATGTGGGACCCAGAAAGTCAATAGTCAGAAGAGTATTGGAATTGCCTCAGCCTGGGGTGTTTTTTGGAATCTGGAAGCTAGACGTACGAGTTGGTTTCAGGATTGCCTTGAAAGAAACTCTTGACTGGCATAACGATTGTTCCAACAAACTCTGATGTTCCCTCTGTTAATGGAGGGCCCAGTTGGCGTCCCCTTAAGTAGCTTGGCTCTCCCGGGTTCCCAGCATCTCCCATGTTTCGGCAAAGGTGAAGAAAATGTTCATCCAACATCATTGAATATTCGAATGTTTCATTGAGGATGTCTAGTTTGTTTGATACTGTAATCGTGTCTTCATCGTGTTTTCTTTCCAAGCAAACTATAGGTTCACTGCTTACTTCATTCATCAGTTCCCTGCTATGAATACCAGAAGTAGTGAAAAGGCTGGAGTCGGCCACCGAAGGCGTCAAATTGTCAGCATTTCCAGCCTTTTGATTACACGTTGCTGCTGTCTCTCCAACTTTGACCCAGCTACCACCCTCATTGTCTGACCCCGCAGGTATCCTGTCCAACTGAGCCCGGTGTTGGCCGTTGGAATAAATAGGAGTATGCGCAATAATGGTGGAGCTCAGTGTGGTCATCAGACTTAATGTGGAAGCCGCCTCTATAGTACAAGCAAAAGGAACCATCTGGAGATCCGCAGTACCAGTCGTCCATTCAGGCACCCCCGCCATACCGACAGCCAGAGTCGAAGTGCTAGGACCACTGTCAAGGTTCCTGCCATTTTGTAGCTTGGACATAATAGTCAGAAGCTGGTCATCTAATACCGGCAATTAAATAGACTGGCTGAACGCCACTTGAGGTGACAACAAGAGTTGGCGGAATACTTATCAAAGTCCCGTAAGGAGGTGCAGATCAGGACAATGCAGTAGTGCAGTAAAGCGGTCAAGCTATAGAGCTGTGTCTAACTCAGGATTTGGAACTTTTACGTGGAGTTGGATGTCTTCTCACTCCCCGCCTGCTTGCAACTTAGAGCCCCGTCTCCAGACACCTTACTGCTTCTGGCCTGAGCACATGGAATAGATGGTGTTCTTCGTCGCTAGTGCAGCCTTCACAAGCTTCACAAGTTCCCCACTCCAATGAGGGTATATAACTACTGCGGTCTCCGGCCCTGCAGCACACTGCTGCAGACTGTGAAGACAGAGGTTCAAAACATTATAGCCCTCAACCTGGTATTTGCAATGAAGAGACAACACAGAGTGGATTGTGGTATGCCAAATGCAAGGTAACCCAGCTTTATTAGCAATGCAAAGTTGGGGAAAAAACAAGATAACCGGCTCACATTCAAGATTTTGCCAAAATTTCAACCGAAAACAGCAGTTTATATAGTCATTCTGATGTCATCATTATGATTACTGAGTTATGAAAACCTATCACTCCTGGTCATTGGTTCCCTCTACTAAGCTACATATATAATTCTGTATATCCACAACAATGATTGGATAACTCTTTATCTAATATCCCACCCATAAAACACCCCATAAAATGTGCTACATCATCATGCTTGAATATTATTGGGAGGCTCAAAATTACGTCTGCGGGGAAAAGGACATATGCTTATCGGTTAACATGCGGTCACACTCTCTGTGAACTGGCGCCATGATGACATGTTTTATGTAGATGGGAGGAGAGGACAAGCGTATTGCCTTTGGTCCGAATTAAATAAAACATTTTACTACGCTATGATGTCTCTGAGCTTCAAGGACTTCCAGTAATTCTGGCCTTCCCTATTCTTGCAACAGTAACCGCGCCATTCTATTCGTGACACATTTATGAATACTGTTATGAATCATGCTGCTTTCACCATGTGCGCAGTAATTATTAGTATTTTTAGCCGCATCCATGTTTCTCTGTCATGCCTAGCTGATCACTGAGACATTAATCTGTCTGGAAATTAGGACATTTCCTGGGATGTTCAGTTCATCCCATGGACTTCAAATAGTCTGCTGTGTTGTTGTAACTTGATTTACCTTATGTCATGATTCCTGCGGTTTATAGTGATAATTTCGAAAACAAAAATTTCGAAAGTCAAAATATCGAAAAAAAATATGGAAAAAAAAGTTGCATTTTTTTTAATTATGTTTTTTATTCGA
Source organism: Ambystoma mexicanum (assembly GCF_040938575.1). Classification (NCBI taxonomy): domain Eukaryota; kingdom Metazoa; phylum Chordata; class Amphibia; order Caudata; family Ambystomatidae; genus Ambystoma; species Ambystoma mexicanum. The sequence continues at coordinate 841,781,663 of NC_090923.1, forward strand.
AATGGGGGGGTTCCCACCCCAACCCCCCTTTTTTAATTTTTTTTTTTGTTTTACCCATTTTTTTTATTCCCGGACCCCAAAATAAATATATAATAAAAAAAATTCAAGATTTTTTTTCGATTTTCTTTTTCTCGAAATTATGACTGACCACCGATTCCTGCCCCTAATGTCCCAAGACCTCTAAGATGTCAGGCTGGAACCAAGCCACGATCACCTACATGGCCCTCAAGGTCCTCTCCATCCCTCCAAAGACCCACTTGGAGTCAGACTTGGTGCTTGTGGCACCAGACTCACTCACTCCCATAGGATAACATTGGGGATTGGACTTGTGGTGCATTTATGGGGACAAGATGGATGCCCCACATATTTCGGTTCCCAGAACTGCATGTGCAGTCTAGTCTTTTGGGTGTGGTTCAGCCCAGAGACACCTGGGATACCGAGAGACTATTTAAGCCACGCCCAGGCTGAGAAACATGCTTTGTGTTTTCTGCACCTGCAGCGTGACACTCACCATGTTCGGATCGGTCTCCAGTAGGCCTGCATCTTTCTTCTGCGCTCAGCTCCTGCAAGAACAAGAACACCATTACGAACAGCCTTACCTTGCGGCGCTTCTGCCCATCATTCATCGCTTCTTCTGTTCTGCTGGCATCTTCGGCGGTGTCATTCCCATCCCGGCACGCTGCTTCCTAAGGAAAAGGGAAAAGAACAGAAAAAAGGCATTAGTAAGCATTCAGCAAATCTTCGCTTATTTTTAAAGAGTGTACAAGCTTCAAATGCTTACCTGAATCCCAGCCGCTCTGGGGGATCTCTGTCTCCGGAACTTTTCATCCATCTGCAAGAGGGAAAAGACACTCCAGGTTAGCGTGGAAACATCTAGTGGCGCCGCATACTGCGCTTACTCACCGCATTTCTTCTTCATAACCGGCATCCACGCTAAAAATGTTGCGGCACCTAAAAGACACAGAAAAAGAACTCAGTTCAATACAAATCCGAAAGGGTCGCATCGCGCATCGCACTCTCACTCACCTTCAGCGCTACTCATCTCAGCAGCACGTCGCCATCCCCGGATGCCGGCCATCATCTAAGGAAGGAAAGGAACGAAGTTGGAGAACTGTTCAAAAGACTCATGAGACTTACCTGTCGGACTCTTGCCAGTGAAGTAACTAGGCAGCAACGAGCCCGCATCAATCAACGCGGCCCTGCGCTGTTTAAACTCTACCAATCCTGTGTTTCAGGCCCAGTCTCCAGTCAAGTAGACTCCAGGGAAGGGTTCGAAGTCGTAAGAGGTCAGAACAGGCTGAGTGACGTCCCCGTGGATACCAGGTGAGCGTTACACCTTAATAGTTGAATGCTCACAATGTTATCTTGTTCCGTCATGTAACCCTCCCCTAGGGAGTCCTTGGCCTTGACATTCCTTTGTGGCAGCTACCATCCAGCCACCTCAGCATTTTCCTGGATTAAATGTATTTGTCTCAAATAGCATGCTTAGCTGCGAGGCTTCTCTTAAAGCTACAGAGCCTAATTCTCTGCCTTGTTGGTGCAGTTTAAAATGGCAACTGCTTATCACATTTTGTCCTCTGCATGACACATTTACTTTGCTATCTACCAATTTCCTGGTGCATGCCTGTCACATGATTTCCCTTCCCATGGGTAGCAGCAACCTTATCAGCCTACAATTTTCGGCCCTACTTGTGTAGTGAGTCCCTATCTTGTGTAGACACATTCCTGTCACCTAATCTATTCTATTTTAAAACGCATAGAATAGATTATTTAAAATTTTAAAAGTGTGCAAGCTAATGCCTTCTCTGTTCCCTACTTGTGTAGTGCAAAAATAACTATTCTTTGTGCCAGCTGCATTTTCAGGAGAATTTTAATTGCAGTTTCAAATGTGTCCTTTCTTATCTTATAATTGTGTTTCTTCTGAGGAAGGCAGGGGGCAGAGCCTGAACATGCTCTCTAGTCAATAATTGCCCCACTACTTTCCCCCCTCTGGTCGAATCCCAGACCACTCCTTCATTGTGTCTCATATTATAGCCATTCTTGGGCAGCCACACTCTGGTGACCCCCCTTAAATTGCCTCCTTGTGCTACATATTCTGATGTACTGCATGTTATAAGCCAGCACTCGCCATTCTTGTCACTTTTCATCCAGTGCTCATTGTAGCTATGGATATCTTTTGGGCATGTAAACAATGTTCCAGGTTGTCTAGCTGGCTGACCCAATGGGTACATGGCACAGTAAATTCGTCATCAGTTTGAGTGTACTGATGTACAGTGTCAGCCACGTTAACCAGTACTGTCCTTTGGGGTGCCTTCTTGCCAATCTTTTTTGCATTGGCTTATTGCTATTCTCAAGATGCAAAATGCCATTAGACCAGTACCAAAATTTCCAACAGAAATTTGAATGCATCTGTCAACCAGGTTGGCATCCAGAAGAATAGATAACTGAACCAACTATCGTCCTCAATGTCATTCACTTTCTCCTCCATTTCATCGTGAAACTCTTTAAAGGAGTATATGGCCTCTGTCAAGGTCCCATTCTCCTCATGATGTGTGGGTACAGCAACTTAGCCCTATCTTTGCGCACTCTCCTCCCTCAATGGCTGTGAGGAGGTCCAGAACATACCTGTTCTGTAGGGTCATCAATCTGACTGCTCTTAACTCCTCCTTGATAGCATTGGAGCCTTTTATTTTGGCATTAATAGTTTGTAACAGTTCCCACGTAGTTATCTGGGTCCAATGTGCATTTGCTGCTGCTTGCAGGCCAGGCATTTGAAAGGTTGTGAAGAAGTTTACCAAACAACTTAGGACTCTCTGGTATTTCGAATGCAGCAATGACCTCCTTGGAAAAATAGTTATTTCTATGCGTTTTAGGCCTAGGGATTTTTTCTTCATGTTGTGTGCCATTGAAGGAAAAGTCCCAATGTCAACCTCACTTGGTGGTATTACTAATGCTGGTGCATTTACTAGCACTATTGTACATATGCCACCCCAGTTGGGGGGAAGCCGCATATAAGCTCTTGTCCCGCAGGCCCGGTAATGGTCCATTAGTACAGCTGTGCCCACTTTCATACCTGGTAAATCCATAATGCGTTTGCACCCATCATTGTTACCAAGCTTTACTGAACTATTATTTCTAAAGCATAATGTAGGTACTTGTAGTTGGATATGGGTAGTGGTCCTGCTTCATCGTCCACCCATGTTAAAATGTTGCAGTTTGTTTCCATTCCTCATGACACACTCTGTCTGCATTTTTATCACTTCTATTGGTGCAGTCCATACTGCCTCTGCTTTGCATCCCATTATTGCATCAACCCATCCTCCCAAGGAATATACTTTCCCTTTTATTTGCAATTGTGGTCTGTCGGCACAATGAGGTATCAAATTAAACTGGGCATATGTACACCTTAATATTTGTTGAATCACTACTTCGACATCTCCTCCTTTTGGACCTGATAGTATGTACTTGAGCACCTTACTTTTCATTCTTATATTCTCCATCATGTGTGCCTCTTTTGCATAGTTGTCTACGTATGGGAATTCTGATCCTGTGAGGTAGTTCATCATGGCTGATTGTCCCTGAAATTGTGCTGTGGTCTGGCATACTGCGAGATGTACCAAGCAGTGTGCTCTGGACTCAGGTACTTCTTGAGGTAAAAATACTAGAGAGGCTGTCATGGCACATAGGGGATAAGTGAGCAAACAAAGCAGCTTTCATTTGATTTCTCCCTCCCCACCTTCTCCATTGACGGATACCATGAGTTTTGTTGATTATTTATGGAATTGTCATAATACCCTTTCATGTAATATTCATCATCTGCAATACTTCTCCTAGCCCTTACTGTCTCCACAACTGGGCGGAATACCATTTCCTGCTCTAACTGGAAATCTACTTGTTTTTTAACTTCTTCACTAACATTATGCCATAGGGACACATTTATCTTATTGTGATCAGTCAAATGCAGTGTGAGATAAAATAAGAAATAAAAACAACAAAAGAGAAAGTAAAACAGAAGGACCGCAATAGCCATAATATCATTCATTTTTCGATGTGTCCTGTGGCATATTGATCAGTGTATTATGAAGATATCTGGAACATAAGGATATGAAAACATTCATACAGTTTACTTAGTACCGGGCAATAGTAGGGTACAATTTTCAAATGGTGATTGAGGTGAACTGTATATACCTTTTCCCAAAGCATTTGCAAGCAGGTATAATGAAAATAATAAAAGATTTGATTGATGATTCTTTTCCAAACCACTTCACCACTTCCACTGTTTTTTTTTTTTTAAATATGTTTATTATAAAACAAGGCAGGACAATTTACAAATAGCATTACTCATTTTTGATAATTCCCTCATACTGTCTCCCCCCTCCCCTGTCCCCTCTCTGGACCCCATACTCCCTCCCCCAGTTTTTCGCTCTGTGGCATCGTCTGCTGCCCCCGCCATTCAGGGGGATTCTTGATCATTTAGGGCCCATCTAGTGTTAAGCGGTTTGAATGTTAAGGCGGGGAATCGCTGGTCATAGTCCAGTACTGGGGCCCAGACATTCTGGAAGCGGTGCAGGACTCCTGCCCTCGCCGCGGTCACTTTTTCTGCGATCAGGTTGTCCCATAATTTTCCCCACCAGTGGGCCATACAGGCGCCGTCCGGGGACTTCCAGAAGCGGGCTAGCACAGTTTTGCCTGCCAGGAGGCATTGCGTTACTAATTTCGCTCTGTTTCCAGAGCAGGGGTATACCCCGGGGGTCGGGACCCCCAGCAGGACAGTTTTGGGTTCCAGAGGGAGTGCCATCCGGTAATTTGTTTGATTGTTGCCAGGCACCGTTCCCAGAATTGCCAGATCTTTGGGCAGGCCCACCACATGTGAAAAAAGGAACCAGGCTGGAGGCATCGTCTCCAGCAGGAGCTTGTATGCGCATTCTTTGTTGGTGACACAGGTAGATGAGGAGTGGGTACGTGTCCAGATATCTACCCACGTCTGGTCATCAATTGGGTGACCCAGATCGGTCTCCCATTGAGCCATGCATCGCGTTCTTGCACTTAGGAAGTCCCCCAGAAAGCGTCTGTACAAGGTTGAGATCCTGCCCCGGGATGGTAGGTCCTTAAGCATTAGTACAAGGGTGGCAAGGGGGCGAGTGGCCACCTGGAGGGTTTGGGGATGTGAGCACCAGTGACGGAGTTGGCAATATGTAAACCTATCTCTTTCCTGAAGTTGAAACACTGCCTTACATTGTTCGAAGGTGGGGGGTATGTTCCTGGAGTATAGCTGTTCCAGGGTCTCGAGGCCACTGTCAATCCAGTTCTGGAAGTTACGGGGGTTCATCCCAGGTGAGAAGTTTGGGTTATGAAAGATTGGAGAGAGAGGGTTTTGTCCTCTTGGGATTCCCTTTTGTTTCAGACCCCAGTCCCAGAAGCTTAGCGTGTGTTTGGTTGTTAGCAAGAGTCTCTTCCAGCGCTCTCTCAGGGAGGGTTGGATATGTGGGAGGAATCGCAGGGGGAGCAGTAGTTGAGGCTGCTCCAGTTCCACCCATCTAGGGCGGTCTGTGATTATCTGCAAAGCGTGGATGTGTGCTAGCTGTGCTGCTGCCCTATAGGCCCAAAGATCGGGGACCCCTAGCACCCCCAGTCTAGGGCTGCCAACCAGAGTTTTATGGGGGATTCTGGCCTTCTTGCCCCACCACATGAACTTCAGCATTTTCCTTTTCAGGTCCTGAAGAGCAGGTGTTGAGATGGCTACTGCGAGGGAGGAGCAGGCGTAGAGAAATCTCGGAAGCAAGTTCATTTTGGCGGCTGTGATCCGTCCCATTAGTGAGATTTCCTGAGTGGTCCAGCGCTTCAGATACCCTTCCAGTTCTCGAAATAATCTGGGGAAGTTTGCCTGGTATGGACTGTCTCTTCCATGTGATCGGGCACAGCCTGGTTAGCGCCTCTCGTTCCTCCCGGTGGAGGCCGATGCCCAAGGCTACCGTTTTGGAGAAGTTGACGGTGAAACCGTTGACCTTGCCGTAGTTAGTTATTTCCGCCAGGGCGTGCTTTGCTGAGATGCTGGGCTCTGAGAGCGTCTGTAGGACGTCGTCGACGTATAATGCAATTTTGTGTTGGGATGGACCAACCTGGGGACCCTTGATGAGCTTGTTCCACCTGATTCTTTGGGCAAAAGGTTCCATTGTTAGCGCAAAGAGAAGGGGTGATAGTGGGCAGCCCTGTCTCGTCCCACATGTCATGGGGATCAGGGTTGATAGGGAGCCGCTGATCCTCAGGAGGGTCTTGGGGGATTTGTAGTTGGCCATTATCATAAATTGGAAAGTTGGACCAAAGCCAAAGGCCTCTAGGGTGAGCTTCATGAATGACCAGTCTACCCTTTCGAATGCTTTGGTGGCGTGTAGGGCCATCAGTGCAAGGCCCTGGGAGTTTCGGTGGGCGATGTCTACCAGGTTCAGGGTTCTCCGGATATTGTCTCCTTTCGCTCTGTTCAGCAGGAAGCCCGTTTGATCGGGGTAAATTATGGCCAGAAGGATGTGTGACATCCGGTTGGCCAGGATCTTGGAATAAAGATTAGCGTCTATGTTCAACAGGGCAATTGGCCTTTACGAAGCTGGGTCTCTCTGGTCTTTCCCTGGCTTGGGGAGGAGGATTGTAGTGGACTCCTGCATTGAGAGGGTCACCAAGCCTGTTTCTTTGAATGAGTTGAAGAGTGATAACAGAGGGGGGATCAGTTGGGTTTTGAATACTGTGTAGAATCTCGAGGAGAACCCGTCTGGGCCCGGGGCCTGCGTTTTGAGAGATTTGATGGCTTCGTCGACCTCCTCATCCATGATCGTTGCCTCTAGGCTCTCCCTCGTTGTGGCGGGTAGGCGTGGCAAGGCTGCCCCCCATAGGTATTCCTCTTATTTGGACCGGTCCCGTGGAGGTGCAGTCATTACTTGGGTTAGGTGGTCCACTGCCAGCTGTCGTTTCTCCGGCTCAGTGTGATGTATCACCCCCTGTGGGTCGCGGAGCCCCGTGATGGTATTGGTGTGTGTTATTTTGGCCGTTTGGCTACCAGTAGCTTGTTAGCTTTGTTGTTCTTAGCATAATAGAATTGTCTAGTCTTGGCCATTAGTTGTGTGGTATGTTCAGCGTAGTGTGCCTCTAGTTTCTTTCTGGCCGTGCGAATGGCTCGTTGAGTCCTGGGGGACCACCCCTTCTTCTTTTGGGCATCCTCTGCTGTTTGCAGTTCCTCTGTCTGGGTTTGTCACCAGTTCCGGTGGAATGCCACCCCTTGTGCTATCCTGATCACTGCTTTCATTGCGTCCCAGTTGTTCGCAGGGGGGAAGTGTCTATGACCGCGTTTTCCTCAAGGAAGTTTTTAATAGTGGTTGCGATTCTGTCTCTAATCAACATGTCATTGAGGATTGGGTCGTAGAGCGACCATCTGCGTGGGGAGTTGGCTCTGGGGTCCTGGGTTCGGAGTTCCATGATTATTGGTGCATGGTCAGATAAGATTCTTGGGCCGATGGATACCTCGTTGGCGTAGGCAAGGGTCTGGGGCAAAGTTAGCAGAAGGTCAATTCTCGAGAAAGTTCGATGAACATGGGAGAAAAAGGAGTAGTCCCTCTCGGTAGGGTGGAGCATCCGCCATGAGTCCACTACTTCCAAGCTCCTGAAAAGACGTAAGAGGCTAAGGGCTTGCGTGCGTGAAATCTCCTGGGGTGGGGGAGTGTCATTTACCTTTGGTGGGGTCCGGTACTCCGTTGAAGTCCCCCCTATTACTGTCTGGCCTTCTATGAAGCCTGAGAGGGAGGCGCCCAGTGAGTCATAGAAGCTTGCTTGTGCCGAGTTGGGGGCATACACTGAGACGAAGGTGTAGAGATCTCCCAGTAAAAGGCATTTAACTGCGACGAAGCGGCCCTCTGGGCATGATATTTAGGTCTTTCCTAAAAAGGATCACCATGCCCCCCTTCTTAGAACCTCCTGAGGCAAGGAATTGACGTGGATACAGGCGGGATCGTAGGCGCCCAATGTCTGCTAGCAGGAGGTGAGTTTCTTGGAGAATCGCCACCCGGCTTCATCGTCTTGTAGTTTCTGTAGGATCGACTTGCGCTTAGAGGGGGAATTCAGCCCATTAACATTTAGCGAAAGGCACTGTAATGTCCGGTGCTCACGAGCCAGAGGTCCAGCTGTGTCATTGTCCGGTGGGAGGAGTTCGGAAGAGAGCCGGCTAGTCGCCTTCATAGGTGAGGGTTAAGTGTGCGTTGTCCTGCTCTTGGGGTTTTAACGGAGGCCCCCAACGGGAGGCCAACCTTTTAACTGGCGGGGTGTTCGGCATTGTGAGGGCGGCCAAGCCCCTGGCCAACTGGGCCAAATGAGTCAATAGAATAACCTGGCTTTGCAAGGACATTGAGGTGGAACGTACCTTGGAATGGGCATGGGCCGTGGGTGAAGCCCGCCGTAGTGGGTAGTACTAAATTTCAGCTGTGTCGGAAATGGCGATTCGCTGTAGAAGAAGGCTGGGTGCCTAGTCCGAAGGTGCAGCAATGGTTCATGTAGTGTGGTCTGATTACTGTTTACCGCCTCCTGTTGTTTCGAGAAGTTCTCGACCATGAGGACCGTCTAAGCTGCGGGGAAGGGGTGGTCTCCAAGTTCCCTGTCGCCTCTGAGTTCACTGAGGTGGCCTTTTTGGGGGAAGATGGGTGCATGATCTTGCTGGCATCCTCCAGGTGGCTAATTCTCCGCAGAGTACTGTTATATAAAATTGCAGAGCTGTTGGGAAAAGCCATCTGTACCGGACCTGACGTTCCTGAAGGAAGAGGGCTAAGGGTCGGAGTGCCTTTCTCCTCTGGAGAGTTAAAAGCAAGAGATCTTGGTAAATCTGGAGAGGCGAGCCCTGAAAGGTGAGCTCATCTTGTGAGCGGCTGATGGTGGAGATGGCCTCTTTTGTGGAGAAGAAATGGACCCTGGTGATGACATCTGGAGGGAGGTCCGAGTCTACCCCCCGACGTGGGCGCAATCTGTGGGTGTGGTCTAGCATTAATTGGGGTTTGCCAGTTGCGGGAGAAGGGCTTGGAAGAAGTCCCCCACATACTCCAGTAAATGTTTGTCCGGGACCGAGGATGGGATACCCCGGATCTGAAGGTTGTTGCGGCGGGCCCTATTTTCCAAGTCTTCTTGCTTGAACTCCAGGATTTCGCACTTGTCTTGGAGAGCTCTAATTGCTTGTTGGATGTCTCCCAGCGTAGTTGCCTGGTCCTGGGAGCGGTCCTCAATCTCCCCCAGCCTCTGCTCCACCTCAGTCACCCTGCGATCGGTTTGCTCCAGTTTGGTGGAGAGTTCTGTCATGCAGGGCCTAAATTCGGCCTTAATATCTGCCATGAACGCTAATAAATCACCCAGGGGGATCACCCTCCCCCTGGCGGTCCTGTGGGGTAGGCCTGGCAAGATCAGGTTTTTTTCCTCTGTCCAGGGCTGTAAGCATGGTGGCTATGTCCGTGTTTTTCTAGCTTTCGTTTGTTTGGACATAGTGCCGGGTTGTGGGGCGGAAGATAAGTCAGATTAGCGTTCAACTTCGGTGGCGCTGATTTGAGCTGGGGTGTGTTGGTCCTGGAGTCCGTTGGCGCAGGCCTCCCAAGCGTAGGAGAAGGAATCTGAGTGGGGAGGTGGGCCGGGGCGCCCCAGGAAGTGGGAAGCCGAAGGATGTGCTGATTTTAGGAGAGGTGCGAGCTCAGTGCCTCCTCGCTGGGGGGGATGGCAGGGGACCGAGGCGTAGTAGCCGGTTCTGGTGCACAACCCACCTGCACCGAAGATTGTGTGTTCAACCACCGGCCTGGAGGGCCTGTGGGGATAGTGCAGCTGCCTGGTGGGTCTGCTTGCTTTTGGTGCGTGGTGGCTGTGGGTTCCTGCAAAAGTGGAGGTGCTGGTTGGAGGGCAGTGGTTCCAGAAGTAGGTGTAGCAGGGCCCTAACTGCCTACTAGAGGGAACTCCTCCTGGTTATAGTGAGCAAGGTGCGGGGCCACCAGTTTTGCTGGGGAAGGGGGAGAGGTGGATCCTCCGCTTCTTTGAGTGGGGGAGAGGCGCTAGCAGCAGGTGTGGGCCAGGGCGCCCCGGGAATTGGGGGTGCAGGCTTTATGTTTGAATTGCGCCCTCTGGCGCGGGTTGGCGAGGAGAGGGGTCTGGGCAAGAAAGTTCCAGGGCCGCCGGGGGGGGGGGGTGGAGGGTGGCAGTTTCCTTGCGCCACCCTCGACACGTGTTCCGCGATCTACCCTGGTGGGGGCCTGGGCCGGTGTGATTCGGGCCCCACCCCACGCTCCCCAGCAGACCCTACCTGTGCGTCTGCTGACCTTGCCGCCTCCGCTGCTGGTGTTGATGCTGGGTCTCCAAGCCGGAAGGAAGCCGAACCCCGCGGGGGCCACGAGCCAGCCCGGAGTATGCTGTAGGGGGTTCCCCCAGCCTTGAGGGGCACCACAGGCTCCGCTGAGTGCTGCCGCGAAGGTCGCCCTCTGTGATGGTGTTACACGGGGGAGACACGTGGGCACCTCCCCCTCGGTTCAGGGTCGGGGATGTAGCCGCGTGTCACCGGAGGGCTCAGGTCTGCCGTAGTTGGGCGATAGTCTGTGGGGCTTCAGAAGTGCTAAGGGGATCGTCGGTGCCACCTATGCTGCCTCTGGCGCGCCCCGCCATCTTGGATTTTGGCGCCGTCTGATGCTGGGCGATTCGATGGAAATGCTGGGTCCAGTGAAAGCGTTATGCTCTCATATTCGGACTATGGGTGCCCTAAGTGTTCCGACCGCCCTGGATGTTAGCAGGGCTCCAGCTGGAAGTCAGGAAGCCGCACATTTTTGCTCTTACAGCGGCCTTCTCACGGCTGGCCCCAGGGGAGCAGCCACATCGATGGTGCTCCAAGCCACGCCCCACCACTTCTACTATTATGTGGTACATTGAAAAATATAAAAATATAAAAATAGTGCTGATAAAAACCATAAAAACATAAAAATTTGGAAGATAAAAAAATAGTCCCAATAAAAATGTAACGATAGAAAAGTAGAAAAAATAGTCTGTTATAGAGGTATGCTCTTGTGAAAAATAGTCATTAATACTGTGCTGGTGATATATTCAAAAAAAGTCCTCAGCATCAACTCCTTTCTTACTGTTCCAGTGATAGTTCAGCGTCAATGTTCCTCAAGTGGAGGAACGTGATTTATATCTGTTTTATTCTCAAGTTCCTTGTTCCTTTTATCTTCTTTCTCAGCATGCACGTGGGCTCTTGTCCTCGGTCTGTTTTCATTCTCTTCTCCCTCGGGATCCTGGAGGATGGGCAGGGAGGCAATGCCCGAGAGTTTTGTGCGCTTTATAAATGTCAAATAAATAAATAAATCTCCACAAACCTCCTTCAGATTCTTTCACTATCTATACAGCAGTGTTGCAAGAGATTCTGATGGCACTATCACTCCCTGCTTAATGAGCGCATTTATTGTTTCATAAATACCCTCATCTGCTTCTTTGGACATCGGATACTGTTTCACTCGAGGTAAAATTGCCCCTTTCTTTAATTTTATTTTTACAGCTCTTATCCCTTTTAACAGTCCCACATCATATGGACAGGTCATCCATAGTGTGCTGGGTACTCTTGCCAAATCTTCCATAAATGATGGTACTTTTTTAGCCCGCATTATTTGATGTGGCACCTCTGTATACTCTATTCTCAGTTAATCTATTTCAAACAATACTTCATCATCAGAGTCACTGTAGTCAAACAACTCATCATCTGTCAACTGGATCAGCCTGTGTGATGCATCAAGTACTATTACTGTGCGCCAACTTACCACTTCACCATCAGTACTGTGTAAAGTCATTCTATCCTCTCTCACTACAGCCATCTCTAGCTCAATTGTAATCAGTCCTCCTTCAGTTACATCTTTAGGTATCTTTGTTCTGAATAAAAAGTCTTGGGTAGTCTCCGTAAGTGTCCCTCAATGCAGGGAGCCATGCTAACATCACTTGTACAGCATAGAAACATTCTTCAGGATCCACTTGTACTCCCCGCTGTACTTTCTACCCATGAAAGGCTTGTATGTATTCCTTTGCTGTCTGGAAATGTATGCCTTGTGTAGAGCATAATATACGGTCCTCTGCTAATGATAATGGCATATTGAGTTTGGCCATAAGATCTGGGCAGAGTCGGTGCAGAGTCTTTGGAGAAGTTACAGTTACAGCGCTGTTCCTGTGATTGCAGCGTTGTTCTTGGAGTCTGTTTACTGTGGCTGTTTATTTGAGGCAGTGCAAAAAGAACTTATACCATGCACCCCCGCGGAGCAGCACGGAGTCAGTGCAGAGTCTTTGGAGTCCTTGGAGGCTCTATGAGGCTCTGTTCCGCTGTTGACGAGTTTCCATCGCTTCCACTTTCACTGTTCCTCAACTGCGCCGCAACGGTTTTTCAGCGGTGCCTGTGACAAGATGGATTCAGCTCATAAACATAAACAGCCCCTCACCCTCCTGCAACTAAGGCATGGGGCGCTTGAGACAGGCGAAGGCCACATGTCAATGTCAACAGTGACAGCGACCCTGAATCCGGACTGGAGCTCGGATGTCGGGCAAGCAAACCAAAACAAGTAAGAGACTTTTCCCACATATCTGCTTGCTCAAATCCTGTTGTGAATGATATTGAACATTTACATGTAAACAACACGCCTTATGACTTTGGGCCCGGCTTCCGTATCCATCCCGCCCCCACTGACTTAGTAATTCAATTGCCCAGCCATTTGTCACTAAGCACGCCTCGCCAGTCCACTGCGTTTGCAACTTCAGAAATGCGTTAGAAGTGACCGCATTGAAGGGCGCCGTTCAAAATGACGATAACTGTGCGGAACCTTGCTGATTGCCAAACCATCATTGGGACTGTCATTGTTGCACAACTTTTGGGGTTTCTTCGCTACGTGTGCTGGCATGGAGAGCCAGTACAAATGGCAATGGCAGGGTTCCATCAGCACCAAGTTACATTAATGCAGTCAAAGCCCGTTTGACCTCAGCGAATGCAGGTTCTTGGATAGCAACGGCAGTGGTACGTGACTTTAGTGATACTGGTGGTGGTTGAGGATGGTCCCCCTGCTGCACGACCAGAGTTTGAGGAGTAGTTTGTGGGTGAGGTGTTATCTCCCAGGCCATCAACGTCAGCGAATGCTTAGGGCCTCTTGGACAACAGACTGTTGAATGAGTCGACTGATTCGCTGGTGACAAAAGCAAACTTTTCTATCTTTCAAGTAAAGAAGAATGCAAGTGGCAAGACTAGCCAACTTAAAAAAAATAAGAATCAGTCAAAAAGGAAAAATGGTCCCAAAAATAACTGTAGAAAGTTTTTGAGAAACTTAAAAGCAGTAAATGTTTTTGAAAATACTGAGAGATCCCTGGACTCAAAAACGAAAAAGAATGTCCCGGAAATTAGCCAACTTGAACCAGTTGAGTCAAATATGGTTGAACCAACTCAGGATGAAGTTGATGTATTGAATGAATTGCTAGATATGTCCACATATGAGGATGAAGCTTCTGAGGATCTTGGTTTGCAAGAAGCTCGCTCTCTCTGCCGTGAAAAGCGACCTTCCTCAACCGAGAAACAAACACATGAAGCTGATGCGAAGGCTGTGTCTAAGGCGATGCAGTCGAGAACATGTCAAATTATTTTACCATCTTCTAAAACCATCCCTCGAGTTGGAGACATTAGATCTCCCTTGTTTTTGACTCTAGATGATAAACGACAGAAAATATTAGTGAATTTAGTGAACGGCGAGGGAAGGAAAGACAAAACAGCTCCTCTGGAAGCTTTGAACCCTGGTAATGTGTTCAGTGGGGAAACAAACCCCTTTAAAAGTGCTTTGTCTGACCCTAGGAGATCCACCAATGAACACTTAAGAGACATTGAGCAAAAAGATCAAAGACAGCTTCCAAATAAATTCAGCAATCAAAAAAAGATTGCAGTCTCGAAGCTCAAACCTTCGAAGTATCAACTAATCTTTGAGCGCATCTTCTCGGTTAAAGACGGCTTAATTCTAAATCGGTACAACGTTCTTGGGGCCTCATTACACGGATGGCGTTAGGGATTTACCGGTACCGATAAAATACCGGTACCGGTAAATCCCTACCGCCTTACTACGAGGTCCCTTTGCGGATTGGTGGATTTAACGCCTGCTTTTTGCAGGCGTTAAAATCCAACCCGATAAGGGACCTCGGAGCTAATTACGGCACCGCAAAATTGCGGTGCCGTAATTAGCGCCTTCCCCATTCCCATAGAGCCTTATGGGGCAGAAATGGGAATTGGGAAGGGCAATGGCGGAAAGGGGATTTACTGCCCCTCCAACCTTGGAATGGGGCGGTAAATCCCCTTTCCGCCAAGGCGGTGCCGGTATTTTACCGGCATGAGCCATGGCGCTAATAGCGCCATGGCTCACCGCCTACCGGGTAATGAGGCCCTTGGTCTTTTTCATTATGTGCCTGCTCTGAGAACAATTGAGTCAATTGATATTAAAACCGTTGAATTCGGAAAAGAACAACAAAATGATTGTGTACGATTGCACTTCGATGTAAGAATCCTAACTGATCTGATCATGAAGGCGGCTTTCGTGTTCTTTTCTTTGGATTTTGATTTGACAGCCATATCGGTGTGTCTTCTGACACCCTTGTAAAACACCTGACCCCTACAAAGGACTCCAAAACAGCACAAAATTACTTATAAAAAGAATCACACTCTAAAAATAAAACAGGAGGGGTGATGGAACTCCTGGGAGTTCCCACAAGAGACAACCTGGCTGTGAAAATGAATAAGAAACTTGATCAAGACATGATCGCTGGAGAAAGCATTAAGATTACCAGCCAGCAAGAGCTCATTGCTGCCAAAATGCCTGAAGCTCAAGTCTGTGATTCAAAGATAACATCAAAGTCAGAGAACTGGAATTGGATTGCTACTACTTTGAACAGAGGCCAGTCAAGCTAATGTCCAAGAGTCCAAAGTAAGATCGTGTATAACATCGCTCATAGAACACAAGGGGCTTCACGCATCTCTTTGGAGAATCTGGACAGTGGTTACAATTGTTTGATATTGTGTGTCTACAAGAAACGTGGCTTGAGACCTGCCCAACTGCAGATGCATTTGAAATATCGTTTAACCCTGCCATCAAAAGATCTATAGGGAGGCAGTCTGTCGGTTCATTAACCCTTGTCAAAAAATCAACAGGCCTCCGATTAATCATCGACTCAAAGATCCATAGTCATTTCAGACAAACCACCACGATAATAATTCGAGGGCGAGACTAAAGAAAACTCTTACAAAATCCATGTAATTAATGCTTAATGGCAACATAAGACTGCCGGTACAATTAAATTCATGGATGACATCACTAAGATCATTGATGAAATTAATATGACTGATCTCTCCAATATAAATTGTATAACAACAGTCGTTGACTGGCCCAGCACACAGAAAAAAAACACAAATCTTAGTGAACATTTGGAATGATGAAATGGGAAGACGAAACTTAAAGATGGAGAACGGAAATATCAAAGGTGACATCCCCGCAAACCCCACATGGAGGCGTAATAACCAAGAATCTATTTTGGACTACTTTTTCTTGTCTGAAGAACTGGACCTTTGTGCTATAACATTACAAGTCATTCCAAACTCTGCAAGCGATCATTGCATACTGAAACTGTCTCTTGCACTACAGTTGGTTGAGCCATGGGCCACTCGGGCCCATGGGGTTGAAGTAGAACCAAACAGAAGGCGCTTTAGATTGAAAAAACAAGATATATGCACAATTACAGAGGCGATTTCTAAGGAATTGGTATGTAACTCAAACAACGAAGTAGAGTATACCCACTTATTAAGCTTTTACTCAGAAATAAATAATGGGCTCAAACATTGTGGCTTTCAAACAAAACATGCTTATGACCTAGAGATATCCAAACGAAGGAGGCAATTAAGAAAATAATTGAGACAAGGCAAAATATTGAATAATGAAAAGCAAGTGGCTGCAAAAAAAACAGCTAGACAAAAATATAAGAACTGCGCTAATCTCACATAGAGCAATCATGGAATAGCAAGACGCTGAGAGGATGATGACATGCCTTAGAGACAAAACTACCCGGAACTTCTGGAACATCTATCTATATACAAATAAAAATGGAACTGTTCGTTTGTTCAAAATCTGAAATCTCTGAAAGTTCTTCACCGATTTCTTTGCAATTTTGACTCAACGTTGCATTCGAATAGGCGCGTGTTTTTATATACCTACTATACATAGATGTCACACCTGTGACAGGTAAAAACATACTTTTTCTGAAAAACAGCGCCATCTGTTGGACGTAAAAGCAACACATGCTATACTAAATATTTTACTGAAAAACAGCACCATCTGTTGGACGTAAAAGCAACACATGCCATACTAAATATTTTACGATTCCATTTCCATGTTTCCAATTTAGAATGGCTCAAATACGTGCCGAGGAAGCAGCAAAGCGACGTGCAGCCAGACTTCAGGATGCACGGTTGCGAGCACGGCGATCGCGTTCTGCAGCTTGAGATCTGCTTAATTCTCAACAGAATGAACGCGACAGGCTGAGAGTGGCTAAAAGACGTCAACGAGATACAGCAGATCAGCATCAAACATGACTCTGTGCTCAGCAATCACACAATTACAATCGCCTAGCATTCCGGTACAACCCAGCTGATGATTATAATTTGAGCCGGCATGTTCTCATTGGCACCATGACTGAAGTGTGTCCTTATTGCAAGGCTCTGAAATTTAATGGAGAAACGAAAGGAATGTGTTGCGCCGCTGGGAAAATTAAACTGCCTCAACTTGGAGAACCGCCAGGACACATTTACTTTGCTATCTACCGATTTCCTGGTGCATGCCTGTCACATGATTTCCTTTCCTATGGGTAGCAGCAACCTTATCTGCCTACAATTTTCTGCCCTTCTTGTGTAGTTAGTCCCTATCTTGTGTACATGCCTTCCTGTCACCTAATCTATTCTATTTTAAAACAGACTAATTGTGCAATCTAATGCCTTCTCTGTTCCCTACTTGTGTAGCGCAAAAATAACTATTCTTTGTGCCAGCTTAATTTCCAGCAGAATTTAAAGTGCAGTTTCAAATGTGTCCTTTCTTATCTTTTATTTTTGTTTCTTCTGAGGAAGGCAGGGGAGCGGAGCCTGAACATGCTCTCTAGTCAATAATTGCCCCACTACAACTGTCCTTTGTGCCACTGACATCTTTTTAGAGCAGGTGACATTTAAAGGACCAGTCACAAAAATATCAGAGCACAAGAAAAACACAGCCACTCTGCTGCAGACTGTTCTTTGTGCCATCCTTTGCGTATACGTTTTAGGCATTTGCCAGGCACTGCTATTATATACCCAGGCACTCGCACCATTGTACAGCTGCTACCGTCGATGGCCAGTTAATACCACTACTGCAGTGCTGTTGCTCTCTGCCTCTCTCTCTCTCTCCCTGCGCACGCTGTTGCTCTCTCTCCACCGCACATGCTGTTGCTTTCTCTCCCTGCACTCAATGTTGCTTTCCCTCTCCCTGCGCACGCTGTCGCTCTCTCTCCCTGCACATGCAGTCACTCTCCCCATACACACTGTAGCGGTCTCTCCCCCTGCATGTGCTGTCACTCTCTCTCTCTGCACATGCTATCACTCCCTCTCCCCGCGTGTGCTGTCGAACTCTCTCTCCCAGTGTGCGCTGTCACTCCCTCTCTCCCTGAATACGCTGTTGCTCTCTCCCTCTATCCCAATGTGCACTGTCACTCTCTCGCTCTCTCCCCACGTGCGCTGTCACTCTCTCCCAATTCACATGCATTGTTGCTCTCTCGCTCTCCTCCCGCAGGCACTGTCGCTTTCTCTCTAGCACTCTTAGAGATATCCCCATATTACATCTTCTCCAACTCCCACCTTTGCTCTCAGCCCTTACTTTTTCTCTCATCTTTCCTCTCACACTCACTTTTTCTCTTACTCTCTCACACTTTCTCGCTCATATTTCTTCTTGCTCATCATCGGCACCCTCTATCAATGGCTTCCTCCATTGCTCTATTCCCCTTCTCATTCCATTGCACACCTGCACCCCTTATCGCATCCTCCTTTAAAACTTTGCAAAGAACAACAATAAATGACAACACTATTGGCATTGCCAATGCTTGTTTCAAGAGAGCTCAGCATGGCAATCGGGGGAAGAGTGGGAGTGAGCCGATTGGGCGAAGAGTGGGGGTGAGCTGATCTGGGGAAGAGTGGGGGTCAGCTGCTTCTTCCAGTACAGCGTGGATATTGTCTCATGCGGCAGAACAGGTTAGCGAGAGACCGGCAGCTTCGGGCTGGGAGGTTTTAATCAAGAAGCGCATATTTGCATGTGATAATGGCAGCAGGTGAAATTAGTAGAATGGATTGTCAACCACAAGGTCAACAGAAAATACAGGTAGGAGTTTTGGTTATAGCTCATTCTCAGGCTCTCTCGTCCTGTCCCACTGAGACACATGCTATGTCATCCTACTAAGAGCTTGGATGAGGGCATTTGTTTTGGTGGGGTGTTCATTGTGATCTCGGATTACACTTTTTGGAAGAAGCTGCGTGTGAATTCATTTCCACGCATTTCTGATCAGACTCTTTCTGTGCATCCTCTTTTCTTCCCCCCTTGTATCCCAAAATCAGCGCACAAGCAGCCCTGCATTTCTACCATTCGTTTTCAGTTTAAACGTAGACTGTCAGGGCCCGATTCTCAACTGGGTCTTAAATACTGAAAAGGTTGTTAAAAGCGTTAACAAACTTTTCGGTACTTAAGACCAATTCTGAAGGTTGCGCATTCTTCCGAAGTCGGTATAAATGCACCACTTTCAGAAAATATGTGGCGGTTGCTAGGATGGGTATGAAACCAAACTAGCAACCGCCACATTCGTAACCTGCCACTTAAGACAGTTATTCTTGTGGCACTTCTCCACTTTTAGATGTGCGCTGAAGTGGCGCACATATACAGTACCATTTACGGTGCCGATATTGTGGAGGAGTGCCACAAGAAGTTTTGTTGCAGTGCAGGGTGTATATGAACACTTACATATAAACCAAAGTAAGCAGCTTCAATGTTGTATCCTGCAACGTTGAAGCTGCTTACTTTGGTGTATATGAAAGTGTTCATATACACAGGGCCTCATTACGAGGTGGGCGTTAAGGGATTACCGGCACCGGTAAGAGCACCGGTGCCGGTAATCCCTTACCGCCCTACTACGAGTTCCCTTTGCGGGTCCTTCCTTAACGCCTGGTTTTTTCAGGCGTTAAGGACAGGACCCGCAAATGAACTCTAGAGCTAATAACGGTACCGCAATTTGCGGTACCGTTATTAGCGCCTTCCCCATTCCCATTGAGCCCTATGGGGGCTCAAATGGGAATGGGGAATGGCCCTGGTAAATGGGGAATTACCGGTCCCGCCAACCTTGGAATGCACCGGTAATTGCTCCATTCACCAGGGCTGAGTAGGAACGAGTTTGGAGGCAGCCATGGTGCTAATAGCGCCATGGCTACCTCCAACCTCGTAATGAGGCCCACTGTGTTCTCGGCAGCAGTTTTGTAAAATAACGAATATATAGTTATTTTACAAAAATGCTGCCGAGATTTCAGGATTGTGCCCGTTGTGCCGATAAACAGGCGCAATGCTGACGGTGCACTGTCCCACTTGAGAATAGTGGTGGAGCCTGGGCGTCCTGATTTGGTGCAGTGAATCATGCTCTTTAGCACGTTCACTGCGCCAACTTAAGAATCGGGGCCTCAGCCTTTCAGTTGCTTATTTTGGGAACTCAGCAGCTTTACATTTTCCCTTTATTTTAAGGCACCATTATATATCATTGCATTTAGCCAAATATTAAGGTCATACTTATTCAAATGTTTATGCATTTTGTGCTCTGGGGAATTTATATTGGAAAAGTCACCCCTACTTAAATCCTATTCTATCCTATTCCTGGGTTCCAAACAGTGGAGGAATTGGGAAAAAAAGAACTGGTGCTACTCTGGCTGCATCCAAAAAAGGAAAGATGGGAGAAGGGGGATTGGAGGAAGGTCAGGGCGGGGGAGGTCGGAACTTGATCTTTGGTTTGCAATGTTCTTTTTGTATTGTGACCAGACTAGACATTATGAATAATAAACTAATGGCAGTAGATTGTCCCTGACAGAAATGTACAAACAATATATTTGTACATAGAAATCTTTGATACAACTGTGCATGCAAATTAAACAAGATACTATTTCGCACAAATATTTTAGGTGATGTTTATTGTTATCTGTGAATCATCATTTCAACTAAAATACACAGTTAAAACATATTTTGATTGGCAAATAAATGTGAACTGTGTAGGGATCTATACATTGTCAATAGGTAAAAATAAAAATGTTCTACATGAATAGTACAGGAAGTTAATTCATCTAGGACAGGGAATCGTTTAATGTTCATTTTTAATGATTTGTAAGTAACAGTAATTGAGCAAAACAGAAATTCAATACTTTGAGTAAGGCCTTACCTGTACCTTAAACTCAATACTCTTTGCAGTTCCCAGTAATCATCTAGCTGCAGTCACTTCAATTGAATCCACACATTGGCAGAGACAACCGATTTGGCCTTTGTGTAGGTATGGGATAGGCATTTGTTGGGCACTGTCATAATGGTACTACCTGACCATAAGCTGCAGCATCTAGAACGTGGTGTGATTATCTAGGCATATGAGTGTCTGATATGTGCCTATCTAATACCGATACACAAGCCAGAATTGTTAACTTTGTCAATGTTTATTTAGGCAGGACGTCATTGCAAGGAATCTACATGGTTGAAGGCACACTTGTTTGAGACATTTTGATTAAACCAGTAGCACCATTGCAGCTACAATTAAGCCATTAACTTAACTTGCAGCAGACTATTTAGTAATAACACTGACAGGGCAATGTTTGATATTACTACTTGATAGAGCTAGGTCAAAATCATCCCAGGAGGATGTGTTTTGTGTGGGAAGTACGAGTCGGTAGTGGGTGGGAGTGGCCATGGGGACCAAAATGGCCATAGACAGTCAATTGGTTGATAAATAACTAAACCATACACTCAAATTGTGTGTCCCTCCTCACATGTCATCACCTTCCTACCTTTACTCAAGTGCAATACTTTAGGCTTATAAGCACTACCTAACAGCCCAAACTAAAAATGGACTGAAGTAAAACTACGGTATAAGTAAAGCTCTGTGTGCTTAGGTGAGTCACACTCTTCTGGTCCTTGGCTCCCTTAGGAGCTGCTCCTCTGTTCCACCACTCGACTGGTCCTTGACCCCCTGGCGAGTCACTGTCCCGAACAAACTGAAGCAAGAGGCTTCAATTTTCTGTGTGCTTTATTTGTTTAAAGTGCACTTTAAAAACCTCAAATTCCCCCTCTTGCATGGTGTATCTCAATGCAATCAAGTGTGCCATTCATTTGAGAAAGATTTGGTAACAATAGCCACTTTAAAATCACTCAGCTTCCCACTCTAACTGAAAATATATCGCGGCAGACAACCTGTGCACCAAAATAAAAAAAAACACAGGTTACAAAATGGAATATACATTTGGACACATGTATATGTACTAAATTTCCCAAAACACCAAACTAACCCACCACAGATACACCAACACAACTCCCCACACTCCTTAAACACCACTCTGACAGACCCACCGGCCACCACACAAACAAGTATCTTAGTGCACATTAACTATTGCACGAGACAGCTCACAAAATATCTATAACGTACACCTAATAGAGCCTCATCTTCGGATCTGCATACATCAACATTGTAACAAATCAACCTTGCCCTGGTCCCCCACTACCACTTCGTCTCCTATCCCACTTGCAGATCCTGAAGCTCTTAGAAAGTGAGAAAATGGCAGCAGGTGCGCTTTAAGAGATGCAACAAAACAGCATAACAGGACATAACAAAAAGTTTCACTCATTCTCCTAGGGGGTAGTATGCTGCATGACACAAGCGTACCTCTGTGACTGGCAGCAATAGGAGATACATTTAATGTTGGCTCTGTCACAGCTAGTGTACCAAAGATTGTAGTGTAGTAGACTAACTGGATGCTGAGACTATAAATGTGCCTGTCAAATCAAGTGATCTAGGAGTGAGGTAGGGCCAGTGCACCAATAGTGATATTCTAGGTGACAGCTTTGGGGTCCACTAACAGAGGAGCACAAGTTTACACAAATGTCTTCCTACTATTGCCTAAAGCCTTCCACAATAACCCTTTCTGGCAATTTAAATCTTTTGCAAAGTGTGGGCACTTCACGTTCCCCATAAAGAATGGCATAGTCATCTGGCCAGTACTTGGGATACACAACCTTGCATGCCGATATGAGGTCTTGAAAGTTTGAGATGAATGGGTCTATTGATGTGCTTGGGACATGTGAAGAGGTTGAAGTGAAGAGCCTACTCTGTAGGGCACTGCCAAGACTTCGGAAAAATTGTCTTCTATTGATTCCTGCATCAACTTTCCAGGGTATCCGGAAATAATGTTCCCATACATAATGTCCCATACATAATGTCGCCGGGAAAAGCCATTGGCAACATTATATATGGTGACATTATGTATGGGGATGGGTTGCGGGAATGTCCCCTGCTTCTCTTGTTAAAAAAAAAATATTCAGGAGTTGCGGGGGCGTCCCCTGCATGTTCAATGTAATAATGTCTCTGCAAAAACCGGTGACTTTTTTGTCAGGAGCCATTTTTGCGGGGACATTATTGAACACAACTCCATGAAATTCCATTGTGTGGGCAGAAGCTATAGCCAACTTTGTGTTTTTGGCTTCCCGGTCCTCTGCCAAGACTTCAAAAACCTTAATTTGATGGCAAATTAATCAATGGGCCTCTGGGAGAATAATTGAGTTTGCCTGCAATTTCAAGAACAATTTGGCCAGTTCACCTAATGCATCCCTCATCAAACCCAAGTTCTTGACTATCTCAATACAGCTGCACTGTCTTGTAGTTCTCTTGGATTTTTGGGAGAACTGTGGTATAGGGAATACAGGGCATCCATAAAGGCCTTGAAGTTGTTTGTAAAAGAGACCTCCTTCAAATCACCCCCCACAGCCAACTCCAGTCGATGATTGCAACAATGCCAAATGAGTATATCTGGATTGAGTTTATGGCCCTTGGAACGTGCTTCAGTTACTGTATGGGATTACACCAGAATAATTCCGAGTCCAAATAACCGGAGAAACTCAGGAAGATGGCAAGTTGCTGTTTTATTAGCAATTATCTAAAATAGGTAGTTTATAGCGAACATCAACGGATGTGTGCTCATTCTCATGCGTCAGAATGACATCATGCTACGTGGCAATAGTGAGAAACCTATCGTTTGGGATATATATATATATATCATATATGAGCTAGGTTTGTTATTGGTTGTCCGATATCATATACGTGTCATGTCTGGAACATTTGGTTCAATTAGCAGCATGTAAGCCAAGACCCAGGTGCAAGTAGATAGGACATGAAGCTGCCCTACCACCCAATTAGCCCAACACCTCTCATTACCCATGCCTTCTGCCATGAAATTCTCTTTGTACTTGGTCTTGCAGAGTATTCGTGTCCTGGGAATGCAACAGGAGTGAGGGCACACACTATTGTGCCTGGAACTCCAAGTTCAAGCCCTTTTTTCAGCCTCAACTCACGTGACAAGAGACGCCGATTCTGTTCATTCTGCAAGCTTTTAAATGTCTTAAATTAATTAAGACTTGCCATCCTTTGTGTTCTTTCTTGCACCTTAACATGAGGGGATTCATCCTCCACACACATGTTCCTCTTCAGCGTAGATAGCGGACCTTGTCTTCTCAGTTTTTTACTCCAGGCCAGACAGCCTCCCAATGCAGCTCCAACAACCCGCTATTCTACTGCGACGCAGCCTTTCATTTTCTCTTCATGATTCTTTGGCTTACTTATTTCATGATACCAATGTCCATTTTCTGTACAATGACGGCTCCATTTGCATTCTGTTCACTACTTATAGCTAGCCTTTATGATGACATTCATTATACTTCTGATTTCTGCAGCACTTTTTACTGTGTAATTTACACGTTTAAGGTTCACTTGATTCTTTACTTCGTCATTTCTCCTCTAGGATTCATACACTGTCTTCATTCAGTATTTCAGGACTTTGTGCACACTTTCTTATGATGTCATCAGTCCATCTTCTTAGCTCTTTCTCATATTCGTTCAGGGAGTTCCTCCTGCAGGCTGACATCAACTCTTATTGGATACCATCTTCAAATACTCGCTGCGGTATTGGTACAATAGCTGGTGTTAGACAGGGCACGGTCTCATGTCTCCAATACAGGGGCGGTAGGGAGGTAGGATCACTTGCGAATGTGTACGTCTGCTCCACTACATTCCCCCCTCTGGTTGAGTCCTCAACCACCTTGTCAAGTTTTCCTGCTTCTTTGAATCTTCTCTTGAATAAGGATTTCTTTGGTATCCATATCTTCGTCACCCGCCCCACGGTGCCCGCATTTTTGATATGTTAATTCATACTCCAGGTCATGTAATTGTAATTGTTTCTTTGGCTTACTTATTTCATGATACCAATGTCCATTTTCTGTACAGTGACGGCTCCATTTGCATTCTGTTCACTACTTATAGCTAGCCTTTATGATGACATTCATTATACTTCTGATTTCTGCAGCACTTTTTACTGTGTAATTTACAAGTTTAAGGTTCACTTGATTCTTTACTTTGTCATTTCTCCTCTAGGATTCATACACTGTCTTCATTCAGTATTTCAGGACTTTGTGCACACTTTCTTATGATGTCGTCAGTCCGTCTTCTTAGCTCTTTCTCATATTCCTTCAGGGAGTTCCTCCTGCAGGCTGACATCAACTCTTATTGGATACCATCTTCAAATACTCGCTGCAGTATTGGTACAATAGCTGGTGTTAGACAGGGCACGGTCTCATGTCTCCAATACAGGGGCGGTAGGGAGGTAGGATCACTTGCGAATGTGTATGTCTGCTCCACTACATTCCCCCCTCTGGTTGAGTCCTCAACCACCTTGTCAAGTTTTCCTGCTTCTTTGAATCTTCTCTTAAATAGGGATTTCTTTGGTATCCATATCTTCGTCACCCGCCCCACGGTGCCCGCATTTTTGATATGTTCATTCATACTCCAGGTCATGTAATTACATTCTCCCCTTGCGTTACAGATGACCCAACAGCCCACATAATTCTTATGATCTCTTGGGTGCAGGAACTTTGTTCCGTTAGGTGCCACAATACTTACTTTTATGTGGTCTCTAATGGCACTTTCAGTCTGCGCGTTGTCTTCTGTTTCATCCTTCATAGCGATCATTATCTTCATTCCCACTGCTTTCATGCTGTTTTCTGGCATTTTCAAATTATTATCCTTATAACACAGAATCCGAACATTATCATCACCAATATTGTTCCATGGAACTTGAACACATTTGCCATCCAGTCGGGAATCCATGCAAACAGAAATGAGAACCAATTGTCATCTCCAATAGCCTGTGTCTCCTCCTCCACTTTCGTGTGCAGTTCTGTCAACATAGTTATGGCATCCGTCAGAGTCCCCTTCTCACCGTCATGATATGGTTGGAAAGTACAGCAAGAAGGCCGACCTTGGCACAAACACCTCCTTCCATTGCTGTAATCATGTCAAGGACATACCTGTTCTGGAGGGTCATTAACCTTATGGCCCTCAACTCTTCCTTTGTGAATGGAGGATAGCACAGGTGCAATGCGCTGGTCTTGGAAGCAAGACCAAGCAGAGCAGCAGAGGTTCGAATCCCGGATCCACGCTTAGAAACTGGACTCAGGTACGGTATCATGCGTGTTATTAAAAAACAATTAAATAAATAAATAGATATGGCGTTTAATCCTTTAATAGTGGTATTGATTGTCTGTAACAGCTCCTACCTGGTGATCTGGAGCCATTTGGCATTCACTACTGCTTTGAGTCCAGACATAAATATAGATGTCATTATCAGAGCAGTCTTGCTGAACAACTTGTGTTAATCCGGAATCTCATTATAAGCTTCTATTGACTTAGCTGAGACATTTTTCTCTTTCTTCATCCGCCGAAGTACAAGTGACCTTCTTTTTCTCAAGTGTTCATCCACTTTTGGATATCCCTCGATATTCCGGTCACTCTGGGGAATCACCAAGGCTGGAAGATGGATGAGTACAATAGAACAAACTCCTCCCTAGTTGCTAGGCAACTTCATATATGCTCTGGATCCACAGTCCCAATATTGATCCATTAGGGCAGCAGTCCATCTCCTCATTCCTGGGATATCAATTATGTTCTTGCACCCTTCTTTCTCTCCAACTCAGACTTTACCTTTGCTTTGAAATCACATTGTTGCATCAATCAACAGGACTACAGCCACTGGTCCCGATTCATCATCTACCGATGTGAGCAGTTTATAGTTTTTGCCAAAATTACTTTAGGCACTCATTGTTCACTTTCTGCACATCGTGCACTGGTTCCTTCCTCAGTAGATGAGCTGCACAGGACATCATCCCATCTTCCCATCCTTTGATCGTAATCACTCATCCATAGATAAACATCTCTGAGTGCTCCAAGCATCCAGGCATTCCAGTCTTTTTAGTTTGTCACTTTGTCTTGTCCCATGGAAGGATACATGAGCATCTTGTCTGTCCATCCAGGCTCTTTTTCCGTTTGCGTTGTCTTGATATAATCGTTCCTAGCATGGGAATGTCTGTCCTGATTGCCATTGCAGGGTTGACCAGCTCCCTTGACACTGTTCTCTGGTAGAACATGCTGCTATATGGCCCTTGGCATCATGTGCTGATATCTCTTTTGAAATGAATGTTCTTACTGTACTCATGGCATAAGGGATATAACATAGACATAACAGCTCTCATCAGATACTCTATTCACCACTTTTTTCATATGTTGGTACCACATATTATTCCCCAAGTGAACCAAATTATCAAGATATGTATTTATCCCCTGTTTATCTTCTTCTGCATCCCTCTTATGTCGTTTGACATGCCCAAATAGGTCAAAGAAATTGTCATCATTTGTACTTCTACTGAGAAAAATCACATGTCGTGTTTTCAATTGAACCATCAGAATGATAAAGACTTTGGAATGTAAGATACAAAAAGAAGAAAAGAAAGCACATGCATATGTATATCGGGCATAAGAGTCTTGAAAAACATTTTGTGTGGTGCTGCGCCATTTCTTGTTGAATTGCTCGTCTTCCTGCAACTGCATTTCCTTCTTCGTGAATCATTTTTAATACATATACTCAAATCACATTCATACTTGCACAATCTGCTCGATTATTGCAATCAAAAGCCTTCTTATAAGTGTTAGCAATGGTGGAGTTATTAGTGGCGGGACTCCCTTCCTCCTGCGCACCTTCTCTTTTCTTGTTTCTGAATCAGACTAGCAGCCTGGATCCTGGTTTGTCGAGGAACCAACTCCGGGGTTCCCATTTGTTTAGAAGAAGTGTGGGGATAACAAACTCTGGATCAGTTGGGCGCTGGTAGGGTATGATGGTCCTATGGTCGCTATGTAAATCGCTACACAGCCGACGCGTGTTTCAACCTAAGTCTTTTTCAAGGCCAATTGAGTTAGGGGGTGGGCTTTCGAGATGCTGTAGGCTGGTCCTCCCAGATAAGGGCGCCAGGGGGGCTGGATAGCTGATCGTTAGCCGGGTCCGGCAAGTTCGTTGCGTGCAAGCGTTCTCGGAAATCCTTATCTGGGAGGACCAGCCTACTGCATCTCGAAGCCCACCCCTAACTCAATTGGCCTTGAAAAAGACTTGGGTTGAAACGTGCGTCGGCTGTGTAGCAATTTACCATGTCAAAAATTGCCATTCATTTCTACAATGATGTTTTCTTTGGTGCTAATTAACCAAGAATAAACAACCAAATTAATGACTAAGACCTGACTGGACCTTATAATTGATCAATTCACTCAACAGCGACCATAGGACCATCATACCCTACCAGCGCCCAACTGATCCAGAGTTTGTCATCCCCACACTTCTTCTTATAAGTGGGCCATTCTTTGGATCATGGAAAAAAGTGAGAATATTAACATCTCTCCTAATGAGGGTAGGGTATGACTGGACTATAAACACAAAAACTGCAACAACAAACCTATGTGTGTCATCACTGGTGTCATGTGTTATTCTTAAAATACATATTTTCCCAAAAATGAATCTGGGTATTGATCTCTCTTCTAGTTTTGAATAAGGAATTGGTGCTTGGGCATAGTGCCGCTGGCATCCCTGGCTTTCCAGTGCTTTCCTTTCTCCATAGTGCTTCAGTGGGGGATAAAGAACACCCTCTATATCTCCATAGCTCCTGCTCTTCTTGTGGGGCTCTACCCTGTATCTCTATTAGTTGCGTAATTGACAGCATATTAAATCCTTCTCATACTAACATGTTTCTAGTGGATACCTCTTTAACATTTTCAGTTTCGAAACTCGTAATTCCTGAGGAATACGCAAACCTTTTGGCTTCTAAATCTACGTATTAATTTCCGTGAGAAATAAAGTCTGTTCGTTTTGTACGTGCTGCGCATTTTACGACTGCTATGGCCACTGTTTGTAGTGCCTTATTGAGCCTGTCCAATAAAGACGCATGTTGCACTTGAGTGCCGTCTGCGCTGAGATAACCCCTCCTTTTCCAAAGTGACAGCCCTGCATGTACGGTTGATGGCACATAGACAAAGTCATTGTACACCATCACTTCCTGATCTTTGTGTTTCTCGAGTGCAACAATAAGCGCTACCAATTCTGCTGCCTGTGCTGAAAAATGGGACGATAGTCTTGCACTTGGCACTACCTCAAATTCACCATTTAATCTGTATTTTACAACTGCAGATCCTGAATGCCTCTCCCCACTAGATTGATCAATCTTTGATGAACCATCAATAAAGAGAATCTCCCCTCCCGCTAAAGCATTTTCTTTCACACAGGGTATATCATCATAAAATTCAACATAATTAGTGCAATCGTGCGCATGATCACCTTCTCCTGTAGGTTCAGCTACAAATGTGGCTGGGTTCACTATTTTACATC
Organism: Ambystoma mexicanum; assembly: GCF_040938575.1. NCBI lineage: Eukaryota > Metazoa > Chordata > Amphibia > Caudata > Ambystomatidae > Ambystoma > Ambystoma mexicanum. The sequence continues at coordinate 841,810,758 of NC_090923.1, forward strand.
TCACAATTGTAATTGTTGTGTTAGAAATCATTACTACAAATGCGGAAGCTCTTTGTGTCTTCAATGTACCTTTGGATCTCTCTAAAATAGCAAATGAAGCGTACTCCACGTATAGCGTCATTGCACAGCCCATGGTTATACTTGTGGACTCTCAATCACAATACAAGGAGATGGTAATGACACTACTTAACGAAGAACAAAATTACCAAAAACTCAGGAAAGATCCCACAGCAAGTATCAAGAATAAGATTCAGGAAGCAACAAGATATGCCTTAGAGCAAGACTGGATTACGGTCCGCGAAGAGATCTTTCTCAATACCTCAGATAACCGCACACCGGCATTCTACGCACTACCTAAAGTTCACAAAAACAGCCTAAAGCCACCAGGGAGACCCATTGTGTCAGGCTGTGGTTCAATACTAGAACCAGTGTGCAAGTTTATTGACCACTTCCTTAAACCTCTGAGCCAACAAACACCAACTTACCTGAAAGATACTATGACGACCATTACAAAATTTGAAGGACTAATGTTCAACAAAGAAAAAGAACTCTTAGTGACCATGGACATAGTTAGTCTGTACACAAGCATTCACCAAGAAGCAGCGGTAGAGTGCATAAGGCACCATCTGACCCACCACATGAATCAAAGAAGAGTACCAATCAACTTTATAGTTGAACTCTTAGAATTGGCTTTGACAAACAACTTCTTCCAATTCGATGACAACTTCTACCTTCAAACGAAGGGCACAGCTATGGGAGCGGCATTTGCCCCCAGCCTAGCAGTCATCTTCATGGCAGAATTTGAACACGCACATGTCATCAACATCTCCAACCCGTTCCACGACAAAATTGTCTCATGGTACAGATATATTGATGACGTGATCCTAATATGGAAGGACAACGAAGCTAACCTGAGTGTATTTTTCAACTGGCTTAACACAAAATCTCAAAACATCCAATTCACCATGCAAAGCAACAATACATCAATCAACTTCTTAGACCTCTGCATTATGGATAAGAATGGAACACTGATATGTGACCTCTTCACCAAAAAAACAGATCGTAACACTCTGTTACACTATAACAGTCACCACCCCAAAAATCTATGGGATAACCTCCCATATGGTCAGTTTCTACGACTACGCCGCAACTGTACAGAACTAGAACAATACAAGAAACATGCCAAAAACTTACAGGACAAACTGATGGACAGAGGATACCCAAAGAAACTCATAAGGAGGACCACGAAAAGAGCGAAGTATACGCCAAGAGAAAACTTGCTAACACCAAAAGCAGCAAATACACAACAAGATGACACCCTAACCTTCGTCTCGACCTTCAACCCTGATACCACCAAAATCAAGGGCATTCTAAAGAAATTCTGGCCGCTGGTACAACTAAGTTTACCGGAAGAAAAAATACCAAGAATGGCACTAAAGAGATCAAAGAACTTCAAAGACCTTTTGACACATGCCAGACTAGAAACAAAGAACCAAAGATCCACCATCTGGAACATGCGGGAAATAAGAGGTCATCATCCATGTGGCACATGCACTGTTTGCCGTTTCACAAAGAAAATGAACTACTTCAAAATAGAAGATAAGGAATGGCAACTCAGAAAATTTACAAACTGTAAAACAGCCAATGTAATCTATATAATAGAGTGCCCTTGTGGACTACGTTACGTAGGCCAAACCACCCGTCAGATCCACAAAAGAATTGGTGAACACCGCTCACGGATCAGATGTAAATCTATAACATCTCCCTTGGTCCAACACTATATCGAAAAACACCATGGACCAGACGACATTCTTTGGTGGATAGCGGATCTAGTATCCAACACTAGCAATGTCACCAACTCCCTGAACCACAAAGAAGCCTGGTGGATTTTCAAGCTCAAAAGTACCTCCTTGGGACTCAATGAGGCGGAACCAATCAGATACCGCCGTTAACAAGCTCCTGCACCTGATGGGTCCATAACCACCATTTTCAGTGGACTCTACCAACTAATATATTTTAGAGGTACACGCAAGAACCCACACAAGCTGCAATTCCACGAACCCACTTCTCATTTCTCTGTAGTACACAGGCCTGAATCCTGAGGTCCCTCGACCCTTCTTGTTTTCAGCCTTATAAGGTTATCACCTATCCCATCTATGCGATGGTATGCCCCATCTTTACTAGCCTAGTGTTACTTATCCATACAGGACTCCTTCATTGTATTAATGCACCAATTGTCCTAGACACACCCTTCAACATACATCTGTAAGGTCTCCGGCAGTTTTCAATACATTTAATAGACAATATTGCCTTTTCGTCACCAAACGAAACCTAGCAGCTGCGCAGTTGCGGCTCAAGTGCAACACTATACACCGCGCGCATGCGCACAGGCACACGATCGAGAGAGCTCCGTCCATTTTACTCGGCAGCGCTGCCGCATCTGTCTCTTGCGAGTATCCCCGGCAGACACAGTCAATAATGCATACGCCGGCTACTCCACTAGCATGACAGACTACATCCTGACTAGATGAGAGGAGCCTAGCCTACGACAGCCACTGCGCTGCAACGCTGAACTTAAACCAGGTAATGCAGCTCCCTCCCCTACACACAGTGAGTCAACACTCGCCTTGCGCATCACTGACCAGGCACCCCTGCCATTTTTTATGCTACTGCAGAACTATCAACTGCATACAGCCCGTAAGACCCGGACACCGCACCTGGAGTTCTGCTCCCTCCACACCTTACCAGGGTCACGTCACAAGACCCAACAAAGAAATGGTGAGCTTGTGTCCCCTTTTTTATTATGTGCCTACTATTCTGCTATGCACATAACCATGTCTTTCACTAAGATTAAGGAGCAATTAGCAACCCGATCTCCTTTTTTCCTTTTCTTTCCTTTGTTCTTTTTCTTTCTGTTTTTAACTCTCGACAGATACGAGCTACACCCCAAGGCTCTCCCGTGTCCTGGACTCCACACCATCTGCGCACCTATGCGTCCAGGCCCTACCAAAGTCCTAGACCCCAAAGGTCAGTACTATGCTTTGCCCATGTGTGTGTGCTGGCTAATTTAGCCTATGATGCCCCACAACTAAGGTTGTTTTTAAATGTCATGTTACGTAAACTTCCCATAAATTTTATTCTAATCACTAATAGAGTCCCCTGGATTCCTTTCCAGGGCGACCTATATCAGGCCCAAGATGAAGGCTATCTGCCGAAACGTCCAAGGACCAGCCTCTCTTCCATCTCCTGCTAGTCCTTATTTACTGTCTCCAAACAACTTATGATTCAACTCAGGACGTCGACCATGTGTTAGGTCACCCGAAAGCCTGGCTACAGAAAACCAATAGCTTTTCAAATTTATTGTTGTCAATATTGGTTGTAATATGTTTATATAGATAAAATCTACTATCACTTGTCACTAATAGGTGGTGGTCACTATTCAATTCCAAAGCACCAAAATGGAACTATATTTGTGAAAAAACGTTTTCGAATTTACAAATTTAAATGCAAAGGTCTACAACATTGCAAAAGCCTTTGATAAAAAACTAAATACTTTGGGTTACTAATCCCTCTATGTTGAGATGCATAATTAATAAATGCAACTTTACCATATGTGAATATGTGAATCTTTAATTCTATTTGTGTTTAGGTTTCACCTTTATTACACATGATTGAATACCTGTGACATGACTCAATAACTTAATGTGTACTTCAAAAAAAGAGTACCCCCTCTAAATCTAGTTGTCAGAGCGAACCCACTTGTGTATTTTCTTCTCAATCGCAAAGGCAGCAGCAGCCAAACATTGTTTGCATGGCAAATGTCCTCTCATAACTTGGTCTAAAATCCCACTGTAATACGCCAAAGGTTTATACCATGTCTTTCCTCATTATCTACTGCCAGTAATAATAATATCCTCCCTTTCTCTTAAAGGAATCATCCCCATGTAACTACTACATCTTCGATTACTTCTAAGTGTAACAGATCCATCCCTAATATGTTAACATACAACAAGCAGTCGTTATAGCCGAAAGGTATTGATCTAATTTCATGGAATGGCCTGTACATCCTTAAAGAGCCAGAGTAGTGACATGGAAAATGTTCCTCACGTCTTACTGAACTCATGTTCCCTATCAAAATGTCTGCAAATCAGTATTCCATATGTTGTCACTTTCATCATCTTGTGCTTCCAGGTATTTATCGTAGGTATGTGTGTTTGTCTCCACAATCAGATAATTCCCTGCTTCTCTATTAGTAAGGTAGATATCTACAATCACGCTTCTTGAGGAGGTATTTCCACAAGTTCTGTCGTGTCATGCAGCATGCATAGTTAGGGTGCATTTGGAATAGAAGCCCCTATTACCGAATTCTGTCAGTTACCACTTCCCAGAAGTGATTCAGTAATTAATTAATCTTTTATTACACAATTAATACTGGAGACCAGGCTCTAAGCACAGGACCCAAATTCGAACCTGTGTTGCTCTGTGTTATCTTGCTCAAAAACAAATGTGTTGCCCCTGAGCTATCCTCCAAGCCCAGTAGGGGGCAATTCACAGAATACATAGTATATCGCAATCATGGCTGTACATATCCACCAGTCAATGCTATTGAACAGCCCCACTAGACAGAAACATTTGGGAAACCAGTGTCAGCCCTAAAGAAATTGAAAGTGCATTAATTTAAGTCTGCCTTCCCTGCACATTTTCAAATAGTTATGCATTATTCTCACCACTCTTCCTTCCTCAAGGATATATTAAGCAATCCTTCCATTCCAGTTTCTGCACCCCTACATGTCTTAAGGGAGATAGCTATTAGTGAACTTTTAAGTACCCCTTTGTGTTTTATTTAAGACAGGGCCTCAACAAGTCATCATTAATATTTACCTGAATGGCACTGTTTTGGCGCAAGGCCCTCAGGCCAACCTTCAACTCTTTGATAGATGCTTCCCACACCTCATCAATTTTCTTTCTTCTCCTGCTGTCCCTTCTCTCCCTTCCTCCCCCCTCTGCCTCCTCCTTGGCTACCTTGCCCTCTTCTCCTTCCTCTTCTGCCCTCCCTAAGGCTCCTTCTACACCTCTGCAGGGTGTACCTCTGATTTTTACCCCTCCCCGGAAGTCTTTCAAGGTTGGCAACCTTCTCCATATTGCCACTCTCAACTCTCATTCAGCCGTCAAACACTCCACTGACATCTGCCTCCTCCTGGAAGAACTTGACCTTGATGTCCTCCGTCTCACCAAGACATGGTTCATGGCCAGCTCTGTCACAAGCTTTGACACTCTCCCCCATGATGGCTACAAGAGCCTCTCTGCGCCCAGATCCAACTGTTCCAGAGGGGGGGTAGCCTTGATCTTCCCGGAGTGGATTCCTGCCTCTGTCATTCCTATGCAGACCTACTCCTATTTCTAATGCCTTGTCTGCAGGCTTTCTCTCTCACCTGGCCACTCACTTACCGTGGCTACTATCTATCAGCCACTTGGTTAGATCACCTCCTTAATCTCTGAGTGGGTGAACCTCTCCTCCTCCGTCCTGGCCTTGACCACTCAACTCCTCCTCCTTGGAGATTTCAACATCCACCTGGATGCTTCCTGTTCCTCCTCTGGACTCTTTCACGACCTCTGCGAATCTCTCTTTCTATTCTCCCCTCTGGCCTGACTCACTCTGCAGGGCACACTGTGGATGTTCTGATCTCATCAGACCTCCCTCTCTCTATCCCTCTTACCAGTCTTCTCTCCTGGAGTGATCACGTTCTCCTTTCCTCCCATCTCTTCCTCTCTACCCCTCAGGCCAAGCCAATTCCAGCACTGCCACCTACCTTCTCGGTCATCCGACCATCAGTTGAGGCTTTCGCCTCCACTTTCTCTCCCCCTCCTCCATCTCTGGCTGACTCACATCCTGACATAACCCTTTCCATGCTCAACTCTCCTATCTCTGATACTCTCGATGTTCTTCCCCTGTCATGAGTATCTGCTTGAAGCCCAAAGTCAGGTGCAACTCCTGGTATGATTTCGACCTTGTCACCCTTAAATGCAAGTGCAGGGTGGCTGAGAGGAAATGGCTAGCATCTTGTGCATCCTCTGACAAACTGGCCTGCCACCTGCTCCAAAGGCAGTACTGGCTCTTTGTCAGTACCAAGAAGAGAGCCCACATCCATGCCTGCGTCTCTGCGGCATCTAACAATTCGCCCAAACTCTTTAAAATCTGTGCAAGCAGCTGGCCAATCCTGTTGCAGTCTTTACTTCTCCTGTCCCCTTCCAGGCCCTATGCATGACCCTGGCTCCTCATTTCATCTCTAAAACCCAGTACATCCTGTCCACCCTCTTGTCCTCTCATCCTCCTCCCTCTACTCTCTCCGCTAGCTCCGGCCCCCCTGCGGCCACCTCTCCTCCTTATTTCTGTTCATTTCCTCTGTTCTGCACTGACAGGTTTTCTAGACAAGTCCGATTTGCCACTGGAGCATTCCCTGCCCCCCTGAAGCACTCTCTTGTGCACCCTCTTCTCAAGAAACCCTCAGCTGACCCCTCCTGCCCGGCTAACTATTGCCCGATCTCCATCACTCCTTTCCTGGGCAAACTCCTGATAAAGCTGGCCATCTCCCAGCTTAATCTTCACACTGAATCTGTTGTTGTCTCCATGACCATCAGTCTGGCTTCAGAACAGCCAGAAGCACGAAAAAACTGCTCTCCTGAATATCTGTGAAGGCCTGCTCTCTAACCTTGATTCTAATCTCCCCTCTGTCCTCATCTTACTCAATCTCTCTTCTACCTTTGATACAGTCAACCATGCCATCCTGCTGAACCGTCTCAGTGAGAACCTGGGTATCACTGATCAGGCCCTGGTGTCACAATCACACTTTGTAAGGGAAGAGAGTTTGACACTCTCTCCCGAACCACAGAAGCCGAATGAATCGACTCCTCCCACCGTGGTTGGCAGAGGTACCTGATAGAGATATATACAGGACACCAGGTGGCAGCCAATGGGGGGAAGAGTGATTAGGTAGAGGTTCTGGATAGGGTAGGGAAGTAGGAACACCGGGAAGAGGATAAGGAAACACCTAGTTTGGATGGGAGTGGGGAAGCACACAGTAAAACCTAACCTGTCTGAACAAATGGTTATGTAATACTATCACTCCAGTCCTGCTTGACTACACACACACATACCTGTCCCCCCCAAACCTATCTCCTGCTCCTACTTAGTTAAGCATACCTTATTACATGTACCAGCTAAACATGAACACATAGAGAGCAATATGCTTTCAAGCAGAATGAAACAAACAAATGGGAGTCATCCCAAAATGATAGGACAAAACACATGGCCCTTGGGCAAGCATAAGCAGCACATGAAGACACGTAAAGTAACACTCTGTAACCAGCACTAGTTTGCAGCACTAGTGTGGTTTTCCCAAAACCTGACACGTATATCCTAAACACATATAATTCTCTTATCCCCGGATTGCTTGTCTTTTCCTAGTTACAAGCCCTTGCGCTTTACCACCATAAAGTCTGTATTTCATAAATGTCCAAACGTTTCAGCACAACTCGTGTAACCATAAAGAAACCCATGCTTTGTAAACTCAGTGTAAATCGCTTCCCAGTTTCATTAGCAGGAATTCTCACAAGCAAATAACATACAACTTCATGCCTGTTCCCGCTTTGTACTTATCTTTAGCCCAGGAGCCCCTTGGGCCTACCCGGACGAAGAATGCGCATTGAAAATAGAAAACATGGCAGAGTTCACTCTTTCGACCTGCGTGGCCCCGGTCTGCAATCCATCAAACTGCCAAGGCGGGTAGCGTATATACAGAATGGGGGCCACTCCATGGCCACAGTGGTCTGCCCCGGGGGTTAACATACCAGAAGGGGGCGAAATCTATAATCTCAGCAAAACAAGGGTACTGGTATGCTTGGGGGTAGTCAGTGTGAAATATAAATGAATTAGAAATTTTCACCCGGTCTAGACCCACATAACCTAAATGGTTATCAATTTTGCATGCAAATATGTGTACTGAAACACTCCTTGAAAATGAACAGATATTCAGAAAGATTGATGTTAAACCTTTATATCAAAAAATGGTACATATAATAAAATCCAACTTGGAAGAACATATACAATCAAAAACATAAATGTAGATCTTCCATTTGTAAATTGAGTATTGAAACTTTCAAACAATCAAAAAAGTGAGAATTAGTACATAAAAAAGAATACACAAACGAAAAAAGACATAAAACAATTTTCAATCTTAACGAAAAAACAGTTATTTATCACTGAGATGCTTAGATTAAATCAGAAAGCAAAAACACAGAGTGATGAGTACGAGTATGGCGGGTAGCGAACAGCAAAACCTCCTTCTTTGACCTCGCACATAAAATAAGCCGCACCTCCAGTGCGCCGTTGCCGGCTGATAAGCTGTTCCTAATTGAGTTCAGCTGGCAACGCGCGTGGAATGAAAGAACTATATAAGAGCTCAGGGGCTGCTGGGAAATGTAGTCTTTGCCTCTCCTAGCTCCAATACTGCTTTACCGCACAAACTGTAACACCCCACGCCTGTCCCAGCCCTTATTCCTGACACCTGGCCTGGCTGACCTCTTTCCTCTCATTGACCCAACCATGTCCAACTTGGGTCCTTCCTTTCATCTATCTCACTCTCTACCTGTGGTGTTCCCCAGGAGTCTAACCGCTCTCCCTGGCTTTTCAACTAACACCTGGCACCTCTCGCCCACTGTATTGCCGCTCTCTGCCCCAACATTTAGTGTTATGCGGATGACACTTGTTTTCAGGCTCCCCTCTACCACCTCTTCTCCTTCTCTCGTCTCTGACTGTCTGTCTGCTGTACAGGAGTTGTGTGCCGCCAATGATCTCTGCCTTAATGCCAGTAAGATGGAGATTCTCCTCATTGGCACACCTGCACCCTCCTTTCCTGTCACTCTCTGGCCGGCCTACCTGCCGCTCTTCATGCTCTTCATAGCCGGTCAAGTGGCACAGCGAGTAGAGCGCTCGCTTTGACACCCGTGCAGAGCCTGTTAACGCAGGTTCGAATCCCGGCAGGGCCAAACCCAGCCTTTCATCCTTCCGAGGTCGATAAATGAGCACCACACATCGTGGGTAATAATAAGCAGCGCTCAGATACCTGAGGGTTCGTAGCGCTATATAAATGCCTAATTATTATTATTATTATTATTATTATGCTCCCACCTGTGAGACTAAGAACCTTGGGATCATCTTCGACTCCACACTCTCTTTTTCTCCTCACATCTCTGACATCTCAAAGAAGTCAAACTATCAACTGCACCTCCTCAGAGGTATTCTTCCTTTCCTCTCCTTCCTCCAAAGCTCACTGTCTCTAGAGGTCTGGTTCTCTCTAGGCTGGACTATTGCAACAGATTCTTTCTAAATCTGCCTGCTTCCACTCTCTGCCCACTGCAACTCATCTGGAACAGGACTGCAAGACTTGTCCTTGGCCTCAAGCCCAGGGATCGTATCACTCCAGCACTGAAATCTCTTCACTGGCTCCCAGTGGCTGCAAGTGTTAATTTCAAGACCCTCTGCATTGTCCACAAAGCCTTCTGGGACCTGGGTCCTCAATAGCTCCAACTCTGTCTTCATAAATACCTTCCTACTCGAGCTCTCTGCTCCTCCACCTCCAGCCCCCTCAGGGTCAGATGCTTCTCTAAGCAATGACTTGGCGGTAGATCTCTTTCTTCGGCTGGGGCTTCCCTTTGGAACAGCCTCCCTGTCTCTCTGAAACTTTAGGAGAACCATCTCCAGTTCCTGAAGCACCTCAAGACCTTCCTCTTTGCTTCTGTCTTCTCTCTTCTTCTCCCCTGCTGATCTCCTGTCTGATACTGCACTGGTCACCTGGCTAACCTCTGTTTTCGGGCCCAGGTCCCTGCCCGCCCAGTCGCACACCTGTACTGCCGCATGGCAACCCTTGCACTTGGGTCTATATCTGTAACACTACAGTCCCCCTACTCGCACTTATTGGACAACGCTGTCTGCACTTACCCTTCCACCTGCCACATGCTGGCCAGACCCCTTGTTATTGTGATCCCATGTACAGCACTGTGGCCCTCCCCCTCCCTTGCCACGTTTCCCCTCCCCTCTCCTCTGCACTTGCGCAATCTCAATGTCACCTGGCCTAGTAAGATCGTTGTCTCTGTCCTCCCTCTGTTCCCCCCTCCCTTGCTTCGTCGCGCCTTGAAACACTTGTGTATAGGCGCGTTCTAAATGCCATATCATATCATATCATATCATAACAAGGCCTCAACTTAATATACCTGCAATAGTCTGATAACATTAATCCATAACGTGATTGTATTTCTACAAAATGATCTATGTATCTTTCTTCCAAAATAATATCCTGAACTGAAGAAATACCCTTATTAAATCAATCTGTCTATTATATCGTTTTGTCACCTATATGGATTATCTTGCTATACTGTATTGGTGTCAGGATCTATCTTCAAAAAGGAGTGTTTACTATCCCAAGCATTAAATCCATCTATATAACAGGGTTAAGATCAAAATAGTTTACATTATTATATATCAAAGCAGTGCCTGTATGTCGGATAAGTGCTCATTTCAATGGGGCCCATAGTGGTTGTGGTTCTACATTGTAAATCAGGGATGCTAGTTGAGTGATTCGTAGTGCTATATAATATAGTGCTATTTTAGTAAGTTGTAGACCTTCTGCACAGGTGTGTGCATAAAGCTTTTCTGAGCTAAGTATGGGTTTGAACTTTCCCCCAAGGACTGTCTTTTCCTAAAGTAATTTTCTGCACCACTGGTTTTGGGTTTTTTAAAGATAGCATATTGCATTGATAGTTCGGTTTGTGTGTTACCATCCTTTTCAAGCTCTGTACCTGATTTTATAGGGACAGGACAAGATCCTCCAATTTCATGAGATCCAATGGATTTTGGACCATAACACAAACCATGTCATGGGGCCCATTATTGTAAAAGGGAGGTGCCTGCAGAGTAGAGATCTCCCCCCTATTCTCTGCCTGGAGAAGCATCTGACCCTCAGGGAGTTGGAGGTAGCTGAGCGAAGGGCTTGAGAAGGAAGGTAGCCATGTTAGTAGAATGCTCACCCCATAAAGAAAAACCTCTAACTCTGCTGGAACACCTCGCAGAGCCACTTGATCTGTGAACGCCAGTATGAATTCGGCCACATTTAAATAGTGTATTCTGGGAGTGGAATACACTATCCCTTGGTCAGTGAATTAAATCGTCATGTTAAGTTTTGTCATCAAATCTCTCTCAAAATATTAATTGGTGTCTGTTGCGAATATAACAAAGGAACAGTCATGTCACACTCTCCTATAGAGACTGGTAATTCATCAGTAAAAGGAACTCAACTTGTAGCTCCAGGGAACCCTTGAGCATTTATGGCAATTCCCGACATTGGATACTTTCCCTCCTTTATACATGAACATGTAGCCCCAGTGTTTACTAAAAAGAAAAGGCTTTTCCTCCTATCATCTATCATCACAGATATTACTAAACACATCAAGTCACCCTGTGAGCTGCCCTATTGTGGGTGTAGGCATATTCCTGTTCCTGTGAAAGGATTTTCTCCTTCTACAGTGGGACCTCCTAGTCTGGGTTTCAACACCTGTCCTGTGTTTGCATATTACTGTGCCTGCGTGGGGGCTTGTTGCGATTGCCCTTGTGGTAGATTGATTTGTACTTGCTCTGGCTATTGTTCCTGTTGCAATCTCTGCGTTTGCGTCTGATACAATGTCTGATCTTGGGTGAACCCTCCTCTTGTCTCTTCTGGAGCCCATAAATTCAGAGTATCCCTTTCTCTCTTCCATTTATAGTCTCCAAAAATCTATCAAATCTTATATCATATTTTAGCAAAACATAGGGCCTCATTACAAATCAGGCGGTCCGGAAATAACGGTGGCGGTAAACCCGTCTAGTGTGAACAATATATGGACTGGGCTTGTATCTTTCGTCTACAGGTTGCCCAGGTGGGGGGATCTCCACACAGAACTGTGTCTAGGGGTACGGAGCCAGTATTCTGCCAATTGCTCAACCATCTTGCTTTCCTTCTTCTTTCCACTGCTGTTTTCCTCTTTATTTTGATCTGTGTGTCATTCTGACCGTATGCACTTTAATGAGATCTGATAACATTAGTGGTACCACTTTAGAATTGTATATATTTACCATTGTTGATTATATGAAGACTGTGTTTTAACCGATACAGTGTGTGGACATTCCTTTGCGGGTGCTTGGGGACTACACTGTACTTAAGAACCAGCTTGCATCGCCTCCCGAGAAGCTAGGCCTTGATTGCTCATCCATTGCTACTGTAATAGAGAATCTTGGCAGGGGTCTCTGTGTCTCTCCTCTACCAAAAAGAGAGCAGAAGTACAGACCCCCCTTCCGGTCTTTACAATCTCCCCCTCTCCATCAGCACATCAACATGAAGCCTGGGTCCTTGTCCCAGAATCTTATGAAAGACTCTAGAGCCCCACGTATGAGCACCAAGTGAACAGGAGGATCTTCTTCCCATCACATCAAGCACCTGGCACCTATGAAATACTTTTCAGAGACAAAGGCAGGAGAAAATCAGGCACCTGGTAGGGTCTCTCAGCAGTCTTTATTGGATGTAGTTTCAAGACATGCTTTAGACACACTCACATACATTATGCCTCTCCCCTGCTTTTATAGTCTGGTATACACCAAGCCCACATTATTCATAATTGGCATTAACAATTTATTCAGACGCACAAACTGATGAGCTTATTTTAGACCCGGCTAGACACATTTATGACATTTTTCAACTCCTGCCAAAAACAACTTAATCACATCGCTGTCAATCCTTTATCTACGTTTCGAGGTCTTGCCAAGTCAGTTAGTACTTTATACCGTGGAGAAATGAATAACCTCTATTATATGATGCCAAATAATGCAGCTGGTATCTCAAAATGATCCTCTTAATAAAAAACTTAGAAACATTAGTCAAAATGTCATCTTCATATTGTCTGTTTTTCCTGCCAACTTCCAAGTTTAACCTCCCAGACCCAATTATCTCACTGTGAGATGTTGCCAAAGGCTATTTCATTAATAAACCCTGGTTGCTCAGCATGAGTCAAGGTTTTCACACCTGCCTTAGACCTGGACACCATTTTGTACTTAAATCATCAATTTTTAAATATTTCTGTCTACCTACTGTATAAATCCTTCAGGGAGCCATTATTTATTAATTTAAGCATTTCTCACTTTGTATCCCATATTCATGATATATCCTTACACACTCATAATATTTGTGTACTATTTAAAGCACCCTTCACTTCCTGGGTAATTCTATCCCAAATATGCGCAGCACCATGTGCACTTTTTACCTTAAATAAAAGCACTATAATCCGGATTTCTGAAATAATAGTACCATTTGATCTGCCTATCATATTATCTATACTCAGTTGAGGGTGGAGGGTTCGGCACCCCTATACAGTACACAGAGGCCCCACCAGCCCTCACAGAAGCTAACCAATACCGTGGAGAAATGAATAACCTCTATTATATGATGCCAAATAATGCAGCTGGTCTCTCAAAGTGGTCTCCTTACTAACATCATAGATACATTAGTCAAAATGTCATCATTATATTGTCTGTTTTTCCTGCCAACTTCCAAGTTTAACCTCCCAGACCCAATTATCTCACTGTGAGATGTTGCCAAAGGCTATTTCATTAATAAACCCTGGTTGCTTGTCAGCATGAGTCAGGGTTTTCACACCTGCTTTAGACCTGGACACCATTTTGTACTTAAATCATCAATTTTGAAATATTTCTGTCTACCTACTGTATAAATCCTTCAGGGAGCCATTATTTATTAATTTAAGCATTTCTCACTTTGTATCCCTTATTCATGATATATCCTTACACACTCATAATATTTGTGTACTATTTAAAGCACCCTTCACTTCCTGGGTAATTCTATCCCAAATATACGCAACACCATGTGCACTTTTTACCTTCAATAAAAGCACTATAATCCGGATTTCTGCAATAATAGTACCATTTGATCTGCCTATAATATTATCTATACTCAGTTGAGGGTGGAGGGTTTGGCACCCCTATACAGTACACAGAGGCCCCACCAGCCCCCACAGAAGCTAACCAATACCTCATCCAAGGACTGAAACCAGTCCTATAATCGTCTGTCTTGATAAAGAACCCTGGTTGAAACACGTGTTGGCTTTTTTCCTTTTCTCATGCAAATGTGCAAATAATTGCCTGCAAGACTGTGGGAACCATTTGCCGTCCTATAACCATTAAAAACCCAATACTATGAAAACTCAACTGTTTCCAGTGGTGATTCCATGATCAAACGCCCAGGGATCACTGCAACAAGTGACGCAAGTCTCATCCAGCGCCATTACTCCTAGGGATCCAACAACATACTACATTCCTCCCAAACCCCAGGACTTTAGGAGCTTTGTCCCGCAGGAACCCTAGAAATGGCTGCAGGAGGTATCTCATGCACACGACTGGCCAAGCAGATCAGCACAGGGATCCGCTTTTCCTACAAACTCCTACCTTCCCTAATCAGTCTTTGACCTATTCACATTCCTAGATCATACCCAGTCAGAGTCTAAGTCCTCATCACAGTCACAGTCCTAGATCTAGACCTTGTGCTAGTCACAGTCCTTGTCAAGATCGTAGTCCTTTTTACACTCCTAGGTCTCATCAGCCCTTGTTCCAGACCTAGGTGCAGTCCATGGCACAGTGCTAGCCCTCTTCACACTCCCAGCCCAAGTCCACACATAAACACAGATCTAATTTAAATACTCTGCACAGTCATAATCTTCATCACTGTCCTCGACTTCCTTACAGTCCTAGTCACAGTTCTCATTTTAGTCCTAGTTGCAATCATAGGGTGTCATTTTGCAAGTCTCGAGGAGTGTAACATTGTGGTGTTAAAAGCACTACGCTCTGGTTACTGTCACCTTTTACATCCTGCAGGGTTTGAACTTATTTAGCATGCAGAGTTGGAAACTGCAGCAGACTTGGCACAATTGCCTCCTCTTCCTGGTCTGTCTGCTAAATTTGCTTTGTTTTCCACCAGAATGTATTTTTACGGTGACAAAAAAGCAATGGATTCCTATGGAATCCACCTGACTTTACCACCTGGTAAAGGTAGTTGGATTCACAGGACTCCACTGTAAATCCCTCCCCCAATTGTTAATTGCAGGAGGCATTTATACATTTGAAACATATAGTGGAAAGGTGAACAGTAAAGGTCATTTAGCTTGTGTTTTACAATTGACTTTTTCACTACCTGGTGAACATACGAAAAATTGCATGAAAGGGACATTTTTTTGTGAAAGTGCAAACAGAACTGGTAGTCAGCATCATAGGCATATTACTCCTCACAGTCCTAATTCATCTCACAGCGCTAGTCCTTCTAAGTAATGGTCTCATCACAATCTTGGTCCTTGTCACATTCCTAGTCCCTGTTACAGTCTTAGTCCTAGTATTTGTCACTGACATCACATCCTCATCACTCGCTGAATCCTTATCACAATTCTAGTCATCATCATCACACTTCTAGTCTATGAGAGTCTGCATCCTCATCAAAGTCTTAGACTTTGGCACAATCCTAATCCTCGTCACAGCCCTCACCTCTGTCCTAGTCCTCATCACAGTCCTACTCCTCATCACAGTTATAGTCTACATCACAGTCACATTACTCTGTAATGGTCACATTCACTCTCCTACTAATAGACATAGAAGTATTCAGTCATAGTCAGTTTCTCAGTCCAAATCACTCTTTCAGTTTCTCTGTCTCACCGCCACAGTCTCTGTCTCTCAATTTCTGTCTCAGGCTTTCTCTAAGTTTTTCTCTGTGTCCGTCTCTCTCTGTCTCTCAGGTGAAGGAAGAATTCAAGGATGCATGTAAAATGTGTAAGGGGGCTGGTTGCTTAATGCATGAAATATCATACAATCAATATTGCACTATTATTCTGAAACAACTACCCCCTTAACCTGCATCCAGAGCTGCGTGTGGTATTTCTGCATTTCACAACTGGGTGAATTACTTGTTTCAATGGTTTGAGGTAGTCTTAGAACTAAAGCTATGCTATGAAGCATGAAACTTCCAGTAAAACACAGATTAGAGTGACTGCATCCGTTGTCCTGGAGGCAAAGAGCAAGGCATGAATACTTCTCAAGTATTTCTGGCCAGGAATAGGTATATGGCATTTACACTATCAGATCCTCCTTACATAACATTAATAACTTGCTTGTTGACATGACCATTCATGCCCTCTTTGCATTGGCATGGCTGGTAAACTGCTTCTCAGTATTGCCACAGCACAATAGACTCAACGTGCTGCAAACAGTGGTTATCAAGCAGCATATGCTCTACTTGACATGTTATTCTATAGCATGTATGTCTGTAATCTATTTAAGAGCAGGATGGACCAAATGTTTGGGTCCGGTCATAAACTGAATCTTAGTGGTTAACATGTTCTGTTGGACATCCTTCATGGCACTAGGCAACTGGGGTTTGAAGCTGTGCTTTGTCATTTTTGATGATGGCATGCTGGATGGTACAGAAATCAAATGCTTTTTTATGGCTTCCCTGTTGGGCTGTGTAAGAAACCTGCTTCGTGCCTCGCTTGCTGATATTAAATGTCATAAGTATACAATCAGCAAGCAGAGGCTCACCGTTCATGTAATAATGGTCACATGATGACCAACCCTTCAGCTGGCATGTTGTTTTGAGCATGCCGGTTCTTCAAGGAGCACATACAAATGTATGCCTTTACCTGTAGTGAACAACTGCAAAAACAAGAAAATTGGGTTTGCCCATGCCTGTTTTTGTATGGTTTTATCGAGAATCATAATTTGACGTCTAACTTGACATTTTCTTTTTAACCTTGCATTTGTCTGTCGTCATTGTTGCCCTCAAAAACGTATCAGTGTGATCAGTTGTATTCAGGCATACTAAATAAGCACATGTAAAGGGCCAGTGAGGCCTGATTATCATTTAGGAATTTGTTTAAAATGTGTCTTTTCTAAATGTTTTGTATCTTTTTGACTACACCTCTTTTTCTAAACAGTGTGTTTTTACAATATTGCATTCTTTTGCTGATAGTAATAACTTCGTGGTACTTCACCACGAAGTAATTCGAATTTTCAGCACATATTTTAGGGAATTGTGGGGTAAGAGGTAAAAAGTGGGGTGGGGAGAGCTTTGGAGGCGGGGCAGTAACGAAGGGGAAAGGGAGAATGGGGGGAACCCCCCAAATCGAAAAAAAAGAAACTTGATGAAAAATGTCAAAGTACCACAAAGTCATCACTGTTTGCAAGCGAACATGGAACCGTTTTCACTATCACCTCTTCATTTCTCTCCAGTATGGTGTTTTTCTTTATGTGCTGAAAAGTGTGTATTAGACATTTAGGGTTTAAAAAGTGCTGACTTCCGGATATTCTGTGCTGCTTTATTCCAAGCTGTATCCCCTATGGAAATTCAAAAGGAAGTATCATGGCCATCGCACGCTAATCCACAGCAAACAAGTGAGAAACTGCAAAGAAAGGTGAATTGCCAACAGAATGAAAATGGTGTCCCCGCTTTCCTCCCCTTCACTTCTCTACATTTCACAAAAGAATGTCCATTGTTTAAAGGGTATATTAAAGTCTCACACCTAAGACAGAGCTCTCTCCCTGCAGGTCCGGGGAGGAGGAGAAGATGGTTGTCAAACTTTCCTTAAAAACGAAAACTCCCTTCTTTATAGAAATATTAGAAAAATGAAGAAACGACAGTTGAAAACAATGCTGAACGGTATCAAAGAGCGCG
Organism: Ambystoma mexicanum; assembly: GCF_040938575.1. NCBI lineage: Eukaryota > Metazoa > Chordata > Amphibia > Caudata > Ambystomatidae > Ambystoma > Ambystoma mexicanum. The sequence continues at coordinate 841,828,562 of NC_090923.1, forward strand.
AGGGATAGGGCGCATTAATTTAAGCACGCCCACAGGCTGGATAGATAAGCGTAAAGTAAACATACAACTTTAAAACACTATTTTCACTATTTGTGTGAGGCTGAGAGTCATATGAGATATGGGGCCTCATTACAAGTGTCTTGGTATGCTGGTGGTTTTTCCACCAGGATACCGAACAATCGAATTACCCTTACCGCCGCTTGGTCTGACGGATTACAATTGGTGATATGGAGGTGTTAGTCCCTATTTATGACTCCATGGGATTTCCGCAGAATTGCTGCTACAGGTAATTCTGCCAATTTGGCTGTTTTTTGGCAATAAGGTGGCGGTAATACCTCCAGCATTTTGCTAGAGGTTTTTCCCCTGCCCCTCACCATCAAGGTTGTATTACAGCGGTGCAGTAATGCAGCAGTAATGCAGTGGCATTACCACCATTTTTTTCTCCACCACCGTACTTTTAGGGAGGCCCATGGTCTTTTGCTGGCGAGGGAAGTCCCTCACTGATCTGAAAACCGCATGTGCCACACTCGTAATGGCATTGCGGGAGCAGGGCTTAACATCGCGGCTTCCATTAACTGGCTAAGGGGATTGGAAAACATCTTTTTAATCCTGGTTTATCTGGCTCACATTTGAACAAATGACAGATTTTCCCCAGAATAGTCCACTGACAAAAAGTAGTGCTAGCGGAGAGGTAATCTGGTTTATGATGGGAAGCACTGACGTAGTTACTTTATAGATTGCTGGAGCAGAAACATAACAGAGGATTCCAACACATTTTGAAATGTCGATTTAAAGAAAAAAGGACATCTATGATGATGATGATAATGTCAGGATTTACAATAGCGCTGCATGAAGGAAACCTCCCGCCTCTATATGCTGTAGTAATAGCTACTACCCCATTTAACAGAACTCAGTTGTCTCGGGAGGATAGCTCAGCGGCAACGTGCGAGGACACAGAGCAACACAGGTTCGATCCCCGGTCCGCGCTTAGAAACCTCTGGTTATGAAGCACGTTAAAAATAACCTATCAGATTATATCAGTTAATCGTCATTGGAAGGAGGAAAGTGAGACTCGCCATGATCTGCATGTAGGTGGCCTGGGTTCTCTTCTGACATTGTCGAATTTTGTGTGATATTGGACAAATTACTTAATTTAACCATGTATCAGCCCCATAGACAAATAACTGTGTTTGCATTCACAAATGTAGCTATTGCAATTGCACTGATAAGTACTTGTGAAAACGTCCACACCGAAAGACATAGGGGGTCATTACGAGGTTGGAGGTAAGGGAAAAACAATGCCGGTAAAGGATTACTGGCATTCCTTACCGCTCCTGGCTATTCCGACCTGCCAACCCGCTATTAGTAGCACCGTAAATAACGGTGCCTCTAATAGCGGCATGGGCGCGGGCACGCGACCCTTCATGGTGGCAATACTGGCATGCCGTAAACAGGAGGACATCACAAGTCAGGCGGACATGAAAATTCCGGCATGAAGAAGGCGTTAAAAGTGGATACTGGCATGCCGGCAATACCGGCATCGCGAACCACCCGTAAACTGCCATGTGCAGTGTTCTCAACTGCCACAGGAGCACACAATCAGCACAGGTGGAGGCAATGCAGACTGGGCCAGCACAAAAGGAGCACACCCCTTCCCACATCAAAAAAATTCCAATACTAGTAACAATACTGGGGCTGGAGGACATGCTCGCATTGCTGCAACAACAACAACAACAACAACAACAACAACAACAACAAAAGGCAGCACAGAGGAGACGCAGGAGGAGAAGGAGGGTGAGACAGGTACAGCATGCCCCACCAGTGCTGGCAGTTGTACCACGCAGGCAGCCCCCAATCCTTCGCATCAGAGCCAGTCCATTCACCCTAACCCCTGAGCAGATTCACACCCTGTACGGTCTGGACCGGGACACCATTTCCACCATTGTGGACATGATACACAACGACATCGCCAGCCTCATAGACATCCATACCACCATCCCCCCTCTACTGAAGGTGGTGTCTGTGCTCCACTTCCTGGCCACAAGCACCTACCAGCACACGGTAGGGCAGATGCATGGCAAATCACAAACATTATTCTCACACACGCTGAACCAAGTGCTCGATGCCCTCCTGAAGCACACAAGCAACCAATATCCCTACCACGGACTGCCCAGGAGATCTCAAACACCAAAATTGGCTTCCATGCACTGGCAGGCATCCCAAATTGCATTGGTGCCCTCGACTGCACCCATGTGGAATTGGTGGTCTCACATGCCATGGAGGTAGTGTACCGCAACCGTAAACTATACCACTCCATCAACGTACAAATGGTATGTGACTCAAACAAGATCATCACACATTGTAGTGTGCAATTTCCCGGATCAACCCATGATTCAATGGTCCTGCGGAACTCCACGATACCACGCTACGTGGAGCAACATGCCAGACAACGTTCCTGCCTACTTGTTGAGTTGCATGGCAAGCACATGGCAGTGTGATGGGGGGAGATGCATACTTCACCTGGGTGAGATTGGGGGGAAGATGCATACTTCACCTGGGTGAGATTGGGGGGGGGGGAGAGATGCATACTTCACCTGGGTGAGATTGGGGTGGGGAGAGATGCATACTTCACCTGGGTGAGATTGGGGGGGAGAGATGCATACTTCACCAGGATGAAATTGGGGGGGGGGAGAGATGCATACTTCATCTGGGTGAGATTGGGGGGGGAGATGCATACTTCACCTGGGTGAGATTGGGTGGGGGAGATGCATACTTCACCTGGGTGAGATTGGGGGGGGAGATGCATACTTCGCCTGGGTGAGATTGGGGGGGAGATGCATACTTCACCTGAAACCAATATCCAAGACGTAAGCTGCACAACAATGACAACATGCCAGTACTGCAACCATACCATATCCATCGACATGTACAGTGCACATCATCAGACCGTACCCTCTGCAACACAATGCAGCAACATGCTGTCAGTATGCCCAATGCAAATGATCGCTGAACAGCATCACACCGGACATGCGTCCGTGAGTGCGTACAAAGGAATCACACAAAGCCAATATACAGAATGTCACTGGCACACCACCATAGAAGTGCAGCATGCCAGCATGAGGACATCAAGCGTGGAATGGCAGATCATTAAGAGTCGGTTTCCAAAGGTGATAGGATCAAAGCATACGATTAACTACACATCACCTAGATCATGGCAACAACTGCCGTAGCAACCACAGTGCATGAACACGAGCAAGGAATAGGACACCCTGCATCAACTAGATGATGCTACGAACACCTGTGGACCCTGTGAATTCACACATTGCGGTTACTTTGAATATCTCCATTCATGCAGGGATATGTGGATGGGAGCAACAAATTACTGCAGACTTGTGTGTGATAGGTACAGGTTCCATTTGATGAAATCACTTACACATAACCAATGTTGCACCCATGCAGGTGATGCGGGCTATCCTTTGAAGAGGTGGCTCCTTACCCCTGTCCGGAACCCACAGAACAGGCACGAAGAGGACTACAATCGTGCACATACCTGTACCCGTGTGGTGATCGAGCAGACCTTTGGCCTTTTGAAGGCATGGTTTCGCTGCCTCTGCAGGTCGGGTGGGGCACTCCTGTAAGGGCATGAGAAGGTGGCCAAGATCATCAAGGCACAACATGTGCATCAGACGCAACGTGCCTCTGCCACCTGACATTGAACTGTAACCGCCTGGTGAGGCTGAGGAGGAGGAAGAAGATGGGGTTGCACGTCAGGCAGGTGGAGATGAACAGGAAGGACGTGCTGTGCGCCAGAATCTGATAGACCAATATTTCTAATACACATGGATGCAGAGGGTGCAATGGATGTGGGACTCAGGGCACTGGGTGTTGGGGGGACATGGATACTGTGCACTGTTCACCAGTAAATCACACATACACAATAACCAATGTCCAGTCATATGATTGTTCTTGACACAACAGGTGTATTAACCATAAAGTGAATAGAAAGTGCATAAACCCTCCACCCCAAACACCCTCTTCCCCCCTCCCCTTGCCCCCACATCTCTCCCAAACACCCTCTCCCCGCACTCCCCTCCCTCTACAACTCTCCCAAACACCCTCACCCCCCACCCCCTCAACTTCCCCAAACACCCTCTCCCATCACCCCCCTCCCCCCACAACTCCCTCACACATGGTGTGCACTTCAGTTCAGCATTAATCCGCAAGAGTCACCAATAACAGGCTGCCCCTACTTCCCATGTCCTCTACCAGCATTGGGTGGTTGCATGTCTGGCTGCCGCAAGGTCCGCGCGGACCTGCGCAGGGGGCTGGTCTGCCTGGAGTTGGCAGAGGAGGAGCGGCCTGATTGCTCCAGTCCCTGTGCAGACGCTGGCTCTCCATGGCATCCGCGATGCGGCTGAGGACCTGCCTCACAGCTGCCAACTCACCACAGATGCATGTGGTACTTGCTTCTATTGCGAGTTTAATGGCCATAGCGTATTCACGCCACTCCTCCCTCGCCAGGGCACCTTTGCTCATGTGCTGGCCAACCAGCGCAGTGCGCTCCTCCTGGCGCTGTTGGATGAGGCTGATTCCCTGGTCTCTGTCCCTGGCACCGGTGGATGTTGACGCAGCATGCGGCATAGGTCTGCCATCAGGTGAGCTCTCCCTGGGGCTCCATCTCCCTGGCAATGACTCACCACCAGACAGCTCATGGCTGCTGGCATTGGATGTGGGGCGTGGGGTGACAGCTGCGGGCTGGGTGTGCCCTGTCCTACGGGTGTTTGGCATTGTCCCTCTTCATCCGACAGGGGTACCGTGGCAGCTGCTTCTCCAACCGAACTGTTGGCAGCAGACAGTGAGCCTTCTGCCACTTGCTCCTGTGTGGTGGTAGCGGCTGGTGTGGGTGCTATTGTGGTGTCAGTGCCCCTTTCATGCCTTGGTGACGTAGCATCCTGAGTGGCTTTGGGCTTCTGCGCCAGTCCTGGTTTGCCAGAGCCCCTTGATGTGGTGGGCCTGTTGCCTCCTTCCATGCCCCTGGCCTTCTTCATTGGTGTTGTGGCCTATGCCGCCGAGTCCTGGTCCTCACTGTCAGATTGTGAGCCTGTGGGAGACCAAGAGAGGGACAGCATCAGTGATGGTTCTACGTGCATCATGCATATATTGGTATTGTTGCAGTTCTCTACATTTGAGGCTATTTGGACTTTGAGTTGTGACATACAGGTTGCTTGCCATATAGGTGGGTCATGCAGACATACGTCTGGGTGACACATGTATGAGGTGCTGCATAGATGGAGATGTGATAGTGCTGTGGGCAGCCTATAGGCAGGGTTGTGTGCATGTGTGTGTGATGCCCCATGCATTGGCTCATTTCACTGCCACATTTGGGGGACATCGTTATACTTTGCATTACAGTGGTTTGTGTGGACACTCGCCTCCATCAGCCGATGGCGGCGCTCCACGCTCCATTTCCCCCACTCGCTCAATTGTCTCTATGCCAATTGTGCTGGCTCATATCTCCTCCCAGTGTGTCATCTTGATCGGGGAGCCTCCTCCGCCACCTGTTCCCATGCCCTGGCTCCGATTGGCTGCAAGAATGCTCCTGACGCAGAGGCGCAGGTCATCCCAGCGCTTGCGCACGTCCTTTACAGTGCGGGGGGTGGTACCCACCACTCTGACTTTGCGTGCCACCTCCTCCCAGATCTCCTTCTTATCTGGGCGGCACGCTGCATGTCTTGCACAAACACGACCTCTGCATTTTCAGCAAGTGTGTCGGCGAGCATATTTAGCTCCTCCGCCGAGAAACGTACCTTGCGCTGGCGCGTAGCACCTTTCTTCAGGGCCTTGTTCATTCTGATGGATTGTTAGGTGACGTTGGGGCTGCTGTTGTGCTGATGCAGGTCCTGGGTGCTGAGAATGGCAATGGATTGTGTTTTTAAAGATGGCCGCCGTGCTCTTTCCCGTTCCTGTGCGATGATGCTACTTCTGGTTCCGCTTATTTACGGTCAACGCTATTAGCGGTCACCGCTAATGCTGGATCCATCGATGGCGGTAGTGCTATCAGTGCATTTCTTGATGCCGCTAAGGGCCATTTTTGGGACTTTAGCGGCATGGCGGTAATGTTCTTACCGGCATGGCGCAAAGCTTGTGCCCGCAAACTCGTAATGGCCTGCTATTAGCGGGCTCTTTACTACACGGACACAGTAATTGCTCCATGCCGGTAAGGACAGTTACTTACCTCCAACCTCGTAATGACGCCCATAGATTATTTCATACCTTGCCTTGCATGCATTGCTGATAGTGGACGAATACAACTATACATATGCATGCTTGTGAATACAGTGGGAATGCATAATTACTGTGAGTTAAGGTTACATTTGTAGTGTGATATCTTGGCCATTTAACTCTCTCAAATGTTAAACTGCAAGGTCTCTCTCTGATACAAACTCTCTCTCTCTCTCACACACTGCCTGCACCACATGCCACATAAACCCACACCCTGCCCATAAACAAATACTGCAGATAGACCTACACACTGCAGCGATAACATGCAGATTTGCACCACATACACCTACGCAATGTACACACACACTGCATACATATGACCACACACATTCGTATAGATTCATACAATGTATACCCTACACATATGCCCAGACCCTGTCCATACACCCTAAACACTGCATATATCCATGCACTGTACCTATAAACTCATACTGCACATTGTCCCACACAATGTGCATACCCCACACACACTGCACATATATTCACACTCTGCACATATGCCCATAAACTGTGCATTCATCCATGCATATTGCGTATACACCCACACACTGCACACATGCACAATTAAATGGTTTGTACAGACATCAACACTCTGTACACACGGTCACACACTTTGCATGTACAATGCACATGTACCATCAGACTACACCCACACTCTTACACTTTATATACACCCACACAATGTACACATCGCCAGTCATTGTACACACCTACACATTGCACATATTCCCAAACACTGTATGTACGTCCTCAGACTGTGCATATACCCACAGATAGCACATACACCCACAAACTGTGCATAGTCACACAGGCAGCACATGTGCTCACACACTGCATAGACCCATAAATAAGCTGAAGATGCATTCATACACACTCCACCCACACCCATTATGCACACCCTTCTACTGCACATACAAAATGTGCCCTTTAATTACACCTTTCCTCACACTGCACATACACTCACACAATGAGCACCCTCACACACTGCATATACCCACACAGGCTTCACATACACCCACAAACTACAACACCCACACAAGATATATTCATGCACACCCACACACTACCCATACACAGGCCGCATGCACCATGCCTTTGCACACTCAGACTGCAAATAACCACTCACGCTGCACATGCACCAATGCAATGCACCCACACTGCCCATATACCCAGCTACTGTGCATATGCTCGCTCACACCCTGTCCATAAACCCACACACTGCACATGCATGCTCACAAATCACCTACACCCATAACACATACATAAATGCTCACTCTGTGCATGCACCCACAAACACAAACTGGGCCTAGGCCCAAAACGTGCACATATGCCCCTACACTAAACACATGCCCAGGCATAACACACGTGCCCAAACACTGGACATAACCCACAAATTGCAAATAGTCCCACAAATCACACATAGTCTCACCCACTGAACATATGACCACCCACTGCATATAGGATCACACACTGTACCTGCACAGTGCACATGCAGAGGGGCAGACACAGCCATTCGCTGAAATACATTCATATATACAATTGGCATACATGTTTTCTGATTACATTAGTAACTGCAAAAAACACGTTACAGGTGGGTATTCACCTCAAAGCAGCACTATTATCAAAAAGTAGAATGTAACCAACAAACAGGATCTGTTATTCAGCACGACATTGCTCTTTTAAAACATGTAGAAAGTGGGGCCAGGGAAAGGTTGAGCAAGTCTGTTCTCTTTTGTGGGCAAAGTGTTAAAAGTAACACATGCCTTGACCAAATTATGAATGCAGTACACACATCCTACAATGATAACTGAACGTTCTAGTAAAATGCAAAATCTGATTATGTCCCCTATCTCTTTCTTGATGCTGCTTCTCCTTGCCATCTTGGAATATGTGATTCCCACATTTTCTCTAGCTGTCGTTTTTATGAATACAGTATATTTACTTATATTTCCTCACTCATGTCATTTGCCCATCACGAGAGTTTGTATGCTTCTCCATTCCATTAGTATACAGTAGATGGCTTCCACATAATGGAGTAGCCAGCTGTTTGAAAGGGGCATACTTGATCATTAGAGGACAATGCCTGTTAGTAGGGTGAGTACCTAACATTTGATTGCAACCCAGGCCAATGGGCTGAGTCTGTGGAAGTGTGAATGCAGTATCTAGACATGGGCGAGAACCTGCCCATTTGATGTGAATCTCTAGTGCGTATATTAGTAATGCGCGTTTGAGATGATAGCAATGTTGAGAGTGCCTGGACTTATGATGACAATGTTTTGTACGTGGGCATTAGATGACAAGCCATTTCAATGGTGCTGGTACTTGGACAGTTAATGGCAGCACCTGGGAATTGTGTGTCTACCTGGACATTTGATGACAATCCCTGAAGGTGATGCAAGTACTTGGATGTACAATGCTAATACCTACCAAAAGTGGTTACCTGAGGGTATGACGGTAATGCCTGACAAATTCTTATACAATTCCTGTAAAGAAGTCAAAACTGCCGTGTTGTGCTCTAACAGCTGCAGCTTCTTTTCTCCTTCATTGCGGTTTTCGGGTCGTGCCTCTGAAGGCGCTGCGGGCAGTTCCCCTCCCTAGGAGGTGTTTCTCTGGAGTTCCCTGTCCAGCAATGTGGATACCGTAACTGCGTCAAAAGAAGAAAACAACTTTACCGTGCCGGCCTCGTCAATGCTGGGTCTGGGTCTGTGAGGAGCATGGCTAGAGTGTTGTAGTGTTCCAGTGGAGCCGTGGCACTGTGTGCTCAGGACTAAGTTATAACGGTATGGGAGCCTTTTTTTCTTTTCTTTTCAAAAGTGTAAAGTGAGCAAAGTGGACAAGGAAAGTGTCAGTTTGAAGGCTGAAGTCTTTGTGTGGCCACTAACGTATCTGCATACAAAACTGGTATTTTGCAGACGACGTTTTGCGGTCGGAGCAGTGAAGTAGGCTTGAAGGAGTTGGCCCGCCAACGTTTTCTGGATTCTGTGTGCGCCCGCGTTTTCTGGCTCCTGTGTGCGCCAGCGTTTTCTGGCTCCTTCTGGCTCCTCTTGCTATATTGCTTTGAGGGGTTGGTGACTGCGTGCCACTACACCTTCCAAGTCTTCAACAGACTGAAACGAAAAGGGAAAAAAAAAGAATATTGTGAGACTGCCTCAGGCGGATGACTGTGGGCCAAGTTGCCTTTGAACTCGGATGTAAGACGATTTAGTAGCTCTGATATTGCTTTAAGGGGGTGACTGCGGGCGATAAGGCCTTTGAACCCTACATCAAATTGAAAAGAAAATCTTTATGTTTTATATCTATCTTTGAAACTGTGAAATTGGCTTAAATTGGTTACTGTGGGCTAAGCTGCATTTGAACCCCCATGCAAGGCGCAATATTTCCTGTGATACTGTGTTAAAGGGGTGACTGTGGGCGATAAGGTATTTGAACCCTATTACAGATGATCAAAATGAAAATCATATTGTTGTACATTTGCCATTGATACTGTGAAATAGCCTTGGGCGGGTGACTGCAGGCCAAGTTGCCTTTGAACCCAGACACAAGGCGATTTATTACCTGTAAATCTGTGTTAAGGGGGTGACTGTGGGAGACAAGGCCTTTTCAACCCTCGTGCAGTTTACATTTGTATTGGCATGTCAAACTGTTAAATAGCCTTAAGTGGGTGATTGTGGGACAAGTGGCCTTTAAACCCTGAAGTAAGGCTTATGCGAAGTTGTACGGAGCAATCTGAATTAGTCTTTGTGATATTGTATAGCGGCTGAGATTGCGGGCTTCAACGCCTTTTGAACTTCTGACATGCAATAGTAGGTGTTACAACTGAACCATTTTGTTGGGCTGTTTGGGTTCCATGGTACTGAACTTGGTGGACACCTAATAATTGTGTAAAGAGTGATGAGAAGGTGGTTGGTCTGAGGACTCTTTCTGTTTGAGAAACTAGGCGACTACTTAGTGTGCCAATATGGTTAAGAATTAGTGACAAGGCGCGCACTCTGTTGCCAGTCAAGTTTTCCTGCATTGACTTCTCCTCCAAACGCACGTTTTCATGACTCCATCAATCTTCAGGGAGGCTGTGTTTCTTTTTTTTTTTTCGAAGCCTTTTGAAGTTCTGACATGTAATAGTAGGTGTTACAACTGAACCATTTTGTTGGGTTGTTTGGGTGCCATTGTACTGAACTTGGTGGACACCTAATAATTGTGTAAAGAGTGTTGAGAAGGTGGTTGGTCTGAGGACTCGTTCTGTTTGAGAAACCAGGCGACTACTTAGTGTGCCAATAGCATCCTGCAACCTCTACAATGAAGAGGAATAAAATTCCCCCAATAAGAAAGGAGCCGGGGGCTGATTTCTTTGCAGCAGTTAGCACCAGACGAGCAAGTTTAGCAAGGGCGGTTGCGCTACAGTTTCCTTTACCTGGTGCTGAAGAAGAAGAATTGTTGCAATGTGCTCAGGATTGCTCGAATGCCCTGAAAAATAGCTCTGACTTGGGAGATTCTCAACCACTGTTTCTGGACGAATCACCAAATGGTATATCCAAGGAAACACCAGACTGCTGTTTTCCTCCGTTGAGTGAATCATTGCCTGTCATTGAGACATCGGAACCTACTTGCAAGGTGTTAGACTTGTCTCCCATGATAGGTATCTTCAATGGACTGATTCTCAGTGAACTACGGAAACAGACCGAAGTCCTTGCAAAAATTTGAACTGACTTTGATACATTGCCAAATAAATTAGGCAGTGTTTTCAAGACAACATGGAAGCAGACTGAAGTTCTTGCAAAAATTTCAACTGATTTCGATACACTGCCAAATAAACTGGGCGATGCGCTTAAAACTATATGGAAGACTAGTGAACTGTTGAGCCAGTTGGTTGATGCCGAGGGAAGGACAACAGCAGGGAATATAAGTCCCCCACAAGAACGGGCAGATAAGAGTAAAATAATTATAATAACTGATACACACAATGGGGGAGGTAAGTCTGTTGGCTTGGAAGGTCAAGGTTCTAAAGAGGGAGAATGCAATGATGTGATTGAGCCGGAGCCTAAGGAGGGGTTGAATGGTTTTTCACAAAAATGTCTTTTAAAAAAAGGGAAAACAATTGGAGAAGATGAAAAACAAATGGATTTAAAAAAGGACTCATCTTAGGCATGCAAACTTTAAACATCTAATTGATGAAGAAACTGGTGTAGCTGGGTACTTAATTACTCCATAGCCAAGTTCCCCAAAGGTATGTATGAAGGCCTTGGGGACTCGGTCGGTTGTACTATCTACTAACCCTGATGCGCAGAGTGGGTATTATGAGGGTGATGATGGTCTTTCTAATGTTCTGAAAAAGAAAAAAAATCCACCTAAACATGATAATACACGGAAACTATCTGACTCTTGTGCAAACGACATGTTTGCGATCTTTAAAAATCAGGCTCAGGGCCAAGGGTAGGGAATGTACAGGAATCGGTGGAGGGCTGTGAGGTGCTTGGTCAAATGCCAGTTGGCCTGAACTCAGTGAGAGTTTTCACTGAGAGGCAGGTACCCTCTCATGAACCTCCACACAACAAACCGAGAGGGGTAGTTCAAATAGTCAACAAGGGTCTATGACACAGAGAGGGACCATGTGTACCTACGATGTCTTTTTCTAACATCAGTGTGATCCCTGAACCCAATGTAACCAACGTATCCCATGAATCGAAGGTGCAGATTAAATCCACCAGTTCAGGTGTGAGCCTGGAAACTAATTCACTTCACGAGCAAAGGGAGCAGATTAGTCCATCAAACATAGGCATCAATGATTTCACTGAAAGAAGCAAAGTAGCCTTCCAGTACAACGAAGAAATATTAACACACATTGTCCAAAAGGTGTTGGCCGAGAGCCAACCAGCCTTGGCGACACATCCACTGAGGGACCCTGAACTGTCATCTTATGGTAGTCAATTAAACAACGAAAGAATGCAAAGTGTCACTGTGATTAACAATAGGTATCCGCCAGAATGTGGTAAGACAGCTGGCGATGAACAAAGTCCGGCGCGGGTGGTGACCATAAACAGTCAACTAAGAAAACCGTTTTTCCAGACTTACCAGGTTTAATTCTTTGCGCAATGTTCGATGAGGGGGGTCAGGTGTCTCTAAATAGACCATATATTTTGTCTCTATTTGCTTCAATTCCTAATTTAAGACTTATTTCTTCCTCAGACATTTGTCTGATCAACTTTATTCATAATTATCGATATGATTATGTTCGAATGGTAATCCCTTCTCGCTTGGTCAGGGCTCTCCTGATGCAAGAAGCAGAAACCTTACAATTCAGAGGTTTTGATATTTTCCCATACAAACCATTAATCATTAAATCAGAATTAATGGAGAGAGGGGTACACAAGGGTGTGGGGGGGACCAAAATACGAAGAAGGTAGTTTCTGAGTCAAGCCACAGCAGCGACATTGACAAACAAGACTGGAGGTGGCTGGCTTTATCTCTAAGAGAGTCCATCGACAAGCTAAAACTGATGGGGAAGCAGCTTTAGTACTTCAAACACTCTAAAGCTACTAAGTTGGAACTCACATGGGTGTTATCATCTACTGAATAACGTGAGTTTGATGGAAGAGTTAGCAATGTTTGACTTTGTTTTAATTCAAGAATCCTGGGCATGTGATAAAATGTGTTGGGAAGGTTTTACTCTGCATGAAATGTGTACTTTGCGTGGCAAAAAGGGTCGCCCTGATGGCGGCCTGATTTTGGCATGCAAAGATTCTAGACAAATTGTTGTAACGTGTGATTGGTCTATGAGACAATCCATGTTGGTGGTTACTGTAAAGGTTGGGGTAGGTGAGGTAGGCTATTCATTGCTTATAGTCAACGTATACTGGAATCCAAGTGAACACTCAGATCTCGAGTTGGAGTCGGAGTTGATCAATCTTGGAATTAAAATAAATATGTGGCTAGAGAAAAATGATGGAGGTCAAATCATTGTAGCAGGTGATATGAATGCTGACTGCTCAATTGAGCGGGTTGAGGGAGCTGAGTTATACTCTAACAGAGATTATGTTACAACAAAGGGAGGCAACCTCAAATTAAGAGGTACTCTATGGCTCAATCTTGGTGAAATGTGGGGCCTAGAATTGGTACACAATGAGGAATTTACATGGAAGGCAAGGGGATTCACATCCATAATAGATTACATCTTCCTCTCAACGGAAATGAGCAAAATTCTTAATAAGTTTGAGGTTAATGATTCACCTTTTAGCGATCACAGGTTGTTATCCATTGAAATGGCAGGTAACACTCCTGTAGATCAAAGGGCCATTTATAACAAAGGATTGAGGGTTAACGCTAAAGGTAACAGAATCAAATGGACCTTTAACAAAACTACAAGATGCACAGCTACCATGACAAATGATTATGATACATCTGACTCAACTGTACGATTAAATAGATACACAGCTAGTAATTATACATCCTATATAAGTACTAATATCCAGGAGATGGAAAATAAAGTTAAGACGAACCATATATTTCCTGAAGTAAACAAACATGATGCGGATACAGAGGTTCACGAACGAAAGGCCCTTATGAGGAACAGGGACGTCATTTCATCAAAATGCCAGGGGTAGCGGAAGTGCCATCACATGACCCTTGACCCCCCTGATGACATCACAGGAAGTGATGTCATTTGACCCCTCCCCAAAGTGATATTGTGGGAAGCGATGGAACACAACCTTTCACCCGTTGACAAACCAGGAAGTGGCATCGCATAGCATTGTACACTAGGAAAAATATGGTTACAATATCACTATATCACTGTGATGTACATTTCATTCCTGAATGGATCGCCATATGTATCGTTAAGATCAGTGTGTATAGGCCCATATTACCAAATTACTGTGATTGCAAGCAGACGTCCATGACCAAATGATAATGATGTGTTATTATATAGCACTTACGCTTAAGCGCTTTACATAGAAGACATATAAACCCACTATCACCCAACCTGTGTTGGTACCCATTTATCGACCAAAGAAGGATGAAAGGCTGAGTTGAGGCGTTTGAGAACAGACTAAATCAGTGACTGAAGTGTGCCTGAAATAAACCTTTAATGAGGCTAGCAATTATTGTATAGAATTCCAGAAAGACACATTTTTTGCCATTCCTATTCTTTCTTATTTAGGTTCAGTGCTGAAAGTGTTAGACTTGTGGCCTCATTTTCTTATTTTTCTTCTTTTTTAAGGGGCCTGAACAAGAAGGCTAGCCACTCCAGAATTAAAGAGAGACATGGTGCTGGCCACAGCACAGGAACTTGCATTGCAAAAAAAAAAAGAAGAAAAAAAAAATCATTTTTTTTATGGGGTTACATGGAAAACCACAGAGGTCGCAAGGGAGACCTCAGAGGTCGCAAGGGAGACCTCAGGGGTCGCTCTTGCGACCTCTGGCGACCCCCAAATGACGTCCCTGATGAGGAAAGAGATACATAGACTATACAGACATGGAAAATTCGAACCCAATAAGTTGAGTGAAATATAAAAAATCAAACAGCACCATAAAAACTGGCTAATCAACCACAGAGCCAGATGTGCCCAACTAGACGGTGAGGAGATGCTGAATTCCCTTAGGGGGGACAGCTCGGCCAACTTCTGAAATATTATAAATGACTCAGAGAGGCCTCAGAAAGCACTGGGACTGAATGGTATTCCAGAGGAGGCCTGGTTTGGTCATTTTACGAGTATCTACAAAGCGAGACCCGAAATTCACAAGATAAACTATGATGCCAATACAATATGGGCTATTGACAACTCTGTGGAAAAAATGGAGAGTCTAATAAAGAAATCAAGAAATTCTGGAGCCCCGGGACCAAATAATATGTCTAATTAGATCTTAAAGTCCAATTTTGGGCTATGGGCAAAGATTCTGTTTATTTTGTTTAACAATGTCTTCACAACCAAGATCATTCCTAGTTGCTGGAGGGTTTCATTCATACTACCTTTTTTCAAAAAGGGGTCTCGCAACAACCCTCTGAGTTACAGACCAATCGCAATTGCCGACCCAAAGTCTTAAATGTTTGCATCCATGGTGCTACTGGATATTCATAAAAAGATTATCGAGAAACAAATCCTGGATATAAAACAAATTGATTTAAAAAAAAACATGGAAAGACTGTGGAGGTCTTGTTCTACGATGTATCCAGGATAAAGCCCTAAAAAAGGGGCTGGTCCCACCTTTATTGCCTCAAAGGACCGTAGTATGGCATTCAATTTGATCGACAGATCTCTACTATGGAAAAAATTAATGATCCTGGTATTCCAAAACATCTACTGGAGATAGTAACCTCTCTATACAAGGATAGTAGGTTAAAAGTGTGTTTGAACTCTCAGGGATGGCTGTCCGCAGAGTTGTCAACTATGAATGGTTTACGTCAGGACTGCATGTTTGCTCCCATAATTTTCAATATTTATGTGTGTGGTGCTGAAGGAGCCTTGAGCAACAAAGGCCTGGTTTCTCCTAAACTCTGCAATGTCCGCATTGGTTGGCTGGCATACGTGGACAACTTTTGTTGATGGGTAATACGAAAGTGGGGCTGCAATGTTTGATTGAGGAATTCGAAAAATGTACCACTGATTTACATTTAAAAATCAACCCCCACAAAACCATCCTAATTCGTATGGTAAACTGAACAAACAACACAGGGCCTTTAGTTGGTTCTGCGAAGGCAAACCTATAAAAGCCCAAAGTGCCATGAAATATTTGGGGTATTATTTTTCTGGTACAGGATCATCTAACGTAATTAAAAATCAACTGAAATTAAAAGCAGGAGTCGCGGGAGAACCCTAAGGGGCGCGGGACAAGATGGCTGCGTAATAGTGCAGCTCCCGCTCCCTCCAGCGTATTTGCGAGGATACCGTGCCCCCAAGCCCAAGTAGTGGCTGCCGGAGAGTGATTTCCAGAACCGGAGCACCTGAGGCATTAGCAGGAGGATCTGCAGCTCGGCTGACCGTCTGACAGAGGTGACGGTGCAGCTCACCTGGCCTGGCCTGGCGAGAGATTGGAGAGCGGGTGTTGTGGCCCGGACCAGAACTCACCGTGCAACCGCCGGTGTCCGAGGCCAGAGCTCATGTGAGGTGAGCGGCGACTGGTGGCAGTGAGGTGCTGCGAGCTGAGGGGCGCAGTGGGCAGGGTGGTGACCTCTGCGAGCACACACGCATTTGTCGGCTCCCCCGGGCCACGGAGCGGTGCACCCCGGGGAGGCTCTATTGGCTGCTACTGGGTAGGTCGCGGGCCGTGCTGGGCATAGCAGGCACCTGCCCCTCCACCCCTTTTTTTTAATGTGTGTGTATCCTGCAGTCTGCCCTCCATTGTATTATTGCAACCCCAGAAGGACTGTGCTGGGAGAGGGGTCTTCCCGCGTGCTTCTGCGGCCCATACCAGTGCAAGTGATGCCTGGGCCGTGCTGCTGAGAAACATAGCAAAGCAGCTTAAGAATGGCTATCGGGCCCTGCATTTGGCCCCGTGAGGAATACGGGTGAGCTGGTGTCCACCAGTTTGGGCCTACACACTGGACCTGGCTCAACATTGGAGCGGTCTTGGGAGACGTGAATCTTGCGGATCGTAGCAGAGGAGAAGCGTGCAAGTTGGGAAGACACAGCGCGTAGAGGGTATTTTGTCCACTGGCCTCTGGAACAGCGGCACGGCCTGTGGCCCACACTACCCCGATTGCGGAGCAGGAAGTGGGGTACCCTGGAACTGCAGGTCCACATATAGTGGTGGGCAAGGGACAACTGTGCGGCTGGGACACAGGGTACCCCCACCAGATGGCATCTGGGGCAACAATGGAGCATGGGACCCCTGTGTGGTATTTTTAGTGGCCCCTAAGGGTGGACAGTGCTGCTTGGAACAACAGAGGGATTCAGCCAATGACCACTGACACCTGAGTGGAGGAGGAGAGGTGTACAGAAAGAGTGCCCAGAACAGCACACTACCGCTACAGGTGTGGCCCGCGTGGCACATAAAGGCAGGCGCCAGAAGAGCAGCAGAAGGGAGCAACACTTGAATTAGAATCCCCCACCACGGGCGGAGCGTTGTAAATTGAGACGATGGCTACAGGTATTGATCTCTCCCAATTCTCTACCAAAGAGGACATTGGCCACATATTAGCTCAGATAAAAGCCTTACGGGGGGACATCCAGTTCTCACTGACAGAACTGACGGGAAGAGTGATTACGGTGGAGGGCAAGGTGGAGGCATTAGAGCATAATCAGCTCAACACAGACATGATGGAGATGCGATTGGACGCCTGAATGACTGAACTGGATCTTCGAGAGGAGAAAATGACGCTCAAATTTGATAATTTAGAAAATAGAGAGAGGAGAAATAATGTGTGGATACTGGGCCTGAAGGAGGCAGACAGGGAAACACTGAGGCAAGTTGAGGAAAAGGTTCAGAGGTTGATCCACCAACTCTTTGCAGCAGAAGGGAGCAGAATAGTACAGTTGGAGAGGGCACACAGGGGAGGAAAACCCTATGGAAATTGCCCCCTGCTCTATTGTCGTCAGATTCTTAAGCTATAAGGACAGACAGGAGATTCTGAATAGAGCAAAGCAGCAGGAAGAGATGGACTTTGAAGGCTGCAGGGTTATTATATATCAGGACCTCTCCAATCTCACTCTGGCACAGAGAAGAGGTTGCAGGCTGCTCACGGCATGGCTGCGCGAAAGGGGAATCCGCTACAGGTGGGGATACCAGTTCTCCCAGGAATTTGAAACCAAGTGGATGGAATATAGGATAACATCAATTGAGGAGGTGGAGCAGGCACCGCAACACTTGACATAGGCTGGGGGAAATCAGGAAAGGGCTCCGTCGGGTCTACGGGACTCTGCACCTGGAGTGACAAGTACACGACCGACATCGGGCCTGCAGAGGAGGAGAAGGACCCAGACGGGGCGAAAATTCTTGAAGGTCAGTGGCCCGTCACCAAAGAAAGATCAGGCACGCTCTGGGCAGTAAGGAGACTACACGGAGCCGAGTTTTAAAGAGGTACTCAGACAAAAATGGGAGGCTTGGGAAAGGAACGGTAATGATTGACTGATGGCTGGAGGGAGGGTGTCCTATCATTCCCGGAGTGGCCCTTGGTGACAGAGGGGGCGTCTCAAGTTCTAAAGTTTGGATCTCCACGTTGGAGGCGGTTTATAGTTTTACAGTTAAAACGTTAGTTAAGGGTGTACATTTTGGGACCGGCATGGACAGGGCTGTTACACGATTCCTGGTGCAGATCTCCCCGGAATTAGTATGGACTATGCTTTGGGAGACACTGAACCCAGATGCTGAGAAGGGCAAGACCAAGGCCATAATTAGCTATGGTGGTGAATGAAGTGGTAAAGGGTTTGCAGTTGGGCACCCTGAATGTGAAAAGGTTAAATTCCCCCACTAAACGCGCTCTAGTAGTGCGTGAATTTCGGAAGGTTTCCTTAGATATCTTATTCCTGGCAGAAACTAGATTGGTGGAGGGAGAGGAGCGAGAGTTGAGAGTGGGAGGGATAGAAACAGTCCATTGGGCCTCTGGACCCAGGAAGAAGGGAGGGGTGGGGATAGGCCTCCATAAACACTTACACATCCAGAATAGTGTGGCTACGGCCTTGTGACAGGGGAGACTGCTGCTACTGGAAGGAAGGCTTGATGGTGCCAAAATACTTCTGGCTGCGTTATATGCCCCCAACCAAGGGTAGGAAACATTTATAAGAGAAGCACTGGAGGGGATACAGGGGGTGGGAGGCTGACCTTTACATCATAGGAGGGGACTTTAATGCCTGGGCGAATGCAACATGGGACAGGAAAACCAAAGAGGGAGGTAGGTGAGGATTGGTGGGGTAATCTGGGATATGCAATGGGACGATATGCCCTCCTGGACTTGTGGAGATATAAGCATCCAAGAGAAGAGGGCTACACATTCGATACCCCTCCGCATAAGAGCTACACCAGAATCGATTACCTCCTTTTAAATAAGGAGCATGCCTCACGGTTGTTGGATAGTACATTTAAGCCCGTAGGTTGGTCAGACAATGACATGGTGACAGGGAATCTTGAGATCTTCGGATTGTCTAGACCTGAGGGGGCATGGCGGTGCAATGACTCACTTTGGAGAGACCCACTCTTCTCCGTTAGCCTGGGGGAGGCCATAAGCGAATACTTCATGCTGAATGACACAGGGGAGGTGAGTCCGGAGATAGTATGGGATGCTGAGAAAGCTGTGTGGAGAGGAATATTAATGAGGGAAGGGGCAAGGAGGAAGAGAGAGAGGAGTCTGATAGAGAAGAGGCTTCTTAAGGACATAATGAAGATGGAAGTGGAGCTGCATGCGGGAAGAGGAGACACAGAGGAACTTAGAGATAGGGTCCTGGCCAAAAGGGAAGAATTGAAAGTCCTGGGTATGGGCGAAATGGTATGGAAGTTGAGATACCTGAAGCAGCGCTATTACGAGAAGGGAGATAGAGCAGATGCGCTTTTGGCATCACGGCTCCGCGCCCAAAGGGCAGAATGATGGGTCACACAGCTAGGGAAGGAAGGGGTTGGAGAGCGGGTACGGTGCACGCCAGTTGCTATAGCAGATGGCTTTGAGTGCTACTATGAATCACTATACGCGACTAAAATGGAGGGGGGGATGGGGAGATGAGTAGTACTTAAGGGATGTTCACATGAGTAGGCTTACCACACCTGAGGTTGCACATTTGGACAGCCCATTTACAGAAGAGGAGGTCCAAAATGCCATAGCCAGCCTGGCCAAAGGAAAGGCGCCTGGGGAGGACGGATACACAATTGAATTCTATAAGAAATACTCTGGAATCCTAGCCCCACATTTGGTGAAATTATATAACCACATTATGGACACAGGGAGAGCCCTGGCCTTGTTCAGTAAGGCTTTGATCTCGGTCATCCCTAAGGAGGGAAGAGACCCAGTGCATTGTTCGTCTTATCATCCGATTTTGTTCCCGAATGTGGCCGAAAAAAATTTCACTTGCGTCCTAGCGACGAGATTTGAGAGTAAACTGCCACGGATAATATATCCCGATCAAATGGGCTTTATTCCGGGAAGGCAGGGACAAGATGCGATCAGGAAAACCATCGACCTGATGGTGCATGTGGGGAATTGTCCCGGGGATAAAGCACTTTTGAGTTTAGATGCTGAGAAGGCATTCTATAGGGTGGAGTGGGCCTTCTTCTTTGGGGTTCTAAGACATATAGGGGTGGGAGAAAGAATGTGTTGAGCTATAAAGGCGATTTACACAGGGCCGAAAGCTAGAGTTGTGGTTAACTGAACCAAGTCTGATGAGTTCCAGCTGACTAGGGGCACCAGGCAGGGCTGTCCACTGTCACCTCTACTTTTCGCCCTGGCTATGGATCCCCTGGGTGAGAAGATAAGGGCCGAAGGGGAGATAAGGGGATTTGAGGTGGGCCAACAGATGTATATGATCAGCATGTATGCTGATGACATTCTCATGTATCTTTCTGACACAGGAAACTCACTACAGACCACCATGAGTGTCATAAGGGATTATGGGAAAGTGTCCGGATTTAAGATTAATATTGACAAATCGGTCATTCTCCCTATTGGTGAGGGCTCCCCGCAGCAGCTTCACAGATGGTCTGGATTGGGGATAGCAATAGAAAGGGACTGTATAAAGTACTTGGGGGTATGCATACCGAGGGAACTGGACAGAATATTCAAGTGTAACTTTCCTCCTATTATGCACAAATTGGCAGGGGATATGGAAAAGTGGGGAAAGCTGACTATCTCGTGGATTGGGTGCGTAAATGCACTTAAAATGGCGATTCTTCCCTGTATGCTATATTTATACCAGGTACTCCCAATTGACATACCAGGAATCCATTTTGATGACCTTAAGAAGAAGATGCTTAGATTCCTCTGGCAGGGGGGCGACAGAAGGTGGCTTACAAGCTACTGATCCAAACCGAAGGGAAAGGGAGGGGTTGGCTTGCCCGAGATGCAAACGTACCATAGGGCTGCTCAACTTAGGGCCCTGGTCCCTCACCTGCATATGGATAAGGACAAGCAGTTGGTAGGAATTGAAAATTACCGCTTCCGCCCGGTCACCCTGGGGGAATGGCTATGGGCGCCCATGAGATCGTTGCCAAAGGGGATTAATCTGCACAACATCCTGGGCCCACTACTCGCATTTTGGTGTGAAAGGAAGGGAATTAAAGGAATCACAACTTGGCCTTCTCCGTTGAGCCATATATGGGCACCACCAATTCTAGATGTCATCCCGGGTCATGAACGTTTCCAAGACTGGTTTGAGGCAAGGCTTGAGTGGGTGGGACAAGGCCTTAAGAAGGATGGCTTTCTGGGAATAACTGAACTTGAAGCAGCCCTCGAGCTGGGGACCCTCTATGTCTTCAAATACTTGCAACTAAAGGAGGCTCTGATGTCAAGCAGTTGGAAACAGAAACTACAAAGAGACTTGACGCCCATGGAGCGTATACTTGACACAGCGGCGGGCACTAGGGGGCTTATTTAAAAAATATACCAAGCACTACAGGAGGCAACGGGGGAGGAGTTGGGCGCACTCAGGAGGAGATGGGAGGGTGACTTGGGTAAAGAAATAGACCCGGACCAATGGGAATGGCTTTGCCTGTGCGCCCATTGAACGTCAGTAACCTGTCAATACAAGCAACATGGGCTAAAGTTATTGTACAGGTGGCAATGGGACCTGGCAACGTTGGGGAAGATGTATCCTGACTCCAACCCCCACTGCTGGAGGAAGTGTGGGCTTGTGGCAGACTTTTGGCACATGTGGTGGAAGTGTGCCAAGGTGCAACGCTACTGGAAGGAAGTGCTGGGCTGGGTCAGGGACCTGGAAGGAGTGGAGAGGGAGATGGACCCACCACTGATCCTGTTTGGGATTGAGACAGCAGGGGAGAACTTGAGGAGGTTGCCGCATATGCCGCACTTTGTCCTGCTGGCGGCGAGGGCTTGTCTAGCGGAGGGTTGGAAAAGGGAAACACCCCCGAGTAAAAAGGAATGGGCGGCAAAGGCTTTGGACCTATACAGGATGAAGGAATTGACAAG
This sequence comes from Ambystoma mexicanum, assembly GCF_040938575.1. Taxonomy (NCBI): domain Eukaryota; kingdom Metazoa; phylum Chordata; class Amphibia; order Caudata; family Ambystomatidae; genus Ambystoma; species Ambystoma mexicanum. Next base: position 841,850,898 of record NC_090923.1, read on the forward strand.
GATACTGCACAGTAGGACGCCCACGAAAGCCATTGAGTGGGCACCGTTTTTAGAGACATATGACCCAGAACATAGGCGGGAGGAGGAGGAAGCAGAGGAGGAGGTGGGGATATCTGACCCCCCATCACGGAGTTAGGACTTTATGCCTGACCCACCGAACTTGAGTGAATGAGCTGGGTGAAGGGGCAGAGTAGCATATGGGTGGAAGCGTGTGGACACTCGAGCTCTGGGATGCCCACCCAGATATGCAAACAGCCAAAGCATAAGAAAAGAAATGATTAATAAAAACCGCAGAGGATGTAAAAGAGATTTCCTTGATCCGGCCGGAAAACACTGTTGGGGATAGGGAGGGGGGAGGTGTTGTTTCGGAATTGTTTTGGGAATGGGGGAAAATGTTATAAAAAATGGTATGTATATTGGAGTAGAAGTATGCAGGTTTCCCGTAATGTAATATTGATTTGTGTAAACCAATAAAAATTTGATTAAAAAAAAGCAGGATTCGCTTTACAACAAATGAGATCAGTTGAGAAAAAATTTGGAAAGTTCTCTATGACACCAATTGGAGAATACTATACCAAGAAAGTGATACCTCGGTTGGCATATGGTCTAGAATTCTACGCTCATGATTTTATGGATTATTTGAAGGCCCCCTGAGGGAAGTATCTGGAGAGGCATACTTTTTTCTGCCTAGGTGTATCCCTCTAGATCTTATAAGATACGGATTTGGACTCCAATCACTTGCATCTCTGGTTATCTGGAAAAGATTGTCCCTGGGCGAAAATGTTCAATTAAAAGAGACAAAGATCTCCATGTGTGTGCGGTCAATGATGCAGCCAGTGATTTCATGAAAAACTTGAAGAAGGATGTTGATAAATGTCTAGGGCCTATGGGTATGTCCGTTTCAACCTTGCTTAACACACCTGACAAAATTAAACAAGTTATACAGGGAAACGATTGGCAAAACACTCTAAACAAAATATCAGAGTCAAAGTTATACAATCAAGTGTATGCGATCTGGAAATTCTTTCAGGTAATGGAAGGTTATTTGATGAAATATCCATGTGGAAGGGTTTGCAATGACTTCATGCGTTTTAGAATGAATGTCTTGCAAACCAATCAAATAATAAACATCAGATCCAAGTCATTTGAAGGATGGAAGTGGTGCAGATATTGTAAAGAAGACGGTGTCATAGAAACACTTCAACATATTTTCTGCCTGATTCATGGAATTATTTGTGTGAAAAATGCAGATTTGCGCGCCTTTCTGCCAGTAAATCCCTGTTTGAAGTATGGGGATTTTCAGGCAGAAAGGCGTGCAAATCTGCGTTTTTCCCGCAAATAATTCCATGAATCAGGCACTTTGCTTGTATGTCCGGCCCTCCTTAGTCAAAGGATTGATTATTTTGCACAATTCATACGATCGACTCACTCTGTTAACAGAGAATTTATATAGTACAGAATGATGCACGAAAATTCTACTACTCTGAACATACGTGTAACAGCCTTTTTGAAAAACATATGTTAATTGACCTAATAAACCAAATAGAAATCTGTCTGATGGGAGTGAATAAGGTTTTGCGTTAATGATTTATTTGACTGTGACCTGATCATGATTATATGTACATAGTGGCCATTTTATGTTGATTCTCTGACTTGTTCCTACAATTTGGTTTTCCTTTTTTACATAATTCATGGTTTATGTATATAGGTTTGATTTATATGTGCAAAATTGTAATTATATATACTGTAAAGGTTTTGATTGGATTTGAATATTGTTGTATATGTGATTTGTTTTACTCAATGAATTTTGTAAAGGTTTACAATAAACCAAAACAAATAAAGAAAAAAAAAGTCTAAACTATTGGCTTTGACAATGCTGGTTTGTCTTTAGCTGTTTAGATGGACTCTCCCTTTTATTCCTCACAATACCCATGCAATGTGTGGGACCTGACCTTGATCAATTCAAATCGGGATTATGCTAACACATTGATTACCTCTTGAGCTGTACCTCTTGTAAACTGCCCAGAACGCGGCAATCCAATTACCTATATTGTGTACAGTTTCTTCGTTTAAGATAGCCTTACCTTGGTTGCCTATCCATCAATGCATTTTATTTGAGGTTCTTTCCCTTACTTTAAAGTGTGTTCATGACTTTGGCCCCCCATATCTTGCCTATATGATCAAACCATTAGGTTTTGTGATCTCAGGGTCACCATTTACTAATTATTTCAACTATTCACTACAAGTCAAGAGGAGGCAAACGGTTCTCTGTACTTGCTCCTCATCTGTGAAATCTTTCACTGCTCTCAATTCAGTGTAAAGAACCTTTTTGGAAACGGCTGAAAATATGCTTTCCAGTAAAAAAAAAGAAGTCTACTCTCTTTCCGTATTTTATTACTGTGTGCCTAAATTCAGTTAATTCTACCCCAGCACATTAGTGTTATGCGCTTTACAGGTATGCTAACAGCAAAATTAAATCAAATCAATTTCAAGGGCCTTGGAAACTGGTCTCCCAGAGTGGGCAGGTAGAGCAGCACTGTGGACTTTTCCTCTAACTTTGCTCCCCTCCTTTCTTTGAGTCACAAACTCTCTTGCTAGCAGCAGACAGTGTTCATCATCTTTACAAGGTCTGCACAATCACTGGGGCTCTTACTTCCTGCCTCTACCCTTAGCTTGCAGGTTACCTGACGGTGCCACTAGCCTCAAAATCCTTGCTCTCTCCTCGCATAGCGATGTCTGCTAGTAGTTTTCTTGTTCTCCTCCTCCTCCTCCTCCATTTGTGTGCTTTTCTTTCAGACCCCCATCTTTTGCCATACACCCTCTTGCCAGCGGAAAAACAATTTCAGCACCTCCTGAAACCCTGTGCTGTCACTGAAGCTCTCAAACCCTGCCCGACCCATTCAGGTCAAGTTACTATCATTGGGTTTATAAACCCAGATTGCCATTTTCTCAAACCTTGCTTGTTTCTGTAGCATTCTAGTGGTCCGGGCTACTGACGCCCCTTATCATGTTTATTAGTGTTTGTCAGGAAACACGTTACAGGTGTTTCTTGCAAGTTCAGTTTGTTGGATTTCTATGTCTATGTAGACGCAGTGGGGATGTGCGATCCAAGATGTCTGAGAGGATTTTTTATTCACTCGCTGAGGCTCACAGTGCGACATATGGTTTAAGAACTGCCTCCTCAAACAGCTGCCTCTAATACGCATGTCATTGACACCCCGCAGGCCTATTTCGCCCCACATCGTAACATTGACTACGAGAGGCACATTTTCCATACCACCATTCAAGACAAGAGCAAACCCCTGGACCTGTTTGTCATGAGACTGAGGGAGAGAGGGAAGTACTGCGACTTTGACAATTACTCCCCAGATGAGGCCCTCCGTTCCCAGGTGATCGCCGGCTGCACGCCCCCTGATTTTCGCAAGAAGCAACTCCTCATTCTCATGTTGGCAAGAGCTGTCATGGCTATTGACGGACAAGCTGAATCTATGGGGAAGGTCACCATCTCCCACGTGACCACAGCCCCTTTGTGTCAAATTCAAGCATCAGAAAAGATGCACAAGAAATAAGTGCTGAAGTGCTGCAGATGCAGTTATGACTTTCTTCCTGAAGGGACATGCCCGGCCATTGGAAATCGGTGTGATGCCTGTGTACAAGAAAACCAATTCCATGTGCAAAGTGTCAAATAATGGACCACACAGAAAATACTCAGGAAGGGCATCTGATGGTCTCAGCAGGAGGAGCTACCTGGAAAAGTGTTGCATGTCACCTCAAAGTCCCAAGTGCACCACGGAAGATACTATGAAAGTTGCAGATCCGGCACACCCGATGAACAGAAGCAGAGGTCCACAAGGTGCATGCAACATGTGCTACATCGAGTCAACTCCGAAACGTTAGTCCAGATCCGAGTCATATTCCAGCGGCAAGAGAAAAAGAGGATATAGTCATGCCATCAGTAACAGAAAAGCGACATAAATGAGCCTGACATTACCTCTGCAGATAAATGGCAGCACCCAGGAGTTTCTCATTGACACTGGTGCCACTGTGAATGTCATGAGTGAGACAACTTATGCCTTGTTGAAGTGCCCCGCCAAGTTAAAGCCCTCCGGCATTGACATTTATGCATACGGCTCACACAAACCACTGCCATGTAAAGGAATGTTCGAATGCACCTGTTCCTACGAGGACAAGGCTGAGAAAGTGAAAATGTATGTGATAAAAGGTGACATGCCCAGAGACAGAATTCTGAGTTTGAATTCAGCGATCAAGATGGATCTGGTGCACATCATGTACTGGATAATGTTGGTAATATCTCCAGCCCCAAACACATGGTAGTTCAAATGTTCCTGTCACTTTTTCAAGGTTTGGACAAACTAAAGGGAAAGCAAATAAAACTACGTATTGATAAACACATAAAGCCGACAGCCCAGAGCTATAGAGGGATCCTAATGAACATCCAAGTGCATGTTGAACAGGAGATGCACTCTTTACTTGACCAAGACATTATAGAGCATGGGAAAGGTCCAATGCCATGGGTCTCCCCCATTGTGCCAGTGTCTAAAAGAGGACATAGTGACAAAATACGCTTATGTGTTGACATGAGAATGCCAAATCAGGCGATAGAGAGATAAAGGCACCTCTCACTCCAAATGACTGATATGATGCACTTGTTGCATTGCACCTAAGTGTTTTCTAAACTAGACCTTAATAAAGGAAGATCATCAGCTGGGGTTACATCTGGGCAGCAGAAACATCACCACATTTACGACACACGTCAGACTATTCAGGTATTTGGAGCCACGCCTTCCGTAAGGTCTGCATGGCACTGCAATAAGCAAATCTGACCCTCAGTCTCAATAAGTGTGAGTTTAGCAAGTCCACTTTGAAATTCTTTGGACACATCTTCTCGTGTGATGACCTATAACCGGATCTGGCGAAAGTCCAGCCGCTGGTTGGTACACCCACTCCGTCCTCCATCCCAGCTATTGTACGAGGTACATTGAAGACTTTCCTTCCATCAGCACACCGTTTCTCCTTCTCACAGCGAAAGGGCAGGGGTGCTTCTGGTCTCGAGAGTGTGAAGCCACGTTCCAGGAGATGAAGTCCTGCATCTCTTTGGCTGCCTGCATGTCATATTATGACCCAGAACTGGAGACAGAAGGTACAGTAGACACACTTCCTGTGGGTTTAGGGGCCATACTGGCACAATACAAAAAAGAGTCCAACTGGCTGGAGTGCATTGTCTCCTACGTAAGCAGGAGCCTGTCCAATGCAGAGTGCGCATACTAACAGCCAAAAAAAGCTGTGTTATGCGCCTGTGAGCACTATCATATGTTCTTATGGGAAGAAATTCACTGTTGTGACTGACCACCAGGCCCTCACCACTTTATATGGCAAGCCCAATGCTAAGATGCCTCTGCGAATTGCTCGGTGGGGCCTCCGGTTTCAGGAATATTCCTTCTACATTGTTCACAAGCCCAGGAAGGAGAACAACCCAGCACATTTCCTCTCCCGGTTTCGACTCCCGGATGATGTGACATCTAAGGCAGACCAGTACGTGAACTACCTCATGAACAAGTCGCTCCCTACAGCGTTGACCATTCAAGAGATAGCAAAAGAAACTAAAAGGGACAATCTGCTGTCCCTGGTAAAAGATTCTCGTGGGACGAAGGTGCACCGAAGGGCGTGGAGAAGCAGTGTTAGTTGAAGACCAGCAAAAGACGATGCAATCATTCACATTCATGAAGGATGTTCTATCCACGTCAGTGCAAGGGCTGGTCCTAAAATAAAATAGGATCGTCATCCACTCTCACTGAAAGACTGCATCATTTAACTTGCACATGAGCATCACAGAGGCATTGCATCCACCAAGCAGCAAATGAGAACCGAGGTATGGTTTCCCAAAATGGACTCTAAAATAGAGGCAGTGTTGGAAGATTGGCAGGTGTGCAAGGCTGTGGCACCCCGCATGATTCCCCAACCATTGCAAATAACCCCCATGCCGCTAAATGTGTGGAACGAGGTGGCAGTCGTCCTGTTTGGGCACCTGGCGAATGGAAAGTATATATTGGTGGCCATTGACGAAATGTCTCGATACCCTGAATTCCATCTGGTATATTCTATAAGTGATATACAAAAAGGCCCCATGTAAAGGTTTGTTTGCGATACTTAGGAGTACATGTATGATCATAGAAGTTTGCATAAACATGTGGATAAAGAGTAATAAGGTAATAGTGTCGAAAGATTTCAATTTGCACTCTGCGTAATGCAAACAATATTTTAAAGTTATTAGCACATAAACAAAGAAAAATGAAAGTTAAAAAATACTGCACCCAAAAGTGACTTGTACACAATAAAACAGAATGCTTATCATTCTTGTAAACAACAATATAGTAGAAACATTTCATGGGCAGTGTAGTGTAACAGCAAGAAAAGATATGATAAAAAAAACTGTAATGCTGTCTTCTTTTTCCTTAATAATTGGGGTGCGCATTTGCGAAGTGCCTTTGCCAAGTGTTTTTGCTGTCTCGCTGGGTCCCGGTCCTGCTGACTTGCTACTGTTTGAAGATAGCAAGTCCTTGGATTCAAATCCTGCATCTTCTCCGATGTTTGTCACGTGATTTTTGAATAGACTTTGCCGCCCCGCCTCCTATCCCAGAATCCTAGAAAGGCATAGTGCACGCGCATTTATGCGTGTGCATTTGAGAAGTGCCTTTGCCAAGTGTTTTTGCTGTCTCGCTGAGTCCCGGTCCTGCTGACTTGCTGCTGTTTGAAGTAGCGAGTCCTTGGATTCAAAATCTGCATCTTCTGCGACGTTTGTCACGTGACTTTGGAATAGACTGGTACGACTAGACTCATACTATCTATCATTGTGAGACCAGCGATTAACTGCTACTACCACGTTCCCTGCTAACCTCCACCTCATGTCTTCTCCCTCTACCGCAGTGCCGCCCCGCCTCAAATCCCAGAATCCTACAAAGACATAGTGCACACGCATTTGCGAAGTGCCTTTGCCAAGTGTTTTGCTGTCTCGCTGTATTTGTGGTTTTTACATCACTGAATTAAAGCGAGTTACAAATGTTCAATTGTTACCCAAAACCCAAATGTTGAAGGATAAATCCTGCAATGGCAAACTCAATCGAGCCATTGAAGGCAAATGTGTAGAGGCAGCCGTTTTAAATCTTAAACAGACTGCAAAAGTGTTACATGATGTTGATGTCGCCACTAATCTGTTGCCCTGTGTCTTACTTGAGAAAGACAGAGGCAAGCACAACAGATGTCAATCAGGGTAAACAGAATGTTCAACCTACCTATGAAGTCACGGACACCACACTTGATTCCGCCTGTAATACAAGCAAATTGTGTCCCTCTCAAATCAGTGTGGTTGCCCCCCCCATAGTCACCTTGGAACATGTAGCTCCTCGCCGACACCTCCAGCGCCTTGTACAGTACAGGCACAACATAATTTGCGTGAAGCATATGAAAAACTGACAATTGCGGGAGAAGTGGATGAGGAAGCTCTCGATTTCTTAAATTCAAGTCATAACTCGAAAAGTGAATCTCAAGAAATTATGTATATTTGTTCCAACACAGGAGATCTCATTCAACTCCATGATGAGAGGGATGCCGAGAATACAGTCATACAAACAGATATAGCTGCAACATTCAGCAGCGCTTTTCATTTCCTGAGGCGCCAGCTTTCAATAATACACTTTCAGCCATAAACACTGCCCTTCTTAAGGTAGCTAGACTATACGAATCACTGGGTGAGAAGATGAATAATCAAACAGCTTTGTTGAAGCAAGTGCTCACTGAGATAAAACAGCCAGTTAAACTGCATGAGTCATTACAGGAGGATATACATCAGCAAACCTCTGCAATTATGCAGCTAATGAATAAGTAAAAAAAATCCTGCAACATTCACACTACACGAAATCTTGAAGTAAATCTGCAAGACTTAGGTGCAATCTCATCAATAGCGCAACAAGGCCTTCTTCAACAAGGAGATAAGGTCGTAAATATGGCCCAAGATAAGATTCATGAAACCATAATGCCATCAAGGGGTGGATCTGGAGCTTTAGACTCCCAGATAATCCAAAATCCAACAGTGCCAAAAAAAACTATTGATGAAAAATTGAGTGAGCCAGTTGTGGGAAATTCGGCAAATAACACACGTTCTGCCTTCCAGCAAAAGTCTGTCTGTGCCAGTCACCTTAACAGCGACACCCGGTGTTTCCTTTAACTTGTTTGCAAACAACACAATCAATTTAGGGCATAAGGATGCCAGGCACACAACACAGTTAAAGAAATCAGTTACACAATCAAAAAAGACTCAGTTGAAAAATTTGTCCAAGACAAGGAAATTTGTGAAAATAGTTTCTGCTGCAATGAACAAAGATGTCAACAAAAAAAGAATTACTATCCATTGTGCTACCAAAGTTCAAACCGCTCACTATAAACCTTTGGATGATTTGGCAGAGCTAGTAACAAAAGCTCCTTTGCAACAATCCTCTATCAACAATGTGACAAAGCTAACTGAGTTGTCTCAAACAAAAGAAAGCATTCAGTGTGGAAAGTCACCCACATCGAGCACTACAATACAGGAATTAAGAGAGGAAATAAGATCATCCATAGCGTTCTATATGAACCGAAATCAGGAGTCTTCACAAACCATGCTAACTAAAATGGGTGATCAGCTACCATTTCCAAGACTTAACCAGTTGCTGCAAGGTCCTAACACCCTACTGCGATGCGCAGATGGCACTTTCAAAAAGCTGAATGACACCAAACATCCTAACAGTTTGCCAGGAAATGTAGAATCAACATATACAAAAAAATCATTTAAAAATCTGTCGAATGATAGAGAAAAAAATTGGGATCAATACAAAAATCATTATCGACTCAACCTAAAACGCAGAAGTCACCCTTATCCACAATATGATTTAGATCGAACTAGCATTTTAAACATATGCTCAGAAATTCCATCCTTAGATGACTTGACCTCTGCCGACATTGACTTGATCGAATTTACAGATCATGAGGATCTTGGAGAAGTCAGATTATACCTAAAATCAAGAGTGGTATTAAATACACTCTGGTAAGCTAAAACCGCCTTTGGTAATCTAGGTTTCTACTTGGATCAAGATATACTCTCAAACAAAGAATCTCAAACAGTACAAGATCAAAGTAGATCGAGAACTTATGGATACTCTTCAAATTCACAGTTGCAAATAGGTCAGAGATGTGAGACACAGCAAAAGTGGCTTGACCAAGATCATGTACAAAAATCATAACAAACCTTGCAAGATAATAGAATCACATTACTTTCCTCGAACACGCGGGGTCATACGCACTTCTTAAATACAAGATCAAAAGACCTGCACAGTTACGATATTATCGTGTTCCAGGAAACCTGGTTGATTGCAACCCCTGTATGGGATTTATACAATATAATAACCATCCCTGCCATTTCACAGGCTCAAGGGAGACCAATGGCTGGTCTATTAATGGCCTTTTAGAAGGACAAACATTTTGAAATTCAATCCCTTGAGTCTGGTTCATCATATATACAAGTAGTTAAGATACAAAGGGGTTGCTTAACTTTTGCAATAGTAAATATTTTTTGGGGCAAGAAGCATCTATTCTCTGACATGTTTTTTGATCAAATAAATGCAATTTTAGACAAACTGTTACTAGATTCTACAATAAATCATACCCTTATAATGGGTGATTTAAATCTTCATCTGTTATCTCATGGTAGTAAAAAGCTCTCCCCAGATGAACATAGATGGAATGTTTTGATGACTGAAAGATCTTATGTAATGCTAAATGGTAATTTACCAGGTGATACACCACCTAGCATAAAATGGCATAGAGAGACCCAACAAGCAATACTTGATTACATTGTTGTAGGCTCATGGTTCTTCAATGGAACTTTAACATTTAATATACAGAGTACTACATTGATTGACCATAATCAGCTATGCTTAGCCTGGGATTGGCCCACTAACAGCCCCCCTAATATCTCCAATCCTCATGTGGCCAATTTAGCAGTTAATAATGCAGGTAATCACATTAGGTGGACTAAAACTAAGTTGGCTCAATATGAACAAAGAATAAAAGAAGTGCATCTTAGCAGTGATGAGCAGGAAGGTGACTTCTATGTACAAGCTATGCAAATATTCAAACAAGGAAGGTCAAATTATCAGCATAATGGTGGTGGACATCTACATGTATTTGATTATGATGTAAAGATTAAAAAGACCCAACTACGACAAGAAATTCAGAATTTAAAATTTGTTTTGCCCCATCTGAGACAATCTTTGATAAAAACATTGAAAACAACTTATAAGAACTGGTTGAGAGGTTGAAGGGCTCTTCGTTACCAAAACGATGGTGAATCCATGATGCAACAAATTGTTATAAAATCTTTAGGTGGAATATGGAATCTGCTGAATGGGGCGCTGCATAAAAAAACAACTTGCAGCTCAAATTAATCCCATCACAGAATCTGCATGGAGAGCCCACTACCTTAGTGCTTATATGACTCCCTTCCCAGATATGAAAATTGACTCTAGTATCATGACAACTGATCACAGTTTGTCGTTTGATGTGGATGATATAAAGCATTGTATAGCAAAGTTAAGCCGTTCACGTGCGGCCAGCCTTGATGGCCTTCATAACTGTATGTTAAAATGTTATGTGAATGAATTGTCTCAAATACTATACTATATATTCATGAACATCATGAAAACAGGGAAAATACCTCTTACATGGAAACAGTCAATAATTTTGCTGATATTTAAAAAGGGCAATCGTATAGATCTGGCCTCATATCGCCCCATTACACTTCTTGATTGTCCAGGCAAGATTTTTGCCCGATTAGTATTGGATAAATTCAACAAGTGGTTGGATCTGAGCAATTTAAGGGATCAATTTCAAACAGGATTTGTACCAGGCTTGGGCACAGCAATTAACTGGATTACTCTAAATGCCATTGTGAGCTATGAAAAAGAACGTAAACAACCTATCTATGTTGCTTACATTGATTTCTGGTTAGCCTTTGTCCTAGTGCTTAGAGAATTGCTGTTTAAAAAACTGATGGACCAATGTTGTCCTTGGTACATCTTAAAGTGGATTATAGAATTTCATACAGCTACGTCCATTCACATACGGTTAAGGAACAATGGCCTGGTCTCAAAGTACCTTACAATACCACGTGGGTTAAAGCAAGTTTGTTTATTAGCCTCCGCTTTGTTTAACCATTTTATAGTAGATATAAAGGCTCGTTTTGAAGTTTTGATAACCTATAAGGTTATAAGGTTGTTACTTTATGCTGATGATATGATACTCATCTCCAAGACCCCAATGGATTTGAAGATCATGCTTAGTACACTTGCCAAATATGGCAAAAAGAATTGCATAAGCATCAACACAACCACAACTCAAGTGATGCAATTTGGCAATGTAAAACAAAGAAAAGTCCAACGTGTCATTATGCCTACCCCCGGGGAACCAGACCAGGTCCAGCAACCCCGGAAGCAGGCATCACGTTATTTTGAGCAAGTCCAAAAACCTATGGCGCCAGGCTCATATGGAGAGTCAGTCCTGGCGCCTATGGTGCCAGGCTCATAGAGTGGAACTTACCTGATGCAGACCATGCTACAAGCTTACCTGATGCAGACCAGGCTGCAGAGCTCCAAGTCAAATGAGGCTTGGAAGGGACTATTTTACCTAGGGACTATTTTTTACTTGGGTGGGGGGGAATACTTACCTGGGACTACTTTGGAGGCTATTTAAACCACGCCCGAAGAGCAGCACACGCTTCGCGTTATTCTGCATCCAACAGCGTAACGCTCACTGTGTCTGCAAGCCTGCATCCAGTCTTCTGCCACGCCCGCCTCGAGTCTGCAGCTCCTAGAAAAAGGGAGAAACAGAAGGAGAAAAGGTTAGAATAAGAGCAAAACCTTCGATCCTTACCTGAATTCCGGATCCACCGCGCCTTCGAGCTGGGAGAAAGAAGCATTTTACGTGCGCCGCCTCGTCTGCTGCAGCGCCGCACTGAACTTACCAGCCTTCGCAGCATCCTCACGATCCACCGCATCCTTCTGCACGTTCCCGCCGCACTCTGGCACCTAAGGGAAACACAAGAACAGCAAAGGTGAGCCAAGGGAATAAACAGAGGCAATAGTAACTACCCCCAAACGCTTACCTGATTACCGCCGGGGGTACTATTCCTCTTCACGGGTCGGCGCAGTCTCCATTGCATCCTCGCCGTACCCCAGCCCCTAAGGGGAACAAAAGGAGAACAAGGTGAGACGAAGGGACAAACAAGGGGAACTCTTCCCACCGCAATAGACTTACCTAATTTTACCGCCGGAGGCATTATTCCCCGAACTTCATATTTTCTCTCCACACCTGAATAAGGGAGCAAGCAACAGGTTACATTCTGGCCTTATTTTTATTGAACTATGTAGGATAAGTCAAATCCTTACCTGAACTTCGTCAGCTACCACGAGGAACTCTTCGCTGGGGTCAAGCTGCAAACTGCAAGGAATCGGACAAGAGTGAAAGTCAGACATGTGAATTCTTACGAACGACATACTTTTCGGAGTCAATATTCTTCTGGAACTCACCAATTCCTTCGAGCCAGTGAAGCAACTGGTTATCAACGCGCCCCTGCGCTCAATGTAGGATGGAGAGCTCATCTTTTCAAACCATCAGGTGAGACTATAAGAGGGGACATCAAAGGTGATCTGTGGGGAGAACAGCGGGGGTGGGGGAATTTACGGTCAACTCCACGGGTCGTTAATTCCCTTTCTCCATTTGCAGAAGAATATTCCTAAGGGCCAAGCAAACGAAGGTAGGTCGGCCAGTCCAGTCCGTCATCTCGGCCCTATGCGTCACATTGGTGGAGACCGCTGCTGTCCAGTTCAGACCGACGCCTCTGTGGGAGCCAGGTGAGCGTAACAGAACGCAAAGGCTACCCACAAATTCCCACCCGGGCGTTATGGATACCTCAGAGACTGACCAATTGGCCCAATTACTAGGGGAACTGAGGGCTGAAGTGCATTCCGCCCGTCAATAAACCAATGCTTTTAGGAGAGAACTGATTTTGTCAAAGGAGCGAACTGATGACCTTGCTAGGCAACTATTGCAAAGCCAGGCTGGACAAGCACCCCTACCTGGTTCCGGGGGAAATCCAGCTCCTGTGTTATCGAGTAACCCTGTGCAAATAAACCTACCAGGAAACATTCCATTAGCTCCACCCAAACGCTTTGCCGGAGATCCCAAAAGGTTTGCCGTGTTTTTGAACCAATGCCGCTTGCACTTTTTATGCAGACCTGGAGCCTTCCCAAACGATCAAGCCAAGGTAGCCTTTGTATTGCCATATCTCAGCGGCAGTGCAGCTGATTGGTCAGTTCCACTAGTTACTCAGGATGACCCAATTCTTTGGGATTTTCAGGGCTTTCAAACTAGCATGGAAAGACTATTTGCCCGGAACTCCCAAGGACAGGCCCTGGATAACAAACTTTTGTCCCTACGACAGGGTAACCAGGACCTTCTATCCTACATCACGACCTTTAATAGGTTGCTAGTGGAAACTGGTTGGCCTGAGGTAAAACGAATCACGTTATTTCATCGAGGGCTTCGAGGAGAACTCAAGGATGTCTTGGCTCAAGTCGTTAACCCACCTCAAGACTGCGCTGAATATATAGACTTAGTGGTCCAGTTAGATCACAGACTTCAGAACAGAAAGGCTGATCGAGCCAAGTTTAAGAATCGGCTGCTGGTCAAAACCCACGCTAACCCCAAAGGAGCAGATGCTTCAGAACCCATGCAAATCGGAGGGGTTAAAGGACCCTTAACCCAGAAGGAAAGAGAAAGGAGACGGCAAATGCAATTGTGTCTATATTGTGGAACTTCTGGGCATTTTCTACGGGATTGCCCTGTAAAACCACCCAAGAAGGTGGTAGGAGCTGCTGATAAAAGCCATATGGAGTCAGACTCGGGAAACGACTACGCTCGACAAGTGTAGAGGTCCGCTTGCCGAGCTTGAAGAAGGATACTCAGACCTCGCATTTCATCATACCAATGGTCCTTGTAGATCCAGGGCAGCCATCGCGTATGCACGCAGTAAGGGCATACATTGATAGCGGGGCCATAGGAAACTATGTGGACTATGAATTGGCTTCCAGGATGAATCTACCTCTCTGCCGAAAAACCATCTCAGATGTCATCACCACAGTCGATGGAACTGAAATTGCCTCTGGGCCTGTAACTCATTCCACCGCAGAGATGACACTATAGGGTCAGGATGGGCATCGAGAGACTATTGTGTTTGATCTAATCAAAGCCCCACAGTTCCAAATAATATGGTTGGAAACACATAATCCTTGTATTGATTGGCGAGAGAAGAGAATAACCTTCCCGGATTGTGCAGAAACCTGTTACCCAAAGAAAAATCAGAACGCAGGCCTGGCCACAGTAACCACAGCAGTCATGAAACTACCTCCAGAATACCAAGGATTCCATGATGTCTTCCAAAAGGAACAGGCAAACACCTTACCTCCTCACAGATCATACGATTGTCAAATTGATCTCATACCCGGTGGACAACCCCCTTGTAGCAGGATCTATGCCCTTACGGAACCCTAGAACCTTCACCTACGACAATACTTAGACCAGTACCTTGTCAATGGCTTTATTCGCCCATCCAAGTCCCCTGCATCTTCAGCTTTGTTCTTTGTGCCTAAAAAGGAAGGTGACCTCAGAACCAGATAACTGTTAAGAACCGATACCCATTGCCTCTGACCCCTGAACTACTAGATCAAGTGAAGGACACTTGTATATACACTAAATTAGATCTCCGGGGGGGCATACCATCTGGTACGTGTAAAAGAGGGCAACGAATGGAAGTATGCTTTCCGCACTAAGTATGGGTTATTCAAATACCAGGTGATGCCTTTCGGGTTGTGCAATGCACCAGCAGCATTCCAATACTTCATGAACGATGTCCTTCGTGAACTCATTGACGTTTGTGTTGTCGTGTATATCGATGATATTCTAGTATACTCCTCTTCAGAATCTGACCATGTGAAGCACGTCCGAGCAGTCCTTGAGAAATTGTACCAGCAGAAACTATATGCAAAACTAGAAAAATGTGTTTTTTCATACCACAGAAGTTGAATTCCTTGGGTTTATCCTGACCCCAAAGGGAGTCTGAATGGACTCACGAAAGGCGGACGCAATCCTTAAGTGGCCATCCCCAAGTTCAGTTAAAGGAGTACAAAGCATGCTCTGCTTTGCCAATTTCTACCGCAGATTCATCCCAGATTTTTCACATGTTGTACATCCCATCACAGCACTCTTGCAAAAAAATAAATGCTTTATGTGGACTGAAGAAGCTGAAAAAGCCTTCCAAGAGCTGAAAGCGAAATTCACGTCTGGACCTGTGTTAAATCACCCGCGCCCTGAACTTCCATACATAGTGGGAACTGATGCATCCAGTCCAGCCATGGGAGCTGTCCTGTCTCAAAAGGACCCTGAAACTGGCCAGCTTCACCCAGTACCATTTTGGTCCAGAAAGTTCTCGGCACCCGAGTTAAACTATGCGGTTACCGACAAGGAGTTATTAGCCATTAAATCTGCCTTCAAGGCTTGGCGGCACTATCTTTTCGGTGCCAGGCATACCATTACTGTGATCACCGATCACCGGAACTTACAGTATTTAAAAACAGCCAAGGCCCAATCATCACGTCAACTCCGATGGGCATTGTTCTTTGCCGAGTTCGATTTCGTGATAACCTATCGACCAGGCTGTAAGAATAGTAAAGCCTTATCCCGAATAGGGATGGGAGAGGCAGAAGTGAACCCAGAACCAGTACTTATAATTTCTGAACAAAGGATTGTTGGCATGACTACTCTACAGACACTAGAGGACATTCAGGTAAAGATCCAGCAACTCTTTGATCCTACAGCCCTGCAGGACTGGGTAAAGAAAGGCCCGGACTACTCTGTCGCCAATGATCTGCCTTATTACCAAGGGCAACTATTTCTGCCACACAAGGAACTACAAGAGCTAGTCATTTCCCGTTATTATGATACCCCAATGGAGGGGCACCCAGGTATTGCAAAAACTGAAGCTAAAATGAAAAGACAATGCTGGTGGCCCACCTGGCGAAAGGATATTAAATCATTTGTGATGTCTTGTGGCATTTGCGCCCAAAACAAAAGTCAAAAGAAAAAACCAGCTGGACTCTTACAACCTTTAGACATTCCGCCTACACCATGGCACACCTTATCGTTAGACTTTATTACTGATCTACCTCCTTGTAATGGGTTTAACACCATTCTAGTTATTGTGGATCTGTTTTCCAAGATGGCCCTCTTTGTTCCTTTAAAAGGACTACCTTCAGCCTCAATCCTGGCCAAAGAATTCCTCGAAAACATTGTTCGTATACATGGATTTCTGTCCGTGTTGGTCTCTGACCGGGGCAGTCAATTCATTTCACATTTTTGGAAGAAATGTTGTCAATTAGCGCAAATCGACGTGAGATTATCGACCAGTCACCACCCCCAGACCGATGGTCAAACGGAGAGGACCAACCAGACTCTTGAACAATACCTGCGTTGTATGTTACATCAAACTGAGAGTAATTGGAAGGACATTCTTTGGATCGCCAAATATGCATACAATAATTCAGGACATTCTGGAACTGGACAAAGTCCCTTTTATACCCTATATGGGCACCACCCTCGAACCTCAGACCTTGACTCACCCTAACACTTAGAAATGCCCGCAGTGGACCATCTACACGCTACGATTACACAAGCCTTTAAGGGGGCAACTGCACATTTAAAAAGGGCGAAGGAGAAATATAAAAAAGATGCTGATCGGCATAGCAGTGATACTCCACAGTACCAGATAGGGGACCAAGTATGGTTGGCCACAAAACACATACCTCTCAAGGGAACGCAGACCTTTAACCCTAGATATTTGGGACCTTACTCTATTAAGGGCATTATCAACCCGGTGGCCGTCAAGTTGGACTCCAAGATGGTGAAGTCAAAACTTTTTTATTTAATCGACTGGAAAGGTTACGGACCACAGGAAAGGTCTTGGGAACCTAGTGACCACGTGCATGCACCTCGATTGGTGAAAAGATTCCACTGAAATTTCCCAGACAAACCAAAACCACAGGGAAGAATGACTTTAGGAGGGGTTTGGGGGGGAGTGCTGTCATGATGCCTACCCCCGGGGAACCAGACCAGGTCCAGCAACCCCGGAAGCAGGCATCACGTTATTTTGAGCAAGCCCAAAAACCCCTACTAGGGGCTGTTTGGGTGCGGTCCTGGCGCCTATGGTGCCAGGCTCATAGAGTGGAACTTACCTGATGCAGACCATGCTGCAAGCTTACCAGATGCAGACCAGGCTGCACAGCTTCAAGCCAAATGAGGCTTGGAAGGGACTATTTTACCTAGGGACTATTTTTTACTCGGGTGGGGCTCGGGAGGAATACTTACCTCGGACTACTTTGGAGGCTATTTAAACCACGCCCGAAGAGCAGCACACGCTTCGCGTTATTCTGCATCCAGCAGCGTAACGCTCACCGTGTCTGCAAGCCTGCATCCAGTCTTCTGCCACGCCCGCCTCGAGTCTGCAGCTCCTAGAAAAAGGGAGAAACAGAAGGAGAAAAGGTTAGAATAAGAGCAAAACCTTTGATCCTTACCTGAATTCCGGATCCACTGCGCCTTCGAGCTGGGAGAAAGAAGCATTTTACGTGCACCGCCTCGCCTGCTGCAGCACCGCGCTGAACTCACCGGCCTTCGCAGCATCCTCATGATCCACCGCATCCTTCTGCAAGTTCCTGCTGCACTCTGGCACCTAAGGGAAACACAAGAACAGCAAAGGTGAGCCAAGGGAATAAACAGAGGCAATAGTAACTACCCCCATAGACTTACCTGATTACCGGCAGGGGTCCTATTCCTCTTCAAGGGTCGGCGCAGTCTCCATTGCATCCTCGCTGTACCCCGGCCCCTAAGGAGAACAAAAGGACAACAAGGTGTGACGAAGGGACAAACAAGGGGAACTCTTCTCACCGCAATAGACTTACCTAATTTTACCTCCGGAGGCATTATTCCCCGAACTTCATATTTTCTCTCCACACCTGAATAAGGGAGCAAGCAATAGGTTACATTCTGGCCTTATTTTTATTGAACTGTGCAGGATAAGCCAAATCCTTACATGAGCTTTGTCAGCTACCACAAGGAACTCTTCGCTGGGGTCAAGCTGCAAACTGCAAGGAATCGGACAAGAGCGAAAGTCAGACATGTGAACTCTTACGAACTACATACTTTTCAGAGTCAATATTGTTCTGGAACTCACCAATTCCTTCGAGCCAGTGAAGCAACTGGTTATCAACGCGCCGCTGCGCTCAATGCAGGATGGAGAGCTCATCTTTTCAAACCATCAGGTGAGACTATAAGAGGGGACATCAAAGGTGATCTGTGGGGAGAACAGCGGGGGTGGGGGAATTTACGCTCAACTCCACGGGTGGTTAATTCCCTTTCTCCATCTGCAGAAGAATATTCCTAAGGGCCAAGCAAACGGAGCTAGGTGGGCCAGTCCAGTCCGTCATCTTAGCCCTACGCGTCACATTGGTGGAGACCGCTGCTGTTCAGTTCAGACCGACGCCTCTGTGCGAGCCAGGCGAGCATAACACAACGTTCATGGCAGTTACAGGAATCAATTTTACAAACAGTAACATCATGTACATATTTAGGGGTTTGTATCAATAATCATCCATTGGGCACCCCTTACATTGAGAGTATTAAAACTAAACAATATACAGTTCTCTCTCAAAGCTCAATAATAAGAGCTAAGTATTGTAAATTTTCTATACAACCATTGATTGCATGCTATAAACAGAAATTGGTTCCGGTAATATTCTATGGCACTGAAGCTAAAAAATGGCAACCATACATGTATTGGTCAAAGATCGATAGTAGATATTGGAAAAAAGCATTAAATCTACCAATGTCGGAACCTCTCTCGATTATAAGACATGAATTGGGCCTTATCTCGTTATATGCCATGTACAAATGGAAGTTATGTTCCATGTATAGAAAATGTGTTAACAATGAAGTAAAAAATGGATTGTTAAAATTAATATCAACTCACCTACTTACATCAAATGATGAGTTTGCCAAAACCTGGTGAAACAAGGCACAAAAAGTGTTGCACGGAGCCGGAGTATCGGAAAAGTTATTGATAGAAAATCCCAACAAAGCTAAACAGAAATTATGGGAACAAGATTGGATCAAAACTAGATCAAAAATTCACAGAGAATCCTTTTGTGTTAAAATTATGGTCTCTCTGAGCCCTATTTAATATAATCTCCCAATGCCGGCCATTGTGCAGATTTTTTGCGCTTTCGGTTAAACATTTGGCCAACTAAGGTCATACTTTCGAAATGGAAAATAATATCACAGGATGATCTGAGTTGTCGCTTTTGTAATGAAAAGGTTGAAACATTACAACATCTACTAGTAGATTGTGTAAAATTGGCTGCACCAAGGTATAAAGAATTTAAATGTCATTTTGAAGATCACATAAACTTAACTGCAGAATGTTTATGGTTAGAATTATTTCATGCGAATAAGAAATCTGTAAGATATGCCATCGTAAGATATCTTCATTATATTGGAATTAAGGAAAAGAAGTAAGGAAGCAGGAACGGGTTAAGAAAACATTTGTGTTCTAATATATATGTAATTTTATGATGAAAAAGTTGAAATGTTTAATGTGTAAATTGTTACTTGTATATTACATTGTGAAAAAAAATTATGTTGAAAGGTTGAACTTTTACTTTTTGACCAAAACAACTTAAATAAAAAAAATAATTGATTTCTTAGACAACACGCATTTGATTAATATTAATATAAAAGTCATCCTCTTAAATGGGGCTATTTGTGTAACCCAACAAGTTTAATTCCAGTCAGTCTGTTAATAATATTATTGGAACTTCTTCAGGGGATTTTTATCCGAGGTTCTCGTGTGTTACTTCCCTTCTGAATTCATAGGTGTATGGAATTTGTGTGGTTCATAGATCACATTTTCCTATGTATACTGTTGTTTCCTTTATTGCAAACAAACAAAACAGCTCTAATTAAACGCTGTTCTTTAAAAACTAAGTTCCTCAAATAATTATAAATGTAACTTAAATGCGATTAACACCATTGCCATTGTGGTTTGTGATAGCTATGCAGAAGTTTAATTTCTCTTTTATTGTCCTTTCCTAAAGATAAATACACAAAGCCAGCCTTTGTGTATTATATGTGAGGTATATTAAATTCATAGCAGATGAACTATAATATTCATACTTTTGTTTGCAGTCTTTGTACTTACTGTGTTAAGCCCTCTAGGATGAGAATGGCTTCACAATACTGGAGAAATAGTGCCCTGTGACAGATGTACTATTCGGATAGTTGTATCTGTTGAAAGTTACACTGTAATGACATACATATGTGGCCTAGCATTGCTAGCCATACTAGTTATATGTAATAGTTGTAGTTGTGTATGAAACTATTTAATACACTTACTTGAAGCTGAAAACCTTTGTCTTCAAGGGATACGCCCCAATTCTCTAGAGCGCTTTAGCCGCTTAGTGGTATGTGTATGTGTGTGTGTGCGTGTGCGTGTGATTTAAGTTGTCAATCGAAGTAATAACCCACGTATAATATTTCCAACTGACTTTAATCGTATAGTTATTGTTTTGTATTCGGTAACACAATGTAATAATGTAATAAAACGTTGCCTAGCACTATCTTAATAGTCGTAATTGTACATAGCTGTGTAAAGATGTAAAAATCAGCGCTATCACCTATCTCATCATTTTAGAACTTCTCATACTAAAAATGAAATAATCTCAAGTGCTTCTACTTACATAAATGCTTTCTGTTCCATTCTTTCATGGCTTCATGCTCCACTCACAGTTGCAAATACCATTAACACAAAGGCTCACACGTCTCTGAACTCCTGAATTACCTATTATAGATCATGTGACATTACGTTATGTACAAAGCATGTTTCATAATGGGATAGAGAAAGCGTTTGGCAATCCTGGAAGCCATGTTCGTATACTAAATACAATTTGAACTCTGATCTCTGTCTCTTGTATTAATCGAGGGAAACTGGCAGGGGTGTTGCTAGGTCTGAAAAAGATCCAGGACTATGCTAATTTTGGAACTATTGGGACTGGGGTCTAGCGCGCCTTTGTGGTTGTAACCCCTGAGCTTCTATCCGGGGCTACAACTAAAATATTCGGGGCTATAGCCCCCTCAAGACACCCCTAGCAACGCCTCTGGAAACTTGTAATGTGAACACAGATCCCGTTTTAATTATTACGTACAAACTTTATATTCTATTTCATGCCTTCAAGATGAGAGGTAATTTAAATGCACAGTCGATTGATATCCATTATTGTGATACATTATTGCATGGCATTGTGTCTACTATTAACTATTACAATCTCATTACTTCGTTATTGAGATAAGTAATGTGTTAGGAACAGGCTCTGGACAGTGCTAGTGAGCAAAACATAAGATATCTTCAATAAGTGAGTATATTTAGGCAACTAGACGGAAATACAGTCAATACACCCCTGAGGGATGAGCATCATGCTGTGAATTATCTCGTTAAATTGAGCCACTCAATATTTTCATTGAAGCCTATCTCATGACTGTTATGTCCCACTAAGGGGGTTGTCAGAACTTGGTGTCTGATACAGCTCTTATGCTCACATATACGTTTTTTAACTTTGCATTCTGTCATCCCAATATACATTTTACGGCATGGGCACCATATTGCATATATAACCCATGCAGTGTTACAATTCGTAAATCCTTTCTGTTGCCAACATTTGGGAAGGCCTATATCTACTTCGAGTGTTCTGCTGGTTTGTGCACAGCATCTGCAGTTCCCACATGCACTATGTCCTACAGGCTTTCCTAGACCCCATTTCTCTGTTAACTTCATTTGTGCCGCAGGTTGCTCATAAATATAATTTCTAGTGAATATTTCTTTCTAATGTATACTTCTTTTATATGCACATCTTGATTGGTTGACGACGTGTTGGCCCTTTGTTAGTATGTGCCAGTTCTTATGAATTATCTTGTTAATCTGATTTGATAACGGATTAAAATTGCTCACGTACATTATCTTGTCATTTGTTTCTTTTATTCTTGTGTATTCAAGCAAGGCTTCCTGGTTGTTATTTTAGGCTCTTTTTTGTGTCATCCTCTTTTATTCAGATTGGACCTCAAGTCGGTAGCTTCTTTTCTAAATTCTTCCTTATGAGTACTGTTAAGTTTAAGGTGTAGAAATTGCCCAGAGGGCACGGTTTCTCTTGTGTGCTTAGGATGAAAGCTAGAAAACGATAACAATGAGTTGTTGTATGTATCTTTCTGATACAATTTAACTTTAAGTGTTTTGTATGTGGGGTCTTACAAAAATAGTGAAATCCCAAAAAATTATATTTTAATCACTATGGCTTCCTGTGAATTCCAGGTATGGATTCTGGTTATTGAGCCATGCGAAAAAAGTTTCACAACTGTGTACATCTCTGTTCCAGATGACAAGCCCATCATCAATGTATCGTTTCCACAATTTCAAATGTTTTTAATGGGTTTTTATGTAGTAGAATCTTACTTCTTTCTAGACTATCTACATACATATTTGCCAGCATAGGAGCTACTGCTGAGCCCATCATGGTGCCATGGATTTGATGGAAGAATTATTGAAAACAAAATAGTTTTCAGTCAGAGACAGGTCCGCGCACCATAATATAAAATAATTAGGAGTCTATCCTTCTTCTCTTTTGGTATACAATCATTCTTTGCCCATATTGAGGATGGCTTTTTGTGGTATCCTAGTATACAAAGATACTATATTGAGTCCTACCAATAACTCCTTATTCATGTTGAAAGCACAACCTTCTACGGACTTGCTGATTTCAGTAGTGTCTTGGACGTAAGATGGCATTTTAATAATATATAGTTTCAGAAAAAAGTTTGCACATTTTGCCAAAGGTTCTAACATCGAGCCAGAACCTGAAATGATCAGTCATCCAGGTGGGTTGATTAAAGTTTTATGAACTTTTGGAGATGCATAGAATTTTGGTATACTAGGATTATTAGTGACCAACAATTCTGCTTCTTGCTTGGACAACCATTGACAATGGTAATATGTAATATGGTGCCCATGCTGTAAAATGTATATTGAAAAGACAGAATGCAAAGTTTAAAACATGTATATGAGAGCATAACCGCTGTATCAGAAATCAAGATCTGGCAGAACCCCTAGTGGGACATTTTACAGCAGTAGAACACAACTGTGAGCATTTAAGATGGACAGATCTGTTAAGAACTATCCGAAGCGAGAACGAGAATGTGGATCAAAAGAAACTCAGTGAATGAACAACGCCTTATATTTTTAACTAAAAGCCATGAGATAGGCTTGAATGAAAATGTTGAGTGGCGCAGTTTAATGAGATAATTCACATCATGATGCCCTTCAGGGGCAGATTGACTGTAGTTCAGCCTAGTTGCCTAGTTATACTCCACTTATTGAAGATGTCTTATTTTCTGCTCACTAGTACTGTCCAGAGCCTGTTCATAATACATGACGTATCTCAATAACTATGTAATGAGATTGTAATAGCTAATAGTAGACACAATGCCATGCAATGATTTATCACTGTAATGCATATCAATCAATTGACTGTGCATTTAAATTAGCTCTAATATTGAAGGCATGAAATAGAATATAAAGTTAGGGTGGTAATAATTAAAATGGGATTTGTGTTCACATTACCAGTTTCCCCCGATTAATTCAAGAGACAGAGATCAGTGGTCACATTGTATTTAGTATACTAATATGGCCACCAGGATTGCCAAACATGTTCTCTATACCATTACGCACCATGCTTTGTATGTAATGTAATGTCACGTGATCTATAGTAGGTAATTCAGGAGTTCAGAGACCAGTGAGCGTTTGTGTTAACAGTATTTGCAACCGCAATTTGAGCACAAGCCTGTTCCGGGATGGAACAGAAGGCATTTATGTAAGTAGACGAGCTCAAGATTATTTCATATTTAGTATGAGAAGTTCTAAAATGATGAGATAGGTGATAGCGCTGATTTTTACATCTTGTCACGGCTCGCTCCCTTCGCTCCCGTTCCCGCCACTTGGGGGCATGTTTTGGGGTTTCTTCCCTACTGGACGTCTCCTCCGAACCTTATGCTACAGTGTCCTGATGAATTGGGAGCGCTAAAACCTTATTTCCCAAATTACTTCCCTTCCGGATCCATTCCAGGTTTTTGGCAGCCAGCATGCTACTGCTACTTTAATCAAATGACTATGCTTCCCAGAATGCCTGGCTCACTGCCTCACCTCCTCCCTTGCATGACAAGGCTGGGTGGAGGATAGGCAACACCTGTGGCTGCAGGTGCAGCAGGCGACACGCCTGAGGGGTGTGCTCGTTAAGCAGCTTTAAAAGCCTCAGTCTGCTTCAGTCCAGCGCTGGTCATTGTTGCAGCGTTCCTGTCTTGACTGGTCCCTTGTTCCTGGTTCCTAGTTTTTGTGCCCAGTTTCTAGTTAGTGTTTCTTGTTCCTTGTCCTGGAATTCGTATTTGTATGCCTAATTGATTTCTGCCTTTTGGAAATCACTTTCTCCCTTTCTCTGTCTGCAGGCAGCCTTTCTCTGAGCTTTCCTTTTGCTGTAGCCCAATTGCCTGTGTTCACTGTTTCCTAGAAATTGTCCTTTGCTACTGAAAGACTTGTTGCATTAATCTTTCTTTACAGGTTTAGTTTCCTGCCTTTTCACCTTGGATGGGTGGGAAGGATTCCCTTTTGATATCGTTTTCACTGCTCCTGATCCTTGCCTTCTATTGGGATCCATGCCATGTTTTCCTTTACACTTTTACATTTATTTCCTATTTTATTATTAGGTGTGGGAAGCTGTTGTAACTAGTTCCTGTGTGATAATCTTTTGTTTTCCACACTGTACTACTCCTTCTTGCCTCTTGACTTGGGTTTAGGTATTTAGTTATCCTCACTCTTTGCCTTTACTGCCTTCTGGGTTCTTGTTTGATTTACAGGGTTGTGGGTTAGTACTGACGTTTGAGTGGTCTTTCCGGTCCTCGTGAATACGGACATCCAAGTGGTCTTTCCGGTCTTCGTGAGTACTGGCATTCATGTGGTCATTCCGGTCCTTGTGAGTACTGTTTCCAAATTCTTTATTCAGTACCGTCTAGAGTGTCAGCTTACAGATTCTGTCCCTGCTTGCCCTCTACGTGGGCTTAGCGCTGTCAGTATCTGTAATAGCATAGTGGGTAAGGAGTTTGCCGACTTTCCTTTGTAATCTGGCCATGTTCAAACGGGAACAACGGCTGGTCATTCTGTCAGGAAAGGAAGAAGGCGATGGATATGGCAGGGGAAATGTGCACAAAATACACAGTAAGCAACCTTGAATCTAACAACGTGCATTCAATACCCAAGAACCGTGTATACCACTATATGAAAAGGAATGTAGGGTAAGCACTTAGAACCTCCTTATGACTGAATCTTTTATAGGCTATAATACATCTGCTTTGCTTCCTCCCATTAAATCTCTCCTACCCAGACCCCACAACCCCTCCGTTCAGACCCTACACCCAGAAATCTCAAACCAGGTTGCACCCAAAAAGTATCTATTCCAGAATCACTATCTTCCTGCTTCCTACCCGAACACTCTGGCCATTCTTTTCCACATCCCTCTGGTTATTCTTTCCCGAATACCCATCTCCACAGAGAAAATATTATCGTTCCCAAAATGCCCCCTGTTTATTTTATGATATTAACCCCGGCTATTCCCATTCATCCCGTGAACCCTACTAATCCCGTCCCTCTGATTGTCACTTTATGAACTCACAGTCGAAAGTGACCAACAATTACAATTCCCATCATCCCCTATGTTCTGTTCTACATTCAGGTAATCCTCATTCATTTCACAAACCTTACCCATTTTGTCCTTTTCGGTCTACTAACCGACTCCCTTCTGATATACACACTACTTCCCCATCATATCCCGGAAGACAATCCGTCACTCCAACCCCTCCCTTTACCCACACAAGACAACAGACTTGTAATGTTAAACCTGTTTACCTGACATGTCCTGACACAAGGGTCAGGCTCAGTCAGGCAATTGACTTAAATCACACACACCTGACGGACCTTCCTTTTTCCCACAGGGATAAAAGGTGGAGCAGGAGAGTACAATATGAGCAAGTCAAGCACGGCAGACAGCACAACGGCACAGCTACGCAAGTGCGGCAGCTCGAGAAGGAGAAAGGCGGCAGGAATTGAGAGGGTGGAGAGAAGGAGAAAGGCGGCAGGAATTGAGAGGGTGGAGAGAAGTGATCTTGCCCTTTTTGACCCAGGCCTGCAGAACTTTCATGGGAGAGATCCTAAGACCGTGAACAATAGCACAAGTGTCTTGCAGCAGATGTCAATGGTACACGGGAAAAGCCTATACCGATGAGCAGGAGTGAGGGAAGCTTCCACGCCCATGGTACCGGCTTTGACTCCAGGAAAGCCAAAAGCCAAACGGTTCATCACAGCCGGTGAGTCGAGGGGAGAAATGATGAGAACCAGGCTGTGTTGATTGAGAGAATCGCAAAGTGGCAAGTTTGAACCAAGTTTAATGATCTGTGTAAAGAACTATAAAAAGTGATAAGGGGGAGACCAGCGAGAGAGGGAAACCGGCAGCACGTGGGTGCTAATTCAAGAGTCTCTGGTTAAGCCCCATATGAAAGAAACTACAGATACCAGCAGACCATAGGAAAGCCAGCGGAATAGGTCAAAGTGGTCATACTGAGGGTCAAGCCAAATTCCTGTACAATCCAAAGATTTTGATCTATATACTGTGTGAAAGTGAGGGAAGTTAATTCCGTAATAAGAAAGCAAGTGAAGTGAATCCAGCAAATGCAAGCAAATGTGAATTTGATAAAGGTCTGAGCTCGACGGAGGGAGATCCAAGGTTGCAGCCATCACCCAAAAAACAGCCAAACGAGAGGGATCCAAGCCCCATGGAGGGAGATCCAGGGGCGAAGTCCTCACCCAAATATTGGCAGTCAAGAGAGGTCCAAGTCCGACCGAGGGAGATCCAGGGGTGAAGCTTTCGCCCAAAAGTTAATTGAAAAAGAACTGTCAGATAATTTGTGGAATGAGATATGTAAGACGGGTCAGCGTCCAGAGGGTGGGACCCATGGGTGAAGCCAACACCCTGCCTGAAACTGTATTAAGCAACTGAGAAGGGTCAGTGCCCAGAATAGAGGGACCCAGTGGTGAACCCATCACCCAATGAACATTGGAAACAAATGTTCATTTGCTAGAACTTTATTTTGGAACCGGAGAGGCCTTAAGCGAGAAAACATAGCTATCCGGGGTCTTGATATCATTAAAGAACTTTCTAGGGATTTGTGCCCAGAACAGAGGAATCCCGAGGTGAAAGTCGTCACCCAAAGCCCATGGAAAAAGTGTATTTGTTTTGTTAGTTGAATACATCAGGTCCTCGAAGGCAAGAGATTATCAAGAAAATGAGACTTAGCCATCAACGGTCCAGAGAGCTTCCATTAGAACTGTCGTCTCATGCTGGGGAAGCCAGAGACTACACTGTGCTCCAAGCTCCCATCTTATCCTGTGCCCAAAATGTGGGGAAGTGGGAGCCAGGCTCCCCTTGAACTGTGATCACGTGTGTCTGTCTTACTTGTTGCCACCATGATTTCCTCACATACCGTATTACGCTTTATCCACACATTTGTGTCAACTTCTTTAATCATACTTGTACTCCTAAGTATCGCAAACAAACCTTTACATAGGGCCTTTTTGTATATTAATTGTATTCCTATACCAGGGTCGGCCCCATTGTTCATACCTAGAGTCCCCTAAATCTCTTTCAGCATCATCCACGAGTGCACATGCCATCATCCCGCACTCGAAAAAGCATTTGCAGACTACGGCGTCCCCTCTGTGGTAAAGATGGACAACAGTTGCCCCCTATAGCGGACAGGAATTTGCCATGTTTGCTGAACATCTGGGATTTCAACACTGAAAAATGACACTGCTATGGCTGCAGGCAAATGGAACTGTGGACCGATTCATGGCTAACATCACGCATACACTACAAGGATGTACTATCACAAATGGGTCATTCATGCAAACCCTCTTTGGGATCCTAAGGCACTACAGGAAAACACCCGATACAGCACTACGGGGGTATGCCCTTCGGAACTCATATTCATCTGCTAGATCTGCACATGTTTGCCTCATATGCCGGGCATGGATACTGAAGATGCTAGGACACATTGTGCTCACAAATCATACAAAGCCAGCAAGCAGAAAATGAAACAATATGCAGGTACAAGAAGAAGAGCAAGGGAGCATGATATTCACGTAGGAGATGCAGTGCTGGTGCTTCAGATACAGACCCAGAAGGACATGCCCGCCTTTCATCCCAAGCCGCTGTGAATGACAGACATCAAAAGGTCTATGGTCTTAGCAGAGAACAACGTTCACACTATCACCCAAAACTCATTGTTCTTTTGGAAGATTGGCCAACCTTTCATTGAAGGGATATTGTCAGAAGATCTCAGTGGCATTGATCCCTCTGACAGTTGTTCGGACTACATGTACACTGATATGAACACTGCTGACGGCAGTGACTGTGATGTAACTGTGCATCCATCTGGTCGAAGTCCATCTAAGCGGGTTGTGCATTGTCCCATGAGATGGATTGATGAAATGGAATTAATAAATGTTTGTTGGGTTTTATGTGGGGGGGGAATGTAACATTCTAGTGGTCCAGGACACTGACGCCCCTTTTGATGTTTATTAGTGTTTGGCAGGAAACACGTCACAGGTGTTTCCTGCAAGTTCAGTTATAGTAATTCAGGCAATAAACAAGGAGGTTTCTGCCATAGCGCTGTGTTGTTCCATTCCTTATGGAGTGATCCCGCCGACCATAAACGCACGAGCTGGTCGTCAGGAACAGTACAGCTTCACGCAGCAATCCACCCTCCTCGATTTGTGTAACCTTCTTTTTTTGGAGCCTATACTTTCACCAGATATCCTCCCACCAGCCACAGACATCATTTTGCCCTCCATGAGACCAGCCCTTTTACCAGAGTTCTTCAGTGCTGCTCTCCAGTAGCTTGCAGTCATGCCACTGAAGAGAAATCCCCTTCTTACTTCAGCCATCCCAGTGCATCGGTTTACAGCGAATCAGGTAAAATGGGAACCTGTTTGGGCCTGTTGGAAGGAAGGACCTGAGGAAACGGTCACCGCTCAATCCTGTGCTGCATATCTTGCACAACTGCCACCATCTTCATCCATGCGAGCAGCCTTCAATGACCTAGCTGCCATCAGGCCCTCTCCTGCCCTCAGATTGTATGTCCTCATATAGATCTGCCAACCGTCAGCCACTTGCAATCCCCTGCCTATCACACAGCTTGATCTTCAAAGGTGCTCACTTAACTGTCTGACACACTTCCAGCAACTTGTACGTCACCACCACCCACACCATTAATTTAGATGCAGTTTTTATTACACCGTTCTCACTTACCCCCAGGTCCTCCACTATACTCAACACCATTTGCAACGCCAAAGCCACAAACATAGAGACCAACGGGATACAGTTAGCGGAGGCTTCATGGTCACTTACAACATGCCAGGCCCTGCACATTTCAAGAAGGTACTACTCTCCCGTCCATGGAGGGCTTTACCTGCCACGTCTTTCTCACTCTGGCACTAACTACAACATTTTACCTGATCCACACACTCCTAGGCTCTGCCACAGGTTTTCCGGATGATAATCCTGACCTAATAACATCTCCCCTCACTCAACATAAAACACAGCGATGAACACTAGATATTGAGTTAATGCTGAGTGACAATTAATATGACGTGCTCGGTGAGAAAACAGTGCTTGCCCTAAAGGGCTAGTACACCATGCTGTGTGCAAATACAATATAGACAATACTGCAAACAATATAAGAATTGTAGAACGAGTAGTAGCAGATGGGTCACATGTTCTATGACCTATTGTAGCTAACATATACTAGAATGTAGTATGTTAAAGAATGGAGACACAAGACAGACTGAGAGCTGTCTTTTATATGAAAATGTTGGAGGTCTTCCAAAAGGAATGTAATGATCTCTCGATACAACAGCCTGGCTCATTGTGCCTCAGGGGTTGAATCCCTCTCAGGAATGACTAGTAAGAATATAATGTCTAATCAAAGAAAGGTTCACACACTGTGTTTCGGCCCCACAATTCGGAGACGTCCATCCAGAGACGTTCTACACAATATTGAAAGAGGGCCTTTATCAGGACGTCGGATTTCTTTCAATGTGAGAATAAATCTGGGACACCACATTTTCCTTTGAAGAAAAAGAGATAGAAAATGAAAAGCCTATTTATCATTAGTCTGACTGAGGAGCCTTTAAGTATTATTTCAATGAATGTTGTGATGTGCGACTAACTGTTATCTTGATGTAGAGCGTGTCGGCTGTGGTTGTTCTTCTCGTCTTTATTTAATTAAGAGGGCTAGAGTCTTCTGATTTGTGGAAAAAAGACAAAAGCCTATGAATGTATTGCGGACTTAGTCACTCTCACATTATATGTAAACGTATGACTGTGTAGTAAGAGGAAAGATGGTGCTCACTGACCTTCACTTTGGTCACCGTGGCTCGTCGGGGCATGGTCTTGTCCTGTAAACAATTCATATGGTTAAGAATCACGGCATAACACTCATTGTCGCTGGTCATTGGGCTCATGCCCGAACTTGATTGGGCATTGCGGGGGCTGGTCTGAAAATCTGTAGTGTGGGTCTGTTTTGAAATCTGTTGGCCATACCAGTTTTTAAATTATTTCCCTCGCATGTCAACATAAAAAGTGTATTGTATGCCACAGATGATTAAGATACGCGAGTGAAGCACAGATGCTTAAAACAGAGCCTGAAACAGACTTGACAAACTTGACTCATTAAAATGCATAATTCACGACTGTGAAGCCAAGTAAGTCTAAAGCATCGTCCTCAGCAATGTGTGTGAACTGTTGAACTGCTCTAGAAGTCTTAATAATCCTGTGTCTGTTTCACCTGTTGTATAAGCAAAGCTAGTGGGAACTTGTGTGGCAGCTGCAGGCATCAGCGAAGTTCATTCTTTGCTTCACATGCTTCACACACCTTTGTTTAGGCTGCCGTACCCAGGTTTAAGGTCTCAATGGACGATCGCTTTGAAGTTGTGTCAGCAGTAGACACATCTGGATTCCACATTTATTTTTTAACTGGTAGGACCACACTGCATGGATGCTTGGAGTCGTGGGGGTTCTGGGCATGAGGTGTTAAGGGGAGAGGAGGAAATCCACAAGTTTAGCGGTACCATTGACTTCCAGAAGCTCTGATGGATAGAACACATGAGCTATCCCAAGATCCACTCTCTAGACCAGGCTCGTTTGTTGAGCTCCTTTGGGAAACAAATATACCGATTAACAAACAGGGCCCTACCATATCTAAACACTATCATCTATATGATTTGGAAATGACGGAGCATAAAAAGGTTTTACGCCAAAGAATATGCTGTCTGCATAGAGAGGGCTTGCCTCCTAAGGTGCTGGTAAAAGAAGTGAAACTCTTGTGCAATAATCATCGAAATTGGTCAAAATCAGACAGATTTGGAAGGGAGAATGCAGATGGTTTAACTATGCTAAAAGAGGTGACTAATCCAAACTCCCATAAGTTTTAGAGGTTAATAAATGCTCCAATGAGCACAATATCAACTTTGCAATCAAACTACAATAGTGAGTCTGCGTGGACAAATCATTTATTGAGTATTTTTGAGGAATTGAATCCATGTAGTTGTGGAATTGATCCAAAAACGAAATGGGTGTTGGAGTTGGATGGAAAAGAAATGTAAGACTTAATTCGCTGCTCCTCTACTTCGAAAGCATCCAGGCCTAATGGCCTTACCAATGAAACTCTAAGCAACTCGATTACTATGTGGACTTCTATTCTTTTGAACTTGTTTAATAATTTCATAGAAACTCAACCCCCCTCCCCGAAGCACAGCCATAATAATTCTGATCTTTAAAAAAGGTGATCGATCCAGTCCTTCCAATTATCGCCCCATAGCCTTAATGGATGTTGAAAGTAAAATCTTTACAAGGCTTGTTCTGAAAGATCTTGAAGAGTGGGCAGAGCAATCTAATATTGTATCAAAATTCCAAACAGGCTTAGAAAGGGTTTGTTGATATCCCTAAATGGTATGGTGCTAGATATGTTTAATTCTAATAAAAAAAACAGAAAGGCTATTATGGGGTCTGGATTGATCTATTGCAGGCTTTTGATACGATTAACAGGGGAAAGCTATGCTGTAAATTGAAAGATTGGGGGATTCCACACGGCTTATTTGCAATTCTTATCCACCTATATGACTCCACATCCATAAACGTTTGTCTAGATTTGGAGGGTCATTTAACATTGAGAATTATAACATCCAAAGGTGTTTGACAGGGCTGTATAGTAGCACCATATCTCTGTTATCTCTTTCTAGCAGATCTCTGGTTCAATTTGAATGCGCTCTCTCTAGTTGCCCTATCAATCGGTAATATGAAAACCTCACGTCTCGCCTATGCGGATGATGACAGCCTTTGCAAACTATGCTTGGGAGAACGATCTGTGATCAATCCTGATAAAACAGCTGTTATGGCATTAAACCAGACACAAAAGGCTAGTTTTGGGAATTTCATGTGGAAATGAGAAGATTGCAAATTGCCAGTTGTAAGGGAAATCAAATATCTGGGTTTCATGATCCAGTCCAATCCATCCATACAAGCATTAGAGCTACATCTTAGTGGCTAAGCAAGCCAATTTACCAGCCAAATGAAAAAAAATGTACATAAACACTGTAAATAATACCTATCTTAATGTATGGTATTCAGATTGAAACTTTGGCCTTGAAAATCATCTGGACACGTATTGAGGGTGGAATATGGAAAAAACCTTTGAACCTCCCTATTCTTTACCAATGCCAGGTTAATATATGAATTGGATCTCCAGTCACTGCACTCTCACGCTATATGGAAAAGGATTGCTTAGTTTAGATCGGTCGTGGTACCGCAAACAAATTCTCTTTATGATATAAAGACCTTCATGAGTAAGAACATCAATCAATTTTTGAATGATTTGAGGCATGAGGCATTCGAACAGTTATCAAAAAGCTGCATTGTGAAACGGAAAATATATAGTGCCTCCTTTGTGATTAATGTTGGCCTAAACCTAGTGCTCTACGAGGAAAACCGTGTTGCAAAGTTACGATTTTGTATCGACTTTACCCGCCATTTTAGGATTCATCCACCATTTTGATTTGTGTTCATAGGATTCTCTGTTCTAAAATGGTGGACTGTGTTTTCAACTTGCAACCAAGCCTCCCCACTTTTGAGTCCTGTTAATGTTTAGGTTGTCCGAGAGCCGACTGTTTAGACTAGGTAAAGAGACCTTGCGATCCATATGAACTGTCATCTGAGTATTGTCTGCGCACATAAGACTCACCCCTGTATAAACGTTGGAACAATGTAAAGTAAGCCTTAAGCGTAGACACAGGCCGAACTGCATTGTGTTGGAATATAGACTATGGCTTACCGCGGGATCCGAGAACATACACCACCATTGTATCTTCAAGGAAATGCAAATTTATGTAATCCTTTTGCATATTATTGTATGAGCTGTATGTGAACCAGGCACAAACTCTAGACCACAAATTATCAACGTGAAGAGAGGCTGGACAATATAAATCAAAATTGTATAGAAGCACAAATGTTTAGAATTCCAGCACTCTCTCCCCTCTCTTTGTCGGGCTGGTATACGTTGCGGGGTGTTGAGAGCCAGATAGCTATCTGTGTTTCTTTGTAAACTGTGCAGAATAAAAGATCTGTGAATCTTTTCAGCCTGTGATTGGTGTATTTCGTTTGTGGTGCTCAGCCTCAATATTTCTTTGTTCTTACAGATGGCGCCCGAATAGGGACCCTCAAGATTGATGCCATCTCGTTGAAGAGTTGACGCGGCTATCGGATAGGGATCGGACAGTGAGAAAGGGAGCCCCTTCTTGGATGAGACGCGACACCTCAACAGTACTGCACCACCCGATCCCCGGATGGTGAGCATGCGGTCCGAGACAGCATCTTGACGAGGGTCCATATATCGAGGCGGGCAGTTTTGCCCAAATCACCAACCACGAGGGTCCTTTGTTGTCTTTAGTAATCCGATCAGACCTCCCTTAGTCCTTTGCATCAGGTGAGTCGTGCCCTGATTCTTAAGTATCCTGATATTTGATTTGGAGCATTGTTCTTGCGAGTACAATTATTGACCAGTTAACACCAGTAATCTGACATGCCTGGGAAATTGTCTGCCTGTTGTCAGACAGACAATCTTTGGAATTTGGCCGTCCGGCACCACAGGAGGGGTCACCGGCATGTACTATGTACTGTAAGTATGTAAGTATGGCATTGGTAGTATAGTGTTTAACTATATTTGGCACAGACAAACTAGACATGCTTCCGAACTTCAGTGGCCAAACAATGGTAGCTTTGAGATTTCTCATATAGAATATTTGGAATCTATATTGTTGAAGAAGAAATCTAGACCTGCAGCATTTGATACATTACAAAATTGTGAAAAAGAAGCTATGCAGCAGCTTAAAAGTAGAGAGAACCATGCACACCGACATATGTCAAACACAGAGAAAGCATTATTGTATGACCAGCAAAAACAGTCACAGTCAGCTAGAAGCTTGGATATGGCTTTTCAACTTGGTATACAGAAAATATATCCGTCTAAATATTTTCATGCATCAGATGAATTGATTGATAAGCTTTTAAATGAACGAAGGCCTGATGCTACTGCACCTCCACCTTATGTACCTATTCCTGTTGCCTTACCCCTTCCTGCTGTCGTTCCTCCTCCCGTAGTAATCCCTGCTCTTCCTATCATTCCTCCTACTGTTCCTCCGCCGCCAGCTATTGCTCCGGTTCCTATTATTGTTCCTCTACCTATACCTCCATCTTTTCCCGTTGTTGTGCTTCCGGTAGATTTGTCTTCGATGCCAGTAGTGGCACCTTCATTACCTATTGTACAAAATGTGCCTACATTTTCTCTTCCAAGTGGTTCTTTTCCGCTTGTAGTTGATAAGGGTGCTGAATCAAATATTGTAACTTGTAATACAGTTTCTAAAGAAAGAAAGCAAGACTTGAACGCATGGGCTAGACAATGCATGGAGAAAGGTGAACAATCTGATGTTTTCGCTACGCTCTCTAATTTAGAAAGTTTGCCTGAGAAAAATGTCTTCATTAAAGGGATGGGAATCCATTTATCCGTAATGTGGAACAGACTGAATGATATAGATAACCCACAAGGGTTAAGGGATCTGAATGTTTTAGCATATTTAGAAAGGTTACGGAATGATGAAATAGATGGTGATAGTCTGAATGCTATTTTTGTACAGAAACGGTTCCTTCCTCCTTGTAAGTCGATGAGTGAAGAAACACGAATTTGCACCAGGGATGCACTTAGATGGATTTCAGACATGTCGATATCTCCCGAAGAAGTATATGACACGTAAAGTCAGTATACGCCAGAAATGCAGAGGAAAGTGATACAGGTGATGGTAGAATAACTGCAGGATGATTGTATAAAAAGAAAGTTTTGTGTCCCGCAGAATTATTGAATATCTACAAGAGAGCCTTTTCTTCTGACACTGCTCCCACTGCTTTAGCGCTCAATTTGGTTTTGTTGCTCAGTAAGTGTTCGGAGTTGCCTGTTACTCAGTTACCTATGAGAGAGGTTCCTCCGACATTTGTCCCTAAAGTTGAGGTTCCAGCTAATGCCGCCACAGGCGTTGCCGCTTATGATATTGACGCACATTATGTATTGCAGTTTGTTCACGTCCCGTTCTCAAGACAGGAAGTGAATACTATTAGACAATCCATTCCAGATATTAAAAAGAATCTGACAGGGTTTTATAAAGAGATGGAATCTGTCTTGCAGTCATCAGTGTTCACTCTGGGTGATATAACTTGCTATTTCCTGTGCTCCTACCTGCTGATTTATGTAAACAGATTAAGACTGTAGATGATGCAGCAGGGTTGGATGACACATGGGATAATTTGGTCAGACAAGATAGAGATAGACCAGCTGGTGAAAGACCACCGCAGGTAATACTGACTTTGCCTGATAGAATAGTGGTAAAATTGAAGACTTTAATTCCCGAGAGAAGGATAGTTTGGGACAAACTTACTGCTTGTATTCAAGGAAAATCTGAAGGTGCTACTGAATTCTTTAATCGGCTTGAACAAGTATTTTCCGATTTTAACGGACAGGATTTAAGTACCGAGTCAGGAAAAAGATTATTTGTGGATACATTTGTGCGTGGATTGTTACCCAACATCCAGTTGCAAATTATGACTTCTGAGAGTGCTTGCATAAGTCACAGTCTGAAGTATTGCATATGGCTCAGTATTATGAAAACAGAGTTAATAATGAGAAGGAAAGGATTGAAAAGAAAAAAGGAGACCTGAAAACTAAGGTATTGTTACAGCAATGTATAGGTAGTACACAGTTTAGGGGTCCTGTACACGCAAACCAAAGTGCCTATTGCAGACAAGAGGGTCATTGGTGAGCACAATGCTCGATCCTCCAGCAGAGGTCGAATAACAAATATGGTGTCATGGGTAGACGACCCAGAGGCCGCCCTGGGGTAGGAGGTCTTGGTAGAAGTCAGTTCACTCAAAATTCCCAGTCTTTTTCGCAAGATAACCAGCAATCTAATGTAGATAGCAAATATATCTTTGATAACCCTTCTACTGCCTAGCTTTCTGATGATCTTCCCTTTGATGATATATTGTTCTGTTAGGACAGCCCGAAGCAGGATCTGGAACCAATGCCCATTCCCGTTAATCAGAAAGGTTCCTACATTGAGATGATAGTGGGAAATAGGAAACATCTATTTCTGATAGATACAGGAACACAGAAGTGTTCCATTGATTATTCATGGGTTGCAGACATTCCACTGTCAGGGCAGACTAACAATTCTGTAGGGTTTTCTCGTACGCCAGTGGTTAGTCCGGTTTCCTTACCAGTACCGATTTCACTGGGTCCATTGATCACTGTCTGTTTCTTTTGACAACAAATTGTGGAGAGAATTTGTTGGAGTTGAATCTGTTGAAGGAATTAAATGCGGTAATTCATTGTTCTTCGGATGGAGTACGTTTGACGATTTCACCACAGCAATTTTCTACCTCACATTTTCTGATTAGACCTTTGCCGCTGGAATTTAGTGACGTTCCGGAGTGTGTATCGACAATTGATGATAATGATGTTCGTATTTTACAAATTGAGCCTGTTAAAATCATTTTAAAACCAGGTGTTAAGTTGCCACGAATTCCACAGTATAAGATTTCAGTTGATGGTGAGCAAGCTTTGAAGTGTAGTTTCTGATTTTGTACATCGTGGAGTAATTGAAGAAATTACAGGAAGTTTGTGCAATAGTCCAATTTTACCAGTGTATAAGAAAGGGGATAATGCAATTGCTTTTCATTTTATTATCGATTTACGCGCTATCAATAAGATTGTTGCTCCACAATTTCCAATTGTGCCTGATGTAACAATGATATTGACAATGATTCCAGCTTCTGCAACACATTTTAGCATTGTGGATCTTAAGAATGCCTTTGTTAGCGTTCCTATACACGAGGATAGCAGATACTTGTCCGCGTTTACCCTAGGGGGACGCTCGTTTACATTCACCCGTGCACCACAAGGGTCCACGGAAAGTCCGAGCATTTACAGTAGGGCTTTGAAAGGGCAGCTCAACACACTTGAGTTGCCTACTACTTGTATATTGCTTCAGTATGTCAGCAATCTTCTTTTGGCTGCAGATTCAGAAAGTGCTTGTAAGGAAGGCACTGTGTTATTGCTTATTCATCTAGCAAAGCATGGACATAAAACTTCACTGAAATAAATTCAATATTGTCAACAGTAGGTCACCTATTTAGGCTATCTCCTGTCAAAGAAGGGAAGAAGATTGACACCTGAACGAATTAAAATAATTTCTAGCATGTCTGTCCCAAATACACAGAAGGAAGTCAGAGCCTTGATAGGAATGGCTTCTTACTGTAGATAGTGGATCCCAAACTTCTCACTAGTGATCGAACCAATGTTGGCTTTGACAAAGAAGGGCATTTCTTTGCCACTGCCATGGAACTTGGAGCACCAGAAAGCTTTTAATTTGCTCAAGGCCGCACTGTGTTCAGCACCGGTTTTGGGCACACCAAATTATGAAAAGGCCTTTGAGTTGTATGTGCATGAACGTGATGGATGTGCTTTGGCTGTGTTAATGCAGGAACATGGGCGAAAGAATATGCTGTGCGGTTACTTTTCCTCTACCCTTGATCCTGTTGCATGCGCTTTGCCGAGATGTCTGAGAGCTGTCGCTGCTGCTGCTACATCTGTAAAACAGAGCGAGGGGATTGTTTTAGGCCATGCTTTAACCTTGTTGGTACCTCACTCTGTAGATGTTCTATTAAACAGAACGCAAACACAACATCTTACTTCTGCACGATTAACGAGATACAAATTGATCTTGTTTGTACCGCATATCCAAATTAAACGATGTTATGTATTCAATCTGGCTGAATTGTTACCTCTTCTGCAATATATTGCTTGCAGTGATGAAATGTCACGTGACTGCCTTTATACAACAGAACAAGAAAGTAAAGGCAGGAGTGATCTGAAAGATCACCTTTGAATGATCCACAAGGGGAGCTGTTTTGTGATGGCTCCTGCTTCAAACTTCCGGATGGTACATCCACTGCTGCTTATGCAATCACTACACTAAGCACAATTGTGGAAATCAAGAGAATTTCGCATAACTCCGCGCAGGTCGCAAAGATTATTGCATTGACTAGAGCTTGTGAACTTTCGAAAGGGCTTAGAGTAAATATATATACTGATAGTCAGTATGCTTTTGGGGTGGTTCCGAACTTCGGTAGACTTTGGGCAGAATGAGGTTTCTTGACCTCACATCGAACGAAGATTCAATATGGTACCTTGATAGTTCAGCTACTCTCAGCGCTTGCACTTCCCACTCAGTTAGCAATTATGAAAGGCGCGGCACATCAGAAAATCATAGACGATGTAGGAAAAGGGAATGCTTTCGTTGATCAGATAGCCAAACAGACTGCTACTGATCTCTATTCAGAAATGTATACTGCAAGGGAAACCACAAATGTCTGTACTATAGATGAAGGAATTGATTCCATAAAAAATATCCAAGCCGATGCCACTCTAGAAGAAACTAAACAATGGGCTGAGGGCTTGGCGAGGTTGGATGATGATGGGTGTTGGGTGGATAACTCAGAGGGAAAATAGATGCTGCCAGACGCGTACGTCACTATGATGATTTCAATGGCTCATGGTCCCACTCACATGTGCGCTAGGAAAATGTGTAGAATGTTGGAAACTGTCTGGGTAAATGTTAACATTCCGAAAACTTCTGAGAGTTTTGTCAAAAGTTGTATGATCTGTCTACAGCACAATGTTGAGAAAGGTACTTCGACAGCAAGGGGTAGTTTTGGTCCACCTTCTGTCCCTTTTGAGGTAATCCACTTTGACTTCATTGAAATGGAGCGCTAACACAATTTTAAGTACGTTTTGGTAGTTATTTGTGCTTTTAGTAAATGGGTTGAAGCCTTCCCTGTGAAAGATGCCGCAGCAACGACAACGGTGAAAACCATGCTTAAGGAATATTTTCCTAGGTTTGGTTTGCCAAGGGTAATCTGGTCGGATAATGGTCCTCATTTTATCGCTGCTGTTATTCTGCAAGTATGCGAAGGATTACAGATCGATAAAAGGTTCCATTTGCTAGACACGCTCAAAGTGCTGGATTTGTAGAACGCCACAATGGCATTCTAAAAAATAAAATCGCCAAGGTTTGCGCCGGCACCAATCTGAAATTGGCCGGAAGCTTTACCTATAGCTCTTCTTTCAATGCGCACGACCCCACAGAATAAGACTGGGCTCTCCCCTTATGAAATAATTATGGGGAGGCCAGATAACATTTGGAATCTGCCTAAACCTAGATATTTAAGAGATGTGGAGCACTTACTTCTTTCTGAGTATTGTGAACGGTTAACTCAAAATCTGCATTTGATTT
The DNA here is from genome assembly GCF_040938575.1 of Ambystoma mexicanum. Classification (NCBI taxonomy): domain Eukaryota; kingdom Metazoa; phylum Chordata; class Amphibia; order Caudata; family Ambystomatidae; genus Ambystoma; species Ambystoma mexicanum. The sequence goes on from NC_090923.1 coordinate 841,891,204, forward strand.
ATCAACAGGTGCGAGAAGCCCTCCCAGTTAAATACGAGGGGCCAGGTCACAGAATTCGACCCGGCGACTGGGTGCTTACAAAGTCATTTGAGAGAGCATCCAGTCTCGCACCATGTTGGAGAGGGCCTTTTCAGGTCCCATTGGCCACACAGACTGCTGTACGAGTAGCCCGAAAGAAACACTGGATACACGCGACACATGTCAAGAGGATACCTTTTCCTTTGCCATGTGACGGAGAAGATAAGGAGACACTTACTTGCTCTGTTCCCAACGATCGATCAGCATTGAGCAGCATTGAGGGTGTTTCGGAGACACTTCCTGAGCCCATGGGGCCTGGGGAAATTGCTACTTTGTCTCCAAACTTGTCTACACATCCTTTTGCACCTTTGCCCGGTTCTGTTGCCAATTCATCACTTCCATCAGGAAGCAACAACGCACTGTTAGCAGATCACACGGTACCAGGCGTCACAAGGTACAATCTGCGTCCACGGAGCTAGACTTACTGCACAGCTCGGCTGTGCCTACAGGGGAACAACTACAGAGCTTGTCCTCTGCCACACTTTTTGTATCGAACGAAAAATTAGGTGGCCGGGGATAGGGAAAGACTAAGAAAATGCGTGATCAGGAGATCACCAGCAAACGGACTACAGAGTTTTTTCCCGAGGAATCTTCTCGGAGAAAAGCTTCAAGGAACAATGCCTGTTATCGCCCCTACTCATGCGGAACAAACAAGTGACTGTGTGACCAACAAATACATTGTGCAATCAAATACATGGTCCATGAGGACGTATTGTTTTCTCGTAATTACATTAACCAGTCTCACTCTATTACTTGCTTTCGGATTTTGGTATATGGAAGAAGTACGCCCACTTGAAACATTTTTGCCTACTGAGAATGTTCCTACTATGTCTACACCTTTCGTGCACCTGCACACTCCATCTTCTAGGGACTCTCTACATAGACAGAGCTATAATAATAATACATTACTGTTAATAATGAATGAAACACATGCGATTTTGAATAGGACGAATTGCTGGGTATGCTCTCATTTACCACAACATGGGGAAAAAGGGTTGGGCTGATATATTCATCCTTTGCCTTTAACTACATGTTATGCCTCTTTAAGGGCACTATTCTTTGGCCGATGGAATGATAGCATCTCAGGGAATTTTGATGGGACGTATTTGAATGAGTTTAAAAGGTGAGTTTTAACGCTTCTGGGATGCTCACTCTTTGCAAATAGGAGCAAGCTTAATGTTGCTTCTATCAGGCCTTCTGATAGACTGTCCCGACCTTTCCAATCACTAATTTCTTTCAAGATAACACCTGTAGGCAACAGGGATGCCACGCCACCTTCTTATACTGTTAATCATAGCCCCAACTCTGTTTCTTTCTGCATGCAAAGGAACGGTACTCATCCAATGGGCGATTTCGTAGGTTGTACCAATGTTGCAAACTTGACCAGTGAGAATAGACCTTTGTATGTAAGTGAACCGGTCTACTTTGTCTGTGGTAATGAGGCTTTTCCATGGCTGCCTAGGGATTGGCAGGGAACTTGTTATTTAGGAATTCTGCTACCAGGGGTATATGTAGCCTGTTATGGGTCGTCGTTCACCCCCCTCTGTGCGCAAAACCCAGCCTCCTGCACCTCCGGCACTTCAACTTCCTAGTGCAACTACCAGAATGAAGAGGAGATTTGTGGCGCTCCCCAAAAGAATTCGGCATTATGCTGCCCCATTTTGTGCACGATGGCAGCTGCCGTGGAAGTTAGCGAATCGAAAACTACATTCCCCAGCAAACCTGGCTCCGTACGGTAGTTTGCCGGTAGAGCCTCGCATTGGCTTGCCCCGCCTCTCTCAATGATATAGTCCATGGAGACAGCCAGGGCGCCGCTTCTGTTTACAGCTACTCCCGGCACTTAGAAGCTCCATCTTCAATTGCTAAAAACCTCCTTGTTCTTACGGATTCGACTCGGACTGTTTACTGGACCTTCTATTTGGAATACCCTTATTGAACTGCCTTCCCGTGTACCGAACCTGTTTTGCTTCACGGACCCCGCTAGAAAAAGTTTGTCTTTGTTATTGTCCGCTAGTGTACCAGACCTTGCCTGCCTTCGACTTCCTATCTCAGGAATAGCCATCCCGACTGGCTGTTCTGCATCGCGCCAAACTTTACCTGCCTTCCACATACCTTCCCTGGAACTACCATCCCGACTGGTTGCTGTTATCATCCTTCGTTCATCAGTGGTAAGACTTTTTGCTTCACAAACGGAACACTCGGAAAGCCCCTGGTTAATCCGTGCAGTCAAGGACGCTCTGCAGCTGTGCACCATCCTGAATCCAGTGCGACCCTCGTGCCGCCCGGGTATTAGCATCCTCCTACTAACATTCCCTTTTTCTTATTTTATCCCTGTCGTTGTGTTCTAAGCTATTCAGATCCTCCATTCATTCTCCACTGGTAAGATCCTGTCCACCTCTTGAGTTGTGTCTTAAGTTAAGCCAGTTAGATACTAAGTCTTATTATATTCCTAGGTGATTCCCGAATTGTACTGCTCTTCTATCCTACGGGGGAAAAAAGCCCAGGTATTACATTAGTTAGTAAGGCTTAGAGGGGACAACTGTTACCTTCGTGTTACTCACTTGTTATTTTTCCTTTACAGCCTGGTTCATGGCGGTGCGCTTTCTCCCCGCCCTTCTGGGTGATCAGTCCCCTTGTCTGGTTAAATACAGCAAGTGGTCATATCATTTCGAAGGTCTTATTCCCTCACAGAGAGGAGGCTTGGGTAGAGGCCCTACCCAAAGCTCTTCAAGCAACTTCCTGGGTTTTGGATACTCCCCGGTTCCACGCACTCAGCTCACCGGTGAGTAACAAAAACAGAAGCCATGGATGAAGCTGATCCTTTGGCTGCTTTGTTTCGTTTGGTGTCTGAGTTACGATCTGACATGACATTAGCTCATGACGCCATGCATCAAAGGATTGACAGCTTACGGAGTATTCATAACCCCCCGACACTCTGGGTAGACATGGCGGGTGCGGCCGCTTCAGGTTCCGGTCTACCTTCAGCTTCCGCCTCTGGGTTCTCTGCGACCCCGGTTTTGATGGCCGCTCAATTCCCGTTGGCCCCTCCGGAACGCTTTACGAGAGATCCAAAACAATATCGGACCTTCATGAATCAATGCAAATTACATTTTTTGTGTCGGCCCACCGCCTTTCCAAACTCCACCACCAAGGCAGCCTTTATTCTTTCCCATCTCGGGGGTACAGCGGCTGCGTGGGCCAACCCTCTACTTGAGTCCAACAGCTACGTCCTCTATGACTGTGACGAACTTATATTGGCCATGAATAAGGTTTTTGATAACCGATACAAATCTCAAGCATCGGACCTGGAGTTGTTGAGTCTACGACAAGGCTCTTCTTCTCTTTTTTCTTATCTTACCAGATTCAATCAGCTAGCTGCTGAGACAGACTGGCCTGAAGAGAAGAAATCAGCCGTATTCTACCAGGGGTTGTCCGAAGAACTAAAAGACATCCTAGCCACGGTACCGGTCGTTCCGACCTCCTTCGGTGAATTATTAGATTTGGTATTGCAAATAGATGCCCGAAGGTCTGAAAGAAGAGGAGAACGTAAAACAGCAATCCTTACCCCCGTTCCAGCAGATGTAGTTACTCCTTCTCTTTCGATTTCAGAACCCATGCAGATAGGGGCGGTGAGGGGTCCTTTGACTCAGGCCCAGCGTGAATATCGACGCTCACATAATTTGTGCATGTATTGTGGTTCTTCAGAACATCAGTTGAAAGACTGTCCCAAAAGACCGGTCAAAAAGGCGGGAAACACCAAATCCCAGCGATAGATAGAGTCCCTACGCCGGGAGTGTCTTCATTGGACTCACAGGGTTTTTTGTCTGCTCCTGTCAGTCTTCCTGTGTTATTTACCACGGTCGAAGACGCTACGTTCTCCTCCGTGGCTATTATAGACTCCGGAGCTACGGGGAACTATATGGACTTTGACTACGCTGAAAAAAACAAAGTGCCCATTCTACCAAAGGCTCAACCCGAGAGGGTCCATACTGTGGACGGTACGACTTTGGTGTCCGGTTTGGTTACACAGAACACTTCCCTTGTCAGCATGAAGACCGAAGACGGACATGTGGAATCGCTTTCATTCGATCTAATCAAAGCTCCTCAATACCAGGTCATATTGGGTATTCCATGGTTGCAACACCACAACCCTGCTATTGATTGGGTAAAGAAAAGTGTCCGATTCCCTTCTTTGGTGTGTAATGAAAACTGCTTTCAGGATACGTATGTATGCCCGGAGTCTTCCTGTCAAGCTATGGTGGCTTCCTTGTCTGTCATAGGTGCCATCGTTTGTGACGCTAGTAAGGACATCCCTTCTGAATACGAATCCTTTCGGGATGTGTTCGATAAGGGCAGGGCGGATCGATTACCGCCTCATAGGACCTATGATTGTCCAATAGACCTGTTACCTGGGGCCAAGATACCAGCCGGAAGAGTCTATTCCCTTACCTTACCAGAAGACAAGGTTCTGAAAGAATACATAGATAAAGCCTTGGCCACGGGCTTTATTAGACCTTCCAAATCCCCAGCGGCATCTCCATTATTCTTTGTCCCTAAGAAGGAGGGGGACTTGCGCCCTTGTATAGATTACAGGGCATTGAATAATGTTACGGTAAAAAATCAGTACCCTCTCCCGCTGATATCAGTGCTTCTAGATCAACTTGGTTCGTCAGTGGTGTTCACTAAAATTGACCTCAGGGGGGCCTATAATCTCGTTCGAATTAGAGCAGGGGACGAGTGGAAGACTGCCTTTAAGACACGGTATGGCTTATTCGAATACTTAGTGATGCCATTTGGTCTGTGTAATGCCCCGGCCACCTTCCAGGCCTTCATGAATGACATCTTCCATGATTACCTGGACCAATTTGTCGTAGTTTATCTAGATGATATCCTCATCTACTCATCCTCTATGAAAGACCACTGCTTACATGTGCGTCTTGTGTTACAGAGGTTGAGGGAGAACCACCTGTACGTCAAGGCAGAGAAGTGTGTGTTTAATTCCGCCGAGGTGGAATTTCTTGGTTATGACTTGACCAGTCGTGGAATTCGTATGAGTCACTCTAAAGTTAAAGCGATTCTGGAATGGCCAGTTCCTGCCTCAGTTAAAGCACTGCAGTCCTTCTTGGGGTTCTCCAATTTTTATCGACGTTTCATCCATTCATTCTCGTCGATCTCTTCTCCTTTAACAGCACTGACCAGCTCCAAGAAACCATATGCATGGAATCCGGAGGCACAGCGGGCCTTTGAAATCCTGAAGACCGCCTTTTCGACAGCACCGGTCTTGCAACACCCGGACCCTCTCCTTCCCTTCCTAGTGGAGGCAGACGCCTCCGGTTCAGCTGTTGGGGCAGTACTGTCACAAGAATGTCCCGATGCAGGAGAAATCCATCCAGTGGCATATTTTTCCAGGAAATTGACCCCTTATGAACGTAATTATCCTATCACAGAACGTGAGTTATTAGCCATCAGGGATGCCTTTGCGGAATGGCGCCATCATCTGTTGGGGGCCCGTCATCAGGTTACCGTTTATTCGGATCATCGTAGCCTCCTTGCCTTCAAATCTATGAAGTGCCTTACGGCCCGACAAGCTCGTTGGCATCTATTCTTTTCCCAGTTTAACTTTGTCATCACATATAGACCAGCTCGCCTCAATGCCTGTGCTGACGCTCTTTCAAGGTTATCCCACGGTTCCTGTGTTTCTAAGGCTGATCGTCCCCTGCTGTTACCTGAAAGGGTGGTTTGTGCCTGCACTCCTCAGCCTTCGCTCCGTGCCCTTATATCATCTTGGGTGACCTCAAATGATGAGGAATGTGAATCTTTGAATCTCGACATCGTTCAAGGCTTGCCTTATATTCAGGGTCGTCTCTTTATACCTCCTGGAGAAGCACGTCTTCGAGCTTTAGCCTGGTCACACGATTCCTTGATGGCGGCCCATCCGGGGCAGCAAAAGACGTTGGAGGCGCTGCGGCGTTGGGCTTGGTGGCCGTCGATGTCTCGGGATATCATCGATTACGTAGCCTCTTGCTCTGTGTGTGCTCAATGCAAGGTCTCAAGATCCAAGTCTGTGGGCCTTTTGCAACCCCTTCCGGTGCCACATAAACCATGGTATATGGTTTCCATGGATTTCATCGTGGATCTGCCTCCTCTGAGCGGTTATGATACCGTCTGGGTTGTCATCGACTACTTCTCCAAGATGGCTCTGTTTGTTCCCTGCTCGGGGTTACCTTCGGCCCCCGTCCTGGCTTCTTTGTTTCTCAAACATGTCTTTCGTTTCTTTGGACTTCCCTCTATCATAGTATCGGACCGTGGCACTCAGTTTACTTCTCGCTTTTGGAGGGCTTTGACTTCTTCATTGCACATCGACGATCGTTTCAGCTCTGCATACCATCCGCAAACCGATGGACAGACTGAGAGGGCTAACGCCACTTTGGAACAGTTCCTCTGATGCCTGTGTCTCCAATTTCAGTCTACCTGGTTAGAGACGCTCGCCCCTGCCGAATTTGCCTACAATAATTCGGTACACTGTGCCTCGGGTGTATCACCGTTTTTTGCCTTGTATGGATTCCATCCACATTCTTTGCCCTTGGATCCGGCACTCCCCATTGACAACCCGGCCGCTCAGGCTTGTGTGAGAGAATTGGACTCAGTCCGTGAGGGTGTTCGATCCCATCTTCTTCTTGCACAGGAGAGAGCAAAAAAGTACGCTGACCGGCATAGGACTGCAGCTCCTGAATACAAAGTGGGCATGAATGTTTGGCTGTCTACGCGTAATCTTCGTATTCCTGGCAAACGTATGCTGCTCCCGAGGTTTGTGGGTCCTTTTCCCATTACGGAGGTTTTGAATCCTGTGGCGATGCGTCTTTCTTTGCCAACTTCGTGGAAACTGCATCCTGTATTCCACGTCAGTCTCCTCAAGCCTTGCCTTCCTTCCACGCGCCTACCTACGCGGCCTTGCGCTATTCGCGTGGATGGCGAAGATGAATATGAAGTTGCCGATATATTGGACTTCCAGCTCCGCAGGGGTCGGCCCTTTTATCTGGTCGATTGGAAAGGGTATGGTCCTGAGGATAGGTCTTGGGAACCCTTGTGTAACATCCACTCGCCTGTACTCCTGTGGCGTTTCCATGCCCGCAAGGGGTTGCCGCCATCTTTGGGGGCGGATGCTGTTATGGGTCGTCGTTCACCCCCCTCTGTGCGCAAAACCCAGCCTCCTGCACCTCCGGCACTTCGACTTCCTAGTGCAACTACCAGAATGAAGAGGAGATTTGTGGCGCTCCCCAAAAGAATTCGGCATTATGCTGCCCCATTTCGTGCACGATGGCAGCTGCCGTGGAAGTTAGCGAATCGAAAACTACATTCCCCAGCAAACCTGGCTCCGTACGGTAGTTTGCCGGTAGAGCCTCGCATTGGCTTGCCCCGCCTCTCTCACTGATATAGTCCATGGAGACAGCCAGGGCGCCGCTTCTGTTTACAGCTACTCCCGGCACTTAGAAGCTCCATCTTCAATTGCTAAAAACCTCCTTGTTCTTACGGATTCGACTGTTTACTGGACCTTATATTTGGAATACCCTTATTGAACTGCCTTCCCGTGTACCGAACCTGTTTTGCTTCACGGACCCCGCTAGAAAAAGTTTGTCTTTGTTATTGTCCGCTAGTGTACCAGACCTTGCCTGCCTTCGACTTCCTATCTCAGGAATAGCCATCCCGACTGGCTGTTCTGCATCGCGCCAAACTTTACCTGCCTTCCACATACCTTCCCTGGAACTACCATCCCGACTGGTTGCTGTTATCATCCTTCGTTCATCAGTGGTAAGACTTTTTGCTTCACAAACGGAACACTCGGAAAGCCCCTGGTTAATCCGTGCACTCAAGGACGCTCTGCAGCTGTGCACCATCCCGAATCCAGTGCGACCCTCGTGCCGCCCGGGTATTAGCATCCTCCTACTAACATTCCCTTTTTCTTATTTTATCCCTGTCGTTGTGTTCTAAGCTATTCAGATCCTCCATTCATTCTCCACTGGTAAGATCCTGTCCCCCTCTTGAGTTGTGTCTTAAGTTAAGCCAGTTAGATACTAAGTCTTATTATATTCCTAGGTGATTCCCGAATTGTACTGCTCTTCTATCCTACGGGGGAAAAAGCCCAGGTATTACATTAGTTAGTAAGGCTTACAGGGGACAACTGTTACCTTCGTGTTACTCACTTGTTATTTTTCCTTTACAGCCTGGTTCGTGGCGGTGCGCTTTCTCCCCGCCCTTCTGGGTGATCAGTCCCCTTGTCTGGTTAAATACAGCAAGTGGTCATATCATTTTGAAGGTCTTATTCCCTCACAGAGAGGAGGCTTGGGTAGAGGCCCTACCCAAAGCTCTTCAAGCAACTTCCTGGGTTTTGGATACTCCCCGGTTCCACGCACTCAGCTCACCGTTGAGTAACATAGCCAGTACCACTGAAATCTCTAGGGCTCGTCCAAGGCAGGACGAGAATGGTGATACTCCTTCACAAGTTCTGGGCGATGTAGCAAAATCATTTGCACCATTTTGGGGACAGATTATGAATTCCAAGGATATTAGGAGACTAGCAAGAGTACTGGAGAGAACTGTAACGCTCACCTGATTCCCGTAGAGGCGCCGGTCTTGACTGGGCGTATACCGTATCTTCAAAGGTGATGTGTAACACACGGCTGGCTCTTTGGGCTGGACCTCTGTGCACTGTATGGCTGACTCAAAGGGTAAGATGTCTGCAGATAGAAAATATGGGATTAAGGAACTGGGTTATTGAATGTCTCTCTCTTCTTCCCTTTCTCTTCTCCTGTAGAACCCCAAAGGTTAACGCTCTCACCTTAGGTAAGTGAACGCCATGCTCTCCATCTGCCTCAGGGCAGGGTGCTGTAACCAGTTTCTTCACTGGATAAGGGGAGCAGGCCTCTTGACTTCAGAGGACTGCTGTCCGTCGTTTACTGCACGAACGGTAAGTTTCGAGTAATTCTAATGTCTTTAAAGTCTTTAGTAATGATGTTTCTTGTTTTGCAGGGTTCCGGCGATGGCGGATGATGGGCTGAAGTGAGTTGAAGATGGAGCCCGTGTGATGAATAGAAGCGCCTGCAAGCACGTAAGTAAGCGCTTGTTGCCTGCTTCACGATGCGCTCTAACTGTCTTTTTATTTTGCAGGTACAAGTTCGGAGCGGCTGCAGGGTGCCGGTATACCCACTGGGTTAGATGTGGAAAGGAGTAATGGCACGTGAGTATTAAAGTTCCCCAATGTCTTTAAACGCACCTTGTTTTGTCTTTCAGATGCGGGATGCAGCGCCGAAGGCCTCCGGAGCGTGCGAAGAGTTGGTAAGCTTTTGTCTTTCAGATGCCGGAATGCAGTGTGAAGACCTCCGGAGCGCACGAAGAGTTGGTAAGCCTTTGTCTTTCAGATGCCGGAATGCAGCGCGAGGCGTTGGTGACAGCCGATGGACCAGGTAAGTGAAGAGCTGTCACTGAAGACCGTAATGCTAACCTGTTCTTTCTTGTCTTTATAGGTGTTGCTGAAGACTGGATTCAGGATGGTAAGCCTTTTTCCTTAGGCCCAGGATCAGATGCAGAAGACACGATGAGCGTTCTGCTGCAGAGGATGCAGAATAACGCAAAGCAAGATTCATCCATCGGGTGTGGTTTAAATAGCCTCCTGTAGTGCTTAGGTGCCTCCTTCCACAGCCACGCCTAGGTAAGAAAAGAGTTCCTGCTTTCCAGAAGAGTTCCAGTGTTCTGAATCTAGGGAGTGGCTTCTGCCCCACCCAACAGGAAAAGTAGTTCCAAACAGAAGAGGACCAGAGGCTCAACTGGCAGGCAAATAAGCAGCATGGTCTGCTGCAGGTAAGTCCACCCAAGCATTATGAGCCCGGCGCTTCCAGCGCTGGGACTGGGCATATTTATGAGCCTGGTGCCACTGGCGCCAGGACTGGGTCCAAAAGGTCCCAATTGGGACTGGTTGGCACTCAGAACCTGGGTTATGGATCTGCTTCCAAGGGAGTTGGGAAAACCCGGACCTTTTGGAAGCAGAGATCATGACAAGAACCATCAACCGGACCACTGACATACTCTATAACATGACTCTAGAGCAAAAGGCGATTTGATTAGTGGCACTGCAAAACCGGATGGTAATAGATGTCATCTTGTATGAGCGTGGTGGAGTATGCAAATTAGTGGGGTCCGCTTGTTGCGTTTTCGTTCCAGATTCCTCCCTGACCATATTTAAGGCAATACAGAATCTGCACGTCCTAAGTTCAGAAGTGCACGCTCCCGAGGGAAACTGGGATCTTAGTACTTGGTTCTGGGACTCTTTACGGTCTGGGGGATGGAAGCTTTTCTCAGTCTTAATGGTAATCCTTGGCATTTTGCTGTTTTGTTGTTGCTGCATACAATGTCTTCCTGCCATATGTTCAATGCTAGGGGGATGTTGCGTATAAACAGTAGTAACACTAGGACCAAAAGTATATGCGCCTGATAAAATGGCCAATGTATTTGTGATGAAAGATATTACTGAGAAAGACCTAATGGCGATTGATATATCTGATGAATATGATTCAGGATGTATGGACATTGAAACGTGTAGCTATGAGTAACTTGATTATTTCTAGTAAAGCTCTTGGTTTAGGCCAAAAGGAAGGTTTGTGAAATGGAAAATATAAAGTGCCTCCTTTGTGATTAATGTTGGCCTAAGCCTAGTGCTCTACGATGAAAACCGTGTTGCAAAGTTCCGATTTTGGATCGACTTCGCCACCATTTTAGGATTCATCTGCCATTTTGATTTGTGTTCATACGATTCTCTGTTCTAAAATGGTCGACTGTGTTTTCAACTTGCAACCAAGCCTTCCGACCTTTGAGTCCTGTTAATGTTTAGGTTGTCCGAGAGCCGACTGTTTAGACTATGTAAAGAGACCTTGCGTTCCATATGAACTGTCACCTGAGTATTGTCTGCGCACATAAGACTCAACCCTGTATAAACATTGGAACAATGTAAAGTAAACCTTAAGCATAGACACAGGCCGAACTGCATTGTGTTGGAATATAGACTAAGGCTTACCGCGGGATCCGAGAACATACACCACCATTGTATCTTCATGGAAATGCAAACTTATGTAATCCTTTTGCATATTATTGTATAAGCTGTATGTGAACTAGGCACAAACTCTAGACCATGAATTATTAACGTGAGGAGAGGCTGGACAATATTATTCAAACTTATATAAAAGCACAAATGTTTAGATGTCCAGCACTCTCTCGCCTCTCTTTGTCAGGCTGGTATACGTTCCGGGTGTTGAGAGCCAGATAGTTATCTGTGTTTCTTTGTAAACTGTGCAGAATAAAAGATCTGTGAATCTTTTTCAGCCCGTGATTGGTGTATTTCGTTTGTGGTACTCAGCCTCGATATTTCTTTGTTCTTAAAGAATGTCTGTGAAGTAAATGGTTGAAAACCCAGTGAAGGTTAAGAAACGGGTTGCCGAGAATTATTGGATTGTAACTAGGGCTTCATTCATAGATATGAAAAGCTTTCAGATCCTTAAGCCTTTCGATAAACCCATGGGTTATCTGCCTTGTTATCTCTGAAGGTTCCTGAATCAATCTTGGCCTCTAAATTTCCTGAGATTTTGTATGAATCTTGCAGTTACTAGAGAGCTACATTGAATATGAAATAATGGGTTAAAAACGGAAGGTGTCTGTAATCTTTGTGATCTACAGGGGGAACACAATGTGAAGCATCTGTTAATGGTATGCCTGGGTACAAGGACACATAGGTTCAACTGCTTCTCATGCTTTGTGCACAATATAGATTGGTCAACCACAGATGAATTTTGGGATCGACTATGGGAGGGGAAAGAGACTTTCCTAACATTGGAAGTGTTGAGATTCCTAAAAGATATTGAACCTCTAATTTCATTTTGAGTGGGTATGATGGTCTGTAGAAAATGAAGAAAGGAAAAGGAGACCCCGTCTGGATTTATGACTTGTTTTGATACCAATCAGATTGAGGCTCATTTTATGTATTGTTCTGAAATTTAGTGGGATTCATTAATGATGTGGGGTTATTTGGAGAAAAAAAGTTTTTCTTTGATGATCTAAATATGTTATGTTTGGTTAATTGCCTTAATTGTTTTAAAACTTGTCTTTTTATGTATTTTAAGAATCTATGAATTTGTTATTTTGTGAAAAGTGAAATTTTGACTGATACACAAAAACATTTTTTTTTTTACAAAATTGACTTCCAGCATGACCCAAAATATAAATAATGATGGAATTAGCTCTCGCTTCAGTAATTTCAAATTTCCTCAAAGGACACAAACACTCCTCAGAAAGGTGCAGCGATGATATTTTAGTGACTTGATGAGGCAGGCTTTAACCGTTGAGTTTATTGTTTTCCTCAGCTGGCATTAAAGCTGGGTTAAAGTTTTGCTGCTGAGACCTGAAGGCTTCTTGCAGGTCGTGGATTTGAATACTTCAAAGATCTTTTCAGCCTTTTATTATTCTGAGGTCAATACACTGGGTAACAATCAATTAAAAAAACTGTTCAAATTTACCATGCATTAATTGTAGAGCAGTAAACAACAGCTGTTTTTTTTTTTACATCATCGGCACGTGTATTTTTACTCTGTTTTTTAAATAAAGTGATGTCAAGTTTATTGTTAAATTTACAATAATATAAAAGGCCAGGCAAACTGTATATGCCAAATGATGTACATGTTGGTTTAATAAGACAATGTTGTTTAATGTTATATTTGTGGGTCGAGTAGACGGTTGTATACGAATTGTTCGTTTTACAACTGTTTGAATTACAATTGACCTTCACAATGACCGAATTGTGAAGGTCAATTGTAACATATATGTGGGGGGGAAACTCCCCACCCAACGTCAAACCCCCAAAACCCCTATATATATATATATATATATATATATATACACGTATATATATATATATATATATATGGTCAATTATGAAAAGGTCAATTGTGACCCTTTAAATTCAGTCAATTCTTCATTCGAACAATTGTAAATGAACAATTTGGGTAATACCGGGTAGACAGCGCTACACCCGGATCATTTCTATGCCAAATTCAAGCTTGGAGTGCAATGGGAAGTTTGCCAAATAATAGTTAACAATTAAAATACATGCATGTAAACCAGAAGGCTTCAGGAAATTACATTGGTCCATCTCAGATTACGTGTCCATGCTAACTTCTTTGACCCTCTCTTGCGCCGTGGTTCCTCTCAATTTTGGTACCTCCACCCCTTTTGACAAGCACTCTTTACGGCCAACTGCAACACCAAATGTTTTTTCTAATCACCTCATCCACGTCTAAGGTGCCCTATGTACCTATGCATAGGATCACTCCAATAACTCAGGCCATGTATGTGTATCAGTCTTCCGTGGTTTTCTTGAAACTTCAAGGAACAGCAGTGGCTTTACACACTCTGCTCTGATTGGAGAGGGCTGGGAGCGTGTTGGACCGCCAGTTGGTGTTTTATGACTGTTAAAAGCAGATATTGTGGCTGCTTTGTTGTGTGGTTACCAATAGGCGTGGAGGGCATACAGAGAAGAGACTCCTCAGATTTGCAGGGAGCTGCTTGATGTTCCGATGGACCTGCATTGTGAGAGGTATTTGCCCCTGTGACATGTCACACACAGCTCCAAGCAAGTAATCCCTTGGGTGCTCACTCGTACTTTATGTTGTTCGACAGCAGGAGCCCAACAAACTAGACACACCTCATTTTCATTAGCAGTTGTATTTGCTCCTTAAAAAATAGCAAATACCCTTTTGTATGGTCAATTTTCGTCCTGTACAGTAAATTTCAATCTTTTCTTTTTAGGTCATCTTCTACATTTCAAAGGAATAAAAGTTATGAACCTTTTAATCCATTGCAAACACCAGTATTCACGACTGTATTTTGTTTGGCACGGACCACCGAGACTTCCTCTCGAGGAGGCAGATACCATGAACAGGAACATCTTGCCACTTCAGCAATGCCATTCCCCAAACCCAACAACAAATAGTTTACATTGAGAGCCGAGCGTTGCTGCATCAATGCTTGGCTCTCACACAAGTGCTACGTACATTCCGTCCTTGCTAGGAGGAGGTCGCCATGGCCGCATGTCCTTTTCTTAAAGGACATGCAGGGCCTACAAGGCCCTCCCTGGCCCTTCTGCATTCCCAAGGGCAGGCCTCCCGAAGCACTGTCCTGATGAATGAAGGCCGGCCCTGCACAACGTCTTCCTTAATCACTTTACTTACCGGAGTAAAGTTAGCAACTAGGCCGTGCACGTCAATTGGGCCCTCTCCGCTGTTCATTGGCCTGGGGCTCCTGCAGTCAACCAATCAAGTCAGTACGAAGTGAGAGAAGGTGCCGACATCATCCACACGCGTGCGCCCATCACCCAACCCCACCCACACTCATGAATGTCAATGGCTTTTAAACATCCAGTGACATTCAGTAAATAACTGTTGCTATGACCCAATTTACACTAAGGTCAGAGGCTGGTGCACTGTTTGTACACAGATTCGTATTGGTGGGCTACCCCTCTATCGCCCACCAGTCTCCTACATTGTGATGGGAAACGTAGAGTGCGTGAATCTACGAGCTCCATGCAATTCAAGTAGAAAGAAGATGCTTAAAAGTGGATGCCCCCCTGTGTGTTAATGTGGCAGATCCATTCAACCACCCAGAGCAGTCCGAGTGGCAGATTAATTATTTATATTTATGTAAACATTGATTTAATTTGCCACCACACCATGCTGGTAAACAAAAAAAATCAGAGAACTTGGTCTCTACAGTGTCTGCTCACTACCTGGGTGGGGGGCCCTGGGTGGGAGGCGGGCGCCACCCGACCCTATGTGAGCAGCCGCCACTGGTCGAACTGTTCCTCTACCACTGGTTCTGGTAGAACAGCTGCAATTCCACAGCGCCTCTAAACCTCATTCAGCTGGTGCTGCTGAGATACTGTTTTTGTGAATCTGGTGCTGTTTCCAACTTGTGCAGTTTGTATTGCCACTGCCATACTGTGTGTACACTCGTGAATGCAGTCCTTCTGTTGTTACACGGTTTCAGTGTAGCTTGTGTGTAGTTAGTACTGCTGGTTTCATACTTTTTGTAGTCATCTCGCCCGCCAGTACTGATGCTGCAAGGCCGTTTCCATGTACCTCGTTCTGGAATTACTTCGGCAGCCAGTCACATCACAAAGTGATAGAGGTAGCGCTGCGATTAGTCTGCTTCTGTGAATGCGGTGTTCGTGGTACTGCCGCTGTCACACTGCTTGTACACCTGATTTCATTAGTGCTGCTGGCGTTGCCCTTTGTCTGTACATATTTTGAAGGTAATGCGGCTGTTGTCAAGGTGTCTCTGTATACACATGAAGCAGATGTCCCTGCAGCTGTCACACTGTTTCTGTAAGCCAGGTGAGCCGCTGGACTGAACGTGCTGTGAAGCATTTCCATGTTCATTTGTGTTTTCTAATTAATGTTGATGTCCAAAGTGGAAGAAATTGCAATAAGATTCATGTTTACGTGTTTAGGGGGTCAAGCAATTATTCGGAGAAGCATGTTTAACCACTGAAGGACGTGATAGCCCGGCATGGCAGCAAATAGCAGCAAATGTCTCTTTAGTCAATAAATAATTGCAAATAACACCATGCCTGGAAGCATGACGTGCCACTGTTTGGCGACACTAAAGACATGCTGCAGCGAGGTCAGAGGAACTTGTCCTGCCCCTGTTATGTTCACAGTGTCAGGGGCTCTCAGAGGCTGTGGCGTAGAAGTCTGCAAGGTAAATGTTATCTCTCATACCGTGTAATTTGCTCACGCTGCTTGTTTTTCGGGATAAATTGCTCCCCTATCACAACCATCCGCTTAAGCCGATGAAAATGCATTACATAAAAACAAGCAATATCCGGGCTCGTAATTAAGGTGGAGAGCGGAAGATTGCATTAGCTTTTTATTTAATGCTGGCTCAGAGGCTGACCGGCCCCCGCAGGGGGCGCTAGAGGGACGGCCTACATAGCGGGCTGTCCCCTCTGGCCACCCCCTTCCGGTTGCTGGTCATGCCTCTCCTCTTCCCCTCCCCCCCTCAGCGAGGCGGAAGAGGCGTCCCCGGGGACCTGGCTTCCGGTCGGGTCTCCCTGGGGACATTTATAAGGGCGGGAGCTGCGGGCCATCAGTCTCATTGCCCAGCAGCTCCCGCCTTGTGTGAATCTTCGTTCGTTGGTGCCCAGCAGTTCGATTGGCCGCAGCAAGGACTTGGTAAGTATCGGGGGACTCGAGGGGTCTGCTCGCTGGCCGCCGTGCCGGCTTGAGCGGATCCGTTTATGTAAAGGAGGGAACGGATTGCGCCTTCCCCCCCTTTTTTCTGTTGCGCCTGCCAACGTTATAACTGCCCGAGCTCTATTCACCCGTTTTTACGTGTTACGTATTAAGCCAGTCTCTGTGGCACAGTCAGTAAGTGTTGTGGCCTGTACCGGAGACGTTGCGGGTTCGAGCCTCTAGCTTCAAAATTCCGAAAGTGTTGTGTGAAATAATTATGGCCGACGGTTTGCAATCTTTGTATGTAATGGGGTTATTTGGTTTACGATTTTTTCGTTATTCGGCGCTACATTGCCGCCGCGGGTTTTTGTAGTTTAAAGTTGGAATTTGATTACATCTACAGTGTGACCACGACAGTAGGCTGTGGTAGTTGATGTCTTCCCGAGTGCAATTTACCCGTGTTTTCGTTTTCCTTATGTTTTAATTTCTCGCTGCCGTGCCACGCAATTTTGTGGCTCGAATATGCAAATTACAACAATATCATATGCGGCGGTTTGCTATCTGGCCGCCGCTCAGGTTTCCACATGCAACAATGGTGGCCGCCGCGCCTTAGCAATTCTAATGGCCTCCGCCACAATACCATGGGCGGCAACGTGTAAAAGGTTTAATTTTCGAGCATGTGGCGATGAGAGCGTTACAACCACATTGTTTAGTACGTTTTCTAAAGATGTTGTTTAGTTAAATGGCCGCCGTGCCACACTGCGTTGGCAATCATAATTCAAGTGTTTTTATCTGATGGCCGTAAAGGGTAGAGAAAGTACATGCGAGGTGTTATGCATGGGTTTTATGATTACAAATAATGTTTCGTCGTCATCTCCTGCCGCCATGGCACAGCGAGTAGAGCGCTCGCGTGTACAGCTCTACAGAGCCTGTCTCCCGGGAGGGCCACACTCAGCCTTTCATCTTTCCAAGTTTGATAAATGAGCACCACACATGCCCCCGCATCCCGTGGGCACACACCATGGCTAATAATTTACAGTGCCCAGATACCTCAGGGTTTTGTAGCGACATATAGATGCACAATTATTATTATTATTATTAAAGCCCGCAGAGTGACGTTGTAGTTAAAGGTTGCAAGCTAAAAAGTTTACGCAGCCCGCCGCGCTGCACATAATGTATAGTTTCGAGTGCGCGGGCTCGGTGGCAGATCAGAAAGTTGCGTGTTCGAATCACATCAGGGTCAATGTAAGTAGATGTTAGCACATCCAGCAGTGGCTCAACTGGTACGTGATTGCTCTCGGAATGCTGGGGACCTGAGTTCTAATCCAATGTCCGGAACCTCCTGTGCATGTTTGTTTGTCTCTAATGTACTTTTTGTGGCAACGATGCGGCGAGGTCGCCTGGTCGGGCTTTCAATAGGCCGAGGAATGTAGTTAGAGGGCAACCAGTGGTATGGATTAGGGCCGCCACGCCTCACAATGCGGAACACGTTTACACAGCTGCTGCTCCAAGAAAGGGAAGCAAGGTTGTTTTTCTGGTTTCTTCTTTTTGGGCCTTAACTGTCCGGTCAAGTGGCACAGCGAGTAGAGCACTCGCTTTGACATCCCTGCAGAGCCTGCAAACGCAGGTTCTAATCCCGGCAGGGCCGAATCTCAGCCTTTTTATCCTTCCGAGGTCGATAAATGAGCACCACACACCGTGGGTCCAAAGCGTCTCGTGCCCATGTAGGGCTTGTATCTTTCGGTAGTGTTGTTTGCTGTGGCCCGAGAGCTTAGGCCTTTGAAGGTTGGCTCCAGCCGAGCCGGTCTGGTGGCACAGCGAATAGAGCACTCGCATTTACAGGCTGAGCCTGCTAGCGCAGGTGGGGTATTAATAATAAGGTTTTCTTCTCCGGAGCGCCTGTTCGAGTCCCCGATTTAATCGAAATATTTTCCCCCCAGCGCTAACATCGTTTAGTTAAATTTGGTGTGTCATCTTGGCCTCCGCGCCATGTTTTTGCGTTTGTTGCTTTGTTCGCCCGAGCGCGAACACTGCCGCCGCGCCATGCATTTGTTTTGTTGCTGCTATTACGCTTAAAGTGGCGTACGGCCGTGTAAGGGCGCAAGTGGCACAGCTAGTTGAGCGCTGGCACGAGCATTTATACAGAGCCTGCTAACGCAGGTTCGAATCCCGGCAGGGTTGAATTAGGCCTTTCATCCCTGAAATCAATAATTGTGCACTGGTGAGGGGGGGCGTGGGTTCGGATTTCACAGCAGCCAATGTTTTTGAATTATGGCTGGGGTTTAGCAAGCGCCCGATCTCACACGCCTCTACATATACACCACCACCCTCCGCCCACCCCCAGGTCTGCATGGCCAGCAGTGGCTGTAGTAGCGTGGGCTGGGCCTTGGATTGCTGGAGACCCGAGTGCTAATGCAATGTCCGGAACGTAATGGGCATGTTCTTTATCATTGATTCATAGTTTCTCGGTTATAGTGGCCCACCGCGCGTGGTGGATGTTTTTCTTCACGTGCCTTCGGTGTATTTACCACGATATTTGGATTGCATTACCTGGTGTATGATTGTTTAAATGTAGAAAGGCGGACCAAAGGGAGCATGGCCGCCGCGCCATGGTAATGAATTTATGTTCCTGTGATGTTACTTATTTTTAGTTTCTCGGTTTATAGTGGCCCGCCGCGCATGGTGGATGTTTTTCCACACGTGCCTCTGTGTATTTACCATGATATTTGGATTGCATTAGCGGGGCACAACCCCCGGTGGCTTAAGGGGAAAAGGCTTGTGCATGAATGAAAACTGCCAATTATGTTTTTGTCATGCGCCCTGGCGTATTAACAATTGAGCGCTGTTTTTGAGGGTCGTGGCAACTCCTTGAGGTGATTTTAATTGTAGGAGTATTTACGCGCCATGGTAATGAATTTAGGTTTCTGAAATGCAGGGAAAACGTGGACATGGCCGCCACGCCATTATACTGAATGTATGTTTCGGCGATGTTGTTACTTATTTACAGTTTGATCGGTTCACGCGTGGTGGATGTTTTTCTACACATGCCCTCGGTGTATTTACCACGATATTTGGGTTGCATTAGCTGGGCGAAACCTCCTGTGGTTTGACTATCATGTGTTGCCGCGTGCTTTTGCGTAATGTGAGAATGGTGTACAATGCGGGTTGTGGTAGCCGATTTATCATGGTCGAGGCTACAGCGTTCTGTTTTCTTTGTTGGCTACGGTTGCGATGTGCGTTAAGGCATTAAAATAGAAGGTGGGTTGCAGTGCTTTCGGCCCAGTCAACTGATGAGCTGTGATGGTTGTCCATGAGGCGCAATTAGCGTTTCTTGGCCGCTGCGCCAATGGTACTGCTACTTGCAGGGAAGGCTTACACATTTGATGGGGCCGCGTCAGTCTAAACTGTGGTTGCATGTTTCGGAATCACAAGTCTTGCGAGTTTACCTTTCTCCTTGCAAGAAACTATTGACTTTGGGAAAAGTTTGACTTTAGGGCAATGTTCATTGGAAGTGGCTGAAAGGTGGTTTTTTCGTGGTGCCGCATTGAGAATTAGATCCCGCCTTAGTGTAAGGAATGCAATTTGTCAGGTGGGAAGACGTCTTCAGAGTTACCGTGTTGTCTGCCTAATTTTGCTGGTAATGCAACATCAGTCCATGGGCGCATATTATGATGTTACTTCAGTGCAAGAGTTATCCATTTTGCTAAGCAGGATGTTATGTCTGTCTTGTTTGCGACCACAGGGAGAGGCTGCTATTACGTTCAGTGGGTATTTCAAGTTGCTGCATTTGGTATTCGCTGGCCACCGCGCCAATTGTATTGTCAGTTAAACTGTGACCTGGCACGGATGGCCTTCGGAGACGAGGGCGCCATGTTGGGCAAACGGCTGCCGCATAATGACAAGCCTTGTAGGTATCATTCTTCCGGAATTCCATGTCACTTCCTTGTCACTTCCTTGTACTGTTTCGCAATGGGGCACCACACGTTTTGTGATGTGTGGCTTGATGCAGACAATGTTTATGCAATCTTTCCCTCCCAGTTCGTGAGTAATTTTGCCCTTGTGTTTCCCTGTCTTCCTTTTAAGGCCGCATTAGTCAGTGTGGCCCTTAAGGGTAGTACAATAAGTTGGCAACTTAAAGTGGGGGGACCCAAACTCAGCCGGTGGTGATTGAAGCCGACTATTAGGAGGTGCCACAAGACGGTGCAGTCAGGTCCAGCATTTCACTTGCTGGCATCCCAGGGGTTCCCTTCACCCTCATTTGAGTGGCTTGAGGGGCACAGCGTTTGTTTGGACCAATGTAAAGGGAATTCTGAGGGCATATATATAGTTCCAGGGTATGGTAACGTTGCCTTTCGCAATTGATACCTCAGGTGTGTCATGCCTCCACACAGGCAGTAGCTTGCTGTTGCCACATAGGAGACAAATTAGTGTATTTTTTAGTGGAAGGAAGCGTGTTACTTGGGGCTGGGCAGGTTTTTGTCTTGGAACTGCTCCGGGGCTACCAAGATATAGTGCAGCAAGGAGGAAGGCTGGTGCCATGCTCTTAGCATTTGCCTGGTTTGCATGGAGAATACTTCCAGGGTCACCCGAGCACACATAGAGGAGGATGGGCATTATTTATCAACAGCCAGCAATGGCCCAAGTGGTAAGTGCCAAGTGGCACAGTGAGTAGAGCGCTCTGCATACCAGGTGCGAACCCCGGCAAGGCCAAACTCAGCCTTTCATCCTTCCGAGGTGGATAAATGTGCACCACACACCGTGGGTAAAAGAAGGGCAGAACAAAAAACATAAGGGTCTTAGAGATTTTCCCCATTGTTGTCGCATTGTTGTTATGGCCTACGATTCTGGCCAACAAGAGGGTACGTTTGTGGACTGACAATAATGCGGTAGTAGAAGCCATTAACTTAGTCTGCATCCTGCCCAGCAATTTTTGAGCTCGCTCAGAAAATTAGTGGAATTATGTCTGTATCACAACATTGAATTTAGAGCTCGACATGTGCCGGGCACTGCAAATATTACTGCTGATGCTCTTTCTCGCTTTCTGTGGTCCAAGTCCGGAAGGCCCACCCGGAGGGCAACTGGAGGGAGCGCGGTGCAAAAAGGAGTGGTGGCAGCTGGTGGTTGGACAGGGCGCTCGCCGAATAGAGTGAGCGCTCACTCACGCCTGGAATAAGATGTAGATACCAGCAAGGTTATGGTAAGTTCAAGAGCGTGATCTCTTATCTGCAGGGCGGAAAACAGACTGCTGAGGAACAGGTACACACTTTTTGTGGTTTGGGCACACACATAAGGCATGTCAAAGAATTGGGCAGCATCGCATTTGGCTGTGGTTGCCTCCCACTCCAAAATTGGAGGAAAAGAAAAATGATGATCGCACAAAAGGGTTTTTTGGTGCGCTCTGCATTTGAAAGGCTGGGCCCGTTCGGAGCCAAGGGCTAATGATGTGCGAAAACCAAGTGACTTTGGGTTATTGGTAAAATTGTTGGCCACGTTACCTAGCATATGCTTCAGTGAATACAAAATGGCGCTATTCAAGTTGGCATTCGCATGGGCCTTTTTTGGGGCATTTAGGATTGGTGAGCTAGTTTCTGCATCCAAGAAGGACATATCTGGGTGGGCCATTGCTTTGGGGGATGTATCTCTGTTCCACAAAACTCAGGTGAAGGGGTCAGTATATTGTTAAGGAAAAACAAAGCAGACCAGCAAGGAAAAGGTTATAACATAGCTTACATGGGGCCCCCCTTGCGGAATGTTGCCCGGTACACCTTTTTAAGATCTTTATACAGTTGAGAGCTACGAGTGCTGGCCCCCTGCTAACTCAAGCCGACACTTCCCCCGTTTCTGTGTTTCAATTCCGCAAAGTGCTGACTATGGCTTTGAGGGCTTCAGGCATCCAGGGTGAAGGATGGTCCACGCATAGTTTTAGGATAAGGCAGCTACCACAGCCTTTCAGCAGGGCATGTCTCCCCGGGCGATCATGAAAGTGGGGAGGTGGGAGTCGGGCAGTTATCGACTGTATGTCCGCCCCCAGCACAGTGCATTCTCATAAGAATACTAGATACCGAGAGCACTCAAGGGCCGGGGCTGGGTAGTTGGGCGGTTGGATCCTGGGGGAGCAAAAAAAAAAAAAAAAAACTTATGGTGAGGTATGTTTTTCCCCCACAGATTATGCAGCGTGGTTGATCGGCCACTCATTTGTGACACGTGCGGAAAAAAGAGCTCGGCAATGGATGATCGGCCACAAACTGGGATTCAAGGGTACCGAATGTGTGTGGCTGTGCACTCCGGAATGAGGTGGCATTCCTTGCTGCCTGCCATTCACTGGCGACTCCAGTGGAGACGGGCACCAAGGCGGTTATTGATTCATTTGATGGGCAACGATCTGGCCAAGTTAGGTCGCGGACGCTTACTCGCCCAAATACAGGTGACTTTGCGCATAGTGGCGCATGAGTTACCAGGCACTGA
This sequence comes from Ambystoma mexicanum, assembly GCF_040938575.1. Taxonomy (NCBI): domain Eukaryota; kingdom Metazoa; phylum Chordata; class Amphibia; order Caudata; family Ambystomatidae; genus Ambystoma; species Ambystoma mexicanum. The sequence continues at coordinate 841,914,015 of NC_090923.1, forward strand.
AATACTCTGGTCAGAAATGGTGCAAGGGCAGGTTTTTGGAGCGACGCCATTTCTGTGGCCGGCATGGAAAAATCCAGGAAGCGCCTCAACCTATCTGACAAAGGCAACAATGTTTTCCTGACGGCTACACTTGGTGGGCTAAGGAGGGCTGGTTGCAAATAAACCAATGTTGAGTATGGTAACAATGTGGATGCTAAGTGAAAGTTTTTAAAGAGAGGTAAGGTCTGAAGGTTTGGGGGCATTGATGGCAGCGGGAGCCACCATCAAAGCGTGGCGGAGTATCGGGGCGGTCCTAGCCAATGAGGAACTTCACGCTGCAGCTGCAGCGGCTCGGGATTGGCCGGGCTCGAGCCGATCCCTCGACGGGCACTGACTCCCTTCCTTAGGGCTCTGGGCCAACAATCTTCCTGGTCAGTGCCCCTGAGTGTCCCGCTGGTTGTACCAGTGTAGCTGGGTATTAACCAGCAGTTTTGTCAGTTTGGCCAGTGGCTAAAGAGGTGACATGGTTCACCCATATCTGACTGTTTGGCCAGTGGCTAAAGAGGTGACATGGTTCACCCGTATCTGACTGTTTGGCCAGTGGCTAAAGAGGTGACCTGGTTCACCCGTATCTGACTGTTTTTGTGATGTGGCTGGGACCGTCCCAAGTTGTCTTGCTCCTAATAAACTGTGACCTTGTGTTTTCCAAAGAACTTTAAAAAAGTTGTCTGTGTATTCATTTCAGTGTGTTATTGTACTGACCAAAGGAGGTGGGGGTGTCCAATGGGGATCTCCCCGCTAAGAGGCTGACCGGCCCCCGCAGGGGGCGCTAGAGGGACGGCCTACATAGCGGGCTGTCCCCTCTGGCCACCCCCTTCCGGTTGCTGGTCATGCCTCTCCTCTTCCCCTCCCCCCCCCTCAGCGAGGCGGAAGAGGCGTCCCCGGGGACCTGGCTTCCGGTCGGGTCTCCCTGGGGACATTTATAAGGGCGGGAGCTGCGGGCCATCAGTCTCATTGCCCAGCAGCTCCCGCCTTGTGTGAATCCCCACCCACCCACGCCTGATAAGTAAAGTAATGGGGCGAACAAGTTGAAGGTCGGTAAGATTCTGAGTTGGAGTTAGTACGTGCAGACCGGTAGTAAGAGTAGGATCAAGGTGAGGCTTTTGCATCATCAATATAAGTAGTAAGGTGCACATAGTAGAAGTATTGATAAAATAAGTTTAGTGTGTTGTATGATCTGTTCCTAATTTCTCTTCTCTTGTTACAGGCGGAGTATCGGGGCGGTCCTAACCAATGAGGAACTTCACGCTGCAGCTGCAGCGGCTCGGGATTGGCCGGGCTCGAGCCGATCCCTCGACGGGCACTGACTCCCTTCCTTAGGGCTCTGGGCCAACAATCTTCCTGGTCAGTGCCCCTGAGTGTCCCGCTGGTTGTACCAGTGTAGCTGGGTATTAACCAGCAGTTTTGTCAGTTTGGCCAGTGGCTAAAGAGGTGACATGGTTCACCCGTATCTGACTGTTTGGCCAGTGGCTAAAGAGGTGACATGGTTCACCCGTATCTGACTGTTTGGCCAGTGGCTAAAGAGGTGACCTGGTTCACCCGTATCTGACTGTTTTTGTGATGTGGCTGGGACCGTCCCAAGTTGTCTTGCTCCTAATAAACTGTGACCTTGTGTTTTCCAAAGAACTTTAAAAAAGTTGTCTGTGTATTCATTTCAGTGTGTTATTGTACGGACCAAAAGAGGTGGGGGTGTCCAATGGGGATCTCCCCGCTATGTACTGACTCTGCAGTGCGATCAGTACGCAGTGGGGTTCATTAGGGTCTCACCACCCACGTCTGCTCTATGGCCTCTGTAGCAGGAAATGATGGAATATTTATTCATGCGTCATGCCGTTCTGATATTTTAAAACCCGCCCCTGTTGATGTGCACTGTGCAGCCGAGATGGGTCTCCTCAGAGTTGCAGCTGTATCTCCTGTTCTCACGCCAGAGAAATATCTTGTAATATGTCTTCTTGTTCACCCATCCACATGTTATTTTTTAATTTATTTTTACATCTGTCAATGCCTCATAGGTCATTTTTTATTTGTAGAATACATTAAATTTCGGGCCTGATTCATGGAATGTTTTCCTATGGGATTACGCCATTATAAAACACTTCCATGAATCAGGCCCTAAATATTGTTTTTTACAAAAGAAACAGGACTGCATAAAAATGCCAGGGGGTAATTGTCTCTGGTCTTAGCGCTCGTTGGTTTTCTCTGAAGCTGTTCATATATATGTGTGTGCCTGTCTCTGTGTGGGGCATCTAACCTTTTTACACATTCTAATGACACTATTAGGGTGCAGCTTCAATGTTACAAGCAGTTAACTCTCCTTCAGGTCAGAAAACAGACACTTAAGGACTGCTGTGAGAATTAACAGTCCCCTGTTCCCCAAAATTTCGAAGGGGGGGACAAAAGTCCAATCTGCCCAATGGTCGTCACACCACTGTAGGGGGGATTATCTATGACTTGGCCTTGATGACAAATCTGTGTTCTCAATGTGTAGTATACAAGTAATATTTTAGCTTAGTTTCTCCCCTTTCAGATAATGCCTAAAATACCACCTTAGTAAGAGGATGAACGCATATGAATGCCAGTAACAGCATGACAAAATTATATTTTTCCATCACTACTGGATGTCTATATAATGTATTTCTTTATGCAAACAACATGGTACCTGCTGTTCTCAATACAAGCTGCTGTAAAATACACCATCACACTTGCGCACAGAAGAATAATGTACCCCCATTAGTATGTAAGGCCAAATGCTTTTTATGTCATATTTCTGTGGGTTTGGACAGTAAATTGCACATTTTGAAAGTCATTTTTCCCCAAAATGTCCTGGTGTGATGCCAACCCCCTGAATGTGGTTTGGTCTCACTCGGATCTCTCGCTTGCTTCCAAATTCGCCCAGAGAAATGTATGCCCCACCACCTTTCAAAGTCACCAGCCGCCACTGTGTTGACCAGATGAATATATATAACTACATCACTTCTGATTTCAGTTCTAGGTTTTCCTCGTGTATTGTCTGAGAAAGTGATGTCCTGGTAATTAAGAATCATTTGCAGACGCTGGACATAGAACAATTCCGACCTCTGTGGCCGTCTAGAGCAGTGACGTCTCCTGGTTCAGGGACAGTGGGGCTTATGTCCCTCTTAGCAGAGCTGTAGGGGAAGGCATATACACATGTCAGGGCATAGCAAATATGTCAAAACACTGGAACTAAGGTTCTGCTATCCTGCTGTGTGATCTCATACTGGGTCCTCCAAGAATCCTAGTGTAAGGCAATGCTGATGCTTCGTTTCCAAAGCAGAGTATGACACAACATTTTTTAGACAATAGGTTTGTGTGAGCACTACAAATGTAGGCAAATGCTGCTTTCTATGAGAGGCCAAACCTATAGGGAAGTGTGCATTGATAAAACAACAGGCTTCAAGAATTCTGGGCACTGCGGGCTTCTCGGATGCCGCAGGGAAAAACTACAAATTCATTGATTTCAGGCCACTTTTGGGACCTGAGGGTGCTTTCTGAAGGGTCCTGGTGCTGCACACTGCAATGGGCAGCGGAGAAAAAGCCTTATGGTCTAAGTCCAGAATAGCGCTGGGTGCTATCTTCTACTCCAGCTGCAATTCACAACTGGACACTAAGGCTGCTGTGTTCCTGGTCCAAGCTCAGTGCAATGCTGGGCACTGGCAGATGTAGGACAATGTACAATAGCAAAACTGCTGTTGTGAGGTCCAGGGGCATGGCATTGAAGGATAGTGAGATAGTTATCCTCTGGCTAGAGGTGCAGGGCATTGCTGAGTTCTGACACAAGACAGCCATTCTTGGCATCTGGGTGCCAGAGCATGTTCTGGATCTGGGTGCAGAACAGTGCTGAGTATTGGCAAAATCCAGCTGTTATCAGATCCCAGTTGGGGTGTGTTATGTACTGATACAGCTGTCTGGTCTACTGACTTTAGGTTGAGGGCAGTGCTGCATAGAGACACAACTTCTGTCCTCAAACTCCAGGTGCACATTAAAACTGCCCTCTGAGCAGGCAGGTTTTGGATACCAGTAAGTGGGTTTGAGTGGGCTGGACTTGTATTTTTGCATGTCTACTGTGACGAATCAACTTCCGGGGCACCAGTGGTCCTGGGATGAATATTGGTTTTGAAACCATTAATCAACCCCACACCTCTAGTACACCAGAAGGGATCCGAACAGATCGGAAAACAAGTAAATTATAAGATCACCTGGTCCAATTTTGGTAACGTGGACGGAACAGCAGGCTTATCTCCGCAAGGTCGTGGATCGTTGCTTAGCTGCAACACAGCGAAAATACAATTATTACCCAATGATTAAAGGGACTGTGCAATCAAGGTGGTATAAAAATATCTACTTTATTATTACTACAACAGACCGTTCTAGCACACTACAATTACAACCCACACTGTAAAGGAACACAGAGGACAGATAGTTTCACAAAGGAAAGGGATGCACTCTGGATACTGACTGGAGGGTAGTTGGTAAAGCAATCAGTCTTATAGTTCGAGATAATTTTGTTTCAGCACCAAAGGGGCAAAGGGTTGTAACTGTCTATAGGGGACTTCGTAGAAGGCCCAGGGGTGGCAGAACCACAATGTACCTGGTGCTGAAGAATTTTCCGGTGCTCGACAGCGTCGAGGCGGCTCCTGGGTGCTTCGCAGCCCTTGAGACAGAGTTAGTGGCGGGAGACAGCTGCGGGTACCATGCGGCAGACAGTTGGGCAAGCAAGGCTGGACAGATGCCTGCAGGCTGTCCGGCGTGGCGGCTCAGGGCCAAGAATCATTGTGTCTGTGCTAGTTGGCGGATCTGGAATGCTGGTCGAGAGCAATGATGCCCTTCAACTATTCGTTCATGTTGCCTGTGCTTAAGCAGCCCAATTTCAGGCCTGATCCGAGCTTGTACAACCTGCCAGCTGCCACTGCACATCTATGAGCAGGTGCTCAACCACGTGAGCTAGCTTTTACTGTCTTTATTGTGAACTCACTAAGGTCAGGGAATGGCAGATTAGCTCTGTGGTGGCATTGTACATGCTATTCTTGTTTGAGAGTCACGCCGTGGTGGCATTATTTTCCCCAACAATGTTATTATTTTTTTTTTTTTCTAATTTTATTGGTTTAAAACAAACCTTTAAAATATTGCACAAACATCTACACAAAACAAGAGTTTTACCGACTCCGTCATCATTTATCAATGCCCCCGACTGGATCGATTTCATTCTCCCCATACCTTCGGCCAGAGATAGTCACCCAGATTTCCCCTTTAAGATGGTTTTTAAGAGTTCTCAACCCTTTTCTCCGGCTCCTTATTGACCTGCGTTCTCTTTTAATTTCGCTACGATAATAGCCAGAAAGGAAGTCAAGGGCAAGATTAGTTTCATGTCCAGTCCATTCCACATTTTCTGCTGTGACCCAGGCCCCAAAATCTGTTAATATGGCCCTGTCCCTGGTGTTTGCCATGTTATATCGTATTGACATGGGTACATGGGTGCATTTCATGTCGTAACATCAGGGCTATCATGTGCATACAATGTGCAGTTGCAAGTCTATAGTGTATTCGTATGAAAAACGGTGTCCTGGAGGGGTATCAATGCCAGTCCTCCAGTGACTCAGATATATGCAGATGACGTGTTGTTTTACCTATGCCAACCACAACACAATCTACCCCTGACACTTGAAATATTAGACAACTTTGCCAGGTTGTCAGGGATCACATTCAATAGACATAAGTCATGCCTTTTTCCCTTAGCAAAGCTGAAGGAGACCAGGTTAACCTAAACACTTGACTGGGGATAGAAATGGGAACACGATTGCTTTAGATACCTAGGCATAAAAGTTGCACATACTCCAGAACAAACACTTGCACTAAATACACTTAGGGCAGTGGAAGGAGTAAAAAGGTCAATGGTATTCTAGTCTCGCCTCACTCTCTCGCTCATGGGCAGAGTGACCATTACAAAGATGGTCATATTGCCGCAGTCACTATATATCTTTACAAATGTCACTATATTAAGGTCCCCTTTTTTCAGGAATTAGAGGCAATGCTGAGAACATTCTTATGGGGCCCTAAGAAACACAGACTGTCCTCAACAATACTGACACTCCCATTTGAACAAGGTGGAGTTCAACTACCCAGACTAGAATTCTACTACTTGGCAGCACAACTTAGCTTTATTACCAAATGGTTGACCGAAGAACCCAGCGGGGGAACACACCTTGCTTGAAGCTCAGAGTATCCCAGCTCCCAGATATTCTTGCCTAAGGTATGCCGCAATAGGTTCCAGTGCCAGTATGTAGAGCATCGGCGAGAGAGGGCACCCCTGGTGTGTCCCTCTCTGAATGGCCCACAGTTTGGATATATGTCGTCCTGTTCTAACTCTAGCAGTGGGGGAAATACACGGGGTAAACAAAACCAACCAGTCGTGCTAATATGTTGTATGCTCACACTGTTCCACAAAAACACTGTTCCTTGTACAGTGAACGGAATAAGACATTGAGAATATGCAGTCTGTTTGGTAGGGGGAGGAGGCAGCAGTCCGCACTCCAACTAGTTGTCTTTTCAGTAGGCTACAAAAACAAGGCATAACACTTCTGAAGGTTCATGGGGCTTTACCATCAGAGGGATACAATGCAGAGTTGACCAATGCCTTGCATGTCTCAAAAAGGAGGCCCACCTTTCCACCATGTACATTTATAGCCTGACCCCATGCTGTTGTTTTGGCAGTACTACAGCCCTGCATTTCTCTTAGCCATACCTCAAACCTCAGCTCTTGTTTGATTTCCACGCCATAGCTATGCACCTCTTACCCAGTATACAGGCCAGGTCCATAAATCTGGTGACGTGTTTGTGCTTACTAGTTCTGGCATACATCCCTAGTATACATTCCAGTGGGGTCCATTTGTTTCTGGTGATCCCAGCATTTTCACAGGTAAATTTAATCTTAGTCCAAAACCTTTTTTCAGTATCACAATCCCAAAACCTGAGCATTATATGAGCGTCTGCCCGACCACACCTGCGGCAGTCAGATGTCGCGCTTTTGTTGAACTTAGCAACCCTGGACGGGGCCAAATATGTGCGGTGCAGGACATTAACCTGGAGAAGTCGGATTCTCGCATTGCGTGACATATTATGACCATGGCTGAGCGCCCATAGCCACTGTTTGTCTGTGAAGTCTGCCCCGTAAGCATGCTTTCAAGTAGGGCTTTATATAATCAAGACACTGTTCTCCAGCCATTTTCCAATTCATACATAAGTGTCAGGAGTGCATTTGGTTGGGGTTCTGCTGGCCAATCCAGCCAGGTGTGCCTGGCAAATATGGTAATCTGTATGTATCTCAGAAATTGCCCCTTCGGGAGACCTTCCCTTTGAGTAAGGTCTGGGAATGCCTTATAGGTACCGCTTTCGTACATATCGCCCCATGTCACAATGCCAACCTCTTCCCAGCATTGCGCAATCTTTAATTCTTCGGGGTCCATTTTTTGTTGATTATTATAGGTCTATGTGGAGAAAGAATTTTCATTGTCCTCAACCAGATTTGTCTACCCACTGACAATAATAGCAGTTGAGTGAAGTGTGTGCGCAGTGGCTGCCTGAGTGTTTCTCGTAATCGCATCCCCCTCCCAATGTTGATACCCTTCCCGCTTGTCCTGTTTTCCCTTTTTTCTCCTCCTTTATTGTTCGGATCTATTGGCCTGTCGTGACATGTAGTGTGATGATACATTCATGAACCTACATGTTGTTCAATTACAACAAAATGCCAATAAACAAAGTTAAAAAAAAAATAAAAAGATCAGTGCTAATGGGCCAGAAGGGTATTCTTTCAGATGTACTGGTGCGCATTGGCGCTAATTGTGGCCACCATTGCCAGGAAGTGTCTTGTTGAGAACCAATTACACATACTTAACTACCCTACTCAAGCCCCCTTTAAAGCCTTCATCATACTGTCATTGATGTTTTAAATCTAATGTTATCTGAATGTCTCCGATATCACGCAAATATAATTTGGACGGAGTACACTCCCCTGCATACTTATTTGAAACTCGTATACTGTTTTGACAAATTCCGCTGGTACAGGATGCTTTTACAATGCAGAATGTGCCATACAGCAGGCGATCACTGTAAATGTTTCTTCAAATGCTGTCTATTTCAGGGAAACATTACGACCCAGTGTGCTTTCAAATGCACCATTTGCCACAACTTTTATGAAGATGTTATTGGTGGAGATGAGAGCCGTGCCTGTTTACCCTATTGAGGTCAATAGCTGCCAGTGCATTAATATAACCTATTTCTCATAACTTTGCCTTTCATGCGGAAGAACTCACAACGCGCTCAGTAAAATTGGCTTTGCAAGCAAGATTTGACCCATGTTTTGAGCAAAGAGTGATTTAAAATGCACAGATTGCCACACGTTCATCCAAGCATGTGGCCGCTGGTGCTACCCAAACATTATGCTGCAAAAAGATGTTTTTCAAATGTGGGCCAGTTACTTTTTTGCGCCCGGGCGTAGCCTTTATTAGGACGGCCAGCGAGTTATCATACTGGCAATTGGGTTCCAAATAATGTTTGTTTAATAAGTTACACGTTTAGAGCGCTCAGCCAGGGAAAGAGAGACGGGCAGACCAGCGAGTTCCAAAAGTTTGTTTAATGAATTACAAAGGGAGCGCTCAGCCAAAGATAGGACAGACGCCTTAGTCATTTCTTTAAAAGCCGTTGAAGAGGGCGGTGGAGAGTTGTTCAGACAGATAAGCTATGTCCCATTATTGCAGTATTGTCTAAATTGTATTTGCACACGGCATGGTGTACTAAACGCTTAGGGTGAGCACTGTTTTCTCAGCGAGCACCAAATTATGTGTCACACAGCGTTAACTCAATAACTCAATATCTAGCTTTCATCGCTGTGTTTTATGTTTTCTGTGTGAAATGTTCATGTTGTTACATGTGTTCAAAAAGTGGATCGATAAATTGATTTTTGATAGACAATCCGGTACATGAGCAGATATTGATTGGAAACTGCTATATGAAGTTGTGATATTCAGCAGTGAATGCGTAAAAGGAAGGGGTAACCTGTTTTCTGTGTTGCTGTAGCTTTAGGTGTGCTCTTCCCCCTTCGAAACAGGCTCCTAATTCCAAAAGAGTGGGAAGTACCCATAGTTATATCTACCATAGCTATCACATCCACTAAATTAGCCTTCACGGTCTTCCATATATTAGGCAACAAATAGCACATGACCAAACACATACACTACAGGAATTGGCTTGTTCATCTTTGGTCGTGCACTGTTCCACCACATGGGGTCTCTCCTCTCCATTAATTTGCGCTGGTCGAATCATCTCCAAGGCAGCGTGCACTGCATTTAAGGCTGTGGCCCTCATTACAAGTCAACCCTTAACGCCTGATTCACACTTTAACGCCTGCTTTTTGCAGGCGTTAAAGTCCAAGGCGCTAAGCGACCTTGGTGCTAATTACGGCACCGTAAATTACGGTGCCATAATTAGCACCTTCCCCATCCCCATTATGCCCTATGGGGCAAAAATGGGAATGGGGAAGGGCAAATGGTGAATGGGGAATTACCGCCCCACTCACCTTGGAATGGGTCGGTAATTCCGCCATCCACCATGGCGGAATCCGGCATGGACCATAGTGCTAATAGCACCATGGTCCACCGCCTGACTTGTAATAAGGGCCCATGTCTAGCTTAAAAGCTAGCCATTTCCAGACGACTCGGCAAGTTCAGAACAGCACATGACAACAGTGAAAGTGTGATGGAAAATAACCCACTACTGTGGATGTGACACATCGACTTCCGGGGCACCAGTGGTCCAGGGATGAATATCAGTTTCTAAACCATCAATCAGCCCCACACCTTTAGTACACCAGAAGGGATCCAAACAGATTGGAAACACAAGTAAATTATAAACCTCCTTGTCCAATTTTGGTAACGTGGACGGAACGACAGGCTTATCTCTGCCAGGTCGTGGATAGTTTGTTAGTTGCAACACAGCGAAAATACAATTAGAACCCTGGGCCGGTGAATAAGACTTTGCTATTGGTCAATTTGTGGGCTAGAAGAAATGGTATAGCTTGCAGTTTCATTATAGCTCGCAAATGTGGCCTTTGCTTGTTTTGTAACTTGGAAAGTTGAGCACTAACAGCGCTTCCCCCCCATCTAGCGGCCTTCTTTAACATAACATTTACCTACAAATACCATGCTTTTTTTCGTTTTCTTTAAATGCATGACGCAGTGACATCAGAGAGGGACCCCTTTACTTGTCCTTCACTCGCAGCGCCGGCCTTAGCGGCAGCAGCACTCTGCGTAAATTGGCGCCCTCTCCTTGCGCGCCCCGGGTCAGGGCGGGGGGGTGCAGGATGCGCCAAATTCTTTTTGTACCTCCCCGGTCCGGTGCCTCACAGGTAGCTAATCAATGGAATAGGGTGTTCATGCTAATGCATGAGTGTCCTATTCCAATGCAAACCGCCTCGCTCCCGTGTCGGAGTGAGGAGTGAGGAAGTAATGATGTGAATAGGGTGCTGATGCAAATGCCCTGGGCGGGCACATTTAATAGGAAAAGGGCACCTGCCGAGCCTTCTTCGACTACGCCAGCTCGGGGGAGCCCTTGAAAGACTCTCCTGAGCTAGCGTTACAGGGTGCTAAAGGCCAGCTGTGCTCACTCCCCCCATTCCATGAGCCCGAGCATGTACCTCAGGCTATGCACACTCACTTAACTTCCCTGTGCGCCCTCCCTCCTCACTGTGCACTCACTCACCCCCCTCAACTATCCTTTCTCTGCTGTCCCTCACTCTTCCGTGGTCCTCGCTTGCCTTCCCTGTACTCCTCCGATCTCAACTTTCTGTGCTCTGTCGCACACTCACACCCCTAATGTGCACCTTTATAAACTTAAATATTCCATGTGGAATATTTCCCCCCCAAAAAAAACAAATATTTTAAAAGTATATATTTTTCAGAAACTTTTTGTGTCTTTGCCCATTAACCTGGTCTTCGGGGCCCATAACGCCCAGTACGGCGCTCACTGCAGGTCTATAAAGCTATATTATTACCCTATGATAAAAAGAACTGTCCACTCAAGGTTGTATACAAATATCTAATTTATTATATTTACAACAGACAGTTCTGGCACACTACAAATTACAGTCCACTCTGTAAAGGAACACAGAGGACAGACAGTTTCACGAAGGAAAGGGATGGACTCTGGATACTGACAGGAGGGTAGTCGGTAAAGCATTCAGTCTTAACTGTTCAAGGTTATTTGGTTTCAGCACAAAGGGAGCAAGGGGTCATAAATGTGACTAGGGGCCTTCGGAGAAGGACCAGGGGGACAGAACCACAATGTACCTGGGGCTTGAGATGATATTGTTGCTCGACAGCGTTGAGTCGGTCCTGGGCTCTTTGCAGCTCCTGGGACAGAGTTCTAGGAGCTGCAAAGGGAGACAGCTGCGGGTACCAGGCGCCAGGCAGTTCGGCAAGCGAGGCTGGATGGACATCCGCAGGCTGGCCTACATACATGGTGGCTCGGGGTCAAGAATCGTTGTCTCTGTGCTGGTTGGCGGATCTGGAGCGCTGGTCGAGGCATCATGGATTGCTTTACTGACTGCAGCATGACAACAGTCATTGGTGCAGCCGGCCGTGGTTCGAGGGCTCGACTGCCTCAAAAACATCCTTAAAAATGGACACTGGTTGATGCTAGTTGTGGCATGCCTCCTAGCTTCTTTGCAGGGCTTGTGCCATCCTTTAAGGTGGACGGCCCAAAGCTGTGCAGAGTGTTTGCAGGCAACAGCCTTGTCCTATGTTCAGAGCCTCTCTGGCACTTCCCACCTAGGAAGCTTGCTCGCAGAATTTAGCAGGGCAGTCTGTGTGCTGGCCGGGTACCAGTTCTGGAGCTGCTAGATGGGTCCTCTGAGTCTGGTATCTCCCTCTGTTCCCTGAGATATGTTTAGGGGAGGGATCCTGCTTCCCTCTTAGAAATCCTGACCTTCCTTCACTGGTGGAAGCTGTAAGGCAGACTGTACCTTCAGCCAGGGTCCAAATGAGTCCTTCTTACTCCTTTCGAAGTCGTCGGATGATCTGCTAAGTGAGGTGCTCAGCCTTCATTTAAAGCCAAATGGGCCCAAGTGATTGGTGCAGGCTAAGCCTTCCGTAATGAACCAATACTGGCTCCCCATCAACAACCTTCTGTTATTCCTGAGGTCATAACCAGAGTGCTTTGCACTCTGTGGCTCCTGATTATCACTCTCTGGCCAGCCTCCCTTGGCCCTCCTCCTATCCCGACCTGCGAGGCCAAGAACCTTGGTGTCACCTTTGATTCCACACTCTCCTTCTCTGCCCATATCGCTGATGTATCAAAAAAGTCAAACCTCCTACTGCACCTCCTCAGAGGTATTCTTCCTTTCCTCTCATTGCCCCAGAAGCTCACTATCTCCCAAGCTCTGGTTCTCTCTAAGCTGGACTATTGCAACAGCCTCTTTCTTAATCTACCTGCCTCTATTCTCCGCCCTTTACAACTTATCCAGAACAGGACTGCAAGACATGTCCTTGGCCTCAAGCCCTGGGATCGTATCTCTCCAGCTCTGAAATCTCTCCATTGGATCCCTGTGGATGCAAGGATTAAATTCAAAACCCTCTGCATTGTCCACAAGGCGTTCTGGGGCCTGGGTCCAACATACCTTCAGCTATCCCTCCGCAAATACCTCCTATCTCGAGCACTCCGCTCCTCTACCACTAACTCCCTCAGGGTCAGTCGTTTCTCAAAGAAACAAGCTGAGGGTAGATCTCTGTCTTCGGCTGGGGCCTCCCTCTGGAACAGCCTCCCTGCCACTCTAAAACTTGAGGAGAACCATCTCCGGTTCCGTAAGCACGTCAAAACATTCCTCTTTGCTTCTGCCTTCTCCTCCCCTCGCCCCTGTTGATTCTGCTCTCCCTCGGCACCATGCACCTGGCCACCCTCTGTCCTCTGGGCCCAGGTACCTGCTCATCTTGCCACCCTCACGCACTGCCTCCGGGCCACCCCCTGCACTGGGTTCTGTATATGTACCCATACAGCCCTCCCCTTTTCTTCCTGCACTTTCAGACCTACACAGCCTGCTGCCATAAACCCAGTACTTGCCACTTGCTGGCTGCACTCCCATTGTTTGTTACCTTTTTATTTATTATTTTATCATTATTTTTGTTTTTTTCCTTCTCGCTCTGCACTCTCCTTTTGTTCCCCCTTTCATGCACTTCTCCCCCTTCTCCCTCTACCCTGCACTTGCACGTTCTCAATGTCACTGGGCCTAGTAAGATCGTTGTTTTTGTTCTCCCCTGTTCCCTTTCCATGCCTGGTCGCGCTCTGAAACACTTGTGTATGAGTGCGATAGAAATAAAATATCAATCAATCAATCAATCAATCAAAGCACATCACATGTCTCCCTTGAAGTTTGTAGTGAGAACAGACTTTCTGTCTCCATCAATTCACATACATCTTCCCTCTGAAAGGGGATCTACCTGCAGGGGTTGCCTACTGTGAGAAACCTGCAGGTGTCTCCCTATCTAGTGCCCGGGGATCTGTCATCCACGTGGCCAGGACAGGGCCATCGCTATTTGATCCAGTTCATGGGGTTGAACCAGTGAGGGAGGATCACCTGGATGGGGGGGTCCTTGGGGAGTGGGAGTGGGACACCGACGGGTGAGAGGCAATAGCCCCCTTACTTTAACACCTTTTCCCCATCCTTTTTTGTAGGATGTTCCAAACCACTGTCCCCCCCTTTCCCAACACAAACACTTTCGCACAACACAAAGGACAATGCACTAACACCAGAGCCGTTTACCTGACATGTCCCAATACAAGGGTCAGGCAAAGTCAGGCAATTGATCAGAATCACACACACCTGACGGCCCTTTCCCTTCCCCACAGGGATAAAAGGTGGAGTCGGAGATCACAGTACGAGCAAGGTGAGCACGATGAGATGGCTAGAGACGCAGCAGTTCAAGCAAAGGAGAAAGGTGGCAGGAATCGAAAGAGTGGCGAGGAGAGAAATGACCTTGCCCTTTTCATCCCAGACCCACAGAACCTTTGTGGGAGAGAGCTTAAGACCACGAACAATAGCACAAGTGTCTTGTAGCAAATGTCAACCGTACACAGGGCAAGCCTATGCCGATAAGCAGGATCGAGGGAAGCTCCCGTGGCCGTGGTACTGGCTTTGACTCCAATGAAGAAGACAAGCCAAGCAGTTCATCACAGCCGGTGAGTCGAGGGGAGAATTGATAAAACCGGGCTGTGTTGAATGAGAAGCACAAAGTGGCAAGTTTAAACCAATATTAAAGAATTGTGTAAAAGAACTGTAAGAAGTGTTGATGGGAGACCAGCTGCAGAGGGAATACGGCATCACATGGGTTCTAATTTGAGAAACTCTGGTTGATTCCCATTTGAGCTAAACTGCAGGTAAAAAAAGGCCACACGAGAGTCACTAAAAGAGGTCAAAATGGTCATACAGGAGGTCTAGTAAAATCGCTGTACAATCGAAAGAATTTGATCAACAAACTATGAGAAAGCAAGGGAAGTGAATCCCGCAGTAAGAAGAAATAAGGAAAGTGAATCCCAAGCAGGGCAAAGTCTAAAGTCACAAGAAACAGTGTCTTTTGAACTGTTTAAAAAGACATTAAGATTTATGGATTACGATACGAGAAGGGTCAGTGCCCAGAAGAGGGGCACCCAGGGAGTGAAGCCATCAGCCTACGTGAAACTATGATAAACAATTGAGAAGGGTCAACGCCCAGAAGAGGGGGACCCAGGGGTGAACCCATCAACAAGTAAACCTTGGAAACAAACTTTTCATTTGTTAAAGGAACTTTTTGTTTGTTATTTGAACACGTCAGGTCCTCAAAGGCAAGAGACTTTCAAGTGAAACGAGAATTGGCCATTGACAGCCCTGATAGTTGAAAGCTTGAGAGTGTTTCCAGAGAGCTGCCATTAGACAGTACTGCCATCTCATATTGTGTCCAAAATGTGAGGAATGGAGATCCCAGCTACCGCATCCTGACATATTATTTGAGAACACTTCTTTCTTTTCCTGAGAATTATCCCACACCCCTTTTTGTATTAGTTGTGAGGTTTGGTAATAGGTTTCTTAGTGTAGGCCCTTTTTATTTTGACACAATGCCACTAGGACTGCCTTATTGTTAATTTGATGGTCGACGCTTGCTCCCTTCTTAGATATAGGTTTAGATAAGGTGTTTTCCCAACCTGCATACAGCATTCATTGTTCAAGAAACACACTTGAACTGTTATCACTTGTGTCTGTCTTACTTGTTGTCACCACGAGTTCCTCACACTACTGTAAACAGTTGTCCCAGACATGCCATTCACTGCCCTTCATACAGAGGGGTGAGGGCTAGCTTCCAGTTTATTAGAGGTGTTGGGCTGCCTGTACCCTTTTGTCAGTTCTGCGATCAGGCCTATTGCAGGCCTTTTTCAATTAACTGTCATCAGTATTCACTGCCACCAGCAGAACTTAGACAACAGACGGGGTGAATCTATGGAGCCTATGATATTTTACCTAGGCTAGCCATGGCTGGAGGAAGGTGTTACTTTCCACCTTCCTGAGATGCTTTGATGTACCCGTGGCTGTCAAATTCCAGTTAAATGTGACAGGGAGAACTATGCCTGTAGGCTGTGTCCCCCCCCAGAGTAAACTTGACTATGTGTTTGTTGTGCAGAAGCATAGAAAAATGTGTGCGGATTAGACCCGCACATTTTCTGAGGTTGATCTCCCATCATTCATTTTAATTGCAAAACTTCAAAAAAGTCCAGGCGATCGCACACTCCCTGTGCATATGGTTGAATTCCTCACAGTGGAACAAAGTAACAAAATACATACCTATGGCTATAGGGCTCATGCAATTCAGGAAATAACTTAAAACCTTTCTTTTCCAAAAGTTCATGAGCTAGCTGCTCCAAATTCCCAAACACCAACTGGCGTACCTGCTAGCATCACCAATGGAGTCCACCACACCAAAGCTATATGATATATAAATGGCTACCACAATGCACAGGTCTGTGTTGCTCCCCAGATGGTTTTGCATTGTAAAACACCTTGCACGCATACTTATCTCCCTCAGAAAAAGAGAGTTTGTGGCACATTAGGGTCAGTGTATGTGTCACTCACTTACAGAACACATACAGCATGTTCAGTGCCAGTACAAAGTTTTTCAAACTTCCCTCAGAGAGTATTAATCAAATAATAATAACAATTATGGCCGGCACAGGACAGGTACATGATTGCCTGCAGCAGCGCAAGCTTCCCTCCAGTGACACAGCTATCAGGATGTATGGGCTGCAGCAGTGCACATTACTGTTTCTAGGAAAAGCAGAAGTTGTGCCCTGGCAATTTGTGTTTCCCCTAAGAGAGAAGTAGAAAAACAGTAGCTATTTGACTTCTAGGCTCTCTTATCTTGACTGGGAGTTATTGTGCATTATCTAGCCGCTGGTAGGATTACTAAGTCCTCCCTGGCTGTCATTGGTGAGGGGAAGAACAGGGTTCAATAGGTAGGCACATTTCAGGTTGAGGTTGCAGCTATGCATTCTTAATCTGTCACCTCCCTGATGGTTAAAATATTCCACTTTTGGTCAAATTCTAATTGTCTCTCTTCCATTCCATTACTGGGAAGTGATTTGTAGCCCTACAAATCAATACTTGAAAAAAAAGTTTTCTTTTTTTGACCCCATTGGCTTTGTGGATGTACAGAGGAGTAAATCATTATGTTTAGCTTTCCTCTATTTAAACTACTAGTAAGGTAGCTCGGTGGGCTAACGTTGCGGTTGCAGCAAAATGCAGGTCACAGGTTCAAATTCCATTATTTAAGTTCAGTAGTGTAATATGTCTGATGCAAACATCTTTGAGTAACCATTGGGTCATAGACTTAAATGCCAGTAAGAAAGGTTTTATATTACACGGCCCGCGGTAGCGATCGTGTAGTAATGGTTAAGTTGCTCAACCCATAGTAAGAGCACTTTATGGGTGAATTATAACTTCAGCCCCCCTGAACGAATCATGGTTTCGTGCATGGGGTCAAAGTTATAGGGGGGTCCCAAAAGTTGTGGTTTTTCCCATAGATGCAATGGAAAACAAATTTGGTAGAAATCCGTCCAGAAGTTTTTTTAAAAAACAACCAACACGTAGGTCAAACAAAATTAGTGATATCTGGGTTTGGTCTGTGGACTCACTTCCCTGTTCAGTCCCCGGACAGGCCTCTGATTGGTCCAGAGGGCGGCATGATGTCCGCAGACATCGGACACATCCACTGGTTGGATGGTGAAAGGAGTGAGGTGCGTCATATTTTTGGAAACGCCCACCATGTTGGATCCTCAGACAGTCACCGGTGTCTGCGGACAGCACAGTGGGGGAAAGGTCTGGAAAACACATTTATTTGGTGGTGGAAAGAGGGCCTGGGAAGGGTGGGTGAGTGGTAAAAGATGATATTGGGCTGTTTTTGTAGGTGGAAAAAGGTTGGGCAGGTGTTGTAGCGGTCTGCGGACATAGTGGCAGTTTACAGACAGCTTAGTGAATGGACAGCTTGGAAAAGACATTTGGGGTTGTTTGATGGCTGAAAGAGAGCATAGAAATGGTAGGGAATTGGAATTAAGGTAATATGGAGCTGTTTTATATGTGAAAAAAGGGTTTGGAAATGCCACCAAGTCTACAGTCTATTTCAGTGTCCAGAGACATCTTTTTTGATTGCCGGGGGGGGGGGGTTTAGGGTGAGTTATATTATTTGACGGTCTATTGTATCTTTTAATATGGTTCATCGTATTGTGGTGGTTGCGGCCAGTGGCCAGATTCTGGGGGGCATGGCCTCAAGAATATGTCCACTGGCCACAACCACCACCGTACACAGTATGTGTGTAGTAATTATAGGTAATGTAGTAGTAGTAAGGCCAGAATGACCACAGTAGTATGTGTATAGTAATTGTGGGTAATGTAGTGGGAGTACAAAGTGTTTGTAATATGGAGGAATGATGTAATTGAACTGGATATGGTACTTATGATTGTAGTACAATTGGGGATAGTGCTCATAGAATACCAATTTAATTATACTTGGTATGGTTACTTAATTTCATATCGTTATGAAGCTGGAATCTCTGGTTTATTTTCTTTGGAAAAAAACTGTAACATTTTTTAAGCAGGATAGTTTAAAAGCATTCATTGTATACAATTGTACGTATACATTTTTTTCGACCTTCATAAACAGTACATTCGAAGTACTATGTTTGGTACAACATTAGTGTATGACACACTGCTGTTGTATTGACATTAAATATTCATTGGGTCATTGGGAAAATAAATCCATACTGGATTTAAAAAACAGATTACAATTATGTAATTATTTATAGTGTAAGTGTGATAGCATGTTGTGATTAAGGGAATGCTTGAAGTAGTTAGATAGTTAGATACCCATTGGCGTTTCTTACTACATTAGACGTTCGAAAAAGTTTTGTCGTATAAGAATTGAGATGTCATATTTGAAGTGTTTTTGAATGAAGGGTATTTTTCAAGTAGTTAGATACCTGTTAGCGTATTCTAACTAGAATGACTTTGAAAAGTACTATTGTAGTATTAGGGATGTAGTTAGATACCTGTTTGTCACACTCACCTGGGTCTCTGTGGGAGCGATGAAGCCTTCCAGACCCTTTGCCAGAAGTAGTGGAGTGGTACTACAGGTATCTGTTGAGAGAGATGTGAGCTGCTTAGTTTGCCTGAATATGGGCCCCAAAACCCCTTTCTCCCTCCTCCCTGTGTGTGTACTGTGATGGAAGTGTAGGAGTATGGCTCACCTTTAATATAGATTGGGCGAGTTCTCCATCCTGAACTAAGCAGGAGCGGTGTATCTCTGACACCCTTGGAACTTCCTTAGGTCCTGGTTAGGTCTCTGTTCTGCCACTCACTGTGTTTCTTCACCCAGTGATGAGTTCTAATTCTAGTTGCTTCACTGGTTCGAATTAAGTTGCAGGTATGTTCAAGTTCCAGATTGCAGGTACGTTCTAGTTCCAGTTGCTTCACTGGTTCAGATTACTTGCAGGTGAGTTCTAGCTCCAGTTTGCAGGTAGGTTCTAGTTCCAGTTACTTCACTGGACCAGATATGTTGCAGGTAAGTTTCTAGTTCCCGGTTGCGGGGTGGTTCTGGATGTTCTGCGCATCACTAAGGGACCTTGCCATGCGGCAAGTTCTGCGCGTGGTAGACAACAGTGATTACCAGTTCTAATCCTGTTCTTTCTTTCTTTACAGGTGACTCTCGAAGGGATCAGCAGAAGAAGACGTGTGCAAGAACTCTGAACGCTACTTTAAGACCTCCAAGAAGATTTGGGTAAGTGATGTTGCTCATAGCGCACGCGCGCTTGCTGAAGAAGTTGGATTGCAGCGTAGGCACTTACAGGTACTGCTTTTCTTATGCCTTCTTTCTCTTGCAGATGCTGACATCCAGGACGTGCGTGCGGATGAAGCCAAGGAAGGAGCAAGTGGAGGATCGCGATAAGCGTGTTGCTCGGAGCCACAGTTGCAACACGAAGCACAGGTCTGTCTTTGGGCGTGGCTTACAAAGCCAACCACGCCCAAAGGCTAGAATGTGCCCTCCATTCACAGGATTCACAGGAAGTCTGCCAGGGGCCATCTTGAGTGTATAGGAAGTGTGCCTGAGCCAATCAGATTCCCCAAAGGGGACCGGGGCTAACTGTAAAAGGCACCTGATTGCAAGAGTGTGGTAAATGGATGTTGGATGTCTGCAAGGCGTGTTTAGTCTGCCAGGCTTTAAGCCATCTTGCGCCTGCCTGTTCTCCAGCCAATATGACAC
The DNA here is from genome assembly GCF_040938575.1 of Ambystoma mexicanum. Taxonomy (NCBI): domain Eukaryota; kingdom Metazoa; phylum Chordata; class Amphibia; order Caudata; family Ambystomatidae; genus Ambystoma; species Ambystoma mexicanum. The sequence goes on from NC_090923.1 coordinate 841,933,895, forward strand.
TGTTGGAGTATTTTAACTGTTAATTGTGCTACAGTTTAGTGACTAAATTATATAAAATTAAGTCGGCATTTGTTAAATTTGCTGGTAACCTATGTTATGGAGTAACAGGGATATCGCTACATTCAAACCAACCACTTTGTTTTTTGACATATGCAGTGTAGTGCCCTGAAGTGGTTGTGGCACCAGTGGGGAATAATATACCTACTGTTGTGAACGTTTTCTTTCCAAGAGATACTTGGCCGTGTGTGAAGCCTGCAAGCTTACAATTATTTTTGGGACAACCTCCATTGTACCTTAGAAGCATTAGTATGACATATTGGCTATGTGAGTTTATTTGTATGGTGGAACGATTGTCTGAATTGCAAAAAGTGCATAATATGCCATGCTTTGCATTCTGCGGAAGCTGGTGAAATGCAATGGATTCAGAATTTGGTATGGATACATATACAAATTGTTCATTAGGGATGTAGTCTCATGAAACATGGTTGCAGAGAGTGCATGTATGTTTCCACGTGTATGAAATTGGGAAGATTTCATTTATAGGGATGTTTTTGGTTTCCAGTACTTGTATTAAGTACATTAGGAATTCTTGTGGGTCTTCATGTGTATTTATGGTAAATTTTACCGTTCCTGCACAGTAGTCCAATTCCTATCTTATTCCTGAGACACTGTAAGTGTTGTCAGGATTATTTGTGGCATTTGTATGAAGGACGTGAAGGACAAGCATTTGCAAACACAACTGGTCCGAGACAGTTTAGTAAATGTTGTGAACAATTGGTGGCAATAAGAATTTACTCAAGTTGTGTTTCTGAATTTAAATGGACCAGCTAGTTCTGTTTGTGGATCATTTGATGGGCCTTGAGATTTTTCTGGAGAAGAGACATTTGTGTCTGGACGTGCAGTTGACTTTGTACTAGATAGTTTTGTGGTTGTATTGTTTGATGCAGAAGGAGTTGGTTGTTTCTTTAGCAGTATTGTTGGGAGATCTGTTATAGATTCTGGTTGTATTACTTGTCTTTTTAAAGGTTTCTTTTTTTGAGGTACAGGGTACATATCTAGATGGGGTGTGTATAGTGCCCATAGCCTGTTGTATTCCAGGATGCAAGGAATGTCAGTGTTGAGTTTGTTTGCATCAAAGTTAACTAGGAAAAGACCATTGAGTGTACGCAGATGTGAAAGTGCTACATAGCTCATACCTTCTTTAAAGGCTTTGCTGCCAATGTCAATCAATGCTTGATCTAGGGTTAGACCTTTTGATTTGTGACTAGTGACAGCATATCGAAGAGAAAAGAAGGAAACATTCTATTGTCCGACCAATTTATTTAACTTCTGTAAGTTTTTCAAAGTGGATGTAGACAAACTGAATGTTGTTGTCACGGAAGCCAACAACTCTACCAATTACTCCATTGACTAGACCTTGTTCTACATCAAAGTTACGTTTTAGAATTACTCTGTAGTTTAGAGACAACGTCAATATTTCCTACAATCCAGCTGTGTTAGAGATACATGTTTCTAAGATATTTAGATGTGCTGCTGCTTGTTGACACATATGAAGTGTCTTGCCGTGTACTTCTAGTTTGTCTGTAGAGCTGATATGCAGTATGGTTGCATTTCTTTTTTCAACATTGTCTCATTAAATTGACTACAGCTTGCAAGGGTTGGCATTAAGGACATGCATTTTAGATTTTGTTGAGTTAATTGTCCAATGACATCAGGGGCAGATGTGTTTCGTCCATTTAGCTCTTCGATTAGTCTACTATTTAAGATGGATTTTGCATCTTTAGTAAGCAGACAAGTTCTAATGCTTTTTGAAATGTTAGCATAGGTGAGGTCTGTAGACTGACGCATGTTTTGCGTTAGTTCTTTGTAGTGAAAATGTTGCCATAGTGTCATGATGCATACCCCCAGGCATCCAGACCACGTCCATCAGTCCCGGGAGCAGGCATCATGTTGCCTTGAGAAAACCCAGCAACCCCTGTTAGGGGCTGTCTGGGTTCAGTCCTGGCACCTATGGTGCCAGGCTCATATGGGACATCAGTCCTGGCGCCATAGGCGCCAGGCTCATAGGTGCACACTTACCTGATGCAGACCATGCTGCAGAAAGATCCAAACCCATGTGAGGCCTAGAAGGGACTACTTTACCTTAGGGACTATTTTGTTACTCGGGTGTGGTCGGGGAGGAATACCTACCTGGGACTACTTTGGAGGCTATTTAAACCATGGCCGAAGAGCAGACACGCTTCGCGTTATTCTGCATCCAGCAGCGTAACGTTCACTGTGCCAGCAGCAGCATCCAGCCTTCTGCCACGCCCGCCTCGAACCTGGAGCACCTAGAAAGAAGGAAAGAAGCAAAGGTTAGAACAAGAGTATTACCTGATTTCTTACCTGATTCCGGATTCATCGCATCTTCAAACCAGAGGAAAGACTTTGTTTTAAACGTGTCGCATCGCAGCGCCATACTCACCGTTCCACGCAGCATTTCTTCGATCTGGCGCTGTCTCCACCGTTACATCGCCGAATCCCGGCACCTAAGGGGGACAAGAAACAACAAGGTGAGCAGAGAGAACAGACAGAGACAATCTCTTTAGCCGCCATATGCTTACCTGATTTTACCGCCGGAGGTATTATTCATCAGCACGCCACATCTTCTTATGCCGCACCTGTAAGAAAAGGAGACAGCAGCAAGTTTAATCCTTGGCATTATTTACCGGACAGTGTTTGGTAACACAGACTTTTACCGGAGCGCTTTCAGCAGTCAATCTTCTCATTGGGTCAAAGTTGCAAGATAAAAGAGGAACTGGGCAGGAGTGAATTCCAGACATTTTTAACTCTTACGAACTATATACTTACGGCTCTTCGTCAGGACCTTTTGGAGTCAGGATTCGTCTACAACTCTTCCAATATCTTCAGGCCAGTGAAGTAACTGGTCATCTACGCACCCTTGCGTGCTTCGCAGGATGGAGGGCTCATCCTTCAAGAATTTAAGGTGAGATTGCTGAGAGGGCACAGAGGTGATTAGTGGGGAGGACAGTGGGGGAGCTATCACTTGAATCCACAAGTGGCTAAATCCATCTCTCCACTTGCAGGAGAATATTTCTACGGGTTAAGCAGAAAAGATTAGGAGGGCAGATCCAGTCAGTCATCGCTGCACTACGCATCACGTGGGTGGAGGCCGCAGCAGTCCGGGACCGACCGACGCCCCTGTGGGACCCAGGTGAGCGTACAGAACACAAAGCCTACCGAAAAAAAAACACCCGGGCGTTATGGAAACCTCTGAAACCGATCAACTAGCCCAACTATTAGGGTAACTTAGGGCAGAGGTGCACTCTGTACGCCAAGAGACTAATGCCCTCAGGAGAGAACTTATTTTGTCAAAGGAACACACTGATGATCTTGCTAGACAACTGCTGCAAAGCCAAGCCGGCCAAACAACACTACCTGGACTCGGAGGGAATCCAACTCCTGTCTCTTCGAGCAATCCTGTGCAAGTGGTTCTACCAGAGAGCATTCCCTTAGCTCCGCCCGAACGTTTTGCTGGGGACCCGAAAAGGTTTGCCGTGTTCATGAACCAGTGCCGCTTGCACTTTCTGTGCAGACCAGGAGCTTTCCCAAACGACCAAGCCAAAGTAGCCTTTGTACTATCGTACCTTAGTGGCAGCGCAGCAGATTGGTCAATCCCGCTGGTCAACCAGGATGACCCTCTCCTTCGGGATTTTCAAGGTTTTCAATTGGGCATGGAAAAACTATTTGCCAGACATTCACAGGGTCAGACCCTAGATAACGAAATTTTATCCCTACGACAAGGCACTCAGGATCTGCTAAACTATATCGCAACCTTCAACAGGTTAGTGGTGGAAACTGGCTGGCCAGAGGAGAAAAGAATTACTTTATTTCATCGTGGGCTTTGGGGTGAACTCAAAGATGTTTTGGCCCAAGTGGTGAACCTACCCCAGGATTGCACAGAATATATAGACTTAGTAGTCCAGTTAGACCACCTACTCCAGAATCGAAAGGCTGATCGAGCTAAATTCGAGAATTGAGTACTGGTCAAACCACATGTTACCTCCAAAGGAACTGACACATCAGAACCCATGCAGATCGGGGGGGTTAAGGGACCCTTAACGCAAAAAGAGAGAGAAAGAAGATGACAAATGCAATTGTGCCTTTATTGTGGGGCTTCAGGACATTTTCTAAGGGATTGCCCTATTAAACCATCCAAGAAAGTAGCCGGAGCCGCTGATAGAAATCAAACAGAACCTGATTCGGGAAGTTACCACGCCCGACAAGCGTAGCGATCCGCTTGCCGAGCTTGAAGAAGGACACTCAGACCTCCCACCTAATCATACCAATGGTCCTTATTGATCCAAGGCAGCCATCACGTATGCACGCAGTTAGGGCATACCTTGATAGCGGGCCGTAGGAAACTATATGGACCACAAATTGGCTTCTAGGACGAATCCACCTTTCTGCAAAAAAACCTCTTCGGATGTCATCACCACAGTTGATGGAACTGAAATTGCCTCTGGGCCTGTAACTCATTCCACCACAGAGATGACACTGTTGAGTCAAGATGGGCATCGAGAGACTATTGTGTTTGATTTAATCAAAGCCCCGCAGTTCCAAATAATACTGGGGATACCTTGGTTGGAAACACAATACTAGTATTGATTGGCGAGAGAAGAGAATAACCTTCCCGGATTGTGCACACACCTGTTACCCGGAAAAAACCTTGAACAAAGGCCTGGCCACAGTTGCTAATCCAGTCGTGCAGTTACCTCAGGAATATCAAGAATTCCAGGATGTTTTTCAAAAAGAACAGACAAACACCTTACCACCTCACAGATCATACGATTGTCAAATCGACCTCATACCCGGTGCACAACCTCCATGCAGTAGGATCTACGCCCTCACGGAACCCGAAAACCTTCACCTACGACAATACTTGGACCAATACCTTGCTAATGGCTTTATTCGTCCATCCAAGTCCCCTGCATCCTCAGCTTTGTTCTTCGTGCCTAAAAAGGAAGGTGACCTCAGAACATGCATAGACTACCGTGCATTAAATCAGATTACGGTGAAGAACCGATACCCATTGCCTCTGATCCCCGAATTACTAGACCAAGTAAAGGATGCTTGCATCTACACTAAATTGGATCTCCGAGGGGCATATCATCTGGTACGTGTAAAGAAAGGCGACGAATGGCAGACTGCCTTTCGCACCAAGTACGGATTATTCGAATATCAGGTGATGCCCTTCGGGTTGTGCAATGCACCAGCAGCCTTCCAGTATTTTATGAACCATGTCCTTCGTGAACTCATTGACGTCTGTGTTGTTGTATACATAGACGATATTCTAGTGTACTCTTCCTCAGAATCAGTCCATGTTAAGCACGTGCGTGCAGTCCTTGAGAAACTACGCCAGCACAAGTTATATGCAAAATTGGAAAAATGTTTTTTTTATACTACGGAAGTTGAATTCCTTGGATTTATGCTGACTCCAAAAGGAGTCCGAATGGACTCTCGAAAGGTGGACGCAATTCTCAAGTGGCCATCACCCAGTTCAGTTAAAGGGGTACAAAGCATGCTCGGATTTGCTAATTTCTAACGCAGATCCATTCCAGATTTCTCACATGTTGTACACCCCATCACAGCACTTTTGCGAAAAAAAACAAATGCTTCTTGTGGACCGAAGAGGCTGAAAGCGAAATTCACGTCTGCACCTGTTTTAAAGCATCCCTGCCCTGAACTTCCATACATAGTTGAAACTGATGCATCCAGTTTAGCCATGGAGCTGTCCTGTCCCAGAAGGATCCTGAAACCGGTCAACTTCACCCAGTAGCATTTTGGTCCAGAAAGTTCTCGGCACCTGAGTTAAACTATGCGGTTACCGATAAAGAGTTATTAGCCATCAAATCCGCCTTCAAGGCTTGGCGGCATTATCTTCTCGGTGCCAGGCTTACCATTACTGTAATCACCGATCACCGGAACTTGCAGTATTTAAAAACAGCCAAAGCCCAATCATCGCGCCAACTTCGATGGGCATTGTTCTTTGCCGAGTTTGATTTCGTGATCACTTATCGACCAGGCTGTAAAAATGGCAAGGCAGATGCCTTATCCCGGATAGGGATGGAAGAAGCATATGCGAACCCGGAGCTGGTGCCTATAATTTCAGAACAAAGAATTCTTGGCATAACTACCCTACAGACACTAGAGGATATTCATGTAAAAATGCAACAACTCTCTTCGATGCAACAGCCCTGCAGAACTGGGTAAAGAAAGGCCCGGACTACTCAGTCATCAATGACCTACCTTATTATCAAGGGCGACTATTTCTACCACACAAGGAACTACAAGAACTAGTCATCTCTAATTATCATGACACCCTGATGGAAGGGCACCCAGGTATCGCAAAAACTGAAGCTAAAATTAAGAGACAATTCCGGTGGCCCACCTGGCGAAAAGACGTAAAGTAATTTGTGATGTCTTGTGGCATTTGCGCCCAAAACAAAAGTTAGAGGAAAAAACCAGCTGGCCTTTTACAACCTTGGATATTCCACCTACACCAATGCACACCTTATCTTTAGACTTTATTACAGATCTACCTCCATGTAATGGATTTTTACACCATTCTAGTTATTGTGGATCTTTTTTCCAAGATGGCCCACTTTATTCCTTTGAAAGGATTACCTTCTGCTTCAATTCTGGCCAAGGAGTTCCTCGAAAACATTGTTCGAATGCACGGATTCCCTTCCGTATTGGTCTCTGACCGAGGTAGTCAATTCATTTCACATTTTTAGAAGAAATATTGTCAATTGGCGCAAATCGACGTGAGGTTATCAACCAGTCACCATCCCCAGACCGATGGTCAGACGGAGAGGACCAACCAGACCCTTGAACAGTACCTACGTTGCATGCTACACCAGACCGAAAGTAATTGGAAAGATATTTTATGGATTTCCGAGTATGCATACAATAACTCTGTACATTCAGGAACCGGACAAAGCCCCTTTTATACCATATATGGACATCACCCTCGAACCTCAGAACTAGATTCGCCTCAGCACTTGGAAATGCCTGCAGTTAGTCATTTGCACTCTACTATTACACAAGTCTTTAAGGAGGCAACAGAACATTTGAAACAAGCAAAAGAGAAATATAAAAAAATGCTGATCAACATAGAAGTGAAACTCCACAATACCAGATTGGGGATCGAGTTTGGCTGGCTACAAAACACATACCACTGAAGGGAACTCAAACTTTTAACCCTAGATATTTGGGACCTTACACCATTAAGGCCATTATCAACCCGGTGGCCGCCAAATTGGAATTACCCTCTAATATGCGAATTCACCCTGTCTTTCATGTTTCACTTTTAAAACCAGTTCAACCAGGAACAAGATTAACCAAACCACCCGACCCATCTTGATAGATGGAGAACCTGAATTCGAGGTAAAAAATATCCTGGATTCCAAGATGGTTAAATCAAAACTTTTTTATTTAATCAATTGGAAGGGCTACGGACCACAAGAAAGGTCATGGGAGCCTAGTGACCACGTTCATGCACCTCGGTTTGTGAAGAGATTCCATCGGGACTTCCCAGACAAACCAGGGCCAAGGGGAAGAACAACTTTAGGAGGGGCCTTGTGGGGGAGTGCTGTCATGATGTCTACCCATAGGCATCCGGACCGAGCCCATCAGCTACGGGAGCAGGCATCCAGATTCTTATTAAAACCCCAACAGCCCCGGCTGGGGACTGTTTGGGTTCAGTCCTGGCGCCTTAGGCGCCAGGCTCATCATAGAAATCAGTCCTGGCGCCATAGGTGCCAGGCTCATAGACTTTACTGACCTAATGCAGACCATGCTGCAAGTGAGACCAAGCCAACGTGAGGCTTGGATGGGACTATTTTATTACAGGGACTATTTTTTACTCGGCGTGGTTCTGGGGAACTTCTTACCTTGAACTACTTTGGAGGCTATTTAAACCACGCCCGAACAGCAGCACACGCTTCGCGTTATTCTGCATCCAACAGCGTAACGCTCACCGTGCCTGCAGTCAGCATCCAGTCTTATGCCACGCCCGCCTCGAATCTGGAGCTCCTAAAACAAAGAGGAAAGAAAAGGACAAGGTTAGAAAACAAACTATTTTTGAATTCCTCACCTGATTCCGGATCCATCTCGCCTCCGGACCTGGAAAGAACATAATTTCAGTACGCGTCGCATCTCCAGCTGCAGCGCCGTGCCATACACACCAGTCCTCGCAGCATCATTCGGTTCGGCACTGCCTCCATCATTTCTTCGCCAAACTCCGGCACCTGGGGGACAAAAGAAAACAACAAGGTGAGCCGAGAAAACCAACAAATATAACTCTTATCACCATAGACTTACCTGATTTACCACCGGAGGTATTATTCTATAACTCTCCACATCTACATGTGCCGCACCTGCAAAGAGAGAGAAAACAACACGTTAAACACGTGCAACATTTACCGGACAGCGTAGGGTATGCAGACTCTTACCTGAGCGCCACCAGCTACCACGAAAGCATCTTCACACAAACTCAGCTGCAAGACAAGGAAGGAAGGGCGGAAACAAGAGTGAACATCTGTTACGCTCACCCGACTCCCACGGAGGCGCTGGCCTGGTTCGTGCTGCTGTGACCTCTTCTAAGGTGATGCGCAGGGTTCGGATGACGGACTGGACCGGGCCCCCCAAATCTGGCTCTGGCTCGCAGAAGTATCCTTCTGTAGGCGAAAATAGGGGATTAATTGTCTGCGGGGTAATGTAATCGGCCTCCCACTTTCCCCTCTCACCCTCGTCGAAACCCTTCTGTGCTTTCTCGTAGCGTCTCACCTTAGGGTCTGGAAGGACGAGCTCTGCATCCTGCTTCTGATGCAGGGGCGCGTTGGTAACCAGTTACTTCACTGGATTTTCGGATTGGTGAGAACCAAACTTGCTTGGCTTCCAGGTAAGTTTTTTGATAAGAGGTTCCCCTTGTGTCCATGCATTAATGTACTAATGCTAGTGTCTTTTTCCCCATAGGGGCTGGGGGACGGAATGCCGGGGAACAGGCACCGACCCGAGATGAGAGGTGAAATCCTTGTAGAAATCAGGTAAGTCTTTAATGAGCCTTTTTTGGGTAATGTCTTTTCATTCGCTCAGTAACGCTGATGTCTCTTTTTCCCCTTAGGGGCTGGGGTCCGGAAATGCCAGGTTGCGGTGCGGACCCGAAATGAAGAGGGAATGAAACAGGTACGTCTTAACATGGAGATTTAGCTTTCCTTATTCACTTCGCTCTCTCACCATTTGTTCTGGTCTTTTTCTCCCTAGGCGCTGGGGCGTGACTGTGAATCCGGATGATCGCTGCTGAACATGGAGGCGCCCTATAAAGGTGAGTGGAATGCGGCGCTGCAGCGATCGACGCGATGAGCTTTTAAATTAAAGTCTTCCTTTTCAGGATTGTCGGCGAGATGTCTCCGGGATGCGGATTTAGCAGGTAAGGACTTTTCCTTCTTCTGTCCCCTTCTTCTCTTCCTTTGCAGGTGATCCAGGATGCTGGCAGGCGTGGCAGAAGTCAGGATGCAGGTGCAGACACGGTGAGCGTCCAGCTGCTAGATGCAGAACAACGCGAAGCACGTGTGGCTGTTCGGGTGGGGTTTAAATAGCCTTGGAAGAAGTTCCAGGTATGTATCCTTCCTCCAATCAGGTATGTATCCTTCCCCAACCACACCCGGATGGTAAATTAGTCCCACAGGTAAAGTAGTTCCTTTCAGGCCTCAAGGAGGCCGGGATCCTGCAGCATGGTCTGCATCAGGTAAGTGCACCCAAGCACTCCCATAATGAGCCTGGCGCCTATGGCGCCTATGGCGCCTATGGCGCCAGGACTGATGTCTTTTATGAGCCTGGCTCCATAGGCGCCAGGACACTGTCCAAAGGGCCCCTATATGGGGTTGCTGGGTCCTTACTTGGGGACTGGATGTCCGTTTCGGGGACGCAGGGCTTGAACCGGCTCCCCAGGAGCGGGCATCATGACAGCACTCCCCCCCAAGGCCCCTCCCAAGGTTGTTCCCTCCGGGGGTTTTCGTTTGTCTGGGAAGAGTCGGTGGAATTTCCTGACTAATCGAGGTGCATGCACATGGTCGCTGGGTTCCCACGACCTCTCCTGAGGTCCGTACCCCTTCCAATCAATTAGGTAGAACAGTTTTGACCTAAACATTTTTGAGTCTAAAATGTTCTTTACTTCGAATTCAGGCTCCTCATCTATTAGAATAGGTTCTGGAGGTTTGAGTAGTCGGGTTCCGGGTACCACTGGTTTCAGAAGTGACACATGAAAAACAGGGTGAATTCGCATACTAGCTGGTAAATCAAGTTTAACAGCCACTGGGTTAATTATTGCCGTAATAGAATAAGGTCCCAGATATTTTAGGTTAAAAGTTCGAGGCCCTTTGAGTGGTAAATGTCTGGTAGCTAACCACACTTGATCCCCAATCTGATACGGAGGTGCTTCACTCCGATGTAGATCAGCATTCTCCTTGTATTTTCTCTTGGCTTGTTGTAAATGCGTAGTTGCCTCTTTGAAGGCTTGGGTAATTGTAGAATGCAGATGTTCTACTGCAGGCATTCCGAGGTTCTGAGGTGAGTCAAGGTTTGAGGTTCGAGGGTGATGCCCAAACAAAGTATAAAAAGGACTGTGGCCAGTTCCACAGTGTACCGAATTATTATATGCGTATTCGGCTATCCAAAGAATGTCTTTCCAGTTGCTTTCAGATTGCTGTAACATACACCGTAAGTACTGTTCAAGGGTCTGATTTGTCCTCTTGGTCTGACCATCAGTCTGAGGGTGGTGACTGGTCGATAATCTTACGTCGATCTGCGCCATTTGACAACATTTGCGCCAGAAGTGGGAAATGAATTGGCTTCCCCGGTCAGAGATTAGTATAGATGGGAATCCATGTAGCTGAACAATATTTTCGAGGAATTCTTTGGCTAGGACAGAAGCTGAAGGTAAACCTTTCAAAGGAATAAAGTAGGCCATTTTGGAAAACAAATCCACAATTACCAGAATAGTATTGTACCCCGAACAAGGAGGCAGGTCCGTAATAAAATCCATTGATAGGGTGTGCCAGGGTGCTGGTGGATGTCTAGAGGTTGAAGGAGACCGGCTGGTCTTTTCTTTTGACTTTTATTTTGGGCGCAAACACCACAGGACATCACAAAAGATTTAACATCTTTTCGCCAAGAGGGCCACCAAAATTGTCGTTTCACCTTTTCCTCTGTCTTGGCAATACCGGGGTGTCCCTCTATTAATGTATCATGATTACCGGAAATAACTAGTTCGTGTAATTCCTTATGTGGCAGGAATAAGCGTCCTTGGAAATAAGGTAAACCATTATCTATGGTAAAGTCTGATCCCTTTTGTATCCATTCCTGTAAGGTTGTAGGGTCCAGGAGTTGTTTCAATCTGGCTTGAATGTCTTCAAGCGTCTGTAACAAAGTCATGCCTAGAATCCTCTGTTCGGGAATTATTGGTACTGGTTCTGAGTTTGTATCAGATTCGCCCATTCCAATTCGGGATAAGGCGTCTGCTTTGCCATTCTTGCAGCCAGGTCGATAGGTAATCACGAAATCAAATTCAGCGAAAAACAAAGCCCATCGGAGCTGCCGTGATGACTGAGCCTTGGCGGTTTTCAAATACTGTAAATTCCGGTGATCAGTGATCACTGTGATGGTATGTCGAGCGCCAAGCAGATAATGCCGCCAGGCTTTAAAAGCAGACTTAATGGCTAACAGTTCTTTGTCCGTGATTGCATAATTAACCTCGGGTGCCGAGAATTTTCTGGACCAAAATGCTACGGGTTGCAGTTGGTTGGTTTCGGGATCTCTTTGGGACAGGACAGCTCCCATGGCTACGCTGGATGCGTCAGCCTTGACGACATAAGGGAGATCTTGACGCGGGTGTTTCAATATAGGTGCGGAGGTAAACTTAGCTTTTAAATCCTGAAAGGCCTGCTCGGCTTCTTCAGACCATTCAAAACGTTTATTTTTCCTCAAGAGTGCAGTAATGGGTTGTACCACGCGTGAAAATTCCGGGATAAACCTGCAATAGAAATTGGCAAAGCCGAGCATGCTTTGAACCCCTTTTACAGAGCTAAGTGATGGCCATTTGAGGATGGCATCCACTTTTCTTGAGTCCATTCGGACTCCTTTGGGTGTCAGGATGAAACCTAGAAACTCGACTTCTGTGGTATGGAAAACACATTTCTCCAATTTAGCAAATAGTGTGTGTTTTGGCGCATTTTTTCAAGTACTGCCCTGACGTGTTTTCTGTGATCAGATTCCGAAGAGGAGTACACCAGAATGTCATTGATATATACGACAACACAAACATCGATGAGTTCCCGAAGGACATCATACATGAAGTATTGGAAGGCAGCCGGCGTGTTACACAATCCGAAAGGCATCACCTGGTACTCGAATAATCCGTATTTAGTACGGAAGGCAGTTTTCCATTCGTCGCCTTCTTTAACTCGTACCAGATGATAAGCCCCCCGGAGATCTAACTTGGTGTATATGCAAGCGTCCTTCACCTGGTCAAGGAGTTCAGGGATCAGAGGCAGAGGATAATGGTTTTTAACCGTTATCTGGTTCAATGCGCGGTAATCGATACAAGTTCTAAGGTCGCCTTCTTTTTTGGGCACGAAGAACAAAGCCGAGGATGCCGGGGACTTTGACGGGCGAATAAAACCATTAGCTAGGTATTGATCCAAATATTGTCTCAAATGCAGATTCTCAGGTTCGGTAAGGGCATAAATCCTGCTACAAGGGGGTTGTGCACCGGGCACCAGATCGATTTGGCAACTGTACGATCTGTGAGGAGGTAACGTGTTGGCCTGTTCCTTTTGGAAGACGTCCTGAAAGTCTTGGTATTCCGGAGGTAGTTGCATGGAGGCAGAGGTTACAGATGCTAGATTAATCTTCAGGTTTTCTGGGTAGCAGGTTTGTGTACAATCCGGGAAGGTTATTCTCTTAGCTCGCCAATCAATTCGAGGATTATGTGTCTCTAACCAAGGGATTCCAAGAATAACCTGAAACTGTGGAGCCTTGATTACATCAAACACAACACCCTCCCGATGGCCGTCGGGACCAATAAGAGTCACCTCAGTAGTGGAATGTGTTACCGGTCCAGAGGCAATTTCAGTTCCATCGACTGTGGTAATGACATCTTTGCTGGTTTTAGGACGGAGAGGGAGGTTAATCCTAGAGACCAATTCACGATCCACATAGTTTCCAATTGCCCCACTATCGATGTATGCCTTTATTGCATGCAACCGCTTAGGCTGTTCTGGATCTACGAGAACCATTGGCACAATGAAATGCGAGGTCTGAAAGTTCGTTTTCAAGCTCGGCAAGCGGACCCTTTATACTTGTCGGGTGGAGTCGTTTCCCGAAACAGAGTCTTCATGGTTTTTATCAGCGGCTCCTTCCGCCTTTCGGGGCGGTTTTGCCGGGCAATCTCGTAGAAAGTGTCCAGAATTCCCACAATAAAGACATAATTTTAACTGCCGCCTCCTTTCACGTTCCTTTTGAGTTAAGGGTCCTTTAACCCTTCCAATTTGCATAGACTCAGAGACATCAACTCCCTTAGGATTAGCATGGGTCTTGACCAACACCCGGGTCTCAAACCTGGACCGATCTGCTTTTCTGTTTTGAAGTCTGTGATCCAATTGGACCACTAAGTCTATATACTCTGTGCATTCTTGGGGCGGATTTACAACTTGGGCCAAGACATCTTTAAGTTCTCCGCGAAGGCCTCGATAAAACAACGTGACTCTTTTGTCATCTGGCCATCCCGTTTCCACAATTAGTCTATTAAAGGTTGCAATATAGGATAGGAGGTCCTGATTTCCCTGTCACAGGGATAGAAGTTCGTCATCCAGAGCCTGCCCCTGAGAGTGTCGAGCAAATAACCTTTCCATGCTTGCTTGAAACCTTTGAAAATCACAGAGAATCAGGTCATCTTGAGTAACCAGTGGAACTGACCAATCGGCAGCGCAGCCGCTGAGATATGACAATACAAAGGCTACCTTGGTCTGATCATTAGGGAAGGCCCCAGGTCTGCATAGGAAGTGCAAACGACACTGATTCATGAATACGGCAAATCGTTTGGGGTCCCCAGCAAAGCGTTCGGGTGGGGCCAGCGGCATGTTTCCAGGTAGATTAATCTGCACAGGGTTACGGAACCGGGTAGAGGAGTTTGCCCAGCTTGACCTTGCAAAAGCTGTCTGACCAGGTCATCAGTTCTTTCCTTTGATATTATTAATTCCCTCCTGAGGGCATTAGTCTCTTGACGAGCGGCATGTACTTTGGCCCGTAATTCCCCCAGTAATTGGGCCAACTGATCAGTCTCAGAACTTTCCATAGCGCATGGGTGGGAATTTGTCGGAAGTCTTCGCGTTCTGTCATGCTCACCCGACTCCCACGGAGGCGCTGGCCTCGTTCGCGCTGCTGTGACCTCTTCTAAGGTGATGCGCAGGGTTCGGATGATGGACTGGACCGGGCCCCCCAAATCTGGCTCTGGCTCGCAGAAGTATCCTTCTGTAGGCGAAAATAGGGGATTAACTGTCTGCGGGGTAATGCAATCGGCCTTCCACTTTCCCCTCTCACCCTCCTCGAAACCCTTCTGTGCTTTCTCGTAGCGTCTCACCTTAGGGTCTGGAAGGACGAGCTCTGCATCCTGCTTCTGATGCAGGGGCGCCTTGGTATCCAGTTACTTCACAGGATTTTCGGATTGGTGAGAACCAAACTTGCTTGGCTTCCAGGTAAGTTTTTTGATAAGAGGTTCCCCTTGTGTCCATGCATTAATGTACTAATGCTAGTGTCTTTTTCCCCATAGGGGCCGGGGTATGGAATGCCGGGGAACAGGCACCGACCCGAGATGAGAGGTGAAATCCTTGTAGAAATCAGGTAAGTCTTTAATGAGCCTTTTTTGGTTAATGTCTTTTCATTCGCTCATTAACGCTGATGTCTCTTTTTCCCCATAGGGGCCGGGGTCCCGAAATGCCAGGATGCAGCGCGGACCCGAAATGAAGAGGGAATGAATCAACAGGTACGTCTTAACAGGGAGATTTAGCTTTCCTTATTCCCTTCGCTCTCTCACCTTTTGTTTTGGTCTTTTTCTCCCTAGGCGCTGGGGCGTGACTGCGAATCCGGATGATCGCTGCTGAACATGGAGGCGCCCTATAAAGGTGAGTGGAATGTGGCGCTGCAGCGATCGACGCGATGAGCTTTTAAATTAAAGTCTTCCTTTTCAGGATTGTCGGCGAGATGTCTCCGGGATGCGGATTTAGCAGGTAAGGACTTTTCCTTCTTCTGTTCCCTTCTTCTCTTCCTTTGCAGGTGATCCAGGATGCTGGCAGGCGTGGCACAAGTCAGGATGCAGGAGCAGACACGGTGAGCGTCCAGCTGCTAGATGCAGAACAACGCGAAGCACGTGTGGCTGTTCGGGTGGGGTTTAAATAGCCTTGGAAGAAGTTCCAGGTATGTATCCTTCCCCGACCACGGCCGGATGGTAAATTAGTCCCACAGGTAAAGTAGTTCCTTTCAGGCCTCAAGGAGGCCGGGATCCTGCAGCATGGTCTGCATCAGGTAAGTGCACCCAAGCACTCCCATAATGAGCCTGGCGTCTATGGCGCCAGGACTGATGTCTTTTATGAGCCTGGCGCCATAGGCGCCAGGACACTGTCCAAAGGGCCCCTATATGGGGTTGCTGGGTCCTTCCTTGGGGACTGGATGTAGGCTTTCGGGGACGCTGGGCTTGAAACGGCTCCCCGGGAGCGGGCTTCATGACAACATCGGACATATTGAACTCTATGAACTTGATACTTACTGGTCCTCGCCAGGAACCTCAGAGTCAATACTCTCCAGAACTCTCCCATGCTTTCAAACCAGTGAAGTAACTGGCATCAACGCGCCCCTGCTATCCATGCAGGATGGAGAGCTCATCTTTCAAGAGTATAAGGTGAGATTGCTGAGAGGGCACTTCATAGGTGATTAGTGGGGAGGACTGTGGAGGTGCCATCACTTGAATTCACGGATGGCTAAATCCATCCCTCCACTTGCAGGAGAATACTTCTACGGGTCAAGCAGACAAGATTAGGAGGGCCAGTACAGTCAGTCATCTCTGCACTATGCATCACGTTGGTGGAGACCGCAGCCGTCCGGGTCCAACCGACGCCCCTGTGGGAGCCAGGTGAGCGTTACAGAAGCTCAGTTTAGAGCTATAGCTTCTGAGGACAGTGCAGAAGGAGCTGGGGCTGCTCTCACTGGTAGAACTGATAGTTCTGCCACTGCACTGATCCACAGCAACCATGAGGACATGGAGGATTTAATGTCTAATGTTTCCTCTGCCAGTGCTGATGGGGAGGCCATACTTGAATTCAAGAAACAAGAACTGCTGTTTAGGCAGAAGGAGCTTGAGTTCAATATGGCCAAACTAAAGATAGAGCAGGCAGAAAAACAGAAAGACAGGGATCACCAGTTGGAACTGGCCAAGCTTCAAGTTGCCAATGGATCCAAGGGTCCTGGACATGGGTCTGGCTCCTCCTCCCATCCAAGGTTTCCAAAAGATCTGCTCATTGTGTATGAGGAAAAGAATGACATTATGGACTGGCTGAATACATTTGAGTATGCATGTGAACTTTAACAAGTTGACAATGCTGATAAAATTGCCTGGTTACTTAGCAGACTGCCCCATTCTGGCTGCAGTGCCATTATGGAAATGCCAAAAGCTGAGAGAGCAGATTTTGCAATGTTGAAGCAAACTCTCATCTTAAAGTTTGGGAAGACTCCTGCCCAATACTTAAAAAGATTCAGAGAGGTATCTTGTGTAACTGAATCCTTAAGAAGTTGACTGTCTGGGTTGAAGGTTATAATGTCTCTACCTTTGAAGGTATGATAAGTCTTGTCATGCTGGAACATATTTTTGCATCTTCTTCCTCTGAGCTTAAGCAGCATTTGGCAGATTCAAAGGAGATAGACCCTAAGAAGCTTGCCATTGCAGCAGATTTGTGGGTGTCACATAGAGTGTCCCATAAGGACAAGACTCATTCTGGTAAGCAGGAGGATGGGAAAAGGTCCAAGGATAAGGAGGGTGGGGAAACTGATAAATTTTCCTCCCAAAAGGGCCACAAAAAGAAAAATAATGGTAAGACACAATAAAACTCCCAGGCTAGTGGTGGTCAGCCTCCAAAACAGAACTCTAGTTATAATAAGCCTCCCTATGTAAACAGACCCAGTGGATCTTGTTTTGCTTGTGGAGCAACTGACCACATGAAGGGGGATCCCAGATGTAAACTCAAATCCTTGGGGGTCCACTCTACTAATCTCGCCTTCTCCTCCTATGAGGAAGAAGATATTACAGGAGCATCCTTCTCCTCAGACTCCTTCCCCAGTGGTATAGAAGCTGAGGTAGCTTTAGTTTCCCAGGGTTCCTGGGAGCCTAAAGTCTCAGAGGCTTATGCTAGGATTCCAGATAACACCAAGCACTACTTTAAAGACAGTGTGCTGATCAATGGAGTAGATACTCCAGCTTTTCGGTGATAGTGGGTGTAGTCGAACTGTAGTGGATTCTACCTTGGTAGACCCAGAGGAAGTTGCTAGAACTACTCTGATGCCCACTAAGTTGGCTGATGGCCCACCTCTCATGTTCCCAGTAATACCTGTAAATCTTACTATCAATGGTACAGCAGTCAGGATTCCAGTGAGCATACAGAGGAGTGTACAGGAACGGTCTTGCTGGGAAATGATCTCAGAGCCTTAGGGCTTGTGGGAGATACAGCTGACAGACCCTGCACAAGGTCTCAAACAAGGGCAGCCCTGGCCAAGACCAATGCCCTGCCCCAGCCAAAGGGGAAACCCAAGGCTAAAGGAGTCAGAAAGCCAAAAAGAGGGAAAGAAGATATTCCCCCTAACTCACCTACCACTGAGGTGGAAGTAGTTGATCAATCTCCAAGACCTGACGAGGAGGTGGTGATGCCTGAAGTAATTGACCCCAATGACCATCCTGAACTAAAAGATTTATTAGTAGAAAGTGGTCCTGACAGGAAAGAATTCAGTAAGGGCCAACGTGAGTGCCCATCTCTGGAAGGCCTAAGGAGACAGGCCTGCTCCCAACTTGAGGGTGAACCTCCTGGGAAGCACCAGATTTATTGGGAAGGCGGGCTCCTGTATAATGAGCCTACAGAGTCTTCAGAAGGAGACCATAGGAGGTTGGTGGTTCCCATTGCTGTAAGACCCTTCCTCCTGCAGCTGGCACATGAAGTGCTCCTTGCTGGTCACCTTGGAATTAAGAGGACCAAGCAAAGGTTATCCATGCACTTCTACAGGCCCAAGATGGGGGTGCAAGTAGAAAGTCACTGCAGGAGTTGTGCCTCCTGCCAGATATCTGTTAAGAGTGGCTCAACAATCCAAGCTCCACTGGTACCACTCCCAGTTGTGGGGGTACCATTTGAGAGGGTAGGGATCGACATTGTTGGTCCCCTTGACCACCAAACATCCTTAGGCAATAGGTTTCTCCTGGTGCTGGTCGACCATGCCACCAGGTATCCTGAGGCCATCCCATTAAAAACTGTGACTGCCAAGTCAGTTGCAAAAGCTTTACTTGGCATCTTTACTAGGGTTGGCTTCCCTAAAGAAGTTGTGTCTGACAGAGGTAGCAACTTTATGTCGAAGTATATGCAGGCCATGTGGAAGGAATGTGGTGTCACCTATAAGTTTTCATCCGCATATCATCCACAGACCAATGGTCTAGTTGAAAGGTTTAACAGGACCTTAAAAAGTATGATTGGGGCTCTGGAAGAACCTCAAAGGAGAAAATGGGATCTTCTGCTACCACGCTTACTGTTTGTCTGCAGAGAGGTACCACAAGAGGGTGTTGGCTTCAGCCCCTTCAAACTTCTGTTTGGTCACCTTGTAAGGGGACCGTTAGCCATTGTCAAGGAGGGATGGGAGATGCCCACTCCCTCCATCACTACCAACATAGTAGACTATGTACTAGGGCTCAGAAAAAGGAAGGTACTCCTGATGAGTCTGGCTAGTGACACGTTGAAGGCAGGACAAGCTCTGGTGAAACATTGGTATTACCAGAAAGCTTCCCTCATTCACTTCACACTTGGTCAGAAAGTCCTGATCATGAATTCCATAAGGCCTAGGGCTTTACAGGACAAATGGTCAGGCCCTTACACAGTGTTGGAGTCACTGGTCCTTACCCCAACCGGTGGCCCCTAGCGTAGGAGCCCATTTTTACGCACGAGTGTCCCCCGAGGCCCTCTTTCCTTTCCACAGCTATTGTGAAATAGTGACTGCATCCGTACTCTCAAACTGCCTCTGCCCTCAAGTGGAGGTCCTGCTTGAATAGTGGGAACTTGTTCTTCATCGCCTTATCCACCTTCCTGAGCTGCTAGAGACCCTTGAAGAGACCCTATTTTTGTCCATTGGCACAAGTGTGTGCATGTACTATTGAGCATAAGGCTCCTCTGTTCGTAGGGCTTGGACTGCCTCTTAGTTAGGTGTATTCCTGATGTGGAACTGGGTCTAAAAATTACCTGCACTGCCTGTTTTCCTCCCCCTCTAGGTGGTCAATATATTTCATGCTTTTAAGCCCTTAGACTCCACTGGTCTTGTATATATATATTGTGTTGATTATGATGTATTGGTTTACTCTAGTGTTATTGTGATTCTTTGCTATGGTCTATGTTACAAAGGCCTTGTAATAAATGTGTCTATATTTTTAATATAACACCTGTCTGGAGTAAGTTGTAAGTGTCCTTGCTTTGTATGCTCATTGAGGTATTTCAGTCATCCCCACCCCTCCTAGGACTTAGTCTTGACCGCCTGCCATAGCTACCCTGATTGGTCTGGCTTGTCCAGAGGTTATCCTGCTCCAAGAAACTAGGTTGGCCTTCTGAACCTCTGCCCCTCCAGGTCAGAGTTCAGAAATCTTTCTTAACATGCTTACTTCATCTATCAGGAGCACTTTCATTTGTTCCAGCATTCTACGTACTTTAGTAGCAGCTTCTGCTGATAACTTTTAGTATTCTAATTTGTTTTGTTGTTCTACGGGGAGGCATAGTAGTCAGTGTAAAGTTACATCTCCTATGTTGTAGGCAGCTAAACCTGTTGGGGCTGTTACTAAAGCCGAAAGATTGTTGTTTGTTAAGTTTTGTAGAAATGTGCTGATTATTTTAATTAAGAATGCTTTACCTGAACCAGCTTCTCCACTTACATACAGGAGCAGGGTTTTATAGTTTTTACAACTACATGTTTTAGTTTTATGTTTAATACCATGTTCAATTTCTTGAGTGACTTTGAGATAAATGGTGAGTTGTTCATCATTTAACTGTGGTTCGAGCACTGACAAGTCTTCCTCAGTATGTTCATATTGATACATGGTATTTTCTACCTGAGTCATAGCTATTTCTGCTTCATTTAGAATTAGTGGTTCTCCAAGTGGTTGTTGTCTTCCTCTAAAGGAAGGTTGACTGCCCTTAGGAGTGTCTTTGTCTAATTTATTTTTTATTTTATTTATTTATTAAGTATTTATAGCAGCACACCAAAACCTCGGGCATCAGTGCACTATTTACAGAAAGAGCAAGAGTTATTCTTCATAAGGCAAATTCAGTTTAGGAAGCCACATGCAAATGGTATTGCATACATAAACAGACACAGCCACGCCTCATGGTACGGGGATGTATCAAGTATACATTAGAGCAACAGTCAAATCAGGTAGGTTTGTAGTCTGGCGGAGCCACGCCTCCATGGTGCGGGGCTACAGCAGGTGTACATAAGAGAAGGAGTCAAATCCGGTAGGTATGTTGAGCGGTGGAGCAACACCTCATGGTATGGGGCCACAACACATGTACATAAGAGCAACAGACAAATCAGGTATGTATGTAGTCTGGCGCAGCCATGCCTCATGGTATGGCGCTACAACAGGTGTACATAAGAGCAACAGACCAATCAGGTAGATATGTAGTCTGCCAGAGCCACACCTCATGGTATGGGGCTACAACAGGTGTACATAAGAGCAACAGACAAATCAGGTAGGTATGTAGTCTGGCAGAGCCATGCCTCATGGTACAGGGGGTATCCAGTCATTGCATCGAATACAAAGCATTGAATCCCAAAAGCATAAAATAAAATGCATATAAAAAGCCACAAATGTATTTTTTTCAAAGGTAAAGGTTTTATTTTATTTATAATGTGTTTTAAGGGGTAGATAAACAGGGGTTGGGGGGACCCCTCATCCAAAAAGGAAAAAAAAATGCATTTGATGCTTTTTTTTCATTGCTTTTTTGTTGTTGCTTTTTTTAGATGCTAAGGCATTCGATGCAATCACTATAAACCGGTACAGGGGGCTACAACAGGTATACATAAGAGAAACAGTCAATTCAGGTAGGTGTGAGGTCTGGCAGAGCCACGCTTCGTGGTATGGGGATGCATCAGGTGTAAATATTACAAGCCAAAATATTAGAGGGGAGGTGGGTTCAAAGGAAGGGATAGTCAGTGGCAGGTGTATAGCAGGCATGAGTCATGTGCAGCGCCCCACAGCTCAATGAGCCAGAATCCAGCAGAGCTAGTGAAGAGCAGGCATCAAATGAAGACTGTTACAGGTTTTGGGTGTGGGTCTGAGCTGAGAGCTTGTGATGACACTTTCCAAGTGCTGCACTGCAGTGTAGTGCAGAAGCGTGATAAGGGGCCTTCACACAGTGGCGAGGGGGCTAGGGTGCATTGCGAGCGAGCAGCGAGAAGCTGCAGGGGGGTGATCATATCGCTGCAATTCCGGCAAGCCAGTTGGAAAGCAGCAGGAACAGAGGAGCCAACTACATCAGCGAATAGTATAGGCTTACCTTCATGCACACAGGCATTGGATCTGATTTGTTGAAGAGACTGGGAAGTCGGTCTTGGCGGGAAGCAGCAGAGCGGAGCAGAGAGGGCCAAAGGCCTTACATGCAGGCCTTGGAGGCAGGCCGGTGTCACCATTTGGCTAGATCCCATTACTCTATTAGTTGAATATTCTGGCCAATCAGATTTTGCAGAGCAGGAAGCACACAATAAGCTGATCTTAATTACTGTGTCGGCAGCCATCTTCCCGTATTCTTCCACCTCAATAAGCCCGATGGAGGCAGGAGACAGGGGGGGGCCGGGGGACCCTGGAGTGGGTTGTTGCTTCTTCCTACGGCAGCAGCAGAGGCCTTACATGCAGGCCTTGGAGGCAGGTCAGCGTCGCCATCAGACTAGATGATTTTCCTCCATTAGTTGGATATTCTGGCCAATTGGGTTGTGCAGAGCAGGAAGCATATAGTAAGCTGATCTTTGTTACCGTAGTAGCGGCCATCTTCCTGTGTTCCTTCACCCCAATAAACCGCATGGAGGAAGGGGACAGGGGGAGGCTGGGGGACCCTGGAGTGGGTTGTTGTTTCTTCCTAAGGCAGTAGCACTGAGGGATATAGGCCTTACATGTAGGCCTTGGAGGCAGGCTGACATCGCCACCTGGCTAGATTCCATTCCTCCTCCATTAGTTGGATCTTCTGGCCAATTGGATTGTTCAGATCAGAAAGCACACAATAAGATGATATTAGTTACCATGACGGCGGCCATATTACTGTGTTCTGCCACCCTAATAAGCCCAGTGGAGACAGGGGACAAGGGAAGCCTGGCGGACACTGGAGTGGTTTGTTGTTTCTTCCTATGGCAGCAGCAGAGGGACAAAGGCCTTACATGTAGGCCTTGGAGGCAGGCTGGTGTCGCCATCTGGCTAGATGCCCTTCCTCCATTACTTGGATCTTCTGAAGCTCCATTAGTTGAGCTTCAATTTCCTCCTCTTGTTGGCGTTCATTGTCCAACATTTCTTTGTATTGTTTGATATTGTCATTTGTTATACTGCTTTCATGTGCTTTGAATGCAGCTTCAAATGAGTCATAGTTACCTAAACATTCTTCTTTTTTTCTCCAAGGTTTAAACAGTTGGAGTAGGGCCATGTAATAGAGTTCTCTACATTGCAGCGATTTAAATGATAACTTTATTTGATTAATTAGACTATGTTTGGTGAGTATAACTAGGCTTTATTCACAAGTTGAGACTGAATATTTCCCAGTTGTTTCATTTGGTGTTACATTGTTTTGGTAGGTGTAGTTGTGGGCAATGTCGTAGAGACACATGTTTTCCAAAGCAGTACTTCTGTTTGGCTAGTATGTGTCAATGAAATCGTTTTTTAAAATGTCCTGGCTTTTGGGATCATTTGTGGCAATGGTTTCTATTTTTTGGTAGGATTTTAGTACTCTTTTTCCGGATGAAGCTGGATCAAGGTTCAGCTAGACAATGGGCCTCATCACGAGTTTGGCGGTAACCCTTAAATCCGGCGGTCGCGCTATTACCGCTGCATTTAAGGGTCCACCAAATCGGGGCTTCGGCGGATTTCTCCCCGGCTCTGAGCTGGGGGAAATCCGCCGAAAATGTGCACTTTTACCGCTGGTGGGAAATCCGCCGGCGGTAAGAGCGTGAAAATTCCCCATTGAGCCCAATGGGGAATGGGGCATTACCGAATGGGCTCAGTGGGGAATGGGGAATTCCATTATTCCATTGCCGCCAAACCCGTGATCCGGCGCTAATAGCGCCGGGGGGTTTGGCGGTAGGGCTAATACCGCTGGCAGTAATACCTCTGGCGTTACCGCCCAACTCGTGATGAGGCCCAATGTGTTCGGATTTGCCATATAAGGCTGTACCTGTGAAGCATCGTAGCACCCACATTCTCTATGGGTGAGTATCATTATACCCAAGCTGTACAATTTTTGTCATAGTGTTTTGTCAGATGATATGTCATCCAAGAGGTCTTTTAGTTCTGTTTTCTCAGCTTCGGTGAGATAGGCTGTGACATCTTGCAGCTGCCGTGGAATTGTGTGCAATATGTTGTATGTCTATGTTTGCATTGCACAAGAGGGCAATGATTGCATTGGAATCATTGATGTACTTGGATGTTCCATTCCTTTTAATGTGTTATGTATTTTTAGGGGATTTGCCTTTTACGCTGTGTCTAACAGAAAACATCATGTTATTTATTTGTACTTTTTTGCGTATTGTTCTAGGGAAGCCAAAGCGACATTTGGTAAATTATTTGCCTGTGTTTTTATATCTATGTCAGCAGTATTTGTCACACTTATGTTTTTGGAAGCGTAAGATTTGTGTATATAGATCTATATCTGTGGTTTCTGAAGGGATGTCACAGGTAATGTATTTTTCAATTAACAGTGGCATCACTATCATGGCCAAATTAGGAGCATCTTTTATCCACAAAAACATGTGGATGTGTGGTGCTCCTCTGGATTGATATTCTTTTCTCCAAAAGAAGCGTTGCACTTCTCGGTGCGGAGGGGTAGTTTTATTGCAGATAAAGTGCAGCATAGTAAGGAAGCGATGGTGAAAGTACCTTGATACATTGACGAGGACAAGAGAACAGAGTTCTCCTGGTGTTTTTATATCTATTCTGGCTTTATTTTGGTTTGCAGTGCGTAAGAAGTCGTGTAAGTCATCCCATGCATATTCTGCACAACTTAAGGTAACAACGCATGTGGGTGGTGTAAGGAACTCATGGTGCCAACAGTAAAGACAGACACAAGTGATCACAGTTCAACAGTGTTTATTAAACTGTATGCGGGTTGGAAAAATGCCTAATCTCAACCTAAATCTAAGATGGGAGAAAGCGTCAACCATCAAATGAAAATAAGGCAGTCGTAGTGGCGTTATGTCAAATAAAAAGGGCTTATACTAAGAAACCTATTGCTGAACTTTACAACTAACACAAAAAGGGTGCAAGATAGTTTTCAAGGAAATAAAGAAGTGTTCTCAAATAAGATGTAGCGTGTGGTAGCATGGGTGTCCCTTCACCACGTTTTGAACACGGGGTAAGGTGGTATCTTGGAGCACAGAACAGTTCTCGAGCATTCACACCCATTCACACCCATGCTACCAAATGCCTAATTATTATTATTCCCCAGCACGAGATGACAGTTCCAGTTTTAACTTCTCAGAAGCCTCGAAGGCGAATTCTCTTTTCACCAAATGTCTCAAATAACAAACAAACACAAAATTCCTTTTCATGCCTTCTTTGGGTGATGGATTCACCCCTGAATCCCCCTCTTCTGGGTGCTAACCGTACACAAATCGTATTCCAGAAATCAATAACAGTTCCTTTTCTTAATGGACTTTGGGTGATGGCTTCACCCCTGGATCTCCCTTGTTTGGGCTCAGACCCCTCTCGACTGTTGGCCTCCCTCTGCCTCTTCACTATGGCTTTCAGCAAAGTCTTCCTCTATCGTTTTCGTACAATTCTATAATTTTCGTACAATGTCTTTTCATCAGTTCACTGTGAACATCCCTGTCACAGGTTCACTTGATCAGGGTGATAATGGCTCACTTCTGGGCAGAGGCCCCTCACAATTTCCAGCCTCCCTCCACCGGGTTCACTATTGCTTTCGTTTCACTTTGGCAAGATTCACTCCCCTTTGTTTCTCAATGTCTTTTCAAACAGTTCCAGTGGACATCCCTCTACCGGGTTCACCTTTGTCAAAACACTGTTTCTTGGACTTTAGACTTTGCCCCTTCTTCGTTAGCATCCCTCTTCCGGGTTCACTCTTGCCAACTTCCCATTCACTTTGCTTTCAATGATTACGAGATCCACTTCCCTTGCTTTCTCACGAGGTGGGATTCACTTCCCTTACTTGCTCAACAGTTCTTAGGTCAAATGTATTCGACTGTACAGGGAGTTTGCTTGACCTACTGTATGACCACTTTGCCCTAACTTGGTGGCTCTCCTACGGCCTTCTGGTATCTGTAGTTTCACTCACACGGGGATCGACCAGAGTCTTTCGAGTTAGCACCCAGGTGGTGTCGGTTCCCTCTGCAGCTGGTTTCCCCTTAACACCTTTACAGTTCTTTGAACTTGGTTCAACTTGTCACTTTGCAACTTTCATTCACCACAGCCTGGCTCTTATCAGCTCTCTCCTCGACTCACCGGCTGTGATGAACCACTTGGCTTTTCTCGTAACTGGAGTGAAGGCCGGTACCACGGAAGCAGCAGTCTCCCTCACTCCGGCTCATCAGCGTCGATACGCTCTGTGCACTGTTGACATCTGCTGCAGCACACCTGGGCCATTGTCCTCAGTCTTACATTTCCTTTTGTGGAGGTTTCGAGGGTCTGCATCAAAAAAGGGCAAGGTCGCTTCTCTCCTTGTTAGCCTCTTGATTTCTACTGCCTTTCTCCTCCTCTGGTTAGCTGTCTCGTTGTGCGGTCTGCCTTCCTCGTACTGTGCTCTCTTGCTCCACCTGTGGGGAAAATAAAGGGACATCAGGTGTGTGTAATTCTGATCAACTGCCTGACTCTGCCTGACCCTCTTGTCAGAACATGTCAGGTAAACAGCTTTATCAGTCGGTCGTCTTTCATGGAGGAAAAAGGTGTTCGGGTCGGAAAGGGGAGTTAGAGTTTCTTTTGAAGGTCCCATGGAAGAGGATGGTGAAGAGGTGTTGTATGGAATTGTAACAATCATGTTAGCGGAGTTTTTGGTGATCTCGGAAGGATGGTTTTACAAGGGTTTTTGAGGTAAATGGGAATAATTGGGATCATAAAAATGTACAGAGGGGTTTGTGGGAACGGTAGTGTTTTACCAAGGTAGACTGGGTGTTCGGGAATTAATTATTAGAGGGACTTGAAGAAGAATGATTGGGAGTAGTCGGGTAGAAAACAGGACAACAGGGATTCTGAGAGAGATGGTTTCCGAAGATGACAGAGTTTGAGATCCTAGTTGCTTTACCAGAGATGTAGGGGTGATTAGATTTTTATTAAGGGAGCTTCTGTGGGTGGACGGGAGGTAGAAGTGGAATAGCCAAGGAAAACCTCAGGGACTGTGTCCCCCTCACCTTCCTCCTCGTTATAATACTGGGTCTTCCTTTGGACATTCTCTCAAGCATTACCCGGGGCTCCCCTATACAGGTGATCCTCCCTCGCTCGTCCACACCCAGGGTTGGGATCTGAGACCGCCAGCCCTTCCCTGACTACCTGAATAAGAGATTCTCAAGGTCTTGCTGGGAGAATACCCTCAGGTTTTTCACAGTGGGCCTGGGTTACATAGCATACAACGTACATCTGCGTGACATCAGAACCAGAATTCTTATGTACCACGCATGTTTGGCAAGAGATTTGTGATGCTTGACTGCAAAACCTCATCTTTGTCTTTTATCTTTTGAAGTAGTTGGCTAGCGGGAATGTTTAAAAAGGTAGAGCCTTTTTTTATGTGTGTGCAACTTCATAACATAGAGTTGCTAGTTCACTTTAGTTCACTTTCGAAGAGGAGTTGGGAAATGTATTCAGCATTTTGTCTGAATCTGCAGTCTTCTGAATACATTCTTAAAGAGCGATATTCTGATGCACTAATTTGTGTGCACCTTTCATCATATCTTCCTCTTTTTCCTGTAGGAAAGATTATAGGAAAAGAACGTGCTTCTACACTTTTTTCCCATATGCTCAATGGGGATCTTTTGACTTGATGCATTTCATATGGTTCTAATGCATCATCAATGGTGTTTTGGGAGTTTAGTGGGTGAATTCTATGCTGGTAGAAAATGTCGGCTGCACTAATAGGATCTACACGTTCAAATCGGCCAGTTGCAGGTGAGTCTTGAATTATTTGGGTGTTTCTCTTAAGTTTTCCTCTATGTTTATATCTTTGTACAATTCATTGTTTTTTTTTAGATATTTTCCGATGACCTCATTTGGAGCAGTTTTTAAGAACCTTCTGCACCACGCCATTTCCTGGACGCGATGCGCTCATGAGGTATTAAAAGCATCGTTTCCTTAGCAATTGCTCAACACAGCGATGCAAGGCTGCATCTCCGCGTCTGCCGCGGCTCTTCGTTAGAGATTGCACAGATACTGCAGGTATGCCCATAATGCATCTATCCATGACCAGGAATCCAGCACCTGGCACTGGTACTTTATATTGACTGCGACCTTATATTTACTTACAGAACAACACGATAAGTTTCATCTAGTCTTGACTCTGGTGTTCCTCTCGAACGCCATGTACGATCACACGCATGGTATAAGCACAGCACTTTTTATCCCGTAGGCTTGACACACTCTACAGGTAAACTGCATCCATACTTACTTTTTACCGGTGAACATGTATGACTGTTTTTCACAAATGTTGCATTTCTTTTTCTTTTCTTCCGGCACCTCGACCGCATCTGAATTTACCTACGTTTGGTATTTGACCGCTTTCATTTCATGATATTGATATGCTGTATATTGTTTTGTTGTTGTGCACTTTATTGTTTTGTAACATCACAGACTTGTCCTGACGAAGGAGAAAACTCTCCGAAATGCATTGGCACACTGAGTCTGTTCTTAATAAGAGATGTGTTAGCCGCATACTCACTAAGAATTAATTAGTGATTTTTTTATAAACAATTGTCTTTTGAAATACAACAGACTCTCATTTTTTGGAAATCTGATATATTCTGTCTATGAATCGAGCATCTACAATTTTGAATAATTTTTTGATAATTGCACAACCCATGTTGGGACTAACAGAGAGCGGCTGTGTGGCTAGGTTTGTTATCTAGTCTCTTGCTTCACATGTTTTTCGAGTCAGGGTGTCACCAGACTCATTGCAGCCAGCTCCTGTAAACTTTTCTGACTAAATTTGAATCAGAGATTTTTTTATTTCTTCATACGAATTACCATACTCGAAGGGACTTTACCCAGTGGTGCCCACTTATTCTCTTTTCATTATTTTTTTAAATTAAAAATGGTGTACACATCTATTTTATCTGCTTTTACTTTTTTTTATGAAAAAGTGACACAGTGCTGCTATAAATGCAGATATGCATTGTTTTACTTTCTTCAAAATGAGTCCCAAAAATATATTTTGAAAAGCACAGCTTTTTAAATTTTTTATTTGATATATAGGTCACAGTTTCGAATCTTGAAGTTCAGTCGTGTTTTTTTCTTTTCATTCTGGGACTTGTAGTTTGAGTTTTATAATGGGATTAGAAGTGACAGAATGCAAAGGAAAAAATAAGGACTTAATAAGCACCTATAGATTGGAATGGGTGATGTTGGCATGTATGCATGTGCTGCCAACATATAAAACTGGCAGACACTAAGTGCCACTTAATAATGGTCTACAGATCTATTTTATTTGCTTTTCCTTTTGTAGTGGAGTAGCCAACTACCCCCACTCAAACCACTGCCCCCATGATGCCTACATGTTGGGAGACAGAGTGTTGGACACAAGTAGTGCCAGTATAAATACCTATATACGAAAATAATCCTGGAAGTAAGGTACCCATTGAGGAAGCCATATATACACTCACAACAATATGATGGAGATTTGAATTAAATCCTGGAGGAAGTGTGAAAATAAACGAGTAAGAAAGAAGATTGGTGGAGTCATGCGAAGCAGAGCCGACACATCCAGAAACAAGTCTGAAGACCTTAAACATTCTATTAGATCTAAGGAGGAGGTGTTAAAGATGAGCAACATTTCGGGCTTGAGATGAAGATGCTCATGCTACAGAAACAATGACGAAAATGCAAAGTCATTTTACAGTTGTACAGATGCAGTAATGCAAGCCGAGCAAAGTATTTTAAAGGCTGGCTATGTAGTAAATAGATTGCAGCAATGCGCCAACGGATATGCATTGGAATGTATAGACTATCGACATTCCACAATGCACTTAAGCAGAGTCTGGACCCTTGAATAGAAAGCCTTTTTCAGTGTGGCGCAGTTGGAAAACCACGTAATGACGGAGGTGGATTCAAGAAAGACTTGGTTGGCCTAGCACCAGGAAGTCAAGGCCACAGTGAGCTCGGAAGTTCATGCAGTAGCTATAAAACTTGTGAAAAGAACGAACTCCAGTCTGAGGTGAGGAGCAAGAACACTGAAGATGTCATCATTTAATAGTATTTTAAATACAAAAAAGCTCTGAAACATGGTCTCCAGTCACATGGTCAGATGAAAATAGATACTGAGTTGAGCTACATCGAAACCAAGAGACAAAGTATGCCTATTCTCTGCTTTTTATTCTCAGGTACAGAGATCATTTCCAAGGCCATGTTCAAAGGCTAATTGACTGGCAGACAGCAAGCGTGATTATAGATGGCAGGCTAATTAGGTGTGAAGCTATGGGTATGACCAGCCCACCAGCACCTGGGTGCCAGCCTGCATGCTGCTAGCATGTGTGGAATATTACAGAGGGGTACAAGGGTGCCAACCAATTGTAGAGGGCCACGTAATAGAGAGCCCTATAGTTTATATAACCAATAGGATGTGGTGTATTTAATGATGTTCGTAGTGACTTGCACTAGAGAAGGGCTTAGTTGCCCCACCTGATGTTAAAGACCCAATCACTTTCCCGAACAAGTATGGAATGTATACCTAGATGTTCCCTTTAAGCCTATCACTTTCCCAAGTAGGTTTTTCTAGTTTGCCACGTCAATGATGATGAGCTTTTACTATATAAGCTATGTTTTTTATGAAACTCGCTGAGTGAAAAGCTCGTTGATGTTCGGTATACTCCCTGTTTTATACAATTTATATGCCAACTTCCTAAGTCAGTCTGATTATTGATGTTTGAGTATATTCTGCATCCCCATCCATTTCAAAGTATTTCTACCTTGTCTTAAAGGGCCTAGTGATAGGTACACAGGTTTACGTGGTAGGAGAGAGAGGATGGTTAAAGACCCATCGACCAAGTAGGCTTTTAAGTGTCTCGAAATATCGAGTGTCCTCCGCCATTTAACTGGAGGAACGTGAAGCTCCCTTTAGATAGTAGCCATTACTAAAAACTTGCAAATCACTGAAGACAGGTGAGATGGGTCCCTCGTTTCACGGAATTCCCATCCTGATTTCTACAGGCAACTGCACAAACCGAAGCCTGAAGTGGCTGGTTGAAGAGACGGCGATCTCGAAGGTCAGAAGCTGAAAACGCGAATGGAGTAGTCTGAGAGAGAGGGCAAACAATGAATGGGCATTGAGTGGTTTAAGGTATGTGGACGAGGAGCGAGTCATATAATAAGCCCAGAATCCTTTGTCAAGGGACGTTTTAAGAAGAAGTTGTTCTAAAGTCCAAATGGACATACCTAGGCTACGAACGATCAAGGATCATTAAAGAGAACAACTCATACTCCGATCGGAGTCATTGGGCCTCATCACGACTTCGGCGGTAACCCTTAAATCAGGCGGTAGCGCTATGACCGCCGGATTTAAGGGTCCGCCGAATCAGGGCTTCGGCGGATTTTGCCCCAGCTCTGAGCTGGGGGGAAATCCGCCGAAAATTTGCGCTATTACCGCCGGCGGGAAATCCGCCGGCGGTATTAGCGCGAAGATTCCCCATTGAGCCCAATGGGGAATGGGGCATTCCCGAATGGGCTCAGTGGAGTATGGGAACTTACATTACCGCCAAACTCGTGATCCGGCGCTAATAGACCCGGGGAGTTCGGCGGTAGGGCTAATACCACCCACGCTAATAGCATTACCGTTACCGCCCAAGTCATGATGAGGCCCATTATTAGGGGCAAGAGGAGCACTGAAAGAGATTTATGTGGGATGGCCAGTCTATCACTTTGTCTGCCTGTCTGTATGTTGTATATGGTAAAGAAATGATGAGATATTGAAGAAATGAAAAGTGATAGATTCTGGTGAAAGGCTGAAATTTGATTATTTATTTAGTTGACTAATGATGTTCATTAAATCGGTAGATCAAAGTAAAGTGAAACATAGAGGTTTGGAGCTGCGACGATTGGTGCATACTCATATTGTATTATTTGTCTGAAAAGTATTTATTGGTGTAAAATAACGGTAAGTATTGACAGTCGATTGTGACTAGTCATGATGGAGGATGTTACTACACTTATACACAAAGTGCAGTACAGTGCAGAATGGGTTAAGGGCAGAGCAGATAAAATGTTCATCCCATGGCCACAAGGCGGATCACTGTCCGAAGCAGTTTTGTAACATATGATGACATATTTGCACGCAGCATACCTGGTAAAGAAGCTAGAAAAGAGATTAGCTATTTTAGAGCTTTGGAAGATGTACCTGGAGGAAAGGGAAGACCCATCTCCTGAAGACTGGATGCTTAACCAGTGTAAAGAGAGGGGTGAAGAGCCTTCTGCTCCCTCTACTGCACCTGAAGTAGGTGATGATAGTACAAAAGATGACAGATTATAGCCTTTAAGAGAGATTAAGGCAGCGACAGGGTAGAGTAACTCGACACGTAAGTCACCTGCATGTAGCAGCGACGAGAGTCCCGAAAAGACTCCAGAAAGAGATGTGATCCCAAAAGTCCCACGGGACAAGAAGAGAAGTGAACAACCAGGTATGCCTCTAGATATAGAGACAGGAATAAAAAGATGGAAAGGAGAGAAAGACAAAGCTGACGATGTAGCGCTCATACTGAACGAAAGGATGGGAGGTCAGATATTGCTCAAACCTGATGGGAAAAACATTGAGGAAGTAAGGCAAAAGAAAGATCAGGACAAACAAGGTAAGAAAAACAGAGAATGAGAGAAACAATTGAAAGGCCACAAGGCTAAAAGAAAGAGGAGACAAAGACAGGAACAACTAAATCAAGATGAACAGTTGAGAAAGCAGAGAGCAGAAGAGCAAAGAAAGTATGACAACAGGCAAAAGGCAATCAAAGAACGAGACAGGTTAGAAAAGAGAAGAGAAGAAGAGGAAGAACAGAAATTAAGAGAGAAAAGAATGCAAAGACGCTGAGATGAAGAAATTCGTAGAGCAAATGAGAGAAGATTGCTGAAAAGACAGGAAGAGGAAAGGGTTAGGGGGAAGCAAAGAAACAATGAGAGTTTGATGAGGAAATGGAACACAAGAGAAGATCATGTGACATTGATCGCATAGAGAAAGAGTCAATGGAACCTAATCCAGTAGTGGCATGGGAGGACACAGAGGAGTTCTTCCCAACACAAGAACGAATGCCAGTACCCTCTAGAGTAGAATTAGAAGATAATTTTGAAATAGGAGCTATTGGAGACAGTATCGAGAAAGCTTATCAGGAGATGAGGACAAAATGTAAATCGGGAAATAAAGGGAAAGACGATCAATTTGAGGGAGCTCAGTCGAGAGATAAAGAAGGGGGTCTGTTAAGCCTTGAGCATAGAGCTTTGTCTTTGGACAAACTAAAGTTAAACAGAGACAATAAAGAGGGAAGTCATACCAGTTGGGGACAAGATATGTTAGACAGAAAGAGAAACCTTCGGTGGAGAGGAGGGCGCTAGTGCATGTGGTCGTGAGGAGTGTTCTCCGACAGATAGGGAAGTAAGATGGTCGGATCTGGACCTACCTAAATCGAGGATGCCAAAGCCCCTGGCGCGGCCAGGTCAACCTAAAAAGCGACCTCTTAGTGAGAGGGGTGACTCCCACCTTATGTGAGTAGGCTAAGGTCATTACCAGGAAGAAGACCATTGTCCCTGCTATGGACAGGCAGACGATGGGAGACAAGTGCGATTTTGGGATTTCACAGTTCCCTATGTTGGAAAAAGGAGGGGCCAGACAACAGTGTATACCGTGGCCCCAGATGGGTAAGGATAATTTAAGGTGTAAACTCCTGAGTTTAACTTCTGGTAATGGAAAATGGATCTATGAATTAGAAAAAATGACAGAAGGAAATACGTTCACCATAGGGTACATTAAGGGTCTTCTAGCAGCTATCCTTGGGGAGAAAGCTGATGACATTTGGTTAAGAGCAGGATATGCGAGTGTCACCGCACAGAACACAGTGCACAATGGAGCGCCATTTAATAATTGCAGAGCGACAGTCTGGAAAGTGCTTTGAGTACAACATAGTGATAGGTCAGATATGGGAGCTATAATGGCACGAAAGATGCAGGAAGGGGAGGATCCGCTTGTTTACATTCCGAATTTTCAAGAGCACTGGTCTTTGGAAACACAAGAACTGTGGGGAAAATCTATATTTTTATTTTATTATATATTATGTCAGGGACTACCAGATAAGGTACAGAGACAGTTTAAGAAGCTGGTGGGTATGGAGGCAAAACCATGGCCAGAAATACAGCTGACCATTACGCATGATTGCCGACTGCTGCAGGAGAAAAAAAAATCAAAAGAGAAACTCGAGGAGGCTAAGCTAATACAGAAGAAGCTATCGAAATATGCCATAGAAGGGGCGATGTAAACTCGTGGAGAAGGGCCAGGTTCACAACAAGCAACAGACATGCCGAAGGTGAATAACCAACGGCAGTTCAATCAAGGAGGGAACGGATTCATACCAAGAGGTAGGGGAAGTTTCCACAGAAGAGGAGGCTTTCAGAATAATCAAGGGAATTATAAGAGTAACCAAGGTGGGTTTCAGACTATGCAGAATGATAATCAAGGCATGCAGGGAGGGAAAATCAGGAGACTTTTTCCTGTATGTTGGACATGTGGAATGACAGGGCACATAGCGCGAACATGTCAGAGCCAAGGGCATGTACAGAATGGGCAGTTCTGAAGAGGGGACCACTTATCCTCCTGCATATGGCTCACAAAGGCACTGGTTTGCTCAAGATCAGACAGTGTATCAAGCACAAGCACCGAGAATGCAACAGGCGTTGCAACCACAGCAAGCACCATTTAATCTGCCACCAGGGCAGTCACAGCACGCACCTATGCAGATACAGCAGAGCTCAAACACAGGACAGTTATTGACTCCTAGGATAGGGGGGTGTCACTGTCGAGGGTGGGAATCCTTTCATGGGTACAGGAATAAGTATGTACCCACAATAGGACAGCTCACTGGGTGACTTGATGTGTTCAGTACTATCTGTGACTCCCAATCCTCAAGAGGAACCGAGGGTTGGTGTCACTATAGGAGGCAAATCTTTTTCTTTTTTAGTAGATATGGGTGCAACTCGCTCATGTATACGAGAGGGAACATTTTCATTATCGGGTAATGCCATAAGTGCTCAAGGATTCTCAGGAGCTACAAGCAGAGTTCCTTTTACTGAAAAATTGCTGGTCTCAATAGGAGAATTTGATATGTATGTTCCATTGTTGTATTCACGGCAGACACCAGTTAATATAGTGGGCTGAGATTTAATGACGAAACTAAACATGACGATTTCTTTCACTGATGAAGGAATAGTGTGTTCAACACCAGGAATACATTATTTAAACGTGGGCAAACCTATTATGGCATTTACAGGGCAAATAGCCATGCGAGGAGTAATATTAGAACTAGAAGTATTTCACTATGGGGTACGCATTTTGTTAACATGGCTGCCTGGTTTCGTGGGTAAGACTATGAGAATATCTGATGAGTTTCTCTTCAGGCCAGAGATTCCCACAGACGTAGAAGGGGACAGGTTTTCCCTTAGAGTTGCAAGCAGCTGTAGTGCGAGGAGAACTGACTATGCTCATAGGATTTGATGATGACAGCAGATCATGGAGCTCAGTGATTGCTATTGGAAAGGATTACAGATTGACTGACGTCACTGATGAGGACATATTTAGAGATGATCTGTCAGGCGACGAGGTAATATTTGAGATGAGCATCACATTTTGGGTTAGAGCAGAAAGACGCGAAGTCCCACAGAAAATGATGATAGTAAGACAGCGTCCTGCATTTTTTGATGAAGATATGACGAAAGTGCAAGTTTCTTTATGGACTATGGGCCCCTATGACGAAGACATATTAAAAGGGGTTGGAGAAGAAAATATTAAACTAAAGCCAGGAGCAATTTTACCTCGAGAAAGGCAGTATCCCATGTCTTGAGAGGCAGACAAAGGTATTTTTAAGACAATATCTGCCATGATGGATCAGGGAATTTTACTGATGTCAGAGTCACCCTACAATACTGTGGTGTACCCTACCAAAAAATCTAAAGTGGGGTTGTGGCATTTAATTCAAGATATTTGGCCGATTAACCAGATTGTAGAGGCCGTGTTTCCTCTAGTTCCCAACCCGGAGACGATCCTATGTAGTATCCGTGTTGATGCACAATGTTTCACTGTGATTGATTTGAAAAATGCATTTTTCTCAAATCCCATTGGATAAAGATTCTCAGGATCTGACATCCTTTACATTTTGTCAGAGTAAAATGAAAAGCACAAGGTTGCCCCAAGGGTATTGTGAGTCTCCATCGATTTTCAATAGAGTCCTACAGATGGACTTAACCAATATTGATTTGCCAAGTGTTGTGTTGCAATACGTAGATGATATTCTGGTTTGCAGCACATCAGAAGAAGAGTGCAGACATGACGCATTACATGTAATGATTATACTAGCAGAGAAGGGATATAAAGTGGAAAAAGAGAAATTGCAGTACTGCCAAGAAGAGGTGTTATACATAGGACAGTTAATTTCACGTAAAGGAAAGAAAGTTACACCTGAATGGGCTGAGTCAATTTTGAAAACAGCAAAACGGCACACGATAAAGCAAATGCAACAGTTATTAGGACTGTGCAATTATATTGGTATTTGATTATAGTTTTTATACGAAACCATTGTTGCAAGCCCTGAAAAAGGCACAGCAGAATCATCAGGAAAAGATTGTATTGACTGAGGACATGGAGTAAGGGTTTGATGAGTTAAAAAAGGTAATTTGCACAGCTACAGTTTTAAGAATTCCCAATTATTTTGAGGAATTCTTTTTATTTTCGCACATGAATGGAACAGTCATGACAGCAGTGCTCACGCAGAGAACTACGTTGGGGTACAAGCCTCTAGCATATTACAGTGGGATTTCGGATCGAGTAATGAGGGGTCACTTCCCTTGTGAACAATTGTTGGCAGCTGTCATGTTTGCTATTGAGAAATCTACCAGCATAGTAATGGGGTGTTCCATGACGTTATTTGTTGAACATGCTTTGTTTGCTGTTTTTTAGAAACCTAAAGGTACACTGACATCTAAAAGAGCTTCCGCTTATGAGGTGGTTATATCGAATTCAGCGATTAAAATAGTTAGATGTAAAACCGTGAACCCTGCCACGTTTATAGCTAAACCGCTGGCAGATGATGAGCAGGTACATGACTGCTCGAATGATGACGAATTTTATGGTGAGATCCCGAGGGTGTAGGCGAATGCTCTAGCACCGGGGGAGATTCTGTTTATTGATGGTTCCTTGAAGATCAAGCAAACTGATCTACAAAGATATTCAGGTGCTGCTGTGGTAAAGCACAGGGCTAATGGGGAATTTGAAGTAATGACAAGTGTATGACTACCGTCTCACTTTTCAGCACAGGCTGCAGAATTAGTGACACTGATTGTCACGCTCGAGAAACACGCAGACAAGGAAGTAATGTGTACAGTGACTCCGCCTACGTGACCTCAACCGTGCACGCAGGGCTAGCATGTTGGAAAAGGAGGGGCTACCTCTGAGTGGACGGCACTCCAGTGCAGCACGCTGCCTTATTGGACAGACTTATTAAAGCACTACAATTGCCAGTAGCCATCGCAGTTGGCCAGCGCACACTAAGAGAACCGATTTTATTTTAAGCGGAAACCAAGCTGCAGACGAAGAAGCAAAAAGAGTTGCATATTCATCTGAGATCATGAGCTTTGATACACCTGATATGAAAGAAAGGATGGTGGTGGTGATGATGATGGTGAATGAAAGCTTTAACCATTTGTCGAAAACACAATTGATGGAAGTTCAAGGTGGAGCCCCACAGGATGAGAAAGATCTGTGGACACAGAGGGGGTGTTCTTTATCCCCTTCCGAGGCACTCTCTCGACAGGAAAGCAATGGTAAACTGGTGATGCCTCTAGCCTTATTAAGGGTGGAGTTGGAACAACTAGACTACCATGTGCATGTCACTAGAGAAAGCCTTGCAGAAACCATGGCGGAAGACTGGTTCATGCCAAACCTGTTAGAACACATTGCTTTTAATGTAGTAAATTGCATCATTTGTCAAAAGTTTATTGCTGGGCACATGCTGCGAACAGTCAAAGGAGTTAGTCGTTGACCAAATGGTCCTTTTCAGCATTTACATATCAACTATGTTGATATGTCAACTATGTTGATATGCTGCAGGTCTGCAATGGATATAGGTATATGACAGTGTTGGTGTGCCCCTGCTCTAGGTGGATCGAGGCTGGTCCATGCACACACCCTGATGCCACTTGCACTGCAAAGTTATTAGTCCGAGAAGTATTTCCTAGATGGGGAATATGTGAGGTGTTGAGATCAAATAATAGCCCACATTTTGTGAATGAGGTTTTTGAGCAAATAAGTTTATTATTGAGCATTAAGCATACATTTTCTTCTGCTTATCACCCACAAGCGAACAGGATATGTGAGAGACTCAATGGTCTGTTCAAAGAGAGAATAGCCAAACTAAAGTTAACATTGAAAAAGGGATGGCTGCATTGCCTGCCCCTTGCTTTATATGCATTGAGGAACCAACCAGTCTCTGACCATCACCTCACACCCTATGAACTAATTACGGGGAGGCAAATGAGAACGCCTCTCACTCCTCCATCGAGGACTAGAAGTGATGCCCAGACAACAGCGGAATTGTTAGGAAATGAGCTACGTGCTTATTTAACATGTATGACCACAAGTATCTCTGTCATTTCAGATCAAGTTAAACAGATGGGGTCCCGATCTCGGAACACTGATGAAGACCATACAGCAACCAGACCTGAGGAATTACAGATCTGAAGAATATTTCCAGGTGATAACATTCTGATCAGGAAGTTTACTCGAAAGTGGCATGAGCCCAGATTTAATGTCCCTTTCATAGTGGAGGACGTTACTCCATCGGCAGTGAAGGTACTAGGGAGATGCGCATGGATGCACCTGGGGAACGTAAAAGTCTACGCTGGAGAGACCACCACACCCCCACCCCATTCGGAAGCAAGCCACAGAGAAGAAGTTCAGCACGTGCAGACTAGATCGATGATGAGGAAGAAGGACGCAGAGACTGTCCAGTAGACAGATAAAGAGTACATTGGACTCTGGTTCTTTCAAGACACTCTTTGTAGCTGCTATAGAAGGAGTGAAAAGCAATTGCTTTTGAGCCACAGGAGTTTTCTAACCTTGGACTGTGAGGTATTGAGATCCTGAAGAAGAAAAATACCAAATCTCAAATTCCTTTTCGATGACTGGAAGAGGGAGCAGTTTCTCAACTCCTTTCTTTCTGAATTTCTCTTTGGAGGCAACCATGGTGGTGTCTAATGGCAACACTCATCAGATAATTTTTGCTGTTTTTCTCTTCATTCTCAATGCATATCCTGCACTGGTTGGGAGAACTTGTGACATTCATCTGTTTCTGCAAGATCCTAAAAATGGTCCTATTGTGAGGAGACTGCTTGCAGCCATTATTGAGCAGATCCTACAGCTACCAGGGTTTTGTACGGAAAGTACAGATGGTTCTATCTGATGAAGATGCCCACAAACTGCTTGGCATGATCTTTTATTTTTTGCTCCACAAACATCCTTATCTTGTTGGATGACATACTAACGCTCATGTATTTCTGAGGGATCCCAGGAATCGACCTGCAATAAATTGGCTGAAACATTAGATCATCAAGCAGGTTCGTCCACTACCTGAGCACCTGACAAACTTGCCTGATTAAAATTATTTTTTCCTTCCTTTAAAATATTCACAGGCAAGATGGGAAATATTTATAGCAATAATAATAATGTGGCAAACAACAAGAGATCACAGTGATGTGCGAGACGCCACTTTTGCTGGATTACATACATATATATATTTATCATTATTCTTCTGTTTTTGACGATACATACTATTTATTATGTTGGTCCAAAGAGAGCAGTAGTTCCTATGTATCTTCCTATGCAGAAGGAAGGTACAGATCTAGCAATTATATGACAGCCAAGGCCCTATGTGATTGTTCCCACACCAATAGCTCATGTGGCAACATCTAGTCCTGTAGCAGTTGTCCCTACAAATCCTTATGCAGGGAGGACTCATAGATATTCTTACTGAGCGCCAGATACAGATCCTTAAAGAGAGACAAAGAAAGAAATGTAAGAGAAGTGCAAGGGAGGATGATCATGAATTGAATGATTACCTAGCTGGCACAGCACATTTGGGGAATAACATGTGGTATCAGCACATGAAAGAGGTAGGAAAAAGCACCTCAGAGGAGGAATGCTATGTGTGTGCACTCCTGCCTTATCGTATGGGAAAGTCTAAGATAGTTATAATAGAAGTTCAGACAACACATTGCCTATCTCACATAGCACTCTGCCAGGCAAGAGGTCAGTTCATGGGCCGAACAGCATCTTTGGTATGGGCAACAGAATGGACAGCTCCAGACGAAGATGATTATGTCAAAGACACAGAGACAAGAGCAAGAGCACACACCAGAAATCATCTGATAAGATATGAACAACCTGGAGTGAAAGGAGCTGGAATCAGATGGGAAGTAAACAGAAGACTTGAGAGCCCAGGACAAACTGCAGAAGAAATTCAGAGCTGTAAAGAAAGAGGCCAGATGCAGATCTAGGGAGCAGTACTTCTCCAGACAGCTGGGAGGAAAGTATGGTTATCTGCAGAGCCTGGGTAGTGAATGCGCATTGCAAGCCAACCATTGACATTGTGGAAAACGGATGCAAAGCTTTATGGCCAAGACTTGCAAAACTACTGACATGGGTCGAAGACAAAGGAGGCCCTTTACAAACATTGCCTCTGGACAATGCAAAATTGTGTTTCAGAAACAATGGAACAAGAAAAGTTGGAGAGAATCAACATTTTGGTTGACTCTTTGATGTACCAGGAATGAACATTGGAACTGCAGTGATAATGTATCACTACTGGGCCTGTAGATCCAGAGCTTACATGAAGCTGCCCAGAGATTGGGGAGGATGGTATTCTATAGTGATGGTCCACGTTCCAGCATTAGTGATTCCTGAAAAGTGACTTGAACATTGGTGAATTTCCAAAAGAAGTTGCTCACCTGAGGAAGAAGAGATCTGCTGAGCTGATAAATCGAATGCATACAGAGAACTATTTTTTATCTAAGTCAATAGAGGATTTTGATTCCATTCCATATGAACCCAGATTATTCAGTCAGACCTTATCGATATTCATGATAATCTTCATGCCCAGACAGCAACAAATACCAAGTGTTACAGATAACCAGGTGGGAATTGTTACAGATGATTAACACTACCATAAAGGGATGATTCAATGCTATCAAGGAAGAGCTGAGAGCCATACGATTGATGACTCTTCAGAACAGATATGACCTGGACATGATCACAGCTATGGATGGAAGTGTTTGTGCCAAAATAGGAGAATCATGTTGCACATTCATACCTTGTCATGATGACGAGAATGGCACCTTGACAGAGGCATAACGCTGCTGACAAAATGACATGCCCAGATGATAGATGACGTGGAAGACATTGTTGATGATAGTTGGTTTGAATCAATCTTCTCATGGGATCCACAATGGATTGCCAGACATGTTTAAGTTCCTTGCAGCCCTGATAGTGATGGTTTTGCTTGGATTTTGTGTGATCAGGATAATAATCTCACAATGTAAGAAGAATGCAAAGAAGGCTGTAGGAATGAAGATCATGTTTTATGTTGAATCAGGATGGAAAACTAAGGAACTGACATATGAAGGGATTAGAGACTACGTGAAGGCCAGCATTTATGCACCCAAGGGAACAAAGTTCCTGTACCCGAATAACCACAATAAGTATGTTGGGAAGTGGATCTACTGCAGTCCAAATGGACAGTGCATGCTTATGTCCTGGAATAAAGATGAGCATGAGAAATCAGCAGGATGCCTGAAAGGAGTTGTAAAGATATGGGTCCCAAAAAAGCATTTCTTTAGACAAGGATGTCTAGATATGAAGGATGATGGGAGAGTGGTCAATGAATCGTCCAGACAGGGGGAGTGTAGAGGTGGGGCCAAGTATCCCCACTCAAAGCTCCGCTCCCATGATGTCTATATGTTGGGAGTCAAAGTGTGAGACATGTACAGTGCCAGTGCAAATACCTATACCGAAAAGAATCCTGGAAGTAAGGTACCCATTGAGGAAGCCATATATGAACTCACGACAATATGATGGTCATTTGAATGAAATCCCGGTGGAAGTGTGAAAATAAACAAGCAAGAAAGAAGATTGGTGACATCATGCTAAGCAGAGCTGACACATTCAGAAAAGAGGCTGAAGACCATTAACTGTTGTAAAGTCAAGAAATCACAAGGGGAAAGGTATGGTATTGCTGGAACTGGGGTGGGAAAGTCTCTAATTAGGTATCATCTGTGCCCAGTATGTAGATGTGCCTTGTGTGGCAGCAGGACATCCACAAGAAACAAGAAGAGACTTACAGGACTACATGCCCCAGCAGCCTCTGGGCACAGAACTACAGCCCCAGCAGCTTGGACGCCTCTTTGGAAAAGACCAAGCACACGGGCCTGAAAACTGGCCAAGGAAACGCCCAGGCTAACGCACGATACAACGCGCATGCACGGTAGAACTACCGCGCATGCGCAGCCTGTGAACGCTTGTTCGTGCTCAAGATTGCATTGGATAGGACGCACATCTTGGAGCTCCAGCGAAAACCCCATGCGGGGCCCGTCCTCACAGAGATTCACCTTCTCTGGCCCCGTGCCTCCATAAGATTAGTGCTGGAACTTATTTAACGCTACGGACATTACCGGAGCGTGTATCTGAAACTCGTTTGGCATACTAACTCTTGGGAAGCTTCCACAAGAGCATTGCGGAACGCTTCAATGATACTAACTCTTAACTGCATGCCACGTTCTGCCCGCCAGTTGCGAACATAGTGTGTGTTGATGGGGTGAAGACTGTTATCACGCAACATCAGGGAGCAGGCTCTAATTATTTCCTTTTTTGTCAGGAAAACTGGAAAGCCTCAGCCCTCGCAGCCTTAGAACTCGTCCTTACTGCAAGGAGCAAGAAGCTTGGTGAAGCCAGAGCTAAGTGCCTTTAAATATCAGTCTATTGTATGTTAACTGCCTATTTTGATCACAGCGGGCACTCATTTGGTGTGCTCATTTCACCCCGGTATAATTGTGTATCTTGAACCCCCTCTCAGAATGTGAATTGGACACTGTTAATGTTTATGCATTTTGTTTGGGCTTGCAATCC
This sequence comes from Ambystoma mexicanum, assembly GCF_040938575.1. Taxonomy (NCBI): domain Eukaryota; kingdom Metazoa; phylum Chordata; class Amphibia; order Caudata; family Ambystomatidae; genus Ambystoma; species Ambystoma mexicanum. The sequence continues at coordinate 841,977,064 of NC_090923.1, forward strand.
GAAATCCACCTCTGTGCTGACAATAACAGAGTGTGGAGCTGACACAAAGGGGTAATGCATGCATGAAGATTGAATGCATGGTTTAACTCAAGGGGTAACGCATGTATGAGATTGAATGCATGTGAGGTGGCGCCTACTGTGAAGAGCGGAATAGCTCAGCGCCACGATTCAAAGAACTGATTGGCCAAGAACAGAGCCAAGGAGCATGCCTTTCCTAGAACCCTCATCCCTATCCACAACCCCTCCCTAAACCTCAACCCGGTGTACCTAAAACCCTCTACCCATCCAATCCAAGGACCCTAACCCTCTTTCCCTGTGGGGGTCGCAGTGATCTGCGTTTACCTAAGCCAGGTACCAAGACCGCCAAGGGGAGGTAGGAGTTCATGCTGCTTCTGCATGGAACGGATCTCGCCTTGACAGTAGCACGCACCCACGTATTTTTAAGCGCCCAGGTAGCACGAACTCAGGAAAACAATGGAGGATATAGCTGCATCCTCAATGAGCTGCAGGCTGTGCTAGAAACTACTAGGCAGGACTATGCTACACTGACAACTTGAGTGCAGGAGCTTACCACTCAAGGTAGACCACTTCCAGGGGGTACCCCTCCAACCCCGGTGCAAGTCCAAGTAGCTACCGAGCCACCTATGCCCTTAGCCGCCCCGGAAAGGTATGGGGGAGACCCAAACAAATACTCTGTATTCATTACGCAATGCCAGTTACACTTCCTGACCAAACCAACTATTTTCCGTGCTGCCCAGGCCAGGACCGCTTTTCTCATTTCCTATTTTACAGGAGATGCCGCAGCCTGGGTCATCCCGTTAGTGCAAAAAGATGATGCCATTTTATATGACTGGGGGAGTTTCAGGAAGAATTTGGGAAAATATTCAACAGAAAAGCAGCCTCCTTGATACGGGATCGGGAACTTCTTACCTTGCAGCAAGGAAGCAACGATCTGATTTCTTATGTAACCACTTTCAATCGTTTGGTGGTAGAAGCCAAGTGGCCACACGAAAAAAGAATGGCTCTCTTCTACCAGGGGCTTCGGGAAGATCTAAAAGACCTGATAGCACAAATGGATCCCCAGCCAAGCATGTGTTCAGCAATGATAGACCTGGCTTTACATTTAGATCATTGCCAAAATGAAAGGAGACAAGACAAAAGAAGATAGGAGAATAAACCAAATCCAGCAAGGCTGGACTATCGAAAAAACCCGACCAGTCCCAGTAAGGCAGAAAAAACTTCAGAGTCTGAGCTCATGCAAATAGGGTCCATTAGGGGTCCGATTTCCAAGGGAGAAAGGGAAAAGCGGCGATGAGAAAAGCTTTGCTTGTATTATGGTAAGGTAGGTCACTTCGTAAAAGAATATGGAGTAAAACCCAAAAACAGCACACCTCTGGGAAACACCAGAGCTCGTCAGTGAGTAGGGCGGATCTATCGAGCCAAAACCATTGCAACGCCCCAAGGCATACTTTGGGTAATGTGACACACGCTGACAAAATACACATTACCATCACAGGGATCTTACAGACACGTCAAGCTGATCAGTCTGTCACTCTCATGATAGATTCGGGAGCCACAGGCAATTTTGTGGATGGTTGCCTATGTTCAGAGGTTGGGCTTACCGGTGAAGCTTAAGGATACTCAAGAAGCAGTCTGTTCAGTCGACGGGTCCCCATTAAAGTCCGGGCCTGTGACGCAGCAAACTGGGGAGATGGTATTGGACATTCAAGGTCACAAGGAACTAATCAGATTCAATGTTATCGCGGCTCCCCAATTTGGATTCATCCCTGGCCTGCCTTGGCTCATGTTACACAATCCAGCTATTGATTGGAGTTGTGGTATGGTTTGCTTTTCTTCAGAATATAGTAATACGCATTGTACAAAGAATATAAGGCACGTCCTGCAGGTTTTGGGGGCCACTAAGACAGACAAACAGAGTGTGCAGGGGCATTTGCCCCAAGAATATGAAGATTTCCGTGATGTTTTCTGCAAGGCAGCTGCCGAGACGTTACCACCGCACAGGTCCTTTGATTGTAGGATAGATTTGGAACCTGGGGCCACCCTACCATGCAGTCGGATATATGCACTTACGGAGGCAGAAAACCAACATCTCAAAGAGTACATCGATACCAACCTACAAAACGGATTTATCCGTCATTCCACTTCACCTGTCTCCTCGCCGTTATTCCTCGTCCCGTAGATAACCGGGGACCTTAGAACCTGCATTGATTATCGGGCGATAAACCGGATCACGATCAAGAATCGTTATCCACTCCCTCTTATACCAGTCCTACTGGATCAAGTACGCAGAGCAACTATCTACACCAAACTGGACTTACGCGGGGCCTACCATCTGGTGCGGGTGCGTGAAGGGGACGAATGGAAGACCGCCTTCAGGACCAAATTCGGACTCTACGAATATCATGCCATTTGGTCTCTGTAACGCACCCACCGCCTTTCAACATTTCTTGGATGAGGTCCTGCGAAGATTCCTGGATGTCTTTGTTGTGGTCTACATCGATGATATCCTGATGTATTCTCGTAACAGACAGGAGCACATACACCATGTTCGGTCTGTTTTACAGCGCTTGCGTGAACACTATCTGTACGCCAAACTGGAAAAATGCACATTCCATTGTAATACGGTGGAGTTTCTCGGGTTTATCCTATCACCCGATGGAGTCAAAATGGATTCACATAAGGTACAGGCCATCCTGGATTGGCCAGCCCCACGAAACGTCAAAGAAGTACAATCCGTGCTGGGTTTCACTAATTTTTATCGAAGATTCATTCAGGGATTTGCACAAAAAAGCTTAGCCTTTACTCGCCTGCTGAGAAAAGGAAGACCGTTCGTATGGGACCACGAGGCGGAACAGAGCTTTCAGCAATTGAAAGAGGCATTTACTTCAGCACCTGTTCTTCTCCATCCGGATCCTACATTGCCATTTCTGATAGAAACGGACGCTTCTAGTTATGCATTGGGGCAATATTGTCACAACGGGATCAGTCTGGACATTTACATCCGGTGGCTTACTATTCGAGAAAACTCAATCCCGCAGAACAAAATTACACCATTGCAGAACCTGAACTACTTACCATCAAGGCTGCCTTTGTGGAGTGGAGGCATTACTTACTAGGGGCAAGGCACACCATAACCGTGCTAATGGATCATCGTAACCTTCAGTTCTTAAAATCTGCACGTGCCCTTACTCCACGACAGCTACGTTGGGCCATGTACTTTGCGGACTTTGATTTCGTGGTGACATACCGCCCGGGGCAGGAGAACAAGAAAGCTAACCTGCTATCCAGGTATCCAGAACCCTCAAGCTGTTCTAGCACAGAGGAAGAGGCGAAACCCATAGTGCCTTCAACCAAGATCGTAGGAAGTTTGACCAATACCTTACTGGAACAGATTGGAGATGCAATGACTGCACGGGAATTGTTCCAGTGGGAAGACCCAAACCTGGAACGTCGATTGGAAGGAGGGATACCGTATCAGGGCAAAGTCGTGTATCTACCTACTGAAAAACTGCAAACACAAGCACTCAAATGGTGCCATGATTCACCACTAGCTGGGCATCCAGGCATCAACAAAACCCAAGAATTGATCCATCGACATTATTGGTGGCCAAACCCCCAGAAAGAAGTCCGAGAATATGTAACGCAATGCGAAGTGTGCGCCCGAAGTAAGACAGATCACAAGAAACCTATGGGTCTGCTTAGGCCTCTACCAATGCTGTGTCAACCGTGGCATACAGTGTCAATGGACTTTATTGTGGAATTAGCTCCAGATCAGAAGCATACAACCATGTTAGTGGTGATAGACTCCGTAACCAAGCTTGCTCATTTTGTTCCTTGTCGGGGCTTACCAACTGCGGGAGAATTTGCAGATTTATTCTTGCAGCACATAGTCCGATTACACGGAGTACCACAGCATATAATCCCGGATCGAGGATCTCAGTTTACGTCTAAATACTGGCGTCTCTTCTGTAAGAAGATCGGTATACAGTTACAGTTGTCCAGTAGTTACCATCCCGAAACGGACGGACAGACCGAACAATTGAATCAAACCCTTGAACAGTATCTTCGTTGTTTTACACATGGGGTGAGGATGGCTGGGTAGAAACTCTGTGGCTCGCAGAACTAGCATATAACAATTCTCAACATACTGCCACTGGGTACTCCCCATTCTTCGCAACATATGGGTACAAGCCACATATATAACCATCTACTACACAACTTCCAGATACTCTACCATCAGTACAAACAAGGATAAACTTAATAGCAGAAAACTGGAAAAGGGCTCGCCAGAATCTGCTTAAGGCCAAGATTATGAACAAGACACGCAGATAGAAAACCTCATACCAATCCAGACTACCAGATAGGTGATAAAGTGTGGCTTTCAACAAAACACTTACATGTGTCAGGCTCTCAGAAACTAAAACCACATTTCCTTGGCCCGTTCTGTATCGAACAAGTCATAAACCCAGTGGCCATGCGATAACGTCTGCCTTCTCATATGAAGGTTCACCCTGTCTTCCATGTGGCTCTCCTAAAACCCGTGGCCTCTCTCACATACGAATGCAAACACCACCAACCATCTCAGTCGAGGGGTTTCCGGAATATGAGGCGAAGGCAATACTAAATTCACGAGTACGGGGGGGGCCGGTTGCATTACTTCATTTACTGGGTCGGTTTTGGCCCCGAAGATAGATCATGGGAACCCACCTCAAACGTGCATGCTCCTTGGCTCTTGCGCCTATTCCATTGTAGTCATCCCTCTAAACCAGGCCCTTCGGTGGGGAGGGGGTGTACTGTCGTAAAGTCAAGAAATCACAAGGGGAAAAGTATGGTTATTGCTGGAACTGGGGTGGGAAAGGCTCTAATTAGGTGTCATCTGTGCCCAGTATGTAGATGTGCCTTGTGTGGCAGCAGGACATCCACAAGAAACAAGAAGAGACTTGCAGGACTACATGCCCCAGCAGCCTCTGGGCACAGAACTTTCAGCCTCAGCAGCCCAAACGCCTATTTGGAAAAGGCCAAGCACACGGGGCCTGCAAACTGCCCAGGCAACGCCCAGGCCAACTCCCGATAGAACGCGCATGTGTGGAAGAACTATCGCGCATGCACAGCCTGTGAACGCTTGTTCGCGCTCAAGATTGCATCGGATAGGACGCTTCACTCAGAGCTCTGGCGAAAACCCCACGCGGGGCCCGTCCTCGCAGAGATTCACTTTCTCTGGCCCCTCGCCTCCATAAGATAAGTGCTGGAACTTATTTAACGCTACGGACATTACCGGAGCGTGTATCTGAAACTCGTTTGGCATACTAACTCTTGGGAAGCTTCCACAAGAGCATTGCGGAACGCTTCAATGATACTAACTCTTAACTGCAAGCCACGTTCTGCCCGGCAGTTGCGGACATAGTGTGTGTTGATGGGGTGAAGACTGTTACCACGCAACATCAGGGAGCAGGCACTAATTATTTCCTTTTTTGTCAGGAAAACCGGAAAGCCTCGACCGTCGCAGCCTTAGAACTCGTCCTTACTGCAAGGAGCAAGACGCTCGGCGAAGCCAGAGCTAAGTGCCTTTAAATATCAGTCTATTGCATGTTAACTGCCTATTTTGATCACAGCAAGCACTCATTTGGTGTGCTCATTTCACCCCGGTATAATTGTGTATCTTGAACCCCCTCTGAGAATGTGAATTGGACACTGTTAATGTTTATGCATTTCATTTGGGCTTGCAATCCGAAATCCACCTCTGTGCTGACAATAACAGAGTGTGGAGCTGACACAAAGGGGTAATGCATGCATGAAGATTGAATGCATGGTTTAACTCAAGGGGTAACGCATTTATGAGATTGAATGCATGTAAGGTGGCGCCTACTGTGAAGAGCGGAATAGCTCAGCGCCACAATTCAAAGAACTGATTGGCCAAGAACAGAGCCAAGGAACATGCCCTTCCTATAACCCCCATCCCTATCCACAACCTCTCCCTAAACCTCAACCCGGTGTACCTAAAACCCTCTAGCCATCCAATCCAAGGACCCTAACCCTCTTTCCCTGTGGGGGTCGCGGTGACCTGCGTTTACCTAAGCCAGGCACCAAGACCGCCAAGGTGAGGTAGGAGTTTGTGCTGCTTCTGCGTGGAACGGATCTCGCTTTGACATAAACATTCTATTAGATCTAAGGAGGAGGTGTTAAAGATGAGCAACATTTTGGGCTCGAGATGAAGATGCTCATGCTACAGAAATGATGAAGAAAATGCAGTCATTTCACAACTGTACAGATGCAGTAACGCAAGCAGAACAAAGTACTTTTAAAGGCTGGCTATGTAGTAAATAGATTGCGGCAATGCGCCCAAGTAAATGCATAGGAATGTATAGACTATGAATGTTCCACAACGTTCTTTACCATAGTCTGGACACTTTAATAGACAGGCTTTTTCAGTGTGGTGCAGTTGGAAAATGACTTAATGATGGAGGTGGAGTCAAGAAAGGTTTGGTTGGCCCAAAACCAGGAAGTCAAGGCCACCGTGAGCTTGGATGTTCCTGCAGTAGCTATACAACGTGAGAAAAGAACAAACTCCTGTCTGAGGTGAGGAGCAAGAACATTGAAGATGTCAGAGGTTCATCATTTAAAAGTATTTCAAATACAGAAACTCTCTGACACATGGTCTCAAGTCACATGGTCGGATGAAAATAAATACTGAGTTGAGCTACATTGAAACCAAGAGACATATATGCCTATACTTCCTTTTTATTCTCAGGCACAGAGAACATTTCCAAGGCCATGTTGAAAGGCTAATTTACTGGCAGACGGCAAGGGTGATGATAGATGGCGGGCTTATTAGGTGGGAAGCTATGGTATGAGTGAAATTATGGTTGTGAGTACGATTTCTGTAGGTGTGCTAGTTACCACTCTTGCAATGTTAGTCTATGATCAAAAGCTTATAGAGATTACAGTCGGTGGCAGCGAGAAAACCAACTCCCTCAAACTTCCCACACAGTTTGTAAACAGTTAAACAGAAGGATTAGGATTCGGGAGAGCATCTCGCGCTCACAACCAGGCGTTTAGGAAAGTTCATCAATATTCAATAATGTAGCAGTCTGCAGAATCCAATAATGGGAGATATGATATTTATTCTTCAATGGTGAAAACAGCTGGATGGTGTTTGAAACCCTGGTCGTTGTCAAGGCTGTGAGAGTATTGGCATACTCAAACATGATTGTACACGAGTATTAGTAGTACCAGTTAGTCAATACCAAGTGGTGTTACATGTTGAGCGATGGCGGAAATAGAATACAGTTAAAAAATATATCATCAAAATTACATTGATAAAACCATACCATGTTGTGTCACACGTCAGGCCAGGATTGGAACTGTGGGGTCAAATGTAGCCAGAGAGAGGAACACAAATAAAACCCCAATAAGAATTAAAATTGAAAAGTTGGAAGAAGGGAACATCACAATGAGGTCACAATTAATCTGAAATCATTCTGTATTCTTAATATTACCGTTTCCCATGAACCCATATACACCATCATAATGCACACTCGTGCTCCTTGTGCAAGTGCAATGAAATGTAGGACTCTAAGTAAGTATTGTATTACTCAAGATTCATACCAATTAATTGGCTTCCCGACACTGTGAGACTGTGCAACCACACCCACCAATAACTCGTTGTGCACTAAATTGGTTTCCCTTACGGTTTTTTGTTAACTTACTGATAGGATAGTGGCAATTTGACTGGTATTCTTATGAGGTGTGCAGAGAAAGTTGTTAGAAGTGAAAAATGATTAGTGAGATTCGAGAAAAAATATATTACTAATATCTGGTAAGGCTCACCCTAAGATCATGTTCAGTAGTCTGATGCATGAGAGCTCTATGAAACAATTTCTAGAGAAATGTTTCAAATAAGCACATGTTTGTCTGTTGGTACAGGCATTGTGCATCTTAGTGAATGCCCTGATAGAATGAGGTTCTTACCTTAGTCTTAAATATTGCAGTATGAGCGTATAAATCGCTGATGCTAGTGTTATTCAGCATCATTTGAGGTCACCATTAGTGGTTGTAGCATGGTTAGATTTCCTATGGAAAAATATATAAATGACTTAGAAAATGTATGTCATTATTCTTAAGGGTCTTCTAGCAGCTATCCTTGGGGAGAGAGCGGATGACATTTGGTTAAGAGCAGGATATGCGAGTGTCACCGCACAGAACACAGCGCACAATGGAGAGCCGTTTAATAATTGCAGAGCGGCAGTCTGGAAAGTGCTTTGAGTACAACATAGTGATACGTCAGATATGGGAGCTATAATGGCACGAAAGATGCAGGAAGGGGAGGATCTGCTTGTTTACATTCAGAATTTTCAAGAGCACTGATCTTTGGAAACACAGGAACTGTGGGGAAAATCTATAATTGTATTTTATTATATATTATGTCAGGGACTACCAGATAAGATACAGAGACAGTTTAAGAAGCTGGTGGGTATCGGAGGCAAAACCATGGCCAGAAATACAGCTGACCATTACGCATGATTGCCGACTGCTGCAGGAGAAAAATCAAAAGAGAAACTCGAGGAGGCTAAGCTAATACAGAAGAAGCTATCGAAATATGCCATAGAAGGGGCGATGTAAACTAGTGGAGAAGGGCCAGGATCACAACAAGCAATAGACATGCCGAAGGTAAATAACCAATGGCAGTTCAATCAAGGAGGGAACGGATTCATACCAAGAGGTAGGGGAGGTTTCCACAGAAGAAGAGGCTTTCAGAATAATCAAGGGAATTATAAGAGTAACCAAGGTGGGTTTCAGACTATGCAGAATGATAATCAAGGCATGCAGGGAGGGAAAATCAGGAGACTTCTTCCTGTATGTTGGACATGTTGAATGACAGGGCACATAGCACGAACATGTCAGAGCCAAGGGCATGTACAGAATGGGCAGTTCTGAAGAGGGGGACCACTTATCCGCATGCATAAGGGTCACAAAGTAGGCACGGGTTTGCTCAAGATCAGACAGTGTATCAAGCACAAGCACCGAGAATGCAAAAGGCTTTGCAACCACAGCAAGCACCATTTAATCTGCCACCAGGGCAGTCACAGCATGCACCTATGCAGATACAGCAGAGCACAAACACAGGACAGTTATTGACTCCTAGGAAAGGGGGGTGTCACTGTCGAGGGTGGGAATCCTTTCATGGGCACAGGAATAAGTATATACCCACAATAGGACAGCTCACTGGGTGAATTGATGTGTTCAGTACTATCTGTGACTCCCAATCCTCAAGAGGAACCGAGGGTTGATGTCACTATAGAAGGCAAATCTTTTTCTTTTTTAGTAGATATGGCTGCAACTCGCTCATGTATACGAGAGGGAACATTTTCATTATCGGTTAATGCCATAAGTGCTCGGGGATTCTCAGGAGCTACAAGTAGAGTTCCTTTTACTGAAAAATTGCTGGTCTCAATAGGAGAATGTGATATGTATGTTCCATTGTTGTATTCACGGCAGACACCAGTTAATATACTGGGCCGAGATTTAATGACGAAACTAAACATAACGATTTCTTTCACTGTGAAGGCATAGGCATTCAACGCCAGGAATACATTATTTAAACGTGGGCAAACCTATTATGGCATTTACAGGGCAAATAGCCATATGAGGAGTACTATTAGAACTAGAAGAATTTCACTATGGGGTACGCATTTTGTTAACATGACTGCCTGGTTTCGTGGGTAAGACTATGAGAATATCTGATGAGTTTCTTTTTAGGCCAGAGATTCCCACGGACGTAGACGGGGGACAGGTTTTCCCTTAGAGTTGCAAGCAGCTTTAGTGGAGGAGAACTGACTATGCTCATAGGATTTGATGATGACAGCAGATCATGGAACTCAGTGATTGCTATTGGAGAGAGTTACAGATTGACTGACGTCACCGATGAGGACATATTTAGAGATGATCTGTCAGGCGACGAGGTAATATTTGAGATGAGCATCATATTTTGGGTTAGAGCAGAAAGACGTGAAGTTTCGACAGAAAATGATGATAGTGCGACAGCGTCCTGCATTTTCTGATGAAGCTATGGCGAAAGTGCAAGTTTCTTTATGGACTACGGGCCCCTATGACGTAGACCTATTAAAGGGGGTTGGAGAAGTTAATATTAAACTAAAGCTAGGAGCAATTTTACCTCGAGCAAGACAGTATCCCATGTCTTGAGAGGCAGACAAATGTATTTTTAAGACAATATCCGCCATGATGGATCAGGGAATTTTACTGACGTCAGAGTCACCCTGCAATACTGCGGTGTACCCTATCAAAAAATCTCAAGGGAGGTTGTGGCATTTAATTCAAAATATTTGGCCGATTAACCAGATTGTAGAGGCAGAGTTTCTTCTAGTTCCAAACCCGGAGACAATCCTATGTAGTTTCCCTGTTGATGCACAATGTTTCACTGTGATTGATTTGAAAAATGCATTTTTCTTAAATCCCATTGGATAAAGATTCTCAGGATCTGACGTCCTTTATGTTTTTTCAGAGTAAGTTGAAAAGCACAAGGTTGCCCCAAGGGTATTGTGAGTCTCCATCGATTTTCAATAGAGTCCTACAGATGGACTTAACCAATATTGATTTGCCAAGTGTTGTGTTGCAATACGTAGATGATATTCTGGTCTGCAGCACATCAGAAGAAGAGTGCAGACATGACTCATTACATGTAATGATTATACTAGCAGAGAAGGGATATACAGTAGACAAAGAGAAATTGCAGTACTGCCAAGAAGAGGTGTTATACATAGGACAGTTAATTTCACATAAAGGAAAGAAAGTTATACCTGAATGGGCTCAGTCAATTTTGAAAACAGCAAAATGGCACACGATAAAGCAAATGCAACAGTTATTAGGACTGTGCAATTATATCAGAGCATTGGTATTTGATTATAGTTCTCATACAAGACCATTGTTGCGAGCCCTGAAAAAGGCACAGCAGACTCAGGAAAAGATTGTATTGACTGAGGACATGGAGTAAGGGTTTGATGAGCTAAAAAAGGTAATTTGCACAGCTACAGTTTTAGGAATTCCCAATTATTTTGAGGAATTATTTTTATTTTCGCACACAAATGGAACAGTCATAACAGCAGTGCTCACGCAGAGAACTACGTTGGGGTACAAGCCTCTAGCATATTATAGTGGGATTTTGGATCGAGTAATGAGGGGTCACTTCCCTTGTGAACAATCGTTGGCAGCTGTCACGTTTGCTATTGAGAAATCTACCAGCATAGTAATGGGGTGTTCCATGACGTTATTTGTTGAACATGCTTTGTTTGCTGTTTTGTGTGTCTTGCGGCACACTTACCTTTACACTCCACCTTCTCCAGGTTATTCCGTGAGCTGGGCGGCTCCACAGTGTATGCACTCGTCCAGTAGTCCCCTGGTCAATGCTGAGTGGACTTCTCCCTCTCTCTGTCAGCTGGCTTCCGAATTTAAATGTCCCACCTGCTGACAGGTGTTTATGACAACTATTACACTGTTTGCATTCTCTGTGTGTCTTCATACTCTAGTCAGCTTCCTTGTATCAGTACGCCTTTCAACAGGAGAGGGGAAGTCAGTTTGTAGCAACTTGGAGGCAGAATTTGAGAAATGATACTCAGTTTTCACAGGCATATTTGGCGACTTGTATGGTGAGCTTGGAAAAATATCTTTAGTTGCTTTAAAAGATAACTTAGATTGCATACTGCTTAGAGAAGATGAATACTGAGTTATGGGGGAGAAAATCTTAATTACCCCTGTCTCTTTCTTGTCTCATTGTTCTCCCAAGTAGGATTTGGGGGATTAGCTCCACTAGTTTTACCCAAAGGGGAAAAATGAGAGTGACAGCATGCCATTAAAACATGAGGGAAGTGTCCATTAAAGGAAATGGAGACCCTCTCTAACATAGCCACGCCAAAGGTTAGGATCAGGTAGTGGCGGCCATCCCCTGGCCACGTAGGGGTAGGTTAACCCAGGGAAAGAAGTTATGACATCATTGGACTCATCACAGCTCCTACGACACATTCTGCTATAACCTGCACTCCTACAACACACAATCCTATAAAATATGTTTCAATGACTAGCACATCTACTACACACACACCTGCTACCCATAACATGTGGATGTAGGACATGGGCTCTTACGACACATGTTCAAACCACACACACTCTCATGATGAAGACTTACCACACACTCTTATGACATGCTCCTACAACACATGCTCCTAAAACACGTGCTCCTGTGAGAAGTGCTGCTACTACACATGCTCCTGCTACACACACATACACACACTCCTATGACACATGCTCCTACAACATTTGTTCCTACAACAAAGGGTCCTAGTACACACATTCTTACAACACAACGTCTGCCACACAGGTGCCTACAACATGTGCTGCAATCACGTACGCAGAGCATATGAGCTTTACAGTTGGTGCATTACAAAATTAACATCTCCTTAAAACTCACATCAAAGGCAAGTCAAATCTACTGTACACAGAGTGTACAAGTTTTACTGTTCATACATCATATAATTAAGATCTAAAGACTCACATCAAAGGCAACTGACAGCTGATGTTGATGTAAGTTTTAAAGGGTTGGAATAAATGTACACTTTGTACACTATTCATACGAAAATGTACAGTTTAGGAGGCATACAATGCATGAGCAGAATGGAGATACAGTTAATGTTAAAACCCTACACAAACATTTGTGATATTAACATTGTGTATATGAACAGTAATAACATGCTCCTATGCCATGCACACCTAGTACACACATGCTTGCTACACATAACATGTCGACATATGACAAGTGATCTCACATACACCGAGTACACATGCGCTTACAACAAGCACACCCAAGAAATACGCACCTACTACACGTGCTCCTATTACACATGCAGCTACCACATGTGCTCCTACTATGCACACACTCACTCCTACGACACATGCTCCAACAACATGCACTCCTACAAGATGCTCTCCTACAACACATGGTCCTATGACACACATTCTTGCAACAAATACACCTACCACACGGGTGCCTACAACAGGTGCTGCAGTCACGTAGACAGAGCGTATGAGTTTTACAGTTGGTACATTACAACAAAATTAACATCTCCTGAAAACTCAAATCACAGGCAAGTCATATGAACTGTACACAGTGTATGCATTTTAATGTTCATACATTACACAATTACAATCTCCTAAAAACTCACTTGAAAGGCAAGTCACAGCTGACTGCTGTCAGTTATAAAGTGAATGAATAAATGTACATTTTCAACACAAAAATGTACACTTTAGGAGGCATACATAATATATAATGGATACACATTGTATATTAAAAACCTACACATATATTTCTGCTATTAACATGGTGCGTATAAACAGTGTGACGAATCCCAGGGCATCGTCCCTGCTTCTCTAGGAGGATCCTCTTCCCATGAGGCTAGGGGGGTGAGGTCGCTATCTGATTTTACCTCTGGGTGTGGTACTAAGTAGGAGGATCGCATGGGGAGGGATCTCCCCCATGGGACAGGGCCGGCTATCCAGAGACAACATGGTATGTCCAGCAGACAGTAACCCCTATCTCACCCACGTATCCTATCCAGACTCCACCAACCCCAGACACTTCCATATGTCTCTGCAGGGTAGATGGTTTTACTTACTCTGGAAGAATTGAGATGAGGAAGAGTATAATTGACTTAGGGAAGGCACACTCTGAGACTGGGATGAAGAAGAAGACTGACAACTGTAAGGAAGGCATGGTATCAAACAGTAAGACAGGCACAAGTGATCACAGTTCAAGGGCGTTTATTGAACTTCAACTGGGTTTGAAAAATGCCTATCTAATCTAAATTTAAAGATGGGAGCAAGCTACGATCATCAAATAATAATAAAGCAGTCCTAGTGGTGTCTTGTCAAAAGAAAAGGGCCTATACTAATAAGCCTATTGCCAATCGATACTTCTAAATACAAATAGTGTGGGAAACAATGTTATGCAAAAAAAAAGTCTTCCAGAAATTATATGTCAGGAAATTCAAGCTGTTGGCCTCCCTTACCCGCATTTTCAGCACAGGACAACGCAGCACACTTGAGCTTAGCACCTTCTCTGTCTTCTCTGCCTCATGCTAGTACTTATCACTTACTGGTTGTGTTTGAAAGCCGCTATACACATGTGAAGGATCAGCTTTGTCTGCTCCTTCCAACTCTCTATCTGTGGCATTTTGTCCTCCTCCTCAGTATGGATGGTTGCCAGATACATCTATTGCAGGCTATATATGTGTGAGTCATGATCTTTATATTTTTCATCCTCATTATTAATGTAGACCGATCCTCAGTGGGATCAGTGGATGTTACTAGGGGGGGGGATACCAGGAGCTGCCCATGTCCTGCTCCTCTACACCACATGGTTGTTTCTCACAGCTCACCAGTAGATACTGTAAGCGATATTCAATCAACACTACAGCTAAGTCAACGCCTAGTCTGGGATGCTGAGAAAAACCCTTATTGATGTATTTTTATCTCCAGTCCAGTACTCTGGATGACAACCCTTGTATAACACCCCCCTCTTAGAATCCCCCTGACCCCACTGAGCCAAGAAGTAGGTTTGTTTAGCAGATTAAAAGGTTTATTTGAAAAATTAAACAATATATATATATATATATATATATATATATATATATATATATATATATATATATATATATATCACACTTTTATAATAAATTAATAATTGATATCACACTTATGAATATAATGTTGATCAACAATGGGTAATCTGACACTAGCACACTTCTTTACAATCAATGAGGAGTTGGTATAGGATGGATAAGGCAGCGAAAATACTTTTATTTTTTCAAGGGAAAAGCAATGAGGAATAAAATGCAGTACGGAAATAACTTGATATGGCTTCAACAAAAGACAATGTAATACCTTTTCCTTGACAATTCACTCCCCCTCCCCTTTATGCAATATAAGGAGATGGAAAGCAGAGCACACAGTTCTCAGGAATGCAATCAAATACAATACGAAATTCAGTTCCCCCCCCAGCAAGCTTAGAGGAAAACAGGTAGAATTTTGGCACACAGGCCCAAAATGCTTTGAATGTGATGACAATGAAGTGAGAAATGTGCTAAAATGCTTTTAATTCCCTCTAGAGGTTCAGGGTGGGTGATATCTAGTTTATATTAGTTCAGGCTCACTTTAGCAATGCTCTATGAGTAACTAGCAGGTTAAAACGAATTTTAGCAAAGGAAAGCAAGGAGCTGCTGATTTTTACATGTGGCTGAAATTGTGCAAAATGTCAAATCGCGGCAAATTTAATTGCGTGCATCAAACGTGATTGCGGAGGCACTATAAGTCGGTTCTAGGCTCGTTGGAAAGCTTAGGATCTTAGCTTTAAGATGGCAGTCAAAACTAGCTCCTAGCACAAACGGTTCCGGAGATACAGCCGATTTCGTGAAGGTAGTTTTTCGGATTTGAAATATAAAAGTTCAAAATGACAGGTGACAGTTTTCAGCTTTAAAAAGGACAAAATGACACACACAATTCCTATGAGGTAGTTCTAAATAGGTTAAAATAGTTTTAATTAGATTATTTTAAACTAAGAGATTTGTCTGGCACAGTCCTAGAGTACTCACACTATCTTTTGGACAGGAATGACTTCGTCACCGATCTGGTCAGCAAGTTGAACGGGACTTCTGGCGGTTCTGCTCACAGCGGTCTGGTCTCTGGTTCTGCTCTCAGCACTGCACAGTTCTGGTCTCTCTGGATCTCTGGTCTCTCTGGATCTTTGGTCTCTCTGGATCTCTGGTCTCTGGAGGTTGATGGATTTGAAGTCTGGAGTCTCCCGGCAAAGCGTCCCGCAAGAAAGTGGACAGTGAATGTCCCCCACCTGTCCTGCACTGTCTGCTTTTATGTGTTTAGAAAGTGGGTGTGTGCGTGGCATAACTGAGCCTGCCCCTCTCACTTGTCATTGGCCCAATTCTCCCCTCTCCCATGATTGGGGGAAGGGAATGGATTGTCATCATGATGAGGTCTGTTTATGGGTCAGTGGATCCTCCCCTGGTCAATTTGCCCACAAATCTATATTTGATTCAAATACATATTTCCTAGATACACAATTTGTTGACATTACATGTACATATTACAGATGAATTAAGACAGGTCTCTGTTCAAGCCCCGTGTTCCTGCGAGCTGGGATTCAGAAATGACAACATTTTGCGCTTTGTGGTCAGTTTACCAATATCAGACATTTACCAAAAACTACACAAATGTGCGCAAGGAGTATGGACATTAATTGATGAAGTGTCAGATTTTTAACATGCAGACATTTGGAGTAAGACCCTATTTTCTGCTAGCAACCCCCCAGAATACACCACAGGGTCCTAACACCTCTTAAAATGTGCACGGAAAAATCCCAAGAATAATGATATGATTTATATAATTTTGACCAGTCCGCACTATGAGTTATCTATCTTTTTAAAATTATGCCCTGGTCAAAAAGGGGTGTGGCTTCCCACATCACATGGTGGAATAACTGGTTTATCCACTTCCCCCAAGCTCAGCTGGCTCTCACAGGCACTGCCCCTCCCAGTTTCTCCCAAGAGGAAGCCATTTTACGACCCCCCCCCCCAATATAACATTTGCCTGAGCCCAGGACAGGGCTTTGTTCAACCTCCTGCAGTCTGCAGGTACCCCTCCCTTAATTCAATCAGAGAGGTGTGATCTCCTTTTGGTGGGGGCAGCAGGATTCAGCCAGGCCTGGGAAGAGTGGCTGAGCCGGTTTCTCCTTTCGGGGGTAGTTGTCAGGCAGAATTCAGCTAAATGTCACTTTAGTTCCCAGTTTACATCAAACTTACAATTTTTACATATACATTAAATAATTACTTCCTTCAAGTCATTTCATAATATAGTTTTACATTGTATCCACCTCTTAGCAAGTCTTTCCTTGGCCTGGTTTGGGTTCATCTGTTCAGTTTTACACAAAAGTCTGGTAGTTTTAAAACTCCGGCTTTCTGATAGTGGTGAGTACCGGTATTGCATCCATTTTTGATATTAAGAAAATGAATTCCCCACAGTTCTGGGTTGCTTTTGGCAATCGGCATTGCCAATCCCAATGGTTTCAGGCTACTGTGTGTGTAGCCCAATTGTGGTTTTAGGCAGTGCCCTCCTGTGCTCACAACATAGGCAGAAATGGGTGGCAGCCTATTCTTCCTGTTTTCCCTGTGCACTCTCTGGGGAGTTCTGGCCATCATGATGTTTTCCATGCCAGTACTGCACAGTTTTATGGTAGGGCTTGGCTGCATGGGTAAAAACATCCCACAAGCCAATCTGGAGCACTCCTCCTTCTGCCCCAGAATCAGTGGACTGCACATGCTCTGGCTGAAGCACCAGAGCACGTACTACTTTATCTTCCTTACCATAGTGATGTCTCACAGAAGGTGACGTTGATTACAAAATGGATGCTTTTAATTTACTGTGCATAGTTATGGCATCCTCGAAGTGCACAGAAGGTACTTTGTCTAATATACAACATAATCTAGCCAAATGCCACCACCCCCATCTCATCCCAACTCCTTTAGGTGCTCGGGGCATGCTGTCACTCACAATGGTCACTTCTCTTCCTCATTCCCAATAAGATGGCATGTGTCTTGCACAGTAAGTTACAGCCACTGAATGCCTCAACCAACTCTGGGATTTTCCCCTTCATAGCCACTGACATGGGTGGTCATTGGGATCCTTTCCTTACTACTACTAGCTATAAATAGATGGCTTGCACGCTGCACACTATCACAGGCACTTGATGTAATTATTCTGCCTCCAACCGATTCTGAGATGTTCTCTTCCCAAGTAGGCACTCATCTGCAGCCACTGAGCGTTAATCTTTGGTATCTCATAGGCAACAGCTGTCATGTGAGTGTATGTCATGCAAGATGGTCTGCGAGATTATCTCCTATTTATCAGTGGTCAGAAAGATGATGTCACACTCAGCTATAGACACCAAATGATAACCTTCTGCCTGCCTCCAAAAGTGACTTAAAAAAATACTAATCTATACTGTTTCCATGTTCTGCCTCTTCCTCAACTACCCTAGCAACCTGAAATCCTCAGAAAGTTTAAAGAAAGGTTTGGTCTGGCCATGATCAGTTGATATCATAGGTGATTCGGTTTAAGCCGATTCATGGTTTTTCATCAATATGATGTTTAGTCAAATTAAATAACATGTATGATTCATAAATAGCATAGCCCGTATCCTCTGTTGCACATTGCCTTCTGCTGTCTTTAAACATCCTTACATAAGATAGTGCCATAGCAGGGTCTTCAAGGTTTTTATTCGATTCAGGTACAGTCCCACAGTGAAAGTGATTAAGCTAACATTTTATAGAGGAAAGGAATTGGAGCAGCATCACTTCTGTCATCCTTCATATTTGGACAGAATGCTTTGATTACTGTCCTAATCAAAAGGTGGCCTCTCTTAAGTGAGAACCTCTAATGGGAACCCCGCTGATGTGTCAAAGCCAATCATAAAACAAAGAATGTGGGCTCAGGCTGTACCTGCTGATAAGAGCCCATTTTCCTACCGTTCCATTGGCTGCACCCTCCCGTAACTGTCCATACCCTCCCAATATTTGTTTTCTTCATTTTCCTGGTAAGAAAGCAGTGGCTTTATTTTCCTTCTTATGGCTACTCTGGTCTTTTTGAATGTTTTTTGATTGTTTAGTTCAGTCATTTAACAACATATATAAAATAAAAGTAATTACAGTGAAAGACTGTACGATACATACACTTTTCATCACTATACACAGGGCCTCGTTATGAGTAGTGTATCGCAACTATCGTCGTTTTTACTGTTCTCCCAGTGCAGAGGTGTACATGGAAGCACCTCTGATGCTATTCTAGATGGGAAGGTAATAATTGTCAACACACAGACCCATTTTAAAAGATATTTTATATGGACAGAAGGGAACGTAAGCAAACTGGGCACATGGGAGCAAGTGGGAATGGGGCATCCTTGATGCCCACCGTCTCACCACCTCATCCAAGTAATGCATAAAAGAATCACAAAATTCACTTATAAGCATTAAAATAAACTATGCAGTGGTAGTCTGTACCACTACCATTATCCATTTCCACCGTCAATATGATGGTGCATATGGATACAAAAATACATATGTATTTGAACTGGTATTGCAGGAATGCCAACGGTGGTGTTCCTGATATACCAATACTGTTAATACCGAGCTAGTTGTAACCGCTGAATTAGGTGGATTATCAGTAATACCACAGGAAGAGGTTGTCATTTCCTGCAGGGGTATGTACAGAGGAGAAGAGCAAGCAAACTGGGCACATGGGAGTCATTCAGAATGGGGCATCACTGGTGCCCGCCCTCTCACCACCTCACCCACATAATGCATAAAAGGGTACGAAACGACCTTTTTGTGCATTAAAAAAACAATTCTACACTAGTGGAATGTACCCCTACTGTACACTATCAATTTCCACTACCATCTTGATGGTGCATATGGATGGAAAAACATGTTTTCATTGGTATTAATGGAATACTACCAATCATGTCACACCTGAGCCAGCAATACCCGCTGAATCGGTGGATTTCAGTAATGAAGTCGGTAGAGATGGTAATTTCCTCCAGGGGCTTTCACGTGGAAACATCTTTGCAATTGACAATGAGGCCCTTACGGTTGTGGCGGTTTTCCAAAAGTCTGATGCTTTGGCATAGTTCATGCCCTGAGCCCCCCACATCAGATAATAGTGTTTCCAGGTCTGCCTTCCACTGTCCCCATTCAAAAGCAATGCTCCGCCTGCTGCCGTGATTCGCATATTACTGGGATGGGCTCAGGTTCAGCCTCCTGTTTGCCAAATTCCCAGTATGTGGTTGCTCGGCATTTGTAGAAAGCACCAACATGCGTTTCACGCAGGATGCTCACAAAAAATGCGTTATGCTCCCAGGGCACATTAACACCAACACCTAATATGTCAGGAACTTCCTGTCCACATATAGTTGTACAATCTGAGCTAAAAAATTCGAGGGACTCGTATATCAATATAGGTCGTAGGCTATGAGAAAGCAGCTCGATCATTGCCAGTAACAACAACCTCTGGTAATAAATGATCATTTGCATTTATATAGCGTTAGGAACGCTCAGGCATTTGAGCGCTGTTTATTATTATCCATGGTGTGAGGTGCTCATTTATCGACCTCCGAAATATAAAGGCGGATTTAGGCCCTGCTGGGATTTGATCCTGTGTCAGCCGACTCTGCACGGATGTCAAAGCGAGGGTATATCATTAATATATGTCCTTCCACTCTTGCTATCTTGTCCCAGATTGTTCTCATTGAAGCGCTTCAAGCAGGAGATTCTTTGCTGCCCTTCTTCTAGAGGCATCTACAAAGATAACACCCAACATGGTCTCTGGGTGTACTAGCCCCCGAATCATGTGTGTGACCTGCTCCACTCGAACCTGTGGAAACCCAAGGTATGAAATATTGTAGGATAGATGCCCTGTAACGGTCCCTAAAGTGAAGGACCTCAAGGAACTCTTTGGAATTAACTTAGGCATTGCCTGGAATATTTATTGCAAACCCGACGCCACGATTATTTTGGCAATTGCCATAAACGAACTTGATACAGATTGTGAAAGCTTTTTTCCAAAGACTGGTAGACCCTGGACACATGCACCATCTCAATGGTACCCATGATGTGGATCTGCTGGTATTTGAAGCCCTCCAACAAAATATTAACCTTCAGATCATCTGGGCTCTCAACATCAGCACCTGGAAAAGGTTAAAACACTGACTTGGACCAGTTAGGTTCTAAACCAGAAAAAGTGCTGAACACATCTACATCTTCTTCTAACTAGGGACACTTTATAGAAGGACTTCTCATGTTCAATTAAATATCATCAGCACTGAGTGAAATGCAATGGGTGACCCTGTTCAGAGTAAAATCCATTTGATGCCAATCCCTCAAACCATATTTATCATACAAAGTAGCAGTTCCAAAACTAGGATGAAGGTCAGCAATGCTGTTGGTTGATTATGGTGTAAATTCACCCAATACAATGAAAACTCATTCATCCCGAACCTCCAAAGTGAAAACCATATGGGCACCAAATACACTATTGCCATTGGGACTGTGCTTTGCACTACCCACACAGTACCCCAACAAATGATACAATTTGTTTTGTTTTATTTTATTGTTTAAAGCGCTGACCTAGCTCCAGAGCAGCAGAGCGCTGAACAGAGTGTGGGTAGCCAGAATTTGGGCTGGCATCTTTTAACAGTAGCACAGTACCGTCAGTTGAGGTCTGTACATTGGTATGTCCATCCATTGGAATTAGTCCTTGGTCAGGTGTTGTTGAAATAGCCATGTTTTGAGAGATTTTCAAAATTAGAGAATTGTGGGGGCATTTCGAGCTGACATCTGGATTGTGTTCCAAAGGGTGGTGCATGAAAAGTGAAGGATCGTTAGCGGGTACTCTTATTGCGGGCGAGTTTTGATTCAAGCCGTTTGTTCGAGTTGCAGAGTGAGGAGCGTGTGCCACCATATATGTGGAACATAGCTGCCCGGTACGTTGGTGTGCCACTTGTAACTGCATTGTAGATGATTCGTACAGACTTGAACAGTATTCTGGCCTGGAGAGGAGCCAATGTAGTTTGCGAAGGATGGGGGTGATTTGGCCACATTTCTGTGCATCAGTAATAAGATGTGCTGCAGCGTCTTGGACTGCTTTTAGGGGAGCCAAGTGAGCATCTGGAAGCCCTCTAAGGAGAGCATTTCTCCCATTGATCTGCGAGATGACAAGGATCTGCACTTCCGTCCGGAAGTCATGCAGCGGGTTGAAGGGTTTGATTTTTCAAAAGGCAGAAATGCAGCTGTTGGGGCCTTCTTGGCTATGTGTTTCTGAAAGGACAGGCTGTCAATTGAGAAGCCTAAGGATTTTGCTGAGTCCAAGAGTTGTGGATCAAATCCTTCTAGGTGCATTTGATTGAGCTATTGTTGGATAAGTTGTTTTTTAGTTGGTGGACCGATGAGGACGAATTCAGTCTTGAATGGGTTTAGTTTCAGGTAGGCACTGATACGATGGCTATGTAATCATTGAGGTGAATGATGTTCTGCAATCTATTTACTCTCATTTACAACTGAGTATAGCCCATGTATTGGTGGATGGATATATTGGTACATTAGGAGAGTGCCCATATAAATGTTCAAAAGGATTGGTGTGAGGGTGGGGCCTTGGGGGACTTCGCTGGAGACCTGGAGTTGGTTAGAATGCAACAAGATTATCTGGAAGGCTTGGTGTCTGCCTGAGTCGTAGGAGGTAAACCAATTCAGGACAGCGCCAGAGAATCCCATCCTGTTGGCAAGGAGGAAGAGAAGGATGTGGTAGTCGAAGGCATAAAATGCAGCCAAGTTGTCAAGGAGGATGGGGAGGTATGAGTCACCCTTATCCATGATTTGGAGAGCATTATCCACTACATCGATGGTGGCTGTGTCAATGCTACAATTGGGGCAGAACCCTGACTGATAGTCATTAAGGAGGTGGAGTGTTACATTCTGTCAAGTATTTCTGTAGCAAATACTTTTTCCAAGATTTTGCCAATAAACGTGATGTGCGTATTCGGCTATTGTTGGCCAGGTAATCTGGATCTAGGGTTCGTTTTTTCAAGAGAGGTTGTATGAGACCAGTTGTGAGGATGTCCGGGAATGACCATTCTGTGAGGGAAGCATTAATGATGCTGAGGAGCACGTTGAGCGCACAGGCCAGTCTATTGTTTAATGATGAAGGCCGGGATTATATCCTCAGAGTAAGCAGTAGGTTTGAGGGAGCAATCATATTTAGGAGATCCGGGGGAGAGAGAAGAGAGAAGTCAGTCCAGAGGGGCAGTGAGCATGCCAGGGTTCCTGGGGCGCTAATGCTGTAAGTGTTTGATTCAATGGTCTCTTTGATTCTGTCTATTTGTTTGATAAACAAATGTGTTGATTCTGTCACTTTTTTACCTTGCGGTCGGGTGAGAGTTTGGTACAATGCTTCACTACTTCAGTGCAGGCTTGGCTCCTGTTAGAGGCTTCCACAATGGTGGTGGAGTAGTAAGCAGCTTTGGCCTCAGTAATCAGAATCCTATGGTTGACACAGAGAGATTTGAGAATGGGGAGGTCTCCCGGGTTCTGTTTTTTGATCCACCATTTACCTAGGGCTCTGAAAGGGTAGCTTGGGGGTGTACCAAGGGGCGGATTGTTTGGTTTTAGCCGAGATGGTTTTCCGAGGGGCATGAGCTTCCACCAGCTTCACAACATAATTTTAGGAGGCCTGAGGTGGAGAAGTCTGCAAAATATGCTTCTAGTTCACTGACCAGGAAGGTTTTGTATAAGCGACGTTGAATGAAGGGGCATTTAGCCTGACCTTTGTGGGTCGTAGTCGAGTGGGTGTCCGATAATGGGATGGCAGCATGGTCAGACCAGTCAAGTGGGATATGGTCTGCACAGGTAATGTGGGGGGATGATTTGATGACTAAATGTAGGGTGTTGCCTTGGTTGTGCGTGGGCAAGACCACAGTTTGCTTAAGGACCATGTAAACTGTCATTGTGAAAAGTATGCTTCGAGTGTGGTTGTCAGCCTGTGAATAAGGGGGATGGGGCTCTCAGAGAAAGACAATGTTAGAATGTGCTAATTTGGCAGAGGAGAGTACGTTGGAGATGTCGGCAAGGAAAGAGTCACTCCTGTGAAGTGGTCTGTAGATGAGGTGGAAGGTGATGGATTACTTGTGCAATAAAAGAAACCAGCAGGCGAGTGATTCAAATGAGCTTGTTCTGGGAGAGGGGATGATGGAGCATGGCCAAACGGTCCTGTGGATGATTGCCACTCTGCCTCCTGCCCTTCCTGGCTAAACCCCATGTTGGATGCAGTGTCCTTGGGATTGGAGATCTTCGAACGATGTGGGGAGGATGGGGTGAAGCATGTTTCAGTGATGAACAGGTCATCAAGATTGTTACACGAGGTAAAGTCAGTAATCTCTGCAGCGTAACTGCTGAGTGATCACTGATCAACATGA
This sequence comes from Ambystoma mexicanum, assembly GCF_040938575.1. Lineage (NCBI taxonomy): Eukaryota > Metazoa > Chordata > Amphibia > Caudata > Ambystomatidae > Ambystoma > Ambystoma mexicanum. The sequence goes on from NC_090923.1 coordinate 842,001,173, forward strand.
GAGGGTGCATGGTCTGTGGGTGTTGGATGGGGGCAAGGGCAATATTGATGAGGTTCCCTAGAGTAGCTTGCCCTGTGTTGCCCACGTCGCATGGCCATTAGAGCCCTAATTAATGTGGAGATGGGCTTTGGAGAGAGGAGACACATGCTGATGTCTTTTGGTGATTAGCAGCAGTAGCCATTAGTTTGTAGGTGAAATGCAGAATAGCAGGTCTGGCCCTTGCCCCTGTCAGGCCCTAATAAGCACCAACAAGTGAGACCCTTGTCTTAATCCACCCTTTGCTGAGGACGCCAGCGCAGAGGACGCCTAAGGAGGTCTGTATAAATAGGTGGTGGGCGTAGTAACTGAATGGCAGGGCCTTGTCATGTGAACAGCAACCTACTCAATGTCTGCTTATAGCTGGCCTACAGTCCTTACGTAGATGCTATGAAGGCACAACAACTGGTGGTGGGTGGAGCAACTGAGTGGCAGGGTCTGGTCACCTGAACAGCAGCCTACTATATGCGCTATACATTTTATGTTGTATTTCTCTGTGGGATGCATTTCGCTTGATGTTCATAAACTAATTTCGCTATGATACGTCCCCATTGTGTTGCAAGTATTTTCATATCAACCTTCATGATAGCGGGTGGTATCCCCCTTGTTCTTGCCTGCCTCTAAAAATCAAGCTAGTAATGCCTCCAGCAAAGACCTAGAAATAATGTCCTCCTCTGGTGGTACTGTATACACCAGAAAGCAGTTGGGCATCGGTTATTCCTTGCATGTATATGGCAAATAGTAAAGTGTAACCCCACAGGGCTTCCCTCAGTTACACGTTGTTCACCAGATATCTACCCCAGCTATTGGTTAATTATCCCAAGAGCTTTGGTACATCAGCTTCATCCACCCAATGCGTAAGCTGCTCAGGACACATCCTGACCTGGCTATTGTGTATGTCTGTATAATACTTTGTGAGGACCTTACTAATCTTGACCTAGTCAGTGACAAACAAGCCACTGTCATCATATATTTCAATGTTTGCCTGGGATAGCCTTTCCAAATTCACTAACCATGAGAGAAGCCTCCCTGACGTTTCTCCCTCGTTGTGTGTGGCCTAGTAAGATATGTTGCATAGTTGAACTTTGATTCCTCCATGAGCTTCAACACTACCTCTTGAAGTATCTTCTTGGCATTGCAGAGCTCTGACCGTCCAACCTCCTATTTTTCTAGCTTCATACTGCATCTCCAACCTGTTAAGGCAGTTCACCAAATACTTTCGTATCCTAACTGATGGAGACATACCATCTTAAAGTCTTCCCATTCAGCTCTCACCGCGGTATTAGGTCCTTCTTTGGGTTCAAAAAAGTGTTAACTTCTATTTTCAATGCAACCCAACATTGTAGAATCTTTTGCATCTGGCCACGAAAACTCCACGTTGGAATCAGTGCTGGCTGTTCCCTGAGTTTGCAAACCACCTGGAAGAGTGTGGAACAATAACATCCTATCCAGATGTTTCTCACTTATAAACTTTGGAAAGTCTCCCAAAACAATGAATGCTACATCGATGTGAGAGTATTATTTGTGAACTGCATAACAAAAGCACCTCTCAGGTCCAAGTAGTGCTCTGCACAATTCTCCTTACAACTCCTCCAGACATCAGCAGCTCTTCAAGAGGCTGTGCTCAATGAACATGTCCTACCCTGTCTCCTGACTAGTGCTGCAGTAAGCACACTATTGAGATTCCCCACCAGATCAGCCATTGCTTCTTATGTCATCTTAACATTCCTCCATTGTTGCTAAAAACCTGCATCAACATAAAAACACAGCTGGAACCCTTCCATCGGTGAATTGACCTACATGGAGGGCTGGAGATTTCCTGTTGGGCCTCTGTACCAAAGGCCTTTTTTGTATGTGTGTAGTGAACAGTTTTTACATTGCACAATAATAATGTGGACAAACACTTCTATGTACATTACAGTGGAGTTCTGTTTGTTTCTTGAAAATGGGAGATGGGATCTTGACGCTCGCATCCTGTGAGCAGGTGTGGGCACTGACATGATCTGCATCCTGCGAGTGCTGGCAGGAGGAGGTGCCCCCCCACCCCCCATAAGAGCCCAGCAAGAAAGACCCTGACTTGCTAGGGTAGGCGATTTTTATTTCAACTGTCCTGTGAGAGAGGGATACTTAAAGGCAAGCTAGTGAAGTGCCCGGATGGAGGTTTCTCTAAGTCAGGAAAACATGGTTTCATGATGTACATCATATAGAGCATTCAGGGTAAATGGGATATGTAATACTGCCAGGAAACATAATCATATGGCCTTTTGTGTTTACTATTATTAGCGTTCATTGTACACTGCTATATTTTTTTTTGTGACCAGTAACTTAAGGAATACATAAATACATTGCTTAGGTAGCTCACCCTTGCCGACTGATGCTATTTATCATGAAAATGAGGCCGCCTGTAAATCTCTCAACCATGAAAGGATACATGCATGTTTATTAACTCAGACATACATCAACATACCATTCAAATTTCAGTATGTCAGATAGCAACTACTTTACAGACCAATTTTTTTAATTGTTTTTATTGGCATTTTATATAGTGAAACAAACATCACACATAATAACCCCCCCCCAGGCCTATTTGCGACAACAGGAGTCATTTCCATCCAGTTCCATAACAAGTTTGTCCTTAATCGAAGCTCCTTTAAAGAATTTCCAAAATCCGTTGGTTCTTAGAGCACCATTGCACCTAAAGTCCCCCTGGAGATATGATAAAGCCAGGCCACAGTCCTGTTTAAACGCAGCGTTTTCTGCTGGGATTTTATAAGTAACCCCTTTCATCGCCAATATCTTCCAGACTTTCTCAAGCCAATCAAACTCCACTACGGGTTGTTTTTGCTTCCATTTTTGAGTTAATACTAGCCATGCGGCTATTAGGAACACTATGAATGCCTTTCTCTGTGCTTTGGATGGTAAGCTGTTATCAGGGTCTCCCAAGCCGCACAACCATTCCTAATGGTTCCCCCCCTTAACTGCGTGATTACAGTCTCCAAGAACAGTTTTATGTCAAGGCAGCCCGACCATATGTGGGCCCAATCCCCTTTCCCCTTGCAACCTCTCCAAAATGCTGGTGATACGTTGGGATACATTTTGTGTAGAGATTCCGGTGTATAGTGTCATTGCATCATGATCTTGTACCATGCTTCCTGTAACTGAATTGGTCGTGCCAGCTTGGGTATAATTCTCCACCTGTATTCCTATTGTTCTCTAGGAAGCTTGATTTCTAATGTGGTTTCCCATTTCTTCAGATAGGGCCAAACTGGAGATGCCAGTTTGGCCCAGCCAGGTTGCTTGATACTGTGTGAGTGGTAATACATTTCACAAATGGAGTAAGCGCACTGCTGGCTACTGTCTTGAATGTTGCATCGGACAGCCAATGTCTCAACTGGTAGTATCTCATTCTATCTCCCTCTTTTAAGCCGGGTTGATGTCATTATCTCTGTACGTAGCATCATTTCTCTTACTTTCGAGCAACCAATCTCCTGCCTCTGTATAAAGGCATTTGTTTCCATCACCGGTCAGAACTCTGGGTTGATCAGTAGGGGACTAAAGAGGGAATGTATAGAGGTTAGCGCACTCTGTGCTATTAACTTATACTATATGTCAAAGACCACTGACATAATGCGAGTCTGAGGTCTGTCTGACTTTAGAAGCCAAAGCTCACCTTCTCGATGGGTACCCACCACTGCCCTGTCCATTTGCATCCAAGGTTTGGCCCTTTCTCCCAGGAACCATTCCCTAGCAACCCTCAGTTGAGCTGCCTCATAATTTTTCTCAAAGTTGGGTAATCCTAGGCCCTCCCTACTCTTGGGTGGCATTAACATCTTGACCACTATCCTGGGATGCTTATTGTGGCAGATGAAGCTCGATATTATTTTATTCAATGATTTTAAAAAGGTCTTAGGGAGATGTACGGGTAGGGCCTGGAAGAAATATTGGATCCTTGGGAGAGTCCCCATTTTTATCGTTGCAATACGACACAACCTGGACATACTAAGAGGGTCCCATTTCCCCAGGACCCCCTTAAGCTTCAGAATAAACCCTGGGTAATTTTCATCATGTATCTGATCAAGGGTTTTATTGGGAGTTACCCCCAGGTACTTAATACCTCCCTTGGCCCATTTGAAGGGGGAGAGGCATTGCATATGGTCTTTCCGGGCCTGTCATAGGGACAGGTTGAGGATCTGTGATTTTTGAATATTTATCTTCAGATAAGCAAACTGTTTGAAACCACCCAGTTCTGAAATTAAGGCGTCCACTGCGGTAATTGGCTCTGTCAATGTTAACAGCATATCATTGGCAAATGCTGCGATTTTATGTTCCCCCAAAATGAATTTGTGTTATTGCGTCCGAATGCCATATTCTTGACAAAAGAAGTTCTATGTACAATGCAAAAAGGAGAGCAGAGAAAGGGGACATCTCCATTTCATCCCTCGCTGTAAGGGAATTCGCCTAGATAGGAGGCCATTTATAGATAGTCTCATAGAGGGATTTTTATTGTTTGCACGCATCATTTGGAGAACTCTAATGCCAAAGACCTTATCTTCTAGAGTGTTAAAAAGGAATGACCATTTGACATGGTCGAATGCCTTCTCAGCATCTAGATAAAGTATGATCACTGGTGCTTGTTTGATGAATAATTTTTCAATTAAATGGCAGACCTGCCTTATGTTGTCGAACGTTTGTCTCCCAGGTATGAAACCTGATTGATCGGGGCTGATCAATTTCAGGAGTAAACAGTACCGTTTTTTTGCGAATGCTGATGTATATTTTCGCTTCTATATTTATTAAAGCCATAGTCATGCATGACCCATAGTTGGTCAGGTCCTTATTGGGGTTTCTGAAACACAACTATTTTTGTTTCCTCCATAGACTGCGTGATCTCACCTATTGACCTGAAAGAGTTGAACAGTTTCGGAAGCCACTGTACTAGTTTGGACATATATTTTTTATACAACATTGCTTGGAAACTGTCTGGGCGGGGGGCTTTATTTAATGGAAGGGACATAATTGCCACCTTAACTTCTTCTTCTTGTATATTTGATTCTAGCTCCTCCCTATCTGACATTGTCAGCTTCAGGAACCGCGTTGAGTGCAGGCAGATTGCCGATGATGCATCCTCATGAGTGGAAGAAGCATAGAGCATTTCGTAGAATTTGGCAAAGGTTTTCACAATCTCTTCTCTCATCCGAAGTAATTTTAAGTATTGTCTGTGCAGCTGAGTGAGCTTTCAACTGCATTGCAAGCAGACAATCCGCCTTATCAGCCCTGACATAATATCTCTGTCTAGTGCATATAAGGTGCATTTCTGTTTTCCTTGTGTGTACAGGTCTAGTTGCACCTGAATATGTTTGAATGTTTTCTGTAAAGCCTTCATCCTTTTATCTACCAGTGCCAGCATGGCCTCTTTAAGTTGTGTTTTAGGTCCTTTTCCAGTTGCCCCCGGTGCTTCTCTCATTGGGCCTTTATCGCTATCAGTTCCCCTCTAATAACCACTGTAAAAGCATCCCAGATTATAATCTGACTAGCTTCCGAATTATCATTGAAGTCTACATATATAGTTTTATTTTGTCCCCAATTGTCTCAGGCATCACAGGATCCTTGAGCAACTCACTAGGGAATGTGCACCCCTACAAAGTTGGAGCCCCCAGTGGTGTATGAACATCCGCAATTAAGGGGGCAGGATCGGAGAGTGATATAGATATAGGTCTATGTTCTTCACTTCCCCCACCAATCTGCTTGTAACCCAGATATAGTCAATACTGGACATTGACTGGTGCACAAGGGAGAAGTATATGTAGCCTCTTTCCTCCCCCTTTTTAATTCACCACACATCCTGTAGCGATAGTGACTCAAATCTGTTCTACAGGATCAAGATCACTCTCTGCACTCCTGAGCTTCTATCCAATTGTGGGACCAATAACATGTTAATGTCCCCAACCAGGATGATTTATCCCTCTGCAAAAGTTTTGAGTGTCGCTGCCGCCCCCGTACAAAGCCATCTTGGTCAGTATTCAGTGCATATGCTGACGCTAACCTGTACAGTCGTTCACCTGCTGTTACTTGGGTGAGAAGGTAGCAGCCATCAGGGTCGGGTTGAGAGTGTAGCATGTGGACATTCAGTGAATCTTTAAAAGCTATGAGTAGCCCCACTATCCTGTCCCGCGCATTGGCTTGGTATGCCCACGTACAGTGTTTGAGTCGTGCGCTAGCCCTGTCTTGCTTCCTTATGTGTGTTTCCTGAAAGAAAAGTATGCCCGCCTTCTCTCTCTTCACGTATGCTTCTAATTTTCTTCTTTTAGTGGGACTTTTCATCCCCTTAATGTTATTTGTTATAATATTAAATATTGCAAATGACAGATTTTTGCTCTCGCGGTAGGATATTTGTTCTGATGCCTTTCTGCCCTTATCCCCCTTCTACTATTGTCACCCCTCCTCTGCCCCCCGGAACCACCAACACAATTAACTCTGCATGCTCCCCCCCCATCCTTGGACTCTGAAACTGGCCCCTCTCCCCCTGCTGCCCCCCACCCCAACTTAAACAACCCTCCCAGGCTCAGAACATAGTTCCCATGATTTCCAAAGGAACTGATCCAATGGCTAAGGTCCGAAAATCTAACCTGAAACTAATACCTCCAACTCAACTAGGGGTCGCAAGATCCTGGTCCCTTCCGTGGCATCATAATAGTGTTGCATGTGGCCCAGTAACCTTGTGATATATATCGTAAGTCCCACCTGTCCTATGGGGTGGCTCACCCTCTGTTGTTAGCAATGTTCTTTGGCAATGTCTCACTCCCCACTTACGTGGTCCACATTATTGGAACATGTTTTCCTCCATGGTTGCTCTCTTGTAGTTGCCCCCCCCCATGACAGACTCACTCTCGTGGACCTCCTTGGCGGTCCCCTTTGCCTCCCGCTCTCTTCGGGACCATTGACAACTCCCACACCAGTCCACCCTTCGGAAGATTGCACCAGGGAATTTATGGACCTTCTTCACCATCCTCATCCGACTGTAGTAGCGCTCAACCTTCCTCACAGGTGGTTATTCGATGTTGTCTTCTTGTTCAGGTATCTACCCTTTCGCTCAAACCTGTTCTATCTTCCCTCAATTCTTTCTGTGAGAGTTTGAGTTCTTCCTAAAGAGGCTATTTGGTCTTGGAATGATGTTATTTTATCCTGTTGGTCTCGTAGACACAGGACTAGATCCTCTTTTCTGAGAGCCATTTCTTCCACATGGGCATTGGGTGGGGGGGGGGACTTGCTTGGCACCGCTCTTCCGTTGGCAGATTAGTGCTTGTGGTGGCTTTCTGTTTCCATAACTGTTCTATGCTACACTATGGGTGGGAGGCATGGGCTGCATCAGCTATATCAGCAAAATCCTGTTGCGCAGCAGGTCATATGTATCCATAGCTTGGGTTCCAACAGTGGGGCTGCAGTCCACTTGACTACTACTGAGAGCACTGGATTGTGTGCTGGTTGTTGCTCATCTATTTACCCTTCCTGGTTGGATAGGGGGCCCGTTTTCTTTTCTTGCAAGGCGGGCAGATCCCCACTATCCTAGAGCATGCCAATCCTCTTTAATTACATGCTCTCTGGCTCTCTGTTTTGTCTGTTACACTGTGCTGTAGCACCTTTGGGCGTTCTTATGCGCAGAATGGGATTACCATAATAAATGATCTCAGACCCAAATAACCGGACAGACTCAAAGAATATGGCAAAATACAACTTTATTAATAGTTCAATAAAGTAGGCAAACCTGGCGACCAACAAATCATAGCTCACCCACTCTCAAATCCATTTTGGCTACACAAAGACTTTATACCTTAATGGGCATCAGCTAAGACGTCATCCTACATGCCAAATAATAAAACCGATCAGACAGAGTGATTGGTTGGAGGAACATATCCACTTATAAGTTCTATAAGCGTTAATAACACCATTGGCTGCCCCTCATCTGGCAGGCATACCTTGAACTTCCCTCTAACTACGTGTAATACAGATTATAGCAGCATAACATCAGCAGATTGGCCCCTGCAACATTGTATGCTCACGATTGCATAGACCCTTATGATTGGTTGGCATTCTTTCCCAACCTTGGACATATGGCTTGTTAGCATCACGTAAGGAAAACAAAACCCAGGTGAAGAGAACCATGTCAGATTACTGCCCACTTGCCCAATTAGTTTACCATCTCTCATCAGCCAAGGCCTCTTCTTTGTAATTGTCCTTGCTGGATGTTCTCTTCTCTGGAACTTTAAGGGGAGTTAAGATACATTGTTATCTACGTATGGAGCTTATGAATAGGACTTGTTTTCTGGTCTTACACCACGTGTGAAGAGACCATGATTTTGCCTATTTCACCTTTCTATTTAGTGCTATTTGATTCAATTATCTTGGGTGTCATTACCCTCTTCGGCCTCTGGAGACTTAGTTGCTCCATCTCACATGTGCTTTCTGCATTTTTAATTATTCAATACTTGGCATTCACAAATGTTCGCTCATTTAAGCTAAGGGAAATATGTCCTGCATACATTGCTTATCCTTTTGACTCCCTATGTGCCCTGCAATTGCTTCTTGCTGTGGCATCCTTGATCTCTAGCCACAGCTATCTGTTGTTCATGCATGAATTTGTATTTCCAGCATATGTCAGCTCTGCATCCCTGGTCTCTTTCCTTCAAGCTTCTTGCTTACTTTTATTCAGAGTCGACGTCCATCTTTTCAACATGGCCACTTGACCCATGCTATATTTTCTACTGCAGCAAGCTTCTTTGTGACTCATCTACCTAGCATTTCTGCATATATACATATCTTCTTTGTATATATGGTTTCTTCTTACTCGTATACATGTTTACTTTGCTCCTTCAGTTACGTCTTAATTCCTTAAGTATTCATATATTGTTTCAGTGTGTCATTGTGTCTTCTCCCTATGACATCGCTTGGCACCTGTCAGATTTTCTTTACAGCTCTTTGATGTTCAGTGGTGTCTGCAAATCTCCTGCTACCACTTCAGTTCGAGAGTACATTCGGTACGGTGGTGTGGGTGCATAATGTCTCTCATATACTCTATGCGGTATTGGAATGATACCTGGGGTCATGCACAGTGTTTTCTTGTCCTTCATCCAATATGTTGGAGCTGAGGGGGCAGGCTTTATGAATGATGTACACATCTGATTCATTACAACTTTGTTTCGGGTAGTCTTGTTGGGTTGAGGTTTATAAAATGCAGCCCATTTTGCAGGACCTTTAGCCGCCTCTGCCCCTCCGTTCCATTTCGCCACTGCCGTCCCACCTGTGTCGATCCATGGGGATGTCTGCCTGCTGCAGCCTCTTCAATGCCCTTTCTCCCACACCTCCAGCGAGCTCTGTGGTACTCTATTCCGGCCACACTCCCCCCTGCTGCCCTTCTACTTCCAGCGCCTTACCATCACCTTAACTGCCCTTTGGGGATCGAGGCCGGCTCTTCATCTGAGAAGATGTCAGAGAGGTGCCACTATCGGCCTGGGGCCACCCCAGCATGAGAAATCGAGGGGAAGACAGCCCAGTGTCTCTTACTGGGGGAGGGCCACGGAAGATCACGGGTGCTCAAACTCTCTTTCTCTTATCTTTGTGCGGCGGGCGAACATTTTTCATTCTGCCCCGTGTGTTTTCTGTGTTGCCGGGGCTTTCCACTCCCGATTCTGGTGCGTTTAAGCTATCCCACCACTGCGGGCAGCATATTTACTCAGGCCCGAGGACAGAGGTTGAGTTTCACATCCATTCCCATATGGCCACCATCTTTAAATGCAACAAACACATTTTTAACACACAGTGGTGTTTATTCCTGGGGTGAGGGAGACTATTGGTGTGTGCTAGCTAGTGCAGTACAGTGCAGAGTAGCATTAGTTCTTTCTATGCTTTTGAGGACACAGCATGTAATCGATATAGAGATGAGCCCCTGTATTGGGGAGATGTCAGGAAGCTGCCATGAGTTCTAAGTCCCTGATCTAGAGTGACTCTGTATGGCAGCAGAAGAGGCAAGTGCAATTAAGCATGAAATGGTACATTACAAACAATTTTAAAGACAGGCAGATAAAAGTGTCATTCATCATGCCTGTGAGGAATTTGACCATCCACACAGGCAGTGTGCACTCGTCTGGGCTTTTTTGAAGTTTTGGAATTAAAATGAATGATGAGAGATCAACCTTAGAAAATATGTGGGGCTAATCTGCACACATTTTCTTATGCTCGTTGCACAACAAACACATAATCAAGTGTGCTCTGGAGGGACACAGCCTAAAGGCACAGTCCTCCCTGCTACATTTAGCTGGAATGTGATAGCCACAGGTACATGAAAGCATCTCTGAATGGGTAAGGCAACACTTTCCTCTGGCCATGGCCAGCCTAATTAAAATATCAAAGGCTCCATGGATCCGCCCTGTTCTATTGTCAAAGTTCTGTGTAGTGGCAATGCATACTGATAAGAGTTAAATGAAAACAGGCCTGCAAAGAGACCTGGTCACAGAACTAACACAAGGGACAGGAAACAGCAACACCTCTTTGATATGCAATGTGTCAGCTTGAAGCTAGCTAACTCCCACTTCTCTGTATGAAGGGCAGTGAATGCCATGTCTGGGACAACTGTTTTCAGCAGGTAATCCCTGCAGGGAACCCCCTTTCAGAGGGCAGAAGTATGTGATTTGATGGAGACAGAAAGTCTGTTATCACCACAAACTTCAAGGCAGACCTGTGCTTTTATCAGGAGTCACAGAGAGCTCAATTAACCAGGGAGACACTTTGATCCACAACAGACAGGACGATAGGTGGGACTTAGTAGTACATGTTGTTACCCCTTACCTTTCCTGTTGTAATGCACTCTGGTTATGACCTCAAGCATAACAGAAGATTATTGGTGGGGACCCAGGATTGATTCATTAAGGTAGGCTTAGCCTGCACCGATCACTAAGGCCCATTTGGCTTTAAAAGAGGGCTGAGCCCCTCACATAGCAGATCATCCGATGACTTTGAAAGTAGTAACCAGAAGAACTCATTTGGACCCTGCCTGAAGGTACAGTCTGCCTTACTGTTTCCGCCAGTGAAGGGAGGCCAGGACTTCCAAGAGGGAAGCAAGATCCCTACCCTAAAAATCTCCCAAGAACAGAGGGAGAAACCAGATTCAGAGGGCCCATCCAGCAGTTCCAGAACCGGCACCCAGCCAGCACACGGCGTGCCCCGCTAGGTTCTTCCAGCAAGCTTCCTAGGTGGGGAGTGCCAGAGAGTCTTTGAACAAAGGACAAGGCCATTGCCTGCAAATACGCTCCTCAGCTTTGGGCCGTTCACTTTAAATGATGACACAAGCCCTGTGAAGAAGCTAGGAGGGGTGCCACAGCAACCATCAACCAGCGTCCATCTTTTAAGGACATTTATCAAGACAGTCGAGCCCTCGAACCACGACCGGCTGCACCACTGACTGTTGTCATGCTGCCCTCACGAAAGCAGTCCTAGACGCTTCGACCACCATTCCAGATCTGCCAACTAGAACAGAGACAATGATTCGTGACCCCGAGCTGCTGTGTAGGCCAGCAGGCAGCTGTCTGCCCCGCTTCGCTTGCTAAACTGCCTGCTGCCTGATACCGGCAGCTGTCTCCCACCTTGAATTCTGTCGCAGGAGCTGCAAAGCATCCTGGAACCGACTCGACATTGTCGAGCATCAAGATCATCTCAAGCACAGGTACATTGTGATTCTTTCCCCCTGGTCTTTCTCCGTAGGCCGCTCGTGACATTTACAACCTGTTGCTCTCTTTGTGATGAAACCAAATAACATTGAACAGTTAAGACTGATTGCTTTACCGACTACCCCCTGTCAGTATCCAGAGTGCATCCCTTTCCTTCATGAAACTGTCCTCTGTGTTCCTTTACAGGGTGGGTGTTATTTTGTAGTGTGCTAGAACTGTCTGTTGTAATAATAGTAATAAAGTAGATATTTGTATACAAACTTGACTGGACAGTCCCTTTTATCATTGGGTAATAATTGTATTTTCGCTGTGTTGCAACTAACCAACGATCCACGATCTTGCAGAGATAAGCCTGCCATGCAGTCCACGTTACCAAAATTGGACAAGGAGGTTTATAATTTACTTATGTTTAAAATCTGTTTGGATCCCTTCTGGTGTTCTAGCGGTGTGGGGCTGATTGATGGCCTAGAAACCGATATTCATTCCTTGACCACTGGTGCCCCGGAAGATGATTTGTCACAATGCCGGCCCTTACCCCATCTCAATGCTACGGAATTGGCAGGCTCACATCACTTATGGTATCTGACTCCTCCCCACCACCATACTGCAGGTGTGAGAGACAGTACTCACTGAGACAATCCTACTGACCCTACCCATAGTAATTGCAGAGGAAATAAGCCTGCAGAAGACATGAACGAGCTGTGAACTGAGGTGATTAAAGCAAATGACCTCACTGCCAAACACTGACACACGTAGGTGCATTAGACAAAAAAGCACATATGCATCGACCACGAAGATACAAGAACAATAGGTCAAGGTGCACTTAGACATGAATGATATGCTTGCATCCAGCATGGTAGAAAACATATACTCTCTTTATGCTGAAATGCAAGACACACAAGGGTACACATAATGCTTGCTTAATGCAGACAGGAACTAAAATGAGTGGCCATGTGAAACAAGATGGATGATGCAGCCACACGGGAATTAATGGGAGACAGTGGAGAAGTTGTGAGGATGCAGGGGGACATGCCTCGCCGAGTTAGCAGAAAACCCATGCCACACAGCCCAGACAATACTAGGATAGTTCTGCTAAGGCAAAGGCATATTGTAGAAATTACGTTATTCACCTGTAGCGATTTGGGAGGTGATCAGATGGAAAGTAGCCAATAATCACACTAACACTTATATAATGTGTATGAAGTTGTTTGCCTTAACCAATCCCTTCCCACTTTAGATTTGTGGACATTTAACATGGATTGTGATGTCATAGCCCGTTTTAAGGCCCTATCAAGCTTGGAATCGAATGAGAGTCACAGAGACTTACCTAATGTTTGTGCGGTGCCTTTTTTTATATGGATATTGTTAAATAAAACAGGTGTTTATCACATTTTTGGGTGTGGGATTTCCTCTGGCCTGTCCTCTTGCATATCCACAGGGGTCTTCCTCCACACTTTGACAATCTTCTATCACCAGGTCATTTCTTTTGTCAGTGAGAGAACATTAACATTAGTTTATATTCGAGAAATTAAATCTGTATGCAAATGCATGGTGCTGTAGGCCTCCCTGATGTGGGATGGGTTATGATTATTAGGCCTCTGTGTTTTGATTTCAAACTAATAAAAAACAAGGGTTGACCTAAACAGATAGGTGCGTGTCTGTAAGCAAATATAACGCATATTACAAATCCCTAATTGGGAATCACCTGGAAACACAGAGAATCTATGTACTTGCCTTCAAATTAAAAAATGTAGGCTTGGTCAATGTGCCAGCAGACTAATATGGGATAGGGACCACTAAGATATCAAGACCAAAGTGGGGCACCTGCCAGTGGCGTAACATAAAATTTGTGGGCCCCCCTGCGAGCCATGATGTTGCCCCCCCCCCAGCTCAGCAACAAATGACGTGTCGCACCACACTCTGGGCCGGCCTTGATTACCACGTTTACGCAATACGCACAAACATGCTGCTGAAGCGCTATGCCGCACAATGCAATAGGATACAGATATAAATATGTGTTTTAGTGCAATTTACAATACACTTTCTGAGAAAAATTGTCTAAAAAGCCAGAGTGTTTGCAATTGTCTTGTAGGGTAACATCAGTCGAATACATGCAAGTCACCAACAGTGCACAGGAACATTAATGCTTTGCCATTAAAAATGCCATGCCACAATGAAAACATGTCCAACTGGCTGCACAAAGTAGACCAGTGTAGACACGTAATAACATTACAGAAAAGCATGGCAGGCCACATTTAGACATACCTAGACTGGTTGCACCAAAATGCCAGTCGAAGCAATGACACTCAAGAAGAGAGCACACATTCAAGTCCGTCTCTCTGTGGCCTCTAACAGCACAGCCAAACTCTTTATAATCTGCAAGGAACTGCCCAATCCTGTTGCGATCTCTACCTCTCCTGTTCCCTCCCAGTCCCTCAGTGTGGCTCTGCCCTCTCACGTCTCTGCTAGAACTCAGAACATCCTGCCCTCTATCTCCTCTTCCTCTCCCTCTTGCTCTCTTGGCCCCCCTTTGGCCATCTCTCCCTCTCCTCCTCCTTTCTCCTCTTTCTCTCTGACAACACCTGAGCAGGTTTCTAGACACGTCTGATCTATGAGAGTGTCATCCAAACACGTGCACCCTTGCTGCTCCAGAACCATCAAAGACCATATTGACACCCTCGCTCCAGCCTTGGCCAATTTCTGTAATCACTCTTCCACCACTGGAACTTTCCCCTCTCCCCTTAAGCACTCCTTTGTGCACCCACTCCTCAAGAAGCCGCATACCAATCCTACCTGCATGGCAAATTATCGCCCAATCTCCATCACCCCTTTCCTGGGCAAACTCTTGGAAAAGCTGGCCATCTCCCAGCTTACTCTCCACACTGAATCTGTTGGTTGTCTCCATGACCATCAGTCTGGCTTTAGAGCTGCTGGAGGCACAGGCACTGCTCTCCAGAACACCCATGAAGATCTGCTCTTTGACCTGGATTCCAGAATTCCTTATGTCCTCATCCTCCCTTTTCTTTCCTCTGCTTTCAACACGGCCAACCACGCCATCCTGATCAATCGTCTCTGTGAGAACCTGGGCATCAGAGATCAGGCCCTGGAGTGGCTGATCTCCTTCCTCTTGTATTGCCCCTCCCAGTCCAACTTGGTCCCTTCGTCGCTGCCACCTCTCCATCTACCTGTGGCGTTCCCCATGGCTCTCTCATCTCACCCTGGTTTTTCAACCTCTACCTAGCCCCTTCAGCCCACCTGATCTCTACCTTCTCCTCTAACTTTGAGTGTTATGCGGATGACACTCAGCTTACCTTCAGACACCCCTCAGCCTCCTCTCCTCTCTCACTCATTCCTGACTGCCTATCCACGATTCAGGATTCGTGCGCCTCCAACAATCTCTGCCTTAATGCCAGTAAGACAGAGATCCTTCTCATTGGGATTGCTGCCCCTGCTTTCCCTCTTTCGCTCTGGCTACCACATTGGGCCCTCCTCCTTTGCCTTTCTGTGATTCAAAAACCTTTGTATCATCTTTGACTCTACTCTCTCTTTCTCTCCTCACATCCCAGATGTCACCAAGAAGTCCCACTACCAGCTGCACCTCCTCAATGGGACTCTTCCCTTTCTCACTTTCCCCCCAGAAGCTAACTGTCTCCAAAGCCCTGGTCCTCTCTAGGATGGACTACTGCAACAACCCATTTCTCAATGTTCCTTCCTCTACTCTCCAGGCTCTGCAATACATTCAGAACAGGACTGCAAGACTTATCCTTGACCTCAATGACCTCAAGACCAAGGACCATATCTCTGCAGCACTGAAATCTCTCCACTGGCTCCTGGTGGCTGCAAGGATCAAGTTCAAGACCCATTGCCTTGTTCACAAGGCTTTCTAGGGCCAAGGCCCGCACTATATCCAAAGCTTTCTTCCAAAATATCTTACTTCTCGAGCCCTTCGCTCAGCTACCTCCAACTCTCTAAGGGTTAGACGCTTCTCCAGGCAGAGAGTGGGGGGTAGGTCCCTCTCCTCTGCAGGTGCCTCCGTCTGGAATGGCTTCCCTGCCCCTCTCAAACTTGAGCCGGACCACCTGAAGTTCCGGAAGCAGCTCAAAACTTTCCTCTTCTCCTCTGCTTTCTCTCTAAGAGTCTCCCTGAGTCCAGACTTGTTCTTTATCAGTCACCCTTGCACTGCTTCCGGGCCAACCACGCACTTAGGGGCTGTAACCTTAACCCTACAGTCCCTTGTTCTCCTTGCACTACCCAGACCTGCGCTGCCCTGGCTGCACTTACTCAGAGCATTGCTGCCCTGTTTTCCTCTCACTTGCACTACCCCCTCCCTTTCCCCTTGCACTTCTCGTTCTCGTACTTGCACGTTCTGAATGACACAAGGCCTAGTAAGATAGTTTGTCTCGTCCTCCCTCTGTCTTCCCTTGTCTTGTCGTGCTGAGAAACACTTGTGTACAGGCGCGTTATAAATAACTTATCTTATTTATCATTTTATCACAGATGCCCAGAAAAATATACAATGCTGCAGTAAGAAATGGCTAGACAGGCAGCACCCAAATACCAGTCTAGCCAGGTAATTACACTTAGCAGGACTGCTATGTCAGAAATGTCCAGTTAAAAAAAGTCATACCAAACCGAGGAATGACTAGGTTGGCTGCACAAAAATTCCTCTCTAGCCACTAATACCACATATCATTCCTGCTTAGCCTGGACATGGACGACGATTATGGTTAATCACACAATCCCCGTCACCCCCCAGACATCTTCTTTCCCTACCACTCTCTACCCCAACCACCAGAATCAGCTCCTTGGCCCAGAATTACCTCCACATCCCACTTCCTTGTCCCAGTGCTTACGTATGCGGCTCCTTGCCTCATAGGTAAGTACTGGAATGAGGAAGAGTAGGACTAGAAAAAGATTACAGGTAGCTAAGTCAGGCATTACCTCCATGTACCTCTACCTCATCCCAGTAGTTGTATACGAGGCAGAGTGCCTCATACACAAGTACTCCCTCATACACAAGTACAGGGATCAGGAAGAGTAGGGCTAGGAGTAATAAAGATTACCAATAAGTAATAAAGGCATTAAACACAAGTAGTGGCGCAACACCATTGAGCTGACTGTGCCTCAGCACTCCACCTTCCCTGAAATTTTGGGCTATGTTGACTCGACCTGGCTCACCTCCAGATCAGTTTCCAGACAGAACAGGACACAGATGTTAAACGGCACATGGGTTTCGCTGTTAACAAGGGACTAGGAGTTACTAACGTAAAGCATTTCACTGTTAGTACCTGCATTCAAATGGCAAATTGTTTAGGCAATTGAAATTGTGATGTGGGTTTAGTACTTGCATGTCAAAGGAGTGATTGGCAGGGTAGAGAGGGAACAGGAGACCGCTCATTCTCACAGTAGTCCATAGGTGGGTGCTTTCAGACTTAAATGAGAGAGTTAACTGCTTGTAATATTGAAGCTGCACTTGAATAGTCATTAATATGCGTAAAGAAGTTATATGCCCCACACAAATAAGTTTGGTTCTCCGCCCCTGAAGTTAGCCCTCCTCCCAACATTTGAAGGGCTAGCCCCCCAAAAGTAGGTTTTGTTGCGCCCCTCAAAACACACACACACACACGCACACCCAGCCACCCATGCATTTGTGTGCACCCTTTCATCATACACTCACACACGCACAGGTTATGGGATTGAAGGGAGCCCTATCACTTAAAAAAAACGGTTTATTTTTGAAGTCACTCTGACTTCAGAAAGAAATTATTTATGTTAAGGACCGAACCATAACGGAAATAGTTTCTTTATGAAGGCAGAGTGACTTCAAAAATAAACTATTTCTTTTTGAAGTCATAGTGCTCCCCTCACCCCAAGACATGGAGACCTCCAGCCTAGGGTCTTCCATGTCATGGGGTGGAGGGAGCCCTCAGACTTAAAAAAGAAAATGTTTTTTTGTAGTCACTCTGCCTTCATAAAGACATTATTTCTGCTACAGAAATGATTTCTTTATGAATGAAGAGTGAATTCAAAAAGAAGAAAAGAAATGTGTGATTTTTTGCATTTTTTTTACTCCAAGTGGGGCCCCCTCCCAGGACATGTGGTGGTGGCCCCCCGCACTGTAGGGGCCCTCATTACATCAGTGACACCTGCTTAGATTATAAATACCTGAAACATGTGATCCTGATCCTACAGTGGCTGGGGTGCAGGAGGCAGTGTTCTGACTCCACCCCTCAGGAAAAGCTTCTCTTTCAAGGCATTTTGGTGGTTTACATTCACAAGTCTAGCAGGTGAGACAGATACTGTGGGCCCGATTCATGGAATCTGGCGCAGAAATGGTGCAAGGGCTGCGTGCCTAGAAGGACCCTATCGAGCTGTGGCACAGAAAAAAATATTGCGCGCCACCGTTTTCATGGATTCCAAGATGCATTACTAGCCGTCACGCAAGTCACAACATGCTGTGCAAGGAACACCTACAACACGCAACCCACGCACATCAAAAAGCAAGCCAAAGGACTAACACGGCGAAAACCTCAGCGCCACCCCTGGCCCAGCATCCAGTACCCCAGCAAAATCGTGCGCCTCACCTCACAATCCCAGGCTTCACCCCAGAGAAAACATGTGCCCACCCTTGCAAGCCCAGGCTGGACCCCAGTAGAATCGCGCACCTCTAGACTGGACACCACCCCCAGCTTCCCTCACCTGTGACACCCCCTACAGGCAGTCACCTCCAGATTGGACACCCCCCACGGGCAGCCCCCTCCAGACTGGACACCACTCCCCAGTCCCCCTCACCTGTGACACCCCCACAGGCAGCCCACTCCAGACTGGACACTCCCAAAGGCAGCCCCCTCCAGACTGGACACCACCCCCCAGCACCCTCACCTGTGACACCCCCCACAGGCAGCCCCCTCCAGACTGGATAACACCCACAGGCAGTCCACTCCAGACTGGACACCCCCCACAGGCAGCCCCCTCCAGCCTGGACACCACTCTCCCGCCCCCCTCACCTCTGACACCCCCACAGGCACCCCCCTCCAGACTGGACACCCCCCACAGGCAGCCCCCTGCAGACTGGACACCACCCATAGGCATCCCCCTCCAGACTGGACAACACCCACAGGCACCCACCTCCAGACATGACACCCCCCACAGACACCACCCCTAGCCCCCCTGACCTGTGACACCACCCACACACAGCACCCTGACAGTCTGACACATTACCAGTGCAATGCATGTCTGTTGCTCACCTGAACTTCCGTGGTCTAACAGCACCATGAATTGCAACACCAACATGTAGTCCACAAATCTGACCAACTGGAATCACCAGACGTCCATCCATGAGTGGAGCATCTGTTCACACACCCTTCCGGGCCTTAATCATCCCCCACCATACACATGTGACAAGTGAGTATGAAAACATGTGCATGCTGCCCATTGCACATTGCCAAGGCCTCAAACCACAGTGACAGAATGTGTGCCCACGACAGAAGCAAACATACCAAAAGTTGTTGCAAGATCCACAAACAATGGCCAGGTGTGTCACATCCTGAGCATGAGTGAGCTGGGTGGCAAAATACCTGTGAGGGAACAATCACATGAAAGGGCCATGCATGGGTGATGGTAGGGCAGTCAGAGAGATCATGACTCACAGAGTCTGGTGAATTGTGCAGCCACTCAAGAAGTTCAAATAAAGGCCACTTATGCATTCCAGTGGAAGAGGTTGAGCAACGCATGAGAGAAGGCATTGTGTGACTGCACATATTGGTGAAGGTGTATGCATGACATCTGTTTTACACAGCAATGACAAAGTAATGTGCTATGAACGTGACCATGAAACACTCCCACAGTGAGCCCACCTCCCTCCACCCCAACCACACTGATGCCAAACACAGACTGATGCAGCACAGGTAAGTGAAAATCAAAAAATACAGTGCACACCCATTCTTCTGATGGCCCCACCACCACATGTCAGGCACATGTGCATTCTGCCATCCGCAACCATCCCTGCAACAACAATACTCAAGCATGCACGCAACAAGACACATGACTTGCAATGGAGAGATGCACTGCCTGAAAATAGAACTTGCAAACAGGCTGACACACAAATGAACTGCACAAAGCATGGAATGTAACAAACAGAGCGATGTATATTAAAGAAATATGTACAAAAATTAACTTCGAATGAACGTAAAAGTAGTCCATGTAAAATATGTACAAAAATAATTTCCTTAAGTCTACACAACTTTCTACAATAAAAAAAGGGGAAGGAATGTCTGAAAAGTCTGGGTAAAATAATAAAGAAAGAAAGGAAACCTACACCTAAATAACTATGTACACAGGCAGAGGGCTAGTCCAACTCCTCCTCACCAATCTCACTTAGGCTTTCTACTAGAGCTGAGTCCAGCGCCCCATCCTCACTCCTCATGTGGCCCTCTGTTCTTGCCTGCAGGGCTTGCAGGGTGTCCAGCATCTGTGTCTCTATCACCTTGGCTTCTCTGCAAATGCCTCCAGGATGGCAGCCCGCTTCCTCGCCTGACGCAGCACAGTCCCAGCCCTTGCCAACGCAATCCTTGCATCCTGAGCCTGCTGCCTCTCTGCTCCGATCTGCTGCCCATATCTCTGGAACACGGAAGAGATCCTGTCCCTCAGGTCCACATGTGCCTCCCGCCTCACATTGTGCTCTGCCCCCTTTGGATGTTCTGCCCTGAGAAATGTAGCCTCCTCCTGGTTGCCAGCTGCTGCCAGAGTGCCCTGTGCCTCCTTTGTGTGTATGCCCTCCAAGCTGATGACACTACCCGGGGGCATACAGCCCATGCCCTGCTTCTGGGTGCCTGCTGTCCCTCCATTGCGGGTGACCCTGTCGGTGCCTGGGTAGGCACAGTGACCACCTCAGCGGATTGACCTTGGAATCCCAACTTGGGCAGGGATGTTGGCTCCACCAGATTGGGCAATGTGGGTGTGACTGGTGCACAGGGGGCCCTGGTGGTACATGGGCCGGAACGCACCCCGGAGGACGACTGGTGCACAGAGGGGGAAGATGAGGAGGGGGTTGCGGTTCCTAGTGATTGCATCGAATGCAAAACATTTGAATGGCAAAGTTTCAAAAAGAAATGCATCAACAAAATGCATTTTTTAATTATTTTTTTTAATGGGGGGGTTCCCCACCCCTGTTTTTTTACCCATTATAGAAAAAAAAACCTGTACCTACAAAAAAAATGCATTTTTTGATGCATTTTTTTCAAAACGTTGGCATTCGAAACTATGTTTTCAAAGCAATGCCTGGATACCGGGGTTGCATTAGAGAACATCCCATGGAGCACAACAAGGAACATGCATGTTGCAAGCCAGGTAATGAGGCGGCATACATCACTGTGATGATGTGCAAGCAGACTACATGTAGCCTGCACATCATCACGGATGACAGCCGTACACCTCGCCACCCAGGCCTGCAGAGGTAGCACATAGTCCCGTATGGCAACACCAGATGCTAAGGGGGTGTCGGTCTGGGTGGACACATCAGCCGACACCGGCTGGTGGGTCTGGGTGGAGGCATCCCGGCAGGCGCATACAGCTGCATCCGATGGCCCAGGGACTAGAATTTGCACAGGCACCTCCACAGTGGCCTGCACAGCCTTATGCCCCTGGGACTGGACTTTTGTAGGCACGGCCACCTCAACACCCCTACCTGACCACATAGGCTAGGCTGCAATGGACAACTCCTCCTCCCCGCCAACCTGGATGACTCTGGGGCGTCTTCCACTATGGATGGCCTCAGTGTGGCATCACCTGTCCCCACCGCTGCTGAGGAGTCCACTCCCACCGTCACCTTCTTGAACTTACCCCCATCAGCCATGCCCAATGTTACTGGCACGTCCACAGCCACATCACTCCACGAAGATGTGCTTTAATGGGGGTGTGGCTAGGCCTTGAGCATCTGTCTGGTGGAGGCATCCCTGCTTCCATACTCCATAGCACTGGTAGATGCAACTGTGTAAAAGGAGACACAGCACAGAAACATCAGTGTACGGCACCAATTTGTGCGCAGCAATAACGACATTCACACGAACATGACTAGTCAAGGGAACAACCATCAACCTCCACCCCCACACACATGGACATGCAATCCACATCCATGCAGATACATGCCTGGCCATCACTCCAGACATTCACATCAGGCTACTTGCCACTGTCATGACCAATCAATGGCGTTTGCTCCATCCACATGCATCATGTGACAGTGGTCGAAGTGAGCGGGAGCGGTCGGGAGCGGTGCTCCTATACTTTTTTTCAATTATCTTTTACAGCTCCTATACTTTTATTTTAAAAAGAAACCGTTCCGGAACGGTTTCGTTTTAAAATGAAAGTGTAGGAAGAAGTTGAAACCTTCCCTTTCAGTGCACTGCAATGAACGTACCCTTAAACAGCAGGTGCACGTGTTTGGGGGTGTATTGTGCGTGGGAGGGGTCGTGGCAATGGGGTTTGTGGGGAGTGGGTGCAGGCCAGCAGGGAACATAGCTCCACTACTTTTTTTCGTACACTTCGACCACTGTGTGCACATGCCAGCATGCCACAGCATCAAGCACATGCACATGTCATGCACACACATCAACTGAGAGGCCACAAGCAGTGTGATGAGCAATCACACCAGACTCCCGTTAACTGCAATCCCTCTACATGACAACATCAGACATCCAAATGCACGTGTTGCATCCAGGCGTGAGTGATGGCCAGTCACACATTCACATCTTTGGCACATACACATGAACATCATGCATGCACATGATGCAGACACCACTACCTCAACTGTCACACTTGTCACAGTGATATCTCATTCATATATCGTCTGAATGCACACATGCAGAACAATGACTGAGGCATGCACACAGACATCTGTCTCAGAGGCATACTTGCTACAAGCATAAGGGGCTCACTGCCAACAAGCAGCAACATGCACATCCACCGTAGAGCATAGCAACACATGGATACTCACCAGTCGACTCCGGGTGTTCACGTAACCCGCAGACCTGGATGTGCAGTGCCAGGTAAAACCTCTCCAGGACCTGCATCTTGTTAGGTGACATGAGGCACTGCGCACATGCACCATTTTGAGACACCTGCCCCTCGCTGCCACATGCCGGCACTTCCCGCAGGGCACACGAGACGGCAGATCGCCCCGAGCTGCCCAGCCCCGATGACTTTGCTCTTGGCTGCCTCCTGACTCGGCCATCTGCTCCAACTTCTGCCGTGCTCCTCAAACAGTCACAGGCTTTTTTCCTTGGGACCGACCCCGGACCTCGTCCATATCTCCAGGGGTCCTGCACCAGTCACCCACGGGGCACCTGCTTCTAGCCTGGCTGCCCTCCCGACCCATGCAACTCCCTCCTGCGCCTTCATCTGCCCTTCGATGGAACCCCCCAGGTCCATCTGCTCCTACTAGAAGCACGACCAGTGAGTCTCCTGACTTTTTTGGCCCCAGAAGAAGGCTACAACCTACCCAGCCGAAACGTCAGCAGCACACTAACCCAGATTTTCTATGGGCTATAACTTGTGTTGCTTCTAAATCTCTAACATCATTCTCAGACGTAGACCATAATATAAGGTCAGACTATAGCCGGGCACAGGAGACGTATCTTCACCGTCTCCTTTACTTGCACTCTCACAGTGTGTGTTTCACATCCAATGACATGGGACACTTGATTCACAAGCTGTTGGGCATATGTACAAATGATTAACCCATACCCCATGCCATTTGCATTCTTGCCATAGTGAATTTTCAACTATGTGTGTGTTTTCATCAATGGATATCATGTATTGTTATGCAAAGAAATAACTTAAATATGCTGCACAAAGAAAAAACAGCTCATAATAGAAAGCTAAATTAAAAATTCTTTCTATAATTTTGAGCCATGTGTTTGGCATCAGCAAGCATGTTGCTTTCTACAATGGTTGCTCAAATTGTATGTTCTCCCATTAGGGTCTAAAAACCATGTACACTAAATTCCCTCTGTACACCTCTTAGATTCATAGAGGGTAGGACAACCCCCCTGTTGTAGCACTGCGCACATGGTGCACCTCCGCAACGGCACCGGCTTGGATGTAGTGCAGGGACTTGCTGTGGGCCATGGATTTCAGGTCCTCCCAGCGCTTGTGCACGTTCTTGAAGGTGCGGGATGCCACCCCCTGCATGTTGATGGCATCCGTTATCCTGTTCCAGTTCTGCTGACGTCCTTCCTTGTCACGTTGCATCACTGGGTTGAAGGGGGCATCATAATTCTCCAGGACCTTCTCCACCAGGATGTCAACTTCCCTGACAGTGAAGTTAACAGCCCTCTGCCTCTCTGCCATTGGGTTGCTGCCCTGGTCTAAATATAATGGTGCAGACATGGCAATCCCAAAGGCAGGCGTGGGTGGGCAAGGTGGTCATGGAGCTGAATTGTGGAACGGTGGTGGTGGTATGGCACGGTGGGAGTCTGATGAAGCAGCTGAGGTGGTCACAGGGCCAAGGACAGGAGCACTGACAATGGCTGGACAGTAGGCACTCCAAACGCAGTGCAGGTGGGCAGCAGGCACACACACTGGATTGGCAGCAGCAGATGGCTAAGTAGGAGGCAGCTCAGGGCAGTAGGCGGCAGGTAAAAAAGGATTGAAGGCAGGAGCGTGGGTCTTCCATGTATTAATCGTAGGGCAGCCAGAAACAGAAGGACGGGACTTTGCATGAAAAAAATGAGCGTGGACACGTGAAATCTGAGTAAAGGCCCCCAGCATGTTACTTACGTGACACGCGCTGCACGCTGGTGTTGAACAAACCAGAATCGGGGATACATAAGTACGCCTAAAAGCTACTCCGACCGTACGTGAAAAGGGGAGGAGATGGACGAGTGGAATACTGCGACTTTTGGGGTGCCACGCAATTCGTTCACTTCAGGAACCGTACAAACTTCTTATTTTGGTGAGGGTTTTGAGGTGACGTGCAGCTGAAGCAGCTGTCCCAGCCCAGAAGGATAAGGGACATGCAGCTGAGGCAGCTGTCCTAGCCCAGAAGGTTAAGGGACATGCAGCTGAAGCAGCAGTCCCAGCCCCAGGGGGTAATGCCATGCCCCAGGCCAATAGTGGTCATGCTTCTCGAGTCCGAGTGGCTCAGCACAGGACACTGGCACGTTGAGGAAGAGGAACTCATGGACTAGGTGACAGAGCACCACCATGATATGTCCCTGTAACCAGGGAGCACACATCGACCTGCTCATCGTATGGTGCATTGTCATGTCACAGATGAGATGCCTGCATTTGTATGAGTGCCCTGGGTAGACCATGGCCCTCATTACGACCCAGGCGTTGGACCATGGTGCTAATAGCACCATGCTCCGTGCCGGTAACTTACCGACTCCACCATGGCGGAATGGGGAATTACCGCCCCATTCCGAGGTTGGCGGGGCGGTAATTCCCCATGCTGCCATGGCCCTTCCCCATTCCCATTTTTGCCCTATAGGGCTCAATGGGAATGGGGAAGGTGCTAAGTACGGTGCCGCAAATTGCGGTGCCGTACTTAGCACCAAGGTCCCTTTGCGGGTTGGTTTTTAACGCCTGCAAAAAGCAGATGTTAAATTCCCCAACCCGCAAAGGGACCTCGTAATCAGGCGTTAAGGGATTAACGGCGCCGTCACCTTTTACGGCGCCGTTAACCCCTTAACGCCTGGGTTGTAATGAGGGCCCATGTCATGGTGTACTGACTCTTGTCCAGTGTACTCAAGAGTGGATACAACCAATGTGTTGTACATCAGTTGAACATTGCTGTGTGACAGTACTCATCCCCCACTAGCATACCCACCCAACATCTACAACATGATACCACAACGTGCCCTCTTGTTAGTTTCATCTTTGATGTCAGTGACTCTGCTCTGCCAGACATGTGCTTGTGTCAGAAAAACAAGTTACACTTCATGCACTGCAGGGTATAAATTCTCTATTCACACATGTATGTAGGTGCTTCGGTGCTACATAGAACATTCAAGATGGCAACCAACACGCCTAACGGAGTGCCATGACTGAGTGTGCGTATGTCTAGACTGTCCACATCCCTGCTGCCGCTATGGCAGTGACTCCTGAGTCAAATCGTTTTGAGGCCTGATCTCTGTTACCCTCTCATACTCAGCACACACTCCATGGGTCCATGCCCCTGTCCCTCTTGTGGGTCACTGTACTTTGTTTCTATCTCCAACTCCAAATACTTACTCTCTCCACTTCACAGACCTTGGCTATTTGTTAATCTTACAGTCATACTTCAACTGAGACTGTTTCCTTTTTTCCACACTTACGGCATGTTCCCATTGTGTGCAGTCCCTGTGCCAGGTCAACACTGGTGTGGCATGCGATGGATGTGGACTTGGATGTGAATATGTATGTCTGCCTGTTGACATGTCATGTAATTGCATGTCATAGAGCCACATAACCATGCCCATTTAACTGGTATTAGTCAACACTTTGCTGTGCCATGTGCCTTAACGTGCTTGCTAACAACCATGTTTGATGGCAATATGTCCACTGACAGCATACCCCTGAGCAGGACATGTTGTTGCCAGTCTGTCTGCATTTGCCATGATCAGATTGCTTCTTGTAGATAATGTGTGCATGCTGTTTCTCTCATGGTGATGCCCTGCATTTTGTCGCATGAGAGCAATGTGATACACATGTTTACTGTAGACAGGTTGCACATGACTCCTCATGTCTTTTTCTGTCTGTGTGCAGTTGAGGAGGCACCAGATGCAGAGGAGGAGGAGGAAGAGGAGGAAGAAGAGTCTGTGGCGGTTTCCGACCATCAGTGGAGGATGTGGCGTGGCAGGTCGTGAGAATCCAATGGTGTTACAGACCATCCTGACCTTTCGTCAACCAATTCTCACTCTTTGGACTCCAGTAGCTCTGATGCTGAACCAGATATGCAGTCCTCAATCCTGGCAGAGGTGGCCTGTGAGTCTGCAGGGGGTCAGGTGCTTTTACAAGGTCAGTCAGTGGTGTCAGTGCCATCTGTGGTGGTTAGGGATGCAAGGCCATGCTCCCATGTATTGGTTTCTGGTCCTGGGGCAGATGCCCAAGGGAGGGTTGCAGTCCTGCAACCAGAGACAGTGGCATCACAGCAAGGGCCATGCTCCCTTCGGTCAGGCAGGTGTGGGCCCCACACATGTGGGGGATGTGTGCAGCCTGGGCAGACTGAGTGGGAGCAGCAGATGTTGCGTTCCTTACTTTGACAGGGTGCTGCCTATGAGTGTTTGGCTGAGGGCATGGATAGGAGGCCAGTTCCATGATCCCACCAGCAACACAGGTGGAGCAACAGCTGCAGGTAATGCAGGCCACCTGTCGCTCCTGAGGCAAACATCAGGAGCCAACGGGCAGATCTGAGGTCTCTGCAGGCAGCCCTGCTTGCAGAGGGTTGGGCAAACAGGGAAGCCCTGAGGCAGGAGTTGTTGGCCCACAGAGCTGCAATCCATGAGGAAGAGGCAGCCCCCAGGAGACTGTTCCAACAGGAGATGCTAACATTGAAGCAGAATATCTCGGAGGAACCGCCGCCACTGAGCACCAGGCCACGGCACTGTGTGGTCCAACTCAAGCACCACTAACACCTTCTGATTCAACCCAGGATGGTGGTGGTAGCAGAGACATGCCTCCCGGTCCACCGTAGCCATGCAGTCTGTGAGCCCATGGAGGGTTTTTTATTTTTATTTTATTTTTTTACATCCACCCATGTGGGAGTAGATATGCACCCTGCCCCTCCCCCTTGCTGGGTGGACCTCCCCCCCGATCCATGATGGATGTTGGCATTTTATTTTTTAGTTGCCCTTTCCTGTTTTTTGTTGTTGTTTTTTTTAACTTTCCTTGCGGTGTGCTGTTAACATCTCAAGGACATGACATTTGCAGTGGAGGACATGCAGACATGCATAATGAGGTAAACTTGCATGTTTGTATGGTGGTGCACAGGATGGCATGTGCAGGTAACTATGGTTTCTGTGTTCCTCGCACATGTGTGCAGTGTGAATGGTACTTCTCTATGCCTGTTGTAATGTCTTCTTCCATGTTGTTTCAGTAATCTATGATCTGGCAGTGACTGCTGTCCAGGGGGAGACACTGTGCACACTTTGATGTCCATGCTCCCCATGCCCTCCATCAGGCACTGTCCCTCCTGTACCTAATTTGGAGACACAGTTCCGGGTAAATGCGGGATTCACATCATGCTGACGTATTCAGCGGGTAAGCGTGAGCACTGTCTTGCATGTTGAGCATGCGTGATTGGTCATCATGTTTTCTGCATGTGTTACTTAACATATATGTGATTTGCATGCTAACATGGTGGTACAGTTATTTAAGTAGTACTCATGTCACTGTGTTACCTACCTTGGTCTATTCATCTATGGCCGCACCTACTGTGGTGTAGAGCATGTCATTGTCCATCTCCAACCCAGGCAGTGTACTCCTTGATGTTTCATTTCCTTGGGCTTCCCTCTCAGTGTCACTCTCTCTTCCTCTCACTGTTGTGGTATGCTGCACTCCTGGGCAGGTCACAACATATGTCCTGTCACCCTTTTGCACCCTGTGGTGCTCCTGCAGTGGGTGCGCGCTGCATATTTTCATTATCAAATCAGGTGTTGTCATGGATGTGCATGTTGCTTCTGTTGTTACTATGCATGTGATTGCATTTAGGGGAAGCGTCTTCCGATGGTATGCGTCGTATGCAAGGCAGGTGGACACCCTGTACAGATAAGTAAAGGGCATTAGCAGACGCTTGTGTGGTGCTTGCATGGGAATCTTGCACTGTGTGTGATCACTTGGGAGTGACTTGTCTTGTGGGCCGATAGTACTTCTTCATGGGTGCTTGTTTCACAGGGTGTGCTTCTGGTGATTGGTCTGGCCATGGTGTTGTTTCGATGGATTGGTGCTGCCACCGGTTTCATATTCTAAATTGTAGGCATTAAAACTGTGTGGACCTTTCATGGGTGTTTGGGAGAGGGTTGCATGTCCAGCTGTTTGTGGCCTGTGACAGGTGTTGATGGTCGTGCGTGTGTCTCATGGCATTTTGAGCATGTGTAATGAGTGACACTTCACATCCCTGGCAATGTTTGTGGTGTTATGGATCGACAGGACTTTTGGGCTGTCTTGATTATGGATCAAACATTTCAGGGACCAGCAGCAGTTAAGAGACAAAACATGTGGGGATTGATGCACTTTTTTGGGATGCTAAGTTGTGTGCCAGCATATTAGGGTTAGTGGTGTTGGCGCTTTCTCCTGCATGTACCATGCATAATGCACCGTGGTGTTTGCAGCTTCACCTTGACCACAGCTGGCTGCATGGTACTGCTGAAGTCTATTGAATGCAGTATTTGACCAATTGTTTACTGTGACAATAAAGTCTGCATTGACCATGCAATTTTTGTGTGCATCCTACATTTTGCATGCATTTATCATTGCTTGCTGTATCACATTGCTTTGTGTAGTCTGCTTCTGTCTTCCATGGCAATTGCCTCGATGGCCAGCCTTCCAAGCATGATCCAGCCGGGAGTGCAAAAGGTGAGTATATGTGTACTTTCATTCTTGTGGTTTGCATCACGGCTGCACACTACAAGATGTCCAACCAACTTGCCAACCCATCCGCAGTATCTAATGCCCCTACTCCTTCACAGTCCCTTTGTAATGCACTCGCTTCTCACTTATTTTCAAAAAGTAGGGACATACTGAAAATCCGTGTGACACGCTCTTCCAATACAACCCTCCCCCTGTGCACCTCTACCACTCACCCTCCTCCTTCCTCCTTCTCCTCCTTTGCGCCTGTCTCCCCTGAAGAAGTCACCAGAGTTTTCAACTCCACGAAGGTCTCTTCCAAAGAGGTGGTCCCATGCTCATTCAGAACCATCAAAGGCAACATCTGCTCTCTTGCCCCTGCTCTTGCTGATCTCTGCAACCACTCCTTTGGTGCTGGTTCATCTCCTTCCTCCCTCGAGCACTCCCTTTGCTCCCCATCCTTACAATACCATCTGCACACCCTTCTGGAACAGCCAACTAACGCACATTTTCAATCACCCCCTTCCCGGGGAAAGTGCTCAAGAAGTTGGCCCTCGCCCAAATCAATGCTCATAATGTACTTATTGGTGGTCTACATGTACACCAGTGTGGATTCAAAGTTTCATGAGCCATGGACACTGCTCTCCTGAAGACCCATGAAGAACTGCTTGCACCACTCAATTCCTAATCCCCTGTTGTCATCATCCTCCTTGATATCTTATCTGCATTTGACACAGTGAAAAATTCTTGGCCCTTTCTACTCTTCCTCCTCTAAATGTGGCATACCCCTGCTCCCCATTATTTTGCCCTGCGTCTTTGACATATACATTTCCCTGCTGTAACACTTCATTGCCTCACTCTCCCACAAATTCTAGTGCTATGCTGATGATGCACAACTCTTCAGCAAAGTTCATACTGACACACTTGCACCGTCATTCATCCCTGACTCCCTCTCCACCATCCTGGCCTGGTGCACTGCAAATGACCTTGGCTTATTCACCTTCAAAACCGAGAGTCTCTCTATTGGATCTTCTTCCTACTTCTTCCCTTCTCTCTGGTCTTCCTCCAGGGGCTCTCCCCCTCCCCCTCCTCCGTATCCAGGAATCTTGGAGTCATCTTCGACTCCACCCTATCCGTCATCCCTCATATTCTGGGCATTGTCAAGAAGTGTCTCTTTCAGCTCTTCCTTCTCAAAGTAACTGTACCCTTCCACACCTTCCCCCAGAAACTCAATTTTACCCATGCTCTGGTTCTCCCCAGGCTACACTACTGCAACAGCCTCCTCCTTAATCTCCCTTGGTCTACCATGCGACCCCTCCAGCTTACCCAGAATAGGGAAGCAAGACTTATCCTTGGCCTCAGGCCCACGGACTGCATCTCTCCTGCTCCACAAAGCCTTCACTGACTCACAGTCTCAGCATGGCCTATCTGGGGCCTGGTACCACTCTATCTTCAGCGATTCCTGATCAAATACTCCCCATCTAGACTCCTGCGTTCCTCTGGCAACAAAGCCCTGCGTGTGAAGCACTTTGCTATAGAAAGGGCTGTTGGTCGATTGGTTTCCTTCTGTGTAATAGCCTCGCTCTCCCTCTGCGTCTTGAGCTGGACCACCATAAGTTCCCAGTAAGCCTCAAGTCCTTTAACTTCTCTCTTCCTTCTCCTCCTCTCTTCACTGCTGATCATACAGTAACGTGACTGATGTGCAGGGGCCTTATGTATCCTAGAGGCCCTGACCCCCCACATCTATCATCCAAGCCACTGTGTATATACTGCACTTGCTTATGCTGAGGCAAGCAGTTCTCCATGAACAACTCAGAACCTTTTCCCTTTTCATCCTCCTCTGTACACTTGCATGTTGGGAACACTCACAAGGCATAGTAGGATCACTTCCCCTCCCAGTTATTGTCATGATTTGTTTGTAATATTGATTCCATTATTTATCTATGTTGTAATTCATTGTCTACCTTCCCCTATACCCACCATATTGCCCTATGTGCACTTAGAGACAGTTTGGGTACTTGTATGAGTGCCTAACAAGTGACCAATACATAGCTTTATAAAACCATGTGCTCCCATGAGTGTGTTGAGTGCACTGTCCCAATACTACGCAGGTGATGGCATGCCTTATCGTGTCATTGGTAGTCTTCCAGGGGTGGCCCTGCTTTTTTTTGGGATCAATTATCTGCATATGTGATGTCTTCACATTTTCATGCAGCATATTGACTGATGTGTGCATTGTGTATGTGCCTTTGTGTAGTGAATTGGGATATATGACATGCACATTTGCTGCATGTCATTGGGGGAGACAGGCAGTGTGTGGGATGTTATTTGTTTGTGTGTGTGTTTTGTGTGTTTGATTTGCATGCAGTGTGCAGGTGTTTCTGCATGTGTGGTGGGACACATGTCGGTGGTTGTCTGGTGAGTTGTTTGCATTTGTTGTATGTCACTGAGGGGTGCCTGTGGGTCTTGAATATTTTGGTGCAGGGATGTGTTAGCTGCACTATGTTTCATTTTGTTCATTGTCTGCAGATCCTTCCATCAGGGAATGGTGGCTATTTAATGGGGTGAAATTTGACTGTCAACTGCATGCCAAGCGGACAGGTAAGATGTTAATTTATATTGATCGTTATGGGATATTGAGGAACTTGTGGGTCAATACTGCACACAATAGGGAAATGTTTGTGCGCATCATGCGCAATCTAGGACATGTGTGCAGATATTTCCAATTGTGCTTGTTGAAATTTGTATCTTTGTAAATAGTTGAAGCCATGTTTGGCTTGCAGGTCAGACATGAGGTTTCAGGATGCTTACACATTTAAACGGTATGTTGGTTACTCAGATCCACCAGAGCAGAAGGGGACCACTACAGTGGGTATTGTGCACAGTATACATATCCTTTTACATTACATATGGGATGGTTTTGGTGACACAGAGGTGATTTAATTGAATGGTTGGCATGGTGGTAGTGGTGTACTCCCTCTTCAATGTGTTTCTTTTGGAAATACAAGATGAAATGTCTTTTAGTTCTAAGGGATGCACACAATTTAGCACTCCCAGGGGCACTTTCTCCAGGGGTGTTTTTGTGGGCACAGTGGATTGGCCCATTGTCATCATTGAATGGCACCTGGGATGAAGCGGGATTGTGTGCACTCCACAGTGGAGGGATTTCAGCTGAAAAACGATTGCACAAGCTGGGTACATGCAGGTTCTCCACATGCCCTTTGCCCAGCCATATGCAAGTGGTGGGCCTGTGGGTGTGGATGGGGTGCCACCACCATGTCCACTGGGACTCCACAACTTGGTGCAACATTGTGCAGGACAGATGCTGCCACAATGATCCTGCAGACTACTGGTGGTGCATATAGCAACACATCACCAGAGTGGTCAAGGAAGCGTAAACGTGACTTGAGCACTCTGGATGTGCGCCCACTATGCCCCGAGTTGCAATATGGACAGTGTTGTATCTTACCTCGGCAGATGTGTTGGGGTTGCGTATGGGCATCATCATGTATGTGCTCAGAGTGTAGGCACTGTCCCCTGTAGAGGTGAGAATGGTTGTCATTGTCATTTGTTGACAGTGCCTATTCGTCTGTGTGCAACATGCATGCATGTGCATGGCCATTCATACTCACCAATGAGCCATGTGTTGCCATGCTTCCCAGCTTCAAGTGTCCGGTGTAGAGGGGACATCCTGAAGATGTAACTATCATGGGTGCTGCCAGGATAGTTGGCATACACTTCAGTGAACACAACCTGAACATTGATGGAGTGCCAGGGTTTCCGGTTGTGGTAGATGTGCTCTGTTGCTCAAGGTGGACGTAGAGCAACATGTGTGCAATCAATGGCACCTAGCACTTTTGGGAAGTGCACCACCCCATAAAATTCCTGGACCACTTCTTGCCTTTCTGCAGGTGTTCTGGGCATATAGATATGCCGGCGGACAGAAGGACGTGCAGTTATTATTGCCAACACCTGGTGTAGGCAGCATGACTGCATGGCCTGTGAGATGCCACCGACTATGGCGCTGGTCCACTGGAATGAGCGAGTGGCCAAATAATACAGTACAGTGAGCACCTTTTCCAAGGGGCTCAGTGCTTGGAAGCACATGGTGGGTGATGTGAGTTCATCTACCCACTCTGTGACAAGATCTAGGATTATATAGGGGGGGGGCTATACCTGGAATAGACCTGGTCGTCAGGCATCCCAAAAAGATCTGGTCACTGGCCATCCGCCTCCTCCTGCGGTGTCCCAGGATGACTGCTGCAACAAATGGTGCATTTATCCTGCCTGTATACCTGCGTTTGTTGATCGCACATGCTTTTTATGCATTTATTTGTGGGCGTGTTGACGTTTAAGCCTGCTATCTCGCAGCATAGGTGTTTCAGGGATTTGCACGTGGTTTTCCGTGTGCCAGCTATCCCTAGTCAATTCCATGAATACGGTTGTTTTGTGTGCGTATGGGCGGTGCGATTGTTTGACGGTGGAATGTCCTTTCGCTTGTTCTTCATCATTCCACATATTGCGCCCCCTTTTTAGGTGGCTGCACTGGCCCGGCCAGCCCTTCCCTTGGAGTCTCACGCAAGGCGTTTGTGGGGGTCTCAGTGATGTGTTGGACCGGTGCGGATTTCTCGCAGTTCCCAGGTAAGCCCTGCGTGTTGTGTTCCATGAATCAACAAACAAGGACTTGCACGCGATTTTGCGTGTAAGTCCCGTTTTTTCAGCGCAGATTATTCCATTAATCGGGCCTGTGTGTCCGAAAAACACACACACTGCTTAGCTTAGCTGTCAGTGATTGTTTACTTTCTGATACTGGCACAATCATCTCATGATTAGTGAAATCCATCATCATTGTTCTCTGTCATCAGTTATTACAATTTTGGGCAACGTTTACTGCAGATAGGGTCTCTCTGAGATCACTTTGAAGGTTCGGAACAGGACTAGCCAACACTTGGAATCTGCCTTGCACTCCCATTAACAAGCAGCATCTGTTAACACTCTTTGTCCGTAAACCTAATATTGATAAATGGAATTAGGCAACCATATCAACGCCCTGCTCTCTTCCCCTTTAGCACTTTGACGTAGCCTCTGGGAAGTTTTATGTGCTACTTCAGCAAACAAAACTGATGCTGCCTTGTTTTCGGTTCCTCTTACCACTTCTCCCACCCTGACGCCTTCCTTCCCCCTTTCCTGGTCCCCCACAGCTCATTGGAGAAAAAATGTGCTATAAAGCTTCCAGTATGTATTTCCACACGCATACAAAAAGTGTTGTTGCATGCCAGCTTTGTATTATGTAATCCTCCGTTTTAATCTCATTATATGAACAAATGTGGTTTGCAAGTTAATATTTTGCCCCATGTTTTCAAAATTGCCTAGAGGACGGACACCAAAAATCCTCCTGACAGCGATTGGATTCTCACTTCTTTTGCTGGCACTGTGTAGTATGGGGCCACTTTGAAACACATGTTCAGGGCCACCTTTTGCTCCCAGTCCACCCCTGAACACGTTGGTTCCTTTTAATGTCCCTGCTACAATCTCCCCCCCACCCCGCCCCCACCACCCGGATCCTGATAGAAATCATGTCTACAACTATCAGTGTTAATAAATGGTGAATCCATTCCTTGGAAAACACAGAATAGGTTGAATCAGTGACCGTACCATTCCAGCTACACCGACAAATGTGTCTCCTCGGCCATAGCTACAGGAGCTTTTGCTTCACACCAGATAAGAAAAGGTCCTGCTACTTTTTACAGCACCATTAATGCCTCTGACATTTCACAGCAGCATAACTCCTCATTATAAGTTTGCGGGTATCCTGCCAGTAATTCCGGTGGGATACCGACAAACTGATCTACCGTTTCTGCTGCCTGATACCCTAGAATTTCCAGGATATTACAGGTAACGGAAAGCGGGGGTTAATCCACATTCAATGGGGTCCCATTAGAGGGGATTTCTGGTGTTACCAGCAGTTTTTTGACAGTGGGGGCCTCATTTACCTGTAGCACTGGAGGTAAATCAATAAAACCCACTACGTCCCCTGGCAAACTTGTAGTTTTGCCATGCAGTACCAGTGCCAGTCACGGAATTGCTGGCACTTTTACCAGCACTTTTACCACACCGCAAAACTTGTAATGTAGCCATAGTCCCTAGTCCTGAAAGATTAAAATAAGAAGAGATGTTTAGAGTGCAGATGGAGCCAGCACTACTTGGTGGAAGATAAACACAACTTGTGTACGTTTACTAGGATATAGAAAATATGATACTTAAAACAAAAAAGGTCACTTTCAGGAACGCCTACGGTCACTCAGTTCAATTAAAAGAGGACTGTTTCCACTCATTGAAGAAGTGTGGAATCATGAAACAATAAAGAATATTAGTACCGGCGAGGGAGAATCAGAATGAAAGAACCATTCTGATTGGCCCTCGCTGGGGCATTACCCGGCTGGGAATCCTACGGATTCCACGCCTTTATCCCCGGCAGGAGGCGTGGGAGCCCCTCAGCCAATGAGGAGGCTGAAAGTGGGGGCCATCCTCGCTCCGAGCGTCC
Organism: Ambystoma mexicanum; assembly: GCF_040938575.1. Classification (NCBI taxonomy): domain Eukaryota; kingdom Metazoa; phylum Chordata; class Amphibia; order Caudata; family Ambystomatidae; genus Ambystoma; species Ambystoma mexicanum. Next base: position 842,037,011 of record NC_090923.1, read on the forward strand.
AAATGGCTGGAGGCCGCCTTCATCCCCCGACAGGGATTCTGGTATGTTATTTTTTTTGTTTTTCCTCCCCCCTCGCCACTCTCCCAACCCCACTTACCTTTTTCCTGCTTTCTCCCTGGTGGGGGACGATGGCAGCCTCCAGCTGTGTGGAGACTCGAAGCGGGGCCATCTCCGCTCCGAGCCTCCACACGGCTGGAGGCTTCCATCGTCCCCTGCCGGGGACCCAGGTATGGTTTTTTTTCTCCCGCCCACCCCCCTGCCCTCCCAACCCCACTTACCTTCTGTTCATTTTTTCGGGAGCAGTAGTGCTGGGAACAGAAGTGCTCCCAGCGTGTTTGCTCCTGATAGCCGACATGAAAAGGGAAAACTCAATTTTCCATTCCCCGGCGGGCATTTTCCCAATCATTTTTTTTCTCTTCCGAAATGCTGCAGCGTTTCGGGACAGAAAAAACTGCTTTTAGTACTCTGGTCTCCCAGATCTTGTGGGCCGGAGTACTAATAGCAATATGCCCCGAGCGGCGGGAGCATTACCGAGTCAGGTAATGTCCCAGGGCCTTCGTATAACTATGGGCCCCGGGGCATTACCTGACTCAATAATGCCCCCGCTGCTCAAGGCATATTGCTTAATTATTCAATCACTTATACTTTCAAATGGTACCTCATATTGTTTTCGAAACAAAATTCAAGCAATCCATGATGAAATCATCACAAAGATTACACTTCCCTCTTCAGACATAAGGTGAGACAGCACTTTGCATAGAGAAACGAATATTAATGTATAGCTTCCTATTTGTGTACCACTAGACCCTCTGCAGTACAGCAGAATCTCAGGTTCCCCTTCACACTGCTGTTGCTTCCGCCTATACCTGCTCTTTCATATTTGTCACCAGTAATATCTCATTCGGGACTTTTTCTTAAAAACCTCACACCTAACTCTCAGACTCGGAAAGCTAACTTTGCTACATGCATGCTGCAAGTTGATGCATTGATTTGCTGATGTGCCAGAACCATTTTAAGAAGAATCCTTGCACATCTGATAGTTTATATGTATGGACACCCTCAAAAAACATGGCCTATCGATACCTGGCCAGCACAGTTAGAAGAAAGCTCAATGTCACCCAAAGTAGTCCTTGCACATCTGAGAGTTTATAGGTATGGACACCCTCAAAAACATGGCCTATCGATACCTGGTCAGCACAGTTAGGAGAAAGCTCAATGCCACCCAAAGTAGTCCTTGCACATCTGAGAGTTTATAGGAATGGACACCCTCAAAAAACATGGCCTATCGATACCTGGTCAGCACAGTTAGGAGAAAGCTCAATGCCACCCCAAGTAGTCCTTGCACATCTGCGAGTTTATAGGAATGGACACCCTCAAAAAACATGGCCTATCGATACCTGGCCAGCACAGTTAGGAGAAAGCTCAATGCCACCCAAAGTAGTCCTTGCACATCTGCGAGTTTATAGGTATGGACACCCTCAAAAAACATGGCCTATCGATACCTGGTCAGCACAGTTAGGAGAAAGCTCAATGCCACCCAAAGTAGTCCTTGCACATCTGCGAGTTTATAGGAATGGACACCCTCAAAAAACATGGCCTATCGATACCTGGTCAGCACAGTTAGGAGAAAGCTCAATGCCACCCAAAGTAGTCCTTGCACATCTGCGAGTTTATAGGTATGGACACCCTCAAAAAACATGGCCTATCGATACCTGGTCAGCACAGTTAGGAGAAAGCTCAATGCCACCCAAAGTAGTCCTTGCACATCTGCGAGTTTATAGGTATGGACACCCTCAAAAAACATGGCCTATCGATACCTGGTCAGCACAGTTAGGAGAAAGCTCAATGCCACCAAAAGTAGTAAACAACTTGCAGACCTTTCTTTATCCCCTCAAACTGCAAATACGGGAAAAAAAAGAGTTTGTTTCACTAGGCCTGGTTGCTGAATATAAAGGCGCAGATTCCTCACATCAATATACTCTACTCATTTGTATTTGAATTCATTCACAATGACATTTCCTATCTACATTCTTCATGCAATCATTTTCATGTATCTGCATTTTTCATTCATCCGCACCAGTTCAGGCCTGCATGCTGTTCAGAACTATTTGCATGATACATCGTTGCTAACATCCAAGGCCACATTTGTCTGCTGAAACCTCAGCTGGGTCCCGGGGCCTGGACCAGGTAGAGGAGCCTGACAGGTTTTATCGGGCTTAATGCCCGGGAGTAGGCATCCTCTTTGTATTAAAAAATACACTCTATTGTTCCCAAGATTGTCGTAATACTGCAAGGTGCTAGACAACAACAACGTCTCTGCATAAGGCATTCAAAATACTGTAAAGAAAGGACCTGGGTGTACACCCACAGTGAGGGCTGCAGACTAACATTCAGCCATAGCTGCTGTGTCATTTTCATGTAATTTGGAATAACAGTTACAAAGCTTAATAAACTGCTATAACAGTACAAGGTAATTACTTGACATAAATCAACATGTATTCATATACACAGGCAAACACCAATGGCCAATGCATTTCAGATCACCATAGCTCCTTCTTCAGGGCGAAATCTATGGGCCTCATTACACGGAAGGCGGTAAGGGTTAACGGTCACCGGTAATGCTACCAGTGACCGTTAACCCTTACCGCCTTACTACGAGTTCCCTTTGTGGGACCCGACTTTAACGGCTGGTTTTACCAATACACAAAGGTGCGCATCTCTCCTGCACACACTGCATCGGAATACGCAAAGGTGCGCATCTCTCCTGCACACACTGCATCGGAATACTCAAAGGAGTGCATCTCTCCTGCACACACGGCATCGGAATACACAAAGGTGCTCATCTCTCCTGCACACACTGCATCGGAATACACAAAGGTGCTCATTTCTCCAGCACACACTGCATCGGAATACACAAAGGTGCGCATGTCTCCTGCACACACTGCATCGGAATACGCAAAGGTGCGCATCTCTCCTGCACACACTGCATCGGAATACACAAAGGTGCTCATTTCTCCAGCACACACTGCATCGGAATACACAAAGGTGCGCATGTCTCCTGCACACACTGCATCGGAATACGCAAAGGTGCGCATCTCTCCTGCACACACTGCATCGGAACTCCTGCACACACTGCATCGGAATACGCAAAGGAGTGCATCTCTCCTGCACACACGGCATCGGAATGCACAAAGGTGCGCATCATCGGAATACACAAAGGTGCGCATCTCTCCTGCACACACTGCATCGGAATACACAAAGGTGCTCATTTCTCCAGCACACACTGCATCGGAATACGCAAAGGAGTGCATCTATCGCACTCACACTGCATCGGAATACGCAAAGGAGTGCATCTTTCGCACTCACACTGGATACTAACAGTAAGAGCCATGTTACTGCGTATTCAATAGTCTGCACAGTGATACGTAATACGACATTAATGACGCCCAAGAAACATGTCATAAATTGAAGCTAACAATCCAATCGACAAATAATGTCAGAATAAAGAAAAATAAAGAAACATTTGTGACCTTCACGGTAATTCTGTAGTCTGCCTTATTCGCGCCTTCTCCCCCCCCCCCACCTCTTCACCAGTGGCGGCGGGGGACTTTAAAAGGTGGTGGGACGTAATTTCATGGGGCGAATTAGGGAGCGAGCAAGCCTACACCACATCAAAGGGGAGGCGGGGGTTCCACCCACGAAATATTTTGAAAAATGCCTTCCAAAATATGCAAGATGAGTGCTTGTGCGGAGATGTATTGCCTTCCCATTATTAATCCACGCAGGGTCAGAGAGTTATGGTTTATAACAGTACCCAGAATGCAGATTCTGGCATCAACATCAATGTCAAAAATGTGTAGTTTAGGTCAGGATTTGTGGATCCACTCCAGACAAGACAATGTGGGACACTAATGCACGCAGACATGGGCAGATTGCGTCTGACATATTGTGTCTCCACACCCCGAAATATTTGGCGTTTAAAACCTCTCAAGTGCCAAAGATAGATGTTTATGTCACAATGTTGTCACTATGCATTCCCAGTGTAAAGAACATGACGTATGGTACAACACATGCGTCCAGCATTCATGTTAAATGCGTTCAACACTGCAGAAAAATTCCTCTGGCAGCCAAAGAGGTAACTCATTCTTTTCTGGAAAGTATTAATCCCATTTCCCAGACCCATCAGGTGGCCGGGCAGTGATATTGCCCTAGGTCCCAGAGGTAAAGTTCCCGAGGGAAAGAGGGTGTGGGGGGGGGGGGGTGGTTTCCACTTCCCCCTGCCAGATAACACCTACCTTAGAGTCAGCCCAACTGCAGACTCCCGGGCGCCAGGTAGGGGGTATAGGAAGGAGATGACAAACGGTTGCAGGTACATAACAAAAAGGTAGGTTACTCAGGTCTCCCAGGAGGATATATGATATGATATGATATGGCATTTATAACACGCCTGTACACAAGTGTTTCTGCACAGGTTGGGGCCCCCGGTTTTCAGCTGTGCACGCAAAGTTTTCCTCATGCATTTTCCCTCAGGCAAGTTTGGCGCTACCGTATAAAACGGGCCAGAAAGAGCCCCTGCAGCAATCCCAATCCATACGGAGAGGGAACTTGGAAAGGAACAAGCTTTTCAAAGTGGAAAAGCTACAAACGCCAAGCCAGAAAAAGGGGGTGTTGAAGTACAAAATATTAATGCAGGATGGTGAAAATGGAATCGCGATTTAGCAGAGTGCTGCCTGTCACCATGTCAGGTGTCTGGATTCTCACAATAATCATGCAGGCCACAAGGTACGTTATCAGCTGGACAAAAGATCCCCCTCCCCCTTCATTAAACTGTTGCTGCATCGGAAAAAAAGGGCATTGACTTCCACCTCTGCCTGAAATGTAATTTACAAGCATATAACTTGAAAATGATATACGCGTGAAGCACTTAAGTTAACCCGTCCAGTTAACAGGTCCATCTCGTAAGTGTTGTCAAATTAGCAACAGCCTCAACTGCCCTGTAGGGCAGTAGATCCGGTATACCGTTCTATTGCCGCGGGATTTTTCGTCGCGGGACTTTTCATCGGCCCTTTTTTATCGAAAAAAAAATCATTTGGTTTTTTTTGGGGTGGGGTTAAAAATTAAATAAATATTTGTGGGTGAAAGGGAATAATTAAAAAAAAAATTAAAAATAATGAGTTTTTTTCGATAAAAAAACGGCGATGAAAAGTCCTGCGACGAAAAATCCCGCGGCAAAATAACGTAGAACCATAGATCCATGGCCCAAAAACACAAAATGCTGGTGTGTGCCAGTTTTTTTGGGTCAAAGTGGCACACTTTTTTGGCCAATTTGATAAATTGATTGACACTGCAGCTAGTAGTTTTGACCAGTGTTGCTGAATACATATTCTTTAAAATGCACAATTTACATCAGACTTTATAAAAAAAATCTCTCCCCTTGGTTACTATTGAAACAGTGTCAAAAAAAGGAACGCATAGCCATCTGCAACTGTGGACCTGAGACAATTTTATGGCCCAGTCTGACACTGATTAGCAACCTGTATGCATGCAAAATCCCAGCGCTCGGGGGGGACGCCGCCAGAGCAGCAAAGCTTGGCCCAGGAGGCGTGTACACGGATTACTGTGGAATCGAAAGCATTTCCGCCGGCATTAACATCAGAAGCTGCGTAAATGCATTTGTTTTTTGGACGTGGAGTGGAGGAGGATACGAGAATATAAATTGTGTTCCATGGCCGCCACTTAAAAACTTGAAAAACCCCTGAGGGCCAGAGTCTCAAGTTGGCGCAGGGAGCATGCTAAAGTGCACAAATCACTGCGCCAAATCAGGACACACAGGCTCCACCACTATTCTTAAAGGAATGGTTCGGTCAAAAATTTGTATTGCCCCTACGGGTCGGCCATGTGTTTTCAAGCCTAAGTCGCTCGATTTTAGAAAAATTTCCTATGGACCTTACCCGAGTTTTCGTCCATTAAACGCACGCGAAAACAGGCATCAGGGTGCTGCCATTTTGTAATAATCCTATCATTTCCCCCATCGCCCTGGCTGACCTGCTTTTGCGGCACTAAATCATATCCCCCGCCCCTGAGCCTGTCATCAGCAGACGCGTACCGCCCATTTCACAACGCCAAAGCACGTCTCGTGTCAACACTCGCTGCGCTTCAGCTAATGACGTGTCGCAATGGAAATGGCAGGACGCCTCTTTCCTCAATAAGTATAAACAGACCGTTTCACAACACACAGCAGCAGATTTTCGATTCCATTCCTCTCTCTGTGTTACTTTGAGTATTCTGTGACTCGTTTCTGTGCTCTGGTCAGCTACCTTCGTTGCTTGTAGCCCGTGTGAACAGATACCAGTACCACCGCTATCAATTATTTTAGTTTGTTTAACACACAATGGCTACAATAATGCCCTACATGTACGAGCCCAAGTATACCGAGGAGGAACTACTGGAAAGGGAAACACGCATAAACGATGGGTCTTCGGACGGCAGTTGGGAGGACGATTCAACAGCTGAAGAGCCTGGACCTAGTCGCATGGACGGTGTTCCCACCTGGTGCACATGTAGTCGGTGCGAGCTAATGCCAACCGAGGACGAGAACTGCTGCTGCTTTAGAAAACTCAGGATGTGTGGCCTACATTTCGGAAGGCGAGCCACGACCGCAATGCATCACCGAGCTGTCAGACTTCAGGGCAGCCTGCCTCACACGGTCCGTGTTGAGGATAATGATGGTGCTTATGCACGAACTTCGCGCAACTGTTCGTCCTCGTAATCAGAGTAACGAGTAAGTATACTCTGCTTGTCATGGCACTCCTATTTCATGGTCTTCTACTATATCCAAAATTTCATATACATATCATTGTAACGCACAAAAGTCTTTCAATAGGGTGCAGTGTCTAGATAGCATTTGTCCGAGCAGAATGCCATTAGTTACAAGAATTGTCATTGACAACAAAAGTTTATTAAACTTATCTTGGTCATTTAAAAACAGTTTGTTTCATTCCTTTTCACAGGTGGTACAGGCTGGTGGCCTATCGTTCCTTTACATGGTGGCTTCACGGGAGGCTTGGACACCGCGTTAGAAGAGTGATACCCGCCTGTGCCGTTCGTGCCATAAGAGAAACGTTCCCGAGTGACAGCGGTCAGTACAGGGGATTTTCTCTCGCTGTGCTGCAACCTGAACTGTACAATGTGTAAAGTTTTGTATTTTTGTGTCATCAAAATAAGATACTGAAAATAAAACACCGCATATATTTGAACAACGGTTGTTTCAATTTTTTAAATGAATCAAGTGTGTCTCCATTCAAGGATGGACGTCAGACATCTGTGCTCGGAATGGGTGAAGTTCAGGTCGCTGTGAAGCGGGGTGGTCACTATCTAAGCTAACATAATATATTATCAATAATGCATGCACTAAATAACACTTGTTCAAAGTCTTTCAGTCGGTTATGTCTCTATAAAAGTCACACATATATCTAAACTATCAATTAACATTGGATTATACAGGCCTTAGTTCAAGGGTCTTGACCACTATAATACACTGTTTGAAGTGTGGGTCTGTGCTTACAAGAATCTCCGGTATGTGGCATTTGTTATTGATAGGCAACGATATACTGCAGTAGGGGTCTAATGTTAGTTGGGGATCTGCTAGGTGGGCATCATGGCGTGGTCAGTGGTCTGGCACATGAAGAGAATACCTTGCAGGGACACAGGGTCAGAATGGCAGTACGTTTCCACTGGCGAGGGTGCGTGGGCAAGAACACGTTTGTGGAGATGAACAAGCTATGTGCTTGGTTCAGGCCGGTTCACATGCAGGACCGTGATCTCAGAGAGTGATGTGTTACATTTATTAGCTGTTGCAAATACCTCTGGAGTTTTCCAGTCAGAGTGGGAACGAGGGTATGGGCCATGTGCTCTGCGCGCTGTACTATCGCAGTGAGGCCTGGTCACCAAGATGGAGTGGAAAGGGGGTACAAAAATGGATGCCCCGTGTCCTGCTCAGTGTTCCCATCTACGCGAATGTCATCCAAAGTTAACATCACATAAGGGCAAAGGGCGAACCCACTACTGGAGGCACTTGGTACGAGTTTCTACTGAGAAGTAAAGGATGACAGGGGCCTGATGGCCCCTCGCTCCCACACACTTGCCTGCACGCCCCAGGCCCTCTATCAAAGGCAGTTCGCACCCGGAGATGAGCGCTGGCATGGGGGGCTGTCACGGGCGCAAACGGCCAAGGTGCCAAACAGCATGTACACTTCAAAAGGTATCCCACGCCCAGGGGCTATCGCTCACCTGGCCTCCTCAGACCCCGTGTCTCTAGGCAGGCCTCCCCCGAGGCAGGCCGCCCCCCTGCAATCCACATAAGTGTGTCTCCATTCAGCAGTCGTCCTGTGCCTTATCTGCATGCCCCAGGCCCATCCATCCCACCCCCTCTATCAAAGGCGGTTCGCACCCGGGGATGAGCGATGGCATGGGGGGCTGTCACGGGCGCAAACGGCCAAGGTGCCAAACAGCATGTACACTTCAAAAGGTATCCCACGCCCAGGGGCCATCACTCACATGGCCTCCTCAGACCCCGTGTCTCCAGGCAGGCCTCCCCCGAGGCAGGCCGCCCCCCTGCAATCCACATAAGTGTGTCTCCATTCAGCAGTCTTCCTGTGCCTTATCTGCATGCCCCAGGCCCATCCATCCCACCCCCTCTATCAAAGGCGGTTCGCACCCGGGGATGAGCGCTGGCATGGGGGCTGTCACGGGCGCAAACGGCCAAGGTGCCAAACAGCATGTACACTTCAAAAGGTATCCCACGCCCAGGGGCCATCGCTCACATGGCCTCCTCAGACCCCGTCTCTCCAGGCAGGCCTCCCCCGAGGCAGGCCACCCCCTGCAATAAACATTATACCACGACATACACACGTCATTCATTCACAAACACACACCTGTTTCTAATACTTTATAAACCACTTGATATGTCTCATGAGAACATCTTTGTGCTTTGCAAGTCAACTCTTGAACCTTCTACCTGAGAAGCACTGAGATCTATGCTAATCTGCTCGTCGCCGTGCTATCTGTGACTGCTTCGAGCAAACTCGTCAGTGTGCTACCTGTGGCCATCTACCTGTTCTCCTGCAACCTACTGTTCGGCCTGCTGAATCCAACTGTTTGTTGGTCAAGGTAAGGCCATGTATCCTAGTCATATTTCGGTCATTTTTACATTTCAATCTATTTGCTATTACAGTACCCAATAGAGCTGTGGTCATTGGTCTCATTGCTATTGACTTGAGTTTCAATTGTTATGCTATCAATAGATCTATTTATTTTCATCTGTGTCAATTGTCATCGAATGGCATCCTTCGGGGGTCCAGTCTATAATGTAAGCATGTTTCCTTTTCGTGCAAGACTGAACATCCAAGGGACAAGTCACATGTTCAGAGTTTAGTCACATAATTTAAAAAATTTCTGTAACTTATGCAAATACTAAGCCGCACATGATGAACTGGTATGGTTCCGGCGACCAAAACAAACCTTGCATTGAGCATGGTATGGTTCATTTACTTTTTTATGACATTTTTATTCATCAAGGTTTTATAATAATCTTGATATTTAATTTTCAGAATTTTCAACAATGCCTGCCTGTTCGATTAGCGGTTGCCCTTCGAAGACCCATGCTAAATGTGAAGGCACACAATGCATGTTTTCCCGAAAACTGTTGATCGAATAAGAGAATGGGTCAGACATTGAGGATATCCATTGCATGTGCTGGAAAGTAGAGTCCAACAAGTCTTTGAGGACACGAGGGGTGATCGATACCGCATCTGCAGCCGGCACTTTCCCTCGAACATGTACACCACATCTTGGGTAACAAAGAAGAATAAACGGCGATCGACACGAAAATTGCTCGCAAACGCTATTCCCACTCTATTCGTCCACAATGCGCCACTGGTGAGTCAAGTGTCCGTTTTTAGCTTTAGGCCTTGCGGTAGTGTGTAGGTAGCTGAATGGATTCATTGATATTTTAGGTGTTGTTTCCAATTTGTAATACTTTTGACATTGATATGAGTGTATAGCTTTTTGAATAATGACATTTATGAATATATTATTTTTAGATTTCATAACGCACAAACGAAATCTATATATGGGCACAGGCAACTGTGCAATATTGCGCATTACTCAAGTATTCTGTCTCCTTACATGGCAATTTTAAATATTGGCATTTCATTATCAAACAATAATTTACCTTTACAACTTCTTGACTATCCCTTGAATCTGAAGCAAGAACATTCTATTTCTGTCACGTGCTCGCAGTTATCAACCACTTCTAGCACGTATCAGGTAAACATACTTGGCTATTCCGCTACAGACTTGTTTTATGCATGTCAAGTAATAGTTTTGATGTATCATGTGATTATTTTACCAATTGTTTGGTTAGTGCTTTCCAATTGATATACACCTTAGTTGTCATCCCCTGGTGTTTGTTTTCAGTTATAATTAGTGTTATCCATACTAATGCAAGTACTGTCTTTCAGGGAGATGCTGAAGCGTCCACCACATTGACAACAGCCCTAGATGTTCTTCAACAACACGAGGTATGGATACTGACAGCTCCATCGACCGTGATCGTTAGGACTGGAACACTTGCCGTTTGATTGTTCTACACCATGTTTCATTCGTGGTTAGCCGTTGATATGTACCTGTGCGGTCGACCCCAAGCGTGTGTTGTGTTTTCAATATTGTAATCCTTACTAATGCAAATACTATGTTTCAGGCAGTTGTTGATGCGGAGCCTGACATTCAAGTAATTCCGGTGGAAGTGGGACCATGCGGATACGAATTGGCGCAACAGCTTTCGTAAGTGCGCACCACATTGACAACAGCCCTAGATATTCTTCAGCAGCACGAGGTATGGATACTGACAGCTCCATCGAGCGTGATCATATAACGTGATTCCATTTGCTATACTTTCTTCCCTATTAACGCAAGTACTGTGTTTCAGAGAGACGATGGAGCTTCCACTACAATCACAAGATCCCATTTAGATGGTGCAGATGTAAAGAAATCGGAGAAATAAGTCGATTAAATCTGATCATATTTAAATATTACTTGATTCTTTTAGACAATGCAACATTTGTGGTTATCTTTTTAGATGTACCTGTGCCGTCGACCCCAAGTGTGCGTTATGTTTACAATATTGAAAACCATACTAACGCAAGTACTGTGTTTCAGGGAGTTGCTGATGCCTCCTCTTCAATACAATCATTCGTGTGAGTCCATGCAGAGCCAGAGGTATGGATACTGACAGCTCCATCGAACTAGGTCATCAGAGCTAGAATACTTGTCGTATGATTGTTTCACACAATGTTTAAATCGTGTTTGGCTATTGAGATGTTTTATGCTAACAATATTTTGATACACATTAATGAAAATACTATGTTTCAGAGAGTTGATAGAGCCTCATTCTGTGCTGTCTATGCGGATACAGAAAATATAGTCGTTGCAGCGCAAGAGGAAGGGGAGACATGCGGATACGTATCGGAGCAACAGCGTGCAGATGTTGAAGGTCGAGTCAAAAAAGTTGCAAAGAAAAGAAACAAAAATAAGGTTAGCTACAACCAGTTCCTAACTTTAGAATTTTTTTTGTGCTGGGGAATATTTTATGTTTTTTTCAAGTCAATTGTACTATACTTTATCTTGTGTTTAAACTGAACATCCCATTTCCAATCTATCCTCTAGTTACCCGTGGGTGTCCGAACTATACATACACAGACAGTGAAGCGAATGAGAGATGTTGCTTGCCAGACCATTTACACTGTGGAGGAACTATTAATTCAGACGCCGCGTGTTGAGACTAGAGATGCTCATGTCCAATGGCCAGAACATGAAATGAATGTGTCCGGAGAATCCAGTAAAGTTGTAAAGGACCATTGCTACAGTGCGACCGCACCACCACAAGAAGACAATACTGAATGTATTGAAGATAGCTCTGAAGTAGTCGCAGATCAATTCACACAATCTACACCTGCCAAAAAATTGCCACCCAAAAAGCTGTTGACATTGTTGTGTTCTCCCCTCAATGTTGAAGTAGCAGATGTTGAAATGACAGAGAATGAACCAGCAGCAGCATTCACCAACGCATCAGAACTTGGGGTCCTCGTAGTGCATGACAGTGCACGCATTCATTACGCCTTTTTTGGGCACAACCGGTGCAATGGAAAAAACTCGGCAGCACTTTTGTAAAATAACAACATAATCGTTATTTTACGAAAGTGCTGCCGATTACACAGGGATACATGAGCACTTTCCTTAATTAACGACATATTTGTTATTTAACGAAAGTGTTGCCGAGAACACGGCGGCACCCAAAAAATGTCCTGCTAATTTATTTTAAAATATTTTTATTGCCATTTAACACATATTTTCAAGTACAAACTGTCGCATTTTGCCATTGAATCACAAATTAGTATCCGTGAAAAAATTAACATATGAACATAATAACATTGTGTGAACAAACCAGACAAACAAAACCATCTTCACATGGTGTTACAAAATTCTTCTGCGGTCTTTGCTGTAACTATTGTTTCAGGGTGTAACAAGGTTCTAATTTTACGTGGTTGGGGTCACCTTCACGGGGGTCATATGTTCATTACACTCTTCTTATTGCGCCTGATCTGAATAAAGTATGCGCTCACAGAGGTTTGTCATCGGACGGATTGAACATGTCCCATATCAAATTTTTCCACGTATCATATGCAACATTCACCCCCTCATCACACCTGGATATCGCTTCCCCCATACTCTAGTCTCCATTTCAGCCCAGTGTTCGAATTCCCTGTGCCATTTCGCATATTGTGGGCCGCTGGGAGCCTTCCATGCCATGGCAATGGTTCTTTTGGCCAATATACATGCCATGTCAATAAACTTAACTACATGTTTAATTTGACTTCTTCTTGGGTAGATGCCCAGCAAGCATTCTTTTGGTGTCCATTTATACTGCGCTATGCCAGCTTTCCCACAAGCTTGTATTATCCGTTCCCAGAATTGTTGTACTTGACTGCACTCCCAAAACATGTGCATCAATACCGCCGACTCTGCCCTACACCAAGGGCACAATCGGCTAGAAGTAGTGCTGAATTTGGCCAACCCCAGCGGTGTCATGTACGTGCGGAATAGGACATTGAGTTGAATCAATCGGAACCTAGCGTTTCTAGACACTTCCCGAGGGTACGCTAATGCTTCTCCCAGTCTTTTTCAGTTATGTCCTCTTTCAGGTCTCCCTCCTACTTAGCTTTCAGCGTTGCACTCATAGGATTGGGCCTATCCACCAGGTGACTGTATATTCTGGACATTGGTCTCCAACCGTCCCCCAGACTGTACATCAGGGTCACTAAAGGAGTAGCTACAGGCTCCTCCGGCCATCTATCCCAGTTGCATTTGGCTATCTGTGTAACCTTCTGGTACCATAGGAATTTCCCCCTAGGTAGCCCCTCCTTTTCTAGCAGTGATCCAAACTCTCTAATCTCTCCCCCATCCTACATATCCCCCCACGTATAAACACCCCTTCTCTCCCAGTATTTCACCACTTGCAGATCCGTTTCACTTTTACAGGTGCAGTGTATAATATTTTGATCCATCTAATGAAATATTCTCCAAACCCAAACTCCTTGAGTACTGCTAGTAACCACTGACAATAAATTGAATCAAACGCTTTTATTGCGTCTAATCAGATTATTGCATAACATTCTGGATAGTCTGTTGTTTGTGCCATGATATGTTGCAACCTTTGCAGTTTTTTGGCTGTACTATGGCCCGGTATGAAACCATTTTGGTCTTCATGTACTATTCCCCAAATGGCCTTTGATAACCGTTTTTCCAGTATAGTTGTTAATATCTTGACATCATAGCTTAGCATAGCAAGCGGGCGATATGAGTTGCATTCATCTGTGGCTTTTCCTGGCTTGGGGATTGGGATCACCAGTGTTTCCCTCATGCTCCCGGGGAGCATCCCTTTGTCGTATGCCTCCTTGTACATTTCATACAGGACTGGGGTCAGGGTTGATGTGTGCGTTTTGTAGAACTCCGATGGGAGTCCGTCGTTCCCAGGGGCCTTGCTAGTGGCCAAGGATTTAATTGCCTCGCTAACGTCTTCCGCTGTTATTTCAGCTTCCAACTCTTTGCATTGCGCTCTGCCCAACTTAGGCAACCCTATTTCCTCTAGTGTGCCCAGCATGTCTTCCTGGGGAATCTCGGTGTCGTGACAATATAGGTGGGAGTAAAATTCCGCCAAGACCTCATTGATCTCTCGTTGCGAATTATGGATTGTGTCCGCTGCGTCTTTAAGTGCCGTCGTTAAATGTCTCGGGTGTTCCCTGCTACACAGCCAGGACAAGAGCCTGTCTGGCCTATCTCCCGCCGCATGCGCCCTAGAGGATCTTACTACATAGTTAAATGCATGCGCCCCGAGGCATCTTGGCAATTGTGTCCGGTTTCTGCTAGCTTCACTTCCTCCTCTTTAGTGCCCCGAGTATTGGTTTCTATCTGTTGTATTTCTCCCTCCCAGCATTCCAAATCTGTCCTCAGCACCTTCCTGATACCCCCAGCGCTAGAAATCACCTCCCCTCTTACTGCTACTTTCAGTGTCTCCCACACCGTGCTCCAGGATCGGATATTGCCGTCATTCATCTCCAAGTATTCTCCCAACTTATGTCCCAGGTCTTTCCTGAAAGCACGGTCCGTGAGTGCATCCGTGGGCATGCGCCATTGCGGGATGGGGGGCCGGGACTTCGTACCTTCCGATCTAAAAGCAGCAGAGAGGGGTCTGAAATCGACCTTCCCAGGTATTGGGCCGTTTCTATGTGTGAGAAGTGATGTCTGCCTATGAATATATAATCAATCCTAGTATACAAGCCGTGGGGCGGTGAGAAATAAGAGTATCCCCGATCTGTGGGGTGCCTTTCCCTCCACACATCGGCAAGGGCTAAGTTATGTATGGTCGAGTTCAGTGACTCTGAAGCTGCCACCACCTTCTTCTTTGGTGGGGTGGACCTGTCCAGGTCCAGGTTTCTTACACAATTAAAATCCCCCCCACCCCCAGATGAAAAAACATTCCCGGTACGGGGCTATCTTGGCATTCAGCATGGGAATATGTGCTGGGATCCTGTGGTTGGGGAAATAGGCGTTTACTATGCATATTTCAGTTTGTTCGATGTGGCCTCTTAGCATCCGTATCTGCTTCCATCCCTAAGAACCGGAAGGGTACCGTAGCATTTATTCAGATTAATACATCTCTAGCATATTTGGAGTACGTAGCCCGATATCCTTGTCCTCCCCAGTATTTAGTCACCTTGGCCATGGTGTCCCTCATGAGGTGTGTTTCTTGCAATAGGACAATCAACACCTTTTTGCGGGCCAGGAAGGATTTAATCCTATTTCTCCTCATGTATGAGCCCTGCCCTCTAACATTCCAGGTAAGTATCTTAATGTTGTCAACCATGTTCTTGCAGCACCCCGGCCTCCCATTTTCTCCCCAGGGTCCATTGTCCCCCACTTGGGTATACCTTCACCCACTTCCCCCACAATCGCAATACAAGCTTTTCCCCTTTCAGCATTCTCATACATGACCCCTCCACCATATTTTCCAACTCATGTGAAGTGCGTTTAACTGTTTTGACAACAAACATAACTAAACAACCACACCCAGCTGTCGCTGCGCTCCAATGGCGCTGGGGTGCACCCGCACCATTCTTACCAATCCAGGTCATTGTGTGTGAAATGTGTCCTGCCAGCAACAGGCTGGCACTAATCACAGCGCGGGTCGGACCGGTGAGCCCTGGGCCGATCGTCCAGCGGGCCTCCCGTCCATCTTGACTACTCACTCAGTCTGCAAAATACTCCTAGTTCCAGTCAAACCGAAGTCCGCAACCTCCTTCTCAGGCTCCTCCTTTCGGGCTCTCGGGCTCCCCCCGGGGAGCCCGAGAGCCCCAAATGGGAAAGCAGATTTAGGCAGAAACACTGCAGCATTTAGCATTTCCCATTTGGGGCTCTCGACCACTAGGGGAGCACCGGAGACCCAAAGTGATAGCCATAGCAGGCAGAAACACAACGCGGTTGTGTTTGAAAACGCTGTGGTTTTTCTTTCCGAGTTTCTCAGGCTCCTCCGAGCCGGAGGAGCTTGAGAAACTTGGAAAGAAAAACCGCAGCGTTTTCAAACACAATAATGTTGTATTTATGTTTGCGGTCGCTTCAAAAGCGACCGCAAACATAAATACAACGTTTTTAAAGCTGCGGTTTTATTTCTAAGTTTTCCGGGCTCCTCCAGCCCGGAAAACTTAGAAAGAAAAACGCAGCTAGTGCTTATTTTAAAAAAATAAATAAATAGCACTTACCGAGATTCAGCTGCAGCTTTCCTGCTCTGGTCTCCGGTCCCCGTCCTCCGCGTACAGCACCAATGAAGGAAAAGCCACCCAGCGGTAGCTTTTGTTTACTACAGCTGGCTGGCTTTTCCTTCATTAGTGCCGCAAAAGCAAAAGCCAGCACAGGCGGGCATTCATTTCACAAAATGGATGCGCCCATGTGCTTGCTTTTGCGAATTTTGAGCTTGAATAGCTCAAAATTTTACATTGGAAGTTTTAAAAAGAAAAAGTGCTAGTATTTTTTTTTTTAATGTTGCCTATCTATTTTTTAAATAAAATGTTTAGCTGGACTACCCCTTTAATATCTACATGGTACATGACTATGTTAACCATGCTTTTTGTTTTTATCTTACTTTTCACAGATCTCAGGTTGTTCGTTTTGTGTTTATTTGCCCAGGCAAGGTATGCTGTTGAAGGATTTCATGCACATGTGGTTGTATCTGTTCTTTTTACTGAGAATGTCATGGTTGTAATGACGATTACACTGCACCTTCTCTTGATTTGGCCCTGAAGAAGGAGCTGTGGAGGTCTGAAATGCATTGGCCATTGGTGTCTGCCTGAATATATGAATACATGTCGATTTATACCAAATAATTACCTTGTAATGTTATAGCAGTTTATTAAGAGAATGACTTGTGTAATTGTTATTCCACATTACATGAAAGTTTTATCAGGCTTGCCAGGGTGAACAATTTTCAACTGCATTGCTGATAATAGGTAAGGCCGGGGTATTATATGCTTTAAGGGGTGCAGTCGGGACCATGGCCATTAGAGTCTAAAAACGAGTTGACTTCTCTGAAATTGGGAAGAGTACTATTATCCCTCAACGGGTGTGAAGTGCACCACAGTCCATCATCAAGTGAGACATGTACCTTATTCCCTTGACGAGGTTGGGTGCTCTTTCCCTGCGATTGTAACATCAAGGAACCACATGGACCCTATATCTCTGAGACTGTGAGTTTAAGACAAGAAACGCCTTGGCATTATATCCCTGATACTATGGAGTGTTTAGAGGACCTTACTAGCATCCTCACAAGATGTAGAACCCTGACACATTAAAAGTTGACCCATCCTAACAATGTTTAGTTAGACCAGTCCCAAAGGAATTCCTATTCTTTTGTAGAAAATACCTCTATTTCTATGCGTTTATCCTAACCACTTCCAATTTGTAAATAAACTGCTCTTGAAGGTTTACTTCTTGAGTCACATTTTTTTGTGGAACCGTTACAAGCCCTCTGTTTTCACAGGCCTTGACTACTGGGCTCAGCGCTTCATCTGCTTGCAACAGTCAGTCTATCGCCCTCAGGCAGTCTCCGCACCAAGTTCTCAGGCTGCAGAGTCATGGGAACCGCCATCTTTTGGAAGTAGTGAGCATTGCATGCTCAAAGGAGAACAGAGCTCTGAATTTCCCATACATAAAGTATCCTTTCTCACTGAACACTTCCACAGACCACATACTCGTACTTCCACCCACAGTTATTTTGCTCCCAAAAGTGCCTATTGTGCATAGACCACAATCAGGATCCATGATGATGAGGAGCTACATTAGCAGCCATGCCCCACATCCTTTCAATCATTTTCTTTGGCCTCAAAGTTCCATCATTCCGCATTTAGCCTTCCATTCACTTTCTTTGCCTCTAAGTTCTTTCCACCTACTTTTCTTGGCTCTATGAACCTACGTGTTTCTCCTTTCAGTCTCTCTCTTTGGCTCCAGGGACTTTTCACTCAACTTGCAGCGTGTAAAACATCCCTGGGTGTCTCTCCAAATTGGGTCTAATCTCAGTTTGCCCTGTAGGTTTTCTCTCTATTTATGGCTGTTCCCTGCTCTGTTCTCCCACGCTATACCACAAACATCTCACCAACTTTGATTGCCTCTGCCTCTTCCCCTCCTTCTCCTGGTCGAAACTCTCACACATGCCTCCTAGTCAAGACAACCTCTTGCATCCCCACGGGGTCGCAGCAGCTGCCATTCCCCCCTCTGCATCTTTGTTTCAACTTCTCAGAGGAGGGTCATGTCACCTCTAGCTATATCTCATCCTCACCTCTGCTGACAATTCCTGTGTCCAACGTCTGTTAGCTTTCCATCACTCCTAAAACCTTAGCAAAACTGGTAAAGCCAACTAGTGCTATTTGAGTTATCCCACATTCTATTTTTGTGGTTTGTTGGTTTTGGTTGCTCATGCAGAAGTACTACCCGAACCATTTCGTAAAACCAGTGTAGTGTCTGTCGTGGGTTTCTATTTTGCCAGAGAAATTAGGCTTGTACATACATTTCGGGTCATGGTAAATGGAGACAGCATTACTGTTGTATTGCAAAGCAAGGATAACAGAATCTAATTTCTTCAGGAAATGACCCCCAACATTCGTAACGACCCTCCAGTCCCATCAGCTCTATAGGTCCCTTGTCAACTGACGGGTTCGAAACTTACAAACATTCTGGAAACGGCCTGCAAACACAATAAAACCCTTCATTCGCGTCTAGTCCTTATTTATTTATTTATTTATTTGTTTATTTATTTATTTATTTAATTGTGCATTTTGAAGGCACTTATACATCAAGAAATTGTGTTTCAAAGCGCCCACAGGGCAGAGAGGAGGGAATAAGGGAATAAAACAAGACAATGGAATAAAATAACAATGATGAGCAAAAGGCAGAGGCAGTCCTACTAGGCCTTGTAAACATTCAAATCATGCAAGTGTAGAGAGAGAAGGGACAGGGGAATAGGGTACGTGCTATAGGTTCCAGAAGGTGGAAGTGCCAGAGAGCATGTTATATGGCAACTGGTAAGTGCAAGACAGTGTCCACTTGGTAGGGGAGTGGTCACCTGCAGGTACAATAAGTGTGCACCTGTGAGACAACACAGGCAAGAGCAGGGGGAGGGTGGAGGCTGCAGGCGATTGGACAGAAAGCTAGGGCCCAGAAGGACACATAAGGGACCAGGCCAGTAATCTCAGTGACTGGGGATTAGCACAGGAGGGAGAGTGGGAAGGAAGGGAAGAGGAATGTCTTGAGGCGATTTTGGTATTTGAGGAGATCCAGCTCAAGATGGAGAGGAAAGGGGAGGCTGTTCCAGAGGCAGGAGCCACCCGAGGAAAAAGATTGGCCACCCTCTCACCGCTTAGAGAAGTATTTGGTGAGAGCAAGTTGTAGATGGTGTGGTCCTAGGCCCCAGCTATCCTTATGCATAATGCAGTGGGATATGAATGTGATCCCTGCAGCATCCGGGAGCCAGTGTGGAGATTTTAGAGTTGGAGAGATGCGGTCCCTAGGCTTGAGGCCAAGGACAAATCTTGCAGCCCGATTCTGGATTAACTGGAGGGGGCAGAGAGAGGAAGAGGGTAGATTAAAGAAGAGGCTGTTGCAATAGAGTTCCAGAGATCTAGAGACATTGAGTTTCTGGGGAAAATGAGGAAAGGGAGGGTACCTCTGAAGAGGTAGAGTTGGAAAGGTCCAGGATGTAAGGAAGGAAGGAGAGAGAGGAGTCGATGATGACTCCTAGGTTTCTGGATTTGTATAAAGGAGAGGGGGAGAGCCCATAGAGGGTGGCCAGAGTGAAGGCAGGAAAGATGGAACAGGAGTTCCAATAGGAAGGATCTCAGTCTTAAAGGCATTGAGACAGAGATCATTAGATGCATAGCAAGACTGGATAGTAGACAAGCAGTCAGGAATGGTAGAGAAAATAGGAAGAGGTGCAGAGGGAAGTTTGAAAAAGAGCTGGGTGTCATCTGCATAACACTGGAAGTGCGAGAGAAAGTGAAGATAAGGTGAGCAAGAGTATGAGATAGATGTTAAAGAACCAGGGCAAGAGGATAGAGCCTTGGGGAACACCGCAAGTGGAGACAGAGGTGGAGAAAGAACCCAGGATAACCTGGGAGGGACGGTCAGTGAGGAAGGCGGTCAGCCAATCTAATGCCCGCTACAAGATACCCAGGGTACCATGAAGCCGCTTTATGAGGATAGAGTGGTTGACTTTATTGAAAGCCGAGGAGAGATTGAGTCGAATGAGAACAGCATCCACTTCCGGTTACCATGTCACATGACAAGTCCTACCAGGAAGCTTCCAAGTGAGAGGCATAGCCACCCCTCCCATCGTGAAGTAATTTATGCTTTCTGAGCAATAATTTGCCCATACAGGGTCCAACTGGTTGGTACGTCACATGGGCTAAAAATACGATGGCAGGGATTTTTGCAAGACAGCACTATTCAATCCTGCACTGTGCACATGGTCAAGAGTTCACTAATGTAGAGAGGCAGATGTACACATCATCTCTAGTGCCCACCTCCTCAATTCCGTCATATTGGAAGAACAGTAAGAAAGCATTGTGCATGACACCTGGTATAGTCCCAATATCGCATCGAAGATAGGAAAGACGTTTTGCACTTAGACAACCAAATCAAATATACCCTTCCAATGATGTGGAAGGATGTCTGTATACACCATTGGACAGAGAAGAGCTATAAGGATGCACTGAAACAATATAAGAATACTTAAAGGATGAAGATGTAATTGATGTTACAAAGTAAACATGCAAATACGAAGAAATCATATGCACTAAAGAAAATAAGTGAGAAGAGACTTAGTAGATGTATATACACAGAAACGCAAGGTAGATGAAATATATAGAAGCTTGCTGTCGTAAAAAATATAACGCAAGTAAAATGGTCACAATGAAAAGATGGACGTCAGTTTTGTAAAATAGTTAATTAAGAAGCCTGAAGGAGAGATATTGAGGCTGCAGAAGCTGACAGACACTGAAAAACAGCTTTGTGCGGGGAACAAGGAATATCTTTCTTGTTTGGGATCAAGGATGCCACATCTAGCGGTAATTGCAAAGCACAAGGGGAGTCGAAGAGGATAAGCTACATACGCAAAAGATGTTTCTCTTAGATTAAGTAAAGGAGAGAAAATGTGTAAGTGCCAAGTATTGAACACTCAAAGATGCAGGAAGGATCCGTAAAATGGAACTAGTAAGTCTCCAGGGCCAAGAGGAGTAATAGCACCCAGTATAATGGAATTAAATATCACTAAATACAAGGTCAGAATGGACAAAATCATGGTCTCCTCACACGTGGTGTAAGATTGGAAAACAAGGCCTATTCATTAAGCTCCAACTGAAGATAGCATTGTACCTACACTGCCTTAAATGTCAAAAGGAAGAGAACAGTCAGCGAGGTCAACTACAAGGAAGAAGCCTTGGTTTAGGGCCTAACTGATGAGAGATGGTAGACTAATTGGCCAAGTGGGCAGTGCTCTGACGTTGTTCTGTGCACCTGAGTTTTGTTTTGCTTACGTGCTGCTAATGAGCCGAATGTGCAAGGTTGGGAATGAATGCCAACCAATCATGAGGGCCTATGTAGCAGTGTACTTATACATTGTTGCAGAAGCCAATACGCTGCTGGTATTCTGCAATTAATCTGTGTTATACGTAGTTAGAGGTAGTTCAAGGCATGCCTACCAGAGATGGGGCAGCCAATTGTGTTACTAAAACCTAAATGAAGTATAGGTATATGTGTTCCCTTAACCAATCCCTCCTATCAATAGGTTTTTACTATTTGCTACGTAGGATGCTGCCATAGCTGACGTACATCGAGCTATAAAGCTTGCGTGCAATGGAAATGTAATCGAGATTGAGTGAGCTGCAATCTGTTTGTTCACCAGGTTTCCCTACTTTATTTGAGCTGATAATAATGTAATATTTTGCCATATTCTTTGAGTCTGTCCGGTTATTTGGGTCTGAGATTGTTTATTGGTAAATCCATCTGGCACTTTGAATGCTCCAGGTGCTACTGCACATTTCGATAGCAGTGCAGATGTTCTGATCTAGTCTCTTGGGTCCAGATCCAGATTTTTGGATTTTTGACGTCTTCCACCATTAGCCAGAAGATTGCAGAGTTTCTTGTGGAGAACGGAGAAAAAACACACGTGTGAAAACAAGATGGCTGGCTGGTGCCCCTTTGACAAAATTCCTGTCCATTCCCTGCAGGTGCACCATGGACTGAAGGCGAACTGGTTGATTGAGGAAGAGTCCATACCGGGGGACTCCAGCTGTGCAACGGATGTAAGTAGAGCATTGAAAGTGGCAAAATAAAAGGTAGGGATTGTATTGTAAGTGTAAATATATATAGTAACATGATTTATTTTAAGAGAACGAGAGAGATATCTCAATTCCTGGTTCCAAGGGGACAGAAGGACACGCATTAAACTCCAAGTGGGGTATTTTTGAGAGATTCCTTAGGCAAGGCCGAGATTGAAGAATGCGTGTCAAACTCCAAAATGGAGTAAACTGGATATGAGCTACCTTTACTGAAGGAAGTAGGAGAAGATGATCATAGACAATTAAAGTGCACATTTGTTCTGGGTTATAAATATGTTAGGGTAAAACCTTTATTTTGTTTAAACTTGGAGACATAAAACAATTGCAATAATCTAGCTGGTTATCAAGACTCCAAAATCAAATGATTGACATCAATCAGAGGAGGATAAAAGTTGAGAAAAATAGTAGATGAAATAAGATTTCTAAGCGTGTCAATAATAAAACAACAGGTTAGTAAGAATCAATAGAACTATGTTAATGTTAATGTTAAAGGATATTTGTACCGTGCACTATCACCACCGGAGTGGTGCACTGGTGCTCTGGCGGCTCTGAAAAAGGGGGGGGGGTGAGTTAGTGGGAATAAGCTGGAAAAGTGCAAGAGAGCAGTGTTGTGCTGTTGGCGGCCTCAACCCGGTAACTCTGTTGGCTGGGGTTGGGGTGTTTTCCAGTCAGTAGTCGTCGTGTGCTTTTGTGCTGATGTGTGAACTATAAATGAAGGAATAAAGAGAACATTGTATAGGCTTTAAAATTGGTTAAAGAATTGTGTTTTTGCAATGGGCGGCGATTGATGGTGCTTGCCTGAATTGATTGTTGTATACATTGGGGCTCATTACGGGTCCGGCGATAACCATGTCGGTAAAACCGGCAGGTAGGCTCCAGACCCGTAATGAATCACCTGCGCCTCACTTCCCTGTGCCACCGAGCTATTGGCCCGGGAAGTCAGGCGCTGGTAATTTTGTTAGTCCTCCTTCCCATGGAGTCCAATAGGACTTCATGGGAATGGGGACACAGGAGCACCGGCACTGTTAACAACGGTGCTGGTGGTCTCATGAGAACTTTGTGAGGGGGTGTCGTTCCACCCGGCTTGTCTGACCCTGGCGGGTGGGGCGGCCCCCACCCGCAGAGTTGTACAGTGCCAGTCCGTTAACTACAGTGGCAGTAGGCCTACCAGCACTGTTGTTACCGGACTGGCACAGTTGCAATGAGGCCCATTGATTAAAACAGGAAACAAATAAGAGAACCAGTAAGTATTATTTAAAAACGACTTGTTATTATGGGGGACACTCCCCTGCTACATTTATGCAAGACATTGGCGAGATGCACACCTTAGAGTAGGAAGTACCATGCTGAGTGGGTAAAAAGCACACGAAGAATATAAAGGGCATGATGAAAGAGAGGATACACAGATAGAGATAGAGGAAGGAGCTGAGCGACAAAAAGAAGGAAAGGATAAAGCCAAGGAAGTAACAATGATACAAAACGAATGGATGGAGGACAGATATTACTCAAATTAGACGGAAAGGCTATTGAAGGTGTTAGAGAAAGAGAAGAAAGAGAGGACAGGAAAAGAAGGAAGAGGAAATAGAGAGAGCATACAGAGAAGAGAAGGATAAAGAGAGGAAGCCAAAGGAAGAACAGAAGGAGGTATGAGGAACAAAAGAAAGAAAGAGACATGATGAAATAGAAACAGAGATTGAAAGAAGGTAGGTTGAATAGAAGGCGGGAGGAAGAAGAGAAAAGTAAGAAGGGAAGAAGAAATTAAAAGGAGTAGAGGACAAAGGGATGATGAAAAAGATTATCTTGTTAACAGATGTATAGTGCCAATTGAAGCACTAAAATGATGGGAAGAAGAAAGCGGGTCACAATAGCTCTGCAGGGAGCTGCAAAGGGTACCAGGAATACAGACATGGGCTGATGAACATGATGCAGAAGGCATAGGGAAAAGGATTGGGGATTTATATAGGCAAATGAGGGAGAAAGATGGTTATAAAACTAAAGGGAGCATTGAATGATCTACACCAAGAGAAAGAAGAGGTAGACTGGTTGATGTAATAACAGATGAGCATAGAACGCTGTCCTTAAGTATACTAGATCTTGATGAAGAAAGGGATGCCAGCATTACAAGCTGGGGTATAATTTTTATTTCATGTATTTTATTAATTTATTTATAATGATGTCAGATGAAGAAAGGGAGGAAAATTTAAGAGTGCAAAGAGAAGGCACATGCGTTTTCTATAGACCCAAGCATAAAAAGAGAGGTAAAGTGGTCAGACTTAGAGGACCCAAAAGAAAAAACACCAGAACCAAGACCATATTCTGAACGACCACCAGCACGGCTGCGCATTTGCCACGACAAAGACGAATGGGTGAAACTAGCCCCACCTGGAAGATGGGAAGTGTAGGTGGGTATAACTGTGCACCAGGATTTTCACAATTCCCATTATTATAGAAAGGGAGGACGAGCACAATATATACCGTGGCCACAAATGGATCAAGATCATTTGAAATGTAAATTACCTAGTTTGACTGCATGTGTAGGGAAATGGATTTATGAGTAAGAAAGAATGACAGCAGGAATGAAGTTAGCAGTAGGTGATATAAAAGGCCTACTGGCAGCCATTCTAGGGGAGGGAGCTGATGACATTTGGAGACGAGCAGGATATACAAGTGTAACAGTGCAAAACACGACACACGAGGGAGCGCCATTTAATAATTGCAGAGTAGACGTATGTAGGGCACTCAGAGTACAATATCCTGACACGTTAGACATGGGTGCGATTATGATACCAAAAACTGGTGGAGGATGAAGATCCTGTTGCTTTTATTCTGGAGTTTCAAGAACTGTTACTAACACTTAAATGTTCTATAGGTATATATGTTTTTTTATTCAATCCCTCCTATCGCTAGACTTTAACTGTTTGCCATGTAGGATGGCCTCATAGCTGACGTACATCAAGGTATAAAGCTGTTGTGCAATGGAAATGTAATTAAGTGAGCTGCAATCTGTTCACAAGTTTTTCCTACTTTATTTGAGCTGATAATAAAGTAGTGTTTTGCCACATTTTTGAGTCTGTCCCGTTATTTGGGTCTGAGATCGTTTATTGGTAATTTCATCTGGCACTTGGAACACTCCAGGTGCTACTGCACACTAACAAGCAAGCGTTGCCATACTGAAGCACAACACAAGTTTGTTGAAAAGGAAATCAATGACAAAGAAATGTCTGATTGCAGTGCAGCTAGGGGGTGAAGAAAAGCAAAATCTTTCTCGACACCATCTTTCCTCTTTTTCTGGCTAGTCTGAAATGAATCCTTAAACCGGTAAATATCAGTTCCAGTAATTAAAGGCTTTGGCAGATGTGGCATTACCAGTGTCAAGGTATCTCAGTGCCCACAGTTTCAAAAATGACTTTCGACCTGGGGTAGGTTTTATTATTCCCATGTACACATATGATACCAATTTATTTTTTAACATGAATATTGCCATGGGCACACTAGCCCTGGCATAGTGGTGCACTGTTTACTCCCAGAGCCTATCATGACACTGTTTTTTTGTTATGAATCTTAAGCAATATTATATAATTTTCATGATGGCTTTATACAAACCCAAAGATTTGGATATACTGATCTTCTGGTGGGAGTGTATCCAAATATTTAAGATGTTCCCTATCCCTTCCCCAACATTGGCAGTAACAAGGAAGCTGACAGGGCTCCTTCACCCATCCAGTGCAATCATATCCTTGATGCTGCAATACCAGGTCATCATTAGGTCTACCTGTATGGACACATGTGGCCTCTTTTTATTTTTTCCCTCCAGTTGTTTCTGGAGACACTGGCAGGGGAAATGTTCTGAGTCACCACATTCATAGTTGCTGGTAATTTACATACAACCAGTTGCACTTTATTTGTTTCTACCAATTGTTTTAGTTGGTTTCTCTGTTCTTTCCTTAGGTTTGACTGGTTCTGATTGGTCGAATGGGGGTTCATTTTGAAGAACTGTTTGAAAGCAGCTGCAATGTTTACAGCCTCTTGCAGGGTCGGTTGCTGATGTTGTCTCACCAATAACTCTATGTGGACTGGCGAAGATCGCAGGAACTGTTCCAATTTTGACCCCAAACATTTTGGAAGCATCTAAACTGGGCAAGCATTTAATTTCCAGGTCTTGTAGAAGATAATACATCTAGTGGTGTGTTTGGTTAGCTAGAAGGTAGACGGCTGAGATTCCTCAAGGTTGCTGCCTTTACCTTTGCATAGACTGTGTCACCATTGGGATTTGTATTTTGATAGGATTGCTGGAATTCCTCGGTTAAAGGTGGTGTGATATTTTGTCTCCACCTCTCTTCAGACCATGCTGTGCTTCTGGCTCCTTTCTCTGCCGAGGGAAAAACAGAGAATTGAGTCACTTGGTTCTTTACCCAAAAACAGCTTTTATTAATGTTTAAGTGGGTGAGGTTGAGTCAAAGCTTAGTGTAGAGAATAGTATTCTATACATGTGATGAGCCGCGCGCAGTGTCACGCGAAACCCTGTCTCATGGTTACCAAGGGAGACGGGTGTTCGCGAGGCGAGAGCGACGGTTGACCGAGAGGTAGAAGGAGTGGTTGTGCCGGCGGCTGTTACAATAAACAAGCAAAATCTTACTTTCATTTGTGTCCGCCTCATCACTATAATTGGCGACGAGGGAGAAGACCCCACGCAGAGCCCGCGACGGAGCACAATCCGCTTCAAGGCCACACGTTGTGAGTTTCGGCGCCTCCCGTGCCTCTGACTGGGAGGGAGCACGGTGTGAGGTGCCGGCAGAGCCTGTGACGGCTCACTCACTAGGGCGGCAACTTCGGGAACCCTGCCCCACTCCCCGGCCTCCATAAGTCTGACAGGTGAGGAGGTGAGCGATCCGCACGACAGGAGAGTGATAGCGGCGGCGCTGTCCATACAAAGCCTCCTAAGTCTTGCTTCTTGAGATACGCCCACTATCAGAGACAAAACATGCTCTATTGCCACACAGAAAAGAAAAAGTAAACAAACAAAGGCTGTTTTCTTATTGGAGCCAAGAGAAATAGAGAAGGAGTTAAAATATATATCTCTGTATTGTCTCCAATGCTACAAAGTTAACATTACATATTGAGTGGGATCTAATACACCGGAGATTCTCAACATGGCAGCAGCTAGCATGGCCCCACCTCCACCCTTCTTGATGGAACCTGGTGTCCCTTCAATAATATGGGACAGATGGAAAAAATTATTTGACACTTACGTAGTGGCAATTGGAGGGGATACATTTGCTGCGTCCAGAAAAGAAGCAATACTTTTACATAATTTGGGCACAGAGGGTCGCAGTGTATACAATGGTCTCCCTCAGCCTCTGCTAGAAGGCCAAGGTGAAGTGAATCAGTACACCTTGGCAAAAAGAAAACTAGAAATTCACTTTGAAGCGAAGAAGAACATAACGTTTGAGAGACACAAGTTTTTCCAGAGAACACAGGATCCCAGTGAACCAGTGGAGAATTTTATAGCAGCATTGAGGTCTCTCAGTCATACATGTGAATTTGGACAATTAACTGACTCGTTGATACGAGATCAATTAGTGAGATGCACTAGCAACTTGAAAATACAGGAGAGATTGTTGACAAAAGATGCATCTCTGGAACTGCCAGAGGGATGGAGCAAACACATAAATACATGGCAACCATGAAGGGAGAAAAACAAGAAGGAGAAATAGCAGCTGTGAGAGGAATCCATAAAACCAGTATGAAAAAAGAAACTAAGTGCTACAAGTGTGGCATCAATCGACACATCTCTATGAGCGCATTTTGCCCTGCTAGAAATGCTTCGTGTTTAAAGTGCAATACGAAGGGGCATTTTGCTAGAGTATGCAGAGGAGCTAACCAAGTGAACTATATTGAACCAGGAATGAGAGTGCCGGAACAGGAAGAAAGTGAAAATCTACTTCAAAACCAACAAATCAAACATGTGTTGGAGATAACGGACTTATCAAACAAAGGGAAATCTCCCACAGATGTATTCTTGATAAATGGAAGAGTGGTCACGTTAAAGGTGGATAGTTGCTCACCTTGGACTTTGGTATCCAAAAAGACTTATGAGAACTGTCTGCATGGCTCAATCAATGATCTTAGACAGCACAGCATAGAACCATATGCATACGGCAATGTAAGAATCAAGATTTTAGGAAAATTCAAGGCAACTGTTGAATACAAAGGAAGAAGTTGTGACTCAGATATATATGTGACACAAGAAGGATCATCCCTGTAAGGGTGGAGTGAGCAACATAAACTGGGTATACGTATACAAGCAAATGCAGAGGAGCCAGTAACAGTTGCGGAAGTTAATGACAAGTGGGAAAATAACTTTCCTGAGGTGTTCCGACCAGAGTTGGGAATGCTTAGAGGGTTTGAGCACGAAATACGAATGAAGGCTGGTGCAATACCACGAGTACATAAAGTAAGGCCTGTACCCCATGACTTAAGAGAAAAATTGAAGGTGGAAATTGAAACTCTGTTACAGAAGGGTATCATAGAACAAAGTGAGAGTTCAGAGTGGTTGTCTCCTATTGTGGTGGCTATGAAGCCCAATGGACAATTGAGACTTTGGGCCTCATCACGACTTTGGCGGTAACCCTTAAATCCGGCGGTAGCGCTATTACCGCCGGATTTAAGGGTCCGCCGAATCAGGGCTTCGGCGGATTTCGCCCCAGCTCTGAGCTGGGGGAAAATCCACCGAAAATTTGCGCTATTACCGCCGGCGGGAAATCCGCCGGCGGTATGAGCGTGAAGATTCCCCATTGAGCCCAATGGGGAATGGGGCATTCCCGAATGGGCTCAGTGGGGAATGGGGACTTACATTACCGCCGAACTCGTGATCCTAGCGCCGGGGAGCGCCGGGGAGTTCGGCGGTAGGGCTAATACCGCCCGCACTAATAGCGTTACCGTTACCGCCCAAGTCGTGATGAGGCCCTTTGTGTAGACATGAGAGATATCAATAGGAACATTTTAATCGACAGACATCCTTTACCGATAATTGGAGATGCATTATCCACACTCAAGGGAGCTAAAGTTTTTTTCGGTGATCGACTTATCACAGGCATATAATCAGATTCCTTTGAAAGAAGACTGCCACCATCTCACAGGCATTCATTACGCCCTTTGGATCATTCAAATATTGCAGAATGCCATTTGGACTAGCTTCCGCAGCCTCTGTGTTTCAAAGAGTGATGGACATCATATTGGAAGGGATAGAGAATATTGTGAAATTCCAGGATGACGTGCTTATATATGCAAATTCTGTAACTGAACATGATGAGGTGCTGTCGAGAGTGTTGAGCAGAATGTCTGAAGTGGGTTTGACTGTAAAGAGAGAGAAATGTAAAATAGGAGTTGACAGAGTGGAGTATTTGGGACACGAAATCGATAAATATGGTGTGAAACCTAAAAAGAGTTTGGTTGAAGCGGTAAAGAACGCACCGGAACCTTCAAACAAGGATCAAGTGAGGTCCTTTTTGGGCCTTGCGGAATATTATCATAAATTTGTTAAAGATTTCGCGATAGCCTCTAGCCCATCAAGAATGTTGTTGAAGAAAGGTGCCAGATTTGAATGGTCATCGGAGTGTTGTGCCGCATTTCAAAGCATTAAGGATGCAATTAGGGCAGCCCCCTCGATTGGAAAATTCGACCCTTTAGATGAGACCGTATTGTTAGTAGATGCCAGTGTGATGACTAGGAGCAACATTAATTCAATATGGTGTAGGAAATGATGAGAGGGTAATTGCTTTTGCATCCAGAGCGTTGAAGGCGCCAGAGAGTAAATACTCTGTCATCGAAAGAGAGACGTTAGCTATGTTCTGGGCCATCACGCACTTTAAATACTTTTTGTGGGGCAGACGTTTTACAGTCAGATCTGACCACAAACCTTTAGTGCAGTTGTTTGAGAGTGGAAGGTGGGCCTTAGGCTCTCCTAGAATAAGCAAGTGGGGATTAGGATTACAGGCATATAATTTTGAGATGAGTTTTCTGCCAGAGAAGAAAAATGTTGTGGCAGACTGCCTTTCCAGGCTGCCCATTGAGAATAATACCGTTAAGGTCGAGGAGAGTGAAGTTCAGGAATCTGTTGTGGCTGAAGTGTTGGATGCTATTAGCGAGGAGATGTGGTCAAAAGGAGAGGAATCTGATTCAGAGTTAAAGTTAGTTAAGGAATGGACTGTGAAGGGATGGCCTCAAAAGAAGGATTTGGAGAGAAAGCTTGATGTTTGGTGGGAACTAAAAGAGGAATTGAACATGTATGAGAATAAACTTAGGAGAGGGAGGTGGTTTGTACCTCCAGAGTCAGTCAGACGTAGTGAAGGCGCCATGAAAAGGAAATTGCGAAAGGATTATTGGTGGCCTAAAATTGACAAAATGACTGAGGTTTGGGTGAAGGATTGTGTATTATGCCAAACGAGTGACAAGTCCAAGGTAGTATGAGAGACCCCATTAGTTCCCAATTCTGTTCCCAGTCAACCTTGGTCAAAGGTTGCAGTGGATATCATGGGGCCTATAAAAGGGTTAGGAGGAGGTCTAAGATTTATATTTGTACTTGTGGATTACTATTCAAAATGGGTTGAGTGGGAAGCAGTCAGAGAAGTCACTGAAAGAGAGTTAATTGCATTTCTGGAAATGATATTTCTTAGAGAAGGAGTTCCAACTGAACTGTTATCGGACAATGGAGTTCAATTTGTGTCAGAAGCTATGAAAACATTTCTTAGTAGTTACAGTATAAAACACATCAAAACAGCATTGTATCATCCCAGAGCGAATGGGCTGGTGGAGAGGGTGAACCGTTGGCTGAAGGATGGTTTACAATTGGCTATGAGAGGAAATCAACCATGGAGAGAGGTTTTGAATGTGATGACATGGAGTTATGTAACAACGCCACATTCAGTGACAGGAGTGTCACCGTTTGTATCCCTCAAAGGGAGGGAACCAGGAACGAGATTGAGTCTGGGTTGGTTAGGGGTGGCCAAGGTGGTTCACGTAGATAGAGCACACATAATGAGACTCATAAAGGTCAACCAAGAAAAGAATATAGCAAGTTTCAATAATCGGGGGAAAGTGAAAGAACGTGAGTGGAAAGTTGGGGAGAGAGTATATGTGAAGAACCCCAGGGCGTAGAGAGTAAATATTTGGGGCCCAAGAAAATGTCTGCAGTAAAGAAGTCTGTTGTAATTTTGGAAGGAGGAGAAGTATGGTCTAAAGGAAGGATTGCGAAAGTGAGAGGAGTGAATGAAAGTGAAGGGAAAGTAGAGATTAGTAGTAGAGAGGACTGTGGCAAGAGAGATGAGTGTAAGGAGGACGAAGTCAAGAACACAGGCAGGTCGAGGTCAAAACCCATCTGGTTAAGAGACTATGGGCCTCATTACACGGTAGGCGGTAAGGGTTAATGGTCACCAGTAATGGTACTGGTGACCGTTAACCCTTACCGCCTTACTACGAGGTCCCTTAGCGGGTTGGTACTTTAACGCCTGCTTTTAGCAGGCGTTAAAAACCAACGCGCTAAGGGACCTTGGTGCTAATTACGGCATCGCAAATTTGCGGTACCGTAATTAGCACCTTCCCCATTCCCATTATGCCCTATGGGGCAAAAATGGGAATGGGGAGGGCAATGGTGGAAGGGGGAATTATCGCTCCGCCAACCTTGGAATAGGGCGGTAATTCCCCTTTCCACCAAGGCGGTGCCGGTTTTTACCGGCATGGACCAAGGTGCTAACAGCACTTTGGTCCACCGCCTACCGTGTAATGAGGCCCTATGTCAAGTATAGCATTGAATAGTGGTGTTTATTAAATACATTTTCTTGGGTTTTTAGTATAATTTACAGTACAGTCATGTATTAATAGTTTCCTAATTGGAAAATTAATGTAACATGTTCTGTTTTAAGTTTGATGTGTGAAATGTTTATTTTCTTCCAAAAGGGGAAGATATGTAGAGAATAGTATTGTATACATGTGATGAGCCGCGCGCAGCGTCACGCGAAACCCTGTCTCATGGTTACCAAGGGAGACGGGTGTTCGCGAGGCTAGAGCGACGGTTGACCGAGAGGTAGAAGGAGTGGTTGTGCCGTCGGACTCTGTTACAATAAACAAGCAAAATCTTACTTTCATTTGTGTCCGCCTCATCACTACACTTCGGTTTCTCAATATTGAGATGGCCAAGAAAACATCAGCCTGCAAACAGTGATTGAGGTGTGATACCAACATTAATATGTGATGGGGAGGTTTCCTCTTCCTCTTCTCAGTTTAATGTCTGTAATTCAGGGCTCCAAAGTTCCTGTATTGCCCAGGTCAAAGTCAATTGTCAGTTTTTTACTAAATTCATTCCTTGTCTATGGGTTTTCCAGTGTCCAACACTTTCCCCTGGGTGTCCCCCAATGCCTGCTTTGTGATGAAGTTGCAGCTCTCCCAGTTAGATAGTAATTCTCCAGCATTGGATCTTTCATAGATTCAGATGCTTGAATATTCCCCGTCGTCAGACTGGGAATCCTCAGTGATAAATTAAATAATAATAATAATAATAAAATTGTTTTTTTTTAAAATATATATATATATATATATATATATATATATATATATATATATATATATATATATATATATAAATATATATATACACTGCCACCTAGCAGTGCATGTACATAGCCCATTATAGCCTATGAGCCACTTCATTGTGTAGTCCCTCCACCTCACTTTGGTCCTTTATGGCCCCAGCCAATGAGGTGGCAGGGCTTAAGCTCCGCCCCCGGCAGCCATCTTCAGATTTTTCACCGCAGTCTATCAGACACAGGGAATCCTCAAGCTCTCTGAGCTTTTTCAAATTCTTTCTACTTTTGTGTGGAATATATTTGTAAAATATATTCCATCTTGCTCCCCTTCCTAGGGGCTTTCTTTCCAATTAACCTTGGTGGCAAAACTTGTTGTTTTCCTCTCAAAATCGTCGACTGAACTTCTCTTCAGAAATGGAGGCACCTCAGGCTGTCAGGAAGCCTTCCCTGTTCAGGGACTGCACGAGGTGCAAGAAGAAATTGGTTTACTACAAGGACCCCCACGAGCATTGCATTTATTGTCTGTACCCACATGACATTAAAAAATGCGAGATTTGTAAAACTTTTTCCACCAAGACCCTTCATGACAGGCATAGAAGACTCCTTTCATACCTGGAATCCAGGGATCAATCTTCGGACGAAGAGTCTGTCAGAACAGCTCCTGTCCAATCCAGCACTCCATCTGAGAGGCAAACTTCAAAGAGAAGGGCCTCTTCAGTAGAAAGGAGTTCCTCTCCCAAATCCAAAAAGAGGAAGCTGGAATTGATACCCTTTCTGCCTCCAGTTGACCTTTCAAGCCATAAAAAGTCAGCAAAATCTGCCTCCAGAGGTAAGGAGGAGTTTGCAAAAAACGGGTGGGGGCAGTCGTCGGCGGGTAAACCGCCCACGAATGAAGGGAAAGGTAAAGGCCCGTCATCGGCCATACCGTCGACGAAACCAGCATCGACGACGACGACGCTTAAGACATCGTCGACAGTTAGATCATCGTCATCGGACATGTCGACCACGAAGCAATCGTCGACGAGCAAGAAACACCACTCGTCCACGAAGCATTCATCCATGACGCAGTCGTCCACGGAGCACACTCCACATTCGTCAACGAAGCCCTCGTCGACGGAAAAATGTCAGTCGTCGACGACGAATCCCTCGTCGACTGGAAAATGTCAGTCGTCGACGACGAATCCCTCGTCGACTGGAAAATCTCAGTCGTCGACGGGAAAATCTCAGTCGTCGGCGAAGCCCTCGTCGACGGGAAAATCTCATTCGTCGACGAGAATAACACCATCCATAACTCCTTCAGAGGCACTGCAAATTTCGGCAGTTACAGAGGAATTACTGCCTCTTACTCTTGAAGCTCCTGTCATTACAAGCAATAGCATTGAGAAGAATACTGTAACTGAACCTCCGGTGCAGCAATTTTCACCTTTGGGGCACATGGCAGAACTTCCGGATATAATTCTTCAGGAAGAATTCTCTGATGCAGAAGTGGTGGAAGAGTCCATCGGTCCCTTACCAAAACAATACAGCCCTCCTTGGCACCAGTCCACGAGAGAATCCGAATATCCTCATGACCCGGTGCTCATGTTATCCGTGCAGAGGATTGTAGAAGAATTTTACAAACGGCAAAGGGAGAAGCAAGTTCCGATTAATCCCATTCCTAGAGAGTCATCCCCGATTCCAGGCACATCGGGTTGCTCTCCTTACAGGAGTAGACCGCGAAAACGGATGAGATCCCCTGCTCGAAGACCGAGGAGCAGCACCCACAGTGCTTCACCTACAAGAGTCCCGTCACCACAGTCATCGCACAGACCGCGATCTCCGGACGTAGATCCCACCATGGTACCGTCCACCATCTCGGTATCAGACTGGCAGGAGGATCCTTTTGGTGAATTTTCGGAACCAGAAGAAGGAGAAATAACTCAGGAGCCAGACGCACACAGTGATTGGGATGACTACGTCGTCGAGAAGCCCAGGAGGAGAGACTCGCCGGGCAAGGCCTCACCACCGGATGATCTCGTTTCTTTCCACACCATAATAGGTAAAGCCGCAGAACTGTTTAAAATTCAGGTTTCTTCGGAGGAAAGGCAATCAGTGCTCTATGAGCACAGGGACAAACGAAGGAGGACAGTGACCACAATTCCCCTCCTCGATACCATCTGGGATTCCGGATCCAAGATCCTATCTACGCCCTTATCGACTCCGGCGTTGGTGTCCAGGCCAGAAAAGAAATATAAAGCTCCGGATTCGGCACCGCATTGTTTAAGGGGTCATACGAAACCGGACTCAGTTATTACAGTGGCGGCCAGAAAGAAAGTCGCCAACCCCTCCTCACCCTTGTCGGCACCACCGGATAAGGACGGATGCAAATTGGAAGCCATGGGCAGGAAAGTTTCATCTTCTGCATCACTTACAATCAGAGCGGGTAATGCACTGGCCATGACCGCACGATTCGATCGCGAGCTTTGGCTCCGCATGTCTAACTTGGCGAAACAATTACCACCGGAGCTCCAGGAGGAGGCAAAATCCATTATCGCGGATGGTGAAGCAACATCGGATCACATGATCGACGCGGCAGTTGATGTGGCCGAATCAGGCTTCAGGCAGATGGCGCACGGTACAGTGCTCAGAAGGCAGGCCTGGATGAAGGCTACTAACTTTAGACCTGAAGTTCAGGCGCAGATTCTGGACATGCCATTTGACGGTCAAGATCTTTTTGGGAAAAAGATAGACGACCATTTGAAAGCAATCAAGACAGACACTGACACAGCCAGAGCCATCAGTTCTTTAAAGGACAAAAGTAAGGACCATCGGTCTTTTCGTCCCTTTAGAGGTTCATCTTCCAAATTCAGGGGATACAGTCGTTCCTCCTCCTATGGTCAGAAAGCACAAGGCGGCACGTACCAAGGCAATAAATATCAGTCATCCAACAGATACGCCCATAGAGGCAGACATGGCTCCGCCCAAGGGAAGTCGCAAGGCAAGCAGAACTGACGACCAATCTCCCCCCCCCTTCGCCACGCCCCGGTGGGGGGAAGGGTGAGCCAGTTTTTCCAGCGCTGGCGGTCAATTACATCGGACAAATGGGTGTTACAGGTGATCCGAAAGGGTCACACCTTAGAATTTCTGGACCAACCTCCTTCCCTGCCTCCAACATCTCGCAGAGTGCATATGCTAAAACAGGTCATGTCCGAAGTGCAAAAACTGCTCCAGAAGGCAGCAGTAGAACCAGTTCCTTATTCTCAGAGGGGAAAAGGTTTTTACTCCCGATTCTTCCTCGTCAGAAAGAAAAACGGTCAATGGAGACCCATCTTGGACCTGAGGGCGCTCAACAAGTTCATCAAGCGCATAACTTTCAAGATGGTGGCTCTACAAGGGGTGCTACCTTGGTTAAACAAGCACGACTTCTTGGCCACTTTAGACTTGGAGGATGCTTATTTCCACATCCCGATCCATCCAGCACACAGGCAGTTTCTCAGGTTCACAGTGGGAGGGCTCCACTTTCAGTTTCAAGTGCTTCCGTTCGGCCTAAAATCGGCGCCAAGAGTTTTCACGAAATGCCTGGCACCGGTAGCGGCAAGTCTCAGGAGAGCAGGAACGGACGTTTTTCCATACCTGGACGATTGGCTGATAAAGGCAAGTTCAGCTGCAAAGGCTCGTTCGGCAGTGTCAAGGACGGTCAACCTCCTGAAAGAGTTAGGTTTCTCCATCAACCAGACGAAGTCCTGCCTCGTCCCCAGCAAGGTAGCTCTCTTCCTGGGAGCCGAGCTAGACTCCAGCATTCCCAGAGTGAGACCATCCACAGAGAGAATAGCAGCGATTCTACGCTTAACTTCGAACTTCCTACAGAAAGAGACAACATCTGTGCGCTCTTACAAATCCCTATTGGGCATGATGTCATCATGCATATTCCTCATACCGAACTGCAGGCTTCGCATGAGGCCGGTTCAGGAAGCTCTGGACCACCAATGGAAACAAGCTTTCGGATGCTGGGAAGACATTGTCCAGATTCCATCGACGTTGCACAAGGCCCTTCGATGGTGGAACGCTCCGAGGAATCTTCCACAGGGAATGCCGTTTCAAGCACCGACATTGACCCTCCTGCTGCGGACAGACGCTTCCTTATCAGGCTGGGGCGCTCATCTTGCGGACCTCCAAACCAAGGGATCTTGGTCGGCACAAGAGTCCCAACTCCACATCAACGTGTTGGAGCTCAGGGCCGTAAGGTTGGCGCTGAAAGCCTTCCTACCGGTTATAGCTGGTCAAGTTCTTACAGTCCAGACAGACAACACGACCTCCATGCACTATACAAACAAGCAGGGAGGCACGAGGTCTCAGATTCTGTCGCAAGAAGCCCAACAGCTATGGGCATGGGCCTTGCGCTACGGGATACAGATCAGGGCAGAGCACCTTCCAGGAGTGGACAATGTCCTAGCGGACAGATTAAGCAGAGAATACACAGCGTCACACGAGTGGGAGCTGGACGAAAAAGAAACCCAACGGATCTTTGCCTTATGGGGCCATCCACAGATCGACCTTTTCGCCACCAGGAACAACAAGAAATGCAAGAGATTTGCGTCAAGATACCCCGAGCACCAATCGCTGGGAGACGCGTTCTCAGTGGATTGGTCGGGGAAGCTCCTCTACGCCTTCCCACCCATTCCCCTCATGTCGAGGGTACTTCGCAGGGTGAAAGAACAGGATTGTTTCCTTGATTCTTATTGCACCCGATTGGGCACGGCAAGTCTGGTACCCGACGCTGAGACATCTATCCTGCAAAACCCCGATTCGTCTCAGATCACATCAATATCTACTGACACAACAGAACCGCAAGGTCCTCCACCACGACCCGAGGAGCCTGTCCCTCAAGGCATGGTTCCTGAGCAGCGTAAACTAATGCACCTAAAGTTACCATCAGAATGCTGGGATATCATCAGGGCCGCTAGAGCCCCGTCCACGCAACTCACCTACACCAGAAAATGGACCAGGTTTTCCAAATGGTGCGAGACCTCTGCGATCGATCCCCTCACGGCCTCGGTTGATCAAATTCTGCCTTACTTGTTGCACCTGGCTAAATCAGGGCTCTCACTGTCCTCTATCAAGGTCCATCTGTCAGCCATAGCGGCCTACACAGTAACCGCGGAGACGCAAGCCTTACTCTCCTTACCAGCGATCAAGATCTTCCTGAAAGGACTGATGCGTACTTATCCGCCTACACCTACACCAGTTCCGGGCTGGAGCCTCAACACCGTCTTAACGGCCCTCATGCAACCTCCCTTCGAGCCCATACATAGATGCGATATGAAATTCTTGTCCTGGAAGACATCCTTCCTGGTAGCCATCACATCGGCCAGAAGGATCAGTGAGTTGCAAGCTTTGTCTTCGGAACCTCCATTTACCTCGTTCCAGAAGGACCGCGTCATCTTAAGGCCTCACCCGAAGTTCCTCCCCAAGGTACTTTCGGAGATGTCCTTCACTGAGCGCATTGTGTTACTAACCTTCTTCCAGAATCACGCTTCGGAAGCGGAAAGGACATTACACACTCTAGACGTTTCTAGGGTGTTGAAGTTTTACTTGCAAAGAACCAAGGAGTTCCGCTCCTCAAACCGGCTATTCATTTCCTTCTCTGGCCGTACCAAGGGCCAACATATATCCAAACAAAGTCTGGCACGCTGGGTATCGTCCTGCATCACCCACTGCCATCAGTTGAAAGGCGACCCTTTAACTAGACCGCCGTCTGCTCACTCCACCAGAGGAAGGGCGGCGTCAACAGCATTCCACGCAGGGGTGGCCTTGAAAGACATATGCAGAGCTGCCACGTGGAGCACTCTACATACTTTCGCGAAACACTACTGCCTGACTGAAGATACCAACAAAGAAACTGCAGTTGGACAGGCAGTGCTCCGCCATCTCTTTGTGTAAGGTAGGACCAGCCTCCTTTCCCACCTTTCCCGAAGTATGTAACCATTGTGTTGCTGCATGGTAAAGGTTTGATCAGAAATATGTTTTTCTGTAATTATGCATATCTGTTTATTATGGTGGCATGTTTTAACTGCTTGGTATTCTATTCAAGCATCTGAATCTATGAAAGATCCAATGCTGGAGAAGTCTTAGTTACTTACCTGTAACTGTATTTCTCCAGCATTGGTATCTTTCATAGATTCACATGCGCCCGCCCGCCTCCCCTGAGAGGCTGCTGCTATGCTCGGCATCCATCATACTGTAATCTCTACGGTTCAAAATCTGAAGATGGCTGCCGGGGGCGGAGCTTAAGCCCTGCCACCTCATTGGCTGGGGCCATAAAGGACCAAAGTGAGGTGGAGGGACTACACAATGAAGTGGCTCATAGGCTATAATGGGCTATGTACATGCACTGCTTGGTGGCAGTGTATATATATATTTATATATATATATATATATATATATATATATATACATATATATATATATATATATATATATATATATATATATATGTATATATATATATATATATATATATATATTTAAAAAAAAATATATATTATTATTATTATTATTTAATTTATCACCGAGGATTCCCAGTCTGACGACGGGGAATATTCAAGCATCTGAATCTATGAAAGATACCAATGCTGGAGAAATACAGTTACAGGTAAGTAACTAAGACTTCTTGTGCGTTAACCAGCAGGTGCTTCCATCCAGCTCAAATGCTCTTACTCTCCTGTCTAACCCAACGAGTGAGCCCACTAAAGTGTCTTGTTTGAGGTTTTCGGGGCATATGTTATGTTATGTTATGTTATTCAGATTAGTACAATGATCCACACCCATTTGCATGGCCCAAGGGAACTGCTGGGATCAAACTCTGCATTTGCTGAGGCAATGTGACCCCTGAGCACCAAGTGGACTTACCTTCCAGGGTACCACTATGAAGTGGATTCCTGAGGCGATTGCCTCTCTTTTTATGTCCTTCATGAGTTCTGTTAATGGTTCAGCTTTCACTGGGAAAATAAATCAGGCCATATTAGAAGGGAGACATTAGGAAGTGGTAGGACGAAGATATCAGGAAGAGGAGGTTTGTGAACAAGGAAAAAGCTCAAATGGATAGTGAGGGTGATAGCTAATAGCAGGAAGGAATGAGAGGGCACACTTCACCAAATGTGGAGGGTAGCAGTGGCACCCGATGGGAGGAAGGACAAGCAAGGGGCATGGCACCAAGGAGGATCAGGACCATAGCAGGAGTAGAGAGGTGGTGCTAAGCGTCAGTCAGAATCAGAACCCCAGAGAAGGGA
This sequence comes from Ambystoma mexicanum, assembly GCF_040938575.1. Classification (NCBI taxonomy): domain Eukaryota; kingdom Metazoa; phylum Chordata; class Amphibia; order Caudata; family Ambystomatidae; genus Ambystoma; species Ambystoma mexicanum. Next base: position 842,077,355 of record NC_090923.1, read on the forward strand.
GGTGATAACACTATCTTAAACTCCGCTCTGGAAAATGGAACAAACATATACAGTTAGCTCTGCCATAAAGTGAAAGAAAAACTCCACCTATGTCTGCAATATGTGGTGGAGATGCAGTGACATCTGCAACCCTTCACGGAGATTGAAAGTGGTTGTTTTCAAACACCAAATGGAGAAACCAAAGGAGCGCCAGAGAAATAACTTTGTAGAGACTGTGAATAATGGACAGGTGCACTGAAATGCTTGTGAAATTTCTCAAGTAGAACTTTGAGAGTGCAAACCTTTCATTTGTTTTGTTTGTTGAACTAGAACTTCAGAGCTGACAACAGGTACTCTAGAGAGAGAATGTGCAGGGTCTGACTAGATTCCCAATGTGTGGGGAAGGGGATATCATCCTTACCATTCCAAAAAGAACAATGTATTGTAGAAGGCTATTAATCACCTGGATGCAGTTGGTTGGAAGCCCTTTCGGAAGGGAGAAAGAGCCAGGCAGTGCCAACCTTATTAGAGGCAAATTTAGTTTTGAGTTCTGGCCAATTATTTTGTTTTCTGTACAGCAATCATTAGGATTCAGAACAATGCTCCATTAACCCTTTAACCAAGCTAATAGGCTTGGTCCTGTGACCATTGTCAAAGCTCACAAAATGACCTCAATGTCCTGCAAGCAGTCAGATGCTGACCCAAGAATGCTTTCTGCAACAATCATGATCACACTCCGGAACTAGGACTCTTGCCATCTCGTCCCACCGCACTGAAAGGGCTTCAGGATCCACCATTAATATGGGAGTAATAATATCAGCATCATCCAAAGGGCTAAGCACAGCTACCCGATGCTTTGAGGACCCAATAGGAAAGGCAGAGAGCAGCTCAAGAGAACCAACTACTATTCCTAATAGAAGCTATAGCCTCATCATGGGTCCACCCAAATGGCCCTTCGTTGGTTCCATAAAAATACTCAAAAGGCAAAGGCTCCACTGCCTTCTTTTGTCAAATTGGAGGATGCAGTGTGATGATGTCATATAATCAAAGGGGAAAACTAAATATTTTGATTTGCAGGAGCTTCTGTTGGACAGTTTACAGAAAGATTCCCTGGATAGTTTCCCTACAACCCCTTTATTTTACCTGGGTTGAGCGGGCCGCTGATAAGAAGGAAACGAGAGGCTGTGGCTTCTTCCAGGACCACAGGATCTGGGCCCATGGAGGTCTGGGGGAACTATTAGGATAGTGCTACCGGAGCCAGCAGCTGCCAAGCTAGTATTTGAGGCTACGGTGTCATGGGGCCTTGCCCAATCTGTCCTATGGGGGTAAAAGGAATAGGTAAGACACCATCTCATTTAAGAATGTCAGCTCATAATAGAAGAACTATTTTAGCATTGGCCTAAAAAGGCCAAGTAGAATATAGTACCTTGAATGAGATAAGCAAATGGATTCCTATATTGGGCCTCATCACGAGTTGGGCGGTAGCCCTGAAATGCGGTGGTAATGCTATTAGTGCCGCATTTAAGGGTCCTCTCAATTACGAGTCTGGCAGCATTTACCCCAGCTCTAAACTGGGGGTAAATGCACCAAATTAATGTCAATTTTCGGGCGCAATTAGTGCACGCCATTGGCGCGCGCTAATTGCGGCGAAAATGTCTCATTGGGTCCAATGGACCAATGGACCCAATGGAGTATGGGAAATAATAGCGCCGTACCGGGTGGCGGTAACGCTATTAGCCAGGGAGGTATCCCGGCGGTAATACCGCTGGTATACCGGCCAACTTGTGATGAGGCCCATTATATCCTGTGTGGATATATTACATTGGGCCTCATTACACGGTAGGCGGTAGCCATGGCGCTATTAGCCCCATGGCCACCCCCTTACCGCAATCCAGGTCCGTGTTCCCGGAATAGGGACTTACCGGGTCATTTCGACCTTGGAGGACCCGGTAAGTCCCCATTCCGGGAACCATTCCCCATTCCCATTTGAGCCATCATAGGGCTCAATGGGAATGGGTAAGGAGCTAATAACGGTACCGCAATTTGCGGTACCGTTATTAGCTCTGAAGTCCCTTAGCGGGTCCCTTCCATAACGCCTGGTAAAACCAGGCGTTAGCAGAGGGACCCGCTAAGGGACCTCGTAGTAGGGCGGTAAGGGATTACCGGCACCGGTGCCCTTATCGGTGCCCTTACCGATGCCGGTAATACCTTACCGCCCTACTAAGGGATTACCGGCACCGGTGCCCTTATCGGTGCCCTTACCGGTGCCGGTAATACCTTACCGCCTACCGTGTAATGAGGCCCATAATGTTTAATTATGGCTAGAAAAGCTAGTACTGTGATACATGCTTAAAGGCAGGACAAACTGCAATACTTAAACCAGTAACTGTAGTACTTAGCACTGCAATGGCATACTCAAAGCATGTTAGTGCTAAAAAAGGCTCCTAAAGGCTCACATTCGCTTTGTAGAGAAAAGCAGCTATATAGCAATGGAGTTTTAGAAGTAATGTCTCAGACACAAAGAGAAGTGTGTTTTTGAATTTGCATTCATTCATTTATCCATTTATGCAACCGTTTAGCACAGCAAGGCACTAAGCAGCTAGACCATATCATATCATACATGCATGCATGCTTACATATGTAGTTGGATTGAGCAGTCATGTACATTCATCCCTATGCATACTTGTAATCATAATGAATAGGCCATGGAACCAGGTCCACTCTATTTTCCATTTAGCAAAATATACAGCAACTTTCTTGGGAGCTAAGAAGAAGCACCTCGTGATGTTGAGCCTTGGGCAGGGACATTTAGGGCATGTTAGATAGATAAATCCTCTCAGAGCTGTTAATGATAATTAGGCTTGGGGATTCTACTGATAAATAAACCAAAGGTGTTGGGGTGGTACCAACCAATATTGTTTACCATTATCCTAAGCAGGATGGGAGGGACTTACTATCTAGAAGCCAGAAGCTGGGGCATTCGCCTGACTGTGGGAGCTTTTGGTAAGAGGGGAATTCCAAGCAGGATCCATTATAAATAGGCTGCTACCTCACAGACCCAGGATGCTGATGTCACACCAGGGATGATAGGGGTTGTGGACTCTGAGTCCCACCTAAATGTCATGGTTGATTTATTCTTTGAAATGCCTTTTTAATGTTAAGGCTGAGTTTGCTTTACTTAATAGTGTGCATTTCTGGTCATGTGGCATTGAGCTTTGCGTTGCTTCAAATATTTGAAATGCACAAGATTGATTAATTGAATTATGCATTTTGCTTTGTGTTATAAGTAATGACATAGGTTTGATTACCTTTAGAAGTGTTATACTTTTCCTTGGAGAACAGATGGAAAGGGCTTGAGTGTTAAGAAAGTGAATTAATGATACCATTTGGTTTAGTTAAAGAGAAGTGACTTGAAACACATCTCATGTCACATAAAACTCGAAAACCTTGCCCTAAGTTTGAATTCTCACCCATCACTATTGAGGAGACAATCAAAATCACCAAATGCCTCGAACCCTCGAGATGCCAAGGGGATATCTGCCCAGCTAAACTAATCAGACTGCGCAGACAATCTGTCACCATTTATCACCTCCTTGATAAATACCTCTTTTGCATCCAATCGAGTGCCTGATAACCTGAAGGAAGCCTGGGTGCTCCCTTTATTAAAAAAAGAAGCTTCAAATTACTCAAAACAATGCCGTCAGAGCTGCTCTCAATATCCTGAAGTCTGTACACATCTCTGCTGTCAGAAGAAACATCCATTGGCTACCATTCAGAGAGTGTATTAAAAATGAAAGTACTGTCCCTCACCCACCAATGCCTAGCTAACACCGCTGCACGCTATCTATCTAACCTGATCTCAAAAGCTCAATCAGATAGACCTACCCGTTCAGCCTACTTAGGGCAACTGAACTCTCGAAGATTTAAAAGACAGAAAGCAGGTGGATCCAGCTTCCCTGTTCTCGCAATGAACTACTGGAATTCCATGCCCCCTGAACTCAGGACAGATCCTTCCCTATGGTCCTTTAGAAAAAAAATAAAAATGTGGATTTTTAACCAGGACAATAGGAACCAGCTCAGCTCCTGTTAATGAGCACTAAGTACCTAGTACTTAGCCTACCTACTGCAACCTAGAGACGCTCTAACGACGCCTATGCTTTCACTGACATCTCGCAAGCTTATGCAACTGTACTGTCTAAGTTACTTCTGCAATCCTTTGTCAATGTTACTTCCTGTTCAAAACCTATAGTACCTGGCTGCCTGATGCTCTTTTGCATTGCCTACTGTACAACCCAGTAATACAATAGTAAGCACTTACTGCCTGTAGATTTCATACAATTCCTTAATGTACAACTATGTAACTTTTATGTAACCTTTTTCTCTATGAAAATCCTAAGTAACTCACATGCAACTGTTTTCTTAAATCAAGCGCCCAGTTGCCTGAGGGTTAGGTGCTCTATATAAATGTAATAAATAAATTAAATAAATAAATAAATTTAGAGAGTTGAGCTGTCGTTATTGTAACTTTGAAATTGACAATGTGTTTGAATATTTATGTTGATTTTGTGAGATTCAATCTAGGGCAAAAGCACAGAGATTTGTAAATAAAATATGTATTTTTTTGTACCTTGACATTGGTTGTTCTTGTTCTTGTCTGTGGTACGTTACTGACCCATTGAGTGCTAGGGGGATATCTTATCAGAGGCACTGCGTTATTTGTTCTCTCTGTCTCTCTGCATGTATTTTTCTCTGTGTGTACATTAGGATACGTCAAAAGGATTGATGAGGAACAGTTGCTGTACCCATGACTAAAATGTTAGGTTCTGAGGGTTGTAATGTTTTCTTAATGCTGTGAGTGAGGGAACGGAAAACAAACCTTGAGGCCCACAAACCAAAATCTAATCTAATTATTGTAGCAAGAGCACAAAACAGCTCCAGACTTGCCTCGGGGAGACGTCCCTCTTGCAGCTAGTCCAGTGGCTGATTGCTCCTTCCTTTTGCAAAAGAGACGCTAGCCCTCCTGAGCTGAGCAGAGGTAGCTGGGGACAGAGTCTTTAACTAGTCAGGGATCGTTAACACGATATGCAAAAGCGAGGAGCTCAGGGGTTCCTGCAGATATAGATATCTGGTTGGAGAGGGGGTTCCAGAGATCCACCACAGCAAACCACGGCAGCATCAAGTCTGGGTTTTGCAGCAGATGGTGTCCTATTGTCACAGTTTAGAGGAGGATCCAAATGCCTCTACCAGAAGACCCGCCCCTATTCTGCCTACATGTTGGAAGCCAGAAATTGTGACATGCACAACGCCAGTAAGGATACATATACAGCGAAAGATCTTCGAAACAAGGTATCCATTGAGAATCCCTATAAAATGTACCCGCGGAGAGATGAGGGTCTCCTTGGAGAGCCCCGAAGTAGTGTGAAGATGTGAACAAGAGAGGCTGGTGACGTCACAAGAGATGAGAGTAACGCACCGAGAAGGATGATCAAAGAAGAGAATGTATAGACCTTATAGAATCTGATGACAAAATAAAGAATGGAGTAACCTTTCATGTGCGAAATGAAGATTGCATGTGCGAAGAGCTCTGAAGAAAATATAAGTCATTTTATAACTGTACAGATGCTGCAATGCAAGTAGACTAAGTAATCATGAAGGTTGGCTATAAGTAGTGAATATATATACATGTATAGAATCTGGATATTCGATGTCACAAATTTAGTAAGCCAGGACCCATGAAAGACAAGGGCTGAAAATGTGGCACAGCAGAGAAAAAAGCTGAAAATCGGAGAAGGATCGAGAAGGCTGTCTAGCCCAGTCTCAAGGGTTGGGGCAGCCAGGAACGGGTTAACTATTCAAGGAGATACAAAGAACGTGAGAAGCGAGGCACGCTCTTGTTAAGGTGCAATGGATAGACACTATGAGTGCCAAGTTTCATTCATTTAACATCATTAGATGTAGAGAAGGAGCTAAAATGAGGTCTCCTGTAGCATGGGGTAGATGGAAATAGAACATGGGCAAGCAGCACTGAGTCTTGAAGATAAGAACATGCTCGCACTCACTTCTATTCTCAGGAGCAGTGATACTTTGCAAGGCCAAGTTCAAAGACAATTCAAATGGCAGAAGGCATGAGTGATGATGGGCTAATTGGGTGGGAAGGCATGATCAAGTCCACCCACCAGCACCTGGGGTACCAGCTTGCGTGCTGCTAGCGGGTTGAATATTCCAGAAGGGTACAAGCGAGCCAACCAATTATAGAGGGCCATGTATTGAAGAGTCCTATAGTTTGAGAGCTAATGGGGTGTTGGGTATCCAGCAAATATTGAGGATGACTTGCACAAGGGTGGGCATAAGTTGTCCACCTGACTATAGAGCCCCAATCACAATCCAATCCCCTACACAGAGTATACTTAGATGTTGCACGTAGAACAACCACAATCCTAAATACGTTTTCTTTGTTTGCCACATAGTATGACATCACGTCTGATGAGTGTTTACTATAAAAGTTTTATTTTTTTATGTGATGGTTGAGATTATGCTGTGTGACGTCTATTGATGTCCGTTGTACTGCCTGTTTTAGACAATTGAGAATAAAACAGTTTCCTTTTGCCAACTTAATGAGTCAGTCTTATTATTGGTCTAAGAGTTATTCTGCATCCCCATCCAAATAATGACACGCTACCTCATTTAAAAGGGCCTAACGGTTCACGTGGTAGCATGTCGGATAGTTTAAGACTCATCGATTAAGTAGAACGCCAGTATTTCAGATGATTAAGCACCCTTCGCCATCTAGCCCGAAAATCATGGCATTTCGTGTGGAGACCGGCTGAGATAGAATTCTTGCAAGAAAAATCGAGAAAGGTGGGAAGGGTCCCTCTTTGACAAAATCCCTCCTGGTTTCCACAGGCGCTTTGCGGACGGAAGGCGAAAGTGGTCGATTGGAGAGGGGTGCCGAAACGGAAGGCCTCGAGCTGAAGGAGCGAATGGTAAGTAGACTGAGGGGAATGGCAAATTGTGGGGATGGGATTGTGGTAGTTTAGAAAAGTAACAGGGTTAATTATAAGAGAAATGAAGAGCATTTTTAAAGTGTAAGATAAGAGAAAAGATAAGGCCCGGGATTTCTAACTCAAGGAGTTTTAGAAGAAATCTTCTCGCACCCCAATCAGGGTAAAATAGGCGCCGCATAAACAGGTTTATGTTAGGAGATTACTCTAGTCAGAGTATTTTAGGGGCGAGATGATGAAGATCAGTACCATGGTTTAAATCTAAAAGAGTCGACTAGTCTGTCTGTTTGTGTGTTTTGTAATTGAAAAAAAAGTGTCGAAGAGTGACAAGAATAAGTCGAGTAAAGTTATAGTAAAGATAAAAAGTTATTGCCTATTTAAGGTCATTGTCAGTGCCGACCAAGAAATAGGTTGAGGTTATTGAGAAACAGAGGGTTTGAGCGGAGAGTGTTGGAGCGTGCTCATATTTGTTATTTTTATAAACTTATCTATGTAAAACACTGGTAAGTATTGACAGACAATTGATACTTGTCACAATGGGCGATCTTACTCCTCTGATGCACCTATGCAAGACACTGCCAAAACATATGCCCAAGCTCAAACAGTATAGTGTTGAGTGGGAAAAGGGCACAGCAGATAAAATGTTTATGCCATCGCCGCAAGGGGGATCGATGGCAAAAGCGGTATTGCAGCACATGACCACGTACTTGCACGCTGCATAAATGGGGAAGAAATTGGAGAAGAGTTAAGCTATTTTAGAGCTTTGGAAGATGTACCAAGAGGAGAGAGAGGATCCACCACCTGATGAGTGGATGCTTACTCAGTGCAGGGAGCACGGTGTCGAGCCTTCTGCTCCCCTTAACTCACCCGAAGTGAACGGTGAAAGAACAGAAGATGTAGGATTGTATCCGTTAAAGGAACTGAAAGCGGTGGCAGGGTATAGTAATCCGATATATGAACCACCTGCTTATAGCAGTGACGATAGTCCAGAAGAGACCAAAAGAAAGGAGGAGATCTTTAAGATCATGTAGAACAAGGAGGAGACAAGTGAACGATCGAATATGACAACAAACATAGAACGTGAGATTAAGAGATGGAAAGGCAAGAAGGATAAAGCTGACGAGGTAACGCTCGTACAGAACGAATGGTTGGGAGGACAGATATTACTCAAGCTCGATGGGAAAAGTATCGAGGAAGTCAGGCAAAGGGAAGATCAATCCAAACAGGATAGAAAAGACAAAGACAAAGAAGAGAGATTGAAAGAGGATGAACGCAAGAGAAAGAGCAGGCAGATGCGAGAACAGATGTATCAGTAAGAGCAGCAAAGGAAGGAAGAAAGGGCGGAGGAGTAATGAAAGTATGAAAACAGGCAGAGAGCAATCGACAAATGAGAACAAGAAAGGAAACAATAACAGGAGGAAGCTCAGAAATTAAGGGATAAAAGGATGCAGAGACGAAGGGAAAAGGAAGAGCGTAGAGCGAACGAAAAGAGAGGAGAAAAGACAAGAAGGGGAAAGAGTTAGATGGGACGTGAGAATGCAAAGACAATTAGATGAAGAAGTGGAACGAAAAAGAAGACAGCGGGAACGCGATATTGATCACATTCAGAAGGAGATAATGGAACATAGTCCAGTAATACAATGGGGTGATATAGAGCATTTTATTCCGTTAAAAAGTAGCCCTACAAGAGAATTATGACATAGGGAGCATTGGAGATGGGATCGATAAGGCCTATCAAGACTTAAGAGAAGGTAGCAAACCAGGAAGCTGAGAGAAGGGAGATGGATCCCTGGTCTTCCAACCACGAAACGAAGAAAGAGACCCATTCAGTCTCGAGCATAGAGCTTTTTCCTTAGACAGGCTGACTTTAGATTAGGCTGAAGTGGATGAAAGCCATACCAGCTGGGGGCTAGATGTGTCAGACGAAGTGAGAGAAACCTTCCGTGGGGAGGACAGAGGGAGTGTATACGGCCCAGAGGGATGTTTGCAGACAGACAAGGAAGTAAGATGGTCTGATTTGGAGCAACCTAAGGATAGGATGACAGATCCTGTAGCATATCCAGAGTGTCCTAGAGGACGATCATATAGCGAGAAGAGAGAGTCACCACCATCTGTGAGCAGGCTGAGGTCATTGCCAGGAAGAAAGCGATCACAAATCATTGTCCCCACTATGGATAGGCAGACGATGGGAGCTGATTGTGGATTAGGATTCACGCATTTCCCTTTATTGGAGAAAGGAGGGGCCGTATATTTCATGGCCACAAATGGATAAGGATAATTTAAGATGCAAACTCCCTAGTTTAACGGTGGGTGCGGGGAAATGGATTTATGGCAATAGGGGACGTTAAGGGTCTCCTAGCAGCCATTCCCAGTGAAAGAGCTGATGACATTTAAATGGGAGCAGGCTATTGAAGTGTCACGGCACAGAACACAGCGCCCAATGGAGCGCCATTTAATAATTGTAGAGCGGATGGCTGGAGAGCTCTCAGGGTGCAGTATCCTGACACGTCAGATGTGGGTGCAATTATGACAGGTAAGATGAAAGAAGATGAGGATCCACTTACTTACATTCAGGAGCACTGGACTCTTGAAACTCTTGAGCCGTGTAGTAAAACAGTGGCAATATTTTACCACATTTTATGTCAAAGGTTTCCCAAACAGGTACAGAGGCAGCTCAAGAAACTAGTGGGAATGGAAGTGAGGGCATGGGCAGAGATACAGTTGACTATAGTGCATCACTGTCGGCTGTTACAGGAGAAAAATAGGAAGAAGGAAGATGCTAGAAAACTTGAGGAAGCCTAGTTAGTTCAGAAGAAATTGTCAAAATATGCCATAGAAGGGGCAGTATTGACAAGTGGAGAAGGACTGGGAATATAGCAAACAGTGGGTACATCACAGGCGAATAATCAGCGCCAGATGGGCCAAGGAGGGAATGAATTTGGGCCACACGGTAGAGGAATGGGATGTAGAGGAAGGGGTGGTTTTCAGAATAATCAAAGCGGTTTTCAGAATATCCAGAATGATAATCAAAATGCGCAAGGAGGATTTAACCAACGAGGACTAGTCAGAAGGGCTCCTCCAATATGATGGACATGTCAGATGACAGGGCACACTACGCTTGTATGCGGGAGCCAAGGGTATGTACAGGATATGCAATTCTCAAGAGGGGGGACAGCTTATCCTCCAGCATATAGCTCACAAGCTAGGGATGCATTTGCCCAAGATCGGGCAGTGTACCAGGCACAAGTGCCACAAATGCAACAATGCAACAGGCATTGCAGCCACTGCAAGTACCATTGAATCCACTGCAAGGGCAGTCGCAGGATGCACCCATACAGATACAGCAGAGCACAAACACGGGACAATTATTGACACCTAGAATAGGGTGTGTCACTGTGGTGGGAGGAAGTCCTTTCACAGGTACAGGGGTATGAATGTATCCACAATAGGACAGCTCACAGGCCGAATTGATGTGTTCAGTACTATCAGTGACACCAGACCCCCATAACGAACCAAGGATTTATGTGACAGTAGGAGGCACATTTTTTTCCTTTTTAGTAGACACTGGTGCAACTCGCTCATGTATACGAGAGGGTAAATAGCCAATGTTGGGGATTGCCATGAATGCTCAGGGATTCTCTGGAGCTACGAGTCGAGTTCCTTTTACTGACAAATTACCAGTGTTCATAGGAGAGTGTGACATGTCTGTTCCATTATTGTATTCACAACAGACACCAGTTAACATTCTAGGACGAGATTTAATGACGAAGCTTAACATGACGATTTTTTTCAGTGATGAAGGCATAGTGTGCTCTACTCCTGGGATACATTATATGAATGTGGGTGAATTTATATTGGCATTTACAGGGCAAATGGCTCTGCGAGGAGTGCCACTGGAACCAGAGGTTTTTCTTTATGGGGTACGCATTCTGTTGACATGGCTACCCGGCTTAGTGGGAAAGATCATGAGAATACCTGATGAATTCTTGTTCAGGCCACAGATACCAATAGATGAAGAGGGGGGATGGACTAGTCCCCTAGAGTTAAATATAGCCATAGTACAAGGGGAAATGCCAATGCTCGAAGGAACAGATGACGAGGGCAGGCCATGGAGAACAGTGATTGCCATTGTGGAAGGGTGTAAATTAACTGATGTCACTGCAATGACATGTTTAGAGATGATCCTACAGATGATGAAGTAATATTTGAGATGAGTATTACATATTGGACTAGAATAGAGAAAAGAGAGATCCCACAGCGAATGGCGATAGTGCGGCAGCATCCAGCATTGTTTGATGAGGACTTGGAAAATGTGCCAAGTGCTTTATGGACTACAGACCCCTATGATGTAGGCCTATTGAAGGGGTTAGGGGAGGTAAAGATAACGTTGAAACCCAGAGCAATTTTACCTAGAGCAAGACAGTACCCCATGTCGCGAGAAGCAATGAAGGGATTTTTAAGACTATTTCGGCACTGATAGAACAAGGTATTCTGGTACCGTCAGAATCATTGTGCAATACTGCAGTGTATTAGATCAAAAAATCAAAGTGGGGGTCGTGGACATTCATACAAGATATGAGACCAATTAACCAGATTGTAGAGGCAGAATTTCCTTTAGTTCCTAATCCAGCGACGATACTATGCAGTATCCCAGTAGAAGTGCAATATTTTATAGTGATTGACTTGCAAAATGTGTTTTTCTCAATCCATTTGCACAAGGACTCACAAGACCTGACTTCCTTTTCGTTCCGCCAAATCCGACTGAAACACACTGGTTTGCCTCAAGGGTATTATGAGTCTCCATCGATCTTTAATAGGTCCTTTAGATGGACCTAGGCAATATTGATTTAAAGAGTGTTGTGATACAGTACGTAGATGACATTTTGATTTGTAGCACTACAGAAGACAAGTGCAGGCAAGTCTTGATTCAGTTAATGCTGCCTATCCTAGCAGACAAGGGATACAAGGTAGACAAAGAGAAGTTAGAGAACTGTCAAGAAGAGGTGTTGTACAAAGGCCAGTTGATCTCACATGAGGGAAAAAGGGTCACACCTGAAAGAGCTGAAGCGATCATGAAAACAGCAAATGCAGCAGTTTTTGGGACTATGCAATTTTTTTAAAGCATGGGTGCTTGATTATAGTTCGTATACAAGACCCCTTTTGCAAGCTGTATAGAAAGTACAGGTAAACAATGCGAAAATAGACTGGACTGAGGAAATGGAGGGAGGGTTTGAAGAATTGAAGAAAGCAATTTGCACAGCTCCCGTTTTAGGAATTCCCAATTATGCTGAGGAGTTCTTTTTATTTTCACACACGAATGGGACAGTCATGACAGCAGTACTTAAACAGAGGACAACACTAGGGCATAAACCTCTGGCATATTACAGTGGGATTCTAGATCCAGTTATGAAGGGACACTTTCCTTGCAAACAGTTGCTGGCACCAGTTGCGCTTGCAATTGAGAAATCTACCAGTATTGTAACGGGGTGCTCTAAGATTGTTTTCGTGGAGCATGCTTTGTTTGCTATTTTGGAGAAACCTAAGGGTACATTGACATCTCAGACATCTGTGTATGAGGTGATCATATCGAATCCAGCAATTAAAATAGTCAGCTGTAAAATAGTGAACCCTGCCACGTTTGTAGCTGAGCCTGTGTCAGAGGGAGAGCATGTGCATGATTGTGCGAACTACGAGGAGTTCTATGATGGCATTCCTCTCGTAAATGAGAATGCGTTAGCATGGGGGAGATTCTCTTTATTGATGGTTGTTAAAAATGTTATCAAACCAGTGGAGAAAGGCATTCTGGTGCAACTGTGGTGAGACATAGAGCAAGACAATCGTCTCACTTTTAAGCACAAGCAGCAGAATTGGTAGCGCTTTTTGTCACGCTCGAAAATCATGCAGGGAAGGAAGTGAAGGTGTACAGTGACTCCGCCTATGTGACATCAAGTGTGCACGCAGGACTAGCACATTGGAAAAAGAGGGGCTACCTCAAAGCGGATGGCACTCCAGTGAAACATGCAGCATTATTGGGCAGGCTTTTTAAGGCACTATGGGCCTCATCACGACTTTGGCGGTAACCCTTAAATCCGGCGGTCGTGCTATTACCACTGGATTTAAGGGTCCGCCAAATCAGGACTTCGGCGGATTTTGCCCCAGCTCTTGGCTGGGGGGAAATCCACTGAAAATTTGCGCCATTACCGCCAGCGGGAAATCCGCCGGCGGTAAGAGCGCAAATTTTCCCCATTGAGCCCAATGGGGAATGGGGCATTCCTGAATGGGTTCAATGGGGAATGGGGAATTACATTACCGACAAACTCGTGATCCGGTGCTATTAAAGCCGGGGAGTTCGGCGGTAGGGCTAATACCGCCGGCGGTAATACTGCCGGTGTTACGCCAAAGTCGTGATCAGGCCCTATAACTCCCAGTAGCCATAGCAATAGTTAAATGTGCAGTACATACTAAGCAAACTGACTTTACTTCTCGCAGGAATAAAGCCATGGATGTAGAGGCCAAAAGGGTTGCATTTTCGACCAATATTTCATCTTTTGATACTCCAGATGTAAACGAGAAAGTAGTCACCATTATGGTAGTAAATGAAGGGTTTAATAATTTACTGACAACACAGTTGATGGAAATTCAGGGCAGTGCACCACAGGAAGATCAAGAATTATGGAAACGAAGGAGGTGTTCTTTATCCCCCTCAGAAGCATTATGGAGACAAAACATCACTGGAATGCCGTTGATGCCAGTAACATTGTTAAAGGTAGTGCTTGAACAGGTGCACTACCCTGCGCATGTAACTAGGGAAAGCCTTGCAGCAACTATTGAGGAGGACTGGTTTGTTCTGAACCTGTTAGAACATGTTGCATTTTATGTAGTAAATCGCATCGTATGTCAAAAGTTTACCGCTGGGCATACACTGTGAACAAACAGAGGAGTGGTTCCTCAACCGAATGGTCCTTTTCAGCATTTACATATTTACTATGTTGATATGCTGCAAGTATGTAATGGATATAGGTATATAATAGTGGTGGTGTGTCCCTTCGCCAGGTGGATCGAAGTAGGTCCTTGTACACACCCTGATGCCACTTGCACAGCAAGGCTTTTAGTAGGAGAAGTCTTTCCAAGATGGGGAGTATGTGAGGTGCTGAGATCCGATAATCAGCCCCATTCTGTTAATGAAGTATTTTAACAGATTTGCCTATTACTGAACATTAAGTACATGTTTTCTTCTGCTTATCACCCGCAAGTGAACGGTATTTGTGAGGGACTCAATGGTCTCCTTAAAGAGAGGATTGCAAAGCTCAAATTGACACTGAAGAAGGCATGGCTATATTGCCTACCCATATCCTTATAATCATTAAGGAATCAGCCTGGGTCGGACCACCACCTCACACCCCACGAGTTAGTGACAGGCAGGCGAATGAGAACGCCTTTGTCTCCTCCATCGAGGCGCAAAAGTGATGCCCAGAAGACTGCAGAATTGTTAGGGAATTAGTTATGTGCGTACTTGACATGTATGACCGCTACTATCTCTGTCATTTCAGATCAACTCAAACGCCAGGGGGGGTCGGTCTCAGAACACAGATGCAGACCATTCAGCAAGCATAATTTCTGAACTACTCTCTGTACCTAGACTTTTTGCTGGAGACACAATTTTGGTTCGGAAAGTGGCATGAACCGCAATTTAGTGGACCTTATATAGTGGAGTATGTTACTCTCTCAGCAGTGAAAGTCCAAGGGAGATGTGCTTGCATCCATCTGAATGACGTCAAACTCCACACTGGTGAGACCGTTGCACCCCTAACGATTGATTCCGAAGTAAAGTAAGAAGGAGAAGTTCAGCCATGCAGACCTCAATGACGAGGTAGAGGGACGCTAAGGTTGCTGATTAAATAAATGGAAGTGTGCATTTGGACTGTGGCTCACCCCGGACACTCTTTATAAATATTATAGCAGGAGTGCAAATTCAGTTCTTGAGCCACAGGAATCTTTGAAAAATGAACTTTAGAAAGTTGTTGACATGTTGTGGATATGTTTGAGTGGCAACATCTGATCAGAGATTGGAAGCATGTATAATACGCTGATTCTTTTCATACAACGCAATTCTTTGGTTGAATCGATGGTTCTGACAAACGACGGTGTGCATAGGCTCCTACTCACTGTTTTTGTATTTATTCTTCGAGCTTATCCTGTTCTTGCTGGGCGTAGTGTTGATATACATACTTTTCTGCCTTATCCTAAAAATGGCCCTGCGATATGGAGGCTGCATGTGGCGAAAGTTGAACAGATCCTGCAGCTAACCGATTTACCAGAATTGCCTGATTAAAAAGGTTTTTTCCTTACTTAAAAGCAGTATACAAGCACAATGAGAAATGTTGAAAATGGTACCGTTTTTGAAAGTGAGGGTGATTTATTGGTGTATAATATATGCATGCTCAGCATTTATCCTTGTTTTCCTGGTTCTTTCGATCCATACAGGTTACTTCATTGGTCCAACCAAGGTAGAGGTCCCCTTGATTCTGCCCATTCCAGTGACTGATGTAGAATTGTCTATTACTGAAAGGGCAAGACCTTTTGTGATTTTCCCCACTCCAGTAGCTTGTGTAGGGTTGCCTATTGCTGAGACCAATGTTCCTATGGTTCTCCCTGAAGGGAGGCTATTTCTGATATGCTTCTTGATTATTTTGCAAACATTTACTTTGTGAAAGGATGACACAGCAGAAGCACAAGGGCAGATGATAATGAATTAAATAATTATCTAGACAGTACAGCACACTTGGGTAATAACATATGGTATCAACACATGAAAAATGTGGGAGAAAGAACCTCCAAATAGAGTTGCTATGTTTGTGCTCTCATACCTTATGCCATGGGGACTTCCAAGATATTTATAGCTATAGAAGTAGCAGTCCAGAAAGCTCATTGCATGACGCACCTTGCACTCTGCCAGACAAGAGGTCAGTTCCAGGATCGGACAGCATCCTTGGTGTGGGTGACTGAGAAGACATCTCCAAGAGAAGATGACTATGTGCAAGATTTAAAGACAAGAGAGAAATTGGAGACAAGGAATCGAGTGATAAGATATGAACAGCCTGGAATAAACAGAGTAGGAATCAGAAGAGAAGAAAACAAAATGCTAAATTGTCAAGGAAAGAACCATGAAAAAATACGAAGATGCAAGAAAAGAGGTCAGCTGCAAATCAAGGGAATGGTGCTGACACCAGAAGAGTGGGCTGAAGGTCTGATCATATGTAAAGCATCAGCACTAACAGGATATTATGAGCCAGTCATAGATACTGCAGAAAATGAATGCAAGTATCATTGGCCGAAAATTGTGAAATTGCTGATGTGGGTCGATGATAAAGGAGGACCTGTAAGACTGATGACTCTCCAGAATAGGTATGTCCTGGACATGATTGCAGCAATGGATGGAGGTGTTTGTGCCAAAATCGGGCAATCATGTTCCACATTCATACCTTCTCACGATGATGAGAATGGGACGTTGACAGAGGCCACGATGTTGCTAATGAACTTGCACATAAAGAGGGAAGATGAAGTAGAAGATAATGCAGATGACAGCTGGTTTGCATCGATCTTCTCATGGTTTCCACAATGGATGGCGAATATCTTTAAGATTCTAGGTGGCTTTTGCTGATGATCATGTTTGGAGTCTGTGTGATCAGGTTAATAATCACACAGTGTAAGAAGACCACAAAGAAAGCAGTAGGAATGAAGATCATGATCTATGTTGAGTCTGGGTTTGGACCCAAGGAGCAGACAGATGAAGAAATAAGAAAATATATAGAAGCAAGCATTCGAGCACCTGAGGGAACAAAGTTCCTGTATCTGAGGAACCACAGAATTATGTGGGACGATGGATTTACTGCAGCCCGAATGGACAATGTAGTCACATGAGCTGGAGTGTTTATGACCATGCAAAATCAGAAGGCTATCTGAAAGGAGTAATGAAGATGTGACTCCAAAAAAAGCACTTTTTCAGACGAGGATGTTTAGATGTGAAGACTGATGGGGGAGTGGGCGATGAATCTACCAGAAGGGGGAGTGTAGCGGAGGAGCCAAATGCCTCTACTAGAAGTCCCACCCCTATTCTGCCTATATGTTGGAAGCCGGAAATTGCGACATGCACAACGCCAGTAATGATACCTATACCGCGAAAGATCTTCGAAACAAGGTATCCATTGAGAAAGCCCTATAAGATGTATCCGCAGAGAAATGACAGTCTCCTGAGAGAGAGCCCTGAAGAAGTGTGAAGATGTGAACAAGAGAGGCTGGTGTCGTCACAAGAGATGAGTGACACACTGAGCAGCATGATCAAAGAAGAGAATGTATTGACCTTATGGAATCTGATGACGAAATAAATAATGGAGTAACCTTTCATGTGTGAAATGAAGATTGCACGTGTGAAGAGCATTGAAGAAAATATAAGTTGTTTTATAACTGTACAGATGCTGCAACCCAAGTAGACTAATTATGAACGCTGGCTATACGTAGTGAATATACTGCAGGTGGTGCTGCCAATATATATATACATGTATAGAATCTGGATATTCGATGTTGCAACTTCAGTAAGCCAGGACCTGTGAAAGAGAAGGGGTGAAAATGTGGTGCAGCAGAGAAAACAACTGAAAATCGAAGAAAATCGAAGAAGGAGAAGGATCGAGAAGGGTGTCTGGCCCAGTGTCAATGGTTGGGGCAGCCAAGAACTGGTTATCTATTCAAGTAGATACAAAGAACATGAGAAGTGAGACAAGCTTTTTTAAAGATGCAATGGAAAGACACTATGAGTGCCAAGTTTTATTCAGTTAATATCATTAAATGCAGAGAAGGAGCTAAAACGCAGTCTCCTGTCTCATGGGGTAGATGAAAATAGAACATGGGCAAGCAGCACCAAGGCTTGAAGATAAGAATGTGCTTGCACTCCCTTCTATTCTCAGGAGCAGTGATACTTTGCAAGGCCAAGTTCAAAGACAATTCAAATGGCAAAAGGCATGAGTGAGGATGGATGATGGGGTAATTGGGTGGAAAGGCATGATCTAGTCCACCCACCAGCACCTTGGGTACCAGCTTGCGTGCTGCTAGCGGGTTGAATATTCCAGAAGGGTACAAGCGTGCCAACCAATTATAGAGGGCCATGTATTGAAGAGGCCTATAGTTTGAGAGCTAATGGTGTGTTGTGTATCTAACAAATATTGAGGATGTCTTGCACAAGGGGTGGGCATAAGTTGTCCATCTAACTATAGAGACCCAATCACAATCCAATCCCCTCCAGAAAGTATACTTAGATGTTTCCTGTAGACCAACCACAATCCTAAATATGTTTTCTTAGTTTGCCACGTAGTATGATGTCACGTATGACATGTTTTTACTATAAAATTGTTATTTTTCTTGTGATGCGTTGAGATTTTGCTGTGCAACGTCCTTTGATGTCGGTTGTACTCCCTGTTTTAGACAATTGAGAATACAACAGTTTACTTTTGCCAACTTCCCGAGTGAGTCCTATTATTGGTGTAAGAGTTATTCTGCATCCCCATCCATCTAATGACTGCTACCTCATTTAAAAGAGCCTAACGGTTCAACATAGACTTTCTTTTGAAAGTCTGCCGTTTGGTCAAGTTATTTTCATCGATTCAACCAAATACATATACATATGTATTTGTGAATGTGGAGTTAGGGACGATGAGGTTGCTTGGAGAGTGGGAGTGCAGGGGTGTGGGGCATGGAAGGGAGGCCCATACCAAAAAAAGGTTGAATTCAGGTCAACCACAATAACACAACCAAACTGCAGATGTTCAAATGAGAGTCTTAAATACATGTAGAACCACAGTAAAGCAGACGTCAGGCAGCTTTCCAGCCAGGGCTGCCTAAATAAGGAGGATGGAGCAGAACTGGGGCTTTAGGGTGCAGCTGCTAGAGAGTGGTGGATCTTTCAGTGATGAGAGATGTGGGCCCTGGCAATTCTGGTACACCAGAGGGGCTAATACATAAACAGAGCTGGCTGACCTAAGGAAGATGGACCTTTATGTAGGCAGGATCTTTCAGTGAGGAGGAATGAGGGTTCTGGAAACTATGGTCAATTCTGGCACACCAGCAGAGCTAAGACACAGATGAGCCAGTCACAGGGGGGAGGCACATGAAAGAAGGGATGGAGACTGCTGGCAGGTGAAAGCATAACATTGCCTTATGAGAAAGGAATTCAGAGAGTGTGGGAAGATGGAAGGGTAGGAGAGAGTGTGTGGAGAGGAGCAAAACCCTCAAGAGAGCAGAGGAGAAACAGAGAATTGAAAACCAGTGTGGAGGAGGAGGAGCCACACAGGTGTGGGGAGTAAGAGAAGAAGATAAAGCCAGTGATGTGGAACAGGAGTAACTGCAAGAGAGGGGAGGGGCAGTAGATGAAGGGAAAATCATCAGAAAGGAAGGATCTGACATAAAGGGGAGAAGGGCATCCAGTAGAGAGGGGAGAGGAAGAGAACATAGAGGAAGAGGACATACAGAAAGAATTGAGAGAGATCGGGAGCGAGAAAACTAATGGACAGGAAAAGGAGGCGAGAAGGAGAAGAGGAATGAAATACCAATGAGGGACTAAAAGGAAAATAAAAGGACGAGATCAGATGAGAAGAGAGTTTTGGAACAACAAGGAAGTATAGGAGAAATTAAGAAAGAGTTGAATCAACAAAAGAACATACATTCTGTAGTGGAAAAGAGAAGGGCGTATGAGTCGAGGGATGGAGGTGAAACAGAGAAGGTGAAAGGTAGGCACAGATAAGGTCCAGAGAGATGGACGGACAAGGGTAGAATGGAAAGGGTAGAGCGGATTTCAAAAGTCTATACACTGATCGAGGGTATGGTATTAAGAATAGAGAAAAACAAAGCCTGCATCTAGAGAAATAAAGGAGGTGAGGAAACATGGGGAGTTGACCAGAAAGGGAAGTAAGTAATGGTCTCACAGTAGTTGAAGTGACAAAAAAAAGTTACTGGCAGTGATGAGGCAAAAACATAACAGGTATGGGAAAACAGAGCAAATCAGAAACAGGTGTGAAAGAGAGTAATAAGGAATCTACAGAGGGGGAGCCTAGCTCAAGGGATGTCAAGGTAAGATACCCAGTTAAAGATCAGAACAGAGGACAAGAGGAGGTCCCAGAAAAGGAGGGTTCAAGGGCTGGTCAGGCTGATCAGGAACCACCAGTGAGTTGGCCATGATGGTAATTGCCACAGTTGTGTGAAAAGATGGACCCTGGTTCCAGAGAAGAGCTTAGAGTGTGTTATGACCTTCCTTCCTGGAGGTCTAATTCCTTTGCTTTGCACCACCTCTCTCCTCCTCCTCTGGTCCTAATCCTCTTTGGTTTGGTGGTATGCCACTTGCTTATTCCTCCTTTCCCCATGGATTTGAACCCTTCTGATCGGGATGCTCCACATGGCTCCTGCCTGGGGCCGAGTGTGTCCCCTAAACCCTTCTTGCTCTTGCTAGCAGACACCCTCGCTCTCCTTTTCAGCAGGGGTGTTGCTAGGTCTGGAAAAGATCCGGGGCTACGCTTATATCGGATCTGTCGGGACTGGGGGCTAGCTAGCCTTTTGGTTGTAGCCCCCCAGCTTCTATCAGCGGCTACAACCAAAAGACCAGGGGCTACATCCCCCTCAGCCCCCCCTAGCAACGTCTCTGCTTTTCAGTGTTCTGGTTCCATTCATCCTCCTCCTGATGTCTTTGTCCTACTACCTCCTGAAGACATCCTCCTACTTCGACCTGTTATGTTTCCCCAGTGAAGGATGCACCCTCAACCAAACTTACAAAGGGCATAGAAAGAGAGTCAATAGCCTCAGGGCTCCACTGCATAGTGGTACCCTGGAGGGTAAATGCACTTGGTGCTTAGGGGACACAACGTCCAAGCAAATGCTGGCTTTCATCCTGGCAGCTTACAGGAGGGCATGCAAATAGTAGTAGTGTGCAGTACAAATCGGAATAACATAACATACCACTAGCTCATGATAGCACCCGCTAACCACCTCCTGATGTCTCCCTCCTACCAACTCCTGATGTTTTGTCTTTCTCGCTTGTCTCCAGTCTCCTATGCATCACTTTTTCTCTGTGCAAACACCCTTCGCCACCTCCTTCCTGAATCGCCAATTGACCCCAAATTCATGCCACAACTTGCTTCTTTGAACGCCCACACTTCCACCTCCTGGGATGAACCTTTTATAAGCTAGTGTCTCGGGAGGATAGCTCAGGGGCAACGTGGTCTGCTTGGAAGCAAGATGACACGGAGCCACACGGTTCGATCCCCGGGTCCGCGCTTAGAGGGTCCTTTCCTTAGGCCACCCTGGAAGTTAGGGCCTCATGTGTATATCCTTATATGCTGTTATGTGATTTGTTGCCCTGGAATTGTAATATTCACAGATTAAGGCAGGGAACTTGTTGACAGTTCCCTGTCCCTTGGGCTCACTCTCATCATCCTCCTCCTCACTGACTATTTCGTTTTTTGCAGTATGATATAGGGGGTCATTCCGAGTCGGGCGGTAGGGAATACCGGGCACCGGTAAGGACTTGCCATTAGCAAGCCCGTTATTTGCGCCCTCCCCATTCCCATTGAGCCCTATGGGGGCTCAAATGGGAATGGGGAATGGTTTGGTCAATGGGGATTTCCCGGTACCTCCAGGGTCGGGATGGACCAGTAAGTCCCCATTGTACCAAACCGGAGTCCCATTGAGCGCTATGAGGGCTCAAATGGGAATGGGGAATGGTTTGGTCAATGGGGATTTACCGGTAGCTCCAGGGTCGGAATGGACCGGGAAGTCCCCATTGTACCAAACCGGAGTCGGTACCGGTATGGGAGGCAGCCATGGAGCTAATTGCTCCATGGCTATCACCATACTCGGAATGACCCCCATAGTTTGTTTTGGAGGAAACTGGTTTTCCTTAATGGGTCCTTTCTGTTCCATTGTATCGCTGCCACTGCTTTTTTTTTTTACATCAGCAAACGCAATGCTAACACTAGCTTATTGCAAAAAGGAGACTAATTATCATCTGTAGCTGCTGAGGCATTCAGAGGGGTAAAGCACTTGATAAAGTTTGAGCGGAAAAGCGGAATTAGCAGTCACATACAGATAATGGTAAAAGAGAAGGGAACACCACATCAAAATGCTTATTTAGTAATCTCGCTAATCGAGAGGACTTGACTAATTTGCTCCTGGTCTTGTAGCATTTAAAAAAAGAGATGCCAACTTGGGGGCCATTACTCAGGTACACATCTTAACACAGTATTTTACAAGACTTGACCTGTTAATGGTACAGAGCACATTTGTTTTCTTTGGTGCCAACCGCTCAGTTGCCACTAGCTACGGCAGATTTGGTACCTGAAACCTTCTTGGAGGGCATTAAAGAGAAAGCCGCTTAAATGAGGGGAAATGAGCAGCAGCCTGTACAACCTGTAAAGGGACTGAATGATGCAGCAGGATCGGTTCAGCTTGGAGTCTGCAGGATTAGATAACACCCGGACACACGAAGTGCATCCAGCGAGGGAGATATACTTTTGGGATCCCATAAAAGAGCCTGACACTTACAGAGCTGTGTTTACATAATCATGGACGAAGACGCACAATTGTATACATCCTAATGCAATATGTGTACCTTTTAGGGAAGATTTTGTTTCTTTTAAAATACACTGTAGAAAAGAGTCATGGGTAATGGGCTGCCCAGCTGAACAGCTGGACACATAGTGGGCACTGATAAATTACTCGTTTTTTGAGATCTATTGAATGGAACAGCAAGAACAGAAATAATGTATGATGTATGTTGGTTAATGTTAATATTTGTGTTGTACATTAGGTGGATTGAATTGAACAGCAAGAACAGAAATAATGTATGATATATGTTGGTTAATGTTAATATTTGTGTTGTACATTAGGTGGACATGGGTAATGGGCTGCCCAGCTGAACAGCTTGACACATAGTGGGCACTGATAAATTACTCGTTTTTTGAGATCTATTGAATTGAACAGCAAGAACAGAAATAATGTATGATATATGTTGGTTAATGTTAATATTTGTGTTGTACATTAGGTGGACAGCCCCCTCCGACTTGAACGGGCAGTTTGCTCAAAAGTCAAATGTATTTAAAGAAATAAATCGAAGGCGAATTCATGCAGAGGTGGTCTCCAGCTTTATGCAGACGAAGTCAACATAATGCTACACAATCATAGATAGCTGGTCTACAAAACCGAAAATTACCTGCCTGCATTTATCTCATTATTTCTCACACACAATCACTTATTTCCATGATCAATTGTGTACATACACATTACGTTCTGAATAACACTAAACTTTACTATACATTTACCGCTTGTCACATTTGCAAATGAATCAAAAACTTTGCTTTGCCCAATGTCACTAAGACATGCCAGAATAAAAAATACCTCTCAGGTTTCCTACTTCTCAAATAAATGTTGTTCTATGGGTTATTAACATGTGTGTGTAATTTACACTATGCTTACAATAAAGTGGATCTGCAAGTTTTGGGTTAGGGAAGTAATGTTTTCTATTTAGGCTGCACAGACTATTTTGACTCACTCATCCAACTTGAAAAAAATAGATTTTATTGAACACATATAAATACACCTGTGCAATTTCCAAATATAGGGCAGTTACACTCAGATTCTTTCTTTATGGAAATATACATGACTCCTTTAAACTTGCTCTCATTTTCTGATTTAGTTTTAGTAACTATGTCCTTCACAACATATAGTACCAAACTGATCCTGATTATGCTTTTCCAGTGCTCCACTTTTGATACCCTTCTTCTTTGTCTAGCATCTTGCCATTACTACATTTTCCCAGATTTTGGTTTAGAAAATCTGGCCACCCTAAAATTGAGTTAAACTGACTTACATTGCAGTGTGCCATTTTCACGCAAACGTTTGCTGTGCACAGTATCGTGCACCATTGGTGCCTCCAGTCACACCTTCACACTGAGCATCTTACTGACTTGGCTTGGGGATTGCAAATCATCTTCTGTGGTTGTGTTTTCTCTCTGTGTGGTAATGTACAGCAGAGAATGTGAGACAAATTAAGATTTACTTGTAAATTTATGAATTTCTCTGATGGTACATCCAGCAGCAAAAATCTCCTTCATCTTGGTCCTTAGTTTGGGCCCAATTAGTTTAGTCATTGTACACAAAAAGCAAGAGGATAGGATAGCTCAGCAGCAACTGCTTGGCTTGGAAGCAAGACCATGCAGAGCCGCACAGGTTCGATCCCCAGGTCGCACTTAGACACCTCTGGGTATTAAGCACATTATAAATAACCTATCATATCATTCATATCAATACAGCACAACCTCTTACGTATTGTTCACTAGATCGTGAGATACAGTGTACAATGTAACAGTTAACTGTACCTTAAAAAGGCACAGTGTGGTAGAAGGAGCCATGTTGATCTGGTTAATTGCTTCATGGAGCACTCCATTGCATACAGCAATCAATATACTGGGGGCATCAATAATCAGGGTCACTTGCCTTTTGCATCCTCAGTAGACACATTTCATCCTTCTTAAAGTTGCAAATCCACACCTTGTTAGAACCCCTACTGTGTCAACAAATATTTTGTGTTCAGTGACTCCACAAAAAGGTGAGAATTTGTCTCCTTCATCCCAACAAATATTGTTGAAATCAAGTCACTCCTGAAAAGCATATATGACATTGGTCTAAGGCACATACAGGGAAAATCCAGTAAGGAGGAAAGAAACAACATCACCAATAACAACAGAGTTCATCATTAGGTTTACAAATGAATTGTGTGTTTGAGGCCTGCTTATTTCCACATGTATGTGCGCCATCAGCTGAGGCCAAACCGTAAGGAAAGTACATTGACAACATACGACAAGGTTAACGTCTAGATATATAGCAACTTTAAATGCTCGCTGGCAGTGAACAAAAACAGGCCTAGATATGTCAGTGAACAAAAACAAGTGGCCCATATATGTGATGACACCAGTGATGTCATCAATGACATTTGTGATGTCTTCTTTGATGTCCTGGGTATAAGTCTTAGCAGTGCACAGTAGTGGTTTCTTAGCTTACCACAGCTGGTGCATTTCTGGGGGTTTTCGATTTTACTTGTAACCATAACGTCCCTTTAACAATGTTTTTTCACTGAATTTCATAGGTTTTTATTAGTGCAACTTAACCATAACGTACATTTAGCAAAGTTTTTTCACTGAATTGAATAGGTTTTTATTAGTGCCACTTAACCATAGTCACTTTAGCAACGTTTTTACACTGAATTTCATAGGTTTTCACCAGTGCACCCTCATTTTCTACAACCTCCTAATATCATATCCCCAATGTAGCAGCTCTAGACTCTGTGGACAGTATAAAAGTCTACAGACAGCCGGTGGCATCAACAAAGCCCAGAAGCACAGGCAACAACAGAACATTTTGTACCCTTCTGATAACAAAAACATATACATAAACCAATATTACTAATATTTAGCACACCCAAATATACATATATACACAATTCAACATTTGGAAATGTGCGAATACATTTGTCGGTATCCGGTCATATTTTCGAAAACATATTTTCGAATGACGATTATGTTGAAAACATTTTGGCAAACATTTTTTTTAGAATGTTTTTTTTATTTTATCTGTT
This sequence comes from Ambystoma mexicanum, assembly GCF_040938575.1. Classification (NCBI taxonomy): domain Eukaryota; kingdom Metazoa; phylum Chordata; class Amphibia; order Caudata; family Ambystomatidae; genus Ambystoma; species Ambystoma mexicanum. The sequence goes on from NC_090923.1 coordinate 842,103,002, forward strand.
TTTTGGGTTTAAAAAGCAGGGGTTTGGGGGAACCCCCATTTTAAAAATAAAATGTAAAAAAACATTAAAAAAATAAATGTTCGGCAAATTTGGTGCAGAGAAAATGGCATTCGAAAATATGGGGTTCGAAAATATCACTATAAACCACATTTTTCATTTAGCACACAATGTTATGGAATGTACCAAAAACAAAGCACCACTGTACACCTCATATTATCAGTTTAGTACAACTCTTCATATGCACTAACATACATCAGCAGCACATTGAAAAAAATCTCTTATCAAACAGTTAGTATATTTTATTTATTTTTCTGTTATTACCATTCATTATATAAGGATTTCTCATAAGCAAATATAACAATTTTTTCAATAAATCTTTGAATGCAAACAAATAATATAACTTATACAGAGCTTATTGAAATAATAGATATATATTATAGTATAGATCACACCACACAGCAATTATGCGGAGCATGAAGAACCAGACACACAATCCCAATACCCAACTCTGCAGAATGAAATGAGGAACTTGTATTTGAAAATGGATGAACTCAGCAATAACTTTAAAGAACTTGTAATTTATGTGAAAAATCATGTCATTAGAAATGTTGATTATCATTGCCCTACTTGTTCCAGCCCCTTTACCCACCAGCAATCACCCCAATCAAGTCCAAAAAACATGAAAAACAGACGGCTTTTTACCAACTCCAAATACTCCCATTTATGTTTCCCATTATGATACTCCATGCCTTTCATAAATTAAGTTATTGTTTATACTATAAATATCTTCTATATAGTTGTATGAATACTTTTTTTTAAAACTCCAATTGATAGTCCGTAGGCTGTATGAATGTTCGGGTCCATTTATGCAGTAGATGATGTTCGCAGGTGTCGCGCCTAGTCCGGTCTCGCATGACACACTTTTAATTATTCTGCGAATGTGCCGATCCGATTGCAGGTGTCTCTGCACATGTGACCACACCCATTCAGCATGATGACGTGTCCGCGAGCAGTGTCAGTGCTTTGTGAACATTTTGAAACTGCATCTTTGGCCAATACAAGAAGTTTCAAGTGAAAACGTTTCCATTCCCCACCTTCTAGCAACATTCTTAACACTTCTACAACATTTTATGCCTTTTTTTGGGCACTGACATTCGCAAACCTCTGGCAGCATCGCAGATGTCTCCTGACTATTGGCAGACCTGCTATTTAACTTCAAAAATGCCATCAGTCAGGGCCATCCCTCCTCTCAGGGGCCACCACCAGCTGGAGGGCCGGGACAGGGGATCAGGCGCACTGATGCAGAAAAGGATCAAGAAGAAGATGAAGATGAGGTAGGGGAAGTACCTAACTCCAGCATCCAGTGAGAATAATGGGTTTAGTGGTTCTCTAAGACCGTAGGCGGGGTACAAAAGGCTTGCCTCCCTGTGTTTAATGCATTGAGTGTGGGGCCATACTCAGTCATGGACAAAATGGGCAGTACTCAGGTCTATGCGCAGCCACCCTCTCTCCAACCACCCGGTTGCACTGAGAAAGGTTATTCCTTTCTCAGGGATTAGGCTGTCCGCCTCTACCCCATCTACATCAACCGCTCCTGCCACCACACAGTCTACTCCTGTGAGGCAGAGGATTTCAACAGCTGCTCCGCAGGCCATATAACAGGCTGTTGATCCTTACCTTTCTAGGACAACAGTATTCTGTACTGCGACACCCTACTCTGCAGGAGGCAGCAGTTTCAAAGTGCCTTCGAGGTTGCGGTCAAGGAGTATTAGAAACACTGCCCCCTACCTTAGATTTAAGCCAGGCTCAAAATATTCCCCTGTCCACCTGCCCCTCTGTATAATTGGTTGGTGCACCTTATCCACCTTACCTCCTTGCCTCACCTGGAGAAAAGGAAATACAAAATCAAATACAAAATCAAAATATACCAAAGAAAGTTTCCTTTTTAGAACCACCATTCACAGTTAAAAAAAAAAGAGCTAAAAAAATAATCTTATAGATTCGATCTACTTTACATTTTTCAGTAAAGTAGTTCAATCAATAAACTTCCCCAACATTTCCATTAGCATCTTCTTCTATGCTAATGGAAATAATGGGCAATTGTATACTAGAGATAAAGAAAAAAGGACACACACCATTTCCTGTTCAAAATATTATTCTCTAGCATACAAAAGGACAATAACTTCCTATGCACCTTTTGTAGCCTACATAGTCAATAGACAGTATAATAGTCTGCAGACCCCAGGGAAATTGCAGGGAGGGTGGTTAAAATCAATTCACCTTTTTGGTTAAAAAATGGTGGCTCTTAAAAGAACCTTGTTTAAATTATTTTTATATATACTGAACTAACAAATGTTCTACTGTACTTAATTTTGTTTTTAACTTTCAGAAAAAACTGCTTCTAACTTTTTCCTTGTTTTTGCTTTTCATCTACTACAGCTACGAACAAATACTTCACTACATATTTGACATATTCATAGCATATGTTGCAATGCATTTTGAACATTGCAAAGAAAAATCTAATTTCCAACATCAGTCAAATGAACTCCACGCCATCAAACTTGATATTTTCATTGTGGAAAGATGTCATTCCAACATCCTGTAAAAAGCACATTACGCTTTATTTACATTCCACCTGGCTTTTTCAATTTGTAGACAAAACTGGTTTGAATATTTCCACATTTGCCTTTGATCTATCTGAGAAAAAATTATCTTCGAACCTGAAAACAGTTGCTGCCACTAACCCTGTACTAAGCTTCTCAATAACCATATTCTCTTTTTTAACCACTGTTATCAAATGGCATGTATTGTAACATTCTGCACCTGGTCACATCAAGTGGCAGTTACATGTACTGCCAACATATTCCACACACCAAATGCCACTTGACAGTGTTCTACAAAGCTTTTGCAACTGCATTTCCCTTACTTGTAGAAACAAGTTACAAATTGTAGAAACAATGCTTATTCCTCCTATGTATATATACATTTTTTAACTTTCAGCAAAAAGCTATTTTTTTTTAAACAAAAAGCATTTTGCATTTTTTCTTACGTGTAGATGTCACACCTTTCAACATTTCTCATCATTGTACACCTGCTCAAACATATGTGTATACTGCCAAAGTATCTTTATGCAACACTTCTCCTTACATACAAAATACTACTATTTTCCAACCACTACTATAACACACCATACACTGCTCCAACTACAAACTGCCATTGCATTACCACTACACCAGTTTCCCTATTCTTCAAAAACACTGCAACACATTACAAATACATTGCACCACAAACACAGCACGTTTCTTATTTAAAGCACCACTACATAAATTGTCATCCTACAAAAATATACATATTTCATGCATTTGTACATGAAGCCAAACTTTGCTGTACAGCTAATACCATAACATATTAGTCCCAGAAGAAACTTTCCTGTGCTGAAAAAATACCCTAGATATGCATCTTTATTACACACCAGTTTTTACCCTGTTCATTATAATGTCCCACACAGCACTAGTCATACTCCAATTGTTCTATCAACATAGCATACTTTACTACTCCACCCATAACACAACTTGATTCACTCTTTTTCCAAACAACTCCTCCTACCTAAATAAATAAAAACCTCTCTAAGTGAAACTACTTCACCATTTCCACATATACCAACCAACTTTCTTTTACAGTTACAGGAAAAAAGAGGATTGACAAAGACAGCCACTGAAGGAAGAACACTCTTTGCATCCTACAAAGTAAGTAGATTAACATAGCATGTACATCTCTCTAATTGTAACAATGCACTGTCACTATATATTAGCCTAGAGTATTCTTTTCTACTGAACAATATTGTATTTCACTCTTACTCAATATATTGCAGCATTCACGCTCTTTCCATTCCTATCTAAATATTGCTTAACAACACATCCATCTCTCATCAACTTCTTTACCACAATTTCATTTCCTTACTCTTCCGTAGCCCAATCCACGTGAGGTTCAACCGAACAACTTTTGCACTCATTGCATTTCAAATCACTAACACACATTAGCACACATACGCAGACTTCCTCACCCCTTTTTAAATTACACCCCCACAACCCTAATAACTATGCACTAAATCACACCATTAGAGCAACCACTGTTTTCCTCAACACATGATAAAATTCCTACTTATTCAATCACACCACCACTCCCTTACTCACTAACTCCAGTAGTGCTCAACACATTCTACTATCAATAGTTTATTACCCATTCCCCATCACATAAATATATTTATTTTATACAACACTACCCAATTTCAATCTCATATTTACCCAAGCCCATCACACCTACACAGCCTCTTACTTTTACAACCTTCCAAACCACACGTATAATCCCACTAATGTCACCTTTCTATATTTGGGAGATATTTCTAAAAATCGTAGAGGGAAATTGATGAAACTATGCTAAGCTATATTTGTCCAATAAGTTGATTTGTTCCTTTTTTTAATCCATTTCTATATGATGTTGTTTTCTGTCCTTTTTTAGAATATAAGAATAATATAGTTTTGATATTACATTTGTTTTTCTTTTTATATATGTCACAATGTATATTTTATTCATGATGTATTTCTTCTATTGCTATGTGTCTGAGGTTTTCTATAAACTATAGTACAAAAAAAATACAATAATAATAATAATCCCACTACACAATCGCAAACCACTCTATACATCTGTACAATAATACCCACGCACCGATGCATGCACATTCCACAACTTTCAAACACACTTTCTGTTTTGCCAACAGACAGAACATAATGCCTCCTAAAAACCAATTCCGTAGAAAACAAAGAAAATATAGAGCAGATAAAAATAAAAACAAGTCATATAGTCATCTGCCTCTAAAGCAATGTATAGAAAACATTAAAACAGAACAGCTACTAAGCTCACTCAATCAAAGTAAACCAGCCACCATTAAAAAAGTAAGGCTCCTCTTGGAAAAATGAAAAGTATACAAAGTTGTACAAACAAAAGCAGACCTACAAATGAACCTAACACGTTATCTACCAATGTTAACATACCTACAGTAAAGCATTTGATAAAAACAATTTTACAAAAATAAATACACCGTAGAGTTCTTAACAATCTTATAAAGAAAGCTAAAAAGTCACGATCTACCCTTAAAAGCTACCACAGAAAACAAATCCTTGAAGTTTTAATTGACACATTTCTATTAAAGAAAAAGTAATTTATATTACCTTTAAACAGAATGAAACCACTAACTAAATTAATCAATACATCACAAAAAGTACTTCTAAACATGTGCAACGTCAATATAGATACCTTTTCAAACTTCTGTGAAGGTGAATGGATTCACACAAGCAGCTCAGAACCATATTTCAATGAAGAGTCTAATAAACAAGAACAAAAAAAACAATTGCCATAGACAATAATGGTGGAGGCTATGAAGTGGTAGGAGACACCATTATCGCAAAATAAATCCTTATAGAAAAAAACGTCCATAACAATCTTGCAACCAAATGTTATTTTTGCCCAAATAAACCATCCAGTATACAAATGGACATGCAGCTCAATATGTAACGTACAACAAAAATGTTAAAAATGTAAATAAAAATACAACAATCCTTCAAATCTGCACAACAATTCCTCAATCACTATGTGAACCTAAAAGACAAAAGTAGAATCAAAACTCTTCAAACCATACACTCCTGCCCAGTATGCATCCACACTTGACTGCCAGGACATTAATTAGCCTGCATTTCAGGAACTGCATGCAAAAGCACCTCCCACCACATCAAAATGATAGCAAAACACCATTCTGCTATAAGAAATGGTGTCCATAGAATGTACTATGCAAAAAGTCCTGCTCTAGAACTGCAAAATATAAACAACATTCTCCCAGATGGCACAGCCAAATATCTCCTTTAAGAAATAGAGCACATCCAAAGTAAATATTTTCAAACAGAAGTCGATTTAGAAAATGTAGTAACCCTAGAAAACATTAGCGAAAAACCTCACAAACACCGACCTCCTTATAAACACATACAAAAAAGAAATAGAAAAGTTTCGAAACACATCTGCTGAAATACCAGACAAAGTATATGTCTGTTGTCACAGAACCTTTTATAATAAGAGCACAAAAATAGTAGATATGGCCTACAAACTAGAGTACAATGAGGAATCCCAATAGTTCCAATTAGCTTTGTATCTAGCAGCAGAAAATAAATACAAAATAACTGACCCCTCAATACTTTGCATGTATTGCAATACAAAGCTTGACCATAACCAAATTCCATCACTTTCTATCACTAATAACTTAGAAATCTTGCTACTTCCAAAAGCTCTCTGACAGCTTAACTTGTATGAGAGCATTACAATCCAAACAGTACTCCCATTTCAAGCTATAATACGCCTTCAACCGAAAACTGCCAAATTGCCTCCATCCGAGATACTAAAACGCATTTGTGTCAAAGTAGTATATTTTCCGTTAGATCTTAAAGAAAAATGTAAAAACTCTAGGAGTACAAGTTTGTACTAGCTAATGGTGTCCAACAAAAGACAATATAATTTCACAACAACTAGTCGGCTTAAACAAAGTTAGACAAGCTCTATAAAAGAAAACAATTAATATTACAAAGATACAAACATAGCGGAAACCGTAAGTGAAAGCACCCAATAATTCAAGATTCACCACAAACCTGAAGGTGTAGATCCTGTTGCTGCAGCCAGCATTTTAGACAAGTATACCATTCACCTACTACATTCCAAAGACACCATAGAAGATATATTAGAAATATATCAAATGTGTCAAGCCAAAGGATCCCCAATGAGAAAAGTGTAGAAGCATGTTCTCTTCCTCTACTCTTTCATACAGGAAATGGAGGAAGATACAATGAAAGATCTACGCAAATTACTGCATCAGAATATCGCTCTTTCTGAATGTATTCTGAATACCCAAGATTCAGAAAAAATGTAGAATGCATTTTTAACCTCCTCTTCGAAAGCGAACTAACTAGCAACTCTATGTTATGGAGTTGCACACACAGTAAAAACAGGCTCTAATTTCTTAAATATGCCTGCTACCCAACTGCTTCAAAAGATAAAGGACAAAGATAAAGTTTTGCAGTCAAGTATCACAAATCTTGTGGCAAACATGCATGGGACAGAGAATACTGATTCTGACATCACGCTAATGCACATTGTATGCTAAGGAACCTAGGCCCGTCCACATAGTTTGTTACTTTAAGTTGTGCAGAATACGCATGGGATGATTTGCATGACTTCTTATGTACTGCAAACCTAAATAGAGAGGTAATCGATATAAAAACACCAGGAGAACTCTATTCTCTTGACGCTGTCACTGCATCGAGGTACTTTCACCATTGCTTCATTGCCATCCTGTACTTAATCTGCAATATAACTACCCTCCCACTTGGAGAAGTGGGGCACTTCTTTTGGAGAAAGAATATCAATCCAGAGGAGCATCACACATCCATATGCTTTTGTGGATAAACAATGCTTCCAGATTTGTCCAAAACAGTGATGCCATTGTTTTACAATTTATTGAAAAATACATTACCTGTAATATCCCTTCAGACACCACACATAGTGACCTACACACACAAATCTTAAGCTTCCAAAAACATAAGTGTGGCAAATACTGCCGACGTTGATAAAAACAAAGGTAAATACTATACCAAATGTTGCTTTGGCTTCCCTAGACCAGTTTGTACAAAAGGACAAGTAAACAGCTTGATGTCTTCTGTTAGACGCAGTGTAAAAGGGAAATCCCCTAAAAACACATACAACATTAAAAGGGATGGAGCATCCAAGTACATCAATGATTACAAGGCAATCATTGCCCTCTTGTGCAATGCAAATATAGACATACAATACATTGCATGCATTTCCACTGCAGTAGAAAGATATATCACAGGCTATCTCACCAAAGCTGAGAAAATAAAGCTAAAAGACCTCTGGGATGACATATCATCTGACAAAACATTGTCCCAAAAATTGTATAGCTTTTTTTATAAAAGTGCTCTCCGATAGAGAATGCAGGTGCTACACTGGGGCAGACCGTTTAAATGGGAAATCTGAAAACAGTGGGCCTCATTACGACCCGGCGGTAAGGGATTACCGGTACTGGTAAGGGCAATGGTGCCGGTAAACCCTTACCGCCCTATTACAAGGTCCCTTTGTGGGTCCCTACCATAACAGCTGGTTTTACCAGCTGGTAAGTACGGGACCCGCAAAGGGACTTTGAAGGTAATTACGGTACTGCAATTTGCGGTACCGTAATTACCGCCTTCCCCATTCCCATTGAGCCCTATGGGGGCAAAAATGGGAATGGGGAAGTGCCATGGTGAATTGGGAATTACCGACCCCGCACACCTTGGAATTGGGCGGAAATTCTGCCATTCACCATGGCGGAATCAGTAAAATACCGGCGGCAACCATGGCGCAACTAGTGCCATGGTTACCGCACGGGTCGTAATGAGGCCCAGTGTCTGGCTAGACCTTGGCCCAGGTTCATCCCAAGAAAGAGTACTAAAACCCTACCAAGAGATAGAAACAATAGCTACAAAAGTACTGCTTTGGAAAACATGTGCCTGTACGACATAGCACAAAACTACTCCTACAAAATATTGTCAAACCAGATGAGACAACTGGCAAATATTCAGTCGCAACTTGGGAAGGAAGCCCAGTGAAACCTAACAAACCCAGCCTAATTAATCATATAAGGTTATCATTTAAATCATTGCAGCATAGAGAACTTTATTACATGGTGCTACTACAACCTTTCAAACCTTGGAGAAAAGATGAAGAATTATTAGGTGACCATGACCCATTTGAAGCTGCATTCAAAGCAAATGAAAGCAGTATAACAAATGTCAATTTCAAACAATACAAAGAAATGTTGGACAATGAACGCTAACAAGAGAAAGAAATTGAAGCTCTCCTAGATAAAGACACTCCTGACGACAGTCAACCTTCCCTTACGGGAAGCCAAGAACCATTTGGAGAACCACTCATTCCAAATGAAGCAGAAATAGCCATGACTGAGGTAAAAAATACCATGTATAAATCTAAACAATCTGAAGAAGACTTGTCTGTGTTCAAATCACAGCTAAATGATGAACAACTCACCCTTTATCTAGAAGTCACTGAAGAAATTAAACATGGTTTTAAACATGAAACTAAAACGCGTAGCTGTACACATTATAAACCTCTGCTTCTGTATGTAAGTGGTGAGGCTGGTTCTGGTAAAACACTCTTAATTAAAATAATCAGCAAATGTCCTCAAGACTTAACAAGCAGCAACCTTTCATCTGTTGTAACAGTCCCCACAGGTTTAGCTGCTTACAACATAGGAGGTGTAACTTTACACAGACCGCTGGTCCTCCCAGTAGAACACCAAAACAAATTAGAATACTACCAAGTATCAGCAGAAGCCGCTATTGAAGTACGCAGAATTCTGAAACAAATGAAAGTGCTCCTGATAGATCAAGTAAGCATGGTTTCCAACCTCATGTTAGCTTTAATTCATCTCAGAATGCAACAAGTCCTAAAAAGTGACTACGAAGAACTGTTTGGAGGAAAACATACTATTGTTTACGGAGACCTCCTACAGTTAACACCAGTTAAAGGTCAACCTATTTTCAAAACATTAGGACACAAACAATGCCGTAACACAGCATTGGAAAAGTAAATTTCTGGCAACATTTTTGCTACAGAGAACTAACTCAAAACGTGTCAGTCTGCAGATCTCACCTATGCTAACATTTTAAAAAGCATTAGAATTGGTCTGCTTACCAAAGATGCAAAATCCATCTTAAAAACTAGACTAATCCATGAGCTATATGGGAAAAAGGCATCTGCCCCATATCTCATGGAACAGTTAACTCAACAAAATATAAAATGCATGTCCTTAAAGCCAACCCTTGCAAGCTGTAGTCAATTCAATGATACACTGTTGAAAAGATAAATGCAACCCATAGTGCATATTAGCTCCACAGACAAACTAGAAGTGCATGGCATCACACTCCCTATGTGTCAACAAGCAACAGCACAACTAAATAGCTTGGAAAAATGTATCTACAACACAGCTGGATTAGAAAAAGTATTACCTCTGTGTCTAAACTGCAGAGTAATTCTAAAACATAACCTTGACGTAGAACAAGGTTTAGTCAATGGAGCAATTGGTACAGTTGTTGGATTCCAAACAAATCCACATGGCAACAACATTCAGTTTGTCAACATCCACTTTGACAAAATTGGAGAAGTTAAAAGAATAGGCCGCACAATAGCACATTTCCTTCTTTTCAAAGACATGTACATACACAGAGAACAAATAATCTCTATCTCTTGCATATGCTGTCACTATTCACAAATCACATGGTCTAACTCTAGATCATGCATTGATTGACATTGGCAGCTCAGTCTTCAAAGAAGGTAAGAGTTACATAGCACTTACGCATCTGCGTACACTCAATGGTCTATTCCTATTTGACTTTGATGCAAACAAATTCAACAGTGGCAATCCTTACCTTCTAGAATACAACAGGCTACATGCAATGTACACCCCCATTTAGATATGTACCCTGTACCTCAAAAAAGAAAGCCTTTAAAAAGAAAACTAATGCAAACATAAACTATAACAGATCTCCCAACAATACCACTAAAAAAACAAAGAACAAGTGCTGCTCCATCAAATTATACAACCGCAAAACTGTCTAGTCCAAAATCAACTTCAAATCCATCAGTAGACAAAGACACAAATGTCTCTTCTAAGAAAAAAATGCAGGCCCATCAAAGTATGCAAAGGCACAACTCTCTCATCCATTTAAATTCAGCAACACAACTGGAGTGAGTAGCTGTCCAAATGTAGCAATCAATCTTATCTTCCAATTGCCACCAATTGTTCACAACACTTACTTTAATTTTCTAAGTGAACTTCATTTCCAACATTTTTACTTTGGATGTTCTCTATTTCTAAAAGGAGTTATTTAAATTTTGAATTTCTAGGGCAGGACTTTTTGCATAGTACAGTCTATGCACAAGATTTCGTATAGTGGAATGGTGTATTGCTAACATTTTGAAGTGGTGGAAGGTGCTTTTTCAAATCTTTCCTGAAGTGCACACTAATGAATGTCCTCTCAGTCCAGTGTGGCTCTGCACTGGTCAGGAGTCTACAGTTTGTTATGTTTTCATAGTACTTTTGTCTTTTAGTTTCACATAGTGATTGAGGAATTGTTGTAAAGATTTGAAGGATTTTTGGCACATGTTACATGTTACATATTGAGTTACATGTTCATTTTTACACTGGATGATTTGTTTGGGTGAAAGGAACATTTGGTTGAAAGTTTGTTGGGGAAGCTTTTTCTATAAGGGTTTCACACGCCTCACTGATGTTGACAATGCAGCTACTTTGGGAAATGGGATAACACACTCATGAATCCCGTTCACGCACATGAGTCCCATCCATACATAGAAACATACAACATTGTTCTCCCCACTACGGATCCCAGAGAGCTGGGCATTTGTGCAGTAAAGGACGCTACGGCAGTAACTGGAAGTTGCCATGGAGATTGTGGCGTCCTGGTCTTGGTGTTCCCAGCTCACAACGCACGTATCAATCACGTGATGTGTTCCGGGGCACTTAAGCACCTCCCCCTATTGCCCCGGAGCTTCTTAATTTGCAGAAGTGCACTTGGATTGTTGTTTGCCGTTTCTTGTGACCTTGGATTACCTCGTCTGTCTGATCCCCTCGCCTGTCTGGACTTCTTTTCGTCTGCTCCTTGCCTGCTTTGTTTGCCATGGTCTTCGCCTGCCTGTGATCCTGCTCAACCCAGAACTTACCATTGGATTGCCTTTTGTCTCACCCACAGTCATGGTTTTGCCTTGCATCGTTTTTGACCCGTTTTGTCTTCATTGGCGCTTGCAATAGGTTGCTTGGAGCTTTCCCCTTACCGCTACAAACGGACTAGAGACTTCCTGTGTGTGTTGGTGGTTTCCCACCAGGCGTCCGCATTCTGTCGGGAAAGGCGTCTGGGACTAGAGACTACCTTCCCGCTTTACGCGTCCTTGTGCCGTCGGGAATAGGTTCCCCTTGGGGTCTGCTCTATTCCTCTTGGTGCTTCTGCTGCGACCTGGTTATCTGCTTGTAAACCCACGGTAAGACACTGCACTCACGTTTATACACACACACACACCAGTTGTATCTTTACACTTCCACCAGTCTAATAGCAGGGCGTGTGTATTACAGATACCAGAGGTTACTGTTTGGAAGGGATATACCTGCAGCAGCATTTGAACACCTATTTCTATCAGTTGGTGATATTTCTCAATAGTCTCTACCTGTTTACAAGGTTAGTTCTGATTAAGCAGACTCTGTTTACATTGCACCGTAAAGGGGTCAGACCAAACTGGTTCTTTTTTGAGTCCTAGGTAGCCTGGTGATTCATTGGGTCCATTCCTTCGAGGAATAAATCCTACTGTTCTGTTTAGTTTAAGGAGAGTGGGTTATATTGCTAGGAAGAATCTGTCGGCTACACTATGAGTGCAACCTGAAGGTGGATTCTGACACTCCTACCATTTCATACCCTCGGCCATTACTGTCTATGGCAATTGTTTTTTTTTGTTCTTGTTTATAGCCTCTTCTATGAAATATGGTTATGTGCTGCTTGTGTGAGTCCATTCACCTTCACAGAAGTTTGAAAAAGTATCTATATTGGCATTGTGCATGTTTAAAAGTACTTTTGGTAATTTATTGATTCATTTAGTTACTGGTTTCATTCTGTTTAAAATCAATATAAACAACGTTCTCTTCAGTAGAAATGCACTATCAATTAGAGCTTCGAGGATTTGTCTTCTTTGGTAGTTTTTAAGGGTAGATCATGACGTTTTAGCAGTCTTTATAACACTCTACAGTGGAACATTTTTTGTAAAATTGATTTGTTTGGAATGCTTTACTGTGGCTACGTTAACATTGGTAGAAACAGTGTTAGGTTCATCAGTATGTTTGCTTTTGTTTGTACATGTTTTTTAACTTTTATGCAAGAGGGGCCTTACTTTTTTTATTGGTGTCTGGTTTTGTTTTGTGTAGTGAGGTTACTAGTTGTTTTGTTTTAATGTTTTCTATAGATTATTTTAGAGGTGGATGACTATATGGCTTGCTTTCATTCTTATCTGCTCTATTTTTTCTTTGTTTTTGATTTTGAGTTGATTTGATTTGATTTATTTATAAACACGCACCTGATGAAATTAATTGTATCTGGGCGCCGGTGTATTAAATTATTGCATATCATCTATCTGTGGGACACTTATCAACCAAGAGAATTTCACACCTCAACATTCGGCTTGGAATATAACCATCAGCAGAACCAATAAGTCTTCACCGCCTTTCAGAAAGAGATAAGATTTTTGTGTTCTTAGATAGCTCTCGGGAGACTATTCCAAAGTTTAGGACAATAGACTCCAAATCTTCAGTTCCCTTTATTCAGGTATCTAGACCATAGCAGTTGTAGTAACACCTTATCACAAGAGTGAAGTCGGTGGCCTGGGATATAAATCTTAATTTTATCCACCAGATAACTTAGTGCTACCTGGTTCACACATTTGAACATAAGACACAGAATTTTAAAGTGTATACGTTCCTTCGCAACTAGCCAATGCAAAGACTGTCTTAGATGAGGGATAGGGGAAGATTTTGCCACCCCAAAAATCAATCTAACAGATGCATGTTGTGCTACACACTCTATGCAATTGGAAATTTGGAATTGCTGCATGCAGAGCATTTCCGTAGTCCAGTCGGGAGTTAATAAGAGTCCCCACGACTGAGGCCCGGTCCTTGTCTGCTAGAAATGGGAGAATCTGCCTGAGCATCTGCAATGTATAGAACATGGTTTGAACTTTCATACTGACTTGGGCTCCACTCCCCATATTATCTTCCCAGATACAACCCAGATTTGTTATCTTTGAGAAGTCCAATTGTGAACCCAGAAAACAAGGTAACACCTGCTTCTTCTGTTGTAAATGGCATTTGGAGCCAAAAAGGGCTACCTCCATTTTATTGGCATTTAGCAACAGCTGGTTAGCACTCATTCAGGTTTGTACTTCCTTTAGGCAGTGTTCCAATGGTTCAAGTGGAGTTTCTTTAAGATATCCATGAGCGGTTTTATATATAAATTGAAAATGAGGGGAGAGAGTGAGCAGCCTTGTGGAACACCACACTTTTGCTTAAGGACATCAGAGAGGAATCCTTCAAATGTCACCCTCTGTTCTCTTCCGGTCAGGTGTAAGGCTTGTGCAGAGGCCCCTCCAACCTCCTCTAGACGACTCATTAAGATGTTATGGTCTACCACATCAAATGCAGCAGACAGGTCCAACATAATCAACAACGATAAGTCCCCTTGATCCGCTGTCCCTAGAAGGTCTTCCTAGACTGTCAATAATGTAGTCTCCATTCTGAATCCTGGCCAGGAACCTGATTGTAGAGGATCTAATAATTTCTCCTTTTCTACGTGCTCCTGGAGCTGCACCGTGACTATTTTTTCCAGAATTCTCCCAGGCCATGGTAAACCTGCTACAGGTCTATAATTATGTAGATTCGTAGGGTCTAGATTTACTTTCTTCAGCAGTGGATGACAACTGCCTTTTTTTGATTTGCTGGTATGATCCGTGTAGATAGGGATTTATTCACAAAATCTGTGATAAAAGGAGAAATATCCAACACCAATCGCTTTGCTAGCACTGATGGTAACACAAATAAAGTATCGTTCGTAGCTTTCAGATTAGAGAGTAATGAATAAACTGTCTCCTCTGAGACTTTTGAGAAAGATAAAGGTTTATGACTTGATGGATTTACTGAATTAATAACCTCCATATCTTCTGATTGCTGCTCCAGCTCTGTTGGTGAGAATTGGGCAATATTTTCTTTAATTAATTCTATTTTTTTCACAAAATAGACATTGAAGGAATCTGCCTGTATTTGTAAAGCTACTAAAGCTGTTGAAGCACATATGGGTTCCACAAAATGTGAGATGACCGAATATAGTTCTCGCGGTCTATTAATAGCTTTCTCAATCCTGTCCGTGAGAAATTTTGATTTGGCCTCAAAGATAGCTTTCTATATTTTTTTTGAGTGATCTTAATCAACTCTAGGTTGTGATCAGTTTGCCTCTTCCTCCATTTTTTTCTAGCGATCTCAACTGTCCTCTTATTAAGGAAAATTCCTGCTAGAACCATGAGTTAACCTCTTTCTTTGTTTTGCCTTGTTGAAAAGGAGGCAATTGTTTGCACAGTTTTTCCAACATTTCTGTGCCTTCCTTTCATCACAAGGCAGAGAAGGATCAATTTGTGAAAGAGCAGATTTCAATTCATCCCCTGAAATCTTAAGTAGATCTTTAAGTTTACGGAATGGGGTAGTCATGCTGTTATTGTACTCTTTATGTAATTTTCATGCACTGTCATGCCAACTTCTACAGAGTTGGTTTTTAGTAGGCATTCTGTTCTGTCTGTTGGGAAAAAAGAAAGTTTGGTTTTGAAAGTTGTGGAATGTACATACATGTATTGGGCATGGGAGTTTGGGTGTGATTGTAGAGATGAATAGAGTGCTGTGTGATTATGTAGTGGGATTATAGGTATGGTTGGGAATGTTGTAAGCGTAAGGGTCAGTACAGGTGTGATGGGCTTGTGTTAGTGAATAAGAGCTTGGTGTTGTGATTGAATAAGTAGGGACATTATGATGTTGTGAGGAAAACAGTGGTTGTTATAATGGTGGTGTTTAGATGGGAATAGAAAGAGTGTGAATGTTGCAATATAATGAGAAATGGTGAAATACATGTTGTTGATTCCAAAAGAATACTCTAAGCTAATATATAGTGAAAATACATTGTTGTAATTAGAGACATATACATGCTATATTAAGTATAAGGGATGTAATGAGTGAGGTTGGAAAGTGTGATATTTATATGGTATGAAAAATGGAAAATGCTGAGCATTTAAACATGTTTCACAGAATGCAAACAAAAAGACAAGTCTTGATAAGCACCTATAGATTGGAATGGGTCATGTTGGCAAGTATGCATGTACTGCCAACATATTAACAGGGTAATTCATAGAATTTCGCAGAAAAGTGTCGCAAGCGGCTGGCGCAGAGTGTCCGCGTGCGATTGTCTGCGCCAGACGCGTGCGGTAAAACCGATTTCCGCGCACAGCGTATTCATGGATTTTAGGCTCCCAACCCAGCCGTGGCGCAGAGTATCGCAGCGACCCTGCAGCAGCGCCAGTAACGCTCCCAAGAACGCCCTCGCGCAAGGAAAAGCCATCAAAATCGCTAAATCATCGCAAAGGGCTGCGCTAACCCTGGACCAGTTTACAGGGCTGCCAAACAAGGAACGCAAAGCGGGTAACATTTATATCAGGGGTACGCGGGAAGTTTTACACGCGATTAGCCAGGGTATGTGTATTACAGGGGTACGCGGGAAGTTTTACACGCGATTGGCCAGGGTACGTGTATTACAGGGGTACGCGTGAAGTTTTACATGCGATTAGCCAGGGTACATGTATTACAGGGGTACGCGGGAATTATCACACGCGATTTGGCTAGGTACGTGTATTACAGGGGTACCCGGGAAGTTTTACACGCGATTTGGCTGGGTACGTGTATTACAGGGGTGCGCGGGAATTATCACACTCGATTTGGCCAGGTACATGTATTACAGGGGTGCGCGGGAATTATCACACGCGATTTGGCTGGGTACGTGTATTACAGGGGTGAGCAGGAAGTTACACACGCGATTAGGCTGGGTGGGTCCTCACAGGTGTTCCCTGTACACCCTCCACGGCCCCTGCAGGCAGCCCACAAAACAGGGGGCTACCCTGCACACCTGCTCATGTCCCCCAGCACCCCCACCCCCCAGCAATGTGGGCCACCCTCCACCAGGCCCCCACTCATGTCCCCTTGCACCCCCACCCGCCAGCAGTCATGGGGCAGCCTCCACCAGGCCCCCACTCATGTCCCCTTGCACCCCCACTCCCCAGCAGTCATGGGGCACCCTCCACCAGGCCCCCAGTCATGTCCCCTATCACCCCCACCCCCCAGGGGCAGCCTCCACCAGGCCCCCACTCATGTCCCCTTGCACTCCCACCCCCCAGCAGTCATGGGGCAGCCTCCACCAGGCCCCCACTCATGTCCCCTTGAACCCCCACCCCCCAGCAGTCATGGGGCACCCTCCACCAGGCCCCCAGTCATGTCCCCTATCACCCCCACCCCCCGCCCACCAGGGGCAGCCTCCACCAGGCCCCCACTCATGTCCCCTATCACCCCCACCCCCCAGCAGTGCAGGGGCAGCCTCCACCAGGCCCCCACTCATGTCTCCCACCACCCCCACCCCCCAGCAGTGCAGGGGCAGCCTCCACCAGGCCCCCACTCATGTCTCCCACCACCCCCACCCCCCAGCATCCAGGGGCAGCCTCCACCAGGCCCCCACTCATGTCCCCCTGCACCCCCACCCCCAGCAGTGCAGGGGCACCCTCCACCAGGCCCCCACTCATGTCCCCCTGCACCCCCACCCCCCAGCAGTGCAGGGGCACCCTCCACCAGGCCCCCACTCATGTCTCCCACCACCCCCACCCTCCAGGGGCAGCCTCCACCAGGCCCCCACTCATGTCTCCCACCACCCCCACCCCCCAGCAGTGCAGGGGCAACCTCCACCAGGCCCCCACTCATGTCTCCCACCACCCCCACCCCCCAGCATCCAGGGGCACCCTCCACCAGGCCCCCACTCATGTCTCCCACCACCCCCACCCCCCAGCAGTGTGGGGCAGCCTCCACCAGGCCCCCACTCATGTCTCCCACCACCCCCACCGCCCAGCAGTGCAGGGGCAGCCACCACCAGGCCCCCACTCATGTCCCCTATCACCCCCACCCCCCAGCACTGAGGGGCACCCTCCACCAGGCCCCCACTCATGTCCCCTATCACCCCCACCCCCCAGCAGTGCAGGGGCAGCCTCCAACAGGCCCCCACTCATGTCTCCCACCCCCCACCCCCCCCCCAGCACTGAGGGGCACCCTCCACCAGGTCCCCACTCATGTCTCCCACCACCCCCAGCACTGTGGGGCACCCTCCACCAGGCCCCCACCCATGTTTCCCACCACCCCCACCCCCCAGCAGTGCAGGGGCAGCCTCCACCAGGCCCCCACTCATGTCCCCTATCACCCCCACCCCCCAGCCACCATGGGCAGCCTCCACCAGGCCCCCACTCATGTCCCCTTGCACCCCCACCCCCCAGCAGTCATGGGGCAGCCTTCACCAGGCCCCCACTCATGACTCCCACCACCCCCACCCCCCAGCATCCAGGGGCAGCCTCCACCAGGCCCCCACTCATGTCTCCCACCACCCCACCCCCCAGCAGTGCAGGGGCACCCTCCACCAGGCCCCCACTCATGTCCCCCTGCACCCCCACCCCCCAGCAGTGCAGGGGCACCCTCCACCAGGCCCCCACTCATGTCCCCCTGCACCCCCACCCCCAGCAGTGCAGGGGCACCCTCCACCAGGCCCCCACTCATGTCTCCCACCACCCCCACCCCCCAGCCACCAGGGGCAGCCTCCACCAGGCCCCCACTCATGTCTCCCACCACCCCCACCCCCCAGCAGTGCAGGGGCACCCCCACCAGGCCCCCACTCATGTCTCCCACCACCCCCACCCCCCAGCAGTGCAGGGGCAGCCTCCACCAGGCCCCCACTCATGTCTCCCACCACCCCCACCCCCCAGCCACCAGGGGCAGCCTCCACAAGGCCCCCACTCATGTCTCCCACCACCCCCACCCCCCAGCAGTGCAGGGGCAGCCTCCACCAGGCCCCCATTCATGTCACCCACCACCCCCACCACCCAGCCACCAGGGGCAGCCTCCACCAGTCCCCCACTCATGTCTCCCACTACCCCCACCCCCAGCAGTGCAGGGGCAGCCTCCACCAGGCCCCCACTCATGTCTCCCACCACCCCCACCCCCCAGCCACCAGGGGCAGCCTCCACCAGGCCCCCACTCATGTCTCCCACCACCCCCACCCCCTAGCATCCAGGGGCAGCCTCCACCAGGCCCCCACTCATGTCTCCCACCACCCCCACCCCCCAGCCACCAGGGGCAGCCTCCACCAGGCCCCCGCTCATGTCTCCCACCACCCCCACCCCCCAGCAGTGCAGGGGCAGCCTCCACCAGGCCCCCACTCATGTCCCCTATCACCCCCACCCCCCAGCCACCAGGGGCAGCCTCCACCAGGCCCCCACTCATGTCCCCCTGCCCGCATGCCCTGACAATCCTCAAGCATGTGCCTCATGGCCAGCCACCACAGCCCAAAGACACAACCAAGTATTACATGTGCCCATGATACTACTCCAATGGAAACAATGTAAATCAACACGTGTCTCACACACACACAATGGTTGTAAGTGAACCTGAAAACCCATATCATGACATGCATGAAAACAATGAGATGAAACCACACATTGAAGAATGAAAAAATCCAAATAATGTATTAAAAACAACAGCAATGGCAATCAAAATTAACCAAAATACACAAGTAAAATAATAACAAAATTAAGCTGGCTGTCTCTTTTCAAATTAAAATCAATAAATGATAATCCAAAATAATTTCTTCCAAAGTTCAAGTCCATGAAAAGGAAATGAAGGTAAAAAAGAAATAGAAAACCATTGCTCCATGGGAAAAAAGATTCATAGTAAAAAAAATATCCAAATCCAAAGTCCAACTATGTACAATGTATTCAGGGTCCATCATCCCAAGAGAAGAAATGAAACCTACCAAAAAACCTATCTAAAATGGAACTATATACAAAAGGTGGAGCAGTGTCCGTCGACTCCAAATAAAAATAAACTATAAAGGAAACCTATCACTAAATAACTATATACAATGGCGGCGGGCCAGTCCAGCGGCTCACTTAGTGGTATTCCGGGCCAGGGCATCATCGAACTCCTCGTCTATGTCCCGGAGGCGGTCCTGTTGCATGGCCCCGAGGGTCCGCAGGGACGCCGACATGTTCACCTCAAACTCCCTGCGGATTGCCTCGAGGCACTCGGCCCGCCTCAGGGCCCTCCGCATGGATTTCTCCGCCCTGACCATCGTGAGCCGCGCCTCCTCCGCCTGCCGCCGCTCCGCATCTATGGCGTGGCCCAACCGCTGCCACACGGAAGACACTTCCCATCCAGGGTCCTCCTGCCCTCCGGCCGATGCCTGCCCCTCGGATGTTGAAGGGCCCGAGCTATCGTGGCTCCCACCTACAGCCTCCTGCTGCTGCAGCTGCTGCTGTCCATGTGCCCTGTCCGATGGTGCCTGCACATCCTCCTCCAGCTGGGGTGCAGTCGTTGATGTGGCCACCCCTGCTGGACGTCCGACTCCCGACTGTGTGCAGGGATCTGTTGTCCACCAGCCTGGCCGCACGGTCGGAGGCAGCTCCACAGGGCACCCAGGTGACACATGAGTGGGAAGATGGCATGGAGGACGACTGGGGCATAGGGGCTTCTGTGGAGAAGGGGGTCGGAACAAGGTCCAGGAAACGGAGGAATCCAGCCCTGGTGAGCTGTCCCAGTGGGTCAACGCGGTCAACGAGCCATGCGAGAAGACGTGCAGACTCATCATGAAAAGACTGCAGGTCAGCTCGCATGGCCCGTTGACGCAACACCACCCCACCCTGGACAGGCTCAACCTGGTGCAGGATTGCCACATCCGCAGGGAGAGGAAGGCCAGGTGTTGTAAGCCAATCCTCTCCCTGAGAACGGGTCTGGAGGTAGGCATCCCCGCTGGTGCAATATGATGCAGTGACAGGAGCAGGGACAGGATTGCACACAGGCACCTCTGCAGCGGCCTGTGCTGCCTCCTGTCCCTGATCCTGCACTGCACCACTAGTACCAGTGGAATCCCCACCTCCAGACCCCACCACTGTCGCTTGCATGGCCTCCTCCTCCACCAAACCCCCCACCAACCTGGATGACTCCGTGCCATCTTCCTCCGTTGGGCCCTGTGGGGTCCCAGCTGCCCCTTCTGCTGCCGAGGAGTCCAACTCCAACCTCTGCCTCTTGGACCTCCCCTCGGCAGCTGCGGCCTGGGACACAGCACCGGACTCCTCACTCCCCGACGAGATCACAACCTGGGAGGGGATCCGGGGCTTGCGTCTCCGGCTGGTGGTGCGACCCCTGCCTCTGTGCTCCACAGCACCTTCTCCGCCCTCTTCATCAGTTGACGCTGCAGACAGGGAGAAAGAAAACACAGGCATCAGGGCACTGTAAAATGGACTCATACACACATGACAGTTATACATGAGTGGCATTGGTAAACCTCAGACATGGCATCACAATCCCCAACACACATGTCATTTCAACTTGCACACATGAGCCATACCACAGCCATATTGCAACAGCCAGCACCATCCATTCACATACAACAGCATGAGCAGCCAAAGGTCATCCACACATCACATGCAACATAGGGAGTACACTACACATGCACACACAACACCAAACTTGCATGCATGTGTACACCTCCGCCAACTGTCGCAGTGTTTTGATCGACATCCATGTCACACCTGACAATCATTCCTCCACATCCTGTGCCATGCAAGCCCACACACACAAGCACCATCCATGTGTCACCCTCACGTCCCTGTACACCCCCCCTACTTGGCCACATAAAAATACATGTTCAACCTGCACACTCCTGGCACACCACCACACGCACAGCTTACAATCAGTATGCATGTACACTTACCGCTCGACTCCAGACGGGTCTGCTTCTCAAGGACCTGGATGTGGAGTGCTGGGGATATGCGTTCCAGGACCCTCATCTGATCTTCCGACAAGTGGCCCCGGCTCCCCTTAGCATCCGCTGCCTTCAGGAGGCGCCGGGCATTGTTGAGGGTCCTGGACCTGAAGTCCTCCCAGTGCTTCCTGACACGTTCGTAGTCGCGGACTGCCACCTCCTCCGCGTTGATGGCAGTCACGATGTCCATCCAGATCCGAGTCCGTCCTTCCTTGTCGACGCGCAACCTTCCGAAGAGGGCATCATACTGCCCTAGGACATGCTCCACCAGGACACCAACTTCGGTGGCAGTGAAGCTGGTGCCCCTCTGCCTCCTTGGCCGGGGGTTGCCACTGGTGCCAGATGTTGCAGTGCCCGACATGGCAACCCCAGAGGCAGGAGTGGGTGGGCAACTGGGTCCTGGGGCTGGGCTGTGGGGCGATGGAAAAGCAGTTGGGAGTCTTCGGTTCCAGCAGGGGTGGTCACAGCAACAGCACCCCTGGCTGATGTGCAGGCAGCAAATGGCAGGGCACGTGGGCAGCAGGCAGTCAGGCAGCAGCAAATGGCAGGTGGGAGCATGCTCAGGGCTCTGGGGGGCAGTAATTCGGCCTTCTGGGAAGGAGCGTGGTCTTCCGTGTGTGAACGCGTGGCCAGCTTGATACGGAGTGATTTTGCACGTGAAAATCCAACACGTCTACGTGTAATTCGAGGAAAGGCCCTTAGCGCGTAAACGCGTCAGCACACTGTACATTCATTGGCCCAAAGGCCACCAGCATATGCGCATCTATGAAGTCACGTGCACGTTGAATAGGGCACACGTTGGAAATGTTGCGTGTTAAAAAAATGAAAGACACGTCCGAGTGTCAAAGCGTGTAATTGGTGGAAATGGCCCTACACGCAGAAGTGACAAAGCGTGTAATTGGTGGAAATGGCCTTACACGCAGAAGTGACAAAGCGTGTAATTGGTGGAAATGGCCCTACACGCAGAAGTGACAAAGCGTGTAATTGGTGGAAATGGCCCTAGCGCATATACGCCGCGTAAGTGACGCTGGACGTGTGGGCCTGCATAAAAGGTACGTGTAGAACACCATTTCCTTGTACGTGCTTTTCGTGGAGAGCGAGTGGGTGAATTCTGTACTTCTTGTCGTTTCACACGCGATTTACTTCACGGCGTTTCAAGTTCGTACTCCCTGTTACCTCTGACAGCTTTTTCTCTTTTTTCTCTTTTTCTGGTTTTCCTGGGCCTGTTCCCTCAAACAGTGTTCCCTTCTACTGTTGTCCTGTCTCCTCAGACAGCGTACAAATCTTCTTTTGGCGGAGGTGTTGCCAACCAAACGCGCTACTTTTTCACGCTCTTTTTCCTGGCAGACGGTGAGTCACGCACGTATCTAACATCTGTGCTTGCCCCGTGTGTAGCCTACCCCTTCAGAGGTCATTCTAGGCTGCTTGTGACACGCATACGTTCATTCTTGTGTTACTGGGTGCCACAGCGTAGTGCAGGGTTTTTTTTCCGCACACGTGGTCTAGGAGGGGTTGCGTGCACGTCATCTCACTTTTTTGGGCTTCCTGTGCGTTGCGTGACCCGTCATCTTTCTCCAGGGGACACCTTCAGCCTTGCTAGAGCACTAGGGTACAATTACCATCTGGTACCCAACCCCTTTGACCCCCAATTGCCCAGGACAATAGTTTACAGCCACTCCCATACGCACATTAACATCAGTGCCATGGTTGGGAGGCGAGGATTCCGTAAAGGTGGCAAAGGTGGACGAGCCACAAGTGGTGGCCGTGGTGGATCCGGTAGGGGACGTGGTCGTTACTTGCAGGGTGACCCTGTCCCCCCATGTGTGGAGGACCAGTCAAGGGCACCCATAACCCCCCCCACCCTCCCTGGTTGAGGCTGATGTGACTGACACCATCCATGCTCAGCCCTTGTTGGACCAGCCCATTGTGGCACCAGACCTGGCTGACTCCATGGCTGACTTACAGGTCAGCAGGCCTATGACACGTGCGCTGGTGCACGTTGATGTCATCAGGCCACGTGGATATGGGGCAGCAAGGTCATCTGCTGCCCCAAGTAGGCAGGGTGGAGAGGCTGCAGTGGCAGCTGCGGCTCCATCCACCCCAGCTCTCACACACCCAGCCAGGACAGTGTCGGTCCTAGTCCATCCTGCTGACATTCCCTCTGACACCATTACACTTGAGCCAATGCCTGCACCAACTCCCATGCTGAGTGTGCAATCCCACACTCCTGATACAGAGTCCACCAGGGCTCCTGCCCCTAGTGTCCAGAGCGGCGCAGGACACTCAGGATCACCACCACCTTCCAAGCGGAAGAGGAAGAGTGCTCGTCCGGCACAGGCTGATGCCCTAGACACAGTCTGGCCCGTCGAGGAAGCCCAGCTTCACGGATGCCGAACTGAATGCACTTGTCGAGTATGTGTCCGGACATGATAACGAGATGGTCATTGTTGCAGGATCCAAGACCACACCTGCACAACGCCAGGCACACTGGCAGACCGTTGCGGACATCGTAAGTGCCCTTGGAATTGTGAGGCACACAGCCAATGATTGCTATAAGCGCTGGAATGACCTAAAGCGCAGGGCAAAGAATAAGCTGGCCTCAAGTCATGCCGCAACTCTAGTGACTGGAGGTGGGTCTCCAGTAGAAGACATGGAACTCACTCCACATGAGTCAGTCGCTGGGACCTACGTCACAGAGGAACAGATCCAAGGCGTGGGAGATCTGCCTGATTATGAGGCATTGTCCGGTGAGTGCACATGCATGTGTGTGTCATCCATGTGCATGGTGTGTGTGTGAGAGCTTCTGTTTGTGTGCCAGGTGAGGGTGTGTGCGCCTGAGTCGTTTGGGTCACCCATGTGCTTCATGCAATACATTCTGCGCAGCAGCATTTGGCCATAGCAGTATCCCTTCTGCCAACAGTAGACATCTAGGCCAACAGCACGCCAGTTGCCCTTGAAGTGTCACCTTGCCACAACATTGTTGCTTATTTTTCTCTGTTCATTCAGGCAGATTGTTTGCATTCCACCACTTTTACTAGGCATTTCTCAGTCCTGTAGTCACATGTCTGACATGGCTATGGTAAAGTGGAGTGACTTTGATACCTGGATATCATTTGTTCACACATGTCCCTGTGCAATCGGACCATTTTGGACTGGCAGCTCCAGGTGAAAAATCAGACCTGTTTAAATTAGAAAAGCTATTACATGCGAGAACTGGACTGAATGAAAAAGTGCTGCCCTCCTCTCCATCTTCACTCAATAGCAATGGTACATGCCATCTGTGCGATGGCATGTGTATTTCACCTGGCAATCACAGGCCAATGTGTGATGCCACTGCCAGGCAGCACGCAGAAAATGTGTTCATCTTCCATCTTGGTGTCATCAGTGTGTGCCATTTGCCTGCCCTTCATACGCAGTGAGGGTGTATGCATGGGAGGGTTTTAGTCATGTGGGACATGTGTCAATCAAGTACTGGTTCTCTTGCTTCTCAGCCCTCATTGTGTGCCATGGTGCTAATGCCTGTTTCCATTTGTTTTCTTTTATGTCTTTGCAGGGGAAGACGCACCTGATACTGCTGGGGTTGTGGAGATGGTGCAGACCCAGGAGGGGTCCGAGGGCCGACCGACCACCAGTGAGGGACGTGGTGTGGTGGTGGGTGAGAACCCACAACTGCTGCAGGTCGTGCTCTCAAGGGGTGTCTCTGGCTGCACCTCCCCGAGCTGTACTCAGGTGTTGATTCGGATGATGAGACCTACGTGCCGTCGCAGGTGAGTGTTCCTGGGAGGGATTCTGTTCTGTCCCACCCACCTGCACCAGGGTCAGAACCCTCAGTGGGGATGTCAGTGTTGGCAGCTACGCCTTTGGTGGTTACGGATGCAGGGTCACACTCCGTGACATCTGATCCTGTTCCTGGGCCAGCAGATCAGAGGGGTAATGCAGTCCTGCAGCCTCAGGCAGTGCCGGCACAGCAAGGTGCAGTTCGCCTTGCCCCAGACAGGTGTGGTGCCGGCCGACGTGGTGGCCGTACGCCACCTGGCAATACCGCATGGGAGCAATCCATTTACGGTATGGCAACCCAACAGGCAGCATCATCAGAGATGATGGCTCAGGCCATGGATAGGGTGGCCACTTCCATTGCCCCCCCCCGAAAGGCTGATGGAGCGACTACAGCAGGCAACCGACTCCATCTGCCAGTCACTCAGGGAGGACATGTTGGCGTCCAACAGGGACAGGCGGGCGGCACTGGCGACTCTGCAGGAAGCCATCTCCATAGAGTCCCAGGGCCACAGGGAAGCCCTGAGGCAGGAGCTCCTTCACCTCAGGACGACTCTTGTTGAGCTTGAGGCTTCAACAAACCGAAGGACAGAACAGCAGCTGGAGCGTCTCACCCGTACGCTCTCAGCTGAGATGCAGGCAACTAGGGCGGAGGTCCGGGCATCCCGTGAGTTGTTGCATGGGGACCTCCGCACACTCATCCTCCAGAACGAGACCTACCACACCCGCATGCTTGCAGCCATGGAGGAACAGACTAGGGCCTTGCGTGGGCTGCCTCCCATAGTGCAACCACCCCCGGATGCAGCTGCACAGGGTGATAATAGCGACAGCAGTGATACTCCCACAATAGGGTAGCCGTGTGGGCCATGAGCCCATGGAGGTTTTTTTTTTCCCCAAGATCCACACAGGTGGGTTTTGGTGTGCACCCTGTCCTCGGACCTCCTGGGTGGCCTCCCCAACCCCCCCCCCCCTCGGGCCCATTAATGGCCATTTTTTTTTTTTTTTTTTTTTGGGACAATGTGTTGCCTTCCGTGGCTCCTGTGGGCATACGCTGCATTGTGGCTGGGCACATGCAGGCTTGTCATGTATTTGGTTCAGATGCTTGGGTTTTTGTCACACACACCCCTCCTGCTTCCCGTTTCCATGGGCTTGCAAAGGGTGTGCCCAAGTGACATTGACGTACATGGTGACATTGGACTCCCACTACATGTGTGGGTAGTCTAGTCAATACTGTGTATACATTCCTAGTGCATATTGCTGTTGTGTTGTACACTGCATGTTGCATTGATGTGTAACTCATCATCCGTGTCTACCTCCTAATTTGCAGGTCCTTTCCTTATGTCTACACAAGGCCCTCTAGTTTGGAGATGGGGTCCATGTTGGCAGCAGTGCACCTACAACTCTACATGGCGGCAACACTGTACAGTTGGAAGTGGTGGGAGTGCAGGCATTTCCAGGTGGTGAGACTACTAATTCCTTACATTCGTAATGTCATGTTAATAGTAGTTTTGAGGGTCAGTGGCTGATAAGTGTTATTGCTAAATACCTGCTCAAGTGTGTTGTTGGTCCTGCATTACTGTGAGCATTTCAGGTGTCGCGAGTTTCAATTAGGGACACTGTACATTGTGACACTTGTGTCATGTTGTGGGGATTACTTTGTTTACCTGCACATACCATGACATGGCACGGTGTGTCGTGTGGCGGTGCTGGGGATGGGTTGGCTGACATGGCACTGTCCTCATGTTGCATTTTGCAAGTGGGTTTTAATTTTAGCTGCTAGAATGTGTTTTTTCACAAAACTGCATTGGTGGTGTCTGTGTAGGTAGGGATGCACACATTGTAACACTTCTAGGTGAACAATCTCAGGCTGATATGGTTTTGACGGTTGATTCTCCAGACATTCAGGATCAGTGTCAGGTTGAGTCATCATTGATTGTCAGATGGTATGTGCCAGGGCAGTGTGCAATCCACAGGGGTGTGATTTCTAGGTGAAGTAATTAGCCACTAGCTGTGTACGGGGTGCCTCCCCCCGTGCCCTTTCCCCTCCCATGCGCAGCGGCCGTGCATGTGGTTGGGGATGTGGGGCCACCACCATGTCCACGGCCAGGCCCCGGCGTGTTGCAACGTTGTGCAGGACACATGCTGCCACTATGATCCTGCACACTACTGGGGGAGCGTATAACAGCTGCCCGCCAGAACGGTCAAGGGAGCGAAAGCGTGACTTAAGCACTCCGAATGTGCGCTCCACTATGCCCCGGGTTGCAATGTGGGCTGTGTTATATCTTACCTCAGGTGGCGTGGTGGGGTTCCGAATTGGCGTCATTATGTGGGGGCTGAGAGGGTAGGCACTGTCCCCTGTGGAGGTGGTGATTGGTATCATTGGTGGGATTGTGACCTTGCTCAGTATCTGACATGCATGCATGTGCAGTGGCATTCATACTCACCAATCAGCCATGTATCGCCATGCCGCCCAGCTTCTAGGTCCCGGCTTAGGGTGGACATTCGGTAAATGAAGCTGTCGTGGGTGGACCGGGATAGTTGGCATATACTGAGGTGATGATTCCCTTGGCATTACATAGTACCTGCACGTTGATGGAATGCCAGTGCTTGCGGTTCCTATAGATGTGCTCAGATGCCCTGGGGGGACGTAGAGCCACATGGGTGCAGTCGATGGCACCTAGCACTTTGGGGAATCGTGCCACACCGTAAAAATCCAGGGCGGCAGCATGCCTTTCTGCAGGTGTTCTGGGCAGGTATATGTGCCTGCGGACTGATGGGCGTGCAGTGATGATGTTCAAGACCTGGTGTAGGCAGCGTGACTGCGTGGCCTGTGACACCCCACCCACTATGGCACTTGTCCGCTGAAATGATCCAGTGGCTAAGAAGTGCAGTACATTGAGGACCTTCTCCAGGGGGCTGAGTGCTTGGGAGCACAGGGTGGGTGATGTGAGGTCATCCTCCCACTCACTCACCAGGTCCAGTATTACGTGTGGCTGTACCTCCCATACACCTGGTCATCAGGCATCCCGAAAAGGCTGGTTCTGGGTGTGAATATTCTGGCCCTGACTATCCTCCTCCTCCTTTGGTAGCCCACGGCCACTGCTGCTAGGAACGGTATATTCATCCTGGCGTCTGAGCTTGTTATTTTGTTTGCGCGTAAATTTATGCGTTGCGGGTCGACGTATGCCTGCTTCCTACTGGCGTACGTGTTTCTTAGCGCGTGTTGTAGGCGAGCGTGTGAAACTTCCCGTGCACCCCTGTAATCCAGTACCCAGGCCAATAGCGTGTGGAAATTCCCGTGCACCCCGGTATACACGTGCGCTGATGTACTCGCGTGTGAAACTTCCCGGGCACCGCTGAAATCCAGTACCCAGGCCAATAGCGTGTGGAAATTCCCGCACACCCTGGTATACACGTGCGCTGATGTACTCGTGTGTGAAACTTCCCGCGCACCCCTGAAATCCAGTACCCAGGCCAATAGCGTGTGGAAATTCCTGCGCACCCCGGTATACAGGTGCGCTGATGTACTCGCGTTTGTAAGTGCCCGCGCACCCCTGAAATACACGTACATAGGCCAATCGCGTGTATGCGCACTTTTGTCCAATTACACGCGATGACACTCTGACGTGCAGTCTTTCCACGTGTGCTCCGTCATCACGTGCTATGAGGGAAACACCCGTGCGGGTCACGTCACAGACGCGCTTACCCGCTGAGGGCCTTTGGTCCAATAGAATCGCGTATGCGTGCTGACGCGCTTACGCGCTAAGGGCCTTTCCTCGAATTTCACGCTGACGTGCAGGATTTTCACGTGCCAAATCACTCCATATCAAGCTGGCCACGCGAAAACACACGGAAGACCACGCTCCTGCCCAGAAGGCCGAATTACTGCCCCCCAGTGCCCCGAGCAGCCTCCCACGTGCCATCTGCTGCTGCTGCCTGCCTGCCTGCTGCCACCGTGCCCTGCCATTTGGTGCCTGCACATCAGCCATCTGCAGGGGTCCAGTTGCTGTGTCCACCCCTGCTGGAACTGAAGACTCCCGACTGGGATAACATCGCTCCACAGCCCAGCCCCAGGACCCAGTTGCCCACCCACTCCTGCCTCTGGGGTTGCCATGTCGGGCACTTCCACATCTGGCACCAGTGGCAACCCCAGGCCAGACGGGCAGAGGGGCACAAGCTTCACTGCCACCGAAGTTGGTGTCCTGGTGGAGCATGTCCTGGGGGAGTATGATGCCCTCTTTGGATCGTCCCACGCCAGCAAGGAAGGACGGGAGAGGATCTGGGCCGACTGTGTGGTTGCCATCAACTCGGAGCTGGGTGGCAACCCGCGACGTCCAGAAGATCAAGAAGCGCTGGGAGGACTTGAGGTCCAGGACCCTCGTGAAGGCCCGGCGTCTCGTGGAGGGGGGCCGGGGCCGCATGAAATCCATCGAGATGAGCGTCCTGGAACGCGTACGCCCAGTGCTCCACGCCCAGATCCTTGAGAGGGAGACCCGTCTGGAGTTGAGCGGTAAGTGTCCAAGCATTGCTGTGTGAGACAGGGCATGTTGCGGTGTGCTGGTTGTCTGATACTTGCCTGTATGTGTGACATAGGCCATGTATGCATGTATGTGTGCAGGGACATCATGGTAATGCATGTGCGACCAGTGATGTGTGAACCACATGGTTGTTGCATGTGTTTAAATGCCACATAGGGAGCCCTATGCAGATTTTACACATGAGAGCATGCCAGTCTCTCTTCCTGGACATGGGTGGGGGTGAGGGATGGGTGCTGATGCCAGGTACATATATGGTAGCCATGTCTGTGTGCCTGACCTGCGTGTCTGTGACTTGTGATTGCCATGGATGCATGACACATGTGTGTGACAATGCACAGATTCACTGATGCAGCCTAGTTACCCTTGTATCCGCTGTGTTTGGGGTGTATGAGGCCAGATGGATGTGACTGAGGTGAAGTGTGTGCATGTGATAGGCATGACCCATGATGCATGTGAGTTCCATATCATTGTATGTTTCAAGAGTCCATTGGACATGTATGGAAATGTCCATGCCATGCACCATGCCTGTTACTGTGTGTGTTTTGCCTGGACTAACCCATGTGTTGTGGAGGGACATGATGGAAGTGTACTTTGACAGTGGTACTCATCTGCTATTGCTTCCTGTCTAGGGGACCATTGAACAGTACCCTGATGCTTGTGTTCTATGTCTCCCTCTACGCAGCAGCTAGTGAAGAAGAGGGCGGAGACGGCGCTGTGGAACAAGGCGGCGGGGATGCCCCCACGGCTGCAGCAGAAGGGGTGGGTGAGCCCCCACAGGGGCCTGCTATGGCGGAAGACGGTGAGGAGCCATCCAGGTTGGTGGTTTCCACAGAGGAGGAGGAGGCCGCCACTGAGGCACACATGGGGCCTGGTGGGGGCATCCCTGCTGGTGCAAGTGGTGCAGTCCATGGGCAGGGGCAGGAGGCAGCACAGGTCACCGTGGAGGGGCCTGTGCATGTCGCTGTCCCTGACCCTGTGAGTGCACCACCATGCACCAGCAGGGATGCCCCGTCCCAGGCCCGTCCGCAGGAAGAGGGGATGTCCATGTCACCTGACTCCCCTCCACCTGCGGACGAGGGGACCCGTGTCCGTATGGAGAAGGTCCTGATTGGGGTTGCGATGCGCGGGGGTGCAATTCCTGATGACGTGCGTGCTTCCCGGGAGGAGCACGCACATCATCACGAAGAGCACCGTCACGACGTGGCCCAATTGGGATCTACCATGTTCGGGGGTTTCCTGCATGTGTCGGCCAATCTGGCGGCCCTCTCCTCCTCTGTGGAGGCTATACACCGGTCGTTCTCCTTGCCGTCTTCCGGCCTAGATGCCACCAGGGCCCCCTGTGGACCTGCCCTGACCAATGCAGCCAGCTCGGTGGGGATCCCATCCCTGCCACAGTCGGGAGTCAGAGGTCCAGCAGGGGTGGACACCACAGCAACTGTACCCCAGCAGATGGAGGATGTGCCGGCATCATCAGATAGGGCACGTGCACAACGGCGTCGGTGGATTCCATCAGCCTGGATGCCGTTGTGCTGGCAGAGGCAGTTGCGTCGGAGGCAGCAGCAGAGTCAACGTGGGAGTCATCATGGCTCGGGGCCATCAACATCGGAGGGGCAGGCATCGGCCGGAGGGCAGGAGGACCCAGGACAGGAAGTGTCTTCCGTGTGGCTGTGTTTGGGCCAGCAGATAGGTGCGGGGCGGCGGCGGTCAGAAGAGGTGCGGCTCACGATGGTCAGGGCAGAGAACTCCATGCGGAGGGCCCTGAGGCGGGCCGAGTGCCTCGAGGCAATCTGCAGGGGGTTGGAGGAGCAGATGGCGTTGTCCCTGCGGACCCTCGGGGCCATGGAACAGGACCGCCACCGGGACATAGACGAGGAGTTTGATGATGCCCTGGCCCGGAACACCACGGAGTGAGCTGCTGGACTTGCCCGCCGCCTTTGTATATAGTTCTTTAGTTTTAGGTTTCATTTGTTTCTTCTTATGATTTGGAGTCGACGGACACTGCTCCACTTTTTGTATATAGTTGCATTTTAGTTAGGGTTTTTTGTAGGTTTCCTTTGTTCAGTTGGGCTCATGGACCCTTGGATGTTTTGTACATAGTTCTTCATTGGATTGTTTTATTTTTTTATTTTTGATTTATTCTCTATGGAGCAATGGTCTTTGCATTTATTTTTATCTCTCGGATTGATTTTATTTTTAATGTGACTTTGAACAACATTTTTTTGGATTTGGATTTGTAGTTTTGATTTTTTTGGACGGACATGCAGCTTATCTTTTTTTCATTGCCATTGTAGTTTGTTTCATTTCATTTGCATTCAATTTTTTTTAATACAATTTTGTTTTCATACTTCACTGTGTGGTATCATCTCATTGGTTTCATGCATGTCATGTTGGGTGTTTTCCCATTCATTTGCAACCATTGTGTGTGACGGACATGGGTCATTTGCTTTATGAACATTGGGGGTGTAACATGTAATTTCCATTTCCATGTGGGTGAATGGGTTACTTGGTAGGGCCTTTTGGCTGTGGAGGCTGACCATTACGCACATGATTGGGGATTGTGAGGACCTGGGTGCAGGGGGACATGAGTGGGGGCCTGGTGGAGGGTGCCCCTGCACTGCTGGGGGGTGGGGGTGGTGGGAGACATGAGTGGGGGCCTGGTGGAGGCTGCCCCTGGATGCTGGGGGGTGGGGGTAATGGGAGACATGAGTGGGGGCCTGGTGGAGGCTGCCCCTGCACTGCTGGGGGGTGGGGGTGGTGGGAGACATGAGTGGGGGCCTGGTGGAGGCTGCCCCTGGTGGCTGAGGGGTGGGGGTGGTGGGAGACATGAGTGGGGGCCTGGTGGAGGCTGCCCCTGGTGGCTGGGGGGTGGGGGTGGTGGGAGACATGAGTGGGAGCCTGGTGGAGGGTGCCCCTGGATGCTGGGGGGTGGGGGTGGTGGGAGACATGAGTGGGGGCCTGGCAGAGGCTGCCCATGGTGGGTGGGAGGTGGGGGTGGTGGGAGACATGAGTGGGGACCTGGTGGAGGGTGCCCCTGCACTGCTGGGGGGTGGGGGTGCAGGGAGACATGCGTGGGGGCCTGGTGGAGGGTGCCCCTGGATGCTGGGGG
This sequence comes from Ambystoma mexicanum, assembly GCF_040938575.1. Lineage (NCBI taxonomy): Eukaryota > Metazoa > Chordata > Amphibia > Caudata > Ambystomatidae > Ambystoma > Ambystoma mexicanum. The sequence continues at coordinate 842,136,247 of NC_090923.1, forward strand.
TTGGGGTGGTGGGAGACATGAGTTGGACATGAGTGGGGGCCTGGTGGAGGCTGCCCCTGGTGGCTGGGGGGTGGGGGTGCAGGGGGACATGAGTGGGGGCCTGGTGGAGGGTGCCCCTGCACTGCTGGTGGGTGGGGGTGGTGGGAGACATGAGTTGGACATGAGTGGGGGCCTGTTGGAGGTTGCCCCTGGTGGCTGGGGGGTGGGGGTGGTGGTAGACATGGGTGGGAGCCTGGTGGAGGGTGCCCCTGCACTGCTGGGGGGTGGGGGCGGTGGGAGGCATGAGTTGGACATGAGTGGGGGCCTGGTGGAGGCTGCCCCTGGTGGCTGGGGGGTGGGGGTGGTGGGAGACATGAGTGGGGGCCTGGTGGAGGGTACCCCTGCACTGCTGAGGGGTGGGGGTGGGTGGGAGACATGAGTGGGGGCCTGGTGGACGGTGCCCCACACTGCTGGGGGGTGGGGGTGGTGGGAGACATGAGTGGGGGCCTGGTGGAGGGTGCCCCTGGATGCTGGGGGGTGGGGGTGGTGTGAGACATGAGTGGGGCCTGGTGGAGGGTGCCCCTGCACTGCTGGGGGGTGGGGGTGCAGGGGGATATGAGTGGGTGCCTGGTGGAGGGTGCCCCTGGATGCTTGAGGGTGGGGTGGTGGGAGACATGAGTGGGGGCCTGGTGGAGGCTGCCCCTGCACTGCTGGGGGTGGGGGTGGTGGGAGACATGAGTGGGGGCCTGGTGGAGGCTGCCCCTGGTGGCTGGGGGGTGGGGGTGGTGGGAGACCTGAGTGGGGGCCTGGTGGAGGGTGCCCCTGCACTGCTGGGGGTAGGGGTGCAGGGGGACATGAGTGGGGACCTGGTGGAGGGTGCCCCTCGATGCTGGGGGGTGGGGGTGGTGGGAGACATGAGTTGGACATGAGTGGGGGCCTGGTTGAGGCTGCCCCTGGTGGCTGGGGGGTGGGGGTGATGGGAGACATGAGTGGGGGCCTGGCGGGGGCTGCCCATGGTGGCTGGGGGGTGGGGTGGTGGGAGACATGAGTGGGGGCCTGGTGGAGGCTGCCCCTGGTGGCTGGGGGGTGGGGGTGGTGGGAGACATGAGTGGGGGCCTGGTGGAGGCTGCCCCTGCACTGCTGGGGGGTGGGGGTGCTGGGTGACATGAGCAGGTGTGCAGGGTAGTCCCCTGTGGTGTCGGCTGCCTGCAGGGGCCGTGGAGGGTGTACAGGGAATACCTGGGAGCACACAGCCAAATCGCGTGTAGAATTTCCCGCGTACCCCTGTCATACACGTACCCAGCCAAATCGCGTGTGGAAATTCACGCGCACGTACCCTGCCAAATCGCGTGTGGGACTTCCCGCGCACCCCTGAGATCCACGTACCCAGCCAAGTCACGTGTGGAAATTCCCGCGCATGTACCCGGCCAAATCGCGTGTGGTACTTCCCGCGCACCCCTGAAATCCACGTACCCTGCCAAATCGCGTGTGAGACTTCCCGCGCACCCCTGAGATCCACGTACCCAGACAAATCGCGTGTGGAAATTCCTGCGCACGTACCCGGCTAAATCGCGTGTGGAACTTCCCGCGCACCCCTGAAATCCACGTACCCTGCCAAATCGCGTGTGATTCTTCCCGCGCACCCCTGAGATCCACGTACCCAGACAAATCGCGTGTGGAAATTCCCGCGCACGTACCCGGCCAAATCGCGTGTGGAACTTCCCACGCACCCCTGAAATCCACATACCCTGCCAAATCGCGTGTGAGACTTCCCGCGTACCCCTGAGATCCACGTACCCAGACAAATCGCGTGTGGAAATTCCCGCACACGTACCCAGCCAAATCGCGTGTGGAACTTCCCGCGCACCCCTGAAATCCACGTACCCTGCCAAATTGCGTTTGAGACTTCCCGCGCACCCCGGAATACACGCACACGTTATTTTTCAGTCAGCGGGTGTCGGTGTTTGTGGGTACCCCTTTGCACGTCATTTGTCCTGGAGGGCCACAGTATAGGACATTCATCATGGCTGTATATAGGTGCTATTTGTTGGCGCACCTTTTGGCGCACATTTATTACAGGCGCAGAGACGCTACCGCCTTCTTTCTTGTGGCGGTCGTGTTTGTGCCTGTGCGCTGGTTTGACCGTGCGCTTTTTTGCCCTATTCGATTCCATGGATACGGGTTGTAGGCGAGCGTGTGGGCGTTCCGCGCACTTGCACCCTGTACTTCTCCCGTGCCGCCCACATTTTGGCAAGTTGTTCCCCATTCCGAGTGTTACGCCCCGTGTTCCGCCTACTTTTGTTGTGTGCGCTGCGCTATGTGCGATTTTCGCTGTGGCCTGTGCGATTTTCGCTGTGACCTGGCGCACGCCATTAGATGGCCTGTGCGCCAACGTGCGCCGTGCACTTTTTTAGCGCACATCCGATGGTTTTCTCGCGCACGGCCTTCCATGAATCGATGTGCACTGCTTTTCGTGCGATTTTCGCACTTGCACTGCGATTTTCGCTATTCCGCTGCGAATCGCACGTTTTTGGCCACTTGCGCCGCGCTAATTATTCCATGAATCGGCCTGTTAATTTCCACACACCAAGTGTCATTTAAAGATATTGTACACATCTTTTCAATCTGCTTTTCTTTTCTTTTAGAAAAAAGTTACATACAGTGCTGCTATAAATGCACATATGCATTTTTTTACTTTCATGAAAATGCTCCTAAAAAGATACATTTTTAAATGCACAGCATTGTAAGTAACTGCCACTTGATGTGAGCAGGTGCTGAATGCTGCAATACATGGCATTTGATAGAGTGGTTAAAAAAGAGAATGTGCTTATTGAGAAGCTTATTGAGGGTAATTGACAGGGACCTTGTATATATAAATGTATGAAAAAGTTGAAAAAATACTTAAAAAATATAAGCATACCTGTTCTATGTCTTGTTCGATGCAAATGTTGTTGAATCAGCCAATAGAAATCTTGGAGAGTTTTACAGTAGTTTTTGATGCAGGTGGATGTGAGTAACAGGAGACATGTACTCTGAGAGTTGAAGAGTACATCTGAAGTGTTGAATTGAGATGCCAGGATTATATGTAGAGATTTTGGATGGGATTGGTGGATGGGTGTGTGACTGTTGGAAAGCAGCCAAGGAGGGAGTGTTATAAACATAAAAGTAAAAAGGGTAAAATGACTGCTCTGTGCTATGGTGTCCGCAGACACCACACATACCATCTAGGTCTTTTAAGGATGCCTGACATGGAAATGGGACTGCAGAGACCATGGACTTTCGTGGATGTCCGTGGACATCGGGGGATCAGCCAGTCAGGTTTCCTGGGTGTGGTGTATGGTGTGCCGGAAGACTGGGTAGCAAGAGTTATCTTTGTTGTGTGCAGTGAAGATGGCTATGGCTATGGCTTTGAGGAAGCAGTGTCTGGATCATGCACAATTCTTGGATTCATTGGCTAAAGTATTATTCTGAGAGGTGTGGATTGTCTGAGAATCTTGGATTAGAAGAATTTCAAGTTTCATGGTATGGAGTTCGAGAAATGAAGTGGGCAGAATTACTCCTGTTTTGTGAGGATATGGTTAATTTGAAGCATTTGGACATGATTGTAGTTCACATTAGAGGCAGCAGTTTGGGCTATGTTACCATAATTGTATTACAGTTTTCCATGAAGGATACATTTGGAAAGTTGATGGAACTGTTTCCACATTCAAAAATGTTTTTTCTTGGATAGCTCAGAGACAAATGTGGCTGCGGTCAAATTTATTTTGTCCACAAATTGAGACAGCAAGGCGCAATGTGAACAAAGTTGTATGTGCCTTTTTTGCAGGAATTTGGCATGACATTTTTTGACAATGAAAATATGAAATTTTATATTGTCAACATTTTTTCAAAGAGATTGAGTGCCTCTGACTGATGTTGGCAATCAGTTTTTTCTTGAAAATGTGCAAAATGCATTGAAGCAGTTTCTGTGAACACATAAAATATGATTCAAGTATTCTTTAGTAGTTGAAGTATACTCAAAGGAAAAACAGAAACAAAATTAGATGCACTTTTTGTGAACGTTAGTAAAAATGATTCAGTTCAGTAGAACATTTGTTAGTTCACTAAATAAAACCAAATAATCCCAAAAATGTATAAAATCCCCAAAAAAGAGCCACAATTCTTTTTAATCAAAAACAAGTCAATTGATTTTTATACCCCCACCCCACGCCTGACATTTTTCAGATGTCCCCAGACATTTGTACTGCCAGCGGACTATGCAGACTATAAAAGGTCCTGTGATTTTTATTCTTAGTTCTATGTTTTTACTTTGAAAGATGGCTACTAAAGCAACCTTTTTTGTATTTTGTTGGCTTTTTTTGTTTTTTACTGAGAGGCATGGTAAGGTGGGGGAGGGAAGGGACAGAAGAGGCACCAACCACAGAGACAGAGGGGCTGGTGGACAGAGGATGTTTGGCAGGCCTTAAATTTAAGGCAGGTTGCAGTGATACTCATGCTCCTTGACCGCGGTTCCGAAAGCACTTTGAAATTTCTCCCCCCCCACAGATTGATGTGTCACAGCACAAACAGAGTACTGTGACACTCAAAAGGTAAGGGTCAACAGCATCCTGTATGGCCTGCAAGGCATCTGACAGGATCTTCTGCCCCACAGGAGTAGTCTGTTTGGTAGCAGGAGCAGCCAAGGAAGATGAGGTAGAGCTTGTTAACCTGCTTCTCCCTGAGAAAGGAACAGCCTTTCTCAGAGCACCCAGGTGGATGGATCTGGTGTGGCGGCCGCATGGTGGTGGTCCCATAGGAGTTCAGCCCAGGTTTTCCGCAACTGGGTACGATGTGGCATTCAGTGCATCTCACCTTGGCTGGCCAACCCTTTGGTACACTCCCAACTGTGGTAAAAAAACACCACAACCATGACTCGCTCCGGATGCTGGAGGTAGGCACCTCTTCTACCCCATCTTGCTCTATCTCTTCATCCTCTTCTGCATCTATGCACCTGTTCCCCTGCCCAGGCCCTCCAGATAGTTGTTGTGGTGGTCGAGGCTGGGGAGGAGGACTGGCCATGGCAGATGCCAATTGAGCAGGTTTTAGAAATTCTGCAAAGCAGGTCTTCTACTGGTGCTCTCTCCTGAGTAGCCAGACTGAGAATGACTAAAAGTAATGGGTGGGTCCCTTCAGATGAACCGTCTGCAGACATTGTGACTGTCTGCAGACTATCAAGTCGAAAATAGCCCTTGGAAAGTTGTACAAAGTTCACAGATCACATAAGAATGGGTTTGGGAGCTCTGCAAGGGTAAACTTTCAACTTGAAAAATCCTAGATTGGCTGAAAATGCGGTTTCAAACTGTCTGCGGTGACGGACACCATCAGCGGGAGCGCTGTCATGCTGCACGGGTGCGGTCAAATGATGACATCCTTGAACATCCACGGAGGGGATGGCTGTCTGCCGACAGCACCCAGTGGGAGACCACCAGGCACATAAGCACAGATGTCTGCAAATTGGCGCGCTGTCTGCGGAATAATTAAAAGTGCGTCATGCGAGAATGGAAATGTCCGGACACCATGCAATGTCCGCAGACAACCCATATCATAAACAGACACCCTGGCCAGTCGTATAGCCCGTGGACTATTAATTGGGTTTTTTAAAACGATTAAATTATGACAGAACAACATACAAGATATTTATAGTATAAAAAATAAATGTATTTATGAAAGGGATGGAGTATTTGAATGGGAAACATAAATGGGAGAATTTGGAAGTTCTATTCAGTGATCCTCAGTGGAAGGAGTGAAGTTTCATCAAAGCATCTTTCATTTATATTTTGGGTATTTGATAGAGGTGATTGCTGGGGGCAAGCGGTACAGGTACAAGAAGGACAGTGATAATCAACATTTCTAATAAGATGATTTTTAACACATAAGGAATCATAAGACTGCGAATAGTAGCCAGTGTGTGTTGCAGCAGATGTCAACGGTGCCCTTGCGCCTCCTCCACTGACAGCCGAGCCGAGGGTGGAGACGCATGGCCCAATGGTACCAGCCCTGACTCTACAGACAGGAAAACGCATAACCGGTGAGTCGAGGGGAAAGCCGATAAAGAAACTGAACTGTGTTGAACAAAAGTAGAAAGCGGCTAATTGAACTTTGAACAAAGGAACTATTGAGAAAGTGGGGAAAAGTCTCAGAGGCATCCAGCACCACGTTGGTGCTGACGCAGAAAACTCTGGGCGATTACCCGAAGGCAGAGACTACCATAACCAGAAGGCCTTGGGAGGAGACGAAGAGAGGTCCAAGTGGTCACACAGGGGTCTTGTATAATTCTCTGTACCGTTGAAAGTCTTTGACTGACAGATGATTATGAAGAAGGGAAATTAATCCTGCATGGTGAAATCAGTAAAGAGCTGTGTTTCGTAAAGTTGGCGAGAGTGAACCCGGCAGAGGGAAGCCGACAACTAAGAGCAAATCCAGACGAATTGTTTGAAAAGACATTAAGATTCATGAACCAGCAGGAAATATTGAAGACAAGCAGAAGTGAAGTGCCCCCTCCTTGTCATTTGGGGTCTGAGCCCAGCTGAGGGAGATCCAGGGGTGGAAAGTCATCTCCCAAAGTTCGCTGAAAAAGGAACTGTTTGGTTAATTTTTTGAATATGACTTTTGAGGGGTCTGCATCCAGAAGAGGGGGATCCAGGGGGAAGCCTTCACCCAAAGTATTAATGGAATAGTACTTTATGTTTGTTTGTTGAGAACATCAAGCCTCGAAGGCAATAGACTTTGATAGAAAAGAGACTTAAGCGTTGAAGAACCTGATAGCTGATACAGAACTGTTGGCTTGTGCTCTGAAGGCTTGAGTGTGTGCTGTGCTTCAAGTTCCCACCTTATTCCATACTAAAAGCGTGGGGAAGGGAGACCCCTGGCAATTACATCCTGACTTATTGTTTAGGAACACTTTTTCCTTTATTGAAAACCCTATATCAAACTAATTTGACAAGACGCCACAAGGATTGCCTTATTTTTCATTGATGGTCGACACTTGCTCCTTAGATTTAGGTTTAGGTTAGGCATTTTTGCACGCTGCATTTACAGTTTAATAAACACCCTTGAACTGTGATCACTTGTTTGTCTTTACTGTTGCAACCATGAGTTCATTACATTACCAATCCTTTTTTGTCTTGTATGTTTCCTTTCCCCTATGCCAGCTATTGCTGTTCGATCATTCAGAATCTTCAAGGCATAAGAATGATGACAATATACCCTTACAATTTACCAACATGCAGTGTCCGGTCATTTGTTGCACTGGAGTGCCATCTGCGCAGAGGGAGCCCCTCCTTTTCCAGCGTGACAGACCACTGTGTACGGTTGATGTCAAGTCGGCGAAGTCAGAGTACAGCGTCACTTCCTCATCTTCAAATCTCTGAAGCGTGGCAATAAGCGCCACTAATTCTGCAGCCTCTGCTGAGCAATGCAAAGGCAATCTTGTCACTACTTCAAATTCACCCTCTCGGTTCAGCTTTACTACTGCTGATCCAGTATGCCTTTTGCCAGTTGTTCGATAAATGTTTCAAGAACCCTCAATAAAAACAACGTCCCCCCTCCCGAGGGAATTTCATGATAGTTCTCAGTATACGTTGTGCAATCATGAACATAATCATCCTATCCTACTGGTTCAGCTATGAACATTGCTGGGTTTACTGTCTTACATCTGACAATTTTAATCACAGGATTCAATATTATTACCTCGTATCCTGATGCTCTCTGTGTGCTCAATGTACGTTTGGGTTTCTCTTAAATCGCAAATAATGCATGATCAACAAATAATGTTACTGAACACTGCATTGTTATACTTGAAGCTTTTTCTAACGCGAATGCAGCACCAGCTAAAGACTTCTAACAAGGATAATGCCCTGGATCTAAAATCCCACTGTAATAGGCTAATGGTTTGTGTCCATGTTCTAATGTTGTCTTTTGTGTAAGGACTGCTGTCATGACTTCTCCATTTGAATGAGAAAATAAATAAAATTGTTCATGATAATCTGAAATTCCCCACACAGGGACTGATCGCCTTTTTTAATTCTTCAAATCCTTCAGTCATTTCATCTCTCCATATTATTTTACTCTTGCCCACCTGTAGTCGAATATAAGGACTGTAATCGAAAACCAATGCCCTGCAATAGTTACATAGGCCTAAAAATTGTTGCATTTCCCTCACTGTTTTAGGTTCTGAGGTCTTCATAATTGCTTTTGCTCTTTCAGGCGTCACCTTCCTCCCTTCATGGGAAATCAACTGTCCTATATACAAGATCTCTTCCTGACAGTATTGGAACTTCTCTTTATATCCTTTCTCTGATAGGATAGTCATGTGTTTCATTGGATCTTCTCTACATCTTTCTTCTGTCTCACTGCACACCAACGTGGCATCCACATATTCAACTATTGCATGAGCCTGCAACTTCCCCAATCGCCTATACATCACCTTCTCAATATTCGCCAATGAATTCATCTCATCAATCCATCCCTCTGCTGTTGGTGGAATCCGGGATTTCCAGCCCCTCAATATCAATTTCTTAGACACCGAAGCTCCCCTGAACAAAAACTTCTTCTCTGACACAGAAAGCTCTTCAAGCAAAGCACCAGAGCCCAAAATCATCGTCTTAAAGTCCAAATCAATTTTGCAATTCAGGACTCGCAAGCACATATCACAAACCTCATGCTAAAAGCCCCGTACCCTGACACAATCCCAGAGCATATGTTCAAGTGTGCCAATATCTAAACCACAACACCAACATACATCTGAATCAGACATGCCCCTCTTCTTGAGTTTCTCCGGACACCAAAGCACTCTATTGAGAACCTTAATTTGCCTGGATCGGTCACATAAATTGACCGAGCAAAGCTGTACATTACCACACATCTCATTCCACCTATCAATGGTAATCTCACAACCTAATCGCCTACTCCATTCAGTCACCAGTCCAGAATTGTCTTTGTAACTCGCAATCATCCGGCGATACATTTGACTCACCACCGATTGATTATCAATCGCCAAGTTCTCCAAAACTTCAAGTTCACAAACCTCAATCTCACCAATGCATCTTTTCAATTTTCTGTAATCCGCAATGGTTACATTCTCAATATCAAAATCAGTACATAACAGATCAAAATCAATCCACTTCACACTTCTGAATATATCCTTAATCCAATGAACACCGCCAAGAAACCACTCCGGCCAAAAAATAGGTTTGCCAGCTTCGGTAATGGATTTAGTAAACCAAATTGATGCCGAAGGAGAAGTCTGAGCAGAACAGCCACACATTTCATGAATGCCCCTCCATACAGTCTGCAAAAAAACAGTCAACTGAGGCATCCTACCACCTTTGTTAACTGCCGTATGTATCGCTCGCGGGGCAAGAGGACCTAAAACACCAGCTTCCCCCACCTCCCAAGTACTCGGAGAAACACCCAAAAAAGGAATCAGAAATTGACAAGAGAAGGCAAGATGGTACGCCCTAAAATTAGGAACCCCCAGACCTCCTCTATCAGCAGGGAGTTGTAACTTCCACAGCTTAAGCACAGGAGGCTTCCCATCCCAAAGGAAAACTTGTATATAAGCATCAAACATTCTCCAATAGCAGGCGCCTATCTTCATAGGGAGCATACTCAAAATATAGTTTATTTTGGGGGCCGCCACCATCTTCAGGGCGTTCACTGTGCCCCACAATGACAAACGTAAAGCCGGCCATCTTAACGTGGATGACTTCAGCTCACGACAGGCCTCCCCTAGATTTGCTTCCACCATATCGTGCACCACCGGAGTCAGCCAAAGCCCCAAATATTTCATTTTATGGACGCACCATTGAAAACCAAACCCAGTCACCAAAGCTCTAACACAACTCCTCGTAATAGGCAAAGTCTCAGATTTCGACCAATTGATCAAATAACCAGACGCACCATGGAACCTGGTCAAAACATTCATCAAAGCCGGCAAAGAGACCTCCAAATTCTTCAAAACCAATAAAAGATCGTCAGCATAAAACCAACATTTCTGCTCAATTCCATTAAAAGGTACGCCCTACAGTGTTAAATCATTCCGCAAAGCAATTGCAAGTGGTTCGATAGCCAACACAAACAACAGGGGTGAAAGCAGACAACCTTGCCTAGTAGCTCTCCAAAGATTAAAAGTGGCAGACAACAAACCGTTCGTCTTAACATTAGCCGTAGGTCGAGCATACAATAGCGAGACCCATGAAATAAATTCATCACCCAAATTCATTGCTTGCAGCACAGCGAACATATACTTCCGATTGACACGGTCAAAAGCTTTTTCGGCGTCCAAGGAAAACACAGCCACATCATCATCCAGTTCTTGGGCCCTAGACATGGTCAACAAAAGATTTCGAATATTGCTAGAAGCCCTACAATTCTGAATGAAGCCAGATTGATCTGGGTGAACAAGCTTCTGAATCAAGACCTCAATGCGCAAAGCGAGGACCTTAGCCAAAATTTTGTTATCTGTATTTATCAGGCTTATTGGCCTATAACTGGAAGGCAAAGCACAATCCTTACCCTTCTTAAGGAAAACAGAAATGGTGGCGTGATTAGTAAATTCTGGAAGTCCCCCCTCCACCCTGGATTCATCATACATGACTCTCAGAACCTCCAACACCGATTCTGGAAGAATCTTATAAAACTCGGCCGGCAAACCATCAGGACCTGGTGTCTTCCCCGAGTTTAACTTTGCAATAGCAATCCTAATTTCATCGACATCAACTGGCCGACTCAAAGCAATCACATCAATATCCGTAATCCTTGGAATAGTCAAACTATTTTGAGCTGAACATTGCCTAAGTTCATCTTGAGGACTCTATTAAAGATTGAAGGGACTCACAATACCCCTGGGGTAATCGAGTATGTTTCAGGCAGATCGTTCTATATGAAAAGGAAGTCAAATCTTGTAAGTCTTCATGCAGGGGAATTGAAAAGACTGTAGTCTTTAAATCTATGACTGTAAAATATTTGGTCTTAGATGGGATGTTACACAATATTGTCACAAGATTTGGAACAAAAGGAAACTCAGCTTTGACTATATTTCTTAGAGGACACGGTCCTTAATAAATCTCCACGACCCCTAAATCCCCGTCAATTTTCTCACTGGGTACCCGGCTGTGTTACATGGAAAATTGGATGACACCAATGTTCCTTGCTTCATCAAAGCAGAAATGGTCTCAAATAGGCCTTCATCTACCTCTCTGGACATGGGGTATTGCTTTGCACGTGGCAAAAGTGATTCTGGTTTAAGCTTGAATTTAACTGCTCTTACTCCTTTTAATAGACCCACGTCATATAAGCTTGTGGTCCATAAAATCTTTGCCACTTTCTTTAAATCTTCCTGGAAAAATTACGGTGCCTTTTTTACTAATGCTTTTTTCTGTGGTATTTCTATATTCTCTAATTTCATCCAATAAGTGAGACTATGAGAAATACTAATTCTTCATCTGAGTACTCATCCTTAACCCCTTAAGTACCAAGGATGAGTATGCTTGTCCTTTTTGTGAAGACTTGCCTAGTGGCCTGACACTTAACGGGTTAAACAACTCCTCTTTCTGTCAAATCTGTCAGCCTGTATCCTTCACTGAGGGCTATCACTGTTCTCCATCCTCTTTCCTCATTATCTGTCCCATGAAGAGCCACCCATTCCTCTCTAACCACTGCTGCTTGTAACTCCAAGAGGATAATCTGACCTTCTTCATCATCTATAGGGATTTCTGGTATGAACAAAAAATCATCAGGTATCCATACTCCATACATAAATACTTTTGGGTCCAAAGGGACCCCCCATAATGCTCTCTGTCCTGTAAATGCTAATATAAACTCTCTCACATTCATATAATGAATCCCTGGAGTGAAGCACACTATTCCTTCAACAGTAAAACATATCCTCATGTTAAGTTCCGTCATTAAGGCACGTCCTAATATGTTAACTGGCGTTTGCCTAGAATTTAATAATGACATAGATATGTCGTGTTCTCCTATAGAGATTGGTAATTTGTCTGTAAAAGAAACTAAACTCATCACCCCAGAGAATCCCGGTGCATTAATTGCAATACTTGGCATTGGATATTATCCCTCACGGACACAGGAACGAGTTGCTCCGGTGTCTACAAGAAATGCAAATGTCTTGCCTCCTATTGCCACCTTGACCGTTGGATCCTCTTGGGGATCTGCTGTCACTGATAGTACTGAACACATCAGGTCGTTCTGTGGGCTGTCCTATTGTGGATATAAATGCATCCCTGTACTGGTGAAAGGATTTCCTCCTACTTCAGTCACACTCCCTAATTTGGGTGCAGGTGCTTGCTGAACTCCTATAGTCATATTCCATTGTGATGGCATAGCCTGCTGTGTCTGTGCTTGCTGCGTTTGTACCTGTTGTGCTTGCATGGGTACTTGCTGTGATTGCCCTTGTGGCGATTGCATTTGTAATGGCGCTTGCTGCATTTGCTGTGGTTGCAGCGCATATGTCTGAACCTGTGTGTGATCTTGGGCATAATATTCCTGTGGTTCTGTATTATATTGTGGAGTATAGCCCATCCCCCCTCTTGGAGCTTGCCAATTTTGCTGCATGCCTCCTCTGCTTTTACATGTTATAGTTATGTGTCCTAGCCTTCTGCAATTCCAACATTGTTGTGGTTGTCCGCCATTAAATCCTCCTCTTCCCCGAGTGTTTTGAAATCCACATCGTCCTCCTCCTCTAAGCCCATTTTCTCTTCCTCTTTGCGACAGATTTTACCCACTCTGATCTCTGGGATACCCTATGTTTTTTTGCTGCACTGATTGCATATCCTGTGTCACCCCACCTCCTTTACTTGTCAATACCACTCCCTCCATGGCTATTTTTGACAACTTCTTCTGGACTAACTTTGCTTCCTCTTGTTTTCAATTCTCGGCTTTCTTCGTATTCTTCTCCTGCATTAATCGGCAGTGATGCACAATCCTCAATTGTATTTCTGGCCATGGCTTCGCTACCTTTCCCACCTGTTTCTTCAATTGCTGTTGCACTAGCTCAGTAGTTCGTGACACAAAATGTGGTCAAATAATGCTACCGGTTTATCCCATGGTTCATATATCTCAAGGCCCCATTTCTCTTGAATACCTTGAATGTAAGCAACAGGGTCTTCATCCTCCCCATTTTCCTAGTCATAATCGCACCCATGTCTGATGTATCAGGGTATTGTACTCTGAGCGCCGCCATACGTCTGCTCTGCAATTATTAAATGGCGCTCCATCGTGTGTCATGTTTTGTTCAGTCACACCTCCATATCCTGCATGTTTCCAAATGTCGTTAGCTCTCTGCCCTATGATAGCTGCTAGCAAGTCTTTTATATCACCTACAGCTAACGTCATTCCTGATGTCATTCTCTCTAGCTCATGAATCCATTTTCCCACACCAGAAGTTAAACTCGATAATTTACATCTTAAAATGTCTTTATCCACTTGTGGCCACGGTATATATTGTGGTTATCCTCCTCCTTTCTCTAATAATGGGAATTGTGAAAATCCTGGTCCATAATCATACCTCCCTACACTTCTTTTCTTCCAGGCGGAGCAAGTCTTGCCTGTTTGTCTCCATCCTGGTAGTGCCCGTAATCATCTTAGATGAGGCGGGGATACATCCCCTGCACTGGGTGATTGTGCTTGTGGTCGCTCAGTGTATGGTATTCATTCTGGTGTCCTCTCTTGGGGGTCTTCCAAATCTGTCAATTTTACCCCTTTTTGTACACTTGATTCTTTTAAAAATTCAACGCGCTCTCCCTTTGCACTCTTTCGTTTTCTTCCCTTTCTTCGTCTGACATTATTAGGGCCCAGCTTGCATGGTTGTTATCCTTTTCCACATGATCAAGATCTAATCTGCTTAAAGACAGCGTTCTATGCTTGTCTGTTATGATGTTATCTGACCAACCTCCAGTTTCCCTTGATAGAAATCCTTCTATGTTCTCTTGGGTTATATACCCTTCTTTATCCCTCATTTGCCTATATAAATCCCCAAGTCTTTTCTCTAAGCCTTCTGTGTCTCGCACATCAGCTTATGATAGTATTCTTGGTACCCTTTGCAGCTCCCTGTGGGGCTGCTGTGACCCTCTTCCTCAAGATGTCCTTGTGTTTCAATCTGCACTATGCTTCTATGACATAGATAATCTATCTCGTCATCTTTTAGTCCCCTACTTCTGTTCATGTATTCCCTCTTCTCCTCATCTCCCTCAATTCATCTTTCTCTCGCCTTCTTTGGAACCTTCATTCTTGCATTCTTTGCACTTCTACCTCCTCTCGTCTCTTTTCTTCTAGTCTCTCATTTTCTTCCTTTGCCTCATGCCTTCTTTGTTCTTCCCTTTGCTTGCATTCTCCTTCCTTCTCTTCTTTATATGCTCTCTCTTCTTACTTCCTTTTCTTTCTTTTCATGCTCTTCTCTCTCTTCTCTTTCTTGAACCCCATCAATGCCCGTATCATCCAGCTTGAGTAATATATGTTCTCCCATCCATTTGTTCTGTACTATTGTTATTCCCTTTGTTCTTTATTTCTTTCTGCTTCTTTGCTTCTTCCTCTGACTCCATCTGTTTATCTTGTTTGTCCTTCCTCTCATCACGCGGTTTACTTTAATCACTTGTCAATATATATTTGCATTCTCTACTTCTGCTCTCTTCTGTATTGTCCTCACTGTTATAAGCAGGGGGCTTATATGTCGGATGAACGTAGCCCGCTGCTGCTTTCAATTCCTCTTAAGGATAAAATCCCTTCTCCTCTGTATCTATGCTTTTGTTTTCAGGAGGGGAAAAGGGAGCCAGATGTGTTTTATCCTCCCTTTTTTTCAGATGAAACATCCACTCCTTCTCCGCTGGATCTTCTTTATCACTCTGATACATCTTCTACAGTTCTAAAACAGTCAACCTTTTCTGTAACTTCTTCCCCTTATATGTAGCATGCAAATAAGTTGTTGTATGTCTTAGTACAGTTTTTGACAACAAACCCTCCTGAGGCCATGGCATGTTAGTCGTGCCTCAGACCCATTCCGAATGATACTTCCTTATCTTAGCTGTGTATCTTGGCAATGTCCTGCATAAGTGTAGAGGAGGAGTGTCTCCGATGATGACAAGTTGATCTTGACTGTTCGTACCTACCCAATTTTGTATTCTTCTCTTTATGTTATCAGATATACCACACTGATCAATTTGAGCAGGCAAAATCAAAACATTGTATCCATTTTTACAACTCTACACAATGATATTTTTTTGTTTGTTCCTCTGTTTACACTTTCTATCGATTTTTTATATCTTGCTGTTCCAGCGTTGATATTTTAAGTCTTTTCTTTATTTATTTATCAGTTGCCTTTGATTTTTCTCCTTCTGATTGATGTCAATCTCTTGGTCAAAAAATCAAAGAAAATCACCTTCATTTTTTACTATCATTTTATATCTACTAGTTTAAACACAAGAAAAGCTTTATATTGACATATTTATAATCCCACACATGTGACAAAAACCTATCAAATTCAGTGAAAACACTTTGTTCAATGGACGTAATTGTTACAAGTAAAATTGAAAAACCCCAGAAATTCACCAGTTATGGTAAGGTAAGCAACCATAACTCGTGCCACCACCGTGCACTGCTAAAACTAACACCCAGGAGATCAAAGATGACATCACAAGATTCATTGATGACATCACTGATTGAGAATGGGGAACTCCATCTCTACGGAAAATGTTGGCAATGTCAAATTTAATATTTTCATTATGGAAAGACATCATGCCAACATCTCCCAAAAATGCACACACAGCCTTATTGACATTGCACCTCGCTTTCTCCATTTGTGCACCGAATGAACTAGAGGGCATCCACATCTGTGCCATGCTCTCCCTGACGTGGTGCTTATGGAACAGATGGAGGCTGCACCTCCATTGACTTGGCACACCACGTTATCTGCAACGTGATGTCCCAGTCTAGCCTTTCCCAAGATGGCCACTGCCTGTTTATACATATTCACTATGAGCCCGGCGGCCAGCGCATTGCAACCCCTTGCGCTCGCCTCTTTGGGTAAGATGCTTACTTTTTTCCTTTTCGCTCGCTATTGATCAGTGCTTTCCTCTGACTTTTGGCTCTCTCTCTCTCTGCTCTGCGCTTTTTGATGGCACCGCTCTCAGCCCTCGTCTTTTTCCTCTGTGTAGTCTCCCTCTCTCTCCCTCCTTGCAGCCACTGTCTCCCTCCGGATTCCGCCTGGTTCCTATTGGCTGCTGGCCCCTGCTTTCTCTCGCTCTCTTGCCTGGGTCCTTTGTTCTCCCTCACTTTCTGTCTATGTGTAGGTGCTGCCTTCAGTCACCCATTACACTCCACTGCAGATCCTCTTCATCTCTCCCAGGATTCTCCTTTTTGCTCTCCGCTCAGTTCTGTTCATCAGAGTTCTGTCTATCTCACCTACAGAATGCTGCAGATGGGATAATCTCGCCTTTATTGTGTCCTATTCTTGGTCACCTTCAACCATCCAGGACTATTTCAGCTGGTACATGGAGCTCTGAGACTGACAGGGTAATTCATAGAATTTCGCAGAAAAGTGTCGCAAGCGGCTGGCGCAGAGTGTCCGCGTGCGATTGTCTGCGCCAGGCACGTGCGCTAAAACCGATTTCCACGCACAGCGTATTCATGGATTTTAGGCTCCCAAACCAGCCGTGGCGCAGAGAATCGCAGCGACCCTGCAGCAGCGCCAGTAACGCCCCCAAGAACGCCCTCGCGCAAGGAAAAGCCATCAAAATCGCTAAATCATCGCAAAAGGCTGCGCTAACCCTGGACCAGTTCACCGGGCTGGCAAACAGCAAACGCCAAGCGGGGAACGTGTATTTCAGGGGTGCGCGGGAAGTTCAACACGTGATTGGCCCCGTGCAAGCAGGGTACGTGTATTCCAGGGGTGCGCGGGAAGTTCCACATGCGATTCCAGCAGGGTACGTGTATTTCAGGGGTGCGCGGGAAGTTCCACACGCGATTCCAGCAGGGTACGTGTATTTCAGGGTGCGCGGGGAGTTCCACACGCGATTCCAGCAGGGTACGTGTATTCCAGGGGTGCGCGGGAAGTTCCACACGCGATTCCAGCAGGGTACGTGTATTTCAGGGGTGCGCAGGAAGTTCCACATGCGATTCCAGCAGGGTACGTGTATTTCAGGGGTGCGCGGGAAGTTCCACACGCGATTTCAGCAGGGTATGTGTATTTCAGGGGTGCGCAGGAAGTTCCACACGCGATTGGCCCAGTGCGAGCAGGGTACGTGTATTCCATGGGTGCGCGGGAAGTTCCACACGCGATTCCAGCAGGGTACGTGTATTTCAGGGGTGCGCGGGAAGTTCCACACGCGATTGGCCCAGTGCGAGCAGGGTACGTGTATTCCATGGGTGCGCGTGAAGTTCCACACGCGATTGGCCCAGTGTGAGCAGGGTACGTGTATTCCATGGGTGCGCGTGAAGTTCCACACGCGATTTCAGCAGGGTACGTGTATTCCAGGGGTGCGTGGGAAGTTCCACACGCGATTTCAGCAGGGTATGTGTATTTCAGGGGTTCTGGGGAGTACTACACGTGAATTGGCCGTGTGGGTCCTCCCAGGTGTACACTCCACAACCTCCACGGCCCCTGCAGGCAGCTCACACCACGGGGGACTACCCTGCACCCCTGCTCATGTCCCGCAGGCAGCCCATCCACCATGGGCATGCCCCCCAGCCAACCCACATGTCACCTTGCACTACTGATCAACAATGCATGTCTCCCACCACCCCCACCCCCCAGCAGTGCAGGGGCACCCTCCACCAGGCCCCCACTCATGTCTCCCACCCACCCCACCCCCCAGCCACCATGGGCAGCCCCCACCAGGCCCCCACTCATGTCTCCCACCACCCCCACCCCACAGCACTGTGGGGCACCTGCCAGCAGGCCCCCACCCATGTCCAACTCATGTTCCCCACCACCCCCACCCCCCAGCACTGTGGGGCACCTGCCAGCAGGCCCCCAACCATGTCCCCCTGCCCCCAGGTCCTGACGATACACAATCATGGCAGTAATGGGCAGCATACCCAGCACAAACACCCAGCCAAGGATTGCATCCACCCACATAGCAAATGCAATTACATGATACAACCCCAATGGCAAGTATGTAAATGAACACATGTCCGTCACACACACATACACAATGGGTGCAAGTGAATGTCAAAACCCATATCATGACATGCATGAAACCAATGAGAAAATACCACAAAAGAAAGTTATAAAAACATGTATTCTCGAAGAAAATGAAGTAAACTAATCAAACATACAACAATGGGGATAACAAAATAAATTGTCCTTGTCCGATAAGTAATGTAAAAATCCAAAAAACAAAGGAATCCAAAAACTAATGTTGTCCAAAGCAAAATCATGGTGAAAAAAAATAAGGAAAAACCATTGCCTCATGGTGAACACACATATAAATCAAAAAAATGTATTTTAAAAAATACAACTATACACAAGAATATTCCAGGGTCCATGAGCCCAACACTATAAATGAAACCTACTACTATCTAATAAAAAAAATATATACAGAAAAGTGGCCATTGTCCGAGCGGTCCAAAAAAATCTCATAAAATAAAGGAAACCTAACACTAACTAACTAAAGAACTATATACAATGGCAGCGGGCAAGTCCTGCGGCTCACTCTGTGATGTTGCTGGCCAGGGCATCATCGAACTCCATGTCGATGTCCTGGAGGCGGGACTCTGTCCTGGCCCCGAGGTCTCGCAGGGATAACCCCATGTTCACCTCAAACTCCCTGCGAGCTTCCTCGAGGCACTCAGCCCGTCTCAACGCCCGACGCATGGAGAACTCCGCCCTGACCATGGTGAGCCGCTCCTCTTCCGCCCGCTGCCGCTCCGCACCTATCCGCTGGACCAACTGCTCCCACACAGAAGACACTACCATCCCAGGGTTCTCCTGCCCTCTGGCCGATGCCTGCCCCTCTGATCTTGATGGCCCCGAGCCATGATGCCTCCCACGTCGAGCCTGCTGCTGCCTCCGACGCCACTGCCTCTGCCAGCACGACGGCATCCAGGATGATGGAAACCACCGACGCCGTCGTGCACGTGCCCTGCCCGATGATGCCGTCACATCCTCCATCTGCTGGGGTCCAGTTGCTGTGTTGTCCACCCCTGCTGGACCTCTGACTCCGGACTGTGGCAGGGATGGGATCCCCACCGAGCTGGCTGCATTGGTCAGGGCAGGTCCACAGGGGGCCCTGGTGGCATCTGGGCCGGAAGACGGCAAGGAGAACGAGTGGCGTATAGTCTCCACAGAGGAGGAGAGGGCCGCCAGATTGGCCGACACATGCAGGAAACCCCCGAACATGGCCGATCCCAATTGGGCCACGTCGGCACGGTGCTCTTCGTGATGGCGTGCGTGCTCCTCCTGGGAAGCACGCACGGCATCACGAATCACAGCCGTGCGCATCGCGACCCCAATCAGGACCTTCTCCACACGGCCAGGGGTCCCCTCGTCCGCAGGTGGAGGGGAGTCAGATGACATGGACATCCCCTCTACCTGCGGACGGGCCTGGGACGGGGCATCCCTGCTGGTGCAAGGTGGTGCACCCACAGGTTCAGGGACAGCGACATGCACAGGCCCCTCCACGGTGACCTGTGTTGCCTCCTGCCCCTGCCCCTGGACTGCACCACTTGCACCAGCAGGGCTGCCCCCACCAGGCCCCATGTGCGCCTCAGTGGCGGCCTCCTCCTCCTCTGTGGAAACCACCAACCTGGATGGCTCCTCGCCGTCTACCGCCGTAGCAGGCCCCTGTGGGGGCTCACCCACCCCTTCCGCTGCAGCCGTGGGGGCATCCCCGCCGCCTTGCTCCACAGCGCCGTCTCCGCCCTCTCCTTCACTAGCCGCTGCGTAGAGGGAGACATAGAACACAAGCATCAGGGTACTGTACAATGGTCCCCTAGACAGGAAGCAATAGCAGATGAGTGCCACTGTCAAAGTACACTTCCATCATGTCACACCACAACACATGTGTCAGTCCAGGCAAAACACACACAGTGACAGTCATGGTGCGTGTCATGGACATTTCAATGCATGTCCAATGGACTCTCGAATCATACAATGTAATGGGACTCACATGCATCATGGGTCATGCCTATCACATGCACACACTTCACCTCAGTCACATCCATCTGGCCCCGTACGCCCCAATCACAGTGCATACAAGGATGACTAGGCTGCATCAGTGAATCTGTACATTGTCACAGACATGTGTCATGCATCCATGGCACTCACAAGTCACAGACACGCAGGTCAGGCACACAGACATGGATACCACATATGTATCTTGCATCAGCACCCATCCCTCGCCCCCACCCATGTCCAGGAACAGAGACTGCCATGCTCTCATGTGTGCAATCTGCACAGGGCTCCCCATGTCGCATTCAAACACATGCAACAACCGTGCGGTTCACACATTACAGGTCGCACATGCATTCCCATGATGTCCCTGCACACATACATGCGTACATGGCCTATGTCACACATGCAGGCAAGTATCAGACAACCAGCACACTGCAACATGCCCTGTCTCACACAGCAATGCTTGGCCACTTACCGCTCAACTCCAGACGGGTCTCCCTCTCAAGGACCTGGGCGTGGAGCGCTGGATGTGCGCATTCCAGGACCCTCAACTGGATGGAACTCATTGGGCCCCCGGCCCCCCTCCACGAGGCGCAGGGCCTTCATGAGGGTCCTGGACCTCAAGTCTTCCCAGCGCTTCTTGACCTTCTGGATGGTGCGGGTTGCCACCCCCTCCGCGTTGATGGCAACCACACAGTCGGCCCAGATCCTCTCCCGTCCTTCCTTGTTGGCACGGGACGATCCAAAGAGGGCATCATACTGCCCCAGGACTTGCTCCACCAGGACACCAACTTCGGTGGCAGTGAAGCTGGTGCCCCTCTGGCTGGGGGTTGCCACTGGTGCCAGATGTTGATGTGCCCGACATGGCAACCCCAGGGGCATGAGTGGGTGGGCAACTGGGTCCTGGGGCTGGGCTGTGGAGCGATGTTATCCGAGTCGGGAGTCTTCTGTTCCAGCAGGGTTGGACACAGCAACTGGACACCTGCAGATGGCTGATGTGCAGGCACCAAATGGCAGGGCACGGTGGCAGCAGGCAGGCAGACAGCAGCAGATGGCACGTGGGAGGCTGCTCGGGGCACTGGGGGGCAGTAATTCGGCCTTCTGGGCAGGAGCGTGGTCTTCCGTGTGTTTTCGCGTGGCCAGCTTGATACGGAGTGATTTGGCACGTGAAAATCCTGCACGTCAGCGTGAAAATCGAGGAA
The DNA here is from genome assembly GCF_040938575.1 of Ambystoma mexicanum. NCBI lineage: Eukaryota > Metazoa > Chordata > Amphibia > Caudata > Ambystomatidae > Ambystoma > Ambystoma mexicanum. The sequence continues at coordinate 842,157,592 of NC_090923.1, forward strand.
AGGCCCTTAGCGCGTAAGCGCGTCAGCACGCGTACGCGATTTCCTTGGACCAAAGGCCCTTACAGCGTAAGCGCGTCTGTGACGTTTTGCGCACGGGCGTTGCCCTGGCAGGGCTTGGTGATCCCGCGTGCCTTTATGTTCTGTACGTGCTTTTCGTGCGGTGTGTGTGTTTTCCATCCGTTGGGGTTCACACGCTTTTACTTCATAGCGGGTGTTGGCTACGCGTTCTTCTACACGCAAAGCAGACGGTGAGTGGTACCCCGCTGCGAACCCCTGTAATACACGTAGCACGCTCCCCCAGGCCCAATCGCGTGAAAAACTTCACGCGAACCCCTGTAATACACGTAGCACGCTCCCCCAGGCCCGATCGCGTGAGAAACTTCACGCGAACCCCTGTAATACACGTAGCCCGCTCCCCCAGGCCCGATCGCGTGAGAAAGTTCACGCGAACCCCTGTAATACACGTAGCACGCTCCCCCAGGCCCGATCACGTGAAAAACTTCACGCGAACCCCTGAAATACACGTACCCTGCTGAAATCGCGTGTGGAACTTCCCGCACACCCCTGAAATACACGTACCCTGCTCGCACTGGGCCAATCGCGTGTGGAACTTCCCGCGCACCCCTGAAATACACGTACCCTGCTGAAATCGCGTGTGAGACTTCCCGCGCACCCTGGTATACACGCACATGTATTTTTTGTCAGCGGGTGTCCGTGTTTGTGGGTACCCCTTTGCACGTCATTTGTCCTGGAGGGCCACAGTATAGGACATTCATCATGGCAGTATATAGGTGCTATTTGTTGGCGCACCTTTTGGCGCACATTTCTTGCAGCCGCAGAGACGCTACCGCCTGCTTTCTTGTGGCGGTCGTGTTTGTGCCTGTGCGCTGGTTTGAGCGTGCGCTTTTTTCCCCTATTCTATTCCATGAATACGTGTTGTAGGCGAGCGTGTGGGCGTTCCGCGCACTTGTGCCCTGTACTTCCCCCGTGACGCCCACGTTTTGGCAAGTTGTTCCCCATTCCGAGTGTTACGCCCGTGTTCCGCCTACTTTTGTTGTGTGCGCCGCGCTATGTGCGAATTTCGCTGTGGCCTGTGCGATTTTCGCTGTGACCTGGCGCACGCTGTTAGATGGCCTGTGCGCCAACGTGCGCCGCGCACTTTTTTATCGCACATCCGCTGGTTTTCTCGCGCACGGACTTCCATGAATCGATGTGCGCTGCTTTTCGTGCGATTTTCGCACTTGCACTGCGATTTTCGCTATTCCACTGCGATTCGCACGTTTTTGCCCACTTGCGCCGCGCGAATTATTCCATGAATCGGCCTGTGAGTATGACCACAATATCAAGCAGGGTTTTTTCAGCCTTTTTGGCTTTTTCCCCTCCGTGGCTACTTTGGGGAAGGGGCCACTTGCCCACCATTTCACCAGGCAGACATAGTGGCTTCCCTCCAAGGTAGACCTTATCTCTACCAAAAGAAGAAGGCCACCAGCAGAAGGAAAGCAAGAAGGAAGGAGTTTGCCACCAGTTCCAGTGAAACAGGTGAGGAAGGAGGATTTCTATCAGATTTAAGTGACAAATCCATTGAGAGTGACAGTCTGTCTCTGGGCAATGGGAGAAAAAAATCATTCTTGAATTGGAGAACATTTCCTTCACTTCCTGAATGTCTCCTTCATTGCAAAATTCCTGTCACATGCCCTAAACTGTTCCCTCCACAATGAACAATGATAATGTCTGGATGTTTTAGTGTGACCATATTGCAAAAATTGGGAGCAAGTCCACCCACGTCATGCCGTGCACTCCATACCATTCTACATGAAAATCATCAAATCCAAGATTTCTATTTGCAGATTCAACCACATCTGCATCTATCAACACAAAGTACAGGCATGCTTATATTTTTAAAATTATATTTCCAACTCTTTTACAAATGCATGTAAATAGGGTTCCTGCCACTTACCCTGCATTAATCTAGTCAATAATCATATTCTCTCTTTTCCCACCTCCTGACATCACGTGGCAGTTACTTACAATGCTGTGTGTTTGCAAAGTTTTCTTTTAATGAGCATTTTCATAACAGTTTAAAAATGCATATTTGCTATTCCAGCAGCACTGTCTGACATTTTTGTGAAAGAAAAGAAACCCACATCTAAATCATTTCGACAGCATGGTTATATGACAAGTGCAGTGTGAAAATTCAATATATTGGCAGCACCGCATACTTGCCAGTATGACCCATTTTAATCTACCAAGTGTTATTTTTTCTTTCATTTTGTCACCTTTAATAACTCTTCTCCCACTAAGAAAGTTACACTAGAGCTCCCACAATGTAAAGTCAAAACAAAAACTGCATGTAAGTTACTAAAGCATAGCATGTACATGTAATGAAAAATGGCAAAATGCAATGCATTTAAAAATATTTATTTCAGCACCATTTCAAGTAAAACATGTATACATTTGACTACACTACTGTGTAGTAGTGTATCGGATTCCACAGGAAGAGGGACTAACATTTTCCAGCACCTGTCTTTCCAGGCAACAGGACTTGTAATGTCCTGGTGGCACTGGGAAGTTAGGTGCCAAAAAATTATTACAAATCTGGTTGCGACCCCTACTGAAGCACCGGCAGGGTTACCACCATACCCGTAATGAGGCCCATGTTATTAACTCTTCTTCCCAACAATTCCTCCTACATTCATAAATAATATCTTCTTGTGCTAAAATTAGTTCACCATTACCATATATACCCACACATTTTCTTTTTTCGCAATTGCAGGAAAGAACAACCTCCAGGGAGACAACAACCTGAAGAAAATTACTCTTTCCATCCTCCAGTAAGTGTATGACTCTACTATTATTCTTTCTGTTACTTGTACAGTATAGTTTAGCTGCATATTGGCCTACAAAATTCCTTTCAATTCAACATTTATTTTGCTCTTACTTATTACATTTCAACATGTACCTTCTTTTATTCTCACCTAAACACCATCATTATAACACTCACTATCCTGAAAACATTGTAATGTCCTTACTTATTCATTCACACTACCATTCACTTACGCACTAACCCAAGCCCTTCACACATCTACACACACAGCTACTCTTACAACCTTCCCAACCACAACTATCAACCCATTACACAATCACACAGCCCTCTGTTTTTCTCTGCCATTATATTCACACACTCATTCACAATACATCCATATATATTCCACAACATTCAAACCCACACTTTCATTTTTCTTTTCCAACAGAAAGAACAGAATGCCTACTAAAAAGCAACTCTGTAGAAAACAAAGAAAAAATAGAGCAGATCAAAATAAAAGCATGCCATCCACCTCTAGCAGAATCTGCAGCAAATATTTAAACAAAACTGCTAATACAATCAGTCAACAAAACTAAACCAGCAACCACTAAAAAAACAGGGACCCTCTTCCAAACACTAAAAATAAAATAAATGTATAAACAAGAAGAAAACTGCTAACGACCCTTACACTATATCCAACAATGTTAACATAGCCACAGTTAAGCATTCCCAAGATTTATATTACTAAATATTTTCCACCGTAGAGTACTTCACAATGTTATGAAAACAGCTGAAAAGTGATGCTCTACCCTTAAAAATTACTGCAGAAGACTAATCCTCGAAGCTCTAATTGACAGACAATTCTGCTGAAAAGAAAATTGTTTATATTAATTTTAAACAGAATGAAACCACTAACAAAATGAATCAGCAAACTACAAAAAGTGCTTCTAAACATGCACAATCTCAACATAGATACCTTTTCACACGTCTGTGAAGGTGAATGGATTCACACAAGCAGCATAGAACCATATTTCAATGAAGAGGCTTATATACAAGAACAAACCCCCCCAATTGCCATACATAGTAATGGCTGAGGATATGAAATGGTAGAAACGACCATTATGGCACGATAAACCCTTATCGAACAAATGTCACCAACAAACTGTTCCTTTCACCCAACCAATCCTCCTGTCTACAAATGGCCATGCAGCTCAATGTGTAATGTACGCCAACATTCCTTCAAATCTTTACGACAATTCCTCAATCGCTATGTGAAAGTAAAAGACAAAATTAGTATAAAAACGTTACCAACCATGGACTCTTGTCCAGTGCGCAACTACACTGGACTGCAATGACATTCATTAGCCTGCATTTTGGGAACTGCTTGCAAAAGCACCTTCCAACACATCAAAATGTTAGGAACACACCATTCTACTATACATAATCTTCTGCAGAGACTGTACTATGAAAAAGGACTACTTTACAACTGCAACATTTTAATAACATTCTCCTACATGGAACAGCCAAAGAACTCTTATAAAATTCAGTAACTTTAGAAAACATTAGTGAAAACCTTACAAACACCAATCTTCTAACAAACATATACAAAAACGAAATAGCAAAGTTTAAAAACATATCTGCTGAAATACCAAAACAAATATGTGTCTGTTGTTGCAGAACATTTTATAAAAAGCATACAACAATTGTAGATATGACCTACAAAATAGAGGACAATGAGGAATCCCAATGATTCCAATAAAATGTATATCTTACAACAGAAAATAAATACTAAATAAGTGACCCCTCATATACTGCAATACAAGCTTGATAATAACCAAATGCCATCACGTGCTGTCACTAATAACTTGGAAATATTCCCACTTCCAAAAGCTCTCCAACAACTTCATTTGTATGAGAGCATTATAATCCAAATAGTACATCCATTTCAAGCTGTAATATGCCTTCAACCCAAAACAGCCAAATTGTCGCCTTCTGAATTATTGAAAGGCATTTGTGGCAAAGTAGTATATTTGCCATTAGATCTTAACGAAAATGTAGAAACTCTAGGAGTGCAACGGCCAATAGCTCAATCTTTGATTATCCTAGTTAATGGTGTACCAACAAATGACAAAATAATTTGGCAACAACTAGTAGACTCAGGATTCATCACCAACTGGCCCATTTGAATGTGTAGATCCTATTACTGCAGCCAATATTTTGGACCAGTATACAATTCACCCACTACACTCCAAAGACACCATAGACAATGCATTAGAAACATATCAAATGCGTCATGCCAAAGGATCTCCAATCAGCATATGGGAGAAAAGTGTAGAAGCACGTTCCTTTGCTCTACTCTTTCCTACAGGAAAAGGAGGAAGATATGATGAAAGATACACAAATATAACAGCATCAGAATATCACTCTTTATAACTGTATTCTGAAGACTTCAGATTCAGACAAAATGTAGAATACATTTTCGACCTCCTGTTCGAAAGTGAACTAGCAACTCTATGTTACGGAGTTGGACACACCTTAAAAATAGGTTCACATTTTTTAAAAAATATCTGCTACCCAACTCCTTCAAAAGATAAAAGGCAGAGATGAAGTTTTGCAGTCAAGTATCACAAATCTTTTGGCAAACATGTGTGGTACAAAAGAATACTGGTTCCTACATCATGCTGATGTACATTGTATGCTAAGGAACCTCGGCCCACCCACATGGTTTGTTACTTTAAGTTGTGCAGAATATGCATGGGATGACTTGCATGACTTCTTACGCATAGCAAACCAAAATAAAGAAGGAATAGACATAAAAACACCAGTAGAACTCTGTTCTCTTGACCCTGTAAATGTATCAAGATACTTTCACCATCGTTTTATTTCCATGCTGCACTTCATCTGCAATAAAAGTATATCAATCCAGAGGAGCACCACACATCCACATGCTTTTGTGGATATAAGATGCTACCAAATTTAGCCATGACAGTGATGCCACTGTTTTTGCAGTTTATTCACAAATACATATCCTGCAACATCCCTTCAGAAACCGCACATACTGACCTACGTACACAAGTGTGGCAAATACTGCCGTTGTAGATATAAATATTACACCAAATGCTGCTTTGGTTTCCCTAGACCAGTTTCTGCAAAAGGACAAGTAAACAGCTTGATGTCTTCTGTTAGACAAAGTGTGAAAGGCAAATCGCCTAAAAACACATACATTAAAAGAAACGAAGCTTCAAAGTACATCAATGATATCAATGCAATCATTTCCCTCTTGTTCAATGCAAACATTGACATACAATATATTGCAGACAATTCCACTGCTGTTGCAAGATATGTCACAGCCTATCTCACCAAAGCTGAGAAAACAGAGCTAAAAGACCACTGGGATGACATATCATCTGACAAAACACTCTAACAAAAACTGTATAGCTTTGGCACAAAAATGCTCTCCCATAGAAAATGTGGATGCTACAAAGCTGCAGACTGTTTAACAGGCACAGCCTTATATGTTAAATCTGAACACATACTCTGGTTAAGCCTTGGTCAAGCTGCATCCAGAAAAAGAGTACTGAAATCCTATCAATAGCCACAAATGATCCCAACCACTAGGGCATTTTGTATTGGACACATACTACCCAAACAGAAGTACTACTTTGGAAAACATGTGCCTATACCACATAGCCCAAAACTACTCCTACAAAAATAATGTCAAACCAGATGAAAGAACTTCAAAATATGTTGTCTCAACTTGTGAAGGAATCCTCATTAAACTTAACACACTCAGCCTAATTAATCATATAAAATTATCATTTAAAACTCCTCTACATAGAGAACTTTATTACATGGCCCTACTGCAACGTTTTAAAGCATGGAGAAAAGAAGAATAATTATTAGGTAACATTGACATATCTGAAGCTGCATTCAATGCAAATGAAAGCAGTATAACATGTCAATTTCAAGCAATACAAAAATTATTTGGACAATGAACGCCAACAAGAGGAAGAAGTTCAAGCACAACTAGATTTAGACACTCCTGATGGCAGTCAACCTTCTCTTACAGGAAGCCATGAACCACTTGGAGAACCACACATTTGTAAATGAAGCAGAAATAGCCTTGACTGAAGTAGAAAATACCATGTATCAATATGAACAATCAGAAGAAGACTTGTTGGTGCTGAAATCACAGCTAAATAATGAGAAACTTACCATTTACCTAGAAGTGATTGAAGAAATTTAACATGTTTGAAACATGAAAGTAAAAGCTGTAGCTGTCAAAGTTATCAACCTCTGCTCCTCTATGTAAGTGGTGATACTGGTTCTGGAGAAACATTCTTAATTAAAATCATCAGCAAATTCCAACAAAACTTAACAGACAACCTTGCAGCTGTTGTAACAGCCCCCACAGGTTTAGCTGCTTACAACATACTTAACATCTACTGCTCCTTCCAGTAGAGCACCAAAATAAATTAGACTACTACAAACTATCAGCAGAAGCTGCTACTGAAGTACGAAGAATTCTGAAACAAATGAATATTCTCCTAATAGATGAGGTAAGCATGGTTTCTAACCTTATGTTGGCTTCAATTCACCTCAGATTGCAAGAAGTCCTAGAAATGGACTACGAACAACTCTTTGGAGGAAAACAAGTTATTGTTTTTGAAGATCTCCTACAGTTAACACCAGTGAAAGGTGAACCTTAGGACACCAACCGTGCAGCAACACACTTGGCAGCATAGAAAATGTAAATCTCTGGCAACATTTTCAATACAGAGAATTGAACTCAAAACATGTGTCAGTCTGCCAACCTCACCTATGCTAACATTTTAAGAAGCATTATAACTGGTCTTCTTTCTAAAGATGCACAATCCATCTTAAATAGTAGACTCATCCATGAGCTATATGGGTGTACCACATCTGCTCCTGATGTCATGGAACAATTAGCACAAAATAATTGAAAATGCATGTCCTTGATGCCAACCCTAGCAAGCTGTAGTCAATTCAACGAGACAATGTTAAAAAAAGAAATGCAACCAATATTGTTTATAAGCTCCAAAGAGAAATTGGAAGTGCACGACATGACACTCCCTATGTGTCAACAAGCTACAGCATGACTAAGGCCCTTACTCACCGAGCATTTTCCAATGGGGTTTTGCCATTATAAAACACTTCTGTGAATTAGGCCCTAAATAGCTTAGAAATAGCTATCTACAACACAGCTGGATTGGAGAAAATGTTAATGTTGTGTCTAAACTGCAAAGTAATTCTTAAACGTAACCTTGACATAGAGCAAGGTTTAGTCAATGGAGCAATTGGTACAGTTGTTGGCTTCCAGACGTATACACATGACAACAATATTAAGTTTGTCAACATCCACTTTGACAAACTTTCAGAAGTTGAAAGGATAGGATGCTCAACAGCATGATTCCTTCTTTTCAAAGACTTGTATGTACGCAGAGAACAATTCTCTCTGTCTCTTGCATATGCAGACACTATTCACAAACCGCAAGGTTTAACCTTAGATAATTCTTTAATTGATTTACATTGGCAGCACAGTCTTTAAAGAAGGTATGAGTTATGTAGCACTTTCACACCTATGTGCACTCGAAGAACTATTCCTAGTCAATTTTGATGCAAACAAAGTCAAGGCTGACATTCCTTGCATCTTATAGTACGACAGACTACGTGCACTCTACACACCCCATCTAGATATGTACCCTGTTCGTCAAAAAGGTAAAGTTTTAAAAGAAAATTAATGCAAACAGAACTTATAAGAGATCTCCCAACAATACCACCAAAGAAACAAAAAACAACTACTCCATCAAGCAGAACAACCACAAAACTATCTAGTGCAAACACAACTGCACATTCATCAGCAGATATAAAGAGAACTATTTCTTCTAAAAAAACAAGTGACGGTCCAGCAAATTACACAGAGACAGAACTTTCTGGTCCATTTAAATTTTACAACACAACCGGTTTAAATTGCTATGCAAATGTAGCAATCAATCTTCTGTTCCAATTGCCACCAATTGTTCAAAACATTTACTCAAACAACTCAGACCAATTGAGTTTGCAAATGCTCATCCTTCATAGAAATGCCACAAATAATCCGAACAACACTTATAGTGTCTCGGCAAGAGTTGGACTACTGAACAGGAATAGTACAATTCACCATAAACACACAGGATCATCCACAAGAATGTCTAATGTACTTACTTCAAGCACTGGAGATCAAAAACATAACTATAAATAAAATCTTCCAAATTTCATACACCTGGAAACATACATGCACTCTCTGCAACCATGTTTCACGAGAGCACATCCCTAATGAACGATGTGTGGATGTATCTATACCAAATTGTGAATCCATTCCATTTAATCAGTTGTTGAAAAATGCAAATCATGGCATATTATGCACTTTTTGCAATTCAGACAATTGTTCCAGCATGCACATAAACTCACATTGCCAATATCTGATATAAATGCTTTTACGGTACAACGTAGATGGTACCAAAAACAGCTGCAAGCTTACTTGCTTCACACACGTGCAAGTATATCTTGGCAAGAAAACCTTCAGAACCATAGGCATAATCTATCACCCTGGTGTCACAACCACTGCAGCTCAATATACTGCATGCACCACAGCTGCCTCCGTTCATCGACATACTCTCCCACGCTACCTTCTATTGTGCAGCATCTGACTCTAAGGCTACGTGTGCCTCTGGGACATACGCTACAATGCTTGCTAGATACCTTAGCCTCTGCAAATATTAGCCTAGTGTTTCACCATATAGCCACATGCGCTTTTCCCTCATCTGTATTCTTCACCTATACACGTACACTACTAGCACCCTTAGCGCACTCACACGCTTGCCCGAAAACAACTATATCCATTGTAAAAACCAGTAGCTGTTCTGCCACCCCAAAGTCATGCCACTAGCGTCCTAAGATATCTATGTTACCTGCCCCTAACGGCTAGCATACGTCAACCTGCCCATCCTACATTACCGGATATACTTGCCAGTAGGCCTAATCGTCCTACCCACTGTAACAGTGATTATCACCATTGTGCCACCCAATTTGCTAATGCTTTGATCTGCCCAGTGTATGCAACTGCCTGTATTTGAAATAGGCCCATCCACTGTAAATGTGATTATTACCACTGTGCCTTGTTTGCTAGTACCATTAATCTGACCATTCTATGTAACTGCTTGTATTTGAAATAAGCCCATCCACCTTAACTGCGTTTACTACCAATGTGCCTATACTTGGTGCTGCCGTTTATCTGCCAAGTGTATGCAACTGCCTGTATTTCAAATAGGCCCATCCACTGTAATTGCGATTTTTACCAGCGTGCTTTGTTTGCTAGTACCGTTAATCTGACCATTCTATGTAACTGCTTGTATTTGAAATAGGCCCATCCATTGTAACTGCGTTTACTACCAATGCGCCTTTACTTGCTACTGCCTTTTATCTGCCAAGTGTATCCAACGGCCTGTATTTGAAATAGGTCTAATTGGCCCAGCCACTGTAATTGCTATATTCACTACTGTGCTCTAACCTGCTTTATCCAGGTGCACCATACACCACTGGACCAGGACATGGCTCCAGACACCTCAACCCTCTCACCCATTCCGCTCTTCTCACAGATGATCCCACCCACACCCTTCCTCCCTGCACTCATCATAGGTGCACCCAACTCAACTACCATGAAAACCACCCTAGCACCAACCATAGCCACCTCCTCACCCAAACCTACACCTGGAGCACAGGTTCATACGCTCCCTTTACCCCTACACATGAGGAACCAAAGACTAGGAATCTGCTCAGTCCATTCACCCTCGTCTCTCGACATGCACCCAGTAACACAACCTCATCATCTGCCCTCTCCTGCAACTCAACTACTTTCAGGCCTAGAACTCTAGACCCAACCACTAAGTGTCCCATTGGTACAACCAAACCGAAAACAAGTGACAACACCACCACTCAAATCCAACGTGCACTCATTAACTCAAGGTCCATGCAAGCCCACGCCACAGAGATCCATGACCTTATCACTGACCTGGATCTTGACGCACTAGCCATCAAAGAAACCTGGCTACATGAAGCCTCTGGACCAGCCATTTGTCAATCCTTACCTCCAGGCTACACAATCCTCCGTCAGTATAGAATTGCCTACAAGGGAGGTGGGGTCACCCTCACTGTCAAAGAAACTCTCAAGGCCAGAAAAAATAAAGTCCGCTACTGCAGATAACCTTGATGCTCTATCTGTAAAAATGTCCCTTTCCCCTAACAACACCATGACACTACATTTAGTCCACCGTCCTCCAGGCCCCCTTCTTGACTTACAAGCCAATATCTTACACCGCTTAGGCAGTAACCTTAAAACCAACACCAGGGCCATTCTCCCAGGAGATTTCAATCTGGGATTCAAAGACGCAAAAGACAAAAAAGGCAAAGCATTTGCCAAGGCTCTCCTGGACCTGGGCTTTATTCAGAAGGTGGACAACCCGACCCACAGCAAAGGACGAATATTGGACTGGTTAGTTGATCAGAATTGTGACGTGGACATCAGTTCCAACACCCCATGCCTGTGGACCGACCACCACCTTTTGCCCTTCCACATGCCTTCCAGACTAGTAGTTAAACAAAGCCCTTCCATGCCCGCCGCCATGGCTAGATCAAAAAAACTGCTCACTAAAGACAGAATTATCCCTCTTCTAGAAACATCAGCATTAGCACACCCACTCTCTAACAACCCCACAGAACTGGTTGAGCTTTGCAACTCCATTCTTAAAGAATCGGTAGATGCCATTGCCCCACTAGAGAAAAAAAGAGCCAAACATACTAAGCATGCCAACTCCTGGTACAGCCAGGATCTACTTGACTTAAAGCACTTAAAGGGCAAGCTCTGAACAAAGGGCAAACCTGCCCCTCTGTTTCCACACGAGACACATACCCCACAGTTGTCAAGCAATATAAAAAGGTCATCGCCACAGCGAAAGTAGCCACGTACAACCTCAGGATCGACAAAGCAAAATTCCAGTCCAAGGAACTGTTTGCCATCTTCAACAAATTGGTAGTCCCCCCCATGTCTACACAACAGACTGTGAAAGATGAGAAATGGTGTAATGACATCCAACACGCTATGCTAGACAAGATTAACCTACTTCAGGAGAAAAATTAAGTCTAACTTCAACAACCTGCCTAAGGCTGCGCTCCCACCACACACTGGCTCTGAGCCTGGTCTGTGTGGCCCTCCTGACTCAAAGGCCCAATACCTTTTGCCTTCAAGAAAGTAACCATACCTGAGGTCTTACTAATTATGGAGCATATCAAACCGTCGCTGTGCAAGGGCGACATCTGCCCAGCAAGCTTAATCAAAGACTGTGCAGTAACACTAGCTCCCTTTCTCACAGCTTTTATTAATGCATTTTTTGCCTCAGGCACTGTACCTTCCTCCCTCAAGGAAGCCTGGGTTCGGCCTTTGCTAAAAAAGTCCACACTCGACCCAGACACCCCAAACAACTACAGGCCTATTACCACTGTGCCATTCTTGATGAAAATTCTAGATAAGGCTGGTATTTACAGATCCAGGCCTACCTGGAAACGCACAACCTCTTGGGGAAGAGGCAGTCAGGCTTTAGCCCTCGACATGGCACAGAGTCAGCTCTGCTAGACTTAAAAAATCAGCTACTAGAAAACATGGACAAGGGTAAGTCTGTGCTTCTTCTGCTCCTCGACTTGTCAGCCGCCTTCAACTTGATTGACCACACGATCCTGGGAAAACATCTCACAGACTCTGCTCACTTCTCTCGTGAAGCCACCACTTGGATAACATCCTTTCTGGAGGGACGAGCCACGAGGGTCTTCTCAGACCAGGCATCAGCCACTCCATCCCCCATTGGCTGTGGAGTGCCACATGGGTCATCCACATCCCCTATATATAATCCTTTCACCTTACCCTTATTCAAGGACCTAGAAGAATTTGGCATAACCTTCCCCAATTATGCCGACGATACACAAATTCTTCTCCCACTGTCTGGTACTATGAGCAGGACCTCAAAACCTTACAAAAGACATATGCACTTGTCCAGGCATGGATGGCGGCCAATAGCCTGTGTCTCAATGGGGACAAAACGGAAATCCTACTTGTAGGTCCCAAGGAGACCTTGAACAAACTAGACAGTAAATACAGCAATTTCAGCATAGAGAAACTGTAATCAAAGTCTCTGCTGCTGTAAAAACCTTGGGGGTATACCTTGACTCTACCCTGTCCATGGATAGACAAGTCAGTTACATTACATCATCAGCAGCGCTCACAAATAAAATCATTAATGCTGTAAAACCCCACCTCTCCTCCAAAAACTGTCTCAACATTGCTAGGGCCACCATAGGTGCAAAATTGGATTACTGCAATGTCCTCCTCCTAGGCAGCTCCTCCAAAAAGCTTAACAAATTACAAATTACGCAAAACAATGCTCTCAGAGCTGCTCTTAGTATCCCTAGGAGAGAGCATATCTCTCAGGCCAGACAAGACGCCCACTGGCTCCCGATCAAAGAACGTATACTGTTCAAGGCCCTCACCATCACGCACAGATGTATATCTCAGTCGGCACCCTCCTACCTAGCAGAACGTATACAGCAAGCACAATCTCACAGACCTAAACATGACCAATACTCACACCAACTCACAATCCCTACCTTTAACAGAGCCAAAGCCGGGGGGGGTCCAGCTTCGAAGTGTTAGCACCAAAATCTTGGAACTCATTACCACTCAAACTCAGAAAAGAAACCTCTCTTATGGCCTTCAGAAAAGCACTGAAAACCAAACTATTCAAATAGGCTGCACTTTACTGCCATTCCCCAGTAACCATGGAACACGAATACTGTTTTTGTCTCATAACATCTGTACCACTCCGTGAGAGCTGTATTTATGTAGCATGTACCTAAGTGAATATTCTGTAACAGCACCACGATGCCTGAGGGCAGTTGTGTGCTTTATACATGGAAATAAATAAAATAAATAAATAAATACATTTAAAAAAGAAGTGGTTGGTTTGAATGCAATTACACTTCCATTTCTCTAAAACAGGGATTACCAGCAAATCTAACAAATGCCTACTTAATATTCCTTAAACCGAAATTTAGTCATTGACCTGTAATGCTATCAACAGTTAGAATGTCAACTGGTATCTAACTGCATCCATAATACTGCAATTCTACGTTTGAATAGAAAAATAGTTAGAATACACCCACTGGTATCTAAATACATCTATACTATTGCAATGCAGCTTTTAAAATGCAAAACAGTTTCATTACAACAACAGGTATCTAAGGACTTCAAAAATACCTTTAAAAAATGAGTACAACAATACATTTGAAAAGCAAAACAGAATACGCCAACAGGTATCTAACTAATTCAAAAATACACTTCATTGCAAATACACCATCACGATTCTTCTTACTCCAACACTGCTTGCAACAACAAATACACTTATCTGTGGACTTTAAACATTCCCTTAAGTACTGCACACATCGAACAAACATACTATCAAACTTAAACTCACATAAATGTAGTAGTTTTTTTATGTTTATGTTTATGTTTATTGAATTTATATAGCGCTTTAAGCCAAAGTGCTTTACAATATAACAACAGGTACAAAAGTGAGAGAAGCATATCTACAAACATGAACAGGTCATTAGAACAATAAGTATAACTATTTACAAGGGGGGAGAGGATAGGGGGATGGTAGAGGAGGGGGTAGGTGAAGGGAGTTACGGTGTAGGATTTGAGGTAGGGGGAGGATGAGGGAGGGGGGAGTGGAAGGGAAGGGGGAATGATCTGGTGTCCTCATTGCATCCTGTATGGATTATTTTTTACAATGACCCAATGGTTATGCAAACAGAAAAAGCAACTGTGCAGAACACACAATAATGTTGTTCTAAACATACTACTTAGAATGTACTGAGTATGAGGGTCTAAAAAATACATGAATATGTGAGATTGTATGCAATTACACATTTTAAACTATCCTGCCTAACATAGTATACTGTGTTTTATTTTACAGAGAAAGAAGCAAAGATTTCTGCTTAATTACCATGTACAACAAACTCAACCTATACCCTCAATTGTACAGCAATCATAAGTACTATTTTCACTTCAATTGTATTATGTCACCATGTTACAAATACTGTATACTGCCCCTACACTCTCTATAATTACTATACACATATTATTATAATGGTTGTATCCAGTGGCCAGATTCAATTTCTATACACTTATTATAATGGTTCTGGCCAATGGCCAGATTCTGGGGTGCATGACCGTATTATGATGTGGTGGTTGTGGCCAGTGCACCCAAGAATCTGGTCACTGGCCACAACCACCACAGCATACATAACGAGGACATACAATACATATTGGAATAACACTACTCACCCTGAACCTCCCCCTCCCAATTGAAATGACGCCTGCAGACACTGAAATGGACCACCAACCTTATTTTTGACCTACGAAAACATCCCATATCACCCATATTCCACTCCCCTACCCTGACCAAGCCCTCTTTCAGTCACAAAATAACCCCAAATGTGTTTCTCAAGCTGTCTGCCCAAGACTGTGTCCGTGGACTACTGTGGAGGCTGCGGACTGCCGCACCAGCCGTACTCTCTTTTTCCACCTATAAAAAGAGCCCCATATAATCTTTCTTCCACTCCCCCAACCTACCGAGCCTCTCTTTCCAACACCAAATTACCTAAAGTGTGTTTTCCTGTTTTTTTCCCCACCAATCCGTGCATGGTCAGTTGCAGCTGTCTGCAGATCCAACATGGTGGGCGTTTCGGAAAATATGATGCACCTCACGTTTTTTAAGTTGTTTGAGAATACACTCTGATTCTTGTTTGAGTTTTTTCTTTTAATTAGCTGCAAAAGATATAATATGACCTCTCAGAACAGCTTTATAGCAATCCCAATTATTAGTAACAGATGTGTCTTGGCTTCTATTTCCTGAAAATAAATTGTTGGGTTGTTGATTGATGAAGGGTGTGAATGACTCATCTTTTAAGAGGGCTGTGTTAAATATCTATCTGTTGGATTTGCAAAGGTTTTGAGGGGAAGTAAATTGAAAATGGACTGGTGCATGATCTGACAGCATTATACATTCAATTTGGGCATCCAGAAGGGAATTAGTAATGGATTTGAAATGGATACATAATCTAATCTCGAGAAAGAGTTACGGGGTTAGAGAAGAACGTGAATTCCAAATCAGAGGGGTGGGTTATGTGCCAAGCATCGATAAGGCCAAGTTCTGATATAAAATGTGTAAATTGTGTGTGAGATTTGTTGTTTTTAAAACACGCACTGGACTTCCTATGAAAGAACGGATCCATAATTACCTTACAATCTCCACATACAATTAGATTATTCGGATTGAATTGAAACATATGTTTTTTTATTGTGCCCAAAAGGAGGGTTCTGGCAATGTTGGACCGTAACTATTCTAAATTTTATATTCAATGGATTCTACTAGCAAATTTACTAGCACCCATCTGCCAAAATAATCAGATTCATTTACTATAACTTTGAATTTGAGCGTCTTCTTAATGAGAGTAATGACGCTGTTATTTTTGCTATTAGCTGCACTTAAAAAGATTTGGCCCACCCATAGACGTTTGAGTTTAGCAGCCTCTGCCTGTGAAAGGTGAGTTTCTTGGATACCGGTGATTGATGGCTTCGCTCTATTAGGGTAAGAAAGTATTTTCTGTCTTTTAACGGGATTGTGCTGCTTTTTAACATTCCATGTGGTTATGTTCTAGTTAATTTGTATAGCGCTTTATGTACCATTGGTATGATCTCAAAGTGCTTTGGGTTGAACGCCCTCTGGGACTGAGGTCTGTATCAGTTGAAGGAGTAGGGTGGAAAATAGTGCCTATGTGCACTTGGAATGTGAGCCGCCACTGTGGTTTTGTGGTTGACTGCATTATATATGCTACTTGTGGTGCAGAGAATGTGAGAGATCAGTGAAGTGTGCGCAGCACAGGGGTGGTCTCTGAGTCTGTATTCTCGCTGCTGTGAGATATGTGTAGGAGGTTATGTGTGCAGGTAAGCCAATTTTCTTGTGTGGTATAGCTGCATTCTACTAAGCTGTTGAGGTGTTTTATGAGCGATATATGTATGTGTGAAGCTAGGCCGAATTGATCAAGGGGTGTAGCTGCATTCTAATTTTTGTTGATGTAAAAGAAGAGAGTGGGCAAAGTGGTATGAAAGAGTGTCTGTGGTTATCGGCTCTTGGCCTCGGCGGGTATGCTGATTTATGTTGGACAGGCAGTCATTTTCGGGACTCTCTGTGGTTTGATATGTAGGGCCCTTTTCCTGGGTCCCTTTGGGTATTTTCAATTGGGTTTTTGGATTCTTCTTACAATATTCTGCTGTGATGCTTAGTTTCTGGTAAGTGTTCATTTTCAAGGGACAATGGTCGTAGGGGAGGGCTATATGTAAATGGCCAGTCCTTTTTGGAACGCTCTGGGGTTGGTCTTGGGGGACCCATTTTCAGGATCCTTGTAGGGATTTTGGATTGTGTTGGGTGCTTATTGGGATATTCAGCTGGGATGTTCTGATTTCACAGCACACTGGCCATAAGGGGATGGGAATATATCCCATTGGCGGACCTTAAATGGATTTTGGAAAAACCATGATTTACCGCTTTATGGAAGGCCATGTAGTCCTGTTTGTGCCGAATATGAGGGGCTAGCGAATTCCGTAGAGTTAGTGCAAGGGTAGAGCAGGCTGACCCTCCAAGTCTGACAGAGTTGGAGGCTGGGATCGTAAGTTGGAGGGCCGTGCTTGACCTTAGTCTCTGTGTTTGGCTGTAGCGCATAGTCTTCTCTTGGAGGTATGATGCCCGCCTTTGTGCACAGCTCGGTGGGTGATGCACAGGATTTTAAAAGTGGCCCTTCGTCCAATAGGTAGCCATTGGAGGGTGCAGAGAGCAGTGGGGGTGTGGCCCCATCGTCCCAGTGTAAGGAGGAGTTTAGCAGCTGCATTTTGGATTCTTTGGAGTTTGTTAATTTGGTATGCCAGAGCACCCAGATACATGGAGTTTGCATAGTCCAGTCTGGACATGACGATTGACATAATAGAAGTCAATCTCTTGGGGAAGGAAACATAAGGCAAGACGTGTCTTAGAAGCCTGTGTTGGTAGTGACAGGATTTTGATACATTGTTCATCTGGTGGTACAGGGTTAGGTCTGAGTCCAATATGCAGCCAAGGTTTTTGACTGTGTTGGAGGTGACGGGGGCGAGGAGGTAGGGAGGTCATGGGAGTGGTTGTGGGAGTAGGGCTCTGTTGCCATATACCATGATCTACGTTATCCCTCATTTGAGGAGGAGGTGGTTTGCAGACATCCACAGGTCTATTTCATTGAGGCAAGCTACTAGGTTGGGGACGGGCGTGGGTCAGGCCTCATCTTGTGGATTCTCAGGATTATTTGGGCGTTGTCAGCATAATTGTAGGAGGTGAAGTTGTGCAACAAACGAATGATCGCTGGTGGTAGGTTCATGTAGAGGTTGAAAAGGAGCGGATAGAGGCAAGCACCTTGGGATACTCCAGTGTTCACTGGTCGAGCTGAGGTAAAAGGGGGAGGATAGTGATTTGTTTCCTGTTAAGGAATGAGGCAATCCAGCTGAGTGCCAGGTCTCGGATTCCAAGTGAGTGGAGCCAGTCGAAGAGGATCGAGTGGTTGATGGTGTCAAAGGCAGCTGAGAAATCAAGGAGAACCAGAGTGGTGCATCCTTCAGAGTCTGCCATAACCTTGAGGTCGTCCCAGATCGAGATCAGTGTGGTTTCAGTTCCATGGCGAGGCCGAAAGCCAGACTGTGCGGGGTCTAGTAAGTTGTTGGATTCAGCGAAGAGGTTGAGTTGAGAGTAGGCAGAGCGGTCGATGAATTTCGCCAGTAATCTGGTGTTGGAGATGGTCTGTAATTGGATGGTTGGGAGGGGTCGGGCCTGGCTTTTTCAGGAGGGGTTTAACGTGCGCTATCTTGAAGGGGTCTCGGAAGGATCCAGAGGTGAAGGAGTGATTGAGTATGGATCTGGCCAGTTCTGCACAGGTGGAGAAGATTTCTTTGAGTAGGAAGGCAAGCAGAGGTTGTGGGGGACCCTGAGGGTCTGCTGATGGATAGTAGTTAATGGAATTTGTCACATGAGATTGGTTTGAAGGAGTTGAAGGTCGGTGCTGTGGGGATGGGGGTGTGGTCTCAAGCGCTAGTGGTAGGGCGGGGGTGAGAATGGAGAGTTTGGCATTAAGGGCGGCCGTCCTGTCTAGTGCTGTTCTGAAGAAGTGATGAGAGAGCAAGTCGCACAGCGCTTGCTTGCGGGTTGTGGGGGAAGTGGTGCCACTGGGTTTCACAAATTCCAAGATGATCCTGTGGAGCTCGTTACTGCTGTTGCAGCAGCTCACTATTCTTTTATTATGGTATTTTTTGGGGCTTTTCAGATCTCGCATTTGTAGATACAGTGGTGGTGGGCGAACAAGAATTTGCTAAGGGGGGTTTTTGATGTTCGCCATCTGTGCTCGAGGGAGCGGTTATGGGTTTTGAAGGTCGTCAGGTGGGACGTGAACCATTTGGGAATTGGTCCTTTGTTGGTGTGGGTGGGGCGTGAAGGTGATAGGGGGAGGAGTGCATTGTTGAGCCAGGAGTCAAAAGATTTGATAGGTAAAGGTCTATTCGAGTTTGGGAGTGAGTGTTGAAAGGCTTTGGCTAAGCATGGTAGTACTTTGACACTGTTCCAGCATTTGTGGTCATTGGGGGAGACCGGGGGGACTGTAGATGGGTCGGGGGTTGTAGTACAGATATAAAATGGTAGGGCTGAGTGATCTGTCCAAATGAGCTGTTTAGGGCTGGGCACTGAGAATAGGTCATAGGAGCTGAAGATTGCATCAAGGGAGTGTCCTCCCACGTGGGTAGGGCCTGTGGTATGCCATGAGAGGTTGAGTGCCTCTAGGCTGTCAACCAAAGGTTGGGTCATGGGGTCGTTGGGAATATCGAACCAGTCCCCTAGGAGGTTGAGTGAAGGATGGTTGAGCAGAATGCTAGCTAGTGAGTCGCAGAGCTTGTCTGAAAAAAGTGGTCTGTAGATGAGAAGGAAAGTGTGAGATATAGTGGTTAACAGTGACAGTCTGACCAGTAGGGATGCACAGTTAGCTGTGCTTGGCTGGGTTTCGGTGAGTGAGCTAGATATATAGGGCTTGTGAAGGATGGCTATTCCCCCACTTCTCGTGGCTCTGTTGTGGGTGGAGAGTGTAGTCGGGAGGGAAGGCTTTGTGTGCG
Source organism: Ambystoma mexicanum (assembly GCF_040938575.1). NCBI lineage: Eukaryota > Metazoa > Chordata > Amphibia > Caudata > Ambystomatidae > Ambystoma > Ambystoma mexicanum. The sequence continues at coordinate 842,177,736 of NC_090923.1, forward strand.
ATTGGTTTAAAGTCGTCCTTAATGTTTCAGTGATGAAGATGAGAACGGGGGTTATCAGATCAGAGGATACATCCTTGGAAATAAAGATCATCCAAGAAAGCTGTTTTATTAGCTTCACTTTATCCATTATGAGTAGCACATGTGTATAATCAAGCAATGCATAGATAAGAGTTCTGGAGGTGTTATTAGAAAAGCGTACTGAGTAAATTGGTCCCAATCGATGAGATCGTTGGCTATTTAATTGCACAAATGCCGGTAGGTCAAGATGTTTAGGGAACATAGTATTTAGGAACAGAATAAGATTGTCTCCTTCAATACCCTCTGGCAGGTTCACAATACGCAGATTATTTCTTCTGTTCCAATTTTCGAGGTTCTCCGACTGTTTTTGTAGAGATTTGACTGTGTTTTTCAGTATTTGTACTCTACCCGTCACATTTTCAGCATCACGTATCCTTGACTCGAAAGCAGACCATTTATCCTCAAGCTGCTGTAGGTTTGTATTTGTGGCATCCATGAATGGTTTCAGAGCCATCATTTCCGTCAGGATAGTTTGCATGGCCGGGTCTAGAATATCCTCCTTAAGCGTAGGTGATGAGGGTACATACTTGATTTGGCCGTTTTTTTATCATGCCATAATGCGCTGAACAACACAACTACACAGATGTATACATTTAACAATGAGAGAGCTATGCACATGGTGTAGAAGTAATGAACTAGTATGGTGAGCTGAGGGGCTTAAAGCGTTATTTTGTGGAAAGATGGTTCACAAACTGGTTAAATAGCAAAGCTTCAGGTGACAAAAGAGCAGTATAAAATTCCAGGCTGAGTCCTTTAAGATATATGACAGCGGCAATGACCTCCAGAGTGCTGCACGTTCACTAATTGTTCAATTTTGTGTTTAAAATGTTGTCATTGCTTCACAGAAATGTCTTTACTGTGGATAGAACACTAGCTTTTAGCCGATAGTCCTTGAAGAGTTTAACTACGTGGTGAAAAGTTAATTTGCAGCTTAGGACATGGCTAAAAGTTCCTTTTTTTCCAGAAGCCAAATTACTTTCAGAGCGGTGCACTTTCAGTAATAGGTAGGTAGATTTTATATTTAAATATTTTTAATACCTCCACAGAAATATCTTAAAATGGATGAAGCACAATTTTTAGTTAAGAATTCTTAACAGGCCTAATTAGGTAATAGAAAACATTATTGTGAGCTTGAGGAATGGCTGAAAACACCTTTCCCATTGATGAATAAATGTTTCTTGGCTTTGGTTATATGGAGAGCCCGTGTTGTGAAGAAAGATGCACTCCCGCATCAATGCACGTCTCCCAACGCACTCAGTCCAGACAGCTGATAGGAGACGTCGGGTAATGCTGTCATGGGACTACCTGGCTCCAGGCCTTGCCAGCGGATGCTTTTGTGATGTCTCAGAAGATAAGTCTCGCTTGAGTGAAACAGCACCACGGACCACCAGGGATGTCAATAAAAGGCAAAACGATAAATCAGTTAAATTCACATAACTTAAAGTGACAAAAACGATAATAACAGCCACCCGAGCGGACGATTTAGGTGGCCACCTGTTATGGTGTTGATTTTATATTTAATTAATAACCACGCACGCCGTCTCATATGTCCTTATTCATCTTTATTCTTAATACAACTGAACTTTTCCAACCTCCCACATTCCAGAGTTTAACCTTCTAACATTCTACCTTCTACATTCTATTTAGATTGTCCCTATACTAATATGTGTTACCAATGCATAACAACCCCCCATTACTTATCATCTAAATGCCTATCAACTGTAAACTATAAATGCTTATTACCTATCATCTAAATGTTTGTCAAACTGTAAACTATTACATCTGTTCAATAAGCCTCGCTGGCTTGCAAATCACTCTTTGATGCCTTCTTCTCATGTCCGAATTTCGAGATTCATCGTTACTGTTCATGTCTCTAAGATCCAAACGACCATCCATTGACCAGTCTTTATCTCCAGAGTCCCCTTCACCCAGACTCACACCTCCACCAACATTTGTTCCCCCTTCCCTTTGGGCATGCTCTGCACTACAATCCAACAACTCACTTTCCTCCGGGTACAACCATGTTAAATCAATATCCATGTCAGAGCTATTCACCTCCCTTGCCCCACTTACCTTATCCCAGCCATTCCCTTCATCCCCTCTCTCCTCACACCCACTTTGTGTACATTTTCTGAAAAAGGATACATTTCTTGTTATTTCACCATTAATACTAGCCACCGTAACCATGGATCCCTTTATGTTTTTGACCTTTAACACCATCGGCCTATACTTAGAGTCTGTCTTCCTTCTCTGTTTCTGTTTCACTATTACAGCATCTCCTTCTCGTAGGTCTATTTCCATGGCCTTCCTTTTATGATCTACCCACTCTTTGACCTTCAATCGTTTCCTTTGATCCCGCTCTCTGATTTCATCGTCCTCCTCGATTGTATAGTCCTCCACTCTAGGAAGTCGAATTTGTGGTCGATATCTAATCATCAATTTCGCTGGAGTGTGCCCTGTCATTTCAAGTGAGGTATTTCTATAGGTCCTTAACATCTTCAAAATTGCTTGTGGAAATGACACATTGTCCACAACAGCCTTCTGTCTGGTCCTTTTCAAAGTACCCATGAATCTTTCCACCATCCCATTCGCCTGTGGCCACAAAGGTGTTATCTTCTGATGCCTGAATCCCATGTGGGATGCAAATTTACAAAAATCATGTCCTTGGAAAGGTGCGCCATTGTCTGTCTTGACTGTCTGTGGTATCCTCCACTCACTGAAGAGTTCATCTAAAACTACTACGACTTGATGAAATGCTGTGAATTGGACATGCTTTACTAGCAGAAACCTTGAGTACTCATCTAGGGCCTCAAGTAAATACCCTCCATCTTCTAGTGGCCAAAAAAATCCAAGGCCACTCTGTTCCATGGCCCCTTAGGCCACGGCACTATCTGCTTTAGCAGCAGGGGACGTTAGTTGACAAGCAACACAATTCTGTATAGTGTCTTCTACAATCAAATCCATATATGGAAACCATACTTGATTTCTCAAGATTTTCTTTGTATTCACTACTCCTCTGTGCCCCTCATGAGCCAGCATCACTAAGGTTTTCCTCAAGCTCTTAGGCGCTACCAGTCTGCTCCCTCTTAGGAGTATTCCATCTTTTGTTGCAGATAGCTCACTGCTCACCTTCGCTAATTTCTTCAAATATTTCATATCTCCCTCCTCCAAACTTTTTTCTTGATCAACACATTGCCATTTTCCATTCCGTGTACGCCCAACCCCTTCTTTTATCAAGGGATCATTCTGACTTTTGTCCACAAATATCTCTTTTGTTATTGCCAAGGGTAGAGCATTTAATGATATATATTATATGTATTGTTCCGCCTCCTTCTGCATTTCCTGATCCATGATGTTCACCGGATGCTTTGATAAATAGTCCGCTGGATTTGCATCCTTCCCCGGCCTATGTACAATCTTGTAATCATACTCTTGTAATCTCATGCCCCACCGCTCAATCCTTATAACTCTGGGGTTCCCGAACAGAGAAATTAGCGCTTGATGGTCCGTCACTAAAACAAAAGGCTTTCCAATTATGAAGTGGGTTAAATTTCTCACAGGCCCACACAGCGGCGAGGCTCTCCCTTTCCGCCTGCGAGTAAGCCTGTTCAACGTCACTCAGTGCCCTGATAGCATATGCAATAACCTTCAGCTGTTTGTCTTCTGATGTCTCATCGGGATTCATTTGTGCCAGTATTGTACCCAGTCCCACTGGGCTAGCGTCAGCAATCACTTCCGTATCCCATTTTGGGTTGAAATGTGCCAACTGTCTATCATTCGCTAGCTCTCTCTTTATATTCTGGAAGCTCTCTTCACACTCTCCACTCCATATGAATGCCACATCCTTCTTCAGTAAATGTCTCAACGACTCAATGAGTGTAGCATATCCTGGCAAGTATCTCGTACAATACCTTACCATTCCAAGGAAGGATCTCAGTTCTCCTACATCTTCTGGAGGTTTCAAATCCAATATTACTCTTATTTTATCAAGATCTGCTTTCATGCCCTCCTCAGAGAATGCATGTCCAAAGAATTTTAGGCTCTGTTTATTTAATTTTAACACTTTTGAGCATTCAGTGTTAGACCACTCTCCTGTAACACTCTGCATACTTGTCTCAAAGCATCGCCATGCTGGGCCTGATCAGTCCCATATACAAGGATGTTATCGCTATAGTTGAATGCATTTGGTACTGGCGCTATTACTTTTCTGATGGCTTCTTGAAAAATCTGAGCAGCTGAAGACACTCCGAAACTAAGTCTCTTGTATCTAAATAAACCCTCATGGGTACTAAAAGTAGTTATAGGTCGAGATTCATTATCACTTACCAACTGGTGATAGCGCTTGTTTAGATGCAATTTACTGAATCTTTTAGCCTGATTTAGGCGAAAGATCATGTCTTCTATATTCGGACCTGGATGTCTCTCCCTCAATATAGCCGTATTTGGTACCCTCATGTCCACACATAGTCGAAGACGCCCATCAGCCTTGGGAACTACCACCAGAGGAGAGACCCATGGAGTCGGGCTGTTCTCAACTCTTTCGATGATGTCATTATCCCTCAATTGTTTCAGTTCTTGAGATACTTTCTTCTGCAGATGGAATCCAATACGTCTTGGGTGTTGAGGGATGGGCCGAATTGAATTGTCAATGTGCATATGTACACTGTTGGATTTCAACTTTCCAATTCCCTGGAACAACTTCGGGAATTCCACCTTTAGCTTGTCTAGATCCACTTCTCCTTCATCAGGAATCTTATGCTTTGGGATTTCGAGGGAACGCCTTGTATCTTTTCATACTGGTTATATTGCACAATGATGAGTCCCAAATTAGTTGTGGTTCTGCAACTGAGGAGGCACCTGCCAACAGTAGGGGTCTTAATTCCATGTATTTTGGCTGGTATGCACCTTCCCATGTGGATCAACTCACAGTGGAATAACCCTTTGTTTAACAAAGGCTGTTCTGCTCCCCACTGGAATATCACAGCTTTTGATGTACTCAGAGGATATCGCTCAGCTACCTTTCTGTACATTTCCTCACTCATAACGTTGACTGTAGCTCCAGTGTCCACTAGGAATGGTATACCTTCTCCATTCAAGTTCACTACCACCTTTATTGTATTATTTTCACTTTCTTGGTTACCTATCAATCTCACATATTCCCTGCTATATCTGTGATATTCATATTCTTGTTAGTAGTCAATAGGTTCTCCTTCTTCCTCATACAACATAGTTGGTACCTGTGGGTTCTCATATGGGTCCTCATAGTTCATTCCTCCTTGAACTGGGGATACATTATTAATTGTTGTTTTTGGTCTCACGTTTTGTGTTTGTTGATCAGTTGTCTCAATTTGTAATTCATCCATGGCTCGCACAAACCCTGGTTGAGTGGTATGCAGACTTATTCTCGTTCCCGAATATAGCCGCACATCTTTCTCCCCAGGGTTTAATCCTCCACCACTTCTTTGATTGTCATATCTCCTGTTTGTCATGACTTGCGATTCATAAGTGTTGGGCGGAGTGTTCATTCTTTCTCAGCACATTGTCTGGAAGTGGTTCTCCTGCCCACACCTCAAGCATAGTTGCCCCATTGTGGGGCATAGCCCTTTGTGGGGAAATTCAAAACCACATCTGTAGCACTGTCTCTCCCCACTGCCCCTGCACCTCAAAACTGGTGATACTACTACAGGATATCTCTTTAGCCACTGGACATTTCTATTTACAACAGCGATAGTGTCCATCTTTTTCAGTTTGTCTATGTTTGCTGCCTGAGCATCCACCCTCTCATACACCCTGGCCAGTTCCAATACCTCCTTCACCGGCAAAGGCTTCTTCAGCAGATGTTTTCTAAACTGCGATGATAAACATCCTTCAATTACTCTTAACCGTATTGCCTCATCATCATTAAAATTAGTAAATTCACAGAACGTGGTCTTTTTTTACAACCTCAATACAAATTGGGCTGTTGTCTCGTGAGGGCTTTGTGTGCACTCGTTGAAAACATACCTCTCATAATCTCTATTGAGTGGGATTACTATTTGTGTGTTGATTGCAGCCACCAACAGTGGATAGGTCGTTCTTTCTTGAGGCGGAATGGTTTTTATGATGCTTTTTATTTCCTTTCCAACCAAGTTTATGAAAATGTCAATTTTATTTGGTGCATTTTGATCTCCTACAGCTCTCAGGAACTCTTCAAACTCTTCAATCCACTCTTGCTATCTTTGGCCTTGTGTCTCTTGTGGGTCTAGAGTGAAGGGATTTGGTCTCCTTAGGTAGTTTAGAGGGTTTGTTGACATTAAAGTACTTGCTGATGTTTGGGGCATGCTTTGTTGCTCACTCACATCCCCTGCCGAATATGTGTCTTCAAGGGACATTCTTGTGTAGTTCCTTTCTATTATTTATCCAATAGAAGTTTGTATGCGCTTCTTTTCATTTTCTTTTGGTTTGTTTTGTTATTCTCCTTTTCTCTTTCAAACTTATTATTGAGCTCACTTCCTTGTTCAAATGTAATTGTGTGCATTAATTTTCTATGCTTTGCCCACGAGAATCTGCCTCTTACCCTTGTTACTGGTCTTTTTTTTTTTTATATCACTTCTTCAATAATATTTTAGCACATGCTACTTTCAATTTCCATTTGCATGTGTTTTGATTTGCGCTTCATTCCGATTTGTAACATTGTTTGCCTTTGAGGTTTCGGTGCGTTGAAAACGGTAGTTTCTATTCATACGAACTAACTTTGCCGGCGCATTTTGTAATAGGTGAAATGCCTAAAGATGGCGGCACGTATTCTCACGTTGCTGGGACCTTTCCTCTAATGTTTCCCTGATGTTTCCTTATTGCAGAGCGCACACGCGCTTGCAATCTCGCGCACGCTTGTACGTTTCGTTCTTGTTCAAAAAATGCTTTCAATATTTTGCTTGTTCACGCAACCAATCGTTGTATGCTTTTGTTAGCGAATGCTATATTCAGTCCTCCTACCTCAAATATGACTGAGTTCATGCCGTACTCTCGTATTTCCTTGTTTCATTTTTCTTTTCAGTTTCCTTGTTTCTTTCGGCGTCCGCGTCTGCGTTCGTTTCAACTTCGTCAGTTCCCAGGATGCTCTCATCAATCCCGCCCAGTTTATCCTCGTTGCCATTGTTATGGTGTTGATTTTATATTTAATTAATAACCAAGCACGCCGTCTCATATGTCCTTATTCATCTTTATTCTTAATACAACTGAACTTTTCCAACCTCCCACATTCCAGAGCTTAACCTTCTAACATTCTACCTTCTACATTCTATTTAGATTGTCCCTATACTAATATGTGTTACCAATACATAACACCTCCTAGTATGGCGCTAAGCCACGCCCCCCGCTTTTTTGGTACACTTCTATCACTCACGAGGATTAAAGGTTCCTGGAGCACCTTAAGAGAGGGCAACAAGCAAGCCATTTGGAAATTGAATACAAGTAGTAAAGCTGTTTTTCCTGTTTCTGTTTTCACTAGCCATCCATAGCACTCCCTGTGCCTAATCTTGATTCCATCCTATCACCCTTCTTGCTCCCAAATTCTGGACTTCTCTTTCCTGCTCTTCACAGCCTGTCTCTAATCTTCCCAATATACTTTTAAAGCTCACCTTCTTACTATATATTATCATTATAAATGTAGTACCATGTTTTTGGCCGCCGATTTGCTCTTATGCTTCTATTATTTGACTCTTTTATAATTTGTGTGCAGTGCTCGACACAGTCAAATAAATAAATAAATGCTGAAACTTGGAATTGCAGGCCCTAGAAGCCATTGCGAAAGTGAATACAAAGAGTAAAGCTACATGCTGAAACTGGGAGTTACAGAGCATGTTGAGAGCATAAATTGAACAAACCATTGAGAAAGTGGGTACAATTGGTAAAGACGCATCCTGGAAGTTGGAGTCACCGATCCTGGAAAACCACTGAAAATGTGAATATGAAGAGTCGAGCTGCATATTGGATTCTGGAGTCAGCGTTTGATAAGCATTGAGAAAGTGCACTCACAAAGAACTGTTGCACGTTGGAATTTGAGTCAGGGTTCCCAAAGCCCTGTTTAGAATTTGCAGTCACAGAAAACTGCTACATGTTGGAATTTGAGTCAGGGTTCCATAACCATAAAGTGCACTTACATAGAACTGTTAAATGTTGCAACGTTGAGTGAAAGGTCCGAAGGTACCCTTAAGAAGGGTCACTCACAGAGAACTATTGCATGCTGGAACTTGGAGTCAGAGTACCAAAGCCACATTTAGAAAGTTCCATTACTACTGAATTTTGGGGATACAGGTCAATAAGATCCACTCTGAGAATACATCTTGTAGCAACCAATCCGAGACAGAATAGAGTTCTCAACTTACTGACAATACTCTCCTTTCATAACAACCCTTTTTAACTCTTTAAGATCAGGTTGTTAAATAGAATGGGTGCAGGCTTTGAGTCGAGAGTCAACATTTGCAGCATACATTGCTGAAATGTTCACACTTACTCAAAGGACTTGTCTCATGCAAAGAAATACAATTCACTGCTTCCCAATGTGTACCAGTAGCTACACAACATTTTAAATAGTACATGCTAATATTACCCAACTTAATGCTACTCAGTTTATCAACTGCATAAAGATAAAGAAGGACAAATGAAACAGTAAGCCCAGCCAGAATTCGAGCATGTGCGTTATTTCTCTTCTGGCACGGACACCAAAATGCATGCAAAGTAACTGCAGGATCATTCTAATTCTAAAGCCTGCTAAAGGCAGCAATGTAGAAAAAATGTGCGGACAACACTCCTGTTTCTTAAATAAATGGTGAAGCAGAGCTCTCAAAGCAAGTCGTATAAGTCTTGCTGTTTGTATCACATGCCATTTTGTATTCTTGTACATACTATACATTTAGAACTACATGTACCAGAAAGAAATGTGATGTACACCCAAAAGCCAGGACTGGTATATAATGTCACATGTGACAAAGCACCATTTGAGATTGCTGCAAACTACCCTCCTGAGGCTGTATTTCCTTGAGACTTACACACAGCCCAGAAGTACCTGTGTGATAGTTAAGGCCATGTTGTCATCATTTGACAAACGCAAATATCTTGGTCCTATGCATATTGAATATAATTGTTTTTCTTTATTTTTAAAAAAATGTTATTTATTCATTTTCACACAGAATCAATTAACAGGGACAAGATGCATGCGTAGTAAAAATCATTGTCATTACATCCATCTTTCCCAAATCTTATCCAAAGCAAATCTTTAAAACAGAAAACAATAAATAATAATGAAAAGCAAACATCCCATAATAAAGCAACCAACAGCTACAAAACTCCAACATTAGTTTGCAGTTCACAACATCGCTTTTAGAGCCAGGAAACAGTTGTTGCTATCAGCGCAATCATGATTGCCTAAAGAAGCGGGCAAAGATGATAAACGCTATCTGCTATTTGGTCGGGTGGGGAAACTGGTGCAGGAGAAAGATTAGTGTTTCGCCAGCATGTACCACCGAGCCAATTAAGGATTGATGAGCAGAAACTAGTGTTAGGCAGAATTATATGCAGTACCCTTTGGGAACACCACACACAATTAAGACTACAAGTGACAGTACAAATGCACCTTTGGCACCTTTGGTACAAGCCTGTACCAAAGGTGCAGGCTTGGCTGAGTGGTAGCGATGGCTGAGCAGCCAGACTTATCTCAATAGCAAGTGAGCAGTATCAATAGACTGCAATAACTATGATTCAAACAAACACTGACTCAAGGTTTCTGAGTAAAGGAATATACATTTATTTACACATCAGTTATTAAACATTTCACTATTATCAAGCAGTTGAAAAACCACGATACTAGTATACTACACCGCACCCAATAGCTTCTGGACAAGTTAGGCTCAAAATGAAGTGTGAGCAAAATAGCACTCCAGCAATTTAAAATGGAGGGAAAGACAAAGTTAGACAGAAATTGAGCAGCACAAACAGGTAAGTAAGCAGGGCAATCTAGAAAAAGGAAGTACAGTGAGGAAATCAAATTAAAGGGGCCTGGCCCAAAGTCAACGGACCAAAGTCTTTGCAGAGGATCACACAGTTCAGAGTAGTTCGCGGTGAAGCCTTTGCCAAGAGTTCAGAACGAAGTTGGTCGGACGAAAAGTTACTTTAAAGAATAGAGAAGGACAAGCACTCACATTGGTGAAAGATTTCACAGACTTTCACCGCGGCTGGACGAAACGAACAACCAGGTTAGCACAGTACCTTTAGAGCAGAAGAATGCTGTAGCTGAAGCAGACGTTCCTGGCCGGTCCTGCAGGCTCACGGTTCCTGAAGCGACTGTCGGACTGACAAGAAGGAGGAAGACTGGAGGGTCCTGCACTGCCCAGGGAAGAAACCAGCAGCAGAGCAAAGCGACGAATAAAAGGGGCGCTCCTTAAAATGCAAGCAGGTTCCGTTCCTCCTGGCTATCCGGTTCACTGTAGCTCTGTACAGCAAATTCAACCAGAGAAAGGAGGCCTGGCTAGCAGTTTGGCGAACTGGTTGGTCCCACCAGCTCAATCGGAGAAGATTCCTTGCAGATCTTCCCTGTCGTCAAAGTTTGAAGATTCGGACCCGCAGCAGGGCTTCACTGGGAGGGTCATTCGTGGTAGAGGTCCTCTTCTGTTAGCTTCTCTTTGGTTCTCTCGATCCAGTGACAACTCTGCCTTTCCAGCCCAAGAGACCTGCTTTCTATACAGTTTTCCCCCATTCATACTGCCTGGCTGTCAAACACAGCAGGGTGGCTGTCCCGCCTGGACAGTCACCACAGCCAATCATACCAGAGTGCGACATGGGTTTCCAAGGAGACCCTGTGCAGGGAGTCTCAAACCCCTCCCTCACATCTTGTCCCCCTCAGACATTCAGGTGCCTAAGGAGGGCTTCTGTGCAGAAGCCCACCCAAGGTCGGTGAACGAAGGAATCAAACCTGGTTTGGCGCACAGAGAAAAACATGAGAAAGACTTACAAAAAGAAATGGTGAATAAACCCAGCCGGACCCATATAAAAACGTATATGGTCTAGCGGGTTTAAGTTCGAGGAGGCTACCAAGATAGCCTAAAACAATACCAAGGCTATATAAAATAACCGCAGTAGGAAAAATAGGGTAGTTACCAGTGCCACCAGCCAAATCTTAATGAAAAGGGAATGAAACAATGCTCCATGAAAAACAGACACAAAGGGATAACTATTAACCCTTTCCAAAACTCTATGAAAGATAGTTTGCACTGGGTCTGTGAGTTTAAAAAGACTAATAAAGTCATACATGTTTCTGGGAGGAGACAGTAGTCAGTCCCAGAAAATGGAGTCGGAGTGGTAAGTCTGAAAAAAACAACCCTGTGTCACTGCACTGAAGGTGCTGTGTAACACACAGTAAAAAGTTGATGCTGATGGAGTAGGTGAGGTTCCACAGTCTATGAACACAAGATATGTTGAGGTTCCACAGTCTATGAACACAAGAAATGTTAAACACACACAGCAAAATACATGTAAGAGTAGGAAAAAAGGCTCACACTCTTACCAGGTGAAAAAAATAAATCCCAGAAATCCAGCAAAGCTGCTGAGGGACTCAGTAAGTAAGGGAAATTAGCCATTCTGGAGAATTCTCCCTAACAGCTAACTCCTGCCCATCACGAATAACGCCACCAGCGGGAGCTACCCCAGCGGAGCTAGTACACTTGCATAATGTCACGCAAGTATCATGGGCATAATTATAGGGGGCATGGGAGGACAAGCCCCCCCAACCTTTGTGGCATGCCAAATTGTCCCCCCCCATCTTTTTGGCTGGGGCAGAGCAGGGCCGAGGGGTCACATTGCAGCCGCTGCATCAATTAAGTAATTGGACAGTGCAAGCCTGGCTGTCCATTACATAAAGCGGGCGGCAGGGATACCCCGCGTGGCTCAGTTCCTCACCCTAGCTCGTGGCCTGACTCAAAGTCAGCAGCCACTGCCAGGGTGCGGTACTGGCTCCAATTCATAGTATTCATCGATAGTATTCATATGTTCGCATTTAGTGTATTAAATACTTTTTTGGGGGGGAATGCCTTTGCCAAAAGATGCAAAAAGTTACCATTTCACATTATCTTTTGTTATGATTAAGTCTTAAAAGACAGCCTACAAGCCATTCTTTATAATTTTGTGGAATTGCATTCTGCTATTTGTAATCTTCAAGATGGGGTGAAAATAACGCAGTTGTACTCTTATTGTTTGACATATTTCAATAAGGATTCCTATATTGCTGCAGTACTTAAATTATGATGTGTGTACATTTCAGGTCTGATTTATAAAACAGAGTATTGCTGAAAGCCAAACGTCATGGTGAGGAGGGGAAAGGATAAGAGGGCACATTTCTTGTGATGATTTACCAAGTACCCTGGATGTGGGAAGAGAGGTTGCTGGACTGAACATGTTCTCCCTGGTCCTGTGTTGATTTTCAGGGTACAAGTTGAGATTACATGTGGGTTGACTGCATCCGCTCACTTTTCTCACAGTGCCGACTCCATCCCCCTTGGGTGTTTCTGAGGCCAGCATGCAAAAAAGGTTTTGTCAAGTTTCGCCCACCAGGATTTGAACCCACAAAGCCACATGAAAGTGTCCCCAAAGCACATATATTGTATTGGTATTTTGCTTTCCATAGAATATTTCAATATAGATATTTGGGTTAAAAGGTGCACACCTTTTAACTTTGCCAGAAGTGTACTAGGAAATTCTCCTCTAGTTGTTTTTTTTTTTCCAGGTATTGATGATTCATTTTATAAAAGACAATGTTAATTTCTATTTTGAATTTTCTTCCATTAGGAAAGGCCAGTTCAATTATATTTGCGTATTTCACTGTAGGATGCTTTCCGTGCCTGTGCGTACGTTAATGAACCCCCACACTTTTTTTCTGGACTTAACACCTATTGATGACATTTGAAGACCTGCGGAATTGCTTACTCCGACTACTAAGTACCTTTCGGGTAAATAGGCTTTGTTATGATTGCACTATCCTGCAGCAAAAGCACTTTGCCCTGTCTGGCCCAGGACCAATCCCTGCCCTTACATCCTTCAAATGTGCAGTCACCTTAGGTATGTTTGGATTACTTACCAGTGATCATCATTACTCTTTACCCTGCTCTTCCTCATCACAGTATTTTCTTTTGAGGTCCCCATCTCTACAAATGATTCAGCTCACTCGGTCGGCTACTCCAAAATAAGCCTCACTCCTGATAGTGCTACAACCGTAACATTACCAGTTAAAATTCAGATATTGAGCGTCGGTTTATCTGATCCCTACGGATATTAATGACCATTTTTTTTACATCATTTTCTACGAGGGGACCCACAGATCATTTGCTGCCCAGGGCCTCGCAAATCCTGGGGTTGGCCCTGACTGCGGGCTAACCCTGTAGTGAGGGGCTAAATTCTAGAGACTGCAGGAATCGCTGGGGGATGGGGAAACTTTGTGGGTGCATCTGCATATTCTAATGAGACTATTCTAGTCAACTTAAATGTTAAAAGCTGTTGACTCTCTGTGTCAGAAACACACACTTACTTAAGAACTTTGAGAATGAGCTGCCTGCTGTCTCCCATGTCCTGCTCACTCCCCTGACATGCAAGTACCAAGTCACTGATCATGATTTCAATTGCCTAAAAATCTATGCATGCAAATTCAGGTGCTAACAATGAAATGCGCTAAATTATTACTAATTGCCTGGCATTTGTTAAAAATGCACCCCTACCCCCAAGCACTGTTTGTCAGGTCCTGTCCTGCTATAGCATTGTAGTTCAGCCAGGTCAAGTCAACGTAGTCCAGCATTTCGGTTGTCAGGGCCAGGGGGGGATAAAGCATGGTCTGCTCAATAGCTGTGCGCCACTGTTTGCATGTGTTATTGTGTATGTAATGTACATATGAATGTTGTGGGCACACACTGGATTTCAATGGAGATGCTGGGTGCATGTGTGTGTGAGTAGTCAAGTGTTTACAAGCATATGTGTGTTGACTTTTGTGTCTGAATAATAATAATAATAATAATAATAATAATAATAATAATAATAATAATAATAATAATAATTTGGCATTTATATAGCGCTACGAACCCTCAGGTATCTGAGCGCTGCTTATTATTACCCACGGTGTGTGGTGCTCATTTATCGACCTCGGAAGGATGAAACGCTGAGTTTGGCGCTGCCGGGATTCAAACCTGCATTTGCAGGCTCTGCACTGATGTCAAAGCGAGCGCTCTACCCGCTGTGCCACTTGACCGGCTGAATGATAAATAATGCATGCTTTGTTTTTTCTGGGTGGAATTCATTTTGTGAATGTTATGTTGTTGTGTCATTAGGTGGGTGGCAGGCAGGAATGAAGATGTTTCAGGGCCCATTTTCAATATGATGGTTGGGGGCCCCCTGCTTAGAGCAAAAACAGTCTGAGGCACCCGTGGGGTGCATAAATTACAATGGTGACAAAGACAAGGTTAATAGCCGCCAATAATCTCGATGCGGCCAGCCAGCTTAATGCCCACTTAAGAGCTCTAAACCCTTTTTTGACTGCAAGTGGCTGATGTGGAGGAACCAGTGTTAGAAGGCAAAGAGGTGATAATACTTTGGTGTATCCCGTGGGAAGAGAAAACACAGTTTGTAAAGCGAGCGCTGCAAAGTGCACATTTTAATCTCCAGAACTAAATTAGAGAGAAATTAATATAATGCTGTGTTACAATACTGCTGAGTGCTGACTGGAAACATGTTGGCAGGTGCTGGGGGCCACCCCTAATGCTTGAAGTCCTCTTTTATTTGAAAAGGTTGAAATGCCCTGATGCTGTCCATGGTGAATAGGTATGAATTTTTAGTGTGTGTGTATGTATGTCTGTATATGTGTGCGCAAGAGGTGCTTGGCAGGTGCAGCACTTGTTTATGGGCATCAAGAAGGCAAATATGAAATATTACATGAGTAGAGTCAGACTGGGATTTTCGGGCAGCCAGTCTAGCCCTTTTTTACTGTGACATGACTATATTCTGGGCATCTTGATAAAGCAAGCATGGTATGTGTTATTAATTGGCTAGAATGGCCTTTTTTTACTTTTGTCAATGCAGTGAATTGTAAAGACGCACTGTGGTGTTATAACTTCCCGAAGACTGGCTTGTATTTAGAATACAATTTTAAAGATATGGCAGCAGTCTTACGCAAGTTATAAAAGAGCGTTGGCAAGGGACTCTTATGGTGTGGTAGTTTAGCATTATCCCTCAGAGCCACCATCCTACCTGCCTCCACCCTGCCTCTTTCCTTCATTTGTCATGCCCGCCCCCCCCCAACATTTTCAGTAAAGTTACTCCACTGGCAAGTATTTTTGTTGAGCGCCAGTAAAACACATCTCCCTACAGAGAACGAGGAGCTAGTACACTTGTTAGTGTCGGGTCAGCTCTGGTGAATTGGGAGCTACTGTGATTATGTAAAATGGCATGAGTATGCCTATATGGCACTAGTTGTCCTGGAGAGTGAAGTATCTCCTTGTAGCTGCTAACATGGAGCTGCGGCAAGTAAGCTGGAAAGCTTGATTATCTAGAACCATGCAAATGTTCTAAAGCATAGGTATCTACTTTTTTTCTTGATATTGCTAAATTAATGCTACTCTTAATGTAAAAGGACTGAAGTGGCATAGCCACGGGTTATGGTGGAGTTATGTATTGGGAAGGGATTGCACTCGGCTGAAGAGCAGAGTAGGATGTGTACATCCAGCAGGTGCTTTCTGCAGGCCATAGAACGTGGAGTAGAATAGGTAGGAACTACTTATGCCCTGTCAACAATAGCAGAATTAGCACTTACTTATTGTGGACAGGATACGCACAGTCAGTCACTGACCTTCGAAGTAATATTCACTTTGAGGTGAGGCTGTGCCTCACTGATGATGCCCAAAAAGGCAGACAGATGTGTCTGGGGTTGCTGATGGTACTGTAGCAGAGTGATTGTATTACGCACCCTATTGGGAGTCAGGTGTAGACGGGCACACTATATACATCGTATGCCTTAAGCTATAACCTGACCCGCCTCTTACTTGTCTCCAAACCCCACTTCCCTGGGATCAAGATCACCCTGGTGGGCCCTGCTGTGAATGTGGTGTAGTTATTTGCCTAAGTAGGTTGTTTAAGTAGACACAGGGTGAGCACAGATAAGATACATGCTTATTGAAAGACAGTCATTTTGGACAGAACCAGACTGATCTGCAAATAGATATGTCTCCTCTGCAAAATGTACTGTGAGCTCAAATTGGCTTGTAGGACTTCCTGAGTGGGATCCATCCCAGAGAACAGGTTATTTAGCTGTGTTCGTTCTCCGTACAATGGCTTCTACATTTTTGCAATTTAGAAGGATAATTCTGATGTGGACCCCTTGCTCACTGTGCGGTAGAGATGCACTGTTTCATCTAGCTAATGATGCCTAACAAGACAGAAACAAGTGTTTAGGAATGCTGTTGGTACTCTTGTCCAGAGGAGAATTGCCTAGAATTGCAGTGCTGGACTGATATGCAAATAGATGCTTCTGCACTGTAACAGTACAGTGAGCTAAAACGTGGGTGTAGACCCCTTGAATGGGAACCATCCCAGAGAACAGGTTATTTGGCCACCCTCATTCTCACTGTCTTGCCCACATTTTTGTGAATTTGTATACGGTTGTGCATACTGATTATTATTCCTGCTGTTTACGGGAGTGCACCGAGGATTGTACAGATAATTGGTGGGGGTTGCCACCAACCTAGGGAGGGTTTAATGGGTTGGTGACTGTGACAGTACCAGTTGAGTCACCTGATCAGACCAACTTCTCCGGAGTCGTTAATTTCCTATTTATCTAACTACCAGGGTAGGCACATCGAGCCACCGAAGCCGAGAGGTCATGCAATGCTATTATCTGCGTAATGTCAACTCTTATTGTCCCCCCTACCATCATTTGTTTGTTAAGCTCTACATAACCAACATAGGTCAATAAGCTCTTCTTGCATCACGGAATGTGCCCATTGTGCAAACTGAACCAACTTATAGTTATCAAAACTGAACCTGAGATGGTTACCTCACTGAACCCCTACCTAAAGTCTCCTCCTAGGTGGGCAGACAGAGGCAGACACTCCCTGATCCTGGAGGTTGTGGCAAAGCATCTTGGCTGAGAATAACATTGATGCTATTATGAGGAAGTGGAAAGTCTTTATTTCACAAAGGAAAAGAGCTTTGTTGTTGTTGGAGCTTTGGTTAACAAAACTTTACCTTGACATTGAACCTTCAGGAACTGAATTGAGACTTTGCTACCTATGTGTATTCCTTATTTCTTTTGATGAACATTGGAGTGGAATTTACCTTAAAGGAATGGTTTGGTCAGAAATTATTATTGTCCCTACGTGTCGGCCATGTGTTTTTAAGCCTAAATCGGTCAATATTAGAAAAATTTCCTATGGACCTTACCCGAGTTTTTGTCCATTAAACGCACACGAAAACAGGCAGCAGGGCGCAGCCATTTTGTGATAATCCTATCACTTGCCCCATCGCCCTGGGTGACCTGCTTTTGCGGCACTAAATCTTATCCCCCGCCCCTGAGCCTGTCATCAGCAGACGCGTACTGCCCATTTCACAACGCCAAAGCACGTCTCGTGTCAACATTCGCTGCGCTTCAGCTAATGACGTGTCGCCATGGAAATAGCCGGACGCCTCTTTACTCAATAAGTATAAACAGACCGTTTGACAACTCACAGCAGCAGATTTTCGATTCCATTCCTCTCTCTGTGTTACTTTGAGTATTCTGTGACTCGTTTCTGTGCTCTGGTCAGTTACCTTCGCCGCTTGTAGCCCGTGTGAACACCTGTACCATCGCTTTAAATTATTTTAGTTTGTTTACCACACAATGGCTACAATAATGCCCTACATGTATGAGCCCGAGTATACCGAGGAGGAACTACTGGAAAGGGAATCATGCGAAAACGATGGGGCTTCGGACGGCAGTTGGCAGGACGAATCAACGGATGAACACACTGAACCTAGTCGCATGGACGGTGTTTCCACCTGGTGCACATGCAATCGGTGCAAGCTAATGCCAACCGAGGACGAGAACTGCTGCTGCTGTGAAAACTCAGGATGCATGGCCTACATTTCGGAAAGGCGAGCCACGGCCGCAATGCATCACCGAGCTGACAGACTTCAGGGCAGCCTGCCTTACACGGTCCGTGTTGAGGATAATGATGGTGCTTATGCAGGAACTTCACGCAACTGTTCGTCCTCATAATCCGAGTAACGAGTAAGTATACTCTGGTTGTGATGCCGCTACTATTTCATGGTCGTCTCCTATAATCAAAATTTCATCTACCTTTCATTGTAATGCATGAAAGTCATTCGATAGTGTACAGTGTCTAGATAGCATTTGTCCGAGCAGAATGCCATTAGTTACAAGAATTATCATTGACAACAAAGGTTTAATAAGCTTATCTTGGTCATTTAAAAACAGTTTGTATCATTCTTTTTCACAGGTGGTACAGGCTGGTGGCCTATCGTTCCTTTACATGGTGGCTTCACGGGAGGCTTGGACACCGCGTTCAAAGAGTAATACCCGCCTGTGCCGTTGCTGCCATAAGACAAACTTTCCCCAGTGACAGCGGTCAGTACAGGCGATTTTCCCTCGCTGCGCTGCAACCTGACCTGTACAATGTGTAAAGTTTTGTATTTTTGTGCCATCAAAATAAGAAACAAAATAAAACACCACATATATTTTAACAACGTTTGTTTCGATTTTGAAATGAATCAAGTTTGTCTCCATACAAGAGTCTTCCTGTGCCTTGCCTTCACGCCCACCGGCCCATCCACCCCCCCCTATCAAAGGCAGTTCGCACCCAGGAATGAGCGCTGCCATGGTGTGCTGTCAGGGGCGATAACGGCCAAGGTGCCAAACACCATGTACACTTCAAAGCTGTCTATCGTTCATGGGTGATTGTTCCCATGTCCACCTTCAGACCCCGTGTCTCTGGCCAGGATGCCCCCTCACGCTGGCCGCCCCCTGCAATCCACATAAGTGTGTCTCCATTCAGCAGTCTTCCAGTGCCTTGCCTGCACGCCCACCGGCCCATTCACCCCCCCCTCCTATCAAAGGCAGTTTGTGCCAGTGGATGCGCGCTGCCATGGGGGGCTGTCAGGGGCGCAAACGGCCAAGGTGCCAAACAGCATGTACACTTCAAAAGGTATCCCACGCCCAGGGGCCATCGCTCACATGGCCTCCTCAGACCCTGTGTCTCCAGGCAGGCCTCCCCTGACGCTGGCCGCCCCCCTGCAATCCACATAAGTGTGTCTCCATTCAGTAGTCTTCCTGTGCCTTATCTGCACGCCCCATGCCCATCCATCCCACCCCCCCTCTATCAAAGGCAGTTTGCGCCAGTGGATGCGCGCTGCCATGGGGGGCTGTCAGGGGCGCAAACGGCCAATGTGCCAAACAGCATGTACACTTCAAAAGGTATCCCACGCCCCGGGGCCATCGCTCACATGGCCTCCTCAGACCCCGTGTCTCCAGGCAGGCCTCCCCTAACGCTGGCCGCCCCCCTGCATTCCACATAATACCACGACATACACACGTCATTCATTCACAAACACACCCCTGTTTCTAATACTTTATAAACCACTTGATATGTCTCATGAGAACATCTTTGTGCTTTGCAAGTCAACTCCTGAACGTGCTACCTGAGAACCACTGAGATTGATGCTAATCAGCTCGTCGTTGTGCCATCGGTGAACTTCTGTGACCGCTTTGAGCAAACTCGTCAGTGTGTTACCTGTGGCCAACTACCTGTTCTCCTGCCTCAAACTACTGGGCTTGCTGAATCTAACTGTTTGTTGGTCAAGGTAAGGCCACGTATCACAGTCATATTTCGGTCATTTTTAAATTTCTATCTATTTGCGAGTAGAGTACTCACTAGTGCTATGTTTATTTGGCTCATTGCTATTGATTTGAGTTTCAATTGTTATGCTATCAATCAATCTATTTATTTTCATCTGTGTCAATTGTCATCGAATTGCATCCTTCGCGGGTCCTGTCTATAATGTAAGCATGTTTCCTTCTCGTGCAAGACAGTACATCCAAGGGACGAGTCACATGTTCAGAGTTTATTCACATCATTTATTAATTTGTGAAAGTTATGCAAATACCAAGCCGCACTTGATGAACTGGTATAGTTCCGGCGACCAAAACAAACCTTGCATTGAACATTGTATCGTTCATTTACTTTTTTATCACATTTTAATTCATCAAGAATTTAAAATAATGTTGATATTTACTTTTCAGAATTTTCAACAATGCCTGCCTGTTCGATTAGCGGTTGCCCTTCGAAGACTCATGCTAAATCTGAAGGCACTACAATGCATGTATTCCCTAAAACTGTTGATCGAATAAGAGAATGGGTCAGACATTGTGGATATCCACAGGAAGAGCTTGAAAGTAGAGTCCAACAAGTCTTTGAGGACAAGAGGGGTGATCGATACTGCATCTGCTGCTGGCACTTTCTCTCGAACATGTACGCCACATCTTGGGTAACAAAGAAGAATAAACGGCAAACAACACGAAAATTGCTCACTAACGCTATTCCCACTCTATTTGTCCACATTCCGCCACTGGTGAGTCAAGTGTCCGGATTTAGCTTTAGGCCTTGCGGTAGTGTGTAGGTAGCCGAATGGATTAATTGATATTTTAGGTGTTCTGTCCCTTGTAATACTTTCGATATTGATATGAGTGTATAGCTTTTTGAATAATGACATTTATCAAATTATTTTTTGATTTTATAACCCTCAAAGGAAATCTATTTATGGGCACAGGGAACTGTGCTATTTTGCGCATTTTCAATAGTATAATTCTCAAGTATTCTGTCGCCTTACATGGCAATTTTTAATATTGGCATTTCATTATCAAACAATAATTTACCTTTACAACTGCTTGACTATCCACTGAATCTGAAGCAAGAACATTATACATCCGTGATGTGTCCACAGTTATCAACCACTTCTACCGCGTATCAGGTAATCTTACTTAGCTATTCCGCTACAGACTTGTTTTATGCATGTCAAGTAATAGTTTTTATGTATTGTGTAATTATTTTATCGAATGTTTGGTAAGCGCTTTCCAATTGATATACACCTTAGTTGTCGTCCCCTAGTGTTTGTTTTCAGTTATAATTAGTGTTATCCATACTAATGCAAGTATTGTCTTTCAGGGAGATGCTGAAGCATCTACCACATTGACAACATCCCTAGATGTTCTTCAGCAGCACGAGGTATGGATACTGATAGTTCCATCGAGCAAGATCATCGGATCTTGTATACTTTTAGCGTGATAGTTCTACACAATGATTCATTCGTGGTTAGGCATTGATATGTACCTGTGTGGTCGACCCCAAGTGTGTGTTATGTTTTCAATATTGTAATCCTTACTAATGCAAGTACTATGTTTCAGGCGGTAGATGGAGCGTCAACCCCTGCACTTGATGCGGAGCCTGACATTCAAGTAATTCCAGGGGAAGTGGAAGCGGGACCATGCATATACGAATCGGTGCAGCACCTTTCGGAAGTGCGCACTACATTGACAACATCCCTAGATATTCTTCATCAGCACTAGGTATGGATACTGAGAGTTCCATCGAGCGAGATCATATAACGTGATTCTATTTGCTATACTTTCTCCCTTATTAACGCAAGTACTGTGTTTCAGGGAGACGACAGAGCTTCCTCTACAATCACAACATCCCTTGTAATTGATGCAGATGTAAATAAATCGGAGAAATAAGTCGAGAAAATCGGATCATATTTGGATATCCATTGATTCTTTTAGACAATGGATCATTTGTGGTTATCTATTTATATGTACCTGTGCCGTCGACCCCAAGTGTGTGTTATGTTTACAATATTGAAAACCATACTAATGCAAGTACTGTGTTTCAGGGAGTTGCTGAGGCGTCCTCTCCAATAAAATCATTCATAGCAGTCCATGCAGAGCCAGAGGTATGGATACAGACTGTTCCATCGAACTAGATCATCAGAGCTCGAATACTTGTCGTTTGATTGTTCTACGCAATGTTTAATTCGTGTTTAGCTATTGAGATGTACCTGTGTGGTCATCCTCACGTGTGTTTTATGTTTTCAATATTGTGATACATAGTAATGAAAGTACTATGGTTCAGGGAGTCGATGGAGCGTCATTCTATGCTGTCTTTGCGGATCCAGAAAATATAGTCGTTGCAGCGCAAGAGGAAGGGAAGACATGCGGAAACGAATCAGAGCAACAGTGTGCAGATGTTGAAGTTCGAGTCAAGAAAGTTGCAAAGAAAAGAAACAAAAATAAGGTTAGTTACAAACAGTTCATATTTTTAGAAATTGTTTTGTGCTGGGGACTATATTATGTTTTTTTTCTGTCAATTGTACTACACGTTATCTTGTGTTTAAACTGAACATCCCTTTTCCAATCTGTCCTCTAGTTACCCTTGGGTGTACGAACTATGCATACACAGACAGTGAAGCAAATGAGAGATGTTGCTTGCCTGACCATTTACACTATGGAGGAACTATTAATTCAGGCGCGGCGTTTTCAGACTCGAGATGCTCATGTCCAATGGCCAGAACATGAATTGAATGTGTCCGGAGAATCCAGTGAAGTTTTATTGGACCATTGCTACAGTGCGACCGCACCACCAGAAGAAGATGATACTGGATGTATTGAAGATCGCTCTGAAGTAGTCTTAGATCAATTCACACAATCTACACCAGCAAAATAAATGCCACCCAAAAAGCTGTCGACATTGTTGTGTTCTCCCATCAATGTTCAAGTAATAGATGTTGAAATGACACAAAATGAACCAGCAGCACTATTCACAGACGCATCAGAACCTGATATCAGCGATATTAGTTTCAATTCTGGTGATATGTCCGCAACGATGCAGTCCGAAACAACTGTGATGCAGGATGACAGTCTAATGAAAGAGGGCAAATACATAGTATTCAACAGTTTTATGATGGATATTATAAGTATGCTGAAATGTGGGCATTCTGTTAGAGGGGAAGTATGTGGGAAGCCATTGATACATTTGACTCGTCAAACACAAGGCATTAACGTCAAAATACATGCCGCCTGTACAATGCATCATACGTTCTCATGGTCTGCACAACCGATGCTGGGGAAACTGCCAGCAGGCAATCTACTTTGTGCAGCTGCCTCACTTTTTAGTGGGTCCAGTTTTAGAAAGTTAGAGTCTTTCTTTCAGTTTGTGGGACTCCATTTCATTTCTAAAACGCAGTACTACAAATTCCAACATGATTATTGTAACGCTCACCTGATTCTCGCAGAGGCGCCGGTCTTGACTGGGCGACTACCGTATCTTCAAAGGTGATGTGTAGCACCCGGTTGGCTCTTTGGGCTGGACCTCTGTGCACTGTATGCCTGACGTGTAGAGTAAGATGTCTGCAGATAGAAAATAAGGGGTTAATGAACTGGGGTTATTGGGGTGTCCCTATCTCTTTCCTCTTCTTCTCTCCTGTAGACCCCCAAAGGTTAACGCTCTCACCTTAGGTAAGTGAATGCCGAGCTCTCCATCTGCCTCGGGGCAGGGTGCTGTAACCAGTTTCTTCACTGGATAGGTAGCGCAGGCCTCTTGACTTCAGAGGACTGCTGTCCGTCGTTTACTGCACGAACGGTAAGTTTCGAGTCATTCAAATGTCTGTAAAGTCTTTAGTAATGATGTCTCTTGTTTTGCAGGGTTCCGGCGATGGCGGATGACGGGCTGAAGTGAGTTGAAGATGGAGCCCGTGTGATGAATAGAAGCACCTGGAAGCACGTAAGTAAGCGCTTGTTGCCTGCTTCACGATGCGCTCTAACTGTCTTTTTATTTTGCAGGTACGAGTTCGGAGCGGCTGCAGGGTGCCGGAATACCCACTGGATTAGATGTGGAAAGGAGTAATGGCACGTGAGTATTAAAGTTCCCCAATGTCTTAAACGCACCTTGTTTTGTCTTTCAGATGCGGGATGCAGCGCCGAAGGCCTCCGGAGCATGCGAAGAGTTGGTAAGCTTTTGTCTTTCAGATGCCGGAATGCAGTGTGAAGACCTCCGGAGCGCACAAAGAGTAGGTAAGCCTTTGCCTTTCAGATGCCGGAATGCTAACCTGTTCTTCCTTGTCTTTATAGGTGTTGCTGAAGACTGGATTCAGGATGGTAAGCCTTTGCCTTTCAGATGCCGGAATGCTAACCTGTTCTTTCTTGTCTTAATAGGTGTTGCTGAAGACTGGATTCAGGATGGTAAGCCTTTTTCCTTAGGCCCAGGACCGGATGCAGAAGACACAATGAGCGTTCTGCTGCAGAGGTTGCAGAATAACGCAAAGCAAGATTCATCCACCGGGTGTGGTTTAAATAGCCTCCTGTAGTGCTTCGGTGTCTCCTTCCACAGCCACGCCTAGGTAAGAAAAGAGTTCCTGATTTCCAGAAGAGTTCCAGTGTTCTGAATCTAGGGAGTGGCTCCAGCCCCACCCAACAGGAAAAGTAGTTCCAAACAGAAGGGGATCAGAGGCTCAACTGGCAGGCAAGTAAGCAGCATGGTCTGCTGCAGGTAAGTCCACCCAAGCATTATGAGCCCGGCGCTTCCAGCGCTGGGACTGGGCATATTTATGAGCCTGGTGCCACTGGCGCCAGGACTGGGTCCAAAAGGTCCCAATTGGGACTGGTTGGCACTCGGAACCTGGGTTATGGATCTGCTTCCAAGGGAGTTGGGAAAACCCTGACCTTTTGGAAGCAGAGATCATGACAGTACCCCCCCTCAAGGCCCCTCCCAAACCGGGCTTCTCCGGGGGTTTTGGCTTGTCAGGAAATGTTCGGTGAAATCTTTTGATTAGTCGAGGAGCGTGGACATATTCAGCAGGTTCCCAGGATCTCTCTTGGGGGCCGTAGCCTTTCCAGTCAATTAGGTAGAATAGTTTACATTTGGAGATCTTGGAGTCCAGAATGCTTTTGACTTCAAACTCGAGTTCTCCATCAACTAGGATAGGTTTTGGAGATTTGGTTAGTCGGGTTTGAGGTTGCACGGGTTTTAATAGAGAGACGTGGAAGACCGGATGTATCTTCATGTGCGGGGGCAAGTCCAACTTGACCGCTACTGGGTTTACTATGGTAGTGATGGAATAGGGACCAAGGTATCTTGGGTTGAATGTGCGTGGCCCTTTTAGAGATAGATATTTGGTGGATAACCAGACTTGATCCCCTACTTGATAGTGAGGGGCTTCCTTCCGATGTTGATCTGCTCCTTTCTTGTATTGTTCTTTAGCCCTTTGAAGGTGAGAAACAGCTTCCTTAAAGGCTTGGGTGATTGTAGAATGCAGGTAGTCTATTGCTGGTGTTTCAAGATCTTGGAGGGGATCCAACTCCGAGGTTCGAGGGTGACTGCCGTACAAAAGAAAAAACGGGGTTTTCCCAGTTCCCGAATGGACAGAGTTATTGTAGGCATATTCGGCTATCCAAAGGATATCTTTCCAAGTTTTTTCAGTTTGTTGCAGCATGCAGCGTAAATACTGTTCCAGAGTTTGATTGGTCCTCTCGGTTTGTCCGTCGGTCTGAGGGTGGTGACTGGTCGATAGTCTCACATCAATTTGAGCCGACCGACAGCAACTTCGCCAAAAGTGAGAAATAAATTGACTGCCTCGATCCGAAATTAGAACCGAAGGAAAACCGTGCAGTCGGACGATGTTTTCGAGAAATTCTCGGGCCAGAGTTGCTGCTGTTGGCAAGCCTTTGAGCGGAATGAAATGCGCCATCTTGGAGAATAAGTCCACGATTACTAGAATCGTATTGTATCCGGAGCATGGAGGTAGATCGGTGATGAAGTCCATAGAAAGCGTATGCCAAGGGCGAGGTGGGATGTCAATAGGGCGTAAGAGGCCTGCTGGTCTTTCCTTTTGACTCTTGTTTTGGGCGCATACTCCACAGGACATTATAAAGTCTCTGATATCTTTCTTCCAAGACGGCCACCAGAAGTAGCGCTTGATCTTTTCTGAGGTCTTGGCCATACCGGGATGACCTTCCATTAAAGAGTCGTGATAACAAGAGATTACTTTTTTCTGTAAATCTGTGCTGGGTAGGTATAATCGTTCTTGGAAATACAATAAGTTGTCCTTTACTGCAAAGTCCTTTCCCTGCAGATGCCAATTCTGTATGTCTGCTGGAGTTACAAGTTGCCTGGCTTTATCCTTAACTTCCTCTATGGATTCGGTGGCGATTACACCCAGAATTCTTTGTTCGGGAATGATTGGTACAGGTTTAGGTTTGATCAAGTGTTCTTCCACTCCCATCCGAGAAAGGGCATCAGCTTTACCGTTCTTTGTACCAGGTCGATAGGTATTTATGAAGTCAAACTCGGCAAAGAATAATGCCCAACGGAGTTGTCTAGAGGATTGGGCTTTTGCGGTTTTCAAATATTGCAGGTTTCGGTGATCCGTAATCACAGTAACGGTGTGTCGGGCCCCCAGCAGATAATGCCGCCAAGCCTTAAAGGCAGACTTGATAGCCAGAAGTTCCTTGTCAGTAATCGTGTAATTGATTTCAGGAGGCGAGAATTTGCGGGACCAAAATGCCACGGGATGCAACTGATTGGTTACCGGGTCCTTTTGTGATAGAACTGCCCCCATGGCAAGGCTTGAAGCATCAGTTTCCACGATGTAGGGGAGTTCGGGGCGAGGGTGTTTTAAGATTGGTGCAGAGATAAATTTAGTCTTCAAATCCTGGAAAGCTTGTTCCGCCTCGGTAGACCATTCAAAACGTTTGTTTTTCTTTAACAAGGCAGTGATGGGCTGGACTATTCGAGAGAATTCGGGGATAAACCTGCGGTAAAAGTTAGCGAAGCCTAACATGCTTTGCACACCTTTTACGGAGGATGGTGATGGCCATTTGAGAACTGCCTCGACCTTCTTTGAATCCATACGCACTCCGCCAGGTGATAATATGAATCCCAAGAATTCAACTTCAGTCACGTTGAAAACACATTTTTCCAACTTAGCGAAAAGTTTGTGTTGACGCAATCTTTCGAGGACCATTTTCACGTGTTTCCGATGTTCAGATTCCGATGAAGAATAAACGAGGATGTCGTCAATGTAAACAACAACACATACATCTATGAGCTCTCTGAGGACATCGTTCATAAAATATTGAAAGGCGGCCGGGGCATTGCAAAGTCCGAAGGGCATGACCTGATATTCAAATAGCCCATACTTGGTGCGGAAGGCCGTTTTCCATTCATCGCCCTCTTTTACTCGTACCAAGTGGTAAGCTCCTCTAAGATCCAGCTTTGTATATATGCATGCTTTTCTGACTTGGTCCAGGAGTTCAGGGATCAAAGGTAACGGATATCTATTCTTAACGGTGATCTGGTTCAGGGAGCGATAATCGATACAAGTTCTAAGGTCTCCTTCCTTTTTTGGAACGAAGAACAAAGCTGAAGAAGCAGGGGACTTGGAAGGACGAACAAACCCATTTGCCAGGTATTGATCCAGGTATTGTCGAAGGTGAAGGTTCTCAGGCTCGGTGAGGGCATAAATTCTACTACAAGGAGGAGTAGATCCAGGTATCAGGTCTATCTGGCAGTCATAAGACCTATGAGGAGGTAGAGAGTTAGCCTGATCCTTCCGGAAAACATCTTGGTATTCTAGGTATTCGGGAGGTAACTGGGGAGTCTCTGAAGAAATTGCGGCCAGTGCAACACCAGGTGGAGGGTGACAAGTAGAGACACATTCTGGAAACTGGACCGTTCTTGCTCGCCAATCGATCAGAGGATTGTGTTTCTCTAACCAAGGTATTCCTAGAATAACCTGAAACTGAGGGGCCTTGATCACATCAAACACGATCTTCTCATGGTGTCCATCTTGACTTACTAGCGTCACCTCTTGAGTGGTATGCGTTACTGGGCCGGAGGCTATCTCCGTACCATCCACCGTAGTAATGACGTCCTTTACAGCCTTGGGACAAAGAGTTAGATTCATCCTCAAAACCATTTCATGATCCACATAATTGCCGATGGCACCGCTGTCGACGTAAGCTTCAATTGCATGTAATCGATCCGGATTATCAGGGCTAATGAGGACCATCGGTATCACGAAATGCGAGGTCACAGAACTGGTTTTCACGCTCGGCAAGAGGACCTCTATTCTTGTCGGGCGAGGTCTTTTCCCTGCTCAGAGTTTGTAACTTTGGTAACTGCAGCTCCTACTGCCTTCTTAGCAGGTTTCACCGGACAGTCTCGAAGAAAGTGTCCTGAGTTTCCGCAATATAGGCATAATTGCAACTGTTTCCTCCTTTCCCGCTCCCTTTGTGTTAGAGGACCTTTCAGACCCCCTATTTGCATGGGTTCCCCGGAGTCTACTCCTTTGGAAGGAGTTGGCGGTTTGGAAAATACTCGAGCATCAAACTTGGAACGATCGGCCTTCCTGTTCTGCAGCCTGTGATCTATTTGAACGACCAAGTCTATATAATCCGAACAGTCTTGTGGGGGATTCACTACTTGAGCTAAAACGTCTTTGAGCTCTCCACGTAGACCTCTATAAAACAGCGTAATCCTTTTGTCCTCAGGCCATTGAGTTTCCACTATTAGTCTATTGAAAGATGCAATATAATCCAAAAGGTCTTGATTACCCTGTCGCAACGAAAGAAGCTCATTGTCCAAGGCCTGCCCCTGTGAATGTCTTGCGAACAGTTTTTCCATACTAAGCTGAAAGGCTTGAAAATCATGGAGAACCGGATCATCTTGATTAACTAGAGGGATCGACCAGTCTGCCGCATTGCCACTAAGGTACGAAAGTACAAAAGCTACTTTTGCTTGATCAGTTGGAAAGGCTGCTGGCCAGCATAAGAAGTGCAACCAGCACTGATTGATAAATACTGCAAACCTCTTTGGGTCACCAGAAAATCGTTCGGGCGGAGCCAGAGGTACATTCCCAGGTAGGTTGATCTGCACTGGATTCATAGAGGAGGTTGAAGGAAGATTTGCCCCTGATGCGGGTAACAGGGTCTGTCCGGCTTGTGACTGTAGCACTTGTCTAGCAAGATTGTCTGTTCTCTCCTTGGAAATAATTAGTTCCCTTCTTAGAGCATTCGTTTCCTGACGAGCTGCATGCACTTCTGCCCTTAGTTCCGCA
Source organism: Ambystoma mexicanum (assembly GCF_040938575.1). Classification (NCBI taxonomy): domain Eukaryota; kingdom Metazoa; phylum Chordata; class Amphibia; order Caudata; family Ambystomatidae; genus Ambystoma; species Ambystoma mexicanum. Next base: position 842,206,977 of record NC_090923.1, read on the forward strand.
AGTAACCGGGCTAGGGGGTCAGTATCCGAGGTTTCCATAGCGCCCGGGCGAGAGTTTTGTGGTAGGCTTTGCGTTCTGTAACGCTCACCTGATTCTCGCAGAGGCGCCAGTCTTGACTGGGCGACTACCGTATCTTCAAAGGTGATGTGTAGCACCCGGTTGGCTCTTTGGGCTGGACCTCTGTGCACTGTATGCCTGACGTGTAGAGTAAGATGTCTGCAGATAGAAAATAAGGGGTTAATGAACTGGGGTTATTGGGGTGTCCCTATCTCTTTCCTCTTCTCCTCTCCTGTAGACCCCCAAAGGTTAACGCTCTCACCTTAGGTAAGTGAATGCCGAGCTCTCCATCTGCCTCGGGGCAGGGTGCTGTAACCAGTTTCTTCACTGGATAGGTAGCGCAGGCCTCTTGACTTCAGAGGACTGCTGTCCGTCGTTTACTGCACGAACGGTAAGTTTCCAGTCATTCAAATGTCTGTAAAGTCTTTAGTAATGATGTCTCTTGTTTTGCAGGGTTCCGGCGATGGCGGATGACGGGCTGAAGTGAGTTGAAGATGGAGCCCGTGTGATGAATAGAAGCGCCTGGAAGCACGTAAGTAAGCGCTTGTTGCCTGCTTCACGATGCGCTCTAACTGTCTTTTTATTTTGCAGGTACGAGTTCGGAGCGGCTGCAGGGTGCCGGAATACCCACTGGATTAGATGTGGAAAGGAGTAATGGCACGTGAGTATTAAAGTTCCCCAATGTCTTAAACGCACCTTGTTTTGTCTTTCAGATGCGGGATGCAGCGCCGAAGGCCTCCGGAGCGTGCAAAGAGTTGGTAAGCTTTTGTCTTTCAGATGCCGGAATGCAGTGTGAAGAGCTCCGGAGCGCACAAAGAGTAGGTAAGCCTTTGCCTTTCAGATGCCGGAATGCTAACCTGTTCTTCCTTGTCTTTATAGGTGTTGCTGAAGACTGGATTCAGGATGGTAAGCCTTTGCCTTTCAGATGCCGGAATGCTAACCTGTTCTTTCTTGTCTTAATAGGTGTTGCTGAAGACTGGATTCAGGATGGTAAGCCTTTTTCCTTAGGCCCAGGACCGGATGCAGAAGACACGATGAGCGTTCTGCTGCAGAGGTTGCAGAATAACGCAAAGCAAGATTCATCCACCGGGTGTGGTTTAAATAGCCTCCTGTAGTGCTTCGGTGTCTCCTTCTACAGCCACGCCTAGGTAAGAAAAGAGTTCCTGATTTCCAGAAGAGTTCCAGTGTTCTGAATCTAGGGAGTGGCTCCAGCCCCACCCAACAGGAAAAGTAGTTCCAAACAGAAGGGGATCAGAGGCTCAACTGGCAGGCAAGTAAGCAGCATGGTCTGCTGCAGGTAAGTCCACCCAAGCATTATGAGCCCGGCGCTTCCAGCGCTGGGACTGGGCATATTTATGAGCCTGGTGCCACTGGCGCCAGGACTGGGTCCAAAAGGTCCCAATTGGGACTGGTTGGCACTCGGAACCTGGGTTATGGATCTGCTTCCAAGGGAGTTGGGAAAACCCTGACCTTTTGGAAGCAGAGATCATGACAATTATCTATTTCAGGCCATTAGTGATGCTTGGAAAATTGAACAATTGTCTCTAAAAAGTACATTCAAAGCCAAACGATTCAGGCTAGTCGGTGATGGACAGTGCGACAGCCCTGGATTTTCTGCCAAGTACTGCACCTACCACTTTCAGGACATGGATAGTAAGAACATTGTGAGTTTGGTGGTCATGCAGGTGTCCCAATGTAAATCCTCAGTGGCCATGGAGAAACTAGGATTTATAAAATCATTGGAATATCTACAATCGAGTGGAATGCACATCGACCTCATAGCTACGGACAGACACGCTTCAATAGCCAAGACAATGAGAGAGCAGTTCCCACATATTAAACATCAATTTGATGTATGGCATCTTGCTAAATCAATCAATAAGGAAATCTCGGCTGCAGGGATAAAAAAAAAGGTTTGGAAAGTATTTCACAGTGGTCCCAGTCTATCAGCAACCATCTTTGGTGGAGCTCCAAAACTTGTGAAGGGTCAGTGGAAATCCTACTTGAAAAATGGCGGTCACTGATGCACCACTGTACCAACGTTCACCGCTGGACAGAAAACCAACATTTCCACCAATGTGAACAGGGCCCTTTGTCCCCAGAGGAGGCACGGAAGAAGAAGTGGTTGATTCCATCTTCACCTACACACAAAGCCATTGAGAAGATTGTTTTTGATAAAACTCTATCAAGAGATTTGAGGGGACTGACAGAATTCTGTCACTCAGGAGGGTTGGAGGTGTTCCACAATATGTGCCTAAAGTACAGGCCAAAGCGATTGCATTTTGGCATACAGGGCATGAAACATAGACTCTACAACGAGAATGTGTGCCGTGAACAATCTAGGACTACGGGAAATGTAGGGATGCTTCGCTGCACTATGGCCTTTGCAAAAAGAAGTAAGAAATGAGTGGTGAAACCAGTGTATGAGGAAATGGAGTTCGACTTTGTTAAAGGCCTTATTGTAAATGTACTAGAGAAGCAAAGACATGGAATTTGAACGGTTCTGTGCAGAGCACTGATGCATTGCCACTGTGCCATGTCCACCCAAAGCAAAGCTCGTTGAGAAGTACAACTCCCGGTTTAAATCATTGTAATCTGATTGTCTTTTTGAAAGAAATGTTATTGTACAGTGTACATAGAAAGCATGCTAACCCTAACCCCTCCCTTCACCATCCTGGGTGGCGAACAACCTGGGTGTCATCTTTGACCTCTCTCTCTATTCACCTCATATCGCTGACCTTGTCAATATGTGTATGTATATATTTTTGTTGCTATAACTAGGCTTTGCAATCTCATGTAAATGCTGCGCACTGTTAACTGAGGGGAGGCTTGCGCATTGCAAATAATAAAACAAACAAACAATAAATCTCACTTTCCACTCAACTCCTCGGGTACTTTTTCTGACCTTCCCCCAAAAAGTCAATGGGCCTCATTACGAGTAGCCCGGTAAAACTGGGTTAATTACCGGCATGCTGGAATGAGCGGGTCCGTGCTCGTATGAACCCGCTAATAGCGGGTGATTACGAGTGCGCGAGCACGCACGTCCCCCCATGCCGGTAGTGGCAATACCGCCATGCCGCTAAAGGGCCTCGAACTCCCCTATACTGGCATCGCGGGACCCGCCCATAGCGGTACCGCCTCATACCAACCCCTAAATACCGGCATGGTAATACCGGCATGGTAATACTGTGTTTGTCAAAAAACGGACCCGGAAATTACATCATCGCGCAGGAACGGGAAATGGGCAGGCAGCATCTTTAAAAACACAATCCATTGCCATCCTCCATAACCACCAGCCGATACTCGGAGAGCACAGTGGAAATCCATAGAGGATGTCAAAGGCTACCAGGAAGACCACCCCCCGGCTGCGTAAACAGCGTTACTCAGACGCAGAGCTCACCATATTAGCGGACACTCTAGCTGCACATGCAGACACAATATAATCCCACGACAAGAAGCGGCAGGTGCAGCAACAAAAGAGGCAAATCTGGCAGGAGGTAGCCCGCAGGGTATCAGCCGTAGGTCCCACCCCGCGCAGTGTGAGGGACTGCAGGAAGCGGTGGGACGACCTCCAGTTGAGGGTACGCAATATCATGGCCACCAATCGGAGGGAGGCCATGGCCACAGGCGGGATGCCCACCCCCCTGCCAAATTGATGCCCTGGGAGGAGACGGCAGGAGATTCATCAGTCCTGAGTCCTTCGAGGGATTATGTGAGATGGAGACAGGTGCGGCATCAACCGCGGAAGGAGGTGAGTGACCCTGCAGATCCATGTAGGGGAGACCATGAAGTAGCACAAGTGAAGTGGTAGAGAGTCTAGGCAAGGCAATGCATGTCCCAACACCCACATGACCATACCCAAATACAGATGGGGGGCCAAACGCTGCCACACTGAAATGCATGCTGAGTGCCCATCCCTTAACCAACACACAGCCAACACACCTGGAGCTTGCCCATGTGATACTTCACACAAACCCAAAATCAACGGCATGCTACCTGCCAGGCAGTGAATGCTACATGCCCCCTCTGAATACCCTGCGTGACACACCTGTAAGACATGAAAGCATGATCAAATGAATAATGAACAGCACTGCCACTGCCATGTCACACCATCACTGATGCCCTGCATCTCTTCTACCCCCTCAGGCACTGATGAGGAAGAAGCAACCCAGAAGACAACTGCGAGGGCATCCACCTCACACCGTAAGAAGAGGGCAACCACCACCACCACCTCCGCTGGAGACAAGCAGGCCACACCCACACCTGTCTAAGGGGAGTCCCTGGAAGCACCCGCCTCCACTGGGGAAGAACTTGATGCCAGCATGGAGCCTGAGGGAGACACCGAGGTGACATGCCCGGCCACCCCGAGCCCCGTGCCCACCCCCTCGCCCCAACACCTGCAGTCACCCACCTGCAGTGAAGGTGATCCCTGCCTCCGTGACTGTGACCTACCCACCTCTGAGGAGTCCAGTCCCGAAAATGCAATCCACGTGACTGCACAACCCACCACTCCAGCTCCCTCCAGAACCCTGGAGACACGATTGTCGATGGTGGAGGCCCAACAGGAGGCCATGTTAGAGATACTCCGACAGAACATAGCGGACGGGGAGGAAACCAGGTGGGGTATTGCCACATCAATTGCAGGGACCACAGCGGCCATCGAAGCAAACACAGCCGCTGTCAATGCATCGGCTCGGCTAATGAGGGACTGCCTGGGGGCGGTGACACAGGTACTGACCTCAATGCTGCTTCATATGCAGCGGCCACGGCTTGCAGGAAGTGTGGAACCTGCCAGCAAATCACCTACTACGTCCACACCGGCTTCATCTGTCCCCACCAGCCCAGTGCGCCACACACATAGGAGTGCAAGGCACACTGAAATGCCGCCTCTGGACAGGAAGAAGTCCCGGAAGTAGTGTGGGGGGACAATGGTAGTGGGACACAAGGTTGGGGGTGAAGGGGTGCATCTTGTGGAGACTATTGGGGGTGTTGGTGTTTGTTGGGGGGGTCAGGGAGTTTGTTGGGGGAGTCTGGGAGGGGGGAGTGGGCACATTTTTGCTGTTGTAAATAATACACACGTTGTGGTAAGAAAAATCCATGGCTGGACATTGCTATTTTTTTGTGCATCCATTTAATGTGGTACGGTGTTCAGTGCCCAACTCCGAACATTCCCTGTGTGTATGTCCACATTGGCCCAGTGTCTGACTGACACAAGTCTTTCATAGTCCCTGTGTTTCAGATGTATTTGTGAATTAGTGCTTGGCGTACAGCATGGCCATCCCGTGCATCATGTACTGGCAGGGGGGCTACTTCACCTCCGTCTCCATCCTCATCATCCTCACCCGGCACATGCATGTCAATGTCAGGTGGCAGTGGTACATTTCTCCGGACGCACATGTTGTGCAGCATGACACAGGCCATGGTGATCTTTGCCACCTTCTCAGGCCTATATAGGAGTGCCCCACCAGACCTGCTGAGGCAGCGGAACCTCCCCTTCAACAGGCCAAAGGTCTGCTCAATCACAACACGGGTATGGGTGTGTACACGATTGTACTCCTCCTCATGGCTGTTCTGCGGGTTACGCACAGGGGTGAGTAGCCACGGCCTCAAGGGATATCCTCCATCACCTGCAAGCAGATTCAAATAGGTGTGTGGCACTCTGAACTGCCACATTCAGGGAGCACAGTCATGGCGGCAGCTATTTGGTGTGGCCATGCACATGTCCCTGTAAGCATGAAAAAATATTATCTAGGTGCAATCTATACTGTCATGAGGTGTGGTAGTCTGGATGGCGTTCAATAGATGATGCAGGGTGTAATCATGCATGCTGAGGCAGATATGCTGTGGTAGTGCAACCATGTTTTGACTCCAATTCATGCTGTTCATTATTTACTATGCATGGTCACCCTGCCCACATTGCCACACTTGCCATCCTGTTCATTCATGCATTGCTTGCCATCACCATGGTGGTCTTACTTGTTCTCATCGATATGCATTATTTGTGATATGTGGCCCAGTGAAGTGTCATGTACCGTTTGACTGGTTCAGGTTAGGAGTGTTTGGCTCTGCATGCATTCTCCAATCACCGGCTATTCCCCCCAGGTGCAGTATTCCCCCCCCCCTTATGCATCCCCACACATCAGTACCCCTAAGCACTGCCATGGGACGGTTGTGCAACTCACCAAGCAGCCAGGCACGTGGTCCGGCATGTCGCTCCATGTGATGGGGTAGCGTGGAATTACCCAGTAACATGGCATCATGTGTTGATCCAGGATATCGGGCGCAGCAATGGGTGATGATCTTCCTGGAGTCACATACCATTTGCACATTGATGGAGTGGTATTGCTTGCGATTGCGGTACACCGCCTCTATGGCATGGGGGACTACCAATTCCACATGGGTGCAGTCAATGGCACCGACACAATTGGGCATGCCTGCCAGTGCATGGAAGCCTACTTTGGTTTCGGCTATCTCCTGGGCAGTATGTGGTAGGGATATGTGGGTGCTTGCGTGCTTCAGGAGGGCATCCAGCACTTGTTTCAGCATGCATGAAAATAGTGGTTGTGAAATGCCATGCAGCTGGCCCACTGTGTGTTGGTAGGTGCCTGTGGCCAGGAAGTGTAGCACAGACACCACCTTTAGTAGTGGGGGGATGGCAGTGCGTATTCCTATGTGGCTGGCAATGTCGTTCTGTATCATGTCCACTATGGTGGTGATGGTGTCACGGTCCAACCGGTACAGGGTGTGGATCTGCTCAGGGGTTGGGTTGAATGGGCTGGGTCTGGTGCAAGGGATTGGTAGCTGCCTACAAGGCACTGGTGGCTGCGCTGTTGGTAATTGCTGGGCCTGTCTCACCCTCCTTCTGCGTCTCCTCTGTGCTGCCTGTTGCTGCTTCTGTAGTTGTTGTTGTTGCTGCTGTAGTTGTTGTTGTTGTTGCTGTAGTTGTAGCAGTATAGGCATGTCCTCCAGTGCCATGATTGCAACTGCTAGTGTTAGCATTTTGGTGTAGGAAGGGGTGTGGTGTGTAGGTGTGCTCCTTTTGTACTGGGCCACTCTACATTGCCTACACCTGTGGGGGGGGTTGTGGTGTGTGGGTGTGCTCAGTTTATACTGGCACAGCCTCCATTGACTCCACCTGTGGGGATTGTGTGCACCTGTGGCAGCTGCCTTGTATCCTTCTTGCTGTTTGCGGGTGGTCTGAGATGCCTGTATGGCCGGCATTTTTTGCATGTATGCATGGGTTGAAATTACCCCCTATTACCGGCATGCCGGTATTTGCTCCCTGAAGGGGTGCGTGTACCCGCCTATGCCGCTATTAGCGGCACCGTTGTTTAGTGTGCCGCTAATACCGGGTTTGCGGGTCGGAATGCAATGGGACGGTAAACGATGCCGGTATAACCACACCGGCATCATTTTTGCCTTACCGGCATACCTCGTAATGAGGCCCAATGTCTCCATAGTTATGGTTCTCTAGGGCTGCAAAGCTCGCGGACAACGAAGACAAAATTGGGGGCCTTGGAACGCGCCAAGCGAGGCGTTGCAGATGGGAGAGAAGCCAGTTCGCATTAGCACATTGAGGCCTAGTAGAAAGATGGAGTTGAAAATTCAAGTTCTCACAGATGGCTTTACACGGGATGTTGCAAAGTAAGAATGTATGCTCATGCAGAGTGAAGGTCAGCGGCTTTGATTTTTTGCTCACGGGCTGAAGAGGCCCACGACTCGCACTGGCAGTATAAGGTTCTATTGTTTTTTGACCTTGAGAGACAGGGCCCATGCCAAAAGGACTTCATTTGAAGCAGGGGTGCAATAACGTAAGAGACAATAAGGCTGAAAATTCTGAAACTACACCGAGTTTCATATTAGTTCAGTATATGAAAAATCGTTGCCACAAACAGAGTGCAATTTACGGACTGCATTATTCAGACAATGGAAATACTCAGACAATGGAAATGGCAAATATAATGTAAGTAACTCTTTAGACGATTTTATACCGGAATATAATAACAATAGCATTGAGTTAAAGACAGGTTAAGTTGTACTTGTTCGTTCTGTGTGGCATATTACAATGAAGAGCAAGTAAAACATTTGTGGGATCATCTTTCTACCGGGCACATGGGCATGCATTTGCCCATTCGACACGCATGTAGACAAATAGTCGTTTCTCAGTGGTTAAAAGTTAATAAATCATTACTTTGTGTGTTAACCTCGATTTCTTTTGTTAGTTTTCGCATTGCTTTTAGAGCCGAGCATACTCCATTGCACTATCCTCGCAAGCAAATAGTTTCACCTCGGCCCTAATAAATAAAATGAATAATAGTAATAAAGATAGGCTGGCGAGACTAATTTCAATTTTTATGTTTTCAAAACAGGTACATCCTACCGTACTGCGACTGCCACCTATTCCAGACCCCGGCTGATGGTTTCTTCAATCGCCAGCTGCAGCTTCTTGTAAACAACTGCACTACATTGACTATTTTATGGGACGATCGCCAAGGGCCCATATGCCCTTACACAGTACTAGGGGCTAGAAGCAACATATCGGCCGTTACGGTCGCCTAGTGCCAAGTTGATGGAACTGTCTTGCGATTCACTGTGCGACCAAAGTGATTCTTTTAACGAAAACCAACTGCCTGTGTACCATAAATGAGCAGTGCGTGACTCACAATAAACTTTAGAGGATCTGCAGATCGAGAGCAAAGAAAAAAAATTCCATTCCGATTTAATATGCCAATTGCTGAATATTCTCTAAACATTTTGGGGGTAATTCATAGAATTAAGCGCACAAGTGGCGCACGCGGCTGGCGCACAGTGTGCGCGTGCGATAGTCTGCGCCAGCCGCATGCGCCAAAATCCATTTCGGCGCACAGCGTATTCATGGATTTTAGCCACCAAAAGCAGCCGCGGCGCAGAGTGGCGCAGCGACCCTACAGCAGCGCCAGTAACGCCCCCAAGAACGCCCCTCACGCAAGGAAAAGCCATCAAAATCCCCAATCCAGCGCAAAGGGCTGCGCTAACCCTGGACCAGTATACAGGGCCGCCACACAGCACACGGCAAGCGGGGAACGTGTATTCCTGGGGGTCGCTGGAAGTTTCACCTGCAATTTCAGCAGGGTATGTGTATTTCTGGGGTGCGGGCAAGTTTAACACGCGATTTCAGCAGGGTACGTGTATTCCTGGGGTGCGGGGAAGTCTAACACGCGATTTCAGCAGGGTACGTGTATTCCTGGGGTGCGGGGAAGTCTAACACGCGATTTCAGCAGGGTACGTGTATTTCTGGGGTGCGCGGGAAGTTCCACACGCGATTGCAGCAGGGTACGTGTATATCTGGGGTGCAGGCAAGTTTAACACGCAATTTCAGCAGGGTACGTGTATTTCTGGGGTGCGCAGAAGTTTAACACGCAATTGCAGCAGGGTACATGTATTTCTGGGGTGCGGGCAAGTTTAACACGCAATTTCAGCAGGGTACGTATATTTCTAGGGTACGGGGAAGTTTAACACGCAATTTCAGCAGGGTATGTGTATTCCTGGGGTGCAGGCAAGTTTAACACGCGATTTCAGCAGGGTACGTGTATTTCTGGGGTGCGGGGAAGTTCCACACGCAATAGGCCCTGTGCGAGTGGGGTACGTGTATTTTGGGGGTGCAGGGGATCCCTACACGTGAATTAGCAATGTGGGTTCTCCCAGGTGTTCCCTCAACACCCTCCACGGCCCATGCAGGCAGACCACACCACAGGGGACTACCCTGCATCCCTGGGCATGTCCCGCAGGCAGCCCATCCACCATGGGCATGCCCCTCCAGCCAAGGCACATGTCACCTTGCACTAGTGATCACCAACGCATTACCCCCTTGCACTGCCACCCCCCAGCTGTGCAGGGCACCTGCCTGCAGGCCCCCACTCATGTCCCCCAGCACCCCTACCCCCCAGCAGTCAGGGGCACCTGCCTGCAGGCCCCCACTCATGTCCCCTTGCACCCCCACCCCCCAGCAGTGTGGGGCACCTGCCAGCAGGCCCCCACTCATATCCCACTCATGTCCCCCTGCACCCCCACCCCCCAGCAGTGCAGGGCACCTGCCAGCAGGCCCAAACTCATGTCCCCTTGCACACCCACCCCCCAGCAGTGTGGGGCACCTGCCAACAGGCCCCCACTCATGTCCCCTTGCACCCCAAGCACTGAGGGGCACCTGCCAGCAGGCCCCCACTCATGTCCACTTGCACCCCCCCCACTGAGGGGCACCTGCCAGCAGGCCCCCACTCATGTCCCCTTGCACACCCACCCCCCAGCAGTGCGGGGCTCCTGCCAGCAGGCACCCACTCATGTCCCACTAATGTCCCCTTGCACCCCTACCCCCAGCAGTGCGGGGCACCTGCCAACAGGCCCCGACACATGTCCCCTGCACCCCCACCCCCCAGCAGTGCGGGGCACCTGCCAGCAGGCCCTGACACATGCCCCCAGCCAACACGTCATCACAATCTCGATCCCTGGCCCTTATGGCCAGCCTCCACATGCCAAACACCCACCCAAGTATTTCATCCACCCACATAGAAATGCCAATTACATGACACAACCCCAATGGCAAGTATGTAAATGAAGACATGTCCCTCACACACACACAATGGGTGCAAGTGAATCTCAAAACCCATATCATGACATGCATGAAACCAATGAGATAATACCACACATCGAAGTTGGAAGAAAAAAATGTATTAAAAGTAACATGAATGGAATTAAAATCAAACAAATGACAATGGAAATTAAAAAAGAAAAGCTGCATGTCTGTAAAATAATGAAAAACAACAATTCATAATCCAAAGGAAAGGTGTCCAAAGTCACAGTTCCAAAAATGAAATCCAAGGGCAAAACAAAAGTGAAAACCATTGCTCCATGGGGAAATCCAGAAAAGTGATCAATACACTGAGCACACCTTCTTCTGAATAAAGTGGTTTAGTTTTAGCCATACGGATTTGTTTGGCACTTTAGATTAGTGTTATGTTAAGTACAGGTGCGGGGGAGAGGTACTCGGCCTTGGTATCTAGGCCGGAGGGGAAAGACAAAAGAAAAAATGCTTTCCTATTTAGGAAAGCTTCGTCCCCTGCAGACTATCTGCGAGGCCAAGGCCTAATGGTTGCTTAAGAATTAGGTGGAAAGAAACCTATTAAGAGGTCCCTAAACAATGGAAGCACACTAAACAGGTTACCACCCTTGGTTAATTGAAATAGAAGACATTTTTTAGGCATTTTCAAACATATTTGTTCTGGGATATAGATCTTCCCCAATAAATTCTATTTGACAACTTATAGATCAATTCAAAACAATACAATTTATTATTCATACAAAATAATGGGAGTTGGCCCAACGCGTTTCGAGTTCAAAAAAGACTCTTCATCAGGGGCATCTTTTCATTTTCAATTACATTCCTATAAAGAAAAGAAACATTTTAAATTTAAACAATATAAATGAATGTCTGTACATATATATAGTGGCAAAAGACAATTTTCAAAACAACTTGAGTGTGAACAACATCTCAAAATCACAAAGTAATGCTCAATTCCTCGAGTTTAAGGGTTTAAATGTATATATTTTACATCAAGAATCTAGTGACCTGACTAGTTTGTTTGTATATGTTACTGGGTTCGAAAGAAGCGCCACAAAGCTATGCTTTTCGATGTGAATCTCATTGGTTGAGAAGATTGTCTTCAACATTAAAAAATGACTTGCTAACATATAGGTGTTATTATAGGGCTATTCTTACCCTATTGATATAGCCAAAGAGGGTATCCTACACGTCCAATGAAGGTAATATACAATCCGTAGAGGATAGCTGTGGTTCAAGAAACAACGAGGCTGTAAAATAGTCCAGTATATGGGTAAAAGCCCAAAGACATTTCTATTCTGTCTAAAAAAGATATTAACTTACTGCTCAAGGATCTTGGAGCTGCCCTATGGGGTTGATCAGGTCCGTGAATACCAGAGAGCCTTTGCAGTTGTAGTGATCCTGTTGACTAATCTATTCATGTGGGTCTGCGCCTAAAGGTTGAAGTCCTGCAGAGTCCAAACAGGGAGTGGTAAGTCTACTATTTCCAGTCAGTTAAGGTATTATAGCTAAGAGTTTCAGGTTGACTTACTTCTGTCTCTGTTTTTTAGATCTTGATGGAGTGCTGCATCTAGTCCGGCGAGGGTAGAAGAAGCGTCTGCCATCTTGGATTCAGGAGTCCCTTAAATATGTCTACAGGTGTCTGACGTCACTCGCGCATGCGCGAGTGACGTCACAGTCATCCTGCCGCTCGCGATTACGCAAGCTGCTACATAATCTTGAACTAAATGTGGACCGTTAGTCACATAGTGAATTGGGTTGCCGGTATTGTTCTAACTTAGACAAGTAGTAATTCCCTTTTAAGGTTTAAATGTATGGAAAAATAGAAAAATAGAAATACAGAAAAGGTGTCCTTAGAAAAGGACAACACGGATCTATATTTCTGCCCCAGATCAATCAACATTTGTTAGAAACAAAATCAGGACTAGATTTATTTGAGTTGTGACATAAGTAATCTTTTTAGAATGAATATCCTTCAATATTATTTCCTTTTCTGCAAAGCATTTCAAAAAATAGATATATGTTATCACATAGATTGTACACCCATCTAGATGGGATAGCAATGGGATCAGTACCTTTGAATTGTTAAATAGGCTGAGGCTATTAGCCATTTTGGTGTTTACCGTTCTACAATATGGTTGTACCGAGACTTTTGATCCTATGAACACGTATGTACAGATATGCACCCTGCAATGATCCGTGTTTTCCTTTTCTAAGGACACCTTTTCTGTATTTCTATTTTTCTATTTTTCCATACATTTAAACCTTAAATGGGAATTACTACTTGTCTAAGTTAGAACACCAAACAGCCTCTGTTTTTTAATAATAAGTCTTTTGAGGACAGCAACAGGCATTGCATCCAGCTTCATATTGAAAACACAATATAGCTGCCAGCTACCATTAGAATTAGCGCCTCACACTCCGCGAATGACGCAACTTTGATACACAAACATCAGTGACGTCACTCGCGCATGCGCGAGTGACATCACAATACCGGCAACCCAATTCACTATGTGACTAACGGTCCACATTTAGTTCAAGCATAGAACAGCTTGCGGACCCCGACGCACACTCAGCCTGATACTTAACTGTCTGTGGCACACATGGTGCCATGATTTCAAGATTATGTAGAAGCTTGCGTAATCGCGAGCGGCAGGATGACTGTGACGTCACTCGCGCATGCGCGAGTGACGTCAGACACCTGTAGACATATTTAAGGGACTCCTGAATCCAAGATGGCAGACGCTTCTCCTACCCTCACCGGACTAGATGCAGCACTCCATCAGGATCTAAAAAACAGAGACAGAAGTAAGTCACCCTGAAACTCTTAGCTATAATACCTTAACTGACTGGAAATAGTAGACTTACCACTCCCTGTTTGGACTCTGCAGGACTTCAACCTTTAGACGCAGACACACATGAATAGATTAGTCAACAGGATCACTACAACTGCAAAGGCTCTCTGGTATTCACGGACCTGATCAACCCCATAGGGCAGCTCCAAGATCCTTGAGCAGTAAGTTAATATCTTTTTTAGACAGAATAGAAATGTCTTTGGGCTTTTACCCATATACTGGACTATTTTACAGCCTCGTTGTTTCTTGAACCACAGCTATCCTCTACGGATTGTATATTACCTTCATTGGACGTGTAGGATACCCTCTTTGGCTATATCAATAGGGTAAGAATAGCCCTATAATAACACCTATATGTTAGCAAGTCATTTTTTAATGTTGAAGACAATCTTCTCAACCAATGAGATTCACATCGAAAAGCATAGCTTTGTGGCGCTTCTTTCGAACCCAGCAACATATACAAACAAACTAGTCAGGTCACTAGATTCTTGATGTAAAATATATACTCTACATTTAAACCCTTAAACTCGAGGAATTGAGCGTTACTTTGTGATTTTGAGATGTTGTTCACACTCAAGTTGTTTTGAAAATTGTCTTTTGGCACTATATATATGTACAGACATTCATTTATATTGTTTAAATTTAAAATGTTTCTTTTCTTTATAGAAATGTAATTGAAAATGAAAGGATGCCCCTGATGAAGAGTCTTTTTTGAACTCGAAACGCGTTGGGCCAACTCCCATTATTTTGTATGAATAATAAATTGTATTGTTTTGAATTGATCTATAAGTTGTCAAATAGAATTTATTGGGGAAGATCTATATCCCAGAACAAATATGTTTGAAAATGCCTAAAAAATGTCTTCTATTTCAATTAACCAAGGGTGGTAACCTGTTTAGTGTGCTTCCATTGTTTAGGGACCTCTTAATAGGTTTCTTTCCACCTAATTCTTAAGCAACCATTAGGCCTTGGCCTCGCAGATAGTGTGCAGGGGACGAAGCTTTCCTAAATAGGAAAGCATTTTTTCTTTTGTCCATGGGGAAATCCAAACAAAGAATCCAACAGTTAACTATATACAGATGAACAATCCAGGGTCCATGATCCCAACTGAAGAAATGAAACCTATCAAAAACTCCTACCTAATAAAAAAACTATATACAAAAATGTGGTCCATTGTCCAAAAGGTCCAAAATAAAGAAAAAACCAAAGGAAACCTAATACTAACCAAATAACTATTTACAAGGGCAGCGGGCAAGTCCAACGGCTCACATGTTGATGTTCCGGGCCAGGGCATCATCAAACTCATCGAACTCCTGCTCGATGTCCCGGAGGTGGCCCTCTTCCATGGCCCCGAGGGTTCGCAGGGACGATGACATCTGGAACTCCAGGTCCCTGCGAATGGCCTCGAGGCACTCGGCCCGCCTCAGGCCCCTATGCATGGAGTTCTCCACCCTGACCATCGTGAGCCGTGCCTCTTCCGCCCGCTGCCGCTCTGCATCTATCGCATGGCCCAACCGCTGCCACACGGAAGACACTTCCGTCCAGGGTCCTCCTGCCCTCCGGCCGATGCCTGCCCCTCCGATGCTGATGGCCCCGAGCCATCATTGCTCCCACCTACAGCTTGATCCTGCTGCTGCTGCTGCTGCTGTCCATGTGCCCTGTCCGATGGTGCCTGCACATCCTCCATCTGCTGGTCTCCAGTTGTGGTGTCCATCCCTGCTGGACCGCCAAATCCCGACTGTGGCAGGGATGGGATCTCCACCAAGCTGGCTGTGTTGGTCAGGCCAGGTCCACAGGGGGCCCTGGTGGAATCTGGACCGGAAGACTATGTGGAGAAATGTAAAACAATAAACTGGGCACAACAAGTTGAACAAATGGTTTATTGCTTGTAGGGATAAGCTGGCTAGTAGAGACCCCCAACCATCTGCACAAGTAGACTGACTCCTCAAAGAATAACATTCTAACACAAAGCTCAGGATTGCTCTGATGTCATCAATAGCTAGGATTCCATCAGTAGAACAAGGAATGGAAATCAGATAACACATTAACATATAATAGAAAAGACATCATCATAACACACCCCCCTCCCTTATCTGAACACCAAATTTCTATTTACACAAAACAATTTATAATACATGTAATTCGAACATGACATTATATAGAGAAAAAGGCGTCTGTTTGCTCAACAATTTTACCTCCTCACCTCCGCAACCCTTGACAGGCTCCAGACCTGTCCACTCTCCAATTTCACAGAACGGTCAAAAACTTGTACAACCTTAACCGGATCCGAATACAACGGATCACCCTTTTTCTTTATAACAGCTTTCCTTATTCTAACTAGATCGCCCACTTCAACTATAGTCTTCTTTCTTGGAAATGTTTCATTAACTTTCTCAGCACACTTCCTCTTTCGTTCATCCATATTCCTTTTCACTTCACCCACCACCTCATCCGTTTCTCTGGCCCGGCCTAACCAAGCTGGGGATAACATCGTGTTACTCCTCCGTCCTCTCATTAATTCAAATGGACTCACTCTTGTTTCGGCATTAGGAGCCATCCGCAACGCATACATTTGTTCCTTTACCGCAACTTTCCTGTCCAACCCACACGCATTGGCATTCCTAATACCTTCCATTATACAGCGGTTGACCCTCTCAATCATACCATTGGCTTGAGGGTAATACAATGCAGTCTTTTTATGCTTGATTCCACATCTGTACATGTACTCTTGAAAGAAACCTCCAGTAAACTGTGGACCGTTGTCCGTCAACACACTCCTTGGCAAGCCCTCTCTCTCAAATATCTCTTCCAGAAATGCTACAATAGATTGACCCGTGACTTCTCTCAATATTTTGAACTCCGTCCACCTTGAAAACATATCTGCTATGGCCAACACAAACCTACCACGACCTCTGCCCATATCCACTGGGCCTAATATATCCATGGCAAGGTCTTGCCACACACCCTTAGGACCTTCAACTCCTTTCACAGGTTGCACCACAGCAGATATGCTCTTCCCTGACTTTGTGCAGTCTACACATCCTCCCACTGTTTTCTCAATCTCGCGGTCCATACCCAGCCACCAATAATCGGCCTTAATTACTCCCTTGGTTTTATACGTACCAATATGGCCTTGATGCACAATAGCAATTAGTTTTTTTCTAAAACATACTGGAACAACAAGCTTATCCCATCGATATATTAGACCATTCTTCACAGATAATTCCTCTCTCACCTCCCACAAAGCCCGCTCTTCTCCAGATAACAATCTTTTTTCTGGCCAACCATCCTTGATAAAATTGGTTATCCGCCTCCACATTTCATCAGACAACAATGCTTCAACCCATTCTTCTTTGTGAAGTACACCTTCCGACGTAGCAAATACCATACTTTCAATTTCAACAGACTCCTTCTCATCTTCCACATCACTAATCCTTACTCTAGATGCATGATTGGCCTGCACATTGTCCTTACCGGCTACCACTTCAATGTTAAACTTGTGACATTGCAATCTTGTCACCCAACAGGTAACTCTCCTTGAAACTTTGTCCAACCCTTTGCTTTCAAATATAGCCTCCAGTGGCTTGTGGTCTGTTCTTAACACAAATTCCTGACCCCACACAAAGCTTATCCCAGCCTCGTCGCCAATGTAAAGCAATAAACTGGGCACAACAAGTTGAACAAATGGTTTATTGCTTGTAGGGATAAGCTGGGCAGTAGAGACCCCCAACCATCTGCACAAGTAGACTGACACCTCAAAGAATAACATTCTAACACAAAGCTCAGGATTGCTCTGATGTCATCAATAGCTAGGATTCCATCAGTAGAACAAGGAATGGAAATCAGATAACACATTAACATATAATAGAAAAGACATCAACATAACACAAACCACCGGCGCATAGCCCCCACAGAGGAGGAGAGGTCCGCCAGAGTGCGCGTCACATGTAGGAACCCTCCGACCAGGGCCCCTCCCAGCAGTGCCACGTCATGATTCTGCTCTTCGTGATGCCGTGCGTTCTCCACCCAGGAAGAACGCACGTCATCACGAATGACACGCGTGCACAACGCGACACCCACCAGGACGGATCCCATACGGTCGCGGGACCCCTCGTCCGCAGGTAGTGGAGAGGCAGGTGATATGGCACTCTCCCCTACCTGCAGATGGGCCTGGGACGGGGCCTCCCTGCTGGTGCATGATGGTGCAGTCACAGGGTCAAGGACAGAGACATGCACAGGCTCCTCTGCGGTGACCTGTGCTGCCTCCTGACCCTGGCCCTGGACTGCACCACTTGCACCAGTGGTACTACCCCCACCAGGCCCCATGTGCGGCTCAGTAGCGGGCTCCTCCTCCTCTGTGGAGACAACCAACCTGGATGTCTCCACACCGTCTTCCGCCATTGGAAGCCCCTGTGGGGTCTCACCCGGCCCTTCCGCCACAGCCGTTGAGGCAGACGCAGCACCAGCCCCCTCGCTCCTGGATGATGGTAATTCCTGGGAAGGTGGCTGGGCCTTGCGTCGCCGCCCAGTGGAGACATCCCCGACGCTTGGCTCCATAGCGCCGTCTCCGCCCTCTTCTTCACTTGACGCTGCGTAGAGGGAGACATAGAATACAAGCATCAGGGCACAGTACAAAATACCCTAGACAGGAAGCAATAACACATGAGTGGCACTGTCAAATGTCACTTCCATCTTGTCATTCCACAACACATGGGTGAATGCACACAACACACATGCAGAAACAGTCCAGGCGCCTGCAATCAACATCAACATCCATGTAGAAGGGCCCCTGTAAACCAAGATGTTGCCTTCAAAGTCACATGCATCCATGGCGTTTCAAAGTCACACACACACTTCTCAGGCACACACACACACATGTGCACCATACATGTACATGACATCAGCACCCATTCCTCACCCCCCCTCCATGTCCAGGAACAGAGACAGCCATGCATTCATGTGTGCATTCCACATGGAGCTCCCCATGTTGCTTTAAACACATGCACCAACCATGTGGCTCACACATAACTGGTCTCACATGCATGACCATGATGTCCCTGCACACACACATCCATACATGGCCTATGTCACACATACAGGCAAGCATCAGACTACCAGCACACTGCAACATACCCTGTCTCACACAGTAATGCTTGGCCACTCACCGCTCAACTCCAGACGGGTCATCCTCCGAAGGATCTGGGCGTGCAGCGCTGGGCCTAGGCGTTTCAGGACCCTCATCTGGATGGCACTCAGGCGTGCCCGGCCCTCCTCCGCGAGGCGCCGGGCCTTGTGGAGGGTCCTGAACCTGAAGTCCTCCCTGCGCTTCTTGACGTGCTTGATGTCGCGGGTTGCCACCCCCTCCGCGTTGATGGCAACCACTATGCCGTCCCAGATCCTCTCCCGTCCTTCCTTGTTGGCGCGTGATGTTCCGAAGAGGGCATCATAATGCCCCAGGACATGCTCCACCAGGACACCAACTTCGGTGGCAGTGAAGCTGGTGGCCGTCTGCCTCTCTGGCTGGGGGTTGCCAGTGGTGCCAGATGGTGTAGTGCCCGACATGGCAACCCCAGAGGCAGGAGTGGGTGGGCAACTGGGTCCTGGGGCTGGCCTGTGGAGCGATGGAATCCCAGTCGGGAGTCTTCTGTTCCAGCAGGGGTGGACACAGCAACTGGACCCCTGCAGATGGCTGACGTGCAGGCACCAAATAGCAGGGTATGTGGGCAGCAGGCAGACAGGCAGGCAGCAGATGGCTGGTGGGAGCATGCTCAGGGGTCTGGGGGGCAGTAAAATGGCCTTCTGGGCAGGAGCGTGGTCTTCCGTGTGTGTACGCGTGGCCAGCTTGATACGGAGTGATTTGGCACGTGAAAATCTTACACGTCAGCGTGTAATTCGAGGAAAGGCCCTTAGCGCGTAAGTGCGTCAGCACACGTACGCGATATCATTGGACCAAAGGCCCTTAGCGCGTAAGTGCGTCTGTGACGTATTGTCCACGGGCGTTGCCCTTTCGCGTGTGAAACTTCACGCGAACCCCATAATACACGTCCCTTGCTGAAATCACGGGTGAAACCACGCGAACCCCAGGAATACACGTACCCTGCTGAAATCGCGGGTGAAACTTCACTCGAACCCCGTAATACATGTAGCCTGCTGAAAACGCGGATGAAACTTCACGCGAACCCCGTAATACACGTGCCCTGCTGAAGACGCGGGTGAAACTGCACGTACTCCGCTCAACAGGGCCCTTTCACGTGTAAAACTTCACGCTGTACCCCAGTACTACACGTACCCCGCTCGCTAGCACAGGGCCAACATTTCTGGGGTTCGCGTGAAGTTTTACCCACGATAGGCCCTGTGCGAGTGGGGTACGTGTATTTAAGGGGTTTGCGGGAAGTTTCACACGCGATTTAGCTGTCAGAGCGGGTACGTGAATGTCGGGGGTGCGTGGGGAGTCCTACATGTGAATTGGCAGTGTGGGTCCTCCCAGGTGTTCCCTCTACACCCTCCACGGCCCCTGCAGGCAGACCACACCACAGGGGACTACCCCGCACCCCTGGTCATGTCCCGCAGGCAGCCCATCCACCATGGCCATGCACCACAGACAAGCCACCTGTCCGCTTGCACCACTGATCACCAACTCATGTCCCCCTGCACCACCACCCCCCAGCAGTGCATGGTACCTGCCAGCAGGCCCCCACTCATGTCCCCTTGCACCCCCACCCCCCAAGCAGTGCAGGGCACCTGCCAGCAGGCCCCAACACATGTCCCTCAGCCAACACGGCATCACAATCTAGATCCCTGGCCCTTATGGGCAGCCTCCACATGCCAAACACCCACCCAAGTATTTCATCCACCCATATAGAAATGCCAATTACATTATACAACCCCAATGCCAAGTATCTAAATGAACAAATGTCCGTCACACACACACAATGGGTGCAAGTGAATGTCAAAACCCATATCATGACATGCATGAAACCAATGAGATAATACCACACATCGAAGTTGGAAGAAATAAATGTATTAAAAGCAACATGAATGGAATTAAAATCAAACAAACGACAATGGAAATTAAAAAAGAAAAGCTGCATGTCTGTAAAATAATGAAAAACAACAAATCATAATCCAAAGGAAAGGTGTCCAAAAATGAAATCCAAGTGCAAAACAAAAGTGAAAACCATTGCTCCATGGGGAAATCCAAACAAAAAAGTAGAATCCAACAGTTAACTTTATACAGATGAACAATCCATGATCCCAACTGAAGAAATGAAACCTATCAAAAACCCCTACCTAATAAAAAAAACTATATACAAAAATGTGGTCCATTGTCCAAAAGGTCCAAAATAAAGAAAAAAAATAAAGGAAACCTAATACTATCCAACTATTTACAAAGGCAGCGGGCAAGTCCAACGGCTCACATGTTGATGTCCCGGGCCAGGGCATCATCGAACTCCTGCTCGATGTCCCGGAGGCGGTCCTCTTCCATGGCCCCGAGGGTTCGCAGGGACGATGACATCTGGAACTCCAGGTCCCTGTGAATGGCCTCGAGGCACTCGGCCCGCCTCAGGGCCCTACGCATGGAGTTCTCCGCCCTGACCATCATGAGCCATGCCTCTTCCGCCCGCTCCGCATCTATCGCATGGCCCAACCGCTGCCACACGGAAGACACTTCCCGTCCAGGGTCCTCCTGCCCTCCGGCCGATGCCTGCCCCTCCGATGATGAAGGCCCCGAGCCATCATGGCTCCCACCTTGTTGCTTCTGCTGCTGTGCCGCTGCCTGTGTCTTGGCTCCTGCTGCCTGCACATCCTCCTCCAGCTGGGGTGCAGTTATTGAGGTGGCCACCCCTGCTGGATGTCCGACTCCCGACTGTGGCAGGGATCTGTTGTCCACCAGCCTGGCCGCAAAGTCAGAAGCAGCTCCACAGGGCACCCAGGTGATACATGGGTGGGAAGATGGCATGGAGGACGACGACTGGGGCATAGGGGGTTCAGTTGAGGAGGGGGTCGGAACAAGGTCCAGGAAACTGAGGAATCCGGCCCTCGTGAGCTGTCAGTGGGTCACCGCGGTCAACGAGCCATGCGAGAAGACGTGCAGTCTCCTCATGAAAAGATTGCAGGTCACCTCGCATGGCACGTTGACGCAACGCCACCCCACCCAGGACAGGCTCAACCCGGTGCCGGATAGCCACATCCGCAGGGAGAGAAAGGCCAGTTGGTGTAAGCCAATCCCCTCCCTGAGAACGGGTCTGGACGTAGGCATCCCTGCTGGTGCAAGATGATGCAGTGACAGGATCAGGGACAGGATTGCACACAGGCACCTCCGCGGCGGCTTGTGCTGCCTCCTGTCCCTGGTCCTGCACTGCACCACTAGCACCAGTGGAATCCTCACCTCCAGACCGTGTCTCTGTCCCTTGCACGGCCTCCTCCTCCACCAAACCCCCCACCAACCTGGATGACTTCATGCCATCTTCCTCCATTGGGCCCTGTGGGGTCTCAGCTGCCCCTTCTGCTGCCGAGGAGTCCAACTTGCTAACGTCACACGCGTTTCCCTCGTGACGTTAGCATAGTGGTTCAGCGCGCATGAAAAAACTGTACGTCCGCGTGTGAATGCGTGTAATCCTCGGAAAGGGCCAATGCGCGTACGTGAAGTGACGTGCGCGGATGTTTCCCTCAGCACGGGTTAAAGGTGAGCGGGGGCAGCAGTTCGCTGTACGTGCCTTTCATGGAGACCGACGTGTGTTGCTGCTTCCTGTTGTTTCGCGCGCCATCACAACTTCACAGCTATCAAGGACGTACCTCTTCTTTTGGTGGGGGTATTGGCTATGCGTGTTTTTCTGCATCGCGCTAGTCAGCCGGTGAGTCGCACACGCTATTTTTCCCACTGTGGGTGCCCCTGTGTATCGCACCCATTTTCGAGGTCATAGTAGCCTGCGTGTCCCACGCGTATGCGTTATTCGTATTACTTGGTGCCACCGCGTACTGCGGGAGGTTTATTCCACGCACGTAGGCTGCAGCGTTGCATGCACGGTTTTACTGCAGTTTTGGGGTGCCTCAGCATTGCGTGACCCGTCACTACCTCACCGGGGTCACATACAGCCTTGCAGGTGCAGGGGGGCTGTTAACATCTTGCTTCCCACCCCCTTCACCCCAATTGCCCAGGTCAATTGTGCTGTACACCTCCCATTGGCACTACTCCATCTGTGCCGGCACTACTACATCTGTGCCATGGTTGGGAGGCCAGCAAAGGTGAGGGGCGCCTCAGCTGGGCGTACTCCTCGTGGCGGGCGTGGTCGGGGACGTGGCCGTGGTGACCAGGGAGTAGGGGGACTCCAGGGTGTCCAGGGCAGCCACAGAGGGGGAAGAGGCAGGGGTGTGCCACTTGAGCACAATGTTGTGCCATGTGTTGGTGCAGTCATGCCACCACCCCCTGTGGTTCCGGGAGATACAGCTTCTGCATCTGGCACTGGCGCCCGTGTGACCCGGCAGTCCGTTCCATCGACTGCCACGGGCCCAAGGGTAGTGGTAGCTGCAGGTGCAGCTGTGGACACCGCCACCCAGGCTCTGGGTCTGCCAGCGCAGGCTGCGTTGGCACTTGAGGAGCCCTTGGAAGATTTCCAACAGGCCAGGAGGGAAACCGTAGGGGTATGCAGGGCTGCTCTGACCAAGACACATGTCCCTGGGGCAGTTATGTTATCTGCTGCCCGAACAGCCAGGTGTTGGCAAGTGCAGGGGCAGATGCACCCAACAACACCCCGGTTGTGAGTCTGCCAACCAGGACCGTTGCGGTCAATGACCCTGCCACAGCGGATGTTGCTGCGCAGGGTCCATTAGAGGGCACCCAGCTGCCACTGACACAAGTCAGTCCTTTGGTCGTCCCTCCACCTGCCACTCCCTTGGCTCAATCCACCGAACCCACTGGCCATACTGGTCAGGGCTGCATTAGCCAGCCAGGGTCTGCGCCACAGTCCAAGAGGAGGAAGGTTGCACCTGCAGCACAGGCTGGGACCCCACACACAGCCACGACCTCCTGCACGTCGAGGAAGAAGCCTTTCTGCAAGCAGGAACTGGACTTCCTCATGGACTACATGCGGGGCCACAGCCGTGACATGGTAGTGGGTGCCAATAGTCAGACTACGGCTGCCCACTGTGATACCCACTGGAAGCAAGTTGCGGAACATGTCAGTTCATTCGGCCATGAGGTGCGCACGGCTCAAAAGTGCAAAAAGCGTTGGGATGACCTTAATCGCAGCGCTAAGGCTAAGCGTGCCTCAAATTACAACTTCACTCTGGTAACTGGCGGTGGGCCTGCACCAGAGGAGGAAGAGCTCACTCTGCATGAGTCACTCGTTGCGGAGATCATACCACCTGAATTGGTCGAAGGAGTGGGAGAGATGCTGGACTTTGATGCCCAGTCCAGTGAGTGTTGATGCGTGTTTGTTGAGGACGTGTGCGTTTTACTTGTGGGATGTGTTGTGCATGATTGCCACTACATGTGACGTGTACATGGTTCTGATGTGCAAGTAATGCACTGCTTCCGTGATGCATGTCTGCTCTGCTGGATGGTGGACATGTGGAGCAGACGGGGACTGTCCGCATCACCACTATTGCACCCTACTCACATGCTGGTTACCAGTATACCCCTCCGGTCCATGTTCCAGCTCACTGGCCCTTCTGCATGTGGCGTGGGGTGACCTTCCTCTCAGCCCAGGCACAATGTCATAGCATGACTGACGGGCATGTGTCCTCTGCCTGCATGCGGGTACTCCATGTAGGCATGCTCCCTTGCCCCTCCTCCGCCACTCTGCACCCCAGTTCCACCTTTGCACTGGTCTGCTTCAATCTTGCCATTGGGTACTTTCCTGTTCATGCGTCCTGTGTACATGCTAACTTCCAGCGGACAATCTGCCAGACATATGCTGTGTGGTACAGCCTTAGTACTTGATGCAGGGTATCTCACTTGTACTGTGCATAGGTCAGATGCCCCGCAGCGACATGAGTGCCCATTCATGCTCCATGTGCATTGCACGCATGCCCCTATGTGTCCTTGATTGGATGATCACTGTAATACAAGTCCTGGGTGACATACATTGCATGGCATCTCATAAGCCTTCCCATGTCAACTGTGGCTCAGTACTGCGTTGCACACATGTTTAGGGTCTGACAATCTGTGTGGGTCACAGGCCTCAGCCTGTTTAATGGCCAATGACTCTGTCCGACTGTTGTAGTGTCTTCTTCACACGTGGGCGGCCTCCAGAGTTTTCATCATGTGTCCTGCTTACTGTCCCATCATCATTTGCAGTGCTGTCACTTGACTCACATTAAGCTGTTGATGCCAGTCAACACTGCCTGTCAATACACAGGTCTATGGTCAGCCTTTTGATACCATGCTAGGCATCCCTGCTTTTGCACTTGGGTGGAGGGGTGCTTTGCTTGTAGATATGCTACCCATTGAATGCACATTGCACGTGATGCCTGAATTTGACCTTGCACTGCCTTCACATTTCCTGACACACACCATGTAGTCCTTGTACATATAGGTAGTGAGTGACATACACATTTGCTGCACTGCATAGACCCACTTCTATGCAAACTGCCACCTTTCAACAGGTCTGATCACAGAAGCAATTCAAAGTTGACCCAGCATGCATGCCAGGTTCTATTTTGTGTGTCACATGTCTGCCTGATGTGTTTGTTGTCGGTGTGTGTGTGTGTTGTGTGCTTCTGACATGTGTAGTGACCTTTTTTCCTCTATATTTTTCAGATAATGACGCAATGGACCCGGAGGATGGTGTTGTCATGCCAGACACAGGGATGTTACCACTACATCAACCCGGCATAAGTGGGGGTCGTGGGGTGGTAGGCCACGAAAACCCCCAAGTGCTACAGTCCATCTTGTCTCTAGCTGCCTATGATGCCAGCCCTGGTGATGACTCTGACGTCCATGTCGAGTTGGATGAGCATCAAGTCCATGTGTCAGGGGTTAGTGATTCTGATGTGGACACTCCTCTGTCCGCGACAACTGCACTGAGGGGTCAGACAGTCTTGGTACCTCTGCCCGTGGTGGATCAGGACGCAGGGTCACCCTCCACACCAGTCACTGATGTGCCTGGGACATGTAGTCGTGCAGCCGCGGGCGGTGCCAACACAGCGAGGACACCTGGTCCTTGGGTCCCACAGGGGTCAAGCCCAGCAATGCGGTTGCCGCGCGCAACCGCAGTATACTGAGTGGGAGCAAGACATGACTGCCAATTCAGAATGGCAGGGTGCAGCAATGGAGAACATCGCTGAGAGCATGGAGTGTGTGGCCCGATCTGTGCTCCCCCCTGCTAGGCAGGTGCTTCTCCAGCAGCAGGCAGCACGGTCCACGGCCCGCTCGCTCAGGCTGGGCATGGCGGCCTCAGACCGGGCACGCCAGGCTGAAATGTCGTTTCTGCGTCAAGCAATTGCTGCTCACGCAGAGGCGCACATGGATGCCCTGAGGGAGGAGTATGCTTCCCTCAAATACACTCTGGGTGTCCTTCTGATGTCCCAGAGGCAGCGGGCAGAGGAGAGGTTTGCACAGCTTGAGCGTACCATCTTGGCTGAGCTACAGGCTTGCCGGGAGGTGCAGCAGTTGTCCAGCCAGGCCTTTCAGGAGGAACTCCGTGTTACACGTGCTACCTTGCAAGAGGAAGCACGTGTATCACGTGAGGTTCTGCATGCAGACCTACATCACATCGCCACACAGAACCAGGCTCACCCGTCTGGCAGACTTGCTGCCGTCGAGGGGCAAGCTGCGGTTAGGCGTGGCCAGGCTACTGTGCCACGTCCTCCTTTCCAGGATGAGCCAGACTCGGACGACCATCTATCTCCCACATAGGTCGGGCTGTGCCGGCGTTGAGCCCATGGAGGTTTTTTTTTTGGCTCAGCATCATCGCATGTGGGTGTTGAGCAGCACCCTGTATCTCCCCTCTCCTGGGTCCCTCCCCCTAGGTCGTATGTGGCCATTTTTGATTTTTCTTTTAGTTTAGTTAGTTAAGTTTCTGTTTGATAGTTAGTTTAATTAGGTAATGTAGGTTTTTCATAGTTAGTGTAATTAGTTAATATAGTTTAAAATTGCTTGTCTATTGTGCTTTCATGTGACGGTGTGGTGCTTTGTGGCTTTTAAAAGCATCCACTGTCTGTTCCAGCTGGGCCCTTCAGGCTTGTATTGTGTATGTGTTTGCTGCTTGGCGTCCTTGGCTCACATATGCCACTCCTGCTTCCCTTATCCATGGGCTCGCAAGGATGGTTCGGTGTAACAGCCTATTACACAAGGGCTTTGGACTGTCATATCTGTGGCATGTCTGGTGCTGTGTAACTTGTGTTAACACCCCTAGTGGGGATGAGGCAGTGTTATTGACCACTGTTCTGCTTTTGCTAGATGGGGTGTTTCATGATTAATGTGTACATTAATTGCTATGCATTGTGTAGTATGTTTCTTATCTTTACTGTACACGTGCTTGTTGCAATTCATGCCGTAGATAGTGTGTTCTACACTTTGGATGTGAAAGACGGACTGATGGTGTGATTTCTGATGTACGTCTCTGACATGGTCCAGTAATGAGATGCCTGAAGAGACACACACAGATGACTCTAAAGCATTAATCATGTGTTTCATGCCCTTTCTGCAGGGGGATGAGCCTCCAGACCACCTTTGCCAGCAGACATGGCCGATTGGACGTCTGGATTCTGGACACTTTTGTTGGTGCCCACATGCAAATGTGTGCGCAAGCAGAGGCACAGGGATTGCAGACATACATCCTAGAACTGCTGACGTGTTTCAAGGAACTCCAGGCAAGGTGAGCAGCACAGGGGGGCCACAACACAGCAAAGCTTCCACCAGGCCAGTTGCACATGCAGGCTTAGTAGCAGCACTGACGGTGAGCTTGGACGAATATTGGTGTTGAAGCGCACAATACAGCTCAGATGTGTTGGTTGACTGATGGCTAGTTGATTGTAAGGTTGTCCGGGGCACCTGCACGGGCAGTGGCACATACCCTCCGGTCCACCATGGACCATTGAGGCACTTGTATCACACATGTAGCCTTCCGAGACACGGAAAGGAGTAGCTCACAGGGACATACAGCAAGGGACAGACTTGGGTGCAGTGCATTTAATTTCCATGTACATTTTGAAACATGCACTGCCTATTTTTTTACGGTCATGGTGGGACACGACTTTTTCCGAAGTCATACCTTGCTATATGCGTCTGTCTGCTTACCCAGGGAACATTGCATGTTATGTGAATTGTGACACATTGGTGTTCCATTTGCCACGCACCCACCGGCGCCTGACTTACTGCATTGACTGTGTATGAACCATCACAGGGGGAATGTTACGTATGGGTACGAAGCATCCACACCAGATTGTCTGTTTGTAGAGCAGTTTGTTGCTATAGGGCATATTTGGTGGTGTGTTTGTGTGTTATGGGCACACACAGATTATTAACTGTGGCTCTCTTTGCAGCATTGAAGTGCTCCTGTAACCGTACCTGAGAGTGCGCAGACAGGAGGCCAGCACTCAAAACCATAGCTGAGTGTCTTGTTGTTTTTTCTTTCAAACGGCTCTATATAAGCTTGCTGGGGGGTGCACTGATGCATGGATGAATGTGTAATTCAATTTGGTATGGTTTTTTTCTC
The DNA here is from genome assembly GCF_040938575.1 of Ambystoma mexicanum. Lineage (NCBI taxonomy): Eukaryota > Metazoa > Chordata > Amphibia > Caudata > Ambystomatidae > Ambystoma > Ambystoma mexicanum. Next base: position 842,235,143 of record NC_090923.1, read on the forward strand.
CATAATCACCCCGAGTCCTATCCAATTCTAAACCCTGTACTCTCTACCTGGTGTTCCTGCTTCCCGTACCTATCCAACCAAATTTCCCTAACCATCTTTCCCCGCTGGGGTTGCGGATGCCTGTGTAAGCCCCAAGCTTGCAGGTGCCAAAACCCTAGAGGGGGTGGTTGGTTCGTGCCACTCCTGCGCCTGGACTCCGGAAGGCCCTGACAATGATGTACAAGTTTGTTATGATTGTGTATGTGTTAATGCAAGTACTCCATTTTAGTGCATTCCCTACTTTCACGTGTCATTCCTACTCCCCTCTCCTGCCCCTCATTCCAGTTATCCAGTATGCCAACGGCTGTCCCAACTGCATATCCCTGACCCTCCTTCCCCACCAGGGTCTCAGAGGCCTGTGTGAGTTTGACCTTGCAGGCACCCAGGCCACAGTGGGGGTGGTTGGTTTGTGCCACTCCTGCGCCTGTACATGGGAGCTGTGACAGTACACATCCGTTTGTGGTGCATCATTCTATGTTATGTACCACACATGGTTCACATCCTGTTGTGACATTGTTTTACTGTGCTACCTTGGTTGTTACATCATTGTGGTAGTACTTGGACTTTATGAGGTACTGCTACTTCAAGTCATCTACTGGAGGCTGTTCTGGTTCGTTTTTCTGCCTTGGATTTTGTGTCTTTGCAAATGAAGGTGGACTCTGAGGGTGCAGGCAACTTTTAATACAAAAGGTGGGAGATGGTGACGAAGGGGAAGGGTGATCCTGTGGCCAGGTGAAATTGAGGGTTGAAGGCTCCATGACCCAGGTGCAGTTGTTCAGTGGGTCATGGTCATTTGTGAGGGAGGGGGGGTGTTTTGTTGTTGATAGTTGCCTTGTCCTGCAGTGTGATGGGAACCCTGACATTGTAATTGTGGTATCCTATGTACATGATGTGTTCTGCTGATCAATGCATGTTCATGTGTTGTGTTTACCTTTCAGGTGTGAGGGGATAGTTGTGGGTTGACATGCTGTGGTGTACACATGGTGAATGTTCACATGTGATGTGTAGAGGAAACTGATGGTCACTTGATTGCACATCCATATGTTGAGTGAATGTCCTTGCTGACCTGCACACTCGCACTATGATGCACTACATGTACAACCACCCTTCGATATCCACATGTACACTCTGTTTGCCTTCTGCTGCCCACTGTGTCCCTGCAGCACATGTTCTGTGACCAATTATGGATCCTGTACATGCCTATTTTGCTTTTTGATGTGGTTTGTCGCTTAGATGTGATGCTCAGGGTGTGCATCACACACAATGGCTGTTCTCTGTGCTGTGCACTGAGCAGTGTGTTGCAGGAGTTGGACACAGCACACAGAAGCTGCAGTGTTGATTTTATTTTGCAATGCACAATGTGCATGTAGACAGGCATTCTTTGTTATGTTGCGGCTACTACTTTTGTGATGCATTTGGGAATGACTTATTTTGGGTGGGAGGTTGTTGGTCAGTCATTTCATCTGATTCCATGTCAGGCATCATTGTCTGATGCCAATTTACATTTTTCATATGGCAATGTGTACCTTATTGGTACTGCGTTGGTGTATGGCTATTGCATGTCATGTTGTGGTTTGGGAGGGTTTGAGTGACATAACAGTGATGGTCATGGCCTGTTTTGCAGGTGTGTGTGATTCACACCTTGCATGTCAGGGTCAGCCGCTTCTCGAAGCAACGAGCTGGGGGTAGATCTCTCTCCGCGGCAGGGGCCTCCCTCTGGAACAGCCTTTCTGCCTCCCTGAAACTTGAGGAGAACCATCTCCGGTTCAGGAAGCAACTCAACATCTTCCTCTTTGCTTCAGCTTTCTCTGTCCCTCTCCCTTGCTAATTTCTTCACTGAAACTGCACTGAATCTGTACCTGGGCCACTCTCACCGACCTCGGTCACTGGCCCAGCCACTCTCCACTTGCACTGCCTCCCTGGCAACCCCTGCAATGTGGGACTGTCTCTGTATCCCTACAGCCCCCCCTTCCCAGCACTTACCTTTGCACTTGCCACCAGCTGGCCTATTTATTTATTTTTTATTGTACTTGCCTTGTACTGCACTCCCCCCCTCCCCTTCCCCTTGCACTTTTCCCTTCCATCTACCCCTGCACTTGCGCAATCTAAATGACACCTGGCCTAGTAGGATTGTTGTCTGTCTTGCCTTGTTCCCCCCTCCCTGCCTCGTCGTGCCTTGCAACACTTGTGTATAGGCGCGTCACAAATGCCATATCATATCATATCATATCATATATCATATGTGTGCCTTTTGGTCACACAGGATAGCTTGTGTTTAAGTAGCTAGGGATGCACACAATGTGGCACTTCCATGGCAACAATCTCAGGGTGGTTGTGACAGTTGACTGTCTCTTTGTCATCATCGATTGTCACCTGGTATGTGCCAGGCCTGTGTGCACTCCGCAGGGGTGGGAGTTTAGGTGAAAAATGTGGCCACAAGCTGGGTCCGGGCTTCCTCGCCACGTGCCCTATCCCCTCCCATGGGCAGCGCCTGTGCCTGTGGTTGGAGATGTGGGGGCACCACCATGTCCACCGGTACGCCCTGCCGTGTTGCAACATTGTGCAGGACACATGCTGCCACAATGATCCTGCACACTACTGGGGGTGCATAGAGTAGCTGCCCGCCAGAGCGGTCAAGGGAGCGGAAGCGTGACTTGAGCACTCCGAATGTGCGCTCCACTATGGCCCTGGTTGCAATATGGGCCACGTTGTATCTTGCCTGGGGTGGTGTGGTGGGGTTCCGGATTGGCGTCATCATGTGGTTGCTCAGAGGGTAGGCACTGTCCGCTGGGGAGGTGATAATAGTTGATATTATTAGGGTTTGGGTATTTGTGTGTGACTTGCATGCATGTGCACAGGCATTTGTACTCACCTAGGAGCCATGTGTCACCATGCTGCCCAGCTTCCAAAGCCCGGCTCAGGGCAGACATTCTGTACATGAAACTGTCATGGTTGGAGCCAGGGTAGTTTGCATAGACAGAGGTGATGATTCCCTTTGCATTGCATACCACCTGTACGTTGATGGAATACCAGTGCTTGCGGTTTCGGTAGATGTGCTCAGTGGCCCTAGGTGGACGCAGGGCCACATGGGTGCAATCTATGGCACCGAGCACTTTGGGGAAGTGTGCCACCCTGTAAAAATCCAGGACAAAGGCCTGCCATTCTGTGGGTGTTCTGGGCATGTATATGTGCCTGCGGACTGAGGGGTGCGCTGTCATGATTGCCAAGACCGGGTGTAGGCAGCGTGACTGCAGTGGTCCGCTGAAATGACCCAGTGGCCAAAAAATGCAGGACATTGAGCACCTTCTACAAGGGGCACAATGCTTGGGAGCAAAGGGTGGGGGATGTAAGGCCATCTTCCCACTACCTGACCAGGTCTAGGATGATATGGGGTGGAAACCTATACCTGCCGTAAACCTGGTCGTCAGACATCCCAAAAAGGCTTGTCCGTGGTGAGAAAATGCGTGCCCTGGCTATTCTCCTCCTCCTGCGGTGTCCCACGATCAGTGCTGCGACAAATGGGGCATTCATCGTAGCTGTATATACGTGTTTGTTGTTTTCTGCGCACTTTTATGCTGTGCACGGGGACGCTTCCGCCTGCCTTCGTGTGGCGGACGCGTTGACGCCTGTGCCCGTCTTTTGCTGTGCGCGGGTTTCCCGTATTCGAATCCATGAATACGGGTTGTTTGCGTGCGTGTGGGCGTTCCGTGTAGTTCCCTGCAGTACTTCCCCAGTTACGCCTTCTTTTTGACGCGTTGTTCCCCATTTCGCGTGTTACGCCCACTGTTCCGCCCACTTTTGTTGTGTGCGCCGCGCTATGTGCGCTTTTGCTGTGCACCTAGTGCACGCCGTTTGATGACGTATGTGCCCGTGTGCGACATGGATGGATTTGGGGCACGACCAGCGGGAAACTAGCGCAGCGCCTTCCTTGTATCGCATGCATGCGCTTGATTTCTCATGCTTGCGCAATCTTGCGCCTGCTTGCGCTGGGATTTGCGGCGCACGTTTGTTCCATGAATCGACCCCATAATGTCAAATAAATGTACTTTACCAAATGTACCGTATTGCTGTTTGATTTTAAAGTACAGTTTCATATTTCGAATTGTGACGTGCTGTGTTGTGAGTTGATCTGTGTTGGTTTCTGGGTTCTCTGTGAAGTTGCGTAGACGACGACTGGGCGCGTTTGCCTACGCAGCACAGTAACGTCACGGAGAGAGGCGGGGAATATGAATGTTTTGATAATGTCAGGCTCAGGGGCGGGGGATTTGATTTAGTGCCGCAAAAGCAGGTCACACAGGGCGATGCGTCAAGTGATAAGATTATCACAAAATGGCGGCGCCCTACTGCCTGCTTAATGGACGAAAACTTGTGTAAGGTCCATAGGAAATTTTTCTAATATCGACCGACTTAGGCTTAAAAACACATGCCCGACCCGTAGGGACAATAAAAATTTCTGACCAAACCATTCCTTTAAATCCCAGGGAAGGGAGTTCACCCAAGTCACTAAAAGGTTATCAAGACATTGTGAATATCATTGTTGATGTTAATTGAATTGCCATATATTTTCTTTGTGTATTTGATGTTTAAGTGTGAGGGCCTTTGTTAGAGTGTTTCCATTTAGTTTTGTTAATCAAGGAAATCATCATCAGTTTAGGGAAAGTGAGGCATTTATAATCTTGACAGAAAGTGGAAGCAGGAGCACTCTTCTAAGGGGGCTTTTCACCCTATTAGTTTGGCCCACTAATGTTAAAGGAGAGTTCCGGGACTTTTTTTTTATTGTCCCTACGGGTCAGCCATGTGTTTGTAAGCATAAATCGGTAGATCGTAGGAAACTTTCCTATGGACCTTACCCGACTTTTCGCCCCTTATCGCACTCGAAATCAGCCTCCATTTTGTGATAATCCTATCATTCCGCCGCATCGACCTGGCTCACCTGCCTTTGCGGCACTAAATCAAATCCCCCGCCCCTGAAACAGACTTTATCAAAACATTCATATTCCCCGCCTCTATCCGTGACGTGACTGAGCTGCGTAGGCAAACGCGCCCAGGCGTCTTCTACGCGACTCCACACAGACCCCGGAAATCAACACAGATCAGCTCACAATACAGCGCGCCACAATTCGGAATATGAAACTGTACTTTGAAATCAAACCGCAAGATTGTACATTTGGCAAAGTACGTTTATTGGACATCAAATGTTTAGAGAATATTCAGCGATTTGCATTTTTATTTGCTCACGTTCCAAAAAGTTCGTATTGAGGAACGCGATGGTCCTTTGCTGTACACAGGGTCTTAGAGCATCTCACAATACAGCGCCACAATTCGGAATGTGAAACCGTGGTTTAAAAGCAAACGGCAAGATTGTACATTTGGCAAAGTACGTTTATTGGACATCAAATGTTTAGAGAATATTCAGCGATTTGCATTTTTCTTTGCTCTCGATCCAAATTAGTTCGTCTTGAGGGAAGCGATGTTCGTGTGCAGTACACAGGGTGTTGGTTTACGATAAAAATAAGCTCTTCGGTCGCACTGATAATCGCATGGCTGTTCCAACAACGAGGCACTAGGCCACCACAACGGTAGGTATGTTGCATCTAACCGTTAGTACCGCATAAGGGCATACTTGTACTTGGCGATCGTCCCATAAAATGGTCAGGGTGGTAACGTTGTTCACGCGGAGAAGCAACTGGCGGCTGTAGAAGCCGTCCGCCGGTGTCTGGTACTCGTGACACAGACAGTAGTGAATGATGTACCTAAAAACATAAAAAATGAAATTAGTCTCACCATCAGATCCTTATTAAAATTATTCATTTCATAGCGAGGACAGCGCTACTGGGTGTACACAAGTGTTTAAAGGCGTGGCGAGGCATGGAGGGGGGGGGGAGTGGAGTACAAGGTAAGTAGCATAAAATAATAAATAAATAGGGCCAGCTGGTGGCAAGTGCAAGGTAAGTGCAGAACAAGTGCTGGGAAGGGGGGGCTGTAGGATACTGAGACAGTCCCCCAGTGCAGGGGTTGACAGGGAGGCAGTGCAGGTGGAGAGTGGAAGGGCCCAGGACTGAGGTCGCAGACAGTGGACCAGTTGTAGCAGGGGAGAGGGAGAGAGAAAGCAGAAGCAAAGAGGAAGGTTTTGAGGTGCTTCAGTAAAAGCAGATGTTTCTCCTCAAGATAGTGCGCGGTAGAAAACAATATGCCACATAGAACGAACAAGTACAACTGAACCCGTCTTTAAAGCCACTGTATAGTAATGAAATTGCGGTATAAACTCATCAAAAGTTACTTACATTATATTTGCATTTTCCATTGTGTCTCTGTGTAGGGCAGACCCGAAACACCACTCCTTCTTTGCCGACGTTACTTCTTCTAATGAACGTGGCTCATCGTTTCGTTTCTGAAATTTTATTCATTATCTTTTCTTAGTCTTTCAGGATGGTCCCGGCCTGTCAAGGTCAAATCACAATAGAACCTTATATTGGGTCGTGGGCCGTTCCGCCACCCGAGCAAAACATCAAAGCAGCTGACCTTCACTTTGAGCGAGCACACATTTCTAGTTAGCTGCAGTTAGTTTTAGGGACATCTTGTCTGCGTGCCTTTTTTTTTATTGTCCCTATGGGTCGGCCATGTTTTTGCAATACGGAAACATTCTATAATTTTTGTAAAAATGATTTATATTACTGTTTGGTTTAATTGCAATGGGCCTGCAACATGAGGAGACTCGAGAGAACAGACAATCAAATTACAATCATTTAAACCGTGATGTGTATTTCTCAATGAGCTCTGCTTTAGGTGGACATGGAACAGAGGCAATGTTGGGTGGCAATGCAGTTGTCCCCTGCATAGGTTCGTTCACCACTCCATGTATGTGCCTATCGAGGACATCTACGATAAGTCTCTCAATAAACTCATATTGCATATCCTCAAACACTGGTTTGATCACCCATTGTTTACTTCTTTTAGTGAAGGCCTTATTGTAGCGAAGCGTCCCTAAAGTTCCGGTCGTCCTACTTTGTTGACGGCCAACATTATGGTTATGTGCCAAGACCGCTAGAAGAGTCCGATTTTTCATGCCTTCCATGCCAAAATGCAATCTTTTGGGCCTGTACTTTAGGCACATATTGTGGAACACCTCCAAATCTCCTGTGTGGCAGAATTCCGTGAGTCCCCTCAAATCTCTTGTTATAGTTTTATCAAATACAATCTTTTCAATGGCCTTGTGAGTGGGTGATGAAGGAATCAACCACTTCTTCTTCCGTGCCTCCTCTGTGGACAAATGGCCATGTTCACATTTGTGGAAATGCTCATTTGTCGACCATCGATGTACGTTGCTACAGTGCAACATTACTGACCGCCATTTTTCCAGTAGAATTTCCAACGACCCTTCACATGTTTTTGAGCTCCACCAAAGATGGTTGCTGATTGACTTGGACCACTGTGAAATACCTTGCATATCTTTTTTTTTTCCTGCAGCCGACAATTTTTTATTGATTGTTTTTGCAAGATGCCATACGTCAAATTGGTGATTTATATTTTTGTACTCTTCTCTCATTGTCTTGGCAATTGAAACGTGTCTGTCCGTGGCTATCAGGTCGATCACCATTCCCCGCGATTGTAGTTCTTGCAATGATGCTACAAAGCCAACTTTCTCCATGGCCACTGAGGATGTACTTTGTGACACCTGCACGACCACCGAACTCACAATTTTCTTACTTTCCATGTCCTGAAAGTGGTAGGTGCAGTACTTGGCTGAAAATCCTGGGCTGTCGCACTGTCCATCACCGGCTAGCCTGAAGCGTTTGCCCGCGAATGTACTTTCCATTGACATTTTTTCCATTCTCCAAGCTTCGCTGATGGCTGGAAATAGATAATCGGTTTGGTATTAGTAGAACTGACTTTTCGCAATGAAATGGATTCCCACAAACTGAAAGAAATACTGTAACTTTTTAAAACTTGAACCACTAAAAAGTGCGGCCGCTGCACAAAGTAGATTGCCTGCTGGCAGTTGCCCCAGCATGGGTTGTGCAGACCATGCGAACGGATGATATTGTGTACAGGTGGCATGTATTTTAAGGTTAGTGCCTCGAATTGCACGAGTCACATTAATCAATGGCTCCCCACATACTTCCCCACCAACCGAATGCCCACATTTCATCATCATAATAATATCCATCAAACAGCTATCGAATACAATGAATTTGGCCTCTTTCCTTATACTGTCACTCTGCATCCCAGCTGGTTCGGCCTGTAACGTTGAGGACATGTCACTCGCATGAAAGGTACAATCTCTGATATCGTCTTCCGCTATGCTGAGTGATATTGATGGTGTTTCATTGTCGTCCACGTCATTCTCTTCCATTGCAACATCTGTTCCTTGTCCGGAGATGGGAGAAAAAAACAATGTCTTCAACTTTCGCGCGCTCTTATTTTTTGCGGGTGTGGATTCTGTGAATTGATCTCCGACTGCATCCAAACTACCAGGAGGACATTCACTATCAATGGCTGGTGGTGGTATAGCTCCGTTGTCAATCACTTCATATTCTTCCCATTGGCACGATGCATCTCCAGTCTCAAGTCCCTGCCAAAAGGTTTGACAAGCAACATCTCTCGTTCGCTTCACTGTCTGTGTAGATCTAGTTCTTACACCCACTCGCAACTAGAGGACAGATTAGAAAAGGGATGTTCAGTTTAAACACAACTTACAGTATTGAACTATTGACAGTGAAAGACAACATAATATAGTGAACAGGACACTAACCTTCTTTTGCTTTCTTTTCTTTGAAACTTTCTTGCCTCGAACTTCAACATCTGGACGCTGTTGCTCCGACTCGTGTGTGCATGTCTCCACTTCCTCTCGCGCTGCAACGACTATATTTTCATGATAAGCACATCCATCACTCACTGAGGCTCCATCGACTCCCTGAAACATAGAACTTTCATTAGTATGTATAATAATATTGAAAACACAAAATGTACTTGGGGACCAATACCCATACGTACATCTCAATAGCAAAACACGAATGAACGCATTGTGTAGAACATTCAAACGACAATAGTTCACGCATTGTTGATCTAGTTAGATTGAACTGTCAAGATCCATACCTCGGGCTCCGCATAGACTTCCATTGATGATATTATTGAAGATGACGCTTCAGCAACTCCCTGAAACACAGTAATTGCATTAGTATGCTTTTCTATTTTGTTAAAAAGAACATAAACTTTGAGCAGGCGTCAACGGCTCATCTAAATAGACCTGCACAAATGATCAGTTGTCTAAAATAAATAATGGATATGTAAATATGATTCGATTTGCTCGATCGTTGGAAGTGTCACCACCCAGAGATCTGCATCAACTACTAGGGGTGATGTTCTTGTAGAAGAAGCTCCGTCATCTCCCTGAAACATAGTACTTGCGTTAATAAAGAAGGAAGTATAGCGGATGTAATCACGTCATATGATTTCGCTTGATCGAACTGTCAGTATCCATACCTCGAAATGCATAAGAACATCAAGGGACGATGTAACTGCGGTGCACACTTCTGCAAGCTGTTGCGCCGACCCGTAACTGCATGCTCCCCCTTCTACTTGGACTAATGCTCCATCGACTCCCTGAAACATAGGACTTTCATTAGTAATGAACACAATATTGAAAAAAGAAGACAAATAGGAGGGCGACGACAGAAGGACATATCAATGGCTAAAAACGAAAGAAACATTGTGTGTAACAATCACGCTACAAGAATGCAAGATCTGATGATCTCCATCGATGGAACTGTCCGGAAACGTACCTCGAGCATCTGAGTGACATCTACGGTTGTCGTCAATGCGTTGGACTCCTCAGCATCTCCCTGAAAGACAGTACTTGCATTATTTTGGATAACAATAATTATAACTGAAAACAAAGACTAGAGGACGAGTACAAGGGTGTACCATTAGGTAAAATAATTACACGATCAATTAAAACTATTGATTTACATGCCTAAAACAAGTCAGTGTCAGAATAGCTAAGTAAGATTACCCGATAGGCGCTTGAAGTGGCTGATGACTGCAATAACGACACGGATGGAGAATCTTCCGCCTTCATATTGAGTGGATACATAAATGGGGAAATTATTGTTAGCTAATGCTACACACTACCGCAAGGCCGAGAGATAAATACGTAAACTTGACTCACCAGTGGAGGGATGTGGACGAATAGAGTGGGAATAGCGGTTGAGAGCAATTTTCGCCTCGCTCGCGGTGTCTTCTTCTTTATTAGCAATGATGTGGAGTACATGTCTGGGCTAAAGTGCCTGCTGCAGATGCGGTATCGATCACCCCTCTTGTCCGCAAAGACTTCTAGGACTCTACTTTCTAGCTCAGAGGCTGGATATCCGCAATATCGGACCCATTCTCTTATCTGATCTATTGTCTTAGGGAAAACATGCATTATAGTACCTTCAGATTTGTTATGGGTCTTCGAAGGGCAACCGCCAATGGAACAGGCAGGCATTATGGAAAGTTCTGAAAAGTAAAGATCAACAATTCTCTATGAATACCAATGTGTTAAAACAGTAAATGACACATAAAAGGTTCAATGCAAGGTCCGTTTTGGTTCTTGGAACTATACACGTTATTCACATGCGGATAAGTATTTCAATAACTTTCAAAAAATAGAAAAAGTAATTTGACTAAACTCAGAACATGTGACTAGTTCCTTGCATGTACTGTCGTGAACGAAAAGAAAACATGGATGCAATTTGATGACTACTAGCAAATAGATATAAATTAAAAAATTGGACGCAAAATGATTATGGTACATGGACTTACCTTGACGAACAAACAGTTAGATGCAGGGATCAGAGTAGTTTCTTGTCGTAGAACAGGGAGCAGTTCACAGGTTGCAAACTGACGAGTTTGCTCAAAGTGGTCACGGAAGTTCACAGAGACGAAGAGCAGATAACCAGCACCTTCACGGGTTGACTAGCAAAGCGCAAAGAAGTTCTCATTAGAAATATGAAGTGGGTTATAAAGAATTCGAACCAGGGGTGTGTTTGTGAATGAATGACGTGTATATGTCGTGGCATTATGTGGATTGCAGGGGGCCGTCCAGCGTGAGGGGGATGCTTGGCAGGAGACACGGGGTCTGGAGGTAGACATGGGAACAACAAACCCATGCTCTATAGACCACTTTGAAGTGTACATGGTCTTTGGCACCTCTTGGCCTTTATCGCTCCCTGACAGCTCCACTTGCCAGCAGCTCAAGTACCCCGGTGCGAACTGCCTTTGATAGGGCGGGGGGTGGATCGGGGCGGTGGTCGTGCAGACAAGACACAGGAAGACTCGTGAATGGAGACACACTTATGTGGATTGCAGGGGGCCGTCCAGCGTGAGGGGGATGCTTGGCAGGAGACACGGGGTCTGGAGGTAGACATGGGAACAACAAACCCATGCTCTATAGACCACTTTGAAGTGTACATGGTCTTTGGCACCTCTTGGCCTTTATCGCTCCCTGACAGCTCCACTTGCCAGCAGCTCAAGTACCCCGGTGCGAACTGCCTTTGATAGGGCGGGGGGTGGATCGGGGCGGTGGTCGTGCAGACAAGACACAGGAAGACTCGTGAATGGAGACACACTTATGTGGATTGCAGGGGGCCGTCCAGCGTGAGGGGGATGCTTGGCAGGAGACACGGGGTCTGGAGGTAGACATGGGAACAACAAACCCATGCTCTATAGACCACTTTGAAGTGTACATGGTCTTTGGCACCTCTTGGCCTTTATCGCTCCCTGACAGCTCCACTTGCCAGCAGCTCAAGTACCCCGGTGCGAACTGCCTTTGATAAGGCGGGGGGTGGATCGGGGCGGTGGTCGTGCAGACAAGACCCGTTTGCCGCAGGGCCTCACCAAGGAGAGGCCATCTAACTGAATGTAAGAGGATGGCTGCAGGATCTACTACATGGAAGGCAGGGGGGTGAGTTTATAAATACCTCACCCTCCCAGGAGAATATACACTAGATTCATTTAAAAAATCAAAACAACCATTGTTAAAATATATGTTGGGCTTTATTTTAGATTTTAATTAAACATAAATAATAAACATTACACATTGTAAAGTTGAGGTTGCAGCACATCGAGGGAAAATCCGCGGTATTGTCCACTGTCACTGGGGAAATGTTGTCTAATGGCAAGTACCGCACAGGCAGGTATTACTCTCCGAACGCGGTGTCCGAGCCTCCCGTGAAGCCACCAAGTGAAGCAACGATAGGCCACCAGCCTGTACCACCTGTGAAAAAAAAAGATGCAAACTGTATTAAACTGACCAAACTTTCTTATCAATGTCGATTCAGGTAACACATGTCATTTTCCTTAGAAAAAAATTATATCTAGAAAATGCACTATATGGAACCAATTTACATGCGTTCCAATGATATGTAAATGTAATTTTATATGTGGGAGACGACCATGAAATAGTGGTGGCATCACTGACATCACAAACAGAGTATACTTACTCGTTACTCGGATTACGCGGACGAACAGTGCCACGAAGTTCGTGCATAAGCACCATCATCATCCTCAACACTGTCCGTGAGAGGCAGGCTTCCCTGAACTCTGGCAGCTCGGTGATGCATTGCGGACTTTGCTCGCCTTCCTGCTGACTTTGCTCGCTTTCCGAAATGTAGGCCAAGCACCCGGAATTTTCACGGCAGCAGCAGTTCTCCTCCTCAGTTGGCATTAGCTCGCACCGATTGCACGTGCACCAGGTGGAGACGCCGTCCATGCGACATGGTCCAGGCTCTTCATCCGTTGACTGGTCCTCCCAACTGCCGTCCGAATCCCCATCGTTTTCGCGTGCTTGCCTTTCCAGTAGTTCTTCCTCGGTGTACTCGGGCTCGTACATATACGGCATTATTGTGGCCATTGTGCGGTAAAGATAGTAAAATAATTTATAGCGGTGGTACTGGTATCTGTTCACACGGGCTACAAGCGGCGAAGGTAGCTGACCAGAGCACTGAAACGAGTCACAGAATACTCAAAGTAACACAGAGAGAGGAATGGAATCGAAAATCTGCTGCTGTATGTTGTGAAACGGTCTGTTTATACTTATTGGGGAAAGAGGCGTCCTGCCATTTCCATGGCAACACGTCAATAGCTGAGGCGCAGCGATTGTTGACACGAGACGTGCTTGAAATGGGCAGTACGCGTCTGCTGATGTCAGGCTCAGGGGCGGGGGATTTGATTTAGTGCCGCAAAGGCAGGTGAGCCAGGTCGATGCGGCGGAATGATAGGATTATCACAAAATGGAGGCTGATTTCGAGTGCGATAAGGGGCGAAAAGTCGGGTAAGGTCCATAGGAAAGTTTCCTACGATCTACCGATTTATGCTTACAAACACATGGCCGACCCGTAGGGACAATAAAAAAAAAGTCCCGGAACTCTCCTTTAAATATTAACCTGCGGATTAGGGCTGATTCTTAACACAAGCCAAATTGGATTGTTGTTCTTAACAACAACTGTATTTATGTGTCTAAATTTCGGTGTGTGCGTATGTTATTGTGTGTGAATGGAACATGGGGGTGGAGGGACGGCCTGGCTCTGGGGCCACCCCACTGAACCCCAAAATGCATATTCTCTCTCCTTCTTCTCTCTCCCTTCATCGCTCCCTCAGCTCTTACTAATGCCTCATTTCTACAAATGTTTGAGACAGGTATCTTGTGGCTCATGCACTATGCCAAAATGCACTATGCCTGACAGCCGGCAGACGAAGCACTCCCTGAGCCTTACCACAACACTCAGGTTGGGTGCAGTGCATGAGGCAGCAGTTAATATATGCCAATCTCTATGCACCCTCCTTTGATGGAGGCATGATCCACATGATATACGATTGGAGTCTCGATTTTCCGTTATCTGCCCCTCCTCTGAGGCCCAGTTTGACTAAGAACTGCAACACCTTTTATCAATCATTCAGGGTGTGGAAATTGCACCACCGTGGACATGCTGCCCCTCCTGCAGCTCACACTTTGAATACATCTATGATGATCAGCAGATTTGGTTGTTTGACTTTGAGTCCAGTATGGCACACAACACCATTCTGTATACTAGGTAGGAATAAGGTTTAAGTGGCCTGATTACGAGTTCTGCAGTGGTGGTTTAACATCTGATATTTTAAATACCAGCTCTTCTGCTACTCTGCGAAATTCTGAGTATCATTTACGAAACTCATATGGTATGCCTGACTTTGTGTGGATGTGATTACATCCACACAAATGCATTACCTCGTGTTATGAGGCTCCAAAATGGCTCCAAAAATGGAGAATTGCTTCAAGGTTCACATGACTCTGAGTCATGCAGACTGTTAAAATCAATGCATGCTTTGTGCGTGTGGTAACGGGAATATGCAATGCAACGTAGGGGTTACAATTCTCAAATTAGAGTGGCGGAATTAATTTAAATGATTTTTTAGATGCAAATCTTAGGATTTATTTTCAGAAAACTTGAAAAGGCTCCATGATAAGGTAGGGAGCAACATAAACATGTTTTTTTATATGAACAAAAAATGAGGAAGAAACACATTGAGTAAATTAAATTTTGCTGAACTTCTGCTTTTGTGAGTTCTCTCCTTGGATGTCAAGCTTCCTGTATTGTTTCTGCCGTCATGCTTTAGCAACATGCTGTTTCATCACCAGGCATTAGCTGTTCACTGCATTGAATTTGAAGATCAAAAAGGGTGGAAAACCGCATTTGGAAAAAATTAAGTTTGATAGTGTGACAATCATTCTCAATATATGCCCCAAAGGTTTCACTTATCGCCCCCCTTTGATCAGTGGTGTGCCCATCACTCAATGGGCCTCAATATGACCCTGCCGATCCGGAAACAACGGTGGCAGTAAATCCACCTCCACCGTTGTTTCCGGACTGGCTGATTCCGAGTTCTGCAGGCGGAAGGTGTCACTCCCGCCAGGTCTGACCTGGTGGGAGTAACGCCACCCGCCTTCAGGCGGAAATGGACACACTGGCTCCATCATAGACGGAACCAGTGTTTCCATTGTCCCCATCCCATGGAGTCCTATACTCCATGGGAATGGGGATTTACGGAATTCTGACTCCGGAATTACTCGGTCACCGGGATTGTAATGCCCCGGTGATTCCGGCAATCATGGAGGCGGAATGGTATTTCGGGTCCGGCAGCAGCCTGTCGTTTTTTTCCGGCACGGCTACTGCCAGACTCGTACTGAGGCCCAATGTCTTCAAAAGAGTTCCAAAACTCTACTTTACATCACAAAATGGGTATAAAACCCATAAACGGAGGCTCCCACCCAGAAATCTGTCAGCCAATCCATCACTCAATATCTTCTGAAGAGAACTGAAAACTCTTATCTCCTTAGATTAAGGGTATACACCCATAAATTGATGCTCCCGCCAAGAAAGCAGTTGGCCAATCCACAAATTGGATGAAGCTGCCCCCCCCTCCTTAGGGAACTACCCAAATCTCCCCATTAGAACAGACCTAACTTAGACCATACATACACTATGTATACCAACATTTACCAATCGTAGATGTCACCCCTGATGCCATTTTTAATGTCATTGTTGATCCCTGCTGTGTTCTCATGTATGTGCTAAGGGCAGAGCAAGGGGTGAGGTGCTCTGAGTTAAGAATATCATTACTTCACACACCCGCCAACTTTCATGTGTTTTGTTGATATAAATTGGTTTGTTGTGATATATTTTATCCATGGACCACTTGCCATGACTTTCTTACATGGCCATGCTACAACAATTAGGATAGTTGACTGTTGCCCAATGTCCATGGCCTTTCGGCCGTGGCCCATATCTGCCTCACTAGTAAATACCCAGGTCCCCCCACGAGCCATGGCCTTTGTGCATGGACAGTGGCCGTCCATGTTGCACCAATTTAGCTACAAGACCATTAGCCACAAACGCTGGTCTTTGGCAGCATTCTATGGCTGTAAGCCATAACTCCATCTAAGCAACACAAATCAAATTCTGTGATTGCATCAAGAGGACCAAAACCTAATTGTCCAAATATGATTCAAAAATCGGTAACTGTAAATCCAACTACCAAGGACTCCCTGTCCCTTGGAACTGTCCCGAGGGTTATTGGCAGTGGTTGCCTTTGTCCTTCAGGGACCACTTCACTTTGACTAGAGAATGACCGATATCTTTTGCATTCCTCGGCTCTTGGAATACTCGAGGATACACTCACATGTTTGATGTTGATGGACTTATAAGTAATATTGGTATGTTCCAAATAGTCGCTCTTCAAGAGACATGGCTGACTGGTGAGCTCCAAATTGACAACCGTTGCACTGTTCATGAAATGCATACTAAGGGACCTTTGGGTCGCACAAAAGGAGGTCTGCTTAAATCCGTATCGAATCCCTGGACTATGGAAAAACTATGTACCTCAACCCCAAATATTTTAATAGCTATAATTAGAAATGAGGACACTACTATCATCATAATTAATATTTATGACCCGCCCAAAATGTCCCTGATATCTAAAAACTTGAAGGTGATTGAGGCTGTGTTAAAACAATACTCTCACGATTTTCCCATTTGGAAAATGGGGGACTTCAATGCAAAAATTGGTGTAATCACCCCAGTCGTTCAAATGGTCGCTCGTGCCCAGAAGGCTAATCCTATAAGACAAGATTCTAACATATAAGGAAAAAAGTGGCATAGGCTATTTCAAACTTACAATATAACTCGCTTGAATGGTTCCACCATGAGCGATCCTCGTATGGCTCCAACACACATAGAAGGCTCTTCTGCTAGCACCATCGATTATATTTTTTTGAATACTTTAGGTCTACCTTCCATTAGAGATCTGGGAGTGGTGTGTCGCGAGGAGAGTGATCATCTGCCTCTATGTCTGCTTTTAGATGTCAAGCAAACAAACCACACATTGATAAGAATGGTCAGATCCTTTTGAATGAAGGACAGAATTGTATTTTAAAGAAACGCCATAACGTAGCTCAAGCGAATTTAATGGGTCAAACTACCTCCTTTATATTATTATATTCTTCTCGATTGGACTTGCATGCCAAACTAATAGAACATTACTCGGAAACCATGACCAATATTCAAAGCTCCACATTAGAGCAACGTTTGTTTAAATCAGTCATGGAGAGAGTTAAACTTGTGCGACCTGTCCGTAATAAAAATGATAAGGCCATTCAATTGGCAAAAAGGCAACTACGGGCCAATATTAAAATGGTGGTTCATTCTAATAATCGGATGTTAAATGAGTTATCTATTACTTAACAAATCCGCGAGCTAAAAAAATGCTATAAACGGTGGCTAAAATCTCACAAAAAAGATCTTGAGATAAAACTTTGGCATAAGATTGCGAGATTATCCCTATTAGGCGACAGCAATGCGATATGGCACCTCCTTGCTAAAAACAAGCAAAGAGTTTTGACAATAAATTGTATTAATGAGGAATCTTGGGCTGACCATATAGCTATGACCCTAGCCAGCACCGAGACTGTCGCTACGGCCCCTGCTATCCCGAACTCTATTTGGGAATGCAAGGCCTATATTAGACATTATCACCATTATTGAAAACTTAAAATCTTCTCGTGCTGCTGGCCCCGATGGGATATCCAATCTAGTACTAAAAAGTACCCCAATATGGGTTGCCACTTGCATTTACTTTTCAACCACATTGGTATTTACGGAACTCTCCCAAAATCTTGGAAAGCTATCAATAAACTAACGGTTCATAAGAAGGGAGCATGGGATATTCCAGCCAACTTTAGAATGTTAGCAATGTTAGACTCAACATCCAAAGTTTTCACTAGAGTGTTACTCCATGAACTTAACGCTTGGATTGACAAACATAAGATCCTACCTCCAAACCAGATTGGTTTTAGATCCAAATCCAGCACCCTACACAATTTGCTTATATTAACCTCAGCAATTGAACACTCTTGGGTGCGGCGGAATTTGGATGTTTATTGTGCCTTCATAGATTTTTCCGCAGCGTTTGACACGGCATGTAGGAATCAACTATGGCGCAAATTGGATGAATGGGGGATTCCAAGTGGATTGCTTCACATGTTAATGCTTCTTCATGCAGACACTTCAGTCTGTATCCGTTTAAATGCTGTAGGCAAACTATCTAAATCATTCCCCACTAATCGCGGTGTAAAACAGGGCTGTATGGTAGCTCTGACACTTTTCAACTTCTATTTGGCTGATATGATTGCCTCTTTTAACATTCATGCTGCTAATCCAATCAAAATAAAAAATGTTGCCATGGGATGGCTTGCGTATGCCGACGACCTTCTACTCCTTGATTATACACCATCTGGTCTGCAACATATGCTGAATGCACTTGCCACATATGCATCTAACAATGGCCTCATCATCAATATTTCTAAAAGCAAAATTATGGTATTTACTCGGAAAACTGAAGCCAAAGCGAATACACTGGTGACTAGCTGACGTTCGATTGGAGCAAGTCTCCTCATACAAATATTTAGGTGTCATAGTTGAGGATAAGCTCAATTGGAAATGTCATTGGGCCGAAGCAAAAGTAAAGTGCGAGGCCTCTGTTAATCTGTTAAGTGCTTTCATTGGTCGTAACAATGGCTTTAGTGCCTCGGCTGTTTTAACTATCTACAATTCGAAAATAACATCTATGCTTTCTTATGCTACATCTATAGGGGGACATACATTTTAAAAAGCACTTGTCAGATTTGAAGCTAAACTCTTGAGACGCTTGTTTCGTTTACCCAAATGCACAAGTGTTGAATATCTATACTTGGAATTCGATATAAAAGGCATCTGGAATTGTTACCTCTCACAATGTGTGATGTTCTTCCAACAAGTGACGACTGTGCCTACCAATACGATTGTTTCCCCATATATGCTGGCTTTCCTCAGTTTAGATGCCTCCATATCGTTAGGCACAATTGGTCTATTGAAACGCACTCATTTCCAGTGGCTATATGAGGGCAGCCGTATATATGGGACGGGCAATATTAAATATTGGCTGAAAAGTAAATTAAATAAATGTACATTCTTGCTTAATCTTCTTCACTTAGAAAAATTGCCATCTGCTACCGAATATTGTAATTATAGAATGGATCATAAACATACTCCACAATATATTCTGGCATATCCGATTCCCTGTATTTTTCGAGCTTATCTACTTCTCAAATTTAATATATCGGTAGCATTATCGCCGACAAGTTGGAAGAACAAGAATGTCTTTAATCACAAATATTGTAGACTATGCAATAACTTGTTGGAAGAAACGTTGTACCATCTGATCGTTACATGTGAAAGTATGAACTGTCTCCGAATGAAATACTTCAAATCATATAATGCTGTTACGATGCTTGAGATTTCTGGATTATGGTTGGAATTCATACAAGGCAACGACATGAATTTAATCTATTTTATTGTTCGATTTTAAATGCACCTGAGATTTTTAACTGTTTAATATAATTTTCTTTATGCAAAGTGTGGAAAAGTCTTCAAATTGTTTGTAACAACCATTAAGACCCAGGCGGTAAGTTACCGCCTGGGCCGTGACTTTACCACTATGGCGTAAACTACGTTTACGCCATGGTGGTTGGCGGACTTACCGCCCCATTCCGACCTTGGCGGGGCGGTAAGTCCCCAATCCCCATTTACCCTTCCCCATTCCCATTTTTGCCCCATAGGGCATAATGGGAGTGGGGAAGGCGTTAATTACGCCACCGTAAATTACGGTGGCGTAATTAACTCCATGGTCCCTTAGCGCCATGGATTTTAACACCTGCTAAAAGCAGGTGTTAAAAGCGCCATGGCGCTAAGGGACCTCGTACTCAGGCGGTAAGGGTTGGCGCTGTTAACGCTGCCGTAAACCCCTTACCGCCTGGGTCGTAATGAGGCCCAATATGTTTTAATACATCCAGCTTGTATCTTGAACAAACTCTTTTAATGTTTTTATATGAAATGTAATACAAAGCTTTTGCTGTAAGTATATCAATCAAATAAACTTATAAAACTTAAACTTGTAACTCCTTTGGTTGTAAATTACCAAGTCCCACTGGCTATGGGCATTGACCAATTCTCCCTGTTCTTTCCCCCCTTCTTTCATTCCTGCAATATATGTCCCTAATAGTTTCCTGCAGAAACATGATTGTGATCACAGTGACGCTGCCTTGTATTGCCAGGGGATTCATTCCCATGGAAACGTAGCATGTTCCTATTGCCATGGTATTGTGCTAATGCTCGAAGAGTCTTTTGTATTCCCACTGCACTGCTACATGTCTACCACTCCTACTTTTTTGTTCCCCCAACCTTCCCCCACTGTGTAAATCTATCTTGACCCTGTCCTATTAATTTCTTTTTGCCGCTCTTTCCAGTAACACACATTTTTCCTGATTGTGTCTTGCGATATTTCCGAATGTCACAGGATTCAGACAATAAAATGAAAATAATCACTCAAAACGGCCTCTCAACCCACCCGAAATTACCCAACCAATCATTTAGTACTTTTACACCCTCGCCAAGTCTACCCTGATGTGAAGTCTACCACCTCTGTCCCACCTCCAAATATTAACCATTTATAACATGTCTTTATTTATAAAAATGATAGGGAAAGCAATGCATTTTTAGCACAATATGCTTACAGAATTTATCATTGATAAAATAGAAGAGGAGGTGGGTCCTTTACAATGGGGTGAGAGAATGCAACTTGAAGACCAGATGTTGCAGGGGAAGGTGGAAACATAAACCAAGGACGAGGACAGGACATAATGTAATCGGAACAGGATTTGGAGAAAGTGCTGAATTAAGGATGGACCAGAAGCCACCTGAAGCAGTGACGACAAATGCTGTAGGGTTGTTCATGAAGGGTAGGGAGAGAGGAAAACAGGGTGATACAGTAGCGTAGAGTGCTAGGATACAGATTGTTCAGAAAGAAGGAGAGCTTTGAGGTGAATTTTAAATAGTGGTAGAGCTGGAGTAATATGGAGAGGAAGAGCATTCCAGAGTGAGGGAGCGAGGAGAGAGCGGAAATCAGAGGGAGCACAGGGGGCTTGAGAGGTGGCAAAGTGGTCAGCCAAGGATGATCTTAACAAGCGACGAGGGGAGTAGGGAGGGAGATGAGCAGATAGATAGGGTTTTGAAGATGATGAGAAGAAGTTTATACTAAGCAGTTTGTTACATAGAAAGCCAGCCAATCCGGCAACGGGCAGAGGAGGTAGAGGTAAATCCAGAACAGGTGAAACGTGGGTGGACCGGGAAGCTGAGGACTTTGTCCAGAGGTGAAAAAGCATAGTTGGGAGGCCAGGATCTGGAAAAGACTAAGGAGGAGATTAGCTGTTTAGCATTATTGAAAGGAAGAAGATGACGGTAGCGTTCCCATAGTTATGGTTAAGTTGCTCAACCCAAAGGAAGAGCACTTTTTGGGCTGCTTATAACTTTACCCCCCTAAACCCACCAGACGAATCCTCACAAAACGTTGTAAAGTAAGTATATGGCCCATCAGATTGATTCTGCTAAGCTTGGTGAGGTTTTGTGCAGGGAGGGCAAAGTTATAGGGGCGTTCCAAAATATGTGGTTTTTCCCATAGACACAATTTAAAAAATAAATTGCTCACACCTACAGCCCAAATCGATGGATGGTTTTTCACCAAATTTGCACAAGGAGTGCCGGCTTGGTCCCAAAAGTGTGCTTTTTAAAATTTGGTGTAAATCCGTCCAGTTGTTTTTTTAAAAAATGACCAAAAAGTAGGTTAACACAAATTAGTGATATCTGGATTCGGTCTGCAGACTCACTTCCCTGTACGATCCGCGGACGTGCCTCTGATTGGCCTAGAGGGCGGTGTGAGGTCTGCAGAAATCAGATGGACCTGCTGATTGGATGGTGAAAAGCGTGAGGTGCGTCAGATTTTTGTACATGCCTGCTAAGTTGGATTCACAAACACCGCCTGTAGTCCACGGACATAGCTGTAAAAACATATTAAAAAACACATTGCACTTGTCAAACTAATTAAACATTCTCTGGGGAGGTGAGAGGTGACGATGATGGGATATGGCCTTAAAACATCCAAAAAATTGGTGGCTTTTGAACTCTGATGTCCACGAACAATCCGGATGTCCTGGACACTCCTGTAATGTTCACAAACATCTGAGATGTTCGGAGACATCTGTGCCTATTTCTGCATTACCGGGTTAGTGAAAAGCAGTTTTTGGATGGCTCATAACTTTGGCGCCACTCAATGAAACTGCATGACATTTTGAAATTTCATTCTAGATCTGACCCTGGATGGTTCTGCAATCTATGGTGCTGTTTTGTCAAGAGGGAACAAAATTAGAGGGGGGTCCCAAATTATTTTAAAGGCTTATAAATGTTTTGCCATTTGACAAATTTGCACACATTTTTGCGATTTTAGACCCAGATATCAATGTTTTTGCAAAGTTTAGTGGGATTTTGTCGAGAGGGGGCACAATTAGAGGGGGGATCTCAACATTTTAGATGACTTATAACTTTGTTGCCATTTGAAGAATGTGGACAAGAGTTTTCAGAAAGATTATAGACCCAACCTTGAATGTTTGGGCATGGTCTGACTGGATTTTGTCAAGTGGCGGCTAAGTTATAGGACTATTCTATATACATACATTTTGACACTTTTAAAAAAATAAAACATGGCGGATTTGCAGCAAACTCGTGTAAGGAGCACTGGCAAGGACCTGAAAAAATGGTTTTGCAAATGTGTCTGTGATTTATTTTTTGAAAAGTATAATGTAGCTACAAAAAATACTGATATACCTTTGGTGACTGAGGTATAGCCTGTGTCCATTGGTAGTGGCCAGATTGTCCCTGCCATGGCCTAACGCCATGACCCGGACAATTTGGCTACTGGCCATGACCACGAGGTACCAGCAATGGGGTTAAAGTCGGCATGGCCACCAGGGACTGGCTATGTGGTAAAGTTTTGTTCAAAATTGGGATAGGTTTAAAATCTGCTCGTGGGCACAGGTTGAAGTGCTGGATGGGATTGCAGAAAATATGCACAAGGAGGGTCAGCAACAACTTCAAAGCATGGTTTTGTAAATATGTTCTGTGTTTTATTTTTTTTAAAGTGTGAAAATGTAAGTACGCAACACAGTGATATAACATTGGTGTCTGGGCAATGGGCCTGGCCATCAGCAAGGAGAAATGTGTACTCTAATTTGCTTATTGGGTCATGTGGAAGCGGTAGGTTTGAATGGGAAAACATATTCTGCTTGCATTTACAGCCTAAAGTGGTGGACTAGATTACAACAAACTTGTGCAACGAGCATTAGCAAGGAACTGAAGCATGTTTTTGGAAATATGTTTTGTGTTTTATTTTTCCAAAGTGTAAGAATGTAAGTAGGAAACATAGTGATATACATTTGGTGTCTGGGTAGTGGCCCTGGCCATCAGCAAACACATATGATCTGATTTGCTTATTGTGGAATGCAGCATGGCCGAAGCTCATGCCCCATGGATTTGGAGACTGGCCATGACTGCAAGCCATGAGCACTGGCCATAGGTTACATTATTAGAGTATAGTGGACACTGAGCTAGGATGCGGGGTAGGTGCAGTGAATAATAGAGGTGGCTTGGTTGGGCTGGGTTCAAGGTTGAGCTTTATGCCAATTGAACAATGATTTGCATCCACTGCTGATAATGACAGACATAAGTATTTGTTGCAAAAAATATGTTCTTAAAAAAGGTTTATAGTTTTTTTCATGTCTATGAAAAGAGGAATTATTAAAAACTCATATAAAGTGATGTCACACCATGAAACATTTTCACTTATAAAAACCTATTAAATTGACAGAAAAATCGTTGTTAAAGGAATGTTAAGGTTAAGATGCATACCACCCTTGCGGCTCCTCTGCTCCAGTAGTTAGCCAGTGGTGTCCCACCTTGGCATCCCTTGGCATCCCTTGGCATTTCCCTACTGGGTTCTCATGAGCACGAGCAGTGATGAGCACTTGCCCATCCGTACTGCCCCTTTTATTTATGCACTTCTCTCACTGCACAGTGCATATGTGCATTTATAGGAACACTGCGTAAATTGGTATTGTATAAGTAAGGGAAATGCAGATGCAAAACATTTGTAGAAGATTGTTAAGTGGCAGTTGGTGTGTGGAAGCTTAATATGGTCATTGGGTTATATGTACAGTTTTTGGAAATGCTTGGTGGTTGGATGTGTGACTGCTTGAAAGCAGGCATTGAGGTAGTGTTACAAATATAACATTAAAAAAGGTAGAAGGGCTGTCCTGTGCGAGGGTGTGCACGTGCCATCTAGGTCTTTAAATGATCCTTGGCCTGGAAAGGCGACTGTACAGACCGCAGATAGTTATAAAGGTCCATTGATTATGGTCCTTATTGTGTGCTAGAGAAAAGTATTTGGGACAGAAAATTGTTTTTTCCCTTTTATATTTTTCTCTAGTATACAATTGTCCACTATTCCCATT
Organism: Ambystoma mexicanum; assembly: GCF_040938575.1. Classification (NCBI taxonomy): domain Eukaryota; kingdom Metazoa; phylum Chordata; class Amphibia; order Caudata; family Ambystomatidae; genus Ambystoma; species Ambystoma mexicanum. Next base: position 842,259,630 of record NC_090923.1, read on the forward strand.
AGCATAACACAAAATGCTAATGGGAATGATGGAGAATCTTATTGAGTCTAACTACTTTACTGAGAAATGTAATGTAGATGGAGTATATAAGATTATTTTTTTACTTTCATTTTTCAACTGTGAAAGGTGGTTCCTAAAGGAACCTTTATTTTGGTGTTTTTTCAGTAGATGTCAGAAAGTAAGGTGGGGAGGGGAATGAGGGAAGTGGCACCAACCACAACATGGAGGGGCAGGTGGACAGGGAAGATGTTGCGCGTTTGCTACATCTAAGGTAGAGGGCAGTGTTTCTCATGCTTCTTGATTACCACTTCAAACGCACTTCAGAATTACTCCCCCCTGCAGAGAGTAGTGTGTTGCAGTATATACAGTACTGTTGTCTTTGAAAGATATGGATCAACAGCCTCTTTTATCTCTTGCAAGGTAGCTGGTGTCCCGCAGAAGTAGGGTCCCTTTCAACTTTACATAATCTTCTGATATGAGAAGTCTTTTTTTTTTAAGTTTACGTCGTTCAGCATTTTTAGTGCGTTTAGCCAGAAGAAGTTCAGGACAGCCATTCGATTGATTTTTAACATTTGGATTATTCGTTTCATTTTGAATCGTGGCCATTATCTCCGCTATCATCTGTAAATATTTTGCTGGTTCAATGAAGATGGATTGATAAGTAGTTGTGCTGCCCTGAAGCCTGTCAAGCCAATTATCAATGTGAACGTTGATTTTATCGCATAGACGATTATTCCATCTAATTGAAAGCTGAGGGCGATCACCTTCCAGAAATCTCTGATTTGGGTCATGGTCAATAACAGCAGTATTGATGGACATGGTCAGCAAAATTAACATATGATCGCCAAATTCCGGGTCTATTGTTGATGTGTAATTACAACAATCTTGTAAATTTGATGAGGTAGCAAAGTGGTCCATGCAAGATGTAAATGGTCCCCTCTTCCAGGTATACCTTAGACCTTGATTTTGAATTGGTAGAAATGTTATGTCCCAAGATGCTAAATGTTGATTCCACATGCAGCCTCTACCTTGTGATGAAAGGGCAACATCGCTGTCCATGTTAGTGTGAAATTGCTTCCAACATTCGGCATTAAAGTCGCCGCCAATTATTATTCGGCATGCTGGATATTTAGTGAGTGCTTTGTCTAAGAGCTTGTCTAATAGATCAAATGCACTGTCAATTTTCAAACGGATAGGATTGTGATATAAGGACACACATAAAAAGTAGTCCAAGGAAGAGGGTTGTAGTGATATAACAACAGCTAGATACAAGGGAGATTCGTAAATTTCATGTGTAGTTGAATGCAAAGTCGTGTTTATACAAATGTCAGTTCCAGTGGGTACAGGTACAATCCCACCGGTCAAGGGAGTTGCCCCTTCGAGGCAGATAGAGTCAGCAAAGATAAAACCTTCCAGATTGTTGAGTTTGAAAAGAATTCAATTCAATGAGGACTTGCAGTGCCTAAGTTCATAGTGGGTGTAGTCGTGTCCTTTGTCGAGTAAGTTTAAGATGCGTGTTAGGACTGGGTATGAGGCCTCTAAGGACTGCAAGTCGTCAGAGGGATCCAACAGATCAAAGCCCAGTGGCGGGACAGATGGCTTGGGAGTAGGAGAAGAGGCAACACCTACAGCCGGGGAGGTTAGATCTGTTTTAGCAGAGGAGGGCACCTCTTTGAGCAGATCCAATATTACAGGGGGGTTATTGTGAGTCATCAAGCTTGAGGAGATGTTGGAGATGTCTAACATCACACTTTCCTTGCAGTGCAAATGGACATCCGCTCTTTTACAGCTAGGCAAAGTAACTGGCGTTGAAGGACCATCAGACAAGCGGACACGTTTTTCAAGGGCAGAAAGAACTGCCAGTGCGAGAATTGAATTTTCTGAGGGCGAAGTGTTCAAGGGATCAGTGTTACACTCCCCCAATGAAGAAGGCTCATCCATCCTCATACTCAGAAAACTCTTCCGGGATGAGGATGAGCGTGCCATGCCCCCTCTAATAGGAGTGGTTGCCTGGTTGGGCAGAGCTGACATTGCTAAATCTGCCTGAGATCCTGCGTATGCAAAAACTACTTCATGGCAGATTATATAATTTGCTGAGACAGAATTCCATACGGATGCAATGCTTTGCTCCCCCTGTGCTCGCTCCATGTTAGCAATCTCAACAATTGGAGAAAGATTTGAAATAACAATTTTTTTTGAGTTTTTGGAATTTGTGTTTTTAACCACAGGTTTACGTGGAGGTCGGCCACTGCGTAGGGAATAAACCATTGGTACTAGACCATGGGCAACCTAATTGGCCCTCGCAGATGGTACCGTATTTAGCAGATTCCTTTGTAGAATTGGCGACTATCCCCAGTACAAAACAATTAATTCAGCAGAACGATGTGTGTACACCCATCAATATGAGCGCCTACTGCAGTTAGCGCACAGTACACTTTTCCCCCGCAGAGGCAGATGATCGCACAGATCTCCTTCCTATGCTCTGGAGGCGCCACTCAAACAGGAGCTGTTTGGAATCGGGAGAAAGCCACCACACCTAAAGTAACATATCAAATGCACCCCATACTTTACAAAAAAAACACTAGTCAGATTACCATCAGTACGATACTCACCCATGAGTGACTTTTAAAAGGATGCCTCGAGGGGGCTGCCCATTACTTGAACAACGTAACGAGGTTCCCACCTCCAAGCACAAGATTACAGCATTCACTAGAGCGTCTACCGCGCACAGCTGGCCGCCCAGTGAACAGTACTCGAGTGTGCTTATATGCAATATTGATTTATGCTAGATCTTCAAATTACCGCCTCAGTTCCCCTACCCCTGTATATAACCCACCAAGGTGCCCCAAATACAATATCCAGCAGTCCACCAGCCCGACCCCCGCTCCCCACCCTCCCAGCCTAACAGCACAACAGTACTTCTGAGTACTTCACGGGTGCGCGCGCAGGTGCACACGCAGTCAGAGCTGTGTAGGCTGGGAGGAGGGAGGGCAGGGCTACAGGGGGCGGCGTCCCAAAGCTCACGTAGCAAAGAATCTAAAAAGGGGATAAGAAAGTATCACGTAAACAATCCCCTCCCACCATGCACAAGTCCAAAACTGCAAGCCCAGTCCAAACGTCCCAGTCAAGGAGAAACGGGCACTTTAGAAACAAAGAGTAAATCAGTCTATTTCAAATATTTACTCTGGGTTTGGAAGTCCAGTGTAGTCCAGTGTTTCGGATTGCTTGCGCTTCCTCTTGTGCATACAGCACAACACATGGTCGGCAAAGGTGCACAGTTCAATAAGCAGCTGCAAAATCCTCCTGTCTGCAAGGTCCCCAGCACTTCAGCACAACAGTACTTCCGAGTACTTCAAGGGTGTAATTTGCATTAGCGTAAGCAGTCGACTACAGTCGAGCTTCAGGACAACAAGCGCGTCAAGGTGCCCATGAAAAGGCGTATACAAAGGCAGGGGTGACTAATGCAAGGTATGCAGTGCGGTCAGATATTTTGTATTGTGATTGGAGAGTATACGAGCACGCCTATGTTATATAAACATGGTGTACAGAAGAAACATGTTGCAGTCTAGTTTTGTCAGTGAATTTTATAGGTTTTTATTGGTGCAACTTAACCATAACGTCTCTTTAACAAAGCTTTTTTTCAGAGAATTTCATGGGTTTTTACCAGTGCATGCTATCATACTTACCCAATATAGCAAAGTTTTTGTCCAATTTACAACATTTCACTTTAAAACTCGTCCATTTCCCACCTTCTAGCATAATTTTTAACACTTCTATTCTTTTTCCACTGTTCTTGCTTCTGTCGACATCCGCAAATGTCTGACGTCATTTCGGACCTTCCGGACAGTGCCACATGACCATGTGCTCGCCCACAGCATGATGACCTGTCCATGAACGCGTTTGGACTTCGCGTTTGGGTCCTTGCTTCGATGACAGTTCGGAACAGCATTTTCTACTGATCTAGGAAATTTCAAGCTCAAAATGTACCCTTGCAGAGCTCCTACACGTATTCTTACTCATTATCCATTAACAATTTAGTACAAAGCACATACTTGGAAGAATAATAGCAAAACTGCTATTTATCTTAAAAATGGCATCAGCTATTGCCAACCCTCCTCCCCAAGAGCCACCACCACCACCAGCTGGAGGACCCACACAACAAAACAGCGCAGTAATTCCAAAGACAATGAAGAGAAACAAGAAGATGAGGTAGAGGAATGGCCTACCTCTAGAACCCAGAGGGAATCATGGGTGTTGCCGTTCTTTACCACATTTGGGAATGTACCAAAGGCTAAAGCTACAAAAGTGAAATGCACTGAGTGCAACTTTGTACTCAGTCGCGGACTACCTGGACATTACTCCTACGGGACCACCTCCATGCGCCGCCACACCAAATCCTACCACTGCAATGCTCTCAGAAAGATTGTTCCTTTCTTAGCAAGCTGTAGGCTGTCTTCCTCTACATCATCTTCCTCAAACCATACTGTAACCACACAGCGTACTTCGGTGCAACACAAAATCCCACCAGCTACCTTGCAAGCATTAAAAGAGTCTGTTGATCCATATCTTTCGACAACAGTCCTCTGTATATACTGTAACACAAACCGCTCTGCAGGAGGAAGCAATTTCAAAGTGCTTTTGAAGCTGTGATCAAGGAGCATGAGAAACACTAAAAAATAAATAACGTGGGCTCTGGACTATTATCATCCATTCCAGGCCCTGCGATTGGGGATAAAGGCCAAAGCGGGAACCCGGGGTGCTAAAAAATAGATTTATAAAAATCCTTTTTTCCAAGATGGTCACCATGGAAAGGGAATGCGGGGCTCCGTACAGAGCCCCGCTTTCCTTTCCATGGCAGCATGCAAAAGGCAAAGACAGAACCCTATGACCATATCACCACAAGCAGATTTATTTTCCCTCTTCTCTTTCCATGGCAGCCTGCAGAATGCAAATACAGAACCCTATGACCATATTACCACAAGGAATTTTTTTCCCTTTCAAACCCATCCCACTTTCAAATAACTCTACCACATAGCAGTTCCCAGGAGGACATGGCCATTTTAAACCCTTTTTCCGTCCCTCGCGGTCATGGCTAGTAGCTAGATTGTCCAGGTCATGACCTTATACCATGACCCGGACAATCTGGCCACTGCCCATGGCCATAGGATATACCTCAGTCACCAAAGGTATATCACTATTTGTGTACCTACGTTATGACACATGCCAAAAAATAAAACACAGGCACATTTGCAAAACCATGCTTTCAGGTCTTTGTCAATGCTCCTTACACGTGTTTGCTTGAAATCCACCCATGTTTTATTTTTTCAAAAGAGTCAAAACATATGTATATACAATAGTCATTTAACTTAGCCCCCAACTTGACAAAATCCATTCAGACTTTACACAATAATTCAAGGTTGGGTCTATAATCTTTCCAAAAACTTCTGTCCACATTCGTCAAACGGCAACAAAGTTATAAGCCATCTAGAAATGTAGAGACCCCCCTTAAGTTTAGCCCCCTCTTGAGAAAATCCCACCAAACTTTACAAAATCATTTATATCTAGATTTAAAATCGTTTTGCAAACTTTTGTGCAGATTCGTCAAATGACACCACATTTATAAGCTTTTACAATATTTTGGGACCCCATCTAATTTTGCCCCCTCTTGACAGAATCCCATCAAACTTTGCAAAAACATTTATATCTAGATTTAAAATCGTTTTGCAAACTTAGGTGCAGATTCATCATATGGCACCACATTTATAAGCCTTTACATTATTTTGGGACCCCCCTCTAATTTTGCCCCCACTTTATAGAATCCCACCAAACATTGCAAAGCTTTTCAGAACCAGGTCTAGAATAGGATCCCAAAATTCCATGCAGTTTCATTGAGTGATGCCAAAGTTATAAGCCATCCAAGAACTGCTTTTTACCAACCCTGTAATGCAGAGTGTCCACCAACTTCACAGGACTGTCCGCGAACATCCCGTTCGCAGACTTTTATGGCGACAAACGCCATTTTTTTGGCTTCTTTTGGCCATATCCCATCCCATCCTCATCACCACTCACCTCCCCAGAGATTGTATGATAATTTTGACAAGTGCAATGTTGTGTTTTTGCCGCAATGTCTGTGGACGGTTCGATGTCATTTCATTGCAGGAATAACAATTGCTGGGTTTTTTTCAGCTGAAATTCCATCAAAAAAACTCATCAGATTTTTATTTTTTTATTTTTGGGGGTTCCCTTCCAAGCCCCACATCCCCTTTAAAGTTTTTATATACCCGAATACCCAAACCTATATATATTTATCTGTAGCCCCCCCAAAATTCAATGAGGTTTTTTTTTCGATAGAATTTCCGCGCAGAAAAGCCCAACGAGGATTAATTCCACGATGAAAGGACGTCGTACCCTGCAGACACCGGCCACTGTCCGCAAATCCAACATGGCGGGTGTGTCTTAAAATCTGACGCACTTTGCGCTTTTTAGCATCCAATCAGTGGGCGCGTCCAATGTCTGCGGACATCACGTGACCCTCTAAGCCAATCGGATGCCTGTCCGCGGACCGAACAGGGAAATGGGTCTGCAGACCGAACCCAGATATCACTATTTTTTCTGGACCTACTTTTGGTTGTTTTTAAAAATCTACTGGACGAATTTCCACCAAATTTACAAAAACCCGCTTTTGTGACCACGCCGCTGTGCCTGCCGCAAATTTGGTGAAAATACCTGGCTGATTTCACTGCACAACTTTGATAGGCAGACCTTACAAACTCCATTTATCCTCTCTCCAATTCCGTTGGCCTGATAGTCGAACACTGAGCACAACATGTGCTTGATCCGCAAGAATAAAGTGATTTCTGAGAACAAGGCATTAAAGAAGTGAGTCCCATTGTCAGACTTCAGGACCTCACAAATTCCCCCCAGTGGAAATACCTCCCTCACCAAGAATGTAGCTGTAGACTTAGCATCAGGGTGTATGCCGGGGCTAACCTCAAGCCAACAGGAAAATGGGCAAACACCAACAATGAGGTAGCGAAAAGGATTACATTTTTTAATCATATCTTTGAAGTCAATATGGAGCTCCTGAAATGGCTCAGAGGGCCTCAGCAAAGCTCCTCTTACCAACCTCATGGTGTTTCCAGGATTGAATTCTCTACAAACTATACAGTTCCCTACATATCTAGTATCTGTTCTTGGAGGTTTGTTATAAACCGTTCCACCTGGTTGCTCTAGAGTCACAAGAAGCATCTCTACTAGCATAAATTAACTTATAAACATTTGACCTAAAACATTTGATCGAATTATTTTGACATTTTTTCAGTCAAATTTAATGAAAAATATATATGGGCTGTGTAAGGGTTTAGATTAGGTTGAGGAGAAGTGGGGTGAATTGCAGGGAATCTCGCCCCACATTTTAGACCAAAAAAGGTCAAATAAATTCAATCAAATGTGATTAGGTCAACTGTTTTAGGTCAAATGAACCCACACCTCTCTACTACCTTTCCTGTAGGATCCTGTCTCCACAGCAAATCCGTGGGTGAAAGGGTGCATGCCCTCTTTGCCCAGAAATCCTTTCCATCCATAATTTGAAGCAGAAGGAGAGTTATTCCTTTTCTGCCCTCTGTTCTCAACCTTTCTGCTGCCCAAAGCATTGAAAAAAATTACCCATCCACTTTCCTCAGTATCCCATCTTTTAGGAATGTAGCTGATAGAGGCGTTACCTGTGTCTGTCTTGCAACCACTAGAGTGGCCATGGGAAAAAAGGAGGTTCAAACTCAGGGTCGGTATATCCTTCTGTGGGCGATAAAGGATAGCACACATATGGGGGCGGTGCGGAAGGAATTCCCGCACCCTGCTTTTTCGGCCCTTCCTCTGAGATTGTAATATTATGGGCCTACCCACCCTTGTCATACATCTTCCACAACTCTTAGATATTTAAACGATTTTCTAACTTCAAACCCTTGTGCCTAGTGACTAAGCAAGTATATAGGTTTTCCAACATTACCTTATCATAGGTCCCCCCCATTAGGCCAAGAATTGACCATTTTCCTTTAGTTTCCTGGAGCCATTCTCAATGGTATTTTAAAATATTTACCTTAAAGCCAGGAAGTAAGTGATTCAGTGGAGTCTCCATACTTGCAAAATGTCAACCCAAGGAACCGCTTGTTCTCCCCTTTCCAGTTTCTTAATCTTCTCCACAATCACTCACCTTGTTCACTTTCACCACGATCACCTCACTTAGCTATTCCCTTTTAGTTATGCTTCTCACTCACACAAAAGACAGCATATTATCAAAAGAAAACACAGTGCCGGCCCAAATCCTCTTTACTTCTTCAAGATATCTCCTTCACTCGAGCATAGAAGGCGCGCAATGTTTTTCACTACAACTCCGCTGTTTCTCATTCTTTTCACTAGTACAGTATTTTCTATTACAATACCATCCTTTCCGGACTGCAGGAAGATACCCTTCACTGCTTCGAATAACCAAGAAAAGCGAGGCAAGGGCACCGTCCGCACAGTCAATACAGAGTGAAGGGTGCCAAGGGTATACTCCATAAAGGTATGTATGGGTGGACTTACTATAAATATGCCACCTCACTCCTAGGTGAGGGCTCAAGACATCCAGAAAAGTAAACTGAAGGCTATCAGGGCAAACCTCAAAATAGATGTGCTGATGGGGATACCACCTCACACCTAAAATAACAAACTACGTAAAAAAACACTTTCATAAATAGTTCATTCACTCCTCCAAAAGCTCACCCTTTCAACCCACCTAAACTTGTCTAACTCAACACACACATGCCTACATTACCCTTACACAAATCCTTAAATTAAAGAAAAACCCTCTTTTTCCCCATTACCCTCCTACTTTACCTGCCAAAAATGCACTCGCGTGAAACTAGTCGCCAAAGCGCTCTGAAGTGGTGCTCCTTCAATTCACCCTCCACAACTGGACCACAGCACCATTCCTCTGGGGAGCAGACAGGCCTCTAACCAATTTGGCACCATATTGTGTGTGGAAGACTGGTCCTCGTAGAGGAGCACCACAGCTGAGTTGTGCGGACAGGAAATCCACAACGTCTCGGAAAGCCAGGGGTCCATTTATGGCCACCAAAATATGGGGGCAGACCCCCGATCACCTTCACCCAAAGTAGGCCCACCTCTTAAGTGAGTGCACGTTTGTCCGTAAAGCAAGTTTATTTTACACACGGCTGGGTGGAGTTAGATGACATCACAGAGTCAAACTAACCCGAGTCTCCTCGAACCACACAGGTGTACACATTTGATATATTATGCAACAATTAAACACTCCCACGTATTGTATTACAAATCATCCCCACACATGATTGCCCAAGACCATACAAAGAATTCCAATCTCCTTCAATTCCCATGTTCTCATTGGTCATACTTTTTAACCACCATCCCATTCAACATATCTTTCCGTGGTAGGTCATGATAGTTACACATTCACACAACAAACATAATTCATTACAAGTTCCAACTGGCTGGAGGACTTTAACCTTGACATGATGGGGCCTCATTACGACCCTGGCGGAACGGGTTAAATGGCGCCGTAAAAGGTGACGGCACCGTTCAACCCGTTCCGCCACATTACGAGGTCCCCTCGCGGGACACGGTAAGCACGCCTGGGAAAACCAGGCGTGCTTACTGGGTCCCGCGAGGGGAAGAGGGAGCAAACAACGGGCCATCTCATTATGGCCCGTTGTTTGCTCCCTCTCCCATTCCCATTCAGCCCTATGAGGGCTGAAATGGGAATGGGTAAGGACCGTGTCCGGGTCCTTGAGGGAGGAATTACCGGGCCATCCGAACTCGGAATGTCCCGGTAAGTCCTCATTCCGAGGACCCGGACACGGATGCGATTTCGGTGGCAGCCATGCCGCCAATAGCGGCATGGCTACCGGCCGAACTCGTAATGAGGGCCATGGTCTTTGCAAGGACATTCTAAAGATATGAGATGGGAAGGAATAAACAAATTACCTTTGAACTTGCGATAAATATCTTATATGCCTGGCCCAGCTGGCGTCCTTGTTTCACACTAATGTACACGACTACCAATTCAGCACACATTGCCCCAGGGAAGATCCTGAGAAACTGATCGAAACCCAAAAACCATTTATGGACTCTGCCCTTAAGCGGCCCTTGCACCAGGTTTATTTCTTGATCACAATCAGATGGCCGGTCTTACAATGGACAATGAATAACAGGCTGCCTGTAACTGACCATCTGATATTATTGCAGCTGTGCGCTGCCCTTCCTCTGCCTTCAAACATGCTAAACCAGTTTTCCCAGTCACACAGAGTTCATCTCGCCAACCCAGGCTTCTGGCCTGCGCAACCCTATTTTTGAGAGGACTTGCAGCATACAGATTTGTATATTCACCCTGTTCCTGTTGAACCCAACTGTCCCAAACACCCCCATGTATGTATGTCTGTGCAGGTATGTTCAAGACTACAGCCTCCTCTTACTGTGATTTCTCCATGCAAATCTCCTATGTCGCATGCGCATGTGAAGCTCCTCGCTGCCCAACCTTAAGCGATACGTGGCACACAACACCTACATTGTTTATATTTGCAGCAGTAGTTTTGACATTATCTTGCTGCGTGAGTGGAAATCTAAAATGTATCAACTTAAACACAAAGTAACACTAAAGGCCTGATTTACAGAATGTTTTACGTGCTGAAAAGTGACTTTGCACACTAATCAGCAGACACAACTTATTTTGTTGATTCATGGAAGAGATTTTGTGTCCCTTTCCGTAGCTTCATGCAGGCCCATCACATTTCTGAGTGAAGTTGAGTGCTTTGTTTGAGACACCACGCAAAGTGCGCGACGGGCCTATGTAAGGAAATAAATAGGGGGCAGAACATGCATATTTCCCATTCCACACGCACAATGAGGATTAACTTGGGTGTTTTGAGGGACGGGCCATGCAGAGAAACCAGACGTCCATTGAAGCGCAAACATAACCGGATTAATAAATTTCACCATGCAACGCCACATAGTAAAAGTCACTCGCAAACCTCCTGAACTCACTGCCACATGATAGTACATGAAAAGTACAACCCGCAAACAACGCTCAATGGAAACAGCCCTTATAAAGCACGCAAAGCACACCATTCCAATGTCCGTCAGTCAGCCACAATGAATGCAGGGATACTGGGAGCCATCATAGCTGGGCACAGAAGGAGGAGGAGGGGGAGGAGGAGGATACAGACACCTCAGATTTTCACAATATGCACCACGCTGTTTGGGATGCTAGGTGACTTGGGTGTATGCAAGGTACCGGTTCCCACCCCATGTCAGACTAGAACTGGTCAGGAGTAGGAAGAAGACCTTCCATCCCCCACCATCTGCTCTCATGTACTCACCCCTCCTGGAAAGGTGCTGACAGTACTCCATTTCATAGCCATAGGCTTCTTCCAGAGCACCACAGCAATTGTTGGTGGCATTTCTCAAGCCACACAATCCCGCCCTCTTCACCAGGTGATGGCCTGCATAACATCATGTGCGAATGTTCGTAGGAACATATACATGCTGTGCACGCTGCAGGTAAGGCAGAGCGTGTGTCAGGAGTTCTATGCAGTGGCACACTTCCCAGATGTACTTGGAGCCACTGACTGTACACGTGTTGCGCTACGCCCACCCTGAATGACAGAGCAAATTTACTGCAACCGGAAGTATTGGCATTTCATCAATGTGCAGGTCTTTTGTGATGCAAAAGAAGTCATCATGCAAGCCAATCTTTCCAGAAGCATACATGACAGTTACATCTATTGCCAGTCACCACTTTACCAGGCCCTGGCATCAGGAATGTTCGGCAACAGCTGGCTCCTAGGTGAGTATCAACTGTCACTCATGTGACACAGTGAACAACTTACCTAACAATAAATGGCAATAACAACCATCAATACATTTGCTGGGGACAGAACCTACCCGCTATCAAGATTCCTGCTCACGCAATTCAGGAATACCGGCAACACCAGCTGTGGTAATATACAATGCATCACATATAGCCACTATGGGTATAGTGGAGCACACATTCGGGGTGCTCAAATGACATTTCCGCTCCCTTGACCACTCTTGTGGTGTTTTGCTTCATGTACCACCAGTAGTATGTACAATCACCCTGGCAGCATGTGGTCTGCACAATATTGCCACATGACGTTGCATACCAGTTAATATGCAGGAGGGTCATCGCCCTCAGCCACAAGCACCACAGGTTGACCAAAGGGCACCAATCAGCTTGTGCAAACATACTCCGTATGAAAGTCAGCCCCTGTGGAGCACACACAGTGTAGCCATATCCCTAGTGTCATTCATTCATGACTTTGCCAATCCTATGTGCCCATAAAAAAACCTGAGAATGTGTCTGGGAGAGGCAAACTGTGTGTGGCCATAGCATAAAATAAATTGCAACAAACACTGACACAGTCATAGCAACTGTAAACAACAGTGACCATGTTGCATACACCAAAGCACACAACACAAGCAACGAAATCCTCAACCACAGTCACATGGCCACCACCAACAATAGTGCATGTAGGCCCAAAACAATACACAGGAGAACACAAATGGCAAGGCACAGCACGAATTTAAATCCGCAACTAACACTTGTCTGGACTACCCTGGCCACCCTGTGTGTGACTCACAGCAATGCACTGCTTGAGTGACCACCCCATTCCCTCACAACAATAATGCCCACAAATCCCATCTACATCAAAATAGTCCCACAGAATGTGAAAATGACAGGTTCACTACAAGAAAGATGCATATCTCACCTCACAGGTTTCCCCTTGTGAGCCTGCTGCAGCTTCACCCTGGAATGGATCCTCACTCTTCTGGTGTGTGCCGCGCAGGCATCCAACTGCACTGTCCCCCATAATACAAGCAAACATATTCCCACGTAGAATGCCTCAGTAAACAAAAACGACACAAGGTTAGAGCAGGTAACACATCCATGCACCCAATTACCTGGCAACATGTGCCCCCCTGAGCGCCATGCAGTGAAGGACCAGGTACCACTTACCCCTTGTTCTGGTGAGTGGACACTGAACACGCTGGTCCAGCTGGAGTTCGAATGAGAGTGAGAGGACTTCTAAATAGAGATCAGTGAGAGGTTGGAAAGCATTCCCAATGCCACGATATGTCATCCCCTGATTAACGTGCCATCAGGACAGTAGAGTACACACTGGCAGGGGAGCCTATGATGGAAACTGTAAAATGATGGAATGCAAACATCTCATCAATTACAGTGAAGACAGGATCCGGCAGAAGGCAGTTGGTCAAAGAAGCAGCAGTCATACAGGAAGGCAGGGCACAGAGGCAACTGGCATAAAAGAGACAAGCAGACAAGATAAAGCAATAAGAAATGGAGGTCAAGGAGACTGCCACAAATAAGGGAGAAGGGAACAGGCAAGAGGAAGGGAAGGCAGAGTTCATAGGGACTGGACTAAACGGGCACCACTGTGCTGGGAAGTGAAGGGAGCATTGAGATGCACTGAACAGCTGTCAACAGACAGCAGAATATCTACCGGTGTACCATGCATGGTACATGTCCCAATGGCAAACAACAACACCAGGCCGATGGCATATGCCTGGTGTCTATGGTGAACATGGGAACCCCCAAATGGGCTGCAATGCTGTGCTGTGTGTGGATTTGTCTTGGGACAGCAACCCCGGAAGGGGCAGAAGTACCAGAAGTGGACTGCCAACGTGGCTAGACATGGCATGAAAAGCTGAGTGAACGGGATGTCATGCGACAGGCAAGACACATGCAAAAACTGCAAGTAGCTCACCAGACTCACAGTGCCATTCACATGACATTGTCATATGAAGTGTCAGCCGATGAGTGGCCATGAGTGAGTGACTGTCATGTAACGGGGGCTGTCATCTCACCCAATGCTAAGTGGCACAGCACATGGTGTGTGTTTGCTGTGAACTACATTCGTCTTTGTCGTGTGTGACTGCACAACTTGGTAGTCCCGTGCACCACCTCTGTGCCACATGTACATTCAATAGTGCATCTGCATCTACTACGAGAGTGTCATACGGAACCCACACTCAATCACATGTATCAATCACAGAATTCTCATGTAATTCTATAATCCACTGTACAGAGCTTCCTTGCCACACTGCCACAATATGGTATTCACTGGCGGCAGGCCAGCAGTGAGTTTGTGGTGTGCACCGGGAAGGCGTGGCTACCGTGCTGGAGGTTGTAGTTTGAAGGTGAATATGTACTTGCAGCCTGTTGTAAGAACCCAGTGGGGCAGTGCTCAAAGCCCCTGGTAAAATGAAGCAGAAGGGTTGGTGGATCTTATGGAGCCGGCGCTGTACATAGGATTAGTAAAAACTGAGAGACTTCAATTGTATTTGTCGTGTCTCAATTACAAAGTCACAACAACTTAAATCAAGTTTGTGCCATTATTTTATATGTGCATGTTCAGCCATTGCTGCTTCTCGCGTTTCTCGTGTTTTTTCACAGGGGTTTCACGCACCTAGGAACAGGCACCTGATAATGACCGAGACAAGTCTCTTTCATCTAAACTGGACTACATCCCATGAGTTTCTCCTTTGCTCATATAGGCACGCCCCACCTTGTTGAGGTCTCACGATGCAGACAATCAGCATCACGTTTGCTTCACATGCACCTGTGCATGGCCTCTGACCACTTGTGCAGCTCACAGTCTTTAGATTGATCCAAATGCATATTTAATTCATTGGCATTTGTCCCATTACTAAGCCATCCACATTTTTACACCCACAGAAGCACATCAAGTGCCCTAATTTGCCAAGCATTGCGGCCACCCCATACCAGTGTACGTGCCAACAATCCACCCGGGAAACCAGCATCAACGCCCCAATCCTTTTCATTCCAGGAATCAATTGACCCATATTCAACTCACACTATTTTCTTTTTCTCCTTTCTTTCCTTGGTGCTCTGCCTTTCCTCCTGTCATGTGGCAATTACCCACATATACTGTAACATACAGGTTGTTTTGTGACATTATTAATGAACTTTACCCATCACCACTGTCGCTCAACTTATCACACACACCTCACTATCATATCTAAA
Source organism: Ambystoma mexicanum (assembly GCF_040938575.1). Classification (NCBI taxonomy): domain Eukaryota; kingdom Metazoa; phylum Chordata; class Amphibia; order Caudata; family Ambystomatidae; genus Ambystoma; species Ambystoma mexicanum. The sequence goes on from NC_090923.1 coordinate 842,274,727, forward strand.
TGGACACACATGGGCGTAATGTTATATGACACCCTTATGGAACCTAACATCTGTTTTAAATCTGATATGCTGACCGCTGATTGACAATGAAAGCCTTGACAAAGACCCTCCAGTGGTCGAAACATGTGTCAGCACCTCAGTAAAACTAATAAAATAATGGCACAAACTTGATTTAAGTTGTCGTGACTCTTTGGAATTGAGACACGGCAAACACAATTGAAGTCTCTCTGGATTTTACTAATCCTATGTACAGCGCCGGCTCCGTAAGAACCACCAAGCCGTCTGCATCACTGAGTAGAGACACTAATGCCAGCACTGTCAGTCGAAGCATGGCCCTGCTCTTTTGTGCACAATTCACCTATGAGGTATACCTGATGATGAGGAGGAGGCTGTCTGTGTGAAGGTGGACCCTATACGACATATCATGAGCTGCCTTTGTCATTCATACTGCTAAAGGTCATTTGTGATCTGAGAGTAGTACTTAGGTGCAACCATCATTCTCTACATTCATGTATCATGTACAGGTAATTCTGCTGGGGCATCAGTCCCTGTCTATGAGCATCATCCTACCATGATGTGTCGGTATTCTTGATTGGCCCTGCTCAGACTGAGAACCAGACCCTCCTTATCTACAGATCCCATTGCACAAGGATCCACAGAGCCCTCATGCCACATATGAGTGGGCGATGTAGTTGCCATGTCATTACATTTCAAACAATTTACAAATGTCTGGACAAGTATGCACACCTCAAGTACACAGAAAGGCCAATGTTTGTGCGAGTGTCATCCACAATGATGCGTGGAACTAGGCATGTGTCTGTCATAAATCAACTGATAAACACATACATTCCTTTCATGTCAGACTGGTGACTCTGTGACTCTAATATGAACTGAATTCACATTTTGAAATCCAACCATGCATATACATGACTTGCAATGCAGACAGGCACACTTATTGACATTATTTATTATTGTAAACCTTTGCATGGGCTGTCTACAGACATTACAAGTGGAGAGTACCAGACTGGACACACTGGCATGATGACCCAACATCACCTGTTTAACACAATGTTTCATCCAGTGTTGCCCCTTGCTATATACAAGTTGAGTTGCATCTACAGAACGCCTCCTCATCAGGGCAGTGGTCTGTGGGCGGTAATGCCCCTGCAGGCTGATCACACCACAGTGTGTCATGGCAGGCAGCTTGGATATGCATTCAGACAAGGCATCCCGTAAGAACAGGTGACATTACAAACATGCAGCTCCGTAGCAAATGATGTGTGTTTTTGACTTAAATCGCATGTACTTGATGTGCAATGCAAAGAGACAAGCCACAAGAATGTTGCAGAGACTGATACATGTGAATGTGGCAAGACACAGAGGTGTGGCCTGTGGGTATTGTGTGCCTGTCAGGGGTGCACATTGTGGGGTCTTGCAATTTACACATAATTCGGACATTGAAATCCTGCATGCAAGTACTGGCACAGCTGTGAAGGCCAGCAGACAGTGATGTGTACTGTCACACTGACATGTGCCACACATGTGACACACACAGCAACCTCCCAGAGCTCCCTCTCTCATCTCTGATTGCCTAACTGCCATTCAAGATTGGTGTGCCGCCAATGATCTTTGTTTGAATGCCAGCAAGACGGAGATCCTCCTCATCGGCACACCTTCACCATCCTTTCCCCTCACTCTCTGGCCGGCCTCCCTTGGCCCTCCTCCTACCCCCACCTGCGAAGCTAAAAACCTCAGGGTCATCTTTGACTCCACCCTTTAGTTCTACGCCCACATCTCTGAGGTCTCTAAAAAGTTAAATTTCCGACTGCACCTCCTCAGAGGTACTCTGCCTTTCCTCTCCTTCCCCCAGAAGCTCATGGTATCCCAAGCTCTGGTTCTCTCTAGCGTGGACTATTGTAACAGCCTTTTCCTAAATCTACCTGCCTTGACTCTCCGCCCTCTGCAACTAATCCAGAGCAGGACTGCAAGACTTGTCCTTGGCCTCAAGCCCTGGGATCGTATCTCTCCAGCTCTGAAATCTCTCCACTGGCTCCCAGTGGATGCAAGGATTAAATTCAAAACCCTCTGCATTGTCCACAAGGCTTTCTGGGGCCTGGGTCCAAAATACCTTCAGCTATCCCTCCGCAAATACCTCCCCTCTCGAGCTCTTCGCTCCTCTACCTCCAACTCCCTCAGGGTCAGTCGTTTTTCTAAGAAACGAGCTGGGGGTAGATCTCTGTCTTCGGCTGGGGCCTCCCTCTGGAACAGCCTCCCTGCCACTGTAAAACTTGAGGAGAACCATCTCTGGTTCCGGAACCACCTCAAGACCTTCCTTTTTTCTTCTGCCTTCGCTCCCCCTCTCCCCTGCTGATCTGGTCTCTCTTGGCACCGTGCACCTGGCCACCCTCTGTCCTTCGGGCCCAGGTAACTGCTCATCCTACCACCCTCCCGCACTGCCTCCGGAACACCCCTTGCACTGGGGTCTGTATCTGTACCCTGTAACAGTCTTCTGACAGGGATCCCAAGGAAACAAATGCTAAGATTGTCGAGGGCCCAGAATGCGGCCGTTAGGCTGATAGCTCACCTGGGCAAAAGAGATCATGTGCCCACAGCCCGGAAATCGTTGCACTGGCTGATGGTGGAAGATCGTATTAAATTTAAAGTGGCATGCCTGGTGTACAAGTGCTATCACAAACTTGCACCCCGATATTTGAACACCAGAATTCGACACTATTACCCAACCAGAGCCCTCCGCTCAGAAGATAAACTTTTGGTATGTGTTCCGAGGGCAAAATGCATCTCAAAAGGTGACGGAAGGTTTTCTGTATTTGGGCATAAGCTTTGGAACCAGCTGCCTCTTGGCATCCGTTCATGCACCACCCTGGAAAGATTTAGAAAGGAACTTAAAACCTTCATATTTAAATGATCCTACTCCCTCAGGGTCGTCCTTACTTCAGACTTGTCACAGTGATATGTTTCAACCCTTTAGTTAACATCTGCGCCCAAATGCAGTCATCTGCCTGGTGCGCGTAAGAAATGACTCAAACTCAAACTCAAACTCAAAATACAGCCCCCCCTTTTTCTTCCTGCACTTATCAGACCTATCCTATCTGCTGCCTTAAACCTAGCACTTGCAAATTGCTGGCTGCAATACCACTGTTTGTTGCCTTTATTATTTATTTATTGTTATTTATCTGTTTCTCCTCTGTTTCGCACTTTCCACTTCTCCCCCCTTCCATGCACTTTTCCCCTCCCCCCTCTCCCATGCACTTGCGCATTCTCAATGTCACTGGGCCTAGTAAGATCGCTGTTTTGTTCTACCCTGTTCCCCTCCCTTGCCGCTCTGAAACACTTGTGTACGAGCGCAATAGAAATAAAATATCAATTTAAAAAAACAGCCATGTGACAGAAGTCAACACATTAGAAAACATGCATTGGCCATGGATAGCTGACAACTGCAGCCAGCTGTACAGCTACACATATATGGGTGGGTCAACCATGAATGCCCACACATGCAATGCACACAAATGCCAGTCACCAGATGTGTCCTTGTAGGTCTCTGCACCTCCAATGCCTGGCACCTGCTCAATGGTGATGAATTGACCTATGGCCTCTCAAATGGTGTCAGCAGCTCCTCCTCTAGTGGCCCTCCTCCAGTGGCCAGTGCTGAGACCAGGGTGAAACTGAGCTTATGCTTGGCCCTTCGCATGAGATCATTTGTCCGCTTCTGGACCTGTTCAGCAGTGCGATTCTCCACACCTAAGGCGTTGATTAGTCCTGTGACATGCTGGCAATGTACCATTTGTTGTGCAATTGTATGGGTGCTCTCTGCATGCTGATACATCTCATGATGGTGATTGCTAACATAGTCAACGAGGATCTGGAGCTCCTCATCACTGAAGTGCCTCTTCCCCTGCATACCCTTCTCTTGTGCCGTGTCTTCGGGTAGAGTCTCTTCCTGCTCTGCAGGGTGTCCCTTCTTGAACATAGTGACCCTAGGTTGTGCAGCTTCACCCGTCTGCCTCTGACTACATCTACGTCGAGGTGCAAGGTCACCTGTGGGCTGAGGCACACCACGTTCTCCTGGGGCTGGGGCAGATATGTCCTCACCACGTCCCTGTCTACTCCCTTTGGAGGACTTTTCACTCATGTTGCAGATGTAATGGATGAATGGAATGCTCACCAGTGTATTGTTCTGGGCAATATGTGGAAGAGAACAGTCTACGTGATGTCCTACAGGGATGCGTGATCCAGGAAGGCTCCAATTTACCTCAAAATCAAACATATATGGTACGAGATATGCAGATATTCAAGGATGCCTCGACCCAGACCGAGCCTCTCCTTGTGCCCAAGGAAATCACCCCAGAATTGTTGCAGGCCCTGCTGGCTGATCTTGCGAGGCAGATGAGCATGATTCATGATGCTGTGTCAACTAGTCGTGAGGACCTGGCTCAGCATCACAACTTGATGTGCCAAAACCTGGGCTAGCTGGATAAAGCACTGCTCAGGGGTGGTCTCTGTGTGCTGGCACCTTCAATTGCCCCCTCCTCTACTTCCTTCTCTGTGCCCCAGTTGTCCTCCAGGGAGCCTTCTTTGCCAGATTCCATCACAGCCCCCTGTACACCAATTACATCCACACCGCCCAGTCTGGTGGTATGTCCCAGCCTCTGTTGGAGGTCCCACGTGCGACAGATGAGGTCAACACAGGGACAGGTAGTGGTCAGAGAGCTGGCATTTCAGGACAGTGCTGGTGCTGTGCCCCCCTACATGTGTCATCCAGATGGCAGGGGTACCTGCATAGTTTGCACTCAGCCAGGCAGCAGCAGATAAGGAGTGTACAGAGGCACTCCATGCAGGGCCAATATACACAGAGGAGGCAAATTAGGCAGGACAACATTGGCATTTCGCTGGAGGAGAGGAGGAGGCTCTGTAATATGCACACATTTCAATAGGCAGCTGATGGCAGAGAGGCAGCAGGTAAGGGAGGTAAGGATTGAAAGTGGCATGGCAGATGTGTCGGAGAGGCGGGCATTGAGGCGGGCTGCCATCTGGAGGAACATTGCAGGAATGTGGAGGAGGAGGAGGAGAGGAGGATGCTGGAGTGGCTGCCATACCTCCCGGAAAGAACAGAGGTCCACCTCCAGGAGGAAGATGATGAATGTGACTCCATCCTGGAGGACGCTTTGAAGGACATGTAGGCCAGCTACCTGTGTACATAGTTCTTAGTGATAGGTTTCATTTTGTATTTTGTTATCCTTTCATCACTGGACATTTCACCCTTCCCCATGTGTTGTTTTTCTTGCGTTTTTTGTTTCATGATCACACACTTTGTGGGTGCTGCACTCATCACTTTGCACTCCTACTTCGGTAGCTGTATCCCTCACAAGGCATAGACCCCCACCCACACACATCAGCAGTCACCCACAACCTGGTCTCACATCATGTTGTACATCAGCCACTGACATGCAGGATTCTGTGATTCTTTGTTATTTAGTCTACCTGTACATATTGTCATCTTCTTGACTCACACACAATCAGACAGCCTTCACATCACACAGCCACATGGCAGTTGGACTTCTGTCACTTGCAGGAGGTTTGCCACCCTGAATGCCTACCTCACTGACTTCCTTCATTCCTTTGTATGGGCTACTATGCAGACACACATTACAAATGACTCCGTACAATCCATGATGTCTCAGATTCGAGGCCTCCACAGACATTCACATACAGTGCTTTGAGACCATTGCAATGGCACATGGGCAAAATGATACGTTTGTTGCATTGAATTTCATTGGTATGTCACATGTACATGGTGTGGCTACAGTGTAGCTGTTGCGAAGTCTGCCATCCTGTTGATGTGCAGCTGAGTTTGATGTACCAGGGAGTCCTGTGATGAGCTCCGGGCATGAATTCTGCAGCAGTGCTACCAGTTGTTCAAGTTGTAGGTGGATATGTGGCCATTGTACTTCATGTTTGCTACAGGCCGTTGTCGTTGAGGTGAGTTGTTCATCAACATTGCACTGGTAGGTATGTCAATCGGCAGGGCCAACCTGGGGGCACTGGCAGATCTCAGGGGGTGAGGGGAGGAGGCTGTACTGTCAGGGTGCTGCCTTGGGTAGTGTCATAGGTGAAGGGGTCTGGTGTCAGGACTTGAGGGTGCTGCCTGGGGTAGTGGCAGAGGCGAGGGGGTGCCTGTGGGTGGTGTTGGGACTTGAGGGTGCTGCCTAGGGTAGTGGCTGGGGTGGGGGGGGTGGTGGGTAGTGTCAGGACTTGAGGGTTCGGCCTGGTGTAGCGGCCAGGGTTAGGGGGGCTGGTGGGTGGTGTGAGGACTTGAGGGTGCTGCCTGCGGTAGTGGCAGGAGCGAGCGGGGCTGGTGGGTGGTGTGCGGACTTGAGGTTGCTGCCTGGGGTAGTGGCGGGGGCAAGGGTGGCTGGTGGGCGATGTGGGGACTTGCAGGTGCTGCTTGGGATAGGGGCAGAGGTGAGGGGGGCTAGTGGGTGGTGTGAAGACTTGAGGGTGCTGGGGGAACAGCGATATTGATGAGATGTTGCAATTTACCATGTATCTAGTGTAGTTAGCCGGAATAGGATAAGTGTTTTTTTGAGGGCACACTTTATAGAACATGTGCATATACCCCGCAAAGCACTATCCATGTAACACCACTTTGCACGTACTTGCACGCTAAAGCATGTTATGCGCGATCTGCCTATTCATGGTATTTGAACCGCAAAGTATACCTTGGTGCAAGTAGCGGTCGGAATGCCAACAACACGCCCCCAAGAAAACCAAAACCATTGCCAAAGACCAACCAATGCACAAACATTTGCATCCACCTCTGGCCTACAATCCAGCACCCCAGCGAAATTGCACATGGTCCCCTGTAGGTCAGCTGCAGCCCGGCGAAACTGCGAGTGAACCCCTGTAAATAACGTCTTCACCCCTGTGAAACTGCGCACTGTCCTCCGTAAGCAACGGCTGCACCCCTGCTAAGGAACATGCAGCACCCCGTAAGTCAAAGCTGCACCCCGTTGAAACTGCAAGAGGTCCCCCGTAAGTAACAGCTACACCCCATCTAAAATGGGCAAGGTCCCCCGTAAGTAATGGCTGCACCCCTGCAAAACTGTGCAAGGTCCCCCATGAGTAAAGACTGCACCCCTGCGAAACTGTGCAAGCTCCCCCGTAAGTAACGGCTGCACCCCTGCTAAATTGCACAAAGTACCCCATAAGTAATGGCTGCACCCCTGCAAAACTGTGCAAGCTCTCCCGTAAGTGACGGCTGCACCCCTGTGAAACTGCAGCGCATCCGCCCTACTCCCAAGACATCCAAACTGCTGCCATATAACCCTAAATCATAGTAGTTCCCTCTAGCACTGACACCACCCACCAGCCCCCCACGCCTCCATCACTACCCCAGGTAGCACCCTTAAGTCCCCACACTACCCACAGCCCCCCCTGGCTCCGACACTACCCCATGCAGCACCCTCAAGTCCTCACACCACTCACCAGCCCCTTTCGCCTTCGACACTACCCCAGCCAGCACCCTCAAGTCCTCATACCATCCACCAACCCCCGTCCCCACCGCCACTAACCCAGGCAGCACCCTTAAGTCCCGACACCACCCACCAGCGCCCCTCACCTCTGAAACTACCCCAGGCAACACCATCAAGTCATCATACCACCCAACAGCCCCCCTCGCCTCCGACACCACCCATAGGCAGCAACCTGAAGTCACCACACCACCTACCAGCCCCCTTCACCTCCGACACTACCCCAGCCAGCACCCTTAAGTCCTCATACCACCCAGAAGCCCCCCTCACCTCAGACAATACCCCAGGCAGCACCCTCAAGTCCTCACACCACCCACCAGCCCCTGCCTCCGACACTACCCTAGGCAGCACCCTCAAGTCCTCACGCAACCCACCAGCCCCCTTCACCTCCACCACTATCCCAGGCTCCACCTACAAGTCTCCACTCCACCCACCAGCCCCCCCTTGCCTCTGCAACTACCCCAGGCAGCACCCTCAAGTCCCCACATCACCCAAAAGCCACACTCGACAGCGGCACTACCCCAGACAGCACCGTCAAGTCCTCACACCACCCACCAGCACCCGTATTCTCCGGCACCACCCTAGACAGCACCCTGAAGTCCCCACACCACCCACAAGCCCCCTTCACCTCCGTCACTAACCAGGCAGAACCCTCAAGTCCCGACACCACCCACCAGCCCCTTTTGCCTCCGACACAACACCAGGCAGCACCCTCAAGTCCTCACACCACCCACCAGCCCCCCTCTCCCCACCACTACTGCAGGCAGCACCCTCAAGTCACTAATATGGTGTGCGCAACACAAACTCCTTTATCGACCACCCCAACTGTGCTACTGGTCTGGACTTGGTTGTTGCTGCTCTGGTCATGATAGCTGCTAGTCTGGCTGCTTGTCTGGAGGTTGTGGCTCTGGGTTTGGCTGTGGTGGCTTCTGGTACAGTGGTAGTAGCTGCTGGCCTGGCAGTGGTGGGTACCGGTCCGGCAGTGGTGGCTACTGGTCCGGAATTGGTGGCTGCTGGCCCAGTGGTGGCAACTGCTGGTCTGGGGGTGGTGGTCACTGCTCCATCAGTGATGACTGCTGGTGTGGCAGTGGTGGATACTGGTGGCGCTGCTGATCCAAATGTGGTGACTGCCGGTTGAGCAGTGTTAGCTGCTGGTCTGGAGGTAGTGGCTCCTGGTGCTACTTCTCGTCAGGGTCGGAATGGGCCATAAAATTGTCTTGAGCACCAAAGAAAAAGTGGCCCACAGTTGCAAATGGCTATTAATTCCTTTTGTGACACTGTTTGAATAGTAACCAAGTTTTTTGGGGGGGGGGGGATTAAGTGTGATGCAAATTGTGGATTTTGAAGAAAATGTATTCAGATATACTGGCCAAAACGACTAGCCGCGGAGTGAATTAACTCATCAAACTGGCCCAAATTAGCCAAAAAAGTGTTCCACTTTGACCAAAAAACAGGCCCACACCAGCATTTTATGTTTTTGATTCGGACATGGGCCTAATGCCCTTTAGGCCACTCCAAGCCTGCTTCTCGTCTGTGCTTCTGTGCTGATCCGGAATACTCTTGCCTTACCATGGCACTCCACCTCCTCTCTGTCCATTATGCAGTCTCTGATAGGCTCCTCCATCGTCTTGACTGGCATTGGAAACTCAAGTTCTGCAAAATATGAAGTGAAAGGGGTCGTGGCCTGGTATGCTCACCACTCCTCTCACTCTTCAACAACGGTAGCTAGTGTAAATGCTTTCAATTAAGCCAATTGTCAACACCTGGTCTGGTATGGAGGAGGCATCAATCCCTGCTCCTCCTCACGTGTGGTGTACTGACCTATTGTTAGTTGAGGACAGGGAATTGCCTCTTTCTTTCACCATGTAAGGATAAAGGAATAAGACAAATAACAAATATTAGCAATGCCAACAGTGTTGGCTTTTATATAGAAATGGGATAGACATTTGCCAGGAACTGCATAATGGTACCAGCTGGCGATTAATGGTAGGAGCTAATGTCTATCTTATAACTAGACACAAGCTGAAACTTTTGACTTTGCCAACAGTTGTTTTTAACAGTATTTCTCAATACAAGCAGCTTCCTGGATCACTTCCTTCCTCGAAGGTAGAGTAATGAAAGTGTTCTCCACATAGCTAATGCTGCCCCCACCACCATCCACTGTGGAGTCCCACAGGGCTCTTGCACAGCCCCCACACTCTACAACCTCTTTACGAAGCCCCTCTTCGACAAGCTTGACGCACTCGGTATCGCATACACCAATTATACTGATGATACACAAGTCTTGCTTCCTCTAACAGGCTCATATGTCCAAGACGAAGAGGCACTGCATCTAATCTACACTACCATACAAGCCTGGATGGCAGCAAACGGCCTATGCCTCAATGGGGACAAGACCAAGACCCCCTCTACACCAACTTTGACATAGATAACTCTAGCATCCCTGTATCCTCATTAGTAAAGACTCTAGGGGTCCACATTGATTCCACCCTATCAATGGACAAACATGTAAACGCCATTGCCTCAGCCTCAGCACTAACCACAAAACTATTCAATGTCATAAAACCCTTCTTAATCAAATCAAACTGCCTCTCAATTGCCAGAACTACGATAGAGGCTAGGCTAGACTATTGCAATTCCCTTATAGCAGGCACCTAAAATAAAACGTAAACAAACTCCAAGTTACCCAAAACAACATGCTTAGAGCTGCTCTAAGCATCCAGAAAAGAGACCACATCACCCAAGCCAGACAGGCAGCCCACTAGCTACCAGTCAAAGACCGAATCACCTTTACAATTCTCACCATCACTCATAAATGTCTCAATCTCACTGTTCCTTCATACCTGTCAGAAACACTATCTAGGACTACATACACACGACCCATCAGATCGAACTACACCAACCAGATCAACATCCCACACATCAACAGGGCCAAAGCCGTGGGGCTAGGATTCCCACACTTAGCCCCCAAGCTCTGGAACGCTCTCCCCTCTGCCCTCAGAGCCGGGCCCTCCCTCACTGTCTTCTGGAAACACCTATAAACTGCCCTCTTCAACTAACCCTTCCCCACCCCCCGACACCAACATCCTACTTCTCACACACCACCGCACATTTTCTCGCACTACATTATGTATTTCGTGTAAGATGTAAAATGCATGGTGTTTTTAGCATGTACCATGTTGGCCTCCTTCCTGCAACAAAGCTCTGCTCATATCTCTGTAACTATGTTTTGATCATCTCCTGTAACAAGCCCTACAATGCCTAAGGGCTGCTGTGCGCTCAACAAATATGAATAAATAAATAAATAAGGACATGCGTATTGCTTATAAATCAAGTGGGTGAAGGTATACTTGGTTAAGACGTTTTTATTGCACTAGCAGCGCACTCAAAGCTCCAATTAAGCTATTAACTCTCAGAAGACTCATTTGAAATAACATTGGCAGTCACTTACCCTTTGGGACTCATTATGAGTTGGGCAGTGTGGCTAAAATCAACAGTAATGCAGCAGAAACAAGTTACTGCTATATCCGGTTACGATACTAGTCCCATTGCAATTATCTGTTTCATCCCCTGTTGTTGCCATTGCCCTCCGACTGTACGTATGACGGCTGCAGTGGATGTAGTGGACTCAAACAGCGGGTACCACTCTCACCAGTCCAAGTGACACACCATCCTAGCACCCCTCCCCTTTGCATTTCACAACTATTACACAAATCCACTTGCACGTTATTGCTCCATGCTCACTGCATTTTGGCATGATTTGAAAATTGTTTTCAGACACTGTATCCTAAGAATTGCTGTATTATCATGCCCTGCCACCACTAGCCATTGCTCCTTTCACTGAATCTAGCCACTGTAGTCTTTACACAATTAGAAAATAGTTTTTAGCCACTATACCCTGTGAACTGCTGTATAATTATGTCCTGCCACCACTATTTACACATTGTATTAGCACAGTTGAATCAGCATATTCTTGCATTGAGTTAGCTCAGTTGAATCAGCCTATTCTTGCATTGAGTTAGCAAAGTTGAATCAGCCTATTTTCGCATTGTGTCAGCAAAATTGAACCAGCCTATTTTTGCATTGTGTCAGCAAAGTTGAATCAGCCTATTTTTGCATTGTGCCAGCAAAGTTGAATCAGCCTATTTTTGAATTGTGTCAGCAAAGTTGAATCAGCCTATTTTTGCATTGTGTTAGCAAAGTTGAATCAGCCTATTTTTGCTTTGTGTTAACAAAACAGAATTAGCCTTCAATTGTCTACTGTGCCTAGCTGCCTGCACCTAGCCCATAGCGCCTTACCTTCCCTAGCTTAACAGCCCAGACTACCTCGTACTCACAACTATGCTCTCTTGGCTCATTCTCATCATGTTCCCTTTTTGTGTCCTGAACAACAATACACCTTGCAGTGGAAACAGCTACATAGAATTTAGAAATGGACTAGCCAAAATCGGCTGCACAAAGACACCACCCCATCACCTGTCCCACACCTTTCCTGCCCACCCTACCACCTTTCCCCCACACTGTCCACAGACACCACACTGCTAAAGTCAGTGCCACACCAGTTAACACCCCACCCAACACTCCTAACTCTATTGAAAATGACACTAACACTAACCAGCCCAAACTACCAGGACACCGGCCCACAACCAATCCCGACCTTTCTACCCGCAATAACAGACTTGGCTCTAGACTACACACCACACCTAGTAAGTCGCCTGCAATACCCACGACTAAGGATATCAATAAGAATAGCACCAACACTACTCTCGACGGTTTGGGTATCACCTACACTAATTATGCTGATGATACCCAAATCCTCATCCCGTTGACGGGAGATTACAACACGGATTTGGCCTTGGTGAACAACGTATACCTCATCATCCAGGCATGGATGGCCTTCCACAGTCTATGCCTGAATGATGACAAGACCGAACTCATCATCCTAGGATCAGCCACGAACCTAAACAAGCTGGACCTCAACTACTCCAGCTTCACCATTGACGGCAACCCTATAAAGGTAGCTAAGGAAGTGAAAACCCTTGCCATCTATCTCGATTCTACCCTCTCCTTGCATAAACAGGTCAGCTCCATGGCATCCGCTACAGCCTACACCTGCAAGCTTATACGCTCTGCCAAACCCTTCCTCTCCACCCAAAGTTGCATTACTCTAGCCAGGGCTCTCATACTATCTAAACTGGACTATTGTAACTCCCTCTATGTAGGCGCCAACAAACAGATTATCAATAAAATCCAGATCCTACAGAACAATGCTCTTAGAGCAGCGCTTAGCTTCCCTAAAAGAGAACACATCTCGAATACTAGGAGAACCCACAACTGGCTCACTACCTCGGACAAAATCCTGCTTAAGGTAGCTTCCCTCACCCACAAATGCCTTAACAACGCAGCTCCCTGTTATCTCTCAGACAGAATAACCAGATACATGCCCAACAGACACACCAGAAACAGCAATGCTAACCTGCTCGCTGTTCCCAGATTCAAGCGCACGAAAATGGGCGGCAACAGCTTCCAGGTAAAAGCAGCCCAACACTGGAACTCACTACCACCCTCCGTCAGAGCACCTCAAACCTACCACCAATTTAGGCGTAACTACATCCAGTGGCTTAAGAACAAAGACCAATAATGAGAGCCAACAATGACACCATGCTACTACTACACATTTGTTCAACCTGTAACTATGTCGTAATGTTACTCTGTATCCTTGTAACTGCTTCTACTCACTGTAACTGCATCTACTCACTATGCATAATAATGTAAATAATGTACAGTATTATAATTAAGTTGAGAATATTCTTGTAATGCTTGCGCCCTCATACCTTCTGGTCCGGTGCGCCATATAAATAAATAAACAAACAAACAAACAATACTAACACTGCATCTCTAAAAGGAGCCTTACTTAATGTCAGATCCCTTGTTGCTCATCCCACTGAAATTGCCAATATCATCCTCTCAGCAGATCTCGACTTCTTTGCTACCACAGAAACATGGTTACATGAGGCAGCAGGACCCTATCTAACCCTTGCTGTTCCCAATAATTACTCTATCCTGAGATAATGCTCGAGAAGGAGGTGTAGCATTCATCTTCAAATCCTCACTCGACCTCGGATCTCTCACCTCCCCTCCACTAGAATCATGCGAGCATCTCACCATCAAAATACAAACCACCCCTAAGAGTACAATTACCTTGCAACTAATATACAGAGCCCCAGGTCCCACAGGCACCTTCAAGGAAGACATCACTTCTCTAATAGCCGAGAATTCCAAGCCTCTCTCAAAAAATATAATTCTAGGAGACTTTAACCTAGGGTACAAAGACCCTAACGACACTCCTGCCTCTTCCCTCGCTAGCGCCTTATCGGAGCATGACTATACTCAAGTCAACATACTACCCATCCATCAGAAAGGCAGAACCATTGATTGGGTCGTAGCCCATAATTGCAGCATCACCTGTAAAGCCCCCCAACCTCTTGTATAGACGGACCCTTTCCTCATACCATTTGACATCAGCATTAATAACCCTAATCCCAAACAGTGCCCCCACGCGCCAGCATGCCTAACTAGAAACAAGCGTAACATTACGGCGGATACCCTTACACCACTGGTTCTCCCCTTCCTAAACTCGCTTCCAGCCACTGCGGACCTCAACTCCCTAGTCAGCACCTACAATGACGCCATGACTAACGCCATTGACGCTGTGGCCCCACTAAAGTTACGTAAAGGCAAACCTAGAGTGCACCTGAACTCTTGGTACACTCCTGAACTCAAAACTCTTAGAAAAAAGAAAGCCAAGATGGAAACCATATGGAAAACAACCCCATCAGATATACTGGCCAAAACGACTAGCCGCGGAGTGAATTAACTCATCAAACTGGCCCAAATTAGCCAAAAAAGTGTTCCACTTTGACCAAAAAACAGGCCCACACCAGCATTTTATGTTTTTGATTCGGACATGGGCCTAATGCCCTTTAGGCCACTCCAAGCCTGCTTCTCGTCTGTGCTTCTGTGCTGATCCGGAATACTCTTGCCTTACCATGGCACTCCACCTCCTCTCTGTCCATTATGCAGTCTCTGATAGGCTCCTCCATCGTCTTGACTGGCATTGGAAACTCAAGTTCTGCAAAATATGAAGTGAAAGGGGTCGTGGCCTGGTATGCTCACCACTCCTCTCACTCTTCAACAACGGTAGCTAGTGTAAATGCTTTCAATTAAGCCAATTGTCAACACCTGGTCTGGTATGGAGGAGGCATCAATCCCTGCTCCTCCTCACGTGTGGTGTACTGACCTATTGTTAGTTGAGGACAGGGAATTGCCTCTTTCTTTCACCATGTAAGGATAAAGGAATAAGACAAATAACAAATATTAGCAATGCCAACAGTGTTGGCTTTTATATAGAAATGGGATAGACATTTGCCAGGAACTGCATAATGGTACCAGCTGGCGATTAATGGTAGGAGCTAATGTCTATCTTATAACTATACAAAAGCTGAAACTTTTGACTTTGCCAACAGTTGTTTTTAACAGTATTTCTCAATACAAGCAGCTTCCTGGATCACTTCCTTCCTCGAAGGTAGAGTAATGAAAGTGTTCTCCACATAGCTAATGCTGCCCCCACCACCATCCACTGTGGAGTCCCACAGGGCTCTTGCACAGCCCCCACACTCTACAACCTCTTTACGAAGCCCCTCTTCGACAAGCTTGACGCACTCGGTATCGCATACACCAATTATACTGACGATACACAAGTCTTGCTTCCTCTAACAGGCTCATATGTCCAAGACGAAGAGGCACTGCATCTAATCTACACTACCATCCAAGCCTGGATGGCAGCAAACGGCCTATGCCTCAATGGGGACAAGACCAAGACCCCCTCTACACCAACTTTGACATAGATAACTCTAGCATCCCTGTATCCTCATTAGTAAAGACTCTAGGGGTCCACATTGATTCCACCCTATCAATGGACAAACATGTAAACGCCATTGCCTCAGCCTCAGCACTAACCACAAAACTATTCAATGTCATAAAACCCTTCTTAATCAAATCAAACTGCCTCTCAATTGCCAGAACTACGATAGAGGCTAGGCTAGACTATTGCAATTCCCTTATAGCAGGCACCTAAAATAAAACGTAAACAAACTCCAAGTTACCCAAAACAACGTGCTTAGAGCTGCTCTAAGCATCCAGAAAAGAGACCACATCACCCAAGCCAGACAGGCACCCCACTAGCTACCAGTCAAAGACCGAATCACCTTTACAATTCTCACCATCACTCATAAATGTCTCAATCTCACTGTTCCTTCATACCTGTCAGAAACACTATCTAGGACTACATACACACGACCCATCAGATCGAACTACACCAACCAGATCAACATCCCACACATCAACAGGGCCAAAGCCGTGGGGCTAGGATTCCCACACTTAGCCCCCAAGCTCTGGAACGCTCTCCCCTCTGCCCTCAGAGCCGGGCCCTCCCTCACTGTCTTCTGGAAACACCTGAAAACTGCCCTCTTCAACTAACCCTTCCCCACCCCCCGACACCAACATCCTACTTCTCACACACCACCACACATTTTCTCGCACTACATTATGTATTTCGTGTAAGATGTAAAATGCATGGTGTTTTTAGCATGTACCATGTTGGCCTCCTTCCTGCAACAAAGCTCTGCTCATATCTCTGTAACTATGTTTTGATCATCTCCTGTAACAAGCCCTACAATGCCTAAGGGCTGCTGTGCGCTCAACAAATATGAATAAATAAATAAATAAGGACATGCGTATTGCTTATAAATCAAGTGGGTGAAGGTATACTTGGTTAAGACGTTTTTATTGCACTAGCAGCGCACTCAAAGCTCCAATTAAGCTATTAACTCTCAGAAGACTCATTTGAAATAACATTGGCAGTCACTTACCCTTTGGGACTCATTATGAGTTGGGCAGTGTGGCTAAAATCAACAGTAATGCAGCAGAAACAAGTTACTGCTATATCCGGTTACGATACTAGTCCCATTGCAATTATCTGTTTCATCCCCTGTTGTTGCCATTGCCCTCCGACTGTACGTATGACGGCTGCAGTGGATGTAGTGGACTCAAACAGCGGGTACCACTCTCACCAGTCCAAGTGACACACCATCCTAGCACCCCTCCCCTTTGCATTTCACAACTATTACACAAATCCACTTGCACGTTATTGCTCCATGCTCACTGCATTTTGGCATGATTTGAAAATTGTTTTCAGACACTGTATCCTAAGAATTGCTGTATTATCATGCCCTGCCACCACTAGCCATTGCTCCTTTCACCGAATCTAGCCACTGTAGTCTTTACACAATTTGAAAATAGTTTTTAGCCAATATACCCTGTGAACTGCTGTATAATTATGTCCTGCCACCACTATTTACACATTGTATTAGCACAGTTGAATCAGCATATTCTTGCATTGAGTTAGCTCAGTTGAATCAGCCTATTCTTGCATTGAGTTAGCAAAGTTGAATCAGCCTATTTTCGCATTGTGTCAGCAAAATTGAACCAGCCTATTTTCGCATTGTGTCAGCAAAATTGAACCAGCCTATTTTTGCATTGTGTCAGCAAAGTTGAATCAGCCTATTTTTGCATTGTGCCAGCAAAGTTGAATCAGCCTATTTTTGAATTGTGTCAGCAAAGTTGAATCAGCCTATTTTTGCATTGTGTTAGCAAAGTTGAATAGACCTATTTTTGCATTGTGTCAGCAAAGTTGAATCAGCCTATTTTTGCATTGTGTTAGCAAAGTTGAATCAGCCTATTTTTGCATTGAGCTAGCAAAGTTGAATCAGCCTATTTTTGCTTTGTGTTAACAAAACAGAATTAGCCTTCAATTGTCTACTGTGCCTAGCTGCCTGCACCTAGCCCATAGCGCCTTACCTTCCCTAGCTTAACAGCCCAGACTACCTCGTACTCACAACTATGCTCTCTTGGCTCATTCTCATCATGTTCCCTTTTTGTGTCCTGAACAACAATACACCTTGCAGCGGAAACAGCTACATAGAATTTAGAAATGGACTAGCCAAAATCGGCTGCACAAAGACACCACCCCATCACCTGTCCCACACCTTTCCTGCCCACCCTACCACCTTTCCCCCACACTGTCCACAGACACCACACTGCTAAAGTCAGTGCCACACCAGTTAACACCCCACCCAACACTCCTAACTCTATTGAAAATGACACTAACACTAACCAGCCCAAACTACCAGGACACCGGCCCACAACCAACCCCGACCTTTCTACCCGCAATAACAGACTTGGCTCTAGACTACACACCACACCTAGTAAGTCGCCTGCAATACCCACGACTAAGGATATCAATAAGAATAGCACCAACACTACTCTCGACGGTTTGGGTATCACCTACACTAATTATGCTGATGATACCCAAATCCTCATCCCGTTGACGGGAGATTACAACACGGATTTGGCCTTGGTGAACAACGTATACCTCATCATCCAGACATGGATGGCCTTCCACAGTCTATGCCTGAATGATGACAAGACCGAACTCATCATCCTAGGATCAGCCACGAACCTAAACAAGCTGGACCTCAACTACTCCAGCTTCACCATTGACGGCAACCCTATAAAGGTAGCTAAGGAAGTGAAAACCCTTGGCATCTATCTCGATTCTACCCTCTCCTTGCATAAACAGGTCAGCTCCATGGCATCCGCTACAGCCTACACCTGCAAGCTTATACGCTCTGCCAAACCCTTCCTCTCCACCCAAAGTTGCATTACTCTAGCCAGGGCTCTCATACTATCTAAACTGGACTATTGTAACTCCCTCTATGTAGGCGCCAACAAACAGATTATCAATAAAATCCAGATCCTACAGAACAATGCTCTTAGAGCAGCGCTTAGCTTCCCTAAAAGAGAACACATCTCGAATACTAGGAGAACCCACAACTGGCTCACTACCTCGGACAAAATCCTGCTTAAGGTAGCCTCCCTCACCCACAAATGCCTTAACAACGCAGCTCCCTGTTATCTCTCAGACAGAATAACCAGATACATGCCCAACAGACACACCAGAAACAGCAATGCTAACCTGCTCGCTGTTCCCAGATTCAAGCGCACGAAAATGGGCGGCAACAGCTTCCAGGTAAAAGCAGCCCAACACTGGAACTCACTACCACCCTCCGTCAGAGCACCTCAAACCTACCACCAATTTAGGCGTAACTACATCCAGTGGCTTAAGAACAAAGACCAATAATGAGAGCCAACAATGACACCATGCTACTACTACACATTTGTTCAACCTGTAACTATGTCGTAATGTTACTCTGTATCCTTGTAACTGCTTCTACTCACTGTAACTGCATCTACTCACTATGCATAATAATGTAAATAATGTACAGTATTATAATTAAGTTGAGAATATTCTTGTAATGCTTGCGCCCTCATACCTTCTGGTCCGGTGCGCCATATAAATAAATAAACAAACAAACAAACAATACTAACACTGCATCTCTAAAAGGAGCCTTACTTAATGTCAGATCCCTTGTTGCTCATCCCACTGAAATTGCCGATATCATCCTCTCAGCAGATCTCGACTTCCTTACTACCACAGAAACATGGTTACATGAGGCAGCAGGACCCTATCTAACCCTTGCTGTTCCCAATAATTACTCTATCCTGAGATAATGCTCGAGAAGGAGGTGTAGCATTCATCTTCAAATCCTCACTCGACCTCGGATCTCTCACCTCCCCTCCATTAGAATCATGCGAGCATCTCACCATCAAAATACAAACCACCCCTAAGACAATTAGTTGCAATTACCTTGCAACTAATATACAGAGCCCCAGGTCCCACAGGCACCTTCAAGGAAGACATCACTTCTCTAATAGCCGAGAATTCCAAGCCTCTCTCAAAAAATATAATTCTAGGAGACTTTAACCTAGGGTACAAAGACCCTAACGACACTCCTGCCTCTTCCCTCGCTAGCGCCTTATCGGAGCATGACTATACTCAAGTCAACATACTACCCATCCATCAGAAAGGCAGAACCATTGATTGGGTCGTAGCCCATAATTGCAGCATCACCTGTAAAGCCCCCCAACCTCTTGTATAGACGGACCCTTTCCTCATACCATTTGACATCAGCATTAATAACCCTAATCCCAAACAGTGCCCCCACGCGCCAGCATGCCTAACTAGAAACAAGCGTAACATTACGGCGGATACCCTTACACCACTGGTTCTCCCCTTCCTGAACTCGCTTCCAGCCACTGCGGACCTCAACTCCCTAGTCAGCACCTACAATGACGCCATGACTAACGCCATTGACGCTGTGGCCCCACTAAAGTTACGTAAAGGCAAACCTAGAGTGCACCTGAACTCTTGGTACACTCCTGAACTCAAAACTCTTAGAAAAAAGAAAGCCAAGATGGAAACCATATGGAAAACAACCCCATCAGCTGAAAATAAAATTAATCTCATGACCATCTCCTCCCTCTACAAAAAAGACATAATCCGCACTAAGAAGGAAGCTTACGATGTGAGAATAGGCAAGGCAGGATCCTCTGCTAAAGAACTCTTCACCATTCTGAAGGAATTAGAAAATCCCAAGCCACCGACGGACACCTGTGCGAAAGACAAACCTTGGTGCACTCGCATCCAAAATGCCCTTGCCAATAAAATCATTGGCCTTCAAACTAAAATTGAGACCAAACGACTACAGCTCTTCAATAGTAACTCCTCCACTCCCAGCATATCCACCCCTACCCAAATCACCTCTGGCTTCACATTCAAAAAGGTCACTATACCGGAAGTCCAAAAAATTATAGCATCCCTCAAACCTTCTAATTGTAAAGGGGACAGCTGCCCTACCCAGATCATAAAAGATGCAGCGAGAGACCTATCCCCCTTCATCTCCAAACTTATAAACCTATCCTTCTCCACCAACTCTATATCTAACAACCTGAAACAGTCATGGGTTCTCCCCCTCCTAAAAAACAGTCATTAGACCCAGCCATTCCCACCAACTACAGGCCTATCACTACAGTCCCCTACCTGCTAAAAATCCTTGATAGAGTTGACTACTTGCAAATTCAGGATTACCTAGAGTCCAATCAATTGTTAGTGTTGCGTCAATCTGGCTTTCGACCCCAACATGGAACAGAAACTGCTCTTGTTGACCTCAAAAGTCAGATTGACGACATCAAAGACAAAGGTAAAGCGGCCATCCTGCTTCTTCTAGACCTCTCAGCGGCCTTCGACCTGGTCGACTATAAAATACTCTGCAACCACCTCTCATCTGCTGCCCATTTCTCCTCTTTAGCTGTCATGTGGATACAATCCTTCTTAGCCAACAGAACCATGAGGGTCTTTTCACCTGTGGCTGCAGCAGACCCTGTTCCCATTACTTGTGGTGTCCCACAAGGATCCTGTGTTTCCCCCACCCTATACAACATTTTCACAAAACCTCTCTTTGATAAACTGGACCATCTGGGTGTCACCTACACCAACTATGCGGATGACACCCAGATACTCCTCACCATCTCTGGTAACTACAATGTCGACGTCACCGGGATTAACAAAATCTTCTCCATCATTCAGGCATGGATGACCACACACGGCTTATGCCTGAATGATGAGAAGACAGAGCTCCTCCTAGTGGGATCACCCAATAACTTACAGAAACTCAGCCCTGACTGCACCAACATCATCATCATCGATGGTAACACTATCCCTGTCGTTAAACATGTGAAAACCCTAGGCTTCTATCTTGACGCCAATACCAACTTCTCTAAACAAGTCAACATGACTGCCTCAACTGCCGCCTACACTGGAAAACTAATTAGAGCCTGCAGACCTTTTTTATACCAACAGTTGCCTCACATTGGCCAGGGCTCTCATACAATCTAAGCTTGATTATTGCAATAGCCTTTACCTAGGTGCCAACCAAGGCATAATCAATAAACTTCAGGTTCTCCAAAACAATGCGCTGCCCCCCCTATCTCACCAACAAACTCACCTGGAAGACAAACACTAGAATTACCCGATCCTCCAACACTCTTTGCCTCACTGTGCCCAGATGCACCTCCAAAAGAGCCGGCGGCTCAAGCTTCACGGTCCTCACCCCTCAACTTTGGAATACCCTGCCTTTGAATATCAAATCAACCGAATCCTTCCAACTGTTCAGAAAACTAGTCATTGGTTGGCTACTGGATAAAACCAATCCCAAATCAGACTAAAAACCACGACTACTGTATATACTGCACATACCACTCAAATGTTTAATTTGTATACTCTAACTACTTCTGACTGTATATATTGTATATTACCTCTACAAAATGTATAACTGTAAATTCTATATATATTGTACTTTTGTAACCTGTCCTTAAGCGCCCTTTTACTCCTGTGTCTGGAGCGCTATATAAATAAATAAACAAACAAACAAACAAACAAACATATCACCACCACATTACTGCACCGCCCAACTATGGTTTTGGAAGAGGGGGTGGAGGAAATTCCACCACCTTACCACCAAAATGCAGCCATTTGCGGCAAAATTACTGCTGGCAGAAATACTGCTGGTGGTAAATCTGCCATAATTCCCATGGAGTCCATGAATGGGGACTAACACCACTATACCGTCACTTGCTATCCAGCTGTAATCCCGCCAGACCAAGTGGCAGTATGGGTTATACAGTTGGAAGGTATACCAGCAGTAAATCCACCTGTATACCGCCAAACTTGTGATGAGGCCCTATGTTTGATGTTACAGCTTGATAAAGCCAGCTCAAATAGATCTCAGGAGTCTGTGGTTTTGGCTCGGAGGGGCAGGGAGTGGATCAGAATGGCCATAAGGAATAGCACAGCCATGGACTTTCAGTGGGTGTATGAATAAGATAACAACACCCATGAACTGTCTGATCTTCCTCATATTCTCCCTCATAGCTATACACCAATGCAACAGTTTTGGCATATAGGTGGCAATTTGCGCCATCTAATAGCCAAAACTAAAAATGAAAGCAATTGAAATCTGGTCGAAAGGAGGAAGGTGGAAGGCAGGGGAAATGGAGGGAGGAGAAAGGGCAGTGAAGGAAAAGTAAAGGTAAAGGGAGGGAAAAGAGAGAAAAAGAGACAACATGGTAAAAGTGATAGTAGTGTGGTGGTTGATGGTGTTTCTCATTTTGACTGCTCCTGCTGCTACTGCTGAGGCTTTTGGTACGGATCCTAAACAAATGGGATAGGGTGTGGTAGTGACTGGGGGCGGGGGGCTAAGTGCCACACAAGCCAGACAATCAATGTGCTTTGTTCTCCGAAGCAATTGAGTGAAGCATTAAGCACGTGCATGAGTTAGAGAAAGCGTGACACAAAAGGCATGAGTGAGTGAGCAAAAAGGCAGAGTGTGAAAAAGGAAGAGAATGCATCTGAAAAAAAAGTCCAGGCACATTAGTAGGCCACTGACTGTATGGAAACAACCACGAACAACACCAGTGACTACCTCCAACTTAAACTCTCCACCTCCCACCACTGCACCATTACACTCCATCTGGTCTACAGGCCACCCGGCCCCATAGGAGACTTCCAATCCACTATCACCCACCTTCTGGCAGACAACCTAAAGAAATCCACCAAAGCGATCCTCCTCGGTGATGTCAACCTTGGTCTTAATTACCCCAAGGACCCTGCCTCCAAAGCACTCAACTCAGCCCTTGAAACTCTAGGCTTCTCCAACACTGTCACAGACCCCACCCACTCATTGGGCAGGACACTTGACTGGATTGCTCAGCACAACTGCCCTCTAACAATCACTGGCAACTCCCCTTCCCCATGGTCTGACCACCACATCATTACCTTCGCCCCCCCCACCTTCGCCCCCCCACCCCAGCCCCCCCATCCTCTACCACCCGCCCTCACCAGAAGCGCTCGCCTCCTTACGAAAGAAAGACTTCTACCATTCCTCCAGGGTCCTGCCTTCAGACCTCCCTTCTCCAATAACCCAGAAACCCTGGCGCAAAATTACAATAAGGCTATATCAGCAGCAATCAACTCCATTGCTCCTCTCAAACCTCGAAAGTCAAAACCAACAAGCCACTCCAACACCTGGTTCACCCCAGACCTACTTAAACTCCGGATGAACAAACGCGCTGCCCTTAAGCGCTGGCAATCCTCCCAAGATGACAAAGATAAACTTGACTTCAAAACCCGCTCAAAGGAATACAAAAAAGCCATCATCCTAGCAAAAGCAAATCATTTGAAACTAGAATCTCCGAAGCCAACTCCAACACCAAAGAAATGTTCTCCATATTCAGGGAACTTGAAACCCCTACCCCTACACCCCAGAACTTCACTAAAGACAAAGCCTGGTGTGACGGCATCCAAACTGCCATGCCCAACAAACTAGACCTCCTTCAAGCCAAAATCTTGAACTCCAGACTCTCTCTTCCCACCCCCCCCCCACTCCCGCCCCCTCCCCCTCTCCAGAGGCCACCCCCACCTTCTCCTTCAAAACCATCCAAGAGAAAGACATCATCACCCTAATGAAAGGAATCAAACCCTCCAACTGCAAAGGAGACCCCTGCCCCGCCACCATTATCAAGGACTGTGCAGAGTCCCTCGCCCCATTTATCACAGCTTTTGTAAACGCATCCTTCACCACAGGCATTGTACCCTCCTCCCTCAAGGAAGCTTGGGTCAGGCCACTCATAAAAAAAAACACACTTGACCCCACCTCTCCCAACAACTACAGACCCATCACCACCGTCCCCTTCCTTCTTAAAATTCTGGACAAAGCAGCCTACCTGCAAGTCCAACACTTCATCGAAGAGAACCAACTCCTAGGCCTGAGACAATCTGGTTTCCTCCCAAAACACGGAACCGAGACCGCCTTACTGGATTTAAAAAACCAGATGGACGATGCCAGAGACCTGGGCAAACCTGTCCTGCTCCTCCTCCTCGATCTCTCTGCTGCGTTTGACCTCGTGGATCACGACGTCTTATGCCACCACCTAACCTCCACTGCTAACTTCTCAGCCCACGCTAGTGCCTGGATCACTTCTTTCCTACATGGAAGGACCATGCAGGTCTTCTCTGATCTAGCTACGTCATCCCCAACCATTATGCTGTGTGGTGTCCCTCAAGGCTCCTGCCTCTCTCCTACCCTCTACAACATATTCACTCGCCCTCTCTTCCTCATCCTTGACGCCATGGGGATCTCGTACACAAATTACGCGGACGACACGCAGATCCTCGTAACCCTGACAGGTAACTATGAGACTGATTCCAAGGCTCTTAACACCATCTATAACGCAATCCAAACTTTGATGGCCGCCAACAGCCTCTGTCTCAACTCTGACAAAACTGAAATCCTACTTGTAGGCTCCCCCGACACTCTTAAAAAACTTGACGCTCAGTTCTCCCACTTCACCATTGACTCTATCACCATTCCAGTATCTGAGTCAGTGAAAACCCTAGGCGTCTACCTGGACTCCAATTTGTCCATGACTAGACAGGTGAATGCCATTGCCTCCTCAGCTGCCTACCAGGCCAAACTCCTCAATGCAGTTAGACCCTACCTCTCCAGCGACACCTGCACAAACATAGCTAGGGCTATCACTGGATCTCGGCTGGACTTCTGTAATGTCCTCTTCCTAGGGACCTCCACTAAAAACCTTGAGAAACTGCAAGTTACTCAAAACAACGCCTTACGCGCAGCACAAGGCATCTCCAAAAGAGAACATATATCTACTGCAAGAAGAGCCTCCCACTGGCTACCTATGAAAGAGAAGATCATCTTCAAAACCTTGACCCTCACCCACAAATGTATCCACTCTGCAGCCCCAGCCTACCTTGCACAAAGGATACACCCGGCCATATCCGCAAGACCAAACAGGACCCCTTATACCAACCTACTCACGGTACCCATGATAAAAAAATCAAGAGCAGGGGGTTCTAGCTTCCCCTACCTTGCGGCTCTACACTGGAATGCCCTCCCCACTGCCCTGCGAGCTGAACCTTCCCTGACCACTTTCCGCAAAACCTTGAAAACCACCCTGTTTGCTTGATTCCCTACCGTTTATCACCTACACTCGCCACATGTATACCTGACCTTTTGTACGCCTCCATGCATAATATCTGTTACACCTAAATGTCAATGCCAAATGATGTAACCTATGCATAATGTAACTAAGCTGTCTGCAAGTAACAGCGCCAAAATGCCCCTGGGCTGCCTGCGCGCTATACAAATGTAAAAAATAAAAATAAATAAATTAGCTTGTTCAAATAGTTATTGGGCACAGAAATGTGCTCTTAAGTGAAGAGTCATAATGACAATGACAAACAATGTGAGTATGTCAGAGTATGCCGCAGAAGTAAAGCCCTAAACACCTAGAAATAAGTTGCTTCTGATTGTTGGCTTCTCGCCTAAAGCAGCACCTACCCCAAATCCTGGGGCTCTTAGCAGCAAAGCCGAAAGGCATACATTGGTAGACTACACTCTCACCCGGGAGGAAATGTGTACCGTCAGCACCTCAAGGTCTTGCTACAGTGTGTGCAGTAACATGTGGCATGGGCTTCATGCTGCTGTTCGACCTCAGTCCGCCAGCGCCTCCAGTGAGTCATTCAGGTTTGGTGGATGTGTATGTAGAGCAGTGGTTCTGGTGAAAAAACAAAGAGCCAGAATGACAGTACTCTAGTCCTTCACAGAAGAAAAATTGTGCCCGTTAAACAAAATGGAACAGTCTTATTCCTTAAATAAAACAAACATGCATTGGCAAAACCAACAGTTCGGGGGTTTGTAGTTGTTTATTGCAGTCTACATTTCTAGTCATGCATTTTGATGGCCCTGTGAAGTGACTGTTACGTAAGTTGATAGCCTCTTCTGGCTGAATAAATACTTCTTTTTTGAATACTTTTATGAAGCATTTTACATAGGAAGGGAAGCGCTTTTTGTAAAGGTGAAGAATACAATGCAGAGAGGTTCGAACAGAATTTCAAATAGTGGGGTGGGGCATCGGGGGGTTTACAATCAATCAAAGGGAACATTCAATATATATTGGCCCTCATCATGAGGTTGGCGGTAACCCTTAAATGCGGCGCTATCACGGGCTGGGCGGATTTACCCCCAGCTCTGAGCTGGGGGCAAATCCGCAGGGATTTTGCTGATTTTTGGCGCTATTAACGCCGGCAGTAACACCGCCGGCGTTAATAGTGGCAAACATTCCCCATTTGGCCCAGTGGGGAATGGGAAATTCCTGAATGGGCCCAATGGGGACTTACCATTCCGCCAAACCCGTGATCTGGCGCTAATAGCACCGGGGGGTTTGGGGGTAGGGCTAATAGCCACGGCGGTAATACCGCCAGAGTTAGCGCCCAACTTGTGATGAGGCCCAATTTTGAGAGCAATAACTCCCTGGCCTATGTTCTCTCTCTATAACCTCTGCACCGCTGCTTTACAAAGTTACCGAATGCATTAGGAAATCAAACTTTTCTTTCCTCTACATCAGCAAAAGACATTTCAACCGCTGATGGTCTAATAGACCATATTGGGTATTCATTACAATAGTCAATGTGGGCATGATCAAATCTATGAATAATTCTTAACCCTATCAAGGAGGATAGCTATAACTTTCTCCGCTGCCAGAATTTCCCAGAACTTGTTAAACCGTAGACCAAAATTTGGCCAATATGGATTTTTCCAACAACAGGCAAGGGTTATCAAGGCGCCCGTAAAGCAAGCGTGTGAGTAAGGAGACAGAAGCTTCAGTCATCGGATAGCTTCTCTCAACATAATCTCCAACTATGAGAACAGTTGGGTCATGGGGTACAGCGATTCGATTGATATCTTGTATTGGGCAAGAACATCTTTCCAAAACAAGTTTTTTAGGGCATGCACTCCGTATGAGATCTCCTGTTTTCCTCAGTTCATCTAGCACAGTGAGGAGCGGGAAGAATGAATCCTGTGGAGTTGAGTTGGGAACGTGACCAACTGTATATTATTTTGTATGCACATTCTCGATAAGCCTTTGGCACTATTCCAAATTCTACTCAATGTGCCTCATTACGAGTCTGGCGGTAAACGAGCCGGAAAAACCGGCAGGTTGCCGCCAGACTTGTATTACCATTCCGCCTCTGTGATTCCCAGAATTACCGGATCATTACGACCCCAGTGACCCGGGAATTGTGGAGTCAGAATTGTGTAAGTCCCCATTCCCATGGAGTCCCATAGGACTCCTTGGGGATGGGTACCATGGAAACACTGGTTCCGTCTCTGACAGAGCCGGTGTTTCCATGTCCGCCTGCTGCCGGGTGGTGTTAAACCCGCCAGATCAGACCTGGCGGGAGTGACACCTCCCGCCTGCAGGACTCCTAATCAGCCGTTCTGGAAACAACAGTGGTGGTGGTTTTACCACCACCGTTCTTTCCGGAACGGCAGGGACGTAGTGAGGCCCAATGTGTCATCACTTACAGGCCTCCCTAAGTTTTCTTTCCATTTACTTGTACGAGTGATCCTTTCTGAGTGATCATGCCTGCCTAATAATGTATATAGCTTAGATGTGTGACATTTTGATACTTCATCTCCGAGTTCTAAAACTAGAGGAGCTCAGGAATGATCCCATATAACTCCTGGATTAGTGATCCAATGTCTTATCTGATTGTAATGAAAATGCTCTATCTTTTCCAAGTTGTAAAGCCTCTTACATTCCTCAGACGTTAAGGGGGTTCCTTGATGACATGGCTGAGATGATTTGCATAATCCTCCCATCTCCCATGCCTCAAAAGCTCCCTCTCTTAGGCCTGGAGAGAAATCAGGGTTGCCCAGGATTGTAGAGAATGGGCCGACTCTGCCCCCATATACCGCACAAACTCAAAGCTTTATCCCAGTAAAATAAGGAATGTAAAGTGGTAGAAAGAAGAAATCCTGGATGATTTCTTGCTTTCAATTTTTTTTTTATTCTGATGTGTGCAGGTAGCCATGCCTGTGGCCAGTGTCCACTTGAGTGGTGCATTATGCGTACCTAGCAGATTCGGGGGTGATTTGTTGTTTGTGCGCCCAATCAGGTATTGTCTTCTTCTGTCGATTCTTGCGGCTGCTATAAAACGGTTAGCAACAGTGACAGACTATGCTCCAACTATTTGCAACTAGAGGAACACAGGTTGTACTTCCAGGTTCTTCTAGGCAGATAGCATGGCGAGTCTACCCAGATATTGAGCTCTTACGAACCTTCTCGATTGTTACCTTTACCACAGGCAGCCCATGCGATAGTTCATACATGCGCAATACATGCCCATCCCTCAAGTCCTTCTAGTGTGATTACGGGGCCAATTCTTGATTGCATTCCTGGAGTAATGCACGAAAAAAGTCCCACCTTACCTTCTGGCACAGTTCCTTCCATGACAATTCCCAGCATTGCATCCCAATATGTCTGATTGCAATGGCAGTGATTCTATCATTTCACACCCACTTTGAGTGCAATTGACCTGTTTTCATGTACATGCCAGGTTCAGTGATGAATCAATCCTGTGACATTTCATAGTGTGAAAAAAAGATATGAAGGGCTGTGTTTCAGCTGGTGGTGCTTGTAGGAAACCAGGGTCGTGACTGGTGTATGATAGTGTGTGTGGTCCAGGCGCAGCGAGAACGGGGCTGCTGCCAATACAGCCAGTAGCCATCTGGTGGTGAATGTTCCTCTGTTTGGGACTGGGAATTGGAAGGTTTAGGGAAGGGTTTCAGGATAATGCAGGAAATAGCCATATTTTGAGGACTTTTATGAAGGAAAGGTAGTTCTCAGTGCAGCAGGTGGGCAGAGGACAAGTGTTCCAGATGGTGGGAGCAAGGATATAGAAGGCTGAGCCACCAACTCTGATGGAGTGGTAAGGGAGAATAGTGAGGAGGAGAGCTGAGCCCGGTCGGAGGTTTCTAGGGGGGTTGGTAATGGATGGAGGAACACAGGTCCTATATTATGAAAGGCTCAGTGTGTGATGCACATGGCTTTGAAGGTCACTCTTAGGCTAACAGGGAGCCAGTGTAGTACTCTGAGCGCAGTGGTGGTATGTTCTCTGGGCGAGAGAGCAAGATGCAGTCTGGCTACTGAGTTTTGGATTTGTGGAGTTTCCTGAGCTGGCATGCTGGGATGCTTAGATAGAGGGAGTTGGCATAGTCTAGGCAGGAGATGATGATGACTCATATTGCGTAGACTCTTTGAGGATAGGAGAGGTAGGAACAGATTTGTTTTAGGATGCGTACGTGTAAGTGGCAGGTTCTGGATATGGAGTTGATGTGTTTGGAGAGAGATGGGTCTGGGTCCATGGTGCATCCAAGATGTTTAATGGAGGTAGAGACGGCAGGTGGGGCTCCCAAACTATTGGCCATGGTAAAGGTTGGAGAACCAGAGCAGATTTGCCATATATTAGGATTTCTGATTTGCCGGGTTGAGGATTAGGTAGTTGGGTATCATCCATAGGTCGATATCCGAGAGGCAAGCGGTGAGGTCAAGAAATGGACAGGCTGTAGTCTTGGGACTTTTGAAAATAATCTGAGTGTTGTCTACGTAATTGTAGCAGGTAAGGTTGTGAGAGCAGATGAAAGCTGGCAGTGGGCTTAGGTAGAGGTTGAATATGAGATGTGAAAGGGAGGCTCCTTGTGGTACCCCTTTTGTGAAGGTGCGAGGGGCAGAGGAGAAAGGTGGGAGGAGAATGATTTGCAAGCGATTGGAAATAAAAAAGAGGTGATCCAATTAAGGGTGTAGTCTTTAATGCCTAGGGCGAGGAGCCTGTTCCTGAGTATTGTGGGGTCGATGGTATCAAAGGCCATGGATAGATCCAGGAGGATGAGTGCAGCACACCCTTCTGAATCAGCAGTTCTTTTTACGTCATCCCAGATAGAGACCAGAGAGGATCCCATTCCAAGAGGGGTCGGAACCCCAGTTGGGCTGGGTCGAGGAATCTATTGGTTTCTCTGCAGAAGCCAAGTTGTTTATATGCCACACGGTCAATCAGTTTAGCATTGAAGTGGGTGTTGGAGATTGGACGGTAGCTTGATGGGGATAGTGGGTCGAAGCTGGGTTTTTTGAGTGGCGGTTTGACATGGTAGGTTTTGAAAGCCCCTGGGAAGGTGCCAGATGAGAGGGATTTATTTATGATTGAGCAGGCTATGCTGTTAGCGCAGTGGGAGGTAAGGATCTTTTTTATAAGGTCTGGTGGGCAAGGATCCCCAGGCAAGCCCAAGGATCAGCTAAGTACCATGAGGTTGCAGACATCGGCCTCAGAAAGAGGTGTGAATGAAGAGAAGGTTGTGAAGGAGGGCGTGGAAAAGTTCAGCTTTGAGAGTGGGCTGGAAGTAGATGGTGGGATCCGAGCTAGTTTTGTGGTGATGCTATGATGTCTTTCAAGCGCAACGTTATGAAAGTGGTTGGAAAGTTCATCGCAGAGAGCCTGTGAGTTAGGAGAGCGGGTGGGGGCGGGGGATGGGGGTTGGGGGGCTAGGCAACTAGGGAAACTAATTCCCAAGGATTTTGTGGTGTTCCCTGCATGGATTTTTGGATTTGGAGATTCTTTTTCCATAGGGGGTATGGCAGGCATTATTAGGTAAAAGCATAGGCAATTCTCTTGAAGGGCAAATGAACAATGAGCACAAGACAAATAGCTCTGGCGATACAAATGCAGATGAGGAGCCTTTTTGCTCTTTTACAGCTTTACAGACACATCTTACCCTCTACAATTACAAAGCCACAGCCCTGAGCTTTGGTAGTTCTTTTTCTTGTGGCAGCGAGCGATTCTTTCAGCAGACTGTTCTTTTCGTCGTTATCTTCACAAAGCTGTTGGTGGTGGTTGGTCGGTGTGATGCCTTCAAATTCCAGTTCACCTGCAAGGCCACCTCCTGGTAGAAAGAGCAGAGACCCCTTTGCCAGTCTGTGTAGAGAAGCCAGAGATGGAGACTGCCCCCTCTGCCCCGCCACATCTGCCATGACAGCAAAAAGGAGATGCGCTATTTGTGTCTACACCTTTTTTCTAAAGAGTAAGACCTCCATACTGTGTATTACCTTTTTGTAAAATACATTACCATGAATCAGAGACACACAAGTAGACAGGACGCTTGAATCCTGGTGGATTGCTGTTGCTTGCAAATTACTGGTAATTTGGAAGTTCAGCAGTGATGTTACAGGGGATAAACTGCAGGTGAGATCGGTGACTTCCCAAGTTCATGATAGGGTGATTCCGCTGGGATGTTACAGCGCTGTCCACCGTGCAAGACTGCCAGGAAAGCAGTAAATGATGCTATAAAGGGACACCTTTTATCGGCAAGGTTCCCCTCTTCATTCTTGGGTAACGGACCACAGTTAGTGACCTCATCAGTTGAGAGATAGGCTCTTCTGGTGATGGATACCCACGCTTCATACTGACAGTGCGAGAGATGGGGACGTATTGCATAATGCACAGAACATGGATGCTTTGGGGAGCAAGCACACTGATGCGTACAGAAAGCACAGCAGATTAACATGACCACATCGGCTGGCACCTTGAGGCAACATGGTTGGTGCCCCACAAGCTGACCAACAAATTCAAGTGTCACAGCAGTATCTTGCCTCACCCATGAGTATGCTTGCTGACGTGGCTGCACTATATATGTGCAGTTAGAAGCGTTCCTTGGAACCATCAGTACTGCACAGGTGGGTACAAAAGGTTCTCCAAGCAGCGCTCAGCTAAATGCTGGAGGTTGCTACAATTGAAAGGCCCCTAAGGCACAGATTGAACTTGGTGTTATCTTGTCTCACACAGGCTTGGTGCGGCCATGTGCTTGCGGGTAGCAACTCAGCCTGTGTGGGGCTGGAACAATGGGCAAGGTTAAGGGAAGATGCCCATAGTGTGTGAATGCTGCTATGGGCAAGCTCCAGGATATTTAAAAAAGCGGGTGATAATGCATGTCCCTGAAAGAACCACTAGATCAAGTGATGAAATACGTATGATCGTCCCATGCAGACAACGGGTCAGAGGCTATGACACATCCTTCCCAGCACAGGCAACCACGCCCTGGAACAAACTGCAGAAGGAACTACGCGCTGAAAGCAATCTTTTGAACTTTAGGAAACGTCTGAAACTGTTTCTTTTCCGAATAGTTATGGTTTGCCGGTATTCGACTCAGGCTCTTTACCTTACCTTTTCCCCTTCTGTCTGCACCCTGCTGCCTGCGGGCTGCGGCGCTATATAAATGGACACATAAATAAATAAATAAGGATGTCAGGAGCTGGCGGAGTACTAAGAGAGAATCTGATCTGTCAGTCCACTCGCCTCCCTCTGAGCTTGAATGAGGTGTGTTTGCTGTTTTTCTTGCGAGCAAGGAGGACCAACACTCTCAGAGCCACATGGTGCCGGAGAGCCAGCTTCATGTCTCTGCTCTGGAAGAACTTGTTTGGCTTGGAGAACGCAAAGCAATGATGAATGAAGAACAGGAGATCTCCAGACACACTGTGGACCCAAATACACCATCTCAGCCAGAGACAAGAAGAGAAGCAATTGCCCCCGCCACTGAACCAATATGCCCCATTAACGCACCTCGTCCAGGATTTACTCTCCTTATCCCCAAGTCACTGGCTTTCCTTCCAGGCTGTGACGGATTTGTGAATGTGGCTTGGAGCCGTGATGCAATGAAGCCGGAGGGATGGAAAATAGTTTGCTTTCGACGCATTTTGCACTGTGCATGCCAGGGACTCCATCCCCTTGGACCCTGCACAAGAGCAGTGTGGTTACATGTCTTATTAACGAATCAATTAATAACGAATGGAAATATAACAAAACAAAAATAAAGACAAAAAAATACATATTTTTTTATTTTTTGAGGGGGGACAAGGGGGATT
The DNA here is from genome assembly GCF_040938575.1 of Ambystoma mexicanum. NCBI lineage: Eukaryota > Metazoa > Chordata > Amphibia > Caudata > Ambystomatidae > Ambystoma > Ambystoma mexicanum. The sequence goes on from NC_090923.1 coordinate 842,308,125, forward strand.
GCCCCAAACCCCTGTTTCCCCTGGATAAAACCCACCCCACTGCTTCCCCACAAGATGTAACCCTTTACCCCACCCCCAGATATATTTTTGTTATTTTTTCGTTATTTATTTTTCGTTATAAATTCCATTCGTTATTTATTTTTTATTATAAAGACTGTATACCGAGCAGGCAACTTGTACATTATTCCATTTAAGATGCACAGGAACATGTAGCTTAAATGTGCTCCACTGGCTCTCCATTGCTTCAAGGATCAAGTTCTCTACTGGATCCAGGTTGCTTCAAGGATCAAGTTCAAAACCCTCTGCATCATCCATCTTTCTCTACCTAAATACTTACCTGCCAGAGCCCTTCAGTCTGTGTGAGGGGTAGATCTCTTTTTGGATTGGCCTCCTTCTGGAATGGCCTCCCTCCCCATCTCAGACTTCAGCCAGATCTCCTTAAGTTCCATAAACTGCTAAAGAGCCTCCTTTTCTCTAGCTCCATCCCTCTCCCCTTCCCCTGATAATGTTCCCCCTATGCCTCTTGACTGGTTCCTTCTTATTCTTACAGGGCACCTGGCCTTTCCGCCCAGTCTACCCCTGCACTTGGTGTCCTCTGACCCCCCCCCACCTGCACTTACCTTCTGGGCTCCCTCCCCCTGCACAAGCCTAATTGGCCCCTGAGCCCTTGCAGCCCGTTTCTCGCACTTAGCATATGGACCTTCTGCCTCTGCACTCTCTTCGTCCTGGGCTCTGTCCACCTGGCCTCCCCTGGCACTCGTTGAACCCTCTAGTTTTTCCTCCATTCCCTGCACTTCTGTTTATGGCACTTTCACGATCTGAATGTTGTTTTGTCACCCATTTACCCCAACCACTCCTTTGCCTTGTTGCGCCTTGAAACACATTGCATATAGGGGCATTATAAAACCCCAAATAAATAAATAAATAAATGTACCTTTCTTCGAAGGTCGTGAACTGAACCTGTGCTCCCTGCTCAACTTTCACCAGGGTATAGACAGCACTCACAGCTAATCCTACACTTTGATGCAACTCTCGGCCACTGCTCATGTTAGACTTTGATGAAGGCCCTCAGCTCTCAGCTAATTTTACGCCTAGTTTAAAAACACCCACAGCTCACTGCTCATCTTACATCCTGATGCAGTCACTCAGGGCACTGCTCATTGGACAGCAGGATGCAGAACCTCACTGTGCATCTTAAATTGTGATGCAGGCCCTGAGATCGCTGTGCATCTAAAACTATGATGCAGACCATTAGCTCACTGTGGATCTTAATGTGTGATGGAGACCCTGATATAACACTGCGTCTAAAACTGGGCTGCAGGTCACCAGCTCACTTTGCGTCTTACATTAGGATACAGATCCTCAGCTCACTGTGGCTTTTAACCTGTGATGCAAACCCTGAGGTCACTGTGCCTGTAAAGCTGTCATCCAGATCCTCAACTCACTGCGCATCTCACACCAGGATGCAGAAACTGAGCTCCCTGCGCATCTCACACCAGGATGCAGAAACTGAGCTCCCTGCGCATCTCACACCAGGATGCAGAAACTGAGCTTGCTGCGCATCTCACACCAGGATGCAGAAACTGAGCTCCCTACGCATCTCACACCAGGATGCAGAAACTGAGCTCGCTGCGCATCTCACACCAGGACGCAGAAACTGAGCTCGCTGCGCATCTCACACCAGGACGCAGAAACTGAGCTCGCTGCGCATCTCACACCAAGATGCAGAAACTGAGCTTGCTGCGCATCTCACACCATCTGCAGAAACTGAGCTCGCTGCGCATCTTACACTATGAAGCAGACCCTGAGGAAGGATGGGAAGGGATGAGCCCTCATGATGGGAAAGGGGACCCGCCAGCAATGCACCGTGAGTGAAAGATGTAGGTCTCTTGACTATGAAAAGCAATATGGGGGTCTCTGAGCTATCAAGAACAAGTATTCACCCGATCCCTGAGTGTGAAGAGTGCACTCTTGACCTCTAGTGTCCTGCTCGGGCAGGGAACTCTGCCCTATGACCAGCAGGGAATGTTGTGTGACTGTACGGTCGGTCCCAAGTGGGCAAGCGAGGTAAGCTTAGCGTATTTGCTGAATGCAGAGTTAAGCCAAATGGCCTAAAAATAGGTGAATGTCAAAAACAGTGTGGTGTGGACAGCATCTGGAGATGGGGAAAATGATGGCGATGGGGCTTTAGGCATCCAAAGTTTGGGTAGTGTTAGGTCTGACAATGGTACATTGGAGATTCATTGATTCAACAAGTTTCATTTCATGTTGCAAGCTGAGCTGAATAGCTTCTAGAATATGTCCAGGCTTAAACCATTTGGGCAAGTCTAAAAGCTGGGAATTAAGCCCGAGTGTCTCAGTATCGCAGTCTCAAATGTTGCCTGTAGACCACATTCGCTCCTATCAGTTCAGTTCATAGAGGCTTTATTCGACAGGATGGTCTTTAGCACACATGTTCAAATCACCTTTCTAGGTGTGCACCAACAGGCAATACCTTTTTCATTGTTGTCTGTGATTAATAAAGGTGATTTGAAGAGCACCAAGTCACATACAAAATCAACCTGCCGGTATAACAAACATCTTTTTATAAAAATGTGTTTGGTGAAACGAGCATGTTTCATTCTCGTGCTGTGTATGTCGCTCTTACTACCATTTCGTAGCGCTGTAAATGGAAGAGATTAATGTTACCCATCTTAATGTTATTCAGTATGTCAGCTCTGGAAGGGCAGGTGTCCGGGTAGGCCTTGCTGGAACTCAAGCTGCAGAATGAGCAGTTATTAGCAGCAAGCACTTAACTCACTGATCTATCTGCACCCCCTTTTGCACACTGTATCCAAAGAGGTGGCTATCTGAAAGTTACACACAGATGAGTGCTCTGCACACTTTGCAGAAAAAGCTGTGACACATAAGAATGGAAAAGAAGGCAGAACTATCGTGCACATTTTTCAATTTCCTTTTCAGCTCCCTCTCCTGAATGAGCTGCTTGCGGAATGAGCTGCTTGCGGATGCAGCTCCCTCTCCTGAATGAGCTGCTTGCGGATGCAGCTCCCTCTCCTGAATGAGCTGCTTGCTGATGTAGCTCCCTCTCCTGAATGAGCTGCTTCCATTGCCAGATCCCTCTCCTGAAAGAGCTGCTTGCGGATGCAGCTCCCTCTCCTGAATAAGCTGCTTGCGGATGCAGCTCCCTCTCCTGAATGAGCTGCCTCCAGTGCCAGCTCCCTCTCCTGAATGAACTTGTTGTGGATGCAGCTCCCTCTCCTGAATGAGCTGCTTTCGGATGGAGCTCCCTCTCCTGAATGAGCTACTTGCAGATGCAGCTCCCTCTCCCGAATGAGCTGCTTGCGGATGCAGATCCCTCTCCTGAATAAGCTGCTTCCAGTGCCAGCTCCCTCTCCCGATTGAGCTGCTTCCAGTGCCAGCTCCCTCTCCCGATTGAGCTGCTTCCAGTGCCAGCTCCCTCTCCTGAATGAACTGCTTGCTGATGCAGCTCCCTCTACTGAAAGAACTGCTTACGGATGCAGCTCCCTCTCCTGAATGAGCTCCTTCCAGTGCCAGCTCCCTCTCCTGAATGTGCTGCCTGCGGCTGCAGCTCCATCTTCTGAATGAGCTGCTTGCGGATGCAGCTCCCTCTCCTGAATGAACTGCTTGCGGAGGCAGATCCCTCTCCTGAATGAGCTGCTTGCGGATGCAGCTCCCTCTCCTGAATGAGCTGCTTCCAGTGCCAGTTCCCTCTCCTGAATGAGCTGCTTCCAGTGCCAGCTCCCTCTCCTGAATGAACTGCTTGCTGATGCAGCTCCCTCTCCTGAATGAGCTGCTTGCGATGGAGCTCCGTCTCCTGAATGAGCTGCTTGCTGATGCAGCTCCCTCTCCTGAATGCGCTGCTTGCGGATGCAGCTCCCTCTCCTGAATGAGCTGCTTGCGATGGAGCTCCGTCTCCTGAATGAGCTGCTTGCTGATGCAGCTCCCTCTCCTGAATGCGCTGCTTGCGGATGCAGCTCCCTCTCCTGAATGAGCTGCTTTCAGTGCCAGCTCCTTCTTCTGAATGAGTTGCTTGCGGATGCAGCTCCCTTTCCTGAATGAGCTGCTTACTGATGCAACTCCCTCTCCTGAATGAGCCGCTTCCAGTGCCAGCTTCCTCTCGTGAATGAGCTGCTTGTGGATGCAGCTCTCTCTCCTGAATGAGCTGCTTGCGGATGCAGCTCCCTTTCCTGAATGAGCTGCTTACTGATGCAGCTCCCTCTCCTGAATTATCTGCTTGCGGATGCAGCTCCCTCTCCTGAATGAGCCGCATCCAGTGCCGATGCCCTCTTCTGAATGAGCTGCTTCCAGTGCCAGCTCCCTCTCGTGAATGAGCTGCTTGCGGATGCAGCTCCCTCTCCTGAATGAGCTGCTTCCAGTTCCAGCTCCCTCTCCTGAATGAGCTGCTCCCAGTGCCAGCTCCCTCTCCTGAATGAGCTACCTGCAGATGCAGCTCCCTCTCCTGAGTGAACTTCTTGTGGATGCAGCTCCCTCTCCTGAATGAGCTGCTTCCAGTGCCAGCTCCTTCTCCTGAATGAGCTGCTTGCGGTGCCAGCTCCCTCTCCTGAATGAGCTGCTTGCAGATGCAGCTCCCTTTCCTGAATGAGCTGCTTCCAGTGCCAGCTCCTTCTCCTGAATGAGCTGCTTGCGGTGCCAGCTCCCTCTCCTGAATGAGCTGCTTGCAGATGCAGCTCCCTCTTCTGAATGAGCTGCTTGTGCTGCCAGCTCCCAGTTTATCGTTTTGAAAAGTAGGAATGGGACCTCGCTCAGATCCTCAAAACCAAAGTGATTTCTTACAGGCCAACAAGTGCTTTGCAGAGCAACAAAAAACAAAACAGGTACTTGTGTAATAAATCACTTTTTGACACTAAGTGCTTGGGCTAGTGGCCACTGGCACTGCTTCTGTGGCCAGAGGTCGCAGAGAGAGTGCCACGGCTACCAACAGGATTGCCGCGGGTAGCTCCTGCCACCTGTGATGGCCTCAATTGGCATCCACATGGGGGGAGCAAGAAATGCAGGTAGGCGTTGGGGTGCCGGGGATCAGGTGAGGCAACAAGGAGAGAACAAATTGTGGAGAAGGACAACCTCCAGGGAACCAAAAACAGCAAGTCCTTCTCCCAGCTCACATTAGACAGTTGGTAAAGCTTGTAGGAGATGTCCCTTCTCGGTGAGGGTGAATAGCTCAGTTCCAATGCGTTTATCTTGGAAGCAAGATAACGCTGGTATTAAGTGCATTATAAAAACTATTAGATTATATTATTAAGCTAGCCCTGGAATACATGTAGGCAGAAGCTACACGTCCCGACCTGCACATTTTGTAGAACATCTTGTGCCAGCCGTTCCTCTGCATTTACGTGTAATGATCAAGGAGTGACATTTGCTAAGAAACATGGGCACCCGTTTGCCAACGTTCTCAAATGTATTGGGCTTAATTGGATCCTCCTGAGCAGTTACCTTGTAGGTGGAGTGCTATTGTGGGGAAGAAGAGAACACATGCACTAATGGCCAATCAATGGAATTTATTACAAGAGCCCAGGCACTTCCCTCATTTACAAAATGGTGCTGGCATTGCATTCATGTGCTCTGACATAACATCCTCTGGTGTTACTGAACATTGTGCAAGATCATTAGTTGCTCCATCTCTTTTTTCAAGACTTTTGACCTTAAAAAGTCAGTCTCTCACAGAGGGTGTGGGCCTGTAGAGTATCGCTCTGAGCTGCACTTGACAGTTGGAACATGTGATGGCATGAAAGCAAATCTGCTCCTGTATGAAAGCCCTTGCCTGCTGCCATAGGCCAACTAAGCATGTGTAAAGTATGTTCTTTTATTTATAATGTGCTACAGTCAAAGATATGACTCTTCACATAAAATAAATGGTATACTTACATATACATTCATATAAATCATGAATACATCAATCACAAATTATCAAACGTTAATATACACATAACTAAACACACAATGATTATAACTATAAAACACCAATATGAGTCAACATGCTCAGAACTTCCATAGTAAATGGAGGACAGCACAGGGGCAAAGTGCTGGTCTTGGAAGCAAGACGACACAGAGCCACAGAGGTTCGAATCACAAATCTGCGCTCCTTATAAAGAAAAACGAGGATAACAGAGGAGTTCTTCCATGTTTAACCACCTACTGTGACTTACAAAACGATTGAAATATGAGTCTTGCTGACATTGCAGTGCAGAATCAGAATGTGCTTCACGGTTTGCTTAAGGAATACTGAAGTTCAAGGCTATCCCCCTTCACACATGCTTCTAGCTTCACCAGTTGGTAACAGATTTAGAAGACATCTCAGAAATTGACCAGCCAATAGGGAATTGTGAATATGCGAGTAATGTGCCTATGCAACTTTGCATCATATTTATTGTGTTTATCCAGTCTATCCTCAAGATGGACAGTTTCACACCCTTTGGATTTTCGATCAAATCATTAACTGTACAAAATCAGATTGAGATAACCACACCATTTAATTTATTCGGACTTAGGTTTTCCCCTCCATTAACACAACCCTAATATCCTCCTATAAGGATTTCTGAAGAGGAATCATTATCAATCTATAGAGTGATGCCAGCCTCCAATCCAAACTTGCCCTCAATGAAGTTAGACCAAATTTGTAGCCTAGTCTCTGGATGGGCAGGGAGGGTGGAAGGTCTAAAACCCTCTTCCATAATCTCCCTTCAAGCCGAACCCAATCCAGGTCCCACACTTGGGTCTCTACATCCATTCCATACATCAGGGTTGGAAAGATTTTTACTTTGTAGAAGTTCAATAAGGGGATGATGGAGAATAGAAAGTATTTACCAAAAAGTATTTTCATTTGGCAAACAAATTGGTCAATCCGTCCCTCTAAATGTGCCCGCACAAGGGCAGTACGTGGGTGGTGTGTAATTTTAAAACCCAGATGTATGACTTCCTTTGTCAAAGCAATCTCTTAATTATTAAGGAACCATTTGAAACCAATACTCCTTTTTGCCAATATGCAGAAACAAATGATATTCAATTTTGATGGATTAATCAACAGATTATTCCCTAAGGGTTATTCCCCATGTGCATTCAACAGACGCTGGAGGCCTATCGGAGTGTAGTCAAACAACACGATGCCGTCCGCAGAGGCGATCCAGCTAACTTTTGGATTGCTGATTTTAGGACTAACAAAAGTGTGTGGCTGAAGAGCCTCATCCAAGTCTGCCAGATATAGATTGCAGAGGCAGGGGCAAGGATGCACCCCTGCCTCAGACCTCTTACTGTTTGAATTGGACTTGTTAGATAACCCTGCCCATCTAATATAATTTGCACCTGAGTGTTCTTGTGAATACGAGTGATAGCAGATTCAAAGGCAGACCCCACTGTTTAAGTTCCAACCAGAGACGCTCTTTATTGATGTTATCAAATGCCTTAGAGAGCTCTACTAGTACTCCATATACGCGGGGCTGCCTTTAGTCCAGGCGGTATCATGCATGATGTTAAGTAGGAGGACATTTAGGCAAGTTAACATACCCTTTCCGAATCCTATTAGGAACTTGGTCACAATACCCATATCACAATCCCACATTTCCAAACCCGCCACAGCAAATACATTACTATCTGCATCAAGAAGGGCAATTGGGGGCGATATTTAACTAGATCAGCTTGATCGCCCTTCCTATAAATAGGTATAATAATTGCGGTCTTCCAAGTTGGAGGGCACTGCCTATTCGGGATAACGCTGTTAAATAATACCAGAAGTATTCTTGCCCAAAGATCAATATCTGACTTAAGGATGGAGTTAAAAAGACCATTTTACCCCGCTGCTCTTGAGGATTTAGAAATCAATAAGGCTATGTCCTCAATGGTAAAATGTAACTCTCAGGGGTTCCATGTGTTCATAACAAATGAATAAATAACGAAAACCTTTCCAGTGAATGAAAAATAACAAACAAATGTTTAATTTCGTTCTCTTTCTCCCAACCCACCCATTTCTCTAGCTGTATTAGCCCCCTAAACTTTTTATTTTTCATTATAAAAAGCTATTTGCTATTATTTTTTTTAAATAATCACTGTATACCATTCTCAGGGGGCATGCTCACCCAAACCCTGATCTCCCCTGGTAGTTTCTTATAGAGTTGTATAAAATGTTTTTCGCAGGTACTTTCAGACACAAAATTACTTTGCAAGGAAGACTCAGGCTGCAAGTCGTGATTCACCAAGGAACAACATTTCTGCGCATTGTTCGAAGCTATTATTCCAAGTATCGACTCTTCCTCTTTTTGAGACATGAGAAAAAGGTGAGCTCTAAACCAGTTCATATATCCTAGTCCAAGATGCTTTTTTTTCTCTTTGACACTCAACCTGGGATAAAGTACTTCAGAGCTCAAATGTTTCTCCTCAGTTCTCTTTTATACTCCCAGAATTCCTTGTAAAATCCATTCTTATGGTTTGCATTTGGATTTACACCAGTACGCAAACGTGAATCCTGCTCCCATGTAAAATCCCCAAAAATCAAGACTGCGCATGCGCCAGTGCTTAATTTGTGGGGGTGGTTGCCAGTGCCCAACACCGGCACTCTTTTTTGGGCACCGGAACTCATGCAGAGCCATCGCACGTGCCATTGCTTTGTTTGTTCTTCCACTTCGCTTTGCTTCGATTATAAATCACGGGGCCTCATTACGAGTTTGGAAGCAGCCGTGGTGCTACTAGCACCATGGCTGCCTCCAAACCGGACTCCATTACTGGGTTCCTGCAATGGGGACTTACCGGGTCATTCCGACATAGGAGGACCCAGTAATTCCTCCTTGCAGGAACCATTCCCCATTCCCATTTGATTCAATGGGGATGTGGAGGGAGGTAATAATGGGCACATTACAAGTGACCATTATTACCTCCCTCTTCCCGTTCCAGCACCCTTCATTTAGTGAGCGCCAGGGTCGTAATGAGACCCATTGGGATTTGTCCTTCTGATCTCGATCTCTCTTGCTTGCAGGTTGCAGGCCATGGCTGGCTGGGCCTGGGAGGGGCCAGCAGTAGCAATGAACAACCCACTGTTACAAACAGCCAATGGAAACTACCATTCTGTTGTTACTATCAGTATTTGATGCATTCTGTATAGTAACACAGAATGTGCAGTTTTCATTGGCTGTTCATCTGAGCCAGTGAAATTACATGGTGACGTGTTGTTGTTGCCACAGGAGGCAGCGCGGCGCCACCTTCATTTCACGAGTTACTGTGAAGTGAAGGTGTCGAGGCGTGGCGTCGTCGGTCCTGACTTGTGAGAGAGAGAGCCTGCCCTGCTGCACTGCGTGGTGCAGCCTAGTTGCTTCCTGGGGCCCCCTCTGCCTGCTTTTTCATTTGTGCGGGTGCCAGTGTGCGCACCCAGCCCCCCCCAGCCTGAGGCCCCAACAGGAGACCAAGCCCCAGCTGGCAAAGCAGGTAAGTCACTTGTTGCTGCGTGCGGTGCAGCCAGAGGCTGTCACAGTCAAGTGATCAGGCAAGGAAGGCCCAGGTCGGGGCCCGGGCAGCGGCATGGTCCCCTGGTGGTGTCCTGACTGCCCAGGAGTCGGGACCCCACCAGGGGCCCATCCGCGCCCGGGCTTCTGTCTGTGTGACCTGTGTGCAGTGTGCTGCTGACTGCAGTCGGTGCCAGGCCCAGGCCAATTTCTGTGACCAGGGGCTGCCGGCTGCTGCAGACTGAGTCGGATGACACTGCCGCGGATGGCCAGGCCTGTGGATTGTGCCCAAAAGTATGTTTTTTACTTTTTTCTTTGAAAACCTGACCTTCCGTGGGGCCGGTGGCCGGGGCCCTGCCCCGCAGAAGGTAGGTTTTAAAAGAAATAACTTATTTTGAGTGGCGGCTGTGGCCCATCACTTCGAAAGAGATGGGCCCCATCTGCCCAAATATACGTTTTTTCTTTTAAAATCTTACCTCCCATGAGACCGCTGCGCCACACACCTATTTTTGTCATCAGGCTCAGCATGGCCATGGCGGTGGTGGCCCCACGGAAGGTAGCCTAAGTGATTGAGGCAAGGCAGGACAAAGCCCAGGAACGGGCAGGGCACGGGCGGCAGCGTGGTCCCACTAGTGTCTGTCACAAAAAGAATTAATTGTCGTTTGCAACTTTGGCCACTTTTTCATTGGTACCGAGCCCGACTCGAGACAATTGTATGCCCCAGTCCGACCCTGGATAGCATTCATCTAAGCGAAATATGAACTGTGAATTTTTGCTTGGGTGTTTCCGTTCTTCCTTTTAATGTTATCGGTCTCATTAGTTCACAAACGAGCTTCAGCGAGGGGACCCGGAACGGTGCACGTATTGGGCCGAAACCGAACTGGCTGCACTTCGTGAGAAAAGCCAATGCAAAGACGAACTTCTGAAATGCCATTTCAGGCTTAAAGATACACACATGGAAACTAGACGGGGATAAACATGGTGCACGTGCCCACTTATCTGTCGTCATAAATAAAAGCACTAGTTGAGTATTCGTGTATAATTCTCAACCGTCTTTTGCTGTCATTTCTTTACATAATTCCAGCGCATGTTTTATATCCTGATGTGTCGTTTATACACCAGATGTGGCCCCATAACCTGGGTACAATACGCTCCGAGCATGTGCTCCAAATGAGAGCACATGCAATCCTCAGATAGGAATCCTCAGATAGGGAAGTGGGTGTCTGTTACACCCTGCAATTTAGTGAAGTATGTCAAGAACATGTCAGTGGGAATGAGGTATCCGAATATGCATTCTCCTCTGGCTCCTGAATATTGGGTGACAAAACATATTTAGTTTTTTAATATGTGTTAAGGTGGAAAGAGGCCCTAAAGCAGAAGTAGCACAGGCTGTTGATTTCACAACGTCTTGCAGAAATGACTTTTTCCAAGTTATACAACACCACGCTCATGCTTGTAGGAAGGGGGAAGGGGGATGCATTTATGAGATGTGATGACTGATTTGGGCTTCAGAGTAAATTGATTACACAAAACACCTGGATGAGGTGACTGAAGAACGGGCTCAGGGAGGGTGCTCTTCCTGGAGGTAACCGATTAACAGTACTTGGTTACTTTAACAGACTGTCAGATGGGGCAGAAGGGGTAGAGACAAATACAGTGCAACAGTGACTGAAACAGAAGGCTTTTTTATTCATTTGCATTTTTAAAGCACTCACACAGCCCGGGGGCATCGAGGCGCAGTTACAGGAGGAGCATGTCTTAGTTGCATATTTACTACTAGCCTGTGCCAGCAGTTGCTGCAGCGCCAAACATGTGAGAGGGAGCAGCAGCTTTGTGATGGGCTGGTGGTGGGCCGATCTAGGTAGGTCTAGCACTGAACTGTGGCGGCAGGCGCGCCCGTGCTGAGGGCGGTGCCGCGCCTGACATTATGGGGCCAATATCTTTTGGGCACTGGCACTTATGTATTTACAAATTAAGCACTGCGCATGCCCTTTCAAATTGACACTCCATCATAGTGTCTATGCTGTTTATTATCCCTTTTATGACCCGGGTACCACCCCCTCTAAATCTGGAGATTCTCTTACCTCCCGGATTTACCATTAACATATCCTGGAACCTCAACTGAGTTTTCTCAACACCCATTGAGAACTTAGCAGTTAACATATTATGGTTGCTGTACTGAGTCTCTTGGATTTTGATACCAGTGCAGCGTTCAAACATGGACCTGGAAAGGATAAGGTAATCAATATTTGAACTAGAGATTCCACTTTTCCATGTGACAGCTGGATACAAAACTCTAGTGATGCTCCCATTAGCTAACAGAAAATCCCAATTCTCAAAATAATTCCACCATTTCAACCCATTATCACAAGCAACAGTCGTTTTACAGATAGAAGGAGGAGGAAGTAGACAATCAGAGTTTAGATCACCTGCCATCACTAACCCTTGAGAGCCCTGAATAGACATATGATTCAGCACCATGTCAGATAAGCCCGCCAGAAAGTTGTCCAAATTAGAACAGGCATGGTTCTAATAGAGATTAACCAATGTAAAACATTGCACAATCTAATCCACCTGCAAGCACACTCGGACTGCTAGGATGCCTTGGCAATCAGATGGGATGACTTCTCATTTCTTTATTATTGAATTTCAGGTGGCAATAAGTAAGCCCCCGGACGGACAGCCTCCATTGGCATGGAAGACCATTTGTTGTAGTATTGAAAATGAATCTATTTTAATTCAGGTAGTCAGCCAAGTCTCATAACTAAATCAAAATTGTATATAAACCCTTGACACATTATATATAAAACCTCTGAAACCCCTTCCGTTCCAACTAATCAATGGCACTTCCGGTGTAATTAAAGTACCAAATTACCTTCCCCCAATTTTTAAAAAACTCGGGTCAAAATATCATGGAGCAAGGAGCAGACATCACTCTTAGAGCCTTGCTGAACAGGTAATAGTTTTGACCCTCCTTCCACATTAACTCTTGCCATTACATCAGCATTCTGCGGTTCAGGACAGGCCACTGAAGGGTCCTTCCACTCCCTCCCTATATTTCTATTTCCATCTAGTGTAGATGGGAAATTGCATAACACAGTTTTTGGAACTGATCAGATACTTGTAGCAGGGCATTAGCCCCCAATTTAGATTACGTTTGTGCAGTCTTCATGGGGGAAATGAACATAATCTATATCATATGTTGAGAAAAGATGGAGTTCAGGGATCTCTTTCATCAATTGTAAAATTGCACTTCTTTTCAACACCACATGTTCTTAAGAGGGGAACACTTGCTCTAACCATACCTTAGGTAGTACCGAAGCTGAGGAGCTATTACCAGATGGCTTCTGATATTTTAATTGGCCAACTGACATTCCTCAAGGCTGTGCTGGTGATCTAATGGGAATCTGAGATTTACCCACCGCAGAAGAAGATTGACGTCCTCCGTCCGCAGTATATTGCTCCAAATTTAATGGTGTTTCTAGATCTAAACCCTCAGTTTGTGAACACGCAGTGGTCATTGATTTTTTTTTTCTCACAGTTAGGCCTTAGACTCCTTTTCCCGAAATAGAAAATTGGCTCCCATCTCTCAGGAATAGGCTTTTTTTTGTAAATTGCATTTTTATTAAGGTTTTGTGATTATAAGATAGGCAATTCAATAGTACAATCAGCAAAATAAGTGAACATGAACAATCACAACTTTTATGTCCCCCCTTTCCGTCCCACTCCCTCCCCACCACCCACTGCCTCCCCCTCCCTCTCCCACACCATGGCACGATAATAAATGATAATAACCACGGGGTTCAACACGTTATCTTCACAAAGACATATCACCGGTACAAGGTAAGTTCAGAATAGGGGTGTGGTCGCTCGAAAGGAAAGGGCCATGGCCTGGCAACAACATCTCCCGCACCAGTCTGTCCCTTCACACCCGGGGAGGTTTAAATTAGACAGAAACATTCGAGTCCAAGCAGGTAATTCCAGGTGTTGCTCGAGTCTTATGCCGATCTTCCATATTTATCAAAGAAGGGAAGCCACAGGCCCTCAATATTGGACCTAGATTTGTCTATCAAATGAGTTAAGAATTCCATGTCATCGATTGCTCGTACCTTAGAGACCCACTCTCTCTCTACTGGGGGTTGAGGCGATTTCCACTTTTGGGCCCAACAACACCTTGCCGCTACGAGTATCACATGCAGCATGTGGTCATGTTTCACCTTTGGTCCCCCTTCCACTTCAATGCCGAACAACACCAACCAGGGGGACAGGGTCCTTTCCATCCCATCTACCTCTTTGATCCAAGAAAGGAGCTCATTCCAAAATGTTTGTACCACACGGCACTTCCACCACATATGTATGTAGTCCCCTTTTTCAGTGTGACATTTCCAGCAATGTGGATCGTAGCCCCTTCTCATCTTGGCTATCCTCTGAGGGGGATAGTGCCACCTGTGGATCAGCTTAAGGGCCTGATGGCGGTATTGGGGTGCAGCCGTGGAACGATTGGCCTGTCTACATATCTTGGTCCATCTCTTTTCGGTGATGGGAGTGCCCAGATCTTTCTCTCATTGTACTTGGGAGGATGGGGGTTCCCGTGGGGTGCTAAACAATAAAAAAAGCTGTACAGCCGTGATATTACCCCTTTGGTCCCTTTGTGTGTGATAAGAAACTTCTCAAAGTCTGTTAGATCATGCCTAAGGGTATCTCCCCACCTGCGTCAGTGAGGGCCCCTTTGAGTTGCAGGTAATGAAAGGGGGAGAGGTTGAGGAGACCCAAGGCCTCTTGCAGATCCCCTAATGATATAAACACCCCTTCCAACCAAAGCTGTCCAGCACTACAAAGGCCCGCCTCGTACCATTGTTGGAAGGATAGGGGCTCATTGATTCCCTCCCAGAGTGGGGGAGCCCAAATGCAGCTCAGGGGTGAAGGCCACGTTGTGATTCACCGAAGGTAGCTCCCTTCCCTCCATATTGTCCATAACACTCCCAGTACTGGATGGTTCAAGACTCTCCTCGGGATACTCACCCTGGGAACCCACAACCATTCATCTAGTGTGACCGGAGAAAATAGCAAGTTATCCAGGCCCACCCACTGCTTCTTTGGGCCCATCACCAAGTGATCCACCAGGATTCGCAGCTGTGATGCCTTATAGTAGGTGTCTAAGTCTGGGTAGTTAACTCCGCCCTCGTCTTTGGGTCTTACTAAGGTGTCATAGGCAATTCTATGAGATTTTCCCGCCCAGAGGTAGCGCAGAAGGGTCCGCTTGATCTCTAGGAGGAAGGGCTTTGGTGTCTGGGTTGGGAGCATTTGGAATACGTGTAAAAATTTGGGGAGGACCACCATCTTTATGGAATTAAGGCGTGCCATCCATGAGAGGCCGGATTTTGCCCAGCGTTCAAGGTCTTGTCTGATCGCTGACCAAAGAGGGGGGTAATTCACCTTGAAGAGGTCCGCCAGGTCTGTTGGTATTTGAATCCCCAGGTGACAAAATCCCCTGGGTTGTTTACAAAATGGGAGATCTTCAACATATCGCTTCTCTGAGTCCTTGAGTTGGCCTGCCGGGAACGCAACTGATTTGCCTAGGTTTACTCTATAACCTGCGAGGGCCCCATATTGCTCTAGGCTAAGTAGCACCTTGGGGACTGACTGGGATGGGTTAGAAAGATATAATAGGACATCATCGGCAAAGAGGGTAACTTTATGGTTGGTATCATCCATTTTAATGCCCTGGATCTTATTGTTTCCTCTGATGGCTACGGCCCAGGGTTCCATCACTAGCGCGTATATTAGGGGGGATAGCGGGCATCCCTGCCTTGTACCCCTGCCCAGTGGAAGGGCTTCAGACTCGCTTCCATTAACCACCACTTTAGCGGAGGGATGAGAGTACAGAGCCGAAATACATCCTTGCCATTTAGGTCCCATCCCCAGGGATGACATGACCCCCTCCATAAAGGCCCAGCTCACCCTATCGAACGCCTTCTCTGCGTCTAGGGACAGGAGAAGAGCACCTTCCATTCTGACTCCTCTTGAGCTCAATATATGCAGGGTTTTATGCATGCTATCGGCCCCCTCTCTGTCCAACACAAAGCCGACCTGATCGGGGTGGATTAGTCTGGGAAGGCATTTTTCTAGGCGTGTTATCCTAGTAAAGATCTTTGCGTCCGTGTTCAAAAGTGAGATGGGTCTGTACGAACCGCACTCCACCGGATCTTTGCCTGGCTTAGGAATCACTGTGATCATGGCCTGCAGGAATGTCGGTGGGATGGTTTCCGAGGTTCTGATTTGATTAAAGAGTTTGGTCAGCGGTTTTATTAGTACCGATTGGTATTGTTTGTAAAAATCAGCTGTGTAGCCGTCTCCCAGTGTCTTGCCTACCTTCAATTTTTTGATAGCCCCCTCCACCTCTTCCTCCGTTATGTCCCTCTCCAGGGCCTCCCTCTCGGGGTCTGTAAGCCTGGGCAGGGGGTGGTCTTCAAGATATCTCTGAATATCTTCTGATGATTCGTCCTTTTGTTTGGCATAAAGGTCTTTGTAAAAACTTGCGAAAGATTCAGCTATATATTTAGTTGATGTCTGAATGTTGCCTGTCCCATCTTTGACCCGCTCTATCCGCCTAGCAGCTCTGCTTCCCCTCAGCCTATGGGCCAAGAGAGTTCCCACCCTATCCCCCCTCTCGTAATATCGCTGTTTTGTGTATCTCATTTTCTTTACCACTTCACCCATTAGGAGTGTGTGCAGGGCCTGTCTCTTGTGTTTCATTTTGCCCAGGAGTTTTTCTCGGTCTAATTTGCCACTAGTGAGCTGTGCCCTCATGTCCCGTAGTTCCCCGTGGAGTTTAGATTCTATTAGCGCCCTCTCCCTTTTCTTACTGGCGCCTTCTGCGATAAGGAGACCCCTGAACATGGCCTTTGCAGCCTCCCAGACAGTGGCCATTGGGACCTCCCCTGTGTCATTCATTTCAGAAAAGGCTTCCATTTCCTTCCCTATGGATTCCCTAAACACTTGGTCCCTCATTAGGGTGTCGTTACAGCGCCACCTGTATAACTTTGGGGCGTCCTGCAGTCGCCAGACCATGGTTAGAAGTTCATGGTCTGACCAAGTCACTGATTCAACCGTGGGGCTACCGACCTCTCCGCCTCCCTCTTCCGATATCAAAAGTAGATCAATTCTGGTATATGTTTGATGAGGAGGGGAGAAGAACGTGTAGCCCCCGGGGTCTGCCAGCATTTCCGCCATACATCCACCCCGTAGCATTCCCGTAACAGGTCCCTCATAGCTAGGTTATCTTTTGTGGGGGCTTTCGGCCCTACCCACCTGGCAGACCACCAGTCCAGTCGGGGCTCGGCGATAAGATTGAAATCCCCACCCAAAATCTTAGCGCCTTCTGCCCATTCATCCATGACTCTAAGGACCTTACGAATAAACTTAATTTGACCAACATTGGGCGCGTACAAGGTAGCAAATGTGACACGCATACCCTGGGACCAGCCCTTGATCCCCAGAAATCTACCCCCAAAGCCCCTTTTGGTTTCAATGTCGGTAAGGTGCAATGATTTGCCCAGGATGATACCCACCCCCTCCTTCTTTGAGGATTTGTGTGAGGCCCAGAAATTGCTACCTATTTCTTTTCCCTTTATCGTTGATTCTGCCCCCCTCCTGTAGTGAGTTTCTTGTAGGAAAAGGACTGTCAATTTGTGTTTACGGAACATGTTGCCAGTAGGGGACCGCTTGCTTTGTGAGTTTAGGCCCTTAACATTGAGCGAACCAATCCGTCCCTCAGCCATAATCATTATTGTCTTTGCCCCTTAAAGTTTCCGTGGGTTCCCCTCGTGTCATTTGCGTGTTTGAGCCCCAGTCCCATGGTGTGGTGTCGCTGTTTCCCTTGACCCTCCCCCCTCGCTTCCCCTGATCCCCGTTTCCCTTACCCGTTTCGTGAGGCGTTCGTCTCCGTCGCCCAACATACATCAGGGTTGGTAAAACGAACCACCAGGGCCGCTACCCAGGCCCGGGATGATGAACAATATGGAACACATCCTCCGTTACTTTTACTAAAGGACTTTTCCCCCCAAAACTTCAGTTAGGATTCAGGCCTCCATCTAGGGTCCCCAATTCGGTTCCCCCCCCAGTCATCAGCAGACTGGGTTGCATCCCATATATTGCAAGCCCCATCATACATTAACTTTTGGAACAAGGCCGGGGGGGTGCACCCCAACCTCAGGGGCCAAGCCCATAGAGCCTCCAGAGAGGGCAATCCCTCTCCGATGAACCCCGCGCCAGGCTTCCGGCTTTCTGTAACAAAACCCAAACTTAAACCTAGCCAACAATGGCTGCCCTGAGGGCCATGCAAACAATTGCACTGTGAAAATGGTCATCAACTTTCTTCACCATTCCCCCACCCCCTCCTTACGATCCCGCTGGCCCGCCATGGCCTGCAGAGGGGTGTCTGTTTTTTTTAAATGTTTGCGTGCCTTTCACTTTATGTTTTCCTTGGTTTGTGCCAGGGCCCCGCGGAGTCCGGTTTGGGTCCCTGTCTGTCCCAGATTGTGTCCCCGAGGTTTCTGGTGGGGTTCCAACCAGCTCATCGGTAGCCCTCAGAATGTCTTCTTCCGTTACCAGTTGGTGACTCTCCCCTTGCCATTCGAATGCCAGATAGAATGGGTGGCCCCAGCGGTATCTGATTCCCTTTTCCTGCAGCCACCTGGTGATCGCTCCACACTTTTTCTGCATTTGCAGCGTGAGAGCGGACAGGTCCTGATAGATTGCCACCCTGGAGTTGTCATATTGTATGTCCCTTAGAGTCCTCGCCCTTTCCAGTATTCTCGCCTTGTCCCTATAATAGTGGAACCGTGCCAGGACCGAGCGTGGGCCCCTACCACCTCCACCAGCTCGATGGACCCTGTCAATCAGGGCGGTCTCCCCAGAGTCAGTCCCCAGTACAATCCTGAAAATTTCCTGTACCTTACTCTCAAGGCCGGCCTGGGTTTCGCCTTCCGTCTCGGTCAAGCCAAAATTCTGCAAGTTGCTTCTCCGTTCCCGATTTTCCATATCGTCCACCTTGGGACAAACTTCATTCTCCCGTCTCTGTATCTCCCTGAACTTCATCTCCATCTGCCTCTCCAGAAGGTCCGTGGATGCCTGATTGTTCTCCACCCCGTGCATTCGGTCCTCAAGTGTGGAGACTTTGGCGGTGAGGTCAGCTAATTTGGCCCCCATATCCGTTCTCATGCCCCTGATTTTGTCCAAGATCGTTTGGATGTTGTTCTGCATAGTGTTCATTTCAGGGGGCGATGTGGAAGAGGCGCTGGTATCCATTGTTGACTCCTCAGGTGCGTATTGGAATTTTGCTAGGGCTGTTTTCCAACTCATGGGGTGTTATCGCCCTCTCTTGTAGTGTGCTGGAGGGGGCCCGGGCGCGCTCCCGCGTCGGCCAAGGCCTACACGACGGTCAGTCCCGCAGTAGAGCCCCAGTAGGATGGGGGCCCCCAGGCGCGCTCCCACAACGGCCCCGGTCTGTAAGGGGAGGGAAGGACCAAGAGGCTCTGTCCCACGGAGTGTCAAGAGAGTCCGATCCTCCCCTGTTGGGTTGGGGGGGACTTACAGTGTGCTGGAGGGGGCCCGGGCATGCTCCCGCGTCGGCCCAGTCCTACACAAAGTAGTTTGCCGGCTCTGTGACGCAGAGAGGCTCGTGAGGATCTGGTGTCGGGCCGGAAGGGAGGGGGGACACAGCGACACCCCGTCGGTGCCTGGATGTCCGATGCCCGGATCCATCACTGGCCGTCCCGCGATGTGGTCGCCGCTCACTCCTATGGACCCACCTCTGAGGCCGCGCGGATCGCAAGGATCAGGGTGTCTGCCGTCTAAGTCCTCGAGGGGCTCCCTGGATCCCCGCCGAGGTCGCCGGAAGCTCCCCGCCGAGGTCGCCTCCACTGTAAGGCAGTGCACCGTGTCCTCGATTTGTTTGTGGCATCGGCCTGGTAGAGGGGGAGGGGGGAGGGGCGCGGCCACTCCGAGTCCAATATCTCCAGTTTTGGTGCACCCTCAGAGTTCGGGAGGGTGTCACTGGGATCCTTAAAAGTTCCTGTGGCTATTATTCCAGGTTTGAGGAGGATAGTGTTCCTTTTTCTTTTGTTACCACGTAGTTATCCCGGGGCCATGCGGGGAGCAGATAGTTCAGCCAGCCATCTTGCCCGCGCCCCCTGGTGGCCTCCCAGGAATAGGCTTTTTACTATTTTGAAGAAAATCACTATGACTTCTGCTGCTGTTATCCTGACTGGGGGTCAAGGGGCAAATAATGTTGCCCTTGGGACATCCCACTATTAAGCAACATCACATTAGCAGAATTTGTACACCCTCCACCTTCTGTTTGCTGTTCAGCATTTTTCCTAGAATCTTTCTTCCCGTTCTTCAATTTCTTTAAGGCCTTTCTAAGAACACACGATTGAGAAGCTTGATTAGATCTGTCCTGTATGCTATGCCTCTTTTCTTGGGCCAGAGGAACTTCCAATCTTACTCCTGACATTTGAACTTTACTGGCGTGTGACTCCATTTGCATCTGCACCGAAACAAGGGTGGAGGTGCCAGGAACTTCTTCCATGCGTTCCTCAGATACTATTACCTCTTCACATGTCTCATTTGGAAATGTGTCTGTCACTTACTTCCGCCCGACCTTTTTCCTTAGATGCTAGACTCAAGTTTTTTCATTTTCCCTCATTTTTCTCTTTCTTCTCCAGCGATTCCTTCAACATAAATTGCCTCATTACGACCCTGGCGCTAAGTGTTTAACGGCGCCGTAAAAGGCTGCTGCGCCGTTAAACACTTAGCGCCTTACTACGAGGTCCCATTGCGGAACCCGACCTGAACGGCTGGTCTACACCAGCCGTTAAAGTAGGGACCCGCAAAGGGACCTTGGTGCTGTTAAAGACTCCAATCAAGCAGTCCCACTAAGTCAGTGCCTTGTCTGGGATTGCTCAAGGGAAGCCCTTATTTATATATTTTTATGTCCACTTCGTGTACTCTGGATGACAACCCTTATATAACACCCCTCTCTTAGAATCCCCCTGACCCCACTGAGCCAAGAAGTAAGTTTGTTTTGCAAATTTACAAAGGTTTATTTGAGAATTAAACAATATATATATATATATTTATCGCACTTTTATAATAAATTAATAATTAACATCACACTTGTGAATATGAGCGGTAATCAGCAATAGGTAATCCTACAATAGCACAGTTCTGGTGACTTATGACTAGGAACAGGGGAATAAGGTATCAGAGAATGCTTTGTGGTTTCAAGGAGATGCAAAGATGAATAAAAGGCAGTACAGAAATAAACTTGATATGATTTCAGCAAAAGATAATATGATCACTTTTTCTCAGACAATTCGCTCCCCCCTATGCAATGTAAGGAGATGGAAGTAACACACACAATTCTCAGGAATACACACAAATGCAATACAAAGTTCCAGTTCCCCCCAGCGAGCTTAGAGGAAAACAGGTATGATTTTAAACACAGGCAAGATCCTTTTAAAGGTGGTGGCAATGAAGTGAAAAATATACTCAAATTGTTTTTAATTCCCTATAGGAGGTTCAGGGTGAGTGATAGCTACTTTAAATTAGTTCAAGATCACTTTAGCAATGCTCTATGAATGATTGTCAGGTTGCAAACGAATTTCAGCAAAGGAAAGCAAGGAGCTGCTATTTTGACAAGGGAAGAAATTGAGTCAAATCACAAATCGCAGCAATTTTTCCGAGTGCGTCGAGCGCAATTACGGAAAAACTATAAGGGTTTGTTGGAAAGCTTAGAATCGTGGCTTTAAAATGACAGTTAAAACTCGCTCCTAGCACCAACGGTTCAAGAGATACGGACAATTTAGTGGAGGTAGATTTTCAGAATTGAAATTACAGTTTCAGAATGACAGATGCGCTTTGGAAGGTTTTGAATCAACAGGATGGACACGATTTCTGATAATGCAGTTCTAATAGGTTAAAATAGTTTGAATTAGATTATTTTAAACTAAGAGATTGGGTTTTTGCACAGTCCTAAGGATACTCACTCCTAATTTTGGAAGGACTGGGCCTCGTTACGGATCTGGTCAACAGGTTGGACTGGACTTCTGGCGGCTGGTTCTGAAGTCACAGCGATCTGGGTCAGCTCTGCTCTCTGGGTCTGTCAGGCACCGGTTCTGCTCACAGCGGTCTGGTCTGTGGTTCTGGATTCAGCACTGCTTTCTGGGTCTCTGGTTCTGTTCTGGATACACGGGATTCTTAGCAGCAGTAAACCGCACAGCCCGGCGGTTTTATTCTGATGTGCCCCATGGAGATCTGGGGTAATCAGTTTGCAAACTTGTAAGGCCAGCTGAGAATACTTTAGCTTGCAGTAGGCCTTCTTGGTTCAAAGTTCTGTAGTCTATCTGGAGTCTGGAGTCTCTGGATGTGAAGTCTGAAGTCCGGATGTGAAGTCGTCTGTCAAAATGCTCCGCAGAAAGTGAAAAAGAAAGTCCCTGTCTGGCTTCCAGTGGCTCTTTTTATGTGTTTTGAAAATGGGTGGGTCAGCTAATTCTGCAGGCCCAACCCTCTCAAGATTTGATAGGCCAAAGGATTCTTTGGTCCCTGATTTGAGAAAGGATAGTGTGTCAGAGTGATGTCAGCCATTTACGATCTATTGAAGAAACGCCCCTTTGCTTTTACCTTAGAGATCATTTTTCATAACTACACATATTTCCCAGATACACAGTTGTTTGACAGTACATGTACATATTACAGATTACTTAAGTTACATTCTGGCCCAACTCTGATCTTCCTGGGGGCTTGCATTCAAAATGACAACTTATTTTCGTTTTTAGTTGATTTACCAATATTGGACGTTTACCAAAAATGGCACACATGTACACCGCCTTTCTACCCATATTCCAGTAAATTTTCATTTTTCTAGCGTGAACCCCGTGTCTGCAATCTCCATAATTCATGGGGTTTTGCCTCAGAACATCGTACGGAATTGAGTTTAGACTCAAATTGTAGGTACAATATCCATTTTAAGGATCTCCAAATTGTACATTCCTGTCATCTGGTTACAATTAGTTATCAGTGTTTTTATAAAACATATATTTGCCTTCAATTCAATTCACTTCAGTGTTTGGGTCCGCCCCCAGAAACTTGGGAGTCAGGGATCACATGTCTCTTCTGCCAGGCAGAGCTCTGTTTACAGTCCACACCCAAATTAACATACCCCATTCAATTGCAAGAGTCTATTGTGTCGGCTGAGGTCAGCAGACCAGGGGGCCACTCTGCATTTGGTTAGCATGTCCATGTGATCTCCTGGCTTCTTGTGTGTAGTTCTGAGGTGAGAAGGTTTCCCAGCCTCTTGCAATGTTAATTGAATCAGCCTGTCTTCAGGGAACAGCAGGTGTTTACATTTTTAATTAACCAAAAAGGCTTTGAAGTTTCCAGCTGTCTCAGTAGGCTGGCAACTCCTGAAGTACAGTACTACTGTCAAAGTTTAGACCGCTAGCGCTGGCTTGTGTCCAAAGCTGGTACTGCACCTATTTTTTTAGGAGTTGTCCTGAATTTGACAGGAGGATTTTGCTTGACAGCTCTAATCCTTGCTGCCATTGTTTTGATGGGCATCCTTACAGTAGAGTGGTGATGTGGAACCTCCCTCAGAAAGGTTGAATCTTTAGAGTGGTCTTTTGCCCCTGATTTTAGCAACTTGTTGACATCAATTAAAAACAGATTTTGAACACATTGAAATGGACATTTTGAGCTTGCACTTCAGAGAAACAGCAGTGATTTCAAGGTGCTTTTGATCTAACAGACACTGCTATTTTTCCTTTGGCACCACCTTTCACCCCTGGCGCTTCCGGTCCATCACGCTTGCACTGGTGATTGGCAGGTTAGGCAACCATTTTGGTATGTGCAAAACTGCGCGGTTCTCCTGGTTCTGGGATAGAATGATGGGCGGCGACAGCTCAATCCCCACATCTACCCAATCTATTGATTTAGTTTTGTTCTGGGATAGAATGATGGGCAGCGACAGTTCAATCCCCACATCTACCCAATCTCTTAATTTAGTTTTGTTCTGGCCTAATAATTCAACATAGGTCAAAACCCTTCACAAGCCCCCTCCCCCCCAACTGCACTTTGATTTCGAGTTGAGGGGGAGTCGGGTGCAACGGATGTTTTGATCCACGCGCTGGTTTGTCCGCATCATCTTCTTCCAATTCTGTAGATGGCACAGTTCAGCATCTTTTCCTCCCTCCAGTTGGATCGATCGGTTCTCCTCGCCGGTCCTGATGGGAATATTGGGCGGTACCCCGGGCCGCTCGGATCTTTGCTCCCGGTCTCCAGGTCATCTTCTGTGGTCAGTCTCCGGGTTTCATCTCTCCTAGGATGATAAAGCAAAAGCGGCAATACCTATTCGTAGACATTTCTCCCCCACTATTGATATAGTGGGGCGGCATATACATTTTATAGTCAAAAACATGAACATATACATTTTTTTTAAATCAGGAGGCAAGAACATATTCAAGAATCATAGAATTTTATAGGCTATATTTTTTGGAATATTTTAGGGTGGAACTGAATTAATCTGGAGCAGTCCCCTCTGGTATTGCAGAGGACTCCTCCAGTTGCTGCAGAGTGTGCCTGGGATGGCAAAACTTTAGCTGATTTATATGGACCCACTTGTCTTCCCCTTCGGCCAGACTCCCTTTGGGGATGCGGATCTTATAAGCTACTGGGGAGATCTTGTCTATAATTTCAAATGGGCCCTTCCATGTAGGCAAACATTTTCGCTGTTTGGCCTGGTTCCTTTGGAAATTGTATAGATAGACCCGGTCTCCCACATTATATACTTTCCTGGAGGTTTTCAAATCGTAATGGGTCTTCATGCTATCAGCTGATCTTTCTAGATTCTGCTGAGCATAGGCAAAAGCATGTTGAAGGTGTTTCCTTAAATTCTCCCCATACTCATGAGTTGTGGAGGCATTTATCAATGTCTGCTCTTGGGTCCTGTAGAGCAAATGCTGGGGAAGCACCATCTTGCGTCCAGTCATCAGCTCAAACGGTGACATTTTAGTTGCAGATGAAGGGGTAGATCTGATGGCCATTAGGACCAGAGGTAATCGGATATCCCAACTTGGCCCAGAATCTGCCACAAACTTTTTTAATATGCTCACAATGGTTCTGTTATATCTCTCTACTGCACCAGAAGAGGCTGGCCGGTAAGCAATGTGTAGCTTCCTTTTTACCCCAGTATCTCCTACATCTTTGTCATTACCTCGCTGGTGAAATGGCTACCTCTGTTTGACTCAATCCTTTGAGGTAGACCAAAACAGGAAAAGATGTGGTTAATCATCAGGGCAGCTGATGTTTCTGCCTTGCAGTTTGGGGCTGGGAGACATTTCACCCACTTGGTAAACAAGCATGTGATGGTCAACATGTACTTGTTTCCTCTAGACGAGCGAATTACAGGGCCTACGAAGTCGATTTGTAAATCTGACCATGGCAGTGTCATCCCCCTCTTTTGGAGAGGCGCACAGTGTGTGAGGGATGATGGCTGAAATTGCGCACACACCAGACACCCCTTCAAGTATTGGTCGAGGTCCTGCCCCATGTGTGGCCAGTATGCAACCTCTCTTAAGATTTCCAGTGTTGTGTGAAACCCCCTATGACCGGCGGTGGCCACATCATGGGCGTGACTTAACATCAGGCTTCGGAATGAGGTAGGAACCACCCATTGATCATGGCCAGCTTGGGATTTCCTTACCAACAAACCGTCTTGGATTCGGAACATTTTTGGACATTTCATCAGCACTCGTAGGTCCTCCTTCCCAGCGTAGTCGGTATCCATCAGGGGAAAGTTCTCAGGGTCCTCAATGTGTTGGTAAAACTTACCAATTATTGGATCCCCCTTCTGAGCCGTAATTAAATCAGCATCAGGGGTCTCCTTACTCCATTGTGCAGTTGAAAGATCATTGTGAGCATTTATCTGGGACCTAGTGATAGCAGTGACCTGGATTTCCCCCAACAGGGACTCTATTTCTACTAGATCCCCTTGGATGGCCCCGGTTTTGGCCAGCTGATCAGCTAAGTCATTTCCAGTTTTGTCTGATCCCTCTACTTTGGAATGACCCTTGATCTTTTTCCAGTAGATGGTCACCCCCTTCGATGTGACCAGATCATCAATATTTTGGATCAACTTCCCTTGTTTCACGGGTTTGTTGTTAGCACATAGCATGCCTCTGGTTTTCCAATTAATCAGGTGCTCGCCAAACCCGTTCCGTACATAATCTGAATCTGTGATTATGACCAGTTCGTGGAGTTGATGTTGGACAGCAGTGAGGATGGCTTGATGCACAGCCATCAACTCTGCTACCTGACTACTTCGGGGACCAATTTTGTACCCAGCGGAGGGTTCTGGAGACTCATTCACCCATGCATTCCCTACGCCGGCCACCAGTTCTTTTTCCCCGTTGTTGTCAACATGGTAAGAGCATCCATCCACATAGACAGTGGACATTCCCTCACACTTGTCTTCTTCAAAGACATTGTGCGGGGAATTAAGGTATGCCTCCATGTTGTCCTTGATTTTTAGACTTTCGTCCTCAAGACAGTTTTCTCTGGCACAATCATGCAAGTCAGCCAGACCTTGCGCGAGGGGACTCTTCTTGTTTTGGCCATATCTGACCTCCACAGGAAAGCCTTGCATTGACAGAATCCAGGAAGTAATTTGGGAATTACTCACATTTCCGGCCCGGATTCTGTCACTTTGGAGGTATTGCAGAGGCTGGTTTAATTTTTCCTCCACAGAGGATAAAGTTTTGCTCGCATAGGAGATTACTTTATTGACTTGTCATGCTTTTGGTATAATACTGCCGTCAAGCACGTATTAGAGAACCCTGTCTCCAGGAAGAACTCCTTGTTTCTGACAGGGTAAACTAGGCAAGGCGCTTGTGAGAGGCTTATTTTGAGTTGTCTTACTGCCTCGGATTGTTCTGGACCCCATTCCCACTTGACCCCCCCCTTCAAGAGATGAATCAGGGGTCTGGTGATCTCTGCGTAGCCCTCAATGAACTTTCTTCTGTAATTAGTCAGTCCAAGGAGGCTTCTTAGTTCCCGCCGAGTTGTGGGATCCTTTAGTTTCTGGAGTGCTTTCACTTTCTTTTCCTGGGGACAGAGACCCTGAGGGGTAATCTCATGCCCCAAGAAATTAACACGGGTTGTACACCACTGTGCTTTCTGAAAGCAAAGTTTTGCTCCGGCGGCCTTCAACTGTGTCAGAACATAACAGATCTCCGCTATGTGTTCTTCCACAGATGAACTTTTGATGAGTACATCATCTACATAAGCCAGGTTACCCCTCGCACCCTGGTCGGGCATGGCCTTATGTAGGTAAATGTTGAATTCATTGCCGGAGTTGAGGTATCCGATGGGAGTCCGGGTCCAGGTGTACTGCAGGCCCCCAAAGGTAAAAGCCAGTTTGTATTGGTCCTCCCTACTGACAGGCACGGTCCAATATCCATTGGTCAGGTCTATTGCAGTGAATACCTGTGACCCCTGAATCTGGGCCAGCCCTTGGTCAATGTAGGGCAGAGGCCATCGGGAAGTATGGACCTGTTAGTTGAGCTCCCTAAGGTCGGCACAGAGTCTCCACTGGCCGTTTGGCTTCAATATTCCCAGCACCGGATTATTGAAGGTGCTCTGTACTGGACGGATTATTCCCTGGGACTCAAGGTTCTTAATTATTTCAGTAAGGCACTCCATGGATGCGAGAGGCAAGCAATATTGCTTCACAAACATTGGAGTCATGCCAGGGTCCGTGGGAATTGTTGTTGTGTGGATGTCAGTGCGACCACAGTCATATGAGCCTACCGCAAAGAGATCTTGGAAATCCAAGAAAACTTGTTTCAACTTTTGCTTCTGTTCCAGAGTCACACAGGCATCAGCTAGGTTGATTCTCTCTTCCACCATCTGCCTGAAACCTGTAAAGACCTCTGGTTTCGCTATCTCCGTGGCCTCCTCCAGCTGGGTGGAGAAGTCCCTGGTCAGAGTGCTGATTTGTATTGGAGGCTTCAGGTGGGAAAGGCAGCCCTCATGGACCTGGAAAATCACCTCATCCCCGCTGAAGTCACAGGTCACATCTTCCTTACCATAAGGGCAAGAAGTGTACACCAGGAAGTTCCGCCCATGCCGGGTAAAGATCCTGTCTGGTGTTGTATTGCCATCACTGTCACTGTCAAAACAGTCCTTGGGGATTGGTCCTAACAGTTCATTTCCTAAATCAATGGAGAAATGTCGGTCATCAACTGCCATTCCAAGAATGGTGCCTGCGGCTAGAGTAATACTCTTTAAGTCGCTGTTATCCACCTCTATTGGAATGGTGTCATGTTCTATGTTGACTAATGGTTTTGGGTTTACTCCCAACCCTTGCTGTTGGAGGAAAGCATTTAGATGAATATAAGCATCAGGGTTTTTCAATTTTTGTCCTCTTTTAACTTTCACTTCCAGGGAGAATTGTCGGATCCTTTCTGGGATGGTGACTTCCTCTTTAATCTGAATTTCGACTGCATAAAGTAGCAATTGAGCTGACCTCAATGCTTTTTCTGGATCATCAAAGCCCATGGGATTATCCGCTAATCGGGACTAAGCTTTGAAGTTTATTAGGTCCAAACAAATGGCAAAGCGATTGAGAATGTCACTGCCTAAGTAAAAGGCGGCAGTGACGTCTCGCACAACCCAACAATTATGGACTATGCTCTTGTTGCCAATGGAGATTTTGAGCATACACCTGCTTGGCAGGAGATGTTTGGAATTAGGTGCTT
Organism: Ambystoma mexicanum; assembly: GCF_040938575.1. NCBI lineage: Eukaryota > Metazoa > Chordata > Amphibia > Caudata > Ambystomatidae > Ambystoma > Ambystoma mexicanum. Next base: position 842,336,404 of record NC_090923.1, read on the forward strand.
CCAGGTCCATTTCCCATTTGTCTATCAGTTTGAATGTGGGAATGGCTGGATCTTTTGGGAGTTGGTGGAACATGGCTTCGCTGATGAAGCTCTTACCGTTGTTCACACACACTCGGGCGAGAACAGAGTCCTTCCCATCGTTTAACTGAACAGGGATGAACAACTGCTCTCCAATTTGCTGAATATCAGCCAGGCTCTGAGCTGATTTCACATCTTCCTGGACTATCGAGTGGGAATGTCTGATTGTGGATTAGTAAAGAATTTCAGAGTATTTCCTTCCAGTGTGGAATACCACCTTAAACTGGAAGGAAGGTTGATTTTCAGAAATAGAGAGGACCCCCCATCACCAGTCTGTTGTGCTACTGCTCTTACTGTCACATCTGGAATTTGCTTGTTCTGGAAGTGAAATTCTACTTGGTCAGATTTTTGTTCAACCATGTGGCACGTGCCGTTTAAACTAACATGGTTGACACTCTGCTTTAATTTTATTGGTCGGCTAGTCTGGGTCCAGAGGACCTTGTTTACGCAATCTATTAGAGGTGACAACCTTCTCAGGAGGTCATTCCCTAGTAAACAAGGGGTGCCCTCTGGAGTCACTACTATGACCGGGTGTTTCACCTTGTGTCGCCCAATTTTGATGTCCAAATCTGCAGTCCCCTCGACGGGAATTTCCTTCCCATCAAAGTTCTGCAGTTGTCCAGGAAGAGAGGTGAGAGGAATACAGTAATTCTCCCCCCTTCCTGCATTTAGCTCATAAAAAGCCCTTTTGGACAGAAGGGTAGCTTGGGATCCAGTGTCCAACAGTGCCAAAATTGTACCCTGCCCCTGTACTTGTACCGGGGCATAGTATCTTCCCTCCTCCTCCTCAAGGGGGCACAGATAATGCACATTTTTGGACAACTGGTGGGCTAATTTTCTGGTTTTGGACAAGGCGAGAGAAGAGATTTGGGCAGAATTCTGTGGAGAGCCTGGGGAATCTGAAAGAAAAAGTTGGCAACTGGAAATGGTTTCGGGTTCTGGGCCGCCCCCCCCCCTTTATGGAGGCAGTCATCAGGATGGGTTTGACCCATGGGATTTTGGTATTGTTGGTTCTGGGATAGAATGATGGGCGGCGACAGCTCAATCCCCACATCTACCCAGTCTATTGATTCGGTTTTAGGTTCCCCTGGTTCCGGTTCTGGGCCACCCCTGCCTTTTTGGAGGCAGTCACCAGGATGGGTTTGAACCAGGAGTTTTTGGTATTGTTGGTTCTGGGATAGGATGATGGGCGGCGACAGCTAAATCCCCACATCTACCCAGTCTGGATTGGAATCTCTTGGGACCCATTTTTCCTTGGGAGGAGTTCCCCCATCTCTGAAGGAGAAGATCCTTTTCCCAGGATCCTCTGAGGATCCCTCTCCCTCAAATTGGAAGACCTGTACCTCCTCCACAAAATGGGTCTGTTTGGGTACTTTGTTTCTCCTACCTCCTCTTTGCTCCTTGGTTGGCAGACTTTCAGGGGTAGGAGATTTTGTTTCCGGTTCCTGGCTTTCCAGGGGCTGTTTACAAGTTGGGAAGGAAGCTTCCTCCGTGGGAACCGGTGGGTTATCGGGGTGCTGCCCCCGTCATTGTTCTGGAGCACCAGGCCCAGAGTTTGGGGCATTCTGTGGTGTTATGCTCATCTGAGGGTTCTGTTGAGCCCTCAGTATGTGACCCAGATCTAGGGCCATATTTTGGACCTGGCGCTCAAGTTGGGAAACCCGCTCAGGCTGATACGGGGTTCTGTTTTCTCCCCTGGGAAGGGTAGCTATCCCTTCTCTGGTAGTACCATGGGTTGGGAAGATTTGGGTACCCCTCCACCCTTGGCCTCCCCTCTCCCGGATTAGGTTGTCTGGGCTCAGGAAAGTGGGGAAAGAAGGATGGATGATTTTGGGGCTGGAAGTTGGGTGGATACCTGGGGAACAAGTTCTGCCCAGGATTTGGTGAATTTCTGCCCTCCTGGGGAAGTGCGGAGGGAAGTTCCCTGAGTTGGGCGCTTGGTTGGATCCCCCCCTGGGCCAGAGGAGTTCACACACAACCCAGGATTGGCCTGTTTCCCTTATAGCGGGGACTTACATAGTCAGGGAAGCGGGGGACCCCATTTGTGGGACTACCTCCTTGACTCCCTGTCTGTGACTGGCCCGAGGACCTTCTGAGCTGTGAATTATTTGGTGCAGGCAGGTTTTTAGGTCCCCCATCTCCAAATCTAAAACGGGGGCAACCTTTACCTCTGCCACCTTGGCAGCAGCAGGGGTGCTGTTGGTTTTGGGTTTTGGGGCTGATTCTTATTGTCCACCGGTTTCTGCACCTCATAGATGCGGGTGGCTTGCTCAATGACCCAGTCTAAAGATCTTTTCTCGTCAAAATCTCTCACGAGCTGGGTCATTATGTATTTGGGGAGAGCATGGAAAAATGTGTTGACGAATTCTCTGCTGTCCGTGCGCACCCTTCTGGTGGTCTGCGCAAAGGCACGCTTCAATTCTTGCACAAATTCTTGTGGGGCCTGATCCTCCCCACATTGCAAATTGTAGGCTGCCTTGCGAGCCTCTTGGGGATTTCTATGCAGAGAAAAGTGTTTCAAGATGGCCACCCTATAGGTGGACCATCTTGAATGATTTTGGTCCTCCAGCCCCGCAAAGAAACTGGAGTATTCTGGGGAGAATGTCCATTTGACGTACTGGATGCAGCTACTGCTGTCCTTCAAATGGAAGGTCTCTATCATTTGCTCAAAGAGCTCCAAGTGTTCCCACACAGAATACTTTGAGTTCTTGTGATAAGGCGTGATGACACTCCTTATTGCCTTGATCTGCTTTAAGGGGTCCTTAAGCAAGGCCCTTTTTGCCTTATTGGCCTTTTTGGTTTGGGTAACCCTGGTCCACTCATCCTCTGACTCAGAGGCACTGCTCTCAGAGGTGCCCGTCTGATCTTCCAGGTTTTCCCGGATTCTGCGAGCCTGGGAATGGCTGGCAGAATGTGGGGACGTGGTCTCCTATGTCCTGGGCTGCTCAGAGGAGTCTTCAGATCCCTCCTTGCTACCAGGATTTGCTGGGTACCCCCCCACTGACCTAATTGGGCAGAGGTTTTCAGGATGCCCTTAGTGGGCCTACTCTCCTGGGGTTCCCCACTAAATTGCACTGCGCTTGGGTGCCCATACCCGGATGCCCGCCCATCCATTCCTGGGTGGTACTGGCCTATGAGCCCCGTCCTTTTGGCTGGATAGTAATCTGCCATACCTGTGGCCCCGTGCTCATGTGCGCCAGGGGACATGAGGGTGACAGAGTCCAGGGACTGGGAGAGATGAAGGCCTCTGGTACTAGGGCTCCTGAGGTTATGCTCAGGTGTTTCCCTTTCCCAGCGAACTTCATCTCTATCAGCCCCTGCTCCTTGTTGCAATGCAAGAGCATGGGCTTTCAGTTCCTCAACCAAGGCCTTACTAGACTCTTATCAGTCTCTCCTGCGTGGCTACCTGTTGCTGGAGCCTATCATTGTGCTGACAGAGAGCCTCATTCTCTCTCGGTGCCTCCTGATTGGTCCTGGAGTACCGGGCCAGTCTTTGCTGCAGGAGGGTTACCTCCTGAGTCCCATCCCTAATGGCCTGCTCCTTTCTTGCCAGAGCATCTTCCACCCTCCTGGTGTGCTCTAGCAAGTCGTGATGCTCTTTTTGGAGGTCACCCAGCCCCTGGAGGGCCAGGTGATTTTCTTCAATTTTTTCTTTTAATTGGCAGACTTCCTGGCCTAAGGTGTCCCTTTCCTGACTAAGAGCCTGCATCTGTGCCGCCAGGTCGTCCCTCTGCCTTTGAAAGGCACCAGCTTTCTGGCGTTCTTGATCAAACTCTGCCTGGGTATCCAGGTCTTTCAAAATCAATTTATTGCTTTCCTTTTTCTCTCTGTCTAGTCGAATTTGCAGGGTGGCTACCTGCTCTGTGCATGCCCTGGTAAAGTCTAGTTGTTGCTCCAGCTTTTTCTGGCTCTGCAGTAGGGAGTCTAACCCTTCTTGGTACTCCTTCTGTAAGGCCAGAAATCTGGTATCCTGGTCAGCCTTTTCCTGTTGCAGGATATCCATATCCTCCTTTATTTTAATGATGTAATGTCTACTATCATTTTCTGACTCCTGGCTCCGGTGCAGCCTCTACTCAGAAGAGTCCAGGTCAGATTGGGCCTTCTCTAATGCCATCAGTTGCCTATTTGCCAGATCTTGGCCTTCAGCACATCTGTCTTGCATGGCTCCCATATATAGATACAAATATGCCGCTATCTTGGCAATCTTATTGTGTTCATCTTTGGCTTTAGGAGCCATATATAGTTCACTCAGGGCCACATGTACGGGACCCTGATCTCTCCACGTATCTGACCCAGTTATAGTGACCTGTTTTGTGATCACCTGCAACCATACATTTTGGTCCTGTTCACACCATTCACCTCTCACAAACAGTTTATGTAAGAGGTGCTCCCTAGCTATCTTCATATCTACCAAGGTCGTCATTATGGAGATTGATTTCCTTCCTGACTTACAGACATTTGTATTTTATTTTGCAAAACAGACCGTTTCCTTAGAGCGTTCCTTTGAGGAGTGCTTTACAGCGTAACACAGCGTCGTGATCTAACCGGATATGTATCCTGTCAGCTGGCACACTGTATTAATCTGCACACGTGATAGATCTAATCCAGAATCCCTGGCTACGAGCCCCCACTTTGTTAAATACTCCAATCAAGCAGTCCCACTAAGTGAGTGCCTTGTCTGGGATTGCTCAAGGGAAGCCCTTATTTATATATTTTTATGTCCAGTTTGTGTACTCTGGATGACAACCCTTATATAACACCCCTCTCTTAGAATCCCCCTGACCCCACTGAGCCAAGAAGTAAGTTTGTTTTGCAAATTTACAAAGGTTTATTTGAGAATTAAACTATATATATATATATATATATATATCGCACTTTTATAATAAATTAATAATTGACATCACACTTGTGAATATGAGCGGTAATCAGCAATAAGTAATCCTACAATAGCACAGTTCTGGTGACTTATGACTAGGAACAGGGGAATAAGGTATCAGAGAATGCTTTATGGTTTCAAGGAGATGCAAAGATGAATAAAAGGCAGTACGGAAATAAACTTGATATGATTTCAGCAAAAGATAATATGATCACTTTTTCTCGGACAATTCGCTCCCCCCCTATGGAGTAAGGAGATGGAAGTAACACACACAATTCTCAGGAATACACACAAATGCAATACAAAGTTCCAGTCCCCCCCAGCGAGCTTAGAGGAAAACAGGTATGATTTTAAACACAGGCAAGATCCTTTTAAAGGCGGTGGCAATGAAGTGAAAAATATACTCAAATTGCTTTTAATTCCCTATAGGAGGTTCAGGGTGAGTGATAGCTACTTTAAATTAGTCCAGGATCACTTTAGCAATGCTCTATGAATGATTGGCCATGGTTCAATGGGGAATTACTGCCCCGCCAACCTTGGAATGGGGGGGTAATTCCCCATTGAACCATGGCGGACTCGTTACAACACTGGCACCAACCATGTTGCTAATAGCGCCATGGTTTAGCGCCGGTGTTGTAATGAGGGCCAAAGAGAGCAATCTTAATCTCGCTCAACTCTACTGTGTTAGCGGATCATTTCAACTTTAATTTTTCATAAAGGCTCAATCTCAGGAATACATTTAAGGCCGCGACAGAGGGCGCTGTGAGTTTCACCGCTCGTACATCTCAAGCAATGTACAATGTAGTCCATGGCTCAGTCCATGGCTCAACTCCGGACCCAGGGATACAACTGAGCTAAGAGATAAATGTTCTTTTAAAATGGACGGAATGTCGTCCAAATCTATTTGAGGATCCTCGTGGATTATTAGCTCATCTCCCAACTGCATCACATTTGACTCCAAGGCGAAATAGAAGTAGAAACAAGGCCCTCCTCAATTAGGGTCACTGCCTCTAAAATACTCCCATCATTTGAGAAATGCACTCCTCCTGCAGGTTTCCCACGGTGCTGCGCTTTAAATGTCGGTGCTTGTGCTGTTGAAAAAAAGATCTTCATGCTTTTTTGCTGAATAATTCTTGCGCAGCAGAGGGGAGTAGATTTTAAACAGGAAACCAAACTCTTTGTAACATCACTCTGATCTGTCAGTTCCACAGTAACCCTTTGCACCTGGAAGTGATCATTATTTAATACAGACATTTTTGTTGCTCTAACCTTTTCCGTGGGAATACTCTGAATATCCCCTAGCACTATTGGGGTTGATAAAACCAATACATCAAGTGGGGTTCCTCAGGAGCATCACGCGGGGGCCCATCTGACATTGGGCCTCATTACAACTCAGGCGTTAAGGGTTAACGCCTTCGTTAACCCTTAACGCCTGATTCCGATTTTAACGTCTGCTTTTAGCAGACGTTAAAATCCATGGCGCTAAACCGCCTTGGTGCTAATTACGCCACCGTAATTTACGGTGGCGTAATTAGCGCCTTCCCCACTCCCATTATGCCCTATGTGGCAAAAATGGGAATGGGGAAGGGTAAAATGGGAAATGGGGATTTACCGCCCCACTCACCTTGGAATGGGGCGGTAAATCCGCCATCCACCTTGGTGTAAACGTAGTTTACACCATGGTGGTAAAGTTGGCATACTTACCGCCTGGGTCGTAATGACCCACATTGGGCCTCATTACGACCCTGGTGCTAAGTGAAAAACGATGGCGGTAAATGGTTACCACCATCGTTTTCCGCCAGGTCCGATCATGACCCGTGACCGTTAACTACGATGCCATTAGCGGCATCGTAGTTAACGCTACCGCTAACTGCGCTAAGGGTGCGCGCACGCGACCGGCCACACCGTACTTAGCGCCATGGCGGAAAGGTACGCAAATGCCGACCCAAGCGGACATGCACCTAACGCCATCACCCAGCCCGTTAAGTACCTTACCGCCATGGTGCTAATTACGCCATCGCGAACCAACCGTAAAGGGCCATGTAAAGTGAATGCAGCTGCCACAGGTGCACAGAAACAGCACAGGTGAAGGCAATACAGACTCAGGAAGTACAAAAAGAGCACACCCCACCCCTTCCCACACCCAGTCACACTCCACAATGATACCAATACGACTAGCAATGTTGGGGCTGGAGGACCTGATAGCAATGCATGTGCTACAACAGCAACAACAACAACAGGCAGCACAGAAGAGACGCAGGAGGAGAAGGAGGGCAAGGCAGGCCCAGCAAGCCCCACCAGCACAGCCAGTGCCACCACGCAGGCAGCCCCCAATCCCACGCATCACAGCCTATCCATTCAACCTCACTGCTGAGCAGATCCACACCCTGTACCGTTTGGACCGGGACACCATCACCGCCATCGTAGACATGATACACAACGACATTGTCAGCATGATAGAAACTCCAACCGCCACCCCCCCCCTACTGAAGGTAGTGTCTGTACTCCACTTCCTGGCCACAGGCACCTACCAGCACACAGTGGGGCACTTGCATGGCATTTCACAACCATTATTCTCACGAACACTCATCCAAGTGCTCAATGCCTTCCTCAAGCACACACACGACCACATCTCATTACCACGGACTGCCCAGGACATTGGAAACACCAAAGTGGGTTTCCATGCACTAGCCGGCATACCTGGTTGCATTGGTGCCATCGACTGCACCCATGTGGAATTGGTGGTTCCACGTGCCATGGAGGTACCGTACCGTAACCGGAAACAGTTCCACTCAATCAACGTGCAAATGGTCTGTGACTCCAACAAGATCATCACACATTATTGTGCCCGATTCCCCGGATCAACCCATGATTCTATGGTCCTGAGGAACTCCACAATACCACGCTACATGGAGCGACATGCAGGCCCAAGATCCTGGCTACTCGGTGAGTCCAATGTCATGGAAGTGGGCAGGTGAATGACGTACCGATGCATACTCCACCTGGCTGAAAAGGGGGGGGATGATGCATACTCCACCTGGCTGAAAGGGGGGGGGAATGATGCATACTCCACCTGGCTGAAAGGGGGGGAATGATGCATACTCCACCTGGCTGAAAGGGGGGGGGAATGATGCATACTCCACCTGGCTGAAAGGGGGGGGAATTATGCATACTCCACCTGGCTGAAAGGGCGGGGGGGAATGATGCATACTCCACCTGGCTGTGAGCAACACAGAGAACGGAGACAGAGGATGGGCACTCACAATGCACTCAACCCCTCTGCATACATTGGGTGATGGCAGGCAAAACAGGCCATGGGAGCCATGAGCATATACTGGTTGCATTGTGTGAATCAATTAGTGCATGTAGAAGTGAGCCGAAGTAACAGTTGGATGCAAGCCATGGTGGCACATCATGTTCTTGATCAGACGACATGACTGACACATACATTCACGCCTACATACAGGTGATGTAGGCTATCCCCTGAAGAGGTGGCTCCTTACACCAGTCCAGAACACACAGAACCAGCACGAGGAGGACTTCAACCGTGCACATACACGTACTCGTGTGGTCATAGAGCAGACATTCGGCCTATTGAAGGCACGGTTCCGAAGCCTCAGCAGGTCTGGTGGGGCACTCCTGTACCACCATGAGAAGGTGGCAAAGATCGTCATGGCATGTGTCATGCTACACAATATGTGCGTCATACGGAATGTGCCCCTGCCCCCTGACGCAGAACTGCAACCACCTGACGATGAGGATGAGGAGGGTGCAGATGGGGCGGCACCCCATGGAGGAGGCGACACACAGGAGGGGCGTGCAATGCGCAAAAGTATCATCGACCACTGCTTCTAGCACACACGGCTGGAGTGAATCACATGGAGACTGCACTTGGGGCACTGTGTGTCTCTGGGACATGCACACTGTGGACTGTACACCAATAAAGCACACATATGCAATGAAAATGTCCACACATTTCATTTTGGGAAAGAAAAAAGTGTATTTAAACTATGAAACGTCGTGACACACCCCCTCCCCCCTCCCCCTGAACACCCCAACACACCCCCTCCCCCCTCCCCCCTGAACACCCCAACACACCCCCTCCCCCCTGAACACCCCAACACACCCCCTCCCCCCTCCATCCTGGAATCCCTACGAAGGTGCGGTAGTGTCTGTGCAGCAGGATGTGCAGTAGTCCTGCTCGACTGTCAAGCCACTAATGTGAATCCCCTCCCCTGGCCCCCGGGGCACCCCTGCCCGTGCTGCGTAGATTGCGCCCTGATCCGCGGATGGGGCTGCTCTGTGCCGAGCTGGTTGATGAGGAGGGTCCGGCCTGCACATCTGGACGCATGTCCCTGATGGTCTGAACAAGTTCTGTGAGGACATTGCGCACACCCGCGAGTTCCGTGCATATGTCCTTTGTGGAGGACTCTATGGCAGCTGTGACTCGGTCTGCCAACCTCTCCATGCCATCCCTTGCCACCCACACTGTGCAACATGTTCGTTGAGGAGGGCGAATAGCTGCTGCTGGCGGGTAACTATATCTTCAAGTGTCTGCTGGTTCTGCTGGCCCATGCCCAGTGGCATTTGCATGTCCATTGGGCTGCTCACCTCAGGCTGGGGGGATGGGGTGGCTGGCCAATCCTTGGCCTCCGACTGCCCCTGTGTGGCATCCGCCTGCTGGGGGCTTAGGGATGTGCAAGGGGAATGTGGCTGGGCAGTGGGCCTTTCCTCATTGATGACCTCGATGCTGCCTGCCTCACTGTCGGAGGTTGCCGCTATGGCAGCGATTTCACCCAGGGTGCTGCTTGCAGCAGAGCCTGTCCCTTCAGTGGGCACGACTAGTGACATGTGCGGTGCTGCTGCTGGGTCTGTGTTTGCTGTTGTGGGGGCTGGCACTTGCCTGGCCTCTTCCCCAGGCAGGGTTTGTGGCTGCTGGTGTGTTTTCTTTAGGACGGCTGAGGTGGATGCCTGTGGCCTGGCCCTCTTGGTGGATCTGGATGCAGTGTTGTCCTCTTCCTGGAGGTCTGTGTCAGATCCTGTGGTGGAGCAAAGGAGGGATAGTGTTATTGATGGGTCCGCGCACATTGGCCGTGCATTGTGAGGGATGACATCTATACAGTGGGTACATGCAGCACATTTCAGGCAGGGGCATACAGGTTTTGTGCCTTTTGTGTGGAGGTAGCATGGTGGTATGTGTGTGCCAGCAGTTAGGGTGTGCATGCTGCATGTGTACAGGGTGGAGTCTGGATGTGTCTGTGGACATTCACCTGCCGATGTGTTGCATCTGCACTATGGGGCTACATGGTACTTCACATGATAGGACTTTGTTGAGTTTAGCATGGCTTGCTCTGGCCACCTACCTGCATCTCCTGAGGTCGGCACTCCTCTCTCCATCCCTCCGACACCTTGGATGCTCTCCATCCCGATGGTGGATGCACATATTTCCTCCCATGCTTGCAGCTTTATGGGCGATTCGGATCCACCCCCAGTTGACGTGCCTAGGTTCCGGTTAGCTGAGAGGATGCTTCGGACACGGAGCCTCAAGTCGTCCCAGCGCTTTCTGCACTGCTGGGCAGTGCGGGGTACGGCCCCCACTGCACTCACACGCTGTGCCACTAGGGCCCATATGGCCTTCTTTTTCGCTATTGCCGGCCTTGTCATCTGCGCGGAGAATACAGCTGCAGCATTTTCTTGCAGGGTCTCTGCGAGCATGGTTAGTTCCTCCTTTGAGAAACGGTCTTGGCGCTGCCGGTCACATGCTTTTTTGACTACTTTGGGCATTTTTACTTGGCTAATTGGGTGGGTGATGGGTGTGGATAGGTGTCAGGGTTGGATCAGGTATGGTTGTGGAGGATGGCAATGGATTGTGTTTTTAAAGATGGCTGCCGTGCAGTTTCCCGTTCCGCCGCGATGACGCTATTTCCGGTTCCGCCTATTTACGGTGACCGCTAATTACGGTGACCGCTAATTGCGGTCGCCGCTATGGCGTGTGTGGCGGTAGTGCTCCTTGCACGGCGTGCAATGGCGGTAAGGGCCGTTTTTGGCCCATTTACGCCATGCCGTACTTTACATTAACGCCATGGCGTAATGCACGTGCCCGATGGGTCGGAATATGCCGCACTTTACGCCATCGACCCACGGCGTAAACGCTGATTACGCCATGGCGGTAATGTTCGGTACTTACCGCCAGGGTCGTAATGAGGCCCATTGTCTCTGTCATTTCCCCTCGCTGCTCTGAATTGCCAGGCAATAATAAGGAGTTACATCACGAACTTGATAACATCAAATGCAACTGCTGGTTTGATGTCTTGATAGGTGATTTAGCCGGGATCTGTCCGCTCCGCAAGTCATAGATTGCTCAGAATAATAGGAGGCGTGAACAATGGACAGAGGACGAGATAGTCCAATTTCAATTTCATAGTTAGACGCACTAAGCAAGGAGAGACCATTGGCTGTGTAAGGTATCAAATATAGCAGACGAACACAGTCGCACTCTGATTGCACAACTGAGAAAAACACGTAGTTATTTAAAGTAGTTTTCTGTCCCGTGCTCGCTTTGACATGCCGGCCACAAGACTGCAAGTAGACTGCAGCAAGTTGACCTCAACTCTGCGGCGCTGCGCACCAAGGAAGGTGTTTTATAAAAGTCTCCTCTTCTTCTGAAGGTAACCACACCTCCAAATGAAAAAAACTGTATTTGGACTGCCAGTATTCTGCAGCAACTCGGCAGCAACTCTGCAGCACTCCACGCCAAGGAAGGCTTTCTATGTCTGTCAATCTTGACTGGCATCAACTTCTGATGTTCCAGTACTGGGATAGGCACACATCTCATTTGGCATGCTGGTATGCCATTGCACCTCAAACCATGACCTGAATCCCCCCCAACAATCCTCCGTCTATTCCATTTGTGACACATGTGCACCAACGCCACTCAGCTGCCTGTGTACTGTCACTGACACACAGCGTTGCCAGTGCAGCTCAGCAGTGACCGACTGCACCCAGCTATTCCAGTACTAACACACACATATCTGCTAATGCTCTTCAACCTTGACTCCTGCCCCTACCTTGCATTATTCACCACCTATTGATGGATCGAACATGTCTTCTGGAGGTCTAGGTCGTTCCTTGCCCCCGTCCCCGCCTCTTGATACGATATAACCCTTCTCTTAGTAAATGTATCTTCTCCTATTTCCCCTATCGTATATTTGCTGTTAACACCCAAACCTTCTCTTCTCTCCTTTACTTCAGCCCAGAACTGTTCTCTTTCATCTGTGACTGCCTCTCCTTCATTGGTGACTGGATTCCACCACAATGCCTAATGCTCAACCTCTCCAAACCTACCAGTCTCTAACTCCACACATCTTATCTCCTGTCCCATTGCCTTTGTACCTGACATATGTATCCCCACCCCCCATTTTGCACAATATCGGGGCCATCTTTGATAGGAAGCTTAAACTTCACAGATGCATTACCTCCGCTTTCATTGCTGCCAGGCTCAATGTCCTGAAAATCCACAAAATCTGCCAAAATCTAACCTTCCACTCTACCAAAGTATTACCCTCCAGTCTAGTTCTCATCAGCATGGACTACTGCTCCACCCTCCATGTAGCACTCCCCCTCTACTCCTCGAGTCCTCTCAAAAAGTATTCGACTTGCAACCAATCTTCTTTACAGCGTTCCACTTTTCTCACTCATCTGCACACACTGTCTTCTGGATTTATGGCTAAATACGCAAACTGCTCCCTCTTCAAGCTCCTTATTCTTGTCCAGACATCTATCCATGTACTAGTCTCCCCCCAAACTGGCTAACGCTATATCCAACTAGATCCCCTTTACCCTTCACTCACAGGACTTCCTGTACCCCGTCATGCCTGCCCCACCTCAGGCTCATGCTTTTGCTGCTTCATCATCCTCACTCCGCACCATTGGACCTCTCTACACGCAGGAATCAATGACATACCTACATGTTCTGACTTCAAGACCAGCCTCGGGAAATACTACTTCTCCCATGGGAGACCGCAACATTCTAATGATCCAGTGTTTCTTTCCACAACATTACAATGACTGACTTTCTATATGTTCAAACCTCTGAGTCTTATCGATTGGAAATCCGCTCTATCACGATGTATTTTGGGATCCACTCACAATTAATTATCTCTAACTTCCTCTCCCTCATTTCCTAGCTAATGTACCAACTGTCCTGCCTTGGGTCTATGCAAAGTACCCAGCAGTGGGACTGCTCTAACAATAGGCCCTTGTTTATGGTACCTTTGCTTAAAGTGCTCTCTTCATCTGCTAAGAAGATTATAAATACAAAATAATATGAGGCATGGAAGTCGATGGGAGTGTTCCTGTTGTACTTTAGAGAATACAGATGTGGCAACATACTTTCTGGTCGGAACACGTATAAGGCAGAACAGTGGTGCGCAAGCTTGTGTAGCTCAAATTAGCTGAGAGGTCTGGCAATCGTAGCAGTTAGACGGACAAAAGTAGATAGTATGCTTCCTTACCCTTAGGAAACAGACTTTTCATAGCACCACTATTTTGGCCCCATAATATCCTGAGATGTAGTGGACACAGCAGTGCAAGGAGGTGCTGTCTATAGTTTCACCATCGTGTGCCTCCATTTCATTTGACTGGCATGATTACTCTTGCCCATGGGTAGTGTGCTCACAATGCACGTGGGTGCATTGAGCTAAAGGTAGGATCATGTGAATTCTTGAAGACATCATGGCCAGTTCGAAAACACGCCTGGGTAGCAAGCAGCCGCAGGAGCTGTGATTTCTCTACTCCTTCTGTTCTCCTGCTTACTCTTGGCACATTGACAGAAATGCCTGCTGTAAATTTGCTGCCATCACTGCTATCACTTATTATCTTTTTAATTGTAATTTTTCTTTTGTGCATGACATACAGTAAAAACTTCAATAGCTCAACTAAACTATTCTTCTCAAGCAATCGAACCCGAGGAGGGGGGCATTACCGGTCTGCTAATGTTTCGCTCAGGCTTGTAACTGACGGCCTGGGGCATTACCAGACCAGTAATGCCCCCCTCCAAGGCTTCTATTGCTATTAGTACCCCGGGACATTGTGCTGGGATACTAATAGTATTTTTCACAAGTTGAGAAACGACGTGTGAACTGTTTCACAACTCGAAAAAGAAAATTGGTTCCATGGACTGATAAGGGACTACATGTAGTCCCTTCTCCCTTTCCATCATGGCCATTAAAACATGTTTAAGGAAAGTAAACAAAGGAAATGGCCACCAGGGAATAATCCCTTCTCCCTTTCCATGGTAGCCATTCGTAAGGCAGAGATGCACCAGGAACACTACTGTCCCTGGCGCCAGCGAAAAACAACAGAGCACAAGGTAAGTGGGGAGGTATTGGGAGGCTCAAGTATGAGGAAAAGTGGGGTGGGGGTTGGATGAAGGGTGTGGTGCAGGGTATGTGGGGTGCACACTTACCTGATTCCCGGCGAGGGAAGATAGCGGACTCCTGCTCTGTGGAGGTTCAGAGCGCGGTGTTTCCCTGTGTACTATGAACCCCGTTCCGAGCCTCCTCATTGACTGGGAGGCCACCACACACCCCTCGCTGGGTGCTAATGGGGCATATATGTCCCCCACACTTTTACAGTGAATTGCTACATTTTAACTGCTATTTTTATGAGTATGATCACAATAGAAGTAGTACTGAAAACCCGCCGACCTGCAGATTCAGGCAGGTAATCAGTAGTATACAGGAACTGTGAAGTCAAAAGTCCTGACCCTAATATTTCTTCCTGCCCATATTTGGTCACTGATCTTTTTTTCCAAGTGGAGCTCCAATGAGTCCTAATCCAAGGCCACACTGAGGAAGCAAATCTTTGTGTTGCACCCACTAAGAGACCATGAGCATCTCAGGGTGGAGTAGTCAACAGGTACCCCGTGTTTTTATGGGCAAGTAATAACCTTTCCCATTAAGCTGTGGGAGCCCCTGCAGATGGTGACAGCAAGAGTACTTTGCAAGTGGTCCAAGTACTGTCTTTACTACAGGAGAGGCTTATTTCCCTTTATAACAAATATAGACCTGTGGACATACCAACCCCACTCGGCCAATCCTGGTTCCAGGTGTCCCTAACTTGGCATGGTCACATCTCATGACTATGCCCTTTTTAGATGGTATTTGCCTGTAATTATGCACTTGCTTTTTCCTACAAAGTAAAGCTTGAGATGCATTTTATACCTACTATAGTATGGGACCATTCCCTTATTGTAATAAAGTGTTTAATGTGCATTTAACCACCCTGCTCCCTTACTGTGAGTTTAACCCAGGCTGCTGCACCATGTTTACAAGTTGGAAGGTCTGATGGACCTAAGGGGAACCATGTTACCTAGTTGTGGATAGACTCCTCTCACACCCTGAACACAGGCATAGAGAGGGATCCTCCTCCTGACATCTGGTGGCAACAATGGGACATCAGAAAAGGACTCATGAAAACCATTGACTTGTGTGAGGAACCTGGAATGAGACACAGACTCAGAGACCTATGGTTTTGGCCATTACCATTTATTGACAAAAGAAAAGTGGTTTGAGGTAATGCCTCTCTGTCGCTACAATGAGAGGTGTTTCCCTACCTCAAACAAAACTAAGTATCGGTTGCATGTCAGAATGTTCAAAGTAAAACATCCTGTATCCAAAGTACTATTCTGGCCGTCACATTCTAAAAATCAACTCTAAGGTGAAAAGGGAAAATGTCTTTGGCCTTTGGTAGTGTATAAATGTTCAAAAGGGAAAATGCACAACTCTAACACAAAAGTTCCAGAAGGATAGAGTTCCTTGTTCCAGAGGGAGGCTCCCTTCCCCTGGATTTCTCTTCACTCAGTTGTATGTTCACAATATATCATTTCCTTGAGTTTCCCTTTATCAACAACACAACTGGTACGCAAAAACAGCTTGGCTCATTTTCTTTATCTTGTTAGGGTACCTGGTGTACTCTCCTGCCAGGTGTTCACTTCTCTTCTCTTGATCAGCACAACCTTTTGCTAGTCCTGATATACCTTTCTCAGGACCTCTTTAGGCGATGTGTTTCCTATACACTGTACAGGTTGTCCTTGCCTGGTGTGCTTCCCTACAAGGCTTTTCTTATAGGAACACACTTGCAACTGGCTGCTATACTCTCCTGCCAGGGCTTTTCTTATGTATGTGTTTTTCTTGCACCTTTAATTTGCATGGTATACTCTCGTGCCAGGGCTTTTCTCGTGTGGACTCTGCACACACTTCCAAACTTGATAGTCTGTTATGTTTGCTTTATCTGTTAATGTATTTGCCTGGTATGCTATCCTGCCAGGGCTTCTCTTATATTTATACTGCATACACTCACATATTTGATAGTCTCTTACTTTTGTTCTTCTCTCCCTCTTAAAGAAATGCTCTCTTGCTCTTTATCTTTCATATGCTTCGTTAACAATTATTCAGGTTTGGCATGGCTGCCAATACGCCCTGATGTCCTTGCTTTCCTTGGGTGTACTCACCGGCTCTGGCTGGCGTAATCTATTCCTCCCGTGGGAAGCTGGTGGTGGTCGTTCAACGTTTCCTTCCTTCTCACTGCCTCTGTTCCTTGGCTTTTCTGCCTCTCGCGGTTCCTGCTGTGCTCTTCTGCATGGTGTTGGGCTTTGGTAAGGTGAAGGTTGCCTCCTAACACCTGGAAATTCTGAGGAGTTCTCAGTTGACTTCTGGCATTCCTATAGCATGTTCTCTCTCTCGGACAGCTTCCCTTTACCTTGTCCTCGAGCCGGTCGGCTCCACGGAACTCTCTCTAGCACCACAGTCTCTTGGTCCGTACTGAGATGAGCAGCTTTCTCTCGCCAGCAGTGCGCATAAGTCAGCTGCTTTACCTGTTTACATTTCCAGGCCACAGGTATGCACTTGCAACAACTAGAGCACAGCTTGTGCTCTTGGCCTTCTCTGATCTGCATTACCCGACTCATCTTCTTGGTCATAGTATTCTTGTAGTTATGGGAATGGAAGGCCATTCATGACAATTTGCATGTAAAGTCTGGGTAAGTGTCCTCAATGATCTTTAAGGCCAAGTCAGTTCTGAATGACTTGTAGGTAGAGTGTGAGAAGATGTTTTCATGAGTCTTAAAAGGCAAGCCAGATTGTGACAGCTTGCATACAAATCTTGTGAAAAGGTATTCAGTACCGTACCTAGGTGGATGAGGGGAGGTATACCAATATGCCATTAAGGCATTGGGCATGGATGGGGCATTCTGAAAAGATGAAGGGGGATACCATATCTCATCCGATTGTGCCATGAGATTCTCCCAGAGGCTGTCTCCCCCCCATGTGATCCTCCCTCATATAGCCGCCGCCAGGATCAGGATCAGGTAGTGGCTGCCATCCCCTGGCCGCATGGGGAGAGGTCACTGCCAGGAAAGGAGTGATGGCACCATCGGATTCATCACACTTGCCAAAAGGTTCTCCACACAAGGTGAGTACCTATTGGCAGATCAATGTTTTTCCCAGACTAGTGCAGAGTAACTAAATAGCTTCCAGAATGGTATTGTTTACAGAAGAAGGATGCTTGCTTATAGCAGAAGTCTCCTCAGATTCCCCTACTTTTTGCCCTGCCGAATCTACACAAAGACTGACAGCTCTCCGGGGAGAGCAATTTTCTTGGGGATTGGTTCAATACTGCAACCTTAATCAGAGTATGTAGACATTTTCCTAAGTAACAGTGTCAGTCAAATGTGGCAGAACATTAAAAAAACAGAAGCAGGAAAGTTCAAACCGACAAAACATATAGTGCCTCATCACGAGTTGGGCGGTAGCCCTTAAATCAGACGGTAACGGTATCAGCACCGCCAATACCGCTCAGACGGATCACGACTGTAGTCCAGCCGGCGCTATTACAGCTTGTGGCAATTCAAGCCGGCTGTAATAGCGCTGGCTGTAATAGCGCCGACAACACACACCGCTATCACAGGCCTATCGCAAGTACAGTACCTGCGTTAATAGAGCTGGAAAACCAGCGCTAATACTGCCAGAAGTACTGCCTGCTGTGGGTAAATGAACCCAGGTGACAGTAATACCGCCACAGGTGCAAACAATGCACACAAGAGGGCTAGAAAAGACCCACCCAGGCCCCAAACACACTTCCCAACACCATGATGCCATCTGTAGAAGGGAGCTTTGACATGGATTTCCGCATGTTGCACCTGGAGCTATAGGCTTGACAACCAGGCAGAGGGCACAGGGAGCACGGGAGGGTGAGGAGGAGGAGGAGGAGACCAGCCCCAGCAAGGCGTGCAGCCATCCTCAGGGTCAGGCCATCACCCTGGGCCCTGACTGATGGTCAGTTGGTAGCAGAGCACAGGCTGGAGAGCGCTACCATCACACAGTTGCTGATCACAATTCAAGGGGACATTGGGAGCAGGATTGCCATCAGCACCGCTGTGCCCCCACTCATCAAGCTGGTTTCAGTCCTGCAATACCTTGGGACGTGCAGCTTTGAGCACTCAGTAGCAATGATGGATGCCATAACCCAGTCTACATTTAGTGCACTCATGGGCCAGCTGCTGGATGCACTGCTGTGCCACGTGAACCAGCATATGGAATTGCCCACCACCAAGGCACAGGTGAATGAACTGAAGGCACAATTCTATGGGATTGCACAAGTACCCAACGTAATTACAACCCTGGACTGCACTCATGTTGCACTGGTTGCCACTGCTGCGCTCGCTACCCTGGATCCACTGATGACTCCATGAGGCTGTGCAACAGCACACTGCCGGCTTACATGGAGAGGCACAGAGGACAACGCACATGGATAGTGGGTGAGTACCAACCCTGCCATGAATGCATGCAAAAGCACAAGAAATGAAGGAGGTGGGGCATGTGTTATGTCATGTTATGTTAACTGTATTTATTTCAGTGCATGTTCACCCGAAGGCATCATGGCGCTGGAGAGATGAGGAGTTATGTCAGAATTACTGTTTCTAGAAAAGCAAGGTTACATGGTCATAGTCACAGGAAGCCTTGCATGCCACCACTAGCCAGAGCCGGCACCATCACAGCACCAGTATCATGTAGGGGAAGCACACAAGGACACCTGCACACGGGCACCATACCTGGACCCACACAAGGTGATGTACACACACTGCCCCAAACACCATAGCACATGGGACCACGACAACCACAATGCGCCTTGTCTGTGCAGCAGTGCTGCTTTACACCCTGACACCCAAGAGCAACTCCACCCAGGGCACCACACAGGAATGCAAAGTGAGAGGAATCCACTCCCCATCCCCTAAACCACTGTACATGATCAGTAGCAAACAGCACACACCTGAGATAGTGACCCATGAGTGCACATTAACATGCATGATAACCAAAATGAAAACTGGGGCCATGTTGCTGATACTCCACCATCCACTGAGACATCCACATCCAAATACAAATGACCACTCCTCCTGAACAGCCAATCATGACGATAGCCCCATCCTGATGGTCTGGATGCACCACTGTGCCAATCACACACAGGGAGCGGTGCAGGTGGAAAGTGGGCTACAAGGGTCGTGGTGCCCATTGCAGAGCAAACCCATGGAACATGACTACACCCTATTTCAAGTAGAAGTGGATACATGATGGTACTTGATGAGTAGGACTAGTGCTCACAACCCCATTCACATTTTGCAGCATCCACCAGTGCCACTTCAGTCATCCCATGTACAGACAACTATCAGCTGCCACAGGACAGCCCACTCAACCACACAGGATGCATGCACGGGTCAGATGATACATGGCATGAAACATGATGGATGTATACCAATCAGCCAATCACATTGCATGTCCCTGTTGCACACAAGGAGGACCACAGTGCATAGTGTAATGATGCTTTGTCCTGCTCATCCACGCCTTGACCAAGAACCTAGGTCGGAACACGTGTTGGCATTCTCTTGACATGCAAATGTACACAAGTTTGTCTGCCAAACCAGGGAAGCAATTGTGCCCCCACCAACAAACCATTAAATCCGACCAGCTTTAACATCAAACTGTGTCCAGCAGTTATTTGAGCTTGTCCTTGGGTATTACCTTGCCTCATGGCAACAGCCATATCCAGTGCCACGTCAGCCAGGGTTCCAACCCCAATTTCTCAGTTTTCACGAACATTGGGACTTCAGGAGCTCTGTCCCACTGGAACCTTAGAAACGGCTCCAGGACGAACTACAATCAACTTATTCAGTGAGCAGGTCAGCATGGGGTCCCCATTTCCTACAAGCTCATGCCTTCTCTTGTGTTGTGGGCCTGCTGTCACTGGAGGGACTGGGCCGTGTGGTGGGGCTGCTGTGGATGGCGGGGCTGCCAGCAGATGAGGCATACGACAGAGTGTCCTCATCCGCAACTGGTGTGCATGCATGGCGACGGTGTGAACGGGCCTGTGGACTTTGGCTGTGCATCTGCCCATGGTCGGGGTTTCCTTCTGGAGTGACCATTTGCTGCACCGGACTCATCGCCGGTTGACGCTCCCTCCTCCGGGGTGGTTGCACTCGTGGCCATTTCCACAACGTCATCCTGGTCAGCCCTGGTGGCTTGGGGCAGGCTTAGTGACCCAGGCCTGGTGACTTGGGACGGGCTAGGTGATGCAGACCAGGTGGCTTGGGAGCGCTGAGGTGGTGAGGCCCTGGTGGCGTGGGAGCACCGAGGTGGTGAGGCCCTGGTGGCTTGGGAGCACCGAGGTGGTGAGGCCCTGGTGTCTTGGGAGTGCCATGGTGGTGAGGCCCTGGTGGCTTGAGAGTGCTGAGGTGGTGAGGCCCAGGTGGCTTGGGACAGGCTTGATGTGGACCTGGTGGCTTGGGAGCACCAAGGTGGTGTGTCACTGCTGCGGTGGGGTGGGCCCTCTGCCTTGGTGTGTCCCGCAGGGCCCTTTGTGGGGTGGTGGTGCAGGTTGAGGCATGGCCGGGCACACGTTGGGATGGGCCCACTTACTGTCATCCACATTGGCCTCGGATGATGCCTGCGTGCCTGTAGGGAACATAGGGTATGGCATGAGGACGCAGTCCCTCACATATTTTTTCATGCATTTCAGTACTTACAGGGGGTGTTGCACAGGGCAGCTTCACTCATGCTTGGGCGTGGCCTGTTTAGATTTTGGAATGGGTTGGTATTACTGGGGCCTGGTACGTGAGGGGGACAAACTTTGGAATTGGTGGCCTAGCCATCTCAATCGTATGATGTACATGGACAGCTGGCATGCCGCACTCAGTGAGTGGGGCTGGTACTACACATGCCCACCTGGCAATGGGGTGATGCTGTGCCCCACATCATGGCTGTGTGTCACATGGTGCTGCTTGCATGTGTCCATTGGCTGCCCTACCCACGACTCTGGCTCAGAAGTGTGGCCTAGGTGCACTGGCACATAGGTGCTGTTGTTTGTGCCTGTGGTCACTCCCATGCACTACACTCACTCACAGTGCCCGGCTCTCGGGTATTCACACTGGGGGATGAAGTGGTGGACTCTTCACAATGCAATTTGCCATGGGGGGGTGACTCACCTCCAGCCTCCTGGGTACTGGTGCCTGCCTCCGCTCCTCCCACTTCCTCAATGGGTGCCATGTTGATGAGGGTGGTGCACTGCTCTTCCCATGGTGCCAGCTCAAGTGGTGGTGGTGGTGGACCTCCCCCGGTCACCATGCCCTTGCTCCTGTGCTGTGCCAGGAGGCTCCGGACACGGACCTGTCTTCTTTTGTTGGGGCCCATATAGTTCATCCTGGTGTGAAATCAACTCTTCCACAAGTATTGCCAGTTCACTGTCAAAGAACTTGGGCTTGCACAGCCTATCCAGGCCAGACTTGCCCCCTTGCACGCTCCTGGGACACTTTCAGAACTTTTTTGGAGTGGATGACTTCTAGGGGCTCCGATTTTCGGTGGATTGTGATTTCCAAAATGGCCACTGCTTTGTCTCCCGTTCCGGCAGTGACATATTTCCTGTGGGGGTATTAGCGCACGATATTGGCACATTCTAGTAATGCGCGCTATGGGGTGCCGCCGACGCTAACGCAATGTTCGCTGGGTTTTTGGATTTCCAGCCTCTATTTGCGCAGAGCGGTATTACTGTTAACACCCAGGATGTGCGCGCATGCCCGCCGACTCGTGATAGGGCGTTGTTTGCGGCATGACTCCAGGCATTAACGCAAATACCGCTCGATAGTAATTACGCCCGAATACCACCCAACTCGTGATGAGGCCCATACAGGTAACATTAGATCTAGAGGGCTGCGAAACACTCCTAGTGTTCAATGACATTCTCAGGACTAGAACCCAATACACAGAGAACCCAACAGATGTCATCATGTCGGTAGCCAGAATAGTTCTCAAAAAACATCTTTGCTTATTAAAGGTCAATATTACATGCAACTCAGTGGCATGGCCATGTGGGCCACATTCGGCACAGATCTGGGCATTGTGTATATGGATAGGTTTGAGGCCAGCGAGTAAACATTTTTTTACACATGTTTAAATTGACAGAACAGGTATTTGCTGTTCATACACATTCATTATTCTCTCAAAATTAATTTCTTAGACATCCTGACTGCCTTCCCCTCTACGGCAGTTACACAACCAAAGCATTGGTGGGGACGCTTACCTTCGGAAAGACTCTGGAGAAATTGTTGGACCTCAGCTAAATTTGATACACAGACAGCAGCATTGAGTTTGAGATTACGACATAGGGGATAGATCAGAAGAATTGTGAAGCAAGCATACAAATGTGCACATAATACCCCTAGAAAGACCACAGTGGAGTGGCATTCCAGAACAGAAAAAGACACTTGCAAAACTTAGAGGAAAATATGATCCATTGCTCATGATTTGCCTTCAAATGGGGAACAAATGTAAAAGATCAGTTGGTCAAGGCCATGACAAGCCCTGCCCCCATAGTTATGCAGGGAAACCTGTGGAGCACTGCACAGAGACACCAACAGGACCTAGCCCTGTGGGTGATGTACAGTCACTGAATCTCTTCATACTGCTCGGCACACCAAACTCACCTCCATTCTTATTCTTCTCAATTTCTCTGTTGCTTTCAGCATGGTGGATCACTCTCTTCTTCTTAAATCTCTAATTTCTCTTGGTATTTCTGGTCCAGATCTGAATGGTTTCGGTCCTACCCCACAGATCGTACTTTCTCTGTTTCTTGGTCAGGCAAACCTTACTTCCCTCTTACCCTCTTCATGGGGTTCCCCAAGGCTCTGTCCTCTGGCTTCTTCTCTGTTCTCTTAACACTGCCCCACTTGCCCAAGTTATTAACTCTTGTGGACTTAACTATCATTTCTACGCTGATGACACTCAGATCGATCTTTCCTTTTTTGCTTTCTCAGACTCTGTTCATAAGAACATCTAAGCGTATTTACAAGCAGTTCCTTCCTGTGTGCAATGTCTTTTCTTTTCACCATCTTCTATTCCCTCACCCTCTTCATTCTCTTCCATTTCTTTTCCCCCTCATATCCCTCTCTCTTCGTCTGCCTGTAAACTGCCTGTAAAATGGGGGTCACCTTTGACCTTGAACTTTCTTTCTCTTTGTTCATTGCTTCCACTGCCTATGCTACCGTTTCCAGATTTTCAATATCTGTAAAATTCATCCCTACTCACATTCCAAGTTACTAAATTCTTTATTGCTTCACCCATTCTTTCTAGGGTTGTTCTGCCCTTCTGATTGGTCTTCCTGCCTATCGTCTCGCTCCCTTGCACTCCATATATAATTGAGTCATCCACACTCTCTTTTGTCTCCCTCCTCGTGTTTCTGTCTCAAACGCCTTACTCCCTATTTCCTGGTTGTCCATTGAATGCTGTGTTCTTGCCCATGTTCTCATTATTGTTTTTAATGCACCCATTCTTGCCCCTTACATTCTATCATCCTTGGTCTCCTTCTATTCTCCTTCTCGACCCTTGAGGTTCCAATCCCTCCTTCTCCTAACTGTGCCCAAACCTCAATTTGCATCCTCACGTTTTCACTCATTCTTCCTGCTTGCCCCCAAATTTTGGAACTGTCTTCCTTAGTCTGTCCGTTCAGCTTCATCCTTGTCTCTTTTTCACGCCTCTCTTAAAGCCCTCCAACTGGCCACTATCTAACTGCACAATGGCCTTATTACAACCCTAAAGGTCCGGAAATAAGGGTGCCGGTAACAGCATACAGGCAACCTTTCCGGACCATCAGACTACAAGTATGCCTGCAGGGGCAGTTGCTCCAAGCAGGTCTGCCTGCCGGGGGAACCAGCCCTTGCAGGCATGGTTTTCGCAGAACCACTGGCACCATTAGCAACGGTGCCGGTGGTTCTGTGTCTCTATTCCCACAGGAATGGGGACTTAGACTTTCCGCCGCCTGACATCCCGGGCCGCCGGGACTTGTAATGTCCTGGTGGCACTAGGATATCAGGCAGCAGAACAGTGTTGCGAGTTCGGCAGCAACCCGCCGGTAGAACCCAACGGTTTAGCGCCAAACTCGTAATGAGGCCCAATATCACTTATTTCCCAGTGCATTTTTTACCATTGTTATTTTGTGTGCCATGCTTGGTGGCAGCGCGTTATTAATTCAATAACATGAAATTAAATATAATGAAATTAAATAGTTTGTCCAATGAGGAAAAAGTACACAAGAAATCGACTCAGAAATACATCTGCATGGCTGCAAAAATATTGAATACATTCTAACTCAGCAAATGTGACTTATTCGATAATTGTCCTTGCATTGTGCTGTCTGTGGGACTAATAAGAAGATACATTAAAGCACATACAATAGAACATCATTCAAGCAGCCATAACTGCAAAGTCAAG
The DNA here is from genome assembly GCF_040938575.1 of Ambystoma mexicanum. Classification (NCBI taxonomy): domain Eukaryota; kingdom Metazoa; phylum Chordata; class Amphibia; order Caudata; family Ambystomatidae; genus Ambystoma; species Ambystoma mexicanum. Next base: position 842,361,169 of record NC_090923.1, read on the forward strand.
GCCCCATTGGTATAACATTACCTGATAGCTTGGCATGGGTTGCATAGTATGTGGTGCATCTGTATTCACCTGGCTGAGATGGCCATCCAGGGAGGCAGCACTGACCGTTTGCTACTAATGAAAGAAGAACAGTGGATGTTCTGCTTAGGAACACCATCCACTTGGTCAATTAAGGCAACTGATTGACATAAGTTGGCTGTGTTTTCATCCCTTTGACCTCCAGCAGGGCTAACACTCTGTTAACTTAACCCCTAATCTGTGGCAAATACAGATGTGGGTCATTCACGATTTTAGGAAGTATTCCTTGGTGTTCATGACACGCTGGTGATGCCACCTAGAGCCTCATCATATTTACCATCGATGTCTGTATAAGCAAACTCAATATACAGGCCATCCTTCAGGCCAGGGGGTGCAATAATCAGTCCCCGGCATGTGCATGGCCACTCACACTGGGTGGAAACAGAAGATCACCAAGAGTAGCACTTCTATTGTGGAAGGCACACCAGAAGCCTAAGAGAGGAGTTGTGTTGCCCTTAATCAGTCTTCCATGATTATGGCCCCATCCAAGGGTGTGTATTACACACGAGTGGAAGAGGACATCACGGGCTCTGATGTGATTCTTCCAGTGCACAGGAGCCTATCACCTAAGTACTGCCATCATCTGCCATGTACAGACTGATATGATCTGATATGATAGATAGATGATTCCCTTGCTTGTGTTATACAGTGGACACTGAACCAAAGCTATTCTAGGCAATGGCAAAATGAGACGTTAGGGACATTAGGACATCTGAAGCAAAGTGATTTACCCAGGACACAAATGTTGGTCAATTCGCGACGCTGGGATTTGTGCCCAGGTCACCTCACCGGTTTCATTGTTTTTAATTTACTCAGTAGACTAGACTATCTCTGCTACCTTTATACCGACATACTAAAATGTTTGCTTTGCACTGGTTTCTTAAATGAACAGAACCATGTGTGCGTGTTTAATAAAGCAGATACGTGAAGCACCAATTCACACACTACATCAGTCTAAAAAGAAAAATCTTTATTGACGCCTGCTTCCTAAAACAATTATGGATTACTGTGATTGGATACACTATGATTTATTGTGATGCAAAGCAGTATGAACAGTTACTAGTAGCAAACACATAATTCACTGAGCTATTCTCCACCCCTGTCTACACACCACTTGCAAATAGTAATGTCCCTTTGCAGAGTTCACAATGACGTGTTACACATATGACAAACGTCACTGCAGACAGAGAGATGTTGTGCACACGCACATGCACACAAACACACACACACACACACACGCACACACACACCCTTTGCGCCCCCTACACAATGGTAATCCTGGAGATGCCTTGGCAAGTGCTATTGTGGAAAATGTTCAGTTTCCTGTATGCCAACGGATGCATCGCACACTGCCTGCGCCCACTGTGCAAGCAGACATGCTGTCATAGGTGAATGGGACTACACAAAGTTAAAGTGTCATAACCAAAGTGATTTATTTCAGCCCAATAATGTTTTCTCACTGTTAATGAATCACACTTTCACTTCTGAGCATAAGACCAGTAGTTCAGGGATCGCGTAGGGAGGCAGTGCTAGGGTTACCAAGGAGATTGGCAAAGATGGTACCCATTGCTGCCCCTAATTGACGTCCATGCTTTCTAGGCATAGTGCCAGTATTCTCTCAGTTTGTTCCAGATATTCTTTCTTCTCTCTGGGTTATTCCAGCTTCAGGGTAAAGAGTTATATATATTGCCAGTGTTAAAATTCATCTGACATTGTTGTTTTTGTGTGTTCTGTACTCATGCTTCTTGTTGTATTCTTTGTCCCGTGGCTAAAGTTCTAAAAGGATGTGGGCAGTAAGAGACAATGCAATGGGAGCAGAGTGTTGCATGGGCCGGAATCACACACCTATGCAGCATCGATTTGCCGCTGCCGACTCTCACTCAGTGTTGCTGCACTTGCTGCAGATGCCCAGTTATTCTTCAGGGCCAGTTCCCGGGAGAAGAGTGCCGCAGAGCTGAATTCTTCTCTCGCTGCGGGATCCTCTTCAATGCGATTGTGCAAGAGAAGCCATGCTCTTGTTGCATTGTCATCTTGTGTGCCGGTCGCTTGAAGGAGCATGGAGTGAGGGCGGGGTGGATGAAGAGGCACCGGCTGACTGTTGAAGGCCATCATTGGCAACGGACCATGAGGCTAGGTAGTTGAAGTCACTCTTTGGAAATTATGCAAGTGGTGGGGCAGGCACCTAGTTACTTAAGGGCAATAATTAGCAGTGGTGCAAGTACCTTGGTATTTGATGCAAGCATTGCAATGGGGTAATTCTGTCAGGCTCCGCTCCCGCGTCATGACAGGTAGGGGTAGTCCCACTTGGTTTATATACCGTCCCCATGACCTTCCTGTGTGCACAAAACAAAGAATCCTGCGTTCGACAATCAGGTCTCAGCCAGGCGCCTGGAAGTTGGCATGGCAACGCTGGCGACCTGTTTGCCGTCACGTGACACGCTCGATTCGAACATAGTCGCTTGCTCATGTGATTTAAGCACCTACCATTGTCTGTTCCAGTGCTTCTGAATTTCTATTAGATAGCTGTACATCACTTCTGATTCCTCGGACATCCTTGTTTCCTTGTTTCCCCATTATACCCGCTCCCAGCCCCCTTCTGTGACTTTGCCTCCCTTTCCTACCCAGTGTTTTGATCCTTCTATGATCCGGCCTGCCTCACAGAGGGTTATCGGACACGTCTTGTTCTACTGCTGCCTGCAACCCGCCGACTACGCAACTCATTTCGGATTGTTATTGGACACGTCTGGCAAAAACACCCCAAAAAACAAAAAGACTGTGAGCGAAAAAAATCTACATCTGTTTCCCCATCCTCACCAATGCTCCTGAGAACATTGTATGTGCATTTGGCACACCAATTTTGTTCTTTGATTTTTCATTGATGGGGATGAAGGCTCAATAAAAATATATTTAAAACATGAGGGAAGCTCCAGTGTGCCACCCACCAATCTGTCCACATATGTTTCATGTCTACTGTACTAGACTTGACCTTATTTCAGATACATCACAACATATCGAGTATTTTTCAGTTTTCACAGCTTTCACTCTATTGCATATGACTAATTCAGTAGTGCCCCCCTAGATCATTTGTTATGTTTTTTATTCTGCCCGTCCCTCTCCAATGTATCTCTAAAGTTCCTCCCCACACCTCACACCCGCGCCATCTCACTACCTGAACTAAAGACAACAGGTTTTGATTCCAGGAACTTAATCAAGGCATATATAAGGTTACCCATTTCTCTAAACGCAGTACATATGTTTGATTTCACAGAGGCATTTTGAAGTGTTTCATTTGCCAAGATCAGACAGAATACATGCAGGACGATTTTGTTTCAACCCAGGAACTTTTACATGACATGTGAGGAGTGGTCCAGAGCAACTCCTTTCAGGTTCCAAAATTTCATATGAAAAATAAAGTCTGGATGAGCTGTTTCTCAGAGAAGGGTGTGGTCTCAAACCACTGTGTCTGTCCGTCTGTCTTCAGAGGTTGACTTGGTCTTTCTACTCTCGCCAGCTGATTGGCTGAGGTCCTCTGTCAGGACATTTCTCAGTATGGACTTAATAGATTTCTGGAATTTTTCCTTGAAATCCTGCCCCATGATTACGTAGACAACAGGGTTAATGCAGCTATTGATGAAGGCGATACTGATGAGCAAAGAGTCCACTGCATGCGTTGACTTGTAGAGGTCCGTATCGTGAGAGTTGGTGGCAAGTATGAGTCCAGCCACATGGTACGGGAACCAACACATAAAGAAACCAATAATTACAACTAAAATCATTTTCAGCATCCTATCTGAACGGTTGAAGCGACTGTGACTGACTTTGACAATCAGCAAGCAGTAACAACCTGTGATTACCATGAAAGGAAGGCAGAAGCCACAAAGAAACCGGAAAACAGCAATAAAGGTCTCCACCTTTTGGGCATGGGCAGGGTCTTTGGACACCATCGCGTAATGTGTGTTACAAGTGGTCTTATTTGTTGAGCTGTGAGAGCTAAGTTTTCTGAAAACAAAAGAAGGGCTCGTCATGAGGAGGGACAGTAGCCAAACCACCAGGCAAGCCGCCAAAGCTTTCTTCACAGTTCTGTGATTCTGGCACCAAATAGGTTTCATGACCAGAATGCAACGGTCTAAGCTGATGGCGGTGAGGATGAGAACGCTGGTATACATGTTGAGTAGATACACAGATGGGATGACCTTACATGCAAAACCGCCCAGTGGCCAGTGGTAGTCCAGAAGAGGCAGCATAATGGAGAACGGCACCACCAGACAGCAGAGGAAATCGGCAATGGCTAGGTTCAGGAACCAAACAGTGTTCACCGTCCTTTTCATCTCGAAGCCGGTCATCCAGATGACTACTCCATTTCCTGGGACTCCCAGAAGGAATGTCAAGCTGTAGATCACAAGAGAAATCACCCTCACTGCACCCAGAGACGGGGCTGATGCTGCAACGTGGAAGTCGTCAGTGGATATATTGACATACGTTGAATTGGAGCCATTTAAGTAACTGAAATAATCATCGTAATTGTCATCATAATCCGGATCCATTTCCAGATCCCTCTTCTGCTGCTCTGCAAGGCACCTTCGAAAAACAAAAATGAAAAAATAACTTGACTTTTCACTCAAAATAGCAATAGCTATCATGGCTAGTGTGTCTTACTTTTACTTATATAGTAAAGGAGGACTGTGTTTATTTTTTCCAATATTCTAAACAAGTTCAAAATACATTTCAATAAAAGAAGTTGGCCAGTCGGTGCTTGAAGGTCTCAAGCTGGATTATGGTTGGTCTTTTCCCACTCCAGGTCTTTTTTCATTCCCTGACAAACCAGAATGGGCTAGTCGATGGGATATTCCTGCAGAATGATGCATTATAGCGAGTGACTCATGCTGCTGAATTGTGACAAATTCTGACCTAAAAACATCATGGTGGAACTAAGTCTCTGGATGAGGTCTTTGGTCACGGGCTGCATCAGATGAATTACCAATAAAAGAACATTAATTAATCCCTCCCTTCAAAAGAGAACATATGCATATAGCTCAGACATCTGTTCCATTTTACCAGGGCCTCTGCAAGTTTTCCTGCCACCGCAGGTCACCCCTCAGTGAAATTAGTCCAGTTTCACTGACTGAAAGGCAGGTGGGATCTCTAAGCTGGGCAAGCGCAAATCAAGGTTGTGCTAAGCTTGCCACTTGGTAAGGTTCTGACCCAATGTAAGGCTTATCGCCAAATGTAAGGCCTGGGGTGAGAGGCGGGATAGGAGAGGGTATTTGGAAACACTTCAGTACACCCACTATAAGAACCAATGAAGTTTCTTCACATTAATAATTAATAGTGTATTTATTTCTTCATTTCATATTTGACTTAGCTCCTGTGAATGTGGTTATCCAAAACTCTTTTCCACATGGCAATTTTAAAAAGCGATTTCACATAGAAATTCTGGGTATTACCCGAATTGATCGGGGAGAATTGAGCATATGCCCGAATTGACCGAATTTAAAAGGTCCTTATTGACCTTTTGCACAATTAACCGTATATATATATATATATATATATATATATATATATATATATATATATATATATATATATATATAGTTATATATCTATATGGTTGGTTTGGGTAAATAAATTAGTTCATTTCTTTGGGTGAGGGTTGCGGGGGGTTTCCCCCCTGCATATATGTCCAAATTGACCTTTTATATTCAGTCAATTCTCCCGCTGGCAATTCTCCCGTGAGCAATTCAGGCACGGTCAATTCGTATACAACCAAATTCTGTACATCACATACATTCATCTACTAAACCATGCCGTAATTAAGCAATATAACCTTGGTAGGGGGGAATTACCAATTAGGTAATGCCCCGGGGCATAAGTTAGAAGCCAAAGAAAAGGGAGGGCTTTAACTGTGGCCCGGGGCATTACATCACCGGTAATACCCCCCTACTCGGGTTATTTTGCTATTAGTAACCCGGCACAATGTACTGGGGTACTAATAGTGTATTTCTCTCAAGTTTGACCATGTCTCAACTCGAGAATAAACTACAAAATGATATGCCTGCCATGGATCGGGGAGAAGGCAACTACACGTAGTCACTTCTCTCTTTACAATGGCGGTTTTGGCGGTTTTTTCGCTAGTCAGAGACGTGCCAGGAAAACCCCTGTTACGGGCACCGCTGATGGAAAAGGTAAATGGGGCACTGGTGGGAGGGCTTAATATATGGAAGGGAGTTGTGGGGGGTTCAGGGTGGGGATACGGGGCACAGTGGAGCACTTACTGCACACACAGTGGGGGAAGATGGCGGCCTTCAGCTCAGAGGAGGCTCAGAGCGGGGGCTTTATCATGTGGTAAAGCCCTCGATCTGAGCCTCCTCATTGGCTGGGAGGCCAATCTCCTTTAACCATTCCATGCCAGGATTAGAACAGTTAAAATTGCCGTATCATCACTCTTGTTTATTATGGATAACCTGTGCAGAGGGTTCAGTCCTACATGTCTGATGCAGTTTCTTTGAAGTGCATGGTCCACAATAGTCTTTGCATTTGCCATATATCTCAATACAAATGTACCACAATTCAATGCCTACGGAGGCAGTGTTCCTCTAGTAACTTAAGTGCCATTATCTCAATGCAAGTGTACCACTCTTTCATTCCAAAGGAGGCAGATCTCCTCTGATAGCTCTACGGATGAGTAAAAAGTATGCAAAATGGCAATCATTCTGCGTCAGAGAGAGCGCACCTCATACAATAGTAATAACATCGAAAACGACCCAAAATGCTTTTAAATAGGCAGCGTGCACAAAGGCATACACCTCCAATATCAGGATATGCAATCCTATATGTGTGTTCGCCCTATAAAGTGGTGCCTGTATGGCCAACAAAAAGGACATACAAATGTAAAGAACTGCCGGGCAGCATCTCTGGTGACACAAAACTTAAGTTTTTTACCTAATGATTTTGTGTGTTGAAAATAAAGATCAAGGTGATTCTTTTTACAATCACACACCTGACAGTGATGTGACTTTGCCTAATTGCATATACCTTGCAATAATTTAAATTATAAGAGATTTTGAAGGAATACCATGTTCTGAATCCGTGTCTAGTTACGGTTAAGTGACTATACAAACTGATATAGGGATTTCTGTCCCCCTAGGAGTGCAGTGTGGGCCACTGTATCGCAATACATGGTTTTGTTTTTTAAGAAAAGAGCGCATACCTCTCCTATTTTGAAACAGGTCAACTGGTCTCTAATAGAAAAGCAAACCCAATTAAAATCTATTTTCATACTGTGTATATCACTTAAGGAGGTTCACCCATCTTTCTTGGTGTCCGAATTCAAACCCTGTATCTGTGTGCACAATGTGGGGCCATAAAACTCCAGAGATGCTGGTCATCGATATTTTACATGAGTGACAATAGGATAACCAATTCTACATTCCACTGCTGCTACATTGTACACTCTCTGAAGTAATCACAAGGTAATTGGTTATAAATGACTATTTGAAAAAGACTTAAGACCAATCTTTTTCCATAATTCAGTTTATGGCTCTACTCTCCCTGAATTCCTACCCCGTACCGCCTAACCCCACTCCACTATCTCGCCCCATCCTAAGCTTACCTCTTTCTCCCCAGCAGCTCAATTCTCGTCCTGCCTCAGTGCAGCGTAAACTGCTCATAGAAAGTGGGCCATGCTCTCTATGAATCTGTATTCACAAGGGAGTCAGTGAATGGGGTTCAGCTGGGATGGATTTGATGAATCCATGATCGCATTATGTGGGTAAATCTCATCTTATCTAAACTCGTGGCTTCTATCATGTTTGTCTTTCAACGTCATGAAGCTACAGTAGTATGGACAAGCGCTATACATACAACATACATTTTCAGAGATGCCAATGTCACGACATTTGTGACACACAATTCTTGGAATTTTAGTTCTGCACTTTTAATTATAGGTCTTATGTGCATACATTTAGAAGTATGTAGGACGTTTATGGTATCCCTCTGTACCAAACTGGCAAAAATGGTGAATATCAGTACCACATCGATTCAATTAGTTAATGGCATAAGATGGCTAAGGATGTTCTGAAGTTTTGGATTGGACTTTTTTAATCCTATACTGTTGGATATTGGGCAACAGGGTCATACTTGGAGAAACGGAGTGGTGGCATCCCGTGGTGACTATGTATTTGCTAGCTGTGGTATATGTAAGTGTATGAAATAGTTTGAACATGCACTCCCCTTAGTGATCATACAGTATTAAAACTCACTTTACATGAAGTTTCCAAATACCCTCACCAAATTAAGGCTATGGATATACAAGTTGATACTGGTGGTAACAGGATATTTTGGACCGACCTTCATGTTGCTAAATTTGATCGCATGTTTGCATCTTTAACTTTGGAAGCACAGGACCTTGCACATATGAGTACATTGGATATTACAGAGATGCTTAGCTCTGTTTTGATGGTTTTAACTAAATTTTGCATTATGGATGGAGAGATCTCGTATAATGACTAATCTACACACTAAGTTTAACAATTGGTATCGGTCATAAAGATATGACATTAATAACGCTAACTGAAGGATGATTTTTAATCTGTTTAGGGCCAATGATTCTAAGAAATGTTGATACCTTGATAGACAGTATTTAGCTGATAATGATTATAAGGATGTAAATGGTATTTCTGTGGATGAATGGAATGTATATGTTCGAAAACTTTATTTTGTAGAATGTAACAAACATCTTCCCCCGACAATTTTTGTGAGGGATAATTTGACTTTACTTCCATTGGATTTTGAAGAAATGTTTAGGATCATAATCAACTTGAAAGCATCTGGAGCCCCAGGACCCAATGGGTTCTCAAATGCAGTCATTAAGTGCAATCCCGAGAAATGGGCAATGTTATTATTGAAATTGTTCTCCTCTATCTGGGTAATTTGTGAAATACCCAATAGTTAGCGGAAAGCTACATTAATACCCATTTTTAAGAAAGACATTCACTCCTCTCCTGCCAATTACTGGCTACTGCCCATGTCAGACTCATGCAGTAAGATCTTTTGCACTCTTTTATTGAATATCACTAATGGGTGGATTAGGGCGAATACTCTACTTTCTTTGCAGCAGATTGTGTTTAGGCCAGGATTTAGTACACTGGACAACATGTTTACATTAAATTACATTATTTCTCATACACTTTGATGTACAGAGCGCAGTTTGTATTCATGCTATATTGATCACTCCGGGGCCTTTGATTGTGTCAGTTATGATAGGCACTGAGGTAAATTGCAGAGATGGGGTATCTACCCAAAAGTCTAAATTTTATAAGATCTATGTACACGGACACTACAGTATTTATTCGCCTGGACAGGGTGTTTCTCATACTTCCCTGGTCATCACTTATAGAGGTTTAAAACAGGGATGTGTGATTTCCCCTGTTTTGTATAATCTTTATTTAGCGGACATGAAAGCCATTCTGAGTGATATACACTGCTTTACTCCTAAGATTGGAGATACAGGGATTAGATGGCTCTCATACGCAGGCAACGCTGTCTTAAAGGATAAAACCCCCATGGGTTTGCAGAGGTTGTTAGATGCCCTGCATACATTTCCTACAGAGAATAATCTTATTATTAATATAAAAAGCTAGGGCAAAGATAATTGGTGCTCAGGCTCGGAAGAAAAGAAAACCCCGTTCTTCCTGCAGGGTTAATAATGAGTTATTAGAGGTGGTTTACATCTACCCTTATCTAGGGGTTCCTATCGTGAATCAACCATCAATCTCGTTTTATGGAAATACTTTGTCTGATAAAATGTTAAGTAAATTGAATTTGATCAAAAGGTATCTTGCAAGAAGAGGTGGCTACTCTATTGAAGGCTTCCTAGAGATTAATAAAAGTATTATTACATCTGGTGTTTTATATGATGTGGAAACATTAGAGGGAAAAAATGTGACATGGTTCGACAAATTAGAAGTAAAATGATGGAGATCTGTTTTAAGATTACTTTAGGCTGTCCCCATGGAAGCCATTAGAAGCAAATTGGGCCTTGTTTCTCTTGCCACCATGTGGAAGATTCGATGTACTTAATAGCACATTAAGATAATGCATATTCAAAAGAATCAGGTACGTTTATTTGGCATTATTTGTTTTATTTTGTTTGTTATTGTGCATTTGGTTAAACAAAAACCTTTTAGAACAGAATTGATATCGATAAAACATACAAACACACATATATATATATATATATATATATATATATTCAGTGAAAAAACTTTGTTAAAGGGACGTTATGGTTAAGTTGCGCTACTAAAAACCTATGAAATTCAGTGAACATGATTCGGACAGCAGTACCACTACCTAAAAAGTCTGGGGGGGTATGTTTAATTGTTATATTACAACATGATAACATTAAAAAAATTCACAAAGTAGTACACATACATATTATATGTAGTAATACATAAGAAATATAACCCATATATGTACCACACTAACCATTAATTTAAATACAATATGTTCTAAAATGGAATATACCAAGAGAAGATAAATTGGCTTCCAACAAAATTACCTCACAGACACTCCACAACTAAGACCAAGACCAGACCTACAGAGTACTCAGAACATACTTACCTGAAATAGTAAGTGTACTTCATTTTACTCATATATTTATAAACTTTCTGTATTAGATAAAAAAAACAATTATTATATTTTTTCTTTTCTCACAGAAATGTCAAGTACTCTGGAATGGCTAGAGGAGCACTTCCCACATGACGAAATGTCAGAAGATAGTGAAGCTAATGGTACACACTTTACAATATAAACCATTTAATTGTTATTATTTCATATATATTTAACATATATATTTCTTTTTGTACAGAGCATACCAAAATAGAAAATATCTCTGAAGAAACTGTTATGGAAAACACGCTTGACAGCATAAAAGAAAAAATGGATTTATTATTGACCAATTTTAATAATCTGAAAACTTTTGTTGAGGATCATTTTAAAACAAAAACCTCATACCATTGTCCCACATGTACTTGTCCCCCCTCACCATATCCCAGTCAATTATCCCCAAACCCTCTCCATACCCAAAACGTTTTGATGAGACTTCCATCCCTTCTTCACCTGATACCAATCATGTTGAAACCCCTAATTCTCCTATTTTTGTTTCTGTTTCTGCCTCACCTTCTCTGTCATAAATTATTAATATATGTTAAATAAAGTTACATTTTTATATTGTGTTGTAATTAGTTCCCGTTTTTTATTTTTTTTAAAACAATGTAGGTGTCCGCGGACAGCGCGGGTGTTCTGAAATGTTCGTAAATAAACGAAAATGGAGGTGTCCTGAAGAACACTATACCTGTCCGTGGTGTTCGCTAGCAAGTAGAAACTGTTCTAAGAACACACGCGGTGTCCTGAAATGTTCGTAATGAAACAAAAATGGGGTTGTCTTAAAGAACACTATACCTGTCCGTACTGTTCGCTAGCAAGTTGAAACTGTTCTAAGAACACACGCGGTGTCCTGAAATGTTCGTAATTAAACGAAAATTGAGGTGTCCTGAAGAACACTATACCTGTCCTTACTTTTCGCTAGCAAGTTGAAACTGTTCTAGATCACACGCGATGTCCTGAAATGTTCGTAAAGAAACGAAAATGGAAGTGTCCTGAAGAACACTATACCTGTCCATGGTGTTCGCTAGCAAGTTGAAACTGTTCTAAGAACACACGCGGTATCCTGAAATGTTCATAATTAAACGAAAATGGAGGTGTCCTAAAGAACACTATACCTGTCCATACTGTTCGCTAGCAAGTTGAAACTGTTCTAAGAACCCAATTGGTGTCCTGAAATGTTCATAATCAAACGAAAATGGAGGTGTCCTAAAGAACACTATACCTGTCCGTACTGTTCGCTAGCAAGTTGAAACTGTTCTAAGAACCCAATTGGTGTCCTGAAATGTTCATAATTAAACGAAAATGGTGGTGTCCTAAAGAACACTATACCTGTCCATACTGTTCGCTAGTAAGTTGAAACTGTTCTAAGAACACAATTGATGTCCTGAAATGTTCGTAATCAAACGAAAATGGAAGTGTCCTAAAGAACACTAAATCTGTCCGTAGTGCTCGCTAGCAAGTTTAAACTGTTCTAGAACACACGCGATGTCCAGAAATGTTCGTTTGATGTGTGACACACTTTTAATTAATTCAGGACCCGAACAGTGTCCATAGAACATCAACGCGCATGCGCAAACCAATGTCTGTGCATTTGGTGTCCTGCGGACAGGAGCTTCCTTCGCGGACATGTTCGCGAAGGGATCATGTGACCGCACCAACGCTAATCACGTGTTCTGAATGCGGACACTGTTTGTGTCCCCGAACAAATTAAAAATACATTTTCGAGTAATCCACAATATTTTTCCATAAAAACTCATCATGGCACAAGTCCCACATAGTAATCCTGAGTTTCTACATACCTTTCGAAACTTTCTGAACCCTTTTTTGTGTTCGATCTGTCCGCGGACAGCGTGCATGTCCGCGAACCGCGTACAAGCACCCCTATAAAAGACCACGCCCTAGAGCTTATTCTCATTGTGTTTCTGGCTATTCTTCAGAGCACAGCTATTTCTCCTGCAACTTGCAGATTACACCATCGAGATGGCATCCCTGGCTGCAGTACTGCCACCTGGTGCTGCACCTGCTTCAGCACCACCCCCTCCCCCCCTCCACCACCACCACCTTCCCAAGGGCCTGAAGAGGGGAACAGGAGTGAGGATGTAGAGGAGGAAGAAGAGGATGATGAGAATGAGGTAGAGGAAATCCCTACTACCCGCACTAGGCCTGAGTCTTGGGTGTGGCGGTTGTTTACCGTTCATTGGAATGGTCCTAAGGCTTGTGCGAACCATGTCACCTGCAATGAGTGCAAAATGATACTCAGTCGTGGGAGGCACGGTTCGTACAGCTTTGGGACCACGACCATGAAGTGACACCTGAGGTCATTTCACTCTCGGGCTATTCGCAAGGTTGTACCTTGCGAAGAACGTAGTAGGTTGATTTCCTCTACTTCATCCTCTGTTTCTGATCCTGTCACCACAAGGACCACCTCTGTGGGACAGCGTCTTCCTCAAGCTGCCTCAAAGGCCATACAGAATTCTGATGACCCTTACCTTTCGAGGGTCACAGTTGTATGTACGTACTGTGACACAGTACTCTGCAGGGGGGAGCGACTTCACAGTGCTTTTGAGACTATCGTCTCAGAGCATGAGAAGACCTGCTGACTACCCAAATAAAACCCACTCTACGTCTTCCTCTCTCAGCTCGCCCTTTCTTATCCCTGTGGTTGGTGTCCCCCCTTTACCCTCCTTTCCCCTCTTCTCCTAGTGTGTTGTGTCTAAAAAACCAAAAAAAATACAAAATTACAAAAATCAAAAGAAAATAAGGCTCTTTTCAGAGCCGCCTTTCACAGTTAAAAAATAGAAGTGAAAATAAATGAAGCAGGGCCCTTTTGAGAAGTCTGCGGACAGTTCGCGGACATCAAAAAAATTGGGTTGATACCCTATCATAACCATTGCAATTTTCTCTGGTAGGAAGTAGTGGCTCTTAAAAGAGCTTTTGGGAGGTGTTTGTATGTCAAAGTTATAAATACTTAACACCTACTTCAAAATGGATGCTGTAAATCTAAAAAAGGTCATAATGCATTTTGTATATTTGTCAAAAAAATCTGATTGCCAGCATAAGTAAGATGGACTCCATCTCTGCGAAAAATGTATGTACTACGAAACATAATATTTTCATTATGAAAAGAGGACATGCCAAAATCTCTTAGAAAGGCACAAGCAGCCTTATTAACATCGCGCCTTGCTTTTTCCATTTGTGGACCAAATGAAGAAGAACGAAGCCACATTTGTCTCTGTGCAATCCGTGAAAATATTACTTGAGAATTAGGAAACATGTCCATGACCTTCCCAAGTCCTTCCTTCATAGAAAATTGGAAAGAAATTCCAGACACATGTCCTAAACTGTTCCCTCCACAATGAATTACAATTATGTCTGGATGTTGCTCTGTCTCTAAAGTAGCACAAAGAGGTAGCAAGTCCAACCACTTCATTCCACGTACTCCATGCCAGTGTACTTCGGCATGTGGAAATCTAAGATCTACAGCTACTCCACAGCTTTCTGCATGCACCTTCAACCAATGTATCCATGAATCTCCCGAAATCCAAACAATCTGTTTTGTGAAACACACAGCCATAGCTATCTGTTGTTCTCTCAGCAAAAAGAGTATCTGAGAAACTCTCTCCAGGCACAACACACCCACTAAACTTTCCTGACCAATCCCTTTCAGTGCTCATTCTCATGTGCATGACTTCTGAACCCAAAAATCCCCGGATGTAACACCCGATGTCCGCGAACTACCGCCATGTCTGCGTACATATCATAACATGAACAGTCCTTCTACCATTTCCACTTCACTTTCTGTGCCATTCCCTCATTGGATGTAGCTAAAAAGTCACATGCCCATCCACCAATCACATTCAAGACCTCTACATCTAACTGCATCATCATAGATCAGCACTGCAAATGTACTGTGAATCTCTCTGAGTACAAGTGTCATATCATTGGCAAGCACCATCTACAACAAATACTGTACAAGTCTCCAAGATTTCTACATGCAGCTCCATGCATATCCAAATGCATGAACACAAACTACAGGTATGCATATTTTCTGTACAATAGATAAACACATTTTCAAACTGACTTAATATTTTTGTTTTATTTCTTTATTTATTCAATTACTTTAATTTCAGCATGACATTGAGGCACTATTACCTGGAAGACCTTACTTACAGAAATAGTGGTATTCAGTGGTACATTATGAATTTCACAAACATAGTAAAGATATTTTGTTTGCTAAAGTTAGTCATTACGATACAATTTGTTCATTAAGAACATATCATATGTATTGAACTTGGGCGACGTATCTTATGTAAATAAGATAGTTTTAATGGTTTTGAGGAAGGCGCTGAGGATTTCAATTAAAAAAATCAATGTCTCAATTAAAAACAGTGCTATATACAAACAAAATTACTAATTTGTTTCTTTTACAATTACAGTGAAGACCATTCTCCTGAAAAGAAGCAACTGAATTTGAAGAACAAAGAAGAACTAAGAATTAACCTGTTAATATTAGAAAAAAAAGTAAGTAGAATATCACAATAATATGTGTATTATTACTGAAACACACTGTAAAGTTAATTCATGCTATTTCTGTGCCTAAAAATAGACATTGTGCACCATTCTGTCCAAAAATCCCCATGTCTTAAACAACGATTTACAGACAGAATGGCCCACAAATTCCTATTTTTGGACACACAAATTACCCAACTCAACCGCTACAATTTGGATATTATAGAACAAACAACTGTTTTAATTGTATACATTAGGTTTACTATTTGTACTTCTCCACACCACTATCTTACTTTTTTCTGTCATCTGAACCCCAGTTTAGTAGCATATAAATTCAAGAATACCCATCCCTACTAGTTGTAGTTCCCAATGCACAATCACACACCATTACATACATCTTTATCATCTTACTCAAACAATCATGCACACAGCACACATACATTGCAGAACACCCCAACCCATACCTTCTTTATTTTTTTCAACAGACCCTAAAGAATGCCTACCAAAAGTCAAGTCCGTAGAAAGCAACGCAGAAGTAGAGCAAATGAAAATAAAAGTGTCCAACATAAGCATCCATATCTAGCGCAATTTGTAAAAGAAGTTGAAAACAAACAGCTAATACAGTCATTTAGTGAAACAAAAGAAGTGTCAAGTGGAAAAACCTTGCCTCCTCTATCAAAATGTAAAACAAACCAGAAAACAATTAACAAAAAATCAGCTATCACTACAGCTAAAACTGCTTCTATAAATCTTGATAAAGTTCAAAGTAAGCATACCAAGAAAAGTATTTTAGCCAAAATGTTCCGTCACAGAGTCCTTCAAAATCTTATAAAAACAGGAGAGAAACCAGGTTCAACCCTTAAAACCTATCGCAGGAAATTAATCTTAGAAGCATTGATAAGTAGTGCACTTCTTCTCAAAAGAAAGTTATTTATTTGAGTGTTAAACAAAATGAAACCACTAACAAAACTAATAACTAAATTACAAAAAAGACTTCTCAATAAATGAAATGTCAACAGAAAGAACTTCTTAAGTATCTGCAGAGGTGAATGGAATCACACTACGAGCACAGAACCATATTTTAATGAAGAAGCGTACAAACAAAAGCAAACAAATACAATTGCCATACATAGTAGTGGTTGAGGTTATGAAAAAGTAAATAATACCATAATGGAACAAGAAGTACTCCTTACAAAAATATGCCCTGAAAACTTAGAATGGCCCCTCCATTCAACTGAATCAGAACATCTAGTGTACAAATGGCCATGCACGTCAATGTGTAACATTCCCAACAATTTTTCAGGTCTTTACACCAAATCCTCAATCAATATGTAAAAAGCAAAGACAAAATCAAAATTAAACTACTGCAAAATATGGATACCTGTCCAATGCGCAAGTACACAGGACTACAAGGACATTCATTGGCCTGTATTACAGGACCTACTTGTAAAGCCACCTTCCATGATATCAAAATGATATCAAAATGATATCAACACATCATTCAACTATAAGAAATCTAGTTTATAAACTGTACTATGCTAAAAGTCCTGCTTTAGCACTAGTCAATTTAAATAACAATCTTCTACATGGTACAGCAAAAGACCTACTTGAAGAAATTGACTATATCCAGAAAAAATATTTTGGAAGTGAAAGCCACTTACAGAATGAAATGGCTTTAAACCAAATTAGCAACAATTCTACACATGGCAACCTTTTACTAAACACATACAAAAATGAAATACTAACATTTAAAAGTATATCATCTGAAGTACCAAACCATGTGTGTGTATGTTGCCGCAGACCTTTTTATAAAAGTAACACAAAAACTGTAGACCTATCATACAAAATAGAAAACAATGAAGATTCTAAATGGTTTGAATTAGCTCTCTACCTTGTAGCAGAAAACAAATACGAAATAACTGACCCCTTAATACTTTGCAGTTACTGCACTACAAAACTTGACAACAACCAAACTCCATCACGTGCTATCACAAATAATTTGGAATTATACCCACTACCAAAACCCCTACAACAACTTAATTTATATGAGAGCATCATAATTCAAACAGTGCACCCATTTCAAGCAATAATACACCTTCAACCAAAAACAGCAAAATTACCTCCCTCTGAATTGGTAAAAGGCATTCGTGGAAAAGTAGTTTATTTACCATTAGATTTAAAAGAAAATGTGCATACTCTAGGAGTGCAACGTCCAATGCAGCAATCTTTAATTATCTTAGTAAATGGAGTAACTACAAAAGACAAAAAAATACGGCAACAGTTGGTAGATTTACATAAAGTTAGACATGCCTTGCAATATCTTAAAGAGAATAATGAATATTACAAAGAAATTAATATTGAAGAAAACTTGAAGGATACAACTGAAATAATTCAAGAAACACAAGAAGCTGTTCAATTTGAGCTCCTAGATCCTGCTACAATATCAAATACTTTAGACCATTATACAATTCATCCTTTGCACTCTAATGACACCATAGAAGATGCACTGGAAACGTACCAAATGCATCAAACAAAAGGTTCCCCAATCAGCATATGGGAAAAAAGAATAGAAGCATGTGCTTTTCCTCTACTCTTTCCTACTGGCAAAGGAGAAAGGTACGATGATAGGCCTATTCAAATATCAGCTTCAGAATACTGCTCATTATGGATGTATTCTGAAGATCCCAGATTTAGACAAAATGTGGAATACATATTCCACCTACTCTTTGAAAGTGAACTAGCAACTTTCAGGGTAATTCATGGAATTTCGCAGAAAAGTGTCGCAAACGGCTGGCGCAGAGTGTCCGCGTGCGATTGTCTGCGCCAGGCGTGTGCGCCAAAACCGATTTCTGCGCACAGCGTATTCATGGATTTTAGGCTCCCAAACCAGCCGTGGCGCAGAGTATCGCAGCGACCCTGCAGCAGCGCCAGTAACGCCCCTGAGAACGCCTTCACGCAAGGAAAAGCCATCAAAATCGCTAAATCATCGCAAAGGGCTGCGCTAACCCAGGACCAGTTTACAGGGCTGCCAAACAAGAAACGCAAAGCGGGTAACGTTCATATCAGGGGTACGCGGGAAGTTATACATGCGATTAGCCAGGGTAAGTGTATTACAGGGGTACGTGGGAAGTTTTACACGCGATTAGCCAGGGTACGTGTATTACAGGGGTACGCGTGAAGTTTTACACGCGATTAGCCAGGGTACGTGTATTACAGGGGTACGCGGGAATTATCAAACGCGATTTGGCTGGGTACGTGTATTACAGGGGTGCGCGGGAAGTTACACACGCGATTTGGCTGGGTACGTGTATTACAGGGGTGCGCGGGAAGTCACACACGCGATTAGGCTGGGTGGGTCATCACAGGTGTTCCCTGTACACCCTCCACGGCCCCTGCGGGCAGCCCACAAAACAGGGGACTACCCTGCACACCTGCTCATGTCTCCCACCCCCCCCCAGCAGTGTGGGGCACCCTTCACCAGGCCCCCACTCATGTCCCCTATCACCCCCACCCCAGCAGTGCAGGGGCAGCCTCCACCAGTCCCCCACTCATGTCTCCCACCCACCCCACCCCCAGGACTGTGGGGCAGCCTCCACCAGGCCCCCCACTCATGTCTCCCACCACCCCCACCCCTAGCAGTGCAGGGGCAGCCTCCACCAGGCCCCCACTTATGTCTCCCACCACCCCCATCCCCCAGCCACCAGGGGCAGCCTCCACCAGGCCCCCACTCATGTCTCCCACCACCCCCACCCCCCAGCCACCAGGGGCAGCCTCCACCAGGCCCCCACTCATGTCTCCCACCCCCCACCCCCCCCAGCACTGTGGGGCACCCTCCACCAGGCCCCCACTCATTTCTCCCACCACCCCCACCCCCCAGCAGTGCAGGGGCAGCCTCCACCAGGCTCCCACTCATGTCTCCGACCACCCCCACCCCCTAGCAGTGCAGGGGCAGCCTCCACCAGGCCCCCACTCATGTCTCCCACCCACCCCACCCCCCAGGACTGTGGGGCAGCTTACACCAGGCCCCCGCTCATGTCTCCCACCATCCCCACCCCCTAGCAGTGCAGGGGCAGCCTCCACCAGGCCCCCACTCATGTCTCCCACCACCCCACCCCCTAGCAGTGCAGGGGCAGCCTCTGCCAGGCCCCCACTCATGTCTCCCACCCCCCACCCCCCAGCACTGTGGGGCACCCTCCACCAGGCCCCCACTCGTCTCCCACCACCCCCACCCCCAGCAGTGCAGGGGCAGGATCCACCAGGCCCCCACTCATGTCTCCCACCACCCCCACCCCCTAGCAGTGCAGGGGCAGCACCACCAGGCCCCCACTCATGTCCCCTATCACCCCCACCCCCCAGCAGCGCAGGGGCAGCCTCCACCAGGCCCCCACTCATGTCCCCTATCACCCCACCCCCTAGCAGTGCAGGGGCAGCACCACCAGGCCCCCACTCATGTCCCTTATCACCCCCACCCCCCAGCAGTGCAGGGGCAGCCTCCACCAGGCCCCCAATCATGTCTCCCACCACCCCCCCAGCCACCAGGGGCACCCTCCACCAGGCCCCCACTCATGTCTCCCACCACCCCCACCCCCTAGCAGTGCAGGGGCAGCACCACCAGGCCCCCACTCATGTCCCCTATCACCCCCACCCCCCAGCAGTGCAGGGGCAGCCTCCACCAGGCCCCCACTCATGTCCCCTATCACCCCCAGCCCCTAGCAGTGCAGGGGCAGCACCACCAGGCCCCCACTCATGTCCCCTATCACCCCCACCCCCCAGCAGTGCAGGGGCAGCCTCCACCAGGCCCTCACTCATGTCTCCCACCGCCCCCACCCCCTAGCAGTGCAGGGGCAGCACCACCAGGCCCCCACTCATGTCTCCCACCACCCCCACCCCCTAGCAGTGCAGGGGCAGCACCACCAGGCCCCCACTCATGTCCCCTATCACCCCCACCCCCCAGCAGCGCAGGGGCAGCCTCCACCAGGCCCCCACTCATGTCCCCTATCACCCCACCCCCTAGCAGTGCAGGGGCAGCACCACCAGGCCCCCACTCATGTCCTTTATCACCCCCACCCCCCAGCAGTGCAGGGGCAGCCTCCACCAGGCCCCCAATCATGTCTCCCACCACCCCCCCCAGCCACCAGGGGCACCCTCCACCAGGCCCCCACTCATGTCTCCCACCACCCCCACTCCCCCAGCAGTGCAGGGGCAGCCTCCACCAGGCCCCCACTCATGTCTCCCACCACCCCCACCCCCCAGCCACCAGGGGCAGCCTCCACCAGGCCCCCACTCATGTCTCCCACCCACCCCACCCCCCAGGACTGTGGGGCAGCCTCCACCAGGCCCCCACTCATGTCTCCCACCACCCCCACCCCCTAGCAGTGCAGGGGCAGCCTCCACCAGGCCCCCACTCATGTCTCCCACCACCCCCACACCCTAGCAGTGCAGGGGCAGCACCACCAGGCCCCCACTCATGTCCCCTATCACCCCCACCCCCCAGCAGTGCAGGGGCAGCCTCCACCAGGCCCCCACTCATGTCTCCCACCCCCCCATCCCCCCAGCCACCAGGGGCACACTCTCCACCAGGCCCCCACACATGTCCCCCTGCCCACAGGCCCTGACAATCCTCAAGCATGGGCCTCATGGCCAGCCACCACAGCCCAAAGACACAACCAAGTATTACATGCGCCCATGATACTACTCCAACGGAAACAATGTAAATGAACACATGTGTCTCACACACACACAATGGTTGCAAGTGAACCTGAAACCCCATATCATGACATGCATGAAAACAATGAGATGAAACCACACATTGAAGAATGAAAAAATCAAAATAATGCATTAAAAACAACAGTAATGGCAATCAAAATTAAACAATATACACAAATAAAATAAAGAAAATTAAGCTGGCTGTCCCTTTTCAAAATAAAATCAATAAATGATAATCCAAAAAAATGTCTTCCAAAGTTCAAGTCCATAAAAAGGAAATGAAGGGAAAAAAGAAATAGAAAACCATTGCTCCATGGAAAAAAATATTCATAGCAAAAAAAATGTCCAAATGCAAAGTCTAACTATGTACAAAGTATTCAGGGTCCATCATCCCAACAGAAGAAATGAAACCTACAAAAAAAATCTATCTAAAATGGAAGTATATACAAAAGGTGGAGCAGTGTCCGTCGACTCCAAATAAAAATAAACAATAAAGGAAACCTATCACTAAATAACTATATACAATGGCGGCGGGCCAGTCCAGCGGCTCACTCAGTGGTGTTCCGGGCCAGGGCATCATCGAACTCCTCGTCTATGTCCCGGAGGCGGTCCTGTTCCATGGCCCCGAGGGTCCGCAGGGACGCCGACATGTTCACCTCCAACTCCCTGCGGATTGCCTCGAGGCACTCGGCCCGCCTCAGGGTCCTCCGCATGGAGTTCTCCGCCCTGACCATCGTGAGCCGCGCCTCTTCCGCCCGCCGCCGCTCCGCATCTATGGCGTGGCCCAACCGCTGCCACACGGAAGACACTGCCCGTCCAGGGTCCTACTGCCCTCCGGCCGATGCCTGCCCCTCCGATGTTGAAGGCCCCGAGCTATTGTGGCTCCCACCTACAGCCTCCTGCTGCTGCAGCTGCTGCTGTCCATGTACCCTGTCCGATGGTGCCTGTACATCCTCCTCCAGCTGGGGTGCAGTCGTTGATGTGGCCACCCCTGCTGGACGTCCGACTCCCGACTGTGGCAGGGATCTGTTATCCACCAGCCTGGCTGCACGGTCGGAGGCAGCTCCACAGGGCACCCAGGTGACACATGGGTGGGAGGATGGCATGGAGGACGACTGGGGCATAGGGGGTTCTGTGGAGAAGGGGGTCGGAACAAGGTCCAGGAAACGGAGGAATCCAGCCCTGGTGAGCTGTCCCAGTGGGTCAACGCGGTCAACGAGCCATGCGAGAAGACGTGCAGACTCATCATGAAAAGACTGCAGGTCAGCTCGCATGGCCCGTTGACGCAACGCCACCCCACCCTGGACAGGCTCAACCTGGTGCAGGATAGCCACATCCGCAGGGAGAGGAAGGCCAGGTGTTGTAAGCCAATCCCCTCCCTGAGAACGGGTCTGGAGGTAGGCATCCCCGCTGGTGCAAGATGATGCAGTGACAGGAGCAGGGACAGGATTGCACACAGGCACCTCCGCGGCGGCCTGTGCTGCCTCCTGTCCCTGATCCTGCACTGCACCACTAGCACCAGTGGAATCCCCACCTCCAGACCCCGCCTCTGTCGCTTGCACGGCCTCCTCCTCCACCAAACCCCCCACCAACCTGGATGACTCCGTGCCATCTTCCTCCGTTGGGCCCTGTGGGGTCCCAGCTTCCCCTTCTGCTGCCGAGAGTCCAACTCCAACCTCCACCTCTTGGACCTCCCCTCGGCAGCTGCGGCCTGGGACATGGCACCGGACTCCTCACTCCCCGACGAGATCAGAACCTGGGAGGGGATCCGGGCCTTGCGTCTCCGGCTGGTGGTGCGACCCCTGCCGCTGTGCTCCACAGCACCTTCTCCGCCCTCTTCATCAGTTGACGCTGCAGACAGGGAGAAAGAAAACACAGGCATCAGGGCACTGTAAAATGGACTCATACACACATGACAGTTATACATGAGTGGCATTGGTAAACCTCAGACATGGCATCACAATCCCCAAAACACATGTCATTTCAACTTGCACACATGAGCCATACCACAGCCATATTGCAACAGCCAGCACCATCCATTCACATACAACAGCATGAGCAGCCAAAGGTCATCCACACATCACATGCAACATAGGGAGTACACTACACATGCACACACACCACCAAACTTGCATGCATGTGTACACCTCCGCCAACTGTCGCAGTGTTCCGATCGACATCCATGTCACACCTGACAATCATTCCTCCACATCCTGTGCCATGCAAGCCCACACACACAAGCACCATCCATGTGTCACACATGAGACCCCTCGCATGTGTCCCCCTCACGGCCCTGTACACCCCCCCTACTTGCCCACATAAAAATACATGTTCAACCTGCACACTCCTGGCACACCACCACACGCACAGCTTACAATCAGTATGCATGTACACTTACCGCTCGACTCCAGACGGGTCTGCCTCTCAAGGACCTGGATGTGGAGCGCTGGGGATATGCGTTCCAGGACCCTCATCTGATCTTCCGACAAGTGGCCCCGGCGCCCCTTAGCATCCGCTGCCTTCAGGAGGCGCCGGGCCTTGTTGAGGGTCCTGGACCTGAAGTCCTCCCAGCGCTTCCTGACACGTTCGTAGTCGCGGACTGCCACCTCCTCCGCGTTGATGGCAGTCACGATGTCCATCCAGATCAGAGTCCGTCCTTCCTTGTCGGCGCGCAACCTTCCGAAGAGGGCATCATACTGCCCCAGGACATGCTCCACCAGGACACCAACTTCGGTGGCAGTGAAGCTGGTGCCCCTCTGCCTCCTTGGCCGGGGGTTGCCACTGGTGCCAGATGTTGCAGTGCCCAACATGGCAACCCCAGAGGCAGGAGTGGGTGTGCAACTGGGTCCTGGGGCTGGGCTGTGGGGCGATGGAAAAGCAGTCGGGAGTCTTCGGTTCCAGCAGGGGTGGTCACAGCAACAGCACCCCTGGCTGATGTGCAGGCAGCAAATGGCAGGGCACGTAGGCAGCAGGCAGTCAGGCAGCAGCAGATGGCAGGTGGGAGCGTGCTCAGGGCTCTGGGGGGCAGTAATTCGGCCTTCTGGGCAGGAGGGTGGTCTTCCGTGTGTTTTCGCGTGGCCAGCTTGATACGGAGTGATTTTGCACGTGAAAATCCAGCACGTCTGCGTGTAATTCGAGGAAAGGCCCTTAGCGCGTAAGCGCGTCAGCACAAGTCTGTACATTCATTGGCCCAAAGGCCACCAGCGTATGCGCGTCTATGAAGTCACGTGCACGTTGAATATGGCACACGTTTGAAATGTTGCGTGTTAAAATAATGAAAGACACGTCCGAGTGTCAAAGCGTGTAATTGGTGGAAATGGCGTTAGCGCGTACACGCGGAAGTGACAAAGCGTGTAATTGGTGGAAATGGCCCTACACGCGGAAATGACAAAGCGTGTAATTGGTAGAAATGGCCCAAGCGCGTACACGCGGAAGTGACGCTGGACGTGTGGGCCTGCATAAAAGGTACGTCTAGAACACCATTTCCTTGTACATGCTTTTTGTGGAGAGCGAGTGGGTGAAATCTGTACTTCTTGTCATTTCACATGTGATTTACTTCACGGCGTTTCAAGTTCGTACTCCCTGTTACCTCTGGCAGCTTTTTCTCTTTTTTCTCTTTTTCTGGTTTTCCTGGGCCTGTTCCCTCAAACAGCGTTCCCTTCTACTGTTGTCCTGTCTCCTCAGACAGCATACAATTCTTCTTTTGGCGGGGGTGTTGCCAATGCGCACACGCACTTCTTTTTCATGCTCTTTTTCCTGGCAGACGGTGAGTCACGCACGTATCTAACATCTGTGCTTGCCCCGTGTGTAGCCTACCCCTTCAGAGGTCATTCTAGGCTGCGTGTGACACGCATACGTTCATTCTTGTGTTACTGGGTGCCACAGCGTAGTGCAGGTTTTTTTTCCGCACACGTGGTCTAGGAGGGGTTGCGTGCACGTCATCTCCCTTTTTTGGGTTTCCTGTGCGTTGCGTGACCCGTCATCTTTCCCCAGGGGTCACATTCAGCCTTGCTAGAGCACTAGGGTACAAGTACCATCTGGTACCCAACCCCTTTGACCCCCAATTGCCCAGGACAATAGTTTACAGCCACTCCCATACGCACATTAACATCAGTGCCATGGTTGGGAGGCGAGGAATCCGTAAGGGTGGCAAAGGTGGACGAGCCACAAGTGGTGGCCGTGGTGGATCCGGTAGGGGACGTGGTCGTTACTTGCAGGGTGACCCTGTCCCCCCATGTGTGGAGGACCAGTCAAGGGCACCCATAATCCCCCCCGGCCCCCCTGGTTGAGGCTGATGTGGCTGACACCATCCATGCTCAGCCCTTGTTGGACCAGCCCATTGTGGCACCAGACCTGGCTGACTCCATGGCTGACTTCTAGGTCAGCAGGCCTATGACACGTGCGCTGGTGCACGTTGATGTCATCAGGCCACGTGGATCAGGGGCAGCAAGGTCATCTGCTGCCCCAAGTAGGCAGGGTGGAGAGGCTGCAGGGGCAGCTGCGGCTCCATCCACCCCAGCTCTCACACACCCAGCCAGGACAGTGTCGGTCCTAGTCCATCCTGCTGACATTCCCCCTGACACCATTACACTTGAGCCAATGCCTGCACCAACTCCCATGCTGAGTGTGCAATCCCACACTCCTGATACAGAGTCCACCAGGGCTCCTGCCCCTAGTGTCCAGAGCGGCGTAGGACACTCAGGATCACCACCACCTTCCAAGCAGAAGAGGAAGAGTGCTCGTCCGGCACAGGCTAATGCCCCAGAAACGGCTACACAGTCCGGCCCGTCGAGGAAGCCCAGCTTCACGGATGCCGAACTGAATGCACTTGTCGAGAATGTGTCCGCACATGATAACGAAATGGTCATTGTTGCAGGATCCAAGACCACACCTGCACAACGCCAGGCACACTGGCAGACCGTTGCGGACATCGTAAGTGCCCTTGGAATCATGAGGTGCACAGCCAATGATTGCTATAAGCGCTGGAATGACCTAAAGCGCAGGGCAAGAATAAGCTGGCCTCAAGTCATGCCGCAACTCTAGTGACTGGAGGTGGGTCTCCAGTAGAAGACATGGAACTCACTCCACATGAGTCAGTCGCTGGGACCTATATCACGGAGGAACAGATCCAAGGCGTGGGAGATCTGCCTGATTATGAGGCATTGTCCGGTGAGTGCACATGCATGTGTGTGTCATCCATGTGCATGGTGTGTGTGTGAGGGCTTCTGTTTGTGTGCCAGGTGAGGGTGTGTGCGCCTGAGTCGTTTGGGTCACCCATGTGCTTCATGCAATACATTCTGGGCAGCAGCATTTGGCCATAGCAGTATCCCTTTTGCCAACAGTAGACATCTAGCCCAACAGCACGCCAGTTGCCCTTGAAGTGTCACCTTGCCACAACATTGTTGCTTATTTTTCTCTGTTCATTCAGGCAGATTGTTTGCATTCCACCACTTTTACTAGGCATTTCTCAGTCCTCTAGTCACATGTCTGACATGGCTATGGTAAAGTGGAGTGACTTTGTTACCTGGATATCATTTGTTTAGACATGTCCCTGTGCAATCGGACCATTTTGGACTGGCAGTTCCAGGTGAAAAATCAGACCTGTTTGAATTAGAAAAGCTATTACATGAGGGAACTGGACTGAATGAATAAGTGCTGCCCTCCTCTCCATCTTCACTCAATAGCAATGGTACATGCCATCTGTGTGATGGCATGTGTATTTCACCTGGCAATCACAGGCCAATGTGTGATGCCACTGCCAGGCAGCATGCAGAAAATGTGTTCATCTTCCATCTTGGTGTCATCAGTGTGTGCCATTTGCCTACCCTTCATACGCAGTGAGGGTGCATGCATGGGAGGGTTTTAGTCATGTGGGACATGTGTCAATCAAGTACTGGTTCTGTTGCTTCTCAGCCCTCATTGTGTGCCATGGTGCTAATGCCTGTTTCCATTTGTTTGCTTTTATGTATTTGCAGGGGAAGACGCACCTGATACTGCTGGGGTTGTGGAGATGGTGCAGACCCAGGAGTGGTCTGAGGGCCGACCGACCACCAGTGAGGGACGTGGTGTGGTGGTGGGTGAGAACCCACAACTGCTGCAGGTCGTGCTCTCAAGGGGTGTCTCTGGCTGCACCTCCCCCGAGCTGTACTCAGGTGTTGATTCGGATGATGAGACCTACGTGCCGTCGCAGGTGAGTGTTCCTGGGAGGGATTCTGTTCTGTCCGACCCACCTGCACCAGGGTCAGAACCCTCAATGGGGATGTCAGTGTTGGCAGCTACGCCTTTGGTGGTTACGGATGCAGGGTCACACTCCGCGACATCTGATCCTGTTCCTGGGCCAGCAGATCAGAGGGGGAATGCAGTCCTGCAGCCTCAGGCAGTGCCGGCACAGCAAGGCGCAGTTCGCCTTGCCCCAGACAGGTGTGGTGCCCGCCGATGTGGTGGCCGTACGCCACCTGGCAATACCGCATGGGAGCAATCCATTTACTGTATGGCAACCCAACAGGCAGCATCATCAGAGATGATGGCTCAGGCCATGGATAGGGTGGCCACTTCCATTGTCCCCCCCCGAAAGGCTGATGGAGCGACTACAGCAGGCAACCGACTCCATCTGCCAGTCACACAGGGAGGACATGTTGGCGTCCAACAGGGACAGGCGGGCGGCACTGGCGACTCTGCAGGAAGCCATCTCCATAGAGTCCCAGGGCCACAGTGAAGCCCTGAGGCTGGAACTCCTTCACCTCAGGACGACTCTTGTTGAGCTTGAGGCTTCAACAGACCGAAGGACAGAACAGCAGCTGGAGCGTCTCACCCGTACGCTCTCAGCTGAGATGCAGGCAACTAGGGTGGAGGTCCGGGCATCCCGTGAGTTGTTGCATGGGGACCTCCGCACACTCATCCTCCAGAACGAGACCTACCACACCCGCATGCTTGCAGCCATGGAGGAACAGACTAGGGCCTTGCGTGGGCTGCCTCCCATAGTGCCACCACCTCCGGATGCAGCTGCACAGGGTGATAATAGCAACAGCAGTGATACTCCCACAATAGGGTAGCCGTGTGGGCCATGAGCCCATGGAGGTGTTTTTTTCCGCAAGATCCACCCCCCGGGCCCATTAATGACCATTTTTGATTTTTTTTTCTTTTTTTTTCTTTTTTTTCTTTTTTTTTTTTGGGACAGTGTGTTGCCTTGTGTGGCTCCCGTGGACATACGCTGCATTGTGGCTGGGCACATGCAGGCTTGTCATGTATTTGGTTCAGATGCTTGGGTTTTTGTCACACAGACCCATCCTGCTTCCCGTTTCCATGGGCTTGCAAAGGGTGTGCCCAAGTGACATTGACGTACATGGTGACATTGGACTCCCACTACATGTGTGGGTAGTCTAGTCAATACTGTGTATACATTCCTAGTGCATATTGCTGTTGTGTTGTACACTGCATGTTGCATTGATGTGTAACTCATCATCCATGTCTACCTCCTAATTTGCAGGTCCTTTCCTCATGTCTACACAAGGCCCTCTACTTTGGAGATGGAGTCCATGTTGGCAGCAGTGCACCTACAACTCACCATGGCGGCAACACTGTACTGTTGGAAGTGGTGGGAGTGCAGCCATTTCCAGGTGGTGAGACTACCAATTCCTTACATTCGTAATGTCATGTTAATGGTAGTTTTGAGGGTCAGTAGCTGATAAGTGTTATTGCTAAATACCTGCTCAAGTGTGTTGTTGGTCCTGCATTACTGTGAGCATATCAGGTGTCGCGAGTTTCAATTAGGGACACTGTACTTTGTGACACTTGTGTCATGTTGTGGGGATTACTTTGTTTACCTGCACATAGCATGACATGGCATGGTGTGTCATGTGGCGGTGCTGGGGATGGGTTGGGTGACATGGCACTGTCCTCATGTTTCATTTTGCAAGTGGGTATTCATTTTAGCTGCATGAATGTGTTTTTTCACGAAACTGCATTGGTGGTGTCTGTGTAGGTAGGGATGCACACATTGTAACACTTCCAGGTGAACAATCTCAGGCTGATATGGTTTTGACGGTTGATTCTCCAGACATTCTGGATCAGTGTCAGGTTGAGTCATCATTGATTGTCAGATGGTATGTGCCAGGGCAGTGTGCACTCCACAGGGGTGTGATTTCTATGTGAAGTAATTAGCCACTAGCTGTGTACAGGCTGCCTCCCCCCGTGCTCTTTCCCCTCCCATGCGCAGCGGGCGTGCATGTGGTTGGGGATGTGGGGGCACCATCATGTCCACGGCCAGGCCCCGGCGTGTTGCAACGTTGTGCAGGACACATGCTGCCACTATGATCCTGCACACTACTGGGGGAGCGTATAACAGCTGCCCGCCAGAACAGTCAAGGGAGCGAAAGCGTGACTTAAGCACTCCGAATGTGCACTCCACTATGCCCCGGGTTGCAATGTGGGCTCTGTTATATCTTACCTCGGGTGGCGTGGTGGGGTTCCGAATTGGCGTCATCATGTGGGGGCTGAGAGGGTAGGCACTGTCCCCTGTGGAGGTGGTGATGGGTATCATTGGTGGGGTTGTGACCTTGCTCAGTATCTGACATGCATGCATGTGCAGTGGCATTCATACTCACCAAGCAGCCATGTATCGCCATGCCGCCCAGCTTCTAGCTCCCGGCTTAGGGTGGACATTCGGTAAATGAAGTTGTCGTGGGTGGACCCGGGATAGTTGGCATATACTGAGGTGATGATTCCCTTGGCATTACATACTACCTGCATGTTGATGGAATGCCAGTGCTTGCGGTTCCTATAGATGTGCTCAGATGCCCTGGGGGGACGTAGAGCCACATGGGTGCAGTCGATGGCACCTAGCACTTTGGGGAATCGTGCCACACTGTAAAAATCCAGGGCGACAGCATGCCTTTCTGCAGGTGTTCTGGGCAGGTATATGTGCCTGCGGACTGATGGGCGTGCAGTGATGATGTTCAAGACCTGGTGTAGGCAGCGTGACTGCGTGGCCTGTGACACCCCACCCACTATGGCACTTGTCCGCTGAAATGATCCAGTGGCTAAGAAGTGCAGTACATTGAGGACCTTCTCCAGGGGGCTGAGTGCTTGGGAGCACAGGGTGGGTGATGTAAGGTCATCCTCCCACTCACTCACCAGGTCCAGTATTATGTGTGGTGGAAACCTGTACCTCATTCTCCCCCAACAATTAGACACCTCTGACAGATTCTCCGGCACTACAGGTCTTGACAACATAGACTGCGTGCAACATTCCAAATTTCAAAAAACATTTTTGTTTAATACAGAATATTTAAATTAAAACATAAGATACTACCCACACCTAACACAGTGTACAAAACTACCACTAAAACCTACAAAATCTAAAAAGATAAATTTCAAATAAACCACTTACAAATGGACACAGACGAAATCACATATCACAGTACATAGAAAAAACCTAAATGTGTCACTAAAACAACATATAATCCCAACATGTTTCTGTTCTTTAAAGCCCCTTTCGGGCGAACATTCTTCAGGGGAACCTTTAAAACATCCACTATTCTTCTCAACACCGTGTTGAATGGGTAGTTTCAGGCAACCAGCCTGCAAAGAAGGGAAACAGAGGAAACTAATCAGATCCCCAGGGGAGGGGGTATTACCAAATGTAAAAGTGGAGTTGACTCAGTCAAGAGAACAATTCCACAAAAAGGTTTAGAAATTAAACCAATTAGATTTACCTTAATATGGTGAATCTTCAACGCACGTCTGTAAATGACAGATAGGCTAATTTTTCTTCATTGAAAAACCAAGATACTTCAAAAGGCATCTCAATCCGCCGAAAATATCGTCACACCTAGAGAAAGAATGGTACTGTTTTTGTTAATACTTTTTCAAATTTATCGTACAAAATTAAATCTATTGTGATGAAAACTTGGAAAAAGGTATACAGAGGAAAAGAAGCCTTGCCCCCTTTGGTGGCCTTTAGAAAAAGTCAAAACCTAAGGAACATTTTGATCAGGAATGATGTAACTGAGAAAAGTACACCACTGGTGAGACAAACCAGGTTATGGGGTTTACCGGAAATAAAAGGGCATTTTCCTTGCGGTAAATGTAGTATGTGTGCCCAAACTAAAGAGATTAGATATATACAAATTTTA
The DNA here is from genome assembly GCF_040938575.1 of Ambystoma mexicanum. NCBI lineage: Eukaryota > Metazoa > Chordata > Amphibia > Caudata > Ambystomatidae > Ambystoma > Ambystoma mexicanum. Next base: position 842,392,257 of record NC_090923.1, read on the forward strand.
CCTAATCTGAAATGGGTGTGTAATGAAATGACCAACTGTAACACATCCAATGTTGTGTATTTAATCACATGCCCCTGTGGCCTATATTATGTAGACAAGACTAACAGACAATGTAAAGTCCGTATGGTGGAACATCGGAGCTGCATCAGAAATCAAGTGATTGCAGCTCCTTTAGTGAAACATTTTCTTGATATGAAAGATGGCTGCAATGACTTTACGTGGTTTATTTTGAAAAAAGGTGCATGGCCATAGGAAAGCCGAGACAGACCAGAAATGATTGAACCTGGAACAAAAAATTATTTTTAAATTGCAAAGTAATGTTCTGGGGCTCAATGGGAGTATTGATTGGCATCTGGTCAGCCAAACATAAATGTTTTCTATTATCTGACTATTGTTTGCAATTTTGGCTGTGTTTTGAATTTTTTTGAATTTTCCTTATTTTGTGCCATCTATATTTGCAAAAATTTGCATATGTCTGTTGCTTGATTTTTGCAATGCTGTGTCGATTTCTTTTGAATGGTTTTGCGCCCTCCAGTGTACTTTATTCTCAACACTGCTTCCCTTTGTTGTTGGGTGGTTTTATGCAAAGATGGGCGCTAGTTTTTTCCTACCGGCTAGTACCTAACTGAAGAGTGTAGTCCTTCCTTAGTGTTCACTAGGAAGATTGCATGTAAAAGATGGCCGCTGTATTTTCTTGCCGGCTAGTATTTAATCGAAAAGTATAGTCCTTTCTTAGTGTTTACTAGGAAGTGGTGAGCGTTTGGCTGCATTTGGTGAAAACACATGCTGGTGCTGCACGGTCTTCTTTCAAACCCTGCGAGTCATTAGCGAGGAGTTTGTTTCTCCTAATCTAGAGGTGAGCATGTTGTTCTTGAACTTTAGTAGCTACATTACTTTTAGTGATGTTGGTGGCTATTATCCCTTTTCCGCAGTTTTTTATTTACTGAACGTTGAGGTGTTGTGTACTATCTCTCACTACTTGGTCACGTTCAGCATGTTTTTACACATTTAATGGCTGTGAAGACCGCTGGTGTATGACACTACTGTTTGGAAGCATGAGCTCTAATGCACGACCTAGGCTGGGCTTGAAATGGTTTCTTTTCTTCCCTTTTTTTACACATTTGGGAGCCGTGGTGTATCGGTGCATTTTAATGCTCTTTGAGATGGTTGGTGACCGCCCTTCTTATATTACAGATTGGTTCTGCGTCCTCTTTTGTAATCATCTGCAGACTTGGTTGTCATTACAAGGGATTTCCTCCCCTTGCCCCACGTTGTGGGTGGCTTCACTTGTGTGAAGGTAATTTTTATTTAATATATCCTGAACAATTAATGACTGTTGTCCTGTAGTGATCTGTGGCTCATTGGTAGTGTGATGTGTCCTTTCTAGGTGTGACGATATTTTCGGCGGATTGAGACGCCTTTTGAAGTATCTTGGTTTTTCAATGAAGAAAAATTAGCCTATCCGTCATTTACAGACGTGCGTTGAAGATTCACCACATAAAGGTAAATCTAATTGGTTTAATTTCTAAACCTTTTTGTGGAATTGTTCTCTTGACTGAGTCAACTCCACTTTTACATTTGGTAACACCCCCTCCCCTGGGGATCTGATTAGTTTCCTCTGTTTCCCTTCTTTGCAGGCTGGTTGCCTGAAACTACCCATTCAACACGGTGTTGAGAAGAATAGTGGATGTTTTAAAGGTTCCCCTGAAGAATGTTCGCCCGAAAGGGGCTTTAAAGAACAGAAACATGTTGGGATTATATGTTGTTTTAGTGACACATTTAGGTTTTTTCTATGTACTGTGATATGTGATTTTGTCTGTGTCCATTTGTAAGTGGTTTATTTGAAATTTAGCTTTTTTAGATTTTGTAGGTTTTAGTGGTAGTTTTGTACACTGTGTTAGGTGTGGGTAGTATCTTAAGTTTTAATTTAAATATTCTGTAATAAACAAAAATGTTTTTTGAAATTTGGAATGTTGCACGCAGTCTATGTTGTCAAGACCTGTAGTGCCGGAGAATCTGTCAGAGGTGTCTAAACGTTGGGGGAGAAGGAGGGGTGGAAGTAGAGAAAGTTTACCATTTTATCCTTCTTTTATAATATAATCTATGTTCCTATTGGTGGAGTAAGATGTGGTACATATAAATAGGATCCTGTGTACCTATTTGATTACAAGGAAACCTGTACCTCCCATACACCTGGTCATCAGGCATCCCGAAAAGGCTGGTTCTGGGTGTGAAAATTCTGACCCTGACTATCCTCCTCCTCCTCCTTTGGTAGCCCACGGCCACTGCTGCTAGGAACGGTATATTCATCCTGGCGTCTGAGCTTGTTAGTTTTTTGCGCGCAAATTTATGCGTCGCGGGTCGACGTATGCCTGCTTCCTACTGGCGTACGTGTTTCTTTGCGCGTGTTGTAGGCGAGCGTGTGAAACTTCCCGCGCACCCCTGAAATCCAGTACCCTGGCCAATAGCGTGTGGAAATTCCTGAGCACCCCGGAATTCACGTGCGCTGATGTACTCGCGTGTGTAAGTGCCCGCGCACCCCTGAAATACACGTACATAGGCCAATCGCGTGTATGCGCACTTTTGTCCAATTACACGCGATGACACTCTGACGTGCAGTCTTTCCACGTGTGCTCCGTCATCACGTGCTATGAGGGAAACACCCGTGCGGGTCACGTCACAGACGCACTTACGCGCTGAGGGCCTTTGGTCCAATAGAATCGCGTATGCGTGCTGACGCGCTTACGCGCTAAGGGCCTTTCCTCGAATTTCACGCTGACGTGCAGGATTTTCACGTGCCAAATCACTCCGTATCAAGCTGGCCACGCGAAAACACACGGAAGACCACGCTCCTGCCCAGAAGGCCGAATTACTGCCCCCCAGTGCCCCGAGCAGCCTCCCACGTGCCATCTGCTGCTGCTTGCCTGCCTGCCTGCCTGCTGCCACCGTGCCCTGCCATTTGGTGCCTGCACATCAGCCATCTGCAGGGGTCCAGTTGCTGTGTCCACCCCTGCTGGAACAGAAGACTCCCGACTGGGATAACATCGCTCCACAGCCCAGCCCCAGGACCCAGTAGCCCACCCACTCCTGCCTCTGGGGTTGCCATGTCGGGCACTTCGACATCTGGCACCAGTAGCAACCCCAGGCCAGAGGGGCAGAGGGGCACCAGCTTCACTGCCACCGAAGTTGGTGTCCTGGTGGAGCATGTCCTGGGGCAGTATGATGCCCTCTTTGGATCGTCCCGCGCCAGCAAGGAAGGACGGGAGAGGATCTGGGCCGACTGTGTGGTTGCCATCAACGCGGAGGGGGTGGCAACCCGCGACGTCCAGAAGATCATGAAGCGCTGGGAGGACTTGAGGTCCAGGACTCTCGTGAAGGCTCGGCGTCTCGTGGAGGGGGGCCGGGGCCACATGAGTTCCATCCAGATGAGGGTCCTGGAACGCGTACGCCCAGCGCTCCACGCCCAGATCCTTGAGAGGGAGACCCGTCTGGAGTTTAGCGGTAAGTGGCCAAGCATTGCTGTGTGAGACAGGGCATGTTGCGGTGTGCTGGTTGTCTGATACTTGCCTGTATGTGTGACATAGGCCATGTACGCATGTATGTGTGCAGGGACATCATGGTAATGCATGTGCGACCAGTGATGTGTGAACCACATGGTCGTTGCATGTGTTTAAATGCGACATGGGGAGCCCTATGCAGATTTTACACATGATAGCATGCCAGTCTCTGCTCCTGGACATGGGTGGGGGTGAGGGATGGGTGCTGATGCCAGGTACATATATGGTAGCCATGTCTGTGTGCCTGACCTGCGTGTCTGTGACTTGTGAATGCCATGGATGCATGACACATGTCTGTGACAATGCACAGATTCACTGATGCAGCCTAGTTATCCTTGTATCCGCTGTGTTTGGGGTGTATGAGGCCAGATGGATGTGACTGAGGTGAAGTGTGTGCATGTGATAGGCATGACCCATGATGCATGTGAGTTCCATATCATTGTATGTTTCAAGAGTCCATTGGACATGTATGGAAATGTCCATGGCATGCACCATGCCTGTTACTGTGTGTGTTTTGCCTGGACTGACCCATGTGTTGTGGAGGGACATGATGGAAGTGTACTTTGACAATGGTACTCATCTGCTATTGCTTCCTGTCTAGGGGACCATTGTACAGTACCCTGATGCTTGTGTTCTATGTCTCCCTCTACGCAGCGGCTAGTGAAGAAGAGGGTGGAGACGGCGCTGTGGAGCAAGGCGGTGGGAATGCCCCCATGGCTGCAGCGGAAGGGGTGTGTGAGCCCCCACAGGGGCCTGCTACGGCGGAAGACGGTGAGGAGCCATCCAGGTTGGTGGTTTCCACAGAGGAGGAGGAGGCCGCCACTGAGGCACACATGGGGCCTGGTGGGGGCATCCCTGCTGGTGCAAGTGGTGCAGTCCAGGGGCAGGGCAGGAGGCAGCACAGGTCACCGTGGAGGGGCCTGTGCATGTCGCTGTCCCTGACCCTGTGAGTGCACCACCATGCACCAGCAGGGATGCCCCGTCCCAGGCCTGTCTGCAGGTAGAGGGGATGTCCATGTCACCTGACTCCCCTCCACCTGTGGACGAGGGGACCCGTGGCCGTATGGAGAAGGTCCTGATTGGGGTCGCGATGCGCGCGGGTGCAATTCGTGATGACATGCGTGCTTCCCGGGAGGAGCACGCACGTCATCACGAAGAGCACTGTGCCGACGTGGCCCAATTGGGATCTTCCATGTTCGGGGGTTTCCTGCATGTGTCGGCCAATCTGGCGGCCCTCTCCTCCTCTGTGGAGGCTATACGCCGGTCGTTCTCCTTGCCGTCTTCCGGCCCAGATGCCACCAGGGCCCCCTGTGGACCTGCCCTGACCAATGCAGCCAGCTCGGTGGGGATCCCATCCCTGCCACAGTCGGGAGTCGGAGGTCCAGCAGGGGTGGACAACACAGGAACTGTACCCCAGCAGATGGAGGATGTGCCGGCATCATCAGGCAGGGCACGTGCACGACGGCGTCGGTGGATTCCATCAGCCTGGATGCCGTTGTGCTGGCAGAGGCAGTTGTGTCGGAGGCAGCAGCAGAGTCAACGTGGGAGGCATCATGGCTCAGGGCCATCAACATCGGAGGGGCAGGCATCGGCCAGAGGGCAGGAGGACCCAGGACGGGAAGTGTCTTCCGTGTGGCTGCGTTTGGGCCAGCAGATAGGTGCGTAGTGGCGGGCGGAAGAGGCGCGGCTCATGATGGTCAGGGCGGAGAACTCCATGCGGAGGGCCCTGAGGCGGGCCGAGTGCCTCGAGGCAATCCGCAGGGGGTTGGAGGAGCAGATGGCGTCGTCCCTGCGGACCCTCGGGGCCATGGAACAGGACCGCCTCCGGGACATCGAAGAGGAGTTTGATGATGCCCTGGCCCGGAACACCACGGAGTGAGCCGCTGGACTTGCCCGCCGCCTTTGTATATAGTTCTTTAGTTTTAGGTTTCCTTTGTTTCTTCTTATGATTTGGAGTCGACGGACACTGCTCCACTTTTTGTATATAGTTGCATTTTAGTTAGGGTTTTTTGTAGGTTTCCTTTGTTCAGTTGGGCTCATGGACCCTTGGATGTTTTGTACATAGTTCTTCATTGGATTGTTTGATTTTTTTTTTTTATTTATTCACCATGGAGCAATGGTCTTTGTATTTCTTTTTCTCTCTCGGATTGATTTTATTTTTAATGTGACTTTGGACAACATTTTTTTGAATTTGGATTTGTAGTTTTAATTTTCTTTGACGGACATGCAGCTTATCTTTTTTTCATTGCCATTGTAGTTTGTTTCATTTCATTTGCATTCAATCTTTTTTAATACAATTTTGTTTTCATACTTCACTGTGTGGTATCATCTCATTGGTTTCATGCATGTCATGTTGGGTGTTTTCCCATTCAATTGCAACCATTGTGTGTGACGGACATTGGTTCATTTGCTTTATGAACATTGGGGGTGTAACATGTAATTTCCATTTCCATGTGGGTGAATGGGTTACTTTGTAGGGCCTTTTGGCTGTGGAGGCTGACCATAACGCACATGATTGGGGATTGTGAGGACCTGGGTGCAAGGGGACATGAGTGGGGGCCTGGTGGAGGGTGCCCTGCAATGCTGGGGTGTGGGGGTGGTGGGAGACATGAGTGGGGGCCTGGTGGAGGGTGCCCCTGGATGCTGGGGGGTGGGGGTGCAGGGGGACATGAGTGGGGGCCTGGTGGAGGGTGCCCTGCACTGCTGGGGGGTGGGGGTGATGGGAGACATGAGTGGGGGCCTGGTGGAGGGTGCCCTGCACTGCTGGGGGATGGGGGTGGTGGGAGACATGAGTGGGGGCCTGGTGGAGGGTGCCCCTGGATGCTGGGGGTGGGGGTGCAGGGGGACATGAGTGGGGGCCTGGTGGAGGGTGCCCCTGCACTGCTGGGGGGGTGGGGGTGGTGGGAGACATGAGTTGGACATGAGTGGGGGCCTGGTGGAGGGTGCCCCTGCACTGCTAGGGGGTGGGGGTGGTGGGAGACATGAGTTGGACATGAGTGGGGGCCTGGTGGAGGGTGCCCCTGCACTGCTGGGGGGTGGGGGTGGTGGGAGACATGAGTTGGACATGAGTGGGGGCCTGGTGGAGGGTGCCACTGGATGCTGGGGGGTGGGGGTGGTGGGAGACATGAGTGGGGGCCTGGTGGAGGGTGCCCTGCAATGCTGGGGGGTGGGGGTGGTGGGAGACATGAGTGGGGGCCTGGTGGTGCTCCCCCTGCACTGCTAGGGGGTGGGGGTGGTGGGAGACATGAGTGGGGGCCTGGTGGAGGGTGCCCCTGGATGCTGGGGGGTGGGGGTGCAGGGGGACTTGAGTTGGACATGAGTGGGGGCCTGGTGGAGGGTGCCCTGCACTGCTGGGGGGTGGGGTGATGGGAGACATGAGTGGGGCCTGGTGGAGGGTGCCCTGCAATGCTGGGGGGGTGGGGGTGATGGGAGACATGAGTGGGGGCCTGGTGGAGGGTGCCCCTGGATGCTGGGGGGTGGGGGTGCAGGGGGACATGAGTTGGACATGAGTGGGGGCCTGGTGGAGGGTGCCCTGCACTGCTGGGGGGTGGGGTGATGGGAGACATGAGTGGGGGCCTGGTGGAGGGTGCCCTGCAATGCTGGGGGGTGGGGGTGATGGGAGACATGAGTGGGGGCCTGGTGGAGGGTGCCCCTGGATGCTGGGGGTGGGGGTGCAGGGGGCCATGAGTGGCGGCCTGGTGGAGGGTGCCCCTGGATGCTGGGTGGTGGGGGTGCAGGGGGCCATGAGTGGGGGCCTGGTGGAGGGTGCCCCTGGATGCTGGGGGGTGGGGGTGATAGGGGACATGAGTGGGGGCCTGGTGGAGGGTGCCCCACAGTGCTGGGGGTGGGGGTGCTGGGTGACATGAGCAGGTTCATTTGCTTTATGAACATTGGGGGTGTAACATGTAATTTCCATTTCCATGTGGGTGAATGGGTTACTTGGTAGGGCCTTTTGGCTGTGGAGGCTGACCATAACGCACATGATTGGGGATTGTGAGGACCTGGGTGCAGGGGGACATGAGTGGGGGCCTGGTGGAGGGTGCCCTGCAATGCTGGGGGGTGGGGGTGGTGGGAGACATGAGTGGGGGCCTGGTGGAGGGTGCCCTGCACTGCTGGGGGGTGGGGGTGGTGGGAGACATGAGTGGGGGCCTGGTGGAGGGTGCCCCTGGATGCTGGGGGGTAGGGGTGATGGGAGACATGAGTGGGGGCCTGGTGGAGGGTGCCCTGCAATGCTGGGGGGTGGGGGTGATGGGAGACATGAGTGGGGGCCTGGTGGAGGGTGCCCTGCACTGCTGGGGGGTGGGGGTGGTGGGAGACATGAGTGGGGGCCTGGTGGAGGGTGCCCCTGGATGCTCGGGGTGGGGGTGCAGGGGGACATGAGTGGGGGCCTGGTGGAGGGTGCCCCTGCACTGCTGGGGGGTGGGGGTGGTGGGAGACATGAGTTGGACATGAGTGGGGGCCTGGTGGAGGGAGCCCCTGCACTGCTGGGGGGTGGGGGTGGTGGGAGACATGAGTTGGACATGAGTGGGGGCCTGGTGGAGGGTGCCCCTGCACTGCCGGGGGGTGGGGGTGGTGGGGGACATGAGTGGGGGCCTGGTGGAGGGTGCCCTGCAATGCTGGGGGGTGGGGGTGGTGGGAGACATGAGTGGGGGCCTGGTGGTGCTGCCCTGCACTGCTAGGGGGTGGGGGTCGTGGTAGACATGAGTGGGGGCCTGGTGGAGGGTGCCCCTGGATGCTGGAGGGTGGGGGTGCAGGGGGACATGAGTTGGACATGAGTGGGGGCCTGGTGGAGGGTCCCCTGCAATGCTGGGGGTAGGGGTGATGGGAGACATGAGTGGGGGCCTGGTGGAGGGTGCCCTGCAATGCTGGGGGGTGGGGGTGATGGGAGACATGAGTGGGGGCCTGGTGGAGGGTGCCCTGCAATGCTGGGGGTAGGGGTGATGGGAGACATGAGTGGGGGCCTGGTGGAGGGTGCCCCTGGATGCTGGGGGGTGGGGGTGCAGGGGGCCATGAGTGGGGGCCTGGTGGAGGGTGCCCCTGGATGCTGGGCGGTGGGGGTGCAGGGGGCCATGTGTGGGGGCCTGGTGGAGGGTACCCCTGGATGCTGGGAGGTGGGGGTGATAGGGGACATGAGTGGGGGCCTGGTGGAGGGTGCCCCACAGTGCTGGGGGGTGGGGGTGCTGGGTGACATGAGCAGGTGTGCAGGGTAGTCCCCTGTGGTGTTGGCTGCCTGCAGGGGCCGTGGAGGGTGTACAGGGAATACCTGGGAGCACACAGCCAAATCGCGTGTAGAATTTCCCGCGTACCCCTGAAATACACGTACCCAGCCAAATCGCGTGTGGAAATTCCCACGCACGTACCCGGCCAAATCGCGTGTGGGACTTCCCGCGCACCCCTGAAATCCACGTACCATGCCAAATCGCGTGTGAAACTTCCAGCGCACCCCTGAGATCCACGTACCCAGCCTAGTCGCGTGTGGAAATTCCTGCGCACGTACCCGGCCAAATCGCGTGTGGAACTTCCCGCGCACCCCTGAAATCCACGTACCCTGCCAAATCGCGTGTGAAACTTCCCGCGCACCCCGGAATACACGCACACGTTATTTTTCAGTCAGCGGGTGTCCGTGTTTGTGGGTACCCCTTTGCACGTCATTTGTCCTGGAGGGCCACAGTATAGGACATTCATCATAGCTGTATATAGGTGCTATTTGTTGGCGCACCTTTTGGCGCACATTTATTACAGGTTTAGAGACGCTACCGCCTGCTTTCTTGTGGCGGTCGTGTTTGTGCCTGTGCGCCGGTTTGACCGTTCGCTTTTTTGCCCTATTCGATTCCACGCGAGCGTGTGGGCGTTCCGCGCACTTGCACCCTGTACTTCCCCCGTGACGCCCACATTTTGGCAAGTTGTTCCCCATTCCGAGTGTTACGCCCCGTGTTCCGCCTACTTTTGTTGTGTGCGCCACGCTATGTGCGATTTTCGCTGTGGCCTGTGCGATTTTCGCTGTGATCTGGCGCACGCCGTTAGATGGCCTGTGCGCCAACGTGCGCCGCGAACTTTTTTAGCGCACATCCGATGGTTTTCTCGCGCACGGCCTTCCATGAATCGATGTGCGCTGCTTTTCGTGCGATTTTCGCACTTGCACTGCGATTTTCGCTATTCCACTGCGAATCGCACGTTTTTGGCCACTTGCGCCGCGCTAATTATTCCATGAATCGACCTGTTTATGTTACGGAGTTGCACACATATTAAAATCAGGATCACAGTTTCAAAATATGACAGCTACACAATTATTACAAAAAGTGCAACAAAAGGATGAGGTTTTACAATCAAATATTACAAATCTATTAGCAAATATGCGTGGTACTAAAGAGTACTGGTTTCGACGTCATGGAGATGTAAGTTGTATGATCAGAAACCTTGGCCCACCCACTTGGTTTGTTACATTAAGTTGTGCAAAATATGCATGTAAAATGATTTACATGATTTCCTACGCATATCAAATAAAAACAAAACAAACATAGATATACTAACACCAGGAGAACTTTGTTCTTTGGATCCTGTTAATGTTTCAAGATATTTTCACCATCGCTTCATTGCTATGCTACATTTTATTTGTAATTAAACTGTTCCTCCCCTTGGAGAAGTGCAACACTTCTTTTGGAGAAAAGAATACCAAGCCAGAGGAGCACCACATATCCACATGCTTTTATGGATTAAAGATGCTCCTAAATTTGGTCAAGACAGTGATGCCACTGTTTTACAGTTTATTGAAAAATATGTCACTTGTGAAATTCCATCAGAATCCACAAATAGTGATCTTCATGCACAAAGTTTACAATTTCAAAGACATAAATGTGGCAAATATTGTCGTCGCAAATACAAAAACAAAGGGAAATACTACACCAAATGCCGATTTGGTTTCCCTAGACCAGTTTCAAATACAGGTCAAGTGAACAACCTCATGTCTTCAGTTAGACATAGTGTTAAAGGTAAGTCACCTAAAAATACATATTACATAAAAAGAAAAGAAGAAGAAAAATATATCAATGATTACAATGCAATCATTGCCCACTTATGGAATGCAAACATAGATGTGCAGTACATTGCAGACAATTCTACTGCAGTTGCACAATATGTCACAGCATACTTGACCAAAGAAGAAAAAACAGAGCTCCAAGACCTCTGGAATGAACTGTCATCAGATAAAACAGTGTCTCAGAAATTATACAGCTTGGGCATAAAAATGCTTTCCCATAGAGAATGTGGATCATATGAAGCAGCTGATCGTTTAACTGGTACTGCATTGTATGGTAAATCTGAAAATATAGTATGGCTAAGTCTTGGTCCAGCTAAATCTAGAAAAAGAGATCTAAAATCCTACGAAGGACACATACTACCAAAACAGAAGTAATACTTTGGAAACCATGTGTCTATACCACATAGCCCAAAATTACACATACAAAAATAATATAAAACCTGATGAAAAAAAAGGTAAATACAGAGTGACAAACTGTGAAGGCAGCTTAGTTAAACTCACTAAACCAAATTTAATTAATCATATCAAATTGTCATTGAAGACTCCTCAACATAAAGAAGTATATTACTTGTCCCTGCTACAACTCTTTAAACCATGGAGAAAAGAAGAAGAAATACTAGAAAACTATGACTCATATGAGGATGCTTTCAAAGCAAATGAAAGCACTATAACTGATGTAAACTTTACACAATAAAAAACAATGTTGCACAATGAACAGCAACACGAAGAAGAACTCCAGGCCCAACTAGATAAAGACACTCCTGACAGTAGTCAACCTTCTGTAACAGGAAGCCAAGAACCACTGGGAGAACCACTAATAATAAATGAGGCAGAATTAGCTATGATAGAAGTAGAAAGCACCATGTGTCAGTATGAAGATAAAGAAGACTTAATTATACTACAATCAAAACTAAACAACGAACAACATAACATTTTTGAAGAAGTAACAAAACAAATTGCACATGGTGTACAACATGAAAATAAAGAATGTTCCTGCCATAATTATAAACCTATACTACTGTACGCCAGTGGTTCTAGCAAAACATTCCTAATCAAAATCATCAGTAAGTTCCTTCAACAATTGACAAACAACAAACTGTCAGCTGCTGTCACTGCCCCGACAGGTTTAGCTGCCTACAACATAGGTGGTGTCACGTTACACCGATTAATACTATTGCCAGTAGAACACCAGAACAAATTAGACTATTACAAACTTTCTGCAGAAGCTGCAATGGAACTACGCAGCGTATTGAAACAAATGAAAATGCTACTAATAGATGAAGTGAGCATGGTCTCCAACCTAATGTTGGCTTTGATTCATCTCAGATTACAAGAAGTACTCAAAACTAACTATGAAGAGCTCTTTGCAGGAAAACACATTATTGTTTTCGGAGATCTTCTTCAATTGACACCAGTAAAAGGTGAGCCTATTTTTAAAACATTAGGACACAAACTCTGCCGTAAAACTGTTGGCAGCATTGGAAATGTCAACCTTTGGCAACTTTTCCAATACAGAGAATTAACATAAAACATGCGGCAATCTGCTGATCTCAATTATGCCAACATCTTAAAAAGTATCAGAGTTGGTATACTTTCTAAAGAAGAAGAAGCTATATTGAAAACCCGGCACATTAATGCACTTTATGGCGATAATGCATGTGCTACAGATGTTATGGAACAATTAGCCCACAAAAATGTCAATTGTATGGCCTTAATGCCAACTCTTGCAAGCTGTTTCAAATTCAATGAAATAATGTTAAGCAAAGAAATGCAACCAATAATGGAAATTAGCACCACAGACAAACTAGATGTACATGTATGACACTACCTATGTGTGACCAAGCCACAACAAGACTAAATAGTTTAGAAAAATCAATCTCAAACAGAGCAGGCTTAGAAAAGATATTAAAATTATCCTTAAATTGCAGAGTAATGCTTAATCGTAACCTTGACGTGGACCAAGGACTAGTTAATGGAGCACTGGGTACAGTTGTTGGCTTTCAAACATACCCACGTGACAACAAAATTCAGTTTGTCAATATTCTCTTGGACAAACTTTCAGAAGTAAAAAGGATAGGACGCTCAACAGGTCGATTCCATCTTTTCAAAGACATGTATGTACGAAGAGAACAATTTTCTCTAAATCTTCCATACGCAGTCACGATTCATAAATCACAAGGTCATACCCTAGACAAAGCAATGATAGATATTGGTAACACAGTCTTTAAAGAAGGCATGAGCTACGTAGCACTATCACGCTTACATACACTTGACGGTCTATTTCGAATCAACTTTGATGCAAGTAAAGTAAACGCTGATATTCCTTGCATTTTAGAATACAATAGACTTCGCTCCCTATACAACCCCCATCTAAACACATATTCTGTTCCACAAAAAGTAAAATGTTATAAAAGAAAAATAAATCAAACAGAAATGCAACCGGATGTCACTGCAAATCCTCCAAAGAGAGTAAAAGAAAGTAATACTTCATCAAGTACCACAAGCAAAAAAGAATCAATTAGGGAAAGTAAACCAAGTATTTCTTCAAAGAAGGAAGACAAACTCCAAAAAAGCAGTCATATACAGAACTACCTGGTCCATTTAAACTCTCAAATATAGTTGGTGTAAGTTGCTACGCAAATGTAGCAATGAATATTCTATTTCAATTACCACCAATTGTTGACAACATTTACTTACACAGTACAGACCCATTGTTTATGCAAATGTTAGTACTTCACAGAAATGCAGCAAACAATCCTGATAACACATATAGTGTTTATGGAATAAGACAACAATTGGACTACTGTGCTGGAATGGTGAAATTCACTATAAACTCACAGGAAGATCCACAAGAATTTCTAATGTACTTACTACAAGTACTGGAAAACAAAAACATACCTATAAATGAAATCTTCCAGATTTCATACATGTGGAAACATACATGCACTCTCTGCAACAATGTGAGAGAAGAACAAATCCCCAATGAACGCTTTGTATATATATCAATACCTAATTGTGAATCCATTCCATTTCAGCAACTTGTACAAAATGCAAGCCATGGTAGATTATGTTCTACCTGCAATTCAGATAATCGCTCCACGTTACTAATACAAACACATAGCAAATACGTAATACTAATGCTTCTACGTTTACAATGCAGATGGTACCAAAAACAACTGCAAGCTGACTGGATTCACACATGGTCAAATATCACTTGCTAAGAAAACCTTCACAACAATAAGTATAATCTACCACGCAGGAGCCACAACCAATTCAGGGCACTACACTGCATATATAAAAAAGGAAATGTGGATGGTTTCAATGTAATGATAGTACCATTACTCTAAAGCAGAGATTACCAGCACATCTTACAAACGCTTATTTAATGTTCTTAAAACCAAAATTTGATAACTAAACTGTACTTAAACCCTAAGTAAACTTGTAGTAAAAAAATGTAAACTGTTAGAATATTCCAAAAGCTATCTAACTGCCCAAAGATTCTACAACAACTAATCAGATAAATGAATACCCACAAATTATAGCAAATAAAAGACAGTTAGAATATGCAAATTGGTATCTAACTGTCCCAAAATTTAACAATATCCAAACAGATAAATCAATACCACTAAAATATATAAAAAAAATAGACAGTTAGAATACGCCAATTGGTATCTCACTGTCCCAAAATTTAACAATATCTAAACAGATACATCAATACCACTAAAATATATAATAAAAATAGACAGTTAGAATATGCCTCCTGTTATCTAACTGCTCCAAAATGTTATAATATCCAAACAAATAAATATGTTACTGCTCCAAAAAAATGCAATAAGCCTATGTATAAAACATAAGCCAGAAACAACAAGTGATCACTGAAAACAAACAAACAAATACACTGTAGCATAACAGAAAAAGGTATTTTTTTTTAATCCAACATGGATTTTTTTTCTCCCACAGACCCAATGATTTTAGCAACGAACACAGAAACTGAGCAAATTGCACAGTACTCTGGGTTGTAATCTACTAAATATGAGGGTCCAAAAAAAAACATATCACACCCATAGAGTAAAACATTTCAACTGTGGCCTATGGAAACTTTTAATGTCTGCGGACATTATGAGTGTTCTTAGAACACTTTGAACTTCACAACGAACAATACGGACAGCGTCCTCAGAACACCCCCATTTTGTTTATTTATGAACATTTCAGGACACTGCGAGAGTTCTTAGAACATTTTCAACTTGACAACGAACAATACAGACAGCGTCTTCAGGACACCCCCTACGAACATTTCAGGACAACGCAAGAGTTCTTATAACACTTCCAACTTGACAACGAACAATACGGACAGCGTCCTCAGAACACCCCATTTTGTTTATTTACGAACATTTCAGGACACCGCGAGAGTTCTTAGAACATTTTCAACTTGACAACGAGCAATACAGACAGCGTCTTCAGGACACCCCCTACGAACATTTCAGGACACCACGAGTGTTCTCAGAACACATTCAACTTACCATCGAACAATACGGACAGAGTCCTCAGAACACCCCCATTTTGTTTATTTACGAACATTTCAGGACACCACGAGTGTTCGTGGAACACAATCAACTTGACAAAGAACACTACGGACAGCGTCCTCAGAACACCCCCATATAGTTTATTTCCGAACATTTCAGGACACTGCGGGAGTTCTTAGAACACATTCAACTTGCCAGAGAACAATACGGACAGCGTCCTCAGAACACCCCCCTTTTGTTTATTTACGAACATTTCAGGACACCGCGAGTGTTCTCAGAACACATTCAGCTTGCCAGAGAACAATACGGAAAGCGTCCTCAGGACGGACAGCATCATCAGAACAACCCCTACAAACATTTCAGGACAACGCGAGAGTTCTTCAAACACTTTCAACTTCACAACGAACAATACGGACAGCGGCTTCAGAACACCCCCATTTTGTTTATTTGCGTACATTTCAGGACACCGCGAGTGTTCTTAGAACACATTCAACTTGCCATCGAACAATACGGACAGCTTCTTCAGGACACTCCCTACGAACATTTCAGGACAACGCGAGAGTTCTTCAAACACTTTCAACTTCACAACAAACAATACGGACAGCGTCCTCAGGATACCCCCATTTTGTTTATTTGCGAACATTTCAGGACACTGCAAGTGTTCTTAGAACACATTCAACTTGCCAGAGAACACTACGGACAGCGTCCTCAGAACACCCCCATTTTGTTTATTTCCGAACATTTCAGGACACCGCGAGTGTTCTCAGAACACATTCAACTTGCCATCGAACAATACGGACAGCGTCCTCAGGATGGACAGCGTCATCAGAACACCCCTTACGAATATTTCAGGACACCAAAAGTGTTCTTAGAACACATTCAACTTGCCAGAGAACAATATGAACAGCGTCCTCAGGACACCCCCTACGAACATTTCAGGACAACGCAAGAGTTCTTAGAACATTTTCAACTTGACAACGAACAATACGGACAAAGTCCTCTGCACACCCCCATTTTGTTTATTTACAAACATTTAAGGACACCGCGAGAGTTCTTACAACATTTTCAACTTGACAACGGACAATACGGACATCGTCTTCAGGACACCCCCTACGAACATTTCCGGAACACCGCGAGTGTTCTTAGAACAGTTTCAGCTTGCTTCCGAACAAAACTGACACATGTTGAGTCCTCAGAACACCCGCCATTCAGTTTATTTAGAACATTTCAGAACACCCGTGATGTCCGGAGACAAATCGAACACAACAAGAACTTCTACCACATGAAAAAACACAACTTTCAATCTATCTCATACTCTCCCACCCTCCCCAAACACTCCTACACACCAACACACTCTACTAAATACAAATTTTTAACCATGTTTCACTGCGCTGTCCGCGAACGTCCACGAATCCAAGATGGTGGACGCCACCGAAAATCTGACGTGCTTCACGCTCCACACCATCCAATCAGCGAACACGTCGCATGTCTGCAGACATGACGTAAGCCGATCGGCCAATCAGGACACAGGGAAGTGTGTCCGCGGACCGAACACAGATATCATTAATTTTTTATGATCCACTTTTTGATCATTTTCAAAAAAACTACTGGACGGATTTTCACCAAATCTGCAAAAGCACGCTTTCGGGACCAAGCTGGTCCAAATTTGGTGAAAATCCGTCCAGCGGTTTGGGCTGTAGGCGCAAGCAAGGTTTTTTTCCCATTCAGTCTATGGGAAAAAAAGAAATTTTGGGACCCCCCCTTATAACTTTTCCCCCCTGAACGAATCCTCACCAAACTTTGCAAAAGATTTGGAGTGGGCCATATACTTTTTTTGCAAAGTTTGGTGCGGATTCGTCCAGGGGGAGCGAAGTTATAAGCCGCCCAAAAAGTGCTCTTCCTATGGAAACAGCAACTTAACCATAGCTACATGGCCACTACCGTGGCCATGTAATATAACAATCAACATTATTACACATCTAAGACACACTTCATGACTAAAAGACTAAAAAACATCAAAGTTCAAAACAGAACAAAACTGTCAGTCTGCTGATAATATATCAAAAGGCAGCAGATTTCATAAAAAAACAATACTACAGGATTTATATCAAATAAATAAACCTCTTAACGTGACATATCAACAAGAATATTTTTTTTATAAATTACATAAAATATAATAAATTACCAAAGTCAGCGGCCTCATGTTATTATACTACAATCCCTCTTTGTTTACGTTTAACACGTACATGCAGGAGACACGCAGAGGGAGATAAACTGCCTTTTAGTATTAAAAAGACTACATGAACAGTTTATAAAAACACCCAGCCGGGAATGTATAGCGCAAATTAATTAGAGAACTTTCTCCATAACATATATTAGTTAAATATGTTTGAAGAGATTTTGGGCTTATTTCCAAGCATAAAACGATTCTGCAGTGATCACTACAGACTCTGCTCCATAAACACTACTGCAAACAGGTTGTCTCAATGAAATCAGAAGTGAAGGTGATGTCAGCGTATCCCTTCAGATATAAATGTCTTCGTTTCGGGCAGCCAGTTAATATTTCGGGTAGTCTCAACTGTCATGGCATGTTATTTGGCATTATAGCCAATGCTGCTTGTGGTGGACAGCATTATTCTTTGATGCTGAACTTACAATCTACTGTCCACTTCTTTTTGCAGGATATGTATTTGACTATTCCTCAGGATAATGCATATATTCCAAGAATGGTATATTATTAATACCTTGGGGATTTTATATACTGGGAAACGGTATGCTCTAAATAGTAGGCAGGGTTTTAAGATGGGAAAACCTTATGCATATTTATTTAAATGTTGTAGCCAGGATATTAAAATGTTTGTAATGTGTCTTCGTTTTAATATTCTTCCTTGCTATGAGTATGAGGGGGCATGGTCAACAATTCCATATGAAAAGAGAAAATGTTGATTCTGTAAGTATGAAATCGAAACAGTCAGGGATATTCTTACAACATCTAATTGTTTGCAGTATTATCAACTTGGCTAATGATTTGAGGATGGTCGCCTGGGATCAATTTTGGGGTGCTATTTATTTGGCTGATTCAGTGGTATACGTTGGGCCTGCATATTATGTTTGGAAAAAAGTAATTTTAAATGATGTGGTTACTACCAAGGTGATAAGTTTTGAAAAAGCTTGATTTTATTATTACTTTTGTATAATGTATAATCTGATGATGTTTTTATATGATGATGCAATTGTGTGTTTACTTAATGTCTTGTTTTATTTATTGTACGCTAATGCATTTTATATATTATTCTTAATTGTTTACTTTGTGCATAAGGTTTTAATGAACCACTAGCACGACAATAAACAAGAAAAACATGTATAATTGGAATCCAAATTGCTAGTACAGGATTTCAAAATGTTGTTTGTCAGAAAATTCGGACTGACTGAATGTGTCATGCATGACAGCCTTTAACCCCGGGATCATAACAACATTTTGCTTTACAGCTGTATTCATACTGGCCCACTACACAGCAAGACCACATCATGCTAAGAGACTGAAAGACTTCAGCTTTCGAGTCCAAGGGTGAGGCAGGAAAGCTAAGGAAGGAGAGTTATTTAAAGGAACCCTTAAATTGAGCAAGAGAAACACTAATGGTAGTCTAAAAACCTCCCAAAGGACTGCTGAAGATCTTCATCTCAAGACACCTCATTCAAAACAACTTCCTAAACCATTAAAAGTGGACCCAGCCTCACGGGAAGTGGTCCACTAAGTGGTCAGAGGACTGTTGCAATGCAAAAGAAGCAACACAGACTATCAAATGCCCTCATCCCCAATCACTAGACGTCAATCACCAAATAGATAAGCAACCCAAAACATCTCACTCTAGGACTAAACACCTTTCATCACAAAACAATGCCCCACCACTAATCTTCACTGGACCCAAGAACTCCAAACAGATCCCAAGAAGAATTTCATCATCCGCTTTGAAGATGATGACAACAACCCATGGTCTTAAGAATTACACCCTTATAGGAAACACTTTGGCAACTTGTTTCATTACAAAGGAGTCACAAAGAAAATATACAAACCAGATGCTCATTCCATGGCCAAACATTCCCCAGACTTCTATGATCTTTTTTAAGAGGACCTCATAGACCTACTTTTCATTACATAAAACTGGATCTCAGAGGACTGCTCGAGAATATTACACAGAGATATCCCCAGAGGCTACAAGGTCCAATTTACCAACAGAAAATTCAAGCGAGGGGAATGAATTGCACTTCTTCAGAAAGACACTAACTGTTTACCTCTTGCCAACATCCCAGACTGCAAATCTCATGTCCTGATCTGCTCCACATCAGGCACATCCACCCTAATTTTCATTTTCACATACATACCATTTTCATACACATCTTTCACAGAAAGCCAGCATGAGAGAATGCAGTGGAAACCTTGTCCATAATAACTGCAGGGCTAGTATTTGGGAGTAGTCATTGTCATGATTGCCCAAAATGTCTTACTCAGGGATTACAGAGATTTCAGGATGTGACAAACAGCAAATGGCAGTGGCAAGAAAAGAGTGTAATGCAGCTATAAAGTCACTTTCCTCAAACCTGGGTGCCTAACACCTCCAACAACTGCTTAAAGGACTGACCCACACAGCCGGCTGTACTTTGGATGACTTCTTCTTTAACAAGAATTACACTACTGTCTCTTCCCCAGTCATCTTACTGGGAGGAGTACAACTCTCATTCCTATTCAGAATTTTCACTGAAGCACCACCTCTTGTAAACCCACTCATAAGCTCCCCAAATGTAATCACCAACTTTAATCAGTTTCTGGAAAGAAATGTGACTCGAAATTTATCCTCAAAATCTTGAAACCTCCAAAATTCGGTCTACAATCGAAAACCAAAGGAGAACCCATGATAACCTACTTAACAACATCAATGAATCCCAAAGTAAAACTTGTGGCAGAATGGCTCCAAAATAGCTCTTGTAATTTTCACAAAAGAAACAAGTCATTAAATGGTTTGCCCCTACGCATAATATCCTCAAAAAAGAAAAACGAAGGCTCAAGAAAATATGAAGAGAAAACTACCTTCCAACATACAAAATAGCCAACCGTGGACTTTAGTTCTATAGAGAGGAAACAATCAATGCAAAAGATGACAATTAGGCAAACCGAATAGGGTCAACACACCACAGTCAGAAGGAAGTCTTCAAAATCATCCACAAATTCAAAAACACTGCATCCGGTAACACCTCACCAGCAACATTTCAAGAACTTTGCAACTTTTCAGCAACAACATTCTTCTAATCCAAGATCACCTGTCTAGGAAATTAGCAATTCCACAACTGCCAACAAAAGAAACAGCAATGAGGAAACCACCTCTTCCAACTTCAATAGCCTTTCCTCCATTCTCCACCACTGACTTCCTCACCATGATCAACGTTAACAATCCAGAAAGTTCAACAGAAGACATGTGCGCCCCCGAGTCTATAAAGCAATAACTTAGCAACCCCAACTAACCTCCATCTTCCCTGCCCTTCTCAAAACCTTGATTGAGCAAGGCGTGTCATGTTTCACCTTCAAAAGAGCCTTCATTAAACCTTTACTCAACAAACCAATGGCTGACCACAATGACCTGGCAAGTTAGCAAACAATTTCCAATACCTTGTTCACCGTCAAGCCATTAGTGGAACCCGCTTTTATTGCATGTGAGGGAGTGGTCACAGGCATTCTGAAAGATTTGCAGTCAGTGTTGGCTTGTTAATATTTTTAGAGGGCGGATATTAATATTTCCATCTAGTTAGCATGAGCGACCGAGCATTGAGAGGGAGACCTAAATGATCTATGGAGGTTTAGCAAGGTGGTATCCTCTGGAAAAAATCTTTAAAAATAGCAGGTTGAAAAGGTACACTTTACAGCACAATTTGTTAGGAAAAAACTGCCCGTTCACCAACAGTACAAAGGAGAATTTTACAACAATTTCATGATGTCTGCATCCACAATATATGCTGACATTGCCACTGTGAAATACTTTCAGGATGTTGCGCCCAACATGCATGTTAGCATTCCCACTGTATATCACTTTGATGTTGTGCTAACAATATTTTCCAGCATTGGCACTTTAAATCACTTTCATCAAGCTGTACCCACAATGTATGCAAGCATTGCCACTGTAAATCAATTTGATGATGTTATGCACAACAAATAAACCAAAATTCCCATTGTAAATCACTTCCATCATCACTTTCATTATGTTGGTGACACAATATATGCAGTAATTATCTCTGGTGTGGTATTACATCACTGTTCTGACTGATGTGCCAGTGTTTTTAAATATCACAAATTGTAAATCACTCTGTTTCAGTAATGGGATTGGACTGGATTTCCCCTAAATTCAGGATCAGGCATCTGCCAAAAATTGTCTACACAGATTCTGAATCTGGGAAAACCAAAAGCCCAAGCTCATGCGTGAGCCACCTTGATACACTCAACCACAGTGATGAAGTTTCCGCACTCTTTTTTTTTGTTTTGAAACTAAGCAAATTAAACTGCAATTGACAGTAGATGGCTGCAAGCCCATCAGCTGGTGAATAATATGAAGCAGCTTTTGTTTCTTAAGTGGTGCAAATGGTGGATGATTAAAAATGGGAGGGATGCATAACACTCCCATGTGACACAATGACTAAAATCAGGTGCATTTTTATTCAATGTTTTATTTCTACAGGCATTTTTCAAAGGCTCCCATTGAAATGAAAGCAGCTAACTGTTAACTTCCATTTAGGGTGGCGAATAAAGCTATGATCAAACTCTTTTTCTCAACTATATTGTCAAGCTAGTTTATTATGTCATCTGTACGTGGTTCAAGTCATCTATCTAAATCGTTGTATTATTTTAGTCATCTCGTTTTTTACACCTGTCACTTGCCTGCCATGAATATCTCCTAACCCTTCTCCCATCTCCCTCACCGTCCCTGGTGGAATGGTGGAACAGTAGAGTCGTTTTTTTCAATGTTGAGCACTTTTTTGATGATGCTTGTTTGGCTCTCTCCCCCACCAAGCACATGCCTACATCCTTCCCACTTGCAAAAATGCACACACACACACGCACACGCATGTCATGAAAGGGAGAAAAAAGGCAGCCTGCCGCAAACAATTAATCATAAGACCTTAATGCAGAGGTCTTCAAACTGTGGGGCGAGCCCCCCTAGGGGGGGCGCAGCCACATCCCAGGGGGGGGGGGCGCCAGAGGCCAGCATGAAATGTAAAAAAAAAAAAAACATGTTTTTTAAAAATTTTTTTAGATTGGAGCAAATGGGAAGGGGCAGCTCACATGGTCAGACTGGACCATAAACGGCCTTAGGCACCAATGAAAAAATGGCCAGCTGTTGGATATTCAGTCCTTCAGCCACAGACTGTTTGAATAGTACCCAAGGGGTTGTTTTTTGTTCAAATGTAAACAAATTGTGATATTTAAAGAATATGTATTCAGCAACAATGGTCAAAACTACTAGCTGCAGTGTGAAGTAAGTCCTCAAACTGGCCCACATTGGCCAAAAACGTGGCCCATTTTGACTGGCCTACACTAGCATTTTGCATTTTTGGTACGGTCATCGCCCTATTGCTCTATAGGGCAGTCCAAGCCTGCCGGCTCATCCATAATGGGTGAGGGGGCGTCCACCCACTGGCCACCTCACCCATTATGAAGGAGCCGAGGAGCCAGCTCAGTGAAACACTGAGCACTCCCTCAGATGTTTTTTCCAGCTGAGGGAGTGCTCCTGGGCTGGCTTAACTGTCAAAGGGAAACACTGTATACCTTTGACAGTTCATTT
Organism: Ambystoma mexicanum; assembly: GCF_040938575.1. Classification (NCBI taxonomy): domain Eukaryota; kingdom Metazoa; phylum Chordata; class Amphibia; order Caudata; family Ambystomatidae; genus Ambystoma; species Ambystoma mexicanum. Next base: position 842,415,199 of record NC_090923.1, read on the forward strand.
CCCCAGCCGCACATGATCACTGAGCCATGCAACGCTAGGGGTGTTTTGCTTCGCCAGCCTTGCATAGCTCATTGGAAATGCTGGCTGGGGCACCTGTCGAAGGTACGTTTATGGCGATTTATTTTTTATTTAAATGTGTATGGATGTCTGTATGCCTGTGTTATGGGACTGTGGTGGGAGCAGGATGGGCGGCAGCACTGGGATAGTGGTGGGAGTAGGGTGGGGAGAGACCAGGGTCTGTACTGGGAGTAGGGTGCGGTGACGGCACACAAGAGTTCATAGCGATTTCTACATACTGTCCAACTGGCACTTTTGGGGGGTCCCGGCCTGCCCCAACTTTGCTCAGGGGGGGCTCAGGCCTAAAAAGTTTGAAGACCACTGCCTTAAAGAGATGCATTTTGGGTTACTCAGCACGGTCTTGTGTGGTAGATCTCAACTACTCTCCTTAATGTAAATACATCTTTCTCTCTCAGTGTAAATACATGTCTGCCTGTAAAGAAATCACTCTCTTCCTCGAAGCACATCACTCTCATTCAGTAAAAAAATCGCCTGTGAGAAAGGGAAGAGGGACAAATGGCATTTCATTCTACACACGCAAATCCTACCATAGAACAACCTCGTGCCTGTCTGTTGCTGCATCATAATTAATATAGCTAGGACAAAGCTCACCTCTGACCTCTTGCTTTATCACACATCCCCACATCAGGGCAATCTAGATTGGCAGTGCTGCCATTCATCATAGCTGGGGCTCTCCCATCCAGATGAACACATATATCATCACTTTTCCGATTTTTACTGTGCCTCCCGCAGTACAATTTCAATTCAACCCTTCTGCCTGCAGTATATTTTCACCCTGTATGCCCGAGTGATTTTGCTTTGCAAGAATGGGCAATCAGGTCGGGTTTCTATAAAGACAGGTCTTTTTAGAACGCTTGCTTGGACATTCCTTTTATCTTGGTACTTATTGCACCTTTGTTGTTTGAAGGCTTCTGCGGCTGATCCACACCTCTGCAGAGTGCATCCTGTCCTCGAGCCATGCTACCAATGCAGAGGCAAATATGCCCGTCTGATAGCACAGCGAGTAGAATGCTCGCTTTGACGTCTGTGCTGAGCCTACCCACGCAGGTTCAAATCTCAGCAGGCCCAAACTCATCCTTCCGAGGTCGATAAATAAACACCAAACACTGTGGGTAAGCAGCGCTCAGATGTATGAGGGTTCGTAGCGCTATATAAATGCAAATAATTATTATTATCAAATAAGGCATTAGGACAAAGAGATTTTTGAAGAGCAGGTTGGGGAGGCCAGAAGACTCGGCAGCCCCAGTGAGAAGTGAAACCTGCAGGTGGGACAGGATGGATCCCCAGAGCACATCTGCCCTGTGCAGCCTGGTGTGCAGGGACGTCATTTGAGGGTCGCCAGGGGTTGCATTTGCGACCCCTGAGCTCTCCCTTGCTACCCCTGTGGTCTCCCTTGCTACCCCTAGGAAAAAAAGATTTTTTGTTAACTTTTTTTTTAGTTTAACTTTTTTTTTAATGTAAACTCCTGGGTTGTGGCCAGTGTCATTGAGTGGCAGACTTTCTTGTTCAGGGCTCTAAAAAAACACAAGGTTCCACAGGTGTATCACTTTGAGCAGTGACGCTAAATAAGAAAGAATAGGAATAACACATAATTTGTCATTCTGGAATTCTATCCAATAATTGCCAGGCTCATGAAGGTTTATTTCCAGGCATACTTCAGGGGGTAAGTCACTGATGTAGCCTGTTCGTAAACACCTCAACCCAGCCTTTCACCGTTCTGACCTCGATAAATGAGAACCAACACAGGTTGGGTGATATTGTATGTATAAGCGCTTAAGCGTAAGTGCTATATATTACCATATCATTATCATTTGGCCTTGGGTCTCTGCTAGCATTCACAGTAATTTTGTAATATGGTCCTATACACACTGATATTAACGATACATATGGCGATCCATTCCTCTATGAAATGTATATAACATTATAGTGATATTACAACCATATTTCTCGTAGTGTACTTAGGAACAATATGTGATGTCCCTTCCTGTTTTGTCAAGGGGTGAAAGGTCGTGTTCCATCGTTTCTTGTGATGTCACTTCGAGGTAGGGGGTCAAATGACATCACTGCCTGTGATGTCATCAGAGGTCAAACATCATGTGATGTGACTTCCGCTACCCCTGGCATTTTGGTGAAATGATGTCCCTGCTGGTGTGTAGGAGAGCCAGAGCAGGGAAGACAGATGATATGTGGGGATTGAGGAGGGCGCCACGGGAGACAGCCAGAGATTTGGAGACTGCAGCATCAAGCAGACATTTGGCCATGACATTTCTTTAAGGAATAAGAGGGAAGCTTGTCGGCCAGCTCATGCTGAGGACAGGCGACAGAGCAGATGAGCCGCTCGCAAACATGCCTGTGCTGGATTATACATCTTAACTGTCAGCTGGAGACCGCAGGGGGATTGGGTGTCTACCGAGCCAGGTGATTACAAGAACAAACGACCCTAGCTGAGGTTGCAGGGAACCAGACATGGGGCTGGCATGACACTGCCGCCAGACCCCTGTGGTGGCAGCTTGCTTTAGGTCCTGAGCCGTCACTCTCCCCTCAGTGTTCCAAGGCAGGTATGAGGCAATGGTATTCACAGTTGGCACTTTATTAAGCACTATTACATATATGTAATCAGTGCTAAATGTGTGAGGTGTGGGGGGGTTTGCCAGGGCTCAGCCCCAGTACCTATTTCTGAGCCCAGGCACTTATTGTCTTAGACTCAGTTTGCTTGTGGTGTGGTGTTTTGGCAACTTTATTATTTTAACTGTCGCTGAGTCATAGTGGCACACTATGCAACAACAGTGTGCACTGGACAGGGCTCTAGATCCTGGACTGGCTCATTGTTATCCATGAACCTGATAAGCCCGGTGAGCAGGGCAGTGCAAGCGTTTTCACGGATAACCATGAGCCGGAGGTGGCAATCAATCCTTGCCGCTCGTGCTTGCGATACCCCGGAAGGTGCACCAGTCGGCCTGCATGACATTGGTGCAGCCTCTCTACTGTACTAACCAACAGCGCTGCCACAGCAGTGTGGGTTGACGTGAACAAGACAGTCACCAGCCAGAGGCACCAACAGAGGGACAGAGCCAGGGAACAGGCCACTGCAATGGTGGAGCACCTGTCATGAGTGCCAACCTACACAAGAAGATCTAGCTGTGGCGTTTGAGAGGCCGGTTCATTAGTTCAGTAAGGATTGTTCCTGCATTTGTGGATCCGTTTTCTATAAAAGGAAAGCACATTTTCTTTTTTTCTATAGCTAGACGGTCAAAATGTTCCACTTGCAACCTATGTCTCTTATTTCAAAACACAATTAATATGTTATGGTTTTAATGTCATGTGGATTGGCTTGTAAAACACAGATGTGCCTTGGGTAGTGCATCCATCACCCCAATGAGCCGGTGGGAGTTGAAGCTTTACCCCAAATATGCTGACACTGGTGAGCAGCCATGGATGGTGAAACAGTGGGCCTGGAGCTGCCTGCTCATGTGTAGGAGGAGGGGTGCTCATCAATATTTGGACCCTGGCACTTATGTTTTTACAAATCAAGCACTGTTTATAATGCCATTGGCAAAGGCAGTATTTCTGGAAATGTACCACGCATGAATTCAGTCAGAAGGAAGGAGGAACCCGGGGAGCCCCAGCCAATCCTGCGGCTCACACCTATGAGTCATTTGAAAACGCCGGTCCTTTCTTGCAATGTGGCTTTCTGCAGAGAGCCGCATGAAAATAGCTTATAATAGCTAGGTCGGAAAACACAGGAGGGTGTGCGTGGCTACTGCACAGGCTGAAGGGAATGGCATTGGAACATAACGTTCCTTAATGTGCAAAAAGAAAGTGAGATCCGGGAAAGCTGGGTCCTATTCCTAAGCATAGAATCGCTGAAGATGTCTAGGTTACCCAAGGAAAAGCCTAGATGCATTCGGGCACCTGCTTGAGAAGTGGCTGGTTTCAAGCGCTACTGACCCTCTATACTGAACGGATCATATACAAAAGCAGAGAACACCTTGATACGTTCAAGGCAATCTGGAGTCCCCTCCTGGAGGGGCATATGGCTAACCTGTGTATATCCAGCTGATAAAAACACTCTGACCCAAATAGCACCCTCTTATCTTAGAGCGTGCACTGAAGTTATTATTACACTGATACTCATCTCTTATGTATTATCTGACTAGGTAGATTAATGCATACTGTGTGAAATTATTTGTTCTCTTTCTCGATTTTTACTTTTCCACTTTTATAGATTGTTAAGACTCTGAATATTATCCAAACATGGTATTTGCATGCTAATCATGCTATGTATCTGTTATACCAATTACATTTCTAAATTTGAAAAAGAAAACTACATTATTAATTGTGAGACATGGTTATTGAATATATTAAGTATTTGTGATTGTGCAATATGCATTTATATATGTATAATTATAGGCATTTGTTTTATTTTTATAGGATATATTTTAAGGGCTTTGCCTGAAATAAAGTTATACTGACGGACAAAAATAACAAACAAAAGGAAATGCACTGATCGTAAGAAACATCCAAAGTGGTACACCAGTTTCTATGACACTGTTGTCTCCTCACCATGACTGGTGCCAGGAAGCAACACCCCAGGAAAAGGGCATCTGGATAGAGGAATGAAACAAGAACTACACATTTCTGGGGAGTTCTTGGGACACTTCTGTAAGGTCTCCTTGTGGCTGGTCAAGACTGCCGTGGGTTCGAAGTTGAAGATGTGCTTCAAGGCAGCCTAGGCATGTGTTTTGTTGTTGTTCTGGGATGGGATCGGAGATGTGGGGAGCCATAGCCATCATACTGGTAGGAAGCAGCCATTGCCTTGCTAGATTTACTTTCTGGTATTGGTGCAATTGCAACAGGCAGAGAAGGACTTGAAGCACAGGAAAGTATGCTATTTATATATAGGAAGACATGTGTGACCTTGATCAACAACATGCCCCTATGCAGGTGAGTAGTGCTGAGGATGTTGGGAGCCTTTGTCCTTTGTTTATTAAATGTCATGTGTAGTTTGGGATTCAAGATGGCCGCCGGCACTGTGTAGATGTGCCGACAGCTCTCCCGAGGCTCAAAACTGGTTTGGCGTCCCACCACCCCTCCAGAGTCTTCAAGCATTCCGACAGCTGTCGTGGGAACTGCGCGATGCAGGAGGTGGCCACGGAACCCGAAAGCATCGAAGTGGGGATAGCGTAGTGTGCGGCGTGTGGTGGAGGACGGGAAGGAAGGAGAGAGAGCCGAGAGCGCAGGCAGGCGGCAGGGCGAGGCCCGCGAGCGCGAAAACACAGCTCTTCCCTGACGTCGGATGAGGAGGTGGGCCGCGCGAGGAGAGCCTGGACCGGCGCGGACCTGAGGTGTGAGTGATCTGCGGAGCAAGACAGTCACAGAAGTTGCGGCGCGGAGTAGAGCCCTTGGGACCATGCAGAGATCAGCGCTGAGGACAGACCGCTGGAGGTGGAGGAGGGACAGGGCGCGGCCGAGCCCCGAGTGTCACGCGGGGCGGCTGGCCCAGTGGTGTTCGGTGGCAAGACCGGAGAGGAGGAGGTAAGGGCGCCCTCGAGAGGATCGGGGGGAGGGCCCCCCTGCTACAGCCTCAGGAAGGAGGTGGCTGCCCCTAGAGCATTTACCCAAGGGGCTTTGGCAGTGGGAGGCAGGGGGAAAGACAACGCCAGCCTCACTGGAGGAGAAAGAAGGTTTTCAGGCCCCCCGGTGGGAGGAGCAAGGTTACGGGCGGACCAGAGCCTGGAGGCGCATTTGAACTGAGACATTTGGACTGTGCCAGGAGGCTATCCCCACGTTAAGGAGGAAATAAAATAAATAAATGAATAAACAGGGCTGGGGCTCTGACGAATGTGGTCTTGTGGCTGCCGAGGTCCCTGAGGGTCCTGAATATTGGGTGACTGGCCTGGGGCCCCTGGAAGTCGGTACCAGTCCCTCAGTGGTACATGCTGCTTCAGTGAAGGCTGACTAGGTCAGTCGGACATAAGGAGAGACTCTCCCGGACCGAAGTCCAAGGAAAGGTTGAAGGAGGGAGAGGGGGCTCAGGAAACTTCTGTGGCCAGAGGAATAGTGCAGGTAGATACGGCAATCAGAAGGGCATGATAACGAAAGCAAAAGGAAGAGGGGGGAAGCCTTCTCAGGCCACTGGAGACCCATCAGGTACCATTCAAGCAATGTGGTCGGTGCAGAACACCAGGGACGGGACTAGCAGTAGTCAGGCAGAGGCTGGGGAGGGCTCTCCTCCTGGAGTTATGGAGGGTTTGCCCTTGATGTCCCGACAGGATCTTGTGGGGGAATTCCAAGCGTTGCAGGCTAATTTGACAAAGACATTCCACGACCAATTTCAACTTATGCGAGCTGATCTTAATGAGGCCCTTGGAGGAATCAGACAAGAGATGAGACAACTAGGTGAAAGAACTGATCTCCTGGAAAAGGGCCTTCAAGAAGTAGATAAGGAAACCACTGAGAATAGCGAAGCTATTGAAAGGCTCGATGTGGCAACACAAAACCAGGAAATACAAATGGAAGATCTCGAAAACAGATCCCGAAGGGAATATATAAGGATAAATTTGCTGCCGGAATCAGTGTTGGATAAAGATTTGAAGATGGTGGTCCAGGAGCTGTTCGCAGAAATATTGAAGGAAGAGAATCCGACCAGGATTGAACTGGATAGAGTACATAGAGTGGGAAGGCTGGTTAAAGATCAGGCGGCGAGACCAAGAGATGTATGCCCAGAAAAAAGCAGTCCTGCTGGCGGCAAGAAAACAGGAACCCATTGAGTATAAGGGGCAGCAGATTGCACTGTATCAAGATCTGGAGAGTATTACGCTTACAAAGAGGACACAAATGAGCCCAGTGCTGAGTGTTGAAGGAGAAAGGCATTCGGTATAAATGGACTTTCCCGTTTGGAGTGGTTTTTTAATGGGAGGGGAGCCAAAAGCGCATTACCTCGGTGCAGGAAGGAGCGGACATCTTGTGCATTGAACTAGAGGGTGATGCCTCAGGTCCCGGCTCCCAAAGCGTTAGCAGCCAGCCTAGACCGAGACCATGGGAATGGTCAACGGTTGGGGAGAAAAGGCAAAGGACTCGGCTGGAGAGAGGGCCAAAATGAAAGGAAAACACTGACGGGATGGCAAAGGGAATGCAAGAGAGCCCCTGATGTTAATGTGGTATGAGGGGTGGTGGGCCTCTAAAAGGAGTAATGAGAATTTTTGGCTTTTTGGGGAGCAACCATTTTGAATCAGAATGGGCGGGTTTGCCCGAGTTAGGAGTGGAGGAGAAGCGAGAAGGAAAAGTTCTTCCAGGGGGAAGGGGGAGGGTACAGGGGAAGGGTGGGGGAGGGGGGAGTAGGGAGGGGCAACGGGGGGGCGACAAGGCAACTAATCTGGCAAAGAAGGTGAAAATGAGGGATAGGCAGCTGAGATACAGAAGTGGGTGGGTGATCCTTTAAGTGGTTAACACATAATGTACGAGGGCTTCACACCCCTCTAAAAGGAAGAAGTTGGAACAATTCACAAGGAAAGAGGGGACAGACATCCTGGGGCTTCAGGAAACTCATTTATTGTCCAAAGATCAGGGGCGGTTGAGATTGCAGGGTTTGATCGAATCCTGCATGCTACTAGCAGCAGCAAAACGAAGGGAGCGGTTCTGGCTCTTAGAGATAATGTGGACTTTAGGATTGGGGATGTCATACGAGACAAGGAGAGGAGGGATATAATAGTCAGGGGGAAATTTCAGGATATACCCTATACCGTAGCAGTGGTGTACGCACCCAATTCGGGTCGGGAGCAGTTCCTACAGCGAGTGTTGGGGATTTTGGAGGAGAGGGCTTGTGGCCAGGTAATTCTGATGGGTGATCTTAACATTGCATGGCATAGGGAACGGGATAGGCTTGGGGGCCAGGTAAGAGGAGGGGGGGCGGTGATGTCAGCAGCTTTGAAGGTTAGGATTGAGAGGATGGGTCTGCGTGATACATGGCGGGAGCAGAGGGGGGAGGAGGAGGGATTCAAGTTTCTATCCGGGGTTCATGGGTCGCAGTCCAGAATTGATTACATCTGGGTCTCTGCGGGTCTGGTGAGTAAGATTCGGGAGGTGAATACAGGCCTATAGGAATTGCAGACCATAAGACAGTCTCCATTATTTTGGATTTAGGGCAAAGAGAAAGGAGGGTGTGGGATGGAAGTATCCTAGAGCCCTGTTAAGGGATTTGGTGATTAGGGAAGAAATGGAAGAGAAGATCAAAAGTTTCTTTGCTCTCAATAGGGAGGGAGATATGAGTGAAGAGGTCAGATGGGACACATTTAAGGCTACTCTCAGGGGGGAATTAATAGCGGCGGCCACCCTTCGGACAAGGCAATTTAAGGCACTTGAATCACAGTTGGAGGTAGAGGCATCTAGACAACAAATGGGACTATAGGAGGGCGGTGGAGAAATTAGAGGTTCTCCGGAGCAAAAAAGCAGAGGGGGCCCTGCTTGCGATGCACCAGAAATACTACGCAAAAGCGGGTAAAGCTGATGCGCTGTTAGCCCGCCTCCTTAGAGGAGCGAGATCGAGGAATGTTATTACAGCGCTAAAAATGGGGGCAGGGGAAAGGGTAACACGTTTAGAAGATCTACAAGAAACATTTGCAGAGTACTACGATTCACTCTACTCTTCGCAGAACCCCCGAGCTGACCTACAGGAGAGATTTTTGGGGAAGGTGCAGTTAAAGAGAATAGGGGAGGAAATACGGGAGTCCCTGAATCAGGAGATTACAGAAGAAGAAGTTACGAAGGTGATTCGGGGAATGCAGGCTAATAAAGCCCCTCGCCCAGACGGATATACAGGAGCTTTTTATAAAACATTCAGCACACTACTGATCCCACACCTGACCTCACTCTTCAATACATTTAGGAGGACAGGCAGAATAACTCCTTCCATGGAAGAGGCTAAATTGGCTCTCACTCTCAAGCCTAATAAGAATCCAGAGGAAAGAACGTCATATAGGCCTATTGCGTTGATAAACACTGACACTAAGATTTTTACAAAGGTTTTGGCGAATAGGCTCGAGAACTGTCTGCCGGATTTGATACACCCGGATCAGGCGGGCTTCGTTAAGGGCAGGCAAATGGCGGACAACATAAGGCCAGTCGCCCACTTAGTAGAAAAGGCGCAGAAAGCGAGCACTCCTGCGGTCCTTCTTGCTTTGGACGCAGAAAAGGCATTCGACCGCGTGGAGTGGTCATTTCTGTTTCGGGTGCTGCGGCAGATGGGATTTGGAGAGGAATTCTTAACGATGGCGCAAGCCGTCCATAAAGATAGCGGTAAATGGAGTGATGTCCAGAATTGTTGGTTTGCATAGGGGTACGAAACAAGGGTGCCCCCTTCCCCAATGCTCTATGCAATCTATTTGGAGCCCCTCCTTCAGGCGATAAGGGAAGCGGGGAGATACAGGGTATACCTTTTGGGGGTAGGCAACAGAAGGTAGCAGCATTTGCTGATGACACGCTGCTTACCCTGACAGATCCAATTAACTCAATACGGGCTAGTGTGAGACTGTTAGAGGAGTTTGTGGAGGTTTTGGGAATAAAAATGAATAGTGAAAAGTCTGAAATTTTGAACCTTACGCTTAGAGGGGGGGAGCGGGACACTTTAAGGGTGAGTACTCCCTTTCTGTGGAGACCGGGGGGCATTAGGTATCTGGGAGTCAGGATCACGGCATCCCTTGCGGGATGGTACTTGGCTAACTACCCCCCCTCTTCTCAAAGAAATTAAGAGGGATTTTCAGAGATGGAGAAATGTTAGGGTTTCATGGCGGGGGCGAATTGCAGCAGCCAAGATGGTCACGCTTCTAAGACTCCTCTACTTATTTCAGGCGATTCCGCAGGCAGTGCCTTCGGGGTTCTTTGGGGCTTTGGGAACTCTTGCCAATGATTTCCTATGGGAGGGGAAAAAAGCCAGAGTCAGCAAGCGTCTTTTAATGGCGTCCAGAGGGAAGGAGGACTGGGACTACCGAATTTTAGGAGGTATTTTGAAGCGTCCCAGTTGAGATTGATTAGGGCATGGTTGAGAGGGGAGGAGGGATCGCAAGACAAGCTATGGGTAAGCTATGGATAGGACGGTTGCACATTGTGATTTGGCAGAAGTTCTTTGGTTGCCTAAATCTCATAGGCATACTCACCTATATGAGAGCTCAATAACTAAGCTTATGGCGGATACTTGGGATAAATTCTCGGGGTCCATAGGGAAAACGACATTCTCCTCCCCATTTACGCTGATTTATGGTAATAGGGACTTCACTCCAGGAATGGAGAGAGACGCGCTCCAGCAGTGGCAGAATGGAGGCTGTAGGAAGTTATGTGATATGTTTCGAGGGGGAAATGTGTTGACTTTTGAGGACTGCAAAAGGGAGTTTGCGATACGAGAAGGAGAAAGGTTAAGATATGCGCAGATAAGGCACTGGGCGTTGCATCCGGTGAACAGGAAGGTGGCAACTAGGCAGCCAACAAAATTTGAAGTCTTTCTCCTAACCAATCCTGGGGTTAAGGGTCTGAACTCAAACCTTTATAAGATCTTAGGGAGTGAGACGGTGGGTCAAAGGTGGGGTATATGCAAAAATGGGACCGGGTACTGGGGAGAGAATTAGAAAGAGATGAATTTGAAAGGCTATGGAGGAGGGCACCCAAGCTGGTTAAAGCTTCCCAACTTCAAGAGGCTTGGTACAAAATTCTGGTCGGATGGTATTATACGCCAGCTCGACTTCATAGAATTTACCCAGGAGCCTCGGACAGATGCTGGAGGGGCTGTGGGCTGGAGGGCACGGCAGATCATATTTGGTGGACATGCCCAAAAATAGTACCGTTTTGGAGGGAGATTCACAAAGCGCAGGAGCAGGTCTATGGTCTGGGGGGTGATATAACGCCTGTTCAGATTCTCCTGGGGATTGGAGGAGCCCGGTATGTGGGGGAGCCTAAAACTAGGGAAAAGGCGAGACTGACATTAACTTTAGCAGCTATTATGGTAATAGCGCAAAGATGGCAGAGCCCCGATCCCCCCATGATGCAAGACTGGTTGCGAAAAGTTTGGGAAATAGTATCTCTTGAATGGGCGACATATGCCATGGACAATAAGGTTAAAAATTTTGCTGCGGACTGGGGGGACATACTAACCTTTCTTCAAGATGATTTCAGGATAGTGCTTGAGACTGCCTGAACTGCAATGAGAAACGGGGAAAGGACAAGAAAGAAAACTAATCGGGATGGAACGGAAGTTGCCTTAGGGGAGAAGGGGAGAGGTACGGGAGGGGGGGCAATGTTGGAAGAATGGTTGAAATATGTTGTAAAACTTAATAAAAAGAAGTTTTTTTAAAAAATGTCATGTGTAGTTTAAAGTAAATGATACCCTAATGCCATAGGACAAATATGTTTGTTCACTTCCAATTTCTCTACTGTCCTGCCAACATCCTTCCTCTCCTCCTTTCACCTTTACTTTGCTATTCTTTGTCCTCCTTTGATTTCAGATGTTCCCCTTGATTGCTGAATGTGTGTCAGTAGTGCATGCACCTGTATGGTAAGATTCTTTGTGCTTTAGGCCCCATTAGAGGACATTCCTGATGCAGTATCCTATCAATGTTAGGACTTCAGGGGTGTGCCCTTTGCCCTATCGTTGCCCTATGTGGCTCAACACTGTGAGCTTACTCCAATCGTGTCCTGGCAGTGCTGTAGCACTGAAGAAATATGGGCTTCATCTACTTCCAGGTGCTGTAGAATCCAATAGAAATGTCTCCAATACAGTCGGTGGTACAAGACCCAAGAATTCCCTGCCATTGCTATGGGACTCCTTCAATGGGTGCACTGCCCTGAAGTGTTTATTTTATTCATTTTATTGCTTATAGCCCAAACCTAGCTCAAGAGCAGCAGAGCGCTTTACAACAGGGTTGTGCCAGAATTGGGCTTGTCATTTTAAACAGTAGGACAGCTATTGGTGGAGGGAGAGGCAGTTTTTTATTCCTCTGGCAGGTATAGTTGAAAAAGTCATGTGTTAGTATTTTGCTGAACTGGAGCATGGTAGGGGCATTCTGACCTCTGGTTCCACTGTGCTATTGGAACCAGCTCTCCTACAATAGCAAAAAAGGGGGGGATCCTGGGAGTCCTTCAGCCGGACATTAGGTCTCCCAGGACCCCCCTTATTTTTGCATAATTTTAGTAACTTTGGATCTCAGCCTAAATTACTAGGGAAATCCAGACGTGGATCCTTTGCTCACTATTCTTAGAGAGGCACAGCCCCACCCTACTGATGAGTTCCAACCAGAACGAAACACGTGTCTGGGTTTGCTGTTGGTACTCTTGTTCAGAGAAGAATTGCCTAGCATTTCGGTGCTGGACTGCCCCAGAGCAGTACAAAGTCTGCTATGTTTGGGATATTTCTCCTCTGTGAAAGATAGTGAGCTAAAGACTCTGGGTAAGGCTCTCGTAACCGGGACTAATGTCAGGCAGAGAGACTCCCAGGACCCTCCTTGTTTTTCTGTACTTCAATAGAGCAAACTAAGTGCTATACGTCTCACCAGGGTTTGTGTCCTCTTGCAGTGCCTTGGCAGTGCCATAAGATCCACCAGTATGAACTGTCTCCAGCACTGTCTCTTCTATAGGGCCCAAGAGAGTGACCATCATCATTTAGTTCCCTGTCAGTGTAATACCCCCAGTAGTGTCAGTAGTGTGAGCTTCCTTTAGCGGTGCTGTGTCAATGCTTCAAGATACTGCCCTGAATTGCCCTGGCAGCGTTAAGACACCCTCAGTGTGCGCTCCTTTCAATACTGCCCTGTCAGAGCGTAAGACACACCAGTGTTCACTGTGTCGGCTAATGTGTGTGCTACAGAACTCAGAAGTGTCGGCATCATCCTGTAGTCCCCTATGAGGACCTTGACAGTGTAAGGGTAGCAGCACTTCACTGTTAGTGCTACAGGCTGAGTTAGTGTGAGCTCTTTCCCGCATTGACATTGCATTAATGGACCAAGCAATTTGAGCTGCTTTTAGTACTGTCAGTGCTGCATGGTCCAGAAGCATGAGCTTTCTCCAGCAGTGCCCTGTCAGTGTTACCATTCTGGTCTATTAGAGTAGATCACCTAACAGTCACATAGAGCGCCAGCAGTGTGATGTGAGTTCCGGCAGTCTCCAACATCACCATTTCACATATCTGCCCCGCTCCAATGTCTCAGGGTTAGCATGGTGTTCTTTTTGTTTGCAAAATAAAAGTAGGTATTGTATTATCAAAAAATAGTCACAGAAATATTATATACACATACATTTTTTCCTCTCTAAAGTGCATCCGTGTACCCTTTATTCACAAACTGTGCCCATGTGTTTGTGTGAAACTGAACAAAAGAGATAGATATTTGAGAAATAAAGATGTGGCAACAAACCAGCCTGATCACCTGCACACGAAAACATGGATGAGTACTTTATTGCATATCCACCTGGAGTCCTATGTATGACAGACAAAACGCAGCTGAAAGGGGGAGTTATTGTGCATACACGTTGCATTGGCATCAGAAGAGCTGACAGACCACTCGTACAATATTTTGCGAAAAGAAAGAATAAGAAACACAAAGTAGACAACAGGTCAACGGACTTTCACAAATCAGGAATAACGGAGAAGATATTTTGGAAAGCCAAAATCATTTAAATGGCCCAAGTGTGTACATTGTATGGAATTCCCTGAGCCAAAGGCAGTATAGTGAACAGAAGACATTCTAAAGGGTCTCAAAATATTAAAGGCTATTGGAAGGAATCAAAATGAATAATAATTCTCTTATTAAAATGCACCAGCATATATAACTGTCACAAACAAAAGTAAAATATGAGTAATACCATAAACTGGATATAGGTTACAGGGATATAGGTTATCCTTAGTGAGCTGTATGCAAATAAGCATGGAATTGCAGTTCCTGTTATACAATGACCAGAAACTAAAGTGTAATATCAAATGACCAGGCACAGCCACTGAACACCAATGAAACCGAGCAGGCCGTAGAGAGTATTGCTTCCAGCGCTATAACTGAGGTGTTATGGTCATCGGTGAGCTTTACACATTACAGAAAGGACTCTAATACTAAACCATTCTGACGTGCAGAACTCTATCCCAAGGGGAAGGAGAAAATACTAGACCCAGAATAGATGAAAGTTGTATTGAGAGATGTCCACAAAGGGAAAGCCAAGTGAAAAAGGGCATCTCTTCAGACAGGTGTAATCAAGCAGCTACCAGCCAATAATGAAACTGGCTATTTTTTAGGGGCAGTTTAGAGAGCAATTATTTTAGCACTGGCACCAAAAGGAAGAAATCACATTTAAACATATATCAACTAGTCAGTGATCACTTAGGACCACGGAGCACATTTTTAAGCACAGATGGTGAGGAATGAACTGTGAACCTGACACAATGTGCTACAAAAAACTTGAAGAGTGTACCCACATTAACAAAATTATGTTTTAAATAAAAACTACATCCGGAATAGAATAAAATAAAATATAGCTAAATAAAATAATACTGAAGAATGTTTTGAAGCAACATAAGTGAATAGAAGCACGTTGATGATAAGTGGGACATAGAGTAAACTCTTATCCTGGGTACAATGGAACAGAAAAGGGGATAATATGATCATGCACCAACCAGTAAATTAGAAATAAAGGCTAAATGCCAGTGATGTTCTAGCGATTTGTTTCAATTTTTGTTGTAAGATTTTATTGCTGATAATTTGTTTATTCAATGTTCTACTGACAATCTTACAATGTTCAGGTTAAGAAATGAAAATTGTATTTCCAATTAGTTTCTTCTGTCATTATTTTTCAAATATGTTCACTCTCTCGACACGTGTCCATTAATGGTATAATGGCGCATCAGGAGAGATGTCCAAAGTGATCTCCAATAGTTTTAAATTCCTGGAATGATTTATCTTAATATTTCAGGTTGTTCACAGTTGTTTTTTCTAGATTAGTTTACCTTCAAACTAATGTTCTTTCTTCATTTTAAATTAGGCTATGGTATGCCCGTCTGCATCCTGATGCTTCCTGGGTGATTAAACATATACTATATGATATTTCTAATGAGGAATAACTCAGGATTTTAAAGGGAACTTCCTTAACTCGAGACAAATTTCACAGAAACACCTGTGCCCGCATATGCACCTCATGTTGAAAAATGCTAAAATGTGTGTATCTGTATATAATCATTTTTGCACTGTCCATGTAAATGAAAGATCTATTTTCATACAACAAAAACAATTAAGGCCCGATTCATAGATTCCAGTGCAGAAGCAGCACAAGCACTGCGTGCTGAGAGGGAGCGTGCGCCACGGCACAAAGCAGCATCTGCGCGCCATGCGTATTCATAGATTTCCCGAGCCATTACCAGCCGTGGCGCAGTGAGCATCCATTTGTGCCAGTAACACCCCCAACTCTGCCCCGTGTGCTGGATAAAGCCAGTGAAATGGCCAAAACGGCGCAAGGCCCCGCGCCATCCGTGGCCCACCACACATCCGCCCTCCATCGTAATCACGTGAAAAATCAGAGCGTACCACGCTCACGCCAGCCAAATCACGTGAAAAGGCCCTTGCATACCACCATGGAATTCAATCGCATGAAATCGCGTATCCCGATCGCGCCAACCAAATCCAAATCGTGTGAAAAGGCCCTTGCGTACCCCCACGAAATCACGTGCCCCGCTCGCGCCAGCCAAATCACGTGAAAAGGCCTTCGCGTACCACTGCGACATCCAATCGCGTGAAAAGGCCCTTGCGCACCCCTGCGAAATCCAATCCAGTGAAAAGGCCCTCACGTAAAAAGGCCCTCGCATACCCCCGCAAAATCGCGTAACCCGCTCGCGCCAGCCAAATCACGTGAAAAGGCCCTTGCATACCCCCGCAAAATCCAATTGTATGATATGGCCCTTGCGTACCCCCACGAAATCGTGTACCCCGCTCGCACCAGCCAAATCGTGTGAAAAGGCCCTTATGTACCCCCACAAAATCGCATACCCCACTTGCACCAGCCAAATCATTTGGAAAGGCCCACACGTGCTGCCATCAGCCGAGAACACACCCCAGAGGCAGCCCACCCGTAACCATACCCCACAGGCAGCCACCACCACATGGGACCACTCCATCACCCGTGACCATAACTGCAGACAGCCCACACCACATGGGATCCCCCCATCACCCGTGACCATACGACGCAGGCAGCCCACCCATGACCATACCTCGCAGGCAGCCCACACCACATGGGACCCCCATCACCCGTGACCATACCTGTAGGCAGCACACACCACATGGGACCCCCCCATTACTCGTGACCATACCCCACAGGCAGCCCACAGCACATGGGACCCTCCCATCACCCATGATCATACCCTACAGGCAGCCCACACCACATAGGACCCACCCATCACCGTGACCATACCCCGCAGGCAGCCCACACCACATGGGACCCCCCAATCACCAGTGACCATACCTGCAGGCAGCCCAAACCACATGGGACACCCCCATCACCCTTGACCATACCTGCAGGAAGCCCACACCACATGGTACCCCCCATCACCCGGGACCTTGCCCTGCAGGCAGCCCACACCACATGGGACCCCCCTTCACCCATGACCATACCCCGCAGGCAGCCCACACCACATGGGACCCCCATCACCCGTGACCATACCCCGCAGGCATCCCACACCACAAGGGCCCCCCATCACCCGTGACCATACCTGCAGGCAGCCCACACCACAAGTGCCCACCATTACCCGTGACCATACCTGCAGGCAGCCCACACCACATGGGATCACCTCCTCACCCGTGACCAGACCCCGCAGGCAGCCCACCTGTGACCATACCCTGCAGGCAGCCCCCACCACATGGGACCCCTCCATCACCCGTGACCATACCCCGCAGGCAGCCCACACCACATGGGACCTCCCATCACCTGTGACCATACCCTACAGGCAGCCCATACCACATGGAACCCCCCATCACCCGTGACCATACCCCGCAGGCAGCCCACCCGTGACCATACCCCGCAGGCAGGCCTGACTCATTTCCCCCTACCCCCACCAGTGACGGCAACCTTCAGGCAGGCCCTGACTCTTGCCCCCCAACCCCCACCAGTGACGGCAACCTGCAGGCAGGCCCGACTCATGTCCCCTCCACCCCCACCAGTGACAGCAACCTGCAGGCAGGCCCCGACTCATGTCCCCTCCACACCCACATCTGTACACTATGCAATCATGTAGCAAACGTCCAATAAAATGCCACTACATGCTGCCCCCCCACAGTGCAACTCAACACCCATCCATCGGTCCTACTCCCCAGTACATGCCCCATGGCATGTGAATCCCAAATGCACACATGCATGTTTGCAAACACATGACCAACATTGCTCAACAGCAGGGACCGGACCAGGTGTTAGAGATCAGTGTTGAAAATAAAATAGGTAAGCAACGAATCTTAATGAACACTTCAGGTGTAGGGCTGAAGTTTGGACCTGTACATGGGAAGAGCAAGAGTCAAGAATGTGGCAGCCAGGAACGAGGTAAGCCAAGAGAGTGTTGAGTCTGTGTCTCCAGCTGAGTGGAGGCACGATACCAGAATAGGATAATCAACTGTGTAGGAAGTGGCAGACAAATCAAGGAGTACATGGGCACTTACTCTATTGCCATCAGCAGGAATGTGCATGTTATAAGCAAGAGAGATGCCCACAGATTCTTGTCCTCGTATGCTGTGGGATGCGGTCTGATTGTTACCCAGTAGCCTGTTGTCTTCGGGGAATGATTGGAGATGGTGGCTGAATTCTTTTTTGAGGGGTTTGGCTGTGAATGAAAGATTGTAAATTGGGCAAAAGTTGTTGACGGGTAAAGGTATGGCTTTTTTCGGGAGAGGTGTGATGATGGCTTGTTTGAAGAAGCAGGCTATGAAACGGGGGCTAGCGAGGAGCTAAGAAGAAGGGGCAACATTTTGGGAATAAAAGAGCCAATTGTATTGTAAATGAGTGGCGGGCTCAGTTCGCAAGGCAATCATGACAGTTTGGCAAGGGAGAGGAAATCAGGTTCTGAGATCAGGTAAAAACAGAGAGGATGTGGAGTACTGTCTTGCATGAGAGCTGAGGTGGTAACCCCAGGGTAAATAGTAACAACTTTGTTAATGAAGGAAGTGGACAGTTCCTCACAGAATCCTGCACAAGGGAAGGCTGAAGAGATTGGATGGGGTTCAACGTTTGGACAGATCTTTCAAGACCGGGTTTGGAGCATCGAGAACCTGTTTGGGCAGAACTTTAAATAGCCTGTAAGTGTTAGTAGCATCTCAGATCCTGGAAGCGAGGTTTTCTAATTAGGCCTTTCTGATCTGCTTTTTGGTGGATCATTGGCAGGGGGCGGGGGATGTGGTGTCCATTTTTTGCAGAGGGGTTCTAGGCATAGCACCAATGAAGCAGATGTTTGGAGCAGGGGAGAGTTCATAGGTACACCATTTGGTCGCATATTTCTTGATGAGTACTTAAACAGCAAAGGGGGAATCAAAAGCATTCAGTACTGTTGTGCAGTTTGCGGAGCGTGGACGAGCAAGCAAGGATCAAGTGGTGTGTTAGGGGAATAGTCAGAGGAGAGGGGCAAGAGAGCGAAAGGATCACTTGTTCCAGAAATGAAGGGTAAAATCAAAGATAAGGACAATGGGATTTGTAGGTGTTCCGAGCTGCCTGAAATTAAGCAGCGTTTATCACAACATAATGCTGGCTCAAGGCTGTATTGACTCTCACACTGTGGGGAGTTGTCACTCAGACTCTCTATAAGCCTTATATTTGAACACGATCAGGCAGAGTGCCACCTTAAACTGTAGGCAAGCACACACAATGATTTGCCCGTTATAGTTGCTAGGAAACAGAAGCGTGATGGCCTAGAAGGAAGTCAGGGTATTTCCCAGCAGGCATATGCCTGGCATCTAACTCACTGCCTCTTCCCCACCACTACTGGCCTATGAGGGGAATCAACCTTTTGTGTAATCGCAGAACTTCCCCATAGGTTTGTCAGTTCTACCACAAAACTAAGCAAGCTACACCACATGAGGAACGGAATAGAGAGACTCTGCCTTTCTTGTAGCTGTCGAGGCATAAAACCTCATCTAAACTGGTGAACTCAAGACGAGAGGGTTGTTGCATGGGGGGGGATGAGGAAAGGCAAGGCAGTAATCATTGGTTAACCAGGAAAAGTCTATTCTAAAAATTGCGTACTGGTGTTTACAATGTTGACTGCTAAGGTGCTGTCTTTTCGGCAGTCGGGGGAGCTCAGGTTCGCCAAGGTTTTCGAGATATCCAAACACAAAAACTTTCGAATATAGTGCATCTAAATGTCAGTTATTTTCAAATAAAATCTATGGTGAAAACTTGATGTGGTCGGGGCTCTCCAGGAATGGACTTGTAGGACGCCACTTCAGAATTCTGTGTAATGGCCCACTGTCCTAGACAGCCAACAGGGTCCCCTCCCACCTTAAGGCTGAGCCCTGCACCACAGACCACTCAGATGTGAACAATGTGTCCTTTAACCAGGGGCAGCAGCGCACTGGGCGAATTGCCCCCCTTCCCCCACGCGCCCCTGGTCAACAGGGGGCCAGGGGCAGGAAGTGTCACTTTTTTTTTTAAACCTCGCTTCGGTGAGGACAGTAATGCTATGAATAGGGTGCATCAGCACCGCTATTGTTCTTAAAAGCGCTCCGCTGCGCGGGCGCATTGACTAACAATGAAGCGCCTGCCACGCCTTCTGCCACTATGCCAGCTCGGGGCAGCGCTTGAAAGACTCCCCCGAGCTGGCGTAGCAGGGACTAATGGCGCCCTGGGGGGGGGGACATGATACCCCGTTCGCCCCCCCTAAGGCCGGGCCTGCCTTTAACACCTCCTAACTTATATATATTGATGCAGTGTTTCTTTTGTTGTGATTCTTGATTCTGACCTTCATATACAGCGCGGGTCCCTGTGGTGGTGTAGTTGGATCATTCCACCGCCACCCCCCTCCCTTGCTTGCAGAGGTCAAGGCGTGCCACTGCCAGCACGCCTTTTGGAAAGCATGCGGATGGGGAACGCCGCCGTTGAAGCATTAGACTTTCTGTGTGCTATGTTGCTCCATCAGCTGAGGGGGCGAGGAATTCTGTATAAAGGACAGCTTCAGAAGGCATGCCCTTTTATTTGAGTATAATTTGTTTTGTTTCCATGCTACGGCGGTTTAACAGATGCAAATGGCAGCAGGGTAATGTGAGCGAGTGACCGTCCTTTATCAGACTGCCCAGTGTCCTTTATCTCGTGTGTGCTCCCGGTTGCTATCTCCGCTTTGTGGATTGTGATGGCAATTCGTTTGCAGCTTGAACATTAAAAATCTGAAATTAAGAGCATGCCTTTCCCTGTTGAAGCTGTGATTTGAACAGCTGGAGCCTGTCTACCATTGGACGGCTTTTTGAACTGTACGGAACATACGCACTATGTCTAAAAACCTGTCTAAAACGATGTACACACAGTGATTGAAGTGTACCAGAAAAGTGGGAAGGAAAGGATCAACCTGCAACACATTATTTAAGGGTTGCAGTCATGCTGGTTGACCGCCAATTGAGCTGAAATAGATTTCAGTTTGGGTGTAACTGTTATCTGGTGGTAAAGTGGAGAAGTGTGCTTTAATAGGGTGACCAGACGTTCCGGTTTTTCCGGGACAGTCCGGGGAAATTGCCCTGCATCCCGGGAGTTTTTACATTTTAAAAACCCTGTCCGGGGTTTCTAAGGGTGGAGCTACGGTCCCGGTTTTTGCCGGTCCCCGATATTGAAATCCTGAAATCGGGTCCTGGAGCGACTCTTCCTGCACGAATGGGGGCGTAAAAAATACTTTTCACGCCCCCATTTCATCCTCCTTCCCCTCCCCGGCGCTCTCCTCCAATGAGAGGAGTGTGCCTGGGAGCACACACTCTTCCCCCACCCCGCTACACCACACACCCTCTGCAAAAGGCCATGGACATGGAAATAGGACTACAGTATTTACGGTAGTCCTACATTTTTATATCTATGGCCTGTCTGTTTGTTTTTTTTTAATCTGCCCACCCTAGCTTTAACTTCGTAAAGTACAGTTCTGGAATGGTGAAAATGGTTGGAAAAAGTAGTGGAGCTGTTACCAGTAAAAAATAAAAGTAGTGGGACACCACTCCCGACCGTTCCCGCTCACTTCGACCACTGTGTACACATGTTTTTGTATGCACCTTGCAATTTTGTTTGATATGTGAGAAGGAGTGGGGGCACGTTTATCTGCTCTGGCTCTCAAATTTGACACTATGTCTATCTTACTGCACATGTGGTTTTGATGTGGGGGTTATGCTTTAAATTGCTACGGAATCGACCTGTTTTATCGCCGGCCGAAAGCAAGCAGATTCCATAGAACTCATGAAAATGCTGCCCGCCATTCACGGGCATGGGAGCCAGCATTGCCGATTCATTTTAGTAATAGGTGAATATCTTGCAATGAAAGCAAGGTCCGCTGGGAGTTTGTTGGGATGGAAATGAGTCTACCCCACCCCCCTACACGCATTCAGGTGAGGCGAATCCCATATGAAATCATGTCGTGTACGAGAGTGGAGAGGACCGCACTATGAAAGTGGGTGCAGATATAATATAGCGCTAACAATAGATGCATAACCTTAGAAGGCGCATAGAAAGAAACGCCATTTTTTAATTATGGCAGAGGCTTGCATGGCCGCGCTGCACCAGTCTAGCTCCATGGAAGGATTTGACTAGGCCCAGATCGTTAAGGCAGAATGAGTGTGCACCACCAGTTCTCACGGAAGCTCACTTGACCCTTGTCCCTTCACTGTTGTAGATACTTAGTATCATTGGGAGGAATGCACCATGCAAGGCCGTGAGACAAAACCAAGCTTCTCACAGTGCCCATTCATCACAACCAAGCTGCCAGCAGGCCTCTAACCCCCACCCGACCAACCCAGAGCCAGATCCACACCACTGACCCAACCCCCATTCCCCTGCATTCCATGATAGCGAGTGACCCCCCAGCCCCTAGCATAAACCAAGTGACCAAAAAAGATCTAAGAATGTGCGACTCTTTCACCCCTCAGCATTAAATACATCCTTTGTAACACGAGGTACAGGGAGAGATACATTATAGATCAAAACGAGGGTGGAAGCCTTGAGTGCTAGAGGAGCGGTATAAACAAGTCCTAGAATGTGTGGGTCAGTATTACTCTATGTCTTCCTCCCTTACCCCTGGCAACAGTCCCCAAGCCTCCCAGGTGCATGCCACAGTGATGGAGTAGTAGGCATAGCATATTATCATAGTTTTCACAATGTAACTTATGAGAGACCTGACTTTCACTCCATGGAGAGATGAGCCACGCTGACTCATGTGGGAATCGACAGACGGCTGAGAAATGAACCAATTGTAGCCTGACATCCCCTATGGGGCAGGATCATGTATAATGTCTTACCAATCATCTGTGTGGGTTCAAACCCTATATGTGATGTCATCAGTGATGCTGTGGCCTCTCAAAAGGCATCTAACAATCTTTCTGGAAAGAGAAGGTTCTCGAGCAGTTCTTTGCTGATATTTTGTATTCTGTATAATTAAACCGTGTTATCCTTGCAAGCTATCTCTTGGCCTATTTCCCTAGAGGGTTGTATTCATTCTGGTGTGTGCGCAACAGGGACTTTCCTTCACAGCAGAGGAGATAGAATCTCAGATGAGGGAAGCCCTACAAGCCCCCCTGCAAGCATTTCTCCTTTTCTGCAGCATCATGTGCTGTAAAATGTGGTGTTTTGATAGGGAGATGAGTACGGCTCTCGCACCTCACTCGGTGTAGAAACCTTTGCCCCACAACAAAAATCAAAAGCTGGCACTCAAGAATATATGCACAGTAAGTGAACATATCTTAAGGTGAAAGATACAAATTTAGCTCACTTGACTTTTCCCCTTAGAGGAAAGTGTACCAGACAAAAGAGCTATGGCCTTTGAAAAAAAGTTATCAACAACACAAAAATAACCTGAGACAGAACATTTTTCATTAAATACGATGGCCAGGTATAACAGGTGCTCACCTTTTTAACCCAACAATATGTAGTGAAATATTCCCTAGAGAACAAAATCCCAATACGAGCATGTGCTTTGATGATCATTTTATGCGCCTTGCAGGTAAGTGTCTGCATTGGAAACATGACGACCCGGGTGAAATCCTGGTAGCCAAATGCTTGAGCAAGCTTGGCGACCTTAAAAACACCCAAGGTGGTTGCTTGTGCCCGCCCTCTGAAAAAAGTAACACTGTCCACCCACATGCACCAGTCTCCAGGATTCAACCTCTCTTGCCACATCCTCGGCAAATATTCAGGACTCACTTGCCCCCTAATCATTCCCCCTCCTTAACATGTTAAGAAAAAAGTGTACAATTGTGGCATTATTCCCCCTCTTGACTGGGAGACTACAAATACCAGAATGCAATTCAGCAAAAATGCAAAACAAATGGCTTAGGGTTCTGAAAATGTATTTTCAAGAAGTATAACAACACGTAATGTATGAAAAGGTTTCCTGTTTGTGTTTGGTTTTGACAAATGCAGGGTTCATATATGATGTGATGAAAATATCACATTCTACCAAAAATAAACTCGTTTTGGTGGATTGACTATGAACATCTGAAAATAATATTGCTAATTTAAAACTGTTTTGTTTGATATATTGTAACTGACCTGGAGGAGAGTGTAGATTTAGGCAGCTAACTGGTGCTTTGTGTTTGCTTTCAGAATGCAAACGCCTATTTGCATTTCTTAACACAGAAACGTTATGGATATCTCCTCCAAAACAATGGTCTCTTGAATGGGCCATCATTTGTAAGTCGCCCCCACTTTAATGCGCTGCTTGAAGAAAGTGATAAGCCATCATTAAAGGGCCCTCAGCATCTGATGGGCCGCTGGAAACGGGTGTCTCTCTAGAGAGCCACAGGAGGTTGGGAGGTGACACTGTGGCCTCACGTGAGCTTCGTACATGGAAGTTGCACAGCAGTTGCAGCAGACACTGGTGCCTTCAGGGGCCCCTCTGACAGCGGGGCCCTGGGCCACTGCAGGTACTGCCCATGCCGCGGGTCGGCTCTTCACCCATTGTCAGATGGATTCAAAATATCATGGCGGGGACTGCTTGCGCACAAGTGTCATCATGAGAGATTGCCACTGTGCTCTTTGCCGGAAGATCCATAATTACCCCTCTTTTTGATCCGGTGCAAATGACATCACCTGCCTCTGCAGCATGTTCCACATCCACAGATTATGGCCCTCATTACAACCCCAGCGCTAAACCATGGCGCTATTAGCACCATGGTTGGTGCCAGTGTTGTAACGAGTCCGCCATGGTGAAATGGGGAAATACCGACCCATTCCAAGGTTGAGGGGCGGTATTTCCCCATTTCACCATTGCCCTTCCCCATTCCCATTTTCGCCCCATAGGGCTCAATGGGATTGGGGAAGGCGCTAAGTACGGTACCGCAAATTGCGGTACCGTAATTAGCACCGAGGTCCCTTTGCGGCACCCTACTTTAACGGCTGGTAAAACCAGCCGTTAAGGTCGGGTCCCGCAAAGGGACCTCGTAATCATGCGTTAAGGGTTTAACGGCGCCAACACCTTTTACGGCGCTGTTAAACCCTTAACGCCAGGGTCTTAATGACCCCCTATGTGTTCAGTATAGACCTCTGCAACTTGATGTGCTCCCTCCACTTGCTTATGCGCTCTATAACACTGTATTTCACTGGTTTGCTTCTTCTCTTTCGCCAAACTCACTGCTTCTCAGTCTTCTCTTCCTCTCCCTGTCTTTTCCCTCTCTCCTCTCCCTCCTCCGCTCACTATATTCTATGCACTTACTCTATCAGAAATGTCATCTGACCAAGTATGTTAGTCGCTTGTTTGTTCCTCTCCCCCCCACGCCCCCACCTTTTGTCAATCTCCAGCACTAGCAGAAATGTCCTCAGGCCTACTGTGATAGTCGCTTGTCTATCTCATCTCCTACCTCCCCCTCACTTCCTCCCCTCCTTATCATTGTGAAAAGCTCTTGCACTATCTGAAATGTCATCAGCCCTAGTACCATAGTTAATTTCACATTCTTAATGTCTCAAGGCCTTGTAAGAATGTCGTATTTCCCCTTGCTCCCTCCCTTGCCTTGAATGCTTTGAAAAACATGTGTGTGTAGGCGCTATAAAATAAACTATCAATCAATCAATCCATCAACATTGGGCACATATAGAAATTGATTATATTCTGGTATTAAGTGCTCTACTATAATCCACATGCTATAATTAGAGCTAATTTTAATAGCGAGTGTTCGTTTCCTGGATGGGCCCCCTTACGTTTGTACTTATGTGTAAACAGGTCCCCTCCGGTCATACTCATAATTTGCACTGTGGAGTGTAAAAGAGAAGTGTAAAGTGATGGCAGAAGTTTCTTTACGCATATCCTTCGCACTCTGCTGTCCAAAATGAGCAAACGTCAACTACCATGTACGCCTGTCATGTTGCGTTTTCAATGTTTCCTATGTAATCCACCTACGTTTAACAGGTGTAGAAAGCAAGCAGGTTACATTGGAAATCAATGGTTTTACGTCAGCATGCAAATCTGTGGCTGGCATAAAACCAATTTGTTTATGAAGGCAGAGGGAAAAGGGAAGGATGGATCATAACTCCCGTTCTGCCCCTCCCCCCCGCCGCCCTCTGCCTTCAAAAGCAATGAAAATACCCCGGACCCTGTAAGGAGGCGTTACTCTGGGTACTACGAAACTGAACCCTATTTTGTTTTAACATTCCACACATTTTCGAGTCCTGGCCGGCAAGGTGGCCAGATGATGTTATGTCGCCGGACACACCTTTTCCATCCCCGGCCCTCTCTTATGCGAATCATTGGTAGTTGGATGGTAAGCCCCATCGACCTCAGCCAAGACTTTAATTCCTAGAATGCATTTGTTCACTGAAGCCCACGACTTGGAAAGTGGTTTTGCATTGCCATTAAGCCACCTGTTATCAAAACCCAGACGTCCTCACTCACAGCAAACGGGAAGCTTCATCCTGGCCTCAAAAACAAATGCTACATGGTTGGAGAAAGCAACCCCTTCCTAACATGGAGATAGTTGATACCACTGTCACAGACATTTTAGGAATCCTACATCACCGTGGAAGCACACTCGCATCCATATATATGAACAAGACCGGCCTTAGGATGGGGCGAGCCAGGTGACCGCCCTGGGCACCACGCCCCCCAGGGCACCATTAGCCCCCGCCACGCTAGCTCGGGGGAGTCTTTCAAGGGTTCCCCCGAGCTGGCATTGTGGCAGAAGGTGTGGCAGGCGCCTCACTTTTACCAAATGCACCTGCGGTGGCGGAGCGCAATCAACAAATACAGGGCGCTGATGCACCCTATTCATATCATTAGCTCCTCGCTGGAGCAAGGAGGTTTAAAAAAAAAGTGGCATTTCCTGGCCCTGCCCCCTGTTGACCATGGGCGCGCGGGGGTAGGGGAGTGCCAATTCGCCCAGGGCAATGCTGCCCCTTATGTACCTGTCGCATTGAGTGCTCCTAAAATGTCGCATTTTATGCTTGTGATGGTCTTTTTTAGTCTGGACTTTTAAGTGGCAGAGCCACATATAAGCCAAAAGTATTTATTAGAGTACAGCTAGGAAGCAATGGCATATGAGGGAAGGCACTCAGCTAGTAGATGCTATTTGATTATTTGCCCACCCATTCAATGCGCATGGCCATGATAAATGCTATGGTCATTCCCACCCACTTCTGGCCCTGCCCTCCCAAAACACCTCCTCATGGGAACTCTTTGAGCTTGCTTTATTCAAGCCGTACCATCAAACTGTGCACTTGAAATGATGCCAGGGTTTTTTCAAAGCAGTCATCTGAGTGTTAATGACGTAATTGGAGCTATAAATCCGAAACTGGTATAATAAAAATGTCTAAACCAGGTCTGCCTTCAGACACTCGATTTATAAGCACTATGGGGTGTATCCTTCACTGAAGTTCTGTTCAAAACAAGCACTGGCAAAGCCAACATTTGCGGCTTGTGTATAAGTATAAAGCTTTTGCCAGGCACTGCTATTAGGTGCCCTGGTAGTCACACCATTTAGTACCAATACAGCAATGCCTGGCAAGTGACTTTATATGTGTATACAAAAGCCCAAAGTGTTGTTATTGTCAATATTTGTTTCATCATCGAACGCCAAACTACAAGAACAAGCGTGCACAGCAATGTGAAGTACACAGCCAGGAGTGGCCGAGCCCCTAACACCTGACAGTAAACAGCTTAAGTTCTCTGCCTGACACCCGAGCACGAAGGCTTCCTTCGGAGATGCGAACTTCATTTAAAATTTACAATATCAGACACATATTATCGCATTTTATAGAGCACCAGGCGTGGTTGAAATTCGGACTGAAGTCCATCACAGAACCCGTGAAGATCCGATAGTGGAAAGCTCAGTCACTCACATCCTTCCACGCGATTACAAGGGGTTAAAAGAAGATCTCAGACCAAAAGCATTAGCAAAAGAGGGGCAGCTCTTAAATTAGAAGTAATCATAAAACGTATGAATTGATACCCTAGAAAAAGGACTTTGGAATCTCGGGGAATACCGAGGCACCGCTAGAAATTGTGAGGAACGTCCAACAGGAGCAATGCGTGTACCGCCTGCAGGGGATAAGTCCCACGTACCTCTGAGGCTCCCGGCGTTTCAGCAGCACCAGCGAAATGGGAAGAGAACTGAACGCAGAGCAGAATGGTTGTTTCTTCTGCCGCCTGTGGGTTTTATAGTCAGGCGGTGTCAGGAAGAAATACCGGAAGGAAGAATGTGTATTGTTGGTCTGATGTCACAGATACATAGATTTTGACAACATATTTGAGGTGATCATTTCCCGGCTGTCACAATACGCACATCCTCATTACTCCATCGCCCCAATCCTTAAGAAATGAGGTGGGAATAAATCAGAAACAAGTAACAAAGTTGTTAGAAATGTTTCAAAAAATATATGTAGGCGTTCCCTACTCAGTGCCCGCTCTCACCCAGAAGACCACCTGATGTTCGTGTCTTTCAGTAGAGGTGAGCGTGCAACTAACGTTTTTGGATTTTTGCCTCCAACAATCAGAGGAACCCCAGTGGTTCATGGAGACGCCTGTGGTCTCGACTCTCAGGAGGACAGAGCCTCGCGTCACCTGCCAGAAACCCTCGTTGTTTGCGATTGTGAGGCAGCTTAGTCCTTTGCCCCCTCCAGCTCTGGCACTGACTCGTAAGCTTTCCCAAATCTCGCACAGACAAGAAGTTAGGCAGGACCCTGTCCGAAAGCTTACTTCAATACCACCCACAGATTGAAGAAGCACACATTTCACATGTCAGCGCCAAAGTGTGTTTAAAAAGGATTTAACTACTGGTAGTATGAAGATGTCTAGGGTTTAGCCAGGAGAACCGTGACCGACATGAGCGCTCACAGTGATGTTCCCACGCCTGATCCCGCAGCAGAAGCAAATCCCACACAAGGGATCATAGCAATAGCATGCAGTTGTGTAGGCAAGGTCCTGCTCCTGGGGCACAGCAGACATGCTAGATCCTGGTCCTCGAACCACAGACGAGAAGAGAGATCCTGCTTCAGGAACAGCAGGAGAGAGTCGCAGTCCCACTTAAGGGGTCATCATATAAAGAGGAAGCATATCCTCTAGCTATGGCCCCCCTCATTCCTCCTCCTCCTTCAGTGATTCTGCCAGTGAAGGGCCCAAAGAGAAATGTTTTGAGGAGACAGTGGACATTGAACCTCAATGATAGACTACCTGCTCTGCCGTTCAGGCCTTCGAGCCACTCCTGCTGATCCTCAGCCGTCTCCCCTCCACCTCAACCCCCAGTGGGGTGACAAGGGGGGACAATATTTATAGATGTACATTTAGAATTGTGACCTCGAAGCAGTTTATCAGCCCTGCTTTGTAATATTACCCTGTAATCTTGCAATGATATATGGCGACCACGCTCAACATAGGAAGGCCTGCCTCCAATTAAAATGGCCCACAATAAATCATTTTCTTTTGGTTCAGCTAGCCCTCCCTTCCCCTGTGCCAACAATAAACCAAGTACCAGGCCGGGGCATACAGAGAATATGGGCCTCATTACACGTTGTGCGGTAAAAATATCAAATTACCGGCATAGCGCTCTTAACGTGTCCGCCCTCACAAGAGGGCGCTAATAGCGTACCATTACGAGTACGCGGACACGAGCATAGCGCCATGCCGGTAATGACCCTACCGCCATGCCGCTAAAGACCCCAAAAAGTCACTTACCGCCCTCGACGAAAGTGCAGATAGCACCTCCGCCCTCACGCTGCATGCAAATAGCGGTCACCGCTATTAGCGGTGACCGTTAAATTGCGGAACCGGAAATAGCGTCATCGCACAGGAACGGGAAAGAGCATGGCGGCCATCTTTAAAAACACAATCCATTGCCATCCACTGCCCCCTGGACCTGTTTTGAGTAGGTTGCTGTTGCAAAACATCCGGGACACCTTCAACATGCCCAAGGCATTTAAAAAAAGCACTGACAGGCAGCGCAAAGAAAAATGCACCCCGGAGGAGTTGAACATGTTGACCCAGACCCTGGCTGACAATGCTGAGGTTGTCTTTGCCAACGACATGCGGCGGCCGACACTACTGAAGAAAAAGGCCATCTGGGAAGAAGTTGCGGTTAAAGTCAGTGCAGTGACCAGCAGCACCCGCATGGTGCGTGAGTGCAGGAAAAGGTGGGACGACCTCAGACTGCAGGTGAAGGGCATCCTTTCTGAAAACCACCGAATAGCCACTGCAGGTGGAGCCGGTTCACCCATCAGACTAAAGGAATGGGAGGAGACTTGTGCAAACCTAATCGCAGTGGAATACATTGAGGGAGTAGGCACTATGGAGCTATGCGTGGGAACCACTTCGGATGGAGGCGAGTGTACACATGACAGGATGCTAACTGAATGTACTGTTCCCCCCAAATGTGAGCCCAGAATCCTCTCATGCATGGACACACATACACACATGCATCCATCCCTGTCCATAGCAGTGTCAGACCCAAACACACACACATGCACACATCACCATAGACAGGTGCCAAACACAACCATGCATGGATGAGGCACTGAACTGACACATCACCTGCATCCACAACTATTAAGTCCCAATGGCCACAACTGCTTTATTTATGTATCCTGCATGAAGTACATAGAAACGTAACCAATGCCATCCCCTTTCTTGTCCCTGACAGGCTCACATACAGATGGTGAGGATGCCGCAAATGCATCCCAGGCAATGCCTACAAGTAAGAGACCAAGGGCACAGGACTCTGAGGACACCCCCACGACAACTAGGGGCAAGGGGGGAAGGTGCCACATGATGAGTGTGAAGCTTCGGAGGAGTGCCACTGCCAGGATTGAAGTAGCCACACCACCAACTAGAGCCCCACCACCGCAGGTGAACCCACAACCACCAATACCAGCCACCGAGGGCCCACCATCAGCTGCGCCAAGCTCCGCAGGAGAGGCTGCCGCCACTGCCCTCCTATCTGACCTTGAGGACACAACAGTTGGCACAATGCAGATGCACACCCCAAGCCCCCCTACAACCCCTGAGTCAGCACCATTCCAGACACCTGGGTCTGATGTCACTGGTGAGGACAACATTACAACCATAATGTCCCCATGGTGGCTTCACCTGCTGTCATGGATGCATCTGAGGGCACAGCAGCCACTACACCATCACCCAGCACTGCCCTTGAGCTGGCCACCATCCGGCAGCGTCAACAGGAACTTACTGTGCTGGTTGGCCAGCATGTTGAGGAGGCTGCCCATCTCAGGGAGGATATTGTGGAGACGGCAAAGCACTCCAGTGAGAGGATGGAGGCCTGTACTGACAGGCTTTGTGAGGAGATAGCTAGGCTAAGGCAGGTCCTCACTCGAATAGCTGACACAATGGACTGCCACTTCACACCACCAGGACAGTCTGCCACGTCGTCATCCGCCGGTTCAACGCAGACAAGCCCCTTCCGCCGCTCAACACGCACCACCAGGCGCATGTCTGCCCATCCTCCAAATGCTGCAGATAATGGCCAATAGGGGGTTTATGGTGATTCTTATGCGTGCATGGGCCAACGCAAACATGGCAGACACATGAGGAACTGTTGTGGGGGGTGGGTGGAAGGGTGTTATGGTTCTGTTGTGGGGGGTGGAAGGGTGTTCTGGGTCTGTTGTGGGGGGGTGGAAGGGTGTTATGGGTCTGTTGTGGGGGGGTGGAAGGGTGTTATGGGTCTGTTGTCGGGGGGGTGGAAGGGTGTCATGGGTCTGTTGTGGGGGGTGGGTGGAAGGGTGGGGGGATGTTTGGGCACATACACTTTTTCATCTTTCCATTACTTAATACACTGGTGTCTGATCAAAACACAGGCTTGGACATCTTCATTGTGTATGGGTACTTTATTGGCGACAGGGTCCATTGCGTACTTCTAAATATACACCAGTGCCTTACTACACATATCCATGTGACAGTACCAAAACATGTTCCTCAGAATATTTGGTTGATCAGATGCTGTCTCACAGCACGTCCCTCCTGCCCATCCCCTCTTTTCAAGACCTGCATCCCCTTCACCTCCGTCCTCATCACCATCATCATCCTCATCAGGTGCTTCTATTCCAACGTCAGGGGGCAGTGGCACATTCCGTCTGATAGACATATTGTGAAGCATGACACATGCCATGGTGATCTTGGCCACCTTCTCATGGCCATACAGGAGAGCGCTTCCAGACCTGCTAATGCACCTAAACCGTGACTTCAAAGGGCCAAAAGTCTGCTCGATCACGATGCGGGTATGGGTATGTGCTCGATTGTATTCCTCTTAGTGCCTGTTCTGTGGGTTTCGTACAGATGTGAGGAGCCAGCTCTTCAGGGGATAGCCTGCATCACCTGTATGGGGGAATGAATGGTTCCTGTTACTGTTCACCTCAAGAGCGGCCTGTTCATATCACACAAATTGACATTGCATTGTGATTCAAGTACACAGTCAACAGCATACATGCAGATGGTCTGTGTGACAGCAATGTGCAAGTGTGAGCTCGACCCTGCAAGTAGACATGCCCCATTGATGCCTTCAACAGTAATTGACATGTCTTGGGTGAGGCGAGGTCGTAGGTGTCCCTGGGCCCAGGCAGATTTGGTTCCTCACTGCTGTTGTACTGCCATTCCAACATAGATGTTGCCATGCGGTGAGGCATCACTTCAGTGGTGGTAAGGGTGTCTGGTGAAATGCTATGTCTATGGCCAGGGCTGATCCCTTTGCATGCATCATAGGGCACATTGCATTATAGATGTTGTGCTGGACTGACTCTGGATGACTATCCTGATGGCACGTATGAAATCTGTGTATTTTGTGGCATGGAATGTTGTGCAATGTGTATGTGGATGGGTGTTTGATGTTACTAGACCTGAAATGTCATCTGTGTTGTGTGGCTCATACTTGCATGTCAGTTCAACTCAAGTATGTTGCGGCCTTCCCAGATGGACATTGGCGTTCATCTGTATGTGCATTTTGCAGACGGACAACAAGCTACACCCAGTGGAGCATGTCTCTCCCCCCCTATCACACCCAGTTGGAGCATGTCTCTCCCCCCATCACACCCAGTTGGAGCATGTATCTCTCCCCCCCAAACACACTGCCATGTGCTTGCCCTGCTACTCACCAAGTAGCCACGAACGTTGTACGGTTTGTCGCTCCATGTAGCGTGGGATAGTTGAGTTCCGCAGGACCATGGAATCATGGGTTGATCCGGGAAATCGGGCACAGCAATGTGTGATTATCTTGTTGGCATCACATACCATTTGGACATTGATGGAGTGGAATTGCTTCCTGTTTCGGTAGACCACTTCATTGCGATGTGGGACCACCAATTCCACATGTGTACAGTCGATGGCCCCAATGCAACTTGGGATGCCTGCCAGTGAATAGAAGCCAACTTTGGTGTTTGCAATCTCCTGGGCAGTCCGTGGCATGTATATGTGTTCAGGTGCATGCTTCAGGAGGGCATCGAGTACCTGATTCAGCGTGCGTGAAAATACTGGTTGGGAGATGCCATGCATCTGGCCCACTGTATGTTGGTAGGTGCCTGTGGCCAGGAAGTGGAGCACAGTCACCACCTTGAGTAGAGGGGGGATGGCAGTTGTGATGTCTATGAGGGTCACAATATCGTTGTGTATCATGTCCACGATGCTGGTGATGGTATCCCGGTCCAGACGGTACAGGGTGTGTATCTGCTCAGGGGTTAGGTTAAATGGACTGGCTCTGATCCTGGGGATTGGTGGGTGCCTCTGTGGTATGATTAGGTGCCGTGGTGGTGCTTGCTGCGCCTGTCTTGCCCTCCTCCTCCTCCCCCTGCGTCTCCTTTGGGCTGCCTGTTGTTGTTGCAGCTGCGCTGCAATCATGTCCTCAAGCCCATGTAATGCTGCTAGTATTGGAACCATCTTGGTGTGGGAAGGGGTGTGGTGTGCTCCTTTTGAGCTGCCACTGTCTCCATTGCCTCCACCTGTGTTGATTGTGTCCACCTGTGGCAGGTGGGAACACTGCTCAGTTCTCTCAACGTGTGGTTCGCGATGCCGGTATTTGTGCCATGGCGGTAAGGGGTTTTGGGGGCTTTACCATGCCACTATTGGCATGTCTGCTCGCCTTGTGATGCTGTGCTAATAGCGGCATGGTGTAATTTACGGGATGGTGGGTCACGCGCACGCGGACTGCCCGCTATTAGTGGCACCGTACCTAGCGGTGCCGCTAATAGCGGTGAGCCGGGTCGTAATTCGCATGGGAATTTAACGTTGCCGGTATTCCATTACCGGTAACGTTAAATCCATACCGCCTACCGTGCAATGAGAATGAGGCCCTATATATTTATTTAAAGTATCTGTTCAATTAATAATTGCCTTTAATGGTTACACACTTCACCTTCTCTGTGGCATAAAACAAAGATTCAATACAAAACACACTTTTTCCTTTTTGTAATGAACAGGTACATATTACTTGATAAGATTTAAAACAACTCCACAGTTTTGTTTTTAAAACAAAATAGAAATTACACACGCTGCCCTTTGTACGTGTCAATTCCCTGCACACTTGAAAAAATGCTAGCAGTTTTGAAATCACACAGACTTTTGAAAATACTTTTGATTGATAGAACCCTTCTTTCTTCACCACAAAAGGAATACCAAATCCTTCTGCTATCACGATCACTTACTCAAGAAAGAGTGTATATTTTTCAATTGAGAATTACCCTTGGCTTCACTGGGCAAAGTACCTCCCTCCCCAGCACCAAAAACCCAGGCATCAATTATCTGCAGCACTCATCTGTTTAAAGTCCAGGTCTAGGGTGTGGGGACAGTCAGGAATTTGGTTTTGGCCCAAGGGCACCCCTTTGTGTAAAGGTAAGGTCTAGGGAGTGGAGACAGTTGGGGATTTTGTTTTGGGACAAGAACACCCCTTGGTTTAAAGGAAAGGTCTCTGGAATGCTGACACGAATTTCGTTTTTGGGGCAAGAACACCCCTTTGTTTAAAGGCAGGGCTTGGGCAATGGTGACAGGAATTTTGTTTTGTGATAAGGTCACCCCTGTTCATTAGAGAAGTCTGTGGTTCACAGACAAAATAATTGTGCCCAATTACTTTAATGAGTATAACTTAACTTCCCACTAGGAAAGAGAGCAGAGGTTTCAAACTCCTCCAAGCTCCCCCCTGCATCAATCTATATGGGAGTTAATTAGATTAATATTCAGTCAAATATGCTAAGGGTCTACACAATTTCCCCCACCCACCACTAAACGAAAATATTAAGGGAGGCAGATCCCTCACACATTTGGTGTCATTGGATAAATCTACTTACATTGGAAACCTCTGTTTTTGGACACTCAGGAAAGACAGCAGGGCCCCTCTTCGAAACAGCACAGGGTATAGTTACCAGCATCCATCCCTTATTTGCTCTCCTTAACCATAGGTCCCCATCAGCTTTTAGGCTTTCCCAGTTTCTGTCTCTCATGCAAAGTTAAGTCTCCATTAATTTAGAGGCCTCTCCACCCAGGTAAGGTCAGGCAGCTGTGTCAGGATTCACACAGATGATTCTCTTCAAGATGTTTAGCAACTCTCCACAAGATGATTTCTTAGGCAAGTTCTCTCCTAGATGGTTTTTAGGCAGGTTTTTATTCCCATAGAGTAGGGGTTTTTTACTCTATAAGCCACACCTCCACTTAATAAAATTAGAAGGTGTCACGTTATTGGTTTTAACTTTTCATTTGAGGATTATCCTCTCTTCCTCCTCTCAAAATCCAACCCCTCTCGGCCAATAGGCCCTTGGAGTTCTATGATGGAAGAGATGTGAAGAGGTACACCCCCTCATTCATTTACATTTTTTTAGGTCAGCTTTTTCACTCAAAACGTCACTGTATGGCAAAAATGTGCAATTTACCAATAAATGCCATAATGCACAGATATTACTATTCTCCTAAGCAGGACGGATATGTGGAACTTATGTTCATTTTGGCAGAGTGTTGCATGTGTGAGCTAGGTTTTTCGCCCTTTATGCAAAAAATAACATAGTGGGGAATATGACATTTTCTTCCCAGATATCTAATTTAATAAGCAATCAGCTCCCCATCTTTCAGATTCAGGGCATATTCAGGGAAGCTAGGAATGCATTTTAGGTTGTAACTACAACACCTAGATGCCTTCAAGTTAGGTGCGCTATACAAATTGCAAAATAAATAAATAACCTGAAATTTCCCAAATTGTATTTGAATGAAAGTCATTTTAACACCACTGCCTTGAAATCAGCTTTAAAATTACATTAGTCCAGACCCTGTACGTATCACAGTTAAAAGGTTACTGAGTAAAATGACATTTCAAATAATGTAAGCCTATGGCCGCATAATTAACATAGATAAGTCGCAGTTTCATTTCTTAAATTTAAGATGCAGGAGGCCATGGCATCAGTTACAGTCTCTGGGCCTACAGGCTGGGGTAAATGCATTATCCCTTTAAGCTCTAAGAGCTAATGGGGGCTTAAGAGATTCTTATCCTTAAGCATATGGCTCACCTCTGCCCTTTAAACATCATGAGGCCGGGCTGCCATTTGTCATTGCTATCTTGAGTCCACCACAAATCAGATCTATAGTTTGTATTTCTTTTAAGGGCTGCACCCTTTAAGGACTGGTCCTTTTGTTGATCTGGCGGCCATAATTTCCTGCTTTGCAAGAGCCGAGTCCTTGTGCCCTAGCCTCAAAGAGATCTGACTTCCTGATAAAGAGCCAAGCAGATCTGGCAATGGGGGTGACACTTAAAAATTCTACCCAGCATCCCACAGGCCTGTCTTTCTTAGGCTCATAAGGGATTTACATTTTGCATCTGAAAGAAAATAGCCTTTTCAATTCTTGCTTTCATTTTCCATGTGCAGCCTTCTTTCCTTTTAATAACTTGAATCTTTCTGTCATTGTTCAATACACTTCTCAATCAGCGGATTTCTTCTTTCACAAAGCATTGGTATTTCAATGGGGCAACTGAAAGTGAAATCCTGCTGTTTATTTTGTCACTCAAAATATGCATTTTCATTTAACAAGATGTCAGTTTCTGTGTTGAAAAGTGGGCCTTACTCGCATGACATGAAAAATACTAACATGGCTTTGTACTCTTAATTTTCAGGGTACACAGCAATTTGATGTTTGGAAGTTTCAATGAAAAATTCAGCTTTTTGTCTCCAAACTACAATGTGTCTTTTCCATCTCCATATATTCCTTTTGCCAACTACAGAAATACCTGTATTTGGGTTTGCTAGGCACCTTTAGCAGTACTGTTTTAAGGCAGGCTTTTCATTCACCAGTGTGCCTTACCATAAAAACAATGTATTTCAAATTAGAGGCCTATCCTAGCCTTTCCGTTCTGATAGGCCTTTCTGTTCGGACAATTTTGGACTGTCGTCAAACCCCATAAATCCCCCGCCCCCACACCCCTGACTTTCATCTGGATCACTCGTGGGAAAGAGCAGGGGAATGTGGGGATTTCCTCACAAGTCCTTTGTCGCTAGAGCATGTCCCACTAATTTTCCTTCCTTGTTGGTGCCTCCACTTCCGTGCCTCCACTTCCGTGTTTTTGTCGTTCTGGGGTAGGGTCATGGAGCCCCGTTCCTTTTGTGGGTCTCCCTTTTCTTGGTCCCTGGAATCCTTTCCGGGCTCCACTCCTCCGGTTCCCAGGCTGGAAAGGAAGGAGGTTACTTTTCTATAGTTAGGAATAAAAAGAGAGGCTCAATATTTTATACAACAAATATTTCCCCAGAAAATAGGAATTCAAAAAAACAACATTACACAGAAAGGTAATGTTGCAGATAAGAGACATCCCATTTCAACTTCCTTCTTAACATTTCCAGTCAATATGAATTAAACTACTCACTTGTTGTAAATTTCCATCCAAAGTTTTCATCCTTACCGCTCATTCTTCAGATGGGTCTCCAGCTCCACCTTCATTGGGCTCCTCAATCAGTCATGAAGCTGGTCGTGGATGACAGCTTTTCAACTGATTGATATGGACCCATTTCTCTTCCGTCTGTTCTCCTTTTGGGATGCAGATCTTGTAGGCAACAGGTGAGACTTTATCTACGATTTGAAATCTGCCATGCCAAAATGGAAGACATTTCTGTTCCTTGGCCTGATTCCTCTGAAAATTGTACAGGTAAACCATGTCACCTACCTCATACTCCTTATTTGTGGTCTTTAGATCATAAATGCTTTAATTCCTTCAGGCAACCTTTCAAAATTGCACTGAGCATAAACAAAAGCGTACTGGACGTGCTTCCTTAAATTTTCAATGTACTCATAAATGGTGGGTGCATTTATCAGTGTCTGCTCTCGAGTTCTATAGAGCAGATGCTGAGGTAACACCATTTTTTATGTCCGGTCATAAGCTCAAATGGAGACATTTTAGTTGCAGAAGATGCTCTAAACCTAATAGCCATCAGGACAAGCAGCAATTGAATGTCCTAACTGGATCCAGAGTCTGCCACAAACTTCTTTAAGATGCTCACATTTGTCTTATTGTATCTCTCAACCCCCCCTCCCCCACCCAAGGAAGGCCTGCAGGCAATGCTGAGTTTTCTTTTTACCCCTAGAATCTCCCCAATCTTTGCATCACCTCACTGGTAAAATTACTTCCTCGATCTGACTCAATCCTTTGTGGGAGGCCAAAACAAGAGAAGATGCAGTTGATCATTAGTGCTGCAAATTGGGGCAGGAAGACATTCTAGTCACTTTGTAAACAAGCATGTAAAACAATCAACATGTACTTCTTTCCTCTAGAGAAGCAAATCACTGGCCCGATGAAATTGACTTCCAACTCTGACCAAATCTGACTCTGTGTATGAGTGAACTGGGCTGAAATTGAGCACACACAAGACAGCCCATTAAATAAATGCAGAGGTCCTGGCCCATGTGTGGCCAATATGCAACCTCGCGCAAGAGGTCCAATGTTATATCAAACCCCCTTTGACTGGCAGTGGACACGTCATGAGTGTGTTTCAACATCAGGCTTCAAAATGAGGTAGGTATCACCCACTAAGCACATCCATATAGGGATATAAGTACCATCAAACAGTCTAGGATCTGCAGCATCTTAGAAAACGTCATCAACACCTGGAGATCCTCTTTACCGGCATAATCCGATTCTGTTCGAGGAAAACTTACTGGGTCAGAGTACCCCCTATGATGAAGTCAAAGGTTTAACTGCTGGGCTCAGCTTTTAGATGGCCCACACCTCCAATGGTTAGCATCAGTTTGCAAAATTAATTAGCCAGTCCATTGGGATGTGAGATGCATCTATTGGACCAAAAGAAGGCACAGTGGCAATTTACCCTCCTGGGCTCAGAGGAAGGGGTTGGGGGGCATGGGTCGGCAATGCAATGGATTTAATGGCTGCACTCACTACCACCTTTCAAAACTGTCCTATAGCCCCCCACCTCCACCCCACAAAACTGTTTAGGCTAGCTCTGCCTCACGTTATGTGTTGGGAAACAGGTTCACCAGACAATGTTGTAGGTTCTATTTCACTGGCACGTATAACTAACTGAAGATTGACATGATCACAGTGCATGTCTGTAAGAAACTACTTACACCAGAACAGCTGGACCTTTTTATTAACGTTGGCGCAGTGATTCCTTTTACATCACCATTCTGTAATGGACCGTAACATCACATTTGTTAAAACACTCCAATCTCAAACGTGACCATGAAGTAACAAACCATGCTCGGCATGCAACCCCTGAACCTCCCAAACGAGAAGCTAGGATAGCATCATGGAGAGTGTTGTGATTAAGCCCCTTCTCGGCTCGGGGGAAAGTCAGGTGTAAGTTGACACGTGGCAGACGTGTCATCAAGCTAATAAAGGGACAAGCGGTTTGCCGCTCGGCAGTCAGTTACTACCAACTCCTGCCTGTAGTGTGTCTTACTGTGTGGCTCCAGCGCTACACAACAGGCAGTGGGCTTGACCAGCGGGGCCCTCTACGACCAGAGACCCAGACCACCGGGCCCCTTAACAACTGGCGATGAGGATGCGTTCGGGCCCCTGTCGATCCCAAAGAAGAATGGACACAGCCTGCCCCTACTACGTGACCGGCGTGATGAAGTAGGTCAACAGCGTTGGCGAAGCTGTTGTGCACATGGCATCAAAGGCCAAAAGGGTGGCCCCAATCAGGGACACGGCCTCCCCTGAAGTCCCCAACAAGCAACAGACCTGCTGGCCTCCCTGGCATGCAAATAAAAAAAAAAAGAATATATAAAATACTCCCGACTGTGGGAGCCTGTCATTGCACAGGCCAGACCCTGCCTGGGGGAGACCTGACAGGGCTTGGCGGAAAAATTCACTGTCCTGTCATTGTGGCTTGGGTTTGCCACATTAATAGATGCGTCAGGGGCTGCCTGTGGTGTGGCCCCCACCCCTCAACGATTGCTCTTGCCTGGGGTAACCTTGCAGCCTCAAACGCCCCCCTCGACCAGCATCTTTTCCCCCAGAACGCCTGCGAGGAGTGCCATCAGCCCACTGCCAGGTAACAACCCACCGTTGATAGGCTCCAAGTGTCAAGTCTCCGGTGTCCTGTGTTTGGGAGACCTACATGGCGCAGCCCAGACCCGCTACCTGCAGGTGTCCCCAAAGCCCCTCCCACCTTGCCCAGCGAAGATCTATCCCACCCAGGGAGTGAGAGCAGAGGGTCCGCAGTGAATGAAGGGAAGTACCTCCTGCCTGGGGGATTGGTAACTGGTGGTGCAGCTGCTGCCAGCCACATGAAGAACCTGTCTCGTACCTGGGGGAGAGGAAGCTGTGCGGCCTCTACCACCACCGCTGTAATGCCACAGGAGTGGATGAAGGTGGCCGCCGTGGCTGCTACAAAACAAAGGACCCTAGCGGGGGCGACCCGCACATCACGCACCGCCGCAATCCAGAAACTTCGCCCTGACCACAGCCCTCATCCCAGAGGGTGCTGGTGCAGCCAGGCAAATAGAACACTGGTATATTGCTGCGGGAAGTGAACTAATCACTGCACCAAAGTGATAGTACGTGCCACGACAGGGCCCAGTCATCGTGGCCTGGCAATGGACCTTTTGCGGCCACTCCAAGTTCCCGCCCACAACCGGCCTCTGCAGCCATAATATAATTACTGTTTCACGCCGAGGACATAACCGCTGGTGGGGCACTAACCAAGATCACCAGTGCCCCCGCTCCGACAGGCACATTCATCCCTGGCAGCGACTTTCCCAGAGGAAAGTGCCTGTGTGGCCGAGTAGCCTCTCGTCAGGGCAACCGTGGCCAACTTCCCCAATGGCGAACTCTCACCACAGACTATCGGCATTCCACACGCCAGATGTTGGCCCCGGTGTCCGGGTCAGGCTTTTCCTGCCGACCCCCAATGTAATGAACTAATAATGTTTGCTCCAGGGACCCAAATGGACACATTGCCCGTTTATGTATTATCCCAGGTGTCCATCAGCACTATGCAGGTCTTAAACTGTCATCCTGCACAGTTATGTATGTTTAAAGTAGAGAAAGTAGGGTGTTGTGCCTGTCGTTGTTCGTTATGCCTTATATCGCCAATGTTATCAACTAGCAATATGTTTACAAATGTATGGTGCAACACCACAAGTCAATGTTACTATTCACTGTGTTATCGTTGTTTTGTATTATAGACCTGGCATGGGATGTTTTGACTAAGCCCCTCCTCGGCTCACAGGAAAGGCACGTGTAAAATGACACTCGGCAGACCTGCCATGAAGCTATGTAACAGATTTTAAGGCATGGCACACCCCAGCCAGGGACCTCTTCCACTGACTCTGAAGGTGGCGCACAATAAAACACACCTTTTTATTTTTATTATTTAAACCATGGGTTCTTTTTTGAAGAGGCACCCAACCCAGCTCACATCCACCTTAACAAATACCCTGTGTCGTAGTGGACCATGAACCAGGCCGGTGTGTAACAAATAATTATTTATTAATTTTTAAACTTCAAATGAAAAATCATAGCGAAACAAATATTAGTGCAGCAATCACCAGTGTGGTGACAATATAATGCAAAATGTTATGATATAATTGATTCAAATTTTTGATATCACCTACATAAACTTTTAATAGAAGTGGAAACAAAATCATTTTTTCTCACACTCATAGATGGGACTTATGTTATGCACTCCCCCTGCAACACTACCCCAAACACCTGCTAACTGAATTCTGTATTGATGGAAAGCAGTGGCAAGGAGTCAGCAAGAAGAGGGAAAAATCAGTTTTTATATTCGACCCACCACCCCAGAATGGGAGGCCAAAAATGAAAAAAATGAAAACCTTCAAATTGAGCAAAATAGCATACTCGGATTGCACGTGTTACTTAGAGAACAGTTTACATATGTGGTAGGATAGATAGGACTGGATTTCCTGTGGCTGCGCTAAAGAGACAAGGAAGCTTGCAGGCTACTGAGCAGGGTACTAAAGTAACATGAACACAGGTGAGAAAATCGATTTTGGGAGGAAAACAATGCAGCAAAAATCACACGTGGCAAAATTGCTATTTCTTATTTCACACAGGCTTTAAATTGGGAAACTGCTAAGAAAATGGGCGTAGCAGGCAAAATCGGAAATCAGTCTTGGGATGGGAAACAAAGACACAGAACAGATAGGATACTGAGGGGGAGGGATGACTCTTATGGGATGATGATATGGGTTTTTTTTATGGGAAAAACAAATCAGATTTTTAAAGGAAAGCAAATACACAGGCACAGATTAGCTCTACTGG
Organism: Ambystoma mexicanum; assembly: GCF_040938575.1. Lineage (NCBI taxonomy): Eukaryota > Metazoa > Chordata > Amphibia > Caudata > Ambystomatidae > Ambystoma > Ambystoma mexicanum. The sequence goes on from NC_090923.1 coordinate 842,457,630, forward strand.
GACTATATTTTAAAGACTATAAATGTTTTTTTAAGGACTATAAATGTTTTTTTAAGGACTTGTCATGAAGAGGTAGAGTTTGAATTACAACCAAATCACTGTGAATCTCTTTAAAGGGGAATTCATTGGAGTTATTCCAAATGATACTAGGGAGTTACAAAGGTAACAGAAGGAAATAAAGAACAAATATGCTAACAGATATGGACATGCACCGATTCTTCTAAGGAAAAGATGAACAGAGAATACTGGCAATTTGGGAAATGATTAGGGTTTTTAAGGCTCAGCAGAACCCTCAGATGAACATGGTGGCTCAGAATAACCCCAACCAAGGGTCTGGCACCCTGCGAACAATGATGGGGAGAGAACTCTGATAAAACACCGGTTCTAGAGGAGAAGACACAGGAGGAAGGGGGATGTAAAGCCCTAGAGGAAGCTTCCTTCCTCACCCGTGAAAAGCCCCTAGACACACCGGAACACAAATCTGCTGACCCTGAAAATCTGCAACCCAGGGAACAGAGGTTGGGTAGGAGAAACAAAGAAACCAAAAAGGCCCATTTTGTGGAGGAAGTCAGTGTCCTCCAGTTTGAAGGGGAAGAATCCTTGGAGGATTCTGGGAGAAAAGTCTTCTCCTTCAAGGATGGGGGAAGTCCTCCCAAAGAAAAGTGGGTCCCAAGAGACCATAACCCCAACTGGGTAGAGGTGGGGACTGATTCAGAATCGCCCATCCCTGAACCCCAGAAGTATCATCCTGTGAATGTAACAGTAACTGAGGGATCCTCCCCACAATCCAATTCAGGTGACTGCCTCCAAGAAGGGTGCGGGGGGGCCAGAATCAGAGGAAAAAGGGGATTCCCAAATCCCCCAAATTAATTCTGATGACTGTTTCCAAGAAGGGGAGGACAGCACAGAATCAAGAAAGAAAGGGGAGCCTGAAACTCTCCAAATATCAGAATGCCAAATTCTGTTTCCAGAGTCCCAAACTCCATTACAGAAAACTGTCCAAAATCCCATAGTGTTGGAGTCCAAAATCAAGAAGCTGACCACCCAGCTTGCCCAAAATGCCGATTTCCTTCGCCCCTTGGAGGAAAAAGAAGGGAGGTTCAATGCCCCCGTACGAGTGCAAGGGCAATGTGCATTTTTAGCACTGGTGGACACTGGATCCCACGCCACTCTTCAGTCCAAAAGAGCCTTTGAGCAGCTAAATTCATGAAGGGGAAGAGACACCAGGTCCCTCTCAACCCACTTCCTGGACAACCCCAGAACTTCGACAGGAATGAATTCCCATCGAGGGGACTGCGGATCTGGAAATTAAAATTGGGCGACACAAGGTGAAGCACCCGGTAATAGTCGTGACTCCAGAGGGAACCCCATGTCTATTAGGAAATGACCTCCTTTGGAGGTTGTCTCCTCTAATAGACTGTGTGAGCAAGGTCCTCTGAACTCAGACTAACCGGCCAGTAAAATTAAAACAAAGCATCAACAATGCCAGTTTAAATGGCACATGGTTGAAATAAAATCTGACCAAATTGAGTTCCATTTCCAAAACATTCGAATACCTGCCATTACGGTAATTGGTGTACGACAACCAACTGGTGATGGGAACTCCTCTTCATTCCTGAAAATCAACCTTCCTTCCAGATCCAAGTGGCATTCCACACTGGAAGGAAATACCTTGACATATTATTCTGATCCCAAATCTGTAGGTCCAAATCCTGTAGTCAAAAGTGATGAAAAACCAGCTCAAAGCCTGGCTGAGATTCAGCAGAAGGATGAACAGCTGTTCCTCCCCATTCAGTTAAATGAGGGGAGCCTGTTCTCTCTAGAGTTGGCCTGAATAGTGAAGAAAGCTTCATCAGCGAAGCGTTATTCAGGAAACTCTCAAAAGACCAGGCCCTTCCCACTGTTAAGTCGGTTTATCAGTGGGTATGTGGCCTGGAAATTCCCTATTCCAAACCTCTTCTGCTTAGCAGTTGTATGCTAAGAATTTCTATCCCTGGTAAAAGCATAGAGCATAATTGTTGGGTCGTGCGAGGTGTTCCCTCTACCTTCTACTTAGGCAGTAACATTCTCAACCGACTCGAAATTGATTTGGATCCCATTAGTTGCCAAACCCAGACCCAACTGGAGGGTAACCTCAAGGACCTTGGCAATCCTAAATAAAGCCTTTCGGTCAGCCCCATTGCTACCGTAGGCAGTTGAAGTTCAAAAGTGGAGAGGAGGTCACCATCCAAGGCCTGGCCCCACAGAATCCACATCCCCAAAGGAGAGGTGTCAGAAAAGAAATGGGTTCACATCAATCAGTTAAAAATGTGTCACCCCACACATACTTTGCAGCTGATTGATGAGTCAAAGGAAAATCAAACATAGGAGACATCTGAAGAATGAGAAGAAAGGAAAAGAAAAAGCATAAGGATATAGGGAGGTGCATAGGTATATTTATGTAACAAGGAGTATTTTCTTTTAGTGTTACTATAATACTGAAAAGAAAAATGTGTTTTAAAAATCAAATGGTTGTTCTTGTCCGGTTGAATAAACAACTTGGTGTGATGGAAAGTTGAGAATTTTTTATGTCCTAGAAAATTGTAACTGTAAACATTATTCCACTGTTGTAAATCTTCTGGGAAGACTGTCATTTAAATGTACTAAAACCTGTTTTAATTATCTCCTATTAGATAATTAACTTCATTACCTCCTAGTCTGGCAAGGACCTCCCTGGGGACCTGGAAAGGGAAGGAAGGAAAGGGGGTGCCGCTTCATACCCTCCAACCAAAAGACGGAAGGAAATCCCGATGTGCCGCTCCCTGATGAAAGAGAACTCCGTCAAATGAACCCCACTCTGCCCTACTGTCCCTTAACAAGAAGTCACGGGGTTATATGGGGTACATTTACCAGCCCAACAGAAATCCCCTACAACAAAAACAGCATTTTAGTAGTTTAAAAAATGGCTGTGGGTTTGGTCTGCTGAACACCTATGGGGCAAGTGTTGAAAACAGCCAACCCAATGATAGCTGCATTTTGTTTTCATTCATGTGAATCCAGAGAAAACAAATCAAATTCTGAATGGCTGTGCATTGCTGTTCTGTCATTTAAACATTCAAGGCTGAACAAGAAAATGACCTGCATTTCAAATGGCATTGCACTCGTGCCTACTTTCAGGTCAAAGATGTCTGTTCTATTAAAACACATTCCTGGCTGTGTATTTCATTTTGAACACCATCAGATAAGGCCATCCTTCCCAGAACGGCATTGTTTCATCAGTAAAGTCCATGAAAAGCAAAAGAATTCTGCTTCAAGTTTGTATGGCTTGGATATACTTGTTTGAAATAAACTGAGACACGCAAAGTACATCAAAGGAAGGATGCTCTCTTGTTCGTGTCAATTACCAAAAAAACATTTTTAAACATATCTCTGTTTCTAGAAACTGACCAGATCTATAAAAGGCCTTTTAGAAAGTAAATGCAAAGGAAAGCTGTGCACGGGAAAAAACGCATTTTGTGAAATGAACATGAGAAAAAAAAATGAACATGTGTAAATCTGTTGTTGTTAAGCACAAAATGACCTTGGGAAAGCTAAATGTAAAATAATATTGTAGCTCACACAGAAACACAATTGTACATTGGGGAGAGGGGCTGCAGAGATTTGTTTATTGTGCTTTTTCCCCCAAAAAGGACTTCAACAGCCTGGCTGGGTCCCAGGCATTCCTGTCAAACCAGTTTGGTTTAAAGGGTAATTTCGCACCTACTAGTGACTAAGGCTGCAAGGGCATGTGCCCTGTTCTCATGACACTGGCCGCGTGATAATTACAGGCTCTCCCAGACTGTCAGGCAGAACTGCTCCCAAGGACAAAGGATGGGGGGAAACCCTGAGCTTTGCTTCGTAGGTGTGATTTCCTCTGCAATAATGCCCAGTATCCACTGGAGGACTTCAAAGGGGGAGTTATGGCAACCCTTGTGCCAGCTGACCCAGGGAAGAAATTTTGGCTGGGGTGTTGGAAAGACTGCCCACATTTGGAGGCAAATCCAGCCCCTTTGATTTAAAGACCTTTTCATATTAAGACATTTTTCTCCGGAATCTGAATAAGCAGTAATGTGATATCATGACAGTTTTAATGTGATTTTTGGGCAAGCACAATAAGACTATGTGCATCTCTCTGGCACATGAGGACATGAAAGGGCAGGGAAAATGCATTTCTGGGGGAAGCATAAATGGCACAGATATAAAACTTGGGGAAAATATGCCGAATCATATTATGCTTATGTGTAGCCATTTGCAGAACTTTAGTTCACATGTTTTACTGAAAACAGTGAAATTGTGGTCAAGGGCGAGGCATCATTGCACAGAATTGGCGTTCGAACCATCATATTGGTAGTAACTGATTGACCTAAACCATGGGTGCACAACATACGGCCCACGGGCCAGTTGCGGCCCGCCATGCCCTTTTGACCGGCCCGCGAGGCACAAAGACTTTCCTAATGGAGGGCGGCCCGCGGCCGCCCTCCATTAGGAAAGTCTTTGTTGTCTTCCGGGCCGGTGAAAACACTGGCCCTCATTGGCTCAGCACACACACACGCATCACGTCGCTCCTACGAGCCACGTAATGCGTGTGTGCTGCACCAATGGAGGGCCAGCACTACGGCTGGCGTGGCCCATAAGGCTTGATGCCGGAAGGCATTTCAGCCTTGGACCACGCCAGCCGTAGTACGAGTCCAGCGTTCCTGCTTACCTGCCGCTTACCTGCCTGCCTTCCAGCACGTCTCCGGTAAGTGGTCTGTTTGTGTTTGTGTGTCGGGTTTGTTTTGCTTTATGTTTGTGTGTATGAATGTTTGTGTTTGAATGTATTTTGAGTGTATGTTGAGATGCGGGGGTGGGGGGGGTGTCGGATGTGTATGAATGTTTGTGTTTGAATGTATTTTGAGTGTATGTTGAGATGCGGGGGTGGGGGGGTGTGTCGGATGTGTATGAATGTTTGTGTTTGAATGTATTTTGAGTGTATGTTGAGATGCGGGGGTGGGGGGGTGTGTCGGATGTGTATGAATGTTTGTGTTTGAATGTATTTTGAGTCTATGTTGAGATGCGGGGGTGGGGGGGTGTGTCGGATGTGTATGAATGTTTGTGTTTGAATGTATTTTGAGTGTATGTTGAGATGCGGGGGTAGGGGGGTGTGTCGAATGTGTATGAATGTTTGTGTTTGAATGTATTTTGAGTGTATGTTGAGATGCGGGGGTGGGGGGGTGTGTCGGATGTGTATGAATGTTTGTGTTTGAATGTATTTTGTGTGTATGTTGAGATGTGGGGGGGTGTGAATGTTTGTATTTGAATGTATTTCGTGTGTATGTTGAGATGCGGGGATTGGGGGTGTCGGATGTGTATGAATGTTTTGATTTGAATGTTTTTTGTGTGCTGAGTTGGGGGGTGGGGGTTCGTGTCTGTATGGGTGCTTGTTTGAGAGTTTGCTGAGTTGGAGCGGGTGGGGGGTTCGGGTCTGTATGGGTGCATGCTTGAGTGTGTGTGTGCTGAGTTGGGGGTGGGGGTTTGGAGGGGGGGTGGGGGGTTCGGGTCTGTATGGGTGCATGTTTGTGTGTGTGCTGAGTTGGGGGGGTGGGGGGTTCGGGTCTGTATGGGTGCATTTTTGTGTGTGTGTTGATTTGGGGGGTGGGGGGTTCAGGTCTGTATGGGTGCATGCTTGAGTGTGTTTGGGGCATAGTGTTTGGTTGGGGGTGAGGGGGCCATGGGGCATAGTGTTTGGTTGGGGGGTAGGGTGGTGAGGGGGCCATGGGGCATAGTGTTTGGGGGTGAGGGGGCCATGGGGCATAGTGTTTGGTTGGCGGTGAGGGACAGGGGGCATAGTGTTTGGTTGGGGGTGAGGGGGCCATGGGGCATAGTGTTTGCTTGGGGGGTGAGCGACAGGGGGCATAGTGTTTGCTTGGGGGGTGAGGGACAGGGGGCATAGTGTTTGCTTGGGGGGTGAGGGACAGGGGGCATAGTGTTTGCTTGGGGGGTGAGGGACAGGGGGCATAGTGTTTGGTTGGAGGTGGGAGCCATGGGGCATAGTGTTTGGTTGGCGGTGAGGGACAGGGGGCATAGTGTTTGGTTGGCGGTGAGGGGGCCATGGGGCATAGTGTTTGCTTGGGGGGTGAGCGACAGGGGGCATAGTGTTTGCTTGGGGGGTGAGGGACAGGGGGCATAGTGTTTGCTTGGGGGGTGAGGGACAGGGGGCATAGTGTTTGCTTGGGGGTGGGGGCCATGGGGCATAGTGTTTGGTTGGGGTGGGAGCCATGGGGCATAGTGTTTGGTTGGGGGTGAGGGGGCTACGGGGCATAGTGTTTGTTTGGGGTTGGGAGCCATGGGGCATAGTGTTTGGGGGTGAGGGGGCCATGGGGCATAGTGTTTGGTTGGCAGTGAGGGACAGGGGGCATAGTGTTTGGTTGGGGGTGAAGGGGCCATGGGGCATAGTGTTTTGTTGGGGGTGAGGGGGCCATGGGGCATAGTGTTTGGTTGGGGTGAGGGGGCCATGGGGCATAGTGTTTGGTTGGGGGTGAGGGGCCCATGGGGCGTAGTGTTTGGTTGGGGGTGAGGGGCCCATGGGGCATAGTGTTTGGTTGGGGGTGAGGGGGCCATGGGGCATAGTGTTTGGTTGGGGATGGGAGCCATGGGGCATAGTGTTTGGTTGGGGGTGAGGGGACCATGGGGCATAGTGTTTGGTTGGGGATGGGAGCCATGGGGCATAGTGTTTGGTTGGGGATGGGAGCCATGGGGCATAGTGTTGCACTCCAAGAGTGAACTCAATAATAAAGCTAAAACAGGCACAGTTAGGAGATGTACATCCTTTGCTTTTTTGAGGAAACCTGACTCAACGAAGGCCATACTCCTCTTGGGTAACCTAAACAGCAAACTATAGCAGTCCAAAATAACGGAATGTCCAATCAAGGGTCAATAAAATATATATAATTTAATTAAACAGACGATATACAATAACTAAATCGAAATAAATGATAGCAATGGAAAATGTGTAGTACAAAATGTAAGTTTGAAATGCAATAAAAATTGTTACCCCTCAAAAACATATCTTTTTCCATGTGTTTAATACAAATTGGGGGTTGAAAAAGCCTCCTGACATGTCCCGCCTACCGCCCGCCCACTTTTACTTTTCGGCCCACTATAGCCCTCATGTAAGGTACTTTCGGCCCTCTGTCAAAATCAGTTGTGCACCCCTGACCTAAACGTTGAATACAAAAACTTAATGGGGCACACAAGACAAGTGGAAGGTGATCTAGAAGAGACTACCTAAGCTAGAAATGTGCAAAGTCAGGAGATCCATCTCCTGGAACAAAAATGGTCCCATTGTTCCCAGGCAATACAGGCAGCACAAAAAGACAATGAGGCCCTCTGTGATGAGAACGGGGGCCTCCAGAGCCAGGTAGCAGCCCAAGGTAAGATAATAGAGGCAAGTCAAGCCCTGATAGCAGAGCAAAAGGCTCAGACCGTTGCCTACTATCAAGAGGTAGGGGCTGAGAAGGAGAAACTTGGGAAGTTAGAAAAAGAATGTGCTAGGTTGTATCAACACTTGAGGGACACTGAACAAGTAGAGAGTGGCAGTGCAACCCCTGATCACAGCATGATGCACTCTGTACCAAGGGACTCAAACCCATTTACCATTTTGTATGCACAAGGCACTGCACACTTCATGCCCACAGGTTCACATTACCACAAAACCATGAGGCAGCCATCTCTTGTTTGTGATGTCTGGCGGGGTGATCAGGGGGACCACACCTGACTCATCCCTGCGGTAGCGCTGCTTTGCGCCGTTTCATCAGTGGTGCGACTTCGCACACTTTCGTGTGTTTAATGGCTTCAGTACAGGTAGTTACAGGTACAACTGGGAAGTTAAGCACAGGTTTTCACCTTCCCTTTTACGTTACAATTTTTCGTCGCCAATTTTGACCAAAGTTAATGTGGTGTGCCAACTGGTGAAAAAGCAAACGTTCAAGTTATAGAAGTTGCCACGCTTGGTGTATTACGTTCAATTGTCAGTTTTGGCATTCAGCCTTTCAGGATATGTAACTTACAAGAGGAGTGGGTGCCGTTTAAGAACGGGTACAGTACTATCAAGACAGGTTAAAATTAAATTGGTGTGCAAGCTTCCCTGCATCCTTTACATTTATGCAGAATGCCTCCCAAACGTGTTATTACTTTTCCATTGGATTTAATTTTGGCATTTGTAATCATAGGTTTATGCTTAAATAGTTTGCAGGCCGGGCAGGAGAGCAATGGGGCTGTGAGGTCAGACCGCGAGCACAACATATGCCTAAAATTGTATGTGAGTGTTGGAATGCTAGTTACTACATCTCACTGTGGGCTCGTCAAAAAGCAGTTCATGCTTTGGCGTTAATGAACGCATTTGGTTTATTGCACTGTGTTTGGGATTAGGGAATGCCTTCCTTGTAGTTTATTGTTTGCACGCTAAAATGCTTGTCGGAACGGCCTCTGTGACGTGCAGTAGCGTTACAGTGGCACGCACACTCGGCATGGGTTATTTTGCAGGATGGGTCTAAGGGCAATGGCCAAAAGCAGTTCAGAAGATTTATCTGGGATGGTGGTTTTAAGGGGCGAAAATATGGTGATGCTTTGGGATATAATGCAGACATTATCGGATGTTACACTGAGGCATACGCTCAGAAGAGATGTGTTGCTTTAGACAGCTGTTAAAGGAAAGGATCTGAGGTTGGGGGATGTAATTGGGTAGTTGCTCAGAGCTGAGTCAATATGAAGATTCGATGTGGGTACATACGCTATTATGCAGTACTTTGCGCACATCAGTTAGCTCTCTCCTTCATTTATTACTACGATCTTTTACACCCGTTTTGAACCCGAGTTGCTTGTCTGGTGTTGTCAGTCTGCGGGACAGATGGAGGGGTCGGGTGCACCGGAATGCAACAGGGATGTTATAAAGTGTCACCTACGGGGACGGAAGTGGTCAGCACGAGAATGAGGATATTATGGTGTAGTTGCTTCAATGCTCAGGGATGGTGTAAGGGTGGAGTTGGAGTGGGTGCAGAGGCACGTGGAACTCTGGGAAAAGGTACCTCTCAAAACACCCCATGGGCTCTGGCAGGAACATCTGGCAGTGTCACTACAAATGCCAGAATGCAATTTAGTGAGTAAACAATTTGTGAGTTTACTCTACACTGGCTATGCATAACTTACCAATACTGATAACTGGCTATGCATAACTTACTGATCTTTGTGCTTGGTGGCTGGCTGACTGTAACGCCAAGGGTATAAATTAAAAGGCAGGATACGGTTAGCGCACGATTGGGGGTTACGTTTTGAGCAATATAACAGTTGAAATTAATGGTAGTTATATCAGGCTTTGTGGGTTATGTAGCATCATCTTTACAAGGTTAAAAAAGCAGCATGCATAGTACCAGTTTCAACTAAAGACAAACAGGACTCTTTAACTTTGTATCTGACCCAGGGAATATCGAGATTTCTGAATTTATGACTGGGGGTCAAGTGTCAGGCATTAACAATGCTTCAATTTAAGTTGGAAAAGGTGGGCGCAGAATTAATTGGGGCCAAGATTTACTAGCTGAGATCATCAGGGCATCGTTCTCTAAAATAAGGTAACAACGATAGCATTGTGAGCAGGGTTTTCAGAATAACAGGTTGTCAAGGCCAACTCGGCCTTTCATTCTTCCGAGGTCGATAAACGAGTGTCAAGTGTGGTGGTGTATGTGGTAGGTAGGGGTATATGTTATTGGTAAAATGCTATTTTGGCGGAGTGGCAGAAAGATTGACGAGGGAGGCCTAAATAAAAGGATGGAAAGCTCAGATTCCCCGGGTTTGAACAGTACTCCTCCAGCCTTGGATCTTCTGCAAGGGCAGGCAGTCCGCTGGGACTATGGCTGGGGACCTTCGGCCTACATAATGAATAAAAGAGGTGAAGGAGGTCTATATGAAAGGAGGAAGGGTCAGCTACGCCCGGTCATGAACGGCACTCCTCCAGCCCAGTAAACTCCTGCAAGGGCAGGCAGTCCGCTGAGACTTGCGGTGGGGGAGCTTGGGCCTACATGAGAAGTTAAGATGGAGGTGGTTCCAAAAGAGAAATATAATTGGATGGGGGAGCCAAAGAAGGGCATGGACCCTTCTGTGGCGTGGCGGTATGTAAGCAATCAGTTGGACTCAAAAGACTATCAGGGTAATTCATAGAATTTCGCACAAAAGTGGCGCACGCGGCTGGCGCACAGTGTGCGCGTGTGAATGTCTGCGCCAGCCGCATGCGCTAAAATCGATTTCCGTGCACAGCGTATTTATGGATTTTAGCCTTCAAAACCAGCCGTGGCGCAGAGTGGCGCTGCGACCCTGCAGCAGCGCCAGTTATGCCCCCAAGAACGCCCTCACGCAGGGAAAAGCCATCAAGATTCCCAATTCAGCGCAAAGGGCTGCGCTAAACCTGGACCAGTTTACAGGGCTGCCAAACAGCAAACGCCAAGCGGGGAACGTGTATTACTGGGGTGCGCGTGAAGTTTCACACGCGAAAGGGCCTGTGCGCGTGGGGTACGTGTATTACTGGGGTTCGCGGGAAGTTTCACACGCGATTTCAGCAGGGTACGTGTATTACGGGGTTCGCGGGAACTTTCACATGCGAAAGGGCCTGTGCGAGTGGGGTACGTGTATTATGGGGGTGCGTGGGAAGTTTCACACGCGATTGGGCTGGGTACGTGTATCTCAGGGGTGCGCGGGAAGTTTCACACGTGAATGGCCTGGGTACGTATATTTCAGGGGTGCGCGGGAAGTTTCACACCCGATTGGCCTGTGTACGTGTATTTCATGGGTGTGCGGGAAGTTTCACATGCGATTGGGCCTGGGTACGTGTATTACAGGGGTGCGCGGGAAGTTTCACACGCGATTGGGCTTCGTACGTGTATTTCAGGGGTGCGCGGGAAGTTTCACACGCGATTGGCCTGGGTATGTGTATTTCAGGGGTGCGCAGGAAGTTTCACACGCGATTGGGCTGGGTACGTGTATTTCAGGGGTGCGCAGGAAGTTTCACACACGATTGGCCTGGGTACGTGTATTTCAGGGGTGCGCGGGAAGTTTCACACGCGATTGGCCTGGGTACGTGTATTTCAGGGGTGCGCGGGAAGTTTCACACGCGATTGGCCTGGGTACGTGTATTTCAGGGGTGCGCGGGAAGTTTCACACGCGATTGGGATGGGTACGTGTATTTCAGGGGTGCGCGGGAAGTTTCACACACGATTGGCCTGGGGACGTGTATTTCAGTGGTGTGCAGGAAATTTCACACACGATTGGCCTGGGTACGTGTATTTCAGGGGTGCGCGGGAAGTTTCACACGCGATTGGAGTAGGGTACGTGTATTTCAGGGGTGCGCAGGAAGTTTCACACGCGATTGGCCTGGGTACGTGTATTTCAGAGGTGCGCGGGAAGTTTCACACGTGATTGGAGTAGGGTTCATGTATTACCGGGCTGCGCATGAAGTTTCACACGTGATTTTGCTGTCAGAGCGGGGAACGCGTATTTCGGGGGTGCGCGGGGTGTCCTACATGTGAATTGGCAGTGTGGGTACTCCCAGGTGTCCCCTCAACCCCCTCCACGGCCCCTGCAGGCAGCCCACACCACAGGGGACTACCCCGCACCCCTGGTCATGTCCCGCAGGCAACACATCCACCATGGGCATGCCCCCCAGCCAAGCCACATGTCAAGTTGCAATATGATCACCGACTCATGTCTCCCAGTACCCCCACCCCCCAGCAGTGCAGGGCACCTGCCAGCAGGCCCCCACACATGTGCCCCAGCACCCCCACCCCCCAGCAGTCAGGGGCACCTGCCAGCAGGCCCCCAAACATGCCCCACTCATGTCCCCTTGCACCCCCACCCCCCAGCAGTGCAGGGCACCTGCCAGCAGGCCCCCACTCATGTCCCACTCATGTCCCCTTGCACCCCCACCCCCCAGCAGTGCAGGGCACCTGCCAGCAGGCCCCCACTCATGTCCCACTCATGTCCCCTTGCACCCCCAACCCCCAGAAGTGCAGGGAACCTGCCAGCAGGCCCCCACTCATGTCCCACTCATGTCCCCTTGCACCCCCACCCCCCAGCAGTGGCAGTGTGGGTCCTCCCAGGTGTCCCCTCTACCCCCTCCATGGCCCCTGCAGGCAGCCCACACCACAGGGGACTACCCCGCACCCCTGGTCATGTCCCGCAGGCAACACATCCACCATGGGCATGCCCCCCAGCCAAGCCACATGTCAAGTTGCAATATGATCACCGATTCATGTCTCCCAGTACCCCCACCCCCCAGCAGTGCAGGGCACCTGCCAGCAGGCCCCCACACATGTCCCCCAGCACCCCCACTCCCCAGCAGTCAGGGGCACCTGCCAGCAGGCCCCCACACATGTCCCACTCATGTCCCTTTGCACCGCCACCCCCCCAGCAGTGCAGGGCACCTGCCAGCAGGCCCCCACTCATGTCCCACTCATGTCCCCTTGCACCCCCATCCCCCAGCAGTGGCAGTGTGGGTCCTCCCAGGTGTCCCCTCTACCCCCTCCACGGCCCCTGCAGGCAGCTCACACCACAGGGGACTACCCCGCACCCCTGGTCATGTCCCGCAGGCAACACATCCACCATGGGCATGCCCCCCAGCCAAGCCACATGTCAAGTTGCAATATGATCACCGACTCATGTCTCCCAGTACCCCCACCCCCCAGCAGTGCAGGGCACCTGCCAGCAGGCCCCCACACATGTCCCCCAGCACCCCCACCCCCCAGCAGTCAGGGGCACCTGCCAGCAGGCCCCCACACATGTCCCACTCATGTCCCCTTGCACCCCCACCCCCCCAGCAGTGCAGGGCACCTGCCAGCAGGCCCCCACTCATGCCCCACTCATGTCCCCTTGCACCCCCACCCCCCAGCAGTGCAGGGCACCTGCCTGCAGGTCCCCACTCATGTCCCACTCATGTCCCCTTGCACCCCCACCCCCCAGCAGTACAGGGCACCTGCCAGCAGGCCCCCACACATGTCCACCAGCACCCCCACCCCCCAGCAGTGCAGGGCACCTGCCAGCAGGCCCCCACACATGTCCCACTCATGTCCCCTTGCACCCCCACCCCCCAGCAGTGCAGGGCACCTGCCAGCAGGCCCCCACACATGTCCACCAGCACCCCCACCCCCCAGCAGTGCAGGGCACCTGCCAGCAGGCCCCCACACATGTCCCACTCATGTCACCTTGTGCCCCCACCCCCCAGCAGCGCAGGGCACCTGCCAGAAGGCCCCCACTCATGTCCCACTCATGTCCCCTTGCACCCCCACCCTCCAGCAGTGCAGGGCACCTGCCAGCAGGCCCCCACTCATGTCCCACTCATGTCCCTTTGCACCCGCACCCCCCAGCAGTGCAGGACACCTGCCAGCAGGCCCCCACTCATGTCCCACTTATGTCCCCTTGCACCCCCACCCCCCAGCAGTGCAGGGCACCTGCCAGCAGGCCCACACTCATGTCCCACTCGTGTCCCCTTGAACCCCCACCCCCCAGCAGTGCAGGGCACCTGCCAGCAGGTCCCCACTCATGTCCCACACATGTCCCCTTGCACACCCACCCCCCAGCAGTGCAGGGCACCTGCCAGCAGGCCCCCACTCATGTCCCCCTGCCCCAGGTCATGACGATCCTCAATCATGGCCCTTATGGCCAGCCTCCCCAGCCCAAAGACCCAACCAAGTATTGCATCCACCCACATAGAACATCGAACTCCTGATCAATGTCCCGGGGGCGGCCCTCTTCCATGGCCCCGAGGGTTCGCAGGGACAACGACATGTTCTCCTCCAACTCCCTGCGAATTGCCTGGAGGCACTCGGCCCACCTCAGGGCCCTCCGCATGGAGTTCTCCGCCATGACCATCGTGAGCCGTGCCTCTTCTGCCCGCTGCCGCGCCACATCTATGGCATGGCCTAACCGCTGCCACACGGAAAACACTTCCCGTCCTGGGTCCTCCTGCCCTCTGGCCGATGCCTGCCCCTCCGATGACGAAGGCCCCGAGTCATCATGGCTCCCACCTTGTTGCTGCTGCTGCTGTGCCTCTGCCCGTGCCCTGGATCTTGCTGCCTGCACATCCTCCTCCAGCTGGGTTGCAGTTGTTGAGGTGGCCACCCCTGCTGGATGTCCGACTCCCGACTGTGGCAGGGATGTGTCCTCCACCAGCCTGGCCGCAGGGTCAGAGGCAGCTCCACAGGGCACCCAGGTGACACATGGGTGGGAAGATGGCACGGAGTACGACTGGCGCATAGGGGGTTCAGTTGAGGAGTGGGTCAGAACAAGTCCCAGCAAACGGAGGAATCCAGCCCTGGTGACCTGTCCCAGTAGGTCGACGTGGTCAACGAGCCATTCAAGACGACATGCAGTCTCCCCATGAAAAGACTGCATTTCGCCTCGCATGGCCCATTGACGCAACGTCACACCACCCAGGACAGGCTCAACCCGGTCCTGGATAGCCACGTCCGCAGGCAGAGCAAGGCCAGTTGTGGTAAGCTCATCCCCTGCCTGAAAACGGGTCGGGACGTAGGTATCCCTGCTGGTGCAAGATGATGCAGTCACAGGATCGGGGACAGGATTACACACAGGCACCTCCGCGGCGGCCTGTGTTGCCTCCTGTCCCTGCCCCTGCACTGCACCACTAGCACCAGTGGAATCCCCACCTCCAGACCCCGTCTCTGTCCCTTGCACGGCCTCCTCCTCCACCAAACCCCCCACCAACCTGGATGACTCCGTGCCATCTTCCTCCGTCGTGCCCTGTGGGGTCTCAGCTGCCCCTTCGGCTCTGTCTAAATCCAACCTCCGCCTCTTGGACCTCCCCTCGGCAGTTGCGACCTGGGACGCGGCACCGGACTCCTCACTCCCCGACGAGATGACAACCTGGGAGGGGAGCTGGGCCTTGCGTCTCCGGCTGGTGGTGCGATCCCTGCCGCTGTGCTCCACAGCACCCTCTCTGCCCTCTTCATCAGTCGATGCTGCAGACAGGGAGAGATAGGACATAGGCATCAGGACACTGTACAATGGACTCATACACACATGACAGTTGCACACGAGTGTCATTGTCAAACTTCAGACATGGCATCACAATCCCCAACACACATGTAATTTCAAAACACACATCTGAGCTATTCCACAGCCATATCGCAACAGCCAGCACCATCCATACACATACAACAGCATGAGCAGGCAAAGGTGAGCCAGACATCACATGAGACACAGGGAGTGCACTAGACATGCACACACGCCACCACACTTACATGCATGTGTACACCTCCACAAAGTGTCGCAGTGATGAGATCGGCATCCATGTCACATCTGGCAATCAGTCTTCTACATATCAGTCTCACATGCATCCATGTTGCATGACAGTTGCACACTTGTCAGATACACATACATGCACATGTACACAGTGCAGATACATGCAGCTGGAACCAACATCCATGTGTGACACCACAACCTTGACAACTGACATACACAGTGATTCAAACATGTGTGCTCACACATCTGCATTTGGCCTGCATGCTTACCCACAAATACACCATCCATGTGTCTCACACATGAAAGGACTTGCATGTGTCAGCCTCACGGCCCTGTACATACACATCCATACATGGCCCTACAAAACCACATGTGCAACCTGCACACTACTGGCATACCACCACACGCACAGCTTCCAATCAGTATGCATGTACACTTACCGCTCGACTCCAGACGGGTCTGCCTCTCAAGGACTTGGACGTGGAGCGCTGGGCATGCGCGTTCCAGGTCCCTCATTTGGGCTTCCGACAGGTGGCCCCGGTGCCCCTTAGCATCCGCTGCCTTCAAGAGGCGCCGGGCCTTGTTGAGGGTCCTGGACCTGAAGTCCTCCCAGCGCTTCTTGACATGATGGAATTCGCGGACTGCCACCCCCTCCGCGTTGATGGCAGTCACGATGTCCATCCAGATCCTGGTCCGTCCTTCCTTGTCGGTCCGCGACCTTCCGAAGAGGGCATCATACTGCCCCAGGACTTGCTCCACCAGGACACCAACTTCGGTGGCACTGAAGCTGGTGGCCCTCTGCCTCTCTGGCTGGGGGTTGCCAGTGCTGCTAGATGGTGTAGTGCTGGACATGGCAACCCCAGAGGCAGGAGTGGGTGGGCAACTGGGTCCTGGGGCTGGGCTGTGGAGCAATGGCATCCCAGTCGGGAGTCTTCGGTTCCAGCAGGGGTGGTCACAGCAACAGCACCCTTGGCTGACGTGCAGGCAGCAAATGGCAGGGCACGTGGGCAGCAGGCAATCAGGCAGCAGCAGATGGCAGGTGGGAGCGTGCTCGGGGCTCTGGGGGGCAGTAATTCGGCCTTCTGGGCAGGAGCGTGGTCTTCCGTGTGTAAACACGTGGCCAGCTTGATACGGAGTGATTTGGCACGTGAAAATCTTGCACGTCAGCGTGTAATTCGAGGAAAGCCCTTAGTGCGTAAGCGCGTCAGCGCACGTACGCGATTTCATTAGACCAAAGGCCCTTAGCGTGTAAGCGCGTCTGTGACGTGACGCGCGCGGGTGTTTCCCTCATAGCACGTGATGACAGAGCACACGTGGAAAAGCTGCACGTCCGAGTGTCAGCGCATTTAATTGGAGGAAAGGGCGCGTACACGCGTAAGTGACGTGTACGTGTGGGCCGGTTTAAAAGGTACATGTAGGACGCCATTTCCTTGTACGTGCTTTTTGTGGAGAGCGAGTGAGTGGATTCTGTACTTCTTGTCGGTTCACACGCGATTACTTCACAGCGTTTCAAGTTCGTACTCCCTGTTACCTCTGACAGCTTTACTTTTTGTACTTTTTTTGGGCCTGTTTCCTCAAACAGTGTTCACTTCTCCTTTTGTCCTGTCTCCTCAGACAGCGTACAATTCTTCTTTTGGCGGGGGTGTTGCCAATGCGCACACGTGCATATTTTTCACGTTCTTTTTCCAGGCAGACGGTGAGTTCCGCACGTAATTAGCAGCTGTGCTTGCCCCGTGTGTCACGTACCCCTTCAGAGGTCATTGTAGGCTGCGTGTATCACGCGTATGCTTATTTTTGTGTTTCTGGGTGCCACAGCGTAGTGCGGGTTCATTTTTACATGCATGTGGTCTGCGAGGGGTTGCGTGCACGTTTATTTTTGTTTTTGGGCTGCCTGTGCGTTGTGTGACCCGTCATCTTCTCCCAGGGGTCACAGACAGCCTTGTTAGAGCACTAGGGTACGAATTCCATCCAGTACCCAACCCCTTTGACCCCCAATTGCCCAGGACAATAGTTTACTGCTACTCTCATACGTACACCAACATCAGTGCCATGGTTGGGAGGCGACCAAGCGATAAGGGAGGCAAAGGTGGCCGACCTTCAAAAGGTGGATGTGGTGGGTGTGGTAAGGGACGTGGCCGGGATTTGCAGGGTGCCCCTATACCCCCATGTGTGGAGGACCAATCAGGGACACACATGCCCCCCCCCCATGGTTGAGGGAAACGTGGCTGACACCATCCCAGCTCAGCCCCTGTTGGACCAGTCCATTGTGGCACCTGACCTGGCACAGGATGACTCCCTGGCTGACTTCCAGGTCAGCAAGTCTAGGCCACGTGTGGCGGTGCAAGTTGTCACCAAGGCACGTGGATCTGGGGCAGCTATGTCATCTGCTGCCCCAAGTTAGCAGGGTGGGGAGGCTGCAGGGGCAGCTGCAGCTCCATCCGCCCCAGCTATGACTCTCCCAGCCAGGACAGTGTCGGTCCTGGTCCATTATACTGATGTTCCCCCTGCCAACATCACACTTCAGACAATGCCTGCACCAATTCCTATGGTCAGTGTGCATTCGCACACTCCTACTACCCAGTCCACCGGTGAGTCTGCCCCTACTGACCAGAGTGGTGTTAGCCACTCCGGCTCCGCTCCACCTTCTAAAAAGAGGAAGAAGGGTGCTCTGGCACGACAGGCTGAGACCCCAGGCACAGCTACACACTCCGGTACCTCAAGGAAGTCTTGCTTCAATGATTCGGAACTTAATGCACTTGTGAGGTATGTGTTGCAACATAGCCACGAAATGGTGGTGACTGCAGGGTCCAAGACCACACCTGGTCAACGTAAGGCACACTGGCAGACCATCGCCAACCACATAAGTGCCCTTGGATTTGTGAGGCGCTCAGCTGATGATTGCTACAAGCGGTGGAACGACCCGAAACGCAGAGCAAAGGACAAGCTGGCCTCAAGTCATGCCGCTACTCTGGTGACTGGCAGTGGGTCTCCACACGAGGACAACAAACTCACTGAACATGAGTCTGTTGCTGGGACCTTCGTCACAGAGGACCAGATCCGAGGTGTGGGAGAACTACCCGATTATGACACATTGTCCGGTGAGTGCCCATGCGTGTGTGTGTAATGCATGTGTATGTTGTTTGGGTGACGGGTTCTGATTGAGTGCCAGGTGAGGGTGTATGTGACTGAGTAGTATGGGTCACCCATGTGCTTCATCCAAAACATTCTGCGGCCTTGAATTTGGGTGTGACACTATCCCTTCTGGCCACAGTAGTAATTTAGCACAGTTGCCCTTGAGGTGGCATCATGCAACAACATTGTTTGTATTTTTCATTGTTCTTTCAGGCTGATTGTTTCAATTCTCCCACTTTTGCAACACATTCCTCAGCCTTATTGTGACATATGTGACATGCTTCTGTCATTGAAGAACCCCACATTGGCCCACATGTGTCACCTTGGTAGTTGAATGATTTGACCATTCAGGCTGAATGAGTATTGTCCTAATCACATGATGTTTTTGGGCCTGTTTGAATGTGGAACATGCTGGTTGTTTCCTGTCATGTTGAAGTACACAACCATAGATGTGTACATGGCCCTGCAATCACTGTATTTTTGTACACTGGATGTGTTCCAGTGTGTGGCACATGGCGTATCTTTTCGCACTATGTGGCATTTTTCATCTCTTCATGTCCATCTCACATGGATGGGTGACAGTACTCATTCACTGACATATGGATGTACTTGTGTAATGTACCATGGCTATGGTACATGCCATCTGTGTGATGGCATGTGTCATTTATGTGTGTAGGACATGCCACTCACAGGCCAATGTGTGATACCAGTGCTACCCAGCATGCAGCAAATGTGTTGCTCTTCCATCTTGGTGTCATCAGTGTCAGACTTTTGCCTCCCCTTCCAACTCTGTGACAGTGCATGCATGGGAGGGTTATAGTCATGGGGGACATGTGTAAATCATGTACTGGTTCTGTAGCTTGTCAGGCCTATTTTTGTGCTATGGTGCTAATGCCTGTTTCCATTTTTTGTCTTTCATGTTTTTGCAGGGGATGACGCACTTGATGCTGTTGAGGTTGAGGAGATGGTGCAGACCCAGGAGGAACCTGAGGCACAACCGGCCACCAGTGGGGGACGTGTTGTGGTGGTGGGTGAGAACCCACTCTTGCTGCAGACGATTCTGTCCAGGGGTGCCTCTGGGTGCACCTCCCCAGATCTCTATTCAGGTGTTGATTCGGATGATGAGACCTATGTGGCGTCGCAGGTAAGTGTTTCTGGAAGGGGTTCTGTTCTGTCCAACCCACCTGCACCAGGGGTAGAACCCTCTATGGGGATGTCAGTGTTGGTTAGTCAGCCTTTGGTGGTTATGGGTGCAGGGTCACACTCCACAACATCTGATCCTGTTCCTGGGCCAGCAGATCAGAGGGGGAATGCAGTCCTGCAGCCTCAGGCAGTGCCGGCACAGCAAGGCGCAGATCGCCTTGCCCCAAACAGGTGTGGTGCCCGCCGACGCGGTGGCCGTATGCCACCAGGCAATACCGCATGGGAATAATCCATTTACAGTATGGCAACCCAACAGGCAGCATCAGTTGAGATGATGGCTCAAGTAATGGAGAGGGTGGCCACTTCCATTGTCCCCCCTGAAAGGCAGATGGAGCTATTACAGCAGGCAACAGACTCCATTTGCCAATCACACAGGGAGGACATGTTGGCGTCCAACAGGGACAGACGGGCGGCACTGGAGACTCTACGTCAATCGATATCAATAGAGTCCCAGGGCCACAGAGAAGCCCTGAGGGTAGAACTCCATCACCTCAGGGAGACTCTTGTTGACCTTGAGACTTCCACTAACTTGAGGACAGAACAGCAGCTGGAGTGGCTCACACGTTCGCTCTCAGCTGAGATGCAGGCAACTCGGGAGGAGATCCGGGCATCACGTCAGGTGCTGCATGGGGATCTCTGCACTATAATCCTCCAGAACGAGACCTTCCACACCCGCATGCTTGCTGCCATGGAGGACCATACCAGGGCTTTGTGTGGGCTGCCTCCCATAGCACCACCACCTCCTGTTGCAGCAGCAGAGGTTAATGAGAGTGACAGCAGCAGTTCTCCCACATTGGCATTGCCGTGCCGGCCATGAGCCCATGGAGGTGTTTTTTTTCCCAACATCCACACAGGTGGCTGTTGGTGCGCACCCTGTCCTCGGACCTCCTGGGTGGCCTCCCCCCCCCACCGGCCCCCACATGGCTTTTTTTGATTTTTGATTTTTGCTTTTTTGATTTTTGATTATTTTTTAACAGTGTGTTGCCTTGTGTGGCTCCCGTGGGCATCCACTGTATTCCGGCTGGGCACATGCAGGCTTGTCCTGAGTTTGGGTTCGATGCTTGTGTTCGTGAGACACACACACCTCCTGCTTTCCCGTTTCCATGGGCTTGCAAAGGGTGTGACCAAGTGACAGTGATGTACACAGTGATGTTGGGCTCCCATGAGCTGTGTGGGCAGTCTGTTGTCAATAATGTGTAGACATTCCTTGTGTATATTGTTGTTGTATTGTACACTGCATGTTGGAATTATGTATGCTTCTGCTTCCATGTCTCCCTCTGAATTTGCAGGTTCATTCCTCATGTCTTCACAAGGCCGTATACTTTGGAGATGGAGTTCATGTTGTATGCAGTACACATACAAGTTGTGAAGCCTGCAAGACTTAAGTTGGAAGGGGGCGATGTGGTGGCATATTCAGGTTGTAAGACTACTACTACTTTAACTTAGTACTGTCATGTTTTAGTTATGTTTGTGCTTGTGTAGCTGCATTGTATTGTTGGTAAGTATTTGGTCATGTGTGTTGTTAGTTCAACATTACTGGGAGCATATTGTGTGTGGCCAGTTTCTATTAGGGACATTGTACTTTGTGACACTTGTGTCAGGTTTTTGGGATTGCTTTGTTTGCTCTCACATAGCATGACATGCCATGGTGTGTTGGGTGGTGGTGCTGGGGAGGGGTTGGGTGACATGGCACTGTTCTCATGTTGTATTTTGCAAGGGGGTAATGCATTTAGTAGCATATGTGTCTTTTGATGACACAGCATTGGTGGTGTTTCTGTAGGTAGGGATGCACACATTGTGACACTTCCAGGTGACCAATCTCAGGCTGGTATGGTTGTGACAGTTCACTGTCCCTTGTGTCATCATCGATTGTCAGCTGGTATGTGGCAGGGCTGTGGGCACTTCACAGGGGTGTGATTCTAAGTGAAGTAATTAGCCACCCCATGCCCTTTCCCCTCCCATGCGCAGCGGGCGTGCATGTGGTTGGGGATGTGGGGGCACCACCATGTCCACCGGCAGGCCCCGACGTGTTGCAACGTTGTGCAGGACACATGCTGCCACTATGATCCTGTACACTACTGGGGGAGCGAATAACAGCTGCCCGCCAGAACGGTCAAGGGAGCGAAAGTGTGACTTGAGCACTCCGAATGTGCGCTCCACTATGCCCGGGGTTACAATATGGGCTGTGTTGTATCTTACCTTGGGTGACGTGGTGGGGTTCCGAATTGGTGTCATCATGTGGGTGCTCAGAGGGTAGGCACTGTCCCCTGGGGAGGTGGTGATGGGTATCATTAGTAGGATTGTGACATTACTCATTATCTGGCATGCATGCATGTGCTGTGGCATTTATACTCACCGAGCAGCCATGTATCGCCATGCCGCCCAGCTTCTAGGTCCCGGTTTAGGGTTGACATTCTCTAAATGAAACTGTCGTGGGTGGACCCTGGATAGTTGGCATATACTGAGGTGATGATTCCCTTGGCATCACATACTACGTGGATGTTGATGGAATGCCAGTGCTTGCGGTTTCTATAGATGTGCTCTGATGTCCTGGGGGGACGTAGAGCCACATGGGTGCAATCAATGGCACCTAGGACTTTGGGGAATTGTGCTACCCCGTAGAAATCCTGGACGGCAGCCTGCCTTTCTGCAGGTGTTCTGGGCAGGTATATGTGCCTGCGGACTGATGGGCGTGCAGTCATGATGCCAAGACCTGGTGTAGGCAGCGTGACTGTGTGGCCTGTGACACCCCCCCCCACTATGGCACTTGTCCGCTGAAATGATCCGGTGGCCAAAAAGTGCAGTACATTGAGGACCTTCTCCAGGGGGCTGAGTGCTTGGGAGCAGAGGGTGGGTGATGTGAGGTCATCCTCCCACTCACTGACCAGGTCGAGTAGTATGTGAGGTGGAAACCTGTACCTCCCATACACCTGGTCATCAGGCATGCCAAAAAGGCTGGTTCTGGGTGTGAAAATTCTGGGCCTGACTATCCTCCTCCTCCTCCTGCGGTATCCCACGACCACTGCTGCTAGGAACGGTATGTTCATCCTGGCGTCTGAGCTTGCTTGTTGTTTGTGTGCACTTTTATGCTGCGTGGGTCCACGTATGCCTGCTTCCTGCTGGCGTACGTGTTTCCAGATTTTTTTTTGGAGTGTGCGTGTGGGTGTTCCGCGCATTTGCCTCCTGTACTTCCTCACCCACCCCAGGAATACACGTACCCCGCTCGCCCAGGCCCAATCGCGTGTAAAACTTCCCGCGAGCCCCTGAAGTACACGTACCCCGCTCACCCAGGCACAATCGCGTGTAAAACTTCCCGCGAGCCCCTGAAGTACACGTACCCTGCTCACCCAGGCACAATCGCATGTGAAACTTCCCGCGCACCCCCGAAATACACACTATTTTTGACACAGCGGGTGTCCGTGTTTGTCGCGTACCCCTTTGCACGTCATTTGTCCTAGAGGGCCACAGTATGGGACATTCATCAGAGCTGTATATACAGGCTTTTTGTTAGCGCAGGGACGCTACCGCCTGCCTTCGTGTGGCAGACATGTGTTGATGTACATAGTCGACTTTTGGTTTGTGTCATGAGATCGCCATTTCACTGCTGGGGGGTGGGGGTGCAAGGGGACATGTGTGGGACATGAGTGGGGGCCTGCTGGCAGGTGCCCCTGACTGCTGGGGGGTCGGGGTGCTGGGGGACATGTGTGGGGGCCTGCTGGCAGGTGCCCTGCACTGCTGGGCGGTGGGGGTGCAAGGGGACATGAGTGGGACATGAGTGGGGGCCTGTTGGCAGGTGCCCCTCAGTGCTGGGGGGTGGGGGTGCAAGGGGACATGAGTGGGGGCCTGCTGGCAAGTGCCCTGCACTGCTGAGGGGTGGGGGTGCAAGGGGACATAAGTGGGGGCCTGCTGGCAGGTGCCCTGCACTGCTGGGGGTGGGGGTGAAAGGGGACATGAGTGGGACATGAGTGGGGGCCTGCTGGCAGGTGCCCTGCACTGCTGGGGGTGGGGTCCAAGGGGACATGAGTGGGACATGAGTGGAGGCCTGCTGGCAGGTGCCCTGCACTGCTGGGGGATGGGGGTGCAAAGGGACATGAGTGGAGGCCTGCTGGCAGGTCCCCTGCACTGCTGGGGGGTGGGGGTGGAGGGGGTCATGTGTTGGTGATCAGTCGTGCAAGCTGACATGTGGCTTGGCTGGGGGGCATGCCCATGGTGGATGGGCTGCCTGCTGGACATGACCAGGGGTGCAGGGTAGTCCCCTGTGGTATGGGCTGCCTGCAGGGATCGTGGAGGGTGTAGAGGGAACACCTGGGAGGACCCACACTGCCAAGTCACATGTAGGATTCCCCTGCACCCCAGATATACACGTACCCCACTCGCACAGGGCCTGTCGCGTGTGAAACTTTCCGCGCACCCCCGAAATACACGTACCCCACTCGCCCAAGGCCAATCGCGTGTGAAGCTTCCCACGCACCCCAGATTTACATGTACCCAGGCCAATCGCGTGTGAAACTTCACGCGAACCCCAGGAATACACGCACCCCACTCGCACAGGGCCTATCGCGTGTGAAACTTCCTGCGAACCCCAGATTTACACGCACCCTGCTCACCCAAGGCCAATCGCGTGTGAAACTTCCCGCGCACCCCCGAAATACACGCACACGCTATTTTTAACACAGTGGGTGTTCGTGTTTCTCGCGTACCCCTTTGCACGTCATTTGTCTTAGAGGGCCACAGTATGGGACAATCATCAGAGCTGTATATACGTGTTTTTTGTTAGCGCACATTTTGGCGCACATTTTTTTCATGCGCAGGGATGCTACCGCCTGCCTTCGTGTGGCGTACGTGTTTAGGCCTGCGCGCGTCTTCGCCCGTGCGCTGGTTTGCCCTATTCGATTCCAGGAATACGTGTTGTAGGCGAGCGTGTGGGCGTTCCGTGCACTTGCCTCCTGTACTTCCCCCGTGACGCCCACATTTTCACACGTTGTTCCCCATTCTGCGTGTCACGCCCCGTGTTACGCCTAATTTTTGTAATGTGCGCCGCGCTATGTGCGCTTCCGCTGTGGCCGTAGTGCATGCCGTTAGATGACCTGTGCGCCAGCGTGCGCCACGCAGATTTTCAGCGCACGGACTTCCATGAATCAATGTGCGCGGGTTTTGCTGCAATTTTCGCACTTGCACTGCGATTCGCACGGTTTCACACGGTTTCGCACGCTTGCGCAGGAATTTTCAGCGCACATTCATTCCATGAATCGGCCTGTATAAGTGTGCTTGCAACAATCAGGAGGGGATTTCGCCTCTCCCGGGGGGAGTCTCCCTCTAAAGGCCAGCGGCAAGTGGGGGCTTTAATAAAGGAATAAAGGTCAGCTTCCCCCATCAGAAACTGCACTCCTCCAGCATAGGATCTCCTGTAAGGACAGGCAGACCGAGGAGTCTTTTGGTTTGTGAGCTTTAGCCCAATAAAATATGGAGAGGACTGATGCAAGGTTGAAGGTAGACACATGTTTATTTTAAAATTTTAACAAAGGAATAAAGCTCAGCTGCCCCCATCAGGAACGTCGCTCTCCCAGCCTGGTAACAGATCAATGAGAATTTTGGTTCGGGAGTTTTGACCTAATAAAATATGAAGAAGAAGAATTTGAGGGGGAAGTATGACAAGCGTGATTTAGTCGGCTGGTTGCCGCTTAAGAAGAAATGTTTTATCGCAAAATGTGTTTGGAACCAAGGATTAAGACTGTAACCAATGTGTGATTTGGAGTAATGGTTTTATCGCAAATATGTTCTTTGGATCCAAGGATTATTAATGTAACCAAGGAGTGATTTGAAGTATGGGCAGTCATGAATTACAATGGAATAGATGTGATTGTATGTGTGTAATAAAACCTGCTACCTTTTTAAGCCACAAAGAATAAGCTGAGTAGTGACATTTGTAATTACTGTAAAGGTTATGCCGCAGATGTTGTTAGTAATACATAAGCATCAGGAATATACCCGGAGAGGGATGTGTGTACCAAGAAGTGGCCAAGTTCCACAGTTATGCTCCCTACAGGATGCTTGCACTGTCTCGGCCTAAACAACAGTTACATTTTGAACATCAGGGAACCTTGCAGTAGCCCTACATATCCTGTCCATATATGTTCTGTGTATGAGAAGATTGGGCTAGCCCTGCCCCTGTGTCAGTGTTCTGCCAGTTGGCAAGCTTTTATAGGCACTGCCCGTCATGTACATGTATTCCGTATATGAAGAAGGCGTTCACAGGATCTGCCTTTGCAGAAGCTTGTACCTTCCTGGCCAGTGCTGTACATATGTTATGAATATGAGTAAAGTTTGCACTGCCCCTTTTCAAGCTGTATCTATTCTATATAGTGGAAGGATAGTACTGTCCTTGACCATGCAGTATCTCTTCTTTAAATAAGGGCAGATTTCCACTTCCCCAGTGTTTGTGTGCAGCAGGTGTGTGCTCTGCCTTTGTCCTTGCTGTGTTGGTCCTGGGTGTGAGAGAAGCTTGCATTACCATTGACCACGTTATGGCGGTTCTGTGCCTGCGGTAACCTTACAATGCCTGTGGCTGTGCTGCACGCGAGGGACGCTTTCACAGCCCATTGGTGTGAGGAAAGCTTTCACAGCCCCTTACCATGCAGTGCCTGTTTGGTATCTTATACTTGCGAGGTATCACATATCAAATATACCTGAGATACCTGACTATGTAGTACTTGTTCAGTAAGGGAGGGACGCTTACTCTTCACACATTGTAATTGTTATGTGTGAGGGGAGCTTGCTCTGACATTGCATGTGTTGTAGCCAGTGAGCGAAGTGAGCAGGAACTTTCTGGAGTGGTGTTACACTACTTTTGATTTTTTTTCTACTTACTATTCCTCTACAATTTACAACCATATTCACCATTCTATAGAGATGATTGGTCCATCGATGTCCTTGTGCAAGGTGCAAGTGTAAAGTTGGAAAAGGAGCCTTAGTTACTAGTCACTTAAACTATTGAAATGCCCTGGGCGCAACACCTTGTCACATGGTGCACTATGCTTCCGCCTACCCACTCTCCTGCCGAGACCACAGTTACACTACATTTTTCGGTACACTGCCACCACTGGTTGTGGCCGTTCTTCATGCAAAAGAAGCTTTCACTGCCCACTTTCCATGCTCTAACTTTTAGGTATGCGAGAAGAGCTTGCTCAGCTGCTGCCTGTTATGAACCTGATCTAAAAGTGAGCAACACTTGCACAGCCCTTGATTGTGTGTTGGGTCCCGGAAAAGTGCCATACAAAGAAGGGAGTTGTATTTTCTCTTCTGCTAGCTGTTAGTGCATGCCTGAAAAATGCTGAGTGCATGCAGGAACGAATGGTATGCGCAGTGTAATGTTGGATGCATGCTATGAATGCGCTTTCCGTGTGGCAGGGGTGTCAATTCACCAAAATGACCGGGGCAGCGGAAGTGACATCACACCTAATGACATCACACCTAATGACATCACAGGAAGAAATGTTACATGGCCTTTGTGTCTGTCGAAATCACAGACTGCCATAGTATGGTAGTCATAGACTCACACAGCAGTTATTGTCATCATACCCTTAATGCAGTCACGCATCTTTAGGTGCTGCTATAGTATTCAACGTGTAGCATACTACATGCAGATGCTGTCATCGTATGTCTGTTGAAGACTCACATGACAGGAAAGCATGACATGTAAAGTGCAGCCTGACATGTTGTGGTGCTTCTGCGACTGAAAAGTGACTTGACCAGAAAAGAAATGGAGAGCATATTAGAAGGTCTGTGAGGTCATCTTGTTTGAATAACCATGATTTAAGAAGATTCCTGAACTGAAGAAGTGGTGAGACTTGTCAGGTGTGAAGAGTAAGAGAGTTCTAAAAAGTTGGGGCAGCCATGGAGAAACTCCAGTCACCTCTGACAACGTGTTGGAAATGATGGACTTTCAGGATCAGTCGGACGGTGGATCATAAGGTTTTGGTAGAGCAACAAGGTTGGTATCACAATGGTCTTTGTATCATATGTAGGTCTTGCACAGGAGTTTCAGGGAAATGCGTTTTTTGAATAGAACAGAATTGGAGTTCTCTTAGGAAAGAGGAGATGGGAAGCTGTTTATGGAAGTTAGCAATGAGGCGACCAGCAGTGTTTTGGCCAACTGAAGTAATTTTAAGGAGTATATGGGGAGATTGGTGGGAAAAGAATGAACATAGTGTTAATGTCTCACAGCCCTGGAATGGTCACCATATGTAAGGTGCAGCATTACATGCGCAGGTTCTGCATCATATGCCAAGAGCATATTCTCAGGCTTCAGAAATGCCATTAATATCAGTTTATACATCCTATACAGGCTATAGTCACCATGTGAAAGGCACAGACTGAGATGGCTATGTGCTGCCATTTAATGCACGTGAAACCTCAAATGCCTCACCAGTGACATCTAATGGCAGCAAAATAATTAATCTTACTGGGAAACTTGACACATATAAGGTGCAAACTGACATGTGCACATGCTGTCATCATGCTAAACACAGTGGGCCTCATTACGACCCTGGCGCTAAGGGATTACCGGTACCGGTAAGGGTACCCGTACCAGTAATCCCTTAGCGCCTGATTACGAGGTCCCTTTGCGGGTTGGAGACTTTAACACCTGCTTTTTGCATGCATTAAAAACCAACCCGCAAAGGGACCTTGGTGCTAAGTACGGTGCCGCAATTTGCGGCACCGTACTTAGCGCCTTCCCCATTCCCATTGAGCCCTATGGGGAAAAAATGGGAATGGGGAAGGGCCATGGCGGCATGGGGAATTACCGCCCCGCCAACCTCGGAATGGGGCGGTAATTCCCCATTCCGCCATGGCGGAGTCGGTAAGTTACCGGCATGGACCATGGTGCTATTAGCACCATGGTCCAACGCCAGGGTCGTAATGAGGACCAGTATCAAATAGATCAGACATGCCATTTATCGAAGCTACAGCTTCAGATGAGTAGTTGCTGTGATGATATGCCAAGGGCAGCTTTCCCATAATGCCATTCAATCCCAGATAATGCCTCAAAACAACATCAGGATTGTATATAGTGCCTCGTGCTGGTTCGTCCTACTGTTAAGCAGAGGCGTAGCCAGGATTGTCTAGCAAGTGGGGCCTGCAGCTAATGTAGTTGGGCTCACCTGCATTTACGCCTCTGCAGCACTGCAAAAGATATCCATTATGAAGAGATGTAATAGTACTAAATGGATCAACCTCATCGAATGAAGGGCAGAGTAAACCCTGTCGAGTTTCGAACTTTTGAGGTGCAGGCTGGACCTATGTCAGAGGAGAACGCTTACTTTGTTGTTCCATCCACCCTAAAAGTAGGTGTTGTAAAGTCATCAGAAGTATGGGGCAGTCTCACATATCCAGTCTACCTTCATACACAAGCACAGCCTGAAATGCCCCATATTAATATATTAACAATAGAGCACATATTGTTAATTATTTTGCTAATATATAAGTATATATAGTCAGAGAATATATACTTCAGTTTACAGTTCATCCCATGCTCAGTCTTTAGCTTGTCGTGTCGCTTATTGTGTGAAGATACCTGTGACTGATCAAATTAACAACATCGTTTAATTTCAATTGTGAAAACTGCATACCATACGTGCATGGTAAGTAGCATTCACAATTACAATGAAACCCTGCCCGACATGCGTGCAGTAGCAGGTTTTAATCGTAACTGTACATGCTGCCTGCCATGGCCGGCAACGTATACAATGGATACCTATGGAAGGAAGGTGGGGGACACACAAGTTGCGTTCCGCCCCTCCTCTCCACCATACAAATGAATGAAAATGAGGCGTGAAGTAAGAAACAGGCATAAAAGCCTCATGCAAGTCTTTTACTCATGTTTCTTACATTGTGCCCCCACAAACATGAACCCCATAGAGAGATGCTTATCCACATACGTGAGTTCAGACCTATAGAATTTGACGTCTTACCTGCAAACACACGAACAAATGCAAATCAATTTTTAAACATTTTCAATTGCATTAGACGCTGCTGAAGTAAATACACATCCACTTCAAAAGGCAATTTGAAGTGCTAATATAGCCAGAATAACTATGTTACATATGCAGCATTGTTTTCTATGCAGACTGCGCCGAGTATGAAGACCTACGAAAGATTTCATTCATATCGTGTATTGTATTTGTGCATTCCTCTATGAAAACATTACTTCCAATTCAATGCTAAAATGAGTGCATGCTGAATGTGCAGTATCAGCAATTCTCATTTCGTGATGAAACCAGCGATCAGAGTCGCAAAGCGCCTATTCAGGAAGAACCTCATGGAGATTAAGACGTCAGTGCCGGAAGTGGCAGGGACATTTGCCCAAACTAAGAGGCAGAAGTGCAAATATAATAATCGAGTAAAGAAATTGCGATTATCGTTGAAAAATTCTCAATGGCAATCGATGTTTGGTATAATTATAAAGGGTGACTCCAAAAGAATTTGGAGAGCCTTTAAAGACATCAGGATGCCTAAAGCAGAATTGGTGACTAAGCCTATCGAAGAATGGGCCTGGGAAGAACACACACTTAGAGTGTATGGTGGTCAGGGTAGATACAATCATGGGGCGGAGGCCAGAAAAAGGGAACCATTTGCTTTGAAGTTTGACCAGGAGGAATTAACATTTTTGATAAAGGGATTAAAAAAATCAAGGGGGTAATTCATAGAATTCAGCGCACAAGTGGCGCATGCGGCTGGCGCACAGTGTGCGCGTGCGACTTTCTGCGCCAGCCGCGTGCGCTAAAATCCATTTCCGCACACAGCGTATTCATGGATTTTAACATCCAAAACCAGCCGTGGCGCAGAGTGGCGCATCGACCCTGCAGTAGCGCTAGTTACGCGCCCAACCCCTCCCCATGCGCCATGTACAGCGCACAAATCCCGTACATGGAGCACAAGCTCACAACCTCGAAAACGCCTGTAAAACTCCCCGCGCACCCCTCCGAATACACGTACCTCGCTGAGCAGGTAGTATCACACGCAATTGGCCCTGTGCGAGCGGGATACATGTATTACTGGGGTTCGCGGGTAGTTCCACACGCGATTGGCCCTGTGCGAGTGGGGTACGTGTATTAATGGGGTTCGCGGGAAGTTTCACACGCGATTGGCCCTGTGCGAGCGGGGTACGTGTATTAATGGGGTTCGCGGGAAGTTTCACACGCGATTGGCCCTGTGCAAGCGGGATACGTGTATTACTGGGGTTCGCGGGAAGTTTCACATGCGATTGGCCCTGTGCGAGCGGGGTATGTGTATTACTGGGGTTCGCAGGAAGTTTCACACGCGATTGGCCCTGTTTGAGCGGGGTACGTGTATTACTGGGGTTCGCGGGAAGTTTCACACACGATTGGCCCTGTGCGAGCGGGGTACGTGTATTACTGGGGTTTGCGGGAAGTTTCACACGCGATTGGCCCTGTGCGAGCGGGATACGTGTATTACTGGGGTTTGCGGGAAGTGTCACACGCGATTGGCCCTGTGCGAGCGGGGTACGTGTATTTCTGGGGTGCGCGTGAAGTTTCACACACGATTTTGCTGTCAGAGCGGGGTACGTGTAATTCGGGGGTGTGCGTGAATTTCACACGTGATTTTGCTGTCAGTGCAGGATACGTGTATTTCGAGGGTGCGTGTGAAGTTTCACACGTGATCTTGCTGTCAGAGTGGGGTACGTGTATCCAGTGTGGTGCGCGGGGAGTCCTACACGTGAATTGGCAGTTGTGGGTCCTCCCAGGTGTCCCCTCAACCCCCTCCACAGCCCCTGCAGGCAGCCCACACCACAGGGGACTACCCTGCACCCCTGGTCATCTCCCGCAGGCAGCCCATCCACCATGGGCATGCCCCCAGCCAAGCCACATGTCACGTTGCAATGTGATCACCAACTCATGTCCCCCAGCACCCCGCCCCCCCAGCAGTGAGGGGCACCTGCCAGCAGGCCCCCACTCATGTCCCCCTGCACCCCTACCCCCAGAAGTGAGGGGCAACGGCCAGCAGGCCCCCACTCATGTCCCCCTGCACCCCCAACCCCCAGCAGTGAGGGGCACCTGCCAGCAGGCCCCCACTCATGTCCCACTGGACCCCCACTCCCCAGCAGTGAGGGGCACCTGCCAGCAGGCCCCCACTCAGTTCCCACTCATGTCCCCCTGCACCCCCACCCCCCAGCAGTGAGGGGCACCTGCCAGCAGGCCCCCACTCATGTCCCACTCATGTCTCCCTGCACCCCCACCCCCCAGCAGTGAGGGGCACCTGCCAGCAGGCCCCCACTCATCCCCCCCAACATTTCAACATGACCCACAATCATGGCCCTCATGGCCACCAAAATCCCATGGCACGCCACCCCTGCCCAAATAACCAACCAAGCATAACATACACCCCACATTGAAATGCCCATTACATGAAACAACCCAAATGGCATGTATGTACATCAACACATGTCCGTCACACACACACAATGGGTGCCAGTGAATGTGAAAACCCACATCGTGACATGCATGAAACCAATGAGAGAATACCACACATTGAAGTACGGGAACAAATGTATTGAACAAAAAATGTGGTGAAAGAAAATCAAATCCCAAACAATGGACATAAGGAAAACAATGCAGAATGTCACATAATGATAAAAAAAGGAAATCAGAATCCAAAATATGTGAAATCAAAAATGTCTCCAAAGTCTCCTTCCAACAAAGCAAATCCAAACAGAAATGAAAAAGTAAAATCTATTGCTCCATGGAAAAATCAAAAAAGAAAATGTCGACGAATACACACTCCAACTATTTACAAGGATGAAATCCTGGGTCCATGAGCCAAACTGTCCAAATGAAACCTATAAAATACACTAACTAATGAAGAACTATATACAAAAATGTGGGGTATTGTCCAAGCGCCCCAAAAAAAAATGAAAACCAAAATGAAACCTAACACTAACTAACTAACTATTTACAATGGCAGCGGGCTAGTCCGACGGCTCACTTTTGGATGTCCCGGGCCAGGGCATCATCGAGCTCCCGCTCAATGTCCTGGAGGCGGTCCTCTTCCATGGCCCCGAGGGTTCGCAGGGACGATGACATGTTGGCCTCCAACTCCCTGCGAATTGCCTCGAGGCACTCGGCCCGCCTCAGTGCCCTACGCATGGAGTTCTCCGCCCTGGCCATTGTGAGCCGTGCCTCTTCCGCCCGTTGCCGCTCCGCATCTATGGTGTGGCCCAACTGCTGCCACACGGAAGACACTTGCAATCCTGGGTCCTCCTGCCCCCTGGCCGATGCCTGCCCCTCTGATGTTGAAGGCCCCGAGCCATCATTGCTCCCACCATGTTGCTGCTGCTGCTGTGCCTGTGCCCTGGCTCTTGCTGCCTGCACGTCCTCCTCCGGCTGGGGTGCAGTTTTCGTGGTGGCCACCCCTGCTGGATGTCCGAATCCCGACTGTGGCAGGGATGTGTCCTCCACCAGCCTGGCCGTTGGGTCAGAGGCAGCTCCACAGGGTACCCAGGTGATACATGGGTGGCAAGATGGCATGGAGGACGACTGGCGCGTAGGGGGTTCAGGTGAGGAGGGGGTCACAAGAATGTCCTGCGCATGACGGAGGAATCCAGCACTGGTGACCCGTCCCAGTAGGTCAACGCGGTCAAAGAGGCATCCAAGATGACGTGCAGTGTCTTCACGAAAACACAGCAGGTCACCTCGCATGCCCCGTTGATGCAACGCTATCACAGCCAGGACAGGCTCAACACGGTCCCAGATAGCCACGTCCGCACAGAGAGGAAGGCCAGTTGTTGTGTGCCCATCCCCTCCCTGAAAACGGGTCTGGACGTAGGCATCCCTGCTGGTGCCGGATGATGCAGTCACAGGATCAGGGACAGGATTACACACAGGCACCTCCGCGGCAGCCTATGCTGCCTCCTGTCCCTGCCCCTGCACTGCACCAATGGCACCAGTGGAATCCCCACCTCCAGACCCCGTGTGTGTCCCTTCCACGGCCTCCTCCTCCTCCAAACCCCCCACCAACCTGGATAACTCCATGCCATCTTCCTCCGTCGGACCCTGTGGGGTCTCAGCTGCCCCTTCTGCTGCTGAGGAGTCCATCTACAACCTCTGCCTCTTGGACCTACCCTCGGCAGCTGCGGCCTGGGACACGGCACCAGACTCCTCACTCCCCAAAGAGATGACAATCTGGGAGGGGAGCCGGGCCTTGCGTCTCCGGCTGGTGGTGCGATCCCTGCCGCTTTGCTCCACAGCACCCTCTCCGCCCTCTTCATCAGTTGACACTGCAGACAGGGAGCGATAGAACACAGGCATCAGGGCACTGTACAATGGACTGATACACACATGACAGTTGTACATGAGTGGCAGTGTCAAACTTCAGACATGGCATCACACTCCCGAACACACATGTCATTTCTACTCACACACATGAGCAATTCCACAGCAATATTGCACCAGGCAGCACCATCCATACACATACAACAGCATCAGCATACGAAGGTGAGCCTGACGTCACATGAAACACACGGAGCACACAACACATGCACACACACCAACACACTTACATGCATGTGTGCATGTCCACCAACTGTCAGAGGGATGAGATCGCCATCGATGTCACATCTGGCATTCAGCCTTCTACATGTCAGTGCCACATGCATCCATGTTGCATCACAGTTGCACACTTGTCAAATACACACACATGCACATGTACACAGTGCAGATACATGCAGCTGGAACCAACATCCATGTGTGACACCACAACCATGCCAACGTACATACACAGTAATTCAAACATGCGTGCTCCCACATCTGCATTTGGCCTGCATGCTTACCCACACATACACCATCCATGTGTCTCACACATGAGAGGACTCGCATGTGTCAGCCTCACGTCCCTGTACATACACATCCATACATGGCCCTACAAAAACACATGTGCAACCTGCACACTACTGGCACACCACGACACGCACAGCGTCCAATCAGTATGCATGTACACTTACTGCTCGACTCCAGACGGGTCTGCCTCTCAAGGACCTGGACATGGAGCGCTGGGCATATGCGTTCCAGGACCCTCATTTGGTAGTCGGACAGATGGCCCCGGCACCCCTTGGCATCCGCTGCCTTCAAGAGGCGCCGGGCCTTGTCGAGGGTCCTGGACCTGAAGTCCTCCCAGCGCTTCTTGACATGTTTGATGTCACGGACTGCCACCCCCTCCTCGTTGATGGCAGTCACGATGTCCATCCAGATCCTGGTCTGTCCTTCATAGTCGGCGTGAGAACTTCCAAAGAGGGCATCATACTCCCCCAGGACTTGCTCCACCAGGACACCAACTTCCCTGGCACTGAAGCTGGTGGCCCTCTGCCTCTCTGGCTGGGGGTTGCCAGTGGTGCCAGATGGTGGTGTGCCCGACATGGCAACCCCAAAGGCAGGTGTGGGTGGGCAACTAGGTCCTGGGGATGGGCTGTGGAGCGATGGTATCCCAGTCGGGAGTCTTCAGTTCCAGCAGGGGTGGTCACAACAACTGCACCCCTGCAGATGGATGATGTGCAGGCAGCAAATAGCAGGGCATGTGGGCAGCAGGCAGGCAGCAGCAGATGGCAGGTGGGAGCGTGCTCGGGGCTCTGGGGGGCAGTAATTCGGCCTGCTGGGCAGGAGCGTGGTCTTCCGTGTGTTGTTGCGTGGCCAGCTTGATACAGAGTGATTTGGCACATGAAAATCTTGCACGTCTGCGTGTAATTCGAGGAAAGGCCCTTAGCACATAAGCGCATCTGTGACGTTACGCACGCAGGCGTTTCCCTCGTGACGTGGGCATAGTGGCTCATGGCGCGTGAAAAAACTGCACGTCCGCATGTGAATGCGTGTAATCCGAGGAAAGGGCCTATGCATCTGTGACGTGACGCGCGCAGGCTTTTCCCTCAACACGTAGTGCATGTTCATCGTACACGTCCAAAAACTGCACGTCCGAGTGTCAGCTCGTGTAATTGGAGGAAAGGGCCTTAGCGCGTACACACGTAAGTGATGTTGTACGTGTGGGCTGCTTTAAAAGGTACGTGGAGGACCCCATTTACTTTGTATGTGCTTTTCGTGGAGAGCGAGTGGGTGAATTCTGTACTTCTTGTCGGTTCACACGCGATTACTTCACAGCGTTTCAAGTTTGTACTCCCTGTTACCTCTGACAGCGTTCATTTTTTTGTTGGGCCTGTTTCCTCAAACAGCGTTCACGTCTTCTTTTGTCCTGTCTCCTCAGACAGCGTACAATTCTTCTTTTGGCGGGGGTGTTGCCAACGAGCACACACGCCTCTTTTTCATGTTCTTTTTCCAGGCAGACGGTGAGTCGCACACATATTTACCAACTGTGATTGCCCCGTGTGTCGCGTACCCCTTCAGAGGTCATTGTAGGCTGCGTGTAACATGCGTATGCTTGTTTATGTGTTCCTGGGTGCCACAGCGTAGTGCGGGTTCATTTTTCTACGCACATGGGCCCTCATTACGACCCTGGCGGAGGTCCATGGTGCAATTTGCACCATGGACCATGGCGCAGAGCTGCCAACTCCGCCATGGGGGTTGGCGGACTTACCACCCCATTCCGACCTTGGCGGGGCGGTAAGTCCCCAATCCCATATTTACCCTTCCCCATTCCCATTTTTGCCCCATAGGGTATAATGGGAGTGGGGAAGGCGTTAATTACGCCACCGTAAATTACGGTGGCGTAATTAACAACAGGTCCCGTAGCGCCATGGATTTTTCTGCCCGGAAAAACCAGGCGTGAAAACCGCCATGGCGCTACGGGAACTCGTAGTAAGGCGGAAGGGTACGCCATGCATTACGCTGGCGTAATACCCCTTCCGCCAGGGTCGTAATGAGGGCCATGGTCTACGAGGGGTTGCGTGAACGTTATGTTTTGTTTTCGGGGTGCCTGTGCGTTGCGTGACCAGTCATCTTCCCCGAGGGGTCACAGACAGCCTTGCTAGAGCACTAGGGTACGAATTCCATCTAGTACCCTACCCCTTTCACCCCCAATTGCCCAGGACAATCATTTACTGCTACTCCCATACGCACAACAACATCAGTGCCATGGTTGTGAGGCGACCAAGCGGTAAGTGAGGTAAAGGTGGCCGACCTCCAAAAGGTGGGCGTGGTGGGCGCGGTAGGGGACATGGCCATGATTTGCAGGGTGCCCCTAGAATCCCATGTGTGGAGGAGCAAGCAGGGACTCCCATGCCCCCCCCCATGGTTGTGGGAAACGTAGCTGACACCATCCCAGCTCACCCCTTGTTGGACCAGCCCATTGTGGCACCTGAACCGGCACAGGATGACTCCCAGGCTGACTTCCAGGTCAGCAAGTCTACGCCACGTGTGGCGGTGCAAGTTGGTGTCACCAGGCCACGTGGATCTGGGGCAGCTATGTCATCTGCTGCTTCAAGTAGGCAGGGTGGGGAGGCTGCAGGGGCAGCTCAATCCACCCCAGCTCTGAGTCTCCCAGCCGGGAAGTGTCGGTCCCAGTCCATCAAACCGACGTTGCCCCTGCCAACATCACCCTGCAGCCAATGCCTGCACCAAGACCTATGGTCATTGTGCATTCACACACTCCTAGTACCCAGTCCACCGGCGCTTCTGCCCCTCCTGACCAGAGCGGCGTAACCACTCAGGATCCACACTACCTTTAAAAAAGAGGAAGAAGGGTGCTCTGGCACTACAGGCTGAGACCCCAGACACGGCTAAACACTCCGGCACGTCAAGGAAGCCTAGCATTAATGACGCCAAACTCGATGCACTAGTGGCCTATGTGTCGGCACATAGCCGCGAAATGGTGGTGACTGCAGGGTGCAAGACCACACCTGGTCAACGTAAGGCACACTGGCAAACCATCGCGGACATCATTAGTGCCCTTGGATTTGTGAGGCACTCAGCTGATGATTGCTACAAGTGCTGGAATGACCTGAAATGCAGAGCAAAGAACAAGCTGGCCTCAAATCATGATTCTACTCTGGTGACTGGCGCTGGGTCTCCACAAGAGGACAACCAACTCACTGAACATGAGTCTGTTGCTGGAACCTTCATCACAGAGGAACAGATCCAAGGCGTGCGAGACCTACCAGATTACGACGCATTGTCCGGTGAGTGCCCACGCATGTGTGTGTAATCCATGTGTATGTTGTATGGGTGACGGGTTCTGATTGAGTGCCAGGTGAGGGTGTGTGCACCTGACTGGTATGGGTCACCCATGTGCTTCCTCCAAAACATTCACTGGCCTTGGATTTGGGTATGACAGTATCCCTTCTGCCAACAGTAGCCATTTAGCGCCACATTAATGCAGTTGCCCTTGAACTGTCATCTTGCAAAAACATTGTTCGGAATTTTTCAGTGTTCATTCAGGCTGATTGTTTCAATTCTCCCACTTTTGCAACACATTTTTCATCCCTATTGTCACATATGTGACATGCTTCTGTCATTGATTACACCCCACATTGGCCCACATTTGTTACCTTGTTATGTGAATGATTAGACCATTCAGGCTGATTGAGTATTGGCCTGCTCACATTGATTTTTGGTGCCTGTTTTTATGTGGTACTTGATAGTTATTTCCTGTGATGTTTAAGTGACCAACCATTGATGTGTACATCTGCCTGCAATCACTGTATTCTTGTACACTGGATGTGTTGCAGTGAGTGGCACATGCGTATTTCGTCACACTATTTAGCATTGTTCATCTCATCATGTCCATCTCACATGGATGGCTGACAGTACTCATTCACTGACATATGGCTGTACTTGTAAAATCTACCATGACTATGCTACATGCCATCTGTGTGCTGGCATGTGTCATGTATGTGTATTGGACATGCCACTCACGGGCTAATGTGTGATGCCAGTGCTAACCAGCATGCAGCAAATATGTTGCTTTTCCATCTTGGTGTCATCAGTGTCTGCTTTTTGCCTCCCCTTCCAACTCAGTGACAGTGCATGCATGCCAGGGTTATAGTCATGTGGGACATGTGTAAATCATTTACTGGATCTCTTTTTTGATTGATTGATATTTTACACAAGTATTTCAGAGCGCAACAAGGCAAGGGAGCGGAACAGGGGAGAACAAAACAGCGATCTTACTAGGCCCAGTGACACTGAGAACGCGCAAGTGCATGGGAGAGGGGGGAGGGCAAAAGTGCATGGAAGGGTGGGAGCGGTGGAAAGTGCGAAGCAGAGTAGAAACAGATAAATAACAATAAATAAATAATAAAGGCAACAAACAGTGGTAATGCAGCCAGCAATTTGCAAGTGCTAGGTTTAAGGCAGCAGACAGGGTAGGTCCAATAAGTGCAGGAAGAAAAAGGGTGGGGTTGTATGGGTACAGATACAGACCCCCGTGCAAGGGGTGGCCCGGAGGCAGTGCGGGAGGGTGACAGGATGAGCAGGTACCTGGGCCCAAAAGACAGAGGGTGGCCAGGTGTACGGTGCCAAGAGAGAACAGATCAGCAGGAGAGAGGGGGAGCGAAGGCAGAAGAAAAGAGGAAGGTCTTGAGGTGCTTACAGAACCGGAGATGGTTCTCCTCAAGTTTTAGAGTGGCAGGGAGGCTGTTCCAGAGGGAGGCCCCAGCCGAGGACAGAGATCTACCCCCAGCTCGTTTCTTAGAAAAACGACTGACCCTGAGTGAGTTGGAGGTAGAGGAGAGAAGAGCTTGAGAGGGGAGGTATTTGCGGAGGGATAGCTGAAGGTATTTTGGACCCAGGCCCCAGAAAGCCTTGTGGACAATGCAGAGGGTTTTGAATTTAATCCTTGCATCCACTGGGAGCCAGTGAAGAGATTTCAGAGCTGGGGAGATGCGATCCCAGGGCTTGAGGCCAAGGACAAGTCTCGCAGTCCTGTTCTGGATTAGTTGCAGAGGGCGGAGAGTAGAGGCAGGTAGATTTAGAAAGAGGCTGTTACAATAGTCCAAGCTAGAGAGAAACAGAGCTTGAGATACCATGAGCTTCTGGGGGAAGGAGAGGAAAGGCAGAGTACCTCCGAGGAGGTGCAGTCGGAAATGTGACCTTTTAGAGACCTCAGAGATGTGGGCGGAGAAGGAAAGGGTGGAGTCAAAGATGACCCTGAGGTTCTTAGCCTTGCAGGTGGGGGTAGGAGGAGGGCCAAGGGAGGCTGGCCAGAGAGTGAGGGGAAAGGATGGTGAAGGTGTGCTGATGAGGAGGATCTCCGTCTTTCTGGCATTCAGACAAAGATCATTGGCGGCACACAATCTCTGGCTTGTCAGGCCTATGTGTGTGCTATGGTGCTAATGCCTGTTTCAATTTTTTGTGTTTCATGTTTTTGCAGGTGATGACGCACTTGATGCTGTTGAGGTTGAGGAGATGGTGCAGACCCAGGAGGAATCTCAGGCACAACCGGGCACCAGTGAGAGACGTGGTGTGGTGGTGGGTGAAAACCCTTTCGTAATGCGGACCATACTGTCCAGTGTGTCTCTATGTGCACCTACCCAGACCTCTATTCAGGTGCTGAATCGGATGATGAGACCTATGTGCCGTCGCAGGTGAGTGTTTCTGGCAGGGATTCTGTTCTGTCCAACCCACCTGCACCAGGGGTAGAACCCTCAATGGGGATGTCAGTGTTGGTAAGCCCGCCTTTGGCAGTTACGGATGCAGGGTCACACTCCACAACATCTGATCCTGTTCCTGGGCCAGCAGATCAGAGGGGGAATGCAGTCCTGCAGCCTCAGGCAGTGCCAGCACAGCAAGGTGCAGATCGCTTTGCCCGAACAGGTGTGGTGCCCGCCGACGCGGTGGCCGCATGCCACCAGGCAATACTGTATGGGAAAACTCCATGTACGGTATGGCAACCCAACAGGCAGCATCAGTTGAAATGATGGCTCAGGCAATGGAGAGGGTGGCCACTTCCATTATCCCCCCTGAAAGGCAGATGGAGCAACAACAGCAGGCAACAGACTCCATTTGCCGATCACACAGAGAAGACATGGTGGCATCCAACAGGGACCGACGGGCGGCACTGGAGACTCTGCTGGAAGCCATTACTATAGAGTCACAGGGCCACAGGGAAGCCCTGAGGGTAGAACTCCATAACCTCAGGGAGACTCTTGTTGAACTTGAGGCTTCCACAAATATGAGGACAGAACAGCAGCTGGAGCGGCTCACACATTCACTCTCAGCTGAGCTGCAGGCAACTCGGGAGAAGATCCGGGCACCACGGGAGGCCATGCGAGCAGAAATGCAGGCAACCCGTCAGGTGCTGCATGGGGATCTCCGTACTATCATCCTCCAGATCAAGACCTTCCACACCTGCATGCTTGCTGCCATGGAGGACCATACCAGGGCTTTGCGTGGGCTTCCTCCCATAGCACCGCCACCTCCTGTTGCAGCAGCAGAGGGTGATGATAGCGACAGCAGCACTTCTCCCACAGTAGCGTAGCCGTGCAGGCCATGAGCCCATGGAGGTGTTTTTTTTCTTGCAACATCCACACAGGTGGGTATTGGTGTGCACCCTGTCCTCGGACCTCCTGGGTGGCCTCCCCCCCGGTCCCCACATGGCCATTTTTGATTTTTATTTTATTTTTATTTTTTTACAGTGTGTTGCTGTTACGCTCACCTGGCTCCCACAGGGGCGTCGATCTGAACTGGACAGCTGCGGCCTCCACCAATGTGAGGCGTAGTGCCGAGATGACGGACTGGACTGGCCCAACTAGCTTCGTTTACTTGGCCCGTAGGAATATTCTTCTGCAAATGGAGAAAGGGAATTAACCACCCGTGGAGTAGAGTGTTAACCCTCCCCCACTCCCGCTGTTCTCCCCACTAATCACCTTTGATGTCCCCTCTTATAGTCTCACCTGATGGTTTGGAAAGATGAGCTCTCCATCCTGCATTGGGTGCAGGGGCGCGTTGATGACCAGTTGCTTCACTGGCTCGAAGGAATTGGTGAGTTCTAGAACAATATTGACTCTGAGATTCCCGGCAAGACGCCGTAAGTATGTAGTTCGTAAGAGTTCAAATGTCTGACTCACTCTTGTCCGATTCCTTGCAGGTTGCGGCTTGACCCTAGCGAAGAGTTCCTCGTGGCAACCGGTAATATTCAGGTAAGGATTTGTATTATCCAACACAGTTCGATAAA
Organism: Ambystoma mexicanum; assembly: GCF_040938575.1. NCBI lineage: Eukaryota > Metazoa > Chordata > Amphibia > Caudata > Ambystomatidae > Ambystoma > Ambystoma mexicanum. Next base: position 842,499,390 of record NC_090923.1, read on the forward strand.
ATAATGTCAATATGTAACCTGTTGCTTTCTCCCTTATTCAGGCGCTGAGAGAAAATATGAAGTCTCAGGGAATAATGCCTCCGGCGGTAAAATCAGGTAAGTCTATTGTGGTGAGGAGGTTTCCCCTTGTTTGTCCCTTTGTTTCACCTTGCTGTCCTTTTGTTTCCCCTTAGGGGCCGGGGTTCAGCAAGGATGCAGTGGAAGCTGCGCCGACCCATGAAGAGGAATAGTACCCCCGGTGGTAAAATCAGGTACGTCTATGGGGGGTAACTAATATTGCCTCTGTGTATTCCCTTGGCTCACCTTGCTGTTCTTGTCTTCCCTTTAGGTGCCGGTGTGCGGCGGGAGCATGCATAAGGATGCGGTGGAATGTGAAGATGCTGCGAAGGCCGGTGAGTTCAGCGCGGCGCTGTTGCAGGCGAGGCGACGCGCATAAAATAACTTCTGTCTTCCAGCTCGAAGGCGCGATGGATCGGGAATTCAGGTAAGGATCAAAGGTATTGCTCTTGTTCTAACCTTTTCTCCTTCTCTCCCCTTTTTCTAGGAGCTCCGGACTCGAGGCGGGCGTGGCAGAAGACTGGATGCAGACTTGCAGGCACGGTGAGCGTTACGCTGCTGGATGCAGAATAACGCGAAGCATGTGCTGCTCTTCGGGTGTGGTTTAAATAGCCTCCAAAGAAGTCCCAGGTAAGTATTCCTCCCCAGCCCCACACGAGAAAAAAAATAGTCCCTTAGGTAAAGTAGTCCCTTCCAAGCCTCCTTTGGCTTGGAGCTCTTGCAGCATGGTCTGCATCAGGTAAATTTTAATCTATGAGCCTGGCGCCATAGGTGCCAGGACTGTCAATGCAAGCAAAGGGATAAGGGTCTCGACCCTCTCTACCGAACCACAGAAGCCGAATAGATTCGACCCTCCCACCTTGGTTAGCACGGGCGCCTGAACTAGTAACACAAGGAGCCACGTGGCAGCCAATTGGGGGAATAAGGAGTTAGGGAAAGGGGGTGGAATGACAAAGGAAACGAGGGGGAAACACAACATGCAACTTATAACAATAACTCCAAATAAGTATGCTGAAAGCTATATAATAACTCCTGCACCTGACTTGTCCTAACCTGACCTCCAGAATGTTTTTTGAACCCCTTCAAACTGTATATGCATATTCATAGTATCTTTTCATAAGCAAGAACACATAACCTGACTTTAAACACAACGTAAATGGTGTTAGAAACGCAAACGTAATGAACACAAACATTTAGGAACAATTATGCTCCAAACAGACTTTAGCACATAAAGCATGATAGCATACACTGGGATGAAGAACATTGGACTCATGGCCCTATGATCACAACGAAGCAACGCACAAATGCTGCACAGGAAATACATGCAACAAACAAAACACAGTGTCCTTATTCTCATATGCTTAGACATTAATTCCTGGTTTTTAGTGAAACACTTGATATTCCTGAACAAAGTAATTCAGCCTACGTTGTATCAAAGTGTTCCCGTGTTCCCTCACATGCACACATAACTAATGACTTCAAAAGTTTCGTAGCCATAAAATAGAACACCATGGAAAATGCACTTAGCTGATGGCCCGGGCGCCTCACGAGGACACCCGAGCCCTGAAGACTGTTGCTTCCAAAGCACGTCCAAGCCGCTTGTAAATCACCACCGCGGCCCAGGATGCATGCTTATCTTGATCCTGGAATCCGTGCTGACGCCCAACAGTCCTCCGGCGTCTGAGAAAATAACCTGGCTCACAAACTCTCCACACTGCCGCCCGTGCACATAATCATTAATTATCTGCACCAAGGCACGGGCGGTTGGAGATTTATTCCTTCCTAATTGCCAGCTGCTGCATCGCACGAAAACCCCGGACTACTGAATTCCCTAGACATGCTGGGAAACGTAGTTTAATCCCAGAACAGCCTATTTTCTGGCTGTAATGCGCTGTTTCTTGCCCCAAACAACAGTTTTTCTGACAGTACCCCCTCTCTCAGGGCCCTTTCCAAGTCTTGCTTTCTCCGGATGACGAAGATGAAATTGACGCACCAAACGAGGTGCATGAACCGCAGTAGCTGGTTCCCATGAACAATCCTCAGGTCCATATCCCACCCATTGGATAAGATACCATAATTTCTTCTGTCTGCGCCTGGAGTCCAGTATTTTCTGCATCTCGTATTCCGATTGCCCATCCTTGATGATTGCTGGGGGTTTCTGTGCTCGCGTCCCGGGAGCTGCGGGTTTAAGCAAAGACACATGGAATACTGGATGGATCTTCAATGATTGCGGCAATTGTAGTTTAACCGCCACCTTAGATATACATTTAATCACCTCATATGGTCCAATAAACTTAGGTGCAAATTTTCGAGGTCCTCTTAAAAGCAGATTGTGAGTAGACAACCATACTCTATCCCCCACCTTGTATTGAGGAGCCTCTCTCCTTTTCTTGTCTGCATGTTTTTTATACTGTTCCTTAGCCTGTTCTAAATTGGCTTTTGCTGTCTGTCTGATGTTCAGAAGTAACTGTTTTCTTTCCTGTAGCGTGGGAATAGTCTCAACATCAGGTAAATATTCAGGTATCATATTTTGCACTTGGCCATACAAACATTCATTCGGAGCCATACCCAATGATGTGTGTTCGGTATTATTATACGTGAATTCCGCCAACCATAATGATTGTACCCAAGAATCACAACCATCATGTAAATAACAGCACAGATATTGCTCCAGCGTCTGATTGACTCTCTCAGTTTGTCCATCCGTCTGTGTGTGATAGCTAGTGGACAAGGCACAATCAATTCCTAGCATCAGACAGAATGCACGCCAAAATTTAGAAGTGAATTGAGGACCTCGGTCCGATACAATATTCTGAGGTAACCCATGTAACCGAACCACATGCTGCAAGAACAATTCAGCCAATCTTCCCGCTCCTGGAATACCTTTACAAGGAACAAAATGAGCTTGCTTTGATAAATAGTCCACCACCACCCATATGGTATCATACTGATCATCTGGAGGTAAATCAGTAATGAAATCCATGGATATATGTGTCCACACTTTCTCAGGTGTTTGTAAAGGTTGGAGCAGCCCTGCTTTCTTTGTATGGTCTGCCTTACTACGTACACAGGTTTCACACTCTTGGATATATTTCATAGTGTCCTGTCTCAATCCTGGCCACCAAAAGTACTTTTCTAGCATACTCTGTGTTTTTTTACTTCCTGAATGTCCTGCCAAAGGAGAATCGTGACACCAATGCAACGCTTTCTTTTGTAAAGTAAGTGTGGGTAAATACAATCTACCAGCATAATACCGAAGACCATTGCGAAAAGTTTCTAAGGGATTCTCCTTTCTCCATTGCACTTTTTCGGGTTTCCACATTTCCTGTTTCACTTGTCTCAATAACTGTGTCATAACCACTCCCACCACTCTTTCCACTGGAATGATGGTTTTAGTTTCAGTTATAGTATTTTCTAGATTTTGCTGCCTAGACAAAGCATCCGCTTTCCCATTCTTTGTTTCTGGTCTAAAAGTTACCAAGAAATCAAATTCATTAAAGTATTGTGACCACCGTAATTGCCTGGGACTCAGAGTATTGGCGGTCTTGAAATACTGTAGGTTCTTATGGTCAGTGACAACCACCACCTGATGTTTGGCCCCTAGCAAGTAATGTCGCCACTCCAAAAAGGCTGCTCGAATGGCCAATAGTTCTTTATCAGTAATGGAATAGTTTTGTTCACAATTAGTAAGCTTACGAGAATAGAAAGCTACTGGATGCCACACCCCTGCTTCATCCCGTTGCGACAACACTGCCCCAACTGCAAGATTGGATGCATCTGTTTCCACTTGAAAAGGATTCTCCGGATTCGGATGTCTCAGTACCGGAGCTGAGGTAAACGCCTTCTTCAGTTCTTGAAAGGCTATTTCTGCCTCAGAATTCCAACAAAACCTAGTGGCCTTCTTTAATAATTTCGTGATGGGTGTAACAATTTGTGAAACATTAGAAATAAATCTTCTGTAAAAGTTAGCAAAACCCAAAAAAGACTGAATGTCCTTGATACATTGAGGCGCTGGCCATTCAGTAACTGCTTGAACTTTTTTCTTGTCCATCACTATACCAGAAGGGGTCAAAATGAAACCAAGGAATTCTACTTGAGTGGTATGAAAAGCACATTTTTCTAGTTTGACATACAACTGATAATCTTGTAACCGTTCCAACACTGCTCTAACATGACCAATGTGTAACTCTTCAGTAGTTGAGTAAATTAGAATGTCATCTATATATACAATGACAAACACATCCAGGAACTCACTCAACACCTCCTGTATAAAGTATTGAAACGCTGCAGGGGCATTACATAGGCCGAAGGGCATGACAAGGTACTCGAACAAACCAAACTTAGTTCTGAAGGCCGTTTCCACTCATCTCCCTCTTTCACCCGGATCAAATGGTAAGCTCCTCTCAAATCTAGTTTAGTGTATACCACTGCTGTTTTTACCTGATCTAACAACACAGAAATCAAAGGTAAAGGATATCTGTTCTTTACTGTCACCTTATTCAATGCTCGGTAATCAATACATGTCCTTAGAGTTCCCTCTTTCTTGGGGACAAAGAATAAAGGAGACGAGACAGGTGAAGTAGAGTGTCTAATAAACCCCTTCTTTAACATTTCATCCAAATATTCCCTTAAATATTGGTTTTCTGTTTCCGTCAAAGCATAGATTCTGCTACAAGGTAACTTGGCCCCTGGCTCCAATTCAATTACACAATCATATGATCTATGGGGTGGTAACCTGTCCGCTCCCCCTTTATCAAATACCCTAGACAAATCTTGGTACTGTGCTTGAATATTTTTCACCACAGCTCCCACCTTGTGTGGTTCAGCCACTTGTTCCGCCAGCAACAATGCGGGGCCCATCTCCTCCTCCATGTGACTCGCACACCCTGAATCTTCAAAATTCACCTCGTGTTTAACCCAATCAATCCTAGGATTGTGTTTCATTAACCAAGGCATGCCCAAAATGAGTCCAAACTGAGGTGCCGCTATCAAATCAAACACGATTGTCTCAGAATGCCCCGACCCACACTTCATGGTAATAGGCTGAGTCTGCTGACAAATAGGTCCAGAAATTAAGGGTGACCCATCCACTGATTGCACCCCCTCCGCCTGTGATTTTTCTCTTAAGGGTAAACGTAACCTCTTGCCCAACCCAATATCAATGAAATTACCCGTGGCTCCTGAGTCAACCATGGCTGATACTATCTGTTTGTTACAGGCAAAAAATAAAGTCACTAGAATATACACATGAGACTTCCTGTTTCCTGTCGTGTTAGCTATCCAATTGGGGAACCTAGTCTCCTTCGGGCCTGTCACCTTAGTTCCCCCTAAAGCCGGCCCAATCCTTTTCCCGTCTCCCCTTTACCTTGTTCACCACTTACTCCTTTCTTGGGAGTGTTCGGGCATGTCCTAATATAGTGTCGTGGTTGCCCACAATACAAACACAAATTGTTCGCCTTGCGTTGTTCCTTTTCTGCTGTTGACAAGGGCCCTCTCACTCCACCAATCTGCATGGGTTCTTCTATACTCCTATTGCCTCTTCCCCGATCCAGTCGGGCGAAGGGTGTTACTTCGGGTTTTTTCTTGTCTCCTTTGCGCTCATTGATACGATGATCTAGTCTTAAAGCTAAATCAATCATGGCCATACAAGTAGTCGGTTGAGGTTCCACTTGCGCAATGGCATCCTTCAATTCTTCCTTTAACCCTTGATAAAATAACACAGTCTGCTTATTCTCGGGCCAATCTGTTTCAATAACTAATCTATTAAATTGGGTAACATATGACACTAAGTCGCGCGGTCCCTGCCTTAAAGCCAACAACTCTTTATCTTGTGCCAGAGAAACTTCTCGGCGGTCAAACAACCTTCCAAATTCTCCCAAGAAACCATCCCAATTGTATAATAAAGGATCATCCTTCTGTACTAGAGGCATTGCCCAAGCTGCCGCATCTCCAGTTAGATATGAAATGACGAATGCTGTTCTAGCCTGTATGGTCTCAAAGGCTGTGGGTTTACATAAAAAATGTAAGCGGCACTGGGTTAAAAAGGTCATATATTTCCTGGGGTCCCCTGTGAATCTTTCGGGTGCCGCTAAGGGCACACTACTGGGTGGTTGCACTATCACCGTGGCAGGGGCTCTATTTGTAGGAGCACCTGTAGATGGTCCTGTCCCGTCCAACGGGATATTCTGCGCGACCAGACCCTGCACCTGAACCTTTAATGTGTTTGATTCTTGTCTGGCTTGTCCTAACTCCACTTGAATATCTTGTAGTGCTTTTAGCAAATCTGCTAACGAAGGAGGATTCGTCTCCAGTTGGCCTGGGTGGTTCTATTATCCGGAAATCGGGGGCAGATAATTCTGTCAATGCAAGCAAAGGGATAAGGGTCTCGACCCTCTCTCCCGAACCACAGAAGCCGAATAGATTCGACCCTCCCACCTTGGTTAGCACGGGCGCCTGAACTAGTAACACAAGGAGCCACGTGGCAGCCAATGGGCGGAAGAAGGAGTTAGGGAAAGGGGGTGGAATGACAAAGGAAAGGAGGGGGAAACACAACATGCAACTTATAACAATAACTCCAAATAAGTATGCTGAAAGCTATATAATAACTCCTGCACCTGACCTGTCCTAACCTGACCTCCAGAATGTTTTTTGAACCCCTTCAAACTGTATAGGCATATTCATAGTATATTTCATAAGCAAGAACACATAACCTGACTTTAAACACAACGTAAATGGTGTTAGAAACTCAAACGTAATGAACACAAAAATTTAGGAACAATTATGCTCCAAACAGACTTTAGCACATAAAGCATGATAGCATACACTGGGATGAAGCACATTGGACTCATGGCCCTATGATCACAACGAAGCAACGCACAAATGCTGCACAGGAAATACATGCAACAAACAAAACACAGTGGGCCTCATTACGACCCAGGCGGTAAGTTACCGCCTGGGCCGTGACTTTACCACCATGGCGTAAACTACGTTTACGCCATGGTGGTTGGCGGATTTACCGCCCCATTCCGACCTTGGCGGGGCGGTAAGTCCCCAATCCCCATTTACCCTTCCCCATTCCCATTTTTGCCCCATAGGGCATAATTGGAGTGGGGAAGGCGTTAATTACGCCACCGTAAATTACGGTGGCGTAATTAACTCCATGGTCCCTTAGCGCCATGGATTTTAACACCTGCTAAAAGCAGGTGTTAAAAGCGCCATGGCGCTAAGGGACCTCGTACTCAGGCGGTAAGGGTCGGCGCTGTTAACGCTGCCGTTAACCCCTTACCGCCTGGGTCGTAATGAGGCCCCGTGTCCTTATTCTCATATGCTTAGACATTAATTCCTGGTTTTTAGTGAAACACTTGATATTCCTGAACAAAGTAATTCAGCCTACTTTGTATCAAAGTGTTCCCGTGTTCCCTCACACGCACACATAACTAATGACTTCAAAAGTTTCGTAGCCATAAAATAGAACACCATGAAAAATGCACTTAGCTGATGGCCCGGGCGCCTCACGAGGACACCCGAGCCCTGAAGACTGTTGCTTCCAAAGCACGTCCAAGCCACTTGTAAATCACCACCGCGGCCCGGGATGCATGCTTATCTTGATCCTGGAATCCGTGCTGACGCCCAGCAGTCCTCCGGCGTCCGAGAAAATAACCTAGCTCACAAACTCTCCACACTGCCGCCCGTGCACATAATCATTAATTATCTGCACCAAGGCACGGGCGGTTGGAGATTTATTCCTTCCTAATTGCCAGCTGCTGCATCGCGCGAAAACCCCGGACTACTGAATTCCCTAGACATGCTGGGAAACGTAGTTTAATCCCAGAACAGCCTATTTTCTGGCTGTAACGCGCTGTTTCTTGCCCCAAACAACTGTTTTTCTGACAAGGACTGCACCCAAATAGCCCCTAGCAGGGGTTGTTGGGTTTGCTTAGTATAACTTGATGCCTGCTTCCGGGGTTGCTGGACTTGGTCTGGGTCCCCGGGGGTAGGCATCATGACAGCTGCCTTGTGTGGCTCCCATGGGCATCCACTGTGTATTCCGGCTGGGCACATGCAGGCTTGTCCTGTGTTTGGGTTAGATGCTTGGGTTCCTGACACACACACCCCTCCTGCTTCCCGTTTCCATGGGCTTGCAAAGGGCGTGACCAAGTGACAGTGACTTACATAGTGACATTGGGCTCCCATGAGCTGTGTGGGCAGTCTGTAGTCATAACTGTGTGGACATCCCTAGTGGGGGTTGTTTTTGTATTGAACACTGCATGGTGTATTGATATGTGCTTGTGCATCCATGTCTTCCTCCTTATCCGCAGGTACCTTCTTCATGTCTTCACAAGGCCATCTCCTTTACAGATGCAGTTAATGTTGTATGCAGTACACTGACACATTTGCCTGACAGCAACACTCTGGTGTTGGAAGGGGTTGATGTGCTGGCTTATTGAGGTTGTATGACTTACATTACTTTGAGTTTGTACTGTCATATTTTGGCGATGTTTCATGCTGTGTTACTGTATTGTGTTGGTGGTAAGTATTTGGTCATGTGTGCTGTTTGTTATTGATTACTGGGAGCATATTGTCTGTGGCCTGTTTCCATTTGGGACAGTGCACTTTGTGACACTTGTGTCATGTGTTGTGCATTCCTTTGTTTGCTTTCACATTGCAGGACATGCCATGGTGTGTTGGGTGGCGGAGATGGGGAAGGGTTGGGTGACATGGCTCTATTTTCATGTTGTATTTTGCAAGGGGGTAGTCATTCATGCAGCATAAATGTGTGTCTTTTTGTGACACAGCATTGGTTGTCTTTCGGTAGGTAGGGATGCACACAATGTAACACTTCCAGGTGACCAATCTCAGGCTGGTATGGTTGTGACAGTTGACTGTCCCTTATGTCATCATCATTGATTGTCAGCTGGTATGTGCCAGGGCTGTGTGCACTCCACAGGGGTGTGATTTTTGGTGAAGTAATTAGCCACCAGCTGCGTACGGGCTGCCTCACCACGCGCCCTTTCCCCTCCCATGCGCAGCGGCCGTGCTTGTGGTTGGGGATGCGGGGGCACCACCATGTCCACCGGCAGGCCCCGGCGTGTTGCAACGTTGTGCAGGACACATGCTGCCACTATGATCCTGCACACTATTGGGGGTGCGTATAGCAGCTGCCCACCCGAGTGGTCAAGGGAGTGAAAGCGTGACTTGAGCACTCTGAATGTGCGCTCCACTATGCCCCGGGTTGCAATATGGGCTGTGTTGTATCTTACCTCGGGTGGTGTGGTGGGGCTCTGAATTGGCGTCATCATGTGAGTGCTCAGAGGGTAGGCACTGTCCCCTGGGGAGGTAATGATGGGTATCATTAGTGGGGTTGTACATTACTCAGTATCTGACATGCATGCATGTGCAGGGGCATTTATACTCACCAAGCAGCCATGTATCGCCATGCCGCCCAGCTTCTAGGTCCCGGTTTAGGGTTGACATTCTGTAAATGAAACTGTCATGGGTGGACCCTGGATAGTTGGCATATACTGAGGTGGTGATTCCTTTGGCATCACATACTACCTGCACGTTGATGGAATGCCAGTGCTTGCGGTTTCTGTAGATGTGATCAGTTGCCCTGGGAGGACATAGAGTCACATGGGTGCAGTCAATGGTGCCTAGCACTTTGGGGAAGTGTGCCACCCCGTAAAAATCCTGGACAACAGCCTGCCTTTCTGCAGGTGTTCTGGGCAGGTATATGTGCCTGCGGACTGATGGGCGTCCAGTCATGATGGCCAACACCTGGTGCAGGCAGCGTGACTGTGTGGCCTGTGACACCCCCCCCACTATGGCACTTGTCCGCTGAAATGAATCAGTGGCCAAGAAGTGCAGTACAGTGAGCACCTTTTCCAAGGGGCTCAGTGCTTGGGAGCACAGAGTGGGTGATGTGAGGTCATCCTCCCACTCACTCACCAGGTCGAGTATTATGTGAGGTGGAAACCTGTACCTCCCATACACCTGGTCATCAGGCATCCCAAAAAGGCTGGTTCTGGGTGTAAAAATTCTGGCCCTGACTATCCTCCTCCTCCTCTTGCGGTATCCTACGACCACTGCGGCGAGGAACGGTATATTCATCTTAGCGTCTGAGCTTGTTTGTTTTTTGTGCACACTTTCATGCTGCGCGGGTCCACGTACGCCTGCTTCTTGCTGGCGTACATGTTTCCGGATTAGTGCGTCTTTTTTGGCGCACGTGTTAGCCCCGTTCGATTACATGAATACGTGTTGTAGGCGCGCATGTGGGCGTTCCGCGCATTTGCCTCCTGTACGTCCCCCGTGACGCCCACATTTTCACGCATTGTTCCCCAATCCGCGTGTTACGCCCCGTGTTACGCCTACTTTTGTTGTGTGCCCTGCGCTATGTGCGCTTTCACTGTGCGCGTAGCGCACACTGTTTGAAGACGTGTCCGCCAGCGTGCGCCACGCAGGATTTTAGCGCACATCCATGGATTTACACGCACACGGACTTCCATGAATCACTGTGCGTGGGTTTCGCTGTGATTTTCGCACTTGCGCTGCGTTTCGCACGCTTTCGCACGCTTGCGCGGAAATTTTCAGCGCACATTAATTCCATGAATTGGCCTGTATGGGCGCCTGATGGTGTTGCAAATGCGGTATTAACCAGTAACCCGGAGAAGTGGGAAGAAGTGCTGGTGACATTATTTAAAAGAGTTTGTGCAGAGGGATATATCCCAGACTTGTGGAGACGGGCAATTGTAATACCGATTTATAAAGAAAAGCCTGCGCACTGAACCAACAATCTATCGGTTATTATCACTGTAGGATGTGCCAGGTAAGTTATTTGCTCCCTAGTATTAAAAGAACTCAAATGCTGGGTAGTTGAAAGTAGCATCTTCAACCCATTTCAAATGGGTTTTAGGGCAGGGATAATAACCATGGCACATAATATCTATTACTAAATAAGCTGGTAAATCAGTCATTAAAACTGGCCAATCCTCTGCTACATATTTTGTATGTCAACTTCAAAGCTGCGTTCAATACAGTGGACAGACCGCGCTGCTGGTCTAAATTAGATCAATGGGTAATCCCTCAAAATATGCAGATATTCAAACAATTCCATATCAGATCCAAGTTCAGGTGAGGTTGGACAGCATGGCAGTGTGCCCAAGAGAGATACCCACTTCCATAGGGTTGAAACAGGGGTGTGTACTTGTCCCCATGTTGTTCAATTTATATCTGGCAGATTTGGCCAGATGTCTGGCTGGGAAAAGGAGTGTACGGCCTAAGGTTGGTGGGGTCCATGTCCACTGGATCTCATATGCGTACGATGGAGTTTTTTTGGACCACACCCTGGTGGGGCTGACAAGGTCGGCACGAGAGTTAAATAACTATGCAAAAGAAATGGCTTGGTAATAAACTATGACAAAACAAAGTACATGAGTGTAGGAAGGAAACCGCTGATCGAATGAGAGGTATTTGTTATGGAAGAGTGTATTAAACCAGTCACTTCTTAAAAGTACCTAGGACTCTGTGTAAGTAAGGATAACAGGTTCATTGATATGATCAACACTAAGCAGAATAAAACACGGTTCTATTAAAATAATTTATTGACATAACTGCAGGTTATAGTTTACAAGAACTGATCCTGGTGTACAAACAAAGCATTGTACCAGCTATAATATATGGAATGTATGCTATTAATGTTAAAAACATAAGTTGGTTAAAATAATTCAGGGGAACATTTCGAGGAGAATATTGGGGTTGTCGCAGTGTATACTGGTCGAGACTTTAAGATTGGAATTGGAATTGATGTCTTTGACCAGATCCCACCTTTTATGGCAGGGAACACTGTTCATACAAGTGAGAAGAGACCCGAAGTATCCTCTGCTTTCTTTGTTGGGAAAAAACATGGAGGAACCTAGGGATCACACCTTAACTGAGTATAGAAAGCAAAATTAAGTTTCGTTTAGGAGTATTGGTTGGGACCCAAAGTGGGATTTGGAAGTCCATCAGATTATGGAAGAATTTAGAACGAGGCTAGAGATATGGGATTGTAATTGTAATAATTTGCATTTAAATAGTTTAAAAACATACAAAGATGGTTTGGGATGTCAAACGTCTTATCTGCAACCACAAAAATACTTAGTTCAATCTACAGTTCCCGCTTTCAGAAGGTTTGTTATGTTGATGCGGCTAAATCAGCTTCCAACACTAGGAGTTATTGAATCGTGTAGAGCAATTCCAAATGTAGACAGATGGCGTAGGCAGTGCAAAATCAAATATGTCCAGGAAACAAACAGGCATATTGTGACAAGATGTAGCGAGCTTCGGTCAGTTTATACGGTTTACTTGGGTGAATTTGCACTTGATTTAGAAAGGATAAGAACTATGGATTGATTACTGGAAAACATGTCTAGTGGACAGCAATTGCCATTTGAATATGCCATTGTTCAAGATGCGGGGAAAAAATCGAAGGTGCATTAGATGGAGTCGGTAAATGAGTTTGGGGGCAGTCAGCTTATAAATTACCTGTACAGGATTAATTTTGTGGCTAGAAGGGATTTCATGTTTTGAAGGGTTTTTAAGGAAAGGAAGTACTTAAAGCTGAATATTTGTAAATAATATTAATAATGTGAAGCAATGAGTAGTATGTATTTAGTTTTTTGTTTATCTGGATTTAGTATTTTCGTAATCTAAGTATTCTGTTTTGAATGCCAGTTGATTATAATTTAATATGATTGATGTGAAAAGTTCTTGAAGCTAAACACATTATAACAAAAAAATAAAAAATAAAACAAATGAATTATGAAATAGATAATGCAGGATTCAAAAGCATACGAAGGCTATTTGTTAAACATGATGTGCTCTTTTGAAGAGATTAATTGCACTTTGTAGCTAATGGAAGCTGTGTTATCATTCCTTTGCAAAACACATCCTTGTAAATTAAAAGTTAAGTTAAATACTACTAATTTGATAGAATCCATGTAAATTTGAATTTTGAAAATCCATCATCTTAAAAATCTGTTGGCATAAAAGAAAGAAAAAAACGGCGTGGACATAGGTGTCAGTCACATGAATGGTAACTGACTGCAACTGTAATAAACAGGGTGTATGTCCTTTATGTCAAGTTCTAAAGCTAACTTTTTTTCGCAAAATTCTTATTGCATAAGGCACTGAGTCTGGTGGCTAAGGCAGCCTGATCAAGGGCAGCCTACAGTAGGCCAGCACTGCTCCTTGAGGGTATTACCAAGATGGAGGACATTTGAAATGTAAACTATATATTGCAACAACCCATACTATGCTATGAGTCAAAGACATAAGCACTAAGAGCAGCTGCTCAAATCGGATGATTAGAAGAATCACACCCACAAGTTAGCATTGGCTAACAAGGATAGGAGAAAACGATCACTAGTCATGATTGGCTAGCCAATAAATTAAGGTTGTGCAGAGGACCCTAAGGGGTGGGCCTGTACTCCATATAACTAGCTGCTCAGAACAGCAGTGGGATACAGAACACAGAGGCAGCAGGAGGCCACATTCCTGAAGAATCCAGATGGGACAGTGCTAGAAGACTTAGCTGATTCAGAGCTTGACTGTCCGGTTAAAAGGATGCAGGCAGCTATTTTGCATCGTTCATGTAAGTAGTTCTGTCTATGAACATAGAGCTGGTAGTTTGACTTTTTTTCTCCAAATTCCAATTGTTAATGCTTGCTACAATAATGTAGAGGCAAAACTAAATGGCAAGGCTGAACCTCTTTGGTAAGATAAAGCAAACAGCTTTTAGAGGCCTTCGCCTTGAGACAGTAAATCTGTCATGGGCATAAAACATGTCTCTCTATCAATTTTCCTGATTCTATTTGTTTGACTGATTCAATATTTTGGGGGCTGAAATAAGCCATTGTTACCTATTTTTGCAAAACATATAAGGTTTTTCCTTGGTTAAACCATAAGGAGACAGCATGATACATGAAACGCTGCCTATCCACACCCTGTACAGTGCTCCTCTGCTCTTGAGTTAGGTCCGCGCTTTAAACAACAAAATAAAATAAACAGTTTTTTTAGGTAAACATTTCAACTAACATGTTCTGGTGAACCACTAAGTTTATCGTAACACTGAGTTTCGGCACAGTGCATAGCATCAGCCTGTCCTACCTCTTGTAGTTCTTTGGCTACCATAAGTTGATCCATCAAAGCATAAGAGGATGGAGGAGAGGAATCCTTGCGTGGGGTTTTAAAATGCTGTACCTGTATTTGATTTAATCCATAGCTTTAGATTTCTTTTAGGTTGTTCTTAGTTAACTGCCCTTAGATTTTTTTTTAAACCCTTTCCATATAATATTTCTATAGGGGTTGGTGTGTTTAACCGTGCCTGTAACCTGGCTTGCCAATCCTGACAGCACCTCTGTGAGCATACTTTTAAGTTTAACTCTGTCACAATGGCTACACACACACACTGCTGGTTGGTTACAGGTTGCTTGAACACGTTAGAAGTGAATAAGCGAAGAGTAGGAGGGTAAGACTTTATTCAACTACTTTATTTGCCAATATTGAGCACTGTATATTGTTCGACTATACTATTTTAATCAGGCCTCGCAATCCAACTACAACTCATTCCAACTAGACATGCAGAGCAAGTACCTCAGTGGGCATACTCGACCGAAGAGAAAAGCATTCAACCTGTGGTGACTGATGATAAATATTTACCAGGGATTTCTGTAAAATGGTGCATGTCACCAAAGGTTCACTTCATATTTGGTGAAATGATGCCACCCAAAGGCCAGCCATGCACAGTGAAAGTTGTATTTGCCATTTAATACAAAGTTTGTCTACAGTAAGTGTCAAATAACATTTTCAAACATTTGCATACTCTCTCAGCAAGGTCAAGTACCAAGCAAATGGTACTCACCCTTTATAAAAATTTGCTCACCAATGCGAGTGGGCTAGTACATTTTGCGAGCCCTCTTAATGTTCATATATTATTGCTAAATGAGAATACATATGCATAAATGCTGAAAAAGAGAGTGAGTGCATTCTTAATGTGTTTCAGTTAATGAGTATAAAGGACACTACAATGTTACTGCAAATACTTGTTAGTTTGTTTGTTTGTTTGTTTATTTATTTATAGCGCGCACCAGACCCGAAGGTATCCGGGCGCTTGTGCAAGAATACTTTAAGCTTACAAGTTACAGTTACACATTCCAAGTAGATACAGGATACAATGACAACAGGATAATGATTACCCTACAAATTTGTACAGAGAGTTATATACACAGTATACATTGAAGGTCAAAAAGCAAGGTGGAGTAAGCAGGGGAGATGAGCATGTAACTATGCGTTCAGCTACAGATTAACAGGTGTGTAAGGCGTATGTAATCCTGGTGTCGGTCAGTTATAGGTCGTTTTCTTTGAGCCATTTAATACAGTTAAGTCTGAAGTGTGGATAGGATTGGTCAGACCTTAAAGAGGATGGGAGGGAGTTCCACAACTGGGCTGCTTCGACAGGGAAGCTGTTGCCTCCGGCAGTGCTCAGTTTAAATGGGGGCACAACTAGCTGGTTGGTATATGCTTCTCTAGTAGGTCTATTGGACGTTCTTCTTTGGAACCTTTCTGTTAGGTATTTGGGGGCTAAATCATTAATACTTTTGAATGTTAGTGATACAGTTTTAAGTTTTATTTTGTCCGCTGTAGAGAGCCAATTAGATTGTCTTCTGACATCTGAGATATGCTCTTTTCTTGGGATTCCTAAGGCGGCTCTGAGGGCATTGTTCTGCAAGGTTTGGATTTTTTGCAACGTGTGTTTATTAGACCCTATGTATAATGCGTTACAATAGTCCAATTTGGATAATACCAGGGCTCTTGATAGGGTGAGGCAACTGGTAGTGGACAGGTATGGTTTTGCTGCTCTAATCAACTTACATGTGTATGGGGTACTAGAGGCATTGCTCTCACCTGCTTTGTTAGAGAGAAGCAAGAGTCGAGGTAAAAACCTAATGTTTTTACCTCGTTTGCTACTTTAATGGTGTTGCCATCTATAACAAATGATAAATAGTCATCGTTCAGTCTTTTGAGGGTTTTGTGATAAAATGTTTCGGGATTATATTGATAATGTTTAATGTTTATCATACACACAAGGGTAATACAAATTGGTTCTTAGAAACTTAAGTGTTTGACCCAGGACAATATTACTTTCCAATATTAAGACTGTTATTTGCTCAAGGAAGTGGATTCTCTTGCTAAAGTGTAGAATTCCAACTTTACCCAGTGCCTTGTTTTGGGTATAACACTAGTCTCTGCCAAAAAACCTGCCACTGCTCCAGGTGGACATTTAGATCACTTCAGAGGTGGATGGCATGCAGCGTATGGTGACATTCATGACAGTTGATGCCCTTAACGTGTTTGGGTTGTGTGTTGCCATGACATTTGGTACTAATTACATTTAAAAGTAGTCTTGGGATCATCACATCCATCACAGTTGGCACCCCATACCTAGAATAATAATTTCTAGAGCATAAAGTCTAGAAATGCGAATAAAAAGAAAGTTTCTTCCTTCCCCAAAAATGTTTTGTTAACTCTCTCTAGTGACTGAAGAAGGCCTGTTAGGGTTTTCATCCTTGCAATAAAAGAGAAATACATCTAATAAATCTATATTAGAAAGGGTAATTTACCACAACATATTGATGTTGCAATACATGCTGAATGCGTCTAGCAGTAAATAGGTGGTTGACAGATGGAGGTGCCATTAATCCTAGCACTAATTTTACTGTGGCTGTGTAGTTATGCCTAGGTAGACATTATTTGTTTTCAGGAAAACACCTGCTGCAAACGTAGAGGGTTATTTGGAACCCTGTTCATAAGGGAGAGTATTGACTAAATAGCATTTGCACCTCGTAAGTCTTCTGAATTAGCCCTAGAACAGATAGATCATCAAAACTGGTTTGGGAGCTGCAAGGGTTTGTGGGGCGCTATGTGGCCACTGTCATGTGCACTGAGCTAACAAGCCATGGCGGTGTGGGTCTATGGGGTCACGGCTCAGCTGGGAACTACAAATCCCATGGGGCCTAGCAGTACGTGCAGTGCGCGCATGCCGCAAGCAGCCTAATCGGCCGCACCTTCCCGGGCCAAGTGTGGATTGTTGCTGAACCAAGGAGGCACAGACAGGGTACTGCCATGGGAGCAGGTGCTAGAGGACTTCCTACGGACTCGGGAGTGGCAGGGAACTGGGCGTCCATGTGGCACGTGCCATCTAGTGACTGAAGTCAGTTGCAGAGATGGAGGTTTGCTGGCTACTACAACGCTCGGGAAGGGCACAGAGGCTCCCCGAGCTTGGGTAAAGTGCAATTGGAGTTTTTGGCATATGCATGATATTAGCACAACCAGTAACTTCAATTTTTGTAAAAACGCTGTGAGTTTTACAGCGAGTGAATGTTCAAAGGCAGACACGATTTTGTGAAGCACGCATAAGGGGTAACAGTGTCTGGCAGGACTTGAAAGTTCAGAGGCAGGCCCAGGTTGGGTAGCACGCTGTGAGGTAACAGTGTGTGGCAGGACTTGAATGCTCAGAAGCAGGCCCAGGTTGGGTAGCACGCTGTGGGGTAACAGTGTGTGGCAGGACTTGAAAGTTCAGAGGCAGGCCCAGGTTGGGTAGCACGCTGTGGGGTAACAGTGTGTGGCAGGACTTGAAAGCTCAGAAGCAGGCCCAGGTTGGGTAGCACGCTGTGGGGTAACAGTGTGTGGCAGGACTTGAAAGTTCAGAGGCAGGCCCAGGTTGGGTAGCACGCTGTGGGGTAACAGTGTGTGGCAGGACCTGAATGCTCAGAAGCAGGCCCAGGTTGGGTAGCACGCTGTGGGGTAACAGTGTGTGGCAGGACTTGAAAGTTCAGAGGCAGGCCCAGGTTGGGTAGCACGCTGTGGGGTAACAGTGTGTGGCAGGACTTGAAAGTTCAGAGGAAGGCCCAGGTTGGGTAGCACGCTGTGAGGTAACAGTGTGTGGCAGGACTTGAATGCTCAGAAGCAGGCCCAGGTTGGGTAGCACGCTGCGGGGTAACAGTGTGTGGCAGGACTTGAAAGTTCAGAGGAAGGCCCAGGTTGGGTAGCACGCTGCGAGGTAACAGTGTGTGGCAGGACTTGAATGCTCAGAAGCAGGCCCAGGTTGGGTAGCACGCTGCGGGGTAACAGTGTGTGGCAGGACTTGAAAGTTCAGAGGCAGGCCCAGGTTGGGTAGCACGCTGCGGGGTAACATTGTGTGGCAGGACTTGAATGCTCAGAAGCAGGCCCAGGTTGGGTAGCACGCTGTGGGGTAACAGTGTGTGGCAGGACTTGAAAGTTCAGAGGCAGGCCCAGGTTGGGTAGCACGCTGTGGGGTAACAGTGTGTGGCAGGACTTGAATGCTCAGAAGCAGGCCCAGGTTGGGTAGCACGCTGTGGGGTAAAAGTGTGTGGCAGGACTTGAAAGTTCAGAGGCAGGCCCAGTTTGGGTAGCACGCTGTGGGGTAACAGTGTGTGGCAGGACTTGAATGCTCAGAGGCAGACATGGATTGGAAAGCACGCTGGAGGTGAAAACAGTGTGCAGCAAGGCTTCCTACCAACCACATGAGTTTTGTGTATGATTTCAAGGACGCTCACTTAACCTCTGAATTATTTGTGCGTATGCGGTATTAGTTCTTTCAATGTTTCATTACCATTGTTCTTATCTGTGCCATGTTAACGTGTCTACATCATGATTCCATGTGTTCCAGTTTGATGTTATGTACCTTTTATTCATTTCATCATGTTTGCAGAGTGACTAAGGTTCTGATTGTGTAGAGAGCAGGGTATGTATTTCAGGTCCTTGTATTAAGGCAAGGTGTGACTAGGAGGTTACAGGTACTCAATGTGACTCAGGCGCTAATCAATAAGTGTCCTGGGTTCGTTCAGAAGTTGGTATGTTGATGATGTTGTATGATTTTCCCTAAGCTCCCCCATATCTATCCATTACCTTACCCTAACCCTCTTTCCGGTGTTCCTCAAATGCCCCTATCCATCCACAACCCCTCCCTAACCTGCTTTCCTCCATTGGCTGACTTGTGGTGACCTGTTATTCATAATCAGGCACCCGTGCCAACCAATGTGGGAGGGTCATACTCCTTTCGGCTTCCATGGTTAGGGCATGTGTGTGGCTATGTACTACCCTTCTAGCTAGGGTTCCGTTTTTAGTTGATTATATTTGGAGTTAATAGGACCTCCATCAATCAAGGCATTAACCAATATCCTGGGGGAAATAATTAACACCCAAGATGCATCCTCAGCAATGAGCTTGTCATTAGCCACATCTAGGGGTACAATCCTCTTGTATGTACAACACTGGTAACCCCTTAACGGAGAAAACTAGATGCTGCCAGTAGACAGGTGGTGCTTTCTAATTCACAAGAAAGGAAGCTCCAATTAATAGAAATAGTATTTGCCACATATAAGTCTCTAGAGATCACTTTGGTAGACACACAGGAGCAAGACCTAAAAAGAGCCATAAAAGAAAAATCAGGATCATGGGTGACATCCAATATTACATTTCATTGAGCCAGAACTACCTTCCCAAATCAGTGGAAAGGGGGAAGGCGGCACAATGCAATCCTTACTTAGAATTTAGGGTTCATGGCACCACCTGTGACAGAGCAATCTCCTCTGAAGGAGATCATTTTATCCATAAACAAGGAGCCAACTGGAACAAGGGACAAGGGTTTAAATATCATTGTAAACAAAATGACTTCTCTTCTGCAGGAGTGCAAAGAGCAGTAGTGCCTGAAGCACCTACTCAGCCCGTACACTTCTACAAACCAACAGTGATCCCAATCATAAAGGTAAAACAGACACAGCTAAAAGATATACCTGCTTCATCTTTTGCAGTAACATGGGCCAAGGGAAGGCTATACCCATAAAAGGTGTGAATGTTAGACAGTAGCAACCCATGCAGCAATAGTACAACAGTTCCAAAATAAAAGAATGTCAAATCAACGTTCTGTAAAAATATATACTTTAATAAAAAATGTATTATACAACTATTACCAACATTGTCAAAAACCCACCCCTGTAAAACAAGAAAGACGATGCAGAACAGACATCCATAAACTCTCTGGATGCTTTGCCAGGTATGAAACAGGCACAAAATGTAACAATGTTGATCAAAAGAATATTTCCTGAAGTAAAAAGGCGAAAAAGGACCTTAACAGTCTCTAGGGTCCCAAAATGTGGACCAGTGGACAAGGCCACTTGAAAATGCCTGATTTCATTGATAGGAGGTTCAACGGTATCGAACCAGGCTTCTGACTGTTGTGATTGCATGTCGAACCGAGCTTGAAAGCATCCAGTCATGTTGGACCCAGACAGCGAGCAGGCATCGAGACAATTCGAGTGGGTGCTCCATGTTGTTAAACGGCAGTGCCGAGCGGTGCAGGTCAAAAGGATCACCAGGAGCGGTTAGATAATTGAGAGTGTCTCAGAACAATGAGAAACTGACTTGAGCAGTGATGCACAGGCCCAGCGGTTCAAGTCAAGCTGCAAGATAAAGTCCTGGCGTTTTAATACTTAGTTCGATACGATGGTTCATAGTCATATGCGCAGTGTGCTGGTGTTCAAGTCAAACAAATGATGCAGCTCCGCTTAGTTGATGCAGTATGGAACCGGTACAAATATGGGAGCAACAGTGGTTTAAAGCACGAGTGCGTGCCAAAGGCAACATCAGTGGGTCTTGCTGGTTTAAATGCAGCCAGCTCAGTTCAAATATTGTTCCATCAGTTCAAGGCAATTGAAACAGGGTTCTTGGCTGTTCTGGCACTCGGATGCAGGGGACTCCTGGACAAGGCACTCCATCTCAGTCTCTGCTGTCCCATACTAAGGAGTATTGCTTGCAGAGTGCTTTGATCCTCAGTAGGATGTACCCCCTAAATATATCCTGGGAGTGATTAGGGAGCAGAGCCTGATGTTTAACTGTCTCCTTACACAGCCTCCTGCTTCGAATTCACTCAATCCTGCTTCAGATGCAATTCTCTTAATACATGAGAGCCCTGTCTGCCTCCTGGTCCCCTCACACCCAGGAGTTGCAAGGCCAATGCCAGGGCTACTGAAGGACAAATGACATCGGAAAACTATGGTATGTTCCAGCAGACTGCTGCTGTTATGTATTTTTTTCTTGTGACTATAATTAAAGGGAAAGTATTATGTTCTTATTAGTATGCCAGATAAACACCCATACTGATTTTCTCATTATATATAACCTGACTGTGCTTTTAATACACAGTAGTGATGTTGCATAGCTCTACCTTGCACTTGTCTGCCAACTGTGGGCCTTCCATCCAGTAATTTAATCAATGCCCCAGTTTGTTTATTTTGTTTGTTTATTATATTTGTATAGCGCGCCTGACTGAGGGGTATCTGGGCACTGTAAAGGAGTGGTTACATAATGGTTAAATATACATGGTAACAGATTGGCAGGGAATACATCAATACATGGTAACAGATTAGTAGACAATGCATAGGTAGGAGACAATGTTACAGGCGTAGTTGTGACTAGGTACATTCAGTTACATATGTAGTGCAGGCAGTAGGCATAGAAAGATAGTGCATACATCTTAGAAGCATTCCAGATAGGTTACAGTATGCTAGGGCAGGAAAAGGGTAGTTGCCAGGGAGCAGTAAGAGAACAAGTGGGTAGCTAAGATTGTGGCTATAGATCAATGGGATGCTGGTATTAGTTGATTAGTTTTGCTGAGGATCCAGGCGATAACGCTTCTCCTGAAGATGTCAAAAACTTGTAAGGCTCTGATGTTGGATAGGAGGGAGTTCCATAGTTGAGAGGCCAGTACTGGAAAACTAGAACCGCCAGATCTTTTTAGGTTATATCTTGGGACAGTAAGATATGAAGTGTCCGTGGATCTAGTAATTCTAGTAGATGATCTACGGGAAAATTCTTTCAGTAAGTTATAAAGATGCGGTGTTATTCAGTGCTTTGAAGGTAAGACATATTGTTTTGAGTTCAATCTTTTCATTTATGCAGAGCCATTTGTGTTGTTTTCTTTTTGCTGAGATGTGAGCATTTCTAGGTATATTGAGGGCTGCTCTGAGTGCGTTGTTCTGACGAGTTTAAAGTTTTTTGATGACTGTTTTGTTTGCACCTAGGTAGAGGCAAGCCCATTACATTAGTCCAGTTTGGAGAATATAAGAGCTCTGGCTAGTGTGAGGCAACTTTCTGGAGATAGCATAGGTCTGCATGCTCTTATCAGGTTGCCTGTGTAAGCAGTGGCTGATGTGGTCATATTTACTTGTTTGTTGAGATTGGACGTGGCATCGAAGTGACCAACATTATTTAACAGAAGTACTTCAGAAGAAGTCTATGAATTAGAAATGTCCTTGTTGAAGTAATATGATTAATTACTGTTTTACTAGCTCCCCATGCAAGTGTGAAGCAGTATTATCTTCCTTAAGTTATAAGGATCAGAGTTATGGGTGAACACAGGTGTTGACAGTAGTAGATCCTTGCGCGGGAATTTCAGCAGAGCTCTGAGTGAATCTGTGTATTTTAACAAGTGGATCAATAAATGGCTCAATATGAAATATTGATCTTATTATCTCCTGGAGCATCTATGGGATATACAGAGAATCGCTCTGTGTGAGTGTGCCTAACATTAGCAGTGTGTGTTTCCAGGGGTGTTAGGAAATATTTTCTTTTTGCAGCTTTCACCCTGTTGGGATCAGGGTAATCCCCCAACGTTTTGTTATGATTTGATTCCTGTCCTGACGTTTGGAGGTAAGTTAAGCCTTTTTGCTTTACTTACCTTGCTTATCTCATTTTGTTTGGAGGCAAAGGTTAGTCACTAATGTTGCTAGTGCAGGGAGATCTTGTCTCCCTTTAAGAGATGTGTTGTTGTTTTTAAGCTGCACACATCACTTTACAGTGAAGTGCGGCAGATGCACCTTCTATCCCTTTTCATTCTATCATTTAGTAACATTTCTGTTACTTTTCTGATGTGTCCAAGATGGGCTTGTGGCAGAAGATACTTTTCTACTGTTTTCTTTTTCATTTTTCTCAAGCTCAATTTTGTATTTTACTTTGTGCCCTTTTGATGAGCATGTACTCAAAATTCAGTGCAATGCATTTCTCACCCTGTACCCTGTCCATCTTGTCCTTTGGCCTTCTTCTTGCCCTCTCCTGTCGGGAATGCCCATATAAGGTAACCCCTTTACTGGGAAAAACCCTGAGTTTCCCAGGCAGAGTGGCTGGTGAGTATCTGTCCAGATGTGGGGTTTGGGACCGTATAGTCCCAATCCACACAGAGGCCAAGTGGTATGTCTGTTGCTAGGCAGATGTGGGGCAGGAGGCTCTTGCCAATTGAATGGTGCAGATCCTTACCATTGGTGCCCTTACCATTGGTGGGATCAGGGCAACCCTGGCTATAATTACGATAAAAGGAGGCGTTCTGCAGCTGTTCTTCAGATGGCCATTTGAAACCAAGACATCTACAAAGAGCTGCAACCTGCTGAATATACAAGGACGATTGTTTAAGACATCCACCAATGCCTCCAGCAATGTTCAGGGAAGTCCTGTCTCTCTGGATCAATCTCCATAAGGCCCTCATGGGTGCTTCCATCCTTTGGCTAGTGGAATGCAACCATTCCGGAACCCTGCATGAAGATCCTGCCCCTTGTAGCCTTCAGAAGCATCGTGGAAATCATCCTGTTGGCTGACAAGCTCCATCCAGGTTATCATTGGTGCATACGTCCCCTTTCTGAGTTTCAGGTTGGAACTTTGCAGGTCACCAGCACTTGGCCTAAGACCAGTTCCTCTGCAGCTGCTGCTCTCCACCATGAAAACGGTCTTTTTTGGAGTAGTTTCTTTTTCTTCTTTCATGTGAGTCGTGCGGCTGCCTATCGCAGTGTTATTCACTGCTGCCTGCTTCCATCATGTCTTGGAGTCGCCTGTCATTGAGGGGGTCTGTGGAGGTCTGCATCTCACGAAGCCTGGTTTGTTCAGCTACAAAGCATGAGGAACTGTCTTGTCAGAGCACGGAACTGATGCCTAGCCGAACCCAAACCCAAACCCGAAGACGACCACTGCACCGTCTGCCGCTGGACTCCCAGTAAGTAAGTAAGGGTAAGTAGTCACTAAGTGACCAACTCAGCCCTCAAACTGCTATAAAACAAGAGAGATCTAAAACAAAGCACAGTTAAGAAATATATCTCCTTTGCCTTTTGTGGTAACTTGGCTGATGGAAGGCTGTACTCTGAAGAGAGGTGTGAATGTGAACCAGTAACAATCCAAACGGCAAAGCATACCAGTCTGAAACAAAGAGAATGTCCAATCAAGGTTCTATACAAATATATAATCATTAATAAAACACACCTATCCTACAAATCTATCCACCACATTAATCCGGGTATCCCTATGTTCTCCTTCATAGGCACCCTCAGTGACCTGCAAAGCGCCGAACTTGCCAAAGACACTTCTCCTGACCCACTTTGGAAAGCACCTCAGCTCGTTGCATTAACTTTTCGAGCTGCCACCTCAACTGACTCAAATGCGAGGTTACCAATGCCGGATGCTGCACCTTCGCAGCCGTTTGATCTACCTGAAAATCTACTGTACCCAAATGTTGTTATTCATGCTAATCCTGCCATGCCTAACCCGTATACTGCTAATCCCAGTTCCAATGCTTATGCCTCAACAGCAAACATAGCGGCAATGCCACACGGTGCCCCAACTCAGCTGAATGTCTCGCCTGCAACTATTGTGCACTCAAATGTTGTTACTAATTGTAATGTTGCTCTGCTCAATCCTGACATCCCTAATCTCAATCACCTTGCCCCTATTGGAAGAATAGCCACCCCTAACCCACCCAGCCCTACATCCACATCTATCCCAAATGCTAAAAGTAGCCATAGATACACCCCCAACCATTCTCACAAACCCCTGGCAACGCTTAAGTGCACCCACATCAATGCCCGCTCCCTCCCAACACAAGCCTTGGAAATCCACGACCTGATCACTGTTCACAACCTGGACTTGCAAGCTATTTCAGAAACATGGCTCCATGAAGCCTCTGGCCCAGCCATCTCCCTTGCTCTCCCCCCAGGGTACACCATATTCCGACAAGACCACCCATACGGCAAAGGTGGTGGAGTAACCCTCATAGCCAAAGAATCCCTGCCTCTCAGACAGACCAAGACCTCTCAAAGGAACTAGCGATACTCTATCCTTCAAGCTCACCATCTCCCCTAACGGCACCATCACACTCCACATTGTCTACCGCACCCCTGCCCCACAGCTGACTTCCACAAGAACCTCCCCCATCTCCTAATCTGACAATATAAATATCTCATCTAAGTCTATCCTACAGGGAGACCAGAACCTAGGGTTGAATGACCCAGATGACTCACAAGCTAAATCCCTCGCCAAGGCTCTAGACACCTTGGGCTTCAGACAATCAATTATGAACGCCACACACACCAAAGGCTGCATCCTGGATTGGATAGTGGACCACAACTGCCCACCGTCCATCAGCTCTAAATCCCCCTGTCCATTGAAACAGAAATCTCTAACAACTCCCCTACCGCCTGCTCTTGCCCGCAGCACACGTAAGATAACCAAAGAGAGTCTACTGCCATATCTAGAAACTCCTGCCCTCAGACCTCCATTCTCCAATGCTCCTAGAGTTCTTGCAGACACTTAAAACTCTACACTTAAACAGGCAGTTGACGCCATAGCCCCAATAGTGGAGTGGAAGGCGAAACCTGTTAGACACGCCAGTTCATGGTTCACCCCAGAGCTACTGGAAATATGTAACATGAAACGCACCGCCCTTACCACATGGCAACTAACCAACTAGAGTCCTTGAAACTAGAATTCAACAAGATATCTGCTCAATACAAAAGCTCAATCATCGTAGCCAAAGCAGCCTCCTTCCTCACTAGGACTGCCAATGCAAAATCTAGATCCAAAGAGATTTTCGCCATATTCAGCGGCGCAGAGAACTTGTTCTCCACTCCCACGAAGGGGGAAGCTGGCACACACTTCTAGGGGTCCTTCAGCAGGGTGAGGTCCTGGGTAGCAGTGTAGCTGACAGTGATGCAGGTCTTGCTCAAACAGCAGGTCACCCCCAGTGTGTCCTGGGGATGGATATGGAGCAGAGCCTCCCTCTGCCTTGTACACTTAGTTTTTACACCTCTGGTGGAGGAATTTGGTGCGTCGACTCTCCCAAAAGAGGTCCAGTGAATTCTTCCATAGGTGCTTGTTCCAAAGTGAATCAAAGAAGAAGTGCCAGACTCCTCCTTTTAAAGGTAAGAGTCCACAGGTGATTGGACTAAAGCAAGCCTGCTTTAGGTGTCCAATCCCTGGTCTTTGCCTTCTGACCTCACACCCAAAGTGCTTTGTCCTAATGGAAGTGGAGTGAACAGGAATAAAGGATAGAGGTAGAGAAAAACAAGATGGTGGAATGTTCCTCCAACTGGTCTGAGCTCCCTTTTTGAAGGGTGTGCCCTTCGATTCCTGTTCATCAGACACATTCCTGTGAGCGGCTGTCTCACTAGACAGGGTGTTACCTACCCTCACAATGGATCAAAGAGAAGTACACCCTGGGGCTACAGTTTTGCTGGGAGCAGCAAACACAACATGGCTGGGGTGAATGCACCCTTTCACCGCTGAGCTGTGCTCACGGGGCTGACACGTGTGTTATACCAACTTGATGTGGCTGTAATTATTATGAGAAATACCATCCACCTTACCTTAATTCAGGTCTGGCTTATATTCAAAGTTTAACGTGTCAAAAGGACAGTAGACTCTTAATTATCTGGATTTGGAACAGTGTGCTTATCATAAATGTAGTCCCTGTGCTGCTTCAGAGAACTGCCTGTCACTGCAACTGTCAAATGGGCACCTGTCACCTCTGAACCGGCTCTGTGCCTCGGGAGAGCATGCGATTCAGATCAGGCTACTGATCCAGCAGGGAACAGATGTACACTTTGCTTTTGGCATGGAGTTGTGAAAAGGGAATCTGATTAGCAGATTACCCTTTTTAACATGGAATCACCCATATCATTGTATTAATTTAATAAAAATCAAAAAAGCAAGGGCTTCTACACCCTCATCAGATGGCAATCCGTCATGCACACTCTCTTCATGCTATTGGGTTGTGCAGACCCGAAGTCCTCACCCTACCTCTCCTTTGCCTGGTCATGATATGTAGAGGTCTGGCCAAGGAACCCCACCTGAGCATCCATTAGAGTGGTGGGATTGAGAGACAATCCCTAACCTTTCAAACTTACCTTTGTTTCTCCATCACTGGAACTTATTACCTATCTTTTGGCTTTGTCAGTACTTGTTCTGCACTCCACAGACTTACCTCCTTGCAAAAGGTATCTTCTTGGAACTTGGGACTCTTAGAGGCACTAGCCCTGACCAACTCAGCAAGGAAGGGCTTCTTACGTGTTAGGAGCCTAGTTTTATAGGGCAGTCTTGTTGGTTCCCATTGCTTTTAAATCACTTTTACAGGGTTTTACAATGATTTGCTTGACTTACAATTGATTGCTTTTGCATTGCTTAACTGTGTTCCACTTGATTTACTACTTACAGTTTTTCATGTCTCCCATCGGAATCACTTCTAACTGTTTTGCAATAAAGTGTAGGTGTTCTCTAGTGAAATCACCAGCTGCGAATGCATACATGTTTAGAGTATTGATTTAGTAGTATACTTACCTGGGATTTTCATTGCTTATAGTGTATCGAAGCAAGATTAATAGTGTGTTCACATACTTACTGTATCATTTGATTCATTGAAGTACACTGTGTATGGAATGCCACTACTACACCACCCCATATCTCCTGAAGTCTAAGCCTTACTGCTCTACCACCTCCCTTGATTGAGTATGGCTAGACCAAACCAAAGTGTTTTTAACTTGTTTAATAACATAGAGTGGTGTCTCAGAACCCTCCTCTTAGAAGGTGCACAGCTGCAGGTAAGTCTGTGTGTGCTCATCAAAGGATAGAAACAATTTGGCTATTATCAAGCATAGACCTGAAGTGAATCATGGCATTGGAATGAACATGGTTTATTTGACTTTGGATATGTTCAAGGGTGCAGGTATTAGCAACTGTTCCTATCAGAGCAGAGTTCTGAAGTGGGGGTTTGTCTTATCAGTAGAGGAGCTCTGAGTTCTTATGCGTATTACACAGACTACTGCACTTTTAGTAAAGAACATGGGTGGGGATCGTCAATTTAAACAACCCTGCATAGAATAAGCAGCATTAAAAAGGTATTTTGAACATCCCACTCAATATTACTCCAGGTAAATTAAAGTAACAGGGATTCTCCCTTATGATTTATGCTGTAATTTCTGCTAATCTGTCTTTATTGATGCTTACTTACTTATTCTACTGGACGATATTACATTCTTCCCGCGCCTCACAGACTGTACAGCCAGCTGCAGACCATGCCTGAGCCACTTTGACCAGGTCAATCGAGAAATACTATAGAAGAAATTAAGTGCGTGGAAATGCCCATCCGAAATCCTCCAACCCATTTGCGCTCTCCATGAGAACACCAAACTGAGGGTACGCTTAAGCCAACAGGGTTGGCTCTCCGAGGAAATACCAGCAGCAAGAGGAGTTAAGCAGGGCTGCCCCTTAGCGCCCGCTCTCTTCATTGCATATATGGACGACTTTAAAGACTCTGAGGCTACTATAAGATTTTTTCTGCCCACAATGGACTCGACAAAAACCACGCGCCTGCTGTACGCCGACGATCTGATACTAATGGATCACACACCAATCGGTTTACAGCGCCAACATGATAACTTGGCCAGCTACATACGCGCGAATGATCTGCAAATCAACATCAGCAAAACAAAGATCCTGCTTTTGGAAAAATCGCAAATGAGAAACGAAAGACTGAAATGGTTTCTTGAAGGTTCAGAACTTGAAAAGGTCCACAAATTTAAATATCTCAGCGTGACTCTCGATTCCTCAAAAACAAACACGGCAATGCAACAAGCTCTCCTTGATAAAACGAGGAAGCTGACTGCCCAAGCAAGAGCACTGGACAAAAAATACAGTTGCTTCTCCTTAGTTCCTGCAAACAGATTCTACCGATCGAAGGTGGTTCCATCCTTAACCTATGGAATGGAGGCCATGCCTCAAACATCTGAAAACTATGGATCCGTCTTGAAGGATACTTTTGGAGATCTGTGTTAGGCCTCCCGAAATGCTCATCTATGGTGTTAATCAGACAGGAACTAAACCTCCTCTCCCTGCAAGCTTCTATTGAAAGAAACAGCATGATGCTCTACAGAAAAATGCTGTTGACCAATTGTCTGTGCATATTAAGCATGATCAGAGCTAAAACAATGGGAAACAGGTGCAACATGCTGAAAGCATGGGAACAAGGTTGCAAAGCAAAGCTGAATGAAATCCAAACAAATGAGGCAGAGTTGATTCAAAATCCTATGAAAATAAAAAGGAAAATGGAAGAACTAGACTGGATAAACACCTTGGACTACGCTACAGATTTCAAATCGACATCTCACCTTCCACCACAGTCGAGGAAACCAAACTGTGTTCAGAACTACTTGAAAAAGTTCCCAAACAAGTCTGTAAGGAACACCTTCTTGAGAGCTTGTCTCAACCAAGCTCGAACAAATGCAGCTTCTGTAAAAAAGACAATCATATACCGCACCTGCTTCTCACATGCACTGGAACTAAGACTGTAAGATCAAAATATCTGTTGGCGCACTTGACTTCTACCTACACTCAAGATGAACATGTGTGGTGGGAAAGACTAATTGGCGGGGAAATCACAACCTGGGTAATCACTACTGCGCAGTTACTGAGACACATCTTTGGTGCAAGCAACCGATAAGCAAAAACTGAACTTTTGTCCTACGTAGAGAAAGTGTATCATTTATTTTTTTCTCTCTCTTTCTCGTGCACGGGAAGCCTACAATGATGCTGGAGTTTGGGTCCAGATATAGCAGACACCACTACGTCAACGACCATGAATTAGCCTACTCAACTAAAAGACATTGATGGCGAGCTGAATGTTTTCCAGGAGAAGCTTGTAGCATCCTTTCAGGATCAAATTGGTGGGGAGACTTGAGGCAAACCTTGGCCACTATTAGAGGGGATCTGACAAATCTTGAAGAGAGGGTGGATACAACAGAAAGAGCTCTTCAGGAGGTGGTGGAAGATTCCAGAAAAAATTATGAAACTCTTGAGAGGGTCACTAGTTTAACGGGAAACCTGAAGCTGCAATGTGAGGACTTGGAAAACTGTTTGCAACAATCCAACATTTGCATTAAAAACCTGTCTGAGGAAATCCTGGATAAGGACCTTAATGTTACGGTACAGCAGCTGTTTGGAGACCTACTTGGGGACATCCCGTTGGAAACAATCCAACTCAACAGAATCCACCCTACTGGCCCAAAGAGATTGGGTCCAGGGGTGAGGGATAGAGATGTCTTAGTTGCGCTGACCAACTACTTACAGAAAGAAGCCATTTTGAGAGCATCGATGGGATCAGGTCCTATCTGCCTAAACCGAAAAGAAATTCAGTTGTTTCAAGACATTGCTTTATCTGCTCTCTAAAAACAAAGAGAAATGGTGCTGCTCATCAATGCTCTCAACCAAAAGAGGATGAGATACAGATGGACATTCCCCCCGCTTCAGCATGCTCTTCTCTTTTGGGAGGGCAAGGATCATCATATAACTACACCAGGCAAAGGGTCCAGCATTCTAAACATTAAGGATGTCAGCTAGAAGCTACAGAAGAGGCCCTGTGACTGGGCCACGGTAAAGGGCCCTTCCTGAGACCGGGGTGGTGCTCCATCCTGGCCGGAGCGGACTGTAATGTGAATAGCCTCAGAGGTAGCAGGGGTTAAGAGATGGGGTTACCAAAACCAGGGTTGGCTCTGGGGTATTGGAGTGGGCAAGACTTTCTTCATAGTAAGGGAGGTACTCTTGGGGTTAAGTGTTCTGCGTGGGAGTTTCTTGATCCAAGTTAAGGGACAACCTCCACAATGTTCTGAGGTGAACTGGTCATTCCGTCGGACACTAGGTCCAGGGATCCCATTGGGGAGGCGGCCATATCCGAGAACTCCTGTTTGTTTTTGGGTTTTATGGTTTTATGGTTTGGGCCTTGTTGCGATTGGGGAGGATTGTTCAGGAGGTGGGCAGGGGAGTGCAGGAGGGGTCGGGTTCCAAGACAGCACATTCCGCTTACAGATTTACTTACCTAGAGGTCTCATATTGACAAGGGTACTTGCCAACAGCTCCCTTAGGGGGAGATAGAAGAAGGGGGCTGAGATGGGGTAGATCGAAAGGCAGACTGTTCAAGATCTTGACACTAAATATCAGGGGTCTTAATTCCCCTATGAAGAGAAGGAAGGTGGACAACTTTTTACACAGAGAGGGGGCTGAGATAGTGGATTTACAGGAAACTCACATTGCTCAGTTGACAGACAGAAGGTGAGGTTTATGGGTTTTTGACACCTCTACCAGATTACAACCCGGGATACAACATGTGGGGTCCTTTTGGAGTTTAGTAGGGTACTTGAGATAGCGGTTCAGGCCGTGAAGGAGGATAAGACAGGGCACTTTTTATTTATCACTGCCAAGGTGGGTAATAGGGTCCTTTCTATAGCCAATATATAAACCCCTAATTCAAGACAGGATAGCTCCAAGAGGGAGATCTTGACCAAATTGGAAGAGTTTGCAACAAGCAATATAATTTTGGCCGGAAATTTTGATCTAGCATGATCTCCTGATTAGACAGAAACCGCTTTAACACAGACGGGAGTACAGCTCCCTCAAAGGCGCTAAATTGACGCATAGTGCAAATGGGTCTCGTTAATACGTGGAGGGCCACGCGAGCACAGGAAAATGGAATCATGTTTTATTCTCATGTGCCTGGTACCCACTCAAGGATTGATTATGTCTGCCTTTCCAAACCACTACTGTGGTGGGTAGAGCAGATTGAGGTGGGAACAATATCACTCTCAGACCATGTGCCAATCGTGGTCTCATTAGCCGTCCCTCATTTTAGATACAAGCTTTGGGGGTAGCATTTCCCAGAGTAATTGCATAGGGTGGGGACCTCGTAGATTTCAAAGGGGATCAAATTAGCAAATATTTTACGAATAACCCTCCTGCCCTTACCTCTGAAATTCAACGGTGGATGGAGGTGGTGCGCCTAAACATGCAGGAGTTGGAGGTAAATTCAACACAAGCCAACCTCAGGGCATATAGGCATGTGAGAGGACGTCTCGAGACAGTGCGTACTAAATGAGCAGAGTCGGCACTACTGTGCACCAAACAAAAATATTATGTGAAGGCCAATAAAGCTGAGAGAATACTTGTTAGATTATTGAGGGATCAGGGGGCTTTCAGGACAATAGAAGCGATCCTGCCAACATGGGGTCAGAGGGTAACGGAGAATAAGGGTATCATAGAGGGGTTTGCTACATTCTATTGCAGGCTGTATACCTCAGATGCACCCTAGCACCATCACCAAGTAGCCTACCTCAGAGGCCTACCTCTACTTAAAGTGGCCCCACAGGAGGCCACTTTGGCCCTGGATGCAGAGATCCTACAGGAGGAACAGTGACCCTGGATGCAGAGATACTACAGCAGGAGCTGGAAAAGGTATTGAAGGCGCTCCCACCTAAGAGTCACTGGGACCAGAGGTATTCCCACTATTTTTTATAAAACCTTACCCTCCAGGTTGGCACCTCATTTTACGAAGTTTTTTAACAAGTTATGGGGCTCAGGAAAGATAGCCACCTCCATGAATGAGGAGAAAGTGGTGTTAATACCCAAAACACATAAATATCCGGCCTTATGTGGATCATGCCGCCCAATAGAGCTTAAAAACATTGATGCCAAAAAATACACAAATATTTCACCCAATATAGTGGAACATATTACTTCCCAAACGTATAGGACCTGGCCAATTTAGTTTCATTCGGGGGCGTCAATCATTTGATAAGACAAGGAGGGTTGCACACTTGATTGAAAAAGTGTCATGGTCAGAAACCCCGGCAGTCCTTTCGACCAAGTAGAGTGGTAATTTCTTAGGGAAACAATGGCATATGTGGGATTTGGTTAATCCGTCATGAATATAGTTAATGCCAACCAAATAACAGTCCACCTTAATTTGATTGAAAATTAACAGGCAGTTATCCAAGGTGATATCGGTGGGTCTTGGGACTAAACAGGGCTGCCTCTTATCGCCACTCTTATTTGCCATATATTTGGAACCGCTCCTAGCCAGTATACGTCACCCGAAAGACATTCATGGGCAAGGGAGCATAAAATATCGGAATTCACACCTGACATGTTGTTATTCCTTATGAGGCCAGTCTAATCACTGCCAGCAGTACTGTGGGAATTGGAAGACTTTGGGGGTGGAGTGGCAGGACTTAAGGTAAACATAATCAAATCTGAGAGTCTCAATTTAACGCTAGAAGGGGAATTGCTGAATCGGCCCGGGCCGTATCTCCCTTTACTTGGCAACTCGACGACATCAGATATCTGGGGATAACCCTAACAAAGAAGGTTGAGATGATGTACTCGGGCAACTATGGCCCTTTGCTGGGTATGGTGAAGGGGGACCTGGCGCAATAGGGCCCTATCTCAATATCCTGGACGGATAGAATAGTTACAATTAAGATGGTTGTACTTCCCATTGGACTATACCTGTTTCAGGCCCTTCCCATTCCGGTTCTGAACGCATTTTATAGGCAATTGAACAATACAGTGTCTTCGTTCGTATGGAATAAGAAGAAGCCTCAAGTGGCATACGCGACTCTGACTGCTCACAGATCCAAGCATCGGCTGTCCTCCCCGACTTGCGAGCTTATTATGAGACGGCTCAGATACGGGTGATAAGGGAATGGTTTAACAAGAATAGGGTAGGATTTGGTTTAGAATGGATTGGGCGGTAGCTGGACACCCCCTTGAAGAAGTGCTCTGGCTGCTGAGGAATGATAGACATGTCAATATGCACCATAGCCAAGTCACAAGGCTGGTGGAAGACACTTCAGACACATTACTGGAGAAATATGGAATCACGTCTGTCCATCCCCATTCCCGTATGTGCTCCTCAATCCGCAATTTACACCGCGGATAGATCAGGCAGCATTTGGGCTGAGGTGGAGAGTGGGTTGTAGGAAACTGTGGGACCTATTTCAGGGGGAGGAGGTGAGATCCTTCAATGACTGCAGAGAGCGCTTTGGATTATCCCAGAGAGAAAGATTCAGGTACTATCATCTATTTAAGACTGAACAAGTGAGAGAATTATGGGAGTTTAGGAGATATGCTCATTACCCGGACCATATCTCTATGAGCCTGCTTAACATTTCTTGTATTGTTGCTTCTGCAGCGGTAGTAGGAGCTGGTTTGGACTTTACGCACACTTTCCCTGACTTTGGCTATGTAACACATTTTTAAATGTGCTGCATCCCCAGGTACATCATTTCACCAAAATGCCAGGGGTAGCGGAAGTGACATCACACGACCCTTGACCTTTTATGACATCACAGGAAGTGATGTCATCTGCCCCACCCCGAAGTGACTTCACAGGAAGTGATGGAAAACGACTTTTCACCCTTTGACAAAACAGGAAGTGGCATCACATATTGTTTCTACGTACACTGAAAACTATGATTACGGTATCCCTGTAAAGTGATATACATTCCATACAAGAATCGATCACCATATGTATCATTAAATTAATATCAGTGCGTATAGGCCCATATTACCAAATTACTGTGAATGCAAGCAGAGGTCCAAGGCCAAACGATAATGATGTGTTATTATATAGCACTTACGCTGAAGAGCTTCATATAGAACAAATATACATACAATATTGCAACACTGTAACCTGTGTTGGTACTCATTTATCAACCTCAACAGGAAGAAAGGTTGTGTTGAGTTGAACCTGCAGATCACACAGACACTACAGCAACGCGTGCTCTATCTACTGAGCTATCTTACCGGGTCTAGCTACCAGAAAACCAGCCACTCCAGAAACAAAGAGCCACATGCTGCTGGCTACAGTCCAGGAGCCTCAATTTAAAAAAAAAAAACAACAAAAGCATTTTTTTAGGGGTAGCAAGCTAGACCACAGGGGTAGCAAAGGAGACTTCAGGGCTCGCAGTTGCGACCCCTAGATACACCTAATTGACGTCCCTGTGCATCTCCCGGACAAAATAATAACAAGACTTGAAACGTCATACTTATTTTGCTAAGCCTATTTACAACTGCCGTTTTAATATTCGTCTGGTGTTGAACGCATAGTTGTTGATGGTGCACTAGTTTCTGCTCGAAAACATCTTTAGTGTCCTCTTCTTGTCTGTCTATAGAATTGAAATGTTCCCAAGAGCCTGTACCCCTGCACCCCAGCCCCACATCATCCCTATCTCAATTTCCCTCTCAGGTTTTTCGGATTTCATTGGAACATATCTTCCTGCTGTCACACTGGTTACATATGTTGCTTTAAGCATTGGTGCGTTAATGTGTTAATTTTCATTTGGTCTGAAGTATAAATAAATCCCAAAACATATAATTACATTAAGTGCAATGGGTGTTTAGTAATACAGACACTACTACTCATGATGTTATGCTGTTTTTCTATAGGGGCGCATGTCAAAGTCCTCACGCTTCTAAGCTCTTCAACAATAGATGCTACTAGCTGGGGTTCCTGACGTTGCCCATGCCCTGGTCGAGCGGTGTCTCATGTGCCCTGGAGGATGTTGCTCTTGTCCTCTTGTTGGCAAGTCTTGCTTCAATTTGCTCTGTTGTCTGATGTGCCCTGGAGGATGTTGCTACTGTCCTCATGTCAGCAAGTCTTGCTTCAGTTTGCTCTGGCATCTCATTTGCCCTGGAGAAAGTTGTTCTCGTCCTCTGGTCTGCAATTTGAGCTGCTGTTTGCTGTTGTGTTTCAGAAGCTCTTGATATTCATTTTAGCTTTGCATCAGATGCAGCTTTTCCAAGTGATGTTCATGTTTTGTGCGCCATGTTTCAGTCACTTAATGGCATCAGCACATTTGAGAAAATGTCCAAGGAAGATTGATTGTGCTCTCGTCTCGTGAATTAACTTAAGTAAACTGTAACCTTTCCATTTCCCATATTTGGAGTGGTGTGATAAAAAAAATCCATTTAACAATGCTTTAATAAGCACTTCCAAACTGTACACAGTAGTAATATATTTTAACAGAATATCCAACATATCAATCATTTTGCTTCAGACACTTTTCCAAATGTTGCCTCCTCCTAGTACCTACTGTAGTGAATCGTGGTGACCATCAGTAAATGAGGGTGTCTAAGGCGCACATTTTTTGCATCCAAACATAAACACAATCTTGTCCCAGACAAAAGAGGAATCCATGCAAAATATGGGAGACATGGGTTCAACGGTGTGGATTTGTATAGCCGGACAAAAATACACACATACCTTCATTCAGCTTTATATGTAGAGATTACCACCCAATTCATGAAACTAAATCGATCGGCCTCAGCAGGACAGAGGGCTGAACCAGCCCTGCCAGTATTCTTACCTGTCTCCTGCAGGTAATTCATAGTGCTAAAATATGCGATTTTAGCGTAGGTAGCATAAATCTGTAGCATGAAGTAATAGCATCCAGTATAACATTACATTTAGTGAAAAATAAAACACAGACCGATGCTAGCTGTATCCATGTCAATAACTCCAATAAGCTGTTCCTAACACAAGGTGGACTCGGCTAGCCGCTTGTAGGATATCAGGGCAATTTCAGCTCTTAGGTTGCCACAGCTTTTTGTTTTTAATTATGGTTTCCTTTTCTTGCCTCCTTATGTCATTTCACACCTTCTTGAACTTCAGAACAATCATGTTGGCTTGTCCTATACGCTCTAATTTAAATTAAATTTGATGTTACATTTTTTTTAGTTTGAGCTGTTAGGTGTCACTTGTGACACCTATAAGCTTAAACTTTTGCAATGCAGTATAGATCGGGAGGAATGGCATATGAGGAGGGACACACAGGAATGACATATGAAGAGAGACACACAGTCTATTAGTGTTGTTTGGTTGTAAGCCCACCCATTGAATGCCCATGGCCATGCTAATCCCCTATGGCCATTCCCACCCATTCCTGCCCCTCCCTGCTTAAAACTCCTCCTCATTAAAACTCTTTGAGCTCGCTTTAATAAAGACTTACCATCAGACTTTGCAATCGAGGTGCCTGCCAGGGTTTTTTCAAAGAAGTCTTTTGAGAGTTAATGACTTAATTGGAGTTGTAAACATGCTGCTGGTGTAATAAAAACGTCTTACCAAGCCTGCCTTCAGCCACTCGATTGATAAGCACTCTGCGTGTCCTTCACTGAAGTCCAGCTAAAAAGCCCAAACTAACAATGGGTTGACAAGCATCCACTGTATGGAATGGAAGTTCCACAGGGAAGCTCAGCCTCCATCGTCCCCATCGCCATTCATTGGTCCATTCTTACATGTTGTGCAGGGGGAGGAGTGGGACATAAGAAACCGATGGCTGGGAGCCCTCTTACCTACAGCTGTTAAAGCCTGCCTATATATGTTCATAATAAAAAGTCATTGATCTGGTTTAGTCAAAGGATTTAAAATGCAAAAGGGCAGTTGAAAAGGGGTAAACATGTTCTTTGGGGCAAAAGCAGTTTCACATGGTGAGTTTTTTCTTTAAATCACAGGAGCACATATCTGATCACAAACTCCATAAATCATAAGGAAACGGAAGAGTGGATTCAGTGCAACCTAGGTAAAGGACTTATGTTAGGGGAGGCAGATGTGGGGAACATATATTATAATAGAAGACGTTTCCTAATGCAAATTGAATGAGTGATTTCCCTGGTTTTAGCTTTAAGGTTGGATAGCTTGATGAGTTCAGTGTTGAACTTTATTAATTTCCAGAATTTTACATAATAAAGACAGAAGTGGGGCAATGGAGCTTGAACCAACGTCAACGATTAGCAAAATATTTGCTGCACCTATACGATACACATGGACTGCTGCGGGTGGTTGTGAAAAAGAGGGTCTAATCCCCCTGGGACCCTAAGTGTCCATCAATACAATGAAAACACAACCACACAGCACTGTCGAAACACAAAGTTCAAAGGAAATATGAATTTATTGCAAATCAACCAGTCGACACGTGTTTCGACCTCACAGTCTTACTCTAATCTGAATCAAATTAATTCTGATGAACTCCCAACAAGTGGGAAAGTAATGTGTTGCTGCAACCAATTTAAATATTTGAACCGACAGTGCAGAGCAAATGAATAAAGGCGTGCTCGAGCGATGTGCAGCTCAGTCGAGCCTAGAGGAAGATCGTGAGGTAGAAACACACGTCGGCTGGTTGCTTTGCAATACATTCAGATTTCCTTTGAGCTTTGTGTTTTGACAGTGCAGTGTGGTTGTGTGGTTGTGTTTTCATTGTACAGAATGTTGTAATAGTCCCCTAATAGTACTTGGTGACTTTAATCTCCATCTCTCCACTAATCCCCCAACCTCTCCCCTCCTATCTATACTTGACTCTATACTTGACTCCTAACTTCTTACCCCTCTCCCTTCCCCTTCCTCACACTCCTCCGGCTCCACTATCTTTATCTCTTCCTTCTCCGCCTCATCTGTATCCATCCTTCCTAACTATTTTTCTGACCACTCTTCACTCTCTGTCTCCCTCACTCCCCTTCCTCTCCTCCTTCTCCCCTGCCCCCCTCCCCCTCCATCTCTTTCTCCCGGCGCGACCTACGTACCTTTAATCCCTCTCACTTCTACACCTCCTGCTCCTCCTCCCTTCCCCCTCTCTCTCACTTCTCCTCTCTCTCTCTGCAAACGAGGCCTCTTCCACTCTATCCTCTTCCCTCACCTCCAGTCTCGACCGACTACACCCTCTCACCTACTTCCGCCCTTCCCATGAACCAGGCCAACCCTGGCTTTCTCCACATCTTTCCTCCATGCGTCGCCTCCTTAGACACCTTGAAAGATGCTGGCTTAAACTCTGCTCTGCAACCAACCAATCCACCTACTTCTCCTACCACTCCCTCTATGACAACTGCCTCAACTCGGCCAAACAAACGTACTTCTCAGACCTCTTCCACTCTCAATCTTCTCATCTTCACTGATTCTTTTCAAACCCTGACTCGTCTTCTCTCCCCTCTGACCTTGCAAACTTCTTTTCCTCCAAGGTCCAAAATCTACATCAAGACATTTTACGCTCCCCTTCTTACTCTCCCCCTTCACCACCTCCCACCACCCCATCCACTACCATGTCTACCTTCACACCGGTCACTCAATCTGAGGCCTCCCTCCTCCTATCTAAAACTCACTCAACCGCTGCTCCCTCTGACCCCCTTCCCACCCCTCTCATCCCCAAAATGTACCCTCTCCTTATACCTTACATCACTTCCTTCTTCAACATTTGTCTGGCCACCTCTACCTTTCCTTCGCCCTTCAAGCATGCTACCACTATCCCAATCCTGAAAAAGCCCTCAGCCAACCCCCACCTGGCTTCCAACTTTCACCCCATCTCTCTCTTACCCTTCCTATCTAAACTCCTTGAACGCCTTGTCTACTCACAACTCTCAGCTTTCGTCTCCAACCTCTCTCCCCTCCCCACTACTCAATATGGATTTCGCCCTAACCACTCCACTGAAACCGCTCTCACCTCTGTTCTCAACTCCCTCCTCTCTTTCCGCTACTCTAAACATTCTTCGATTCTCGTTCTTCTTGACCTTTCAGCAGCCTTTGACACTGTAGATCACCCTCTGCTCCTTGACTCTCTCTCCTCCTTTGGCCTCAAAGGCTCTGTCCTTAACTGGTTCACCTCCTATCTATCCAATTGCACCTTTGCAGTCTCCTGGGGTGGATGCACCTCCCCCACCGATTCTTTAAACTACGGTGTCCCCCAAGGATCCGTGCTCGGCCCTTTTCTCTTCTTACTCTATACCTCCCTTCTAGCTCCAATCCTCTCTTCCTTTGTTGTCTCTCACCACTTCTATGCTGATGACACCCATCTCTTCCTCTCCATCTCTTCCTTTACCCCCGACATACATCTTAAACTTTCTTCCTGCCGCACTGCTATTAAATCCTGTATGTCCTCTCACTTTCTTACCCTAAATACCGACAAAACCGAAGTCTTATTCTTTCCCGGTAACACCCTCCCTGCCCCCTTCCCACCTCCCTCATTCTCTTTCCTCCTTCCCAGCTCCCCATTTCCCCCTATGCCGGCAATCTTGCCCTACACTTCGTCTCTAACCTCTCCTTTACTCACATCTCTCTTACCTCACGTTCCTGTCACTTCCATCTCCATAACATTCGCAAAATCTGACCCTTCCTTACCTTTCACACCACTAAACTCCTAATATCCTCTTTAATCTTCTCTCACCTTTTCTACTGCTCTGCTCTCCTCTTTGGTCGCCCTTCCTCACATCTAATCCCTCTTAAATCCATCTACCACTCTGCCATCCATTCTTCTCTCTCTCCACAATTCCATCTCTTCTTCTCTCTCCTCGCTGGGCTGGCTCTCTTTTCATTCCCAACTCAAATTCAACTTCCTCTGTCTTGTCTTTAAATATCTCTATGGTCTTGCTCCACCCTACCTTTCCTCCATCCTTGCATTCTACTCTCCTTCTCGCCCACTTCGCTCTGCCGACCATTTCCTACTTACTGTTCCACCCGCACCCTGCGCACCATCCCGCTTCCGTTCCTTCCAACTTCTTGCTCCTTTTCACTGGAACCGTCTCCCTCTCCCTCTCCCTATCCGCTCCACCACCTCTTACTCCTCCTTCCGCACTTCTCTAAAATCGTACCTTCTTCAGTCCCCAACTTGACATCTCTCTACTTTTTTCTCTCACACCTGTCCTGTCCCACACATGTTTACTCCTATGATCTCAAAGTAAATTGTTCTGTTTATTGTTATCAGTTATTTGATTCATGACTCATTATGTATTGCTTGTAATGTATTCACTGTTGTTTCATGTAAAGCACTATGGCTTAAAGCACTATATAAAATTCAATAAATACAAATGCAAATACAAATACAAAGAGCTAAACTAAGGCTGAAACATGTCTGTGGTTATTGAAC
The DNA here is from genome assembly GCF_040938575.1 of Ambystoma mexicanum. NCBI lineage: Eukaryota > Metazoa > Chordata > Amphibia > Caudata > Ambystomatidae > Ambystoma > Ambystoma mexicanum. Next base: position 842,540,543 of record NC_090923.1, read on the forward strand.
AGTTTTTGGAAAGGTTTGTCTTTGGCCACCAGTGCACAATTAAAGTGCACCAGCCTTCAATTTGTGAGGGGGAATGTTTCTTTAGGACATATGTTCATACTTTCCACTACACCCTCTGACATGTGTGTAGAGAGGATGTTACAACTACAAATTATCAGAAGACAGTTTTACTGCCCTCTGCATAGCAAAACAAAGACATTCAGCCAGCAGGGGAGCTTTAACTGCCAAATGACTGCTTAAGAAAAACTATGAAGCTTTCCTGTCAAATTCGAAGTGGGGGGGGCCCCACAAAGAGTACGGTCCCATTCTAACTGAATAGCTTGAAAGGCCCTGATGCCAGGCTTGATTCTGAATCACCTTATTATCCCTTTTTATAATCTTCAGACTTGAATTTACAGAGTGTGGCAATTCAAGATGCACAGACCCAGAATCCTTGAGCTTCCTCTGGGTCAGAGTCATGCTGCAATATTACCATGTGAGTAACCTCACCAGGCTGGTTGCTTGGAGACAGAGCATAACTGGTTTCTGTAAGTATTTCTAGTTTTTGGAGCACAGTAGTGGCTGTTGCTGGTACAGTGTAGTCCCTAGTAAGGCTGGGTAAAGATCCCTTCCATAAAGCCTGCCCTCGCCACCATCGCACTTCCCTGGACTGTGCAACAGGAGGGTTAGCGCTGGGGACATGCAGAACACAGAAACTGTGTTGTTACAGATTCTAGTCAGGTGAAATGCTGTTAGCATCAATAATTCCATACAAAGGCTCAGAATGATGTCATGGAGGTCATTATAAGTTTTTTGGTATCCTACCGGTATTACCGGAGAGATACCGGGGATCCGACCTACCATTTCTGCAGTCTGATGTCCCAGTATTACCAGGCTACAAGCAGCACAAATAGCGGTCATTCCCCATTCCACGGAGTGCCATAGGACTCCACAGAGGGGATTGCCAGAATTACCAGCAATGGTATTACCAAGCCTGCACCAGCACTTCTTCAGCCAGTGGGGGCCTGATTTACCTCCAGCTATTAGCTAGAGGTAAATCAGTGACCCCCACAGGCAAACTTGTGATTTCCTGGTGCAGCATTTTTACTGCACAGGGAAAACTGTACTGTTCCCCATAGTCTTAAATCAGTTTTGTCAGTGTTGATTTAAGTGTGTCTGTGGTAATTATTACTAAACTTCAAACGTGCCCCTACAAAAATCATATCCCAAGCAGGTTCTTTGCTTCGTGTGATATGTACTAAAATAGTTTAGGCTATAAGGTGGCACGTGTACCACCTATAAACTGAAACTATTGCATAAGAGTACAGAGAGGGACAATTGAATATGAGGAAGGACACAAAGCTTGTAGGTGTTGTTTGGTTATGTGCCCACCCATTAACTGCCCATGGCCATGCTAATCCCTATGACCATTCCCACCCAGTTCCTGTCCCTCCCCACACAAAAAGCCTCCTTATGGGAACTCTTTCTGCTCGCTTTATTCAAGCCTTACCATCAAACCTTTCACTTGAAGTGGCTGCCTGTGTTTTTCCAAAGCACTCTTCTGAGAGTCAGTGACTTAATTTGGGCTGTAAATGAGCTACTGGTGTAATAAAAATGGCACAACCAGATCTGCCTTCAACCTCCCAATTTATAAATACTATGCATGTCCTTCACTGAAGTCCTGTTAAAAACAAGCATTAGCTAAGCCGGCAGTTTTGGCTTGTGTGTAAGTATTAGGTATATGCCAGGCACAGATATTAAATGCCGAGGTACTTGCATCATTTTGCAACTGCCACCATTAATTGTCAGTCAATACTACGATGGCAGTGCCTGGCAAGTGCCTTTCCTATGCCTTCACAAAAGCTCAAACTGTTGGTATTGCCAATGCTTGTTTTCCTTTGAGATGCAGCTTTTGTGCTGTTGCTCCAGAGAGTCTTTCAAGTGGAACTCGGACTGCTGTACTAGAACATCAAGTTCCTGCTGCGTCCATTTTGGCTTCCTCTTCCTTTTGACATCTTCCTTGTCCACTGGCAAGTCTGCCCTGCTTTTTCCCACATCCCTTTATTTTTCTGTTTGTATTCACAGGTGCTGACAGTGGTTACAAGTGGCCATAGTTGTACACACATGGCTATATATGTTGCCAGACTACATGGGACACTAACCAGGACAGCAGTTGTCCACAACCTTGTGGAACTCTCCCGTCCCCTGCACACGCAATTGTTATTGTATAAACAATTTGTCAATAATTAGTAAAGCATATTCAATAATGTAATTTCTGACCCAATTTATGTTACAAAAGGGTAATTTTACTTCAGTTGTTTACACTCATATGAATTTAAATTTGTTTTCCACAGAATCGTAATATCATATTTGATAAATCATAACCACTTCCAGATTGCACACCAGGTCAAGTTCTCAAATAACCAAACCTTAGTTTTAAACAACCAATCTTAGTATATTCCAGTCTAAAATGATTACTGGTAAACAATTTTACACAATGGATTCTCGTCAATTTTCACATATGGTAAAGTTCACAATCATGTATTCATATGTGATCTGACTGATCCTTATGTATTTCACTCTTCTTCTTCAGAAGGGGGGCTCATCACCCTGAAACGCATAAAGTGAAATACATAAGGATTAGCCAGATCACCTATGAAGTCATTCAGAGTTCAGAATTTTTGAATGAAGTACCACTGGAAAAAGTTACCACCTCCAACAGTGGTATTTCTGAAATTCCCCACCCAATTCAAAGTTTACCACCAGCAGAGGTGATATTTTTTGAATACCTCCAAAGCTATTTCAGAAATACCACAGATGCTGGTGGTAACGTAAAAAGGTGTTTTTAACATTCTTTCAGGCATTTTCACCCTCAATGTGAAGGTACAAATGGATTATGTACAGTAGTGGTCATACTACTATTGTACCATTTTTATGCACAAAACTGTACATTGTGACCCTCTTATGCATCACATGGGTAAGGTGATTAGAGGGTGGCAATCAGAGAAGTCACCTTTTTGATCCCCTTAATGTGGCCCTTTGTAAAAACTCTTTACACTGTATTGAAAATGTTTGGTCCAATTTGGATTTTTTACATTGATAAGTGAGATGGAGGTAAAAATAGGTGTATTTTGTTTCCGAATTACCTCCTAAGTGTGTGATTGTTTTTCATTGTCTTGTCCAGAACATTCTTAGCTTGTTTGACCAACAAAAGACACACATGCAGATCAACAACAGATTCAGATATTTAGATGCAAAATCACAATAACACAGACACATCATTCACCTATAATTTACACAGACATAAATACACTGAAATCCTTCACCACAGTCACAGAAACTGAAACATAAACATGAAAACAAATACACACCAACATGCATACACACACAGATACACCACACACACACTCCACCTTCCTTTAAAACAGAAATACATATAATAGGTTAATCTTGTTCCCACTGCATCTCCAAATACTAGGCATATTCCTCCTGCAGCTCCTTCTATTTCCATGAATTGAAATATACAGCCGTCTATCTCAGAAAGTTCAACTAGGGAGCACAATAAAAGTCAAATCCCCTCAGCATCTTTCACTCTGCAGGTGGAAGTGCAGATCCCATCGTCACAATTACCAGCAAGACCCTGACCACAGCTTCTTGTCATATCTGGCAGATTCTGATTGGCAAACCAAGGTGGTCTATTGTCTACATGAGAGCCAAGGCAACGAAAGGTGGTGAGGAGCAAGGACTGGTCTTGGTTTGATAGGTAATTAAAGGGGTGAGTGGCGAGGAATTGGTGACTAAGCAATGTGGTCAAGGGAGTGCACGCAAGGTAAATGAAGGGGATTAAGTTAAGGGTTCAAGGAGTGAAGAAAAGGGGAGTGAAGGTCTGAAAGTTAATTGTAAGAAACGGGGAGGTGGGTTGGATCACAGAGAATGTGCTATAAGGGAATAACACCATAGGGTGATGAGCAAAGAAAATGGAGTAAATGAAAAAGTGGTACACATACACATCTGGAAATGTAGGGCAGCAGATTGCTGTTGCTGAGATCTGTGCCTGACCTGCACGTAATGGCACCAGATTGTGGGACTGCTTAGACTCCTTTCTTTTTTCTTATGAAGGGATGCAAACTTGCATTATGAACATGTTTCAATTAAGGCTGCTTTGATATATTTTCTGGTTAATTTATCATGTGACTTGGTGCTTCGAAATTAAGCACAAGGGGCCTCATCACGAATTGGGCGGTAGCCCTTAAATGCAGTGGTAATGCTATTACCACTGCATTTAAGGGGCCGCCCAAAACAGGAGTATGGCGTGTTTACGGGTAAACACGCCGGAAAAATGCTGATTGGACCCAACTGGGAATGGGGAATTACGTTTATGGCTCAACCTGTGATCCGGCGGTAATGCAAATACAGTTGGGTGGTATCCCAGCCGGATACCGCTCAACTCATGATGAGGCCCATGTCTAAACACAACTGGCTAAGATCATAATAATTGTGAGTTTCATTATAATTGCAATCTTTGTATGTACAATCGGGTTCACTCTCATGTGTTTTTGCCTCAGGATACAGATGATTTATAGGGTGCCTGCTTGTAGACACATTACGAGTTAGGTGGTATCTCTGCAGTAAATCCACTGAGATACCACCAAATTGAATTACTGTTACCACCATTTGGTCTGGCGGAATTACTGCTTACTGCTGGATTACAAGTGGTGGTAGGTGTTAGTCCGCATTCATTGGAGTCCATAGGACTCAATGGGGATTTTGGCAGAATTACTACTGCTGGTAATTCGTGCTATTTTTTGGGCAGAAAGGTGGCAGATTTACCTCCAACTTCTAGCTGGAGGTACATCCTCCACCTCTCTGCCAAACTCATAGCATGACTGTACAGGAATGCAGGGGTAAGGTGACAGTAAGTGAATTACTGTCACATTACCACAGAATGTTCTCACACCACCATACCCGTAATGAGGCCCATTGTTGCTTTGAAAGACATATTTAGTGATCCTACTCTGAATGGGAGAGGGCTGTGGGACATCAACAGTATCATATGATGTGGCATTTGATCCAATTATCATTGTTGATGGGGAAGGTCGAGAACCCTGTTTGGCCATACCAAAGGTCCTAAAAAATAATATGCCTGGCTAAAAGGCTGTGTGTGGTCAAGGAATATTGACAAAGCCCTTACTTCATCAAGGGGATAGGATCTGAATTCTGAGATTCCTCGGTGCACAATTTCTTGGGACTGATGAAAAAGAGACACCACCTTGAGTCTAAATCAGGAGTCAAACAGAAGACCACCTTGTCTGTAAAGAACTTGCTTGTATGGTCCATGGTAGAGAAGAGCCCCTAATTCTGCAATTCACTTCCCTACTATTATGGCAACCAGAATTTACACCATAACGGAGCATAATTTTAGAGGTACAGTGTCTAGTGGGTCAAATGGGGACTTCTGTAAGCCCTATGGCATTAGCAACAGATCCCATGAATGGGCCATCAAGCAGGTCATTGGGCGGATCAACTTAAACAGCTTTGACGCCATAGGACCTTAATATGGAACATCCTCCCAGGTACTATGGAAATCCTGAATGGCCACCAACTAGCAACATAGTGTAGACACTGACAGATGCATTAGGGGACCCATTCCAACACAAATATAAGATGCAGCAAGATGCAATTTTCCTGGGAACACAGCCTATCTTGATGAACCAGCTGGAAAAAGTCTTGCATTGCTGCTAAGCAGGAAGGGTGTCACACTTCCTGCCTGCTTCAATGCACGTTGCCAACCCTTTGGAGCAGCCCAATCACTGTAACCTTTCAGGTTCCATGGAGCTAGATTGAGGTCCAGCATTTCATATCCCCATACAAGTCAGGCCTTATTTATGCTTCCTGGGCCCCTACGTGCGGCAGTGCCGAAACGGGGGACACAGAGCCAAGAGAATGTGAAACCTTCTTTATTCTTACTTTTTTTTTCTGCCATGAACACAGCAAATCCCCAAATCCCCTTGCGAGCGTGCGCGCATTCTATTGGTGGTGTCCGGTGTGATGAGGCTTCTCGTCATGGCAAGTTAACTGTCTCCGTGCCGGACACAACATCTCCCCCTTTTGGGCAAAACAGAATCCTTGTACTCACAGTTGGCCTCACATTTCCTCAATCAGTCTCAAAGATCTTATAATGCACCGCTTTGGTCTCGTCAACATCTCTGCAGGCTGCCTATTCTCTGTCGATGCCACATCCTCATCTTCTGACCTTTCTTGACGACTTTCCTCAACTCTCTCCTCATCCTCAAGCATCTTCTCTTCCTCTCGGTAGAGTGTGAATTGTGACACATTTCGTGTGAGCACCCTACCCGGAGATCGGGCCGTCACCATAGATCCTTTATTTACAGGATGACTAGATAACCAGGATCAAATCTTGACTGTGACTTCCGTTTCTGCTTTTGACACAAGAGAACTTTGTCCCCAGTTTGCAGTGTTGACACCTTTGCTCCTTGCTTTTCTTCAGCATACCTTTTCATCTTGCATTTTCTCCTCGCATCCTTGTCACACCTCTTGGTTCAGTGACATCTGGCTCATCTCATTTTGTTGCAACACTTTCCTAAGCTCCCCATAAACTTCTCAATCATTCTGTTGGCTTGTGGCCACAACAGTGTGATTTTCCGGTGGCCATGTTGCTCATAAATCGTGCAAACTCCAGACTGCTAAATGGAGGCCCATTGTCTGATTTCAGCATCTCGGGAATGCCCTACGCCGAGAATATGATGTCCAACTCAGGGATGACAGTGCTGGCTACTGTGGATGAGATCATCTGTACAAGAGGGAACCAAGAGCATTCGTCCATTACCACCATCCAGTACTTTCTACCGCCAAACGGTCCAAAGAAGTCAACTGCTACATGGGTCCAACAAGCCTGGGCGTTTCCGACATTCTGAGTGGTTCCGGATTGTTGGATTTTGACGTGCACTGACATAAGTGGCATCTTTTCACAGTGTTACCCACCATTAAGTCGATCCCAGGAAACCACGTAGTATCTCTTATCTGTTGCTTGGTGGCCACCATACCTCGATGTCCCTCATGTGCCAGGTCCACCACTTGCTGTCATAGGTCCATGGGTATAATGATCTATTTCCCACGCATCACAAGGCCTTCACCAGTAACTGACAGCTCATCTTTCACTTGTCTGAAAGCTTGCATTTCTTGCTTCATGGTCTCTTGGTTCCCTTATGTGTATTCCAGCTCCGCTACGTGATAAGCTCTTTCACCTTCTGCAGTATCCGGTCACCCATGGTGTGCTCTCTCCCCATGCTCACCGTAAGCGGCTTTGGCGGTCACTGCTGAGCGAGGAAATTTATGTATTCCTCCGCCATGGACAGGTCACCATCTTATTTCACAAGCGGGTGCTGAGACATGAAGTCCGCCGGATTGTATTCCTTTCCTAGCTTATGAATGATGGTGAAGTTGAATTCTTGCAGTCCTAACCCCCACCTCTAAATCTTCTGAGGCATTTTACACTGAGGGTTTCTGTAAATCGTGACTAGTGCCTGGTGATCAGTCACTACTGTGAATGTTTTTTGTTAGGGAGAATTCTCATTCTATGGCTAATTTCCCTTACCTACAGAGTCCCCCAGCAGCTTTGCTGGATTTGAAGGGTTTGTTTTCTTCTCCTGCTAAGAGTGTGACTCTTTTTCCCACCCTTGGGCATATTTGCTATGTGTGTTCTAGGCTATTTTTTTGTGTTTAATGTCTATGGGGTTTATCTTACCCCCATAGGAACCATCTTTATCCATGTGTGTTACACAGCACACTCCGTGAAGTGACACAGGGATGTCGTAGCGACCCCCAAACATAGACTCCATACCCTGGGACTGACTACTGTCTCCGAGGGCATGTAAAGTTCCCATTGACTTTACTAGTCAGTCTTTATGAACAAAACCAGTACAATCCATCTTACTATGGAGGTACTGGAAAGGGTTAATAGTTTTTCCCTTATGTTCATTTCCGAGAGGGTACCGTACAGTCCCTCTCTCAAACGTTTCTGGCTAGTGGCAGTGGTTACTACCAAAAATATTCGACCGCAAATATTTCCCTAGGAGATTTTCCCATTGTTCCAGGCTACCACATTTACTGACAGCCTCTAAAATACCGCTGGTTTATTTTTATATTAACTTTACTCCGGTAGGTTTTATTTGCCAGAACATTTATATAAATTCTTTCTCGTGTCTTTCTCTAAACTCCTAACCCAGGTCGGGGATCCTTTGTTCGTCCTTCTGGCAGGCTTCTGCCAAGAAGCCCCCTTTTCGGCGCCACTGAGTCTGGGGTGGATCCATTGTGTGGGATGGGGGTAGGACCCCTGGACAGGGTTGCCTCAGCAACCCATGTCGCACTCTGCCCTGATAGGCTGGAGGGTCTCCCACCAGGAGGACCACTCCACTGTTTGAGTGACAGCCAGGCTCTATGAATGGGAATCTTTTTGCAAAAAAGCAGGGTCCTGAGGACTGGAAGAGCAAGACATTGCCACTGCAACTAAGAAGCCAAAGAGGAGAGAAGTCAAAGACATCTGCAACAACTGAACCACCGGTGAAGCCCTGCTGCAGCGTCTCACCACTTTTCTCCACATGACGAGAGAAGATCTTCATCTGCAAGAGCCTTCTTCCCTTGAGCTGGTGGGGCCAACCAGTTTGCCATTCACCTTCCTGGGCCTGCCTTGGTTGAATCTCCAGTACCCTGTACACGGAGACCGGATAGCCAGGCACCCGTCCACCCGGACCGCGATTTAAAGGAGCGTACCTTTTATTCGTTGGACAGCATCGCGGCTGGTTTCATCCCTGGGCAGTGAAGTAACTCGAACCGTCCTCCAGGACGAGAGCCTCTCTTCCTCTGCTGGAACTCCCGAACTGCAGGAACTGCCAAGAACAACCGCCACTGCAGGAGCCTCTTCTTCATTTTAAGGTACTTTGTTCCGCCAGGCCGCCCTTTTTCGTTGGTAGCCCTAAAGGTGTTTTAAATCCTTTACCTACCTGTTGGGTTGGCCGCCCCTATCTTCTAACATTGTCTTTCATCTTCTGCATCCACCTTTTCGAATCATTTAACAAAGACATGACTGCAGCTACAAGAACATTTTACTCCTGGGCCCTTTGCCCTGTACCTCTGACTCTGGCACAGGCCTATTGACTCTGGTTGAATTTGTTATAACTGCCTTCTCTAGATTGCTTCTCAACGAGAACTGTTGTGGTGCACCCACTTCTTATAACCACCTTCTTCTTCCCACTTTTAAAACTTGTGAAGTGCCATTTTGCTTGGTTTTCATTTAAGTATTATACATGCTAAAGTACTGCCTTGCCTAAACTTGTTCACCAACTTATGGGAGGTGTTTTTAGGGTGTGTAAGAAGATATTTCTGTATAACTTGTGTTTTCCCTCCCTTGTGAGAAATTGATAGAGTGCCATTTGTGTTTGGTTTTCACTGTGCCGTTTTGCTCAATTTTCACTCTTGCTCAAACATGTCTACATTTTAACCAGGGACTTGTGTATACTTTTCTTGACTGATTTTTAACTTGCTTTTAGAACTGTGATTAATGTGTTGAACTGGAAGTGTGTAATAAATATATATATATATATATATATATATATATATATATATATATATATATATATATATATATATATATATATATATATATATATATATATATTCTTTTTAATACAAAGCTTTGGTCAGTGTTTCCTTGTACCCTAGTATTGTAGTCCTATTGTGTAAACTCTGAATGCTGCTCATCTCCCTCTTGAGATAAGTCTGACTGCTTAGCCATAGCTACCAACTAAATCTTTGTGGTACAAACTGATACCAAAGGGGATTTATTGCTCATACCTGTAGTCTTAATCTTCTGTAGTGCTCCCTAAGGGAACTGCACAGGATTCTGCCTAACAGTTTTCCCAATGGGAACATCTGAAAGTATTCATGCACCCAAACGACTGCCAGCCCCTCTTGTTCCATCTGTGAGTACTTCCTTTCAACGTCTTTCAGACTTTTGGATGCATAAGCAACAATGGCCCTCAGACTGTCTCTTCCAGGCTTATGCTGCACCAAGATGGCTCCCAAACCTAACAGGCTTCAGTGCATTTAGCCAGGTCAAAATAGGCCATGCACTCTGCAGATCCAATGTATTTCTTGATCTCTGCGAATGAGTTTTTGCAGGATTGGTCCCACTGAAACTCTGTCCCTTGCTTAGTGAGTTCTCTTAATGATGCACTAATGATGGCAAAGTCCTTCAGGTATCTGCTGTAATAGCTGGCCATCCCCAGGAATTATCTTAGATTGCTCACGTCTTGCGGGGGTGAAATGTTTTCAGTCACGGTTACTTTACCAGGATCAGGGCTCATCCCCTCCTGCAAAAGCCCATGTGCAGAAAACTTGTGAATTTTCTTCTGCAATGCATACTTTTCAACATTTAACGTTCACCCCACCTGAGAGAGAGCTAGGCACAACAGATGCAGCGCCAGATAATGTTGTTCAAGATTCACTCCGAAAACTAAGATATCGTTGCTTTAGTTAAAACAGTTCTTTATGTGCCAAATTACTCTCCTGATGCTCTCCTGCCAAATGTTGGCAGCCAACGATATCCCAAAGGTTAACCGCTTGAACCGTAACAACCCTTCGTGGGTTGCAAATGTGGTTATGTAGTGTCATTGTTCATTTAGCTGTATCTGATGGTACCCTTTGTACAGATCAAGCCTCGTGAATACCTTGACTCTGTTTAGCATGCTAATCATGTCATCCAGATGCATGCCAGGCTATCTCTCTCGTTGAATTGCTCTGTTAGCCTGCCGCATGTCCACACACAGGCAAATCTTTTCAAATGACCCTTGCTTGGGTACTGCCACCACATGCGGGACCCACGTGGTGGGTGTGAGGAATTCGCCCATCCACACAGGGAGTGTGCGCTCGCCTGGGCTTTTTTGATTTTTTAGAAATGAAAATTAATAATGGGAGATCAACTACCCGAAAATGTGTGAGGCAATTCTGCACACTTTTCCCCTGCTCATTGCATGCCAAAACACAGTCACGTGTACTCCACGAGGACACAGCCTACAGGCACCATCCTCCCCTGTCATATTCACCTGGAATGTGACAGCCACGGGTAAATCAAAGCACCTCAAGTAGGGGGAAGGTGACACTGACCTCCGCCCATGGGCAGCCTAATTAAAATATCAAAAGCTCCATGGATCTACCTTCCTATTGTCTAAACTGCTGGTGGCAGCGCATATTAATAGGAGTTAATTGGAACAGGTCTGTGTCAGGCTTGATCACAGAATGTACAAGAGGAAGGCAGGAATAAAACCTCTTGGATATGCAAAGTGTCAACTTGAAGCTAGTTTCCACCCCTCTGTATGAAGGACGGTGAATGGCATGTCTAGGTTCACCATTTACTGTAGGTCACCCCTGCAGAACTGACCCCTTTCGGAGGGATGTAGTATGTGATTTGAGGGAGAAAGAATACGGTTCTCACCACAAACTTCAAGGGAGAGCTGCACTTTGATCAAGAGCAACAGAGGGCACTGTTAACCAGAGAAACACTTTGATCTACAACAGACAGCAAGATGGGTGGGACTTAGGAGTGCATGTTGTCACCTCTTATCGTTCCCATTCCAAAGCACTCTGGTCCTGACCTCACACATAACAGAAGATTGTTGGTAGGGACCCCGGTTTGGTTCATTAAAGTAGGCGTAGCCTGTACCAATCACTAGGGCCCATTTGGCTTTAAAAGAGGACTGAGCTCCTCACTTAGCAGATCATCTGACGACTTTGAAAGGAGTAAGAAGACGTACTCATTTGGACACTCGCTGAAGGTCCAGTCTACCTTATAGCTTCTACCAGTGAAGGTAGGCCAGGGTTTCCAAGAGGGAAGCAAAATCCCTCCCCTAAACATCTCGCAGAGAAAAGAGGGAGATACTGGACTCAGAGGACCCGTCCAGCAGCTCCAGAACCGGTACCCAGCCAATACATAGCGTGTCCTGCTAGGTTCTGCCAGGAAGCTTTCTAGGTTGGAAGTGACAGAGAGTCTCTGAACAAAGGACAAAGCCGTAGCCTGCAAACACTTTCCTCTGCTTTGGGCCGTCCACCTTAAAGGACGACATGAGTCCTGCAAAGAAGCTAGGAGGAGTGCCACACCAAGCATCAACCAGCGTCCATTTTTTAAGGACATTTCCGGGGCAGTCAAGCCCTCGAACCGCGACCGGCTGCACCACTGACTGTTGTCATGCTGCAGTCACTAAAGCCATCCAAGACGCCTCAACCAGCATTCCAGATCTGCCAACCAGTGCAGAGACAATGATTATTGACCCAGAGCCACCGTGTGGGCCAGCCTGCAGCCACCCATCCAGCCCCACTTGCCAAAATGCCTGCCGCCTGATCCCTGCAACTGTCTCCCATCTTGAACTCTGTCACAGGAGCTGCAAAGCATCCTGGAACTGGCTTGACGCTATCGAGCATCACAATCATCTCAAGCACCAGGTACACTGTGTTTCTGTCCCTCTGGTCCTTCTATGAAGGACCCCAAAGTGACATTTACAACCCCTTGCTCCTTTTGGTGCTGAAACCAAATAACCTTGAACAGTTAAGACTAATTGCTTTACCGACTACCCTCCTGTAAGTATCCACAGTGCATCCCTTTCCTTTGTGAAAGTGTCTTTCCTTTGTGTTCCTTTACAGTGTGGGTTGTATTTTGCAGTGTGCTATAACTGTCTGTTGTAAAAATAATAAAGTAGATATGTTTATACAACCTTGACTGGACAGTGCCTTTTATCATTGGGTAATAATTGTATTTTTGCTGTGTTGGAACTAACCAACGATCCACGACCTTGCTGAGATAAGCCTGCCGTTCCGTCCACGTTACCAAAATTGGACAAGGAGGTTTATAATTTTCTTGTGTTTCCAATCTGTCGGACCCCTTCTGGTGTACTAGAGGGGTGGGGCTGATTGATGTTTTAGAAACCAATATTCATCCCTGGACCACTGGTTCCCCAGAAGTTGTTTCGTCACAGTGGGACCATATGCAGGTTCTATGATGTCCTCCTTTAACAGACACTGAATTTCTTTCTCTACTTGCGGTTGCAGGTGAATGGGTATCCGCTTGGGGTGTTGTGCCACCGGAGGTATTGATCCGTCTATGTGAAGGGTGACGGGGTCTCCCTTCAGGCACTCAATGCCTTTGAATAGTTCTGGAAATCATTGCATTACCAAGACCCCATCCTGCATTGTGTACATCATGGCAGCAATCTTCATTTGAAGGGCCGTGGGTCGGCCTAGCAAATTGCTTCCCAGTACTTCTCGTTGAAGGACATGCAACTCTGCCATGGCTCGCCTCCCTATGTAGATCAGTTGCATCGAGAACTTTCCATGGTTCTGAACGGGCTCTCGGGCAGCCCACTGGAATACCTTCAGTTCCGACGGTCCCAATTACGGCAGATGTGCCATCTTTCGAAATTCAGATATGCACATGATATCTCCTTCTGGGGACGTCACCATGTCATACATTATATATGCATATTTATGATGGCTTCTCTCTTGCTCTAGTATGGGTGAAAGTGACCGCTAGGTGATCTGCTGACCGTGACTGACAAAATCTCTTCTTGCGTATGTGTCTCTTCTAGGTCCTTGAGCACGTGGGTTATACTCCAGTCTAGTCCCACCGTGACCACCTCATTGTGTCCTGTTCTGCAGCGCATTGCATACACTCGCCATATGATTTTCCTGCCTGCAGTTGGTGCACTTCTGTCCAAAAGCAGGGCATTGCATTCCTTCGTCATGGAGAAAGAAAGTCTCATGACTGAGAGCATCTTTTTTTTTTTTTTATTTAAGTGTATTTGGTTTATTTCAAACCCATGCAATCACATTGAACTCGACGCAGAATCGATTCACAGAATAAGTGATAATAAGAGGTAACAGAATGTTAGCTACAAATTAACTCAAGAATAACTAAAAAATCAGAAGAGATAAATTAATTTAAAACCTCCCTTCAGAATCCGGTGGAGTACTTAATATAAATTTCTATTGCCAACAGTATTAATTAGGATAAAATTGTTAAATCAATAGTTTTAGGTAACGAGTAAATATCTAACATTGACTCAACGCAACCTTTCATTCGTTCAAGTTCATTGTTTGTGATGTATTTTCCTCATCAAAGTGGTCTAGTCTTTTTAGGGTGTTTTCTAAAAATGTGACTGTTGCGAAGTTTATTTTTGGGGATTGACAAGTGTATATTAGGCTCCACCATTTCTCCGCATCTAGATCGCATAAGTCAGAGCTATTACTTGCTAGGAAGAGATTTCGCAAGTCTCCTAATTCTGGGCAGAATAGCACTAGATGAGTTAGAGATTCTTCGCTTTTTTTGCACAGTCTGCATTTTGTACATATTTTCTCTTTCGTATATCTTGCTTTTGTAGTCTTGTTTCGTAGAATGTTCAGTCTGAAACGTAATAACAGATCTCTTTGTTTTGAATTTGGAAATTTTTTCAGGTAGTCTGGTATAATAGACATCACACCACAGTTGGATTTCAGAAGTGTGTGTGTTTTCGCCAAAGCTCGTTTCATTTCAGTATTCGACCAATCCTCCGGCCACAGCACTCTTTTTACAGCTATTGGTTTCTCCGCTAGTATTTCGATTTTAATGCCAAATTCTGTCAGGGTTTGTTTGTTTCCATTTTTCCAATCTTCTATTACTTTTTCTTCATAGTTATTGGATTTACCCAATATTTCGAATTGGGGAGGTGTCAAATTGGTCATTGTTTTTCTATATAGCATCAATTGGTTGTAACGTATGTGTATATACATTGATGTTAGGCCTACTTCATGGCGGATTACCGAGATTGGGATCGCTTTTGGTATCGAGAGGACGGTTTTCCAAAAAAGACCTTCTAGAGTGGACCAGAATTTCTCTGGGATATTTGTACCAGTTTCTGCTCCATATATTAGTGTAGGAATTGCTTTTAGCTTATAGAATGTTATCACTGGGCATAGAGAGAATTTTCCATATTTTTTGTTGATGATGATTGCTTGGGCTGTTAACTGTTTAGTTTTTGTCTTTAGCATCTTTTTCCAAGGTTCTTCATTCTTTATTCCGCTTATTTGTAGCCCCAAGTGTCTCATTTCATCGCAAGGTTTTATCCAGGTTTCGTTCACTTTCCATTCTTCATTTTTGGTCTTTTTCCATCTTTTGTCACTAATTATTAATATCTCAGTTTTATCTGCATTTATTTCTAGGTCGTTGTTTTCTATGTATTTTTCAACCTGGTTTAATGCTCGTTGTAGACCAATTTGTGTATGGTCTAAAATTATCAGGTCGTCTGCATATAGCAGATGATTAACTGGTTTGCAGTTTAATCTCGGTGGAAAGGTCCTGGTATTTTCAAAACATTGTTGTATATCTTCAATATAAAAGCAGAATAAAGTGGCTGCTAGCGGGCATCCTTGTTTTAGGCCTTTTGCTGTTTTTATGTCCTCAGATAAATTTCCGCATTGGTCTAATTTAATTCTTATTGAAGTTTCAGCGTACAGTTCTTTTATTGCTTTCAAAAGATCAGGGGGGCACCCTTTAGAGGCCAATTTTTCCCAGAGTCGACTTCTGTTCACACTATCGAAGGCTTGTCGGAGATCTATACTGGCTATAAACAGTTTTTGTTTATTTGTGTAGGCTCTTCTTTTCATCAGGCCTAAGATCAGAAGATTTAAAATGCACCCCACATTTTCGACAAAGCCTGATTGTCTTTTATCATAGGTATTCGAGGCCTTTATCCAGGTCTTTAGTTGTTTTAGCAAAATCGTGGCGAAAATTTTCCCGACACAATCTAACAGGGCGATTGGACGGTAATTTTTTAGGATCCATTCTATTACCTTTTTTGAAAATAGGAACGATGATGGCCAGCTTCCAAGATCTTGGTATTTGTCCTTGCTTCACAATTCTCTTAAAGAGTCTTTCGCAGAAAGTTGCCCATTTTTCTGGATCTTCTTTTAGCACTGCATTTGACAGGCCGTCTGGACCTGGGGCTCTTGACGAGCTTGCTCTCAAAATTAAGGATTTTATCTCTTCCTTATCGAATTCAATTTCCCATGGGCATGGTGATTCTTCTTTAGTGTTGTCCTTCTCCGTAGTTTTTGTCTCGTTGAATAATTTTGTGAAATGTTCTGCCCAACCATTTTCTGGTATTGGATTCATAAGAGCTGCCATTGATTGTTTCTCATTTAGCAGGTCCCATAAAGATCTACTATTTGCATTAGATGTTGCTTTCTGCATGGCCTCAGCATCTTGTTGAAGCAGTTGTGATTTGTGGGCTTTTTGCCAGTTCTTGTATTTTTGTTTTCTTCTTTGGATATGTTCTTTCAGGTCTTTGTTCTTTTAATTTTTTAATGCACATATATCTTTTCTTAGAAGTTTCTTTTGTGACGCTACTTCTGAATCATATACATGTAACTTTCTGGTTCTTGGTTTTATGTTTTTTCCATAGCTTTGTTTAAAGATCTGTAGTGATGTCTCATATTCTACGGACAATTGTTCTTTAGATTGCCATTTTTCTAGGCTCTTTAATACAACATCGAAGTCTCTTTTTTTCAGCCTTAAACGATTAAGGCCATGTTCTAACTCTATTTTTGTGTCCCATATTTGATTTGTTCGAATCTTCGAGTGTAAGAATTCAGCAATGATTGGGTCGTGGTCGCTATAATTCGAAGGTGACATCCTAAAGCTTTGTGCCTTTGCTAGTAATCGTTCACACACAAACATGTAGTCAAGTATGTTACTCACATTACCATTTGACCAAGTCTTTGCAGGTGGAATGTCACCCTTCATATTACCATTAAGTCTGTGTAATCTTCTTGTTTCCATTTCTTCATTCCATATTTTGCCACGTTTACGTTTATAATCGTTTTTGTATGTGGTTGTTTGAGTAGCCTTATTTTCTTCGAAGCAATTTGCATTCAGATCGCCACAGATGATGATATTTAGGTCTTTGTGTGCTTCTATTTTTTCATCTAAGCATTCCATTACTTGGTCTATGAAGTATTCATCTTCGTTTTTTGCAGGATTCCAATAGACATTTAATATTAACATTTTTTGGTTGGCTTTTAGAGTATCTGACTGAAATTGTATGGTTATTGCTTGAGTGTGCGAGTTGACGTTTTTTTGATTCAATCACCTGTATTCCTGATCCATTTTTAATTAGAGTTAGGAGACCTGCAGATGGTCTTCCAATCAAGCTTCCTTTAGCAGGATTGCATAACACAGTATATCCTTCTTTAAAAGGAGCTGTTTTTAGCCAGGATTCCTGTATGCATATAATATCTAGCTCATTTAGAAGAGGATTGAAGTCATTGAAAAGATGTCGGAAGCCTCTGGTGTTCCAACTTCCTATTTTCCATTGGTTGGTGTGAGTTTGTTTGAGTGGCTACAGTTTTGGTCTGGTAACAAGAGAGCCTGCTAACCAATTCCAATATTTCGGGTCTTCTTTTGTCATTTGTTGCGTATTTATTAGGTCACTTGTATTTTCATTTCTTCTTATTGTTATTTTTATTTTGTTTAGATGCTCTTTTTCTCGCATTTGTATTTGTTCTTTATTTCCATTTTTCATCTCTATACTGTGTGGAGGTTCTATAGTCAATCCTAGTTTGTTTTTATTTTCACTCATGTTGCTATGGTCATGTTGATAATTCTCTTTTTGATTTGTCTTTCTATTTTCGATTCTCGCGTTGATGAGATACGGACTTTCATCTCCAGAGAATGTTCTCTCCAAATGTACAATTTTCTTTTTTTTTTTCACTCATTCTGGGCTCTTCGTATGTAGTTTGTGTATCCGCTAGTTCAGAGATCGTAAATCCCAGTGCTCTGAAATTCTCGTAGGCCTCTAGCATAATTGAGGCAAGTATCGCTGAGTTCGTCACGATTTCCACCAAATCAACACGCGCTTCATCCGGAAAGCTTACTGACAATAGTTCTTCCGATTTTATTGTTTTTAATTGAGGGATGTATTGGAGAAGTCTCATAATTGCTGATCGGTTTAATGTCAGTCCATAAGTATTTTTTACTGTTTTTTCTATTATTACAATCGTGTTTTTCAGTGGTTTTGGTTTTTGCTTGTTCCATTTGGGATTCGCGCCGTTGTCTGAGCCGCGGCGACAGCCGCACGCCGCAACGCAGTACGCCGATGACCCTCCAGGCGCCACATAGGCATCCGGAGAAGGTGAGGAGCAGTTGTTTGGCGGGGTTGGCGGGATTGGCGGGATTGGGGAGATTGGGGAGATGCTTTCATTTGTGGTTGTATTGCAGACTTTAATGAGGCTTAGGTTTGATGGTAATTTTTTACATTGTTTCCCGATGCCTTTTATGCCGGTCTTTAAGTTAGAAGGAGCAAAAGAGAAGGCTAAAGGTGCATTATTGGACTGATTTTCATCCAGTGCACGTACCTTACTTCGTGTTCTTGAGTGCATGTCTCCTGATTTCTCAAGGTCTATTTGCTCGCACATCGGCGAACACTCGGAAAACACTCCGCTACGCTCCGCGTCTGTGGGTGGTTCTTAAGGGTTCCAAAATGTAGTAACAAAGAACAGACTCTAGCAGAGCTTCTCCTTCTCCTTTGCTGCCAAACACTCGGCAAACACTCCGCTACGCTCCGCGTCTGTGGGTGGTTCTTAAGGGTTCCAAAATGTAGTAACAAAGAACAGACTCTAGCAGAGCTTCTCCTTCTCCTTTGCTGCCAAACACTCGGCAAACACTCCGCTACGCTCCGCGTCTGTGGGTGGTTCTTAAGGGTTCCAAAATGTAGTAACAAAGAACAGACTCTAGCAGAGCTTCTCCTTCTCCTTTGCTGCCAAACACTCGGCAAACACTCCGAGAGAGCATCAGTTCTCGTGATAATTCCCATTGGATCCAGATATCCTGATATCTCCTTCTTCTCCAACTGGTTCAGGGGAACCTTGGACCTTGCCTCTAGACCCTTCTCCTCTCCTGTGCCTTCCTCAGACCATTCTGCTGAGTCGTGTTCAGCACGGACACAGTTAAATTGGCGTAACGAGAAGCCTTGTCACGCCGGACACCACCAATTGAATGTGAAAGTAACAATAAAGAAGGTTTCATGTTCTCTTGGCTCTGTGTCCCTCATTTCGGCGCTGCCGCACGCAGGGTCCAAGGAAGGGTAAATAAGGCCTCACCTGCATGGGGATATGAAATCTGGCGATGAGGATGGGATGAAACCCTTCCTCATGTGAAAAAAGGGCAAAGAACACAGCACTTGGTGAGCACCCTGGTCCTTTTGAATAAACGTGTACAACTGAGAGGTGCCTGGCTGCAGCAAGATGTCTGCGAACGAGGGGCGAGACAGTCATAGGCAGACAAGCGATGTATCAGATGATGAAGGGACCAGTGCAGCTGCAATTTGTTGACCGGATCCTTTTGATATGGGTGATCAACAAGCCCTGGGACAGAGATGGGAGAATTGCTTACGAAGATTCAAGAACTACATCGCAGCCTATGATGAGAAGGCTCCAGATAGGTTTGGCAGGAGATTACTGATCAACCTGGTTGGTGATGAAGTTGAAAGTTCACTTAAACATCAGGCGCATGTGTTTAGGGGTTTGTATTGTGCGTGGGGGGGAGTGTGGCGATCGGGTTTGTGAGGAGCGGGGACAGGCCAGTAGGGAACATAGTTCCATTGCTTCTTTTTCGTACACTGCGACCACTAGGTGTAACACAGTTTTGCTCTTTTATTTTGAATGCAAGCAATTCACCTTTAAAAACACACAATTTACTATCCTGACAAGTGTGTGATCAAATTAAAGACAGGCATGAGCTGTCATGTGCACGGTATGTGGATTTAAAAGACTTTTTGACAAATTACGCCCCAATTATGTAGCTTGGTATAAGCTGAGAACATTTTTTCTTCAAAACTTCGATATGGGTGAGAGCACCTTTCCTTGCATGCCTTGCACAATGTTAGCTCATTATCCAAGTGGGCACATGAGGAGGGGTCCCTCTCACAACTTGTGTGTCTCACTTACGCTCGTTTTCCATTTCAAATTGGTTAACATGAAGGGGATTCTGTCATACAAACTTACAGCTCGTTGTTATTCATGATGTTCTCAAGATGTTGAGAACATTTGATTAGTGATCTAAAGCAACTTAAAACTTTTTTTGCATTTCAAGATAGTAGACATCATGGATATAGACACATCTTTACATGTGTGCTTTGGGTTGCTCATTTGATCTATCACAGATTTGCGTTGGTCTGCAAGCTCTTTGAGTTGAGATCGTCAAATGAAGGGCTCTGCCACTGGTAAAAGCTTGCAACCTGGACACCCTAACACTCTGCAGAGCCACAGACGCTATGTGTGTGAGTGTGTCTGCCTAGCTATGACTTAGGAAACAGGCAGTGCTTGAATGTATGGCCTGAGCTGCTTCTATAACTGGCTTGGTGAAAGAGAGAGCACCCAGTACGCATTTCTTAAGGAGCCTTTGAACTAAAGATACACTCTGTAAAAGCATTAGGGGTACGCCGTACCAATGATTTGAATTACACTTCCATCTCTGGTGTGGGTATTCATCGTGGCATGCTGGTAGATTACCCCCCATTTACTAGTTATATCGCGGGGAAATATATCAATTACTTGCCCGGCTACTAGTGCTAATGCACAGCTTTTATGATCCTGGGCGCTCTATTCCTTTTTTGTGACAGACTAACTATGGTTTTGTTGTGAAATGCAAGTTCTCTTCGGGTGGAGAGTACCTGATTGTCAAATAGAGGGAAGTGCATTAGCCGAATGTAATTGTAATTGTAATTGGTTATTTATAACGTGCTTAATACCCAGAGGTTCTAAGCACGGAGCCGGGGATCGAACCTGTGTTGCTCCGCATCATCGTGCATTGCACAATGTATCGTACAGACATCTATTGTAAGGTCCATTATATGGATGCAAAGTTATATCATTTTAGGAGTTGTGTTGTAATGTAATATTTGAGCATGAATACAACTGGCAAAGTACTTTCCAGTGTTATCATTTTGCTGTATTGCTTATTAAATGGAACTCTATTTTCATTACTGGTGACATGCCTTGAGTCTGGTTCTGCAAAGTAAGTACAGTATTTAGCTATGTGGTAATGATGATGTTTTATTAAAAAAACAGGAAAAGGATTGTGATCACTTTCTCAAGAGTTTACACAAAGCATAACATGCAACAAACACCATTTACCCTCCAAAAGTAGCATTTTCTGTAAAGTCGTGAAATAACACGATTCACGGATCATAGTTTGAGGGCCACTTTTTTTGGAGGCGAGTGGCGGGCCACTTTTTTGTAGGTGTCCGGGCCTATTTGTTGTCCCAGTGCGACCCTGATTGAATCTGGTTGCTGGGCAGAATATCTGAGCTCATCCACGTCAATTGTTCAGAGGGTGAACAAATCTCTAACTTGAGGATGGCTCTCAGAGATTGCTAGATAAGAGTAGAATTAACAGTGCGTAGAGGAAAATAAGTTTGGTGACACCCACTGCCCTCTCCATCTGCACAGCGGGCAAGTACTGGCTTTCAAGACCCTGATGCCTCACAAGCAAGATGTGGAGATCTGCGTAAAGCCTCTCATCAGGGCAAGCTGGGTGCCACAGAATGGGGAAAACAGATCAATACCAAGAGAAGCTTCCCTTTGGGGACAGGAAATGCTAACAGGTAATAGAGGAGAACCCTAGGGAGAGGCAATAGGGAGCTGAGCATAGCCCTAATGCGGCTCTCGGTTGCACCCCGGATGCAGAAGTGAAAATTATGTTGACGGTATTAAAGGCCATAATTGAAGGGATGGGCTCCAAGATTGACTCCCTAGCTTGCAAGCTTGATTTGATGCCGACACGGCTCAACCAACACGGGGAGAGCCTGGATGAGGTGAAATCACGAATATCCAGTGTAGAAGACACAGGCTCTGCTATGACCAAGGAACTGGATAGTATGAAAGTGATGTTAAAAGCAGTAATGGCGAAAAATGAGAATCTGGCACAACATACAAATATTTGGGGTGGTGCTATCCACGGTGATGTAGAATGTGGAGAAATGTTTTGACAAAGGACATATTGGTATCTAATTCCTTCTCTTCAATATAGTGGCTATCACAAAATGTATTAATTAAAGGGACCGTGATAAAATCATTTATATGGCTAGGGAGAAGGGTGCTCTGTGATACCAGGATTCAAAAACATTTATCTACCCAGATTTTACCAGGACAATTGGCAGGGCGGTCCATCAGTGGAGTGAAGATACAGTTAAAAAACATTCAACTACAATACTCAATGATGTATCCGGTGAAAGCATGCGTCCCCAAACAGCACGATCCTCCCCGCAATGAGAGACAATGAAGGACTCTCCCAAAATGGGAATAAGGCCAAGACAGAGTGCGGGTGAGCGTAAATGGGAGTTTATCAATCAGAATTGGGCATGCAAAGAACTCTGCAAACTCCGAGAGCGCTATGTCTGACAATAGCAAAGACAGGCGTATATATTTACAAAAAACGTCATCAAAACCTACATACTATAGGGGGCACAAGTTCATTGGGATTGGGTGGCGACGACTAACTATAGGTGCTGCTGCGGTGTGGTTGGTCTTGGCTGGAGGACGTCACTGGTCACCCTCGTGGGTTGGGCTGCGCCTGGCAGGTCGGCTTGAGTTCATCCGGGCGGTGTTGGTGTGCTGAGGCGGCCTGTGGCGGAGATGAATGCCTTTCCTGACTTACTTGCCCTCTGCCATGCACCCCGCAGTCATTCAGTCATTTACAGTTTTATTCTCTTTAGTAAATCTTTCAATAGGTTAATGCAACACAGGAGGAATGCACCTTGTGAGGGGTCTGGGGATAATATATCGAGGCCTGGTTACTCGTGATCTGTTGACCGGGACCGTAGGTCGAGGGGCTAAGCTTCGGGGACTGGGGCGGGTGGTACAGGTCTTTCTGTCTTGTTAGAAGTGGTTATGGATGTTTCGCTGTGTGTCGTCAAAGTGTTGGGTGTCCTGATTGCACAAGGCCATAAGTCTGAGACAGTCTGGTGGGTTGTGGGGTTTATGAGGGGGCGCTTGAGTTTAAACTGAGGTTTACTGCTGTGCTGTAAATAATGCAGGTGGCTGGCCGCGGCCTTGGGTGCTGGTGTGGGGCTACAAGTCTTTGAAGCGACTCCAGTCAGGTCGGGGGAGGCGTGATAGCGCAGAGCGGGGCTCTGTTCTCCTGTCTTGGCAGCCTTCTGAGGGAGGGAGGGGGATACATCGAGACCTTGTACGCTTTCACAAAGGTATCTCCCTCGTGCGTTGCGGAATATAAGTAAAGACATCGCAATCATTTGAATACTTTCTATAATACTTATTTAAAATCACTTCGAAACATGCATTTAATCTTTGCTGGGTGCGTTTCGATTATACCCAGTTTGAGCATCATACTTGTACATTAGACTCTAGCAGCTACAGTGTTTCAGTTACATGCATATACATTCG
This sequence comes from Ambystoma mexicanum, assembly GCF_040938575.1. NCBI lineage: Eukaryota > Metazoa > Chordata > Amphibia > Caudata > Ambystomatidae > Ambystoma > Ambystoma mexicanum. The sequence goes on from NC_090923.1 coordinate 842,564,021, forward strand.
TAGTAAATGAGGTAGTGGTTAGATAAGTGGAGTACATAGAAAACGACCCGCCACTGTGCGTGACGGTGGTGGCATATGAGGGGCTCAGACATTCACACATGATACGTGCACTCTCGCGCATTCTTTTCATGGGTTCATAGTATAGTTGCATCCGCTTTCTCATGTACTCTAGCAGCATTAGCTTTAGCTATGGTGCGAAACCACGTGAGGTAGGCTGCCCAGTAATACACGCAACGAACAGATCCCTGGAGCGTTCCTTTATCATTGGCATCCACCAGTGATGGTGCGAGCTCGCCATAGCTTATATCATGGGAGCATACTCTCTCATTTTAATACATTCTACAGGTATTTGTATTTTGTGGAAGAAAGAAATGATGCAAGAGGTCTTGACATTAATATATACATATATATAAAGACTGTCTTCCATCAGAGAACCTTTTTACTGTTCTTCCCATTGTCCAGGCCTGCTGGCCGGGTCAGGCTGATAGTGCTGGTACACTGCGGGAGGTGAACTGCTACAATGTTGGCGTATTGCGCTAGCTCATGTCCGTCTTCTTCGTGGGAACGTGCTCGCAGCGGATCTGCCAGGGTGCTGCGGCAACAGGAATGTTCTCCAAGGGTGGGGGCCACGCTACAGTGCGCTGAGCTCACACCATTTTTACCGGGCAAAGAATGGTTTTTGGGCCTAGCTAAATTTGTGTTGTGATCAGTACATGTGGGCATTCGATACGTGTGGGCGATGTCTCCAGTGGGTGAGCCCTCCACCACCTGGGCCCGGGTGGCATGAGGGAACGCCCAATGGGCCATAGCCCTCACCTGGGGCAGAAACGCAGGCGAGAGGGGTCTCCGGGACCAGTCCTCCCCTACATTTCCCCCCTTTCGTTACTAAAGTAACGAATTCTTTAACTCCTCTATTCTCCTACACTCTGCTTCGTCCATCACCGCCTCATCCCATAAAGGAGTTCCTTTGATAGGCATCCATGCTCTGCACACCCCCCTTAAACTCTCACCCCTCCTGGCGTATTCATCTGGAGTACACGTAAGATATATGCACCCACCATCTCCTTCCAAATCTACCCACACTTCCTCGTACCATTCTAGTATGCGGGGCTCTTTGATGGTGGTGTGCCAAAGCTTATCTACAATTTCCTTGTCATGATACATGGGCACCAGTTGGTACCTTGGTGTGTTGTCTACCCCTGTTTGTACTTGTGCTTCTTGCACCGTTTTTATTGTACCGTGTGAGTTGCCCATTGTCACCATCATCATTGCACCATTTGGTACTGCGTTAGCACAGACTCGAAGACCCACCTGGCATAGGCAGAAAATCAAAAGGAGGAACACCACAGCTGGCATCAAAAATTTCATCGTTGTTCCAAGCCATGAGGGGACCCAGGAGAAGAGGTTATTGAACCATGTACTATCTACTGCTCCGCCTTCCATCTTCATTTTTTCTCCTAGGTTATGGACTGCTTCGATCACATGGGACAGGGAGCCGTTCTCTGCGTCTTCAGAAGGTACGAAAGTGCAGCAGGCACTTCCTATTTTTCGGCAAACACCGCCGTCCATCGCCGTCAACAGGTCCAGGACATACCTGTTCTGCATGGTCATCAGTCGCAAGGCTCTTAGTTCGACCTTTATTATGTTAAAACCTTCTTCGGTGTCGTTCGCCAGCTGAATTAATTCCCAGCGGGTTATCTGGAGCCATTTTGCGTTAGCCCTTGCTTGGACACTTGATACGAGCGAGGCAAAAAATGTTTCGGCTGAGCTGAATAATCGATATTTGTCTGGGATCTGGGCCAATAGTTCTGATGATGCCTTCGATATATAGTTTGATGCTCGTCTGTTGCGGGTCAGCACCTCTTCCTTGCTTCCAGAAGACAGGACATACATTCGTGGTTCTGCAGTTGGTTGGCCCACACTCTGTTGTGTGCGTTCCTGTGTCCTTTTGCTTCCATCGATGTGGCTTTCTGGTATCACCATTAGAGCCGAGTGCAGAGTGGCCATTGAGCAGCTGCCACTCCACGACGGGGGGAGGTGCAGGTATGCCAGGTTTCCACATACCCAATACGTGTCCATAAGGGCCGCAGTCCCTTTTCTTAGGTCTGGGATAGTGAGGGTTTTGTTGCACTTCTTGTTCGTCGCCATGGACGTTCTCCCCTCTCCTTTGAAACATAGTTCATAGTCTATTTCATTCTGCAACTTGAAAGGCTTTTCGATGGGCGTGACCCAGGTTAGTTTTGAAATGTGTTCTCTCCATACGGGTGTGCATGTTTCTTTTATCCATTGTAATTTCTCCGGTGCCACACCCCTCAGTGCTTCAGCTTTACACATTACTTCTTCATTTTTCCACTTGTTATCAGAAAAAAGTGTCCCTTCGATTGCAAAAAATGGTTCTTTCAGACATACAACCCCTGACGGTTTTGGGTAACACGTGTTCTCGTTCTGCAGCATTTGAAAAGTTACTTCATGTGCCTGGAAGGTGTTCTTAATTCTGCACAACGTGAGATGAAGGAGACATTGGGCATCTATAATCGGCAACTCTTTGGGTAACAGTACTTTGGGTATACCTGATGCGTGAGGGATGAGGGAGCAAACATAACAGCTCTCGTTTGTTGTTTGTTTAGCTGTGGCACTCATATCTGCATACCACTTATTTGTTTGGTGGGGGTGTCGTGGGTCTTCCATCTTATCTAGACCTAGCCCGTAGTACTCATCATACTTCCTCCTTCCTGCTTCCCTCTTCCGTCTATTGTTCTTGTTCCTCATATACTTCCCAATTCCCTGGGCTAGAGACAAACTAGACCCCCCTTTCTCATTCCCGCCCCCCTTCACCCAGTCATCATATAATATTTCATGTGTTTCTCTCATTCTTTGATTCTCTATGGCCGTGGGGGCAGGTTGGCTGGTGGGGGTATTATACAACCAGGATATGGCAGAAGGATTTTGGTCGTTTAAGCTGTGAGCATTGTAATTAGACATCTCAGGTGGGGACAGTGTGTTGTTTTGTCTTTCACTTTTTGGCCCTTCATCGTGTGAGATGACAACATTAGGTGACGTGGTATAGTAGCCCCACACAAGTTTAGTTCCATCCCATATCAAAAAATCACCTTCCCTTGTAGTTGCGTTGACACTTGCAGTTGTATTGGTCCCAATGGTTGTGTTACTCCCTCCCCCCTCGTTCATCTCGGTAGAGATGAACGCTATGAACCAGTATGTAACCAGACCAAATAATAATGTAAAAAACAATATAATGCACGCAGATAGTCCACATTCATACGAATATATACATTTCACAGTTAACCATTTTCTAATTCTAGTAAATTTATCCGTTGCAGGCCGCCCGTTAGATGCCATGGAAGCTCCTGTTTTAAGATATAAAAGTGCATTGAGTGCATACATGTAAACATTTTTGTTGGCACCATCAGTGCCAGTATACATATGACGGGGAATGGAAGCGGGTGGGGATACGGGGAGAGATATTCACAGACAAGGGTGTATACAAGCTCATAGTTTGGCATTTTATTCAAAATATATATATATATATATACATATTCACACTCAACAAGATGAAAGTTAAAACAAAATTTATCAGTTGTGCATTTCTTAAAATTCAATACCAGCACATACACGCAAGTTCATATTCAGTCATTCTGTTCAGTCGCAGCGTTTGCTGTTGTCTGTGCCTCCTCATCTACCTCCTCTTGTACGTTGCTATATGCCTTCCGTACATCGGTCAAGTGCACCCAGTACCTCAACCCTTTGACCTTTACCGCTGTAGGTGTGCAAAATATTACTTCATATGGGCCATGGAATCGTGGTGCATTCCACCGACGCACAAAACCTCTGACATATATCCAGTCGCCGGGCATTAGCTGTAGTTGTTGCCCTGGCTCCGTGTCAGCGCCTGTTGCGTTTCCCTCTTCTCTAGTGAAGGGTGGGGACAATTGCTTTGCTATCACGCGCGCTGCCCTTGTTAGTTTCTTTAAATAGTCTGTGAACTCATCTCCCAATATCGCGGCGCTTCTGTGGGCGTCTGAGTGTTCGCGCAGTGGTGAATGTGCTGTGTTCATCCGTCTCCCAGTCACGATCTCGTGCGGGGACAAATGGTGGTCTTTGCTTGGCTGGTTTCGCAACTCGAATAGCGCAAGCGGTAGGCAGTAAATCCAATTCTTTTTTAATGAAAAGCATAGTTTTGATAACCTGCCCTTCAACAGTCCGTTCATCTTTTCCACTATGCCGTTACTTTGAGGATGATGAATTGAGCATAATTTGTGTTTTATTCCCAACAATGTAGTCACTTCCTTAAAAAGCTCATTCACAAAATGAGTGCCATTGTCTGAGCGGATCACGTCACAAATTCCCCAGCGCGGGAATACCTCCCTTACTAGGAACTTGGCGGCGCTTTTGGCATCGGGGCACGCGCACGGTCCTGCTTCCACCCACCTTGAAAATGGGCACACGACCACAATCATGTATCGTGCACCATTACACCTTTCCCCCATGTCTGCATAATCTATGTGTAGTTCCTTGAATGGGCCAATGGGCTTAGGGATTGTTCCCCGGAGAGTACGTAATGTCATCCCTGAATTGTATATCTGGCATGTTGTACATTCCATTGCCAATCGAGACATATGCTCCTGGAGACAGGGTACGAACCATTCTTCCTGTATTTCTGCTGCGATGTGTTGTTTGGTGTTATGTGCAGGGAAGTGTAGCTGTTGGAATGCAATCTCTAGTAGCTGAATTGGCATTACCACCTTCCCTGAGTTATTTTGCCTCCACAGCAGGTCTGTTCCTGACTTGCTGCACCCTCGCTTTGTCCACAACAGTTTTTCCTCTGCACTGGCTCCTTCCTGTAATTCTATTATTTGTGGTATGGGCATGGCATTATATCCCTCTGTGGGCTCTTCGTTTGTTTTGTCCTTGAGCATGTATTCACCTGTGTCATTTTTCTGAAAATAGGAAGCCTCCTTTGCGGCAGCGTCCGCTGCCGCGTTCCCTAAAGACACAACATCTGTGTTGGACGTATGTGCTTGGCATTTGACTATGGCTACTGCAGTGGGGCTTTGCAGGGCCTCAATTAACTCTTTTAACAATTCTGCATGCTGTACAGGTGTTCCATCCGCCCTCCTAAAGTCCCTCCGCCCCCATCTCGTTAGGCCTCCATGTACTGTCGTTGTCATGTAAGCTGAGTCTGTGTATATCGTCACTGCACAACCCTTTGCTGCATGTAGTGCTTCTATTAGCGCAATCAGTTCTGCTGCCTGCGCGGAGTGATGTGATGGGAGACGATATTGTACCAGTGTTTCATACTCACCGTCTTCTAACCTCACCACTGCCATGCCAACGTGTTTTTCTCCCGTGTCCGCGTCAATTGATGCGGACCCATCCACAAAGTACACTTCCCCTTCTCTTAGAGCGTTCTCACATACCACTGTCTCCTCCCCGCTTCCTCCTGTGTAGGTTGCGCAATCGTGGTTCTGCATGTCTTCGAGCGTGCACGCTTCTGTAAGGAATGTGGCGGGGTTCACTGTCTTGCATCTCACTATATGGATGTTGGCACTGGACAGTATAACCTCGTAGGCGGTCGCCCGCTGTGTGGTCAGTGTGCTTTTTGATCTCTCGAGTATTGCAAATAATGAATGTTCCACAAACAATGTCACAGGGCAACCCATTACTATTGTGGCACTTTTCTCAATCGCGAACGCGGCTGCAGCGAGTGATTGCTCGCACGCGAAATGGCCCTGCATCACGGCATCTAAAGTGCCACTATAGTAAGCCAATGGCTTGTGTCCTAAGGATGTTTTTTGTGTCAGGACTGCTGTCATCAGTGTTTCCTTGCAGTGTGAGAATAGGTAAAACTCGCGTCCATAATCAGGGTTTGCGAGTACTGGGGCGCTTGAAATCAACCCTTTTAGTGCTTGGAAGGAGGAACTCATCTCTTCCGTCCATTCCACCTTCCTGTTCTCCTGTTGGGCCACCTTTAGTGCATGTAATAAGGGCCTGGTGTATGCTGCATAATCTAATATCCATGCTCGGCAGTAATTGCACATTCCCAAAAATTTCTGCATGTCTTTTACTGTTGTGGGTTCTTGTACTGATCTTATGGCTTCTACCCTGTCTGGTATTATTCTTTTCCCATCTCTCGAAATCAGCTGTCCTAGGTACAGGACCTCTGTCAGACAGTATTGTAGCTTTCCCTTGTCCACTTTGTACCCCTTGTTGGCCAGCAAAGTCAATAATGTTATTGAATCCGTTCTGCATGTCTCTTCGTTTCGTGCGCAGACTAGTAAATCATCTACGTACTGAATAATGGTGCTCTCAACTGATAGGTTTCCTAAGTCTTCATGTAATACGCGATTGAAGATGCTCGGGCTTTCGCAGTAACCCTGTGGCAATCTGCAATGTTCATACCTTTTACCCCCCAGTGTGAAGGCGGTAAGGTATCTACTCTCTTCAGCCAGGGGAATAGAGAAAAATGCGTTTTTCAAATCCACTACTGTGAAATGTGATGCCTCCTTCGGGATGCTGCACAGTATTGATGCGGGGTTCGGGACTAGAGGGAACTCTTTCTGAATTACATCATTGAGGGGGCGTAAGTCCTGTATCATCCTCCAAGACCCCCCTTTTGCTTTTTTGATCGGATAAATACACGTGTTACATGGGGAGTTTGAAGGCACTATTATCCCTTGTGTCAGTAGGGCATTTATTGTCTCTTTTATCCCTTCTTCAGCTTCACGAGACAGAGGATACTGTTTAACTCGTGGTAAAATTGCTCCTTGCTTTAACTTTATTACCACAGGCTGTACTCCATGCAACAGCCCCACATCATGGGGGCCTGTTGTCCATAAGTTGTTTGGTACGAGCCTCATGTCGTCATCAAAAAACGACGGTGGTGCTCCTACCACTGGCATCAAGTGGACGGGAGTCTCCCTTGCTTGTATTAAAATATCACAGGGCATCGCTATTTCCATCACTATTTCACCATCCCCTTCTGAATCTGAGAAGAGATCCTCATCTGTTACCTCTCGCAGGGCGATGTTGGCGTTCGTGCATAGCACTGTGCGCCACTCACACCCTTCCTCATCCACTCCGATCACAGCTATTCTTTTTGCTGACACTTGCACAGCGTGCAAATCTAATGATACCACTGATCCTGGTGCTGCGTTGGGGCATACTATGGGGCGGAAGAGGAACTCCGCCGGGATCCTCCAGTCCATGCTTCTCAGCTCGGGAATTATGAGTGCCAGAGTCTTCAGCCCTTTGATAAACATTTCCTCATTTTGTGGCAGTCCTCGTATTTCCTGCGTGGTTGTGTAGGCTTGCACTACCAACATTGCACGCAAGGGGCATATCCCGGGCGTGGAACACACTATCCCTCTCTCGGTAAATGATATGGTCATGTTGAGTTTACTCAGGAGATCCCTCCCTAGCAAGTTAATTGGGGAATGTTCGTAATACAATTAGGGTGCCTTCACAGTCTTACCCCCCACTGTTACATCCAAAGCTTCTGTATAAGGAACTTCAACTACAGCCCCAGAGAACCCCTGCGTCTCTAACTTCCTGTTAGATAACGGGAATCGGCCCTCTCTGATACATGATTTCTCCGCTCCCGAATCAACCATGAATATAAATTGCTTGTCTCCTATCTGCGCCCCTACCAATGGTTCCTCTGCTGCATTGTAGGTGGTGGATAGAACTGGACACGCAAGTGTTCTCTGTGGGCTGTCCTATGCGGGGTATCTCGTCTTCCCTCCCTCATTAAAGACATTTCCGGAAACTATCGACATGCCGCTGTAAGGTGCTGGCGCGGGGGCCCCGTTTGCTGTTGTCGCGAAAGGGTTACCTGGCGTGTATTGCATACTGTCATTGTTTTGGGGGTGGTTCTGTGTCCTATACTGGTGTCCTTGTTGCTGGCCCGTGGTACCCTGGCCGGGGTTTCTTAGCTGCTGTTGTCCCATTGGGAGACCGTATGGGCTTCCCGGGTGTGGATGACCATAAGCCTCCCCCTCCTGGAACCCATTGTTTTGTCTACTTCTGCACTCCCTGGAGTAATGTCCCCATCGTCCACAGTTCCAGCAACTCCCTTGGGGGCCCCTGGGACCCTGCCATCCATTTCCTCCCATGCCCCCATACCCCTGTCCGCCTCCTCTCCGGCCCCTGTACCCACCTCGTCCCCCTCGAGGGGTCCACTCTTGCCACTGCGGGCTTCCACCTTGCTCTTGCTCAGTCCACTGCCGCTGCGCTGGCCCTGCCCAATTAGCTGCCACCCTTCCTTGGAGTGCTATCAGCCCCTCCTCCTCCTCTTCTCCCTCCCTACTGTGTGGGAGCGCGGCTACTGCTGCTGCAACCTTCACTAACTTTGACTGTACTAACTTCGCCTCGTCTGCCAATCTTTTCTGCGCCACCTCCTTCTCCCTCTCCTTTATTCGTTTACAATGGTGTACTATTATGCTTTGAATTTCTGGCCATCCTTTTGCTTCAATACCTGCTATCTTGTCAAGCGCCTTCTGCACTTCCTTTGGGAGCCCTCTCTTTATAATAAAATAAAATAAAGATGTCGATTGATACCAGGGCGTGCCCGTTTCTGCTCTCCACATCTCTTGGACCCGGAAAATATAATCCATAGCCTCTTCCCCGTCATTCATTGTACACTGCATCACTGACTGCAAGTCCGGTGTGTCTGGGAATGTTTCATGTAAGGCATCCCACACCCTGGCACGCACCGTGTTAAATGATGCCCCATCATGGCGGCCACAATCTAACGTTACTCCCGGGAAACCAGCCTTAACCCATACCCTTTCGGCCTGGTCACCTACCGCTGATACGAGTAGACTTTTCACATCTCCTATGGCTAGGGGTACCCCGGCAGTATGTTTCTCAAAGGCATATATCCACTTACTTGCTCCTCCTGACAACGGGGGCAATAGCTTTAATAAATTGGCTTTATCCATCTGTGCCCATGGGATATAGTTAGGCCTCCCTCCTCCCCTGTGTATCAATGGGAGCTGTAGCCTTCCTTTTGTCGTTCCGTCCGGACCCGTTTGATCTGTTGATGTCCCTAGTGATGCCATTTTTCCCACTCTGTTCCTTAGTCGCCCCGTCCACTCATCATCCAGGGTTCTCAGCGAACACGTACCTTCCTCCCCCTCGCTTCCCCCTCCTATTGCCATACTCAACCTGTCGCTTTCTTCTACCTCGTCCCTTATATCACACAGCAACTCCTCTCTAATTCCCCCCCGCCTTTCCTCGCTTGCACTATCTCCCTCTCCGGGCCCTACTTCTATTATTCGCGTTGGTTCTTCCTCAATTCTGAACAAAATCTCGCCCTTTTTCCACCCCTCTTCAGGCTTTCTATTTTCACCTAGCGCTCTGGACGTACGCCCTGATCTAGTTGCATCTAGTGCTGTCCGTTCGCATATGTCTTTTATCCTCGAGAGCTCATCCTTTGCTATCGTCAGTCTTGATTCTAAATCATCTGTGAGCTTCTCTATATCTACCCTTTGTGCGCCTGCCTGGGCTCGCTCCCTCGTGCTCTCGTATGGCGGAGGTGCCGTGGGCCGGAGGGGTGTAGTATCTCTCGGGGGAGGTATGTAAGTGGGATCACTGTACCCCTCTGCGGGCACAGGCTTCTTTATTATCGGGTACAAACTTATTACTTCTACTGGTGGCGCTACACTTGAGCCTTCTTTGACATCTCTTTGTATTAGCAGTGGATTGTCTGTGGTGGACGGGAGATCAGTATTTAGTACTGGTGTCTCAGGCGGTGGTATCTCTTCAAATAACCTCCAAAGATCTAATATTTCCCTCCTATTTTGCAGCTGCTTTCCTTTGTATTTTAGATAAATGCATGTGGCCACTGTATCCAGGACACTTTTATCAAACGACCCTCCCTCGGGCCAAATCTGAGGTAACCCCTCCCCCTTTAGCTCGGTCACCCATTGGTCGTGGTATTTTTTAATCCGCTCCACGTATCCCGGGAGATTCTTACAAATATGCGATAAGGGTGTTTCAGCCCCCATCTTTGTGCCCTCCTAATGCTAATGTGCCTTGTGTGTTTGCAACTACAGTGTAAATGTAGTATTAATATTATTCTTTATATTTTACTTCACATTCAATGTTGGGTCCCTTTGGGCTCTCCCCCTCCCTTACTGCACAATACAAAACTGACCGTACACAATGTCTATTATGTTCTTTGTGAGGGGCACATACAAGAGCAACCCATCCTTTGGTTTGACTATGTCAGACTGGAAATCAAAAAGGTACTCACTCACTCCACTATATCGACGTTATCTGAAGAGAGAAAAACTTTTATCCGACCACACTTGTCATGACCATTTAACTATTATGCACTTATAATCGCTCACACATCCACAACATCAAAATCTCTTCTAGCACATACGAGGTGCACACACCTCTTGGCACCATTCACCATTCAAGCTGCCCTCCCTTTCCTCCCTAGCCGGCTGTCCCTGGTCGCCTTATCTGAATATCTAGATGCGCATATATATATATATAGATATTAACCTGTTTTCCCCTCCTTCTAATAGGACTCTGTTTCTCTTACTGTCTTCCCAAGTCTGTGCTAATCACAGTTCTTTATTCCCCCCCCTACCCTTAAGAAAAGGAAAAAAGTAATAGCGGTCACTAATGTACTCTCAGTGTCCCCTTTTGCTGAACACTTTTATTTTATACTCCACTTCTCCATATATTCCCAGTACTAGTCAAGATAGCACTATGCGGCGCCGCCTTCCACCCCCTTTCGGAGCTAGGTTCCCGTCACTTTTATCTCTTATTCACCTCTTAATCCTAATGGCCATATGCAAAGAAAAAAGCAAGGAAAATTTAAGATGATCCTTAGTAGATCTACGTACCCCCTCTTCGTTTCCTGTCCTACACTTCACTCCCCGCTCCCTTTAAGATCGCTCGCACTCAGTACTCACGTGCCCGTCTTGAACCGATACTCTCCGAAACTGGGTCCGTCCAGGCAGTGTCGCCGTCAGCTCTACAGTCAGCCCCGGCTCCGGCGAGCGGTACTCAAAGGGGATTTTTCAACCGGGATCCCGTACCCCCTCTCTATTGAGTGCGCACTTCTTAGTGTACCGGTCGCCGTTGGCGGGCAGCCTCCCGGAGCCGGCTCACCGTGCGTATCCCTTTTCGACCGGAGATTCTCGTGCCAAACGGGGACGGTTAGAAGGAGTTTAGGAAGAAATAAAAATCACGCTATCGGGGTCACCACTGAAAGCATGCGTCCCCAAACAGCACGATCCTCCCCGCAATGAGAGACAATGAAGGACTCTCCCAAAATGGGAATAAGGCCAAGACAGAGTGCGGGTGAGCGTAAATGGGAGTTTATCAATCAGAATTGGGCATGCAAAGAACTCTGCAAACTCCGAGAGCGCTCTGTCTGACAATAGCAAAGACAGGCGTATATATTTACAAAAAACGTCATCAAAACCTACATACTATAGGGGGCACAAGTTCATTGGGATTGGGTGGCGACGACTAACTATAGGTGCTGCTGCGGTGTGGTTGGTCTTGGCTGGAGGACGTCACTGGTCACCCTCGTGGGTTGGGCTGGGCCTGGCAGGTCGGCTTGAGTTCATCCGGGCGGTGTTGGTGTGCTAAGGCGGCCTGTGGCGGAGATGAATGCCTTTCCTGACTTACTTGCCCTCTGCCATGCACCCCGCAGTCATTCAGTCATTTAATAAAATAAGTTTGGTGACACCCACTGCCCTCTCCATCTGCACAGCGGGCAAGTACTGGCTTTCAAGACCCTGATGCCTCACAAGCAAGATGTGGAGATCTGCGTAAAGCCTCTCATCAGGGCAAGCTGGGTGCCACAGAATGGGGAAAACAGATCAATACCAAGAGAAGCTTCCCTTTGGGGACAGGAAATGCTAACAGGTAATAGAGGAGAACCCTAGGGAGAGGCAATAGGGAGCTGAGCATAGCCCTAATGCGGCTCTCGGTTGCACCCCGGATGCAGAAGTGAAAATTATGTTGACGGTATTAAAGGCCATAATTGAAGGGATGGGCTCCAAGATTGACTCCCTAGCTTGCAAGCTTGATTTGATGCCGACACGGCTCAACCAACACGGGGAGAGCCTGGATGAGGTGAAATCACGAATATCCAGTGTAGAAGACACAGGCTCTGCTATGACCAAGGAACTGGATAGTATGAAAGTGATGTTAAAAGCAGTAATGGCGAAAAATGAGAATCTGGCACAACATACAAATATTTGGGGTGGTGCTATCCACGGTGATGTAGAATGTGGAGAAATGTTTTGACAAAGGACATATTGGTATCTAATTCCTTCTCTTCAATATAGTGGCTATCACAAAATGTATTAATTAAAGGGACCGTGATAAAATCATTTATATGGCTAGGGAGAAGGGTGCTCTGTGATACCAGGATTCAAAAACATTTATCTACCCAGATTTTACCAGGACAATTGGCAGGGCGGTCCATCAGTGGAGTGAAGATACAGTTAAAAAACATTCAACTACAATACTCAATGATGTATCCGGTGAAAGCATGCGTCCCCAAACAGCACGATCCTCCCCGCAATGAGAGACAATGAAGGACTCTCCCAAAATGGGAATAAGGCCAAGACAGAGTGCGGGTGAGCGTAAATGGGAGTTTATCAATCAGAATTGGGCATGCAAAGAACTCTGCAAACTCCGAGAGCGCTATGTCTGACAATAGCAAAGACAGGCGTATATATTTACAAAAAACGTCATCAAAACCTACATACTATAGGGGGCACAAGTTCATTGGGATTGGGTGGCGACGACTAACTATAGGTGCTGCTGCGGTGTGGTTGGTCTTGGCTGGAGGACGTCACTGGTCACCCTCGTGGGTTGGGCTGCGCCTGGCAGGTCGGCTTGAGTTCATCCGGGCGGTGTTGGTGTGCTGAGGCGGCCTGTGGCGGAGATGAATGCCTTTCCTGACTTACTTGCCCTCTGCCATGCACCCCGCAGTCATTCAGTCATTTACAGTTTTATTCTCTTTAGTAAATCTTTCAATAGGTTAATGCAACACAGGAGGAATGCACCTTGTGAGGGGTCTGGGGATAATATATCGAGGCCTGGTTACTCGTGATCTGTTGACCGGGACCGTAGGTCGAGGGGCTAAGCTTCGGGGACTGGGGCGGGTGGTACAGGTCTTTCTGTCTTGTTAGAAGTGGTTATGGATGTTTCGCTGTGTGTCGTCAAAGTGTTGGGTGTCCTGATTGCACAAGGCCATAAGTCTGAGACAGTCTGGTGGGTTGTGGGGTTTATGAGGGGGCGCTTGAGTTTAAACTGAGGTTTACTGCTGTGCTGTAAATAATGCAGGTGGCTGGCCGCGGCCTTGGGTGCTGGTGTGGGGCTACAAGTCTTTGAAGCGACTCCAGTCAGGTCGGGGGAGGCGTGATAGCGCAGAGCGGGGCTCTGTTCTCCTGTCTTGGCAGCCTTCTGAGGGAGGGAGGGGGATACATCGAGACCTTGTACGCTTTCACAAAGGTATCTCCCTCGTGCGTTGCGGAATATAAGTAAAGACATCGCAATCATTTGAATACTTTCTATAATACTTATTTAAAATCACTTCGAAACATGCATTTAATCTTTGCTGGGTGCGTTTCGATTATACCCAGTTTGAGCATCATACTTGTACATTAGACTCTAGCAGCTACAGTGTTTCAGTTACATGCATATACATTCGTAGTAAATGAGGTAGTGGTTAGATAAGTGGAGTACATAGAAAACGACCCGCCACTGTGCGTGACGGTGGTGGCATATGAGGGGCTCAGACATTCACACATGATACGTGCACTCTCGCGCATTCTTTTCATGGGTTCATAGTATAGTTGCATCCGCTTTCTCATGTACTCTAGCAGCATTAGCTTTAGCTATGGTGCGAAACCACGTGAGGTAGGCTGCCCAGTAATACACGCAACGAACAGATCCCTGGAGCGTTCCTTTATCATTGGCATCCACCAGTGATGGTGCGAGCTCGCCATAGCTTATATCATGGGAGCATACTCTCTCATTTTAATACATTCTACAGGTATTTGTATTTTGTGGAAGAAAGAAATAATGCAAGAGGTCTTGACATTAATATATACATATATATAAAGACTGTCTTCCATCAGAGGACCTTTTTACTGTTCTTCCCATTGTCCAGGCCTGCTGGCCGGGTCAGGCTGATAGTGCTGGTACACTGCGGGAGGTGAACTGCTACAATGTTGGCGTATTGCGCTAGCTCATGTCCGTCTTGTTCGTGGGAACGTGCTCGCAGCGGATCTGCCAGGGTGCTGCGGCAACAGGAATGTTCTCCAAGGGTGGGGTCCACGCTACAGTGCGCTGAGCTCACACCATTTTTACCGGGCAAAGAATGGTTTTTGGGCCTAGCTAAATTTGTGTTGTGATCAGTACATGTGGGCATTCGATACGTGTGGGCGATGTCTCCAGTGGGTGAGCCCTCCACCACCTGGGCCCGGGTGGCATGAGGGAACGCCCAATGGGCCATAGCCCTCACCTGGGGCAGAAACGCAGGCGAGAGGGGTCTCCGGGACCAGTCCTCCCCTACACCGGCTAGGTTGAGAGTGATCCATGAAGGGAAAAGACTGATTTCTTCATATCTACCTCCATGACAGAGGTATTACTGAAAAAACCTCAAAAACATCCAGCCAGGAACACCATCTTGCTGAGAGGGGGGAAGATTGAGATAAGGACGATACTTGAACTGATGTAGAGTAGACCTGAAATTTCCAACGGAGATGAGATATGTTAAGAGAACTTGGCCGAAGGGAGGAGGTTTCAGGGACTTTTATAGTTTACAGTCCCCTTCCACACTTGGAGCAGGAATGGGGGAGGGGAAAGAAATCTGATTAGCACGGTGCACCTACCACCCCCAGGTGTGTGCCACAGGAGAGTGCTTGTTTGTGTTATTTTATGGGGAAAATTATTAATGTCTGTTCCCGAGGTGGGAGGGATCAGGGGTCATCAGTCAGGTTGGGGGACTGCTAGGAGTACAGGATAAGGAGAGGGTGGGTACAGGGGGGATCCGTTGGTGAAAAGTGACAGATGTGGAAGGAGGGCTTGATATTTGGTAATGGAGGGCATAGGAGAGGAAGGAAGACTACACAATATCGTTCACAGATATCTTCTCAAAGGAGAAACAATAGCAGAAAGGAACAAGATCATTGTTAGGTGATTTCTAAATATCGAACAGAAGATAAGGTTGTAATTAAAGTAATGTCATGAATGAATGAGGGCTAAACCACCCTATGAAAACTAGATGTAGTACCTAGACTGACAAAGAGCGAATATGGCTTGCTTACAAGAAATGTATTCCAACCCCACAGTGACACCTAGGATAGGCCTAAAATAGGGTGAGTATATATATATATATTCCTCATCATACTCCTCCCATGCAAGAGGGGTGGCGATACTGTTCCAAAAATCCCTAGTGTTAAGGCTATGTCAGGTGCATAGAGGTTCTAAAGGGAGAGTCCTGATAGTAAGTGGGCAAATTGCTAGTCACACAGTAACACTAGTCAACACATACGCTGCCAATATTGACTCCCCCAAATTATTTGATGGTCTATCTGCAAAATTGGCTTCTTATGTAGGGTCCCTAATCATATGGGGGAGAGTTGAACACTATTTTAGATCCAAGAATGAATAGGTCCAGTAAACCAGAGAGACCGCTATTGGGCGTATCTAGGATTCCAGAAAGTATTATTAATATTATTAATAATTTAGGGATTGTTTGGAGTGAAGAACATCCGAGCGAAAGGGATTACTAATTGTTCTCATATGTACATGGTGCCTCCTCTCGGAATGATGTTTTATTGGTGTCCCAAAAACATCCAACGAGGGCAAATAATTCCATCATCCACCTGCAGACTCTCCAGCCATTAGCATATTTGATATGCCTGTGGGATCGAGGGCAGGAAGAGGTTGCAGGTTCAAGCCGAGCAGCCTGCTAGACTCTGTCTTTAAAGATCAGATTAATTTCTTCAAGGACAATATAGGATCAGTGGCAGCACCCTCAGTAGTAAGGGAAGTATTTAAAGAAGTCTTTATTTGGGGAATGTGTTTGTCAAGAGAAGCAGGCGTCATAAAAGACCTGAGACGGCCACTCTCTAGGGCAGAAAGTATAATAAAATCTGGGATCCCAGTTCCAGGCCACTCATCGCTTGGATGTCTTGGTTAGGATCTGAGAGGAAATGGATACATTTCAGGAGTTGGCAAACAGATAGATTAAATTCCTCTCAAAGGAGGCAAGAGTAAGACAGTATGAGTAAAGGGATAGGCCAGGAAAGTTGTTGGCCTGGACAGTGAAGAGAGATAGGTGAAACGGCCTAAACTATTCCATTTGTTGCAGTGACAGCTCCTGGAGTAGGAGCGATGAGGCTGTCAACAGCTCCTTCGGTAACTATTGTATCAAGCTTCGTAGTACGAGGCTTAGGGAGCGTGTGGCCAGCATTGCTAGATGTCTAGATCATGTTGAGTTATTTTGGGTGAAGGAGGGCAGCACTTAATGGGTGCATAACAGAAAAATATATCTGTGAAGGCCTGGTCAGCCTCACCGTGACTAGACGGAATACCGGCAGAATTTTATAAGCCTTTGCGGGTATGCTTATATCCATATGGTGGCAATTGAATATCAGCCTGAAGCATGAGGTGTAGCAGCAATGCAAAGTACCCTCAATGAATGGGCTGAATACTACTCTATACTTGACAGTCTGGTGTCAGTGAGTTGGGGGAGGCTTAAAGCACTCAGTGTGCTCCCAGAAGTGCTGGGGATGATTAGTACCATTCACCTATGCACTTGAAAGTACTTCTGTGTCACATGGTCAGACAGATCAGCTGTTAAATGTACTGCACTGCATACTGAACGCATTCACAGGAGTCCTGCGCTTATTGTATATCCATTTAACTTGCAAATACCGTCTGACCTGACTCGATACTTGAAGGACTGATAGGTACATTGACCCACAAAATAAGCAAATAAATAAGCCCTGGAGTGTAAAAAATAAGCACTAAAAGCAAGGCATTAGCATTATACGCCTTACTTATATAGTCCAGGGAATTCTTTTGCCAAATGAAATTTACACCAGCATAAGATTTTCATGCGGGCCTAAATGGAATTGATTGCCATGGAATCCACCTGTTTTTATCAATCACATCAAGGAGGCAGATTCCATAGGCATCCATTGTAAATGCTATCTGCAAGGCATTCTTTGCAGGGATCGTTTCTATCTTTTGCAAAAGATTGACTTGTTTGTACTCCCTTTTGCACACACATTTTAAAAGTTAAGGTCGTTCGGTGCAGTTTGAACCCCCTGATCATAAACATCCTAAAAATGGAGGTCATAAGAACTGGCGGAAAGATCTATCTAGCATTTATAGATCTGTCACAAATGCGTTTGATAGTATGGATAGAGAGGTCTCTGTGGACTAAGCTGCACAAGTGGAATTGCCCCGAAAGTCTCTTAATGGCGATTAAAGAGCTCCATACTAATACAGAGATCAGAATTAGATTGGATTGTTTTGACCGACTTTCAACTCCAATTCAAATGTATTGTGGAGTCAAACAAGATTGTCGGTCGGCTGCCAACATTTTCAACTTGTTTCTGTCCAATATCGTTCAGGGCACCGATCAAGTTGAGTCCTTTCCACCATAGTTAAATGGACTCCATATTAATCGAGTTTTGTATACCGATGATTTAATTCTGCTGGATTCTATGCCGATTGGTCTCCAACGAAAATTGAATGAACTGGAAAAGTATGTCACCATAAATGGTCTCTGTATAAATACATCAAAATCAGAAATATTAGTCATGTAGGGCCTAAGGCGACAGAACCGATGGCAGCCCACAATATTTTGATGGCAAATAGGTAAAGCAACCTTGAAAATATCACCACATACACAATACTTGGCCATGCAGATTAGTTCTAATATAAATGATGCTCCGTGGGTTGAGAGCATAAAAAGGAAATGTCATCAATTGGCAATTTAAGTGGTGGTCCTGCATAACAAGTATGGTAAATTTTGTTGTTGCCGGTACTTGCTTTTTCAAACAAAAAGCCATACCTGCACTAATTCATGGTGCGGAATGTGCTTTTGGGTGTTCCCATGAGCTCTGGGGGACCCTTGAAAATACCTTCTGGTCCAGAGTCTTATGTTTACCTAGTGGAACCCCAACAGCTTGCATATGGCATGAACTCAGTCCGACATCCATTAATGCTCCAGTTTCGTGGAATATGTTGAATCTGTATTCGAAAATGACCATGACCGACATGCTTCATCAGTTCAAAATTTTGCAAAACGCTGGAACGGGAGAGGAATATTCAGTCATCTCCATGTGGGTATGGCGATGCGACATGCTACTTGCTGATCTGGAAATTGGACTGGACACCTTACAAACCAATCCGGATCATGCAAAAAACCCACTATGGAGACGAGATTGGATTGGGACGTGTGAACAAAGACATAGCCATACCATCATGAAAAACGTCACAAGTTAAAAAAGAGCGGGTCCCAAGTTAAAAAAGAGTGAACGACATACAAAACTATTGGAAAAAATTCCCTGATCCATACTGTAGATCTCTATATATGAAGTTTCGAATGAATCTGTTAAAAACAAAAGAAAGAGTTGGACAGTGGGGCAAGGCTGAAATAAACCTTGACTCCTGTCACCTGTGCAAAACAGAAGATGAATCACTGAAACAATTAACTTTGTTTTGCACTGCTTTACAAATTGTGAGAATGAAATATCTTGGTCAATTTATGTTGAAGAGACCATCATTAAGGGCAAAGGATTGGTGGCAAGGTCTTTTTGATGAAACAGACAGACAATTGACAATGGCATTGACTTTCTTCTTAGAAAAAATGATTAATCGTTTGTCAGAGGAGAATGAGGAGCTGGTTATGATCAACTCAGAACATAACACAATTGGAGTAACGATGTAGTAGATTTTAAAAGCACAAATGATGCAACTAAATTTAATTGGTGGTCCATACTGAAGTAGTCAAAATAATCATTCGTTTTTTTTTATGTGAGGAGGGAATGTGATGGTGTAATGTTATTTTGTTATATATGTTATGTGTATTGGAATCAAAGACGGAAATGTTGTTGCCTTTTTAAAGGTGTGTAATAAAACGTATAAAAAATAAAAATAAAAAAAGTTATAAATTGCATGCAGGGGCCTCAAAAGTACATAGGTGCTAAAGTTGGTGGTGTGCGGTGCAATCAACACTTTCTACAAAATGACCCTGAAAATGTATTCACAAAATTCCCATTGTTATTTCTTAGGTATGATATGATATGATATGATTGTTTATTTATATAGCGCCTATACACAAAGTGTTTCAAAGCGCATCAAGGCAAGGGAGGGAAAATACAATGACATTCTTACAGGCCATGAACAGTAAGGATGTGAAATTAACTATCATACTCGGCCTGACGACATTTCAGATAGTGCAAGAGCTAAGACATAGATAAGGAAGGGAGGGGGAGAGTGGGATGGAAATGGAAACAGACAGGCGACTACTGTACTAGGCCTGACGACATTTATGGTAGAGCCGGAGAAAAACAAAAGGTGAGGGAGAGGGGTGCAGAAAGGGAGGAGAGGAACAAAACAAGCGACTATCATACTAGGCCTGACAACGTTTCAGATAGTGCTGCAGGGAGGGGGGGAAGAGTAAGGGGGTGGGGGAGCGACAGACGAGGTTGCTATCATACTAGGTCCAGGGACAATTCTGATAGTGTAAGTGCAGAGAAGAAAGTAAGGGGAGGAGATAGGAAAAGGGAGAAAGGAAGAGGAGGAGAGAACAGAGAGTGAGCAGTCAAAAAGGGTGGAGAAGCAAAAGGGAAGAGCGAATAGTCCAGAATTAGGTAGCATTCGTTGGGTGCATATTTAGATAAATACACAGGCAGTAAAATACTATTTGAAATGTGATATGACACACTATACTAGCCTATGTTTTAGACTGGTACAATGACCTAATAAATAAATAGCTATTATTATATTAATTAAATAACCAAATACACTACGCTCAGTAGTGTCCATTCTAAACAACAAATGGAAATATCATTGGTGGATTGGACTGAAACCTGGTTCCCATATGATTGAAGGGCTCACACAGCTCATTAAGGGGTTCACCAGGATCGAACCCTGGTTCCCAATCTATTGTGGGTACACGAGGAGGCAATCAATTCTCATCCAAAAACATTATACAGGGAACAGTGGGGCCTAAAAGGCTATTTTCTTGAAATTAGGTCACACTCGCATCCTTGCCAGAGTGCATCTGGGTGTGGGGTTGCCAGGGCATGCACGTGTCTGAGCTTCGGCCCCAATGAATGAAAAGCTGCCTCCTAGTGGCTAAATGATCATTACTATCTCAAAAGGTGGCCCGCGTGTATCAGTGATACATTAGGGCCAGAATAGTGCTGAGATGTGCTGGTGAGAAGGCTAAGTCTGCCTCAAAAAAAAGAGTGCTATGTCTACATGTTGCTCTGAAGAGCAGTAACTTGACGTCTGAGCTTGCAATTATGCCCATGGAAGGCCAAACATCTAAGGAACTGTTACCCCTTCAAGAAGTGACACCTCGCAGCTAGCATGATAATAGTTCATGGGGGCGCCTCCAACGAGTGCGTTGACGTTGTGGCTGCGGTGATCACTTGTAACACACCTTGCCATTTCTGCGAAATGTGATCACTCAAGGCCTGACTTTGAGCCTGTGCTAAATGTAGTGTGGGAAGGCAACATTTTCCATGCCAGTTTCCAGCACCACCATTATGAGGTGGGTGGAAAGACTGGAGGGGAAATGTTGTGCTTTCCAGCAAAAGCTGCTTAAATCGATCGTGTAGAGGGGGACACGTGCACCAGTGGCGCTGCAATCATTTCCTAAAAGACTGCCACTTTTCGATTTTAAGAACATTTTCTTAAGCTTTCATTAAACTAGAAAAGTGGTGCTGCAGTCTAGGAAATGCTATTTTCGTAAAGGGAAAAAAGTGTGCAGCATCTTTTAACGGCACCTCGCAGGTGCCTTATTTTAACTCCTCGTTTTGACGCATTAACAGTGCTTTTGAAAGGAGAATCCCCTCCCAGTGCCTGCCCTGCATTGCTCATAGTTACTAAGGCTGTTATAAAGCTTTAAACCAAGCACATGCAAACGTCATGGCTCTGATGCCAGACCGCCACATTAGCACTTTGTCAGAATATATGGCTTCTAAGGAAAGTGTTCATCCCATAGATGAACACCTTTCTATTTTTGCATGCACCTCAGAGACTCTTGACGCAATTTCCTGCCGGCCAGGCTGTACAGATGGAAGCGTTGCTCTTACATAAATGCGTATGATTCCAGAGGACATTCAGGGCAATGCTGGCATAACTGATAGCCCTTCAGATGTGAATATTAGTCATAAGTCGATGAGCCATACAAATTGACCAAATTGTATTTGAATCTGTGGCTTTCATAGCCGGAAAGTGGCCCGACTATTTAGCAACTACATTTGTTCATACTGGGACTTGTAGGATCTTACTAGTCATTGGGTATCCCCAAACTACTGATCATATCTGAAACACTTGTGTCCAAGCGCAATAGAAATAAAATATCAATCAATCAATAGTCATACATTCCAAAGTGCTCTAGGCTTAAAGGCGAGGACTGGCTCGCAGGGTCACACATGGCATCATGGCAAAACGTGTCTGCCATGTGTACTCTAATGCACCCCATTTCCACAGCCCGTTTATTGATCTGCAACAAGAGCACCCATTGACAACGTTTTCACAGTTTTGTTTACACATATTTTTACTTCCCCCATTCGTCGCCGATCTCGGGCACGTGAAGTTCCCTTCTCCCACGGAAATATAATTGCAAAACAGTTGTTCCGCTTCTCATTTAGGCCGGTGCACGCGACTTTGTTGTAACACACCAATCAATGCTGACATTGCCACAGTGCTACAACACAAGACGCAGAGTCTGCTTTTCCTGATGCTCGGTGACCTCTGCTGTATGCAAGCCACATAACCGGGGCCTTCCATTCTTCAAGTGTAAGGGATTTTGTCACTTCAAGAAATGGAAATGTGGGGGGTCTACATGGTCCACATGGGGCACTATTCCATCAGGACAAAGGGGCATTGCATGCCGTGGGCCGGTCAAAGGTCATGTTGCCTCTGCTGCCCGAAAAACGATCAATGCACTCTGCGGTCCTCCCATCATTTAAAATAAGAAGGTAGGGCAGAGGAAAAGGGACTGGCATCATCCAGTGCCCTGTGCCCCCAGGTCCGACCCGGGACTTGCTGGACAGGAGGATAAAAGATTTGCAGGATCCCTCACCCCTTATGTAGTGATATCAAAGAATACGAGGGGATCATGAGCAGGCACACTAAAATAAGTTTCCAGGAGTAAAAAAAGCGATAAATACATTTTGAAACGTTCACTATATGAATGGTTACTATTTTATATGGGACATAATCATGGGTGAGGCATTTTTGGAGTAGCGGAGAAGGTGCTGAAACACTGGTAGGTGTGATATGATGTGGGCAAAACCCCACTGCTAGCTGAGGGACCTTGTGAGGCTGGCTATAGATCCAAGTATGACACAGACACACTGATGAGATTGCCTGTTCCCGACTGTCCCGTTTTCGCGGGCAGTCGGCTCCTTTATTCACTTTCCTTGCGTCCTGACGTCATAGCGTCAGGACACCTCTCGGACCTTTCCTCACATACCTCACCCCTCCCAACTTACATGACAAAAGAAAATACAACAGGTAGTATGAATTACTGTCACAGTGGCATCACGTGGCATTTCCCTTCAGGCTCTCTGTCCGATGGGAGACACTGTGCAGGACAAAACCTCTCAGTCTCGTGGATGCCTGCAGGCGTTCTCTCAGCCCGTACCTTGATGATGTGCCCTGGTTTCTGCAGGGGTAGGGGGGACGGCACTGTGTGCTCTGGTTCAGGGATGGCCGTGCTAGGGGACTCCTTTGCTGGCCCGCCGGCAGGGGTGGACTGGCCTATGGGGAACTCTGGAGATTTCCCGGTGGGCCTCTGCACCCTGGGCCTCTTTTCTGTGGTATTTCCACTTTTTCTCATAGGAAAAGCATTTGTGTCATATGGGGCCACTTTGAACTTTATTTCCAGGGCCTCTTTTGGACCCCAGTAATTATTTCCAGGGCCTCTTTTAGTTCCCAGTCCAGCCCTGCCCGCCGGTCTCTTCATCTTTTTCCCTGCAGTTGGCCTGCTGAGGCATCATCAGGGTTTCAGCTTGGTGCGCAGCGGGAGTGCTACTGGAGGGTGAATTTCTTCCCACACGGTGGCACGTACTTGCCGGAAGTGAGATGCATTTCTTGTTACTGACTCTTGTTCTCGTTGCGCTGTTACCATTCCGTGATTATTTCCTGTAACTACCCACGGATTGGATTGATATGGGAGTGCTAGTTTAGTCAAGGGGTCTCTGTTCTTCACCAGCACTCTGTCTCCTGGGGCAATGTTCCTGGTGATGGCTCCCCGGGAGCAGCTTTCTTTTTCATTTCTGGCTCTCCTGTTTTCTTCTATGAGCTCCCAGTCTGGCTCAAGGGCAATCCACATGTCCTGTATCGGTAGTTCTATTTGTGCTGGAAAGCTGAACATTAGGGCGGCTTGGCTGACCTGGGTGGATGCTTGAGGTGTCTGTCAGTATATCTTCAGGAATCGATAGTCTGCAGGCAGCCACGGGCTTCGTTGCTCCTTTGAGATGTGGATCACCTTGGTCAAGGATACCTTAAAGTGTTCCGCATCCCCATTCACTGAGGGCCAATATGGGATGATATGGTGGTGTTGAACGTTTAGGTTGTCAAGAAAGTTCTGCAGCTCATGCCCTTTGAACGGGGGACCGTTGTCACTTTTGACTTTGTTGGGTATGCCATGAACCACAAACATTTTCTCCAAGGCTGTGATGACTGAAGCCGCATCTGTTGCCCAGACTTGTTCAACTTCGGGATACCTGCTGAACTCGTCAATGGCAGTGGAGCAACTTTGCTGAAAATGTTGGGGGGGACATGGCATCCGAAGAAAAGGTGGCCAAGCCAAATTAATGGGGATAAAATGGTGTGCCATGAAAGCTGGAGGGGACAAACACCCCCGTCCCCCCCTAAAATTACGTCCATGGTCAATGGCAACCAGCATATGTGCTTCATTTGCGACTGAGCAGAAGTCCAGACTGATCACGTCCCACCTCTGTTGGCTCTGAGGGGGGCAGGCAATGGGTTTTGGCATGCTTGATCGTTGTGTTGCTTGGCAGGCGGCATACACGCTTACCAGTGCTATTACTTTTGCCTGGATGTTTGGCAGCCACACTCTCAACGTGAGGAAAGCGTGAGTCTTAGTGATGCCCTGATTTCCTTCATGAGCTAACCGCAGGGCTCTTTCCTCAAGTGCCGATGGCAATACTATTCGGTGTCCTTTCAATATGACGCCGTCGGTGGACACTGATAGTTCGTGTCGCACACCTAGCAGTTGTTGTAGAAGGTTCCAGGCTGCTGCCGTCTTGTTAGTTGTATCCGCTAGTAGATTTTGCCATTTCCCTGATAGGATGGACTCTTTGACTCACTGGAGGCATGAGTCTTGCTTGTTTTTTTTAAATTATCTCTTCCAATTGTATTCGTTTTGGTCTGGCGCATGCGATTACATGGCACACATGCTTATCTGTCTCTTGAGTTTCATCTTGTTCTGCCTGTGTTGCTGGCCGGAGGTGCCGGGACAAGTAGTCTGCTGGATTGTCGCTTCCTGAGCGGTGTTCAACGTCGATGTCGAAGGGTTGGAGTTGTAACATCCAGCACTCTAGCCTGGCTGGGTAATGCGCGGCAGAGCCCTTAAATACGGGGAGAAGTGGTTTGTGATCCATGTACACGGTTGCGCGGTTCCCCAACAGGAACACCTGGAAGTAATGACACCCCCACAGGATGGCTAGGGCTTCCCGCTCTATGTGAGCATACCTTTGTTCTGTGCTGGTCAGCACCAGGCTAGCAAATGCTATGGGGTGTGTGTTCCCCCTTTAGTCCATTTGGGTAAGTACAGCCCCTAGCCCCACAGAGCTGGCGTCGACTAGCAGTTCTGTTTTGTGGGCCGTGTTGAAGAATGCCATGGTTGTGTTGGATAGTAGGGACACTTTGATTTTCTGGAATGCTTCTTCTTGTTCTGGCCACCAACTCCAGGGGACGTCCTTCCGTGTCAGTTGTCGGAGTGGGGCTGCAGTGGTTGCCAGGTCGGGGATGAAACAGCTGCAGTAGGATCCCATTCCCATGATGCTTCGCACTTCTGACACGGTGGTTGGCGGGCAATAATTTTGTATATCCTCCACTTTGGCTGATTCTGGGTATACTCCTCTTGCATTAGAAATATAGGCGAAGAAGGAGAATTCTGTTTTGCTGAATTCAAATTTTTCAGCATGCAGGGTGAGACAGGACTTATCTAGGTGTGCCAGAATGGAAGCTAACTATGCGTTATGCTCCTGCTTAGAGGTGCCATAGAACAGCATGTCATCGCTTACGTTTATTGTTCCTGGCAGGTCTTGCAGGAATTTTCGGATCTCATGTTGAAAAACCTCTGCTGCTGATGAGATGCCAAACAGTCAGTGATATCGTCTGAGTCCCAGGTGCGATAAAAAGTTGTTATGTATCGAGATTCCTTCGCTAGCCGGATCTGGTGGTAACCAGAGCTAAGATCTAGCTTGCTGTATATCATCACCCCGGTGAGGTCAACAATCAGCTCATGGATCATTGGCGTAAAGTGTCATTCCCGCCCGATGGCGAGGTTCGGGCGTTTCATATCAATGCAGATCCGGACTGCATTCAAAAGCTTGGGTTTTTTGGTAAACGCCATCAGGGAGACCCAAGGTGTAGGTCCAGAGGTCTTTTCTATGATGTGGAGGTCTTCACGTTTTTTTAGTTCTTCCTCGACGGCCGCCCGTAGATGGAACTGCACTCTCCGATGCCGGACTGCTCTTAGCTCGATGGACGGGTCGATGTGGAGCCTTACTGTCCTGTTTTTGACGCCACCAATGCCTTTGAAGAGTTTTGGGTGCTGTGCAATGATGTTGTCTAGCTCTGGTTGTCAGATTTGGAGAGCGAAGTGGATGATTCGCAGTTTCTCTGCCGTTCTGCAGCTCAGTAGGGCCTTGACGCCGGCGTCTACTACGTAGAGTCTGGTTATATAGTCTTCTCCGTTGTATACTACATCCGCTTTAAATTATCCTTTTATGGGGAGGGGTGTTTTATTCCCAAAACCGTACAAGCGGACGGTCTTGCGTTGCAACACAGGTTTCACATGCATGGTCAGGAGTCTGGTGAGTGGCAGGACATTGACTGTTGCTCCAGTGTCAATGATCACTCTGGTTGGGATGCCGTTCATGAGCACCGTGCAGGTTGGCTGGTATTTCTGTGTTGTCTTCTTTGATTTCCTGTGTGGTATCACAGCCTAAATAAGGTGTACCTTCTCTGAGTGTCGTTTGCGGTGCCCTGTGTGTCGTCCTTGGGGCGATTCGTCTTCCGAACTCTTACTCGCTTTGCTTTCGCTGCTGCTTGTGTGCATTCTGTGTTCAACTGTTCTCGCTTTACCCTTGAGGTTTGCTTGCCGACTGGTTCTTGGACGGTGTTGCTCTTGTGAAGGGGCTTCTAAGCCTTCTCCTCGAGGCCTGGCACTAAGACAGATTGAGGCAAAGTGGTTAAGTTTGCCGCACTTCCTGCACATGGCTCCAATTTCCAGGCAAGGTTCATCGCAGTGCCATGCTCCTCCACACCACTTACATGTTCTTTGGTTGTGCCCCGATGGTGTTGGGAGAGTGGGCTTTCCACTTGTAGGGCACTTTCTGGTGTCAACCGCTGCAACCGCCGCTGTTTCTGGCTGTGCGTCTATCGGCAGATGACTAATGGCTGCTTCCATCATGGTCAGCTGGGTTTCTGTTCTCTCTCTCTGGTGGCCCATCTCTAGAATGCAGACTAGCGGGATGTTCCTTACAGATAGAATGTCTTTCCGAAGCTTCGCGGACAGTACACCATGGATTATTTGCTGTTTTACGGAAAACTCTTCATTGGGGAACTCGCAGCCTATGGCCATTTCCAGAATTCTTGAGTGGAAATAGTCAATTGTTTCTGCCGGCCATTGCCTTGCTAGGCTCAGCTGAAACCACTTGTATTCAGGATTCAGTTGTGGCCGAAAATTCCCATTCAATGCACTTTTTGCCACTTGGTAGCTATCTTCTTGGCCTCTGGATGATAGTGTGTTGAAGAGCTGCAGTGCGAGCGTGCCTAAATGTAGCATGAGGAGTGTGTGCTTCTCTTCCTCTGCGACAATTTGCTTGGACTTGGTGTGCGGGCCCGTTGCTTGTTGCTTCTTCTGACATGATTGTGGCCTGTTCCTTTCTTAGTGTTCTAAGTGGCTCTGTGTTATCGTACACGCTGGTGAGGTTTTGGAGTGGCTTCTAACCGTTCATTCTGTTGGGCTGGGTGGTGCTTTCCTTGCCCCTCCTGTTCAGCATGTGTCCCCTGGGCTGCTGCTGTGGCTGTTGAGTTTCTTCTTTTTTTTATTATTTTATTTTTACTTCACCTGGGGGCGGTTCTGGTCATCCGCCACTAGGTGGCACACTTCCCATGCTTTCACTGCAGGTTTTCTTCACTGCTTCGGCTCTGGGTGAATCAGCTGTTTCACTGTGTTCTAAGAAGTGCACACATGCTTTCCGTGGGTGTGTGCCTCGACGCCAGTGTGATATCATGAGGGCCAAACCCCACTGCTTGCTGCGGGCCCTTGTGAGGCTGGCTATAGATTCAAGTATGACACAGACACACTGATGAGATTGCCTGTTCCCGACTGTCCCGTTTTCGCAGACAGTCGGCTCCTTTATTCACTTTCCACACATACCACAGTAGGGCCTTCTAGTTTTGCCTGATGCGGCTTAGTGACATAAAATTGTTTGTCCATGAAAACACGCCTTAGTAAAGTGGTGAAGGCGGGATTTGAGACCAGCGTGCAGCTCAGGCCACTTCCAAGCTGTAGTTGGTAGAAATATTGTTGGCCGCAGGTTCTTTTGCACCTTTGCTTTGAAAACAGCTTCTGACTTTAGAATACAGTGAACAAAAAAGTGTGATTATGTTTTGCTAACTGTGAAGTACACTACTGGATTTGTAGTGGTTTATTTCTATTTGTGTCGGGTGTTAGGCAGAATTGCAAGCAGTACCCTCTCGGACAACCACATACAATTAGGACTACAGGTGTAAGCAAAACCAACCTTTGGTTTAAGTCTGTACTACACAGTTTTTGGTAGCGGGCTGAGCAGCCAGGCTTATCTAAATAGGGAATGTGAGCAGTAAAAGGATGTTACACAGAGGTCTTACAATCACAGTGGTTCAAGTAGACACTTACACTCAAGGTTTCTTGGTAAAACACTTATTAATGTATTACACAGTCATTTAGAAAACATTCACTAGAAGGAGGCAACTTAATATCATACACATATATACTTCAATACCAAACCAATAAGTTTCTGAGTAAATTAGGCTCCGCTGAAATTGGAGCAAAATGGCATTTCAGTTACTTTAAATAGGAGTACAAAGGCACAAGTTAATAAAATAGATCAGACATACTTTCTTAGGCAGTGCAAATGGTTTTAGTTCAGTAGAGGACTCGATTCAGTTCAATAGGCCTAGGCCAAACTCAATGGGCTAGTGTCTTGGATAGGAAAAAGCAGTTCTTTTAGTAAACGGTGAAGCCTTTGCCAAAGTTCTCAGAAGTACGACAAAGAATCATATGTTGGGTCACAAGCTGATTAGGCCTACAAGTTGGGAAACTTTCACAAACTTTCACTGCGAAAGGTAAGTTCTCTCAATCGGGTTGGCACAGTACCTTAATATGAAGAAAAGATGCAGCTGAAGACGTTGGCTCCTGGCAGTTCCTGCAGATCTCGCTGTTCCTGAGCCTCAGTCGTGGGGACAAGAGGCAGGATGTCGGGGGACTCCTGCACTGCACGGGGACTGGTCAAACAAGCTGGCAAATGGAAGATCTTCGGTTCGAGTAGCTGTAGTCAAGCACACAAGCTGGTGTCCTTCCTCCTAGTTAAACCTAACCAGCTCCGCGAATGGTATCCAGGTGGCTTACGAGTTGATTGGTCCCACCAACTCAACGGAAGAAGTCGTCCTTGAAGGGGCTTCTCTGTCGAGGTGAACCTGGCAATTCGGGCCTGCAGCAGGGCTTCACCGGGCAAACCAGCGGTCCAGGAGTTGCAGCAGACGTCCTCTTTCAGCTCGTCTTCGGTTCTTTCGTTCCAGTGGTCGACTCTGCTTTCCAGTCCAAGAGACTCGCCTTTTAAACAGTTCTCTCCCTTTCATTCCAGCCTAAGTGTCACTCACACACCAGGGTGGCTGTCCTGGCCGGACAGTCAGCCAACTAATCACGCCAGAGTGCATTTGGGTCTCCTAGGAGACTGAGCACAGGGAGTTTCGGGCACCTCCCTCACTTCCTGCCCACCCCAGACACTCAGGCGCCAGAGGCGGTGTTCAGTCCTGAAGCTCGCCAAAGGCGTACGAACAAAGGGACCAAACCTGGTTTGGCACACAGAGACAGACTCTAGAAGGACCTTTCCAAAAAGAAATGGCGAAAAAAGAAGTCCGGGACCTGTTTAAACAAAGAGGTTGAAGGCGCCATCTTGAAAAACATGGCTCCCGTGATATTTAGCTACCGGTGTTCGCGGTCGGGAAAAATCATGGTAGTTCATTGCAAAACCACTGCCACCAGCCATTTCGATAGAAAAGGGTAGCATTTGACTGCTACATGAGTTTATAGACAGAGGGGGATACTAGGTAACCCCTCCAGCACTCTATAGGAAGATAGTGTGTGCTGAGTCTAGGAATTTAAAAAGACTAGTAAAGTCAATTTAACCTTACATTCTCTGGGAAACAGTAGTTTATCCCAGAGAAGGTATTTAAACCTTGGGACAGCCTAAAAAGGCTTCCCTGTGTTACTGGACTGAGGGTGCTGTGTAACACTTATGAAAAGATGATGCCTGTGGCGTTGTCTAAAACTCCATAATCAAAGAACACAAGAGTAAAACACACATCAAAATACATGGAAGAGTGGGAAAAAAAGGCTCACACTCTTTCCAGGTACAATAAATCAAGTCCCCAAAATCCAGCAAAGCTGCTGGGGGTCCCTAAGGTGTAGGGAATTCACACATTTATGAGATTTCTCCCTAACATGGGGCCTATATTTTGCCATATTCTCCAAACTAGCAACATGATTTTAATTCACAAGATATAGAGGAGAATTATCTTGACTGTCCAAAGAAATGAATCTCCTAGCAATGTGTTTTAAAAAAAAAAAATAATAATAAAGTGAGCTACAGCCCTAAAGACCGTCATAATGCCCGGGATTGACTTTGTGGCAGAAAGAGCAAAGTGCCTGTAAAGCAGGATTCCCTTACGGTGTGATAGAAGCAGAGCCTGTTTACCAGGGAGGTCAGATGTTCAAACTTTCACAAAATCAGTGCAGTGCGGGTTTGAGGGAACATAATCTCTCCTGTCTTCAGGCTAGCAAACTCTCTTCCCACATCCCTGGACCTGGCAAATCATTGTGAACTACTTGCCATACCTTCCTTTTCTCTCATCCCCATGTTCGGCTTTCTACAATACACTGGGGGTCATTCCGAGTATGGCGGTAGGGGGTTAACGGCACCGGTAAGAATGCCGGTGCCGTTAACCCCCTACCGCCGCATTCCGAGGTCCCTTAGTGGGTCCCACTAGGGCCGGCTGGTTTTACCAGCTGCCCTTAGCGGGACCATTTAAGGTACCATGGAGCTAATAACAGGCCCCAATTTGCGGGCCCGTTATTTGCTCCTTCCCCATTCCCATTGAGGCCTATGGGGACTCAAATGGGAATGGGGAATGGTTTTCAAAATGGGGACTTACCGGGTCCGCATAGGTCGGAATGTCCTGGTAAGTCCCCATTCCGACTACCCGGATCCGCACCCTCCAAACTCGGAATGACCCCCACTGTCTTGTAGATATGCCTTGAAAAGTGCACACATCATAATAAACGACAGAGACAAAGCTATACATCCTATAGAAATATTTTAAGCAAAAAGAGTACAATTGTAGTATCTCCAATTTTGGAATGGAAGACTACACATACCAGAATGCACTTCAACATGGGGACTGTGGGTTTTGTAAATATATGTACAAAATGAGTCTGAAAAGTTAACCTGCTTGTTTTTCATTGTTTGCCAAAAGCACTGTACATAGATGAAGAGAGGAAAATATGACGTTCGACAAGAAATACATGCTCCGTGGTGTCAAATACTCCTAGGTAAAAATAAGGGGAATAGTTTGAAACTCTGTTTTTACGTGACTTTCAGTTTTGAAAGAATGCATAGATTTGGGTAGGAACAAATCCTTTGTGTGTTTGTTTTTGAATAATAATGCACCTGCTGCAGTTGTTCTCATCACTTAAATGTTAAAGCCTAAGCTCCTGTTGAAAACAATGGTTACTCAATGAATCATCACTTACAATAAGCTTTCTATGTAAATGCTCTGCCTACACAAAGAGAGTGTTAAAGGAGAAGTTCACTCAGGTGTTTTATTCGGCCAATCGGCAAGGCATGTATTTTTGAGTATATATCAGTTGATTACATTTTCTTTCAATGCATCTCACCGTAGATTTCCAGCCATTTACACATGCAAACCACATGGGTACGAAGCCGCCATCTTCTTACAATCCAATTGGTTAATCTGTCCCTTAAACTCAAGTGCCGGTGGGTTGGGGGGGCAATAAATTATACCCCGCCACCCTCTAGGTTACAAAGTCTGCTTCCAGAATCTATGTAATCATGTTTCTGAACACAAACCACGGAATAGACTCATTAAATGTACACACATGCTTTTTTTGTTTAGTCGCTTCTCCCGAAAAAGAAGATATCATTTTTCCCTTTGCAATAATCGTGCGATATCAAGAATTTAGCATATCGTTATCTTTTTTATTGCAGTGATAATTTTTAACTATATAGATCGTAGCCATTTAAACTGTTTACGTACATAACCATTGAAAAGACATATCATCCCTCAATAGGATTTTCAGTAGTATAAGCAATAGGAAACATTTTATAAGAAACAATCATGTTCTGATTTTTCAATACAATAATTTTTACACGTGTTTATTTTCATTTGAGGTACTTAATTTATATTTGCATGTTTTGTTTCCAGTTCTTTTAGTAGAAACTAAAATGTTCTATTGACTCAAATAAAAATCCATAGTTGGAAAACATCTGTCTTTTACTGGACCACCTATTATGTTCAACATCCCAAAACATTCTGTATTCACATGTTTATAACATGTTTATAACAGGCATGTTGCTTCTTATGACGGGTACCGCAAATGGGAACGGCATGTTCATCCCATAATATTACAACTATTGATCTGCTGGTAATGGGGAAGTTCCAGTGCTGGGAATACACTCCATCCACGGGAACACAGGAACATGGTTGCCGTGACAAACACACGTTGAAAATATACATTATTTCGATTCTGCAGATAGACATCATGTGCATTATTCACAAAGCGTTTTGCAACAAGACCACTTGTTCGGCAATGCATGAACACCATAGAGCAGGGGTGCACAACTGATTTTGACAGAGGGCCGAAAGTACCTTACATGAGGGCTATAGTGGGCTGAAAAGTAAATGTGGGCGTGGCGGTAGGCGGGGAGTGGCAGGAGGCTTTTTAAAACCCCAATTTGTACTAAACACATGGAAAAAGAATGTTTTTGAGGGGTAACAATTTTTATTTGCATTTCAAACTTACATTTTGTACTACACATTTTCCATTGTTATAATTTATTTCTATTTAGTTATTGTATCTCGCCTGTTTAATTAACATATATATATTATTGACCCTAGATTGGACATGCCGTTATTTTGGACTGCTACAGTTTCCTCTTTGGGTTGCCCAAGAGGAGTATGGCCTTTGTTGAGTCAGGTTTCCTGAAAAAGCCAAAGATGAACATTTCCTAACTGTGCCTGTTTTAGCTTTATTATTGGGTTCACTCTTGGAGTGCAACACTATGCCCCAGGGCCCCCTTACCCCCAACCAAACACTATGCCCCACGGCCCCCTCACCCCAACCAAACACTATGCCCCATGTCCCTCACCCCCAACCAAACACTATGCCCCATGACCCCCTTACACCCAACCAAACACTATGCCCCATGTCCCCCTCATCCCCAACCAAACACTATGCCCCATGTCACTCACCCCCAACCAAACACTATGCCCCATGGCCCCCTTACACCCAACCAAACACAATGCCCCATGTCCCTCACCCCCAACCAAACACTATGCCCTTATGGCACTCACCCCCAACCAAACGCTATGCCCCATGTCCCTCACCCCCAACCAAACACTATGCCCCATGGCCCCCTTACACCCAACCAAACACAATGCCCCATGTCCCTCACCCCCAACCAAACACTATGCCCTTATGGCACTCACCCCCAACCAAACACTATGCCCCATGTCCCCCTCACCCCCAACCAAACACTATGCCCCATGTTCCACTTACACCCAAACCAAACACAATGCCCTCTGGCCCCCTGACCCCCAACCAAACACTATGCCCCATGGCCCCCTCACCCCCAACCAAACACTATGCCCCATGTCCCTCACCCCCAACCAAACACTATGCCCCATGGCCCCCTCACCCCCAACCAAACACTATGCCCCATGGCCTCCTCACCCCCAACCAAACCCCCCACCCCATGGCCCCCTCACCCCCAACCAAACCCCCACCCCCCAAATCAGCACACACAAACCAGCACCAATACAGAGCCCAAAACCCCCACCCCCCAACTCAGCACACACAAACATGCACCCATACAAACCCGAACCCCCCACCCCCCCAAATCAGCACACTCTCAAACAAGCACCCATACAGACCCGAACCCCCACCCCCCAACTCAGCACACACACAAACATGCACCCATAAAGACCCGAACCCCCCACCCCCCCAACTCCAAACCCCCACTCCCCAACTCAGCACACACTCTCAAGTATGCACCCATACAGACCCGAACCCCCCACCCCCAAATCAGCCCACACTCTCAAGCATGCACCCATAAAGACCCGAACCCACCACCCCCCCAACTCCAAACCCCCCACCTCAGCACACACTCTCAAGCATGCACCCATACAGACCCGAACCCCCAACTCAGCACACACACACAAACATGCACCCATAAAGACCCGAACCCCCACCCCCCCAAATCAGCACACTCTCAAACAAGCACCCATACAGACCCGAACCCCCATCCCCCAACTCAGCACACACACAAAATACATTCAAACACAAACATTCATACGCATCCGACACCCCCCACCCCCGCATCTCAACATACACACAAAATACATTCAAATACAAACATTCATACACATCCGACACCCCCCCCCACCTCCGCATCTCAACATACACACAAAATACATTCAAATACAAACATTCATACACATCCGACACACCCCCCCACCCCCGCATCTCAACATACACACAAAATACATTCAAATACAAACATTCATACACATCCGACACACCCCCCACCCCCGCATCTCAACATACACACAAAATACATTCAAATACAAACATTCAAACACATCCGACACACCCCCCGACCCCCGCATTACTACATACACACAAAATACATTCAAATACAAACATTCATACACATCCGACACACCCCCCCACCCCCGCATCTCAACATACACACACAAACATAAAGCAAAACAAACCCGACACACAAACAGAGCACTTACCGGAGACGTGCTGGAATGCTGGAAGGCAGGTAAGCTGGAACGCTGGAATCGTACTACGGCTGGCGTGGTCCAAGGCTGAAATGCCTTCCGGCATCAAGCCTTATGGACCACGCCAGCCGTAGTGCTGGCCCTCCATTGGTGCAGCACACACGCATTACGTGGCTCGTAGGAGCGACGTGGTGCGTGTGTGTGCTGAGCCAATGAGGGCCAGTGTTTTGTCCGGCCCGGAAGACAACAAAGACTTTCCTAATGGAGGGTGGCCGCGGGCCGCCCTCCATTAGGAAAGTCTTTGTGCCTTGCGGGCCGGACAAAAGAGCATGGCGGGCCGCAACTGGCCCGCGGGCCGTATGTTGTGCACCCATGCCATAGAACCATTATTCATCAATTACGTTTCACGTCATGGACATAATTAAATTGTTATATGTGAGAAACCAAAAGGTGTCTCACCCGCCAATCCTCTGGGACTTGTCATCCAGTTGGCCAGGACACGGCCATCGCTTTTGGTTAGGGTTACCTGTGTACATGGCGATAACGAGATTTATCCCAGAGTACCTGAATACATTAATATCAGAGGGGAATCAAGGCTAGTGTCAGCGACCATTAACCCTGGACTTCCAGAAGAAGCCATTATAGGAAGGGACTTCCTGGAATTTTCCACATTTCTTCAAGAACTTCTAACTCCATCCTGAGAATGTATACCTCAATGCTGGTGGCAATCTGATTTCTATTCCCAGACCTATTTCTAGACCTCTCCGGTATGGGAATGGAGGGAAACAGACCCTCGCAAACAAGTAATCGGTATAAAAGCCCCTCAATCCCAGTTCATGGGCTACTTACAGGGGACTAATGTCAACATTCAGCCCCTACCAGCACAACTGAAAAGAAACCCTGTGAATATGCGAGAGACCCTGGATAAAATGTTCCCTTGTTATCTCCAATGCTCTCAAACTGGAGGACCTTGGAGTAGAACAAACCTATTCACTTCGCATAGGGGAAGGGTATATGAGAAACCAAAGGGTGTCTCACACGCTTGTCCACAGGGACTTGTCATCAAGGTGGCCAGAATACGGCCATCGCTTTTTCATCCAGTTCACCAGTGTGGGAGGATCACCTGGATGAGGGGTCTTCTGGGAGTGGGGGTGAGGCAACCGATGGTGAGACGTGGTATTCCCCCTTTCCCGTACACATGATCCATCCTATTTTATGGGATTCTCCAATGTCTCAATTCCCCCCTCCAAACGTTTTCACATAAACACTGGGCAGAGGAAGGCTGCGACTGAGAGTAAAGAGGCTGACCCTCATATATCTCATTGGACATGTCCCGCTAATCGGGTCAGGCACAGTCAGGTACCAATTAGATCTCCCCACATGGATAAAAGGTGGAACATAGAGACACACCCTGAGCAAGGTGGAACACGAGCAAGAGCAGAACTTGCAGGGCGAAGGCAAACCTACTAGAGCAGAACGAGGGACAGAGGGATGATAGCAAAGGGTTGAGGACCCCAGGAGTTTCCTGCAGGAGGTTGTTGCTTCCAAAAGGCAGTGAAAGACACGTGGAGAAAGCCGTATCCCAGACCAGAAGACTGCATTGTGTTTCAAGGACACCAGCGACCCTCCCAGGTGATCAGCAGAGTTAGGTAGGAAGGCGAGGCCAAGCCTGTGGTATTAACCTTGAATTGTGAATTCGAACTACAAAGACAAGAAAGGAATGCACACAGCCAGTGAGTTGATGAGCGACCTGAAAGGCCGGTGTGTGTTAAGCAAAGACTGAAGTTGCAACAGTGTATTGCACAATTCAAGGCTGCATGCGTGCAGATGAGATGCGAAGGAAGGCAGACCTGTGATGAACTTTGAATTATTGATAGCTGTCAAACCAGTGTTACTGAGTGGCGGAGTTGTCTGGTGAAAGGAGTAGCCCATTCAAAAGTCTCTGTGAAAGGTGAAATGTTTTTGTTATGAAGCAATAAAGTGAATGAACTATAAGAAGCGAAGTGAGCAAAATTAACACCGGGAGAAAGCGGAAGGTAAAAGGTGACTGTTGAACTTTTATGCTTCAGACATCGAACTACCCAGATCAAGATACACTGGGGCAAATAAGACAAAAGTGTGAATTGAAGGGAAAGTTGAAGTGGTCCTGCAGAGGTCTATAGTAAAAGCCACGCTCATTCAAAAGTCTTCAACATCAGGAAAAGGTCCAAGTCTGGCTGAGGGAGACTGAAAGTGTAATAAGTTAGGGGAAGGGAACCCCTAAAGGATGTGAATTAAGCTTGGGTAAGGGACCCCTGCAAGTGCTGTGTTTGAAAGATCCAAGCCTGACTAGGGAGACCTATGTGAACTTTTAGCTTTGAAAGGTCAGAGCCCGACTGAGGGATACCAGCGTGAACCTTTTGTTGAACTATGTTCTGGAGAGAGAGACTTTAACGTGGAAGGCCAGGCAGGCCTCAATCCACATTTTTTAACTGCTTTTGTTTTGAGAACCTGTGCCAGGGTGTGTCATTCTATCTACGGGGACCACCTTACTCCGTGTTGTCCAACGTGGGGAGGAGAGCTGACTCAGCCACATATATTCTTTATATTCCAACACTGATATTCCTTTGCAAATATATCCTTCTTTACACACTTTTTTTGTGCAAGCAACAGGGCAGGCATTAGGTCCTGTTAGTGTAGGCTATTTAGATTTTATGGACTCAAGTAGGACTGTTTTATTTATTATTTGATGGTCGAGACTACTCCCATCAAAGCTATAGGGCAACATAGGAGTTTTTCCAAACCCCAAAAATTGAATAACGGTTTTACAAATTGTACCTTTTGTGTCAGTGTCATACTTGTGATACCATGACTCCCTTACATATATTAAAAATAAACAGCATCCCGCTTACATAAAATTCAGTGTGTTCATTGAGGATCTCTAATGGTGTTGTTTCCCTTTCAAAAGTAAGTGTTAAATGATGATTCTATTTCAGTGAACGTGGTATTTTAGTCACAAGGGGTCCATTATTTGGTCATTTCCAGAATAATATGTTATCATCAGAATGTTTACTCCCTACAAAACAAGGGTCATAAAACAACATGCCACTGGCCAAGGTCACACTTTCTTTCTTGAAATGTTTTGAAAATGTTCCTGCCAACGCAAGGTAAATGAAATTCAAAATGTTACCTTTCATTATATGTGAATTATATATATAATAATTAATATGATTACACCAGTTTGAATTGTTTCTTAACCTTAAAAATTATACTCATTTACTTTTAACTACTGATAAAAAATAAGTCTGTATTAAAATGAGCATGATTCCATTCTGCATTGGAAGACATTTTTTTTGTTATTCATTGTGGTTGGACACAGTTGCATAGTGTAGGGGTGTTCCTCAGATCTCTTTACTCAAAAGAAGCCCACCTCTCAAGAAGTGAGTGCCCATTGTCCATAAAGCAAGTTTATTGTATACAAACGGCTAGGAGGGCTAGACGACTCATTAGAGACAGAACTAACCCAATTCTCCTCGAACCACACAAAAGTTACACCATATACAAATTATTGCAACATTTAACACACTCCCACATATGTTGTTACAAAGTCATCCCCACAAATATGATTGGCCATCCCTGTACAAGGAAATCTAATACCCCTAAGTTCTTTCGCTCTTATTGGATACATTCACCTAACCACCATCCCCTTCAAAATAAATGTACATTAGCTCATATTTACAGTACAGCCCCGTTTGGGCTTTTTCCATAGTCGATCGTGACATTATCACATGATTACATATTCGCCTACAACAATCCTAATACATTGCAAGTTCCATCTGGTCAGGGACTTCATAACCCCAGGGCATGATGCACATGGCTTTTACAAGAACACATGAAGAGGGAGAGAAATAAACAAGTTTCCTTTGAACCAGTGATAAACATCTAATCCATCCAGACTTGCTGGCGTCCCTGGTATTTCTCATTTAACACTAATTATTACGACTACCATTTCAGCCCACATGGCCCCTGGCCACATCCTGGTCATTTGCCTGAGAACCTAATTGGAATCCATAAACCATTTGCCACGGCTGCCCTTAAACACTTCTTGCACCTGGTTTATTACCTGGCCCCAGGTCGACCCTGCCATGTGGCTGGACTTCCCTAGTCATTGACGAACAAACTCCCATGTTGTTAGGAAGACTGCATCTCTTATTCACAACAGCACCAAGTCGTAAACCTATGACCCACTAGCACTTAATTTTGTCCTGGCTGCAACTGACGATTTGATATTATCGCAGCTGGTTAAATGCAGTT
Source organism: Ambystoma mexicanum (assembly GCF_040938575.1). NCBI lineage: Eukaryota > Metazoa > Chordata > Amphibia > Caudata > Ambystomatidae > Ambystoma > Ambystoma mexicanum. The sequence goes on from NC_090923.1 coordinate 842,603,126, forward strand.
AGCCACCTTCCCCCATCCTTCGAACTCGGTCGACCAACTCTCCAGATTGCACACAGTTTATCTCGCCAACCCAGGTTTCTGCGGCCTACACAAACCCCAGATATGAGGGGCCTGCGGTACACAACCTTCCCATGTACCCCCTGTTCCCCAACTGCCCCAAACACATTTCCCTGGAAACCACCATGTATATATCTCTGTACACATGTGTTCAAGACTACCGCGTCCCTTCACAATGGCTTCCCCATTCGCAAATCTCTTCTAGCACGTGCGCATATAAAGCTCATTGCTTCCCTTCTTTAGGCACTTCATTGCACACCACACAACTACATTGTGTTCACACTGTATCCGCATACTTGTCATTATGTTGCTACGTTAATGCAAATCTAAAATGTATCAACTATACACAAAATAACGCTAATAGTAACACTCATATCATTCTCCTTAACTATACTGGATACATACCAGATTGCAACAGCGAGCTAATATTGCGTCTACCCCAGCCACAAATATGACGTGCGTAAATGCAAACCATTCCTTCCTATTGAAACCACTATCGACCAAACCAACAATAGCTTAGTGTTTTTACATTGGAAAATCATTCCTATCTTGCTTTCAATCTTAATAACTTTGTTTTTTTTGTGATTCTGGTTGCTCTAATTCAACCTTACAAAAACTAAAAAGTTTAAAGAAAAAGAAAATCAATCAAAACTATTTCATTCAACATTAAAATCAACTAATTACATAAAATCATCACATAGGGATACATATTACACAAGACATAAAATCATCACATAAGAGGTACTTAATGCATAACACTTGATGCAAGTCACATCAAAAGGGTTACCATTGCTACTTTACCAATCCTGCTCTGTTTAGAATTTCTATGACTGCTATTCTGGCCTTGGTTTCCACCTGAGTAAAGAAGTGAACAGCATCGAGCACATAATAATTATACACACAGATATTTTTAAAACAAAAACATGTTAACCTACTAACAATGAAAAATTCATTTATTTGGGAAATATAAAACTATGAAAAAAAGTGTGATGTATTTAAATATGAATTGATAGTGCGATTAGCTCCCCTTAGGACATAGAAAGTGACAGGGGATGGAGGAGAGGAACGGATATTGAGTACAAGTGAATGTGTTGGGTGTAGGCAGGGCTACAGATATGCCAAATTGTACAGTCCCACATGCACATTTAGGTAGCAGATATGTGGCTACACAGCCATCTGGTATACAATGATAGAGGCACATTGTTACCAACTCAGAAACATATGCTCAGACGCATCAATGTGGACAGAGAGAAGTGCAGGGTTAGGGTTAATAAGGGAGTGAGAAGGGGGATATTACAAGAGAGAGAGATAGTTGGATACACGAAGGAAGAGGGGAGTGAGAGAGATGGGTACAGTGCAAGGAAGAGAGAGGGGGTGAGGCTGGCTGTAATGATTGAAGATTGGGAGATGTAGAGGGAGGGAGAGAGTGAGATGGATGGAGAAAGAGATAGTGAAATGGAGGGGGCCGGGGGAGAGTGATAGTGAGAGTGAACGAGTTAGGGATAGGCAGGGGGTCTGTAAAAGAGAGAGATGTCTTACAGTATAGTAAGACTAGCACCTTTGGTTAACATGCATGTGCCTCTATAACCCTCAATTCTCAACTGAGTGGGGTACATTGAAAACCAACACAGAGACATGCTGTCAGACATATCACTACAGACTGACAGAGAGAGGGAGAGAGAAAAGGGAGGGACAGAAAATATTTGGACATGTAATTTGAAAAAACTGAAAACGATACAATAGAGGCATATATAGAAATTGAGAGAGTAATACTGATAAATAGAGATAGAGTTTCATATATTGAGAGTGAAATAATGAGCATGGTGGTGGTGATAGTGGTGGTGGTTCAGGATGAAGTAAGCATAATAGTTACAGGCCCTCGGCTAAGGTGACATACATATCTTGATTACAGGGACAGGGTCTTCAAAGGGGAGTATGGCGGCATTGGGTCTGCGGTGGCCGTGTGGTCAATGGTTGCTAGATGCAGGCCCACTTTTTTAAGTGTACATTGAGGTTGGCTTGGGGACCTGCAGCCCAAACACCCACCCTCATTGGAGCGCAAGGCCAAAGTGAGAACTACCTTTGATAAGGGAACGCCGCAGATCAGCATGAAGCGAGTGGAATAGGTCCAGGCCCTTGTCAATGGTGACATACATATTTTGATAGCAGGGACAGGGTCTCTAAAGGGGAGTATGGAGACACTGGGTATTGGGTGGCCATGTGAGCAAGGGTCGCTAGATGCAAGACACCTTTAATTTGTACATTGTCTTCATCACCTGTGACGTGCTAAACTTTGGGCACACCCTACAACCCCCATTGCGAGCGCATGGCCAAAGTGAGAAGTGCTTTTGATATGGGTAGGGGGTGGATTATGAGGAAGCAAACGGAATAGGTCGAGGCCCCTCGTCAATGGTTACATACATATGTTGATTGGACGGTCATTGTCTCCAAAGGGGAGTATGGAAACACTGGGCCTTGGGCGGCCTTGTGGTCAATAGTCACTAGATGCAGGACCCCTTTGCGGTGTATATTGAGTTTGTCTCCGGTTACATGCAGCCCAATCAGCCACCCCCATTGACAGCGGATGGACAAAGTGAAAAATGCCTAGGGCAAGGGAGTGGTGGTGAGGTACACTAGGATAAAGTCAGTGCAAGATGTGTAGCACAGTACCAATAGCGTGTTGATAAGGCTGATTGAGCATAACATTTTTATTTCTACACTCATGTCTTTATGGGCTATCAAGTTGGTGACATTTTTCTAGAACTCGTATTCACTTTTCATCTTCTTAGATCATTATTTTTATTTGAAACACCATAAAAAGCAGCTAGCAAACTCATGTGTATTCATAAGGGTAACACCATAAAATCTATAGTAAATAAAGAAAGGAAGAATTTGATTAGAACTTATAAGAATAAATTATGTGATTTTCTTTAGAATGCATACAATCATGGTTTGCATTGCCACATGTGGCTTTATGCTGCGTAGTATGATGTACAACACATACAAAAACATCAAATTGTTTATGTGGGTTTATAGCAAAACAGTAATTCTGAAATAAATGTAACAATATAAAAGACTGTGAAAGTACATAATTGAAAGGTATTGCAAGTAGAAACATTTTATTATATTTTCAAACTTTGTACGAAGAATACTTCGAAATAAATTATAGAATAAGAACTACCGGTTATGTTGATTAGGGTTTGGGTATGTTGGTACAAATCCAGTATATTCCGCTTATTCACAAAGAAATTCCTCCCCGAGGCTCTTGTGACACAGGCAGGTATGGCTTGATGAACACAGAATTCCAATCTTCTGTGAATCCAGCAAGTGAACGATCGAAAGGCCACAAGTCTGTACCATCTGTGGAAAAAGTATTTTGGAGTTCGGTATAAAGTGTGCTTATTTGCTTCCATTGGAAGTTTCCCTTTAATGCAGTATTTTATATGCATTGGTTTTATTTCAGGGTAAAATTTCATATAGGTCGGTATTCAGTATATCAACGTTTCTTGCAATGTTACATTTTCATACAGTTCGGTATTCAGTATACCATGGATTCTTGCACCGTTGAGTTCTGATTTAGTTCGGTATTCATTATACATTGGTTTCATGGAATGTTAAGTTTTCATATAGTTTGCTATTCAATATATGGACAAGAACTTGCCTGCAGTGCTGTTCGGAGCTCCCCAGTGCTTGCGTGTCCCTCTGAGACTCACCCGCGTTCTGCTCCTCTTGCATGCAGTTCGTTTCCGAGCTCCCTGGTATCTGCATGTCCCTCTGACACTCACCAGCGGCCTACTCCTGCTCCCACCCGCTTCTGCTGCTGTCTCCGCTCCGCTTCTGGAGTGGGGAACACCACCAATATGAGCCCTGCTCACACTGCCACTTCATCACGGATGCAGACAGCTTCCTCTGTACTTCGGGTCTGCCGGTGTCCTGGTTTGGCATCCAGTCCCATCATGGCTGCTCCTACAAAGAATTTGTCCGCTGCTTCGTCTTCACGGTTCTCCTTGCAGGTTCTCTTTGGGCTGCGATGCTGGGCTATCTGTCGGATTCTCTCTTCTGCCTCTCGCCTCACATTTTATGTACCTGCAGCCTTCTTACAGGCTGAAGGTGTGCCTGGTCAATTTGATCTGCCTGACCATAGTTAGGCAGACATACCCGACCTTCCCAATGTTTGGGATGCAGCTTCCTCATCTCAGTACCTAAATGTTGAAGGGAGGTAATCTTCACTACTCTCAGTTGCCTCTTCTTCGTCTGATTACTGTCAGGTGTTGTGTATGGAATAATGAGGAGAACTGGCTTGCAACAGCTCATAAAAGTTGGGGGAGGGTTAGATTGACATCCCACTCCCAATCCTCAAGGACCAGGTGATCCTCCCTTGCTTCTCCACCCCCAGGGTCAGGGTCTAAAAGCGATGGTCTTTCCCTGGCCACCTGCGTAGAGGATCCAAGGGGAGTAGGAGTGAGAATACACTCAGGTTTCTCACATAGCCATCCCAAATGTAGATTGCACCAGGGCACTTCACAGGGAAGTCAAGAGGGTTGTTTTACCTTAACTTGTCATGATCCTGCTGGGCAGCCCCGTCCCACCCCCCTAGGCGCTTTAGAGTGAGGCAAGATGCATTTGAAGCACTGTGATGGACCGGGGGGCGAGGATGGTGAGAGCGACACCTCCCAGTTTAACAGGAATGTACTCCAGTATAACCAAATATAGTTTATCCACATAGTACACCGCAAGACGCGTGCAACATTGCTGTTTTGCGTAGATATTAGTAACCCTAGGTAGAAGGGAAGGCCTGTGCAGTAAATGCAGAATTGCATGTACTAGGCCCAAAATCGCGAGACAAGAGAAATCCTGATACCCGAGCTCCCATGAGTACACCCCACACCCCCAACCAGTGCGACGCCTATTCATTGTACTAACAGTGTTGCAAAGATGTTCGAGATGAATGTGCCCTACTAGGCCGCAATCACAGGCTGGCGCCTGGTGTTCATGTTATCTCACACTGGCCAAAGCATGACACAGCCCATCCCCAGGCGACCACAAGTTATAGCTTATATAACTGACTAAAACTTAAGACCTCTAAATTACAAAACATGTGCCCTTTGACCACCAACCCCAAAGTAACAAGTCCTGAGATGTTCAAAGAGGACAGACAGGGAATATTGTTGAAGCAGCATTCGTGTGTTTTTATAGCGAGGTGCTGGGAGGGATACATTATAGTTCAAAATGAGGGTGGAGACCTTGGAGCCCGATGGCACAGAGGGGAGTGAGTGAAATGTGTATGTGGAAGTTAGAGCGCGCCAGTACCTCCCTTGTGTGCCGGTCCGATAGAACAGCAAGTAGTGCACTCGCTTTGACATCTGTGCAGAGCCTGCTGACGCAGGTTCGAATCCTGGCAGGGCCAAACTCACCCTTTCATCCTTCCGAGGTCAATAAATGAGCACCACACACTGGGTAATAATAAGCAGTGCTCAGATACCTGAGGGGTTGTAGTACTATATAAATGCTAAATTATTATTAATATTAAGGCCTGCCAAGTGCACGGTATGAGTGATAAAATAGTTGTATGGTAGGAGTATAATTCATTTGTTTTCTGACCTTGGACGTGAGAAGGAGATGATCACTGCAGCACCCACGTGATGGAAGACGGATGGACTGGGCTGGAACCAATTTCCTGGCATCCCTTATGGGGCAGGCGGATCCTTTATAGGTGAACACCAACCAGCAGCGCAGGATTTTACCCTATGTAATTGTGTCATATATGACGATATTTCACTTTATAAGATTCTGCTTGTACTACTTTTCGGCAAATTTACTTAGCAGCAGAGTTCTTTGCTGTTGCTCTCATCTGCGTTTGAGATTAAACACTTGTTATACTTAAAAAATCGACTTGGGCCTTTCTTCCCTAGCAGGTTGTATTCTCTCTGGTGTAAGCGTTGAGGGACTTGCCTTCAATTCTCTTGGGATTCTACTGTGGAGCAACCACTTTGACGGTTCAAGAATCTCTGCATATCCCTTAGCTTAGATCCTTTTTGTTGAAACATTGGATCCATTTCCAATAACTTAACACTATCCTCCTCACTAGATTTTTGTTTAAATTAGGGAGGTTTTGACTTCATGAGGTGAGGAGGTCTAACTAACGGATGTTTAGAATTAATTTGAGTTATTTGTGGAACCCATTGTACAAATTGGGGTATATCGCTCCCCAGGACGAGTTGAGATGGTAAGTTAGAAATCACTGCTACAACCAGGTCTAGATCCTTTCCCAAAATGATGATAGGGATTTTTTTTAATTAATTTATTTTTTTATTTATTAGTATTAATCAAAGGAAAAATGATTTTTACAAAGGATCAATTTAAGTCGATTCTGAACTCTTTGTTGTCCGTTGTAACGAGAAGAAAAAAGAAAGTCTTTCAAATTTTAGCTATCATTGGTCACCTCGAAGCCCACCAGGCCTAGTGTGTAGGATTGGAGAGGTTAGTCAGAGTTCCCATTGTATGTTGCAAGATTCTGAACGTTGCGATTTGCCAAGATGCCTTATCTCCACCAACCATCCTGAACCAACATGTTTCTTCTTCCATTAATAGGGATTTATGGAGAAGTGTTTTAAATATTGAGATCTTATCCACGAGAAGTCGGGACACGACAAGAGGAGATGGCGGATTGACTCTTTCTCATTTTCATTTTGGCAAAGTCGACAGCTATTTGTTCAGGAAAGACCTCTAATGGCCCTGATTTCGTTGGTGTCTAGAAGATTGAGCCGGGCTCTTAGGAGGTAGTTTTGTGCTAATCTGCTGGGGAATTTCTTAATGAATCCCTGTAGCTCATTTAGTTTTTTCGTGTTGAATGGAAGGTGTGACATGAGTTTGTTAGTTACAGCCACTGTTAGAGTCTCGGTCCAGTCCAACTCCTTAAGCTTTTTTAGAACCTTTACCGGGTTGTTGATTAGTTCGTCCTCTCCACTCTGGACTGAGTTTAAAAGTGCTGTGTTTTCATCTCTCCAGGTTTTTAGCATTCTAGAGTTTGGTCCCTGCATTTCTCTGTTAATCATGCGATATATCAGGGTGTTGTTTGACATCAGGCATTTCCTGAATAGCATCAATGAGTTGCAGTTTAGAGAGCCTTGAAGGGAGAGAAGACTAAGTTCTTGTCTTATCGATGCCACAGGGGTAGGTTTAGGAAGTCCAAGGACTGTTCTCCAAAAATAGGCTTCTAGCCTTGGCCATAGGGCTCTGGGTATAGACGGCATTGCCTCGGCACCGTAGATGATGCACGGTACTACTTTCATTTTATATAGGTTTATTGCCGGAATAGTGGAGAAGTGGCCGTATTTCCTTTTGATAGCTTTCCCCTGAGTAGCCAATTTTCTGATTTTGTCATGGAGGGTTTGTTGCATTGCTATGTCCTGTTTTGAGCTGTCCAATGTTACTCTGAGGTACTTGATGTCTTTGACTCTGTCGATTGAGGAGTTGTCAAGGGCACATTTTAGTTTTTCAGACTTCTTGGCAGATTTTTCTAGCACCATGACTTTTGTTTTGTGTTTATTGATCTCAACATTGTTTTCAGTTTTTTGTATTGTAATAGATTGTCAAGCTGTCGCTGGAGCCCAATTTGGGTCTGATCGAAAAGAATTAGGTCGTCAGCGTATAACAGTCTAGTGATTTTCGTCTGTGCTAGTTTGGAGGGAATGATCTAACAGCCTCTTCCGTAAGCTGGTAGTCTCCAACATAAACCAGAAAAAGGACAGGGGCCAGCGGGCAACCTTGCTTTACTCGTCTAAGCGTAGGAATATCAGCTGATAAAGAGCCTTGCTGACTGAGACAAACTCTCATTGTAGTGTTTGTATGAAGTGCTATTATGGGCTTAAGTATTTCTTGCGGGCAGTCCCATCCATTCAGCTTGTCCCAAAGCCAAGCCCTGTGTTAGGTCAATGAATGCTACGAATAGTCTTGGACCCCCTTCCAACACCTTGCTTTTTAGGGAACTCAGTGCAAGAATATTTTCTGTAGTGCCGGTATTTTTTTTGAAGCCCGATTGAAGGTGGTCGGCACAAGGGGAGTTCGTTGACCAAGCTTGGAACTTCCTCAACAGCAAAGAGCCGAATACTTTCCCTATGGGGTCCAGCAGCGCGATCGGACGATAGTTGGAGGGATCGCTGATGTTTCCTTTCTTGAAGATGGGCACCATAATGGCAGTTTTCCATGATGCCGGGATATATTTAGTCTCTGCACATCGGGAAAAACACTGCTGATGAATTTAGCTCAGTCTTCTGGATGGGTCTTGAGGTCTAAGTTTGTGATGCCGTCTGGCCCCGGAGCCCTAGATTTTTTCAGTTTTCTGATCAGGTCAGCAATTTCGACTTGGTCATTAAATTTTACCCAGTCAGTGGTAACCGTTTCTGTTCCTTCTGTAGTCGGACCAAGTGGTAGTTGAAAGAGGGTCTTGAAGTGGTTAGACAAAGTATGTGGGCCTATACAGTTCAAGATTGAATCACTGATTTGAGTTGTAGTTCTCATAAGAGACCAAAATTCTCTAGGACTTTTCCTGCAAATTGCTTTTAGCATTGATTCGGCATCATGCTGATATAGCTTTAGGCGTTAGGATCTGACCCACGATTGATAGTTTCTGGTAGCTGCATGAATCTCTGCTGTAGCCTGTTCGAGTTCGAGCTTGTTGGCTTTCCTTTTTATTTTGTGGAGCTCACGTCGCCTGGAGACACGAAGGCTGTCGTAGTTGTGCTTTTTCTGCATGGGATGAGCCTGCTTTTTACGGTCAGTTTTCTTGTAGGCCGTAAGCAAGTGTCCATAGTCGATCCAATTTAGCTGGCCTTTGTCTGCTTTGGAGTTATATTTGCTGGTCAACTCTTTAATGCAGCTTTCCATTAGTCTTAATCTGTTTCCTTGGTTGTTGGATTCCAACCGGTGTTTCATAGTTTTGATGTTGCAGCGGGCATTCATCCAGGTTGATAACAGCAGATTGTGATCGCTGGACCTTGTTTGCACAACTTCGAACGACGTAGTCAATTGTAGTAGCGGTGTAGAAACAAAGATGTGGTCTATAGTAGATTGAAGTCCGCCGCTTTACCACGTCGGGAGATGGCCTTGTTTTCCGAATACCATGTGCAAACTGAGTAGCTTTCTGGAGTTCATCAGGTTGAGCCATTGGGTGCCTCTGTGTTCTGTGGCTGGTAATTTGTTTTTCTTTCTGAGTTGGTTGCAGACAGTGTTCAGGTCGCACACAAACAAAGATATGGAAAACCTGGAGGACGGCCAATATCTCGTCAATCGCACTCTCGACCATTGCTGATTATTGTGTGGGGTCCATTGTTGCAGGGTTCCAGTACGTGTTGAGGATTGCTACCGGAGTAGACTGTTGGATGTTCACAGAATTACCTCCATTGGGCCAGTTTATCAGGATTGCTAATAGCGACTGGTTCGATACAAGAATTGGTTTCACAGTCAGGCCTTGTCCACTGCGACAGGCCATAAAAAGACCAGATGAAGGGCAGCCCAATGGTTGGCCGCCCTTCATCTGGTCTTGTAGGAGATGTTGTAGGAACCTAGGTCGATGTCGCCAGGAGTTGTCAAGTGCACGTATCCCCTGGTATTCCAAGAGCAGAACTTCAGGTTGTGTTCTCGAGTGTCTGTCAGCGAGTTCGCCTGCACGCTGTGTGTGAGGTGCTTGAGTTGCTATTTTTTGCGTTGAGATGTTAAGGCTTTAGGTAACCACGGCCTTAGGCCTTGTATAACTGACAGATTAGCTAGTGGCGTGGGATGTTCCTTTCTTCCAGATACTTCTTGAGTAATGGTTCTGTTCATTTCTTTGGTGGCATTTAGTGTGTTGGTTAATGATTGCTGGGCGTCCTCTTTTGATTTCTTAATTTGCAAAATTTGCAAAGTTCCCTGGCGGGCGTTAGCGTCTGTCTGCTGAAGGACAGGAAGATGGTTAGCTTTCGGCATGGAAACTGATGATTTCCGGTGTGTGGAGTCTCGACCGTCCTTAGTATACGCTGCATCATTGTTCGGCGGGAAGGCTTGCTTTCCCCTCTTTTTACTTTGAACTGTTCGATCAGTAGGGTTGGCATGGCTAGAATCAACTTTGGATTGCGTGTTTCCGTTCGAGACCCTTTGAGGGTTCAATCGATGACAAGATTTGAAGGTAGCTTATAGCTTTGCCATTTCTATGGCTTGGGTCCACTAATATTAAGTCATCGGTTTTTATCACACGCAGTTTCGGTATATAGTGGAGCAAAGTTAGGTGATAGGGATAGTCAATAGGTATCTCTTGGTATGACCATGTAGACAAGTCACTTTCTCTTCTCTTCCTCCTTTCCACCCGTGAGGGAGTAGTTCTGGTCTAATGCCATCCCTTTGCTTCCTGTATCCAACTCTGCTCAAATGATTTTCCCTCTAGGATTACCAGGACTTTATAAGTGGTTTTACCTCCACTATACAAAAAAGCAAAATAATCTCTTTGATTTTTACAACCTTTCTTCTTTCCCTAAGTTTGATCAGATTCTTTAGGCTACCAAAAATTTGAAAAGTCAACTTTGTTCAATGGACAAAACCTTGTAATGTGCCCAAACCCTTTACACGAGCAACATTTTCGATAGGGATTAATAGATGGATTTATTACAGAAGGATAACCCTCTTTCTCTAGTGCGGTTTTGGATCCTGTTGCCCCTTTTCCTAAGGGTGCTGTTATCTTGGGAAGATGGATATCGAGTGAAGAAAAGAGAGTATCGGATGATAACCTATTGTAGTTCTCTAAAGTTCTTTCAGAAGTACTCACACAATTAAAATGTGTTCCTTCTTTTCCCCTGACTTTCTGGAGTTCCAACTTTTATGGGGAAATGGCTGATGATAACAACATATTTTCCCCCCTGGAGCCCTGATTTCGAAGTTCGGTTATAGGGAAGATCCCAAAGGATTTCATACCTTCAAATTCCTATTAACTGTCCCGTTGGATATTAATAGGGGTATCAGAAAAAGGACAAACTTGAAGTCCTCTTCCCAGAAAAATATAGGTTAGATTCTCATTCCTGCTCCCCTTGGAGGTAGCACATAAAGGTCTAAGCCCTGAGGGAAATGAAGTTGTAGACCATAAGAAATTATCATTTTGTCTCTTTCTGGTGCATGAAAATCATAGGGACAAAAAAGATGAAAATTGATTCCTTCTATGGACTTCCTAATGGGGAGGATGGCCTGTGAGGTCAGTGCTTTAAAAACCACTGCTACATTTTATAACTTTTTGGGATCACCAACTGGCATCTTAACCCGCCCTCTGTAGAACTGTCTCCCTGATATAGAAATACAAGTTTCAATAGGAACAAGGGCTCTTCCCTCTTCTGGGCCTTAGTTTCTGGAATAATTTGTTAAAAGGCTTTAGTCTGCAAGAGTTCTTTTCTTTGGGCATTGGCTAAACCTGGAAATATGGTTGGCTCTCCTTCACAATCTTTTTGGGTTTCCAAGTTGGAACGGCTACCAGAGGTTTCATCAGGCACCCCAAAACTCTGCATTCCTCTATCAGTGCACTCCTCTTCGATTCCTTCCTTAATTCTAGGAAGTATAGCTCTCTCAATTATTCCTTGGGCAATTGTATGCCCTTGATAAACCTGAAATGGGTAATTTCCGTCATTCTGTAATGCCACCTTGACATCACCTGTAAAGTTTGGGTCCATCACCCCCACCAAGACATCAACCCCAAATCTCCTGCTAGATCTAACCTGTGTGCCAGCCTAATGTAAGTACCAGGGGGGAACCAATATTAAGTCAGTTGCTATCAATCTTCTTTCAGCGGGAGAAATTGTCTCATCCCTATTACTACAAATATCAAACCCAATACAACCCGTAGTGGCTACTTTAGGGTCTGACGCTCAGGCACTCAACTTTTCAAACTCAAGGGTTCCCCAACTTGTATCAGATCAGCCGCATCCCACTCCTGACACCATTTGGGAAGGCATCATGAACTATGACACAGACAGCAGACTTCAAGTTTCAAAAAAAATATGTTTATTTAACTGAAATTTCAGGATTGTTGAAGGCCGAATTTCCCCTATACTAATGTGGGTTTGCCCTATCTGAATAAAACTTAAGAAAGTTTGTATCAAAGGAATCAACCTAAAAGTCTGTCCATGTCCAAAGCCTATCCTTGCCCTCACAACTATAGTAAACCAATGTGTAGGGATGTCAAACTCAAAAGAAACAGTGTTCAACTCAAAGTTCTGAGATTCTTCCAGCTCACAGCTTTCTCTCAGCTCCTCTTCCCCAAGCATAAGAAAGTTCCATGAAATAAAAAGTCTGAAACGTTACAATCTCCATTTCAAGGCAATATAGTTTGCGACCAATCCTTGGGGTTCCCTTCCCCAAGTTCTAAGTATTATAATCCAAAACGAAAAGGGTCTCACAACTTAATTCCCAAGACAACAACTATAGTTCAAATGTATTGCAGTGGTTTTGTTGAGCTTGTCTCGTGATGTCTTTAGCCTTCACCATTTAGGATTCTCTGGTATAGGCGCAGTTGTCAGACCACACGGTCCACCAATCACAGGTCGCACACCCAGAATTCCATGGCGCACATTTGGGCCTTGTTTTGGGGTGTCATTAGCTTTCACCATTCAGGGTGCTTTGGTCTAGGTGCAGTTGTCAGACCACACGGTCCACCCATCACAGGTCACGCAACCAGGGTCCTAGAACTTCTCAGCCCCAGACACAAGTTCCTTTGCTCTTGCTCCTATGTGCCAATTCACCCTTACTTGACTCCGCTGTACTGGCCTCCTAGCTTTAGGGTGCAATCTAATATTTCTTTTTCTTTTCCTTGATTGCCTCGTGGCCCTGCCACCAGGTATCACACCCCCTTCTCTAAGCTGTTGCCTTGCCACACTGCATTATTTACTTATTGTTCATGCTTTCTTGAGCCTTTAATGTAGTCAACTGTAAAGTTAGATGTAATGTGTTGTGCAATATAGGGTTTCCATGATTTTGAGTTTGAGTTTAGGGTCCAAAACTCCTGTTGTCTCAAGGTTAAAGCATTTTGAAGTTTGCTATTCAATGTGCTTATTTGCTTGAATGGGAAGTTTCCCTCTACTGTGGTATTCAATAGGCTTTGCTTTTATTTCAGGGTGAAAGTTTCATATAGGTCCGTATTCAGCATATCAACATTTCTTGCAATGTTAAGTTTGCATGGAGGTCGGTATTCAGTATACCTTACTTTCTTGCAATGTTAAGTTTTCATGTAGTTCGGTATTCAGTATGCCTTGGTTTCTTGCAATGTTAAGTTTTCATATAATTCAGTATATCTTGGTTTCTTGCAATGTTAAGTTTTCATACAGTTCGCTATTCAATATATGGGTGAGCACTTGCCTGCAGTACTGTTCGGGGCTCCCCAGTGCTTGTGTGTCCCTCTGACATTCCCCAGCGGTCTGCTCCTCTTGCCTACGGTTCATTTTGGAGCTCCCTGGTATCTGCGTGTCCCTCTGGCACTCATCAGCGGCTGGCTCCTGTTCTGGGGTGGACACCCCCAATGCTCGCTCTGCTCACCCTGCTGCTTCCTCACAGATGCGGCCACCTGCGTAGAGGATCTCTGGGGAGTAGGAGTCAGAATACCCTCAGGTTTCTTACCCCCCCCACCATGATCACAACGGGAGAGAACATCTATTTATTTTTCTGATTGTGAAACAGGGCAGTCTTTTTAGAAATGTTCTTTGTTTTCCAGTGTTCGAAATCTAAACAAACACTGATTTTCTTCCCTTAAAATGCTCATTGAGGTCATTGGGCCTCATTATAAGTTTGCCGGTCTGGGAACTACAGTACTGGTAAGCTTGCCGGTACTGTAGTTCCCGGAACGGCAAACTACGAGTTGTGCTCGCGGGTGCCTTTCTGCCTGCCAAGTCTGACCTGGCGGGCAGAGCGGCACCCGCGAGCACAGCATGTCGGATGCACCAGCACCGTTTATAATGGTGCCGGTGCATCCAGCTTCCCCATTCCCATTGAGACCTATGGAGCTCAAATGGGAATGGGGAAGAATATTTTCCGGCGCCCAGGAATGGGCAAATACTGGGCTGTAATGACCCGGTTATTGCCCATTCCTGGGTGCCGGAAAAAGAAAATACAGGCGGCAGCCTCCTAATGTGGCCCAATGTCATGGCAAAGTAAGGGGTGAGGGGTGCACAGTTAGATGATGTAACAGCACCTCCCACTTTCCTGTCAGAGGCTGGAGGGCAAATCCAACCATTCAAAGACAATAAAGAGTACCCCTGCAATAGCGCAGGGAGTCTTGATTCTAGTAAAGACACAGAGGCAAGAATCATGCTTCAACTTCCTTTATTCTACTCATCACAGCAGATTTAAATCTTGTTTTTGTCAGAACATGAAAACACAGCAAAAAAAATAACTGGACTATGAACACCTGGGTCACAGCCAGTCTGTCAATCCATCTCCTCCCGCTGGGCACCTCAAGACACTTCCTGCCAAGGTCCTTTCCTCTTCTTTGAATGCCTTCCAACTAACATCCGGTAAAACATAACAGGAGTCCATCCTGGTCTCAACATGTCGTGGCAGGACCGAACGTATCTCCACGAAAAACCCTGAGGTGATGCCGACAGTACCAATCAAGGCTCATCGACTCGCGCCTTCTCAGAATTCAGACTGCCTTATGGTCATCTCCTGCCAAAATAAGAGGATACATTAGGGAGGGTAAGAAAACCGCAGGTACAACCAAAACAACTTTCTAATATTATCACCGTAAAATGGAGGCAAGAATTATGCTGTTCAAAGCTTTGCACTATGGGCACTGTTATGTTAACTATCGGTTTAAGGTAAAAAAAGTTCTAAAGGTAGCATCTCTAGACCAGTCAGCCGCTCCTAAAATGTCTTGGAGACTAGCTCTGGCGCAAAATGCCTTGGATGCCATAGCTCCAAAACGTGGCACATCTATGCCTGCTAGGGACATGAGCTCCCGCACCCATCTGGCGATAGTCGCCACTGCTAATGCTTTATACGGCTTTCTGCACCTAATGAGCAGCTGGGAGTTGCTCTGAACTCTCACTCCGCTTGTCCTGGCTTCATACTCTGTGATACAGTTAGGCACATACAATTTTATCTGTTCTTGAAAATAGGGATAGAATATGTCTGACAAATAGCACTTTGTGTGCCTTGCAATAGAAAAACACACTCCGTCAGGTGAGAAAAACGTTTTGTTCACCTTGAGTGCTTTGATGCCTGATACTCGCCTTCATGAGACCAGTCATAAGAGCATAGCTAGCTTGCCCAATAGATGCTTGTCCGACAGGTCCTTTTTCTGTGGCCAATCAAGAAACAGTTGCCGTGCCATATTGAAATCCCATAGTTGCGCGCACTAGACCAGACCCACGCTACCAGACATTAATACACCGCACCAGTCTACCCTGCCCAACATTACAATGTATCTCCACACGCTTTATACAGTGTTACTGAAATTAACATTGTACATCTTGAATAGCCAATACCTAATCATGCTACCCAACCTATCAGCACCTGAACCTGCACATAACCCATACTTATTAACTGAAATGAACTCCATACCCTGCCCTGTTCTCGCAAGAAACCTTAGATTACGTGCCAGGCTCGCAAGACTCTATGACCGATTGTCTAAACTAGCCCACAACAAGGTGACCAGGAATCCATCCCTACACCCTCTTCAACTGAATAGTAGACTCCACCGTGAGCCCATCCAAGACCAGAAAATCACGCACGATGCTATGCCACCACCCCTAAACCTAGTAGATCTAGGGACTAAGGGCGCATTAATAAATGCACGTTCCATGGTAGCCCACGCATCAGACATTGCTGACTTGCTACATAATGAAGACCTGGACTTCTTAGCAGTTACCGAATCCTGGCTTCACCCCACAGCAGGCCCTGCAATTATGCTAGCAGTCCCAGACGATTACACGCTATTAAGACTCGATCGCACCACTTCTAGAGGTGGAGGTCTTGCCATCATAGCCAAAACTAAATTTACTATCACAATTGAATCTCCTATCAATGCTAGCTCCTGTGAATCTCTTACAGCCAAGTTAACACTCTCTAGTACTCAATCCATCTCCATTCACCTTATCTACCGACCACCGGGCCCCTTAGGATCATTCGAAGAAGACCTCACAGACATCTTATCAAACAATCTCAAAAACTCCTCACAACGCATCCTACTAGGAGACTTTAACCTTGGTTTTAGCGACCCTGCAGACGCCAATGCTAGTACAATCAACAATACCCTAGAGGAACTGGGCTTCACCCAGAAGATTACTGAACCTACCCATATCAAAGGGAGAACTCTGGACTGGCTAGCTGTGCACAACTGCCCAGTCCTGGTCTCTGCCATACTACCACAGCCATGGACAGACCACAATTTGATCTCGTTTACCCTAAAGGCAACCCCAGCACAAGCTAACAGCATAGCTCCAGCTGTCCAATCCCGAAATAAAAAAAAAATCACCCCAGAAAACCTGATCCCGCTTATCACACCAACCTTGAATGCCATCCCAGACCACACTGATCCACTCACGATGGTGGATATCTACAATAAAATCATGCTCTCATCCCTCGACGCTATAGCCCCTTTGAAGCTAAAAAAGAGTAAGCCCAGGAAACACATTAACTCCTGGTTCTCGCCTCATCTCAAAGCCCTCAGACAGGAAAAGCAACGCTGTGAAAAAATCTGGCGAGCTTCCCCCTCAGAAAAACACAAAAAAAACTTGAGTAGTCTAGCCTCCCAATATAAAAAAGAAATTATACTGGCTAAACAATCGTCATTCAGCATGCGGATCTTACAAGCCAAATCCAACACTAGAGAGCTTTTCACAATACTTAAAGAGATTGAATCCCCGATTCAAGTACCTGATTCGTGTATCAAAGATAAAAATTGGTGCACGGGCATTCAAAATGCCCTAGCGAACAAAATCTCATCCCTTAAGACTAAAATAAGCACTAAAGAAGAATCTCTACTCTCCTCCACCAAGCAGAGTACTGTCTCCCACAAAAAGGTTCACCCGACTCAAGCCTCCCCCCCAGCGTTTAACCCCTCCTTTAACTTCCACAAAGTATCCACCAAAGAGGTAGAGTATACTATTCTCACCCTCAAACCCTCAAACTGCCATGGAGACTTATGCCCCGCTCAACTGATTAAGGATGCTGCCCGTGATCTCGCACCATTTATTACCAAACTAATAAATGCGTCTTTCACATCAGGCACCGTACCTAATAATTTAAAACAGTCCTGGGTCCTCCCTCTGCTTAAAAAAACGAATCTGGACCCATCCACCCCAACTAACTACCTCCCTATTACCACAGTACCTTTCCTATAAAATAGCATACCAACAGATCCAACACTACCTTGAGCACTTCCAGCTCCTAGGGCTCCGTCAATCAGGCTTCAGGCCACAACACGGAACAGAAATCACACTCACAGATCTCAAGGCACAGATAGATGAGTTGAGAGACCAGGGGAAGACAGCACTATTGCTTCTCCTTGATCTCTCTGCGGCCTTCGATCTGGTCGACCATGAGATCTTGTGCAACCACCTACAAATAGCTGCCCACTTCTTTCAAGATGCAACTAACTGGATCCAATCCTTCCTTAATAACCGTACGATGAGAGTCTTCTCATTAACAGCAGCAGCCGACCCTATACCGATCACGTGCGGCGTACCGCAAAGATCGTGCATCTCCCCTACACTTTATAACATTTTCACGAAGCCCCTTTTTGATGATCTAGACGATCTGGGTATCACCTACACTAATTACACCGATGATACCCAGATCCTCATCCCGTTGTTGGGGGACTATGACAAGGATTTGGCCTTCGTTAATAAAGTGTACCTCATCATCCAGGCATGGATGGCCTCACACGGACTATGCCTGAATGATGACAAGACGGAACTTCTCATTCTAGGCTCCACACACTACCTCAACAAACTGGGCCACAAATACTCCTCATTCATAATTGACGACAACAAAATCATGGTAGCTAAGGAGGTTAAAACCCTCGGATTCTATCTAGATTCCACCCTTACCTTCAACAAACAAGTGAAAGCAATGGCCTCCGCCACTTCTTACACTTGCAAACTTATCAGGGCAGCCAAACCCTTTCTCTCCCCCACCAACTGCACCACCTTGGCCAGGGCGCTGATCCTGTCCAAGTTGGACTATTGCAATGCCTTATATGTAGGCTGCAACAAATATATCTCTAACAAAATCCAAATCCTCCAGAACAATGCCCTCAGAGCGGCCCTTAGTATCCCGAAGAAAGCCCATATTTCAGATTCCAGAAGATCTGTTAATTGGCTATCCACCAAGGACAAGATATTTCTTAAATCAGTGTCTTTGATTCATAAATGCCTCCACCAAGCAGCCCCCCAATACCTCACCGCCAGATTTACTAGACCTACCCTCTCCCGCCCCATGAGAACGGCCAACTCCAACCTTCTTCTGGTGCCCAGGTTTAAACGTATTACATCTGGAGGAAACAGCTTTCCAGTAAAAGCAGCACAATTCTGGAACTCCCTCCCTCCGTCGTGCAGGGAGGACCTACCCTACCACCAGTTCAGAGCTAGGACCGTCCACTGGCTCAAATCTCTCGACTCATAACGACTCTTAGAGACCCAGATTTGCCACTACCATGTGGCGCCTCATTGAATGTAAATATGTTTATAGTATTGCCCTAATGTACATGTTATGTTCTACCCCTACTCATTGAATGTAAATATGTTTATAGTACTGCCTTTAATGTACATGTTCTACCCTCCTATTTGGCGTGATACGTCCGGCAATGTAACCCTAGCTGGACCTCACCACACGTATGTAACGAAGCTTTGCAACCCTCTTGCTGCCTCTGCGCCTGGCTACCCTCGGGTTAGGTGCGCATTACAAATAAATAAAATACAAATACAAATACAAATACTTCGGTGTGGGGGGCTTCGCAACCTTCACTCCTAGCATAGTCTGTCTTGGGAGGATAGCTCAGGGGCAACGTGCTCACCTTGGAAGCAAACCGACATGGAGCAACGCAGGTTCGATCCCCGGGTCCACGCTTAGAAACCCCTGGGTATTAAGCGCACTATAAATAACCTATCATATCATAACACTGCTGCATGATCTCGTATGGGAGCACCTTCTACCGGTTCGTCACCTGCCGAAATGGCAGATCTATGCACCCCCACTGTCCGGAAAGCTTTGCCTCCTTTCATGAAGGAAGCTAAGTAGTTCAGCACTTGGACTAAAGGGGCCAAAACGAGATGAGCACTGTGCAGTCTGCACAATAAGCACTATCTCCCCCAAGCCACGTCGTAGTTCTTACGAGTAGAGGGGGCCCAAGATGGTTTGATAACGTCAGCAGCTTGTTTCCTGGCAGTCTACATCTGCTCCTGACACAGTGCATGCTAGCAGTGGCAATTGACCCAACTCTGTCAGAGGATGAAGGTTCCCCAAGGGATCCAACAGGAGATCCCACCTGGGAGGAATCACTCATGGAAAATCTGTGGAATGTTCTATCAAAACTGGAAACCACACTTGCGACTTCCAGTTCAGGGCCACTACGACGGCTTCCCCCTTCTCTCAGACATCTTCACCAAAGTCCTTGCTAGCATCATGAAGGGAGGAAAAGCATAGTGTACAGCACCCAACCACGGCTGTGGAAACGCAACTGCTCCTTGCGCCTCCGGGTCCAGCCTCCAGCTGAAGAACTTTCCTAACTGTCTGTTCAACCTGGACAGAAATAGGTTGGTGTCCAGAGGACCCCACATGTCCGCAATCTGGGCAAAGGTGTCTCTGTGTAGCATCCTCGACCTGGTACCTCCCAGGTGATTGATGTACCATACTGCTGAGATGTTGCCATCCTTCAGAGAATGCAACACTTGGCTCTGTCTCTTGCAAATGCTTTTATTGCAAAGGTGCCCGCAAGCAACTCCAGAAAATTGATGTGGAGGGCCAGCTCTTTCTGAGACCACTTTCCGCCTGTCTGCAGCTGGCCGCCTCTCACACCTCAGCCTGCTCTGCCCAACCATTCCAGGCATCCATGTTCTGAAGCCACCATTCCAGCTCCGACCTTGCTTTGTAATCTAGAGGCACTTGCTGATGGTACCCCAGGGTCTCCTGCAAATGTCGAATCTTCACCCTCTGAAATGCCCTGTAATGCAACAGGCCCAGGAAGATCACCTGTATATATGCTGCTAGCAGTCCTACAATTCTTGCCAGGGGCTGCAAGGATATCATCATCTTGGCTAATGCTGCCCTCAACTCCTTCTTTATCACCCTCATCTAGGGAGCTGAGAGTTCCAGGGTTGCTCTTGTGGTGTCTACAATGAAGTCCATGAATTCCATGCTTTGCCTGGGCACAAGCTCAGTCTTCTTTGAGTTTATAAGAAACCCCAGAGATGTAATGAGATGCGATGCCCAATGTACTTGCACTAAGAACGTCTGCTTGCAATCTGCTAAAATCATCATATCGTCCAGGCATACTATCATCCTTATACCCCTCTCCATCATAGCTGCTGCCACTGGTCTCATTATCTTCGTAAAAGCCTAGGGTGCTCAGGCAAGGCCGACTGATAGGCACTTGAAATGCCATACTTGCTGGTTCCAGAAGAAACCTTGCTGCCTGCGGTGCTTTCTGGCTACCTGCAACCAATGTCCTTTATGGAGAATGTCCCTGATCAGGTGCACCCCATCCCTTTGAAGTATCTGTATATCAGCCACCCATTGAGTTCCCTCAGGTTGATAATTGGTCTCACCTTCTCTTTTCTGTGTACTAGAAATATGCTGCTGATAAACGCTGTGGATGCCCTGTCAGTGCGCTCTATCGCGCCCTTGCTCCCTAGCTGTCACGGGTCTTCCTCTAGCAATTTGCTCTCCTCCCAACTTTTTTGCCTGTGTCTGACTCTTGTGGAGTTTTGCAGTAAACACCTGCTTGAACCCTGCTACCGCCTGGAGTAGCTGGGCATCGCTGGAAAGCTTCCACCAATGTTCTAAACACACTTGCGTCCTCCCTCCCACTGGAGGGTAACAGCCCACTCTCCTCACCTGCTTGGACTCCCGGTTGTCGGTAGAATCCTCAACCTCTACGCCCTTGACCACCACATCCCCCTGCCGGGAAGAAATCGTCATGCTGGAGGGACTCCCAATAGTGCTGTGGGGGATTCTGGGGTCTTTTTTGGGTGTGGAAGCGAATGGACACTCGACCTCTACTGCGGCCGGTTCTTGCAAAAACTCTTCCTGGGAAGACCTTTTTAATAGATGTCTGGGCTTTCTCAAGGGTGGTATGCATGTCCACAAGTCTCCCCATCTCTTTAGCAAATGCCTCGCCTAACAGGAAGCTTTGCACTGCTTTGCCTGCCTCGTAAGAAGCAAGATCTCCTTGCTTAGAGTCTAACTTCAACACTTCTTTCGGATGACAGGTGCAGTTTGCATTCACCAGGAGGCATACAGCTCTCTGTGCCCAATTGGCTAGCGTGTCTTAATCTACTGGCTCTGCAGTATCTCTGGCCCTCTCAACCAGATCATTGTTCTTCGCTATGGGGTCTGCCAAATCCGACACTTTTTCCTGGCACCCTTTCCAGGAGTGGTCCATGCCTTTCCTAAGGTCTCTGGAGGCTTTGGATACGAATGTAATCATTGTGGGATCAAGTTTGGGAGTCTCAGCCAATCTTCCTTTGCAGGTCTGACCGTGGGTATGCTGACCGCATGGCTTACGCAATCTCTGGGCCATGTAGGAGGCCACTTGCTGCGTCATTGGATTTGGGGTGTACGATTGCCTCAGGGTTGAACATATCTGTCAGTTCATCATTGGGCACCTCCAAGTGCTTCTCCTTAGCCTTTCTCGTCCCTCCAAATTCGATTTCTGCGAGGATCTGGAGTCTGACAAGTCGGACTCTGGTGAAGAGTCATCATTATGCATTATATTTTGCAGCCCTGGGGAAAGGGGTAGAATACTCGGCCTTGTCAACTATTTTATGAAAGCCCCTTTAAGCTTCTCGAAAATGTTGATAGCCTCAGGAGGCTTTCTTTTTCCCTTCTTCACTGGACCCAGGGGAGTCAAAGGGGCCTTTCTCTTGCAGGTATGTTCTCTCTCCTTATCCGCTCCCTCCCTAGAAGGTTGGTCAGAGGACATGGCGTCATCAATATCCGGGCTTTTGCCTTGAAGGCCATCTCCAATTAAGCACTCCAGGGCTTCCAGTCTTTCCTGTAGTGGGCGCACTCCTTGTGCTACTGCATTAACCAGGGACTCCCTTAAAACGCTCTTGAAACTTAGGGCCTCATTACGACCCAGGCGCTAATGGGTTAACGGCGCCGTAAAAGGCTGCGGCGCCGTTAACCTATTAGCGTCTAATTACGAGGTCCCTTTGCGGGACCCAACCTTAACGGCTGGTGTAGACCAGCCGTTAAAGTAGGGACCCGCAAAGGGACCTTGGTGCTAATTACGGTGCCGCAATTTGCGGCACCGTACTTAGCGCCTTCCCCATTCCCATTGAGCCCTATGGGGCAAAAATGGGAATGGGGAAGGGCCATGTAGGAAGGGGGAATTACCGCACCGCCAACCTTGTAATGGGGTGGTAATTCCCCCTTTCTCCATGGCGGAGTCGGTAACTTACCGGCATGGACCATGGTGCTAATAGCACCATGGTCTTCCACCAGGGGCGATCCGAGTCGTCATTGGCTCCCCTCACTCCCGTACTCCGACTCCATGCTAGAGCCATCCACAATGGGCCTCATTACACGGATGGCGGTAAGGGATTACCGGTACTGATAAGGGTACCGGTACCGGTAATCCCTTACCGCCTTACTACGAGGTCCCTTTGTGGGTCCCTACCTTAACGGCTGGTTTTACCAGCCGTTAAGGAAGGAACCTGCAAAGGGACTCTGAAGGTAATTACGGTACCGCAATTTGCGGTACCGTAATTACCACCTTCCCCATTCCCATTGAGCTCTATGGGGGCAAAAATGGGAATGGGGAAGTGCCATGGTGAATAGGGAATTACCGCCCCCACACACCTTGGAATGGGGCGGTAATTCTGCCATTCACCACGGCGGACTCAGTAAAATACCGGCGGCAACCATGGCTCTAATAGCGCCATGGTTACCGCCTTCCGTGTAATGAGGCCCAATGTTTTGTAAGGTGCCTAGTCATCTGAACTTAGCAGGCTCAGTTGCACGTCCTCTGAAGTGGGGTGAGAGAGAAGCCTAAGGGGATATCCGGCTTTAATTCAGATCAAATGTAATTCTAATCCAGCTCCTTTCTCCCAGCAGTGTGCTGGCAGGTTGGACATTCCTCCTTGAGGGGAGTGTCAAGTGGTTTACACTCTTCTCCTTGTGGGGTCAGCTGCTAAGATAAAGGCCCCTGTCTCTGTGGCACAGGGCCTGCACCACTGTACTGTAACTTGGCTGCTGCCTCTGCATTCAGGTTATTACAAATATAAGGGCCAAAATGTCCACATAACCCATTCCACGGGTTGCAGGTGCTCTCTAATTGATGTGGTGCAAGTGTTTCCCAAGAAGTCCTCTCCGCCTCGGGAAGAGGTGACTTTGCTTTGGTGAACGCAATTTTGCTTTATTAACTGTGCCTGCGTGAGCGTATCTCATGCCGCGCCAATGTCAAAAGCCCCAATGGGTGTGCACGAACACGTCAGAACTGTAAAACCTCCGGGTTGCATTGCGTACTTGTTGCCGAATATGCTGGTGAAAAGATAAGAGTGCAGCCGGGGGCCCGTAAAATGAGCTTGATTCTCACGAGTCTGGCTGCACTCCAATTTGTGAACAAAAGCTGCGCTTCGCATTCAACGATGACATGATCCAACGCGGTTTGCGCTCTGGGCGTTATGAAAAGAATGCAATAATACACGGCACTCACTAAAAACACAATTGTTTGTTTGTTTGTTTATTTTTTTCACTTGTAATGCACGGCAGACCCGAGGGTAACCGGGTGCAACAGTCAAGAAGATGCAAAGCTTAGGTTACAAGTTAGCAATGGTTACATACAAAATACAGGATACATATACAGATATCACAAGTAGTAGGCAATTATAATTTACAAGACACAGACATAGTTACAAAGTATATAGTATATATAGTAGGGGCAGTAAATATACAGGTGCCGGATGGCAGTAGGGGCAGTAAATATACAGTCCTAGTATAGTAGGGGCAGTAAAATATACAGGTGCCGGATGAACATTATCTCCTCAACCAGGAGGGCAGAATGAAGAGGTCCAAGGGTCAGAAGGAGCAGGGTCAAGATATGTAAATACTGGGTAGTCTGGGGATATTTGTGCACCAATGGGCTAATCATTGGTAGACTTCAGCAGGTTGATGTATTTGGTTCTGAATTTCAGAAAGGGCTGTTCCTCACGTAGAGGGTTAGGCAGTGAGTTCCAAAGTTGGGCCGTTTGAACCTGGAAGCTGCTACCCCCCACCTTAGTTAGCCTAAATCTTGGAATGATGAGGCTATTGGCATTAGCGGTTCTAGCTGGGCGCATATGGTTTCTTTTTGTGAATTTATTGGTCAGATAGCTCGGTGCGGCATTGTTTAGGGCTTTGTGAACCAAGGAGGCTACTTTAAGGTGGATTTTGCTTTGGGTAGACAGCCAGTTGTTTTGGCGTCTGATCTTTGAAATGTGTGATCTTTTAGAGATATCGAGGGCGGCTCGCAGGGCGTTGTTTTGTAGAATTTGAATGCGATGGGTGATGGATTTATTTGGT
The DNA here is from genome assembly GCF_040938575.1 of Ambystoma mexicanum. Taxonomy (NCBI): domain Eukaryota; kingdom Metazoa; phylum Chordata; class Amphibia; order Caudata; family Ambystomatidae; genus Ambystoma; species Ambystoma mexicanum. The sequence continues at coordinate 842,627,909 of NC_090923.1, forward strand.
CCAATGTAGAGGGCATTACAATAGTTGAGCCTCGAGAGGATAAGTGCTCTCGCTAAGATCAGGCAGTTTTTGTCAGATAGAAAATGCTTGGCAGCTCTGATAAGCTTACAGGTGTAAGCGGTAGCAGATGCCAGGGACTTCGCCTGTTTGTCGAAAGAGAGAGTGGCATCCAGTTAGAATCCAAGTGTCTTCACATCTTTAGACACCCTGATGATATTGTCATCAATTTCAAATGAAGTGTAGTCCTGGCTAAGTTTTTTAAGGTTGGGGTGCGTCCCCAGGATGATAAGCTCTGTTTTATCATCGTTCAGGCATAGACCGTGATTTGCCATCCATGCCTGGACGATGGTATATACGCTGATCACCAAGGCCAAATCCTTACCATAATCCCCGGAAAGTGGGAGGAGAATCAGGGTATCATCTGCATAGTTAGTGTAGGTGATGCCGAGAAGGTCCAGATAATTGAAAAGGGGCTTAGTGAATATGTTGTACAGAGTTGGGGAGACACACGATCCCTGAGGAATTATATCAATTATATCAATTAAACTGAGTACTGAATTCACTGATTAATCGTTAGCCACAGTTTGTGCATGATCACTCACCATGATAAAACATTCTCAATTTCAGGAGCACTCAGAGACCAACAAAAAACAAATATATATATATATATATATATATATATATATATATATATATATATATATATATATATATATATATATATATATATATATATATTCAGTGAAAAAACTTTGTTAAAGGGACGTTATGGTTCCAAGTAAAACCGAAAAACCCCTGAAATTCGCCAGTTATGGTAAGCTAAGCAACCATAACTCACGCCACCACCGTGCACTGCTAAGCCTAACACCAAGGACATCAAAGATGACATCACAAATGACATTGATGACATCACTGATGACATCACATGTCTGAATCCCCCTTTTTTCCTTTCCTGACATATCTAGGGCACATGATTTTCTTCAGTAACAGTCAGGAACTAAAAAATGTAAATTACTATATTCGTAGACTTATCCTTCAAGTATGTTCTTAGAATAATTCCCTTATGGTCCAGTCATATCATATGAAACATATACATAGGGGAAGACACAACCTTGAAAGACAGCAATCCTTTTTGTGCATTAAAATTATCAGTAGATTTATCAGCACTTTCTGATACTTTTGATGTTTTTTTATTACTGTACTTTCCCTGTATATGCTCATATTTTTATATGTTGTACTCACAGTATTTTCCTTAGGGTCCAGACACATCATGTGATATATATAGATAGGGTAAGTAACAGCTTTGAAACAGAGCAATCATTTCTCTGCATAAAGGTAATCAGTTAGGTTATGAACACTTTCTGCTACTATTGCTGTTTTTTTTTTTTTACTTCAATACCCTTGTATATATTCATATTTGTATGTGGTGTTGTCTCTTGTGATTTGTCTATAATAATGCAATTATGTAGTAAGTGGGTTTTATTACCTACTTATCATAAGTTTCACTGTACGCAAAACTCTAATATGAAAACAGTTATCATTTCACTATTCAGCATGGCAAGCTTATGAATCTTGCACCTCCATCATGTATGCTGCACACAATGCCTATGTTTCTACATGAGTACCTTAGTATACTGGATTGAAGTTAATAATTGAATGCTATTTATATCAATTAATAGCTTAGTGCACTGATTAGCACTTGATGTTTATTCCAATAATTTTTGACACTTTTTTTATTAACATTACACTAAGAATCCCCTGTACAGACTTTTCATGAAAGGTAAATGCACATGTGATGTCATCAATGATGTCATCAATGACATTTGTGATGTCATCTTTGATGTCCTGGGTGTTAGGCGACAAAAAGTCGGGTAAGGCCCATAGGAAATTGTAATGTCAGCGGACATAAGGAGGGTTCTTAGAACACTTTCAACCTGACAACGAACAATAAGAATAGCGTTCTCAGAACACCCCCATTTTGTTTAATTGCAAATATTTCAGGACACAGCGAGTGTTCTTGGAACACATTCAACTTGCCAGAGTCCTCAGGACACCCCCATTTTGTTTATGTACCAACATTTAAGGACACCGTGAGTGTTCTTAGCTCAATTTTAGCTTGCTTGCGAACAAAATGGACACATACTCCGTCCTCAGAACACCCCACCATTTAGTTTATATAGAAAATTTCAGAACAGCCGTGTTGTCCGCAGACAAATCAAACACAACAAAAGCGTCTAGCACGTAAATAAAACAGAACATTGAACCTATCTCATACTCCCCCACCCTCCCCAAACACTCTTACACACCAACACACTGCACTAAATACAATTTTTAATCCAAGTGCCACCGCGCTGTCTGCGGTCGTCGGCAAATGCAAGATGGTGGGCGCCACAAAAAATCTGACACGCTTCACGCACCACGCCATCCAATCAGCGAAAACGTCGCATGTCCGCGGACATCACGCAAGCCGCTTGGCCAATCCAGAAGCTGTCCGCAAAGCGAACAGGGAAGTCCGTCCGCGGAGCGAACGGAGATATCACTAATTTTTTTGCCTTACATTTTGGTCATTTAAAAAAAACTACTGGGCGGATTTCCACCAAATTTGCAAAAGCATGCTTTCGGGACCAAGCCCCCACTCCTGCCGCAAATTTGGTGTAAATCCGTCCAGCGGTTTGGGCTGTAGGCGTGCACAAAGTTTTTTCCCATTATGTCTATGGGAAAAAACAAAAGTTTTGGGACCCCCCCTATAACTTTGCCCCCCTGGACCAAACCTCTCCAAACTTTGCAAAAAAATTCAGAGTGGGCCATATACTTTTTTTTGCAAAGTTTTGGTGAGGATTCATCCAGAGGGAGCGAAGTTATAAGCCACCCAAAAAATGCTCTTCCTATGGAAACACCAACTTAACCATAACTACATCATGGACGCTACCGCATCCATGTAATATATATATATATATTCAGTAAATGCCTATGTGTCTGCATGAGTAGCTTAGTATACTGGATAGAACTTCATAATAGAATGCTATTTATATCAATGCATTGCTTAATGCACTAATTAGCTCATGATATTTATCCCAATGATCCTTGACAGTTTTTGGTCAGGATTATAAGAATCCCTTGTACAGAGTTTTTATGAAAAGTAAATGCACATGTGATGTCATCAGTGATGTCATCAATGACATTTGTGATGTCATCTTTGATGTCCTGGGTGTTAGTGTTAGCAGTGCACGGTGGCGCGAGTTATGGTTGCTTATGTTACCATAACTGCCGAATTTCAGGGGTTTTTCGGTTTTACTTTGAACCATAACGTCCCTTTAACAAAGTTTTTTCACTGAATTTCATAGGTTTTTAGTAGCGCAACTTAACCATAACGTCCCTTTAACAAAGTTTTTTTACTGAATTTCATAGGTTTTTAGTAGCACAACTTAACCATAATATCCCTGACTTCATATACAAGTCAGGGATATTAACATAGTAACATAGAACATACTAACCCCCTCGTAGTGATTTTCATGTCCGCGGACTACCACCATGTCCGCGGACATATCGAAAATCTGAGCGTGGTGAATGTAAATTTAAATAGTGTGCCCCATTTCCCCTTTGAAGTTGGCTCTGAAAAGAGCCATTTTTTTGGTTTTTTTACAGATGCTTGACAGACACCTGTTATTTTGTATTTTTTTTCTTGTTTTTATTTTCTTACTTTACTCCTAAAATCTTCACATAACCTTCTCCAAAGCAACCCTTACATTCCAAAATAGAAAGGCATTTCCTGTAAAAGATAAAGAAATGCCATCTTCTTTAAAATTAACAGCATTACTGGCATCAATATTCTCATTATTACAGAAGAACATACCAGCTCTAAGCATGAAGGCACACATGCCTCGGTTGATGACACACCTAGCAATGTTTTGCTGAGGACAAAAAACTGAACTATTGTCCCATATTGCCCTAGGTAGTAATCCAGAAAAAATTACTTTCGCATTTGGAAGGATCTTCATTACGGCTTGAACCAAGCGTTCCAAATCAGCCAACAAAGTAGGGGCACTGACGTTGCCCAAATGGAAAGCACCATAGTGCAAAACTACCACATGCAGACTGTTCATCGTGGCCATATCCTCACAAACTTGTACTATTCCCTGTACATTGCAAACAGGCACAGTGCTCCACACCACCTCCACTCCTTTCACATCAAAGTTCTTTGCAACATGCCTGCATTGAGCGTACTGTTGTAAACCATACACAAACATATCTCCAAGCACCAACACCCTGACTTTCTCTACTTCTGCCATCTTCACCACACACAGTCTCTTTCAACACAAATCCACAAACTCGACATCTGATTGGCTGATCCGTACAGTCTTCTTTCCATGTTGGATTTCCTGGAAAAACCCGGATGTAGCACGCCCTGTCCATGAACAGCCGCGGTGTCCGCGGACGGTGTCCACTTTACTCTCTGTGCCATTCCCTCATTGCATACAGATAAGCAATCACACAATACGAATAACGTCCTCAGAACACCCCCATTTTGTGAATTTTCGAACATTTCAGGACAATTATCATTTCATTATTCAACATATTAACATTACAAATATTATACTTTCATCTTGTACTCTGCACACAATGCTATGTTTCTCCATTAGTAGCTCAGTATACTAGATAGAATCCCATAATACAATGCTATTTATATCAATGCATCGTTCAAAACACTAATAACGGTATGATATTTATTGCAATATCCTTGAAACTTTTTTCGCAACATTATAATAAAAATCCCTAGTACACAAATTCCATGAAAAGTACATGCACATATGATGTCATCAGTGATTTCATCAATGACATTTGCGATGTCATCTTTGATGTACTGGGTGTTAGTCTTAGCAGTGCACGGTGGTGGCGCGAGTTATTTTTCATAGCTTACCATAACTTGCGATTTTCAGGGGTCTTTCGGCTGTACTTAGAACCATAACGTCCCTTAAACAAACTTTTTTTAATATCACGCAAACAATATACAAACATGGCGTTCAAAAACCAACTTCTCACAGATGGCTTTAGACAGAATGTTGCAAAGTAATAATTTATGCTCGTTCACAGTGAAGGTCAGCTGCTCCCATTTTTTTCTCGGGCCCGGAGAGGCTCACGAAGCAGACTATAAGGTTGTATTGTGTTTTGACCTTGACAGACAGAGATTGTGATGAAAGACTTCTCTTGAAGGAGTGTTGCTAAAACGTAAGAGAAGATAAGGATGAAATTTCTGAAACGAAAGCACTTTTATATATTATATCACTATGCAAAAGATCGTTCGCACACGCGGAGTCGTATTTTGGGACTGCACTACTCGTAGACAATGGAAATTGCAATTGTACTGTAAGTAACCCTTTAGATTATTTTATACCAAATATAATTACAATAGCGTAGCAGTAAAGACCGCTCAAGTTGAACTTGTTCGTTGAAAGTGGCATAATGTTTTCTACCGCGCACTATCACCGCCGAATTGATCCCCTGTCGTTTAGAGGGCTCAGAAAAAGGCAGACGACACAGAGTGGGTTAATAGAAATAATTTAACCGGTCTATAGGCGGTCAAGCGCTCTACTCGCTATGCCACTCCACTGTAGCCTGTCAAGTGGCACAGCGAGTACAACGCTCGCTTTGACATCCGTGCACAGCTTGCTAACGCAAGTTCGAATCCCGGTAAGGCCAAACTCAGCCTTTCATCCTTCCGTGGTCGATAAATGAGCACCACACACCATGGTTAATAATAAGCACCGCTTAGATACCTCACGGTTCTTAGCGCTATATGAATGGGAAAATATTATTATTTTATTATTAACATACTCCGTTGCACTATCTTCGATAGCAAATAGTTTCACGCCCTAATAAATAAAATGATGATTTTTAATGAAGATCGGCTGGTGAGACTAATTTATGTTTTTTAAAACAGGTATGTGGCCCCATTTTGCCTATGTAACGATTTACAGACTCCAGCGGATGGGGTCTTCAACTGCCAGGTGCAGGTCCAAATATGCAACTTCATGACCCTCACCATTTTATGGGACAATCGCCAAGGACCAATATGCCCTTACGCAGTACTAGGGCTACAAACAACATACCAACCAATAGGGTGGTCTAATGGCTCGTTGTTGGAGCAACCTTCCGATTATCAGAGCGACCATTTACTGCTTTTATCATAAACCAACAGCCTATCTACCGCAAAGGAACAACACGTGGCTCAAAATAAACTTTTGCTGATCGACAGCAGAGACAATAGCAAATTGCTGAATATTCACTAAACATTTCATGTGAAATAAATGTACTTTACCAAATGTACAATCCTGCTGTTTACTTTTAAACCACAGTTTCATATTCCGAATTGTGGCGCACTGAGTTGTAAGCTGATCTAACAGCCTCTGTACCGCAAAGGAACATCGCGTGCTTCAACATGAACTTTTGTGGATCGACAACAAAGACAAATGCAAATTGCTGAATATTCTCTAAATATTTGATGTCAAATAAATGTACTTTACAAAATTTACAATCTTGCTGTTTGCTTTTAAATCACTGTTTCATATTCCGAATTGTGGCGCGCTGTGTTGTGACATAATATGTGTTGTCTTCCGGGTTCTGTGTAAAGTCACTTAGGACTGCAGAGGACTGGGCACCCTGTAACGTCACGGAGAGAGGCGGGGAATATGAATGCTTTGATAATATCAGGCTTAGGGGCGGGAGATATGATTTAGTGTCGCAAAAGCAAGTCAGCCAGGTCAATAGCGCCAGTCGTAGGATTATCACATAATGTCGGCGCACACCAGCCGGATTTATCGTTTCTTTAGTGGACAAAAAGTCGGTTGACGCCCATAGGAAATTGTACTATTAGCGGACAAAAGGAGTGGTCTTAAAACACTTTCGACGTGAGTTAGAACAATACAAACAACGTTCTCAGAACACCCCCATTTTGTGTAATTGCAACCATTTCGGGACACCGCGAGTGTTCTTAGAACACATTCAACTAGACAGATTACAATACGGACAGCGTCCTGAGGACACCCCCAGTTTGTGTATTTACGAACAATTAAGTACACCGCGAGTGTTCATAGCTCATTTTTACCTTCCTTGCGAACAAAAATGACACATACTCTGTCCTCTAAACACCCCACCATTTAGTTTATTTACAAAATGTCAGAACAGCCGTGTTCTCCGTGGACAAATCGAATGCAACAAAAACCTCTAGCACATAAAAAAAAAAACATTGAACCTATCTCATACTCCCCCACCCTCCCCAAACACTCTTACACACCAACACACGGCACTAAATACAATTTTTTTATCCATGTTTCACCGCGCTGTACGCGGTCGATGGCGAATACAAGATGGCGGGTGCCACAGAAAATCTGACACGCTCCACGCCCCTCACTGTCCAATCAGTGAACACGTCACATGTCTGCGGACATGACGCAAGGCCATGGGCCATTCGGGGTGCTGTCCGCGGAGCGAACAGGGAAGTCCGTCCGCGAAGCGAACACAGATATCACTAATTTTTTTGCCTTACATTTTGGTCATTTTATAAAAAACTACTGGATGGATTTACACCAAATTTGCAAAAGCACGCTTTCGGGACCAAGCCCCCGCTCCTGCCGCAAATTTGGTGTAAATCCGTCCAGCGGTTTGGCCTGTGACCGTGCGCAAAGTTTTTTCCCATTATGTCTATAGGAAAAAACACACGTTTTGGAACCCCCCCCTATAACTTTCCCCCCCCTGGACGAATCCTCACCAAACTTTGCAAAAAAATTCAGAGTGGGCCATATACATTCGTCCAGAGGGAGCGAAGTTATAAACCACCCAAAAAATGCTCTTCCTATGGAAACACCAACTTAACCATAACTACATGGACGCTACCTGTTGTTCTGCATGTCCAACTTTTGGTGTTCTACAACACCTTTTCCATTGTGGCTATCTGATTTTGTTAAGATTACTATTATTATTTCAACTTCACCCGCTCTAATTTGGGTGTCATGCCAGCCTTATATAAATGCACATTGCCTCAGCTGTGATATCATTTTCCAGTTAAATGTCTTAGATTGCTCTTAATCATATGTGTTTACATAATCTAGTTGGCTTGCATAATGTTTATGCTGCCTAGCAATTGATCAGCACTTGTACTTTCTGTTGCCAATGCTTCTGTGAGCTTGTCTCTTTGCACATGTATTTATGCCATCTCTGACCAACTTGCACTTGCACTTTATGTCATCTTGGGCCCAAATGCACATTCTTGCTTACATCAATATGGTATATTGCTTGTTGCACCAAAGTTTTATAACATAGCCCTAATGCTGACTTGCTTTTATTATGGTATTTTTATCTGCCTATATGTATAATAATTTTTATGTTGCTTATTAACTGACTTGCACTTGCACTTTATACCATCAGGGCCTATGTGATCTTGCCTTTTTGCACATCCTTACATGCTGCTCTTGATTAACTTGCATTTGCACTTTATGTTGATTTTGGTCAAAATGTACAATATTCATGTATTATTATGATATATTTATTGCTGCTTTACGTGTTACTATCATAGCTTTTAAGCTGCTTCTGGCTTTGTATTCTGGCACTGAGCCTTTTGAATAGTCTATCCAGACTAATGAGCTGCAATGTATGCTATCCTTTATATATTGTTGTCTGGCAAAAAAATTCTTGAATTACTTTTCTTATACAATAATCAGTTTTATCCATTGGAATCTCATATTGGATCTGTAGGTTCATTGGAAGACTGTATGGCACTTTATTTTTTATTGTGTTTCCCAGCTCTGCTCAGGATACTATATTCATTCCATTGCAGGCCCATGTTGATTTTCCGTTCAAATATGGCCGCCATCATTACGGTCTTCCATAGCACCTTCCTCCAATTAACATAGATGATGGACTACATGCAACTGTTATTTGTGTCTCTCCATTCTGTGTTGCCACGTGATCAAGCGCTCAGTTGAGCGCGAAACGCGTTGTGGCAGGGCCGTTTACCAGGCGTCCTGCTTTTGTCTGTCCTGCTGTTTCCCCCCCCCCCGCCCTATTCTGTCCTGCACACTTCGTGCAGGCTTTGTCTACTTTTTTTAAAATCATTAAAATTTATATGTAATCCTTCACGTGTGAGCTTGCATTCATTGCCTGGGTCCTCTCCTGCCACGGAATTGTAGGACCCTTTCTAGATTCACGGCGAGTGCGGTCCGCCCTGTTTCCTCTAGTTTTCCTGATATATATATATATATATATATATATTTAAATCTGCTGTGATGAGTAGAATAAAGGCGGTTGAAGCATAACGCTTGCCTTTGGTCTTGACATAGGGCCTCATTACAAGTGTGCCGGTCCAGTATCAATGGTGCCAGACCAGGACACTACAAGTCTGCGGGCGGGTGCCATCCTGCCCGCAGAATTTCACAGAAGCACCGGCACCGTTATTAACCAAATAGGAATGGGGAATTATATTTTCCAGTGCCTGACTTCACGGACAGCCAGGGCTGTAATGCCCTGGTGTTTCCGGCAAGTTCGGTGCCGGAAAAATTCACAAGTCCGGCAGCAACCTGCACAGCATCTTTTCAAAGATAGTGAAAAGATTGAGCTTCAAGCCCACAAAGTCACAAAGTAATATTAACTCTGTATGATTCACATTGAAAAGTATTCCATTTTACAGATTCTTAAAAGCAATGTAAAGCCTTTGTATTAATGTATGAACTTTCTTTTTAGAACTGTAGTTTGTTTTTTGCATTTTTGTAAAAAGTTTCAGTTATCATGATAGGTTTTTTGTATTGCATTCATAATTTGGTCAAAGCATGTGTTACTTTTAACACGTTGCCCACAAAAGAGAACAGACTTGCTCAACCTTCCCCTAACCCCACTTTTTACACGTTTTAAGAGAGCAATGACTGATTCGCAGGTCGTGCTGAATAACAGATCCTGGTTGTTGGTTACATTCAACTGTTTGCAAATAGTGCTGCTTTGGAGTGAATAACCCCCTATAAAGTGTTTTTTGCAGTTACTAATGTAATCAGAAAATATGTATACCAATTTTATATATGAATGCATTTGAGTGAACGGCTCTATCTGCCCCTCTGCATGTGCACTGTGCAGGTACAGTGTGTGTCCTACGTCCTATGTGCAGTGTGTGGTCTTATGTTCAGTGTGTGAGCCCATGTGTGATGTGTGCACCAATGTGCAGTGCGTGGGTTATGTCCTGTGTGTGGGCATGTGTGCTAGTGTTGGCATATGTTTAGTGTGGGGGCATGTGTGCACAGTGTGGACATAGGCCCAGTTTGTGGTCACAGTCCAATAGGTGCAGCGTGTGGGAATATGGACAGGGTGTGGGTTCATGCACATAGTGAGCATGTATGAGTGCATTATGGGTGCATGTGATTTGTGGGCATGTATGTGCAGTGTGTGGGTTCATGGACAGGGTGTGATCATATCTGGGTATATGGCAACGAGGGTGCATTGCATAGGTGCGTGTGTAGTGTGAGTATTTATGTGCAGTTTGAGTGTGCAAATGGAGGGTGCATATAGTCTGTGTATGGGCAATATGTGGGTCTGCATGAATATATCTTGTGAGGGAGTTGTAGTTTGTGGGTGTATGTGGAGTGTGAGTATGTATATGCAGTGTGTGCGGGTGTTTATTGTGTGGGTGTATGTGGAGTGTGAGTGTATGTGCAGTGTGAGGAATGGTGTAATTAAAGGGCACATTCGTTATGTGCAGTAGAAGAGTGTGCATTATGGGTGTGGGTGGAGTGTGCAGGTGTGCATCCTTAGGTTATTTATGGGTGCATGCAGTGTGTGGGCCTGTGTGCAGCCTGTGGGCCTTTGTGCAGTGTGTGGGTGTATGTGCTATCTGTGGGTAGATGCACAGTCTGAGGATGTACATACAGTGTTTGGGAATATGTGCAATGTGTGGGTGTGTACATTAACTGGGGACATGTACTTTGTGTAGGTGTATATAATGTGTAAGCATGTATGTGCAGTGTAATAGTGTGGGTGTAGTCTAATGGTACATGTACATTGTACATGCACAGTGTGTGACTGTGTGTACAGTATGTGGATGTCTGTGCAGACCATTTATCTGTGCATGCAGTGTGGGCATGTGTGCAGAGTGTGGGCGTATTCGCATTGTGTGGGTGTATGTGCAGCATTACTCCGGTTCAGTGTGTAGATATATGCATGGTGTTTAGGGTGTTTGAAAAGGGTCTGGACATATGTCTAGTGTATATATTGTATGAATCTATATGAACTTGTGTGGTCATATGCACAGTGTGAGTGTACATTGCGGGGGTGTATGCGCAGTTGGAGCGAATATGCACCATGTTTTGTTATCTCTGCAGTGTGTTTGTCTACCTGCACTATTTGTTTATGGACGGGGTGTGGGACTATGTGACATGTGAGCACTGATTGTGTGCAGTGTGAATGTGCAGGTGCTGTGTATGTGTATTTGCTGTGAGTTGCATGTGCAGTCTGAGGGTGCAGGCTGAGGGTTGAAGTGCACAGTGGGAAAATGCGTCTGCAGTCTGAGGGTTCATGAGCATGGTGCAGTCAGTGTGTGTGTGAGTGTGTGTGTGTGTGTGTGCGTGTGTGTGTGTGTGTGTGTGTGTGTGTGTGTGTGTGTTGCTGAATGTGCAGTGTGAGTGTGTGCACACGGTGTGTGTGTATGTGCATTGCGTATATTAATTATTTGTGAGTACAGAGTAAGTGTACATGCAGTATGTGGATGTGTGTGCTGTCTGAGCATGGATGTGCAAAGAGATTATGTTAGTGAAGTGTGTGTGTGTGTGTGTGTGTGTGTGTTTGTGCGGCTATATGGTAATTATGTATGTGTATACACAGTGTGGGGGTCTTTGTTCAGTGTGAAGGTTAAAATGTAGTTTGTGGGTGCATGTGTATGGTAATCATAGGTTTGTGGATGTTGCGGGGGTGTATGCAAAGTGTGTGGGCAAATATAGGGAGTTAAAAGACCAATTGTTTGACACGGTACCTACTGTGGTTTGCACAGAGGGGCTGTGTCCTCCTCCCTGGAGCCCACCTGAGCACTGGGTTGGGAACAGCAGAGCAGTCAGAGTGTGCTCAGGAGGAACAGCGTGAGTCACAATGGGACAACAAGGGGGACCGCAGCAGCTACCGTATCTTGTGTTAGGGAGGTTTGCTCAGCTGCTGCTCATATTAAACACATATTGGTTGGTCTTTGTATGTGACGGGTTGGATAGGAAGATTGCACTTTTATATTAGCTATATACTAGCATCACACTTTAACAAAGTGTGTGCTTATTAGCAGTTCATGAGGAAGGCCTGGCCATTGTTGCAAAACTGGTATTTCATCATTGGTCACACTGAGATGATGTGACCATTTTCACTGGTAGACCTATGGTTAAGAATATGGGTGGCTTTTGCAAACCATTTCGGTTGGGAGGGCTAGGTGGTGTGTGCATTATGTGCATTATTGACTCTGCATATGACAGCACAGCCACTAGCCCAGGTATAGAATAAATGAACAGATAAAGGACAGATTCTTGGTGCAACACTTCTTATTCAAATCCTGTACAACAGTCAGACCTCAGCTGAGCAGCCGAACCTGCCATTTACATAAAGGAGCTGACATCCACCTGATAGCCACTTGCCAGACTGACTCAAATCCTACACAACCCAGCTTTGCTGCACTGCTCATCAACAACTATAAATACATTCTGTAACTACATGTATGCTTGTACAGTTGTGCTGGACTTTCATTACATTGACATAATGTGGGAAGTATAATAGTTATGTGTAAATCATGAAGCAGGAACAACAAGTAGTCCAAGTATGTTTTGGTAATAAAAATATCAAATCTGCACAGGGTATGCTCATACACAAACACCTACACCAGCTAAAACAGGCCCCTAGCCACACACCCACTCCCAGGCACCAGCCACCACACCATTGCACTGTACACCTACATCACACAGCATTGCACATGCACCCCAACCCACTGCACTGCACATCCACCCACCTCTGGTCTGCACTCACACCATCCCACTGTTCCATAGCATATATTGCCAAGCGCTGAACAGACTATACAAAACAAATCAATAAATGGTACCATTAATGAGTTCAATTGGGTTATGCCTTACAAAGAGGAGAGAAAATGCGATTTCAGCTGAGTACGGAAAGAAGAGTACAGTTTAAAAGAACAAATAGATACAGCAATGGAGTTCCAGAGTTTTGGAGCAAGTAGAGAAAAGCAACGAAAGTGTGATTTGGCACAAAGAGGTCGAGGAGTAAAAAATGAGCGAAAAGAGGCCAAATGAGAAGCAGGGAGACCAAGAGAGAGAGAGGAACAATATTTAAGGTGGATGAGAACAATGCTAGAAACTAAGAGCATAGTTTCCCAGAATGTTAAGAAAGGAAGGGCTTTGTGTATATTAAAGAGATGAAAACTACAAGCACGAGTGGTCCTGAGAATATGCGCAAAGAAAGTCAAGGCAGGGTTGAAAGTAATGCCAAGATTATGAGGGTTCGGGGATAACTTTAGCTGAGTTGGAGAAAATAAAATAAAAGGAGGAGGAAATTGTGAAGAAAGAAAAAAAGACAGGCAGAGAGCTGGGCATGCAGACGCTACAAAAAGGATCAAAACGAAAAGAACATCTGGGTGTCATCTATGTATAGATGATAGGAGAAATTCTAAGAAGAAATAATAGCTGACAGGAGCATAGTATAAAGAAAAAAGAGTAGGGCACCAAGTAGAGATCCTTGGGCAACCTCAAAGTGAAGTGAAAGAGAAGAAGATGAGTGACCGGCAGTCTAAGTATGGTTTGACAAATAGGAACAGAACCATTTGCGGACAGTGCCAGATATCTCAAGTGATAGAAGCCTAGAAGAAGACATGCTCTGCACTCACTCCATCCCCACACTGCATGCATAAACACAGCCCCAACACTACTCTGCACTCGCACCATCCCCACACTACGTGAACGTACTCAGCCTCAACATTGCTCAGCACACATCACCTCCAGCTTGGCACTCGCACCACCGGCGCACTGCATGCATGCACACTACCCCAAATCAGCTCTGTACACACTGCCTCCATAACTTTAATATACTCACACTATCCAAACACTACATGCAGTCACACAGCCCAAACACTACACACACAACACTCAGCACTGCACTGTACACATACACAAACACACACAGACTCTTGAACTGCATACATGTACTCACACTGCCCTAATACTGTACTGCACACACAAATCACCGCACACATTGTCCCTGGCACTGCATTGCACTGCAGACAGAACACACTCACCCAGCATTGTGCGCACACTGCCCCAGCACTGCAGTACACATACACCATACACAACACTACAGACTCAGCACCCTCAGACACTGAAAAACACACCACCCTCAGAACAGCACTTCACTTCACATGGCCTCCAGCACAGTTCTGAACACACAACACAACACTGCACAGGGTTTCCCCAGCACTGCACACTCTCACTGCACCCAGCACCACATAAATATATCACACTTCACAACACATATGCAGCCCCCTACAGAATATGTTCATCTTGTGATAACTGGGCATACTGAAGTCTGGCCTTACTGTGCTGGTGGTCATAATGGTATCTGGCCCCACTGTGATAAATAGAAATAAGGGAATGTAGCCTTGCAGTGCTCGATTGGCATATTTTAATCTGCTGTGGTTTATGGTAGCTTGGAATATTGGCATCTGGCCTTTCTGTCCTAGGGGGCTCGAGGGGGGGGGGGGGCACAATGGAACCTGCTATCGATGTATTCACTGGGCGTAATGGAATCTTGCACTGCAATGCTTACTGGGCATAATAATATACCTGGCACTGGACATACTAGCACTGGCCCATAATCGGGCATTATAGAAACTGGCATTGCTATGCTTATTGTGTGTAGCCTTGACAATGGGGTGGATACCTGGGCATTGGATGGTACTGGTACATGAACTCGGTGCATTGATTAGATTGATGGCAATCCCTGGTAATGGTATGAGTTCCTTGGATAACACAACCTTGAAGGGGTGGGTACCTGGGGTTTTGAAGCATTAGCTTGTATACGGTAGCAAAATATGGTTCATGGGCTCAGTACCAGTGTGCATCATGCCAATACCTAATACAAGGTGGAACTTTCTGGGCCTATGGAAATAAGTGGTAACTAGCATGCCTACCTAAAGTTATCATACCAATGGCTATAAAATGCTTATACATCAGTCAAAGGTATTGGCTTAATCAGTGCTTGTCCCAAGTGGAGTCTAAAGTGTTACCGCAGGAACGGTAAAAGGCAAATGAGTAGTTGGATTTGGATGCCTTTAGTGTGGTAATTATCTATGTAAATATGGCCCTCTCACACTCTCAAATCCTCCTCCATCCTGCTCATCTTTTAGCACACGCGCACTCTAATCTGTCAACTCACCTCATGTCCACTCCCTTCTTTTGCTCACCCCCACTCTCACCTTCCAATCTCTTCCATTCTACTCTTCCATCAACTAATGAAAAGCTCTAAAATGAATGCTAAATACCCACAAATGTAATATTTCGCCCTCCTCTCTGCACAATTAACAACCTTATCAAGCACACACAACTATTTTACAGTCTCAGAACTGGAAGACTTTTTTCCAAGGATGCTTCTGACAGAAAGAGCTTCATTTGCATAGGCGGGTAAGCTACTGTGGATCCTCTTAACTGCTCTGGCTTCTTCCTGTGAGGCTGAGAGAAGCTTAAATGCTTCTCGATGACTAACAACCTGGCTACGGTAAACATTGTCTCACAAAAGACTCTGTAATGTTATAATGTATAATATACATAAAGATATCATGAATCTGTAAACATACAAACAGCAAAAGAATTTGAAATGCACACTGAACAATGCAAAAAGGGGTTTTAACAAGTGTGCTTGATCATCACTGCCTATGAAATAATTGTCCCTTTTTCCCTAGTGGTGTCGGAGTAGCTGCTTGTTCCTACCACTTTATGTTGTCTTATTTTCTTTTCTTCAGCCTCAGCTAAGACACTGCCAGACTTCGTACTGTCGTTCAAATATCTAGACTATACCTTTCGTGATCACTGCATGAAACAATAAAACGCGCATGTATTTTCAAAGCACTGTTCCCTGTAGAGCATCTGAATGAGAAGAGAACCTTCCAATTGAATTCAAACAGTCTTCACCAACCCCAGTACTGGGTACCAGAAGGTCAATGAAACACTGTTTTATGTCAAAATTGTCTCTTTGCCAGTCAGCAATGCAAGAGCTTTTATATCTTTATAATATAACTTACCATGTATGCTGTGGCTAGCTGCTCTTTGTGCTCTCTGTGCTTGGAATGGCCCAGGTCAGCTTTTCCCTGCTCTCTATGCCATTTGTCACTGGCTCCTTCCTGACTCCACAGCATATGTAATCGTACAGATGTTCTTCCCCCCTGCACTGGATGTGTGTCTCCAATCCTCTCACTGAGAGTACTCTCTATTTATATGACCAATTGAGCCCCCTCTTTTTACGGTATCAGCTTGCTCTTTTCGAGGTTTACTTCTCACAGAACATTTCTTATTCATCCCCCCAACACACCATGTAATTTTCCTTCAAGAGTCCTGAAAATGTTGCCTCTTGTTTTTGCTCACGCTTAATTGCCTCTTGAATTTGTGTAAGCCTTGTTCTGTGTATGCACCTAGAGCTACTGGAACCATGGTATTTACTTGTGTAGCCTATGTAAACCTAACGCTACTATACTCTGCCTCTAATTCTAATTTTATCGTAATGTTCACACACCTGCAGTGTAGAATCAGTATTTCACCTACAATTCCCCAACAGTGGCTATCCCTCCAAAGAGAGGAAAACAGCAGTGCAGTCGGTGAAGTCCATGTCCTCCTTTTTTATCCATTATAGTCTAAATGTATTGTATGGCAATTTATTATTTATTTGCGAGGCCTTCACATTCATGGTTAACTGGATGATCTTTACATTTAATGTTACATGGTTTATATTTGTCTTGTCTAATTCTTGTTGTTCTTATCAGTATTTGAATTGTCTTTTTAAGTAGTACCATCCCATTAATTATGTACAGTGCTTTGGCATAAAGCGCTTTAGAAATTGTATAAAATACAAATAAATACCTTAATGCTATGAGACACTGGCAACATGGCTTTCGCCACCAGGGTGTTGTCAGTGACAGAAGCCTCAAATATTGTTTTTGTCAATGTAGAATCAGAAGGTACATTCTCATATAACATTCGAAGTATTTGTGTTTTGAACCTAAAATAGATTTTGGAGACAACCATAAGCTTCTCCATCCTGCATCCAGTGGATGTCTGTAATTTTATTTCCATACCAGTGGCAAATCCTACATCTCCTTCTGGCTCCTTTTGTGATTTCAGGGCACCTACTTCTACCCATGTGCTCTATGGCAGATGATTATAATATAAAGCCTGAGGGTGTTTCGGGCTTTGTGTCGTTTTCTGCTCCAGGAACCAGAGTAGTTTACTCTGAAAGTGCTCCTGATATCAATGTGTGCATCATTGCCGATGACCAAGTTTCATCTGTGATAGCCTGACCCCCAACAAGATGCTTAAATGTGTAATTTTAAATACTCGCACTTTGATTAAGCATGCAACAGAGGTTGATGATTATATTGTGGACACGCATGTTGATATATTTGCTGTGACAGAAACCTTGCTGCATGAGGCAGCAGGTCCTGTCCTTGCGCTTGCTATTTCATTAGGCTACAGGGTTTTTAGAGAATAGATAGGCTATTAGGTTGGGGTGGTGGAGTGGCTTTTACATATGAGGCCTCTTTGGTGTTATATGAAGTTAAAGTGGCAGGCCCATTGGGCTGTGATACCCTGTGGGTTAAGTGGCCATCTGTCCATAACACCACTTTTAATCTAACAATCCTATACCAAACTCCCTCTACAATGCCAGATTGTTGCTCTCAATTATGCAATATGTTAATGCCTTCTATTAAGGTTTCCTCTAAAACTATAATTTGGGGGGATTTTAATCTTGGTCTTTCCGATGGTCCTGACCTTATGGTAAGAGCTACTGAGTCTGCATTAACTAAAAGGGGCTTTGTTGATCATGTCATTGGTGCGACCCATCATGAAGGGAGGATTCTGGATTGGGTCAGTGGTCATAATGTTTCAATCAGGGATCAAGAAGTGACCCAATGTCCATGGTCTGACCACTCGGTGGTCCTTTTTAATATTGTCTATGCATCACAGTATAGGAAGTTTATGTCTGAAAGGATTCTTATTAATTCCAGAAATGCATGTGGCCACTCAGCAGAATTATCAGCACTGCGTTTGGAAACCACTCTGACTAGCTTGGATACCTATGTTTCTGCATCTGATCTTGCTGAGGCTTATGAGACGATGCTGCTTGATGCAATGAATGTAGTGGCTCCATTAAAAACTCGGTCTGTTAGGACCAAGAACCCTACAGTGTGTTTTTCAACTGAGCTTTGGGAGTTAAAAATAGCTAAGCGTAAATCTTTTGTGCTGTTGTCTAAAACCAATTCAGTGGAAAATAGAAATAATATAGCCTTCCAGCCAAGGCTTATACATCTGCCATTATTTTAGCTAAAAAACAGACATATGATCAGAGGATTCAAAATGCCAACTCTGATGTCAAAGAGTGCTTTAAAATTCTTAGGGAGCTTGAAGATCCTTGAACTCATTTGTCATCAAAGACAAAGAATGGTGTACCTCCATCCAGGGTCCAATGGTGGACAAAATGAAGAAAATTCAGGATGATATTTCAAGCAAAACCACAGTGTGCGACAGGTTACAACCAAATATTGCCTCCCTGAGCGCTGAAAGTATTGTTCCTGTTTTTAAGTTCAGGGCGGATACGGAATCTGGGGTCTTAATCATGTTGCAACAGCTTAAGCCCACTTATTGTAAGGGAGATGCCTGTCCTGCGATAATTATTAAGGACTGTGCTTCACAACTTATTCCTTTGTGAAATGCAACAACACCTCCTTTAGGGAAGGCTTTGTCCCACCATGTATCAATCAGGCATGGATATCGCCCTTACTTAAAGAAAAACACACTTGATGCAAACATCCCTTTGAATTATAGGCTCATTACGACCCTCTGTTTCTACAGAAAGTTTTGAATAGGGTGGCCTATACTCAAATTTGTGATTTTCTGGTCAGTAACAAGATTTTGGGCCGACAACAGTCCAGTTTTCACAGTGCTCATAGCACTGAATCAGCGTTGTTGGATTTGAAGGCGAATATGCTTCAGGTTTTTAAGAGAGGCGGCACTGCAATTTTAATGCTCCTTGGTTTATCGGCAGCGTTTCACTTAATTGATCACTCACTGCTGGTATCTAAATTGCTATCTTCTGCCTGTTTTTCACCTGCAGCAGCTGGCTGGGTTGAGTCGCTTCTGTCAGACGGCTCGGCCAGGGTTTTGTCAGAGATTCTAGGGCCGACGATTTCCTGGATCCTGCTTGTCACCTACATTATTCAATATTTTCACTCTGCCATGTTTTGATTTGCTTGATGTCAATAAGGTACTCTATACTAATTATGAAGATGACATTCAGGGGGTAATTCATAGAATTTCGCGCACAAGTGGCGCACGCGGCTGGCGCACAGTGTGCGCGTGCGAATGTCTGCGCCAGCCACGTGCGCTAAAATCCATTTCCGCGCACAGCGTATTCATGGATTTTAGCCTCCCAAACCAGCCGTGGCGCAGAGTGGCGCAGCGACCCTGCAGCAGCGCCAGTTAGGCCCCCAAGAACGCCCCTAGTGCAAGGAAAAGCCATCAAAATCCCCAATCCAGCGCAAAGGGCTGCGCTAACCCTGGACCAGTTTACAGGGCTGCCAAACAGCAAATGCCAAGCAGGGAACGGGTATTACTGGGGTTCGCGTGAAGTTTCACACGCGATAGGCCCTGTGCGAGTGGGGTACGTGGATAACTGGGGTGTGCGTGAAGTCTCGAAAGTGATTTGAGCAGGGTACGTGTATTTCGGGGGTGCGCGGGATGTTTCACACGCGATTGGCCCTGTGCGAGTGGGGTACGTGGATAACTGGGGTGCGCGTGAAGTCTCACACGTGATTTGAGCAGGGTACGTGTATTTTGGGGGTGCGCGTGAAGTTTCACACATGATTGGCCCTGTGCGAGTGGGGTACGTGGATAACTGGGATGCGCGTGAAGTCTCACACGCGATTTGAGCAGGGTACGTGTATTTCATGGGTGCGCAAGAAGTTTCACATGCGATTGGCCCTGTGCGAGTGGGGTACGTGGATAACTGGGGTGCGTGTGAAGTCTCACATGCGATTTGAGCAGGGTACGTGTATTTCGGAGGTGCGCGGGAAGTTTCACACGCGATTGGCCCTGCGCGAGTGGGGAACGTGGATAACTGGAGTGCGCGGGAAGTCTCACACGCGATTGGAGCAGGGTATGTGTATTTCGGGGGTGCGCGGGAAGTTTCACACGCGATTGGCCCTGTGCGAGTGGGGTACATGGATAACTGGGGTGCGCGGGAAGCCTCACACGTGATTTGAGCAGGGTACGTGTATTTCAGGGGTGCGTGGGAAATTTCACACGCGATTGGCCCTGTGCGAGTGGGGTATGTGGATAACTGGGGTGTGCGGGAAGTCTCACACATGATTTGAGCAGGGTACGTGTATTTCAGGTGTGCGCGGGAAGTTTCACACGCGATTGGCCCTGTGCAAGTGGGGTACGTGGATAACTGGGGTGCGCGGGAAGTCTCACACGTGATTTGAGCAGAGTACGTGTATTTTGGGGGTGCGCAGGAAGTTTCACACGCGATTGGCCCTGTGCGAGTGGGGTACGTGGATAACTGGGGTGCGTGGGAAGTCTCACATGTGATTTGAGCAGGGTACGTGTATTTCAGGGGTGCGTGGGAAGTTTCACACGCGATTGGGCCTGTGCGAGTGGGGTACGTGGATAACTGGGGTGCGCGGGAAGTCTCACACGCGATTTGAGCAGGGTACGTGTATTTCGGGGGTGCGCGGGAAGTTTCACACGCAATTGGCCCTGTACGAGTGGGGTACGTGGATAACTGGGGTGCGCGGGAAGTCTCGCACGCGATTTGAGCAGGGTACGTGTATTTTGGGATTGCGCGGGAAGTTTCACAAGCGATTGGCCCTGTGCGAGTGGGGTATGTGGATAACTGGGGTGCGCGTGAAGTCTCACACATGATTTGAGCAGGGTACGTGTATTTCGGGGGTGCGTGGGAAGTTTCACATGCGATTGGCCCTGTGCGAGTGGGGTACTTGGATAACTGGGGTGCGCGGGAAGTCTCACACATGATTTGAGCAGGGTACGTATATTTTGGGGGTGCGCAGGAAGTTTCACATGCGATTGGCCCTATGCGAGTGGGGTATGTGTATTCCTGGGGTGCGCGGGAAGTTTCACACGCGATTTGAGCAGGGTACGTGTATTTAGGGGGTGCGCGGGAAGTTTCACACATGATTGGCCCTGTGCGAGTGGGGTACGTGTATTCCTGGGGTGCGCGGGAAGTTTCACACACGATTGGCCCTGTGTGAGTGGGGTACGTGTATCCCTGGGGTGCGCGGGAAGTTTCACACGTGATTTGAGCAGGGTACGTGTATTTCGGGGTACGCGGGAAGTTTCACACACGATTGGCCCTGTGCGAGTGGGGTACGTGTATCCCTGGGGTGCGCGGGACGTTTCACACGCGATTTTGCTGTCAGAGTGGTGTTCTGAACTTCGGGGGTGTGCGGGGAGTCCTACACGTGAATTGGCAGTGTGGGTCCTCCCAGGTGTTCCCTCTACACCCCCCACGGCCCCTGCAGGCAGCCCACACCACAGGGGACTACCCTGCACCCCTGGTCATGTCCCGCAGGCAGCCCATCTACCATGGGCATGCCCCCCAGCCAAGCCACATGTCAGCTTGCACTACTGATCACCCACTCATGTCCCCCTGCACCCCAACCCCCCAGCAGTCAGGGGCACCTGCCAGCAGGCCCCCACTCATGTCCCTCTGCACCCCCACCCCCCAGCAGTCAGGGGCACCTGCCAGCAAGCCCCCACTCATGTCCCACTCATGTCCCCCTGCACCCCCACCCCCGGCAGTCAAGGGCACCTGCCAGCAGGCCCCCACTCATGTCCCACTCATGTCCCTTTGCACCCCCACCCCCCAGCAGTCAGGGGCACCTGCCAGCAGGCCCCCACTCATATCCCCCTGCACCCCCACCCCCCAGCAGTCAGGGGCACCTGCCAGCAGGCCCCCACTCATGTCCCTTTGCACCCCCACCCCCCATCAGTCAGGGGCACCTGCCAGCAGACCCCCACTCATGTCCCCCTGCACCCCCACCCCCAGCAGTGCGGGGCACCTGCCACCAGGCCCCCACTCATGTCCCCCTGCACCACCACCCCCCAGCAGTCAGGGGCACCTGCCATCAGGCCCCCACTCATGTCCCACTCATGTCCCCCGGCACCCTACCCCCCAGCAGTCAGGGGCACCTGACAGCAGGCCCCCACTCATGTCCCACTCATGTCCCTTTGCACCCCCACTCCCCAACAGTCAGGGGCACCTGCCAGCAGGCCCCCACTCATGTCTCCCTGCACCCCCAACCCCAGCAGTCAGGGGCACCTGCCAGCAGGCCCCCACTCATGTCCCCCTGCACCCCCACCCCCCAGCAGTCAGGGGCACCTGCCAGCAGGCCCCCACTCATGTCCCCCTGCACCCCTACCCTCCAGCAGTCAGGAGCACCTGCCAGCAGGCCCCCACTCATGTCCCCCTGCCCCCCCACCCCCCAGCAGTCAGCGGCACCTGCCAGCAGGCCCCCACTCATGTCCCCCTGCACCCCCACCCCCAGCAGTCAGGGGCACCTGCCAGCAGGCCCCCACTCATGTCCCCCTGCACCCCCACCCCCCAGCACTCAGGGGCACCTGCCAACAGGCCCCCACTCATGTCCCCCTGCACCCCCACCCCCCAGCAGTCAGGGGCACCTGCCAGCAGGCCCCCACTCATGTCCCACTCGTGTCCCCCTGCACCCCACCCCCCAGCAGTCAGGGGCACCTGCCATCAGGCCCCCACTCATGTCCCACTCATGTCCCCCTGCACCCCCACCCCCCAGCAGTCAGGGGCACCTGCCAGCAGGCCCCCACTCATGTCCCACTCATGTCCCCCTGCACCCCCAACCCCCAGCAGTCAGGGGCACCTTCCAACAGGCCCCCACTCATGTCCCCCTGCATCCCCACACCCCAGCAGTCAGGGGCACCTGCCAGCAGGCCCCCACTCATGTCCCCCTGCACCCCCACCCCCCAGCAGTCAGGGGCACCTGCCAGCAGGCCCCCACTCATGTCCCGTTGCACCCCTACACCCCAGCAGTCAGGGGCACCTTCCAGCAGGCCCCCACTCATGTCCCCCTGCACCCCCAGCAGTCAGGGGCACCTGCCATCAGGCCCCCACTCATGTCCCCCTGCACCCCCACCCGCCAGCAGTCAGGGGCACCTGCCAGCAGGCCCCCACTCATGTCCCACTCATGTCCCCCTACACGAAATAAAGATGCACAGTCATGGCCCACTTCTACACCAAAAAACCCCACATCACGCCACCCCATTCTTGAGACGCAATGATTTCCCAATCCACCCCACACTGACATGCCTATCTCAAGACACAAACCAAAACTCAACTATGTACATCAACACATGTCCTTCACACACATACACTGGTTGGCATTGCTTGTGTAAACCCACAATTTCACATGCATCAACCCAATGAGCAAATCCCACACATGGAACTAAAATATGAAAATGTATTATGTACATAAATAAATAAATGAAATGAAAGCATACCAAAATATCAAACATGAAATCAAAAGCATGTGAAAAAGATGAGTGAATGAAAATGATAAGCAATGCAAAAATATTTGAAAGAAAAACAGTCCAAACTCTCTCTCCACCAACGCAAATCCAAAAAAAAGTAAAAAAAAGATATCCATTGTTTCATGTTCATAATAATAAATAAAAATGCGACATCAATCCATAGTCCACTATTTACAATACATTGTGCTGAAAAAAACCATTACTCCATGTCTATAATGAAAAAAAAATCCAAATGAATCCATGATGTAACTATATACAATCCATTGTCCAAAATAAAAATCCATTAATCCATGTGCAAAAATCCCAAAAATAAATCAATCCATTGACCAACGATGTAAAGGGTCCAGGAGCCCAACTAAACAAATGAAACCTACCTAAGAAACTACCTAAAAATATAACTATATACAAATGTGTGTGGCATTGTCCATTGACCACAAATAAAAGGAAAACGAAAAGGAAACCTAACTCTAAAAACTATTTACAATGGCAGCGGGCTAGTCTGACGGCTCACTTTTGGATGTCCCGGTCCAGGGCATCATCGAACTCCTGCTCAATGACCTGGCGGCGGTCCTCTTCCATGGCCTGAGGGTTCGCAGGGATGACGACATGTTCTCCTCCAACTCCCTGCGAATTGCCTCGAGGCACTCGGCCCGCCTCAGGTGCCGCCCTGACCATCGTGAGCCGTGCCTCTTCTGCCCGCTGCCGCTCCGCATCTATAGCATGGCCTAACTGCTGCCACAAGGAAGACACTTCCAGTCCTGGGTCCTCCTGCCCTCTGGCCGATGCCTGCCCCTCCGATGACGAAGGCCCCGAGCCATCATGGCTCCCACCTTGTTGCTGCTGCTGCTGTGCCTCTGCCTGTGGTGCCCTGGCTCTTGCTGCCTGCACATCCTCCTCCGGCTGGGGTGCAGTTGTTGATGTGGCCACCCCTGCTGGACGTCCGACTCCCAACTGTGGCAGGGATGTGTCCTCCACCAGCCTAGCCGCAGGGCCAGAGGCAGCTCCACAGGGTACCCAGGTGATACATGGGTGGGAAGATGGCATGGAGTACGACTGGCGCATAGGGGGTTCAGTTGAGGAGGGGGTCGGAACAAGGTCCAGCAAATGGAGGAATCCAGCCCTGGTGAGCTGTCCCAGTAGGTCAACGCGGTCAACGAGCTATTCGATATGACGTGCAGTCTCCTCATGAAAAGACTGCAGGTCACCTCGCATGGCCCGTTGACGCAACGCCACCCCACCCAGGACAGGCACAACCCGGTCCCGGATAGCCACGTCCGCATGGAGAGGAAGGCCAGTTGTTATAAGCGGACCCCCTCCCTGAAAACGGGTCTGGACGTAGGCATCTCTGCTGGTGCGGGATTATGCAGTCACAGGATCGGGGACAGAATTACACACAGGCACCTCTGCGGTGGCCTGTGCTGCCTCCTGTCCCTGCACTGCACCACTAGCACCAGTGGAATCCCCACCTCCAGACCCTGTGTCTGTCCCTTGCATGGCCTCCTCCTCCACCAAAACCCCCACCAACCTGGATGACTCCGTGCCATCTTCCTCCGTCGGACCCTGTGGGGTCTCAGCTGCCCCTTCTGCTGCCGAGGAGTCCAACTCCAACCTCCGCCTCTTGGACCTTCCCTCGGCAGCTGCGGCCTGGGACGCGGCACCGGACTCCTCACTCCCCAACAAAATGACAACCTGGGAGGGGAGCCGGGCCTTGCTTCTCCGGCTGGCGGGATGATCCCTGCTGCTGTGCTCCACAGCACCCTCTCCGCCCTCTTCTTCAGTTGACGCTGCAGACAGGGAGAGATAAAACACAGGCATCAGGGCACTGTACAATGGACTGATACACACATGACAGTTGCACATGAGTGGCATTGTTTAACTACAGACACGGCATCACACTCCACGACACACATGTCATTTTATTTTTTAACTCACACACATGAACATTTCAACAGCAATATTGCACCAGGCAGCACCATCCATACACATACAACAGCATGAACAGCCAAAGGTGAGCCTGACATCACATGAAACACAAGGAGTGCACTAGACATGCACACACGCCACCACACTTACATGCATGTCTACATCTCCAACTGTTGCAGTGATGAGATTGCCATACATGTCACATCTGCCATTCATCCTTCTACATATCAGTGTCACGTGCATCCATGTTGCATCACAGTTGCACACTTGTCAGATACACATACATGCACATGTACACAGTGCAGATACATGCATTATGAACCACCATCCATGCCACAACCATGCCAATGTACATACACAGAAATTCAAACATGTGTGCTCCCACACCTGCATTTGCCCAGCATGCTTACCAACACATACACCATCAATGTGTCTCACAACTGAGAGGACTCACATGTGGCAGCCTCACGCCCATGTTCATACACATCCCTACATGGCCCTACGTAAACACATGTGCAACCTGCACACTACTGGCACACCACGACACGCACAGTGTACTATCAACATGCATGTACACTTACCGCTCGACTCCAGACGGGTCTGCCCCTCAAGGATCTGGACGTAGAGCACTGGGCATATGCGTTACAGGACCTCATTTGATGGTTCGACAGCTGGCCCCGCGCCCCTTTGCATCCGCTGCCGGTCCTTGTTGAGGGTCCTGGACCTGAAGTCCTCCCAGCGCTTCTTGACATGGTGTAAATCACGGACTGCCGCCCCCTCCGCGTTGATGGCAGTCACGATGTCCATCCAGATCCTGGTCCGTCCTTCATTGTCGGCGCTGGGGGTTGCCAGTGCTGCCAGATGGTGTTGTGCTGGACTTGGCAACCCCAGAGGCAGGAGTGGGTGTGCAACTGGGTCCTGGGGCTGGGCTGTGGAGTGATGGAATCCCAGTCAGGAGTCTTCGGTTCCAGCAGGGGTGGTCACAGCAACTACACCCCTGGCTGCCGTGCAGGCAGCAAATGGCAGGGCACGTGGGCAGCAGGCAGTCAGGCAGCAGCAGATGACAGGTGGGAGCGTGCTCGGGGCTCTGGGGGGCAGTAATTCGGCCTTCTGGGCAGGAGCGTGGTCTTCCGTGTGTTTTTGCGTGGCCAGCTTGATACGGAGTGATTTGGCACGTGAAAAAATTGCACGTCAGCGTGTAATTCGAGGAAAGGGCCTTAGTGCGTAAGCGCATCAGCACACGCACGCAATTTCATTGGACCAAAGGCCCTTAGCGCGTAATCGCATAAATTACATTACGTGCGCGGCCGTTTCCCTCATAGCACGTGATGACAGAGCACACGTGTAAAAAGTGCACCTCCGAGTGTCATCGCGTGTAATTGGAGGAAAGGTCCCGCGTACACGCATATCTGACGTGTACGTGTGGGCCAGTTTAAAAGCTACGTGTAGGACGCCATTTCCTTGTACGTGCTTTTCGTGGAGAGCGAGTGGGTGAAATCTGTACTTCTTGTCGGTTCACACGCAATTACTTCACAGCGTTTCTAGTTCGTACTCCCTGTTACCTCTGACAGCTCTTTTCTGATTTTTTGTTGGGCCTGTTTCCTCAAACAGAGTTCACTTCTCCTTTTGTCCTATCTCCTCAGACAGCGTACAATTCTTCTTTTGCCAGGGGTGTTGCCAACGCGCACACGCGCGTATTTTTCACGTTGTTTTTCCAGGCAGACGGTGAGTTCCGCACGTACTTAGCAACTGTGCTTGCCCCGTGTGTCGCTTTCACCTTCAGAGGTCATTGTAGGCTGCATGTATTACGCGTACGCTTATTTTTGTGTTTCTGGGTGCCACAGTGTAGTGCGGGTTCATTTTTTCACGCACGTAGTCTACGAGGGGTTGCGTGCACGTTAATTTTTGATTTTGTGCTGCCTGTGCATTGCGTGACACATCATCTTCCCGCAGGGGTCACAGACAGCCTTGTTAGAGCACTAGGCTACGAATTCCATCTAGTATCCTACCCCTTTCACCCCCAATTGCCCGGACAATAGTTTACTGCAACTCCCATACGCACAACAACATCAGTGCCATGGTTGGGAGCTGACGAAGCGGTAAGGGAGGCAAGGTGGCCGACCTTCAAAAGGTGGGCATGGTGGGCACAGTAGGGGACGTGGCTGGGATTTGCAGGGTGCCCCTATACCCCCATGTGTGGAGGAACAATCAGGGACACCCATGCCCCCCCCCACGGTTGAGGGAAACGTGGCTGACACCATCTCAGCTCAGCCCCTGTTGGACCAGCCCATTGTGGCACCTGACTTGGCACAGGATGACTCCCAGGCTGACTTCCAGGTCAGCAAGTCTAGGCCACGTGTGGCAGTGCAAGTTGTTGTCACCAAGCCACGTGGATCTGGGGCAGCTATGTCATCTGCTGCCCCAAGTATGAAGGGTGGGGAGGCTGCAGGGGCAGCTGCAGCTCCATCCGCGCCAGCTCTGACTCCCCCAGCCAGGACAGTGTCAGTCCAGGTCCATCAAACTGACATTCCCCCTGCCAACATTACCCTGCAACCAATGCCTGCATCAAGACCTATGGTCATTGTGCATTCCCACACTCCTACTACCCAGTCCACCGGTGATTCTGCCCCTACTGACCAGAGCGGCGTAAGCCACTCTGGCTCCGCTCCACCTTTAAAGAAGAGGAAGAAGGGTGCTCTGGCACGACAGGCTGAGACCCCAGACACGGCTACACACTCCAGCACGTCAAGGCAGCCTTGCTTTAATGACACGGAACTTGATGCATTTGTGTCCTATGTGTCGGCACATAGCCACGAAATGCTGGTGACTGCAGGGTCCAAGACCACAACTGGTCAACCTAAGGCACACTGGCAGATCATTGCCGACCGCATAAGTGCCCTTGGATTTGTGAGGCGTACAGCTGATGATTGCTACAAGCGGTGGAATGACCTGAAACGCAGAGCAAAGAACAAGCTGGCCTCAAATCATGCCGCTACTCTGGTGACTGGCGGTGGGTCTCCACAAGAGGACAAAGAACTCACTGAACATTAGTCTGTTGCTGGGGCCTTTGTCACAGAGGAACAGATCCAAGGTGTGGGAGAACTACCTGATTATGATGCATTGTCCGGTGAGTGCCCATGCATGTGTGTAATGCATGTGTATGTTGTTTGGGTGACGGGTTCTGATTGAGTGCCAGGTGAGGGTGTGTGTGCCTGAGTGGTATGGGTCACCCATGTGCTTCATCCAAAACATTCAGCGGCCTTGGATTTGGGTGTGACAGTATCCCTTCTGCCCACAGTAGTAATTTAGCACAACATTACGCCAGTTGCCCTTGAAGTGGCATCTTGCAACAACATTGTTTGTATTTTTCAGTGTTCGTTCAGGCTGATTGTTTCAATTCTCCCACTTTTGCTACGCATTCCTCAGCCCTATTGTCACATTTGTGACATGCTTCTGTCATTGATGAACCACACATTGGCCCACATGTGATACCTTGTTAGGTGAATGATTTGACCATTCAGGCTGATTGAGTATTGGCCTGATCACATACATTTCTGGGGCCTGTTTGAATGTGGAACATGATAGTTCTTTCCTGTCATGTTGAAGTGCACGGCACATGCGTATTTTGTCACACTATGTAGCATTTTTCATCTCATCATGTCCATCTCACATTGATGACTGACAGTACTCATTCACTGACATATGGATGTACTTGTGGAATGTACCATGGCTATGGTACATGCCATCTGTGTGATGGCATGTGTCATGTATGTGTATTGGACATGCCACTCGCAGGCTAATGTGTGATGGCAGTGCTACCCAGCATGCAGCAAATGTGTTGCTCTTCCATCTTGGTGTCATCAGTGTCAGACTTTTGCCTCCCCTTCCAACTCTGTGACAGTGCATGCATGGGAGGGTTATAGTCATGTGGGACATGTGTAAATCATGTACTGGTTCTGTAGCTTGTCAGGCCTATTTGTGTGCTATGGTGCTAATGCCTGTTTCCATTTTTTGTCTTTCATGTTTTTGCAGGGGATGACGCACTTGATGCTGTTGAGGTTGAGGAGATGGTGCAGACCCAGGAGGAATCTCAGGCACGACCGGGCACCAGTGGGGGACGTGGTTTGGTGGTGGTTGAGAACCCAATCTTGCATCAAACCATTCTGTTCAGGGGTGTCTCTGGGTGCACCTCCCCAGAACTCTATTCAGGTGCTGATTCGGATGATGAGACCTATGTGCCGTCGCAGGTAAGTGTTTCTGGCAGGGATTCTGTTCTGTCCAACCCACCTGCACCAGGGGTAGAACCCTCAATGGGGATGTCAGTGTTGGTAAGTCTGCCTGTGGTGGTTACGGATGCAGGGTCACACTCCACAACATCTGATCCTGTTCCTGGGCCAGCAGATCAGAGGGGGAATGCAGTCCTGCAGCCTCACGCAGTGCCGGCACAGCAAGGCGCAGATCGCCTTTCCCCAAACAGGTGTGGTGCCCGCCGACGCGGTGGCCGTACGCCACCAGGCAATACCGTATGGGAACATTCCATGTACGGTATGGCAACCCAACAGGCAGCATCAGTTGAGATGATGGCTCAAGCAATGGAGAGGGTGGCCACTTCTATTGTCCCCCCTGAAAGGCAGATGGAGCAACTACAGCAGGCAACAGACTCCATTTGCCAATCACGCAGGGAAGACATGTCCAACAGGGACCGACGGGCGGCACTGGAGACCCTACGCCAATCGATATCAATAGAGTCCCAGGGCCACAAGGAAGCCCTGAGGGTAGAACTCCATCACCTCAGGGAGACTCTTGTTGACCTTGAGGCTTCCACTAACTTGAGGACAGAACAGCAGCTGGAGCGGCTCACACGTTCGCTCTCAGCTGAGATTCAGGCAACTCGGGAGGAGATCCGGGCATCACGTCAGGTGCTGCATGGAGATCTCCGCACTATAATCCTCCAGAACAAGACCTTCCACACCCGCATGCTTGCTGCCATGGAGGACCATACCAGGACTTTGCGTGAGCTGCCTCCCATAGCACCACCACCTCCTGATGCAGCAGCAGAGGGTGATGAGAGCGACAGCAGCAGTTCTCCCACAATGGCATAGCCGTGCAGGCCATGAGCCCATGGAGGTGTTTTTTTTCCCAACATCCACACAGGTGGCTGTTGGTGCGCACCCTGTCCTCGGACCTCCTGGGTGGCCTCCCCCCATCCCCCACATGGCCATTTTTGATTTTTGATTTTTTTTTTACAGTGTGTTGCCTTGTGTGGCTCCCATGGGCATCCACTGTATTCCGGCTGGGCACATGCAGGCTTGTCCTGTGTTTGGGTTAGATGCTTGGGTTCATGAGACACACACCCCTCCTGCTTCCCGTTTCCATGGGGTTGCAAAGGGTGTGCCCAAGTGACAGTGAATTACACAGTGACGTTGGACTCCCATGAGCTGTGTGGGCAGTCTGTAGTCAATACTGTGTATACATTCCTAGTGGATATTTTTGTTGTATTGTACACTGCATGGTGTATTGATATGTGCTTGTTCATCCATGTCTTCCTCCTAATTTGCAGGTTCATTCCTCATGTCTTCACAAGGCTGTCTACTTTGGAGATGGAGTTCATGTTGTAAGCAGTGCACTTACACATTTGCGTGGCAGCAACACTGTACAGTTGGAAGGGGTCGATGTGCTGGCATAATCAGGTTGTAAGACTACCACTACTTTAACTTAGTACTGTCATGTTTTTGCTATGCTTGAGGTTGTGTAGCTGCATTGTGTTGTTGGTAAGTATTTGGTCATGTGTGTTGGTAGTTCTACATTACTGGGAGCATATTGTGTGTGGCCAGTTTCCATTAGGGACACTGTACTTTGTGACACTTGTGTCAGGTTTTGGGGATTGCTTTGTTTGCTCTCACATAGCATGACATGCCATGGTGTGTTGGGTGGTGGTGCTGGGGAGGGGTTGGGTGACATGGCACTGTTGTCATATTGTATTTTGTAAGGGGGTAATGAATTTAGCAGCATAGAAGTGTGTCTTTTGATGACACAGCATTGGTGGTGTTTGTGTAGGTAGGGATGCACACAATGTAACACTTCCAGGTGACCAATCTCAGGCTGGTATGGTTGTGACAGTTGACTGTCCCTTATGTCATCATCATTGATTGTCAGCTGGTATGTGCTAGGGCTGTGTGCACTCCACAGGGGTGTGACTTTAGGTGAAGTAATTAGCCACCAGCTGTGTACGGGCTGCCTCACCCCGTGCCCTTTGCCCTCCCATGCGCAGCCGGCGTGCATGTGGCTAGGGATGTGGGGGCACCACCATGTCCACCGGCAGGCCCTGGCGTGTTGCAACGTTGTGCAGGACACATGCTGCCACTATGATCCTGCACACTACTGGGTGAGAATATAACAGCTGCCCGCCAGAACGGTCAAGGGAGCGAAAGCGTGACTTGAGCACTCCGAATGTGCGCTCCACTATGCCACGGGTTGCAATGTGGGCTGTGTTGTATTTTACCTTGGGTGGCGTGGTGGGGTTCCGAATTGGCGTCATCATGTGGGTGCTCAGAGGGTAGGCACTGGCCCTTGGGGAGGTGGTGATGGGTATCATTAGTGGGGTTGTGACATTATTCAGTATCTGACATGCATGCATGTGCTGTGGCATTTATACTCACCGAGCAGCCATGTATCACCATGCCGCCCAGCTTCTAGGTCCCGGTTTAGGGTTGACATTCTGTAAATGAAACTGTCGTGGGTGGACCCTGGCTAGTTGGCATATACTGAGGTGATGATTCCCTTGGCATCACATACTACCTGCACGTTGATGGAATGCCAGTGCTTGCGGTTTCTATAGATGTGCACTGATGCCCTGGGGGGACGTAGAGCCACATGGGTGCAATCAATTGCACCTAGGACTTTGGGGAATTGTGCCACCCCATAGAAATCCTGGACGGCAGCTTGCCTTTCTGTAGGTGTTCTGGGCAGGTATATGTGCCTGCGGACTGATGGGCATGCAGTCATGATGGCCAAGACCTGGTGTAGGCAGCGTGAATGCGTGGCCTGTGACACACCCCCCCACTATAGCACTTGTCCGCTGAAATGATATAGTGGCCAAGAAGTGCAGTACATTGAGGACCTTCTCCAGGGGGCTGAGTGCTTGGGAACAAAGGGTGGGTGATGTGAGGTCATCCTCCCACAACCTCACCAGGTCGAGTATTATGTGAGGTGGAAACTTGTACCTCCCATACACCTGGTCATCAGGCATCCCAAAAAGGCGGGTCCACGTACGCCTGCTTTCTGCTGGCGTACGTGTTTCCGGATTAGCGCGTCTTTTTTGGCGCACGCGTTAGCCCCGTTCGATTCCATGAATACGTGTTTTGAACGTGCGTGTGGGCATTCTGCACATTTGCCTCCTGTACTTCCCCCATGACGCCCACATTTTCACGCGTTGTTCCCCATTCCGCGTGTCACGCCCCCTGTTCCTCCTACTTTTGTTGTGTGCGCTGCGCTATGTGCGATTTCGCTGTGCGCGTAGCGCACGCTGTTTGGAGACGTTTGCGCCACGCAGAATTTTGGCGCTTATCCTGGGATTTACACGCGCACAGACTTCAATGAATCCATGTGCACGGGTTTCGCTGCGATTTTCGCACTGGCACTGCGATTCGCACGCTTTCGCACGCTAGCGCCAAAAATTTCAGCGCACATTAATTCCATGAATCGGCCTGTCAGTGTCTTGTACCATTGACTATGATTATATTAAAGACATTGGCCCTCATTAGGACCCTGGCGGAAAGGGGTTTACGCCGGCGTAAAGCATGGCGTACCTTTCCGCCAGACTACGAGTTCCCGTAGCGCCATGGTGATTTTCACGCCTGCTTTTTGCAGGCGGAAAAATCCATGGCGCTACGGGCTTGTTGTTAATTACGCCACCGTAATTTACGGTGGCGTAATTAACGCCTTCCCCACTCCCATTATACCCTATGGGGCAAAAATGGGAATGGGGAAGGGTAAATGGGGATTGGGGACTTACCGCCCCGCCAAGGTCGGAATGGGGCGGTAAGTCCGCCAACCCCCATGGCGGAGTTGGCAGCTTTGCGCCATGGACCATGGTGCAAATTGCACCATGGTCCTCCGCCAGGGTCGTAATGAGGGCCATTGAATTATCAATTCATTTTTTTCACTGATCCAGAATTGGATGGCTTAAAGTGGCTTAGCCCTTAATAACGCTAACATTGAGTTGATAATTACAGGTACGGGAGCCCAACTTCGAAAGCTTGGCTCAGAATTTGGTGAATTTTAACTTGCTGGTTGTATGATTTCTACACTTCCCAGGGTAAAACACTGGGTCTAATCTTGGACCAGCAGCTTCATATGAGGGCGCATGTGAGCAGTCCTGTCTCATCATTCTCATATTATCTCAAATTAATAGTACAGCTGAAACCATTCTTAAGCCATGATAATCGAGCTACCATTACTAGGGCCACAGTGGGCGCTAAATTAGGTTATTTTTCCAGTTTCTTGTATGGCAGTGTTAAAGGGAAAATTGCCCGATTGCAGACAGTGCAGAATAATGCATTGCAGTGCGGCCCATTGAGGGCCTTCATAGAAGGGATCATTTCTCTGAGGCCAGGAAAGCCCTGCATTGGCTTCTGGTATCCCCAAGAACCACTTTTCGCCAACTTTCCATAAAACACATGTGTTTATATGGCATAAATCCAATGTACCTGTCTGACAGACTTTGCTGGCAACCGGCTGTCAGGGCACTTCGATCTAATAATTATAATAATCTATTGATTATTATGATCTAATAATTCTTCACTTCACTTTTGTCTCTGCCCAAAGTTAGATTGTCTATGGAATTTCAAAGGTCCTGTCCTTATGCTGTGCCAAGGTGCTGGAGTGCACTCCCACCTGATCTGAGATCATGTCACTCTTTTGATTGCTGTAAGCGTGGTCTAAAACCTGCCTTGTTCTGCTGATTCTCCCTTAGCTTTCTTCGCTGTTTTGGTAATGTGACTGGATGTGTTTGTCTTTTTGTATCTAGCACTCCTATGCCCACGGGCCTATCCTTTCTTTGTGTGTCTATCATTTTCTGTTAGGTTATCGCCCCCCTTCAGCAAATGTACCAAATTTGAATGACGTCTCCAAATTATTGTTGAAATATAAGAAACTCTTTATCTTGGGGGACTTTAATCTTTGGGCCTAGGCTGGCTCTGTCCGTTCTTCTTGAAAGCAATGAGTCATCTACAGATGACGCAACTTGTCGTCGGTCCTAGGCATGTTAAAGGCCATACTCTGGACCTTATTTTTGGGGATCCACAATCGTTGCCTAGTCGCCCGCTTTCCTACTCTGACCACAGGATTATTCATTTTACTCTTCAGGCCCCGGAGAGGCCTGTGTTATTCAGTAATGGGAAAGAGAAACTCTTTCCAAAGGAGTTGAGCCAAAGTGGATCCTGATCAAAAATGTCATCCCACTACGTAGCAGCATTACAAGGACACTGGCCCATTCCGTCCCCCATGGGTAGACTGCTGGCTGCGATTGATGCCACTGCAAATGAACTGGCCCCCTTTAAAAGGACTATTGCCCCTGCCACCCCATCGGCACCCCTGGTTGACAGCGGAGCTTCGTGTTCATCATCTCATGACCTGCCAAGCAGAATGTAGATGGAGGAAACACTATGATACCTCATATGGTGAGGAGTTTAAAAGACAATGCACAGTATATCATAAAACCAAAAAAAAAAATCGGCCTACTTTGCCCACTAAATGGAGTCGGCTATAAATGCCCTTATAAAACTCTTTGAGATCGTAAAAAGCTTGTCCAATCCGGTCGGGACCTCTGGGTCCTCAAATTC
Organism: Ambystoma mexicanum; assembly: GCF_040938575.1. Taxonomy (NCBI): domain Eukaryota; kingdom Metazoa; phylum Chordata; class Amphibia; order Caudata; family Ambystomatidae; genus Ambystoma; species Ambystoma mexicanum. Next base: position 842,663,523 of record NC_090923.1, read on the forward strand.
ACAGTTATTATGTGATCATTTGTACAGCTTTTTTGTTGACAAAATTGAGGGAATTAGGAAAGACATCTCTAGCAAGGGAGTACCAAAGGATGGCTCTGACACACTTTTGGAGTTCTCCCCTGGCCAGCCACAGCCTAGACAGCTGGTTGGCACCCCATTTGATTTCTTTATGGTCACAAATGGAGTGGGGGCCAGCAAAGTGGTGGCAGACCTTAAGTCAGCATCGCCCCTTGACGATATTCCCTTGCACCTATTTAAGCAGGCGCCAGAGGGTTTCTTCATGATTGTTGCAGAAGCGGTTAACTTTTTGCTGGTGTATGGCTTAATCCCCTCTACATGAAAGAAGCAATGGTGATACCCCTGCTGAAAAAGCCATCACTGGATGCCTCAGTCTTCTCCAACTATCACCAAATTTCATTACTGCCTTTTTTCATGAAAGTGCTGAAAGAAGTGATTACCCCCAATTGAGGGATTTGCTGGTGGGGCAAAACATCTTAGACCCCTACCAGATATGGTGCTGGTAGCAGTATTGGATGATCTCACCATGATTAGGGATGAGGGTGGTACGGAAAGTCTTATTTTATTGGCCCTGTCGCCACCTTCGGCACTATGGATCATGGGATCCTACTCTCCAGACTACAAGGGGTGGGTTTTTCTGGTCTAGTCTTTGACTGGTTCCATACTTTTTTGTCCTGCCGCGTACAGATGGTTTATCTTCCCCCGTATAGGCCCTCTCCAGTTGTGGTCACATGCGGGGTCTGGCAGGGCTCTGCTCTGTCCCTGCTGCTTTTTAACTTGTATATCCTCCCCCTGCTGATGCGCATTGGGCATTCAGATTCAGAGTCTTCTCAAATGCAGGCGATACCCAGATATTGTTTAGGCTGTGCCTGGGCCATATCGAATCAGCATTCAAACTGTCTTTACGCTGGCTATCTGTGGAATACCGGGTAATATTTAAGGCTTCATGTATGATCCAGCATGCCCTGAATGGGAAAGACTGCTCGGTGATCCATGAGAAGTGTTGCAGCTATTGCCTTGGTCGCTCCTTGAGATCTGCCAATGATGTGCTTCTGTGCGTTCTCAGGTATCACCAAGCTTGAGTCTGGGGAAGAGCTTTTTCGGTGTCAGGTCCCAAACTTTGGAACTCGCTCCTGCTTCCGCTATGGCTGATCAATGACTTTGAGCTCTTCAAACACAACCTCAAAACCCATCTTTTTGCGTGAGCTCCATTCTCTGTCATCTGTCCTGGTCTCTCATGGATATCTTTGACTGTGCCATGATGCCTTTGGTGACAGTGCGCCTTATAAGAAACTGATTGATTGATTGTTTTATTGATCTTTAGCGCTATATAATAAAAAATAAAAAATAAATAATATATCCGCTACAGATTAGGGATACACATTTATTGAAGTTTGGGGTAACATGTTCTCTGCTCTCCTTTATCCTTTTGATGCTAGCCTTCTTTGAGTCCCGACACTAGGTAAGCTTACACAGATCCTTTAGATGTTATAGAATTACAGTCAATCTGTATCGTATGTCAGTCACTAACATGTTAAATGTTTCTAAATTGCAGAGTCCTGTATCCAGCCCTGACTAAGGCGTCCAATAAACCTTACATCCATCGAAACATGGAAATGTTTGGTCATACCTCATAGTTTCGAAAGGTTCATCGACGCACACCCATGATTCCACGACACGCCCACGTCAACATGTTACAGGCCCAGCATCCACACAATGTTGGGAATTAATAGACCCAACACACATATATTTTTCTTTGTGTAGACTCAACATTACATGTTTAGAGAGACTCCTTAACCTTTAGATACTTTTAAATGGCAAATAGGAGTTCCTTCATTTAAAAAATGGTTGCATAACATGATTTAATGTGTTGCACAACAATTTGAAACCTTTACAAAGCTTGTTTCGTGAATCAATGTATCTACTCAAAATCAAAGTATTTCAGTTGAAAACAATTGTTTCTTTGAAATGATTCTTTGATAACTTGAATGGTATTCCAACAATCATTTTGTTACACATTTATTTCCTAGTCAAGTCAAGTCAAAGAAGTTTATTCGGAGAGAAAAATCCATCAAACGACAGAGAAAAAAACACAATGTTACACACAATCAATGGAACACATTAATCATATGTGATACCTTAAATCCAATGCAAACAACAATTAAGAACATTCTTAAAAAGAGGCACAGCAGGATAAAAAAGATACAAGTTTCATAATCCCTTGTCCATAAAATCCAACGTTTGTGTGAGCAATAATTACAAAATATGTTAAAAGAGTAATTACATTTCTCATTCGTGGCTATCATCACCCTGGAGCCTCAACAAACTTTTCCTAAAATACATAGCTCTTTTAAAAAAAGTGAGCAGAGCCCAAGCCGTAAAGACCGTGTCTGCACTCAGAAGAAAGATGAGTGCTAGTTTGTAATGCCGAATCTAGAACTTCTTCAGGGCAGGAATCAGGGTTACTCTACGGATGCCAGAATAACCAATACAAAAGAACAATAAATAGGCCATATCTTCACGGTAATGACCACAGACCGGGCAGCCGGCAGAATCTGGGAATCCGTTCCAGTTGGATGTGTTCCATCTCAGAAGAAGGGAATCAAACCGTGCCCTCGTTTTTAGCCACCTGTCTTTTTTATAAGGGCTCCAGGTTAGATAGGGTTAGATCCCGGAGAGCCTACTAATGCTGGTATGGAATTGGCCAGTTTTATTACCGTACTCTAAAAGTATTCTTTTTCTCGCTACAGACTCACCCAACACATTTTTGTGGCGGGCCCCCTCAACCTTAGTTATTAGTGTTGCAGGCGGAAAAAGCGCACTAAGGTTGAACTCCCCAAGGGCGTTAGAAATGTAAGCAAGCCATGGGACTTTTTGGCACCCCGCTCTGCCCAATACAGTCCGAATTATAAAATGACAGAGGGAGGCATGTTCATTAGCCCACAACCAAACCCAAAATAAGATTGGGGCCAGCGCCCACTGGTCCTCCCAAAACTCCATTCCCAATTCTCTGTGTAATGCAATGGATGCTGCAGAGTTCAGGAGCCCGAACAATTGCTTAAAAAATGTGTTCTCTTTAGTTTGAATTTCTGCTGCCTTCTGAATACCCCAGATGGGGGCACCATACAGGGTAGCGGCCAGGGCTTGGGCACCATAGATCTTAGTGATAGCTTCCAAAGGCTGACCTCTACACCCGGACATAGCGATAAATGCCCCCTATTTGCTGGCTCATTTTCACTGATTGTTTGGCCACATGAGCCCTGCCAGTTAGGGCTTCCGAGAAGCTGATTCCCAAATAGTCAAAAACCTTGACTCGGGGTATATTGTTTCTACGGCACAAAGCATCGGTTTCATGGGCGCAGACCAATTGTTACCCACACATGCCATCACTGCTGATTTTTTGGTATTGATTTTTAGACCCAGATTGCACATAAAGGTTGTATAGGCATTAATCGAGGCCTGTAATGCTCTGGGGGTTCTGGCTAGCAAAACTGTGTCATCTGCATAAGCCAAAACTGGGAAACCCTGTCCCCCAGAACTAAAAAGTCAGCCAGAATACTAGAAAGGTCCAGTGAAAGACCATTAATATAAAGACAAAAGTAAATAGGGGCCAACACACAGCCCTGTCGTACACCACACTCGACCTTAAAACAGGCTGTGCAGTGTCCCCCGGGACCACTGCGCACACACGCCTCATTATCTGTGTGTAAATCCACCAACACCCTCAAAATGTCCCCCGGGCACCCCAGGGACCCGAGCACGGCCCAGAGTTTTGCCCTGTCCACCTTATCAAAGGCCGTGCTCAGGTCCATAAATGCCAGGTACACTGCCTCTTCCCTGCAAAAAAACGAGTTGGCCACTAAAATATAGAGGTTGAGGCTCTGTTCCATTGTGCCAACGCCAGGACGAAACCCAAATTGAATGTCCGAAAGGATCGAGTGCGCCCCTAGCCATGATTCAATACAGGCTAGGAGGATTCTCCCAAATATCTTAAAGGAAGAGTCCAACAGGGAAATTGGTCTATAAGCACTAGGGCTGGCCATATCCCCTTTTTTAAAGATTGGGAAAATAATTGCCTTTTTCCACGATGAGGGATAGTGCCCTGATTGCATACATGCGTTGAACACAACCGTTAAAAGTGGTGCCCACAGGTCCACCGGATCTTGGAACAGATCTGTGGGGATCATTTCCGGCCCCGGTGCCCGATTATGGGCTTGGAGTTTGATGGCCTTTTCAACCTCCTTCACCTCAAATTTTAGGCAGGGCCTAACAGTTTCCACAAAGTCCTCCACATTCACCACCCCAAACAGGTTCCCAAAGTGCGTTAATGTGTCCCACTACCTGCATTGGACCAACATCCATCCGGACCACCCTTTACAAATTCCCAGAATGCCTTCTGGTCCCTTCTAATAGCAGCATTCACAAAGCTCTCCCAGGCCACCCCTTCAATTTCCTCTTTTCTTCTCTTTAGCTCCAACTTGTAAATATTTCTAGCTTGGGCAATCGCTCTTCTGCTGGATGATGGGTCCTTAAGTGTTGACAGCAGGGCTCTCTTCGCCCCTTTACACGCCTCATCAAACCACCCCCTCTGCGTTGACCTCCCCTTAGCCGTAACAGCTTTAGTAAATTTCAGGGTCATGACGGCCACCGGTTCTACAAATTTGTCAACAACCTTCCCCGGATGCAGGTTGTTCCCCAATATTGCCACAACAAGGGGTTCATTCCCTCTGATAGATTTAAAATGTAATTCCTCTTCTACGATGGTCCCCCATTTAATTCTTCTGGAACCATTGGACACACCCAACATTGGACACAGAGCAATGTCCCTAGAGGCCCCTTCTCCCAACAGGCCTTTAAGCGAACAAATCGGGTGGTGATCACTATGTACGTCTGCGAGCACCTCAAAGCTTATGGTACATTCCCATAGATTCGTAGAGATACAAAAGTGATCAATTGTTGAGGAACCTAAGTGATTGTTAAAGGTCACTTTGCCTGGTATATCCGGGGCTAGGCGACCGTTAACAGACCGAAAACCCCATTCTATCAGCCAGGAACTCATTTGCAAACCCTTAGGACATACTCTCATATCCCTCATGCGGGGTGCCGGGATATTCTCTAACAAATCCTCGAGGGGATCTAATGTATCCTCAGATACTCCCATTCCCATTCTAATGTTAAAGTCACCCCCCCAGATATAAGAGACATTTTTGTTCCTACCCTTAGACAATAGGTCGTCTACAAATCCCTTAACTTTTGTAAGTCTGTCCGTCTCCGATATATGTGGGCTATTATAGAAATGTATGATACAAATAGAGTCTCCCTTGGCTGCGGATAGGAGGACCACCTGTAGAAAATCCATGCCTGTGTCGATCACCTTAGTCCTGCTTTCAAGTGAGGACTTGATCAAAACACATACACTATCATTACGACCCAGGCGGTAAGGGGTTAACGGCAGCGTTAACAGCGCCGACCCTTACCGCCTGAGTACGAGGTCCCTTAGCGCCATGGCGCTTTTAACACCTGCTTTTAGCAGGTGTTAAAATCCATGGCGCTAAGGGACCATGGAGTTAATTACGCCACCGTAATTTACGGTGGCGTAATTAACGCCTTCCCCACTCCCATTATACCCTATGGGGCAAAAATGGGAATGGGGAAGGGCAAATGGGGATTGGGGACTTACCGCCCCACCAAGGTCGGAATGGGGCGGTAAGTCCGCCAACCACCATGGCGTAAACATGGTGGTAAAGTCACGGCCCAGGCGGTAACTTACCGCCTGGGTCGTAATGAGGCCCATAGACCCCTATAACATCTACCGCTTGATTTTTTCTTTGCCGGAATTCCATACGAGGTATAGCCATCAAATTGAGGGGATTCCAAAGCCCATGTTTCCTGGAGTAGAACCACTGCGTTGGCTTGGAGGAGCTCGATCATCGGCTCAAGGTTAATCTTCCTGTTTGACCCTGCAATGTTCCACGAGAGCAAACAAAACTGTAGTGTTTTCTTCACCGTGCTACTCCTGGATAGAGTGGGATCTACCCACTGCTCTCCCAGGCCCATCACCCGAGGTTCACAACTCCCTTGTACAACCTTTTGTCAATCCACGTCCTCACAGGAGGTTAGGATCTCAAACTGGTTTTCAAGCGGCAGGGAGCCCAAGAGATTTTTTTCTATAGCATTGCTATGCCGACTCTTTATAGGAATCCTACTCCAGCCACCCACTAAGTTGGTACGGGAGGCTGGTCTAGCTGGGACAATTCCTTTCTCCCCCCTTCCACCCCGTGCCCTTCTACCAGGCGTCTTGCTCCGCACCACCTGACCCCCATCCCTCACATAGAAGTAGTCTAGGGGTAAAAGCTTACTTGAGAGTCTATTTCCATTCGGCTTAAGGCCTCGGGCTAGGTTGCTGTTCAAAAGGTAGTCAGCTATCAATGCATCTGAGAATGTCACCACTACACAATCTCCTAGCTGATTTTTAGGCCTGTTTCCAACCCATCCCACTCTTCTAGCCATACGAATAATTGTGGGGTCAATCTTGGGCCCCATCAGGTTAGTATTAATCCAATGTGACGCCTTATTAATTAAGGAAAGTGTCTATTCAAAACTGCCCTTGGGTATCCCCGGCAAACCCGTAATGATTCCCACATAAGGAACCGCTTCAGGCAGTAGATTCAGGGTTGTCAAGTTCCCTTGCCCTTGCAGGGACGCTCTTTCCTCCATGTTTTCCATAGCCGTTCCCCATATGGGCCCTCTCTCCACATTTTTATCCACTGGTACTTCCACCACTTCTACCGTAGCAGCAGCAGAGGGTTGCCTACATTGTACTTCCATAACCAGGTCGCAGCTAGTAGAGTGACCGCTCTTTAGAGACGTGCATAAGGGGCAAGACCCTGCAATAGTCGCACCCTCCTCCTCCCTTTTGGCCAAATCACTCAATTTTAGAGAGATGCTCTGGTGGAATCATCCATGATTGCTAAGGTATTAAGAACCCCCTCTTTCAGCCTCCGCATGGATTTCTGCATCAACTGAGGGGTTTTAGCTTCTCATCCATTAGGGCTTCTAGCCATTCTTTATCCCCCTCACTAGCTAATGAAGAATCCATAATGGGACTATCTTTGTCCACTTAGCGTATGCTGCTCTCCCTCGAGATACCCACCACAATGGGCGTAGGGGGCTCCTGTACCTGCTCCCGATCAACCCCCACTTCCTCAATACCTGCATCCATGCCCCCAACCCCACCCCTCATCTCTGGGTGCAGGGAGTCAGTACCAACTTCACCATTGGGCCCTTTTCTAGAGCCCTCAACCAGAGGGACTACCTCTCCAGAGGCAGCTTCGGCTGCATTCATGCAGCTTACTATTTTGTTAGCCATAACATCCATGTAGGAGTCACGGGACCTTTGGGGGGTGCTGGGTAACAATTTTGGGGTGGATTTACCAGTTTTGGAGGTTTTGACATTTTTGGGTTTTTTTGCCACCTTCCCTGGGCACCCTGCTCCCCCTGAGCTCCCCTCATCCCCTCCTTTTCATTTCCCCATGTTACAGGATTCAAATAGCTTTGATGGCTATTTGCAGCAAAGTGATTGCTAAAAGCTAATATAAATAAAATAGATGTGGTGACGGTTTTACCACCCTATTAAGGATAGCAGTGTATTAAATGGACACCCCTGAAAAATACATAAAAAATAAATGCCTGATGGCCTCACTTAAAACAGTTACAGTTAAAATACATAGGGCCTCATTACACGGTAGGCGGTAAGGGTTTACCGGTACCGGTAAGGGCACCAGTACCAGTAAACCCTTACCGCCTTACTACGAGTTCCCTTTGCGGGACCCAACCTTAACGGCTGGTTTTACCAGCCGTTAAAGTAGGGTGCCGCAAAGGGACCTCAGTGCTAATTACGGTACTGCAATTTGCGGTACCATAATTACCACCTTCCCCATTCCCATTATGCCCTATGGGGGCAAAAATGGGAATGGGGAAGGGCCTTGGTGAATGGGGAATTACCGGCCCTGCTCACCTTGGAGTAGGCTGGTAATTCTGCCATCCACCAAGGCGGACACGTTAAAATACTGGAGGCAACCATGGCGCTAATAGCGCCATGGTTACCGCACAACGTGTAATGAGGCCCATAAACAGTAAAAAAGCCAATAGGAGCGCTATATGCATTTCTAATACTGGGCACTAAGCACTAGCCCGAGAATAAGCAATAGTGCAAAGAATTTATTGGAACTAGAAAGGTCAAGTGGTTAGGGAGGGAGAGAAAAGTGTCACAGCCCCCCCTTGCTACACACTCAGGACAATAGGGACAGGAGACTTCTTCGCAGCCCACACAGACCCCAGACGTTGCTGTGAGCCGTAGCAGAAACAGTTCAATGTCAATATCAAAGTCAGTAGAAAGACAAAAGCGAATCCACAACGGGGCTAATTACAGCCATAAGGCAAAAAAGACTTAGTAACACGGAGGGCGGGGGAACGCCCGAAAGCTTAGGGAGCTGCCAGAGTCCGACTCTCCCACCCAGACCACGCTGAGTCTGTTATATGCAATAAAAGACGTTTTGAAACGGGGGGACTGCAGCTGTTTTACAGTACCTTGAAGGGCTTTTAAACGACACAGGTCCCCCTCTTCAGCCCTCATCACACCGCCAATACAGCATGTTTGTAACAGAGCCCAAAGGAGTCCTGGGTCCTCATAGGGGGCACAGAAGCAAACAAAAGTGCCTGCAGGCTCCCTCTGTGCACCGGAGCGCGAAGGATGAAAAGGACTCGGCAGGACTCCGCTCGCTCTGCGCTTCCGGGTCCTTTTGAAGGCAGGGCAGCAGTTAACCCCTTCAGAGCCAAGGGATACGGCAGGCTCAGAACCACAATAGCACCAGCTCCCAGGACGAAAAGGACTCGGCGGGACTCCTATTCAGTATTACTATCTCCTAACTCGCTAGTATCCTAGGGCTTCTATATGCACTACAGGTCTTCTCATCCCTAGAGGATTTTCTAATTTATCTTTATCTTTCTTTATTCTTTTGATTAATTTCCTAATGTTTCACATACTTGATTTATTTGTAATGATTCTTCTATATATCTGAATTGCAATATTAAACTTGAGGTCTTGGAATACAAATAGTGGCCAACTCTCACTATTTTCTCTACTGAGACTATTCCAATTGATACAGGGTGACTCGACCCACGAGCCTCAATTATCAAGAAATACAACTGTAAAGTGTACACAAAGCTTCCGGTGGAAGGCTTTTGTTGTGTTTTCATTCTTCCTCTCCCAAACTTCCACTGTGTGAGTGGGTTCCCCTTCTTTGATAAATGCACTTATTATCACCAGGGAGCACAGACCTCTCCAATTTGGGGAAAGCTGAATGTAGGCCTTTGAACCACAATCCCAATAGTGGTCCATTATCACTGCTGTACTTACTTGCATGCCTGGTACGTCACAAATGTGCCCACGCACTGTATTCATTTCCACCTTCACTGAGCCCTCCTTTTGGAAGCATAGTGTCATGTTTTTCAGTGGTCTTATCGGCACTGGTCCCCCCTCATCTTCTACCCAGGTGAGCCATTTCATATATTCAGGCTATTCCTTATGACACTGTTTTTTTGCGCACTGTAGCACCTCTTTAGGCTGTTCTAGGAGTGCTAATGTTTTGCACCCTATCAATCCTTCAACCCATTCTTCAGCAGTATGTATACTTCCTTTTATTTGTAACTGGCCTACTCCATTACCCAGGTATTTATTTTCCTTGCGCATCGTTACACTGCAGCATTTTGTGGTCTTCTATTCTGATCCCTCGCCCACTCATGCTACTGGTATGTGTTTCATTACCGTTTTGTGTTTTAGCATTGATCATCATGTTCTTTTGCTTCATGAAATTATCCTCCCATCGAGAATCTGCCTTTGTCACCCACTCTGTGGAAGCTGTCTGACCCTGGAATTGTCCTCGGGTCATACATATTGCAAAGTGTGTTAGGCAATGTGCTGTGTTCGTGCGTACTTCTGTTGCTATGAACATTCTGGAGGCACTCATGTCATAGGGAATGAGGGAACACACAAAACATCTCACTCCCCACTTTGCTCATGTGTTTGTACCACAGTTGTTGGTGACATGGGCAGAATCATCAATATACTTGCTCAATTGCCTTGAGTCATCTAGCACACTTCTTTTCAATCTTTTAATATTTGTGCTCACTACAGGGAATTGTTCTGGTGTCATTTCATTTGTCACTGTCACATGGGTTATGCTCATGTTTACTGGTCTAGTTATATTATTAGTGACCAGTTCTCTTACTGCAATAAAAATAATAAAATAAAGACCACATCATGTAAAATATGTTGGTGTGATCATGATAGCTAATGTATCTAACTTTTGCAGATTACTATGTGCCTAATTCCCCCACGTGCTAAGAGAGAATATCGGGATCTCTTTCAGCATACTCATTGTTCTACCAGAGGAAATGTCTCTTCCTACTCTTTAAAGTGATAAGTGCATTCAGGAAAAACTTCAGTCAAGCATGCAAAGAATTTTTTCTAAAACAATATCTACTTTTCAATTTCAAACAATAGTACTGTTGGTCCAATGTTCCAAGTTCCTGAAAAAGAATATGTTTTCAAGATGAATGCAAAGAACAGAAAAACTAAATTGCACAAGCGTAATTTTACAAATGTTAGATAAGACATGTTCTTTTGCAGGAAATGTAGTTATGTGCCTCTTATTCTTGCTGTTGCTCCTGCTGCTGATTGGCTCTGGTCATTGCTCGCGTCTGGGGTCACCAAACTTCTTTTTTACCTTTGAGTTCAGTATTTGCAGACAGGGGGGTCTCACCTCTATACAGTTTGACATCATTGAGAAGAATCCACACGCGCCTTCCTTCAACCTTGACCGCAGATGGAGTGATAGCTTCTACGATATAAGGTGCTTAAAAACGTGGCTTGTGCCACTTTCAAACAAAATTACACCACAACGCTTTATTACCAGGTAGAGTGAAAGTGGTGGCATCAAAGTGTCTGGATCAGTTTGTTCATCGTTTTCATGTCGAGACATACATTTAATGGATTCTGTCATAGCTGTCAAGTTATCATGCATTTCCTTATCTAGCACAGTAGCAGCATTTTCAGCGTCAGTGGGAGCCTGTGTGGGAGGAGAAATGGGAGTATGCATTCTGTATTCCATTACCAGCTTGTTGGAGTCAGGTGATGGTCAGAGCCTGGCTGATTCCGTAAGGCAAATAAGGCTAGCGGAAGGCAATGTAACCAACTCTTTTCAAAGTCTCTTTTTAGTTTGGCAATTAATTCTTTTAAGAGGCTGTTGAGGCACTCACAAATTCTGTTTGCTTGTGGGTGATAGGTGGATGAGAATGTGTGCCTTATCCCCAAGGGGATAGTGACATGCTCAAACACTTCAATTACAAAGTGTGGTCTGTTTTCTGAATGTAGCACATTGCACACCACCCACCTTGGAAATACCTCACGCATGAGGGACTTCGCTGCACATGTGGCACCTGGATGTATGCATGGACCCGCTTTGATCTAGCGGGAAAAGGGGCAAGCGACTACTGTCATATGCCTGTAGCCATTACAAATTTGGAGTATATCGACATTGTCGATATGAAATGCTGAAGTGGTCCCATAGGACAGGGTATTGCTCCTCTCAACATTCTCAGAGTATGGAGAGTAGTACTTTTCTAACATAACAAGCAGTTAATAACACAACTAGCAACATGCTCATTCAAGTTAGGGACGAACCACTCCTCTGAAATAAGTATTGCATTATCTTGTTATGACACTGGGTAGTGCAGCTGTTCTAATGCTACTGTAAGTAGCCCTAGGGGCATAGTAGATCTCCCGATGCTGTCCTGCCACCACATTGCATCTGTGGAGGACAATGAGCACCCCTTCCTTTTCCATAATTCTTGTTCTTCTGGAGGTACCCTCCCCTGCAACTCGATAATCTGCACTAGTAGTGTATTCAACCCAATGTTGCGCGCACATATATATTTGTTTGGTACAGTTGCAATGTCAGTTACTTCTGGGAAATATGATGCTCTTTTTGCTTGTAAATCGGCAGCCTCATTGCTTCAAGAAATCAAGTCTGTACCTCTGGTGTGCGCTGTGCACTTCACCACAGTGATAGCTGATGTGAGTTCAAGTGCGTTTATGAGCCTGCCTAGTAATGGTGCATGCTGTACTGGTTTGCCGTCTGTGTGCAAGAAGACCCTACTTTTCCAGCATGACAGTCCTGCATGTACTGTTGATGTCATGTAGGCAGTCAGAATACACCTTTATCGCCTCATCCCATGTGCTTCAGGTGCCAAGATCAATGTTACCAACTCTGCCACTTGTGCTGAAAAATGCACTGCAATCTTGTGCTTGTCACAATCTCAAAGCTGTCATTCTCTCTTGCCGCCACCACTGCTGTTCCACTATACCTCTCAGCCATGCTCTGGTCTATCGACGATGACCTGTCAATGAAGAGAATTATTCCCCCCTCCTAAGGCATTTTCCTTAACATGGGGTACCTCATCATGATATTCATTTTAGTTGGTGCAATCATGCATATAATCTCCCTCTTTCATTGGTTCTGCTATAAATCTAGCTGGGTTTACCACTTGGCACCTGACAATTTTGATCGACGGATTCAATATAATCACCTCATAGCCTGATGCTGTCTGTGTGGTCAATGACCTTTGGGGTTTTCAAGGATGGCGAAAAGAGCATGTTCAACATATAATGTAACTGAGCTGCCCATTGATATGCTGGACAACCTCTCAATTGCAAAAGTTGCTTTAGCCAATGTTTGCTCACATGGTTAATGGCCTCTCATTACTGGTTCTAAGATCCCACTGTAGAATGCTAATGATGTGTCCCATGGTAGTTTTCTGTGCGAGGACAGCCATCATCGTTACTTCATTTGAATAGGAAAACAGAAAAAAGGCTTCCTTGTAATCAGGGATCCCTAACACTGGAACTGTGCATATTGCTATCTTCAACACATCAAAGGCGTCTATCAACTCACCTGTCCAGACTATGCCAATTTTGTCTTTCTGTGCTTCTTTCAGTTTTGTTAAAAGTGGCCTGACATATGTGCTGTAGTCAAAGACCCATGCCCTACAGTAATTGCAAAGGCCTAGACATTGATGGAATACTTTCACTGTCTCTGGCCTGCATGTTTCTTTATGATTGCTCATGCTCTTTCAGGTGTTACCTTCCTCCCTTTTTGATATTAGCTGACCTATGTATAGAACCTCCTCCTGGCAATATTGTAATTTCTCTTTGTCCACTTTGTAACCAATGTCTGCCAATACTGTTATTACTTTCAGTGAGTCTCTCCTGCACTCTTCCTCTGTAGTGCTACACACCAACATGTCATCCACACATTGGATGAACCGCACTGTTAAGTTGTACATTTCCTAAATCTATTGCATCACTCGCTTGAAAACCAAAGATGATTCACAGTACCCCTGGGGTAAAGAGGTATTTTTCAGTTGAAACCCGCAGTATTGAGAATATGGATGTAAGGGAATTCTTTAAATCGATCACTGTCATATATTTAGCTTTGGACGGGATGTGGCCTAATAACTTGGATGGATTTGGCACTAATGGAAATTCTGCCTCAACAATATTATTCATGGGGTGTAGATCCTGTAATGAGCTCCGGACGACTCTTCTCTGTTGCGTGTGGTCTCGCTCTCCACATGTCAACTCTGCAATCCTCTGGGACACTGCGGGGACTCCTAGACATCACAGAGCCGACCTTCCTCTGCTACCATAAGTTAAGGCGGTCCCAACAGACCCAGAGGAACTGGAGTCAGTCCAAACCAGACTCAATGATGGAGTAGACAAAGTGCAAGGCAAAATCCAGCTTTATTATTATTCAAATAAAACCAGGACAGCATATAAGCATTCAAATCTTGTCAACATTTTAATAAGAAACAATCGTTTAAGTGCTACAAGACACCTCCTCTAAGATGTCATAACATAATCACAGTTTACAAAACCTACAGGGATTGGGATAGGCTAGTCAGCTTGGCTACATAAAGATTATATAAGGGTTAAACATTTCATTGTGTTCTGAATATGTGATGGCTCCACCTGGAGCTACCCCTATATTGATAAAGATAAGAATACATCATTTCTACAACAAATAATTGGTTGGCCTAATAGTTTATGGGCAGCATGACACTAAATGTTTTGATAGACTCGCTCCTTGGTAACCAACCTTGGACACTTGACAGGCCATCAAGATATGAGCCAGACGGAGAGCAGGAGGAGAGAGGCCCATGAACTGTTCTTTGATCAATTAAAAAAGTTACCATCACTCATTCTCAGGCCACAAGACGGGCAATCTCTTTGTACTTGGCCTTGTAGGGTAGCTTGTGTCTGTGTATGCTTTTAGAGAGTACTGCAGGTGTTCTATCTATGTTCACATGCTAGATGACCGTCTTTGAAATTGAATTACCTTCTATTTATTGAGGTTTTAGTTAATTTTAACATGTGTGTCGTGTATTCTGTTTCCACCTGGGACACTCGAGTAATGTTTCATGCAGTCTTATGGTTTACTGTGTTACTGCACCTTGCTAACATAGACTGGTTGTATTCTTATAAAACATTAATTAATCTGGGAGTATCCTGCGTGCGTCTTGGGAACTGCTATCTGGTGCCTTTGTTCCGCCGTTCCCATCCTCCCTTATTTCACTTTAACCTTGGTACTAATTGTCAGCTACCATCTGAGCTCTGCATGGATCTGAATTTCTGTAGATTCAGCTCTATGAGTTATCCCGAGGTACTGAGGCCCTTGCTCATTTAAAATCATGCTGCAGCTCTTAAGACAATGGCTGCCCAATTACACTTTTTTTTCTAAGTTAGTGAGCTACATTTGCATGTTATTTATGTGCATTCAACGTATACATTGGTTATGTTAGTGTTCTTCATGTTTGTGTATGCTATCTTAATATTCTTCATGTATAAATACATATATTACCTAGTGTACCTATTCTTTATGTGGAGTGCATGTTTGCTTCGTGTCTTATGCATGCGCTTGTTACGTTAGTGTTACTGCTTTTGCCATCTTCAGCTTAAATCGTCTCCACGTCCTGCTGTGTCTGCCTGGGATAAGGGTGGTATGGGTGTCTCAGTGAGTAACATTTCTCACCTGTGCGGTATTGGACCAAGCGATGGGCAGAAGCTATGGATGACATATTCATCTGCCGCCCAACAATGCAAAGTTAGTTCAAGATTTTTAAAATCCAAAACAGAATGGATTAGGGTGATCTTGAAGAAATATGCATCCTTTATGCTGGTGAACCAACTGTCAATTAGCTTTCCAAGTGATCAAGCAAGATATTGTAAATAGCCCCTGCCTCTATCCTTTCATGCCAAGACCCACACCATCATTGTTATTGATGCTTGTGACTAGGGCACTGTGGCAGTCCTGGTATGCAATTTCATAATTTGTCCGACAATGTCGTTGTCTATACTTCATGATACCTCACAGTCCTGCAAAGAACTATTCTGTTATCAAGAGTGATATGTTAGCATGTACCTGAGGAAATGAACATTTTTGTGCATACTTGTGGAGCCGCTGTATTTAATCTGCTCACTGGTCATAAACCCCTGATCCCCATAGATTGGAGCCAGATGGCAGAAAAAAAGATTCCATTCAGGTTGGTATGTATGGCTGCCAAATTACAAAAATTGAATTTCCCTATTGAGCACACTCTTGGATCATAGAACAAACAAGCTGAATTTCTCTCCAGGCTCACTGTTCCCAGTTTAAAGGGATGATTTGAGATGTGCACCAATGCATAGTGGCTTCAGGCTTCAATTGTGCAATAATCTAAGCTTAGGGTGATCAGACCACAGCCGTGGCCAAGTTGGATATTGTTAAGAAATTCCTTTTTCATGGTTGGCCCTCAGAAGAGTTGTACCATTCGTCTTTGGTCTTATTGTAAAGACTAAGATTAACTATCCAAAGAATCTGGATCAGTGGTGTGAGCAGACAAGCTGGTTCTGCCGATCTCTGTCAGGAACACTTTAATTGCCTTGTATCACGAGGCGCATGAAACACAGGCATGTGATAAATACTTTTGGCCCCCAATGGACATTCAAGCCGACCTCATGCATCATGTGTTAAGGGGGACACACAGCTATTTACATGCATCTCACTGATGACAAGTGTGGAATGGATAGGAGAAGTCTTGTAAAATATAGGCAACAGAAAGAGTCAAGGGGTTGTTTATGATGCAGTGCGCTTGCTAGTACCACAGGTTTTGTGTGATAAGTGGGTCTGCTGCGTTGGTACCCTTCCAATGGTGCCCCCTAGTGAACACCAGGCAAGTAAACGGTAAACTGGGCAATGAAGGTAAACACAATGCGCAGGTCCAACATTTTGTTAATAAAGTCCATAAGTAATCATGTTCATTGGTCTCAGTACTCCATATATTGTTAGTGGAACAGCCAACACTTGTTTCGACCTATCCGGTCGTTATCAAGGCTGTACTTTTGTTCCAAAAGACAATGATATCAAAAGAGCATATTAACAAACATAACCAAAAAATGTAACAACAAAATTATAATACAACCATGTGTGCTTGTAAAATAAAGAGAAATGTCATACCGGTGTTCATTGTAAGGTTGAGACCAGAAGAAAAATTTGAGAATGATCCAAGAAAAAACAAAATAATAATCCAGTTAATGAGAATTCATTGGACATCTTTAGCAACGAAGAAAGCACGATTCGTAAATGTGCATGTGGGAAGATGCAACATACCATATGTTCAGATTCAAGATGAGCTAAGGAGTTAATATTGTCAAATGAGAAGGTTACCTGAAAATATAACAAATATAGGCTAAATATAGTGGACAAAGAGTGGATGCCTACAAATTATAGTAAACAGGTTAGAGGCATATTTGCATGTTAGCAGCTATATTTGTTGGCCAAAATTAATAGGTAAGTAATTGAATGCACTGCCTAAAGTTGTAGAAAAAAGTGTAGGCTGGCTTACCAACTGGTAAAGGTCAAACTTGAAAAGTTCAAATTCTAAAAAATAAGATTAGAAAGCCAATTGTAAAAAATTGTTATGTTATTAGTTATAAAGATAGTAATTGAAATTTGCAAAATAATTGTACCTGTAGCACTAATTCTTGGCCAGAAGTTGTGGGGTAAAATCCCCAAGCAAAAGTAAATCAGTCAAATCCGTGTGGATGGCTAGTTCAACTGGCACATTAATGGCCCCATTTATTTATTTTTTGTTTATTTGTATTTGGTTCATTTACAAAAGTATAATACCTTTGCAGAACCTTTACAAAACATCGTAAAAAGAGGGAGACATCAACAATCTTTAAAATATCTACATAAAATAATGAGTTTGCAAATTATTGAGGCGTACATGTCATTTCTACTTAAACTGTAACAGCTCCTTTGCAATGTGTTTACAAAAGCTTACCAATTCATATATCAGAGGTTTGTACATGGCCTGCATCATGTGTGCCCACAATAATTGCAAACAGTCTTCAAAGTCCACATTTACAAACTTGTAGAGTCGCTTAGTCCTCATAATTTTGAAGTGTGGACATTCCAGAATAAGATGCTTCATTGATTCAATTGATTCATTACAAGAAGGAAATCGGCAATTCGTTGTCTTTGAGCCTTCATAACTGGACCAATTAGCTGTCCGTTCTCTTGTATGAAATAGATTCAATCTGAACCATATATAGGCTTGTCTCGTGTGATTGCATGGAAATGTAACAACATGGTCATATCTAGGTAACAGTGGTTTAAAGGGATGGTCTAGTAAACATTTTTATTTAAAAAATAGATAGGCAACATAAAAAAAAAAATACTAGCATTCTCTGTTTTAAAACTTCCAATGTAAAATTTTGAGCTATTCAAGCTCAAAATTTGCAAAAGCAAGCACATGGGCGCATCCATTTTGTGAAATGGAGGCCCTCCTGTGCTGGCTTTTGCTTTTGCGGCACTAATGAAGGAAAAGCCAGCCAGCTGTAGTAAACAAAAGCTACCGCTGGGTGGCTTTCCCTTCATTAGTGCTGTAGGCGGAGGACGGGGACCGGAGACCAGAGCAGGAAAGCTGCAGCTGAATCTCGGTAAGTGCTATTTATTTTTATTTTTAAAATAAGCACTAGCTGCGTTTTTTTTTCTAAGTTTTCCGGGCTGGAGGAGCCCGGAAAACTTAGAAATAAAACTGCAGCTTTAAAAACGTTGTATTTATGTTTGCGGTCACTTTTGAAGCGACCGCAAACATAAATACAACGTTATTGTGTTGGGAAACGCTGCGGTTTTTCTTTCCAAGTTTCTCAGGCTCCTCCGGCTCGGAGACAGACTTGTATAGTACAGACTATAATAAGGAAATGGGTGCATTACTAAAACTTCTAGTCTATCTGCATCATGTTGCATGAATTAATCTTGGCAAGGCAATAGAAAAACAAGAAACAGTCAGTGTAATCAATCCGAGACAGAGATCCCATATTAATATATCTGGATCAAAAGGAGGTGCCTATGCTCAAAGAAAAACATGCATTTGATGGTCTGAATTCAGGCCGGCAGTAGTGCATCTGAAATGGCAAATGAGCTTCGATTCAAGTTGCCTAAGTTTCAGGCAGAGATTACCGCCCCTTTTGTTAAGGGAGGCTTTTGATAGGCCTAAAAAACGAATATCTGTTTTATTGACTAATTGATGTTGCATTTGCCAGTGTAAAGCTAATGGCAGGTTAGCACCAGTTTTGTTGAGACTTGAAAGATGCTCTCTAATGCGAATTCTTAACTGCCTAATTTTACTTCCTATATATAATTTTTTGCAAACACAAATGATTGCATAAACCACATATTTGGTTTGCAATTAATGTGATCTTTGATTGCAATTCGAGTCCCATTCAGATCAACAAAAAACTGACAATTAGGGTAAGCATATTGACATTGATTACAGTTGCCACATTTGAAAAAACCCACTGGTTGCTTTAACCATGTTGCATTTTTTTCTGCCTTAGTGGGATCAAAAAAAGAAAGACTCAATCTGTTTCGAAGAGTATTGGCTTTGGTAAAAATAAAGTTAGGCTTCTCAGAGATATAAGGTGTTAAGTCTGGATCCAAGTGTAAAAGATGCCAATGCTTTGAAGCAAGTTTGTACAGGGTTGAAGAGTTTGTGGTAAATTGAGTAATGATGGAGATGGGCCTTTGTTTGGCATCAACATGAGGTTTAATACCCAATAGTTCAGCTTGTTTGACAGACTGGTATTTGTGGGATGTCTTATGCAATGGGGAAGCTGAATAGCCTCGCTGTATAAAGCGAGTGGTGAGCTGTGTGCATTCCAATTTGAAATCCTTGTCTCTGGAGCAGTTTCTCCTCGCTCTATAAAATTTGCCACCAGGGATATTCAATATAGTGGCTTTCTGGTGACAACTTTTGGCATGCAATATTGCATTTGCAGCTGTAGGTTTGCGATATGTTCTTGTGTGCAATAAGTTATTTTCAACAAAAATTTCCAAATCCAAAAAAGTAATCATAGTGGGGTTTGAATTTCCAGACAAAGATATTCAAAAATGGTTATTGTTGGTGTAGGTAACAAATTCATCAAATGTATTACTAGTGCCTTGCCAAATGATTAAAATGTCATCTATATATCGTTTCCAACAGACCAGGCTGTTTTGAAATTGAGATTGGTTAAGTATATGGGTTTCTTCGAAGTGTGACTTGAAGAGATTTGCCAGAGGAGGTGCAAATTTGGCACCCATGGCAACGCCTTTGGCCTGCAAATAGTATACATTATTGAAGGTACATACATTGTTAGTAAGTGCAAATCTGAGAAATGATTTGACAATTTCAATATGACAGTGATATGATGCAGATGTATTTCTGAAAATATAGTCAATAGCTTGGATAGCCAACTCATGATTGATGTTTGAATACAGAGCTGTAACATCAAGTGTAGCCAAACAAAAGGTCGGTTGCCATACTATAGTTTGCAAGAATTGTAAAACTTGCGTACTGTCCCTTAAGTAAGTACTCATTTGGGTAACAAAAGGTTGAAAAACCTCATCCAGATACTGTGAAATAGCCTCATGTGACCCAACCGATGCCACTCATGATGGGCCGAACTTCCGGCAGTATGTCAAAATGTTTATGAATCTTTGGTAAAAAATATAGAGTGGACATCGTGGGGTCAGTGATAGTTAGAAATTGTTTGTCATTATCTGTTAGAAATCCTGAGGCATACCATTGTTCAATGAGAGCTTGTAAAGCCAATGTAATGTCTTTGGTTGGATTTCTATTAAGTTTGATGTAACAATCTGGGGTTTCCAAATGTTTTAATCCCATCTGAATATAATCCACTGTATTTAGTACAATATTGCCTCCTTTGTCGGCTTCTTTTATTGTAATAGTGGGATCTTGTTCCAGTTGTTTCAGAGCTTGTAACTCATGAGAGTCCAAGTTCCTACGTTGAGAAATTTTTGGTGGTCTATCCATCAAACTGTGTACATCTTTAGTCATTGGGCCTCATTACGACCCAGGCGGTAAGTTACCGCCTGGGCCGTGACTTTACCACCATGGCGTAAACTACGTTTACGCCATGGTGGTTGGCGGACTTACCGCCCCATTCCAACCTTGGCGGGGCGGTAAGTCCCCAATCCCCATTTACCCTTCCCCATTCCCATTTTTGCCCCATAGGGCATAATGGGAGTGGGGAAGGCGTTAATTACGCCACCGTAAATTACGGTGGCGTAATTAACTCCATGGTCCCTTAGCGCCATGGATTTTAACACCTGCTAAAAACAGGTGTTAAAAGCTCCATGGCGCTAAGGGACCTCGTACTCAGGCGGTAAGGGTCGGCGCTGTTTACGGCGCCGTAAACCCCTTACCGCCTGAGTTGTAATGAGGCCCATTGCCTTATGAAAAGTATCAATAATATTATCACTGCCAAAGATAGGTGTAAAGTTGGATCTTGGTTTGAACTCATTGAGCTCTAGATGTCTCGTTTGTACATTAAGTTCTGACATAATCTTATCCCTATCCGGAGGTGAGTCAGTTGTAAGAGATAACAATGTCTCAATATGCTCAATATCCCGCATTGTGTGCTGGCTGAGAGCAGGTACAGATGGTTTGGAAACGTGTGTCTTAACTTGGGCAGCAAAACATTTTTTGAGTTTCAATTTCCTAGTGAACTTAAAAAGATCAATCTGAAATTGTACATATTCTATGCGGTTGGAAGGAGCAAAAGAGAGCCCTTTGTTAAGGACCCTAATTGGGTCAGATGTCAAGTTATGATTGGATAAATTGACAACTAAATTGGGTTGGTTCACCTGGTCTGTTGTTTTCTGGCATTTGCCCTTGTTAAAATTCCTGTTCGACCTGATTCTAGGTTTGCGTTTGCCTCCCCTGGTTCCCCTTGCATGGACATTGGTGTTTGCGTATTTAGCACAGGTGGATCTCGAAATCTTACTTGTTTGGAATTGACAAAGGGTTGGCTGCCCCTTTTGTAACGTCTGATTTGTTCTAAAAAACTCTTGCCACTGGTGGTGGGAGCGTCTGATTTAGAAGTATCTGATGTAGAGGTAGCAGTGCTAGGTGATTGTATCTCTCCATCGGAGTCAGGATCTGAGCTGACTGTGCTGGTGTTGGCTGTACTGCCTCGAGATCTAGGTGAAGTAGTATCATATTTAGTTTGAAATGTATATACTCGATCTTGTCTATAATCTTGGTAATCTCTGAAATATTTACGAAATTTTCTGAGTTTGATCTCATCTTGGTACTCCCTAAGTATTTCATGCATTTTGTCAAAGTTTTTTGTCTTGGTGGTTTCTGGATTAGGCATAGCTTTAATCTCTTCTTTGAGAGAATCAATTTGTGCTAAAACTCGAGTGTGCTCTCTTTGAGCATGCATGATTAACAATTCTAACATTGTCTGAGAACTCTAAGTAAGATTAGCTTCCCATTTGTCAGCTAAGTCCGCGTCTGCATCATTACTGAAGTTAGGAAAGATAAGAATACGTAAACCCCTAGGTATTTTATCATTTTCCAAGTAATTAGTGAGGGATGCTTGTTCCCAGTATTTGTTAGACGTTCCAACTTCACACATTTTTGTCTAAGAGTATCAATTGAACTCAGGCTGCTTCTAAAAGCATTATCTGTGCTTCCTCTAGCACAGGGGCAAGAAGGGCAGCCCGATCATGTTCTCTATTAAGTATATAATCAGCCATCTTGTTATACGAATGAGGTGGTTGTCAGCAGCACTGTCAATCAACGAATAGTAAAGCAACAAAAAGAGTCATTTTTTGGTTATGTTTGTTAATATGCTCTTTTGATATCATTGTCCTTTGGAACAAATGTACAGCATTGATAACAACCGGATAGGTCGAAACACGTGTCGGCTGTTCCACTAACAATAAATGGAGTACTGATACCAATGAACATGATTACTTATGGACTTTATTAACAAAATTTTGGACCTGCGCATTGTGTTTACCTTCATGGCCCAGTTTGGAAAATATAGGCATTGCTTTCATCGGACCCCTGGAACACATGTCACAGTCTCATAAATGCATAGTGGTATTACCAGATTACATTCCCAAATGGACTGAACCCTAGTTTCCTCCGGAACTACCACATCTGTCATCATTAACATCAGTTACGACACTTTAAGCAAGGAAGGCTACTCCAGGTAGTTGATTTGGGACAAGGGAGTCCAATTTGCATATAGAGAAATTACTTCTTCCCTTTTGACATACTGAATTCACCCAATGTACACTATACCACCAGAGGGGGAAATTGTGAAGTCGAGAGGGTGAACAGATTCTTGAAGGAAGCCTTGAAAAGGGCCATATGGTCAGGTGCTACGGGTCAGACTACAGTTCAACAGGTCATATTCCCACATAGAGTGAGTGCCCATTCTACCACGGGAGTATCTCCATTTGCCTTGCTGCAAGGACATCAAGAAAACACCAGGTTGTTTCCTGCCTGTGCACATCTAGTGTGCCCTTCCCCATTCCTTCTCCCAATGCCATTACAGTTTGAGTGGTTGACCACTAACTGAGACGCTCTGCAGAATTCAAAACAAGTCATGCCACTACTCTGCATGCCTTTCTCATTGGCGATTGGGTATGATATGATATGATATTTTCTTTGTATCGCGCCCATACACAAGTGTTTCAGAGCGTGACAAGACAAGGGAGGGGAAACAGGGAGGACAAAACAACGATCTTACTTGGCCCAGTCACATTGAGAACATGCAAGTGCACGGAAGAGGGAAGGGGGAAAGTGCGAGGGGGGAGTGGAAAGTGCTGAACACATGATAGAACAACGGGTGGTGCAGCCAGCAGGTGGTAAGTGTGAGAATAAGGTGTAGACAACAGGTGTCTGATAAGTGCTGGAAGGGAACAGAATGGTTGCAGATACAGACCCAAGTGCAGGGGTTGCCATGGGGCAGTGCGGGTGTGTGGCTGGGAGGGCAGGGATCTGGGCCCAAAATAAGAGGGTAACCAGGTGCCTAGTGCCAAAGCAGACGGATTAGCAGGGGAGAGGAAGAGTGAAGGCAGAAGACAAAGAGGAAGGTATTGAGGTGCTTCCGGAACCAAAGATGGTTCACCTCAAGTTTCAGACGGCAGGGAGGCTGTTCCAGAAAGAGGCCCCAGTCGAGGAAAGGGATCTACCCCCAACACGTTGCTTGGAGAAGCGACTGACCCTAAGGGAGTTGGAGGTGAAGGAGCGAAGAGGTCGAGTAAGAATGTATTTACAGAGGGAGAGTTGAAGGTATTGTGGGCCCCGGCCCCAGAAAGCCTTGTGGACAATGCAAACGGTCTTGAATTTAATCCTTGCAGCCACTGTGAGCCAATGTAAAGGTAAAACTGGAAAACTGGAACGCACACCCAAAGACAATCTTTCTAAGATAAGCAATCCAGCCGCTGAGCTTTTCTCCTATTTGACGAAACTCTTTAATGTCATCTGGGTCACCAGTACAGTATCCAAATCTATGGCTGAATCCGCTACGACTCTGATTCTAAAGTCGGGGAAGAACCCCATGGACTGCACGTCCTACCGGCCTATCGCATTATTGAATACAGATGCGAAGCACTTGAGTAAAATAATAGCTGGCCGACTGGGGGAGATTCTCCAAACACTGATAGAGAAGGATCAAACAGGTTTTATACGCAACCGCTCAACACACGATAACATTAGTCGGGCGATAAACCTAATTGCCCCAGCTCCCAAAATCCGGGATAGCTGTCCCTAGTATCCTATGACGCCCACAGGGCTTTTGATAGCATGTCTTGGGAATATTTGGGGGTTGTGCTGAAAGGATTTGGATTTGGCCCTAGTTTCTCGGAATTGATCCTTTGAAATGTCCAAATTCCATCGACGAGGGTTAGAATGAATGTGCGATGGACCCCACTGATTGCTCTGGGCAGAGGCACTAGGCAGGCTGTCCCCTGTCCCCTTTAGTTTTCTCCTTAGCGATGGAGCCTCTGGCCCAACAGATTCGGCTTCACCCTGAAATTCTCAGTTTCGAATATGCGGGACAATGCCATAAGGTGGCATTATGTGCAGACGATGTGCTTTGTTTTTTAAATGATGCCTCCAGCTCTATTCCGCCCCTTATGGAACTAATGGCCCGGTTTGCTACGATATCCGGGTTTGAGGTGACCTCATCCAAATCAATGGGAATGGCTCTAACAGAAACTGGACTAGTGGACATTCAGGCGGCAACCCCTATTCCCTTGTCGTCCACAGACATCCCTTATTTAGGAATAAAATTGACACTGACTTACACAGGCCTCTTCAAAGCTAACATACCCGCCCTACTGAGGGAGGCCAAAGAATGGCTCCTACATTGGGACTCTCAGGAAATCACATGGCTAAGTCGCGTTAGTGCCGTCAGGATGACCCTTGTCCCGAAGCTCCTATATGTTTTTCACTCTTTACCAGTGCTAATTCCCGAAAGTGAGCTCATTGCTATGCAAAAGGCAATAGGCCAATTTATTTGGAAGAGGACGAAACCCAGAATTCCTTGTAAACTGCTTACTAGGGGGAAGATGCTGGGTGGCCTGGGGCTCCCTTCGATTTCGCATTACTATGAGGAAGCTCTGGTTGCTGCATCTAGGTCCACTCTCCGCCGTCACCCAGAACCCAGCATTTACGCTGGGCCTCTGTGCTGGTTCATTCCAGCACTGGAGTAAGGATAAACCTCTGAGATTGAGAGACTTGTATGCATATCAGGAACCCCTGACGTTTTTAGATTGCAAAGATAAATTCAAAGTGCCAGAATCTGAACGCTTTAGGTATATACAGCTTCGCCACTGTCTGACCAACAGGGACACCCATCTGGCTGCCTCTAGGAACCCGATAGGAATAGAACTTAAAATTCTAGAGGATCAGCATACTCATAAACTAGCCACCTGCTATAGGCTCCTGGAAAATGTCCCTGCAGGGGAAAAGCTCCCTTATATGATAGCCTGGGAGAGGGAATTGGGCTTGGAGATCTCGGAGGAGTCATGGCAAAGGATATGGTGTAGAGCCCAGAAGAGCTCCCGATGAACTGTAGTGAAGAAGAATGCTATTAAGCTCTGTTATCTGTGTCCTTACCCCCAAGCAGGCTATGTGCAATGAATCCAGACTATCCGGATATTTGCTGGCATGGCTGTGGTGTGTGGGGGGACCTAGCACACATGTGGTGGCACTGCTCAGTCATACAAACATTCTGGTTGAAGGTGAGATTAAAAATCAAGGAAATCACTGGGACCTTGCTCCCCATGGATCCACGGGCCTTGTTGTTGGGAGACGCCCCAGAGGACGTGTCTTTCCTGATGTCAGGATATAGAGCAGCCCTAATCTCCCAGTTGATCATAGCAGCTTGAATCACAAGGGCCCGCTTTTGGAAGACTGTAGAAGGACTGCATATATCATATTGGTGGGTGAAGGTGTGGGAGCTAATGGGTCTGGAAAAGCTCACAGCCATGTTAGAAGGGAAGCGATCGAAGTTCACACAGACTTGGAGACCGTTCTTAGATTTTGTGTCAGACAGAGAGCAAATGTTCTTCCAGCCGACATTGTTGAAATATTTTATAAACCTTGATGTTGGCATTGTGAATTCCTTTTTTTTCTCTGTTTCCCTATTTCTTCTCTCCATTTTAGTGGCTTTTCCGATTGAATTTCCCCTCCTACCCTTTATCCATGATTGAACTTAATGATGATGATGTATTTCTAATGAATTGTGACAACAAAATGTAAAGGGGAAATTCATCTTGCTGTATTGTGAGTAGCTATGTAATGTTCTGCCACTTGTTGATTCACATGTTTGGAAAACTTAATAAAATATCTTTAAAAAAAAAGATAAGCAATCCACTCCATAATTCCTTACATTATTTGCATGATTTATTTATTGAAGGAGAGAAGGTGGTAGAGCAAAAGAGCACATTCGCTTCAACCACAAATATCTATGCACCGATGGGCAATTCCAGTCGATACATACTATGAGTGCTCCCGTTTTTCTCCCACCGAGACCAACACGGCCATGGCATGAGACCCATGCCTTGGCAATCCCAGTCGATCCATACTATGAATACCCATGTTTTTCTTCCCACTGAGAGCAACACGGCCATGACATGAGACCCATGAACTCACAAAATAGTCATAGGGATTCACCTTTGCCCCCCCAAACATGAGCACAGGATGAATGCAAAGAGCATCACATTCCCAAAGGCATCCATATCACCAGTCAAGCAAGAGCAAACTCAAACACAACTACTTGGAACCAAAAATAAAACCGAAGGACACACAGATCAGGATAGTGACATTCACATTGATCAGCAGACATAGCCGAGATGTGAAAGAAGACAAAAAAAAAGAAATAGCCCGTTGCTTAAATATTGAAGTGTATTGATTCTCTCCCCAACAAAGGGAGATAATGTAGAATGTTGTGCTCCCTATTCAGTTCACCCAACTTAACCCCGTGGCCATGTCCCATATGTTCATACAGTGGACTTGTAAGATGGAGGAATGAGAGCGGTGGGAGCGGCTTCACAGTTGGTGCCTGTGTATTTTGACCCTCAAATAAAAGTTCCTATCAGCCCTCACCACACGTCACAGGCTTTATTCACCTTTTTTGAACCTCCTGAACACCACATCTTCTGAATCCCACACAAGGGTCATGCGGCGGGCCATCAACCGGGTGCTAGCCTCAAATCTTAAACAAAACGGCCACCCAGCCACTAACTAATGTTCAAAATTAAATCAACAACGTTCAGTACTCACCCTACATTCTGTCCAAATGACTGAGACAAAATATTTAGAAAAATACAATCAATTGTTTTAGAATAGTTGCGTCCGATGATGAATTTGCCTTCTTCACTTTCTCGCAGTAAGATGTGACGCAGTAGCGGAGGCTCAGAGAAATGCACACCCTCCCACATCACCCAGCCTCAATGCCGGTTCCATTGGTCGAATCCAAATCCATTGATTTATTTTTTTCTTTCAAGCCATTTGGCTGCACATGTGTGAGGGGGGTGGGGAGTACTGCCCGTGCCCCACTTCACCCGCTCACCCTACATTAATTATGACCCTTACCCACACCACACATATGTTTGCGGCCAAATTGGGCCGAAACAAATTCGATGGATTTCTTTGCCTAATCAGCACCGCAATGTCATGTAAATGGCCGGGGTGGGGTACACTGATCCCATGAAGCATAGGATAAACACTGACTGCCACTTATGGGTCACGCAGATTCTGAAGTTCTCCCAGAAGAGCACGCAGATTCTAGGAAACGGTTGTATGAGGTCGTGGTCTAATCTTGTCTGATACAATCATGTTAAGGTCACAGTGCTTTCAGATGTTCTGGTACATGCGTGGGGGCTTTTGAAGCTGTAGTATGATTCCCTTGCCACAGCTTCTGCCCGTGTTTTGCACGTGGTGAGAGATGTCCTGATAACGGGCTGCAGGGATGTGCCATGTGCAGATTTACATCAGTGCCTCTTCTGATGCACGCTGCAGCGCATGAGGACGTCCTGTTACTTTTAAAGCACACCTATCTGTTTTTTGGCACTCATCCCTATTCTTGCATTGTTTCCTTTAGAGCGCGTTAGCAACTTCACGATTTGAAATTCTCAACCGAACATAATGCATCTTTGAATGAATAAAATGTAGAGGCAAAGCCCACTTCGATTGACAAATTGGGCTTCGTTATTAGTCACCCGTAAGATTACAGGGGTTAGAATGTTCAATTACCGCCTGCTTTTACCGCCCGCACAATGCAGAGGGTTCCATGTAATAATTTCCCCTCAAAAATATCAGCATACAAAAAAATTGCAGAGAAATGGCAGTTTTTACGGGGACATTGTTACATGGAACATGCAGGGGACAAACACCCCCAAACACTTTTTTTTCAAGGGGAGCGGGACACCCCTGCAACCCCGCTTCCCCTGTCCCTATATATATGGTCACCTATATAATGTTGCCACAACCTTTTCCCAGCAACATTATATACAGCGACCATATATTTAACACATGCAGAAATACCAGATGTGTAGTATGTCAAATCAATGCAGGAAGTGTTTCTTCAAAATGCAGTTGCAAGAAATGAGTGAATCGGCATGCAGTAAATAATGCGACAAAATACCACTAGAAATAATTCTCATCTTTACTGCCTGTTATAAATAGGCCTTCATAGCTGCTAGCTGAGTTCAAATGCTACCCCCAAAACTAGAAAAGCCCCACCCGACCTGGCAACACAACGCAGATCAACACGCAGCCAGGAGGAGCTATGTCTGTGCGCATGCACAGCAGCAGATTCTGCACAAGAAGAGCCTTCTGGCAAGATGGAGGCGGGGTAACGAGAGGGTCATGGTCCCTCAGGGTCAGGCCATCCGCATGGGCACTGACAGACCAACACATGATTGCCCTGTATCGCATGGACAGGAACAGCCTCGCATGGCAGGTCCCATTTATGGGGGCATGGGGGGAGCTACAGTCACATCAACTTCTTGGTATCCTTACCCCCACTGCTCAAGGCGGATCCTGCACTGGTTGGAATCGGGAACGTGTGGGGATGTGGATGGAGTTTGGAAGCAGGGAAGGGTGGGACTATGGAGTGGGAAGTCATAATCAGGGAGAAGTCTGGGAATATGGAGCAGGGGTTGGAATCAAGGAAAGGTGGGGATTTTTAATGGGTTGGAATCAGGGATGTAACCCCTCAACCCCCCTTCAAACTCTCCCCACCCCACTCGTGCCCAGTAATGCACTGCCATACATGCAATGCAAAATAAACACGTACGTGTTTACACACTGACACCAATGATATCTTCCATTACAACTCTTTTAAGCGCCTAGATGCCTCTGGGTTATGCGCGCTATTTAATGACAAAATAAATAAATAATAAATAAACTGGACACACTGGATATCGTTTTGTCTTGGTTGCTGATGCCATACCGGGATCCACATGGGCCACAGGAGCACCTGTACAATGAGGCATACAGACATATCCAGTGTACCATTAAAAGATCAGTCGGCCTAGTGAATGACAGATTCTGGTGTCGAGACCAAACAGGTGGAACCCTTATGTACAAGCCTAAAAAAGGGGAATGTACCAATGACAACCTAAGACAACATCCTGGCAGACAGTGGTGTTGAGGAACAAAGTGGACAGCCAGGATTTGGTCAACTGGGTGGGTGTGACAGCCAGAAAAGCTGGCAGTATTGCTTTATCAGTTTTTTCTACTTCCTGTTTGAAAGTGCAAAATGATGACATGTTGTGTAGCACCACTGCTCACTCTCGTGGGGTTTTGAAGGGATAGGACATGTGTGTTGGCAAAGGCACTTATGAAATTGCGGAAGTGAGTTATATCGTGTTGTACGACCCCCCTTTGGTGGCAGTGACAGAATGGATGATACTCGTCATTAGGATGCATATCAACTCGGTGATGATGACTATCATCCAGTGGGTCCTCTGCAAAAGCATCCTTGGTGCCTGCGGTGTCACCTACAATTGGTCCCCAGATGCCCACTGGCTGTATCTCTTCAGGGGAGGCGGCTTGTTAAGATCTCATCACTGACGACCAGCATGGCAGGGCAGGTTCACTTTGCAGAGGGGGCTATGCTGGGTGGGTAGGGGTCTTCCCTCATGCCCTTCTTACTTATCCCTGCAGTGGGCACACATACGGAACTACTAGAGGCTGAAGTGCTGATTGATAGTGAAGGGGTGGTGGGGGTGCCGCTGGCTCCAGTTGATGACCTGGTAGTAGCATCTGTGGTGGTGCTGGAGCCAGCCTATGTCCTAGGGGTTGCTGTTAGGCAGAACTATATGTAGTACCCTTTGGGAACACCACACACAATTAAGACTACAAATGACAGTACAAATTCACCTTTGGTACAAGCCTGTACTACACAGTAAAGTGGTAGCGATGGCTGAGCAGCCAGACTTATCTGAAGAGTAAGTGAGCAGTATCAGATAGTTACACAATGGACAGCAATTACAATGATTCAGGCAAACACTGACTCAAGGTTTTCAAGTAAAATAATATACATTTATTTCACTCTGCAGTTGTGTAACATTACACTATTATAAACAGTCTAAAAATCACACTCTTAATACACCACACCACTTCCCTTAAATTCCAGACAAGTTAAGCTCACAAAATGAAGTGGGAGCAAAATGGCACGCCAGCAATTTAAAAGGGAGGGAAAGACAAAGTTATTAGAAAATGAAATCAAAACAACAGGTACGTACTCAGGGCAAGAGGAACTTCAATGATAAAATCAGATAGAAAAGGTTTAGGGCCAAAGTCAATGGGTCAAAAGTATTTTGCTCAGCTGTACGATGAGGACGTGAGTTTTGCTGCTCCCGTGCCACCGGCCTTATCCTGCACGATCCTGCATTAAAACTCTTCTGTGACGAGCCCCAAAGTAGCTCACCGAAGTGTGAACCTCTGCTGCACTGAATCGCACTGCAACGGTGCAAAACCGGAGCGTGGACCGGTTTCCCGAGCGAGCGCAAAGTCCAGGGACCCGAAACAAAGGCCGTTCCCAAGATGGCCGCCGTGCGTTTGCAGTAGCCGGCGACCGAGGCAGAGGACAGCGAGACCCTGAAACGAAATCAGGCACCGGGCACAGCGTCTACAGGCTCACGTGAGGAGCCGGCCCTGCGTCTGATATCCTGATCCCGACGGAGGTGCTGTGCGGCAGCCAAGGGCAGGCTTCGCCTGTGCATCCGTGGGGGGTACCGGCCCGCTGTTAACCGCTGGGCGGGCGCCTCTGCCTGTGTGGACATCCTAAAGCTGCGAGCCCGGGTCGCACCCGGAGG
Organism: Ambystoma mexicanum; assembly: GCF_040938575.1. NCBI lineage: Eukaryota > Metazoa > Chordata > Amphibia > Caudata > Ambystomatidae > Ambystoma > Ambystoma mexicanum. The sequence goes on from NC_090923.1 coordinate 842,694,839, forward strand.
ACGAAGCGCAGAGTGGCAGCACTTGGACGGTGGAAAGGCGCCCGTCACCTGTGGACCATTCCTCTTCGCGAGAGTGAGAGGGAAGGTAAGCCCAGGTGGGCTCAGTGGTGGTGCGCACTGCGCAGCAGCAACGAGGGACGATCCACGGAGTGACAGCGGGCGCTCCGCTCGACGTAGAGTGCCCACACAGAACCCCCGGCAAACCGAGGCACGGCCCCAACAACCCGACTCCCGAGTGTGCTGCAGGGCGGTATGGAGCGGGAGATGGTGGGATAGAGAGAACGGGCATCCCCCCCTGGTTGGCGGACATTGAGCTAAAGGTGCACACAAAGTTAGTGCGGATATAAGTAACCGCCTTGTACGCCACGCCTAGCGCCGCTGCAACCACCACCACAGTCCCGGCAACAGCGGCCTATCCTATCGACCAGCACTCCCCCCATCAAGACCCGACACCAGCCTCCTCCACCAACATCCTACTAAGCAGAAAGATGGGTAAAGATAAGCCCAGGAAAACATCTACGCAGAGTAGAATTGATCAATATGCATCTACTCCAGTGCCTCACTCACCAGAGAGGCTCCCAGCGGCCGATCTAGATCATGTGGAAGAAAATATCTCCCTCAGAGACATAATGAGTGTCATTGCCAGCTCCAGGACCTCAATGGAAAAAAAGATGGACAATATTGGCGCAGACGAGTCCTTGTTGCGCCACGACCTGCAAAAGCTGACCTCCTGTACGGGAGAACCGGAGACATGAATCTCAGAAACCGAGGATGGCTTACGTGGAGTGAATCGACAAGTGTCGAGCATGTTAGCGCGCATTAAAATCCTGGAAGCAAGAGCTGATGACATTGAAGGCAGATCCAGACGCAACAATATCTGCATAGTCGGCCTTCCTGAAAAAGCAAAAGGGGAATGCATGGAACTGTTCCTCGAAGAATGGCTGACAAACACCTATGGCGCAGAGTCATTCTCCAGGTTCTTCTCTATCGAGCGTGCCCACCGTATCCCAACTGGCAAATTTACAACGGGATCTCCACCACGCACAGTCATCGCCAGATTTCTGAATTATAGGGACAGGGACACTGTTCTCCAACTGGCGAGATCAAAGGGCACGGTCACATTTAACGGATCAAGGATAGCCTTCTTCCCTGACTTCACCAGGGAGGTGCAGAAAGCACGCCAATCATTCGTCCCGCTCAAGAAACGATTGCACTCAATGGGTGTCAAGTATGGGCTAATCTTCCCGGCCCAACTCAAGATATTCCACAAGGGCACAACCGTGCACTTCACTGACCCTAGAGAAGCGTGGAGCTGGGCTGACCATAATATAGAAGGGGACTGGAGCGCCGAGGGAAGAAAGAGAAGGGAACGCAATAGCCCTCGCCCAGAGCGGCCGCCGGAACAAGAACCGCAGCAGCAACCACAACTAGAAAATCCGCAGCAGGGAGATGTATGAAGTAAGAGCATCTGTGAGCAATATGATAGAGTCACCAAGTAATGTAACGCTATGGAGCCTCCGCTCCCTACAACAGTCTAATCACAGAACACATCCAGGCCGGTGGCTAATCAATCAAACACCCGCCCCCCAGACCAAGACTTAAGTTCCAGCACCACACAGAGGTGCTGTAAAGTTTAACTGTTCACATGTTGCTGTTGGGTCGACAGATGCTTCAGTTGAGAGTGGAGCGTAGGGAGTGGGGAGTTGGAGACAACGTTTGTCTACAAATTTTAGCATACAAAGGTACCGAGAGCAATGTAAACTTGGCCTATGCCGCCATTTCGCTGCAAAAGCACCAAAGGAAACACACCTGTGAGACTATACTTCACGCACCAGATGCCACCTGAAGCGACTCCAACCACTAGGCGCCTAACACTCATGACATGGAACGTCAATAGGCTAGGCTCCAGCATCAAGAGAAGGCTGGTGTTACGGCACTTGAATCGCCACTCCCCTGACATAGTCCTCCTGACCGAAAACCCAACTGGCAGGAACCTCATGCAAATTTTTCCAAAGATCACATTACCGCACAGCAGTACATGCAGGCTTCTCCATGGGCGCGAGAGGAGTGCTGATACTCATACATAAAAGTCTCCCTCTGGAAATCACGCATACCACACAAGAAAAAGGTGGCCGCTATGTACATGTCCAGGAAACAATATGGAATTAAACCCTGGCGATCCTGGCAATATACACCCCCCCATCTCTACTCAGTGCTCTCCTAGCAGACATTACCCCGATCCTTGCAGAAAATGATGCAGACACATGGGTGCTTGGAGGAGACTTTAACGAGGTCATGAACAATCTCTCAGATCGCTCACACCTGAGGGCAAGGAATCCCGACGCCACCACCAAATTGGCAGCATTTGCCTCCGCACTGGGACTACGAGATGCATGGCGCGACATTCACAAAGATGTCCGAGAATATTCTTTCCACTCTGGAGTGCACGCCTCCATGTCCAGAATAGACTACTTCTTCCTGACAAATCAAAATGTGCACAAAATATGCAACGCATCCCTACTCCCACGGGGTATATCGGACCACTCCCCGCTGATCCTGGAACTAGAAACAGAGAGACCGTGCCCCCCACCTACATGACGACTGAACACCTACTACTTGGGGTTCCCCGACCTACAGGAGAAGATAGAGACAGCCACTTCCAATTACTATGAGCTAAATTCAGGATCGGTCGAGGACCCTACCACGCTATGGGAAGTCTACAAGTCAGTCCTGAGGGGTGACATCATTTTGTGGACATCAGCAAAGAAAAAAGCACACTGTGAACAGATTAAGTCTGCCGAAGAAGAGGTGGTGACCAGGGAGGTAGAGCACATCACCAACGATACCCCGGAGACTAATCGAGTGTTAACACTAGCGCAAAAGAAACTCCATAACCTATCGCTTGACTGTGCCCAAAAGGCACAACACGCCATGAGGGCACGCCTTTATGAAATGGGAGAAAAAGCTGGGAAAATGCTTGCTTGGCTGGAGAGACGAGAAGACGGGCATCGAAAGGTGAAATGTATTAAGACAGCAGACGCAGAACCGGTCTCCACTGATGCGGAGATAGCAGAGCGATTTACGGATTTCTACGAAAATCTCTACAAGCCCTCGGCCACCACACCAGCCAGTGACACGCTCGACAACATTGATCTCCCAACACTTACCACGGAACAGGTCACCATGTTAGACAGCAAAATAACAGTGGATGAAATATCTGCGGCCATCTCCCAGCTACAAACGGGCAAGACGCCAGGACCCAACGGGTTCCCGTTCGATATCTAGAAGAAGCTGAACCACCTGGACATATCCACGCAGATGGTCAACATGTTCGGGCACTCCCTAACCAAAGGTAGGCTCCCACCGGACCTCCGTAAGGCCACCATAATAGTGATCCCCAAGGAAGGCAAACCCCCTGATGAGTGCAGCTCATATAGACCCATATCCCTAATCAATAGTGAACCCAAAATCTTGTCCAAAGTGCTAGCAAATAGACTCCAAGTGGTCATCACAACACTGATACACCCGGACCAGTGTGGCTTCATGCCCCAAAGGTCGACGAGAATGAATATTCGCAGACTCCATCTGGCGTTAGAACGAGCACCCGTGCTACAACAATCACTAGCATTACTGGCCATAGAGTTCAAAAAGGCCTTCGACACTGTCTATTGGGATGCTTTATGGGCGATCATGAGGAAGATGCAATTTGGTGATTCCTTTATAAAATGGGTCCAACTCCTCTATAATTGCCCACTAGCAGAGGTAAGGGTAAACGGCTGGCATTCGCAAATATTCCCATTGGGTAAGGGAACCAAGCAAGGCTGCCCACTTTCGGCTATGCTATTTGCATTAATAATAGAACCGCTAGCAGTCATCCTACGGAGCTCACCCACGTGGCGCGGCTTCTGCTGGAACTCAGAGTGGGAGGACAGGGTGTCCCTGTATGCCTATGACCTTGTAGTGTATCTGGGGGACCTGGCGGTCTCCTGCCCTATAGTAACTCAATTCCTGGTGGATTATGGGGTCTTTAGCAGACTAAGAGTGAATTGGGTGAAATCAGTGTTCTTTCCGGTAAAAGGGATAGACTGCATTCTGCCTTCCGGCTCCCCATACCGTATTGAAACCACACAGTTCCGATACCTTGGCGTCCTAATAGAAAACACACTTGACAATTATGTAACCCAAAACCTACACCCCCTGATCAAAAGATACTCGCAAGATGTAGCTCACTGGGCATCACTGCCATTGACGCTGTTAGGCAGAGCGGCACTCTTCAAAATGCTGGCCCTGCCCGATTCCTCTATATCCTCCAGAACGCCCCTCTCAGTATTCCCGTTGTAGAATTCCACACAATAGACAGAATAACACGTAGGCTCCTATGGGCAGGGAAACACCTGAAAATAGCGCTTAAAACCCTCCAACGCTCGGTCTGGGAGGGGGGAATAGGGCTACCGAATATCCAGGTCTACTACTGGGCGTCACAGATGGCGACAACAAACGACATTCTGAACGGAGACCCAAAGCTCCCCCACATACAGGCTGAGATTGCTGCCCGTCATGATATGACCCCGATCGAAAGCCTATACACTAGTGTGAATCGTCATCCTAAGGGCACGATCACAGCCCACACAGCCCAAATATGGAGAGATACTCATAAGTACATAGGTTGGGACAACATACTCACCCCGGTACAGCCCATCTGGAACAACGTCCATTTTGCAGGTCTCCACAATCTCCCTAAATGGTCGGCTTGGGTAACAGCTGGTATTCATACCATCGAGCAGGTATATGCAAATAATCAAATAATCCTGTTAGCCGAAATCTCGTCCACACACAGTCTTCCTGCCACCGAAAGTTTCCAGTATAATCAGCTACACCATGCACTAATGGAACAGAGAGCCCGCTTACTGGAAATGCCATAGTGCACGCCCATAGAGAGAAATATAGTTATTGACAGTGTGAACGCCAGGATCACATCCACCATGTATAACGCTATCTCCTCCTTTGCCACAAGAGAGCTCTCGAGCCTGAAACTCAAATGGGAAGGGGACGTGGGCCCGATTCTACCCAAAGACTGGATTGAGACCCTGATGTACCCCAGGGAAACGGCGATCTCAGCAAGAATCAGACTCATTCAGCTGAAAATACTCCACAGAATATATTACCCTCGAGTGGCGCTATACAAGTGTGGCAAGACATCTGATCCAAAATGCTAACGTTGCAAGCAAGAAGAGGGGACATTCTATCACATTCTGTGGTAATGTACACAATTACAACACTTCTGGCGTAGCTGCTGTGATAGACTCGCCAGAGTCTTAGGCCGACCAATCCCTACTAACCCCAAACTCCTTCTACTGGGTATTGATACGGAACAGGACCTATCACGCTTTGAAAAGCTATTAGTTTCAACATCCACCGGCATAGCTAACCGAAACATAGCACAACTATGGGGTTCTGAGATCACTCCACAGTATGAACAATGGAAATCAGACATAGACGCAATTATCCCAATGGAACGACGGGTTTACCAAGCAAGAGGGTGCCCAGGCAAAGTATGGGGGAAGTGGGAAGAGATTTTGTGAAACCGGTACAATTTGAAATAATCCAGCTCGTAGTTTAACATCCTCGCCGCCTCTGGGCCAAATAGTTAGGTCATTAAATCCTCTTGTCATCTGTATGAACTGAACGTGAAATGTCAATGGACACTTGATATGGTTAATATCTACTTTATTCCTAACCTCACTTGTGTTTCTACATTGGTCCGCACATAGGCAGAGGTCCCTCATGTAGCTCCACCACATGTATGCACAGTTTTATGTTTGTAAATTTATATGTTATTGTATTGTAACACGAAAAGACAATAAAACATGTTATAAAAAAAAAAAGTCTTTTGCTCAAGATAATACAGATCAGGTTAGTTCACGGTAAAGTTTGTGGCACGGATTCTGGACAAGGTTGATTGATAGAAAAGTTAGTTCAAAGAGAAGAGCAGGAGGGTGGCGCTGTGGAGCAGCCCAAGATGGCTGCTTAGCTTTTGAGCTCCGTGCGGCTCCGGCCCTCATCTGCCCACATCTGCGAACATCGGAGCTTGCTACACTCCTATTGCGGCCAACCATCTGCCCCTGTCTGCTGGGCAGCTCCTGGCGGAGTCCCGGCCTTCTCTGACTACTGGGAGACTTGCTACTGCCACATCTCTCTGGAGGCCTACCCGGGCTGCGGCGGTCACTCGAGGCCTCGCCACTCTTTCGCGGCCCGCCCGCCCCTGTCTCCCACCTTGGGGGGCCCTGCGGGGCGGATCACTGCCGGACGGGGGGCTGGGACCGAACCGACGGCTGCGGCGGCCTGTGGGGTGCCCCGCCACATCGACACTCGCCTGGCGGAGGACTGCACTGTCGAGGTGAGGAGCGGAGGGGTGACGCATCCGGACGGGGCACGGTGGGCCCGGCCATCACCTCGCGCTGCCCCTGGACCTGCCCTGTGGGCGCCCCTGCCCCCTCCCCCCTGGTGCGCCCCGCTCTGTATTGCCAGCGTGATCCACGTCCACATCGGTGAAGATCCCCCCGGGCTTGACTCGACTCCTGGACCCTGTGCCCACCACCTCCACGTGGCTGACGCTTGATAACCACGGCGGCCGTCGCTACTCTTCGTCATGCCAAGTAAATCGAAAGGAAACTGCAGGGGAGGATCGATGGATAGATTCGCTAGAGCGGTTCCGAGATCCGACGCTTGCTCATCCCCACCCCCGCCGGAGGAGTCTGGGGTGGAGTCGCAGGCCGGGCCGCCGGGACCTGACCTCACGGTTATCATGGAGTCGATGGCCAAAAATTTCGCTTCCTTCCACGAGAAGTTGGACGATATACATGCCAATGTTGCCTCGCTCAAGACACGTGTAGACCAAGCCGGGACCCGAATAGCGGAGGCTGAAGGCAGGATCTCTACTAACGAGGACGAACTACACGTGCTGCAGTCCACGGTCGCGGCCCTGTCCCGGGACATGAAGGCGGTTAAATCCAAATGCGATGACTTGGAGTCCCGCTCTCGCAGGAACAATCTACGCATCATTGGTGTCCCCGAGAACGCACTCAAGGGGCGCATGGAGGATGCGATCGAGAGCTTGCTTAGGGAACTGCTCGACAACCCGACCCTGTCTCCGCACTTTACGGTCGAGCGCGCACATCGGGCCCTGTCCCCTCGCCCTAGACCGGGTGATCTTCCGAGACCCATCATTGCCAGGATCCTGAACTATCGGGACAGGGACCTCATCCTACGCTTGGCACGGGAGAAGGGAGAGCTGCGCCTGGAGGCCAACACCGTTAGGATCTTCCCCGACTTCTCCGTAGCTGTCCAGCAGGAAAGGCGCCAATTTCTCGGGGTCAAAAAGCTGCTCAGGGAACGCAATGTCCCATACGCCATCCTCTACCCGGCGCGATTGAAATTGACCCACAACGGCAAACTCTACTTCTTCACGGTCCCCGAGGAGGCAGTGAAGTTCATCGAGCTGGGGATACCATTACCTAATCCGATAAATGCTCCCGTGGCCGCTGAGTGAGCACTCCCTGTAGTGCCCCACTCTCCTCGCCAGCTCTCTCCGCTCATTTTGGATGTGTTGTTGGCAATGCTGTTCTTTACCCCAGCGACTCGAACCCCGTGGATGGCCATCCGGCCTGGGGTTTCGCCCTGGGCCCTTGGACACTACTCAATACTCCTCGTACACTGTATGCTCATGCGTTAGATCGCCTATTGTTTTCCTGTTATCATCCGACCTCAACTCCTGGGTTCGAACTTGGATCCTTCACCGCAGAACTTGACTTGATGGCCCATGTCGGCCTACATGATGTTTAAGATGCCGTCCGCACGGCTACAGCGCCCCCACTGCGTTTGCAATGTTTGTGTTTGTGCTTGGTTTGCTGTTAGGGCTGGGTGGCCACTGTTGGGCCGAATCGTGGGCGCATCCCCGTTGGGTGGTGCCCTCTGTTCCTTCCCGGTTGGGGAGACCCTGTCACTCCCCTGGCTTAGCTGGGGACCTTGGGTTTGGGTGGGGGACGATACCTACTGCAAGTTGCGGGTGGGCAGTGTGGGTGGTGGGTGGTGATGTTGGGGGTGTGTGGGATTGTATTACAAAAGACGGAGGTAGTGTGGCAGAATGCATGACATCGGGGCACCATTGTGGGGCCCATTTTAAACTACTGGCTGGCTCTAGGCAGAGAGTGTGGGATGTACCCTAGTTCGATGCAATGACAACTGTTGTGCTGTCTTGGAATGTACGGGGCCTTAGTAACTACACCAAGGCTCGTAAAATTATGGCTTACGCCAACAGACATTGTTGTAAAATTTTGTTCCTGCAGGAGACCCACTCTGGGGGCCACCTGGCCAGATGCATGGCCCCTTCCTGGGGCCCCAATAGATATTTTACCTCCTACTCCTCCCGGGCTAGGGGGGTCCTGACGATGGTTCATAGATCGCTCAAGTTTTCTCTACATAAGAATTATGTTGACCCTGAAGGGAGGTATGTTATCCTGCATTGTTCTTTGGCGAATAGGGAATACCTGCTGGTCAATACCTATGGCCCTAATGTGGACTCTCCTGATTTCGTTGACCGGGTGGCGGCGATACTGCTGGGTTATGTGGGGGTACAGATTATCTGGGGGGGGACATGAATTTCATAATGGATACCACGTTGGACAGAACGGGCACTGCCCCCAGATTGCTCTCGGGCGCAGCGCGTAGGCTATTAGCACACGGGGTGTCACTAGATGTTCGAGACGCATGGCGGGCGATGCACCCGTTGGCGCGCGAATATACCCATTATTCCTCGGTACACGACAGCTCCTCGAGGATTGACATGTTTTTCGTGTCCAGTACGCTTCTGGGCAGGGTGGCTGAAACTCAGATCTTGGCGCGTACCCTATCGGACCATTCTCCTGTCCGGATGTCCGTGGATCTGGGAGTCCCGGTTCCCACTATTAATACTTGGCGCTTCAAGTCTGCCGCCCTGCAAGACATAGTATTCAAGGCGGATATTCTTGCTGATATACAGTCCTACTTTGAGTTTAACTTGTCCCGGTCCACCTCCTTGGGGGTCCGGTGGGAGGCCTTCAAAGTCTTCATCAGGGGAATGTCCATATCGAGGGAGGCGGGAGTACTCAAGGCTATACGTGCTGCTCTTGCCCGTTCCGAAACCAAATTACGCGACCTGGAAAGAGCGCATCCCACTTCGGTTGACCCGGCCACCCTCTCCCAGATCAGTGAGGAGCTCCAAGCTTTTAATGACCAGGCCATCAGGGAAGTTCGATATTTCAGTCGCCCCCAGGCGGCTCGCAAGTATGGTGAGGGGGACAGGCCGGGCAGGACGCTGGCTGCTGTGGCCAGGGGCGAGTGGGGTCATTCACAGATCTCCTGTATCAGGGACAGGTTAGGGCTGAGTCAAACGTCTGACCAACGAATCTTGGAAGTCTTCGCGGACTTCTACGCTGACCTATACTCCCAGCCCCCTGAACATAGCGAGTCCCAAATGCGCGATCTCCTCAGCCAGATCCCCACGACACTCATTTCCCCCACAACCAAAGACTCACTGGACTCCCCCATTCTGCTGGACGAAATTGTCGGGGCAATCTCCAATCTACCCAAAGGAAAAGCTCCCGGTCCGGATGGGCTAACGGCAGAATTTTATCAGGAGCATGTGGCCATCTTGGCCCCCAGGCTGCTGGAGGTCTGGAATGAGTCGCTCCGGCTGGGCGCCCTCCCTCCATCATTGCGGGAGGCCGCCATTACGGTCCTTCTTAAACCTGGGAAACCTGCTGATGAGTGTGGATCATATAGGCCCCTCTCACTAATGAATCTAGATACCAAAATATTCGCTAAGGTGATTGCCAACCGCTTCCTCCCGGTCATGTCCTATATGGTGCATGATGACCAATCAGGGTTCGTCCCTGGGAGGTCGACGTCCCACAATATTAGACGGCTATTCAATGTCATGGCCCGCATGGATCAGGGAGTTGGCGCCGTGGCGGTTACGCTGGATGCCCAGAAGGCTTTTGACATGATCTCCTGGAAATATACCTGGTTGGTGCTGGAGACTATGGGTGTAGGGCCTAACATGATAGCGTACATTAAGTTGCTATACACTTCCCCGGTGGCTAGGGTGCGGGTTAATTCCCAGACGTCAGCTCTGTTCCCACTCTCTAGGGGCACCCGTCAAGGTTGCCCGTTTTCTCCGATCTTATTCGCCCTGGCAATAGAGCCGATGGCCGACTATATCAGGGCCCGGCACGCCCACCAGGGGATCCGCCTGAAGGACGCTCCCGAAATCGTCTCGCTCTATGCAGATGATGTTTTACTTTTCGTAAGAGACCCGGATGTGCACCTGGACCCGATTATACGCGGTATCACCCGGATTGGCACTCACTCCGGGTTCACCATTAACTATACCAAATCCGAAATTTTCCCTCTTACTAGCTCCACCGCCCAACCGCTCACGGAGTACCCGCTACGCTGGTCCCCAATGGGGATTAAATATTTGGGGGTCTGGGTGTCTCGGTCTAGGGAAACACTGCTAGCGGATAACTACCGAGCGGTGGCGGAACAAGCTGAGGCTAAAATCACGCGCTGGCGCGCTCTCCCGCTGTCGCTGGCCGGTAGACTCTCGCTGGTGAAAATGATCCTGCTTCCTAAGTTCTTGTATATCTTCTCTAACGTCCCTGTCTGGCCGGGTGGGAGATACTTTACAGACCTTCATAAAGCACTTGCACAATTTCTCTGGCACTCTGGTGCGGTGCGTAAGAAATGGTCGGACATGTGCCTCCCATATGACAAAGGGGGCTTCACGGCCCCGGACCTGCTTAGATACTGGACGGCTGCACAGGCGCAATTCGCCTCGTACTGGTACCCCGGACCCCCACCTCGCCCCCACGTCAAATTGGAGACTCTGGCGGGGGCACCCTGTAACATAATGTCCCTGATTCTAAATAGGAAGTATGTCCCGGACTCGCCTATCGATCCAGTCCGCGCCACTGTACAGGCCTGGGGCCGGCTGTTTAACACGTGTGCCGAACAACACCCATACTACAGGTGGCTTCCCGCCTGGAACCTTCCCGGGCTTGAACCCACGTGTGACATTGCACTGGCGCGGCACTGGGAGGCGCTGGGTTACCGTGCCCCCACTGACTTTTACCCAGATGGGCGGTTTATAACACTGCAGACGTTGAAGCCGGGGCACTCCGGTTCAGTCATGGAGCTGCTGCAATTCTACAGGCTGCGCGCAGCCTTCCGCAGCGCGTGGCCTGACTTCCCAGCTGAGCCTCCGGACTCCCCCGGGATCGCATACATCGCCAATTCGGGAGGGGCGCGGGGTGTGGTCTCCTCATTATATGGATTGTTACTAACCGGCCCCTCTCCCCGCCCGTCCAGGGCACGGGAGGTCTGGGCCGCCGAACTGGGGACGGACCTTACAGACCAATTGTGGGGGAAAATGTGCTCTCATACCAGTGGGGTGTCCTTGAACTTTCACTACCGCACCATACAGTATAAATTGCTCAATAGGCTCTATTTTACACCGGGTAGAATTTCGAGATTTGCACGCTCTACTCCCCGGCCCTGCCTTCGCTGCGGAACCGATGGGGCTGACCATCTACACATGTTCTGGGCCTGCCCGGAGCTGGCCACATTCTGGTCCAAGATCATGCAGACGTTGTCGACAATTATTGATGTTGATGTTGACCTCGACCCGCTGGGGGCACTGTTTGGGGTGTGGGGCCTCGGGGAGCCTAGAGATGTGGTCAAGTTCCTAAATGTAAGTTGTGTGGTGGCCAAGAAATGCATCTTGCTGGATTGGAAAAGCTCGACCCCCCCTACATATCAGAAATGGTTGAACCTGCTCACATGGTCTAGGAATTGCGAGGAGGGGTTTTTGGATATGCTCCCGGCCCGGTCCCGCCCCCGTAATATCTGGTCTGCCTTTAATAGTTATTTGAACGGTTTGGATGACATCTCCACGGTGGGCGGATCTCCCCGGCCTTCTACTAGTGTTGTCTAAAGTGTTGGTGTCTCATGTTATGTTGCTGATGGTCCCTGACAGCTTATGTTCCGCAGAAAAGCCCTTGCATTAATGTACCTATGTACTGTATTTGCTCCTGCTGTCCTGATGTAAGTGTGTATGCTACCTGCCTCTGTCAACAAAAATAAAAGTTTAAAAAAATTAAAAAAAAAAAAAAAAAAAAAGAGAAGAGCAGGACAAGCGCTCGGATTGGAGAAAGATTTCTAACACTTTCACTGCGGTTGAACGAAACGAGCAACCAGATTTGCACAGTACCTTAAAACAGAGAGGAAGCTGTAGCTGAGGCAGGATGTTCCTGGTAGTTCCTGCAGCATCACGGTTCCTGAAGCGACTGTCGGACTGACAAGAAGTAGGAAGACTGGAGGGTCCTGCACTACCCAGGGAAGAAACCAGCAGGAGAGCAAAACAACAAATAAAAGGTGCGCTCCTTAAAACCCAAGCAGGGTCCAACTTTCCTGGCTATCCGGCCCACTGTAGCTCTGTACAGCGAATTCGACCAGAGGAGGGGTCCCAGCTTGCAGTTTGGGCAAACTGGTTGGTCCCACCAGCTCAAGGGAAGAAGTTTCCTGGAGGATCTTTTCTGTCGCCGGATTCTGAAGATTCGGACCTGCAGCGGGACTTCACCGGGTGGATCATTAATTGTAGGGGTCCTCTTCCATCAGATCCTCATTGGTTCTTTCGTTCCAGTGGCGACTCTGCCTTTCCAGTCCCAGAGACCTGCTTTTTATGCAGTTTTCCCCCATTCATACAGCCTGGCTGTCAATCAACAGCAGGTTGGCTGTCCTGGCAAGGACAGTCCCCTCAGCCAATCAAAGAGGAGTGGGACTTGGGTTACCAAGGGATCCCATGGCAGGGGTCCAAAGATCCCTCCCTCACATCCTGCCTACCTAGATTTTCAGGGGCCTTAAGGAGGGCTTCTGTGCAGAAGCCCACGAAAAGACGGCGAACAAAGGAATCATCTCCAGTTTGACACGTAGAGAAAAACACGAGAAAGACTTTAACAAAAATAAATGGTGAATAAACCCATCCGGAGCCAAAATAAAATGTATTTGGTCAAGCGGGTTTATGTTCGAGGCTAATATAATAGCCGGAAACAATACCATGGTTATGTAAGATAACCGCAGTAGAAAAGTTAGGGTAGTTACCACTGCCACCAGCCAAATCTTGATGTAAAGGGAGCGAAACAAGGCTCCAAGAGACACAGACAAAAAGGGATAAGAATTAACCCTTTACAATACTCCATGTAAGATGGGGTGTACTGGGTCTGTGGTTTAAAGTGACTAATAGTAAAGTTAATGGCAACTTTACCTTTTCTGGGGGACAGTAGTCAGCCCCAGAAAATGGAGTCCGTGCGAAGTCTCAAAGACAACCCTGTGTCACTGCACTGAAGGCGCTGTGTAACACACATAAAAAATATGAGGCCATGGAGTAGGGGAGGCTCCAGTGCTCAAGATCACACAAAAAGTGAAAACACACATAGCAAAACACATGTAAGAGTGGGAAAAGGGCTCACACTCTTACTAGGTGAAAAAAACAAATCCTATAAATCCAGCAAAGCTGCTGAGGGACTCATTAGGTAAGGGAAATCAGCCATTTATGAGAATTCACCCTAACAGTAGCAGTTTTGGGGCCTCTGGGCTTGCTGATGTCATGGAGTTGGCAGGGGGTACAGAGGTTGCATACGCTTTTCACCCACTGGGAGTCTCATCTGTTGGGAATTAAAGGTGACATGTCAATCACTGCACAGTTGGCTGAAAAAGTACACAAAATCATATAATGTTGATACCTCTTCCCCTTTTTTGCATGTCTTTTGATGGTGGCCTATACGCTCCCCATTCCATGCCCAATTGCTGTTTCTGGGGATGTTAGTTGCATGAGGCCCTATGATAAATTGTAGATCCTGTGGCAATGTAAACCCAATCGAAGGGCCAAATAATGCAGTCACACTGCCTGTCTTAGTTGTCTGTGTAGTGATGTCTGATGCATGCAGTGCCACTGCATATTTGTTTGCATAATTTGTTAATGTGATGTTATCACCTTATTATGTTTCCTGTTTCATCACATGTGCTGTGTTTCTTGCCAAATAGCACTTTTATTATAGTATTTGTTTGGCTATTGCTATTGCATTCTGTGGCATGCAGTGTCCCATGCGTTACCCTGTTTTAGTCCATAGTTTGTCATTGATTTTGACCATGGATAACCATTGTCCACCACAGATGGTAAATGGCTTTGGATCAGACTATGGATCAGTATGATCTTATAGTGTCCATGGTTCCCTAATCCTGAAAGGTTTGGATAACCATGAATAGCCACGGATAGACATGAGTACTTGTATTGGCTGCTATGTTAACCTATCCCTTGCTCATTTTACCTATGCTTTGACAACAGTGTGTGGTTCAAAATTAATACCATTCGGTGAAGCCTGGCTTTGGTGTCATGGGCGGAGCGCTGGTAAAGACAGAGCTGTTAGGCTGCTGTGGCTCTGCTGTTACTCTGGTGGCACTTTTGAGCACTTTTGGGCAACGAGCAAGACTGAGCAAGACTGGGAGCATACTTTGCTTTGAACTGCCGGAGGAGCATTCAGATAAAACACCTTCAAATCAGCTGTGTGTCTCTTTAACGCTCTCGAAGAGTGTAGCCCCGCCCCCTGCCTACGGAGCAACCATGAAGCTAAAACCACGACACCCAGCCCTCGCGGCGTGAAGCCCGGCTGCGTTGTCAAGGGCGGAGCGCTGGTAAAGACAGAGCTGTTAGGCTGCTGTGGCTCTCGTGTTACTCTGGTGGCACTTATGAGCACTTTTGAGCACTTTTGGGCAACAAGCAATGAGCAAGACTGAGCAAGACTGGGAGCATACTTTGCTTTGAACTGCCGGAGGAGCATTCAGTTAAAACACCTTCAAATCCGCTGTGTGTCTCTTTAATGCTCTCGAAGAGCGTATCCCCGCCCCGTGCCTACGGAGCAACCAGGAAGCTAAAACCACGACACTCATCCCTCGCGGCGTGAAGCCCGGCTGCGGTGTCAAGGGCGGAGCGCTGGTAAAGACAGAGCTGTTAGGCTGCTGTTTGGCTCTGGTGGCGAAGGAAGAGTGAAGACTTTGCTGCAAGCTCCTGCTGGTTCCAAATGTTACAGATAAATCGTCATTTCACCAATCTCCGTGGGAGAAGCTGAAGGTATACGAGGTCGTGCCCTGGTGTGGGAGTCAGAGCGATTTCCAGGAGTACGACTCAGGACCAAATAGGATTTGAGCGGCACCCGATCAGTTCGTTCCATCAAACGCTTTGACAAACTCCTTATTTTTTTTTTTTCTTCTCTAGCACAATAATTCAGCCAACCCACAAGGGCTGCAATAACCCTAGTAACCCCTACTTGTGATTTGTGCGACTGTGACTGCCAGGTATGACCCTTTGAGCAGTCGCGCTTACATACACAGCTTTCAACTGGATTGTTAGGCTTGACTGTGATTGCTGGGTTCTAACCTTTGAGCCCCTATTTGTGTTTTGTGCGACTGTGACTGCGGGGCCTGATCCTTTGAGCAGTCGCACTTACATACACAGCTTTCAACTGGATTGTTAGGCTTGACTGTGACTGCTGGGTTCTAATTTTGAGCAGTCAAGCTAGTTGGTGAGCCTTGGTGACTTAAGACGGCACATTTGTGGATTCTGTGATAGAGCTTTTATTGTCTCCATTGACTTTAAATCTTCTAAAAACGTTGCTACATTTTTCGATTAATATCACTCATCTGCAATTGATTGCTAACCTTGGTATGCAGATTTTGGAGAAGATAATTTGGTGACTTGTTAGAAGATACAAAAACCAAAATACCATAGTGGGTTGGCCTAATAACCTGATTTGTCCTTTGATCTTGCGAAGTAAGCGCATCATGGCATACAAACTAACGACAAGTATGCCGCTGAACATACCGCATTTAACATTAGTCAAGAAACCATCGAACACAGGTGATTCAGAAGCCATTCAGCAGAACTTTTACTCAGCCACTTCAATCACACCTACACCAGCATCATTCATTTCAAAATCAAAATTTATTTTTGAAAATCAAATGAATGAATCTATTGTTTCCATCTCTTCTATGTCAACTTCTCACTTAGTCGACTATAACAAATCTAGTGGGCCTGAGACAAATAGCTTGCGACTCCCTGTGAGCACTCCATGTGTGAAGGTTAACCCCCAACCACTCTCTGATCATACAATGCTAGTGTCCACAAAACACATTCCAAGACACTCTTCTTCCTGCATTGTCGCCTCACCCATAAAGTTTCCCTCATTGTGTAATGATCATACTTGCCTGTCCATTCATGCAAATCAATGTGAATCTCCAGTATTATGGAATGATAAGAATTGCTATGGTAAGGTTGTACATACGGGAGAGAAGTTATCCATTCAAGTAGACTCGCGAGAACAAACTTGTAACTCAATGTTACAATCTTTTGCCTTCCCTACACCCAGAGCTACCAAAATAGTTCCAGCTGATCTCTTTCTTCAGCATGCAACCATGATTCAACCAGCTCTCATTGCCATTAACACTACTGTCATGAGTCTATGTAAATCATTTGAATCATTGGACACAAAAGTCTCACATCAGTCAAAACAATTTGATGATTTAACAAAGTGGTTATCGGCATATTTCTCCGCTGTTCAGTCTAAGAGTATGCTTGCGCACAATGATCCAGGCGCAGTGAACAAATCAATAGAATGTGTTCATGTTAATGTTGATGTTATTGAGCATAATCAGATCAAGAACAGCGAACAGTTAGATATTGCTAATCAAAATTTGTCGATTGGGGTTTGTACTTTGCCTCTGATCCATGGCATAATATGTTCTAACATGAGTTTGTGTTCTGGGCCAAGTGAGGAAACAAAGCCCACACCCATGACTCATATACCTCAAAAATGTGCAACTGGCGAAATTCAGGCAAATATGGTGTTACCACCTGAACGACCAGTTGGCCAAGGTTTAAGCCACTTAGAGGCTTTAAAAGTGAGAAACCCTAAACTTGTTCAAAATAAACCGCTCTCTGTGCTAAAAAAATAAATAAAAATATGGTGAATGTTAAACACACCAAAAAAACACTAAATTCCTTTTTCAAAGCTTTGAACGAAACGCTCCTAAAAAAAAGCCCAAGTGCCAAGTGAAACAGCTCCCATTGTAACATCAGTAACAGAAGTGCCACCGCTTTCATCTTTGGTTCCCTTACTTATAGAGGGACCAGCTAATAAAGATGAGCGTAATGGCCCCTTGTCTCCTCTCACACAACTTGTACTATCTATAGCCCGTAACAATGAGGCTGACAAACAACTCGCTGCATTAAAAAAACATAATAACAAGTTGTTTGGTCTAACTAAGGTTAAGTCCATCGATGTGCTCTCTAAGCATACAACATGTGACCTATCAACCAAGCCAACTAAACCTTTTAGTGAACAGGTATGTGAACTTACTGCTTTGCCTATTGTAACCAATGCTAATGCTTCTCTTCCAAAAGTGCATGTACCGATAACAGATGGTTTGGTAACACAACATGTGTTTGAGAATTTTAAGCAAAAGGTTGATGAATACTTGGCCACGAATATTGCTAGGTTGCAAAACATCATCCCCACGGTGGTGACAACTGTAAATGAACATAATTCACAATGTTTTTGTCGCAAAGAACAACAGATGCAGGAGGATATGTATAGTGATCATTGTAACACAAACACTGACAATTCGAAACTAACATGGAAACTACGAAATCCCAATTTGCAATCAGTGTCACGCCACATACACCCACGCAGGGCACATTTCCACACCTTCATTTTAAAATGTAGAGATGGGAATTTCCCATTCTATGACTTGAATCGTCAAAGTGTGTTGAACATCTTTGGAGATAGCCCTGATCTATGCAATGTATCAACACAAGATATTGATCAAATCGAATTAATTTCAGATGTGTCATGAGCAATTGTGAGGTTATGGCTCCCTTCCGGAGTGGTGCGAGACTCCATTTGGAGATGCAGAATGCAATTGTTTGACATGAGTTTTCTTCTAGCTGAAGATCCCTCAGATATACGTCCTAAAGTCCAAAATGTCTATGTGAAACCAAATATTTATCGTGGAGTAAATCAAGATAATGTAACTGGTCAAAGTGGTGCGACTCAAAATTAACCACCAATAACTGCTGGCCCTCTTAAAATGGCAAGTTGGAACACAAGGGGCAATTCTCATTTGCAGTCTTCAATCACTAAATTAGTTTATCCTTGACAGGTGTTAGCTTTACAGGAAACCTGGCTCATTGACTGCCCACTGTGGGATGGGTATGAGATTGCCCTCCTTCCTGCCCTTCCAAGTGGGGGTAGACCGTCTTCAGGTCTCCTTGTCGCAGTACACATTGAAAGTGGGCTGCATGTTAAGCCTTGGTCTTCTGTTGGGGCGCAAATACAACTAGTGCAAGTCGTTAGTCACACGCAGATGATAGCATTTGTCAATATCTATCGAAACATTACCGTCATGTCTGATGACATCTTCTATGAAGGCTTATCTGAAATATTAGATATAATAACGATGAGCAATATCATCTCCGACACTATTATTGCGGGTGATCTCAACTTGGACTGTTTGAACACCACGAGCAGCACTCAGAATGTCCAGAGATGGAATAACTTCATGCAAGACCGTAACTTTTATATGCTTAATGGCGCGATAGATGGGGATATACCTTCTCAACAAACGTGGCAGCGTGGGTCTAGTAAAAGTACAATTGATTACATCTATATGAGTGCACGTTTATTTAAAAATGTAATCAAACTTGATATCTGTGACCACGCACATAGTGATCACAGGCTATTAATTGTGCACTCCAACTGGAATGCGGTTCCGCGCAGAGACAAGCAAACATTACTTGCAGACGTAACAGTCAATGCCACTAGAAATCATCTTCGGTGGAATCCTAATACTCTATCTAGTCTTCAAAATAGTGTGGAACAAAATGCTTTGCAAGTGGACACCAAGGAATACTCTGATCTGCTAAATCCATTTAGGAAGACCATCACAATGCCTTGGTCTAACCGAATAGGACACCCACATATTTTTAATGCAGAAATACATTGCATTAAAGCAGACTATAAAAATCTCAAAAAAAAAATTTGCTGCATCTTTAGATCCATTACGGTGGCAGTACCTAAAAACAGCCAAATGCCACTACAAAAATTGGCTGAAGAGTAGAAAGGCAGCTCAATTCCAACGGGACAGTGAAACCATGCTTAATGCAATGTCCAATAAAAATTCTGCAAATATCTGGCAATTACTGAATGACCACAAATGTCATTTACAAGGAGACGCACAAATCAATGGCATCAAGGAATCGGACTGAATTTCCCATTTTTCTTCCTTGCATGCGGACTCTGCATTCTCACAAGTTGTTTATTCACCTTCCTCTACTTCCATGTGGCAATTACAGATTTCCATAGAAAGAATACGTACCATCATTATGCAGGCAAGTTCCTCCAGGGCGATGGGTCCTGATTGACTCTCGAACTATATGTTTAAAACCCATCCTGATGAATGGGCGAATATTCTCTATTCCATCTTTAAGGAAGTTTGTTCTCTCGAGCCATCCCCCGTTCCTGGAAAACGTCCATCATTGTTCCTATTTTTAAAAAAGGAGATCGAAGTATGCCTGCCAACTATAGGCCGATCGCTTTATTAGATACGCCAGCAAAAATATTCACCAAATTGATTCTTTGTGAATTTAATGCCTGGACTCTACAGCACCAGATACGAGACCCACATCAAACAGGTTTCGTTGCAGGCATGGGAAACACTATAAACTTGTTTGCCCTTAATTCAATCAAATCACAATGCCAAGTGCATAAGCAACAAGTCTTTTTTAATTTTGTGGATCTCAATGCCGCTTTTGACTCAGTGAGTCGGGCACTTCTGCTCACCAAATTATCCAGGGACAATTGTCCAGTGACATTATATGTCAGCGCTGATCCACTCGGCTCAGTTTATTAGAGCAGCCTGTGATCACTGTAAAATTAAATGTACTTGTTGAGTCCCCATATGGTTCTACTCCATCTGTCTATACATCCCTCATGTGTGTTCGCTTACCTTGCGTACTTCGTTCGGCAGTGATGAACTGGCTACCCACAAAGAGTTGCCGCCATCATTACATTCCTATATAAGCACTATTCCCTCTCGCGCATGCGCGCGACTCGCTCTCTATTACTTACATGTGCTCTATTTACTTTCTCCATAAAGCAAAATTAAGGGATGTGTGCCTCTAAAATATACATAAACTCTTCTACATTGTTTATTATGCTCACGCAATAGTTTAAAGCCGAGCGGTTGTTTTTTTCTTTTACGTGGATGGTATGCACTACTCTCTAGGGCACCGCGCATGCGCACGAGACCCGAAGGTAGTGTCTCGCTATTCAAATGGTGAACGGGGATCAATCTAATGCTACCTGCATCTTTTCTACCATTAAACGAGTGCATCATAGGGTTCACTGATGTACATCTGTGTGTTCCTGCTCAATGTTGGATGTGATTAACAATGTCACCAAAGCCTCCTTTTCATTACATCTATTTCCATCGTACCCAGGTGCAAAAATTATTATTTGCATACATGTGATTGTCTCTCTATCTCTCTTCTAAAATCCAATCTGCTAGAATCTTACAAGAGTGAAATAGAATTGAAGAAAGTGAGGAAATTCCGGAGAGACACCTACGACTACCTAAATGATGAGGTGTACACCTGGATGGATAAATACCAGACCCCATTCCAGAAGAAACAACATCAAGGAAGTACAGACAACTCTTCAAGTACAGACTCTGAAGATTCTAGAGATAAACAAAATACTGCAGAGAAAACTACAGCAGGGCGACAGACAGAACCGACAACATCAATGGGCAGAGAATCAGGAAGGGAAACAACTGCGGCACCTATTTTTTTAGGACGAGATACAGAAAGAAAAGAACGAGACGTGGGAAAAGAAAACCAAAGAGTGGAAACCAGGGGAGCAAGACAGAAGAAAACCTAGTAGTCAACATATCATCGAGGATATTGACAAAAGAGGAAATAACTTTGCTTCAAAAAGGTTTAAGCTTTGTTCCCACACACAGTACAACCATCTTTGAGACGAAAATTGACTTATTCAAATTGATAAGAAAACTTAAATTGAAAGTGTTTTTTGATGAACTTGAAATGGGACAAACAGAAGAGCAAGACCAGGAAGAGTTACAAGAATTTAGAAAGAAGAGTAATTTTATGCCACCAATAAGTGTTCCATCGATAGACATTTTTCACAGACAAGTACTTAAAGATCTGAAGAAAATTTTGTTTAGACGTCCAAAGTACAGCAATTTGAAACACAATGAATTTAATTTGCTTAAGGGTCTGTTTGGAGATGATAACATAACTATACACCCTACAGACAAAGGGGGAGCACTTGTAATTATGGACAGTCGAGACTACCACAATGAATGCATGGATCAACTAGGGAATTCTAATGTCTATTCAGAATTGGATAGTGACCCCACGGTAGAAATATTGAAGAACCTTGAAGAATTGTTGGAGAAAGCTGAGAATCTGGGTTGGATAAGTGACAAAACAAGATCTTTTCTTACTAATAAACACCCAAGGATACCAAACTTTTATACATTGCCCAAGATACATAAACATCTAACTAAACCACCAGGTAGACCAACTGTCTCTGGTGTAGACAGCTTATTACAACCAATAGGGCAATATATTGATCAATTTTTACAACCGCTCATACAGAAAATAGATACCTATGTAAAGGACACGACCCACTTTTTGGAAAAATGGAAGGAAAACAAATACACAGCGGATTCGATCATGTTCATGATCGATGTAAAGAGCCTGTATACGTCTATACCTCATGAGTTAGGTATGGAAGCAATAGAGTGGTTACTCTTAAAGGAAGGTGATTTGAAGGCAATCAAGGAATTCATCCTGGTATTGCTACAGTTCATCTCTGAAATTCTTATTTTCAGTACAGGAATACATTTTACATACAAAAATCTGGGACAGCGATGGGGGCTTCAATGGCCCCCACATATGCTAATACCTTTATGCATAAATTTGAAAAGGAACATGTTTTGGATCACGCAATATGGAGAAATTACATCCCGATGTGGGTTAGATTTATCGATGATATTTTTGGAATCTGGAGTGGTACAGAAGAATCTCTGAAGGATTTCCTGGCATACCTCAACAGTATTGACCAGCGGATTCAATTTACCCACAAAATTTCAAAGACCCAGATACACTTTTTGGATGTGTCCAGACAAATTCAGAACAACAACTTCTCAACCAACATTTACAGAAAAGAGACAGACCGCAACAATCTTCTCCACCGTTTGAGTTTCCACCAACCAAGTCTGATAAGAATTTACCCTTCAATCAGATGATGAGGGTGAAAAGGATTGTAAATGACCACACAACATGTATAACAGAAATTGAAAATATGGGTGAAAGATTTGTAGCGAGAGGGTACAAACCATCAGAAATTGCGGCAGCAAAAGAACGCTTAATGGAACCTCTCAACAGTGAGACAAAGAAGGAAAAGAAAGAACCTTATCTAGTCTATGTCTCATGTTACTCTGTACAAAGCAACAAGATCAAAAATGTGATTAAAAAGAATCGGAACACACTAACAAGTGATTCAAGAGTGGAACACTTGTTTAGGGAAATGCCTACCTTCGCGTACAAAAGGAGCATGAATTTAAGAGACAAACTGGTGAAAATGAGCCCTGGAAAGAAAACACTGGAAACGGCAAGAAAAGGGACATACCCATGTTTTCATTGTAGTAATTGTAACGCTATAAGGAAAGGAAATATCATAAAACACCCACGTACGGGCGAAGAAAAGATTAAACTAAAGTGCTATGCTACATGTGATACACCAAACATAATTTATCGAATCAAATGCCCATGTGGCATTTATTATGTAGGTTAATCGAAAAGAGCAGGAAAACTAAAGTGGAATGAACATAGATCATGTATCCGGAATAACAATGTAAATTCAGC
This sequence comes from Ambystoma mexicanum, assembly GCF_040938575.1. Classification (NCBI taxonomy): domain Eukaryota; kingdom Metazoa; phylum Chordata; class Amphibia; order Caudata; family Ambystomatidae; genus Ambystoma; species Ambystoma mexicanum. The sequence goes on from NC_090923.1 coordinate 842,717,937, forward strand.
AGTGGCAAGACATTGGAACTTTAAGAAACATAACATCAGCCAGATGAGGATACAGGTTTTAGAAGTAATCCAGCCACTGAATGCACATGAAGATTTGGGGAAAAGTCTCAATTAACGAGAGTCGTTTTGGATCGACCGCCTTGATTCCTTGAGACCAGGGGGTATAAATGAAGAATTGAATTTCATGTGTTTTCTGTAACTTGGAACTGCAAACAAATAGTATTGGTAACATGTTATTCAGGACTGAGTACACGACACGTCCCGCAGGGAGTGAACCCCCTGTGGGACGTAAGGCAGTGAGTCACTGCCACACAGCGGATTCAGTTCAGACATAAGCTCGAGAATATGTAACTCATATAAGGAATTCTATCACAGATAAAGCGAATAGTGGTCATTTGAATACAAGCCTGGGAATGTATATAATCAGGCAGATTGGATTTTAGAAGAGAGATAGAGAGACAATCTCATGTATGCAAATAATAATTTTTGCACCTGGGTACGATGGAAATAGATGTAATGAAAAGGAGGCTTTGGTGACATTGTTAATCACATCCAACATTGAGCAGAAACACACAGATGTACATCAGTGAACCCTATGATGCACTCGTTTAATGGTAGAAAAGATGCAGGTAGCATTAGATTGATCCCCGTTCACCATTTGAATAGCGAGACACTACCTTCGGGTCTCGCGCGCATGCGCGGTGCCCTAGAGAGTAGTGCATACCATCCACGTAAAAGAAAAAAACATCTGCTCGGCTTTAAACTATTGCTTGAACATAATAAACAATGTAGAAGAGTTTATGTATATGTTAGAGACACACATCCCTTAATTTTGCTTTATGGAGAAAGTAAATAGAGCACATGTAAGTAAGAGAGAGCGAGTCGCGCGCATGCGCGAGAGGGAATAGTGCTTATATAGGAATGTAATGATGGCGGCAACTCTTTGCGGGTAGCCAGTTCATCACTGCCGAACGAAGTACGCAAGGTAAGCGAACACACATGAGGGATGTATAGACAGATGGGGTAGAACCATAGGGGGACTCAACAAGTACATTTAATTTTACAGTGATCACAGGCTGCTCTGATAAACTGAGCAGAGTGGATCAGCGCTCTGGGAGACAAAAGACACACAGATAGCGTGCCGAATTTTTAAAGTTAAATGTTAATAAGAGAGTGGAACATTGTACTACAGTGAAGTTCCTTTTGCTTATTGTCTGTTTTTCTTTGTTTTTTTGAATTTCACCTGGACTGCAACTATTATCGGGTATGTGAAATGTATTCATATAACATACTACATATCTCACATTTTGTTTGGGATGTTCTCTATGATGGGCAATTGTTTAATTGGATGTATGGATGTATTACAACATTTTGATTGGATAATTCTTGGTTGATGGAAAATAGTGTTAATAGCCCTGACGATGGACGGATGTCCGAAATACATTGGCTAATACTGTATAAACACTGATGAGTCAGGAATAAATAATGAGATTTGAGAAAAATTACACAGAAATACGCAATTGTGTACTAGCATCATGAAAGTGATTAATTTGTTTGGAGCATTATTTTGAAACCCAGGAAAGGGTTCTATGAGTGAGCTCACTCAGGGATGGAAGCTACCCGTTCCTTCTTTTTTGTTAGCCTGAACATTGCCTGTTCACAAGTTCCCCCGAAGGGGTGCTTCCACCAAACCGCTTTTGATTGTCTGAGCTTGCATGTTTTTTATTTTGTGCCTGGCAGTATTGACTTTGGCATCAAAAGCCTCCTGAGCTCTCAGACAATCGTGGTTTGGTGGCTGAATTGGGGCTTGCGCCGCCTAAGGTTTTTCCAGTGCCTTAAGAATCTCAAAGAGTTTGCCCATATGGTTAGCTGAGTTGTCTATCTGGGAGTGAAAGAAGTCTTTTTTGTATCGTCAATTAAACGTCTATAGATTTTAACAACCTCCTTCCAAGCGATTTTGTTTTCTTCCGAGGGGTGCATCAGCCAGCGAGATTCAATATTACATTTTTTCTTTTTCAGCATTGTGAGTTCTGGAGTAAACAATTGTTGGCGACCCGGGTTCTCTCCTATCAACTTTGATTTCATGGGGCAGATTTATCCAACATAATTTGAAGGTGTCCATTAAATGAGGGGTACTGGACGAGGTGTTAGTCATGATAGAGTCAAGACACACTGGTAGTCCTGCAGTGATACCTTTTTTAAATTACGGCTACAGAAAATCTTGGTCGGATTTTTGGGTTTTATAGGAGGTTTGATTAGGCAGATGTGAAAATCAATTATAAAGTGGTCTGACCATATGCAAGGCTTGGTCTGCGCAATGTTACATCAAGGTTCTTGGTTGCAATCCTGTCCAAAATATTGTTGTTCACTGTCATTGGATCATTATAATGAACATGATAGTCAATATTGTTCATAGCAGTTTCTAGAGCCAAAGCTTCAAGGTCCAAGTTGTTACCCTGCCAATGGTTGAAATCTCCTAAAAGGAGAGTGATACGGTTTGGACCAGTTTACACTTTGTTAACTAAGTTAAATATGAATTCATCCCCTAGGATTGACGCATCCCTGTGAGCATCTGAAGCACTACGCACAGGAGTTAGTGGCATGTGCATACATCTCCCTGTCACAATCTCATGAGGGGAGAGGTGATGATCCTTACAGGGCTGGGTCCTTAAACTGAACAAGGCCAAGGAGAGGCAATGCACCCAGTTCCTTTTCAGTTTAGCACAAGCCTGTTGGCCTGAGGGTAATACATGGAACACATCATGTGCTTTATTCCTAAAAGAGACGCAATTTCTTTGAACAATTGTCACTCTTAAGGGTATCACACAAACTCTCCACAGTGGAAACATTTCTCTCCCCAAGAACTTGGCGGCCGATTTGGCATCAGTGTGCGCACACGGATCGGCCTCAATCCAACAGGAAAGAGGACAAACAACCACTGTCAAGTAAAAAAAAGGATTACATCACTCTCCCATGTCTGCGAAGTCTATATGTATATCACAGAGTGGGCCAATTGGGCATGGCAGAGTGCCTTTCAATGTTTTCAATGTTTTCCCAATACTATAGGTCTGGCACACTACACAGTTGGACGTGAACAAGGATAACAATTTCTGAATGTGAGGTACATACCAATCCTCTTGAATATCTGATGCAATATGCTGTTTAGACACATGGGCAGGATATATGATGTGATATGATAAGTCATTTATAACGAGCCTGTACACATGTGCTTCTAGGCATGACAAGACAAGGGAGGGTACTGAGGGAAAACAAGACAAACAATCTTACTAGGCCTTGTGCAGGGCTGGACTGGCCTGGCGGGACACCGGGAGATTTCCCGCTGGGCCTCTGCACCCTGGGCCTCTTTTGTGTGTTTCAGAAGAGGTTAGGGAAGTACTGAAGATGTCATTGTGTTTTGAACTTTACAGAGATTCTGCCAAGTCTGCCCAGAGCTCTTGTGTTCAAGGCTGAGCTGCTTGCGAAAGTGTCCACAAGTCGTTGCCTAGTAACCATACAGCCAGATACACACATAGGGCCTCATTACGACCCAGGCGGTAAGTTACCGCCTGGGCCGTGACTTTACCACCATGGCGTAAACTACGTTTACGCCATGGTGGTTGGCGGACTTACCGCCCCATTCCGAGGTTGGCGGGGCGGTAAGTCCCCAATCCCCATTTACCCTTCCCCATTCCCATTTTTGCCCCATAGGGCATAATGGGAGTGGGGAAGGCGTTAATTACGCCACCGTAAATTACGGTGGCATAATTAACTCCATGGTCCCTTAGCGCCATGGATTTTAACACCTGCTAAAAGCAGGTGTTAAATCCGCCATGGCGCTAAGGGACCTCGTACTCAGGCGGTAAGGGTCGGCGCTGTTTACGCCGCCGTAAAACCCTTACCGCCTGAGTCGTAATGAGGCCCATAGTATCATTTTTTCCCGGGCTCACAATTTACGTTCACTTGTAACAAGACTTCAGTTTGCATTTCACATGGAGTGAGCGAGATGGAAAGTAGCTGGGACCTTGATCAGGTACAAATCATTATTTTATAAATATACATACCTAATGCCCATATATTTATGAAATCACTATTGCTGTTCTTAATTGTTCCCAGGATTACCTTAATGTATCAGAAAGCAGGCAGGCATCCATCAGCCCATGTGTCCTGCTAGTATTAATGGGCTTCCATTGCTATGCAGTACTCATTTATTGCAAACAGAACCAACACCACAACACCCTGAAGGCTCTGCCACACCAGGCACTGCAAAGAAACATGGGTGTGCAGATTTGAACTTTTAAAAACATGCAGTGAACCTTACATTTTAGGCAGCAAGTGTTTTCAAGAGTTGCATCTGTACACAGCAACAGAAAAGACTCTCAGAAGAAACTTCATTTTACAGCCTGCAGTAAACAGAGAGCTGGGAGGGAGCAGCAGTGTGACACTGATTGCAGTGTTAGCCTGGCAGAGCACAGGTGCAGATACCCTGCACATGTTCCTTGGCTTGCATGCAATCTCCCCACTACCAGCTGCACCCGGCTTCAACGTGCCTCATACCGCCCGGCTGGACCCATTGTTAACCTTTGCTTGACAACACAGCTGGCATTAAGGCTACAAATACACAGAGAGTTTACTACCTAACATCTGTGGTCCTACTTTAAAATACCCTCCAATCTGGGCGCAATGACATCCCACTAGCCTTGTGCGGAGGCACTGTTGTCTGCTTTAGGCCCCAGTGCTGCTTTCAATCAATGCCATTCAAGTCACAGTACACTGCAACAAGCATTGGCAGAGCCAATAGTTTGGGATTTTATGTGTAGGCATTGGAAAAACATTTTCCAGGCACTGCCATATTGGTACTATCTAACAATTAGATGCCAACAGCTGGTAAATTAGGACAGTGCCTGGCAAATGCCCATCTAATGCCTATGCAAGAGTCAAAAATGTTGGTTTCTCCAATGCTTTTTATCTACACAAATTCAGTGTAATGAACAGATGCAAGGACACACATATTGATTATAAATCAAGTGCCTGAAGGCACACTTGGTTAAGACATTTTTATTACACCGGGAGCTGGTTTAGAGTTTCAAATATGCCATTAGCTTATGGAAAACTGCTTAAAAATAACAGGCTTCCCCTTAAAAGCAGATATCTAGCTCCTGGGGAAGGTGTGCTTTAGCGGGGCGGGGGCAGTTAATGGGTGGTTATGGTCATAGGGACTAGCATGGCCAAATGTGGTCAACTGGTGCATACAAATCAAAACAATAGCCACATCATGCGTGTCCCCACTCAGATCCCACCTCTCTCCTGTCCTAGATTCACTTTCCTCTGTCCTAGATTCACTTTCCATGCTAATAACTGCTAATAACTGTGTTCATAGACAACGCTGAATGCGCCACCTAATTGCCAACACTTACAATGTTTGGAGACTAAGTGCTTTATTTCAAGCCCCTACAACTTTTTAAACATGTCATTCCAGTGCTCTCAAGTTTCAAACGGACAAGCGTGAGAAGGCCAGCCAGTCTTGTTTTTTCCCCTTTGGATCCTGGGATTTGTAGTTTTTTTCTTTCATATTTGAAATTTAGGAAAACTGAAAGTTCCAGAATTCCAAGCAAAAACTGAACCTGATGGCTTTCACATACATGGCCATGGAAATCCTGAAAGCTCTGTGATTCCTGCTCCCTGACACTTCAGGATAGTTACAAATTTGAGCTCTGACTGTAATGTTATCGGTGGGCTCAAACATATTTTAAGACTGCAATGGTTAGGCTGGTATATTGAGACTACCCCTTGTTCACTCTTCCCCTCCAAGCTCTAAAACAAGGCAAACTGAAAATGAACGGAGTCGCTTTGAATGTTTCAGGAAAAGTTATGGGAAATGCCAGGATATGACATGTGGCTTCTCAAAAGGCAGTCACAGAGAAAGAAAGGTCTCAGATCAACTAGCAATGGAGAGCAAAACACACAGCAAACACATTTGCATAAGACTATGAAATCATTAGGAAGGTGGAAGTATTTACCTTTTGAAAGCTGCCACTATGCAAATGTCCTAACTTGCACATTAACAAGTCTTGGTTACAAATGAGTTATTCTCTTTCAAAAATCGATATCCTGGCTTTTTTTAGCCATTGTCCACAAACGGTTTGGACCAATAATGACCAAATTATGTATGCATGAATAAGACATTTTGATATTTTATTAGATACGGCGTATTCATTGAGAAACGATTATGGCCACATAAATAAATGTTTAGATGTTGCGAATACATGCGTTCGTCCTCACCACCGCCCTGTGTCTTAAGTGTGATGCATGCATGTGTGTGTTTCGCGTTGGAAGGGAGCTTCATCATGATGAACGTTTGTTACAGTGGCAAAATGCTGGAAACCATCATATACGCAACATTATCAGTAATATATAGTAGGAATTGTGGCATGTATTGTGGGCACAGGTTCAAGAAAGTGATTTACACGGTCAATGCAGGCATATATCATAGATAGGGGCATCATGAACATGTAAAAGAATGATTCTGGTACTGTGGGTGACCTGGCATCTCATACTGTGGGTGGCCTGGCATCTGATACTGTGGCTGACCTGGCATCTGATTCTGTGGCTGACCTGGCATCTGATACTGTAGGTGGCCTGGCATCTGATACTATGGCTGACCTGGCATCTCATACTGTGAGTGGCCTGGCATCTGATACTGTGGCTGGCCTGGCATCTAATCCAGTTTGTCATGTGATGCCCAGGAAAACTAATTGTAAGAATTATGTCTTTTGCCCCATTTTCTTTCAAACATTGTGCACTCAGATGTGCCTTTTCAACCTATTGCTACGCTTGGTTGGTATTTCTAATTTGGGGAGATGATAATGCCACTCGAGTGCAATTATTCCCCAGTCGCCACTAACTTAGATTAATTCAGAATGTCACTGCCTCTCCAGGAACCACCTGCTACACCCACACAATAAGCTGTCCCAGTCTCTAGTTGAGGTGCTGGGGCACTTTTAAACAACATTCTAGCCTCTGGCTGCCCATGGCCCAACCAGGCTCAAAGGCAGAGGTGAAAGACAGGGTCCTGTAAAAGATGCCTCCACCCATCCTGGCCACACACGTATACACAAAGGTAAGGACTAGGGTTAGAGTGGGAATTCAAGGACTTAGGGAGGCAGTACGTGGAAACCCAGGGCATCTATGACATATCTGTCAGCTAGAGTGGAGAAGATTGATGGTTTGATGTCTGAAGTGCAGGCTGGGCTCAAATCTCAGCTTCACCTCATAACTAAATTGTGTGATATTACACACATTTATTCTCAAAGTACCATATCTGTCAACATTGGCATGTCAGGTATCTGCCTAATGTTGTGAGGGTGGGGGGAGGGGGGTAGCATATGCTTTAAAGTGCACTTTTTCAAGCCATTAAATGGGTCAATGGTATGCTGGAGGTGTGGGTTGGACTACCTTGCCACGCTTGCTCCGTGCAAAATGGGGACGATTTTGAAAATCATTTTCAGGCCACTTTTGGTTCCCAGTCCACCCCTGCTTGACATGTTAATCCAAAATCCTGCCACGGTCCCAATTCAACCCAGATGGTGAGCTGGGAGGAGGCAGGATTCTTGAAGCAGGACAGGTCATCATCATGATTCATTTATCAGCTTGGATGGATACTAGTGCAGTCCCTTAGAACAGTGGAAAACAGGGATAACGATGAGTGGCCATTTATTCCTTTTTGCCTTCTGTAGCTGAACATTGACTGACGGGTAAATATTATCATTGATGGGATGCATAATTGTGCCCAAGGCAAAATGTTATAAGGGTTTTTAGTTCGAAATTGCCCACTGCGTTGTTTAAAAGCCACATCGATAATATAGTATTACTTTATTTCAGAGAATATCTCCATTAAATTCCATCCTACCTACCTCATCCCAATCCTGGGTGACTGCCTTCCCAGAAAACACCACAAACATTCAGGACTTTTTAGACGTTCCTGCAAGGGAGTATAATAGCCCTGCCCTCCCCTGCTGCTCGTGTTTTCTGTCTCCAGATGGCGACACCATAAGAAAGCTCTCTCTGGGCAAGGGTCAGGAGGAAGGAAAAGGTAAGTATGTTGGTTGCTGGTGGCACTGTTGTGGACTAGTAGGCCTTTTAATTAGAACTATTGTTAAAACGGTAATACCCACTTTTGCCGAATGACAATTTCAGACAAAAAGTTACCCGCTTTTTTTGCTGCTTATTCTTACCACAGAAATACTGATGGAAAGTTTGGGTATGGTTTATAGAAGGGGGGGAGGGCGGTGTCTCCCCCCGCTTTTTATGGTAACATCGTCCCAAAAAAATGTAGTGAAAATTGACATTCAGCAAAAGAAATGCGAAAAATGTTCATAGATCCGTTAAAATAGGAGTGGAGCTTTGCTGCCACATATGCCATTTCCTAGCTCCTTTGGTAGCTGCACTCTTTCAGTGGAGGGGTGCATGTACTAAAGACAGGGTTGTACTGGATTATAGGGAACGCTGGAGATCTCCCGGTAGGCCTCTGCACCCTGGGCCACTTTTGTGAGGTAACCTATTTTCCTGTGATGCCCTGATACAAAAGGACCATTATGGTGTCATACATTCCCTCCCCTGCTGCTTTCGATAAAGTATATTGTTTCGCTCGAGGCAACACATCACCAGTCTTGAAGGTAAGACATGTCGGCGCATCACTCTGTAAGCAAGCCCCGCCCACCTGGTGCCTTCCTGCTTCCCGCTCTTTTTCACCACTTAGCAAGCCCCGCCCACCTGGTGCCTTCCTGCCTGCCGCTCTTTTTCACCACTTAGCAAGCCCCGCCCACCTGGTGCCTTCCTGCTTCCTGCTCTTTTTCACCACTTAGCAAGCCCCGCCCACCTGGTGCCTTCCTGCTTCCCGCTCTATTTCACCACTTTGCAAGCCACGCCCACCTGGTGCCTTCCTGCTTGCCGCTCTGTTTCCCTACTTAAGGAGCCCTCCACCTTCTTTTCCTTTGCAGATGGGGAGCAGGTGCAAGTGGATCTAGGTCACCTGGCCTAAGCCCCGCCCACCTGGTGCCTTCCTGCCTGCCACTCTTTTTCACCACTTAGAAAGCCCCACCCAATTGGTGCCTTCCTGCTTGCTGCTCTTTTTCACCACTTAGCAAGCCCCGCTACCTGGTGCCTTCCTGCTTCCCGCTCTTTTTCACCACTTAGCAAGCCATGCCCACCTGGTGCCTTCCTGCTTGCCGCTCTGTTTCCCTACTTAAGGAGCCCTCCAGCTTCTTTTGCTTTGCAGATGGGAAGCAGGTGCAAGTGGATCTAGGTAACCTGGCCTAAGCCCCGCCCACCTGGTACCTTCCTGTCTGTTGCTCTTTTTCACCACTTAGCAAGCCCCGCCCACCTGGTGCCTTCCTTCACCATCACTGTCTTGTGGCGAATGCTGGATTTGACTTTTATGGACTTCATTCATTCACGGTGTGTCACTCTTTCTCAACTCTCATGCTGGACTTCCTTTGCATCTTGTACTCATGGTGGCCCTGAATCATGCTGTTCCCATCTTCATCTTGTATCCTGACTTGCAACATTATGTGTTACTACTGACTTCTGCAATTGTATTCGCTCTCCATTCTTGCTTCTCCACTCTTTTTGACTGCTTACTCTCTTTTTTCTCCTCCTTTCCCTTCTCCTATCTCCTCCCCTTACTTTCTTCTATGCACTTACTCTATCAGAATTGTCCCTGGACCTAATATGATAGCAACCTTGTCTGTTTCCTCCACCCTCCCATTACTGTTTTTATCCTCCCCACCATCCCTCCAGCACTCTCTGAAATGTCGTCAGGCCTAGTATGATAGTCGCTTGTTTTGTTCCTCCCCTCCCTTTCTGCACCCCTCTCCCTCACCTTTTGTTTTTCTCTGGCTCTACCAGAAATGTCATCAGGCCTAGTACGGTAGTCGCCTGTCTGTTTCCATTTCCTTCCCACTCTCCCCCTCCCTTCCTTATCTATGTCTTAGCTCTTGCACTATCTGAAATGTCGTCAGGCCGAGTAAGATAGTTAATTTCACATCCTTACTGTTCATGGCCTGTAAGAATGTGGTTGTATTTTCCCTTGTTCCCTCCCTTGCCTTGAAGCGCTTTGAAACACATTGTGTATAGGCGCTATATAAATAAACAACCATATCATATCATATCATATCATAAGAATCCCACATCAAGTGGATTACCTGTCCAGAACTTATCAGGAACCGGAGCCAAATCTAGAGAGGCGAATGAAGGAGCCGTCCCCATTAATAACATTGGGCAAGCTACATGTCTGTACTGTATCATGATCTCACAAGGGACACACACTTCCAATACTATTTCTCCCTAATTTTGTCTGTTCTCAAACAAGTCTTCATCTGAGACATTTTTCATTGGTATTGTGGGGTCAATACACAAAACCGTATGCCACTTCCCTTTGGTCGAATCAACTGCTAGCAAGACAATCCAGTCTTCTGCCACTAGAACTCCTTCTAAATGCATACCTTTCTTGTTGCTTCCAATCGGTCTTCATGCTTCAGCACTTTTACATTGTGTGAGAGTGCTAATGTGAATCTTCGGTCAATACTGAGTATGTGTACTTTTTTCGTATGGCTACTGATCTGTGTCCTGCATTGCACCTTGTTCATGGCTGCTATTTTTATAACGTTTCCTATACTTATGCTAGAACGCCCTTAAAATCCCACTTGTTTATTATTCTGATTCGAGTCTGCAGAGGGTAAGTGGACTGGAAGGGGGTACCCATGCTTTTATTGATTGCTGCGGGGCACCATTTCAAGCTATGGCTTGTAAACGCTATAAGGGGGGACATGACAAGAGATTCTGGATCCCTTCATTTCTTTGCTTCGTGTAGGGGTGAGATCCAACAGTGTCTGTACCTAGACATTCAATGAGATGGCCCTGTCCCTGAGCCCACTGCCCCCATCCATTAAGAGAAAGCAAGTGTTGGGGGAGGCAGAGGCGCAGGACATTTTTTTGACTATCGAAACAGGGAAGCTCAATTTTTCAGATGTATCGCACTTATCAAGTATTGCTGAAATACTGTTAAGGATTGGGGATTGTGAGGAAGGCATGGTATCAGCAGCAGACACAGGTACAATAGATGTAAGTTTCAAAAACCTTTATTTTATATTTGATTCGATTGGAAGAATTCATAACTAACACTAACTCTAGAATGGGAGTAGTCTCTGCCATTAAATAAATCAAACAGGTCCAAATCAGTCTATTCAAAATAAAAAGGCCTATATTAAAAAAAAAGAACCTTGCACTCCTTCTCAAACGACAAACGTGTAAAGGGGATATAAAAAGGAAAAATAGTGTCTTAAAAGAAATGTCAGAATGGCTTAGGTAGCAACTCCCTTCCTCACATTCAAAAGCATGGGGTCTCAAGAGTTTTTTAAAAGGATAGGTGGATGGGACAATTCTATCAATCTGGCACACTTTGGGCTTACTGGTACAATTCAAGAGTTCAGACTTGGGGCCTCATTCGAAGTTTGCCAGTCCGGCAACAGTGCTGGTAAGCTCACCGGCACCCTTGAGTCCGGAAAGGCAAACTATGTATTTGCCTGCCGTGGCCGTTGTACCTGACAGGCCTGACCCTGCTGAGTGCAGTGGCCCTGGTAGGCAAACTCTTCACGGAAGCACTGGCACCGTTAGCAACGGTGCCGGCGCTTCCGTGTCCTCACTCCCATAGAGTCCTATGGGACTCTATGGGAATGGGGACTTACAATTTTCTGGCGTTTGACTTCCCCAGGCTGCCGGACTCGTAATGAGCCAGTGGCACCGGGAAGTCAGGTGCCAGTAAATTACAACGTGTCCGGCGGCAACCCGCCAGTAGCACGGACAGGGTTACCCCTGGACTCGTAATGAAGCTCTTGGGCTTCCAGATTTTCATAGTTCAACAAGTTCTTTAGGCTTTGTCCGCCTTGCCACAAATGCACGGTTCAACTCTTGACTTTTACTTTACCACAATTCAACACAGGCTTCCCTCTGCTGGGCTCGAGAATGTCTTTCTTTTCACACTTGACTTTCACTTTACCACAATTCAACACAGGCTTCCCTCTGCCGGGCTCGAGCTTGTCTTTCTTTTCACAGTTCACTTTCACTTTACCACAGTTCAGCACTGGCTTCCCTCCACCGAGCTCGAGACAGTCTTTCTTTTCACATTTAACTTTCACTTTACCACAGTTCAGCACAGGCTTCCCCCTGCCGGGCTTGAACCTGTCTTTTCTCTTTGTGGGGATCCCTTCCCCAACTTTCATTTCATACAAATTTTAACTGTCAGAGACTTTCGGAACTGCAAAAATTTTACGTAGAGCTCTGCATGACCACTTCGACCTCTTTTTAAACAATTTGACAATCTTCATCAACTTTCATCACCAATGCTTATTGGTAATTGCAGTTTCTTGGAATTATCATTTCTTTACTTTGCCCTCTTGGCGTGCTTAAACTTCATACTTTGCCCTCTTGTCATATTTAAAGTTCAGATACTTTGCTTTTCACTCAATCAACTTTCATCCTGGATCGCGGTTACTTTCTTGCCTTCGTTTCCTGTTTTATCATGACTTCAAACATTTCACAGAGACTTTCGAATGTGTGATTCCCCCTCGCAGGACCACTCTTCTACTTTGCATACTTTCATCACAATTCAGCAATTGTCTTTTCCATTGCGTGTTTTATCGGCATACATGCAACCTTCACCTTTTGTTACAGTTTAATTTGCTTTTAACACAAACCAGGCCTTCATTGCCATTGCCTTTGATAACTCACTGGTCATGTTCATTGGGTTTCTATCTTAACGTCTTTCATGTAGCAGTCAAGATGGTTACAAATACCCTCTCTGCTCCTCCCTGACTCTGTCAGTGTCATTCACCCGGGAGGAGAGCAGGATGCCTTGAAGCACTTTGAAGGCATATCCTCTATTCTCACTCAGCTTCAGTCTTGCAACGCTTACGGCTTTCCGAAAATATGGAATTCTTGCCTGGAGAGCTGCTCCTTCTCATAACCAGTCTTGCTCACAGTGTGCCTGTGCGCGCCACCTTTTATCCTGACAGGGAGTGTTAACAAGTGGCAGGTGTGTGTGATTAGGATTACGTGCCTGATTCTGCCTGGCCCCATTAAAGGGACAGAGCCATTGCAAGTCTACAGATGTAATCTTCCTGGCCTCATTCCTCATGTTCCTCGGCTCAGTAGTGTTGTCAGTGTGAAGTGGGGAGGAATTATGGAAGCTGTAGTTTCCCATAAAATAGGTAGGGACAGGGGTTAGATGGGCTGTGGAAAAAGGGGATAACATATCTCATCATCAGGTGCTTCTCTCCCACTGCCCGAGGACCTCCTAACCAGCTGATCCTCCCTCGCGTGTCCACCCCCAGGAATGGGATCCAAAAGGGATGGCCTTTACCTGGCCACCTGAGTACGAGATACCCAGGGACTAGGTTGTGAAACACCCTCTGGATTTTCAGAGGACTTTAACATTTTTAGTTTGGGTTTTCAGGTGGCCCTATGACCATCCTCCTCCCCAGTTCCTGCCCCACCCTGCCCAAAACACCTCCTCATGGGAGCTCTTTGAGCTTGTTTTATTCAAGACGTACCATCAAACTGTGCACTTCCAAAGCAGTCTTCTGAGAGTTAATGATTTAATTGGAGCTCCAAAACCGTTAATGATTTCATTGGAGCTCTAAACCCGCTACTGGTGTAATAAAACATTTCTTAATCAGGTCTGCCTTCAGCCACTCGATTTATAAGCATGAAGTGTGGCCTTCACTGAAGTCCCGTTAAAAAGAAACACTGGCAAAGCCAACAGGTTTGGCTTGTGTAGAAGTATTAGATGCTCAGATACCCATATCATTTTGCAGCTGCTACCATCAATGGCCTGTTTATACCACTACGGCAGTGCTGGCAGGTGCCTTTCCCATGCCTACACAAAACCCAAACTGTTGGCATTGACAATGCTCGTTCATAAGGTTGTTGAAACATAAAAGCAGACCGCGTTCTCCAGTGTGAGCACGTGTCAATCTTTCTTGGCCCAAAGAAACTATGGTTGAGGGTGTGGGCAGGGCCATCTTAAGCACTTTTGGGGCCCTGGGCATGGACATCTTTGGGTGCCCCCTCCACCAAATCAAAGGAATGAAGGGATCAAGAATACTGGTCGTGCCCATCGCGCTCAGAACCTATAGGTTGATATGCTGTCTTGCAGCATAATAACCACATTTACTCCCTTTAAGTCCCCTTGCCCTCTTCATTCTTGCTCCAATCAGAATGATAAACAAGTAGCATTTGAAGACAAACATTAGCAGTCTACAAAGGGGTTACTGTTCTAGTACATAGAGGTTACTTTTTATCAATAACATCCAGGAAGGTGGATGTAGTATTAATGCACGACCGCATGTAAAAGGTACATGTAACCCATAATAGATAGAGAACTCACATGAGCTGCCTCACATAATGCAGAAGTGCTCATGCATGGATAGAGACCACCAATTGGAAGGAAGGAGAACGCTACACATACTGTAGCATGGATAGTGGAGGCAGATTAGAAGCTACCAGGAAGGTGTCTTTATCCAAACAGACTGTGATTAGAAGTGGGATATGGTTTTCAAATAGTGTTGCCATTAGATATCAAAGGAATAAATGCCTGTGGTGTGTGATAAAAATAAGCTTGCTAGTAACACAGTGAAACCATGAATAAGGCTTTTATGAAGATCATACCATGAGAAGGCAATCACTCGGAAGGGCTGAAAATTTTGAAAGGTTTAGGGACTGGCAATATTGAGAGGTTCGGCAATCCAAAATTAAATTAGATGCCCAGGATCACACACTGGTTAAGGGTTGAAGGGGTAAAGCTGGGATTTGTGCCAACTCTCCAATTTCTGCATTTGAACACTTTCTTTTCCAGTTCTTACCATGAACTAAAACAATCTCATTTTATTAAAAAAACGGACTTGGAAAGTACACAAATCACATTACCAAACATGACCATTTTTAAACAAAATATTATAGAAGGGTGTTATGCAAAAGGGGAATGATTCTAGCTACATTCTCTCATCATCAAGGGAAGTATATAAGAACCAGCATACCAATCGATGTGATTTAACACATTTAATCTGGGTTTGTCTTTTGTATTTTAAAGCTTTAAATACTTCCAAAACAATGGCTTGTTACATTTTCATTTATAAAGGTGCATAAAAACCTTTGACTTTTACCAAAAAGCAGACCGTTTTTTTGAGTCAAACAAGCAGATCTTAAAAAATGCTTGCATGAGGCCTGCCACATATGGTCCGCTCTCTTCCGTCTACCAACCCTTCGACCCAAATGGCTTCCATAAGAAGAAAGATCAAGTAATCGGCTAAATGATACCAGCAGCATGAAAGAAGGCAAACCTCACAGAAGAGAGCACAGCAATTTAAGATATATTAGATGATTTGACCAGGATCACTGTATCGTCTGCTGCTAAATCCAGGATAAAAACATGATCGCTGTCATTCTATAGTCTTGAATTTGGATACTTATTCACCTCTTGGACTAACAGTTTATGCCATCATTGGAGGCGATTGCCTAGGTTTTACAACACCCCATCTGAACAAACCAATTTATAGACCTTCACCATACGGATGATATGTTAGTTTTTATAGCAACCCCTATCTGGTACAGGTACATTGCTGATAAAAGCAGATGTTGTTCTGCAAAACCAAGCACATATGCAGGCAGGTTTATAAACTTCAGACATAGGAAAGGCTCAGCCAGCCTTGCTGGAATGTGATATTCTAGTTTTGCATATGAACACATATCTCTGCAATGGGCGCTTCACACACTGAGCTAACCTCTGAACCATTGTGACACTCAATTTATGAATATGCATTTCACCATTGCCAATTGAACATGATCAACATAATTCCCACAAGAAGCAAAGAATGCTACAGAGTTGTGCCATAAGGAACACACAAACTATGTATACCACAGTGAACACAGAAAGCAATACATGATGTGAGACAGGCAGAATGCACTTGCCAAAACAGAAAGGCAATGGGTTTAGAGCCTCAGCAGCACCCCATAAAATATACTGAAGTTTGCTATTTAAGACTGGTGAACAATGGGATCTTACTTCTTCAGATCAGCTAACCTTGTGGGGCCCCCTCCAAGGTGGGGGCCCTGGGCAAGTGCCCCGTTTGCCCTCCCATAAAAACGTCTCTGGGTGTGGGGGGTGGGAGGGTGTGCCTTTCTCTTGCGCAGTGCTGTGCGAAGGATGAAATGAAGCAACCTACAGGAAATGAGTAACTCGTCTAAGGAGGTGTGGGTTCTCCTTCCACAGATGAAGGAGGTCAGCGGCTCTTGGCGGACGCAGGAGCGGCCAGCAGAGTTTCAGAACTCACCGATTGGAAATATTAGACTGAGTTGTGGGTTGATAACCGCGCCACCTGCACCGGGGGCGAGCATCCAAAGCTGGAACAAAGGTAGGTTCCCTTGGAACATCTTACCTCTGTCTCTTGCCTGATACTATACACGTTGGTGGGACTATATTCCCTGTGCAATCAAGCAAACGGGCTCGCTCACCAATCCATCACACAAAAGTGAAGCACGCTCTCAGAGGCTATTCTGCAAATCATTCGAGAAATGGAAACATCGAACTTCTGCAACATGAGCCTCTCACTCATTTGCCCACAATGCTTCCAAATGCTCCATTATTCGAAGCTACAGGTAGTTTGAAACATTCAAGTTACATGCATTTCTTTGCCTGGGTACAATTTCAAATCGTTTGGTTTAATCCGTAGAGTCTGGTGACTTTTTAAATGGATGCGATGCGAATGTTTCCACAGAATTGACGAGCGAACAAAACCGAACCAATTCGGGGGTGGCCACTGGGACGGGATGTTTAGTGGGCGGGGTGCTGATTCGCCCACGAGAATTAATTTTTAAAATAATGTTTTGAAATAGTGCACTTTAAAACAAGAATTTAAAAAGAAATGGGGAAACAAGTAATAAGTGGAATTAGCAGTTCTGGAGGGCGGCCCACATGTACTCTAGATGCCCAATCACCAATGGTACACAATAGCCTTTCACGACCCAGTTCCTTAGGGAATCACGAGGCTTATACCAACTATATATGCCAGCAATTCCACTGTAAAACACATGTTCGTGCTTTCTGTGCTCAAAGAAAATCAGGTGGCATATTCCAGCACCGCCCCACCTTCATGCTGGCTGAGCTAAATACATTGATTTAAGTGAGTAACACCTCTGCAAAACACATGTTCATGCTACGTGTGCCCAGAAAGTGGCCATCTCAACAACATATGTCAGTGATGCCCCCCATGTTATTTTGCTTGTGTACAAAATAAATAATGTGCTGCATCTCAATGATATTATGGCGTTGCCTCCCTTTCATGGTCAGTGTGCATAATGATAATAATGTTATTGTGACCTGTCTCACTATGTGCCCTGCTGCCCCCTGCTCATGCTGCACGTTTCCAAAAACAAGCATAGAGCCTATCTCGCACGCAGACGCACGCTCACATACATGTTCAGACTCTCACACATGCAAACCCATTTTGTTTACACGTAACTTTGTTCTGCTTTGGTGTGTTGGTCTTCTGTCCATCCATCTCCCCGTGCGTGTGGACCTGGGCAGCAAAGGAGTCAGCATTGTGACAGCAGCCTGAGAAAGGCAGGGAGAGCGTATGGTTAAGCTCTTCATTTCGCCCCTCAGGCAAGTAACATTGCTGTCACTTCAGATATGGTCTCTGTGTGGAGTGTCAGGGAACCACAATTCTTTGCATTTGCCAAAAGATTCTTGGCAAATGCAAAAACAGTGCGTGGCAACTACATTTGCATTATAGGGCGTATGTCAGAAAGACGGTCTCTCAATAATGCAAATGGAATTACAAGAAAATGAGGGTGCAGCACCTTTTTGCCCATATTCTGCATCCGCCACCAGATTCAATTCACCATGCTTCCAAGACTGTAGTACAATATTTTCCATGTTGGAAATGTTGCTCTATTTCAGAATTGTTCCATGGAGAATCACAAGGCTTATCCCAACAATATATGCCAGCAATTCCACTGTAAAACAAGTACTACAATCTTGCTCTATTTCAGGATTGTCATTTGAATATTTTAATGAGACGTAACCAGTGCCAGCTTTAGGACAGTGCTGCTCCCAGGGCCATCTTAAGCACTTTTGGTGCCCTGGGCATGAACATCTTTGGGGCCCCCCTCCACCAAACCAAAGGAATTAAGTGATCATGAATAACTGCCCTCCCGCCCCATTGCGATCACATCCCATTGGTTGATATGCTGCCTCACAGCATTCAAAATAAGCATTTTTACTCCCTTTAAGTCCACTTACCCTCTTCATTCTTGCTCTAATCAGAATGATAAACAAGTCACATTTGAAGGACAAGGTGTCCAGTCATAATATCGAATACAAAATTTCGAATGGCAAAAAAGTCGAATCAAAAATGTCGAAAAAAAAAATGTCGAATTATTTTTTTTTCCGATATTTTTTTTTGGGCTCTAGTTTATATAAAAAAAATAGGTAAAAACAAC
This sequence comes from Ambystoma mexicanum, assembly GCF_040938575.1. Classification (NCBI taxonomy): domain Eukaryota; kingdom Metazoa; phylum Chordata; class Amphibia; order Caudata; family Ambystomatidae; genus Ambystoma; species Ambystoma mexicanum. The sequence continues at coordinate 842,736,489 of NC_090923.1, forward strand.
AAAAAAAAAAGAAAAAACGGGGGATGGGGGGGGGGAACCCCCCATTTCGAAAAAAAAACGTCATAAAAAATAAATTCGACATTTTTGTTTTCGACATTTTTTTTTCGACTTTTTGACTTTCGACATATTTGTATTCGAGATTATGACTATAAACCGAAGGACAACATTAGCAGTCTACGAAGAGGTTACGTCTGTCCTAGAATACATATAGGATACTTTTTATCAAGAGCATCCAGGAAGGCATGCAGCCTGTAGTATTAATGCCAGAAAATATGTGACAGGTATATGTAACCCAAAATAGACAGAGAACTTACTTTAGCTGCCTCACAGAATGCAAAAGTGCTCAAACATGGATATAGGAGACCAATTGGAAAGCCGGGGAAAGCTACACATACTATAGCATGGATAGTGGATACAGATTAGAAGCTACCAGGAAGGTGTCTGTATCCAGACAGACTGAGATTAGAAGTAGGACATGGTTTTCAGATATTATCGCCATTAGAGATCAAAGGAACACGTGCCTATGTTGTTATATCAATTCTCATTATTATAGTATAAGTAATACTACTGCCAGTGAAACCTTGAGTGAGGCTTTTTTGAAGCTCATACCCTGAGAAGGAAATCACTCTGAAGGGCTGACACTTTTGAAATGTATAGGGATTGGCAATTTTGAGAGGTTAGGCAATATAAGGTTAAATAAGATGCCCAGGATCACACATTGACTAAGGGGTGAATTTGGGATTTGTGCCAACTCTGCAATTTATAAATCTGAACACTTTTGTTTCCAGTTCTTACCATGAACTAAAATCATCTAATTTTATAAAACTGACTTGGAAAGTAGACCAATCACATTATGAAACATGACAATTTTACAATTTTTTAAAAACAACATTTTATAGAAGGGTGTTAAGCAAAATGGGAATGGTTCTTGCTTTATTCTCATAGAGGGAGGGATATAAGTACCAGCATACCAATCGATGCGATTTAACAGATTTAATTTGGGTTTGTCGTTTGTATTTTAAAGCTTTAAATACTTCCAAAACACTGGCTTGTGAAATTGTCATTTATAAATGTGCAGAAAAACCTTTGACGAGCAGTCTTTAAAATATGCTTGCTCGAGTCCTGCAACATCTGGTCCGCTCTCTTCTATCAATTACCCCTTCCACTCAAATAGCCTACATAAGAAGAAAGATCAACTAATGGGCTAAGTGATGCAACCAGCCTGCAAGAAGGCACACTTGACAGAAGACAGCACAGTAATGTAAGAGATATTAGATGATTTGACCAGGATCACTGTGTTGTCTGCTGGCAAAGCCAGGATAGAAGCTTGAATGCCTTTTTTTCCAAATGTGGATATTTATTCACCTCTTAGACTCATTGTTGAAAGTGATTGCCTAGGTTTAGCAACAACCCATCTGAACAAACCAATTCCTAGTTCTTCACCATACGGATGACATGTTCGTTTTTATAGCAACCCCTAACTGGTGCAGGTACATTGCTGATAATAGCATCTGTTGTGCTGCAAAACCAAGTGCATATGCAGGCAGGTGTATAAACTTCAGACATTGGAAAGGCTCGGCCAGCCTTATAGGAAGGTACTATTCTAATCTTGCATATGAACACATATCTCTGCAACGAGCGCTCAACACACTGAGCTAACTTCTGAACCACTGTCGCACTCAATTTATCAATATGCATTTCGACTATGGCTATTGCACATGATCAATATAATTCCCACCTGAAGAAAAGAATGCTACAGGAGTTGTGCCGTAAGGAACACAGTAATTCTGTATACCACAGTGTACACAGAAAGCATCACATGATTTATTTATTTATCTATTTATTTAAATTTGTATAGCGCGCAAGCAGCCCAGGGGCATTGAGGCGCTGTTACTTGCATGAGCTTAGTTACAGGCATGGTATCAACAAGAGGCATATTACAGAAAGGAACAAGCACGGTTATCATTGCAGATTATGCGGTTGGTAAATACAACTTAAGCAGTGGGTCCTATGGTTGGTATTCATGCTGCTGCGAGGGACCTTATGAGAAGAGGGTGATGATTTATCAAGGCAGAATGTACTTGTCAAAACAGGCAGGCAATCGGTTTAGAGTCTCAGCAGCATGCCATAAAAAATCCTGCTGTGTGCTATTTAAGTCTGGTGAACAATGGAATCTTACTAATTTAGATCGGGCAGCCTTGTGGGGCCCCCCTCCAAGGCGGGGGCTGATGGCAAGTGCCCCTTTTGCCCTGTTGGCAGGCACTCGATGGTTAACGAGTGCGGCATCCCCCGCCGTTGGGAAGGCGGAGTTATTACTAGGGAAGGGGGAAGAAAGAGGGGAGTTCTGGTTAAGGCGCGAGAACGCCAGTTCCTGTTAGATAGCAGATGAATAAAGAGTTGTTTGTTTCCACTCCGCGTGCGTGTCCTCCTTATTGGCCCCTCCAAGCGGGCAACACTGGCGACGAGGCCTTCCTATGCGCACAACGGAGTCCTCCTCCTCCTTGGCAATCCGCCATCTCCGCACCTCCAGCCGACGGGAGGGACTGGAACTGCCCCAGCGGTCGGTCTCCCCAGAGCCGCGAGAGCCGCGGGATGACTCGTGGATTCCCCCGGGAAGAGACCCGGGAAGAATGAGTCAGGAAGAAAGAATTCTGGAATCTCCCGGGCCAAGCACCTTTGACAAGAGACCCCGTAGAGTCATCAAGAAGCCGGTGAGATTAGTTGAAGAATGTTGACTTTGATGTTTGGACATATTTGTTCGGGGGTGGTGTTGCCAGGCACTCGAGGGTTAACGAGTGCGGCCCCTGCCGTTGGGAAGGCGGAGTTAGTACTGGGGAGCGGGAAGAAAGAGGGGAGTTCTGGGTAAGGCGCGAGAACGCCAGTTCCTGTTAGATAGCAGATGAATAAAGAGTTGTTTGTTTCCACTCCGCGTGTGTGTCCTCCTTATTGGCCCCTCCAAGCGGGCAACATGCCCTCCCATAAAAACGTCTCTGGCTGCTCTGGTGACTGCCAGGGGTGCCATTAGCCTCCCGCCACGCCAGCTCTGGAGAGCCTTTCTTTCAAGGGCTTCCCTGAGCTGGCATGGTGGGAGAAGGCAAGACAGGTGCCCTATTGAAATGAAATGTGCCTGCTCTTGTGCTGGTGCGGGCCTTTTCCAGCATGGGAGCAGGGCGCATTTAATAACAAAAGGAAGCAGTAAGTAAAAAAATAATTGGCTCCCCCACTGGCATTAACCTGGGGCGCACAGTGGGGTTGGGGGTATCACATTTTAATTTCACTGCCCAGGGCGCTGTCGCTGCTAAGGCTGGCCCTGGGTGTAACATAAACAGACTGCATAAAAGACTTCCATATGGCTTTTACGCGTTGTGTTTGCGTCCTGCCTCATTTTCAAGTATTTGCATAACGGAGAGGAGGGGCAAATCATAATTTACGATTCTGCCTCCGCTTTCCTCTCTGCCATGCAAATACTCCAGCATTTACGCCAGTATGACATTTTCATGCTGGAGCAAATGCTAGGGATTCCTATAGAGTCCGCTGGCGTTTTGCAGCAGGCAAACTCAAGAAAGAATTAATTGTAAATGCTGCCTGCCATGCGAACTGGGCAGGCAGCGTTTACTCAATTTGCACAGCAGAGTGCAAAGGGTGGCGTATGAGGAAAATTACACTGCAGGGACCTATTTACGTAAAAGTTTGAACGTAAGAGGTCCCTGTCATGTTTTTTAAAGGAACTCGAAAAGGAGCCCCTTTGGGTTTTTTGAGAAGGGATTCAGGAAACTAAACTTATTGCGAAATCGGGCTGCTTAACTTTTTCTAAATTTTACGAGACAGGACCATGTCAACCGTCCTCTTTGGCTCATCCACTGACTTCCCCTTGAGAAAAAAGGGACATTTAAAGTCTTGTGCAACTTCCACTCCCATTACAGATACTAGTCCAAGAGGCGTTGCTAGGGGGGGTGGGGGGTTTGAGGGGGCATTAGCCCTGGGTCTTTTGGTTGTAGCCCCGGACAGAAGCTCAGGAGCTACAACCAAAAGACTAGTAGGCCGATTCATGGAAATAATGTGCGCGGAAAAACCGGAGCACGCGTGCGAAAACGTGCGATTCGCAGTGCCACAGAAAAAATCGCAGAAAATCGCACAGAAAACAGCGAAAAAGTGCGCGCCGCATGCTAGCGCACAGGTCATCTAACGCTGTGCGATAAAGCCACAGCGAATTCGCACATAGCGCGGCGCACATCCCAAAAGTAGGCGGAAAACGGGGCGTGACACGCGGAATGGGGAACAACTCGTGAAAATGTGGACGTCACAGGGGAGGTCCAGGAGGCAAGTGCGCGGAACGCCCAGACGCTCGCCTACAACAGGCATTCATGGAATCGAATCGGGTAAAACAGCGCACGGCCAAAGACGCGCACAGGCCCATACCCGTACGCCACAGAAAGCAGGCGGTAGCGTCCCAATACATGTGCGCCAAAATGTGCGCTTAAAAAATACCGTATACACAGCTCAGCGATTGTGCCTGGGGGAGCGTGTGCGTGCATTTCAGGGGTGCGCGCGAAGTCATACACGCGTTTTGGCTGGGTGCGTGTATATCAGGGGTGCGCAAGAAGTTCCACACACGTTTTGGCTGGGTGCGTGTACATCAGGGGTGCGCGAGAAGTTTCACACGCGTTTTGGCTGGGTGCGTGTATATCAGGGGTGCGCGAGAAGTTTCACACGCGTTTTGGCTGGGTGCGTGTACATCAGGGGTGCGCGAGAAGTTTCACACGCGTTTTGGCTGGGTGCGTGTATATCAGGGGTGCGCGAGAAGTTTCACACGCGTTTTGGCTGGGTGCGTGTACATCAGGGGTGCGCAAGAAGTTTCACACGCGTTTTGGCTGGGTGCGTGTATTTCAGGGGGTGCGCGAGAAGTTCCACACGCGTTTTGGCTGGGTGCGTGTATTTCAGGGGCCTGCGGGTGGTTTCACACGCGATGGGGCCTGGGGGAGCGGGGTGCGTGTATATCAGGGGCCTGCGGGTGGTTTCACACACGATGGGGCCTGGGGGAGCGGGGTGCGTGTATTTCAGGGGCCTGTGGGTGGTTTCACACGCGATGGGGTCTGGGGGAGCGGGTGCGTGTATTTCAGGGGTGCGCGAGAAGTTTTACACGCGTCTTGGCTGGGTGCGTGTATTTCAGGGGCCTGCGGGTGGTTTCACACGCGATGGGGCCTGGGTGAGCGGGGTGCGTGTATTCCAGGGGCCTGCGGGTGGTTTCACACGCGATGGGGCCTGGGGGAGCGGGGTGCGTGTATTTCAGGGGCCTGCGGGTGGTTTCACACGCGATGGGGTCTGGGGGAGCGGGTGCGTGTATTTCAGGGGTGTGCGAGAAGTTTTACACGTGTTTTGGCTGGGTGCGTGTATTTCAGGGGCCTGCGGGTAGTTTCACACGCGATGGGGTCTGGGGGAGCGGGTGCGTGTACTTCAGGGGTGCGCGAGAAGTTTTACACGCGATCGGGCCTGGGGGGGGAGCGGGGTACCACTCACCGTCTGCCTTGCGTGTAGAAGAACGCGTAGCCAACACCCGCTGTGAAGTAATAGCGTGTGAACCCCAACGGATGGAAAACACACGCACCGCACGAAAAGCACGTACAGAGAAGCCCTGCCAGGGCAACGCCCGTGCGCGAAACTCCACAGACGCACTTACGCTGTAAGGGCCTTTGGTCCAATGAAATCGCGTACGCGTGCTGACGCGCTTACGCGCTAAGGGCCTTTCCTCGAATTACACGCAGACGTGCAGGATTTTCACGTGCCAAATCACTCCGTATCAAGCTGGCCACGCGAAAACACACGGAAGACCACGCTCCTGCCCAGAAGGCCATATTACTGCCCCCCAGAGCCCCGAGCACGCTCCCACCTGCCATCTGCTGCTGCCTGACTGACTGCCTGCTGCCCACGTGCCCTGCCATTTGCTGCCTGCACATCAGCCAGGGGTGCAGTAGCTGTGACCACCCCTGCTGGTACCAAAGACTCCCGACTGGAGTACCATCTTGCTCCACAGCCCAGCCCCAGGACCCACTTGCCCACCCACTCCTGCCTCTGGGGTTGCCATGTCGGGCCCACCACCATCTGGCAGCACTGGCAACCCCCAGCCAAAGAGGCAGAGGGGCACCAGCTTCAGTGCCACCGAAGTTGGTGTCCTGGTGGAGCATGTCCTGGGGCATTATGATGCCCTCTTCGGACCAAGACGCGCCAACAGGGAAGGACGGGATAGGATCTGGGCGGACATCGTGACTGCCATCAACGAGGAGGGGGTGGCAGTCCGAAGATTCCATCATGTGAAGAAGCGCTGGGATGATTTGAGGTCCAGGACCCTCCTGAAGGCCCGGCGCCTCGTGGAGGGGGGCCGGGGCAGCATCAGTCCCATCCAGCTGAGGGTCCTGGAACGTATAGACCCAGCGCTCCACGCCCGGATCCTTCCGAGGCAGGCCCGTCTGGAGTTGAGCGGTAAGTGGTCAGGCATTGATGTGTGAGACAGGGCATGTTGCAGTGTGCTGGTTGTCTGATACTTGCCTGTATGTGTGACATAGGCCATGTACGTATGTGTGTACGCTGGGACATGATGGTCATGCATGTGAGACCAGTAATGTGTGAACCACATGGTTGGTGCATGTGTTCAACAGCAACATGGGGATCTCTATGCAGAATGGACACATGAAAGCATGCCAGTCTCTGTTCCTGGACATGGGTGGGGGTGAGGGATGGGTGCTGATGGCATGTACATGTATGGTGTCCATGTCGGTGTGTCTGACCTGCGTGTCTGTGACTTGTAAATGCCATGGATGCATGACACATGTCTGTGAGAATGTACCGAATCACTGATGCAGCCTAGTTATCCTTGTATCCACTGTGTCTGGGGTGTACGAGTCCAGATGGATGGAACTACGGTGAGGTGTGTGCATGTGATAGGCATGAGCCATGATGCATGTGAGTCTCAAGACAACATTGTATGTTTCAAGAGTCCCTCGGACAAGTATGCTAATGTCCATAGCATGCGCCATGCCTGTTCCTGCATGTGTTTTGCCTGCACTGACCCATGTGTCGTGGAGGGACATCTTGGGAATGATGTATGACAGTGCCACTCATCTGCTATTGCTTCCGGTCTAGGGAACCATTGTACAGTACCCTGATGCTTGTGTTCTATGTCTCCCTCTACACAGCGCAAGGTGAAGAAGAGAGCGGAGACGGCGCTGTGGAGCCAAGCGGCGGGGATGCCCCCACGGCTGCAGCGGTAGGGGTGGGTGAGCTCCCACAGGGGCTTGCAACGGCGGAACACGGCGTGGAGACATCCAGGTTGGTGGTTTCCACGGAGGAGGAGGAGGCCGTCACTGAGCCGCACATGGGGCCTGGTGGGGGCATCCCTGCTGGTGCAAGTGGTGCAGTCCAGGGCCAGGGGCAGGAGGCAGCACAGGTCGCCGTGGAGGTGCCTGTGCATGTCACTGTCCCTGACACTGTGACTGCACCACCATGCACCAGCAGGGATGCCCCATCCCAGGCGGACACTCTGGCGGCCCTCTCCTCCTCTGTGGAGACTATGCGCCAGTCGTGCTCCATGCCGTCTTCCAGCCCAGATGCCACCAGGGCCCCCTGTGGACCTGCCCCGACCAACGCAGCCAGCTCGGTGGGGATCCCATCCCTGCCACAGTCGGGAGTCGTAGGTCCAGCAGGGGTGGACACCCCAGCAACTGCACCCCAGCAGATGGAGGATGTGCAGGCAGCAGGAGGCAGGGCACAGGCACAGCAGCAGCAGCAGCAGCAGCAGGAAAGTGGGAGCCATGATGGCTCGGGGCCTTCGTCATCGGAGGGGCAGGCATTGGCCGGAGGGCAGGGGGACCCAGGACAGGATGTGTCTTCCGTGTGGCAGCGGTTGGGCCAGCGCATTGATGCGGAGCGGCAGCGGGCGGAAGAGGCGCGGCTCACCATGGTCAGGGCGGAGTTCGCCATGCGTCGGGCGTTGAGGCGGGCTGAGTGCCTCGAGGCATCTCGCAGGGAGTTGGAGGTGGCCATGGCGTCGTCCCTGCGAGACCTCGGGGCCAGGACAGAGTCCCGCCTCCAGGACGTCGACATGGAGTTCGAGGATGCCCTGGCCCACAACATCACGGAGTGAGCCGCAGGACTTGCCCGCCGCCCTTGTAAATAGTTCTTTAGTGTTAAGTTTCCTTTTATTTTTGATTTCTTTTGGTTGCGCTTGGACAATGCACCACGTATTTTTATTTCTCTTTTTATTAGGTAGTTTTTGTTAGGTTTCCTTTCCTCAGTTGTGCTCATGGACACTGGATTGCTGTGAATAGTTCTACATTGGATTCTTCATTTTTTTCGTTTTACATCACCATGGAGGAATGGTTTTCCGTTTCTTTTCATAGTTGCTTTTGATTTGTAGGCCTGTGACTTTGGACAACATAACTTTTGGATTTCTCTGGATTTTGATTTCTGGTTCTTAATTATTTCACGGCCATCCAGCTTTTCTTTTTATTATTCCCATATTTATTTTTTTGATTTGCATTGCTTTCATTTGTGTTTAATACATTTCTACAGTCATACTTCAATGTGTGGTGTTCTCTCATTGGTTTCATGCATGTCAAGATATGGGTTTTCACATTCACTTGCAACCATTGTGTGTGGGTGACGGCCATGTGTTCATTGACATACTTGCCATTGGGGTTGTATCATGTAGTTGCCTTTACTATGGGGGTGGTTGTAATACTTGGTGGGGTCTTTGTGCTGGGTGGGCTGGCCATAAGGGACATGATTAAGGATCGTCATGTGCTGGGGGAAGGGGCATATGAGTGGGACATGTGTGGGGGCCTTCTGGCAGGTGCCCCTGCACTGCTGGGGCGTGGGGGTGGTGGGGAACATGAGTTGGACATGGGTGGGGGCCTGGTGGAGGGTGCCCCTGCACTGCTGGGGGGTGGGGGTGGGGGGGAACATGAGTTGGACATGGGTGGGGGCCTGCTGGCAGTTGCCCCACACTGCTGGGGGGTGGGGGTGGTGGGGAACATGAGTTGGTGATTATTTGTGCAAGGAGACATGTGCCTTTGCTGGGGGGCATGCCCATGTTGGGTGGGCTGCCTGCGGGACATGACCAGGGATGCAGGGTAGTCCCCTGTGGTGTGGGCTGCCTGCAGGGGCCGTGGAGGGTGTACAGGGAACACCTGGGAGGACCCACACTGGCAAATCACATGTAGGACTCCCCGGCACCCCTGCAATACACGTACCCTGCTGAAATCGCGTGTGAAACTTTCTGCGCACCCCTGGTATACACGCACACGCTCCCCCAGGCCAGATCGCGTGTAAAACCACCCGCGCGCCCCTGAAATACACGCACGCAGCCCAATCACGTGTGGAACTTCCCGCGCTCCCCTGAAATACACGCACGCAGCCCAATCGCGTGTGGAACTTCTCGCGCACACCTGAAATACACGCACACGCTCCCCCAGGCCCGATTGCGTGTGAAACCACCCGCGAGCCCCTGAAATACACGCACGCAGCCCAATCGCGTGTGGAACTTCCCGCGCACCCCTGAAATACACGCACGCAGCCCAATCGCGTGTGGAACTTCTCGCGCACACCTGAAATACACGCACATGCTCCCCCAGGCCCGATCGCGTGTGAAACCACCCGCGCGCCCCTGAAATACACGCACGCAGCCCAATCGCGTGTGGAACTTCCCACGCACCCCTGAAATACACGCACGCAGCCCAATCGCGTGTGGAACTTCCCGCGCACCCCTGAAATACACGCACGCAGCCCAATCGCGTGTGGAACTTCTCGCGCACCCCTGGTATACACGCACACGCTCCCCCAGGCCAGTTCGCGTGTGAAACCACCCGCGAGCCCCTGAAATACACGCGCCCAGGCCAATCGCGTGTGGAACTTCTCGCGCACCTCTGATATACACGCACGCAGCCCAATCGCGTGTGAAACCACCCGCGAGCCCCTGAAATACACGCGCCCAGCCCAATCGCGTGTGGAACTTCTCGCGCACCTCTGAAATACACGTGCCCAGGCCAATCGCGTGTGGAACTTCTCGCGCACCCCTGAAATAGACGCGCCCAGGCCAATCGCGTGTGAAACCACCCGCGAGCCCCTGAAATACACGCGCCCAGGCCAATCGCGTGTGGGACTTCTCGCGCACCCCTGTATTACACGCACACGCTCCCCCAGGCCCGATCGCGTGTGAAACCACCCGCGAGCCCCTGAAATACACGCGCCCAGGCCAATCGCGTGTGGAACTTCTCGCGCAGCCCTGAATTACACGCACACGCTCCCCCAGGTCACGTGTGTTACTTCTCGCACTGGTACAGGGTTGGCGCAGCCCTTTGCGATGGTTTTGCGATCTTGATGGCTTTTCCTTGCGCGAGGGCGTTCTTGGGGGCGTAACTGGCGCTGCTGCAGGGTCGCTGCGATACTCTGCGCCACGGCTTGTTTTGGAGGATTAATCCATGAATACGATGTGCGCTGAAATGGATTTTATCGCACGCGGCTGGCGCAGACATTCGCACGGGAACACTCTGCGCCAGCTGCGTGCGATACTTTTGACTGTATTTCCATGAATCGGCCTGAAAGTAGCCCCGAGTCTTGACAGTCCCAACATTAGTGTAGCCCCGGATCTTTTCCAGACCGAGCAACACCCCTGGATCTTGCATAGAGTTCGGCTGCCATTTGCTGCTGCCTCTTGGTGCGTGGTTCTGGAATAAAGGTGGATGGTCGAGTTAGTTGGGATAGAGCGGGGGTAGAGGTAGAGGCATGTGTGATACATGATGTGATGTGCAGGCAGCTCAGGATCCATTGTGTGCTATGGTACAGAGGGATGCTGGGTAGTGGTCTGGGGGAAAGAGGGAATGGGTTGTGATAGAGTTAAAGATGCTGCAGGGCATTAAGAGAGCGCTAAGTGGCACAGCCGAGGTGAGTGTTTTGGAGGTGGTGCTACCAGGTCTAATGCGGGAGGGCCTAGATGAATTCATTCTCTGTGGTTGAAAGATTCGACCGACCCAAATGGCTTCCAGTCCCATGTCTACTGTCTATTGTGGGGGAACAGAGTGGGCGCAGAGCATGTTGTGGTGCAGTCGGCTAAGCTTCTCTGGTCCTGGTCTGTTTTTTGTGTACAGAGGGGGAGGTGTTGATGCCCTGTTTGTTGTTAGGACAAGCTGAGGAGGGACTGACCTGATATATGGATATTTTTTACTTAAAAAGTATGGACATGCATCTTTGAGACTGGCCCAATTGAAACTCTAGTACATCCTTGTTTGAGACATTTGGCGCTCTAGTGGGTCTTCTTGTCTAAGGCTGTGATAGTTGCTATATTTGTCTGATCTTTGAATGGTCGATGTTTGTGCTGATTGTCTGCGGTGGAATTGTGAACAAACATGTTTTCAAAGACTTTCTGAAGGCCAGGTGGTCTTGCAATGTATTGAGCCGTTTTGGCACTGTGTCTCAAAGGTGAGGTGTTGGTGTGTGCAGTGGTAGTATTTCTTCTAGGTGGATACTGGGCCATGTCATGGAAGGCGTGGTGGCCATTATAGAGGGTTTTGAATTTGCATTTGGCTAGCTGCTGTGTTTTTCACTCTTTCAAGGAAGTATAATAAATATTCTGGAAAGGCATAACTAGAAGCTATCAGCCTAGTCCAGTATAGGGTAGAATACTAGGGGAGGATGGTCATGGTTCTATGTGGGAATGTTAGTTATGACACAATGCACCAGAAGGATTTCTGTTGTGTTGAAAGTATAAGCTTCTTACTATGGCTTTAGATTGGGGTTTAGGTCTGATTTTGAGGGAACTGTTCATTAGGAATGCTATATTCGCGTTTGCTGTTGCTAATGGCTAAAGGTGGGCCCCCATTTCTTTGTGTAAATGAATGATTGTGTGGTGTTTTGTTTTGGTCCTTCACATCATATGCTCTGGCTTAGTTGGGTTTAGTATTAGTCGATTTGTCATGATCTATAATGCTACAGATCAGAGGAAAGTGCTACAGTCGAGTTGCTTTCAAGTTCAGGTGTGGGTGAGCTTGACACATTATTTGAGTATCATCTGAGGCCTGTGTTGCTAATGATTTCCAAGAGGGAGGTCATATAGATATGAAAAGTAGAGGTGACAGGCTGGCACTTGAGGCACTGCACAGGTTATGTCACAGGGGTGGCTTAAAGGGGTGCGTGTAGGCAGACTCTGTCCATTCCGAGAGGAGCAATGTCATCTAGCACTGCACTGCCCACAGGCCCATTTAGGAGGATTATTGTGGCTATTAGTATCGAAGGCGGCCAAGATGTCCGCTAGGATGGTTGTTCTTGGTGTCTTTGTGTCAGCAGCATTACCTACTGTCTCCCAAATAGACGAGAGAGTAGATTATGTTCCCCTCATTGCCCCGAATATGTGTTGTACTTCATCCATGATGTTGTTGGTTTCCGCATGCTCATGAAGTTGTTGGCAAAATCATTTTTCAAGGACTTCTCTGCAGGCAGTGATGGTAGCTTGCAGGCTCATCAGTGTTAGCTGTACCTTTCTTTAGTAATGCTTGAGCTATGCGGTTTTTGAAGGCTCTCGGATCAGTACTGGGTTCTACTGACAAGTTGGGAAAAGGATTGGAAAAGGGGGTCGAGTTCTGTAGAAGTTTGCCACTGAACTGGGTGAAGATTGAGCCTCCTGTCAGTTGGGATTGGTTCTGTGGGGTGCTATAGCCTGAAGCCTTTTTGAGTTCTTTCATTATTTAGTAAATTTCCTTCCCGCAGCATTGTGCAGATTCTATGCATTTTGATCCGCGGTCTTATTTGGCCTTTGGTATTATTGCCCGGCATATCATGAACAGTTGGGAATATGCAATTTTTGCCTGTTTTATGGTCCTTTGTCCTCCAGATTTGCAATCGCCTCCTGTTCGTTTTCATGATGGCTGGCTGTGAATCATTTCGAGATTGCTTTTTTTGGAATGTTTGAAGGGTGTATTTGGGGCCTGCAAATCACACGTTTCTGAGATACATTAATTTGTCGGGTGGATCTGGGCAGCTCTGTGAGCTGGGGTGGGGTTTAGATACTCATTGTTCAGAGAGGAGCGACTCTAACTTGATGTCCTTCCAGAGGCTCATAGTTGTCCATGGAGTCTCGGTACCTTGGTTATAGACATAGCCGGGTTGAATATTGTGAACAGGAGAACAACATGATTAACACAGGGAAAGAGTAAAAGTGGTGGCACGGCAGTAATATTTTCATTACAGAAAATATCTTCCAGTGTGGGGTTGCCAGTGCTGGTTGGTCCTCTCCCAACTTATTAAAGGTGGAGGGTGTCCTGGTTCACTGTCAGGTTTTTGGTAGTCGAGTTTAAATGTTCCTCCTACCAAAGGTTGAAAACCCCCAGTATGGTGCAGTGTACGTTGTTTACAATGAGGTTGAAAGCTTCTCCTGCACTGTTGTCTGCAAATGATAGTTTGTATGATGATGGCCTGTAGATTAAGAGAAAAGTGAGGGTGCATGTGTGAGGCGATTCATTGGATAAGGAGCGATTCTAGTTGTGTTGGCTCCGGCTCCCGAGGATGAGAAGTCTACATCAAAAGAGTCTTTGTGAATAAGAGTGATTTTGCTTCCCCTCTTGCTAATGCAGTTGACACTTGTTATCTCATTATATAATCAGATGGGATAGCCTCCTGCAGTACCACCGAGTAGTATTTTATTGGACATGTTTGTGTGATGAAGAGTACATTTGTATTATCCATTGTGAACAGGTTGCAAATGTGTGTGCTCTGTTTGGGTATGGAGCAGAACCTGACTATTTGCCTGAGTTGTACGCTGGCTAGGTCCAGGGCATATTGCTTCTTGTATGTGTTGGATTGGTATTCAGAGAGGCAGAGAAGCTCCTCTTAGGGATGAGATTGCCTTCCTGACACCATAGAAGGTCGGTTTGGGGCGGTCTCTGGTTATGAATTGTGAGATCTCTTGGGATTCAAAGTAAGATGGGGAATTATTTACTGGAGGCTTCTTCACATTGCTTGATACTTCTCTGTTGGGGCTGGTTGTTGTGTTACAAGCTCAAGTTGAGCTTCTGTGTAAGGTGATATTATACAGTGGCAGTTCCTATTCTCTCTTTCTGTAGATTTTCCATGGGGGCCATTTTCATTTAAACAGTGCATTGCACATACGGCACCACTTACATTTCCACTTCTGTGCAAAAGGTCCCATCCGTGCAAGTACACTGATTTCCAACAGATAGCATAAAGCAAAAGGTGTAAACGCAGGCAAAAATTCCTTTACACTTTTATTTTCCATTAGTGAAAATACCTCCGCTATATGACTGGGATAGGCATCTAGAGTGGATTCCTATAGGAATATGCCTGTTTTTACCAGATGGAGTTGGATTCTCAGCTATCTTCAGCACAGTCAATCACCTAACACTCCTCGCCAACAGGAGGGGCTTCTCAGGAACTGTTCTAAAACGGTTTGCGTTCTATGTTTCCAGCAGGCACCACGCCATACAGATGGGCTCATTGAGATCCAATCCCAGGCACGTGTGGTGTCTCCCATGGTTCCATCCTCTCCCTCATCATCTTCAATATTTACATGGAGCCCTTGGGGACTTTTCTAAACAACCTCAACCTAGCCATCCATCAGTACGCTGATAAAACTCAGCCATACTGTAAGGTCAGTGGTGTCAGGACACTGCAAATGATAGGCTACCATCCAAACATGGATGTCAAACGCCTACCTCAACCAGAACCCCACCAACACTTAATTAATCCTCATTGGTTCCCCTGTCTAATAGCAACATGTGCAGTAATGGCTGGATAACATGCACCTGGAAGGATTCACGCCACAGCTGTCAATCTCAGCCAAATCTTAGGGCTCCGGTGTTGACACTAGCCTTTCCTTCCAAACGCACATAGTCAAAAAGCTGCAAACCGTGTGGCTACAGATCTCCACACTCCATATATTAAAACCCTTCATACCCCACATAACTTCCACACAGTGGTCCAAGCCATTTTGTTATCACTCATCTATGGGGGGAAACCCCACCTTACTGGACTTCCAGCTACACCCTGCCACCCTCAAGGCAGCCGACCATGCTGCAGGCTGCATCCTTACAGGCACCCGTACATTTAACCATATTGTTCCGACACTGTGAGCGCTTCACTGGCTCCACTTCCCCTCCTGGATCGTATTCAAAACTTAATTTATCACCTACACATCAGTCTCCAGCGGATGATCGACATACTTGCGGCTAAACACCACACCTCTGGAGGCTCTTGTTTGTCATGGAGCAAAGGTTGGGATATAAGCTAGCCATAAAACTACGACTTGCAAGGAGTCCTTCTCCAGCTGGGCCCTGACCATCTGCAGCTTAATCCTGGCAGAGGCTCGAAATGCCTCCATCATCCTCCAGTTCCACAAAACAGTAAGAATATGACTCTTGTAGCAATACTTGGGGGTCGAATCAAAATACTGCCCTCCCTTTAGCACCAGCACATAGTCACTGTATAAAATGCCAAACCAATGCTAGCACTCCCCCGTTGTAAACACCTCCCTGCTCTCTGGCTATAATTCTGTTATAAGCAATACAATAAAAAAGGGAAATGAAAGTGCATGCTGGCGTTCAGCCATTTCCTGTTTTTGAGGCACAGTGAGGATGCAAGATGGGCAAGGCCTGTCCACTCAGTGCCACTAAACAGTAAAACAGAAAAATCCCCCGGATTAGAACAGAAGGGGCCTCATTCTCAGTGTGGCACGGTGGTAAAAAGTGCTGGTAATTCTGTTACTGCCACTTTTCCTGCTCCGACAAACTCCAAGTTTGGCCATGAAGTGGTGTATTTACCTCCAGAAAAATGCTGGAGGCAAATCCTCCACGTTTCCACTAAAAAAATCAGCTAAATCGATGGAATTACTGCTGGCGGAAATACCAACAGCTGTAATTACACTGACATACCCATAGAGCTCTATGCACTCTTAAAAATGGGGATTTACACTGCCTACCGCCGCTTATAATCCTTTGGTGAACCCACGGGACCAAGTGGCGGCAACGTTAATTCTGTTTGGCAGTAGTTTGGTGGTAAATCTGCCGGACCACCGACAAACTCGCAATGAGACCCAAGGTGTTAAAACCGATTAATATATATATTTCTGTTTTAACACCTTTTTTTCCTAATCTGGATGATTTGCAAAATAACCCCCATGTATGGAGTGGTTTGGAAGTGATGGTGTGTAATTGCTCTTTATTTCTGCTGGGTATTTCAGCAAGTCATTTTGAGATGTAAGAGGTGAGCAGTCTTGCATTCTTGCAGATGGGTCATTGGCAGGGTTGGACTGGCCTATTGGGAACTCTGGAGATTTCCCCGTAGGCCTCTGCACACTGGGCCTCTTTTGTGTGGCATTTCCAAATGTTCTCATAGGAAAATTATTTCCAGGGCCTCTTTTGGTTCCCAGTCCACCCCTGGTCATTGGCATCAGGGCAAGGTTTTGTTGTTCATCGATTGCCATTTGTCTTGCTTGAGGATACCATCCTGCTCGATTCCTTGATATGGAGAATTGACTTCATGAGCATCTTCTCCGTTCAGATTCTTCTTGCTTTGCGTCCTCTCGTCATGGGGATGTGGGCCACAGGAGAGAATTTCCTGTTGAGCATGTGGAGGTTTTCTGAAAGTAAATCCGACAGAAGGTAAAGTAGCTGGGTAAGCTGTTAGCTCCCTGAAAATTGCCAGTGGCTGAAACCTGAACGTGTCCAAGGTGGCAGAACTCAGTGCACTTTACAGAGGATCAAGTATCATAGAGCAATGAGCAAATATTCCAGTGGATATCACAGTGAGTCAATATTCCAGTGGATTATGCCAGGAAGAGCTGCCACAGAGGATTGCGAAGGAACAAATATTACAGTGCGAATGGCTGAGAGCAAATAACAATATAATTTATAAAGGTGAAATATATCAGTAAGCAATATCATGCACTGGCGTAATGGGGGCCCCGAACCCCACACAGTGTGGGGGTGGGGCGGGGGCACCACTACATGTCCTGCTACAGCATAACAGAAATAATGTATTTATGGAGGCAGAGTAACTACACAAAGAAACTATTTCTTTTTGAAGTCTGAGGGCTCCCCCATCCCATGGTATGGAAGCCTCTAGGCTGAAGGCCTCCATGTCATGGGTTGGGGGAGCTCTATGACTTCAAAAAGAAATAATATCTTTTTTAAGTCAATCTGCCTTCATAAAGAAATGTTTTCCCGTTATGGTTCAGCGCTTAGCGGAAATAATTTCTTTATGAAGTCGGAATGACTTTAAAAACAAACCATGGTGTAAGGTGAAAGTGTGCACACTTAAATGTATAGGTGGCTGCCTGGTTGAGTGTATGGTGAAAGTGTGCACACTTAAATGTATAGGTGGCTGTCTGGTTGAGTGTATGGTGAAAGGGTGCACAATTAAATGTCTAGGTGGCTGGGTGTGTGTGTCGAGTGTATGGTGAAAGGGTGCACACTTAACTTTATAGGTGGCTGCTAGGGTGTGTCTGGATGATGAAAGGGTGCACACTTAAATGTATAGGTGGCTGCCTGTGTGAGTGTATGGTGAAAGGGTGCACACTTAAATGTATGGGTGGCTACCTGGGTGAGTGTGCCTGTATGGTGAAAGGGTGCACAGTTAAATGTATGGTTGGCTGCCTGGGTGTGCCTGTATGGTGAAAGTGTAGACACTTAAATGTATGGGTGGCTGGGTGTGCATGTGTGTGTATGTTGAATGGTGTGTGTGCTTGTGTTCAGGGGTGCAAAAAAACCTACATTTCGGGGAGGGGTGCTAACCCTTCAGATGTTGGGAGAGGTGCTAACTTCACGGGCGGTGGGGGCCGGGCAAACTTGTTTGCGTGGGGTATCTAACTTCTTTATGCATTCTAAAGAGACTATTCTGGTGCAGCTTCAATGTTACGAGCAGTAAACTCTCTCCTTTAAGTCTGAAAGCATCCACTTATGGACTGTTGTGAGAATAATCACTTCCCTGGCATGCAAGTACTAAACCCACATCAAGATTTCCATTTCCTAAAGAAGTAAGCCTTTGAATGCAGGCACTAACAGTGAACTGCCTTATGTTGGTATTTGCTCGGTGTTTGTTAACAGTGAAACCAAGGTGCCGTTTAACATCTGTGTCCTGTTCTGTCCAGCAACCGCTCTGTAGATCAGTCAGGTCGAGTCAACATAACCCAATATAGCAAAGGGTTATCTGGGTGGGGGAGGGAGGTCTGAAGCTCAGCCCGCTGAATGGTGTTGTGCCGCTACTTGTATTTAATCCCGTGTTTACTTATTGAATATCTTCATTACTCAGAGCCCTATTCTTTCTCATCTCATCCCAGTACTTGTGTATGAAGCACTTTTACTCATACACAAGTACTGGGATGAGGTAGAGGGACATGGAGGTAATGCTTGGCTTAGTTACCTGTAATTATTATTACTCCTAGTCCAGCTCTTCCTCATACTGTTACTTACATATGAGGCGAGGAGCCTCATAAGTAAGTACTGGGACAAAGAAAAGGGACGTGGAGGTAATTCCGGGGCGAGAAGCTGATTTTGGGGGTCGGGGTAGGGGGAGCGAGGGAGAGGGGATGTAGGGAGGGAGGGAGAGGAGATGTGTGGAGGGGGACTAGGGTGATGGGTGTGATGGGGATTGTGCAATAAATCGTAATGGTCATCCATGTCCAGGCTAAGCAGGCTTGCTATGTGGTATTCAGTGCTTAATTTGAGCCGGTGTTTGGCGGTGGCCAACATCGGCACAATTATTTCGGCACCGGCACTCATTCTGCCCAGGGGATGAAGGCATTCATCAAGGAAAGTTAACTCGAAAGGGTTAACTTTCTTTGATGAATGCAATCGCTCGCTGAGGCCCAGCTACCCGCCAGCGTGGGGCCAGCTAGGAGACAGCCGTGCTCTCTTCAATAACAAATTGTTGTGGGTGGGTGGACTCTCGTGAGCTGACAGAGCTCGTGTACATGTTTTGGGGGGCGGGGCTGCCTTCGTCCTTTGGTTCGGAATCCGCTCTACAAAAATCAAACACAGCACAGCGGTAGCTAAGGATATCCCCCACCTCCCCGCCCCTGCTGAATGAAGGAGAGGCGCCCGGCAGCCTTTCATTTCTTCCCCAGACCAGAGCCATCTGCGACCTACGAGGAGACCCTGAAAAGGGGCTGAAGGTGGCCAAGCGAGCAGCACAGCACAGGTCAGTCAGAGAACCTGCTCATTGCACATCATTTGATGGCCATCCCCAGCTTAACAGCCTGATGCAATGTGGGCGCATGTTATTTGCACATTTTTTTAAAGACAAGTCCTTTGGACTTACCACAGAGGACACATTAACACTCATGTGAATTGTTACAGGTCTGCCTGATGAATGGTTTGAAATTGTGCTTCATTTTTAGGTTGGGCTATTAGGTGTTACACCTATAAGCAAAACCATTGTATTAGAGTACAGATAGGGAGAACTGGCATATGAGGCGGCACACACAGCTTGTAGGTGTTGTTTGGTTATTTGCCCACCCATATCAGTGCCCATATCCATTCTAATCCCTAAAGCCATTCCCGCTCAGTTTCTTCCCCTGCTGCCCAAAAAATACAACAACTCATTGGAACTCTTTGAGCTTGCTTTAATGGAGCCTCACCCTCAAACTTTGCACTTGAAGCGCCTGCCAGTTCTACTTAGAGTTAATGACTTAATTGGTGCTGTAGGTGTACTACTGGTGCAATAAAAATGTGTTAACCAGATTTGCCTTCAGCCACTTGATTTATAAGCACTATACATGTCCTTCACTGACGGCTTGTTAAAAACAATTAATGACAAAGCTAACAGTTTTGGCTTTTGTATAAATATTAGGCATTTTCCAGACACTACTATTCGATGCCCTGCCCAGGTATTTGCACCATTTTTCACCTGCTACCATCTATAGCCATGTAATACCACTACGGCAGTGCCTGGCAAGTGCCTTTCCCATGCCTACACAAAAGCCCAAACTGTTGGTGTTGCCAATGATTTTTACCCATGGGGTGAAGCTGACCTGGCTCTCTGTGACAATGCTAACATGTAAATCGATGGGCCTGAGTGCAAAGCAGAAAGAAGATGTTACACAAGCTACTAGTCAGCAGGGGGAAACACTGGAACACTTGTGGCAGCTAAAATAATTGTAGGTCATTAGGAGGCATATATTTAATTCGGTTGCTTATGGAGCTGCCAATCAAATGCCCAGATGCTGTAGTTTCTGTATAACTTCACCTTTAACTTCTGCGTAACAGCGGGACCTTTATTGTCAGGCGTTGAAGTGTGCATTGTGCCCGTCTTGCTTTTTATCTGCAAGGCAGCACTACGGGTGCTGAGGCAGAAGGTAAGAGGGCTATCCCAAACATAACCTCCACTTCAATATGAATAGAAAACCTACAAAGAAAAGACATGTAGAGGCCAGTGGCCATATCCTAGGTCATAGCAGGGGATGTCAAGGGGGGAAGGGGTCTGATCAGGATCACAAACCTTGGCTAAAATAGTTGGATTTCAAGGTCTACAGTTATAATGTCTTGTAGAGGTTTACTTACAAAAACCCCACATTTCTAATTAAAGCCACATGACAGCATGTAATTCCTTACAACATTTTTAGCCAAAAGAATATCGTCGTGGTTTTAATGTTAAACTATAACTCCCAGAATGCAAGTTAATGCCAACCTGAAAAATCTAGTTAATCCCACAGTACTTTCAGTGATTTAAAACATGTAATAAAATAAGTTGTGAAATAAACTAAGATAGATATGTGTGCTCCTTCCACATCCATCCCACTACTAGCCTGTGCCAGCCGTTGCTGCAGCACCAAACATGTGACATGGAGCAGCAGCAGCAATGTGATGGGCTGGTGGTGGGCCGATCTAGGTCTAGCACTGAACCGGCCCGGGTCGGGGTGCCCGCATTGCGGGCGGCGCCCGCCAGTACCAGCCCCAGCTTTAGGGGGCCAAGATTTTTTGGGCCCTGCCACTTATTCTTTTTTACAAATTAAGCACTGGTGGTATTAGTGGCTAGAGAGGCATTTTGGTGCAGCCAGTCTAGTCATTTCTTAGTTTGGCTTGACATTTTTTAACTGGGCATCTCTGATAAAGCAGTCCTGCTAAGTGTGATTACCTGGCTAAACTGGCATTTGCATGCTGCCAGTCTAGCAATTTTTTACTGCAACATCGTATATTTTCCTGTGCATCTGTGATAAAATAACCATGATAAGTGTTATTGCTTCGACTGGCATGTTGGTGCAACCAGTCTAGGCATGTCTAAATGTGACCTGCCATGATTTACTGTAATATGCTATTACGGGTCTAGACTGGTCTACAGTATGCAGCCAGTTGGACATGTTTTCATTGCGGCATGGCATTTTTAATAGCAAAGAATTATATTAAAGCATTAATGTTCCTGTGCACTGTTTGTGACTTGCATGTATTGGATTTTTGGATTGGCGTTACCCTACAAAACAATTGCAAACGCTGTGACCTTTTAGCCAATTTTTCTCAGAAATTGTGCTATATAATGCATTAAAACACATATTTATATCTTTCTCCTAGTGCAGTGTGTGGCTTACCCCTACAGCAGCACATTTGTGTGTATTGCGCAAGGGTGGTAATCTAGGCCAGCCCAGAGTGTGGCGCGACCCGTGTTTTGTTGCAGAGTTGGGTGGGGGGCCTATGCATGGCTTGCAAGGGGCTCCCAAATTTTGTGTTACTTCACTGATATCATGATGGACTGGACTTTACTAAGCAGCAAATATCACAGATTGGATTGAAAGGATTACATTTAATGAATAGCAGGGATCAAGAAAGGTGTTAGCAAAGTGTGTATGTCGGGGAACAAATAATACAATGGACTTTACTAAGATCCAAATATTTTGCAAATGGCAGGGATCAAAGGACGATATACAGAGTGTGAATGGCCAGGAGTAACCAACAAAGTAGTCTTTATTAAGAAGAACATGAAACCGTAGATCTTACTATTGAGGACGTGTTACCAAGGAGCAAGTGTTATTACAGAGATGGTGACCAGAACATAACGGGAAGCAATTATCACAGTGGAAAGGTCGCACAGTGGTATCACAGTGGACAACAGAGCATACATTACGGTGCAAATAGCAGTGGGGAGGTAATACAGTGGACGTTGCTAAGGAGCAGCTATTACAGTGGGGTTTGCTAAGGAGAAAATATCACAATCAGGAATGCAAGAGGAGAGGCAGTATAAAAAGGCACGCACCCGGAAGTAATATCACAATGGGGCTTGCTGAGGATCACACATTACTGTGCACGTGGCAGGCAGCAAGTAGCACTCTGGACTTAACTAAGGAGCAAATGTAACAGTGGATCTTGCTAGAGGGCAAGCATCAGAGAAGGTTACATTAAGGAGCAGATATCACTGGGGGAATGTTCGGGAGCAGTTATCACAGTGCAAAGAGCAGGGAGCAAAGCTACTGTTAGAGTAGGGAGAAAATATCACCATGGAGAAAATGTTGTAGTGGAGTTTGGTAGGAACAACTGTCACAGTGAATCTCCCGAGGAACACACAGCATAGTAGGAATGGGTGGGAGCATACAACTCAGTGGACCATAGTAAGGAGAAAATATAGTAGTGGATCTTACTGTGGGGATCTTACTGTGGGAGCAAACCTCAGTGATGAACAGTGGTGAACAGCCTCACAGTAGACTCTACCAAGGAGGAAGCACTAAGGAGCTAACAGCAAGGAGCCAATTGCACAGTGCATCTTAATCAGAAGTAATTATTGAAGTGGGCTTCATTGGGTATAAAATATCACAGAGCAAATATCACTGAACGAATGGCAAGAAGCAAATAACCCTTTTGACCTAGAAGAGGAGCTAGTGTTACAGTGGCCTTACCTCAGAGCAACTATCGCAGAAAAAATGGAGGGGCACACATATCCAGAAAGCAGAGGGCAGCTGCTACACTGGAACAACTAAGAACAACAGGTTATAGTAGATTTTACTTTAACCAGGTTCTGCTGTGTGGTGCATATAGAATTATTATTACTAGAGTATGTATTGAGCGTAGACGTAAGTTCAGGAAGCAACAGAGCACTTTACAGTTCATAGGGGTTAGTACGCGGCAAGGCAAGCAGGTTGTAATGGGTTAATAGACGGGAGCGGGACGCTAACAGGGGGAGAATGTAGGGCAGCATTTAGGCAGAAAGCGTTCTACAAGCAGCCACAGCCAGGGAAGGAAGCAGGGTGACCAACTCTAAGTTCCTTTTACATACAAAAAGAAGTCAGGGCACCCCTCTACATGAACGAGCACAGCATGATAACCTGTTCTGTGGGAATGTACCCACTGAGAGTCAACAGTCACATGTTGTAGCTCACTGTACCTTTCATAAAGAAGGAAAAATAAATTTGCATATCAGTCTTTGTTCGCCCACTTGAAGAGTCCAGCACCAAAATGCTATGGCAATCCTCCTTTTAACAAGAGTACCAACAGCAACCCCAGACACGTGATCGACCAGTCTCAGGTAATGTGAGGAGTGGCGAGGCTGTGGACCCAATATGGTTTGAATTACACATTGAAACTTATGAAGAAGCAGATATAACAGATAAACAGGGATCAGAAACCCAATTGACACATTTCTGAAGTCACTAGTATGGTGAGAAAGGCGGAGGCAGATATTACAGGGCAAAGTATATGTTTGAGGGTGCTCAGTGAGTGAGGGAATGCTTCCAAACACCAAAGTTGTTTACAGGGCCATTGAGTAGTCTGTGTCCTTATTAGGAGGGGCAGAGGCGTTGCTAGGGGGGTGCTTAGGGGGCTATAGCCCCTGGTCTTTTGGTTGTAGCCCCGGATAGAATCTCAGGTGCTACAACCAAAAGACTTGCTAGCCCCCAGTCCCAACGGTTCCGACATTAACGTAGCCCCGGGTCTTTTCCAGACCTAGCAACATCCCTGAGGAGGGGGGGATGTGCAGGTCAAGACTGAGCAAGTAAACGGGCAAATAGCAATGCTGTCCAATGGTCTTGCTTTGAATATAGGAAGGATACGGTCATGTGACCCCTCTGGAACCAATGCAAATGACAGACCTCAAGGTCTTCTAGCAGAGGGTTGGGAAGGGTACCTGAGCAGGAGATAATGGGGAGGCAGATCAATGATAAGAAGCCAAGAGTTTTAAAATAATCAACTTGCTCCTGCCGCTGCCGGGATGCACAGA
Source organism: Ambystoma mexicanum (assembly GCF_040938575.1). Classification (NCBI taxonomy): domain Eukaryota; kingdom Metazoa; phylum Chordata; class Amphibia; order Caudata; family Ambystomatidae; genus Ambystoma; species Ambystoma mexicanum. The sequence continues at coordinate 842,760,681 of NC_090923.1, forward strand.
TAAGTGATGGCGAAGTCCATGCCTTAAGGTGGAGGCCTCTAACTGCCCTGCTAACTTCACTTCACTATTGGCCAATGGCAATCACAGACCACAGTCTTCTGAAAGAGTGTTGGGGATGATGTGGTGCCGGGGATGAAGAGGTGGATGAAGTAGGTTATGCATTCAATAATCAAAAAGTCACATGTGCAGGCCGAAGAGTGCATCTGTTGCTGCCATTGGTAGGGTGAGGAAGAAACTGTTCAGCCTAGTGTGGAGACTTCGAGCTGCACTTGACACACGACTTCTCCAAAGCCAATGGTGAATATGCATCCCCAGGGCTTATGGGATATGGAAGGGGAGGGTGCTTATACCTAGGAAAGAGGGGTGGATGAACGAGCATAAGCAGCCAAAGGTTTTACAATAATCCCAAACTCCTTGTGCGGGTCATCGGTTGTTGCTGACGAGAGCCACGGAGAATTAACACATAGGGCCTCATTACGAGGTGGGCGGTCAGGTGTTATCAGCGCCAGTAATGGTTCCGGCACCATTAACCCCTTACTGCTCATTTACGAGGTCTCCTCGCGGGACCCGCAAAGGGCGCCTTGTAAAACCAGGCGTCCTTAGCGGGTCCCGCGAGAAGACCAGGGAGCTAACAACGGGCCCGTTATTAACGGGCCCGTTGTTAGCTCCCTCCCCATTCCCATTGAGCCCTATGAGGGCTCGAATGGGAATGGGGATGTACTGGGTCTGGGTTCCTCGAATGAGGAATTACCGGGTTCTCCAAGGTTGGAATGGCCTGGTAAATCCTCATTTGAGAAACCTGGACCCGGTATGCGGTAAGGAGGTATCCATGCCGCAAATTGCGGCATGGTTACCTCCAACCTCGTATTGAGGCCCATAGACTCCCTCCAAGTTTCAGGAGTAGGACCCTAGGAAAACCAAATGTTGGTACTAAGCTGATCTCATTCAACGGTCAGAAAAATATGGAAAACTCTGTCATGAAGTGGGAACCAAACGAGGCGCTGGACATTTTATTCAAAGTGGTCCTATATTGCACCCTGCAAGCAAAGGTATCAAGCAAGCCCAGCCGCTCTGGTCAAAATGTTGAACTGAAAAGAACATTGATCCAGTTATAGAGATTAGATAGTAGTGTAACATAACACAAATCTAAGATATACCATATGTTTGTCAAAGAAAAACACACTGTACACCTTATAACAAATTATTGGGCCTCATTAGGACACTGGCAGTATGGGTTTAACGGCGCCGTTAAAGGTGCCGGCGCCGTTTAACCCATACCGCCCTATTACGAGGTTCCCTCGCGGGACCCGCTCTGGACGGCTGGTCAGACCAGACGTCCTTTGTGGGTCCCGCGAGGCGACCAGGGAGCTAACAACGTGCCTGTTATTAACGGGCCCGTTGTTAGCTCCCTCCCCATTCCCATTGAGTCATATGGGGGCTTGAATGAGAATGGGGATGGTCTGGGTTCCCTGAATGGGGAAATACCGGGCCCTCAAAGGTGGGAATGGCCCGGTATTTCCCCATTCAGGGAACCCGGACCCGAGTTTGGAGGCAGCCATGCCTTTATCAAGGGTATGGCTGCCTCCAAACTCCTAATGAGGCTCCTTGACTCCAAGGGGATGTGGAGGATGAGGTGAGGGGAAAGGAAGGGAGCCGAGTAAATTGGAGAGGGTAAGGGGAGCAGAAATGCAAGCAAAGGTTTGCTGTGTAGCACTTAAGACTACCCATAGGCCGCTTGAAAGTGCTAAAGTGCTCAAGTGCATTTATGAATATTAGGCATTCACGCACATTGCTTGTAAATGCAAGTGGTAGGCAGAGTCTACTTGGCTCCTAGACCCGTTCCTAACCTTCAGTGTGACTTCAGAGAGGCCCTATCTACTGTATGATCTGCCAAAAGGTGCACTATCTGACAACAGAGACTGATGATGATGGGTCCCAATAACAATGACATAACTATTAGTCATTCCTAAGTGACAATTAACTATAACTGACGTTTACGCTGCTTGTGTTTAGGGACAAGCAGTGACATTCTGGCCTGATAGACATGTGAAGCAGCAGAGTACCTTAAAAAGAGACTTCCACTTGGGGGTAAATCCTCCACTGCGGGACAAGAGTCCCAGCCTTCAGGTCCTGCGTCTACGAATAAACTAAGCAGGCACCCCACATTTGATGCTTTATCCTAGGTTTATCAATCCAATAAGTGTGTGCTCACAAGCAGGGATCTACCAGAAAAGGCCAACCCTTAGCTTTTGCCAGGTTTAATTCAGACCAGAGTACCCTAGTCACCATACCTCCCATGCCTAGGAACATCCCAACCCACAGCAGGGAGGCCTGAACCACCATGCAGTAGCCGGCAGCTCACATGTCTGTGATTCCAAGCTGATGCATATAGCGGAGTGCTTGTTTAATCAGTACCACCGAGACTAGTATAGAGATATCTCATTGGTCTTTAGAGTATCATTGCATGTGTTTGTAACTTGCCGCACATCAGACAGTCCCTCTTGAGCAGGGACTCGGCACTGTCAGCAGCTGTCTGAACATTCCCCAACACAGAGATTCATGACATTTGCACTAACATGATTTGTTCCCAGGGCTAGAGACTGAGCTAATGATAAACTGCAATGTAATTAACTGCACTGTTTGCACAAGTAAGAAGCAATAGTCCAGCAGTCTCCCTCATCCAAGGAATCTACACTGCATGTTATAGTTTATTTTGTAATGTACTTACTCAATGGCATATCCAAATACAAATGGGGCGTAATAAGTTAATATATCTTTGACTAGCTAGTTTCATGTATCCTTTCCTGTGGACAGCCATATTGTGCGTAGTGGTTGCCTTATTCTCACCCTAAATAGGTATAATTAGCAAGGATGATCTAACTAAGAGGGATATTCACATGCTCCTGAGTCTAACGTTTACATTCTCAAATTAAAATAGCTATGTACAAAGAACTCAAATGTCCTAATACTAGTAACTGCATTAGGCCTTATAATAATGTCCAGGCCTTACCTCTTTTCTCACAGAAATGTCCATCTGGGCACAACAGTAGCTTACCTCTTAAGTATGCCTGCCTCACAGGGCAGCTCAAATAGAAATAACCTACCTTTACAAATCAGGGCGTACGACAGAATAACTTCCTGCCTTTCAGGGCTTCACATATAGTGCCCCCCTCCACCATCAGCTACCGCCTTCCGCCAGCCCTTGTGAGATGGATATCATGCCAGCTTCTGTATTTGCATACTGAGAGGGAACATCTGTGCCAGTCATCTCCCATTTGCAAGAAACAAGCAGAAACGGTGTATCTGTTCACCTCTGGGTGTGCAGAGTTCTGTTTGCTTTTTTCACATCCTCATTGTGCATGCTCCATGCAGCACTGTAGAACAAAGATGAGCACCCCCCACAAAAGAGGACCATGGCGCATAGGCCCACCAGGATATCTCCAGACTTCTCTGCAAGCCAGGCCACCACTGCATGGAAAGCCTGAGAACCATGTACATTTTTGGAAATCACTCTAGACCTTCTTGCTCCAGAATTCCTTCCCTAAGTGTCCGGAAGCTACTAAATATTATCTTAGTATGAGGGCCGTCGGATCAGCTGAAAGAGACTACCCACATACATCCCAAAGATAAAGGGGATAATTCTAAAAGAAGTTACTTTGAGTAACTCTTGCATAGCCTTGATGTACTCTTAGAGAAAAATAATTAATTCATAAAGAAGTTAATATGAGTAGCTCTGAAGTAACTATGAGTGACAATGATTTACTCCTGATTTACTCAGAGTAAGTCAGAGAAACCTTCTTGTGAATCAAACAACCATCACTAGCATTAACAGATAGTTAAACCTTAGTTATTAATGTCCAACATCATTACCGGTTGGTTGCACTTGAATAGATGGTGCACAGTGGATGACTTGCCCTTGGCAGTACTTGCAATACTGCAAAAACACAATATACCCTTTGGTGTGACACCACACATCTCGGCATGCCACCTCCAATACATTTATTTCATCAACACTATGCCACATTTATAAACAACATTTATTTCATCAACAATATAAGGAAACAAAGTCCACTTCTCCAGTCCCTCCACAGTCTGGTACTAGATGCAAATCACACTGTGTATGCACAAGGTTTTAGTAATTCTTGATATGTTGTATTAGCCACTGTCCTCCAGTGTAGGCAATCAATTCTCATGATGGTCCTCATGGCATGGTATCTTGATGTGTAGGCATGCATGCATGTGTTTCCCATCTAGAGCATTGGTATTGTAAAAGATTGGACAAAAGGCAGCAGGCTTGAGAGGAGGGTATGACCCTGACTGCCAGTTTCTACCTTTTTTTTTATTTTAGTTGCACATTTTGTATGTGGATAATATATAATTTTATGACTAAAATGTCCATGCCCTACAGTTAAAACTCACTCTGAGTTACATGTGCGCTATTGTTTCTTGAACAAATGCCTAGTACCAAAAATATATATATCAAATGCATAAAAAACAGTGCTTCTATTTTTTTTCTTTTTTGTATTTTTTAAATGTAAACTATTATGAATTAGAATAGCCAACAATTAAAATATACTGTTTGATTGAAATAGCATTCTTTAGCCAACTGATAGAGTACAAAATAAAACAAAGGATATAAAATGAGGAGTACAATTCTGAGAAAGTGCTCAAAGGGAGCAGCTGTGGAAGCTGGGTTCAAACCTCTCCACCAGTGCTCTACTCTTTCTTTTAGTTTCTTGAAATCAAAGTAACTACCTGTGATTATGCACGGACATCATTGATTAATCATGCTCCAATTTGTTGATGAGGCTCTAACCCACCCCTGGCTGGTGTGGTTAGCCCATACACTTTGCCCAATAACATAGCAAAATTGGATACAATAAAAGATAACAATCGACAGCAACAGAAACAAGAGAGGAAAATATGTTTTGGACCCTCACTTGAAGTTAATAATACTGTTTGCTTGTTTGAAAAATCCCCATGGAAGTCTTTCTTGTCCAGTTGGGATGCAACACAAGCATGCAATATCTTTGATAGTTCAGATAGAGGAGCGACAGAAGAGCAACTACTGCCCTACTGTTGAGGTGGCACTGAAGTTTAGGTGGCAGGGTAATGACATCATACAACCAAGAGATTTGGGGAGACGCTGGGTCTCATTCCAGAGCAGTTTACAATTCGATTGCAACATTATAAAATGTTTCTGTGAATCAGGCACATTGTGCTTAACACAAACCTTTATGACCTAAAAAGGTGAACACTTGCTAACAACTAAAACAAAATTATAATATCTGACTGTACCTAGATATCATATGCCGATCCAGGATCCAGAAAACAATCTCTCTGTTTTCCCTCCCCCTCTCTCTCTCTCTCTCTCTCTCTCTCTCTCTCTCTCTCTCTCTCTCTATATATATATATATATATAAATATATATATATATATATACACATATATATATATATATATATATATATATATATATATATATATATATATATATATATATATATATATGTGTGTGTGTGTGTAGGGCACCCTATAGTTAAGGTGAGTCGGACTCCCATAATAATAACTTTTGTTTGTTTGTTTGTGTGTTTATTTATTTATATTGCGTGCCAGACCCGGAGGTATCAGGGCGCAGGAGATACAAGAAGTCTTTCAGCTTAGGTTACAGAATGGCATATAATATACAATTAAAGAAATCAAGAAATACATATATATATTATACAAGAGATGGTGGAGATATCCGGTGCAATAAGAACACCATACAGAATACTATACAGAAGCGAGATGACCGAACATATTGAGAACTATTTACAATGAAGTGAAGTGCAAGACAAGAGCATTACTGGTCGTTGTTTTTAAGCCAGTTGATGAGATTCTGTCTGTAGATCATGTAAATTTGGTTAGCACGCAGGGAAGGGGGCAGGAAGTTCCACAGCTGTGCTGCTTTAACCGGGAGTCTGCTACCTCCGACCTTGGAAAGTTTAAATCTTGGGACATTGAGGCAATTAGTATTAGCTGTGCTCGTGGGTCTAGTCGAAGATTTTCTGATGAATATCTCGGTGAGGTAGCAGGGCGCAGCATTATTCAGACATTTGTAGGTGAGATAGGCAGTTATATAGTCATAGGTGGATAGCCAGTTGTTTTGTCTTCTAATCTCAGAAATGTTCTCTCTCTTTGCTATACCGAGGGCCACTCTGAGGGCATTATTCTGGAGAGTTTGAATTTTCCTGGTAATGTACTTATTGGCCCCAATGTAGAGGGAGTTACAATAGTCCAGTTTGGACCAAATAAGAGCTCTGGCAAGGATGCTATTCTTGGTTAGAAATGGTTCACCAGCTCTGATTAATTTGCATGTGTATGCAGTAGCGGATGCCATGGCGTTTACTTGTTTGGTGAATGTGAGGGTGGAGTTGAGGTAAAAGCCTAGAGGGTTTACCTCTTTGGCTACTTTAATAGAGTTGCCGTCAATTTTAAAGGCAGTCCATTCAGAGGCAAGTTTTTTTAGACTTGAAGTAGTACCCAGGATGATGAGCTCCGTTTTGTCATCATTCAGGCATAGACTGTGTGCAGCCATCCATGCCAGGATGATGAGGTAGACTCTTTTCACCAAGGCCAAATCCTTATCATAATCCCCAGTAAGTGGTAAGAGAATCTAGGTATCATCTGCATAGTTAGTGTAGGTGATACCGAGATGATCCAGATCATCGAAAATGGGCTTGGTGAATATGTTATACAGTGTAGGTGAGACGCATGATCCCCAGGGCACTCCACAGGTGATGGGGATAGGGTCAGTGGCTGCTGAGGGTAAGAAGACTCTCATGGTCCTATTACTTAAGAATGATTCTATCCAGACTATGGCCTCCTTGTGGAAATGAACTGCTGAGTCCAGGTGGTTGCATAAGACCTTGTGGTTCACAAGGTCAAAAGCAGCCGAGAAATCAAGGAGAATGAGTAATGCTGATTTCCCTTTGTCTCTGAGCTCGTCAATTTGGGCCTTGAGTTCAATTAAAGCCGTTTCCATACCGTGTTGTGGTCAAAAACCTGATTGGCGAGCCCCTAGGAGATGGTTAAGCTCCAAGTACTTCTGTATTTGTAGATAAGCAACCTTATCTAAAGTTTGGGGAGAAATGGCACTGTGGTGATGGGCTGGTAGTTGGTCGGTATGGTTGGGTCTAAAGTCTGTTTTGTAAGGAGTAGAAGTAAACAAGACTCTTTGAGGTTACTTGGGATGATGCCTGAAGAGAATGAGGCATTAATTAGTTTCGATATGAAGGGTGCAATGTCTCTTGCCGCATCCTTGATAAGTTGTGCTGGGCATAAGTCACCCTGACAGTTCGAGGGTTTGAGGGAAAGTATAACTTTTTTTCAAGAATAGAAGTTTTAGAGAAGCTGAAGCAGAGTGGAGAGTTAAGGGAGGGCAGAGGGGTATTGTTAGGTGAGTTCATTGTAGTTAAGGATGCTTTTTTTGTGCAATTTTATCCTGAAGACTAGTGACTTTATTGGCTAGTGCGTGCCGGATATTAGAGCACCATGTTTTGTCCTTTGTACAAGTGTCTTGCTCTAGGATAGGTGTTTCTAATTCTTTTAAGATTACAAATAATTCCTTCATACTCGATTTAGCTTGTGAGATTCTGTTGTTATAGGATTCATATTTAGCCAGTAGTATTTCTTTGTTATACTGAGTAGATATAATGCTGAGGTTGGTTCTATTTTCAACAGAGGGTAGTAGTCTTCAAGTAGCCTCACATCTTCTTTTTTCCATTCGTAAGGTTTTCAGATGTGGGGCGAACCAGGGATTGAGGTGGACTTTGGGTTTGCTTTGTCTCTTTTTTAGAGGGGCAATGGAGTCACGTGTTTCTGTCATAATTCTGTTGTACTCTTCGACTAGCATATTAGGATCTGTACTATCCGGTAAAGAGTTGAGGGTAGGAAGGATAAGAGGAAGAAGTTTATCAACTGTAATATTCTTTTTGTTCCTTGTTAAAGTGGGAGGAGCGGATGGAATATGTTTGGGAGTAGGCCTTTTAGTTGCTAGTGTGAATGACACAAGGTGGTGGTCAGTACAGGCCTGTGGGGTTATGGTGGTGATTGAGGCATTGCAGTTATAATCTGCCACCCAGTTGAGTGTTCTGCCTTTGTTGTGAGTAGGTAGGTTCACTCTCTGGGTAAGGCCTAGTTCTGACAGGATGTTGGCAGTGATAGTTGCTTGTTGATTCTTTAGGGTCATTAAAGCACAAATTAAGGTCCCCTAGAAGTAGTACTTGCAATATGCTTTTAAGGTTGCAACATTTGTGCTATCCTTTGACTCGAACCATTCTGTAACCTGGTCCCACATGCTATGTATTGTATTTATCACTGTCATCTGCATCTCACTGTATGCTCAACCTTCTGTGACCTATGTTGTTCTCTAAGCTTAATGCACCCAGTTACCCCAGGGTTTGGCTGTGCTATACAAATAAACAAACTAAACTAAACTAGGTTATCTGAGAGAATGCTGGAGATGTCCTCCTCAAATGACCCGATAGGTCCATGAGGTCTGTATATGAGGTGAATAGTGAGTGACTGGGAGTTAGCGATAGGTAGTTTGGCTGTGAGGGATTCGCAAGATTTAATGTCTAAGGCAGGGGCTAATCTCTAAGTAGGATTTGGCGATGAGGGCTATACCTCCTCTTCGAGCTTCGCATCTGTCTGCTCTCAGAATGGTGTAGTCGTCGGGACAGCTAACATTAGGACAGGGCCTGCTGCCGCGTGCAGCCAAGTTGTATTTTTCTGCCAAGATGCGGTCCGATAACTCTGTGGCATGAGCGACTAAAGATCTGGCGTTTATTAAAGCTCCTTTGAGATCTGAGGCGAGGTGGTCTGGTGATGAAGGGAATGAGGGACTAGTAATAGCTCCAATAATCTGTGCAGCACTGTAGGGCAAGGCCTGTTGGTTTTTTTTAATGAGAGGGATTATGCATGGTATGAGTGGGTAAAGAGATCAGCGCAGGCTTTTCTCTGATGGCAGTTGGTCTACTAGGTGGACTCTTTCTCTTAAAGTCTGAGTTAGTCATGGAGCTGGCAGGTGGTTCAAATAATTTGGCCAATCTAGAGCAGAGCCTTGTGTTCCTGGAAGCTGTGTTGCAGGGTCTATTGGAATGAGGGGGACCCCCGGAGGGGTTCAAGTTGCTTAGCAGGTGTCCATGGGCTGGGTTGTTAAGATGGGATGAGGTGGACATAGCACCCAAAGTCATTGCCCTGTGAATTATAATCTTATGGTCTGGTGCTAGTAGGGTAGAAGGTTTTGTGGGGCTAGCTGGTGGGCCTGGTGGGCCTAGTGCTAGTAAGGTGCCTAAGGATACTAGGTTGAGGACGGTGGCAAACATATTGCTCTGGGATCCGGTAGAGCGCGATATAGTGCTATGGCTGTGAGGGGTCACACTTAACTAAACAGTAAGATAGCAACTGGTTGTGGACACTCGTGTGATTTGCTAGATTATGCAGGCATATTGTAACTGTGAGGCTAGACAGTATTCATTACGTTTATACGTATAGGCAGCTAATACAGATGAAATGCAGACAGTTACAGATGTGGTAGATCAGGCAATACAACAGCTCCAACAACATTTTAATATATTCAAAATTACTAGAATTATAACAGGCGAAAATCGAATCACTATAAAAACAGTGTTCAACTAGTGTACGTATAAATAACAGTTGCAATAAGATACTGAAATGGAAAACAATCAACAAGTAAGGCAGTAAAGCAGTTTAAGCACTTTCGCTATGATTGTGATGCTGGAATTGTAGCAAGCAAGAGTAGTCGGATCATACTAACCAATATGGTGGGTCAGGATGACGACAAACTCAGTTACTGGCGGGGAGGCAAATACAAGTTGGTTGCGACTGTGATAATAGAGTAGTTTGGGTTGCAGCAATATGAACGTATGTAGGTGATGCTAATGAATGGGCTGGCGTTGGGTTTACAGTAGTAGTCAGTGTTATTTCAATGTACTTCAGTTTGGCATGTAGCGCATTACCTGCGTGGTGATCTGCAACCGGGCGCAGTTGACAATAGTTTCTCGATGTAGGGTGTGAGAAGTAGGCCCCTTGCGCCCTGTGGCAAACAAGGGCAAACAGGGCCTTTATCTAGGCCTTCGTCGAAAGGCTGGCGTTCCGCCTGCCGGCAGATGTTTGCATGACAAAGCTTCAGTTGCCTAGCAACAAGCCAACAAAGCCACAGCCTCAATCTGGGGCCGCGATGCGCCGCCATGTCTGGATCAGGCGGGGGATTTCTCGGCAAAGGGCAGGCAAGTCGAGCACTTGGGAAGGCTCGTATTTAGTGCCTTCCCAAGTAGCAAATAATAAAGCAAGGATCTGCAAGAGTGCCAAAAACACGGATTACACAATTCGAAGCCTCACCCTTAATGCATATTAGGCTTTGGTTGCGCGGTGCACACGGCAAGTCCGTGTGATGGTGCTGCTCTCCTATGGTGCTTCTGGATGTTCCTGGATAGGGGGGAAGGGCTCCTGCCCTCTTCCCTCTGAGCTCTCTACCTCACCCCTCCCCGCCACTGCAGACTGAAAGTTTGGGAAACATTTGGTAAAAAATAAGAAAGTTATTAAGAAAACAAAACAAATAAAAGTTGCGGCCCACTTCCCATTCATTTTCCCATAGAAAAACAAGGTCAATTTTTGCTGGACTTCACAGACCCAAACCGCTGGACGGATTTAGATCAGGTCCAAACAATTACAAGCAATTATTTCTTGCGTGAAACTGCATTCCTAAATAATTATATTCTGATACTACATCTGCTGACTGCAAGTCCAATTTCAACACAAAATTGCTTTTTGGCTGTGTACATGTGGGGATGATCATGGTCTTTGGTTTTTCAACATTAATCACAAGGCTTGTGTTTATTTTAAGATAATCAAACAGAGCATTTAAAGAGCGTTGGAGTCCGTTTTGAGTATGATAAAGTAACAGCAAGCCATCAGCATAACCCACCCACCGTAATTTAAGACAACTCATTTTTGGAGGAGAGCTTCATCCACATCCGAGGTATTAATAAAAGAGAGCAGGCATAAGTACACAGTCCTGCTTAAACCCTATCTATGTTAAGAAGTCATCTGAACAGTGACCTCAAGATTAAGGAGACCCCGCATTAATGCAGAGACATGGAGAGCCCGGATAGAAGTATAGATCGTTATCAATTGCTCTAGATTCAGCTTCTTCAAAAAGTGGTCTCTTTTTATTTTGTCATAACCGGTTTGAAATCTATAAAAGCAACTAATATAGGCAATTGACCTGGGTTATTGGCCTTGCTAACCAATGATTTCAAAATATGATGTTATTATGTGTTGACATTCCTCTGCGGAAACCGACTGTTTCAGGAAGAGTATATTTTCCTTGTCCACCCCTGAATTGAGTTGAGCCAAAAGCATAGATGCAAAGATTTTGCTGCTTCAATCAAGCAAGGTTATTAAACAATAATTCTCAGGTTTTAGATGGTCAGCTTTTTTCTATATTGGAAATAATACTCTCATGCCATGTAGAAGGAATTCTTCCAGTTACAATATTAGCTCGGAATAATACAGCCAGAATATGCCACCATAGTCCATGATCTCCCTTCAAAGCTGACTTTAGCAGGCCATAAGAACCTACCGGTTGGGATGATTTAGGGCCTCATCACGGGTTTGGTGGTATCCCATCAGTAATACCGCCCAACTGTAATAGCATTAGCACCAGCCCGTCTGGTGTTATTAGCGCCGCATCACGGGTTGGCGTTAACAGTAATCCTCATTCCCATTGGGTCCATGGGACCCTATGGGCAATTTTCGGCACAAATACTGTGCGCTAATCCAGCCGGCGCTAATTGCGCCGAAAACAGGGCACTAAATGGCATTTTCACCTCCAGCAAAAAAGCTGGAGGTAAAACAGCCAATTTAGCACCCAACTCGAGATCGGACCAGCCCATAAATGCAGCGGCAATACGGTTACCACCGCATTTAAGGGCTACAGCCCAACTCATGATGAGGCCCTTAGCCTTTAGCAAAAACCATTGATATTTCCTTCCGAACATAGATTCAACCATTTGGATTTTTTGCAAATGCTAAAGACATTCCTAGCCAATGTTGGTCCCTTAATCACTTTTAGAAACAGAGGCCATCCTCTATGGTGACTAGAGTTGTTTTGACTCTTTGTTGACAATATCTCACTGTTATTTACAAAGGACCACATTTTTGGAGAATCTTTTTGTTGCAGGGTTTTCAATATTTCTTGTCATATACGGTCATTTCTTGCTCTCCGATAGTATTTTAAATCATTTTAAATTCGAATATCTCCTAAACCTTAGCAGAGTGGTACAGAACATTTTTAGCAGCGATGAAGGGCTCTTAAAATGTTAATTTTGGCATGCAGCACTCTTTTCTTGCTTGCTATTTTTTATTGATATTGTGACTCTTCACTGACACCCCCTTTCAGTGATCTGCAACATTTTTTAAAAATATCACGACACTAACCCAAAAACAATATGGGGTCCTTGGACCAATGAGAGAGATAACTTTCCATTGTGAAAATCATAAAGTAAAAATTACATTGTGTAATATTACGAGAGGACCAACTAAGTCTTGCACCACTTTGTGAAACCTCCACATTCCCCGAATATTTTGAGTTAATGTTCCTTTTAAAATCTGACGTTACTGTCAGGGACCGTGTCGAGTGGACACTATAGGGATTATGATTTATGTTCAATTCACATATTTTATTGATACATTTGGAACACATCAAGAAATAATCCACCAAAGTAGTCATAGGCGAATCTGAACACCAAGTACACTCGCTAGGAATATCTTGACAAGTTCTTTCATTTCACATAAGCAACTGCGAGGACCCAGGCTTCAAATGCTCCTCTTCCCCTGTTGTTTACAGGCTCTTGTAAAGTACCCACTAACTCATTCCCACCCAATCTCCTTCAAATGGTATCCACATGCATTGAGCATTTAGCATTTGAATCACCTTCAATCAAAATCATATCTCCAGGGGATTGCAAAATCAATAAAGAAAGGTAGTAGTCTATATAGGCCTCCCGATTCACATTATTTTTGATTTTCCTATTAGGAGGATCAAATATATGAATCACCTCAAAGTCTGTGCCTATAATTTGTAGAAAAAGTAATTGTACAGGCTAAGGCTTAGTCGCAAACAGGACTATTCGGTAATGCCCCCAACGTGTCGCCCTCACAATTACGACGGCCGAAAATGCCGACTTTTTTTTAGACACCCCCTTACACCACATATATATGTGGGGGGGTATATGATATAATATTAATTTCGGGGGCTGCAGCGGGCCTTCCCCTGCATATATATGTGGTGTAAAGGGGGTTTAAAAAATAAAAATAAACAAAAAAAAGTCGCAATTTTCAGCCATCGTAATTATGACAGTCGCAGTGATCACATAGAACCGACCATTCTCCACTTTACCTCCAGCTCTTTATTTGACCCTATTAAAAGTCCTCTTCTTGGTCTACCCCTCTGCCCTTTTACAGTGAGGGAAATAATACCAGAGACTGACTACAGTTACGGAAAATAGTATGCACATTATCAGGGTGCGGTAGATAGTTACTGGGGGCCCTACGCAGTGTTTCTGGGATGCTGCCTTGGTTGGGAGGGTTTGCACGCCGCATTGCCGTGGTACATTACTTTCGCGGATGGGGAAGTACTTTGCTGACTCTTTTCAGGTGGCCAGGGAATGGCCATCACATTTGGATCCTGACCCGTGGGGTGGAGAAATGAAGGACAATCACCTTGGTAGACGGTCCTTGGAGATTGGGGAGGAGATGTCCTTGGGTGAAACGCAGTATCTTGTATTTCCATTTCAGGAGGAATCCTCTATCCCAGATGCAGTTATGGGGTTTTATTACCACTGTCCCACTGACCAAAAAAACACCAGGTGATATTACCAAACTAGAAGCACCAGGAAGAGGATGAAGAAGAGAAGGTTTAAGTGTAGGACAGGCGAGACATGGTATCCCCCTTCCCCTAAAAGAACCATCCTAACCCTCCACCGTCCTTTATGAGCTATTGTACAGCTGTTCCCCTCAATTTACCTCATGTAACTTACTACAGTACTGGGATGGGGAAGAGGCGACTCGGAGTAGTGAACACCAGTGGACCATTTCACCACTCGTGTACTGAGACGAGGAAGATGCCTGCAGAGTACGGTACAAGACTTTTGTGGAACTTTCTGGAACTTGGGGAAGGGAAGCTGAAAAGGAAGCTAAGAGCTGGAAGAAGCTCAGAACTTTGTTTTGATCACCATTTCTTTTATTGTTGCCATTCCTACACATTGTTTAGCTTTAGTTGTGAGGGCAAGGATTGGTTTAGCACACAGGCAGGCTTTTAAATTGAACTTACTAATTCAGACTTTCCTTAGTTTTGTTCAGGTAGGGAAATCCCACCGTAGCATAGGGCAAGTAAGCCTTCAACCATCCAGACATTTGAGTTAACAAACCATTTTATTTTTAACTTTGAATATGTTGTCTGTGTCTTGCTTCATGATGCCTTGACAGCACATATAAAACTTTGCAGGAAGGGACGCACAAAACTGTTCTCGGCGCAGGGACTTTGAAGGATCAATGTGAACTTTTCTATGAATCGGCCCCTTAGTGTCATCAGACATAGTTGCAGTCATCATTATTCGTCTTTAATTGTCAGATCATGTATTAAAAACAATTCTTAAATTCATTTGCTCACTCATACTACAAAAGATGGTTTAATCTGCAGCCCCTGGTCTCACGTTTCTATCATCGTGCAAATAATCTGCGAAGTTAATAGCACCACTTTTAAAAGAGGGTAAAACATCAAAACCCATCCAATTAAAATTATATATCTTAAAAACCAAATTGGCAACTAAATTTGATTTGAAATGTACTAAAACCGTCCCATTACTGTTGATATCATAACATTGTGCTATTTTAATATCTGAAGAGTGTACAACCGCAAGCTCAGGGAATCAAATGTAACATTTAGTTTAGAGTAATTAAGAGGACTATTAAAATTATTGTTAAAAAATATATCTACACATTCCAAATCTTTCATTTCCTCATCACCAAGAGGAACGGGACCTTGTACTACAGTAGAAATCTCAGTTCTATCAGCAGATACATTGAACCCATTTATCACCTGGTCTTTAGATATCAACACTGCATCTCTATCATCTTCTTTATTCCATGCATCATAAATATCAACCAAACATTGATCATTTTCAAAAGACCAGGAGACAGAATCCATTACCCATAATTCTTTCAGGACTTTGCTTGGAACCAAAATCCTGTTGGTCTTCTTAACCAACTTGTTTTTCTAATTTCTTCCGTCAGCACCTAATTTCAATTGTTATTTGGAGCAAAGACTGCCTGTAGCCTCTTTTTCTTGCTATGCTGTTTTTTTATTCCTTTTAAGATGTCAAGACCCTGTATCATTGACTACAAAACATGTATCCACCTCATTAGTGCAGCAGATGCTACACCATCTATTTTCACTTCAGGTTTATTTTTTAGGGGTTGCTTTAGAGAAGTTTGTGGTTTCAGCCGATTTTTGCTCCTCTTCATTTTCCTACTCCTTTCAGTTTTATTTTTAACTCTTACATGCTTTTTATTAATAGGCCTACTTTCTAGCATAAGAAAATCTATCAACAATATTTTGGTGTAACTCTAAGGCAAAGAATCATAAACAACTACTGCGGGGGCAGTACTGAAAGGCTCTTCAACAGGATTTAGTTCTGAAGTATAAGCTAAAACGGATGTGGGTTTGGCATTTTTTAACAGTGGTGCCCCCATGCACCTCAGCCATCAAATCTTTCAACAAGGTTTGCGTTAAAATATCCTTAGTTTCATTCACTGTCACAGATTGCTTATATGCTTCAAATTCAATCCTACAATATAATTTGACTAGCCCTTTTAACAACAAATGTAATGCTTTAAAGGACGAAGCAGCAGGAGAGGAAACTAAATCAGTATTACAACCAATCTTCATATGATGTACAGAAATACAATCAACATCCCTGCTAAGAATGGAATTATTAGTTTCCTCCATGATGTTATTGCCATCATCTACATCAACACTTAACCTCTTCTTTATTTTGACACCATTCTAAAGATCCAAGTATTTTCACATCCAAGTGGTAGGTTGTGATGCAGAGTTGTCCAAGTTCTCGTAGGAGACACCCATTCTAAACGGTCATCCTCCACTGAGTTTACAGTTTTAGGGTAAAATAAAGACTCAATTAAGCCAATTAAGTCATTACACAAGTCTTATATTGGTGTTTCTGTTCTCGTATTATGCACCTTGCTGCATCTGGTACTTAAGGTAGGTAGTTACCTTGCTATGGGAAATGTTATGGGAAAAGTTGAGGCAGAATTAAGAGGCTGGGAATCAATGGGATGCACTAATAACCCAACTTGTTCTGGTGGGTTGGTAATATTCAAAACATTCTCAGTGTCGCGCCAATGTCTCACCCAAGTTAACTACAGGTAGGCAGCACCGTAAGCCTCAAGTCCACCCCAATTTTACCAAGAGGCACTCCAACGCCCTCGCTAACAGTTGTTATTTCCTCTCCATCCGCTTGCTGAGGCCTATGTTCTTCTAGAGCTGAGTTATCACATTTACTACTTAGATCATAAGACATTTGCTCTCCCATTTGTTATCGAAACCAGCCGGACAAATATCTTTTCTTCTACAGTGCAGAGTGCTCTTTCTATCTTAATGGAAATACCAGCGGACACAAGGGGCAATAAAGGACAGCTGCTTTTGAAGCCTAAATTGGGGAAGCGAAGATGAGAAACAAAAGGCCAACACCCAAATGGTACTGTCTGACAGAAGATTTCTGGTGAATTCACCATTTCGCAGTACTGGTGTCCACTATGCCACTTCTAACAAATTGTGGGCAGATACATTGTCATCCGATGCTAAGAGCCGCCACACCACTTCCACTGCTTCAAGACGCAAACAGTGAAAACAGCTTGCAAACAGACATGAGTGCTAACACGCTGGCTTCGCTGTCAGCTGTACAAAATTACCTTCCAGTGAAAACAGCTTGGCACACCACCACATCTACAAATCTACAAATAGTTCAGACCCCTCCCTGCCCTCCTATCTCCTGAAATTTTGGGAATAGAGAATGGAAACTAGTTTTGGCCTCGCTCCATGCACAAAGCACTGATCACTCTGCTATTAAATTGAACAAAAAATGGCTATCCTGCAGTTCATATCAGCCTTTTTTATGAATGAATACAGATGTCATCAATGTTTTAATTTTTACATAGATTTTAGTGCATAGGCATTGGCTAATTTCTGCATATGGTGGCATTGCTTGATCCCAACCAGTCCGTCTTTAACCTTGGCAGGACCACTGCCCTTAATCTTCACCACTGTGTACTCGCACAATTGAGTCCTCTAATCCAAGCAATGGCAGCCTTTCTAGATGCAGAAAAAGCTTTTGAATATTTCTTGTGACGGTACCTTTTTTGCAGTCTTGAATAAGATGGGATTTCAGCGCTCACATCTAGATGCAATGAAATGACTTTACAGTGAGTCTATGGCCAGGATCTGTTCTGTGGGTCGACTGTATGGGGGGGTTCTCACTGGGGCATGTGTTGAGGAAAGGTAACCCGGTTTACCCTCTCTTATTCTATATGATGATGGAGCCATGGCTTCCCTAATCAGGGAGAGACTTGTCCACTGAGGACTGGTGTTTGGGGAGCATTGGGCCATCATTTCACAGATGATGTTCTTCTCTATAACAAGAAACATGAGTCCATTCTTCTGTTTCCCACTCGAGTGCATTAAGTTTGGCAGATTCACCAATCTGCATATCAACTGGACTAAAACTAAATGTACTATTTGATTATAACTTGGCCCTTGTTCTGTTAGCTTCAGCTTCAGCATGTGAGATCATTTCCATGTAATACCTCTTAGGAGAATCCTATACACTCACCCAATTAAAAGAGTAAGATTTGGTGATCAATTGTAGAACGGTTCAGGAGTATTAGGTTGGTTGATTCATCTTCACCAATGGCTGTGAGTAGGTCTTCACAGACGTTAATTGAAGAATTGTACTCCTTGCACTTGAGTCTGAGTCCTGATTACCCCAAATTCCAGTATCTTGCAGAGGAGCAGGAGATCAAGGCTGGGCAGTAAATGAAAGGGTCTTTGGGATCTGCTCTTCTCTTTTTTGAGCAGTGGGGAAACTATGTCATGCTTCAGTTATCCAGGCACTTTTCCCGGTAGGAGGAAGGCATTCAAAGGTTTTGTGATTTTTCTGGTAAGAATGTGTTGAAAAGCTTGTTCCTGGAGGTTGCTTCAGCACCCAGGCTCAGAGCACTAAAGGGGAGGTGAAATAGTGCTGTTTGAGGGGCAACACTATGGGTGGAAATGGGAAATCTCTAAATTGTTGGAGACTGTATTATGGATTACGAAAATGTTTTAAATTAAATGTTGCAGGAGATGCATGGCATGTCATGCTGGGAAATCCATGCTATACGCGTTTGACAGCTTCTGGTAAATTTGAAATAACTCAGATGTTGGGCTGTGAGGGTCCATGAGTGCATGTAGTAAACGTGTATGGCACATTTGACTGCATGGTGGTAATTTGTCACCTGACTCTTCCATGAGAACTTGTTCTCCTAGCATATTTAATTACGTCACCTGCTTTTTAGCGCATAGTCTGAGTGTTTCTTGCCAGAGGGCGTCTCATTGAACCGTTCACTTACTCTTTTGTGATGTTTTCTTCTTTCTCCATTGCCTTGTAGAATAAGATTCAATGTGCATGTGATAATCTAATAAAGCCATCCAAGGTATTTTTCAGGGTTGCCTTTCAGGAAGGGCAGGAATCTGAGATTGAAGCAATCTTTCATGAAAATCAGCTTGGGTCAAATTCTTCACAATGGTGTGTTCAGCAGGTTATGTACTGCACTTCTGGAGGCAAATGTAATGTTGAATGCTCAATAGTTTGATTTACAGATATCAAAATTCATCTGTGGCCACAGGTTCTCTCACTAAAGTGTGCAGTCATCTCCTGATAAAATGCAAGCACTGCCCAACACACAACATGTCATCATATTGCAATCCTTCCTGTGAATATCATGGGATTCAGAGATTCTGTGATCCTGATATTCCTGGGAATATCACATTTCTATCCATCCTGTGAAAAGCCATTTTCTGTGTGATCTGTATAATTATATATAAGTACATCCCTGCATGAGGTAGCTAAACAAAGAAACTCATTTGTATGGCCTCCAGAGTTTGATAGGGCATTGAAGGTGTTACATTCCAATTTAATAAAGGAAGCTCACATTGCTCACATTGCCTGATGTGGTCCCAAATTATGCACAGAACTGGGAGTAGACATTAGTAATGTTGACCATGGGGCCAGTTGATCTCTCAATGAATAAAAGGAGAACCATCACAGAGGTAGATGTTCTCCTATGTTAGCAGAACCCTGTTGGAGATGAAGAGGTCCATTTATTCTCATATGTGAAAAGACTATTGATTTACATTCTTTGAATAGGGTGCATACATATTTGTTTGACCACAAACTGCCTGCTGCTTGTAATGAGATCTTCTCAAGATAAGTGTTCACAAGTTACTTGCATATTAAAAGAATATCTAAACACTCTAGTCCCATCTTGATTGTATCAACCTCTGCCAGCACTCTCTACTCCCCTTGTCCTTAGTGTAGACCTTTCTCACCACCCTCCTAGATTACCATTCTATAGCCTCTCCCCAACTTCCATCATCTCAATGTTGGTCCACCTCCTCCACTTTCCAACAGCTTATGTCCCCCTGATAAACAGTTTCTGCTTTTTTCAACCTTCTATATTCCCCAACAACCCTCCTCATTCTGATGACATACTTGGCCTTGTCCTTCTTCCTCCAGCCTCCAGCTCTCCTGCCAAACTGAACAGGCTGCATTATTTGTTTATTTTTTATTTTATTGTGACATGGTTTAAAGATAACCTTCCACAAATTCATACAAAAAAATACATAGTTCCACAATACATACATACGGTAATCACGGAAAAACACATACAATTTGCAATTAAAATCAATATCATTTATAAAATGAACAAGTGCAAAAATCAATGATATGCTCATTCCCCACATAAGTCGAGACCAGAACAAATATTTTGAATATTCAGAGGAGAAGCTATCCTTTTCCTTGTCAAAAGCAATCAATCCAATGGAGCTTAAAGCGTTTCAATCTAAAATCCAGTGTTTAACACTTTCAATGACATTTGGGCATTTGCAAAAACGCCATTCCACTGTTGGACACAGTCCAATGTCTTGTTCTGTCTCTAGTGTGGAATGGATTTAACTTAAAACGTAAGAAAAACCTGTCTGGTATTATGATAGGGAAAGCACTGGAGATATATAGGCAAGTCCCCCCTCTTTCTGGGAAACTTGGCATATTCTTAATAAAGTGAGTAACGGAACAAGGACTCAATAGTCAGCCTCCAATCATCCTGAAATAATTTTGATTTTACTTTATCAGGTTTACCCATGAGTTCCATATCTGATGATTCGATTTGCACCAATAGATCACTCATACAAGTCCTGAACAGGTTGACGCAGGGGACCGTACCAAGTTCTAACATATGATGAAAGTCAGAGAATTAGCAGGAGGCCTCAAAACTTGGAGTAGACCAATTGTTGTCTCCACTGTTGTCTGGCATGAAGAGAGACAAGATTTAATTTGTGACGAATTACTGAGTTAGGAATAGATGATGCTAAACCCAATGCATTCTTCCACAAGATCCCTTGAATTGTGTCTAGACAGGACCCCAAGACATCAGATGCCATCTAGGCCATACAACAGGGCAGGCTCTACCTTCCCCAGATGGTATTTGATAGCCCATAAAAGAGAGAAGCCACACACTTTCCTTACAATGCGCTTCATATTGGACCTCATAGGCATATGTTTGACCTTCAGCGTATATTTCCACATCTTAATGGACAAGGCGTAAGTCACGTTGTATCTCAGGTAGCGAATAGAGGCCACACTCTCAACCAGACCTGAACCTAGTGACCATCGCTTGACCAAATGCTATTTCCTGCTAGAGCAGTGATCCCAATGTGTAGCTCACCCTAAACTGTTGCTCGCCAGTTGCTGTGGGCCATGGTGTGGAGGCCTAGAAGGAGGTGCTGAGGGGATGAGACCTCAGTAGCAATATAGCCAGGACAGAGTCCTGGACAGTGTGATAATGTTGACCAATGAGCCTGCTGTGGCTCCAGCTGGCTTATTTTTATACATGCAAGATTTGTGTTTGTTGCCATCATGTCTATACTTATTATAGCAGTGTCATTGTTAAGCTTAAACATGTCCAGTGATCCTTGTGGTCTCCTGCAGAAGGGATGTGACCAAGCAGTTCAGGCTGAACTGCCCCTTTTGGGGTGGGCCCAAGGCTGATTTGCATATAGTGTTTCCCCTTTCGTAATGGCTTGGCAGGCGAAGAACAATGGTCTGGAGGGTTTCCCAAAGCAATAACAGAGTTTAAGATTATTTCTAAATCTTCCAGCCATCACCTCTCTGTTTTGCTTTTGTTAAAACCCTATCCTGTTCAGATAGTTTGCCCAGCTGACAAAAGATATTAATGAGTAAAATAATTGAAGCATGTTTTTGTCCTGGAGACAATTATCATATTCTGTTCCTTTGTACAGCTAGTAGGAGCATAATAGACAAAAAAGTGGCATGCAAACCCAACTTTCCCTTGTTAAATAATGTGCATGCATTATATTCATCGGAAAAATAAATGTTAGTTCCACCTATATTTATTATTACATAGTGTCCCAGTGGAAAAGTGGTCATTGTTTGATACTCTGCCCATCTGGAACATGAATAAAAGGCAGATAAGGTAAATGCATACCACATTTTTCATAGTTCATTGCATTAAGTTACTGTTAATAAGTTTAAATTAACAAGTCAATGAATTAATCCAAATACTTACTGAACAGCACGCACCCCCTATGACGTGGTCATCAAATGCTCAAAGTTTTAACTGATGTTTGCCACCAAGTCTTGCGTGAAAACCATTTTGGGTAGAGAAAAGAGGCCTAAAATCCTTCAGAAAAGTATTATTGTTATTCCTAACCACTTTTTCACCAATCTAACAGGCCTTGGGAGCTGTGAAATACACTATATTCCATGACGTGCCAAAATAATTATTAGGAGGTAACCTCCAAAGCCTCAGTGAAGTGATCTTTAAAGCCTACGATATAATGACCAGCATTATACAAATAAATATTTAAATCGCATATCTCCGTTAAGTTAGCAACATTTAAAAACATGTATCATATTTCATAGAATTCACATAGAACAAGCTCAGAATAAATAAAGCAGCTTTAACATATTCAAACAAGCTACAAGCTATATATAAAATCCTGATCATTACAATTAATTATATATATAAGCTCTAATGGATGTCCATGCTTACGCAAACCAGAGAAACGACAAATTAACAGAAAATGAACCAAATCTTAATCAACTGCTTTTTTGCAGGCACGCTTTGTGCTTCCTCCTGCACACCTTCTTAATTCAATGAAGGGTGGTTACATTTACATGTGTCTTTAGTATCAGCATCCTGCATTCTGCAGATCTTATTTAAAAGATTTCTCCATGCCATATTATATGTGTACTTAAGTCTGTATACAAAGCTTGGACATCTGCTTCTCTGACCATCGGACAAGCTCTTGGTTTATGAGCTATTTTGAGTTGACTTAATGTGCCAAATTTAGTTAGAACCCACCCCCTATCCAAATGGACAGTGCCTTACGACCCACCTTACCACAAGTATTTTTCTTCACCATGCGAGGCAGCAATAGAACCTACAATAAAATTCACTTTATCTTTATAAATAGCAGAAAATCCCAGATGTGCTTTAAAAATGTAAAACATCTTAACTGGTCCAACACCTTAAAACTGAAAATCCCCATTTCAGCTCATGAGGGGCTACGAGGTGTATCTGCAGGGAAACCTGCTCTCTGGCACAATCACTTATTTTGCAACCCCTCCAGTACATAACAGTTTGAATCACTTTCGATTTCACTGCCATAAAAATCATGGAACAGACCTTTGCCTTATAAACCTCCAGGCACATGTCCAATAAGAATGCCCCAAACGTGAAATAACAATGTAAAAATCCCTTTAGTCTTTAATGATGGCTTTTCAGCTGTCTTCTTAAAGGATTGACTCAAGCACCGCTCCTTGAGAAGAGTAGGCTCAAATAAAAATGAGACTGCCTCCTCATCTCTACAATAATTTAAAAACTAGCTACAAGGTTTCGCTATTTTCACGAACACCATTTTTGTTTTTATCATATTTTATTTCAAGCTATAGTTCCCAAAAATGTATTTTGTGTTTAGCAGGCCCTTTTTGGAGACTTGCCGGGGTCAAGTCCAAAATAGCCATGTCTTCCGCATAAAGAAGCATGCTATGAAATGTACCCTTCGGAGAGGGTAGGTTAATTTTCCTAAGAGAAGTACTAGAATCAACGTATGAAAGGAATTAATTAGGGCCAACTGACATCCCTGCTTTTCACCTTTATTGGTGGAGTAAAACAATATATAATTCTTGTATATCGGATAGACACTGAGATGTCTGCATATCACAGCTGGATAAGATGTAATAAAACATTAGGGACTCCAATAAAATGTTAATTACTCCACACTATGTTTCTATCAATCAAATCCTATTATTTAAAAAAAAAGCCCAGAATAATCTCCCTCCCTTAACCTTACTGTATTTCTACATGATGGTGCTCAGAGTGAAGCACTGGTCCACTGTACTAAGCCCTCCCCTGAAACCTGTTTGGGAAGGCTTCAAGATAGTGTTACTTTAAGTCCCCTCTTCCAGTCTGAACAACAAACATTTGGACAATATCTTACTGGCAATACGCATTGAGGAAATTGGCCTGTAACCGTGGGGGTGGGGGCTGGTGGTCCAAATACTACTTGTCCAACTGCATTAAACATAAAACAATTTGATGTCCTTTGAAAAAGCTCCCACTGTTTCTCAAGAAATGTTTTTTTCTTTTGTCTTTTGGCAATTTCTATATGCCATTTTGAAACTATACATCTGACCAGTCGTGTGCACACCTCATTAAATCATGATTCCATTTTATTTTTGAGATTCTACATTCTGTATCGAAACCATGAGTCCTACCTTTCTATAACCTGGACCTCCTAAACTTGGGGATGCTGCTTGCCAATAGTTCTGTCCCAGAATGTTTCAAACAAATACTCAAGCAAACTGACACTTTTCTTTGTGGCCTGTGAACTGTTTAATTTCTTGTGATTAAGTCATTCTTTCCAATGCCTCCTTGTCGAGCATAGGCATCGCCAACCAGCCCATCTGGCCTTCAGACATGTTCTCTGTGGTGCCTACTGTGGGAAACCAGAAGGTGTCTCCCCCACTAGTCCCCAGGGGATCTGTCATCCAGGTGGCCAGGAGATGGCCATCACTTTTGGATCCAGCTCCTGGGGATGGACCAGTGCAGGAGGATTACCTGGGTGAGGGATCTTCTGGGAGTGGGAGTAGGAGAAGGACACCGGATGGTGATATGCGGTATCCCCTTCCCTACAACACCTTTACCCCATCCTACCAGGTAGGATATTTAGGAACTCTACCACCCCCCTCCTTTTACAACACAAACACTTTCACACAAACAACCCGCTGTGAGAGAAAACGGACTAACACTTGAGCCGTATACCTGATGTGTCCCGATACAATGGTCAGGCGAGGTCAGGCAATTATTGACCATCACACACATCTGACTTTCATTAAGCTTCCTCACACGGATAAAAGGCAGAGCACGAGAACACACTCTGAGCGAGTCAAAGCACATGAGGATACAGCAGTTCGGAGATGGCAGTTTAACAAGAGTAGAAAGATGGCAAAACAGAAGGGGATCTCAAGGAGGGAAATTCCCTTCACCTTTTTGACAAGGAACCATTACTTTCATGAGCTTTCGAGATTAGAAAGCGTAAGACCAGGAAACCAGGCTAAAAAATCCTGCATTTTGTGCCGTAGATACCTGGGACACCCGCGTCAATAATCAAGGCAAGGCGAATCAACAGCCGTCGTGGTACCGTCCTTGGCTCCAAGGACAAAGCAGCGTCAGTGAAATCAACACAGCCGTTGAGTTGAGAGACCGATACAAGACCGTTCTGTGTTGAAGCCAAGATTGCCAGCAGCAACATTATATGGCGGACGCTGGAACGAACATTGTTATAACATGTGTGATAAAAGACGCAAGTAAAATTGAACTCCTGATCAGTGATTGAACTTTCAAAGCAAGATACAATACCTTTGACAGAGTGGTTTTGCACAGTGTGGGTGCTCAATCGAAGGTCTCTAAGGTATTCAACTGAGAAGTGGCAAAAGTGAGAAAGAAGTTATATCGAGAAGAGAGCAGGTAACTGTGAATCGAAGTGGTCCTGCGACGGGTTGAGCAAAATCCTGCACACTGTCGAAGGTCTTCGATTTTGGAGTAAAGAAAGTTTGGCAAAGTAGATAAAGTTGGTCCCTGCCCAGCAGAGGGAGTTCAATTTAAATCTTTGTGAGCCCGGCAGAGGGGGACCCAGGGTGAACAGAAAATCCCCCGAGAATTTGTACATGTGCAATCCTAAGAAGGAAGGAACCTTGTTGTTTGTCTTGTTGCATCAGGCCATCTGAGATAAGAGATTTTGAATGGCAAAGAGACTTTAGTACAGAAGGCCATGATGTTGAAGCTTTGAACTGCATCCTTGTGCTAGAAAAGCCAGAGACTGTGCTAAGCTCGAGTGAGCCACCTTGTCCCGTGCTGAAAATGTGGGGAGGGGAAGCCAACGGCTTGCATATCCTGACATATCGTTTCTTGAACACTTTTCTTTTGCATAACATTGTTTCCCACATTATTTGTATTTAGAAGTAAGGATTGGCAATGGGTTTATTAGCATAAGCCCTTTTATTTTGACAGACTGGACTAGGGCTGCGTTATTATTTGATGATCGTAGCATGCTCCCATCTTTAGATTTAGGATTAGATAGGCATTTTCCAAACTCAATTGAAGTTCGATAAACACACTTGAACTGTGATAATTTGTGTCTGTCTTACTATTTGATACCACGCACTACCGCGGCCATTGGAAAATTAACTCAAGAGGATAGTGTTCACTCTTTGTTCAATCAGAAATGCAAAATATCATAACATGCTTGAAGAAAAAAAACAATCCACTATACAGTAATCAATGACTATGGAACAATATTGCTGATAGTGTATGCTCATCAGACAATCAGTGCTCCATTTGTCATCAATTTTACTGCCCAAACATTTGCCCTACATTTTTAACTGAG
Organism: Ambystoma mexicanum; assembly: GCF_040938575.1. Classification (NCBI taxonomy): domain Eukaryota; kingdom Metazoa; phylum Chordata; class Amphibia; order Caudata; family Ambystomatidae; genus Ambystoma; species Ambystoma mexicanum. The sequence continues at coordinate 842,787,049 of NC_090923.1, forward strand.
CGGCAATATGTTCAGTCGAAAGAATTTAAGTTGCTCACCATTTCATTTGATCTGCACATTTTGTTCATTGTGCAGAAAGGTTGGGGACCCCTGGCGTAGCTTATTTTCAATCTTTAATGTGGACAGTAGTGTCTTAATGTTATTAACAAAATGAGTGGCCTGATCACTGTGAATGCACCCAGGTATCCCAAATCCTGGTAGACATCTTTGGATTTTGATTTTTACTAGCGTTAGTGCTAGAAATGATTTCCCTTTTGGCTACTTTCCCTGCATAGTTCTAATGACCACCAAAGCTTTTGCTTTTGTTTTTTAACCTGCCCTGACTTTTTACAGGGAATTGAAGCCTTATACTTCACTCCCCTGACCTTTTGCTCATTTTGTTATGGGGAAACTGATCAGTCCTTTAAACTAATAGTACTGGGAAACTATGTTTCCCTTTTGACTTTTACACTTTTGTAGCATTTAACTTTGCACACAGCATCTTACAATGCAGTGCAATGGGGATACTTTTGTATCACGATAGCTTTTTACACTTGGGTTTTTTGGTTACTTTTATGTATGCCTAACGCACTGGTCTACAGGTTTTTTTTGGCCTGGACCCGCTCTGAGCAAAATTTGGGCACGCCAGACACCCACAAAGAAATGCGCGCCATCACTGCACCATACTCCCAGTATAGTCCCTGCACTCCCCCACCTGTTCCCATCACAGTCTCTGGGCTCCCTCATCCCACTCCTATCCAGTCCCAGGTCTCTCCCCACCCTGCTACCGCCACATCCCATGGCTCCAGCCCATTCTGCTCCCACCACAGCCCCTGGCCATAAATATTTCCACCAGATAGCGATTGAGTATAGTGAGGGAGCCCGAACCAATGAAGGGGGACTCTGGGGTGGGGGGGATAAATAATGTGTTAAAATGTTGCATTTTAAAGCATACTCTTTTGAAAAATGGGTAAAAAGCCAAGCTGCTTGCAATTTGCACTGGTGGGCCCAAGGGGGAACATGGTATTTTCTACTGTACATCTATGATAGATGTCCAGTAAAAACATACCGTCCCAGTCCCCTAGGCCCACAGCATCTAACACACTCACACAAACAATGTGATTGTGTGTTTGAGAGATGCGGAGGGACCCTGGGTGCAGGCATGCTATTTTGTACTGTACATCTATGATAGATGTCCAGTTAAAAGATACCATTCCTGTCCCCTGGGCCCCACAGCGCCTAACACACTCACACAATCTATGTGATTATGTGTGTATGCACGGTGCTGGAGGGAGCAGGGAAAAAACATGGTATTTTTGACTGGACATCTATGATAGATGTCCAGTAAAAACATACCATCCCTATCACCTAGGCCCCACAGCATCCAACACACTCACACAATCAATGAATGTGATTGTGTGTCTGAGAGATGCTGAGGGGACCCAGGGTGCAGGCATGTTATTTTGTACTGGACCACTATCATAGATGTCCAGTAAAAAGATACCATTTTAGTCCCCTAGGCCTCACAACGCCTAACACACACAATCAACGTGATTATGTGTGTATGCAAGGTGCTCGGGCCACAGGAAGAAAGCATGTTTTTTTTGACTGGACATCTATGAAAGACGTCCAGTAAAAAAAATACCATCCCTGTCCCGTGGGCTCCACAGCACCTCAGAAGGAGAGCTGATTTTTAAAATGCCTTTGTTGTACAACCCTCCTTCCCCCCTGTGCCCCCACTCACCAATATCAGCTCAAACAGACCAACACAAACACACATTCACATAGCAAGCACTCTATCATTCACACGAGCACCCATCACTATACACTCACTCATAACACAAGCATACATGTATCCATACACATATTTACATAAAAAATAAATGAACATAAACTTACCTTCTGCCCCGGTCCTGAGGTTTCCTCACCAGCACTCCAGCTCCTGCATCATGAATAGGAATCGGAAAGCAAGAGCTTCCTGATTCCTGCACATGCAAGCAGGAGCCTGCGTGTGGGTGCTGAAACACCTTGCTCCAGCCTGCTTGGTCTGTATGTGCAAGGAGGCACAGGAGCTCCCCCTCGCACATACAGTCACGCAGGTCCCCAGCCAGCATTTCCAATGAGCTATGCAAGGCTGCATGGCTCATTGAACATGTGTGTCTGGTGAATTGAACTGTCAAAGAGAAAAACTGTTTCCCTTGGACAGTTCAGCCAGCCAAAGAGCGCTCTGTGAGAAAGCAAAGGGTGTCTCACCTGCTAGTACCCGAGGATCTCTCTCTCAGGTGGCCAGGGCACGGCTATCGCCTTTGGATCCAGACCATGGGGGGTTGACCTGTGCGGGAGGATCACCTGGGTGAGGGGTCTTCGGGGAGTTGGGGTGAGACGTGGTATTTCCCCTTCTTTATCCTGTCCTATTTTGTAGGATTTTCTGAAGTCCCAACGTTCCCCCCCCCTTTTACGCAAACACTGGGGCCGAGGAAGAGGGTGACTGAGAGTAACCAGGCTAACTCTCTCACATCGTAACGGACATGTCCGGTTAACAGGGTCAGGCAAAGTTAGGAGCTTTACACTAAGTTCATACACCTGATACCAGTTAGCTTTTCTCACACGAATAAAAGGCGAGACATGAAGATACACTCTGAGCAAGGCAGAACACAAGTTTGAGCAGAACTTCTGGGACAAAGGCACACTTACTGGAGCAGAGTAACGGACCAAGGGATGAGAACAGCGGGCCAAAATTCCAAGTGTTCCCTACTGGAGGTTGTTGCCTCCGACAGACCACGAAACATGTGTGGAGAAGGCCAGATCCCACAAGTGAAGATTGCATCCTGTTTCAAGGACACCAGCAACCCTGCCAGGTGAACGGCAAAGTTGGGGAGGCGAGGCCAAGCCCGTGGTACTAACTTTGACTAGGGAAATGGAAATAGCAAAACAAGAAAGAAGCGCACACAGCCAGTAACTTGGCAAGTGACCTGAGAGATCGGTGTGTGTTAAAGCGAATGAAGTAGCAACATTATATCACAAGTGAAGGCTGCATGTGTGTGGATGAGATGCGAAGAAAGGCAGACCTGTGAATGAACTTTAAAGTAAAAGACAGCTGTGATAGCAGCGATACTAAGTAACTGAGTGGTCCGGGGAAAGGAAGTAGCCCATTCCAATGTCTCCATGAAGGGCACATTGTTTGAAACTATAAAGCGAACAAGCAACAAAAGTGAATTAAGTCAAAGTAAACATGAATTTTGAGTCAAAGTGGTCATGTGGTGGTCTTCAAAGAGAGCCACGCACAATTCAAAGTCTTTTACACCCTAAAGGGATCCGAGTCCGATTGAGGGAGACCCGAAGTACAATAAGCTTGGGGAACGGAGCCCCCCAGCAGGTTTCTGCTGAACTCTGATGTGAGAGGTCTGAGCCAGACATAGGGGGACCTACATGAACAGTGTGCTTTAAGGTCTGAGCCCGGCAGAGTCAAACCTTTGTGTGAACTGTGTGCTGTAATGTCTGAGCCCGGCAGAGGGGGACCTTTGTGAACTTTACGTTGGAATATCATTTTGAAACTCAAAAAAGAGACGTTAATGTGAAAAGCCAGGCGGGGCCTCAATCCACGGTTTGGAACTGCTTAAAGTGTTAGAAACCGAGCCAGAGTGTGTCATCCTGCCTACAAGGTCATCCTGACTCTGTGAGGAGGAGAGCTGGTTCAGCTACCTTTATTCTTTTGAACACTGATTTTTCCTTTTCATACATTTCTCCTTTTACACTTTTTGTATAAGAGATAGGGCAGGAATTAGGCTTTTGTTAACATAGCCCATTTTGATTTGACGAACTCCACTAGGACTGTTTGGTTTATCGTTTGATGGTCTAGACTACTCCCATCTTAGATATATGGCAAAATAGGAGTTTCTCCAACCCCAACATTTTCAATGAAGGTTTTACAAATTGTGTCCATTATGTCAGTGTCATACTTGTGATACCATGCCTTCCCTACCGCTCCCTCTTCTGGAAAAAGCAGCTGTGGGAGTGCTCAGTGTTTCACTGGTCTGGCTCCTCGGCTCCTCCATAATGGGTGAGGGGGCCACTGGGTCGACCCCACTCCCCCATTATGGATGAGCTGCACCTGCCCGCTTTTTCTTTTCTCCATTTAAAATAATTGTACATATTTCTTTTTACCATTCAGGCTTGGGTGTTGCGCCCTTGGGAATGTGGCCAAACTCCCCACCCCCCCAAGCCTCCGGGGTGGGGGCACACCCCACAGTTTGAATACCTCTGTCCTAAAGACAATCTAGTGGCAGCAAATATGTTTTTACAATTTTTGGGTTATTTTCTAGTGTGAACGTCTGTGTTTATCGCATATAGCCACTAACCATGGCTGGTGCCCTAAAAAGGCCATGCCACAGGATGTTTGCTTGTTCTTTGGCCATATTGTTGTTTGGCCTTCTTCCTGCCTTGCCAGGTCAGGAAATCCCATATAAAGCCATGCACTTGCCCAGGAAAGCTGCTGTTTTCATGGGCTAGTGATGCCATTGTGTGGATCAGAAAGTGAGTGGGACTGTCTGCTCCAACTCCACATCCATGGTGCCAGAGAGTGTGGGTGTGGAGCATGAGTGAAACCAATAGTTGTCCCTGATTGGACAACTACTGGCTGTTTGAATGGGGCAAATCCTTACAATTGGTGGGCTTGAACTTGCTTCCAGGCTGGATTGTGGATATGAAGAGGACTCCTAAGCTAGTTCTTCAGATCAGCCTTGGAGTCAAGAATCCCTCGTAGAAGAACACCCAACTGAAGATCAGAAGAAGACTACTGAAGAAGCGCAGCATCCCTTCCTGCATCTGGCCTGCTGGTGCCCTTTTGGACTACCTGATCTGCGAAGGCTCTGTGCAGTGCTTCAACCCTTGGACTGGTGGGACCAACCAGTCTCTTTGTTTTCTTGAGGATCCAGCCATCCAGAGACTTTGAAAGTGCCCTTGACTACCTGTTGAAATGACCAGCTCTCCAGTGGGCTACCTCAGTAGAACCACTGCCGGTCAATGTTTGGAGCCAAAACTTCTATGGCCATCAGCTTGTGGTGTAAGTCATCTTCCCGCCAAATTAAATGCCTCCCAGCTTCAGGGGATTCTGTGCTGGAGGTTCTTCTTCAACTGCGCCTGGAAGGATGCCTGCTGTCATCTGTGTACGATGGCCGTCGCTGGTACTCGCCTGCCCCAGTCCTGTGAAGTGCCCTGAAGAGTTCTGCATTGGTTCTTTCTGCATTTCTCCATCTCCAAGGGTTGCACTCGGCTCCTGGACCCAACCAAAAGAATCCTTGCACCTGCAGCTCCTGGGCACCTCTCACTAGAACCGATGGCAGGAAATCGAACCTCTGGTGACCCCCAGTCAACCCATCGAGTGATCTGGGAAAATCTGTGTCAGGGTGGTAAGTAAACACAAAGCATTTGTCTACCCCTGTCCTCCATAGAATAAAATTGAGAACAAGAATTTGTATCGTTCCATAACACTTAATTTTGGTCGTCACACCCGAGTAGTGAAACCTGAAAGATAAGAACACATTTTTACTTACCAGTAAATTGTTGCATCTCTTCTCTTGAAAAGTCACCAACACAAGTACTTTACCTGCAACAGTAATCCATCTTAACAGTTATTGCATCCGCGTTTCTACAAGAGTGGGCTTCTACCCATCCAGATAACATGTCCACAATAAAAAGCAGATACTGCCACTGATTGTACTGTGTTAACTGCAGAAAATCAATCTGCAGTCCCACAAATGGCCCGTACGGAGGAGGTGTTTCCCCTGTTGGATCGGCACAGCTTTTCATACATTATTTTGAAAACAAATAACACATCTCTGACAATATTCTTGGGCCATGGTTGTAAAATCATGTGCAAACCATGAACGATTCATCAGGATTATCATCCCATCTCATTCCACATGTCCCTGACCATGGTATACTCTAACAAGGTGTGACACTAATATTTTAGGAGCCACTAATGACCCTTCTACCCTCACCACAGAGAGCCCTCATGCAACCGGCAGCCCTTCTTAATCCAACTATCTCTCTTACTCGATAGGAAATGTACCTTCATATGGGCCAGGTCCTCTGTCTTTTTATAGGGAACTGGCTCAGTAGCAGATTTGACAGGCAGAGTATATGCCTCAACTTCCTCTGAAGTGGCTGCTAATTTGGCAGTTTTGTCAGCAATGTCATTGCCACAACTAATTGGGTCGTCCAAAGACTGATGATGAAATTACATATTCACTATTCTTTATGGGTGTTTGGTTACGGTCATAAAGCCTCTTTGTTTCCAGAGCTGTCCAAAGTCATGAGCCCTGCCAAAAGCATAATGGGAATCTTTGAAAATGTTAACTGATTGTGGAGCAGCCAGTTGACAGGTCTGAATGAGGGCCACCAGTTTGGCTATGTGTGCTGAAGTCATCTGGGTTAGCGTTCCACTCTTTATTGCCTCCCCGGGGGGCACAGAGTGCGTGCCCCGCAACCACCTTCCCATTCTGGTCCCTAAATCAAGAACCTTCCATGAAATATTCTAAGTCTGGGTCTTGTAATGGTACATCAGAAAGGTCTGCTTTGGGCATAACCGAGGAGTCAGTGACTGACACACAGTCACGAGGGGTAGAGTTGTGCAGCTCTCCATCTTGTGGTGTGGGTAGCAGAGATGCTGAGTTCCAAACAGAGCATCTGTTTAGGGTGATATTTGATGAATTTAGCAGAAGTAGCTCATATTTACTATGCATGTGAGAAGGACACATCTAAAGTGAACCATCTTTCCATTGTTTTCTTTAGTGAGGGGGTACAAGGTTTTTCTGGTCCAATGTCATAAATGTTTCTGCGACCTTTTTGAATATCTCTGCGTATCCCAATATGCATTGCTGGCAATAAGTAACAATTCCTAAAACACTCTTGTTTGAGTAATTGTCTCTGACTTAGGGATTTTGTAAAAAATCTTTTTTCTGGAAGAGGATATCAGCCAATATCCCTCCATAATATCATGAGCTAAGTAATGGACAGTACAGGTGCACAACTGCATGTTTCCCTTGGAAGCCTTGTGTCCCTGTACTGCTAGCGCTGTTGATAACTCTTTACAGGCCTCATAAAATGGTGAAGCGATCAGCAATTCATTTGCATACTATACCAATACAGATTTCCCAGGCAACATAATATCATCTAGATCTTTCTTGAGCTGTTGCGAAAAAGGGTGGGGGACTCTGTATACCCCTGTGGTAAAAGGGTCCAAGTATACTGGACTCCTCGATGGAAAAACACCAAAAAGTATTGACTACACTTGAGTATGGGCATGGACAAGAAAGCTGAACATAGGTCAACTACCATGAAGTGTGTTTCCTTCAGCGGGATAAAGGACAGTATGGTGGTGGGATTTGGTACCACCAGAAACAAGGTTATTACCAGAGCATTAATGGACTGTAGGTCTTAAAGAAAACAATAAACCGCCTGGCAGAATTGGGGAACTGCATGGGTTACTAGTACGGATAATAATGCCCTGTTTTAGGAATTATTCAGTGACTAGTATGATGCCTGCTTCGGAAGGTTTTAAAAGATATTGGGGAATGTGGGACAACTTCTTAAACGAATCGATCTTTATTCTCACCGGCTCAGCTGTGTGTATGTATCCTACCTCATTGTCATAGGTGGCCCACGTGGAGTCAGGTATCGAATGAATCAATTCCTGCAAGTCACTGGACAACATTTTTGCTCTTCTTGAGCCTATACCTCCTGTTCTTCCCTAGGAGTTGACATCACTGACTCAGCATTGTCCGAGGGCACACTCAAAAATACTCCATCTGGGGTGCAATATATGGTGCACCTCATCTTACACAACATATCTCTCGCCAGTAAATTTAAAGGTGACATGGGGCTCATCAGAAAGGCTTGTTGGTCTGTTAGGGCCTTACAGTGGCAGTAAGGGGTTTGGTAACTGGGTGAATAATTATGGTATTTGAAATGCCCACTTCATTGGCCATTTCCTTGGATAATGGGGAAGAGGGAAACATTTTAATTCACAATGCCTATCTATCCACTCCTGCATCTACTAGGCAAGCTGCCGGCTTCCCTTGTACCTGGCATTGGACATACGGACCTTTCCGGGTTTACTGCAATAAAAGGAGTTTCCAGAGTCCTTTCCCATCCCGTTGTCAGAAGCTGCTCTGGTCTACCTCAGGCCAATATGATTTCTGGGAACAAAAGGGCTTATATTTGGGTTTGGGAATTGGGGCAAAGCCCCCTGCAGGGATTCTGACATCCATCTGGACCTGTCCACATTGTTCAACTGGGTTTTTAAGACTTTTAAAATTAGATTTATCTTGCCTTTTCAGATTCTGAAGGTTGTCTCCCATCATTAAATTGCAGCTGCCTAATCACTGGTGAATACATCATGCCTTTCATGTGTCCCTTTTAAAAGAAACCACTTCTGTACCCAATGAGCACCTAAGACTCCAATGTACTTGACAGATACTCCTACCTATGAGATCCAATTCATTGTAGAGTCCCAACTTAGAAGGGGCATAGATAGGATAGTTCCAATATCTGGATTTTGTAACTCAAGCTTTTGGGATTTTGATTGTTTGTCCCCTGCTGTGCATTTCATGTATGCTGGGGACACTCCCGCAACCCTTGCAGCCCACAATACTGAACTAGGTGAGAGGGGGACACCCCCGCAACCACTGCTTCCTTGTTCGGTATTATGGGATTCAGTATTTTTTAACATGCCGAATGTGCACCAAATGTGCGTTCAGCTTTTTTTTCAACCGTTTTTTGACCAAAACAATCTGGAGGGTGTATGGTGCTGAAGAAAGGCCATTGGAAATGAGCACTAATGTTGAGGTCCTTATTGTACTCCTGCAGTTACGCTGAAAACACCAGATATACCAGGCTCATTTCAGCATCAGGGTCGATAATGTCATGGTTCAAAGGTGCTCTTGTAGGATTTTGGCCAGAAGGTTGCCATGCTTCGAAACCACACTGCCAGCAGTACCGATCCTATGGCACCTGAAATAGCTCATGCAGAACCACCTATCAGCAAATGAACTGTTGTTCTGTGAATGGCTATGCTCCCCGCTTAAGATACCTCAATCATATTCACTGCACCTTACAAAACTATCATATCTCCTGGTTGTGTGTTCTGCTCCTCCAGTTGGTCCCTTTGCATTGATAACTGTACAGTGGCTGAACATCTGAGACAAGAGTTTCCTGTCGTGATATCATCCAGCAATTCCCTGCCAAAACCTCCTGCATCACTGTTGTGTCATTGGAAAGACATTCTGATTCCTTTGATGCTGCAGTTTCCTCACCAAATGTTCTGGATGTGCCGAATGTGAAATTTCCCAATATCCCTATAATCCACTGGTGTTCCCCCACTGTGTACTTCTTCAGCCTTCTCAGGATATGTTTAATATTGATCAATTCAGCGTGAAGGGCAGCAATCAGGATTAGCCACATATGCCTTTAGCCTAGAATGGTCATGATGTCCTTTCTTTTCCTCCCAACCTCGCTTTTGCTGAAGTTGCCAATGGTCTGAGTTATATAACTGATATCATCTTTCTTTTTTGTGTAGAAAAGGAGATCAATATGGCACACGATTCTGTGGATTATGAGGATGAATATTATGAGGAATTACTCCGCTCAGAGAACTCCACATCATATAATTTTACAAACATCCATTTTGGACAGAATGGGCTTCCAACCACCTTTGCTGGCATTTCCATCGGGCTGTACTGCATCATCTTCTTGGTTGGGGTCCCAGGCAATGCAGCTGTTATATGGATCATCGGATTCAAGGTGAAACGCACAGCGGGCAACATCTGGTTCCTGAATCTCTCCATCGCTGATCTCCTGTGCTGTTTGGCCTTGCCATTTGTCATTACAAACCACGCCATGGACCGCCACTGGCCCTTTGGCACTTTTGCTTGCAAAGTCATTCCTTCACTCATTTTACTCAACGCATCTGCCAGTGTCCTCATCTTGGCCATGATCAGCATTGACCGTTGTATTCTAGTAATGTGGCCCGTTTGGTGTCAGAATAAGCGCACATTACCCAAGGCATCAGCAGCCTGTGTGGCAGTATGGTCTTTAGCCCTCCTCCTGACTAGTCCATCATTCATCTTCCGCAGACTTTACTCTGAAGGGTACACTAGAAAAACAACGTGTAACCTAAAGTACTCAATCGCAGGTGTGCATGAGCAGTTCTTTGAGAGATTTATCAGTGTCTTTCGATTTGTGATGGCATTTCTCATTCCTTTTCTGTTCATCACCATTTGCAACGGCCTGATCTTAGCTAAAGTTCGGAGGAGTTGGCATAACCGCTCAAATAGGACTCTCAAAGTGATTTTGGTTGTCATTGTTGCCTTTTTCTTTTGCTGGTTCCCTCATCAGGTTTTGGCACTCATTCTAGCACTGAACACCCAGGATTCCAGCCTGTATATCCGGGCATATGGCATGCACTCCTTTGCGACTGGAATGGCGTATGTCAACAGCTGCATAAATCCGGTCATTTATGTGCTAATGGGGCACAACTTCAAGGATCAGTTTAGAAAGTCCCTTCGTAAAGGACTTATCCGTATTTTGGCAGATGATTACAGTCAAATGGGAGCTAGTGATGCCAAAGTTAAAGTAAAGGCACCATCTCAACTAGAGAAGTCCACAGGTTCTTCTGCATTGTGATATAACGCTTCAATTAAAATAAACATTGGTAAGCTAAAGGGCATTCACAAGTTGACAAATGCGCAGATTAATAAAAGGGGGTGAGGAAGGGGTACTTTGGCACTACCACATTTTGCAGAATTTACAGCCAGCATATGAGGTGAAGTTGATCACAACCAGTCTAGGTGGGGTGTCCGGCCTTGTATAACCCAAGAGTGCATTGCTGCCACTTAACACTTTGAAAGTGTTGATGTCCCTGCAGTGAAGTGATTATCCCCAACAGAGAGTACTTTGCAGAGGCTGGCATTATACTTGCTATGGTAAGCATTATCTGTTGCGGGTGCAAATGATCACAGGTCAGTGAAGATGGTGTGACCTTTTTAGGCCTTCTCTAAAATCACAGCTTGACTTTCTCTGATCACAGTACCTGTGTTATGAGGGCATCATTCATATCCTACATTTTCTCTATAACATATATGGTGTATGTTGCCACTCACTGTACCTGAATGCAAGACACTCGCAGTTCCTGGATCATATAGTGGAGGGATGTCAAAGGCTAAGTACCGTTACAAGGTGGCACACAGCGTCATGGTAACGTGTAATATCATTTGGAGCTTATTGCTTATAATGCAACACCTCTGTCACTGCTCCAACTCATTCTACCTTAGAAACAATAGATTGGTAAGACTTGAAATCAAAAAGTGAAGCAATACAATAAGCAGGCTTAGATTTTATGCAAGCACATATTGGATGGAAATCTAAAGCATGTAGCAGTGGGGGTCACTTTTGGTGGGTGTAAAATGTTTGTGGTGGAGAGACGGGGGGTTTGGGGATCGTTGAGGGTGGAGATGAGAACTTGAAGGTCTTCAAGGCCCCAAATCTATATCATTAGAAAAGCAAGACTCAAGAATTGTGAAAGGAAAGATCAGTAATGTTTCCTTCTGGGTCAGTATTGTCGTTGACAGAAGCACTGTGACTTCAGCTCAATGTGTGAGATGTTATCACAAGCTACTCATTACGCTAAAACTAAGTTGTTATCAGGTAATAAGGCACAATATCGTATACTATTGTCTCAGGAATTTGTTATGCACAATACAACTATATAACCTTTGTTTACTATTTTATTTTCACCACCCAATGTATTCATTGTAATTCCTACCACAATGTATGTATGAGTTTGTTCTAATTAAAGTTGGAGTAATTGGAATAAAAGTGGCTAACTTGTAAATGGTGAATGGATAATCATAACGTCAATTGGAGAACTATCTGTGCAATACAGTTCAACCCAAGGGGTTCCTCGTAAATTGGTCCTTGCTCTCTACAGTTGGCAGACATTATTCCTCATTTTGAATGTTCCTTGTCTCATATGATCTAAATATTGATCAGAGTGTATTGCTTCAGGTTGCAAAGCCAGGAAGCTTAACACATCACCTAAAATGGCATGGTTCAACGGGGATCTGGTCCTTCTGTTTCTGTGATGTGTCTGTGATGTCAGGAGTGTGTGATATGAGCTATGGAATGTTGTGCCTAAGTGTTCTTCCAGTGTCAGATGGAGATAACCTGGGTGGTGGGCACCAGTGAATTTCCCCTGGGTCTCTCATCTTCATACATGTGGACTTACCTTAATAAATGTACTTAGCTGGAACCCACTGTCTCAGGCATCCTCTTCCTTCCTAGATCACAACAGGAGCCCATTCTAAGGCAACCTATGAGCAGATTTTGCCTGGTCAGGAAATTGAGGTGAAGCCTTTTTTTTCAGACCGAGAGGGATGAAAACATACAAGTGTAAAGAGGTGCATTCATCTAATAATGTCCCAGATACATAAATGAATAATCGTAGGCTGGTCGTGTGTGTGAGAGATACTTTATTGCATTTCATAAAGTACTCTCCTTGCCGTCACCTGGCCGATGAGCATAATGCTCTTTGTTTACTTTATTCTTCTCCCTAAGGGAAAACAGCATGGGAGCAGCCTATTTCCATGTACCTCAGTCTGTTTGTTTCTCGCTTGCTCTCTCTCGCACTTTGCGCCATGTGTCTTGTCCACATCACAAGCAGCGTGCGGCGCAGCAGGACGGTGTGCACCCCTACATCATCCCCAATTATTTGCATAAACGTTTACTGGGGCAATTGTCAAAGCTCATACTGACTGAACCTCACTGTAATTCCTCTTCTTCTTCTTCTTCTTCTTCTTCTTCTTCTTCTTCTTCTTCTTCTTCTTCTTCTTCTTCTTCTTCTTCTTCTTCTTCTTCTTCTTCTTCTTCTTCTCCTTCTTCTCCTTCTTCTTCTTCTTCTTCGTCTCTCTTCACCTGGTTGTAAGTGTGTGTCTTCTTCATGGAGTTCCCCATCTTCTTTGCCTCTTCTCTTTTCCTCCCCTCTGTTAGGCAGTATTCGCTCTTTGCACGTTGATGCATTGTGCTCTTTGCTTATCTGCCAGCTGAAGCAGTGGGAATTCCCAACGGGGTGCTTTCGCTGCTTGCTTCACTACTTCTCTTCTTCTGGTAGATTGCTACCCTGGCCATGTGCCACTTCCTTCTTACTTCGACTGTTATGGTATTGTGGTGTGTTCAATGGTCGACTGAATTTGGAAAATGTGTCCTTGTCCTTCTGGGGCATTGGTATTTTCACTACCTCTCCCACCTGTATTTCTCTAACACACGTAGAGTTGAGTGCATCAAAGGTTTCTGTCTGTTGTTCCTGATGAATTGCCAGCTTTCTCATGATCTTTGAGACGTCTACGGTTTACTTGTGCTTCTCCTGGAATTTACTGTAACTATGTGGGGTGAAATTGTTCTTTGTGCTGCTTCGTGGCAATTTGCGCCACATGCGCTTGCTCGCGGAATTGCTCCCTTGGTCATACGATTTGCTCACTCTACCTGTCCATTACCTCTTGGGTGATAGACGGACGCCCAGATGTGCTGTATCATCTCCGCCGATACGAATTGCACTCCAAGACTACTTCCTCTGGACATCCTTCCCTCCTGAAGACACTCGTAAGAGTCTGAATAGTTGAACCTGTGGTTATCTTACCCATGAATTCAGCTTCCACCCACTTGGAGTTGTAATAGTTGCCGAGATGTGTTATTGCGCATAGGGAAAGCCTCACAGTACTGGGTGGCATAATCATTGATGACAAGGATGTATTTGTTCCCCAGTCGAGATGGTTCAAGTGGGCCTATAACAATCATGCCTACTCTAGAGACAGGCATATTTATGATAGGCAAGGGTTGTAGAGGTGCTAGGGAAGTGTGATGTGGGGTGGTCTTCTGACAGATGGAACAGGTTGTAATAAACTTTTTCACATCAGCATACACACCAGGCCAGTAAAACCTGTTCACCACTTGGCCTTGTGGCTTTGCAGTTCCCAGGTGGCCAGAGGTAAGATGAGAGTGCGCAACCTCCAATACCACTCTGCAGTGAGTTCTGGGAACCACAATTTAGGATTGGGGAACTCCCTCTGAGTTATTATCCCCCGTATAATCAGGATCGACCACTCCAGTGTAGAGAAGGCGCCAGTACCCCCACATCAACCATCTCGCCCATTTTGCCTATATGTTGGGAACCAGAGTGTGAAACACATGCAGTACCAGTAAAAATACTGATACCAAGGAGAATCCTGTAGGCAAGATTCCCATTGAGAAAGCCATACCTGCATACAAGACAGTATGATGGCCATTTGAATAAAATCCCAGAAGAAGCAGGACCAATGAAAGAAAGAGCAGATTGGTGACGTCACACGAAGCCAGACTGATGCACGTGGAAGAGATGCATAGACAAGAGAAATGAAGATATTATATAAGGCATCAAGAAAGTATCAAAGATAAATGACATCTCGGGCTTGAGATGAAGAAACGTATGCTACAGAAACGATGACGCAGTATTCTTGAGGCTGGCTTTGTATTGATTAGATTGTGGCATGCGTCAACGTATACATATATAGGAGTACGGTAAAGAATGGATGTTTCCACTACATGTTATAGCAGAACTGGACCAGAGAAAGAAGCCCTTTTCCAGTGTGTCGCGGTGGAAAAGCAACGAAATTACAGAAGTGAATCTCGGAAAGGCGAGGCTGAATGAGACCCAAGAAGCAAAGGTCGTATCAGACTGAGATGATTAGAAATCAGTTACAATCGTGTGAAAGAATGAAACTCCTGTTCAGAAGACATGGACGAAAACAAGGAAGACGTCAGAGGTTAATTAAAAAATAATATTTAAATGCACCAGAGCTCAAATTTGTTGTCTTCAGTCACGTGGAGGGATGAAGTTGGACAAACATCACAAACCACAACTAAGCAGAGAGGCAGAGCGTACCTCTACTCGCCTGTATTCTCCAGAGCATTTCCATGGCCAAGTCCAAAAGCTTAATTGACGTGAAGACCACTGAAGTGATGATAGATGATATGATAATTGGTGGGAAGCTATGGTTATGCCCAGCTCACCAGCACCTGGGAGTCCAGCCGGCGTGCTGCTAACGTGGGTGGAAATGTACTGACGGATGTGTCAACCAATTGTAGGGGGCCAAGTAATTAAGGGCCCTATAGTTTGTGTAACCAATGGGACGTTGTGTATTAGTGACGTTCATAGTGACCTGTTTGAGGGGAGGGCTTAGTTGCCCCACCTGACATTAAAGAGCCTATCACTTTCTTAGACTAGTATGGATTTTATAACTAGATGTTCCCTCTAAGCATATCACATTTGCCACTGGGTCTTTGCAGTTTGCCACGTAGGATGACGTTAGCAAATCCGTCATCAATCAGACCCTCCAGCTTATAGCGATCCCGCAAAATGCCGCAAAAACGGTCGTTTTGCGCAAAATGCCGCAAAAACGGCCGTTTTGTGCAAAACAGCATTTAAAAAAAAATGTTTTACATTTTTTTTTTTTTATTAATCTGCAAAATGTACTGTTTAAAAAAAAATAATACTCGGGGTGCCAGGTTCTCAACTTTTTTTTTTTACACAAGAAATGAAATGCTCTAACACATCTCATCACTTGCTCACCAAAAAAGTGCAGCCCAATCCACAAGGGACACATGAATGGGCACATTTTATATGCGCGCCCATTCAGATGGCCTTTTTCCACCTCCTTGATCAAATAAAGTGGCGTTTCTGTCAATTTAAAAGCGCATCCCTCAATGCCAAGCAACATACACTTTTAAATGTGCAGAAATTGGAGGCAACCCTACGCGCACGGGATGTGGGGCTGCCACTGCATGACGGGTCTTTCCTGACGCTGTCATACATTTCTTTTAAGGTATGAACCGCTGCTGTGTCGCTTGCATTTCTGTTCCTCAAACAGGATAAAAATGCATTTTTTGGGTCGCATTTTACAGCGGGAGGCACCTGGAGGGCCTGTCCCTGTGAAAGGCGCTGGGAGCTTGCAGAACACTGTCGGAGAGCGATTCTATTCAAAGTACTGGCCATTTTGATAACAAAAATCTATCTAATGTTACAATTTGACCTATTTCGTCCAGTACTATTCGATCAATTTTTATAAATACTGAACATGTGTTGCGAGGGTGTCACCCGCTCCCCATGTTCAGTATTTTTGGTTTAGGGTGGTTGCAGAAGTCTTTTCCCCTTTTTCCTCAAAATTGAGGCGGGGACAGAAAAAAAAGAAAATAACGAAAAAGGGACCCTGCGGAGTCGGATCCGACCCACGTTAGAGGGACGGATCTGGCACCGCAGGGTTGCAGGGAAGCGGCAGCGACCAAGCAGTTAAGTAGGGGAGTGGGTGGGGTGGTGGTGAAAGGTACATTTTGGGTTGTTTGGCTGAAGTGCAAATCAATTCGCAGCGGAATTGACTATGGTCAATTCCGCCGCAAATAATTACACTGGTCAAACAACCCAGAACACCATTCAAGGCAGCTGGCCAGCGCACAATTTGCGCTACAGCTCAGCCCTGTGGAAATGCGCCGGTCACCTTTGAGAATAAGGTGACCTGCTCATTTCCAAAAATGGGTTGTCTAAAAATAGCATATCCTCTGTTGTTTTTTTTTTAAATGCCCTATTATTTGAGGACCTGGGTCAAAAACTACATTTAAAAAAAAATAAAAAAAATGGTTACACTATGAGAGAGAGGAAGAGTGATGGGTGAGATGTGAAGTGATAGGCAAGAAAGCAGAGGGTGAGCAGTGGGTCAGAGGAGGAAGCGCTGCACAAGAGAGCAGAGGAAGCAGTGATGTTGTGGGACAGAAATCTGAGAGCGAGCAGAGGTACAGAAAGTAGAGGGAGCATGTGGTCAGTGAGCCAGAAAGCAGAGAGGAAGCGGTTGGCCAGAAAGAGGCAGTGAGCTGCAGATTGGGAAAAAGGATGAGGGAAGAGTGCGATAGAATGGGAGAAAGGATGCAAGATGCAGAAGCAGCACAAAAGAATGAAGGGCTGTATATTGCGGGAGGAATTGTAGAGTGTAAGGTGTGAGTTGGGAGTATGATTTGGAGTGTGGCAGGGGCTGGGCAGTGCAAATTATGACTTGACAGTGTGACATAGCACATGAGTATTTGTATGACAGAGTGAGAGGTTAAGGAATGTAAGTTGTGATGGAGAGTTGGTGAGATGTGTGTTGGTGAGAGAGGTGTGTTTGTGTTTAGGGGATTGGAGAACATAGAAGGGGAATATTTTCAGCATTACAATTGATAATGATCAATTTAGTTAATACTATTAAATAGGCATGAACATTAAACCAGAAATGTAGTCAAATAGAACACTGTTCTGCCAAGCCAGAGACATCTGGGACTCTTCCTATTAAATTAATACAAAAGATACATAATAATGATAACCTGGCTCTCTTGTAGACTTGCACTCTGCCTATTTCATGCAATGTGGCAATCTTACACCCTCCAATTAATACAACATGTCCCACAAAAATGCTGCAATAAATAAAGGTTTGTGCCGCAAAATTTGCCATTTCATGCCGCAAAATCCTGGAAGGTCTGATCAATGATGAGTTTTTGTTATGTAAAGAATGTTTTTTATGAAATGCATGGAGAGACCATGCTATGAGACGTCCATTGATGTCTGTTGTACTCCCTCTTTTAGATAATTGACATTAAAACAGTCATTTTTGCCAACTTCCTGAGTCGTTTTGATTATTGATGTTTGAATAATATCTGCATCCCCATTCATCTCATAGTATTGCTACCTTGTCTTAAAGGGCTGGGTCGGCTGTCCTGGTTCACCAGCTATTACGTCTAACCCATGCCTCCAAGCAAAACCTGATTTTGAGACTAACTTGTTATACGTTCCTGGAGGGGCAATAAGTACCAGGTCCATACAAACAAGTTCTCTCTGTCCATGCTCTATCTTTATATCCCTTCTCCTGAAGATGTCAAACCCTATAGACTCGGGAGTGGCAATATTTGGGATAGAGGCTCGGTCACTAAGTCTAGCGAACTTAAGAGTTTTTCGTTTATTATCAACTGGGCTCGATCCCGCTTCTGACACCATATGTAAGGGTGCAGAAGTAGACACGGGACACAAAGGAGGCATGCTTGTTGGCATACACCTTTATTTAATAAAAAAATAAGGAAGCACTGCATCTGCCCGTATAACTAATAGGGGTTTCCCTGCCTCAAATAAAACTAAGGATGATGTCAGGAATGTCCATCAAAATCAAGCAGTGCACTGTCCTGTGTCCCAAACCTATGTCCATCCCTCACACTGAAAAGAAAACTATAGAATGGGTTAGACCCTGATTCCAGAAAGATGGCTCCCTCCTTCTGGATGGTACTTTAGGCAATTTGTAAATGATGGGTGAATATCTTCCTTTCCTTGGCCTTCACTAAGATTTTCTGTATAGTTCCACAAAAAGGGGAAGGTGAGTCTCCCTTCCGCAGGCCTTCTCAGGCATTTCTTTACAGTTCAAGAAAAAGGTGGGAGAAATATCTCCCTTCTCCGGGTCTTTCTTAGGCTCTCCTTCAAAAGTTTCAATGATGTCTTGATTTTTACCAGAGGATATATATTGCCTCCTCTGGTCTTCTCTTGACCTTTGCCAAAAGATATATCTTTCTTCCTCTGGTCTTCGCTTGACTTTTACAAAAGGGTATATCTTTCTTCCCCTGGTCTTCTCTTGTCATTATGTGGGTCCCAGATCCTTTTCTCGGGTGTACAATGTCTCTTAATCAGGCCTGGTTAACTAACCTGCCAGTCATTGTCTTGCATATACAATACACGGGTCCCATACCCTTCGCTCTCTTCTGGTTTCTTTGGGGTGCTCTCTCACCCAGTATGTCTCTGTTTTGTTTCTCTGCTTGGTTCCACTGACAAGGAAAATGGTTCCCCACTTCCTCTCAAGCACAGCCTCTAAGGGGTTCCAGCGCCTTCCCGGTCCCCCTCCTTCCTCAGGTTTTATGGTTAGTCAGCTCTTGAATCTGGAATAGCTAGTAAGTTTGTCCTGGCTCTTTGTGTCAGTACTTGAGGAGCCATCTACTTGCATACTTTCATAACTCGCCACAGTATTGTCTAACTTATAGAGGGGGCTACACTGCATGATGTAACTACCATAAGAAAGAGGAGACATAAAGGAGAGGGTACTTGGGTCCTTTCCATGTTGTGTAGTGTATAATGTAGGGCAGAATGGTGGTTGCATACCCTGTTCTCCCTTGATAGTCCTCCCTTCTCCCGTAGAGGATCCTCCTGCCGAGTAGCTCCCCCGAGGGGATTAGCGGGTAGCTGACTAACCTCTCTGGCCCCTTGGGAAGGGTCCTCTCCTGGGGAAAAAGTGAAGACATCAAGGTATTTGTCACACACCCTTGCCCTAATTATTGCTGCCTTTCTCATCTTCTAATGGAAATCGGGACAGGGATTCAACATTTCCTTGACCCTTTCCCTTTCTGTGTTCAACAGAAAAATACATTGTGCTTCACATACCGCATTCTCTCTTGACATTCCTCCCTTCTCCCACAGAGGTGGTTGCATCCCATGGGATCATCCCGCTCAGTATCACCCCCAGGGGAATTATCGAGTAGCAGCCTCACCTCCCTGGCCCCAAAGGAAGTGTCCCCCCCCCCCCTATGAGATGGGTGGAATTTCGGAATGTTGGAGAATTCCCGTCCAACGCTAAGTATATCTGCAGGATTTGCACCCATTTTTGGTGCAATTACAGCAGCGATTTACTGCTGCAGTAATTGTGCTGAAAATGCTCCATTGAGTCAATGGAATCCAACAAAATGGGGACTTACACCGCCACTTATAATTGGGCGGTAATACCGCCAGACCAAGTGTCGGTAATGTTTATTGTATTGGGCGGTATTCTGGCAGATTTACCACTGGGATACCGCCCAACTCGTGATGAGGCCCATCATTTTATTGATGGGTGCTCCTGTCACCTGCCCAAGACTTTAATCAGGGTGCTTACCGGCACTTGCAGACTCTTTAATTCCCTCTCGGTGGCTCCAATGAACTTAAAGAACCTTGCTGGGTGGCACATCCCCTCTATCATCCTTGTATTCACGTCTTCTCAGGGAATTTGGAACAAATCCACTACATGTTGTAATGTAACTGCCCTAAAGTAAGCCCAAAGTCAGGGACACCCATGCCCCTTATCCCGCTTGCAATTGCAATGTCGAGAATGTGACTTTTGAAGCCTCTGTCCTCCAAGTATGTTTCCCCAATACGCTGTTAATCCTTCAAAAACATTCAGCCAGTATTTTCATAGGCATTGATTTTAACAAATATAACATTCTTGCCAGTACTATCATCTTTGCCTAGCCCAATCGACCCATTCGAGACAGCAGTAACTTTGCCAAAAAACCTACTGCTTTGTCAAACTTAAGCAGCGCCTTCACCACATTCTTCTGGTACACCCATTGCAGATCCTAACTCACACGCACACCTAAATATGCACATCTCACAGAAGTAACATTCATACCGAGGTCATCAGAATCCGCCCCCACTATGGGCCTCATCACGAGTTTGGCGGTAACCTTTAAATGAGGCGGTAGCGCTATTACTGCTGCATTTAAGGGTCTGCCAGATCATGGCCTTGGCAGATTTCCCCCCAGCTCTGAGCTGGAGGGAAATTCGCTGCAAATTTGCTGATTTTTGGCGTTATTACCGCCGGCAGGAAATCTGCCGGCAGTAATAGCGCAAATTTTCCCCATTGGGCCCAATGGGGAATGAGGAATTCCCGAATGGGCCCAATGGGGAATGGGCACTAACCATTCCGCCAAACCCGTGATCCGGCGCTAATATTGCAGGGGGATTTGGCGGTAGGGCTAATAGCGCCGGCGGTAATACCGCCGGTGTTACCGCCCAACTCGTGATGAGGCCATATGTATGGTGTTAAGCATACCATGGACATGGCACTATTTATAAAAAGCCCTGACATTTTCCCGAACTCCACTGTTTTCAACATGGCTCCCAGAGTCTGGATAGGGACAGCAGCATACAAGATAATGTTGTCTGCATACAAAGCCACACAGTGCACTCTGCAGTTATTATATCTCACTTGGAACAGCCTATCAAGAGAATCAGTGAATCCCTCTCCTTCTCTGACACCAAGTCCAACTCTGCTTCCTCAATCCAAGATACAATTCTTATGGTGCCCACCCTAGGCTGTTCCATGTATAAGTCTGCATATTAATCATAGACAACTCTGCAGATACCGTCCTGTAAAACTACCTCTGTGCCAGCCTTATACTTGATGCAGGCAACCATCAGCCCATCTTTCTCTCTGTTCACCAACCATGCCAGCAATAAAACAGGTCTATACCGTTCCTCATGCTGTTTTGCAACATGCACTGCATAATCAAACTTACCCAATCTCTCCAGGGCCCCTACTATATCATTTCTCAATTTCGCGATCTGTGCTAGTACATTTTCCGCTGCTCCCAGCCTCCTGTCTTGCTCAGCCAGTTCCTTTTCCAGGGTTAGCACAGTATCGTTAAGGGCCCTACGCACGCCAGTCCTTACGGACATACACACGCCCTAATGTAAATCTTCATTGCCCCCATTCGGTTGACCTGAATGCTGTAGTTCCCCAGTTAACTTCAAAATAATGGGACAGCTGTGCACCCATTAGATCCTTGAACGCCACATCCTTGAGCATTTCATTGACAAATCTGTAGGTGGGTATCGGAGATCATCTCAAAGGCATATGAAGGGCCACACTGAGTGGCGCGTGATCCGACAGCAATCTGTCTAAATATGACACTTCCTTCATGCGATGAACATGTTCCTCCCCAGTAAACAGGGGTATTTCTAGGTCTGGAAAAGACCCGGGGCTACGCTGATGTCAGGACTGGGGGCTAGCTAGCCTTTTGGTTGTAGCTCCTGAGATTCTATCCGGGGCTACAACCAAAAGACCAGGGGCTATAGGCCCCTTAGCAACGCCTCTGCCAGTAAACACGAAATCTATCCATGAGTGGGTTCTATGTACCCCTGAATAACAGGAATATACTAATTAGGCCCCATGCTTCTATCTCCACCCTTTCACTAGTCCCAATGACTGTGTCACCCTCAATAGCGCTTTCAACGCCGCCCCCAAAGGTTTACCTCTAACATTGGAAGTATTCACCTGCCCGTCCAATATACAGTTAAAATCACCCGCCCAAATCATCCAACAGTCTCTGTACTTGACCACGAGTTCTCCCATCTTAACAAAGAATCCCTCTTGCTCCACATTGGGCACATACGACCCCAGTTATCAGAACCTCACTGCCCAAGAACCTACCCAGTACCCCTACATACCATCACACATCTTCTTCCAGCACCATGTATACCTCGAAACATGAAGTGTCACTGACCCATATCAGAACTCCCATGGCGTATGTTGAGCACCCTGTCCCCACTACCTGGCCTTTGCATTTATGATCCAAATGCTGCAGATACTCTTTTCGCCAATTGTGTTTCCTGTAATATACCTATCATAACACCATATCTCACCAGATAAGAGTGTATCCTTCTTTTCTTTGTCACCCCATTAATTCCTCCAACATTGCAGTTTATTATTCTCAGTTCCTGTGCCATTGTGTATCTCTTTCCACCATGAGTCCTTCTGGTCATAGCCATGGCATAATACCATTCCCCTGGCTCACCTCTTCCCAAACGAATGAAACACCACTTCAAAGACTACCCTCCCAACTCACCCCTCTTCCAGCATACAGTCTCCAACCTTGAATGCCCAGTAACTCCCAACCTTCCCCCCAAACCTGAACGTGTAACACCTGCCATGAATAGACTAGCCCACTCCTTCCTCCCGCTACAGCCAGTGCCCTGGGCAGTGCCAGACACAGCAGACATGGAACAGACTATCAGGGGCAAAGACATGAGCAGGTTATAACCACGTTCTCTCGGGTCACTGATCCCTTCTTGTTACTCAGCCCCACTCTCTCGGTCACATAGATGATAAATACCAACTCTTCTACACCCCCATCCCTCCTGACCCTAGCATTCACAACATACAGTACGCAATCTGCATGATAGAGCTGTCCGGCAGTCATACAATCCTCAAATCTACTTCTCCTGATGCTGCCTGCATCATTTTGGACACTTGGCCGATCCTATTCACCGACTAAAGTACCATTGCTAGCGTCTGCCCATCCAGGGCTAAAGTGCAGTCCTCGCACATCATCACCTGTTCAGCCATGTCCAGAGAGCTCCACGGATCTCCAGCTCGGGCCAGTTCGCAGCGTAGGCTAGGCGTCAGTCCCAGATGTCGCAAGCTCTCCTTTCTTCATTGAACCATTATCCAACCAGTTCCCCACCTCCTTTGGTGTCTCAACGAAGTATGCTTTACCCTCTGCCAACACTTTCAGCATCGTTTGGAAAAACATCATGTTCTTCCATCCCAGCTCACGGAGTCTTGCATGCATGGTATCAAACAATTTGCATTTCTTCAGCACCTCCTGTGTAACATCTGGGAAGACCCTAAGTTGTGCCTCTCCAATAACATCCCCCCCACCTCCATCAGGCATACTGCAGGAGCACATCCCTGTCCCTAAAATAAGGGAACTTAACCACTAAATGTCTATGCAGTGGTCCTGTCAGGGGCCTTCTCACAGTCACTCTGTGTGCCCTTTCCACTGTGAACAGCTTCAACAGTCAATTCACCTGAGAGGTGTCCAAAAACTGCTTGTCCAGATAGAGTTCTGTATTGTGGCCTATCTCGCCTTCCAGCAACCTTATCATCCGCACATTGCATCTGCAAGACCTAGCCTCTGCGTTGTTGGCTCTGTCCTCCAGTTTCTGCGTGGCATCAGCAAGATCTCTAATTACTGAGTGCGGCAAGATTAAAGTATCTTCCAGCGTGCATATTCTCTGTTCCGCTTCTGTGACACGTCCGTTCACTTTTTGTATATCTTCCCTAAGCAATGAGACATCCACCCCAACCACTTGCACTTTGTTGTCCAGTAATGTTCTGGACTTGTGAATAGCTGTGTGCAAACTTTCCATTGTTTCTTGTGGGCCGGGGGCTCCAGCTGCATTTCCACTGCGCCCTCCACTTGCTCCTGTCTGTTTTGTCTGCTCTTGGCTCCAACAAACATATCCATTTGCTGTTGTTGCCCCTTAGCCATTGTGCATGCAGCGCAGGAAACAGTGGCCAAAGCTCCTTCCAAAGACACCAGAATTGGTTGACCCAAGCTCCCTGAGCCCCGCTCTTGATCCAACAGGAAGAATCCACGGAGGCACAAAGAGGTCAACTGTGGTCTGAAGCATTGCCAGGTGTGCTGGCAGTGTGATCCCACAGTCGCACGGTATCTCCACTCCAGTCCCAGCTCTAGGGGTTGTCCATCTCAGCCTACCAGTAATCTGAGGTTCCCTCCTGAGTCGCGGCAACCTCCTCCTCCCACTCCACTTTCTGCGCTGCGAGGAGAGTTTGTTGTTGTCCAAGTCACTATTGTGAGAAACCTGAGGGTATTCTCACTTCAGAACCCCTTGGATCCGCTGCACAGGTGGCCAGGGAAAGGCCATCGCTATTGGGAGTGGAGAAGCGAGGGAAGATCCCCTGGGTGGTGGGTCCTTGGGCGAGACATGGTATTCCCTTTTCCTACTGACAATCAACCCAACACTGCCCCAACCTTTATGAGCTATTATAAGGTAGCTCTACCCATTTCTCCGCCTCTGACAATTTACAGGGTTTGGACGAAGAAGAGGCAACCAAGAGCAATAAAGACTATGATGTTTTACCAGTCTCGCACTGGGACGAGGAAGAGGCTTACTAAGTTAGTGAAGATCAGGCATGTCCCTTTAATTGTGGTAAAGCAAAGTGGAACAATCATCCACACCTGCAGCCTGTTACATGACTGGAGGTGGATAAATGGAGCCCAACCCAGTGGGCAAGACGAACGACAGAAGAAGGACCAGGAGGCTAGTGCAGGAAGCAGATGAGCCTCCAAACTGGCGTGGGAGTGAGGTCTCTGGAGAAGAGCGGGAAAGGTGAAGGAAGCTGTGCTGGGAGGCTGCCCGTTTCCTTTCAAATCAACATGCTCATTTCCCTGTGGTGGAGGACCACCCCAGGAGTGTCTGAGGGGCAGGAACTGGAGCCTGGCTACTGAAGAGAGAAAGCTGTGTGATCCGTGTTTCAAAGCAACCAATGCGTTTCTGGAAATAGAGAAACCGGGTGCGAGTGTGTGAACTTAAGATACTTTTGGCCTCATTACAAGTGTGCCGGTCCTGTAACAATGGTGCTGGTAAGCCTACGAGTTTGCAAACGGGTGCTGTTCCTCCCGTCAGGTCAACCTGGCGGGCGGGATGGCATCCGCTCCATGACTTATTTAGAAGCACCGGCACCGTTTTTAACGGTACCGGTGCTTCCATCATCCCCATTCCCAGTGTGTCCCTTGGGACTCAAATGGGAATGGGGATTTACATTGTTCCGGTGCCTGACTTCATGGATTGCCAGGGCTGTAATGACCCGGTGTTTCCATGAAGCCAGGCACAGGAAAAATGCACAAGTCCGAAGGCAGCCTGCTGGTTTTACCGGCACGGCTACCGTCGGACTTGCAATCAGGCCCTTTGTTTCGGAGTGGTCGCGTGTAGAGAGATACACGTTTTTGAAGGTCTCCGAACATTGAATGGCTCATAAAAGGTAAACAAACAAATATACTTGTCAATTACTTAACTAAAGGAAATACTTTGTATTGGAGTCGTCTCTTGTGGCAAAGCACACGTTTTCGAAAGTCTCTGAACGCCGAAACAAACTAATTAAAGTGAAACAAACAGTTACATTTGTGAACCATTAAACCAAGGGAAATATTCTACATTAGAGTGATCGCATGTGGCAAGAAGCATATTTTCAAAAGTGTCCAGGCATTGAACTATCTAGTTAAAGTGAAACGAACAATTATTGAATCACAAAATGAAGGGAAGAATTCTACACTCAAGAGTTCATGATTGAATGCTGAATTGAATTAAAACGTTATTACTAACCAGATGAAAGTCAATAAGAGGTGAGGAAGTTTAAAATCCAGACCATCATACAGTGAAGTGCTAAAATTAAGATAATTCTAAACCAATCACATTATGCTGAAATATAATGTGATTTGTAAAGAACAGATAACCAACAGATATTGAAGCCTAATATACAGTGATTTTTTTCTGAACCGGTGTGAATGCTACAAAATCATCCAAGCTGTTTATTTGCCAACATTTAACTAAACTGTGAAAGACGAGAACCTTTTGTGCTTTCTTTTGAAGTGTGCCACTTGGAGCTTGGAGAAGCTCCCACACCCTAGTCTCAAAGCACCCAGATGCCTCAGTTTTGCTGTCCATGCCAACCACAAGATGGTGACTGCAATCCCTCGTGGCAAGCCTTGCTCATATGCTTTCAGTTCTGCATTCCAGGTCCCCCAGCCAAGGTGCCGTCTTCTCAGGGATGAATCCGTGTCCACCTTGAATGCGCAAATCTGGGAGTAGGATTGTATCTGATAGCACAGGGCCAGCTTATGGTGTAACACCAGCAAACGTTAGTTCCAAGTGACTCCTGGCCACACTTTCACATTGTTCCACCATCTGTCCTCCCATCTCCACCTCAACATTGCCTGTGCACCCTCCCTGCCTGATAATAATGGGTCCTACAGTTCTCCAGCAAGCTCTTGCTCTGGTCTGCATGCCTTCACTCCACTGGTTTCCCCGCTGAAGTAGGATCTTCCCCTAGCCCTGAGTGCCAGGTCCAGTTTGATGCACTAACACAACCTTCGCTGTCAGCTGCTCGTTCTGCCCAGCAACCTGCACGCTTGTTCGTGGGCAGTCGGCATGCCTTACCTTTCCGCAGATTTGTGTCGGAGTATTAGCACCACTGATCCTGCCTCAGCAATCCTTCGCCGAGGCCATCTACTGAATGCAGCTGCCACTTCAGGCTTTCATATGGCAGAGAACGCAGCCTTTACAGGATGGTGGTCTTGTTCTCTAGAGGTACAGAATTTCACTTCTTCCCTTTCTTCTCAAGGCATACGCTGGGCACTATCCACTTCCTTGCGTGTTCCGTTGCCCTAAGCGCACCTCGCCTGCGAGATTACCAGGATTTTCAGAGGATCTTATGAGGCAGAGATAAGAGCTCCATGGATTCACATCTGGTACATGCGGCTCCAGGCCACGCCGCCAGACCATCTGCATTCTTAATACCAGATGGGGAAAGCTTTCTAATGTTTTCGTTGTTGTCCTACCCAGCCCACCGTGTTAGAGCCAGTCAGGTGTGTGATGGCTGCTTCCTGAGCCAGTTCTGTGAATGCCAGGTAAATGAGGAACTGGCTGTTTCCAGTGAGCACTTTGCATGACAGGTTTTCGGGGAACTGGCTCACCACTCTGTCCGTGATTGCTGGTAAAGTGGTAAAGTACATTGTACACTAAATGCAAATGTCTGCTGCCTTCCATCTCCTGCTTTGCTAAGCTTGAATTTTGGCTCTGTGACAAATCCAGAGAGATCATCACCTCTCCCCAAGCGGGAGCCAACCCATTTGGGACTACAGAGGTGAGCCTGCTATGCTTAACCTAGAGGATAGGGTAAGCGGGATCCTTCTGGTGGTGACTCCCCCTGGAGTGACTTAAACCCTGATAGGAATACAGATTAGCATCCCTTTTCCTCTATTAATAACACATTTATAAGGTATCTAGGGAATGGGGTTCACAAGGATCACATACACCCTTTTTTAATGGATGACTTGGCTTCTGACCATATCTGTGCCCAATCTCCTGCAAAAACTAAGGAGAGACGAGAAGAACAGCCTCTGGAGGAACCTCCCTGAAAGACCAATCACAGGAGTTCCTCAACAGGGGAAGTGGAGTTTAACCATGACAAAGGAACCAGAGGAGGTATGGCCAGGGAGAAGGGAGGAATGTCAGTGTCGAGGCCCCATGCGCGCACCCGAACAATGCAGCAAGACTCAGCTTCCCTGAGAGGCTGCAAGCATGAGGAAGCAGAACCTTGGAAGGCTGACGTGGAGCCCAGCTGAGAAATCGTGTATGCAACTACCTGCAGACCGAGCGGCAAGCCCGAGGGAGATGAGCCTCGGAAGATCTAGTTGGAGCCAAGTTGAAGTGTTGAGTAAGCAGCTCCGCGAAAGGAGGAGGACCAAAGAGATTCAAAGCACCCTCCTGTGGAACACCGCTTGACGCAGTAAGGTAGGCAGTGGCTCAGCCGGAGTAGGAGGTGGGCAAAAGGTAGTGAAAGAAGGAAAGGAACCCAAAGTGGGGAAAGAGGAGGAATAACTCTGAGGAGTAAGGGAGAGAAGCGCAACAGAATAGGGAGAAAAAGAGAACACCCCAGAGGGGAAACTGAGAAAGAGAAGCACCCCAGAGTGGGGAGAAACACAGAAGACCCCTGAGTGGACAGTGAGAGGCACCCCAGAGTTGGTAAAACAGAAGAAAACCCCAGAGTGGGGAGTGAGAAATATTAGCACATCATAGTGGGGAGAAAAGAAGAAAAACCCCAGAGTGGTGTAAGGAGCTAGGAATGAGACGTGGACACAGAGGACTCATGGTTTGAGCTACATACATTTATTCAAAATAATAAGGGGGTGCATAATGCCTAACTATCCCTAATCTAGGAGGTATTTCCCTACCTCAACCAAAAACGAAGGGGCCCAGATACCAGCAAATGGAATTACCGTTACAAGCACTTCGTCCGGCGGTATTACCACCGGATAACGAGTGCCAGTATGCGTCCCATAGGACTCCATGGGGGACTTTGCATGGGAGTAAGGATTTCTCAGGGGCAACACGTTTGTCTTGGAAGCAAGGCAACGCAGCGCAACACAAGTTCGAATCCCGATCCTACGCTTAGAAACCACTCGCTGGTATTAAGAGCGTTATAAATGAACAATAAATAGTTACATAAAAAATATTACAGGTGCCGGTACTACTAGCGCCTGGAATAACTGTGATTTTTGCCGGTTGGGTGGTGGAATTCCTCCACCCCACTGGCAAACTTGTAGTTGGCCACTGCGGAAACGTGCCGGTATTCGTTAATCCTGGCACGTTAATTCCACAACGGCAAATTTGTAATGAGGCCCAATGTCTTTGCTGGTAGAGGAATTTTTAAAGGGATAATGTTCTGGGATGGGCAGAGTCAGGATGAGGACTTGTAGCATGTGGTGGGTGGGGAGGCACTATAAAACAAACTCATCTTTCTCAAGGGTTACTGGTTCAAATGTGGTGTCTGGTATAGTCAGCATGTCCACTCATTGACTTGAATAGGTGCTTGGGGTGTAGAAGCTTGCCAGGGTCGGATTGGCCCCTCGGCCTCTCGGCCCGTGACCAGGCCGAAATCGTCCTAGGGGTTTGGGGGTCGGGTTCTGCCCATTCCTGGGCCATTTAAAAAAAAGAAAAAGAATTAGAATTTTTTTTTGTTGAAAAAAAAAACTGCTTGCATTCACAGTCATTTCACAATATAGATCTATACACACAGATATTAATGATACATATGGTGATCCATTCAGGTATGAAATGTATATCACGTTAGTGAAATCATAACCATATTTTTCATAGTGTACTTCGGAACAATGCTATTTGATGCCACTTCCTCTTTTGTCAAGGGATGAAAGGTCGTGTTTCATCGCCTCCTGGGATATCACTTTGGGGTGGGGTCAAATGACATCACTTCTGACCATGTCATCAAAGGTCAAGGGTCGTGAAGCGAAGGGTGGGCCACCTTTTTGAGGCGAGGGTTGGGCCACTTATTTTTGGGTGTCCGGGCCTATTTCTTGTACCAGTCCTACCCTGAAGCTTGTAGGTAATGGAAATCATCATTCTGCAGGATGGCACAGGCTCACTTTGATGCTGTGAGTGCTTCCGAATGGGTCTGTTGTGGGCCTTGAATACCTTCAGAGTGGTCACTGATTGTGCGTTTGGCCTACAAAGTTCAGCTGTCCCCGCTAAATTCCGTGAGGTAGTCTTGATTACCATTCATGGCTTTTAAGAAAGATGATTTTGTTTTACCTATTCTTTTTCATAAATTCATATTGTCTGGCTTGCCTATGACACTGAGTCAAGATCAGTGTCTTTCCCCTCTTCAGTGATGGGGTTCAGAAACTGCATTCAACTAGCTATAAGGAGTATAGCGCTTTGAGGCATTCGAGTGTGTGGTGCTCATCACATATATTTAAATAAATAAAGAGACCTGAATAACGACAACACAGTTGCACCTTTGAGCTCCTCAGTCCAAAATTGCATTAAAACGGGGGTCTGTGAGTTTCCTTTATAAGTGAAGAACGGAAATGCACCAATTCATTTAGATGAATACATGTAACAAGGGGCATCATAAAATGCAAAAACGTTTGCTTGCTTTCTAGCAATCTTGAAAGTTTGGACAGCCCTTTATTTAGCGTTTGTAATTCAGCATCTACGAGTAAGGGCCCCCGTGGGTTTCAGAGCTCAAAGTTTGGCACATTAAAACACTAGCAGACATCGAGAGGAGGGAGTGCTTTATGGCTGACTGGGGGCAAAGACAATGAGGCAGGTTTCCTCTCTGAAATTAATGGGCCAATTGGTTGCCCAAGCTCGATAAACACTAACTTGGACACGCATTTCAGATGAAAAATATTGAATGTGGGTGTGACAGTACCTTTTGTGTCTGAACTGCAAGGGCATCTTAAAATTAGGGCGATGAAGACTAGGTGGAGTAATCTGTTTGGGAGATTATATCATATTATATCAAATTGTAAGTAGATACCTGATACATGACAGCTGTTCTAAATTTAATTTCACATGTACTCACACTAAGCGGAAATAATCTGCAAGCTGACAATTTCCGAAAATTTACGCCATTGCATATTTCACAATCAGCAGTTGCCCAACCTTTCTTCTCACATCTGTTGGCTGATGAGCCGACTCCCTTGCTTATCATCGACTGTGGTTAGCATAACAACACATGCGGTCACTTTCAGCCTACTCTGGGTTCCTTTGGAAATATGTATGTTATTTATGCATGGCTGTAGAGAACTTGTCTCTCTAAATGTACTGTGTCAGGGACACTATGCTGGTTTCCAATGTTCCTTGTCAGCACGCAGCAATTGCTTAAGAATAATGTGCCCTGTATTATATTGAGGCGATATGCCCCGAGGTGGCGGGCCGACACTGTAGGTAACTGGGGCCGCCGACATTGTAGGTAACTGCCCGCCGCCCATGTTAAGGACCCGAGAGCAGAGAGGGTCCCTTAAGAGGCTGGCGGGCCGTTACCTACTAGGGTAGGCCTGCCACTGAGGGGCATATCACCATTACCACCCGTGAAGATCCCTAAAACAAAATTAAATCAGCTTCCTGTTGCAGTGCGGCCCAACAACGAATTGTTGTCATCCAATAAAGTCTGTTTTCAATGTTCATGACAAAAACAGCACTGCGTGGCACCGGGTCGCTCTGCAAAGGTAAGTTTACTTCTTTATTTTTGGGTGAGAAAAAAAAATCGTAGCCCCCGTGTAGGGACCTACGTGGGTGCTAAGAGGAGAGGGGTTTGGGGAGCAGGGAAGGGAAGGGGTGCTAGCTGCCCTGGCAGTTCAGAACGTAGGCTAGTACCATACAGTACAGCCCGCATTCCAAGCAGCCTGAATGGCCAGGGCCCCCATACAGGGTGCTAATGCCATTTGGGTAAACTTTTCCTCTTTTGACAGGTCAAATGTTTATAGGCATAGTTATTGTCATATGGGGGTTTCATTTGTAGTTTTGCATTCTGGGTGGCAGATTAGCTACACTAAAAAGCAGCCAAGACTTACGCTATATTGATAGTTTGATTTTACCATGCAACTGACAAAGCACACTTTAGTTGTATTGCTCATCTGCTGCATCCCATAAACCATCTGTGACAATACAGTACATGGGAATTGCGAGACAGTAGCACCTACCAGAGCTTCGGCCTCCAGGAGAGCATGGCAAAGGGCTCCGGCCCAGTGTCTCATTCCCTTGTGGGCAATCCCATCATTGTGGCCCCTAAAGACAGAGAATCCTCACCCCTGTTGTTCTCCAGCTTATCAGTCCCACTGTGCGATCATTAGGACCAAAGAAGAAGGTCGGTTAGAAGAACAGCATGGATGGTATGCGAGTCTCCTGCTGACACCATGTCCCCCCTGGACAACCAACCTACCTGCTTAATGCAACAAGTTCAGAGAAATCAGCACAAGGAACATATTGATGCTGCACTAGATTGTCCATGCACTCACCTTCCAATTTGTGGTGCACCAGTCCTGCTGCGCAAGGCGACCAAAGAGAAGCTCCAGTCTTAATGTGCAGTCAGTTATACAGAACATAAAGTACCACCTCAGAGACATGCCAAGGACACTGGAAGCAGTTCAGCACCACAGTCAACCCCTCTGACCTCTTCCTACTTGATCTCTCTTCAGTCTTCGACACGGTAAACCATACCATCTTGCTCAACTATCTCTGTGACAACCTGGGTATCACTGATCAGGCTCTGCCCTGGCTGACCTCTTTCTTCTCTGATTGACCCTCCCAGGTCCAACTTGTGTCCTTCCTTTCCTCTATCTCCCTCTCTACCTGTGGTGTTCCACAGCGGTCTAACCTCTCACCCTGGCTTTTCAAACAATACGTGGCAACTCTCACCCATCGCATTGCCGATTTCTGCTCCAATTTTTAGTGCTATGCGGATGACCCTCAACTCATTTTCAGGCTTCCTTCGGTCACCTCTTCTCCTTCTCTCATCTCTGATTGCCTGTCTGCTATTCAGAAGTGGTGTGCCACTAATGATCTCTGCCTGAATGCCAGTAGAACTGAGATCCTCCTCATCGGCACACCCTTACCCACCTTTCCTTTCACCCTCTGGCCGGCCTCCCTTGGCCCTCCTCCTACCCCCACTTGCGAGGCTAAGAACCTCGGGGTTATCTTCGTCTCCACACTTTCCTTTTCTGCCCACATCTCTGATGTCTCCAAAAAGTCAAACTTCCAACTGCACCTCCTCAGAGGTATTTTGCCTTTCCTCTCCTTCCACCAGAATCTCACTGTCTCTCGAACTCTGGTTCTCTATAGGTTGGAGTATTGCAACAGCCTACTTCTAAATCTACCTGCTTTAAGTCTCTGCCCTTTGCAACTCATCCAGAACAAGGCTGCAAGACTTGTCCTTGGCCTCAAGCCCTCCGATCGTATCTCTACAGCCCTGAAATCTCTTCATTGGCTCCCAGTGGCTGGAAAGATTAAATTCAAGACCCTTTGCATTGTCCACAAGGCTTTATGGGGCCTGGGACCAAAATACCATCACCTTTCCCTCTGTAAACACCTTCCATTTCAAGCTCTTCGCTCCTCCTCCTCCAACTCCCTCAGGGTCAGTCGCTTCTCGAAGAAATTAGCTGAGGGTAGATTTCTGTCTTCGGCTGGGGCCTCCCTCTGGAACTGCCTCCTTGCCACTCTCAAACTTGAGGAGAACCATCTCCGGTCCCGGAACCACCTTAAGACCTCCCTCTTTGCGTCAGCATTCGCTTTACTTCTCCCCTTACTGATTTGGACTCCTCGGCATCGTGCACCTAATTACCCTCTGATTTCGGGCCCATGTACTTGCTCACCCTGCCACGCACCTCCTCTTGGCAAACCATGTACTTGGGTCTGTATCTGTAACCCTGCAGTTCCCCCCTTTCGTGCACTTATCAGACACCCTCTGCCTGCACCTTAAACCTAGAACTTGCCACTTGCTGGCTGCACTACCACTGTTGCTGTTTTTATTTTCCTTTGCTCAGCACTTTCCGCTTTTCCCCTCCCCACTGCACTTTCCCCCTTCCATCTCCTCTGCACTTGCACAATCTCAATGTCACTGGACCTAGTAAGATCATTGTTTTTGTTCTCCCTTGTTCACCTCCCTTGCCTCGTCACGCTCTGAAACAGTTGTGTATGAACGCGATACAAATAAAATATCAATCAATCATAGTTGGGGGCTACCTTCGGGTTATGCTGAAGTCAATAGCAGCTGGCTGATATTGGCTGTAATATATTCTTGAGACAGCACTAGTGCATGACATGCCAACTTTAGCATGGCGTACCACCCCAGCCGACCGTGCTAAGTGACCATAATTGAAGCTACCCTTCCTATGTTAAAAGAAAATGGAACCTGGCCTTACTGTGGTAATTTGTAGTGGTGTACCGAACCTCGGCTTCGAGTAAGTATTCGACCGAATTTCAATCATAATGAGCTATTTGGAAGAAAAATATTTTGCTATTCGCTCCAGCCAAATAGTTTGTCTTCTTGTTTTATTGCAAGGTAATAACTCAGAAAGGCAAATATGGATTGCAGATTTCCAAAGGGGATGGAATTAAAAAATGCATGAAAGCATTCTTGAACAAATATCAGAATAATGTGCATATGTTTGTGTATTGAAAAGGAGTGGTGAAATAAGTCAAAGGTGAGCATGGTTTGCTCCTATAGGAAATGCCTATGGAGACCGTTGAATTGATAGCAGGTAGTGGAGACAAGGAAGGCGCAGGCTTCTAGGTCAACAGGGCTGAGGATGAGTCAGTTACATGCCGGGCAGTGCAAAATGTGGCTGACGTTTCACAACTCATATTGCTTGGGAGAACTTACTTATTAGGAAATCTCTTGAACAACATTAGAGGCCAGTCTGTCCCAACAGAAAATGTGTGAGAGAGGGCACAGAGTGATAGAGA
Organism: Ambystoma mexicanum; assembly: GCF_040938575.1. Lineage (NCBI taxonomy): Eukaryota > Metazoa > Chordata > Amphibia > Caudata > Ambystomatidae > Ambystoma > Ambystoma mexicanum. The sequence continues at coordinate 842,821,718 of NC_090923.1, forward strand.
GCACTGTATCTGCTGGTGGGGTAGGATGGCTGGTTGAAGAGTGAGAAACACAGAAAAGCTACTGAGTCATGCATCTTTTAGCATGGTGGGAAGAAGGTGGGGCAAGAGGACGTGCATTGAGATTTATTGGAAGTGAGCGACTGGCCAAAAAGTGCTTGCAGTTTTTAGGCAGATTAATTCACATATTGTCATGATCACAGGCCCAGGGAGTCCAACAGTTGTGCAGGCAGTGGAAGGCTGGACCACATTGGTGGAAAAAAAGGCATTCACACACATGTTTTTCTTAACAAAGGAATTCTTCCAACATGGCCGCTGCCTTGAGGCAAGACCAGACTTCCAATATGGCCACCGTTTGAGTCATAATCTATGTTCTCAAAGTACTACTCCATGCTATTTGGGCAGTGGACCCAGGGCATTGAACAACTGTAATCAGAACAACGCTTACTGTGTTCATCTGACAGTTCTCTTTGAATTTAGGGAGACAGCAGGATTTGCTGCACGCTCGCCCATCTACTCCTTTGATACAGAAGGCTCACTGCGCGCTCAAGCACATTACAGAAAGACAGCAGCGCTTGCACGCGCCTACTCTGAAGATCCTGTTACCAATACTTACTGGTTCTGCCAAAGGACTGCAATCTTTGCTCACCTCCACCCGCTCTGCAGCAACGTGAAGAAAGAGAAAAGACAAAAAGGAAAGTTTAATCGCACAGTCTTTCCTGTGCTACAATTGCCGAAAAGAATGCTCCATCACCAGTCGCGATGCGGGAAACCACTGCAATCTAGCTCAGAGCCATCTCCCCATCCTACCGGCCACACGGTCTCATTCCTTGCCTAATCCAGCTCATTTAAGGAACAAAAGACAAATAAAACAGACATTGACACAATCAGCAAGACAAGGGTAGCAAGCAGCAAGAACAAAGACACTAAAGCAGCATGCACAAACACCAAAGAGTGCAAAGGGACCAAAATAAAGCCAGGAGAAAGCCATACTTCAAGCCACAGTAGGCCTCGGAAAACCAGTGAGGTAACTAGTTGAAGAGGCACACGCAAGCTGAAAGAAGCCACAGCACCATATGGTGAGTCCAGCCCCCACTAAGGTAGCAACCTGTGAGCAGGGAAAGGAAGTAAACTAATTGCCAGAGTGACATCCATTAATTCATGTTTCAGGGGATTACTGTGGATATCCACTGATGACAAACCACCCTGGTGCATCTATCCACACAGAACAAACCTTACCCCTTATACCTGAAACACGGCAGTGCGCCATTTCAGAGCACCATACGTGATTTTGGTAGCAAGAGATTTGGGACACTTCACAAGGTATCCAGAAGCCCCCACAAGACATCAGGTAAGTGTTACAGAATGCAAAGTCCACATAAGCAGTCTTGCCTGGGCACCATAGAGACCTTGGAGATGGACTAGTTAGCTATGATCCTGGGGGAGTTTAAAGCAGAAACACACGCAGCCCGTTCAGAGACAAAAACGCTCCGTCAGGAGTTGGTAGTCAACAGTGACCGAACAGAAGAGCTGGCTATGCGCATTACACAGAGACAAGCAGGACAAGCCACATTGCAGGGATCACAAGCCCCACCAGTACCAAAGCCAGCACCCATCCAAGTAATCACCCCTGCCTCAGTCCCCTTGATTCCCCCAGAATGGTTCACAGGGGATCCCCATAAGTATGCTGTGTTTATGAATCAGTGTAGGCTCCATTTGCTCTGCAGGCCTGGGCTCTTTCTCAATGACCAAACAAAGGTAGTGTTCATGCTATCCTGCTTGGGCGGCCATGCAGCCAACTGGTCGATTCCATTGGTAGACAGAGATGATCCCCTGTTATGTAACTTCTGGGCCTTCAAACGGGAATTAGAAAAGCTATTCACTCAGGAAGATCCAAAAACAAGCCCGTGACAATGAGCTGTCGTCTCTTCAGCAACTGTTGCAGGATCTATTGGCCTATATTTCTACCTTCAAATGATTAATGGCAGAGACCAACTGGCCGGAGGACAAACAGACCACCTTCATTCACAGAGGAATCTGTGGGGAACTCAAGGACGTCTTAGCCCAGGTGGTGAACACACCAGACCGCTGCTCAGAATACATTGACCTAGTCATCCAACTCGATCACTGCTTACAAGAATGGAAGTTTGATCATTCTTGTTCTGAAGTATGCCCTCTGATTTTCATTTGGACGTGTATACAAACACGTCACACACAGGTACCACCTGAACCCATGCAACTAGGAAGTATCAGAGGGCCATTGACTAGAGAAGAGAGGGAAAAGCGCATGTAATGTGACAAGTTCGGATGTTTCTTATGAGATTGTACAGCTAAACACATCGAAAGCTGGTCGGTGCTGTGGATACCACTACAGCAGACGTGTCAAGAAATGGTGCGGCCCGACAAGCGTTGAGGCCCACTTATCGAGCGAAGAAACAGTAATTCAGGTCTCCCACCTCGCTAATGCTGTGGTGCTCATCTGTCCCCAACAATCACAAAACATGCATGCTCTAGAGGCTTATGTGGACTGTGGAGCTGTGGGCAATTACATGGACCTCAATATGGTCCACCAAATGGGCATCCCAATGCGTCCTAAGACCAGCATGGATGACTTTGCAGCTGTGGATGGCACGCAGTTAACCTCTGGTCCTGTGACTCAGTGTACAGAAAAAGTCATACTACTATGCCATGACGGGGACCGGTAATATATATCCTTTGACCTCATCAGTGCCCAGCCGTTCCAGATTATCTTAAGTATGCCTTGGTTAGAAACCATCATCCCTTTTTTAGATTGGGGGCAAGAACAATGTCCTTTTCCAGTGAGTGTGTGGACCACTGTTACACCAGATTGCTGGCTTCTGATTTGCCTCTCCCTGCAGCAACACCCAAAGTACCAGGCTCTGTCCTGGGCATTGTAGGGGTTCTGCCCTCTGAGTATGCGGACTACAACAACATCTTCCAGAAGTAACAGGCAATCACATTGCCTCCACACAGATCCTACAACTTCCGGATACATCTAGTTCCAGGATCACAGGCCCCCTGCAGCCATATTTATGCATTGATGGAACAGAAAAATGAACACCTCCACACTTACCTGGATCAAACTTGGCAAACAATTTTATATGGCTGTCAAAGTGTCCAGCATCCTCTCCCCTCTTCTTTGTCCCAAAGAAGTAGGAGGACTTACAGACCTGTATTAACTATAGAGCAGTAAACTGAATCACCATAAAGAACAGGTACCCATTGTCGCTAATTCCCGTACTCTTGGACCAGGTGAAAGATGCCAAACTCAATACAAAGCTAGGCATACCACCTAGTGAGAGTCAAGAAAGGTGATGAATGTAAGACCGCCTTCTGCACTAAGTATGGCCTAGACGAGTACCAGGTCATGCCCTTCAGGGTATGCACTGCCCCTGCAGCGTTTCACTACTTTCTGAATGATGTACTGCGGGAACTCCTTGATGTGTGCGCCATTGTTTACACAGATGACATCTTGATCTACTATGTGTCCCCTTCAGAACATGTGAACCTTGTAGGAGCTGTCCTAGAGAAACTGGGGCAACACCAACTCTATGCAAAACCTTAAAAATGCGCCTTTCATGTAATCAAAGTGGAGTTCCTGGGTATTGTACTTGCACTGCAGGGGATTCGTATGGACAACCGCAAGGTCGATGCAATACTCCAGTGGCCTTCAGACACCTCTGTCAAGACAGTGCAAAGTTTCCTTGGGCTTGCTAATTTTTACCGACATTTGATCCCAGACTTCTCCGATATCATACACCCAAGTATTTCACTACTCTGCACAATATAGACTTTTTGCTGGAAAAAAGACACAGAACAGACTTTTACAAACCTGAAACATCGGCTCACCACGACACCAATACTGCAGTACCCGAAGCCAGTACTCCTCTACATGGCGGAAATCTAGCCATGGGGGCTGTTCTGTCCCAATGCCACCCAGACACCGGACAGCTCCAGCCAGTCGCATTTTGGTCAAAATAGTTCACACCCTCGGAACGAAATTATGCCATCACGGAAAAAGAATTCCTGGCCATCAAGGCCGCTTTTAAAGAATGGTGGTATCATCTGCTAGGTGCCCAACACTCTGTCACGGTTCTCACGGACCACAGAAAATTGCAATATCTTAAGACAGCCCGGGCCCAGTCTACTCGGCAACTACAGTGGGCACTCTTTTCACCGAATTTCATTTCATGATTACTTACCGACCAGGGGTACGCAATGGCAAGGCAGATGCTCTATCAAGACTGAGATGTGTCAAAGGAGAGGAAGAAGATACCTATACAATTCCAGAGCCTGTGGCAATCATTCTAAAGCGCAAGATCACAAGATCCTCAGACTTCACACCCATTGAACTGGAACAGTTGCCAGAGTCAATCCGAAAGGTGTTTATGCAGGAGCAGTTACACGCATGGGTCATGCAGCACCCAAAAACGAGACAGTAAAGATGTCTTTCCTTACCACTGCAATCACATGTCTACCCCCGAAACCATGATGTGCTTGCAGATACTCAAAAGCTATCATGATTCTCTACTAGTAGGCCATCCTGGAATCACCAAGACTATTTACAAGGTCCAACAGTACCACTGGTGGCTCACACTGCGGAAAGATGTGACTCTGCATGTAAAAACCTGTGATGTATGCGCCCTTCATAAAACACAAAGGAAAAAAACCACAAGGGCTCCTCCAACCACTTCCAGTGCCCCCTGCTCCGTGGCATAAGGTGTCTTTAGACTTTTTCACTGACCTACCAGCTTGTTGAGATTTTAACGCATTCCTTGTCATAGTCGACCTACTGTCAAGAATTGCACATTTTGTGGTGCTCAAGAGATCCCAAAAGTCACGATACTGGCCCAGACCTTCCTACACCAAGTAGTTAGACACCATGGGATTCCATCCGTAGTGATCTCTGACCAAGGGAGTCAATTAATTTCAAGCTTCTGGAGGAAATGCTGCAACTTAGCTCAGATCGATGTTTGCCTGTCAACCAGCCACCATCCACAAACTGACAGACAAACAGAGAGAACCAACCAGACCAGAACAATATCTCTGCTGTAGGTTTTCACACACAGACCTGGATTGGGTAAATCTCCTCTGGGTAGTAGAGAATGCATACAATAACACCTTACATAGTGCCACAGGCTTTACGCCCTTCTATTTGCTACACGTCAGACAACCCCAAACATCGGTGTATGATCCACCTAAGGCCCTAGAAATGCTGGCTGTCACAACACTACATGAAACCATCCACCACACTAAAACAGGCTTCCACTCACCTATAACAAGCTAAAGACTTGAACAAGAAATGTGTGGATCGGAAAAAAGAACCTGTCCCAACATACCAGGCAGGAGACCAAGTATGCTTAGCAACCAAGCACATTCAATTGAAAGGTCCAAGGAAGTTATGCCCTCGTTATATAGGACCATAACCCATCAAGACCCAAATCAGCCCAGTAGCTGTCAGGTTAAGCTTACCACCCTCCTTAAACATTCAACCTGTTTTCCACACGTCATTGTTACAACCAGTCCAGCCAGGAACACGAAACTCCCTGCCCAACCCACCACCATTACAAGTTGAAAACACAGATCCCAAATTTGAGGTACGAAATATTCTAGGCTCCAAACATGTAAGGAACGCAATATACTATCTAATAGACTGAAAGGGATATGGGGTGTTAGATAGGTCGTGGAACCGGCCTCCAACATTCATGCCCTCCGCCTGGTAGCCTACTTCTATCGAGACAACCCAGAAAAGCCACCACCCCGACCTATCACCTTGAGGGGGGGCTTTAGGGGACACCGCTGTCATGATCACTGGCCCAGAGTGTATTCACACCTATATTTTTGTCACCCAACTAACCCTTACAATATCGCTGCCGCCTTGAGGCAAGACCAGACTTCCAATATGGCATCTGTTTGAGTCACAATCTATGTGCTCAAAATACTGCTCCTTGCTATTTGGGCAGTGGAACCAGGGCTATTTAAACCACACCCTGGGTCCATGCCCTTTTCTTCATGTTGAAATACTGTCATCAGAAACAACACATCGGTTCTTTAGTGCACCTACGCTGAAGATCATGTTTGAATTCAGGGAGAAAGCAGGATTTGCTATACGCTTTTATGCCTACTCTGAAGATCCTTTGATACAGAACGCTTAGCGCACGCTTGAGCCCATTGCAGTAAGACAGCAGCGCTCGCTTGTGCCTGCTCTGAAGATCCTGTTCCCAATACTTACCGGTTCCGCCAAGTGACTAGAATATGTGCTCAGCGCCACCCGCTGCACAGCAAACTGAAGAAAGAGAAAAGACAGAAAGGCTGGTTTTATTGCACAGTCTGCGCTCCACTACAATTGCTGAAAAGAACGCTCCGTCATGAGTCGCGTTGCACAAAACCACTGCAACCTACCTCAGAGCCAGCTCCTAATCCTTCTGGCCACACAGTCTTGCTCCTTTCCTGATCCAGCTCCTGTAAGGAACAAAAGACAATTAAAACAGGCATTAACACAAGCAGCAAAACAAGGCTAGCAAGCAGCAAGAACAAAGACATTGAAGCAGCATGCACAAACACTAAACAGTATAAAGGGACCAAAATAAAACCAAGAGAAAGCCATACTTCAAGCCACAACAGGCCTGGGCAAACCAGTGAGGTAACTCGTTGAAGAGGCACACGCAAGCTGCAACAAGCCACAGCACCATACAGTGAGTCCAACCCCCACTAAAGTAGCAACCTGGTAGCAGGGGAGGGAAGTAAATGAATTGCCAGAGTGACGTCCATTCATTCTCATTTTAAGGTGATTACCAGGGATATCCGTTGATGACAAACCACCCTGGTGCATTTATCCATAACCCATCAAACCCTACCCCTTTTACCCGAAACACGGCAGTGTGCCATTATAGAGCGCTGCACATTTTGGTAGCAAGAGCCGAGGTACACTTCACGGGATATCCAGATGCCCCTCAAGACATCAGGAAGGTGTTACACAGATCAGACCTTCCTTTGTGTGATTACCCATGCTCTAATCCTACCTTACTCTTTGGGATAGTCCTCTTCCATATTTGGCATTCGGGGGAATAAGCACCCTCTTTAAAAGTAGTAGGTAGTTTGTGTCAACGCAATTTACATGTACCATTACATGTACCCCCGACTTTTGCCATGAGTGATCAGACAGAAACCATTTAGAAATGGGTGTGAGCTGGAAGGAAGAATCCAAACTCAAATCTCATGTAAGCTACCATGCAACTTGTAAGGAGTGTGATTCTCAATGGTAGTATCCATTTAGTTAATTGAACCCTAGCACTTTGCATTTCTAAAACCTCCCACTTGAGTATTACTGTTTAGTTTTGGTTATTAGGTGGCATTGGATGCACTACCTTTAATCCACAACTATTGTCATTAAAATAAGGTTTTAAAATAAGAGCTTCACATGGGAGCTGTGAATAAGGGTCTGTAATGCTTTCAATGGAGATGACTTATGAGGATGGATACATAGGCTTTTCGTGTTGTTTGGTTATGTGTCCAACCATTTAACACCCATTTCTAAGTCCAATCTGTATGATTTTCCACCCATTCCCATCCATCCCCACACAAAACCACTCCCCTTCTGCACTCTTTCCCTGCATTTGAATTGTGTGCTGAATTTGGCAGCCGTTTTTAATTCCAAAATGGCGGCCACTATATTTTAACATTTCAAAAAAAGTAATTTTACTAGTTTTTTGCTTTAAAAAATATATACTAGTGCTTTTAAGTTATGTGATATTTATTTATCTTGGATTAAAAATAAACAGTTTACTGTTATAGATGTGTTTTGTTCCAAGAGGTCTATTAAAATGTCCATGTGCTTAATTGTGGGTGTTGGTCCAATGTTTTGTGATTTAAGCTGTACCTGACCGGATGTGCAGTATGTTAATGATGTCAGTATGATGTGATTGGGTCTAGAGTCTGTGCTTGTTTCCAAAAGGTAGCCATTTTATTTCGACATTACAAGAGAGAGGTAAGGCTGTTTGTTTTGTCTGTTAAACTGTTTTTGTATGTGTGCCTGCATAATTTTTTTGCCGTGCTGCAGACTTATTTCTGCCTGCCTGGGTTATAAATGACAGCATCCTGCATTTTAATATGGCCTCTGTGATGATTCCGGGCTCCCCCGCCGCTGCCTCAGCATCTGCACACACGACCTGCAGCCCCACATATACCTTGTAGCGGCATGCGCTGAGCAACCAAGTTGCCTTTCATTTTTTAGCAGAGAAATGCACGCCGAAAACCCCAGACAGAGGAATGCAGGCAGAAACCTGTTTGAGTCACTAGAGTGCCCACCCAGCTCTTGTGACACTCTAATGCAAACCATTTTTTTTATTTGTATTAAATTGCCATCCCCGATGCACATCCTGCTCCAACAGAACCGACTGCCCTGTATCCTTCTCAGGACACCTCAAAAAGCGCGCATAAAGCGACCCGAGCCATGCGTGACCAAGTACATGCAGACTGCCCTTCTAGGCGCGGCGCCTAATCCGGGATTTCTCCTCCCCTTGACCCTTGCAGTGCGGCATGTTGCACCACGGGCATGCGCCCCTCTGCGCACAATGGTACTCTGCACTTGTGGCCCAGCAGCCGCCACCCCCACAATGTACCTACTCCCCATGTAAACTTGTTCTACCAAGGCACATTACATTTTTGGACTGTGTCCCTTGTGACGCAGCGACGGGCCCAGACGATCAGCATGCCCCCCACCTTTAAACATTTAGATGAGAGCATGGCACGACCTCAAACTGGCAACAGTCCTCTTACTGCACATGCCAGGAGGCCTTTGTGAGGGATGCACAGACTGCCCTACAGCTGCTCAGCAAGAGGGAGCACCTAGCCATGCCGGGCCCCGTCACCCCACTCGTACTTCGGCCTCTGTCACTGTGTTGGATTTATTATCTTTGCTGAGAAGCGAGGCCGAGGCAAGTCATTTTTGCGATTGTTTTATTGTGTGGCTGTTTAAAAGTAATATCTTGCTCCAATTGCCTGGGTTCTAAATTGTAACATCCTGCGTTTTTTACGATGACTGTCGCAATGATTCCTCAACCTAGAATCGCCATTCTGTGGTCAGGTTCTGAAAGCTTTTTACAGCCATTGTGATCACATTGGTCAGGCATTGCCATCATTTATCATGTACTGTCATCGTGCCTCCAGGGACTCACAACATAACCAGCAATTGCCTTAATATGCTCTGGTAATCGCAATGCATGGAAGTTACTGCTTTCATGCAACAGTTACTCCCATTGTATGTGCAGGCAGTCTAATCATTGCCAGGTCTTGCACTCATTTGAGAAGGCACTCACATATTTACCAGGTCTGACCTCCAATGCCCCGGTCCGTCCACATTATGTGCAATGTTGCCATTAATGTGCCCGGGCACCCATCTCATGCATTGCATGATGCTATAAATTACTGTCATCGTGCCTCCAGGGACTCACAACATAACCAGCAATTGCCTTAATATGCTCTGGTAATCGCAATGCATGGAAGTTACTGCTTTCATGCAACAGGTACTCCCATTGTATGTGCAGGCATTCTAATCATTGCCAGGTCTTGCACTCATTTGAGAAGGCACTCACATATTTACAAGATCTGACCTCCTATGCCCAGGTCTTAACACGTTGTGTGCATTGTTACCATTAAAGTGCCAGGGCAGGTATCTCAGGCATTGCATGACGCTATAAATTGCTCTCCTTTCATAATTTGCCAGGTATGGTACATATATGACATGCAAAGCATTTTGAGAGCATGTACGAGGTATTGCCTTTATATGTTCAACTATTTGAACATATTATTGTCAGTATTTGCCATATATTCTGTTGTATGCGCCGGTATTCTAACTATACTCGGTGTATTGCTGTCACATGTCCAGTAATGCCATCAAATACCAGGCACTCACACAATTGCCAGGAATTGCCATTACATTGCAGGATACTTAAACCATTATCAGGTTTTGCAATCATAAGTTCAGGTACTCAATCCATTGCCATATATCACAATCAGAAGTCTGAGTACTCACACCACTGGCAAGTCAAACAATCAAAAGTCCAGTTATATGCTCAATTGGCATACATTGCTACTAAATGGACATGCGCTCACACTGTTACCAGATATTGCCGCCAAAGTCCTAAATATTCACAACATTGGGATGTAGCGATTTCAAAAGTCCAGTTATTAGCACCATTGCCAGTTATTGGCATCAACTGCCCACGTGTTTGCACCACTACTAGGTATTGTCATTATTGTCATTAAAAGATCAGATACACACACCATTGCCAAACATTGCTGTTACGGGTCTGCGATTTCATCGCTTTTTCATGTATAGCTTAAGCCATTAAATGACCCCTGCTTTGCACAACACGCTCTACTGTACTTTAAACTTTTAAAAAAACTTAACTCCATTTTAAGAAGAATAAAGAAAATGTGTGTATCTTAACTGTCAGTGCCTAAATAGCACAAAATGATGGAGCTTTCAATCATCTACACACCTCCCAAAGCAGACACATACTAACCAACTACCATCCTTTGTAATCGATTTAATTTACTTCCCCATTCTGCCAAAGGTAAAAGCACTGCAGGTCTTTTCTTTTTCAAGTCTCCTTAACATGTTCAGACCTTGAGAATACATTAAAAGTGGAACAAGCTCCTGCATGGGTGGCTTTTGAAAAATGAGTATCACAAGTATTATGGCGCTTTAGTAGCTTTTGCTTTAGCAAAGGGTCTTTCTGCAGAGGCTGCCCGTTCTCCCCCCAACCAGGTGTGCCTTTAGACACTTGCAGGGTAATTCATAGAATTTCACAGAAAAGTGTCGCAAGCGGCTGGCGCAGAGTGTCCGCGTGCGATTGTCTGCGCCAGGCACGTGCACTAAAACCGATTTCCGCGCACAGCGTATTCATGGATTCCATGCTCCCAAACCAGCCGTGGCGCAGAGAATCGCAGCGACCCTGCAGCAGCGCCAGTAACGCCCCCAAGAACGCCCTCGCGCAAGGAAAAGCCATCAACATCGCTAAATCATCGCAAAGGGCTGCGCTAACCCTGGACCAGTTTACAGGGCTGCCAAACAAGGAACTCAAAGCGGGCAACCCTCATATCAGGAGTACGCGGGAAGTTTTACACGCGATAAGCCAGGGTACGTGTATTACAGGGGTACGCGGGAAGTTCAACACGCGATAGTCCAGGGAACGTGTATTACAGGGGTACGTGGGAAGTTCAACACGCGATTGTCCAGGGAACGTGTATTACAGGGGTACGCGGGAAGTCTTACATGCGATTAGCCAGGGCACGTGTAATATAGGGGTACGCGGGAATTATCACACGCGATTTGGCAGGGTACGTGAATTACAGGGGTGCGTGGGAATTATCACACGCGATTAGGCTGGGTGGGTCCTCACAGGTGTTCCCTGTACACCCTCCACGGCCCCTGCAGGCAGCCCACAAAACAGGGGACTACCCTGCACACCTGCTCATGTCCCCCTGCACCCCCACCCCCCAGCAGTGCAGGGGCATCCTCCACCAGGCCCCCACCCATGTCTCCCACCACCCCCACCCCCCAGCAGTGCAGGGGCACCCTCCACCAGGCCCCCACCCATGTCTCCTACCACCCCCACCCCCCAGCAGTGCAGGGGCAGCCTCCACCAGGCCCCCACCCATGTCACCCAACACCCCCACCCCCCAGCAGTGCAGGGGCATCCTCCACCAGGCCCACACTCATGTCCCCTATCACCCCCACCCCCCCGCCACCAGGGGCACCCTCCACCAGGCCCCCACTCATGTCTCCCAGCGTGCTACGTGTATTTCAGGGGTGCGCGGGAAGTTCCACTCGCGAATAGCCTGGGCGCGTGTATTTCAGGGGTGCGCGGGAAGTTCCACACGCGAATAGCCTGGGCGCATGCATTTCAGGGGTGCGCGGGAAGTTTTACACGCGATTTCAGCAGGGTACGTGTATTTCAGGGGTGCGCGGGAATTCTCACACGCGATTTGGCTTGGTACGTGTATTACAGGGGTGCGTGGGAATTATCACACGCGATTAGGCTGGGTGGGTCCTCACAGGTGTTCCCTGTACACCCTCCACGGCCCCTGCAGGCAGCCCACAAAACAGGGGACTACCCTGCACACCTGCTCATGTCCCCCTGCACCCCCACCCCCCAGCAGTGCAGGGGCAGCCTCCACCAGGCCCCCACCCATGTCTCCCACCACCCCCACCCCCCAGCAGTGCAGGGGCATCCTCCACCAGGCCCCCACCCATGTCTCCCACCACCCCCACCCCCCAGCAGTGCAGGGGCATCCTCCACCAGGCCCCCACCCATGTCTCCCACCACCCCCACCCCCAGCACTGTGGGGCACCTGCCAGCAGGCCCCAACCCATGTCTCCCACCACCCCCACCCCCCAGCAGTGCAGGGGCATCCTCCACCAGGCCCCCACCCATGTCTCCCACCACCCCACCCCCCAGCAGTGCAGGGGCAGCCTCCACCAGGCCCCCACCCATGTCACCCACCACCCCCACCCCCCAGCAGTGCAGGGGCAGCCTCCACCAGGCCCACACTCATGTCCCCTATCACCCCCACCCCCCCGCCACCAGGGGCACCCTCCACCAGGCCCCCACTCATGCCCGACTCATGTCTCCCACCACCCCCACCCCCCAGCAGTGCAGGGGCATCCTCCACCAGGCCCCCACCCATGTCTCCCACCACCCCCACCCCCCAGCACTGTGGGGCACCTGCCAGCAGGCCCCAACCCATGTCTCCCACCACCCCCACCCCCCAGCAGTGCAGGGGCATCCTCCACCAGGCCCCCACCCATGTCTCCCACCACCCCACCCCCCAGCAGTGCAGGGGCAGCCTCCACCAGGCCCCCACCCATGTCACCCACCACCCCCACCCCCCAGCAGTGCAGGGGCATCCTCCACCAGGCCCCCACCCATGTTACCCACCACCCCCACCCCCCAGCAGTGCAGGGGCATCCTCCACCAGGCCCCCACCCATGTCTCCCACCACCCCCACCCCCCAGCAGTGCAGGGGCAGCCTCCACCAGGCCCCCACCCATGTCACCCACCACCCCCACCCCCCAGCAGTGCAGGGGCAGCAGGCAGTCAGGCAGCAGCCGGTGGGAGCGTGCTCGGGGCTCTGGGGGGCAGTAGTTCGTGCTCGGGGCTCTGGGGGGCAGTAGTTCGTCCTTCCGGGCAGGAGCGTGGTATTCCGTGTGCGTACGCGTGGCCAGCTTGGTACGGAGTGATTTTGCACGTGAAAATCCTGCACGTCAGCGTGAAAACTGAGGAAAGGCCCTCAGCGCGTAAGCGCGTCTGTGACGTGACCCGCACAGGTGTATCCCACACAGCACGTGATGACAGAGCACACGTGGAAAGACTGCACGTCAGAGTGTAATCGCGTGTGATTGGTGGAAATGGCCCTACACGCAGAAGTGACAAAGCATGTAATTGGTGGAAATGGCCCTACACGCAGAAGTGACAAAGCGTGTAATTGGTGGAAATGGCCCTACACGCAGAAGTGACAAAGCATGTAATTGGTGGAAATGGCCCTAGCGCGTACACGCCGCGTAAGTGACGCTGGACGTGTGGGCCTGTATAAAAGGTACGTGTAGAACACGTTTTCCTTGTACGTGCTTTTCGTGGAGAGCGAGTGGGTGAATTCTGTACTTCTTGTCGTTTCACACGCGATTTACTTCACAGCGTTTCAAGTTCGTATTTCCTGTTACCTCTGACAGCTTTTTCTCTTTTTTCTCTTTTACTGGTTTACCTGGGCCTGTTCCCTCAAACAGTGTTCCCTTCTACTGTTGTCCTGTCTCCTCAGACAGCGTACAAATCTTCTTTTGGCGGGGGTGTTGCCAACCAAACGTGCTCCTTTTACACGCTCGTTTACCAGGCAGACAGTGAGTCACGCACGTATCTAACATCTGTGCTTGCCCCGTGTGTAGCCTACCCCTTCAGAGGTCATTCTAGGCTGCGTGTGACACGCATACGTTCATTCTTGTGTTACTGGGTGCCACAGCGTAGTGCAGGTTTTTCTTTCTGCACACGTGGTCTAGGAGGGGTTGCGTGCACGTCATCTCCCTTTTTTGGGCCTCCTGTGCGTTGCGTGACCCGTCATCTTTCCCCAGGGGTTACATTCAGCCTTGCTAGAGCACTAGGGTACAATTACCATCTGGTACCCAACCCCTTTGACCCCCAATTGCCCAGGACAATAGTCTACATCCACTCCCATACGCACATTAACATCAGTGCCATGGCTGGGAGGCGAGGATTCCGTAAGGGTGGCAAAGGTGGAAGAGCCACAAGTGGTGGCCGTGGTGGATCCGGTAGGGGACGTGGTCGTAACTTGCAGGGTGAGCCTGTCCCCCCATGTGTGGAGGACCAGTCACGGGCACCCATAATCCCCCCCCCTCCCGTTGAGGCTGATGTGGCTGACACCATCCATGCTCAGCCCTTGTTGGACCAGCACATTGTGGCACCAGACCTGGCTGACTCCATGGCTGACTTCCAGGTCAGCAGGGCTACGACACGTGCGCTGGTGCACATTGATGCCATCATGCCACGTGGATCTGGGGCAGCAAGGTCATCTGCTGCACCAAGGAGGCAGGGCGGAGAGGCTGCAGGGGCAGCTGCGGCTCCATCCACCCCAGCCCTCACACACCCAGCAAGGACAGTGTCGGTCCTAGTCCATGCTGCTGAAATTCCCCCTGACACCATCACACTAGAGCCAATGCCTGCACCAACTCCCATGCTGAGTGTGCAATCCCACACTCCTGATACAGAGTCCACCAGGGCTCCTGCCCCTAGTGTCCAGAGCGGCGCAGGACACTCAGGATCACCACCACCTTCCAAGCGGAAGAGGAAGAGTGCTCGTCCGGCACAGGCTGATGCCCCAGTCACGGCTACACAGTCCGGCCCGTCCAGGAAGCCCAGCTTCACGGATGACGAACTGAATGCACTTGTCGAGTATGTGTCCGGACATGACAACGAGATGGTCATTGTTGCAGGATCCAAGACCACACCTGCACAACGCCAGGCACACTGGCCGACCGTTGCGGACATCGTAAGTGCCCTTGGAATCGTGAGGCGCACAGCCAATGATTGCAATAAGCGCTGGAATGACCTAAAGCGCAGGGCAAAGAGTAAGCTGGCCTCAAGTCATGCCGCAACTCTAGTGACTGGAGGTGGGTCTCCAGTAGTAGACATGGAACTCACTCCACATGAGTCAGTCGCTGGGACCTACGTCACGGAGGAACAGATCCAAGGCGTGGGAGATCTGGCTGATTACGAGGCATTGTCCGGTGAGTGCACATGCATGTGTGTGTCATCCATGTGCATGGTGTGTGTGTGAGGGCTTCTGTTTGTGTGCCAGGTGAGAGTGTGTGCGCCTGAGTCGTATGGGTCAGCCATGTGCTTCATGCAATACTTCCTGCGCAGCTGCATTTGGCCATAGCAGTATCCCTTCTGCCAACAGTAGACATCTAGCCCAACTGCACGCCAGTTGCCCTTGAAGTGTCACCTTGCCACAACATAGTTGCTTATTTTTCACTGTTCATTCAGTCAGATTGTTTGCATTCCCCCACTTTTACTAGCCATGTCGCTGTCCACTAGTCACATGTCTGACATGGCTATGGTGAAGTGGAGTGACTTTGTTACCTGGATATCATTTGTACACACATGTCCCTGTGCAATTGGACCATTTCAGACTGGCAGCTCCAGGTGAAAAATCTGACCTGTTAGAATTAGAAAAGCAATTACATGCGGGAACTGGACTGAATGAATAGGTGCTGCCCTCCTCTCCATCTTCACTCAATAGCAATGGTACATGCCATCTGTGTGATGGCATGTGTGTTTCACCTGGCAATCACAGGCCAATGTGTGATGCCACTGCCAGGCAGCATGCAGAAAATGTGTTCATTTTCCATCTTGGTGTCATCAGTGTGTGCCATTTGCCTGCACTTCATACGCAGTGAGGGTGCATGCATGGGAGGGTTTTAGTCATGTGGGACATGTGTCAATCAAGTACTGGTTCTCTTGCTTCTCAGCCCTCATTGTGTGCCATGGTGCTAATGCCTGTTTCCATTTCTTTGTTTTCATGTCTTTGCAGGGGAAGACACACCTGATACTGCTGGGGTTGTGGAGATGGTGCAGACCCAGGAGGGGTCCGAGGGCCGACCAACCACCAGTAAGGGACGTGGTGTGGTGGTGGGGGAGAACCCACAAGTGCTGCAGGTCGTGCTCTCAAGGGGTGTCTCTGGCTGCACCTCCCCTGAGCTGTACTCAGGTGTTGATTCGGATGAGACCTACGTGCCGTCGCAGGTGAGTGTTCCAGGGAGGGATTCTGTTCTGTCTCACCCACCTGCACCAGGGTCAGAACCCTCCATGGGGATGTCAGTGTTGGCAGCTACGCCTTTGGTGGTTACGGATGCAGGGTCACACTCCGCGACATCTGATCCTGTTCCTGGGCCAGCAGATCAGAGGGGGAATGCAGTCCTGCAGCCTCAGGCAGTGCCGGCACAGCAAGGCGCAGTTCGCCTTGCCCCAGACAGGTGTGGTGCCCGCCGACGTGGTGGCCGTACGCCACCTGGCAATACCGCATGGGAGCAATCCATTTACGGTATGGCAACCCAACAGGCTGCATCATCCGAGATGATGGCTCAGGCCATGGATGGGGTGGCCACTTCCATTGTCCCCCCAGAAAGGCTGATGGAGCGACTAGAGCAGGCAACCGACTCCATCTGCCAGTCACACAGGGAGGACATGTTGGGGTCCAACAGGGACAGGCGGGCGGCACTGGCGACTCTGCAGGAGGCCATCTCCATTGAGTCCCAGGGCCACAGGGAAGCCCTGAGGCAGGAGCTCCTTCACCTCAGGACGACTCTTGTTGAGCTTGAGGCTTCAACACACCAAAGGACAGAACAGCAGCTGGAGCGTCTCACCCGTACGCTCTCAGCTGAGATGCAGGCAACGAGGGCGGAGGTCCGGGCATCCCATGAGTTGTTGCATGGGGACCTCCGCACACTCATCCTCCAGAACCAGACCTACCACACCCGCATGCTTGCAGCCATGGAGGAGCAGACTAGGGCCTTGCGTGGGCTGCCTCCCATAGTGCAACCACCTCCGGATGCAGCTGCACAGGGTGATAATAGCGACAGCAGTGATACTCCCACAACAGGGTAGCCGTGTGGGCCATGAGCCCATGGAGGTGTTTTATTTTCCCAAGATCCACGCAGGTGGGTTCTGGTGTGCATCCTGTCCTCGGACCTCCTGGGTGGCCTCCCCAACCCCCCCGGGCCCATCAATGGCCATTTTTGATTGTTTCTTATTTTTATTTTTATTGTTATTTATTTTATTCCCTATTTTTTTGGGACGATTTGTTGGCTTCCGTGGTTCCTGTGGGCATACGCTGCATTGTGGCTGGGCACATGCAGGCTTGTAATGTATTTGGTTCAGATGCTTGGGTTTGAGTCACACACACCCCTCCTGCTTCCCGTTTCCATGGGCTTGCAAAGGGTGTGCCCAAGTGACAGTGAATTACACAGTGACGTTGGACTCCCATGAGCTGTGTGGGCAGTCTGTAGTCAATACTGTGTATACATTCCTAGTGCATATTGCTGTTGTGTTGTACACTGCATGTTGCATTGATGTGTAACTCATCTTCTGTGTCTACCTCCCAATTTGCAGGTCCCTTCCTCATGTCTACACAAGGACCTCTAGTCTGGAGATGGGGTCCATGTTGGCAGCAGTGCACCTACAACTCTACATGGCGCCAACACTGCACAGTTGGTGGTGGTGGGAGTGCAGGCATTTCCAGGTGGTGAGACTACTAATATGTAAAATTTGTGATGTCATGTTAATGGTAGTACGTGCTCAAGTATGTTGTTGGTCCGGCATTGCTGTGAGCATTTCAGGTGTTGCAGGTTTCTAATAGGGACACTGTACATAGTGACACTAGTGTCATGTTGTGGGGATTACTTTGTTTACCTGCAAATAGCATGACATGGCACGGTGTGTCGTGTGGCGGTGCTGGGGTTGGGTTGGCTGACATGGCACTGTCCTCTTGTAGCATTTTGCAAGTGGGTATTCTTTTTAGCTGCTTGAATGTGTAACTCCACAAAACTGCATTGGTGGTGTCTGTGTGGGTAGGGATGCACACATTGTGACACTTCCAGGTGAACAATCTCAGGCTGATATGGTATTCATGGTTCATTCTCCAGACATTCAGGATCAGTGTCAGGTTGAGTCATCATTGATTGTCAGATGGAATGTGCCAGGGCAGTGTGCACTCCACAGGGGTGTGATTTCTATGTGAAGTAATTAGCCACTAGCTGTGTACGGGCTGCCTCCCCACGTGCCCTTTCCCCTCCCATGCGCAGCGGCTGTGCATGTGGCTGGGGATGTGGGGCCACCACCATGTCCACGGCCAGGCCCCGGCATGTTGCAACGTTGTGCAGGACACATGCTGCCACTATGATCCTGCACACTACTGGGGGAGCATATAACAGCTGCCCGCCAGAACGGTCAAGGGAGCGAAAGCGTGACTTTAGCACTCCGAATGTGCGCTCCACTATGCCCCGGGTTGTAATGTGGGCTGTGTTATATCTTACCTCGGGTGGCGTGGTGGGGTTCCGAATTGGCGTCCTCATGTGGGGGCTGAGAGGGTAGGCACTGTCCCCTGTGGAGGTGGTGATTGGTATCATTGGTGGGGTTGTGACCTTGCTCAGTATCCAACATGCATGCATGTGCAGTGGCATACATACTCACCAAGCAGCCATGTATCGCCATGCCGCCCAGCATCTAGGTCCCGGCATAGGGTGGACATTCGGTAAATGAAGCTGTCGTGGGTGGAGCCGGGATAGTTGGCATATACTGAGGTGATGATTCCCTTGGCATTACATACTACCTGCACGTTGATGGAATACCAGTGCTTGCGGTTCCTATAGATGTGCTCAGATGCCCTGGGGGGACGTAGAGCCACATGGGTGCAGTCGATGGCACCTAGCACTTTGGGGAATCGTGCCACACCGTAAAAATCCAGGGCGGCAGCATGCCTTTCTGCAGGTGTTCTGGGCAGGTATATGTGCCTGCGGACTGATGGGCGTGCAGTGATGATGTTCAAGACCTGGTGTAGGCAGCGTGACTGGGTGGCCTATGACACCCCACCCACTATGGCACTTGTCCGCTGAAATGATCCAGTGGTTAAGAAGTGCAGTACATTGAGGACCTTCTCCAGGGGGCTGAGTGCTTGGGAGCACAGGGTGGGTGATGTGAGGTCATCCTCCCACCTACTCACCAGGTCCAGTATTATGTGTGGTGGAAACCTGTACCTTCCATACACCTGGTCATCAGGCATCCCGAAAAGGCTGGTTCTGGGTGTGAATATTCTGGCCCTGACTATCCTCCTCCTCCTCCTTTGGTAGCCCACTGCCACTGCTGCTAGGAACGGTATGTTCATCCTGGCGTCTGGCTTGTTATTGTTTAAGTGCGCAAATTCATGCTTTGCGCGTGTTCTAGGCGAGCGTGTGACCCGCGCACCCCTGGAATCCAGTTCCCAGTCCAATAGCGTGTGGAAATTCACACGCACAACGGGATACAGGTGCGCTGACGTACTTGCGTGTGTAAGTGCCCGCGCACCCCTGAAATAAACGTACATAGGCCAATCGCGTGTACGCGCACTTTTGTCCAATTACACGCGATGACACTCTGACGTGCAGTATTTACACGTGTGCTCCGTCATCACGTGCTGGGTGGGGAACACCCGTGCGGGTCACGTCACATACGCGCTTACGCGCTGAGGGACTCTGGACCAATGGAATCGCGTATGCGTGCTTACGCGCTTACGCACTAAGGGCCTTTCCTCGGATTTCACGCTGACGTGCCGAATTTTTACGTGCCAAATCACTCCGTATCAAGCTGGCCACGCGAAAACACACAGAAGACCACGCTCCTGCCCAGAAGGCAGAGTTACTGCCCCCCGTGCCCCGAGCAGCCTCCCACGTGCCATCTGCTGCTGCCTGCCTGCCTGCCTGCCTGCTGCCACCGTGCCCTGCCATTTGGTGCCTGCACATCAGCCATCTGCAGGGGTCCAGTTGCTGTGTCCACCCCTGCTGGAACTGAAGACTCCCGACTGGGATTACATCGCTCCACAGCCCAGCCCCAGGACCCAGTTGCCCACCCACACCTGCCTCTGGGGTTGCCATGTCGGGCACTTCCACATCTGGCACCAGTGGCAACCCCAGGCCAGAGGGGCAGAGGGGCACCAGCTTCACTGCCACCGAAGTTGGTGTCCTGGTGGAGCATGTCCTGGGGCAGTATGATGCCCTCTTTGGATCGTCCCGCGCCAGCAAGGATGGACGGGAGAGGATCTGGGCCGACTGTGTGGTTGCCATCAACGCGGAGGGGGTGGCAACCCGCAACGTCCAGAAGATCAAGAAGCGCTGGGAGGACTTGAGGTCCAGGACCCTTGTGAAGGCCCAGCGCCTCGTGGAGGGGGGCCGGGGCCGCATGAGTTCCATCCAGATGAGGGTCCTGGAACGCGTACGCCCAGCGCTCCATGCCCAGATCCTTGAGAGGGAGGCCCGTCTGGAGTTGAGCGGTAAGTGTCCAAGCATTACTTTGTGACACAGGGCATGTTGCTGTGTGCTGGGTCTATGATACTTGCCTGTATGTGTGCCATAGGCCATGTATGCATGTATGTGTGCATGGACATCATGGTAATGCATGTGCAACCAGTGATGTGTGACCCACATGGTTGTTGCATGTGTTCAAATGCCGCATGGGGACCCCTATGCAGATTTTGAACATGAGAGCATGCCAGTCTCTGTACCGGGACATGGGTGGGGGTGAGGGATGGGTGCCGATGCCAGGTACATATGTGGTAGCCATGTCTGTGTGGCTGACCTGCGTGTCTGTGACTTGTGCATGCCATGGATGCATGACACATGTGTGTGACAATGCACAGATTCAGTGAAGCAGCCAAATTGCCCTTGTATCCGCTGTGTTTGTTGTGTTTGGGGCCAGATGGATGTGACTGAGGTGAAGTGTGTGCATGTGAAATGCATGAGCCATGATGCATGTGAGTTCCATATCATTGAATGTTTCAAGAGTCCATTGGACATGCATGGAAATGTCCATGGCATGCAGCATGCCTGTTACTGTGTGTGTTTTGCCTGGACTGACCCATGTGTTGTGGAGGGACATGATGGAAGTGTACTTTGACAGTGGTGGTCATCTGCTATTGCTTCCTGTCTAGGGGACCATTGTACAGTACCCTGATGCTTGTGTTCTTTGTCTCCCTCTACGCAGCGGCTAGTGAAGAAGAGGGCGGAGACGGCGCTGTGGAGCAAGGCGGCGGGGATGCCCCCACGGCTGCAGCGGAAGGGGTGGGTGAGCCCCCACAGGGGCCTGCTACGGTGGGAGACGGTGAGGAGCCATCCAGGTTGGTGGTTTGCACAGAGGAGGAGGAGGCCGCCACTGGGGCACACATGGGGCCTGGTGGGGGCATCCCTGCTGGTGCAAGTGGTGCAGTCCAGGGCCAGGGGCAGGAGGCAGCACAGGTCACCGTGGAGGGGCCTGTGCATGTCGCGGTCCCTGACCCTGTGAGTGCACCACCATGCACCAGCAGGGATGCCCCGTCCCAGGCCCGTCCGCAGGTAGAGGGGATGTCCATGTCACCTGACTCCCCTCCACCTGCGGACGTGGGAACCCCTGGCCGTGCGGAGAAGGTCCTGATTGGGGTCGCGATGCGCACGGCTGTGATTCGTGATGCCGTGCGTGCTTCCCGGGAGGAGCACGCACGTCATCACGAAGTGCACCGTGCCGACGTGGCCCAATTGGGATCGGCCATGTTCGGGGGTTTCCTGCATGTGTTGGCCAATGTGGCGGCCCTCTCCTCCTCTGTGCAGGCTATACACCAGTCGTTCTCCTTGCCGTCTTCCAGCCCAGATGCCACCAGGGCCCCCTGTGGACCTGCCCCGACCAATGCAGCCAGCTCGGTGGGGATCCCCTCCCTGCCACAGTTGGGAGTTGGAGGTCCAACAGGGGTGGACAACCCAGCAACTGGACCCCAGCAGATGGAAGATGTGACAGCATCATCAGGCAGGGCACGTGCACGACGGCGTCGGTGGTTTCCATCAGCCTGGATGCCGTCGTGCTGGCAGAGGCAGTGGCGTCGGAGGCAGCAGCGGGCTCGACGTGGGAGGAATCATGGCTCGGGGCCATCAAGATCAGAGGGGCAGGCATCGGCCGGAGGGCAGGGCAACCCTGGGATGGTGGTGTCTTCCGTGTGGGAGCAGTTGGTCCAGCGGATAGGTGCGGAGCGGCAGCGGGCGGAAGAGGAGCGGCTCGCCATGGTCAGGGCGGAGTTCTCCATGCGTCGGGCGTTGAGGCGGGCTGAGTGCCTCGAGGAAGCTCGCAGGGAGTTTGAGCCTGACATGGGGTTATCCCTGCGAGACCTTGGGGCCAGGACAGAGTCCCGCCTCCAGGACATCGACATGGAGTTCGATGATGCCCTGGCCAGCAACATCACCGAGTGAGCCGCAGGACTTGCCCGCTGCCTTTGTATATAGTTATTTAGTTAGTTAGTGTTAGGTTTCCTTTATTCATTTTTATTTATTTGGACCGCTCGGACAATGGCCACTTTTTTGTATATATTTTTTCATTAGGTAGTAGTAGGTTTCATTTATGGTGTTGGGCTCATGGACCCTTGAATATTCGTGTA
This sequence comes from Ambystoma mexicanum, assembly GCF_040938575.1. Lineage (NCBI taxonomy): Eukaryota > Metazoa > Chordata > Amphibia > Caudata > Ambystomatidae > Ambystoma > Ambystoma mexicanum. The sequence goes on from NC_090923.1 coordinate 842,844,455, forward strand.
TATAGTTTGCTTTTTGAATGGACATTTCTTTTATTAATTATTGTGTTCACCATGAGGAAATGGTTTTTCATTATTTTCCTTCCACATGATTTTGCTTTGGACTACATTTGTTTTTGGATTCCTAATTTTTTATATTTTTTTACATTTGTTCTCGGACATGGACCTTTTATTTTGTTATCCCCATTGTTGTGTGTTTGATTTGTTACTTATTTCACATCTTTAATACAATTTTTTTTTACTTTCACTTGTGGTATTTTCTCATTGGTTTCATACATGTCATGATATGGGTTTTGACATTCACTTGCACCCATTGTGTATGTGTGTGTGACGGACATGTGTTCATTTACATACTTGCCATTGGGGTTGTATCATGTAATTGCATTCACTATGTGGGTGGATGCAATCCTTGCCTGGGTGTTTGTGCTGGGTATGCTGCCCATTACTGCCATGATTGAGTATCGTCAGGACCTGGGGGCAGGGGGACATGTGTGGGTGCCTGGTGGAGGGTGCCCCTGGATGGTGGGGGGTGGGGGTGGTGGGAGACATGAGTGGGGGCCTGGTGGAGGGTGCCCCTGCACTGCTGGGGGGTGGGGGTGATAGGGGACATGGGTGGGGGCCTGGTGGAGGGTGCCCCTGGATGCTGGGGGTGTGGGTGGTGGGAGACATGGGTGGGGGCCTGGTGGAGGGTGCCCCTGGATGGTGGGGGGTGGGGGTGGTGGGAGACATGAGTGGGGGCCTAGTGGAGGCTGCCCCTGGTGACTGGGGGGGTGGGGGTGGTGGGAGACATGAGTGGGGGCCTGGTGGAGGGTGCCCCTGGTGGCGGGGGGGTGGGGGTGATAGGGGACATGAGTGTGGGCCTGGTGGAGGATGCCCCTGCACTGCTGGGGGGTGGGGGTGGTGGGTGACATGGGTGGGGGCCTGGTGGAGGCTGCCCCTGCACTGCTGGGGGATGGGGGTGGTGGGTGACATGAGTGGGGGCCTGGTGGAGGGTGCCCCTGGTGGCGGGGGGGTGGGGGTGGTGGGAGACATGAGTGGGGGCCTGGTGGAGGCTGCCCCTGGTGACTGGGGGGGTGGGGGTGGTGGGAGACATGAGTGGGGGCCTGGTGGAGGGTGCCCCTGGTGACTGGGGGGGTGGGGGTGGTGGGAGACATGAGTGGGGGCCTGGTGGAGGGTGCCCCTGGTGACTGGGGGGGGTGGGGGTGGTGGGAGACATGAGTGGGGGTGGTGGAGGGTGCCCCTGGTGGCGGGGGGGTGGGGGCCTGGTGGAGGCTGCCCCTGGTTACTGGGGGGGTGGAGGGTGCCCCTGGTGACTGGGGGGTGGGGGTGGTGGGAGACATGAGTGGGGGCCTGGTGGAGGGTGCCCCTGGTGACTGGGGGGGGTGGGGGTGGTGGGAGACATGAGTGGGGGCCTGGTGGAGCTGCCCCTGGTGACTGGGGGGGTGGGGGTGGTGGGAGACATGAGTGGGGGCCTGGTGGAGGGTGCCCCTGGTGGCGGGGGGTGGGGGTGGTGGGAGACATGAGTGGGGGCCTGGTGGAGGCTGCCCCTGGTTACTGGGGGGGTGGGGTGGTGGGAGACATGGGTGGGGGCCTGGTGGAGGGTGCCCCTGCACTGCTGGGGGGTGGGGGTGATAGGGGACATGGGTGGGGGCCTGGTGGAGGGTGCCCCTGGATGCTGGGGGTGGGGGTGGTGGGAGACATGGGTGGGGGCCTGGTGGAGGGTGCCCCTGGATGGTGGGGGGTGGGGGTGGTGGGAGAAATGAGTGGGGGCCTAGTGGAGGCTGCCCCTGGTGACTGGGGGGGGTGGGGGTGGTGGGAGACATGAGTGGGGGCCTGGTGGAGGGTGCCCCTGGTGGCGGGGGGTGGGGGTGATAGGGGACATGAGTGTGGGCCTGGTGGAGGATGCCCCTGCACTGCTGGGGGGTGGGGGTGGTGGGTGACATGGGTGGGGGCCTGGTGGAGGCTGCCCCTGCACTGCTGGGGGGTGGGGGTGGTGGGTGACATGAGTGGGGGCCTGGTGGAGGGTGCCCCTGGTGGCGGGGGGGTGGGGGTGGTGGGAGACATGAGTGGGGGCCTGGTGGAGGCTGCCCCTGGTGACTGGGGGGGTGGGGGTGGTGGGAGACATGAGTGGGGGCCTGGTGGAGGGTGCCCCTGGTGACTGGGGGGGTGGGGGTGGTGGGAGACATGAGTGGGGGCCTGGTGGAGGGTGCCCCTGGTGACTGGGGGGGTGGGGGTGGTGGGAGACATGAGTGGGGGCCTGGTGGAGCTGCCCCTGGTGACTGGGGGGGTGGGGGTGGTGGGAGACATGAGTGGGGGCCTGGTGGAGGGTGCCCCTGGTGGCGGGGGGTGGGGGTGGTGGGAGACATGAGTGGGGGCCTGGTGGAGGCTGCCCCTGGTTACTGGGGGGGTGGGGTGGTGGGAGACATGGGTGGGGGCCTGGTGGAGGGTGCCCCTGCACTGCTGGGGGGTGGGGGTGATAGGGGACATGGTTGGGGGCCTGGTGGAGGGTGCCCCTGGATGCTGGGGGGTGGGGGTGGTGGGAGACATGGGTGGGGGCCTGGTGGAGGGTGCCCCTGGTGGCGGGGGGGTGGGGGTGGTGGGAGACATGGGTGGGGGCCTGGTGGAGGGTGCCCCTGGTGGCGAGGGGGTGGGGGTGGTGGGAGACATGAGTGGGGGCCTGGTGGAGGCTGCCCCTGGTGACTGGGGGGGTGGGGGTGGTGGGAGACATGAGTGGGGGCCTGGTGGAGGGTGCCCCTGGTGACTGGGGGGGTGGGGGTGGTGGGAGACATGAGTGGCGGCCTGGTGGAGGGTGCCCCTGGTGACTGGGGGGTGGGGGTGGTGGGAGACATGAGTGGGGGCCTGGTGGAGGGTGCCCCTGGTGACTGGGGGGGTGGGGGTGGTGGGAGACATGAGTGGGGGCCTGGTGGAGGGTGCCCCTGGTGGCGTGGGGTGGGGGTGGTGGGAGACATGAGTGGGGGCCTGGTGGAGGCTGCCCCTGGTTACTGGGGGGGTGGGGGTGGTGGGAGACATGAGTGGGGGCCTGGTGGAGGGTGCCCCTGCACTGCTGGGGGGTGGGGGTGATAGGGGACATGGGTGGGGGCCTGGTGGAGGGGGCCCCTGGATGCTGGGGGGTGGGGATGGTGGGAGACATGGGTGGGGGCCTGGTGGAGGGTGCCCCTGGATGGTGGGGAGTGGGGGTGGTGGGAGACATGAGTGGGGGCCTGGTGGAGGGTGCCCCTGGTGGCGGGGGGTTGGGGGTGTTGGGAGACATGGGTGGGGGCCTGGTGGAGGGTGCCCCTGGTGGCGGGGGGGTGGGGGTGGTGGGAGACATGAGTGGGGGCCTGGTGGAGGCTGCCCCTGGTGACTGGGGGGGTGGGGGTGGTGGGAGACATGAGTGGGGGCCTGGTGGAGGGTGCCCCTGGTGGCGGGGGGTGGGGGTGGTGGGAGACATGAGTGGGGGCCTGGTGGAGGCTGCCCCTGGTTACTGGGGGGGTGGGGGTGGTGGGAGACATGAGTGGGGGCCTGGTGGAGGGTGCCCCTGCACTGCTGGGGGGTGGGGGTGATAGGGGACATGGGTGGGGGCCTGGTGGACGGTGCCCCTTGATGCTGGGGGGTGGGGGTGGTGGGAGACATGGGTGGGGGCCTGGTGGAGGGTGCCCCTGGATGGTGGGGGGTGGGGGTGGTGTGAGACATGAGTGGGGGCCTGGTGGAGGGTGCCCCTGGTGGCGGGGGGGTGGGGGTGGTGGGAGACATGGGTGGGGGCCTGGTGGAGGGTGCCCCTGGTGGCGAGGGGGTGGGGGTGGTGGGAGACATGAGTGGGGGCCTGGTGGAGGCTGCCCCTGGTGACTGGGGGGGTGGGGGTGGTGGGAGACATGAGTGGGGGCCTGGTGGAGGGTGCCCCTGGTGACTGGGGGGGTGGGGGTGGTGGGAGACATGAGTGGCGGCCTGGTGGAGGGTGCCCCTGGTGACTGGGGGGGTGGGGGTGGTGGGAGACATGAGTGGGGGCCTGGTGGAGGGTGCCCCTGGTGACTGGGGGGGTGGGGGTGGTGGGAGACATGAGTGGGGGCCTGGTGGAGGGTGCCCCTGGTGGCGGGGGGTGGGGGTGGTGGGAGACATGAGTGGGGGCCTGGTGGAGGCTGCCCCTGGTTACTGGGGGGGTGGGGGTGGTGGGAGACATGAGTGGGGGCCTGGTGGAGGGTGCCCCTGCACTGCTGGGGGGTGGGGGTGATAGGGGACATGGGTGGGGGCCTGGTGGAGTGGGCCCCTGGATGCAGGGGGGTGGGGTTGGTGGGAGACATGGGTGGGGGCCTGGTGGAGGGTGCCCCTGGATGGTGGGGAGTGGGGGTGGTGGGAGACATGAGTGGGGGCCTGGTGGAGGGTGCCCCTGGTGGCGGGGGGGGGTGGGGGTGGTGGGAGACATGGGTGGGGCCTGGTGGAGGGTGCCCCTGGTGGCGGGGGGGTGGGGGTGGTGGGAGACATGAGTGGGGGCCTGGTGGAGGCTGCCCCTGGTGACTGGGGGGGGTGGGGGTGGTGGGAGACATGAGTGGGGGCCTGGTGGAGGGTGCCCCTGGTGGCGGGGGGTGGGGGTGGTGGGAGACATGAGTGGGGGCCTGGTGGAGGCTGCCCCTGGTTGCTGGGGGGGTGGGGGTGGTGGGAGACATGAGTGGGGGCCTGGTGGAGGGTGCCCCTGCACTGCTGGGGGGTGGGGGTGATAGGGGACATGGGTGGGGGCCTGGTGGAGGGTGCCCCTGGATGCTGGGGGGTGGGGGTGGTGGGAGACATGGGTGGGGGCCTGGTGGAGGGTGCCCCTGGATGGTGGGGGGTGGGGGTGGTGTGAGACATGAGTGGGGGGCTGGTGGAGGGTGCCCCTGGTGGCGGGGGGGTGGGGGTGGTGGGAGACATGGGTGGTGGAGGGTGCCCCTGCACTGCTGGGGGTTGGGGGTGGTGGGAGACATGAGTGGGGGCCTGGTGGAGGCTGCCCCTGGTGACTGGGGGGGTGGGGGGCGTGGGAGACATGAGTGGGGGCCTGGTGGAGGCTGCCCCTGGTGACTGGGGGGTGGGGGTGGTGGGAGACATGAGTGGGGGCCTGGTGGAGGGTGCCCCTGGTGGCGGGGGGGTGGGGGTGGTGGGAGACATGAGTGGGGGCCTGGTGGAGGGTGCCCCTGGTGACTGGGGGGTGGGGGTGGTGGGAGACATGGTGGAGGGTGCCCCTGCACTGCTGGGGGGTGGGTGTGATAGGGGACATGGGTGGGGGCCTGGTGGAGGGTGCCCCTGGATGCTGGGGGGTGGGGGTGGTGGGAGACATGGGTGGGGGCCTGGTGGAGGGTGCCCCTGGATGGTGGGGGGTGGGGGTGGTGGGAGACATGAGTGGGGGCCTGGTGGAGGCTGCCCCTGGTGACTGGGGGGGAGTGGGGGTGGTGGGAGACATGAGTGGGGGCCTGGTGGAGGGTGCCCGTGGTGGCGGGGGGTGGGGGTGATAGGGGACATGAGTGTGGGCCTGGTGGAGGATGCCCCTGCACTGCTGGGGGGTGGGGGTGGTGGGTGACATGGGTGGGGGCCTGGTGGAGGCTGCCCCTGCACTGCTGGGGGGTGGGGGTGGGGGTGGTGGGTGACATGAGTGGGGGCCTGGTGGAGGGTGCCCCTGGTGGCGGGGGGGTGGGGGTGGTGGGAGACATGAGTGGGGGCCTGGTGGAGGCTGCCCCTGGTGACAGGGGGGGTGGGGGTGGTGGGAGACATGAGTGGGGGCCTGGTGGAGGGTGCCCCTGGTGACTGGGGGGGTGGGGGTGGTGGGAGACATGAGTGGGGGCCTGGTGGAGGCTGCCCCTGGTGACTGGGGGGGTGGGGGTGGTGGGAGACATGAGTGGGGGCCTGGTGGAGGGTGCCCCTGGTGGCGGGGGGGTGGGGGTGATAGGGGACATGAGTGTGGGCCTGGTGGAGGATGCCCCTGCACTGCTGGGGGGTGGGGGTGGTGGGTGACATGGGTGGGGGCCTGGTGGAGGGTGCCCCTGGTGGCGGGGGGTGGGGGTGATAGGGGACATGAGTGTGGGCCTGGTGGAGGATGCCCCTGCACTGCTGGGGGGTGGGGGTGGTGGGTGACATGGGTGGGGGCCTGGTGGAGGCTGCCCCTGCACTGCTGGGGGGTGGGGGTGGTGGGTGACATGAGTGGGGGCCTGGTGGAGGGTGCCCCTGGTGGCGGGGGGGTGGGGGTGGTGGGAGACATGAGTGGGGGCCTGGTGGAGGCTGCCCCTGGTGACTGGGGGGTGGGGGTGGTGGGAGACATGAGTGGGGGCCTGGTGGAGGGTGCCCCTGGTGACTGGGGGGGTGGGGGTGGTGGGAGACATGAGTGGGGGCCTGGTGGAGGGTGCCCCTGGTGACTGGGGGGGGTGGGGGTGGTGGGAGACATGAGTGGGGGCCTGGTGGAGCTGCCCCTGGTGACTGGGGGGGTGGGGGTGGTGGGAGACATGAGTGGGGGCCTGGTGGAGGGTGCCCCTGGTGGCGGGGGGTGGGGGTGGTGGGAGACATGAGTGGGGGCCTGGTGGAGGCTGCCCCTGGTTACTGGGGGGGTGGGGTGGTGGGAGACATGGGTGGGGGCCTGGTGGAGGGTGCCCCTGCACTGCTGGGGGGTGGGGGTGATAGGGGACATGGTTGGGGGCCTGGTGGAGGGTGCCCCTGGATGCTGGGGGGTGGGGGTGGTGGGAGACATGGGTGGGGGCCTGGTGGAGGGTGCCCCTGGTGGCGGGGGGGTGGGGGTGGTGGGAGACATGGGTGGGGGCCTGGTGGAGGGTGCCCCTGGTGGCGAGGGGGTGGGGGTGGTGGGAGACATGAGTGGGGGCCTGGTGGAGGCTGCCCCTGGTGACTGGGGGGGTGGGGGTGGTGGGAGACATGAGTGGGGGCCTGGTGGAGGGTGCCCCTGGTGACTGGGGGGGTGGGGGTGGTGGGAGACATGAGTGGCGGCCTGGTGGAGGGTGCCCCTGGTGACTGGGGGGTGGGGGTGGTGGGAGACATGAGTGGGGGCCTGGTGGAGGGTGCCCCTGGTGACTGGGGGGGTGGGGGTGGTGGGAGACATGAGTGGGGGCCTGGTGGAGGGTGCCCCTGGTGGCGTGGGGTGGGGGTGGTGGGAGACATGAGTGGGGGCCTGGTGGAGGCTGCCCCTGGTTACTGGGGGGGTGGGGGTGGTGGGAGACATGAGTGGGGGCCTGGTGGAGGGTGCCCCTGCACTGCTGGGGGGTGGGGGTGATAGGGGACATGGGTGGGGGCCTGGTGGAGGGGGCCCCTGGATGCTGGGGGGTGGGGATGGTGGGAGACATGGGTGGGGGCCTGGTGGAGGGTGCCCCTGGATGGTGGGGAGTGGGGGTGGTGGGAGACATGAGTGGGGGCCTGGTGGAGGGTGCCCCTGGTGGCGGGGGGTTGGGGGTGTTGGGAGACATGGGTGGGGGCCTGGTGGAGGGTGCCCCTGGTGGCGGGGGGGTGGGGGTGGTGGGAGACATGAGTGGGGGCCTGGTGGAGGCTGCCCCTGGTGACTGGGGGGGTGGGGGTGGTGGGAGACATGAGTGGGGGCCTGGTGGAGGGTGCCCCTGGTGGCGGGGGGTGGGGGTGGTGGGAGACATGAGTGGGGGCCTGGTGGAGGCTGCCCCTGGTTACTGGGGGGGTGGGGGTGGTGGGAGACATGAGTGGGGGCCTGGTGGAGGGTGCCCCTGCACTGCTGGGGGGTGGGGGTGATAGGGGACATGGGTGGGGGCCTGGTGGACGGTGCCCCTTGATGCTGGGGGGTGGGGGTGGTGGGAGACATGGGTGGGGGCCTGGTGGAGGGTGCCCCTGGATGGTGGGGGGTGGGGGTGGTGTGAGACATGAGTGGGGGCCTGGTGGAGGGTGCCCCTGGTGGCGGGGGGGTGGGGGTGGTGGGAGACATGGGTGGGGGCCTGGTGGAGGGTGCCCCTGGTGGCGAGGGGGTGGGGGTGGTGGGAGACATGAGTGGGGGCCTGGTGGAGGCTGCCCCTGGTGACTGGGGGGGTGGGGGTGGTGGGAGACATGAGTGGGGGCCTGGTGGAGGGTGCCCCTGGTGACTGGGGGGGTGGGGGTGGTGGGAGACATGAGTGGCGGCCTGGTGGAGGGTGCCCCTGGTGACTGGGGGGGTGGGGGTGGTGGGAGACATGAGTGGGGGCCTGGTGGAGGGTGCCCCTGGTGACTGGGGGGGTGGGGGTGGTGGGAGACATGAGTGGGGGCCTGGTGGAGGGTGCCCCTGGTGGCGGGGGGTGGGGGTGGTGGGAGACATGAGTGGGGGCCTGGTGGAGGCTGCCCCTGGTTACTGGGGGGGTGGGGGTGGTGGGAGACATGAGTGGGGGCCTGGTGGAGGGTGCCCCTGCACTGCTGGGGGGTGGGGGTGATAGGGGACATGGGTGGGGGCCTGGTGGAGTGGGCCCCTGGATGCAGGGGGGTGGGGTTGGTGGGAGACATGGGTGGGGGCCTGGTGGAGGGTGCCCCTGGATGGTGGGGAGTGGGGGTGGTGGGAGACATGAGTGGGGGCCTGGTGGAGGGTGCCCCTGGTGGCGGGGGGGGGGTGGGGGTGGTGGGAGACATGGGTGGGGGCCTGGTGGAGGGTGCCCCTGGTGGCGGGGGGGTGGGGGTGGTGGGAGACATGAGTGGGGGCCTGGTGGAGGCTGCCCCTGGTGACTGGGGGGGGTGGGGGTGGTGGGAGACATGAGTGGGGGCCTGGTGGAGGGTGCCCCTGGTGGCGGGGGGTGGGGGTGGTGGGAGACATGAGTGGGGGCCTGGTGGAGGCTGCCCCTGGTTGCTGGGGGGGTGGGGGTGGTGGGAGACATGAGTGGGGGCCTGGTGGAGGGTGCCCCTGCACTGCTGGGGGGTGGGGGTGATAGGGGACATGGGTGGGGGCCTGGTGGAGGGTGCCCCTGGATGCTGGGGGGTGGGGGTGGTGGGAGACATGGGTGGGGGCCTGGTGGAGGGTGCCCCTGGATGGTGGGGGGTGGGGGTGGTGTGAGACATGAGTGGGGGGCTGGTGGAGGGTGCCCCTGGTGGCGGGGGGGTGGGGGTGGTGGGAGACATGGGTGGTGGAGGGTGCCCCTGCACTGCTGGGGGTTGGGGGTGGTGGGAGACATGAGTGGGGGCCTGGTGGAGGCTGCCCCTGGTGACTGGGGGGGTGGGGGGCGTGGGAGACATGAGTGGGGGCCTGGTGGAGGCTGCCCCTGGTGACTGGGGGGTGGGGGTGGTGGGAGACATGAGTGGGGGCCTGGTGGAGGGTGCCCCTGGTGGCGGGGGGGTGGGGGTGGTGGGAGACATGAGTGGGGGCCTGGTGGAGGGTGCCCCTGGTGACTGGGGGGTGGGGGTGGTGGGAGACATGGTGGAGGGTGCCCCTGCACTGCTGGGGGGTGGGTGTGATAGGGGACATGGGTGGGGGCCTGGTGGAGGGTGCCCCTGGATGCTGGGGGGTGGGGGTGGTGGGAGACATGGGTGGGGGCCTGGTGGAGGGTGCCCCTGGATGGTGGGGGGTGGGGGTGGTGGGAGACATGAGTGGGGGCCTGGTGGAGGCTGCCCCTGGTGACTGGGGGGGAGTGGGGGTGGTGGGAGACATGAGTGGGGGCCTGGTGGAGGGTGCCCCTGGTGGCGGGGGGTGGGGGTGATAGGGGACATGAGTGTGGGCCTGGTGGAGGATGCCCCTGCACTGCTGGGGGGTGGGGGTGGTGGGTGACATGGGTGGGGGCCTGGTGGAGGCTGCCCCTGCACTGCTGGGGGTGGGGGTGGGGGTGGTGGGTGACATGAGTGGGGGCCTGGTGGAGGGTGCCCCTGGTGGCGGGGGGTGGGGGTGGTGGGAGACATGAGTGGGGGCCTGGTGGAGGCTGCCCCTGGTGACTGGGGGGGTGGGGGTGGTGGGAGACATGAGTGGGGGCCTGGTGGAGGGTGCCCCTGGTGACTGGGGGGGTGGGGGTGGTGGGAGACATGAGTGGGGGCCTGGTGGAGGCTGCCCCTGGTGACTGGGGGGGTGGGGGTGGTGGGAGACATGAGTGGGGGCCTGGTGGAGGGTGCCCCTGGTGGCGGGGGGGTGGGGGTGATAGGGGACATGAGTGTGGGCCTGGTGGAGGATGCCCCTGCACTGCTGGGGGGTGGGGGTGGTGGGTGACATGGGTGGGGGCCTGGTGGAGGCTGCCCCTGCACTGCTGGGGGGTGGGGGTGGTGGGTGACATGAGTGGGGGCCTGGTGGAGGGTGCCCCTGGTGGCGGGGGGGTGGGGGTGGTGGGAGACATGAGTGGGGGCCTGGTGGAGGCTGCCCCTGGTGACTGGGGGGGTGGGGGTGGTGGGAGACATGAGTGGGGGCCTGGTGGAGGGTGCCCCTGGTGACTGGGGGGGTGGGGGTGGTGGGAGACATGAGTGGGGGCCTGGTGGAGGGTGCCCCTGGTGACTGGGGGGGGTGGGGGTGGTGGGAGACATGAGTGGGGGTGGTGGAGGGTGCCCCTGGTGACGGGGGGGTGGGGGCCTGGTGGAGGCTGCCCCTGGTTACTGGGGGGGTGGAGGGTGCCCCTGGTGACTGGGGGGTGGGGGTGGTGGGAGACATGAGTGGGGGCCTGGTGGAGGGTGCCCCTGGTGACTGGGGGAGGTGGGGGTGGTGGGAGACATGAGTGGGGGCCTGGTGGAGCTGCCCCTGGTGACTGGGGGGGTGGGGGTGGTGGGGAGACATGAGTGGGGGCCTGGTGGAGGGTGCCCCTGGTGGCGGGGGGTGGGGGTGGTGGGAGACATGAGTGGGGGCCTGGTGGAGGCTGCCCCTGGTTACTGGGGGGGTGGGGTGGTGGGAGACATGGGTGGGGGCCTGGTGGAGGGTGCCCCTGCACTGCTGGGGGGTGGGGGTGATAGGGGACATGGGTGGGGGCCTGGTGGAGGGTGCCCCTGGATGCTGGGGGTGGGGGTGGTGGGAGACATGGGTGGGGGCCTGGTGGAGGGTGCCCCTGGATGGTGGGGGGTGGGGGTGGTGGGAGAAATGAGTGGGGGCCTAGTGGAGGCTGCCCCTGGTGACTGGGGGGTGGGGGTGGTGGGAGACATGAGTGGGGGCCTGGTGGAGGGTGCCCCTGGTGGCGGGGGGGTGGGGGTGATAGGGGACATGAGTGTGGGCCTGGTGGAGGATGCCCCTGCACTGCTGGGGGGTGGGGGTGGTGGGTGACATGGGTGGGGGCCTGGTGGAGGCTGCCCCTGCACTGCTGGGGGTGGGGGTGGTGGGTGACATGAGTGGGGGCCTGGTGGAGGGTGCCCCTGGTGGCGGGGGGTGGGGGTGGTGGGAGACATGAGTGGGGGCCTGGTGGAGGCTGCCCTGGTGACTGGGGGGGGTGGGGGTGGTGGGAGACATGAGTGGGGGCCTGGTGGAGGGTGCCCCTGGTGACTGGGGGGGTGGGGGTGGTGGGAGACATGAGTGGGGGCCTGGTGGAGGGTGCCCCTGGTGACTGGGGGGGGTGGGGGTGGTGGGAGACATGAGTGGGGGCCTGGTGGAGCTGCCCCTGGTGACTGGGGGGGTGGGGGTGGTGGGAGACATGAGTGGGGGCCTGGTGGAGGGTGCCCCTGTGGCGGGGGGTGGGGGTGGTGGGAGACATGAGTGGGGGCCTGGTGGAGGCTGCCCCTGGTTACTGGGGGGGTGGGGTGGTGGGAGACATGGGGTGGGGGCCTGGTGGAGGGTGCCCCTGCACTGCTGGGGGGTGGGGGTGATAGGGGACATGGGTGGGGGCCTGGTGGAGGGTGCCCCTGGATGCTGGGGGGTGGGGGTGGTGGGAGACATGGGTGGGGCCTGGTGGAGGGTGCCCCTGGTGGCGGGGGGGTGGGGGTGGTGGGAGACATGGGTGGGGGCCTGGTGGAGGGTGCCCCTGGTGGCGAGGGGGTGGGGGTGGTGGGAGACATGAGTGGGGGCCTGGTGGAGGCTGCCCCTGGTGACTGGGGGGGGTGGGGTGGTGGGAGACATGAGTGGGGGCCTGGTGGAGGGTGCCCCTGGTGACTGGGGGGGTGGGGGTGGTGGGAGACATGAGTGGCGGCCTGGTGGAGGGTGCCCCTGGTGACTGGGGGGTGGGGGTGGTGGGAGACATGAGTGGGGGCCTGGTGGAGGGTGCCCCTGGTGACTGGGGGGTGGGGTGGTGGGAGACATGAGTGGGGGCCTGGTGGAGGGTGCCCCTGGTGGCGTGGGGTGGGGGTGGTGGGGAGACATGAGTGGGGGCCTGGTGGAGGCTGCCCCTGGTTACTGGGGGGGTGGGGGTGGTGGGAGACATGAGTGGGGGCCTGGTGGAGGGTGCCCCTGCACTGCTGGGGGGTGGGGGTGATAGGGGACATGGGTGGGGGCCTGGTGGAGGGGGCCCCTGGATGCTGGGGGGTGGGGATGGTGGGAGACAGGGTGGGGGCCTGGTGGAGGGTGCCCTGGATGGTGGGGAGTGGGGGTGGTGGGAGACATGAGTGGGGGCCTGGTGGAGGGTGCCCCTGGTGGCGGGGGGTTGGGGGTGTTGGGAGACATGGGTGGGGGCCTGGTGGAGGGTGCCCCTGGTGGCGGGGGGGTGGGGGTGGTGGGAGACATGAGTGGGGGCCTGGTGGAGGCTGCCCCTGGTGACTGGGGGGTGGGGGTGGTGGGAGACATGAGTGGGGGCCTGGTGGAGGGTGCCCCTGGTGGCGGGGGGTGGGGGTGGTGGGAGACATGAGTGGGGGCCTGGTGGAGGCTGCCCCTGGTTACTGGGGGGGTGGGGGTGGTGGGAGACATGAGTGGGGGCCTGGTGGAGGGTGCCCCTGCACTGCTGGGGGGTGGGGGTGATAGGGGACATGGGTGGGGGCCTGGTGGACGGTGCCCCTTGATGCTGGGGGGTGGGGGTGGTGGGAGACATGGGTGGGGGCCTGGTGGAGGGAGCCCCTGGATGGTGGGGGGTGGGGGTGGTGTGAGACATGAGTGGGGGCCTGGTGGGAGGGTGCCCCTGGTGGCGGGGGGTGGGGGTGGTGGGAGACATGGGTGGGGGCCTGGTGGAGGGTGCCCCTGGTGGCGAGGGGGTGGGGGTGGTGGGAGACATGAGTGGGGGCCTGGTGGAGGCTGCCCTGGTGACTGGGGGGGTGGGGGTGGTGGGAGACATGAGTGGGGGCCTGGTGGAGGGTGCCCTGGTGACTGGGGGGGTGGGGGTGGTGGGAGACATGAGTGGCGGCCTGGTGGAGGGTGCCCCTGGTGACTGGGGGGGTGGGGGTGGTGGGAGACATGAGTGGGGGCCTGGTGGAGGGTGCCCCTGGTGACTGGGGGGGTGGGGGTGGTGGGAGACATGAGTGGGGGCCTGGTGGAGGGTGCCCCTGGTGGCGGGGGGTGGGGGTGGTGGGAGACATGAGTGGGGGCCTGGTGGAGGCTGCCCCCTGGTTACTGGGGGGGGTGGGGGTGGTGGGAGACATGAGTGGGGGCCTGGTGGAGGGTGCCCCTGCACTGCTGGGGGGTGGGGGTGATAGGGGACATGGGTGGGGGCCTGGTGGAGTGGGCCCCTGGATGCAGGGGGGTGGGGTTGGTGGGAGACATGGGTGGGGGCCTGGTGGAGGGTGCCCCTGGATGGTGGGGAGTGGGGGTGGTGGGAGACATGAGTGGGGGCCTGGTGGAGCGTGCCCCTGGTGGCGGGGGGGGGGGGTGGGGGTGGTGGGAGACATGGGTGGGGGCCTGGTGGAGGGTGCCCCTGGTGGCGGGGGGGTGGGGGTGGTGGGAGACATGAGTGGGGGCCTGGTGGAGGCTGCCCCTGGTGACTGGGGGGGGTGGGGGTGGTGGGAGACATGAGTGGGGGCCTGGTGGAGGGTGCCCCTGGTGGCGGGGGGTGGGGGTGGTGGGAGACATGAGTGGGGGCCTGGTGGAGGCTGCCCCTGGTTGCTGGGGGGGTGGTGGGTGGTGGGAGACATGAGTGGGGGCCTGGTGGAGGGTGCCCCTGCACTGCTGGGGGGTGGGGGTGATAGGGGACATGGGTGGGGGCCTGGTGGAGGGTGCCCCTGGATGCTGGGGGGTGGGGGTGGTGGGAGACATGGGTGGGGGCCTGGTGGAGGGTGCCCCTGGATGGTGGGGGGTGGGGGTGGTGTGAGACATGAGTGGGGGGCTGGTGGAGGGTGCCCCTGGTGGCGGGGGGGTGGGGTGGTGGGAGACATGGGTGGTGGAGGGTGCCCCTGCACTGCTGGGGGTTGGGGGTGGTGGGAGACATGAGTGGGGGCCTGGTGGAGGCTGCCCCTGGTGACTGGGGGGGTGGGGGGGGTGGGGAGACATGAGTGGGGGCCTGGTGGAGGCTGCCCCTGGTGACCTGGGGGGTGGGGGTGGTGGGAGACATGAGTGGGGGCCTGGTGGGAGGGTGCCCCTGGTGGCGGGGGGGTGGGGGTGGTGGGAGACATGAGTGGGGGCCTGGTGGAGGGTGCCCCTGGTGACTGGGGGGTGGGGGTGGTGGAGACATGGTGGAGGGTGCCCCTGCACTGCTGGGGGGTGGGGGTGATAGGGGACATGGGTGGGGGCCTGGTGGAGGGTGCCCCTGGATGCTGGGGGGTGGGGGTGGTGGGAGACATGGGTGGGGGCCTGGTGGAGGGTGCCCCTGGATGGTGGGGGGTGGGGGTGGTGGGAGACATGAGTGGGGGCCTGGTGGAGGCTGCCCCTGGTGACTGGGGGGGAGTGGGGGTGGTGGGAGACATGAGTGGGGGCCTGGTGGAGGGTGCCCCTGGTGGCGGGGGGTGGGGGTGATAGGGGACATGAGTGTGGGCCTGGTGGAGGATGCCCCTGCACTGCTGGGGGGTGGGGGTGGTGGGTGACATGGGTGGGGGCCTGGTGGAGGCTGCCCCTGCACTGCTGGGGGGTGGGGGTGGGGGTGGTGGGTGACATGAGTGGGGGCCTGGTGGAGGGTGCCCCTGGTGGCGTGGGGGTGGGGGTGGTGGGAGACATGAGTGGGGGCCTGGTGGAGGCTGCCCCTGGTGACTGGGGGGGTGGGGGTGGTGGGAGACATGAGTGGGGGCCTGGTGAGGGTGCCCCTGGTGACTGGGGGGGGTGGGGGTGGTGGGAGACATGAGTGGGGGCCTGGTGGAGGGTGCCCCTGGTGACTGGGGGGTGGGGGTGGTGGGAGACATGAGTGGGGGCCCTGGTGGAGGCTGCCCCTGGTGACTGGGGGGGTGGGGTGTGGGAGACATGAGTGGGGGCCTGGTGGAGGGTGCCCCTGGTGGCGGGGGGGTGGGGGTGGTGGGAGACATGAGTGGGGGCCTGGTGGAGGGTGCCCCTGGTGACTGGGGGGTGGGGGTGGTGGGAGACATGAGTGGGGGCCTGGTGGAGGGTGCCCCTGGTGGCGGGGGGGTGGGGGTGGTGGGAGACATGAGTGGGGGCCTGGTGGAGGCTGCCCCTGGTTACTGGGGGGGTGGGGGTGGTGGGAGACATGAGTGGGGGCCTGGTGGAGGGTGCCCCTGCACTGCTGGGAGGTGGGGGTGATAGGGGACATGGGTGGGGGCCTGGTGGAGGGTGCCCCTGGATGCTGGGGGGTGGGGGTGGTGGGACACATGGGTGGGGGCCTGGTGGAGGGTGCCCCTGGATGGTGGGGGGTGGGGGTGGTGGGAGACATGAGTGGGGGCCTGGTGGAGGGTGCCCCTGGTGGCGGGGGGGTGGGGGTGGTGGGAGACATGGGTGGGGGCCTGGTGGAGGGTGCCCCTGCACTGCTGGGGGTTGGGGGTGGTGGGTGACATGAGTGGGGGCCTGGTGGAGGCTGCCCCTGGTGACTGGGGGGGTGGGGGTGGTGGGAGACATGAGTGGGGGCCTGGTGGAGGGTGCCCCTGGTGGCAGGGGGGTGGGGGTGGTGGGAGACATGAGTTGGGGCCTGGTGGAGGCTGCCCCTGGTGACTGGGGGGATGGGGGTGGTGGGAGACATGAGTGGGGGCCTGGTGGAGGGTGCCCCTGGTGGCGGGGGGGTGGGGGTGGTGGGAGACATGAGTGGGGGCCTGGTGGAGGCTGCCCCTGGTTACTGGGGGGTGGGGGTGGTGGGAGACATGAGTGGGGGCCTGGTGGAGGGTGACCCTGCACTGCTGGGGGGTGGGGGTGATAGGGGACATGGGTGGGGGCCTGGTGGAGGGTGCCCCTGGATGCTGGGGGGTGGGGGTGGTGGGAGACATGGGTGGGGGCCTGGTGGAGGGTGCCCCTGGATGGTGGGGGGTGGGGGTGGTGGGAGACATGAGTGGGGGCCTGGTAGAGGGTGCCCCTGGTGGCGGGGGGGTGGGGGTGGTGGGAGACATGGGTGGGGGCCTGGTGGAGGGTGCCCCTGCACTGCTGGGGGTTGGGGGTGGTGGGAGACATGAGTGGGGGCCTGGTGGAGGGTGCCCCTGGTGGCAGGGGGGTGGGGGTGATAGGGGACATGAGTGTGGGCCTGGTGGAGGATGCCCCTGCACTGCTGGGGGGTGGGGGTGGTGGGTGACATGGGTGGGGGCCTGGTGGAGGCTGCCCCTGCACTGCTGGGGGGTGGGGGTGGTGGGTGACATGGGTGGGGGCCTGGTGGCGGCTGCCCCTGCACTGCTGGGGGGTGGGGGTGGTAGGAGACATGGGTGGGGGCCTGGTGGAGGGTGCCCCTGGATGCTGGGGGGTGGGGGTGGTGGGAGACATGGGTGGGGGCCTGGTGGAGGGTGCCCCTGGATGCTGGGGGGTGGGGGTGGTGGGAGACATGAGTGGGGGCCTGGTGGAGGCTGCCCCTGGTGACTGGGGGGGTGGGGGTTGTGGGAGACATGAGTGGGGGCCTGGTGGAGGCTGCCCCTGGATGGTGGGGGGTGGGGGTGGTGGGAGACATGAGCAGGTGTGCAGGGTAGTCCCCTGTTTTGTGGGCTGCCTGCAGGGGCCGTGGAGGGTGTACAGGGAACACCTGTGAGGACCCACCCAGCCTAATCGCGTGTGTAACTTCCCACGCACCCCTGTAATACACGTACCAAGCCAAATTGCGTGTGATAATTCCCGCGCACCCCTGAAATACACGCGCCCAGGCTATTCGCGTGTGGAAATTCCCGCGCACCCCTGAAATACACGTACCCTGCTGTAATCGCGTGTGGGACTTCCCGCGCACCCCTGAAATACACGCGCCCAGGCTATTCGCGTGTGGAACTTCCCGCGCACCCCTGAAATACACGCGCCCAGGCTATTCGCGTGTGGAACTTCCCGCGCACCCCTGAAATACACGTACCCTGCTGTAATCGCGTGTGGGACTTCCCGCGCACCCCTGAAATACACGCGCCCAGGCTATTCGCGTGTGGAACTTCCCGCGCACCCCTGAAATACACGCGCCCAGGCTATTCGCGTGTGGAACTTCCCGCGCACCCCTGAAATACACGCGCCCAGGCTATTCGCGTGTGGAACTTCCCGCGCACCCCTGAAATACACGTACCCTGCTGTAATCGCGTGTGGGACTTCCCGCGCACCCCTGAAATACACGTACCCTGATGGAATCGCGTGTGGAACTTCCCGCGCACCCCTGAAATACACCTACCCTGATGGAATCGCGTGTGGAACTTCCCGCGCACCCCTGAAATCCATGTACCCGGCCAAATCGCGTGTGAGACTTCCCGCGCACCCCGGTATACACGCACACGTATTTTTTGTCAGCGTGTCCGTGTTTGTGGGTACCCCTTTGCACGTCATTTGTCCAGGAGGGCCACAGTATAGGACATTCATCATGGCAGTATATGGGTGCTATTTGTTGGCACACCTTTTGGCGCACATTTCTTACAGCCGCAGAGACGCTACCGCCTGCTTTCTTGTGGCGGTCGTGTTTGTGCCTGTGCGCTGGTTTGAGCGTGCGCTTTTTTGCCCTATTCTATTCCATGAATACGTGTTTTAGGCGAGCGTGTGGGCGTTCCGCGCACTTGTGCCCTGTACTTCCCCCGTGACGCCCACGTTTTTGCAAGTTGTTCCCCATTCCGAGTGTTACGCCCGTGTTCCGCCTACTTTTGTTGCGTGCGCCGCGCTATGTGCAAATTTCGCTGTGGCCTGTGCGATTTTCGCTGTGACCTGGCGCACGCTGTTAGATGGCCTGTGCGCCAACGTGCGCGGCGCACTTTTTATCGCACATCCGCTGGTTTTCTCGCGCACGGACTTCCATGAATCGACGTGCGCTGCTTTTCGTGCGATTTTCGCACTTTCACTGCGATTTTCGCTATTCCACTGCGATTCGCACGTTTTTGCCCACTTGCGCCGCGCTAATTATTCCATGAATCGGCCCCTTGATCTATAAGCAATGTGTGTGTCGGTGCATCTGTAAATTGCAATGAATTCCTGCTAAAACATACATTGGTGAAGACAAGTGTTTGCATTAGGTGGGCATTTTCCAGGTACTACTGTAACAAGTGAAGATATTAACACAGTTTCTCAGGTGTTCACATTTTATGGCAAGGAAGTACCATTCAAGCAATGCCTGGAACGTGCTGATCCTATGTCTACAAGAAAAGCCCAAACTGTTGGTTTGCCAATGATTGTTATTGTATGCATCCTCCTTCCATACATATGATCCCTGCTTGGTTGTTAATCTGTTAATTAATTAATGTTGTCACTAAAAAAGGATAAGATGTTGATTAAAATAAAGAGCAATACACGAAGCATGGGAACACATATGTAAAATAGTTCTTTCATTTTTTTAAAAATGTATTTTTGAATTGTAGAATAAGATTTATTCAATTTATTTGGCTTAATATTGGGCTTGGGCCGCATACTTGATTAACTATATGGTATTCGGCCGAATACTAAATATGCTGTTCAGTAAACCCCTCGTAATTTGGCATGATGAAATCTGGCACTGCTCTGTTAACTGGGCACAACAGTCTCTACTACTGTTGCTAACGTGAAGACATCTGGCCTTACTGTTCTAATTGGGAATGAGGGAACATAGTTGTATTATGGGAACTGGGATTGTGGAATTTGTCACTGCTATGCTAATCCTAGTTTTATGAAAAAGTTATCCTGAATGAAATACAATCATAAAGTACAATGGGACAGATCAGAAAATATATAAAGGCAGCGACTCAAAATTCTAAGAAATGATGTTCTAAACATTAATGCCTTCACTGTGTAACACATTTACAGTGGACAGATTCAGATTCATGACTTGTAGAAACCAGAGTGTGGCCTTTTTGTGACAAAATTAACAGAGAAACAACAAAGAATCCTAACATATTCTGATGTGTACCATATTCATACCCGCACCCGCACTCAGTCTTTGCATTCATACCTGAACATGCATAATTTGTTAAAACTGAATATGAATGTCTTTAGACGAGCCAAGTCTTCTTGTTCAAATTTCACATAACAATGTCATTCTCTGCACATTGTTTTCCCAACTAATGTTATAATATTTTTGTTGTATAACAGATCGTTTGCTATGCTAAAGTCTATCAGCCGATACACAACACATTGGTACATTTATTCTCACACTCAGTATTTCCCAAGAGGTATTCCTTGTATGGGATGACATTGATATAGGAGAGTTTGCTCATACACTGTGAATTAATCAGAACAGAGAAATGTTGTTAATGTCTGACTTCCTTAACTCTTTAGAAGATTTACCTTTAGTTCTTAGCTTATACTGAACCGTCTTTATCACAGCATTTTACCCGAGTGGTACTCAGTCAGAGGTTTGTTCAGGGTCCTTGTTATAGGCTGAGCAATAACACACTTGAAAAAAAAACTTGAAACAGGTAGATATTTATTCTCAGGTTCATCAAGGAAAAGTTTGGGTCAGCCTTCTATTGGCACTAAATGGTTCCATTAGGAGCAATAAGGGACTTCTAGTGAAAATGTGCCATAGATGGATTCAAGCAAAAGTGGGGATTCCTCAGGAGGTCTTGCCCTTCGTTTATTAAACGAAAAATCATAACAGTCCTTGCCTCTCCTAGGACACCCTGGTCTACAAAACGAAGTGTCAAACAGTGGCAGACAGAATGCTTTCTTAGACTCTATGTTCACAGAAGTTATAAACTGTAGACAATGCAAGTGTTTTCAAAATTATGCTTATATGAGCATCCCAAAGCTAATCCAAAAGAACCAAAACATAGCATTGTTCCTGGGAAGCCTCCATCCAAAGCTACTCATAGCCTTCTCCTTCAACCTCTCTTCTTTCCTCTCTGGACTTTAAGGTCTCTCCCAGGAATACTATGTCTGCTTCATTGGCAGCACCAAGAACTTCCAATCCTTACTTGCATGCGTTCCCCTTGATGTCGGGTTTATGATTGCTTTGGAACAGAGAAGGCCCCTCTTAGACCTACAATTCATCAGACTTCTCAACAGGCCCTTTCTGTTCCTTCGTTTTCTCAGATTTCTTAGTAGGTCCTTTTTGGACCTTGGCTTTCTCGGGGTGACAAAGGGTCCCTCCTGGACTTTGATTTTCTCAGGATTCACAACACGGCCTTTCTTGAGATTGGCTTTCTTATGATTCACAACAGTGTATATGGTAATTTCTCTCCCACAATCGAGGGCCCTTGTCAAGAAGTCAATATTATTTGTCCTTCCTGCTATGGATCAGGGATTGTTTACCAGGGATTGCTGGTAGTTGTCCTAGTATTGTAGCTTGCTAATACCCCTGCAGTTCTTTGAGATGCATAAGTACTCTGTAGTAATGTGATTGACCGGATAATGAAGGTGTGTATGGAATCTTCATCCCACGCCATAAATGCGCCAGAGCAGGGGGAAGCAGTTTCTCAGCAATGGCTCTAAAACTCTGGAACACACTCCCATTATGCGCTAGAAATGAGTCTTCACACCAGTGCTTCAAGAAGAATCTCAAAACGTGGCCATTTAACAAATGCGAGCCCGAAGACTCCCTCCCCCACCACCACTAACAACAGAAACCAGAAAGCGCCACGCTACTATCACAGCATTGCACCTACTCCTGCTCCCCTCCGATAAACTGAACGCCATTATTATTATGCTAAAATTGAATTCCAGCTAACTATTGTGCTGCTACTTGTATTATAATGATAATTGTTGTTGTGAAATGTGTTGTTGTGAAATGTATCTAATTCGACTGTATTTATATTACGAAGCTGTCTGTAACTACGCTGTGACACCCCCGGGTTTGGGCGTACAATAAACACAATAAATAAAATCATACATAACTAAATGTTAGTGTGGAATGTTGCTTGGATCACTGGATGAGTGTTCTGAGAGTGTTAGTTGGAAAAGAGCTGGCGGGCATGTGGATGGGCCATTGGTTGTGTGCTACATCTTATCTACAAAAGTGTCAACGAACTTACTAGAGGAACTGGAATAAATACACGAATATACCTTGACTTGAAATCCACCGTGGAACCTCTTCATTAGTACCAAGTTACTTCATTTGACAACGAGGTGGTCTTCTGCCTACGGACTAGGATGACAAAGGAACAGGGAAAATGTGGAGGAGGGTATCATACTCCACCAGGCAAGCCCCACTCCTCAGGTCCTCCAGTTCTTACTGGCTCCCAGAGTCTCTTTCCAGACCTTGAGGGCTTGAAACACTTTGCTCCAAGAAGCAGCCTTTTTCCTGTGATTTCTCAAGAGTTTGCCCAGAGATCAATGTCTTGGCTTATCTTCATCCAGCGTTCTCCTCTGGAGTCAAGAGAGTGGGGTTTTGTATGTCTTATTCCACACGATTTTCTCTTAGACTGATCTTTTCCCAGTCTTTTACACCCCCTGGGTTAGGAATGCTTTCCTAAATCCGTGTCCGATTGGTTGTTCCCAAGTCCTTTTTGAATTCTCAATTGTAATTTATAGTTATTATGGGGGCCATTTATTAGCTTATTAGCTGTATTAAGTTGCTATTAGTTCAAGTCACATTAGTTAATTACTTCATGATCTAACTGGAGTTTACCTGAGACAGCTAGGCTTGAAAGTCATCAATAGTGTGCAGTACCTTCTTGGATTCATTTTTTTTGTGGAATGCAGGTTCATGGCTTTCATTTTTCTTCTGGGATGCAGGTTCATGGCTTTCATTTTTCTTGTGGGATGCAGGTTCATGGC
The DNA here is from genome assembly GCF_040938575.1 of Ambystoma mexicanum. Classification (NCBI taxonomy): domain Eukaryota; kingdom Metazoa; phylum Chordata; class Amphibia; order Caudata; family Ambystomatidae; genus Ambystoma; species Ambystoma mexicanum. The sequence continues at coordinate 842,866,413 of NC_090923.1, forward strand.
TTTCATTTTTCTTGTGGAATACAGGTTCATGGCTTTCATTTTTCTTGTGGAATGCAGGTTCATGGCTTTCATTTTTCTTGTGGAATGCAGGTTCATGGCTTTCATTTTTCTTGTGGGATGCAGGTTCATGGCTTTAATTTTTCTTGTGGAATACAGGTTCATGGCTTTCATTTTTCTTGTGGGATGCAGGATCATGGCTTTCATTCTTCTTGTGGGATGCAGGTTCATGGCTTTCCACCAGCTCTCCAGTCTGTGCACTGCATTGCTGTGGTATATGTGAAGGTGCGTCGTTCTGCAGATCACTCTGGTTTCTCTTCGCATTGTTTTATGCCAGCAGTGCTTCTTCTGCCGGTTTCCCAAATTGTTCTGAACCATTCATAGAGCTCCTCACTGTGCTGTAGATTAGCGGTTCTGTTTCTGATGTCGGTCTGGCTTTGCGCTTTCCAATCTAGTATATTTAGTCATTAAATTCAGTAGTCCGAGGGATTCCTTTGTAAAGGGATTTACCACATCTCATGAGGGACAGTGAGTCAGCAGTAATCCTCCTTATCTACCTTCTCAGAGGCAGTCCCTGGTTGCTCACTTTCTTCACACATCCAGATGTGCACTCAGGTAACTCACCACAGCTCAATAGTCCTAAGGGCGGTTCTCAGAAATAGGTTGAAACATAAACAAGGTATTCCAATGGCACCACCTAAAAATATTAAATAATCATGGGCCATAAGGATGAATTTATCTTATAATGTGAGATTTGATCCCAGCAATTGTTTCTAAAGGGTGCGCAAGTGCCACACCTAATTCTGTTTTCCTTTAAAAAGGCACGGGGGCATCTCAAGTGTCTTTAGATATGCTGACAATTGTTGTTCTTCCTCCACGCCACATTACTTTTTACCTAATGAAATCATGAATCCCTATTGGCTCTCCAATGATAGTGATTGTAAACTAATATTTATCTGTCCTGAAAAAAGTCCTTTTTGTATCACTTATTCCTGTGGTATGTTGCTTGTGAGTAGACACAAGACCAGAGTGTTTCATGTTACTTATGGACCAACCTTCATTTTGGGAAGATACACTCATGAAAGATGAAAAGAAAATAGTGTGAGGCAGAAAAGTGGCCATAACAAGGTAAAACATGTCCACCTTAAAAAATAATCCTACAGTAAAAATGTACCTGAATTGTGTGAATGTTTCAGGCTCTCCCCTCCCCCCAAATTCAAGCTGTGGGAGAATCCATCACAGTGGATCATTGCATTCTACTGGCATCCAGATTACTTATGTACATGCAGTCACAATTTTGGTGCAATTCAAATAATTCAGAGACAGCTCCCATATTGGTGTAAAAGAAATTGTGCTTGCTCTACTGGCCCTTTTTGGATATTGTAATAAAATGCTCTACTCAGTCTACCTGGTGCTCATATTTCACACGTGTATCCGGTTCTGTGTGTTAATGCTGCATTTTGAAACCCGAACTCCAAAATACCGATTTATTTTCAATTTGTTGTGGCTTCAAAATGCTGAAATATCACTTTCTGAACCCCCACATCCACCTGGAAGACGATTCCACCCCCACCTTCACCCTCACTGCCCCACGCTGGTGGTATTTCTAAGAAAATGGGGGGTTACCTCCCAAACACCCCCTTTCACCCTCTGCCGTCTCTTCCCAGTCCAACACATACCCCTCATCCTCCACAACTCACACAGACACGGAAACATACTTTTACACATTCCCCACACCCTCTCTTCCCCACCACAAACATTTCCCCTCCTCTCCCACAGACACAAAAAAACACTTACCTCACTCCCACGACACCCCTATTCTGGCTACGTCTGTCAGCCCATGCATGCACTCGTGTATGGCACGAGCATGACAATTTGATTTAGAAACACTAAAGAGAGAGGTCTCTGAGCAGTCTTTCTAAATCGGTCTTTTTTAAATTTGAGAATTTAAAAAGACTCACTTAATATCCAGATGTACAATTTGTTACAGGGATATTGTGTACCCTATACTACATTTGCTGTTTTACAATCCGAGAAATGTTGGTATTTCCAGGTCTTATTTTTAAAACTGAATGAAGGGATATATAAATAGGGAAGCTGAACACCTGCCACACCATTGTAGTTCCCAACTACATCTGGTTGAGTTTGCCTCAGTTCTTTCAATCTGAAAAGTCCCTGTTGAAAAATCCTTAAGAATTTTTGATCTCTTGAAAATAGCAGCTTGTGTGCTGCAACGGTTTGTTCTCTTGGTAATCTCCAATATTTCGAAACATATTGTGTCTAATGATGGTATTATGTTAACTATGCTCTGCTAAAATGACATCATTAAATATATCACTGCCATGTTTACTGGGCATAATGGAATTGAGAACTGGGTGGCAGGAAACCTAACCTCACTATGCCAACTGGGCATTCGGTTTCTTCCTTATTGTACTGACTTGAAATAACTGAATCTGCCCTTACCTTATTAACTTGCTATAAAGAATCTTGCATAAATATGCTAACTGGGAATTGGGCATCTGGTCCTACTTTGGTAAAAAGGCATAATGAAGTTTGGCAATACTGTTCTGACTAGGAATAATGGGAACTAACCTCACTGTGCTAACTGGATGGAATGTGGCACCTCTTTACTAAATGGGTATAATGAAACGCTTGTGTATAGGCGCGTTATAAATGCCATATCATATATTATATCATAATGTAATTTACCACAGATATGAAAATTGTTCAAATAGAAATCTTGCACGGCTATACTATTTGGGCATTTGAAATCTGATCTTATTGTATTAACTTTGGCATAATGGAATCTGGCCTTGCTATGGTAACTGGGAATAATGAATTATTGTCTTGGTCTGGTAACTGGGTACACTGCAAGTATTCTTGACTGCTGTGTTCTGTGCAAACAGTCACTTCTCTGCTGTCTTGCCCTAAAGGATCCTGGCACTGCTTTGCAAACAGGGTATAATGAAATCTGACCCTGCTAATTTGAAATTCTATAATTAGATTAAATGTGAAGAATGGATATAATTGTATTTGTTGTTAATTTGCAAAATGGAAATAATGGAATCTGACTTTTCAATTCTATCATATTCCCCCTGCTCCATGGAGGTCAAGGAATGATATATATGCTACAAGGTTATCAGTCATCTTCAATTGAGCCGAATGGGGCAAAAGTCAATGAGAAATCTGTGGGTTGAATACTGTAGATTCACATGCTTGAATATTCCCTGTCGTCAGACGGCGAATCCGCAGTAATTTAAAAATAAATCTATACATAAATGTTCCCATAGGAAAAAGCTATGTAGAATGCCTATTATGCCGGAAGAGGCACTCACCTTTGTAGTCATGCCACCTCATTTGGTCTCTTTTGACCCTAAACAATGAGCTTGCAGGGCTTAAGCTCCAGCCCAGGCAAAAATCTTGAGATTTTGAGCCATGAAGTGAGCACAATAATGATGACTACCTGCAAAAACGCAGCAGCCACCTAGGAGAGGTGGGTGGATGCAAGTGAATCTATGAAAGATACCAATTCTGTTGAAGTCTTAGTTACTTACCTGTAACTGTATTCCTCCAGCATTGGTATCTTTCCAAGGAAAGGTGATAGCACAATCTGTGCAAGTTGATACGGCAATCGCATTCTCCTCGCCGAAATACACACTGCAGCTCGCAGCTGACAACGCAAATTAGCCGGGAGACCGGGCCTCTCCAGTGTACCCACCCAGCTGCAATGCAGAACGCTGACAAGATGGACAGGAACTATCTGTGGCGAGGGGGTACAGCAGAGGCTCACTGATTAACAGTCCCTGGCCGGTGCTACACCATATCCATCATCAGTGGCTGCAGAATGGCTGCCATAAAGTAAGTGCGACACTCCGGTGGGCAGATATACATTTGTTGAAGCACGCAAACGTGGTCTGCTGCTGGGTGGTGTGGCCTAGCTTCAGGAACGCAGTCACACAATAAGTCTGCTTCCCCTCGGGCAAAACTGCACGGGCAATTTAGCTCTAAGAGCAAGGATTACACACCTGCCCTAACTATAGATGAAGGCACATCCTGCCCAGCTTGGATAGCACCCCACATCCTTCAACACACCTGCCAGGACCCCATTAAGAGAATCAGGCAATGCAGCAGCGCAGCTGGGGCACTGACCATTGAAGAGACTGGGAACTGCATGTGATATATGGTGACATAGAACCACGGAATAACGACATTATCATTAGCACAAGCGTCTTTAAGTGGCCTGCGCAGTGGAACCTACCCCAATCCCAAACAGCACCTGCACAGGCACTATCTCCTTCATTTCTGCAATAAAACTGCCATAAACACGAACTGCAGGCGCAATGACAAAAGGGTCTGGACACAAGAAAAGTAGTACAATTGCCAATATAATATAGCTGGCTTCAACCACCTGTCTAGAACCTGCTAAATGTGTTAATGGTAACGATAAGTAAAGGCCGTAATCGGGCATCTCCATGGTCCTCCACTCCAGCGGTGACTGTCGCCCCACAAAGCGAGTGCAAACAAATGTTGGGTTAGCTTGGGGTAAGGGGAGTGGGAAGGTACATAGTCACGTTGTTGGAAACTATGAGGGTGGGGGGTCACGGGTTGAGTTGGGTTGTAATTGTTATAAAAGGCATGTGGCACAGGTCCAAATCTAAGGTTGCATGTTATGATACAATGTTAAGATTGAGCAAAGCAAAAGACACAAGATGACATCCATGGGGAAACGAGACAATTGTAAAGACGCTAAGCTGGAATGTCTGTGGTTTGGGGTCACCAATTAAAACCCAGAAAGTTCATACACATGCTATTAGGCTAGGTGTTAAGATGGTTCTACGATATTTTGCCGACCTATTTTTCAACGTGGGACTTTTCATCGTCAGAATTTTCATCGCCAAAAACCCTGTTTTTTTTGTTTTACTCCGGGGGGGTTACCCACCCCAGCCCCCCCATACTATTATAATCATACCCCAACCCCTAGAAAACACCCTCCAAAATAAAAAATTTAAAAAACTGGGTTTTTGGCGATGAAAATTCTGACGATGAAAAGTCCCACGTTGAAAAATAGGTCGGCGAAATGCGTGTATACCGTTAAGATTCCATATCTCCAAGAAGCCCACATGACTGAATGTCAGGTTTATCGTGTGGCACTAGGTTGGGGCGAACAGAAATACTATACATCATACTCCACTTGACCCCGGGGGGTAATGATATTAACACATTGCTGCCTCCCTTTCTCTCACCATAAGACTGTGTGTGATCAACAGGGAAGATGTGTGTTTGTACATGAGTAGCTGGGCAATCACAAAGTCTTATTACTCAACATATATGGCCCTAACATAAATGACCCAGATTTCTACAGAGGCGTGTTTCAGGAATGTGCCAAATACCCAACAGCATTAGTTATCTGTGGTGGGAACTTTAATACTATACCTGACCCGCAATTAGACTGAACCTCTATGTCAACTAGGTTGCAAACCAATTCAGCCCTCACTATTCAGACACTGACTGAGGATATGGGGCTTTTGAATACTGACCAGCGTGACTACACATTTTATTCATCTGTGCACGATATGCACTCACGCATAGATTTATGGTTAGTCACCCATGGGCTGCTTAATTGGGTACTTGATAGTAAGATACTACCTAGAACACTTTCAGACCACTCCCCGATCCTGTTGGTTTTACAAATTCCAGGTCACACTGAGACGAGAACACAATGGCGCCTTAAGCCTGCGGCACCTGAAGGCATGGTATTCAAGGTAAATTTAAAGGAACATATCACTTGCCACTTCGGTCCCCACACGATCAATATTGTGGCAAGCACTTAAGGCTTATATTAGGGGTATAGCTATCTCCACAGAATATGGGGTATTGCGCGATATCAGGGAAGAACTAAAAAGGTACAAGGCTACATTGACCCAATTACAGCAAATATATGTGCTTGATCTTTTGCCGGGAACCAGATTAGATATTAAGATGTCTCTAGATAAGCATTGTGATATTGCCAACAGGCAATTACGTTATTTTGATAGGCCAGTGGATGCCTGGCCATATAGATAAACAGATAGACCAGGGAAGCTGCTAGCGCACGCATTTCGCTTGGATAAGGGTGGTTCAGCTATCCCCTGCATAACCCGTCCAGGCGGCTCAGTGGCAAATCTCGATAAGGAGGTAAATTCAGTATTTTATGGTTTTTATGCCGCACTATACACCCCGAAGAGAATGGCCACAGTCGTGGAAATCAATGAGTACCGGGCAAGGATCCTCACATCCATCCTATCCGCTGAGGCGCGTGGGTCATTAGAAGAGCCCTTGGATATAGTAGAGATTAAGAATGCCATTAAGGATATCCCAAAAGGGAAAGCTCCGGGTTCTCATGGGTTCGGTGCAGAATTCTACAAAGAGTTCATAGACAAGATCGCTCCCCGCCTAATGCTGGTTTGGTCCGAAGCCTTGGAGAGTGGGATTTTGCCTGAATCGATGCGCAAAGCTATAATCATTTTATTGTTGAAGCCAGATAAAGTTGTAAATAAATGTGGGTCGTATAGGCCAATGTCGTTTGTAAATACGGATGCTAAAGATCCTTGCCTCACCCCACTGATGCCACACATGGTACACAAGGACCAAGCAGGCTTTTTTACCAGGAAGATCATACAGCATTATATATACGCTGGATGCATAATGTTATCTCAGAAATCCTGCAAGACAGCCAGGGTGTAGCAGTTGCATTGAACACGCAGAAGGCATTTGACACAGTATCCTGGCCCTTCATGTTTAGGGTATTTACCAATTATGGGTTTGGGCATAACTTTATAAAATAGGTGAAAGTTCTATATGACCAGCCATTTGCAAGAGTATACACTAATGGCCTACTCTCCTTTACGTTACTTCTAGGAGGGGCACTAGGTAGGGATGCCCACTGTCACCTCTGTCATTTGCCCTGATTATTGAACCGCTAGCAAATTTATACAAGCTCGCTGTGGCAAGGCTAGAATTCGTAGAAGTGGCCGACGTGAGCTCATCACATTATACGCAGATGATATCATGTTGTATGTGGGTGATCCCAAGCGCCATTTACATAAAATACTGACAGCGGTGCAAGAGTTTGGAAAATATTCAGGGTTGCACCTGAACAGTATCAAGTCTGAAATATTTCCGTTAACAGAAGGCACTTGTGAACCCAGAGACACATGCGGCATACGCTGGTCACCTTCTAACATCAGAGATATCTTGGTATAGAAATAGCACGAACACCCGCCCTAACCAGATCACTCAATTATGACACTGTGATGAGAAAAATAGCTACCAAACTGGAAGGATGGAAACATCTCCCCTTATCATTAGCGGGAAGGGTTGCATTAGTAAAAATTATTATCTTACCAAGTTTCTGTACCTTTTCAGTAACATAACGATATGGGGAGATCCTTTTTTATTGAAATTGCCAGGCTGTGCTCTTCATTTGTATGGAATGGCCAAGTAAGGTTGAAATAGCAACATCTCACACAACCGTATTAATCCGGTGGGCTCTCTGCCCCCGACTTCGAATTATATTATTTGACTGCACAGTCATACTTTGCATCATACTGGATAGAACAGGATCCAGGCCCTCCGCATGTTAAATTAGAGAGACATAGTGCCCCCTCTGGCTCGATGGTACATCTGCTTATGGGCAATAGATATCAAAGAACACATCAGGTAGAAGCCACACGCCAAGCATGGATTAAGCTAACATATCGCTCCAAGGATACAGTACTGTATGATAACGGGGCGCCTATCTGGGGCCTTTCGGATCAGAACCCCTTTCAAGATAAGTCAATAGCAGCACATTGGAGCAATTCCGGTATACATATACTGGGTGATCTGTTTATAGAAGGCAATTTTATTACATGGGATGTGATTAAGCCATCACAACAACGGTTCCACTATTACTGGATCTGTTCTGCGTTATCAATAACAGGGCCATCATTTCCGTCAGAACCTAAATCTCATCTTTGTCTTACCTACATAATGTTGCAAAATATAGGGAAAAAACGATATTGGTACTATACAAAAGAGCACAGACTTTTCGAACACTGCAGGCTGTTAACACCAGGAACACGTGGGAAAGAGCTCCCATCACAGATACATGCTGGACGCAAGTATGTAAACTGACGGAACAGGTGTTGCTGAACTCCAGGAACAGGCTAATTCACTTTAAAATCCTCAACAGAACGTACTACACACCTGCAAGGTTAAAAAAGTTGTTTCCTACTGCCGAGGGCACATGCTCCTGATGTAAAAGCTTGGATGCCGATATACTACATATGCTGTGGAATTGTTCTCTGCTGGTGGAATATTGGGAAGCAATATGTTCTACACTTGATGATATAATTGGGCAGTCTTTATCTTGGACTCCATTAGCCTGCACATTGGGTTATACCAAAAAATGTAATGTGAGGCAACGTAAACTGGTGAACTTGGGGCTTGTACTTGCTAAAAGAGGTATTCTCATGCGATGGACATGGAAAGAAGCTCCTGTATTAAAAGACTGGATTCAAGATATGGTATGTGCCAATGATATGGAAGACATCTATATAAACATGCAGATAGATATGTGTCGTCCTACAGACATTTGGGCTGACTTTCGCTCATACCTTGCACGTAAAAGCACGGGAGACAATAACATGTGATTATCGCAAAGTTTAATTGTTAATATACCCATAACAATGTATGCAAATAATGGTGTTATATGTAACTAAAAGTGTAACTAAAATGTACTGTTACCGTGTGCAATAAATAAAAGTAAAAAAAAGAAAAAAAGATATGACCTTTGGAATTCATTTAGGATGAGGTTGAAGAATGAACCTGTCACTGTGAAAGATTGTGAACAGTGGCTCGGTGGACAGTGCTTGTAGCTCCCTGATGCGCCTGGCTGAGGTTATAGCCACCAAGAAGGCTGTTTTCCACGATAAGAACTTTGTGTCACGTTCATAGGGTGCTCTCATTAGCACGGCTAAGACTGTGTTAAGACTCCTTTGTCTGGCAAAAGAACGCATAAACCCTTTAATGAAGGCTTTGATCGCCAGGTGTGCCACTAGAGAGTGTTGATGAGTCCTGGTGGTATAGGCAGAGATGGCCAAGAGATGGACCTTGATGGAAGAAATTTCCAAACCGCTCCTAGATGTAGATGTAGAAGGTAAGGTAACATTTGTTCTGCAGATGCCAAGAAGGGATCAGTGCCAGCTTCCAAACACCATGATGTGAATCGTTTCAATTTTTTAGTATATGCCCATTTGGTGGATGGAGCCCTGGCATCTCGCAGTATGCCCCAGCATTCGGCATCTAGAACGAGGTCATGGAATTTTCACTGCTGAGGATTCAGCCCCGGAGAGATAAACTGGCGGGGTTGTGGTGAAGTAGTTTGCCCCTGTGCTGTGACAACAGGTGTGGGTGAGGCTGGAGGTGAGATGGCTTCTCCAGTTCTAGTTGAAGGAGTGCAGGGTACCAAATCTGGTGTGCCCACATTGGTGCTATCAGTATCATTGTGCAGGGTTGTTTGTTCATCCTGTGCAGCACCCGTGGGATCAAAGGTGTGCAAGGGAACACGTAAAGGATTTTCCCCTTCCATTATATGGACAACGCGTCCCCCAGGGAGTGTCTCTCCGGGTACCTAGAAGCGAACTGATCGCACTTCTTCTTTATGTGGGTTGAAAACAGGTCTATGGTGGGTTTTTCCCACCTGAGGAATAATTTGTTCAGGTTGCGGTCGTTGATCTCCCATTTATGAGATTGAAGGAATTGCCGGCGGAGTTTGTCTGCCAACACATTGTCCTTGCCTGGAAGATGTGCTGCCCTCATGTGTACCTTCAGGTGTATTGCATAGCTCTCAGAGTTGTTGAGCCTCCATCGAGAGGATGTTGCACCTGGTGCTACCTTGTTTGTGTAGTGCATTAACAAGGTGTTGTCCGTTTGCACTGTCACCATTTGTCTGGAAAGTACTGGTAGGAAGGACTTTAGCGCCCACCGAATGGCCCTGAGTTCCAGCACATTTATGTACAGATGGGATTCTGCTGACAACCACATCCCGCTGGCTTGTAGATTGCCCAGATGGGCGCCCCAGCCCGAAAGTGAAGTGTCCGTTCTCAAGAGTAGAGTGGACATGGGTAGCTGGAAGGGTAAACCCTGTAGAAGATTGGATTGTTTGGCCCACCTTTCGAGGGCCTTGTGAAAATGTAACCTGAGATGCACAATGTCCTCCCACTATCTGCTGTGTTGAGCCCATTGGCTGTCCGCTCCTCCTGAAGCAGTCTCATCTTCAGTCTGCAATTTGGTACGAGGAAAATACCAGGGGACATCATGCCCAGGAAGGACTTGTATTGTCTGACAGTGGAGCTTGTTCTCTCTGATTTTTCCTCATTGATTGTGAACCCAAGGTCTTGGAGTAGGGTTGTTGTTCTTGTCACTGCCTCTGACGCTGTTCCCAGGGAGCTTCCTTTCACGAGCCAGTCATCTAGGCATGGAAAAACCTGTACCCCTGAGCACCTGAGTTGAGCAGCCACTGGGGCCCGGCATTTCGTAAACACTCTTGGTGCAGACTTCAGCCCGAAAGGAAGTGCTTTGAACTAGTAATATTTGGCGCTGACAGTGAACTGGAGGTACTGTCTGTGGGTTGGGTGGATGGGTACATATAAGTAGGCGCCCTCTAAGGCTAGGGTAGCAAGGAAATCGCCCTTCTTGAGCCATGGAAGGACAAGTTGAAGGGAGGTCATCTTGAATTTTAGACCACGGACAAACTTGTTGAGGGCCTGTGCATCTGGTATTGGGCGCCACTGGCTGTTTTCCTTTTTTACTAGAAAAAAGTGGGAATAGAATCCCTTCCCCCATTGTAGAGGTAGTACCCGCTTTAAGGCGGTCTTTAGTAAAAGCTTGGTGGCTTCTACCCTCAACTGTTCCAACTGGAGGATGTTTTTTCTTGGCGGTGGGCGAGATGGTGGTCGCTGAAGAAAGTCTATGGTATGTTCCCCTTTTATTACTACTTCAAGCAGCCATTTGTATGATGTAATGGTGTACGAATGATTGAGGTGCATTAGACGCGTCCTCCCACTGGGGTGTGATGTGGAAGGCACACAGAGTACGAGTCAGTTCTTTTTGGTCTGGTTCCTGCCCTGACTTGAACCCCTTTTGCGAGTTGGTTCTGGCACCCGGTGGGACCTTGTTGGTATCTACCTCCCAATTGGAAGGAGCTTGAATAGGATGCTTGTCCCTGGAACAACCTGCTATATGATATGATTGGTTATTTATAACGCGCTTAATACCCACATGTTTCTAAGCGTGGACCCAGGGATCGAACCTGTGGTGCTCCGTGTCGTCTTGCTTCCAAGGTGAGCACATTGCACCTGAGCTATCCTCCCAAGTATGACCATTACTTGGAGCTGGCACCTCGAAAGGAACGAAAAGGACGGCGGTCCTTGTCCTTCAAAGAGCTAATCGCCCTCGCGTTGTCAGCTTTGATGCCTTTCAAATGATCATCTATTTTCTTGCCAAATAGGCCTTGCCATCAAATGGCATGTCTAGGATCTGGGCCTGTACCTCTTGCCTGAAACGTGTTGCCTTCATCCAGGCTTAGCATCTCTATAACTGTGCCGTGTGCCATCTGTCTGAAACCACAGTGGGCGGTGTCCACAGTGGTGTCAATCATGTGGTCCGAGACCGCTTTGGCATCTGTGATAATGGCTTTGGCCTCTTCTTGAAACTCCTCTGGAAGGTGTTTAGTGAGACTGGACATAAAGAGCCATAAATCTATATCCAGCCTTGCCATCATGGCCATGGAGTTGCTGGTCCGCACCTTCAACAATGCCTCCATTGAGACCTTATGCCCCATTGCTTCTAGTTTACGTCCCTCCTTATCGGGCGCAGCTGTCAGAGGAGAGGCTGGCTTTTGTAGTCTTTTCCTTTCCGCCACTGTGATAACAGAGTCTGGTTTAGGATGGCCTCTGAGACATAATATAGCTGACTACGGGGCTTTGTACTTTTTGTCCAGTCTAGCCACCAGTCCCGGAGTGGAAAGATGAGTTGCCAGGATCTTTTCACCTGCATCCCAAATAGTCTCTAGTATTATATCAAGGTGACGGTGCAGCGTCTTTCGTCTCTGTGCTCATAGTGGACTGATGCTTTCTCCTCTGTGGTGCCTTGTATTTTGAAGATCTCTGCTAACTTTGCCATGATGGAGTGAAAAGATACGATATCGTCCAGAGGTGAGGATCCCCCCGGTAAGTCACGTTTCTTCTGTTTCTCAATGACAATAGACTCCCAATCATCTGAGTCTGTGTGTGGAGTGTCCGGAGGCAGTTCACCCTCTTCCGGCTCATCGTCATGACTTTTGGGGTCAGAAGACTCCCGAAAAGGATTATCAGGTCCCCAGCATCGTCTACAATGTCGTCCGAACATTCTGAGGCTGTAGCAATTGAAACCGCATTATGCGTTTTGGATCTTTGAGGTGAAGACCTTGGAGAAGATTGAGAGCTCCTTCGTTTGTGAGACCTGGGTGATCCGCCATAGCATGAGCATTGCCCTTGGTGGCTGCTGACTGATGAAGATTGCCTTAGAGGAGATGGAGAGCGTCTTCTTTTTTGAGATCTGGGTGATCCACCATAACGTGAGCATGGTGAAGATCGCTGAGGCAGAAATTATTGATGTGGAGTACAATCTGTTGGAGAACTGCTTCCAGTGCAGTGCACCGGTGATGTGCCTCGTCAAGGTCTGCTTACAGGAACTGTCTGAGTGACCAGGAGCCTTGCCCTTTGTGTCCTTTTCAACTCATCCATAATTCTGCGCATTGACTGCAGTAGAGTACGGTCGAAAGGGTCTGCCACGTCTTCCATTACCAGTTGCCAGTGTGGACTGTGCTCTTTAGGTTGTACTGGCAGTTGTTCCTCCCCGTCTGAAAACGTCTCCTGACTTGCAAACTTCTCCTGCAAGTCAGGCAGTTCATTCATCTCCATTATAGGAGACAAAGGGGTAGCGCCTTCTAACCCATCTTGATGTGGTGTATGGATGGTTACAGCCTCCTCTGGTTGTGGAAACGACTTGTCGATGACGTCTGGTGGTGTTGGGTCATTCAACAATATTTTGCCCTGCTCTTGTGGGCTCATTGACAGTGTTTCTGTTGATGATGATGGGTCCTTCAATGACGAATGCTTGGACGTCAACGAGTGCTTCGTCGACAAGTGAGTTTCGCAAGTGTCCTTTGTGGACAGGTGCTTCGTCAACGGTTCTTTCATCGACGACGATGTCTTCATCGAAGAGGCAGTAGGTATTTATGGTGGGCGACAGTTTATCCATCGATGACGGGGCAGTTTTAGTGGATGGTGAGGTTAGTTTAGTCGTGGACGGTGTCCCCGTGGATGGCCGTGTCGCCGATGAAGGAAAAGAAATGGAGGAACTTTTACCTTTGTGTAGTTCTCCTTCCAGCAGACCTTTAGATACAGGTTCAGTTGAGGATTTCCCACTCCTCTTCTTGCCCTTAGATGGCAGACAGTCTGCTTTGCCCACTGAAGAAGCTCTCCTCTTTGGAGCTTGCTTCCCAGAGTGCGTGGAGGACATTAAAGGCGCAGTCTTGCTGGATTCCTCATCAGACGACAACTGTCTGCTCTCCAGGTGAAGTAATTGTCTCCTACGCCTGTCTTCCAGAGTCTTCTTGGAAAAGGTTTGACATATTTTACATGACTGGATATCATGTGGGTAAAGACAATAGATGCAGTGTTTGTGGGGGCCTCTGATGAAGATGACCTTTTTACCACACCTGGAAAAATCCCTGAAACAGGAGGACTTCTCTTTGACAGCTTTTACCTGAGTCTCAGCCATGAGGTGTGAGTAGGCAGCGTAAAAACATGTTTTTAGGTGACAAAGGGTGGAAACCTGAGCACAAAAGGTTGAACCAGGAAACCCCAGTGATGCGGAAGCTAAAAAAGCTTAAAGTATGACAAAAATGTCTAGAATTAGTATGGGAAAACGAATTTGTTCAGAGAGCTGATGAAGATTCCCCTGTTCAGTACACACAGTGAAAAATCTGAAGATGGCTGACTGGGGTGGAGCTTAAGACCTGCCACCTCATAGGTTGGGGCCTAAAAGGACCAAAGGAGGTAGAGGGACTCCAAAAGTGAAGGGCTGCACAAGCCATATGGGTCTCTATGGGTCTCTATGGGTGTAGCTTTTTCTTCCTAAGGAAGAGGTTTTATATTATTATTTTCATTTAAATTACTGAGGATTCCCAGTCTGATCATCCAATGCTGGAGAAATGCAGTTACAGTGAAGTAACTAAGACTTCTCCAGCATTGGATTGTTCATAGATTCACATGTTTGAACAGAATACCAAGCAGTGGATGCATGCCACATACTTCACTGAAGCACACATAGGTCAACAACAGGTCAACAATAGTACCCAAAGAGTACCCTTACCCAATTATGCATGCTTCAACATGAATGGAACGAGGGGAGTACAATGGCTGCTCCTACCGACTCCCTTCTGACATCCTCTTCCAGACAATAGTGTCTGGCGAACGTGTGGAGCATTCTCCAGCTAGCCACTCCAGAAATGTCCTTCATAGCCTCTACCGCTTGGAATGCTGCAGTAGCTGCCCTCCCTTTTGTGGAGTGTGCAGTTGCTGGGTGAGGGAGAGGGTCGCCTTTGAGTTTGTGGAAGTGAGTGATACAACTCAACCACCCAGCGAGCGAGGCCTTGTTTGGTAATGGATTGTCCCTTGGTATGGCTTGTGAAGGCAAAAATATTCTGGGGGAAGTGCGAAAACTGCTGGTGCCTTGCAGATAGAATTTAAGAACGTGTGAAAGGTCTGAGTGGGGGGCATTCGGGGTTAGAAGAGTGATTTCTGAAAACAGTTGGAAGAACTATGCGCTCCAAAAGAGTCATATCTGATTCCACTTTCGACAGGAACTTGGGTGTGGTCGGAGGACCACACGATCCTATAGAAAAAAAAGTATGGAATTGGTTGTAGGTGTGAGTGTTTCAAGATGCCCGAAACATGCAATATTGAGATTGAGTGATTGTAGTAAGGGGGCTGCTTATTGTTTGCGAATGTGACTGGTCAGAGCACTGGTGGTTGCGCAAAAACACATTTTAAAGGTGTTGAAAATGAGGTGGATGCTTGGATAAATGACTTGGTGTAGTCTACATTTGAGAAAGTGTTATAGAAAGATAAAGACCACACGGATATGTGTGAAGAAGTGTGGTCAACCTTTAATGATCTTGTGATTTCTCAGTTCTACTAAGCTCTGCGTGAGATATGTGATGGTGCATTATTGCTCTATATATGTGTTTTTTTCTTTTCTTTTCTTTCTTTTTTTTCCTTTTTCTTTCCTTCTTCTTTCCCTCTTTTCTTTTCCTTGAATAATGTATCTAGCTCATTGTATTATTTATCTAATTATCTTAGTGCAGGTCCATATTGTTCAAAAGGGTGGTTTTATTTAATTTCGTGGAATCTGCATTGTAATTCATCTTCTGCTTATTGCTTGTTATGTTGTTGTTAAAAATGTATAAATACAATTAAAAAAAATGTAAACAGAGGTTTTGCAGAGAGGGCTTGGAGTTCGCTGATTCATCTTGCGGGCTTGATCGCCCTTAAGATGGCGACTTTCCTAGAGAGAAAGTGTAGACCGCACCTGTGAATAGGCTCCTAAGGAGGAGACATTACAGCTGATAAGACAGTGTTTAAACTCCAACTGGGAACCTGAGTGGGAACTGGTGGAAAAAGGCGTAGCAAACCTCTCATGAACATCTATACTGCAGTGTCAGTAACAAAGGACGTGTGTCACGGGGCTCTGGAATAGGATGTGATAGCTGAAAGATGAACCTTGATGGAGGACTGCGACAGTCCTGTCTTAGCCAAAAGCAACAGGTAGGGCAACAGCTGTTCCATAGAGACAGATAGCGGATAAAGTTGCAAAGCCGCACAACTGATGGTAAAGCGCTTCCATTTTCTGGCGTAAATTAATTCCACTATCCTGGAAAAAGTCCATCATAGTCCCTATTTACAAAAAGGAGGATCGGGCGGAACCGATAAACTATCGTCCCATAGCGTTGCTTGATGCCCCTGGCAAGATCTTTGGCACTCTTATCCTCAAAGCTTTACGTTTTTGGGCAAAACAATCCGATCACGTGGGCATATGGCAAGCAGGATTTGTTCGTGGAATTGGGATTGCTCTCAACAGATTCATCCTAAATGAACGAAACAAAAATCATAAAATCTACATTGCGTTCATTGACCTTGCGCAAGCGTTTGATAGCATCTCCCGACCGCGACTCTGGTCAAAATTACTACAGTGGAAATTTCCTCAATCCATACTAGCCCCAATCCAAACATTTCAAGCAAAATATCACGGTACAGATTTGACTTAACAAAACAGGGTTGCTGACAAGAGCTATACCAGCGAACAGAGGATTGAAGCAAGGGTGTCCCATGGCATCCGAACCATTCAATCTCTTCACCTCAGATGCTGGCAACACCTTTCAAAACATCAGACACTTTCCACCATCTATAGCTAATATGAAAGTGAACAGGCTCATGTATGCTGATGATGTGGTCCTTATAGACCAGACCCCAGTAGGCCTTCAATGGCAACCGAATGCCCTACACAATTATTTACAGACAATTGGACTCACAATTAATCCAAAAAAATCTGCCATTCTACCTCTGGGTCTATAACACCATCAAATAAAAACCTGAGTTGGCCGCTACTGGGAACAGACATTCCAGTAGCACAGTCAGTCAGTTTGCTTAAACTCAAGCAAAATAGATGCACCGAGCCAACAAGCTTTGATCAAGAAAACAACAAACCTGGCAAACTTAGCCAAAATCTTGACAAGAAAATATTGCAACTTTAGCCTTGTACCTTTGATCCATTTCTATAAAGCTAAAGTCATTTGCATCTTAACATATGGAGCAGAGACCTCATTCAACTTCGAAGTAAAGAACTGGTCGTTACTGGAAGGATGTTTTTGGAAAAGAGTATGGAGACTTCCAAAAGGAACTCCCATACAATCAATAAGAATGGAACTGAGTCTGACATCTTTGGCAGCAATTGCAGAATGGAAGATGCTTGCCTTATATAGGAAATGCAAAGATGATCACCCAAAAGGAGGCTTTTTATGCCTAAAAGAGGCTTTAGCAATGCAATCGGAGCTGACACTAAATAAATGGGAAGACAAGTGCCTGACCATTTTACATTCTTTACAGGAAACCAATGACACCTTATTAAATAATCCTGATAAAATCAAAAGGAAACTTTACTTGCTGGATTGGTTTAATACCGAAGATGAAAGACGCAAGTACAAGGCATATGGCAAATTGTGGGAAGCCAGTCAAAAACCATTCTCAATCCCCAATTACCTGAAAATATTTCCTCATTACTTTTTTTTCAAGATCAATTTTTACGATTCAAATCAAATCTGATCAAAACCAAAAAACTGCTTGGTGTAAAACTATAAAAGTAGGGCCACAGACATGTCGTATATGCAATGAAGAAAGATCTGTTGAAAACATACGACATCTGATAATGGACTGCCCAGTTTTTGAGAGCCAAAGAACATTGATAATGTCTGATTCTGATGTCATTAAAAAGTATGAATACAGACCAAAGGACACATGGTGGAAAATGCTATTATCCAACGAGAAGATACCAATTACTTTAGCTTTGGTTAAATTGCTAATCATCATAAAGAACCAGCTTGCAATATCAAATTAAAGGAAATTATCATATTTTGCATTTTATTTACGTGATGCTCAGTCTTTTATGCATATTCTTGCAGCATTCATGTGATGTACAAATATGTGATTAAAGGTTGTCAAATGCATAACCAATAAAAATCACTTTAAATAAATCAACAACAAAAAATTCTGAAGGGCCCATATCCCATGGGACAACGATCCATTGTCAGCACCATTTGGGGCTATTTATCTACAACAGGACAGTCCAATGTTCTTGCACACTCCCCCTTCCATAGCTGTGAGCATCTCCAGAACACATCTGTTCTGGGTGGTTATAAGTCTAATCGCTAGCAATTCACTCTTTATCGAGTTTAGGCCCTGCTCAGTCTGGTTCACCATCTGCAACATGGCCCATCTGGTTATCTGCAGCCATTTTGCATTGGCTGCAGTCTGGATACCTGGCACCAAAAGGGAGGCAAAACATGTTTCTGTCTTGATGAATAACCGGCATTGATCCGGTATTTCTTTCAGCTTCTCAGAGGAGTCTTTGGACAAGTAATTAGATCTCTTCTGATGGCAACCTTTCAGTGAGCGACAAACGCTTATCTATTGGGGGCTTAGTTGGTTCTGGGCCTGGCACATTTATAACTGACTAGCAAAAAGTACCCATTCTCTGAACGGGTTCTTTAGAAAGACATGACAATACGTGCATCAATCAAGGATCCTGTAGGTTGCGTTTCCGACTCGCTTATCACTTGAGGTGCTTTGCACCCTGAAGTAAACTGCACTGAGAATGAGCGTGTGTGGCTGGCTGACATACACTGGAGCAGACTTTGGGGGGAGGAGAGAGTTGGTGTGCTGCTGCATACTGGGTTCTTCTGTGCTCTTCCCTCACCCTGGCATGGTGTAGTTCATTCTGGTGCATTGCAGTGCAAATATCTCAGAAACCGTGCATCTTAGGGCCTTGAAATGTGGCTTGAAGGGACCTCAAGTGTTTTTACTCATGTCAAGACAGGTCCTTCTACGACCACATTGATGTTTCACCGATTTCAGGAAACTGAAATGTCAATTAGCCAGTACCAGGAACTATGCAACTGTGGTGCAGATTGGTGAAACGGTGTTGAATTGTATAAGGAACAACGCTTCACCAAGCAACAAACCCACACATTTTGAATTTTGTAAAGATAGATGAGAATCAGGGACTGCTAGAACCGCAGAGTATCGGGTGGTCAGCGTGCATACACCCCTCCACGATGTTGGGAAGTCTAAATATGCATATTATCCACACACCCAGTACACATACATAAACGCTGCTATGCTCTCAGTTAGATCAGGGATAAATAATATTTTATTGCAACAGCTGTTGGTTCCTATGGGTAAAGTCCATTTCTTCAGAAACAAAACGAGTACTCTGCTGGCCTTTGTACTTTGGCTGGTGTTTCCTTTAGTTCCATCCATGTCAGCTTTGGCATGTAGTTAACCCATATTTTGCCAATTCTTATTGTCACGTGCCACTACATCTTCAGTGAGCTCCACCCCCCCAGCCCGCTGCACAACTCACTACTCTTACCACCCATATATTGTTGGAAACATTAACTCCTACCATCTTCAACAACAGCCACACCCTGCACTGTGCCTGCTCTTTCTTCTTGGCACATTCTGCTTTCTCTCTGTCCATGATGACCACCTGGACAGTGTGCCCTTGGAAAAGACTGTACTCTGCACAGGTTAAATGTACCAGACACTGGGCTATAAGAGGCACCATTCCTTGGGGTATAAACAACTTGGGTGCAATTATACCACATGTTATCCAATTCAGGGTGGTGCACATTGGCCACAGTGTCAAATATAACACCCTTATACTCATTGTATTCAATTTCCTCCGAAGTCTCCCTCCTAATTCGTGTTATTCTCAAATGTGTGTTGTTCCCAAAAACATTCCATAACTTCCCTATCCCGCTTTCATATGTCCTCATGATATAAAATAATCACAAAACAATAATATGCAACCTGCAAACACAACATATACATCACATAATGTGTCTGTGGTGTTGCATGTGTAAAGGGAGAGAAGCAAGCATCAATGTAAACAATCATTATCCATTTTAAACTGAAGGCACTTCTATAAACTTTAATATCAAAAATGGAGCGGTCGCTAATATACTTTTATTTCAATAGGTAACTGTTGAAAGGGAATGTGACGCTCAAGAAGAAATCTAGAAGGCACTCTATGCACAATACAGCTGATAGTGGGACAATAACTGGGCTAGGTGAAACAATATACAGGCTTATTCTGAGTCAATACTGAAATCCATTTCATGAGAAGGTGCAGCTGTATCAGGTACCTTCCGAACGTCACGTAGGTGGACCCAGAATCACAACTCGTTCACTTTAACTGCAAAATGTGTGGCAAAAACCACAGTATACGGTCCTTGAAACTGTTGCTGATTCCAGAGACGGGCAAAGTTGCATACAAAAATTAGATTGCCCAGGAACAATTGGAGCGGCTGCAAATTCTGTTCACCAGTTGCCAATGTTACTGCTACCTCTTCCCTTCTGGGAGCGATATGCTGAGAGAGCACTGTAATGCATTTCATTAACTCACGATGAAACTCCTTCCCCAAAACTCCAGATGCCCTGTGAGCATTTGATACTGTGCATGTAGGAGTAAGAGGTGGGTGCATCCTTCTCCCTATCACTATTTCGTGCAAGGACAAGTGGTGATTGCTGGGATGGGTTCTCAGGCTAAACAAAGCAAGAGTGAGACACTGCACCCAGTTCCTCCTTAACATTACACAGAAATTCAACAGTTTACTTTTTAGGAGCCTGTTGATACTTTCAACAATCCAGGTGGCCTGTAGGCGCATATGGAGCACATCTTACTCTAGATGCCCAACAGAGATGCTATCTCCTTGGCCAAGTCATTAAAAAAGTGAGTCCCATGATCAGATATCTCTCACTCACACATACACAAATCTCCCCGATGAGAAAATACCTCACGTGCAAGAAATTTGTCAGTAGATTCTGCATCTGGATGTTCACAGGGGCCAGCCTCAACCCAAAGGGAAAACAGCCACACCACAACATTAAGGTAATGGTAATTACGATTCCTGTTAGACATATGCACGTAGTCAATGTGAAGCTCCAGAAAATGCACAGTGGGACGTGACAATGTGCCACACACTGTCCGAGTGTCTGGCCAGTATTGTACAGGTGGCATATTGTGTAGTTTGCCACAAACGTGTTAAACTCCTGCAAATTGGGGACAAACCAGTAATCTGAAATACCTGCAGCAATGTGCAGTTTTGATATACATGCCAGGTAGTACAGCTGCTCAAAAGCAACTGTTAGCTACTCCTGTGGCATAACCACCTTTCCGATAATATTTTGAATCAAAATGAGGTCCGTCAGGGATTGCCTGCAACCCCTCTTTATACACAACTCCTTCTCCTCCAGGGTGTGCCTGTCCCTGTAGCTCAATTATTTGTGTAATAGGTGCTGCATTGCATGGGATCATTTACTGGAACTGCTGATTTGCCACCTCAGGTTATGCGGCCAGGCTGGGTCTGTGAGATATGCCACTTCTTTGGTGGCCCAGCCTGTGGTATCATTGTCGTGTGAAAGTGGGTGTGTATTGCGAGTGTGGGTGGAGTATTTCACTACCACAGAGGAGTGGGACAATGCATACATTAATCTATGCAATAAGGCTGCATTCTGCACAGGAGTACCATCAGACTAACAAACCCACCTCCTTTTCCATCTGGACAACCCTGAATGTACGGCGGTGGTCACATATGCCGAATCAGAGTAAATGGTCACCAAACATCCCTGGGATGCTTCCAAGGCCTCAATTAAAACTATTAGTTCCACTGCCTGAGCAGAATAATCATAACCTCATATTTCCCATCTATAAGGTGTACCACTGCTGCATGTGTGCCTCTGGCATGTCTCCTGATCAATCGTTGCAGAGCCATCAACGAAAATGACATGCGACCTCCTGGGCTCACACTAAATCATCTTTGGGCCTGCCTAGTTCACACAATCATGCACCTCCTCCCCTCCAACAACAGGTATAGCAATAAATGTGGTGGGATTCACTGTGCAGCATCCGGAAGAGGGAGGATGGAACTAGGACTGGGGCGACGGTGAGAAAGATAAAAATGCATACATGGCAATCATAGCATTGGGCATAAACAGAAACCTGTAACTGGAATGGTGCAGTTCTGTGTAGGGGTGGGCCCCTTAATCACCTTACCCCAAATGGGCCCACCACCTGAGGAACAATTACACATTTTGTACATAAAGCAAGTTCGTTGTACAATCGCCCAGAAAGGAGCTAGATGGTGCCATGGAGTCAAGCTAACCCAGGTCTCACTGTACCACACAAGTTGACACATTATAAACAATTTTGCAACAGTTAAAACACTCCCATTTAGTTTATTACACTCCACCTCCAACATGTGATTGAACAAAACTCTTCAAAGATATCCCATCGTTCTACAATTCCCACATTCTCATTGGCAGCCGTTCTCTTAACTAGCACATTCAGCTCATGTGAAAAACACACCGCCTTTTAGGATTTGTCCGTGGTAGGTCATGACATCATCAAACAGTTAAACATTTGTGTGCAAACATAATTCATTACTAGTGAACTGAGCCCTTTTAACCTTACCCTAATTGCACATGTCACATAGATTCTTCAAGTGATAGGAAGAAGGCTAAGTAAGCATGTTCTCTTTGAACTAGTGATAGCCATCTCATCTGCCCCGGCTAACTGGCTCCATTGGAATATTCTAATCTAAATAACGACCATTAGTGTTGATTACTTTAGCCTCTAGCATTGATTCACCCCACATTTATAGCTGGTTAAAAACAAATAGCAAAAAACCTCTGTCAAGCTCCCATGCAATTAAGAGATTACTTTTACTTTCTGCGAAACTATCAGGCCATAAAAACCATGGCCCGCTGCTTTAGCTGATCTGACCATCGCTAAGGTCATAGTTACTTATTTACCCATCCTCTGGACTCTGAAACGCTGCAGAACCTGTTTCTTTCAAAAGTCAAACACTGAATGCCGTTTTTTCATCTGTTTATACAAAACCCAACACATGTAGACTCATAAATCCCCTTTATGTTTTCTCAGTGAGCATGCATGCTTAGTAAATACTATCTTTCCTTTACAATGGGTACTTCAGAACATGCCCCCTTTCTTACATGTGCATTATGAAACTCCTCATTGCCTGCTTCTAGGCACTCCATAGCACATTATGTCTGAATCGTATTTATATTACATTTTGCGGTTCCAGCATTTTATCTTTCTACACGAGGGCAATCTAATATGTATCAACTTTAACCAAAGAGTAACACTAATGTATCATATCCCATTCACAATTAACTACACTGGATACTTATGTACTTGCAACATCGCACTCAATTCGCTGCACCCCCAGTCACCAATACATATATCCAGATGACTCCCTAGGAGATAGCATGAATGAATTGCGTTAGTGTATATAGGAATACACTCAATCCTATCTCACACGGGGTACGAGCAGCACTGCATTTAGCTCTAGCACTGGAACGCTTACTGAAAGGATGAAACATTCAATCTAAGAGCAAAAACTCACTGATTGTTCTATCATCTAAATTTGTAATCATTGAATGTGAAATGTTTTACTGTATGTTATAATGAAACTGTAAGCAATTAAAAGATACCACAACTGAGTGTCAGGAATTAACCTGCCTAGAGCCAGATATTTTGTAACTAGCCTAGAGGAAGCCATTGTTTGACGAAACAATAGACACGTGCACCAAGAGGTTATTGTTGGCCGTTTTAAACTACATTGTATGCAATGGCTGATTACGATTGCACAAGTACACATCTGATAATTATGATGTAACATTTTCATAGCAAGTACCTTGATTAAATGAGAACTTCTAGTAAAATTAACAAGGAACAGAATCATGTTTTGAATGACTGATCACAGGCATTGAGGGCAGTGTGAAGGGTCACCCTTTCATTTCTTGTGCACATTTTCAGACCAGCAGGTGTTACGGTCTTCCTCCCACCTGGTGCTTACATTGCCTAGTTTTTGGAAGAGAAACATTACTGACATGGACAAATAGATTGGCGCAGTCATACTTCCTAATCAATACCACCCATGTGTCTACCTTTTACCAGAAGAGCATTAAATTAGATGAATAGTTTGCCCGTGTTTAATAAACAGCAAGTACACGTAGGTCAAAAGTTGTATCTTTTATTAGAAAAAAAGAAATTTTGAAGGTGAATGGAAACATCACTTATTTAAATTATGCATAGGAAGAGCAAAGATTTATTCGATAGAAGTATATAAAAATATCAGACATTTTCTCTATTGCGCAGACATTCTTTTAGGATGGTGCATAAAAAAGGTGTCTATTTATTTTCTGGTATTTGTATAGATTATCTGCTTGCCAAATAAAAACCTATATGAAAGCAACTGGATTCAGAAGTTACTAACCTCTGTGGTTTCTACCTGATTTATTTGAGGAAATATGATTGTTTTTCTCCTGAACTGCTATGAAGGAAGTCACGACAGGTATTTTATTATCAAAACATGTTTATTTAACTGTAATAAATACAATAATAAAACACAATAAATGAACACAGATAAAAAAACATTCATAGAAAAAGTTAAATTCGATCAAAAAAGACATAAAAGTATGACTTGCCATCAAATCGCATCTTAACACTTGAAATATTGTGTAACAGCCAGCAGAGTTATTGTAACCTATATGATTGTCTAACCTTAAGAACATATCGCAAGTAAGACAATAGTGCCCAGCCAGTGCGAGGTGTTTCCACCAAAAATAAGAAATACATTTCTGGGCAACATTGGTGGATACCCGACACGATAACAATTATTCTTCGAGAATTTTGGCAATGTACGTCAGGCAGAATAGCAAAAAGTGAAATAGGTCCTCGTTTGGTGCGTTACAGAACCGGCAGTTAGGCACTCCATCCTGGCCTGACTTGACCAGGCAGCCGTAACTGATTTTAGAGGAATGCAGTTTAGTCTCACTCTCGTGATCAAACGCCTGTCTTTCGATCTTTCTGATAGTTGCACTCTGTCAAGCAACCCTCAGTACAGTTAGTTAACAATATTATAAACAAACAGTTAGATGGTTTCCTTAGTTCATTAGTCTCTCTGTGCTTGATTAAAAAGCTTAACGTGCAATTTAGTTTTTGTAAAGTTCAGTGCCTCAGTAGGGTGTCTAAAGTGATACAAGTTAATTTAGTCTCAAAAACAAGCTACTTATATGCTGAATCTATTTATTGTATCTTATACACACACGCACAAGCCAACCCTACTAAATCCTCACCCCTCTTCACACACCTCTCAACCTCATAACTCAACACAACCACAACTCTTAAACCACATGCACTTCACCACACTGCAACAACAACCGCAGCACACAGAGCCTGGTATCAGGTGATATTATCCCCACCAATAATATTGCCATATATATGGTCGTCAGGAACTGCCATTATTGGTGGGGAAAATTTTTGGGGTAAATGGGAGCAGGGGTGTCCCCCGCTCCCTTTAAAATAATAGGGCAGCATATGGCAACATTCTTGCATGGGGATATTTTGTGGGGATATTAACACATGGAATCCAGAGCCTCACAGAACAGCACATGACAGGCTTCGACCGGATACCACACTGAAAGCTCAGCGAACAGTGTTAACCAAACTGAAGTTGCCAACAGCACATCACAGCCCCCTTGCTCTTTCTCCAAACTTTGTCCTACAAACACGCCCTAAGCTAACCCCCTTTCTTTCCGATCCGTTAGAGCACCAGGGGACCACTACGGTGGCGATGGTGCGTGGTTTAAATATCATTTAACATTAACAAGCGTATACGTATTGCCCCAAGAGTGAAATTCCATTCCATTCATTTTGTATACACTACGTTTTCAACAAAATAGTTTCCCGTAGAATCCCCACCCACAAAAAAAAAATTAACATTCAGTGTGCATATCCCAAAATTGCCTAAATTGCTTTTCGAGATTTGTGGCACGGAATTGATGCATGCTGGACAAAATAAGAAAATCAGATCACCCAACTGAAGATCCGTACTCTTAATGAAAACCAAAATGTGTCTATATTTGGGACCTGTGCAATATGTCTATTGCATATTGGACCCCTTGCTCACTGTGCTTAGAGAGACAAAGCTCCACCTCACTGATGAGGTCCGGCAAAGCCGAAACATGTGTCTGGGGTTGCTGTTGGTACTCTTGTTCAGAGGAGAATTGCCTATCATTTCGGTGCTCGACTACCCATGGGTGGGACAAAGACTGATATGTGTATGGAAACGTCTCCTCTGTGGAAAGCATAGTAAGACAAAGCGTGGTTGAGACCCTTCTGGGGGCCATCCACCCAAGAACAGGTCAATGGGCCGTGTTCGTACCGGTAGAGGGTTTCCCAGACCTCTTAATGCAGATAAATGAAATGTGTGCATAGTCCAAAGGCAAATTATAAACCAAACAGGTCTGTGATATTGAACATGTGTACGAACTGCTTGATGAAGCTGTGTATAGATGATTATGCTAATGATGCAAAGTTGGGTTTCCCTTTACAGTAGAAGACATTACATTCATTATAAAAATATGGTAGGGGAAAGGTTCCAGGAGAAGACCTATCCATGAAATATTACAAATTCATGATGTCCTTGCACCTAAGCTGCTCAGCATATATGAGGAGGTGCCCGAGTTCAGGGATTTATCAGAATCTAGGAAGAAGGCACTGCTCATCTTCCTGTGTATATGTGTTTATAGATAGTGTTGTGTACACTTTTGTTGTCTTATCATAGTCCTGGATCGTACCTTGTTAAAACCCTTTGTTATCACTTACCTGTACTGTATATTTGTGCATCACTGTGGAAACTGCTCCTCGGCAAGAAAAGAGGACGATACTAACCTGTATTCTGCAAAAAAAGAAATATCTGTCCACCAACCTTTCGTGCTTATCGAAAGTTTTGTAAATGTTTAAATATACTCATCTGTGCAAAATCGTTTTGGAGGAAAAATAAAATAGCTCCAAAAACTTGATGGCTGTCTTCGGATCTCTCATCCTGATTTCTAGCAATCTACATGCCTAGCTAGTTAGTTAGGAAATGTCCACTGGGACTGTTTTCCAAAAAATAAATAAGTCGTCTGACGCTTACCTGGGATGCTGTAACATTCGTTGTTGGATTACGTAAGAAGATGTTAAGAGTTGAATTCTTATATAAACCTGCAACAAGCAGGCGACCACGAGTGGTATGCACTATTCGTGCATAATGATAATATTACTTATAGGCTCATCCTGCATAAGGCAGGAGACCAAGTGTGATACATAATCTTAGTGCATATAGCTGTGTCGTGCTTATATGCGATGCCATGAAAGAAATGAGGAATAATACCTCTAGTGTTTGTCGTGTCCGCCTGCGTAATGCAGGGTGTCTTAAGTTGCATACACCTTAAAAAGAAACTTGCCATTATAACGGCTAAAAAGCCACAATGCTAGGTGTGGTTCTGAGTCCCGTACATGGGTATTATAAAACCTAACTTATACAGTAGTGAGCCATTACCAAATCTAAATAAAATGTTACAAAATGCCATCATGCCATCACCGTAGTCCCTGGCACCTCACGTGTGGAGCACAAAGGCACCATTTTAGTTTATGTGCTCAAGCATGCTTGACTTCACAGCTGCATTTGTCAATATTGACTTCGGCAGCATCACTGGATAGCCTTTACAGCACATAATATGCTGACGTTACATGAGTAATGCCTCCTAATGTGCTCTACTTCGATTGAATAATCGTAATTAAATCTCCCAAAAATGTTTACATCCTCAGTAAACAATAATAAGTCTAGTTGCCTGGCATTCTGCACCCTTCACGCAACCACTCTTATTTGTACAAGGTGTTCCATAAGTTATACGAAAGCATATCCAAATACTTTTAGCTGTTTATACTAAATATAGAGTTACTGGCATCCACTCCTTCATTCAGTTACTAATAATGGAGAGCACAATCTTGCAAACAACTTAGGTGACTCGTATCCCAAACATGTAACGGGAGAGTCAGTGTTCATCATGTCAGATCTGTATTTCCTTCAAGGGGCATATTCTCAAAAACATATGCATCTCATGATCTGTTTTAAGGCCTTCCGTAGTACTGCGTAAGTTGCATATACATTTCGATCCATGTGCCGGTTCAAATCGCCCCCTCTTTTACCACATTTGGCACTCAAAAGTCCAATGAACTTGAGATCCCTTTAATGGTGCATCCAATGACATTCTTGCCAGTGCACTGCCAGTGGTAATTTGGGGTCTTGGCTGGTAAGGCTGTCTAAATGCTCTCCAATTTTGATTCGTAACTGCCTTATGGTGCTTCCAATGTACAATTTCTTGCATACACAGATTATTGCAAAGACTACAAAACTTGTTTTGCATTCATTGAAGTCCTTAATCCTGATCTCTATACCTCCTATATGGGTGTATGTATCGCAATCCGCCTGTGCATTCCAATACATGCTACAAGTACCTACCAAAGTGCGCAACCAGTCACTGCCACTACTTGTACTGTGACAGCTGGTATCAAGAAATGAGGGACACAGAATGTTCCTAATGGTGGGCGCTCTCGTAAACACAAATTTGAGCTTGTGGTCTAGATATTGCCAGAGATTGGTGTCCATGCAAAGGATATGCCAGTGTTTTTGCACTATTTTATAGAGAATATGTGCATCCTTTGAGTATTGTGTGAGGATGTTGATGGTTTTAAGCCATGCCTTACTCACTTTGGGGGTTGTTTGTAACACACTTGATCTATCCAATCACTTAATCTTGTTGTGAGATCTCTTAACAGCAAGAAGGTATCCCCTTGCTTGAAATCTCTCTGACTAGTTGGCATTCACCGTTAAATCGCGTGCCTTCTCTGCAGTTCTAGCGTGCCCAATAGAACTCCCCTGCCAATAAATTAGTGACAGTGGATTTTCTATAGCAGCTCTCTGCATGAAATGTGGAATTGACCTCTGTAGCCTGCTGGAATGTGGTTGCCTCAATTCGGTTGTTATCTATGTAGATGTGTAAATCAAGAAAGTCTATATTAATGTCATCACAATGTTCTGTAAGTGTGATACCAAAGATATTGTCATTCAAATTTTGGGTCTATCTTTCAAATGTTTGCCGGGTGCCATGCCAAATGATATCAATGTACCGCCTTCAAATAATAATATTGTCTGTAAATTCTTTATTGCCGAGAGCATGCTTTTGTTCATATTGTGCCATGAGCAGATTGGCCAATGAGGAGGCATACTTGGACCACATTGCAACTCCTTCAGTTTGAACATAGTATGCGTCATCAAAGAGAAAAACATTGTTTACAAGTGCGAATTTCAAGAAACCTTTCAGCATCTCAACATGCATATGATAGGATGCCGTAAAATCTTGGTAGGTGTAGTCTATGGCTTTAATAGCCAACCCATGGCCAACTGCTGTCTAAAGTGCTGTGACGACCATCGTACCTAGCTGGTCACCCTCCTGACATTCTATGTCTGATAGAAACTGTAAAACCTGATTACTGTCTTTGACGTAGGATGGATGTTTCTGGACATGTTCCTTGATTGCCTGGTCTATGTATTGCCCAACCTATCCAGCTCTTACCCAGACAATCCTCTGGTAATGCCTCAAATTTCTTGTGCATCTTGGGCAGGAAATACAATGTTGGCATGGTTGGTTCAGTAATGTTGAGAAAATGTTTTTCATTATCCGTGAGAAAACCACATCCATGCCAATTCTGTATCATAACCTGCAATTCGCGGACAATTGTCTTGGTCGAATTACTGGGTAATTTTCTGTAGCATGTGTGACACGCCCATGCAGTCTTGTGTGTGCATAATGACATTACTGCCCTTGTCGGCCTCCTGCACCACTATATCTTTGTCGTTGGACACCCTATGAACACACAAGTACATTGTCAAATAGTTTGAATAGCACTGCAATAGGCCTAGCTACAGAACAGGCACAAACTACTGAAATACATGCTTCCACGTGTAGCCACGCACAGATATTCCCCAGTAAAGCTCAAAGCAAAAACACTTGTCATACCTTTTCTCCATGGTTTGAGTCCTTGAGAGAATGGTGAGCATAACCGTACACTCCAGCGGGAAAATCATTTATAATAAACATGAGTCAAATGAACAATATTAGCACAAGGAAATTGCAGTGATATAAATTTCACTAGGCCTAGAGACATCACGGACGTACACTAGTAACCTGCATATTCCATTTCCATTCAAAGATACAAAACCCCCACAAAGTTCAATTCTAACCCAATTGCCACACATGCGCACTGTGGGATGTGTCGGGTTGACCAGAGAATGGTGCGGTCGTCACGGCATCTTCCTTTTGCAATGTAATCAATATGGAGAAAATCAGATGTCAGAATTCTGAAAATTATCAAAAAAGCATATGTGAAGGGTCAACATTTTCTAAATGGACAACCCACTCAGATGAAAATAATTATTCTCCCCGCTCCCCCGAATTGACACACAATAAAACACATTAGCAGTAATGGGAAAAATGAAGGTGACTATGAAACAAATGTCGAATGCTAGGACTCAGAGGGCAATGAAATTGCTGTGCGACAGCGCGCCTTTTACTGCAGAACACAAAACAAAATGAGAAATGTGTAGAAGGGCTTTTACGACGCTATTGAATTGGATGGAGAAATCAAAGGAACTGTGAAGTACACTGATATCGTTCACAATTGAACTCTTGGTCCCAAACCAATGACCATGCATTCCATAAGATTCAAGGAAACACATAACATGCCTTCCAAAGATGCAGTTAAATATTTAAATGTCATAGTCCATTCTTGTATCATAGAAAATAAACATGGAAAGAGAAAGACACTTTTGGTGAAAGGAGCAAATTTGTTGGATGAAATGGTTTCTACTCGGGATTCACAATCCAAAGTCAAGTTTTAGTGAATTGACACTGCTCAATTACAAAGATATTGAAAAAACAGCAATCTCCAATGCAAGCACGTCTGTCATACATCCTTTTTGGTGGGTAACGAAACACCAGAAAAGGCCCTCTTTTCTAAAAGATAACAAATACTATTAAGCATGTGGGAAAGCAGATCTTAGCACAAGATAAAACAGAACTGCAAAACACATTGCACATCTGACGAGCAATATAATGATGATTAGTACCCGGGAAAGGTCACTGAGCTTGTTATAAGTAAGCTCAATGGCCCTTGCCAGGGCATTACCAGCCGACAAGGCTCCCTCACCGCTGTGGCTCTGAGGTTCCTTCCGTGATTGGCTGCTATGGAAAGGGAGACGGGACTACATGTAGTCCCTTCTCCCCTTCCATGGTAGACATTTTCTTTGTTTACTATAGCCGCCATTGAAAGGGAAAATGGACTATGTTTCCCAGTCCACGGCAGCGATTACTTTTCTTTTGGCTGAAAAACGCAACGCATCTCACAACCAAAAAAGATGTACTTGACCTTTTATGATTATCACAATGTACTGGAACTTAATTAAAGAAGTTGCTGGAACTAGACCTGAGATCAGAGTCATCTGTGGGGAACCCAGAACTCTACATTGGCGACGAGGATGGGATGCATGCTGTGCTGGGGGACAGCATTGAAGATGGCACATACACCTCCCCCCAACCCAAGAAGAAGACCCTCCCAGGTAGGGCGAGCACTTAATGCTCTAGGTGCAGAAGGGCCCAGCGCAAGGGGCACAGGCGCAGAAAGTAAGGGGCTGCGCCAGAGCCAGGGGCCAGCTGGCCTGTCACTATTAAGACAGGTCAAGCAGAGAGGAAATCAAGAGACTGAGAAAGAGCCGAGGGCCCAGAGACTGGTGTAAGGGGTGTAGTAACCCAGGCTGCAGCATGGAGGGCTTGGTGCCCGAGGCAGCAGCAATTTGAAGAGGCCTGGGGTCTAGTTACACCTGGATAATGAGGAAGCCATGCTGTGCAGCTGGGGGCTTGGAGCCCAGGGCAGTAGCATCAGAAGAGGTTGGGAACCAACGCTGTACCTAGATGTTACATGGAAGATTGGTGGTTAATGTACAAAGCGCCTGGAGCAGAGGAGGGTCCTGGGGGCCATTCCAGCGTTTGAGGGGGTTTGGAGCCCGTACCTGCACCTAAGAGACTTGCAACCCGTGAATACACTTGGGGCTTGGAGCCCATGGCATTGCTGGAGGGGCATAGTGCCCAAGTCAGCCCTTCAGTGCTTGGATGGGCTGGGAGCCCATGGTACAACATTAGAGGGGCTTGGAGCCAGTCCAAATGAGATTTTGCTGACAATTCGAAAAAGCTGTACCTGAAGGGTTCACAGGATCCATGAGCTGGATGATTCTGTGTAGCTGTGAGCGTTTTTTTTGGGAGCGGCTCCTGGAGGCGTTGTGGTGCTTGTTTGCTGCCATGTCTCCGCCCAGTGTTGCCTTTTATTTCAAGGAGTTGAAAAAGCAACAGATGCAAATTGCCGAAATGGATATTTCAGAGGTACTTTGAGTTAAAGGGGTGGACACCTGAGTGGGGCCGTGTCCCCGAAGGTATTGTTATTAAAAGACGTGGACGGCAGGAGCAAGAAACTGAATGTTTTGTTTTCTTTGCCTTTGAGATTTTGTATATTGTGGTATAACAAAGAAAGTTAACTGTCGATAGATGTCATGTGAGGCTTGTTTTTGATTTAGACATCCCTGTGTGCAGCTGAGAGAGAGAGTGAATGCAGGAAGTGGGAATGTCGTAGCCTCTGTTAACACACTACAGGTTGAAATGCAATTTTATGTGAATAACATGATAGATTGGAAATTAGTATAGCAATGTTGTTTAATGGATAATATATGTGTTTGCTGTACTAACGAATTAGTTTTTTCAGGTTGGCCATTTTTATAAGAATAGGAAACGTTGTAGTAATGCATTTGACTAATATTTGTTTCCATAGATGAACTTTAAAGTGAAGTGAAGTGGTTTGGTCAGAATTTCAAAATAGGCTGTGGAAGAGTTTCTCTGCACTAATATTTTTCCACAGGTGAGACTGTTCAAAGGACTTTTATGCATGATTTTTGTGGAAGTTTTTTTGTGCCTATTTCTGTAGAGCATATGTACCATTTTAGGAGAAACAAGAACCTTGTTTAGAACCTTTAGAAATGTTAAGAATTTTAGAGTGTCGGGCGTGGCTAACCGCCATGTGAAGAGGACGTTCGCTCCTGGCGCTCCGCTCGATGCGACCATCATAAGCTGCTTTTAACTACTTTTTTCGGGGGCCCCGAACCCCACGAATCGCCTCATCGAGGGCTGACATCCTGCTGCACCTGCGGGTCGATTCCTGTGGCCCTGGAAGACCGGCCTTATAGACCGTGTGACACGATCCTGCGGACCAGGGCCAAGATGGCGGCTTCCGAGCCCTGCAAGACGCGGCGGCCCGCACTCTAAGGCCGCTCGCGCCGTAACACTCAGCTGAGGGGCGAAGACACACGAACGCCCAGCTGGACTGGCGAGGGGGTCCTGCGGGGCACCCGTGAAGCTTGGAGCGCGAACAACGGAAGGTGCAAACGGGACGACCAGCCTGGAACGTCCCGGTCGAGGGCGCTGCCAGCCACAGAACCGGGAGCCAGGGTCTCGGAGGCCCTTCGAGGTGAGCGGGGGGAACTAACTCAACCGACACATACAGACGTGCCTGGCGCTCACTATCCGTCCCCCCCGAGCCTACGGAGCCGCCCACGGCATACAGCGACTCGCCATCACGGCCCACCCGTGATACGGCTTCCTCGGCCACTCCACCGCGGCTCACCTCGGCCACCCCTGTAACAGTGAAGCCCGGAGGCCCAGTCGACATGTCTACCAAAGGTGCAAGGGCTAAGCAACGTCAGACCACCATCGACACGTTCACGGCGGCGGGGCCCACAACGCCTGAGAACATGAGCGAGACTCTTGCTGCAGACCTACCCGACCCCTTGGGGCCATCAGCGGAACCTAGTAACACACAGATCCTTGAAGCTATCAAACTTTCCCAGGCAGCCGTGGAGCATAAAATAGACGCTGTCGCCATAGACTTGAACCTCCTGCGCCAAGACGTCCGATCCCTGGCCGGCAGAACAGAGGTGCTGGAGGCCCAGGTCCGCGATAACACCGAAGCTAAGACAGTGCTCCTCAAAGATGTCGATGTACTTCAACAAAAAGTAAAAAACCTGGAAGACAGGGTCGAGGAGGCAGAGGGGCGCGCACGCCGCAACAACATTCGCCTCCTGGGGCTCCCGGAGGGCATCGAGGGATCGGACCCCACGAACTTCGTAGAGAATCTCCTGATACAGGAGATTGGAGCAGAAAAACTCTCTCAGGGCTTTGTAATCGAAAGGGCTCACCGATCCCTCACATCGAAACCCCCTCCTGGCAGCCCACCCAGACCCGTGATCGCAAAAGTACTTAACTACAGAGACCGGGAAACCATCCTCTCCTTCTCGCGGTCAGGCGGCCAGATCTGCAGGGGTTCAGCCAAGATATCCATCTACCCTGACTATACCTTTCAGGTTCAAATGAAGAGGGCACAGTTCATACACACCAAAGCAAGACTAAAGGCTGCAGGCCTACGCTACATGCTCCTCTACCCCTCCAGATTGAAGGTGATACGAAACAACAGAACTCACCTCTTCGATACCCCGGCAGAGGCCCGGGACTGGATGGACAGGGAGCAGATCCCAGATATCGAAGTCAGGAAACGACAACCCCGCTGAGCCCCGTCTCTCGAAGGCCCCGGTGCCTTTCGGAGGCCCCACCTTGGAACGGCCACTTACGCCGCAGCTGACCGGATTTCATAACACGAGGCGCCCGGGCGAACACTCTCCTACCCCTGGAAGTTCTTTCTTGTTAAGGGTACTCGTTACCCACCCGTAGGGCACCATGCGACCGTCCTTCGGTCTAAAGGAGCGGAAACGGGTCTGTCATAGTGAGGGGCTCCTCACTCGACCTGGTTTATGTTGGGGAAGTTCACAGTTACGGGGGGGGTGGGATAGGGGAAGTTGGCACAGTCGTTAAGTGCCCGAATCAGGAACAACCAAGACCACCAACATCCATTTCAGTCAGCACGGACGAGGCACCTACCCTCCGCTGGATAGGCTGGCAGCCACTGAAGCAGAAGTTCGGGGGTGCAAGTAACCCGGCTGAGACCCGCATGCACGAACCTCCAGGAAACCACACGATCCCCACGATCCTCCTGCCACAGGTGATGCTCCCGGGGGCGTTGGACATAGCCACCAGAATCCCAAATCTCACATGGCCGATTCGTTAAAAATCCTGACGTGGAACGTCAGAGGCATGAACAGCTTCGTGAAACAACGGCGCACACTCTCCTATATTAAAAGAAGCAAAACCAAAATAGCCCTGCTACAAGAAACACACCTCACGTCGAACAAACTGAAAGCATTGGCCAAGGCCTGGCGTGGTACCCTGATAGGTTCCTCCTACTCCTCCTACGCCAGGGGTGTCCTGATCTGGGTGGACCCCTCTGTCCCCTTCCGGTTAGTCGGCTCCAAAGCAGACAATGAGGGCAGGATGGCACTTGCATGTGGCACCATTGAAGGGAGAGAGGTTTGTCTAGTCAGCACTTATGCACCCAACCATGATGCAACCACCTTCTTCCACTCCCTGTATCCACGCCTCGGCCCTTACCGGGACCAAACCATGATATGGGGGGGCGACCATAACTGCACCTTAGACCCCCTGAAAGACAGGTCGGACGATAAGCATACACGCCCTTCCCCGCCTGCCAAAATACTGTCAAGGTTGGTACAGCAGTTACAACTCCGAGACTTGTGGAGAGAACAGCACCCAGATGCACGCGTGTTCTCCTTTTACTCCCCTCCTCACGCAGTCCACACTAGACTAGACTACCTTTTCGTGAGCCTAGAACAACAGGCAACGTTCGGCGGTGCTCAGTACCAGCCCAGAGTACTGTCCGATCATTCCCCACTAGTAGCCTCCTGGGAGATCTACCCGCCTAGACCCCCTGTCCCCACCTGGAGACTTAGGGCAGAAGCTCTCCTAGACATAGCCCTCCGCGAACACATTGCCGATAGGACTGAAGACTACTGGGAGAGGAACCTCAACAGTGTTAAACACATAGGCACCGCCTGGGAGGCATACAAAGTGGTCCTGAGGGGGGAGATGATTGCAACCGTGGGCGGAGCACTGAGGTCGATTACTTCCTCCTTAGAACATGCAGAAAGTGAGTTGGGGGAGCTCGAAGGCAGACTAGACCCATCCCCAGAACATTTACAGAAGGTGATTGACCTCAAACAAACCTGTCTCACGCACTGGGAGTCCCTGGGTAGGCTGAGCTATGCCAAACACACCGAACGTACCCACGCTCTAGGTGACAAACCTGGTAAACTCCTAGCTTGGCTGTACAAGAGAGAAGCCCCCAGAACGCCCATTTGCCAAGTACTCAGACCTGACGGCTCCCTAGTGCACACCCAGACTGAAATTAATTCAGTGTTCTCTGACTTTTACAGCAATTTATACGCCGAACCCCCACCCATGGACGTCTCCGACATGGAGGACATCCTGGACGACATAGATCTCCCCAGGCTAGAGCCCCATATGACGGACGCCTTGGACGAACCCATCACCCCAGATGAGGTCAAGGTAATCATTAGGTCACTCCCGACCGGTAAGTCCCCAGACACTGATGGCCTCCCGGGGGAATTTTATAAATTGTACGAAGAGACCTTGGCCCCACTGTTGGCACAGGTGTTCAACGAAGCCTACGAGCGGGGTGCCCTCCCCGACTCCATGAGGGAGGCGGTGATTGTCCCCCTCCTGAAACCCGGGAAAGACGGATCGCACTGCGGCTCATATAGACCCCTCTCCATGTTAAATGTTGATTGCAAGATCCTAACCTCCCTGCTAGCTAGTAGACTGCGTAGGGTAATTCCCCACCTGATCCACCAGGATCAAACGGGTTACGTGCCCGGTCGCTCCATAACAGAGAACCTGCGTAGGTTGCACCATATTATGTACAGCACGGAGCAGAGGCCTCAGAAATACGCGGTGGCGTCACTGGACGCCACCAAGGCCTTTGATTCAGTGCGTTGGGAATGGCTATATGCCACTATGGCTAAAATGGGGATAGGACCTGCCTTCCTGAAATGGACCCGGCTAGTCTACACCAACCCCACCGCTAGGGTGCGCACGAATAGGACCTTCTCAAACAAATGGGCGTTACATAGAGGCACTCGCCAGGGCTGCCCACTCTCCCCGATGCTATACATCATCGCCACCGAACCCGTAGCCACGTACCTTAGGCAGGAATACGGAGATGGGGGTATCGTAATCGACGGAGTGACCCACCTCGTCTCTATGTATGCGGATGACACGCTATTGTTCTTACATAACCCCGAACACCTCCTGCCCTACATCTTAGAAACACTGGACGGATTCAGTAGATACACGGGTATCCGTATTAACAAAGATAAGTCCTGCCTCTACCCTCTTGCCGCCCTATATAAAAATGGCCCTGGATCCCTCCCCTCCCTAGATCTAAAATGGCACGCAACCTCCTTTAGATACCTGGGAATCACCATACACCGGGACCCATTCACGGAACATATACTTAATACGGTGAGAGCCAATAACACTCTAGAAAAATCTATGGAATTCTGGGGTAAGCTTCCGCTCTCGATGGCCGGTAGGGCCGGTCTACTCAAAATGGTTGCTCTCCCCCGCTTACTATATAGCTTTACAAATGTTCCCTACAATATCCCCCCCTCCTTCTTTAAAAACATAAACAAACTATGCAGACGGTTCCTTTGGCAGGGGGGCAGACACAGGGTGGCGCTGGACACACTCCAAAGACCTTACGAGAGGGGAGGAGTTAAGGTCCCTAATTTCGAATTGTACTACCTGGCGAGCCAGCTAAGGCATGTGATGCGTTGGATGGCCGATGAGACCTCCTCGGACACTAGGCTCCTCCAACCTGCATTACCCAACCTCCTCCTGAGGGACCTACTGTGGGCACAGGGCGGATTCACTCAGCCCCTTCCATACTTAATTAGACTTGGAATAAAGCTCTGGAACAGAGCGTGCAAAACCGTGGCGCCAGCTGATCCTTTCTCACCACAAATCCCTATAGCAGCAATTATGGCTCATCAGCCATGGGGCTTTCACGAATCACGTACCCAATGGGAACCTTATGGAGTGGCCACCCTGGGAGATTTAATGCGGGATGAAAAGATCATGCCCTTTCCTGATCTTGCTGAAACTACGGGATTACCCGCTGGCCAATTTTTGCTCCATGGGGCAGTGATACACGCCATTAGGGTCAGATGGCCGGAGGCTACCACCCCCACGACGGAAAATACGGTCATAGAAACACTATTGAACACAGCCGAGGGCGGCCATGAAACCTCGCGATTGTATGAAACCCTGCTCCAGGGCACGACTAACACCGAGCTTAAATGTAGAGCAAAATGGGAAATCGAATTTGGCTTAGACTTCACGGATGCCGAATGGGAGAAAATAACCCACTACCATAAAAAAGTCTCCAGGAATGCCCGATTGCAGCTCATTCAACTGTACATCACTAACAGAGCCTACCTAACACCTGAGGCTATATCTAATTTCAAGGGAGCCGTGGTCCAGCTATGCCCCAAATGTAGGGAGCCGAGGGCGGGTATGACGCATATGTTCTGGGGCTGCCCGGAGATACGCCACTTCTGGACACAGGTTCAGGGGAGGGTGGCGGACGCAGACATCGAGCTAGAGGTGAACTGCCCCGCAGTATGCATCCTGGGCAGATGCAAACGCAACCACAAAAACAAACCTCTGAACAAGCTCAAAGACTTGATTTACATAACTGCGAAGAGGCGCATAGCCATGGGATGGAAGAGCCCGAGGGCCCCGCATGAGGCATTGTGGTGGGGGGACCTGACTAAATGGATAACGGCGGAGACTGGCGCTTGGGAAACGGCAATCCTTCAACAAAGGCTAGACTCCAGCGGAGAACTACAACGCTGGGTGGCCTTGACTGAGCCACTTCTGCATCCTAATAACTCTGACGATGCCTCGGATGGATCGGACTTCCCTAGCCATCAATCTGGCCTATCGTAATGGGACAATAATGTTTACTTGGTCTTGAGTTGGGGGGGTGGGGGTGGGAGGGTTACGTTATTTTCTGATTACTCGTCTGATATTCAAGTGATGTATACTTGTTTTTGTTAATCTGTTAAAACCAATAAATACATTTTAAAAAAAAAAAAAAGAATTTTAGAGTGTAGAAATTATTTGGCAGTGATGTTAATATTTGGTAACACTGTTTTGTGATTGTAGTGTGGATATAAGCATGTGTGAGTAATTGTGGTGTGCTAGGTATTTAACATTTTGGAAATGTTATAGCTGGTGTTTGATGAATTAGAGTGTGTGGTGTAAATGATTACTCGCAGCAGTGGTGTTATTAAAGTTGTTTTGAGGAACACAGGTAACAAATAAGGGGTAGCAATATCACACTGGTTGTGTTCAATGGGTGTTTTACCCGGACGTTCGGAACGTCCAGTCTATTTTTTTTAGTGTGAGGTGCACATCTTACCGTTGGTTTTAGTGGCTGCGGGGATTTGAGTAGATGTGGTTGTTTAGGTGACTGTGATGTTTCTAGTTGTGTGGGATGTGTTTTCATGCTTACTCAGTCAGTGGTTGAGGATTGTCAGGTGGACCATTTGAATACAGGCAACGAATTGGGGGCGGCGGCATAGGCAATTGTTATGCACCTGTTGTTTTGTTGTTTACTCAGGTGTTTGGAATACCCAGCCTTGTTCATTGGTGCATGATTCAGTGAATTAGTTTGTAGCTAGGTTAGTGATAAGGTGTGAATTAGCATGGGTTGTGTGTTGTTGAGTGGTAGAGGAGGAGAGATTATTGATTTTCCTGAGGTATAGATTGTAAGTGGTGCAATTTTATTATTTTTTTTAATTTTATTGGCAAAAAGTAGCCTTTAAAAAAGACCAGTACAACATTACAGTTATCCATCTTTCCCTCATATGTTCTTCATATGTCCCTCCGTCATCCTAGCCTTGTTATCAATAGCTCGCAATCCAAGGTCTATCCTTCATCTGCTATCGCCTTCTTATGTGCCCTGTCAACACTTTTCCTTCATTTATTTGTTACGTCAACAGTTTTTCCAATAGTGTCAAGAGGCGGATTAAGGCATAGTTCAGTAGCTTCTCCCGGCTATCAAAGAGGCCTTGCCACCATGCATCTGCACCTGGCGTTTCATATTTCATTAGCTGTGGCCCCAATGTCAACGATCTTTGCCGTTGCAAACCCTTGCAGAATAGTGTCAGATGTTTTAAGGTTTCTTATGTCTGATTGCAGAATCTACACTCTACATTAGTATCTTCAGTTTTGCGTAGCTCTCTTAACCCCTATTTGGTTTTAAAGGCGTTTAGTCGAAACTGTATATACAGATGTCTGATACCATTATCCGGATACAGTTCAACGTGATTCAGCAGGGTATTTAAATTTCTGGCTTCATACGGGACATCTTTCATTAGCTTATTCGAAGTCCTTAGATCCCCAGTCAGAATCCAATCTAAGCGCCAGACCTTACTTTTTGCTAGATTCGGGTTGTCATGTAGAGTTTTTATGACTATATCGTAAAAAGCCAAGATTTCCTCGCAACGTTTGTTCCATAAAGACAGAAGGCACTCAGGGTCTCCCTTGCTTGGATTGTGGAGTATCTCAAACTGCAGGGCCACTTCTTTCATGGTCACCTTCCGAAATAGGCTCAGCAGATTCCAACTGACTCGTGCGTTGATAGATATTAGATTTAATTCATATCTAATGCAAGCAGTTGAAGTTCCCTTTGGTAAATGCAGGACTTGTACCCAGAAGATATTTTCTAAGGTAGACCAAACATCAGAGGAGCATCCAAATGCATTTTCTGCGCCGAATATCAGTGCGGGCACTACCTTTTGGCAGTAGAAGTTCCTTACAGGCTTTATAGAAAATTTGCCTTACTTCTTGTGTAAGACGCTTCCTTGAAATGCAAATTGCCGGCATTTGATTTTGGCAACCTCTTCCCAGAGGCTATCGTTCAGATTTGCATTAATTTGCATGCCCAAATATCTTGTGTTTGTTATATTAGTTAGGCACTCTTTCCCGAGATACG
The DNA here is from genome assembly GCF_040938575.1 of Ambystoma mexicanum. Taxonomy (NCBI): domain Eukaryota; kingdom Metazoa; phylum Chordata; class Amphibia; order Caudata; family Ambystomatidae; genus Ambystoma; species Ambystoma mexicanum. Next base: position 842,907,315 of record NC_090923.1, read on the forward strand.
ATTTGAATGTTTTCTGCTTTGAACTTTTCAGGTTTTGCAGTGTTAAACACCTCACACTTTTTTTGTTGATCTGTAAGCCGTTAGCTCTTACATACTGGTCCACGCCATCCATCTTTCGTTGCAGACCTATTGGTGTGACATCCAGTAGTATCAGATCGTCTGCATACAACATCCAGCCTATTGTGGAGCCATGTATTCTCGGAGAGAAAGATCGAACACTATAGATCGCTTCTCCAATATCCGATAGAAATAGATTGAATATTATGGCTGCCAAAGGGCCCATAATAGATCTCGGTTTAAGCTGTCAAAGGCGTGGGAGAAGTCAATCAGGGCTAGGTACACCTTGGTTCCTGTTCTTATGGATTCCATTTTGAGTAAATGTATCAAAAATAGATTCAAGGCGCATCCTATTCCCTTGAGGAAACCAGTCTGTCGTGGGTCGCGATGGTTTGATTCGGCTGCCCATTTCGCTAGTTGATGCTGTAGCAGGGTCGCATACACATTACCCAGCACATCTAAGAGCGCAATAGGTTGATAGTCCTTTGGATCAGCGTGGTTCCCTTCCTTGAAAATTGGTATAATTATCGCGCATTTACACGATTCAGGGCTTTTACGTTTGGCCGATATTCTCTTGAACAAAGCGTAACATAATTCTGTCCACATCTCTGGATTTTCTTTGATCGTGTGGTTTGTTAGACCATCAGGTCCTGGAGCTCTACCTCCTCAATGTCACTTTTTTCAAAGTTTAATTTCCAATTTTCAAGGTTGGGTGGTGAGCTGTCTCTTACAGTGCCTCTTTTTCTGTATAGTTCCAAGAAGTGTTTTACCCATTCAGCTTCAGGTATTACATTGGCCAGCAAAGCCATTTGCAGAGCTCCTTCATTATTGATTAACTTCCAGAGTTCAGAGGAATTTCTATTATCAAGCTTTTCCATTATTAGCTCAGAGTCTTTTTGCAACATGACTACTTTGTGCGTTCGAAGCCAATGTTTGTATTTTTGTTTACATTCTCTTTTCTTGGTGAGGTAAGAATTGTAATCTATTTTTGGCAGATGTCTTATTTGCGCCCTCATTTATCTCTTTCTTTTTCTCACCTCCAAGACAAATTTGTGTTTTGCAACAAATCCACGAGCCCTAAAGCCCTGTTTTTTCTCTTTGAAAGAGCCTAAGAGATGGATATACTCAATTTCATTTTGTTCTTCTACATATGAGGTTATGATATATTTGACATCCGTCTTCTTTAACCTCAATCTAACTCGGTTAGATTCAATAATTAGAGGAAAGTTCCATGCTGGAGATTTGGATCCGTTAGTTGTAGCAAGTGTCAATATTACTAAGTCATGATCGCTTAGAGTCGTGGGTTGCACCACAAGTGAGATAATCTTTTGATGTATTTTTTCACTGACATAGAAGTAGTCTAGCGTAGAATCCTGATTGCCTCTAGACCATGTAGGTTTGGCCGGAATGTCTCCTGCAATGTTTTCATTCATCAACACTAGATTTCTTAGCTCCATCTCTAATGACCAGTGTCTAGCAAGTTGTATTTTGTTAGAATTAATCACTTTTAGGTTGTTATTTGCTGTTAAGCAGTTCATATTCAGGTCTCCACATATCACGATATCGGCAGCAGTGTCTGCCTCTAGCCATTCATCTATGACCGATGTAACTTTGTCTATGTAACTAATGCCACTTTTTGTTTTATGGTTCCAGTATAAATTTAGAATATGTATTTTCCTATTTCCTGCATTCTTCTGTGCAATAACCGTTGCCTGAATGTAATGGGACACATTCTCGGATTTGATGATGTAGAATCCAGAACATTTTTTCGCCAGGGTTAGGAGGCCTGCCATTGGTCTACCCAGCTTTTGTTTGATTGCTGGATTGAATGCAATCTCATAATCTCCAGAAATAGGGCAGTTGTCCAGCCACATCTCTTGTAGACACACAATGTCTAATTCAAGAAGCTGAAACAGGTGTACAAATCCTTTGGTGTTCCGGGATACGAGCTTAACCGTTGGGGTCCTGAGCTCTGGTTGGCATTAGCTTTGAGTTTGTCTTATTCAGCGCCTTGGCGAGCCACCCCCAGTTGTCAGGTTGATCCTTCTCGATGTTTCTGTAACGCTCATCTGATTCCCGCAGAGGCGCCGTTCTTGACTGGGTGAATGCCGTATCTTCAAAGGTGATGTGTAACACACGGTTGGCTCTTTGGGCTGGACCTCTGTGCACTGTATGTCTGACTCGAAGAGTAAGATGTCTGCAGATAGAAAATATGGGATTAATGAACTGGGGTTATTGGGTGCCTCTCTCCTCTTCCCTTTCTCTTCTCCTGTAGAACCCCAAAGGTTAACGCCCTCACCTTAGGTAAGTGAACGCCGAGCTCTCCATCTGCCTCGGGGCAGGGTGCCGTAACCAGTTCCTTCACTGGATAAGGGTGCAGGCCTCTTGACCTCAGAGGACTGCTGTCCGTCGTTAACTGCACGAACGGTAAGTTCTGGGCGCTTCAAATGTCTTAAAAGTCTTTTGTAATGATATCTCTTGTTTTGCAGAGTTCCGGCGATGGCGGATGGCGGGCTGATGAGAGTTGAGGATCGAACCCGCGTGAGGAATAGAAGCGCCTGGAAGCACGTAGGTAAGCGCTAGTAGCCTGCTTCACGATGTGCATTAACTGTCCCTTTTATCTTGCAGGTACAAGTTCGGAGCTTTAGAGAAGCTGAAGGGTGCTGGAATACCCACTGGATTCGGCGTGGGAAGGAGTAATGGCACGTGAGTAATAAAGTTGCCCAATGTCTTTAAACGCACCTTCTTTTGTCTTTCAGATGCGGGATGCAGCGCCGAAGGCCTCCGGAGCGTGCGAAGAGCTGGTAAGCTTTTGTCTTTCAGATGCCGGAATGCAGTGCGAAGACCTCCGGAACATGCGAAGAGTAGGTAAGCCTTTGTCTTTCAGATGCCGGAATGCAGCGCGAGGCGTTGGTGACAGCCGATGGACCAGGTAAGAGATGCGCTGCCACTGAAGACCGTAGTGCTAACCTGTTCTTTCTTTGTCTTTACAGGTGCTGCTGAAGACTGGATTCCAGGATGGTAAGCCTTTGTTTCCTTAGGCCCAGGATCAGAAGCAGAAGACACGATGAGCGTTCTGCTGCAGAGAATGCAGAATTACACAAAGCAAGATTCATCCATCGGGTGTGGTTTAAATAGCCTCCTGTAGTGCTTAGCCACGCCTAGGTAAGAAAAGAGTTCCTGCTTTCCAGAAGAGTTCCAGTGTTCTGAACCTAGGGAGTGGCTCCTGCCCCACCCAACAGGAAAAGTAGTCCCAAACAGAAGAGGATCCGGGGTTCAACTGGCAGGTAAGTAAGCAGCATGGTCTGCTGCAGGTAAGTCCACCCAAGCATTATGAGCCCGGCGCTTCCAGCGCTGGGACTGGGCATCTTTATGAGCCTGGTGCCACTGGCGCCAGGACAGGGTCCAAAAGGTCCCAATTGGGACTGGCTGGCACTCGGAACCGGGGTTATGGGTCTGCTTCCAAGGGAGTCAGGCAAGTCCTGATCTTTTGGAAGCAGAGATCATGACAGTTTCTCGCTTCACTTGCGCTACTTTTCACGTCAGTGGCTTGGTTACTGGCAAATGTTATTTGAATTTGCTCCCCCAGGTCTCTGATATCAAGTGCCACATTTTTAGAATCATATTCACTTTCAGAGTCCCGATTTAGCTGGTGCGAACGGACCTGTCGAGTTGACTCCGTTGTCCGAGCCTCGGTTGATTTCTTCCAGTCAGACGAGACTGACCAAGCTTCAAGAGGCTCATGAGTATGCTCATTGAAATTGTCTCTATTAATTATCTCTGAGATGTCAAACCCTAGTGACATCAACACCGGCGTTGCCTCTAACATAATTTTAAGTATCATTTTTTACTTCAAATGTAGGATCAAATGGTCATTCTGGCCTTCCTGGGGAAATACCACTGTTTGAATGTCGTACGATTGTATGGTTCTGAGACACAGTACACAGTGCAAAAGACGTAGGACATTGATGAGGTTCATAATTAAGTCGTCTTGCCTTTCGATTCTTTCTAGTTTCACTTAATAAGGTGACACAGGATGGTTACAGCCTTTTTTTGTGTTTGATATGTTGCTCGTGTTTTCAACTCTTCAGACATCTGTTTCGGAGCGGATTCCTTATTCGCTAAGGGCCCCCTCCCATTGTGCTTATTGGGTACAAACTTTCAAACTTCAGGGAGCACCCCTCCGTTTTCCATCGTACATTCTGGTTGAGAAGAGATTTGAATTGTTTCCGTCGCCTTAATTTCTCTGTCAGCATTTTTTATGATTAGCTTTTCTCTTTTTTCTTTCATTGTAAGGAAGATCGGACTTGCCCCCGGGTGCGTATCATCTGCCGCCTTAACAACCTTCGATATCAGCATACATATTCTTTGCAGAATTGGTTCAGTAAGAACCACCATTGAAGTCTTATTTTTCAAAACAGTAATTGTTGTTTCCTTCTCTTTGAGGGCATTGTGACATGTCCAAGGCACGGTTATCAGCTCCGATTCGTGTGCTTCCAAATCATCAGCTTCCTCGTAAGTGGACAGGTTCAGTAAATCATTAATTTGCACATCGTCCTTCTTAGCTTCCTCTGATATTTTTTCTAAGAGCTCACCTGCCATCGGCTTTTCAGAGAGGTCTTCTTGTTCGGAGTTTGATCTTTCGCTCTTAGATTTTGCTTTTCCGCTCTTAGATTTTGATTTACAGTAACATTTACTGTCTTTATGTTACGTAAGAACTTTCTGGAATCATTGCAACGTCGAAAATTCTTGCTGCATTGATTTTTAGGCTTTTTAGTTTTTGACGGTTTTATAACTTGGTTTTTTGGTGTTTCAGTCGATTGATTGGTGTTTCCCTTGAAAATCGGAAAGATGTCATTGTTCCTTTCCTCCTCAATTTCAAGGTTCCTTGATTCACTGACTTGATGGATTCCACTTTTACTCATATCAGACGAGGTAGTTGGTATTTGTGGGTCCAGAAAGGCTGGATTAACTGATGATCTCGTTTTTTCCAGAATAGTTTCAAAACAAGACAAGACATGTTTTTTTGTTTGGAAGCCTCGCTTCTAGCGGACTCTGGTGCAATAATATATGGTGGGTTGGGTTGGGTTCCGTCGGGTTAGCCAGTACCTCATTACTCTTTTGAGTTTCCACACTTTTTTTCTCTTGTGTTTTTTCCCGCTGGTCGGGTTCTTCTTTGGTTAGGTCTATAGGAGAAAGGTTTGTGTCATTCTCTTCCTGACTTCGGCTTGACATACATGCAGTAGGTTCAAGCGAGAGTACAGCTGTCTTCGAGACGTGTTCCACGGTTGCGGTCGCCTGATCGCTCGTTCTCTTATTCGATGCACTTAGCCCCTGTTGATTCGGAATAGAATAGCTATTATCCTCTCTAGCGGGCTCAAGTAAGGATTTCTTTGGTTTTAGTAAATTAAGTGCTTCTTTCGTAATTTCCGCCAGTAGCTTCTTTTCCAATCTGTTAGTTTTTCTTTGATCTAGCAGGGTGTTCAAGGAAGCCTCTATTCTTTTGTTGGAATCTCGCTGTACCTGGTTGGTTAATGTAATTTCCATGTCCATGCCTACCAGTTTCGAATTCATCATTGCGACCAAAGTGGTGAAGTCTTTAAGGTTCCCATCCACTTGCTCGTACAATTTTAGGAATGGAGCTATTGAAATGGCAAGCGACGACATCACCATAGGTTGGATCTCTTTCATTATGCAGCCCACTAACTCGGAGCATAGCTCCTTGTTCCTTTGTTGTGTAAGTGCCTGCTGTCGAGGTTTGGAGCATCTTGGTTTAGTGTAAGGTTGATCTGTGATAGATGAATCAGTAGATGAGAACGATGAAATAGATGATCTTCTCACCTTATGTACACCTTTCTGCATTAGAAAAGGTGTTGAGATTCTCTCTGTTGGCAGATCTGGTGGTTTCGCGCCTTTCCTCTGTGAGCACGGCAGTGTAGGAGATTCACTATGGTCAATACGCCTGCGTTTCCCATAAGTGTTTTTTCATTTCAGCAGAGACGCTGCGCCCAAAGTCGCCTGCATTACTTTTGCAATGTTTTCCATAGCCTCTTTAGTGCTAGGCTTTTGTCTCATAACGTCCGCATTTTCTTTAGTGGCAGATCTGCGTATTTTGTTTATAGAAGAGATGTCGTTTAGTATTTTATTAACAACCTCCAACAAATTCCTTCTGTTTGTTCCCATGGACAAGGGTTCATCACAACACAAAGTCTCTATTGTGGAGTGATGAGCTTGGAGGAATACTTTGTCGTCGTTTGGGTTAACTTCACACGTTAGACCCATGTTCTTTGGCAATGTGTCGGAGAGCACTGATTCTGTGCAACTGAGTTTGGTCAAAGAAGCGCAGGGTAACCTCGCGAGCATCGGCACCAGGACAGGTTGTTCAGCTCCATGTCCATGTTTAATGTTTGTGCAGGGAGCTTCCTCTCCCCCTGCCAATGGGCTCTTTGAGATTGTTGGTGTGGGGCTGTCTACCGTTGTGGGCAAGCTTTGTGTAGGCGCCTCGATCTGATTGTCGGTAGTCACGGATCCACTTTTGTCAGGGGCCAGTCTCGACCCCCCTTCAGCTTCGGGAGTCGACCTGCAGATGGACCGAAGAGGACTCTGCTCGCGATCACAATCGCAATGGCTCTCACACTCACAAGGTAAGTCTCCTTCGAGGGCTCCTTCAAGGTTTATGCTGACAGGACACAAGTCAGCAGGGCAACTCACCATCCGACTTGTGCTCACAACATGCAGATGAGTATTGCCCTGCTGATTAGAGTTGATTGGGGTAAATAGAGTAACGGCCTCCTTTTCACTCATAAGAGTGACATCATCTGTTTTGGAGAGTTTTCTCCTAATTTGCACTTGATTTGCAACTGTAACTGAACCGTGTTCGAGAACAGAGGCAGGTGTTACACTATTTCTCTCACCCCTACAGTCGCAATCTGACTTACTAAAGGGGGCGCGTATGGGTTTGCTAGAGGAAACTAGCGAGTTCCAACGGCGCAACTGTAATCTTGTTTGCGGGTGTATTTGATTTTCAGTATGTATTCGAGCATTTGGCACCTGTTTGCTGTGTGCCGACTGTTCAGCATTAGGTTTTACATGTATTGCAGACAACCCATGTCTACTCTTGCTAGGCGTGGGAGCTTGGGTGTGCTCAGTTGTTTTATTCAGTTCGATGGGTCTGTCCTAGGCTCAGGTGGGTCTGCTGTACTCACCGGGCTTGAGGGATCAAAGGGGTCAAGCCCCCGCAGTCTCCCAGGCCCAGACCCAGCTGTTGCAGTAATGCACTATATGATCGAAATTCACAGTATACAATTCCCCATTGGCAGTGGCAGGGATATGGGCTGCTTTACAACACAGTTCAGCTCACCTTAAACGGTCAGAGCGATGGATGAATCCGGGCTCCGGTCTCCGCTCTGTGTGAGTTCAGCCAAGTCTGCTAACAGCTGCCCAACACCAACAGTGCTCATACGTTGAGATCACTTTTCGTCCACTTTCCTGGCTAACTTGAGTGTGAGCACCTCCAGCGCCGAACAGCCGCACAACAGCCAATGGACTTGACTCTACAGGGCTGCAATTTTCTATGGTAGTGTCTTTCCCTTACTTGGTAGAAAAGGGGAGGGGCATTGTAGTTGGTGTCATGGTACCATTTTTATTGGGGATGCTTCCAGGTTCTGGATGTAGTCTTAGTTCTAGTGGTAAGGATGTACGCGCATGGAATTTGAGTGTGTTGATGCATTGTGTTTCGTGTATGTGATGTTTGGCTGGTGTGTCTGTTGTGTGTTAGGAAGGGATATATGTAGTGATTAGGTTTCTTTGTTGCTTGTGCAGAAGGAGCAGAATGCTAAGTGAGTGACACAGAATCTGGGTTGTGAGAATGTTGATGTATGATTCAAGGGTTCTATGTTGGTCAGTTGAGAGATGTAAGCCTACCTGGGAGGATGCAGGTGTATGTTGCCCTGAACCCAGATGTACTTGTCCTTTTATGATTATCACAATGTACTGGAACTTAATTAAAGAAGTTGCTGGAACTAGCCCCGAGGTTAGAGTCATCTGTGGGGAACCCAGTACTCTACAATAACCCATTACAATTACAATCCCTTTGGGTAATAGAATGTGAACAGATGTTCGTTTTATCATTTTCTATAACTAGCGGCACACTCCAGTGTAAGATCCTGTTAAATTCAATGAGCTCAAGCTATTGTTTTTTTGTTGACAATGGAATCCAGATGATGTGCGGTGACCGTTGACTGGAGTGGGATGGTATGTTCACATAGGTTTGTTTATTTACTCTGCATAGATTAGCACAAGACAGAATTCCTGTGGTGGCCGATAGTGGCATTCCATCGAAGCTTGCATACCTTTGACTATTCAATTGACTGTCAAAACAGTCAGCCAGGTTGAGTCATCCTGTATATTTCATTTAACAAGAGCTATTGTGTATAGTGGTATATAGAACAAGTTATAAAAAATCTGTGCAGAGCCATGGAACTAAGTTAGTTTTAACATATTTATATATTCTACCTATTCTCTGCTTGAGGCATCATGAGGAAACCAGCATAGTAGTGTGAACTTGCATATTGCGACTTACTAATAAATAATGTATGCATTAGCCAAGAAAATAAAATTAAGAGCATAACGCAGGTAATTACTTACATTTCAAGGGAAGGCTAATATGTTGCATGAAGTGTTGTGGTGCTGTCAAACAGTTTCCCTGCTGCCATTTGTGACTGGTGTGATGAATCCTTGGATGTCGTCACTTCTCCACTGGGGAGAGCCGCTTCCCATGAGGTCATGGCAGTGAGGCCACTACCCGATAGTCCCTTGGGGGGTGGTACAGTACTCAGCGGTGGATTAGGGATGACTGTCCAGGAAGAAAGCGATATGCCCAAAACATATCGCCACCTCCCTCAGCCTTCTACCCAATAGTAGCAGTCCTGCAGAAGCCCACGGCAGCCCCAAGATTCCTGCAGCGGCCTGAAACCGCCTCGCAGAATCTGGAGCCCTTGCGGACCATGAAGAGCAAGGTACATGGGTGGCCGGAAAGGCATTCAGTGACTAAGAAGGTTCTATGCAATACAACGTGGTGAAGGAGATTGCCAATACAGGAAAGAGACTATCTCATAACAGGAAATAGACTATCTCATATTGTTGGTCATCCAATAGTACTTGGCAGGAGAGTGAACCAAGTCTACCCTGGAGGTCATTAAAGCACCTGCACCCTTATTAAGATCAACACTGCTATTCATATGTCACAGTACCTAGCAGGATAGTGAACCAGGTGGGCTGTGAGACAAGAAGCCTAAAGAAAGGCCAGAAGAAGGGAGTTAGTCCCCCTGGTGTTTGTGAACATTGTGATAAAGCCAAGGAAAGGGAGTCATTCTCTTGGCACTGTGAGAAAACTAAGAAGGGCCAGGGGAAGGCAGTCATTCCCCCTGGCATTTGTCAACATTGTGATAAAACCAATGGAATGGAGTCATTCTCTTGGCACTGTGAGGAACCTAAGAAAGGCCAGGGGAAGGGAGTCATTCCCCTTGGTGTTTGTGAACATTGTGATAAAAGCCAAGGAAAGGGAATCATTCTCTTGACATTGTAAGAAGCCAGAAGAAAGGGAGTCATTCCCCCTGGTGTTTGTGAACATTTTGAGAAGCTTGGGAAAGGCCAAGAGAAGGGAGGCATTCTCTTGGCCTCAAGGTCTTTGAATTGGAACATTGCTTTATTGTTTAACATTGTGAGAAGACTATGAAAGACCAAGAGAAGGGAAGCATTTGCTTGGTACCAAGGTTTTGATTAGAAGATTTGCTTTATTTTTTAATTGAGACTTTTTGGAATCTGGAAATTTGTGTGCTGCATTTGAAAGGAACTGCAGCCTGTGAAGGCATGTTGGGATGCACGTACAGCATCCCAGCCAGGCAAAAAGGTTCAGGTTGAGGAAACCTATTAGAGTTCAACATTCTGGGAGCAGAGTAAAGATTGCCCCACATACAGCGCATACATGGCTGCGAACTCTCAATGTGCTTAACAACCACTGAATAGGTTATCATGCCTTGTTCTTCCAAGAGAGGGGCGCCGGCTACCTTTGTTGAATTCTTTGAAGGAACTTGGGGTTGGTCACCCTAGGTTACCTGGGGGCAACCAGACATGGACTCCCAGCTCACTGTGCTTAGAGATGCTCAGCTTCACCTCACTGATGATGCCCAACAAGGCTGAAACACGTGTATGGGGTTCCTGGTGGTACTCTTGTTCAGAGAGGAATTGCCATAGAATTTCGGTGCTGGATTGCCCATGTGGGTGGGACAAAGACTGATATGCAAATGGATATTTCCCATCTGTGAAAGGTACAGTGAGCAAAAAGCAGATGGCTGCGAACTCTCAATGTGGTTAACAACCACTGAACAGGTTATCATGCCTTGTTCTTCCAAGAGAGGGGCGCCTGCTACCTTTGTTGCATACATTGTTTTAGTTGGGTTTGATACATATTAGATACTCACAAATAGCAACACAGAAAGAGCAACATATGTATTAATATTGTAGTTACAGTGGGCGTAGATAGGGCAGCATTATTGGCCGGTGTTTAGTTGATGTATTGCACTGACGTATTATAGTGTGATGTGCAGGAAGAACTGAAATATGTAGAGTAAGCCAGGCAATGAAGTAGAAGTGAGGTCAGTGTATAACTTGGCAGAAGTGCTGCCATTTTGGTTGTGAAGGTTAAGCACACCTGGTTTGGTGCCAAAAACAAATCCCCTCTCCCTACTCTCCAGGAGAGAAGTCTAGGTCAGAGCCATCCACGGTGCTCAGATAAGCACTAATTGTATCCAGCTGCGGGTGCCAGAATGTGGTGGGAACGGAATAATAGTTGGTAGAAGAGCAGGAAGGGATGTACCCTTTGAAGGACAAATTCATGAGAATAGGGCATGAGGGTCTGTGATGCCAAAGAGCCAGGCAAAGATTTAGAACACTACTGCCCTCACGACGGTGCAGACAACCCATATGAATAATACCTAGACACACAACATAAGCAAACAAATCCTTGAAATTCAGACTAGAAAGCAGTGCCCTGGTCACGGCATTCCTGGACACCTGGGGATAGGAGGAGATGAGGGGGAGCAGTGTCTGGAACGTCTTGTGATTTGGGACAGAAGGAGCAGAGATGATGCCAATAAAATGTAGTACACGGTCGGGGCTGCAGCTTGTGTGTGCCATGGCTTCTGGGTTCATGAAGAAGCCTATTGTCTAATTAAAGCATAATTGGCCTTGCCAAGTTACTTTGATCGCATCTGGAACAGGAAAGTGCACATCACATAACGGTCCCAAATTTAGGAGCCCATTGATAAGAACCCACCAATCATATATGTACGTTTGATAGTGATGACGTAGGGGACCACATGTCCAGGGGAATGGGGGTAGCGTAGATGTGAACAATCAGTCAAGTGACCATAGTGGGGATTAGCATGTTCTATATGTGGTAGCCAATGAGGGTGGTGGGATTATGTGTAATTACTATACATACTATTGTTGATTTGCGGTCTGGACGCTATATAACCTGTAACCCATTGGAAAATCAGAGCTGCGTGTCAGTTTGGGTCCAGTGGACATCTCAGGCCCTTTTTGTATGTAATAAACCTTGTTTTCCCTTGTAAAGAAGTGCAGCAGGGGTCAAGTCCTAAAACAAAAAGTGGGGGGGGCTCATTAACATACCAATTGAATGTGGCAGCACCAGAAATTAGCATATCAAGGAGCCCTCTGAAAAAGGTGGAGAAGACCCCTTCCACCCGCGTGTACCCACGACTTGAGCTCTGAAGTGCAGTGATTATTTTGTTGTTTGGATTGTTTTTATGTTCCAGTTTTTGGGCTGCCATCTTTTCAATATGGTTTCCCTGACGTGATCCCAGACTCTGTGAGCTCCAGGGTGTCCCAGGCATGCATCCTAGGGTGCGGCACCCATCTACAACAGAAGGCCTGTCTGCTCTTTGGAGGGGTGCTGTTCCCAGATTGTGCAGGCTGTTGATGGGACCTTGTATCGGAGGAACTCAGGAGAATGCATATATGTAAGTGCACCTTTGTGGGAGAAAACAATAAGAGAGGGAGAGGGGGAGAGAGAGAGAAGCATGACAAGAATACGTGGCAGTATATAGTAGTTTGTATAAGGTGACATCACAGTATATACTATGAGGTCAAAGATGACGGAAGAGTAACAGCAACTTCTCAGATTGTGGAGGAAAGGCAGAGCTGCAGGATAAAATAAGGAGTGAGGTCTATTATATGGAGGACCTGGGAACCCCTCAATCGGCACAAGGGAGTGTGAGGAGGTAAATTCCCTCTTCTTGAGGCAAGGGGAAAGAGGAAGATTCTACAGCATTGGATATATAAGTGTGATTTTGTATTGTAGGTACATTATATTGCGGTCCTGGGATTCCTTGGCCTGGCAGAAGAGGGTGTAAGGAGGTAAATGCCTTTGTCTTAAGTGGAGATTGAGGAAGGCTCTACAGCATTGTGTATATATTTGTGTTTTTATTGATTTGTGGTTTAAGGTGTTATTGAATTATTGTATTGCAAAGTAGTGGTTGATAAATTGTGTGGAAAGTTGTGTGGGATATTTAGTGTGTAGTGTGTGGGGCAACGAGGGAAGAGAGGGGTAACGGGAAGGATGGACAATAGTGGGAGGTTGAGGAAGATGGTACAGCTGGATTGGCATCTAGGAAGTGAGAAAGCATTACCAGGTTAGGTTTGGTTACAAAATGAGTTGCCCAACACCATTCGAATATATCTGCACAGCACTTCCTCTGTACTGAGAAAAAAATAATGAAGTATCACAACAAATGGGTTGTTGATACAAGAGGGGGAATGTATAACCCCTGGACCAAAGAAGGAACAAATAAAATAGAAGTTCTGTGTCATTTGTACACTTATGGGGCAGCAAAACTATAAGAGGAAGAGGTTGAGGAATAGAAAGGGCATTCTTGAGCTCTGGAGAATGGTACAGGATTTGCAAGATGTCATTGGGGATCCCAAAACAGGAGGTAGTTCTACAAGCACCTTGCATCATCCCTACCACTCCTAGTGCCACAAGGGCATCCAATGAGTAGCCCGACACTCCCATAACACTCCACATCCACAGGGTTGTTACTCTGGGTTAGTATATCCTGCGGCTGCTTGCTGGAGGTATGTGCCCCATGCAATTATGGAACAAGCCCCTGCGAACCCATTAGTGATGGAAGCATAAAAGAGGGCAAAAAGATTTAGAAGCAGCGCTCCTAAGGACAGAAGCAGCACTTGCATGAGTAACAAATGAGCGAGGAGAAGGGCAAAGCGCTCCAATAGGTACTGTGACAGGGCCAGTGAACAGGCCCCGTCAAGGGGGGGCGGGGAGGAGTCCACCCCAACTTCCCATGGGTGTCTAGATGCAGGCAGCCCCCCCCACTGCCCCTTACCAGCATTGACGACAGGCTGCAGAAGAAGCACTGCGGCCATCCCAGGAGATGGCAAGTAGGCCGCTGGGGAACCGCGAGGCGGCAGCAGCAGCATCCCTGTCAAGGGGTGTCACAGAACGTGGCAACACCAGCAAAGGATGTCAGAAGGAATCCACAACACCAGCCAGCAAAGGAGCTTGTCAGCTTGAGCCCACATGGGGGACAAGTCCAGTAGCCCAGCAGGAAATGTAAATAAGAAAGGCCTCATGAAGGCCTTAACCACTATGCCACCAGAGATATAATTAATTATTATTAAAAGGCCCTGCAGACAATGAATGTTCCTGCATCCCGGGACCCCAGCAAGGTCCATATTGGAAAAGGGGTGGGGCTTACCAGCCCTTTTAAGCCCTCCAATGGCCTTTCCCTGTCACACCCCTTGGAGGCAGGCAAGTGATTGGACAGGGTAAGTAGCCAATCCTGGGAGGGAGTGGGGGTATTTAAGGAGGAGATGTGTGAGTGTGTAGATGGAGGACATCCGAGAGACCAGTGGAGGCGAGAATGATTGGAATGTGGAGGCAATTGATAAGGAGCGGGATCTGTGGAGTGTTTGAGAGAGAGGGAGTATTGGAGGTAGAGTAGTAGTGGCAGACTGAAGTAATGGTAGAGGTGGAGGTAGTAACATAGTTGTATGCATGTCACATTTCCCTGGATGTCTGACCCGGGGCTAGCGAGAGAGGTGAGCAGGGCACAATTTCACTGGAGTCCGGGGAGAAGAAGACAGTAGTAGGAGAGAGGTAGTGGTAGTAGCCCAATAAGAACAATATCAGAAGTAGAGCGGGAAGAGCAACAGCGAGTGAGAGCGTAGGAGTACATATTGGTGCACACAAAACAATAAGTTATAATTAGAAGAACAGTAGAGGCGGGGAAAGTAGAGTGAGATGAAGGAGGGAAAGGAATTAACAGAGGGAGAGGAATAGTTGGGGACACAAGTGGTATAAAGAATAGCAGTGAGAAAAAGGTAAGATCGAAGAGTGGAGGTGGAAAGGCAAAGTGAGAGATTGGAGGGACAGTGACATGGTGGGAGGAGAAATGTATATGTATGTGGTGTATAGAGAAAGGTCACATACAAGAGGGTGTGAGCGTGATGCTGGGTGAAAGAAGGCACAATTCCCTAGCATCCCCCGACCCCTGAGTACCAATCAATGTTAGGGGTTACCGATCTGAGTGTTACTTAAATCCCTGATAGGGATGCCTGGTTTAGGGAGGCAGGGACAAGGCTGGGGTAGACCAGAGTGGGAGAGTGCCAGACCTAGAGCCAAATATCTCCAGCCCCATTATGCCCCAAAGAACCATGCAAATCAGCCATTCTGACTATCAACAGTCTTTAATAAACACCCTTGAATTTACTCTAGGAGTCAGCGTAGTTCTTTTTGACGGGCCACTCTGTCACATTGTGGAGTGCAGGCAATATTTTATTTAGAATTGAGAGCACTGTGATTAGAGATGTACATGTTGAAATGAGGGATGATGCTCACAATGAAGGAAATAGGGGAGAGTGACGGCAAGCAGATAGTGTAGATTACAAATCCGTCCGATCAGATGCTGATGCAGGAGTAGCGGAGGAGGAAGAGCGTGGGACAGAGGAGCAGGGAAAACAGGTGCTGCTTAGAGTGACACCAAGAATAAAGGGTTTGTGGAGTCCACGATTAAGAGCACGTCCAGGTCATATGGCAGTGGTAAAAGGGAAGCGAGTGGGGAGAACGTTACCGGTGAAACAGGTGGGAACACAGTTTCCATTGCTACACAGAGGCCCTGGCAGAGCACAGTAAATGCCCTAGCCACACATGGATAGAAACAATAAGGCATTTGTCCTCATTCGCCAAAGAAGCAGGTAAGTGGGTATATGCACTTGGGCAACAGCAGGTATTAACTTGGCAGTAGGAGATATGAAAAACTTGTTTGCCACAGTACTGGGGGACCAAGCTGGAGTGTGGGCTGCACTAAGAACAGCATATCCTGACACACCAGCTTAATATTACAGCTGATTTCAGTGCCTTTTCAGTGATGATGGATTTGTGTTTTTTCCCTTCTTCTGCAGGTGCAACATCACAGACATCATGTGATTTATATGTTATGTTTTAAATTTTGTTTTTTCATTGCAGGTTGTAGATTATTTCCATGTGGTAGGGGTAGGAGATTATGAAATGTTTTAGAGCATGAAACCCACTTGGGGATAACACAAATTAGGAGGGAAACTGAGGAGGAGAAAGAGCACAATCAGTATATTTGACACAGTGACCAATGTGCACCACCCTGAATCTGACATGTTGTATAATCACATGCGTGATGTGGGGAAGGAGGTCAAATGAGAGCGGCTATGTATGCTCTTGGCTACCTCATGGCACGGGCTTATACCCAGTGAGGAGCTAGGAATGAAACACTTACACAGAGGACTCATGGTTCTGGTTATAGACATGCATTAAATAATAAAGGGATTGTAAAATGCCTCACTAACCCTAATCTAGGAGGTATTTCCCTACCTCTACCAAAACTAAGTCTGCCCTGTCTGAAGATGTCCAAAGCAAAAATGCCCTGTGTCCGAAATCCTATCCTCGCCCTCAAATTGTAAAATAACTCTGAGGTGTGAAGGATATTGTCTTAGACCTTGAAAGTGCATAAAATGTTCAAATCCAACAAAAGTTCCAAATGTACAATGTTCACAGTTCCAGGGAAAGACTCCCATACCCAGATCTCTCCCCTCCACAAATGAAAAGTTCAAAACAAAGAATAACCAAGTTCCTTGTAGCCAGTGAGGGTAACTCCCTCCTCCTGGTGTCGCAATCCACTCCCAGGGAAAAGGCTCCCTTCCCAAGGTTTCTCTTCACATTTAAGATAAGTCAATATCCTAAGGGTACGAGTCTTCCTTGGGATTCTTTACATTACATTAGACAAGACCTTTTGGTTGTCCCACGTTGGAGGTCTATTTGAAATAGCTGGTTCATTGTGAATAGGCCAATACCCATTAGCAGAGCATCAAGATTATAATAATGGTAAAAGGCACTATATAAATGACTTTTTCAAAAATGTAGACACATCTTTACTGTACTTCCTATACTGCTCAGACCCTCATAAATTCAATTCCACATATCTAGATAAAATGTAAATTTAAATGCGTTAAACAGTGATGACACTTGAAATTATATTACAACAATGCATATTAAAAAATAGTCAAATGAGTTTTAGTTTTCCATTAAAAATGGTGAAAACAAACCATGTTAATGTAGAAGGATATTTATACAGCGCACTATCACGTTAGTAGGACAAAGTTTGGAGAAAGAGCAAGGGAGCTGTGATGCGCTGTTGGCAGCTTCGGTTCGGTCAACACCGTTCACTTAGCTTTTTGGAGTGGTATCCGTTCGGTATCCGTCTTGTGCCGTTGTGTAAGGCTATGTGTGTTTTTTTTGTTGTTGCAGTGTAGTGAAGTGGTGAAGTGCGTGCGGTTTGCTGTGGTTTTTAGATGTATGGTTGAGTTTAGTTAGAGAGGTGTATGCAGAAGTGTGAGGTTTTAGTAGGGTTGGTTATCAGCCTTCTTGTCTGAAGAGACGCGCACTCATTTTGTGGGTCCTCTCTCGGTGTGACTCAAGGTAATATTCACAATCCTCTCTGGATGCGATGCAGGCTAATGTTCACAGTTCTATCTTAGTGTGGGATAGGCTAGTTATCGCAGTCCTCTCTAGGTGTGACTCAAGGTAATATTCGCAATCTTCCTTGGATGCGATGCAGGCTAATATTCACAGTTCTATCTTAATGAGGCACAGGCTAATAATCACAGTCCTCTCTAGACATGACTCAAGCTAGTATTCACAATCCTCTCCGGATTTGACGTAGGGTAATATTCACAGTTCTATTTTAGTGTGGCACAGGCTAATATTGAAAGTTCGATCTTAATATGGCATAGGCTAATAATCGCAGTCCTCTCTAGGTGTGACGCAAGGAAATATTCACAATCCTCTCTGGATGTGACATAGGCTAATATTCACAGTTATGTCTTAAGTGTGGCATAGGCTAATATTCACAGTTTATGTCTTAGTGTGGCTTAGTGTGGCACATGCTAATAATCATATTCCTCTCTAGATGTGACTCACGGTAATATTCACAGTTCTATCCTGATGTGGCACCAGTCAGTATTCACAATCCTCACTAGTTGCAAAGCTGGTTAGTACTAACAGTCTGGAGTGCTATGTTCTGAGGGTAGGTAGAGTGGCAGGGATTCTGGAGTATAGCGATTGCTTTACTCCCCACCCAAGCCATGTGAAATATTGCTATCTGGCACAATTAAGTTAAGTGCAAAGTTCTGTTTAGTGGGGGACAGTAATGGCTGCACCAGCCTGCCCGTAACCAAACTTAGTGGCAGCTGCGTGGCGGTTACAGGCCCCACAGGCTAACATAGCTTACATATTCAATCAAAGTATTCTAACCCATAATGCAGTAACAATAGGATTCTCACAAGTCCCAAAAATGACTAAATTTAATGTTGAGGTGATAACATCAAACTTGCCTTGCCATAATCAATGTCAGGATTTCTCAACTCACATATGCCTCATGAAAGCGCAAGGTCTACACCTGCTTTCATTAAGCTAAATGTACCTCCCCAAATACTAACTTCAACAAGGTGTTGGGATTTGTAATTCAGGAATAGAAAAATGCAAACACATCCTTGTTTAGGATTGTGATTGGCCTGGAAGCAGATTGATAAAGTCCAGCCATGGTGAAGACTGAAGACATGAAAGGGGATTTTGGGTGTAGTAAAGAGCGAGAGTAGAACGAGAAAGGAGTTGTAGAGGGGGATTGGGGGAGTGGTAGAGATAGAAAGACTAGTGCGAGAAGACTGGAGCAAGATTAGCGGAAGGGGGTGGAAGGAGAGGGGGGCCAAGAGACAGAGGGAGAGAAAGAAGTAAGAACACAAGTGAGTAGGGGAAGTGAGGAGAGAAGGAAGAGGATATGAGCGAGGAAGGAGGAGGAGAAAGGAAAGTAGTGAGAAGAGAAGCAATTAGGGCAAGGAGCAAAAAGGGAGAGCATATAAAGGCAGCATTCAGGACACTACTGAATTAGAATAGGTGACCCTTGAGATGCCCCAGAGGGAATACATTAGATAAGGCATTAGACTTTAGGCCCTCCCAACAGAGGTTAGCTTAGACAGGGGTTACCAAGCTATACAATTCCTGCTGTGTACGTAAGGGATGTCTGGTTTAGGGGGAGGGAGCCCAAAGGTGGTGGAGGGACCAGCCAGAAACATCCATTGGCCAAGTCCACCTGCAGTCTTGAGAAGTTTGAAAAACCCATCTAAAAGTACTGTTAATAAAAACCCTTTAACTATCTATCAGGCACTGCAGATTCTTACGGCTGCAGGTGACCATAACAATATCATCACTTCAGAACAATTGTCGATTAAACATACTGTAGACATCAAGAAACAACCGAACCACTAAACGCCCTGAACTGCGATTCCCTCGCTCTCCACCTTACCACGGACCCACAATCAAACCTTGTATTTATACTAGTCTATAGACCACCAACATATGACGCAACTTTCAAAGACACCTTAATAGAAGTAGTCACAAATCTAGCCATCAAACTTGCTCATCTGATCGTTCCCGGGGACTTCAATATATGGTTCTTAGAGAACTCCAACTCCCAGAAAACATTAATCAAGCAGCTTGAGACCATGAAACTTCAACGGATGGTGAAAGGAGCGACACACACACAAACAGTATGCAATCTTCACCAATAAAAACCTGATCACAACAGCACCAACCATCCAAACACTATGCAGTGACCACCTCATTATTCCTTTTGTGATCCAAATACCATTAAATGTAACAACAAAAAATACCCAAAATACCAACCAATTTGGAAAAGAAACTGAAAAACTATCAAGAAGAGTAACTTAGAAGAACTAGAAACCTCGAAGCCAACGGACACATTATTGGATGCAACAGACAGATGAAAAAGCAAACCTCATCCCATCAAGAAAGAAAGCAGTGGATAGATTGTTCACGCCACATCCAAAAGCAATGAAAAGAACTAACCAGAAACTAGAAGAAAGGAGGAAAAACTACAACCAAGACGAAACAGTAAAATATCTATTACAAATCCGAAATTCTCAAAGCAAAAAGGAAACACTACGATGACCGATCACAAAAGCCACTAGCACTCAGAGATATTCAAAATCGTAAGTCAGATGATAAACACTTGCAGATGCAACAACTCACTGGTGCCCTGCCAAAAATTATGCGATTATCTTGTAGATCATTTCAAGAACAAAAGCACCAACATACAGAGTAATACAAATCAGACCAATCGACCAGACAATGCACCATCTCCCACCAACCACAGGACCATCAAAGAAAATGTTCGGCTTCCCATAAATGTCATGAGAAAAGCGACCAATTTTGGTGAAAAAGCTCAACAAGGTAGGCTCCCCAATACATCCTCACACAGGGTACACCATCGAAATACTACCTAAACCTCTTCAAACCATCACTTTTAAGAGGGAGAGTACCAAGAGCATTAACAACGGCTTACTTCAAACGGCTACTCAAGGATACAACGGACGATGGGAAAGACCTCTCAAATTTAGACCAATCTCAAACATTCCATATCCAGAAAAACTATTAAGAGACCTAGGTCTATGAACTACTGAAGCAGGTTGAAAATAATCAACTAGGGGAACAGGCGCAAGTTGGCTTCAGACCCAAGAGGAACAGAGACATCGCTAGTCTCAATAAGGGACAATCTAGATGAACGCAGACACACCAAATCAGCACTGATACTCCTCGATCTCAGCAACTTTCAACACAGACAACCACAACATCCTAATAAGATTGGAAAAATAAGGGCTCATGGACAGCGCTGCTCTCGATCAAGCCTTTCCTGTCAGAAAGAACAGAAAGAGTATGGTTAAAGACTTTCAAGTCCACACCAGGGCACAACCTGCGAGTACCTCAAGGCTCCTCACCATCCCTGCTACAATTTAACATCTTCATGACACCGCTAATCAACCGCATCAAAAGATACAGATTAACATGCTACAACTACACAGATTATAAACAAATCGACTTCAAATTCAGCGACATACAAGAAGAGAACACAACCCTGATAGAATATCACTACCAATGGATGAACATTAACAACCTCAAAAAAAAAACAGAGAAGACGGAAATCATGATTACACAGGACAACAAAGGAAACAACCAGCACATCCCACGGCCCACAGAACTGGGAAAGTCACCCACATCAACCAAAGCTGTAAAGAAAACCTTGGAATCGTCATGAACAACGATTTAACACTAGCACCCAGAGTAAACATGATAATCCAGAAATGCTTCTTCCACCTACAAATAAAACTATTTTACCATTCCTTTCCTGCACGCACAAAACACTGGCCATTGTATCGCTCATCATGTCCAGGATAGACTATGCCAACAGCATATACCTTTGAAATTCAGACTACCTATTGAGGAGACTGCAACAAACACAAAACATGGCAGCCACACTTCTCCTTCAACTCAACAGAAGAGATCACAAAACATCGGCTCTGAGCATGCTACATTGTCTCTCGACTTCAAAACAACGTCTATAACGCACAGAGCAATCCATGGACAGGGAGCGGATTTCATTCAAAAGAAATGCTCCTCAAACCAACCAGAACGCTCAGATCCTGCAATGACATCTGCCTAGAACCCAAACCATACACAAAGAAAAAACGAGGTGGATCAATATTCTCCTGCTTAGCCGTGAAACTATGGAACTCCCTTCCGGTATCTAGACTTTACATCGAAATCAAATTCATCTAAGACCTTTCCATCAAATTTTATTCAACGAAAATACTTTCCATCGAAATGCATGTTCATTGAATAAAATTCGATAGATTTTTTGTGTTTAAAATTAGGGAAAGGGGTAGGGCAAGGATAAGGGTTGGGCAAGGGTTAGGTTTATTGTAAGGGGTAGGGCAAGGGTCAGATTTAGCGTTACGGTTAGTGTAAGGAGTAGGGCAAGGGTTAGAATTAAGCTTAGAGTTGGGTTAGGGTTAAGGAGGGTGTCCTGGGTGTTAGGGGGCTGGTGGAGCGAACGCCCTCCCCCCCAAAAAATTTAAAAAACAATGAAACATTACATGAAGCTGGCCAGTGCCAAACACCTTTGAAGATTTCAGCACTGGACAGCTCCGTGTAACGTTTTAACGTTACAAAAAAATGCATACAAAATGCATACAAATGCTATTTTTTATATTTAAAAGTCCATATCCATCGAAACTTGTCCATTTCTATATTCGATGGACAGGTTTCGATGTATATGTACTTTTAAGTGTATAGGATAGCATTTCGATGGATTGGCATTCGATGCATTTCCATCAATGGGTTTGCATTTTCGATGCATTTCCATAGATGGAAAGACTATAAACCCTCCCTTCCCAGGGAAATACAAACTATTACGAAATTCAGGAAACTTCTTAAAACTTGGATCTTCAGTGCCAAACAAAAAGAAACCGACTGAACAGCACCCGCACACCTCGTAACTGACCAACTACTGGAAAAAGAAAAAGTAGTCCAAAACCAATGGAGGAATGAGGGATAGGACTGGGGAAGAGAGGCTTTAAACGGAGCCCACCTCCCCACCCCCAGAGAGGGCCAAATGAGGAGCAGGATAAGGGCCCTCATTAAAGGTTGGCAGGTGCAGAATTCAAACGCAGGTATTACAGTTAACCACAAGTTTCTTCCCCAGTGGAGTGGAGGAATTACCTCCAGTTAAGAGCTGGAGGCAATTCCACCGCCCTACCGGCAAAAAATAGCCGGTATTATAGTGACCTTTAATACTGGCAATTCCTCCTATAGGACTCCATGAATGGGGATTAACTAAGTCAACCTGGCACTCGTGATCAGACGGAAATACAGCTGGACCGAGTGCCGGAAACGGAATTACGGCCAGGATACCGGCAAAGTCATAATGAGGCTCAAGGTGTTAGACATTATGCGATTGGACCACGGAAGGAGGCCCACAGGAAACCTGGGAAGGGAAAACAGGGAAGGGAGGCCTTCAGCCTAGGCGCAACCCCCAGAGAGGGCCAACAGGAGAACAATAGCAAGCACCAGGCCCACCTCAACTGGATAATAGAAAATAGCCCAAGGGAATTAGGCAACAGAATACTGTCCCTCCCATCTGAGCCACCTTGGGGGCCGGGAACATGTCACCTAGCCAGAATAGGGCTTGCATTAAGAGATTAGACAGCCCACGGAACAACTAAGCAGCATAGCAACTGTTGGGAGGCGGGAACGATCGTCCCAGGCCCCCAAGCGGTTTCAGATAAGGTAGAGGCCTAAAAACAGGGTGTAGGGGGGGTTGGCCAGACTATAGGGGGCAGGGAGGTGTCAACAGAAGCCGCATTATGGGTAGCTTAGTGCATGTGGTGTTATAGATAGCACTGGGAAGTGGCAGCGCTTTACAAATCAAAGTAAAGTCAAGGGAAGATAGGGACAGCCGCACTGATACTGTGGCCAGCAAGCGTTCCTGCACCTCCCACCACTATGGAAGGGCACCTGCTTGCTGGCCACGTTGCATTCCGCACTCCTCGGGGTCCCGTAAGAACACCCGATAGTGGGACCCTAGGGCTTGCCCGCCCCAACGACAGTACCAGTGACTGATGCCCTCACAAGGATTCCACCGCCAACCCCCATATTCTGCATCTTGCCCGAGGAGAACAAGGAGGTACTTTTGCGCAGAAAGCGGAGATCCAATTATCTGTCCCAGGATTCATCACATCTGCTAAAAGGAAATAACTGATCCATACAGACCGTATAGCAAGGAAGAGAAATATTTAGCATCTTTGCTAATGCCCGGGATACAAGCAGCCGCAAATGCCTCCAAATTGTCTGCTGACAAGTGATACAGTTAGCGAATGACACTGAGTACAGCCTGAATGCCATCAAGGCTGAAATGCGAGCAATCGGGATGATGACACTGCAGAACCGCTATATCCTAGACTTATTCGCAATGGAAGGAGGCGTTTGGTGCAAAATTGGTGATCCATGCAGCACATCCCTCCAAACGACACAGACAACAGGTCCCTGATGCAAACAATAGGGTCCCTGCACTCTCGGCACTCACATGTAAACAGAAAGCCGGAATACAGAAAAGTGACTGCTTCGACAATCTTTTTTCCTGGGCCCCGGCATGGATGGGGCGATAGTGAAGATTTTGTATCCAGTGGTAGTATTTGTGTGGGTGATCTTCTGCACATGCCAGATTGGACTTCGATGCTGTGCCAAAGCAATGCCTAGCAGTGCACAGAGGATGGTTTCAGATGGGGTACACAGTGCATCTCGCGGTACAAAAGACAGCCAGGTACAAACCGAAAACCCAAGAAAACCCTGCATGGATGCAATAGAGCAAACCTTCAGCCTCCCACCCCCCACCATCCACCCCAGGCACCACCACAACTCTGTCAGCCGACCACGAGAACTACGAGGAACACTGGGTTGACCCGGCAGGAGATGGGGTGAGTGTGTATATATATTAAATAATGCAACCCAGAGCAATATGCGCAAGCAGGGGAGAGTTTACGGTCTGTGTGCAAGGCATGGGTACCCATGGAGGGAACACTGCCATATTTGGAAGCTGAAAGGGTGGAAAGGGAGAAAATAGAAAAAGAGGAGAGGGAAAGGCTTACATGACAGTCCGTTAATGTGCGATTAACAAAAGGGGAGGAATGTTGGGAGGAGGGTACAGTCATTACATGCCCCTCCCACCCCCCAGTGGTTTCGTATAAGGCAGAGGCCTAAAAACAGGGAATGGGGGAGGTTATAGATGGGAGAGGGGTGTCACCAGAAGTCACATTATGGGTAGGTTAGTGCATGTTTGGTTATAGATCGCACTAGGAGTGACCGCTGTCTTAGAAAATAGCAATCATATTGAAATTGAGGCCCAATGCTGCACTGCATCCAGGGCAGTAGGTCCAGGCCATGCACAGGGAAATATGCATGTGCATGCGGGAGTGCGTTACAGCATGGGTAGCAGTGAGAAGGACCAAAGCCCCTGGGATTCATAAACCTTTAGTTTCATACTGTCCGCATTTGTATACCAGAAGGAATGCGCTCTGCAAGGCCATGAGGGGGCTGAGAGCTCCGTGTAAAACGTTATCCCACAAGAAGAAGGGCACGAGCCTGCAACCTTCTCCAATCCCAGCTTTAAGATGCCTCCCAATCCTAGATGCCCTCCCAATCCTAGATGCCCAGCCTCGGTACCAGCCAGCCCCAGACCACCAACCATAAAGCTGTTTGATCACCAATCAATCATAAAAGACCTGAGAGCAGGGGCAGTCTGCCCCCACCATTAGGGCATGAGATTTGTGCTGCGAGGTGCTGGGAGGGAAAAAGCAACACACCTAAAACCAGGGTTGTGAGATCTGGAAAGACGCAGACGCATCTGGGATCAAGCTGGGGGTTGTGTTATAGTGACCTCGAAAGTATCCTCTGTGCCCATGTCTGCAGTACCAGGTGCACCTTAGGCTACAGATGGAGAATGTGTTTGTGTTCATAATTGCCAATTAGCACCTGATGACGTGCAAAGAAGAAGCCCACGTGGAAGAAGATGAACAGGAGAAGCTGGGACCAATGACCTGGCATTCCTTATGGATCAGGTCGTAAATCTACAGGGTTGCATCCACCAGTTCATTGGATTTGTAACCCATGTAAATTACGCCACTGGTGACGCTTTCTATCCTTATAATCTGTTGCTTATGCTGTAATCTTCAGAGCGCTCTGTGGCAGCAGAGTCCTTTGCTAGCGCGTATTCATTTTTAAGGAGAATAAATCATGTTCTCCTTCCAAGAGGTGCGCTGGCCCTTTTTCCCTAGTGGATTGCATTTATTCTGGTATGAGTGTGGAGGGGAGTTCTCTACAGAACCCATCACTCGTGGAGGCAACAATTATTAAAGTCCGGAAAGGGCAAACCGAGGGAAGCAAGGTACAAAAAATCTGTGGAACAGCAGAAGCGGGAATACGACTGCCACTAACAAACCGTACTAAACCTCACCTTTCCGCATACACCTCTCGCATTCTGCACTAAAGACAACCACACCTCCACAACACCACAAACTGCACCTACTTCACAACAGTGCAGCCACAAAACATATCACACAATCTTGCACAACACCACGTTGCCCATTCCCCCGAATATCACACCTAGCCTCAGCGAATAGTGTTTCCAAACTGAAGCTGCCAACACTGCATGACAGCTCTCTTGCTATTTCAGAGCTCTCTTGCTATTTCCCGTCTATCCACCAACACCATCTTCTTGCTTTACAGATCCACCTGAGCGCCAAGAGACCACACAGGTGGCAACAGTGCACGGTATAAAAAACATTAACATAACCCTATTGTTTAAAATAAACTAGTGGCAGTGTGCAGTGTCTATTCAATCATGAGAACATGAATGCAGTGCTTTGATGTGGCTATCTCGATCATTTTCTAATACTTCATAGACTTGTTGGGATGGTTGTCACACTCTCATCACCTTCCACTTTGCATCACACTCATACTCCGTGTCACACACATGCATCCACAACATCTAGGGATTCCACTACACCCACAGTACCTGTAGCACCCCTTCCTGTCAATCACGTGGGGAGGGGGTCAAATGAGCAGCGGGTTCACCCCTGGGGCCATCACATCTGTGCGCGAGCAAACAACCGCACATTCCGCTCATGGGACTCTCCATTCCTTCGGTGGCGTCTACCATGGCGCATGCGGGATCGCATCCATGGACAGTCGCTTCCGCGTCGGGCAATGCTGAACTCGCGGTCACGTGATTCCTTCGTGGATCACGTGACGCAGAAGCGTTCCCTATTTAAACGCTAAGCTGCCCGCTATTCCTCGCTTCACAGCTGTTCCCAGGAGCTCTGTACGGCAATCAAGGTACATACCTGTTTTCACGGATTTTCGACTCGGAACTCTTCCACGGATTGCTCTGGTATTGCCCCTTTGTTGCCTGTTACCTTGACGGATCATCAGACCTTGGATTGCTAACTCAGACTGCTTTGGACGTACCTTCTTGGACTTGGAGTTTTCTGATCTTGCTTTTGCTGCCTTTTTGGACATTCCAGGATACTGGTTTTGGTTTCTTTCAAGACTTCACTACAGGCGGGTTGGCCGGGGTTTACTCACTAGGCTGCTACACCTTCCTCCTCTGTCATAGGGGAACCTGCTCACGTGCCCCTCCCATGGAACGACACCCTAAGCCCCTGGGGTTGCAGCCATATCATCTCCCTTGCTAAGTAAACTGTTAATGCTCATTTCAACTAATCTTCTTTGTACTGTGCTCATCTGGTGCTAATTAACGCTTTCCTTTTCAGCAGTATTGGGGTTGTCAACGTTCTGCGGTTCCGGACTCCGAGGATCACCCACCTGTGGCCTCAATGACTGCATGGGGAGTAGTCTTGTATTCTCTCTCTGCGGTACTTGTGGACGGAGGTATTCATACTCTTCACAACATCAAAACCTGACAATGGTCTAGTATTTTGCATGTGGAAGAACTTCCATTCTTACTTTTTGTAGGTGTCTGGAGAAGAAAACTGGAATGATTAACAGAAATCATTTCACGGACGTGCAGTTATTGTAACCATCCAGGTATGCGTACTTCAGAGCCCCATTTTGAGGTTCCTGGCTATTGTTTGTGTAAATGCCAAGACATCCGATTATGTGCCCATTGCCGTTTGTAAAATATGAATACATAAAATTAAGCATGCCATGTGCAAGTTAGACATAATGAAGTAACAATGCTAAAAATATGGGAGCGAGATATCTACTCCATATCAAGAGCAGTAATACACGCACTGTTTGAAAATCATAGATTAAATAAAACGTGTTGCCCATTGGGTACACATTATTGTACATATACATGTCATACATTACTTACCGTAATCTTATTTCTGATGCTTGTATCTGCTTAGATTTACATGCTACGCATAGGCCTGACATCTAGTAGTAGGTACAGAGTATTCCATTTTGTTTTCGATGTTCCAAAAGGGACGTCGACTGGGTGTGTTTGTAATACTATTCCTAGTGTGACGTGTAATGTACCCAATGTCTTTCACGCATCGAGGTCCCCCCAATTGTTTTGTTTCTGACATGAGGGAGCATGAAGTGAATGCGGGAGTACAGGAAGTAAAAAGGTTTAAGATGTCCATGTACCTTCAACTCCAAGAGGGGACGAAGGGCGGGCGCATGTGAATGTAAGCAGATACAAGCATCAGAACGAAGACTACGGTAAGTAATATATGTCTTCTGAGGCCTGCATATCTGCTTAGAATCACATGCTATGCATAGACTAGCAAGCAATAGCAGGAGAAGGTGGTGGGTTGTTTGAAGGTACAGCAGCAAAAAGATGTCTCAACATTGCCTGTCCCACCTGTGAATCACGGTTACAACGTGTTTCTAAGCAGTAATGTTGTGTAAAGCTGTGACTGGAACTCCAGTAGCTGCCTTGCAAATGGCATCTAAGAACATTAGCAATGATGGCTAAGGTAGTCCCTGTGCCTCGAGTAGAGTGCACTGTAGGCATGAAAGGTAAAGTTCTCTTTGAAAGAGAATAACCATCTGGATGCATTTCACAATCCATTTTGAAATATCCGACTTTGAGACAGGATCCCCTTATCTTCCAGTGGCTATGGAAACATATGGTCTGCTTTCCATAGTGGTTTTGTTTTATAGATTTAATACATCACAGCACTCCTTACATCTAATGTATGGAGGCTTCTCTCTGCTGAATATGTAGGATCCGGATATCAGGATAGACTGATTGACATGGAACTTTGAGATGAATTTAGGAGAGAAGCATGGATGTGTGAGCCAAACAACTTTGTCCTTGTGAATGGTGACAAATGGGTCCTTAAACAGAGGGCCTGAAGTTCACTCACCCTTCTTATTCTTGTAATGGCCACAAGAAAAGAAAAGCAATCTTATAAGTGAGGCACTCAAGACTGGTTTTATGCATTGGCTCAAAGGGATGGCCCATACGTTTAGTAAGGCCAACATTCAGGTCCCAACGGGGGCTGGATTAGAAATTGGGGGTGGAATCTTTTGACCCCTTCCATGAAAGCTTTAAGGACATGGATTTTCCACCATGAAACTTTACTTTGAGAGGTGGTGTATGCAGAAAGAGCAGCTAGATGAACCCTTGGAGATTTAAAGACTAGCCCAGCGTCTAAGAGGTAAAGCAGGTATAGAATAATGTGTGAAGATGTGCAGTCAATTGGATTCACGCTACGTGAATTACACCAAATGACAAAGCGTTTTCATTTATTTTAATAGCAATGCGTGCTATTGGGTTTATGTGCTTCCTTAAGAAGATCCATACATCTTTGTGGCAGGTTTAAATGTCCAAACTCTACGAACTGAGGAGCTAAGCTGCTAAATTCAGTGTTTGAGGACATGGATGCAGTGCTGAACCCCGATCTTGGGACAGCATGTTGTAAGGGCATGGTAGTTTGACTGGAGGGCAAAGAGATAGCCTCATTAGGTGTGAGAACCACGGTTGATGGACCCACATTGGTGCTATTAGGATAAGTTTCACTTGTTCTTGGTGCATCTTATGAACTATTCCATTGAGGAGTCCAGGGTGTAGGCGGGGGGGGCTGGCGTAAGCAAATCTCCCTGACCAATTCATCCACAGGGCGTTCCCCTTGGACTTTGTCTGGGGATACATGGAGGCGTAGTCTGGGCATTGTGTGTTCTCCGGTGTTGCGATTTCTGGAAGACGGCAGTCTGAGAAGGTGATGTGTAAAATATATATGTGCAACTGCCATTCATGCAATCATTTTGCATGGACAGTTGTACATTTCTGCTGAGCAGATCTTCTAAAAGATTGGGTTCCCCTGCCAACATTTTGGGACAGGGAGTGCAGGTGTATGTTGTGATTTAGTGCCCGATTCCAGATGGTCTGGGCTAGTTTGGGCAGCCCTGGTGAGTGTGTCCCACCCTGTTTGTTTATATAGAACATGGCTCTTGTGTGGTTTACCCCTACAGCTGAACATCACCAGCAGTTCCAGAAGGTTGATGTGCGCTAGTGCGCGACTCAAGCCGTATGGTGGAGAAATGTGCCACTCATCCCGACAGGGATGCATCTGTGGTTAGAGTGGCTTCTACTGCAGGGGTGGTGAAATATTTCCCTTTCAAAAGGTTCTCCTTTGTCCACCACTGCAGAGATAGTAAGAGAAACTGCGAGACAACCACTAGATCATCCCACGGACCACTTGCTTGAGACCAGTGTCTCGCAAGCCACTCTTACATTGGACGCAGGCGGGTGTGTGGTACTAGGTAAATGCAGGAAGCCACCATTCGGAGCAGGCGCATTAAACAACAACGGGCTACATATTGTGGTTTTTGGAAAAGCACGTTTTGGCCCAACTCGTTGGAGGGAATGAAAAGACCATCCTGCATCCAAATTAGAGCACCAAGAAACTGTTTTACTTGGCTGCGAACAAAACGTTTTCGTTTTTTTCCGTCGATTGAGAACCTTAGTTGGAATAGTAGGTTGATCAGAACCTTGAACACTCTTGGCACTGAGGCAATGCTGAAGAGAAGTACTTTGAACTGATAGCGAGTATTCTCTGCTGTGCGAAGACAACATTGAAATATGAAAGTATGCATCTTTCATATCCGATGTTGCCATGTGCCCTTGCCTCAGAAGAGGGATTACCTCTAGCAGAATAGTCATCCTGAATACAGGGAGCATGTTTAAGTCCTTTTTGGGTACAAGGAAGTAAACTGAATAGATAACCTTGTTTTCCACCATATCAGGGACGAGTTACATCGCTCCTTTTTGTAGTTGGCTCTCGACCTCCGCCTGTAGGATGAGTAGGTGTCCTTGCAACATCCTCCTTGCTCATGGCGGATGGCAACGGGATCGTTGAAGAAATTCTATACAGTATCTATTCTCTACTGTCGTTAGCAGGCACTGATCTCATCTCCTCCCATGCATGGGTAAATTATGTATTTCAACCTCCTACTGAGATGCATGGAGGGGACCCTGACGCGTAAACCATTTATTGACGGGGCTAGGGGAGACTCTAGCGGCCGCACTCCTACCTTTAAGTGTGCCTAAAACCTTGTTGTTGTGAGTTATGGAAATGGGATGATGTACCCTGTGATGAGTACCAGGGAGAAGAACACGAGAACCCGGATTGCGTGGGTCTGGAAAATGTTTGGGAATGAAAGAACAGCAGGGGTTGAAAACCCTGCGTTTAACATACAGCTTATTGGAAATTTGACTTTCATTCTTTGCTGTTTCCAGCGCATTATCCACAGCTTTTGCAAATAAGACTGATTCTTCAATGAGCTTATTATTAATAAGAGTGTCTTGAGTTTCTAGTTCAAACCCAGAAGTGCAAAGCCTTGAGTGTCTTTTTATTAAAGTACCCTCTGCAAGGATCCTGCCCACAGTTTGTGCAGCATCAAAAGTATTTAAGATGTTGTGTAACCAGTCTACCGTCTCAGTCAATTATTTCTAATTGAGACCTTATAGGCTCAGGGACAATATGTAAATTGTCCTGAAGCACCCCCATTGAACATAGCCAAAAGAGTGGTTTGTTCGCAATGTGTGTAGAATCGTCAGCAAACGTTATTCAGCAGAAGTAGTTACTCTTTTTGTTACAAGAACGCGTAGAAACCTATGGAAGCTACATCAACCACGATACACTGAGTGGAATCCAAGATGGCGGCTCCTTGATAATGTTTCTATCAACTAACAACGCAGGTCTAGTCTTTTCTTCCACCTTAGTCCTTCCTCTCTTTCCACCATTTGTTCGTACTTTTACACCGAGAACTTACAGGTAAACTGCGTTGCTACTCTGCTCTTCAGCTTTACCCTTGTAGCTGCTCGCTCGTAAAACTTGCCTTCGCCAGTTTTTCTCCTCCGGAGCATTCCCTCGCTCCCTCCCTCCTTCCTTTATTTATTTTCTGCCGCTTGCGGTTTCTTCTTCTGCTTCCCATCTTTGCCGCCCTCGGCCTTTTCTTTTTCTTCGGGCTTCGGTCCACCTAGGCAGGCAGCTTCTGTTACTAGCAGCCGTTCGCGGCTCTGCTACGCCTTCCTTTCACTCGTTCTTGCCTTTACTTACCCCTCCTCTTTTCCTGGTTCCAGCGGTCCTCTGCTCTTTCTCTCATTTATTCTCCTTCGCCTCCTTTCTCCTTATTCCTTGGTACTCACTGTTTGCTTTCGACTGTTATTTCAGTACCTCTTCCCCCTGTTGGCTTCAGTCGGGAAAATCTCTTTCATTCTACCTGCCACGACGAACTGGGAGTTCCATCATACACAAGACCTGCAGTATCTGGGTTTTCTTCCCCAAGAGGGCCTCTTACCTCTTCACATCTGTCGTAACCTGAAGAGCCGTGAGTACCCCATCGGATCACAGAGGTTATAAGACTTTTCCCCAAAGTGTAAAGCTTCTTGCATTCCTTATCTTATCTGGAGATGCGTATGCATTGGAAAAGGGAACTCCAACACGCTTTCTAGTAGTTGTAACTACGAGAGAGTTGGGAGCAACATGGCTTGAGATGTAAAGAGGGTCAGAGGCTGGAGGTTTAAACATCTTCTCCACTTTAGGGTTAACCACCCATGTAAGGGATGGTGTAAGCAGGTATGGTGGAATTTTCTTTTTAACAGATTTAACGAGGGAAAAGATTAGCTAACAGACTCCTGAGTCTGACTTTTGAACTGTTTTTTTAAGCAGGCCGTTAAACAGATGCTGAACATCTATAGGAGATGAGTCGCTGGGCTGATCTGTGAGATCAGAGTCAGTTAAGACTATGTCTGGCTCATCTGCATCATCACAAGTGGCAGTAGTTGGCCACGTAACCTGAACGGTATCCCCCTGCCATGTACCCTAATCAATAAGTCCCTGGTCCTGGTGATAGTAAAGTTCATCCAGGTCATCTTCAAATATATTGGATGTTTGGTCTGTAACATCAATCAATGAGTCTGAAGGGGGCATTTGAGGTCTAGGGGATTTTGCAAGTGGTTCACCCCCTTCTAAAAGAAGTGTCTTGCGACTGACACGGTCCACGGTTTCCCCAAATTTGTCCCTAGTCCATGTACCTGACCTAGGTGTATCTGGGAGGGGAAACAATCTCATCTGGATTCACCAATTTCCTTTTACTTTGCAGGGATTGGATCAGGGTAATCTGAAGTTGTTACTAGTGTTTTTCCTTGTGTTTGGACAGGCAATGGCATTTCAGCGGCCATTTGGACAGTATGGAAAAAGCAACTGTAGAGATTTTGAGCACAGCAACGTGCGTTTCTTGCGTCTTGGAACCATGCGCTAAAAGCAGGCACGGAAGCGCAGCAGGCTTCGAACGCGATGGTTTCGACAGGAGTCGACTAATGTTTTGCCGAGACTGTAGTTGCCGAAAAAACTTTGACTATTCCTTCAAAAGTCAGCCAGGAGTTGGGTGCTTCACCAGACGATTTCCCTGTAGCAGAGCTTCCGGCTTGCCTGGTGGGGTTGGGGACAGAAACACAGGTGTCTATCGACTCTTCCTGTATGTCTTTAGCATCCAAAATGGAGCGGTAGCTGACAAGGTATTCCTCGTCCGAGGCAACAACCCCGGTAGGTGAATGAGATTTGGCCTGCATGGCGCAAGTCGCCGACCACTTGGTGCACCTTTCTTTGAGCAACTTGGGCCGTAAGAGTTTACAAGATGCACAACACTGTTCCTAGTGATCTTGGGTAAGACAAATTATTACACACTCGATGTGTGTCTTTCACAGGAAATTTCTTATTACAGGAAGGACAGAATTTAAAAGCACTCCTTTCAAACATTGACTGAAAACATAACATCAGCCAGACAAATGTAAAAAGCAAAGGAAGTGAGAAAAATAATTCTTTAAGAAATGATTAGAATGTCAAACCCCCCCTTCCTACTGCAAAGGCCAAAGCCTGGTGAAGGCTGCAGCCAGAAGTCGAATAGTCAAGGTTCACTGAGGTCTTCGCTTGCCGAAACGAGCATCGCAAAAGCATCCGTCGAAAGACGAGAGATTCAAATAGAAAATATTAACATAGCAAGCTATGAATTCTGCATGAAGCGATTGACCACAATGGCAGAAAAAAAAAAACAATTGAGGTTCCCCGACGTGTGAAGGATCATGGGTACAGTACATATCACACAGGGATAGTATTACAAACACGACCAGCCACCATCCCTTTTCAAACCTCGAAAACAAGATGCAATACACTGCGCCTACAAATAGATACACATAGCATGTGATTCAGCATCCAACTGAAGCTCGCATGAAGGTAGCCAACTAACAGGGAGCTATCGCACCGTATTGGAGATTCCCACTTAGACAGTGCACCATGCTGGTTACAACGTTCTTTACCGGGTGAAAATTGCGTTTCATAAAGTTGGTGGTTTGATGTTGTGCCAGTGCTGGTGGTTGACATTGCAGCAACTTTTTAAAATAAGATTGTGATGCATCCCCTATGACAAAGCATTTTTGTCCTGATGAAGGCTGGGTCATACAGGAAGGAGGAGACCCTCTAGTCGGGTTGAAGAAACGCGAGACCAGAGTTCCAGGAACAGCGCGAAAGAAAGGCCTTTGTGAAGTCAGATTTAACACATGCTTTTGGACTAACAGCAGCGTTGTATGTCTATTAGCTGGCTTACGCTACTATATCAGTATGCACATTTTGTCACTTTTAGATTGTTATGAGTGCTAGCATGTATGTGAATGTTGTGGTTATTGTGTTTACGGTCACCTTTCAGGGTAAACGCACACGCACCTTTGAGTAAAGTTGACAAATTGCCTTTTTGGGTATTCGCTGTCACTTTGAATTATTTATTGCAAATGTGTGTACGGTTATCAGCAATGTTTTGATAAAAAATAAAGATTAAAAATTATACTTTTTTATGAGTATATAATTGAATATATTTTGTACAGTGTTTGAATTGCTTGCCCTCTGCACTTGGTTTTTGTAGTTTGTTAGCACGTGATTTTAGATTCTAAGCAGATCTACAAGCCTCAGAAATACGTGTGTATATAATCTTGCTGTGAATTACAGAGCCCAGGAGATGAAGGAAAACATGCGCTGATCTAGTGAATATCACAAGGCAATTGGATTAATATCAGGACACCAATAGCAAATGGGCATCCTGGGCCTTGCAAATGCACCAAAGATGGTTGCTGCTGGCAACTTGTGATGAGGCCACGTTAGAATGATCGAATGATCTCCCCCTTGCTTTGTTTCCAGGTTGCCCTACCTTAAAAAAACAAAGGGAAGGTAGTAAACCAAATGAATTATTAGGGAATTGGGAACGAAAGAGAAAGAAAAGTGACAGAGAGAGAAAAAAAACGAAACGTGTAAAAGGACATAGACAGATCTGTGGAGAAGGGGGTTTGATGCTCACACGTTCCAAAATCATTGGCACTCCATGATAGCAATTGCCGAAATTACGTTCTTTGAGGAGTGATAGCCGCATGGTAGCAGGTTATACCAGACGGTAGGACAACACCAAAATATACAAATTGCCACTCATGCTGGAGGTTGAACCTACACTTAAAAAATAAAAAGTCAGAAGACTCATGTTCGACAAGATGAAGATTATTGCTTTGTTTATTATCACAAAACGCACTGCAATACAAATGCAGTAAAAAAAAGAAATACATGCCAATATGGTAATTCTGTATTTGAATATAGCTTAACCAAAAGAATTCAATTTTTGACTAACATTTGTTTTTCTATGAGGCTTGATGTAGTACCTCAACGCACACATTACAAGTACCAACCAATAAGCACTTACTTTGAATTTTTCATATCTGATAATCCACAGTCCGTGCATTTGGTGTGCTGAATGTCTTTCCTAAAAAGTTGTGATCATCATCCTGTAAATAGAAACCAGGAAGGAATGTATTACTGCTATAAAAAAGGTAACATTTACTTTTCAATCTTACAACAATTTCCAATAAATGTACGATAAAAATATGCATATTATAGGAACAATATTAACACAGCTGAAGAGAGCACATTCCCCTTAAGGGTGGCATTAAGCCACACCTCGCAGGGAGAGACTCCCCTCTTGAGGACAAGGACTCCTGTTTTGTGAAGGAACTCTCTAACCCACTTTCCTATTAGCCCATCAAACCACCAATACAGAAAACCCAACCTGAACAGACCACTGTTTTGCTACTGTAACACCACTTCCAATACTCAACCAAAACTCAAATCACTGAGAAGAGTGATAACAGCATGAATCGAACCATACTGGGAAGAAGAAGGGAGGAGTAATGCTGATCACTCCTCCATGGAAGGTAGACAATACTGTGAAGAGTCTGAACCACGGAGTAATAAAGAATACTTCATGGAGAGCCAGGAAGGATCGTGATCCTCCGCTGGGAAGGACAAAGTTAAACTGTATAACAAGTGAAGGTGGTCTTGGATTAGTCAACCATCACCAAGAAGGTGATGCCTGGGAAGTTCGGTCCTGGGAGAGAATCTGGGAGCCAGGAGAAGCTAGGAGAATCTGGGAGGTCCTCGTCAGGAGGACCTCTCAAACCAATAAGAAAGGCAGTCGCGTGTGTGTGCCTGGCATTCCAAGGTGGTGGCGTAACCCTGACGTCTACAGTTGGTACGCAAACGATGCCGAAACCACAGAGCTCAGGGCTCTGTGGAGCCGCAGAGAGACGAAAAGATGAAAACTCGAGAAGCTTAACCATCACGGAGCAAGCCCATCCCCACGTGAAGAAGCAGTGATGCTGACCTGACAATGTAGAGGTAACGGGCGAGGCGGGAGACCCAGGAGGGGAACCATGCAGGCACATTACAATACGCAATTAAAAAATACCACAGACTCACCACACTCATCCTAGTATTTGTGAAACTAGGAAAGCAATTATGGAATAATATGTGACTGCTTGCATGTGCCACATTGTTTGTGAAGCCAGTAAAGCAAGTAAAGAAATTCATAGGACTCATCGCACTCGTCTCAATATTTGCAAAACTAGCCAAGATAGTACCGAATATCAGAGACTGATCTTACTCATCCCAGTAGTTGGGAACACCAGAAAGCCAGTACAGAGTGTCAGGAGAATCTTCATACTGATACTAAGTGGAAGTGCTTAGAAGAAAAAGAAGTGGTAAATAAAGGGACCCAGGATACTGGTCCCAGTGGAACAGAAGTTGTAAAGACAGTGAGGAATACTTTGATACCAAGGAAAGGTTGAAAGTGAAACTAGATCGTGAAAGTGAGAAAGACACTGCAGGAATCCCATAAGAGCAAGGGCGAAGACCCTAACCTAGGGAAGCAAGGAACTGTGAATAAAGACTGGGGATATCCACAAGAAGGTGGAAAAGTGCCCTTGAGGAAGTAAAGGAACCGATTGCTAAAGTCACCAGGAACTATCTGAAGATAGACTATTACGACCGAGTAAACAAGCCTGTGTTAGGGGAGTTTTCCTAAAGTCCCACTTGGAGGCAAGACTTTAGTAAGTTATGTCAGTGGTTTGTAGATCCCCAACTCTTACTATCAGTTGGCACTACTCAAGGACCTTGGTAGAGTGGCAGAGCAGTCAGGCTTATTTTAAGAGGAAGATGTGAGCTGTAAGTACACTGAACACAGTCAGTAAAGCACCTCAGAGAAATACTTAAACATAAATGTATATTAAAATACAGATTGTACACACACACACACACACACACACACACACACACACACGAGTCACTGTAAAATACTTTGCACAATAAACCAATACACACAGGTATACTTTTCAATACTTTCAAAGGATCACTTCTTAGTTGGTAGTTGCTGAACATGCACAATTGTTACAGGAGTTTGAAAGTTTTATTGGTAATAATTGTCCCAACAAAAGGAATACGGCAAATTGTATTCAGTCTGCATACACATACAATATAGTGATTTTTGGAAAGGAAAACAATTGGTTAGTGTTATCCTAGCAGAGCTTCAGGTTCTAGAGGCAGTTTTGAGGCACAGCAAGTCTCTAAAAGTCAAAAACGCAACCCTAGCTAAAAGCCAGTTCATGGCGGCTTAAAGTCTTACAAAGCAGCAGAAGCCAAACGTTCCTGTGGATACTTTCTAGTCTCTAGTAAAGAAGATACAAGAAGGCTTAACCAGCGTTGGAGACCATGTTTAAGGACTCTAAAAAAGGGACACAAGCAGCGGCTTGGTTCGGAGGTAAGATGGGGGGCGCCCTGAACACATCACTGTGCACCCCAATGCTCTGCAGCCACTTTCTGGAAATCGGGTAAGCAATACCTTTCCCCCACAGTACTGTAGGTTAGAAGAAAATGTTTGTGCTGGATGCTCTGCAATGATACAGCTCTGGACCCGACCTCAGATTCCTTGGTCTGATGACTGACTCAACAGCCGTCTTGAGGGAGGATCACTGGCATGACTTTCAGCAACTTCTCTGGTCACTCAGTGGTTTTGGCGCCTTTTCTGCAGCACCAACACAGGATGCGATTCGCCCAGTCAATCTTCTTCCCTTCCTGCAGTCCCGCACTCTGATGAGGGGGTCTGTGCGAGTTGGATCGGATATCTGGAATGTCCTTTGGGGGCTCAGCAAAGATTTGGATGGATTGAGCCTTTCCACGACGATGCACTCGAAATGGGCAGCAGGTCTCCTGGTATTGGGGTTGCAGAGCTCTGGAAACTCATAGGACCTCAGAAGATGGCTCAAATCAAATTTTCTCTTGGGACTGGTTGTTCCCACCAGTCAAAGGGAAGGAGTCATCATCTTCGGAGTTCCTCTGTCGCACAGAATACTGTGTCAGGGCAGCAGTGGTCACTTCACACTGTTGCAAAGGGTCTGCAGGCATCTCTGGTGGTCATCTTCTTTGGTTACTTCAGCTTCCAGTGGTCGACTTGCTTTTCACTCCAGAAGCCTCACCTTTTATACAGTTCAAGCATTCACACACCTCTGCAATCTCGCTCAGCAATTTACAGAAAGGGGCGTTTGGCTGTGCAATCAGGCCTACCAGACCCCAAGTGGGTGCTGGTTCTATTCAGGCACTCTGGCAAAGGACAGGGGGTGGAAAACTCCTCCCCCACTTCCTGCCTGCCCAGACACTCTGGAGCCTCAGCAGGGACACCAAAGGGTTCCCCCCAAAAGCAAAACACGCACAACGGCCTCCCCCTCCCAGAATGATAGAAGGGCTAACAAGAACAACCGCGATAGTAATGACGAAAAAAAGAAGGGAGGACCCAATTACTTGGGTGCCCCTATTGTGCACTATCAAGGCTAGGAACATACCTGCGGTACAGAAATTACATGGTTGAACACGTCCACAGCCACCAGCCATAACTAGGAGATTGTCTATGTAACTAAAAAGTCACAGGAGCCGAGAGAATGGGATACTAGGTATCCCCTTGGCATTCCACATAAGGCGGTGTGTGCCAATCTCTCAGACTATAACGTTTTTGGAGAGATACTCTATCCTTAAGAACTGTAGTTACTCTAGGATAAAGAAAAGACTCTCAAAGGAGGACCCCCAGGGTCCCCAGCAACACTGCCCATAAGGAGCTGTGTGCGGCAATAGCAAAATACAGATGTCTTTAAGAACTGTGAAGGAAAATAGACTCCAAAGTATAGGTAAAATACAAAGCATAGAGTTCCATAAGAATGCATGAGTGGAAAAAGGCTCCACTCATTCAGGATTAAAGAAAAAGGTCCATAAATCCAGCAAAAAGTACTGGCGGTCACACTAGGAGAGGAGATGAAGCATAAAAAGGGCAAATCTCCCTAAAAGCCTCTTCGAACAGTTTTTCTCAAGTCTAAATAAGGGCCTAGTAAAACCATTCAACTGAGGCAGTACAAGACTCACTCTTAGTATATGGCAGTACCACCCGAGTTTAGGGTAGCATACACAGAGCAGCCAGGCTTATCCTAGGAGGGGGAAGAGAGCTGAAGAGTCAGTACAATGAAACTGTAATATACATATGGTACAAAGAAACACTGAAACACTATGTATTGTAAAAAAATAAATGATTTAAATACAGTTAGGCCCAGCTAGATCTTGGGGTGGGGGAATAGGTACCATCACAGATCATATCTATGATCTGATATCACAGATCATCACACATTATAGAAAAACACAACACTATGCTTGAAGGTACACAGACCAAAGCATATAACCTAATTTAGAACACGCAACAGGTGTTTTAGGGAAGTCAAACCAATAGTTACTTTTTAGATTACCTTCAGTAATATAAGGGTATTAGACCCTAGCAGTTGTAAAGTGACGCTCAGCAAGAAATCACTTAGTAAACCAACTGGACAATATACTTTTTGTGACTAATGGAACACTTATTCTAGGTACAGTAAACACCTATAACTTCTTTTGTGATAGGTTTTACTCACCTAGTATAACTGTGGGCTAAGAATGTAATATTCTATTACAGGTGCTTTTGAGATCAGTAAAACGCAGGTTGAGATAAGCAACAACTCTAGTAACTTATTTTAGGATGGCAAACAGCTACCTCAAGGTAAGTAAAACCTATACACTTTTTAAAGTAGCTATCAGCAACAAAAGTATGTATAAACCTCATTGTGTCTGTCTAAAACAGACCATGGAAAGCAAAACCCAGTGTTACACTTTATGAATGACTCAAGATTATTCTAGGTAGGGACATGCTAAGGCAGGCTTATTTTGTACAGGCTAACAGCAAGTCAGAGGAAGCAAGACCCAGTGTTACACTTTATGAATGACTCAAGGTTATTCTAGATAGCGACACATTAAGGCAGACTTATTTTGTACAGGCTAACAGCAAGTCAGGGGAAGCAAGACCCAGTTGGGAAACCTATACACCTATTCTCTGAATGATAGTGAAGTCAACAGCATTACTTTTGGGAAAGAGTTACAGCCAATTAAAGGAATAGTGCGCTCAAAAATGTTATTGTCCCGATCGTTCGGGCAAGTCGTTATAAGAATACAGTGATCGATCGTAAACATTTTTCCTATGCATCTTACCTCAGTTTTCCTCACTTCACACATGTGAAAACAACTTGTTGGGCGTGGCCATCTTGTGCTAATCTTATCCGTGGATCGATCGCCCTAAGTTCAAGTGCGCTCGCGGCAAGAAATCAAAACAACCGCCCCGAAGCTGACATCACTTTTCCCAACGATCTGCTCCACCTATTTTCATTACATTTGTGGCCAGCGTAGCCCAACGTGCCAAGTCATCACCCACGCCTGCAGACACAGGAAATAAAACACAAGCTAATCAAAGTACCTTCTCCGATTTGCCCCAAATAGCATTTCCGTATAGAATATTTCAATGATACATCAACAATAATCTGCAATGTTACAAGTGCTTTTATTTTTCAAAGAATGTTCACACGAAATTATAAACGCCAGGAAACAATGTTTTAATTTTGCAGCTGACGACGATTGCATGATTCTCGAGTTACGCAGATTACGATGAGCGCTCAATGTTCATTGTCCTTTTGTGTCCTTGTCTTGCCATATGGCACAACAGCAAAACAATTCAATGACCCCAATTAGTGCTCCGTGTGGGAGAAGACATGTCTTTTTTGCACTTTCAAAGCCCAACGTTCTTGCTCCTCCGCATTCTTACATCATGAATGCTGACATATTGCTCCTTGTTGCCGGAAACGCAAATGGACATAATAGGGCCATATCGATCGTCCCACATAACGCTGATAAAAAATACACTGCTTATGGTAATCCGCCAGTGTTGATTCCAGAAGCTATCTGCTGGCAGCTGGAAGCTAAGGCACGGGCAGTACGGTACAAAGTATCTGCAAACAAAACAGAATAAAAATACATTTCAGTAGTCGTTCTTTGTTTTAATATAACAAGTTACCACATAACTGTTTCAAACCTAATCATAAGCATAAATCATTTATTTATTACAAAATCATAAGCACAATGCAACCAATATTTAACACACAAATGAAAACAGGGTGTACTACTGGAGACCACGAGTTGCGTACAGTTTGAGCGCTGTGAAGTAGGTATAGATCCCAATGGGATTGAAAACCACATGGAGAAAACAAATAACAAACATAGCAACCATTCAGCTTGAACACCGGACCGATGTCATTGTAACGAAGCTTGCAAGATTACTGTTCGAAAAAGCGATCACAGTGCACACTAACAC
The DNA here is from genome assembly GCF_040938575.1 of Ambystoma mexicanum. NCBI lineage: Eukaryota > Metazoa > Chordata > Amphibia > Caudata > Ambystomatidae > Ambystoma > Ambystoma mexicanum. Next base: position 842,948,956 of record NC_090923.1, read on the forward strand.
ATTTTGCACCACTGTCAATTAATTAGTATGCATACAGCACCACACTGTACTTGTTTTTAATCCCAATAAAAATGTTATGTAAACTTGAATTTACATAATTTCTGGAAATTCCATGGTTAGTCCACGAGCAACCTCTCTGTACAATGTATCATATACTTTCACAATAACTTGGCAGTCCGCTCTCAATATATCTTTTTTTGTTCTATTCCCCACACCTTATGGCCTTCGAGCAATTGCTGGCTAGCGTTCAAGGCCAAATTACAATTAGGCACTTGCCCTATTCAAAAGGCAGAGACGTTTAGCTTTCGATTTCGGCAAACAACGTGAGGGGGGAAAAAAAGACATCGAGACGGTGCAGTGTTTCAGAACAAGAAGCACAGCTTGAAACATCCATGTAAAAATATGTTATGGCACTTTTTATTTTTTATTGTGTTATTTCATAGACCTTTTCACAAATATAAAACAGAACAACATTACAAGAATTACAAAACCAACATATACATGAACGGGGTAATTCATAGAATTCTGCGCACAAGTGGCGCAAGCGGCTGGCGCACAGTGTCATTTCCGCGCACAGCGTATTCATGGATTTTAACATCCAAAACCAGCCGTGGTGCAGAGTGGTGCAGCGACCCTGCAGCAGTGCCAGTTACGCCCCCAACCCCTCCCCGTGCGCGATGTACAGCACACAAATCCCGTACATGGCGCACAGGCTCACAACGACGAAAACGCCTGTAAAACTCCCTGCGCACTCCTCCGAATACACGTACCCCACAGCGCAGGTAGTCTCACACGCGATTGGGCCTGTGCGAGCGGGGTACGTGTATTACTGGGGTTCGCGGGAAGTTTCACATGCGATTTTCCCTGTGTAAGCGGAGTACGTGTATTACTGGGGTTCGCGGGTAGTTTCACACGCGATTGGCCCTGTCCGAGCGGGGTGCGTGTATTACTGGGGTTCGCGGGAAGTTTCACACGCGATTGGGCCTGTGCGAGCGGGGTACGTGTATTTCTGGGGTGCGCATGAAGTTTCACATGCGATTTTGCTGTCAGAGCGGGGTACGTGTATTTCTGGGGTGCGCGTGAAGTTTCACACACGATTTTGCTGTCAGAGCGGGGTACGTGTATTTCGGGGGTGCGCGTGAAGTTTCACACGCAATTTTGCTGTCAGAGCGGGGTACGTGTATTTTGGGGGTGCGCGTGAAGTTTCACACACAATTTCGCTGTCAGAGCGGGGTACATGTATCCAGTGTGGTGCGCGGGGAGTCCTACACATGAATTGGCAGTGTGGGTCCTCCCAGGTGTCCCCTCTACCCACTCCACTGCCCCTGCAGGCAGCCCACACCACAGAGGACTACCCTGCACCCCTGGTCATGTCCCGCAGGCAGCCCATCCACCATGGGCATGCCCCCCAGCCAAGCCACATCTCACGGTGCAATATGATCACCAACTCATGTCCCCCAGCACCCCCACCCCCCAGCAGTGAGGGGCACCTGCCAGCAGGCCCCCACTCATGTCCCACGCATGTCCCCCAGCACCCCCACCCCCCAGCAGTGAGGGGCACCTGCCAGCAGGCCCCCACTCATGTCCCCCTGCACCCCCACCCCCAGCAGTGAGGGGCACCTGCTAGCAGGCCCCCACTCATGTCCCCCAGCACTCCCACCCCCCAGCAGTGAGGGGCACCTGCCAGCAGGCCTCCCCTCATGTCCCCCAGCACCCCCACCCCCAGCAGTGAGGGGCACCTGCCAGCAGGCCCCCACTCATGTCCACCTGCACCCCCACCCCCCAGCAGTGAGGGCCACCTGCCAGCAGGCCCCCACTCATGTCCCCCAGCACCCCCACTCCCCAGCAGTGAGGGGCACCTGCCAGCAGGCCCCCACTCATGTCCCCCTGGACCTCCACCCCCCAGCAGTGAGGGGCACCTGCCAGCAGGCCCCCACTCATGTCCCCCTGGACCCCCAACCCCCAGCAGTGAGGGGCACCTGCCAGCAGGCCCCCACTCATGTCCCCCTGCACCCCCAACCCCCAGCAGTGAGGGGCACCTGCCAGCAGGCCCCCACTCATGTCCCCCAGCAACCCCACCCCCCCAGCAGTGAGGGGCACCTGCCAGCAGGCCCCCACTCTTGTCCCCTAGCACCCCCACCCCCCCCAGCAGTGAGGGGCACCTGCCAGCAGGCCCCCACTCATGTCCCACTCATGTCCCCCTGCACCCCCACCCCCCAGCAGTGAGTGGCACCTGCCAGCAGGCCCCCACTCATGTCCCCCTACACCCCCTCCCCCCAGCAGTGAGGGGCACCTGCCAGCAGGCCCCCACTCATGTCCCACTCATGTCCCCCTGCACCCCCAGCCCCCAGCAGTGAGGGGCACCTGCCAGCAGGCCCCCGCTCATGTCCCCCAGCACCCCCACACCCCAGCAGTGAGGGGCACCTGCCAGCAGGCCCCCGCTCATGTCCCACTCATTTTCCCCAGCACCCCCAGCAGTGAGGGGCACCTGCCAGCAGGACCCCACTCATGTCCCCCAGCGCCCCCACCAGTGAGGGGCACCTGCCAGCAGGCCCCCACTAATGTCTCCCAGCATCCTCACCCCCCAGCAGTGAGGGGCACCTGCCAGCAGGCCCCCACTCATGTCCCCCCACTACATGAAAAAAAGATGCACAATCATGGCCCACTTCTACACCAAAATACCACAGCATGCCAACCCATTCTTGAGACGCAATGATTTCCCAATCCACCCCACACTGACATGCCTATCTCAAGACACAAACCAAAAGTCAACTATGTACATCAACACATGTCCGTCACACACACACGCACACACTGGTTGGCATTGATTGTGTAAACCCACATTTTCACATGCATTAACCCAATGAGCGTATCCCACCCATGGAACTAAAATATGAAAATGTATTATGTACAAAAATAAAACAATGAAATAAAAGCATAACAAAATAGCAAACATGAAATGAAAAGCATGTGCAAAAGATGAGTAAATGAAGTATAACCAATCCAAAGAAATCCGAAAGAAAAATAGTCCAAACTCTCCCTCCACCAATGCAAATCCAAAGGAAACGTAAAAAGAAAAATCCATTGATCCATGGTGAAATCAAAAGAAAAAGTTTAAATCAATCCATTGTCCAACTATGTACAATCCATTGTCAAGGGTCCATGAGCCCAACGAAAGAAATTAAACCTACCTAAGAAACTACCTAATAAAAAAACTATATAGAAATATGTGTGGCATAGACCATTCACCACAAATCAAAGGAAAAGGAAACCTAACGCTAAAAATTATTTACGATGGCAGCGGGCTAGTCCAACGGCTCGCTTCCTGATTTCCCGGGCCAGGGCATCATCGAACTCCTGCTCGATGTCCGGGAGGCGGTCCTCTTCCATGGCCCCGAGGGTTCGCAGGGACGATGACATGTGTACCTCCAACTCCCTGCGACTCAGCCCGCCTCACAGCCCTCCGCATGGAGTTGTCCGCCATGACAATTGTGAGCTGTGCCTCTTCTGCCCGCTGCCGCTCCGCATCTATGGCCTGGCCCAACCGCTGCCACACGGAAGCCACTTCAAATCCTGGGTCCTCCTGCCCTCTGGCCGATGCCTGCCCCTCTGATGTTGAAGGCCCCGAGCCATCATGGCTCCCACCTTGTTGCTGCTGCTGTGCGTGTGCCCTGGCTCTTGCTGCCTGCACGTCCTCCTCCGGCTGGGGTGCAGTTGTTGAGGTGGCCACCCCTGCTGGACGTCCGACTCCCGACTGTGGCAGGGATGTGTCCACCACCAGCCTGGCCGCAGAGTCAGGGGGAGCTCCACAGGGTACCCAGGTGATACATGGGTGGGAAGATGGTATGGAGGACTGGCGCATAGGGGGTTCAGGTGAGGAGGGGGTCGGAACAAGGTCCAGCAAACGGAGGAATCCAGCCCTGGTGACCCATCCCAGTAGGTGAACGCGGTCACTGAGGCATTCGAGATGACGTGCAGTGTCCTCACGAAAACACTGCAGGTCACCTTGCATGCCCCGTTGACGCAACGCCATCAGGCTCAACCCGGTCCCGGATAGCCACGTCCGCAGGGAGAGGAAGGCCAGTTGTTATAAGCAGGTCCCCTCCCTGAAAACAGGTCTGGATGTAGGCATCCCTGCTCGTGCAGGATGATGCAGTCACAGGATCGGGGACAGGATTACACACAGGCACCTCCGCAGCGGCCTGTGCTGCCTCCTGTCCCTGCTCATGCACTACACCACTAGCACCAGTGGAATCCCCACCTCCAGACCCTGTGTCTGTCCCTTCCATAGCCTCCTCCTCCACAAAACCTCCCACCACCCTGGATGACTCCATGCCATCTTCTTCCGTCAGACCCTGTGGGGTCTCAGCTGCCCCTTCTGCTGCCAAGGAGTCCAACTCCGACCTCCGCCTTTTGGACCTACCCTCGGCAGCTGCGGCCTGGGATGCAGCACCGGACTCCTCACTCCCTGACGAGATGACAACCTGGGAGGGGAGCGGGGCCTTGTGTCTCCGGCTGGCGGTGCGATCCCTGCCGCCTCGCTCCACAGCACCCTCTCCGCCATCTTCATCAGTTGACGCTGCAGACAGGGAGAGATAGGACACATGCATCAGGGCACTGTACAATGGACTGATACACACATGACAGTGGCACATGAGTGGCAGTGTCAAACTTCAGACATGGCATCACAATCCCCAACACACATGTCATTTCAACTCACACACATGAGCAAATCCACAGCAATATTGCACCAGGCAGCACCATCCATACACATACAACAGCATGAGCAGCCGAAGGTGAGCCTGACATCACATGAAACACGGAGTGCACAAGACATGCACACACACCACCACACTTACATGCATGTGTACATCTCCACCAACTGTCGCAGTGATGAGATCGCCCTCCATGTCACATCTGGCATTCAGCCTTCTACATATCAGTGTCACATGCATCCATGTTGCATCACAGTTGCACACTTGTCAAATACACACACATCCACATGTACACAGTGCAGATACGTGCAGCTGGAACCAACATCCATGTGTGACACCACAACCATGCCTACGTACATACACAGTTATTTAAACATGTGTGCTCCCACATCTTCATTTGGCCTGCATGCTTACCCACACATGCACCATCCATGTGTCTCACACATGAGAGGACTCGCATGTGTCAGCCTCACGCCCCTGTACATACACATCCATACATGGCCCTACAAAAACACATGTGCAACCTGCAAACTACTGGAACACCACGACACGCACAGCGTCCAATCAGTATGCATGTACACTTACCGCTCGACTCCAGACGGGTCAGCCTCTCAAGGACCTGGATGTGGAGCGCTGTGCATTCCAGGACCCTCATCTGGTGGTCTGACAGCTGGCCCCGGTGTCCCTTGGCATCCGCTGCCTTCAAGAGGCGCCGGGCCTTGTCGAGGGTCCTGGACCTCATGTCCTCCCAGCGCTTCCGGACATGCTTGATGTCGCGGACTGCCACCCCCTCCGCGTTGATGGCAGTCACGATGTCCATCCAGATCCTGGTCCGTCCTTCATAGTCGGCGCGCGAACTTCCAAAGAGGGCATCATACTGCCTCAGGACTTGCTCCACCAGGACACCAACTTCCCTGGCACTGAAGCTGGTGGCCCTCTGCCTCTCTGGCTGGGGGTTGCCAGAGGTGGTAGATGGTGTGGTGCCCGACATGGCAACCCCAGAGGCAGGTGTGGGTGGGCAACTGGGTCCTGGGGCTGGGCTGTGGAGCGATAGTATTCCAGTCGGGAGTCTTTGGTTCCAGCAGGGGTGGTAACAGCAACTGCACCCCTGGCTGACATGCAGGCAGCAAATAGCAGGGCACTTGGGCAGCAGGCAGGAACAGATGGCCGGTGTGAGCGTGCTCGGGGCTCTGGCAGGCAGTAATTCGGCCTTCTGGGCTGGAGCGTGGTCTTCCGTGTGTTTTTCGCGTGGCCAGCTTGATATGGAGTGATTTGGCACGTGAAAAATGTGCACGTCAGCGTGTAATTCGAGGAAAGGCCCTTAGCTCGTAAGCGCATCTGTGACGTTACACATGTGGGCGTTTCCCTCGTGACGTGGGCATAGTGGTTCAGGGCGCGTGAAAAAACTGCACATCCATGTGTGAATGCGTGTAATCCGAGGAAAGCGCCTACGCGTCTGTGACGTGATGCGCAAGGGTGTTTCCCTCAACACGGGTGCATGTTCATCATACATGTGCAAAAACTGCACGTCTGAGTGTCAGCTCGTGTAATTGGAGGAAAGGGCCTTAGCGCGTACACGCGTAAGTGACGTTGCACGTGTGGACTGGTTTAAAAGGTGTTAAAAGGACACCATTTCCTTGTACGTGCTTTTCGTGGAGAGTGAGTGGGTGAATTCTGTACTTCTTGTCGGTTCACACACGATTACTTCACAGCGTTTCAAGTTCATACTCCCCGTTACCTCTGACAGCGTTCATATATTTTTGTTGGGCCAGTTTCCTCAAACAGCGTTCACTTCTTCTTTTGTCCGGTCTCCTCACACAGCGTACAAATATTCTATTGGCGGGGGTGTTGCCAACGCGCACACGCGAGTCTTTTTCACATTCTTTTTCCAGGCAGACGGTGAGTCGCGCACATATTTACCAACTGCGCTTGCCCCGTGTGTCGCGTACCCCTTCAGAGGTCATTGTAGACTGCGTGTAACATGCGTACGCTTATTTTTGTGTTTCTGGGTGCCACAGCGTAGTGCGGGTTCATTTTTCCACGCACGTGGTCTACGAGGGGTTGCGTGCACGTTATTTTTTGGGGTGCCTGTGCATTGCGTGACCCGTCATCATCCCCCAGGGGTCACAGACAGTCTTGCTAGAGCACTAGGGTACGAATTCCATCTAGTACCCTACCCCTTTCACCCCCCAATTGCCCAGGACAATCGCTTACTGCTACTCCCATATGCACAACAACATCAGTGCCATGGTTGGGAGGCGACCAAGCGGTAAGGGAGGCAAAGGTGGGCGACCTCCAAAAGGTGGTTGTGGTGGGCACGGTAGGGGAAGTGGCCAGGATTTGCAGGGTTCCCCTAGACCTCCATGTGTGGAGGAGCAATCAGGGACACCCATGCCCCCCCCCCATGGTTCTGGGAAACGTAGCTGACACCATCCCAGCTCAGCCCTTGTTGGACCAGCCCATTGTGGCACCTGATCCGGCACAGGATGACTCCCAGGCTGACTTCCAGGTCAGCAAGTCGAAGCCACGTGTGGCGGTCGAAGTTCGTGTCACCAGGCCACGTGGATCTGGGGCAGCAATGTCATCTGCTGCCCCAAGTAGGCAGGGTGGGGAGGCTGCAGGGGCAGCTGCAGCTCTATCCACCCCAGCTCTGAGTCTCCCAGCCGGGACAGTGTCGGTCCAGGTCCATCAAACTGACGTTACCCCTGCCAACATCACCCTGCAGCCAATGCCTGCACCAAGACCTATGGTCATTGTGCATTCACACACTCCTAGTACCCAGTCCATCGGCGCTTCTGCCCCTACTGACCAGAGCGGCGTAAGCTACTCAGGCTCCGCTCCACCTTTGAAAAAGAGGAAGAAGGGTGCTCTGGCAGTACAGGCTGAGACTCCAGACACGGCTACACACTCCGGCACATCAAGGAAGCCTAGCTTTAATGACGCTGAACTTGATGCACTTGTGGCCTATGTGTCGGCACATAGCCGCGAAATGGTAGTGACTGCAGGGTGCAAGACTATACCTGGTCAACGTAGGGCACACTGGCAGACCATCACGGACCGCATAAGTGCCCTTGGATTTGTGAGGCGCACAGCTGATGATTGCTACAAGCGGTGGAATGACCTGAAACGCAGAAAAAAGAACAAGCTGGCCTCAAATCATGCCGCTACTCTGGTGACTGGTGGTGGCCAGAGGACAACAAACTCACTGAACATGAGTCTGTTGCTGGGACCTTCGTCACAGAGGAACAGATCCAAGGCGTGAGAGACCTACCTGATTACGACGCATTGTCCGGTGAGTGCCCATGCATGTGTGTGTAATCCATGTGTATGTTGTTTGGTTGACGGGTTCTGATTGAGTGCCAGGTGAGGGTGTGTACTCCTGAGTGTTATGGGCCACCCATGTGCTTCCTCCAATACATTCACGTGCCTTGGATTTTGGTATGACAGTATCCCTTCTGGCCACAGTAGCCAATTAACCCCACATTACTGATGTTGCCCTTGAACTATCATCTTGAAACAACATTGTTCTGATTTTTTCTGTGTTCATTCAGGTTGATTGTCTAAATCATCCCATTTTTGCTATGCTTTTTTCATCCCTAATGCCACATATGTGACATGCTTCTGTCATTGTTTACACCCCACATTCTGCCACATTTGTTACCTGGTTATGTGAATGATTAGACCATTCAGGGCGATAGAGTATTGGCCTGCTGAAATTTATTTTTAGGGCCCGTTTGCATGTGGAACATGACAGTTGTTTCCTGTCATGTTAAAGTGACCAACCATTGATGTGTACATCTGCCTACAATCACTGTATTATTGCACGCTGGATGTGTTGCAGTGTGTGGCACATGCATATTTTGCCATACTATTCTGCATTAATCTTCTCATCATGTCCATGTGACATGGATGTGTGACATTACTCATTCACTGATATATCGCTGTAGTTGTCCAATTTACCATGGCTATGCTACATGACATCTGTGTGCTGGCATGTGTCATGTATGTATATTGGACATGCCACTCACAGGTTGATGTGTGATGCCAGTGCTACCCAACATGCTGCAAATGTGTTGCTTTTCCATCTTTATGTCCTTAGTGTCTGCCTTTTTGACTCCCCTTCGAACTCATTGACAGTGCATGCATGGCAGGCTTATAGTCATGTGGGACATGTGTAAACCATGTACAGGATCTCTGTCTCGTCAGGCCTATGTGTGTGCTATGGTGCTCATGCCTGTTTCCATTTGTTGTATTTCATGTTTTTGCAGGTGACGACGCACTTGATGCTGGTGAGGTTCAGGAAATGGTGCAGACCCAGGAGGATTCTCAACCACGACCAGGCACCAGTGGGGAACGTGGTGTGGTGGTGGGTGAAAACACTTTGGTACTGCAGACCATACTGTCGAGGGGTGTCTTTGGGTGCAGCTCCCCAGACCTCTATTCAGGTGCTGAGTCGGATGATGAGACTTATGTGCTGTCGCAGGTCAGTGCTTCTGGCAGGGATTCTGTTCTGTCCAACCCACCTGCACCAGGGGTAGAACCCTCTATGGGGATGTCAGTGTTGGTAGGTCCGCCTTTGGCGGTTACGGATGCAGGGTCACACTCCACAGCATCTGATCCTGGGCCAGCAGATCAGAGGGGGAATGCAGCGCCAGCACAGAAAGGTGCAGATTGCCTTGCCCCAAACAGGTGTGGTGCCCGCCGACGCGGTGGCCGTGCGCCACCAGGTAATACTGCATGGGAAAACTCCATGTACGGTATGGCAACCCAACAGGCAGCATCAGTATAAATGGTGACTCAGGCAATGGAGAGGGTGGCCACTTCCATTATCCCCCCTGAAAGGCAGATGGAGCAACAACAGCAGGCAACAGACTCCATTTGCCAATCACACAGGGAAAACACGTTGTCGTCCAACAGGGACCGACAGGCGGCACTGGAGACTCTGCGCGAATCCATATCAATAGAGTCCCAGGGCCACATGGAAGCCCTGAGGGTAGAACTCCATAATCTCAGGGAGAGTCTGCTTGAACTTGAGGCTTCCCGAAATGTTAGGGCAGAACAGCAGCTGGAGCAGCTCACACATTCGCTCTCAGCTTGGCTGCAGGCAACACCTGAGGAGATCCGGGCATCCCGCGAGGCCATGCGTGCAGAACTGCAGGCAACCCATGAGGTGCTGCATGGGGATCTCTGCACTATAATCCTCCAGAATCAGAGCTTTCAGACCCACATGCTTGCTGCCATGGAGGACCATACCAGGGCTTTGCGTGGGCTGCCTCCCATACTTTCACCACCTCCTGATGCAGCAGCAGAGGGTGAGGAGAGCGACAGCAGTTCTCCCACAATGGCATAGCCGTGCAGGCTATTAGTCCATAGAGGTATTTTTTTTCTGCAACATCCACGCAGGTGGGTGTTGGTGTGCACCCTGCCCTCAAACCTCCTGGGTGGCCTCCCCCCGGCACCCACATGGCCATTTTTAATTTTTGTAAAATGTTTTTTTTAGTGTGTTGCCTTCTGTGGCTCCCGTGGGCATCCACTGTATTCTGGCTGGGCACATGCAGGCATTTCCTGAGTTTGGGTTAGATGCTTGGGTTCGTGACACACACACCCCTTCTGCTTCTCGTTTCCATGGGCTTGCAAAGGGTGTGACCAACTGACAGTGACTTACACAGTGCCATTGGGCTCCCATGAGCTGTGTGGGCAGTCTGTAGTCAATACTGTGTAGACATCCCTAGTGGGTATTGTTGTTGTATTGTACACTGCATGGTGTATTGATATGTGCTTGTGCATCCAGGTCTTCCTCCTAATCTGCAGGTTCCTTCCTCATGTCTTCACAAGGCCGTCCCCTTTGCAGATTCAGTTCATGTTGTATGCAGTACACCGACACATTTTCGTGGCAGCAACACTCTACAGTTGGAAGGGGTCGATGTGCTGGCTTATTCAGGTTTTAAGACTACCACTACTTTGACTTAGTACTGTCATGTTTTTGCAATGTTTCATGGTGTGTTGCTGTATTGTGTTGGTGGTAAGTATTTGGTCATGTGTGCTGTTTGTTATAGATTACTGGGAGCATATTGTCTATGGGCAGTTTCCATTTGGGACAGTGTACTTTGTGACACTTGTGTCAGGTCTTGTGCATTGCTTTGTTTGTTTTCACATTGCATGACATGCCATGCCATGGTGTGGTGTGGTGTGTTGGGTGGCGGAGCTGGGGAGGTGTTGGGTGACATGGCGCTGTTTTCATGTTGTATTTTGCAAGGGGGTAATCAATTTAGCAGCATAGATGCATGTCTTATAATGACACAGCATTGGTGGTCTTTCGGTAGGTAGGGATGCACACAATGTAACACTTCCAGGTGACCAATCTCAGGCTGGTATGGTTGTGACAGTTGACTGTCCCTTATGTCATCATCATTGATTGTTAGCTGGTATGTGCCAGGGCTGTGTGCACTCCACAGGGGTGTGATTTTAGGTGAAGTAATTAGCCACCAGCTGCGTACAGGCTGCCTCACCATGTGCCCTTTCCCCTCCCATGCACAGCGGCCGTGCATGTGGTTGGGGATGTGGGGGCACCACCATGTCCACCGGCAGGCCCCAGCGTGTTGCAACGTTGTGCAGGACACATGCTGCCACTATGATCCTGCACACTACTGCAGGAGTGTATATCAGCTGCCCACCAGAGCCGTCAAGGGAGTGAAAGCGTGACTTGAGCACTCCGAATGTGCACTCCACTATGCCCCGGGTTGCAATAATGGGCTGTGTTGTATCTTACCTCGGGCGGTGTGGTGGGGTTCCAAATTGGCGTCATCATGTGGGTGCTACGAGTGTAGGCACTGTCCCCTAGGGAGGTGGTGATGGGTATCATTAGTGGGGTTGTGACATTACTCAGTATCTGACATGCATGCATGTGCAGTGGCATTCATACTCACCAAGCAGCCATGTACCGCCATGCCGCCCAGCTTCTAGGGTTTAGGGATGACAGTCTGTAAATGAAACTGTCATGGGTGGACCCTGGATAGTTGGCATATACTGAGGTGATGATTCCCTTGGCATCACATACTACCTGCACGTTGATGGAATGCCAGTGCTTACGGTTTCTATAGATGTGCTCAGATGCCCTGGGGGGATGTAGAGCCACATGGGTGCAATCAATGGCACCTAGCACTTTGGGGAAGTGTGCCACCCCGCAAAAATCCTGGACGGCAGCCTGCCTTTCTGCAGGTGGTCTGGGCAGGTATATGTGCCTGCGGACGGATGGCCGTGCAGTCATGATGGCCAACACCTAGTGTAGGCAGCATGACTGCGTGGCCTGTGACACCCCCCTACTGTAGCACTTGTCTGCTGAAATGATCCAGTGGCCAAGAAGTGCAGTACATTAAGCACCTTTTCCACGGGGCTCAGTGGTTGGGAGCACAGGGTGGGTGATGTGAGGTCATCCACTCACTCACCAGGTCGAGTATTATGTGAGGTGGAAACCTGTACCTCCCATACACCTGGTCATCAGGCTCCCAAAAAGGCTGGTTCTGGGTGTAAAAATTCTGGCCCTGACTATCCTCCTCCTCCTCCTCCTCCTGTATCCTACGACCACTGCTGCAAGGAACGGTATATTCATCTTAGCGTCTGAGCTTGTTTGTTGTTTGCGTGCACTTTTATGCTGCGCGGGTACACGTATGCCTGCTTCCTGCTTGTGTACATGTTTCCGGATTAGCGCGTCTTTTTTGGCGCACGCATTAGCACCGTTAGATTCCATGATTATGTGTTGTAGGCGCGCGTGTGGCGTTCCATGCATTTGCCTCCTGTACTTCCCCCGTGACGCTCACATTTTCACGCGTTGTTCCCCATTCCGTGTGTTATGCCTACCTTTGTTGTGTGCACTGCACTATGTCCGCTTTCGCTGTGCGCGTAGTGCACACTGTTTGAAGAAGCTTGCGCCACGATGGATTTTAGAGCACATCCATGGATTTACACGTGCACGGACTTCCATGAATCGCTCTGCGCTGGTTTCACTGCATTTTTCGCGCTTGCGCGAAAATTTTCAGCGCACATTAATTCCATGAATTGGCCTGTAAATTCATAGTATACAGGGCAGAAACAACATGGAGGAGAGGACATACCAACCCATGGGGATCCATAAACTCATATTTATTTTCTCTCTCTCCATCTCTCCCTCCCTCTCTCCCTCTCTCCCTCTCCCCCTCCCCCTCCCCCTCCCTCTTCGATTACATTCGCCACTTTAAACATGTCTACATTCATGAATTGTTGATGCAACACACAAGTGTTTAACAGCCCTCAAAGGAAATTCCAAATAAAGCAAACCTCACCCTCCTACAGTACTGTTTCATTCAACCAAGCGGATTACCTGTTAATGGAGTAGCCTTCTCTAGCATATTATCGTGTCTTTCGCAATCTAACTTGTGAGAGTTCGATAGACCTTAGCATTAGCTACATGGAGAGATGATCCTAGCTTACACACGCTGCAGTCAATAGACGGATGAGCAAAAAAACAATTGTAGCCTTCCGCTCCCTATGTAATACTGTTATGTATACTGTCTTACCAATGAATGGTGCATGTTCAGACACTGTGTTCTCTCATTACTGGAGCCGTGTGTGGCCTTCCAAAAGGCACCTGGGTCAGCCTTTTCTGTAACCATCATGCAATGCAGGTGACACAACACAACCCTGAGCAGTGTGTCAACATGTTTTTAAAATGGCAGTAGTTGGTGAAAAGTGCATGATCGTGCCGCTGAAAAAAATGGTTCTTCTTGGGATGTCTGTGTCAAGTCAGGAAGGGGCACGAGGCGTTGACAAATTGGTTTCCACTATTCGAGTAGGTTGTGCCCTTGGCATCAGAGCAGTTTTCAGAAGTCAGAGCATGCCTGGGTGGCAAAGGATAACAAAGTATGTCTCTGACTATCTGCTATCCCGGAGCCTTTTGCCTCCAATGATCTCACCTTCCTCCAGATGCTCATTGTGTCTACAGCACTGGTTCTGTCTAGGCCTTTCCAAAGGCACCAACATTCACTCTGTACTGAGAGCACTATCATGATTTTTTTTTCCTGTAAGAAATCACATACTAGAATGAACTGGACAATATATTTGTATGATCTTGTGAAACTCATATACAAGACACAGTATAAACCAATAACTCGATGCAGGATAACACATTTAATATGGGGGAGTTTGACCAAAGGGTGTAATATTCAATTACAGTTTCATTTGAATTAAAATTTAATTTTTTTGGCTTTTTTAGCATTGATAACACCTCCAGATGTGAATGCATTTTACAGAGAGCTACAAATCATTTGAATATAGAACTATGCATTATGACTAGTTCGGATTTTGGAGGCATTGTATGGGTCCTGGGAACAAAACCAGCTTCCAGTCCATGAGTATACATGGCCAACACAGTCAATGTCAGAAAATCAATTTCCTTGTATATTGGCTTGGCCACCCATTGTTTGCTTTGCTGTTTTGTAAAGGCCTTGCAGTAACGTGGCACCCCAAATTTTCCTAAAGTTCTCGCTTGATCCCTGCCTACCTTATTGTTATGGGCAAGTACCGGTAATCTTGTTCTAGCCTCCATACTGTCTATGCCGAAGTGCAACATTTTGGGCCTGTACTTGAGGCGCTGTTACGCTCACCTGGTTCCCACGGGGGCGTCGACCGGAACTGGGCCGCTGTTGTTTCCACCAGCGTGACGTGTAGCGCCGAGATGACTGACTGGACTGGCCCGCTCAGCCTAGTTTGTCTGGCTCGCAGGAATATTCTTCTGCAAAGGAGAAGAGGAATTAACCACCCGTGGAATTGAGTGTCAACCCACCTTCCCCACTCCCGTTGTCTTCCCACAGATCACTCTTGATGTCCCCTACTTAGTCTCACCTGATGGTTTGGAAAGATGAGCTCTCATCCTGCGTCGACCGCAGGGGCGCGTTGATGACCAGTTACTTCACTGGCGTAGAGGAATTGGTGAGTTCCAGTATTGACTCTAAGTCCAATTGTTCATAAGAGTTCAAATGTCTGATCTTCACTCTGTCTGATTCCTTGCAGGTTGCCGATTAATCCACTCGAAGATTTCCAAATGGCAATTGGTAAGATTCAGGTAAGTCTATTGTGGTTTTCCCCTTAGGGGCCGGGGTACGGCGATGAAGCAGAGTTGACTGCGCTGACCCGAGATGAGGTGAGTACCCCCGTGGTAAATCAGGTAAGTCCTTGGGGGTAGCTTGTATAGCCTTAGAGTGTCCCCTTGCTCACCTTGCTGTCTTTGTCTCCTTAGGTGTCGGAGAGCGGCCGCGAGATGGAGAGAGCGTGATGGAATGCTGAAGTACCGCCAAGCAGGTGAGTTCAACGCGGCGCCGTAGGAATGCAAAGCAATGCTTCAAAGACTTCTGTCTTTCAGCTCCGTGGCGAAATGGATCAGGATTCAGGTAAGGATTAAATTTAAAACTCCTGTTCTAACCTTTATCCTTCTTTTCTTCTTGTTTCAGGAGTCCCAGGACTGAAGCGGGCGTGGCTGAAGACTGGAGCTGCTGAAAACACGGTGAGCGTTACGCTGCAGCAAGCAGAATAACACGAAGCACGTGTGGCTGTCCGGGCGTGGTTTAAATAGCCTTGGAAGAAGATCCAGGTAAGAATTCTTCAACAGCCCCACCCAAGTAACAAAATAGTCCCTCCTAAGCCTCATTTGGCTTGAGTCTTCATGCAGCATGGTCTGCCTCAGGTGAGTATGCAGCATGGTCTGCTTCAGGTAAGTTATCAATAATGAGCCTGGCGCCTATGGCGCCAGGACTGAGTTTATCTTTATGAGCCTGGCGCCAGGCCTGCACCCAAACAGCCCCTAACTGGGGCTTTTGGGCATGCTCCAAGTGGCATGATGCCTGCTTCCGGGGCTGCTGGGCCTGGTCTGGTCTTCCGGGGGCAGGCATCATGACAGGCACATATTATGGAACACCTCCAAATCTCCAGTGTGACAGAAATCAGTGAGTCCCTTCTGGTCTCTAGAAAGCGTTTTATTGTAGACAATCTTTTCAAGTGCTTTGTGTGGAAGTGAACATGGCACCAACCACTTCTTCCGTTTCTCCTCCCTCAACAACGGGACATGTGCACATTCATGGAAATGTTGATTTTCTGTCCATGCATGTACGTTGGTACAATGGTGAATCAATTAACGCCATTTCTCAAAAAGAATTTCCACAGATCCATCACAAGTTTTGGAGCTCCACCAATGATGGTTGCCGATGGACTGACACCATTTTATAAGGATTTCCAAACCCTTCTTTTTCCCAGCAACTGTAATTTTTTTGATTGATTGAGCAACGTGCCATACATCAAATTGATGCTGAATGTGTGGAATATTCTCTCGCATGGCCTTCGCTATTTAAACGTGCCTGTTGGTGGATATCACGTCAATTTCCATTCCCCTGCAGAAGTTAATGGATATGACGAAACCATGTTGCTCCATGGCAACATACCTGCACCACCACAGAACTCACAATTCTTTTACTTTCCATGTCTTAGACGTGGTAAGTGCAGTACTTGCGGAAAATCCTGGACTGTCACACTGTCCGTCACCAGCTACCCAGAAACATTTGCCAGGGAATGTTACTGTCCATTGACTTCTGCTCAACATTCCAAGCATGACTAATAGCAGGGAATAAGAATTCCCTTTGGTATTTGTAGTATTGAGTTTTAGCAAGGAACTCAAGACCCATAAACTGACAAAAACTGCAAATCTTCCTGAAAGTCGATCCGCTGAACAGAAAAGCTGCTGAACAAAGTAGATTTCCAGCTGGCACTTCGCCGAGCATCGGTTGAGCAGACCATGTAAATGTATTAGGGAGGTGGATACAGGTTACTTGGTTTTTATGGTTGGTGCCTTGTAATAAACAAGGCACATTCACCAATGGCTCCCTGCATAACTTGGCCCCGGTTGTATGTTCACATTTGAGCATGTGTACAATCTCTATCAGGCAGCTATCAAACACAATGTACTTTGGCTCCTTTAGTAGCAAATCGTCCTGCAGTACTGATTTTTGCAAGTCGACTGTGGTGGACAAATCCTCAAGACTTTGCAAACTGAAGTCGAGATCTTGTGCAAGATAATCAGTGAATTTCCTTGAACCTTCAACCTCCTGTCCGTTCATGATGTGATAATTCAACATGAATAGGAGAAACAGCAAACTTTGATTTTTTTTTTGGTAGAACATTTTTAGTGGGTGTAGATTGTGTGAAGGGGTCAGCACGCAGTTGCAATGCATCATCACATTTTCATGTGTTCGACCTGGCACAAAGTAGCAATGGCCCAGGCTGACTTTGTAAGGGTCACATGTGACATTCCATTCATTTTCCGGCCGCTGGACAAATGCCTCACTAGTCTGCTTGTTGACTGTGCCAACCTGCGCTTGAGATATTACTTGCGCCAATGTGTAATTAGGTTGGCAAGTGACATCTTTGGTTACAAGCGATGTCTGCGTCTTTATACTCCTCGGCTTCTAAAAAGAATAAATAGGAGATGCTGCTGAAATGTATTGCATACATATAGGACATATGATCTTGCTACTAGAAAGACTAAAATATCTGCTCAAAAGCTTGTGCAAAACAAACTGGTATGCTCTTATGGTTTTAATACAGCAAATTTAAATTCACAACAAACATAAGTACATATCCACAAATCAAATGCAACTAGATGGACTGGAAAATATAGCGACGTAATGAAAATGTATTCAGAATGCAACGTGATGCCCAATTTCACTTCATAAATGTATATCTCGGTTCCATGTGTCTCTTCCAAGACCACATCTGGAGTACATTCCTTAAATAGAGTAATATACAAAAAAATACAATGTCAGCCAAAGTGCACAATAAAAGTTTGCATTCGACAGAGCACCTCCAAGCTAAGTATTTTACATAATCTTTGTATCATATACTGTTAGCAACACAAAAAGAACGTTAGTATGGATAAAACCTTGAATCGAGTGTACGTGACTTGATCATAACATATCCATCCGAGTTCAAACATGGACTTGATTTGAAGTCACCCTGTAAAACATAGTGATGGAGGCCACCAGGGGGCGCACAGGGAGGCCACCAGGGGGCGCACAGGCAATGGCAGCCTGATTTGCGAGCTCCTCCTAAGGCCGGGTCGGCACGGGGTCTGAGTCCCCCCCGAAACCCCCCCACGGAGCGCAAGCGGGTCGACTGGAGCGGCGACCCCCCAGCGCCCCTGTGGAGCGAAACAACGGGGCCTGGGGACCATCGGACGACGGAGTTCCACGGGCGCAGCGGGACCGTCGCAGGAGGCCGAGAGCACAGCCCTGTGGGGAGCCTGGGGAGAAGCGAGCGGCCCCGTCGGCGCTGGCCTTCACCTCCCCCTTCAGGAGGCGCGAGCCGCCGGGACGGCTCGGGGTGAGGAGACTCCCGCCCGGAGCGGCCCCCGGAGTGGCCGCCCCCCGCCTCAACCGGAGCGCCGAGGGAAGCCGCGAGGCCGCTCAGGGAGCCGCGGCCTGACAGGTACGAGACACGGAGGGGGGGCGGCCGGGCCCGTTTTGAAGCCCCCCCCTTTTTTCACCGCCAGTGGGACCCTGCGCGGTCCGCTGGCAGGACACCAGAGGCCCACGCCGTCCCATTGAGGGCTGTGACCCGCCGCCTCGTGGTCGCACAAAGCGCCCCCTCCCTCCCACTCCAGTGGGCACCTAAGGGGCACTGCAGGACCCGCTATCGCCCCCCCCCCCGGGTGTGTGGCCCCCGCTGCGGGCAGGCGGGGCGTGTGCCCGCCCGGGGGCAACTCTCAAGGAGCAACTTGAACACCCAGGAGGGGTGGGGGAAGGTGTAACCCCCAAGGAGAGGCCCCCAACGAAATATCATCACCACACCACCCTGCAGAGGCAATAGCACCCCTCACCCATTGCAGAGGGGAAGTATCGTTGCGCAAAAATACAATCGAGGAGTACTGGAGGTATTGCGGTGGTAAAGCGGTGGCCACCCTGGGTGCAAGGCCCCCGCCCGAGGCTGGTGGGGCGAGTGCCCACCTGGGGGGCATCAATCAAGGACCAATAAGACCGCTCGGAAGGGGTGAGGAGGGTATACCTTGCCAGGAGAGACCCCCAACGAAAAGAAGACAGCATACCACCCCTCCCCCACACTAGTGGGAAATTAACTTTCTAAAAATAAAATCGAGGTGCCGGGGGGTCAACCTAATGGACTGGCAGCAGAACCTGCAAAAATATCGGTGCCGAGACCCGGACACCCCGTTACAGGACCACCCCACGGTGAGGGAATGGCCCATCTGGAACCTCCTGCACCCTCCACGGCCGCAATGGAGCGGGGCTTCGCCTCCATATTGCAAGAGATCCGAGATATGCGGGCGGACATTGCCCAAAAGTTTGAAAAAATGGACCACCGGGTCGAAAAAGTTGAGGACAGACTCCTTCAGGTCGAATCCAACCAATCTTCAGCGGCCACCCTGGAAGTAGAGGTAAACATGAGGTTAGCTGCCCTGGAAAAAAGGGAGGAGGAGAGGTCAAGACAGATGGACGACTTCGAGAACAGGGAGCGGAGAAACAACCTCAGGATCTTTGGGGTCCCGGAGACGGAGGGGGAGACGGAGAGGGAGCTGACCCGTGTGGTGCGTAACATAATTGCCCTCCTCTTTGAAGAAGAGATGACTACAGAACCCATATTCGATCGGATACATAGAGCGGGAGGTCGAGCAGGGGGCCCCCCGTCGATTCTGGTGCGGTTCCATTACTACCTGGAAAAGACGCGGTTGTTGGAGGCCGCCAGGAGGGCCCAGGAGATCACATACAACAACTCCCAGGTCTCCATTTTCCAGGACCTCTCGGCATACACCCTTGCCAAACGGAGGATGTGCCGCCCCCTCACGCAGTTGCTGAAGGAGAAGGGAGTGCGATACAGATGGGGCTTCCCCCTTCTCCCTAACATTCGAGTACCTGGGCCAGAGAACGACATTGATCACGGAGGAAGATATTAAGGGGGCTATCCAAGACTATGTCTCTGATCCAGCGCCCCGTCGGGAGTCACAGGGGCCGGCCGGGGTCGGAGCTGGAGGCCCGGGCCCACCGAGAGAAAGACGGAAAAAGTCAGGAGCGAGGAAATTCAGGAGAATAAATACACCCTCCCCAGTGAAAGAGGGGCAGCAGAACGACTCTGAGGGGCAGTAGCAGGGCAGTCCCAGTGCGAACGTGGCCTCTGGAGTTCCCCAGAGGACACGGGTTTACTTGAGGGTGAGAAATCCGGCAAAAGAAAGGAGAAGAGGAGGAAACTAGAAGCCCCACGCATAGCAAGTTGGGTGGGTAAAATCGGGGAGCTGATTGAGGGGAGGGGGGGGTGGGGGTTTCATGAAAATGTGCTTGTTAACGATCGCCTGGCCGAGAGGGGCAGGCTGGTGGTCCGGCCAAAGTGCCAGTGATGGCTGAACTATCTGGCTGGACGCCGGGGTGGGGGGACGGAAACAAGTTGGGGATTGTTTGTTAAGGAAGGGATTTGGGGGTCAGTTGGGGAAACATGTCAGGAGTGTCCATAAGACAATTTATGGGGAGCTAGAGAGGAGAATTGTTGCGAGGCAGCCATCCATTAGAATAGAATTCATAGACAATGGCTGATGGTCTGCCGGCCCTGGGGGTGGGCACCCTGAATGTTCGGGGGCTTGAATACCCCATCGAAGAGGTCCCTGATCTGCAGGGAGTTTAGGAGGGCTAAACTGGACCTTTTGTTTGTGCAGGAAACACACTGGGCAAGGGGAAAGGAGCCCAGGCTGGAGGAGGGGGGGGGGGAGAAAATCGAGGAGGTCTTTCATGCGTCCCATAGGACCAAAAAGAGAGGGGTGGCCATCTTGGTAGCTAGAGATGCAGGGTTTGAGAAGGAAGATATCCTAGAAGACCCGGAGGGAAGATACCTGTTAGTCAAGGGCACCCTACGGGGCTCCCCCCCCTCACTCTGGCTGTAGTGTATGGCCCCAATGAAGGACAGGCCCTATTTTGGGAAACTGTGAGAGATAGGATCAGATTATTCGTGCAAGGCCCGCTAGTGGTAGGGGGAGACTTCAACATGGTCCTTGACCCGACTATGGATAGGAGAAGGGTAGACCCCCTCACTCCCATAACTGCAGATGAAGCCATGGCAAAATCTTTCCCGAGGGTAAACGAGAAACTGGGCCTAACTGACACAATTCCTCTTCCCAGAGGGGGAATCCCTTCCTTCACCTATTATTCAGCCATACACAACTCCTTCTCCCGAATAGACTACGTCCTGGTAGAGGAGACACTCAGTCCATATGTGTCAGGCTACAGAATAGACCCTGTACCCTGGTCAGACCATGATTTGGTTAAAGTTACAATTGCGTTGGGGTGGTGTAGGGAGCGCAGAGGGCGTTGGAAGTGCAACAACGCTCTGTTAAAGGATGGGGCCCTCTTTCAGGAGGTCTTGGACTCCATAACAGAGTTCCTTGACCTAAACGACAACGGGGAGGTCGCCACTCACACGCTCTGGGACGCCTTCAAGGCGACCCTGCGAGGGGTCCTCATAAAACTGGGGGCCCAGAAGAAAAGGGAGAGGGAGATACAGGAGAAGGTCCTGAGAGATAGGATATCCCGCCTCCAACCGGCGAGCTCTCCGGGGCGCCCATTAGAGGGTGACCGGGTGGCCGCCCTCGAAGACTGTAGGCTAGAGCTTAGAGATCTGCTCCTACATAAAACAGAAAGGTGCCTCCAACTAACTAAACAAAAATACTATGAGAAGGGGGACAGGGCGGACCGGATCCTGGCCTGGAAGTTGAGGGAGGTCCAGAGGAATAGAAGGGTGAGGGACGCTCAGGGGCACCTTGGCAACGACTCCCCCCCATATCGGTGAGGCTTTCCGCCAATATTACACAGCCCTCTATTCCTCAGAATATGATGGAGATGATGGACAGATAGAAACCTTCCTTGACTCAATACAGATTCCATCCCTCTCAAGGGAAATGGCAGAAGGGATAGAGGGCCCGGTCACTGAGGATGAGGTGGACAAGGTGATCTCTGGGATGAAGGTGGGAACCTCCCCCGGGGAGGATGGCTTCACAGTTTTCTTTTACAAAAAGTTCCGGTCCTCTTTGATCCCATACTTGGTGCGGGTCTTTAACGAAGTGCTGGACGGGGGCATACTCCCCGAGTCTATGATGGGAGCCGTGATAGCAGTCCTGCCCAAAGAGGGGAAGGACCCCTCGGAATGCCCCTCCTATCGGCCCATATCATTGTTAAATGTTGATGTGAAGATCCTGGCCAAGGTGGTGGGGAAAAGGCTGGAAGGCATAATGCCGAAGTTAATCCACGGGGATCAGGTGGGCTTCATAAGCGGGAGGCAGGGCTCGGATAACATCCGCAAGACCCTAGACCTGCTCCACTTTGCCCAAACATCGGAACTTGACGCCTGTGTCCTCTCACTGGACTCGGAGAAGGCCTTCGACCGGGTCGAGTGGCGTTATATGGAGCTTCTCCTTCAAAGAATGGGCTTTGGGACCCACATCATGAGATGGGTAACTGCACTCTATAGAGCCCCCACAGCGAGGGTACAGGTAAACGGGACACTGTCTGGGTCATTCCCCCTCTCCCGAGGGACAAGGCAGGGGTGTCCACTCTCCCCCCTGATCTATGTCCTCACCATGGAGGCCCTGGCAATTGCGGTCAGAGCGCACCCGGGCATTAGGGGAATAAGAAGGGGAGAGATCGAGTTCAAGCTTTCCCTGTTTGCGGATGACATTTTGGCCTACCTAGTGGATCCGGGCTCTTCCCTCCCTCCCCTCCTGGCCCTGGTGTCAGCATTTGGTCGATTCTCGGGCCTAAAAATAAACACTGCAAAATCAGTCCTGCTCCCAATGCGAACAATGGACCCGGTACTCGACCCCTTGAATAGGTTCCACGGGATCAAGGTGGAGAAGGTCGCTATACGGTACTTGGGGGTTCTCCTCACCAGAGATATGTCGAAGTAGGGCTCCGCCAACTATGGTCCCATGATGACGGAGATCACTGCAGACTTGAGGAGATGGGGTAAAATGATCCTCTCGTGGTATGGCCGAATGACGGCCGTCAAAATGAATGTCCTGCCACGACTCCTGTACCTATTCACAGCACTCCCGACCAGGGTCCCGGCACAGAACTTCAAAGACCTACAATCGGGGGTCCGTGACTTTGTGTGGCAAGGCAAGACCCCGAGAACTGGAAGGGCCGTCCTGACCCTACCTAGGGAGGAGGGGGGGATTTGGGCTGCCAGACTTTCATCTCTACTTCTGTGCTGCCCAACTGCGTGTCCTTCTGGAACACATGAAGGAGGGGCTGAGAACGTACTGGTCCTACCTGGAGGATATGGATGCCCATCCCCACAAAGTCCGCGACCTCCTGTGGACGCCTCGCAGGGAAATCCCAAGGCGCTTACGGGCTCACCCGACCCTGGGGGTCCTATGGGACATTTGGAAGGAAGGCCCTCAGACCGCTCACCTCACCACATGGCCGTCTCCAATGTCATCTCTCTGGGGACACCCCATCAACCTGGGAGGAAGAGGGTTCAGGCACTCCCAGATCTGGTCAGACAAGGGGATGGAATGGGTGGGGCAGATGTTCAGGGACGGTGAATTCTTACCCTACGAAGAGCTCAGGGAGGCACTGGGTTGTGACTCAATATCTATCTTCGAATACCTCCGCCTGAAGGGCATCCTCTGTGACCCATCATGGGGCACCAATCTGCGAAGACAGTTGACCCCCTTTGAGAAGCTCCTCGATTTGGCGGCCTCCAGGAAGGGGGCGGTCTCAAGTTTGTACAGGGTCCTAAACACGTACAACCTTCAAGGCAGGAGGAGTTTTCGCTTGTTCTGGGAAGGCCTGGCAGGTGCCGAAATCTCTGATGAGGATTGGGCCAGGATATTTAAAATTGCATTTCACAGAAATCTTTTCACTGCTGACATGGAGCATAACTTTAAGATGCTGCAGGGATGGCACAGAGACCCCGCAAAATTGTCCAAAATGACACGGGAGTGTCGTCAAGGTGCCCGAGAGGGTGTGGGGAGACGGGGACCAGAAGCCACATGTGGTGGCACTGTTCGAAGGTTCAAACATATTGGGAGCAAGTGAGGGACTGGATGGAGGAAGTGACTGAGGTCCGTATACCACTTAATCCCCTGACAATGCTGCTGGGCCTCCCCCCAGAGGACACAGAGGTGCACCGATACCCTAGGATGTGGGAAACTATGTTAAGGGCTGGAAGAGTGGCTTTGGCCCAAAAATGGAAAAGTCCGGAGGCCCCCTCGAAGGAGGGCTGGCTGAAAAAGGTCAAAAATATGTTTTTGATGGACAAATTGACAGCCATGGTAAACAACAATACTAGCTCATTCCTCACGGACTCGTCGGGTGTCCAGCAATCCTGGGGATGGGACGTGCACTGAACCCACCGAAAGGCCCCCCACCCTGGAGACGACGGGATTGACTCTTTCTTGCAGGTCAGCCAAATTTGGGACCCTAGGACCTGGGGAATGGCAGAAGCCAGCCAACTGATGTCGTGGTTATGCATCGCAACAACTCTGTGGCAAGGGAGACGGAGGCATCTCCGTGAGCCTCCCAAGAAGAGCACTCTGAACTGGACACGGGGAAGGGGGGGGGAATCCAGGGGTGGGGCGGGGTTGAGAGAGGGGGTTCCACTGTTCTTTTTCCTGGTTTGTTTGTTTGTAAAATTTAAAATGTCAATAAAAACGGAAGTTTAAATAAAAAAAAAAACAGTGATAAAAATATTGCCCTGCAAAGTATTTTGCTTTGTAATGTGTCCTTGGTAACTGTTCCGCATTGGGGGGTAGGGGGGCGCTTCGGGAGTTTAACGTTACTACCAAAATCAGAAAAGTTGCAAACGGTGCACGGTTACATACATTTATGTCTCAAAGTATATCCAATTTTGGATGTACTGTGATTCTTGAAAGTGAAACGTGAATAGGTGTACCTCAAGCTGTGGACCTGTTCCAAAAGAGGACGAGATAGTTGTCGAAGTCCCACCATCCACCTATAATACAGCACTTGTTTTAATACGGATTAAAAAGCAAAATGAAACAGAAAAAATGCAATGCATAAGAAGGTACATACAGAACTGAAATGCATACAGTGGTACACACGTACACAAACCCATACCTGCCACTTTGTACAAATAGCCAGTTCTGCACATAATACATTTTGATATTACATTGAAAGCATACCACATGCAAGTAGGTCAATCGCATACAAAGAGTAATGTAATATAATTACTTGGGATGTGTATGAGGTTGATGTTGACTCAGGAAATGAAATTGATGCAGAATCTTGCTCCTTCATTTTCAGCCCAATGTACAAAAATAGTACAGTGGAAAAGGAAAATTAGTTCTTGAAAAGTGGACTTATGCGAAACAATAACATTTCACTTTGTGCGGGTCGGTAGGGCTCACCATTGGTATGGAAGGCGTGTAGGTGGTTGCGTCGCTTGCGAGGGTCTGTTCTTCCATCAATGTGCTCTAAGTGAAGAAGGATATGTCAACCAACACATTTCCCAAATGTAATTTCCAAGGGGCACTGTGGAAGTTTTCATCAAGGATCACATTTACTGGTCAGAGGCTCCAGAAAGCGGGGAAAGATGAAATATACTAAGATGAAATATTTGATACTTGTGTTGAATTCAGTAACTATGGAAAATGGAGTAATAGAACACTGATGTGGATAAACAGATGGAAGATAATACTTATTAATGCAGACCATCATCCCACATACCAAAAAACAAACTCAACCTTCACTACTCACCTCACCATCCGCATGTGGAAATTGAGTTGCAGTGGCATTTGGAACCAATTTAGGAAGAATATGCGGGCAACATTCTTTTGTGTACCTTGACTGGTCGTACATAGCCTGGGTAAAGTGCAAGCTGCAGACGTGGAATCGACTGGCACTCACGTCGGCCTTGATGGCCTGGGCCCGAATTTCAATCTCGCCGACTTGACAACCGCAATTTCTAAGCCATATTCTTATTAAATGTATATTCTTTGGGAATACATGCAGTATAGTGCCCTGAACTTGAGTGGCTTGCAGAAGTGCAACCGGCAACCACACATGATGGCATTCTTGAAAAGTGTGTGAGATCTGTATAAAGAAATATGAACTATGAGCAAGAATAATAATGAATGAATGTGAATAAAGCAATTTGCACCAGAGATATGTCTTTAAAGTTTAATTAGAATAAAGACAGTAAATCTGTGTGACCTAGTCCAGTGAACTCTGCAACAACTTCATTATACAATTGTTATACTGCACATTCTACTACAACGGACAGTGATGAATTGTGGTAGTTATCGAGAAGAAAATACCTGAACTAATCACAAATGCATAAGTCTTTGAGATACATGAACATTAAAATCCTGGTCACATTTGGTTGTAATCGACAAACGTTCTTAGTAACGTTGGATGAACATATGGAAGTAATTAGTTGACTTACCCTTATTTTGGCGAACAAATGAGCAGATTCAGCAAGCAGAGGAACAAGTATCCGGTGAACAGGTAGCTCGATGACAATTTACCTAGTATATCTCCCAGATGTTCTCATGGTATATCTCAAGGCGTTTATGAAGACTTACACAAGTGGGTGTTTATGTGAATGAATGGATGACGTGTTCATAGACACCCACTCAGCCTCCATGGCAATGGTTCCCATCTGCCATATGAACCCACCTTGCCGCCTTTCCAGCGCACAGCCATAGTGCGTACAGCATATAGGGCAATAGGGCCAGGCTTGTAACACCAACGCAAACCTGGTTGTCATCAGTGTTTGACAACTTGAGCGGTCACACCCACCCTGCCCCTTTGGGAGCGCACGGTCATAGATGCGAAATGCCATTGATACTGGAAAGGGGGTGGATGGGCAAGAGGCGAGCACGAAAAGGCTGGAACAATGCTGTAGGGGCACAAACATTTGTTGATTGCAAGGGCTGGGCTTTAAAGAGGGGAACCTAGAGACATATGGTCTGGGGAGGCCACGTGGCAATGGTGAATGTGCAGAAGTTGCCTTTGAATTGTACATGGTGTTTGACAACTTGAGCAGTTACACCCACCCCGCCCCCCTTGGTAGCGCACGGTCATAGGTGCAAAATGCCAATGATACTGGAAGGGTGGGTGTATGGGGACAAGATGAGCGCAAAAGTGCACCAACCAGGGCTGTACTGTGCTACTGGGTACTGTGGAGATTTCCTGGTGTGCCTCTGCACTCTGTGCCTATTTTGTATTTTATTTTCACATTATATCATAAGAAAAGGGTGGAGCTAGATCAAAATGTGTAATATGTGACCACTTTGCAAAACTCAGGCTCATACTGGTAGGGCTAATTTGTTGACATTATACAACAAAGATTTAACCAAAACGCAAGAAACAAGGGAATTCGGTTCTGCTACTGTTCCCAGGGGCTTCCTACTAGTAAAATAGCTCAACTGACAGAAACGAGCTACGGGGGAACCTAAACTAAATACAGTGAAACTGTTGACTAAGAAACGAGAGTGTTGCCTGATCAGAAAGGGTATGTTTATACTTCTTGAGGAAAGGAGCGTCCTGCCATTTCCATGGAGACACGTCAATAAATTGACGACAGAGAAAGTTGAAACGAGACATGCATTGGCGTTGTGGATAGGGCCGAACGTGTCTAGAGATGTCAGCTTCAGGGGCGGGTGTTTTGATTTATTTCCGCAAGCAGACTTGAACTGGGGGTGATCAATACACAGATAAGATTAGCACAAGATGGCTGCGCCCAACACGCTTTTTCGCATGTGTAAAAGTGAGGAAAACTTAACTAAGATGCATAGGAAAAATGTTTACGATCGATCACTGTATGCTTATAAAGACTTGCCAGAACGATTGGGACAATAACACTTTTGAGTGCACTATTCCTTTTACAGGTGAGCAACAAACTTGCATCTACTTTCTATTATGGCGAAACATAATAAGGAAAGAAAGATGTTACATATACTTTTCAGAATGGCTGAACATTTCTAAGGTAAGTAATAACTTTTGTAACTGTTCAATCTCAGAGTTACAGTGACCAACTTCCTTTGCAAGTAAATAACTTTGAAACACTGTTCTCTTTTATAGGCAAAAGGCCCAATTCTTATCCCTTATTCTTGGAGTATGAGTGTTCAGTGGCTGTTACGCTCACCTGGCTTCCACAGAGGCGTCGATCGGAACTGGACAGCTGCGGTCTCCACCAATGTGACGCGTAGGGCCGAGATGATAGACTGGCCCACCTAGCTTCGTTTGCTTGGCCGTAGGAATATTCTTCTGCAAATGGAGAAAGGGAATTAACCAACCGTGGAGTTGAGCGTAAATCCCCCCACCCCCGCTGTTCTCCCCACAGATCACTTTTGATGTCACCTCTTATAGTCTCACCTGATGGTTTGAAAAGATGAGCTCTCCATCCTGCATTGAGCGCATGGGCACGTTGATAACCAGTTGCTTCACTGGCTCGAAGGAACTGGTGAGTTCCAGAACAATATTGACTCCGAGATTCCCGGCAAGACGCCGCAAGTATAAAGTTCGTAAGAGTTCAAATGCCTGACTTTCACTCTTGTTCGATTCCTTGTAGGTTGCAACCCTAATGAAGAGTTCCTGGTGGCAACCGGTAGTATTCTGGTAAGGATTTGTATTTTCCAACACAGTTCGATAAAATAATGTCAATATGAAACCTGTAGCTTTCTCCTTATTCAGGCGCTGAGAGAAAGTATGAAGTCTCGGGGAATAATACCTCCGGCGGTAAAATCAGGTAAGTCTATTGTGGTGAGGAGGGTTCCCCTTGTTAGTCCCTTTGTTTCACCTTGCTGTCCTTTTGTTTCCCCTTAGGGGCCGGGGTTCGGCGAAGATGCAGTGGAAGCTGCGCTGACCCGTGAAGAGGAATAGTACCCCCGGTGGTAAAATCAGGTAAGTCTATGGGGGGGGTAACTAATATTCCTCTGTGTATTCCCTTGGCTCACCTTGCTGTTCTTGTCTTCTCCTTAGGTGCCGGAGTGCGGCGGGAACATGCAGGAGGATGCAGTGGAATGTGAAGATGCTGCGAAGGCCGGTGAGTTCAGCGCGGCGCTGAAGCAGGCAAGGCGACGCACATAAATAGCTTCTTTCTTCCAGCTAGAAGGCGCGAAGGATCGGGAATTCAGGTAAGGATCAAAGGTATTGCTCTTGTTCTAACCTTTTCTCCCTTTTTCTAGGAGCTCCAAACTCGAGGCGGGCGTGGCAGACGGCTGGATGCAGACTTGCAGGTACGGTGAGCATTACACTGCTGGATGCAGAATAACGCAAAGCGTGTGCTGCTCTTCGGGCGTGGTTTAAATAGCCTCCAAAGTAGTCCCAGGTAAGTATTCCTCCCCAGCCCCACCCGACTAAAAAATAGTCCCTAAGTAAAGTAGTCCCTTTCAAGCCTCTTTTGGCTTGGAGCTCTTGCAGCATGGTCTGCATCAGGTAAGTTTGCAGCATGGTCTGCATCAGGTAAGTTTTAATCTATGAGCCTGGCGCCTATGGCGCCAGTACTGGCTCTCCATAGGCGCCAGGACTGGACCCAAATAGCCCCTAGCAGGGGTTGTTGGGCTTGCTTGGGATAACTTGATGCCTGCTTCCGGGGTTGCTGGACTTGGTCTGGGTCCCCGGGGGTAGGCATCATGACAGTGGCAGAAGGGGGCTGGGGGGGGGGGGGGGGGGGGGGGTCACTAGAGTGTAGTGTCCAACAGGCAGGTCAGGATAGGATGGGTTCTAAAGTAGCAAAAGTCAGAGTTCCTAAGGAGGACTGTTGAGCATGCAAGTACTTTACTTTTAGAGTTAGTTGAGGGTCCAGGGGCTTCAGATGACACCCTAGGAGGATTCCAGCAGGGGCCTAGGTGCACTGGACGAGAGGATTCCCAATCAGAGAAAACACCCCAAAACTACACAGGAATCACAAGAGACTTAAGGCAAGTAAATACTCAAGCCAGCACAGAAGAGGATTTTACAGCAGGACGGCTTCAGGATCTGCAGCCAAAAACCTGGTCGTTTAATTACTTCATCAGGAAGACAGTACACTGGAAGGAAGTTTGCAGCAAGAATCACAGGAACAGCTCTAGGCAAGGTTTTTCTCACGGTTGGATGCAGCTTTGTGGATTTGGCACTTGGTGCACAGAACTAGACAGAACATTGCCGATCGGAATCTCATGATTTTCAAGGTCCAGCACTCTGGTAAGGGAGTTTTCAGACTGGACTCTTGTCTCTGGAGATCCAGCAGGAGGCCTACGAGATTTCAGCCAGATGCCGAATTCGGAAGACCGTGCAGCGCACAATGGATTGAGGTCCCAGGGTACTGCAGCCCTACAAGTTTGCAGCGCAACATGGGATGGCTCAAAATGCAGGACTTATTGAGTCTAGTGGGTCTCACCAGGCTCTGGGTCAGGGTCGTCGTTTTCAGAGTCCCCAGGTCGATTGGAAGGAAGGGTTACAGTTAGACAGCAGGCTCTCCGGTCACCGGAAAACATCTCAACTGCGTTTCCTTAATCAACCTCTCCGGTTTTGGCTCCAGTGGTCGACTACCTTTTCAGCTTCCAGGATCAGACTTTTATGCAGGAACCCAGCCAATCCAACAGCCAAGCACCATTCAAACTTGAGAGGTTGGCAGTCCTTTCAGGACAGACAGCCTTCTAGTTTGAACCGCCCGAAAAAGACATGAAGAGATGTTTGAACTGCCCGAAGAAGACGTGAAGAGATGCCAGCAGCACTCACCTGGACCACGAAGTGCCCGGTGAAGTCTTGCAGCTGTGCCAACCCTGTTTTCGTTTCGACTGGGAAGAGCCGGAAGGGTCCCTCATTCCTCCTCAGAGGGAAATTCTGTCACTCAACCCAGCCAGAGATGCAGCCTGGGCTTGCGGACAATCAACCCACATAGGAGACAGCCACCCAAGGCTGGGGACATCACCCGAGACCATCCTGAAGCTCTGGCTGGCCTGCATTACAGTATTTCCCTCCGTGAATGGATGGAGACCCTGACGGGGCTCCCTGGGACTGCTGCTGTGCTTGGGGATGGTCAACCCACATGGGAGATAGCCGCCCATGGCCAGCGACATCACCCCCAACAAATTTGGGAACGCTGGCTGGGCTGCATTACAGCTTCTCCCTCCGGGAAAGGTTGGGGACTCTGCTGGGCCTCCTTGGGAGTGCTGATGCACTTGGGGATGGTCGCCCCATACGGGAGACTGCCGACTAAGGACAGGGGCATTACCCCTTACCATTGTGGAACTCTGGCAGGCCTGCGTTCCAACTTCTCCCTCAGGGAAAGGTTGGGGACCCTGCCGGGGCTCCATGCAAGAGCCGCTGTGCTCAGGGATGGTGGAGATGGGTGCCCAAGGCTGGAGCATTGGCTGGGCTGCATTACAGAATCACCCTCGAGGATGAGGACCATGCTGTTGCACCCTGGGACTGCCGGTGGATGGTTGACAATTTCTTTTCTGCCCAGGTAGGTGCACCCACACGTGAGGTATTGTTTTCATCCGGACATCTGTGGTAATGTAAGAAGGTGGAGAGAAATAAATAAAGGGTTTGAACACCAAGTACACACCCTTTGTCAGAAGATGAGAAGAATCTGTAGGTTTTATAGACTGAATTAGTAAGTTAATGCATAGTTTGAGGCACAGAGGAGAGAAAGACAACCTTGACACCTATGTTGTGCTACATATACAAGACTAAAAAAGTTCCCCAATTAGGGAACTTATGTCCCCTGTACACTATCTTTTGTCTGGAAAACCAGACCAACAATTCTTGACATTTAAACTGCTAAGCACTTTAAGTACACTTGTCCATTACATATGATAGTAATAAGGCAATTTTCCAAAAAAAGGAAACTAGTACAGTTAAATTAGTTCACAAGAAACCATCTTCATGGTTAAAAATAAGACTCTTGCATTTTTCTGACGACTCTTAAATTCTCTCTAGGTTGTAGACCGATATCAGATACATTAAGTGTTATGAGAATGCGAACCCCGTGTGGGGCAGATTTTATCTCCACACTGTTTGTTCAACATGGGCTAGTTAATAATCCCATATGTGATGGGCTCTAAAAACAAAAGAATGAGCATGTGAACCATACAAACGGGTAGGCAATTGCTGATTTAATAATTAGACATCTGTTTATGTATACATCTAAGGATGGGGACACATACTTTAAGGTCTCGTCCTTTGTCTTCTATGTTGAGCTCAGAGATGTGCACAACACTGAATCTCCACTAAACTTATCCCGCTATGCTTCTTAGGGAACGAAGGGGACACATGGCATACACATATTTCTAAATATGAAGCACTGGTGTAAAATAGAAGCTCCTTAAGATTTGGCTCATTAAGATCTTGTGGATTGAGCTTCACTGTGACTACTAAGTTGCATCTCAATGCGGCCCCTCTCTCCCACTCAATCATCTCTGACACTAGCATCTAGGTTAACACTGCTATAAACTACGTGTATAAGGGTCACCAATAACCCAGCACCCGATTTGGGTGATTTGCTACATTTGACACAAACAGGCAGTTTTACCGCGTCTTCATTTTACACATTTATCCTATTGAACATCATTGATAAGTATCAGTCACGGACCGATACACTACAATTTTTACCATTAGACTCTCAGATGGTAATTTAAACAGGACATTGATTGCATATGACTTCACCTGCGCTTGCGCATGATGAAGTAATTTGGTAAACAATGCCACATACGTAAGAACATTTTACTAGGCAGCATTATTTCTCGACCTTGGCAGTTCTAAGTCCTGTGTTTGCATTGGCTTGTGCCTAATACAAATACACACACTCAATATTAAAAACAATTAGGTTGCTCTTTCATCACAGATCATGACGCTGCCACTAGCTCGTGATTGTGATGACTTCACTTTTACAACCATTAAAAGAATGCATTCATTCCTGTGTATATCAAGTGTTTCTTGTAATAGATATGCACTGATACATTTGAATACTTACCTGCTTTTCCGGACAAGACATTGTTTACATGTGATGTCACCCTCGCATGCGCGTGATGACGTCATTATGTAAACAATGCAATTTACGTGTGAACATTGGACTGGGCAGAATTAGATTGTGCCTTTTGGCAGACATAAATGTCTTGTTTACATTTCCTGCACCAAACACATACAGTTCTCCACATTAAAGAGCATAAGTTTGCATTCATTTACAAATCATGACACTGTCACAAGTTTGTGAACGTGATGACATCAGTTTTCTAAACACAGTATAAAATAACGCTTTTTACAAAATGGAGTCAGGCATCCTTCCTTGAATCCTAGCTCCAGGACCGACTACAGCGTACTGAGGGTAAGAGAATCCTTTTTAATCAGCAGGCCACAACAGAGCTTTCCCTTTCTCATGTGGATTATCTGGCATGTTCACCCTTATACAGAGTTTAAATAGCTACCCTTTGCTCTTTTATCCCTCTCCGCTAGATTCTGCATTCCACTTTGGGCTATTGTTTAAAGAAGTATTGGGTTGGAACTCCCGTTTACCAAGGGTGACCGCTCTGAAACCATTATAAGTGCACTTTACTGTATATTGGTTACTTCTGAATTTATGGCTATACATAGAGTAAATACCCTTTCTTTGGCCATTTACACAGGTTACTGATTCCAGTCCAGATATTGGAAGTGACAAGGTATTACTCTCTCCAGGAGTTCATATATGTGCTACTGCACTTTGTTACACAGCCCTTTCATTTCCCAAATCTCCATTTAGTCTCTGCTTTAGGTACTGTACAATTCTGTAACACGCACAAGTCACCTACCCTTCAAAAGGTCTGCCTGTGTGCTTTACAAAAAATGCATGCTTGCCATTCCTTACCGCATTCATTTTCCGTATTTGCACAAGCCAAGTACGTCTGTTTAGGCTGTCAGCATAAAAATCCTGTGTACCATGGCTGCTCCTTTTTTGGCTTTGTGGTATTGCTCGTTTTGTGAAACATTACGAAAAATGTGTGATTTCCTAACTGGAAGAGTCAGGGGAATGTAGCGATGCATTGCTTTTCTCGATATACACAGAAGCCATTCCCTTACAGGTCCAACCATGACAAGCACGTACCTTTTTTTTAATCTGTCATTTTTCCAATTTTTTCCCAAACTATGGGAATTTTACCTACATAGTTGTTGCCTGACCTGCTCAAATCACACCTTCCTAAACTTGGAATTTTATCTACTTTTCAGAAATGTATGCCTTTCTGTTTTCCCATTCAGATTTCCTGCCCTCCTCTTTCATTCCGTCGGATGTCCTATTGGGATGAAAAAGAAAAAATAAATAAATTTAAAAAAAGAAAAGGTAAAATCACCTACCTCTCCTAAAACTGATGGTTACCTTATAAAAACAGTTTTCTTTTGGTTTCCACTCAACCTGTTCTTGAAAGCCAGGAAAATGACAAATACAGCACAGCAAACCATTTGTTCCCAGCTCTGGGGGTAAGTGTGTAAGTGTTTACTTGGATACCTGTATTTACCGATTTCATTGTACAGTTCTACAGCTCACATTACCCCTCTGAAGATAAGCCTGGCTGCTCAGTCACTCTACTAACGTGTGTAGTACAGGCCTATATTAGTTGGGTTACCCGATACCAAGAGATAAGGATTGTAAAGTCCCACACCAGTTGGACTCTACAAAATCTTACCTAACGCAGCCTTTCCAGGAAAGGGAGTCATTCTCCTGGGCCACCTGTTTTTTTGTTTGGTGAAACCTTTTGATTTGTGGTAGGGTCAGCATAGGTTAGTTTTTGGACAGAGGACAGGCTATTTGATTTTTACTACAACACTGACGATGAGCACCATTTTGATTTATGTCAGGTAGGGCAACCCCACCACCTTTTAGGGATATATAGACCTTTTTTCTATTATTTTAATCTCTAATAGAAATGCCACCACTTTGCCTCCTTCTGACCGACCACACAATGTAATGAAAATGTTAACTGCAAAAAAAAGAACGAACTCCAATACCGTGTAGTGTTAAAAGCGTAGGAACAGGAAATTGACAACGGGTTGCATAAAGGTCTTCAGAGCAGGGTTTGACATTGATGCGAGCTAGTTTGCTACTACTTGAAACCTAAAAGAGCCTACATGGCTTGATACCATCAGGCATCAGAGAAGAGAGCAAGGGAACACTTACATGAAGCAAGAAAGAGGGGGGAAAAGAAACGGGTGGAGGTAGAGTGCTAGGGAAGAAAGGATGAAATCATTTAAAGGAGTAGTAGGAAAAAGAAAAACACATGGCATTGACAGGAGAGAAAGTAAGGAGAGGATGCAAGAAACTGACTAGAGGCGGCCATAGATGAGAGTGAAGGAGCAAGACAAATGGGTAGAACACCTCCAATAGAAAAGAGAAGAGATGGGAAAGAAACGTAGGCAGGAAAGTAGAGGATGAAAGGTAGAGGGTGGATCCAGGGGGTTAGAACCAGTGCAAAGCAGCATTAAAGTGGTGATGACAGCTTCCGCTAAGGCTTTTCAGGGGCAATGTAGCCCACTGAGGAGGTGAACAAGTACCCTGGGGAATATCCACATTTAGGTTTCCGATGCCTGAACCAGGTCAAAACAACCTAAGGCACGATGGTGGTCGTGTCAGGTAGCAGTAAGTCCAGGAGGATCAACATGACATTGTGAGAAAGAAAGATCGTAGAGACCAAGAAGAATCACAGCAACATCCTAACCAAGAAACATCTAAAGTGGCCAAGAAAGAGAAACACTTCAAAATCACAGTAACCACCTGTTTTTCTAGAGTAACAAAAGCCCTGATTGGGACTAAGGAACAGACTAGGGGTCACGGCCAATGAGACTAAAGAGATAAAACATGGAACTATTTGTTATTTTACTTGATAACGCCTACCACGGTTTCTTGAGTCCACCTTTTATTTTACTCCCCACAGAGAAATCCCATAGACCTTACTCCTTTCCGTGTTCCTGTGGTGATAGAATTAAACACAGAATTTAATCAAGAAGTTTTGTGTGTTCTCTTGATCATTATGGTATTCATCCTTCACACAAAAGGGTGTACAAAGGTTTAGTGGCATGCAATAGCAGGGCAGTGGAGGACACACCCAATTGTTTGATTAGTTTCTATGCATTAGCAATGCTATAGCGCCTGCTCAAGGCAGGAAGCACAATACAGAGGCCAAAAAGACCAGCATTATAAGAATAGAGATTGTTCACCCAATAGTATAAATATTGTAAATAGACAATGTAGAAAGCAAAATGTGCAACAATTGAATGCTAGTATAAACTAAAACAATTAATGACGTTTTTGATGAGCACAAACAGAAGTGACTGTGACAGTTAACATTGTACGTTGTCTGCTAAACCAGGGGTTAAACATTCAAGTTGCAAGCTAGTAGATAGCCATAAAGTCACTTATCCCCTTATAGAAGCAGCATACCAGTACTTCCTCACAAAGAGTCCATTATCACTAGCAAATTGTCTAATGCACATTTTAAGGCCTGCCCTGAACACAGTAACTATTGTTTAAACATTTGGCTCATCAGTAATTAATTGTGTTACTCTGTAGTCTGTGTACTTCTTTTTCTTCACCAATCCTTCGTCCTTTGCTAAATGTCCATGGAGCCATTAGCGTCCAACAAACGCTTATGGGACTGAACAGAATTGGTGCGCTATGCTGAAAATAATTTTTTTCACAATACATTTTTGATTTAGGATCCACCTGTAAATCTGGAAGACATGTTTTATATTATTTCCATGAAAGGCTAATGTAATTTTTCTTTCCGTAGCATTCAACAAGCTAACTTCTTAAAGTCACAGGTGCCGATTCTCAAATAACTTCATGTAGTAAATGATTTAGTCATGGAGAGACTATTCAATTCACACCGAGGTTACCAGAAGTCAGTGTTGAGCCAAATGGCCCCGGAAGTTGTGTGTGTGATACCCATCAGCTATGGCGGGAACTGCCGGTAGGCATTGCTGCCACTGGATAGGAGGTTGGGGCATTATGGCGTGTTCTCCTATGCCAACAGTGAGAATGCAAAATAAAGTGCAGCTCAATCCTCCATAGCGGGAGATTGAGCTCCTCATTATCCCAGCAGCTGTACATGCTAAGTGACGGGAGGCCAACACATGGGTCTACGACCCATCATCAGGGCTCGAAATCGAGGGGTGCTGGGAGCTATTTAGCTCCTGCGTCTTGCCTATGAGAGGTTGGTTAGCTGGTTAGCTTGAAAGCAAAATCTACCAGGAAATACTTTTGGATCCTCAGGCAATTTGTGCCTTACAAACATGCATACATGACATTAACTTTGAGTATTTGAGATAGCTACTATAGAAGAATTAGGAAACATCTAGTACACATTTAAACACAAAGAATCAAACGTATGCAAAACGGTGACGTGTGCATCTCATAGGAAAGTTCCTGGTTGCCCAGCAGTTGCTCCTGCCTCCCTGGCAATACCCGACACCCAGGTGTTGGTCTTAGCTCCTGCTCACTGAATCTCAATTTTGAACCCTGTATCATTCAGAGAGCAGAGAGGGAATCTGCCATTTTAAGTGTGGTCCATGATTGGAATGGAGGGAGAACTTTTTAATTGTTTAATAAACTCACTATTCATAAATGTAACAATTGAAAAAGGTATATGATTCCCCAACACCTGGTGAAAGGGTAAACCAACTTAAAAAAAATATATACACACAACATTCAAAGGCATGGGGGTCCCCATTAAATTTTATTTCAGTTAGCAGCAAGAAAAAAAGCAAACAAAAGAAATACTGCTCCCATCATGTTTAGTCCTTGTCCCTCCTGTTCTCCTCCAATCACTGCTCTGACTGCCACAAAAGAACTCCTGACACTGTAGACGTCCTCTTTTCTTGCTGTTCCCAAATGTACCTTCTTTCTTTGGAATTTCGTTGGGCAATATGGGAATGTTTCGTTGTGTTTTGGTATGTCTAGTAGAATGGTAACCCAGTACCTTAATGCCCATTTTAGCAGTTCTTTTTTTCTCCCCTCAAGGTTGTTTCTGTGAGCTTCGTCTCCCCCTTCAGCATTTGCCATTGGTCTAGGGTCATCACCTGGTTCACAGCCCACTAGCTGCAAGATCCCCTCAAGCCCCCCCCCTCCACCCCATACCTGAAGTGTACTGGTGCCGTGATTATGTTTCTGAATCAAGATTCAGTGTGTGGCACATGACGAAGTGGGGAGGAAGCCCCTTTGGCGATTTATAGGAAAGGATCTTGCGTTTGGACAGCTTCCTTATAGACATAGAAGAAAGGCTTGAGAATTCAAGTCAGTTTGATTTTGTGGTTAGGAGAGGAAGGATGGCTTCAGGGAAAGATATGGGCAGCATCCCACTTCCCAAGCATATTTACCTTTGGGGTCTGCTAAATGCCAGTCCCAACTGGCCACCTTTATTAATACGTCTGTGTCCCAGACAATTGGACTAAGTTAGGCACAGTCATTAAGAAGGCTATTGCAGATACTGCTGTTAGTTTTGGAGAGTCAATGGCCACAGCAATACGACAGGGTCTGGAAGACACTAGTGATGAGGATAATTCTGCATGATTTTGGACAG
This sequence comes from Ambystoma mexicanum, assembly GCF_040938575.1. Classification (NCBI taxonomy): domain Eukaryota; kingdom Metazoa; phylum Chordata; class Amphibia; order Caudata; family Ambystomatidae; genus Ambystoma; species Ambystoma mexicanum. The sequence continues at coordinate 842,987,239 of NC_090923.1, forward strand.
CACAACTACACAGGGATACCCTCAAGGCCTCACAAAGTGGCACAACAACAGCACCATAACGAAGATGTTCAATTGGTGGGTATGAGCCCGGACAATCAGTCAACCACCTGCTGGATTGCATGATTGACACTGATGGGAACGTCAGGTGCTTGGGATCACTGTTTGGGCTCCCAGGCAGAGTGGACGACTCAATTCAGCAGAAGAGGGCCAAATTCACAGCACTAGGCTCGTCTTCGGGGGTTAATGGTGAGTCCCGCATTAGTTAAAGCGGATTCTTCCCCACTGATTGTTTATCCCATAGCAAAACCCTGCTAGCATTGGATGGATATGACGGATGAGGATCCAGATACCTCTGGGGTAGTAACCCTTATGGGGGAGAAAAAAACGAAAAAAAAAAAAAACGTTCAACACTTTTGGGAGGGCTCAACTGAACTCAATAAAATGGTTTGTGTTGCCTCATGTTGAGAGATTTGCTCAACATTTCCTCAGGAAGAAGCTGCATAACAGGCCCGGTAGAAAGATGAAAAGATGAAGGCTAAGTGACCAAAACCATCTAGGAAAGGGAAACAGCATATAGTGCCAGACATGGAGCTGATGCAATCCGTCTTTTTCTGCTGTTATGGGGAAGACAAGTACTGGGCAACCTACCAGGACCGTATACTAAATGTGGTTGGTGCTCGGGTGAGAATCTTGTTTCTTTCAGAGGAAGCCTGGGTTACAGAGGAGCAACTGGATTCAGAGTTTGGATGCAGAGTGTTATGTTTTCAGGAGACGGCAATGCCTCTATCATCCAGTAGCACAGGCGCAAATCATATATATATATATATATATATATATATATATATATATATATATATATATATATATATATATATATATATATATCTCTCTCTCTTCAGAGACAAGCGCATTGCCCGAGAGCTATCTTCCCAGCAAAGCATACTTCTGTAGATCAATCCTAAACTGGTGGGTCTAGTTGATGCTCCTGAGGAAGACCTCTTTGGATACTCTGTGAAAGAGATCTGCATGTTTGCATTCCACATTTACTACTCTATAGAGAGCCCAAACTTCACTGAAGAAGTTATTTCAGCCAAGGGAGTCTACTCAGGCCAGTTAGTGCAGGGTTTGCAAGTCTGTCGGGCTCATGCCTCTGTACGTACCAGTTTAGACCCCTGCAGCAGGTCTCCTGACATGTGTCACGGAATTCCTTCCATCATACACAAAACAGGACATTTGTTTCCACAGGGTGGCAGCAGAGCAGGTCGAGGATTTGCTTCGTATGATGGTAGGTATTCTCCCTCTTCCGCTCGCACACGTTACAGTGGTGACCCATTCAATGTTTTTTCAGAAATTAGTTATGGGTCTCCAGAGTTACCTAAGTGCTAGGTATGAGGAGGGGCTATCGCAGAGTTTCTAGGGGAGCCTTCCAAGAACACATGCCCCCACCCCTCCTCCTATTAGGTTAAATCTAGTCCAAATAATGGTGGTCCATCTGGTCTCAACTGTTGCAAGAGGGCAATAATACTGTGTACTCAAGAGTTCCCGTTTCCTTAAGCAATAGCTTATTGGCTCAGAAGAAGGATCACTCTTTTGTCCGGTCTTTAACTTGGGTGCACACACATGTGTTCTGTATCATCATTACAAGATGCAGATGGTTGGATTGTTGATAGACGTGTTGAAGCCTGGCGTATGGAGTATGTTTCTTCCCTAAAATAGGTATGGCCTTTAAAACGGTAGGTTTCTGAAAAGTTTTATTGGGCAAAATTGGAATAATCTTTTGTTACAGGTTAGGGTTATCAGCGTGGAGGCAAAGTACATGCTGGAACATGTAGGTCCGGTTAATCTTTTCAGTTTGCGATGAAGCTTTCTGAATTGGGAAAATATTGGGCCCCTTAACGGAGGATGAGCCCAGGGAATACTACTGCATTTGCCCTCTGATATGGTCACCAGATAGCAGCCAGACCAGTCCACTATGGCTTGGCCCCCTCATTCAAAAGGATGGAAAGTTTCCCCAAAGCAAAACTGTAGACATGAACTTTAACCTTTTATGTTGTATACATCTACTCACCCTATTTGTCGAAGTTCTTTTTTGATAAATGATGAAATTTGATTTGGTATTCTCTTCAAGTTCGAAAATGTCTCTGCAATTGCTGAAATTAGCAATACAACTGTACTGCTGGAGGTAATCGGAAGTGCTGTAGTTTTCATGGCATGTAAAACCTATCACACAAAATAATGTTTCTTAGGAAGTATTTGGTTATATTTGCAGTGTCTTGTCTAATTACTATTTTTTTGAACTCATTAACAAGAAATATATAGTTGATCCAAAAACATTCGAGAACGGTACATTCCTTTAGCAGAATTCATGGTTGGGGAGAGAAAAAAAAAATGCAAAAATACCAAACTAAATATCCCACACAACGTTATATGTATGGATGAAAGTTCATACTACGCATGAATGTAAACTTTGTACCAAAGCTCAGTGAGTTAAGTGCGCTCGTTTCAAGATCTTTGTACAACCAGAAGTTCACGAGTACGTATCTTCACAGCGTGAATGGACCATACAGCTTTCCAAGGTTGATCCATTGAACACAACAGAAATCGTGAATAGTAACAGTTATTGTAGTGCATTTAAAAAGCAAAAAATGTTGACATCAAGCAATAATTCATAACAAAAAATCCAAGATGAATACTGAATAACACCTGTTCATGTTAATCTTACTGTTCCTCCTCTGTGCCCTCACTAAAGACGCCACCACCCACACTGGAAACATTCAGTTGAAAAGAAGTCTGAAGTCAACCCTGAAGAGAAAGAAAACCCTTTTGCCCACCTGCATGCTCATTATGAATATAGCGGCAATGGTATTTGAAAGGACTGCCTGCCTAATCATAGATCGAGTGGAAATGCTGCATGCAGTTATTACCAAATCTGGGCACAAAACTTGAACTCACCATTAGCTAGTAATATTACTCTTGGCAATTACCAAATGGTGTGCTGTCTGTCGAATTGATAAGTGAGTTTTTATCTCTGGCTTTCAAAATTCTAAATTGCTCCACCTGACCACAGTATTATGGAGTCAAATGCATTGTTTTTAACACCAAAAGCAAGCAATACAGGAATAGAGTTCAATTTGAACATCAAAAAAGAGGGACATCTCTGATGTCCATCTTTTCTACACTTTTGTCATGTACGGTATAGAAGAGTCAATAATCCCACAGTTCATTTTTCTAAAAATAGGTTTCATTAACTAGTGTACTCAATCCATACCAAGTAACATTGGAAATGGTATAGTTGTAATGAGGTGGCGTCAAAGAATTATTGCATGGGTAACCATCAGAAATAAATGTAGATATCATACATAGGCCCCTAAGCCCTATATTCTCGAGTTGATCACCAAAGAGCCCTGCCCCTTGACAATAAATAATCAGATGTACAGTCTACTGGAGTGCATCCATGTTTCGGGATGGATCATTGGGGGAGGAGGGAGCATAAGGCATACGTCTTCTTTTGCTTTTTCCTTCTCAGCCAGCTACATGGCATATCCAACTATATGCCAGACTGTGCTTAATGATAAGGAAGGGCACCTCCACGCTCCTATGACGTCTCCTGTGGGCCCTGGCTTAACAAGGTGGGGGAGGAGGGGGAAGTTTACAGGTATTGGACTGTTCCTATCTTCAGCTACTACAAGTCACATTAATCAGGTTCACCCACAGTGAGAGACTCCTTAACTACCTACACAACCATCTGTGCTTATAGCAAGGATACAAATTTCAAATTGCAAGCTACCAGCAGGCCACACACATTCACTTGTCACTTCAAATCTACACAGCACATTTCTTACTTGCCAGGAATCAATTATCAATATCCAATGCTTAGTGGAGAGTGCACAATTTTCATCCTGCAAAGATAATAGAAGCCGTTAACGAGTGCCTGCACAGCATACTTGCCACCTAATTAAAGAAGTAAACCGGCATAGAAGAAAATGGAGGTGGTGCTGATCCTAATGAAACAGCACTGTATAACATGCATAACATGTAAGAAATGGGTCGAGTTTAATAAATTAAGTTATGGTATAGCTGAGGTAAATATTGAGTTGAAAACTTCTAGAATGCATACAAGTCAACACTCTATCCTGTGACTAAGTCTCCTGCATAAAGGTGGGGGTACCATGGTTGGCATCACGGGGCACCCACCCAGGGACCCTGCTAAAGGGCAGAAGATTGTCCCAATTAGCAGGTCTAACAACTAGCAGGAGTAGAATCCCACTCGCCAAGAGTACATTGCTGTTGGGCAGGCATATTAGGGAAATCTCACTGAAGGGTGCAAGTTGGGGCGGACGAGGGAGGAATAGGTGGATCTTCAATGTATCTTCATAAGTCGTATACTTGGTGGCTTCCTCTGACCCAAGGAGCTCCTAGCTGTCCCCCCTCCCCTGATCGCCACAAAGGTTACACTGTCACATAGGATAAATGTAAATTCCTGCAATGTTGAATATTCTATTTCTTTGTGTTGAATCAGAGATCTAATAGCAATATGGGACATGCCAGCCTTTAAAGAGGTTTTCGTTTCCATAAAGTGTTCTCTACGAAAAAAAAAATATACAAATGTGTAAAAATGTAAGTTGGAGTAAACCCAAATTATACCATATCCTGCAACACTGCAGGTAGACATGCACATCAGGTTGCTTGATCATCAGGCTCCCATAACTTGCTTGATCTTCCCCATTAGCCCAGTGGAAACCTCCAGCTCAGTTACTAGGCTTTCACCCACTGAGAATACTGCATCTCCCAACTATATCTTAACTGCCCACTACCACTCCACTCCACTCAACTCTTGCTGTACCCTCAGGCATGCGTAATACCTCCTACCAACTCCTTCCTTTTTTCCTTCCACTCCCCGTTTTACTGCCTTGACCTCCCCCAGATTTCTCTGCCTTATCATGACCATATCCACTCAACTTTCCCTCACCCCCTAACCCCACGTCCAACCACCTCAATCCCACACCACAATCTCATCTATCCCCAAACTACTTTCACTTCCAACATCATTGACGTTGCCCTTTGGAATGCAAGATCACTAACAAATCTGCTGCTGTTTTGGACTTGTTTATACGTCTAAATCTTCACTTCCTCTGTATTACAGAAACTTGGCTGCCCCTCCACAATACTTCTGTTCCTGCTTCTCTCACTTCCTCCTCCTCCTTCGCCCATGTCCCCTGCTCCACTGGCCGTGGAAGTGGCATTGGTCTCCTTTTCCCTCCAAGTGCCCATCGACTCCCTGCCCCACTCCTCTTCCAGTCCTCCCTTCTTTTGAGTTTATGTATAAAATGTTCACCTCCCCGTACGCCATATCTTTTCTCATTATTTACCGCCGACCTGGGCCTCTTGGATCCTTCTAGGATGATATTTACCACCTCCTTGGCCTCATCTCCCCCAGTCCCACACCCCTACTTAGCAACTTAAATCTCCATCTCTCCACTAATCCCCCAACCTCTCCCCTCCCATCTATAGTTGACTCCTACCTTCTTACCCCTCTCCCTTCCCCTTCCTCACACTCCTCTGGCTCCACTCTTGACCTTATCTCTTCCTTCTCATCTGTATCCAACCTTCCTATCTTTCTGACCATTCTTTATTCTCCGTCTCTCTCACTCCCCCACCCTCCATCTCTTTCTTGCAGCGCGACCTTTGTACCTTTAACCCCCCTCACTTCTACACCTCCTGCTCCTCCTCCCTCCCCAACCCCCCTCACTTCTCACTCTCTGCAAAGGAGGCCTCTTCCACTCTATCCTCTTTCCTCACCTCCAGTCTCGACCAACTACACCCTCAACTCCTTCCGCCCTTCCCATAAACCTGCCCAACCCTGGCTTTCTCCACATCTTTCCTCCATGCGTCGCCTCCTTAGACGCCTTGAAAGACACTGGCTTAAACACTGCTCTCCAACCAACCAATCCACCTACTTCTCCTATCACTCCCTCTTTGACAACTGCCTCAACTCTGCCAAACTAACTTACTTCTCAGACCTCCTCCACTCTCAATCTTCTCATCCTCACCGAATCGTTCAAACCCTGACTCGCCTTCTCTCCCCTCCTACCCATGATTATTCTATTGCCTCCCCTCTCTCAGCCACCGACCTTGCAAACTTCTTTTCCTCCAAGGTCCAAAATGTACGTCAAGACATTTTACGCTCCCCTTCTTACTCTTCCCCCACCCCATCCACTACCATGTCTACCTTCACACCAGTCATTCAATCTGAGGTCTCACTCCTATCTAAAACTCACCCAACCGCCGCTCCCCTTCCAAAGAGACTTGCATTTCCGCCGCTCCTCTTCCTCTCCATCATACAAATGATGCAACATTTGCGCCGACATACATGGTCATGCCGGTGCAAATGCTGGAGATCTCTATGGGTCTGAAATCCTTATGCAGCAGCATAAAGCAGGCTGACAACATAGGGATCTATTGTACAAGCTGCATGTCATGCTTGCATGGCAAGCATAGGGTGCAAGTACAATTAAACCCTTTCCGATATGCTTGCAACTAAAAGTAAAGCTGCCCAACATTTACTCACTTTGTATAGCAAAGTTCAAAAGGTGGTGTACACATGTATGCCACCTTTCCCGCTGCTGTGCAAATGAAGAAAATGTGGTGGCCGCGAGCTGAATGAACACGTAACGGCTCCCTACCACAAAATTACACTTTCAATGAACATGAGTCCTGCATATTTGGAACCATCTATAAACATTAGGACACACGAACACATAAGTTGGATCGGTACCAGGGAGACGAACATCCTTCAAAGATGTTATTTTCTAGCAAGATTGAGGATGTCAAGACCTCCTCCCTAAAGGTACTACACCTGCAATGTGGTGTAGTAGAATTAAGGGGGGGGTCATAATTAATGGACAAAATAATACGTTTGCATTTCAAGTGGAAGTTAAATTTGTGTGGTATAGATCCGGGTCATTGGTTAATGCTGTATAACCAGGAGCTGATTTTAGCTCCTGCTTATACCATCTTAATTTCAAACCCTATAAACACCATGTGACCCCTTTACAAATCTCCATATATATATGCTACACTGGCACAATTCAACTTGGTCCTAGTTGTGGGGAGACTGCTCTAAACAGATCCCATACCCAAAATGTAACCATGGTTTACTTCAATCCGCTTCTCTGCATAGAACTAAAGAAATCCGTCCCTCCTCCTATCCCCATCCCCTCCAGACCGGGACAATACACCAGTCTCCGTTCCCTAGAATGTCCTTCTGCAGAGGAAAAAGTACATCCCGCCCTTCTGCTTCACAGGACAAATCTCCAAATACCCCTCGGGGCAGGGAAATCTAATCCCACTATCTGCATCAAGCAATGTCCCTACTCTGTACCTTTGTAAAGTACACCTGCCCCACAGGTCAAGTAGGCCTCACTGTCTAGACAACAAATCCCACACTTGCCCAACTCTCTGCACAGCACAAATACCTAAATATGTCACTGTAAAATATAATAGCCACCCACGCTACAAATTACAGAGGGGCAAATACATCAGGTGCACATAAACTGCTTCTGTATACTGGAGCACAACCAGTCCGCCATGCTTCACTACCCAAATGTGTCCCTCTCCACAGGCTAAATGCTCCAAATCGCCACCCTGCAGGAGAAAACAATCCCAAAAATAACTATCCACCTTACTGTTAACTGGTATAATGCATATTCCCAGGGGGAACAGATGGCAGGTGCGCAACCTCATTGAGCTGACCGGCCTGACCCCCCCCAAAAGTTGTTAGCTGAGGGGTGGGGCTTCCGTATCCTTTAACAGTTCAAAGGATCAGGAACATGCTTCTGGGCACATTGTGTTTCTTCTGAGGCAAATCTACTATCTGCTTGGGTCAGATGATCAAGCGCTGCCTGTTTCCACAGAGTCACAGCCCCCGAGACACACAGGCTGCGTCCCTGATGAACTCGACAACACATTTCTTTTGTCATCAGCAGCATAGTCTTTCTTATGCATGATTGGGAATTTCCAATTGAAAGACCACCAGTCACCTTGCAAATCTGACAGTTAAAGCGAGCAACACAATAAAGTACCCTTTGAAAATGTGTTCATACCCATAAAGTCTAATAAGCTTGATATGCTAAAAAGTAAAGTTTGCTTTGAAGTCCTTGGTTGAATGTTCTAAAACCATACATAACATGCTGGAGGTTTGTGACAAATCTCCAAACCCAAGTGAGTTCATGACAACTTATTTTATTGTGCGTCTTAAACCGCTGAAAATAAAGTGGGTAAATAAGATATTTTGCCTCCTATAGTTTTCCATTCAGGGTGTGGAAAATAAAATAAAAAATGTACACTGATATTATTTTGGCCCAATATGCTGCTATAAGGATTTACATGTGGTCAAAATGATTTACTATGCAATTTTTGTATTTTGCAAGTAAACTCTATAGGACAGTATTACTGTAGGTCTTGAAACCCAGAAATGTAATATTTATTCCAAGTAAAGAGTGGAAGAAGGTGGTGTGCCCTAATTGCTGAGTGGATTAAAATCCTGGCTTCGCTGTTCAATGCAAGTGTGTGATACTGGGCAAATAATGTAATACCACCCAGACTTCAACTGCAAAAATTGGAATGCTTATAACCTTACAATAGGAACGTTTTAATAAGTGCAGGGACAAATTGGTGTACCCTGGTGCTCCTCTGCTAGTGGCTCAAATACTGCTAGAATTGCATTATTGCTGCACTGGCCCTCCACCAGAATTGTAACACTTGATTTGACAAATAAGCTACCTTCCGGTACAATATGTTAAACTTCAAATAACATTCATCAGTGCAATATATGAAGTAAGGTAAACATTGAGAGTGCCATCCCAGGTTGTCAACCCAGGTTTCCGAAGTCAGTTAAACAGGCTACTACCCCGCACTCTGTATTGTCTTGTTATGCTATGATAGAGTCTTTCATTGCAAACCATCTGCCATTTTCACACTTTCAGGATCTGCAAGAAGTGGGTTTTCCAGACTTAAAGGAGAGAGTTAACTGATTGTAAAATTAGCTGCACTGGAATAGTCTCATTACAATGAGTAATGAAGTTAGATGCCCCTACACAATAAGTTTGCCACTCCTCCACTGTCTCTGAAGCTAGTGCCTCTCCCAACATTTGAAGGGTTGGCCCCCACCTAAATTGTAGCTTAGGTGCACCCCTCGATGTGCGCACTTGCGTTTTGTTAGGCAGAGGTGAGAGAAGCCTTTCCCCTGCAGTGTTTAAGTTTTACTGTTGTTCAGAAAAACGGACTTGAACAAACTCAGTAAAACTTAAAAGCTGCTACTTTCAAGAAAGACTACCATTGCCTCGCTTCAGTGCCTTAAGTGGGCCGGCTCCCCCCCCAAAAAGTGGGGCTGAGCCGGGCCCCCCCCCCCCCCCAGTCCCACCTTAACATTGGCAGGATGCATTATCCCATCGCGGTCGCAGCCGTGACGGGAGATGCGCATGCCATGAAGTCAGGCGAGCTGACAGAAGTGTCAGCCAGCCACAGCGAAGCGGAGGCTGGCTGCCACTTCCGTCAGTCATAGTAACTGCCTCTGGTGGTGACCCCTCGCGTGAGCCCTCGTTATATATCTGTGTGGGTACCTTACTATGGTTTGTGTACTTTGCAAGCCATCTTATCTAAACATAGAAATAGGTTACATATTTCTATGTTTAGAAAAGATGGCTTGCAAAGTACACAAACCATAGTAAGGTAGGCATAAAAATATAACATGTATATATATTTGTGTGCATACCTTACGATTTGCGTACTTTTTAGGCCACACCCCTCCTGCAAGCCACACACCCAAATGAGGCTGCCCCCTCGATTTCTTACCCCAATTAAAGCCCTACCTCTCTTCATATTGCGCTTCAAAATACACTATTTTATAGTTGGTCCCTACACCAGACCATGGGAGCAGGGGGTAGAACAGTGGGTGCAGAGCCTTCAAGTTTGCCCCACCTATTTTCTGAAGTGGGCCCTCCCATCCCCACTTAAGCACCCCCCACATGTGGGTTTTGTTGCACCCAACGAATGCACATTAAAAAAAAAGGAACAGCCCCCCAAAATACACCCTTATCACCTCTCTCTACTAAAATAACAATTACCCCCAAAATATACCTAAATGCCCCCTCCACTCTAAAATAATGATCACCATGTGATTTTAAGACTTACTGTAAAGCTAATTCGCTTCATTACGGGGTCCACCCTCTCCAATGAAATAACAATCGAGCAAATTCATTTGGTAACGAATGGCACCCCTCGCCACTAAAATCATCAAGCATGCGCTAGATTTAAGACTTACTGTAAACCAAATCCGCTTTACAAGTGCCCGTGTTAAACATCTTTCTCATCCTCAAAATATACTGAAATGCACACATCCCCGGTCAGGCCTTCTCCACCAAAACAACAATCAAGTGTGCAAATACTTATTGTAAACTAAATTTGCTTCTCAAGGGAGGAATTCGCGTGCTCGTAAACTCGCTGCTAAGAAACTCACAGCTCGCCTTCATTCAAGCTCCTGCAAAGATGAGAAGTGGCAACGTGCGGCTAGTGACTTATCAGCCACGTCGGAACGTGCCAAAGTCACGTGAAGAAGAGTAGGCGGGGCATTTGTATGCTCCGTTTCTCGGATGGGAACTATACACTATGTTGGCAGTGCTCTTGGCAGGTCAGTTTAGTAAAATGCATTAGTATCCTGGTCTATGGGATGAAAAGTGCTTTCATAATCCACACTTGAAAAATGTGCCCGATACCTTGTTAAGTTCTCATATGATTTCATTGATGCTCTGTAGTGCTCCTCATAAACTCGCAGGATTTTGAAACCCTTCTTCCTTTCATATTACGCTCGTTGTTGATTTAGAGTTAATCTTCGTTACAGTGCCGGCGCCAGGTCTGCCAGCGCCCTGTGCGAGATGTCTCAGTTCCCCCCGGGAAAAAAATGTTCTACCTGTCCCTCGCTGGACGCTGTCCTTAAACACACAATACAAGAACAGCAGGGGCACATTTGCTGTGTTTGTGTCAGTTACTGCTTCACTAAATTACACGACCAAACGCAGTAACTGAGCCCCTTGCTGTTCTTGTATTGCGTCAGGGGTGGGTGATTCTTAATTAGGCACTGGCACCTCACCAATTTAAACAATAGCAAATAAAGGGCACTTTGCCTCCAATTAACTGTCATGCAAACTTAAGTATTGGTCCATACTTAAAGTTTGCTTGAGGGTTTGCTGGAGGCAAAGCGCCCTTTATGTGCATCGCCACTGCCCTTGGGTGCCCTTGTGTGGCCGCACCCTCTGAGCGCACCTTGAGCCGGAGCTGCACCTAGTCTGCCAGTGACGACGAGAGTGCAAAGCAAATGGAGGAGGCACCCCGATAACCCGGGCAGTGTCCTCCTTCTGGCCTCCCCCTCCTAGGATGAAGGGGGCAGGCTCAGGACACAAAGCAGCATCTCCAGCTGCTGCAGAGGACGCCCGTTACCCACCAAGGAGGTTTTCGTTTGCAGAAGGATGCCCGCCCGCCTACAAGGAAGAGGAGGATTTCGTTTGGGTCTGCAGCTGCTGAAGGAGTGGGGTTGCTGCCGCTCGTGTTCGTGTTGGACCAGCATGGAGGTTCCCGTGTTCCGGCAAGAGGGTTTTCTGTTTCCCGTTGGTCTCGCGGAAATAATTGAGAGGTAATGGTCGTACCCTTTAGGGCTTTTTGAGGGAGACCCCCTTTTGCAGTTATGTGGGGTACAGCCGTGCGTGCGTTTACAAGTTGCGTGCCTGGGATTTTGATAGTGGTGCCGTACGGGAGTTGGCTAGAGACACAGGAGATGCGATCACAGAACTGAAGGAGGAATAGCATGGGGGGAGTGTGACAAGGAGCTCCAACTGGCGGGCATCATAGGCGGGAAGTGTGTGTAATCACCCGTGTAATTTAGAACGGGAATGTATTGTTTGCCGAAGGTCACCGCCGGAACTTGCCGCGGGGGAAGGTGTGGAGTTGATGGCATTTAGGTGGTACATGGGCCGACGCTTACCTCATGGCAGGGTCTTGGGGGGCTGGGGGGGGAGGTTTGCAAGGCGGGTGGCCTCATCCGGTAGAGGCGCCACAGTAGCAGTGGGGTTTTTGTGCTCGAGTTACATAGGCCGGGTTGCGCCTGTTACTGAGGTTTGTAACGGTCAGAAGCAAGGAACGTGCTTGGGCATATTTGTATGGCGTACAGCGGTACATGCGCACACATTGATTAATTTCCGAGTGACAAACAAAGGTGGGCTGCATTAGGTACCAAGTGCAGCAGGGGTGTTGTGTATTCTTATAACGATTAAGTACACAACCTCACGTTATATATTAGATTGAAATCTTGAGTTTAATGGAAGGAGCCCCAGGGAGGCCAACCTCTTTCAGCAACATCTTCGTGTATGATTCCATCAACATTCTGGAACCATACACGAAGATACTGTTATGGTTACAGAACCTTGTGTACGTACATTTACTGAAATGCTATCCTTACATCTCCCCTCCTAAATAAATAAAACAAACTAATTTGAAAAACTCAGAAACTACCATCATAACATTTCTGCTATGTTGATACGATATCTTCATGTTACCAGAGGTGTAACATATTAGCTGGATCCGAATACTCAGTTTTCAAATTCTCAATAATTCTCCACAATCTTATCCTGTGTCTTGGTATTGTCTGAGCATTGTCATTCCTTCCTTCATCTGGTTTTCCTTGTGTTTTCTCTTCTTGTGTATTACCTTTACACATTATATTTGTTTCACCAACATTATCCTTGGATGTCTTGTCTTGCAATGTTTCTCCATACCAGCCTTGTTCCCTTTCATTTCTCATTATCACCCCTTCCTTTGCCAAAATTACATCATCACATGACCATTTCCTGCCATCCTCTAAAATCACAGATTTCTTTGAACATTCTTTCACTCTTTGAGGAGGACGAAATCTTGATTCTCCTTTCATTACACGTTTTGGTTCTCTCACTCTTACCCAATCACCTGTTTTAATTTCACTTTCTTGAACATGTTTTTGCTTGTCATAGTATCTTTTATACTCTTCTTGTTTTCTTTTTACTTTGTTGACAATGTCTTCCAAATGTATCTCTTTATTTCCTTTTTTTATCATCCAAGCAGGCCTAAGTCTATTTGTAGGTGTCCTTCCTCTCATCAACGTGAATGGAACTTCCTCAGTAACTGAGTGTGGCCTAACTTTGTATGTGTTGAGAGCTTCTTTGAGCGTCTCTTTCCAAGGTAGACCATTTATAATGGCCAATTGAATAATACCTTTTATTAAACGGTTCATCCTCTCCACCAAACCGTTCCCCATTGGATGGTATAATGCCGTGGTGCTGTGTTTAATGGCCCTATCCTTCAGAAACTTTTGAATCTCCACAGACATGAATTGAGCTCCATTATCCGACACCAGCTCATGCGGTTCTCCTTCTCTGTTAAAGATTTCTTCCAAAAATTTCACCACTTTGATAGCTGATACAGAGTCCTCGACAATACCACACTCCACCCACTTGGACATATAATCTACCAACACTATGAGGAACACTTTTTGTGATCCCAATGTCTCATAAGGCCCAGCTATATCAATAGCTAATTTTGTCCATACTGTACTAGGAATATTCACCGGCTGTAATGGGGTTGTCTTTATTAATTTACTCTTGTCACTCACTGCACATGCGGTACAATCTCTGACTAGAGATTCCATTTCACCCCACATGTTAGGCCACCAATAAGCTGTTCTTACTCTTCTCTTCGTCAACATTCTCTCCACATGACCTTCATGGGCAATGTCCATAATCCTCCTTCTCAAGTTTGTCGGAGGTATGATGCGTTCTCCTCGATATACACATACCTTATCACTAGACAGCTCATCTTTAAATTTTTCCCAGTATCTTACATTGTCATCAATGTCTCTCCAACCACTCCCAATGGCCCTTCTCAACATTTCCTGTTCAGGGTCACATTCTCTGGCTCTTATCCATTCCTCCTTTGAGAAACTTGGATGTACTTGAGCTATGATACAATCCATGTTTTGTTCTTCCATCAATGCTTCGTTGTCCTCACCATCACCCGCTACACCCTCACACGGTAGGCGAGAGAAACAATCCGCCACCACATTGTTCTTTCCTGGAGTGTATTTTATAATCACATTGAATTGCATGATGATCAGTGTCCACCTTCTTATGCGTGGAGATGTCATGTGAGGATTTTTTGAGTTCAAAACATGTACGAGTGGTTTGTGATCTGTTATAATGTCCACTGGAATGCCCCAAATGAGACTTCTGAAATGTTCTAATATCCATTTAACACCCAAAGCTTCTTTTTCTATTGTCGAATAATGTCTTTCAGCATCTCTTAATGTCCTTGAGGCAAAGGCAATGGGAACAATTTCACCAGCTTGAACTTGTTCTAGAACTCCTCCCAGTCCTATGTTACTTGCATCCACAGATATTCTTGTCTTGGCACTTGAATCAAACAACTTCAACACCGGTGCTCTATTGATCAATGTTTTGATTTGCTCAAATTCTTTTTTACAATCTTCAGTCCAATTGAATTTCACACTTTTGCACATTAAACTTCTTATTTTCTCAGTTCTGTCCGAATAATGGTCAATAAATTTCGGGTAGTATTCTGTTAAACCCATAAAACTCCTAAATTGGTCCTTATTCTTGGGATCAGAAATTTTTTAAATGGTGTCTACTAATGATTCTTTTGGCATTATACCATCAGCATTTATCCGATGACCCAAGTATGTTACCTCATTTTTCTTGACCTTGCATTTTTCAATTTTTAGTGTCATTCCTTTCTGCTGTAGTACCTGTAGTACACCCAATAACTTTGCATCATGTTCTTCTTGAGACATTCCTGACACCAAGATGTCATCCTGAAAATAATGTACTCCTTGTAAACCTTCAAATAAATGATGCATCAATCTCTGGAACACCGCGGCTACTGAAGCCAACCCAAAAGGCATTCTCTTGTATCGAAAAGCTCCTAATGGTGTTACAAAAGACATTAAATGTCTACTCTCTTCCTCCAGAACTACTTGGTGATATGCTGACGATAGATCTAACGTCGTGAAATACTTTGCTGGCTTCATGGTAGTCAACATTTCCCCAATGTTCGGCAAAGGATGGCGATCTACCCAAATGTGTCATGATCACTGCTTCCAAGGAGCCAGGACCAGCCCAACATCCTTGGAAGCAGGCCCCTAACCCTAATCCTAGGCACCAGCCGGTCCCCACGGGAACCTTTTGGACCTTGTCCTGGCGCCGGTGGCACCAGGCTCATCAGAATCATCGGTCCCGGCACTGGAAGCGCCGGGCTCATAATATGTGTGCAGATGCTTGGGTGGACTTACCTGCAGCAGACCATGCTGCTTACTTACCAGCCTATTAGAAGTCCTCTGTGAACAGGAACTACTTTCTTACCTAGGTGGGGCAAGCTCCTCTCCCTGGATTCAGCACTGGAAAGCTTCTGGAACTGGAACTCTTTTCTTACCTAGGCGGGGCCGTGGAGGAAGACGCCTCATCACTCCAAGGCTATTTAAACCACACCCGATAGACGAAACGTGCTTCGCGTTATTCTGCATCTGCAGCAGAACGCTCACCGAGTCTGTTCCAGCCTTTCTTCTTACGATCCTGAATCTGCAAGAATCATACTCACCATTCCTGCATCCTGAATCTGCAAGAAGCATACTCACCATTCCTGCATCCTGAATCTGCAAGAAGCATACTCACCATTCCCGCATCCAGTCGAGAGCAGCACCTGCAGAGACAAGAAACAGCAGGTTAGCGCAGCCTTAACTCGCAGTGCTACTCACCAGATCCATCGGCTGCGGTCCTTTTCGGCACGCTGCACCTCCGCCTGCAAAGATAAAAACATTGTCACTATTCACCGGCACTCCGTGAATTCTGGATTTCTTCACACTGCATCGCCGCCTGCGGAGATAAAAGCATTGTATCTACTTACGGACATTCCGCGGACTCCGGCGCTGCAAACCAACATCTGAAAGACAAAAGAAGAGACATTAGACAGGTATTTACGTACGCCCATCGCGCTCTTCGAAATAGAACGCCTGCAATACTCCGGCGTCTCTTTGGCACGAACTACGCTGCAAGGGAAAAGACAGTTAGAGTGCTTGCATTTACTCACGCATTTCCAGGCGCTTCACTCCATCTTCCTCAAGAGTCCTGCAAGACAAAAGGGAGAAAAGCATTATACGAAGTCCTGTTCAATGGTAACGTGCCTTGCACCTAAAGACTATAAAGACTAAAAAGGTGTCTGGAAACTCACCGCTCGTGCAGTTAACGACGGTAACGGTCTTCTGAGTCCAAGAGGCCTATGTTTCACCAGTGAAGGAACTGGCAACAGCGCCCTGCGCCCGACGCAGATGGAGAGCCCAGCATTCACCTATCTAAGGTGAGCACGTTGACCTGGGGGTTCTACGGAGAGGGAGAGAGAGGAATAGGGACATTGAACAACCCAGACCATTAACCCCCCATATTCTTTCACCTGCAGAAACCTCACCCTGCGAGTTCGACACACAGTGCGAAGAGGTTCGACCCCAGAAGCCCATTGGGTTCTGCACATCACCTTTCGAGTCACAGACACCTTCCTGCCAAGATCAGCGCCTTTGTGGGAATCAGGTGAGCGTTACAGAACGCGAAGCCCACCGCAAAACTCCTACCCAGGCGCAATGGAAACCTCAGACACTGATCAATTAGCCCAGTTGCTCTGGGAATTAAGAGCAGAAGTACATGCAGCTCGTCAGGAAACAAGCTCTCTAAGAAGAGAACTGATAGTTTCCAAGGAGCGAACAGAGGACCTCGCTAGGCAATTGCTACAAACGCAGGCAGGACAGACACCCCTGCCCACTCCAGGAGGAAGCTATCCTTCTGCATCATCTGTAAATCCAGTGCAAATCAATCTCCCTGGTAATGTGCCCTTGGCTCCGCCCGAACGTTTTTCTAGTGACCCAAAGAAATTTGCAGTGTTCCTCAACCAGTGCCGCTTACATTTCTTATGTCGACCAGCTGCATTCCCAACAGACCAGACCAAAGTGGCTTTCGTGCTTTCTTATCTCAGTGGCAGCGCCGCAGATTGGTCGATCCCTTTAGTCACCCAGGATGATCCAGTTTTACATGATTTCCAGGCCTTCCAGTCCAGCATGGAGAAACTGTTTGCAAGACATGCACAAGGGCAGGCCTTGGACAATGAACTTCTTTCATTACGACAGGGTAATCAAGACCTCTTGACCTATATAGCCTCATTCAACAGACTCATAGTGGAAACTCAATGGCCCGAGGATAAGAGAATTACGCTTTTCTACAGAGGCCTGCGTGGAGAGCTCAAGGATATGTTAGCTCAAGTTGTGAACCCTCCACAAGAATGTTCAGACTATATTGACTTAGTCGTCCAATTGGACCACAGATTACAGAACAGGAAGGCTGATCGTTCTAAATTTGATACCCGAGTGTTTTCTAAACCACAGACTTCTACTAAGGGAGCTGACACTGTGGAACCCATGCAAATAGGGGGGATGAAAGGTCCTTTAACCCAAAAGGAGCGGGAAAGAAGAAGACAGCTGCAATTATGCCTCTATTGCGGGAACTCGGGGCACTTTCTTCGAGACTGTCCAGTGAAACCAGCTAAGAAGGCTGTAGGAGCCGCAGATTCCAGTACCTCAAGTTCTGAGCAGGGAAACGACCTAGCCCAGCAAGTATAGAGGTCCTCTTGCCGAGCGTTAAGATCTGTCCCGTGACCTCGCACTTCGTGGTGCCCATGGTCCTCATTAGTCCTGCACGTCCGGATCGTTTGCATGCAATTGAAGCTTACATCGACAGCGGAGCAATCGGCAATTATGTGGACCGTGAAATGGCATCAAGGATGAATCTACCCCTTGTTCCTAAGGCAGTAAAAGACGTCATTACTACAGTGGATGGCACGGAGATAGCCTCCGGACCAGTAACGCACGCCACCCAAGAAGTGACGCTAGTGAGCCAAGATGGACACCGGGAGAAAATCGTGTTCGATGTGATCAAGGCCCCTCAGTTCCAGATCATTCTGGGAATCCCTTAGTTAGAGAAGCACAATCCTCAGATCAACTGGCGAGCAAAGACGGTTCAGTTTCCAGGATGTTTTACCACTTGTTATCCTCGGCCTGAAGTTTCAGTGGCAGCAATCTCTTCTGAGGTTCCCACATTACCTCCCGACTACCTAGAATTCCAAGATGTCTTTCAGAAGGATCAAGCTAACACCCTGCCTCCTCATAGGTCTTACGACTGTCAAATAGACCTGATACCCGGAACAACTCCTCCTTGCAGTAGGATTTATGCCTTCACCGAGCCAGAGAATCTTCACCTCAGGCAATATCTGGACCAATACCTAGCTAAAGGGTTTATCCGTCCTTCTAAATCTCCAGCTTCCTCGGCTTTGTTCTTCGTTCCGAAAAAGGAAGGAGACCTTAGAACTTGTATAGATTACCGCGCCCTGAATCAAATCACCGTTAAAAACAGATACCCGTTACCTTTGATCCCTGAACTCCTGGACCAAGTCAAAGAAGCATGTATATATACAAAGTTGGATCTCAGAGGAGCCTACCACTTGCTACTCACTTCGTTGCCCCATCCAAGGGAAGAGGGCAGGAGCCCTTTCCCCATCGTCGGATACCGCAACAGCTGGTAAGCTGCAACGAAGGCCTGCCTGGCCTTGTCCTACTTCCTGCCTGACCCCCGCATGCCGGGCGCATCGCGGCGCCACAACGAGGCTAAGCCTCGCTTATCCACGCCACTACATCCGCCGGCAGGCGGATCTGCCGGCGGCCCTTACGAAGGCCATACAAAGGCCTGTTGAGAGCCTGACTGGCCTCACTTCGTTGCCCCATCCAAGGGAAGAGGGCAGGAGCCCTTTCCCCATCGTCGGATACCGCAACAGCTGGTAAGCTGCAACGAAGGCCTGCCTGGCCTTGTCCTACTTCCTGCCTGACCCCCGCATGCCGGGCGCATCGCGGCGCCACAACGAGGCTAAGCCTCGCTTATCCACGCCACTACATCCGCCGGCAGGCGGATCTGCCGGCGGCCCTTACGAAGGCCATACAAAGGCCTGTTGAGAGCCTGTTCGGAGCCACAGGAGCCAGGGGCCAGGAACTCTGCCCTTACCGCTCCAGCCGCAGCAGCACACCACGGAGGAGGGGCATGAGCACTAGCCTCCCGAGCCGAGGAGCATCTCCAGCTACACACGATTCGGCCGTGCGTCAGATCACCCTGCCTCACCGATTTCCCTCAAGAGCGAGGGTTGCCATCTTATCTCAGTCAGGTATGGCTATCGTGCACATCCATTGATCTCCAGTTGCTCGTCGATTGCTAAAGCGCAACGCTTCTTGGAATCGACTGACTCCGTCAGACTCTTCCGCCTGGCCCAGCAATGGCGGGCGCATCGCGGCACCAGAGCGAGGCTCCGGCCGCACGAATCAGCTGCTGACCTCCCCATTCATAATTATCCCCTCCGCCGGCAGGCGGGAACGCCGGCCTCTCAACAAAGGCCCGCACTAAGGCCCCTGTTTGCCCCCTGTTCGCCTCCGGAGCCTTGGAGCCAGGGTCTACTTGGACCTCTAATCCATTGTGAGTAGAGGGGTTACCCTCAGTCTACACTATTGTGCTTTCTGGTATGTCTTCTGCTACTCCGCAATCACAAACATTTAAATTTGGTATTTCTTCACCCTCGATAACTGTTTGCTATATACACTTATGCCTCCAACTCTGTTGCCTCTTTGCGTTACTGCCACCTCTCAATAGTACAGTCACTTTCTGCCCCTAATGTGGTATGTCTCATGACGGCAATTGTGTTGTGCCTTATGGTCGTTAACTGACCACTGCAATTGTGTTGTGCCTTATGGTCGCTAACTGACCACTGCAATTGTGTTGTGCCTTATGGTCGCTAACTGACCACTGCAATTGTGTTGTGCCTTATGGTCGCTAACTGACCACTGCAATTGTGTTGTGCCTTATGGTCGCTAACTGACCACTGCAATTGTGTTGTGCCTTATGGTCGCTAACTGACCACTGCAATTGTGTTGTGCCTTATGGTCGCTAACTGACCACTGCAATTGTGTTGTGCCCCTGGTCACTAACAGACTAGTGCTACTGTGTAAATGTCATATGGTCGCCCTCGCATTCCTTACCAGACTACGCGCGCTTAGACTCTACCAGGTCAACATGCCCCCCACCAACAGTCTAACTACTGCAAACTCACCACTGTACTCTTTCAGTACCCTACTGACCAGACTGCTGCCTACCCTTCTCATCCTTATACTGCACCCTGGCTGCACTGCACTATACCATACCACCACCTCTATCTACCACTCTTACTTGCATCATACCTTAACTATGCCATCCCACGCTCACCACACCAACCCTTATCTTAATAACCCAGCCCTCTGGATCCAGCACTTCGCCACCAGACCTTTACCTAACCTACCCTGCTCTATCTCCTTGAGAAATGCTAGACTTGGCTCGCGTCTCACCCACGCTTCCCATCATTTAGCTCACCGCATCAAACTGCCTCTCCCTCTGTCACCACCTACACTTTCACCTAATCTACCACCATCTTCCAACTCCCCTAACTTAAACAACATCAAAGGCGCGCTAATCAACGCCAGATCACTCCCGGCTCACGCCCTAGAAGTAGCTGACTTGATCCTCAACCTTGACCTCGACTTTATAGCAATCACTGAAACCTGGCTCCACCCAGCTTCAGGTCCTCTTCTCTCCCTCGCTATCCCTCCTGACTATAACATTATCAGACATGACCGTAATTCCATCCAATCTAAAGGAGGTGGCATCGCTATCATCCACAAAAACGCTCTGAACTTCCACCTCTCAGCCACACATCACTCCTCCACTCTGGAAGCACTGACAGCTAAACTAGCTCTCACACCCAACCATTCTATCACCTTTCATCTACTCTACCGGCCACCCGGCCCACTATCTACCTTCGCGGAGGACCTCTCCAACATCTTCACACACAACACCAAAGCTACCTCCCAGGTCATGATACTGGGGGATTTCAATTTAGGCCTCCACGACCCCAAGGACACCGCTGCTTCGTCTATTGACAACATCCTCACTAACGCTGGATTCACTCAGTTCCTAAACCAACCTACCCACAACAAGGGCAGAACCCTTGACTGGCTAGCCGCCCTCAACTGTCCCATCAACATCACCTCCAACCAACAGTGCGCCTGGACAGACCACAACTTAATTACATTCAATATTGAGTCCAAACCTATCAGCCTCCCTCACAACATTGCCCCGGCTATGGCCACCCGTAACAAACGCAACATTACCTGCGATAGACTCCTCCCCCTCCTCCTTCCAGCTCTTAATGTTCGGGATCCATCATGCTCTGACCCTACGGCCCTGGTCGACACTTTCAACCGGGCCATGCTTACAGCCTTAGACACCATTGCACCCTCGAAACTGAGAAAACCTAAACCTCGAGCCCACCTAAACTCCTGGTTTACACCCCATCTCAGAGCACTACGCAAAGAAAAACGAATTGCAGAATCCCACTGGAGAAGCAATCACTCTCTAGCTAACAAATCACGCGTACTCCTGGCCACCCTTAACTACAAGGAAGCTATATTCCAGGCAAAAAAAGACACATATAACAAACGCATCGAGCAAGCCAAATCTAACACCAAAGAATTGTTTAAAATCCTAAAAGAACTTGAAACTCCTGTTACCCCTCCTGACACATGTACTAAAGATAGCACCTGGTGCTCCAAAATCCAAGAAGCTCTCCTAGGTAAGATTGCCACTCTCCAAATTAAAATCAACAACAAACAATCTAGCCTTCAATCCAACCCTCTACAGATCCCTATACCTACCATAAACCCCTCTATCACAGACTCTCTGACTCCTTTTAGCTTCTCTCCACTCTCCACTCTCGAAGTGGAAAAGATTATCACTAGCCTTAAACCGTCCAATTGTCAGGGTGACCTTTGTCCTGCACCTATTATTAAGGAAGCTGCTCACGACCTAGCACCTTTCATCACTACGCTCATCAACTCCTCCTTTAGCTCTGGGATTGTACCGGACAATCTTAAGGATGCATGGGTCATCCCGCTTCTGAAAAAACCTACCCTCGATCCCAGTATACCCACAAACTACAGACCAATTACCACTGTACCTTTTTTACTAAAAATCCTTGACCGCGCGGCCTACCTACAAATTCAGGAATACCTTGAATCAAATAAACTTCTGGGACTCAGGCAATCAGGCTTCCGGCCTCGCCATGGCACTGAGACCGCCCTTATTGACTTAAAAACGCAGATCGAAGATCTCAAAGACAAAGGCAAACTGGCGTTATTACTTCTCCTGGACCTCTCTGCTGCTTTTGATCTTGTCAATCACAAAATTCTCTGCCATCACCTCAAATCAGCCGCACACTTCTCAGAAAATGCCGCCACTTGGATCAGATCCTTCCTGGATAATAGATCTATGCGTGTGTTCTCCCCACTTGCGGCCGCACCACCCGCTCCGGTCTCTTGTGGTGTGCCTCAAGGGTCCTGTGTCTCGCCCACGTTATATAACGTGTTTACCAAACCCCTTTTTGATATTTTGGACCACTTGGGCGTCACGTATACCAATTACGCTGACGACACACAGATACTAATCCCCATCACTGGAGACTACACAACTGACTCCCTTGCCATCAACGCCATCTACCAGGTCATCCAAGCGTGGATGGCCCAGCACGGCCTCTGCCTAAATGATGAAAAGACAGAGCTCCTCATTCTTGGTTCACCACAAAAACTCACTAAACTTGACCCTGCCTTCAAGTCTTTCACCATTGATGGGAACACCATCCCGATTGCTAAGGACACGAAAACCCTAGGGATCTACATCGACTCAACCCTATCCTTGACTAGACAATCCAACGCAGTCTCATCTGCAGCAGCGCATACTTGCAAGCTCATCACCGCCTGTCGCCCGTTCCTAACCACTGCCAACTGCGTAACCTTGGCCAGGACCCTTGTACTATCCAAGGTTGACTACTGTAATGCCCTCTATCTAGGTACTAATCTCCGCAACTTAAACAAGCTACAAATTGTCCAAAACAATGCGATCAGAGCGGCCCTTAACATTCCTAGGCGCCAGCATATATCTGACACCAGGCGCAACCTGCACTGGCTCTCTATCCCACAGCGCATCTCCTTGAAGTCCTTGGCTCTCACACACAAATGCCTCCACAACCAAGCCCCTCGCTACCTGGCAAACAGATTCTCTTTCCACAATTCCACCAGACCTCGCAGAGCGGCCCAAGCCAACTGCCTTGACATCCCGCGTTTTAATCTCCAAAGATCTGGTGGAACCAGCTTCCCCATCCTGGCAGCCAAACTCTGGAACTCACTCCCCAATGACCTTAGAGCAGAACCTTCCTTCCTGAAATTCAAATACCTTACCAAAGCATGGCTATCCGCCCAAGACTGCTAACACCAGCTTACTGCCCTACTTGCACTTTGACCTACTCTGCATCCTTTATTAACTATCCTGTAAATCACTGCCTTATCGATATTCATTTGAATGTATATTTTGTAAATTTTGTAAATCTTCCTGTAATAATCTTGTAATACTCTGTCACATTGCCTTGTCATGCTTTCATCTTGTTGTAACTAAGTTAAGCGCCCGGTTGCCCCTGGGCCTGGTGCGCTATAGAAATAAATAAAATACAAATACAAATACGAATAAAAGAAGGCGATGAGTGGAAGACGGCCTTTCGCACCAAGTATGGGCTATTCGAATATCAAGTGATGCCCTTTGGACTTTGTAACGCTCCTGCCGCTTTCCAGTATTTTATGAACGATGTCCTTAGAGAACTCATAGATGTGTGTGTTGTTGTCTACATTGATGACATCCTTGTCTATTCATCATCTGAAGAGGAACATCAGAGACACGTTAAAAAGGTTCTCGAGAGACTGCGTCAACATAACCTTTTTGCCAAGCTTGAAAAATGCGTTTTCAACGTAACTGAAGTTGAGTTCCTGGGATTCATATTGTCACCTAATGGGGTTCATATGGATTCAAAGAAGGTCGACGCAATCATCAAGTGGCCATCACCAACCTCGGTAAAAGGAGTTCAAAGCATGTTAGGCTTCGCTAACTTTTACCGCAGATTCATTCCTGAATTCTCTCGGATAGTCCAGCCCTTCACCGCTCTGTTAAAGAAGAACAAACGTTTTGAATGGTCTACTGAAGCAGAACAAGCTTTTCAGGACTTAAAAGCTAAATTCATTTCTGCACCTGTTCTAAAACATCCTCGCCCAGAACTCCCCTACATCGTGGAAACGGATTCTTCTAGTCTTGCTATGGGGGCAGTGTTATCACAAAGAGATCCGGTCACACACCAATTACATCCAGTAGCCTTTTGGTCCCGCAAATTCTCGGCTTCCGAGATCAACTATTCAATTACAGACAAGGATCTTTTAGCTATCAGATCGGCCTTTAAAGCCTGGCGGCATTATCTTTTGGGAGCCAGACACACAGTCACCGTAATGACTGACCACCGCAATCTACAATATCTGAAGACCGCCAAAGCTCAGTCTTCCAGACAGCTTCGCTGGGCTCTGTTTCTGGCTGAGTTTGACTTTCTAATTACTTATAAACCCGGCAGTAAAAACGGAAAAGCAGATGCCCTCTCTCGGATGGGAGTAGATGTACATTTGACCAATCCGGAACCAATACCCATAATCCCAGAACAAAGGATTTTGGGGTTGGTCAGCGCTCAATCCTTTGAAGACATCAAGACTACAGTCAAGTCACTCCTAACTCCGGCCGAGTTGCAGGACTGGCAATTTAAGGGAAAAGAATTCTCAGTGGATCAAGACCTACCATATTTCCAAAGGCGATTGTACTTGCCCTGTGAGAAAATACAAAAACAAGTAATCTCCGGTTATCACGACTCTCTAATGGAGGGTCACCCTGGCATTACCAAAACCATGGAAAAGATCAAGAGACATTTCTGGTGGCCATCATGGAAGAAGGATATTAGAGACTTTGTAATCTCCTGCGGTGTGTGTGCCCAGAATAAAAGTCAGAGGGAGAAACCAGCCGGCCTTTTACACCCTCTGGATATTCCTCCCTGTCCATGGCATACCCTGTCCATGGATTTCATCACGGACTTACCTCCATGCTCAGGGTATAATACCATTTTAGTAGTCGTGGATCTATTCTCCAAGATGGCTCACTTCATTCCCCTGAAGGGCCTACCTTCGGCTTCGGTATTGGCCCGAGAATTCTTAGAAAACATCGTTCGGTTACACGGTTTTCCCTCGGTTTTAATCTCCGATAGGGGAAGTCAATTCATCTCCCACTTTTGGCGAAGTTGCTGTCGTCTAGCCCAAATTGATGTAAGACTTTCAACCAGTCACCATCCCCAAACTGACGGACAAACCGAGAGGACAAATCATATCTGCGTTGCATGCTCCAACAAACTGAAAACCCTTAGAAGGATATTCTTTGGATCGTTGAATATGCTTACAACAATTCGACTCATTCTGGAACCGGGAAGACTCCCTTCTTCCTATTATACGGACATCATCCTAGAACCTCTAATCTGGATCCTCCCCAAGAATTCGAAACACCTGCTGTGGATTATTTGCACTCTGAGATTACCCGTGCTTTTAAAGAAGCCACTGCCCATCTGCAAAGAGCCAAAGCTCAAGTCAAAAAGGGAGCAGATCGACACCGTAAAGAGGCCCCTCACTACGCAGTAGGAGATCAGGTCTGGTTATCCACTAAGCACCTGCCTCTAAAAGGACCCTGCACCTTCAACCCGAGATACCTTGGACCTTACCCCATCTCTACCATAGTTAATCCGGTGGCGGTCAAATTGGAATTACCTGCGCATATGAAAATACATCCAGTATTCCATGTCTCCTTATTAAAACCAGTACAACCAGAAACCCGATTGACTGAACTCCCAGAACCTGTTTTGGTAGATGGAGAACTCGAATTTGAAGTAAAGAACATTCTAGACTCCAAGATCTCCAAATCTAAGTTATATTATCTGGTTGATTGGAAAGGATACGGCCCCTAGGAAAGGTCTTGGGAACCCTCAGAATATGTCCACGCACCTCGTCTGGTCAAGAGATTCCATCTGAATCATCCCGACAAGCCAAAACCCCCGGAGAAGACACGCTTAGGAGGGGCCTTGAGGGGGGGTACTGTCATGATCACTGCTTCCAAGGAGCCAGGACCAGCCCAACGTCCTTGGAAGCAGGCCCCTAACCCTAATCCTAGGCACCAGCCGGTCCCCACGGGAACCTTTTGGACCTTGTCCTGGCGCCGGTGGCACCAGGCTCATCAGAATCATCGGTCCCAGCACTGGAAGCGCCGGGCTCATAATATGTGTGCAGATGCTTGGGTGGACTTACCTGCAGCAGACCATGCTGCTTACTTACCAGCCTATTAGAAGTGCTCTGTGAACAGGAACTACTTTCTTACCTGGGTGGGGCAAGCTCCACTCCCTGTATTCAGCACTGGAAAGCTTCTGGAACTGGAACTCTTTTCTTACCTAGGCGGGGCCGTGGAGGAAGACGCCTCATCACTCCAAGGCTATTTAAACCACACCCGATAGACGAAACGTGCTTCGCGTTATTCTGCATCTGCAGCAGAACGCTCACCGAGTCTGTTCCAGCCTTTCTTCTTACGATCCTGAATCTGCAAGAATCATACTCGCCATTCCTGCATCCTGAATCTGCAAGAAGCATACTCACCATTCCTGCATCCTGAATCTGCAAGAAGCATACTCACCATTCCCGCATCCAGTCGAGAGCAGCACCTGCAGAGACAAGAAACAGCAGGTTAGCGCAGCCTTAACTCGCAGTGCTACTCACCAGATCCATCGGCTGTGGTCATTTTCGGCACGCTGCACCTCCGCCTGCAAAGATAAAAACATTGTCACTACTCACCGGCACTCCGTGAATTCTGGATTTCTTCACACTGCATCGCCGCCTGCGGAGATAAAAGCATTGTATCTACTTACAGACATTCCGCGGACTCCGGCGCTGCAAACCAACTTCTGAAAGACAAAAGAAGAGACATTAGACAGGTATTTACTTACGCCCATTGCGCTCTTCGAAATAGAACGCCTGCAATACTCCGGCGTCTCTTCGGCACGAACTACGCTGCAAGGGAAAAGACAGTTAGAGCGCTTGCATTTACTCACGCATTTCCAGGCGCTTCACTCCATCTTCCTCAAGAGTCCTGCAAGACAAAAGGGAGAAAAGCATTATACGAAGTCCTGTTCAATGTTAACGTGCCTTGCACCTAAAGACTATAAAGACTAAAAAGGTGGCTGGAAACTCACCGCTCGTGCAGTTAACGACGGTAACGGTCTTCTGAGTCCAAGAGGCCTATTTTTCACCAGTGAAGGAACTGGCAACAGCGCCCTGCGCCCGACGCAGATGGAGAGCCCAGCATTCACCTATCTAAGGTGAGCACGTTGACCTGGGGGTTCTACGGAGAGGGAGAGAGAGGAATAGGGACATTGAACAACCCAGACCATTAACCCCCCATATTCTTTCACCTGCAGAAACCTCACCCTACGAGTTCGACACACAGTGCGAAGAGGTTCGACCCCAGAAGCCCATCGGGTTCTGCACATCACCTTTCAAGTCACAGACACCTTCCTGCCAAGATCAGCGCCTCCGTGGGAATCAGGTGAGCGTTACAAAATGTTAGCATTTAAGTCTCTTAGATCCACGCACATTCTGATGGATCCATCCTGTTTTTTTTACAATTACAATTGGGGATAACCACTCTGAGCTTTCAATAGGTTCGATGACGTCCTGCATGCATAACCTTTCTAATTCAGCCTTCAATGCTTCTCTGGTACCAATGGGTATATTCCTCACTCTGTGTACCACTGGCTTTGCACCTCTTTTGAGTATGATACGATGTTCAAATCCTTTGAGTAAACCTATTTCTTCATTAAATATTTTGGGAAAAGCTTTTGCCAAATTCTCTGCAGTATCACAACTGTTCTCCGTAATGCATAAAATGGGCACCTTTTCACCAGGATGAATTCTGATTTTCAAAGCTGCTTGCTCCCACCATATTGAAAACCCATTCTCAGCCACATACAATCTGCAGCATGTCTTTCTCCCTTCAAATTTCAGATGTACCCAAACAAACCCTATATTGTTGATGGGTGTTTTTCCATACCCAGTTGCCTTGATTTTTGTCATCTGTAGTTCTTCCATTTTTCTTTTTAACACATTGACATATGTCTCCACATCAACCATCGTATAAGGAGAGCCAGTGTCCACCATCACTTGTAGCGTTTTGTCATTTATCTCCATGGCAACCCACGGTCCCACACCTTTTCCACTTGGCGTGACAGCTAGTATTTGAACCTCGTCTTCAAACTGATCCTTGATTGCCAAGAGATTGCTTGGACCACCCATATCTTCCAATGCCTTTATACTTGTCATCGCTGCACCTCTGCCTCTATTGAATCGTCCAGTATTTCTTCCAAACCGGCTGTTAAATCTTCCTCTTCCTCTACTGTTGTGACACATTTTTCCAAAATGTCCTAAAAGACCCCATCTGTAACACTCTGCTGACACAGCTGGACAATCTCTTTCTGCATTGACATATATACCATCCACAATTCAAACATCTGTTATTTTGTCTGAACATGCCTGCTCTTCCTTGTCTGGCTCCACTATTCATGTCTGACCTGACCAATCTCTTGACCATAGCAATCAATTCATCTTCTTGACTGTTATGCTGCCCCTCCTCCATATCTTGAACTGATTTGACTTCCACATTCTCATTTTATTTTGGACTTCCTTCATACATTTTTCACCCAATTCAATTGACCTGGCTATCTCAATAGTCTTTTCCAATGTGGGGTTCTTCGCCTGCCACAAACGTTGTTGAATCCGAGGATCTGCCACATGCAACACCATCTGATCCCTTAAGTATTCATCTGCTACTCCAGTGAAAGCACAAGTGGCCATCAATCCCCTTAATGCAGCTAAATATGAGTCTATATTTTCTTCTTTACCTTGTGTTCTCGTGAAAAATCTATATCTTTCCAAAACTATGTTAGTTTTATTCCCAAAATGTTTATTAAGTTTGGCAATCGCTGTCTCATATTTTCTAGCTCCACTCGAAGATTCCTCCCAGCTCACTTCATCATGTTCCAATTCAGGTAATGTCCTGAAAATCCTTAGTGCCTCAGCACCTACGCAACTTAGAAGTGTAGCCTCTTTCTGATCATCACTGTACCTTGAACCTCCTATTGCCCTCAGATATACTTGAAAATGATCTTGCCATTGTTCCCAGGGGCATGTTGGATTCCCAGGCAATGGCAAAAACTTTACTGGGGCAGCTATGGTCTGCATGATGCTCTAAAATTCAATGAAATATTGTTTTTGTTCTTGTATCAGGCTTCACTTCATATGCTTCTCTCTCTACTAGTATTTTTCCTCCATAAATACTGTTCGTAAATTGTGCACGTGCAAACTCCAAAAAAAACAATAAAAAAATATATATATTTTTTTTTTATATCGGCACCTCCATATCACTCTCTCCCTTCGTTTGAACTTCCGTGTCAATTTGTACCTCTATGACACTAAGAGTGAACAAATGTTATATGCAGTTTCACTTCTCGTATTATTCACCATTAGTTTTGTCCCAAAATGGCGGCACGTACAGCACGCACTAAGGTCCTTTCCTCTAGTGCATTTGACGGTTCGCCCGCTCGCGCATGTCTTTCATATGCTGCCGCTCCCTGTGAGTCTATTTCTTTAAGGACTTTTCTTCTCCCTTAATCGCGCCGCTCACCTGTTTCATGAAAGCGCATTTTCCATTCCTTCAATCACAACGATCGCCGCTCCTCGTAACCAGCGGCAGCAATCTTCAGAGCATTTATTAACTGCTCACATTGTCCCAGGGCTCTCTCCATGCAGTAACTCCTCGTCGCCAATTGTTGTGTATTCTTATAACGATTAAGTACACAACCTCACGTTATATATTAGATTGAAATCTTGAGTTTAATGGAAGGAGCCCCAGGGAGGCCAACCTCTTTCAGCAACATCTTTGTGTATGATTCCATCAACATTCTGGAACCATACACGAAGATGCTGTTATGGCTACAGAACCTTGTGTACGTACATTTACTGAAATGCTATCCTTACAAGGGGTTCACTTCTTTTGTGGGATAGACGCACGGGCTGCCGAGTTGGCAAGGCTGCGTTCAAATGGTGGCCGGGTTGTTGGAAGTGGCAGAGAGGCATTGCCGACGGGGGCAACGTCAGAGGGCTGCTTAAACACAACAATTGGCCATTGCATCGCCGGGGTGGTTTGTGGCCTGGCATCCTGATCTTGCTTGCATGCTGGGGCGTGTGGGTTCCGCTCTCCGTTCATGGTACTGGAAATGTGCGTGAGGGTTGCAACTGAAGGGGTGTCCAGCTAAGAGGGGTCATGCTTCCAGTTAGAATAATGGACTGTCGGAGGAATGGTGGGGGAGGGGCAAGGAGCAAGCCGGTCCTGGGCAGGTTGGGCACGCAGGGAGCACCCTCCCTCCCCTTTGCTTACCTCGCGGGGGAATCATGCGTGCGATTGTAAACAAAATCATGCATCAGATGCGCTGGCACAATGTAATTTTGGGGGCTGTTGAAAATCTGGACAGTTTTTCTGTTGGGCTTCAGCATTGGCGTAGCACCTACCGAGGGGCTAGTAAAAGGAATGGTTGGCAAGCGAGGCCAAAGCGAACAGCAGGTAACAGGGCTTTGACAAACATTTTAGGTTGCACTCGTTGGAGTGGTACTTTTAATTGCTCCGTGGTTTGCCACATGTTCATTTAAAATGTTCTGGTAATATGTTGCAAATCTGGTCAGTTCTTTTGGGCTTCAGCATTGGCGCTCAACACTGAATAATGCAGTTACCAAGCTCTGGGGCAGTTGGTTTGCAAAGGCGGTTAGGCCATACCAAATGTGATCGCGCTTTATTCGCACCCATTCAGGGTGTCATGGTGGTTTCAGGGTTGAACGACTAAAATTGTATATTTTAATGGGCGGAGCAATTAGTATGTCGGGATTGGGGCCACTGGTTCCGGTAAACCAAACTTCGGCGCGCCCCGCGGGGGAGCTGCACGCAGGCAGTAGGAGAGACGGGCGTGATGTTTTTGTAGGTTAAGACATGAGGTAGTAAGGAGAGGAAGGAGGCGGGCGTCGTCCCGCAGGCCAGCTACGTTGTCCACGATGACCACGCGAGTGCGGCACCGAGGTCGCGGTAAGAATCAAGGAAAGGGGGTGTGTGTAAAACCCGGAACGCGCCGGAACAGGCCGGAACGGTACCCTAACCTATAAAATGGCAGCAAAAATCACCTGAAAATGATGCAAACACACATGAAGAACATTTTGAAATGAGAAAGGTGCACCAATATGCTGTCATTAACCCATTACTGCCCAAAATCTACATTTTATCACGAAAAAGTACCCGGATCGGGCCGGAACGCTACCCTAAAATATAAAATGGCAGCGAAACTCACCTGAAAATGATGCAAACACACATGGAGAACATTTTGAAATGAGAAAGGTGCACCAATATGCTGTCATTAACCCATTACTGCCCAAAACCTACATTTTATCACGAAAAAGTACCCGGAACGGGTCGGAACGCTACCCTGATATATAAAACGGCAGTGAAACTCACCTGAAAAGGATGCAAGCACACATGAAGAACATTTTGAAATGAGAAATGTGGACGAATATGCTGTCATTAACCCATTACTGCCCAAAATCTACATTTTATCACGAAAAAGTACCCGCAACGGGCCGGAACGCTACCCTAATATATAAAACGGCAGCGAAACTCACCTGAAAATGATGCAAGCACACATGAAGAACATTTTGAAATGAGAAAGGTGGACGAATATGCTATCATTAACCCATTACTGCCCAAAATCTACATTTTATCACGAAAAAGTACCCGGAACGGGCCGGAACGCTACCCTAAAATATAAAATGGCAGCGAAACTCACCTGAAAATGATGCAAACACACATGAAGAACATTTTGAAATGAGAAAGGTGCACCAATATGCTGTCATTAACCCATTACTGCCCAAAATCTACATTTTATCACGAAAAAGTACCCGGAACGGGCCGGAACGCTACCCTAATATATAAAACGGCAGTGAAACTCACCTGAAAAGGATTCAAGCACACATGAAGAACATTTTGAAATGAGAAAGGTGCACCAATATGCTGTCATTAACCCATTACTGCCCAAAATCTACATTTTATCACGAAAAAGTACCCGCAACGGGCCGGAACGCTACCCTAATATATAAAACGGCAGCGAAACTCACCTGAAAATGATGCAAACACACATGGAGAACATTTTGAAATGAGAAAGGTGCACCAATATGCTGTCATTAACCCATTACTGCCCAAAATCTACATTTTATCACGAAAAAGTACCCGGAACGGGCCGGAATGCTACCCTAAAATATAAAATGGCAGCGAAACTCACCTGAAAATGATGCAAACACACATGGAGAACATTTTGAAATGAGAAAGGTGCACCAATATGCGGTCATTGACCCATTACTGCCCAAAATCTACATTTTATCACGAAAAAGTACCCGCAACGGGCCGCAACGCTACCCTAATATATAAAATGGCAGCGAAACTCACCTGAAAATGATGCAAACACACATGGAGAACATTTTGAAATGAGAAAGGTGCACCAATATGCTGTCATTAACCCATTACTCACAAACATGGTCTATAATGATTTGTCTGCCAGTACCTGGATATATGGAGTAGAACTTGTCAGTTAAAGGTATGAGGGTATGCTGTATGGTAGAAGAGCACAGTCTTATCACAGAAGCATTAGCCGATGGCTGTTCAGGCAAGGCTGCCCTGGAGTTCTTCAGGATGAGGGACACGTGATTCGCTCATGGCCCAATCCAGGAGTTGCAGGCGGACCAGGGTGTGCAGGGGTGAAGGTCAGGGAGGGACTGGGAAAGGACCAAACAAGCAAAAAAACACTAAGACGAAATGAAAGTGGATGGATGGGGGACAATAAGAGGAAACACAAGAGCAGGGGCACTCACCAGCAGTGTCTGGTAGGGCTGCGCAAGTGGAATCAAGTGGGTGAGGGGAGCACATGCAAAGGAGAAGACTCTCCGCTCTTCGCTACCTGTTGGGACAAGTGACTCGCTCAGTATAACTTGGCTAGTGCTGTGGATATGCTTATGTTTATATACATTCCACTCCACAAGTGGAAGGCACAGGCAGAGGAGTGCAACTTTGTGTGACAAGTTTGTAAGATGGGGCATTGGGTATGACTGCAATGAATACCCAAATTCAGCAATGGCACTAAGTACAATTCACCAGTGTCACTTACCACCCTCAGTGTAATAAATCAGCAAAGGCGAGCGACATTAGTACTTGTATGTTAGCATAGATTTTATAACATTTAACCCAATGTAAATACATGGAATAACATTGTAAATGAGATACTATAACATGGTTTTAAGCTACCAATAAGACATGTATGGATGAGCTCTCTTTCACAATATATGCCATCCCTTTCTTCAAACTCTTGACGAAGCCACCTGAGAGCCTTGGGAGATCATCTCACTTGTAGGATGTCAGTAAAACCTGCCTTCTATTCCTGTTAATCTAGCACACGAGACAAGCAGATTGTGTTGCCTGAACCAGCTGCATCTGGCAAATGTTGTGCTAACAAGTCACATAAAACTTAACATAAAATGTCTTTCAAAGGTTGTCCTTAAACTTTGATGCAGTGTGAGTGTCATATTTTATTGGTCTTTTGGTAGACATCTGTGTGTATTCGAAGAGATTTATTCTGTTTTTTCAAATACATAGTGCTTCCCTAAATGCACTTCGGACATTTGTCCAGACCACTAGGGAAATGAGCTAGGTCAAGGCAAGACAAATGATACCAGTCCTGGCATAGTCCCTGGCAGAGTATCATTTTTGATTTTGTTGGTTTTTTACAGAGTTTACCCATGAAACAGAGGAACCAAGTTGCTGTGTAATATTCATCTAATGCTGTAGATAAGAATTCAACAGTGGATGTTGCCTCTTTTGGAGGATTCCTTGAAAAAGGTGTATTAAAATCTTTAATATTCTGCTTAATCTTAATCTCTTTTTTTGCTCTGCAATATTTTTGTTTCTTCAACTATGATTTTGGGAGAAAGGATTTTCCACTAATTAATTCCATAGCTATCCACTGCCGCACAGCAGTCATGTCTGCAGGGAATGGTACAAGTGACCCACTACACAATGTATGTGCAAATAAGCAGAGAAATAGTCCACAACTGGATGAATCATGCTGAGCTGGTACATCACGAGGAGCATGGATTGTCCACTTAGACCAGTCAATTGTAGATGCCACCTGCGTGTCCATGAATGTTTGTAGTATGTTTATGTACTTTGTGTAGAGGGTTTTATTGGAGTCTAAATATAGAATAATCTTCCACTTCATGAACACCAGCATAAGTACCCAGTGAGTATTTTGCACATTTGTGGGGATGATCCAGATGTCCTTTGCCATAATATCTGATTTGATGCCAAACTCGTGAACACTTGAAGAGTATCCACGTAAGTCAATGGAATGAATTATGAATGGACTGAAAACACTCACACGTACATCACATTCCGTGACATGTTTTAGAGAAGCTCTAGTAAGCAAGAAGCCTTCAATGACTGTGTCAACCAGCCAGTTATCACCTAAGAGAGATTTCATGTCTTCAACATTGATGTAAATATTTTGAACTAGGACACTCTGCATGCGTGGATAATCTGGTATTACGTCCCATGGAAGGGGCACCGTTTTATTTGTTTGTTTAGGTGAGCTTGACCGCTGCGGTACACCCAGATCATACCCGTCTACCAGAAAAGAGGTAAAATGTTCTTTCTTGGGAACATTCTCATATGGGTTCAATTGTTTAGTATGTTTATTTTTTGCTTTAATGTCTTCCTGAGTGTCATCAAATTTAGTTTCACTCATCAGAATAGAATCCATTGTGGCTACAGTCTGCAGCTCATCTTTCTGTCTAATTCTTTTCCTTCCAGATTTGCCTTTTCTGACATTCATCCTGAGCTTTTCCAGAGAATACACTATTCTTTTCTTACTTGAACTCTTACCAATTAACTTCTGTGCAGCCAGAATGTGGTAGCATGTTCGTGAACTGTTGCAAGAGCATGTTTCAACTGGGAATAACTTTACCACTTACTTTTTGTCTCGTAATCCGGTAACTATGAAACATCCAGACTGTGCCTGAAGAAATACTCGGTTTTGCTTAACTATCAAGTCTGCTAGGCCTTCCATTGCATTTGATTTGCGCTCATCACCTTTTGATATTGTTACAGGTTCTTCATCATAGTGACCCTTCTTTATAAAGTCCACTATCTTTTCCACAGTTATGTAATCAAATGGGAATTCAATATCACCAGAATTAAGTTTTTGCCAGCATGCCTGTTTGACAGGTGATAATTCCCCATACCACACTGTCCTCTCAACACTTCCTTTAGATAAAATGTTTGCAAAAAGTAGATTGCCAATACCATTTCATCCATGTGAACCTCTTTGTGCTTAGTCAGTCTTTTCATCACT
The DNA here is from genome assembly GCF_040938575.1 of Ambystoma mexicanum. Lineage (NCBI taxonomy): Eukaryota > Metazoa > Chordata > Amphibia > Caudata > Ambystomatidae > Ambystoma > Ambystoma mexicanum. The sequence continues at coordinate 843,022,930 of NC_090923.1, forward strand.
GCATTCATGCTTTCTGACACATTAATCGTAACTCCACTGGTTTTCCTATAAATGCCAACTGTTTCCAAGACCCATCTGCCTGCCTTTGTCAAGATGTCTTTGCTCAGTTTTTCCTCAAATATTTCACAAAAGAAGCACTCCATGTGGCCCTTAGTTTTTCCAACAATGTTAGAAAGTCTTCTTCAGTTTTGCAGTCTAAGAGCTGTAGAATATTATTGGTGTACACTTTTCTGTCTGCTTTTCCTCCTTCATGACCTGAAACCCAGAATTCCACGTCTTTCAGTATGTGGTTCCAACAAACCACATGCTTGCATCTTGGAATAATATTCTGTACAGATTTCACAATAGCAGCTTCTCTGTCTGTTACTATAGTAATGGAACTCTGGTTAATTTGAGGCATACGCTTTGCTACAAAAGAAAAAAATGTTTCATGGACAATCGTTGTGCGTTTATCATGAATCAGTACAAAGGCAGGGATTGCAGGATTTTCCTCAAACAATGAACATTGAAATATTAGTGGAGAGAGGTAAAAATCACCTAATTGAAATGTTGTGTCATATGAAATTAGGGTTCTTGAATTCAACTTCATCACTTCCTCAAAAATATTGATAATGTCTGGTAGAGCCAAAGTTACAATAAGTTCGGGAACCAGAGAGTAATGGCATACAAACCCTTCCAGTGCATAGTGAAGCTCGAAGATGTTATATAAATCATCATGACTGATACTACATTTCTGTTTCCCATACTTAAGTTTATTTTGTATTTGCTCTGTATTTTTCGGCACTGTAACTCTCATGTGGGTAGGGGAAGCATCGCATTCTGCAATTATTTTCTGGTAAATTGAAGTTGGACCTAAATCTTTATTTTCAGCAATTTCTATCAGCACAGCTGGCATTGTGCGAACATGAGCTCTTAAGGGGTATTTTCTCATATTTCCATGAGGCATGCATGGCTCAGGTGTTTTGTCTTCACCTAGATAATGGACAATCACTTTTTCAACACTTCCATCAAGAACTTCATAGCCATATCTGTAAAATGTAACTTCCTCTCTACCAATTAATGTTTGGAAGTAGGTCTTCCACACCAGAGGACTGGCCCTCGGCAGAGCATGCCTTCCTTTCTGAATCCATTTATACTGATCACATCTCCAATAATCTTTTCTATGCTTTTGTCCTTCATAACTGTATAGGAACACCTGACCATTTTCTGGATTAGTTGCCGGAAGTGTGGAAATATTGCCTTTTAGGTGATGCCTTAAAATGTTGAATACTTCTTGTGGTGAAAGCGGCGTTTGTTTGTTCATATAAACTATGCTGCACATTCTGGAGGATAAAGTAAAAATATGAATTAAATTAAAAATGAACACTGTTTCCCTCACACCCTAAGATCATTACAAATACGCAGGCAGTGGGTTTGTTACTCAAGAAGGGACACAGTGATAAGGGATGATGTCGGGACATAGTGATAAAGGAAGCATGTCTGGACTTAGTGGCCTATTCTGATGGAGGTGTAATTATGCTAGAGGTGTAATTCATGGGTGAATTCCCCATTCGGAATGTACACCTGTTTTTTACACCTGTTTCCTATCTTTATAATGGGTCTATTCTGCTAGAGGTGTAATATCCCCATGGGGTTGTTCCACCTCTAGCAGAATAGGTCCCATTATAAAGATAGAAAACTGGTGTAAAAAGCAAATGTACATTCCGAATCAGAAATTCACTCATGAATTACAACCCAGGCAGAATATGGCCCTAAGGGACATGGATGTGTTACACCTCTAGCAGAATTGGGCCCTAAATTCCACACTATATCATAAAATGGGTCTCTATGTGCTGATAACCAGTAACCTGTGTGTATCAATGGGGTAAACACCATGGGCCTCATTACGACCTAGGCGGAGGACCATGGTGCTATTAGCACCATGGTCCATGCCGGTGTCCGCCATGGCGGAATGGGGAATTACCACCCCATTCCGAGGTTGGTGGGGCGGTAATTCCCCATGCTGCCATGGCCCTTCCCCATTCCCATTTTTGACCCATAGGGCTCAATGGGAATGGGGAAGGCGCTAATTACAGTACCGCAAATTGCGGTACCGTAATTAGCACCAAGGTCCCTTTGCGGGTGCCTACTTTAACGGCTGGAAAAACCAGCCGTTAAGGTCGGGTCCCGCAAAGGGACCTCGTAATTAGGCGCTAAGTGTTTAACGGCGCCGCAGCCTTTTACGGCGCAGTTAAACACTTAGCGCCAGGGTCGTAATGAGGCCCCATATCTTCATCAGCCTCACTGGAAGCCCTTCACACTGATTCCTCTAACTTTCCCTACTCTTACTGATTATCCTAAAAGGATGGCAGAATGGGTAGCAGGATGGCAGGATGGGAGGTCTTATGATCAGTAAAAACACGCCATCCACCTCTCTCCCCAATTACTTAATCTCATTTTCTTTTCAGTATGTTTGTATTCAGCTCCTTGCTCCACCTCCTCTTGCATAATTCTCATCTATTGACCTCTGAGTCTTCAATCTCGCTTTTCCAATGACTTAGACCTCTTAATCAAATCTCTGACACTGAACACCTGTCAATTCAACCTTCCGTAAACATGACTACAGCCACTGTCTTCACCTTGACTCCTCATACTCTGACCATTTTCTGGTCACCCTCCACAATCAGTCGGCCCAATTTTTCTGAAACTCGCTGGACTAAATAACTCCTCATCTGAATAAAGTCAGGCCCTTCCTTTAGGTGCTCTTTCCATCTGTTACCAACTCCAGTGAGAAGGCCTTCCCAGATTTTAACCTAGCACTAGTGCTCTCGTTGAGTACCATTATCCCTCTTGCCTGTGCATTGAACCTTGGATTTCCCCAACCATCCAGCACCTCAGAACCTATTGTGAGGGGTAAGAAATGTGAGGCCGACAACTTTGTAAAAAGTTTTAAAATTTAGCATTTTATTAAATAAAAAGGTAGGATAAACGCCACTCTATCCCTACCCTGACAAGGATTTTCCTGCCTAGAATAAACTAAAGAAAATACTCTTACAAAAGGATATCTGTCCCTCACACTTGTATACTCAAGAAATCAATAAGGAAATGTATGGCAGTTTAATCCAACAATTATATATAACATAAAACCACATCACAATGTGGCCACTGCCTCTTCTCATAACCTGGGTTAATTCCCCTTCCCCAGGTTTGAGCAAGGATTTGCTCCACAGTTCAAAAGAAATCAGGAAATTCTGTTTTGCCACAAAGTTCCAACACAGTTCTTTTGGATTCAAAACTTGATAATAAAAAGTTCAGTTGTATCAACAATGTACGAAAAGAAGTGATAGGTTCCAACTTCTCCTGGAGTAAGAACAGGATTTAAATTCATCTCCTTCAAGTAAACAAACACTGTCTTTGTCAGGATGATATGCCATTGTGTCGGGAGGATAGCTCTGGGGCAACGTGCTCGCCTTGGTAGCAAGACGACGCGGAGCAACAGAGGTTCGATGCCCGGGTCCGCGCTTAGAAATCTCTGGGTATTAAGCATGTTATAAATAAACAATTACAATTGTGGGTGACTTTAATCTTAAGGTGAATGAGGTGGAGAACTTTAAGATTCAAAGCTTTCTGTCCTCTATGAAAGAACTCTCCCTCCCCCAGCAGGTTCATGAACAGACCCATTCCTTAGGTAACACCTTGGACCTGATTTTCTCAGCAGATGCTGAGATCACTCTTTTTGTGGCCTTTCAAATCCTGTGGTCTGATCATTTCTTTGTTCCCTTCCCCTGGGGCATTAAGGGCCCGCCATCTGCTCCACCAGCCAAATTAGTCCAGCGGCGTGGATGGCGCTCAGTATCTAAATCTGATATGACCTCTTTGATACTTGCCCGACTTTCAGGGCTGTCCCCTGTGGACATGAATTCTTTAACTAGTACTCTGACCGCAGTTGCAGGCAGCCTTGCTCAGCTCAAGACATCTAGGCTATCTTCACGCCCCTCTCAGCAGTGGTTCATGGACAAGCTGCGTGCCCTTCGCCTACAATGCAGGAAGATGGAGCAAAAGTGGAGGCACTCTTATACCCCCAGGAAAAAGTTTGCCTTGTCTCTGGTCACCTCCCAGTATCACCTAGCCATTTCATGTGCCAAACGCGTCTACGTTGCATCTATTATTGAAACTTCTGTGAATCACCCCAGGGAGTTGTTCAAAGTGGTTCGTAATCTCTCTACTAGCTTACCGGTTCCTCTTCCCTCCTCTCAGGCACTCTGTAATTCCTTGTCCACATGTTTTATGGATGAAATCATTTCTATTCAATCGAATATTGCTGTTACTCACTTTCCTTCTGAGGCTGATATTTACATGATATGATATTTTATTTGTATTGCGCCAATACACAATTGTTTCAGAGCGCAACAAGGCAAGGGAGGGGAAACAAGGGAGGACAGAACAACGATCTTACTAGGCCCAGTGATATTAAGAACGTGCGAGTGCAGGGGAGAGGGAAGGGGGAAGTGGGAGGGGCAGGGGAAGAGTGGAAAGTGCTGAACACGTGATAGAACAACAGGTAGTGTGCCCAGTAGGTGGTAAGTGCGAAAATAAGGTGTAAACAACGGGTGTATTATAAGTGCTCGAAGGGGACTGTAGGGTAGCAGATACAGACCCAAGTGCAAGGGTTGTCAGGAGGCAGTGCGGGTGTGTGGCTGGGAGGGCAGGGATATGGGCCCGATATCAGAGGGTAACCAGGTGCCCGGTGCCAAAGCAGACAGTTTAGCAGGGGAGAGGAAGAGCGAAGGCAGAAGCAAAGAGGAAGGTCTTGAGGTGCTTCCGGAACCGGAGATGGTTCTCCTCAAGTTTCAGAGAGGCAGGGAGGCTGTTCTAGATGTATGCCCCAGCAGAGGAAAGGGATCTACCCCCAACTTGTTGCTTGGAGAAGCAACTGATCCTGAGGGAGTTGGAGGTGAAGGAGCGAAGAGCTCAAGTAGGAAGGTATTTACAGAGGGAGAGTTCAAGGTATTGCGGAACCAGGCACCAGAAAGCCTTGTGGACAATGCAAAGGGTCTTGAATTTAATCCTTGCAGACGCTGGGAGCCAATGAAGAGATTTCAGGGCTGGAGAGATACGATCGCAGGGTTTGAGGCCAAGGACAAGTCTCACAGTCCTGTTCTGGATGAGCTGCAGAGGGCGGAGAGTGGCTGCAGGCAGATTGACAAAGAGGCTGTTGCAATAGTCCAGCCTAGAGAGAACCAGAGCTCTGGAAACAGTGAGCTAATGGGGGAAGTAGAGGCAAAGAAGAATACCTCTGAGGAGGTGCAGTTGGTAGTTAGACTTTTTTTGAGACGTCAGAGATGTGTGGAGAAAAGGAAAGCGTGGAGTCGAAGATGACCCTGAGGTTCTTAGCCTCGCAAGTGGGAGCAGGGAGAGGGCCAACGGAGGCCGGCCAGAGAGTGACAGGAAAGGAAGGTGCAGGTGTGCCGATGAGGAGGATCTCTGTCTTACTGGCATTAAGGAAGAGGTTGTTGGCGGCGCACCACACCTGGATTGCAGACACACAGTCAGAGATGAGAGAGGGAGAAGAGGTGGCAGAGGGGAGCCTGAAAACAAGTTGGTTGTCATCCACATAGCACTGAAAGTTTTAGCAGAGAGCAGAAATGCAGTGGGCTAGCGGTGCTAGGTATTGGTTGAAAAGCCAAGGAGAGAGGTTAGACCCCTGGGGAACGCCACAGGTAGAAAGTGAGATAGAGGAAAGGAAGGACCCAAGTTGGACCTAGGAGGGTCGGTTGGAGAGAAAGGGTGTCAGCCAGGCCAGGGCCTGATCAGTGATACCAAGCTTATCACGGAGGCGATTGAGCAGGATGACATGGTTGACCATGTGAAAGGCAGAAGAAAGATCGAGTAGGATGAGGACAGATGGGATATTAGAATGAAGGGTGGAGAGCAGGTCTTCACGGATGTTCAGGAGAGCACTTTCCATGCTTCTGGCAGCTCTGAAGCCAGACTGATGGTCATGGAGACAACCAACAGAATCCGAGTGAAGATTAAGCTGGGAGATGGCCAGCTTTTCCAGGAGTTTGCCCAGGAAAGGAGTGATAGAGATCGGGTGATAGTTAGCCGGGTAATAGGGGTCGGCTATGGGTTTCTTGAGAAGAGGGTGCACAAGAGTGCTTCAGAGGGGAGGGGAAGGCTACAGAGGCGAAGGAGTGGTTGCAGAGGTCGGCCAGAGCAGGAGCAAGGGTGTCAATGTGGTCCTTGATGGTTTTGGATGAACAGGAAATAACCTGTTTTGACGATACTTTCATAGATTGGACTTTCTGGAAATCTCTTCAAGGGAGAACAGAGGAAAAAATGAGAAAGAAGGAGGAGAGGCGGCTGCAGGGGGGCCAAAGGTAGCAGAGAGAGAAGCGGGAGGAGGAGGAGAGGACGAGAGGGTGGACAGGATGTCCTGGGTTTTGAGATGAAATGAAAGGCAAAGGCCATGCAGATGGCCTCGGAGGCGACAGGAGAGATAAAGACTGCAGCAGGGTTGGCCAGCTCCTTGCAGATTTTAAAGAGTACGGCCAAGTTGTTAGATGCCACAAAGATGCAGGCTTGGATGTGGGCTCCCTTCTTAGTGCGGACAAGGAGCTGGTATTGCCTTTGTAGCAGGCGCAGGCCAGTTTGTCAGAGGATGCACAAGAAGCCCGCCATTTCCTCTCAGCCACCCTACACTTGCGTTTAAGGGTAACTAGGTCAGAGTCATACCAAGAGTTGCACTTGGTTTTGGGCTTCAAGCGGATGTTCATGACAGGGGCAAGAACATCAAGAGTATCAGAGATAGAAGAGTAGAGCATGGAAAGGGCTGTGTCAGGATGTGAGTCAGCCAGAGGAGGAGGAGGGGGAGAGAAAGTGGAAGTGGAAGCCTCAACTGACACGCTTCATGGGTCGGATGACCGAGAAGGTACATGGCAGTGTTGGAGTTGGCTTGGCCTGATGGGTAGAGAGGGAGAGATGGGAGGAATGAGAGAGTGATCACTCCAGGAGAGAGGAGTGGTCAGAGGGATAGAGAGGGGGAGGTCTGAAGAGATCAGAGCATCCAGAGTGGGCCCAGCAGAGTGAGTTGGGCCAGAGGGGAGAATAGAAAGAGAGCGAGAGTCACAGAGGTCGCGAAAGCATCCAGATGGATGTTGAAGTCTCCAAGAACGAGGAGTTGAGTAGTTGAGGCCAGGAGGGAGGAAGTGAGGTCCGCCCACTCAGAGAGGAAGGAGGTGATTTGACCAGGTGGCTGATAGATAGTAGCCATGGTAAGTGAGTGGCAAGGAGAGAGAGAAAGCCTCAGAGAAAGCATTTGAAAGAGGAGTAGGCCTGCATAGGAATGACAGAGGCAGGAATCCACTCTGGGAAGATCAAGGCTACACCCCCTCCAGAACGGTTGGATCTGGGCACGGAGAGGATCTTACAGTCATCGGGAGGAGAGTGTCAAAGCTTGTGACAATTGACAATGTGACAATTGTGACAAACCTGTGGTGCTCCATGTCGTCTTGCTTGTAAGGCGAGCACGTTGCCCCTGAGCTATCCTCCCGAAATCTTGAGCAATGGTTGTTATATTGGTATTGCCGGGTTTTTAAATACTCTTTTGCTTGGTATTGTTTGTATGCTTTTGTTTGGACTAAAGCTTCACCACAGGGATTTTGGCCCTTCCACCAACTCACATGCTTGCTTGCACAGTCACTTTGGTTTAATAAGTAAAACATTTGTTGGTTTTGTACGGTTCAGTATTCAGAATTGTAATCACTGCTTCTCTCACTCACACGCGAGTGAAACTGCCTGCCGTGGATAGTGTCAGAGCGATCCGGAGTCACTTGCAAGCTGTGAACTCACAAGGTAAGTCGCTCAATCTAGCTCCGCTTGGTGTTCGCAGGTCTTCTGTCATTGTGGCTCCTTGCGGTCAGGCAAACAGCCTCGTCTGGTCCACCTGCGCTCACGCCACTCGAAATTGGAGCTTCCTCCACTCGGCAGAGGCTCAGGTGCAACCCAGCCACCTAAAGCCTTTAACGAGGATACACTTCCCTTGCTACTTCCTCTTCCTGCTGCGCAACCTCTGCACAACAAGCCTTCAATGGGCAAGCGTCCCGTTCTTACGCTTCCCACTGCGCAACCTCTGCAACAGGAATAGCTTGAGGCAAAGACCCTCACAGGACTTGACACCGCTCTTGGCTGCACAATGGTCCCGGCGTCTTCTCTCGTGCCAGCTTCACTTTCCTCTGCAGCCTGCACTGCTTTCTCCTCTCCTGCTGCTCCTGCTGTTCATGTTCTCCCTCTTCCTGCACCTGAGGGGGCTTTTTATGCGTCTCAGTCTCCCTCAGGTGTAGGTCGTTTACACTAATTAGCTGATTGCTCCCACAGCAATATTCCTCTGCATCCCTTTTCCTCGTCCCAGTACTGAAGAATTATGGGACTTGAAGTCCCTGCCAACCAAGTTAGTTTTCCTAACTTCTTCTACCTTACAATAAGCCATTCCAAGATTGGGGGTTCAGAGAAAATTAAACAAGGGAGTTTCTCCTTCCTCCTGGCCTGTTCCCACCCCATGTGATCCTCCCGCAGAACACCACCCCCAGGGTTGGGATCAGGAAGCATCTGCCTTCCCCTGGCCACACGAGAAGGGTCCCAGGTCAAGATTCTGGGGGGAATCACTACTGATTCATCATACTATATGGACATCCATCGCTGCTGTAAAATCCTTTCCAAGGTTCTTTTTGTCGCCTACAAGGAATCACTCCCCATACTCTGTTACATCCTGCACTCTGTCACATCACACTGCTACACCGACCTCATCTCTTCTCTCCATTTTTACCGTCACAAACTATCCAGGACCATCAGTTTTTACCCTTCTTTACCTCTCTTCATTCTTTCGTCTCTCACTGCAAAAGGCTTAAAAATCTGTGATCTCACTAGCCTCCTTTCCCTCCCACCCCTCAGTACCTTCTCTCCACTATCCCCCATTCACTCAGATTTTTTCTACACTTCCCATCCTCTGCTCTGCCAACCCTTCCTGTGCGCCCACAGACCCCTTCATACCCCAGACCTGGAGCCCCAATCAATGCCTGCGGGCCTTCGCCACCATATTTAAATAAATAAATAAACTTTAAATACATAAAATCCCCTCAACCGTCCTACCAATGAAATGCTAGAAAAACATCACAACTGAAAACACGTCACCATCCACACCGTTGACCAAACAGCAGGAATTCACACAAGGGACCGGCCTCAAACCCCACGGAACGACTGCTGACTACCCATCTCAACCAAACAAAACCACTTTATCACCTAACCAAACCAACACTGAGGCTGCTCGACAGACAAGCAACACTACACCACCGCAAATAGATGGCGCATGAAAATGCACCACTAGTGCCCCAACAAGGAGCACCCCAACCACATGAACAACACATAGGTTGAGACCACCACATTCAAGGTGTGGGAGCGACACCCCCACAAAGGGTACTGGGGTCCCCCCAACACACAATGGCAAAGCACACTTGACCAAATGGCAAACAAACATGTGAGTGCGGGGTCCACCTCCACAGAAACAAACTAATGAGGTAAACTACACTCAACAACATTTCTCCAGCCACAACCATGAACGCAAATGGCACGGGCACATAATACCTCCCCAAAGTGCTGTGGTGTGCCATGTGCTGGCAGCTAGCAGCCCAGGTGGCTGGCACTACCCTGCCACACAAAACACAAACAAAACTGTCCAACCCCACAAGGTGGTTTGCCAGGCCACCCAGTGAGCACAACACATACCACATACACAAGTAACCCCCAGTAAGTCCATGCCCTATTCTCACGTCCATATTCTGACAGACCTGTGGAGGCAAAAGTTAAATCAATATGCAAGAACAAACCAAATTTCAACTTCCTTCAACTAACAGAGGACATGTCTTTACCAAAATACACCAGACATGTCCCAGATCCACCACAATCCACAACGTACCAATGGACAACTTACACCCAAACAGGCTTCACTTCATATAACACTGTTGATCAATATTCACGGTTCAGCATGGACAGCTCCCTGAAAAATGACAAAGCCCTGATCTAGCTTGTGGAAAACTGCCATATATTGACTTCTTGAATCACCCAGGTCAGCCCCACAACCAAGGCAAAAACCCCAGAGCTCTTCCCAGCGAACAGTCAATTCCTGCTTCCCAGAGACGCAGTCAGGATACAGCATAGTTCCATCCACACCATACCCGGAGCAGCTGTCAAGCTGGTACCTGTGACCCCGACCCCAACACACGTTGGGCCCAACCTCCATCACTGCCAACTTGACTGTTTCAGGTACCAGCTGTTCACTGAGCTGACTGTGCCCACATGGGTCTCCAAACACAGCACTCAGCTGTTCACTATGCTGACAGCACACACACGGCTCTCCTGAAACAACTCCCAGCTCCGGCTCGGATAGCATTCCATGCTGGGCGCCGCACTAGATGTTACCTGCCGCTTTTTCTTTTCAGCAGCATTACCATCAGGACACATCTCCTCCTCTGAGACTCAGTTCAAACCCTTAGAGGCGTGCAGTGGCAAACCGTTGTACAGTGTGTGATGCTGTCCATCCCCTTCAATGGCACATCATTCGACATCCTCAGCCATTAGCCACGTCACAACATCCTCTCTGATTGGCCGCTGAAGCCTCAATGCCATCATTCAAGCCCCAGCCTCCAAACTGCAAGGAGCTCTCAAACACTCTCTCAACATTCCAGAGGCAGGCATTCTACAAGAATTCCACTGCACCCAGGCTCACAACACAGGAACAGGGGAGAAAGCAAGACATAACACATTACACAGAGAAAACAATGAAACAGCTTTCTTCATGATGCACATCTAGGTTTCTACTAGGAAGAGATGATGTGTCTGATTTTTAAGGGCCCCTTCTTAGGGATTCAAGCTTCCTTGTTTGCATGAAATGTGTTTATAAGCTGCTGAGCCACCTTGAAGACCTTTTATGATCCTTGCTGTGTCACATACGAGGCTGGGCCCTGTCCACTTGAAGACCTCTCTCCAACCAAGTAGTGAAAAGGCAGGGTGGTCCTACATTTGTCAAAGTTGCTGCAGCAGAGCTTTTCTATAAGAAATGATCTGGTCAGCATGAAGCAATCCATTGTTGCACTCTTATGCTCAAGGCTTGCAGAGAGAAAAAAACATAAATCTGACCTGTATCTAAACTCAAGGTGATCAGCACAGACAAGATGAAGCTGCAACATTTAAGTGAAGAAGAAACATGTGAAATGTTACCACTTCCTGAAACAAGGATATGGAAGTGATAAAGGAAAACCTGACTATGAACACAACTAAACAGTTACTGCTCCCTCTAGTGTTCAGTAAGGTGTAGTCACCCTCCAGTAATATTTTGAAATATATAATTTCCCTTCATGTCAATCAAATCAAAAGTGTTACAATTCTACCTTTATGTGACTAGAGTATATTTAGGTAGATGAGGATTTTCTAGTACAATATAGATGTCATCACAAAGTCCCTCTTTGAGTTTACTTATTAGCTGCCTTTTTACTGAATTTTGGGCAGTAATGGGTTAATGAAAGCACATTGTTTAACCTTCCCCATTTCCAAAATGTTCTTCACGTGTGTTTGCATAATTTTCAGGTGAGTTTTACTGCCGTTTTATATATTAGGGTACCGTTCCGGGCCGTTCCGGGTACTTTTTTGTCTGAAAATTTAGATTTTGGGCAGTAATGGGTTAATGACAGCACATTGTTCAACCTATCCCATTTCCAAAATGTTCTTCATGTGTGTTTGCATCATTTTCAGGTGAGTTTTGCTGCCATTTTATATATTAGGGTACCATTCCGGCCCGTTCCGGGTACTTTTCCATGTGAAAATGTAGATTTTGGGCAGTAATGGGTTAATATTGGTGCACCTTTCTCATTTCAAAATGTTCTTCATGTGGGTTTGCATTATTTTCAGGTGATTTTTGCTGCCTTTTTATATGTTAGGGTACCGTTCCGGCCCGTTCTGGGTACTTTTTCGTGTGAAAATGTAGATTTTGGGCAGTAATGGGTTAATGACAGCATATTGGTGCACCTTTCTCATTTCAAAATGTTCTTCATGTGTGTTTGCATAATTTTCAGGTGATTTTTGCTGCCTTTTTATATGTTAGGGTACCGTTCCAGCCCGTTCCGGGTACTTTTTCGTGTGAAAATGTAGATTTTGGGCTGTAATGGGTTAATGACAGCATATTGGTGCACCTTTCTGATTTCAAAATGTACTTCATGTGTGTTTGCATAATTTTCAGGTGATTTTTGCTGCCATTTTATATGTTAGGGTACCGTTCCGGCCCGTTCCGGGTACTTTTTCGTGATAAAATGTAAATTTTGGGCAATAATGGGTTAATGACAGCATATTGGTGCACCTTTCTCATTTCAACATGTTCTTCATGTGTGTTTGCATCATTTTCAGGTGAGTTTTGCTGCCGTTTTATATATTAGGGTAGCGTTCCGGCCCGCTCCGGGTACTTTTTCGTGTTAAAATGTAGATTTTGGGCAGTAATGGGTTAATGACAGCACATTGTTCATCCTTTGCCATTTCAAAATGTTCTTCATGTGTGTTTGCATCATTTTCATGTGAGTTTTGCTGCCGTTTTATATATTAGGGTACCGTTCCGGGCCGTTCCGGGTACTTTTTCGTCTGAAAATTTAGATTTTGGGCAGTAATGGGTTAATGACAGCACATTGTTCAACCTATCCCATTTCCAAAATGTTCTTCATGTGTGTTTGCATCATTTTCAGGTGAGTTTTGCTGCCATTTTATATATTAGGGTACCGTTCCGGCCCGTTCCGGGTACTTTTTCATATGAAAATGTAGATTTTGGGCAGTAATTGGTTAATATTGGTGCACCTTTCTCATTTCAAAATGTTCTTCATGTGTGTTTGCATTATTTTCAGGTGATTTTTGCTGCCTTTTTATATGTTAGGGTACCGTTCCGGGTACTTTTTCGTGTGAAAATGTAGATTTTGGGCAGTAATGGGTTAATGACAGCATATTGGTGCACCTTTCTCATTTCAAAATGTTCTTCATGTGTGTTTGCATAATTTTCAGGTGATTTTTGCTGCCTTTTTATATGTTAGGGTACCGTTCCGGCCCGTTCCGGGTACTTTTTCGTGTGAAAATGTAGATTTTGGGCAGTAATGGGTTAATGACAGCATATTGGTACACCTTTCTCATTTCAAAATGTACTTCATGTGTGTTTGCATAATTTGCAGGTGATTTTTGCTGCCATTTTATATGTTAGGGTACCGTTCCGGCCCGTTCCGGGTACTTTTTCGTGATAAAATGTACATTTTGGGCAATAATGGGTTAATGACAGCATATTGGTGCACCTTTCTCATTTCAACATGTTCTTCATGTGTGTTTGCATCATTTTCAGGTGAGTTTTGCTGCCGTTTTATATATTAGGGTAGCGTTCCGGCCCGTTCCGGGTACTTTTTCGTGTTAAAATGTAGATTTTGGGCAGTAATGGGTTAATGACAGCACATTGTTCATCCTTTCTCATTTCAAAATGTACTTCATGTGTGTTTGCATAATTTTCAGGTGATTTTTGCTGCCATTTTATATGTTAGGGTACCGTTCCGGCCCGTTCTGGGTACTTTTTCGTGATAAAATGTAAATTTTGGGCAGTAATGGGTTAATGACAGCACATTGTTCATCCTTTGCCATTTCAAAATGTTCTTCATGTGTGTTTGCATCATTTTCAGGTGCTTTTTGCTGCCATTTTATATGTTAGGGTACCGTTCGGGCCCGTTCCGGGTTTTTTTTCGTGTGAAAATATAGATTTTGGGCAGTAATGGGTTAATGACAGCACATTGTTCATCCTTTGCCATTTCAAAATGTTCTTCATGTGTGTTTGCATCATTTTCATGTGAGTTTTGCTGCCGTTTTATATATTAGGGTACCGATCCGGGCCGTTCCGGGTACTTTTTCGTCTGAAAATTTAGATTTTGGGCAGTAATGGGTTAATGACAGCACATTGTTCAACCTATCCCATTTCCAAAATGTTCTTCATGTGTGTTTGCATCATTTTCAGGTGAGTTTTGCTGCCATTTTATATATTAGGGTACCGTTCCGGCCCGTTCCGGGTACTTTTTCATGTGAAAATGTAGATTTTGGGCAGTAATGGGTTAATATTGGTGCACCTTTCTCGTTTCAAAATGTTCTTCATGTGTGATTGCATAATTTTCAGCTGATTTTTGCTGCCTTTTTATATGTTAGGGTACCGTTCCGGCCCGTTCTGGGTACTTTTTCGTGTGAAAATGTAGATTTTGGGCAGTAATGGGTTAATGACAGCATATTGGTGCACCTTTCACATTTCAAAATGTTCTTCATGTGTGTTTGCATCATTTTCAGGTGATTTTTGCTGCCTTTTTATATGTTGGGGTACCGTTCCGGCCCGTTCCGGGTACTTTTTCGTGTGAAAATGTAGATTTTGGGCAGTAATGGGTTAATGACAGCATATTGGTGCACCTTTCTCATTTCAAAATGTACTTCATGTATGTTTGCATAATTTTCAGGTGATTTTTGCTGCCATTTTATGTTAGGGTACCGTTCCGGCCCGTTCCGGGTACTTTTTCGTGATAAAATGTAAATTTTGGGCAATAATGGGTTAATGACAGCATATTGGTGCACCTTTCTCATTTCAACATGTTCTTCATGTGTGTTTGCATCATTTTCAGGTGAGTTTTGCTGCCGTTTCATATATTAGGGTAGCGTTCCGGCCCGTTCCGGGTACTTTTTCGTGTTAAAATGTAGATTTTGGGCAGTAATGGGTTAATGACAGCACATTGTTCATCCTTTGCCATTTCAAAATGTTCTTCATGTGTGTTTGCATCATTTTCAGGTGCTTTTTGCTGCCATTTTATATGTTGGGGTACCGTTCCGGCCCGTTCCGGTTTTTATTTCGTGTGAAAATATAGATTTTGGGCAGTAATGGGTTACTGACAGCACATTGTTCATCCTTTGCCATTTCAAAATGTTCTTCATGTGTGTTTGCATCATTTTCATGTGAGTTTTGCTGCCGTTTTATATATTAGGGTACCGTTCCGGGCCGTTCCGGGTACTTTTTCGTCTGAAAATTTAGATTTTGGGCAGTAATGGGTTAATGACAGCACATTGTTCAACCTATCCCATTTCCAAAATGTTCTTCATGTGTGTTTGCATCATTTTCAGGTGAGTTTTGCTGCCATTCTATATATTAGGGTACCGTTCCGGCCCGTTCTGGGTACTTTTTCATGTGAAAATGTAGATTTTGGGCAGTAATGGGTTAATATTGGTGCACCTTTCTCATTTCAAAATGTTCTTCATGTGTGTTTGCATTATTTTCAGGTGATTTTGGCTGCCTTTTTCTATGTTAGGGTACCGTTCCGGCCCGTTCCGGGTACTTTTTCGTGTGAAAATGTAGATTTTGGGCAGTAATGGGTTAATGACAGCACATTGTTCATCCTTTGCCATTTCAAAATGTTCTTCATGTGTGTTTGCATCATTTTCAGGTGCTTTTTGCTGCCATTTTATGTTAGGGTACCGTTGCGGCCCGTTCCGGGTACTTTTTCGTGATAAAATGTAGATTTTGGGCAGTAATGGGTTAATGACAACATATTGGTGCACCTTTCTCATTTCAAAATGTTCTTCATGTGTGTTTGCATTATTTTCAGGTGATTTTTGCTGCCTTTTTATATGTTAGGGTACCGTTCCGGCCCGTTCTGGGTACTTTTTCGTGTGAAAATGTAGATTTTGGGCAGTAATGGATTAATGACAGCATATTGGTGCACCTTTCTCATTTCAAAATGCTGTTAATTTGTGTTTGCATCATTTTCAGGTGATTTTGGCTGCCTTTTTCTATGTTAGGGTACCGTTCCGGCCCGTTCCGGGTACTTTTTCGTGATAAAATGTAGATTTTGGGCAGTAATGAGTTAATGACAACATATTGGTGCACATTTCTCATTTCAAAATGTTCTTCATGTGTGTTTGCATAATTTTCAGGTGATTTTTGCTGCCTTTTTATATGTTAGGGTACCGTTCCGGCCCGTTCCGGGTACTTTTTCGTGTGAAAATGTAGATTTTGGGCAGTAATGGGTTAATGACAGCACATTGTTCATCCTTTGCCATTTCAAAATGTTCTTCATGTGTGTTTGCATCATTTTGAGGTGATTTTGGCTGCCTTTTTATATGTTAGGGTACCGTTCCGGCCCGTTCCGGGTACTTTTTCGTGATAAAATGTAGTTTTTGGGCAGTAATGGGTTAATGACAACATATTGGTGCACCTTTCTCATTTCAAAATGTTCTTCATGTGTGTTTGCATAATTTTCAGGTGATTTTTGCTGCCTTTTTATATGTTAGGGTACCGTTCCGGCCCATTCCGGGTACTTTTTCGTGTGAAAATGTAGATTTTGGGCAGTAATGGGTTAATGACAACATATTGGTGCACCTTTCTCATTTCAACATGTTCTTCATGTGTGTTTGCATCATTTTCAGGTGAGTTTTGCTGCCGTTTTATATATTAGGGTAGCGTTCCGGCCCGTTCCGGGTACTTTTTTGTGTTAAAATGTAGATTTTGGGCAGTAATGGGTTAATGACAGCACATTGTTCATCCTTTGCCATTTCAAAATGTTCTTCATGTGTGTTTGCATCATTTTCAGGTGCTTTTTGCTGCCATTTTATATGTTAGGGTACCGTTCCGTCCCGTTCCGGGTTTTTTTCCGTGTGAAAATATAGATTTTGGGCAGTAATGGGTTAATGACAGCACATCGTTCAACCTATCCCATTTCCAAAATGTTCTTCATGTGTGTTTGCATCATTTTCAGGTGAGTTTTGCTGCCATTTTATATATTAGGGTACCGTTCCGGCCCGTTCCGGCCTGTTCCGGGTTTTACACCGTTCCAAGGAAAGGGCCCCGCTTTTTGGAGTAAAGTGAGTTTAGGGGAGGAGCGGTCTCTCGGGTTGTTTTGTGGGCGCATCCAGCACGGTTTGGGTGGCCTTATGGGCAACGACGTGGTGGGGGATATGTAAAGCTGTGCTCGGAAAAGCGCTTTAGATTAAGGCGCTATATAAATATCAGATCATTATCATTATAAGGGGTTTTTGTCCAGTACTGCATGGGTAGTGGCAGGAGAATGTCACCGTCTTACAGTGTGTTCTTGTATTGGGCTGGAACGGTTCGCCACGATGCGAACGGGTGGTTCAGCGGAGTGTAAGTTGTAAGTAATGCACACACATGCTGGGAAGGAAAGTACCTTATACGGGAAAGGAGGGTGCCGCCATGTTTGGGCTAATGGTAAGACCCATGGGGGCGCAACGGTTGGGCTGCAAGGTACCATAAGACCAATGGGAGAGTGCTTCATCAGGGGTAGGACAGGGCGCATGAAGTAACTGGGATGCGACAAGAGGCAATTACAGGTGCCGCGAGGAAGTGATTTCAAAATGGCACTGTAAGCATATTTGCAGGACTCTTTCCGTTATATGGGGGAACGCCACAAGGTTGGTAATGGAGTTGGCGCGATGAACTTTATGGCATGTCTCTGTTATGGTATGGTATGCGGGGTATTGCTGAAGGGCGCCAGAAGCATTATGGCATTACTGTGCCATTGCATATGGGTGCACCTCGAGGAAGGGGTAAAAATGGCACCCTGAGCAGTATGGCGCATGTATATTGGGGGTGAATTGTGCTTGCCTGGGGCATGTCCGCGATCCCACTGCAGGATAGGACCGCATGTGTAGCGGAGAACGCAGGGATTGTGGCGGTCAATCTTAAGTTGGTGCGCTTAATAGGGTGGCCAACCCCAACATACTGATTTACGAGCGCTCAAGCCAGCAACAGAATTGAGAGCATGGGAAGCGCGCACGCTTTGGAAGCAGGGCGGCACAGAGCAACGAGGGGTGTTTGGGTTCAGCAGCGCCCTTGGATTCAGGGTTGGTTAAGGGATGTCCGTTCCCCCCCCCCTTGCTAGTTTCAACCAGAGGGGCAAGTTCTTTTGAGCCATGCATAGGGTATGGGCCCTGGGTTGGCAGACGTGCCTCAGGGGTTACACTTAGAATGCAGCTGAGTCATTTAGCATGGACATTCCTACATAGGGCGGCTTTCAGGTATCTGCTATACATTGATTGAGGTGCTCTCGGTGAAATCGTCTTGTAAATTGAAGGAATTACCGCTGGACACATTTTCGTTCAATCCAAGCACATGGGATTTTTGTTTCAGAAACATACAGTAATACGGCTGGTTCCCTGTACGGTCCACCCGCATAATAGGGTGGCATGGCTATGAATTTCTTCAAAAGGTAAAAGGTTGTCTAGTTAATCAGTAGGGTGACTACTATGGAGTTTGGGCATGGGGAAGGTTCCTTCCACAAGGCAATGGTTTTGGGGAAAGGAAAACGTATGAGTCCCTAAAGAATGGGAGCATAACTCCTTGGGTCTGCTTTGGGTAATTAATGGTTTCATGTACAGATACAGGTTGAAGGATGCCAGAAGTGGAGACGATCACTAGGCAAGCGGGTCGCTGTACAGGGGTGGAATGGTAAAGTTGAACTGGCATTGTATATGCAAGGGGGAGCTGCACCCAGTTAGTGGGCAGCTTGGCATAACCTGCTAAGGACGACACCAGCGCCTGGCTTAGCAGTACACCCAATGTGAACATTGTAAAGACCATGAAGAAGGTTGATGTTCCAAAATGCGTTTACGCACGGTTTGTTCAGAATTCAACCAGGGTTGCTGGTGCAGACTCTGAAATGCACGAGTGGTAGCTTATTTCATTGTAATGGGTCTCACTGGTACCAGGTCCTAAGGGAAAGAAATGGAGTGTAATAATGGTGCACCAATTTTCCTGTAAAGTCAGACAATTAGGGGGAAGGGTCAGTTTCAGATGGGGCCAGCTCGGTATAGTTGCACTTGGGGGTCAAGGTCCATTTCTGGGTCACGGGGTAAAGAAAATTCCCTGCCTCCATTAGGTTCTAGGTACCTCACCCTTTATCGCCCCAAAGGTCCAGTTCACAGCGGGTCAAGTTACTGCCGGGGTCAGGTCCTAATAATCAAGTGGGGGACTAATCAACAAACAATGGGAGGTGGACATCGGCAGTAATTAACAGGTCAAGGGCTAATAGTGTTGGGAAGCACGGAAGGGCGTGCATTTTTTAACTCCTAGCACGAAGGGATTCGCACTTCCCGGACCAGCGCCTCTTGGGAGCCTAACCGCAGGGGCGTCTTGGTGGTAACAACAAGGGCCCAGCTTCCCCCAAAAAATGGAACAGCGCTCTCCCCGCCCACGGAGACCTGTAAGGGCAGGGTAGGCGCAGGCTCAAAGGGTAGGAGAGTGGGGCCTACTGCACACCGGGTGCAAACGAATAGGGGGAAGCAGGCAACACCTTCAGGGGCAAGCAGAGGTGCCCCGGAGCAGGCCCGCCCTGTTAAGGCGGAACAAGAAGGAAAGGGACAATTGACATGCCACCTTGTTTCTCCCCACCAGCAGCAGCACGGATGGAAAAGAGAGCGGTCTGGGTGGTAGGTCCTTCATTTGTCTCAAGGGCAGGGACAATCTGGCCGGCGCAACAGGAGGAGTTGACAGACAACAAAATTTCAAGTTGAGTGGCACGGGGTGCCGGGGAGGAAGTGGGCACAACTGCAGGGGCAGGTGCGCAGATTTCTGGGGAAACAGCAAAAGCCGGACGTGTGGGTCAGACACCAGGAAGGTAACGACCTGACAAGCCTGGGGAGAAGGGCTCTGAGGCGGTATGAGGGGCTCTCTACTGGATCTGGCAGGTCAATTGGGGGAAACAGAAATCAGTGCAAAAGCCAGACATATTGGTTGTTCCATTGGAGGGTAACGATTTGACAAACTTGGGGAGGAGTGCATTGAGGAGGGAAATGATGTTCTCTTTGCAGGAGCTAGCTGGTCAGCTGGGGGAAACAGAGAGTGTCTGGTCAGATATCATCCCAAGGCCAGAATGGAGAGGTGCGGAGAATCACGCAACTGTAGAGATGGCAGGCAGAAACTAAACTATGCAATGGCACAGGTCTGCAGGGGCAGGGGCTGTGGCCAGATCAGGCACGGCCTGATTAATTTGAAGTCTACAGAGTATTTTCTCAAGGATGGGTTGCACCTATCAACATTGGGCATGGATCTGTTTCTGGAAGCTCTGCACAAAAATACTGGAAATGTAAGGACAGGAGCAAAGGGGGGAGCCACAGTGGGCGGCAACCCACTAGTGGCGTGGCGGTGTTTGTCCGAACAAACACATGAGACAGACTCTGGATGAGCCAGGAGAAAGCCGGAAGGGTCTTCGCTCTTCTCGGATCTAGCGCCCTTTGGGAGCCTAAGCGGCAGGGGTGTCTGGGAGGAACAACTAGGGCTCAGCTGCCCCGACGGAAACGGCACTCTCCCCGCCCAGGAGCGCCTGCAGGGGCAGGAGGGGCTCAGACGCAAGGTGGTGAGAGTTGGGCCTACTTTTGGACTCTTGGGGAAAGAAAGGGGGAAGCAGTTATTTGGGACACGGAGCAGTCGCCGCATCTTATGAGTGTTTTCCACAAATGTGTACAGTATGGTTTTATGGTTTTGTGATATTGTGGAATAAATCTGCAGCATTTTTATGCCAAAAACAAACAAGGCCTCATTCTCGGCTTTTCTGGGGGGAAAAGGAATGAGCTATGGTTATGTGTTGGATACAAATGGACGGATGCCGGGGTTATGCCAGTGACGACGAGAGTGCAAAGCAAATGGAGGAGGCACCCCGATAACCCGGGCAGTGTCCTCCTTCTGGCCTCCCCCTCCTAGGAAGAAGGGGGGGGGCGGGGACGCCAGCACACCAAAGGAAGGAAAAGCCTGTGAAAGAAAGCACGGCGGAATCTGGGGAAAGCCCGCGAAGGGCGAACAAAAGAAAAGGGAGGGGATTCCCCTTTATAACGGGCAGGCTCAGGACACAAAGCAGCATCTCCAGCTGCTGCAGAGGACGCCTGTTACCCACCGAGGAGGTTTTCGTTTTCCCACCCACCAACCCTACGAACAGAACAAGCATGAATACCTGGACGTCATCGTCGCAGGAAGACTAGGCGGTGTGGCTGTGTTTGGCCGAACAAACACATGAGACAGACTCCGGATGAGCCGGAAGGGTCTTCGCTCTTCTCGGATCTAGCCGGAAGGGTCTTCGCTCTTCTCGGATCTAGCGCCCTTTGGGAGCCTAAGCGGCAGGGGTGTCTGGGAGGAACAACTACGTTTTCCCACCCACCAACCCTACGAACAGAACAAGCAGGAATACCTGGACGTCATCGTCACAGGAAGACTAGGCGGTGTGGCGGTGTTTGGCTGAACAAACACATGAGACAGACTCCGGATGAGCCGGAAGGGTCTTCGCTCTTCTCGGATCTAGCGCCCTTTGGGAGCCTAAGCGGCAGGGGTGTCTGGGAGGAACAACTAGGGCTCAGCTTCCCCGAAGGAAACTGCACTCTCCCCGCCCAGGAGCGCCTGCAGGTGCAGGAGGGGCTCAGACGCAAGGTGGTGAGAGTTGGGCCTACTTTTGGACTCTTGGGGAAAGAAAGGGGGAAGCAGTTATTTGGGACACAGAGCAGTCGCCGCATCTTATGAGTGTTTTCCACAAATGTGTACAGTATGGTTTTATGGATTTTTGATATTGTGGAATAAATCTGCTTCCTTTTTATGCCAAAAACAAACAAGGACTCATTCTCGGCTTTTCTGGGGGGAAAAGGAATGAGCTATGGTTATGTGTTGGATACAAATGGACGGATGCCGGGGTTAATCCTCCCAGTACTTGTATTTGTACTAATGCATATACCCGCACCACACCCCCCCCCTGAGAGTACAACACTCTCCCACGACATGTTGGTTCAATACCTCCTAACACACGGAAGGGAGGGTCGTAAGCACTGTTACAAGAAAGAGCAGGCCTAGAAGTAATGTAGCTTAGTGGTGACTAATCGGGTCATTACCTCCACGTCCAGCTTTCTCATCCCATTACTTACTTTTGAGGCATACCAAAGAGAGCACAGCGTGAAAAACGGATCCATGAAAACAAAGACCAACCAGAGTACATTTTCCACATCCCAACATCAAATTTAGTCCCAAACACCACAACAAATCCCCCTTGACAATGTGTACCAGCACTCAACCCATACAAACCAACTCCCGATTTAGGCAGAAGGGTCCCGATTTTCCAATTGAAAATATTGCTACTTTTTAGTTTCTCCCTCGTAGAAAAATAGTCACCCAGTGCAATCCAATTGGAGAATTCGATTCTTCCGCTTTCTGTGAGACAATCTCCCTCCGAAGTGATGCAGAATATTGGCATGTATGTCAGCCATACACGCCAATCCTCCCGATTTGGGCTGGAGACTCTCTATTTTTCTTTTAAACCGAAATGTTGCTGTTTTTACTGTCTCCTTAAAAAAATTCAACCCCATGCAATCGAATGGTGACTTTTTCTAAAAAAACATCTCCCTACCAGGTGCTGCAAAATGTTGGCATGTATGACTCAACACTCCCTCGCCAAAGGAGGAAGACGCTTGCATGTGCACATTGAGGCAGTAGTGTGTGGTAAACGTATTCAGGTCGGTCAAGATTGTCGCCCTGCAGCGGTTCTGAATCAGCACTCCCGGTGCGTGCTCCTTCCAAGATGCCACCATGCCTTTAGTAGAGTGAACCTGAACAGAAGCCAGTAAAGAGACCTGTGCCCCAGATTAGGCTAAGGCAATAGCATGCTGGATCCAATGGCTAATCGTAGGTGCAGACGCTCCAATTTAGGCTTTGAACCCCCAAATGTTACAAACAGACGGGCTGCCGAAAGGACGACTGTTACAACGTAGGTTCTGGAGGCAGCAGGTAAGGTTTGTCATAAGTCCTTGGTTAAGTTGACACAAGTAAGGACAGGAGCTGAGCCCACTGGCTCCCACCATCCGGGCTACATGGCTTCAACTGCCTGGTAGAACACTCGCTTAATCAATATTCCGTGCACCCACTTAACATTCTCACCATGACATCATTCAACACCATCAATCAGTCCAAGCCAGAAGACACGACATAACCCGCCTCCCTTTCTTACACATGTAAAACAAGGACATGCACCCTGGGAGAGACACAGCATAACACACTTGCCTTCTGAAACAAAACAGAGCAGGTCTCATGCACACAACACAGACACCTCAACACAACTACCTTTCAATCTCCACCCATACCAAGCAAACCCACATGCACTCCCATCTGCTGGGGAAGACTAGAGGTCCAGCAATCCAAACCTGCTTAATTAGCCAATAAACAGCAGATCTGCACCGAACAATACTACACTCATAACCAACCAAACACGGACAACACTCCTTCCACCCTCTGTTGCCACCAGAGGGTCTCTGACCTGCCACGTCCAAAGACTAACTGCCCCTCACTGGGCCAGGCACCCGGCTCTACTGTGCCCTAAGAAAACTAAACTTAACTTCCAAAAACCAGACTCAAGTTAGAAATGGTATCACACGATGGATGCCGACACAGACACATCGCAAAACACAGTGAACACCACTCACACACACACCCAACATATTAACAGAGTGTGACAACCCATGCTACACAATTGGAAAGGAACCCCCAAGCAACAACCACCATGCCCTAGTCTTCTGGCCAGTCAGACCATGTCAACTGCAGCCGAGCGCAACTGAGCAAGACATCGCTTAAACTTCCAAACCAAGAAATAAGGTTGCAGCAAAAGATGGTGAACTGTTGTCACATTGACCCAACGCAAGTGTGAACTCAGCAGACACCTTAAGTGTTCAACCTACTGAGATGCTTATGTCAAAAAAAAAACCTTTCAATTTAACTGATCTCGGAATAATCCTCATGCTCGTTTACCCAGCAATAATAACATTCTCTAACTCTGGAACTGTCCAATCGAGTCCATCTACACAACTGCACCACTTTTTTCACCGTACAACAGATCACTCACAAAAAAAGCATAGTAAGTGAGACACACATGAAGCCAGATGCAAATTACCCATGGATCCTGGGCAACAGCTAAAACTGCAAACACAGAATTAAGTAAGGCAGGAATGCTGGGAGTAAAGCTCCAAATACTACCTAAGTTCATGCAAAACTTCACCCAAATAGTTAAGTCTACGACTGCGCCAAATAACAACAGATAATATCACACCTTGATAAAAATGGAAACATTCACTGTGTGTAGGCGACATCCAAACCCACACCACCAATAACTCCATTCAACTTTAATGCGGGAGGAGTCCCACCACACACCAGTTAAATGCACACACACAACCTCATGCAGGCAAACAACAGTGATAGCTATCCAAATACTTAACACAACTCAAACATCTTTCACACTGAAAAAAAATAAAAACAATATCTTGAAATTGGTAACTCATCATGGTTAAACATATCAATTGAACAAATACAATAAATGCACACTGTGAATGTAGTTTGACTTCAACATATTGAGTGATACGTCCCCGTCATATTTCATGACATCAAGAGCTGAAAAGCCTCAAAATGGTTAAAGATGACATTCACATCTGCAAGAAAGGACATGCACCCTAGGAGAGACACAACAAAATGACGACTTTCTGTCCAGGCAATCTAAGACAAACCTTTTAATGTCCAATTTGTGCCAACGCCTTTTCCTCGGGAAAGGTGGGACTGGAAAAAAGGACGGAAGCACAATATTCTTTGCATGATGTAACTCCAAAATGACTTTGGCCAGGAACCCCGGATCACAACTGAGAACCAAGGAATCGGAGAGGATCTGTACACAACTCTCCCAATTCATCCAGCCTCCTCCCTGAGCTAATGGCCAATAAGAACACTGTCTTCCATATGAGAAACATTGATGTCAGTGGACTCTATTGGTTTAAATGGAGAGTCCTGTAAAGCTCACAAAACTAGGAGAATGCACCCCAGCACACACTGTAGGCTTGGACAACAGGAAATCGTTCAATAGCTGGGAGAACCCAGGGCTCCTTGAAAGACAAAATCGGCACCCACTGGGCCCTAAGAGAGGATACAGCCAGACTCGTGTTCCAGCTGTTTTGCAGGAACTGCAAAATCGTGGCCAAAAGCAGTCCAGCGTCCGCACAGACTTCCTAGCGCACTACAGTTCGAAGTTTCTTCAGTGCACCTCATATACCTTCAGGGCTGCCTGGGCTTCTGAATGGCCATCTCCAACTGTGGAGTCAAGCACTTTCTGCTCAATCCCTGCCTCCAAACCCCCCAATTCCAAGTCCGTGAGGCAGAAGCCCTCAACCCCATCCAGAGCAGGTACGGGGACAAAGGCAGGAACCATCCCAGAACCACTGACAGGTTGTGTAGAAGATACCAGGAGCACCTTGGCTACACCAACGCTACCTTTTACTCTGAGTCTCGAATCTTCAGCAACACCTTGAGAAGCAGTGGAATCGAAAGAAGCCCCTTTGGGCAGTCCAGAATCAAGACATCTTTATTAGGTATGCCAGAGAGGACCAGCGTTCACACTACGCATTCACTGTCCAGACCACCCAGGGCCCAAGAACCCTCCCGGCATACAGACAGAGGACTCAGCCAAGGGAAAGTTACAACTGTCCTTTATTTTCCATAATAGACAGGGATCATACAGGAAAAATAGAATTCTCCAGCAATCACAGCTCATGAGCCCAGGACCAGGCCTTTTGATGAGGTCTGACGTCACACGTCAGGGCTCTTCCCCAAAAACCTAAGAGCATGCTCAATTGGGTGGTTGGAGTGGTATCACCTATAGACGGCACATGTAGAGGTTATCTGACTGGCCCTTGCATGTCAGGTGGGTTTGCCTGATCTTCCCCAGAAACTATCTATTACATTGTTGCAGGGCCGCAGGATTGCCATTGGCCCTTGTCCTTTGCCATCCACCCCTGGATTTGTGTTCCCTGATTGGCTGGAGCTGATCTTCCCAGGCCTGGGACCCAGCTCTGTTCTCAGTGCTCCGTGCACCTTCTTAAGGTGATGATAAAGACTATGTGTACCCATTGTAGCCATCAGTATTACCACTTTGCCTTAGAGAGTGCCTGCAGGGTTACAACGTTGTAAAAACAACCGATGTATCACTTTGTGTCTGTTTCACCAGGAAATTCTCCTCTTTCCACCACAAGTAAATGGCCATTGTTCGGCTTGGCTGCACCACATGGGTGAAGACTGCCAAATTGAGGTTTCTGGTCTGCAATTAGTGAGAATTTATTTTGCCATTTTGCATGTGGCTCCTTGTCTCTGAGGCTTAGGAATGTTCTGCTCGTCTCGGACCTTGACTGTGAGCCCTGCCCCAGTGCTTCATGCAGCCTAATTCTGCTTTGCTTCGTCCCTCGTTCTGAGGCCTGTTGCTTCATGTAATTGTACTGTAGTTATGCTATACTTTGTATATGTTCATACTGTGCTATTCTTCTTATTGGTTAGTAGTATCTTGGCTCTTCCAGGTCCCTTTATACAATCCTGTACTTCAACATGGTTAGTTGCAACAAGTGCCTGCAAGCTTGCTCTGCATCTTTTGCTTTTTTTTCATTTCCGCGTATGTCTCGTGAGAGAAAATAATGAAGACTTTCAACAGTATGTATATGTATCTGTCCTCTACAGAACTCTGTAAGCATGTTCTTCATGTGTGTCCATGTGCAGGGATGCAAGTTTGCTTCATGGCTAACGTTACTAGGTTGTGGTGTCTCTAATGACGTCAGCACAGTTAGATATTTGCCATTACTCGATCTGGTCCAGCGAGCCACCTCCATCCATGATCATTGAGGCACCTGTATCCAGGAAGACATCAGCTGGATAAGTTTGAATGGTTGTCTGAGAGAACATCTGTTCACATATGTGGATGTCACTGGCCTTCCTGGGGGCTGGCCAAACAGTGACTGGCATCTTGCATTTCTGGTTCTTCGGGCTGTCATGCGTATGAGGGTCAAGAGGGACATTCCAGGGAACCTCTCTTGAGTACCCCCTTTGGTCGACTTGTCGACCACTCCACCAAACCTATTCACTGTTGCTTTTGGTAGCCATATCTTTTATTATTCCTCCAAGGTCTGCATAGTAATTTGCATGGTCATCAAATCTCCATGTCATGTAACTGCAGTCTCTTTCTGGGTTACACCATACCCATTACGACCTGTACCTCTTGTTGTCCACGCGATCATCGAATGTTATCATCTCAGTCGGGAACAATGGGCACTCCTTTATCTGTGTCCTTAGTTTATTTCTTTTCTATCTGT
The DNA here is from genome assembly GCF_040938575.1 of Ambystoma mexicanum. NCBI lineage: Eukaryota > Metazoa > Chordata > Amphibia > Caudata > Ambystomatidae > Ambystoma > Ambystoma mexicanum. The sequence continues at coordinate 843,050,149 of NC_090923.1, forward strand.
CCTTAGTTTATTTCCTTCCTCTACTATCTTATCTTCAACATTTGTATTTATATCTACTATTACTTTCATCTCTTTGGTTTTCTCTGTCGTCTTGCGGCATTGCGTGATGCAGATCTTTATCACACATTAATATCAGTGCTCCTAGTAATACTTTTAGTCCATTTTACATTCCATGTTGGCATCCAGGAGAAGCTATACGACGGCCAGCTTTGATCTTTTCCAGTTCTTTTTGCTTCCTCTTCTGTCTTGGCGTGCGTTTTTGATAATCTTGTCACTGCTTTGGTTAGTGTGCCATTGTATTAATTGTTTGCGGGTACAAATGTGCAGCAAGAACTTCCGATTTTGCCGCCAACTCCTCCTTCCATTACTATGAGAAGGTCTAGAACATATCTGTTCGGTAGAGCCATCAACCTGCTCACAGCTCTTCTTTTATTGCGTTGAAGCTGTTTACAGTTCAGTTTGTCTGCATCAGCTCCCCTCTCGTAATCTGGAGCCATTTTGCATTTGTGTATCTCTGTACAGCTGGAACTACTGGCGCAAAGAACATCTCGGTCCTACTGAACAATAGACATTCAGGTGGTACATCATCAAGTGATGCTTCTGATGCTGAGGAGAAGTAGCTCTCCATCTTTGCTCTACTCAGTTCTACTGACCTCTTCTTTCTCTTTACATTGTCATCTGTGGTACTACTAATGCTGGTGTATTGATGTGTACCAATAAATATACACTTCCCCAGTTGGGTGGTAGCTTCTCCTTGAATTTGCACGCCCAATAATGAGCCATTAATACTGCTGTCCCAACCTTCATTGCTAGACGCTTCTGTGTACTCGCATTCTTTGGTTTCTCCAACCTTTACTGCACCATCATTCTGGAAACATAATGCTGGTTTCTTCAGTGGTATTATGGGCATTGGTCCAGCTTCATTATCGATCCAGGTCAGTAACCTCATGCTTGCATCCCATTCTTTCAGGCATTTATCATTTTCCCCTTGTACTGTGTTTACTGGAGCTTGTAAGAGCGTGCATGCTTTGCTACCTACTACTCCCTCCTTTCATCCTTCAACTGTGTACACTTGGCCATACATAAGCATCTGTGGGTGTTCCCAGCATCCTGGTTCTCCTATTTCCTTGAGTCCCTTCTTAGGACATGGCAATTCTTTCAGTGTTATTGTTTTTGTCTCTCCTTTCTGTGGGCCGTCAGTTATGTATTGTATAGCCTGGTCTAGTTGACAATAATTGTTCGTCATGCCTAACTATCTTCATAGGGGAATGTTGCCTTGGACATCCATCTCAATGTTGCTGTTCTCCCTTGGAATCTTCCTCGGGTTGTGAACATGGACAGGTACATAAGGAATATTGCTCTTGCTGCTGGTATTTCTGTTGCTACAAACCTTCTGGAGGCACTCGTGGCATAGGGGATTAGTGAGCAGACATAGCAGCTCTCCCCAGTGGTTTGTTTACCTACTTTAGTCGTGCGTGTGCCACATGTTATTAGATACTCAAGCAGTATCAGTGTGATAGAGATCCACCCCCACCCATGTCTGCATCAGCACTGCGTATACCTCTCCTTACTGTACTTACAGTGCTTACCTTTCCACCTGACATGGTCGTTCCACCTGCTGGAGTTGCGGTTGTGTTAGTAGAGGTACCAGCGGTATTACTAGCAACATATGACATTCGCCAACAGATGAGGGCGAAAATACTACATTAGACTAAGACACAAGACTAATAATCATTCTTTTAATAATGCCCTCCATCACTTCCACCTCTAGGATCCTTGTATAGTTTGGAGATATCAGTTGCCCGTCTGAAATGTGCAAAACAAGCATTATTGTGTTAATATGTTATTAATTCAAGCACCGTAAACTTGGTGTTGGGTCATTGGAAAGAAAAATAAGGTTCCCCACACAACTCGTATTCTAGGGTTACGGTGTACTGAGAGTACGGATGGGTTTCCCAGCTCTAGGTGTGGATATACTTGGGCCAAATAAGCTAAGAAAACACAGAAAAATACATTAGGATTGCGCGTTCTTGTGCTGTCTGATCTCTTGACAAATTGGAAAAATTGGCCTTGGAAAGTTTCCGGATGAGGATTAAGGGGAATCATCAAACAACACAATACTAACAATGCAATAATAACAGTTGCACTTTCATGATGAATCCTGTCATTGTGCGAAAAGAAAAATAATAAACCGTGTTCCCTCACTCTGGATGTGTAGGACGTCCTTTTCCTATCTCTTTCTCTGGAATGATTAATTATAGGGTGGCCTATGCTGGGTTGTGATGCTTCTAGGCAAATGTTTTCTTAGCCCTTTCGTTGTTGGTTCTAGGAGAGGCCACTTCTTTGTAGGGCTTGATGTCTCCCAGGTGATTACAAGTATTTTTCCCTTCCAATTTCACTGCTTGCTCAGTTATTAACTCCACTGTGTAAGGTCCAGTAAAACGTGGCTTGTCCCACTTTTTGGTAATGTTCCTTAGCAAGGCATAAAATAAGCGGTATCGCATCGCAATTTGCGATACAATACCGCTGTTTTGCTGTATATTGCGATATGATTAATTAAATATACAGCAAAACAAAAGATTGTGCCTAAACTCTGCCTTTTCTCTGCCTGAGTGAGGCTGTGGACAGCGTGCACTGCAGGCTAGGCAGAAGCACACGGGGCTGGGCTCATAACATTGTATCCATGTTATGAGCCCAGCCCGGATGCCAACGTCATCGCGTGAGACGAGGATCTCAGTCCCCCTCTCACACTGGCTCTGGCGTTTTCTGAGGTAAGGAGTGCTTAGGGCAGGTTTGGGTGGGGGAGCCTGGCCCGTTTTGCATTAATGTTTTGTGCTTGTAGAAGGCTTTAAATATTCTTTAATTTAATGAAAGAATATTTAAAACCTTCTACGAGCAGGCTGCGTTATTACTGAGGGTCACTGGTCGAAGTGGGCGGGAGCGGTGCTCCTCTACTTATTTTAATTGAGTTTTACCATTTCTACTCTTTCATTTTAAAAAGAAACTGTTCCGGAACGTGTTCGTTGTAAAATAAAAGTGTAGGAAGAGTTGAAACTTGCACTTTCTGTGCACTGCACTGGACGTTCCCTTAAACAGCAGGCACATGTTTTTTTGGCTTTTTATTGTGCATGGGATGGGGGGCAGCGATGGGATCTGTGGGGAGCGGTGCAGGCCAGTAGGGAACATAGTTCCACTACTTCTTTTCGTACACTTCGACCACTGCTGAGGGTGCTGATTTTACCAAGTGGATGAAAACATTATTTCTCCCGCCCGAACAGACGGGAGAAATATTATTGTCAGCTACTTGCTAAACACCAGCACCCTCAGTAATAACGCAGCCTGCTCGAAGAAGGCTTTAAATATTCTTTCTTTTTATGAGGCCTGAGAAGTTTCATTTTATGAAAGAATATTTAAAGCCTTCTGCGAGCAGGCTGCGTTATTACTGAGGGTGCTGATTTTACCAAGTGGCTGACAACATTATTTACCGCCCAGAGAAATATTATTGCCAGCCACTCTCTAACACCCTCAACAGGACCCAGCAACAGGCCCAGCTGAAGGTGTGTGCCGCCCCCCACTGCTGAGGGTGGAAAGTGGTGCAGGGTCAGACTGGGGTATACAATAATTGACTCAGGCACCAACGAAAAAGTGCTCCACAGTTGCAAATGGGAATTCATTCCTTTTGTGACGCTGTTTATAACCCAAGGGGGAGGTTTCTGATCCAGTGCGATGCAAATTGTACATTTTAGAGAACATGTACTCAGCAACACTGGTCAAAGCTATTAGCCACAATATAGTCCAGTAACTCATCAAACTGGCCCACATTGGCAAAAAAAGGTGGCCCACTTTGACCCAGAAAATGGGCCCACACAAGCATTTTGCGTTTTTGGTAAGCCATGGGCCTATTGCCCTACAGGCCAGTCCGAGCCTGCAATGGTGCGTGGAGGTTAGCTGCCGAATTTATCACGAGGCAGGCAGCCAGAGCCAGTAGGAAGCTTTAAACTGGCCATAACTTTATTGTGAGCACTGCAAAGCGCATATTAAAAGCCCCAGAACAAAAATTGTGACTTTTATTGCTGTGCTTTTTGGACTGGAAAGATGGGGGCATTTGCTGGACCCCCCACCTCCCAGAGGCTCGAGTCCTCTTTAGTTTGTAAAGGCTAAAGGCCCCAACACTGTTCCAGATTGCTGGGCTGGGTTTACTGTTAGCAGGTGGCTGCGCTAGCATTTATTTCTCCCACCAGTTCAGGTGGGAGAAATATTATTTTCACTCCATAGCGGGTGCCGAGGGGCCGTGTTGATTCTCGAGTCCCCCCGAGAGTGAGTGTGCATTGTTGTGGGTAATGAGTTGCTTTTTGTCTATTTTGTAGGAATTGGTCTGCAGTGTAGAGGAATATTAGGCAGAGAGGCCCAACCCACTGTGACTTGATAACAATGGGCCTGAGAGGTAAACAAAGCCTAGCCCAACTTTTTATTCTAAAAATATCTTTTTAATTGTAGACTATTCAAAGGCCTTCTCCAAGCAGGATGTGTTATTGGTGCAGGTGGCCGCGCTGTATTCAGGGCGTTGCAAATACTCCCCCAAAGGTGGTTGATTCGAGTGATTTGTGTTCTTTGCAGATAAACAACCATTTTGTAGTTCTTGAAACAAAACAAATATGTGTACTACTAATTAGAACTTGGAAGCTATGTGGCAAGTTGCTTAAATTGCTGGCAAATTCTGGCTTCACTGCTTAACCAAACTGTGTGATCCTGGGCAAATACTTTGACCCAACCCAGCCACACCAGTGTGCTGGCAAGAACAGAAATGTGCATTATTTATCCTTCGGCAGTGTTGGTGGCCTGATGGGCATTACATTGCACAATTTGCTGCTAACTTGCCACTTAATACTTCCCACAATGCCATGTAGTCACAAAATGTGGTGCCTGTGTGCCATAGGTTTAGAGAAGAGATTTCCGACCTCTTGGGCACCCTGATGATTTTTCTATTGGCTTTTAGGTGTTTGATGGCACTACCTCTTTAGATTATTTATTTTGATCTTTTAAATCATCTCACTCTTTGCTGACTTGCAATAAGCCAGACCATAAATGGATGAGTAAATATAACTTGCTGGGCCCATTTGTCTTGCAGATGCATGAGACTTCACGGCACTAGTTACTGGTAGGTGCTGCACCATGGCCTCACTGACCTGGGCAGACCAAGAGGCTGGCAACTGGACATTTGGTTCTGCAGAATAAGATAACTAATGTCCCCGATGTGTCACAAACTCCTTGTAGCTGCTGTCTTCATCTTGGGGAGTTACTTGTGACTGTTATATGCCAGAACACTAGCTAAATGAAACTTGATAATAAAATAAAAATGACACACTCACAATTGCATCTGTATTGATGTCTTGTTGACAATTTGATGGACACTGCACTATGCACCACTGACTGCTGCATAACCCAGCTGCACAGAGCCTTGAACTGAAAAAAAAGTCAGAGCTTTTTTAAAATCAGTTCTATTTATGTGGTCCATTCATGCAGTGCACCTTTACATTTTATAGACACTCATTGTACTTGAGAGGTACATAGAAATGCTGTATTCTTGCTAATTGTTTGTCTTGGGGTAAAACTAACTTTGGGTGACATTTAAAATAGGAGTACAAAATTGACAATCAAATACGTTTATTTGCTAATCAAAAATATTTTAATTAGCAAATTCTGCTAATCAATTTTTGAAAATGTATGCCTTGCTTAGCAGAACTGTGTCCTAAGGATACAACAGTGGCAGCTTTATAAGATCCTCATTTGCTTCTGTGTTGTTGTTCTCTTCTCTTGCTTCAGGCCTCTCCCTATGTCCCTGCAGTTGATGAGAAATAAGTGGCACTAGCCATCAAAGAAGCGGTATATTTGTACATTTCTTGACCCAATACATCAGACATTTTTTCTGCATCTTTCAGTGCGCTAGTGGGAGGTACCAGAGGAGGTCCCAATGCGCCGTCCTGTCACCACCTCATGTGGGGGTTAAATTATGGTTGCACCCTGGTTTATTGCGCACGGTGAATAATGCTAATGGAAGACAGTGAAGCCAACTCTTATTGAGGTTCTTTTTAATTTTGGTGATGCCTACTTTGAGCAGGCCGTTGAGGCACTCGCACATTCTGTTTGCTTGCAGTGGTAGGCAAGAGAATTTATGTTGTAATCCTAAGAAGTTTGTGATGTGTTGGAAAATCTCATTGGCAAAGTGAGGACCATTGTCAGACAGCAGGACCTCACACATGCCCCGTCGTAGGAAGATTTCAGCAACCAGGAATTTCACCACTCTAAGGGCATCAGGATGGGAACAAGGACCGGCTTCGATCCATCAGAAAAATGGGCATAAGACCACTATCATGTAGCGGTAGCCCTGGCATGCTTCTAGCATGTCAACATAGTCGACGTGCAGGTGTTGGAAAGAACCTATTGGGCAAGGTATGGCTCCTCTCACTACCCTTAATGTATGACCTGCTGTAAATTGTTTACAAACTAGACAATTAGTCATGAATTCAGCCACTTGTTCTGCAATATTGGGACAGAACCAGTCCCCTCCAATATGAGCAGCAATCACCTCCTTCCCTGTATAGGTAGGATGGTGTAACTTTGTCAGTTCAGTGTGCAATAATGAAAATTGCATTACCACTTTTCCTGTATTATTTTGCCACCATAAGGCATCTGTTGGAGATACTGTACATGCCCTCTTAAACAATAACTATTTTCTTCCCTGGGTACAGCTCCCTGCAATTCCATAATCTGTGACTGGTAATATGTTGTATCATTATCTGCGCATAATTGCGGGCTGGACACAAAGCATCAATTTCTAAAATGTCCCCAAAGTAGGCAGCGTGTTTTGCCTCTGGGTCGGTTGCCTCTAAAGATGGGGTCATCCCCCCTTGAGTGCGCTTTGCACTTCACTGCTGCTATACGCTGTGGGTACTGGAGTGCCTCTATCAGTCTGCCCAATAGGAGTGCGTGCTGCACTGATGACCCATCAGCACATCTGAAGCCCCTCCTCAGCCAACGTCACACCCCAGAATGCACTGTGGATGTCACATAGTCCTTTCCTTTTCTGTGTTCCAGTGCCAATATTAAAGCTACTAATTCTGTTGCTTGTGCTGATAAATGTGACGGTAGACATGCGCTTGTCACCACCTTGCTCATCCCGTCCTCTCTCAATCCCACTACTGCTGTCCCAGTATGTCTTTCCCCAGTCATTTGGTCAATAGTTGACGACCCGTCAATGTAAAACACGTCTCCCCCCTCAAGTGCGTTCTCCTGTACTTTTTTAGTATCACTGAATTCTTCTATGTTGGCTGTGCGGTTGTGCACATAGTCGCCCTCCTTTACAGTTTCGGCAATGAAAGTCACTGGGTTGGCAAGTCTGCATCTTAGTATCTTGAGAGCTGGGTTTGACAGTAACACCTCGTATCCTGAAGCTCGCTGTGTTGTCAATGTACTTTTGGGCTTTTCCAGTATTGTGAAGAGAGCATGGTCCACATAAAGAGTGGTGCTGCATCCCATGGTAATACTCGCTGATTTGTCTACTGTGAAAGGCGGTGGCAGCCAATGCCTGTTCGCATGCATAGTGTCCTCTCATTACTGGGTCTAATTTCCCACCATAATACGCTAGAGGTTTGTGTCCCATGCTCATCTTTTGTGTCAGTAGTGCAGTCATAACCACTCCATTTGAGTTCGAGAATAAGAAAAATTCACTTTGATAGTCTGGGATCCCTAACAGTGGAGCTGTGCATATTGCTTCTTTCAGCTCGTCAAATGCCTCAGTCATCTCTCTTGTCCATTGTAAGGTACCCTCCCCTCTTTGTGCTTCCTTCAGTGCACTCAATAAGGGCCTATTGTAAGTACTGTAGTCAAATACCCATGTTCTGCAGTAATTACATAGGCTTAGAAACTGCTGTATTTGTCACACGGTTGTGGGCTTGGCTGTTTTATGTATTGCTTCTGCTCTTGCTGGTGTCAATTTTGGCCCATCTTGTGATATCAGTTGTCCAATGTACAACACTTCTTTCTGGCAATATTTTAATTTGGCCTTGTCTACCTTGTTACCCCTTGTCTGCTAGTACTGTCAACATGTGCACAGAGTCATCTGTACACTGTGTATCTGTCTTGTTGCAAATTAATATGTCGTCTACGTACTGTATAACCATGCTCTCTAACTTTACATTTCCTAAGTCCATTTGAAGTACTCTGTTGAATATAGAAGGTGATTTGCAGTACCCTTGAGGAAGTCTTGTATGTTTCCACTTCTTATTTCTATATAGTAGCAAAGTCTGGTGAGTCTGGGTGTAATGGGTATAGAGAAGAAAGCATTCTTCAAATCTATGACCGTGAAGTAGGTAGCTTCCGTGGGAATGCTATACAAATTGTCGCTGGATTGGGAACTAAAGGAAATTCTGCTTCTACAATATGGTTCAAAGGGCACAAGTCCTGTATAAAAGGCCATCACCCCCCATGTCGCCTTTTTGACAAGTTACACTGCATTGTTGCATGGTGATTCTGATGGTACTGGGATGCCCTGCTTCACTAGTGCTGCAATTGTCTCATAAATGTCCTCGTCTGCCTCCCTCGACAGTGGATATTGCCTAGCTCGTGGTAAAATGACTCCTGGATTCAGCTTGATTTTCACTGCTCCTATCCCTTTCAGAAGCCCCACATCATAGGGACTTGCTATCCATAAAATGCTGGGGACATTTGCCAAATATTCTTTGAGAAATGTTGGCTGTGCTTTTAGCATCATCGCCATTCTCTGTGGAACCTCTCTGTAATGTATTTTCACCCAAAATGTGATGCTAATTTCAAACGCTACCTCGTGATCTGATTGGTTGTCTTTGAACAGTTCTTCATCTGTAACAGTAGTCAACCTGTACCCTTCTGCCACAGTGATCACTGGTTACCATGGTCGCCCTGTGTCATATGTCCCATATACTGCTATCCAGTCGTCCCCCACTATTACTGCCTCTTATTCTAGTTGCACTATCGTCCCTTCTTTCTCATCTACTGGTATTTGTGGCCTAAACAAGTACTCATTTGGAGTGCGCCACATTTTTCCCTGAATCACTGCTATTATTATTTCAGTCCCATATCGAAATAGCTCCTCATCTGCTGCCAACACCCTCTGTACCTTGCGTCCATAATAAGCTTGAATAATATCCCTCACTCCTTGTCAGTGAATGAGATGGTCATGTTAAGTTTGCTCATGATGTCTCTCCCCATTATGCTTACTGGTGTCTGTCGTGAATTTAGTAAGGGTAGAGCTAGGTCGTGCCCTCCTATAGCAAGTGCAATATTGTCTGTAAATGGAACCATTTCCGTCATCCCAGAGAATCCTTCTCTATACTTCTCTTCCCAGAATGCAGGATCTATTTGCCCATGTCTACAACAAAGGAAAACATACATTTTGTCACCTATCGTCACCCCTATGTGTGGTTCCTCCTCTGGGTTGGGTGTGGTGCCTCCGCTGGGTTGGGTGTAATCGATAGGATGGAACACATCAGGTCCGTCTGTGGGATGTCCTATTGAGGGAATACTAAAATTCTGTTTCCTAAGATTGGGTTGCCCCCCACTAAAGTAACCCCCATAGTTTCCTAATGGGAGCTGTTGCCACATGGTCCGTGCATGCCAGTGTCCTGTCGTTTGGCTGTGCCGTGTATGATGGCTGCGTGTTATTCTGCATCTGCGGTATCTGTGGTGTCTGATTTGTGGTGTCTGTGTCATGGGCTGGTGTGTCTGCGGGTATGCGTTTGGTGCCTGTCCTGGTATGTGTCTGGTCCTGGGCATAGAACTCATTATCTTGCCCTGGATTATTCTGGCTGGTATTGATTCCCCCTATTCTGTGACATCCCCCTCTGCTTCTACATATCCTAGCTATATGTCCTATCTGACTGCATAACCAGCACTGGGGTGGTTCTCTTATTTGCCTCTGTTACCCATCAAAGAACCCTTCTCGACCCGGTTGCCCATATCCTTGATACCCTCCCGAGAATCCCCCTTGGCTTTTTTGCATTTGATGCCCATACCCAGGTCCCCTTTGTGTCCCCCTTTTCCTCAAAACCTGTGTTGCGCATCCCCCTGCCCCATGTACCCGCCTCCTGTGGGCGGCGGTGTGTACTGTGGTGCCCCTTGCCCTCCCGTGCTTGTTAATACTGCTCTTTCCATGGCGTATTTATACACTTTCTTCTGCACTAACTTCGCCACCTCCTGTTTTCTTTCCTCGCTCTTTCTTGCATTAGACTGCAATAATGTACTATTGTAAGTTGTATTTCTGACCACAGTTTTGCTTCCACCCCCACCAACCTCTTTAGTTGCCTTTGCACCTGCTCTGGTAACCCATGGCTTATTATATGATAGAATAATGCAACTGTTTTGTCCCACAGTTCTACGTGCCATGATTGCACTAATATCTGAAGTGTCTGGGTACTGCGTCCATAGAGCTTGCCAAAAGGCCGATCCACAGTTAGCAAACAGCAAACCATTGGGCGCCATATTCTGGGTGGTTACTCCCAGGTACCCCCCTTTTCCATACATCATTGGCAGCCTCTACGAGGACCACCCCTAGTAAACCTTGTATGCCTCTTACTGCTAATTGTTGTCCTACTCTCATCCTTTCCATTTAATATATCCATTTCCCCGCACCCGCAGTCAATAACGGTAAACTACACCTCAAATATTCCTTATCAGTATGTTTCCATGGTATGTATTGAGGTCGCCCCTTACCTTTTCCAGTAAGGGGAACTCTGCCAGCCCTGCCCCCCATCCAATCTCCAGGTTTCTTTGATGGATGTGAATGCCCATGCCATCTCTAACCTCCTTCAGGCTGGAAGGTCTCTGAGCCTCTGCGCATATGGGTTTATGTCATCCATGCTGTGCAATGTAGCCCTGGACTGTCATGGTCTCTTGTCCTTACCATCCTGCACTCCCCCTGATCTGTGTCTGCTCCCGACATGCAGCTCCGATCAGTGTGCTTCCCTGTCGATCGATGATCAAGTTACCCCATTCCCTCGTCCTCACTCCCCACCAAATCATCTTCTGACTCAGTGTCTCCCAAGTCACTGCTGAAATTGTCATGGAAGCTCAGTCTCCTCAGTACCTTTACTCCCTGTGGTTGCCCTTCTAGGTCAATCAAGTTCTCGCAGTCCCCCCTGGCTGCGTAGCTGCCCTATTGCATTTTTTGCTGCGCTTTTGCTCAGCTTGCCTATCCCTTGCTTCGTTGTTGTCAAAAGTGGTTGATCCCAACCTTAGTCTTTTAACTCCTCGCGTTTGCGCTCTCTTGCAATCTGCTCTGTTTGCCACTTCCTCATTTCCCTCTTTACTAAAACTTGCCATTCCTTCTCGTCTTCCTCCCTTCTCCTCTATATGTCTTAGAGTTCCCTGATTCTCCTCATCTCTCGCTGCTCCAGCTCTTTATCTTCTGCCTTCAGCTTCGTACTTTTTACTTTCTTGCGCTGCTCCTGTTCCTCGTTTTAATTTCTTGCCACCTCCTCCATTATCTCTGCCCACTCTTGTGCTTCCCTGCTTTCTTTACAACGTGCTACTTCTTTACTGGCCCCTCCTGTTTCTCCCGCTGTCTTCCCATCTAATTTCAGGAGTATTTGTCCTCCTACTCACTCGTTTGATGCTATACCCTCCAGTCCTTCGCTCATGCTTGTCTGGGTCTCGCTGTGCACCCCTTTTCCACTTCCTGCTCGTCCGGCCCCTTTCTGCCCCTCCTCCTTGGTATATGGTGGAGGTTTGAAAGTTAGATTTGAGTACCCCTCTGCTGCTTTTAACTCCCGTATAGGGATGCAGCCTCTTCACTCTCATAGTCAGGATCAGGAGGGGGAAGCTGGGGCCGAGGGCTTTTCACCAGGGCTCCCCTGTTGGCTCAGCATCCATCATTGACCCCTCGCCACATCCCCCCCGGCATCCTGAGAAATTTTCCAGAGCTCAAATATCGGCATACAATTGCTCTACTTTTTCCCCTTATAAACCTTGTGTAAATGTGTTTGTAATGGTTGCTGCACATATTTGGCAAAGCTTCCGCTCTTTGACCATGGCTTAGTCAATTTACCTTCTGTGCTTTTTGTCCATTCCCATTCTGCGCTATATTTACTGTCCTTATATTGTGGAAGGCCCTTACATAGGTTATGTCCCCCGCACCTTTACCACAATACATTGCTTTGTAATACTTACTTGACCTCGAGTCAAGGTTTTCCACAACTCTGCAGTTATTTTACAAAATATACCTTACAATACACAGTGTCAAATTTCAAAATAACAATTGTTTTTGTAATATCACAAGCCTCTCTGGTTCCCAAACAACTTCTCAGGTGTGCTCTGCACACCGCCCTTCTACAACTCTCTGCCTCCTCAGGCACACCTACCAATCTCACACATGCCCCTTCCGTGCCCCACCACAGAACAGCTGACTTCATCCTTGTGCTCTCCTAGTCCTATACAACAGACCTCCTTGGTAATGTCTCCTCTTTACTAAGAAAGGGAATTATAGAAACCACTAACAGAACCCACCACGATATTCTCTCGATACACAGATATTGTCAACCCACCCCACAAATACATACAGTCGTCATCCTGACTCTTAACAGGGAATACCAATATTTCACGTGCTGAACCTGTACCTACAGCATTGTTTTGTAGATAAAACGCCTCTGCGAGACTTAACCAGAAGAACACCTTCCGCAGTTTAAGCTAGCTCCATTTGCTAAGCCCTATATATAGGGATACCATCATCCATGACCCGATCTAAAACGCCCAATCCACAGGGAATCCAATATTTACATAACATCTGTCATCCGTACCCTTAAGTCAGTGGTCCATGCTATTCGCCTGAACCTTTCACCTCCGGATCGAATATTCCCTAACCACGCGCAAATGACATCTACCGTCGCTCCTTTCTCTACTATACTTCACAAAATTTGACACTACTTCAACGATACTCAACAATACTAAACCGATATTCAACAATACTCCTCACCATCCCACACCCAACATTTCTTGACCACCCCCCTCAATTGCCGTGAGTCACTACTTATACTCCGTGATCCACTGACACTGCTGAGCCACTGGCTCTCCCCAAAACTGCCACACCACCCTTCTGGTCTGCTGGGCTCCTCACGGACCGCAGGCAGTATATTTCCAAGACGGCTCCTGATGGCCCCTGTACGCGGTGCACTTGCCGTGTAGTCTCGTGCTCAGTGGGGCGCCTCACAGCCCTCCAGGCACTGCGAAGGAAGAGGTGGCTCTATGCCGAACGGCATAGTGAACCATCCCTCTGCTACCACTTTGTATTAGGCATGTCAGAGAGGACCGGAGTTCACACTACGCATTCACCGTTCAGAGCACCCAGGGGAAAAGAACCTTCCCTTGGCATACAGACGGAGGACTCAGCCAAGGGCAAGTTAGAACTGTCCTTTGTTTTCCATAACAGACAGGGATCATATAGTAAAAACAGAATTCTCCTGCAATCACAGCTCCTGAGCCCGTGTCTGGGCCTTTTGTTGAGGTCTGATGTCACATGTCTGTGCTCTTCCCCAAAATCCTAAGAGCATGTACAATTGGGTGTTTGGAGTGGTATTACCTATAGACGGCACATATAGAGGTTATCTGACTGGCCCTTGCATGTCAGGTGAGTTTGTCTGAACCTTCCCCAGAAACTATTGCGTTGTTGCAGGGTCGCAGAATTACCATTATCCCTTACTCTCTGCCATCCACCCCTGGATTTGTGTTCCCTGATTGGCTGGAGCTGATCTCCCCAGGCCTGGGAAAAAGCTCTGTACTTGGCTGTCCGTGCACCATCTCAAGGTGATGAGAAAGACTATGTGTCCCCATTGTTGCCATCAGTATTACCACTTTGCTTTAGAGAGTGCCTGCAGGGTTGCAACTTTGTAAACCAACACATGTAACACTTTGTGTCTGTTTAGCTGGGAATTGCTCCTCTTCCCACCACAAGTAAAAGGCCATTGTTCGGCTTGCTGCACCATGTGGGTGAAGACCGCAAAACAGAGCTTTCTGGTCTGCAATTAGTGAGGATTAATGCAGATAGACTCCTTGTCTCTTGAGGCTTATGAATGTTCTGCTTGTCTCTGACCTTGGCTGTGAGCCCTGGCCTGGTGCTTCGTGCAGCCTAATTCTGCTTTGCTTCGTCTCTCTTTCTGAGGCCTGTGGCTTCATTTAATTCTACTATAGTTATGCTATAATTTCTATATGTTTATACTGTGCTATTCTTCTTATAGGTTAGTAGTATCTTGGCTCTTCTAGGTCCCTTATACGATCCTGTAGTTCCATATGGTTAGTTGCAATAACCGTCTGCAAGCTTGCTCTGCATATCTTTCTTTTCTTGCGTGTATGCGTTTGGCTAATGAGCAAAAATAATGAAGGCTTTCAACAGTATGTATATGTATCTGTCCTCTATCTACAGAACTGTAAGCATGTGCTTCCTGTGTGCATGGGTGTGTCCATGTAACTTTGTGCAGGGATGTGAGTTTGCTTCATGGCTAACATTACTATGTCATAGTGTCATCTGCTGGATACAGTTTGAATGGTTGTCTAAGAGAATATCTGTTCGCATATGTGGATGTCACTGGTCCTCCTGGGGGCTGGCCAAACAGTGACTGGGATCTTGCATTTCTGGCACTTCGAGCTGTCAAGCTTATGGGGGTCAAGAGGGTTGTTCCAGGGACCCTCTCTTCACATCCACTCCCCCAAGACCCTGGAGATAGGAACCTGGAGCAACACCGGGGAAGTTGAGCATCCATTGGTGAAGCAAACTGGTCCAGTACCGACACCCTGAACGTCCGACAGAGCAGGCAAAACACAGAACTGCGCAAAATCAAACTGAACAAAGGGAAAATTCTACTCAGGCAAATCATCTTGACATGAACTGCCCGCAATGACAACAGATTGCCGTCCACCCAGCCTCCCAACTGGAACGCTATAGACTCCAGTCAACGCGACTTTGTACCACCCTTGCGATTCACATAGGCCAATGCTGACGTGTTGTCTGTCCGCACCAGTACAGCTGACCCCTGAATGGAAGGGGAAAATGTTTTCAGTTCCAGGGAGATAGCTGCCAGCTCCCTACAAATGGATGGTTGCGAAAGCCTGCAACAGCGTCCAACACTCCTGAGCACTATGGGTCCCAAACACTGCCCCCCCACCCAAGGCCACTGGCATTGGTAGTAACTAAGTTCGGTAAGGGGTGTACCAATGGTAAACCCTGCAACAGACTGCCCAAGTCCATCCACCACTGGAGTTGAACCCTCAGATCTTGGAATCAATCCTCCAAGAGCAGTGCAAGTGTGTCACCTCCAGATGCATATAAAGCCTTGCCCACGGAACCACAAAGACACATGCTGCCATGTGCATAGATGCCCCAAGGGACACTGCAGACAGACCCCTGCGCAGTCCAGAAGTGGCCGCTATACACTGCAGCTCCTGATAAGGTTCCAAACAAGATTCATGCCAATTGATCAGAAACTCCAGAGATTTCAACACTTAACAGACAATTGCTACATGCTCCATCAACGGCCCCCAGATGAAGTCTTAGGAAGCCAGTCATCCAGGTACAGAAACACCTGTATCCCCCTGGCATGAAATAGTGCCAGTACTGGACCCAAAACCTTTGTCACCTTTTGGGAGATGTCTTCAGGCCAAAGGGAAGAGCCAGAATTGGAAATGCCTGCCCAGAAAGAGAAACTGCAGATACTTCTAAGAATGAGCACATGAAAATACGTGCCCTGGAGATCGAGGATCGCCAAGAAGTCCAACTCCACAATCAACGGGATGATCCTCTACAAACTCTCCATCTTGAAATGCAGTGTCTTCACAAACACATTGAGCCTCGTGACCCGTCATGGGCACCACAAATATTACAGAGTAGAAACCCATAGCCCTCTTCTTCCTGGGAACTTCCTGAATCGCCCCTTTTATCCAACAATTCCAGGACACTCTCGATCATGGCGAGCTTGTACTCCACCCTCCTAGGAAGTCGTGTTGCCAATGCTCCCGGGCATGGCGGAAGGCAGGACAATCTCGATCTGGTATCCCCACTGAACAATCTTGTTCACCCATAGAATGGAAGTCACAGCCCTCCATTCCGGCCAGAACCAGCAGAGCCTGGCCCCAACACATTTGGCATCAGGACTTCTGCGAAGGCACCAGAACAAAGGGTTTGCCAGACTACTGCGGCCCTTTGGACTAACTCCCACCAGAGGGTTTCTGATAAATCCCCTTGGACACAACTTCTGACACCCGCCAGAAGCACCAGCCTGGGGCTTAACCTCAGAGCTATGATATAGCTTGTCAGCGTGCTTATCCGCCTTGAACACATGATGCACCGTGTCCTCCAGAGAGCAACCAAACAAGATCTTTCCTTCAACAAGAATTTGTCTTGGAGGTGCAAGTGACAGCGACCCGACACTGCAGCTGCCATGGTCACTGCTGCAGCACAAACATCATCATATGCCAAATCAGACAGGAGCTCCACCTGTGACTGCATAGCCTGCAGCAGGGGAGCACAGTCCACCTCTTCCTTTACAAGCTGAGCCACCATCCAAAAACCACCAAACATAGTGTGTTGGGTAGGAGAGCGTATGTCACAGACCGAAAGGCCATGTGCGCCCCTTCCTAAGATCTTTTCTGTGCCGAATCCGCATTTATACTCACAGGATCCCAGACGGCCATCTGCTCAGTGGCCATCGATGAGCGACCAACGGGGCTTAACAGGATAGTATTCCCCTGAAGTGCGCCTTCTTCCACTTAAAAGAATAAAGCTTGGGCACTTGTCTTCAAGGACTTCCTCTCGAATCTCAGGAAGTAACGGCAGTCCCACCTTGATAATATGTTTAAACTGGCAGCAAGGAGGATGGGATCCAGATGCCACACTAACTACAGGGGGCAGTTGTTGAAACCCCAGATATTCTGCCACCTGCACCAACACAGCAGCCTGCGCCTCTTTGTCCAGATATATCTCCTTAATATACTATTCAACAGGACAGAGGATACCCAGAAGAATGCCAGTCAACCACCAGAAAGACCCCTGAAAAGTAGCAGCGGAGACCCAACTGAACTGCCGAGGGACCACTTTAAGAGCAGAGCACCAAGCACCAGCACAGTGAAACACAAGCAGACAAAATAACCCAGCATAGCCCCTTATATACAGGCCAGCAAGGGTTAAGCAGATGCACCCACTTTCCCAATTAAGCAAGTACACATACCAGCGGCATCTTCCTGCACCTAGACAAGCCACCTGACTAGCCGGCTCAGTCAGGCAGCTGCAGGCTCTGCTCCATCTGGAAGTTAAATCCCGCTGAGCACTTGCTGTGCATATTTTATTTCTTAAAACTCCAATGATATCCAAAAGTGGGATTAGAACCTGGGTCACCTTTATTCCAAGTCCAACCACTTATCGCTTGTGCCACTGCTCCTCAAAACAATGAACTGAGGAACCTCGCTGAGGGACCGGCCCTGCTAGCACCCCTGTGAGGTTGAGGAAACTACTGTGGCTGCCCTAAACCTCCTGCCGCACGTGTCAAGCCCCATGCAGTCTCTGCGCAACCAAAAACCGGATCGGAGACTGGGACTGGCGCCACATGGCACACCCGGCCGCAGTACCCCAGAGGAGGGAGCTGCAGAGGCCAACCCCTCCACCAGCTAAAATCCCCTACAACAATGAGAAACTGAGGGACCCCCTTTTAGGCCCCCACTTACCGACGCCTGGGCCTGGTGCGACTCTGTCCTGGGCAGAAGAAACTAGATCGCCCAGCAGGACCTTTCAGAACTGGAAAAGCTCAACCAAGCCCCTGCTCAACAAAAGGACCTGGGATACTGAATGCCCCAAACCCCATGCAGCCATAAGCCCAGGAGGAAGTGCTTAGGGAAGGAGAGCATACAGGTGTCCCTTGAATCCAAGTAGGGTGAGAAACAACGGAGCAGCAGGTGGCCCAGCCACCCACCCAAGATCCTGACGGGTAGGCAGGAAAATTAAAACAAACATGTTGTGGGGCGGGAGAGTATTGTACTCTCAGGGGAGGGGTGGGGCTAATATAGGTAATAGTAAAAAGATGGAATGGATTCCTGAGATGGAGGATGGGGACCTCACAACTAAATACTGGGAGGAGGAAGAGGGACGTGGAGGCAATGAACATGTTGGTGGGCAGTGTTTTAAGTGGGATGTGAAATCGAGGGGGGGCACTAATAAGGGGGCATAGCCTAAGTACTGAGGCAGTGAAAGGGTTGAGCAAGAGGTGGCAGTGCTTTTTTTTGTAGTTGTCAGGGAGCCGGTTACTTACCGGCAATCTTCTGAGTCTTACTTTTCCACGTCACAGTACTTACTTGTGAGGGTCCAACCTTCCACACATTGAACCCATTCAATCTTGTCTTTAATCCCTATATGTTCTGCCCCTCTCCGTTCCAGAGCATAATAACCCTCCCAGTTAACACGATGTATTAGCTCAATACCACCTAACACATTGTTCTTTTCACTCTGCACCAGGTAGGGAGAGGTGGCACATAATGCCAAGCCTCGTAGTGGGAGACGCCTGATTTTACAATTAAAAATATTGCTATTTTTCCCTTTCTCCTGCCTAAAATAATTCTAATCCCTATTCAAGCCTATGGGAAAATTAATGTCTACTGCTTTCCATGGGACAAAATCTCCCTCCCAGGTGCTTCAGAATGTTGGCATGTATGTGTAAGTACTGTAACGAGAGAGTAAGAATAGGAGTAATGAGGTTTATCATTAAGTAGCTGGCTCATTACCTCCCCCTCTTCCTCGTTCCAGTACATGTGAGGAATACCAAATGCAGCTATATAGATGACCCAAAACCCGAACAAGCAAAAACAATCCAAGGAGCAATAAAGAGTGGACGAATTGCAAGAAAAACAAGTTTTTATTCCATTCAATTTCAGCAGGGAAAAAAACAAGTTTAATTCGAAACACCCACATTAAATGGGGCTATAAACACCCACATTAAATGGGGCTATATAAAGGAAAAACCACAAGCAATAAGTTGCAACAGTTAAAAGGCACATCCCATTGGTTAACGTCATTCGTCCCCTAAGGAAATCCATACGTTAGTTGGCCATCTTGGCCCAAATTTACCCTGTGACCAAACAGATACAACCCCTCCATCAATGACCTAATGTCTGAGACAGCAAAATTATCTTTCCCCACTGGCTGAATGTTTTTGGTACAGTTGTTGCAGTGATAACCCTTCGCTATTGATTGACCCATCGCCGAGTATCTCACGGTGAGCTCGCCCCACAGAATTGGTGATCTTGCCCCATAGAATTGATCAATCAGATGGTGAGGTGTAAACAGTGTGACAATGGAAATGAATAAATCATCATGTCCCCAAAACTTGGCACCCCCTGATGGCTCTCACTTGACAGCAGATATTGCAACTCCCATTTCGAAACAGGTTGCTGTTCTAGTACATATCCTACCCTATCTCCTAAGAGAACGGGTAGCCTTATAAAAAGTACCACTAAGACACCACTAAGACACCAATGTTTGGGAATTAATGACTCTAATTTATGGGCTTTGTTAACCACAACCTGATCAAATCCCATTGGTCACAGCCCAACACTACCCTGTTCTCACCGAGAGATGTCCTTCGCTACTAAGGTGCTAAGCCAATGTCTGGAACATAAAACTGTTATAATGTCCTTGTTCCAACCTGAGATGGTGCTAGGCCCTACAACATCAACAGTTACTGGGCTGCATGTCACATCACCTCCAAGGAAGTTGACAACCGTCTGTGCACTGGCTGCTGGGGGGAGCAGGAATGAAATCTTTAACAGAAGCCAAAGTTAAAACCGTGACCTATTCGTCTGGGCAACCAAAAGCTACAACTCCTAATGTGGCCTAATTCAACCTTGCAAAACTCTAGCTGAAATAACCAAGGGTCTGCTAATAAACCCTGTATGGATTTTCCTGAATACTTGCACTGACTGACTCCTAGTAATTAAATAAAAAAGCTTTTTTCTATACATGAGAGTACCTGCCACAACTTCGCCCGAGTATACGCATGCCACAATCCAATTCAGCTACTACTCTCTAGCCAATGCTAATTATGGCACTCTGGCCTACACCCTAAATTACGTTCTACAGTGTGTCTGGATTAAATGCAGTTTACACGTGGAAAAGATTTTGCACATAATGACAATAAAATACTGGCACTCGAATGGGTATTTCTCCATGCTATTTGTGTTTGGGGCATCCCAACATTCCCCGCTTTCGTTAATCTATTAACAAATCTTAAAGCTGCTTTCTCTTCCAGTTCCCATTCCCTCGCCCAATCATATTCGTCTTTTGGCACTCACATTTTGCTCACATTGCGCAAGTTTCCTCCACCCCTCTCATACTCCCAGGGGGTATATCCCAATAAATTACAATCTCCATCTGCTGTTGGATCAGCATAAGACTCTAAATAGTTTTCAGGGTCTGGGGTAAGGGACCAAACCGTGCCTAGGGGACCTTTTGGATGCGCTGTATGCACCATCTTTTGTTCAACATGGGTGTCACACCTGTCAGTTTTGTGTTTGAACATGTTTTTTCCAAAAGGGAGGCTGTTCTTACCTGGAGGCACATTGCTCTAGGCCCACAAGATGCTGTCTTGGCACAGCATGCAATGAGCAGCTGGCAGGAACAAAAAAATATAAGTACCTAAATGAATTTGCAGTTAGCCAAGTAGGCATCCAAGAAAACAAGTCAAGCAGCCAGTCTTGCCCCTCTGCAATCTCTCCTTCCTTCTCCATACCAGTTCCATAGATTGTGGAGGGCTTTGATAGCAATACTTAAAGAGCCATTGTCCAGATCTTGGGGAGAGTCGCAGGTGCAACCGCTGGCCCCTATCTTTTTGCAGACTCCTCCCTCCATGGCAGTGAGGAGGTCAAGGATGAAACTATTTTGTAACGTCATAACCCTGAGGGCCGTGAGGTTTCTTTCATGCCATTGAGGCAGTTTTCTGTGGTATTGGAAAGTTGCACCACGTCCCACCTTGCAATTTACAACCACTTTGCAGTAGTGGCTGCTTGCACACCAAGTGCTAATAGTGATGCGAACAAACTCTCTGTCCTGGAAAAAAGTCTATACTGGGCAGGCATTTTGTTGAAAGCATCTGTGTTCCCCTTTGAAAAATAATTGGACCTCTTTCGGTAGGCCGAAGTTGGAGATTGTCAAGCACATGGGTGGGTGTTGGGGGTTCTGGGTTTCCTACCAACCTCCCTCATGCTACTATACCACAAACATGTGCGTGGTCCTCCCTCCTTAGTCTGGTCACGGGATTACTGTTATTTGCTGATAAACTTGCTACATTAGTCCCATGATACCTCCCCGTTTCAGCAGCACCCATCCCCATTATTTTCATCAGGAAGAAAGAAGAAGAGAGAAAAGCGAACACAATATATATGACTTCATCTTCCATATTCTTTTGTCATCATTCACCGCTGCTCCTGGAAGTTGTAAAGAGATGTTAATATGTTTTCGTCCAAATGGATGTAGTGAGTTCCAAAAAGTCATTACTGCTCTTGCTGCACTCATCTTTTATGTATCTATGCCTTCCCTGCATCTTCCTGCTGTTGGTGGGGTGAACTGCTGCTCGTGTCTCATCTGAGGTCAGTAAGATGGACTCAGCTCTTGCAGCCTTTTACTTTCACTGCTGTGGTCGTTGCATACACCACGTCCTAGGGACCTGCACATTTCTGGTCGTGCCATTTATTGTTAAAAGGGCTTATGAAGATCCGATCTCCTCGATACAACTGTGGCTTTTGTAAATCTGCTGTGTTGCTTCTGTGCAGTGCGGCCGACTGATGAAGGTATGGAGCTATCTGCCGAGAAATACATTTTACACATTTTGCCAAATCCCTAAGGTACTCCTGAATCTCCTCCTCTAAAAAGTTCTGCACTTTTGTGGGCATGTGAAATTGTGCATGCAATTGTGAGTGGGGTGTGCATCCGCCGACCTTGGACCACCTCATGGGGTGCCAGCTGTTTTTTTGATGAGTGGCATATCTTGGACAATTTTGTTTAAGCAAACCATTTAGTCACTCAACTATGTTTTTGGCTTGTGGCTGGTAAGCTATACAAAGCTTGTGTTTTATGCCTGACAACGTAGTTATTTCTCTGAAAAGCTCATTAGCAAAATAAGGACCGTTGTCGGAACTCAGAACATTACATTTGCCCCATGTGAGAAACCAGAAGGTGTCTCACCCACTAGTGCCTGTGGGATCTGTCATCCAGGTGGCCAGGACACGGCCATCGCTTTTGGATCCAGTTCCTGGGGGTGGACCAGTGTGGGAGGTTCACCTGGGTTAGGGGTCTTCGGCAGTATCCCCTTCCCTGTAAAACCTTTACCCCATCCTACCAGGTAGGATATTTAGGAAGTCTACAACCCCCCCTTTTACAACATGAACACTTTCATGCGAATAGCCCGCTATGAGAGGAAACAGACTAAAACCTGAGCAGTATACCTAACGTGTCCCAATTCAATGGTCAGGAGTGAACACTCTGAGGAAGGCAAAGCACACTAGGAAACAGCAGTTTTGAGACAGCAGCTGAACGAGAGAAGAAAGACGGCAAAACAGAAGGGGATCACGAGGAGGGAAGTTCCCTTGACCTTTTTGACAAGGAACCGTTCCTTTCTAGACACCTCGAGAATAGCAAATGTAAGACCAGGAAACCAGGCTGAAGAATCCTGCATTGTGTGTCAGAGATATCTGCGGCCCTCCAGCGTCAAAAATCAAGGCACAGAGAAGCACCAGACACTGTGGTACAGACCTTGGATCCAAGAACAAAGCAGAATCAGTGAAATCAACACAGCCGGTGAGTTGGGAGACCGATACAAGACCGGTCTGTGTTGAAGCCAAGGTTGCAAGCAGCAACATTGTATGGCGAGCGCTGGAACAAACATTGTTAAAATGCGTGTGATAAGAGGCGCAAGTAAAGTTGAACTGCTGATGATTGATTGAACTTTAAAAAGCATCATACAATACCTTTGGCAGACTGGTCCGGTACTGCGTGGGTGCTTAATCGAAGCTCACTCTAAGGTATCCAGCTGAGATATGGCAAATGTGATAGTGAGAAAAAAGGTTATATCAGGAAGAAAACGAGTAATTGTGAATCGAAGTAATCTTGCAGTGGGTCAAGCAAAATCCCACCCACAGTCGAAAGTCTTCTTCGATTTTGATGAAAGAGAGAACATTTGGGAAAGTAGATACGTTTGGTACGAGCCCTGCAGAGGGAGACCAATTGAAGGTTTTGGCTAAAAGTGGGTCTGAGCCTGGCAGAGGGGGACCCGGGGTGAACAGTAGATCACTCGAGAAGTTGTATATGAAAAATCCTAAGAAGGAAGGAACTTTAACGTTTGTTGTGTTGCATCAGCCCCTCTGAAATAAGAACCTTTGAATGGGAAAGAGACTTTGGCACAGAAGGCCCTGATGTTGAGGTCTTGAACTGCATCCTTCTGCTAAAGAAGCCAGAGAGTATGCTGCCGTGTCCTGTGCTGAAAACGTGGGGCAGGGAAGCCAACGGCTTCAATATCCTGACATATCATTTCTTGAACACTTTCTTTTTGCATGACATTGTTTCCCACATTATTTGTATTTAGAAGTAAGGATTGGCAATAGGTTTATTAGTATAGGCCCTTTTATTTTGACAGACCTGACTACGACTGCGTTATTATTATTTGATGGTCTTAGCTGGCTCCCATTGTTAGATTTAGGATTAGATAGGCGTTTTTCAAAGCCAATTGAAATTCAATAAACACCCTTGAACTATGATCACTTGTGTCTATCTTACTGTTTGATACCTTGCCTTCCTTACACCCATCTGGGAAATACCTCTCTAACCAAACATTTAGCTGCTGAACACATGGACCAGCCTCAAGCCAGTGAAAGAATGGTCCCAACAGAAACAATTAAATAATGAAATGCATTTCACCTGTTAATCATATCGACCCAGTCGATGTGGATCTCCCGGAACAGGGCAGTGTTGCTTTCAATGTCTTCAGAGTGTTTCATGTATTGAACAAGTGGCACAATTGGCCATACATGTGTTGACTTGCTCAGAGAGATTGGGAACAAACCAATCCTTGCTGATGTCTCCAGAAATGTGGTGTTTAGATGCATAAGCGGGATGGTGCAATTGATCCAAGGGGATGAAGAGCAATTCTAAAGGCTTAACTACTTTACCTGTATTGGTTTGTCTCCAGATTAAGTCTGTTGCTGATAAGGAACATCCTCTCTTGATTCTATACATCTTTTTCTTGCTGTGGGGCTCGTCCCAGCAATTCTATTATTTGTGCCATGAGGCTTTAATTATAAGGGGCTGGTGACTTGGCCTGTTGTGATGCAATGACAGGTGTCCTTTTCTCCTCTGGGACCAGTAAAGATGCTGCCTGCTTCACTGCTGTGTCTGCGGACTCATTGCCACTGGAAACCGGTACTGTTCCTTTGGTATGGGCAGCACATTTCACATTGGCCACTAGAAAGGGGCCTTTCAATGCGTCAATTAATCTAGAAAGTAATGCTGTACTTGTGTCCCGTCTGATTTCTTGAACCTGCTCCTGTGCCACCTGGACAACCCAGAATGTACTGTGGGAGATGACATATGCTGAATTTGAATAAATGGTAACCACACAATCTGTTGACATTTCTAGGATCTCTATGAGTGCTATGGGTTCTGCTGCTTACGCTGAATGATATGAGGGTAACCTCTTCTGTATCATCACTTCATATTCCTCATCCTCCCCTATGCATATCTTACTACTGCTGACCCTGTGTGCCACTGTCCTGTCTCCTCGTCAATCGATGACCCATCAATGCACAGCACATCCCCCTCCTCAAGTGCGTCTTCCCTCACTGGTGTACCTTCTTCTGGTGTACCCTCATGCACTGCACAATCATGTACTTCATCTTCTGACACTACTGGTTTTGCTACAAACATTGCTGGGTTTACAATGTTCACTATGTGAATGGATTGGTTTGATAGTATGACCTCATATCCCAAAGCTCTCTGTGTAGTGAGTGCGGACTTGGACTTTTCCAGAATAGCAAAAAACACATGTTCTACATACAAAGGGACTGGGCATCCCATTGTTGCCGCAGAGGACTTCTCAGTCGTGAAAGCAGCGGCTGTCATAGCTTGCTCACATGGGAAATTACCCTGTATCACTAGGTCCAAAAGGCCACTGTAGAGAGCTAAACGCTCGTGCCCCATAGATGTGTGCTGAGTGAGTACTGTTTTCATTGCCTGGCAGTCAGAGTGTAAGAACAAAAAGAATGGTTTAATGTAATTCGGTGTTGCTAAAACTGGAGCCTCGCTAATTGCTAGTTTAAGATCCTGAAAACATTCTTCCATCTCAGCTGTCAAGGGCCTGATGTAGGTGGCATAATCAAAAGATTCGACCTACGGTAGTTGCACAATACCAGAAACTGTTGCAACTGTTTGACTGTTGTTGGCTTTGGTGTGTTGTGTATTGCTGCTGTTCCATCTGAGGCACTCTTCTTCCTGCTGATGATATTATTTGCGTTAAGTAAACTATTTCTTCCTGACAATGCTGCAATTTGTTGTCGTCCACTTTGTACCCCTTCTCCGCAAGTGACTTTGGGAGATGCACTGCTCTTCTGTGGAGTTACGAGCTAAGAGATAATTTACATATTGGGTCACTGTGCTCTGTACCTGTATGTTTTCTAGATCCATTTGCAGTACTCTGTTGAAAATGCTCAGGGATTCACAATACCCCGGTGGCAAATGTGTGTTGGAACCTCTGCCCATGATAGGCGAATGCAGTGAGATACTGGGAGTCTGAGTGCAGTGGGATAGAAAAGAATGCATTTTAGAGATCGATGACATGAAATAGGTTGCATCAGCAGGTATATTGCACAGGATGGTTCCAGAATTAGGCACTACTGGGAACTCTGCCTCAACTATGTTGTTCAAAGGGCGGAGGTCCAGCACCATCCTCCAAGATGAACCTTTTGCTTTTTTCGCAGTTTAAATTGCCATATTGCATGGGGATGCTGATGGTACTACAATGCCTTGTTCGAATAATGCATCAGTGGTGTCATAGATCCCTTCATCGGCCTCTCTGGACATGGGGTACTGTCTTACTCTGGTTAATACTGCACCTGGTTTAACTTTGATGCAAGCCGCTCCTATTCTCTTCAGTAGTCATATATCATGTGGTTTACTGCCATGAACAACTTGGTACATTTGCTATGTATTCATACAACAGTGATGGTGGTGTTTTAGCAACTAGCACAGTGTGAGATTATGTGCTGTATTGTTACCTGACAGGGTATTCATATGTCAAACAACAGTTTTCCTTCCTCCTATGTCTGCTCGAACAGCTGTTCGTCAGACAACTGTCTCAATAGCAAAGTTAGGTCTGCGCAGAACAGTGCGCCACTTCATCCGTGCCTGCCAAATTTACTGCGTCCTTTCTAGTAATCATAACTTCCAAATCTAGAGTGATCATAGCACCAAGTGCCTTTTTCTGAGGGACAGCTGGTCTGATCAAATACTCTGAGGATAACCGAAACATCATGTTTTGAAGCCTGGCTGGCAATCCTAACAGAATCGGTACTCCGTAAAGGAATATGTCTTTGTGAAAGGCAACCCCTTGTTCTGCACTGCAGGGCTTGCAAAATGTACTAGCCCACTAGCATTGACGAGTCATTTTTATGAAGGGTGAGCACCATTTGCAGGATACTCGACCTTGCTGGCGGGTATGGGGATGTTGGAAACATATTTTGCATTTAATACAAATATATTTTGTTTGCAGAATCTGGCAAATGCAAGTTTCACTGTGCATGCTTGGCATCATTGCACCTACTATGAAGTGTGCTTATGGCGACATGCAGCCCTACAGATAAGGATGGTATCATCCACTTTTACTCCCTAAAAATAGGCAAATACTCCCCAACAATAAAAATAAGGAGTAAAAATACTCTCAACAAAAAATAGGAAAGACACTTGTAGATCCTTCTGTCTGTGCTTTCACCTGCACAGCTATATGAATAAGTTGGGACAAGAAGTGCCACAGAAAGAAACTACTATTATATTTACTTCTTCCAATCCGGCTGTAATGTGTCTTTAAGTGACATATTATAAATGTGATACATCTGATATATGTGCTCTGATGTATTTGATAATGAATTTTAGATTGTAAATTGTCTGTTTGTATAAAGTTCTTAATTGAACTAATCACAATAAAGATAATAATAAACAGAAGTTAACAAAAAAAAAATTAAAAAGATAATAATAAATGTATTTTAATGTGTATGAATAACTTGATGCAAAGAAAACATTATTATAAAAACATTTCTACTTTCCAGTTAAAACATTTTTACTCACTTATAAAATACTCCCATGTGAAATGGACTTACGTTTATACTGCTTAAAAAATAATTTTACTACCAACTTTAAAAAATAGGGACTAAAATACTCGTACTTCGAAACCTTAGCTGGTGCACTGGCGACATGCACCATTTTGCAAAAAGCACAGGTAAATATGTCACCAGTCACCTTGGGTTGAGTGCATTTCTCTTAGGTCAAGTATGTAAACTAAGGAACTAGTCCTGCAGGTCTAGTGGGATTTTTAATAATTTGTAAGGCCTGCACTGTCACTACAAAGTGCCTGAATATCTGCTGCTATTCTCGTGTAAAGCATGCCTGGCATCGAACATACTATGCCATCATCTGTGAATGAAATTGTTATATTTAATTTGCTCACAAGATCTCTACCCAGGATTAAATGGGCTTTCCTTACAGTACAACAACAGCGCTGAACTTGTGTGCACCTACAGTGCACCTACAGTGATGGGTCCATTTTCAGTGAAAGCAACCACAATGACAGCCCCAGAAAACCTCCCTTCCCTTAAATAATTCCCTGAAATTAAAGGTCAACGTTCTATCTCCTATCATCCCTCCCACATGGGGTTCCCCTTCCGGGTCAGAAGTGACCGATAGTGCCGGACACGTCAGAGCATTCTGTGGGCTGTCCTATTATGGATAGGTGTCTGTCCCCGGGTGCAGGAAAGGGTTGCCCCCAGGACAATTGCTACTGTATAGTGTGCTACTGTGCCATGCGGTAGGGGATTCTTATCCCATGGCTGTGTGGCGTTCTGTGCGGGTACTTGCTGAATGGTGTCTGCATGACATTCAGTGCTGGATACTGAATGGGCTGTGGCTGTATGGGAACTGGGAAGCCAGGTGCTTGCATTAGGCCAGAGGCATATGGGGCAACAGGGGGCTGGGCCTGAGTCGGTTGCTGGTATGTGGCATTGGCATATGTTGGAACGTTCGTATAATAAGGCATGGATTGTCTGCTTCTACATTATCAAGGAAAATTCCCCATTCTTCCACAAACCCAGCATGGCCCCCGAAACCTAGGTCTCGGTGCACCAAATCACCCTCCCCTTCCTCATTGAAAACCTCCTGTTCCTCTCTGGTGACCCCCCATGTCCCTTCTTTCATTTCCTTGCTCCTCTACCCATCCTTGGGGTTGCCCCTCTGTGGCGTTATTAATCACTGCTCCTTCCATGCTCAATTTTACTAACATTTTCTGCACTAAGTTGGCTATTGCTCGCCGCGCTTGATCCTCCCTCTTTCTCCTGCTTCCTTCTACAATGATGCACTTTTTTTGGCTGTATTTTCTAGGTCAACCACCTTCTCTAATTCTGCATGGTAGAAAACCAGTATACTCTTTTCCCAATCATCCCCTGTTGTCATGGTACGTGCTTCAAAACCCCAGGAACTGATGGGCCCATCCGAGTCACTGGCACCCATAAGGGTTTATCAAGCCCTAAAGGAATGTCCTGGGACCTCCTGGACTCAGTCCTGGCGCCGTTGGCGCCAGGCTCATAATAAGTTTTGAACTGCATGGGACTATTTACTCAGCCTAGTGTGGTTGAGCCTTTCTGCATATTCAGGATGTGGCTGAGGGACTACTTTACCAGGAAGGCAGGTTGTGGTTGAGGGACTACTTTACCTGGAACTACTTGCAAGGCTTTTTAAGCCACACCCTGCAGGCAGAACACGCTTCGCGTTATTCTGCACTCCTGCAGCGTAACGCTCACCGTGTCTGCTCTGTCCTCGAACCTCTCCAGCCACGCCCGTTCTGAGATTCCATCTATTGGTACCTGAGAGAAGAAAGAGAAGAGAACAAGAGTCAGCACAGCAACGAAGGCCTTACCTGCAGCATTCCATCCAGTTGTGCCTTCAGTCAATCTCCGGACTGCCGCACTTGCAAGGATTTGCTCAGGCATCCTATACTCACCCGGAATCAGCATCCTTCCGGAACACGTTGGAGCGTTTCTTCCATCTCCATTCCGGAGCCGCGCCTGCAAAGAAGGAAAAGAAACAGCAGTTTAGTCGCGCACGCAAAGAAAGCAGTTATTCAGACATTCAGCACCTCTCACTCGCGCTAATACTTACCTGCAGGGGAGCAGCTCAGTTTCTTCGGAAGCGTCCATCCTTCTTCCAAAATCCGCTCAAAACCGCACCTGAAAGACAGGACAAAACACAGGCGTAAAACCTGGGCAATAAGAACTTCAAGCACCTATACCAAGCATCCATTGGCATAGAGACTTACCTGCTTAACCCAGTGATTCCCAACTCAGCGACAGCCCACTGGATCATTGAAGTAACTGGGTCCAGGGACGGACAGTTCTTATCGCGCCCCTGCTAGAGATTGCAGGATGGAGAGCTTCCCTCACAAAAAACCAAGGTGAGACAGAAGGGGAGCAGAGCATTGGAGGTACAAGGAGGTGGAGTCAACCCAGCTCCACTCAGAAGCTAATATCTAGTTTCAATCTTGCAGACAAATGCCTCCTGGGGTGAAAACAAGGGAGAAGTCACGGGAAGACATCATTAGCCAAGCGGTGCCACGCCAGTGCAGACAGCATTCGTGCAACTATGTGCAATGCCCCGTGGAGACCAGGTGAGCGTGACACCTGTCTCTTCGCGCAACATTTCCTGAATCTGGTGAATGTAAAATGCTGGTTCTTCTTCTGGCTTCATTGTGTGGGCCATAATTGAACTATATCTGGTGTGTCTGGGTAGGCGTCCCTCAGACCCTACCATGCACATGCTTGAAAGTTAAGTGGTGTGCCACTGGTATGTGTCATTTTCTAATAGTACCCCTGGATATCCTGCTTTCTTCCAGATGGTATTCGTCTGCTCCCCTAATATTGCGTCAAACATACTCTTCATGTCCCCCATTGCTAACATAAATCCTGCTGTCCACTTCTCCAGGTCATAAATCCATTTGCCTGCTCCTACTATAAGGGAGGGAAAAACCTTCATAGGTTGTTCCTATCCATGTGTGGCAAGGGCATTTAATGTGCTCTCCCTACTCCTTTTTGCAACAATGGAAACTGTATCCCTTTCTCTGTGCTTTGGGACGTTCTCCCTCCTTTCTTGCTCTTTGCTACTGCCATCCGTCTGGAATGTGGTCTGAGTTTGGCACCCACAGTGTCATGTCCCTCTGTTCCTCATCTTTCTTCCTTTGCTCCCCTGCCGGTTCCGCTTCCCCCTCTGAAAAAACTGAATCATAGTCCACTCTCTGGCAGCGCTCTTCTCGATGCGGTCAGCCCTCTCCATCCCCCCCCAGTGGTGGCCCCCTCGTCCGTCTCTACCTTAATGTCCTTAATAACTGTGCTGTCCATCTTAACAAGAATCTGTCTCGCCTTCCATGCATCGGCTCCTATTGCCAAGCAATGGCCTCCCTCTTTGTTCCTGTGCACCAACCTCGCTAGCTCTTCCTCTGTCTTTTTTTTAATGCGGCTTCCAGCTCCCTCTGCGCTTTCCGTTCTACTTCCATTATAATTTGGTTTTGTGTTTTATCCGTAATGTCCTCTGGTGTTCCCTGTTTGGTTGGTTGCGGGGGCAAAGAACCAGGTATTCGTATATCCTGCGGCAAGTTGCAAGGATTTGTTCTGGGGAGGGACAGGCCAGTCAGCTGCGCATGCGTCTGGGCCTGTATTTGATTGGTTCCCTCTAAGGCCCTGGGTGGGGCAGTAGTCTGAGCAGGTGTCTTACTCGCTTTCTCAGTATTACCACTGGGAGTATCTTCCAGTTCTTCATACATTTTCCACAATTCAAGTATACTCTGTCTTTTCTTCAACTGCTTACTTTTATAAGTTAACAATAAATGTGTATACATGTGCTCAAGGATCTGCTTATGGTATGTGCCCTCTGCAGGCCACACAGTAAACATCTTGCCCTCCGTTCCCTGTATCCATTCTTGGTGGTACTTAAATATTTTTTCCCTATATTGCAGGAGCACGTTACATATGTGCTCTGTCCACTCATCCAACCTTACTCCTAAACAACAACAATAACACATTCTATACCAAAGCTCACATCAAGCTCATATCTATACCAAAGCTCACATCAAGCTCATATCAAAGCTCACAAAAAACCTACTACCAACCAAAGAAAAAACTCCCAGTGGATGGTCCTGCGGCACTACTTTTCCAATATTCCAATACCAGAACACAACAACAAACCCCATTGCATCTTCGCACAAAAAGTCCCCAAAAAACCCTTGCCCAAAATATTGTCCTCCAAAACAATTCTTTCCCCTACACCCCCCCCCCCAATACACACACACCACGGGCCATGACACCCCTATTGTAATCACTCCCAGATACAACAGCATCAACCTAACACTTATTTACACAATGGTCTATTTTTCCTCCTCTCACCCCTTCACTTGGGGGCAGAGGGATCCCTGGTCCTCGCCACTACAGGAGCTCCACTTTTATTTGACGCAGCGCTGCCTTTCATCTGTCTAAGGAGATCCCCACTCCACTTTATCTCTTTATTACTGCGATGTCACCACTCCCCTCACCGGGAGATCATCTCTTTCCTTGTTATTAAAAAAATATACTTTAGCACCACACAACTTTCTTCACCACACTATCTCCACTCACTCATACCCCAAAAAAGAAAACCCCTCAAGCCCCCCTTATTTTTCCTGTAGACGTGCACTCACGTTAGGGTGTTCTCCGAGGTACTTCGATGTGGCGTCCCCCTCAAAGGCCTGTCAATGATTAGGCAGGCTCTTCAGATAACCTCAACGCCTGCTCACCTATTCATCACCAAAATGTATAGATGGCCCAAAACCGAAACTAGCAAAAACAATCCAAGGAGCAATAAAGAGTGCACAGATAGCAAGAAAACCAAGTCTTTACTACATGCAATTTCGGGCAGGAAAAAAGCAAGCTTAATTCGAAACACCCACATTAAATGGCGCTGTATAAAGGAAAAATCACAAGCAATAAGTTGCAACAGTTATAAGGCACATGTAAATCTCTAACATCCCATTGGTTAACGTCATTAGTCCCCTAAGGAAAACCATATACATGCAATTTCGGGCAGGAAAAAAGCAAGCTTAATTCGAAACACCCACATTAAATGGCGCTGTATAAAGGAAAAATCACAAGCAATAAGTTGCAACAGTTATAAGGCACATGTAAATCTCTAACATCCCATTGGTTAACGTCATTAGTCCCCTAAGGAAAACCATATATTAGTTGTCCCTATTGGCCCAAATCTACCAGTGACCAAACAAATACAAGCCCTTCGTCAATGACCTAATATCTGAGACAGCACACATTCTCTGTCCCTATTGGCTGAATGTTTTGGCACAGTTGATACTCCTTCCCCATTGGTTGACCTGTCAGAGAGTATCTCATGGTGAGGTCACCCCATAGAATTCAGCAATCAGATGGTGAGGTGTAGACAGTGTGACAACGCAAATTAATACATCCTCATGTTCCCATGTAACCAGAAAACTTGGCACCCCTGATGGCTCTCACTTTTGTGGCTGTACAATTGACAGTTCATATTGCAACTCCCTTTAGGAAACATGTTGCCGTTCTAGTACATATCCTTTCTTATCTCCTATGAGAACGGGTAGCCTTTAATTTCTCTAATTTATGGACTTCATTTACCCTGCTAAGATCAGTTCCAATTGAGTGACCATTTTACACTGGGGGCACTAAAACTACAACCTGATCAAATCCCTCTGGTCACAGCCCAAAAGTACCCTGTTCTCACCGAGATATGTACTTCGCCACAAAGGCACCAATGTCTGGAACACAACACTGTTATAATGCCCTTTTTCGAAGCCTGGGATACTGATCGTCCCTACAGCATCAACCAATCACTGTGCTGCTTTTCACACCACCTCCAAGAACGTTGACGCTGCCTGGGGGAGCAGGAATAAAATCTAACTCAATAACAAAAACCAAAGTGCGGCCTAGTCATCTGGGTCAACCAAAAGCTACATCTTCTAATGTGGCCTAATTCAACCTGGAAAAACTCTAGCCAATAAACCCAAGGGTCTGCTAATAAACCATACGTTCATTTTCCTTAATACTTAATACTCGGGCCGACACCTTAAAGTACGTTCTACGGTGTGTCAGGACTAAATGCAGTTTACATGTGGCAAAAATGTTGCACATAATGACAGAAAATGCTGGCACTAGAATGGCTATTTCTTCATGCTAAATTAGCTTTCTTAGTTTGTACTTTCTCTAATGTTTGGGGCGTTGGACCTGCATCCCAACACAGCTGTGAAAACAGTCCATGAAAAAAGTCACCAAGAGAGCTGGTAAAACTCCCCATCACCAATTGATTTTCGTAACATTGATGTGTTCACCAGTCACCATTGAAAGTGAGTGTTGGAGCTTAAACCCACTGCCTCAAAAGAGTTTTTCCCCTGCTTCTGCAGATTGAGTCCCAGTGGAAGTGTTCGGGTTTGCCCAGATTACCGCTGTGGAGATGTCTTGAATAGACACATCTTGCACCTCCGCCCAGGATGCCGCCATGCCTCTCATTGAGCGACCCTGAATTGATCCAAGCAAACAATTTTTTGCCACAGTATAGGCCTTAGCAATCTATTGCCAAATTCATCTGCTAATAGTAGGGACTGAAGCCTGCATGCCAGGCTTGTAATCCCCAAACTTAACAAACAGACTCTCTTACCATATGATTGAAGCAGTCCTGTTGAAATAAGTCAACTTTGCCCTTCTTTGCCCTTCTCACATCCAACTTATGCCACCTCTCCTCCATTGAGGCTGGGTTTGCGAAGAAAGATGGCAGAACAGTAGCCTGCGCTTGGTGAAACTTCGAAACTATCAACTTTTGGAAGAAACCCGGTGTCACACCAAAGATCACCAAAGACCAAGCAAATCAGACTGGGCTTGAAGGAACAGAGCCGAACGTAGTAGTACGCCAATCTCCGCAGCCTGCGGGCAGACGAGACAACCACCAGGAAAACAGAATTCTGAGTCAATATTTTCAGGTCCACAGACCCACCAACTCAAATGGCGAGCCCTGTAACAACACTCTTAACACCAAGGAAAGATGCTAAAACAGAAGGACGCATAAACCATGGCTTGGCAAGCAAAAATGATTTTACCAGCCGGGCCACCAGTGATCACAACTGGAGCTCAGAACCCATGGCTCACAAAAGGTTCAAATAGCCACCTACCTGGCCCTGTAAGCAAGATACAGCTAGGCCAATATCCAAACCTCCCTGTAAGAATTGTAGAATCATGGGGCGGAAGCAATCAACAGCCTACACCAATCTCTTTGCACACCACAGTTGAATGTTCCTCCAATGCTTATACACCTTCAATGTGGCAGGCCTGCTGGACTTCTGCTCAGACAATGCCAGGTATGGGGTTAGCTCGTTCCTACATAATTCATGCCTCTCAATTTTCAAAACCCCTCAACATGGGATGCACAAGGCTTTAATCCCCTGAACCTTCATGTGAGGTCAAAGGGAAGACGGCAGGAACCACACCAGAGCCATTGGCAATTAGATCAGTAGACGATATCGTGACCGATTCGCCACACTGGTGCCACCAAAATCACCTCGGACTCTGAGTCTCAGATCTTGACTAGTACCTTGGGAAGACTTTGTCCACTTACCAGATATGAATCGCTCTCTGCGGCAGCAGTTCGAGTTCCACCCAGCAGCCCAACTCAAAAGACAGCACCTTCAGTTGCCGGGACTGAGTCCTCGACCGGCAATTCACATAGGCCATTGCTGACGTGTTGCTCATCTTTACTGAAACAGCCAACCTCCTTGATGTAAAGTGAAAATACTTGAAAAACCCTTAAAAATCTTTGGGAGTGCCCTCCATTTGGAGGAAAGTGTGGCCTGAAAGGGAGTCCATCTCTTCTGGCAAATTGGGTCCCCCAAAAAGTCAGCTCCATCCGAGCCCACTGACATATGGTATTTATGCTCATCAAGGGCTGCAGCAGCAGAGAAGATTACCCATGTCAAACCACCATAGTAGCAAATGCACCAGATGGCACGATTATGATCTTGTCGAAGCGAGATCCTAATCCTGCCCTCTGGTGCATTTGCAGTTTTGCCCACTGAACCACAAATACACTGACCTCCCTTGGCCGTCGCCCAGTCCTTTGACAGCAGGTGCCACTAGCGATGATGTAGGCCGACTGCTCAGGCCAGCGAAAGCAGCACTTGCCCATGCACTATCCAAAACCAACCCCAATGTGTTGAATGTTACAGGGCTGCTGCATTCTCCTATCAGAAATCACAGCAACGTCTTATGGTACCTACTTGTGGGCACATGAAAGTAAGCATCCTGCAGGTCTTCTGATGCTAGAAAGTTGGAGGCTTTGACCAGTGGAATTGTCCTCTGCAGACTCGCAATCTTGAAGCACTGAGTCTGCACAAACACATTCCACCTCTTCAGGTGCATCACCAGCGCAATTTGCTGTTCGGTTTTGGGACAACAAAGATATCAGAGTGAACGCCTTGGTCTGCTTCTTGGGAAGCTACCAAATCATCCCTTTCCTCCACAGCTTTATAACCTAATGCCTCATATCTAGGACACTCTTCTCACTCTTTGGAATGGGGGTTGCAATTGCTCCTGAGGGAGGAAGGGGGTACCCCACCCGATAATATGGTTCATCGGTTTCCACGGCTCACATACACCTGGCGTCAGAAGTTATGACAGCTAAATAAAAAGCTTTGCCGACTTTAAGGGCTTTTGCTGTAGCCCCCTTTCAACAAGGTTCTGCCATGAAATTTCCTGTGCTATCCCAGACACCCTTCCAACCCTCAAGGTATTGCGTTATAGCCGCCTGCAGGCCTTGTCAGCTTGTTCATGTGGCTTAAGCACCTGATACACTATCTCCTCCAAGGAATCACCCACCAAACTGCATCTTCCCCCTCAAAAGACATGTTCAGCACAGTAGCCTTCTAATACCCGTTAGAATGCCTGCTAAGGGGGAGATCCAAGATGGCCGCCGGAGAGTGAGGTCGCACTCTCATGAGCTCCCGGTCAGACCCATGAAAGGAGGTGAAAATAGAGCATGATAGCAGGGATACTGATTAAGAGAGCCCTAATCCCGAGGCATTACTGAAGCTCATGGAGAACACTCCGGGAAGAGGAGCAGTCTCGATAACGGAGGACTGTACTGTGGTCGGAGAGAGGAAAGGCACGGAAAGGGGTGGTACACCGCAGGGACCGAGCTGGCGCTTTGAAGACTCTGAGGCATCGTAGGCAGCGGGAGGCACTCCCCCGCAACCCCCAGACAGCGTGAAAGTGCGTCTGATTACTAGTGGCGACATGGCCCAACCGAGATAGCATACGCCATCCGGAGAGAGGGAGAGACAGAACACAGGCTCCCAGCCGTGCAGATAGCGGACCGACGATGTGAGATGAGAGCTGCGCGTCAGTGAAATGGCAAAGGTGTTGGGAGCATTCCACATGCAACCCCTCTGACCGGAGAGGAAGAGCGACCCCGAAAAAGGCCCGGCCCTGGCATAGAATGTTTGCATAATCCTATATCAAGTGGGTACTTCCCTCTCAGGGAGGGATAAACATAGCAACTACGCACTCCGGCCCCCTCATATCCCCCTAGGGGAGCCATATATCGTCGGAGTTCACGCAAATGCCCGGAAACAAGGGCAAGCAGACCCCAGCAGCGCAGGACAGAAAAAAAGAGTGAGAATGGGCCAGTTAGAGAAGTGTTGGGAGCATTCCACATGCATATAATGTTTGCATAATCTTATATCAAGTGGCTACTTCCCTCTCAGGGAGGGATAAACATAGCAACTACGCACTCCGGTCCCCTCATATCCCCCCGGGGGACTCAGCAGAAAGTCAAGCACAAGCAAATGCAGGCCCGAGGAGGGACAGCTGTTCCAGAGCTCAATACCTGAGCTCTCCTCAGATAATGCTTTTTCAAATAACGCCAACAAAAATAAAATGTGAGTCTAAGGGTAAAGCTGGGGCTCCCAGCGAAAGTTAGAGTGACACTTGAGGCCAGTGCAGGAGCATAGGAGGCGATCTGCAGTGGTAGGGAATACCTAATGTTGATGCTGGTAGTACAGAGCAGCTAATTCACGGGCAGGAGAGAGGAAGCGGGCAAGCCCTAGGGGAGCCATATATCATCGGAGTGCACGCAGATGCCCGGAAACAAGGGGAATCGGACCCCAGCAGCGAAGGACAGAAAAAAAGACATGAGTAGGGGCCAGTTAGAGAAGTGCTGGCAAAGGCTCCCAGCGGAGACCGCGCCTGTTGCTCGGGGACAACAAGCAGGAGTTGAGGCCCCTCCTACCACATCTGAAGAAATGGCTCTCGGTAAGGAAGATCTGCTGACCTGCTAGAACAGTATGGAGGAGAGACTAACAGCATCTTTTCAGGAACAGATGGCTAATTTAAAAGAAGAGTTACAGCGCTCACTGAAGGAAGTCAGGAAACCAATCAACTCCCAGTTCTGACGGAACAAGACCTATCAGAAGTGGACAAGGAGGTGCGGCAGAACTCTGAATTATTTTTGCTCCACCTGCTGCTCCTTTTATTTTTTAGTCTGCAGCACCAACCGCACATGTAGGCCTTTCACCACACGCTGCAAGGTTCTTTCTCCTTCCTCTCCACAACCAGCCAAAATAGTCACTTCTAAGTAGTGTAAGAGCTGTCTGAAGGGGTAGAAACCTCAGAAAAAGAAACCAAAGGAGAAGGGGGTGCAGCAAAAGGAATTCCAACAATACTCCTGCCTCTTCACCCCAGTTGAGACCTGCCCACAAAGACTTGAGTGCAAAATAGGGCTAGTGGGTTGGAGCCCCTGGTCAGGAACACTTTCTCGACACTGGCCGGCCTCACCCCAGGTAAGGCCCTGCTGGTAAATTAGCTGTTTCAGTGATCCCTTAGTAGGTATATTCCTCGGAGGTCTCTGCGTGTGAACTTGCTGTAATTGCAATAGGTGGGAAAAATGAAGGAGATGACCGGCATCACTTCGCTGGTGGGATGAATAATGATAGCCTCCACGTCCTGCTTCCTCTTTGTGATACTTATGAGGCTCAAACGTCCATTACAGGGACCTTTCTAAACCAACTACAAGAGGTATACCTCCCGCCAAACACAATCCACAGTAAAAATGTTCCTGTCCTCTGGACAGGGGACCTGCTACCTCTCCCTAATAGGCTTTGAGGGGTATTGTTGGTGGACCCCTGCAACTACCATCCGTTGTGCCTGAGCTAAAGTATGCAGACACCAGGGGCAGTCCACTAGGCACCGTAC
Organism: Ambystoma mexicanum; assembly: GCF_040938575.1. Taxonomy (NCBI): domain Eukaryota; kingdom Metazoa; phylum Chordata; class Amphibia; order Caudata; family Ambystomatidae; genus Ambystoma; species Ambystoma mexicanum. The sequence continues at coordinate 843,088,756 of NC_090923.1, forward strand.
TTGGGCGAGGGGCCTAGTTGAGTAAATCTGGTGCATCATGCTGATGAGTTGGAGCCGTTAGCTAGTAGGGCATTGTCTGCCCTAGTCGGAAGGTAGGACTCAGTATTTGAGTCCTGGTGGGTGAGATAGAGAGTCCTGTTCGGACTCTGTGTTTGGGTTACATCTCATGCCCTACTCGCCTGGGGTGTATGTGGTGGTGTTGGGGGAGAAGGAAGTGTTCCCCACTCGTGCTGCAAAGACTTACCAATTAGTTTGGGAAGCAGAATGCAAGACGGTTTTCTTTTGTTGGTGAATTTGCTCTGGACTGGTTGCAACCTGGCTGTTGGTTTTGACTGCAGTATGCCTGTTTTCTTAAGTGGCAGCAGAAGTGTACTGCAGTTGAGGTTGTTAAGCAGTGCTGCATAATTCTTGTTGGGGCAGACTTGTTGGTAATGGTCAGTGATTCCTGCTCCTGTGGCCAATTCTTCTTTGTTTTTGGACTCTGTTGGCATCATTAATGTTTCTGGAAGCATGTAAGTGCAAGTATGTGGTGTGGGCTTCATCTGTGGAGCCGGACTCTTCTAAGCCCCCCTCCCTGCATTGGAGGAGAATGTCTCTGAGAAATCTTTGTAGAAGATATTTATGGCAGGCTTTGAAGGACCATTGGGGGCGCAAAAAACAAAGGAGAGCGTGGTTTTGTCTTTGTCGCTGCTGTGAGTTCCTATGATCAGCATCATTGCCATCCAGTGGCTCCGAATGCTCTGGGGAGGATGGCAACCTCAGGGGCAAGTTCTTGAATAAAGAGGCAATGGCTAGGGTGCTGCAGCAGATTCTTAATGCAATGGTATTTTCCTTTCGGGAAACACCAAGGATGTCGGTAGATCCAATGGTATGGCAGTTTAGGAAGTCCCCCAAACTGGGGTTGCTTCTGAAAACCAATATAAAGGACAACATTTTATAGGAATGTAGGGATCCAGAGTGGCTTTCCCCACCCTGCTTCATGGCCAAAGTATATCCGTTGAGAGGGAAGGAATCATCCTTGCCAGATATTGTGGAGGTGGATCCAGTATTGTCCAGCTTAGTGGGTATTTCACCCATGGTGGATCGGAAGGCGCGTGCTGCCCTTAAAAGGTCCTGCACATTTGTCTCTGAGGACGAGTTCCTATGCTTCCTATGCTGCCCAGACTATAGTGTTCGGAGGGTGTGTAGGCTGTAAGAGGGAATCACGGAGGAAGGTGATTCTGCTCCCATCCTGGAGGATATGCTGTAACAAAATTACTTCTGATCTGCAGGGGTACCAGAATGACTAGTGGCTAAACTGACTACTCGGTCCTCACACTAATACAAACCAACTGTTACAACTAGTACAAATCACAGTGATCAACGTGAAACTGGTACAGTAAAAAAAAATACCTCCTTCACCTTTTTTGATACCGTGGGCCAAGGGCAGGATATTCTCTTAAGAAGGGTGAACATTGCAGTAGTACAACTGGGGGCACAAATTCAAGCTACTAGCCAGCCATTAAAAAAAAGTTGCTTGCCACCAGAATTCTTTACTTGCACAAAGCAAACCATTTCTTACTGTCCAAGAGTCAAATGTCACTTGATAGTGGAGAGTGCACATTTTGCACCCTGAGTACAAGACTCCAAAAAAAGGAATGTCCAATCAAGTTTCTATACAAATACATACTTTAATTATTAAACATCCCAATATGCAAATAACTGCCTATAAAAAACACTAGCAAAAACCCACCCCTAAGGAAAGAACACAGAAAATGCATAACATGGATATGAAGGCACTCTGGATACTGTAGCAGGGGTGAACAGCATGGAATTGCAGCAGTGTCACTTTTTAAGGGTCTGTCTTTGAGAACAAGGCACAGAAAGGGTAATGTATCTGTCACTATGGTCCCAAACGTAGACCAGGTGGTCTGGGCATATCAAAAAGTACCTTAATCTCTAGTTGGTGGTCTAACAGCATGGAACTGGTTTCTCAGCACTGTGCTTGTGGGTTGAGCCGGGTTGAAGTGCAGCGAGTCGCAGTGATCTAAGCAGCAAGTCAGGGTCAAGTCGAGTGTGATTTGAAGCTATGTGCGGTTTCGATGTGGCATCCAAATGGTGCAGTTCGAAGATTTCATCGGGTTAGTTTTGATTGTTGAGCTGGTTTGAGATGATGGGTACTGCTGGGTCGTGTCTTTGGGGGAAACAATGCTTCCAGCAGTTCCAGTCGAGGTCCCGGTTGGTTCAATGCAAATATCCTGGCAGTTTGAGGTGCTGTTCTAAAACACTGTGCTTCGAAGACTTTAACATCGTTTAGTTTCTTGTTCAAGCTGGCGCGGTAGTTAACTCTGCTGGCGTGATGCAGCAGCGAACTGGATAGATGAAGCAAACAGCAGTTCAAAGGTTCAGCAAGCATGCCAAAAGCAGAACTGCAGGTCCTGAATGGTTCTTAGGTTTCAGATGTTCTCGATGCAGGCTTGAGGGCGGTTCATAGTGGCAGAAGACAGGAATCCAGCTGCTTTGCCTTCTCTGTTTCTGTGAGTCCCAATCCCGGTGTTCTGGGACAAGGCAAGTCTGTTTTCTCTGCACTTCCAGTCCAGAGAGCTTAGCTTCCACCTGCAGGGATCCTTGGCATGCAGTGAGGAGCCTGGGTACAAGTGCAGCTGGCAGAGTGCAGGGCTTGGTCCATCAGCAGTCACCCCCCAATGTTCCCTTGATATCGTCAGGGGACAGAGTTCACCTCTACCTTGCAATCACTCTATATTCACCTCCCTACTGGATGACTTTGGAATGGACTGCACTCCCAATAGAGGTCCAAAGAATTCTTCTTTTCTTGATGTAAGTCCAAAATGAATCAAAGGAGTGGAAGACCCTTCGTTATAAAGGTAAAAGGCTAAAGGTGATTGGATAAAAGCAATCCTGTTTTAAGGACTCTAATCCCTGGTGCTGTGACAAGTGGGCCTTGCCCTCTTGCATCACGCCTAGAGTGATTTGTCCTCCAGGAAATGGAGGAACTGGCAAGGAGGGAGAGCCACACAGAAAAGCAAGATGATGAAACCTTACCTCAGTTCCCTTCTGCTCTTTCTGGCTGCTCTAACCCTGCCCCTTCCCAAGCCTGCAGCTTTAAAGGTCCTTTGGTATGCAACACTGTCCTGTTATGGGTGTGCCTCTTTGAAGCATGACTCCCAGGAGCTCTCCTGCTGAGAATTTCCTGGCCTGGAGGAACGGTGTTACCCAAATTCCCAGAGGATCAAAAGAGACAGACTCTTGCCTTTTGTCTTGCTTGCAGAAGCCAAGATAGGCTGTCTGGCCATGAATCCACATAGCCTTTCCATTGTTGACCTGAACTCACACGGTTAACATGAGTATGATACCAATTTGATAATTGTGTGCACTATCAGTTACCGTACCAAAACCACGTACGCCTTCTTCTTAGTGATTATCCTGTCACCAGACAGATAGGATCACAATTATAATGTTTTCGGGTCAGAGGTGCAGAAGTTAAATACAACCTCTTTCTGCAGTGACTTTGTGTCACTGTCGCTGTCAAGTAGGGCACATGCAACCCTATGTGTGTACTATGTTTTTTTCATTGAGCTGTATGAAAGGGGGTCTGATTAGCAGACCATCCTTTCTGAGATGGATTTTCTGCATCATTTCTTTTATTATAATTTAAAAAAATGTTTAGGGCTTCTATACCCTTGTCAGATGGCAATCCCACACACAGGCGTCTTCACATGAAATTCTAGTCCAACCGTGTCTTTAATAGGGTGTGAGCGACTGTTATGGCTTTGGAGGCAGTAGTTTCGGTCAAGCGTCATCTGCATATCCATCTAGGATTGGCCTTCTTAGGATTCTCAAAAAGCGACTGCTTTGACACTGCCATTTGAGTGGGGGGTCTTGCTGGAAGACAAGTTGCATAGGGTCTTTGAGGCAGTCAAGCACACATTTAAGATCCAGCATAAGAACAAGGCATCCTATCATTTTCAGTCAGCTGTTTTTCACAGAACTGCTAAGCCTCTGTCTTCATCTCAAACTTGGCACAGTCTGAACGTGGGGGAGAGGTTTGATGGTAATTCCTCCAGGTTCTGTCCTCCTCAGGGAGTGCAGATGTCCTCACTGTTAGCAGTGACTTATGGGAGACTTGCAACTTTAGTTGTCTGATCGCTGGGCCTTTCAAGTGGTGTGGGTGGGCTACAAAATAGAATGCCTGATTAATTTCCTGTACTTGGGGGTCTGTTACCTTTCCTTGGCCACACCTAAGGGTTTGGTGCACATTACCAAATAAACAAACAAAAACAAACAAACATGGCATGCTCAAGAGAGTGGCACTGCAAAAGGACATCCAGGAATTGTTGAACAAGAGATCCATCAGTGAGTGCTTAAGACCTGTGTGGGTCTGGGATTCTATGTGATTATCTATATGGTCTGAAGGGTTCTGGCACATTTTGGTTGGTGATTGATTTGAGCAATCTAAACTCGTATGTCACCAAACCGCCTTTCAAAATTGAGATGTTGAAAATGATTGTTCCTCTGGTGCAGAAAGGCTCTTCCTGGCCTCCATAGACCTTCATGATGCATACTTCCATATCCAGATCCGAGGTGTCATTAGCAGTTTTTGCGATTGGCAGTGTGGAGACACCGCTTTCATTCCTGGGTTCTCCCATTTGGGTTGAGGACAGCCTCAAGGGTGTTCACGAAAGTCTTAGCTTCTGCGATGGCTTCTCTTCACATGGACAGGGTTTGTGCATTTCCTAACCTAGACAATTGGCTAGTGAAGGTGTCCTTGAAGATTTAGCTGGGAGCAATGTTTGTTTTACATGCTCTCACTTGGCTTTCCTGGGGTTCTAAATCACCTGCACAAGTCCCTTCTCGGGCCCTCTGAGGATCTGACGTTCATTGCGGCCTCGTTTAGGACAGACCTGGGAAGAGTCTTGCTCCTGATGGATGTTGCTGAATTTCTTTTCCGGATTTTTTTGTAGAAGTTGAACAGGATAGTGGTGGCATCATCCAGTAGACTTCTCCAGGCATAGGAGCCTATGGCATCTTGTGTATTCATAGTGCCCTTGGCTCCCTTGCACCTGTGGCCTCTAGTATCGCTGAGGAAGTATCACTGGGGCGATCATTACCGGTCATTCTTACCTCTGATGCCAGCAATCTGTGGTGGTGACCTACTTTCAGGGAGTTAATTCATCAGAAGGAGTGGACTTAACAGGAGAGGAAGCATACCTCCAATGTGAGGGCTTTGACAGCGATTGCCAGGGCTATGGTGGTCTTTTTGAACTGGGTGCATGAACGCTCAGTGTTGGTCCAAATGGGCAATGCAACAAAGGTATTGTAGCCTATGTAAATCAGCAAGGAGGCACTGAGTCTTGCTGGTGTTTCAAGGGTCAAACCTTACTAGATGTGGTCTACCAAAGTGAAGTACATGAAATTGTTAAAGCTTACTTCGAGATAAATTTGGGCTCTGTACAATCTGCTGGCGCACGCTGGGAGGCGTTTAAAGTCACCCTGAGGGGACCCTGTATCTCAGTTGAGTGTTGTGTCTTGAAAAGCATCCGAAATAGATTGAATCTGCTGGAAAGCGCCCTTTTTGAATTTGGAGAGTGGCAGGGGGACAACTAACCGCTCTGAATCCCTAGCTGAAATCAGGGAGGTTCTGAATGATTTCAATGCTGAGGCTAATAGGGAGGTGCGATTCTTGGCTACGCCACAACTGGGCCGGAGATATGTGGAAGAAGGCAGACGGGGCCTGTACCTGGCCAGAATGCAAATTAGTGCCAGAGGACAGACGGACTTACCAGTGATATATCGCTCGAACGGGACCCTGGGGTTATCCTGGCTAAATTCTGTGATTCTATGGGAATTTATATACCGAAAGGGATAGAGGGCATCCCGACAACTTTTGTAGTTTTGTGGTAATGCTCCCCTGAGCCTGCTTAGCGAGCAGGATGTGGAGGCACTGAGTACCTCAATTGCGGAGGACATCATTAAAGCAATTTGAGATATCCCGTCCCGGTAAAGCTCCGGGATCAAATGGGATCAAAGGAATTTCACCCGGGGTTGCACAATACTTGCTAGAAGTATGGGACAAGGGATTTGAGGTAGGACGTTTGCCATCTACAATGCGGGAAGGTATCATCTCCCTGCTATTGAAACCTGAAAAAGAACCACAAGAATGTGCGTCGTACAGGCCGATCACCCGTACAAATGTAGACACAAAAATTGTTTCTAAAATCTTCGTGGACAGATTGCATCCATTTCTCCCATCCATAATACACACAGATCAGTCCGGCTTTATTCCGGGTAGGAGTACGGCTCTTAATCTAAGGAGGCTTTTTGGTGTATTGTACCAGGCAACCCCCTCGATCAAGGCAATAGGATATGGAGAAAGCCTTTGATTCGGTGGCATGGGATTACCTGTTTGCACTGCTCGAAAAGATAGGGACCATTCCTTACTTTCTGTCGTATGTCAAGATGGTGTATTTAGGGGTGTTAGCCAGAATCAGGTTGTTTGGAAAACTTTCTGAGGCTTTTGACCTGGGGAGGGGAACATTGCACGGTTGTCTATGATCCCCACTTTTGTTTGCTATAGCGATGGAGCCTTTGGCTGTGAAACTGAGACCGTTTCATGAGCAACGGGGTTGGGCGCTTGGAGGCACTTGTGAATTAGTTTCACTTTATGCAGACGATAATATATTGTTTATCAGAAACTCTAACCCCCCTCGTTCAGGAAGTTGAAGCGTTCAGGAGTGTATCGGGGCTGACAGTGAATTGGTCCAAATCAATTCTGTTCCTGCTAAATGAGAGTATGCAACGACCGGCCGCAGCCAAGGGTTTTCGATGGGACCAAGAGTCTACAAAATATCTATCTATACGTGTTAGCAGATCCAGAACACAGCTCTTTCAGGATAACTATGGCATATATATGGCAGAGCTTAGAAGACAAATTGACCGTTGGGGCTCTCTTCCTGCTTCTCTTCTCGTGAAGGTAGCGATTGTCAAAATGATTATCTTACCCAAACTGCTGTACTTATTTCTGAATGTCCCAATATGGCTGGGGCCCCAGTTCTTTGCTGAGTTAAAGTCGCTGGTGGTTAAGTTACTATGGAGCCTGAAATCACCTAGGATTCAATAGGCATACCTAGTCGGACCATGGGGAAGGGGCGGAGTCGGGTTGCCAGACTTTGAGCTATATTACTTGGTGACACAAGTGTCCTTTGTCTCCCATTGGGCGCCAACTTCTAGGCAATCCCCACATGTTAAATTAGAAAGGAGGGCGGCATTCACATACTCGTTACAGAGCTCCATGTTTTCATTTAAGATAAATGACAAGTGCCCATTAGATCCAGCAGCATGTCCAGTACATGCATGGGTGCGGCTATGCCGAAGGTTGCAGATTTCATTTCTGTACACTCCACAATTCAATGTCTGAAGTATTTGGGCCCTGGCCCCAACACGTGACAAAAAAATAAGAGGGGATTGGTCGAGGTATGGTGTGCAGACCTTGGCAGACGTCTATCCAGGGGGATCATTTGTTTCATGGGAACAGTAGCTTGGGGATACATCTGGGTTAGCATTCCAATTCCACAGGCTCCAGGAGGCATGCAGAGCATGGTCGCCATCATTTCCCTCGTAGTCCGGAACGGTCTCCCTGATGACATATATATTGAATTTGACAAATTGCAGGAGGATAGTGGCAACAATATCTGTCATGGCTCAAAATGATACACCTGGGGAAGTACTGACTAGCAGGGCGATTTGGGAAAGGGATATTGGTGAAGAAGTGGGGGATGCTAGGTGGAATCCTATGTATGAGCAATCTAAGAAATTGGCAATTAACTCCTGTCTTAAACTGATTCCACTTAAAATCCTACACCAAGCCTATCTAGCCCCAGCGGTCCAGGCAACGTTTGACAGTGGGTGTGATGGTTGATGCCCCTGGTGCGGTAAAGAGGATGCCGATTTTATACATGTGTTCTGGAACTGCCCGCATCTAGTCACATTTTGGACGCAGGTTGCTGAAGTGACAGAGGGCGTGATTAACTGCAAGGTTCCGATAAATATTTTAAGCTGCATGTTTGGGTCGGTACAGGGCATCTTGAAGAGTGGGAAGAAATGACTATCAATATGTATGATACTGGTGAAAAGACGTATTTTAATGTGTTGGTTGAGTCCTACAGTGCCAACGCTGTCCGAATGGCTAAGAGACTTGGCGTGGTGCTGCGACATGGAGCAGGGGTACTGTAGAACCATGTCTCTGTGCAACCGGCCCCCGGACATTTGGGACCGTGTGGGGTGTGCTCTGTGCAAGAGAAGAGGCTGCTTAATGTGGGTGGTATATGAAGGGGGGCAATGTGTGGAGTCATGGTCTGAAATGCATGAGTGACCGGGCGCAGCTTTAGAAATACTAGTTTTGTTTGGGGAATGGGATGGTACTGATGGGCCTCCAGTTCTCGTTTCTTTTCTCTTTTCAGCTGACAGTAATATGTAAATCAAAGTTATGGACATTTATGTCGAATTGGGCATGTATCGGATTCTGCAAAACATCTCATCCAGCAGGTGTCCGAAAGGGGCCATTGGTGGTTGCGATTTCTGACATAATTTGCCTGGTTTCCAAGTATGTAATCGGTGGAAACGATGTACCAAGGCAGGAGCATGGACAAAACAAGCCAGTTCCCAAGTTCTTTGCAAGGGAGGGTATCCCTTCCAATCGATAAAATACTGCAAAGATCCACAATAGTTTCATGAATCGCATATTTGGGCTACTTCATACTCCTGGTGTTAGTTATGAAAAACAGGTGGAGGAACAGGAGACAGATGATAGGAAGACACATCAGGTCTGGCTGGTTTTAGCAAAGATGAATGAAATACAGGATGGATTTTACTCCAAGTGAGGGGTAGCTGAAGTTCGAAAGCTACTGAATTGATCTCTCTGAGCATACTAAATGATCCATAAAATGGGGGTGAAAACTTGCCCTTACGGAGATGAGTGGGTAAATATTTTGTCTCCAGGTCGGTATGCAGGGTCTGGGTTGCGATGGCGATCCGCATATTTCTTGTCGGATTCTTGAGCTTTGGTTAAGGAAAGGAGGGCTTGCTGTTGTACATGTCGTTGCTGAGAGAGAATTTCTTCCACTGATGGAACCAAGGTGCTTTGAGTGGGTAAAGAGGGAATCCAGATGCAATTGTATCCATAGTTGCAAAAGAACAGGGACATTCTGATAGATGAATGAAAGGAATTATTATACGAGAACTCCGCGGATGGCAAAATACTAACGCAATCGTCCTGGGCTGCCAAGACAAAGCACTGTAGATATTGTTCTAGGATTTGACGGGTGCGCTCTGTGGCATCATTTGATTGGGGATGGAATCCAGAAGAAAAGCATGTTTAAATGCTGATTTTATGGAGATAGACTTCCAAAAACCGGATGTATACTGGGAGCTGTGATCTGAAATTCTGGCCTTGTGAAGGCAGTGGAACTTGAAAATGTCAGTGAAGAAAATAAGACTCATTCAGTGGCAGTAGGTATTTTGGAGCAAGGGTTAACGTGGGCCATTTTAGAAAAGGTATCTACCGTCACCATAATGACGGTGCAGTTTTCAGATGGAGGCAGGTCATCTTTAAAATCTGTTGCAATTCTTTTACCAGGGACGAGAAGACAAGGTAGGTTGATGTAGTTTGCCAGTGGGTCTTTGGCATGGCTTCTTAATCTGTGCACATACCATGCAAGACTGACAATAATCAGTGACTTGTTGGTGCAGTTGTGGCCACCAAAAATGTTGACGGATTAGGTGTAGAGTGGGTAGAATCCTGCGATGTCTAGCGACTTTGGAACTGTGACATTTCTGAAGGGCCTTCCTTCCTAATTTTTCTGTAGGGAGGTATAAGAAGGGCAATGGAACCATGAGCCATCTTGGTGAACTAAACGTGAGGTAACTGGATCCTGAGGTGTATACGACTCTTTCACTTCTTGGAAAAAGGTCTGTATGATGTGGACGAAAGTCATATGAGAAAACATTTTCTCTGGGTAGTTGTGACATTTGTCAAAAGGTGAATACATACGGGATAAGGCGCCAGCTATGATATTGTCAGTGCCTGGTATGTATGTCATGTGAAATTGGAATTGTGAAAAGAATAGGCCCATCTGGCCTGTCTACTATTTCTGCAATCGAAGACTGTAACGGCATCAGGTTGCAGTGATCTGTACCCGTTTGGTTTCCTGTTCAGCCCCTAAAATGTGGTGTGGCTATTGCTTACAGGCCGTTTTCAGTGTCAAAAGCTCAATTTCCAAGACTGAGTAATTACGTTCCGAGGATGTCAAGATCTTAGAATAGTATGCTAGAGGATGTTCTCTTTGGTCTGGGGCTATTTCTTTAAGTACAACCCTAATGGCACGTTTGGAGGCATCTGTTTCTATGATGAAGGTTTTACGAGGGTCTGGTTGAATGAGAATAGGTGCTGTAGTAAAAGCCTTCTTTAGTTGGTGAAAGGCTGATCGGTATACTGAGACCACTGAAAGGGTGTGTTTTTCTTTAATAATGCAGTCAAGGGAAGGACTGTTTGAGAAAATAACGGAATGTATTTCCTATAAAAGTTAGCAAGACCTAAAAAGCTATGAATGTCTTTTACATTCTCTGGCCTTTTACATCAAGGACAGCATCAACTTTTTGTGGATCCATGGAAACGACTTCTGGTGACAATATGTATTCTAAGTATGGTACTGGGAAGAATCAAAAATGCACTTTTCAGGTTTGACTTGCAAATGGTTATCTTGTAAATGCTGGAGAACTGTTCCCGCATGTGCCACATGATCTAATATGGATTTGGAAAATACCAGGATGTCGTTGAGGTATATTATGACTGAATGGAAAAGCAGGTCGGAGAATAAATGGTCTATGTAACGTTGGAAGACTGCAGGGGCATTGGATAGCCCGAATGGACTTGCTGAATACTCAAAATGACCATGGGTGAGGGGGGGCCCTAAAAGCAGTCTTCCATTCATCCCTGGTCTTAATTCGTTTTAAATGATATACCCACTAAGGTCTAATTTGGTGAATATGACCACGGTCTGTAACGCATCCAGTATGTCTGGTATCAGAGGAAGTGGGTTTTTGTCTTTTACGTTCACTGCATTAAGGTCACGATAGTCCAGACAGGGACCAAGTTCAGTCGTGTTTCTCTTCCGTATTTACAATAGTCACGCTCCCGCAGGGTATAATGACTCTTGGAATAGGCCATTGGCCAGATTCTGGTGTAAATATTCTTTAAAAGCATTCTTTTCTGTGGGTGTCAACCGAAACATTCTGTTAAAAGGTGCTGAAGCATTGGGGAGCAGGTTAATGGCACAGTCTTCAGGACGATGAGGTAGTAAAGATTGGACCGAGTCTTTACAAAATACTTTTTCGAAGTGCTGGTAATGTTTTAGAATAGTAGAATGAACCGTTTTTCCTGTGGTGTCTGAGTTCAGGATAGGAGTCGCGACTATGGAAACTGGTCTTTTTTCCTGGACACAAGTAGACAGTGTTCTGAACTCAGAAAGACAGTGTGGGCTCTCCAGTCGATGTAAGGGTTGTGTGTGTGAGCCACGGAATTCCCAATGTGAGGGGTAAATGAGCCGCCTGTATGACAGCGGTTTCCTGGTGTTTGTGTATCCACATATGGAGTGGGCAGGTGTTTTTATGATGGTTCCACTTACCAATTCCCTTCCATCCACTCCTTCCAGAGGAATTTGAGCTGTTTTATCAGTCAAAGGTATCTCCTTCTGAGTCGCCTAGGTGGTATCCATAAACCAACCTGCTGCTCCAGAATCCAAGAGGGCAGGTACTTCCAAAGAACGTCCATTAGGCAAGTGTAGGGAAACTGTGAGCACTAGTAGCAATAAAATCTTGGTATTGGCAAAACTAATCCGGGTTGAATCTTGTATACTGGGGTAAGATGATTGCTCCTGAGTCGGAGGTCCCATCTAAAACCAGGAGTTGGAGTTTTCCATCTTGCGAGGTGGGGCCAATGGACAGTTGCGTAATACATGTACAACCCGTTTGTGCAGCGTCTGGTTCTTTCTTCAGATCTTAATGGGCCTCTGGTGATTCTGATCTGCATAGGCTCATGCCCATCCTGGTGAAATTCTGGAGCAGGTGAAAGGTGCATCTGAGGGCGACGGACAAGGCCCCTGTGTTTCCTTTTTTCTGCCATGCATTCCTGTAATTGGAAATCGATCTGGAGCACTAATTGAATGAGAGCTTCTATGGAAGGAGGATGTGTAACTCTTGATACTTCGTCCTTAGGTTAATCGGTCACACCCCGTTGGTATAGCGTTAAACAACCCTCGTTAGACCAGGCTGTTTGAGCAGTCATTTGTCGGGACCTGGTGGTGTAGGTTAGAACGTCCATGGTGCCTTCTTGGAAGTCCAGTAATTCCTCTTGAACTGAATATACCAGGTCTGTACGGTCAAACATGCGTTTCAGTGCCTGTATAAAGGTATCCAAAGAATTGAGGACTGGGTCATCTGAGGTGACCAGATTGGTAGCCCGTTTCAGTGCCTGTATAAAGGTATCCAAAGAATTGAGGACTGGGTCATCTGAGGTGACTAGATTGGTAGCCCATGCCAAGGCACTGCCGGTCATGTGTGTCACTAATAAGCCTACTTATGCTCAATCGTATTGGAAGGAACGAGAATTGCATAGTGCATGCATCCAAAAGTTCTTTTAATTTTTTTAGAGCCTCCTGTGAATTTTTCCACAGTTGTTGCTGTAGCAGAGCAGGAGGAACCACATCAAGTAATTCAAAAGCTTGTTTGAGAATCAGGTTCGCGTTCTTTAATGTCTGCACCTCTAGAGTAAGCTTTTGGACTGCCGTCTCCAATTCCTGGAGTTGTGCCATGTCTTTTGTAAACGAAGGGCGTTGTAAGCTTTCAGGTTTAGTTTTTACCTGCTTTTCGGTGGTGGTCCTTCTTTCTTGCAAGTAAGGTCTTTTTTGTTGGTAAGAATTGGTGCAATCACACTGTGTGAGACTACACAACCCTTATCTCCTTGGTATTAGGTAACCCATCTTTTGGTATAGGTCTGTACTACACAAGTTGGTAGTGTGACGGAGCAGCCAGGCCTATCTCAAAAGCGTTAATGTGAGCTGTAGAGCTGTACAGTTGAAATTCGTAAATACAAGTAACCAAGTAATACTTATACTCAAGGTTTCGGTTATAAATAGTTATTTACTTATTTAGCATCAGTTTTAAATCTGCATTCTTTAAGAGGACAATTCGTTGTAACATTTCAAATATACTTTAAAATTACTTTTCAGAATCAAAACAAGTTAGTGGATAATCTTTGGATATGCGTCTTACACAATTCCTACACCCTTAGGAGAGTTCAACCTCAAGGACAGTAATGGCATATATATATATATCACACTAGTATACTTTGTAGATTCTGAGGTTGCATAAAGGAAAGGTTAGGGAAATAAAAAGGTTAGAACAGTTCAACTGTGAGGACAACTGAATCCTCCAATGAAGTCTAGATAAGCCTTTCCCTGCAGTACCAGTACACAACAAGCTACCAACTATGAGGGACAAACAGTATGAAAGTCAATATACCAGAAAAGTGCTTTGAGGGAGCCAGAACCGCCAAAGTCATTTCGGACACTGTCTTTGGATCTGATGCACTTCTAGGATCAAAGTCTTGCACAAAGTTAGAGAGTTTCAGTAGAATCACTTGTAAGATCACAAGCTGTTAAACATGTGAGAAGGGAGTTGAGATCAACTCGAAAAAGGTAAGCCAATGCAATTCCCAAGTGAGAAGAGCGCAGCTAAAGGCAATAAGGTAAGTACCCCAAGCCTAAACAGTACCTCTGGTTAGAAGAAGAGTTGTCCAGCTGGATTCTGTCTTGCTACAGCGGTGCAGACCCTGGTTCCTGAGCCTCAGTCGTGGGGACAAGAGGGAGGACGTCTGGAGGGCTCCTGCAGCGGTATTTGGGCGGTCGTCGGCAGCTATGGGCTCTTTTGGGTTCAGCAGCACTTTGCGGTTTCAGCGCTTAGCAAACAGCACCAATGTGGATCTCGGACACTGGTTGGACTCTCTTCGCTCCCTCAGTCCTGCACTCTGGTGAAGGGACTCTGGATCTAGAGATCCTGCTTCTGGAGGGTCCTTAGGAGTCTCCTGGATCTTCTATGCCAGATTCGCTTCGCGACAGACGTTGCACTCGACTGCAGACACTCGACCCTGGGCATTGGGCTTTCACAGCAACGGCGAGACACAGCAAGTCGGGGATGGTGGGCCAGTGGAGTTGGTCTCCGGGGTAGTTGGTCCCACTAACCCAGGGGAGAAGTCGTTCCATCCGCAGCTTCTCTTGTCGAGGTGAAAAGGGAGGTCAGCACAGCAGTAGGTCTTCACCGGGCCATTCAAAGGTCCAGGTGGTTGCAGAAGCTTCGTTCACGGTTTCTTCATCATGTATTTCTCCCAGTGGTCGACTCTGCCTGTAGTCCCAAAACCCTTGCCTTTTAAGCAGGTTTCTCCCATTCATGCACAGCCTAGGCTGTCAATCATCACACAGCAGGGTGCAGCCAATCGGGACTAGCTTCATTCAGGCATTCCTAGAGACAAAGGACAGGGGAGTATTGGGACCCTCCCTCACATCCTGTCCTTATAGACACATTGGAGCCAGGGGCGGGTTCAGGGCTGAAGCCTGCCAAAGGCAAGACAAACAAATACTTCAAACCTGTCTCAACGCACAGAGTAAAAGAAAGACCTCACAAACAGAAAATGTGAAAAAAGAAGATGGGGGGCCATTGTGACAAAATGGTCACCCATCCGTGCTGTACTGCAGCTGAGGGTTCAGCCTGCAGTAGAAAAGCACAATGGTAGGAAAAAGAAAACCACTGCCACCAGACATTGAAAGTAGTGAGAGTAACATAAAAATGTTACATGAGAAAGTAGGAGAAGGGGCTACTGAGTAACCCCCTCAGCACTCCACATAAGATGGTATGTTGTGGACCTACAAAGAGAAGAGGCAAGTAAAGTACATTTCACTTTCGTATACTTGGGAACTGAAGTTCACTCAAGAAAAGGTATCTAAACCTTAAGAGAAAGCTAAAGGATTTCTCTGTGCCACTGCACTGAAGGTGCTGTGTGTCACCATACAAAAGCAGAAGTCTATGGAGTTTGTCAGACGCCAAAAACAGTGAAAACATAAAATTCAAATCAGGTAAAAAGACATGAGAGAGTGAAAAAAGGTCTCACTCACTCCAGGGGTAAAATTAAAAAGTCCAGCAAAAGAGCAGGGGGTCTCTAAGGTGTGAGGAATTTAGCACTAAAATAAAAATTATCCCAAACACTTTCCTCTCCTGATACCAATGCTGCTTGAATGGAAACAGGACAGGCGGGCAGCAGGGGAGGCCAGACCCACGGAATAACTCAGACTGTTGATCAGGTGTCCTCTTTCAAATTCGGAAGAAAGCAGCTCCTTCAGCGTTTCTCCAGAGAGGTAGAGCTGTGAGCAAAGCCTACTACAGCAGTAGTCAAGTTAGCAGCAGAAACAGGTAAAGGCTATCTAGGTCCACCGGAGCAATTGAGAGAAGGCGAGAGGAGAGAGAGGCACAAACCCGAGCACCCCTGGAGCGAGCGTGGGAAGGGGGGAATAATGCGACTCAGAAGGCAAGAAATAGGAACAAGAGTAGAGCGGAGAAGGGGCCGAGGCCCATATAAGGGACGTGAAAACAGCGCTTACCACAACATGGAAGGTACAATGCACCACAGTGCGCCGACTGCCCCATCTTTAACTCCCGGCCTCAGAGCTCCTCCTCCTTGATGTTGCCGGCTGGCCGCGTGTGAATGGCAGATGCATGCCACAAGTAGATTGGCAAACCGTTTCACCTGCCAGGTGTCCCAGAGGGACCATGGGCGGTTGCGATTCCTGACTGGTATTACACCTCCTGTAGGGAGGGGCAGAACAATTACTGCTTTAGAAAGGTACCTGTCATAGAGGCTGGTGCCACGCGAATAAGTATTGGGACATGGAAGTGTAGCACTAAGAGTAATGAGGATTATCAGTAGTAATATAAGCATCTGTCATTTTTATAGCGCTTTTATTTTTACAAAAAATGGACATAGAAAAAGTGTATAAACAATTGTTCCCCAATTTAAATTGGTGCTCACTTTATGGTCCTTGGAAAGATGAAAGGCTGAGTCAACCTTGTGGGGATTCGAACCTGCAATATGAATATCACACACAGATCTCAGCAGCGAGCGAGACCTTAACCTGATGAACACTTTTACCAGCGGAACAGGAGCACAGAGCAGTTCATCTGGTAGGTATGTGCCCGGGACCTGGAATCTGGTGTTGGACATGTGCCAGCAGGGAGAAATGGAATGGAGGCCATGCAGCTATGACGGAGGTGGTAGATAGTTTGCACAGGCTTTGTGGTACAGTGTAGTTCCAGGCCTCAATATCCTTAAGCTCCAGATAGTGATGGGGACACAGGTGTAGGAGCATACATCAGATGAGCAAGTGGTGCTTCAATGAAGGCCACAACTGGAAAAGTAGCAGTGGGTGGAACAACGGCTCATACACATGATCTGTCTGGCAGCACTCGGGAAGGTGGGCCATGTAGCAGGAGAGTGTGAGGATGACAGGCCTCAATCAGGACCCCAGGTTATTTGCCTGGTGTGTGGCAGAATGGTAGGCCTCATAAGTGGGGGTCCACGTTAAACTCAGTCTGTGGGACCAGGCCCTATGGCGGTGCAGGACCAAAATTCGGTTAGAAGTTTTGGTGGCCTGGTCGAGTTGATGAGGGTGATCATGTGTCCAGTAAGATGGAGCAATGATTCCACTCTGTCACTTGTTATTATGGACTATGCAAGCACCAGTGCCAATCAAGAAGAGACACCAACATGTAGTCTTTTGGAAAACCATTAGACCTCATTTAATCTAAAAACAAATGCAACAAATTTAGAACATCAAAATAGAATAGCAATATATAGACAATCTTACAAAGAAGTAAATGCAAATCTGTACCCAATTAATGCATGGCAGGAGTGACGGCCAGCACCCCTCACATGGCCTTGGGAGCACTACCAGGATGCCGGAGAACCTGGACCTGCACCAACAACCCCCTGAACACGCTCTCCGGCCCCTGGAACCTCTGCAACTGGCCAAGAGCCTTCGGGTGAGTGCCGGTTTGACCGATTCACTGGCTGACACTGCCGCCACCCATAGGGGCAAACAGCCATCCATCCAAAACAGTCTGCTCCGATCTACTATGGGGTCCCAGACATACCTCCCTGTGGCATTCCCACCAACCATGTCCGGCTGACAAAAGCCTGTAAATCCTGTTCCTTGCCCCGATAGGTGCTCCCTGTCCATGTGAAACATATTTGGCCCCATCAACAGGCTCTGGGCCACTGCCCTTATGTACCTGGGGCTGGATGCCAGCCAGCTCAGTTGATTGATCAATTTACAGGCCAAAATGTTCAGTGGGCGAGCATACTTTTTCTCTGTACCCTCCTCAGAATGATCTGTGAGCATGCAACAGTAGCTCTGGGAGAAAACCTGCGGACCATGAAAAAACAGAAATCTGCTTTTCTCTAAGGTTCTCATGTCCCCAGTCCTTGCCTAAAATATGTATGATCACCAGTTCTGGCTGCAGTGACTGTTGCTTGCCCCGTTCCTCGAACAATGGCACTCTCAGTTTATGCACTAAGACCACCGATTCCAAACCAAAACACGGACATGGCTGCCAAGAAGCCGAACTTCCCAAAGCCTCGTTCTTGAACCAGTCCAAAGGCCCTCTTGCTGAATGAATGGCCCATGGTCCATACCACTCTATGCTCCGCCATTTTGTGTGTGAATGCGAAAAAAACAACATTGTCATCAAACCATTCCATACTTGCATCCCTCTTCCGTAACCAACAGTTTGCCCAGTTAGCTGCACCTCCTCCCCCTACCGGGCCAGCAGCTGGAGCATTTTAATCTATCGAATGTGGCCTTGTATAGCTCCTGAAAGCCACAGATGGAATCATACCAAAATGTTGCAATGGTTGTGGCGACATTACTAATACTGAGCCTGAGGGCTGTAAAAAAATTCCGACCCCCATTACACTGGCTTAAGGTGAGTGCAGATTGCAGGGGTGTCCCCTGTTCCCCTTAGTCAGTGTAATGGGGGTCAGGGGTTGTGGCGGTGTCCCCTGCTTACCATTATGGTAAGCGGGGGATAAGAAAAAAAAAGACGCAGCAGCGTCAGCACCGCCCCTCATAAGTGGTGGGAACTTACGCTGCAGGGGTACAGGGCAGTCGGTGATGCACACAGAGGTGTGCCGCAGTAAATGTAAGTGGGGGGTGCAGGTTGGGGGATTGCGGGCTGGGGCATGCTGGATAAAGTAATCTATATGATCGATGCGCTGTGCCGTAATTGGAGTCGACATTTTAATCGGCGGAATTACAGGCGGCGCAGTGATCGCATAGATTCGCTGCAGACAGCCATCTTCTTAGATTCTTTATCTGGTCATCCCACAATACGAACTCGGACGCCTTTCTGGCAGCTCAAGTCTGGAAAGAATGCAAAGAAAACCCTGCACCATTCAACCCAGCATCAGACAATGGCAACTGAAACACTATTCAACTGGAAGTAAGACAAACCAGATCCGTCTAAGTGTAGGCACAGTGGCCCCTATTACCTCCCCTTACACAGCTAAGTTCTCTTACATGGCCTGTACCAGGCACACTTCTGTGTCCCCTGCTAACCCGAGCAAAATCGCTGCCCTTTTTCGGTCACTGTATTCCAGATGATTTTAACGTCGTCCTTTGAAATGCCGCCCACTGAGTCATTTTGTTCTTAACCAGGATTAGTTCGCATATGAGGAAAGCGCCAATAAAGGCTGTGAAAAGAGAGCAATAGAGAGCAGAAATACATATATACGCTGCCAAACACCCTTTAATGCCCCAATGATTTTAGTCAACTTCTCTTGGTCCAGAGTTCACCTGGCATCGTGTCTAGAGCACTGTAACCTACCTCACCCTGCCAGTGCCTTCTGAACTACAATGTCTGAGGAAGCACTGTCTTCCCCAACCAAGCCTGGAAAAAACACATTGCTGAAAAATGAGTCCTTGCGCATGCTGCATAAACCCATTTGTCTAAGGGCCCCAAGTATCCGCAGCAATGGATCCTGACAAAATAGTGGGAACTGCTCCTCGGTCATGCAAAAGATACACAAATCTCTGAGGCCTTCTCGTAGGCCTAGTTTGTTTTTTCAACCAGTGACCCAGCGTTCGAGCTTGGACATGCAATACACGGAGTTCCTACAGAGTCTCTGGACAATTGTTTCTCTGATCTTTGGCCGCTGGGTGCCATTTCCTGAAATGCTGCATCTTGGAACGAGACAAAGAATCGGTAGAGTTATTTTGTACCCCTGGAACACATTTACCCTGAATTTCACAGTTCCCTGCCAACAAGACAGCACTCATTTATTTGGCAAATGAAGGACCATGGGGTATGACGCATTATTGATGATGGCCTGAACCACAGACATGCCATCAGACCAAAAAGCCACAGTTTTACCAAGCAATTTGTTTCGCTGTGCTGACAGAGCAACCACAATGGGAAATAGTTCAAGGAAGGTCACGTTCTGTACTAGTCCGTACTGGAATCAATCTTCGGCCAGTGAGTCATGAACCACTTCACCCCCAGAATATCACCAAAGCCGTCCATACATCCATAAATAATCCAACTGTGCTTTTTGACAACTCTACAGCTGACCTTACCTTTCATCCATTAAAGTCGGTGTGGACGGCCACCCACATCCTCAAATTGTCTTTCACCTCGCCCGACAACCTTATTTGGTGGTGCTTCTCCCTAAGACCCTTCATTGCTCCATGATGTGCAGGGAGTCCATCTCAATCCCTAAAGAAGTAACCTACGTATGTCCTTCCATTTTGTCGTGCATCCCCATACTTCTGGTGACCCATTGAAAGATCCCTAGGGATTGTGCATACTCACCTGATCCAGGCGGTGCTAGGAAGGGAAGTCATCCAAATAATGGAGCACCAGTGACGATGCACATGATTGCTTAGCGACCTGCTCTAAAAGTGTCCTCAATTAACTACAGTTATCAAGCAAACCTTTGGCATGCATCTATCAAAGTAGAACTACCCTTCATCCTGGAAACCCAAGACTCAGTAATCCTCAGGGGGTAACAGCAGTAAACCAAAGGTGGACTCTTAGTCTGCTTTGCTATTAAAGCCCATTTTCCACATTCCTGCAAAGGCGTTAGGCCTTATCAAAATAAGAATATGGGGCTTTGCACAGCCCTTTATCAATCGGGTCTTTGACTGATGCCCCTGTGAGTGAGAAATGACTAGTTATAAATGAGTCAAAATTGCCCTTTCTCCTTAGGCACTACACCCTGTGACGAAACTAAGGAGTTCATCACCTCTTCCCAAGGGGGAGACACCTCCTTTGAGACTAGGGAGTTGAGCCCACTATGCTTAACGCCTCCTAGGAGACAAGGTAAGTGGGGTCCCTTCTGAGGTGACTTTCCCCCCCAAACCCTCTTAGGGGACAGGAAAACCCCAGAGATATGAGAGAGTGAGAGTGAGAGAGAGAAAAAAAATACACTAGACGAGTGCAACCAGGCCCCATGAATGAGTAACAGAGACCGTTGGCTGTGGCCACGAGAAGAGAGTACCTCATGAGGCTGAGGTAAAGCCTTGAGGATAAACAGCCTATTGAGCCTCGCACTGAGCAAGTGAAAGAGTAGAGTAAAGACTGGCCAATGCAGAGTCCGGTTGACGAGTTGCGTAAGTGGCTCTGTGATGAGAGGAGGGGTGGGCAGACTACACGTCCCTCCCAGGGAGCACAGCTCATCAGAAACAGATTCGATGTGGCTCTAGAGGAAAGGGGGGCGAGCGACAAAGAGAGAATCCCCAGAGCGGGGAAGGAATGAAAGAAGCCCAGAGTGGGGAGAGTACCACAAGGTCCCAGAGTGGGGATTAAGACAGAGAGAAATCCCGGAATGGGGAAAGAATAGAAGGAGCGAAAGAGAGAAAATAGCCCCAGAGCAGGGATAGAATGGAGCAATCCCAGAGTGGAATGGATGTGAGCGAGACAAACCGAAGTGAGGAAAGAATGAAAAAAAACTGGATTGGGGAAAAAAGAAAGAGACAAAGCCCAGAGTGGGGAGAGAACCAAAAAGCCCCAGAGCAGGGACTAAAACAGAGAGAACCCCCAGAGTGGGGAGAAAATTGTGGAGTCCCAGAATGGAGAGAAAGAAAGAGAACAGCCACAGAGTGCAAAAAGGAGGCAAGAACCCCAGAGTGGGAAATGAGAAGGAGTGGAGCCCCAGAGAGAAAGAGACTGAGCGAACCCCATACTTGGGAAGCATGAAAGACGAAAGTCTCCCCAAAGGGAGAAGGACTGTGAGACTCATATATTTAAAGGAGAAAAAGAGAGAGGACTGATTGGCGTCCCAGGACGGCACTACACAAATGCTATTTAAACTTGAAGTGTGAACAAAGGCAAAGGCCTTGGTTAAAGAGACAAAGGAGTGGGGACCAGAAGCCATCAGCCATCCCTTTCATTGGGCAATGTCCCGAGATCTGTCTTGGTTGTATTTGCAAATTGTCTTTTTAGAGGGAGTGAGGGAAACCGGGGTAGAGTGGGATTCTGGACCAAGGACTTCATTTATGTAAGACATTCTGAGAAGCAACCTTTTACTTGTTTTATTTTAGAATAGGGCTTAGAATCTTGGGTTTAGAGAACAGTTAGGCCTTTTTTATGCTGAAGAAGGAATAAAAGGAATTCAGTGAACATACCTCCTTGTCCGTCTCTTGTTTCGGACCTACCAAAGGTGGTGTCCGAAGTGTGATTCCTGTTATCTGATACAGAGTCCGAACTAGATGGCAAAACCCATCGACCAATTAACCCCTAACGGCTAGTGAGGTTCTTGAAACCTTGCCACTTGAGCAGTAAATACATTCGCTGCTAACTCTTCTACAGAAAGCTGTTTTCCAGAACTACCAACCACCTCTGCTGACAGCTATCCAAATTGTTAAGCCCGCTCGAAAGAAGGCATGGACATCACATCACTAATTCCAGTGAAGTGGAAGGACGAGATGGCAAGATAACCTGTATCCTTGCCCATTATTAAACCTCCTTTGATAATGGAAGCCAGTGGAAATGAAGGGGAAAACCATTCCACCCATTAAACCATCCTGTTTTACATGCAGAGCAAAGGCATATTCTGCCTTTGTTCGTCCCAAAAATCAACCAGAAGAACCAGTGGAAATAGGGTGGTTTGATATGGAAGAATGAAACTGATGTTCTTGTATGTAAGATTATCTCCTTCCAAGCCCAAGAGCAGGGTAACGTCAATCGGACCTGCTCTGCTGCCTTGATAACTCTGGTAGCAAGCAGACTGCTGTCTGGGCTGATCTCGTCTTAAGCTTACCCCTTAGATTTGGGGGAGGCAGTACAGATCTCTTGTGTACATGGGGATGTCGAGCTCTCCCCTTAGGGGACAGGAAAACCCATCCCTCCCACCCAAGACACTAACACCTTTATGGGCAATGTAGGAGCTAAGGTGTATGTGAACCATATGACCCATTTTCTAATGGCAGGCTCAGCTTCTGACCCAAACGTTACCCAGTGCTCATGGAAGATGGAGAAACGAAGGGACCAGACACCAGGGAGAGCGTCATTGAAGGAGCCAATAAAGAGAAAGATTCAGCAAATTCTCCTGCATAGTCCGATTACATCACAGCGCACACAGCGTTTAGAGCCCCACACCGAGCGAGCAGAAGAAGAAAGTCAACACTGGCCGATTGCGGAGTCCAGTTGACGAGTCGCGTAAGTGGCTCAGTGGCGAGAGAAGGACCGAGCAGACTGCACCCCCCTCCCAGGAAGCTCCGCTCATCAGAAACAGGTATGCAATGGGTCCAGAGGAACGGGAGAAGTGCAGCAATTGAGAAGCCCTGGAGCGGGGAAAGAATGTAAGAACCCCGAAGCAAGGAGAAAGAAAGAGAAAACCCCAGACTGGGAAGAGAACAGAGAAGCCCCAGAGTGCGGTGAGGGAAAGAAACAAACTCCAGAGTGGGGCGAAAACGGCAGAGTCACAGAGTGGGAAGAAAGAAAGAGACTTGTGCCAGAGTGGCGAGTGAGCAGGAACAGGGTCCAGGAGTGGGGAAAGTGGAAAGAACCTTAGAGTGGTAAATGAGAAGGAGTGGATCCCTGAGTGGGGAGCGAGAGCGAATGAGGGAACCCAAGACTAGGAAAGCCAGAAAGGTGCAAGAACAACGAAAGTTTCCCCTAAGGGAGAAGGACTGTGAGACTCATAAATTTAAAGGTGAAACAGAGAGTCCCGGGACGGCACTCCAGGACTACACAAACTCTGTTTAAACCGGACCTGTGAACGTAGGCGATGGCCTATGATAAAGAGACAAAGGGGAGGTGGTTAAGAGCCATCAGCCGTTCCTTTCATTGGGAAATGTCCTGAAATATGTCTTGGTTGTATTTTTCTTTTTTGCGGTAGGGAGAGAAAGTACATTACAATAGGATTCTGGATTGAGGACTTCATTTATGTAAGACATCCTGATGAGCACCATTTTACTTGCTGCTTTTTAGAGCAGGGCTTAGAACCTTAGGCTTAATGAAAGGTTAGGCCTTTTTACATTGAACAAAGAATCCCAAGAATTCAGCTAACATGTCTTCTTGTCTGTCTCCTGATTCTGACCTACCACAACCCAGTAGTGAGCAAACAGAATCCTGGCGAGGTGGGATTGGAAATGGATCTGACTTCCTCAAAACACTGCAAACCACCTCAGTATTCCTCAGTACAGAACCCTGGTTCCTGAGGATTGTTGGCACAGGAACCACCCAGCAGGTATGCAAAAGCCATCCTTAAAGTCACAAAAAAGCAACTGCCCTTCTTCCACCTTTTGATTACACATTCAACCATTGCAACAATTAAAATAACTGTACTGGCGCGGGTAGGCCCCCATCTACTAGTGCCTCTTTGTCCTGTCCCCCCAGTGATCCCTGAATTGCTTAGCCTGTCCCACCCAGTGACTCTAATCTCTCATTTGCCCGCTTGTGGCATTGACAACCCTCCCACCTCCCCTTGCTTTACCTTGGTTAACACTTTCCCAGTCTCCCCTTCTCTCCCTCCCATCTCCCTTTTACCATAATAGCACTTAACTGATATGCACTTTCAGACCCTTTATCACTTTTACATCTTCAGTAAACTGCACTTACTTTCATTCCAGTCCTGCCCTCCCTTAATCGTGCCTCTCCCTGCCCACCACCGCTTCTCTACCCCTACTATGTCTCCTTAGCAATTCTGGAATGTACTCTCTTGTGCCTTGAAAGTATTTGCTTACTCACTATAATTAAATGTCAAAGGTCTGTACATGCTTTTACATCCTGGGTGCGACCAAATGACTTTGGCACCTTAAAGCACTCGTGTGATCTGGTGCCTGTTTATAAGACACCAATAAAATAACATTTGTAAAAAAATGACACTCCTGGTGTCCCCCGAGCCCTCAAAAGGAACACACACATTTACACTTGCAGGCTGCCTGGGAGCAGGCCTTTTTATTGATGGCCTAACATCCTCCTCTTTTCATTAGGGGCCTGGCTGCCGTTCAAGGACTCCCCTGCCCGACGCTTCAAGAGTCCCTGGCCATAAATGCTCCCCATGGATTGCTTGATGACAGATATCAATTGCCTTCTTTCCACAGTCCAATTCTATATTGCGTGCCTTAGCCACTCTAAAACGTTCATCATACGTAATCCACGCGGTGTGCAAACTCCCTATCTGTAGACCGGAACAAGTGCTGATAAGTGAGCAGCTTTGGTGCTTAATCAGGGAACCTCTCAAGCATCGCCGCGGGGAACACAGAAAAGGCAAGGGTTCAATTCACAATTTTCTTTTCAATGCATGGTTTCTTCTTCATTCCTTAACCCCCTTTGCACCTTTGCCTTCATAAGAAACAGTGCTTTCCAAAAGAGAAAATCGATTTGCAAACTTCTCCTTTCATATGCTTTCTTTTATTTCCTGCAATATGTGCCAAGTAAACAACACCTCCTCTGATGAGGGTTTTACTGCCCCTCATCTCCCTGTGCTGAAACATGGGCCCGCCTTTAGTGCCGTCTCCTTAGCCTGCATGAGCTGGTGTCAGTGTGGAGTGAGTGTGCCGATGCCTGTCCGCAGCCCCTGCCCCGATCGGCCACTGAGCGCTTGGTCAAATCCACTGCCTCTATGGGGTTGCCCATGAAAGGGCTGGGGGCAGAAATCCTGACCTGTACCATAGCAATGGGAGGGTGTAGACAGGAGGGGGGCATTACTGTTAGGAACTGGGGTACAAGTACAGAAAATAAACAGGGAGTTGTCCTAACAGAGGCAGAATTATATCAATTAAAATCTATTTTCATTAATCCTGGCAAACAATTGCTGAAGTTTTTTTGAGCAGTACTGATTTTTATTCTTAGCAGTCTCTTGTATACATTTTCAACAAAACCATTTACTTATATACATATACCATTGTGACTCAGTAATAACATTTCTGAGTATGTCATAATAAATAAACACGTACTGACAGTCGGATTACATATGTGCAAAATGTGCCAGAGACACTGAGTCTTATTGTGCAAATAATTCCTAAATTGCTCTGCAAATTGACAATGTTTGTAAACAATTCTGACATACTCTACAAAATGGCAGAGTACCAAAAACCTCTATAGCTGTTCTTTAACATTGGCGCGTCTTTAACACACCTGAATGAAGCAATCATATGCACTTTCTTTGTGGTGTGAAAACATCTGGATGGATCAATCCTATGTTGCTTAAGTCCAACGCATATTGGGTAGAGTTATTTACAGTCGTTATAGTGCATACATGCGAATGGCTTGACACAACCAAACAGTACATCACTTCTCAAAGTACATTGGAACAAGATTGAAGATAGGAACATCAAGCTAGCAAACACAGGAGATGCAGTGCTTATGGAAAACAGCACGTCACACCTGATGTGTAACATTGTCTTTACTTTTGTTCCAGAGAGAGAGAGAGAGAGAGAGAGAGAAAGAGAGAGAGAGAGAGAGAGAGAGAGAGAGAGAGAGAGACACGCACGCTGAATTCCATTTGCAGAGGCACCCAAGGACAGTCGGTGGAGCACTGCTGTGGAAGAAAAGCTCCTGACCAGTGGAAGAACGAGAAAGAGCCAGTGGTTGTCTGACCTCAGGAAGGTGGACTGTGTCGCCAAGTCTCTGCAGAGCCACAAGGATGAAGCAAGAGTGGAGTGAAGGGAGCAGGAAGCTCTGAAGCAACCCATCAGCCCAGGAAGAACCGGCAAAGCAGTACCGACAAACAGGTAACTGGAGTAGTGGGAGACCTGAATGGGGGATTGGGCAGCTCAAGAGTCAAGAGGACCTCAAGAGTAATCTCCCTCGTTACAGTAGTCATACCCAGAGGACCAAGAATCAAGTGAGCCTTCAGAGTAATCTTTCTTGTGACAGTAGTGATACCCAGAAAATCAAGAGTCAAGAGAGCCGGGGGGTAATATCCCTTATCCCAGTAGTGATATCCAAAGATCTAAGAGCCAAGAGTGCATCAGAAGGAATCTCCCTTGTCACAGTGATAATCCAAGTAAGAGTAACAAGGATACTAGACAACAGGAGCTGTCTGTAAGTAATGTTAACGTCATAAAACGGGGAATAATTGCTGGAATGGTAAAGGAAGCTTTCTGGAGCTCCTCGGAAGAAATAAAGAGACTTTTGAGGACTGTTACAAAAGACTATCCCAAGACAGCTCGCATAGCTGTGCAAGGTGGGTTAGGAGAAGGAAGTCATTCTTCTTGTTTTAAAAAAACTTCTTTTTATTGAGTTTACAATATATAAAACATTTCCCCAACTTTTCCGCCATCCCCCTCACCCCCCAGGGCATCTTTTCATTCTTTCTTGAGCTGACTTTATTTGTGCTATTTTCTTTGCGTTCATTGCAAGTCCAACAGTTTGAGGCGCTGAGGGCCACACTGCCCTAAAATCGTCTTTTAAGAAGCCCAGCGTTTCTCCCCAGTCCTTTGCAAGTTTCTGTAACTCCCCATTCATGGCGTATGTGGTCCATTCTAAGGCTACTATGTCCCAGGTCCTTCGTATCCAGTCCTGTATTCCCAGTATTGTTCCACTTTTCCATCTTTGTGCGATTAGCCTCATTGCTGTCAAAGTCAGGACCACTCTTGCTTTCTCTCTATTGGTGGGTTCTCCTGCCGCCTCTCCCTCCTTTAAACCCAGTATGATCTGTTCCGGTGGTCTGCTTCCCCCTTTCCTGTGCGCTTGTTCTTGTGCCTGTTGCACTTTCTCCCAGAAAGGGACAATTTTCGTACACCTCCACCATATGTGTTCCACTGTACCCTCTTTGCCGTATCCTCTCCAGCATTCCCCCGATGTCTCCGGGTAGATTTTACGGAGGCAAGACGGTGTGTAGAGCCAACCAAATAGTATTTTGTACCATGCTGCTTGCAACTGGCATGCCTTGGCCAGCTTGGGAATTTTCCTCCATAACCTATCCCACTCCTCCTTTCCTAGCTCCCTCCCTATTATCTGTTGCCATTTTTTCATGTACGCCCAATGTTGTCTTGGTGTTGCATCATCTAATATCCTATATAGATTGGATATTCGCCCCTTGCACCCATCATTGGACTCTTTATATGTCGGGTGCAGCAGCCAGTGGCGCAGCTGAGCATATCTGAGCCTCTCCCCTTCTCCGATTTGCAGATGCTCTTTTACACTCCTCAAAGGACAGAATCTCCCCTTCTTGGAACATGTCCCTCATCCTTTTGCATCCTCCCTCCTGCCACTTCCTAAACTCTCCCATCTCAGTCCCTGGTGTGAAGTCCCCATTATTAAAAATGGATGTGAGAGGGGACGGGGAGGCTGTGATACCCTTGTTTTCACTAGTCTATCCCAATTCTGTGCCATTAAGCTCGTAATAGTGCTTTCATATATATGTTTTGCCCTGTGTTGTTTCCGCAGCCATAGCACCCCCCCAACCCCCGGTTATGCTTTGTCACTGCCCTGTCCATCCTGACACAAAGCTTTTCCTTCCTTGATGATTCGTAGCTGGGTTGCCTCATAATACTGCCTAAAGTCCGGGAGGGCCAGTCCCCCTTCCTCCATTGGGCCGCCAGCTGGTGCCTATTGATCCTTGCCCTCTTCCCTTCCCAAATGAACTTGTTGGTTAGGCAGTGCAGTTCCCTGAAGAATCGCGCCGGTCGTGCCTGTGGAATAGCCTAGAATAGGTATAATATTCTTGGTAGAGTGACCATCTTAACAGCTGCTAGTCTCCCCAGCCATGAGATTCGTAGGGCCCGCCATTTGTGGAGGTCCTTCTTTATTCCTTCCAGCTGGGGGAGATAGTTAGCAGCATACCATCCCTTAAGAGACGGGGTGATCTGTACTCCCAGATATCTAATTCCCCCTGGTTTCCATACGAATTGGGTTTCTTGTTTTAATCCGCTGCAATCCTCCTTTCCTAGGGTTATGTTCATCAGTTCTGATTTCCCGATATTTATGCACAGGCCTGACGCCTCCCCATACGCCTCCAGTATTTCCCTACTCGCTCTTATGGATTCTAGCGGGTTAGTTAGAGTAAGCAACATGTCGCCTGCGAATGTTGCAACTTTATTTTGCTTCCCTCCGAAGGGGATGCCGTCTGTCTCCCGTATAGTTTGTAGGAGAGTTTCTAGATATATCACGTAAAGTAACGGGGAGAGGGGGCAACCCTGTTTTGTCCCTCTACCTAATCTAAATGGGCGCGACATAGCTCTGTTTACTATCACCCGTATCAGTGCTTCCTGATAGTTAGCCTGGACCATTTTTAGGAAGTTACCCCCCAGCCCCATCTTTCCCATGACCTGAAACAGAAAGGACCCCTCCACGCCGTCAAATGCTTTTTCTGCGTATAATGAGAGTAGGACCGCGGGAGTGTTTGTTCTCTGTGCTTTTTCCACCAAGTGGGCGACTCTTCTTATGTTATCTCCCGTTTGCCTGCCTCTTATGAAGCCTGCCTGGTCTTGGTGGATTAAACCAGGGAGAAGCCCCTCCAGCCTGTTTGCTAGTATTTTTGTGTAGATTTTTGCATCTAAATTAATTAGAGCGATCGTTCTGTAGGAGGTTCGTTCCATGGGATCCTTATGCGGTTTTAGAATAAGCGTCATTTTGGCTTTCTCCATGGAGGGGGCTATACGACCCGTAACTTTATATGTGTTGAAGAGGTGGGTTAGGTGTTGTATTAGGATTGCTGCAAATGTTTATAAAATGCTGCTGTGTAGCCGTCTGGGCCCGGAGCTTTACCCGAGGGTAGCCTTGCGATAACCCTTCTCTCCTCCTCCTCTTGAATCTCTTGGTCTAGGGCCTCCTGAGACTCCCTACTAATTTTGTGTAGATTAACTCTCTTCAGGAATTCCTCCTGCCTCTGTGTGAGGGAGCTCTGCGATGTCTATAGTGTCTCATAGAAACTTGCTCGGCTTTCTTGAATGTATTCGTCCCGCGTAATCCTTTTCCCTGTGTTTGTCTTCAATGCCGTGATCGCATTTTTGGGTGGCGCCCCTCTAAGGAGGCGTGCCAGAAGGGCGTCCGCCTTGTTGGCCTTTCCGTAGTACTTTTACCGGACAAATAGCAGTGCCCCTTCTGCTATCTTAGTTGCCACATTGCCCTTCTGTAGTCTCTCATTGAGGACCTGTTTGGTGTCTCTGCCTTTTTCCTAGCTGCCTTCACCTCCCCCTCCAGTTGTTTCTCCAGCTCTCCCAGTTGCCTCTCCCTCTGGGGTTTAGCTGCTGTGAACGCTCCCCGCATAGTGGTTTTGAACACATCCCATCTCGTGTCTTCCCTCGTGTCACCCCTTTTGTTTATCTCCATGAATGCTCTAATTTTCCCTTCCATTTCCTCTCTAATAACTGGGTCCGGCATAAGGGCCCCCAGGTATTTCCATCCCCATACCCCTCTTCTTTTGTCCCCTAGTTCTAATGTCATAGTGACTATTTTGTGGTCTTCTATTCCGATGGGGCCCACTCTCACCTCCCTCAGCCTTCCCAGAAGGGCTGCTGCCGCCCATATGTAGTCTATTCATTCGGGAGGAATGTGTAGCCCACCTTATCCCCCTTCATTTCCCTCCACACGTCTCTTAAACCCAGCCGGGCCATCCTTTCCCTTAGTCCTGCTGTTGCTACACCCACCCCCTCCTGTCTCTTTTTTTCCCAACCTATCCCGTTCCCTGTCCCAGGCTAGCTAAGTTGAAGTCTCACATCAACACCACTGGGCCCCTTGGGCTCTCTTCCAGTAGGCCCAAAAATTGCTTCAGGAATATTTCCTATCCCATATTGGGCGCGTACACCACTGCTATTTTGGATGTGGTTCCATTACATGTTCCTCACACTATAATGTATCGGCCTCTCTTAAATTCACAGTGTTCCTAATGGCGAGTGCCACTCCCCCTGTCTTGGTTCCCCCTGAGGCCTGGTAGATTTGATCAAACCCCTGTAGCCTCAGCCGTGCCTGGTCTTTGTGAAGAAGGTGAGTTTCCTGCAGCCCCAGGATGTCCTGCCCTTCCTTCCTCGTGAATCTTTCCAGTGTTTTCCTTTTTAAGGGGGAGTTGAGTCCCCTAACATTATGGGTCACCCACTTGAAGATGTGTCTCTGCGCTATGCTGTGTAATGCTGATTAGTTGGGGAGTTCCCCTCCTTCGGTTCTCCCTCCTCCATGTTCCTCTTGACTCTCGAGTTTCCCTTGCCCTTTTGCCCGTTTCTCTTTTTATGTCTTGATTCTCCCTCAGCGCTCAACGTCCCCCTGCCCCTAACCTAACCCCCTCCTCCCTCCTCCTTTTACTGGCGGGGATCTCCCCTCCCCCCCAGGTCTCTTTCGCCCTTACCAACTCCATGATGTTCGCTCCCCTCGACCCTCTGCCCCTACTTTCACCTTTTGCTCACCACCCCTTGCCTTGTCGCCTTTTGAAGGATACCCTCCTTTGGCTCCCTCTCCCCTTTCTGCGTTCATCTCTCCACCTCCCCTTCCATGTGGGCCTCACAGTGTTGGTCTCCTCTTCCGATTTTCTCCGACAGTCGTCCATTCCCAAGGTCTCGGCCTCGGTCGGAGCTCCGTTTCTGGTGATCTCTCCAGCCTCCCTGCCCAATTTCCCTGTTCCAAGTCCAATTGCAAGGTATCAGCCCCTTCTTGTAGCGTGGTTATTCTTTTCTGCGCTCCTGCCCATTCAAAGGTGAGGCCGAAGGGGAAGGTCCATATGTACTTGATTCCCCGTTCCCTGAGACATGCCAGAAGACGGTTCATTTGGCGTCGCTTCATCAGAGTACTGTTAGCTAGGTCTTGGTATAGCTCAATTCTTTGCCCTTTGTATTGTACTGGTTCTCGCTGTCTCTACTGCTTCCCTCTGGCTGTATCTCGTAAAGGCGGCTAGTACGTCTCTTGGTCTGGCATGGGGGCCCTTATTAAGGCAGCCTCTTCTATGTACTCTATCCAGTTCCACTGTATCCGGGGTTGTTTCTCCTAGTAGTTCTGCAAAAATGTCCTGGAAGACCCCCTTCAGCTCTCTATCTGTCACTGTCTCTGATAGTCGTTTCAGCCGAATGTTGATTCTTCTGGACCTGTTTTACATGTTCTCCATCCGCAGTTCCAGATTTCTAGTTGCAGTGTCCAGTCTGTCAATCGCTTCACTATTTGCTGTAGTTTCTTTGTCCACTTCTTGCAGGCCCTTTTCTAGGAGGTCGGTTCTTTCTCCAAGCTGCCCCACCTCCTGTTTCATCTCCGCCATGGCCATGTTGATGTCTGTGCTGATCAACTGAATTTGGTCCTGGAACGTGCTGGCCAGTTTGGTTTGCAGTGCCAGCATTTCACAGTGGAGATTCCTTCCTCGACATTGGGGGGTTTGGGTCCCTCTCCTCCATGGAGCTGTGGCCCACCGACCCATCCTGGAGGTCTGCGTGTGCCTCATTTACTTCTCTGGACTGTCACATCGTTGTGAGTGTTCCGGGGGTGTCCCCCTGTGCCTGCCCTCCTTTATCCTGTCAGCTTTTGGTCTTGGATGCCATGTTCTGGTTGCTTTGTACAGGGTTTACCGCTGCCCTGCCCCGCTTCAGGCCTGTGTTTCCGTTTCAGGTGTGGGTTTTGCCCTTCGTTCCCCACCTAGATTCCGATGCGATTTCTGTCCCGCTTGTGAGACAAATGTTTGCTGTTTTTGGGGTTCCTTGGGGGTGCCTCCTCTCCTTTTATGGTGTTTTCTCCCTTGCTCTTGTGATAGCTCTTGTGTTAGCTCTTGTCTTGTTCCCTTCCATCTGTATATCCCACCAGTGGTTCTGCTTCCTCCGGGCTGGGCTCCGTGTTGGGCTGGGCTCCGTGTTGGCCCTGCCAACCCTGTGGTTGGCTTGCTCTCCTTCCCTTCCGTGTCCGTTTCGGGCCAGGGAAGCTGACAATCCTAGTTCTGTGCCCCTGCCCCTGGTTCTCACTACCGTGGCCTGATTCCCCCGTCTCTTGGCTTGGGTTTGCTCTCCCGCGGCCGGGGGGGGTCGTGTCTCTGGGGGACCCTGGTGGGATGATTTCCCTCTGCAGTCTCGTGCAGTGTTTCGTGAGGACCTGTGGTGGTTCTTTCTTCCTTGAGTGGATGCTTGATCTTCTCGATGCCGTGCCTTTCCCCAGAAGTGCCTGTGAAGTGTTTGGGGCCCCCTCAGGGTATTTGATGTCCCTGGTCTTGGGACCCTTGCCGGTTCGCAGTGTTTCGCCCTTTCCCCTCTTTTCCCACACGTTGGGGTGGAGGCCCGCAGTCCCCTGCGCTGCCCTTGCAGCTTATCGTGACTGCAGGACCTCGCAACCTCTCCCCGTGCGGGCAAAGGGTCACGGCCCATCCCTTCCTCAGAGTTTCCGCTCTCGGGGGCCCTGTGTGCCTTGGGGGTTGTTCCCCTGCCTCAGTCTTTACCCCCCTCTGGGTGCTTTGCTTCTTGTGGGTTTTACTGGGAGGATGCCCTCTTCTCCTGCCCATAGGCTCCTCTTGGGTGGTGCTTGGCGTGCTTGTTTGGTGTCCTTGGGGACAGCTCCCTTGTTGCGTTGATCTTTCGCCTTGCGCCCTTCTCTCCTGCTGGCCGGGCACCACGCCGCCTCAGCGCACTTGCCTGCTTCTCCTGGTGCGCTCTCCTCGTTGGGGCGGCCGCTCTCCTTTCTCCGGGCTGCTTCCCGCCTCTGTCCTGTCACTGCTGCTTCGCCTTGTCTCGCAGCCCTAAGTACTTCCCTTCCCCCTCGGGCTCTCTAGTCTCACTGCGTTCGTTGTGGGTCTGACGTCTGGGCCCGATGGGGTGCCTTCCTACCCCCTGGCCTCTCGATGTCTAGCTCCTCTCCCGGGGGATCGGACATTCGTCTGTGCCCTCTTGTTCCTCGGCGCTCCTCCGACCGGCTCCCTCTGTGCTTGGTCTCAGGTGCAGGTCCGCCCTTAAACCGCTCATCCTCTCTCATCCTGCGGACAGTATTCCGTTCTTCCCTGCTGGTCTGCTCTCCCTCCGTGGCTGCCCTTCCTGGCTCTGCCTTGTCAGTGGGGTGCTATTGCCTCTGTTCCGAGTCTCCACTTGCCGTTCTACGTGGTTCTACGCTTCTCAGCTTTCCACCGTCCCAGGACTCAGGCTGGCCACGCGCCTCCTCACGCCTCTGCTCGAGAGTGCACAGCCCTAGCTCCTTTTCTCACTGATTTGTGACAGTTGTGTTTCCCTGGAGTTCGCCCTTATTTTGGAGCTGCAGCTGCCTTAGCGGGCTGGTGGGACTGCTATTTTATGCTGTGGGGCTCTGCAGCGCCGTCAACACTTCTATCTGGTGTCGCCGGCCATCTGGGATTCCACCAGAAGTCATTCTTCTGACCACACTCTTTGTTGAATCAGAAACAGGTGCAAAGGATTGTTGGACAAGAGATAAAGACTGAGCCGTTTCATAGGAGAAGGGAGTCATTCTCCTGGTACGGTTTTCATTTGGATGTTGAACCCTTTTGTGGATTAGTGGTAGGGTTAGAGTAGGTTTTTGGACAGAGGATGGACACTTTTTATTGAACAATCACCCTGACCACAAGCACCCGAGGTTGATATTTGCTTAGGTAGAGATACACCTTTAGAGATGGGGAGAGGTAGGTTATTTTCTTTATTTCTTGATAAAACTTTGTTGAAACATACCACCCCTTTGTCTGACTCCTTACTCCACCACACCACAACATCAGTTTGATTGAATTGGCAATCTTACTAAATGCACTGTTGATGTTGCTGGATACATACGTTGTATTATTACTGTTAGTCTTGTAAGGGGTCTGCTATTTAGTTCATAATACAAACCACACACACTCAAACAATGGAGCACAAACCGGGCTGTTTATTACAGCTGGCTGAGCACACATCAGACAGAAGAGTGGATTAGCTCTGATCGAGAGGCTGACATCTGAATGGACTCCAACTAATGGTTTTATAACAAGAGATACAATAGTCGGAAGTTAGAAGAAACACTTGCAAGTTGGAGAATTCATTTTTTCTGTGCTTCCCAGGGATTTGATTGGTTTGCAATCTCCTCCCCTTTAATAGTTACATTAATTAGTAAAAATGTCATTAAAGCACACAGTTCATTAGCTTCCCATCACCTCCCCTCCCCATGTGCTACCACATTTTATTCACAACCCACTAGGGAACATTTTGTTATTAATGGAGCAACATTTGTGCTGACCTTCGGAACTTTAATACACTGCCATTGGTTAGCACCTTTGAGAACGGGTCAAAAGCCACCCTGCAGCTGGTGGGAAAGGGGACATTCACACAATACCGGTTAGATGATGTGGAAGATACTTTGAGGGCTGGCCACCTCGTCGGGGCTCAAGAACATACTCTCTGATTGGTCCTCCCAGCAATGCCCCTCCGTCCAGTGTTCCCTTCCCACGGTCGCCTGCTGATGGGCATCGGCAGTCATGTGACCGGCATGCCGGAACAGAACCTCCTCCATGCTGCCGTGCCGGGGGGCTTGTTTGGCTTACGGCCCTGCAATTATGTCACCCAGTTCCGGTTCTGTTAATTCCCATATGACAGGTAAATTGAGCCTCCTCCCCTCTTTTGTACATCACTGTTGTTGTCACATGTTTTAAATTGAAAGTTCCTAGAGCTGGCCAGCTCAAGGGATTTCTCACTACACATTTGTGATTGTGCTATTTTATATCCCTCCCCTTCTTTAGCTAATCATAGAGCAGTGCTTTGGGACAAATTTGTATCCAATGTATCATTACCACCTATCATTCCTGGTGAAGTCCTTTTATAAAGTTTGTCTGTGGATTAGAATATCTGTTATTCCCCGTACTGGCAGACCCCTTGGTGCATCTTTTTTACTCCTCCCGTAGCTGCGTCGCCCTATCTGGTGCCGAATTAGCACCTTTAACACATTTCACTTTTTGATTGATCTTTCGATTGATACTTCTGCCCCTTTCATCTCCTTTTCCTTTTCTTTACGCACCCATACACTTGTTAGCCTGGTCATATCCCCTTCTTCCTCGTACCCATCCAAGTATTCCCCAAAAACCAATGTTTGTCCCATCAGGTGAACACTTCCCCCATAATGCATGGTAATTCTCCAGGTCTGGTGGTGGTGCTGAAAATATTATTTCTTCTTCACTCTCTCTCGCTCTCATCCACTCTCACTCACTCATCTAATACCTCCTCCACTTGCATTTTTTGCATTTCCATTGCATACCCTTTCTTGTGCTGGTGGCATTTACACCACCGGATGCTCAGGCGACCGACGCAGGTGACGAGGATCGTGATGAGCAGAGGGACAGTTATCTTAAACATAGCCACAAGCCAGTTGGGAGCCCAGGCGAACAACGCTTCCAATCAGGATGCTGGTGAAATGTCCTGTGTTTCTTTCGTCATTCTCTTGTGCACTGTTCTTATTTCCTCTACCCCCTCTGCAATTGTTCCATTTGTAGCGTCATTGGCGAGAATTCCAGTGCAGCATGAGCTGCCTATTTTATGGCACACTCCTCTCTCCATTGCGTTCATAAAATCAAGAACGAAAAAACTTTTTTGCAGGGTCATCAAACGCAGAGCCCGTAGTTCCTCACGCACTGTGTTGAGTGCTCTTTTCAGTTGCATTTGCCAGTTGGTGCAGTTCGTAGTGTGTGATCTGAAGCCATTTTGCATTGGCTGCAGCTTGTACCTCAGGAACCAAAACAGAAGTAAAGAAGACAGATGTTGAGCTGAACAATTTTAAATGAGATGGGATGTTCGCTAGGCTCTTGGTGGACCCTGCCAAGATATAGTTACTACTAGACCTGTTCTTCCTTGTTACCTTGTGTTGAATTTTTTTTTCTGCTGCTGTTTTCTCCTTAGCTGTGGACAGTCCATTGAGTGGTATCAAGTCTGCATGGGGCACCACTAATGTTGGGTTATGAAGGGTCACCAGGGCACAAACTCCTTTCCAATCTGGTGGTACCTGGGCGTATGCTCTTGCTCCACATGCCCACCAAGTGTCCATCACAGCAGCGGTCTCCTAACGCAACGTTGCAATGTCCATCCTCCTCCTGCAGCCAGTATTCATCCGCAGCATTGTGGTTCCATTGGCTCTAAAACATAGAGACTATTGTGTTAGTGGCTTTATGTTTTCTGGGCATGTATTCTCATTTATCCAGGTCAAAGCATGTACATAACTGTTCAAAATGTTCTTACATCTAACATTTGTTTTCTTAACCACCTTTTCTTTAAAGCCCACCAGCCCTTCTGCACGGCACTGTGCCATCCCTCTTTCCCATTTCTCATTATGTAACACCGAACTCTCGATTTGCATCAAGGGTCTGGTGTAGAGGTTTTTCAGTATATTCTTTCGGGAACAGTGGCCATCTGTTTTCCCTTTTGGGACACCTCTGTTACATATTCCAGAATCATGAGCTTATTTTTCTCCTCCTGGGCCAAGCTTCCAGTTGAATAAAGTTGCCCTCGTACACCTCCTGTCCCTTATCAATCCACTTTACTTCTACTGCATGTCCCTGGAACATAGCCCTGGTTTTGCATAAGGCCATATGTACCAAACACCCTCCCTCTTCGGCTTTACGTCTTGGGGCAAGAATTGGTTTGGCGTTCCTGTGAGGTGTGGAATCAGTGAGCACACGTAGCAGGTATCAGTAGTGCTCCCCCGTCCCACTGTCTTGATTTCCTCATATCACATGACATATTTTTTTAGGCCAGTTCTACTTCTTCCCTGACAGTTTTAAATAATTCCAGGGTTCTAGTCACACTTCTCTTAGTGTGTGATTCCCTGTCACCACCAAGAGATGGGCTCAATTTATTCTTATGTGCTGAATACCAGAAGAGAAGAAGAAGGCAGAAAACAAAGATGCAGAACAATATAATACTTTTTACTTTTCCCCCACTCTTCTCATTAATCCCAACCCCTTTCCTTTTTTCTTGTCCATCGTCCATCCTCATTGTGGGTTTCCTGGAACACCTTATTATAGTTCAAAATGTTAATGTAAATTGCTGTATACTTCTCGTTGGTTCACTCCGCCTCTTTCCAACGTGCTGCTGGTATCCCATCGAACATCAGTGTGATGAATCCATGCACAACATTCTTTTATCTTCGCTGCTGTTGGTGTTGAGAAGATTACTTCAAACGGACCACAAAACCAAGGCTCTTTCCACTTTCTTACTGTGTCTTGAATGAGGATTTTATCTCCCGGATAGAGTGGCCATGTTTGCGGAAATGCTTTTGCTCTCTCTTCAATGTGTGTTGACGTGCTTGTAGATTGCTGGACCTGGCGGGAAATGTAACGAAGCACGTTTGCCATCTCAGTCAGATAGTTTTTCATTTCATTTCCAAGGATTTCTGAGCTATGGTCAACATTTGAAATGAAACGTGAAGGAGGTATAGGCGCATGCATTCTCCTTCCTGTCACAATTTCATACAGAGGCAGGAGGTGATCGCAGAAGGTGTGTTACAGAGGGCAAAGTGTGCAAGTGGGAGACGAAAAAGCCAATTTTGACATATAGTATTTGTTCGCTAGCCAAGCGCTCTTATAATAGGCCATTTATCCTCCCACAATCCTGTTCGCTTGCGGCCGGTAAACCATGCAAAGTTTGTGTTTAATTCATAGGAGACATGTTATATCTTCAAAGAGATCATTTGCGAAAAGCTGACCATTATCTTATCGTATCTCTTCACATACGCCCCATCTTGGAAATACTTCCCTCACTAAAAACTTTGTAGCGCATTTGGCATCATTCTTTGCACAGGGTCCCGCCTGAAGCCAGCGTGAAAATGGACATACTACTACTATTAGGTACCTGTAGGAGGCACATCTCTCTTGCCTCAATTAATGCCTTTAATAGTTCCTGCATGTTGTACAGCAGAACCATCACTTCTTTTGGTGGCAACAGTAAAGACAGACACAAGTGATCACACTTCAAGGGTGTTTATTGAACTGTATAGATAGGTTGGAAAAACTCATAATCTAAACCTAAATCTAAGATGGGAGCAAGCTACAACCATCAAATAATAAGGCAGTCCTAGTGGCGTCTTGTCAAAAAAGGGCTTATACTAAGAAAAACCTATTGCCAATACTTACAACTAATTTACAAAAAGAGTGTGGGATAGGGTTCATAAGAAAGAAAGAAGTGTTCACAAATGATAAGTCAGAATGTGGTAGTCGGGGTCTCCCTTCCCCACGTTTTTGAGCACAGGACAAGGCGGGACTCCTGAGCACAGCACACGCTTGAGCTTTCCCAACGTGAGACTATAGCTCTCCGATATCAGGGCCTTCGGTGGGTAAGTCTCTTTTCTACAAAAAGTCTCTTACCTCTGAGACCCTGATGTGTTAAAAATAACAAACAAAAGGTTCCTTTCTATATGAACATTGGATGATGACTTTTCACCCCTGGATCCTCCTCTTCCTGACTCCGAGCCACAAAAAGTTTCTAGTGGTATCAGGACCTTCTTTTTTAAATATATTGCTTCCAAGGTCTGATATGTCCAAAATCACAAACAGAAGTTCCTTTTTTATTTCACTTTAGGATGATGATTCTTCACCCCTGGGCCCCCCTCTTCTGGGCTCAGACCCCTCTCATGGCTTCACTTTGGCTTGTATTAAAAAATATTTAATCTGCTACATTCACGTTTTGTTGGGTGATGGATTTTCACCCCTGGATCCCCCTCTTCCGGGCTCAGACCCTTTTCAAATGTTTGCCTCCCTCCGGCGGGTTCACTATGGCTTTTCTCCAACACAATTTCACCTGTGGCATTCACAAGTCTTGATGTCCTTTTAGACAATCCACTGTGGACATCCCTCTGTCGGGTTCACTCTTGTTAACACAATGTTCATTGAGGCATCATGCTTTGCCCCGCTTTGCAGGCGTCCCTCCATCGGGTTCACATTAGCCAGTCTTACAGTTCCTTCTACTTTTTTCTACTTTCCCACTATGTGGGAATCGCTTCCCTTAGTTTTCCAATCGTTTGTCGGTCAAAGACTTTCGACTGTACAGGGGATTTTGCTAGTCCCCTGTATGACCACTTTGACTGATTCCTGGAGGCTTTCCTGCGGCCTTCTGGTATCGGTAGTTTCAACACAAAATGGGGAATCAATCAGAGTCTCCGGATTGAGCACCCATGTGGTGCCAGACCCATCTGCGGCTGGTTATCCCGTAAGGTGTTAAAAGTTCTTTGATCTTCCCTCAATTTCCTTTTTGCAACTTTCGTTCAACACAGTTCGGTTTCTTATCGGTTCTCCCCTCGACTAGCCGGCTGTGATGAACTGCTTTGCTTTTCTTGTCTCTTGAGTCAAGGGTGGTACCATGGTAGCAAGCGTCTCTCCCTGTCATGCTTATCAATGTAGGAGGGCTTTGTATACCGTTGACATCTGCTGCAACACACGCTGGTTATTGTTTGCGGTCTTATGATTCCTTCCATGGAGAGTTCACGGGTCTGGGTCAGAAAAGGCAAGGTTGCTTCTCTCCCTGCCGCCTCTTCGGGTCTCGCCACCTTTCTCCTCCTCTTGAATAGCTGCCCTGGGATAGCTGTCTTGTCGTGCGGTTTGCCTTGCTCTCATCTTGTGCTCTTGTGCCCTTTATCCCTCTGGGGAAGGGAAAGGGCCGTTGGGTGTGTGATATTCTGGTCAATTGCCTGATTTTGCCTGACCCTTGTGTCGAGACGCGTCAAGTAAACGGTTCTAGTGTTAGTCTGTTGGTTTTAATGAAAAGGTGGGGTAGGTGAATTCAGAAGGGTGAGTTTGGTAGGGTTTGTGAAATGAATAGCGGGGGCAGTGGTGTTTTGTCAAAGCAGATTGGGAGTTCGGGAAATAATCAGAGGGACGTGAAGGAGAACGACTGGGAGTGTTCGGGTAAGACACAGGGAAGTAGGTATTCTGGGAGAGATACTTTCCAAGGGTAACAGGGTTTGGGCTCCTGGGGGATTTGTCATATATGGAGGGGTCGGTGGATCTGGGCAAAAGAGATGCAGTGGGAGGAATCGAGACAGATGTGGTACAGCCTACAAAGGTTTCAGTGATCTCGTCTTCTCCTTTCCCAGAATAATACTGTATCTCCCCTGGGGTATTTCCCCGAGCATAGGCTCCCTTACCCAGGTGATCCTCCCCCACTCGTCCTCCCTCAGGGGTTGGGATCTGAGAGCGGCAGCCCTTCCCTAGCGACCTGAATAAGGGATTCTCAAAGTCTAATCGGGAGGATACCATCAGGTTTCTCACACATCCTGCTAGTCTAGAATGGATAGTCCGTGTGACATAGGCAGAATCAGAAAGGATATTTGCTGCATGCTCCTCCATCATTTTTAGTGCTCTTATCATTGCCACTAATTCTGCTGCCTGTGCAGAATAGTGTGAAGGTAGCCGCTGCTGGGATTCTATTACATACACCCCATTTATGCAGCATACCACTGCCGCACCAGTATGCCTTCTTCCTGTCTCTGGGTCAGTGCTTGAGGACCCATCAATAAAGACCATGTCTGCTCCTGCTATTTCTTCCTCTTTTACCCACATGTCCTCTTCCATCCTGTCCATGTGTGCTGCACAGTCATGTATGTAATCCCCTTCCTCTATTGGTTCTGCTAGGTAGATTGCTGGGTTCACACTTCAACATCCTAACACTTTTATGACTGGGTGTGTCATATCCTGATGCCCTTTGGGTGGTTAGTGTGCTTTTTGATTTCTCAAGAACAGCGAATAATGAGTGTTCAACGTACAATATTATGGACACCCCATGGTAATCATGATGCTTTCTCAATTGCAAATGCTGCAGCCGCAACCGATTGTTCATAAGGGAAGTGTCCTTGCATTACTGGGTCTAAGCTTCCACTATAGAAAGCTAGTGGTTGATGTCCTAGCGGCTTCTTTTGTGTGGACATGTGTCATCACTGAGCCATCTGAATGCAAGAACAAATAGAATTTCTCACTATAGTTTGGTGTTTCTAGCACTGGTGCATGTGCTAGTGTGTCTTTTAGTTCTGCGAAACGCTCGTTCATGTCAGATGTTCATTTGATGTCCCTTTTCTCTTTCTGCGCTTCCTTAATGCCCCGCAATAGCGGTTTTGTGAATGAGGTAAAATCAAATACCCAAGCTCTGCAGTAATTGCATAGATCTAGAAACTTCTGCATTTCTTTTACTGTTCGCCGACGTGTGCTTGAATGAATGGCCTGTGTTCTTTTGGGCATTATTCTTCGCCCTTCAATGGATATTATTTGTCCCGAGTACACTACCTCTTTTTGACAATAGTGTAATTTTCCATATCCACTGTGTACCCCTTTTCTGCTAGTAGTGACAAAATGTGTACACAGTCTGTTCGACACTCTTCTTCTGTCTCACTGCATATTAGCAAGTCATCTATATACTGAACCACTGTGCTTGATGTTTGCACAGTACATCGATACATTTGAATTATTCTATTTTAGATGCTGGGCGATTCACAGAACCCCTGGGACAAACAAGGATGTTCAAATCGTATTCCACGATACATGAAGGCGGTCAGTATTTTGGATCTGGGTGCAAGGGTATAGAGAAAAAGGCGTTCTTCAAATCAATAACTGTGAAGTATTTTGCCTTTTCTGGTATATTAAACAATATTGTGGCAGGATTTGGAACCACAGGAATGTCTGCTTCTACCACTTCATTTAGGGGACGCAAATCCTGAATGTAACGCCATGACCTTCCTTTTGATTTGTTTATTGGGTAGATTTCTGTGTTGCAGGTGGATTTTAATGTCTGAATTATGCATGATGCGTGCAGACAGGAATATATCCCCTCATCTGCTTCTCTGGTCAATGGGTATTGTTTTGCCCGGGGCAGCAGGCCCCCTTGTTTCAGTTTTATTTTTACTGCTCCAATCCCTTTCATTACCCCTACACAGTGAGGTCCCTTTGTCCATTACATATTTCCCTCTGTTACATATCTCCCTCTGTGTGTTTATTTTTCTTCTTTACTAACTGTGTCAGAATGGGCGCCAATTTTTACACTACCTGAACTGGGCAAGGTATAACGCCAACATTTGTTCATCTGACACCCCTGTTCTTGTCAACGTGGGGTGAATGCAC
This sequence comes from Ambystoma mexicanum, assembly GCF_040938575.1. Taxonomy (NCBI): domain Eukaryota; kingdom Metazoa; phylum Chordata; class Amphibia; order Caudata; family Ambystomatidae; genus Ambystoma; species Ambystoma mexicanum. Next base: position 843,131,312 of record NC_090923.1, read on the forward strand.
AGTACTGTTCGCCACTCCATGTTGTCATCATCTGTGCCACACAAAATCACCATGTCCTTGCTTATTAATTCTTCTTCCAACTGTAGCACCATTGTTTTCCCCTTTAAGTAATCCTTCTGGCACTGTGGTCTGAATAGGAATTCTGAAGCCAGTAGGAACACCTTCACCTATTTTCCCGGGACCAATCCTAGCAGAACTTCGACCCCGTACAGGAACATGCTTTGATATAGTGGCTGTGCACGCTAGCTGCTGTGCGTGTGCTGCAAAGAGAAGAGCTGCTAACTTGCATAGTAAATGCCGGGTGTGGAGCACACCATTCCTCTCTCTGTGAATGATATAGTTGCAGTTAATTTACCGAGCAAATCTCCCCCCAATATGTTGATGGGCGTGTTTTGGAGTATACTAAGGGAGCCATGAGATGTTGCGTTACTATAGTTAATGTAAATCTTTTGTTACTGGAACTGAGAGTTCAGCACCCGAATTAGCACCTTTAGCACAGTCTCGCAATACTCTCCATGCATCCTGTCCAAGCCCATGCAATGCTTTGTCTAGTTCCATCCTTGCCTGACCTGAAGAAAGCATCTGATTGGAATATGTGAACCTTTAGGGGCAATGGGCATCTCACAAGTTTACAAATGATTTGCATGCATATTGTCTATCATACCTCTTTGATTTTGTATATCACTCAATTGTGGGTTCTTTCCTATTGCCGATATTTGCTTATGGTATGGCTTTTTACTACAGAATGTTTGTAATTATATGAAATATTGATCAATAAATAAAAAATAAAAAAAGACCAACCATTGTGCATAGGCGGCAACTAGCAATGCTGGTGCAACCACTTTTTGCTGGTCTTATTGCTGCTGCAAAGAGTGGAATTGGATCAGTGTTAGGATGCGCATAATGACTTGTACATGTGTCGGAGCGAAGTTCTGTTAGCACCTACATCTAGACCTACCTACTCTTCACTTGTCAGTCCAGTGGGTCAAGCAGGACCTTGCAGCCCAGCCATGGTGGAAGTCAGTAACAGACCCTGTTTTAGGGGCAGTGTCTTTTGCAGCCCATCCAGGCCATAGGTTGCTGGGAATTGGGGGGCATGGGCCTATTGCCGTTATGTCACAGGGCAGTATAAGGTCATTCACCTCCTGCTGCTGCGAGAGAGCACTCACGGTTAGGCAATGGTAATTTAACTGACCTTAATGAAAACCGGCAATGATGTGCCAACTGGCAATAACTGAAAATGGAAATGATGTGCTTAGCTGGCACAATGCACATTAGCAATGATGTGCTAAGTGAGTATACTACAATCCGGTCATTCTATGCCAATTGGATATAATGTAGATTGTGCCCACTTAGATTAGTGACAATGCCATTTGTTCAATAGAATTGATGTAACCTGGCAGTGGATATGCTGGAACCTGACAATGATGTTCTAGTTGAGTTTGCATTTTCACACATACAAATGTTGATCAGTAATACTATTTGTTCATCAGAATATGTGCACCCTATACAAGCATTGCCACTTTGATTGCACCATACTATCACTCTAATGCCAACATACGTTTCCTTCCTCCATGCCTTGGCTAGCGTTCGGACAAATGTAAGCATCCTAATTCAATGGACATATTCTGCTCTTGGGCCTTATATTTGCCCAAATTTATTGTGGTGAGAAGTGTCTTCTTTGTGCTATTCAGCCCCCACTCGTCTCCAGGCAAACATTTCCACAAAAGACCCTGGCAGTGTGGTTCACTATGATTCTAGGCAGGTTAAACATGAACATACCCACCTTAGCACTCTAGTCCAGTATGTTCAATTCCTAGACAAACTTCATCAAAGTGATACGTATGTTAGATTATAATTTTTAAGGTGTGTATGCAGCTGGCAGAATGACATTATGTGTGTAAAGGCAAGGTAGTCTGCTCCTGAGTTTCTAAATTTAGAAGAGGTCATAAAAAATATCTGCACAAATGTTTGACTATTCACCACAGGCACAGAATCATACTTGAAGACAAATGCACCTGTATAACATCCTAGTTGGAACACATTACTTTCATGGATGTTGTTTGCTTGAGGCTGGAAATCGTAAAGATATTGGTGAATGTAACTGAATGATCATGTCTTTATATTTCAGGACTAAGTACTCCCAGGTTGTGCATTGGCTTAACGACATGAAACACTGGCCTCCTAAATCAGTACCCCAATGAATGACCACTTTGGAGTAATTGGAAACAATGATCATTGATATCTATGTATACATCCAAGCCCAGCAAACCGAGTTAATCATTCTGCATCGCATGGTTACAACTAGTCAAGCGAGTGTCCTTATGAACTGTTTAAATGATGGAATGGAGTCTTCAACAAAGGATCTTATTTCAGGATTTTCCTAACTATTCCGAGAAGACATGTAAATAAGATTAGTTGTCATCTGGCATATGTGAATTTAGTCAAAATGTCTACTCTGAAAGAACAAGAAAGCCCTAAGTGGGACTGGAGCTGTCAAGAAACACGGGCTCGATTTGAGGACATCTTTTTCCGGGACCATGATTATATCCGCAAAGGCACTGATGAATGCAGAGATTTCTGGAAGTTCTTTGAAAGATACCAAAGGTTTCAGAGCATCCAGAAGCCTGAAAAATGTAAGGATTTTGTCCAAGCAGAAGTCAAAGAACACAAACTTTCTGATCTTCCAAAGCAGTATGACCCACGATACCGAATTAATGTTTCAATTCTCAGCAAGGATATAGAACAGTTGATCCCTGGACATCACAGGGAAAGTAAGGATTATAAAAGGCATGGGCATAGAACTAAGAAACGTGAGACAATTCCTAAAAATCAGCTTCTTGAGTTTAGAATGGCAGTGCTCCATTTCTTAGACTTTACACAGAAGCAGAGCTTCAGCAAATTGGCAAAACTGCAGAAAGAACAATCAAATTTGCCCATTTTCCAATACCGAGATAAGATTGTAAAGATGGTGAGAAAGCACCAGGTGGTGGTGGTGGCCGGTGACACAGGATGTGGAAAATCCACCCAGGTCCCCCAGTATTTACTTGCGGCAGGGTTCAGCCACATTGCATGTACGCAACCCCGCAGAATTGCCTGCATTTCTTTGGCGAAGCGTGTTGGCATAGAGAGCCTCAACCAGTATGGATCTCAGGTAAGTGACATAATTAAATGTTACTTGTGCTATTTCCATGCAATGCCCAGTATTGCATTTAATGTCAATTATTCTACCACATAGTGTGATCATAATTCTGATGGTGTTTCACAGTTTTAGTAAAACATGCTGTACAAACAAGAAGCACATTTCCTGTATTGAGAAATCTCTCTCTTGTACCTATTTTGAGTCCCTTCTTATTTGTACTTTTGTGTAAAAAAGTATTTTTCTGTGTGCAACTTGAGGCTGAGTTGAAATCTATGAGGACTAATGTGGGGTTCCAAACAGCACAGCAAAACATGCACACACCGTCTAGCCCAGAGTCCCTACTCCCCCGCCCCTCCCCACTGTCCCTGTGTGTTAGAGGTCTTGAATTTGGAGCAAAATGTAATTGATAGATGTTTCCAAATTGGCAAACATAAACTGTAAATTTCTTGACTTTAATCGTAGCTTTTAAAAAAATTTAATGAAAGCATGTGACAATTGGTCTAAAAAAATGGATGCTGCTTGCACTGTCGGCGGCTTCAACATAGTTAATTTGTTCTATGATATTGAATCTTGTGATCATGATGGAAAGATATGATTAGATACTGTAACTTGATGTTATTTCACATCATCAGTTATTCTCAGAAGTCTCGACGTTTGTAGGTTCATATACTGAATAAACACCATTTAAAAAAGAAAGTAAACTGGGAGACCACTAGGGGCGTGAACAAGATGGCTGTGGTTCAAGCCCCAAAAACCTTTCAGCTAGGGTCCCCAAGTCCATGTCAAGCTGTGATAAGTGAGGGCCCCAAGTGTCCAGTGAGGTGGACCTGTTTTATGTTTGGCAGCCCCAGGCGTGCTGAAAGTCCCAAAGGGACGGGAAATGGACTTAATTGGGCTTAGTGATCTGCAGGGGCTGCAAGCCCTACTGAGTGAAGCCGTGTGAGCCAGGTACCATTCGCAAATCCGGCCCAGTTTGAGGAGGGGCTGCCATGCAACAGAGGAGGCATATGGGGGGCGGTTGAACGGGGAGCAGAAGAGTTCAGAGGGGGAGAAGCTCCCCAACCGTAAACAATGAATGCCAGTGCCAGTTCCCATAGGGGTGGACAGATGCACAGGAGGAGGCAGCAGATGTGCCTGGCTTGACCTGGTGGAGCCCTTGTGTAAGGGGCTCGGCCAGGGACCTCTGCCCAAGTGGAGGAGAAATGGATACTGTATTAGAGGAGGTGGAAAGAGCAGTCAAATGGGAGCGGATAAGCTTTGAGCAGGGGGGACACTTGCTGGCCCTGAAAATGGAAGCTTGGAGCCCACGTCCATCAGGGTGCAGCAGGAAGCCATGGTGGTGTGTGCTGGGCGTGGCCTGGGGACAGAGGAGCCAGGACAGATGTATACAACACTGAAGAGGAGGAAACTGGCATTGGATCCCCTGCGTGGCCTCTCCAGAACCTAGCTAGGTCCCATGACTCTCTGGAGAGCTGGTGGTTCGGCGAGCAACTAGAGCAGAGTGTCAGCCAGAGCTCAGGCCAGGTGTGTTGAGGCCCAAAGGAAGTGTCAGTGGATGCCTGAAGTCTGGGCGGAAAGAGATGCAGAGCCATGCTTACCTGGTGATGCAGAGAGGCTTAGGACCAGAGGAGGTCTCTTAAAGCCTGTATGTAATCTTGGGCAATGAGAAGGCAGCAGGTGCACCCCTCAGGGTAGCAGTGTTAATGTCCCCTTTGCATACCAAGGTTTTAGTGAAAAACTGCCTACAGGTCAGTAATATTCAATACATGGATACATTCCCTGTTTTCTGTAGTGGTGGAAACGCAAAAGGATGGTTAAGCTTCCTCTGAATGAGCTAGAAAAATAAGTTGCAGAGTTATAGTAGACTGGATGCGTAAACCCCAAGGACAGGCGCATGGCTGCGATGAAGGGCGATAGCCAACAAGGCTTACACCTGTAAGAGGAGTACAGAGGGGCCACGAGAACACACATTAAATGAGTGCTGGGTGAGTGTCATAAGGTTGGACTTGTCTGCCAAGATGACTGAACTTTCTTCACACCTAGAGGTTTTTCACAGGTGGGTAGATGGGCTGGAATCTGCTAAGGGGGACGTGGGTGCTGTGAAAGCTATCCTGAGCAGGCACATGGAGGCTTTGGAACACTGGGAGGAGGAGATTACCTTTAAGATGGACGACATCGAAAATAGGGAATGGAGGTGTAATTTGACTTTTTTGTTTTTCCTGAAAGAGGGGGAGACTGGAAAGGAGGTGAATGACAGAGGACTCAGAAAACATTTGTTTCTTGCGGAGGGAGATGGTCTTGGACCAGGGGCGAATGCAAAAGATAAGCTACAAACAGTGGTGGCATGCTTCTGTTACTACAGGATAAGATAGACATGCAGTATTGGGTAAACTGATTGGTTGTGACAGTGGGGTATTAGATACAGGTGAGGTTTCCCGTTTGCCTTAATCTTTGAGAAAGATGAGGTCCAGTGTAATGCATTCAGGCTTTTGGAGATCCAGAACCTTATGGTCAAATTGGTGGGTGTTGAGGGACTAAGAATTGGACAGCCAATGCAAACAGTGATGCGGGAGGGAGGGGCTGAAGATTCTACTTAGGAAGCAGACGCGCAATTTGATGAATTTCAACTCTCCGCTGCATGAGGGTCACTCTGGAAAAGGAGGTCATATGGTTCAACAGGAGCATCTATGGGATACTAAGTTAGAAAAGGGGTTGTTCTAAATGTTCTTAGTGAATAGTGATATTTTGTGACATGTCAATGTGGGTGGAGGAACAGGCAGAAGCTGGCAGTAGTGGTTTGCTTCCGCTGAGTAAGCATGGACTGGACCACTCTATACTTTGTGCCACTTATTGCACCAGAATGGTGGGGTGGGGAGAAAGTTTGTTATATTTTGAGGATTTTGTTAATTGTCATCTGAGCAAAAGATTTGAAAGGAGGAAAGTCTCTGATTATCATCTCTAGTCTACTAGGGAGGTCATTGGAGTGAGGCCCTTATGCTTGAAACCAAGCTTAAGAGAATTACCAAAGGTGTAGGGTGATTAGTCTGGGGATGTAAGAATTGGTGCGTTAAGTGCCATGGACCTAAATACCCCACCAAGAGCTCTCTACTGATGAGGTTCTTTAATAGAGTGGGGTTGTCTCTCTTGGTGGTACAGGAGACACATTTCTCCAGGAACACAGACATAGTGGAGGGCAAGGTCATTAGTCTGGTATTCACAGGTTCTGGGCTGGTTAAAAGAGGAGTGACACTGCTGGTAAAAGTAGGCTTTCACTCTGGGTGAGATGGATTTGTAATTGCCTGTTTTTGATGGACGATCTAAGGGTGCAGAAAATAGCTGAGGACAATAAGACATTATTTGAAGGAGAACGATTTTGACCTTGGTATGGGAGGGGTTCAAGACCTCTATCGGAAGGGTTTTAATTAAGCATTGTCTGCAGCTCAAGGGGTTTACAACCCCCCATGAGAAGGAATTAAGGGGAAGATACAGAAATTGAAAGTTGGGATGGAAGGAGGGTACTGACGTCCTTTCATCATTTCATCGTGGGATGTTTTTTTCGTGGGGTTTTTACCGCAAATGTTTTGCTGAAAAAACTCATTGAATTTTTTTTGGGGGGTTAGAAAAATATATACATTAGGTGTGGGTGTTAGGGAATATATAAAAAATTAAAGGGGATGGGGGAATCCCTCCAAAGATAAGAATTCAGTGAGTTTTTTGGTAAATAAATCTACGGTAAAAAATCCCAACAAAAAATATCCCGCAATGAAATTACATGGAACCGGAAGGAGATGATGCCCAAAGCAATAGGGGGACCCAAGGTGTATTAAAGAAAGAGTTAGAGGCTGTGCTGGTAAATGTTAGTGAGGCTTTGGTTCCTAAGGCAGAAGTATTGCAAGAAGAGGGAGAAGGCAGGCAAATTGTTAGGGAGTAGACTGTGTGCCCAAGCAATGGACAGGTTGGTCCCACTGATTTAGGATGAGAATAGAATGACTGAGCTTGAAAGGCCACTGATTAGGGACCAATTTGTGTAATTTAACAGAGCTCTTTATACAGCTCAAGAAGGGATTAGTAGGGAGGTTGAGAATGAACTGCCTCTGATCATTTTGAAGTGGCCTCCTGACAATTGGGCTCAGTTCCTAGAGTCACCTATTTCTGATAAGGACCACCATCATATAGGTAATCAACGATATATAAAGGGCAGGAAGGCACCTGAATGGGACAGTTGCACTGTGTGTTTTTCATGAAATATTTAGATCAGTGTTGGTTCTCTTCCTCATGCGTTTGCTCAATAGCTTACTGACGGGGGTTAAACTCCCAGATAGCATGATGGAGGCCCTGATCATGGTTCTGCCTAAGAAAGGAAATTATCTGCTTGATTGTATGTTATATTGGCCTTTTATTCCTCAGAACCATGAATACAAAATTCCTGATAATATGTGCAAGACGATTGATCAAATTAGTTTGGGGGTGGTGGAGGATCTGAGGGAACGCTGATCTCCATGGACGTGGAAAACGTTTTCAAACAGGTGTTTTTTGTAGGCAGTCTTATTCAAGGTTATTTTGGCCCAAATTTAGACAGTTGGTGAAAGCTCTGTATGATGAACCCAGGGCTAGGGTTTTGCTTAATGGAGATTCCTTCTTTTCATTTCCTATTTTCTTTGCGACCAGACTGGTTGCCCTCTGCCACCTCTCCTGTTTTCCCTAATGGTGGAGCCCTTGGCGTGTGCTATCAGAGCGAATAAGGTGATAGGGTTAACAAATTCTACTGGCCCACATATAAATCCCTCTGTTTCTGGATGTTCTTCTTATGCGTTTAACAGATCCAAGGCCTCATTTGAGGAAGAGCTGGTCAAAATTGTGAGGTATTGGGAGGTGAATGGGTTGCAAGATTAACTGTTCTGACTTTCGCTTTGAGAGGAGGGTGTCGGGGAGAGTAGGATCTGACTCACAGTAGTGCTTAAAGTAGGATAAATTATCTGTCACTTGGTTTGGGAGGATGATTTCTATCACGATGAACCTCTTGCCAGTGATGGTCCATGAGTACATGTTTCGGGAAATATAGAGTACTGTCTCCCTATTTTATTTGGGAGAGGTGCAGAGCCTTAATTGCCCTTAGAGTCCTCACGTTGCCTTAGGTGAAGAGTGGTTTCTCCTTCCCAGATGTTGGCAATTTCTTTCAGGTGGTGCAACTGTGTGTTTAAATGGTTTTTATTATGAAATGGGGCATCAAGGTGTTGTACTGCATTTGAGGAATGGTAGACAGCCCCCCTCCATGTGAGGGACTATTTATGGGTGGCCATCTTAGTGGTTTTGTGGGAACTATGGTTTGAAACGGCTTTGCGGCCCTGATCATGGACTTGCGTATGGGGGTTTCTCAATTGGGGATATCATTCCGGTTGAGGTTGATGCATGGTTGGGGCAGGGTTTGAAGTCATTGGTTGGGTGTTTAAGTCATCCCCAGGACTAGACTAAATGTTAGGCAGATGTAAAGTGTGGACGTTCCCTTACACTAGAATGAAATGTAGTGCTCAACAGCAGGCATGGAAGGGCAAGGTAGACTGGGAACTGAGAGACTGAGAGAAAGCATCCTAGTCGGGCACTAGGAAAGAGATAATCTGAAAGATGTACAAATGTTTAATCTCTGAGGCTACTAAAGTTAGATTTAAGTTCAGGACAAACCTGGGAGAGCAATCTGAAGAGGGGTATCTCCGGCAAATTATGAGGTAAAATCCTCCTTTTAATATTTAAAGGTGAGATCCTTACACATGCGATGTCACACTTGTTTCAGGTCTTACATCTTGGCATCAGGACCCAGTTAGGTTGCCAAAGATGCTCGGGTGGCTACACGTGTTATGCCCCAGAAGCTTTGGATATAGGGTAGACTTGTACATTATGTGAGGGAGATGCCCACAACCCCAAATATACTGAGGAGAGACCTTTATATTTGGGGTTCCTCCTAGGGGTGAGGTTATTATCAGTTTTCCTAGAATGACTGGGGCCATGTTGGAGGCAATGAGGATGGCCTTAGCGCAGGTAGGGAAGAGGCCCCACAACAGATGGCCGCAAATTCCACCATACCGCCTACATTTGAAAATCAAAAACCCCGGGATGTATGCCCCGTCCATAGTCAAACACAACTCCACCCAATTGCACATGGCTCTGCCCACATGCCATGCCCACATGTCAACAAGGTAAACTCAGTTGTTGTAGCAGCCAGTGGGTGGCCCTGAAAGTACAGTGGCTCTCAGAATGTAGGTTCCCTGCTGATTGGCAGTCCTGGATCTGCGGCCTGAGTAGGAACTGGGACATGCCATGAAACCTTTGAGGACTACTGGTGAGCTGTGGAGACTGGTCGCCCTGGGCGTAATCCACATATAAACAACCCCTTTACAACCACTTAACTAGACATTTCAAGATGTGACCAGCTGGTAGTAGTGTGCAAGCATAAACAGAAAGCTAGTGTGTAGAGGAAATAGCTAATCTTCTGTAGGTTCACCCAGTCAGGCTGCTGCATTGGCAAAATTGAGTGGCCTTCTCCGCATTGGAAGATCTTTCAAGTCAGCATTGAGGTGTATAATTGGCAGAGCTGAGCTCATGTCCCAGATATTGCAGTGATTTGATGTCTGTAAGAATTGAGGTGCATTGACCTCATTGGGGTCAGAGTTCTGAAATAACAGGAGAGATAAAGATCTGGATGGAGGTGCATTGGAAGAGATTTGGGTGAGAGGAGTACTCCAATAAAAAACATGCAAACAGTGAATTTACATGTCACAGCCATTCGACATAGTCAGGCCCAGACATGTCACAAACAGGTAGAGAGACTCACTCACTCGGAATCGGCAGGCAAGGTGGGCTGTCGTCAGGCCGGCACAGAGGTCAGCGCTGGCTGGCTCCAGGTCATGGCAGGCGGCTGCTCCGGCACCAGTCTACTCTTCACCTGGGTTGACTCGGCTGGCTGCTCTGCTGTTGCGTAGCAGACTGCGCTGTGGATGAAGAGCACTGACACTGACAAATCGATCGGCGCCGCAGGACAGACATCGGCAGCTGATCCGGCGCTGATGTAGGAGGCTGGGCTGGCAAAGTGACAAACTTCGCCCAGTGTGATGACAGTCTTGTATAGAGAGAGACCAAATTTTCGCCACTACTGGGTCATGCCCACCCCTCCACCGGATTGGCTACCAGCAGAAGTCTTTTATAGCCAATCGGATGGAGGCATGGGTGGAGTCCCAGCAACTCTGAGCCTGCACCGTAAATTCTGAGACTCCACACTCTTCCCCCAAGAAGAGCATAAAAACCCACAGTCTCCCGGCTAAACTCAGAGGTTTGGCAGGTATGCCATACCCCTCTAACCCTGCACACACTTCATGAGCTCTCCTTCCCCACCAAGTTCATAATCAAAACTACATGTATCGCCTACGAAACGGTCTCAAACGGAACACTATGATACTTGGTGGCTACACTCTACACCTCTGGAGGTTCTCTCATTTCTCGTAGCGAAGCTATCAAAAGGTTAGTGTCAAAGCTAGTTTGAAAAGAGAAGACTTGCAAGCAGTCCTTCTCCTGCCACGCCCGACCATCTGGATCTCAATCCCGGTAGAAGCTCGAAATGCCCTTCCATGCTCCCAGTTGCGCTTAACACTGAAAATGTGGCTCTTTCAACAATATCTGGTAAAGAAGGATTCCCTCCTCACTTGGCAACACCCTCAGACCCTGAAGGAGTTCTTGGGATTCTGTAACTACTACCATAGTTTTGTCATAGGATATGCAAACATCTCCCAATGACTAGTGGACCTCACTAAACCATACACGCCTTCCCAGGGGAGCCAGAGGACTGCCACCAACTCTGCAGACCATTTGTACCATCCCTGGGGCCCTTGAAAGGTGGACTGACCAATGCCAGCAGGACTTCGAAGGAGCTATTGCGGCCCCATACCACAGCACCAGTCCAGTCCTATGCAGATCCTCAGTTGAGATTCATCTTGTACGAGGATTCCATTCCGGAATATTGCATACTGTCCTATTCCAGGAGATCAAAGGTGAGATGAGACTGGTTGCTTTCGCACCTGTGGCCTGCACATGGCAGAAAAGACCTACCCAGTCCACAAGTATGGATTTCTGATGGTGAAGTGAGCCTTTAAACAGTAGTTCCAGGATTACCTCTACACGCCACTTTCACGGTGAGGACAGACAGTAACCTCCTGACATTATGTGTTGAAGTCCGTGAAGCTGGATGCTACATGGCACTGACGGCTCTCTGCATTGCCCACATATAACTTCAATCTACAATACTGAGCTGGGTGCTCTAACATTGATGCAGTGCACTCTCCCGGAGGCATTATAGTCTGCTGGTCCATACAGCTAGATTCATCTCATGTCATGGAAGGAGTTGTCTTCAGCATGTGTTAGAGCTCTCTGCCAGGCTTCGAGTCAACAGGACCCAGGCAAAGCCAGGTGTGTGGACTGCCTAGGGTCCCCGGCTGAGGCTGTGCCTGCCGTCGACTGCAACATCACCAGCTGGGAGTTATCTGAGATACCTCATCTGACCCTAGATGCGATCCGTTTGTCACAACTTCAGTATACCCTTCTCAAACTACAGGCGGGAGGGGGGGCGCTGTTGCGCGCAACTAAAATGGCCGCCTGATTGGAGTGCTCCGATCCCGAGGACATCCTTATCATAAATGAATCCTGTTTGGGGCCGCGAAGATAGGAAGCGACTACATCTGCTGTTGCCGGCATTCCTGCTGCACGTTGTGTGCAAATCCTGTGTGAAACCGCGGAGGCGCGGCGGAGTTCTGAGCTTTGTTTCGCGGGGCGGCCCGCGCGGCTGACTGCAAGCCGCCCCTGAGATCCGGAAGAGTCACACGCCAGACCGAGGCTCTGCGGACGCCAGAGGGCCGTGTGGGCGAGGGGCGTTGATCCCGGCGGCGCTTCCTTGATACGCGGGCCTACGGGCAGACCGTGTGTGTTGTTGCCGAGGCCCCTGCAAGACGAAGATTGGCTGCTCCTACTGCCCACCTCCCGAACAACGGCTGGGTCGACGTGCGGTCTCCCACGCAGGGCCCCAGCTAGCTCTGTGGGGCTGCCGCCAACCGGGTTCCGACTGGCGCTACGAAAGCAGGTGAGGGGCTTGACAGTGCATGGACCCAGCTGCATCGGAGTGTATACCCTTCTACCCGTCAATCGGAGACGCTGATTAACGTGGGAGAGCACAATACATCCGTAGACTTTGCGCTATATTATACCGGCAAAACGACTCCTTTGGGTTTTGAGAGTCAATATACCGACACTCATCGTGTACTGTAATAGAACCAACTGCACGAACAATACTATACCATCGTGTGAGTCTGGCCTGACGCACGTCAACGGTCCTTGTTCTGTAAAGACGGCTCATGGGCCGATACGAGAAGAAAAGCGCAGGGGGGAAAAAAACTGGTCCGATGGACTCCTTTGCCAGCTCCCAACCTCAGGGGACGCCGGCGGCCACAACCATGGGAAATGACATACTTGCTGACGCCAGAGAAGACCGTCTCATGACCATGGTGCAGAACGGCTTCCTAGCTGTGAATGTCAAGTTAGACAATATTGTTTCGAACATCAGCTCCCTCAAGGCTAGAGTGGACAAGGAAAGCTCTTGCATTACAGAGGCCGAAAGCAGAATCAGTACTAACGAAGATGCGATAACACAGCATGGCCGGGACATAGCGCAGCTTAAGGGTGAACTGCGCAACACTCAAGCAAAATGCAAGGACCTTGAATCTAGATCCAGGAGAAACAATATCCGTGTTGTCAGTGTTCCAGAATCCTTCTGCAAAGGCCCGATGGAGAGACAGGTAGAGGCCCTGTTGAAAACCCTTCTGGGAACGGAATCCTTCTCTGACCACTTTCTGGTTGAGAGAGCTCATCGTACACTTGTACAAAAAAGGTAGCAGGCGCCCCTCTCTCGAAAGAACAAGGCATGATAACCTGTTCAGTGGTTATTAACCACATTGAGAGTTCGCAGCCATTGCTTTTTGCTCACTGTACCTTCACAGATGGGAAATATCCATTTGCATATCAGTCTTTGTCCCGCCCACAAGGGCAGTCCAGCACCGAAATGCTATGGCAATTCCTCTCTGAACAAGAGTACCATCAGCAACCCCATACACGTGTTTCAGCCTTGTTGGGCATCATCAGTGAGGTGAAGCTGAGCCTCTCTAAGCACAGTGAGCAGGGAGTCCACGTCTGGTTGCCCCCAGGTAACCTAGGGTGACCAACCCCAAGTTCCTTTCATAAATACAAAAAAGGTAGCAGGCGCCCCTCTCTCGAAAGAACAAGGCATGATAACCTGTTCAGTGGTTATTAACCACATTGAGAGTTCGCAGCCATTGCTTTTTGCTCACTGTACCTTCACAGATGGGAAATATCCATTTGCATATCAGTCTTTGTCCCGCCCACAAGGGCAGTCCAGCACCGAAATGCTATGGCAATTCCTCTCTGAACAAGAGTACCATCAGCAACCCCATACACGTGTTTCAGCCTTGTTGGGCATCATCAGTGAGGTGAAGCTGAGCCTCTCTAAGCACAGTGAGCAGGGAGTCCACGTCTGGTTGCCCCCAGGTAACCTAGGGTGACCAACCCCAAGTTCCTTTCATAAATACAAAAAAGGTAGCAGGCGCCCCTCTCTCGAAAGAACAAGGCATGATAACCTGTTCAGTGGTTATTAACCACATTGAGAGTTCGCAGCCATTGCTTTTTGCTCACTGTACCTTCACAGATGGGAAATATCCATTTGCATATCAGTCTTTGTCCCGCCCACAAGGGCAGTCCAGCACCGAAATGCTATGGCAATTCCTCTCTGAACAAGAGTACCATCAGCAACCCCATACACGTGTTTCAGCCTTGTTGGGCATCATCAGTGAGGTGAAGCTGAGCCTCTCTAAGCACAGTGAGCAGGGAGTCCACGTCTGGTTGCCCCCAGGTAACCTAGGGTGACCAACCCCAAGTTCCTTTCATAAATACAAAAAAGGTAGCAGGCGCCCCTCTCTCGAAAGAACAAGGCATGATAACCTGTTCAGTGGTTATTAACCACATTGAGAGTTCGCAGCCATTGCTTTTTGCTCACTGTACCTTCACAGATGGGAAATATCCATTTGCATATCAGTCTTTGTCCCGCCCACAAGGGCAGTCCAGCACCGAAATGCTATGGCAATTCCTCTCTGAACAAGAGTACCATCAGCAACCCCATACACGTGTTTCAGCCTTGTTGGGCATCATCAGTGAGGTGAAGCTGAGCCTCTCTAAGCACAGTGAGCAGGGAGTCCACGTCTGGTTGCCCCCAGGTAACCTAGGGTGACCAACCCCAAGTTCCTTTCATAAATACAAAAAAGGTAGCAGGCGCCCCTCTCTCGAAAGAACAAGGCATGATAACCTGTTCAGTGGTTATTAACCACATTGAGAGTTCGCAGCCATTGCTTTTTGCTCACTGTACCTTCACAGATGGGAAATATCCATTTGCATATCAGTCTTTGTCCCGCCCACAAGGGCAGTCCAGCACCGAAATGCTATGGCAATTCCTCTCTGAACAAGAGTACCATCAGCAACCCCATACACGTGTTTCAGCCTTGTTGGGCATCATCAGTGAGGTGACGCTGAGCCTCTCTAAGCACAGTGAGCAGGGAGTCCACGTCTGGTTGCCCCCAGGTAACCTAGGGTGACCAACCCCAAGTTCCTTTCATAAATACAAAAAAGGTAGCAGGCGCCCCTCTCTCGAAAGAACAAGGCATGATAACCTGTTCAGTGGTTATTAACCACATTGAGAGTTCGCAGCCATTGCTTTTTGCTCACTGTACCTTCACAGATGGGAAATATCCATTTGCATATCAGTCTTTGTCCCGCCCACAAGGGCAGTCCAGCACCGAAATGCTATGGCAATTCCTCTCTGAACAAGAGTACCATCAGCAACCCCATACACGTGTTTCAGCCTTGTTGGGCATCATCAGTGAGGTGAAGCTGAGCCTCTCTAAGCACAGTGAGCAGGGAGTCCACGTCTGGTTGCCCCCAGGTAACCTAGGGTGACCAACCCCAAGTTCCTTTCATAAATACAAAAAAGGTAGCAGGCGCCCCTCTCTCGAAAGAACAAGGCATGATAACCTGTTCAGTGGTTATTAACCACATTGAGAGTTCGCAGCCATTGCTTTTTGCTCACTGTACCTTCACAGATGGGAAATATCCATTTGCATATCAGTCTTTGTCCCGCCCACAAGGGCAGTCCAGCACCGAAATGCTATGGCAATTCCTCTCTGAACAAGAGTACCATCAGCAACCCCATACACGTGTTTCAGCCTTGTTGGGCATCATCAGTGAGGTGAAGCTGAGCCTCTCTAAGCACAGTGAGCAGGGAGTCCACGTCTGGTTGCCCCCAGGTAACCTAGGGTGACCAACCCCAAGTTCCTTTCATAAATACAAAAAAGGTAGCAGGCGCCCCTCTCTCGAAAGAACAAGGCATGATAACCTGTTCAGTGGTTATTAACCACATTGAGAGTTTGCAGCCATTGCTTTTTGCTCACTGTACCTTCACAGATGGGAAATATCCATTTGCATATCAGTCTTTGTCCCGCCCACAAGGGCAGTCCAGCACCGAAATGCTATGGCAATTCCTCTCTGAACAAGAGTACCATCAGCAACCCCATACACGTGTTTCAGCCTTGTTGGGCATCATCAGTGAGGTGAAGCTGAGCCTCTCTAAGCACAGTGAGCAGGGAGTCCACGTCTGGTTGCCCCCAGGTAACCTATGGTGACCAACCCCAAGTTCCTTTCATAAATACAAAAAAGGTAGCAGGCGCCCCTCTCTCGAAAGAACAAGGCATGATAACCTGTTCAGTGGTTATTAACCACATTGAGAGTTCGCAGCCATTGCTTTTTGCTCACTGTACCTTCACAGATGGGAAATATCCATTTGCATATCAGTCTTTGTCCCGCCCACAAGGGCAGTCCAGCACCGAAATGCTATGGCGTACACTTGCGCCACCACCCAAGCCTGGGGCACCACCGCGCACAATCATTGTCCGTCTCCTCAATTATAGAGACAGAGACACGGTGCTCAGGCTGTCCAGGGAAAAGGGCTCTCTGCAGTACGAAGGCAACAAAGTCCACATATATCCTGATTTTTCGACAAGCGTCCAGATGCAGCGCAGATCCTACGAACAGGGCAAAAAGCTCTTGAGACTGCGCTGTGTCCCGTACACCCTCATCTTCCCGGCGAAATTGCGGATCCAACATGGAGGCAGGTCGCATTTCTTTGAGAACTCGGCGGATGCCATTTCGTATATTGAGTCGTCCATCCCCATGCCTCCGGAAGATTATCCACGAGATCGAAATAGGCCCCCGCGATGGGGGGATTACATCCCGGACTCAGCAGACTGAACTGAGATTATGGAAACATCCTGTCCAAGTCATGTGGCTGACCCTCTTGGGTATAACGGCCCCACTTGTTATTGTTTTGGAAAAGTAGGGATCGTGAGCCCCTACTGATGGAGGCCTGGCGACTGCGACTAGCGACCCTCAGGAACGTTCCACAGGTTATGGGGGAAGGGATACATCATCGGGTTGGGGTTGATGGTGAGGGTGGGGGTTGGGGAAGGGCACAAATGGTTGCCATAGTTGGCAAATGTTTTAAAATGCAGAGTCAGGTTGCAACGGGTACGACAGTTACGGTTTTGTGGCACGGGCGAACTACTTCACTCATTGATATTGACATTATACTATGGTACTGAGTGACAAAGTTGTAAGTGTTAAACTCCTTTCATGGAACATACGAGGCTTGAACAACCCAATTAAATCTAGGAAAATCGCAGCATATGTTACCAGACATAGCCCCCAGATTATACTGTTGCAGGAGACGCACGCACTAAGGCAAGTTTGCTCCAATTTCCTGTCTAGGTGGGGCCCTCTGAGATATTACACCGAATACTCCTCCCAATCTAGAGGAGTCCTCACCCTAATACATCCGAAACTGGGCTTCCGCACTCATGACGTTAACAGGGAAGATATGTGTTGGTATGGGGAGAGTTGGCCGGGCGGAATATGGTTTTGGTTAACACGTACGGCCCCAACATGGATGACCCCGAATTCATAATGCTATACATACTATGTTGATTGAAGCTGCAGATATTGCGGTGGTCTGGGGGGGAGATTTCAATACAATCCTTGACACATCTCTTGACAGGTCTACAACGTCATACAGACCCTTAACCCGAGCCGCATTAGCCATACGACAAATAATGCAACAAATGACTATGGTAGACATCTGGCGAGAGTTACACCCCCTAGAGCAGCGCTTCACATTCTACTCATCAGTGCATGATTCAGAGTCTCGAATTGATTACTGGTTAATGAGCTCCACACTTGTGAATATGGTCCAGCATTGTGAAATGTATCCCCGCACCCTCTCAGATCACTCCCCTGTGTCACTTACTCTAAGCGTAGATGAAGCTGTCCCCAGGGCCAGACGCTGGAGAATGCCCCCTGCCCTACTTAGAGACCCGAATGTCTGTGAATCATTGCGTACTGAAATAGAGGAATTTTTTCAACTAAACGAGGGGTCGGTGAAACGGTGCGCCACGTTATGGGAAACATTTAAGGTGTGGGTTCGGGGTGCAATTATGGCTAAAACCACAGGCTTACTTAAAACAGTTAGACAAGAGTTGGACACCACAGAAGCCAAACTCGAGCTCCTGGAGTTTGAATACACCTGTACACATAGTAAGGAGGCCCTTCTAGATATCCACACAACATTG
This sequence comes from Ambystoma mexicanum, assembly GCF_040938575.1. Taxonomy (NCBI): domain Eukaryota; kingdom Metazoa; phylum Chordata; class Amphibia; order Caudata; family Ambystomatidae; genus Ambystoma; species Ambystoma mexicanum. The sequence goes on from NC_090923.1 coordinate 843,149,228, forward strand.
GCAGACTTTAATAAACTTGCTGCATGGGAGGTGCAGTATATGACTGCCCCGATCCGAGCACGTAGATACGGGGAAAGTAATAAAGCAGGGAAACTTCTGGCCCAGACGCTCAAAACCGAGCATGGTCACCCCCCCTATAGCAGCCATCCAGGCACCTAGCGGGGACATAGTAAATGGTGAACAAGAAATCAATGACATGTTTGCTGCGTTCTACAAAACATTATATTCTAATAGAGACGCCAAAACTAAAGAAGAAATAGCAAGTTACCTGCATGTTATTAATCTCCCGACCTTGACCTCCGATACGCGCATGTTATTGGATACCCCCATAACACTAGATGAAATTAAGGAGGCAATAAAAGCGTTAACCTCTGGTAAGGCCCCTGGTCCTGACGGACTCGGCGCCGAAATTTACAAAGACTATCACGACGTACTTGCCCCTCTTTTATTGACAGTTTGGGAAGAAGCAATGGAATGTGGTATACTACCAGACACCATGCGAGAGGCAGTCATAACTGTTCTGCTTAAACCTTGTAGACCCCCTCATGACATGGGGTCATATAGACCCCTTTCGCTTATTAACACAGATGCGAAGATTTTCGCCAAAATCCTGGCCACCAGACTGCTGCCCTTAATGCCCATACTGGTGGATCCCGACCAGGCGGGCTTTGTACCAACGAGGTCTACTGCTCTCAATCTGCGCAGACTCTTTGGAGTTATGGCACATATAGATCCGGCGGCAGACGCAGTGGCGGCCTCCCTTGACGCCGAGAAGGCGTTTGACTCTGTCTCCTGGGTCTATCTGTTTCAGGTCCTTGAGAGATTTGGATTGGGAAGCTACTTTGTCAACTGTGTTAAGCTATTGTACACCTCCCCTGGAGCGAAAATACTAACTAATCAAAGCATGTCGTCCCTGTTTCGTCTGGGTAGAGGCACAAGACATGGCTGCCCCTTTTCCCCAATCCTTTTTGCGCTTACCATAGAACCCATGGCTGAATATGTCCAACAAAACCATGCATGTAGAGGCCTTCGCATGACTGGGAAACCGCAAATTATCTCCCTATATGCAGACAATACCCTATTATACATAGGAACCCGGACGTAAACCTAAGGCCAATCATGTTGGAGGTTGAGACGTTCTCCGAATACTCGGGATACAAGATGAACATATCCAAGTCGGAACTGTTCCCGCTCACGCCCAGTACTAGAGAGCTGTCGGATACACACGGATTCAAATGGTCACCCATACACATCCGCTATTTGGGGATAATGGTTTCAAAAGACTGGAGCACACTGTACACGGAAAATCACGGTGAACTTTTACAATCCCTTACAGCTAAACTACAATCCTGGAATAGGCTCCCCTTAACCCTATATTGGCGAATGTCCTTACTTAAGATGACTGTGTTACCCAAACTCCTATATTTCTTTTGCAATATACCGATCTGGCCGGGCAGAGCCTTCTTTAATAAACTCAACACTCTAACCACCACTTTCATATGGGGAGGGAAGACGCCTATGTTGAAATGGTCCAAAATGACAGAACCCTTTGAAAAGGGTCGGATCGCAGCCCCAGACTTCGAACTCTATTACTTAACATTTCAGGCACACTTTGCGAGACACTGGTTTGACCCGGAAGACACTGCTCAACACATTCCTCTGGAAAGATTTGCAGCTTCCCCTATAGAACTACGAGCGGTCATGTTCGATCTTAAACGAAGAGCCATGCAAATATGACCCTGTCAACGCCACTGTATGCGCATGGTCTATGATATACGATAGGCTCGCCCTTACAACCCCGTATGATCCAGAAGTGCCACTATGGAACTTCCCAGGCATAAGCCCCACGTTTGATAGGGCCCTCCAAGGTGCTTGGGACCCACAAAAGCAATTTCGAATGCGAGATATGTTTCCGGAATCGAAATACTGTGCTCTTGACGATTTTATTGGGCCGGTGGGTGGAGATCACCTTAAGCGATTTCAGTTTCATAGAATGAGGGCTGCCTTTGCTGCTAAATGGCCCTCGTTCCCAGAGGAACCGGCCACACATGAATGTATTGCAGCCATGACGGAACCGGGTGGACATAGTAAAAGTCTGTCTGCACTCTACAACCTTGTTCAAACACACTCCAAGTCAAGCAATGATATTAAAGGGAACTGGGAACGGGACCTGGGGGTGGAACTGGGTGTAGACACGTGGTTGAGATACTGCCAGTTGACCAAACATGTATCCATGAACTCAGGGCTTCGGCTCATTCAGTTTAAGGTTCTTAACCAGCTACACTATACCACAGCTAAATTAGCTAAATTTGTACAAGGTCACACAGGAAAATGCCCTAAATGCGATGCCCCTGATGCAGACTCTTTTCATATGTACTGGGCCTGTCCACCGGTCACTGCATTCTGGGGGGAGGTGGCGGAGATCCTGGAAGACATCACGTCGGTACCTGCCACACCTTCCCCACTGAAATATCTCTTTGGGGATATCGGTAAAACCGCTACCACCACTAGACGATTATTTAACTTGGCATGTCTGGTCACAAAACGTAATATACTGAAATGTTGGAAATCAAAACATCCTCCAAGGCGGCTGGACTTCTTGAAAGACGTGTCAATGATTAACGAACTGGAGGAACAATTTATTATAACATTACCATCGAGATGCCGCCCCAAAGATATATGGGCACTGTTCAGGCTATTTTTATGTAATCTGATATCTGATGGAGAAGATAATCCGACGTCGCCACTCTAGTACTGTTATGCAATGTGAAAACGTGCAATCTATACTGTTAATATGTATCTATGTTGTTGTGATCGATGTGCTTCGCCAACTGCCAACCAGTTTTGTACTGTTGTAACTCTCTGAACAAAAATAAAAATTATTTTCAAAAAAACTACAGGTGGGAGGCAGGGGACCCTCACATGAGCATTGTGGGAGACTTTGCCCCTTTGACTCAGAGCCGAAGAGCGCTTATTGGGCCTCCTTGTTAGGGAAAGCATTATTGTGCTCCACTTAGCCAGACTGAAAGTCAGAGAAAACGTTAGGGAAGCGCCACAGCCAGAACACCAGTGGCTCCAGATACTTGAGGCAGAACTCCCAACTCTCTCTCAGTGCATGCGCATAACTCTCCTACACACCGAGATGGTGGGCAGGCTATAAATAGGCTCCCTTGCTAAATCGTAGGAGACCCACATGTCCCAACTGGTACTAGGTGACTGCAAACATGTATTCAAAATGGAGCAATCCCACGCTAATACCACAAATGACTTACAAATAAAAAGGAGCCGGCCTACATGGACATAATAAAACTATATAGAAGTGAAGTTCAGAACAGCATTAGCATGGGTTGTTAGAGATGGAGAACACTAGCATCTGGGGCAAGTATAGAGAAGGAGTGGTGGAATATCAAGGAGGTGCACAAGAAAGGGGTTACAGAGGAGATGTACAGAGGTGGTGTGGAGGAACATTAAAGGCACAGAGAAGGTGTTGGTAGAGCGCTGTGTGAAGGAGTGGAGCATTGTCACGAAAGTAGACTAAGCATTTACAAGAGATGGGAGGTGGAAGATCAACAGTAGGGAAGAGAAGGAGCTGGATCCTTAGCCATGACGGGGTGCAAATGGCAAGAGAGGAGGGGCAAGCCCTGTGTGAGGCATTGAATAAGAGCCTGTGAAGTGCTGGAAGCAGGAAAATTGAGGTGAGGGCAAAACGCAGACTACCCTAGGAATGAGCATGTTGCAAGGCATTGAGGAGGAGACCTAGAGAGGGTCTAAAGTTGTGGACACTAGTACCAGGCCCCTAGGCAAGTAGGTGAATATATCCCTAGAAACAACTAGTGGAATATCCATGGTAGACCATATTGGTTGGAAACTCGGGGCCCTACTGTTGGACATTTATAAAGTTGGGTTGAATTATTATCGGGGTTCTGCAACCTTTGGCTCTCCAGGTGTTTTGGACTGCAACCTCCATCAGCCCTAGCCACCTGAGTCAATAGTGAGTGATCGTAAGAGTCCTTGTTCAAAACATCTAGACAGCCGAAGGTTGTAGACCCTAGTATGAACTGCACCTGGCTGACGGGAATGGAGCCACCCGCCCCACCACCACCACCAAATGACAAGTAAATCGACAAGGAGACCACACAACTAATATTGTTTGAAACTTAAGGGACTGTAAGTGGCTTGGAAGAGCTGATGGTTTCCATGAAAAATACTATTGGGATTTTTCTTGAGCAGCAGATGTTCTGAGAGACATTGTTGGCCTCTTTTCTTTGTGCAACCTCAAATAAGTGTTTCAGGCCACCCTCCAACTGCACCTATATATGGATACCGCTCAGCTTGTGACAGATGATTTTAGATGTGGGATACTAGGAAGCCTACGTTCTGCCTCTCCTGAAGGGTTTTAAGACCTCAAGAACACCATGGTGCCCACAATACCTATCTTGGAGTCTGCTGGGTTTGATTTGATCCGTGATGAATATATTGCACACCAGCGGGGTGACAGAGCATTGGTTTCCACTGGCTTACAGGTACAACCTAGAATTGCAGCCGAATCAGGTCAATATTAAAATATGGAATACATGCGTCATACAGCATCATTGATGCTGCCTATATTGGCATAGCAAAGATGCTGTCGTTTAACCAGTGGGAACATGCATTTATTTTCCAGAAAGGGGACCCTTTCGTGCAGTTAATGTGCAAGGTCTACCGCCCCGTACAAAGTGAGGAGGTTTCAGACCTTGCCCTAAGTGGGAAAGGTAAGGGGGGTTTTGCTACTTGCCAGCATTACAGAAGGGTATGTCTAAACGTTCCCCTATCCCAGCATTCACTTAATCAAACCAATTCAGCACTAATACTCCTGGTCCTCCACAAACTCGGATGCCAGATACCATGTCCTATAGCACATAGTGCACTACTTCCCAGCCTGAACTCCTCTGTTTGTAATCTGCCTTTAGCCAGGCTATTTGACTAGCGGAAGGCTGATACAAGACCACACCCTATTTCAAAGCGAAGAGAAGACTTCTCTGTATGGTTGAAAATAATCCCACTGGGAATGTTAACTCTGATTCAATTACTGATCCATTCCCAGTACATGATGGTGGAACTTAGCCCATTCCTATCTATTCGCTTTAAATCACGATGGTATTAAAACCCAAGACCAGCTATGAAGTAGGCTCTTCTGGCCAGGCTTGTTTCACTGTATTAAGAAATACAATGAAGCATGGTCCATTTGTCAGAAGACCTTCTACTTGAATGTGTGCAGGGCACCCTTAAAACCTCTCACCATAATTGATTAAACCTTTGCATGAGTTGGGGCGCTTGAGAGCCGGTGATCAAGATGGCTGCCGACTTCTAAGCTCCACGGGTACGCTGGCTGAGGGAGAGGGTCGCAGCTGCTTTAACCCATTTCTGCGGATCCCGGTGCATTCATCTTAATTGGGAGGCGTTTGTCCTGGTGAGGCTGCTGCTGCGGCCGGCAAATCTTGCGCCTGGTCGGTGTTTGAAGTGCCCGACTGTGGTCCTCCCCCACCTCGATGAGCAGCGAGAGGACGGATTGTGCCAGAGGTGGTGGACAGCGGGAGGCGGGCCGAACCCAGAGGAGCTGGCGGGCCTGGGCTGCTTGGGCTTGTGAGCCAGCTGTGAACTCCTGCTGGGCGGCGGTGACCAGGGTGCGGGTCCCCAGGGGGCAGCGAGGTGGCACAAGGCACCATTGAAAACTGCTGCTTGGAGGCTGGGCATAGCAGCAGAGGTAAGGCTCTGAGGACTGGGAAGGCTGGGCAGAGCAGGGAAGGGATGCAGCCCCTGGAGGACTGGGCCCCCTAGGTGATGTGGGACAGACTGAGGTAGCCCACCTGGGGTTTGGGAGGGACGTGCTGATCCTGTGAGGAGGAGAAGCACTGGCTTATGCCGCTTGTGGCATTGGGGCCCTCCTGCCCAGTGGGAGAAAGACTATTTGATGTGAATGGTGAAAGACCGCAATTGGAGTGCTGCCTTCGGATGGAGACGGGATCCCCCGGAGGGTGATAGCCGGCTGTGGGGCCCTACACGGGCTCTGCCATCTTACACTGCACCGGTTGGCAAAGGGAATTGAAAGCAGGGCTGCCTGCAGTTCACATAAAAGGAGGGGTTGCCACTGAAAGGGGGCACCATGGCCTCCCCTAGACCAGGGGAGAATGATGCAGGATCATCTTTGGAACTGCGTGCAGGTGTGCCAGCATACAGGGGGAGTCAGCCCTCTGAATAAAGCCTGGTACTAGCGGAGATGAAGAACGGCTTTGCAGCGGTGAACACCAAGCAGGATGGCATGGAGTACAAAATGGACCGCATGCATAAGCGTATTGACAAGGAGAGTGGAGGCGCGCTCTAGACATAATGTTCGTGTGATGGGAATACTGGAGACAGTGTCTTCGCGCAATATGGAAGATTTCATGGAATCCTTTTGTCATGGAGGTGTTGCAAAATCCCCCGCTCTCCCAGTTCATAGTGGAGAGAGCCCACCGGATAGCAGGTCAGGTGCTGAGGCTGGGTCAGAGCCCTCGTCCGGTCATTATGGAAGTGCTGAACTACAGTGACACCATCTTATGCAAGACCCGTGAGCTGGGGGACATAAAATATAAGGGAGCTAGAATATCCTTTTTTGAAGACTTTCTCCGTCTTTACAAAAAGCTAGACTCTCCTTTCTGGCGGCGAAGCGTATTCTCTGTGAGAAGCAGATAAATTGCGCAATGTTGTACCCATCAAAACAGAGTTGTGCACAATCATTTTCTCAAATACTGCTGAAGTTGTTGCCTTTGCAGAATCTCTGCTAATGCCCCGAAAGTGTCAGCGGGGTCCCAGAACTGGATCCTCTATCTGCTATATGTTTTGTACCTCTAACGGGAGGCAGACTACTCTATGACCCTACCTGGAGCATGTTCTTCTGTGGTTTGAAACAAACAGTTATAGCAACGAAGTGGGCCTTTTCTTAGGCTTAATGTTGAAATAGGTCCTTTTGCTCACTGTGTGGAGCTGATGAGGTTTGTACGGACTAGGTCCTTGTGTCCGGCACCCCTGGGGAGTTGCCTGTCAGTTAAATGCTGAGGGTGATATCGGGTGAGGGGGGTTCACCCCTGCTATGGGGGGTTGGGCACTGTGGGTGGTTGGGGGTGGGTTTTGGTGGGGAGTGTGAAGTATGCTGGGTGTTCAAATGGGGTTGTGTGAGGGGAGGGAGGGAAGGGGTTGGGCGGGTGGATTAATTTACAGAAGGATTCACGTAATGTCACGGAGTGCTGGTGCAAAACGAAATGCTAGAGCTTTCAAGAGGTATGGCAGATTGTAACATTATAAGCTGGAATGTACGTGGGTTGAATAACCCAAGGAAAGCTAGGAAGGTGATTAATTACTGTGAGAGACATGGGGCCAAGGTGATCATGTTGCAGGAGACCCATCTGATGGGGTGAGCTAACGATGGGGTCGCAAAATCCTGGGGTTCAAACAAATACTACACCTCGCACTCTAATTATTCAGCTGGGGTGATGACATTGATTCACAAGGCACTACGGTTTCACCTACTGGAATTGGTGGTTGTTCCAGGGGGTAGATTTATTTTGTTGGGGTGTTGGGCCCATGTTATGGTGACATTTGTGAATATCTACGGACCTTATGTTGGTTTCTTTGTATCCCTACTCTCCAGCTGTTACAAGTATATGCATACTACTATTGTCTGGGCAGGAGATTTGAATGTTATTATGGAGACGTCGCTGGACAGATCAGGGGAGAGTGCCCTTCCAAGCTTCTCAGGCTGCGGTTCAAGTAGGCGGGTATATGGCAGAATTAGGTCCGGTGGATGTTTGGTGAGTGCTGCATCTGGGGTTGAGAGAGTTCTCCTTCTACTCATCAGTACACAGTATGTCGTCCAGGTTAGATTGTATTTTTGCAGGTCCGTATCTGATGAGGATGATGAAGGATTTTACATTACTCCCAAGAACGCTATCACATCATTCCCCGATCCTGTGGTCTTTGGAACTGGGGAGGGGATGGTACCCAGACCAAGGTGGAGATTTAAAGCAGCGGCCCTGGTGGATAGTTCCGCAGTGAGGTGGCCAATTCGGTGCAGCTATATTTTGAGGAGAATGTGGGTTCTGTTAGCTTGATGGCATTTGTTTGGGAGGCATTTAAAGTTGTCTTGCGTGGGTGGTGAAAGTCCCTGGAAATTGGTATGCTGAAAACAATTAGGAGACAACTAACAAGTCTGGAAGGGGAACTTAAGTTAATTGAAGCTATGCTGGCTGAGGCCAATGATACCAGCATTCACTTTTCCAGCGAACCTCCTGTTTCCAATAATAGCATGTGGTCCTTTGGTTGATGCTGTGCCATGAAAGGTATTTACGGCCTAACTCCCTCAGCCGCTCCCCCACTGTTTTCCCCTGACACAGCCTCCCCCTCTGCTCTGGGAGCTGTGCAGCTGCAACAACTTACACTTGGCTTCTGTATTTTTTGGAAAGTTACACAGTGATTTGCTACAGTCACCAGTTCTGACAGTGATTTAGTCTGCTAGCCCAGACAGATGAATTTCAGTTGCTGTTGTACCTTAGGTTGCAAATCAGCAGCTGTCTCTTGCACAGTGTCTGTAGGTTTATTTATACCAGAATGTTGAGTGAGTAAATCTTTCAGCCTGTCTAAGAAATCAGCAAGAGATTCTCCCTTATTCTACTTAAAATTGTTAATTTCCATCAAATCGGTTTTCTTCGGGCAAACCTCAGATTGCTGTCATTAACCAGTTTCTTGCAGTGTTTAATGTTGCACCTGTGCCCAGGCCCATTGCATCATTCAATTAAACGTTGTCGTACTTTGGCCAGAAGAAGTGCTCACATAAACTGTTGATAACTGCCCAAGATGGATTGAAGCATTGGCTAACAGCCTTCAGCTCCTATATAAATCTGTCTGGTTCTTCTCTGATGTTAGGCATACGTTTTGCCAAATGTCTAATATCCCCTCGGTCCATGGGGTGGGGCATGTATAGTGACAAAATGGCTCCTATCACCATTAGTCCTTGTTAGCTGTCTTAAAGGTGCTTGAAGTTGGTGCTTTTCAGCGTCATACTGCACTCTGTTTCCAGTAGTGAAGGGGCCAAATGGTGTTAGCCCAAAGGCTGCATCCCCTTCTCCATCATGTGGGACATAAGTCAAATGGCATGACAGCAGTTGCTGTTTCCATAATATTTGCATCTGCGGAGCAGGGAAGTGTAAACAGCTTGCTGATGCTGAACAGACTGTTGAGGTTGGACAGCTTGCGCTTGCGTTACCTGAACATTGCAGAAAAATTCAATGAGCCACATTACGAGTTTGGCAGCGCAGTTAAAACATTTCGGTAATTCCATTACTGGCTCTTTTGAATGGATTGTGTCCCCCCACGTATTCCTTATCTTAGATATCTTGTCTCCCAGCTTTGCTGCTGTGGACATTGTCACCCGCATTATAAAGGGCTTGGCCACGCCCGTTAGCTCTGTTCTGCTTTTCCGAGCACTGCTTGGTGTCCAAAACGGAGCATCAGTTATTTCGACGAAAAAGTGTGGAAAAAAGTTGTCTATTACCGACCCCCATCGTAATTGCCGTTGGTGTTTGGGCCCTGACCATCGGGTCTATGAATGTGGATCCTGTCAGGCTATGTCCAATAAGGCTCTTAAAGAACGGAAAGGTATGCTGGCGATGGCGGAGGAATCTTATAAGTTTTCAAAAAGCCAAAGATTCGGGAGGGTCAAGCGGAAAGTCTTGACACGGGTCGAGGAGATCGAAGAGTCTCTCCAGGAAATCCTCCTCTTCTTCGTCCAAAAAATCGAAGAAGCAACGATATAGATCATCTTCTTCCTCTTCCTCCTCTTCTGACAGAAGGGTCGTAGCCTACCCTTCCAAGCGTGGTTCCTCTGAAAAATGTGAGGCCTTCAGGGCTTTGATGCTAAAATAATTTGAGAATGCGGCACAGAACGCCTCGAAAAAAAGCCACGTGAAGATCATGCCCCTGCCCACTCCAAGAGTGACAGAGGGAGCTCAAAGACCAGGCACGCGAGATCCGACAAAAAGTCGAGGGTGTCATCGGGGGAAAGCTCTCCGACACCTCATGAAAAAAGAGTGAAACCACCGGTGCATAAATCGGAGTTGACGGCTGGAAAAATCATGTTTACATCCAAAGTCGAAGTTCAATATCGACTCGATGCAGCCTTCGACGACAACGTCGAGGCCGTCGCCGAAGATGGCATCGATACCTTCCGTGATGGCATCAAGGCCTCCCTTGACGACGTCGAAGCCTCCTTCGAAACCGTCAAAGCCTGCGTCTATATCCTCGACACCTTCAATGCCTTTGTCAAGGCATTCTTTAATTCCGATACCAAAATCAACGCCTTTGTCAAAGCCTAGATCAATGCTACCCTTTTCACCACAGAAGATCTTCCAGCCACAACTCAGGCACGAATTTTTAGATCTATGTCCTCTATTTAGGAGGAGCAATCATCTGGAGGATGTTACTTCAGCTGGGGTTAGATTTGGAACTAAAGAGGTTCCTGAGGAGTTGATAGACCCAAACTCTAAGATGGCTGATCTTTATGATTGTCGTCAAACAGCCAGTGGCCTACATACTTCCCCTGAAGTAGAGTTTGAGAAGCCAGACCCTGCAGATCATGCAGACTCTGGGTATAGAAACCTGATGGGAAGAGTCATTGACTTCATGGGATGGAAAACAGCTTCCCCAAGGTTTTACTAGGACGATATGACAGACATCCTTATTGAGGGACCTCAAAGGGACCCTGTCCTCCCTTTCCATAAGGCATTGCAAAAAAGGGTGATGGCAACTTGGGATACCCCAGACTCTGGGCCTGCAGTAAATAAAACGTTTATAGGGAAATTCAGACCATACTCATTAGTACCTGTCAAAGCATTCCTCGTCAGAAAGCTTGGTAGTACAAGCTGAAACCTCCACTAGACAGTTAGCTTACACTTCGATACAACCTGATAGGGATGACAAAAAAGTTGATGCTTGTGCCCGGAATGTCTTCTCTTCGGGCAGCATGGCCCTTAAATCACTGTATGTAACTTGCACTCTGGCAAGGTTTACATACACCCTGTGGGACTGTATTACATCAGCGGCTGAACACATCCCGGAGGGCGAGGAACGGGGTAGTTTCCTGGCAATAGTAAGAGATGGAAAGGAGGCTCTGGAGGGAATGCCTCCAGTTAGGATTGGACACTGCTGATAGTGTAAGCAGGTTCTTGGCATCTAGCACGGTCCTGCGCAGATTTGCATGGCTGAGGAAATCTGGTTTTGCACCGGAGTTGCAATCCAAATTACTCAATATGCCCTTTGACAGCTTGAGGCTGTTCGGGAGCAAAGAGGATGAGAGCTTGGAGAAGCTGCAGACCTCTAAAGCGGCAGCTAAATCACTCTGCGGCGCAATAAGGCAGCCTCAGCAACACTCCTATGCAGGGTCATCTTCCTGGAGGAGCCATCCCTTTAGTTTCTACTCCTCTTTTGGAAGAGGGAAGGGACAGGCCTGTCAAAGAGGTCAACAGAGAAAAGCCTGTTGTGGTGGAAGAGGGAAAGCTGCTAGATCAGCCCCAGCACCGGCTACTACCTCCTCAGCCACTGCAAAGCCACTCTGAGGTCTTGAACCACAAGACACCGGTGGGAGGCAGGATCACTCGATATCGGATTGAATGGCGGGGCATTATGTCAGATGGCTGGGCACTAGAGATAGTGACCCATGGTTACTGCCTTCCTTTTCGACAAAGACCTCAAGATCATCCACCAGGAACCAATTCTGTCAAAATTCCAGATCTGCTCCTTGTACAGGAGATTTAAGTCCTGCTAGAGAAAGGTGCAATAGAACATGTACCTGTAGTACAGTCAGAACAAGGGTTGGTACTCCCCTTATTTTCTCATTCCCAAGGAGGACGGAGGATTGAGACCCATCTTGGACTTAAGAAATTTGAACAAATTCCTCAGGAAGGACAAGTTCAAGGTTGTGACCCTTTCTCAGATCCTTCAGGCGTTTCAACTTCAGGACTGGCTTGTTTCATTGGACCTTCAGGATGCTTACTTTCATGTGCTAATCCATCCCAAGCACAGAAAGTACCTGAGGTTCGCGGTTGGCTGTTCTCACTATCAGTTTCGAGTTCTGCCATTTGGGCTGACCTCAGCCCGAGGGTTTTCACCAAGCTGATGGCTGTAGTGGCAGCGAGTCTCAGGAGAGGGGGGATTCATGTTTACCCTTTCCTGGATGATTGGCTAATCAGGGCAAGATCACACGAACGAGCCCAGGAACATCTGACCATGACCTGCCACTTCTTGCACAGACTGGGCTTCTCCCTCCATTACAAGAACTCACAAATGATTCCACTCCAAAAGCACCAATTCATCGGAGCAGTCCTGGATACTTCCTCGGGCAAAGCCTCGCCTCCCGAGAAAAGAGCTTACCACATTCTGCAGATGGTAACAAGGTTTGGAAATGCCCAACATCTGCTGGCCTTCAATTTTCTGCGGTTGCTCGGCCTCAGGGCATCCTGCATTTCTCTCGTGCCAGAGGCCAGATTGAGAATGAGATCCATTCAATGGGCCCTCAGGACTCAATGGGGGATATGTCAGATCTTCTGCGAGTCCCGGCAAGAGTGGCTCAAGATCTTCTATGGTGGGCTTGCAAGGAAAATATCCTCAAGGGAGAATCTTTTTGGCAACCATGGCCGGAGATAACAGTAGTGACGGACGCCTCACTCACGGGGTGGGGATCCCACACCAACGATATGACAATCAGTGGTCGTTGGTCTCCATCTGAGTCCAAACTACACATCAACCTTTTGGAGCTGAGGGCAATCAGACTAGCGCTGAAGGCCTTTCTGCCCTTTGTATGGGGAAAGAATGCCCTGATAATGACGGCCAACACAGTGATGATGATGATGATGATGTGTTATTTTATATAGCGCCTTAATCAAAAATGCTTTACAGAGCACATATTTACATACAATATCACCCAACCGAAATTGGTACTCATTTATCGGCCTCTGAAGGATGAAAGGATGAGTTGGCCTTGCCGGGATTCGAACCTGAGACTGCAGCTCACGCTCAGTCGCAGCAGCGAGCACTCAACCCGCTGAGCTATCTTGGAGGCATAGGGTCCCTACCACTGTACAGAGAGGCAATGCAGCTCTGGTTCTGGGCAATGCAAGAAGGAATCTCTCTGGTGGCAGTTCACCTAGCCGGAGAGCAGAACACGGCGGCAGACGCTCTGAGCAGGCAGAGCACAGTTTCTCACGAATGGGAACTAGCTCAGGAAGACCTTCAAGAGATCTTCGCCCTTTGGGGAACCCCTCAAGTAGATCAGTTTGCGACCAGTGTCAACAGTTCACGACCAGTGTCAACAGGAAGTGCAAACTGTACTGCTCAAGGGAATTTCCACCGAGAGGAGCTCTACGGGACGCGTTCGTGGTGGACTGGGAATTTCCACTCCTATACGCGTTTCCTCCAGTCCCTGTGATTCCTCATATAATCACGAGGTTGAGAAAGTTCTAATTGCCCCAGATTGGGCCAGGAGGACGTGGTACCAGGACCTTCTGGACATGTCCATCTGCCCTCCAATACGTCTTCCACGAAGAGAGGATCTTCTCTCGCAAGAGGAAGGTCGGGGTCTCCATCCAGAGGTCAAGACACTCCGCCTTCACGAATGGTTTCTGAGAGGCTGAGAATAAGGATTGGGACCTGCTGGATGACGTAATGGAGATTTTGCTTTCGGCCAGGAGGCCAGCAACAAAATCCTTTTAACCGTGTCATTGGAACAAGTTCAGTAACTGGTGCAGGGATAAGAATGTGGATCCATTCTCATGTAATACTCCTACAGTACTTTCTTTCCTTTTACACTTGGCCAATTTGGGGCTCCAAGTTGGTACAATAAAAGGATATTTAGCAGCGCTATCTATTTTTAAGCGCTTCTCTGAAGAGGTTTCTTATTTTAAAATGCCTTTAGTTACCCAGTTTCTAAAAGGACTAACAAATGTGTACCCTCCAACACCTTTTCAGGTACCCATCTGGGATTTAAATTTAGTTTTAAAATTTCTCATGTGTGCCCCCTTTGAGCCTTTACATTCTAGCCCGTCAAGGCTCCTCACTTTGAAAACAATTTTGCTATTGGCTATAACATCAGTTGCAGGCGCTCTCTTTTCCATAAGGGCAAGGTCATTATAAAGGTCAAACCATCCTTCTTACCTAAAATAGTCTCCGATTTCCACCTGTCACAGAAAATTACCTTACCCTCTTTTTACCCTCCTCCACACGCAAGTAAATAGGAGGAGAGATTGCACAGACTGGTCCCAAAAAGGGCTCTCAGTTTCTATAATTCTAGACTAGCGAATTTCCGACAAAGTGACCAACTGTTTGTTGGATATACTGGACACAAATTGGGCCTTGGAGTAAAGCCTCCGCAAGTTAAGGGCGATCTTCATTCCTGCGCTGACTGTTTCACTGTGCTGCATGCTCATCGCGTCTGCATCAAGGAGCAGGAGCCCGTGTGTGGCAGAGCTGTATTGTGTGGGCAAGGCTACAGGACGTTCAACTACTAACGTCCAGGCACTTTCCCTTTAAGGATTCCGAATCGTGAGGCTCCGCCCACAGGAAGCGGAACACAAAAGGACAAGACCGTCGCGCTTGCGGCGTAAAGCCTGTGCAAGTTAAGGGCTATCTTCATTCCTGCACTGTCTGTTTCACTGTTTGCTGCTTTGCCGGGTGTGCCCCATTTCCAAAACTGCTACTTTGGGACATTGAAACATCGAAGTCAGGTGACGGTGGAAAGTCGAGCTGTGACACTAGGAAAAGCAGCGGGACTCCACAGGCACCGGCAGTGAAAGGTGGAGTGCAGTTGTGGGCCAGAAAAGTCCGAGTCAGAGTCGAGCTGGGCGTGAGTCGCTCTCTATACCAGCGGGACTCGAGAGGTGGTGAAAGTCCAAGGCAGAACAGCCGCCAAGGTAAAGAACTACTTTCATTCTCACTCGTTATAAACATGTAAATTGACCACTTAGTACGGGAACTCTAAGCTCAATCTAAGTGGAGCGTGCATCGGGAGGGGCCTGGGACTTACCTGACTCAAGACCAAAAGACCAAAGGGGTAGCACAAGTGGAGAGTGGGGAGTGTCGTGGAAATCCCCAGAAATGGCGGCTACGTGTGCGTTATTTCCAGGAATTGAAATATGTAAAGAAACATCAGCATATGAAAACCTGTTACAACTCCCCTTCCCCCTCAGAAGCACTTGACGCACAAACGTTTAAAACTGTGTCGGCAGACACGGAGGTTCAGAAAATTCTATCTACGGCACAAAACACCTTGATTTTGAACGGTACAGTCATGGGGGACACGGTACCGGAGAATGATCCGTTGCCAGGAAACAAGGGTGGGTGCAGCCAGAACTCGCCTTGTTGCAGACTATCTCTCCTGCTACACCAAAGGAATTGCCAATCGTGGAAGAAGGCAGGTTGCTGCTACTACCACAATCGCCACAAGAGGGGGTGGAGAGAGACAGCCAAGTTTACGATCCAATCACATAGAAATGGGGGGATCTCTAGTAAGACCTTAGCAGCAGTAATTCAACAACAGGCCCCATTTTCAAATAAACGACAACGCGGGCCTGCGCCCTTGTCTGATGAAGACCTTTTAATGGACTTAGCAGCGGCACAGGTCGAAGAATAGTCCCTAGGAAACCCGGAAATTGATGCAAGAATGATCTCAGCAGTTGCAATCACAATGTCACCGTTTATGAAATTAATTGAGACCCAGAACGATCAACTACGGGATCAGACAATGGTGATTGCCATGTTGCATTCGAAGCTAATCTTCGTGCAAGGCTTCATTACAGCCCTTCAGTCAAACCTGGATAAAAACACAGACCAAATCACGCAAATCTTAAAGAGTATACTTGATCCAAATATCCTGCAAAAAGAAAAACAGAGTGCTGACAGGTTAAGTTGCAACTCGCTGTCGGTAGGAGCCCACATAGGCCTAACGCGAATTGAGGATCCAGCCGCATCCATTATATTGGCATCACCTCCCCTTACTGCTCTCACCGGGGAGAAATCCACAGTCGCTACAACAAATGATGTAACAACATCCACCGAGAAACATTCTTAGAATACATTAAATCCGGTGACAGTGGTTTTGGACACTAGTAAAGCAAAGGGAGGAAGATTCATCTCGCCAGCCAAGAAACAGCTTGAAAGTTCAAGAAAAATGGGGTCTGACCCCCCCCCAAATCTTCAAACTAAAATGCATGACATATTCAGGGCTCCCCAAAAAGGACTCGAGGTGATCCAAAGTGCAGAGCTGGTGCTCAATAAAAAGGGGTCAAGTACCTGCTCGAAGAAACAAACGTCTCCATTGGATAACAACAACTCAGAAGGCAAATTAACCCAAGGTCCGGTTAAAAAGGGTGCAAGACGGAAGAGTAACGAAAGCAATTTTGGCCTACCAAGAAATATACAAAGACCAGGAAATCGGGCAGTTGTCACAAGGTAAACGCTGAATCAGAGGTGACATGTCCCAGAGTGATACAGAAAACGATTTGATGGACCTGTCCATCTACTTGGTCGACACAGACTCAAGGGGGACTGAGGGAAATAAATACTGTCAAGAGGAGTCAGGTGGACTACCCCACAAGGTTCACGACGTTCCACTTGGCTCTGAAAAGGCAGTCAACAGTGCATCGGTGCCAAATGAGGAGACCGACCCGAACGGGTCCAGGGCACCTATGGGCACTGATCTGTCTCGAAAAAAAAGACAACACAGGTCCAAAATGGAGGTCGAGGGTACACCAAAACATGGAAACTTCTGATGAATCGTCAGAGTTGGACGAGCAAAATTCTCCACTCAATTCGGAGGAAGACTTTATGACGATGGAACAAAGAAGAAACGTCGCAGAACAGAGGTTGAGGTGAAATGCCCAGGTAAGATGCCAAGGGGCGCACCAGCAGGGGCCCCGAGAAGAACGGTCACATGGGCAGAAAACAGTACAGTGGTGGGTGTACACTCAGGAGATAAACGAGTCAACTCGCAGAAATTCAATAACTTCTCACCAAATGAGGTGTTCAAATTATACCTAGAAAGAACTTTGGGATTCGCAGACAAACTTGTGATGAATAGAACAAATATAATGAGGCTGCTGCATTGTGTCCAAACTCTAGACCAAGTCAGTTCGAAGGACGTTGACTTAATTGAATTCCCTAGTGAAACAAGCCCTGACATTGTGATTCTTCACAATAAATCTAGGAACATCAAGAACCTCCTTATGAAAGAAGGGACCAAGCTGGACGCACATGGGTTTATTTAAAGAACATGGCAAATCAAGCAAGGTGCATGTATGAAACCCCACGTTGGGGACAGGGGAAAGGTGCAAGGAGGTTCTCCGAAGACAGGCCTGTTGACCTTAATACCCATGGTAGCAGTTGCAAAGAGGGTACAGAAGACTTCAAAATCGGCATCCACAAGGGTAGAAGAATGGTTGTCCTGAAGAAAAGCTAAGAACAGGGGGTCGGCCACTGTGAAGCCTGGTGTTGGCTAGTGGAACGTTGGCAGGAAGATCATAATGCCAGCAAAAGTGTCATTTAGACTCTCCCAGGGACAGGTCCATCGCAAGTTGGAACACAAGGGCATTTTTGCACTTATTTGGTAAAAGTAAGATAAACTTGACAAAATATGACCTAATTTGCCTCCAGGAGACTTGGCTAAGGGAAACACTGGTCCTGGAGGGCTTTGAAGTCTACATAAACCCTGCAATAAAGGGGGTTAAAGGTCGACCTACCACAGACGGATAAGCTACATATATCCGTGCTTTGACACTGGGCCCCTATTTCGGTAAAACCCGTTATTAGTGATAATACACTATTATATCCCCCCTTTTTTTTAAATGGAGCCTTTCCGCACATCATCCTGATTGTGTTTTCTCTGTCTATTCCTTTGACAGATACACATAGGACACTCCCACTGCACCACGTTTCTCGTCCTGATGAAGGCCGTTCAACCTGCAGCTACTCAAAGATAGCTCTTAGGCCGAAACACCTTTGTGTTGACCCAGATTACTTGTGTTGTAAACAGTCCACCATTGTATAGCTTCGACACACTTGTTTGCTTATGTGCCCCGATTACATTTCTAACACTCCCATTCTTAACCCCCAATAGGGAACACAGGTTTTGTAATTGTTGGAAATCTATACCCAAAATGCATTTTTGGGTCATGCTACTAATGTATCATGCTATGTTTTGTATCCATGTTTGATGTTGAGTATCCTATGTTTTCACAGATGTATATATATAAGACTTGCTACATTCATATTAAATAAGACATGGAGTAGCATACTTTTTTGAATTCATTTTTGAATTGTTTATCAGGATTGAGTGTATTTTTCCACTGGTCAGGCTCCCCACATGACCTTACTCAATTGGTTTCCATAAACATTGCACCACGTGCCATCTTTACAGCACTGGCCAGACTCTCAGGATGTGGTGGGGCACATTGTCCAGTCCCACTGGGCCTTTCCGGGAACTTCACATCGACTACGTGGATATTCTTAACAGGTGCCGTAATTACATTTACCTTATTGTTGTAGTTTGTCTGTTTTCCAATTAGGTTGAAGCTGGTGCTTGCGCACAACCTGATGCAAAATCAGCAGCCGAATGCTTGGTACACAAGATATTTACTCGCTGGGGGATATGTGAGGTCCTAAAATCTGATAATGGAGCTCACTTTTTAAGAAATTGTTTAGTGAAATTGCATTCTTATTGGGGATACAGCACAAACTGTGCTCGATTATATCATCTTCAGGCCAACGGGATTGTCAAAAAAGATAAGACTTTTGAAGAGCAAGTTGTCTAAGATATGTACATCGTTAGGGAGTGTCAAGTTTGAGAGGGAGGTCTGACAACTCCGCCCTAACCACGGAAGCCAAATGGAGTACAACGCTCCCACAGTGGTTGGCACGGGTGCCTGATGTGATGGCAACACAATACCATGCGGCAGCCAATGGGGGGAAGAGGTTTAGGGAACAGTTGTGGACGGGTATGGGGGAAGGTAGGGAAATCGGGGAAGAGGTTGAGGGTACGGGATTGGAAGGGTAAGGGGTACTGCAGTGAAGATACAAACAACGCATACAAATATGACCTAAGTCCTATTCATACTCTTGACTCCCTATTGTACTTGCCTGCTAACGTAACCCCTCAATGCTGCCATGTTCTCAAGCTAACTCAAAACACTGATGAATTGAACAAACGTAATGCAGCACATGAGATGGAAGCCTGAAGGGTGGAAGCGTCCACCAACAAGCAGCATGAGGAAAAGCAAACTTAACAACATGGACCCATCAGCTGAACATGTTTTCCAAAGTGCGACTTCTGCCCTAGTGTAACTTCTCCTGTTCCCAACTCGAGTGGATGAGTGACTGACACCTACCACCTCTTTTTTTATAGTTTTCATTTAATAACCACAAAACCAAACATTCATTACATCATCATATTCTGCATTATGCTTAATAATGTCCTCAATTTAACTCAACTCCTCCCCTTTACCTGTACATCCCCTAACTTTGATTGTTCTACCACACTGTCTCCAATTTCTTCTTGTGTGCCTTGAGCTGCGCCATCTATTTTTATTTCTTGTTGAGCAAACACTGTCTCAGTCAATGCAATCCATTGGTGGATGTCCTTTCCAAGTTCTTGACGTTATACCCCCAACGCTTGTTCCCACACCCCCGTTTCTGCCATAGCCCACCATCTCTCAATGCTAGTCTCTGCAGCAGCTTTCCATTGTTTTGCAAGTATGTAGATGACGACCTTCATCTTTGCCATGGCACCTATCACCCCTTATGTGCCAACCCACAGCATGCCTCTCAGTTCCACAAATGTTTCACTGGTGCCCAGCAACCCTGTTATTTCATAGGGTAATGCTACAACCAGAATTCATAATTTGCATAGCCAGAAAGTCTTAAACCCTTCTCATGAACTTCAGAACAGGAACTCAACAAATAGATTACTTATCTCACGCTCTGGGCGCCCCTGGCCACCCTGAGTGGATGAAATGCAGGCAAAATCGGATTCAGCTTTGTGGCATCCGTGGCGGTTCTCTGCCGTGTACCTAGCTGTTTCTCCAGATACTCTCGCAGGGATCCCAAGCCCTGCTGGAGTGCCGCACTGACAGCACGTGTAGAGCGCTGACTTGAGCTCACCACCTCATCCCGGGATACTGTACGTTGATGCCGCCATCACTGCTGCTGCCCAGAAATAGTAAACGCCATGCAGACTACAACTCTCACCCGTGCCTCCTCAGGAAATTAACAGCACCTAGTCCGGGTGAGCAGCTTGTTTAAGAAATCCCAGGCGCATGTTTGCATGCATCTGCACGTGCCCTAAGGCCTCATGGTACTTGAAGTCTAAATAGAGAAAACGTTCCGGGGCACCAGCGCAATGCACATCTAGGGCTTATTAGCCCACATTTGGTGGCTCTGGCCACAACAGGCCTTACCCAGGTGGGAAATGGCCCCTAGTCTGCCCTTATTCCTAACAGGGAAGAACTGGCTGCACTGACCACCTTTTTGCCTTTGTTTAACCAACGCTGCCCAGTAAAGACCACGGCTTGTCTCTGCACAAGATAGTGATGGAGAGAAGAATGCACATACCTCTCACTCCTACAAGCACTACATCATATGCTCACTGGGCAGCAGGAGGTTTGTGAGAGGAGTTTCAGGGGTATTTGCGGGAATTAACAAGTAGTATAAAGGTTTTGCCTTGCCAGATTTCTCGTGAAGACACAGATGAATCGTTGCCGTCAGATAAACTAAAGTTACCGGCACCGCAGTTATAATTGGGGGTATTGGTCAGAAATGTTGTCTGGCGCTGTAACGAACAGAGGTTCCAGGGGCCTTACACGGTGGTCTATGCTCTCCCCACCCCCCCCTTCGCAGTTCGTGTGATGGAGTTGCAGTACTGGGTCCACTTATCTGATGTTCGGAGAGCACCCTGCACCTCTCTACTTTCGCACGTGAATTACTACAGTGATATTAAGCTATACTTTCTAGCATGTTTCCTTCTGATACTGCAGTTGTCCAATAGTTATACGATGAAGAGTTTGCATTTTTCTGCATGGTTGTCTGTTTTTTCTCTCCCTCTGCAGGTTCAGCACTACAAGCATTGTGTAATTTATATGTTATGTTGTATATGTTTTCTTTTTGGAGTAATGTTTTTATGTGGTTATTTTATATGATTGGGGCATATAACGGTGGGGTATGGGAACGACACAGATGTATCTTTGGGAATTAGACGAACCAGGAGGGAAACTGAGGCAGAGCTAGAATATAATCCGTATAAAGGGATATTACTTGACACTTCGACGGATGTGCACCACTCCGAATCGGACATGTGGTATAATCACATCCATAAAGTGGGGAGGCAGAGGTCAAATGAGAGCTGCTATGTATGCTCTTTTATACAGCATGCGACGGGCACACCGAAATTGTTAATACCTCAAGGGCTGCCTCTTATAGCCCAATGTTTGGTACACTTGACCCTGTTGTTATAGTATAATTCCATATAAATACTCAGGAGAAATGTATGTGTGTATCTATCTTTATGAAAAGCCCATCTCAGTACTTGCCACATTCCAGAACTTCCCCAAGCCATTTCTTTACAGATTCCACAGGCAGCATTCTACAATTCCATAAACCTAGCAACATGTCCTATCCTTATTAATATTAACTAACATTACACAACACCTGTGCAGAGAACAAAGTCTTTTCCAAGGACACTTGGTCCAAGCGGTAATAATGGACAGAGATGATGAAGAATGTGTCAAGAAGAAAGAACAAGCCCATTGTAAAATAAGACCATTGATGAAGATGGAAGGAGCATTGTTTTCCAACAATAGATGGGTGGCAGGAGTAGTAAGCTGTGCAGCGGGAGGCATACTGGGCTTTTTGGAAGATGTAGTGGCACTCATGAATCAGAACTGTGGCAGAACCTGGGGAATCTATGTGCCTAAATTGACATGGATCGAGTTAAGTGTTTTACCAGCAAAAGTACAGAGGCCAGCAGAGTACTCCTTTTGCTTATGAGGAAATGGTACCAAACTTACAAGAACAAATATTTGAAGATGCTGCACTGTCCCTGAAGCCTCTAGGTGGCAGCAGTGTACTGTGCCCAGCATTTCAATGTTCTATCTAACATCTTCCAACAGCGTTGTTACCTCTGCATATTTCTATTCTCAGTAACCTTCCGACAATAGTTTTCTCCCGTACACCAGCCCGCCAAATTTGCAGTCGCCGCTCGCAATTTGTTAGGAAGAATGCAGTTGGGGCGAGTTAAGATTTGGGTACACGTGGTGTGCTCTCTGCCCATTCTTAACCATGAAGATTAGGCTGCGATTGTACGGGTTAATAAACCTCCAGTAGCTCACAGCATCTACAGTATGGCACCAGAATGTCTGCATGATGAGCCACTGCCAGGAACCATTGAAAGAAATGGTGGACACCCTGTGTTACTCTCACCTGGTATCCACAGGGACGCCACCCAGCCAGGTTACTCGCTGGTATACTTCTCAGCTTGCCCAGATGTGGTCTGTGGGGAAGGTTCTGCCTGAAAATACAGGAGGACTGTGTTCAAGACTGACCGACCGGGGTAAGTATCCTCCCTCCACCCCGTATGATTTCAGCCCCTCCGGGGCCCTCTCCTCTCCTTGTGGTAGAGTTAGGTGTGCTCTCCGTCCTGTCTTCTTTGCAGGGGAGCGTTGTCTTTCGTGGGCGTGTGCGGTCCAGTTACTTCACTGACGCCGGCCCGTTTGATATTGTTCAGGTAGGTCTTATTGCTGTTCTTTAGTATTCTAGCTATCCTGCAAGCCTTTCTTTGTCTAAAATGTCTCTTTTTCTCCCTTAATGGTTTCCGGATCTTCAGCGTGGCGAACTGGCTTGGTTGAGCCCCACTGGTAAATGATGGCGCATTAAGAGCGCTATGATGCGGTAAGTAAGAGCTATGCGCAGCGCTGCAAAGTCTTGCCTTTGCTAACCTGTGTTTTCCTTCCTTGTAGGTCGCTGTGTTCTTCAGCGCGAGTGGAATGTCCGGAGTGGTGCCAGCTGACAGGCGACCAGCCAGGTAAGCCTTTTGAGCAGTTCGTAATTTGCAAATGTCTCTACTGCTTTCTTTAATGTTGCCTCTATCTTCCTCTTTCAGGCCGTTCTGTCCGGGTGGCATGCAGATTTGAGGAAGCTGTCCTCAGGAGCTGCGAGTGGCTAAAGATGAAGACTGCAGGTAAGATGCTGCTGCTAATGATGTTCCTTTTGTCTCCTTGCAGCTTCTGCTTCTCCGAGGTTCGGTGGGACTAGCTGGACACGGTGAGCGTCACGTTGCAAGCTGCAAAGTAACACAAAGCGTGTTGTCTTGCTCGGGTGTGGTTTAAATAGCCCCAACAAAATAATCCAGGTAAAGTAGTCCCTAGGCTACCACACCCAAAACACTAGACCGCATACCTTGGTTCATAGGAACCAAGCTATGTGGATGCCTCCATGTTGGCTGACAGTACAATAAAGTAGTTCCAAAGCACATGAGCCTGGCGCTACAGGAGCCAGGACTGGCCCCATGGGGGCTTTTGAAGAGGATGCCAGGCTCTGGAGGCCCGAGTCCTGACTCCACCTGGCCAATGGGTTTGCCAGAGGGGGTTTTGGGCGAGGGTCGTGACACCCTTTCAGCCACAGAAGGCACTCTCAATTGAATACAAAGTCACTGGACATGTGTTAGTAGCTAATGTGGATTACGGTCCCCATCCACACCCATACAATTGTGTGTGAAGGGGAAAAGAGATCACAGCTGTCTGACAGAACTTCAGACTGCCTGTTTAAGTAGTCCTTCAACCGCAGTGCACCAAAGGTAAAGTTGTGCCTTGAAGGTGGGAGGCTACTGCAAAGCAAATGTCGCAAATTAATATTGCAGTTGGTTTATTGCGAGCTTTGCATGAACACTGTGCATGCCAGCTACAATATGTCCCTGTTTTCACAGGTCCTGTCAGAGCAGTAGCATTCAGTTTGGCAGCTGTTTAACACATGACTCCCACACATATTTAAACCCAAGGCTATGCCCTTTGTACAGTGCACTCCTGACTCTAAACATGAAGGGATATGTAGCACAAGTGTGTGCAGTTCTGCAAACTACTGTGACAGTTTACAGAGTTGTGGGGGTCGGCTCACAGAGGCACACTCCCTCATAAATTTGAACGTTTAAACAGCAAATGTCCATTTGTATACAAGGAGCTTTTGACCAGAAACATCAGCCAGTTATCCTACATCCTGCCTACACCTGTCCCCCATAAGTCCCCCTCATCTGAAAATCGAGGATTCAGTACAGTGATCCTTTGCTACTTATTCTCAAAACAATTTCAAAATGGGCTGCTTTTAAATGGCAGAAGGAGACACTAGATGTCTGTATTGCCGGTGTGGGGATGGGGTGCGCCCACCCCCCCTTCCGCTGTAGGACTGGGGTCATGCTCCAATATGCAAGGAATTTCAGCCACCATCGCGGGACACCTTAACTGTGTTCAATCTCACCTCAAAACAAGGCAACACAGTGTTTCTGTGCCCTTACCCTTTCGCAGTAGAGCCATGCACGATTCTTAACTCTCCACATGCAAGGAGTGCACACACCCTTCCATTAGATATAGTACTTTTCCCTCACAGTTTCTGCCCCACTTACTTCCACCTCTATTGTCATCCCCAATAAACATTCTGCTCAATGTACTGCTGCACAATTTAAGTCACAGCACACCCTAATGCAAAGCACTGCCATGGCCCTAAACTCCAGTTTACCAGCTCCATCCCTCCTTAGTTAGCATCACACACACCCAAACAGGTGAGCCTTTCACCACAGGGTGGTCGGGTCCATTAGGAGATATGCCTATCTCCCACTCAGCCATGAGCATATTATGATCACTTGCTTTGGATTCAATCACCTCAAAATTTGACATACTCGGCCACAATACCTGGTTCACAAATATATAGTCAATAATTGACTTGCTTTCATCTTTCTGCCATGTCATCATCGGTGGAATATCAGAGCCAAACACTCCGTTAAGCATGATCAAACCCCTGGCCCGCACTATTGAGGACCATTTTTGATATCTTGCCTTATTTCTGTTGTCCGATTCTACTAGGCAATTTAAGTTCAAATCTCCCGCCACCACTACTGCACTAACAGTATGTTCTTCTACTACCAAGTCTAATAGACCATTTATATGATGAAGAAAAATATCGTCCGACATGGCAATAGGGTTCCAGTAGACGTTTAGTATAGTATATCCAACATTCCCCACCATGACTCTGACAATCAGCATATATTTATTGGGTGAAGCCCAAAATTCTGAGGACAATCCGTTCCTCAATTTAACCGCAGTTAGAATACCTGAAATTGGACGGCCTACAGGGGGCTTTACAGCCAGGTTTAGATGTAGTTCATGGTCATCCCAAATGGGTAGAGCAGTCAGCCAGGTCTCCTGCAACAATACTATATCCCATTTGTTCAGACCACTTTCATCATTATTAATCAAACGGCGGAAACCCTTGGTGTTCCAGCTTACAAGTGTAAGGTGGGCCCCCTCAATTTCCTTCATGCGTTAATTCTTGGTACATGCACAACAACCCTGACCTGAAAGGATAGAGGGTCGCTAATTCATTTTTGTTTGACTCCCCACCCCCACCTGAGCCGTTCTGCCAAGAACCCTGGTTCTTTGGGAGCCTTTGACGGGGTGTAGATCACCCTTCCACAATAAGTTGAAATCCCAGGCTATACAAATCATCTTTCGCTTGCCAGATTACATTTTTCACTACCCAAGATTTCACCCAAAGTCTTATTGATTGAGTTCAACTGATGTTTAACAGGAAATTCTACCAGAGCTATGTCTGAGGACACAATGTCCACCAGTTGGTGAATTTCAGAAAATATAGCCATTGCGGCCCTTTTATTTAGATCATACTGCGTGGAGGGAGGTTTCCTACACGCCAAGTATGGGGCCGGGAGTACTCTGTGAGGAGGTTTTTGTTTTTTATCTTCGGCTGTTTGGGGTTTTACTGGCACTGTTGCTTGCGGTCTTTGGTGGAGCTTATTTGCATTTGGCTTAAGGCGCCCTCAATTAAGCTCATGATGGCACCAGACATCTCAGCTGGGACACTAATATTGCTTGTTTTGAGGCGGCAACTCCTGGTGGTGTCCGTCCGATACCAAAGCGGGTGGATTAGAAGGCTGAACATGACGCACTGGGGGCCTCAAGTGCCTTCTTCCTTAAATTTAAAGGCTCAACCACCCCCACCACAACCCCTTTACTCTGTTCCAACACATTGCTCACTATAGGGGCGGTGTCAACTGTTTATTGATTAGTAGGGATCAGTGTATTCCTGCAGGGATGATTGCTCTTGTCATATAGGCATCAGATGCCCTCCGGATTTCCAATCTCTGGGCAGCCTGGGCTAAGTCCACTGCCTCCTGATCCCCAATCGAGTGACGTCTCACTTCACTAGACGCCACCTTTGAATCGTTTGGGTTTTCATCTTCATTGCTTTTGCCGGTGTCTAAAACCTCCATTAGCGTGTCCAATGGGGGATACACCATTGGATGAGCAGCACTGAAGTTGAGGCTACCGGTTTTCCTAACTTGGGTATTGAGTTGATATTTTTGCTTTATGGCTTGGGAGGTTATCATGGTATTACGCTTTGGTACTGATATTACTTTAAAGAACTGCTTCTCTGAGGATTTCCCTATGTTTTACGGTAATGGTTGATTTTTGGCAATTTTTGTTTTATGGTATTACTTGCTTTTTTGTTTTGTTTGGGCTCTTGCCCCCCAACTGAAGGCGTTATGGGTATCTGTTTATCCACCTCCAAGGTACCTTGGGCGGCCATCCTACTGGGCGGCCCTGTTTCCTTCAAGTTTTCCTTAGATGCAGTATCAACATTTCCTGCAGCCTCATCATAGATTATATTTTCGATACATGGGACTGCGGGCCGGGAGACATGCATTTTTCCCTTGTCTTCGGGGGGTTCACATTGAGGACATTAGAATCCGTTTAACAAGCCACAGAAAGCAAATGCTTCATGGGCCTTTCACTTTGTACCCATTTGTCAGATAGCTTCTCTATTAAGAGGTTATTCGTTGATTGCCATAAGGTAATTTTTTGTAAGGAATCGTTGAATACAAATAATTTTTGTTCACACGCATTTAGGGTCTTAGACATGGATGATATAGTCAAGTTCATTGCTTGCAACGCAATTTCCACCAAGTTATCCAACTGCTGGATATTAAGTCAGGTATTGGTGCTATGGTTGTTCATGATCACCTTAATTGGGGAGGATGCATCATCAGAAGGGAAGGTTTCTCCACTACTCGTTCTGGAGAACATCACCAGTGACGCGGATAAATGCTCAGACATCAAATTGTTCTAAAACACAGAGTCCTTTGCGTCTAAGTCAATTACCAGGTCATCACTCACTCCTACAGAGCGTACCGCTACAGTCTTCACGCAGGCCCTGCATTTGATACAGACTCCACTCTGGCACCCACAATCGGGATATCTGACACCATAGGCAGCACAGCTGATCTACCCTCAGCTTGCTTAAACGTCGGTACGTTAATCATTTTAGCCATCTCACACATCTTTTAGGGATGCCTGTGTTCACTGGCCGAGTTCTCTATTTCCGTAACAACTTGGCAGGAGATATCACATTTCGCTCTAAAAGCTGACAAGGACCCATTACAAAATGATCGGAAATATCTGCATTCCCCCAAGAGCTCTTATCACTGGGGTTATGTCTGGGTGTAGAGCATGCATATGAAGCCGCCCTGCTCTTTATCAAGCCCCCCACTTTCTCTCTTCGCAGGGGGCTTCTAGCTGGCATACCTGTCTTTAGTGTATGGTGTATCATTTTTACTTACTCAACTCTGGGGGAGTCTTTCTCTAAAGAGCAGACTTGCGTCGCCTCTTAGCCTCTGCGCCTCGGTGAAGATGTAAAGAGGCACTTCACAGGTACTTCTGCAGGTGCTTGCGCACTGGTGCGCACGTGTGGTTGATTTTGTAAGTTCCCTTCACGGTGGGCGTGGCCACAAGGATACACTACAACAAAGTTGTAGAAAATGGGTTCGAACGTAGTACTTGATAGTCTATAAGTTATAGTCCAAGTCCTTAAATGTAGATATGTGGTAAAGTAGCGTTCAAGGATCAGGATCACAGTCTTAACTTTCCAAGACAACCGCCAGCCGGACAGGCAAAAAGGCACTTTGCAGGTACTTCTGCAAACTGCTCCTACAGCATAGGCGGAAGCGCTGGTCTCCAAAATGTAGGGTATCTTCGGTTCAGGTTGACAAAGTATTGGAGCAGTGGTAAACAGATGTTTCAGTTTTTCGAAGGCATGGTTTGCTTCCTCTGTCCAAATGAAAGGAACGTTCTTTTTTAACAGGGTGGTAATGGGTAAGATAATATGAGAAAGGGAAGGGATGCACTTTGATAAAAGTTTGCCAAACCCAAGAACCGCTGTATGTCTCACACAGATTGTGGCGTTTTCCAATCCAGGATGGCTTTGACTTTATTTGGATCCATTGAAATACCCTCATCAGACAGGATGTATCACAGATCGTTCAATTCCTTGACTCCAAATAGGCATTTGTCGGGTTTAGCTTTAAGATGATTCTCATGTAGACGTTTTAATACTTCACGGACGTGGTGAGGATGATCTTCTTCAAGTTCAGAGTAAATGAGGGTATCATCTTAATGGACAATTACCGTATGTAGCAAAAGATTTGAAAACAAGTGATCCACAAACCTATGAAAAACTGCTGGGGCATTAGGCAACCTAAAGGGCATCAACCGATACTGAAAAGGCCCAAACAGAGTACGGAAGTTGGTCTTCCATTCATCACCTTCTTTCATTCAAATAAGATGGTAGGCACCACTGAAATCAAGTTTGACTGTGAAAGGCCCGGTGGACAAGACAGAGGGCTTTAAAGCAGATGCACTGGGCCACCGGGAGCCAATGAGGAATCTAAGAATGGGGAAGATGTTGGCCCAGCGGGGTTGGAAGTTACTCGGCGTGCAGCAGAATTCTGAAGGACCTGGAGACGCTGTATAATGTAGGCAGGCTGGGCAAGAAAAAGAGAATTGCAGTAATCAATCGCAGAAGTGACCAGAGTCGCGACTTCAGGGGCACAGACATGAGCTGGTATGAGGGGAAGAACACAACAGAGATGTTTCAGTTTGAAAGTAGCCCCACTGCCAAACTGAGCTGACCTGTGGCTCCATGGAAAGGGAGGAAGAAAGTTTCAATCCAAGATCTTTAGCAATTGAGACAGGTACAGGGAAAGGACCAAGAGAAGAAGGCCAGAATTCAGATGTCCAGTAAGAGGTTGCTGAGGGGGGGCCCACCACCAACACCTTGGTCTTTTCACTGTTCAACTTGGGCCAGTTGTTACGCATCCATTCCCCTTTGGCCTCCAGAAAGATACAGAACCTGACCGCCGACTCAGAGATGGAAAGATCAAGACGGACCAGGATCTGAGTGTCATGCGCATATGAATAACAGAGGAAGCCGTGAGAGAAGATAAGTTTGGTCAGAGGTTGAACGTAGGTGTTAAATAGAACCGGAGAGATAGCGGAGCCTTGAGGGACACCACAAGTAAGGACCGCTGCTTGGGAAAGAAAAAGAGAAAGAGTTTGGTGACGGTCTGATAGAAAAGAGAACCAAGCCAGGACGGTAGCTGAGAGGGCAGCCCCGTCACGTGATCTAGCAGGACCCCATGATCAATGGTATCGAAGGCGGCAGGACGTTTGAGCAGCAGCAAAGTGCTGATGCCGCTCCTGTCCTGGGCCCAAGCCAGATCATCCATAACAGAAAACCAGGACACTCTCGGCCTCCCGCCCCCAATGAAAATCAGACTGTGAGTTGTGAAAAAAGGAAGATTCTTCAAGGAAGGTGATGAGTGACAGACCAAACAGTCCAAAAGCTTCAAAGAGAAAGGGAGAAGAGAGATAGGCCAAAGGTTAGCAGGAACAAGAAGGTCCAAAGAAGGTTTTTTCAATAAAGGAATAACCGTGACATGCTTGACAGAGGAAGGGATAAACCAGTACAGAAGGAGGTGTTCACAGCTTCAGTCAGCAAATGGACAAACTGGGGCAAAATTGTTTTGATTATACCAAGAGGGGTAGGGTCGCGAGGGGAGACGACTTAGGTTATAGTACAGTCGAATAGACCTCTAAAGAAGAGAATGTTGGAAACGTAACCATGAATTGGTGAACGAGAACACCGAAGAGGTCTGCACTGACAGGGAGGGCTGCGGAAGAGGATGAATATTGGACCTAATTATATTGATTTTGTCCACAAAAAGAGGGACAAAGAGGCGAGAAAGCAAGTTTGTCAGCAGTATAATAAGCATGTTTCCAGTTGCGCTCGAACTGTCTGCGCTTCAGGCAGAGCACCATGAGCTCTTCAGTGAAATATTGCTAAGAAGGACGAGAAGACGTTCTAAAGATCTTAAGGTGTCTGATAAAGAGCCAGGCTCCAAAGGGGCGGTTCCTGAATGCTGAGCACAAATGTGCACAGCAATATCAGTCTGTGAAACTGAGCGCCACAAACGACGAAGAGAGGTCTGAAAATGAGAAGGATGCTTCAACACCCTGATGTCCCAAATAAACGGGAAAACAGAATGATCAGTTGAGGTGACTGAAAAAGTAGGAAAAGTCATGACCTCAGAGCACAATGAGAATAGGATGTGCAGGGTGTTGCCCAGCATATGAATAGGGCCAATAACATTTTGAATGAGCGAGACTTCCCACACAGTAGAAATAAAACTCTGGATTTTACCATCTCTAAGAACATTAACCCTGAGGTTCAAATAACATAAAAAACAAGATGTGCATGCCTGAGCTGGATATTGGCTTCAGAATCAAGAAAAGCATCACAAAATGAGGTGGGACGCTGGGCGCAGCAAACAATATAAAAATGAATGCAAACATTGGAAGATATAGAAAAACGTACCAGCATAGCCTCCATTTTAATCTGGTGGCTGATAACCAACAGCAAACCTGAATAAAGAGACTTAAAAATAATAGCAATGCCACCCCCAACCCGCAGGGGAGAAGGGGATGGGCGGTCAGAGTGCAATATTTTTAAATTGTGTGGTAGCAATTGGGCTAAAATGGGGCCTGATGCTCGCCGAGCCAAGTCTATGTGACACAGGGGAAATCAATAAGAATGTCATGGCATTGAGCAGCATGGGTGGGCAGTGACCGGGCATTCTGGAGCAGAAAATACAAAGAGGCTTAGGAGGGGGACAAGGGGTCACTTACCCTTTCCTCCACAACACAGCCTACCGGAAGTGCTGTGGCCACAGGGGTCAGCGGGAGCAACTGACTATGAGAATAAACAGTGCAATGGGAGAGCGGTTAAACCATCCGGGGGTAAGAGGCTCCTGTACCGGCCGTACCACAGACAGGCTTGACTTGGCAATGCGTGAGCCCGCTACGCCCCCTTGGAGGCGTGGCCCTACATAGGCACATGATATCGCAGAGGCCAATACCCAGGACCCCAGCCGAGCAGCCACAGAAGAAAGACTGCCACCGGTGAATGCAGGTAAAAGAAATCAAGGACAGACCGCCACTGGAACGAGCCCCAGGCTTAAAGGAGACCGGGCAACCTGCAGCCACAATTGCGGTATACAAGGAGAAACCAAATTAAATCGAACAAAGAGCAGGAAGTAATGTTTATATTTATTGGTTCATTTTGCGCCGGAGCCCACAGGCATCCGGGTGCAGACACAGAACGAAGGACAGGATTACAAACAACAATCTAGGCAAACAGCATGAAATAAATTCAACCAGATGATGCAGGCAAAATATGAAAAGTAGGTGCCCAGTCACGCGCCGCGACCCAGAATTCCTGCACCGTAAAAAGGAAAATAAAATAAGTAAAATAAATAAAAACAGAAAAACTATTGCAGTACGTATGTGATTGAATCAGTCACAATAGGCAGACAAAGCAAGGGCGAGTCAACACCCTACCTGCAAGGTGAGCGGCAGCCCGAAAAAAACAGACATAAGAGCCAGTTAATGGCCAATCCCGAGGACCCCAGGCGAGCAGCCACAGAAGAAAGACTGCCGCCGGGTGAATGCGGGTAGTAGAAGTCAAGGACAGACAGCCACCGGAACGAGCCACGGGGCTAAAGGAGACCGCCGCAATTGGGGTATACAAGTAGAAACACAATTAAATCAAACGAGGAGCAGGAAGTAAATGAAATCCCTATAGCTGATCACACCCATTCTTTGAGCTCTTACATGTAGGCAACCATCTTGGATGACTGTCTCTAAGGAAGCTCTCTAGAAACAAGCCGGATATAGCGGCCATCTTTGAATGTGAACGATACCATGCATCTTAGTGTGGAAAATCTGTATTTAGAATATGTATTCTTTTGCTGATTACAATGTAAGTCCATGCCTTCACATTGATCTGTTTTCCTCTTTAAAGGGGTAGTTCACTCAAAAATGTTAGGCTTTAAAAATGTTGCCCATAATAAAAAAGATATATTGGCATTGTTTTAAAAAAAAGTTCCTATGGAAAATGTTTAAAATGTCCATTCAAGTGTTGATTGAAATCGGAGAACCTATTTAAGTGGAGAGAGGGAAGAGCTGATCTCACCAGGGCCATGTGAAGCTTACTGCACAGGTCTATTCACCCGCTGTGTTTATTCACTGATGCCTCGAAAGCAAGGTCACTCCAGAGGAACCAACCAATACATGGAGTAAGCAGATAACACCTACACAATAAACTTCGATCAACTGTACTGAGGCATGGCGCCAACACAGGGATCCAGCTGAAGCATAAAGCTGTGCGCTGCACCACCATTTGCCCGTTTCCCCCACTACAAAGCCATGGAACTAGATGTCAGGTGGAATTTGCCAAGAACACCACATTGCTCACGTCGGAACCCTGAGATCCTCTCCAACGTGAGCACTGTCCTCTGTGTGTTCGTGGTATTTTGCTTGCACTTCGGATTTCTAGCTCCCCGCTGCCGGCATGAGCCATGTTGCTGGCAGCGGGGAGCTAGAAATCTTGAATGCGAACAAATTCCCGCAAAAACACAGAGGACACCGCTGTCCCTCTCCCCCAGCACCAACATCCCCTTATTCTCTTTCCCAGCCCCTCTCCCCATAAAAAAGACTGGCATTGCCCCTCCCCCCACCACCACCACCCTGCGTGCCGCCATCCTCCTTGGCCTCCACCCGTGGTCTAACCACCATGCTACTCTGGCTTGACTCGCATTAGGCTGCTACAGTCAGACCCAAAGGCTTGGCCCTGGCTCGGCCCTACCCCAGTGTTGCCTGCCTCTGCCAGCTCTACTAAGTGGCAACATGAGAAGGGACATTACAAGAAGTTGCAATGAGAAAGTGGAAAAACTAAAATCTTTGTTGTGAAATACATGTATGGTCACTGCTATGTACTTGATATTTAGATGTGACAATTAACTTAAATAAGGAACTTACATTGAAGATTTACTTGCAGACACCTACTTGGTTCCTGTCTACTGCATACCACAAAACTATTGAAAAACCAGGCACTGCCATGACGCTGATAGTATCGGGGGAACAGCTCAAACTGTTGGCTTTGCCAATGCTTGTTAGGTCAGAATATACAAATTAAGCAGCATCAAATGACCTTGGTTGCACAGCTCCTGCCAATTCTATGAGACTGACCTGGCCACTAGAGGGCAGCCATTGACATTCATTTGGACAGAAGGGGCCCATACAAGATCTTAAGACAACCCTGCTCCCAATTGTAAGATGACCACTTGACTTGCTTTCACTCTGTCCTCGACACAGGTTATGGCAAGGAAAAAAAAAGAGCTCAGCGTATAAATAGTATAGTTTCCCCATGTTGCTAGAATAGGAGTTGTAGCATCAATTTTTCTCTGGAGCATAGTCACGGAAATTTGCAAAATGTAGCAGTTAACCTTACACATTACAGTATGACCCGTAAAAGGAAAGAAGACATTTGGCTACATTTCTCCCATCCTAATGGAGTTGCACTGGACTCTCAGCCAGAATACTCTTTTACTGCCTGTATTATCTATAAGGTAACCTCTGCTTACATACCTGCCTTCCTAGCTGCAAAGCTATGTAGCTCAGGTTGGTCATACTCCTCCAGGAGCCAGACCATCGCTAGGCTTGAGATAAAACTGGCACGCAAGGAACAAAACAAGACATCAGCTTTCTCTTGATACTCCCCTGCATACTGGAAAACCATCCTGGTTGCACTATTGACCACACAAATGCTCTTGCACTTTAGGAAGGAACTAGAGCCTTACTCTTCAGTCAATACGTAGGTGCCACCTTAAGGTCCTTGTGGTCTCATATCACATCTTCCTATGTTAGGAGCATCCCATGACACATATTGTGATCACCCCCACCATCCTATATGTTACCCTCCATGACGTACAGTGTTAAGTTGCTTCCTAGTGAAGAGGGGTGGTCGCATCCTAACCCTACTTCCCATCCCATAAGAAACATGAGTCAGAAGAAGAACCGCAGGAACCATGATCACCCATACAATTTCAGACCAATTCCCAGTGCTCCTATAATAGACAAATACGTCGAGAGGTAACCATTCAGCTAATCATATAGCCCAGGAGCAGTACAACCATTACCCAGAGTGAATGAAGATGCTCTGGATGCCATTAAAGACACTTCAATTGACAGCCTTGACTAAAAGCGCCAAGAAGCTGTGCTACAACTTCATTAGAGACACCATGACATAGCGTTAGACATGAAGCACATGTGCTATCCGCACATTGGGACTCGCTCACGCACCCAAATACATAAAGAACACATGCGTACAGTTCTATAAGCTAGGGGACGAATACATATACATCCTGTCTGCACGTTTATTATCTTGTCATTAGCTTGACCGCAGCAACGCAGAAACCACAAGAGGCAAGAGATCATGAGGAGGTTTGCAGATGCTTATGTGCAAACTAACCTATGGAGCTGCAGGAGCACCTGAGGGACCTGAAAGAGCCACCCACTCAGCCAACCACTGTAACGCTCACCTGATTCTCGCAGAGGCGCCGGTCTTGACTGGGCGACTACCGTATCTTCAAAGGTGATGTGTAGC
Source organism: Ambystoma mexicanum (assembly GCF_040938575.1). Lineage (NCBI taxonomy): Eukaryota > Metazoa > Chordata > Amphibia > Caudata > Ambystomatidae > Ambystoma > Ambystoma mexicanum. The sequence goes on from NC_090923.1 coordinate 843,184,391, forward strand.
ACCCGGTTGGCTCTTTGGGCTGGACCTCTGTGCACTGTATGCCTGACGTGTAGAGTAAGATGTCTGCAGATAGAAAATATGGGGTTAATGAACTGGGGTTATTGGGGTGTCCCTATCTCTTTCCTCTTCTCCTCTCCTGTAGACCCCCAAAGGTTAACGCTCTCACCTTAGGTAAGTGAATGCCGAGCTCTCCATCTGCCTCGGGGCAGGGTGCTGTAACCAGTTTCTTCACTGGATAGGTAGCGCAGGCCTCTTGACTTCAGAGGACTGCTGTCCGTCGTTTACTGCACGAACGGTAAGTTTCGAGTCATTCAAATGTCTTTAAAGTCTTTAGTAATGATGTCTCTTGTTTTGCAGGGTTCCGGCGATGGCGGATGACAGGCTGAAGTGAGTTGAAGATGGAGCCTGTGTGATGAATAGAAGCGCCTGGAAGCACGTAAGTAAGCGCTTGTTGCCTGCTTCACGATGCGCTCTAACTGTCTTTTTATTTTGCAGGTACGAGTTCGGAGCGGCTGCAGGGTGCCGGAATACCCACTGGATTAGATGTGGAAAGGAGTAATGGCACGTGAGTATTAAAGTTCCCCAATGTCTTTAAACGCACCTTGTTTTGTCTTTCAGATGCGGGATGCAGCGCCGAAGGCCTCCGGAGCGTGCGAAGAGTTGGTAAGATTTTGCCTTTCAGATGCCGGAATGCTAACCTGTTCTTTCTTGTCTTTATAGGTGTTGCTGAAGACTGGATTCAGGATGGTAAGCCTTTGCCTTTCAGATGCCGGAATGCTAACCTGTTCTTTCTTGTCTTTATAGGTGTTGCTGAAGACTGGATTCAGGATGGTAAGCCTTTGCCTTTCAGATGCCGGAATGCTAACCTGTTCTTTCTTGTCTTTATAGGTGTTGCTGAAGACTGGATTCAGGATGGTAAGCCTTTTTCCTTAGGCCCAGGACCGGATGCAGAAGACACGATGAGCGTTCTGCTGCAGAGGTTGCAGAATAACGCAAAGCAAGATTCATCCACCGGGTGTGGTTTAAATAGCCTCCTGTAGTGCTTAGGTGTCTCCTTCCACAGCCACGCCTAAGTAAGAAAAGAGTTCCTGGTAAGAAAAGAGTTCCTGCCTTCCAGAAGAGTTCCAGTGTTCTGAATCTAGGGAGTGGCTCCAGCCCCACCCAACAGGAAAAGTAGTTCCAAACAGAAGAGGATCAGAGGCTCAACTGGCAGGCAAGTAAGCAGCATGGTCTGCTGAAGGTAAGTCCACCCAAGCATTATGAGCCCGGCGCTTCCAGCGCTGGGACTGGGCATATTTATGAGCCTGGTGCCACTGGTGCCAGGACTGGGTCCAAAAGGTCCCAATTGGGACTGGTTGGCACTTGGAACCTGGGTTATGGATCTGCTTCCAAGGGAGTTGGGAAAACCCTGACCTTTTGGAAGCAGAGATCATGACAGTACCCCCCCTCAAAGCCCCTCCCAAACCGGGCTTCTCCGGGGGTTTTGGCTTGTCAGGAAATGTTCGGTGAAATCTTTTGATTAGGCGAGGAGCGTGGACATATTCAGCAGGTTCCCAGGATCTCTCTTGGGGGCCGTAGCCTTTCCAGTCAATTAGGTAGAATAGTTTAGATTTGGAGATCTTGGAGTCCAGAATGCTTTTGACTTCAAACTCGAGTTCTCCATCCACTAGGATAGGTTTTGGAGATTTGGTTAGTCTGGTTTGAGGTTGCACGGGTTTTAATAGAGAGACATGGAAGACCGGATGTATCTTCATGTGCGGGGGCAAGTCCAACTTGACCGCTACTGGGTTTACTATGGTAGTGATGGAATAGGGACCAAGGTATCTTGGGTTGAATGTGCGTGGCCCTTTTAGAGATAGATATTTGGTGGATAACCAGACTTGATCCCCTACTTGATAGTGAGGGGCTTCCTTCTGATGTTGATCTGCTCCTTTCTTGTATTGTTCTTTAGCCCTTTGAAGGTGAAAAACAGCTTCCTTAAAGGCTTGGGTGATTGTAGAATGCAGGTAGTCTACTGCTGGTGTTTCAAGATCTTGGAGGGGATCCAACTCCGAGGTTCGAGGGTGACTGCCGTACAAAAGAAAAAACGGGGTTTTCCCAGTTCCCGAATGGACAGAGTTATTGTAGGCATACTCGGCTATCCAAAGGATATCTTTCCAAGTTTTTTCAGTTTGTTGCAGCATGCAGCGTAAATACTGTTCCAGAGTTTGATTGGTCCTCTCGGTTTGTCCGTCGGTCTGAGGGTGGTGACTGGTCGATAGTCTCACATCAATTTGAGTCGACCGACAGCAACTTCGCCAAAAATGAGAAATAAATTGACTACCTCGATCCGAAATTAGAACCGAAGGAAAACCGTGCAGTCGGACGATGTTTTCGAGAAATTCTCGGGCCAGAGTTGCTGCTGTTGGCAAGCCTTTGAGCGGAATGAAATGCGCCATCTTGGAGAATAAGTCCACGATTACTAGAATCGTATTGTATCCGGAGCATGGAGGTAGATCGGTGATGAAGTCCATAGAAAGCGTATGCCAAGGGCGAGGTGGGATGTCAATAGGGCGTAAGAGGCCTGCTGGTCTTTCCTTTTGACTCTTGTTTTGGGCGCATACTCCACAGGACATTATAAAGTCTCTGATATCTTTTTTCCAAGACGGCCACCAGAAGTAGCGCTTGATCTTTTCTGAGGTCTTGGCTATACCGGGATGACCTTCCATTAAAGAGTCGTGATAACAAGAGATTACTTTTTTCTGTAAATCTGTGCTGGGTAGGTATAATCGTTCTTGGAAATACAATAAGTTGTCCTTTACTGCAAAGTCCTTTCCCTGCAGATGCCAATTCTGTATGTCTGCTGGAGTTACAAGTTGCCTGGCTTTATCCTTAACTTCCTCTATGGATTCTGTGGCGATTACACCCAGAATTCTTTGTCCGGGAATGATTGGTACAGGTTTAGGGTTGACCAAGTGTTCTTCCACTCCCATCCGAGAAAGGGCATCGGCTTTACCGTTCTTTGTACCAGGTCGATAGGTAATTATGAAGTCAAACTCGGCAAAGAATAATGCCCAACGGAGTTGTCTAGAGGATTGGGCTTTTGCGGTCTTCAAATATTGCAGGTTTCGGTGATCCGTAATCACAGTAACGGTGTGTCGGGCCCCCAGCAGATAATGCTGCCAAGCCTTAAAGGCAGACTTGATAGCCAGAAGTTCCTTGTCAGTAATCGTGTAATTGATTTCAGGAGGCGAGAATTTGCGGGACCAAAATGCCACGGGATGCAACTGATTGGTTACCGGGTCCTTTTGTGATAGAACTGCCCCCATGGCAAGGCTTGAAGCATCAGTTTCCACGATGTAGGGGAGTTCGGGGCGAGGGTGTTTTAAGATTGGTGCAGAGATAAATTTAGTCTTCAAATCCTGGAAAGCTTGTTCCGCCTCGGTAGACCATTCAAAACGTTTGTTTTTCTTTAACAAGGCAGTGATGGGCTGGACTATTCGAGAGAATTCGGGGATAAACCTGCGGTAAAAGTTAGCGAAGCCTAACATGCTTTGCACACCTTTTACGGAGGATGGTGATGGCCATTTGAGAACTGCATCGACCTTCTTTGAATCCATACGCACTCCGCCAGGTGATAATATGAATCCCAAGAATTCAACTTCAGTCACGTTGAAAACACATTTTTCCAACTTAGCGAAAAGTTTGTGTTGACGCAATCTTTCGAGGACCATTTTCACGTGTTTCCGATGTTCAGATTCCGATGAAGAATAAACGAGGATGTCGTCGATGTAAACAACAACACATACATCTATGAGCTCTCTGAGGACATCGTTCATAAAATATTGAAAGGCGGCCGGGGCATTGCAAAGTCCGAAGGGCATGACCTGATATTCAAATAGCCCATACTTGGTGCGGAAGGCCGTCTTCCATTCATCGCCCTCTTTTACTCGTACCAAGTGGTAAGCTCCTCTAAGATCCAGCTTTGTATATATGCATGCTTTTCTGACTTGGTCCAGGAGTTCAGGGATCAAAGGTAACGGATATCTATTCTTAACGGTGATCTGGTTCAGGGAGCGATAATCGATACAAGTTCTAAGGTCTCCTTCCTTTTTTGGAACGAAGAACAAAGCTGAAGAAGCAGGGGACTTGGAAGGACGAATAAACCCATTTGCCAGGTATTGATCCAGGTATTGTCGAAGGTGAAGGTTCTCAGGCTCGGTGAGGGCATAAATTCTACTACAAGGAGGAGTAGATCCAGGTATCAGGTCTATCTGGCAGTCATAAGACCTATGAGGAGGTAGAGAGTTAGCCTGATCCTTCCGGAAAACATCTTGGTATTCTAGGTATTCGGGAGGTAACTGGGGAGTCTCTGAAGAAATTGCGGCCAGTGCAACACCAGGTGGAGGGTGACAAGTAGAGACACATTCTGGAAACTGGACCGTTCTTGCTCGCCAATCGATCAGAGGATTGTGTTTCTCTAACCAAGGTATTCCTAGAATAATCTGAAACTGAGGGGCCTTGATCACATCGAACACGATCTTCTCATGGTGTCCATCTTGACTTACTAGCGTCACCTCTTGAGTGGTATGCGTTACTGGCCCGGAGGCTATCTCCGTACCATCCACCATAGTAATGACGTCCTTTACAGCCTTGGGACAAAGAGTTAGATTCATCCTCAAAACCATTTCATGATCCACATAATTGCCGATGGCACCGCTGTCGACGTAAGCTTCAATTGCATGTAATCGATCCGGATTATCAGGGCTAATGAGGACCATAGGTATCACGAAATGCGAGGTCACGGAACTGGTTTTCACGCTCGGCAAGAGGACCTCTATTCTTGTCGGGCGAGGTCGTTTCCCTGCTCAGAGTTTGTAACTTTGGTAACTGCAGCTCCTACTGCCTTCTTGGCAGGTTTCACCGGACAGTCTCGAAGAAAGTGCCCTGAGTTTCCGCAATATAGGCATAATTGCAACTGTTTCCTCCTTTCCCGCTCCCTTTGTGTTAGAGGACCTTTCAGACCCCCTATTTGCATGGGTTCCCCGGAGTCTACTCCTTTGGAAGGAGTTGGCGGTTTGGAAAATACTCGAGCATCAAACTTGGAACGATCGGCCTTCCTGTTCTGCAGCCTGTGATCTATTTGAACGACCAAGTCTATATAATCCGAACAGTCTTGTGGGGGATTCACTACTTGGGCTAAAACGTCTTTGAGCTCTCCACGTAGACCTCTATAAAACAGCGTAATCCTTTTGTCCTCAGGCCATTGAGTTTCCACTATTAGTCTATTGAAAGATGCAATATAAGCCAAAAGGTCTTGATTACCCTGTCGCAACGAAAGAAGCTCATTGTCCAAGGCCTGCCCCTGTGAATGTCTTGCGAACAGTTTTTCCATACTAAGCTGAAAGGCTTGAAAATCATGGAGAACCGGATCATCTTGATTAACTAGAGGGATCGACCAGTCTGCCGCATTGCCACTAAGGTACGAAAGTACAAAAGCTACTTTTGCTTGATCAGTTGGAAAGGCTGCTGGCCGGCATAAGAAGTGCAACCGGCACTGATTGATAAATACTGCAAACCTCTTTGGGTCACCAGAAAATCGTTCGGGCGGAGCCAGAGGTACATTCCCAGGTAGGTTGATCTGCACTGGATTCATAGAGGATGTTGAAGGAAGATTTGCCCCTGATGCGGGTAACGGGGTCTGTCCGGCTTGTGACTGTAGCACTTGTCTAGCAAGATTGTCTGTTCTCTCCTTGGAAATAATTAGTTCCCTTCTTAGAGCATTCGTTTCCTGACGAACTGCATGCACTTCTGCCCTTAATTCCCCAAGTAACCGGGCTAGGGGGTCAGTATCCGAGATTTCCATAGCGCCTGGGCGAGAGTTTTGCGGTAGGCTTTGCGTTCTGTAACGCTCACCTGATTCTCGCAGAGGCGCCGGTCTTGACTGGGCGACTACCGTATCTTCAAAGGTGATGTGTAGCACCCGGTTGGCTCTTTGGGCTGGACCTCTGTGCACTGTATGCCTGACGTGTAGAGTAAGATGTCTGCAGATAGAAAATATGGGGTTAATGAACTGGGGTTATTGGGGTGTCCCTATCTCTTTCCTCTTCTCCTCTCCTGTAGACCCCCAAAGGTTAACGCTCTCACCTTAGGTAAGTGAATGCCGAGCTCTCCATCTGCCTCGGGGCAGGGTGCTGTAACCAGTTTCTTCACTGGATAGGTAGCGCAGGCCTCTTGACTTCAGAGGACTGCTGTCCGTCGTTTACTGCACGAACGGTAAGTTTCGAGTCATTCAAATGTCTTTAAAGTCTTTAGTAATGATGTCTCTTGTTTTGCAGGGTTCCGGCGATGGCGGATGACAGGCTGAAGTGAGTTGAAGATGGAGCCTGTGTGATGAATAGAAGCGCCTGGAAGCACGTAAGTAAGCGCTTGTTGCCTGCTTCACGATGCGCTCTAACTGTCTTTTTATTTTGCAGGTACGAGTTCGGAGCGGCTGCAGGGTGCCGGAATACCCACTGGATTAGATGTGGAAAGGAGTAATGGCACGTGAGTATTAAAGTTCCCCAATGTCTTTAAACGCACCTTGTTTTGTCTTTCAGATGCGGGATGCAGCGCCGAAGGCCTCCGGAGCGTGCGAAGAGTTGGTAAGATTTTGCCTTTCAGATGCCGGAATGCTAACCTGTTCTTTCTTGTCTTTATAGGTGTTGCTGAAGACTGGATTCAGGATGGTAAGCCTTTGCCTTTCAGATGCCGGAATGCTAACCTGTTCTTTCTTGTCTTTATAGGTGTTGCTGAAGACTGGATTCAGGATGGTAAGCCTTTTTCCTTAGGCCCAGGACCGGATGCAGAAGACACGATGAGCGTTCTGCTGCAGAGGTTGCAGAATAACGCAAAGCAAGATTCATCCACCGGGTGTGGTTTAAATAGCCTCCTGTAGTGCTTAGGTGTCTCCTTCCACAGCCACGCCTAAGTAAGAAAAGAGTTCCTGGTAAGAAAAGAGTTCCTGCCTTCCAGAAGAGTTCCAGTGTTCTGAATCTAGGGAGTGGCTCCAGCCCCACCCAACAGGAAAAGTAGTTCCAAACAGAAGAGGATCAGAGGCTCAACTGGCAGGCAAGTAAGCAGCATCGTCTGCTGAAGGTAAGTCCACCCAAGCATTATGAGCCCGGCGCTTCCAGCGCTGGGACTGGGCATATTTATGAGCCTGGTGCCACTGGCGCCAGGACTGGGTCCAAAAGGTCCCAATTGGGACTGGTTGGCACTTGGAACCTGGGTTATGGATCTGCTTCCAAGGGAGTTGGGAAAACCCTGACCTTTTGGAAGCAGAGATCATGACACCACTTAGCCCAGGAGCAGTACAACCATTACACAGAGTGAATGAAGTGAATGAAGAGCCTCTGAATGCCATTGGGGACACTTCATTTGACAGCCTTGACTAAAAGCGTCAAGAAGCTGTGAACCATTGTCATTAGAGACACCATGACATAGCAGCGTTAAACATGAAGCACACATGCCATCCGCACATCGGGACACACACGCACCCAAATACATAAAGAACACATGCGTACAGTTCTGTAAGCTAGGGGACGAATACATATGCATCCTGTCTGCACGTTTAATATTTTGTCATTAGCTTGACTGCAGCAACGCAGAAACCGCAAGAGGCAAGAGATCCTGAGCAGGCTTGCAGATGCAGATGCAGGCGTGCAAACTAACCTATAGGGCTGCAGGAGCTCCTGAGGGACCTGACAGAGCCATAAAACAACTAACCCATGGATACTATAAAATAACACATACAAGTTAGAAGCCATGCCATGTCTTAGGAAAATTACAGTAGGCCACAACCGTCTCAGTAGGCCACAACCGTCTTCAGCGTGAACAGGAGAGCAACCGTGTGGGACAGAGCCTATTGCCAAGGCCACCGGGATATGAATGACATTCCATTCCCTGAACTGAAGTAACACCGGCCCAGTAAATGCAAATAAATCTCAGTAATTCAGGCCTCCAAAAGCCCCGTGTCTCTGAGCACGTGACCTAGCCGAGTTGATGATGAAACAAAACTAGCATCTGGGAACGAGGAGCAGTCTCATGCAGCCAGACAGAAGTTGCAGAAAAGTCGTTACAGGAGAAGCTAGTGTTGCATGATGAGAACGAGCACTCTCAATGCAGACACATAGTTGTTCTTATTACCTTGAAAATGTCGACTCTGAGCTGAGAACCGATGTGGGTCTCAGGCCTGGGGGGCGACAGCTCTAGCCAACAACCAGACCCTCACACTGCAACATTGTAGAAGTAGCATTTTTCAGGGATGATCCAGGCCAGGCACCTGACATGGGAGAGCCAGTGAACTAACAGATATAAGGACGGCTATATGTGGACTACTACTCAATGCCCAATCCACTCGCTTGATAGGTTTTCTGGAGAGGGGCCCAGGTTGTGACATTCTTGTGACATAAGAGTCTAACAAAACTGGCCTGTGAGCCAGAGCTCACTGAGATGTCCCTGGATTTTCTTTGTCCATGTACTGATCCCTGTTGGTTTTGGATGTAATACACCGCAGTTGAACTTGCTGTTAGTCTGGGCCTGTATTCCTTATATGAGTGGGAAGGAGTTGAGCCTTCCATGAGTTCGGGGTCCGCGAACCCCTGGTAGCCTTCCTGTTTACCTGGGAGTTCTATCTCAACACTAGCTAAGTTGTGCTATTAAAACCCCACATACTGCTTTTGTGAAAAAAACGGAAGCAGTGATGTCAATATATGTTTTCTTGCTCAATGATGACATCATACAGTCTTCAATACCTATAAGTAATGTAATGAGAGTTCCTCACGCAGTGCTACACCCAAAATCCCCTTTCACGGCTAGCTTTAAGGTGGGTTTAGTATCCTTCATATTTCTTTTTACGATCGTCACTTTTGCGTTTGTGATGCTTTGCTGCCATCTGGTGGATTTATAAGAATCTAGCGAAAGAAGCAACGAGAACACCGATGCTTTCTACAGATTAAAGTGTATTTCAGGTGTGTTTGCTTGGTTGTACTTGCTTTCTCGGTCATAGCCCCTCTCTTGCGCGCTCCCTCTGACTTTCTCCCTGTCTCGTCCTCCTCTCCCTTGCTTCATTTGTCAGTTGCCATATTGTATTTCCTTTAGTCTATAAAATTGTCCCTCAGACTTTAAACTGCACACGGAAAGACGTTTGTAAATGTACACAATTGCCTTTACAGTCACCATGCGTCGTTCACTGTAGTTTGTCACCAGTGGGGAATTCTATTTGTATGCGTCTTCTATGGCCATATGCCTTCTTTTCTTGTATCGTTTACTGCTGCCCCTGGTCGTGAGCAGACATGCATCGATTTTGGACTTGTTCCTCTATATTTTTTTACTGTAAATCTTAGGACTTCACAGCTACATGCCTCAGGATGCAAACACAGGAGTGGGTTATACTGTCGCGAATTACATTGGCCATGTTGTGTTTGCATGTGCCTCGCCCATGTCATTCTAGCCTCACACTAACAGACCAGGCTTGGCCCCGCCCTTGGTTTCCTTGTCCACCCTGTCATACTTTGTCTGCGTGCTTGTCTCGTAGCAGGCTTTGGAATGAACATGAACATGGACACAAATAAAGCAATTTGGTTGATTTTAAATATGCCACTTACGAGATAGCTTAACATTGTGGAATCATGGCGGCCTAGCCATTAATGCTCATGCTGTGAAGGGTTTAGATTAAAATATTAGCTGCGAATTCCTTAGTGCTTTTGCCCGTCCACAAAACAAGCACTGCTAAAGCATTCGTGTTGGCTGTAACATAGGCAATGTTAAGGTTTAAGTCTGTTACGCATAAATATATTGGATAACAAAAAATGATAATCAGTTTATTAACCATCCAGGGTCCAGGCCCTCTAGGTCTCCTTTCTATTACAAGTTAATAACTCTCTCGCACTATAGGAATAACGTATTCAAGTACGTGTGCTTTAGTTTCCTTAACGTGATCTACTGTCTGCTGTTTAGGTGGGATACCAGATTCGTTTTGAAAGCACTCGTTCCACGGCGACGAAGATCGTGTTTTTGACCGAAGGCCTACTGCTCCGCCAGATTCAGCATGAGACGGAGCTGACACAGTACCAAGTCCTCATAGTAGACGAGGTCCACGAGCGACACCTGCACAGCGACTTCCTGCTGGGAGTGTTAAAGCAGCTCCTCTCCCTTCGCCGTGACATGAAAATTATCCTCATGTCTGCCACCATCAACATCAAGCTTTTCTCGGAGTACTTCGACTGTGCACCGGTTGTTCAGGTTCCAGGACGGCTCTTTCCTATCCAGGTGAGACACCAAGAATAGGGAGTCATGATTTGCACGATCGCTCTTTGATAAACTGTGTTTTATTCGTTAAAATATATAATTTGACTAGTCTGTATGTCAGAATATTAAAGGGAATGCATTCATTAATTGCATAGGCGGAATAAAACCACCCCATTCCTATTCCTGCTCCCCAGGACTGTTGGGTTGTATTCTTATTGTATCAGAGTGCAACGCTACGGTAGTGAGTCTGCACGTTACCAAAGTATAGTAACATTACCTGAAAACCATATGTTGATGAAAGTGCTACAGTTTGTGTGCTCTTGAGGCAGAGGAATTTCGATAGGCATATATGCTCCTGCACTGTGTGTCGTACCTGCAGATATACTGCGAGCATTGGTACCAGTGGTTAGATGCAGGATTCCAAAAAGACCCCTGTGCCATTCGAGATGTATACATTTGCCAACATTGTCTGAATATTGGGCTCCAAAAGAGAAATAAGATCGAGCATATGATTGAAAAAGCACAAGAAACCTTTGATATTAACTTCACTTTCTGGAAATATAGTATCTCAGCAAGTGGTGCTTTATTTCAGTCACTGTTGCTATGTATCCATTATCAGATGGGTTACAGCAAACGCTTGGCAAATAATCATGCCATCTTCAAATTGCATGCCTGCAAAACGTAAACAATCATCATTCTCAATTAACTTTGCAGTGTCTTCAGTAAAGTCTAGTAGGCTATAAAGCAAGCCCAGTTATCCAATTGCCAGTCTTCGTTGACATGAGGTAGAGCTTAATAAATGTCCTGGTCTTTGTCCACCAGCTGTTGAACCTGGGATGTTTAGTAATATTTTAAGTGACTGCCAGAATATTTGGACACATTGGCAAGGTCAGGATGAAAAAGCTTCAGTGGCATTGATGGCAATTCAGCATCTTTATTTCCTCTTCAGGAGTTCACCCACATCTCATATTACTCTTGAATTTCATCTGTTATTTTTGTGTAAGAAGTGTTCCAGAAAGTTTAATACATGACATTAAGTCAGTGAAGTATTGAATTGTATTAACAATTTTAGGTGTCAATGCAGAAGGTGTGCATACACTGTTCCGATAATTGGAAAAATGCTGTCGAAGCTCAGCAAGAATGTGTTCGCCTTTAATAGTAAGTCTGTACTTGTTTCTACCTCCAGAAGAACCAATTACTAGATGGTCGTCTTCTAAACAGTGGTCCATATTTCTGCAACCTTACTTTCGTTGTTAAATTCAGGCAATGAGCTGCACAATGAATGTAGACGGTAATTGGATAGTGGTGTCTGATTTCAGCCAGAGCACCATAAAAATGGTCACTCATATTGCTTGCTCCATCATATCCCTGCACAGCCAGATTATTCAGAGCGTGGTCGCGACCTTTAAGCTCAGTCAACATTTTATTGGCTACTCCTTTTCTTGTTGTCAGCCACTTTAACAAACTTTAAAATGTCGCCCTAGGCGCAGCATTTCTTTCCATATACCCTGTTTACACAAGCGTAAATGTTGTTTCTGGATATATCCGGAGTTTCATCTTGAATAACTGTTTGCACAGTCTGCATTTGGATATCAACAGCAAAGGCTGCTGTCAGACATCACATACCTTGAGAAATGTCTTTCTTGGGTTGATAAAGCTATGTATGATGTACAATGCCCTTTAAGACGCAGGCACTTTCCTGAAGCAGAAGGCTTTTATTTGGTCTAATTTGCATACCCAAAATGCCTTGCTGTTGTGCCTCTGAACTGCAGGTGATCTTCCAGCAATTGCTACTAGGTCTCGTTGTGACATGTGTGACTGTTTTGCTTTATCTCGGCCAAGCGGGGAGAGCTCATATGTATGCTCCCCGTAGCCCAGCAAAATTAGTCATTGGACTCAGGTAGGCAAAAATGACACCTACAACATTGGTTATAGTTATAACGTAAATGGTGCATTATAGGCCCTTTGTTCACACATAATATACATGGAGACAAATAAACGCATAGTCAGTTATACATAAACAAAATAAAATGAATCGGTGTTAAAAAATTTTTTTTATTTGGTTGGTTTATAAAATCAACCTTTCAAATATCAATCAAAAATCAGTTATATTAAATCAATTATTCACAACTTAAAACAACTTATAACATTTTGTAACTCATTCCAATTTTGATGTAACCATTATAAAACCTCAATAAAATTTGGCATAACACAAAGCCAATAGAATTGTTTTGGACATCAAAATAAAGGATATATATGTGAAATTTAAGATGTTAGAGCTTCTATCACAACATATTCTTCAAATGGTACTCAGAACCCTTACAAACCATTTAATTTTGGGTAAATCATCCACTCATCTTTATAGTCTAACTCTCTGGGTGTGGTCTAATGGACAATATATGACAAATACATTTTTTTTTAAATTTGTCGTTTCAGATTTAGCATGGGACACTCCACAATAATATGTTGTAGGGTCTCTTTCTCTAGTATATTTGTGCAGAATCAACAATAGTTTTGCTCATGCAGTATTTGTCACGACTCGCTCCCTTCGCTCCCGTTCCCACCACTTGGGGGCATGATTTGGGGTTTATTCCCTACTGGACTTTTCCTCCGAATCTTATGCTACAGTGCTGTGATGAATTGTGAGCGCTAAATCCCTATTTTCCAAGCTACTTCCCTTCCGGATCCATTCCAGGTTTTTGGCAGCCAGCATGCTTCTTTAACCAAATGACTATGCTTCCCAGAATGCCTGGCCCACTGCTTCACCTCCACCCTTGCAGGACAAGGTTGGGTGGAGGATAGGCAACACCTGTGGCTGCAGGTGCAGCAATCAGCACACCTGAGGCGTGTGCTCGTTAAGCAGCTTTAAAAGCCTCAGTCTTACTTCAGTCCAGCACTGGTCATCGTTGCAGTGTTTCCTGTTGTGACTAGTCCCTTTTTTCCTTGATCTTAGCTTTTGTACCTAGTTCCTGTTTTCTTGTTCCTCCGCCCTGGATTTTGGATTCATGCGCTAATTGATTTCTGCTCCCTTGATTCCCTTTTTGTCTTCCTCTGTTTGCAGGCAGCATTTCTCAGTGCTTTCCCCTTTTAGATGCAGCCCAGTTTGTCTGTGTTCTATATTTCTTTGACTCTGTCCTTTGCTGCTGTAAACCCGTATGCCTTAGCCTTCCTCTTAGATTAGCTTCCTGTCCTTTCCTTGGAGGGGGAGGGGGAAGTTTGCATTGGTTATTTCGTTTTTCCCTGATCCTGATCCTTACTTTCTATTGGGATCCATTCCATGTTTTCCATTGCACTTCTGCATTTATTTCCCATTTGATTATTCGGTGTGGTGTGCGGTTGTAGCTAGCTCCTGTGTGAATGCTTATGTTTTCCTCACTAATTTGTAATCACTATTCCAACTTAGGTATTTAGTTTTCCTCCCATTGCTGCTATAGCCTTTCTGGGTCCCAGTTTCATCAACAGGATTCGTGGGCTAGCTGACATTCAAGAGGTTTATCTCGTCCTCGTGAGTACTGTTCTTTAGTTCCCTTATTTAATACCATCAAGAGTGTTAGTTCACAGATCCTGTCATTGCTTGCCCTCCACGTGGGTTTAGCGCTGTCAGTACCTGTAACAGCAATTGGGGGTAAGGCGCTTGCCGACTTTCCTCGCGGTCAGGTGCTTAACCCACATCCCTTTTCATATATTGGTTTTGTTGTCACACTCTATTTGCACTCCTGGGTTCTAGCATACATGAGTTGTTGTTCCTGGGTGCACGTAGTTTAATTCTAAGCTATTCACTGTGTGATTTAGTGCACATTTCCCTTGCCATATTCGCTGCCTTTGTGCTCGCCTGACTAATCCTGACAGAATGACCAGCCCAAAATTCCCATTGAATATGGCAAGTTTAAGAAAGAAAGGCAGCAAGGCCTCTAACATGTTTGTACAGAAAGCTTCCCCTACATTTACCGGTGACAATCAAATCACTAGACCTGACTTAAATGAACTCCTTGTCACGAATGGGCATTTACGTGCAAAGTATTTTTCCCATAGGATGGCACATCCTACATTGCCTGATCCTAGTTCTATATTTTGTTTTGATCCAGATTCTATGTCAGCGCAAGCCTTAGCCGCAGAAAACAACACACTGTTAGACTTATTATACAAGAGTACCTCTGTTGTTGAACCCCATGATTCCAGTTGTGTTTCACCTCAGATAGAACAGTTTCATGGTACAAACATAAAGAATGGAGGGGTTCCTTGCATAACTTCTGTTTTCTACCCTCAGTCTAAAGCATACTCCTTTGCACAAGTACATACTGTAGTCCCTAATGCCAAGAGGTCTAATGTCAATAGTTTGCTTAAGGGAAACACAGACCAAGTTAGTAAGAGAAAGTATAAATCTCAGAACCTGAAAGCAGTAGAGGACAATGCACAATCGGTGCACATCCAGATTGCTAGTGCAGGATCCAGCCCTGATGCCACTATGCCTCCCCCTGTGCCTACTGATAGTGATGTACAGTTAATGCAGGGCATGCTAAGAGCTAAGCTTGAGGAGTTAATACAAGAATTCATTTCTTTACAAGAGGAGAATAAAACCTTGCACTCTTTACTGAATACACCTCAGACTTTATCCGTTGATGTTGATGAAGTGAACACTGTTCAGCCCCTGAGTGCAGAGACTTTGGTAAACCATGATATTTGTCAATATGTTAGATCTATTGGGAGTGAAAGTCTTTCTTCTAGCACAGCGCTTAATCTGGGCACAGTTTCTAACAATGGTTCTGCTGTTTGTCAGGGATTGCAGTTAGCTGAAGATTTACAAGCCACTCCTTTACCTAAAATTTCCTGTGTAGCAGTTTGTCATAATTCTGAGCTAGCACACATGCAAGCTTCTGATTTCCAAACACAATCCACAATGGTGGCATACACAGATTCAGTCACTACAGTAGGCTTAGGCCCTGCTCTTGATACAGCTGCTGAGACTGAAGTAGATGTTCAAGCTGATGTGGAAAACGATGTTACCTCTGGGTTCACTCTTCCTTCTGCCAATTCTGATCAATACGAACAGTCAGAAACAGTACAGATTTCATCTTCTGATGGTCTCATTCCACAGTATACAGAACCAAAAAACCGGCAGGCGATTCCTGAACTGTTGATTGTAAATCTGCCTCTTTCAGAAGCTAAGACAGAGGAATGGACAATTGACGAAATCCTGATTAACAGAGACTTTACTATGGTAATTCCACTGGTTGATTTTGACTTCTACAAAGAAAAAGACTCTGTGTCACCCACTAAAGAAAAGGACTGCAAGGGTACAGCTCAGTCTTTGGTTACTGGTGCCAAGGAGTCTACTGCCCTAAAGGTGCCCTCCATTCCTGAGCCACCAATGTGTCTGTCAACTTCTGAGACTTCTGTCTGTCCTCCTACAACCATTGACTCTTCTATGATCCAACCCACAGCCCTGCAGTCATCTTTGGCACACGTGTCTTCACCCAATGAACCGCTGCCATGTCTGCCATTGATTCAAGAGCCAGTCCCAAAGACCTGGACATGTTTGTATCCAGCAACCGAGATTGCTCCAGCTTGCATGCCTTCAGCCTCAAGGTTTCCTCTGGCCTGCCTGTCTTCAGCTACAGTGACTCATCCTGCAGATCATCCTTCAGCTATAGAGCCTCCGGTAGTCCATCATAAGTGCATGTCTTCAGTCCAGGAGTATACTGAGTATTTGCCTTCAGTTCATGAGACGCCTGTATCCTGCTTAGCCTCGCTGCCAATATCAGAGGTATACCTGTCTACACCATCAGATCCTGCTGTATTTTCTTCTGCTCCAGCGATTCCTCCTGAATCCCAACCATTTACTGTCGATGAACGTCTAGCCTGCCTTTCTTTTGCTTCAGGAGGAGCACCAGAATGCCTGCCTTTTCCACAAGACGATTCTCCCAACTGCTTCACTTTAGCATCAGAGCCTCCTAAAAATGCAGCATCAGAGTTTGAGACTTTTGCCAGCTCCCGCTTCAGAGTCATCAAGCTGGACCAAGTAATGAGTCAGAACCACTCACCTGGGTGTGCACAGGGGGTGGTGCAGACCGGCGTATTACCTACAGGACTTGTGCAACAGAATTCCGCCAAGAAGCACCAGTTGGGTGCTAGTAGCCAAAGGAAGGGAATGACTGCTGCAGTTCAAAATGTGTCTGTTATTGCTCCTTCTGCGAGTGTGCCTGAAATACCAAGTACTGCGTCTATCACTCCTATCAGTATGCCAAACGTCCCTGCTGTTGTATCCCACGTGCAACAAAGTGGCTACACGACTGTCACCAGGAGTACCAGCCTTGTACAACCCATTGGACTTTCAGGTCTCCAAGGCGTAGAACATGTGCAGTCCAAACCTTAGTCACTTTCAACCACAAGCCTTTTCCCAGATGAATGACAGAAGAAAATCTGAACCTCTACCTCAGTCGCCACCTTCTCTAATGGCTGAACATAAACCTTTCCTGAAGCCAGCAATTTCCTCACCTCCCGCATGTCCACTCTCGACAGAAAGGCTAACAGGGCTTCTACCATTGTCTAAGGCATGTTGCACCAGCCTGCCTCCCTCCTCAAAGACTTATAAGGGTCCACTCCCAGTGACTGAGCTTCATGGACCTTCCAACTCTGCTTCAGGTCCTGCAAGTCCTTCATGCCTTTCTTCGAACCATGAGTCTCTTCCTCACCAGAAGCCACCATTTCCATCAGTGCCACCTCCAAAAAAAAAGCACTCCCATCATGGAAAGAAGATGTCTCGTGCGGGTGGCGGGCACCCGAAGACGGCCGTGGGAGGGGGTATACTGTCACGACTCGCTCCCTTCGCTCCCGTTCCCACCACTTGGGGGCATGATTTGGGGTTTATTCCCTACTGGACTTTTCCTCCAAACCTTATGCTACAGTGCTGTGATGAATTGGGAGCGCTAAATCCCTATTTTCCAAGCTACTTCCCTTCCGGATCCATTCCAGGTTTTTGGCAGCCAGCATGCTTCTTTAACCAAATGACTATGCTTCCCAGAATGCCTGGCCCACTGCTTCACCTCCACCCTTGCAGGACAAGGTTGGGTGGAGGATAGGCAACACCTGTGGCTGGAGGTGCAGCAATCAGGACACCTGAGGCGTGTGCTCGTTAAGCAGCTTTAAAAGCCTCAGTCTTACTTCAGTCCAGCGCTGGTCATCGTTGCAGTGTTTCCTGTTGTGACTAGTCCCTTTTTTCCTTGATCTTAGCTTTTGTACCTAGTTCCTAGTTCCTGTTTTCTTGTTCCTCCGCCCTGGATTTCGGATTCATGCGCTAATTGATTTCTGCTCCCTTGATTCCCTTTTTGTCTTCCTCTGTTTGCAGGCAGCATTTCTCAGTGCTTTCCCCTTTTAGATGCAGCCCAGTTTGTCTGTGTTCTATATTTCTTTGACTCTGTCCTTTGCTGCTGTAAACCCGTATGCCTTAGCCTTCCTCTTAGATTAGCTTCCTGTCTTTTCCTTGGAGGGGTAGGGGGAAGTTTGCATTGGTTATTTCGTTTTTCCCTGCTCCTGATCCTTACTTTCTATTGGGATCCATTCCATGTTTTCCATTGCACTTCTGCATTTATTTCCCATTTGATTATTAGGTGTGGTGTGCGGTTGTAGCTAGCTCCTGTGTGAATGCTTATGTTTTCCTCACTAATTTGTAATCACTATTCCAACTTAGGTATTTAGTTTTCCTCCCATTGCTGTTATAGCCTTTCTGGGTCCCAGTTTCATCAACAGGATTCGTGGGCTAGCTGACATTCAAGAGGTTTATCTCGTCCTCGTGAGTACTGTTCTTTAGTTCCCTTATTTAATACCATCAAGAGTGTTAGTTCACAGATCCTGTCATTGCTTGCCCTCCACGTGGGTTTAGCGCTGTCAGTACCTGCAACAGCAATTGGGGGTAAGGCGCTTGCCGACTTTCCTTGCGGTCAGGTGCTTACCCCACATCCCTTTTCATATATTGGTTTTGTTGTCACACTCTATTTGCACTCCTGGGTTCTAGCATACATGAGTCGTCGTTCCTGGGTGCACGTAGTTTAATTCGAAGCTATTCACTGTGTGATTTAGTGCACATTTCCCTTGCCATATTCGCTGCCTTTGTACTCGCCTGACTAATCCTGACAGTATTTGTCTTCTCCTGGTCAACACATTGTTAGCATGCCACAGATTAAGTCTGAACTGCAAGTATTGTCTATGGATATAGGGAGAGGGACACTTTATCAAGTAATCAGCCATCCTATATTTTTTGATCCCAAATAAAAGTACATCAAAGTCTTTATAGTTGTTACATTTGGTTTGATTACAGATCCAATCATATTGGAAGATTTTGATTTTGGATCGCCCTGGGTTTTGTATAAGAAGCTCAAGAGTAACCAAGGCATCGGCTAGAGCATTTAGGATGTAATTGCGCCAGGAAAGGCATGGTTAGATGTTAATAAGTAATGGGCTACTACACATAGCATGTTAGTTGTGTTAGTGCCCATCAAACACTTTCTCAGCAAAATGCACATTTTCCACAAAACTGAGAGTAGAGAGACAACAAACCCAATTCAAATCGTATAATGGGCAGAGGAGTGCAGTTCGGTAGTTGTTCGGTAGTTGTAAAACTTGTTTCTAAAAACGTGACTCAAGCAAGTCCCAACATGTGCAGTCTCTTAGCTGCTTTTATTTGGAGCTATAAAATAAAACCGGTATCACTTTTTGTTGATGGAACATACCAATTTGTTTGTAAGAAAATTTGCCATATTTATATACAAGAATTTTGGCTTGTGATTTTAGAGTTTGCAGTTTACTTTTTAGACCCTGTATATATGTATCATCCACAAATGTGTCGGTGATTACCACTCCCAGATATTTATATTGTGATACAACCAATAATTCTGTATTCTGCAGTTTCCACTTGTATGTAATCTTTTTGTATCGAACATTATTGTTGCAAACTATAATTTGGGTTTTATCCGTATTTATCACAAGATTATTTTCATGTGCATAAATGTCAAGTTTGTTCAGCAAATGTTGTAGTTCAGTCGGTGTCTGGGACAAAAGGACGAGATTGTCTGCATACAACAGCCACATGATTTTCTGGGTACCAAATTTTGGAGCTTCTATTGAATCTTCAAATGTCTCGCCCATATCTAATATGAACATGTTGAAAAGGGTGGAGGCCAATATACACCCCTGTTTTAGGCCTCGTTGGGTAGAAAATATGGAGGATGACCTTCAAGAGACAACCATACCTGCATGGTAGTATTTGTGTGAAGATGCATAATCAAGGCAAGTAGTGATGATGGACATTTGTAATGGAATAATTTTTTATAGAGTAATAGTCGATCAATAGAATCAAATGCCACCCGGAAATCCATAAAAGCTAAGTATAGCGATTGTTTCCGGGTGGAATAATGAGACTTAATCATATTAAGGGTAATGATGTTAGGTGAGGTGCCAAGTCCAGCAACAAAGCCAGATTGAAATGGGTCTCTGAAATTGGCTCTCAGAGTCCACTCATTTAACTCTCTCAACATGAGTTGCCTGGAGCGTCTAAGAGTGCGATCGGCCTATAACTAGATGGAAGCTGCTGATCGCCCTTTTTGTACACTGGTAATATAATTGAATGCTTCCATGTCTGAGGTAGAGATTGAGTACAATTTATGGAAGTGAATATATTGAACAGAATGGTCGCCCAGAGCTCGGGATGTTGCTTTAGAGTATAATT
This sequence comes from Ambystoma mexicanum, assembly GCF_040938575.1. Classification (NCBI taxonomy): domain Eukaryota; kingdom Metazoa; phylum Chordata; class Amphibia; order Caudata; family Ambystomatidae; genus Ambystoma; species Ambystoma mexicanum. The sequence continues at coordinate 843,204,381 of NC_090923.1, forward strand.
TGACAGACCATCGGGTCCGGGGGCTCTAGAGCGACTTATTTTATTTATGGTAAAATAAAAATAAAATATCTGCCATATCAAATTTGAGATGAAAATTCTTTACATTTGAGGAGTTAATACTGCAGAGCCTGTGGGAGCCGAATATAGCTGTGTAAAATGAGTTATTCAATTTTGCTCTGTAACACTATGGTATACAGTGATAAAATTGCGGCAAAAATGTCGCCTTTACAAAAAATCACTGCAAAAATGCTGTGGTTTGACCCAGTAAAGGTGTACCCCATTATGCCATTTAAGGGGAGCAGGGGTTGCAGGGGTATCCTCCGCTCCCCTTAAATAGTATAATGGGTCTGGGGGTTGCGAGGGTATCCCCTGCATCCTTTACATGGATTGCAGCAACAAAACCACAGCCTTTTTCCCGTGATTTCTTGTGTAAACGGCCATTTTGCCGCGATTTTAACACATGGAACCAACACTATTGGATTGTATTGCAGTTTGAGAACCATTTATGGCTTGATTTAGGGTTGCACCTTATGTTAGCTGTATTCTTGGTCTGCAAGACACTTAGAATTTTAGCTCCATCTCTCTGATATAATTGGCATTTTCGACTTTGAAACCAGTTCTTATATTTGGTTCTGGTTTGAGTTAGGAGGACATCTGTTATTTCCAATGGATATTTTAGAGCCTCACGCTTTTGTAACCTGAACAATGTTTTTCTCATTTTGACATCGTGATTATTTACATGTAACCTTTTTTGTTTTTTAAAATATTGACAAGAGTCACTTTGAAAAAGCTGCATCATATCACTATGAACCATGTCATTAATGGCTGTACCCATATTTTCTTTATGTAACTCAGAGGATAAGTATTTACTAAATAACTGCAACAAATCCTCAGACCATCATAGTCTGTTCTGCCTAGAATTGACAATCATAAAACCTTGATGATGCATGTTATTTCCATTCTCACACACATTTCCGACTGTCCATTTCATTGTAAGCATGTCATGATCACTAGAATCAGGCTCTAGGATTCAAAAGTGCGAAACTTGAGACAAGAGAGCATTGTTCACATATATATAATCGATCGTAGCTACACTGTTGCCTCTACGCCAAGTTGGATGAGGGGGAATATCAGATTTGAAAGCTCCATTTAGCATATGCAAGCTACGAGATTTTAGGAAATGGTTCCATTGAAGTATCTCTGCCCTTATGACAAGAGGCCTCCTTATATATATAATTGAGATTAAGGTCTCCTGCTATGATGATGTGGGAGACGGTTGTATCAAAGACTACAAGGTCCATCAATCCATTCAGATCTTTGAAAAAACAGGTGTCTGATATCCCCACTGGATTCCAGTATAGATTGACCAAAGCACAAGAGGTCAATTGTACGTGAACATTTACTAGTTGCATATATGCATTTGGGAAAGCCCAAGTTTCAGATTTAAGCCCCAAGTTAGAGTTAATCGCAATTAATAGGCCAGAGGTAGGTCTCCCGCGTGACGCTTTATTGGCGGGATTCAAATTAATGTCATAATTATCCCACCAGGGGGATAGGTAAGTCACGTCTCTTTTAAGAGAACCACATCAAAGTTTCCAATATGATTTACATCGTTATTCAAAAGATGCTTAAAACCTCTTGAGTTCCAGCTAAGGAAGGAAGCTTCAAGTTCTCCAAAGGCACATCTAGTTAATTTTGACTGCTAACACAGTTACAAAGACATTGAGTATGATTTGTAGTTTGTTTACTGTCTCGCAAAGATGGAGTATTAGTTATATTTTTAGGTTGGGTGTTCAAAATTACAGGATTGGATTCAGATATTGGGGACAACTTTGCAGAGATTATAAATCCGAAAGAATGCAAAAAAAAATTAGCAGACCAAATAGTGTTTTGGATTACGTGTGAGTTCATCCAAATCCTTACAGAGTTGAGATTTGATTCGTTTATGAATTCAACCAATTCAATATCTGTTGAAATGATGTCTTTGAGTAGAGTTATATCTGAGAAAATGGCCATCACTGACCGACGATTCAAATCATACTGTGTAAGAGGTCGGGAATTGGGGAATATGACACTGGCCCTTCGTACGACTGCAAGACCAATTTATTAGTATTTGGATGATAATCACTTTAACAGGTTTATTGATTTTAGCAGCCCTTGTTTCTTTGATATGTAATAATGCGATTTCAATTAAGTGCATTATTTCGGAAGCGATCGCATCTATAGTAGTATTCTCAACCGCCCAAGGTGCATTTGATGTTTTAGATGGCAAAGTTGGACTCGATGTAGAGGGTAATGGTCCAAAGCTTACTTTTTTCATCGTTTTGTTTGTGGCAGGTGAAATTTTTGGATTACTCGATATCTCTACATTTTATACCTTCATAGACTGTCTAGTGTTCTGTTGATTTGTTTCTAGTTTGAGTTAACTGGTTGAGGTGCATTATCAACGACATCTGTGCTTGTTTCTGCTTGAACTAGTTCATCCAATGGAGCATTAGGGAGTATATTCCCATTGGAGGTGGATATGGAGGTAATTCCCCCAGCTTGTTACTGTAACAGATATTTCTTTGTTACAGCATTCAATGCTATTACCAAGCTCTTTTTAGGCATGTTAATAGATTTGAAAAATTGCTTGGACACAGATGAGGATGTTTTCTTTGTAATTTTTTGATTTTTTTTTTGTCATTTTAGCTTGAGGAATGTTTTTCCTTTTCACCAGATTTTGGGAATTTATTGTCTTGGTTTGAGCCGAAGAAAAGATTGTATAAGCACCTTTTGAGGCAGTCAAAGCCACAGATTGGCTGCCATCCATAAATGTCCCCCTGGGTGTCAGGGGATTATTCTCTTTTAATTTATCATACATAACTTTATCAATGAAAGGAACCGATGATGGTATAATATAAGTTGACAAAGAGAAAAGAGATATTATTGACAGGTGGGATATTCTGCAAAGCAATGCAAGGCATGGGTTGACAAGAAACAGAAACCAGCTTTGCACTCAGTTTTGTTTGAGCAACAGCAGCACCGGCTTTAGGGCTCAATTAATTATTCATATTATTTTGCCAATTCAAATTCTTTCAATTTGGGTAGCCTGATGGATCAATTTTGTATCCAATGTTTCAATTAATTTGCCCAATGACTGTAAGGCAAAGTTCATCGCATTAAGAGTAATCTCCAATAATTTGTGAGCTGTTTCCACATTAACCGGAGTGCTAGTACCTGCCAGGGAACCCTGTGGCTTCCGAGGAGTGGGCACAATATAGCAGGCTACCAAATCGAAGTAGAATTGACTAATGTCAGGAAAGAGAACGGGAGCGCCAGATACATTTTCAGATAACAGCTGAGCCGAAAAGCAGGAGCTGTTTGAATCAAGGTCAATCACAGCCGTGTCAGCTGGTACAACACTAAATGGTTCATTTGACAAAGCTACGACTGCCGCAGTTGGTACAAAATCCAAGATCATGCTGTCAGATAAAGAAACATTGTGCGCATTAGTTGTCAAATTAGATGAAATAACAATAGATGCAATAACAACTGAAATTGAAGCAAGGGGTATTTTTGTGGTGACTTTGTTCATTTTACAATCTGCGCCGTGGCTGGCCTTTTATCCGCAGATCGTGTTAACACGGCACCCTTAACGACTGCCGTTGGTGATGATATTTCCACTCTAGGGTCCGTGGTCGGCATAAATTCAGATTTCGAAGAAGCAGATGCATGTACATCTTTACAGAACGCATGTATGTCAGAATTCTTATCAGATTTGGACAAGAACTTGCAAAGTTTCCGATCTGTATGGCCAATCAGAGTCGAACAAGAATGATTGAAAGTCCGTTTTCGAGAACTCAGTAAAAGAGTATTCTGCTTATTCGCCTGTATGGTTATCTGATTTATGGGGGGGAATGCCCGTTTTCAGTGTAAATATCATATGGTGCATATAAGCACCAATAAGAAGAACCAGATCAGAAACACAAAGCTAAGGTCACCGACGAAGACACCAGCTCACTGCAATGCATACTTCGCTGGTACTTCGCTTTGGTGCACGCGCCCATTCTGGTTTTTGAAGTTTCGTGCCAGAATGGGCTGGGTTTATGATTTAACAAGAAAATAGGCCTCAAAACAAGCCTTGGATGAATCTAAACAGTGAAACAAAGATACATATGGATTAGGTTCGAGTTCAGAATAAAGCACTTAAATTCCTGAAGTGTCCTTCATGCAGTAAGATGTACCGTAAATAGTTGATTATAGCAAGCAGAATCCTGAATCCACAACGAGACAAACAGAGTATGCAGCAAAGTGGTACTTCACCGGTACTTCGCTTTGGTGCGCGTGTATTCCTGTTTTTGAAGTTTCACACCCAAATCGGCGGGTCTTATGATGTAACAAGAAAATAAGCCTCAAAACAAGCTGTGGATGAATCGTAAATAGTTCAAGCAAAGTCCTGAATCCACAGCGAGACAATCGGAGTATGCCGCAAAGCAGTACTTCAGCGGTTATAATAGTTGCAGAAGACACCTTCCTCTTGGCCACTACGACACTGCTTAGACCCACTGCAGGTAGGCAAAGAGATTACTCGTCCTAACTGGATCTGGAGCAGAGCGTCCTCCCTCTCAGCAAGACTGCATCACCCGGGGTCCAAATTCTAACTGCTTTCCCAAGAGGAAAACCTCTTCTCTTTATAGGGCTACTTTCGATCCCCACCCCTCATGGGTTACCATGCTGCCCTCGGCCAAAGAGCAGACAATAAGCCTGAGGCACAAAAAGAGTGGAATGTTCCAGCTATAAGCGGAAAAAACCCAGCTTCTCTCCTTGCTTTCGTTCCCATTACCCCTTATCACTGCACCTGCAGCGCGCTCCAACTCCCTTCCTAGCTTGTCCTTGGGTGAACAATACAACAACTATTCTTCCCGGCTTGGTCATCTCACATAAATATGTGACCTTGTCTTTGTGGCAGAAATACATGTTTACTTGCTGAGCCCACGAAAACGTAGGCTTTCATTGCCGTTTCATTGCAGTAAATAGAAGTGAATATCCAAGATGGCCACGCATTGGCGCCATGTTTTCTGCCTCATTTCGCACACGTACTATAGTGACTTCGCTCAAATGAATTATTCTACTTTCACATTTCAGGTGAAATGTTTTTTCAAGCCTTACTAAACCCACCATAACTTTGCTGGTGTTTGAGATATTTATATTAAAAAAGAATGTGGTAGCCCCTCTACTGAGGACAAACATGGTTCAAATAACCTGTTCGAAGGGATTGTGTCCTCCGACGTATTCCTTATCTATGATATTTGTATCTCCAGCTTGCTGGCCTCGGAATTTTTTTTTCCCCATTAGAGGGCGCTGTGCGCGACGTCCGTCGGGTAGGTGTTCCTCGAAAGCCACAGTATCGACGCCGACGTCATCATGCCTTTAAATGGGCACGCGCAGCGTCCGTTGCTCAGTTCCGTTTTTCCGCGCTTCGTGTGCCTCGGAATACTGTTGCTCAGTTCTTCAATCGCAATATATTCATATTTCCTCAAGAAAACCGACTCGTACTCGATGGCTTCCTCCTCCGACCCGACGACTCTTCGGTCCGGTTTCATAAAATGCCGAGACTGTGGGAAGAAAATGTCATTGACGGATCCTCACAGGATCTGTTTGTGGTGTCTGGGAATCGAACACCAGTGTTCGGAGTGTGAGGAATGCCTATCCATGACGGCGAAAGCCTTGAAGGAGCGTAAGGGGAAGCTCGAGAGAGGTAAGTCAGTTTTAACTTCCTCAAAAGTTTCCGCGGTAGAGTCGAGACATTCGTCTCCTCACTGTCGAAAGCTTTCTCGGTCTAGGTCTCGAAGTGGCTCCCACCACTCGTTGAGGTCTAGACACTCGAAAAAGAGACGTAGACGATCTCCTTTGTCGTCGTCTTCTAGTTCCCCTGAAAGAGTACATTGCCCCACAAAACACAGCTCTCAGGCTGAGTGGGAGGAATTCAGAAAAAAGATGCTAAGCGTCTTCGAGAAAGCGGCCTCCACCCCCTCGAAGTCAGCTGAGGGTGATACCCTGGGTGAAAAGCCCAAAAAATCTAAACGCTGCGAGTCGAAGCACCCGGCGAAAGAGTCGACCCGAAAGCGCCATGAGCCATCGGGAAGTAAAGCATCTTCGACGCCATCGTCAAAAGCCCCTTTGAAGAATAGATCGGCACCATCGCATCCGTCGATTGAGTCGACGCCGACGTCGACGCTGATAAAAGAAAAAAACCACGGCTACTCCACAGCCAACGGTTAGGCCAAGAGCCTCCGACACGACGCCGAGAGCGTCGTCGAAATCCTCGAGCAGGGCTCCAATCCTTTTGAGTTCTATGGGGACTCTTCCAGTTTTCTCGGCGCCTTTGATGGCGCCTTCGAGGATTTTTACATCGGTGTCGACGACATTGACCTTTTCAAGGCCAGTGATGATGGCTCCTTCTGATTTAGAAATGAGTTTTGTCCCTTTTCACTCGGAACACCCACCTTTAACCTCAATTTATGAGGAAAGGGAAGACTCAGATCAAGAAAGGCCTTTTGACCTGCAGAGGACCACATCACCTGAACCAGAGAGTTTTGACCCTGAGGAAAGAAGGTTGAAAGACCTTCAGGATGTATTAAAGGAAGCAAGTGGTTTAGACACTTCCCCTGAAGTGGAATTTGTCAAATTAGACCATGGGGAACATGCTGAAACCCATTATAGAACCCTAATGTCAAGAATCATAGAATTCATGGGTTGGTCTGCACCTTCAGCTGTTTTTCAGCAGGATGACCTCACTGACATTTTGGATAAAGGTCCACAGGAGGATCCTGTGGTTCCATTTCACTCTGCCTTACAGAGAAATATTTTAACTAACTGGGAAACTCCTGAAGTTATCCCTGCAGTTAACAAGAAGTTGTCAGCGAAATATAGGGTATCTGCTTCTGACCCTGAATACCTATCTAAACACCCTACTCCAGAGAGTCTGGTGGTCCAGGCTGCAACTTCATCAGGCAGTACAGCTACATACCCCACTGCTCCACAGGATAGGGATGATAAAAAATATGATGCCATGGCTAAGAAAGTCTTCTCGGCCTGTAGCATGGCTTTAAAATCTATTAATGCGACTTGTACGCTCGCTAGGCTAGGGAGATGGTAAAGACGCAATGTGTGAGTCCCTTCAAACTGGCATTGATTCTGCTGACAGTATCAGCAGGGCCATGGCGGCAAGTACCACAATCCGGAGGCATGCGTGGTTGAGAAAGTCCGGCTTTGCTTCTGACGTACAGGCCAGACTTTTAAATATGCCCTTTGACGGCTCTTCCCTGTTTGGTAAAAAGGCAGATGACAGTTTGGAAAAACTGCAAACATCTAAAGCAGCAGCCAAGTCACTAGGAACTGCAATCCGCCAAACTAATTTTCGTCCCTCAGGATCCTCTTGGAGAGGAAGGTCCTTTCGCTATTATGCCTCATATGGAAGAGGCAGAGGACGGCCGGCTCAAAGAGGCCAAGGAAAATTTACCCGTGATGGACGGGGTAGAGGAAAGGAAGCCGCATCAGCAGGAGCAGGAGCCGCTTTACCTTCGGCAACTGCATCAGCTGCTCCCAAACCACTCTGAGGTCTCCCATCACAAGACACCTGTAGGGGGCAGGTTAACTCACCATCTGACGGAATGGCAGGCTATTACGTCAGATGCTTGGGCATTGGAGACAGTTGCCCAAGGTTACTGCCTGTCTTTTCTACGCATCCCTCAGAGCCATCCACTGGGGAACAGCTCTCTGAAAGTGCCGGATCCGCTCCTCTTGCAGGAAATTGTAGACCTGCTAGAGAAAGGCGCCATAGAACCGGTACCTGTAGCGGACAGGAACAAGGGCTGGTACTCCCCCTACTTTCTCATACCAAAGAAAGACAGAGGACTGAGACCAATCCTGGAATTACGAGAATTGAACAAGTTCCTCAGGAAGGACAAGTTCAAGATGGTAACTCTCTCTCAGATCCTTCAGGCCCTCCAGCTTCAGGACTGGTTGGTATCTCTGGACCTTCAGGATGCTTATTTCCATGTGCCAATCCACCCTAAGCACAGGAAGTACCTGATGTCCGCAATTGGCAACTCTCATTATCAATTTTGAGTTCTGCCCCGAGGGTCTTCACCAAGCTAATGTCGGTTGTGGCTGCAAGTCTAAGGAGGGAAGGGATTCACGTCTACCCCTACCTGGACGACTGGTTGATCAGAGCAGTTTCTTCGGAACAAGCTTGGATCCAACTAGATTATGTCTGCCACTTCCTTCACAAGCTGGGCTTCTCCCTCAATATAAAGAAGTCACAGATGATACCATCACAGAGACTCCAGTTCATTGGAGCAGTCCTGGACACGTCCCTGGGAAAAACCTCGCCACCAGAGGTGAGGGCTCAAGATATTCTGCAGATGGTCACCAGGTTTCAAAATGCCCAACGTCTCCCACCCTACGACTTTTTGAGGTTGCTAGGCCTCATGGCATTCTGCATATCCCTTGTGCCAGAGGCTCGCCTGAGAATGAGATCCCTTCAGTGGGCACTGAGGACTCAGTGGTCACAATTCTCAGGGAGGATGTCAGATCTCCTTCAGATTCCGGTCAGACTGGCTCGAGACCTTCAGTGGTGGGCCTGTCGGGAGAACATTCTGAAAGGAGAACTGTTTTGGCAACCATGGCCGGAGATAACAGTAGTCACGGATGCCTCAATCACGGGGTGGGGAGCCCATGCCAACGACTTGACAATAAGCGGTCGTTGGTCTCCATCGGAGTCCAGACTACATATCAACCTGTTGGAGCTGAGAGCCATCAGACTGGCACTGAAGGCTTTTCTGCCGTCTGTACGGGGGAGAAACATCCTGATAATGACGGACAATACAGTGGCCATGCACTACCCCAACAAAAGAGGAGGCGTAGGGTCACTGCCACTGTGCAGAGAGGCGATGCAGCTCTGGTTTTGGGCAATTCAGGAAGGAATCTCTCTATCGGCAATTCACCTAGCCGGAGAGAAGAACTTGACAGCGGACGCTCTGAGCAGGCAGAACACAGTCTCCCACGAGTGGGAGATAGCTCAGGAAGTCCTTCAAGAGATCTTCACCCATTGGGGAACCCCTCAAGTGGATCTGTTCGCCACCAGTATCAACAGGAAGTGCGACAGATTTTGCTCAAGGGAATTTCCCCCGAGAGGAGCTCTAGGAGACACGTTCGTAGTGGACTGGGAGTTCCCACTTCTGTACGCGTTTCCTTTGGTCCCTGTCATTCCTCAAATAATCAGGAGGTTGAGAAGTTTTCGGAAGACCATGATCCTAATTGCCCCGGATTGGGCCAGGAGAACGTGGTACCCAGACCTTCTGGACATGTCCATCCACCCTGCAATTTGTCTACCGTACAGAGAGGATCTTCTCTCGCAGAAGGAAGGTCAGATTCTCCATCCAGCCATCAAGACCCTCAACTTTCACGCTTGGTATCTGAAAGGTTGAGGTACAAGGATTGGGGACCTTCCAGATGACGTCATGGAGGTGTTGCTTTCGGCCAGAAGGCCAGCAACTAAAACTCTATACCGATGCCGTTGGAATAAATTTTGCAGCTGGTGCAGAGAAAAGAATATCGAACCCTTTTCATGTGGTACACCTGCAGTGTTATCCTTCTTACTTTATTTGGCAAATTCAGGCCTTCAAGTTGGCACTATTAAGGGCTATCTCGCAGCGCTATCGATCTTTAAGCGCACTGCAGAGGAGCCTACATATTTCAAAATTCCATTGGTAATACAATACCTGAAAGGTCTAACTAATGTTTACCCTCCAAGACCATTACAAGTTCCCTTATGGGACTTAAATCTAGTTTTAAACTTCCTAAAGGGTGCTCCATTTGAACGACTCCACTCTTGTTCATTGAAGTTCTCCAGCATGGGGTCTGGCATGGATTCACATGCTCATGAATATTCCCCGTCGTCAGGCTGGGAATCCTCGGTAAAGAAAAAACCAGTATCAGTTTCGTTTCTGATCTGTCTTTCGTAGTAATAACCAATCACTGGTCTCTGCGTCATACTGACCACAGCCAATGACTGCCCTCTACCTAAGCCCCGCCTCTGGCAGCCATCTTCAGATTTTAACCGCACGTTCATGTGTTGGGATCCACGTGCTATTGCTCTCGAGCGTTAGTGCTATTTTTTCACGTTTTTTTCTCAAAACTTCGTTTTTTCCGGTCAAAAGAGCCTCAAGCTCCACCGACTCTCCATCCGATCAAAGGGGACCCGTGTCGGATTCGTCTGCGCCCCTCAAGGGTGAAGATTTCGTCGAGCTACGTTTTGGAGGACTCCAGAAGCTTCTCAGGCCCGGACATGGCCCAGGAGAAGGGAAGCTCGACGCCCGGAAAGCTGTTCAGGGTCTGCCCTGGATGCCAGCTGCAGAACGTCTTTAAGGAGGGCGAACACTCCTTTTGTCTCTACTGCTTACATGAGGACAAGACGCACGTGGAGAAGGACTGTGCGTTTTGCGGCAATATGTCAGAGCGGACCATGAAGGACCGCCACCAACGCCTCGCCAACTGGCTGGAAGGGAAGAGCCCGTCAGGCGAGAAGAAGAGGAAGAAATCCGAGCGGTCTTCTAAGACCTTTGAGGACGCCCCGGCGACGGGGGTCCAACACAAGGCCAAGCACCGCGAGTCCGCTGGCACCGGGAGCGCCGAACGGTCGGGCTCTACGGGAGCCAGGCAGGGCGCACCCTCCCCGGCACCTTCAGCCACGAGCCAACGCTCTGGGTCGGGTAAGAGGAAGGGCGAGCACCCGGCGAAGCTCCTGGAGAGGCCCCGGTCGAGCTCGAAGGCCCCATCGGAGGGGGAGCGAGGCAGTGTCCCCCCCTTCAAGGATAAGGCGGTGAGCGCACCTAAGGTGGTGAAGGCCTTAATCCATCCGGCCAAGCCCTCTATCGATACTGTCGCGGCGGCCCTGGCTCAGCCTGTGAAGGCTACACCAGTGGTGGCGACCTCGGGGCTCAGAGTCTCCCTGCCACCTCGGAGGGAGTCCTCTTTTGTGCCCATCGATAGGACCCCCGTGAAATCCCCGGCGGGGAAGAAAAAGGGGGGCAGGGCGTCGTCGTAGATTCGGCTTCAGAGGAAGAGCTGATCGAGGTCTTAAGCCACGGCCTTGGCGTGGATGAAGACCGGCCCGTCGGGATGGATCCCGACGCAGGTGACGACGACAGCGTCGAGGGTGCCGACGGGGCCCCTGATCGCCCGTCGGATTCCCCTCTGCCAGCGCCGCAAGACAACTCGGCGGCCATTTTGTTGGCTATACAGTCCTTATGCTCAGAGATAAGGACGAGACTACCGTTGCCGACGGAGGAACCTCTCCTGTCGGGGGATCCTGAACCGGGACCTTCTGGTGTTCCCCCTCCCAAGAAAAGAAGGATTCACCCTCCACCTCCTTTTCAGCCGTCGCGACCCGTCCACCCGAGGGGATGATACGGGGACTGACACGGCAGCGACGGGTATGGACGACGAGGTATACGACGAGGATCTCCCGTCGTCACCTCCCACCAGGGCTTCTCCGCCCGACGAGATTGGATCGTTCCACTCCATGATCGCCAGGGCATCCGAGCTTTTCCAACTCTGCCCTGAGGAGAAGAAAAAGGAAGGATTCCTTTATCAGCGGCACGAGGCCAAGAGGAAGACGGTCCTCGCGGTGCCTCTACTGGACGACATTTGGGATGAGGGCCTCGCCCTCCTCAAGAACCCTTCCACGACACCAGCTAGAAGAGACCGGTACAAGAAGAAGTACCGGGTCCCGGACGCGGCCCCCCTGTGCCTCCGGGCGCAGCCTACCCCGGACTCCGTCGTCTCCGCGGCGGCCAGGAAGAAAGCGGGGGGTGCGGCCTCCACATCGACTTCCCCACCGGACGGCGAGGGAAAGAAATTGGACGCTATGGGACGCAGGGTCATCTCGTCTGCAGCAACGACGATTAAAGCGGCCAACGCCTTGGCTATCGTGGCCCGCTACGACAGGGAGCTATGGTACAAACTGGCTCCCCTGCTGGACTTCCTACCGGACGACAAGAGGGCGGATGCCCTGGAGATCCTATAGGAAGGTGAGGTGGCGTCGGACCATGCCATCACTATTGCGACGGACATCGCCGACACTGGGTTTCGCCAGTTGGGCAACGGCGTGTGCCTTAGGCGGCGTGGATGGCTCAAGGCTACGGACTTCCGTCAAGACGTACAGACCAGAGTCCTGGACATGCCGTTCGATGGGAACAACCTGTTTGGGGAAACAGTGGACGATTCCCTTCAGGCCATTAAAGCGGACACTGAGACGGCCCGGACCCTTGGGGTTCTACAGCAACGACGGACGCCCTTTCAGAGCAGCGGAGGCAAGGTCGCCTCCAAAGGTTCCGGCGGCGGTTTCTCTACCTACCGTCAAGCGGCCCGCTCGTCGTCTCAGGAGGCCTACAGAGGACGAGGCAAGTCTGGAGGACCCCGCCGTCGTCGCCAAGGAGGTCAAGGCGGCAAAGCCTCGTCGAAACAGGATTGAACCGGCCGTGGGGTCGGGCCCCCACCGAAGCACCCCGGTGGGAGGCCGGCTGGCGAGCTTCGTCAGCGTGTGGGAGTCCATCTCCACCGACCGTTGGGTGCTGGACGCCTTAGCCCGGGGCCACGCGCTCGAGTTTCAAAGAAGGTGCCCGCGCGTCCCCCCCGTGGCCAGGATAGAGCTTCACGTCCCTCAGCTTCTCCTGGAGGTAAAGGCGTTGCTCAGGAAGGGCGCCATCGAACTCGTCCCAAAGAGGCTTCGGGGCTCCGGAGTTTACTCGAGATACTTCCTCGTGAAGAAGAAGACAGGAGGATGGCGCCCCATCCTAGACCTGCGAAGTCTGAACAAGTTCATCAAGGCGCAGAAGTTCCGGATGGTCACCCACCAGCACGTCCTGGGTCAGCCGGAGGAAGGAGACTTCCTGTCGTCGTTTGATTTGGAGGATGCCTACTTCCATATTCCCATCCTAAAGGGGCACCGAAAATTCCTCAGGTTTGTGGTCCAAGGGCGTCACTACCAGTTCAAAGCCCTCCCCTTCGGACTACGGTCGGCACCCAGGGTATTTACCAAGTGCCTTGCATCGGTGGCGGCGCAGCTGCGCCGCGAGGGGATCCACGTCTACCCCTACCTGGACGACTGGCTCATCCAAGCCAAGACGAGGGAGCTCGCCGTGGAGCACACGGCAAGGACCGTCCAACTTCTCACGGACCTGCGAGCTGTCGGTGGACGCGGATCTACTCTCCAGGGAAGGAGGCGCCATCCTCTACCACGACCCGAAATCGCTGAACTTGCAGGCCTGGCTCCTGCAGCGCTAGAGTTTGGAGGATACGACATACCGGCCGACTGCAGAGAGGTTCTTGCAAAGGCCAGGGCGTCCTCGACTCTTAAATGCTACGGACACAAATGGAAGAGGTTCTCTGTCTGGTGCCACGCACAGAAGATTAACCCTCTATGGATTACGGCTCCCCAGGTACTGCCGTACCTGCTGACGCTGGCCAAAGCTGGACTGGCACACGCGTCCATCAAGATTCATCTTGCTGCGATCTCCCGATACACCAGGACCACGGGCCGGACGTCCTTGTGGTCTCATCGTCTGGTGAAAGAGTTCATGAAGGGACTGTTCAGATCGTTCCCGCCGGTGAAGGCTCAGGTCCCGGCGTAGGAGCTCAACGTGGTGCTGACCAAGCTCATGGGACCTCCGTTCGAGCCTCTGCACTCGGCCCCGTTAAAGTTTCTGTCGTGGAAAACAGCGTTTCTTGTGGCCATCACCTCCGCACGACGGGTGGGAGAGATCCAGGCCCTTTCCTGCAAGGCCCCGTACTTGACTTTTCACGACACGAGGGTAGTGCTCAGGACGCACCCCTCCTTCATGCCCAAGGTACCGTCGGACTTCCATCTCAACGAACCCTTGGTGTTGCCTGTGTTCTTCCCGTCGCCTTCGTCGCCGGCTGAGAGGACTTTGCACTCGCTGGATGTGGCTAGAGTGCTGAAGTTCTACGTGGACCGCACAAAGTGTTTTCGGAAGACGTCACAACTCTTTGTGAATTTTGGACCTGTTAATCAGGGGAAGGCTCCCTCGAAGGCTTCCATTTCCAGATGGCTCTCCGGCTGTATCATGTACTGTCATCGGTTGGCAAACCGACCGCTGCCTGGCCGTCCGAGAGCCCATTCCACCAGAGCGATCGCAGCCACCACGGCGTTACTTTCTGGTGTGCCCCTGCTGGACATATGCAGGGCTGCTACGTGGAGGTCGACTCACACCTTCACGAAATTCTACTGCGTCGATCAGGATTCCAGGGAGGAGTCCAGGGTCGGCCAAGCAGTGCTGCGCAACCTGTTCGCCTGAGGTGAGCCTGGTGAGGAGGTAAGATGCTTAATGTTGGGTTTGATGTAATGCTTAATGTTGAGCCTTTGCCACCTCCCGTGGTTGTGCATGTGTGTACTGCTATGTATTCTTTATTCATGAGCATGTGAATCCATGCCAGACCCCATGCTGGAGAAGGAACAAGTTACTTACCTGTAACTGTTGTTCTCCAGCATGGGTCTGGCATGGATTCACATGCGAACCCTCCCGCCTACCCCTCTGCGGCTCTTCACTTGGTCATACTGCCACTTCACGTGCTTCCAAATCTGAAGATGGCTGCCAGAGGCGGGGCTTAGGTAGAGGGCAGTCATTGGCTGTGGTCAGTATGACGCAGAGACCAGTGATTGGTTATTACTATGAAAGACAGATCAGAAACAAAACTGATACTGGTTTTTTCTTTACCGAGGATTCCCAGCCTGACGACGGGGAATATTCATGAGCATGTGAATCCATGCCAGACCCATGCTGGAGAACAACAGTTACAGGTAAGTAACTTGTTCCTTTCTCACCCTCAAAACTGTTTTATTGGTAGCATTAACATCTGCTAGAAGGGTTAGCGAGATACAAGCCTTATCTTGTAAACCTCCTCATACAATTTTTCACAAGGACAAAGTCGTTCTACAGGTGAAGCCTAACTTCCTCCCAAGATAGTTTCTGAATTTCACATTACTCAGAAGATTACTTTACCTTGATTCTATCCTCCACCCCATCCGGGGAAAGAGGAAGAGAGACTACACAGGCTGGACCCTAAGCGAGCCTTGAGTTTTTATATCAGTAGACTTGCTAAAATTAGACAAGCAGACCAACTCTTTGTAGGTTACGCAGGACATAAATTGGGATTACCTATAACCAAACAAATCATCTCCAGATGGATTATTTTAGCCATTCTGGAATGCTACAAACTGGCAGGGAAAGAGCCCCCTCAAAATCTAAGGGCTAATTCGACCAGGGGTATCGCAGCCTCCTCAGCTCTCCAAAGAGGGGTACCAATTCGAGACATATGTGCGGCTGCCACATGGTTGTCCGCACATACCTTTTCCAAATTTTATAGCCTGGATTCCTACTCTAGTCAAGAGACTAGATTTGGCAAAGCTGTGTTACACTCTGTTCATTCGTAAAGAGTAATATGGCATCTCTTACTCCCGCCTCCAATCACATACCACTCCTATGGGAGTCTATCATAGATAAGGAATACGTCGGAGGACACAATCCCTTCGAAGAACAAGTTACTCCTTACCTGGTAACGTTCTTTCGATGGGATGTTCCTCCGACGTATTCCTTATCGCCCCTCCCATCCATCCCCACAGTAACTTTTCCCTTGTGGTTGCAGCTTACGCTCCTTCAAGGGTAGTAACCATTCATGCAATAACTACCTTACTCTACAAAACGGAACTGAGCAATGGATGCTCCGTGTGGCCATTTATAGGCATGATGACGTCGGCGTCAATGCGGTGGTTGTCGAGGAACACCTACTCGACGGACGTCGACGCACAGCGCCCTCTACTGGGAAATGTTTTTTTCCAAGGCCAGTAAGCTGGAGATACAAATATCATAGATAAGGAATACGTCGGAGGAACATCCCATCGAAAGAACGTTACCAGGTAAGGAGTAACTTGTTCTTCTGTGGAATTTCTTCCACTTAGGAGGGTCTACAACCAGACTTTAGCTTACTTAAACTTTTTTATTAATGTGATATAGTTTATAAATAAACTTTACACATATAATACAAAACCAGTATAAATACAATAAAAGCATATACTCTAAACGTATATAACGCATTAATTAACATACATTTAATTCAACCCAAACAAACACAATCGTATCAACTAATTACAAAAATATAGTGAGATCGAACTTCACAACATATATATTTCACCAAACCCAATTAATCAATTGTCTCCACCAAAGTACATTTGTATTTGTATTTTATTTATTTGTATAGCGCATAAGGCCTGAGGGCAACCGGGTATATTATTTAGTTACAGGCAGGTTATAGTCAAAGTGTATACATTTAAATATACAAAATATACATGTTACATAATCAAAGCTATGCAGTTTACACAGGCTGAGCATAATACAGAGGGAAGAAATAATACAATAGGCATATGATGCTAAGATTAATGTTACAGTCAAGATCATACATAGTCATGGGTGGACAGCCAAGCTTTGGCATTACGCTTGAAGTCAGGGAAAGAGGGTTCAGCTCTGAGTGGGTTGGGTAGTGTGTTCCACAACTTCTGCGAGAACCGGGAAGCTACGACCTGCTGATTTTTGGAGGTTGAAGCGTGGGATGACAAGGCAATTCGAGTGAGCACTTCTGAGAGGTCTCACAGCTGACTGGGATGTGAACCTGTTGGATAGGTAGCTGGGAGCTTGGTTAGCGATGTTTTTGTGTGTGAGTACCAGAGCTTTAAGAGAGACTATTTGGGTAACTGAGAGCCAATGAAGGTTCTGTCTATATTTGGAGCTGTGTGAAGTCCTGGGGATGTTAAGGGCTGCTCTAATAGCATTGATTTGGGTAATTTGGAGTTTTCTGATATTGCATTGGTTGGTACCCAGATAAAGGGCATTGCAGTAATCAATTTTGGAGAGGACCAGAGTCCTGGCTAGAGTTGTACAGTTGGCTGTAGACAGAAAGGGGCGGCAGGCTGTGATGAGCTTGAATGTGTAGGATGCTGCTGAGGAGACTGCATTGGTTTGTCTGGATAGGGAGAGGGTGGAATCAAGGTAAATACCTAGTGTCTTGGTGTCCTTGGCCACTTTGATCGAATTACCATCGATGGTGAAGGACTTGAATGAAGAGTCAAGTTTACTGAGTTTTTGGGGTGAGCCTAAGATGAGGAGCTCAGTCTTCTCGTCGTTTAGGCACAGTTCTTGCTGCGCCATCCAGGCCTGGATGACTTGATAAATGGTGTTGATAGCTAGGGAGTCAGTTTTGTGATCACCTGCAATAGGAATAAGTATTTGGGTGTCATCAGCGTAATTCGTGTACGTGACGCCCATGCTACTAATTACAAGACCTCTTCAGCTCTCTTCATATAGAGATCCCTAAGAGGCTCTCAACAGTTAACCATATGTTATACATAGCAATAAAGACCTTGATGATTGTTGTATTGATGTTATGCCACCAGAAAATTGTCTTATCTATATGATCTAAATCATGTACATATTTACTATACTAAGCGTTATAGGTTGTTAGCATAGGCAGGCACTTAGTCAATACGTGTAACCCTGTTTCCTCAAGTACTTTATTGTTACACAGTCGACATCCCCGCTCAACCAGTGATAACTTGTCTAGTCTTCCGGTAGTTGCTAGAATCGGTAGATGATTAAACCTGGTTAAAAGTATAAAACGTCTTAGTCCGATTGACGGGCACAGATTTAAATATTGCTTTGGTTTTTTGAAAGTATATAATATATACCTCACAAAATGGTAATTCTTTAAGCCTTCCAAATGGGCATAATTTTCTAACCCGTCCCATAAATTGACTTTCTTAGACAGAGCACTTTTTTTTGTTTGGGAAAAATACCCAATTCGTGTACTCCATCTAATCTCACTGAGATATTTGTCCATATGTTTTTTTTTTGGAGAGACACACCAAATCCCTTTAAGATTTGCTGTCACATAGATGTCAATAGCTGGTTGACCTGAGAATTCAGCACCTTCAAGTATAGTTCAGCCCTTTTTTTAACTACCAATGATTTTAGGGATTGGAGCCCCAATTCAAGCCTGATAATGGCCATAGGTATGCAAGTAGGAAGGCCCAAGATCTTTTTCTAGTATTTGCCTTTAACTACCTGCAACTTTTTGAGGTCCATCGGCAGCAGGGCTTCGAGAACATACGTAATCATTGGGGCTAGAACTTGCTGGTATAACCGATGTGCAGCCCAAAATAGTAAATCCACCATGACTGATAGTAAAACTGTGTATCAGGGCTGTGATCTGGGCATCTCTAACCATTCTTGCTTGTTTACATTGCAATAGTTCCCCTTTATTTCAAATTCAATGCCCAGATATTTATAATTAGGGGTATAGAGAATCTCTGGCTCCTGCAATATTAACCTGGTGCGCACAAACCTTTTACTCGAAAACACCCTCATTTATGTTTTCTCCAAGTTGATTACAAGGCTGTTTGTTTGCGCATACAGCCATAGTGCTTCTACTGATCTACGTAAGCCACTAATAGTATGGTCCAGGATGACCAAGTCATCTGCGTATGCGAGAACAGAACAGGGCAGTGGCCTTCACCAATTAATGGTGGACAGTTGTGTACCTCACAAATCACAGCCGGGAAGTCATACAGAAATAGATTCTATGAAGTTGGAGCCATAACACAGCCCTGTTTGACTCCTCTATTTTGCTCAATTTGCTCAGTCATATTCGCCTGTGAGTCAAGTTTGAAGGAAACTGTATTTCTTTGATGGAGTAGCCTCAGATAATATATTAGGCCTGGTGGACAGCCTAAGGACTCTCGTTTTGACCACATTATCTCTCTGCGAACTAGGTCAAAGGCAGACTTAAAATCAACATAGAGAGCATAAAGGGGTGGATTGCCTATTTTCCTGGCGTTAGTACGCAAGGAATCAGGAATTACCAGATTATGTATAGTCGAGTAACCCTGTCTAAATCCACATTGGAAACGATTAAACAGTCCCTCCTTGTCTGCCCATACTTGGAGTGCATCGAGGTAAAAGTTCGCAAAATGTTTGCTAGTACAGTCTAGCATAGATAGTAATCTATAATTACCTGGGTCGTTCTTATCGCCCTTTTTGTACACTGGTATTAGTGTTGCCCTATGCCAAGAGTTAGGTATTCTTCCCTCGAGCAGAACTTTTTCAAACAATATTTTTAAAAACTCTGCCCAAAATTCCAGCTTACTTTTTAGCGCAATATTAGCAAGACTGTTAGGTCCTGGAGCACGTGAAGATTTTAATTTTTTAATCTTAATAAGCACTTGGTCGATTGTAACTTTAAACGGAGGGCAAGGAGGTGGAGAGTCTTCTACCATTTTTCCCTCTTTATAAGTAGAAATGTTGTGGTCCTTCAGAAACCTTTCCCATATCCCGTATCGTTTCCTGTCATTGTTTTAACTTCTTAAGATATTTGTTTTGTTTTATCCAGGCTTTAAACTTCATCTTGAGCAGTTTACAGGCATAGAGGTAGGCTCCAATTGTCAGGCAGATTTTCTTAGCCCTACGAATATCCGCTCTGAGAGTTCTTTTAGCATCTCTAATTTCTCTGTCCTACGGATTTCTTTTAAGGGGACCATCAATCGCTATCACAGTCTCAATCGTGGCATGAGTATTAGAGAATAGAGACATCCAAGTTTCAATATTATGAATTGACATAGCATGGATGGAGTTAGTGTCAAGATACCACTCAATTCACAGAGCATCTGCTGCTTTTAAGATATTTTTTCTGACCAGCAGATACGTGTAGCGACGTGATTGACCCTCATGTTCCCCAAAGGTTTCACTATGTGGTACACATCTGTTTTTGTTAACCTGAGTGATGCGTGGTCACTCCATACATTGCGGGACACCTCCATATCATTTACACGCCCCACAATTTCAGTTGTGGAAAAAATGTAATCTAATGTGCTCTTAGATTTACCATTTCCCCAGGTTGCTCTTCCAGGACAGTAACTAATAGTTCTACCGTTAATCATTTCCATATCCCACATGTCAAAAAAACTTAACCAATACAACTCCTCTGGGTCATCTATTGAGTAAGTCATTATACTCTTAGACCTTATGAGGGGATTACTCATAGTCCCTGCCGCCCTTTCATATGATAATGGAAGGCCCCACCCCAATAACATATTTATTTTCCTGACTGTCCATTTTATCAGAACATCATGGAGTGTTTCCTGGATGGCACTCGGTGGGCTGTATAGGCTTAGCAACAATATTTTTTCTGTTACACTGTCAAGAGGGATTTTCAACTCAACAGTAGTCACAAACTCATCTTGTTTAGTCTTAATTCCACAGAATTTCCCATTATGTCTGACCCCAATCAACATTCTCCCATGCAGTCTTTCCCGCAAACCCTTCTTAGCAGGAGTATGGTACAATGAATATCCATTCAACGTAATCAAGGATGTGATCCATGTCTCCTGTAAACATATAAAAGTGTGCTTAGTTATAAGCGGCACCGAGCCTTTAGGTGAGAATAAATGGTAAAGCCCATGCAATTCCAAGAAAGAATCGAACAACCTCATTCCTTATGCAGGACCACTGGAAGTGACTCGGCCAGCCTTTTTAAGATATTTTGAAAATCCGCCAGCTGAGCCTCATTCCTTGATGGCAGTTGTGGCACCTCTGATCTCATTTTAGGCTCTATCACCAGTTTCCTTGGACATTTAAGATCTATTTTGTCTGGGTCGGCCTCAATTTCAACATCCACCTCCAGCAAACTCTCTTTATACATACGCTTCAAATTGGCAGTTGCCACAAATTTACAATGTATAGCCGATACATTAGTATTAAGACTACTGAGTGGCTCAATGTATTGAAAGTCCTCAGATCTCAAGACTCTCAGCTGGGGAATGGAAAGCAATCTGGTCAAAAATTCAGTCCTCGGGAGCCAATCCTGATCGCTATTATAGTACAGATTCTTTATGATACAAATACGTTTATTAGTTAATCCTGACACCAGACCCTTTTCTGTGGAATTTGCAGTTGCGCTAGGGTGAGGAGATAACCTTATATTCTTAACAGTAGATGAAATCTTCTCTACTTCCTGCTCAGGCTGTGACATTGTAAGTTCAGATATCTCTTCCTTACCATCAGATAATTCCGTATCCTTCTCAGGGATCAATGAACTTGTAAGACACACAACCCAGCCTGAATTTCTCCTTTGAGGTCTAGCCGATTTCTTCCCGTTTTTTTTTTGTTGGTATTTTTCAGTGACGACGCAGTCTCACATAGTGGCGATGCAATCGTACTTGGCCGTTTCTTAATTGCCACCCTCTTCGCTAATCTCTGTTGGTTTCGGGAAAAATATATCTGAGTTATTTGACCCATTGCAGTTGGATACTGGGTTCTCGATTGGCTCATTAGCCATACGTATAGCTTCAGAAAGGTTATTCTCAGTCTCCTCGATAGATTTTCACTTATGGCATTTGAAGGGACAAGATTTATAGTGTTCTCCAGAATCTGTCCACACATTTTTAATAATAAGTGCAAATTGTAAGGATGCTTCTGACGATTGTATCTCTGCCAATTCGTTAGGACATGAGAAGGATTCATTATTTAACTCAATTTCTGAATTTTCTGTGCATATTGCCAAATTCGGAGTTCCTGATAGTCTATCTGTTGTTCTAGTAGACTGCAAGCTCTCTTTCGAACTCGCTCCCTGGTCTCCCACCATCAAAGGTCTAACTAAAGCAGGGGTCATCGCTCTGTGCATTGAAAGGCACATCTCTAAAAGAGAGTTGTTGTCTATCTCTGCCTCGTTCATCTTGTTGTGGGGAATGCTGCCATTTGAATTAGCAATATCACCTTCAATATCACCTTCCACCAGCGCAGACAATGTTTTCATCATTTCAGCGTTGGGGGCGAAAAATGGTGAGATGGCACCCTTACTGACTGGCGCTTGATTATGCAGTTTACTTTTGCTCCGCCCTTTCTCAGCCCTATCCCCAGGTGCTTTAAATGTTCCCTTCGCAGGTTATAGCTAATTGGGATAGTCATTTTAAGGGTAGACATCTTTTCCCTTTTAGCAAATTCCTTCAAAGGATTACAGCCTTGAAGGATCAATGCTTTGTTGTTAAAGCTCAGTATTCCATAGAAGATAACCTGCCTTATTATAAGACACTACCCACTTACAGCAATCCTAGAATGCTTTACCGGGATCAAAGGAGTTTCTCTCGAAGTCTGCTGTTCTTGCTTCTATACTTCCCAATTACCCAGATCATGCAGTTGATCCGTCGAATACACTTCAATCAGCGATGACACAACATGCAATGAGAATTTCTCTCTTGCTTTCAAGTTGGTATAATCACCTAAAACCACTCACATTACCCAGCAAGTGAGTGAAAGAGGTGGGGTCGAAACAGTCTGGCCCCAGCTGACGGGAATATCTGCAACGAGCGAGTGGGCGAGCAGGGCGGGCGGGTTTACTGCAAGTTTGTAACTTCGCCTCCGCGTCCGCTTCACCTCTGCAGCTGCTCTCACTTCTGACCGTTTACCTCTATACCCGTTACCGGGTGGGTCCGCAGTTGCAGTGGGATCGCCCACAATTTGTCAGCCACTCCTTGGCAGCTCCGCACACCGTGCTCCAGATCAGGTCAGGTTGCAGCTCAGCCGTAGCTCACAACGCTCCACACACGTGGAAAGAAAGAGGAAAGCACCCACTACCGGCGTAAGACAGTCAAGACAGTCAAGCCGGACCAGCGTCTCTCTAGCTCTCAATACTGGCCACCTTTGACAGTTGTTTGTTAACAATGTGCCAAAACAAGAAGGCCTGAACCCTTCACAGAGGAGAAATATCCATTTGCAGTATGGCCCCACCCTCATGGGCAGTCCTGCACCAAAATGCTAGGGAATTCTCTTCAGACAAGTGTTTCGGCCTTGTTGGGCCTCGTGTGCATGCATCATTTCTGAATTGTACATTAACGGCTTCGTAGTTTACGTTGATCATGGTTTGAACAGCTTTTAACATGGGGTTGTCTCATAGGAAGAAAAAAATTCATATTTTGGCATGCGCCTAGATTTCATCAGGAATTGGTGAAATGAAAAATAAAAGTAGAAAATCCACTTGGCCAATTTTGAGTTAACGTTTTAAATGTATCTATACATATATTGCGCATTGCCAGAATGAACTTGCATTTTTCATACAAACTGTGCTAAGAATGTATGAGTTTCACAGTTTGTACATTACGTCATTGTATCTTCTGAAAACTCACAAAAGTTTTATTCACATCAAAGTCAGCCCTGACTCATGTGTTTCCAGAAGATTCAATGGTGTAATGTATGAACTATGAAAGTAATACGTTTGCGCACAGTTCATATGAAAGATTCAGTTCGTACTTCAATTAATGTTTACAAACTGTACAAGAGTTTTACAGTTGGTACATTACACAACTCCTACAAATACCTTCTTACCACACACCACTACGACACACACTCATATGACAAGTTCTTAGTACACAAGCTCCTATGGCATATGCTCCTACAGCATGCGCTCGAAACCCTTTTACCACACGCACTCCCTTGACACATGTTCCTACAACACACACTCCTATGACACCCTATTATGTATGATACGCTCCTACAATAAGTGGTCCTACAACAAGTGCTCCTACAACACACACTCCTATGAACATTAATTTAAGATAGATGTTTCTATGATATGCACTCCTACAACGTGTGCTCCTACAACATGTACTCCTACAGTATGTCCTCTTACCACACACGCATACCACACATGCTTCTACGACACACCCGTAGTACACAAGCTCCTATTACCTATGCTCCTACCACATAAACTAAGACATGTGCTCGCATGACATGCACTCCTACGACCCCCCTCTTACAAACTCTCCTTCAACACCCTCTTAGTACACATGCTCCTACTGTTACACTCACCTGGTCTCTGCAGGGACGTTGGGGCACGGTTGCAGCCCTCACTGGAACTGGCTCCCCTTGGTCAGGCTTCTTTCCCTGCTCCTGTGTTGTGGACTGCGCTGGTTGTTGGTTTCTTCACTGGTCCATGTGTGAGGCAGCCCAGACGGCTGTGGCTGAACCACTTCAAAGGTAAGTATCCTTCAATAATGATTATTGTCTGTATCCTTTTGTAATGTCTTTTTCCTTGATTATTGTCCGTATCTCTTGCAATGTCTTTCCTTTTCCCAATAGGTGATATGAGGCCCAGCAGTACTTGCGGTGCAAGAATCGAGCCCCAATGGAGAAAAAGAGAGTGCACGATATCCCAATAGGTGGTAAGTTTGGACTCCCATGTCGTGGCTGTGATCCGGAATAAGGTAAGGATACGCTCCGCCTGCGGTTGCTGTTGGAATCAGGTAAGGATGCGCTCAGTCTGCGGTTGCTGCTGGAATCAGGTAAGGATGTGCTCCAACTGCGGTTGCTGCTGGAATCAGGTAAGGATGCGCTCCTACTGCGGTTGCTGCTGGGATAGGGGAGGATGCGCTCCGACTGCGGTTGCTGCTGGAATCAGGTAAGCTGCTGGAATTAGGCAAGGATGTGCTTCAGGCAGCAGTGAGCGTTACGCTGCTGTAAGTAGACCCACGTGAAGCGCCTGCATGCGGGTGGGACAGGCTTAAATAGCCTGGTCCCGGCCATGCCCCTTTGTTCCGACTTGTGACCCCACCCTGCCACTCCTAGAGGATGCTGCACGTGCAGCCCAATTAATCCCTATGGCCACGCCGACCTTGAGGCACATGGAGGCCGTGCAGGGAAAAAAAGGCACGTGCACCTGAACAAAGTGTGCAGAGCCCACTTACTCATGAGCCTGGCGCCAAGTCACCAGGACTGGGTCCAACTGGACCTTTTATGTAGTGGAGCTTGTGGTTCTTGACCAGTGGCCATGACAGCACTCCCCCCAAGACCCTCTCACGGGTGCTCTTCCTCCTGGTCCTGGTTTGGAAGGATTGTTGCGATGGAATTGTCTGATTTAGTTGTGCAGCATGGACAAAGGCACTAGGTTCCCATGTATGGTCTTGAGGTCCATAACCTTTCCAGTCTATAAGGTAGTATGACCTCATATTCCGGTTCTCCTTCTATGATGTCAGGCTTGGGTGGTGCATCAGTCAGAGTACCTGGTTTCATCGGTTTCAAGAGAGAAACATGGAACCACCGGATGGATACGCATATTAGATGGTAAATCTAATTTCATGGCAGCAGGGCTAATTATGGCTTTGATGGGTGGGATAAGGCTCCAGGTACCTGGGGCGGAAGGCTTGTGGTCCTTTCAAGGGAATGTTCTTGGATGCCAACCAAACTTTATCTCCTACCTGATGATGTGGAGCCTCTCTTCGGTGAAAATCTGCCAACTTTTTCTGTTGTTCTTTGGCTCTGCTCAGATTCTCAACTGCTTCTTTAAGGGTTTGAGTGATTGTTTTGTTCAAGGTTGTAACTGCTGGCATCTCTAATTCGTCAAGTGAATCAAAAGTGGACGTTCGAGGATGTCGACCATGCACTGTGTAGAATGGGGTTTGTCCGGTGCTAGTGTGGATAGACTTATTGTAGGCAAATTCGGTCAACCAAAGGATGTTTTTCCAGGACTCTTCAGTCTGTTGTAACATACCCCTCAGGTATTGCTCCATTATCTGGCTGGTCTGTTCGGTTTGGCCATCGGTTTGGGGATGTTGACTCATGGATAGCCGGAGATCAATTTTGGCTATTTTGCAACACCTCCTCCAGAGTGCTGAGACGAATCGTGTTCCACGATCTGAGACCAATACCGATGGGGAAACCGTGTAATTTGCTCCAGAAATACGGTGGCAAGGGTGGAAGCAGTGGGAAGCCCCTTTAATGGAATAAAATGGGCCATCTTCGAGAATAAGTCTACAATAACCAGGATCATGTTAAACCCGTTGCAGGGAGGAAGATCGGTGATAAAGTCTATAGACAGGGTATGCCATGGTGCTGGGGGTACAGTCAAGGGACATAGTAACCCTGCTGGGCTTAACTTCTGAGATTTGTGTTGCGCGCAGACACCACAGTTCGCAATGAATTGGGCAATGTCTTTTCTCCAGGTTGGCCACCAATAGCCCTTTTGTATTTTAGCTCGAGTCTTGCCAATCCCAGGGTGTCCTTCCACTAATGATTCATGGTAATTTGCTATTATCTGGTCTTGTCATTTCTTGTCCGGAATATATAGTCTCCCTTGAAGATAGGGTAGATCATTTTTGATGGTGTATCGGTCTCCTCTAGCTAACCACTCCTGTTGTGCTGTTTGGTTCATCCGAGATTGGAGATCGGTTTTCAATTCATCCAAACAAGCGGTTGCCTCAATTTGGTTTTGGATCCGTTCTTCGGGAATGATGGCCACAGGCTCGGATGTGGTGAAAGCTTCCTTGTCCTCATCCACGCGTGACAGAGCGTCTGCTTTCCCATTGCGTACTCCTGGTCTGTAAGTAATGACAAAATCGTATTCAGCAAAGAAGAGAGTCCAGCGAAGCTGGCATGAGAATTGGGCCTTGGCAGTCTTCAAATATTGTAGATTACGGTGATCTGTGATAACTGTGACCATGTGTCTTGCTCCCAGAAGAAAGCGTCTCCATGTTTTAAAGGCTCCCTTAATCAATAGTAGTGGCTTGTCAGTGATGCATAGTTCAATTCTGGCGCAGAAAATGTACGGGACCGTAACGCTATGGGATGTAATTGCCCTGTGTCAGGGTCCCTTTGCGATACTGCCGCTCACATGGCTACGTTTGAGGCGTCTGTTTCGACCACGTATGGCAGGTCTGGTCGAGCGTGTCGACGAACTGGTGCTGTGGTGAAGGCAAGTTTCAGCTCCTGAAAGGCGTTCTCTGCTTCGGGAGACCAGAAGAATTTCTTATTTTTTCTCATTAGGGAGGTTATTGGATGAACTCTTTGCGAAAACCTTGTAATTACCCGACGGTAAAAATTGGCAAATCCAAGCCCACTCTGTACTGGATGTTGGTGATGGCCATTGAAGGATAGCATCCACCTTGCGTGTGTCCATGTGTACCCCTCGTGGTGTGAGCATGAAGCCCAAGAACACTTTTCTAATTTGGGAAACAGCCGATGCTGTCGAAGCTTTTCCAAAACTGCTTACATGGCCGACTTGGTCATCTTTGGATGCCGAGTAAATAAGAATATCATCTATGTAGATGAGTGCACAAACGTTCATTAATTCATGAAACACATCGTTCATAAAGAATTGGAACGCTGCCGGGCCATTACATAATCCAAAAGGCATGACCTGATGCCCGAAAAGCCCATATTTGGTTCGGAATGTCGTCTTCCATTCGTCCTCCTTTATTACTCTCACAAGGTGATAGGCTCCTCGTAGGTCCATTTTAGTGTAAATTTGAGCATTTTTCACCTGGTCGAGAAGCTCCGGGATGGGGCTCCGGCAAGGGGTATCTGTTCTTTACCGTGATTTGATTAAGCGCTAAATAATCTATACAAATTCTTAGGCCGCCATCTTTCTTTGGTACGAAAAAGAGAGCCGAGGAGGCAGGGGACTTAGACGGGCGGATGAAGCCATTAGCTAGGTATTGATCCAGATAAGATCTCAGATGCTGGTTTTCTTGCTCCGTTAGTGCATAAATTCAACTGAAGGGAATTTGTGCTCCATACACCAGATCGATCTGGCAGTCGTAAGGTCTGTGGGGAGGCAGGGTGTTAGCTTGCTCCTTCTGGAACACATCCTGGTAATCCAGGTATTCAGGGAAAAGGGAACCAGAGAGCCCCGGGATAGATTTTACCTTGAGTTCCCGGCTCTTCACATTTCAGTGGTAGCAGATGTTAGCACATTCTTGAGGGAAGGTCAGCACTCGTTTTCGCCAGTCGATCCTAGGGTTCTGGGTTTCCAGCCAAGGCATTCCTAAGATCATCTGGAGCTGGGGGGCTCCTATGAGATCGAAAGAGATGTCTTGCTGATGACCATCCTGACACATCAGCATAACATTTTTTTGGTATGTTGCGTCACTGGGCCGGATGACAACTGAGAACCATCCACTGCTGTGACGTTTTCCGATATCAGCTTTTGCTGGAGAGGAAGGCCTATTTGTGCGGCCAGATCTTGATCAATATATTTCCCACCGCTCCGCTGCTTCCAAGGCATGTACCTTTGACAGTTGTTGGTGGTTGACCAAAAGTACCAGGATGGCCAGATGTGAGGTCTGTACAGATTCCTTCTTTTTGCTCGACAAGTAGACCCCTACCCTTGTCGAGCGTTGGAGTTTTCCGGGTTTTGTTCCTTTTCATTGTTGCCATTGTCAGTTGCACCAACTATCTTCTTGGGGGGGTTTGACCGGGCATTCCCGGAGGAAATGTCCTGCTCTTCCGCACTATAAACAAAGTCGCCGTTGTCTTCTCTTTTCTCTTTCAGCCTTGGAGATAGGACCCCGTAATCTCCCGATTTGTATTGGCTCGGTTTGTTCTTGGGTTTTAGTTTGGTTATCCTGGAGTCGCATATAGACCGACCTCCCTTCAGTCCTTGTGCGATCAATTTTTCAATTCTGCAACCTGTGGTCAAGCTGCACAGTCAGATTGATGTATTCCGCACAACTTTCAGGACGATTGACCACTTGGCCTAGAACATCATTTAGTTCCCCACGCAATCCCTGATAAGAAAGTGTGGTCCTCTTCTCTTCTGGCCATTTTGTCTGTGCTATGAGACGATTAAAAGTAGCGATATAGGTCAGCAGATCTTGGTTTCCCTGCCTGAGTGACAATAGTTCATTATCCAGGGCTTGTCCTTGGGTGTGTCTAGCAAACAATTTTTCCATCTCCTGCTGGAATGCCCCAAAGTTTCGGAGTAGAGGATCATCCTGGTTCACTAATGGTATCGACCAGTCCGCTGCGCTGCCTCCTAAATATGAAAGAACAAAGGCGACTCTTGCGCTATCGTTAGGAAAAGCCCCAGGCCACCACAAAAAGTGGAGGCGACATTGGTTCATTAGCGTACTTATTGGGGTCACCGGTAAAGCGTTCGGGTGGGGCCAGTGGCACTGCACCTGGAAGCACCACTTGAACTGGTGGTGATGGCTGTGGCATCGGAGGATGGACAAGCCCAGGTAATGGAACCTGGCCTGCGTGGGTCTGAAGCATTTGTCTTGCCAAGTCATCAGTTCATTCACGAGCTACAATAAGGTCCCTTCTTAAGGCATTGGTTTCTTGTCTGGAGGCATGAACTTCTGCCCATAGTTCCCCCAGTAGTTGGGCCAACTGGTCTGTTTCCGAGGTTTCCATAACACCCAGGCAGAGATTGGGAGAGGTGCTTCACATTCTGTTACGCTCACCTGGTCTCTGCAGGGACGTTGGGGCTTGGTTGCAGCCCTCCCTGGAACTGGATTGCACGGCGCTGCAACAGGGAGAGGAGGCCTGGACAAGACATTGGAATTGAAAGGACACATAATGGGTCTTGAGTGAGTTTCACAAGTGCCATCTCTACATATGACCTATGAGGGGTTTGGTTCAAGCGTTCAAGCTAAAGTTGTACTTTAACATGCATTACGTTACACAACCCTGGCCATGTCCACTTTATAGCAAGATACATTTTTGTTTGTTAGCGCCCTTGGGGCCACGTGATTTACATTATGTCACATGGTTCTTCTAACATCATACCTATGCTTGCATTATGTTGACAGCAATTGACCTAGACTGTGGGGCAGGGGCGCCTGATCCCAAATCTCTTATCTACTACAATCAATCAGCTAACACATTCATCAAGCGTTCGTTTGGGCCTCGTGAAGGCTACTTTATTATGTTTTTAGTACAAAGAAGGATATATGGTCACACGTGGGATTAGCGATAGGGGTGAATCTGAGTGGCACCCAGTCGTGGGACAGGCATCTGTTACATCAAATAAGAGGTGAGGTTAGAGGTTGTGTGAGTAGTATATCCTCTGAGTGGGGTCTGCAAGTGCAGAGCAGGTTTGTGGAGATGGATGGGTTTTTTCCAAGACCAGGCCTGGGCTCGGTCATTCACACGGCAGTGATGTAAGGATGAAGGCGAGCGATACAGTGTTTTGTTTGTAGCCTTTCGTGCCCAGCTTTCCGTGAGAACAGGATAGTCGCAGAGACACCAGAGGGGAGCTGGAGGGGGGAGTAGTTGGCTAACTGTGCACGGACCCAGGGGAGAGGTGCGGGCCTGCAGGCTGGCATTTCTGTGAGGCCTAATAGAGCTGATACAAAATGGAGTCGGTGTTCATGCAAAATGGAGTCAGTAATCATCCCTCTTGTAGATATTGCACCTGTATGTGTCGTCCTGAGGCTGTCCGGCACCTTTGGCCAGAGGCGCATGGCGAGCCGTGGAATGAGCATAGTGTGTGTGCGGGGACGGGAATGGAGGGCAGAGGGGCCTAAACGACCTATCCTCCCACACTTTCCTCCCTTTTGTTACTTAAGTAACGAATATTGTAGTTCTAACCTTTTGCGCTCATTCTCTTTCGCTATTGCTACATGCCATGCGGGTGTTCCCTTTCGTGGCATTCAGGCCCTGCATACTGCCCTCAGGCTTTCTCCTGCCCGGCCATACTCCTCAGGGGTGCAGGTCATGTAGATGCAACCCCTATCCCCTTCCAGGTCCACCCAAGCCTCATCATACCATTGCAATTCACGGGCTCCTTGATTTTTGTGTGATACAATGTGTATACAATATACCCAATGTTGTATATAGCAGTCATTCTGTATTTTGACTCTGAGTCATCCCCAGTTTGTGCTTGCACCTTGTGTGTTATCTGTACCTCTCCTTTTACACAGACCATCGTCACCATCATCATTGTACTGTTAGGTACCGCATTTGCACAGCACCTAAGGCCTAATTGGCACACACAAAAAATTAAAAGAAGAAAAACGATAGTGGGTATCAATAGCTTCACAGTCATTCTGAGTCAGGACGGAATCCACGAAAACATGTTGTCGAACCAAGTGCTGGGCTGCACCCCTCCTTCTTCTTTCATACGCTCGCCAAGGTTGTACACGGCTGCTATAACATGAGATAATGTTCCATTGTCCGCATCTGCAGAAGGTATGAACATGCAACATGCGCTCCCGATTTTTCAGCAAACGCCTCCATCCATTGCTGTCAACAGGTCTAGGACATACCTGTTCTGCATCGTCATCAGCCGCAGGGCTCTTAGTTCCACCTTTATCACATTGAACTCCTCTTCAGTGTCGCTGGCCAGTTGGATCCGCTCCCAACGAGTAATCTGGAGCCATTTTTCATTGGCCCGTGCCTGGATGCTTGGGACGAGGGACGCGAAGAACGTCTCTGCGGATGTGAACAGTCGAAATCATCAGGGATCCGTGCCAGAAGTTCAGAGGATGCTTCGGAGATGTAGTTGGATGATCTTCGTTTTCGCGACACTGTGCTTTACAGCTGCTCCTCAGAGAGGGCGTATACAGGGGGTTCTTCAGTTGTTGGCAGGGGCTCTGGATACTTGGTTGTCGGCAGCCCCCTCCACCCTTGGATATGACTTTCCAGTATCACCATCGGGGCGGAATGCAGCGTTGGCAGAGTGCATGTGCCCCTCCATGACTGTGGAAGGTGCAAGTACGCCTGCTTGCCACAAACCCAGTAAGTGTCCATTAATGCAGCTGTGCCTTTTTTCATGTCTGGGATGATGAGAGTTTTACTACAGTTCTTATTTGTGTCCAGATGGGTTCTTCCTTCTCCATAGAAGCACAACTCATACGGGATTTCTCTCTGTATCTTGAATAGTTTTTCAAGGGCTGTGACCCACGTGAGTTTTGCGATATGTTGTGTTCATATCGGGGCACATGTTCTCTTGATCCACTGCAATTTTTCATCTAACAGTCCTCGCAGTGCTTCTGCCTTGCATGTAATTTGCTCTTCTTGCCATTTATTGTCCAAAAATGATGTTCCTTTGATTACGAGAAAAGGCTCTTTTAGGCAGATCACTCCTTGTGGTTTGCTGTAGAACATCTTCTCATTTTGGAGCATTTCAAATGAAACCGTGTGTGCTTGAAAAGTGTTTTTTATTCTACACAATGCGAGATGAAGGAGATATTGAGCCTCGACAATAGGCGACTCTTGTGGCAACAGCATTTTAGGAGTACCCGAGGCATGGGGTATTAAAGAGCACACATAACAGCTCTCATTTGTGCTTTGTTTTGCCGTTGTGCTCATGTCTGCATACCATTTGTTAGACTGGTGTGTGTGCTGTGGATCTTCTATGGTATCCAACCCTAGCCCATGGTATTCATTATATTTTGCCTGCCCCCTTTTCCTTCTTCTTTTCCCCCTAGGCCGTCTGGTGTTTTTCTTTTTGCCCCATGTCCTATTGGGAATATGCCACCTTCCCTCCCTTTTTCCCACTCATTATAAATTGCAACATATTTATAGTTCTGTCATTTGCATCTTTTATACTCGTGTTGACTGAGGTAGCTTGTGTGGTTGTATAGAGTTCATTGTTCCACTATGGAACTTAGGGGTCTGGGTCATTCATTTCACAGCTATTAAACTCAGAATCATTATAATGGGCCATAGGGTCAATTAATACAGGGGCTCTGATTGTGTAATTTCCATTATGCGTGTCTTTTTTATGGGCCCTGTGTGCCCAAATCAATTTCCATCACAAATGAGATAAGTCCCTTGTTTTACTAATTTCACCCCCTCCCCCTCCTTTATGTTGATATTGCCCAATACAGCACAAGGCCGAACATTACGGAAAAGAAACTAATCGCACAACAAAACAGTCCACATTCGTAAGAATAATTTCTTAGATTATTTTCTCTGTTCCTATCTCTATCTATACTACTGTCGTTGACATTTGACATTGTGGGCCCCCGTCGTTTCCATGGAAGGTCCTACAGAGTAAAATATAAAAGGGGGTTAAGTACACCTTCATATAAATATTTCTTTCAGCGCTCTACCTTCATTCAACCCTTACAGTTCTATTGTTTTTCATCAAAAGTACAGTGACAGAAGGAGAGAGGGAGAGAGCTAAAAAGAAACCTTTAACTACATTTCTTTGCATTTTCCACTTCATTTCTCACTATGTCATTATTTATAATGTTGCTCATTTTACTTATATTTACATACTATCTTTGAATTCACTTAATAGTGCTTCTTTATTATAGTGTGCCTTTCTTCTTTTATGTTTGTGTTGATCTCTCTGAGTTGCTGTGTTCCTGTTCTGGTGTCACACTGTCATAGGCTTTGTGCACATCGGACAAATGGATCCAGTATCTTAGGCCCTTCATCTTTACCGCAGTGGGGGTGCAATATATTACTTCATAAGGGCCATGGAACCTGGGTGCATTCCACTGGCGCACAGAGCTACGTACGTATATCATCTCCCCTGGCATCAATCAGCAGTTTGGGCTGTCTTTGGCCGGGGTCATTGTGTCACTTTCCTTTTCTTGTGTGAAGGGGGCTGCTAACTGTTTCGCTATCATCCTCGCTGCATTGTTCAGTTTTCTCAGATAATCCTGAAATTCTTCCCCCAATACTGTGGCACTTCTGTGTGTATCTGACTGTCTTCTCAGGTGAGATACTGCTGTGTGCATACGTCTGCCTGTCACTATTTCAAGTGGGGATAAGTAGTGGTCATTGCTTGGCTCATTCCTTAACTCAAATAGTGCCAACGGCAAGCAGTCCATCCAGTTCTTTTTATGGTGTGGCATAATTTAGACAATCTGCTCTTTAAGAGGCCGTTGATTTTTTCTACCAGGCTGTTTGCTTGCGGGTGATAAATTGAGCACAATTTGTGGGTGGTGCCCAGCACTGTTGTCACTGCTTTGAATAGGTTGTTGACGAAGTGCATTCCGTTGTCAGAACATATAATGTTGCATATCCCCCAGCGGGGGAACACTTCTCTTACTAGAAAATCTGCTGCGTGTTTCGCATCTGGACTCGCGCAGGGGCCTGCTTCCACCCAACGTGAAAATGGGCAGACCACCACTATCAAGTGTCATGCTCCATTGCACCTTTCTCCCATGTCTGTGTAGTCGATGTGCACTTCAAGGAATGGCCCAATGGGGCGGGGCAGTATTCCTCTCAGTGTTCTTAACGTCATCCCTGAATTATACGTTTGACATGTTGTACATTCTAGTACCATTTTAGAGACGTGCTTGTGTAATCCTGGCAAAAAACAGTTTTCTTGCATCACTGCAGCTATGTGCTGTTTTGCATTGTGGGCTGGGAAGTGGAGCTGCTGAAATGCTATTTCTAGCAGTTTTATTGGCATCACTACTTTATCCATGTTATTCTGTCTCCATAGGAGGTCTGTCGATGACTTGCTACATCCCATTTTTCCCCACAACTCCTTCTCTTCAGGCGGTACTTCTTGCTGCAGCTCAATTATTTGAGATATTGGCATTGAGTTATATCCCTCACCTTGTCCTTCCTCCAAATGCTTTTGTAGAACAAATTCTCCTGACATTTCTTTTTTGAGATAGGCCGCATCTTTTGCGGCAGCGTTCGTTGCTGCGTTTCCTAGTGAGATGACATCACTATTGTTCGTGTGGGCTTGGCACTTAACCGGTTCTTTTAGGGCCTCAATCAATTCCAATAGTAGTCCAGCATGCTGTACAGGGGACCCGTCTGCTCTCCTAAATCATCTTTTCCCTCACCGTGCTAGTCCCCCATGCACTGTGGTTGTCATGTACGCAGAGTCGATGTATATTGTTACTGCGCACCCCTGGGCTCTATGTGGAGCTTCAATCAGGGCGACCAGCTCAGCTGCTTGAGCTGAGAAATGTGCAGGCAGTCTTTTTTTGTACAATCACCTCGTATTCCCCCTCCTCTAGTCGCACCACTGCTGCCCCTACATGCCTTTCGCCTGTCTCACAGTTTATCAATGCTGACCCATCTACGAAGTATACCTCTCCCGCTGAGAGAGCATTTTCACATGCTGTGGGTGTGTCTTCATCCCCCCCCTTGTGTGTTGCGCAGTCATGATTCTGTATGTCTTCCACCATGCATGCTTCTGTGATAAACGTGGCTGGGTTTATGGTCTTGCATCGTACTATGTGTATGTTTGCACTAGACAAGATAATTTCGTGTGGAGTAGCTCTCTGAGTTGTTAGTGTACTTTTTGTGCTCTCAAGTATTGCAAACAGTGAGTGCTCCAAGAACAGGGTCACTGAGCATCCCATCATGATTTTGGCACTTTTTTCAATGGCGAACGCTGCATCTGTGAGAGCTTGTTCACAGGCGAAATGTCCTTACATAACTGCATCAAGGATGCCGCTGTAATATGCCAGAGGTTTGTGGCCTGGCAATGTTTTTTGCATTAGCACTGCAGTCATTAACGTTCCATTGCAGTGTGAAAACAAGTAGAATTCGCAATCATAATCTGGGGTTGCTAGGACGGGTGCTGTGGAAATGAGTTCTTTTAACATTTCAAAGGCAGTATGCATTTCTTGTGTCCATATTAAAACTGTTTTTTCTCTCTGAGCCTCCTTAAGTGCATGGAGCAAGGGTTTTATGTATGAGGCATAGTCTAATATCCAGGCGCGGCAGTAATTGGACATGCCAAGGAACCTTTGCATTTGCTTCACTGTTTTGGGTTCATTCACTGCCCGTACTGCTGCTGCTGCTCTATCGGATATTATCCGTTTGCCATCTTTCGATATCAGTTGACCCAGATATAGTACTTCTGTTAGACAGTACTACAATTTCTACTTGTCCACCTTGTATCCCTTGTGTGCTAACAAAGTGAGTAGTGCTATCGAGTCTTTTCTGCATGCTTCCTCGTCCACACCACAAAGCAACAAATCATCCACATACTGAATAATGGTGCTCTCAGTATCAACATTCCCAAGATCCTCATGTAGTATCCTGTTAAAAATGTTCAGGCTTTCACAATATCCCTGGGGCAGCCTGCAGTGCTCATACCGATTCCCGCCCAGGGTAAATGCTATCGAGTATTGTGATTGGGGTCCAGTGTTACTGAGAAAAAGGCATTTTTCAAATCTACCACTGTGAAGTGCATTTGGGATGCTGCACAAAATTGACGCAGGATTTGGGACAAGTGGGAATTCCTTTTGTATGACGTCATTGAGAGGGCGTAGATCCTGTATCATCTCTTTGCCTTTTTAATTGGGTAAATACAATTATTATCAGGATAATTTGATGGTACAATTATCCCCTGCTGTTAGTAGTGTGTGTATTGTTTCTTTTATTCCCTCCTCTGCTTCCCTTGACAGGAGGTATTGTTTCACTCGGGGCAGTAATGCTCCGGGTTTGAGTTTTATTTTTACAAGGGTCACTTCTCGCAGCAGCCCTACATCATGGGGGCCTGTAGCTCACAATATTGGTGGCACCTGGTGCATGTCTTTGCGAATGTACCCTGGCAGTGCGCTGATTATGTCCATTAGGGGGCTAGGTACCTGTCTGTGTTGGATCATTATCTCACAGGGGATTGCTATTTCCATAATTATTTCCCTGTCAGTGTCTACATCTGTAAACAAGCCTTCATCAGAAACCTCTCTTAATGCTATATCGGCATTTGTACATAACACTGTTCGCCACTCACATCCATGCCAATCACTGTAATTCCTTGAGTTGACACCTGCACTCCATGTAAGTCTATAGACATTACTAATCCTGCTACTATTTCTGGGGGTGCTACGGGACGGGACACAAATTCGGATGCCACTCGCCACTCGTGGCGGGTGAGTTTGGGCGCAACACGCACCAACACTTTTAGTCCCTGTATGAACATATCTGGATCAACTGGTACCCCATGTTGTGCTGTGGCCTGTGTGTGTATCGTTAGCATTGCGCGCATGGCGCATATTCCTGGTTTTGAGCACACTATTCCTCTCTCTGTGAAAGATATGGTCATGTTGAACTTGCTAAGGAGGTCCCTCCCTAATAATTTTATTGGCAAGTCTTCATAGTACAATAGTGGTGCTCTCACTGTCTTCTCTTCTACTGTTACATTCAATTCTTCTGTGTACAGAACCTCGACCACCGCACCAGAAAACCCCCGTGTCTCCATTTTATGATTTGACAATGGAAACCTGCCTTCTCTTAGGCATGATTCTGCTCCCGAATCCACCATAAAAATGAATTGTTTGTCCCCTATCTCTGCCCCCACCAGTGGTTCCTCAGCTGCATTGAGGGTCGTTGATAGTACTGGACACGCACATGCTTTCTGTGGGCTGTCCTATGCGGAGTAGCTTATATTCTCACTATTGTCGAAAACACCACTGCTGTTCCTCTGAAAGGAGCTGGTGCACCGTTTGCTGTAGTAACAAAGGGATTTCCATGGGCCGGGGTCAAGTGTTCCTGCGATTGTGGATGGTGGTGTACGTTTTGTGGATGTGATCTGTGTTCGTCTGTGTACCTTGGATCAGGTCCATACGGGCTGCCTGGGTGGGGGTGGCCATATTGTTGTTCATTTTGATAGGGGCCCATGGGACGGCTTCGACACTCTCGAAAAATGGCCCCACCTCCCGCAGTTCCAGCATGTCCCTTGTCCTCCTCCCCTGGGGCCCTGTCCTCCATACCCGTACCCACCCCCTCTGGATCCTCTATACCCACCTCTTCCTCCACAGGTGCTCCTTCCCTGCCATTGTGGCCCTCCATATTGCTCCTCACTGATCCATTGCTCCTGTCAATTTGCTGCCCAATTCGCTGCCATCCTTGCCTGTATAGCTATATGTCCCTCCTCTCCTTCTCCTCCTCTATCCTCGGGGAGGGCTGCTACTGCAGCTGCAACTTTCACCAGTTTTGTTTGTATTAGCTTTGCTTCATCTGCCAACCTTCTCTGGACTATCTCCTTCTCTTTCTCTTTGATCCTTTTACAATGGTGTACCATGATGTTCTGTATTTTGGGCCAACCATTGGCTTCTATCCCAGCTATTTTATCTAGGGCCTTCTGCACCTCCTTCAGGAGCCATTTTTTATTATAAAATAAAACAGCGAGGTGGATTGGTCCCAAGCCGTGCCCGTCTCCGCTCCCCACATCTCTTGCACCCGGAGAATGTAAGCCATCGCATCTTCCTCCTCCCCCATTGTGCATTGCATCACTGATTGCAGATCAGGTGTGTCTGGGAAAGTTTCTCTCAATGCATCCCATACCCTGGCTGTTACTGTCTTGAATGATGCCCCATCATGGTTATCACAATCTAGTGTTATTCCAGGGAATCCTGCCTTTGCCCACACCCTTCTAGCCTGGTCACCTACCGCAGACACTAGCAGGCTTTTGACATCGCTGATCGCTAGGGGGGACCCCTGCAGTATTTTTCTCGAATGCATAAATCCACTTACTTGCTCCTCCCGAGAACGGGGGAAACGTTTTTAGCAGATTTGCTTTGTTCATTTGGACCAAAGGCACGCAATTGGGCCTTCCCACACCCCTGTGTATCAATGGTAGTTGTGATTTGCTCCTTGTCCTCGCTATACTTACCTTTGCTCCCTTCCTCCCTAACACCGCCATTCTTCCTGTTCTGTTCCTTAACCTTCCTTGCCACTCCCTCCCCAAGGGGGACTGTTCTATTCCTGATGGCCCTCTACCCGTTGCACCCTCTAGTCTCCTTTCTTCTTCTTCTTGCTCCTCTATGTCGCACCAGTATTCTTCCTCCCTATCTGATGCCGTGTCCCCACCTTTCCCACCCATCTGACTAGCCACTTAGTCTATTTCTATTATTCTCGTGGGAAGTGCTATGTGACAAACCTCCTATTTGTAGTTGGGAACTCTGGGTGTACAGGAGCTGTGGAGGAGGACCAGGTGCAAGGGGTGAATACAGTGACAACTGAAGGTTTGAAATACAAATGGTGGAAACAGTGAGAACAACAGTACCTGGTATCTGATTTTAATAGCAATGGAGAAAGTGAAGTGAGAGTGGCGCACATTTGCCAAAGCCCTGTTTGGATAAGGGCTGTCTGTGGCTGTGTGGGTGCTAGTATCTTTTCAGACGCTATCAAGAAGTTTGTACTTTGAAGAAAAATGGTACGATTTACTTACAGAGCCTCATAATCAGCA
The DNA here is from genome assembly GCF_040938575.1 of Ambystoma mexicanum. Lineage (NCBI taxonomy): Eukaryota > Metazoa > Chordata > Amphibia > Caudata > Ambystomatidae > Ambystoma > Ambystoma mexicanum. The sequence goes on from NC_090923.1 coordinate 843,243,384, forward strand.
AAGGACTTAAGAACCTCAAAGTGAAACCGGACTTTCACGCAGTGAAACCTATGGTGGGTGTTTAACTCCATCTGTTTGGCCCGCCCATCCTTTACACATAATCCTATATAACACGAGAACGTGCGTGTTGGCGTACGCGAGTTTGGGAAAGCCCTGTTTGGATAAGGGCTGTCTTGGGAGGCGGGTGGCGACGGACAACTGACATTATTTCCCCTTGTTGGTGAGTCTTATTTGCCATTCTGCAAATGTGATATATCCACTCTTTCCTATTTGGCTTTCTCCTACTTGTGTATTTATATTCTTTTCTCTTTCGTCTTTTTTATCTTTTCTTTTAATCTAGCAAGTAGCACGTAGATCACATGCTCATGCAATCTATTTAATCCTTTTTGTAAGAATCCTATCCACTGACATATTTGTATGCATGGGCCGAGACCTACCTGCTTTTATACGCTAAAAACAGATATGCCTTCCAGAATGGCAAGATTACAGTTGGTAGAACAACTGAAGCAAACTCCATTGAAAAATACCAATGACTCACGCGCTAAAGATGGAACTCCCATCTCACGCGATAGAAGCCATATATCAACAACGGACATACAAAGTTTTTACCCCGTGGGGGTGTGGCTACAAGACCATGTAGACAGATGGGTTCTCACAGTACTCCCGTCGATCCTGTGGTGATGCGCATTGAAAACACACATACTGATGCCAAAATCGATCATAACTGGAGGAGTAAGCTTGTGAAAGAAGCAACAAGGCACAGCTGGAATATAACGTGGAAGCCACCATTCAGCTGACTCGCGGATAATTAGCCCGGAGAAGATTGCTGTAGATCGCAGCCAAGGGATCCACGATGATGATCCCATGAGAACAAAGGACCGGATTACGAATGGAAGCTCATGGACTCGGATTGATGCGGCCGGAGACGTTTGGGATGAGAAGAAATTAAAGGGAAGCGAGCTGGATGCAGCAACGCAAGGCAGACTCCCTCTGCGCAGATGTGGTGAAAAAGAGACATATCCCGGTGGGGGGGGGTGGGGCGGTTTCAATGACTGCTGGCCCGCATACCGTCCGTAAGATCCAGAAAACGTATCGAGTGCCTGTGGAGCAGACCTGGGCTCTGAATGACCAGACCGTAACGTACCTTGGAAACATAGGCAGAGCGAAAAGCCTATGGGGGCGGAAAGCGTTGACATAATAGTGAGCAGGAATAAGCACGTCCCTGGGTGCTGAGGCATTCCCACGACTCTGCATAACGGCAGACCCAGTAAAATAATGAATGCGTCGGTCGTTGACTTTTCTCTGAGCTGAACGCCTGGAAAGTAGATGCTGATGGGGACACATTTGTAGCTTGAATAAGGCGTGCTGCAGGAGGAAGAGCGGCAGACGCTGGGACGTTGGGGACGAACTGCAAACCTAACACGGACAGTAGAAGGCACAGAGTTGAGGCAAAATTGTTAAAACGCATGCCCGTAGTATCAGCAAACAGCAAGCCAAGTAAAATGCGAGGGCAGGCCTGGCAATTGTTGTACTGAACGGAGGCTGCATAGAATGCAATGCAATGTGAAGCTGGCACACCAGGCACGCACAGGGGGGAAGATGCATATGCCCACCTGCATCAAGCAGTAAGCTGACACCAGTGTAAGCTGAGGTCAAACACCACGGCCCATTAAGCCAGAGCCAACGGGAGTGATCAGGTGCTGGGGCAGAAAAGAGAGTGAGGGACCCACGGTTGCTGGATATAGGCACCTCCACCAGAAACAGACCTTGCCACGTGGGTTATGGCCTGCATAGGCGCTCGAGACACACGGCATAACCCTGCTTAACATGCAATACGACACGCGTAGCCGCAGCACACCAAAGTCAATAGGATCACACTCAACGCATGGAGGTGCCACATAATAAAAATGGCAACACAGAGTTGAGACCCTGAAGGAAGGCAATGGAGGCAAGCAAGTGACCAAGACACCAGCAGCAGCGGCCATAAATACAGGAGCAGAAATGGCGACCAAGGCGGGCAAACCTAAAGGGAAACAACTGACGATGGAGGATTCTGCCAAGCTGATGCTCTCTGTGGAAGTGGCGATACCTAAGAAGTAAGGCATGCAAGGAGAGGGGACTCTGACATGGAATGATGAACAGATCCTGGATGCCATAGCAGAGCTGGAGACATCATGGGATGTAAGCTTGACATGGCTATGGCGGAATAAAGACCTCGCTAGAAGGTAAGATTGACGCTGTCAGTGTGGATGTCAGTCTTCTACGGCAAGATGTCGGGAAACTAGCAGAGCGAACAGGCACGCTGGAAAATGAAGTGAAGGTTAACACAGCTACCAGCTCTGCGAACGCCAAGGAGGTCGCTGTACTACAACAAAGAATGTGCAACCTAGAAAAGAGAGCGGAGGAAGCGGAAGGGCGGGCGCGCAGAAATAATATACGTATTGTGGGACTCCCGGAAGGTACACAAGGCTCGGACCGGACAGACTATGTTGAGAACATGCTGCTGCAGGAGATAGTCGGAGGAACACTCACTCAGTGATTCACTGTGGAGAGGGTGCACAGAGCCCTCAACAGGAGGCTGCCTCAGGGAGCACCTCATCACCAAGATACTAAACTACAAGGATAAAGAGAAGATACTGGAGCACTTGCAAAGGAGGGAACATAAGCAGAGGTTCCGCGACCACTATGGCGTACCCGGACTATACCTTTTTGGTACAGAGACAGCGGTTGAACTATGTGTCCGTTAAGAGGAGGTTACGTGAGGCTGGATTTAAATATATGTTGCTGTACCCGGCAAAGTTGAACGTGATGCACAACAACAAGGCGCATTTCTTCAAAACCCCAGAAGGAGCGACGGCATGGTTGGATGCACGGAACTTACCGGCAGGAGCAGATGACCAGACGGAAAGCAGAGCGGATAAGTGAACTTGGATTCCTCAGAGAAGTACTGTGAACAGCACAGGGGGCTGAGGCTATTGGTCGCAGTGACATTGACTTCATACTAGAATATAAAATGTAAAACAGGGCATTTAAGAAAGGGGGCGCAATAGGGCCTCAAACGATAGGATGGGTAGTAACTGAAAGTTTGATGCGGGAGAAAGATGGAACACGTTATCACCCCCAGTAGTTAGTTTAGTTAGGATACTGGTAGGGCGGTATCCCCCTGTTGGCTAGGCCCGAGAAAGGACTAGATGCAGGGTATTTATTTATTTATGAAATTGTAGCACGCCGAAAGTCTGCAGGCATCAGGGCGCGTGAACACAAGACAAAGACCTATGGACAGATATATTACTAATCTCTGGGGTATTATTCTAATCATTTGCTAGGCGGGGCTTGCAGCTTATTTAAACAGGTACGTTTTCAAGTGCTTCCTAAACGTCTGGTAGTTATTTTCCAGCCGTAATGTGGGAGGTAGCTTATTCCAACGTTGTACTGCCTGTACTGGAAAGGATTTCCCCATGCCTGTAACTCGATTGAAGCGTATCGCATTTAACCGGCCTTGGTCTTTTGATCTAAGGTTTCTAGATGGGATAAAGCTGGAAAACTGGTTCTTCAAGTACCTAGACATCTGTGCACGATTGTCATTGTTACTGAGAATTCTCTGTTTAGGCTGAATTTCCTAACCTATTGAGTCCCCCAGCAGCTTTGCTGGATTTTCTGGGTTTATTTTTTCTCTCCTGCCAAGAGTGAGACTCTTTTACCCTCACTCTTGGACATGTTTGAAGTGTGTTTCTTTGGTTTACCTTGTGTTGAATGGGCTATGGGGTCTTGTACTCCATAGGGCCTCATGTGTTTTTGTGAAATGGGTTACACAGCACCCTCAGTGCCGTAACCCAGGGGTGTCCTAGGGACCCCCCAACATAGACTCCATACCCTGGGACTGACTACTGTCTCCCAGGGTCTGTAAAGTCACCATTGACTTTACTAGTCTCAAATCCTGAACAGAACCAGTACAAACCATCATATTGTGGACGTACTGGCCGGAGCAATTCCATTGCCCCGGGGTCTGTTAGTCGAGGGGGCACGTCTCCGTCCCCCCTCATCGAGTTTTGGCTGGTGGCAGTGGAAACTACTTTTTATATTCGACCGCGAATATTTTCCTATGGGATCTCCCATTGTTTTAGGCTAATACCTTTATTTATTTATTTACGGTAGCCTTGAACATACCGCCGGGTTATTTCTTTATTATTATAACTCCGGTTGGTATTTTTTGCCAAAACTTGATTCTAAAATGGCGTTGGTGTTCACCTCTGTAACTCTGACCCAAAGTGGAGCCCTTTGTTCCACTTTTGGCGGGCTTCTCCACAGAAGCCCTCCAAAGTGGTGCCACTCTGTCTGGGGTACTTAGGAGGGGTGGAGGGGGATTTAGGCACCCTGGACTGAGTTACCTTGGTAACTCAAGTCGCACTCCGTCCTGATTGGCCCAAGTGGTGAGCCGGCCGGCTCACCACTTAGCATGTTTGAGTGACAGCTAGGCTGGGTGAATGGGGGTTTGCTGCATAAAAGCAGGGCTTTGAGGACTGGAACTTTAGAAGTCGCCACAGGACCTAAGAAGCCGAAGAGGGAGAAGCCGAGCCGACCTGCCAAGACGACACCACCGGTGAAGCCCTGCAGAACCGTCTCACCACTTTTTCCGACGACAGAGGAGATCTCCCGCCGGAGAGTCTTCTTCCCTTAACTGGTGGGGACAACCAGTTGCTGCCTTCTTTTCGCCGTCCCGAAGCATCTCGTGGCCGCCTTGCCTGTGCCAAGCACCCCGGCAACCGGGATACCAATTTTTACCTCAACCGCGAAAGAGGGGTAAAAATCCTTTGTGACCGGAGAACTCCACGGCTGGCCTCATCCCTGGTAGTGCAACGACCTGCAGCCTTCCTCCCCGTCGAGATCACCTCTTCCTCGGGACGACGCCGCGACTTGCACCCACTACCAGGAACGACTACCACCGCTGGAGGAATCTTTCCACGTTTAAAGGTACTGTGATCCGCCCGGCCTCCCTTGCCACCGATTGTACGGGGTAGATTTAGCCCTCGGCTCTCGAACCTGGGTAGGCCTGGGTCACCCTAACTAAACTTTTCAGAACCGTAGTAAAACCTTTTTCGCTCACCTGCAAAGACTGAGGACATTGTGTGATCTTGGGCACATTTTTTCGCCTGGCTCCCTCTAAAGCGGGCCCCGAACTAATTCTCCTGGTTCCACCATTGACTGCCTTTGCTAACCTTATGTGAAAAGTGTTTTACCTTATTGCTCTCTTTATCTTCTGCCTTTTCCCTCCCTTTTGGTAATACTTGTTGGAGTATCATCTAACGTTAAGCGCTCACCTCTGGTTGGAAATAAGTGGTGTTAACTTAGAATTGTCCAACAAATGATTAGGGATGTACATATGAGTAATAGTAACTGTGTTTGACTTTCTTATCTTTTCTAGTGTGCTAGTGTAATTTATGAGTGTACCTTTAATAAATAAGTCTATACTTTTACACCTAGCTCTGGTTAGTGTTTGCTTGTGCTACTGTGCCTCTGTACCTATTCTGTATCCTTTGTATACTGCCTAACTCTTCTTGAGGGAAGTCTGACTGCTCAGCCACAGCTACCACAGTGAATCTGTGCGGTGCAGACTGCTACCAAGTGGGTTTACTGCCAACACCTGTAGTCTTAAATCTTTTGCAGTGGTCCCAGAGGGAACTGCACAGGTTTCTGTCTAACACTGGTGTACAGCGGTGGGATCTGTATTGAGTATACACTTTAGAGTACTTTTGAGATACCTTAGTGCAACTAACCACAAAGCGTAAGCACAAGAAAGAAAAAGTCATTTTTTTAACCTGTCTACTATGGAAAGTTATAGTCAAGAGTCCCTTGCTACAAAAACTGCTGATTGTCTAAGACTTCTCTGTAAGCATAAGAATCTCATGACTAAAGGAAAGAAAATAGAGCTAATAGAAAGGTTGTTAGAAAACCAAAGTCTGGAGGATGGTCCAGAGGGACCTATCACTCCAGCAAATGTAGAAAGCAGCAATGACCTTGATATGGCACAAAGTATTGATGATCTTGGGTCAGAACCAGAAGAGGAGGATGAAACTGTTGTAGATAGTCCCTCTAGGCCTCTGTCTGCTCTACCAGCCGTACCTACTGGACCTTTGCCAGGTCCCACATTTAGCCCTCAATACTTTGAACTAGAGAGAATGAAACTTGAATTAGAGTACAAGAAACTTAATGCTCAAACTGACAAAGAACTAAGGCTAAGGGAAATGGAGCTCAAGTATGAGCTAGAAATGAAGAAATTGTCTGTTGAGAATGCTTCTCTCTCTGGCTCCTCTAGAAGTTCCAGTCCTAAAAGACCCCGGATGCCTAAGGAATTGATTGGTATGTATGAGCCTAAGTTGGATGTGTTGGATTGGTTGTCTATGTTTGAGTATAATCATGGGCTCCAGAACATCACAGGCAATGAGTTACTCACCTGGTTGTTCTCTAGGCTTCCCCCTGTTGCAACTGATGTGGTAATGGAGTTGGGGGAGGAGGATAGGAAAGAGTATGAATGTGTGAAACTAGCTTTGATAGCTAGGTTTGGGAAAACCCCTTCCCAGTATCTTAAGAGGTTTAGGAGCCTCAAAAAGCATGATGGTACCCCTTGGGCTACCTGGGTGTGTGAAGGGCTGAAAAACTTAGAGGGATGGATTAAGGGTTACAAGGTGAACACTTATGAAGGAATGAGAAATCTTGTAATGATGGAGTCAATTTATGATGCCTGCTCTCCTGAGCTCAGACAGCACTTGGCTGATTCACAGGAATTAGATCCTAGGAAGCTAGCTAAGGCTGCTGACTTATGGGTTGCCAACCGGGCTACTCACAAGGATTCTGGGGTAACTCAGAAGAAGGATGAGGGAAGACAGCCTAAGAAAGACTCCAAAGAGAATTCTAATAATCCTAATTCCAAAGAGGGCCCCAAACAAAACCATAAGGGTAAGCCACCTGGGAAACCACAGCAGAGTAGTATACCTTCTGGTGCTAAACCAGAAGGAGGTCAGAACAAGCCTCCATTCCAAAGGACCTTTGGGGCCTGTTATGTTTGTAAGGCTACTGACCATGTGAAAGGAGATCCCAGATGTAAGGGTAAACCTTCCGGGGTCCAACTTGTCTCCTTAGCCTTCGCTCCAGAGGAGGAAGTCACTATGGCAAGTGGAAACTTTCTACTACTGGCTGATGAACCCACTGGAGTCTCAGCCAGTGTTTCTTTAGTCTCTCTGGGGTTGTGGGAACAACAAAATTTAGATGTGTATAATTCTATCCCAGATAATACTAAAGAGTATTATAAGGACAGTGTCCACGTGAATGGTCAGGAGACCCCTGCCATCAGGGACACTGAGGCCAGCATAACTGTGGTGGATGAATCATTTTTCAAGGCAGAGGATGTTGCTAAGGCACCCAAATGCCTCACCAAGTTAGCTGGAGGGCCTGTGCAGATGTGTCCCCAGTTACCAGTTCTCATCCAGTGTAATGATATGGCTGTGAAGATACCTGTCAGTATACAATGTGAAGTGCCAGGAAGAGTTCTGCTAGGAAATGACCTGAAAGCTCTGGGAGTTGTGTCACATACCCCCAGACCTCCTAGTAAAAGGTTACGGGAGCTCACCAAATCTGCAAGAGAGAAAACCCTGCGAGGTTTATCTCAGGAGATGATGACAGAAATCACTCCTCTCCCACTGGAACAACTTACTGCAGTAACTACCAGGCCAGGAGCGAAGGGGCCACCCAAGACTCCTAGGAAAAAGCCTACAGCAAGCACTCCAGTGCTTCCAACAAGGACTTCCCCGAGGTTGTCCAAAGTTACACCTGTAACTCCACCTCCAGCTGAGGCTGAGAGGGAGGTACAACCCTGTGTGGTTGAACTAGACTCTGAAGAAGAGCTAGTAGGAGGCCCAGAACTTATTGGAGACCTGGACCCGGCTGACCATCCTGAGCTGCAGTCTTTACTGGCAGAAGGTGGACCCAGCAGGACAGCTTTTCGTAAGGGACAAAGAGAATGTCCAACTCTGGAGGGCCTTCGCCAACAGGCAGCTTCTCAGGCTAATGGGCAAGAGCCTGGGAAGTATAGGCTACACTGGGAAGATGGCCTCTTCTACAGTGAACCAACTGAATCTGAACCTGGAGCCTACCAACGCCTGGTAGTGCCCCAAGAGAACAGACAACAGTTCTTGCAACTAGCCCACGAGATTCCTTTGGCTGGTCACTTGAGTTTCAAGAAGACCAAGGAAAGGCTCTCTCTCTACTTTTATTGGCCAAAAATGGGGGCTGAAGTAGATAGGTATTGCAGGAGCTGCCATACCTGCCAGACTTCTGGTAAGGTTGGTTCCAAGAATGTGGCACCTTTAGTGCCTCTCCCAGTTGTGGGAGTCCCATTTGAGAGGGTAGGGATTGACATTGTTGGTCCCCTTGATCCCCCAACCTCCTCAGGCAACAGGTTTATCCTTGTTGTAGTAGACCATGCTACTAGGTACCCTGAGGCAATTCCTATGAGGACTGTTACAGCTCAGGCTGTGGCTAAGGCCCTCCTTGGTATCTTTACCAGGGTTGGGTTTCCTAAGGAGGTGATCTCTGACAGGGGGACCAATTTTATGTCCAACTACATGAAAGCCATGTGGAAAACCTGCGGAGTTACCTACAAGTTCTCAACCGCCTACCACCCTCAGACCAACGGGTTGGTAGAAAGATTTAACAGAACCATGAAGAGCATGATAGGTGCCTTAGAAGAACCCCTTAAGAAGAAGTGGGACCTTCTACTGCCATGCCTTCTATTTGCTTATAGGGAAGTCCCTCAGGAGGGAGTGGGTTATTCTCCCTTTGAACTTCTCTATGGCCATCCCGTCAGAGGCCCCTTGGCCCTGATTAAGGAGGGGTTGGAGAGCGCTCCTTCCCCCAAGCCAGTCAGAGTGACTGACTATGTGATAGGTCTCCGAAGGAGAATGTCACACATGATGGCAGAAGCAAGTGACAACTTGAAAGCTGGCCAAGCTCTGATCAAACATTGGCATGATCAGAAGGCTAACATGGTTGAGTTTACTCAAGACCAGCTAGTTCTAGTTATGCTTCCAACAAGGCAGAGGGCCTTGCAAGACAAATGGATGGGACCCTTCAAGGTTGTGGGAAAACTTGGAGAGGTCAACTATCTGGTGGATCTGGGCAAACCCAGGGAAGCTCCCAGAGTCTTCCACACCAACCGCCTCAAAGCCTATGTCTCTAGACCAGAAGTAGGAGCATTGCTCCTAGCGTCATCAGAAGAGGAGGAGGAGAGTGAAGCTCTACCTGACCTCCTGAAAGGCTTACCTTTGGACGAAAAGGTTGAAGGAGTTAATCTCTCTTCAGATCTGACCCCTGAGCAACAGGAAGAGTGCAAAGCTATGTTAAACCAGTTTGCCTCCCTGTTCTCACTTTCACCAGGCTTGACCCCTTGGGGACAGCATGAGATACTCACTGGTGACTGCCTGCCAGTCAAAAGCAGGGGATATAGAATGTCAGAACATGTCAGAACCCACATCAAAGGGGAGGTCAAGAAGAAGCTTGATCTCGGGGTAATAGAGCCCTCTACTAGTCCATGGTCTAGCCCAGTAGTGTTAGTACCAAAGGCAGGATCCAAAGAGTTGAGATTCTGTGTGGACTATAGAGCTCTTAATGCAGTCACCAAGACTGATGCCCACCCTTTGCCAAGGACAGATGAGTTGGTGGATAAACTTGGTGCAGCCAAGTACCTCAGCACACTGGACCTTACGTCAGGCTACTGGCAAATAGCCCTGACAGACCATGCCAAGGAGAAAACTGCATTTTCTACCCCAGTTGGCCTATACCAATTCAAGGTTATGCCTTTTGGACTGAAAAATGCACCTGCAACATTCCAAAGGATGGTGAACCAAGTTCTGGCGGGGATGGAGGACATCTGCATGGCATACTTGGATGACATTGCAGTCTTCGGCCACTCCTGGGCCGAACATGTGACCCACTTAGGACATGTTTTGCAGGCTCTTGAGCAGGCCAATCTGACCATAAAGGCAAGCAAGTGCCAAATTGGTCAGAGTAAAGTGGTCTACCTTGGACATGAGGTAGGAGGTGGAGAAATAAGGCCTTTGCTCAGCAAGATTGAAGCTGTGCAAAATTGGACAACACCTACTACTCAGACCCAGGTGAGAGCCTTCTTAGGCCTCACTGGGTACTACAGGAATTTCATTGAGAACTATGGGACCATAGCTTCTCCTCTGAATGTGATCTCCTCTCCAAAATTCCCTAAGAAGGTCAAATGGACGGAGGAATGCAATCAGGCCTTTGAAAACCTGAAGAAAGCTCTCTGCCAAGCCCCAGTACTCAGAGCTCCTGACTACCACCAACCTTTCATTGTACAAACTGATGCTTCCAATGTAGGTATAGGTGCAGTTCTTAGCCAACTGGATGAGAAGGGTAGGGAACACCCCATTTGCTTCATCAGAAGAAAACTGAAGGAACCTGAAACAAGGTGGGCAACAATCGAAAGAGAATGCTTTGCTATTGTGTGGGCACTGAAGAAGTTTAGGCCATACTTGTATGGTTCTACTTTTGTCATTCAGACTGACCACCAACCCTTGAGATGGTTAATGCAAATGAAAGGGGAAAATCCAAAACTATTGAGATGGTCAATCTGCCTCCAAGGGTTTGATTTCACCATTGAGCACAGGTCAGGGTGTCACCATCAAAATGCTGATGGACTCTCTAGGATGTATGTCATCGACTAGAGGTATGAGGTTCATCCAGGAGTGGATTAAATCCTCCTGTCCCTTAGTCTGGGGGGGGCGAGTGTTAGGGAGAATTCTCTGTTTAGGCTGAATTTCCTAACCTATTGAGTCCCCCAGCAGCTTTGCTGGATTTTCTGGGTTTATTTTTTCTCTCCTGCCAAGAGTGAGACTCTTTTACCCTCACTCTTGGACATGTTTGAAGTGTGTTTCTTTGGTTTACCTTGTGTTGAATGGGCTATGGGGTCTTGTACTCCATAGGGCCTCATGTGTTTTTGTGAAATGGGTTACACAGCACCCTCAGTGCCGTAACCCAGGGGTGTCCTAGGGACCCCCCAACATAGACTCCATACCCTGGGACTGACTACTGTCTCCCAGGGTCTGTAAAGTCACCATTGACTTTACTAGTCTCAAATCCTGAACAGAACCAGTACAAACCATCATATTGTGGACGTACTGGCCGGAGCAATTCCATTGCCCCGGGGTCTGCTAGTCGAGGGGGCACGTCTCCGTCCCCCCTCATCGAGTTTTGGCTGGTGGCAGTGGAAACTACTTTTTATATTCGACCGCGAATATTTTCCTATGGGATCTCCCATTGTTTTAGGCTAATACCTTTATTTATTTATTTACGGTAGCCTTGAACATACCGCCGGGTTATTTCTTTATTATTATAACTCCGGTTGGTATTTTTTGCCAAAACTTGATTCTAAAATGGCGTTGGTGTTCACCTCTGTAACGCTGACCCAAAGTGGAGCCCTTTGTTCCACTTTTGGCGGGCTTCTCCACAGAAGCCCTCCAAAGTGGTGCCACTCTGTCTGGGGTACTTAGGAGGGGTGGAGGGGAATTTAGGCACCCTGGACTGAGTTACCTTGGTAACTCAAGTCGCACTCCGTCCTGATTGGCCCAAGTGGTGAGCCGGCCGGCTCACCACTTAGCATGTTTGAGTGACAGCTAGGCTGGGTGAATGGGGGTTTGCTGCATAAAAGCAGGGCTTTGAGGACTGGAACTTTAGAAGTCGCCACAGGACCTAAGAAGCCGAAGAGGGAGAAGCCGAGCCGACCTGCCAAGACGACACCACCGGTGAAGCCCTGCAGAACCGTCTCACCACTTTTTCCGACGACAGAGGAGATCTCCCGCCGGAGAGTCTTCTTCCCTTAACTGGTGGGGACAACCAGTTGCTGCCTTCTTTTCGCCGTCCCGAAGCATCTCGTGGCCGCCTTGCCTGTGCCAAGCACCCCGGCAACCGGGATACCACTTTTTACCTCAACCGCGAAAGAGGGGTAAAAATCCTTTGTGACCGGAGAACTCCACGGCTGGCCTCATCCCTGGTAGTGCAACGACCTGCAGCCTTCCTCCCCGTCGAGATCACCTCTTCCTCGGGACGACGCCGCGACTTGCACCCACTACCAGGAACAACTACCACCGCTGGAGGAATCTTTCCACGTTTAAAGGTACTGTGATCCGCCCGGCCTCCCTTGCCACCGATTGTACGGGGTAGATTTAGCCCTCGGCTCTCGAACCTGGGTAGGCCTGGGTCACCCTAACTAAACTTTTCAGAACCGTAGTAAAACCTTTTTCGCTCACCTGCAAAGACTGAGGACATTGTGTGATCTTGGGCACATTTTTTCGCCTGGCTCCCTCTAAAGCGGGCCCCGAACTAATTCTCCTGGTTCCACCATTGACTGCCTTTGCTAACCTTATGTGAAAAGTGTTTTACCTTATTGCTCTCTTTATCTTCTGCCTTTTCCCTCCCTTTTGGTAATACTTGTTGGAGTATCATCTAACGTTAAGCGCTCACCTCTGGTTGGAAATAAGTGGTGTTAACTTAGAATTGTCCAACAAATGATTAGGGATGTACATATGAGTAATAGTAACTGTGTTTGACTTTCTTATCTTTTCTAGTGTGCTAGTGTAATTTATGAGTGTACCTTTAATAAATAAGTCTATACTTTTACACCTAGCTCTGGTTAGTGTTTGCTTGTGCTACTGTGCCTCTGTACCTATTCTGTATCCTCTGTATACTGCCTAACTCTTCTTGAGGGAAGTCTGACTGCTCAGCCACAGCTACCACAGTGAATCTGTGCGGTGCAGACTGCTACCAAGTGGGTTTACTGCCAACACCTGTAGTCTTAAATCTTTTGCAGTGGTCCCAGAGGGAACTGCACAGGTTTCTGTCTAACAGTCATTAACTTAAAAATAATTATTTCCTCTATTCTCAGCCAGTGTAATGCCTTCCTTCCTTCTGTTATGTGCTCTCCGTTTTCTATCTTTTTAATGACGCGAACAGCATTATTTTCCATGACCTGGAATTTCTCAATTTCTTTCTTAGCAGCTCCTAGCAGTAAAGCGTTGCCATAGTCCAACCATGATAATATGATGGCCCTTGCAATCGTTGCTGTATTCTCCTCATTTTAAAATGGACAGCTAGCTCTCAGGAGGCACAGATAGTATGCATTGTCTTTGTGCAGGTATTTCACCTGCACCTCAGACCCCACTGATGCCTCTACCATCATCCCCAATGTTTTGACTTGTGTCGTTAGTGGGATAATTGCCTCCTTGATGGCAAAGGCTTTATATTCTATGCCTAATTTGGCTCTTGCTTGATGTGTTCCGAAAATCAACAGTTCTGTCTTGGTATTATTGAGACACATCCAGTTGAGTTGCATCCACTTATCTATAGATTTGTGTTATTTTAGCACTGTCGCTCGGATAGTTCGAAACCAACTGTGTACCGTCGGCGTAATTCTTAAAGGATATGACAACACTTTCCAGGAGCTCACAGAGGCATCTTATGTACAGATTGGAAAGCAAGGGGGATAGACTTGGCCCTTGTGGTACTCCGAAATTGATGTGTGGCCTCAGAAAACTTTTCTCCCCAGTGCACCCTGGATTTCCGGTCTGCTAGGAAGGATGTCAGCCATGCTAAAGCAGCCGGAGAGCATCCTGCTACTTTCTCTAGTGACTCTTGCAGCAATTGGTGATCCACCAGATCGAATGCTGCACTAAGGTCCAGCAGCATCAATATCCCTGCCTTTCCCTTATCCAAGATAGTGAGCATACGTGTCTGCAGGTCTAACATTGCAGTTTCGGTACTGTGGGCCTCTCTGAAGCCTGATTGTTGTTTGTGGAGGATCTCTTGGCTTTCGATATATTTTTGGAACTGATTTGTCGCTACCTTGTCCAATATTTTTAAAATGAAGTTTGAGTTTGTGATAGGGCGTACATTGGTTGGATCCTTAGGGTCCAAGCCTGCCTTTTTTATCAATGGCGTAAGGGTCACTACAGCAGATGGGGTAGCCTGAGATCCAGGGATGGAGCTGGGCAACAGTTAGGGAGGGGAATGGAGGAGGGGGAAGGGGAGTTGGGAGTTTGGGGGAGGGATTAGGGGGGGAGTTTGGGGCATTAAAGGGGGACGGGCCTACAGTCACAGCCACAAGCTAAGAAAAGGAGGGTGGAAGCAGGGACGGGCAGAGTAGGAATTGGATAGAATGGGAGACCTGAGGATAGAGACCTGGAATGTGAGGGGGCTAAATAATTATATTAAATGGACTAGGGTCATGATGTACTTGAAAAGACAGAAAATAGATATTGCTCTGTTATAGGAGACTCATCTGATGAAAGAAAGCCAAGTGGTGGTAGCTAAGAAATGGAAGGGGAATATTCTGGGGCAACGTACTTGGCGTATGCCAGAGGGGTTATAACAAGGATACCACCACATGTCCCGTTTAAGCCGTTACACTCCACCATAGGTAAAGATGGGAGGATGGTGTTAATAAGAGGGATATTGGAAAAAAAGGAAGTGAGCATCAATGTTTATGCTCCGAATCAGGACACCACAGTTTATTTTATATCTATTTATCTATATACCAAGCTCAACCCATATAAGATTGGGGCAGTCATATGGGTGGGGTACTTCAATTGCACCCTGGTCCCGAAACTAGACAGATAAGACGAAAAGGTTGGGAGGCCGGCCCCAGTGGCGCCCTACTAAATGATTTCAAGTTATTAGATGTATGGAGAACACACCACCCACAGGATAGAGACTACTCGCACTATTCCACCCCGCAAAACCTGTACAGCAGATTTGTTGGATCGTGTCATGATGCCTACCCCTGGGGACCCAGACCAAGTCCAGCAACCCCGGAAGCAGGCATCAAGTTACCCCAAGCAAGCCCAACAACCCCTGCTAGGGGCTATTTGGGTGCAGTCCTGGCGCCTGTGGCGCCAGGCTCACATGGAGAGTCAGTCCTGGCGCTATAGGCGCCAGGCTCATAGATTAAAATTTACCTGATGCAGACCATGCTGCAAACTTACCTGATGCAGACCATGCTGCAAAAGCTCCAAGCCAAAAGAGGCTTGGAAGGGACTATTTTACCTAGGGACTATTTTTTTACTCGGGCGGGGCTGGGGAGGCACACTTACCTGGGGCTACTTTGGAGGCTATTTAAACCACGCCCGAAGAGCAGCACACGCTTCGCGTTATTCTGCATCCAGCAGCGTAACGCTCACCTTGCCTGCAAGTCTGCATCCAGTCTTCTGCCACGCCCGCCTCGAGTTTGGAGCTCCTAGAAAAAGGAAGAAAGAAGGAGAAAAGGTTAGAACAAGAGCAATACCTTTGATCCTTACCTGAATTCCCGATTCATCGCGCCTTCGAGCTGGAAGAAAGAAGTATTTTATGCGCGTCGCCTCGCCTGCTGCAGCACCGCACTGAACTCACTGCACCTAAGGAGAAGACAAGAACAGCAAGGTGAGCCAAGGGAATACACAGAGGAATACCCCCCATAGACTTACCTGATTTTACCACCGGGGGTACTATTCTTCTTCACGGGTCGGCGCAGCTTCCACTGCATCCTAGCCGAACCCCGGCCCCTAAGGGGAAACACAAGGACAGCAAGGTGAAACAAGGGATTAACAAGGGGAACCCTCCTCACCACAAAAGACTTACCTGATTTTACCGCCAGAGGCATTATTCCCCGAGACTTCATATTTTCTCTCAGAGCCTGAATAAGGGAGAAAGCAACAGGTTACATATGGACATTATTTTATCAAACTGTGTTGGATAATACAAATCCTTACCAGAACATTACCGGTTGCCACGAGGAACTCTTCAGTAAGGTCAAGCTGCAATGTGCAAGGAATCGGACAAGAGTGAAAGTCAGGCATTTGAACTCTTACGAACTACATACTTACGGCGTCTTGCCGGGAATATCGGAGTCAATATTGTCCTGGAACTCACCAATTCCTTCGAGCCAGTGAAGCAACTGGTTATCTACGCGTTCCTGCACTCTATGCAGGATGGAGAGCTCATCTTTTCAAATCATCAGGTGAGACTATAAGAGAGGACATCCAAGGTGATCAGTGGGGAGAACAACGGGGAGGGGAATTATCGCTCAACTCCACGGGTGGTTAATTCCCTTTCTCCACTTGCAGAAGAATATTCCTACGGGCCAAGCCAAAGAAGCTAGGTGGGCCAGTCCAGTCCGTCATCTCGGCCCTACGCGTCACATTGGTGGAGATTGCAGCAGTCCAGTCCAGATCGACGCCTCTGTGGGAGCCAGGTGAGCGTAACATAACGCGAAGCCTACCTACAAATTCCCACCCGGGCATTATGGATACCTCAGAGACTGACTAATTGGCCCAATTACTAGCTGAACTGAGGGCTGAAGTGCATTCCGCCTGTCAAAAAACCAATGCCCTTAGGAGGGAACTGGTTTTGTCAAAGGAGCGAACTGATGACCTTGCTAGGCAACTATTGCAAAGCCAGGCTGGACAAGCACCCCTACCTGGTTCCGGGGGAAATCCAGCTCCTGTGTTATCGAGTAACCCTGTGCAAATAAACCTACCTGGAAATATTCCATTAGCTCCACCCGAACGCTTTGCTGGAGATCCCAAAAGGTTTGCTGTGTTTATGAACCAATGCCGCTTGCACTTTTTATGCAGACCTGGAGCCTTCCCAAACGATAAAGCCAAGGTAGCCTTTGTATTGTCATATCTCAGCGGCAGTGCAGCTAATTGGTCAATTCCTCTAGTTGCTCAGGATGACCCAATTCTTCGGGATTTTCGGGGCTTTCAAACGAGCATGGAAAGACTATTTGCCCAGCACTCCCAAGGACAGGCCCCGGATAACAAACTTTTGTCCCTACGACAGGGTAACCAGGACCTTCTATCTTACATTGCGACCTTGAATAGGTTGATAGTGGAAACTGGATGGCCTGAGGTAAAACGAATCACGTTATTTCATCGAGGGCTTCGAGGAGAACTCAAGGATATCTTGGCTCAAGTCGTGAACCCACCTCAAGACTGTGCTGAATATATAGACTTAGTGGTCCACTTAGATCATAGACTTCAGAACAGAAAGGCTGATCGAGCCAAGTTTGAGAACAGGGTGTTGGTCAAAACCCACGCTAATCCCAAAGGAGCAGAGGCTTCAGAACGCGTGCAAATCGGAGGGTTTAAAGGACCCTTAACCCAGAAGGAAAGAGAAAGGAGACGGCAAATGCAATTGTGTCTATATTGTGGAACTTCTGGCCATTTTCTACGGGATTGCCCTGTAAAACCACCCAAGAAGGTGGTTGGAGCTGCTGATAAAAGCCATATGGAGTCAGACTCGGGAAACGACCACGCCCGACAAGCATAGAGGTCCGCTTGCCGAGCTTGAAGAAGGATACTCAGACCTCGCATTTCATCATACCAACGGTCCTTGTAGATCCAGGGCAGCCATCGCGTATGCATGCAGTAAGGGCATACATTGATAGTGGGGCCATAGGAAACTATGTGGACTACGATTTGGCTTCCAGGATGAATCTGCCTCTCTGCCGAAAAACCACCTCAGATGTCATCACCACAGTTGATGGAACTGAAATTGCCTCTGGGCCTGTAACTCATTCCACCGCAGAGATGACATTATTGGGTCCGGATGGTCATCGAGGGGCTATTGTGTTTGATCTAATCAAGGCCCCACAGTCCCAAATAATACTGGGGATACCTTGGTTGGAAACACATAATCCTTGTATTGATTGGCGAGAGAAGAGAATAACCTTCCCGGATTGTGCGCAAACCTGTTACCCAAAGAAAAATCTGAGCGCAGGCCTGCCCACAGTAACCACAGCAGTCATGCAACTACCTCCTGAATACCAAGAATTGCAGGATGTCTTCCAAAAAGAACAGGCAAATACTTTACCTCCTCACAGATCGTACGATTGCCAAATCGATCTCATACCCGGTGCACAACCCCCTTGTAGCAGGATCTATGCCCTTACGGAACCTGAGAACCTTCACCTACGACAATACTTAGACCAGTACCTTGCCAATGGCTTTATTCGCCCATCTAAGTCCCCTGCATCTTCAGCTTTGTTCTTCGTGCCAAAAAAGGAAGGTGACCTCAGAACATGCATAGACTACCGCGCATTGAACCAGATAACTGCTAAGAACCGATACCCATTGCCTCTGATCCCTGAACTACTAGACCAAGTGAAGGACGCTTGCATGTACACTAAATTAGATCTCCGGCGGGCATACCATCTGGTACGTGTAAAAGAGGGCGACAAGTGGAAGACTGCTTTCCGCACTAAGTATGGGTTTTTCGAATACCATGCCTTTCGGGTTGTGCAATGCACATGCAGCCTTCCAATACTTCATGAACGATGTCCTTCGTGAACTCATTGACGTTTGTGTTGTCATATATATCGATCATATTCTAGTATACTCCTCTTCAGAATCTGACCATGTGAAGCACATCCGAGCAGTCCTTGAGAAATTGCGCCAGCACAAACTATATGCAAAACTGGAAAAATGCGTTTTTCATGCCACAGAAGTTGAATTCCTTGGGTTTATCCTGACCCCAAAGGGAGTCTGAATGGACTCACGAAAGGTGGACGCAATCCTTAAGTGGCCATCACCAAGTTCAGTTAAAGGAGTACAAAGTATGCTCGGCTTTGCCAATTTCTACCGCAGATTCATCCCGGATTTTTCACATGTTGTACATCCCATCACAGCACTCTTGCGAAAAAATATGCCTTCCAAGAGCTGAAAGCAAAATTCAAGTCTGCACCTGTATTAAAGCACCCGCGCCCTGAACTTCCATACATAGTGGAAACTGATGCATTCAGTCTAGCCATGGGAGCTCTCCTGTCTCAAAAGGACCCTGAAACTGGCCAGCTTCACCCAGTAGCGTTTTGGTCCAGAAAGTTCTCGGCACCTGAGTTAAACTATGCGGTTACCGATAAGGAGTTATTAGCCATTAAATCCGCCTTCAAGTCTTGGCGGCACTATCTTCTCGGTGCCAGGCATACCATTACTGTGATCACCGATCACCGGAACTTACAGTATTTAAAGACAGCCTTGGCTGTAGGCCCAATCGTCACGTCAACTCCGATGGGCATTGTTCTTTGCCGAGTTCGATTTCGTGATAACCTATCGACCAGGTTGTAAGAATGGTAAAGCAGATGCCTTATCCCGAATAGGGATGGGAGAGGCAGAAGTGAACCCTGAACCAGTACCTATAATTCCCGAACAAAGGATTCTTGGCATGACTACTCTACAGACTCTAGAGGACATTCAGGTAAAGATCCAGCAACTCTTTGATTCTACAGCCTTGCAGGACTGGGTAATGAAAGGCCCGGACTACTCTGTCACCAATGATCTGCCTTATTACCAAGGACGGCTATTTCTGCCACACAAGGAACTACAAGAGCTAGTCATTTCCCGTTATCATGATACCCTAATGGAGGGGCACCCAGGTATTGCAAAAACTGAAGCTAAAATTAAAAGACAATTCTGGTGGCCCACCTGGCGAAAGGATATTAAATCATCTGTGATGTCTTGTGGCATTTGCGCCCAAAACAAAAGTCAAAAGAAAAAAACAGCTGGACTCTTACAACCTTTAGACATTCCGCCTACACCATGGCACACCTTATCGTTAGACTTTATTATTGATCTACCCCCATGCAATGGATTTAACACCATTCTAGTTATAGTGGATCTTTTTTCCAAGATGGCCCACTTTATTCCTTTAAAGGGATTACCTTCTGCTTCAATCCTGGCCAAGGAGTTCCTCGAAAACATTGTTCGCGTACACGGATTTCCGTACGTATTGGTCTCTGACCGGGGCAGTCAATTCATTTCACATTTTTGGAAAAAATGCTGTCAATTGGCGCAAATCGATGTGAGGTTATCGACCAGTCACCACCCCCAGACCAATGGTCAAACGGAGAGGACCAACCAGACTCTCGAACAATACCCGCGTTGTATGTTACATCAGACGGAGAGTAATTGGAAAGACATTCTTTGGATCTCAGAATATGCATACAATAATACAGTACACTCTGGAACTGGACAAAGCCCCTTTTATACCTTATATGGGCACCATCCTCGAACCTCAGACCTTGACTCACCCCAACACTTAGAAATGCCCGCAGTGGACCATCTGCACGCTACGATTACACAAGCCTTTAAGGAAGCAACTACACATTTAAAACAGGTGAAAGAAAAATACAAGAAAGATGCTGATCGGCATAGAAGTGATTCTCCACAATACCAAATAGGGGACCAAGTATGGTTAGCCATAAAACATATACCTCTAAAGGGGACACGGACCTTTAACCCCAGATATTTGGGACCTTACTCTATTAAGGCCATTATCAATCCGGTGGCTGTCAAGTTGGACTTGCCTGCTAATATGCAAATGCAAATAATAGAGAGCACTCAAAATCTTTGCAATCTCTAAGCGATAGCACACAACTAATGAAACCATCAAACAATATGTCTTAAAACTAGTTGTACTCCCAATTTTGGCCCACAATTCCATACATTGATAATCCAATGTAGATAACATCCAAGTGAGGTGTATGATCTGAATCGAACATCTATACTAAAAAAAATAGCAGAAATTCGTAGCCTAGAGGACCTGACATCTATCGATCTAAACCAGGTGGGATTTCTGTATGAATCTGACTTATCCATCGGCAGACTATGGATTCAGTCTGGTGTGGTTCGAAATCTGATATGGCAGGCTAGACAAGCACCATTTGATCTGGGCTTTAGTCTCATGTATGAATCAATGCAGTAAAAAACTGGTGAAATAAGAAAGCAGCAGGTGCAGGGGGGAATTCCAAAAGCGTAGATCAACCTTTGGATGTAGATGAATATCCTACACATAAACCCAGATACGATCATCACGAAACTAGGGCCCTTTGGAATCGGAAAAATTAACAGCATTGATTGATAAAATTTCATAGCCACAAAATATGATTCAATCTCAAACTTATCATACGCGTGGTCATACTCATCTGATTAACAATAAGGCAACCAATCTTGATATGTTTCATATTATAGTACCACAGGAGACATAGCAAGTGAAAATACCAATTTGGGATAATTATAACATACTCACTATGCCTGCAAAACGACAGGCAAAGGGGAGACCGATGGCTGGCCTGTTGGTAGCGACTAAAATATCAGCCAAACTTCATCCTTGACCAAATGGGCCGAACCTAATCCATTTACTATATTGGTTTGCATTACATATGACTCCCAGGTAATAGCCCTAATTAACGTTTATTGGAACCATGCTAGTGTTTCTGATTATGCCTTTATATCGGGCATGGAAGATTTGCTTGATCCGATTGCCTCTGACTCAACCATAACAGCAATTTTTTGTCATGTTGGACTTAAATATACTTTGCATGTCTAATGAAAAACGTCATCGGAACATCGGTCAAGGATGGCACTCTGTCAAGGGTGGCACCGGACACCCAGGTAGGTTCTGGCTGGCTGTGCTGATGTAAGGTGACAGATAAGCACACACAGCAGGAAGCTCAACAAGAAAGAAGAATAGGCAACAGTAGCTGTGAGCAAAAAGGGGTAGGGAATACAAAGGTACAAACAAACTGGATTCCCTCTTGGGGTGTATGCAGAAATGGGAAAGAGTGTTCCACGGACCTTTGGAAACTCCATCCTTCTTCACAGATTGCTATTACAGGGGCCCACTCTGTATGCTCATGGCTGGGAACAACAGCAGTGGGTGTCTGTACCTGAACCCTAAGGCACGAACAAGGTAACAGTACTTCACAAGACTGAAGCCTGTACAGGTCCAGCAGGAACCAAACAATGACACGAAGTACAACAATGAAAACCCGACAAAGGAAAGGGGCAGAGGTTGCCTGCCGGAAGCCAACAGTCAAGCTCTGTATAAAGGATTAACATAAGACACAAGTGAAGACAAGAACAGAAATATCCAGGGAAAAGGAAGTCAAAGAGAACAAGGTTAAGAACAGAATCCGGAAGAAAGCAAGGGCAGAAACCTAGTATCTAACTGTAGGGAATGGTGACCGGAAACTGTACACGGAATAGTAGAACAGTAACTCAGGACTGGAAAGACAAGAGAAAGCTTGCAGAAGGAAATGAAAGAAACAGTATAACTGAAATGGATAACCTAAGGGGAGGACAGAAGACTCAAGGAAGAGAAGGACAGGGAACGGGGTTGCAAACAAGGAAGAGAGCAAGGGAGCTGTAGCCAGGAAGCAGGGGTGGGGGGGCTGCAAACAAGGAAGCAGGGCTGCAGTAACAGATGGCACAAGGTGCAGGCAAACTGTAGTGGACTGTAGTGGACTGCAGAGGACTGTAGTAGGCTGCAAGGCAGGGAGTCCAGAGGAGCAGGTCAGCAAGGAGCGAGCCCACAGGAGCAGGGCAGCGAGGCGGGGAGTCCAGAGGACCAGGGCTGAAGGCAGAGGAGTGTAGCGGGTTGCAAGGCAGGGAGCCCAGGGGAGCAGGGCAGCAAGGAGCAAGCCCACAGGAGCAGATCAGCAAGGCAGAGAGCCCAGAGGACCAGGGCTGAAGGCAGAGGAGTGTAGCAAGCTGCAAGGGAGGGAGCCCAGAGGAGCAGGGCACTGATCAGAAGCAGGAGAATATGGCAACAGGAACAGCATATAATCCGTGGCTCAAGGCAAAAAGGGGCAGGGAGAACTCTTGATGCAAGAGAGTGAGCTCCAGCAGGCAGCTGCTTAAATACAGCCCTGCCCTGTACTGAGGCAGGCTAATTGGCAGCACCTGGAGCAGCCCACCTGAAGGTAGTCTGCCTCCTCCCTCTCTGGTCCTGAGAAGGTGGAAGCAGCACTGATCGCTAGGGCTTCTGTGGATTGTGGTTCCAATAATGATGAATGGGAATAGCCAGGAATTGATAACTGTAGCAAGGTGCATTATGCTACATGTAGTTAGCTGAATTAAATAAGAAAGTACCAAAGTCGTGCACATGGAAATTAAGGACCAAAGTGTGAATAGGGGTTGATCAAAGAGTATTATGAAGATAAATGAGTTCCAAATAGTCCATGATGGTTGCCAATGTGTGCGCCAGTGGCACAGGCATGACAACATCTTAAATTCTAGATAACTCCTGATGCTTAATGGTGCAATAGCAGGTGATTCTCTGGCCCAATCGACCTGGCGCTGATTGAGTCAAAAAGCAATCATTGACTTTATATATACAGATCGCACCATGTTCCCTATAATTGATCAGTTCATTATACACGAACAGCAGTAAATTGACCATGACCAACTGACTTTGTCCTGACATGGATGTGCCAAAACCTGCCTAACCTGGATAAATACATTAGCTCTAAGGTGGCTATATCTAATGGGAGAAATCGTTTATTCTGGGCCCTAATTCAATTACACAATCTGCACCATTGCCTGAGCAATACCACTGTGGAGAACAGAAGTGATCTATTTCTTGATGGGCGATACATAGCTGCTCTCCTACTCTTTAGAGAGGTCCCCTCTAGAAATCAAAAAGTTATTTTCAAGCACAAACATATATTCGATCCGGATCTAAAGCATCAAAAATCCTTATTGCGTAAAGAAATCGGGACACTAAATACCTTCCCAATACTAGAGTACAGCACTAGAATCAAACAACTAAGACTGAAATATAAAAACTGGGTCAAATGCAGGAAATCCTACATGTACCAACAAGATGATGAGAACATGTTAGGAGTCTTAGCTACGAAAAGTTCAGGAGTAATATGGAGGCTCTTAAATCAGGCAACCAATGCTCCCCAATGTGCCCTATTGACAAATGCAGTCCCCGAGCAGTCTTGGATTGAGTATTTCACTAAGTTGTATTCCCTTGAAGAACGAAGTGGGCTTGAAAATACAGACACGAGAAAGCTTAAAATATCATTAGACTTTAATGTGGATGATATGTTCTACATATCAAAACGATCTAATTCTAGAGCCCGAGGCCCAGGTGGCCTGCCTAACTATATCTTGAAGGCCATTCCTGAAGCCTCGGCACAGATATTAAATCTAATTTATGTAGAAGTACTAGAATCACAACCTAAACAAGCAACTTGGCGCAAATCAATAATTGTGCCAATATTTAAAAAGGGCAACCGTCAAGACCCAGGCAGCTATCAACCTATTACATTGCTAGATGTACCGGGAAAACTCATCTTGAGAGATCTTACGCAGTGAATCACCACCCATAATTTACATGATATGCATCAGACGGGTTTTTGTCCCGGGAATTGGCACTCCCATTAATCTGACAGTCATTACGGCTATCCGCATGCAGATTAATTGTTCTAAGCAGTCCATTTACATGGCATATGTGGAGTTTAAGTCCGCATTCGATTCTGTAAGCAGACCGCGTATGCTATCCAAATTGGCAGAGGCTGAATGTCCAGAACCTTTATTGGCTCTGATCACTCAGCTTCACACAAATACCACCATCCAAGTAAGACTGGCGCTACAAGGTCTCCTATCTGCCCCCATTTCCACCTTTTGGGGGGTCAAGCAGGGATGCATATTAGCATCCACATTATTTAATTTTTATTTTGCAGCTATGGGGTACGCTTTTGCAGCGGTTAAATTGGATCCTCCAAGATTAGGAACATCGTCATTAGCATGGATTTGCTATGCGGACGATGTCGTGTTATTGTCCAAGGCACCCTGTGGTCTTCAAAGACTACTAGATGTATTGGAGAAACATGCAGCCTCAAACTATCTGTAGATAAAACTAAGGTACTGTGCTGCCATCCAAAAACACACACAAAACAAATTGTAAATTGGTTCCTAAATGGGACCAAATTGGATATTATAGATCAGTACAAATATCTTAGCATCAACATTACTGGCCAACCAACCGATCAGTCATATGTAGCAGAAATTAGAGCAAAAAACCTATTCAGTCACATCACAAGTAGTGATAATCCAAAATAGATTTGGCAGGTTTTCCTGTTCATTATTAGTCACTTTTTACATGCAGAAAGCAACTGCTATTCTATATGGGTCTGAAACTAAACCATATCAGAATATGAATTTATGGACCAGAAAGGAGGGCCTATTTTGCAAGCGAGTACTAGGGCTGCCCAAATGCCAACTATTGGCTATTATTAGGTTTAAATTAGGCTTGCCCTCCTTATATTCATGGAAAGTATTGAGTCTATATAGGAAATTGTTAAATTTAACTGATTGCAAATCATTGATAAATAAAATATCGAAATACATGCTGCATTCTGATCATAATTTTCTGTTACAATGGAGGAATCGCGCGTTAAATGTAATGGATGCGGCAGCGATCTCACAAGACTTGCTAATGACTAATCCCACACAAGCTAAATCTAAACTGTAGCAAGCTGACTGGATACTTACTATAGAAACATGCAAAAAAATATGGCGCATTTAAAGAAAATCCTTTTATTGAAAAAAGATCACGTGATATTGAACCATACTTGCTCAAATTTCCAAGTCCAAAATATCGATATATCTACACCAGGGAAATTCTAGAAAGACGTCAGCAAATCAAAACATGTGAGAACTTTTGCAGATTCTGCAGCACTCAAGAACAGTGTGAGACTCTAAATCAATTATCACATTATTAAAACTGGAAGAGTGACAAACAATGCAAAGACTTTTAATACATTAATAATCGAAGATATGAGTCGAGCATAAAGAGGATATAAGCTTAAGGATGTACTTACCTATGGTGAAATTGAAATCAAGTGAAAAGTATGATTTTGATGACCAACGTATGAAGAGCATCTAATACTGATATTATATTACAAGTGTGAACTGCTGAATTATGGCATCTTATATTATCTAAAGTTTCCTGATATTTTTTATTGATTTTATACTGCTGTATTGTTTCTTTTTATGTGTTTTTCTTTTTTCTTCTAATATGAATTCAATGTCATAAGGTAATAACATTTTTGGAGACAATTCAAATTAATGTATGTAACATTATTTTATATTGTTTTTATCTTTTGTAACACTTATTGAAAGGCTGATTTTCAGCCAGATCAATAAATAAAAATAAATAAGAATAAAATAAGAAAGTGAGGTAATCCAAATCTTGTCCTGATAACCTAGAGTTCCACACACATAACAAGGTGCTGAACAATAAACCCAACTAATTATCTAAGTAACAAAGAATAAGCAGAAGATACTTTACTTCCAGGTTCCTCGGTCCAGGGTTTGCAAGTGGTACACTGAATCGTTGCGAGTTGCGAGTCTTGTTGTGCTTTAAAAATTATTCTTAATGGACGGGCTAATCACATGATGTGTGGCTCTTCTGATTAATGGACCCTGCAGCATCCTTTGTATTGTTCATCCTCTGACAAACTGGTCTGTCGCCTGCTACAAAGGCAATACCGACTCTCTGTCCTCACCAAGGACACATTCATCCTTGTGTCTCTGCGGCATCTAACAACTCGGCCGAACTCTTTAAAATCTGCAAGGAGCTGGCCAACCCTGAGCAGTCTCTACCCCGGTTGTTGCCTCCCAGGCTCTTTGCAGTGCCCTTGCCTCTCACTTCATTTAAAAAACCCAGGACATCCTGTCCACCCTCTTCACCCAGACCCCTCCTCTGCCCTCCCCATCTGTGCTTGCTGACCCTCCTTTAGCCACCCCCCACCATCCTTCTCGTCCTCTCCTCTTTTCTCCCCTGACAAGGTTGCTAGACAAGTCCGATCTATGAAAGCCTCGTCAAAACAGGTTCATCCCTGTTCCTCTAAAACCATCAAGGACCACATTGACACCCTCGCACCGGCCCTTGCTGATTTTTGCAACCACTCCTTTGCCTCGGGATCCTTCCCATCCTCTCTGAAGCACACCTTTGTGCATCCTCTTCTCAAGAAACACACAGCTGATCCTTCTTGTCCAGCTAACTATCGCCCAATTTCCATTACAGTATATAATGTATATAATGTAATTACTGTATATAATATATGTTACCTATAATCTGCAACCTGTACCAAGCTCTAAGTATTCTTGTTATTCTGTGCGCCCAGCTACCCAAGGGTTTTCTGGCGCCCTATTAATAAACAAACAAACAAACAATTACTCCCTTTCTTGGCAAACCACTGGAAAAGTTGGCAATCTCTCAGCTCAACCTTCATTCTAATTCTGTTGGCTGTCTCCATGACCACCAGTCTGGCTTCAGAGCTGCCAGAAGCACGGAAATTGGTCACCTGAACGTCTGTGAAGATCTGCTCTCCAACCTTGACTCTACATTCCCTCTGTCCTCATCCTCCTCGATCTCTCTTCTGCCTTCGACACAGTCAAGCATACCATCCTGCTCAACCGTCTCCGTGAAAACCTGGGCATCACTGATCAGGCTCTGGCCTGGCTGACCTCTTTCCTCTCAGATCGACCCTCCCAGGTCCAGCTTGGGTCCTTCCTATCATCTATCCTCCTCTCTACCTGTGGTGTTCCCCAGGGGTCTAACCTCTCACCCTGGCTTTTCAACCAATACCTGGCAACTCTCGCCCGCTGCATTGCCACTTTCTGCTCAAATTTCCAGTGCTACGCTGACAACACTCAACTCATTTTCAGGCTGCCCTCTGCCACCTCCTCTCCCTCTCTCAGCTCTGATTGCCTAACTGCTATTCAAGATTGGTGTGCCGCCAATGATCTTTGTCTGAATGCCAGTAAGATGGAGATCCTCCTCATCGGCACACCTTCACCATCATTTCCCCTCACTCTCTGGCCAGCCTCCCTTGACCCTCCTCCTACCCCCGCCTGTGAGGCTAAGAACCTCTGGATCATCTTTGACTCAACCCTTTCCTTTCTCCGCCCACATCTCTGAGGTCTCTAAAAAGTCAAATTTCCGACTGCATCTGAGGAGGTGTCTGCCTTTCCTCTCCTTCCCCCAGAAGCTCATGTTATCCCAAGCTCTGGTTCTCTCTAGCTTGGACTATTGTAACAGCCTCTTTCTAAATCTACCTGCCTCTACTCTCCGCCCTCTCCAACTAATCCAGAACAGGACTGCAAGACTTGTCCATGGCCCCAAGCCCTGGGATCGTATATCTCCAGCTCTGAAAGCTCTCCATTGGCTCCCAGTGGATGCAAGGATTAAATTCAAAACCCTATGCATTCTCCACAAGGCTTTCTGGGGCCTGGGTCCAAAATACCTTCAGCTATCCCTCCGCAAATACCTCCCCTCTCAAGCTCTTCGCTCCTCTACCTCCAACTCCCTTAGGGTCAGTCGTTTTTCAAAGAAACAAGCTTGGGGTAGATCTCTGTCTTCGGCTGGGGCCTCCCTCTGGAACAGCCTCCCTGCCACTCTAAAACTTTAGGAGAACCATCTCCGGTTCCAGAAGCACCTCAAGACCTTCCTCTTTTTTTCTGCCTTCGCTCCCCTTCTCCCCTGCTGATCTGTCCTCTCTTGGCACCGTGCATATGGCCACCCTCTGTCCTCCGGGCCCAGCAACCTGCTCACCCTGCCACCCTCCCGCACTGCCTCCGTGCCACCCCTTGCACTGGGGTCTGTATCTGCACCCATACAGCCCCCCCCCTTTTTCTTCCTGTACTTATCAGACCTACCCTGTCTGCTGCCTTAAACCTAGCACATGCAAATTGCTGGCTGCACTTAAACTGTTTGTTGCCTTTATTATTTATTTATTGTTATTTATCTGTTTCTCCTCTGCTTTGCACTTTCCACTTCTCCCCCTTCCATGCACTTTTCCCCTCCCTCTCTCCCATACACTTGCGCGTTCTCAATGTCACTGGGCCTAGTAAGATCGCTGTTTTGTTCTCCCCTGTTCCCCTCCCTTGCCTTGTTGCGCTCTTAAACACTTGTGTACAAGCGCGATAGAAATAAAATATCATATAATATCTTATCATGTCTGAGGCAGTAAGGTAAAGAAAGTTGCTGTGGAGCTAAACAGCTTTTAAACATGCTGTAAAGGTTGCATGGCGACAGGGGGGATGAAACAGAGCGGCCTCATTCGCCGCTGTGACTAATTGCCAAGGAAGGCGGTGAGCATTAGCATGTTATGCAAGGCCCTGTGTGCAAGGCTCCTGTCCTGAGCCTGCCCCTTCTACTACGGCATCAACAAATTCCTGCAGTACTAGGATTGAGCAGGAGCTCTCCTGGACCCCTACCTGCAGTGCAAGCAACTTGCAGGCCCCAGAACTTCTGAGGTAAGCCACATGATTCTAATCTGTGTGAAGCCATCCGCCTACCAGTGATTGGCTACCCCAGATACATACTGACCACCCCGTGAACCGGTAGGCGGAAGCCAACCCCTTTGCTGCAAGGCCCCATGTGTAAGGCTCCTGTCCCGAGCCGGGAGGAACAGGAGTAATGCAGAAAACACTAGGGTAAACTCCAAAACTACCATAAACCCACTACTATATGGTGCATCCCCTACTAGGCACACTTCACTCACTGCTTTTACTTATGCACCCGAACCTAACTGCAATCACTGTCTTTCTACCTGGACTAACTAACTACTCAGAATTGCGGTTTGCAAATGCCTAGATTGCCTTTCTGTATCCTTGAAACACTGCATATTCCTACCTTTGCAATTACCAAAATCGCTTCCCTATGCTGGTAATAGATCTATGCAAAAGCGGTCCCCAGGTGTGAACACTGCCACCGCAGTGCGTTATTCTATGACTAACTTTGCCTATTTATATCGTGTGAGTGTAACACTGCCTAGCTATATCCTTTGTTTGTAATGCTGCCGAGTTCATTCCTGATTCAGATACCTAAAATCATCCCCCAATGTTGGTAATAGACCTTGCATGCCTAATGTGGTCCTGGTGTGCTCACTGCCGCTGTGTTGCGTAATTCTATGATTGGAACCTTGCCCAGTTATATCCTGTGATTGTGACAATACCTAACTCACTCTTTCGTGATAACTAAAGTCCTTCTCGAATATTGGGAGTAGACCTACATGCCTAATCGGTCCCTAGATGTTTAGACTGCCGCTCCGAATCTTACAATCTTAACCCTAGGCCACACGTGCCTGCCAAAAAAGCCAGGGGCCAATGTTACCCACAGACTTCTGCTTATGCTAATTGCGGCCTGCTGATGCATAGAATACGATCCACAGCCACCTCTGTGCCTGAATTTCCACTATTACCTCAGTGGATCCTGACAAAAGTTGGAAGTTAATGCTGTCCTGTTTAGGTCAGCTACACTAGCCAACTTGTCTTTTTGCCAGCAACGCAATGTCCCACTTCGAAGGGATTGTGTCCTCCGACGTATTCCTTATCTTTGATAATATGTTTCCAGCTTCCTGGCCTCGGAAATTTTTTCTGTAGAGGGCGCTGCGCGTCGACGTCTGCCGAGTCGATGTCCCTCGACGGCCACCATATCGGCGCCGACGTCACCATACCCATAAATAGCCACGCGCTGCGTCCGTTGCTCGGTTCCGTTTTTCCACGCTTCGTGGGGCCTCGGAACGTCGTTGCTCAGTTCAGTCAGAATAGTTATCTATTTCTACTCAAATATTCCTTATAGTTCTCGATGGCTTCTTCATCAGAACCGACGATGCCGCGATCCGGCTTCAAGAAATGCAGAGACTGCGGTAAAAAAATGTCGATAACGGATCCACACATGATCTGCCTATGGTGCTTGGGATCCGAGCACCATTGTTCGGAGTGTGAGGACTGCATGTCCATGACCGCGAAAGCCTTGAAGGAGCGCAAGGGGAAGCTCGAGAGAGGTAAGTCAACCAAAATCTCCTCGAAAGTTTCGTCGGCTGAGTCGAGGCATTCGTCTCCTCGCCGTCGAAAACATTCCCATTCTAGATCTCGAAGCAGCTCCCACCATTCGTCGAGATCAAGACACTCAAAAAATAGACGTCGAAGGTCCCATTCCTCGTCGTCTTCTGTGTCCCCAGAAAGAGTCTCCTGTCCCACCAAACACAGTTCTCAAGCTGAGTGGGAGGAATTCAGAAAGAAAATGTTAAGCGTCTTCCAGAACGCGGCCTCGACCCCCTCGAAGACAGCTGAGGGTGATACCCCGGGTGAAAAACCCAAAAAATCAAAACGCTGCGAGACGCAGCACCCGGCGAAACATTCCACCCGAGAGCGCCATGAGCCATCGGGTAAGAAGGCACCGTCTTCGACGCCGTGGTCGAGGATTCCTTCGACGCCATCTTCGAAGATTCCTTCGACGCACGGATCGGCGCCATCAACGCCGTTGTCGAAGGGTTCCTCGACGCATCGGTCGATCGACTCGGCGCCATCGTCGACGCCGATGAAAAAGAGGACCAAGGCCACCCCACAGCCAACAGTGATTTCAAGGGCCTCCGGCACGACGCCGAAACCATCGTCAATGCCCTCGAGTAGGATCCCGATCCTCTCGAGTTCTTCGAGACCCCTTCCAGTTTTTTCGACGCCGTTTTCGGCGCCTTCGAAGCCTGTTACATCGGCGTCGACGACATCGACGTTTTCTCGTCCAATAACGACGAGTTTGGCTCCTTCTGCGTTAGAAATGGGTTTTACTCCATTTCAGAGGTCAGAATACTCTGGACTTTCTTCAATTTATGAAGAAGGGGAAGATTCTGACCAGAAACATTCGGGTTACAGAGGACCACACTGCCTACTGCAGAGGATTTCACCTCTGAGGAAAGAAGGCTGAAGGAACTACTGGAGTCACTACATGGGGAAAGTGGGCTGGACACTTCCCCAAAAGTGGAATTTGTTAAGCCAGACCCAGGGGAACATGCCGAAACACCATATAGAACCCTGATGGCAAGAATAATTGAGTTTATGGGTTGGTCTGCACCTTCACCTGTTTTCCACAGGATGACTTAACATATATATTGGACAAAGGCCCACAGGAGGACCCGGTGGTCCCCTTCCATGCAGCCTTACAAAGAAAAATTGCATCTAATTGGGAAACTCCTGAAGTTATCCCTGCAGTCAATAAAAGATTGTCAACCAAGTATAGGGTAGCGGCTGCTGACCCTGAATACCTGTCAAAACACCCACCCCAGAGAGCCTGGTGGTTCAAGCGGCAACTTCATCTAGCAGTAGGACTGCTTACCCTACTGTCCCACAGGATAGAGATGACAAGAGGTACGACTCTATGGCAAAGAAAGTCTTCTCTGCCTGTAGTATGGCGTTGAAGTCCATCAATGCCACCTGTACGCTCGCCAGGTTCAGTCACACACTATGGGAGTGTGCTTCATCAGCGGCTGGCTGCATACCCGAAGGAGAGGAAAGGAAGCCTTCCGTAACATTATTAAAGCTGGCAAAGATGCCATGTGCGAATCACTTCAAACTGGCATCGATTCCGCTGACAATATCAGCAGGGCCATGGCGGCAAGTACAACAATCCGCAGGCATGCGTGGTTGCGAAAGTCGGGCTTTGCCCCTGATGTACAAGCCAGACTTTTGAATATGCCCTTTGACGGCTCTTCATTATTCGGGAAAAAGGCTGATGACAGTCTGGAAAAGTTAGACTTCTAAAGCAGCAGCACAATCTTTAGGAGCTGATATCCGCCAAACTCCTTTTCGCCCCTCAGGAACCTCTGGGAGAGGAAAGTCCTTTCGCTATTATTCCGCATTCGGGAAAGGCAGAGGACAGCCGGCTCAAAGAGGCCAAAGAAGATCCACCCGAGGTGGACGGGTCAGAAGTACTAAGACCGCAGCAGCAGCAGGTGCCTCTTTACCCTCGGCATCTGCATCAGCTGCCCCCAAACCACTCTGAGGCCTTCCCACACAATACACCTGTAGGGGGCAGGTTAACTCACCATCTGACGGAATGGCAGTCTATAACGTCAGATGCTTGGAGACAGTTGCCCAAGGTTACTGCCTACCCTTTCTACACATTCCTCAGAGTCATCCACCGGGGAACAGCTCTCTAAAAGTTCCAGATCAGCTCCTCTTGCAGGAAATTATAGACCTGCTAGAGAAAGGTGCCAGAGAACCGGTACCTGTAGTGGACAGGAACAAGGGCTGGTACTCCCCCCTACTTTCTCATACCAAAGAAGGACAGAGAACTGAGACCCATTCTGGACTTACGAGAATTGAACAAGTTCCTCAGGAAGGACAAGTTCAAGATGGTAACTCTCTCTCAGATCCTTCAGGCCCTCCAGCTCCAGGACTGGCTGTAATCTCTGGACCTTCAGGATGCTTATTTCCATGTGCCAATCCATCTCAAACACAGGAAATACCTGAGGTTCGCAATTGGCGACTCTCATTATCAATTTCGAGTTCTGCCATTTGGGCTGACCTCCGCCCTGAGGGTCTTCACCAAGCTGATGTCGGTAGTGGCGGCGAGTCTAAGGAGGGAAGGGATCCAGGTCTACCCCTACCTGGACGATTGGCTGATCAGGGCCGTATCTTTGGAACAGGCCCAGGCCCAGCTAGATTATGTCTGCCACTTCCTTCACAGACCGGCTTCTCCCTCAATTTAAAGAAGTCACAGATGATACCATCACAGAGACTCCAGTTCATTGGAGCGGTCCTGGACACTTCCCTGGGAAAAGCATTGCCACCAGAGGTGAGGGCTCAAGATATTCTACAGATGGTCACCAAGTTTCAAAATGCCCAACGTCTCCCAGCCTTCGACTTTTTGAGGTTGCTAGGCCTCATGGCATCCTGCATCTTCCTTGTGCCAGATGCTCGCCTGAGAATGAGATCTCTTCAGTGGGCACTGAGAAGTCAGTGGTCGCAATTCTCAGGGAGAACGACAGATCTCCTCCGAATTCCGGACAAGGTAGCCCGTGACCTGCAATGGTGGGCCTATCCAGAGAACATCTTGAAAGGAAAACTGTTTTGGCAACCATGGCCGGAGATAACAGTAGTCACAGACGCCTCACTCACGGGGTGGGGAGCCCATGCCAACGACTTGACCATCAGCGGTCGTTGGTCTCCATCGGAGTCCAGACTACACCTATTAGAGCTGAGAGTGATCAGACTAGCGCTGAAAGCTTTCCTGCCTTCAGTACAGGGGAGAAATGTCCTGATAATGACAGACAACACGGTGGCCATGCACTACCTCAACAAAAGAGGAGGCGTAGGGTCACTGCCACTGTACATAGAGAGGCGATGCAGCTCTGGTTTTGGGCAATCCAAGAAGGAATCTCTCTATCGGTAGTCCACCTTGCCGGAGAGAAGAACTTGACAGCGGACGCTCTGAGCAGGCAGAGCACAGTCTCCCACGATTGGGAGCTAGCTCAGGAAGTCCTTCAAGAGATCTTCGCCCTTTGGGGAACCCCACAGGTGGATCTGTTCGCCACAAGCACCAACAGGAAGTGCGATCTGCTCTGTTCAAGGGAATTTCCCCCGAGAGGAGCTCTAGGAGATGCGTTCGTAGTGGACTGGGAGTTTCCACTTCTTTACGCGTTCCCACCAGTCCCTGTTATTCCTTAAATGATCAGGAGGTTGAGAAGATTCCGGAAAACCATGATCCTAATTGCCCCGGATTGGGCCAGGAGAACGTGGTACCCGGACCTTCTAGATATGTCCATCTGTCCTCCAATCCGTCTTCCACTCAAAGAGAATCTTCTCTCGCAGAAGGGAGGTCAGGTTCTCCATCCAGACACCAGAACCCTCAACCTTCACGCTTGGCTTCTGAAAGGTTGAGGTACAAGGATTGGGATCTCCCTGTTGATGTCATGGAGGTGTTGCTTTCGGCCAGAAGACCAGCAACAAAGTCTTTATACTGCTGCCGTTGGAACAAATTTTGCAGCTGGTGTAGGGAACAGAATATCAACCCTTTTTCATGTGGTACACCAACGGTATTATCGTTTCTACTCTACTTGGCAAACTCAGGCCTTCAAGTGGGCACTGTAAAAGGCTATCTGGCAGTGCTCTCTATCTTCAAGCGCTCTGCGGAGGAACCATCGTATTTCAAAACTCCTCTAGTGGTACAATTTCTCAAGGGACTAACTAATGTTTACCCTCCAAAACCATTCCAGGTTCCCTTATGGGACTTAAATTTAGTCTTAAACTTCTTAATGGGCACTCCATTCGAACCACTTCACTCTTGCGCCCTGAGATTTCTCACGCTTAAAACTGTCCTATTGGTAGCACTAACATCTGCTAGGAGGGTGAGTGAGCTACAAGCTCTCTCCTGTAAACCCCCACATACAATCTTCCACAAGGACAAAGTTGCCCTACAGGTGAAGCCTAATTTCCTCCCTAAGGTGGTTTCTGAATTTCATATTACTCAGAAAATTACCTTGCCTTCATTCTACCCTCCTCCCCATCCGGGGAAAGAGGAGGAAAGGCTACATAGGCTGGACCCTAGGCAAGCTCTCAGCTTTTACATCAGCAGAATGGCTAGGATCAGGCAAGCAGACCAGCTGTTTGTAGGATACTCAGGTCACAAGTTGGGACTACCCATAACAAAACAAACCATCTCCAGGTGGATTATTTTGGCCATCCTGGAATGTTATAGACTAGCAGGGAAAGAGCCACCCCAAAATCTCAGGGCTCATTCAACCAGGGGTATCGCAGCCTCTTCGGCTCTCCAAAGAGGGGTACCGGTCCGGGACATATGTGCGGCTGCCACATGGTCGTCCGCACATACATTCACAAAATTTTACAATCTGGATTCCTCCACTGCTCAAGAGACCAGATTTGGCAAGGCCGTATTACATTCGGTCCATCCCTAAAGGGATACATAACACTATCACTCCCACCTCCAATTACATGTCACTGCTATGGGAGTCTATCAAAGATAAGGAATACGTCGGAGGACACAATCCCTTCGAAAAACAAGTTACTTCTTACATGGTAACGTTCTTTCGACGGGATGTTCCTCCGACGTATTCCTTATCGCCCCTCCCAACCATCCCCGCAGTGATAACTTCCCTTGTGGTTGCAGCTTACGCTCCTTCAAGGTCACTAACCAATTCAGGCATGACTTTTCTTATGCTAGAAAACGGAACTGAGCAACGGACGCAGCGCGTGGCTATTTATGGGCATGGTGATGTCGGCGCCGATACGGTGGCCGTCGAGGGACATCGACTCGGCGGACGTCGACGCGCAGCGCCCTCCACAGAAAAAAATTCCGAGGCCAGCAAGCTGGCTACGTATTATCAAAGATAAGGAATACGTCGGAGGAACATCCCTTCGAAAGAACGTTACCAGGTAAGAAGTAACTTTTTCTTCTCCACACCCCATTTATGCTGCGCTCACCCCTAACTAGTCTCTACTCCCCTTACAAACCAACCCTCCGGGTGACTCGCTGGCTATCCTGTCAGTTGGCGCACCCCAGCCTCCACGCTGTACAGCAAAAGGCAGCCACATGTGCCCACTCCTTTCCACAGCTCAATGCCACTTTGCTCCAGTGCTCCCCGCACCAACACTTGTGGCATGGCCCTGAGACTTCCCAAATCAGATGACATCCCCCGACTTCCTTCCTACCCTCCTTCTCCAGACTTCCAAAAATCCACACACTCAGAAATGTTAAGCCAAAATTAGCCCCCCGGATTACTTAGCCCGCAGACTAACTATGCTGTGGTGTCCCACTGAGCATCGCCAATACCAAATGCGCCCTAGGGCAAAAGTTCACAGAAACCAACTATTGGGCTTGCGCTCATCACATACCTCAGCCCCCAAGTCTCACTCACTTTCACTCCACCCCACCAACCACACAGTCCCCATTAATCCCCCGGCAACCAACAACACTCGACCCAAGTCACCCCTAGGCACACTCGCCACCAACCGAGCATTCCCCCCATTTCACTCCAATGTGCCCTCATAAACACATGTTCGCTCCCAGCCCACACGACCGATATCCGTGTCTTACTCACAAACCTCTACCTGGACCTCCTCTCCATTACAGAAACATGGCTCTACGAAGCAGCAGGACCTGCTATCTCACTAGCGCTTCCACCAGGCTACACCATACTCCGGCAGGAGAGACTGCATACGAAAGGTGGTGGAGTAGTGCTCATAGTCGAGGAATCTTTGTCCCTCAGACAAAAAAACTCCCCACTGGAAGGCACCTCAGACTCCTTGGCCATTAAACTCTCCCTCTCCCCTAATTGCACAATTGCCATTCACATTGTCTACCCACCCCCAGGCCCGTCCTCAGACTTACAGGAAAACCTACTCCATTTACTAGGTGAGAACCTAAAAACCACCACCAAAACCATCCTACTGGATGACCTAAACCTTGGCCTTAATGACCCCGGCCTTATTGAGCCAGTGACTTGGTCTGATCACCACCTGATTTCATGTTCCTTCATACCAGTCACTCCCGTCTGTAAAGTTCTCCCCCCTAAAACGTTACTTCGCTCCTGGCGCTCAGTTGATCCCAAGGCACTCGGTGCCCTTATAGCCTCTAAGTATACCTCCCTGGGACCTGTATCTTTAACTACACTCTCAAAGACGCTGCTGTCCGCCGCCGATGTCTTTGCCCCACTTACACTGACTCAAAGTCGTAGACTACTCTCTCAGCCCTGGTTTACTGATCAGCTAAAAAGCGCCCGCCTGCTACTCAGACAAGCCGAACGTAAATGGCGGATTAGTTATGACCCATTACTTAGAGACTCGTACAAGCTTAGTCTCTATCTGCCTAGCCAATGTCAAATTGGCCAAAGCCACTTTCTTTGCTCAAAAAATTGAAAATGCTCTATGCAAGCCAAAAACACTATTTTCTATTGTTCAGTCGCTCGCTTCTTCTGAGCCTCTTACCTCTACGGTTAAGCCATCGCAAAAGCTATGTAATGACCTTGCTTCTTTTTTTATCACGAAAATTGATGTGATTCGAACTAACATCGCTAAATCTTCCACCACGCAGTCCTCATGCACCACTAGCTTTGTGCCACCCACCCCCTCTGACCCCCCTGCTAGTTGGTCCATCTTCCCTCTGTTCACCGAGGCAGAGGTTCTAGCAGCCATTCTAAAGATTAAATCTTCCTCCCCGGAGGACGCCATTCCTGCAATTATCATGAAGACGATTGCCCCGGACATTCTGTCTGACATTACAGCGGCTATAAATAACTCCTGCCAGTCTGGATTGGTACCCCCGGAGCTCAAATCTGCAAGGGTTATTCCTCTTCTTAAGAAGCCGTCACTTGATCCTACTATTCCTTCTAATTTTCACCCTATATTCCTGCTCCCGTTCCTGTCTAAACTTTTGGAATCTCTGGTCACGCCCCTTCTGTCTTCCTTTCTGGAATCCTCAAAGATTTTTAATCATGCCCAGGCAGTCTTTAGGCCAGGGAGAGGGACGGAGAGTGTGCTTGTCTCAGTGCAAGACGATATGTCTAGACTTGTTGACGCGGGTGGAGTTGGAGCTCTGATTCTGTTGGATTTGTCCGCCGCATTTGATACGGTGGACCATCCTATCCTTCTTTCACGTTTAGCACAAATCGGGATCCCTGGCCCGGTCCTTGCTTGGTTTACTTCCTTTCTCGCAGATCGCACTCGGACCCTTGCTATGCCCCCTTTCCTTTCTTCCCCCTGTGCCCTCACTTGCGGTGTTCCCCAGGGATCGTCTCTTTCCCCCTATTCTATTTAATATTTATATATGGGCGCTGGTCTGCCTTATCCGCTCGTATGTACTCAATTGTTATTCCTACGCTGATGATACTCAAATCCTGATCCGTTTGGATCAGCATCAAACTGAGGTCTCAGCCTGTCTTCATGACTTTTTAAAAGCAGTCGGTGTCTGGATGAACCAAAATTGTCTCAAGCTCAATGGCGATAAAACGGAGGTGATGTTGGTGGGTTGCCCTCCCAGCCCCTCACTATGGACCCCCACTTTTTGGCCTATGTCATTGGGCCCCCTGCCCTGTCCAGTGGACAAAGTGAAGAATTTGGGGGTTATTCTGTCCGCCTCTCTATCCATGTCAAACCAGGTTTCAGCGGTCTGTCAATCCGCCCACCACCAGATTAGGGTACTTAAGAGGGTCCTCCCTATGATCCCGGAAGTTATGCGCCCTCCCGTGGTGGCTGCATTAGTCCTTTCACGGTTGGACTATTACAACTCCCTGTACCTTTCTCAGCCGGTGGGCCTTCTCCAACGACTTCAACGTATGCAGAACCTGGCAGCTAGACTAGCCACTGGTTCTCCTTATGGCGCGCATATCTCGCCAGTGCTCCGCCAACTCCACTGGCTTCCAGTGGCTCAGCGAGTTAAGTTCAAGTCGCTGTGTATTGTCCACCGGGCAATTCAGGGTCTAGGAGCTGAATTCCTTCAAACCAAATGTTTCCGATATATCCCAGAACGTAATCTCCGCTCCTCGACCACCAATCTACTTGTGGTTCCCAGGTACAACCGGGAAAGACTCGGTGGCAGAGCTTTTTCCATTGCTGCGGCCAAGCTGTGGAATACCCTCCCATTGCTACTCAAGTCTACCTCTAATCATCTGGCCTTCAGGAAAGCTCTGAAAACCACTCTATTCTAGTTCTTTGGCTTTTCACTGATTTTCTTGTTCGGTAGCTTCCTCATCAGCGCCATGATGCCTTTGGGCGACCGTGCGCTCTACAAGTCCAGGTAACATAACATAACCCCAAAGACAAGCAAGCCAAATCACTTGCAAAGGCACTTTGGGACATGGGATTCCTGCAAGATTCACTAACCCCACTTACTCTGAAGGACGCATTTTAGACTGGTTGGCGGACCATAACTGCTCATCCGCCATCAGCTCCAACACCCCATGCCCTTGGACCGACCACCACCTTGTTCACTTCTCCATCCCTACCTCCTCCAAAGACACTAAACCTAACACTCCCTCACCACCAGCACTAGCTAGGAGCGCCCGTAAACTAACCAAAGACAAGCTCCTACCTCTTCTGGAGGATCCAGCCCTCAAGCCTCCTTTCTCCAGTGACACTTTGGTTCTAGCAGAATTGTATAATCTCACGCTCAAAAAAGCAGTTGACTCCATAGCTCCTCTAAAAATAAAGAAAGCCAAAGTGTCGAGCCATGCCAACTCCTTGTTCAGAACTTCAGGAACTACGCACCCTCAATCGTATCGCGCTTACCAAGTGGCAGACTAATCCCCAAGACTCCACTAAATAAGAATTTAAAAAACTGTCTACACAATACAAAAAAGCCATTATCCTGGCCAATTCCACCTCCTACAACACAAGAATAACGAATGCCAAATCTGATTCCATGGAAATGTTTGCCATATTGAAGGAACTTGCTGCCCCTGCCGCTAGCACCTAAGACATTGTGAAAGATGAATCCTGGTGCTCTAGCATTCAAACAGCTATGCTCAATAAAATAGACCTCCTGCAGAGCAAAATTCGTTCCCACCATAATGCCTTGACCAGGTCTGACCCGCCCATCTCACGCACAAAAAACTCCCACTCCCAGTGTAAAACACACTTCTCCTTCAGAGATGTCTCAGAAACCGAAGTCTTAGCCCTCCTTAAACACATAAAATCTTACAACTTCAAGGGTGTCTGCCTGCCAATATCATCAGATACTGTGCAGACACCCTAGCACCATTCCTGACTGAATTCATAAAAACATCTCTAGACCCTTCCTCCCTCCAACAATTACCAGCCCATCACCACAGTACCATTCCTGCTAAAAATTCTCCACAAAGCTGCATACACCCAAATCCAGTAATTCCTTGAAACCAACAGCATCCTAGGAAAGAGGCAATCAGGTTTCCGCCCGGGCCACGGAACTGAATCTGCCTTACTAGATCTAAAAAAACAATTAACTGAAATAATGGACGAAGGCAAACCAGCTCTTCTCTTCCTTTTTGATTTGTCTGCAGCTTTTGACCTTGTGGACCATAAGACCCTATGCAGAGATATCACAAATTTAGCCCAATTCACCCCAAAATCCACTACCTGGATCACTTCCTTCCTTGAGGGGAGAGCCATGAAGGTTTTCTCCGATCAGGCTTGCGCGGCACCCACCACCATTCATTGCAGAGTCCCACAGAGTTCCGGCACTTCACCCACCCTATACAATATATTTACCAAACCTCTCTTCGACAAGCTGGACGCTCTCGGCATAGCCTACACCAACTATGCCGATGACACGCAGGTCCTCCCCTCACTCTCTGCTCTTATGTAAAAGATGCTGAGACAGCCACCATCCAAGCCTGGATGGCAGCCAACTAGCTCTGCCTCAACGGGGACAAAACAGAAATCCTCCTGGTCGACCCCAAGGAAACACTTAATAAACGTAATAAATAATACAGCGCCTTCACCATAGACAACACACAAATCACTGTCTCACCCTCAGTAAAGACTCTGGGGGTGTACCTCAATTCCACACTCTCCATGACACCTCAGGGTAAGCACCATTAACTCCTCGGCCTCATTCACAACGAAATTGATCAATGCAGTTAAAACCCTACCTGTCTACACAGAACTGTCTCTCAATATCCAGAGCCACAATTGGGGTAAAACTTGACTACTGCAATGTTCTTTTTGCTGCCACCTTAGCAAAAATTCTCAACAGACTTCAAATCATTTCAAATAATGCGCTCAGAGCTGCCCTGAACATTGCCAAGAGGAAGCATATCTCCCATGCTAGGCACGCTGCACACTGGCTCCACGTCAAAGAACGCATCATATTGAAGACCCTAGCTCTTACACAACACCCTCTTATCTTTCAGAAAAATTAGTCGGAGCCAGCTCTTCCAGTCCCAAACGATCACACTACTCCAATCAGCTGAATATCCCCACCTTCAAAAGGGCTAAAGCGGGTCGGCTCCAGCTTCCTTTTCATAGCGCCAAAACAATGCAATGCCCTCCCAAATACCCTAAGGAATGAGACCTCCTACATGTCCTTCCGCGAAGCATTCAAACCGAGAGTCTTTAATTAGTCCACACTACACCCCTAGGTACACAAAGATATCTCTGTACAGGAGGTATTAGTTGTTTCCGGTTCCCTTGTAACCAATGAACCCTCGAGCCCTCCACCCCATTGTAACATGTCACGCTTGACGCTGGTATTAGATTCATTGTAACCACAAACCACAGACTGGCTGTCTTTCCAGGCTGTCTTTCCTTCTGTTTCCTGTAACTAAGTAAGCCTTGCTTGTATCAGCGCCACAATGCCCGAGGGCTGCTTTGTGCGCTTTATAAATGTAAAAATAAAATAAAATATGTCGGGAATCAGAAAGGATGGGGAGTTCTAACACTGCTGTCCCAGCATTTGAAATAGAAGCAGAGTCCCTGAACTCACGCCTTTAAAATGATAATTTTAACCAATCCAATAAAACTTATTTATGCTCAAGCTAGGAGCCAGCACTTTGTCACAGATAATGTTGAGCATTTTATTTTTATTTTAATATTCTCTAATGCCAATATTTGTCAGTGGTTTCAGAGAAATCTAAGTGAATTGTTTTGTTTAAAACTTTATTTAAAGACCTTTTTATCTTTTGAATCCTACATCCAATGTCAGTGTGTTTATGCATTTTAAAGAATTTGATTCTACTTCATAGAATAGTCATTCATATTATTTTTCTATGTATGAATATGTGTGTGAATTGGAATGAAATATGCAGACTGTACATGTAATGGGATCTATGAGGTTTCCCCCGTTTTATTTCGCCATGAACAATTCTGACGGATTTCTTTTTGTGACGATTTTACAACCTTTTGTAACTGCAAAAAGCATGACGAGAGCCTCCACACTCCCCTTCCGCCCCTAACCCCCACCCTTCTTTATGAAAAAGCCCAAACTTACCAACTATAGTTTGGATGTAAATAAGTGGTAAAAAAATCAGCCAAAATAAAGTTGTATTTGGGGGAGAGTGAGGAATACCCATGTAGTGTGCTGGTTTTCCCTTAGGTGTTGTGAGCATTACTGTGGACTGACATGCCCCCAGTATCCTGGCTAGCCTGGCTAACCCTGGGGCTACATTCCAAAATATCATTGTCTTAAGAGTGCCATCTGTGATTGCTTGTTCCTTATTTGCACGCAAATAAAAACTCCACTTTTCTGCGTCCCTGAGTAGGGAAAATGTTGCGTATTAAGAAAGAGAAAAATCTGCTAAGTGGCCCTGAGGCATGAGAGAAAATGATCCACTCATGAAAGCTCCATTTGCGCTGAAGGGACAGAAAACAAAGCTGTACACTCATGGTGTGTTTCCCTTTGCTTTTGATACCTACTACCAGAGTAGGTCCTCGTGCAGCTGGGAGTCAAGATAGTCCCAGAACAACCTAATACAGTTCCATTCACACTGCTCTGTTGTCTGATTGTATGCCCAACTTCTCATACCTCTCACCTTCTGGCTATCAGGAGTTTATTATTCATTTTACAGACTCAATGACATAATTCCATAATTTACTGACTGATTACAGTTACCCTGACAGACTGCATGTATCTGATTGACTGAGGGGAGTGTTCCTAACAGTGTCATGTTATGTAATTTGGTACCATGTACTGTGAGGGGTCAGCAATGAAAGCCAGACAAAAGGTTGTCATGTTGTTGGTTGAGACGTTTATTAAAGTAAATGAATTGGATTTGGAACAGGTCTCTCTATCTCTGCGCTAAGAGGAATTCCCTACTAATAACCAGAAACTAAGGAACTGTGGATGTCAGAAATTAAAAGCTGTCCTTATTTCCAAACATTCTGTTCTGACCTTCATACTATAAACAAAATAATAAAGTGAAAATTGACATTTCTTTAACCTAATGGTTGAAAAAGGTGTTCATAAAAGAAATAGCACAACTCCAAAGTAAATGTTCTCTATGATTAAAATGACTTGCTTCCAGAGGGGGTGGGGGGCTCCCTTCCCCTGGATTCGCAATGGTGTATTAATGTCTCTAGGACTAACAGTTATCTTTGTCTTTTTTTGGCCCACAACAATCCTGTTTCTTTTTTTGGCCCACAACAATCCTGTTTAACCTTATAAGGTCTTCTTTAACAAAGTTCCTTCTTTAACAAAAAGTTCCTTCTTTATTCAACACATGTTGCTTTGTCTCGTTCTTTCTCATAGGTTTGCAATTTGCATGGTGTTTACTCCTGCTAGGACTCCTCATGCACTTCCAATTTGCCTGGTGTACTCTCCTGCCAGGACTTTCTATAAACCTGCAACTTCCTGGTATGTTCTTCTGCCTGGATTCCTCTTGCACTCACAACTGCCTGGTATACTCTCCTTCCAGTACCTTTTTTATACTTGTAGAGTCCTTTTTCAACTGCCTGGTGTACGTTTGCATCTCTTTCCTTCTAGTTATAGTCTCTCTTTAAAATAAAGTTGCATTTACCCCTCTTGGCTTAGTGTCTCTACTTGTTCTCATTCAATCTTCCTCCACATTAGTATTTCCTTCTTTTTGGGGTTTTGGGTTAGCAGTTTACTCTTATGCTTCACAATCAATCATTTTTCCTTTCTATTATTTTATCTTCTTGTACTCTTAACTTTATAACCAAGTAGCAAATACCTCTCTTGGCTAGGTATATCTACTTGTTTTCTGTCAAGGTTTCCCTAAAATTTCATTAACTGTAGAGTTCAGTTGGCACTCTGCCTTTTTCCTTCATAAACCATTCTCAAACTATTTCACTTGCTGTAACTTCCACAAACAATTCTTGAAGTAATTCATTTTTTGTATCTTTAGAGCATTCAAGGTCTCTTTGGTGCAGTCGCCTGCCACAAAGTCCCCACTTGGCACTGGC
This sequence comes from Ambystoma mexicanum, assembly GCF_040938575.1. Taxonomy (NCBI): domain Eukaryota; kingdom Metazoa; phylum Chordata; class Amphibia; order Caudata; family Ambystomatidae; genus Ambystoma; species Ambystoma mexicanum. The sequence goes on from NC_090923.1 coordinate 843,287,921, forward strand.
AGACACACTGGTTTTCTGTGGCGTCTTGTACGCGCTGCCTTCCTCTGCCACTTGCCTCAGGGTCTGAGCAGCTCTGACATTCCTTCGGCTTCCTCTGTGGCTGTGCACCTGCCCGCAGGCATCTCTCTGGCCCCACGTAAGGACCACAGTGCTCCTCTTGGCGACGTACACCTGGGGTCCTCTCACGGTTCACAGCATCTCCTCGGCCCATCTCTCACACCAAGTTTCGGTCCTCTTCTGTGGGCAAGCTTCCTCAATCCGCCACAACAGTTCACGGCTCCAGCCTCTGCATATCGGCTCATGCTTCCAAACTCTGCATGCCAGTTCGAGCCTTCAGCCTATGTCCACTTATACCAGAGAGGCCACATATTCTCCCGAGCTCCTGCTGTTAATGCTCTGACCATTTATAAAGGTCACATGTACAAGTCTCTTCCAGCAACAACTAGCAAGCTCACTGCGATTGTTGCTCTGCATCAATTCCTTCATCCTACTCGTCTCAATACTCAGGTGGTTTTGGGAATTGCAGACCATTGATGGTTTTCGTTGTTTAGCCTTTTGGAATGTGCTTTTACAAACTCCCCATGATAAACCAGTTCCATACAAAGGGAAATTGGAGCTTGTGCTATTTAGGGCAAAATGGCAGATTGGTCTGTATAATCTTAGGAAGAAGATGGTTTACTTTCCCTAAATGGGGGGAATAGACATATGGCAATAGGCCATTAGGCTATTGGCTATTAAAGGGTCTTTTACATGGGCAAAAAGGGGATACCATTTCTCATCGATTGAAGTCATGACATCTCCCCGGTAGTTGTCTCCTTCCATGTGATCCTTCCTCACGTAGCTGTCATCAGGATCAGGTAGCGGCTGAGGTCCCCTGGCCACATGGGAGGAAGGCCCTGCCGGGAAATCTGCAGTGACTCCATGGGATTCATCAAAGCACGTATGCATTTTCTGCCCCAGACGTGTCTTAACATTACCTTTGCAAATTACAAGCCTAATGCAATACAATCCATTGCAAAATGCAGTTTTATTACAAAACCCTGAAACCCAGTCAATCCCTTCCTCCCAACCCAGTTTTTGTCTGCCCTTGCTACTTCCTAAAAATACAGTTCCCTGTTTAAACCGCAAGGAGGAACATTGCTTGGGGTTAAGCCTCCCACCAACTACCCCAATGGAGATTTGGAGTTGTCTCTCCTATCTGTAAGATTAGATGCTGCATGGTTCAGAGAAAAATTATGCAAAGAAATCTATTGTGACGAAGCCAGGGAATTCGGACTCTCTTCCCAAGGGGGAGCTTCCCCTTTTGCCACTAGTGAGGTAAGCCCGCTAAGCCTAATGGCCTCTAGGAGACAGGGCAAGCATGATCCGTCTGCGGGTGACACCCACCCTTAGAGGACTGGTCATTCCTTAACAGGGGTATGTGTTATCCTCCCTTGTCCCAGGCAGCCAATGGTTTTTGTGGCTATACGGGAATTGCATCATACAATTATGGAAATGTTCATAAAGCGGTAGGTGGTATGGTTTCTGACCCTTAATGTTGCCCTCATTATGTGAAATGCAGGACCAATGGGCTGTTCCATCTTTCCCTGTGAGACCGACCAAGAGAGCGAGTGCAGGAGTGAGGCATCAAAGCCTGCAGAGCTGATACAGAGTCAGGAAGCAGACCTATGCAGACAAGTGGAGCGCAGAGGAGCGAGAAAGCCCACAAAATGCTGCTCCTTTGAGCCAAGCTAGCGAAGTTCAGCCCCGCCTACAAGAGAAGAGCGTCAACCGCACAAACCATATGTTATAGGCTGGGGTTGAAGCCCTGTCACAAACTGACAGGAAGCACCGATGCCCATGCTGTGATGCGAAAGAAGAGGAACCGGATCCACTGTGCCTCCTCCCACGAGGGGCGCCACTGTAGCAATCCAGGTACACAGTGTGTTCAGGAAACCGGGAGTAGGGCGGGCAGACCCACAGAACCTAAGCTGGGGTGAGAAGGCAAACAAGCCCGAGAAGGGATGAAGCACTAGATATTCCAATCCAGGGCAAGTGCTCATATACCCCAAACTATGGTGAGCAGACGAGCAGCCCAAGATAGTCTGAAGCACTAGATAATCCAAAATGTGGTGAGGCCCCATATACCCCAAGCTAGGGTGACAAGACGAACAGCCAAAGAGGGGCTAAAAGACTGAATGGCCTGAACTGGGCTGAGACAACAGATACCCATGAGGGGATGCAGAACTGGTGGGCCACCAGAGCAACCCCAAGAGGTGCTGTGCAACCGGAGACCCCAGGTAGGGGTTAGTGCCAAAGCTGTTCCGCACTAAGCCGTACAAGGCCCCTCTACCCAAGAACATTTGTATGGACTTTACCTTACAGAACACTAGAACTTAATAGCAGGCCAGGGGGCATAGCTACTCTGTTTATTCCATTGCATTCCGAGCGGGAAGCCCCCAGGAATCTGTTTTGTTGTTTGAACTGTGAATCAGGCAAAAGGCCACAAGGCATTGGCTGGTAACCAGTCTGGGATCCTGATTGGGGCAATATACCTTTCACTAATCCTGGGACTGTCTAGAGCGAGTCATAAACCATCCAGAGATGCATCAGTTGGGCAAAAGGTCCTAAGAAATTTTCTAATTTAATTAGATTTTATTTATTTTTTGCTTTTTAGGCGCTTATACAGCAAGTAAAATACTGTTTAAGCACCCACAAGGTGAGAGCTGGAACCAGAGAGTGAAATACATTTAATACAATATTTAATAAGAGCAGTGGAGGGAAAAGATGGAAGGACGAACCTACTATGCTGTGTGAGTATTCAGAATGGTTAAGTGCAGCAAGAAAAATGGCAGAGGGCGTAAGTGCAGGGGAGTCAAGCTCATGGGTGAGCCACAGATGAAGTGCTTGGATTGTTGAGTGCTACATGGCCAAGGACCACGTTAGGTGTAAGTGTGAATCCCCGGGGTGGAAGGTGTACCAAGGCAAGTACTGAAGGTAGACAGGAGCTGGGCCCATTGGGTGTGGGAGGTCAGGGATCCCGAGGATGCATTAGGGTCAATGACACCAATCACAGCATCTGTGGGATTAGCAGAGAAGAGAAGATGGGAATGAGGAGGTGAAGAGGAAGGTCTTGAGCTTCTGGAATTTAAGAAAGTCCTGTTCAAGGCGCAGAGGCAGTGGGAGGCTGTTCCATAGGAGGGAGCCAGGTGAGGAAAGGGATCGACCAGCTACCCTCTGCATAGCAAAAAGCTTTACCCATAAAGAGTTTGGGCCAGAGGAATGAAGTGGTCTATAGGGAGAGTATTTAATAAGATAAAGTTGAAGATAGTGTGGCCCCCCGGCCCCGACAGCCTTGTGAATGATGCAGGGGGATTTGAATTTAGTCTGTGCAGCAACCGGGAGTCAATGAAGACTTTTTAAGGCAGGAGAGATGCAGTCCCTGGGCTTAAGGCCAAGAATAAGTCTTGCTGCCCTATTCTGGATTAGCTGGAGGGGGTGGCAGAGTGGAAGAAGGTAGATTCAGGAGGAGGCTATTGCAATAGTCAAGCCTAGAGAGAACCAGGGCCCCGGTAACATTGAGCCTCTGTGGGGAAAGTGAGAAAAGTGAGAATTCCTTTGAGAAGGGAGAGCTGAAAGTGGGACTTCTTGGCAATGTCCTAAGTGTGAGGGAGGAAGGCGAGAGAGGAGTCGAAGATGACTCAAAGGTTTCTGGCTTCAGAAGAACGAGCCAGGGGAGAGCCCAAGGAGGAAGGCCAGAGTGAAGGGAAGGAGGAGGGAGCACAGGTCCCGATGGGAAGGATCTCAGTTTACAGGCATTGAGGCAGAGATCATTGGAGGTGCAGGTGCAGCAGGACTGGATGGCAGATAGGCAGTCAGGGATGATGGAGGGTGCAAAAGGGTCAGCAGGAAGTTTGAAAAAGAGCTGTGGGTCATCTACATAAAACTGGAAGTTGAAGGAAAAGAAGGAGTTGAGGCATGCAAGCAGAGCAAGGTGTTGTTAATGAACCAAGGTTAGAGGATAGAACCCTGGGGGATACCACATGTGGAGAAGGAACTCGGAGAGGAGAAGGTGCCCAAGATGACTTGAGAAGAGCGGCCAGTAAGGAAGGATGTCAGCCAGTCTAGTGCCCAGTCTGACATACCAAGGTTATTGTGGAGCCTTTGTATGCGGATGGAATGGTTGACTGTGACAAAGGCAGAGGAGAGATCGAGAAGGATGAGGACAGCAGGGTAGTTGGAGTCCAGAGATGCAAGCAGTTCTTCACAGGTGTCCAGAAGAGCAGTTTTCGTGCCTCTGGATGCTCGGAATCCAGATTGATGGTCGTGGAGACCATAAACAAGTTTGGTGTGTGAGTTGAGTTGGGGCAATGCCAACTTCTCCATCATCTTCCCTAGGAAGGGGGGGATGGATATAGAGCAGCAGTTGGCAGGGCAGGTAGGGTCTGCTGAAGGTTTTTTCAGGAGTGGGCGTCACAAGGTAGTGCTTAAGGGAGGAGGGGAACATTCCAGTGTCAAAGGTGATTGCAGAAATCAGCGAGTTCAGGGGCAAGGGAGTCTATGTTATCCTTGATGGTTCTAGATGAGCAGGGGTTAACCTGTTTAGAAAAGACCTTCATGGAGCAGATAAATCTGGTAACTTCTTGAGGTGAGACAGGTGAGAAGCAGGAGGCAAGGGAGGCAAAGGGGTGGGGGATGGGTTGGGAGGGTGGCTAGCAAGGGTGTTCAGGATTCTCTGTGGTTTGGTCGCAAACTGTGTAGCCAGTGCATGGCAGAGGGCCTGGGGAGGGGGCGAGTGCGGACAGGTTAGGTATCTCCTTGCAGATCTTAAAAAGTTCAGCTGTGTTGTTGGATGCACCAGAAACCTGAGTCTGTGTGTGGGCTCTTTTCCTGGTGCGGATGGAGAGTCTATATTGCCTTTGGAGCAGGCGGCAGGCCAGTTTATCATAGGGTGAGCCAGAGGTTTGCCACTTCCCTTCCTCCGCCCTGCACTTTCGTTTCAGGGCCGCAAGTTTGGAGTCGTACCAGGTGTTACACTTAGAGGCAGGTTTCAGGTGGATCCTCATGACTGGGGCAAGAATGTCAAGAGTATTGGTGATGGAAAGACGTAGGTTGCGGAGAGCTGAGTCCGAGGTAGTATTAGAGGTAGGGAGTGAGGGGGAAATGAAAGTGGAAGCGAAGGCGGTATCTGACGCTAGTTTCATTGGGCGGATGTTAGTGAACGCGGTTGGCAAGGCTTTTTGTGGGGCGGTCAGAAGGCCAAAGGGACCCTGGTGGGAGGAGAGGAGAGAATGATCTGACCAGGAGAGAGGGGTGACTAGTGGAGGGGAGAGAGAGAGGTCCGAGTGTATGAGGGTGTCCAGAGTGTGTCCAGCTGAGTGTATTGGCCCAGAAGGGAAATGGAGAGGGCAAAGAGAGGTGCAGAGGTCAGTGAAGAGAGTAGATGCAGAGCCAGCGGAGTGTTTTTGGATGTTGAAAGCACCCAGGAGGAGGAGATTGGAGATGGATGAAAGTAAGGAAGAACAGAAATTAGCCTAATCTGAGAGGAACAGGGTGGTGGTGCCTGGAGGCTGGTAAATGGTAGCAATAGTCAAGGTGGGGATGGGAGAGATGTCCAACTTTCAAACCAGGCTTTCAAAGGAAGGGTAGTGCTAGGTGGGTAAGATGGAAGCAGGAACCCACTCGAGGAAGATTAAGGCAACCCCCCCACCAGTGCCGTGAGATTGAGGCTTGGAGATGATTTTGAAGCCGTCAGGGAGGAGGGAGTCAAAAGCAGGGACTGAGCTGGCATTCAAAAGCAGGGACTGAGCTGGCATTGAACCATGCCTCGGTAAGAGTGAGAATGTTGAGGTCAATGTCTTCAAGAAGGAGGCAGATGTCAGTGGAGTGTTTGTTGGCTGAGCGGGTTTTAAGAGTCGCCAGATGTAGGAGGTCTCTGCCTTTGAAAAAATTCTGAGGTGGTGTACAGGGACGTGGTACACCTGTCAGAGGAGGTAGAGGGAGAGTGGTAGGGGGAGCTGCAGGAGAGGGAAGGAAGTTCATGAGAGAAGGCAACATCCAGTCAAAGAGAAGGAGGTTGGGTTGTGGACCCTGAACCAGAATAATGCCTGTTTGATGGATATTAACGAAACACTATGAGGATGAGAAGCGGGCCAATCGAACTTCCCATTGTGTTCCACCGTTAATGGTAGAGGATGTGGAAAGAGAGAGAGTGGAGATGAGATGGGGGGGTCCATAGATCTGGAGAGGGGACAGAGAAAAGGATATCAGTGAAAACCTCTCCGTAGGAAGCGATGATGTAGGTGTCTGCGATGGGAGTCTGTGGTTTGCACTCAAAATGTCTTTTTTGTTCTTTTTCTACCAAACTTGGTGAGAGAGGGAAGATGGGTGATAGTCTAGCAGTTAGAGAAAATAGGAGAGATGGAGAGAGCCATAGGGGCAACAGAGGATAGTTGAGGAATGAAAGAAGAGGGGCTGCACAGCACAGCTCTAGCTAAACTCACCAGGTGGCCTAGTGTAAGTAGTCACAAAGGCATAAATGCAATCCAGAAAGGAAGAGTATCAAGAGATAAGAGGTGCATAGATGTAAAATGTACACACAGCCTAAAATCAAATTTTTAAAGAGGCATAGATGCAATGCAAGAGAGATGCACAGATGTAAAATGTACACACAGCCTAAATGCAGTGATAGGAGATAGTATTGGCAAAAATGGCAAAGTACAAATGCAGAGTAGAAAGGTTCAGTAGGATTGGTGAAGGTGACAATGAAAGAGTACAGTCATCGCTCACTTCAAATAATGCAGGGAGCATAGTAGTCCACAGATCTAGTCTGGAGGCCGAGGCATAGTTTGTGGGGAGCATTCTAGGCCTTCCTCTGCCCGGACAGGCTCAGACAGAACCATAGATGTGGGCCTTGGGAAGGGCCGGCTAAAGCCTACTGGTGCCCCTCTGATAGGCCAAAATTAGGGCATCCCTGCTCAATCGCAGTGCGCAAGGCGGGAGCTGGAAACCACCAAGGCTTCTGCCTATTGTGTGCAGCAGGTGGCGGCCATGTTGGAAATGCCATGAGGAGTCCCGGGCACTCTTGATAAACACAGATTGTATCAACTGAGTCAGACAGCCTGCTCCATGCAGTGCTTTTGCCCCCAGCAGTGTGACAAGGCAGTAGATGGGCCAGCCACTAGTAAAAAGCACATTCACATTTTTGCAATTCGGTTTTTTTTCTCAAAAATAAAATATTTTCGATTATTTTTCAAATTATGTCCATACTGCTAATGAGTGGACCTGCATGCTCCTATAGTGATGCAGTGCTTCTACCGCAGTGTTTCATCCTCAAACGCTCTGCAAGAGGATTCGTCCTCTCCTTCCTTAACAGGATGTTTTTCCTTTGTAGTGGTAGGGCTATGATCAGCTTGGGTCAGATTTTCTAGACAGCAGTCAGACTTTGTTTTGTACGACATCCTGACATGCACTGTTTTTTCTTCCTTTTCTTTCTTGGCATAGGCACTGGAGTCACAGGACTAGTGCAGGGTTTTGGGAATATAATAATGTGCCTGAGTTAAACAATAATCAGTTGTCCATCTCCTGATTCTGGCATACCACACTATGTTCTACTGGGGTATCAACTGGTCTGGGTCATGGCACCACATTTTTGAAGAAAACAAAGTCCACAAGATTGAATGTAGAAGAGTAGCAGTGAACAGAGACAGTGTATTACAATGCAGTGAAATGTACAAAGTCCCAGTATGTCCCCTTCTAAACTTCTCACAAAAGCCTAACCTCCAGCTGTCAAATTACATTGTTTATAGAGTTCGCTGATGAATTAAATTCATATCCTTATGAGCTCACTAAGCCTTAAAAGATCTACAAGTCATGGGAAGATGTGGTCTCTCACCTTGAGGAAAAAACTCTGTCTTGTCCAGCTTCAATTTCCTCTGCATATGCCACTTCCTTTGTCACATAACTTGGACATTCTTGATATGTTCAGACCCTGCAGTAAACTTGCGGTTTACCTAACTACCTTTTCCAACACTTACTGAGAACAATACTTTTCCTTCCTCGGTTCATAGTCCCATCATTATACCAAAAACCTCACCATTGCTCTGGTCTATACCTCCTTTGAGCTCCAAGATCTTCAAGCAGAGTCAGAACTTTTCATTGTTTGTCACCCTAATGACTGAAGCTTCTCAAAATTATATGTTAGAGTTCCAGTTCCTCTCTCTCATCCAACTTCCGCTCTATTTCACTTCTCCCCTTCCTCTTGAAACTCCCAAAGCGAACTGTCTATTCCCAAGCCCCCCTCCTGTCTCCACCTGCACTCTCTTCTCCCACCACTCCGTCTGGTTTTCAGCCTGCGCACTCCACTGAAACCGCTCTTATGTATGTCTCCAATTTACTTCCCTTAGTATCTCAAGTTCAGTTTTTGCCTGGTTTGGGTCCTACCTTTCTGGTAGCCTGCACTCTTTGTCTTGGGCTGGCTGTCTTTCTTCCCTGTGCTCTTTTCTATATGGAGTACCCCAATGACTGTTCTTTGTACCCTATAGTTTTCCCTTTATACTATCCCCTTTTCGTCCTTAATTTCCTCTTTCAACTTGTCCTGTCACTTCTTTGCCGATGATTCCCAAATCTTTGTCTTTGTTTTATGATGCTCTTCATACTCTTGTCTCCGCCTATCTTTTCTGCCATCCAGTCTTGGATGTTTTTGCTCTTTCTCCATCTTTACACTTCTATAACAGAGTTCCTCTTCTTTCTTCAGTTCTCTCCTTCCCTCTTGCCTCCCCTTCTGTCCTTTTCCCCTTCTCAGCTTCCCTTTTCTCCTTCTACTCGGAAACCTCAGTTTACTCTTTGACTCTTCTCTCGCTTTTTCCTCACAAATCTCTAACTGCATGCAGCTGTTGCTTTCTTCTTTTCAACCTTCAATGCGCCTATCCTTTTCTTTCCTTCCATGCTTCCAAACTCCTTTGTGGCCTCCCACGTATTCCTTATCTTTTGATATTTCCAATATCCAGCTTAGCTGTTTCTGATTTTCTTTTTTCAGTGGTGGCGCTGTGCGTCGATGCCTGTCGACTCAATGTCCCCTGGGGGCCGCCATCTCAATGTCAACTTCACTGATGGTATTTGTTGGCTCAGTTCTGTTTTACCGCGCTAACGATTCGGATACGGTATGCTTCGTTCCTTGTGAAGAGAAATATTCAAGAAATCTTTGAAAATCTTCGACAAACTTCGAAAAGATGGCTTCGTCATCAGCGTCTTCCACTCCGAAATTGGGTTTAAAAAAATACTGTGTGTGTGGTTCAAAGATTTCCGTTACGGACCCCCATAGAATATGCTTGTGGTGTCTCTGATCCGCTCATCCTTCATCGGAGTGTGAGGACTGCCTGTCCATGACGTTGAAAGCCCTGAGAGAGCGCAGAGGGAAACTTGCTGCAGGTGGGACCCATGAATCCCCTTCGGACGAATCTCCTTCGGACGAGTGGGGTGTTTCTCCTCGTCGTAAGAAAAATAAACGATCCTGATCGCAAAGTGGTTTTAGACATTCGAAGAAAAGGCAGCATAGGTTGCCATCTTCAACGTCTTCGAGTTCTCTCCGGAACGGGTCGTATGCCCAACTAAAACTGCCTCAACAGATGAGTGGCAAGAGTTTAGGCTTAAAATGATGGTGTTCAAGAATGCGGCCTTGACTCCCTTGACTATACTCATAAGCCATGCTCTGGTCGAAACACCTGATGAACATAAAACTCCTCAAGAGCGAGGAAATGTCCCTTCGAGGACTGAGTCGACGCCATTGGCCCTGAAAGATGCGTCATCAATGGCATAGGCCGCAAAAACACATGGAAAAGCATCAACGCATCGAGTTTCAAGCTCCTCAATGCTACAGGCGTCGAAGTTGTCGACACACCCATCGAAGCCCTCAACGTCAAAAGTTTTGATGATTTCAGCACCTTTGTCGACAAATATTATGACACCATCGGGTACTATGGAGAAAACATATACCCCTTTGCCTAGGGCTGACATTTTCAAGTCACTTGCCATTAATGAGGACACAGAGCAATCTTCAGATTACTCTAGACCTTTTGGTCTCCACTATGGTACGCCATCAGTCCCTGAGGCTCTCATTTCTGAAGAGACCAGAATAAATTCTTGAATATTCAAGAGTGCCTGCATGATGTCAGTGGTTTGGACACCTCACCAGAGGTAGATTTTGGCAGATCAGATCGTCTGATCATGCAGAGGTTACCTACAGGCAGTTGATGTCAAGGGTAGTTGAATATATGGGATGGGCTAGACCAAGTCCAGTTTTTGAATAAGATGACTTGACTGACATTCTAGACAGGAGACCTCAGAAAGACACAATTGTTCCTTTCAATGCAGCTTTGCAAAAGCATGTAGCTACCAATTGGGATGTGCCTGAACTCAATGCGGCTGTCAATAAGAAGCGGACTTCTAAATACAGGGTATCAAGCAGTGATCCCATTTATTTATTGAATCACCCAACTCCGGAGAGTCTAGTGCTACAAGCTGACCTCTCAAACACTAGACAAAATGCCTAACCTTCTATCCCTCCTGATAGGGATGATAAGCGTTACAACGCTCTAACCAAAAAAGTTTTTTCGGCTGGAAGTATGGCCCTGAAGTCGGCAAATGCCATGTGCACGTTGGCAAGGTTCACTCACACCCTTTGAGAGTGTATATCCATGCCGGCTGACCATATCCCCGAAGGGAAGATCAAGACTGTTTTTTAAACATAGTCAAGGATGGAAAGGACTCTGTGTGAATCCCTCCAGACTGGTCTCGACTCCGCTGACAGTATCAGCAGAGCAATGGCGGCTAGTACAGTAATGCACAGGTTTGCCTGATTGAGAAAGTCAGGATTTGCACCAGACATACAATCCAGACTGCTCAACATGCCCTTTGACAGCACTCATTTGTTCGTTAGCAAGGCTGATGAAAGTTTGGAGGAATTGCAAACTTCAAAGGCAACAGCCAAATCCCTTGGTGCTGCGATTAGCCAACCTCCAAATCGCCCCACAGGTAAGCCCTGGAGGGGTAGTTCCTTTCATCACTACGCCACATTTGGAAGAGGCAGTGGACAGTAAGTTCAAAGAGGCCAAAGAAGATTCCCCCGTGGTGGACAGGGAAGAGGTACGAAGACCGCCTCAACAGCTGCTACTTTGCCATCAGCCACTGCATCAGTTGCCCAGGGTTACTGCCTTCCCTTTCTAAAAAAGCCTCAGAGTCATCCACCAGGGAACAGCTCGTTCAGAATTCCAGATCCGCTCCTTATGCAGGAAATATTAACCCTGCTAGAGCAAGGTGCTATAGAACCAGTACCTGTAGAGGAGAGAAGCAAGGGTTGATACTCCCCGTACTTTCTAATTCCAAAAAAGGACAGAAGATCGAGACCCATCTTGGACTTAACAAACTTGAACAAGTTCCTCAGGAAGGACAAGTTCACAATGGTTACTATTTTTCAGATCCTTCAGGCCCTCCAGCTTCAGTATTGGATGGTATCATTGGACCGCCAGGATGCTTACTTTCATGTGCCGATCCATCACAAGCACAAGACAGTTTTGGCTTCTGCCATTTGGGCTAACCTCCACCCAAAGGTTTTCACCAAGTTGATGGCGGTGGTGGCAGCAAGTCTCAGGAGAGGGGGAATTCTTGTTTACCCCCTACCTGGATGATTGGCGATCAGGGCCCCCCCCCAACAGGCCCTGTAACATCTCAGCTCTACCTGTCACTCCCTTCACCGACTGGGCTTCTCCCTCAACTTCAAGAAGTCTCACATGATACCATCTCAAAGACTTCAATTCATTGGACCAGTCATGGACGCATCCCTGGGAAAAGTCTCGTCACCAGAAGGGAGGGCGCAAGACATTCTGCGGATGGTCACCAAATTCCTGAGTTCCCTGCGTCTTCCGGCCTTCGACTTTCTAAGGTTGCTCGGCCTCATGGCATCCTGCATTTTTCTGGTGCCAGAGGCTCGCCTGAGAATGAGATCCCTCCAATGGGCTCTCGGGACTCAGTGGTCGCAATTCTCAGGAAGGATGTCAGACCTGCTACAGATTCAGAGCAGAGTCTCATGGGCCCTTCGGTGATGGACCTGCCAGGAGAACATTTTGAAAGGAGAACCTTTTTGGCAACCATGTCCAGAGAAAACAGTAGTGAAGGACGCCTCACTCACATGGTTGGGAGCCCACACCAACGATCTGATAATCGGCAGTCCTTGGTCTCCATCAGAGTCCAAACTACGCATCAACCTTTTGTAGCTGAGGGAAATCAGACTAGCGCTGAAGGCCTTTCTGCAATCTGTACGGGGAAAGAATGTCCTGATAATGACGGACAACACAGTAGTCATGTACTACCTGAACAAAAGGGGGGGTGTAGGATCACTACCACTGTGCAGAGAGGCAATGCAGCTCTGGCTCTGGGCAATTCAAGAAGGAATCTCTCTATTGGCAGTTCACCTAGCGGGAGAGGAGAACATGGCGGCAGACTCTCTGAGCAGGCTGAGCACAGTATCCCAGGAGTGGGAACTAGCTTAGGATGTCCTTCGCCCTTTGGGGAACCCCTCAAGTGGATTTGTTTGCGACCAGTGTCAACCGGAAGTGCAAACTATTCTGCTTCAGGGAATTTTCCCCAAGAGGAGCTCTAGGAGACGTGTTCATGGTGGACTGGGAATTTCCACTCCTGTACGCGTTTCCTCCAGTCCCCGTCATTCCTCAAGTCATCAGGAGGTTAAGAAAGCTCAGGAAATCCATGATCCTAATTTCTCTGGATTGGGCCATGAGGACGTGGTACCCAGACCTTCTGGACATGTCCATCTGCCCTCCAATACGTCTTCCACAAAAAGAGGACTGTTAGGAAGAATTCTCTGTTTAGGCTGAATTTCCTAACCTAGTGAGTCCCCCAGCAGCTTTGCTGCATTTTCTGGGGTTTATTTTTTTCTCCTGCCAAGAGTGAGACTCTTTTACCCTCACTCTTGGACATGACTTGAGAGAGTTTTCTGTGACTTGCTATGTGCTTATGGGCTAGGGGGTAATTTTCCCCATAGGCCATCATTGGTTTTTGAATGTGTGTTACACAGCACCCTCAGTGCAGTAGCACAGGGGTGTCCTAGAGACCCCCAAACATAGATTCCACACCCTGGGACTGACTACTGTCTCCCTGGGTCTGTAAAGTTACCATTGACTTTACTAGTCTTAACTTAGGAACTTAACCAGTACAAACCATCTTACTGTGGAAGTACTGGTAGGGGCAATTAGATTGCCCCTGGGTCTGTTATCGAGGGGGTACTGTCCCGTCCCCCCTCGCCGAGTTCTGGCTGGTGGCAGTGGATACCACGGAAATATTCCACCGGAATACTTCCCAATGGGATTTCCCATTGTTTTTGATGCACCACTTTTTGGTGCAATGTTAAAGATACCGCCGGTTTATTTAATTAATATAAATTAACCGGTTGGGATCTTTTGCCGGAACTCGCCGCCAAAATGGCGTCTAGGTTCACTTCAGTAACCCTGAACCCGAGTCGAGCCTTTGTTCCACTTTTGGCGGGCTTCTGCACAGAAGCCCTCCAAAGTGGTGCCATTCTGTCTGGGTACCACAGGGGGTGTGGGAGGGGGTTTAGGCACCCTGGACTGAGTTGCCTTGCCAACTCATGTCACACTCTAGTGTGATTGGCCCAAGTGGTGAGCCACCCCGCTCACCACTTAACATGTTTGAGTGACAGCTAGGCTGTATGAATGGGGGTTTGCTGCATAAAAGCAGGGTTTTTCGGACTGGTTCTTTAGAAGTCGCCACAGGACCTAAGAAGCCGAAGAGGGAGAAGCCGAGCCGACCTGCCAAGACGACACCACCGGTGAAGCCCTGCAGAATCGTCTCACCACTTTTCCCGACGACAGAGGAGATCTCCCGCCGGAGAGTCTTCTTCGCTTAACTGGTGGGGACAACCAGTTGCTGCCTTCTTTTCGCCGTCCTGAAGCATCTCGTGGCCGCCTTGCCTGTGCCAAGCACCCCGGCAACCGGGATACCACTTTTTACCTCAACCGCGAAAGAGGGGTAAAAATCCTTTGTGACCGGAGAACTCCACGGCTGGCCTCATCCCTGGTAGTGCAACGACCTGCAGCTTTCCTCTACATCGAGATCACCTCTTCCTCGGGACGACGCCGCGACTTGCACCCACTACCAGGAACGACTACCACCGCTGGAGGAATCTTTCCACTTGTAAAGGTACTGTGTTCCGCCCGGCCTCCCTTGCCACCGATTGTACGGGGTAGATTTAGCCCTCGGCTCTCGAACTTGGGTAGGTCTGGGACACCCTAACTAAACTTTCCAGAACCGTAGTAAAACCTTTTTACCCACCTGCAAAGACTTGTGACATTGTGTGATCTTGGGCACATTTTTCGCCTGGCTCCCTCTAAAGCGGGCCCCGAACTAATTCTCCTTGTTCCACCCTTGACTGTCTTTGCTAACCTTATGTGAAAAGTGTTTTACCTTACTGCTCTCTTTATTTCTACCTTTTCCCTCCCTTTTGGTAATACTTGTTGGAGTACCATCTAACGTTAAGCGCTCACCTCTGGTTGGAAATAAGTGGTGTTAACTTAGAATTGTCCAACAAACGATTAGGGATGTACTTATGAGTAATAGTAACTGTGTTTGACTTTCTTACCTTTTCTAATGTGCTAGTGTAATTTATGAGTGTACCTTTAATAAATAAGTTTATACTTTTACACCTAGCTCTGGTCAGTGTTTGCTTGTGCTATTGTGCCTCTGTACCTATTATGTATCCTCTGTATACTGTCTAACTCTTCTTGAGGGAAGTCTGGCTGCTCAGCCACAGCTACCACAGTGAATCTGTGCTGTGCAGACTGCTACCAAGTGGGTTTACTGCCAACACCTGTAGTCTTAAATCTTTTACAGTGGTCCCAGAGGGAACTGCACAGGTTTCTGCCTAACAAGGACCTTCTCTCGCAAGAGAAGGGTCAGTTTCTCCATCCAGAGATCATGAAGCTCAGCCTTCACGCATGGTTTCTGAGAGGTTGAGATACAAAGATTGGGACCTCCCGAATGATGTAATGGAGATTTTGCTTTCGGCCAGAAGGTCAGCAGCTAAGTCTTTTTACTGCTGCCATTGGAACAAATTCTGCAGCTAGTGTAGAGATAAGAATGTTGAGCCATTTGCATGTAATACACCTATGGTGTTATCCTTTTTGTTACAGCTAGCTAATCTGGGGCTCCAGATTGGTACTATTAAAGGATATCTTGCAGCGCTTTCTATATTTAAGTGCACTTCAGAGGAAGTTTCTTACTTCAAAATCCCTCTAATAATAACATTCCTAAAAGGATTGACAAATGTTTTCACTCCAATCGGGATCTCAACTTGGTGTTGAAATTCATGATGTGTGCTCCTTTCGAGCCTATTCACTCCTGCCTATGAGGCTTCTAACTCTGAAAAACATCTTCTTAGTAGCCATTGCATCTGCCCGAAGGGTGAGTGAGCTTCAGGCTTTATCCTGCAAGCCTCCTTACACTGTTTTTTATAAGGATATGTGAAACCCATCTTTTTGCCCAAAATTGTTTCTAAATTCCATCTGACTCAGAAAATAACATTACCTTCATTTTACCCTCCTCCACACCCTGGGAAGGAAGAGGAGAGGCTTCACTGGCTTTACCCTAAAAGTGCACTAAGCTTCTATATCACCAGAATGGCAAAGATACGACAAGATGACCAATTGTTTGTTGGCTACTCAGGCCACAACTTGGGTATGGCTCTCACCAAACAGATATTATCCAGATGGATAATACTGTCAATATCTGAATGCTACAGACTGGCGGGAAAAGATCCTCCAGAAGGCCTTCGGGCTCATTCAACCAGAGGCATGGCGACTTCTTCTGCATTACAGAGGGGAGTACCAATAAAAGAAATGTGTGCGGCTGCCACATGGTCGTCCGTACATACTTTCACCAAATATTACAGTTTAGACTCCTTCAACCCGGGAAAGACTATTTGGTAAAGCAGTGTTGCGTTCTGTGCACACAGATCCATGAAAACTACTAAATTGTCATAAAAATGCTTTGGGAGTCTATCAAAAGATAAGGAATACGTGGGACGACACAGTCTATTCGAAGAACAAGTGACTTACCCCTGGTAACATTCTCCCACATATTCCTTATCGCCCCTCCCAACATACCCCGCAGTAGAATTTCCTTTGTGATTTGCAGTCTTCGCTCTCTCAGGATGAGGAACTGTCAGGTATGGGTTAAATCATTTGTAAAAACAAACTGAAGCCAGCGGGCGTTGCACGTGCTAAATATACCTTCACTGACGTCGACATCGAGACAGAGGCCTCCGAAAGACATCGAGTCGACATGCCTCGACGCGCAGCGCTCCCTGCTGAGAAAAGTTTTCCGAAGCAGCTAAGCTGGATATTGGAATTATCAAAAGATAAGGAATACGCAGGAGGAACATCCAGTCGAGAACATTACCAGGGGTAAGTAACTTGTTCATCTCTCTTATCCTTTCTAGGATTGACTGTTGTTCTTCTCTCTTAATTGGTATCCCTGCGTCCTGCCTCATCCCCTTCAATTTATTTACAACTTGGCCATTTGCCTTCCCTTCTGTCTTCCTCCTCGGGCCTTGATTGCTACCTCATTATCTGCATCTATTATACCCTTTGAATCTCAGCTTTTGTTTCATCTATTTCCTTTAAAAACCTTCAGTGCCTTGCTCCCTCCTATCTTACTTTCTTCATCTACTTTTATTTCTCCTCTCGCTCTCTCTGCTCACAATCCGCTTTCCATTTTGTTGTCCCCAAACCTCCATGTGCTTCCTCCCATTTCTGTTGTATCTCATTATTGGCCCTCTTTCACTGGAATGCTTTGCCTCTTGCTCTCCGCTGTTCTACTACCTGCCATATCTTTTGTACTCGTCTAAAAAAACCTCTTCTTGCATCGATGTCTGATTCCTAGCCTTGTTTCTGCATTTTTGTTACTGCTTTACATTGTTTGTATCTTTCCATTTTATGTTTGGCACTTTGACGAAAACCCTATAAAAATAACAATAAATACAATTACAATACACAATGTAAAGTCCAACCTAAAATGAAGGAAGCGGCATGAAACAAAGGAATTATTTTATACCCTAACAAGCCAGTCCTAAAAATAAAAGTGCACACGTGTCTACCATCTACAAGCTTTAAAAATAGCAGTGGATAGTGGTATGTTCAGGCAGTAGTATTATCCTTATTATTATTTCAGCACAGCATCCATTGATTGATGTGGACATTTGACTTTGGCCAGTTGTATTTTTTTTTTTATTGTAATTTGAAATTAGTAATGTATTTGGCCGTATATTTATTTATTTATTCCGGCTTTGTTTGAAAAAATATGTACATATTTAACTAATTGGGAGATATTCACCTTCAAAATGCAGGCCTGTTCTGTCAGCCTAACAAGTGACACTATTAATCAATGCACATTGTTTAAATGCCTTATTTTTTGCACAAGATTACATTTTCTGTTTCTGCTGTTTATCTGCTAGGTCATTTACCAGCCAATCCCACAAGAGGAATCAACTTCAAAATCTGAAAAGTTGGATCCCAGACCATACTTAAGAGTAATACAGGCAATTGATCATAAATATCCACCAGAGGAGCGAGGTGATCTTCTCATCTTCCTCAGTGGCATCACCGAGATCACCACCATCCTTGAAGCAGCGCAGACATATGCCTCTCACACCAAACGATGGATCATACTTCCCCTGCACAGCACACTTTCTATTGCTGAGCAAGATAAGGTATTCCACAGTGGGAAATGCTGTTTACAACATCTTTGACTTTAAATCTTCATTTTTTTTGTTCTCTTATTCCATTGAAAGCACTTACAAAGAGAAATACGACTTTAGGCAAGTGAGAATTGAGGCTGTGTGATTTTGATCAAGTCCCCTTTAACAATTGTGGTCTGTTCTTTGACCTGGAAAAGTTCTGATCATTGTGTTGTCTCTTTTTTCGAAGCTTTCATTTGGTGATCGAACACTGTATTTTACTGTGAATCTTTCATTTTATTTTGTTGTGTGTGACATGCAGCATCATAATTGTTTTTAATTATCTATGGTGAAAGGTAATTTATGTGAATTAAAACATTTCAAAAACATGAATATTTGTATACATTAATATTGTAGGTTTTTGACATGGCCCCACCAGGGATTAGGAAGTGCATTATTTCTACCAACATTGCAGAAACATCTGTCACGATAGATGGTGTGCGCTTTGTATTGGATTCTGGTAAGTGTGCCATTTATTTAAATTCATTGAATCTAGAGCTTTCTGGTATACAACATTTTCAAATGACACCAAATGTCTAAAAATATCCTTTGATGCAAATCCGATGTTAAAATGCAGCAAGTGATTCTTGTATGTAGTTTTTTTTGTGGTTTCATAGTGCCATGTACTTTTAATAGTCTGTTGCAGAGGGTTTCTGGTTTCCTTTTGTTGGGTAGGAAAAAGTACATTTTCTGCTATTGTTCTTCATCTTGCATTTCATTTAACAAACATACTCCTATTGTCCCCCGTTTTCAAGTTATTAACGTCATTAGATGATGATTTCCCATCAAAGTCCTTCTGATACTAAAAACCATGTGAAAGTCCTCTGCATCTTGCACAATCTTTGTACGACTGGCATAGGTCAAGGGATCAACAGAAGATAGAGGTCAAGAATCGTGTGTGGGTCCTCCTTATCCTAAAATAAAACTAAGAGATTAAATTTGACTACGGTCAAAATTCCTTCTTTGACCTTAGTTCTCTGCCCTTCCCTCTCTGCCTTAGGTTCAGCCTCCCTAATGGTCTTTGGGATTATGCATTTATTTTTTGGCTGCAATGTCTTTCATGTCAGGATGTTGCTTGTCCCCATCTCATCTTTTGCAGATGACTTCAATAATACACCAACTCCCAGAGACAGTTCAACGTTTTTTATTTGTATTTTAGCAGTGGGAAAATGGCTATTCATAGCTCTCAAATCTCTCTAGTAGAAGAAGGCCCCGCCCGAACTGAAGTGTCCATCAATCCCTAGCTGATTATTGTGATCTGTAGCCCTTGCTATCTAAACAACTATCTGTCTACTGGTGTTGTCCTAAAGGCTGAAGCTTTTTGTAACTAAACTTCCTCGGGGAACAAGCTATGGTTTCCTATACGTTGGCTTACTCCCCAGGAATAACTAGATGATTATGCTTTTGCGAAACCCAGGTCTTCACCCTCACTGTTCCTTCCCTGCCTTGATATTCCTCTCCCTGAATCTATCTACCACTCACCCTTTGCTTCTAATTTCTTTCCATACTCTATTCTCCATCTCCCCTCACTCCCACTCTCTCTACTGTCCCTCCAATGGTCCTCTCTCCTCCATCTTTTCACTGCTACTCTGCTCACACTAAGGTTTTCCCTCCATTCTTACTCCTTACCACTTCTTCTCTCTGCACACTACTCCTCTCTCCTCTCTACGCACCACTACTCTCCCCTCTCTGCCCCACTACTCTTCCCTCTCTAAACCTCTATTACTGTACTCTCTCTATATACCACTACTACTCTCTCCTCTCCAACCACTACTCCTCCCCCTCAACAACTACTCCTCCCACACTTTCTCTTTCACTCACTCAACTTCATTCAATCCCTACTCTCACCTACAACTCCACTCACACACATGCCCATTCACTTCCTCTCCCCAACTAATACTTCAACTTGCACACCACCTGTATAATCCTCCTCTGCTCTGTCCTTAATCCACTTGGATCTCTTGGTCCACCTACATTTCCTTTGACCTTACGAGATGAACTCACAATATCATATTTCCCTCCTACTGCCCTGCTCCTTCCCATCTGATGTCCCACCAAACTGGTTCCACCATCCAATATTTGCCTGTTCACCCCATAGGCGATAGACATCACAGGATACAAAATGGCTTCTAAACCCCACCCTGTTCTCATGTGCGAGTCTACTGCGTTTCAGTAATTGTTGCCTGTGGTGGTGCGTTACATCATTAATCCACTCGTTGGATGGGATATCAGTTCTTGGATTTCCCCAGGTAAGCACAATTTCCTGTGACACTCTATGCGTACAGTCTTCGGCTGCTTCTTTACTCCGCTGCTTGATGTAGTTCCCCAGGTCACAGGGTAGGCTCTCTTCTGAGCATTACTGGTTGATATTTTAGGGCTCCTCGTCACTCCAGATAACTTTGGTGTGGTCAGCAATGGTTCTTTTGAAAGCTGGGGAAAGTTGTTTTTCTAAAAACAAACAAAGACTAGCCACATCATGCAAGACATTGTGTGACTCTCAGTGGCACTGTATACAAACAAACTGGCTCTTCCAGAAGGGATGGAGATTTGGGCCTTCACAACTGCCATCTTCCCCATCTGGGGTAGGACTTGCTTTGGCTTGTAGCCTGTTAGAAATCCCACCCCAGGCTGCAAGGGGTCCCCATATACTCTTGACAAGATCAGTATTCTGACCTTTACATCCTAGATACCTTAGGCATCAAACCAGCTGTGCCTTTCATCGTCAGGATGGGGCTGGTCATTCGACTGTTTATGATTCTAGGCAGGATCACTTTGGGCAAAGGGTTTGCAGTGCTTAACCCTTTTTGGGTTACCGTGGTCATCTTCTCCTCTCCAGTACCTCAAGTCATGCAAACAGTGGGGGTAGGATAGGGTACTGCCACTTACCAATCCTGCTAAAAACCCACCCTTCTGTATACACCTCTCATACTCAGAACTAATCACAACCATACCTCTACAGCACAACAAACAGCATACATTTCACTACACCACCACAACAACGAAACAAACCAGACATAGTCTCATGAACAGCACATGGTGGCTACCAACAGACAAACAGACCTACGCTCAGTGAATGGTGCAAACCGAACTGAAGCTGCCAACAGCACATCACAACTCTCATTTCTCCTGCACAGTCCTACTAACTTACCCAGCTCCCCCCTTTGCTTTACAGATCTACCAGAGCGCCAACAAACCACGTAGGTGGCAACAGTGCGCTGTATAAGAACCTTTAACATAACAAATTAGGGCGAGCCACCCCAGAAACAGTACGACTTGTAATGAAGTTTTAGACTGAGTGATGGGACACAAGCTACTTGTGTACGTTAAGTGCCAATCCTGCTCCATGAAACTCGGCCCAGCAGAAGTATATTGACGATCTGCCAGAATCACTAGTGCATCACGAGCCTAAGTGTTATAACTCCCCATCAGGCCATTCCCTGCATTCCACTCTGAAGGTTTCAGTCAGACTCTGGACTTTCATAAGGGGAGGAGTGCCAGTGGGAATGGCATAGGTGGGGGGAAAAAGTAGTCTAGCCCAAACTCCCAAGTCTAAAATGTCTAGGTCTCCAGGGAAGCCTAAACCCCTTAATCAGCTCCTGTTGGTTCTGTCGGAGTGGAAAAGCTCAGACTAAGAACTACGTGTTCCAAAAGCCCACCTTGAGCCATAACCTTTTAGTCGCTAATACCATAACTTTCTCAGGGACCCATCCCATAGACAAAACTCCATCATGGCTCCTTTCGAGAACACCCTTTTCGACCCATTTCCTAATCATGTCGACTTCAATATTCCGATCTGCTCAGAGACTCCCTTCTCGGTTTGGCTAGAGACCCATGCCCTCAGACCGTTGGCGGGAATCTAGTTACATCATGTTGTGGGCCCGCCTGCTTCTACACACAGATTCTCACTATTTTCTTGCATTTTATTCTGCCAAATTTATTTTGTATTATTTTGTATTATGCTGTTGTATACTGTGTAAACTTACTGTGTATTTAATGATCATTGTAACGTGTCTACAAGAGTATGCGCCCGGTTGCCCTCGGGCCTGGTCTGCGCTTTATAAATAAACAAAACTTCAAACACGATCTCTTGTGATTACAGCATTGTGGACATTTCATTATGTTTATAGTTCCGAACAACTTTTACATAGTTCAAATACATCAGAGAAAACAGTAGAAAAAAAAATAATAATAAAAGTAAATAAATAATTAATATAAAAAATGAGAAATATACATAATATATAAATAGGCACAAATTAAGTGCATGACATTATTCATATTACAGGAGATGGTCTCAGTGCAGCCTATCTACAGGGTAAAATAGCACAAGAGCCAAACACCAAAACTCATCACCTTCTCTACATGTTTAGCATATTAGGCCCAATGAAATAAATAACATCGGTCCACATCTGAGAGACAACCAGATTAAGCCCAGACCTTAAATTATTACTAATTATTAGAATTAAGGAACATTATACTTGATTACTGTGCGTGTTTCCCCATAGCCACAGTAGCTTTCCATTCATTGTAAAGTGCAATTTGCATATATTTGTGCAGTGAATTCAAGCAGAACTACCAAAAACAGTCACTTTTAATTGAAACAGCATTGGGCATGCATGGACCCAACAATCTCAAATACACATCACTATGCTCGCGCCATTCCGTGAGCACGTGTTGCGCAGATTCCATTTTGCCAACCAGCCCACTTAGGCGGCAGAACCTATCTGCTTTATCAATTCCTAATTCAGGGACGACGGCTGCCAACACAGACAGTTTATTCACACGAAGTAAAATAAATCTTTGCAAGTCCGGGAATGGACATACCCCCCCCCAGGGAATCTTACATTCATAAGATAGATGTTCTACAAAACTATAACTCTTTACTGATGATAATTGAAGATCCAGTCCCATTGGTCCAATGTGCATATCTGCCTTGCCTTAAGATTTAAAAAATGATCATCCCAATTAGGTTGCCACAGAAACATATTTAAAGTCTAAGTTGTCAATTTGAACATGGTTTGGTCATAAGGTGTATCAGATTGTTTTCCCAGCAGTTAGAATAGTGGGCAAAAAGGAGTCTTCTCTGATGTCAAATACAATAACAATTTCCTTTTACGTGTCATTGTAGTCAACAATATCAGGCACAGCACCAGACGAATAATTTCATCTGTGACACTGGGGTCCAAACCAGCATTTTACGCCAGAATTTGCCCTCCAGAACATTCAACCAGGTGAAATCATCTGTGCTTAAGGCTTCCTCGCAGTAAAGCACCATAGCACAAAAGCTCTGCTTAAATAAGGACATGATCCCACAAATGCTATACCCTGAGGCCGCCTTGACACATCTATACATCATATTTATCATAGCAGAGGCTTTCCATTTTTTTGTGGCAATTAATGTTTTGTAGATTCCCTTAGACGTGATCTCAAGACCCAAATATGTAAAGCACTTCACATGTTCAGTGTGGTGCCCTTCAATGTACATACTTGTGACAGAGACCCGCTTATGTGAGAAGCACATTACTTTAGTCTTTTCAAAATTAAGCACTAGGTCGTGTTAACACACAAATTTATACAGTTCCAGCAATGCTCTTTTTAGTCCCAAAAAAGTATAATCGCAAAGGACCAAATCGCCTGTGTAAAAAAAAAACACTCAACCTTTTCCCCAGAGATCATAGGAGGACAGATTTTAATATGTGCCAAATATGATATCAGATCTATATTTGTGGACATTGTAACTTGGTTTGGGTATAGACCTCACTTATTTATCTCGTGTTCAACTGCAGCAGGCAACACTCTTGAGGAGCAGATGTGCATGGAGCAGCCATCCAAATATGGAGACAAAAACGCATTCATGTCTCATGCTATGGAGTGCAAGCTTTCAATGAGTGAGGCCAACCAGAGGACCATAACCAAACACATCCCAAAAGGAGGCCAGTCTTGTTAAAGGCTGAGGCCGGGCACCAGCACTGCTTTGTGTAAAGCAATAAAGTACAGCTAGCTAAATGGTATTCCCTTGGTGAGCCAACCAATCAGGAGGCTTGCTTCCAGCAAACCTGCAGCTGACTGAAATTAGACTTTTATCAGACCAAGAAGTCCTCTGAGGTGACCATAAAAGGAGGAAGAATGTCATGCATGGTTTGGGAGTCAGGAGTTGGACTTTGGAGGATTGAGATACAGTTTATAGGAGCACTATGAAGGAAATAACCTGTGGGAAGGAGATGCTGTGAAAGAAACATTGATATGGAGAAGGAGACTAGAAAATAATTGAGTCAGGAGGTGAGGTAGTGAAGAGCATTACAGTTGAGAGGCAGGGAGAGTATAACAAAGGGTAGGTGAAAATCTGAACGGATAGAAGCAAGGCGGTGGTGACAGAAATTAAGGGCAGGGAAACGAGAGAGCAGCAATACAATGGAGAGATAAGAGGAGAGGAAAAGGACAAATTAGGTAGGTAGGAAGGAACAGATGGTACAAGTGGAGGTGGCAATAAATGTGTAGAGCAGCATTAAGGAGGAGGAGGAGGAAAAGAAAGAAGAGAATAGGATTAGCAGAAGGGAAAGTGGTGGGGTCAACATGAGGAAATGGGAATTGAGAATCGCCCAGGAGCAAGGTGATAGAAGCAGTCTGAGGAGGGTGACAAGTTGAGTCAAGGTGGGAGAGAAGGAGTGAAGCGAGAAAAAGGGACCGAAGGAAATATGGTGAGCCTGTGGACAGAGGTATAGAGAAACTGGTGAATTGGTGGAGGAGCTAGAGTTAAGGATTTCTCCGGCTGTTTGACTAGGAGTTAAGCCTAGGGTACAGAAACCAGAGTTTTAGTGGAACCAGTGGAAAAGGGGTGAAGCAGTCACAAAGACCCCCAAAGGAAGAAGTGACCAAAGCCAACCCAACAGATAATTAAACACACCAAGGTTTTCCCACAAAGGGATGGTGCAATTCCTAATTCCTACTCACTGAGAAATTCCGTGGTCGGGTAAGGGTAGTTGTAGGGATAGGACTTGTACACCTCTTGAATTCAATTTCTACAGCAGGGATTGGCAACCTTCGTGTCTCTGGATGGGTTGGACTAAAATTGAGGAAAAAAACCCCAAGCTAACTAGAGGAAGTTTGGGATCACTACTCGCTCTTTTGGTTCGATTGCAGGAGGTCCAAGTGTCACATGTTCAGTTATTGTTTTTGCTTTCAGGTTTGAATCATGCTAGCAGTGGTTTGCGGTCTCTCGCACGACTATCTGTGCCAGTGACTCACCAGCTGGACAGGACTGACGACGATGAAGGACAACTATTTCGACTCTCATGATGTTAGAGGATCCCCAAGGACGCTTAAGGCATTGCAGCTTCTTTTGGTGATCCTGCATAGATTCTGGCATGGCAGGCTACCTTTCTGACATGTTAGAACACTAAACTGTTAAATGTATAATATTCACTTAATTTGTCTGTGCAGACCGTTATCGTCTCAGAAATTCAAGGGCTTTGAGCGACTGTTGTTTTTCCCTGTGTTCCTTCCCTCCTTGAGCACTTTGAAACACTTGCCTATGTATAGGCGGTATACAAATAAACATTACCATACCATAAGGGTACAAAGTACCCTAACCACACTTCACTTAAGGGTGATGTGTGCAGTTGTAAAAATACAAGAATTCCATAAATGAATACATATTCCCTCAGTACTGATAGTCTTATGGAATGATCAGTCCCCCACCCCACAAAAACATAAAAATTAGCACAAAAAAAGGGGAGTAAAAAAGAAGGCTCTGCTTACCACCAAAAATCTTTCCTAACAGAAAATGAAATGGAATAAAAGATGAAAGTCACATGTAAGGAGAGAGATGGCAATTAGAGAAGGGGTGATAGAAGATCAGGGAAGATAAGCGCGAAGGAGATGGGCTGCAGAGTTATACACTGAACAAACAGATGGGAGGTGAGATATAGGGGGCCTAACTAGAAGGTCAGAACAATAGTCGAGATGAGAACATATAAGGAAAAAGAACTGTTAGTTCAATGAAGAGAAGGAAGGGCCTTGTGAATATTAACTAAATGAAAACTGTAGGTACGAGCTAAAGTAGAGCTGTGACTAGGGAGCGTGAGGGTAAAATCTAATACACACCTAGATTCTTAGTAGAAGTGAGGAAGGAGTGAATTGGAATGCAGAGGGAGGCACAGGGGTGGAACGGTTGAGGCAGGTGGCAGGAAAGAAGAGAACTTAATTCTTATACGGGTTAAGACGAAGCGAATGTGAGTGCATCAAAGACTGACTAGCAGAGACAGTTTGAAGAGTATTGTGAGAGTGTCTGGTAAAGAGGAGAAAGGGAAAACGATCTGGAGTATCATCTGCATAGAAGTGACAAGAAAAGTTGAAGGAAGTGATGAGAGGGAATAGAGTAATGTTCTGTGCTTTTTTGTTCTCCCTTGTTCCCCTCCCTTGCCTTGTCGCGCTCTGGAACACTTGTGTACGAGCGCGATAGAAATAAAATATCAATCAATCAATCAATAAATGTAAGTTGCCAGAACAGAAACTTGAACACCAAATTGAAGCGGTAAAGATGGTGATACATTGCCAGACCAAAAGACAAAGGAAGTTCTATCAGAGAGATAATGAAACCATTGGAGGACAGAACCTGAAAAGCTGAGCGAGGAGAGGGTAGAGAGAAGAATAGAGTGGTCAACAGAAAGCAATAGATATATTGAGGATCACTAATATCGATGCAAGTTTGGACAGTGAGTTGGAGAGAAGTAATAGTGACGTTTACATAGAGCAAGAACAGCGAAATCCCAATTGAAATACTGAAAGGAGAGAATGGGAGTCTAGGTAAGTAGGCACTTGCGCATAAACAATATGGTCAAGGATTTTGGGGCGGAAAGAGAGATAGGATGGAAATTATCAGGAAAAGAATGGTCAAGAGAAGGTTTGTTTAAGACGGTGTCTTTCTAAATCTGCCTGCTTCTACTCTCCGCCCTCTGCAACTTATCCAGAACAGGACTGCGAGACTTGTCCTTGACCTCAAGCCCAGGGATCGTATCTCTCCAGTACTGAAATCTCTGCACTGGCTCCCAGTGGCTGCGAGGATTAAGTTCAAAACCCTCTGCTTTATCCACAACGCCTTCTGGGGTCTGGGGCCTTAATACCTTCAACTCTCTCTTCCTAAATACCTTCCTACTCGTCTCAGGGTCAGTCTCTTCTCCAAGCAACGAGATGGTGGTAGATCTCTTTCTTCGAGTGGTGCCCCCCTCTGGAACAGCCTCCCTGCCTTCCTTAAACTTGAGGAGAACCATCTCTGGTTCCGGAAGCACCTCAAAACCTTTCTCTTTGCTTCTGCTTTTTCTCCTCCTCTCCCCTGCTGACCTCCTCGCTGTAACTGGAACTGCGCTGGCTACCTGGATACCTTCTGATCTAGGGCCCAGGTCCCTGTCCTGCCAGCGTCACACACCTGCACAGCCCGCCCGGCAACCCCCGCACTTGGGGACTGTTTTTGTATCCCTACAGTCCCCCTCCCAACCTGTGATACCTGGTGTCTGCACTCACCCTTGCACTTGCCACTTGCTGGCCATTACTTACTTATTGTTATTATCTTTTCCCATGTACTGCACTGTCTCTGCCCCCTTCACACGTACTTACGCAATCCGAATGACACCTGGTCTAGTATGATCGTTGTCTGTCCTCCTTTTTGTTCCCCTCACTTTCCTCGTCGCGCCTTGAAACACTTGTGTATAGGCGTGTTATACATGCCATATCATATCATATATCATATCAAGAAAAATACATGAATACTTGTAGCATGTTAAATGGAGAGGGAAAAAGCGAGATGGAGAGCAAACGATTGGAGAGGACGGTGAGGTAAGGAATGGGTAGGGATATGCTTGTGAGATGAGAGAAAAGGGAATAGGGTCAAAGAGGAGAGCTATAGAATGAGGGAATCAGAAATGAGACAGTAGCAGATTCTGGAGAGAGAAACCAGTGGACAGAGAACAGGACAGAGAGTTGGCAGGTGGAGGAAGTGATGGAAAGGATGAATGTAGGGAAGACCCTTTGTAACTGAAGAAGGGAGGGGGAAGGTACCGAAAGGTCAGGAGTACGGGGAGGAGGAAACCGCTTAAAAAGTTTAAAAAGAGACCACCACTGGGCGCAGGAGGCATGGCTCCTTAGCGTGGGGTCTCCCTCGCCATTGAACAAGAAATGGCAGTGAGAGAGCCCTGATGTTCTGAACGGGGGACAGATGTTGCCTTGAAAGCGTCACAGGCCCCCAGGAAGGCACTGACCCCATTTCCATGTACGATTTTGAGGTCTGATGGATACTGCTCATATCCCGTGGGTGGGCTTGGCTTGTAGTAAGCAAGATCTGAAGCACAGAGTGCGTGGGCACCAAGCAGCGGATAGGGAAGTTCCCACTGTGGCCATTGGAGGGCAGGGGCCTTGCGGTTCGGATTGGTGTGTCCCGGCCAGACCTCGCCAAAAGCACACAGGGATCATTGAGGAGGCACAGGAGCAGGCCTCACCGGAGACTGCTGGAGCTGACACGGCTCAGCATGTCTCGATGGGAGCTGAACATGTCTGTGAGCAGCGGGGTGCCCAGCAGTAAGCAACCCTCAGCATGATATTGCTATCAATCACTTTTGGGATCAACTGGTAACAATGAACAGTCCAGTACGGTAGCGCACCAGATAAAAGGATAGCCTGAACATTCTCACGCCTACTCTGTTGATTTAGCCACAGAGCACTACATGGCGGATGAGAGTTGTGAATTGCCGCCCAAGAGCTATCAGATTTCTCTATAGCAGGTCTGCTGTTCTTCTCTGTGAAAGGGAACGCTTCATGGGAAATTGGGGGATAGTGATATCACGTGCAATGAGCACCCATAATGAGGCTGTAAGATACATGTCCTGGCTCTGACACAGAGGCCCTTTGCCGCAAATGCCCTCATTGACTTAAGGGGATAAGACGGCTTGTCTAGCCTCCCAGCAGAGAGCAGCCGTCTCCCCCACTCTCCCTGCAATACATGTCTCTGTGGCATTGGGGTCACTCATTTCTGAGAAGGAAGCAGCTGAGTTACGAGGTGCATACGGTGTAAACTTTAGTAATAGGATTCACCAGTACATTACAGCACTGCCTTGTGGGGATATCTAAGCAACGCATGCTAGACCCATGAACTATAGCATCTCTTCATAGCTTTCGCCGAACCCCAGATGGGTTTAGCTTTGGCCAGACAGAGAATCTAAAAAGAGAAAGAGACTCTCCCACTGGCCCTCAACACAATGCAAGATGTAAAGCAGACGTTTACATGACCAGTTAACAAGAAGGGTCTGGCACGGTAGATGCATTCTGCCCCTCCCCTCAGTACCCTCTACACCCTCGCCCCCCAGTTGCACCCTTGCACTAAAGCAGCCCCCATTCCCCCCTCGCCCCCTGTTATTCACTGGTAACCCCATACATCCCAGCTAACATGGCCTATATACGGGGCACTTATACTTGTCTAAATATATTCAAATATATTGAAAGACCTCATTTGATGTATGCAGCAACAAGTTCCCTGATTTGGTCAGCTTGTGTGGGTCTACCTCGCCTCCTCATCCCCACACATTCTAGTGTACACACCTTAAGAAACAGGTCTAGGCAAGCTTGTTTCGTAGGGGTTTTGGCCGCCTTTCAATGCATAATTAATAGCTTATGTGCTGAAAACTTTAGTATGTGTGCCAAGCGTCTCACATCGGAGTCTTTATGCCAGTCTGTGTCATTGGTACCGAAGAGCATGGGCCCAGGGGCAAAAACAATGGAAGTATTAGGGATTCGAGAGACCATTTTGAGTATGTGCTTCCAATAATTTAATATAGCCGGGCAGGACCGCATTGGCGCCAGCACGCGTGGGGGCGTACCAAGCCCATTCTGTGTAATTTGCTGGGGGTGTAGTACAGATGCTGGATTAATTTATATTGGATTTCCCTGTTGCGTATGTTGCATGTCATGGAAGAGATGTTCTCGAAATAGTAGTAGATATCGTCCGCGTAGACTGTGGCATTTAGATCACTGGACCATTGTGTTGATAGGGTGAAATTGCATTTGTCATTATTAGGGGTGCATATGGTGTAGAATGAGCACAGTGTTGGATATTCAGTAGGGTTCTGCTTCATTTCTTGTTCACCTGTTGACGGGGTGTCTTATAGTGTCTGCCTGGTAGTGTTTGCCTTAATCACTCCGTGAATGGTGTGGTAGTGCATCCACTCTGATCGCTGGAGTCGTAATATTCTGCTGGCCCCCGGAAACCCCAACGGTTCATCCCCATCATACAGGTCAGCAACTCTGATTTCCGGCCACAGGGATTTTTGTGTTTGTGCAGGACATGGTCGAGACCTATTGAATGGATTACTCGCACACTAATCCAGGCAGGGTCAGCCTGAGTGTCAGCCCGCTGTAATCCTCTCATTCTATGCCATTGGATAAGCGTTGGGCCAAGCAGTGGGTGTGTCCAGATGTTTTCAGGCAGTTCATTCCAGGGAATGGTCAGGGTTTCAGCTGACGTATATGGCGACATCAGAGAAAGTTCAATTTGGCGCCAGCTCGATGTGTTTGATATGTCTAGCCCTCTTTTGGGCCAGCATATCTGGGCGGCTTGGTAGTAGGTTCGCCAGACCGGTACCGCTAGGCCACCATCGCTTTTAGAGGCTTGTAGGATTTCAAGCCAAATCGTGGCCTTTTTGCCGGTCCAGTGGAATTTGGACAATTGTTTGTCCAGGTCCTTATACATTGTCTGCGAGGGAGCACATGGAAGCATTAGTGCGAGATAGATTAGTTTTGTGAGCGAGTTCATCTTGAAAGCGTTAATGTGCCCCATCAAGGATAGTGGTAGCGTGTTCCCCCTAGCAAGATCAGCATTTATCTCTGCCAGGATGGGTGTGGAGTTTAGGTTTGCAAGTTCCTGAATGGAAGGGGAGATATGGATTCCAAGGTATTTGATGGAGTGCTGCTGAAGGCGGAAAGGAGCAACCCCTCCTGGGTCCCATGGTATGTCTGGTCTAATGGGAAGGACCTCCGATTTCGACCAATTCACCTTATAGCCCGTCATTGGCCTGAACTCGTGTACTAGGTGACACAGGCGTGGGAGTGATACCGATGGGTTCCGCACGTAAACAAACAAATCATCAGTGTATAGAAAGATATGATGCTCCTCAGTCCCACTGATCACGTCGTTCCAGAGCGGGTCATTGTTGAGGTTTTCCACAAGCAACTCTATGGAAAGTGCATACAGCAGGGCGTACAGGGGGCAGCCTTGTCTGGTGCCTGAATACAAATGTAATTTATTGAAAGTATTTCCGTTCGTTGTTACCAAGGCTTGAGGGTCGGTATATAACAAGCATATAAGCCCTAATAGCGCTGGTGAGAACTCATAGGCTGAGAGTCCACTAAACATAAAGTCCAACCTTACTTTATCGAATGCTTTCTCTGCATCAATTGTTAATAGTAGTTAGTCAGGACTATCCCGTCCAGCAAGCACGTGCAAGAGTCGCCGAACGTTATCCACTGAGTGGCGGCCTGCAATAAAACTGGTGTGATCTTTGTGGATAGTTTGGGGGAGTATCTTGTCGATTCTACATGCCAAACACGTAGCTAAGATTTTGGCATCAGTGTTAATAAGTGAGATTAGCCGATAGGACCCACGGTCTTCAGGGTCTCGCCCCTGCTTGTGGAAGACGATTATATTGGCCACTATCATCAATTTAGGCAGGTAACCCTTAGCCGATGCTAGGGCAGATTCAAAAACAGATTCGAGCAGTGGGGCCATACAGTCTGCCATTATTTTATAGAAATCTATTGGTATCCCATAGGGACCAGATGCCTTCCCCCTGACAATGAGGCTATGGCATGGGTGATTTTCTCTGTCGTTACCGGCCTCTCTAGTTCTACCTTTTGTGAGTTGCTGATTGTGTTTAACTGGAGCGTGGAAAGGAAAGCTTCAGACTTTTCAGGGGCAATTGTGCTCGGTTTGGCATATAGTTCACCATAAAATTCCTCAAACCGTCTGTTGATGTCTTTTTTGTCGGTCAGTGACCTCCCCTCTCTGTCTCTGATGCTGAGGATTTGTTGGGAGGCCTGTCTAGTACGGAGAACAAGCGCTGTTAGGTGGAGGGGTCTGTCGGCCTCTTGGTAGTAGGTTTGAGACCTGCTAGAGAATGATTTTTGCACTCGCTGGATTGTAATCTGTTTAAGCTCCCCTCTAAGCCTATTGAGTCACGCATGTATGGTGGGGTTGCAGTTCTGTTTATGCTGAGTTTCTTCAAGTGAAAAGTCTGCCCCAATCTGGTTACCTCGCTCTCTCCATCCCTTTAGTTTATGGGCCCATCGCAATATGCACTGCCCTCTAAGGAAAGCTTTGAAAGCGTCCCAGCAGCTGGCAAGGAAGTATCCGGGAACCAGATTGGTGCGCCAAAACAGGTCTATGTCCTCGCCCAGTTTTGTAGTGAAGTCTGGATATGTCAGCGCTCTCAGATTCTAGCGCCAGGGTGGTCTGTCCGAGGGCGTAGCCACTATCCTAATAAGGAGGTGCATGGTCTGATACTGTCATAGGGAGAATTGTACATTGGCAAATGTGGGGGAGAATGGGTGGCCATCCAGTAATCTAGTCTTCGAGAAGAATATAAAATCTGGGCATAGGGGATGGAGGTGCCGCCATACGTCGAGTTTCAGATCGCCCATGAGTGTGAGTATGGTAGCGCGTTTGCGTGGCGGGGGGGTCAATAATATTGTGCCTTTGCGGTCCAGTGCTATAGCTAGGATTGTGTTCCAGTCCCCACCAATGAGTGCAAGCTTCCCCAGAAACAGTGCACACTTCGCGATTACCTGTGTGAAGAACGTGGGTGTGTCTCCCATCGGGGCGTATATGTTTAAGTTTAACAGTGTAATAGGTTGTTGCCGAAACAGGCCTTGGATCAGAACATAATCTTCCATCTCTGTCAGGGATCGTGTGCAATGTATGGCCTGGGACACGTTTGTGCATCAAGATAGAGACACCCCTATTTCCTCGGTGAGGTGAGTGGACTGACGTCTCAACCCAACCCCGGCTGGAATCCGGTTTAGTTTCCCGGATTCATGGTCGTCAAGATGAGTTTCTTGAAGGAATGCGATATCGCATTATGTGTCTCGTAAATGATTAAGGACTCGCCGTCTCTTGATTGGATGCCCCAGACCTTGCACATTAAGAGTTACAAGTCGTAGGTCAGCCATAGCCATGGGGGCGGTGTCGTATAGCGACTAAGACTGGGTAAATCAGGGTGTAGCCATGTTGTGAAAGATTGTAGTGGGTTAGGGCATGGTGTGTGTACATGTGTTATAACAAACATGGCCGTGAACACAGAGGCTAGAACATTAACATTGGGACAAAACAAACAGTGTCCCAATACTGCCTCGCAGCAGCCCATGCAGGTAGGTGGACGAGAAACAACGAATCCCCTCCATCTCCCAGGCATGATGGTGGATTCCATCAGAGGCCGCTAGTAGATCTGGGGGCCCCTAATGGGGGGGAGAGGGGAGGGGCTAGATCCAACAAGAAGGTAGGACAGTGTGTTAACTGTCGGATCGGATTCAATCGCTTGTGGTAGGGAGGTTGGGGTGCATGACTGAGTACATTGTTCTGGGATACAGTACCTTCCCAAGCAGAGCATATTGCAGTGACCACTCCTGGACACTATAGGTTGGAAGAAGGCGGTAAGCGAGTGGTCCCCTCAGGTTGGCGGCCGGGGGTCTTTGCGATCGGGCCCGTTAGGCTGTCTGTGTGTTGTCTCCTGTTCTGTGGTCGCCGTTGTTGTTGGAGTCACCATCGTGGGGCATCCGGTGGGCGGATTGACCTTTCCTGCTCAGTATCGCCGGCAAAGTCTGTGGAGACGAGGTCTCGCTGTCTTAACAGGCGCCATGCATCTTCTGGGTCGTCAAATGAGTGCCATGTCTTGTCCAGGAGGATACACCAGACTGCCAGAAATTTCAGGTACAATTTGTGAGGTGTGCCTCTTACTGCAGTGAACAGACCCAAGACCTCCCTTAACTCAAGGTGCCAGTCTCACAGGTAGCCTACAGTTGTCACCTTACCCCATCCAGTATATATCCTTTGTATCCTAACTAGCACATTCCTGACTCATTAGCTGACTGTAACTACTGTACCTATTGTAACCTATCTAACCACTTGACACAGGACTTGTAACTAACAAAAGTCAACTATGTAATATGTAACTTCTCCAGCATGGGGTCTGGCATGGATTCACATGCTCATGAATATTCCCCGTCATCAGGCTGGGAATCCTCGGTAAAGAAAAATCAGTATCAGTTACGTTTCTGATCTGTCTTTCGTAGTAGTAACCAATCCCTGATCTCTGCGTCACACTGACCACAGCCAATGACTGCCCTCTCCCTAAGCCCTGCCTCTGGCAGCCATCTTCAGATTTTTACCGCACGTTCAAGTGTCGGGAGTCCTCGTGCTTAGCTCTCGAGCTTTTACTGCGTTTCGCGCTTTTTCAGGTAAATTTTCAAAATTTTTCGGATAATCGAGCCTCAAGCTCCACCGTTTCTACTCCCGTTAACGGCTACCCATTGCAGAATTTTCCTACGCCCCTCAAGGGTGAAGATTTCATCGAGTCAACTTCTTGGAGGATTCCAGAAGATTCGCGGCCTACTTCGAGATGGCCCAGGACGCGAGTTTGTCACCTGGACCCAAGCTGTTTCGCAGCTGCCCTGGATGCGGGCTGCAGAATGTGTTTAAGGAGGACGAACATTTGCGATGCCTCTACTGTCTTCATGGGGAAAAGACTCATGTAGGGAAGGACTGCCAGTTCTGCAAGAACTTGTCGGAGCGGACCATGAGGGCCTGTCGATCCCGTCTCGCCAGCTGGTTGGAGAAGGGTTGGAAGAAAGGGTCCGAGCGGGCTTCTAAGTCCTGTGCGGGCGCCCCGGCGACGGGGGCCCAACACCAGGGCAAGCGCTGCGAGTCCGCTGGCTCCGGGAGCGCCGAAAGGTCGGGCTCTTTGGTCGCCAGGCAGGGCGCGCCTTCCCCGGCACCGTCAACCACGCTCTGGTTCGGGGAAGAGGAAGTCCGAGACCCCGGGTAAGCTTCGGGAGAATCCCCGTCCGATCTTGGAAGAGGGGGAGCGAGGTGTCGCCCCTCCCCCTAAGGAGAAGGCCCGGGACGCACCTAAGGTGGTGAAGGCCCCTACCCAGCAGGCAAAGGCCTCTATCGAGGCGACTCTGGCCAAGCCGGCAGAGACCCCGCCAATGGAGACTGCCTCAGGGACTAGAGTTTCCCTGCCGCCAAGGAGGGAATCCTCTTTTCAGCCCATCGTCATGGCCACCATGATGGAAGAAGCTAGGGGGGGCACGGTAGTCTCCTCGAGCTCAGAGTCAGCCTCGGAGGAGGAACTGACCGAGGCCGTGAGGAATCTCGAAGTCCAATTCGAGAAGGTTCGATCCCGTAAGGAAGATCCTCGGGAGATAACCGAGGAAGATGGCGAGGAAGAGCAGCCTTCCCTTCCGGCGCAGCCGGAACCTAGGCCTCAGGATAGCTTGGTGGCCATTTTGTCTGCGATCCAGTCCTTATGCTCTGAGATAAGGACGAGATTACCACGGCCCAGGCCGGAGGACCCGCAACCTGGCCCGTCGGGAAGTCCTCAGAACAAACGACTGAGGGCCCAACCCTCTCCTCCGCCGCTCGCCCCCGTAAGGCCTACAGTTCCCTCCTCATCCTCCCACGAGTCGGGAGATGACGGTGCGATGGGCTCGACGACGGGTTCTGAGGGCGACGACGACGGAACGGGTCTCCCCTCTCCCGTCGCACGGGCCTCGCCGCCTGACGAGATTGGCTCATTCCACGCCATGGTCGCCAGGGCGTCCGAATTGTTCCAGCTCTGCCCGGAGGAGGAGGAGAAAAAGGAAGGTTTCCTCTATCAGCGCCGGGAGGCCAAGAGGAAGACTGTCATTGCGGTGCCTCTAATCGATGACATCTGGGAGGAGGGGCTGTCGGTTCTCAAGAACCCCTCCATGGCACCAGCCAAACGGGACCGGTAGAAGAAGTACCGGGTCCCCGAAACCGTTCCCCTGTGCCTCAGGGCCCAGCCAACGCCAGACTCAGTCGTCTCGACGGCGGCGAAGAAGAAAGCGGCGGGGTCAGGAGCCTCGACGTCGAATTCCCCGCCGGACGGCGAGTGAAAAGAAGTTGGACGCCATGGGGCCGCGGGTCATTTCGTCGGCGGCGACGACGATCAAAGCGGCCAATGCCCTGGAGATCGTGGCCCGTTACGACAGGGAGCTCTGGTTTAAGCTGGCCCCCATATTGGACTTCCTATCGGACGACAAGAGGTCCGAGGCCCTGGAAATACTTCAAGAAGGCGAGGTGGCATCGGACCACGCCACAACGGTGGCAACCGATATTGCCGATACCGGGTTCCGCCAGCTGGGCAACGGTGTTTGCCTACGACGACGGGGTTGGCTCCGGGCGACCGACTTCCGTCAGGACGTCCAGACAAGGGTGTTGGACATGCCGTTCGACGGCAACAACTTGTTCGGGAAGGCGGTGGACGAATCCCTCCAAGCCATAAAGACGGACACGGAGATGGCCAACGCCCTAGGAGCCCTTCAGCAACGACGGCCCTTTCGGAGCTCCGGAGGCAGACAGGGTGCCTCCAAGGGATCCAGCGGTGGCTCGTCGTCCTACCGCCAGGCGGCACGCTCCTCGTCTCAGGAGGCCTACAGGGGTCGCGGCAAGCAGGGAGCGCCTCGCCGCCGTCGGCAGGGTGGCCAGGGTGGCAAGGCCACCACCTCCAAGCAGGACTGAACCGGCCGTGGCCTCGGGCCCCCACCGAAGCACCCCGGTGGGAGGTCGGCTGACAAAGTTCGTCAGCGTGTGGAAGTCCATCTCCACCGACCG
This sequence comes from Ambystoma mexicanum, assembly GCF_040938575.1. Taxonomy (NCBI): domain Eukaryota; kingdom Metazoa; phylum Chordata; class Amphibia; order Caudata; family Ambystomatidae; genus Ambystoma; species Ambystoma mexicanum. Next base: position 843,324,607 of record NC_090923.1, read on the forward strand.
TTGGGTGCTGGATACCCTGGCAAGAGGACACTCTATCGAATTCCTGAAGAAGTGCCCTCACGTTCCACCTGTGGCCAGGAAGGAAAATCAAGTCCCGCAACTGCTGTTGGAAGTACGGGCGATGCTCAGGAAAGGCGCCATCGAGCTTGTCCCGAAGAGGCTCCGGGGCTCTGGGGTGTACTCAAGGTACTTCCTCGTCAGGAAGAAGACGGGCAGCTGGCGCCCCATCCTGGACCTTTTGAACAAATACATCAGGGTACAAAAGTTCAGGATGGTCACCCTCCAGCATGTGCTGGAACAGCTGGAGGAAGGCGACTTTCTATCGTCGTTGGACCTGGAGGATGCTTACTTCCACGTTCCCATCCTCAAAAGTCACCGAAAGTTCCTCAGGTTCGTCGTCCAGGGACGCCACTACCAATTCAGAGCACTGCCGTTCGGATTGAAGTCGGCCCCCAGGGTCTTTACCAAGTGCCTAGCACCTGTGGCGGCGCGTTGCTGCGCCTGCAGGGGATTCACGTCTACCCCAACCTGGACGACTGGCTCATCCGCTCAAGGACGAGGGAACTCGCTGTCAAACACACTGCGAGGACCATCCAGCTACTCACAGACCTGGGATTCGCCATAAATTACCCAAAGTCCCACCTGGTGCCGTCGCAGGTGGCCCTGTTTCTGGGAGCGAAGCTCGATACAGTGAGGCCCCTGGCGGCACCGTCGGAAGAACGGACGAAGACCATTCTAGTCAAAGTGCAGCGTCTGCTAGCCACGGACGTAGCCAGAGTGAGGTCCATCAAGTCCCTCCTGGGGATGATGTCCTCTTGCATCTACCTGGTGCGCCTCTGCAGACTACGGATGCGCCCTCTTCAAGAATTTCTCGACGCCCGTTGGATACAGGCGACGGGAACCTTCAAAGACAGGGTCCCCCTCAACGAGGTGTTCCGGCGGGTGATTTTGTGGTGGGGCGTTCGAGCGCACCTCACGGCGGGCAAGGACTTTCAGACACCGGCGAGACGGTGACGACGGACGCCTCCCTGGAAGGCTGGGGCGCCCACACCGGAGATCTCCACGCAAGAGGCCTCTGGCTCCCGGAGGAGAGGCTCCTGCACATCAACGTCCTGGAACTCCGAGCCGTGTTCTAGGCTCTCAAATCGTTCCTCCCGTCGCTCAAGGGCAAGGTGGTGCGGATCTTCATGTACAACACCACGACAATGTTTTACATACGGAAGCAGGGAGGCACCAGATCCCCAGCCCTATCCAAGGAGGCACAGGATCTGTGTCACTGGGCGGTCGCCCAGGGGATTTTCCTGGTTCCCTTCCACCTGGCAGGAGAAAGAAACACCATTGCCGACTCGCTCAGCAGGGACCTGCGCGCGTTTCACGAGTGGGAACTGCGCCAGGATCAGGTGGATCAACTATTCCGACAATGGGGCAAACCTCAAATCGACCTGTTCGCAACAGCGACGAACTCAAAGTGCAAGAGGTTCGTCAGCAGGTTTCCCCAGCCGAGAAGCATGGGCGATGCGTTCTCGTTCCCCTGGGATGGCCTATACCTGTATGCGTTCCCTCCGTTGCCGTTGCTGCTTCGACTCATCAACCAGCTCAAGAGGTCCCGGTGCAGGATGCTCGTCGCACCGGCGTGGCCGAGGCAGATCTGGTTCCCGGACCTTCTGGACTTGTCAACGTCCCCTCCCATCAAGCTGTCGGCGGATGTGGACCTTCTCTCCAGAGAAGGAGGCGCCATCTTCCACCACGACCCGGCGATGCTGAACCTGCAGGCTTGGCTCCTGCAGCGCTAGAGTTTGGAGGCTACGATATACCGGCCGATTGCAGAGAGGTTCTTGCAAAGGCCAGGGTGTCCTCGACTCTCAAATGCTACGGTCATAAGTGGAAGAGGTTCTCTATCTGGTGCCGAGCACAGAAGATCAACCCCCTATGGATTACGGCCCCTCAAGTGCTGCGTACCTGCTATCGCTGGCAAAGGCTGGGCTAGCCCATGCGTCCATTAAGATTCAACTGGCGGCGATCTCCAGATATACCAGAACCACAGGACGGATGTCCCTGTGGTCCCATCGACTGGTGAAAGAGTTTATGAAAGGACTGTTCCGGTCGTTCCCGCCGGTGAAGGCCCCGGCCCCGGCGTGGGAACTTAACGTGGTGCTGACCAGGCTCATGGGGCCCCCATTCGAGCCGATGCACTCCGCACCTATGAAGTTTGTGTCGTGGAAGACTGCATTCCTGGTGGCCATTACCTCCGCACGACGAGTGGGAGAGATCCAGGCCCTATCCTGCAAAGCACCGTACTTGACTTTCCATGCCTCGAGGGTGGTGCTTAGGACGCACCCCTCCTTTATGCCCAAGGTGCCGTCGGACTTCCATCTTAACGAGCCCCTGGTGTTACCTGTTTTCTTCCCGTCTCCTTCGTTGCCGGCCGAGAGGACTTTGCACTCGCTTGATGTGGCTAGAGCGCTGAAGTTCTACGTGGACCGCACGAAGAGTTTTCGGAGGACATCACAGCTATTCATGAACTTTGGACCTGTGAATCAAGGGAAGGCTCTCTCGAAGTCTTCTATTTCCAGATGGCTCTCTGGCTGCATCATGCACTGCCACCGGTTGGCTAACCGACCGCTGCCAGGCCGTCCGAAAGCCCATTTCACCAGAGCGATCGCTGCTACTACGGCGTTCTTATCTGGTGTGCCCCTGCTGGACATCTACAGGGCTGCTACGTGGAGGTCGACGCACACCTTCACGAGATTCTACTGCGTCGATCGGGATTCCAGGGAGGAGTCCAGGGTCGGCCAAGCAGTGCTGCGCAACCTGTTCGCTTAAGGTGAGCCTGGTGAGGAGGTAAGAGATGCTTGATGTTGAGTTTTTTGTATTGCTTAATGTTGAGCCTTTTGCCACCTCCCGTGGTTGTGCATGTGTGTACTGCTATATATTCTTATATTCATGAGCATGTGAATCCATGCCAGACCCCATGTTGGAGAAGGAACAAGTTACTTACCTGTAACTGTTGTTCTCCAGCATGGGTCTGGCATGGATTCACATGCGAACCCTCCCGCCTACCCCTCTGCGGCTCTTCACTTGGTCATACTGCCACTTCACGTGCTACCAAATCTGAAGATGGCTGCCAGAGGCGGGGCTTAGGGAGAGGGCAGTCATTGGCTGTGGTCAGTATGACGCAGAGATCAGGGATTGGTTACTACTACGAAAGACAGATCAGAAACGAAACTGATACTGATTTTTCTTTACCGAGGATTCCCAGCCTGACGACGGGGAATATTCATGAGCATGTGAATCCATGCCAGACCCATGCTGGAGAACAACAGTTACAGGTAAGTAACTTGTTCCATATGCAATGACTGTAATGACTGTAACTTATGTAATTTTAAGCACCTACTGTAACGGAATTCGCAAGCAAATAGCGTCTAGATGCCTCCGGGTTATGTGCGCTTTATAAATGACAAAATAAAATAAAACAGAGGGGCAAACCTTTTCCTCCGGCGGGGCACCTCCACGGAGTAGTAATTGACGATGCACATTTCTGATCCTTCTGCAGGGATTGCGCCCACTGCTCTGTAGGCACGAAGTATGGCTACTTTGTGTTGGAAATTAAGGAGTCGCATTGTAATAGGCCTTGGTTGGTCTCCAGCTGCTGGTTTCGGAATTGGCGTTCTGTGGATTCGTTCAATTGTGTATGAGTGTGGGTCCTGGATATGTAAGTGGTCTTGGAACAAATGGTTGGAACAAATGGTATGAAAACACCTCGAGGTCTGAGCCCTCTGCCTGCTCTCGGAGGCCGATAATTCGAAGGTTATTGCGTCTGGATCGATTTTCCTGGTCCTCTACTTTAGATCTGAGGCGTTGTACTTCCTTTATGAGGCCATCTAGATCAGTGGCGGCCGCTGCGCTGTTATCCTCCAGTGCACTTATTCTCTGTTCATTATCTGTAGTGTGTTCGGCTTGGGAATTGAGACGGGTCTGCATGTCCTGGATGTCCCGCTTTATTTCAAGTACCGTAACATTGGTTTCCTGCGTGCTGTGGCCAATAGCTCTCATTTCTGTTAGGAGTGTCTGCAGATGATTTTGCACATCCATTTTCATGTGTTGTCTTGCAGACCGTCATTGGAGTGGTGTAGTAGAGCCTGGTGTGCTATCACTTTTGTTGTAGTTGGTAAAGTTCTCTGCCATACCCCCACCCTGGGCCAATGGTAGGGCAATGAGGTGAGGCGTGCCCGTAGGCAGACCCGATCCTGTATGAGCAGGTGTCACACCGGAGGTCTAGAGCCCTGTCACCTTCACCCCGTTACTCACACCTTTCCTGAAGCAGATGTGGCAACCAATATTAGGCTTGATGGTTACGGTGGTAGCAAGCCCGGCTCTCCCGCCGAGAGTGAAGCAACGCCCCAAGCAATATATCCAGGTCTGATTGGCCGGTCTTGAAGTAACACCAGCTGCGCTACGGGAGCCAGCATGTATGTTTTAGGGGAGCAGATGAGTGCAGTCTTGTTAGCGCAGGATTCTTGTAGTGTCAGCCCCCAGATGGCAATGGAAGGCGTCTTTATTAGCGCACCTTGGCAGTTGCAGTCCTATATCAGCAAGTCTCAAAGTGGCTTAGCGTTGAAGGGGTCCTCAGCCCCCTGGTAGTGTAGTATCCCGCTAGGGGTCGAGCCTGCACCAATTAGATGGGCCTGCGTGCCGCTCCTAAAAAAATGCCACATAGGTAGGGAGAAGTGGGTGGGCACCCCAGACGACGGTGTCAGCTTGTCATGAATGTAGATTCTCGGGCGCTATATCCACCCAAAGTTACTCTCCCTGGTTTCCAGCATCAAGGCGCAAGGTAGCCGTCCCTTTTCTGTGTCTGGTGCACTTGTCTGCACAGCGTTATTAATCAGTGTCCTAATCTTGAGTAAGGGCTGAGCAGCACCATTTGTCCAGTGAAGTGGCATGCCACGATGCGTTGAGGCGTTCAGCCGTTAATTGAGCTGAACCGGTGCACCTTTCTGTTGCTGCATTGTGTGGCATGTCAGTGCCCCAGGGGAGGAGTAAGGTTCCCGCAGCCTGCCCCACCCTCAGAACGGGCACCTACCGGCCCCCTGCATCAGCGGGGCCGAGGTAGAGGCATGGGGGAAGTGTGCTCCGTCACTGCCTGCACGGCCACTTATGCGCATGCAGCTATTGTGTGCCCAAGCACCACAGGGGGAGTAAAAAGAGAAAGCCAACTCACCCCCGCAGCGACCTGCGACCCGCCGGGGCTCGCGTCTCAGCTCTGATGTGGTGTCACCGGGGACAAATGCTCTGCTTCTGCCCCTGGACTACTAGGCGTTGCGGCTCCTCCCCCAGGTAGTGTCCTCTGGCCGCGGCGTCCGCCAATTTCATGGCGAGCCGGCTCCGGCTCAGATACTGCCTGGCTTGTGTTTTCGCTCCTCGGAGCTGTCCGGGTTGTATGGAGGACACCGCTCTAGTCCCTAGGGTACATGTTATCCCTCAGACGCTCCACATCTGCGAACCGGCGAGCAAAACGTGTAGGTTAACCAGTATTTCTCCTGCCTTCTCCGGAGCCTCAGTAATGCACCACCATCTCGAGCGCCCCCCTCTGAAGTGTCATTATTTTTATCAAAAAGTGATATTCTCATAGGAGCAAATGAAAAAGGTGTCATTAAATTTGATGGTTTTAAGGTCCACATATTTCAGGACCTGTCAGCATTGACATTTACCAAGCGGAAAGAATGCCGGCCACTGACCCAATGGCTTCAGGATGTGCGATCAGATAGGGATATCTTTTTTCTCTATGCTTTGAATATCATGGTGAAGAATTTAGGATTACGTCTGTAGAGGAGTTTGAGGGTGCTCTGAAACATCTAAAAGCATAAGGTTGCAAACCAAGCATAGTAAAGCCAAACCATATGCCACGACTGAAACATCAACCAAGGAGGGGCTGTCAAAATGAGTCCAGTAAATTTTGTAAAATAAATCCTCCGTAGGAATCATGTTGCCATTTTCTAATATATTCTTTCAATGGCATGTAAAGGGTCATGTGGATTGATTCACACGGGGGGGGGGGCAGGACAATTTACCAGGATATGGTAACATTCGTGGCAACGCAGAGACGATATAGACTGTAATATTTGCAAGAGCTGAAGAGGTCTGTCTCAATGGTTTGGATTGATGTTAATAAGGCGAGGGGTTTATTTTTGGTGGCCCTTGTTTGAAAGGGCGTTGTTGAAAAGGGGGGATAGCAATCCTAGCAATGGAGTAGAAGGAGAAGGAAGGGATTGAAAGGGTGGGACTAAAAGGGTGGAACAATGTGTTTAATTTTGATTTTTGTTTGAAATCTGACAGGAGATCGCTGGTGACTGGAGAGTCTATTGAGATGCAAAATGTGTTGATGCAGGAAGTTGGGGCCCATGTACAGAGATGGAATGACTTAGGAAAATACGAATTGAAAGGAAATTACAACACATGATAAGGGGTTTCATGTAGGGAAGCTTAATGTGAAGGTCCTCAATTCCCTGCAGAAACAGTGGTTAGGGAATTCAAACATTCGGGCATGGATGTCCTCTTCCTCCAGGAAACTAAATTTAAGAGAAGTGAGGAATACAACCTCAAGGGTAAGGACCTCGGAACTTTCCTGTGGTTGTCAAGTACTGCCAAATAGGCGGGAGTGGGGTTGATGGTTCAAATGTCACAGAACTCGAAACATTCCAGATAAAGAGGGATATGGGGGGGCACTTCCTTGCAGTGAAGGGGAGGATTGGCCACATGGAGTTAACAGTATGCACCATATACGCTCCAAATCAACAGCAACTATTGTTTTGTTAAGAGGTATTGGCATTCCTGGAAGGATGGAAAGTGGGGTTTCTGATTAGTGGTGGGGATTTTAATTTGCTGGTAGACCCACTACAGGACTGGTTCTCTCTTAGAGTGCGAGCAACTGGAGTAGGAGACAATTTAGCTACACTTATGTGGCAATATTATGGCATAGGCTCGTGGAGAATGGTTCATCCGCATCTTAAGGTCCACACTTTTTATCGTCCCTCTAACCAAACATTTTCATGAATTGATCACATACTTCTAGATGCAGCATACAAACATACTATTGTAGTTGCAGAAATATAAGTGGTGGGCTGGTCAGATCATGACGTGTAGATTATGTCTGGATCTGGGCCCCTGAACCCCACTCAATAAACGATGGATATGTAATGATACATTATTTTGAGAAACAGTTAAGTCTGAAATTTGAGATAATGTCCAGTGAAACGACACAGGTGCACTCTCACTGTGCATAGTATAGGAAGCAGTCAAGGTCACCTTTCGGGGTCTTTTGATCTCTGTGAGGGCAGCGAAGAAAAGGGAAAGGCTATTGAGAGAATCTACTCTTAAACAATAAAGGATTGAGAGCTGACCTAAAGAAGGACGAAAATCAATCAGAAGATAGGCTCAGAGAAGTGGTTGAATTGAAACAAGAGATCTATGGAGGGGTATTGCCTTGACTCGGCTTAGATACATTAAGCAGAAGTATTATGAAAAGGGTGACAAGGCCCATACCCTGTTGGCGGCCCATCTAAGTGGACAGAGAGTGGAGTGAACGATTTATAAGATTAGAGGAGACATAGATACCGTTTTGACCCAGCCCGGGGAAATAGCCCAAATGTTTGGTCAGTACTATGCCCAGCTCTATACTACAGAAGGGGAGTGGTTGGTGTAAGGAACTCATGGCGGCAGCAGTAAAGACAGACACAAGTGATCACAGATCAAGGGTGTTAATGCAGGGTGGAAAAATGCCTAACCTAAATCTAAGATGGGAGCAAGAATCAACCATCAAACTAACATTAAGGCAGTCCTTGTGGCGTCTTGTCAAAGTAAAAGGCCTATACTAAAAATAAATATTGCCAAATCCTTACAACTAATTACAGAAAGAGTGTGGGTTAGGGTTTCAATAAAGAAAGAAGTGTTCACAAATAATAAGTCAGGACGGGTCTCCCTTCCCCACGTTTTGAGCACAGGACAAGGTGGATCTCCTGAGCACAGCACTTACTCAAGCTTTCCTAGCACGAGCCGACAATTCCATACCAGCTGTCTGGTTCTTTGATGGTTAAGCCTATTTTTAAAAAAAGTCTCTTGCCTTCGAGGGCCTGATGTATTCATATTCAACAAAACAAACATAAAGTTCCTTTCTCAATGGACTTTTGGGTGATGACTTCCCACCCCTGGATCTCCATCTTTCTGGTTTGGAATCCTAGAATTCCCTTGATCGGGCTCATGCCTTTCTTTTGCGATCCACATACCAAGGGGGACAATCCACTTCCCCTGGTCTTACAATACTCCTTAAATTCACAAATCTTAATGTCTTTTCAAACAGTTCTTCAGGCTTTGCCTCTTTTTGTCTGCATCCCTCTGCCGTGTTCTCTCTTGCCAACTCTTGCTAAACAGTTCAGGCGTGGTCATCCCTCGGTTGGGTTAACTCCTATTAACTCACTGTATTTCGGGACTTTAGACTTCGCCACCCTTTAATCGGCATCCCTCCTTCGTGTTCACTCTTGCCAATCTTGACAATCGTACCTTTCTCATTAAATTCTAATTATGCAGGATTCACTTCCCCAATTCTTTCGATGTGGGATTCACTTTGCTTAATTTCACAATTATCTGTCGGTCAAAGACTTTCGACTGTACAGAGAATTTTACAAGACCCCTGTATGACCATTTTGAAACCCTTTTTGTATTTTTCCCAAGGCCTTCTGGTTATGGTAGTTTCAACAATTGGGTAATCATCCAGAGTTTCCTGAGTGAGCACCCACATGGTGCTGGACTCCTCTTGCTGTTTTTCCCCCTTCTTGCATCAATAAGCCCTATCGGCCGTTTACAGTTCAATTTAGCCGTTTGCTACTTTTCGTTCAACACAGTTCGGTTTCTTATCGACTTTCCCCTCGATGGCTGTGATGAACCACTTGGCTTTCTTTCTCTTTGGAGTCAAGGTTGGTACCATGGAGACAGGTGGCTCTCCCCGACTTGCTTATGAACTGAGGATGGTATTGTGTACTGTTGACATCTGCTGCAACACATTCTGGCTATTGTTCACGGTTTTAGGATTACTTCTGCCGAGGATTCAGGGGCCTTGGTCAGAAAGGGCAAGTTTGCTTCTCTCCTTGTCACCCTCTCGATATATGCAGTCTTTCTCCTCCTCTTGAACTGCTGTGCTGAGTTAGCTCTCACGTTGTGCGGTCTGCCTTGCTTGTTCTGTGCTCTCGTGCTTTCCTGTGGGGAAAGGAAAGGTCCATCAGGTATGTATGTGTGATTCTGGTCAATTGCCTGACTCTAGCTGGCCCTTCGGTTGGGATACGTCCGGTCAACAGCTCTGGGATTAGTATGTTGTTTTCTGTGGTGCAGAAAAGTTTTCGTGCCAGAAGAGGGGGGTTTAGTGTTCCTATGGGATATAGATAGGAAGGGGTGTTGTATGGGATTAAACCCTCGTAGTATAGGGGTTTTTCGTTATCTCGGAAAGGTGGTTTTTGTTGTGGAATGAGTAAGAGGGTTTGTGGAAACTGTAGTTGTTGGTCACATTCAGCTGGCAGTTCAGAAAATGACAATCGTAGGGACGGAATTAAATGGTTTAAGTGGCAAACCGTGATAGCTGGGATCATGAACTGAACAGAGGGTATTGTGGAGACGGTAGTGTTTGGTCAAGGTAGATTGGGTGTTCGGGAAAGAATAATTATAGGGACATGGAGAAGAATGGTTGGGAGGGTTCGGGCAAGGACCAGGAAAATGGGGAGTCTGGGAGAGATAGTTCTGGATGCAACAGGGTTTGGGACTATACAGCATTTGTTCTGTACGGAGTTGTTATGGGATTTGGTCAAGAGAGATTCAATTGGAGGAAGGGAGGCAGATGTAGTACAGCCTACAAAGGCCGCAGGGATCACATCCTCCTCTCCTTCTTCCCCGGTATAATACAGCGGCTCACCTTGGATATTCCCCCAAGCATAACCCCGGGCTCTCCTACCCAGGTGTTCCTCCTCGCTCGTCCACCCCCAGGGTTGGGATCTGAGAGCACCAGCCCATCCCTGGCCACCTGAATAAGGGATTCTCAAGGTCTACTTGGGAGAATACCCTCAGGTTTCTCACAATGGTAATAGAGGGATTCAGGCGTACATAGATAAAATACCCCTCCAGACATTAACCATAGAGGAGAGAGCACCGATGGATGCTTCTGTAGACACCAGTATAGTGCTTTATGCAATCTCCAAGCTAAAGGCAGGTTCAGCACCGGGTCTGGATGGGTTCTCTGCAAAATTTTATGCGACATGACGCGTTGCTAGCACCGTTTCTAAGTAAGCTCTTTAGTAGCATATTAGATGGTGAGGGAGCCCCGGAATTGTTTATGCAGGCACGAATAGTGGTCATTCCGAAAGAGGGGAGGGACAGGCTGGACTGTGGATCCTACCGTCCTATAGCTTAGCTAAATGTCGATGCAAAGATATACACAAGCGTGCTTGTGGAGCGATTAAATACTGTCCTGCCTAAGCTGATACATAATGATCAAGTCGGTTTCATTAGAGGTAGACATTGGGCGGTTAATATCCGCAGGACACTAGGCCTCATTGTGGAAATTGGTGATGGTGATGGAGACCCGGTGTTGGTGTCGTTGGATGCAGAGAAGCCTGTTAACCGGGTCAATGGCCTTTCCTGGAGGCTGTTCTGCGGAGGGTGTGATTATTCTTGAGATGGTTCATGGGAGTTATGGCTCTTTATGCAACCCCGATTGCAAAAGTGATGATGGTTAATTATGTATTATCTGAGGAGCTTCGATTAAGTAGGAGCACGAGACAGGGCTGACCCGTAACCTCTTGATCTTTGCGTTGGCACTGGTACTGTTCCCAGAATTAATATGTAAGGAGAGCCTGATAAAAAGGCTTAGTGAGATATGGTAGGGAATACAAACTAGCCCTCTTTGCAGATGACATCTTGGCTTACATATCTAATCCAGAAACCTTGCTCACTAACCTTAACGAGACTATAGAAGAGTATGGGCTATTATCTGCATTCAAAATAAACGTTAATCAATGGGTAGCCCTGCCACTGAGGGAACACTCTACTGAGGTGGGTCAACTCCTTCTTATCCATGCGTTACAAGTGTAGGCTGACCGCCTTAAATATGTATGGTTAAGAGGGAGATCAGATTTGTATGGCGAGAACTACCCTGTTCTAGGGAGAAGGATTAAGAAGGATTTGAACGAATGGTCCGTTATTACACTGTCATGGGAAAGACCCTCAAGAAAAGTCTATGATATGAACTGACCGACTTGCTCCCAGGACCACATGGAATGTGAAAAGAGGAGAAATAAACACCCCTACCACTTCCATTGTAGCTTTACCTGCCCAAATCTATGAATCAGGCTTGACCCAGTCAAATGCAGCTCTCCATGACTCACCCAGTGTACACAAGAGTCTGTAAATGACCATCAGGGTTTATAAAGGCTAAGGTCACCTCCCTAACCCTCATTCTGGCCCACAGGAAGCTAGTTCCACCACCAATCACAGCCCTCCAACACTTAGTATTCACAGGGGCAGATACTCCACTGAAGTCTCACACACAGGGAGGGGGAAATAGCCTATATAAATTAGCCTTTCAGTCTGGTAGTGGGGGTTGTTGATGCAGGTTGTGTCTTTTGTGTTGGGGGATTTTGAAGCAGATTACAAGGTCTGTGGAGGAGAGGAGACTGTTTGTAATGAGAAGTAGAGAAGAAGCCATAGGGGAGGTAAGGAGCTTTAAGTGGTGATGGCAGGAGGGGATGCAGAAAATTGGAAGGAACGGGTGACATCATGAGGTGGTAGGGAGGTGTTGGAGGAGATGGCAATGTCAGGAAAAGGTTTTAGGAATTGGATATATGGGATAATAGGAGGAGGTGGGGAAGGGCTAGTGGAGACGGTGGTGTTAGGAGGTGCTGGAGGAGGAGGTGGTGAAGAGTTGAATGCGGAGATGGTGTTAAGGGGAGAAAAGACTGGAAATCTGAGGAGAAAGTAGCATCTGTAAGTGGCTGAGAGAATCAGGGCAAGTAGAACAAGAATGTATCAACAGCAAGAGAAGGAAAACACAAGGATGACAGGTTGGCCCACGATAGGTGGAAGAGGCCAGAGGAGGCATGACACTCTGGCAGGGAGAGCAGAATGGTGAGAACCTAGATGTCTCAAGAATCTGGGGTACTACCTGGACGATTTAGAGTGTGTCGAAGGCGAGAGAGATAGTGCTACTCCAGCTCATCAAGAAGCTCAAGTAGTATCCAAGGAGGGCTTAGAGGACAAGGTGATTCTGACTTGGACTTATTGACAAATGTATTGCTGACTTGGCTGTGGAACCCAAGAAAGCCTGCATTTCGGTAGATAGCAAAGGAGGACTGGACACACTGGGCTGAGAGGGTTGATTTCTGCTTACAAAGAGAATTGTTTTAATTTTGGTATTTTGTTTTCTTTGTGCAATGTTTAAATGAAAATACTTGCAATATACTTCCAGAGTAACCCCATTCAATTGTGCATACCTCTCTGCTTCTGTGACATATCAGTATTTTTTTGTAATGTCCACTGTATACATTGCTTAAGTGTAAATGTCCAAAGGGAAAGGTGCAAAGTCCTCTGTCCCTGGTATTTAGAAAAAGAAAGCACTAAAACAATCAACTGGACTGGAACTGCTTTCAGAGTACTCTTATCTGTGTATTTGTTGTAAACGATATCAGATAATCACACCTAACATTGTTCATTTGACACTTCAATTTCAGAGCCTACTCCTGGTGCCTGCCCTTCACCATGACATTTATTTTTTAAATCAATAGAAACACAGGAAGGGCTAGAAGACATTGTGAGCCACGTTATGACAAAGTGTTTGGAATTCTTCCAGCAACTCCAATGACCAGTTGACAGTTACACATCTCAATATGGACTCTTCATATGTAGTCTAGTTGTTTACAACATGTGTTGTTCCCCCTGTTATCTACTTGTGAAATTTAGTAACGTGGGTTTAAGGGAGATCAGCAAATCCTCAGGGGAGGCATCCAAAAGGAAATAAATAATGCTCTTATTAGTTCTACCTATAAAAAAATGAGATAAATAAGAGAGGATCCATCTAAATCAGATTAAACCAAAGATGCCACTAGGATCCAGCCAAAATACCTTCTGTTAGTCTTAGCACCACAAGCAACCCCTTTGTTTGTCATTCTGGCTAATGATCGCAAAGTAAGAAGAAATGTGTGTGAAGATGGTCATTCTTTAATGAACCCAACTTATAACTGGATAACCCACCAGTCAAATGATCTGGGTTTAAATTATTCAGACAGATTGATGGCCAGATGGACCACTTGAGGGAGCGTAACCTCCTGTCAGCCGAGCGCACCCAGGGCATGGCCACAGGAGGCGGCAGCACATCCCCCATCCACCTGCAGCCCTGGAAGGAGACCTGCAGCAGTGTGTTGCACCTTTAATCCATCGAGGGAGTTGGTGCTGCGTTGGGGTGACATCCGAGGAGGCTGGTGGTTACACGTAACACCAATGTCGCATCAACCTCCCTGTCTATCCTGCACACACTAGAGTTGCCAAACATGTCAAGTTTGTTGTGCACAACACCAGTACAGACCTGCCGGGCACCCCACCTACAACCTGGTTGCACACAATGACATACACCGTCACCCCAAACCTCACTCATACCCCATTCACACAGACAACATATCACAGGCACCCTGCATCGCCAACACAACTTGCTCCTGCTGGCACTCAGACACACATCCCTGTGTCACCGCATAACTTGTGTTGTTTCTGCCATGCTAGCACAGGCACAAAGTCACATCTGTGCTAAGCACCTACACCACCAATGAATGACCACACACCAAAGAAACATGCGACTCCCTCGTCCCATCCATCACTACCCATGACGCCAAATTTTCACCGACGCAGTAAGTGCCACAGGCAGCAGGCACATGGGTACCACATCCATGGCACAACCCGCCACAGCACTACATCATACAACTTGTGTGCCACACCCCTAACACCCTACTTGATGTTTGGTGTTGCAAACAGAATTAATGACTGGCCATTGATTATTTAGTGTGAGTGTATTTATTTACGTGCAGTGCCCAGTGCGCTTGCCGGCCTGTGCCTCATGTGTGACAGGTGATTAGAAGTAGTGCTGTATAAATTCATCTTGTGCGACACGTCCATCCATGCTATCACGGCGCTGTGCAATTGCCTGATCATCATCACTGTCCTCCTCAGCCTCTGGTGGGTGCATGTCCATGTTGGGGGGATGGGGGACTTTGCTTCTGATACAACTGTTGTGCAACATGGCACAGGCAAGCACTATGTTTCCCACCTTTTCCGGGCTGTACATCATTGCCAAATGCCTGTTCAATGGTGCCCTGAGTACGTACATGGGCATGATTGTATGCCTGCTCGTCGATGTTGTGTGGTTGCCTCACAGAGGTCATCAACCATGACATCAGGGGGTAACCAGCATCACCTGCACGGGGGCAACAGAAAGTGTACTATGTCATTCTTCTGGCCATGTCATGTTGGCCAATGCTCTATAGTGTTTATTTGAGTGGACAGACATGCACATGCAAAATGTCGTTCAGCTAGCATATGTCCTTTAGCAGTTACCTGAAATGCAGTATGTCCAAATGTGTGTGGGGTGTGTGGTCTGCAGTGGCATTCACTTGGCCGATTCACAGACAACATGACCTCTGACGCATTAAGTCCAACTAACACAAATTGAACTGCTGGATATGTCATTATTGTGTAACAAAGAAATACTAACAAGATGTCCGTGTACTAGGGTACTTTTAGATTCATAATGAGATGCATGTGTTATTGTGCGCTTATTACAGTCAGGGGACCTGGACAATTGGTGTGCTGACAAACGCTGTTATGTAGGTGGGTGCAGAAGTATTCTCTGTCTGGGCATCAGGTGTTTTGGATTTGCATCACTGAGTTAGTGCGTCTTGTTCTCATTTTGTTGTGGTGCATTCTGGTACATCTAGTTCTTTTTTTTGTTAATATCTGTACAGAATTGATGTTCTTATGCATGCACTGGATCTGTTTCCTAAATTGTGACACGCCTGTCAAGGCCTTGCGCTCAGACATGCTATTACTGTGTAGCACCTTGAGTGACACCTGTACACGTTCATGTTTAGTGCACGCACAACACAAAGTAGATACTTCGAGGGGATTAGGTCCTCCGACGTATTCCATATCTATGACAGTAATCACCACAGCTGTGCTGCTTCGGAAAATCTTTTGGCATCTGTGTCCT
This sequence comes from Ambystoma mexicanum, assembly GCF_040938575.1. Taxonomy (NCBI): domain Eukaryota; kingdom Metazoa; phylum Chordata; class Amphibia; order Caudata; family Ambystomatidae; genus Ambystoma; species Ambystoma mexicanum. The sequence goes on from NC_090923.1 coordinate 843,339,893, forward strand.
GCGTCGATGATGTCGATATGGTAGCGCTGTCACCGGTCACCTTCCCCATCCTCTTCCGAGGACTCCGCCCATCGTCAGGTTGCTTGTCCCAACACGCATTCCACTCCTGAGGAATGGGATTCCTTCCTTCCTTCCGAAATGAGATGTTGACGATTTTTCAATCGCAGGGCTCCGGTCCGTCCACGCCGTCTGAGGACGCCGGTCGTGGCCGTGCTAGAGACACAGCTCGTCTGCCTTTGGGCTCAAGCAGTCGTCGAGACCACCGGGCGCCTTTGAGGTCCCGGTCGGACAAGGATGGTCGCTCTAGACATGGCCGTTCCAGGTCCCGGTCCTCGACACCCTCGAGACAGCGAGAACCTGGGAAGTCTTCGAGGAAGACATCGACGCTGCCGGCGCTGAAGTCATCGACGGACTCTCTCGAGGCCCCGCCTCTGAGGAAGTCGTCAACGCCATCGGCGCCCAGGCTATTGAGAGACACGCTCGGGGCTCCCCCCTCAAGGCCTGTGTCAACGCCGTCGAAGCTGTCGGTGCCGCGCTCAACGTCGACGCAGATTCCATCGACGACCTTGACGCCTTTCGGGGCGGATTTGTTGGGGATACCTCGTGGTACGGGGGAACTCCCCAGAAAGGCTCTGGCTAAGGCAAAACATGTCTTTGTTACTTTTTCAGTTCCCTCTTTCCAGCCTCGAGATTATATTTCTGAGGTGGATGAGGGGTCGGAGGAAGGTGTGGTTCCTGCAGAGGTCCCTGATGACATTGTTTCTGGTCATAGCCAGCTTGAGGACCTGCGCCAGTCATTGCATGACGCCAGTGGGCTCGACACCTCTCTGGAGGGGGAATTTGGTAGTCCTGAGCCTGGCACGCATGCCGGCTCCTCTTATCGGCGCCTGATGTCGTGGGTCACGGATTACCTGGGGTGGTCTGCCCCCCCTGGGGATTTCCAGCAGGATGACCTGACTGATATCCTGGACCATGGCAACCAACTGACCTGGTGCTGCCATTCCATATGGCCTTGCAGAGAAGGGTGGCTGCAGATTGGACTTCTCCGGAGAGTCTCCCGCCAGTGAGCAAGTCCTTGCCGAAGAAATATCGCCCAGCAAGTGTCGACCCCTGCTACTTGACCACGCACCCCACTCCAGAAAGTTTGGTGGTGCAGGCGGCTACGGCCCCCGCAAAGCAGGCGTCGTACCCTACCATCCCTCCTGATAGGGACGACAAACGTTTTGACGGCTGCGCATAGAAAGGTATTTTCTTCTGGGGGTATGGCGCTTCAGGCTGCCAACTCTGTTTGTGCCTTGTCTCGTTTCACGCACACTCTATGGATCTGTATTTCCCTAGCAGCTGATCATATTCCCGAAGGGGATGAACGGGATGGTTTCCTTGCTGTTGTGCAGGATGGCAAGGATGCCATGTGTGAGTCCGTTCAGTTGGGTCTGGACATGGTTGATTGCGTCATCCGGTCCAAGGCGGCGAGCACCGTGATACGCAGGTTTGCATGTTTGCGGAAGTCGGGGTTTGCTCCTGATGTGCAAGCTCGGTTCCTCAACATGCCCTTTGATGGTGAACATCTTTTTGGCAGCAAGACTGACGAGAGCCTTGAGAGGTTGCAGACCTCCAAAGCTGCAGGGAAGTCGTTGGGCGCTGCAGTTCGCCAACCTCTGCCTTTTCGTCCTAGGGGACAACAATGGAGGGGAGGTTCCTTTCGATATTACTCGTCCTTTAGAAAAATCGAGAGGAGCTGCAATTCAAAGGGGAAACCGTAGGAGTGCCAGAGGTGGAAAACAAGGTACTTCGAGGTGCCAAGGACGCGCAAGCAGTTGCCTCTTTGCCCTCAGGCACTGCCACAGCCGCTTCAGCTCAGCCCTGAGGCCCATGCTTCTCCGGTTCGGGGAAGGCTGGCGCAGAATCTGGTAGCATGGTGTGCCATTACTTCAGATGTGTGGGTTCTGGAGATCATAGCCCACGGCTACTGTCTTCCTTTCCGGCAGAGGCCTCACGACAATCCACCAGGGAATCTCTCTTTGAAGAGTCCGGATCCGCTCCTTGCGCAGGAAATTCAATCCCTGCTGGAGAAAGGCGCCATAGAATTGGTGCCTGTAGCAGAGAGGAACAAGGGATGGTATTCCCCTTATTTTTTGATTTCGAAGAAAGACAGGGGATTGAGACTCATCATGGACTGCGTAGTTTGAACAAGCTCCTCAGGAAGGACAAGTTCAAGATGTTTACTCTTTCTGAAGTCCTCCAGGCCCTTCAACTTCAGGACTGGTTGGTGTCTCTCGAACTCAAGGACGCTTATTTTCATGTGCTGATCCATCCAAAGCACAAGAAGTACCTGAGGTTCGTAATTGGCGACTCGCACTTTCAGTTTCGGGTCCTGCCGTTCGGATTGACCTCCGCCCCGATGGTCTTCACCAAGCTCATGGTGGTGGTGGCAGCGCATCTCAGGAAAGGGAGGATTCACGTCTACCCCTACCTGGACGATTGGTTGATCAGGGCGCGCACTCCCAAGCAAGTCCTGGATCATCTGTCCGTCACTCGCCACTCCCTCCACAAGCTGGGCTTCTCCCTCAACTTAAAGAAGTCCTACTTGATGCCAACACAGCGGCTCCAGTACATCGGAGCGGTGCTCGACACGTCCTTGGGGCAGTGTTTTCCTCCCCAGGTGAGGGCTCACCACATTCAGCAGATGGTGCACAAGTTTCAACATGCCCAGAGTGTCCCAGCGTTCGAGTTCTTGAGGTTGCTCAGCCTCATGGCTTCCTGCATTCTTCTGGTGCCAGAGGCCAGGTTGCGGATGAGATCTCTGCAATGGGCTCTCAAGCTCCAATGGCTGCAATCCTCCGGCAGGATGTCGGACCCCGTTCAGGTGCCGCCCTCGGTCACCCAGGACCTTCTGTGGTGGGCCGTCGGATGCAATCGGATGAGGGGGGGCTCCGTTTTGGCTAGCCTGGCCGGAGGTGACGATCGTGACGAACGCATCCCTCACAGGATGGGGAGCTCATGCCAACGAGCTGACAGTCAGCGGTCGTTGGTATCCGTCGGAGTCCAGACTCCATATCAATCAGTTGGAGCCGAGGGCCGTCAGGCTTGCCCTGAAGGCTTTTCTTGCCGACTGTGCGAGGAAAGAGTGTCCTGATTCTGACAGAAACACAGTGGCCATGCACTACCTCAAACAAAAAGGGGGTCAGGGTCACTTCCTCTGTGCAGGGAGGAGATGTAGCTCTGGTTCTGGGCCATCCAGCAGAAAATTTCGATCTCTGCAGTTCATCTGGCCGGAGACGAAAATGAGACGGCGGACGCTCTGAGCAGGCAGAGCGCGATCTCTCATGAGTGGGAGTTGGCTTAGGAGATTATCCTGGAGATCTTTGCCCTTTGGGGGACCCCTCAAGTGGATCTCTTCGCCTCCAGTGTCAACTGGAAGTGAGAAAGGTTCTGCTTGCGGGAATTTCCTCCAAGAGGAGCCTTAGGAGACACGTTCGTAGTGGATTGGTCCTTCCCACTGCTGTATGCGTTTCCTCCATTCCCCATCATCCCACAAGTGCTGCGGAGGCTACGGAGGTTCGGTTCCCGGATGATCCTCATTGCTCAGGCATGGGCCCGGAGGACGTGGTACCCGGACCTTCTCGACTTGTCCATCTGCCCTCCGCGTCGTCTTCCCTACCGAGACGATCTGCTCTCACGGGAGGGGGGTCAGGTTCTCCATCCAGAGGTCAGATCCCTCAACCTTCAAGCTTGGCTTCTGAAAGGTTGAGGTATAAGGATTGGGACCTCCCTGAAGACGTGATGGAGGTGTTGCTTTCGGCCAGACGGCCGGCAACCAAGTCCCTGTACCGTTGCCGTTGGAGAAAGTTCTGCGACTGGTGCAGGGTTAAGAATGTGGATCCTTTTTCATGTGACATTTCTGTGGTTCTGTTGTTTTTGCTTTCTTTAGCCCACAGGGGCTTGCAAGTGGGTACTGTTAAAGGTTACCTGGCGGTGCTGTCCATATTTAAGCGCTCGTCTGAGGAGTGTTCTTACTTTAAAATTAATTTCTCAGTTTTTGAAAGGGCTCACTAATGTGTTCCCTCTGTCACCTTTCCAGGTGCCCGGTTGGGATTTAAACCTTGTTCTGAACTTCCTATGGATGAGCCTTTGCATTCTTGTCCTTTGAGACTGTTGGCCCTGAAAACTGTATTTTTAGTTGCGGTCACTTCCGCTCTCAGAGTGAGTGAGTTACAGGCACTTTCAGTTAAGCCACCCTTCACTGTGTTTCATAAGGACAGAGTTGTCCTTCGAGTTTGTCCTTCTTTTCTTCCAAAGGTGGTGTCGGAATTTCATTTAAACCAGAAGGTTATTCTTCCGGCATTTTATCCTCCTCCTCATCCTGGTCAGGAAGAGGAGAGGCTCCATAGGCTGGATCCTAGGAGAGCTTTGAGTTTCTACATTTCCCACATGTCCCGGGTTAGAGTGGACGATCAGATCTTTATTGGTTTCGCTGGAAGGCGGTTGGGACAAGCTGTGACTAAGCAGACTTTGTCTAGATGGATTATCTTGGCAATTTCTGAATGTTACCGCCTGGCGGGTAAGGACCCTTCAGTAGGCTTACAGGCCCATTCGACTAGGGGTATGGCTGCCTCTACTGCACTGCAGAGGAGTGTTCCTATTCGTAACATCTGTGACGCAGCAACTTGGGCTTCGGTCCATACTTTTGTACCTCACTGCTCCCTAAATTCTATCCATGGGCAGGATCTGACCTTTGGCAAGGCAGTCCTTTACTCTGCAATTTGATTGGGCATTCTAAATTTGTATAGTGTAAATTATTTTCCCTGTTGGTACTGCTTTGGGAGTCTGTCATAGATATGGAATACGTTGGAGGACCCAATCCCCTCGAAGAACAAGTTACTATGTTACCTGGTAACGTTCTTTCGATGGGATGGTCCGACGACGTATTCCATATCGCTATCTCCCTACCTGCCCCGCTACAGAATTTCTTATGCGATTGCAGCTTACGTTTCCGCAAGGCTTTCTGTGGTCATACTGGCAGAAGATTGGTGCCACACGTTCTGGAAAAAACTACAACTGAGGCTACGGGCACCGTGCGTCCTTATAACATCCGGTGACGTCGGCTCGACGGAGGCCCTCGAGGACAGCGTATTGATGTCATCGACGCAGACGCCGAAAGATTTTCCGAAGCAGCACAGCTGTTGTGATTACTGTCAGAGATATGGAATACGTTGTCGGACCATCCCATCGAAAGAGCGTTACCAGGTAAGAGAGTAACTTGTTCTTCTCAGCTTTCATTTAGTAACTGTACGTGTTGTACTATTGTTACAAATTACGATCATTACTCTTATTCATGGTCATCCTTCCCCTTTTACCTCCCTATCCAGCCCATGTGAAATTTCATGGTGTTTTTGTAATTTTCTGAACGCAGAGAAGTGGGATGAAAGATGGATTAAAGCAATCAATGTGCACAGCCACTGATGATGGGTGTTCTACATGGCCATTACTCAACTGTGCACATGGCCTTGTAGTTAGACTCTCCCAGAAGCCAGGTACGCTGTCCACTGTGACGTGCCGTGGACCGAGGCAGTGTGGAGTTGAGCAGCACCATGGAGTCGTGGGTGGAACCGGGAAATCTGGCACAGCAATGGGTGATGATGTGGCGGGCATCACACACCATTCAAGTTCAGTGAATGATAAAGTTTTCTGTTGCGGTACATAGCCTCCACAGCATGCCTGGCCACATGTGCAGTCCACACACCTATGACGTTCGGCATGCCTGCAAGGGCATGGAAGGCTATTTTCGTGCCATTAACCTGGTCTGCTGTCTTGGGTAGACTGATGTGGTCTCGAACGTGAAGCAGGAGTGCATCAATGACCTGGAGCAAGATACGCGAAAAACAGGTTTGCGATATCCCATGTGACAAGGAAGTGTAGCACAGACACTACCTTGAGCGGGGGATGGGGGGGTGGGCTGTGCGGATATTTAGGAGGCTAACCAGATCTTCATGGATCAGGTCCTCTATAATAAATGATGGTGTCCCTGTCTATCCAGTACAGGGTGTGGATCTGGCTTTGGCTCGGGTTTAAAGGTGTAGCCCTTAATTGCGGGATTGGTGGCTGTCTGCGTGGTGCAACCAGCTGGACAATGGGGTTCTGCTGGGCCATGTTGGCCCTCCTTCTCATTAAGCACCTATGCTGCATCCTCTGCCTCACTGCCTCTTCGAGTAATAGTCCTGCAGGCATGGCATCCAGCTCCAGTACTGCTAATGCTAGCATTTGGTGTTGTAAGGGGTGTGGGGTGTGGGAGTGGTCCTTTTGTGCTGTAGCACTGCGCGTTTGTACCACCTCTGCTGATTTTGTGCACCTGTGGCATTTTTCTACTGTAATGATTGAAGCAGTTAATATTGAATAAACCCACCTTCCGGAGTGTCTGGATCAGAGACAGCAGTGTGGAAAGCTACAATCCCCCCTGCAGACCCTATGCCCCCCCACCCCAGGGAATGGCCGCAGGGACACAGGCCCCCCAGGGGAAGCCCCTGGGGAAGAACCCCCTGGTCTTCAATCTGGAAGTGGAAGTTTACTGGATGGCTGGTTCGTCCTCTTATGGAGATTCAGCAGCAACTCTGGTTGATAGTGGGTTGCTGTAGTAACAAGTAAGAGAAGGGGTAAGATTGAGCAGAAGTGTGTAAAGAAGGGGAAAGCTGGAAAGACAGAGTGGAGCAAATGCGTAAGTACCTATGGAGGAGCAGTGGGAAATGGGCGCTCATCCGGAGGTTAAGGAATCCTTGTTGACAGATAACGGGAGGCATGTGTCCCCTGTGTAAACAGACACGTTAAAGAGAATCAAAGGTAAACACACACAAGAGCGCGTAAAACAACATGCCCGTGCGCCCTGAGGCCCGCGGGTATGTTGGCGCATTACAAAAATTAAACTAAATAAATAAAATAACCCAACCTTGAAGACATACCCTGTGAGGCAAAGGCAGAGATCCGGAGTGGAGCGTTCCAACGAGAGAGGACTTTCTCCTTCTCTTGTTCCCTGTCTCCGCGGAAGGAGAGAGGCTGGGTGTTTGTGTGCCCTTTCCCCATCACGTGCGACATGCTTACCGATCGCAAGACTTCCGGATGAAGGTAGCGGAGGATCTGAAGCGGAACGGAAGTATTAATAGGGGTACTTCAGGGTACTTCTGGGTGACAATAGCTGGAATGGAATTTCAAATATGCTAACTACCTGAACCATGAGTAGCCGGAAGTGTCTATTTGCGGGTGTGAATGGTATCCGACTGTCACAAACAGAGTCTGGGTATCACAAACTACAATCAGATATACCCCAGCCTCAGAGTATTCGTAAAGGATACAAGGGGAAAATAAAGACCTTAAAAAAGGATACGTGATGAGTAGGCTGTATCCCGTTGTCCCCAGTACAGTATGCCAGAGAGACTGCTAGAAGAGCAATAAGAGACCTACCAATTGATAAAGCAATCTGTCTACTTGATAAACAGACAGAGTGAATGATCAATGGAAAGGGCCAAAAGAGAACACACCAACCTGTAAAAGAAAAGCACTATAAGTGTCTAAGATGGAACAAAACTATAGACCAGATTACATATCCCAAACTAACCTGTGGTGAAGGAACTGCAGATCTGTAGAACAAAGTAAATCCAATCCAGAGAACAACAGAAATGCAATCCAGAGTCAATGACTAGGAAGAGGGTAAGTTTAGTAGGGAAACTACTCCTGAACGGCACGAGGGTCACGCTAGAGCCAGGTTGGTGCACACTAGGTTAGCGTCCCAAAGTCAGTGCACATTAAATGTAAACAATGTTCATACAAAATTAAAGTATTCCATTCTCTGGTGGCAGTTCCAAAAAAGCCCTGGAAAGTAAGCGATTAATAATGTCCAACTGAGTATATATATTAATTACACGAGTAGTGATATCTTGACAGTGCTTACTTGAAGTCTTCTGGCGTGTGGATGAAGACCTTATCATCCACTTATCACAGGATTCCACCAGCGCGGTTGAACGCTGATAAACACTTTCGTTGCCCACATGGAACGGATGACAGCGGGAAGGAACGCTGGAAAGCAGGCGTTACTGACTTGAAGGAGAGGCTTTAGTACGGGAGATGTCCTGCTGGGCTGTATTGCAACGGGTGCGTTCCGCGTGTAGGAATGGAGCGGGATACGCTCCGATTGGAGTCCTAGCTGCGGGGAATGTCCTGCTGATCTGATTCAGCGGGATTGGAGCGGGACATGCTCTGTTTGGAATCACCGGGATTGGAGCGGGACGCGCTCTGTTTGGAGTCCAGGTTGCAGGAGACATGCAGCTGGATGAAAAGCAGCGGGTACGTTCCGCGTGCAGGAATGGAGCGGGATAACCTCGCTTGGAGTCCTGACCAGGAAGACGTCCCGCTTGAACGCGCGGCGGGAACGTGCCGCTTGAAGGAGTAATGCGGGTTGATGGAAGAAAAACCCCCACTAGTTGAAAAGGCGTAATAGAGCCAGAGCTTCGGTAGGAACAAACGATCAGAAGCGCTGTCACGGCCATTGCTTGCTTATATGCATACAGCGTTATGTAACAAATCACGGGACTACCGTGCACATCGTCTCTGCTGTCTTAGTGAACGGAACAGCTTCCAATGTGTGAAAAAAGGTCTAGCTGTTCTATGGGCGTAATGCATATACCCTTGTACTTTATGCCCTCTGTGAGGAGGAGGAGCAGAGGCAGCAGGCATGACAGTGCCACCCCCAAAGGGCCCGACACCCCCGACTTGGCATGAAAACGACGAAGCAGGATAGGAGCATGTATGTTATCCAACGGTTCCCAGGAGGACCGTAGCCCTTCCAATCGATCAGATAGTAGGACTTCCCTGAACGCAGACGCATGTCCAAAATGGCCTTGACCTCATATTCCTCTGATCCTTTGACAGATACTAATATAAGTTTGACTGGTAAATGGGTAGACGAAAGACATGGCTTAATTACGGACACATGGAAGACCGGATGAACCCTCAAACGATCAGGTAAATCCAGATGGACAGCAACCGGATTGATCACTTGAGTGATCTTATAAGGACCAATGAATCTGGGTAAGAGTTTCCGTTTTCCAGGGATTCTCAAGTTTCTGGTGGATAGCCAGACCATCATATCTGTCTGGTAGTTAGGAGCTGAACTCCTGCGTGTGTCCGCATACTTCTTTGTTCTTTCCTGAGCTCTCAGTAGTTGATTCCTAATACGGGTGTGCAATAAGGTGATATCCCGTATTTTGATGCCAGCCGTTGGTACATATTGACACTAGACAGGATCTAATGGTAAGGATCCAGGATGCTGTCCATATAATGCAAAGAACGGGGAAGTCCCCGTGGACGTATGTACAGAGTTGTTGTAGGCAAACTCCGCCGATGGCAACACTGATAACCAGGAGGATTGATACTGTAAGCATAGACAGCGTAAATAGTGCTCCAGGGTACTGTTTAGTCTTTCTGTCTGTCTGTCGGTTTGTGGATGATAGGAGCTAGACATCCTGTCATCAATGAGAAAAGCAGAACTCAATGCTCTCCAGAATTTGGAAGCAAACTGAGAGCCCCTGTCGGTGATGATAATGGACGGAAGACCGAAAAACATGTCTCAAACAAATAAGCAAGAGCCGATGCCGTCGGTACTCCCTTACAGGGCACAAATAGCGCCAACTTGGTAAAGTGATCCACAACCACCCATATAGTGTTGTAGTCTTGTGTCTGTGGCAGTACTACAATGAAATCCATAGAAATCATGTGCCAGGGATTATGTGGCAGAGGGAGCGGCTGTATAAGTCCCATTGGTTTAACCCGGCTATCTTTGCATTGTATATAAATAGAGCAATTCGTGACATAATCGATCACGTCTCTTGACATTGAAGACCACCAACACCATCGTCTCAATAGCTCCAGAGTCTTCTTTTGGCCTGGATTTGCTGCGACCATAGAATCATGGTTCCATCTTAACGCCTTGTTACGAGTGTTCTTCGTTGGCAGATACAAGAGACCCTGTATGTAAGGTAAACCGCTATGGACATCCAGATTGAAGTCTGTCAATTCCTGGGGTTCTTCCAAGACCCAGTTTGGGATCTCTTGTTTCAAGGAGGGTTGGACTGAACAACTGCAAATCACATGTTCTGAGAGAACTGCTTGTTGTTTTGGAGAGATCTCCTGCACCTTGCTATTAATCCGTGATAAAGCATCTGCTTTGATGTCATAGCGTGATGGGCGATTGGTGAACTAGGAGTCAAACTGAGCAAAGAAGGTATGCCATCAGGCTTAACGCGCCGTAAGGCATTTCATAGACTTGAAAGCCTGTAGATTGCGATGGTCTGAATATACCAATACAGAGTATTTTGCGCCCAGCAAGTGATGACGCCATTCTAAGAATGCCTCTTTAACCGCCAACAACTCCCTCTCGGTAACGGTGTAATTCCGTTCGTAAGGGGTCGGTTTACGAGAGAAATAAGCAATGGGATGATCTTCCTTGGTATCAGGACATTCCTGGGAAAGAATAGCGCCTATTGCAACGCTAGAAGCATCAGCTTCTACGATAAATGGCAAATTGATATCAGGATGTTGTAGTATGGGCGCAATTGTAAAGGCTTCCTTCAATGTCCGAAAGGATTTGTCCACTTCTTCATTCCAACTGAAATTAACCTTAGAACTGGTTAAAGCAGTTAAAGGAGCTACTAGTCTGGAAAACGACCCTATAAAGCGACGATAGAAATTCGCAAATCCCAAGAAGGATTGGAGCGTCTTGACGCTACCCGGTATGGGCCAGTCCAAGATGGCTTTTATTTTGGAATGACTCATGCATACTCCCTGGTTGGTGATGTCATAACCTAAAAATTCCACTTCCTGGGAATGAAAAACACATTTCGGCTTTTACGAATAACAAGTTTTCCCTTAGTCTTTGTAGAACTCTGGAAACATATTCTACATGTTCTTGATAGGAAGAGGAGAAAACCAGGATGTCATCCAAGTATATGATGACGAAAAGAGCCAGAAAGTCACTGAATATATCGTTCATAAAGAACTGGAAAGTCGCAGGAGCATTACACAGCCCAAAGGGCATCACCAAATACTCGTAGAGACCGTATCTTGTTTTGAATGCGGTTTTCCATTTGTCATCTTTTCGTATTCGTACGAGGTGTATGCCCCCCACAACTCTAGTTTGGTGAAAATCACTGATGACCCTAGTTGGTCCAAGAGTACATTGATCAGAGGTAAAGGGTATTGGTTTTTTACAGTTATGGCGTTTAGTGCCCTGTAGTCGATGCATGGGCGAAGGTCCCCCTCCTTCTTTGGAACAAAAAAGAGCGGAGAAGCCGCTGGAGACTGAGAAGGACGTATGAAACCCATCTTCAAAGCCTTGTCAATGTATTCCTTTAGTACTAGATCCTCCTGCCTTGTCAAAGAGGAGACCCGCCCTGTTGGTATCTTGGCACCGGGCAGTAGTTCTATTGGGCAGTCATATTGTCTATGTGGAGGTGGTTGTTCTGCCATTCCTTTGCTGAATACGTCTGAGAAAGAAGCATATTCAGGAGGCACTGGGTTTCCACTGGGTTGAAGGGCCCCAATGGTAGTAACTCCTTCCATAGTAACCAGAATTGATGCAACCTGGGTTACCTCCTGATCTTGAAAGCAATGGTCATTACAGTAGGCCGACGGGTATTGTATGTGACCCGTTACCCAGTCAATGGATGGATTGTGCAAGGTTAACCAAGATAAGCCCAGGATCAACTTGTAGTGTGGGGCAGATATGACGTCGGACACCGCCTGTTCCGTATGCCGTTAGCCAAAACCAACTGTACAGGGATGGTTTCTTCTGTTACCTGGCCAGAAATTAGCACAGAACCATCAACCGTGTTAACCGTTTCAGGAAATGGTTTAACCACCGTATTGACGTTATTGGCTTTGACAAAAGAAACGTCAATATAATTGTTGGTGGCTCCTGAGTCCACCATAGAGGTGGTATGGATACATTTGTCCCCATAACTTAACTCTACTGGAATAGAGATTGGAGACGACAAAAACACCTGATGGGAATCCAGTCTTGTAACGGCATAGGGACTCCTTCTATTGCCGGGCTTTGGCGTTTCCCAAATGCTTGACTGGTTTTTTAGGGCAGTTGACCAATACATGATCCGCTGCACCACAGTACATATATAAATTGTTCTTGCAGCGGTTATCTCGCTCTGCAGCGGACAGTCGGCCCCGAATAGCCCCTATTTGCATGGGTTCTGGATCGTTAGACAGAACTGAAGGAGGATCTATACGTTACAAAGGCGGCATGGTAGATCTCTTTTCGCCTTTCCTTGCGGCTCGCTGTGCGTCCATTTGAAGAACAAGATCCAGCAGTTCTGTGAAACCAGGAGGAACAACAGGGACCGTTGATAAGGCGTCTTTCAGTTCTTCTGACAATCCTTTATAAAAGACCGCCGCTTTTTTGTCCTCTGGCCATTGGGACTCAGCAACCAATTGGTTGAACTTCGCCAGGGAGGTGAACAAGGACTGATTTCCTTGTTGTAAATTCAGTAGGTCTAAATCTGTTGCTTGGGTAGCATAGCGCATGTCGAATACTTTGCTCATGGCGGTTAGCAGGGCATCACAGTCATATAGTAGGATGACTATTGGATTTCAATAATGGGTTGGCCCATGCTGCTGCACTACCACCCAAATGGGACAAAAACAAACGCTTCTTTAATGGTCAAATCAGGAAACGTACTAGGACGACACAGGAAGTGCAACCTGCATTAATTCACGAAGGTGCGATAGGTTTTTGGGTCCCCAGTGAACCTTTCTGGCGGGGCCCGTGGGAATTGGGTGGGCATAACCACTTGCACACTCTCTCGTGTCGGAGGGTCTAGACCAGAACCGGATGCTACCCCTGGAGGAGACGTGGCATTCTGGGGGGATGCATGTACTGCATCTTGTAGTACATCCATACTGTGGCGCAGAGTATCCTGAGCGGTAATCATTTCATTCCGCAAGTCAGGAATCAACTGTGTTAATACAGTTAACGGATCTGCGCCTTCTATTTGCATGGCTTCTGATTCTGTCACAAACAGAGTCTGTGTATCACTTGACGTCCTCTATGAGGAGGAGGAGCAGGCATAACACCGACAGCGTGATTGGCAGCAGAGCTCTACGGGCAAAGCAGAGAGAGATTAGCTGATACACAAGTACAAGGAAACACAGAAAAGGGAAAGTTTGAACTCATGGATCGTTCGTTATGAAGAGTAGCAACGCAGCGAATTCCGGGATCCTCAGGTTGAAAAGCCTTCCCACAAGGGGGAGGCAGAGTCGAGCAGTTACATGACTCCTGCAAGACTGTAACGTTGCAGGCACCAGGAGACACCATGTTGGAAGGAGGTAAGTGAACACAGGCAATACGCTTCCACCAGTGCCAGAGAGACCATTGGAAACGGCGCCGCATGACATATACACACATGAATCTACTTAATACCTGGTCCGCGATGCCAGTGTTTCTGGCATCGTTTTCACAGAGATACCGGCATATCCATGCCGGTAATTGCGTGTCCGTGCTGCTCGGAATGTGCACTTACTAACGCCATGGCGGTATATCAGGTACGGCTGCTGCGTCTCTCCGCAGATACCAACAACAACATTGCCGGCTGCAGTGGGTCACTTGCCGTGCCGGTGTTACCGGCATCGCAACTAGACTATGCCAGTCTGGAAAAAGGTGCCGGTACGGAACTACCACCAACGCTATTTCCGGACTGGCATACTTGTAATGAGGCCCATAGTCTTCGACCACACCCATTACCCCACACCTCATGTAACATTCCACTTTTTATTTGTATTAATCATTTTTTTAACTATTTAAAAAAAAATCTTTCCCCATGATTGTGGTTAGTATAACCCCAATAATAGTAATTTATTACAAATACCCTGGTTATTTATGTGACACACTTTCATTCCCGATCACATTTTCTACTATAACCAGTGTTACGTGAAAATATGAGAAAACATTTGAACTCTGAACTTGGTTCCCAGCCCCCTCAACACCCAATATCAAATGATGTCCTTTTTCCCCCCTCCTCACCTCTAGCCTGATGCCATTTCCTCATTTTTCCTCCTTCAAATGGTATTTTTTCCACTTTGTTTTCTGGCAAACCTGCTTATTTCAGAAATAACCCTGGTTATCTCTTGCATTGAACAAAATTAAATTGTAGCTTTTTAATTTCTGAAAAGCCTCTATTATGCTACAAGGCACCATGGGAAATATAGCTATAATTGTGAGAGAAGGGGGCACGACTTTCCCAGTCAAATATTTTAACTACTACTGGAGGGAAAATATCCCCAGACCCCGCCTGGAAATCGAGTCCACACTTCATGCCCAAGTTGTTTCGTGTCTGGTCTAATTCTGTTCAGCGTTTTTTGCTATGTGCTGTGCTGAACTTTGGACTTTTTCTCTGTGCAGAAATTAATTGGAATAGTCAGAAAACAGCGTTTTTTTGCTTTCTTAATAACGTTTTCATTTTTTAATGTAATACATTTTCCCTGTAATGTTTAGTCTGGGGTGTGGGGGCCCGTGACAAACATTTTGTTGGCAGAATATCAGCCAAGTCTGTCATGCAAGTCAAAAGTTATTAGCAAATCAATTGTTGTGTTTCCTATGGAACTGATACTCAACTTAACTATATTGCATCATGTTTTAATGTGTAATACATTGCTGCTATTTTTGGAACTATATACAGTTTAGTAAAAATTGGATGCTTGTGTTTACGTAAAGTATGAATGTTATAATTTAAATATTAGTAAGTTTGTTGAGATAAATGTCTCTTAATAGTGTTGTTTTTTGTAACTTTTATTTTGTTTCATTAATGCTGGTGCTTTTAAATGTTTTAATTTTTTTTAAAACTGTTTTTTTTGTATTTTTATTTGTAGTGCACGCCGGACCCAAGGGTATCAGGGTGCAAAGTTACAGAACAGTTCTCAGCTTAGTTACATGTTACAGGTTATGCATGTCATATATACAAAAACAAAGGCAGTACAGTTACAAGTAATCATAAATACAAATTAGATATACAACATGTACAATGTGGGGTAATGCAGTTGCAAGAAGTCTAGAAAGACTACGTAAGAGGAATGCACTGTAAGGACGACGCGCTCTGTGCGTGGTAATGTGACATTAGTGGTCATTGGCTTTGAGGCAGTTGATGCAGTTCCATCTAAAATTCATGTATGATTGATCTGTTCGGAGTGGTGGAGGTAGGGAGTTCCAAAGCTGGGCAACCTTGACTGGGAAGCTACTGCCTCCAGCCTTGGATAGCTTAAATCTAGGGACAATGAGGCAGTTGGTGTTGGTAGTTCTAGTGGGTCTAAGTGTGGATTTTCTGTGGAATCTTTCGGTAAGGTAGCAAGGCGTAGCATTGTTCAGGCTTTTGTGGGTGAGTGAAGCAGTTTTCAGACGGATTTTATCATAGGTAGAAAGCCAGTTATTTTGTCTCCTGATCTCGGAGATGTGATCTTTCCGTGCTATCCCCAGGGCAGCTCTAAGGGCATTGTTTTGAATGTTTGGATTCTTTCAATGATATGTTTATTGGATCCGAGGTAGAGGGAGTTACAGTAGTCCAGTTTGGACAATATGAGAGCTCTGGCAAGGGTCATGCAGCTGTTCTTGGAAGAAAATGGTTTGCCAGCTCTAATAAGCTTCCATGTATATGCAGTGGCTGATGCCATGGAGTTAACTTGTTTTGAGGGTGGAATCAAGGTAAAAACCTAGGGTTTTCACTTCATTGGCAACTTTGATAGTTGCCGTCAATCAGGAAGGTGGTGTATTCATGGCCTAGCTTTTTAAGGTTGGAGGTAGCGCCGAGGATGATGAGTTCGGTTTTGTCATCATTCAGGCATAGACCGTGAGTTGCCATCTATGTCTGGATGATGAGGTAGACTCTGTTCACCAAGGCCAAATCCTTGCTACAATCCCCAGAAAGTGGGAGGAGGATCTGTGTATCATCAGCATAATTAGTTTATGTGATACCAAGATGGTCCAGATCACCGAACAGGGGCTTGGTGAATATATTGTACAGATAGGTGAGATGCAGGATCCCTGGGTCACTCTACAAGTAATAGGGACAGGGTCTGCAGCAGCTGAGGGTGAGAAGACTCTCATGGTCCTGACGCTTAAGAATGATTAAATCCAAACTATAGCTTCATTTGAGAAGTGAGCGGCTGAGTCTAAGTGACTGCATAAGACCTTATGGTCTACCAGGTCAAATGCAGCTGGTAGGTCAAGGAGGAGGAGTAAGGCGATTAAGGCTGTTTCCGTCCCATGTTGAGGGTGGAAACCTAATTGGCAGGCTCCAAGTAAATGGTGGGATTCTAGATACTGCTGAATTTGTATGTAGGCAACCTTATCTAATATTGTGAGAAGAAACGGCACTGTAGTAATAGGCCGGTAGTTGGTTGAAATGGATGGGTCTAATGTCTGTTTTTTTTTTTAAGAGTGGGAGAACCCATGACTCTTTAAGATTGGTTGGGATAGTGCCAGTAGTGAATGAGGCATTGATGAGCTTAGATATAAAAGGTGCTAGGTCCCTCGCAGCATCTTTAATGAGTTGGGCTGCACATTGGTCACCTTAGCAGTTGGATGGTTTAAGTGAGAGTATAACCTTTTCAAGCTCAAGTGTAGTGATTTTGGAGAAACTGAAGCGAGTTAATGGTTGTGCAAGTGCACCGGGGTCTTTTTAAGTGGAGTTTTGATGTCTAGGGAGGCTTTTTTATTTGCAATTTATTCTTGAAGGGTGGTGACTTTGTTGGCCAGAGCTTGTTGAAGGTTGGAGCACCAAGTTTTGTCTTTGATGCAGGTATCTGGCACTAGAATAGGTAATTCTAGTTCTTTCAGAATAACAAAAAGTTCTTTCTTGCTGGAGTTAGCTTGTGAAAGTCGATTATAGGATTCTCATTTAGCCAAGCAAATTTCTTTTTTGTAGAGAGAAGATATGTTATTGAGATTCATTTTATTTTCCTCAGATAGGAGATAGTCTCCAGGAGACCTCGCATCTTCTTTTTTTCTAAGCCAAGGGTTTTCAAATAAGGGGTAAGCCACGTATTAAGGTGAGCTTTGGGTTTGCTTTGTCTCATTTTAAGAGGCGTGATGCAGTCCAGTGACGATGCCATAATTTTATTATACTCGTTGACTAGTGAACTGGTATCCATATTGTCAAGTAGAGAGTTGAGGGTATGAAGGAT
Source organism: Ambystoma mexicanum (assembly GCF_040938575.1). Lineage (NCBI taxonomy): Eukaryota > Metazoa > Chordata > Amphibia > Caudata > Ambystomatidae > Ambystoma > Ambystoma mexicanum. The sequence continues at coordinate 843,357,119 of NC_090923.1, forward strand.
GAGGGCGATAAGTCGATCCACTGTAATGTTTTTTTTGTTCCTTGTTGGTATCGAGGGGGCTGTGGGTGTAAATTTGGATGAGGGCCTTAGGGTGGCTAATGTGAATGACATAAGGTAGTGGTCAGTCCAAACCTGGGTGGTGATAGCAGTAATGGTGGTGTTTCAGTAATAATCAGCCACCCAGTCGAGAGTTCTGCCTTTGTTGTGTGTAGCTAAATTGGCTCTCTGGGATGGACCGAATTATGATAGGATATTAGCGATGGCGTTTGCTTGTTTGTCCTGTGGTTCGTTAAAGCCCAAATTGAGGTCCTCTAACAGTAGTTCTTGTGAGGTATTTTTTAGTTTTACCGATAGAATAGTAGAGATATCCTCTTCGAAGGACCCGATGGGGCCAGTGGTCTGTAGATAAGGTGGATGGTGAGAGTCTGTGAATTACCTGTGCCTCCTCCTCGTGCCTCACATCTATCTGCTCTCAGGATGGTATATCCATCAGGGACTGCTAGCATGATAGCGGGGCCTGCTGCGGCGTGCAGCCATGATTCGGTGACAGCGAGAAAGTCATAGTTTTCGGTGAGAATGAGGTCAGAAATCTAAGCCGCATGTGCGACTAAGGATCTGGCATTTATAAGTGCCCCCTTTAGATCTGATGTGGGATGGATTGGTGGGGTTGGGGAGCAAGTTGCCGTTTCAGCAGGCTGTGGTCTATGGTGAGATTTGGATGATTTAGGTAATTTGTTCCGTGAGTTGTGCCCACTTTAATAAAGTGAAGGGTTGGCAATGGACTTGTCTCTGAAAGTAGTTTGACTCTTCGATGGGTATTTTCTATTGAGGTTTACGTTAATTATGGATTTAGCAGGTCGTTCAAATATTCTGGCTAATCTATATAGGAGTCTAGTATCCTGATGGCTAAATTACAGGGTCCCTTGAGGTAGGATGGGCTCTGAGAGGGATTCTCAGGAATTCCCAAGTTTGTTTGCAGGATCCGTGTGAAGAGTTAGTAGGGTAGGGAGCAAGGGTAAGGCATCAGTAGTCATAGCTGGATTGGTAGTGCATATGAGATCAGGTATGCTTAATGTTGGGGTACTCACGTATCTTTCTAGAGAGGCAAGGGCTAATAGGGTGCCTAGGGCTACAGGGTTGGCAACGGTGGCATATATAATACGATCTGGATCAATACGTCCAGTTTAGTTAAATTAGGGCAATAAAGTACAGGTTGGCGACAGTGGCAAACGTAATACGACCTAGATCGATGCGTCCAGGTAAGTTAAATTAGGGCAATTGTTACGCTCACCTGGCTCCCACAGAGGTGTCGATCGGAACTGGGTAGCTGCGGCCTCCGCCAACGTGACTCGTAGTGCAGCGATGACTGATTGGACTGGCCTGCTCGACTTCGTCTGCTTGACCCGTAGGAGTATTCTCCTGAAAGCAGAGAAAGGGAATTAGCCACCCGTGGATTGAGTGAGGCCACCCCCTCCGTTTTCCCACTAATCACCTCCGAGATTCCCTTTTACCAGTCTCACCTTATGGTTTTGAATGTTGAGCTCTCCATCCTGCGTGGAGTGCAGGGGCGCGTAGATAACCAGTTACTTCACTGGTCCGAAGGAATTGGCTGAGTTCCAGACGAATATTGACTCCGAGGTAAGTGGCGAGGAGCCGAAAGTATTGGGTTCTTAAGAGTTCAAAATGTCTGTTATTCACTCTTGTCCGATTCCTTCCTTTGTCTTGCAGCTTGATTTGAGAGGAGGTTGTCCTATAGCTGCTGGTTGCGTTTAGGTAAGAGTCTGTGTTACCCAACACTGTCCGGTAAAAAATGCCAGTGCTTAACCTGTTGCTTTCTCTCTCCTTACAGGTGCGGCGTAAGAAGATGTGGCGTGTAGAAGAGTAATATCTCTGGCGGTAACTTGGTAAGTCTAAGGTGATATAGAAATTGTCTTTGTTGGTTCTCTCGGCTCACCTTATTGTCTTTCCTTTTCCCCTTAGAGGATGCTGTGAAGAGTGGTAAGTATAGCGCGCCGCTGCAGCTGGCGGTGCGACGCGCACAAAATAAAGTCTTTTTCCTTGTTCGGATGCGCGAAGGATCCAGGATCAGATGAAGAATGAAGGTAATGTTCTTGCTCTAACCTTTCCTTTTTATTTCCCTTCTTTCTAGGAGCTCCGGATTCGAGGCGGGCGTGGCAGAAGACTGGATGCTGAACTGACAGGCACGGTGAGCGTTACGCTGCAGGATGCAGAATAACACGAAGCGTGTGCTGCTCATCGGGCGTGGTTTAAATAGCCTCCAAAGTAGTCCCAGGTAAGAAATTCCCCAACACCACACCCGAGTAAAAAATAGTCTCTGAAACAAAGTAGTTCCTTCCAGGCCTCACGTTGGCCTGGGTTCTTTGCAGCATGGTCTGAATGAGGTAAGTTTACTCATATGAGCCTGGCGCCTATGGCGCCGGACTGATCCCATATATGAGCCTGGCGCCGCTGGGTTTTTAATAGATGTCTGGATGCCTGCTCCCTGGACTGATTGACTTGGTCTGGATGTCCGTGGGTAGGCATCATTACAGCAATACAGTACAGGTTGGCAACAGCGGCAAACGTAATGCGACCTAGATCGATGCATCCAGGTTGGTTAAATTAGGGCAATACAGTACAGGTCACCGTATGCTTGGCAGTAGGGTGATGACGTATGTACTCCGGTCCATGGGATTTATACGATAATCATAGTAGTTGGCTGAGGAGTGTAGGATAGTAAAATAAAATGAGTGGCTCTCCACATTACATGACTAGACAGCAGGGAGGTCTACACGGCATTCAACGTGGATGTGCAGTAGAGAATGGACAGTATTAAACACCATGAGCAATGCAGCATAATACTCCTTACTGGATCAGATAGGCAGTAGGTAGCAGTGGCATTCGTAACATTCAGAATAAATAATGTAGTGTCGTGCACTCTTCGGAGATGTATAAGAGGTAGGTATGCTGCACAATCGAGCTTAATAAGGTGTATAATGTCCTATTCACGTCAGCGTAGTTGTGTGGGAGTTCCAATGTCAGCTTTGGAGCAGTGAGGCTAGATAATTCAGTTCAGTGATTGCAAGGTTTTTCTTTCACCGGTGGACGAGTAATAAGTCTTATCTCAAAAGTGGGAGCCACTTGCGCCCTGTGGTGAACATGGGCAAATAGGGCCTTACCTCTCGTGGGCCTTTCCACTAGAGGGCCGGCTTCCGCCTTACCCGGCAGATAAACAGGAATCAGTAGGATGCGTTGCTAAGCAATGACCATACACAAGAACGTACAGAGCACAGTCCAGCCCTTTTGGGGCAGGCTCGTGAGATAGGGAGAGCCGTGGAGGAAGCCCCAAGTGGGCTGTGGGCAGCTTGAAATGCAGTTAAGTAGATGGGTGGATAATACAGGTCTTCACTGCACATGGTCGTGCTCACCTGCAGCAGCTCAATACAGTTGTGCTGGCAGGATACTGCAGGTTTGGTGCACAACATAGCATGTTGTATCACGAGGGGGCTCCTGCCCTCTCCCGCAGCACCGATGGACTTTGTAGTGTTAATATATTTTGTACAGCATGAAGCAAAATCTTATGCATTTAAGATATTAATGGATTCATTATTTTAAATTGGTATACAATGTTTTTGTGCGTTTTTGTGAATATACTTATATTTTATTGTAATACATGGATTAAGTAGCAATGGGCCACATTTATGAATACACACTAAAATACAGATTTACATTTTAAATTAATAATGTTAATGTGTATACTATTCTGTAAAAAAAATATTTGTTTTGTTAATATTTACTTTTTAAAAGCATGTCTTAAATGATAATATTTTAATTTTTGCAGACTATTAGCTGTATTTGTTTCTCCTACTGCAATAATTTTTTTTTTTTTTTTTAAAAAAGATTTATTTAATATTTTCAGTTACAACAATGTAAACCCCTGACTGTTCCCCAACTTCCCCTAACTCCCACCCCCCTCCCACCCCGGAAGGTTCTCGTTAGTTCTTCGTTTCTGTGTAAGTCTATGTTCTCAATATGTCCGAAATTCTTATATTATGGGGGCACCATTGCTCCATGTAATCTGATTGCAGGTATTCGAGTATCTCTCCCCATTCCTTTGCAAAGGTCTCTTTCGTTCCTTGTAATGTGTGTGTTAGCTTTTCCATGGTCAATTGTGTCCATACTTTCTGGAGCCATGTGAACATATGTGGGGGCTCTTGTTTCTTCCAGTTTTGGGCAATTGTCGCCCATGCGGGTATTAGTAGGCCCATGAAACCCCTCCATTGTGATTTCCTGAATTTCTTCGCTGCCTGATCTTTGATACCACATAGCCAAACTTTTTCGCTCAGGAATTCAGCCTCTGGAAATATTTTCCTAATTTCCACCTTTAGTTCCGACCAGAAGGCTTTGATTTCCCGGCAGTCCCACCAGATGTGTTTCCAAGTGCCCACCTCCGGGCAGCCTCTCCAGCACGTGTTCGATGTTTGTGGGTACATGGCGTGCAGTCTTTCCGGAGTGTAGTGCCATTGGGTTACTATTTTTAACCACATTTCTCTTTTTTGGACTGATCGGGTCATTTTCGGTATGGTGTTCCATAGGTCTTCCCACTGGCGTTTGTGGATTTCCTCCCCCAATGTTTTCGTCCACTTGACCATATATGCCCATTTGAGTTCCTCCCCTGTGGAGTTGATAAAAGTGTAGAGCGAGGAGACTAATTTCCTTGTTCCTGAGTTGGTGATTAGAAACTTCTCGAATGGCTTGAGATCCCTTGTAGCTGCTGTTTTTATATCTGAGGTTGTGAGCCAGTGCCTTAGCTGTCCATATTTGTATTTGTCTGCTTCCGTTAGTTTTAAAATTTCTCTACATTCTTTGAAGGTCCTTATTTCTCCGTCTTGGAACATTTCGCCTATCCTTGTGTAACCTGCTGCCTCCCATTTCTCGAAGGCTCCCTGTTCCATTCCCGGTGGGAACTGCGGGTTTCGACAGATGGGTGTGAACGGCCCCTCCACTGTGGTCATGATGCCCTTCCGTGTCTGCTCATCCCAGGCCTCAAGGGTGGTTTTCATGATTTCGCTTATGCGGAGGTTTGGGTGCCTGTGTTGTTTTGCTTTCCACAGGGTTTCCTCCAATGGGGATCTGGCTACCGCTCTGTGCTGAGACACCCATATTGTTTGTTGATTGTCCCCCAACCATTCTCTCAGGACCCACAGTTGCGCAGCCGTGTAGTATTTGCGAAAATGTGGTAGGGCCATTCCCCCCTCCTTTATTGGGGCAGAAAGGGTCGCTCTGGCAATCCTCGGGGGTTTTTTGTTCCATATATAGGACGAGATAGCTTTGTTCAGTGCTCTAAAGAACGATTTAGGGATCTTGATTGGGAGAGCCTGAAAGTGGTATAGCATTCTGGGGAGGATGACCATTTTTACTGCTTGAATTCTACCCCACCATGAGACCATTAGGGGGTTCCAGCGCTCCAGGTCTCTCTTTACCCGTATCAGTAGGGGGGGGGTAGTTCTCGTTGTATAATGTTGCTATCTTGCATGTTAGGGTGATCCCTAGATATTTTATTCCTTTATCGGCTATTTTCAGGTTTTGTGAGATCGCTATTCTTTCCATTTCCGGTCTCCCTCCGGCTAAAAGTAAGAGCTCTGATTTGTTCTTGTTAATTTTAAGGCCCGAAATCGCCCCGAAGGTTTCCAGCTCTCTAATGGCTTGGGGAAGTGCTGTTCCCGGGTTCGTAAGGGCTAGTAGCATGTCATCTGCGTATGCTATTACTTTGTGTTGGGAGCCTCCCATTTCTATTCCCGTTATGGCTTCCGTCTCCCTTATTCTCGTTAGAAGTGGTTCCAGGAAAATGGCATATAGGAGAGGGGACAGGGGGCATCCTTGTTTGGTGCCACGTGTTATTTCTATTTTGTCCGTGATCGCCCCGTTAATGGCTATCCTGATTGACGGGGAGGTGTAGTTGGCTTTTACCATTTTTATGTACTGGTCTCCGAAGCCCATATGTTTTAATGTTTTAAATAGTATTAACCACTCCACTCGATCGAAAGCCTTTTCGGCATCTAATGAGAGCAGGGCTGCTTGTGTTTGGGTGATCTCGGTCTTCTCGACCAGGTGTATAATTCTTCTCAGGTTGTCATGCGTGAGTCTCCCTGGGATAAATCCTGATTGGTCTGGGTTTATTAGAGACGGGAGAAGTGATGTTAGTCTGTTCGCCAGGATTTTGGTGTATATTTTTGCATCAATATTAATCAGTGCTATGGGACGGTATGAACTGGGGAGGGATGGGTCTTTCCCTTTTTTATGGAACACCAGGCCCTTCGCTTCATTCATTGATTGGGTCACATTGCCCTGCTCTTTAAAGGTGTTTAGAAGTCTTGTGAGGACGGGGATAAGTATATCTGCGTATTTTTTATAGAAGGGGGCGGTAAAGCCTTCTGGGCCAGGAGCCTTCTCTGTCGGGAGCGCCGCAATTGCCTTTTTGACTTCCTCCTCCGAGATCGGGTTCTCTAGTGCTATTCTGTCTTCCTCAGGGATTCTTTTTAAAGGGAGGGTTTGCAGATAAGCGTCTTGGTCTGTTTCGTTCGGGTGCTCTGTGGTGTAGAGATTTTGGTAAAAGTCCTGGAAGATTCTCCTTATGTTTAAGGTTTGTGTGTGTAGTTTTCCCTGCTTGTCCTGCATACTCATTATGTTTGTTGACTTTTGTTTTTCTCGGAGCTGTCTTGCTAAGAGTCTGTCCGCCTTATTGGCTTTTATATATAGCCGTTGTTTTAGAAATTGGAGGGATCTTTCGGCTCCTTTTGTGCGAAGCATTTCCAATTGCCCCTGTGTGTGTTTTAGGGCCTTTTTTAAGGCTCTAGTTGGGTGGGATATAATTTCTTCGTGTATGTCCGTTATTTTCTTTTCGAGTTCTTTTTCCCAGCGGTGTCTTTGGTTTTCTTTAGAGGCTTTCATGGCTATAAAGTTACCTCTGGTCACTGCTTTGAATGCCTCCCAGACAGTGCTTAGTGGGACCTCTCCTGTGTCGTTTTGTGTAAGGTATTCCGTTATCTTGTCCCTCATCGATTCTCCCATTACTGGGTCATGGAGGATATCCTGTGGGAGCCTCCAGCGCCACAGTCCTCCTCCTTTTTCTGTGGTTGTAATCTCAAGCCAGAGTGGGGCGTGGTCAGACAGGGATATTGACCCCGTTTCTATATCTTGGATTTTCCCCATAAGGCCCACCGACACCCAAAAATAGTCTATTCCTGACATCGTGTTGTAAACGTGTGAGAAGTATGTGTATCCTCTCTGCTGGCCCTTTTGCTGTCTCCAAGCGTCGCAGAGTGCGAGTTGTTCCATTTTTTGTTTGAGTCGTTTGGAGGGAGCACCCTGTATAGAGGGGCCCGCAGTGCTCCTGTCTATTTGTAGCTGCCATGCGAGATTTAGGTCGCCTCCCAAGATCACCTCTCCCTTTGCGAAGCCCTCTAGCTTCTCCAGAGCCTCTCGAATGAATCCGTCTTGTCCCGTGTTTGGTGCATAGATTGTGGCCAGAGTTAGATGGGACCCGTCGAGGTGGACATTGACCATTGCGAGTCTCCCATCTTTATCCGTGTGCCTGTCCGTTAGAGTGACCTTTGCTCCTTCTTTGATTGCTATGAGGACTCCTGCTTTTTTGTCCGTGGCATTCGATTGTGCCCATATCCGATATCCCCTGAGGCGTATTCTAAGCTTGTCTTGTGCTTTGATGTGTGTTTCTTGAAGCAGGAGGACGTTCGCCTTTTCTCTCCTCAGCAGGGACTCTACTTTCTTTCTCTTTATCGGGGAGTTCAGGCCTCGTATGTTGTATGTTAGGATTCTAAGTTTCCCCATTTCGTGCTCTCAGATTGGGAGATTCCCATTTCCTTATAGAGTGAGAACTTTGCATCTTCCGGTATCTTTCCCTCCCCCCCTCCCTCTTAGTCCCCCCAACTTCCAACTTTTGAACATATAACTTCCCGAGGAGGGCCCGGGTACCTATGGTTGCTTGGGCGTTGCGCCTATCGCTCCCGGCCCTCGAAGTGCTCGGTCCTACTGCAATTATTGATTCACATTACAGTTTCTGTATGTTTTCTTTTTGTATTTTATTTTTAATTTATTCTAACTACAGTGGAATCTTTTTAATTGAAGTTTGTTTCGGTAGGTTGATTTTTATAAACATTTCTAAAATGTATCTGCTCAGATTTATTTCACATATGTGCTAACATTGCTAAATTTCCTAATGATATTTTTGAGGGTTACCATGTTTTAACTTTGATTTTCAGAAGGTGCAAATTACTTCTGTTACATTTTGCACATAATCTGGTGCTAGAGTATCAGAGTGCAAAGTAGTCCCAAATCCAATTTGCCAAATGTAATTGTTCCAGAGGTAGTTATATATTTGAGATGTTGCTTTTGAAATCCTTTTTCTTCTGTCAGTACTGCAAGCATTTAGTTGTGCTATTTGTTCAGTTGTTGAACTTTCTGAGCTGAATGAGTAGTGGTACTAGGTGAATTATGTTTTCTGTTTTGTTGGCCACACTAGTTTTACTTTTTAAAATACTACTACTTAAACGTGAAGGAGTTTTAAATTACTTTTTTGATGGTGTTATAGGAGTTACTATTGGAACATTAATTACTTTGCTTTAGTTATAGCAGCAGTTTTATTTTTTTAAATGAAAGTAGTGGACGTGCTACAATGTATGATTTTTGTGGTTCAATAAAAGTACTTTGCATGGTTGAAATATTACCAGTAATATGTAATAGGGAATGTATTTGTGTTGGATTTGTAGACTTTCAACAGTTGGAATAGTAGTATGTTTATTATTAGGTGAGGTATGTGGTTTTTCCCTCTGTTACAACAGCACTTTCAATTATTAAAGCAGTGCTTGAACTAGTAATAGGCACTGAAGCTTGTATTTCTATTTCCATAATCAAAGTTTGTACTTTAGAAATAAATGTTTATTTATTTTGAGTGGTTTTTAGTAATTTATTTTAGTTTGTGTTTTGGATGTTGAACTTCATGAGTTGTATTACCGCGTCAGTGGTAACATTGGGGGTATTTAAAATGGTATTACTATTTTCTGTGATTTCATTTAAAGGACTGATGGTGCAATAAATGTTACTGTTTGTGTTGTAAGTTGTTCTTTTAAAAATACATTTTCAAAAACCTCTTCCGTGATATTACCAATAGTTGGTATAGTTGTAATGTCATCAGTGGGAATGTTTATTGAACATCCATGTGGCTAGTTATATGTTGTTTTTTTTTGTTTCTTTTTTGAGGAATGTTTGGGGTTTTTCTTTGTTTTCTTTTTCTTTTACCGTGTTCTTTTCATGCTTGTGTTTTGCTCCAATTGAATAACAAAGGATACATTGTTTATTAAAATAAACCATATTGTTTTTTAATGTATTTTGAAATGTTTAGGTTTAAAATACAATTGTGTTTTTTTTGGTGAATGTTTTTGTCTTTTTATAATAATGTATACATAGAAGATGTATGATGATGTTTGTGTTCTTCTTTTGTCGTCTTCTCTTAATGCTGATGTTGCACCTATGCAAAACAAGACATGTTGTTAAAATATAAAATGTTTGCTGTTTACAATTATAACATATAGGTGCACATAGTAAAGACATTCGATGCTACTGCTTACAATTGTATTAACATTTTGTAAATAGTGGTATGTATGGTACGTGCCTCTAGTCGTAATTGCATTTTGTACATTGTGTTATTCACAGTACGCTAGTGGCTTTATGTGTTTTATTTTGTAGCTAGTCTTACTAACATATTTGGATGTTGCATAAACATTTGTTGAAGCTATGCAGCATATGAAGCACATTGACTTGTTCAACTGTTTGCAGTACACCCCTCTGTTATAATCGTAAGGATATTAGATGCTACTGCTTTCATTTGTCTTCACATGTTCTATTTAGTATTATTTGTAGTACGCTGTTGCCTACATCCATATTGTCCTTTTGTATATAGTGATATTAATTATATGCGAGTGCCTGGATTTGTATTACCATTTTGTATATGGTGCTATTAACAGTACGCTAGGGTACATTGGTATTAGTTTTTATTTAGCATGACAAACATAACTGAATACCCCTGTTGATCATAATTGTAAGGACATTTGATGGTACAGCTGACATTCTTAACATTTTTGTATATAGTGCTATGTTTAATATGCTAGTGCCTACTGTCATATTAACATTTTCCATATAACACGATAGTGGCTTCATCCGTATAAATGTTTGACTAGCATTACAAGCATAACTGAATTTTCGCATGTTTGTTTAAGCTATGCAGCATATGAAGCGTATTAACTCGTCCAGCTGTTTACTGTGCATTTAAATTGTAAGGACAGTACATGTAACTGCTTACATTTGTATTAACATTTTATGTCTAGTATTATTTACAGTACGCTAGTGCATACATTTTTATTTATCTTTTTTATACAGTGATATTAGTAATCTTGTGTTACCATTTTTATTGAAATCATATTTCTGATGCTTGTGGATCTGCTTAGAATCACATGCTCTGCATGTCGCAGAGTATTGCATGATTGTTTTTCAAAATTCAAAAAGGGACGTCGACTGGGCGTGTTTGTAATACTATCCCTTGTGTGACGTGTACTGTACCCATGGGCCTTCAAGTGTCAAGGTCCCTCTGATATTTTTTCCCACCATACTAGTCATCGCTATCTGCAGAGTTTCCTGGCTAACGCTATTTATTACCTAACGTTATAAACGTAATTAGTTTGCATCTGCTTTTCATTATCGTTTAGACGACCTTCCTACATCAGGCATGCCTGTTACAGTAGGGTGAGTGGGGTTGGATGTCCTCTCCTTTACATTTCTTGCTGTGCTGCCTTGTTCACCAATAATGGAAAATACACTCTTTAAATTTTGCCCATCCTGCAATCGTAAATACCCTTGGAAAGACACGCATTGTGTGTGCAAGCATTGCCTCCACAAAGATAATTCAGAAAAACTCTGTAAATTGTTTAAACCAAACACATTAAAAGACTGGCGTATAAAATGTTGGGCAGCCCACGCCATGTGGGCCGAAGCGTCCATTGATGTCCCAACAGGCACCAAAGAGCTGGAGGAAGAACAAAGCAGCTACGGCGCACATAGTGATGCCGAAGACGACATGGGTTCTTCTGAAATTCCAAGTGCCAGTGCACACCTACGATAAGCAGGCCAGCGGTCCTGTGAATGGAGACCACACTCTATGACAAAGGCAAATACTTGCATCGCACTAAACACACAACCCACAGCCATACACAGATTAAATAGTCTAACAAAAACAGCCACGTAGTGTCCAAAGAAAGCGGTAAATCCCTTTCTATTTCAAAGCTTCCTTTGTCATTTTTGTCCTCGCCTATGTGATCGCCGCATGATCAACATCCCAAAATAATGCAGAGCAAAGTAGTTACAGGCAGCACACCTAAAAAAATCATTCCATTTGCATGCCAAAAAACTAGCGCAGGAACTTACACCCTTGACGCGTGTCTAGGGTACGTTGAAACTTAAACAAATACATTTGAAACATGTTTTGAAAACAAATTTATAGCCTACTCTTTCCACGCCTGTTGACGCCACCTCGAAAAACTCATATTATATAATTTCCATGTCATCTTTATCAGAGGTTTTACATCAGGGATCCCACTGATCCTTTTCAATTCAGAATGTTTCTGGCTCTAGCCAGTGGACTAGGGAAAAAATGTACTAGGGAACAAATTTGAGCAAACCGTGAAAGATTTCATGTTTTGTAGATTTAATGGATAGGCACCCTGACCAATTTTCAGATCTACAAACAGGGGGGAGAACCTCCTGCTGAAACCAGAGATTACACTCACTACACTCCCCCACACCCCGTAACACTTCTTCGAGGGGATTGGGTCCTCCGACGTATTCCATATCTATGACAGGTAATGTCCACAGCTGTGCTGCTTCGGAAAATCTTTGGCGTCTGCATCCTGCGTCGATGCGCCGTCCCCGAGGACCTCCTCCGATGGCCGAGGTCACCCGATGTGATAAGTAGGACGCACGACGGCCATAGCCTCAGTTCCGTTTTTTCCGCGAACGTGTTTGCTTCGTGAATCTCGGTACGCCTCGACTCGTTGGAGTTACTGTTTTCTTTCTCGGTTCGTTGAACCTGTTCGGTTTGTTTGTGGCGATGTCTTTTTCAACCTCGACCCCACGTCCGGGCTTCAAGAACTGCGGGGACTGTGGGTCCAAGATGTCGGTCACGGACTCGCACAACGCCTGCCTCTGGTGCCTCTGGGAGGCCCACGATACTGACGACTGTGTCGACTGCCAGTCGCTCACTGCGAAGGCCTTGCGAGAACGCAAGAAGAAACTGTCGGTAGGTCGGGTGTCTAAGTCGAGGTCTGCGTGGCTTTCGATCGATGACTCGAGGGGTGACTCTCCACGTCGTCGTCGGAAGTCCGGTAGGTCTCCTTCCAAGAGTCGGTTTCGCCACTCCTCCGCCTCTTCTAGACATGCCAGGAAGCGCCGGCATAGGTCGCCTTCCCCGTCCTCTTCCGAGGACTCTGCCCGTTGGCGGGTCGCTTATCCCTCCATGCAAGCGACACCGGAGGAATGGGCTTCCTTCGGGAAGCAGATGCTAGCGATTCTGGAATCGCAGGGCACCGGTCCGTCTGCGCCTCCGAGTGGGGTCGGTCGGCACCGGTCGAGAGACACTGCCCGTACGCCTTCGGGCTCGGGTGGTCGGTAGGGCTCGCGGGAGAGGTCCCGCTCGGACAAGGGTAGCCGTTCTCGCCATGCCTGTTCCAGGTCCCGGTCCTCGACGTGCTCGAGACCGCTTGATCCTGTGCCGTCTTCGAAGAAGACGTCGACGCCTGTGGCGCCAAGGTCGTCGACGATTACTCTTGAGGTTCCGTCTTCGAGGGGGTCATCGACGCTGTCGAGAGACACGCTCGGAGCTCCGGCTTTGAGGACTGTCGACGCCGCCGATGCTGGAGGCATTGCAGCTGACGTCGACGCCGATTCGCTCGACGCCGGCGCCTGGTCGGTCGGCGCCCTCGACGCCTTTTCTGTCGACGCCGGCGCCGACTTGCTCAGCGCCCTCGACGCCTTTCGGGCGGTGGTGTCGGAGGGGCCCTGTGGCACGGGGTTTGCCCCTAAAAAGGCTATGGCTAAGGTCCGGCACTGCTTTGGTCCACATAGGTCTTCCTCTCCCCGCATGGAGTACATTTCAGAGGGTGATGAAGGCTCTGATGGCGGTCTGGTTCCGGTTACGGTTCCGGATGAACTTATCTCGGGCCATAGTCAGTTTGATGACCTGAGGCAGTCACTGCATGATGCCAGTGGATTGGACACCTCTCCGGAGGTGGAGTTTTGTTGGCCGGAGCCTGGCACTCATGCCGATTCGTCATATCGGCGCCTTATGTCTCGGGTTACCGAGTACTTGGGTTGGTCGGCTCCCCCAGGGGAGTTCGTTCAGGATGATCTCATGGACATCCTTGATCTTGGTCCACCCACTGACCCGGTTTTGCCTTTTCATATGGCTTTGCAGAGAAGGGTGGCAGCGGCTTGGACTGCTCCGGAGAGTCTCCCGGCAGTGGGCAAGTGTTTGTCGCGAAAATACTGTCCAGCCAGTAGCGACCCCTGCTACTTGTCTAGGCACCCCACCACGCAGAGTTTGGTGGTGCAGGCGGCTACGGCCCCGGCAAAGCAGGCGTCGTATCCTACCATCCATCCGGATAATGACGACAAACGTTTTGACGGCTGGGTGAAGAAAGTGTTTTCTTCTGGGGGTATGGCGCTTCAGGCGGCTAACTCCATATGTGCCTTGTCTCGTTTCACGCACACTCTGTGAAACTGTGTTGCATTAGCGGCTGCTCATATTCCCGAAGGGGGCGAACGGGATGGTTTCCTTGCTATGGTTCAGGATGGCAAGGATGCCATGTGTGAGGCCGTTCAGTCGGGTTTGGACTTGGCGGATTGTGTCAGCCGGTCCATGGCGGCGAGCACCGTAATGCGCAGGTTTGCATGGTTGAGGAAGTCTGGGTTTGCTCTTGATGTGCAGTCCCAGCTCCTCAACATGCCCTTTGACGGTGAACACCTTTTTGGCAGCAAGGCGGACGAGAGCCTTTTCGTCCTAGGGGACAGCAATGGAGGGGAGGTTCCTTTTGCTATTACTCGTCCTTCAGTAAAGCGAGAGGAGCTAGCAGTCAAAGAGGCCATCGTAAGAGTGCCAGAGGTGGAAACAAAGGTACTCGAGGTGCCAAGGCCGCTCGGCAGTTGCCTCTTTGCCCTCAGGCAATGCCGCAGCCGCAGCCGCTACCACTCGGTCATGAGGCCAGGTTCCATGGTTCGCTGGTTGGGGGAAGGCTGGCGCAGCATCTTGTAGAGTGGCAAGCCATTACTTCAGATGTGTGGGTTCTGGAGATCATAATCCATGGCTACTGTCTTCCTTTTCGGCAGAGGCCTCACGACAATCCACCAGGGAACCTCTCTTTGAAGAGTCCGGATCTGCTCCTTGCGCAGGAAATTCAAGCCCTGCTGGAGAAAGGCGCCATAGAACTGGTGCCTGTAGCGGAGAGGAACAAGGGATGGTATTCCCCTTATTTTTTGATTTCAAAGAAAGACGGGGGATTGAGACCCATCATGGACTTGCGCGGTTTGAACATACTCCTCAGGAAGGACAAGTTCAAGATGGTGACTCTTTCTCAAGTCCTCCAGGCCCTTCAACTTCAGGACTGGTTGGTGTCTCTCGACCTCAGGGATGCTTACTTCCATGTGCCGATCCATCCCAAGCACAAGAAGTACCTGAGGTTCGCGGTTGGCGACTCGCACTTTCAGTTTCGGCTCCTGCCGTTCGGATTGACCTCCGCCCGAGGGTTTTCACCAAGCTCAAGGTGGTGGTGGCAGCGCATCTCAGGAAAGGGGGGATTCACGTCAACCCTTACCTGGACGATTGGTTGATCAGGGGGAGCTCTCCCGAGCAAGTCCTGGATCATCTGTCCGTCACCTGCCACTCCCTTCACAGGCTGGGCTTCTCCCTCAATTTAAAGAAGTCCCATTTGACACCAACGCAGCGGCTCCAGTACATCGGAGCAGTGCTCGACACGTCCCTGGGGCAGTGTTTTCCTCCTCAGCTGAGGGCTCTTCACATTCAGCAGATGGTGCACAAATTCCAGTTTGCCCAGACTCTCCCAGCGTCCGAGTTCTTGAGACTGCTCGGCCTCATGGCATCCTGCATTCTTCTGGTGCCAGAGGCTTGTCTGCGGATGAGATCTTTGCAGTGGGCGCTCAAGCACCAGTGGTCTCAGTCCTCCGGCAGGCTGCCGGACCCTGTTCAGGTGCCGCCTTCGGTAGCCCGGGACCTTCTGTGGTGGGCCGTCGAGGGCAATCTGATGAAGGGTGCCCCATTTTGGCTGCCCTGGCCGGAGGTGACGATCGTGACGGACGCATCCCTCACAGGATGGGGAGCTCATGCCAACGAGCTGACAGTCAGCGGTCGTTGGTCTCCGTCGGAGTCCAGACTCCACATCAATCTATTGGAGCTGAGGGCCGTCAGGCTAGCCCTGAAGGCTTTTCTGCCGACTGTGCGCGGGAAGAGTGTCCTGATTCTGACGGACAACACAGTGGTCATGCACTACCTCAACAAAAAGGGGGGGGGGGGCAGGGTCACTTCCGCTGTGCAGTGCAGCTCGAGTTCTGGGCCATTCAGCAGGAAGTTTCGATCTCGGCAGTTCATCTGGCCGGAGACGACAACGAGACGGCGGACGCTCTGAGCAGGCAGAGCACGATCTCTCACGAGTGGGAGCTGGCTCAGGAGATTCTCCTGGAGATCTTCGCCCTTTGGGGGACCCCTCAAGTGGATCCCTTCGCCTCAAGTGTCAACCGAAAGTGCAAAAGGTTTTGCTCACGGGAATTTCCTCCAAAAGGAGCCTTAGACACGTTCGTGGTGGAGTGGTCATTCCCACTGCTGTACGCGTTTCCTCCAGTCCCCGTCATCCCGCAAGTGTTGCGGAGGTTACGGAGGTTCGGTTCCCGGATGATCCTCATTGCTCCGGCGTGGGCCCGGAGGACGTGGTATCCAGACCTTCTAGACTTGTCCATCTGCCCTCCACGTCGTCTTCCCTACCGAGACGATCTGCTCTCACGGGAGGGGAGTCAGATTCTCCATCCAGAGGTCAGATCCCTCAATATTCATGCTTGGCTTCTGAAAGGTTGAGGTATAAGAATTGGGACCTCCCTGAAGACGTGATGGAGGTGTTGCTCTCGGCTAGGCGGCCGGCAACTAAGTCTCTGTACCGTTGCCGTTGGAGAAAGTTCTGCGACTGGTGCAGAGTTCAGAATGTGGATCCTTCTGAATGCGACATTCCCATGGTTTTGTCTTTTTTGCTTTCTTTGGCCTACAGGGGCTTGCAAGTGGGGGCCATTAAATGTTACCTGGCGGCGCTGTCCATATTTAAGCGCGATCGTCTGAAGAGTGTTCCTATTTTAGGATTCCTTTAATTTCACAGTTTTTGAAAGGGCTCACTAATGTGTTCCCTCCGTCACCTTTTTTGGTGCCAGGTTGGGATTTGAACCTTGTTCTGAAGCTTCTTATGGGTGCTCTGTTTGAGCCTTTATATTCTTGCCCTTTGAGGCTGTTAACTCTGAAAACTGTGTTTTTAGTTGCGGTTACTTCCGCTCGCAGAGTGAGTGAGTTACAGGCACTTTCAGTTAAGCCACCCTTCACTGTATTTCACAAGGACAGGGTTGTCCTTAGAGTTCGTCCTTCTTTTCTTCCGAAGGTGGTTTCGGAATTTCATTTGAGCCAGAAGGTTGTTCTTCCGTCGTTCTATCCTCCTCCGCATCCTGGTAAGGAAGAGGAGAGGCTCCATTGGCTTGATCCTAGGAGAGCGTTGAGCTTTTATATCTCGCGCATGTCCCGGGTCAGAGTGGACAATCAACTTTTCATTGGTTACGCTGGAAAGCATTTGGGACAAGCTGTGACAAAACTGACTTTGTCTTGTAGGATTATTTTAGCTATCTCCGAGTGTTACCGCTTAGCGGGTAAGGACCCTCTGGCTGGCTTGCGGGCCCATTCTACCAGAGGAGTGGCTGCGTCTACTGCCCTGCAGAGGGGAGTTCCTATTCGTCACATCTGTGATGCAGCCACCTGGGCTTCAGTACATACTTTTGTACGTCACTATTCCCTCGATTCCATTAGGGGGAAAGATCTGGCCTTTGGCAAGGCAGTTCTCTATTCCGCAATTTGATTGGGCATGCTAAATTTGTGTTCTAAATTATTTCCCACCTCCTTGCTTGGTACTGCTTTGGGAGTCTGTCATAGATATGGAATACGTCGGAGGACCCAATCCCCTCGAAAAACAAGTTACTTTCTTACCTGGTAACGTTCTTTCGATGGGATGGTCCGACGACGTATTCCATATCGCTCCTTCCCTGCCTTCCCCGCTGCAGAATTTCTTTTCCGATTGCAGTTTGCGTTCCACAAGGTCTCGTGTGTCTGACTGGCAGAAAACTGGTGGCACACGTTCTGGGAAAAAACTATAACTGAGGCTATGGGCGTTGTGCGTCCTACTTATCACATCGGGTGACGTCGGCCGTCGGAGGAGGTCCTCGGGGACGGCGCATCAACGTCATCGACGCAGGACGCAGACGCCAAAGATTTTCCAAAGCAGCACAGCTGTGGACATTACCTGTCATAGATATGGAATACGTTGTCGGACCATCCCATCGAAAGAACATTACCAGGTAAGAAAGTTACTTGTTCTTCTAGTCAATCTTCCCCTCCTGAGGAACATGCAGGTTCAAATGATCCATTCATCATTGGTGACCAGCAACAACAGGGTGACCAATATTCACAAGATGAGCAATTTACTCACAATCAATAATATGATGATGACCCAGACATTTACGTCTCACCTTCACCCGAAGACCGAGATCAGCCCATTGCTGTTTCGCCCATACATGATCAACTGCAATATAATGGCCCTCATTCCAAGTTTGGTGGTCCTTAAATAATGGTGCTGGTAGAAACGTACGGGCACCCTTTCCAGACCGCCATACTACAAGAATGCCGGTAGGGACCACCGATCACATGACCTGCTGGGTTTTCAGGCCCTTACCGGCATTTCTCTCACTGAAGCAATGGCAATGTTAGCAATGGTGCTGGTGCTTCAGTTACCCTATTTCCATGGAGTAGCCGTTACGGCAGCCACTTGTGATATCTCGGTGGCACCGGGATATCAGCAGTGTTAAGGGTGTTACAGGGTTTTCGGTAATCCGCCGCCTAACAGCGGGTTTTACCAGCAACCCTGTAATGAGCCCCAATGACTTGCTCATTAAAGCAACAGAGCATTTTAAAATTGACAGACAAGAAGTTCTGCAAGACACAGACTTTGCAGACAATATTTTCGGCAATAAAAAGTCATCACACAATTTATACCCTTACTACAATCAGTACAAAGATGCATTCAGTCCTCTTTACTAAACCCCTCTTTGACTAGGGCAGTAAACACACGAATCAAAAACATATTTAAACCTGCACTTAAGGATCCACTTTATATTAGAGGACAACTTAAACTAGATTCCTTAGTGATTACAACCACAAGGAAAATAGCAGGTACACCACTAACATCTGTAGAGGCACCCCCAGGAAAAGAAAGCAAAAAACCTTCGACCGATGAATCGAGAGGCGACTCTCCTTGGAGGATGGAAATTAAAACATTGTGGTGGAGGAAGTCCAAAAAGAGGCACCATAGGTACTCTTCTTAGACTTATCGGACACCTCCCGTAAGAGCGTGGCTTGTCAAACAAGAAAATCCACACCTGATGAATGGAAAGCATTTAGAGCAGAAATGCTGAAAATATTTGAAAAGCAAAGCCGTGCACCGACTGCGCCTTCCAAAGAAGCCGGTAAGGAAAGCGCTCGACCCAAATCCCAGGTGCCCTCGAGCCCGGGACGAAGGCCTGATCCTCACTTTCTCCTTTCCTCTCATCTCACTCTCTCTGCCCCACAGGCCAAGCCACTACCATCACTGCCACCCACCTTCTCAGTCATCCGACTGATGAAGCGCGTATCAGTTGATGCTTTCGCCACCACTTTCTCCCCCCAGCTTCCCCCCTTTGGCTGACTCCCACCCTGTAACAGCCCTCCCCTTGCTCCACTCTGCTATATCTGAGACCCTGGGTATCCTTGCCCCTGTCATGAGAATCCGCCCGAAGCCAAGTGCAACTCCTGGTACGACTCAGACCTCGTCACCCTTAAACGCAAGTGCAGGGTGGCCGAGAGGAAATGGCGTGCTTCATGTACATCCTCTGACAAACTGGCCTGCTGCCTGCTCCAGAGGCAATATCGTCTCTCTGTCCTCACCAAGAAGAGAGCGCATATCGAAGTCTGCATCTCTGTGGCATCAAACAATTCGGCTGAACTCTTTAAAATCTGCAAGGATCTACCCAATCCTACCGCAGTCGCTACCTCTCCTGTCTCTCTGCACGGCTCTGCCTTCTCACTTCATCTCTAAAACTCAGGACATCCTGTCCTCACTCTCCTCCTCTCCCGGCCCTCCCTCTACTCCCTGCATTTCCTCTGGCCCTTCTGTAGCCACCTCTCCTCCCTCCTCTGCCTTTCCCCTGTTCTACGCAGATGAGGTTTCTAGGCAAGTCTGATCTATGAAAGTCTCGTCAAAACAGGTTCACCCCTGTTCTTCAAAACCATCAAGGACCACATTGACTCCCTGGCTCCTGCCCTAGCTGACTTCTGCAACCACTCCTTCGCCACTGGAATCTTCCCATCCCCCCTGAAGCACTCCCTTGTGCACCCTCTTCTTGAGAAACCCTCTGCCGATCCCTCCTGCCCGGCTAACTATCACCCACGCTCCATCACTCCCTTCCTGGCAAGCTCCTGGAGAAACTACCCATCTCCCAGCTTAATCTCCACTCTGTTGGTTGTCTTCATGGCCATCAGTCTGGCTTCAGAGTGGCAAGAAGCACGGAAACTGCTCTCCTGAACATCCGTGAAGACCTGCTCTCCAACCTTGACTCTAACACCCCCTGCGTCCTCATCTTGTTTGATCTCTCTTCTCCCTTTGACATTGTCAACCATGCCATCCTGCTCAATTGTCTCCATGTCAACCTGGGTATCACTGGTCAGGCCCTGGCGTGGCTTACTTCTTTCCTCTCTGACCGACCCTCCCAGGTCCAACTTGGGTCCTTCCTCTCTTCATCTTTTTCTCTACCTGTTGTGTCCCCCAGGTGCCTAACCTCTCTCCCTGGCTGTTCAACCAATACCTGGCACTCCTTGCCCACTGCATTGCCATTTTCTGACCCAACTTTCAGTGCTATGCGTATGACACTCAGCTCATTTTCAGGCTACCTTTGGCCACCTCCTCTCCGTCCCTCATCTCTGACTGTCTGTCTGCTATCAAGGAGTGGTGTGCCTCCAATGACCTCTGCCTCAACGCCAGTAAGACTGAGATTCTACTCATTGGCACACCTACTCCCTCCTTCCCTGTTGCTCTCTGGCCGGCCTCTCTTGGCCCTCTTCCTACTCCCACCTGCGAGGCTAAAAACCTCGGGGTCATCTTCGACTTCACACACTCCTTCTCTTTTCACATCTCTGACGTCTTTAAAAAGTCACACTACCAGCTGTACCTCCTCAGAGGTATTCTTCCTTTCCTCTCCTTCCCCCAGAAGCTCACTGTCTCCAGAGCCCTGGTTCTCTCTAGGCTGGATTACTGCAACAGCCTCTTTCTAAATCTTCATGCCTCTACTCTCCGCCCTCTGCAACTCATCCAGAACAGGACTGCGAGACTTGTCCTTGGCCTCAAGCCCAGGGATCGTATCTCTCCTGGACTGAAATCTCTGCACTGGCTCCCAGTGGCTGCAAGGGTTAAGTTCAAAACCCTGTGCATTGTCCACAAGGCCTGCTGGGGCACAGGGTCTCAATACCTTCAACTCTCTCTTCCTAAATATCTTCCTCCTCGAGCCCTTCGCTCATCCACCTCCAACTCCCTCAGGGTCAGTCGCTTCTCCAAGCAACGAGTTGGTGGTAGATCTCTCTCTTTAGCTGGGGCCTCCCTCTGGAACAGCCTCCCTGCCTCCCTTAAACTTGAGGAGAGCCATCTCTGGTTCTGGAAGCACCTCAAAACCTTTCTCTTTACTTCTGCTTTTTCTCCTCCTCTCCCCTGCTGACCATCTGGCTGTAACCAGAACTGCTCTGGTTACCTGGACACCCTCTGAACTTGGGCCCAGGTCCCCCCCGCCAGCGCCACACACTTGCACTGGGTACTGTCTCTATATCCCTTCAGTCCACCTACCAGCACTTGACACCTGATGTCAGCACTTACCCTTGCACTTGCCACCTGCTGGCCGTTACTGTTACTTATTATACTTGTTACTGTTACTTATTATACTTACTGTTACTATCTATTCTCATGTATTGCACTGTCCCTTCCCCCCCTCCCTTGCAGGATCTGAATGATACCTGGCCTAGTAGGATCGTTGTCTGTCCTCCCTTTGTTCCCCCTCCCTTGCCTCGTTGTGCCTTGAAACACTTGTGTATAGGCTCATTATAAATGCCATATCATATACCGAGAGCCGTCGAGGCCTCGATGCGATAAGTCATCGAAGGATCCGTCAAGCCAAAAACATAAGCACAAGTTGAGGTCATCACCTTCGACGCTGACGGCTTCAACGCCAGCTGTGCCACCAATGCCAGCTGCACCTCCTCGAGCGTTGAATCCTCAATTTGTCAAACCCTTGATGCCTGAAAAAACCTATGTTCATTTACCAAGGAAAGAATTTGAGTCCCTCACCTCAATGTATGAGGAGAATGAACCCTGAGACAACAATGCACCCTTTGGTCTCCAATTTGGCACACCACATGTACCTGGAAGTTTCATTTCTGAGGAATCAAGGATGAAAGATCTTTATGATAATCTGCAGACTGCCAGTGATGTGGACATCTCACCTGAGCTACATTTTGGAAGGCCAAAGACTGGGAAACATGCTGATGCGTCATATAGGCAGCTAATGTCCAAGGTGGTGGAATATATGGGGTGGAGTAGGCCTCTGTTACCATTTGAGCAGTATGATCTGACAGACATCCATGGTGGCAGAGCACATTCCCAAGGGGGAAGAAAGACACAGATTCTTGGCCATAATTAGAGATGGCAAAGTAGCCATGTGTGAGTCTCTTCAGTTTGGCCTGGATTCTGCTTGAAAGCATCAGCAGAAGCATGGCTACTAGCACCGTTATATGGAGATTTGCGTGGTTGAGGAAGTCGGGTTTTGCACTGGATGTGCAATCCAGACTCCTCAACATGCCCCTTGACAAGTCTCACCTTTTTGGCAACAAGGCTAACGAGCCTTGAGAAGTTGCAGACTTCAAAGGCGGCAGCCAAATCTTTAGGTGCCGCTATTAGACTCAGCCTTTTCGCCCCAGTGGACTGACTTCGAGGGGTAGATTTTTTCGCTACTACTCCTCAGTTGGAAGAGCAAGAGGAATGGCTGCTCAAAGAGACCAAAGAAAGTACCCTCATGGTGGGAGAGGTGCGAAGCCAGCTCAAGCAGGGGCATCTTTACAATCTGCCACTGCATCAGCCGCCTCAAAACCTCTCTGAGGTCTTGAGTCACAGTTCACCAGTGGGGAGGCCGAATGTCTTAGCATCTAGAAGAATGGCAAGACATTACTTTGGATGCTTGGGCATTGGAAACCATAGCCCACGGCTGCTGCCTCCCTTTCATCCAGACACCTTAGAGAAATCCACCGGGGAGACACTCTTTGAGGATTCCAGATCTGCTCCTTGTGCAAGAAATTGTAACCCTGCTAGAGAAAGGAGCTATAGAGCTGTTGCCTGTAGCAGAGAGGAGCAAGGGATGGTATTCTCCATGTTTCTTAATACCCAAAAAGGACGGATGACTGAGACCCATCTTGGACTTGAGATACTTAAACAAGTTCCTCAGAAAGGACAAGTTCAAGATGGTCACACTTTCTCAGATCCTTCAGGCCCTCCAACTCCAGGATTGGATGGTGTCATTGGAATCCATCTCAAGCACAGACAATACCTCAGGTTCGCAAATGGTGGTTCTCGTTATCAATTTCGAGTTCTACCATTCAGACTAACCTCTGTCCAAGGGCTTTCACCAAACTGAGGGTAATAGTGGCAGCGAGTCTCAGGAGAGGGGGGGATTCACGTCTACCCCAACCTGGACAATTGGCTGATCAGGGCGTGTTCTCCCGAACAAGTCCGGGATCATGTCAACGTCACCTACCACTCTCTTCACAGGATGGGCTTCTCCCATAATTACAAGAAGTCCCATATGACACCTTCTCAAAAGGTCTAATCAGAGCTGTACTGGATACATCTTTGGGAAAGAGCTTGCCACCTGAGGTGAGGGCTCAAGATGTTCTACAGATGGCATCCAAATTTCAAAGTGCCTAGCTTCTCCCGGCCTTCTATTTTTTTGATGTTGCTCGGCCTCATGGCATCCTGCATTTTTCTGGTAAGTCTGAAAATGAGATCCCTTCAGTGGGCCCTCAGAACTTAATGGTCCCAGTTCTCAGGAAAGATGTCGGACCTACTTAAGGTTCCATGAAGGGTCGCACCGGATCTTCTGTGATGGGCCTGCAAGGACAACATTCTGTAGGGAGAACCCTTTTGGCAACCATGGCCAGAGATAACAGTAGTGACAGACGCCTCATTCACGGGGTGGGGAGACCACATCAACGATATGACAGTCACTGTCAGTGGTCTCCATCGGAGTCCAACTACATATCAATGTTTTGGAGCTGAGGTCAATCAGACTAGCGCTGAAGGCCTTTCGGCCCTCTAAGCGGGAAAAGAATGTCTTGATAATGGCAGACAACACAGTGGCAATGTACTTCCTCAACAAGAGAGGAGGTGTAGAGTCACTACCACTGTGCAGAGAGGCAATGCAGTTCTGGTACTGGGCATTTCAAGAAGGAATCTCTCTGTTGGCATTTCACCTAGAAGAAGAGAAGAGAACACAGCAGCGGACGCTCTGAGCTGGCAGAGCACAGTCGCCCACGAGTGGGAACTAGCTCAGGAAGTCCTTCAAGAGATCTTGACCCTTTGGGGAACCCCTCAAGTGGATCTGTTTGCGAGCAATGTCAACCGGAAGTGCGTACTGTACTGCTCCAGGTAACTTCCCCCAAGTGGAGCTCTAGGAGATGCGTTGGTAGTGGACTGGGAGTTCCCACTCCTTTATATGTTTCCTCAAATCCCCGTCATTCCTCACGTGATCAGGAGGTTGAGAACCTTCGGGATACGCATGATCCTAGTTGCCCCAGATTGGGCCACGAGGACATGGTACCCGGTCCTTCTGGACATGTCCATCTGTCCTCCAATACGTCTTCCAGCAAGAGAGCACCTTCTCTCTTGAGAAGGAGGATTGGCTTCTCCATCCAGAGGTAAAAACACTCGACCTTCACACATGGTTTCTGAGCGGCTGAGATACATGGATTGGGACCTCCCGGATGATGTAATGGAGATTTTGCTTTCGGCCAGAAGACCAGCAACAAAGACTTTGAACCGTTGCGGTTGGAACAAATTCTGCAACTGGTGCGGAGACAAGAATGTAGACCTTTTTCCGTGTAAAACTCCTGAGGTTTTATCCTTTCTACTATCCTTAGCCAATCTGGGTTTCCAGGCTGGGACTATTAAGGGCTGTTTAGCAGCGCTGTTCATCTTTAAGTGCTTGTCTGAAGAATGTTCACATTTCAAGATTCCACTAGTGACATAATTTCTATAGGGACTCACCAGGTTCCAATTTGAGACCTTAATCTGGTACTAAGATTTCTAATGTGTGCACCCTTTGACCCTTTACACTCATGTCCATTAAGGTTGTTAACTTTTAAAACCATTCTCTTGGTAGCTCTCACCTCAGCCCGTAGAGTTAGTGAATCGCAGGTACTTTCATCCAAGGCATCCTTTACTATCTTCCATAAGGATAGGGTTGTTCTGAGGGTTAAGCCTTCTTTCTTACCCAAAATCATGTCTGTTTTTCAGGTAGGGCAGAACATTGTTTTACCTTCTTTCTATCCCCCACCTCATCCTGGCAAGGAGGAGGAGAGATTGCATAGGTTGGACCTCGCAGAGCTCTGAGCTTTTATATATCTAGGCTATCAAAACTTTGCATTGATGATCAGCTTTTCATTGGCTATACAGGCTACAAACTGGGTTAGGCTGTTACTAAACAGACCTTATCCAGGTGGATCATTCTGGCAATTACGAAATGTTACAAACTGGCAGGCAAAGATCTTCCTGATGGATTAAGGGCCAATACCACTAGGGGCATTGCTATCTCTACAGCCCTGAAAAGGGGTGTACTGATAGAAAGTATATTTGAGGCAGCAACGTGGTCAACTATTCACTAATTTACAAAACATTACTGCCTGGAGTCTTCCCTCGGTCAGCATGGGAGCTTTGGAAAAGCAATCGTGCATTCGGTTCATGAAAAGCTTTAAAAAAACAAAATTCTTACTCCCTCTACCATATGTAATACTGCTTTGGGAGTCTATCAAAGATGAGGAATACGTGGGAGGACACAATCCATTTGCAGAACAAGTTACTTAACCCTGGTAACGTTCTTGCTTTCACTCCTTCAAAGTTATGCAGGTATTTCTACTGTAAAAAAAAAAAGAACTGAACCCAATGGGTGCTGCACGTACTATATATGCCTTCGATGACATCATCCTCGAGACAAAGGCCCTCAAGGGACATCGAGTCGACTGCATCGATGCGCAGCGCCCTCTGCCGAATTTTCTTTTTCTGAAACGACTGGAGCTGGATATCGAATATCAACAATGAGGAATACGTGGGAGGAACATCCAGTTGAAAGAACGTTGCCAGGGGTAAGTAACTTGTTCATCTGTCAAGGTCTTCGTTCCAAGACTCTCAAAGATAGAAATAGAAAGCTAGTTTGCTGGCTCAATGAGGGGAACTACCCTGAGTACTCCTCCCAACGTCGAATCAAACAAGAGCATGGCCGCACCCGCAGGGGAACTACTGCGGTTGAGGGAAAAGGCCAGGTCACAAGAGTGGCCAGGGAAGATGACCAAGCACAGGATCGCCCACGGCTACGAGTCATTGCCGGCCGGTGAGAGAAGACTGAAGGGGCCAGAGAGGCCGTCATCGCCTGCAGAAGGCCAGTCGTCACTGTGTCAGAGGTCGGACCAGGCGGCAAGTCAATGGAAAAACAAATGCACAAAAGTTGGAGAGGGTGAGGCCTTGTCAAAATCACTTGAGTCCGGGGGGGAGGGGGAGGCACGAGGGCAGACAGCCACAGGAAGAGTAAGGTGCTGCACTGCGACAGCCACAGGAAAAGGCAAGTCCAGCACAGCCCACGGGGCCCACAAATCCAAAAAGGGAAAGTGAGTGAACTGTTAACCAACCCACAGACCCTACTATTGATGCAAGTGCTCTCTCTGCAGAAGGTCTTCACTCAGCTCGATGCAGCTCTGATGAGGCCGGTGATGCCAGCCTTACAACCGCCTCAACCAGCGGTACCACAACAGCCTCCTTCCTGATCCAGGTCTACATCGCAGGGAAGATCAGCAAGGTCCTCCATGGGACACTCGCACTCCAGGTCATTTTCTCTGTCTCCAACAGCATCCCCCACTATTCAACAAATACACAGGCGTAGGAGTGCATCACCAACGCTAACCTCCCCCTCATGTAAAAGGAGCCGTACCGTTTTACCACCGGTGGGTTCGGTGCCGGATAAAGGGGAACTAACATATACAGATGCTTATGAAACCTGCGATACAACATCTTCTTCAACCGGCTCTCCGAGGCGGGATGATGATTGGGACACAGATTCCCCGCAAGAATTTCCCAAGGACGAGGAATCAGCAAAACTGTCCCCCCCATTGACAACATCACAGGGTTCCATTCTACGGTCATGAATGCATGCAAAGAGTTTGCCTCCTCGCCTCTGAGGAGAAGGAATGCTTTTTATTTGATCATATGGGTAAGAGGAGAAAGGAAGTGGTCTCAATACCCATCCTCGACCACGTGTGGCAGGTGGGACTGAAAATAATGAAACAGCCATTCACAATCCCAGCAGTGAAAGACTGCCTCGATTAAAAAAAAAAAAAAAAAAAAAAACACCAGAAAATGCACCAAAATGTCCTACTCTCTGCCATCTCCCGAGTCAGTAGTCTCTGCGGCGGCAAGCTGGAAAGCAAAATCACAAAAGCAAAAACGTGCAGTACCGCCGGACAATGAGGTACAAAAACAGGACGCTTTTGGGAAAAGGTCTTAACAATTGGAGCCACAACAGTGAAAGCAGTCAACTCCCTAGCCATCATATCCAGATATGATAGGGAGATGTGACATAAACTTTCTCCAAACCTGGAGCTTCTCCCAGAGGAGAAGCATAAGGAGGCAAAGGAAATCCTAAAGAAACGGGAAGGGACCTCCAACCTGGGGATCAACATGACAGTGGACGTGGCGGAAACAGGCTTTATGCAGGTGGCCAATGGGGGATGGTCCTGAGGAGACGGGAACGGCTCTGATGTACACATTTCCGGCCGGATGTCCGCCATAGAGTAGTGGACATGCCCTTTGAGGGGGAAGAGCTCGGACCCAAGATCAATGAGGCTGTAAAACCTATTAAAACAGACACTGATACAGTCAATTCGTTAACATCTCTGAAGAACCGTCAGCCTTTTCGTCAGTTCAGAGGAGCAGCTGGCAGAGCATCTGCAACCTCATCCCACAAGGGACGCCAATACTCTAGGGGCTCGACATAATACTCCCAGTGGTAAAAAAGGGCTTACCAGGAGTACCAAAAATGTACTATATACAAAATCAGTGCGGCAAGCAGTACCCCGGATCCCATACCCAAGACCCAACAGTGACAATCCCTCCCACGGCCCCCTGGGAGGGAGGGTCTCCAGCTTTGCCCAAAACTAGAGAGAAATAACAACAAACACATGGGTGCTGCTCTGGATGTACTTCCTCAGGAGGTGCAGCCTCCTCAGCCAGATGAGCCCACACAACCATCGGAAGCCCCCGGGGCTGGTCACAACCACCAAGGGAGTAGACATAAGTACCTCTTTGTCGGCCATTCTGAAAATGCGTAAAACACATGTCAATGAAAGCCATTGAGGCACGCAAGACGCATGAGCACCCTCCAACCGCAACCACAGAGGAGTGGCAAAAGTCGCGCAAGGTCAGCCCGTCGACGTCAAAGGCGACGAACCATCGGTCGTCTAGCCCTTCGATGCTGCATAAGACTACCTTGATGATCCTTCACACAAGTCCAGCTAGTCGACAACACTCCACAAAACTAGCTTGTCTATGACGCATCAGAAATCGGACTTGTCGATGAAGAAACCCATCAAAAAAGACTGCAACAAACACGGTCCTGTCACCCCGGCCCACAACCTCGGCAGCAGGGAAGGCGCCCTCGGGCCATAGAGATATGACATCCCTACCATATCTCCAAACTACCAACCACAGGCGCACAAGACCACGCTCCTATAAGAAGTGCAAAAAAGGGCCATAGAAAAAGTCCCCAGGGACCAAAGGGGGAAGCGAGTATACTTTTGTCATCCGCAAACCGGATGGAAAATGTAGAGGCCCATTCTAGACTTAAGGAGATTAAACAAATGTATAAAGTGCCAGAAGTTCACTATGATCACAATAGAACAGGTCATAGAAGCAATGTAGCACCTTGACTACGTTGCGTCCCTGGCTCTCCAGGACGCATATATTCACGTTCCCATCCATCAAGGACATCAGAAATACCTCAGGTTTGTGGTCGGAAAGTCGCACTACCAATTCAAGGTCCTGCCCTTTGGCCTAAAGTCGACTCTGCGCACCTTCATGAAGTGCCTCGCACCAGCGGCAGCCACCCTGCGCAAAAAGGGACAACACGTCTATGCTTATTTATATGAATGGCTGGAATGGGGGCGCTGTTGTGTGGCGACAAGATGGCCGCAGCCTGAGAGAGCTCCGGCATGGGCTCATATATCCATTGATCATATCCTTATCTCCCTGCATCGGAAACCTCACCACCATCCCCACCAGAGTCCCTGCAAAGCCATCGCAACCACCTGAGGCCTAACCCAGGACAAGGTGTCTGGTGGGAGGAGACACCGGAGTCACCGAGATTGCTGGGCTATCATCGCAGGCTATCATCTAAACTCTGGAGATCCCGGCCATGTGGTGGGCACAGTGAGCATTGGGGCCTTGATCCCTCCAACAGTCTCCAACTTTGCATTCGATGCCTTCTGCCACGCGGGAACCCCGCAGACTGCAGTCATGTCCTCTGGCTCCAAGCAGAACCTCTGCCTAGCAGGATCTTGTGGGCAATCCCTCAGCGTGGGCTGGTACGCACTCAGCATCGGCGGCCCCCGGCCAGCACTTTCCGGAAGAGGAAAGGTGAGGACTCCCCGACCCCCATGATTCCCATCACCAGGACAAATAAGTTCTGTCGAAGCGGGGACAGGGAAGGACAGTGAACACCTGCTCCGGCTGCACACCGTTATCTGCTTGTGCTTGAGCAGCCTTGACCCTCCGCACCAGTCAGCGATCTACTGCCGGGCCCCCGGGCACAGGTCAAGTGCACGTCAGCAGTGTGAACGGCTGGGTGAGGAACAGGGGTGAGAGGGTAAACCACCCAGCCCTAACCCTTACACAGAGGCGTACCCATTTCACACAACCTTGCAATTGAAGGGACTGCACCCGCAGGGAGGGGTATCTGGGACTGCATATGTAGGGAGGGTGATCTGAGAGAAGTTACTGCATATGCTGGGAAGAGGAGACTAGGCCTTCTGAGAGAAGGGACTGTGCACACACAGGGAGGGGAATCTGAGAGAAGGGACTGCATATGCTGGGAAGAGGAGACTAGGCCTTCTGAGAAAAGGGACTGCACGCGCAGGGAGGGGGATAAGGGACTGCATATGCCGGGAGGGGATCTGAGAGAAGGGAATGCATATGGTGGGAAGAGGAGACTAGCCTTCCGAGAGAAGGGTCTGCAAATGCAGGGAGGGTTATCTGGGACTGCACACGCAGGCAGGGGGATCTTAGAGAATGGACTGCATGCAAAGGGAAGACTGATAACACGGAGATGAGAAGAAACACCAAAAGGAAAGAGATTCGTAGAGACCTATACTGGGTACATGAACAAGAGGGATGGCATTCTACGTACAGAGGTGGACCCACACACGCTGCATCTGCGCAAGGTCAACATTTTAGGGATAGTGTGAGCTCATGAGAAGAAAGCAATATCAATACAGGCCTGGCCTGACCATGTACTGACCAGGTACATTAACTTCTAGCCACTAGGGTAACACACTGTCCCCAATATGTACGTGTAGCGCATAGAGACCAGCGTTGTCCAAAAAGACTGAAAAACAAGCGAGATTGCAAAAGCGCCTTGATGCCCTTGGGCTTAGTGCGCTTTATAAATGTATATAAATCTATACATTAGAAATCTAATAAATAAATAAAACAGAACAGTGGGACACCGGGGAAGCCTGATCTAAGGTCCTGCAAGTCCCTTTTCTGCACAGGAACATGGCCCGGTGCATGCCGGCACATGCCAACACCTCAGTTGAACAACGAGTACATCCACACAGCGTGAGCTAATAGACACCCCAGACAACCGCGACCCCCTTGTGGTAATCATTCAGCACCCAGAGGAGAAGGAACGTGGGGCCGGCTGGTCCGTGAAGTCCCAGGAACTTTCAAAACCAAACAGTGGTGAACTCCTAGTTGACACTGCCCTATAGCCATATGCTGGCTCAGAAGATCTACTAAATATACGATGGGGTAGCCCTTTGTACCCCCCTCTACTGAGATACCCTACAGGACACAAGGAGGACACCTGCTGATAACATAGGACTGGCTCCACGATGCCAAAGGGATACTACCAACAACTGGGGGCTTTATTGACCTATGAGGTGGTGCGTCATGGTGAACCCCAAGAAACAGGCCAAACTAGATCAATTTGCCAGGATGGAGGTGGTGACACCGGCCCAACCAGTCAACCCTCGACTGTCGCAGCTGGATGTTGCGGCCCTCAATCACACTCTGCTGGCCCTTAAAACAAGCTCACACTCCCCGGGCACGAAGATTGGTGCTTTAATTAGCAAAGTGGACATATCAGCAGTTCA
Organism: Ambystoma mexicanum; assembly: GCF_040938575.1. Classification (NCBI taxonomy): domain Eukaryota; kingdom Metazoa; phylum Chordata; class Amphibia; order Caudata; family Ambystomatidae; genus Ambystoma; species Ambystoma mexicanum. The sequence goes on from NC_090923.1 coordinate 843,388,251, forward strand.
GATTGATACATTTTGTGTAAATATGACCGAAGCGGAGGCCAGAATTGGCGATAGGGAGGATAAAGTATCGGTCCTGCAGCGGGAAGTCTCCATCTTACAACAAACTGTTAAGAAAATTGCAGCCAAAAATGACGATTTAGGGGGATGTTCCTGACGTAATAACGTGTGCGTACTTGGCGTGCCAGAGTCCATCCCCATTGGAAACATGGAACAATTAGTTGAAACAATACTAATGGAAGTACTGGATGAACGCCCTGTCTCCAAGATGTTCCTTGTGGAAAGAGTGCACCGCTCCTGGCGGCAAGACCCCCACCAAGGGCCCCCGAATTTTCAACTACAGTGACAGGGATGTTCTACTTAAAGCAGCTACAGAAAAAGGGGAGCTGCGGTGGAGGACTGTGACTATCCGCCTGTTTCCTGATTTCAGTCCACAAGTTCAGGAACAAAGGAGAACCTTTCAATTGGCCACAAATATGCTCTCATGGAAAGACATCCACTATGCAACTGTTTCCGGCCAAGCTCGGGGTGACGCACATTGGGAAAGTAACCTTTTTTACAACACCTGAAGCTTTAGAAAGATTTGCACAGGAACTGCCTGACCCACGTCGGTCTCTACCCCATGATCCATAACCCACATTGTGCTTTCTAACATGTCAATTGGGGAGACTTAACCCATGATACGGCTCAACGCTGGCAACTGACAGGGAGACCGCTTACTTTCAAGAAATGAGTCTGAGGCACTGAAGCCTGCCTGCTGCCACCGGCTCCCCTTTACCGCAGCCATTGCGGGAATTGTTGGTTTTTAGTTGTTTCTGAGCGTTCTGTGGGAGAGGGATACTGCCGGCATGTTTAGGTTTCTGGCATGGGTGGGGGGCAGTAGGTTGTCTAAGGGGTTTGGTTGGGTGCGCTTGCATGTGAGTTCACTTATGGGCTGTTACCCAGCGGGGTCGCTCCTTGATATGACTGTCATGGTGGGGTCCCCCCCCTGTGGGTACCCCTCCCCAGACCGTGCCATCACGGCCACACAACTACATGAGTGGTTATAATGGGGACAAAGGATGACATATCAATGATGACATGGAATATACGTGGGTTTACCAACAAGAAGAAATCGAGGCTTATTGCCAATTATGCGAGGAATCATGGAGTCCAGGATTTTGGGGGGTGCATAGGTATTGCTCTTCCTTCACGTCACACTCCAGAGGAGTGGCCACTTATATACGCTGCTCGCTAGAATTTAAATTGGACGAACAAGTTGGAGATACCGAGAGTAGGTTCCTGCTGTTAGCCAGGGAGATCCTGGGATTGAGAGTACTTACCATAAATCTATATGCTCCTAATATGGACTGCCCTGAATTCTTTCAGAAATGCACCTCCTATTTGCATAGATTCCATCATTAGGAACAATTTGGGTGGGAGATTTCAACGTTGCATCTCTAGACATGTAGAGATCTTCATCAGCTCAACCAACCCTACCCAAGGAGCCACAGACCTGGCTAGATATAGCGGCTATCATGGGTTCCACGATGTTTGGGGATCGATGTATACAAATAAACGGGAATATACCTTTCACTCTCTGGTGCACAGTACCTCATCTAGAATAGACTACGTGATGGTATCATCTGTACTGCTCTATAGGGTTGGTGGGACCAGGATCCTTCCCCGGTCACTCTCTGATCCCTCCCCTGTCTGGGACTCGGTAACAACCACCGTCTTCCTAGGCAGCTACGCTGGTGGTTCTGAGCCTGCACACTTCAAGGACCAATTCCGGCGGCGGCTGCTTATCGGGAGGGGGACCACCCAAGCCACAAATTGTCATGGGCTATCAGGCAGGAACGTCAATTAGAGGACATCACCGAGATCGAAGACTCATCTGGAACCACAGCTCAAGATTCTAAGGCGATAAATTTGGTTTTTCTGGAATATTACGAGAAGTTATACACCTCGCAATCCCAAACATGCCGTGATACCATTTCACAATACTTGGACCAAGTGGCTATGGGCTGGCTGAATGCTGACATCAGCAGCAGTCGGGACGTGCCGCTCTCTGAGGAGGAAATTAGAGCGGTGATCCGTTCCCTCCCAGAGGGCAAGGCCCCTGGCATGGATGGCATTCATGCAGAAATGTATAAAGAATATAGCAACCGCATAGTTCCACATCTCCGCAGTAAGTTTGAATCCTAATTTTCGACTGGGGTCCTGCCTGAGTCTACTAGAACTGCTCTGGTCACAGTGTTACTGAAACCAGGGAAATAACCCAGTAAGTGCTCTTCTTATCGCCCCCTGTAGCTAACAAACACAGAAAAGGAGATCCTATCAAAAATCCTAGCTGACCGACTACTGCCACATATGCCAGCACTGGTCCTTCCTGACCAGGCCGGCTTCATCCCAGGCAGATCTCAAAACAATCTCTGATGACTATTCATGCTAATGCACACTGTAAATACAGAAATTCCCATATACATATCTGCACTAGATGCCGAAAAGGCTTTCGATTCAGTTGAGTGGCCCTTCCTGTTCGAGGTACTTGGGTTGGGACTGGTATATTTGCAATGGATCCGACTGCTACATACAGCTCTGAGAGCAGCAATATACACCAACCATTTGCAGTCAGATTATATTTACCCAACATGTGGTACACAGCAGGGTTGCCCCGTCTCCCCATTCTATTTGCTTTAGCTATGGAACCGATCGCCTGATTCCTCAGGGAATACCATGCCCATCGTGGTGTTAGGTTACATTCACATGTCTCCATCGTCTCCCTCTATGCGGACGACATGTTGCTTTATATTAAACATCCATGCGATAATCTGCAACCTCTGGTGCAAGCAATCGCACACTTTGGTAACCTCTCGGGACTCAGAATAAACTGGTTGAAATCTGAATTGCTACCACTGGGAGTACACAAAGTGATATAACGGGAGACTTCAAGTGGTGCCCACAAGGGATATAGTATTTAGGAATTCACGTGGCCTTGTCCCATGCTGCGCTCTACACTGAGAACTACCTGAAAGCCGTCAAATACCTGGAACACAGAGTTGAGGGATGGATCCTATCCTACTCCACTGTCTCTGCCAGCCAGGATCTCATTGGCAAAGATGGTACTTCTCCCTAAATTATTATACATTTTCAACAATACACCCACCTGACGGCCTGCTGGATTCTGGTCCTGACTATGGTTGTTGTTGATTCGGTTGGAATGGGCATGAAGACAGGTCAGAATCTCATGTAACTCCTTGACCCTACCATATGCAGTGGGAGGTCTGGAGTACCCCAACACTACTTCCTAGCCGCCCAGATCCAATACTTGGTGTGGTGGTGGTGGTCCCCATCTCCTGCACTACCACACACTACAATAGAAAAGGCGATAATGTCACTGTATGACCTGAGGGGCTTGTTGTGGGAGGGGCCTCACTTGGTGGATCAATTGGAGATCCAACCAGTGGAAATTACCTGCAAAGCATGGTAAAATCTGGGATGAGTGGTGGGTGTGGAAGTCTGCCACTCCGCCGAACTCCCAATATATGCAGTGAGGGGAGTCCCAATCACCCATGAGAAGATATTCCGTCAGCATTTTGAGAACCTGGGGGTTCACACACTAGGAGACCTCATAATAGATGAACAATTCATCACCTTGGATGCTCTGAGGGAGAGGGGAGACTGGAACTCAATCACAATGTTGTTATATTTCTGATTACGAGCGATATTCCAATCTAAATGGTCTGATTACCCTTGAGCACCTTCCCCCTCACCACTGCTTCAATATGTTTCTCAACCAACACACAATGGGAAGCTAGTCGCCTCTATATATAAAATCATTAGATCCCTAAAATCCCACTGTATACATAACTATAGAGTCCAATGGGAGGAAGCATTGGAAACATATTAGCTTGCAGACAAGAGGACTCTCCCTGAATAACCGGCTACGCCTGATGTTGAAATTCCTGCATCAGGCCCACTATTCCCCGGCAAGACTATATCGATTTTACCCAGAAAGATCCTCCTCATGTAATAGATGCAATATGAAAGGTACTGTCTATTTGCATGTGGTTTGGGCCTGCCACTGCATACAGCAGTTCTGGGAGGCAGTGGAAAAGGAGGTAATGGAAATGCTCTCCACGCCCCAAGAAGTACTCGGCTGATTTATGGCTACTGGCCCTGATAGAAGATGGCCCCAAACCTGAGAGGAGGTTCTTGGCATGGCGTCAGTGGTGGCCAGGTCACTAATCGCTAGAACCTGGGGTAAGCGTAAAGCACTGAGCTTCCAGGCATGGCTAGATTACATGAATATGTGTGAGCGGAGGGAAGAAGCGTATGCAAACTTACTACCGACCAGCGGCAGACCCCTAGACTACTGGGCCCCACTGAGATCCTACATGTCTGGGAATATAGAGGACATCGACACCCCCTAAAGGGAAAGGGGGCGGGGGGGAAGGAGAAAAACAAGGAAGAAAAAAATAAAAACAGACTTGAACGGGTAGATTTAACGGGACACAAATGGCTGTGGCTGAACTACAATATTTTGCTGTGCTGGTTCTCCCACCTACGACCCTTATTTTGTTGAAACAATTGTTTGACACTTCCTGTACCCATGATATATGTGCCCTCAATATGGGGCTCATTGTATGCATCACCCAGTGTTTTGGTTGGGCTGGGGGGTGGAGTGCCGGCCCGTGTGGCCCTAGGGTGGGAGTTTTGAGTTACTGTATCAAAAAACGAGTAAAAACTAATTTTTTTAAAAAGACTGGCTGGTGCGCTCCTGTTAGTGAGAATTCTCTCTTTAGGCTGAATTTCCTAACCTAGTGAGTCCCCCAGCAGCTTTGCTGGATTTCTGGAGTTTGTTTTTTTCTCCTGCCAAGAATGAGACTCTTTTTCTCCCACTCTTGGACATGATTTATGGTGTTCCTTTGACTGTTTATGGGTTTTATGGGCTATGGGGTCCTTTACTCCATAGGGCCTCATGTGTTTTTACTATGTGTGTTACACAGCACCTCCATACAGTGACACAGGGGTGTCATAGTGACACCCCACCATAGACTCCATACCCTGGTACTGACTACTGTCTCCCAGGGCATGTAAAGTCACCATTGGCTTTACTAGTCCCAAATTATTAACAGAAACCGGTACAAACCATCATATTGTGGATGTACTGGTTGGGGCAATTCGATTGCCCCGGGGTCTGTTAGTCGAGGGGGCACGTCTCCGTCCCCCCTGATCCAGTTTTGGCTGGTGGCAGTGGAAACTACTTTTTATATTCGACCGCGAATATATCCCTATGGGATTTTCCCATTGTTGCATTCTACCAACTTTAATTATTTAATTCTCATAGCCTCGAACATACCGCTGGTTTATTTAATTAATATTAATTCTCCGGTTGGTATTTTTTGCCAAGACTCGATTCTAAAATGGCGATTGTGTTCTCTTCTGTGACTCCAACCCAAGTCGAGCCCTTTGTTCCACTTTTTGGCGGGCTTCTCCACAGAAGCCTCCAAAAGTGGTGCCACTCTGTCTGGGTTTTGTGGGAGGGGGTTTAGGCACCCTGGACTGAGTTACCTTGGTAACTCAAGTCGCACTCTTGTGTGATTGGCCCAAGTGGTGAGCCGGACTGCTCACCGCTTAGCATATTTTAGTGACAGCTAGGCTGAGTGAATGAGGGTTTTCTGCATAAAAGCAGGGCTTTGGGGACTGGAACTTCAGAAGTCGCCACAGGACCTGAGAATCCGACGAGGGAGAAGCTGAGCCGACCTACCACGACGACACCACCGGTGGAGCCCTGCAGAACCGACTCGACAATTCCCGACGACAGAGAAGATCTCCCGCCTGGAGAGGCTTCTTCCCCTGACTGGTGCGCACAACCAGTTTTCCTTTCTTTCTTCGCACCCCAGCCCGGTTTGTGGTCACACTGCCCGTGCCAAGCACCCCGGCAGCTGGATAGCCACTCACCACTGAACCACGAATCACCGGACCGCTCCTTGTACCTGAGAACCTCTGCGGCTGGTTTCTTCCCTGGCAGTGCAACGGACTCCTGTCTTCCTCCACGACGATATCCTCTCTTCCCCCGGACGAAGCACTGACTTGCACCCGCTGCCAGGAACAACTGCCCCCGCTGGAGCGTTCTCACCACTTTAAGGTACCGTGGTCGCCAGGCCTCCCTTTCTAAAGATTGCTACAAGGTAATAATAACCCCTTAACCTTCTGGACTGGGCTGGCCGCCTTGAACTTCTAACTGGTCCCTTTCTTTGGCCCAACTCCTTTTTGAACCTTTACAAGACTTTTGTGCACTGCAACCGTGTGACCTTGGACACATTTCGTTTGGATCCTCTGAAAGTGGATCCGGCCTCTTGAACTCTAACTTCACAGTTTTACTTTGCCTTCCTCTCTTGTTATGTTCTGATAAAAGTGTTGGGATCTGTTTCAACCTGTTCTCTGCTCTTCTCTCCCTTTTTAAAACGAATTATTAGAGTGCCATCTACGTTAAGCACTCACCGCTGTCTGAAAATAAGTGGGGCTTTACTTTAGACTTGTCTAATATTCTTTTAAGGGAGTGTATATCTTTTAGTGACCGTGTTTTTGAATTGCTTACTATTAGTGTCTGTGTGTTTTCCTAGATGTGGTTTTAAATAAATAATTATATCTCTTTTACACCAAACCCTGGTCAGTGTTTACTTATTCTACTGTGTTCTCTTGACCTATTGTGAATACTCTGTATACTGCCTAACTCTTCTTGAGGGAAGTCTGACTGCTCAGCCACAGCTACCAAGTGAATCTGTGTGCTACAGACTGCTACCAAGTGGGTTTACTGCCAAACACCTGTAGTCCTAAATCTTTTGCAATGGTCCCAGAGGGAACTGCACAGGTTTCTGCCTAACACACCACAATGTATTATCTGCGAAAGCAAGGAGGAATGAGATCTAAGACCTTGCCTGGCTCTGGGCTATTACCCACGGGATCAGCATTCAGGCATTCCACCTTCCGGGGATACATAATCAGACAGCGGACAGCCTCAGCAGACAAGTGTCCCAAAACCACGAATGGGAGCTTGACTCCTCGACGATGCAGTCTCTATTCCAGTGCTGTGGTGAGCCAACACAGGACCTGTTTGCCACAATCCACAACAAAAAGTGTGCCAATGATGCCAGCAAGGCGCCCCAAAAAGGCTCAATGGGAAACGTATTTGCTTCTGCATGGGACAGCCTCTTAGCTTATGCCTTCCCGCCATTCCCGATCCTGCATAGGACAATACAGATTATCAAGCGGCACTCCTCACGGTTCGAAATTGAGATTCAATGAGCAGGAGTTGAAACCAGCTCCTTGGCGCCTGGCATCACTCGGTAGGCAGGAGCTACCACAGTGGAACCAGGAGCTACCATAGATGCTTCTTTAACTTTTTTTCCATTTTGTATGAACCAATGTGTTTAAATGTTTATTAAATGTGTTCTAATTCTTCTTTATTAACATTCTTAAATACTCCTGATTAATATCACATTTAAATGTTTGGAAGGCACCGGTTGGCCCTAGGAGCCAAATGTAGCGGCAGGTAGCTATTTTTTAATTATTGTATTAATATACATACAGCCAACAAAGGCTTTACATATATACAACATTAAAGCATGCAGATTAAAGAAAAGTTATCATCCAAAGTAAAGATAAAAACAGCCCATCTAACACCTCACATAGCTAAAAAGGACAATTAATAAAATATACCATCCGACAATTGTTTAAAAATGTACAAACATATCTCATAAAATTGCATCACGTGATATATTACATTAACATCGTTACTTTTTAAAAGATTATCCCACATTTCATTCATATTTCCTAGATCACAAGAGTTGTCATACGCCTTTACATATTTTAATTTTAGGATATCAAGACTCTCACAGTGACAAATAATGTGCTCAGCAGTTTCAATGGCGAGAATCCCACATAGTCTACACCATCTGTTACCTGGTAAGATTCCACATTTGGCACCTACTATTTCCAATGTGTCAGAAAGATTGAATTTGACCTTGGTTGCTAGTTGTTCCAAATCACTTTTTTGTCCTGCATAATGAATGATATCTTTCAGGAGATGATTAATTCTCGCAGGTGAGTATTTTAGCCAAGCAGTGCATTCTCCTTAGCCCACTTGTAGATCTGATGTGTGTTAGAGCACACGACACTGTCCCATTCTCAAATAACATCAAACATTTTCATTAGTTCGACAATGGTTGTGGCATAGCCTAGTATACATAATTTGACATGTAAAATGGCAGCTCCATACGCCATAATATCACTAATATGCATCAAGTTACATGGAAGCTGACAAGGAAAGGCCCGACAACACATTGAACGGGACAGGGAGGTGGTCGCTCAATGTACGGAATACTGTCTCTCACTATTTGCTCTTTGATGATTAATGATGCTGTAAACTGTTTAAGAAAATAATAAAAACAATTTTTTTTAAAAGTTACAGTTCAGAAATATGTATTCACATGCAAGGGATTTAGGCATTCTAACTAGAATGTTTAAGAGTTTACCTTCAAATCTGTTTACATTTTTGCCCCCAAATCTCTGCCCCATATAACATACATGGATCTACTTTGGATGAGTACAGCATCGTTATCGTACTTGGAGAATACCCAACTTGTTTCCCAATGAAATGACTAAGTATCATCATGATATTCATACATTTGCTTTTAGTTTGAAGCCATTGTTGTTTCCAGGCCAAATTCTTATCAAAAACGACTCCCAGATATCTGTAGCATTACACCACTTGTTTTGTTCAGCAATGGCCCATTTCAGGTTTTTACAAACTATTTGTTTTATTTTACCCAGGAAAGAAATCACTTTAATCTTTCCAAGATTGATTTTTTAAGCCATTATCAGTTGTGAACTTACCTAGTGCCGGTAGTTTGTACTGAAGGCCTCCAGGAGTATAGTCCAAAAACAAGAGGTCATCCGCGTAACCCAACCTGCTAAGTTTAGTGAGCCTATTTTAATGTCATTCGACATGGTAGCATCAAATACTAAAGGCAAATCTGCCAGATATAAATTTAAGAGGGTGGCAGCCAAATTGCACCCTTGTTTGACTCCAAAACAGGGTGGTATCAATACAGAAACGTTGCCTTCTCCATCAAGCCTTACTCTAACAGAAGTATTGGAATAACTTTCCTGCCAGGTTTAGGAACCTGACAATATTTGCTAATCCATACAAACAATAGATGTAGGGCCTGCCCCATTTCTCAGGAGTTAATCTAATGGATTGGTGTTGAAAGAACTAATTAGAAATATTCGAGGGAGAAAAGCATGAAGATAATTTTTTTGAAATAATCTTCGGTCTTTTCTCCCCTGAACATTATTGACTCGGCCAACACACCCCTACCCACACACCCACTCGCTAGCCCCCTACTTACCTTGCATTCCAACTTGCTGTGTCCCTGTGACGCCTCTTCCCTTTCACTTCCGTGATCGGGAACCGGCACCGCAAGGCCTTTCCTTTTTTTAAAAAAATAAAATTTGGGACAGTTGCAGGGATGTTTTCGCCGCAACTCACGCTCACAATACAGTGAGCAAGAGTGCGGGGTACACCCCTGCAGCCCGTTTTCTTTTTTTTTTTTGGGATGCCTCAGGGGAGTCCCTGGCAACCTCCGCTCACAACATAGTGAGATAAGGCAGGGAACACCCCTGCAGCCCCCAGCGCCGAATGCGTGATCTGGTCAAACTTTTCAGCCGTTTCTGATTTTTCGAACGGCTGAAAATTCGGCCAAATCACGCATTCAGAATTTATTCTCAAACAGTTTGTCCTAAACCAATCTAATTAGAGCATTACACGTACGATCTGAGCCTATGGCTTGTGATGCTGGTAGGGTTTGGATCATTACTCTAAGAACTTCAACGGAGTGGCTACAATTCCATTCAGTCTCCTTAACATCTACTAGTTCATCACTAATGTCTTGAGCTCCTACGGTCTTTTTAACTTGCACTATTCAGTCTTGTTCACACACATACACTATTGATGGGTAGTGATTATTTTTTTCCATTTATTATGGCCCATATACCTTGATTGTTATTGATTCTATTCAGCTGGGCAAGTGTTCGCCAAATTTCATTTGCCCCATACGCTTTATGCCGGCGTAGCCACTTTCTAAGTTCACTCTTGACCTCTCTGATTTTAAGATGAGTGTCCATCAGATCAGTATTTTTAATTAGACCAATTGTGGTCTTAATTTATTTTTTGCATCGTGGATATCTTTGTCAAACAGGTTTCTGTCGATGTGTCGGATTCCATCTTTCCCATGTGGTGGTATAAACATGTGTTTAGGTTAAAGCAGATTAAATTGTGACTACAACATATCCAAGCGCTCTTATCACAAGGGGGTCACTATTGTCCATCATTTCCCGCATCTGATTTACAAATGTCGTAACTTTGAACTTACAGCTATCTGTTTTCCCTTTTACAATGTAGCTGGATTCCATTTTATACGATTACCACCATTATTAAGAAAGATGTTTCCGTTAAGTTCACAGACACTCTTGTCACCCTTTAGCAAACAAGAGGTCACTTTCTCCAGTATTGGATCTTTCATAGATTCAGATGCTTGAATATTCCCTGTCGTCAGACTGGGAATCCTCGGTGATAAAATTAATTATTAACATTTTTCTAATATACACACATTGCTACATAGCAATGCATGTACATAGCCCATTATGGCATATGAGCTATTCTATTGTGTAGTCCCTCCACCTCACTTGGGTCCTTTATGGCCCCAACCAATGAGGTGGCAGGGCTTAAGCTCCGCCCCCGGCAGCCATCTTCAGATTTTTCACCGCAGTCTAACAGACATAGGGAATCCTCAAGCTATCTGAGCTCTTCAATTCTTTTTCTACTTTTTGTGTGGAATATATTTTTCAGATATATTCCACTTTGTTCCCCTGCTAAGCGGCTTTAGTCTCAGATCATTTTTGGGATATATATTTGTGGTTTTTACCAAAATCGTCGTGTGAACCTTCTCTTCAGAATGGCTGCATCTCAGGCTGTCAAGAAGCCTTCCCTGATCAGGGACTGCACGAGGTGCAAGAATTTGTATTTGTATTTTATTTATTTGTATAGCGCTCCAGGCCGAAGACATCCAGGCTCGTATCTTAGAACAACAAGGTACAGATAAGGCAATGGTTACAGTTACATTAGCATTCAGGCAGTACACATGACTGTAGTGCCAAGGTCAAGGTACAAAATGAGCAGAATAAATAAAGTACATGGCAGTGTAATAAGCAGGTGGTTGTTGTCAAGGAGTAAGAAGACAAATGTAAAGTGGAAGGGTAAATGGCAGTTAGTCAAGTGTGGAGGATAGCCATAGCTTGGCTTTTTGTTTGAATAAAGTTGGAGAAGATAAGGATCTGATAGTGAGTGGAAGTGAGTTCCATAGTTTAGAAGCTAGAACTGGGAAGCTTACACCCCTGGCATTTTGAAGTTTGTATCTGGGGATGGTCAGGCAATGTGCTTGGGCTGAGCTGAGTGACCGGGTGGGTGCGTACTAAGAGAACCTAGAGGCTAGGTAGATGGGGGCCTGATTATTTACACATTTGTGTGTGAGGGATTTCAGTGATAGAAGTTAGTTTACTTGAAGGACCCCCATGAACATTGCATTTACTGATTGTATCCGCATGACATTCAGAAATGCGATATTTGTAAGACTTTTTCCAACAAGACCCTTCAGGAGAGGCACAGAATACTTCATTTACACCTGGAAGCCAGGGGTCAATCTTCGGACAAAGAGTCTGTCAGAACAGCTCCTGTCCACTGCAGCATTCCATCTGAGAGGCAAACTTCGAAGAGAAGGTCCTCTTCAGTGGAAAGGAGTTCCTCTCCCATTGCCAAAAGGAAGAGGAAGCTGGAGTTAATACCCTTTCTGTCTCTACCGGGCCAGAAGAAGTCACATTCATCAGCAAAATGTACCTCCAAAGGTAAGGAGAAGTTTGCAAAAAACCGGGCGGGGGAGGGGCAGTCGTCGACAGGGAAACTGTCCACGAGCGAAGGGAAACATAAGACCCGTCGTCGACCAGACATCGTCTACGGCAAGATCTTCGTCATCGGATTTATTGTCCACGAAGCACTGGTCGACGAAGGAAACACACCATTTGTCCACGAGGCACTCATTCACGAAACGCTCGTCCACGGAGCACTCGTCCACGGGCAAACCACATTCGTCGACGAAACACTCGTCAATGGGAGAGCGACCATCCAAACCACATTTGTTGACAGAACTACCGTCATATGGACGCTCGTCGACGAAGGTACCATCAACCACAACACCGTTGGCAATACCGCAAGTTCCTGCATCTACGGAGGAATTGGAGTCTGAGGCGCCTTCTGCTCACGCCAGGGTGACACCTGTCATTGAGGACAGTATCCTTAAGGCTGCTGAAGCTGCTGAACCAATGGTACCACAGGTTTCTCCTTTGGGGGACATGGCAGAGCTTCCTGATGTGATTCTCCAGGAAGAATTTTCAGATGCAGAAGTGGTGGAAGAACAACCTGGTCCTTCCCCTGAACAACACAGTCCCCTTTGGCAGCCGTTTTCGGAAGAAGCCGACTATCCTCATGACCCGATACGGATGTTATCCGTATAGAGGATCATGGATGAGTTTTACAGGCGTCAAAGGGAGAAGAGCATGCCGGCTGATCCCATAGAACGGGAAACCCGTCGGAGAGACACGTCACCAATTCCAGGCACGTCAAGAAGTTCACCTCAAAGGGGTAGACCTCAAAAGAGGGAACAATCACCTGAGCCTGCTCGAAGGTCTAGGAGCAGGACTCACAGTGCTTCACCGACAAAGTTCCCATCACCACCGTCATCGCATAGACCTCGATCGCCTGATAGGGATCCAACAATGGTGCCATCCTCTGTTTCAGTCTTGGATTGGCAGGATGATCCTTTTAGAGAATTATCTTATCCAGAAGAAGGCGAGATTACACAGGAGCCTGACGCTGCCAGTGAGTGGGATGACTACATAGTCAAGAAGCCCAGGAAGAGCAGAATTGTAAAAAATGCAGGTTACATCAGAGAAAAAGAAATCTGTGCTTTATGAGCACAGGGACAAATGCAGGCGAATGGTGACCACCATTCCTCTCCTCTGCACCACCTGGGAGTCCGGATCCAAGATCCTGTCTACGCCCTTGTCTACTCCTGCTCTGGTGTCCAGACCAGAGAAGAAATATAAAGCACCCGAGTCTGCACCGCTTTGTTTGAGAGGTCATACAAAACCGGACTCGGTTATCACAGTTGCAGCTAGGAAGAAGCTTGCCAATCCTGCTTCGTCTCTGTCCGCACCACCGGACAAGGACGGGCGTAAGCTAGAAGCCATGGGCAGGAAGGTATCAGCTTCGGCATCGCTTACCATCAGGGCGGGTAATGCGCTGGCCATGACCACGAGGTTTGATCGCAAGCTTTGGCTCCGCATGTCCAAATTGGCTATGCAGTTACCACCAGAGCTCCAGGAAGAGGCTAGATCGATAATTGCCGATGGTGAGGCAACCTCGGATCATATGATCGACCCAGCGGTTGATGTGGCCGACAGCCTTCAGACACATGGCGTATGGCACAGTACTCAGAAGACAGGCTTGGATGAAGGCTACTAATTTCAGGCCTGAAGTCCAAGCGCATATATTGGACATTCCCTTTGACGGACAAGACCTCTTCGGAAAGAAAAGAGAGGACAACCTGAAGGGAATCAAATCAGACATGGACACAGCCCAAGCCATCAGTTCTTTAAAGGACAAGGATAAGGACTGTAAATCTTTTCGCCCCTTTAGAAGCTCATCTTCTAAATACAGAGGGTATGGCCGCTCATTTTATGGTTAGAAGGCGGAAGGCGGCACGTACCAAGAGAACAAGTATCAATCCTCCAACAGATACGCCCATAGAGGCAGGTGTGGCTCCGCCCAAGGGAAGTCACAAAGCAAACAAAACTGACTATCCAATTCTTTCCCCTCAACGCCACACCCCGGTGGGGGGAAGGGTAAGCCAGTTCTTCCCACGCTGGCAGTCAATTACATCGGGCAAATGGGTGTTGCAGGTGATCCGAGAGGGTCACACCTTGGAATTTCTAGACCAACCTCCTTCCCTTACTCCACCTTCGCGCAGGATGCATATGTTAAGGCAGGTTATGTCCGAAGTGCAAAAACTACTCCAGAAAGCAGCAGTAGAGCCGGTGCCATATCCCGAGAGGGGAAAGGGTTTCTACACCCGCTTCTTCCTCATCAAAAAGAAAAATGGTCAATGGAGACCCATCTTGGATTGGAGGGCACTCAACAGATATATCAAACGCATAACATTCAAGATGGTAGCATTACAAGGAGTGCTTCCTTGGTTAAACAAGCACGACTTCTTGGCCACTTTAGACTTAAAGGACTTAAAGGACGCATACTTCCATAAACCGATCCATCCAGCTCACAGACAGTTCCTCAGATTCACGGTGGAAGAGCTTCATTTTCAGTTTCGTGTGCTTCCGTTCGGGCTGAAATCGGCACAGAGAGTTTTCACAAAATGCTTGACACCAGTAGCTGCAAGACTCAGGAGGGCAGGAACGAAAGTCTTCCCATACTTGAACGACTGGTTGATAAAAGCATGTTCCACCGCAAGGGCTCGCTCAGCAGTGCTAAGGATTATCAACCTCCTAAAAGAGTAAGGTTTCTCCATAAACAACACGAAATCCTGCCCCGTTCCCAGCAAGACAGCTCTCTTCCTGGGAGCCGAGTTCGATACCAACATTCCCAGGGTGAGACTATCAGCAGAAAGGGTAGCAGCGATTCTACGCTCAACCTCGTGCTTCCTGGAGAAAGAGACAACATCTGTACGTTCTTACAAAACCCTTCTGGGCATGATGTCCTTGTGCATATTCCTCATACCAAATTGCTGGCTTTGCATGAAACTGGTTCAGGAGGCCCTGGACCACCAATGGAAACAAGCTCTCGGATGTTGGGAGGACATCGTCCAGATTCCGTCGATGTTACACAAGGCTCTTCGATGGTGGAATGTCCCGCGCAATCTTCTACAAGGGATGCCGTTTCAAGCACCGACATCGACCCTTCTGCTGAGGACGGACGCGTCATTATCATGCTGGGGCGCTCATCTTGCGGACCTCCAAACCAAGGGCACTTGGTTGGCACAAGAGTCCCAACTCCACATCAATGTTTTAGAGCTCAGGGCCATAAGTTGGGGCTGAAGGCTTTCCTGCCTGTGGTAGCTGGAAAGGTACTTGCAGTACAGACAGACAACACAACCTCCATGCACTACACAAACAAGCAGAGAGGCACGAGGTCAGAGATCCTGTCACAAGAAGCCCAACAGCTATGGGCAATGGCCTTGCACCACAGAGTGCAGATCAAAGCAGAGCATCTTCCTGGAGTGAACAATGTCCTAGCGGACAAACTAAGCAGAGAATACACATCGTCTCATGAGTGGGAACTGGACGAGAAGGAAACCCAACAGATTTTTGCCTTATGGGGCCATCCGCAGATCGACCTTTTTCCACCAAGGACAGAAAGAAGTGCTGAAGGTTTGCCTCGAGGTACCCGGAGTATCAATCAGTGGGAGATGCTTTCTCAGTGGCTTGCACGGGAAAGTTCCTCTATGCCTTTCCCCCCATTCCCCTCATTGCAAGGGTACTACGCAGACTGAAGGAATAGGATTCTTCACTGACTCTAATTGCGCCGGATTGGGCGCGACAAGTCTGGTACTCGACTGAAGCATCTATCCCGACGGCCCCCGATTCGCCTCAGGGCACATCAATATCTGTTGACGCAACAGAACTGCAAGGTCCTCAACCACGACCAGAGGAGCCTATCTCTCAAGGTATGGTTCCTGAGCAGCATTAACTGATGAATCTTAAGCTACCATCAGAATGTTGGGATATCATCAGGGCCGCGAGAGCCCCTACACCAGTAAGTGGACTCGTTTTTCCAAGTGGTGCGAGAGATCGGCCATCGATCCTCTCACTGTCTCGGTTGACCAGCTTCTGCCCTACTTATTGTGCTTAGCTAAGACAGGGCTTTCATTGTCCTCCATCAAGGTCCATCTGTCAGCCATAGCGGTGTACACGACGACTCCAGAGATGCAATTCTTGCTCTCTTTACCGGCGGTTAAAGTCTTTCTGAAAGGGTACCGGCGGTTAAAGTCTTTCTGAAAGGGGTGATGCGTACTTATCCTCCTACGCCCACGCCAGTCCCGAACTGAAGCCTGAACACCGTCTTGACAGCCCTCATGGACCCTCCCTTCGAATCCATACACAGATGCGACGTGAAGTTCTTGTCTTGGAAAACAGCCTTTTTGATAGCCATCACATCAGCCAGGAGGATCAGTGAGTTACAAGCTTTGTCGTCTGAACCTCTGTTTACTTTGTTCCAGAAGGACGGAGTCATCTTAAGACCTCATCCTAAGTTTCTTCCCGAGGTGCTGTCGGAAATGACACTCACTGAGCGCATTGTTTTACCAACTTTTTTCCAGAATCACGCTTCTAAAGCGGAAAGAACATTACATTCTCTAGACGCTGCAAGAGTTTTAAAGTTTTACTTGCAGAGAACCAGGGAGTTCCACTCCTCAAACCGACTGTTCATTGCTTTCTCTGGCCGTACCAAGGGACAGCATATCTCTAGACAAAGTCTGGCACGGTGGGTGTCATCCTGCATCACCCACTGCCATCAGAAAGGCGACCCTCTAACTAGACCGTGATCAGCGCACTCCACCAGAGGGAGGGCAGCGTCAACAGCATTCCATGCAGGGGTGGCCTGGAAGGACATATGCAGAGCTGCCACGTGGAGCACTCTGCACACGTTCGCGAAACACTTCTGCCTGGCTGAAGATACCAACAAAGAAACTGCAGTTAGACAGGCAGTGCTCCGCCATCTCTTTGCATAAGGTAGGACCAGCCTCCTTTTCCCACCTTTCCTGTAGTATGTAACCATTGTGTTGCTACATGGTAAAGGTTTGATCAGATATATATGATGGTGGCATGTTTTAACTCCTTGGTATTCTATTCAAGCATCTAAATCTATGAAAGATCCAATGCTGGAGGAGTCTTAGTTACTTACCTGTAACTGTATTTCTCCAGCATTGGTATCTTTCATAGATTCACATGCACCCGCGTCCCCTGTGAGGCTGCTCCGATGCTCAGCATCCATCATACTGTAGTCTCTATGGTTCACAATCTGAAGATGGCTGCCGGGGGCGTAGCTTAAGCCCTGCCACCTCATTGGTTGTGGCCATAAAGGACCAAAGTGAGGTGGAGAGACTACACAATAGAATGGCTCATAGGCCCTAATGGGCTATGTACATGCATTGCTATGTAGCGCAGTGTGTTTATTAGAAACATTTTAATAATTAATTTTATCACCAAGGATTCCCAGTCTGACGACAGGGAATATTCAAGCTGGTGAATCTATGAAAGATACCAATGCTGGAGAAATACAGTTACAGGTAAGTAACTAAGACTTCTTCTCGGATACCAACTGCCATGTCCAGCACAAGTTCATTTGCACTATCATTGATTATGACATAATCGATAGTGGTCATACTTTTTCCATCAATTCTAGTTGGACTTCTCTTGACATCGGTTGGGCAATTTCTGTTCAATAACTTCAAATTATATGTTTGAATCAAACTAGTCCATCCTTTCCCTTGTCTATTAGAAGAATAGGATTTAAGAGATCCTGATTCATATATCTCATCTTCACGTAGATTGCGCTCAACTTTAATGGCATTAACGTCACCTAAGTGGATGATGGGGATCTTCTCATCGCATTCACGTAAAAGGCGAGTTACCATCTGAATGTTTATTTTATAATAGGCACCATTCTTAGTGTTATAGATATTAACCACTAAAATAGGCCATGTCTTGAGCTTCTCACAGCGAATAAAAACAGCCAATACCATGTCAGTAGACCAACAAGTATCAACTCCAATCCAGGGATGTCTAATTGAGGTCAGCAGTCCTCCCTTGGGTCGGTCCAAGAGCCCTTTAATCGCTAATCTTTGGACAGTAGTACGACCATCAATATCACAGTGCTCTCACATCAAGTTTCTTGTAGTGCCACCACAAAAAATAGTTGCATGTTCACAAGGAGTCCACCTTCTGCCGTAAAATGGAAATTACATCTAGTTTTGCAGGACATTATGATGTCATTGTCATCGATGTTGTTTGCCAAGCTGGCCTTTAAATGCAACAGGTAACCATTGCCAGTATCCCTCAAATAAATCTGGGGAAACATCTGATTTTGGCTCATTGTTTAAGCTCTTCTTCCCTGGGTAGCTGATATTATTGCTCTTCACAGGTTCTTTTCTCCTATTTATCTCTTCAAGGGCGACTTGTGATTTTTGGGAAGGAATAGAGTTAGATCGGTTACTCCCTATTTTTAATCATATTCATTAATATTTCTTTGCACGAGTACCCCAATATACTGAATTCATTACGATATTGTAAGATGTGTTCCAATATGGGTAGATTAGTGCACCATACATTTGTGGTCACACTTGCCATGAATACTAATTGGTCAACTATTCTCAGCTCTTTAGAGGTTACCATTCTTAGGGGTATTATAGACTGACACAGGTCCATTATACGAGCGCTATTAAGAAGGAAGCATCTATTACTTGGATCGATCGCTTGGAATTGTAATGCACATGCTTTTGTCTCTGATTAGCTATCAAGAGATTCATGGCTCTTCGTTTCTTATTGATTGTTCACCTCAGGTCGACCTCGTTCTATGGGATTAATATTAGTGTCAGCACTAGAGTTTCTGTTTGATATGTCTTTACTCTGTGGGTTGCTTGTTGAAGCACCACCTACTTCTGGAGTTTAATTAAAAATATTTTGAAAATCAGCAAGTACAGTGTCTGGGATGCCATTATTGTTCAGTAGTTTCTTCCTGTGCTTAGCTGCCAGTTTACGACCTTCTTGTCGCAAAGGAGAGGGAAGGGTTTGTTCTTTCTCGTTCGGACTGGACAGGTAATTACGAAAATCATTAAACTTTTTAGTGCCTCTCTTCTCTTTTTTGGGGGGGACTCCCATTTGATGCATGGACCGCAGCCACATTTTCATTGCAGTTGGCATTCGCACTAGTAAATGCAATATTATTCCGTGGCAGACTCTTAGAGCCATTCACTTCTGGGGGTATATTTGCAACGTCACTCACTATGCTTGTGCCATGTTGTGTAGGGACAATACAGCCTGATACATGGCTGCCTGCACATATTTCCTACTTTATTTTCTTTTTCTTTTATTTTTTTTTGTGGTTATTAGTCTCATCTTCTACTGGCTATCGCTTTTTATTTTTGGAGTACATCTTGTGGCTACTCTGACATGTATTATAGTTCTCAGCCATTTCAATTTGGATTGCCTCATCTGGTGTTTTCCTATATGAGTTAGACTGGGGTATATAATCCACACACATGTATTCCATGTCCGTATTCATATTACTATCTCTCATTACTGTTCTACCTTTGTTGATACTTTTTAATGCAATAGAATAGAATGCACATCTAATTTGCGCTCGATGTTCTCGCATTTTTTAACTAAGGGGCCTAGCAAATTTTTCAGTGCTTCAAACATTTCGTTAGATCTCATGCTGGTGGTACTCGTATCTACCTGATTTACAGGTGTACTAGACTCACATTCACTAGCCACCGGACAAGCCGGTGGAGCTAAACAGGTCAAGACAGCATCAACATGTGAACTGCACACCTCAGTTATCTGTCCGGTAACAGCATAAACTTCAAATCTAGCAGTATCCTCCATATGCATCTGTCTTCAACCTTTGAGTGGTTCTTCATTCAAAGTAGTTGTATGCAGTGCATTATTCTCTAGCTCAATACTACCATTCGTTTAATTTATACTGTTTACAACCGCAGTTGACTTCTCAGATGTCTCATAACAATTTGGGATTGCCGTTTAGGGCCTCAACACTCTAATTCAACATAGTCAAGTACTGAGTCTACAACTGCTTGCTCATGTGGACTCTTATTCATGGGTGATGTAAGTGCAATCCGATATACAGGCACCCACAGATGACATAGGATTATCTGCACTCGTCAATGTATACAGGCGGGGCAATCAATAGAGCAGCATTAACAGTTACTACAGAATCAGCATTACCATGTTGATTCAACATTTGCGGGATTAGTCCCTAAACAGGGTAAAGCTGAACTTAGCTCCTCTGATGTAGAGCATAGAGCAACCTCCCCATCAATACTGCTCAGTTTAAGTTTTTTGCGGCTTTCCAAACATTCTTTTTCGAGAAGAAACTAGTAATTTTACCTCATTTCGCCTTTTGGGGAGTTCAACCTCACCAACATTCTTCAAAGACTCTGCAGTAGAGATTAAATACGGGGTCTCGAACACCGTAACCTCCATCTTTATGCACCAGTATTGCCACCAAACAACGGGGGTTAAAATTTGCTACAGCTACAAGACCAGCAATCACATACAATCAGCTATGGATTTCGCTTTTAAAGAAAAGAGGAGTGGAAGACCCCAGGGGGCATTGAGGAGGGGTTAACACAAAGGGAAAGGCAGGGTAGGGGGTGGGGGAACAGGAACGGGCCCGTGCAGGGACAACCAAAAGAAAGTGAAAAACAGCCTCACCTCAGGAGAGATGTAGACTCAATGAAATCCGAGGTCAATGGTGAACTAAATTGCACAAGAGTTCAGTGGGGAAATTGCACAGTGAAGTGTTGCTGCTGACACTGAACAGCAAACAGCTCGTCACGTGCACTTCCCCGGATGCACGCACACGCCTGGTTAAAATAGACGTGTTGGGTCAGGGGGGCATGGCTAAAGGAGACACCAGTATTTCACTGTAAAAACAGTGATAATCTGCAATGAAAAGGGAAATAGTGTAAAAATAGGATGACTAGAAGAATTCTAAGTCCATAGACACAGTCCAGTAACCTAAATAAGGAAGTCCTTTATCAGTTGATGTAGATTCACCTTGCGCAACAGAGGTTCCACAGATGTTCTTACCAGCAAAAAGCACTTTGCGTGCACTTCCATGGATGCCTGTGTGCCTGGTTAAAATAGACTTGTTGGGTCATGGCTAAAGGGACACCAGTAATTCTCTGTAAAAACAGTGATAATCTTGCACCACAGAGGTTCCACAGATGTTCCTCTCAGCAAACAGCACTTCACTTGCACTTCCGCTTCCGGTAGCTCTTGGTTTCAAGCTAACCAGGCACAGTATGGTAGAAGCAGGAGCTAAATAGCTCCCAGCTCCCCTCAATTTCGAACCCTGCGCCTTCAAGGTGATCCTCATTGCGCCAAACTGGCCTGGTCAGACCTGGTACTCCGATGTCCTCCAGCTCTCAAGGGACAAATCCATCCGACTTAGCAATCGATCAGACATCATAACACAAGGCAAGGGGAAAATTCGACACCACAGCCTCCAATCACTTCGCCTGACGGCGTGGCTCCTGACTTCGCGAAGTTCGGAAGCCTAAACATATCACAGGAGTGTAGACAAGTCCTAGTTGTGGCGAAAGTGCTGGCCAGCAACAAGTCATACCGCCCTCAGTGGAATCGGTCTTGCAAGTGTTTTGCAAAACCAAACACAAGAAACACCAGGAAAGGCTGAACCCAATCCGGGTGACGTCGGAGGAGTTACTGCCATACCTGCTGGGCCTGGCCAAAAGGAGCTTTGCCCACAATTCTATGAAAGTGCATTTGGCGGCCATCTCTAGCTACACGAGACAGGAGAAAGGTGGTTCCTTCTACGGACACAGGCTTATAGAGCATTTCCTCAAAGGCCTTTTCAGATGTTTTTGACCAGTAAAACGGATATCGGCAGAATGAAGTCTCAACACCGTACTCTCAGGGCTCATGAGGAATCCGTTTGAACTTATGGCCTCTACACCACTGGGATGTGTAAGGAAAGGCTTGGTATCATCAATGAAGATCGACACAAATGAGACACAGGTCAAGGGTGTTTATTGAATTTTAAAGGGTTGGTTAAACACTTATCTAAACCTAAATCTAAGGCTGGGAGCAGGCTACAACCATCAGATAATAACGCAGTCCCAGTCGAATCTGTCAGAATAAAAGGACCTATACTAATAAACCTATTGCCAATCCTCACTTCTAAATACAAAATGGTGTGGGACATTAGTGTATGCAAAAAAAAGGGATAGTGTTCAAGAAACAATATATCAGGACTGTTGAGTAGTTTGCCTCCCTTCCCCATGCTTTAAGCATGGGACAAGGTAGCACGCTCGAGCCTAGCGCACACTCTGGCTTCTTCGCCACGAGGACACAGTTCAGTGGTTCAGCTGGTCTCGCACCACTCTGGCAAAGGTTTAAGAAACAAAAAGGATTCTCAAAAGAAACGTCTCTTATCAGAATACAGGCTTCCTACGCCTTGAAACAGAAGTTTATTTTTCTTGTCAAAACACCCTTTATTACCTTCTTTACCAGTGACTGTTTCCCTCTACAGTAAGAGACTTTGAATGGCAAAGAGACTTTGGCACAGAAGGTCCCGATACTGAGATATTAAACTGTACGAGTAACAGTAGTTCTTTTTGTTACTCGTACAGTTCAATATCTCAGTATCGGGACCTTCTGTGCCAAAGTCTCTTTGCCATTCAAAGTCTCTTACTGTAGAGGGTCTGATGTAGCAGGCAAAACATAAAAGTTCCTTTCCTTTGTCAAGATTCTTACAATCATAAGTTCACGATTGCTCTTCCTTCAGGCTCGGACCATGGATCCTCCTCTTCTGGGCTCAGATCACTTTTGACACCAGAATCGAAGACTTTCGTCTGTGCGCAGGATTTTGCTTGACCCATTGCCGGGCCGCTTCGATTTGCAATTCTTTACAACTCTTTAACCTTCACTTCTGCCACTTCTCAACAGGATACCTTGCAGAGACCTTTGATTGGGCCCACACGTGGTGTCTGACCACACTGTCTCACAGCTTTGCTCTTTTGGACTACACGTCTCAGAATGCACATTCAAGGTTTTATTCCCACTTCACCAGTTACAGGCACTATTGGGATTTACACAAAGTTCTTGACACAACTGGTTATTCTGCCTTAGCTTCCCTTTAGTCACAGGGTCTCCATCTTTTACACTCAGTGATGAAGTGTTAGCGGGTCCACAATGGAGATTCACTTGAGGTCAGGGTGCCAGCACCTGTCCCTCAACAACCTGGGTTTCTGGAACTCACCCAGGGAGCAAGCACTGGTTTAAACACTGTCAGAAAAGCTTAGCTGGAGTTTTGATTCCCTGGGCACGACTCCTTTGCCACAATGTAGCCCCCGTTGTACTTATAGGATTCAGTGTCTTGGCAGTCCGTCCCCCCTCTGGCTTCCCAAAGTTCTCCCAGCTGCTAACTTCCCCTTCTGGTCTTCACGGTTTCTTCAGCATCCCCAACTAGCTCGAAGTGTGCCTGGGTGGTTGACCTTTTATACTCTTTTGATTAGAGTCAGGTGTGAGTAGTTGTCCCTCCCTTCCTGACCTCATTATCGGTACAGCATGGAGACTGCCCATAGGAATCCATTGCACATGGATTCCTTTGGGCAATCCTCATGACTCACATCTGCCTCTTCTTTGTCAGAGTAGCTGGACTTCTGAAATGGAAGTAGGGATTGTGGGACTTGTAGGTTTTC
This sequence comes from Ambystoma mexicanum, assembly GCF_040938575.1. NCBI lineage: Eukaryota > Metazoa > Chordata > Amphibia > Caudata > Ambystomatidae > Ambystoma > Ambystoma mexicanum. Next base: position 843,411,881 of record NC_090923.1, read on the forward strand.
CTGGAGATCATGGAAAACCCATGAAGTTTTTTGTCCGGATTAAGGGGGTAAATGTATTGTGATGTGTGAAGGGATTTCGTATTGGTTTTTCATTTCCCTGATCGTTTTCTCCTTTTTTCTTACAGAAAGGTACTGCGGAATGATGGGACTCTGCTGACAATATCCCATAACAACTGAGGGGATGTCGGGTAGGGTTAGATCGGAACGGGAGGAATACCATGTCCCTCCCGAGGGTGTGTCTCCCATACTACCCAAGGACCTCCTGCCCAGGTGATCCTCCCTCGCTCTTCCGCCCCCCCCCAGGGTTGGGATCCAAGAGCAATGGCCCTCCCCTGGCCACCTGAACAAAGGATCACCAGGAATAGCCTGGGAGAAACGCCTCAGGTTTCTCACAGATACCTGTTGTGGAACGTGGCCTTCCTGATGGCTATTACGTCGGCTAGGAGAGTGTCAGAGTTGCAAGCCCTTGCAATCAACCAACTCTACTTAAGGTTCCAAATCTCGTTACCAACACGCTCGTTCCCAAAGTCCCCATTAACTTTCACAAGAGGTGGCTTTGCACTCGCTCGACCTCAAGCGAGCGTTAAAATACTACATTTACAGGTCAGTCTTCAGAAAGTGAACGCAACTCTTTCTTGCATATAGCCCGACTAATAAAGGTGATGCTCTATCCAAGCAAAGCATAGCAAGGTGCATCTCGTCAGCTATTGTCTTCTGCAACAGGTCTGCGGGGAAGCCCCTTCAGGCTCCTCCACATGCACATTCAACGAGAGCTACAGCGTCATCAACGGCATGGTGGTCTGGACAGACGTTTGTCAAGCGGCCATCTGGTCAGTGCTGCATACTTTAACAAAACACTACTGCCTGGACAAGTAACATGCCAAAGAAGTGCACACATGGAGAGCAGTCCTACAGTACCTGTTCCAATAAGGTACGATCCTGTGGATTTGCTGTAAGGTGTGCTTTTGGGGTTTCTGACCTGTATGCACCTCCAGTGTCCGTATACTACTTCATAATCTATTCACATCATGTGAATCTATGAAAGATCCAATGCTGGAGAAGGAGAAAGGGTCTTGCCTGTAACTCCTGTTCCCCAGCACTGGTATCTTTCATAGATTCATATGCGCCCTCCTTCCACTCCTTCAGGTAAACCCACGTAAACCCAATGGACATCTATTACCACAGGGTCAGAATCTGAGAATAAGAGGAGGGTCTATCCTAGGGCTACTCGAGATCCTATTGGTGGGGACCAAAAGCACCCATAAGAATGGTGTTAGGCTACAAAATGTAGGTTCTTCTTGCTTAGTGCTAGGGGAATCAAAAAGTAACCAAGCTTTCCCAGCCTGACTACAGGGAATATTCATAGAATGTGAATCCATGAAAGATACCAATGCTGGAGAACTGGAGTTACAGGTAAGAAACTTTCTCCTTCCAGCTAGGGAATGCTCACTATCAGTTCAAGGTGCTCCCCTTCGGCATTTCATCAGCACCAAGGATGTTCACCAAAGTTCTAGCAGTGGTGACAGCGAACTTGCAAAGGCAATCCATCCCAGTGTACCCTTATCTAGATGACTGGCTCATAACGGGAGAAACACCAAAAATGTGTCAAAACACTCAGGAAACAATGAATCTATTGTTCCAATTGGGGTTCTTCATCAATGATGAAAAGTCAAGCTTCGACCCCAGTTAAATAAAACAATTTCTGGTAGCATTAATAAAAACTCAAGAAGGCTTGGTATTTACCTCAAACGAAAGAGTTCAAAACCTGCTGTTCAAATCCCTCATTATGTGACCGGTCGTCAGATAACCGTGCGCAAGGCAATGCGCCTGCTTATGAACATGGCTTCATTCATAGTTCTATACCCACAGGCGCGTCTGCGCATGCGTCCTGTGCAAGAGTGGCTAGCAAAACAATGGTCTCAGACAAGTGGTCAGTGGGAGGATCTAGTTGTTGTTTCTCTGCCCTTAGCACACACTATACTCTGGTGGACCAAAGAAAATATGTTAAAGGGGAGGCCACTCTCACAACAGACACTTCACTCTAAGGGTGTGGAGCACATTAACCTCATCACACTGCACACAGCGTGTGGACACAGTCAACAAGGAAACATCACATCAATCTGCTAGAGTTGTTGGCAGTCCTCAAAGCTCCAGAAGCATTTCAACATTAATTAGCAGGGCAAAGAGTTTTAGTCCTCACAGACCGTACTACTGCCATGATTTATCTCAACAAACAGAGCGGAAAACACTCTCTAAGTTTGTCCAAGTTAGCCCAGAAGCTTTGGAAATGGGCGCTCAAACGCAACATCCTTCTATTGTCTCAACATGTTCCAGGGCAATACAATTCAGTAGCAGACTCTTTAAACCGAGACCTGCACCTTTCCACAGAACACCAGTGGCAAATTCACAAAGGTATTTTATGTGATATTTTCGCCCAATGGGGGCAACCAGATCTAGATCTGTTTGCAAAACAACAAAACTCACAGTACCCAGACTTTGTATCCAGGTTTCCCCAACCAGGATCCAAGGGAGAACATACTGTGGATGAGCTGGTCAGGGAAATTTGCTTACAATGTTCCTATAACACGACTCCTCAACAAAGTAGTTCACAGAATGTACTAGGAACAAGTTACTTTAATACTAATTGCTCAAATGTGGGCTCGACAACCATGGTTTCCACACCTACTCAATCTTCTTGTATGCAAGCCAATCAAACTTCCGTACTGTGAGCGCATCATGAAGTAGACACAGACAACATGTTCAAGTGTGGCGAACAATGTTTTGTTGACTCTAAATGAAGGGTTGGATAAGGCCTAGCTTGCCCCATACTAAGGTGGGTTTTCCCTACCTAAATAAACTAAGAATAGTCTTTATCAGGAAGTCCAAAGCAATATTCTGTTTGTGTTAGAAAAACCTATACTTGCCCTCATGTCTAAATGTATACAATGTGTAGGGATTTCAGCAACAAAATAAACAGTGTTCAAAGTAAAGTTCACAGCTTCTTCCAGATCTTGGATTGGGATCAGCTTCCCTTCCCCAAGTTCACAATAGTTCAAAAGACATAGGGGTTCCCATCCCCATGAGTTCAAATCTTCCAGCTTTCAAAACAACACATTTCCCTCGGACACTTCCCAGCTCTTATGATATTGTCACTTTTCACCAGTTCACATAGACAGTTCAGTTTCTTAGCTTCAAATCCACACAAGAGGTTGTTTTAAACACAAACTTTGTTATAGGTGCTGTCAGTGGCTCTTCCATACAGGGGGCAAATGGTCTAGTCGCAGTTGTCGGACCACACAGTCCACCCATTACAGGTACGAAACTGGTAACCCTTCTTGGCTGCTTTTCCATCCACACTATGCCACTGCTTCAACTAGACAGTGATACTTTATTCATTCACCTGTGTCACACTCTCCTGACACTGTGGCGTGGCTGGTTTGGCCACTATGCATTTGTCACACTTTCTGGCATTCTCCTGGCTTGTGCCAACGCGTGTTTCCTTATGACAGTACATTTCCTTGAACTCTCTTGGTTGTTGCCAATGGTTGTGTTCTTTTATAATTTCTCACATAATGCACACTTCCTTGTATCAGGCAGATTCCCAAACTTTCTTTCACTCTAGTCAATGCTCAAGAATGCTCAACACTTCCGCTCTGTTCGGTATTCTCAAAAAGTGCATATATGTACTTTCCATTTTGTTCAGTATTCAAAAGTACTTTCTGTTTTCAGCTCATTCGATAATTCAAAAGTGCACGTAACTGCTTTCACTTCCTTCGACATTCAAAAGTACTTAAAATTACATTCAGTTCATTCAGTATTCGCAGTATTCAGAAATACTCGGGAGGATAGCTCAGCGGCAACGTGCTCGCCTTGGAAGCAAGACAACATGGAGCAACACTGGTTTGATCCCCGGGTCCGTGCTTAGAAACCTCTGGGTATTAAACGCGTTATAAATAACCTATTATATCATATCATACTTTTACTATCTTCACTTCGCTCTAATCTTATTATTGCTTCCGCTTCGCTTTAACTCAATGTTTCTTGCTTGTTTTTCATATGCGCCTGCCAGCCAGGTGCTCCTCCTTCGTGGTTCATTCACCGGTTGGATCTTACGACTCCTTGCGAGGTCCTCGACTTCCACAGGTTGTCTCCTTCCCACGCGGTCCTCGCTCTCTCTACCAGCGGCTTCTCGTGGCTCTGCTCACCCGGCGATGCTCCATCTGCAGCTCGGTATCTCTCCAACCGCTTTGCTCGGTTGTGCCAGTCTTCCTCTTGCAGCCTGCCACTCTCCTCGCTTCGATCAGCTTCGCTTCCCACTGCATAAACTATGCATCCTTGAATGGGTCTCAAGCGCTCCGTTTGCCACACTGCTAATCTGGAGAGGTCTGCCTGCACCCTGCAGTCCGATGGTCCTGCTTCTACAACAGCTGACTCAATTTCCAAATGGATGTCGGTTTTTAAAGGTCCCACCATCATAATGAGTCCAGAAAAGACGAGACCGCTCACCATCTGAACGGTAATCGTGCCTTACTCGCTTTGTCCTTCTCCACCTCCACATTATCCTCCTCCTTCTCGTGCCACTACACAGCTGAGGCTGATATGTGTCTGTATTAACAAAATGAGGATGTGTCTTCCTAGTTGGTCTCTTCCTCTTCCCAATATTGAGATGAGGTTGCTTGGGGTATATTTTAAGGGAAGAACAAAACAGGGAGAGGGCTGTCAATAGCCTACAAAGGGTTGAGGGACAAAGGGTTCATTCTGAAAGAGAAATGGGGGTTATCATGTCTCACCTAAGGACGTCCTCTTCCCACCCCCCAAGTGTCCTCCACTCAGGTGATCCTCCTTCGCATATCCACCCCTGGGTCAGGATCCTAAAGCGATGGCCTTTCCCTGGCTAATCGAAAGGAGGATACAGGGCGAAAAGTGAGGACACCCTTAGCTTCCTCACTGTGCCCATACAACATGCTGACCCAACAGAAGGGGACAGCACTCCATCCATACCCACAAACTCTGAACTTGGCAGCCTGGCTCCTGAAGTCATAGAGTTAAGACATTTAAACATTCCACAAATGTGTATGGAAATCCTAAAAGAGGCACGGAAACCCAATACAAGACACTGCTATTTTAACTAATGGAAACAATGTGTCATATGGTACAAATCATGCAACATCAATCCAATTAACTGTTCCCCTTCACATAGTACACTATCTGCTTTAACCTTCAGACTCTGGGTTAGTCTTTAATTTCCTTAAAGTACATTTGGCAGCAATCTTGGCATACACCACCTCGCAGAGCAAAGTGTCATGGTGGAAAGTCCCTGTAATTAAGGCTTTCATGGAAGTGGTAAAAAGGTTATACCCTCCAATTTCACATCCTCCTGCTGGGTGGGACCTAAATATTATGCTCACAAAACTCATGGGTCCTCCTTTTGAACCAATGCATAAAGCTAGTCTTAAACATCTTACTTGTAAGACTCCCTTTCTTAGCAATCATGTCAATAAGAAGCTACAAGCCCTCTCAGTTCAAGATCCGTTCATTACTATTCAAAAAGACAAAGTGGTTCTCAGAACCGAGCCTCCATTTTCACCTAAATTCATCTCTAAGTTCCAAAACCCACTAATTCTGCAGAAAGAAGCCTCCATACTCTAGATGTAATGAGAGCAGTCATGTACTACCTAAACACAACTAAACCACTACGGAAAAAAGATCAGCTCTCTGTTTCCATAGCAGCTGGTAAAGAGTAAGGTCCTGTCTCGAAGTCGGCGATCTCAAAATGGATAGTCAAATGCATCTGTCTTTGCTACTCACTATCTAGCAAATGTGTACCTTTCACCCCAAGAGCCCACACTACTTGAGGCACAGGGGCTACTCTGGCTTGCATTGCAAATGTCCCTTTAGATGCAATTTGAAAAGCAGCTATTTGGAGTTCCAGTCACACATTTACACAACACTACTGCTTAGGTACATACTCTAAAGCGGATTCACACGTGGGTCAAGCAGTATTACAACATCTATTTCTGCTGTACCTTCAAACAACCCACCTTCTCCAGGTACTGCTTGCAAATCTATGCATAGCATGTGATTCTAAGCAAATCCACAAGCTTCAGACGGCATACATTACTTTCCGTAATTGTATTTCTGATGCTTGTATCTGCTTAGAGTCACATGCACCCACCCTCCATCTCCTCTTGGAGTTGAAGGTGCATACATGTCTTTCTACCATATCTGTTCAACTTTCACATGTACTCGCACAAACACTTCATGCTCCCTCATGTCAGAAACAAAACAATCTGAGGGACCTCAAATCAAGAAGGACCATGGGTACAGTACACGTCAAACAAGGGATAGTATTGCAAATGCACCCTGTTGACATCCCCTTTTTAAAACAAGTCATGACATCCTCTGCGACTACCACTAAATGTCGGCCTATGCATAGCATGTGAATCTAAGCAGCCACAAGCATCAGAAATGCGATTACGGTATGTAATTCATGCCATATAGTTCTTTTAACAGTACTCTAGTGGCTACACTTGTTTTCTTATTTATTCTTAATATTAATTATTATATATTATGTTATTTGTTATTTATTCTTAATGTTAATGCTGGACCTATACAAAAGAAGATGTTAAAATTAAAAATGTTTACTGTATACACCTGTATGTTATAATTGTAAGGAAATTACACCAGTGCCTACATGTTTATATTGATTTTTTTTATATAGTGCTATTTATAGTATGCTAGTGCCTCCATTTGTATTGACATTTTGTATATAGTGCTATAAACATTACTCTAGTGGCTATACTCATTTTGTTATCTATTCTTAAAGGTAATGTTTCACTTTTGCAAAAGAAGACATGTTAAAATATAAAACGTGATGTTTACTGCATACACTTACTTGTATGTTATGATTGTAAGGAAATTTGATGCTACTGCTTACATTCGTATTAACGTGCATGTACCTCGACATTATAATTGTAAGGACATTAGGTGCTACTGCTTAGATTTGTTTTCACATTTCCTATCTAGCACTATTTATAGTATGCTAGTGCCTACATTAGTATTGAGCTTTTGTATAAAGTGCTCTTAATAGTACACTAGTGCGTACATTTTTATTTACATTTTGTATATCGTGCTGTTAACAATATACTTGTGGCCACATTCAAATTATTTTTCATCTACCGTTACAAACCTAACAGAATTTTGCGTAAACACTTGTTGAAGCTATGCAGCATATGAAGCGTATTCACTTGTCGAAACATTAATAGTACACTACTGTTTTAAGTTGTATTTCGTTTGTTATATTGCATTATAAAATGTGTAAGTAAAAGGGTACGTTTTATTATTTACAGTGTTCACATTTAAACAATAGTTGCATTTACTGTTAAACAGTGATTTTATTAAAAAAGAATTACTGACATGTTGACATTTTCAAATTTGCTGCAATTAAATTGTAATACAGGGGGCGTGGCTAGGCAGCGCGCAATGAAGCTGTGCCTGCTGTAAGCTCCGTCGAAGGGTGCCCCGAATACCGCAAAATTAGCGTTTTGCAACCATGTCCCTGAAGCATGTTAGCAGGACCGCTTGCTGACTCTAGGGTGGATCTCTGGACAACAATTCCTGGGGAAAGCGGAGCGGAATTGAGGAGGAAATCGCCTAAATCTCCCCGGCTCCCGAATACTGTTATTGGCAAAATGGCAGTGCGTGCCATTTACTTGGCGGACCTCCTGGGATTTTCGACCAGCCTGATGTGATGGCTGGGACGCGGTGTGCTGGACCCGCTTGCATGGAGGAGTGGAGCTGAAGTTATGGTGCCTCCAACCTGCAAGGAGGAGGGAGCGGAACCCGCGTTGTGGGAGATGAACGCTGCTAGGTTAAGACAGCTGGCGTTCCCGGGGACTTGATAGTGCGCTGCCTGCCCGAGCTGGAGGAAGGGCACTTCATCGCGGGCGTTCTCTTGACTGGGGCTCATAGCACGGACTGCGTGCTGTTATCCTGAGGGTGCCGCCGGAGCCTGGGAATAGAGGTTTCCCCATTCGAGTGCAGAGGTCGGCATCTCTCTGCCTTCATAGAATGCCAGGGACACCGCAGATCCCGCCCGCCCGACAACGGCTCTGCGGAGACTGAAGCCCATCCAGAAAGTGACATGCCAGGGCAACCTGGCCTAAGAGGAGGAAGGTGAGCGGGGGGAGTTGGTGATCCTGTCTCCCTTGAACTGCCCCAAGTTGGTGCACAGTCTTGCTCCCAGTCTGGGGTAAACTGTGCCCTCAGAGTTTTTGTTCCTATTGCGACCCAACAGCTGCATCTGGGGAGACTAGTTCTGGGTTGGTGAATGGCTCTTGGAACCCTAATCAAGCGCCCCTGAACTGCACTTCTGCTGGCTTGCTTCAATCTTGGACCCTCTGTGCAGTTGGGATCTGTTTGGGCCCTCTGGTTGTCCAGCATAATCACACGTAACTGCTGACTAGCTACACCAGCCCCCAATACCACATGGACATCCACTCCATCCGTGAGTTTTCACTACCCAGTATTCTGCTCCCCTGGCGATGCCCAAAGCAATAGGAGAGAAGAAAGCATAGGGCATCAAAGCCTTCCTAACACCCCAGGCGGCACCTTCCCTCCAGAACCATACAGTGACAGTGGACATCCACCCAGCCCCCGCCATAGAGCCTCTCCCGGACATGGCATTCTCCAAAAATGATTTTGAGGAGCTGCTAAAATCTTTTAAACAAGAGATTACTCACGAAATCAAAGCTGAAATAAACACCTCAAAACATTCATTGGCTAGATCGCTGTCCGAGTTAACGAACCATCTGGGAGGACTCGAGGCTAGGGTAAATGACCTAGAAAATGTAACATGCGAGCAAACACACGATACTGAAGTGCTCATGGAACGGGTGCGGACTATCGAGGAACACCTGGAGGACATTTGGGGTAAACAGGCAGACCTTGAAAATGGGTCTAGGTGGAACAACGTGCGCCTTCGCGGGATTCCCCTGCAGGTTTCGGACCAGGAGTTGGCCAACTATGTAAAAGATCTGTTCCGGAGTCTATTGAGCCTTCCCCCCTCTGAAGCACTACTCTTAGATAGGACACGCTGCGTGTACTCATCGGTCCAGCATAGAAGAAATCTCCTTCCGGATGTCCTCACCAGGTTCCACTTCTTCCGCCAGAAAGAAATCATGGCAGCTGCCAGGAAATCAAAAGCAATACAATTCCGCGGAGTGTCCATACAGCTGTTCCAGGATTTATCCCCATACACCCTAGCGTGTCGACGCCGATTACAGAGGGTGACCACATGGTTACAAGCCTGGAAAATCCATTGCCGCTGGGGATTCCCTTGTAAGCTGATCTTTGATTTTCACAACCAACACTATACAATCTCTTCAGAGGCAGAGGCGAAGGATCTAATGGCTGGGAGAGTCACTGAGATCACACCAGACCGAAACTCCCAAACAGGGGTAGACCATGATTTTCAACCTACTCCAAAAGACAAGACAAGAAAAGAAGACCCAGGGGTTGGGGGAGAGTGGGAGGTCCCTCCCACCAGGAAATGGAAGCCATGGATGGCACAGACACTCACCTCACACCGAACGACCCAAACGTCCACCAACAAAAAGTCAGGACCCTGCTGAACAGTGGTAAACGTAAGTAAATGGGAAACGCACTCTGATAATCTTGTTGAGAGACGCGAAGACTGGAGTCCTGGAGGCTGGCATGGGAAAATGCGCTGGCAGAAACGCATGAGAGCGCTATCGAACATTTCAAGGGCCACCCTCGAGGGAAAAAATGTAATTGCCGGAAATCGCTTGAAGAGGATAGATAATGTAGATTGACCCCTGTGACATGAACCGAATCGTGGCCTCTAAGAGATCTATGGTGACATGGCATTGCCAGACCTGCCTTGGAATGGACAAGACGCTTGCCTGGAGTGGGATTCGCGATGCCAATCACACAGAATTCTGAACACCCCTTGCACTACTTTGACACGGGGCATATTGCCCACAAGGGGATTTCATGGAGTGCAAAGGTTTTAGAAGACATCTCATTGGGGCGCCCAAGTCGGATTGCGCCCATTGTTACTGACGGTTTGTTAATGTTGAAAACGGAATTTGGGCTACTAAAAGCCTCTTATGCTTTTGTCTTTATGTTTATTATAGCTTTTGTTTCTATTCGGTTGCTGTTGGTCACTCTGCCAACATGCCTTTATTATGGTCCTAAACATCTTGGTCAATCTCAGGTCATTGTCGAGTCTCTGGCCCCTGGGGTGGGAGGGGCCATCTGTCCTCACACGACCCACCCCCCCAGATCATTTTCTAGAGGGTGGGAGGCCCCAGACGGGGAGGAAAAGACGTTAGATAGCGCATCAGGCGAACACGAGCGATCCAGGAATGGCGACCACGGAGATTAAATTTATCAACCTTAATGTACAAGGGTTGAACTCTCCCCTAAAATGTAATGCACTGCTGCATAGACTAGTGACACTTGATTCAGCGTTTCTATTTCTCCAAGAAACCCACCTTCAACCTGGTGACAAATTTTGCCTTAACAGTAGACTCTACCCAACAAAATTCTTTGCCTCTAGTGGCACGAAGAAGCACGGGCTTGCCATCCTGGTGCCTCAGGGCATCCACCTAAAAACATTGAAGATAATACGAGACAGTGAAGGGAGATTCCTGCTGATAGTAGCAATGCTGTGGGGGCGGAAAATGACTCTGATCTCGTTATACGCCGCAAATGCTAAACAGGACCTATTTTTTGCTTCTCTCTCGGACACTGTAGCGCAACATGCAGAGGGCGAGATAATTCTCGGTGGGGACTTTAATGCAGTGGTCAACCAGTTACTCGATAAGACACTTCCCCCAACGGCAAACAACAAGAAAAATGTCTTAGCCCTCACTACACTGTTGCGAGAAAATTTGCTTATCGAAGTGTGGCAGTTCTTACATCTGGAAGAACGAGACTATACATACTTCTCACCGGTCCATAAAGGGTTCTCCAGCCTTGATATGTTCCTCCTCTCAGACACCCTTATCCCATGGGTGACAGAAACCAAAATACTCTGAGAAGCCCTCTAGGATCACGCCCCGGTGCGCCTAACACTAACTCCTCCCCAAGAAACCCCTCCCCAGAGACCACCCTGGTGATTAAATGACCTCCTTCTGGAGGACGGAGCAATCGGCACCCATATAGCTGAAACCATCACAGTCTTTTTTTCAGCAGAATGACACAGGGGACACAGGCTTTGGGGTAATGTGGGATGCTTCAAAGGCTGTTATCGGAGGTCACCTGATAGAACAAGCCACACAGAGAGGGAGGGCTAGGAAGGTTTTGCAGTCCCAGTTAGAGGGAGAGGTTCGTAAATTTGAAGCAATACATAAAGGGAAGAGCTTGCGCCGCTCCATAAGGGACATCCGCATAGCACAAAAGGCACTAGAAGCGCACCATACATCAAGTGCGGCACATTATATGTTGCGGGTAAAACAATACTTCTACACAAAAGGGGACAAGACTAATAGGCTGCTGGCAGCGAAACTTAAAAAGCAAGCAAAACGGAATAGGATAGACTCCCTGCGCGACCACTTGGGCAGACCTGTTTCCTCTGAGGAGGGCAAACTGCATTGTGGAAACCTTCTTTAGAGAGCAAGCAGCCTCCCACGCCGGGGATCCGCAAACCGTCAAATAATGTATAACAGATGCACGAGTCATCCAAATCCCACAAGCCTTAAGCGCCTCATTAGAGGACCCTATAACGGCCCAAGAAGTCGAAGACACGATGAAAGCCCTTCCCGTTGGCAAGGGTGCAAGGGAACAAGCCAGTGGAAGACTGAGCCGAAGTTGGGAGAGCCCCAGACCAACCAGAGGAAGCCAGCAAGAACCCTAAAGGTATCTGGGTTGCTGGGAAGGTTGGCAAGGGTACAAGGGAACTGTGGAAAACTCCACGAGTACCGAGCTGGGGTGATGAGGGAAGAAACCCAAATACGGGTCTAGGAACTGCACCCAAATAGCAAGAAGAGTCATCCAGATCATCTTCTTCATGGCAGTACACCTGGCAGGCACCTGGCAGGCAAGTAAAATAGGTCTGCCAAGGCCTGAGAAAGGCCAGGGAAAGGGAGACATTCCCCTTACAGTTGTGAACTGTGACAATAAGCCTGAGAAGGGAGGCATTCCCTCAGCAGTTGTCAATCTTAAAGGGAGGCATTCTCCTACTGTTGTGAACTATTACATGAATCCTGAGAAGGGCCAGGGGAATGTAGGCATTCTCCTGGCTGGCGTGAATTGTACTAAGAAGCTTCAGAAAGACCAGGGGAAGGGAGTCCGTCTCCCTGGAATTGTAAACTGTGAAAAGAAGATCCAAGAAAGTCTGAGAACAGAGCTAAGGAAGGGCAGGGGAAGGGCGTCATTCCACTTACATTGCAAAAACGCAAAGCCAAGTGAAGAGAGAGACCGGGGAAGGGAGTTATTCCCCGTGGCTGTGTGCGAAGGGAAATGCTGATAGCCAGACACCTGGAGAATGGAACTATTCTCTTGGAAATTGAGTTTACAAGATACCTGGAGAAAGGATGCATTCTCAAGCAACCCAGTAGTGAAAATAAAACTATGGGCAATAAGGAATGTTGATGTTTAAACTGGAACTTTACCCTTTTTGAGTTGAACTGAGAACTTTGCTGCTTGTTTGTCACTTCAACCTCAAACTTTGTTGTGTATCTTGAAAAGGGATTGAGGCCTGAGGAAGGAAGCCACGCCCTAAGGTAAAAGTCCCACCTACAATTGGAAATGTGATCCATAGTCCAGAAGAAGGGAGTCATTCTTCTGGACCAACAAGATCCACTACTCCAGAAGCCGGGTTTTGACACAGGATGGCATACTCTTGATTTTACACAGACATCCTGACTGAATCCTTAATATTTTAGTAGAGGTAGGGAAACCCCTCTCAGAGTTAGGGAAGCAACTGGGTGGGAATGGCCATAGGGATTTGCATGGTCACGGACATTCAATGTGTAGGCACATACCCAAACAACACCTCTGTACTTTAAGTTAGGTTTTCTCTTTATTTTCTCCTACAATAAAAACGTATGCTAACAAACATGCCCCCTGTGTGTCAGTCTCCTCCTTCTGCACCCTTACAGAGTTCATTTGAGAAATGAGGGGAATCGTAAGGCAATATTCTTGAAAGCCTACGTTATGTTTCGCAGTAATGTGCTGCTTTAGTTTTATCTTTCCTTTCCTAAACTGTGCATTTCCTTGCTTAAGCATATGTTGTGATGCATACGCAGTGGAGGTAAATGCATATGCTATGTGTGGTTATGGTAATGTTGACTGAATATTGTCCTGGAATTATGTCTTTTCCTGCTTGAGTGTATATTTGAATGTGTACACTGTGGGGATTGACTGTATGTTTGGAATGTGTACACAGTGGGGGTTATTATGCATTTCCTTGCTTAAGTATATGTTGTGAGGCGTAGACGTTGGGGGTAAGTGCATATGCTGTGTGTGGTTATGGTAATGTTAGCTGAATATTGTTTCTGGAATTATGTATTTATTTAATTGAGTGTGTGTTGGAATACGTACGCAGTGGGGATGAGTGTGTATGCTGTATTTGGATGCGTGTGTGTGTGTATGTGTGTGGTAATAATAATGGGGTGAGTGTGCATGTTATGGCGTGTGTGTCACATGAAAAGTGTGTATATGTATGTTATGGGGTGAGTGTGTCTGTTGTGTGGGTGAGTGTATGTTGTGTGTGGTTATGACCATGGATGAGTGTACATTTTGGGATGAGTGTGCCTCATGAAAATGAGGTGAGTGTGCTCATATTAATGGGGTCGGTGTGTATTCTATGGGTGAGTGTTTTTGCTAGGGGTGCGTGTATATGTTGTGTTTGGTCTTGATAATGGGGTGAGGATATGTTTTGTGTGGTCATAATGTTGACAGCATATTGTTGCTGGAATTATATATTTTTTTGCTGGAGTGTATGTGGGAATGTGTATGCAGTCGGAGTGAGTGCGTATGCTGGGTGTAGTTATAGCTGTGATGCATATGGATGGCGTGGTTGCAGAGCGTATGCTTGCCATGTATTTTTAACTTATAGACTGCTGTAATATGTACGTGTGCGTATGTTTTGTGTGGTCATGATAACTTTCACTGCATATTGTTGCTTGAATTGTTTTTTATTGCGTGAGTGTATGTTTGTAATGTGTATGCAGTGGGGGGTGAATACCTCTGATGGGTGTGGTTATAGCTGTTGTGGATATGGTTGGCATGTACTTTTAACTTGTTTCATATCATTTTTTGTGAAAGATTTGGTTGTCATCGCGCATGCGTCATATGTATACACATTTTCAACGGTTAACATTTCAAAATTGGACAAGTATTTTCTTTAGTAACCAATTTTGAGATATTTAGGCCGAACCCCCTTTTTTTCCTATGGGAAAACCCCATGCTAAAAGCTGTTCAAACACTATTAAAGTAAACATTTTTTAAACTATGAAGCCATTAAGGTAGAAATCTAGAATTGTCCATGCCCAAGTGGCTGCCTCACAATATTACTGTGGAATAATTTGCAGATTTTTTCATGCAAACACCATTGAGACTTCATATTAATTATGTTTTGAGTTAGCAGGAAGGCATAATATATATAAAAGAAATTGTACTTTCAATCTGCTTATGAGAAAAAAATGTGTTATCTTAATGCTGCAGGGAGTTCTTTTTCAAATGTATATACAGCTCTAATATTTGGCAATATTAGGGGAAAATAAGCACTTCAAAACTGACTGAACCTAAGGGAAAAACTATTTTGCATTGTTTATCTGTTTGCCTATTATCAAGTAGATTGTAATTTTAAGATGGACACTGCCATTTTGTACAGCAGCCTAATATGGTGTTGTCCCAAATGGCTTAAACATGGTATGGAGTGGGTGGGCTATAGCCCAGGGACAACCACACACATCTGTGAATCTGCATAAGGCAACACTGCTATCTTCACACTCCATGCCATTAATTTTGACTCCCATAGTGCCAAGTGTCACTTATGAGCCAAAATGAAATAAACTATGTGACTAGTCTGATGGTCTTAATCCATCTCACATACCATTGCTACTAATTTTATGTTTGAGTGGTTACGCTTCACAGATGTCCATTTTATAGCTGTCCATGCATCTATAGAATGAGTAACTGTGTGGGTAGGGAAATAATATCTACTGTACAACATTTGAATCCTTCATATTTTATTTTTCAGGCAAAGTAAAGGAGATGAGCTTTGATGCCAAAGCAAAGATGCAGCGTTTGCAAGAGTTCTGGATCAGCCGCGCAAGTGCCGAGCAGCGAAAAGGACGTGCAGGGAGGACAGGTCCAGGCGTCTGTTATCGTTTGTACTCAGAATCCGATTATGATGCATTTGCTGCATACCCTGTGCCTGAAATCCAGAGAGTTGCTTTGGATGCATTAGTCCTGCAGGTATTTGTGTTTTACTTTTTGATCCAATAATGGAAAGCTCAAAATGTGTATAACACACTGTATGGGAATTGCCCCCTTCCTTGCACTCTTACACCACAGGGGATATCCCAATTTATTTATTTATATACAGCGTGAACAATGCTCTTTTGATCACAAAAGAAGATACAATAGATGAAAAAACAGATCTGATGGGAATCAGTGAAATTCTTTCAGTAGGGTGAGTTTGACGGACATTCTGACAAGGTTGTGAGGGGGAGTAAATGCAACAGTCACCTGGGACAATACATAAGTGAACATACATAGATTAAGGACAAACAACATTGAACATTTTTAAGTGCAGGTAGGCAGTACAGCCAGCTGTGCTCCGGATGTGACCATGCTGGGATGAAGTGGTAGAGTGGAGGCAGAGGAAGTGAGTCACAGAGGCAGGTTAGAGGCGAGGGAAACATTTTAGGTAGCAGGCAGATCAGAGGTAGGTTAAGAGGGTAACTCAGAGGCAAGGAGGTAGGCTGTGGACTGTTTATTGGATGTCCAGAGGAAGAGAATTCCATGCAAGTGGAGCAAGAAAAAAGAAATAGTAGAAGTGAGATGAAGCACAGGAAGGGTAGTGAGCCACAAGGATAATCGAAGAGGCAGAATGGAGATTACGAGACAGCTTGTAGAGTTGGCTAGAGGAAGATGGATAGAGTGGTGCCTTACCGTGGATAGAATTGTGAACCAGTAGAAAAAATTTAAATCTGGCTCTGTTGACGGTAGGAGGAAGTAGCTTTGAAGTGAGGGAGTTCAAAGATGGTCATGGTAGCGAAATTAATGATCTTGTCGAGAGGACAGAGAGCATAGCTGGGGAGATCAATTTATCACGTGCCCGTACACAAGTGTTTCAGAGCACGACGGAGAAAGGGAGGGGAACAAGGGAGGACAAAAACATTGATCTTACTAGGTCCTGTGTCATTGAGAACATGCAAGTACAGGGGATAGGGAAGGGGAAGTGCGAGGGTTGGGGGGGAGTTGATAGTGTTGAATAGGTAATAGAACAACAATAGATAATGCGGTCAGCAGGTGGCAAGTGCAGTATAAGGTGAAGACAACAGGTGTCTAATAAGTGCAAGAAGGGGATTGTAGGGTCACAGATACAGACCCGAGTGCAAGGGTGGCCGGAGGCAGTGCGGGTGTGTGGCTGGGTGGGCAGGGATCTGGGCCCGGAATCAGAGGGTAACCAAGTGCTGGTGCCGAAACAGACCGATCAGCAGGGGAGAGGAAGAGCGAAGGCAGAAGCAAAGAGGAAGTTTTTGAGGTGCATCCCGAACCGAAGATGATTCTCCTCAAGTTTCAGAGGGCCAGGGAGGCTGTTCCAGAGGGAGGCCCTAGCAGAGGAAAGAGATCTACCCCCAACTCGTTGCTTGAAGAAGCGACTGACCCTGAGGGAGTTGGAGGTGGAGGAGCGAAGAGCTCGAGTGGGATGGTATTTACAGAGGGAGAGTTGAAGGTATTGTGGACCCAAGCCCTAGAAGCCCTTGTGGACAATGCAGAGGGTCTTGAATTTAATCCTTGCAGCCACTAGGTGCCAATGAAGAGATTTCAGGGCCGGAGAGATACGATCCCAGGGTTTGAGGCCAAGGACAAGTCTTGCAGTCCTGTTCTGGATGAGCTGCAGAGGGCGGAGAGTGGTTGCAGGCAGATTTAGAAAGAGGCTGTTGCAATAGTCCAGCCTAGTGTCATGATCTCTGCTTCCAAAAGGTCAGGGTTTTCCCAACTCCCTTGGAAGCAGATCCATAACCCAGGTTCCGAGGGCCAACCAGTCCCAATTGGGACCTTTTGGACCCAGTCCTGGCGCCAGTGGCACCAGGCTCATAAATGTGCCCAGTCCCAGCGCTGGAAACGCCGGGCTCATGATGCTTGGGTGGACTTACCTGCAGCAGACCATGCTGCTTACTTGCCTGCCAGCTGAGCCTCTGATCCTCTTCTGTTTGGAACTACTTTTCCTGTTGGGTGGGGCAGGAGCCACTCCCTAGATTCAGAACACTGGAACTCTTCTGGAAAGCAGGAACTCTTTTCTTACCTAGGCGTGGCTGTGGAAGGAGACACCTAAGCACTACAGGAGGCTATTTAAACCACACCCGGTGGATGAATCTTGCTTTGCGTTATTCTGCATCCTCTGCAGCAGAACGCTCATCGTGTCTTCTGCATCGGATCCTGGGCCTAAGGAAAAAGGCTTACCATCCTGAATCCAGTCTTCAGCAACACCTATAAAGACAAGAAAGAACAGGTTAGCATTCCGGCATCTGAAAGACAAAGGCTTACCTACTCTTCGTGCGCTCCGGAGGTCTTCACACTGCATTCCGGCATCTGAAAGACAAAAGCTTACCGACTCTTCGCACGCTCCGGAGGCCTTCGGCGCTGCATCCTGCATCTGAAAGACAAAACAAGGTGCGTTTAAAGACATTGGGGAACTTTGATACTCACGTGCCATTACTCCTTTCCACATCAACCCCAGTGGGTATTCCGGCACCCTGCAGCCGCTCCGAACTCGTACCTGCAAAATAAAAGACAGTTAGAGCGCATCGTGAAGCAGGCAACAAGCGCTTACTTACGTGCTTCCAAGCGCTTCTATTCATCATACGGACTCCATCTTCAACTCACTTCAGCCCGTCATCCGCCATCGCCGGAACCTGCAAAACAAGAGACATCATTGCTAAAGACTTTAAAGACAATAGAATTACTCAAAACTTACCGTTCGTGCAGTAAACGACGGACAGCAGTCCTCTGAAGTCAAGAGGCCTGCGCTACCGATCCAGTGAAGAAACTGGTTACAGCACCCTGCCCCGAGGTAGATGGAGAGCTCGGCATTCACTTACCTAAGGTGAGAGCGTTAACCTTTGGGGGTCTACAGGAGAGCAAAAAAGGGAAGCGATAGGGACACCCCAATAACCCCAGTTCATTAATCCCATATTTTCTGTCTGCAGACATCTTACTCTTGAAGTCAGGCATACAGTGCACAGAGGTCCAGCCCAAAGAGCCAACCGGGTGCTACACATCACCTTTGAAGATACGGTAGTCGCCCAGTCAAGACCGGCGCCTCTGCGAGAATCAGGTGAGCGTTACAGAACGCAAAGCCTACCGCAAAACTCTCGCCCAGGCGCTATGGAAACCTCGGATACTGACCATCTAGCCCGGTTACTTGGGGAACTAAGGGCAGAAGTGCATGCAGCTCGTCAGGAAACGAATGCTCTAAGAAGGGAACTAATTATTTCCAAGGAGAGAACAGACGGTCTTGCTAGACAATTGCTACAGTCACAAGCCGGACAAACCCCGTTACCCGCATCAGGGGCAAATCTTCCTTCAACATTCTCTATGAATCCAGTGCAGATCAACCTACCTGGGAATGTACCTCTGGCTCCGCCCGAACGATTTTCTGGTGACCCAAAGAGGTTTGCAGTATTTATCAATCAGTGCCGGTTGCACTTCTTATGCCGGCCAGCAGCCTTTCCAACTGATCAAGCTAAAGTAGCTTTTGTACTTTCGTACCTTAGTGGCAATGCGGCAGACTGGTCGATCCCTCTAGTTAATCAAGATGATCCGGTTCTCCATGATTTTCAAGCCTTTCAGCTTAGTATGGAAAAACTGTTCGCAAGACATTCACAGGGGCAGGCCTTGGACAATGAGCTTCTTTCGTTGCGACAGGGTAATATTTTGGCTTATATTGCATCTTTCAATAGACTAATAGTGGAAACTCAATGGCCTGAGGACAAAAGGATTACGCTGTTTTACAGAGGTCTACGTGGAGAGCTCAAAGACGTTTTAGCCCAAGTAGTGAATCCCCCACAAGACTGTTCGGATTATATAGACTAGGTCGTTCAAATAGATCATAGACTGCAGAACAGGAAGGCCGACCGTTCCAAGTTTGATGCTCGAGTATTTTCCAAACCGCCAACTCCTTCCAAAGGAGTAGACTCCGGGGAACCCATGCAAATCGGGAGTCTGAAAGGTCCTCTAACACAAAAGGAGCGGGAAAGGAGAAAACAGTTGCAATTATGCCTATATTGCGGAAACTCAGGGCACTTTCTTCGAGACTGTCCGGTGAAACCTGCCAAGAAGGCAGTAGGAGCTGCAGTTACCAAAGTTACAAACTCTGAGCAGGGAAACGACCTCACCCGACAAGAATAGAGGTCCTCTTGCCGAGCGTGAAAACCAGTTCCGTGACCTCGCATTTCGTGATACCTATGGTCCTCATTAGCCCTGATAATCCGGATCGATTACATGCAATTGAAGCTTACGTCGACAGCGGTGCCATCGGCAATTATGTGGATCATGAAATGGTTTTGAGGATGAATCTAACTCTTTGTCCCAAGGCTGTAAAGGACGTCATTACTACAGTGGATGGTACGGAGATAGCCTCCGGGCCAGTAACGCACACCACTCAAGAGGTGACGCTAGTAAGTCAAGATGGACACCATGAGAAGATCGTGTTCGATGTGATCAAGGCCCCTCAGTTTCAGATTATTCTAGGAATACCTTGGTTAGAGAAACACAATCCTCTGATCGATTGGCGAGCAAGAACGGTCCAGTTTCCAGAATGTGTCTCTACTTGTCACCCTCCACCTGGTGTTGCACTGGCAGCAATTTCTTCAGAGACTCCCCAGTTACCTCCCGAATACCTTGAATACCAAGATGTTTTCCGGAAGGATCAGGCTAACACTCTACCTCCTCATAGGTCTTATGACTGCCAGATAGACCTGATACCTGGATCTACTCCTCCTTGTAGTAGAATTTATGCCCTCACCGAGCCTGAGAACCTTCACCTTCGACAATACCTGGATCAATACCTGGCGAATGGGTTTATTCGTCCTTCCAAGTCCCCTGCTTCTTCAGCTTTGTTCTTCGTTCCAAAAAAGGAAGGAGACCTTAGAACTTGTATCGATTATCGCTCCCTGAACCAGATCACCGTTAAGAATAGATATCTGTTACCTTTGATCCCTGAACTCCTGGACCAAGTCAGAAAAGCATGCATATATACAAAGCTGGATCTTAGAGGAGCTTACCACTTGGTACGAGTAAAAGAGGGCGATGAATGGAAGACTGCCTTCCGCACCAAGTATGGGCTATTTGAATATCAGGTCATGCCCTTCGGACTTTGCAATGCCCCGGCCGCCTTTCAATATTTTATGAACGATGTCCTCAGAGAGCTCATAGATGTGTGTGTTGTTGTTTACATTGACGACATCCTCGTTTATTCTTCATCGGAATCTGAACATCGGAAACACGTGAAAATGGTCCTCGAAAGATTGCGTCAACACAAACTTTTCGCTAAGTTGGAAAAATGTGTTTTCAACGTGACTGAAGTTGAATTCTTGGGATTCATATTATCACCTGGCGGAGTACGTATGGATTCAAAGAAGGTCGATGCAGTTCTCAAATGGCCATCACCATCCTCCGTAAAAGGTGTGCAAAGCATGTTAGGCTTCGCTAACTTTTACCGCAGGTTTATCCCCGAATTCTCTCGAATAGTCCAGCCCATCACTGCCTTGTTAAAGAAAAACAAACGTTTTGAATGGTCTACCGAGGCGGAACAAGCTTCCCAGGATTTGAAGACTAAATTTATCTCTGCACCAATCTTAAAACACCCTCGCCCCGAACTCCCCTACATCGTGGAAACTGATGCTTCAAGCCTTGCCATGGGGGCAGTTCTATCACAAAAGGACCCGGTAACCAATCAGTTGCATCCCGTGGCATTTTGGTCCCGCAAATTCTCGCCTCCTGAAATCAATTACACGATTACTGACAAGGAACTTCTGGCTATCAAGTCTGCCTTTAAGGCTTGGCGGCATTATCTGCTGGGGGCCCGACACACCGTTACTGTGATTACGGATCACCGAAACCTGCAATATTTGAAAACCGCAAAAGCCCAATCCTCTAGACAACTCCGTTGGGCATTATTCTTTGCCGAGTTTGACTTCATAATTACCTATCGACCTGGTACAAAGAACG
Source organism: Ambystoma mexicanum (assembly GCF_040938575.1). Classification (NCBI taxonomy): domain Eukaryota; kingdom Metazoa; phylum Chordata; class Amphibia; order Caudata; family Ambystomatidae; genus Ambystoma; species Ambystoma mexicanum. Next base: position 843,433,316 of record NC_090923.1, read on the forward strand.
GTAAAGCTGATGCCCTTTCTCGGATGGGAGTGGAAGAACACTTTATCAACCCTAAACCTGTACCAATCATTCCCGAACAAAGAATTCTGGGTGTAATCGCCACAGAATCCATAGAGGAAGTTAAGGATAAAGCCAGGCAACTTGTAACTCCAGCAGACATACAGAATTGGCATCTGCAGGGAAAGGACTTTGCAGTAAAGGACAACTTATTGTATTTCCAAGAACGATTATACCTACCCAGCACAGATTTACAGAAAAAAGTAATCTCCTGTTATCACGATTCTTTAATGGAAGGTCATCCCGGTATGGCCAAGACCTCAGAAAAGATCAAGCGCTACTTCTGGTGGCCATCTTGGAAAAAAGATATTAGAGACTTTATAATGTCTTGTGGAGTATGCGCCCAAAACAAGAGTCAAAAGGAAAGACCAGCAGGCCTCTTACGCCCTATTGACATCCCACCTCGCCCTTGGCATACGCTTTCTATGGACTTCATCACCGATCTACCTCCATGCTCCGGATACAATACGATTCTAGTAATCGTGGACTTATTCTCCAAGATGGCGCATTTCATTCCGCTCAAAGGCTTGCCAACAGCAGCAACTCTGGCCCGAGAATTTCTCGAAAACATCGTCCGACTACACGGTTTTCCTTCGGTTCTAATTTCGGATCGAGGTAGTCAATTTATTTCTCATTTTTGGCGAAGTTGCTGTCGGTCGGCTCAAATTGATGTGAGACTATCGACCAGTCACCACCCTCAGACCGACGGACAAACCGAGAGGACCAATCAAACTCTGGAACAGTATTTACGCTGCATGCTGCAACAAACTGAAAAAACTTGGAAAGACATCCTTTGGATAGCCGAATATGCCTACAATAACTCTGTCCATTCGGGAACTGGGAAAACACCGTTTTTTCTTTTGTACGGCAGTCACCCTCGAACCTCGGAGTTGGATCCCCTCCAAGATCTTGAAACACCAGCAGTAGACTACCTGCATTCTACAATCACCCAAGCCTTTAAGGAAGCTGTTTCTCACCTTCAAAGGGCTAAAGAACAATACAAGAAAGGAGCAGATCAACATCGGAAGGAAGCCCCTCAATATCAAGTAGGGGACCAAGTCTGGTTATCCACCAAATATCTACCTCTAAAAGGGCCACGCACATTCAACCCAAGATACCTTGGTCCCTATTCCATCACTACCATAATAAACCCAGTAGCGGTCAAGTTGGACTTGCCCCCTCACATGAAGATACATCCGGTCTTCCACGTCTCTCTATTAAAACCCGTGCAACCTCAAACCCGACTAACTAAATCTCCAAAACCCATCCTAGTTGATGAAGAACTCGAGTTTGAAGTCAAAAGCATTCTGGACTCCAACATCTCCAAATCTAAACTATTTTACCTAATTGACTGGAAAGGCTACGGCCCCCAAGAGAGATCCTGGGAACCTGCTGAATATGTCCACGCTCCTCGCCTAATCAAAAGATTTCACCGAACATTTCCTGACAAGCCAAAACCCCCAGAGAAGCCCGGTTTGGGAGGGGCCTTGAGGGGAGGTACTGTCATGATCTCTGCTTCCAAAAGGTCAGGGTTTTCCCAACTCCCTTGGAAGCAGATCCATAACCCAGGTTCCGAGGGCCAACCAGTCCCAATTGGGACCTTTTGGACCCAGTCCTGGCGCCAGTGGCACCAGGCTCATAAATGTGCCCAGTCCCAGCGCTGGAAACGCCGGGCTCATGATGCTTGGGTGGACTTACCTGCAGCAGACCATGCTGCTTACTTGCCTGCCAGCTGAGCCTCTGATCCTCTTCTGTTTGGAACTACTTTTCCTGTTGGGTGGGGCAGGAGCCACTCCCTAGATTCAGAACACTGGAACTCTTCTGGAAAGCAGGAACTCTTTTCTTACCTAGGCGTGGCTGTGGAAGGAGACACCTAAGCACTACAGGAGGCTATTTAAACCACACCCGGTGGATGAATCTTGCTTTGCGTTATTCTGCATCCTCTGCAGCAGAACGCTCATCGTGTCTTCTGCATCGGATCCTGGGCCTAAGGAAAAAGGCTTACCATCCTGAATCCAGTCTTCAGCAACACCTATAAAGACAAGAAAGAACAGGTTAGCATTCCGGCATCTGAAAGACAAAGGCTTACCTACTCTTCGTGCGCTCCGGAGGTCTTCACACTGCATTCCGGCATCTGAAAGACAAAAGCTTACCGACTCTTCGCACGCTCCGGAGGCCTTCGGCGCTGCATCCTGCATCTGAAAGACAAAACAAGGTGCGTTTAAAGACATTGGGGAACTTTGATACTCACGTGCCATTACTCCTTTCCACATCAACCCCAGTGGGTATTCCGGCACCCTGCAGCCGCTCCGAACTCGTACCTGCAAAATAAAAGACAGTTAGAGCGCATCGTGAAGCAGGCAACAAGCGCTTACTTACGTGCTTCCAAGCGCTTCTATTCATCATACGGACTCCATCTTCAACTCACTTCAGCCCGTCATCCGCCATCGCCGGAACCTGCAAAACAAGAGACATCATTGCTAAAGACTTTAAAGACAATAGAATTACTCAAAACTTACCGTTCGTGCAGTAAACGACGGACAGCAGTCCTCTGAAGTCAAGAGGCCTGCGCTACCGATCCAGTGAAGAAACTGGTTACAGCACCCTGCCCCGAGGTAGATGGAGAGCTCGGCATTCACTTACCTAAGGTGAGAGCGTTAACCTTTGGGGGTCTACAGGAGAGCAAAAAAGGGAAGAGATAGGGACACCCCAATAACCCCAGTTCATTAATCCCATATTTTCTGTCTGCAGACATCTTACTCTTGAAGTCAGGCATACAGTGCACAGAGGTCCAGCCCAAAGAGCCAACCGGGTGCTACACATCACCTTTGAAGATACGGTAGTCGCCCAGTCAAGACCGGCGCCTCTGCGAGAATCAGGTGAGCGTTACACCTAGAGAGAACCAGAGCTCTGTAGACTGTGAGCTTCTGGGGGAAGGAGAGGAAAGGAAGAATACCTCTGAGGAGGTTCAGTTGGTAGTTTTACTTTTTTGAGAGATCGGAAGTGTGTGGAGAAAAGGAGAGCGTGTAGTCGAAGATGACCCCAAGGTTCTTAGCCTCGGAAGTTGCCGATGAGGATCTCTGTCTTAATGGCATTAAGCCTGAGGTCGTTGGTGGCGCACCACTCCTGGATTGCAGACAGACAGACAGTCAGAGATGAGAGAGGGATAAGAGGTGGCAGAGGGGAGCCTGAAAACAAGTTGGGTGTCATCTGCATAGCACTGAAAGTTTGAGCAGAGAGCAGCAATGCAGTGGGCGAGCGGTGGGGATATTAGAATTGAAATTGGAGAGCAGGTCATCATGGATGTTCAGGAGAGCGGTTTCCGTGCTTCTGGCAGCTCTGAAGCCAGACCGATCGTCATGGAGACAGCTGACAGAATTGGTGTGAAGATTAAGCTGGGAGATGGCCAGCTTTTCCAGGAGTTGGCACAGGAAAGGAGTAATAGAGATTGTGTGATAGTTAGCCGGGCAAGAGGGGTCCGCTGTGGATTTCTTGAGCACATGATGCACAAGAGAGTGCACCAGAGGGGAGGGTAAGGCTCAAGAGGCGAAGGAGTGGTTTCAGAAGTCGGCCAGAGGGTGGGTGCAAGGGTTTCAATGTGGTCCTTGATGATTTTGGATGAACAGGGAAGAACCTGTTTTCACTAAAGACTTTCATAGATCAGACTTGTCTGGAAATCTTCTCATGGGAGAACAGAGGAAAAGATGAGAAAGGAGGAAGAGAGGCAGCTGCAGGGGGACCAGAGGTCGCGGATAGAGAAGGGGGAAGAGGAGGAGAGGGCGGTCAGGATGTCCTGGATTTTTTAGATGAAATGAGAGGCAAGGGCCCTGCACAGGACCTGGGAAGCGACAGGAGAGGTATATATTGCTGCAGGGCTAGCCAGCTCCTTGCAGATTTTGAAGAGTTCGGCCGAGTTGTAAGATGCCGCAGAGACGCATGCTTGGATTTGGGCTCTCTTCTTACTGCGGACAAGGAGCCGGTATTGCCTCTGCAGCTGGCGGCAGGCCAATATGTCAGAGGATGCACAAGAAGCCTGCCATTTCCTCCCTGCCACCCTACACCTGCGTTTAAAGGTAACTAGGTCAGAGTCGTACCAAGAGTTGCACTTGGCTTTAGGCTTCAAGTGGATCCTCATGACAGGGGCAAGAACATCAAGAGAATCAGAAATAGAAGAGAAGAGCATGGAAAAGGCTGTGTCAGGATGTGAGTCAGCCGGAGGAGGATGAGAGGTAGAGAAAGTGGCGCGAAAGCCTCGATTGACACCTGCTTCATAGGCCAGATGACTGCGAAGGTGGGTGGTAGTGTTGGAGTTGGATTGGCCTGAGGGGTAGAGAGGGAGAGATGGGAGCTAAGGAGAGAGTATCACTCCAGGAGTGAGGAGTGGTCAGAGAGGTAGAGAGGGGGAGGCCTGAGGAGATCAGAACATCCAGAGTGTGCCCTGTAGAGTGAGTTGGGCCAGGGGGGAGAATAGAAAGAGACAGACGTCGCGAAAGAATACAGAGGAGGGACAGGAAGCATCCAGATGAATGTTAAAGTCCCCAAGAAGGAGGAGTTGAGTGGTCCAGGTCAGGAGGGAGGAGGTCAGGTTGGCCCACTCGGAGAGGAAGGAGGTGATCTGACCAGGTGGTGGATAGATAGTAGCCACGGAAAGAGAGTGGCCAGGAGAGAGAGAAAGCCTGCAGACGAGCATTCGAAAGAGGAGTAGGCATGTGTAGGAATGACAGAAGCAGGAATCCACTCTGGGAAGATCAAGGCTACTACCCCTCCGGAATGTTTGGATCTGGGTGTGAAGAGGATCTTGTAGCCGTCAGGGAGGAGAGTGTGAAGGTTCGTGACAGAGCTGGCCGTGAACCAAGTCTCAGTGGGACAAAGGACATCCAGGTCAAGTTCTTCCAGGAGGTGCCAGATGTCTTGACAGCTGAGCGAGAGTTGAGAGTAGCAATATGGAGAAGCTTGCCTACCTTGATGGACTTCCGGCGAGGGGTACAAATTAGAGGTACGCCCTGCTGAGGTGTTGAAGGAGCCCAAGAGGGGGGCAGAAGAGGAGGGGGGAAGAGGGCAAGGTAGTCAAGGGGGAGGCAGAGTGGGGAGGCTTGGAAGCCGAGGAAGGGAGAGAAGGGACAGCAGGAGAGGAAAGGAAATTGATGAGGCACAGGAACCGTTTGTCAAAGAGGAGAAGGTTGGCCTGATGGCCTTGGACCAAGACGGTACCATTCAGGTAAACATTAATGATGATCTTTGATGTGTGGAAGGGGGCCAGGAGGGCCTACCACCGGGTGCCACAATTAATGGGAGAAGAAGAGAGCACAGAGACCATAGGTCTCGCAAGGGAACAACAAAGAGGATGTCGGTGAGGGTCTGTCTAGAGGATGCGCTGGTGTATTTGTATTTGTATTTTATTTATTTATAGAGCGCACCTGTCCCAAGGGCATCCGGCCGTGTAATTTGGGATACAGGCCTCGCATCTGAGGCAGTTACTATACATGGCGGTATTTACACATTGGTATTTACACATTTACAGAATAATTGTATGCAGGCATGAAAAAAAGATTACTGTTAATGTACAGATTAGAACAGAGGAGGTAAAATAGGCAAGATGATAGACAGTTGCAAATAGCACACATCAGAGTATACAAGTGTGCAGCAAGCCGCCAAGATGGTAAGTCAGGGCGGGTGCTTGGGGTTTGATCATCTGAGTCAGAGGGAGGTAGGTGCTGACAGCCAAGCTTTTGCTTGCCTTTTGAACGCATGGAAAGAGGGTTCAGCTCTAAGAGGGTTTGGTGTTGAATTCCAAAGATTAGCTGCCATAACAGGGAAACTGGAACCACCTGATCGAAATGGTTGAAATGTGGTATGGATAGGCAGTTGGCGTGCGCACTTCTGAGGGGTCTGTTAGCGGTGTGGATGATGAATCTCTTGGCTAGGTAACTAAGTGCTTGGTTCGCAATGCATTTATGCGTGAGAGCAAGGGTTTTTAGAGATACTCGTTGTGGGACTGATAGCCATCGGAGACTTTTTCTAGTGGCGGAAATGTGATGGTTCCTGGGGATATTTAAAGCAGCTCTGATGGCGTTGTTCTGGACAATCTGAAGTTTGCTGACATTCCTTTGGTTAGTGCCGAGATAGAGGGCGTTACAATAGTCAATCTTAGACATGACCAGGGTCCTAGCTAATGTAGTGCAATTGGCTGGGGATAGGAAGGCGCGGCAGGCGGTAATGAGCTTGCATGTGTACGCAGCTGAGGATGAGACTGCATTTGTTTGCCTAGAGAGAGATAGTGTGGAGTCAATGTAAATGCCGAGGGTTTTGGTGTCTTTTGAAACTTTGATGATGTTACCATCAATGACAAAGGAATTAAAAGCTGAGTCGTTTGTTAAGTCTTTGATGGGTGCCAAGGATGAGAATCTCTGTCTTTTCATCATTCAGATAAAGTTCGTGGTTGGCCACCCAGGCTTGGATGACTTGGTAGATGGAGTTGACGGCGAGTGTGTCAGCTGAGTGATCGCCAGTGATAGGTATGAGTATCTGGGTGTCATCCACGTAGTTGGTATAGATGACACCCATAGAATCCAAAATATTGAAGAGTGTTTCGTAAAAACATTGTAAAGAGTGGGTGAGACGCACAAACCTTGGGGTACTCCGCATGTGATGGGTGACGGTTCAGCAGAAGCAGACGGGGAGAAGACCCTCATGTACCTGTTGTCCAGAAAGGATCTAATCCAGGCTGTAGCTCTGTCCAAAAAGTGGGCTGTGGTTTTAAGGTGTCGGCAGAGGATTTGGTGATTGACTAGGTCAAACGCTGCGGATAGGTCAAGTAGGAGGAGGAGGGCTAGTTTACCTTTGTCTTTTAGATCCTCAATCTGAGTTTTAAGATTTATCAGGGCAGTCTCAGTTCCATGACGAGGGCGGAACCCAGATTGCCTGAGTCCCAAGAGTTTGTTGGTTTCTAAGTAGTCTTGGATCTGCAGATAAGCCGCTCGATCAAGTATTTTTAACAAGAAGGGAACTGTGGTGATAGGCCTATAGTTCGTAGGTATGTTAGCGTCCAGAGATGGTTTTTTAAGGAGTGGGATGACCCAAGTGTCCTTAAGGTTATCTGGGACAATTCCTGAACGGAAGGAGGAGTTAATGAATGCAGTGATGAAAGGCGCTAGGTGGTGGAAAGCCTCCTTGATGATAGCGGCCGGACATGAGTTGCCTTGGCAATTTGACGGTTTAAGGTTATTAATTATATTTTCGACTTTGGCGATGTTGAGGGGCACGAAGTTGAAAGGTTTTGAGGTGGGAGAGTTGCAGCCGGTTCTGGGCTGGTGAGGAGTATTTTGTGAATCAATCGATAGGCTGATGTTTTTGTTATTGATTTTGGTTTGGAGAGTGGCTATTTTACCAAGGAGAGCCTTTTGTATATTGGCACACCAGGAGCTGACCTTGACACAGGTGTCAGGAGCGGGAACCGGGGATTCAAGTTCTTTTAGTATTAGGATTAACTCTTTGGTATTAGATTTAGCTTGTTCAATGCGTTTATTGTAAGTGTTTTTTTTGCCTGAATTATAGCCTCTTTATAGTTCAAGGTGGCTAGTGCTAGGCTCGCTTTGTTCATTTCAGTAGGGTTGCTTTTCCAGCGCGCTTCTAGATTGCGTTTGTCTTTGCAGAGGATTCTCAACTGGGGTGTAAACCAGGAGTTGAGGTGGGCACAAGGTTTAGGTTTCCTTAGTTTAGAAGGTGCGATTTGGTCAAGTGCTTTCAGTAGAGTCTGGTTAAACAAATCAACCATAACAGTAGGGTCAGTGCAGGTGGAGGCGTGTTCATCGAGGATGGGGAGGATAAGTGGGAGCAGTTTTTCGCATTTTATGTCTCTCTTGTTTCTAGTAGCGATGGCAGGTGCTATGTCAGGTTTGATGTGAGTGATTGTGGCTGATATACTGAATGTGATTAGGTGGTGGTCTGACCAGGCGCACGGTTGGTTGGACTCTACATTTATATCGCAGTTTAGTCCTGAGATCCAGTCAAGGGTTCTACCCTTGGAGTGTGTTGGCTCATTGATAAATTGCAAGAAGCCTATGCTGGCAAGCAGGTTGTTGATGTCGAATGCTGCAGAGTCATTGGGGTCTTCTAAGCCCAGATTGAGGTCACCTAGTACGATGATTTGTGATTTAGATTTCGTGTTAGAGGTCACCGTGTGTGATAGGTCTTCGCCAAAAGTGGAAATATATCCAGGGGGCCTATAGATAAGATGGAGTGTGATGGTTTGGCTAGGGGTGAGTGTTAGTTTGACAGAGAGAATTTCCGCTGATGAGATTTGCTGTGTGTTAGAGATGCGGAGATTGATGGTACTTTTGTGAATGAAGGCAGTACCCCCACCTTTAGTTTGATTAGTGTTGCGGTCATTTCTAATGATAGTGTATCCTGTCGGTATAGCTAATGAGAGGAGCGGACCTGAGGCAGCGTGTAGCCAAGTTTCTGTAATGGCGATGAAGTCTAGATCATGTGTGATGATAAGGTCAGCTAAATCAAGTGCATGTGCTGTAAGAGACCTGGCATTGATTAAAGCACCTTTGATCGGGGTCAGAGGTGTATGTGGAGGGTTTGTATCATGTTGGGTATTGGTAGTGAGGGGAGTGGGTGGGGTTACGTGGACTTTTGTGGTAGGTTTATGCCTGTTGGAATGTTTGTTAACAACAGTGTGATGGTAGGAGGCATGGAGGAGTCTGGAGCCTAGTCTGTGGTCCCTTAGCAAGGTAGAGCAGGGTTTGTTCGGAGTAGGTTTCATGGCAAAGTGTTCAATCCATAGAGAAGGTGAGTTTAGATAGGGATTGGTACCCAGTGTAGCAGTAGGTGAGTGAAATTGCAGTGAGGAGTTGAGCAAGACGGGTCTGTGGCTTTGTCCAAGTGGGCTCGGGGACATAGTGAGTCTGGGTTGTGTGACGTATGGCAAGGAGTGTGTGAGGGGTCTAGTATATGGGGAGTCTGCTAGTGTAGCACTCCTGTAAAGGCAGTAGGCTGCCGACAGGTCCATTAATACAAAAAATAGACGCAGAACAGAATGTTGAGCAGCATATGATGTATACCAACAATACATGTTGTCTTAAGGCAGTGTATTAACACGAGCAATGAGATAAGGCTAGGTGCGGGTGTCAGCAATAGGGAGACCAGGGTTAGAGACCAAGATATCCTATTTGAACTTCTTCCTACCAGACGTAGTGAGAATGAAAGGATAGTCAATGGAGAAACAGTTAGAGAAGATAGGAGAAACAGAGAGCGTCATGGGTGAAGTGGAGAGAGCGGGGGAGGGGGCAACAGGGGTGGTGGATTCAAGAGAAAAGCACACAGTATAGTAAAGTACAGTCACAGGTGCAAACTAAATTCAAATTGGCACCACAGCAGAGTTTGAATTGGTGTCAGGTAGAATAAAGTACAGCCACGGGTGCAAACAGAATTTAAATTGGCAGCAGATGGAATAAGCTGCAAGGGAACAGCAAAGTTTGAATTGGTGGCAGGTAGAATTTAGTACAGCAGCTGCGCAGCTGGCAGAATGACTAAGAGCCAAGGGAGGGAGAGTGAAGATCAGAAAGTCAAGGGGGAAAGTAGGGAGAGACAGCTAACCCATGGATGCTACAGTGTAGGCGTACCGTTGTTTCAACTCCACAAGGGGAGAGCAGGAGCACAAGTCCCAGTGAATGGTGGGGTGGTGTCAGAGGACCTCCAGGAACGTCCAGTAAGCGGACAGGGATCAGACAGGTGCCTTAAGAGGTCCAGTCAAGACTGCCGGCTTTCCAATAGGCAGGGATAGTGATGGCCTCACCCAATCAGAGGCCGGAGCTTCAGGCACTCCGGTGCTCGATGTGCGGGCCTCCATCTTGGAATGGCCAGCTCACACAAAGAGAGAAGTAAAGTACTTCTTCCAGATGAAACAGGTGCACGCCCCAATGATTCCTTTTTCTTTTTTTTTCAATCAATGCTGTAAACATTGTATGACGCACACAGAGGAAATGTCTTGCAAAGAGAAGCCAAAGGAGGAGATTAGTGCCCCAAGAGCAGAGGTGTAGCGCGCAAAGAGCATCGGACCCAAAAGAGAGCCTTGTGCAACACCAACAGTTAGAGGAGTAAGCTGAGAAGTGTTATTGCTCCAGGAGAAAGAGAATTGGCGAGTTGCACGGTAGGATTCAATCCAGGCAATGGCTTGATTGCAAATTCCAAGAAGAAAGAGTATTAAGGAGATCAGAGTAATCAACAATGTCAAATGCAGCAGATAGGTCTAGGAGAATTAGGATAGAGGATAGATTGGAGGGCTTAGCAGAGGCGAAGAAATTGGACACATTCATGGGAGCAGTTTCATTGGAGTGATAGGAGTGGAAACCTGCTTGTAGGGGGTCTCAAAGGGTGTGGATATCAAAGAAATTGGTAAGACAGTTTAGCACAATGCCTTCAAGCACTTTAGAGTAGTGTGGAAGGAAAGACACAGGGCGAAGGATAGCCGGTAGGTTCGGGTCAGCCCCTTGCTTTTTTAGGAGAGGGTTGACTGTGGCTGTTTTGAAAACGAGGACAGCAAGCACAGTCGAAAGACAGGTTGAAGAGTTCAGCTGAAGAGTTCAGCGAGGTGAGAGGCCCCTAGGCCACTATAGAGCCTCTTGACTAGCTGAGGAGAAAGAGGGTCTGATTGAGCACAGGAGCAGTTAGCCTTCATCAGTAGAGATAGCACTTTGTCAGTATTTGTTACACCCTTGCACCGATGGTCGTTCTGGCTACAACATTGTGTTTATAATGTGCTGCAACCTTACTCATCCAAGATGGCTGACGCCTCTGAATCCGTCTGTGCGGGCAACGGTGCAGAGGTTGCACGTTCTATACGTTCGTGCCGCAACGATCATGTGACTCCATATAGTTCAACCAGGAAGTTCAGCAAGTGCATCGCTACTCTCCAGCACGGCGCTTCAGCCTCTCCTTTCATCAGTCCGCCCATTACTCATCTGTCCCATCCATTAGGTCCCTATGCTGGCCCGAAAAGTGAGTTCCCAGGGATTTATCTCTAACCTCGTCTAATTTCTTCCCTAATCTTGGCGGTTACACTGATCCCCGCTTCTGGTCTCCGGAAACGGTCTTTCTATCCCTTTAGGACTCACTCCCTTTTGGAAGACTCCACTCAGCATACTGAAAGCAATTAACTCCGTACCCGGAGTAAGTTGGGTCATCACTTTCCGATCTAAGCTTCAGACTACCTTCTATGGACGAAGACTCAACTCTTATTTTCTCTCGTCCAGGACCAGTCTCGCCCGCACCTAACTCCTTGAAGGAAGCCTGGCATATTCCTCCTGGAAGCCGACTGCTGACCTGATCCGCTTTCACCGCTACGCAGGGTTTTTCTTTCCCGGAGGGTTTTCCCTGGGGACTGTGTTTCCTCCGCGGCTGAGATTACTAACCGGCAAGGAGGGAACAGGATGTCCCGGGAAGCCTTTACATTCTGCGGTGTTGCTGTTTACGGAGTCTGCCCGCTGCCCAGGTTAGTGAACTCCACTGATTGTTCTATCTCAAGTTAAAGTAGCTTCAGGCATATTTGTAACAGTTAGCGACGCCCTAAGAAAGGGAATTTACCTTCGGTGCCACTGGGCAGACGGTAGACTTCCGATGGAGCAACATATGCAGCAATTAATGGCTGCCATGCAGTCTATGTCTTTGGAGATGCAATCTCTGAAACAAGACAATGTTCAGTTATGACAACAGGTCGCTCGAGCTTTTTCAGAAACCCCCCCCTTATGCTTTACATACCGAGAAATATGACGGAGATCCTCACAAACTCAAGCAGTTCCTTGATAGTTGTACGGTTCAGTTTACCTTTAAAGCCTGTTTTTTCCTGTCCGATAAGGACAAGGTAGGTTATCTGATATCACATTTGACGGGTCCTGCATTGGCCTGTGCGACTCCTCTAGTAACTTCGGGGAATGCCATTTTAGACTCATACACAGCCTTTACTAATAGTTTACAATCTATGTTTAGTAGTCAGGAAATATCTGTGTCCACTCAGGAAAAAATTATTAGATTTAAGGCAGGGCAATAAGGATCTCATGAGTTACGTTACTCAATTTAAACAACCATCGGCCGAAACTGGGTGGCCAGATGATGGTCTCCTCATGCTATTTCGCAGAGATCTTTCCGAGGAACTGAAAGACGAAGTCTCAAAAATTCCTCGACCAGCCAATTTAGCTGAGATGATTGCGCTCACTATGCAGATAGATTACCGTCTCCATGAGCGCTCTCATGAGAAGAAGAAAGGGAAACCCACCAAACCCTTCTCCGGTTCTCCTTCGCCTTTATCCAGACCTCAGACTACAGACGAACCTATGCAAATAGGAATAGCCCGAGGCCCTTTGTCAGCTGGTGAAAGAGAAAGACGAATGAGTCAGGGCCTATGCATGTACTGTGGGGCTTTGTCTCATGTGTTAAGGGATTGTCCCATCGTTCCTCCCGGTCGGACAAAGAATCGGATGCGGGGAAACGCCAAGACCCTGCCGTAAGGGGAACCACGGCAGGAGGTTCTGAACGGAGTTCCCCAAAGAGACTTGGTACTTCTTTAAAAAATGAGATGACGGAACACCCTGTTAGTACTTCCCCTGATCATAAAATTACCAGACTTGGTGTTACAAGGAGTCCCAGCATTGATCGACAGTGGAGCTGCTGGCAACTTTATGGACGATCAGTGGGCTGCTAAGCATGGGATCATCAGATCCGCCAAGACCTGTATTACTCCCATTCAGGGGGTGGATGGGTGCCCTCTCAGCTCCGGGCCCATTAGAGAACAGACAACCCCTCTAACATGCCAGATTGCCGCTCACAAGGAGACATTAGTATTCGACTTAAGACTGCTCATTTTCTCATTATATTGGGGTTACCGTGGTTGTGAACCCATAATCCCTTTATAAATTGGGCAGCAGGAACTTTATTTTTGGGTTCCGAATATTGCATTTCCCATTGTCTTTCTCAATCAATCCTCTGTTGGGATTCAAGCTCCTTCCATGATGGTTGAACCTGTTGAAGGTCCATCGATAGGGATGGTCGGCGAGATCCTGAGGTGTCACCGACAATTCCAATCGGTATTTTCTCAGCCAGAATTCCCTAAATTACCTCCTCATCGTCGGGATGATTGTCATCTGGATTTGTTCCCGGATCAACCTATACCCTTTGGTCGAATGTACATATTATCGCAGCCGGAAAAGAAGGCACTCAAAGACTATCTTCAGACTAATCTTCAAAATGGTCTTATAACTGAGTCAAAATCACCAGCCGGAGCCTCTTTATTTTTTATCCCTAAGAGGGATACGGAAGAACTACGGCCATGCATAGACTATCGAGGGATAAATAAAGTTACCATCCCTGATAAATATCCAATGCCGCTAATCCCTGACATTCTTGAAGCCGTCCAAGGGGCTTCTCTTTATACCAAGTTGGATTTACGTGGGGCACATCACTTGATTCGTATCGCCCCTGGCGATGAGTGGAAGACTGCATTCCGGACCCCATTCGGTCATTATGAATATAGGATAATGCTGTTTGGGTTAGTTAATGCTCCCGCTGTTTTTCAGCGTTTTATGGACCATCTATTCACCAACATCCTCCTTCACTATGTAATCGTCTACTTAGATGATATTCTAGTTTTCTCACATAATGTAGAGGAACACATCGGACATGTCAATTTAGTCTTGGACCGCCTTAAAGCCAACCAGCTGTACTGCAAACTGGCAAAATGTGAGTTTCACAAGGAACAAGTGACTTACCTAGGGTTCGTGTTGTCAGCCCAGGGAATTTCGATGGACCCTCGAAAGATCTTGGCTAGTTTGGATTGGCCTTCCCCCTCAAACGCCAAAGAGATCCAACGATTTTTGGGATTCACACATTTTTACCGAAAGTTCAGCCCAGGATTCTCTAAGACCATTCTTCCCATCACCAGTCTTCTGAAGAAAGGGAAGACTTTCGTTTGGGATGACCCTGCGCAGAAGGCATTCACTGAACTTAAGAGCCTTTTCACTTCAGCTTCCTTCTTGCTCACCCCAGACCAGTCACGACCATTCATCGTTGAGACTGATGCGTCTCACCATGCTCTAGGGGCAGTCCTTCTGCAAAAAGATGAGTCAGGAGAAGAAAGACAGTCGCTTATCTCTCCAAAACCTTCTCTTCCTCTGAAATAAATTATTCTGTCCTTGAGAAAGAATTGCTGGCAGTTAAGAGAGCATTTGAAGAGTGGAGACATCTTTTGCTGGGGTCGGTCCACCCGGTTGAAGTTCGAACCGACCACCGCAACCTCAAAGTGCTGCAACAGGCCCACACCACTAACAGTCGACAGGCTCGCTGGGCCCACTTTTTTTTACCATTTCGGATAGAATTTACTTTCCTTCCGGGAAATCAAAATCTTCGAGCAGACACCCTTTTACGAAAGGATCCTCCAATCAAGAAGTTCCACCCTGAGCCTTTCTTTCCTAAAGCTAAATTTCTGGCTACAGTTACTGATTTTCTACAAACAGTCAGACAAGAAACTGCACGTCTTCATCCGATCTGCAAGAATCTACAAAAAACTAATTTGCTTACCTATTACTTCTTCAATGATCAAGTCTTCATTCCAACCCCAACACTTCAAAGAGAAGTCCTGTTCATGTGTCATGATTCAAAGGCAACAGGGCATCGAGGGTATCAAATCACCCTTGAGTTAATTACACATTATTTTTGGTGGCCTGGTCTGACCAAGGATATACAAGATTACGTATCAGCATGTACTGTTTGTCTACAATCTAAGACACCCAGGTGTCCACCCTTTGGTTTACTTACCTCTATGCCTATTCCGGACAAACCGTGGCAAGTCATTTCCACCGACTTCATTGTCGATCTTCCGTTGTCCTCAGGTTACACCACCATTTTGGTGACTATTGACTATTTCACAAAGATGGCCCATTTCACCCCTTTGAAAAAACTCCCTGGGGCTGCTCTGATGTCGAAGATCTTTATATCAGAAATTTTTTCCAGACATGGTCTTCCTAACACTATTGTTTCTGACCGGGGTCCCCAATATATCTCGCAATTTTGGAAGGATATATGTCAGGCATTGGGGATTAATAGACCCCTCAGCTCAGGATATCATCCTCAAACTAATGGACAGACAGAGCGCCTTAACCAAACATTAGAAGCCTATTTACATTGTTTTGTTTTGGCTGCACAAGACGATTGGGGAGATCTCCTGCCCTTGGCAGAATATGCTTATAACAATGCCAGCCATTCGGCACTGAAGACGAGTCCTTTTTACTGCTCATATGGCTACCATCCATCCTTTGAACCTTCTGTCTCAAAGTCCTCCTCCAGATGTCCTGGAATAGACAGTCTTGTCGACAGTATTCAAAAGGGACAACAGCTCGCTCGAATAGCTCTGCAAGCTGCCCAAGATCGAGCCAAGAAGGTAGCGGACCGTCATCAATAAGATTTGCCCTCCATTCAAGTTGGGGATGCTGTCTGGTTATCTGCTCGGTTTCTCCCGAGACATTTGGTGCCGTCCAAGTTGTCACCTAAATATTTTGGACCCTTTAAGGTAATAGCATTGGTCGGTCCAGTGGCAGTCCGATTGGCGTTGCCTCCCTCATGGGTCCGTTTTCATCCGGTCTTTCACATCTCTCAGATCAAATTATCCATGAAAGATCGGTTTCAACGCACCCCTTTAACACGTCCCTCACCAATAAAGACCAATACGGAACCGGAGTATGAAGTGGCAGGGATTTGCGACTCCAGATATCATTGGGGTCGGTTGCAATTCCTAGTAGACCGGAAGGGTTATTCTCCTGCCAAACGGACATGGGAGTTGGCATCGGGAGTGCATGCTCCCTCTTTGGTCCGACACTTTTTCCGGCTTCACCCGGGGAAACCGGGTTCACCGCCCCGTAGGAGGGGGCATACTGTTACACCCTTGCACCGATGGTCGTTCTGGAGACAACATCGTGTTTATAATGTGCTGCAACCTTACTCATCCAAGATGGCTGACGCCTCTGAATCCGTCTGTGCGGGCAACGGTGCAGAGGTTGCACGTTCTATACGTTCGTGCCGCAACAATCATGTGACTCCATATAGTTCGACCAGGAAGTTCAGCAAGTGCGTCGCTACTCTCCAGCACGGCGCTTCAGCCTCTCCTTTCATCAGTCCGCCCATTACCCATCTGTCCCATCCATTAGGTCTCTATGCCGGCCCGAAAAGTGAGTTCCCGGGGATTTATCTCTAACCTCATCTAATTTCTTCCCTAATCTTGGCGGTTACACTGATCTCCGCTTCTGGTCTCCAGAAACGGTCTTTCTATCCCTTTAGGACTCACTCCCGTTTGGAAGACTCCACTCAGCATACTGAATGCAATTAACTCCGTTACCGGAGTAAGTTGGGTCATAACTTTCCGATCTAAGCTTCAGACTACCTTCTATGGACGAAGACTCACCTCTTATTTTCTCTCGTCCAGGACCAGTCTCGCCCGCACCTAACTCCTTGAAGGAAGCTTGGCAGATTCCTCCCGGAAGCCGACTGCTGACCTGACCCGCTTTCACCGCTACGCAGGGTTTTTCTTCCTCGGAGGGTTTTCCCTGGGGACTGTGTTTCCTCTGCGGCTGAGATTACTAACCGGGTGGGAGGGAACAGGGTGTCCCGGGAAGCCTTTACATTCTGCGGTGTTGCTGTTTACGGAGTCTGCCCGCTGTCCAGGTTAGTGAACTCCACTGATTGTTCTATCTCAAGTTAAAGTAGCTTCAGGCATATTTGTAACAGTATTAGTGTGACTAAAGTGGGAGATGGAGACAGAGGATGATGGTAGAGTAGGCAGAGTTTAAAGCGTAGGAGGAGGAGGTTTGAGAAAGTCCAGGAGAAAGTCTCTTAATTTTTGACATTTTTGCAGCGAAGTAATCAGCTAGGTCATTAGCTGAGAGAATATAGTTAATATTCATAGACTTAGTAGGAGTGAGTTTAGGGTGCCCTGTAGCCGGCAAGGATGGTTGGAGTGAGAGTCAATAAGGGTTAGGTAGAATTCCCTTTTCGCTCCATTAAGAGTGGAATTGAAGGAGTTCAGGGCAGAGAGGTAGAGTTGGAGATCCTAATGCGAGTGTGTATGCCTCCATTTGCGCAGCAGCCAACACATGTCTGTGTGGAGAGAACGTTTGACTGGGGTTACCCATGATTGAGGATGCTCAGACTTAGGGGTGAAAGCAGGCAGTGGGAAGTTAGAGGAGAATGAGTCATATAGTAGGAAGTGGAAGCTGAAGTTGTAAGTGTTGGTGGAAGAGGAATCGGGTGTGAAGTAGAAGAGCGAGGACTGCAGGTCTGAGAAAAGGGGGGATTGGCAGAAGGTTTAAATTTCCTTTTAGTAATAGGTGAAGCAAGTGGTGAGGAAAGGTCAGAGGGTGGAAAGGAGATGTGGTGGAAACAATTGAGTGAGCAGATATGGATGGTGTGACAGGGTGGCTCAGAGAGAGGTGGGGATGAATAAGAGATCCAAAGAGTTACTCCCTGTGTGGGTAGGTAGTCCATGGATAGAGTGGAGAGTATGGTCACGAAGAAAAGACTGAATTTCAGATTAGTTGGAGAGGGAAGGTTAAAGTCACAGAAGAGAATTAGGTGATGTTTAGTAGGAAGTGAAGCAACAAGTTGCCCAAGATCATCAAAGAATGGTCCAGTGAGATCAGGAGGGCGATAGATGGAGATGATGTGATCCAAGTGAGGCAGAGCAATAGTAGGGAAGGTGAATTCAAAAGCGGTAGGAGAGGATGTGGCATTGGAGATTTGTGAGGCATTGAGGCGGGAAGAAAGTAGGTGTCCGACGCCTCCACCTCTGCTAGTCAGTCGAGGAGAGTGAATGAAGGATAGTTTGGAGTCATGTGGGGCAGCCAGAATGGTAGTGTTAGATGGAGAAATCCAGGTTTCCGTGATAGCGAGAAGGTCTGGGGAGGAGAGCTCGAGTGAAAGTCGGCGATAAAGGAAGTTTTGTTGCATACAGACTGAGCATTCCAGAGAGCAACGTTCAGTTGATGATGTAAGGAATAGTAGAGAATTTGAGTCTCAGAGGAAGAGAGGGGACGTGGATAAGTGCTAGAGGAAGTATGATTTGGTCATCGACTTTGTTTGTTAGAAGGAGGTAGAAGAGAGATGGAGTAGTGGGAGTTTCGAGTTGTGCGTTTTATAATAGGGATAATAAAGGAGGATGTTGTAGCGTGATTGGAGAAAACCTTGGGAGAGGTGAGTAGGAGGAGCAGCAGGAGAAGCAGGAGTGTACGCATTATAGGTGAGTAGCACAGTGTGGAGAGACAGTACAGTAATTGGGAAGATGTGGGTACTCGCATGTGCAACAGGGAGAAAGGCAAAAGCAAAGGCTCATAGGCCAAGAGGCAAAGAGGCTGGTCAATGCCTAGTCTTCACCTTTCACTTATTATGCAAAATATTTTGTAGATTCAAAATGACATGAAGTGCTATTAAAAAGTGTGCTTTTTACTCTTTTTATCAATGTATACCAAACTTCAGGGTAAATGGATAGAGGAAATTGGGTCTTTCTGGCTAATAAAAGACAAAAAGGAAGTGTTCCTGTTTGGGATCAGTGGTGCCTGATTGTGATGATCATTTCACATTACGTATGCTATAGAAATGTACTAAATACTATCACTGTTAAGAAGAAGCTTTACATTAATGGGTTCCAAATGCTCATCATTGAAGAATTGCTTGAAACCAAAAGGCATTCCTTACCAAGTAACTAATTTTACACAAGGACAAAAGGGTCTGTGATAAACATTTTATTATGGGACCTTAGGACCTACTCTTATTCACTGATGATATGGAGGACTGGTGAAAATGTATACTGGAATCTTATGGAAGGCAGTTTGCCACCTGGAAGACACCGACCAAGGGATGATTTACTGTCTTTTTCATAGTTTACAAAGTATGATGGTGAGGAATGTAATAGTCTACTGCAGATTATTTCATAATCCCCTTTGTTTCTTGAACACATTTCTGATACTTAGTCCTCCCCAAAAGGAACTCTTCATTGTAAGAGCTGTCCTAAAGCTGTCCATGGCTTTTGTGCTGAACACAACCCTTCCTGGCAAATTTAAATGATGCCTAGCAAGCATTTTAGGAAGACCCTTTGTTTCTTTTGCCATTCTTCAACAAATACTATAGTCGGGAATGTTATTTATGCTGCCACCTACATCCAGGTCCTGTATAGCGGTTCCATGTGTTAATATCCCGCAAAAATATCGCCATACACCGCTGCAACCCCCGGTCCCAATAACCCCCTAAATTATCCCCACTAATAATATCGCCTATGGCCTTACCCCACAACCATATGTATGGCGATATATTTGGTGGGGATAATATTACCTGATGCCAGTGTAGCATGGCTCATTTCAGTTTCTTCAAAGCTCTTGCCAGCCCATAGATACATTTTGTAATTATCTGAGGCTGGGCCTCACCCTCGTAGGTCATGGTATGGATAATTAAAATAAAAGGTTGGTTGGTGCAACAGTGGTAAACTAGTGGGCATCAGGGCACAATACTCTTCAGGTGAATGTATGGTTGGTCCCACCACCAAGTGGGAGCAGCCAGAGGACCATTTGAAGTTATTTTCATGTTTTTCTTTTAATATCAGTGACTGCTTTCTCAAAGATATGTACAGTTGTTTCAGAGAGTAGACCCACTGGCACAAGTGACCTCCTTTTGTGTGAAATACCTGTGAAAATCTTTTGGCTGAATAGAGGGTTTTGACTTGAATGCAGGTGACTAACCAGTTTTTTGGAAATAGTTTGTTCCTATGCTACGGAAGGTCTTATGTAGGGAGTGATTGGAGGTTTTTAAACAATGGTTGCAGGCTACTGTTTCTGCAGGTTAAGGCAAATCGTATCCTGTTTATATTGAGGCCCCAGTCGTTTCTGATTCTCTGTTTCAAAACTATCAGAGAAAGGCTAGTTTCATGTGATGGTTAAATTGTCATAGAGGAAGAACCTAGCATGTGTGGTGAGGTGCCTTTTACGATATATAGCATGGAAATGATTTGGGTCTTTTCTTTTTTTGTTGGCTGTGGTTATGTCACATGCCCGTGGCCATTGCAGGGCCAAAGAAGGGCAGAGAAACCAGAGAAAGCTGGTTAATGAGGCACAATGGATGCCGTGACAGAGCTGTATTGCTGGCATGTGGGAAATTGAGAGTTTAGACAGACAATACATACAGCTTACAGTCGACCATTGTTGGACACAGACTCCATGAGCGTCTGCAAGGGTGAAGCAAGTACATAGATAGGAGAGAGTGATTGTGGTGGAGGAGCAGAGGAAGCAATTGTACCACACAAAGCTGCCTGATGTGTTTGTAGTAGGGAGGTGTACACTAGTTAGCAGGAGATGGAGTGGGCATGGAAAGTGGAACCATGACTGCAGAGACTGAAATCTCTGGCTGATGTGTCCAATTCTGCCATTTTAGAATCAATGCGATGCATTGAAAAAGTGCTTACTGTAACTGTTGAAATTAAAAAATGTTTGTCTTGGAACAACTTTAAAAATAGCACAACTTGTTAGCTTCTCACCACCACCCTCGCTGTGCCTTAATAGATCAATTGCCAGACATTAAAATGAGAGTGGGAACTCATCACGCAACAGTAACCTCATGAAATGACTAGTATACAGGAAGTAGCTTATTTGAATAGGGTGGGTGTTGCAAAAGTACATTGATGCCTAAAACCTTGAAACAACAAAAGCTACCTGTATGTGGTGTAATGGCTGGGTCTATATTCACAGTGGGGATATGGCTAAGCACTAAAAGAGGCTGCAGACACTGCTCGGGCAACACTCCAAAAATGGAAAGTGCACTAAAAAGCATCAACCTTTCTATCCAACAGATATGCATTGAAGTGGTCTCGTGGACAAAGGCACCAATTACAAGCAACTCTTCCCCCATTGACAAGGTGTGCTGTGCCTGGTGCCAGTTCAGAACTTGCACCTGACTCTGTTTTAGCATCTTGTACCTCCAATACCTAATGAAGTTGTAGAGAAGTTCCTGAAGTCGAGTACCTGATTTGTTTCTGGGGAGCCTCCCCTCACCAATAGCTCGATTATGCCTCCATGCACCTGTACATACACCGATAATACTTTACATTGCAAGGGAGAGACGCCCATTACCATTTGGTGTGGTTGGCTATGTAATGATATTTAATTCTAGGTGCATACCTCAGCTGCTTGCTTCAATTCTGACATGTGAAAGAAACCTTGCTGCAGTTAGTCATGGAGACATTGGAAAGGAATGAGACAGTGGACATCTCTCATGTTCTCCCTCTCTACCTTTCCTGCGTAATATTTGAAAGGCTCAGTATTGAGCCTTTTGTGCATTACAACATGTAGATGAATGAACCACTACTGTACACCATCAATTAACACCATAAAAATGATGATGTCTGGCAGTATTCTGGTAATACCACCATACGTACCACTGGACCAGTGGTGAATTTGGAATCTGGCAGATTTTTGTGAAATGCTGCTGGGCATGGTGGTAATTTCTAGTGACAATGTTTTAGTTGACTCACCAACCACTAAAACGATTGCAAGATTGCCTTATGAACTCTTGTTCATGAACTTGATGTCCAGCTCAGTGTTGGGACTTTGGCAAAAACGCTGTACAATAATCCCTCCTAACAGGGAATATGAGAACAACAAGCAAGTTTTATTCGGCATTCACACAGTGGAGCACCAAAGTTTGCAGGTCAGTAATCTTTTCCTGTTATGCCAAAATAATTTTCAAAAGTAGTCCTTCTTACCATCATGTCTTTTAATCTTAATTATTTTATATAGTCTCTAAAAATGTATTTTGTTTTTACTTGTTCAAGATGAAAAGTATGGGCCTGGGAAACCCCCGCATATTCCCTTTCATTGAGCAACCACCCATGTCTAGCTTGGAAACTGCCATTCGTTACCTCAGAGATCAGGGAGCACTTGATGACGCTGAAGATTTGACACCTATTGGAAACCTGCTGGCAAAACTGCCTGTGGATGTTGTTATAGGTGAGCAGTGCATGATACAGTGAAATACTTTGTTTATCATACATGTGTACCAGCGCAGAGTGCCTACCTTTGTACCTTTTGGAGACGTAGTGATCTAATTCAGTAACTCAGTAACATGACAGACACATTTAGCACGAGGCAAAGTGAATGTGTTGAAAGAAAAGAAAAACTTCTGCAAATTCACATGGATTATATAAGAAGTGATGTAAATAATGGAGCAGGAAGTGAGGTAATGGAAATTAACAGTACGTTGGACGATATGTAATGTTGGGGTGAAATCAGGATCTTTGGTCAGAGGAAAGGATGGTGAAGGGAATATTGTTGGCCCACGTGCATTCGCTATTATGTCCCATACTTCAAAAATTAGGTTAATGACTGAGTTTAAGTATTGGGAACGTGGACATACATGTTTGGGTAGCTGTAAAACCTGCCATAGAGTCAACACACTTACTGCTGTGTCCATATACCACCATTGTTTAGTGGAGTCAGTTGTACACCAGTGTCCAAGTATTCACAGTTGAGCTGCCTTTTAATGTGTCTTTCGGTCGGGACATTGCAACCTTCCTCTGTTTGATGGAGAACAAAGAATTCTTTGGGCCTTTTTATCGCCCCAAACGCATTTTGTCTTTCTGTAAATGTTGTCATTCCTGATCAAGAGCAGTTGTTGGGAGAGCCTGAATAAATGCCTTGTTCCCATTATGAGATTAAAGCCCTGCGAAAGATTACCATTTACTATGATCTTTGAGGTAGACTTACTATAAATTGAGAAGTTTGAAAACGCTTCACCAAATCCCAGGCCCGGCACCCTTCCCGTTTTTGTTGACTCGTACATCAAAAAATAACTGTCAACTATCCACTTAGAATCGGTAATTTTCTGCATTCTGATTGGCTACCTGACACAACCCATTCCTAGGATCTGAAAGACACTTCACAAACATATTGTACGGAAGATACTATTATTATATATAGAGAGCTTAACCGATGTGGTCCTTTTAGTTGTTTGTAGCTTCTGCCCAGATTTCTATGTGTGGTTCTTGCCTCTTTGAGTTTGCCGCTTCACAAGTTGATAAGTGCTGTTTTACCAGCTCAAAATTAGCTTTTTCACAGAGCACTGAACAGGTCTCCCTTCTGTACAACTACAATGTTGTAGCTTACTCTTTAGCCCCACTTTTCCAATGCATGTTGTTCAAGCCATAAGCCAGGTCGGGAAGAGCAAATGTACAGTATCTCACTTTACAACATTCTCTGAGCTTGAAGAGACATTCAAAATGATGCCTCTTTTTGAAAATACAGTACAGATGTTAAAGACAACACAATTCCTTGCTTTATACAGTAGCCCAATTTCATTCTTCGCATTACTATGCATCATGAGATCAAATCTGGTGATTTAAAGGTCGAGATTACATCTTCACTAGTGTCAGTAAGTCTGTGTTTTAAGTAGCGACAAGCACTGCAAAAGATTTTCTTAAAATGTTTCCAAGATCCCATCTGATGGTGAACAAAAATGGGTGAACTGTGGTGCTTGATGTGATGAACATGCCTGACACAAAATTGCAGGTCAGTATAAATATGTTGTTGTTTACTTTCAGGATATTTAGTTAAGCCTTGATTTAAAATTGAACATGCACCAAGAAAATTGTACTTGGGGTCAAAAATTAAGCTAATACCTGAGAGACTAGGTACCTGAGTGGGTTGGATGGCCAGCACTGTAATTTCTGTCAAGAATTGTGTACATGTTTTTTTTTTCCCTACCATGCTTCTTTGCTTTTTTCAGGGAAGATGCTGATTCTGGGCTCACTCTTTAGTTTAGTGGAGCCGGTCCTGACCATTGCAGCTGCTCTGAGCGTACAGTCCCCATTTCTTCGAGGCACACAGAATAACCCTGACTGCACTACGGCCAGGAAACCCCTGGAGAGTGAACATGGGGATCCCTTTATGCTGCTCAATGCTTTCAATGAATGGGTTCAGGTGAGGTCACAAATACCTTAAATACATTTTGTCCTGCTCGTGCATGGCAGATATGAGGTATGCACAGCATGTGTTGTTTAACGTACAAGTGTGCATTTTGTTCTTCAGCAATGGCGCTTATTGTTACTTGCAACACAAATCACCTCTAGCCGAGATAAGGTTCATGGTTAGCTAAGCTTCCAGAGCGAAATGCAGGAGTCCCTTAAAGAGAATTTAGATCATGCATTGAAAGCTTGCTTAGAGGGCATAGGCAAATTAAACTTCTTTCCTCATATATAATAACGTATTCTAACAACATACTACGTTACAACATGCATGTTGCTTTTTTACTCATTTGTTGTCATGAATGCCCTCTGATTCCCAGGAAGGTAACAAGACGTATATTCCGACCGCACCAGTATTGGGGGACACACATGATCCTGTAGAGACGAACGGAAAGGAGGAGGAACACCACAAGGATGCTCACGCTAAGCTATAAGGGAAAATAAAAGGGGTTAGTTCATTTTGCCAAGGAGTGCATCACTCCTTCTTCCCTCTGTTTCCCTCCTTGACCTATCTTTAGAAAAGCAAAATGTGCAGACCTAGTATAGTCGTGGTATTCAGGTAACCATAATCCAAGTCCATAGACCAGAAGACCCATTCCCAATAAAGAGGGAAAAGAGAAAAGGTACAGTTTGATGGGCCTACCAAAATGGCACAAGGGCACAGAGTAATATTAAAGGAATCCCAGAGGTAGTAGACACAAAGGAATCCAGGAAACACCAAAGCCAAGGGGGTACAGAAGACAATACAACCTCCAGTATGGGTACACAGTAGAAGAGACAAAACAAATAATACCACAATCCAGAGAGGAAAAGTCCAGAAGCAGTCCAAAGAACAATGCTGTGGTCAAATACCTGAAGAGCAAACAGAAACCCAACACCATATCCGGGCTATGTGGACGTGTAATGCGAGGCGGACAACTGTTTGATGATTTATCAACATATGCCATTTTATTCTTGAAAGAAAAATATTCAAAATGCCTCACTATCCCTACTCTGCTGATAATTTCCCTACCTAACCAAAGCTAAGGGGAAACACTCTAACAAAGGACAACTGGCCCTCACACTAGGCAACAAATACACAAAGAAAATATATGGCAATACAAAATAACATGAACAACATTCACAGTCACTGAATAACATTTTAATGTCCTGGGTTATTTCCAATGTCTCAAATCAGTTCTTGATGTAAATGTTAACCAAAGTTCCAATGATAACAAGTCTCTTCTCCTTGGTGAAATGTCGACTTTCCACTTCCACCAAATAGCACCAGTGGTAATCCCCACCACAATGATTTGTCACCTCTTCAAGAGGACTTGCCACAGTTCAACAGAAATGCAACATCCACAACTGCCAGAGATATACAGTACTTGGTTAACAGTTAGTATCTTCTTAGTTACAGTTTTAGAATTCACAATGGTGTATTTGTCAACAACTTCACTTCTACTTGTTTCACTATGAGAACAGTCACCTTTGTCTCACAGTACTCCACTTTGTTTACACTACTACAATGTTGCATCTACTGCCAACTAGATATACCACCACAGCTTCGGTACTTTGGACTACTACCACAGCTTCAGTGATTTTACTTTTAGACAGGCTTCGACATGATACACTTGAAAGTACTTCAACGACTTCAAGTAGGCAAGGCACTCTTCCTCTGAATAACTGTCATGATCTCTGCTTCCAAAAGGTCAGGACTTACCCAACTCCCTTGGAAGCAGACCCATAACCCAGGTTCCGAGTGCCAACCAGTCCCAATTGGGACCTTTTGGACCCTGTCCTGGCGCCAGTGGCACCAGGCTCATAAATATGCCCAGTCCCAGCGCTGGAAGCGCCGGGCTCATAATGCTTGGGTGGACTTACCTGCAGCAGACCATGCTGCTTACTTACCTGCCAGTTGAGCCTCTAATCCTCTTCTGTTTGGGACTACTTTTCCTGTTGGGTGGGGCAGGAGCCACTCCCTAGGTTCAGAACACTGGAACTCTTCTGGAAAGCAGGAACTCTTTTCTTACCTAGGCGAGGCTGTGGAAGGAGACACCTAAGCACTACAGGAGGCTATTTAAACCACACCCAATGGATGAATCTTGCTTTGCGTTATTCTGCATCCTCTGCAGCAGAACGCTCCTCGTGTCCTTTGCATCTGATCCTGGGCCTAAGGGAAAAAGGCTTACCATCCTGAATCCAGTCTTCAGCAACACCTATAAAGACAAGAAAGAACAGGTTAGCAATACGGTCTTCAGTGACAGCGCTTCTCTTACCTGGTCCATCGGCTGTCACCAACGCCTCGCGCTGCATTTCGGCATCTGAAAGACAAAGGCTTACCTACTCTTCGCGTGCTCCGGAGGTCTTCGCACTGCATTCCGGCATCTGAAAGACA
Organism: Ambystoma mexicanum; assembly: GCF_040938575.1. Classification (NCBI taxonomy): domain Eukaryota; kingdom Metazoa; phylum Chordata; class Amphibia; order Caudata; family Ambystomatidae; genus Ambystoma; species Ambystoma mexicanum. The sequence continues at coordinate 843,459,793 of NC_090923.1, forward strand.
AAAGCTTACCAACTCTTTGCACGCTCCGGAGGCCTTCGGCGCTGCATCCCGCATCTGAAAGACAAAAGAAGGTGCGTTTAAAGACATTGGGTAACTTTATTACTCACGTGCCATTACTCCTTCCCACGCCGAACCCAGTGGGTATTCCGGCACCCTTCAGCAGCTCCGAACTTGTACCTGCAAGATAAAAGGACAGTTAGTGCGCATCGTGAAGCAGGCAACAAGCGCTTACTTACGTGCTTCCAGGCGCTTCTATTCCTCACACGGGTTCCATCCTCAACTCACTTCAGCCCGTCATCCGCCATCACCGGAACCCTGCAAGACAAGAGACATCATTACAAAAGACTTTTAAAGACATTTGAAATACTTGGAACTTACCGTTCGTCCAGTAAACGACGGACAGCAGTCCTCTGAGGTCAAGAGGCCTGCACCCTTATCCAGTGAAGAAACTGGTTACGGCACCCTGCCCCGAGGCAGATGGAGAGCTCGGCGTTCACTTACCTAAGGTTAGAGCGTTAACCTTTGGGGTTCTACAGGAGAAGAGAAAGGGAAGAAGAGAGAGACACCCAATAACCCCAGTTCATTAATCCCGTATTTTCTATCTGCAGACATCTTACTCTTCGAGTCAGACATACAGTGCACAGAGGTCCAGCCCAAAGAGCCAACCGTGTGTTACACATCACCTTTGAAGATACGGTATTCGCCCAGTCAAGACCGGCGCCTCTGCGGGAATCAGGTGAGAGTTACAGAACGCAAACCCCACCGCAAAACTCCCGCCCAGGCGCTATGGAAACCTCGGATACCGACCAGCTAGCCCGGTTACTTGGGGAACTAAGAGCAGAAGTGCATGCAGCCCGTCAGGAAACGAACGCTCTAAGAAGGGAACTGATTATTTCCAAGGAGCGAACAGACGATCTCGCTAGACAATTGCTACAGTCACAAGCCGGACAGACCCCATTACCCGCATCAGGGGCAAATCTTCCTTCAACATCCTCTATGAATCCAGTGCAAATCAACCTACCTGGGAATGTACCTCTGGCTCCGCCCGAACGATTTTCTGGTGACCCAAAGAGGTTTGCAGTATTTATTAATCAGTGCCGGTTGCATTTCTTATGCCGGCCAGCAGCCTTTCCAACTGATCAAGCTAAAGTAGCTTTTGTGCTTTCGTACCTTATTGGCAATGTGGCAGACTGGTCGATCCCTCTAGTTAATCAAGATGATCCGGTTCTCCATGATTTTCAAGCTTTTCAGCTCAGTATGGAAAAACTGTTCGCAAGACATTCACAGGGGCAGGCCTTGGACAATGAGCTTCTTTCGTTGTGACAGGGTAATCAAGACCTTTTGGCTTATATTGCGTCTTTCAACAGACTGATAGTGGAAACTCAATGGCCTGAGGACAAAAGGATTACGCTGTTTTATAGAGGTCTACGTGGAGAGCTCAAAGATGTGTTAGCCCAAGTAGTGAATCCCCCGCAAGACTGTTCGGACTATATAGACTTAGTCGTTCAAATAGATCACAGACTGCAGAACAGGAAGGCCGATCGTTCCAAGTTTGATGCTCGAGTATTTTCCAAACCACCAACTCCTTCCAAAGGAGTAGACTCCGGGGAACACATGCAAATAGGGGGCCTGAAAGGACCACTAACACAAAAGGAGCGGGAAAGGAGAAAACAGTTGCAATTATGCCTCTATTGCGGAAACTCAGGGCACTTTCTTCGAGACTGTCCGGTGAAACCAGCCAAGAAGGCAGTAGGAGTTGCAGTTACCAAGGTCACAAACTCTGAGCAGGGAAACAACCTCGCCCGACAAGAATAGAGGTCCTCTTGCCGAGCGTTAAAACCAGTTCCGTGACCTCGCATTTCGTGATACCTATGGTCCTCATTAGCCCTGATCATCCGGATCGATTACATGCGATTGAAGCTTACGTCGACAGCGGTGCCATCGGCAATTATGTGGATCATGAAATGGTTTTGAGGATGAATCTAACTCTTTGTCCCAAGGCTGTAAAGGACGTCATTACTACGGTGGATGGTACGGAGATAGCCTCCGGACCAGTAACGCATACCACTCAAGAAGTGACGCTAGTAAGTCAAGATGGACACCATGAGAAGATCGTGTTCGATGTGATCAAGGCCCCTCAGTTCCAGATAATTCTAGGAATACCTTGGTTAGAGAAACACAATCCTCAGATCGATTGGCGAGCAAGAACGGTTCAGTTTCCAGAATGTGTCTCTACTTGTCACCCTCCACCTGGTGTTGCACTGGCAGCAATTTCTTTGGAGACTCCCCAGTTACCTCCCGAATACCTAGAATTCCAAGATGTTTTCCGGAAGGATCAGGCTAACTCTCTACCTCCTCATAGGTCTTATGACTGCCAGAAAGACCTGATACCTGGATCTACTCCTCCTTGTAGTAGAATTTATGCCCTCACCGAGCCTGAGAACCTTCACCTCCGACAATACCTGGATCAATACCTAGCGAATGGGTTTATTCGTCCTTCCAAGTCCCCTGCTTCTTCAGCTTTGTTCTTCGTTCCAAAAAAAGAAGGGGACCTTAGAACTTGTATAGATTATCGCACCCTGAACCAGATCACCGTTAAGAATAGATATCCGTTACCTTTGATCCCTGAACTCCTGGACCAAGTCAGAAAAGCATGCATATATACAAAGCTGGATCTTAGAGGAGCCTACCACTTGGTACGAGTAAAAGAGGGCGATGAATGGAAGACGGCCTTCCGCACCAAGTATGGGCTATTTGAATATCAGGTCATGCCCTTCGGACTTTGCAATGCCCCAGCCGCCTTTCAATATTTTATGAACGATGTCCTCAGAGAGCTCATAGATGTGTGTGTTGTTGTTTACATTGACAACATCCTCGTTTATTCTTCATCGGAATCTGAACATCGGAAACACGTGAAATGGTCCTCGAAAGATTGCGTCAACACAAACTTTTCGCTAAATTGGAAAAATGTGTTTTCAACGTGACTGAAGTTGAATTCTTGGGATTCATATTATCACCTGGCAGAGTGCGTATGGATTCAAAGAAGGTCGATGCAGTTCTCAAATGGCCATCACCATCCTCCGTAAAAGGTGTGCAAAGCATGTTAGGCTTCGCTAACTTTTACCGGAGGTTTATCCCTGAATTCTCTCGAATAGTCCAGCCCATCACTGCCTTGTTAAAGAAAAACAAACGTTTTGAATGGTCTACCGAGGCGGAACAAGCTTTCCAGGATTTGAAGACTAAATTTATCTCTGCACCAATTTTAAAACATCCTCGCCCCGAACTCCCCTACATCGTTGAAACTGATGCTTCGAGCCTTGCCATGGGGGCAGTTCTATCACAAAAGGACCCAGTAACCAATCAGTTGCATCCCGTGGCATTTTGGTCCCGCAAATTCTCGCCTCCTGAAATCAATTACACTATTACTGATAAGGAACTTCTGGCTATCAAGTCTGCCTTTAAGGCTTGGCGGCATTATCTTCTGGGGGCCCGACACACTGTTACTGTGATTACGGATCACCGAAACCTGCAATATTTGAAAACTGCAAAGGCCCAATCCTCTAGACAACTCCGTTGGGCACTATTCTTTGCCGAGTTTGACTTCATAATTACCTATCGACCTGGTACAAAAAACGGTAAAGCTGATGCCCTTTCTCGGATGGGAGTGGAAGAACACTTGATCAACCCTAAACCTGTACCCATCATTCCCGAACAAAGAATTCTGGGTGTAATCGCCACACAATCCATAGAGGAAGTTAAGGATAAAGCCAGGCAACTTGTAACCCCAGCAGACATACAGAATTGGCATCTGCAGGGAAAGGACGTTGCAGTGAAGGACAACTTATTGTATTTCCAAGAACGATTATACCTGCCCAGCACAGATTTACAGAAAAAGGTAATCTCTTGTTATCACGATTCCTTAATGGAAGGACATCCCGGTATGGCCAAAACCTCAGAAAAGATCAAGCGCTACTTCTGGTGGCCGTCTTGGAAGAAAGATATCAGAGACTTTATAATGTCCTGTGGAGTATGCGCCCAAAACAAGAGTCAAAAGGAAAAACCAGCCGGCCTCTTACGCCCTATTGACATCCCACCTCGCCCTTGGCATACGCTTTCTATGGACTTCATCACCGATCTACCTTCATGCTCCGGATACAATACGATCCTAGTAATCGTGGACTTATTCTCCAAGATGGCGCATTTCATTCCACTCAAAGGCTTGCCAACAGCAACAACTCTGGCCCGAGAATTTCTCGAAAACATCCTCCGACTGCACGGTTTTCCTTCAGTTCTAATTTCGGATCGAGGTAGTCAATTTATTTCTCATTTTTGGCGAAGTTGCTGTCGGTCGGCTCAAATTGATGTGAGACTATCGACCAGTCACCACCCTCAAACCGACGGACAAACCGAGAGGACCAATCAAACTCTGTAACAGTATTTACGCTGCATGCTGCAACAAACTGAAAAAACTTGGAAAGATATCCTTTGGATAGCCGAATATGCCTACAATAACTCTGTCCACTCGGGAACTGGGAAAACCCTGTTTTTTCTTCTATACGGCAGTCACCCTCGAACCTCGGAGTTGGATCCACCCCAAGATCTTGGAACACCAGCAGTAGACAACCTGCATTCTACAATCACCCAAGCCTTTAAGGAAGCCGTTTCTCACCTTCAAAGGGCTAAGGAACAATACAAGAAAGGAGCAGATCAACATCGGAAGGAAGCCCCCCAATATCAAGTAGGAGATCAAGTCTGGTTATCCACCTAATATCTACCTCTAAAAGGACCACGCACATGCAACCCAAGATACCTTGGTCCCTATTCCATCACTACCATAGTAAACCCAGTAGCGGTCAAGTTGGACTTGCCCCCTCACATGAAGATACATCCGGTCTTCCACGTCTCTCTATTAAAACCCGTGCAACCTCAAACCCGACTAACTGAATCTCCAAAACCTATCCTAGTTGATGGAGAACTCGAGTTTGAAGTCAAAAGCATCCTGGACTCCAAGATCTCCAAATCTAAACTGTTTTACCTAATTGACTGGAAAGGCTACGGCCCCCAAGAAAGATCCTGGGAACCTGCAGAATATGTCCACGCTCCTCGTCTAATCAAAAGATTTCATCGAACATTCCCTGACAAGCCCAAACCCCCGGAGAAGCCCGGTTTGGCAGGGGCCTTGAGGGGGGGGTGCTGTCATGATCTCTGCTTCCAAAAGGTCAGGACTTACCCAACTCCCTTGGAAGCAGACCCATAACCCAGGTTCCGAGTGCCAACCAGTCCCAATTGGGACCTTTTGGACCCTGTCCTGGCGCCAGTGGCACCAGGCTCATAAATATGCCCAGTCCCAGCGCTGGAAGCGCCGGGCTCATAATGCTTGGGTGGACTTACCTGCAGCAGACCATGCTGCTTACTTACCTGCCAGTTGAGCCTCTAATCCTCTTCTGTTTGGGACTACTTTTCCTGTTGGGTGGGGCAGGAGCCACTCCCTAGGTTCAGAACACTGGAACTCTTCTGGAAAGCAGGAACTCTTTTCTTACCTAGGCGAGGCTGTGGAAGGAGACACCTAAGCACTACAGGAGGCTATTTAAACCACACCCGATGGATGAATCTTGCTTTGCGTTATTCTGCATCCTCTGCAGCAGAACGCTCATCGTGTCCTCTGCATCTGATCCTGGGCCTAAGGGAAAAAGGCTTACCATCCTGAATCCAGTCTTCAGCAACACCTATAAAGACAAGAAAGAACAGGTTAGCAATACGGTCTTCAGTGACAGCGCTTCTCTTACCTGGTCCATCGGCTGTCACCAACGCCTCGCGCTGCATTTCGGCATCTGAAAGACAAAGGCTTACCTACTCTTCGCGAGCTCCGGAGGTCTTCGCACTGCATTCCGGCATCTGAAAGACAAAAGCTTACCAACTCTTTGCACGCTCCGGAGGCCTTCGGCGCTGCATCCCGCATCTGAAAGACAAAAGAAGGTGCGTTTAAAGACATTGGGTAACTTTATTACTCACGTGCCATTACTCCTTCCCACGCCGAACCCAGTGGGTATTCCGGCACCCTTCAGCAGCTCCGAACTTGTACCTGCAAGATAAAAGGACAGTTAGTGTGCATCGTGAAGCAGGCAACAAGCGCTTACTTACGTGCTTCCAGGCGCTTCTATTCCTCACACGGGTTCCATCCTCAACTCACTTCAGCCCGTCATCCGCCATCGCCGGAACCCTGCAAGACAAGAGACATCATTACAAAAGACTTTTAAAGACATTTGAAATACTTGGAACTTACCGTTCGTGCAGTAAACGACGGACAGCAGTCCTCTGAGGTCAAGAGGCCTGCACCCTTATCTAGTGTAGAAACTGGTTACGGCACCCTGCCCCAAAGCAGATGGAGAGCTCGGCGTTCACTTACCTAAGGTGAGAGCGTTAACCTTTGGGGTTCTACAGGAGAAGAGAAAGGGAAGAAGAGAGAGACACTCAATAACCCCAGTTCATTAATCCCGTATTTTCTATCTGCAGACATCTTACTCTTCGAGTCAGACATACAGTGCACAGAGGTCCAGCCCAAAGAGCCAACCGTGTGTTACACATCACCTTTGAAGATACGGTATTCGCCCAGTCAAGACCGGCGCCTCTGCGGGAATCAGGTGAGCGTTACAATAACTCTCTTCAAAAGGGGCAGCCTCTTTGCCTCTCTTGTCTTTCTGCCACAATAACAACCTGGGTTTGACTTTAAGACTCACTTCTCTCTGCCTTCCCTAGTCTCTGGCGCTACAGATTGTGCCATCTTCAAAATAGTCTTTACAGGCAGCACATTTCTCTTTCCCCCACTTTGCTTACGCCTTTCTGCCAGTTCTCATCACAAGTAATTGCCAAGAAGCTTGGGAGCCACTCTCTTAGCTTCAGGTAATGCTTGCATACTTGTATCGTAGGCCAACTGTGATTAACTTCAGAGTGCAGTTAGGTAGTTCTTTAACTCTGAGAAAAGCGGGTTTCTCTCTTAATATGGGGAAACTCTTGACTTGGGCAATGCTTGTTCTCTTCTTCAATAACAAATACACTTTAATTTCTCATAAATGAAAGTAAAGAATAGAGTTTAGTCTTTCTTTAGAAATCACAAGTAGGCAAAGGCGACCACTTCTTAATGTAGTTTTTGAAGTTTAAAGATTGGTATGAAAGTGAAGGATTGAGTCAGTCCTCAATTAGGAACACAAGACTGCTTCTTAATGTAGTTTATGAAGTTCAAAGGTTTCACAATGGTGTTATTAAGGTTAGATATTCGATAATGGTCTTCTCAGCGTTCACCCTTCTTAATTGGGGACACACGGCCACTCCTTTAGAAAGTATCAGTCTTTGAAAGATTGAACAATGGGGTTTAAGCAGCATTAGCTTCTCATGTGAATAAAATTAATTTCACGTTATACGCGAGTGCTACATTGCCATTGTTCGGGTATTCACAGCTTCAACTAACAACTTCTACTCGCTTTAAATTTTACGCGAGTGAACAGGGAACTGGATAAAGTTGCTGGCAATGCTCGTGCAAAAGGTGTTAAAATGCTGTGCTTCACTCACCGGCTTCTTTAACACTTGCTCTGCTAGTTGCACTGCATCCACGCCTTCTGCCTCAACTTCTACTACTTTTGGCTTCTTAGGGACTCCCACCCTTTTTCTATAAAGCTGTCTGCGGTCCGGCCACACGGTTTTGGAGACCCTTTCGCTCCTGAGAATACAGCTTGCCAACTGTTCCTCGCCTCATTCTTCAGCAACTTCTCTGCACTGCAGCGATGTCAATCAGGCTCACATGGGGAAAGACGGATCTCCTGCACACCTTCCGCTGCATAGCCTCTGCACTTCAGAGTTTGGGTAAACAGGACCCTCTCAGAACAAGCAAGTGTCTCCACTTTCCGGCGTCCCCATTGTTCTCCCACTTCTGCTTGCTTTGCCAGCCTCATGCTTTCTTCCTTCTGCTACTACTACTACAACTCACAATCCAGTCATAGTTCCAGCTCATTCCAATAGCCTGAACATGAGGGGGCCTGTTATGCCTCCCTGGTTCTCTCAGGTGTGGGTTGTTAGGCTCATTGCCTAGCTACTGCAACTGCATTCCTTTTCAGCCCTCATCCTCATGCTAATACTTATGGGACTTCTAGTCCCCTTCAGCAAAGTTAGTTCTTTTAATTTCTTCCATTAGGCAAAATGTCATTGAAAGTGTGGGATTACGGGGAAGGTTAAACCCAGGGGGGTTTCCCATTCTTCCTGGTCTGTTCCCCTGGCCCCCACATGTTATCCTCCCGCAGTACACTACCCGCAGGTGCAGGATCGGAAAGCGTCTGCCTTTCCCTGGCCATATGGGGAGGGTCCCAGTGCAGGTTTCTGGGAGGAATCATCACTGATTCATCACAGGACCCAACTGGGCGATCAAAAAACAAAGCAAAAGAGACTGCAGCAAAAAAACAGTTAAGCATGAAGGTGGGACTCACAGGCAGGATGCCAAAAGGTTGAGAAGCACTTCTGTGTTGTGCTCAGTAAGCATTAACGTGGGCGTGACGTCAATCGCACCCCATGTTGGTCTCTGGGAAGTGTAGTTCTATTGGCGTCTTCTCTTCCTGAAACACCATGGAAAAAGCCAGGGGAGCCGAACTGGAGCAACCCCCTTTGCCGGATCACAATTGTGCTGCAGATGTTTAGGGCGGCCATATAGGGAGTCCTAGTACGATAAACATTCCATGGTGCAGTCGGAAATATGTCTCTTGGGAGAGCAGGGTAGTATGGACATCGTAACCCAGGACGCTCAAGTACCTGAGCGAAGGGATCAATACGAGCATTCTGTGGGCAAGAGTCTGTGGGTTGCCGAGAAGACTCAAGGTATGATGGTAGAACCTAGGGTACATTATACTGTGAGTACCTATCGGCATATGGAACAAACTGACTCAAAGCTGAGTATTCCACAAAAATAAAATCTGATTTGGACGCCAATCAAAAAAAGTTGTATTAAAATACTTTTATTTAACACAAGATCACATTTAAAACATGCACTGGATGTATCTATGTATATTGAAATCCAGGAAATGAATGTTTATGCGCTTACTGACACATGACCCCATGCCGCGGTAGAGTTTACACTTGCCTTAGCTATTCCTGCTGGCTATGATATATTATTGCAGGACAGAAAGGAGGGTAAGGGAGGAGGAGTTGTTTTTATTTTTAAAACTGATTTGGATGTATGGGGAGTTGAAACATTACCTTTTGAAGGGTGTGATATCATACTGATTACAATTAGGACAAACACAGAAATTACATATAATTTGATCCTAGTCTATAGACTGCCCAGCACAATGCCTTATGATTCTGGACCTGTCCGCGGCCTTCGACCCTGTCGACAATGAGTTGATGGCAGCCAGGTTGAGGGAAGTGGCAGTTTTCTCAGAGAATGCTGTATTGTGGATGAGATCCTTTCTGAGTGATCGCTGTTACAGGGTTTGTAGTCAGGATGCAGAGGCATAACCAACCCAATTGGCATATGGTGTGCCTCAGGGGGCTAGCCTATCTCTATTCTTGTACAATATCTTTATGGTCCTTTTTTTACCTTTTGGGAGAACATCCATTATCTGCCAATCAATATGAGGATGAAAACAGAATCAGTAAGATCTATGATCTAATACAAAATTGGATGTTAAATAATGGTCTACCGCTTAATAAGGAAAAGACTGAGCTAATAGTGGTTGGCACAAAAGGAAGAATTTGCAAATTGGGTTCCTAGTATCGTAACTTTTTCTTGGCAGTTTGTGATATTAAAACTAAGGAAAAAAGTAAAAACCCTGGGAGTCTATTTGGAACAGCACCTGAACATAAAGGCACATGTGAGTGGGTTAGTCTCCTCTGCTGCCTACTATATTAAATTGCTGGCGCAGCTCCGCCCCTATATCTCTCAAGCCAACTGCAAAAACATAGCAAGAGCTATTATAGGGTCAAAAATTGATTATTGCAGTAATCTACTGGTTGGGATCTCCAAATCAGAATATGCTAAACTGCATATGCTAGACTGCAAATAGTGCAAAATGGTATGGTCAGAGTAATTTTAGGAGTCAAGAGGCGAGATAATGTGTCAGAAGCAAGACACAACCTACATTGGCTACCAGTAGAGGCAAGAATTGAATTCCGCCTCCTTCTAATCACTCATAATTGTTTGATGGGCTCAAATCCGACATACCTGAGTGAAGCACTAACGTATAAGTCTAATACTAGGTGCCGGAGGTCGAGTAACATGAATCAGCTCAAAATTCCATCTTGCAAACTGACAGTGTTAAGAAATGTGATTTTGCTCTGCATGCTCCTACAGCCTGGAATGCTATCCCACCAGATCTCAGGGAGATCAGCTCCACTGCTCAGTTTCAGACAAAACGTACCAAATTTCTATTCAGATAGATAGTTTGCATCTCTCTGTGGGACTGGCACTTTTTTTCTTTTTTTTTAAATGTTCTAAAACATGGCAGTATCGGTGAGTGCAATATTTTTACTTCAACAGTTATGTATATCATCACAGCAAAGGACTCTTAATAGAGCAATGCGGATAACGGCTCTAACCAGGACTATACAGAATTCAGAAATTGAGGAGGAGGAAATCTGGAGCAGTCAGTCGATCATTCAGTATCAGGCTTGTTTCAATGTAGCAACTGTAGATAGATACAAAAGGGAGGCCATATGTCTACCACATACAATTCACCAGTTGCAGTGAGGACCACCGCTCCTCCAGATCAGAGACCCACTTAACAGCATGCAGCGATTGCGCCACAGTGGGGCTTGCGGGTCACAGCCATAACAGCAGTACACATCAGACAGCAAGTAACATACAGAGGCTAGCAATTCTATCATAACTGCTTCAGAGTGACATTCATTTGTGGAACAAACAGACCATCGGGTCAGGGACAATAGTACAGTCGAATATCATTCAAATAGTATCACAAACCCCAACCCAGAATTCCCTCAGCTTTGGGCAATCCCATATCATGGGGAAATATCCCACCTGTCAGTGTGACACCTAGGACAGTGGGAAGGGTGATCTTGCAAAATGAGATGCAATCTAGCGGGGGTATAGTGAAACCTGTGTAGCAGTTTAAATTGTATTAACCGGGATCTGGAATTAAATGACACAGTGCAGGTTTGTGAACGTATGGCCTCCCAGATCTCATCAGTGATGTCTGTGCCCAAATCGCAGGACCATGCATCCCGGAACTTAGTGGTTTGTTATCCCGTTTCTGTATCAGGTTATATATCCTGGCCACACTGCCATGAGTTGAGCTCCCTTCCATTACAAGACCGAGCAACGGCTTGTCCGGGTGCAGCACAGGGAACCCTATCCAGGCATCCCAAAGTGCTAGGTGGAGCCTGGCGTATTGCAGATAGCTTGAGGGCTGCGTCCACAGGGTTCCGGCAGGTCCTCTAACACAATAAAGGATCCCATGTTGTAAACATCTTTCAATGTGGTGTAGCCATCCGACGCCCACTTGCGTTCAGCGTCTTTACTTATTCTGGGAAATGTCGGGAAGCAGTTCCACAGTGGAAGATCTCCATGGAACGGGTGAGGGGCATCAAGCAATTTCCATATTTTACCCCAAGCCAGTGCTGTCACACCAATGGGATCCGCTGTCTTGGGCTCCCTCCATGGCAGCGGCAACACCAAAGAGCGCACATCCCGAACAGCGTCTGCAAGCCACTCAATTTTAACATGTGGGTGTGTGGCATCGTCAAACCAATAGGCTGCGTATTGTGCCTGTGCCGCTATCCAGTATTTTTCAATGTCTGGTGCCGCGAGGCCACCCTGACTGTATGGTCTGGTCATTGTGTCCCATTTTAGCCTAACCGCTCCTGCATGCCACATAAAGTTGTTAATTGCGACTTTCAGTGTCTTAAAAAGCTCAGCTCCTGGGCCATAGTGGTACATTTAGAAAGTTGTAAAGTAGTTTTGGATTACCATATTAAGGAGAGACACCCGCCCAGCGATAGTAAAGGGGAGTTTTACCCAGCCACAGAGCTTATACAGGAGTTGTGTCACTGTGACTCCCTGGTATTAAATCTCTAAGGGGGACCAGGCAAACCCCATAAGGTCTTGCAGTTTCGCTGTCACGTCTGTCATTGGGAATAGTTCTGATTTAGTGCACTTGACTCGGAGCCCAGACAGGGTCCCTAAGGTAAGGACGTCCTGCATGATCGGGGCAACTTGTAAGTCTGCATCCCACACGAGCAATAGTGCAGCAATACTATCTACGTATAGTGATATAAGTTCCGGTGTACCTAAATGCCTGATCCCTCTATGTGGGTGCTTGTGAATAATTAGTCAGCCAAAAGCTCCATCACTACAGATGTTGACGGAAGCAGATAGTTGTCCATTCGTGCTACCCTTGGCCTTTGGAAGCGTATATAGTAAATGTACCCACAAAATGAATTGAGGACCAAAGTAGAATTTCTCCCGTACCACCCAGAGGAATTGCCAGGACACAGAGTCAAAGCCTTTCTGGATATCAAGTGCTGCAGCAATCGCCTGTACTGCCAGGTCTATCTGGGCAAGAATATTGAATAGGCACCTCCGTAGACAGACCAGGAATAAAGCCAGCCTGATCCGGGTGGACTACGTATTCCATGTGAGGGGCGAGCCGAAGGGCTAGTACCTTTGCAAATATTTTCACATTGAATTGATGAGTGAAAGGGGTCGGTAGGATCCACCCTTTTACCGGGTTGTCAGGTTTACTGCTTCTCACAGCGTGAGGGGGGGTTACTACAAGCACACAGGACTCCTTGCATAGAGTGGCAGGCTGGGGGACCAGGCAGGATCTGCAGTGTTTAAATAATTCCATAGTCAGGCCATCAGGACGGGGGGCCTTGCCAGAGGGAAGGGCCTCAATAGCACAGGATATCTCTACTGGTGTCACAGGCCAGTCAAGAGTTTCCCTAGCCTCATCAGACAGCACAGATAGTGGTAGATCATTGAGGAATGCCTCTATGTCAGAGGTGGATGCCACGTCATAGTTTGCGTAGAGTGTTTCGTAAAAAAGAACGAAACACACGGTTCACCCCAGGCCGCGTGTGAACCAGTGCCCCAGACGTGTCTTGCAGAAGTGTAATGTGGTGGCTTCCACTCTCCTGTCGTACAACCTTAGCAAGCAACTTGCCAGGGTGCTCCCCTTCACTGTATTTCCTTGCCAAACCAGGGTTATCAAGACATTTACATTCCCTATCGGCGTGGTTCTGAGAATTGTCGAGCTCGGCCTTGACATCGTCCAGTGTGGTGGTAGCAGGGAGCAATGAGTACTGTTGTTTTAGCCGGTGCAGGGTAATCTCGCTTTCATGGATATCGCGCTGTATCGTCCTAAGTATACAATATTCTTTAGCCAAGACAATACCACAGATCTAAACTTTAAAGGCCTCCCATAGAGTTGCACTCGAGCTAACAGAGCCCGTATTCATCTCAAAGTATTCCTCCATGCATTTCCCCATTCCGGTTTCAAACATCGGGTCGGAAAGTGCCTGTGGTTTAAGTCTCCATGGGTGCCTTACTTCAGCTACAGCACCCAGTGTCAGTGTTAGTGTGACTGGGGAATGATCTGAAAAAGTCCTGGGTAGTATATTAGCCGTCTCAATACATCCAATGAGGTTGTCGGATATCAACCACATGTCAGTACGTGAGTGGGAATCATGTACAGTGGAGGAGTACATACAAGATGTCGGGTTTAGCAGAGTCTAGGCATTCATCACCCCCAATCTGGTAAGCAAAGCATTCTCATATCACTCGGGCAGCTCTGGACAATTGCTGAGCCTTGCACCCAGCTCTGTCAAGGTCTGTATCTATGATTGAGTTAAAGTCTCCTCTCCACAGTATGGACACCAGGGGGTATAGCCCTAAAAGGTCAGTTACCTAGGAATAGAATTCAGGATAATCCACATTAGGACCAATTATATTCATTAGCAATACTTACAGAGCTAGCAGTTCGCCATGCAGCAGCACATATCTACCTAGTAGGTCTACGTGTGCCATTTTATGTGTGTATAGTATTGACTTATGGATTAGGGTCATGACTCCCCGACATTGAGTAGAATATGTTGAGTAGTATCGTTGCGTGCCCCACCTTTTAGCGAATCTGTTACAGACAATTGCCAATGCATGCATTTCCTGTAAAAACTGCAGTGTCTCAGACAACATCCGGCCAGTGCACTGTATATACCCTGAGCCCAACCTGGGAAAATATAGAGCATTTTGCTGAAATAGTCACCAAGGGACACTGTCATTCCCCAACAATAACACACTCAAGCACATTTTGTATAGTTTCCCCAAAATTCCCTGCCATGACCCAATCCCTCTCCCAACCAGAGGAATAAATACCCCAGACCCAACAACCCAACATCGCTTGCAGCTGTGCATGGGGGGCTGCTCGCTGACTACAGCCCGGCCTTCAACACAGCCTCACTTACATTGTGTAGATCAATTTGCAGGTGCACTTTCCCAAATAAAGATTATATCAATTAAAGAGGCAGCAGGAAGCCCCATCTAGCGAGTCCCCAATAGTGAGTCACTAGGCAATCTGTACATTATCTATATCTCAGCAGAGAGTCAGCAACTAGGCCTCATCCGCAACGGATTAGCACTGCTGATGCCTACCCAGGGAAGTGGTCATTAAGGCACAGGTATAGTGATAAAGTATACCGTGCCAGCATGTTCGATCCGTAGCTTGACTGAGTATAGCATTGCGTATTTAACACCCAAGTCTCGAAGTCTCTTCTTAGTGGCCATAAAGGATTTTCTCTCCTGCTACACTGCAATCGAGAAGTCAGGGTACAGGTGAATCCTACTGGAGCCCAGCAACAATTCTCCCTTATCTCTTGCAGCCTGCAGCAGCGCATCTCTATCCCGGTAGTTGAGCACTCAGGCTATTATTGGCTTAGGGGCATAGGGGCAAGTGATCGCTGTGCCCGTTCTATTGCGTTCTATATCATGTCCTTTCTCTGCACTCTTTCGCGACCTGTGCGACTGTCTCTCACTATTCTCCCCTCTGGCCCGACTCACTCTGCAGGGCACACCCTGGATGTTCTGATCTCCTCAGACCTTCCCCTTTCTGTCCCACTCACCACTCCTCTCCCCTGGAGTGATCACTTTCTCCTTTCCTCCCAGCTCACTCTCTCTACCCCTCAGGCAAAGCCAACTCCATCATTGACACCCACCTTCTCGGTCATCCGACCCATGAAGCGTGTGTCATTTGAGGCTTTCGCCGCCACTTTCTCTCCCCCATCCCGCTTTGGCTGACTCTCACCCTTGCACAGCCCTTTCCATGCTCCACTCTGCTATATCGGATACTCTCGATATTCTTGCCCCTGTCATGAGGATCCGCCTGAAGCCCAAAGCCCAAAGCCAAGTGCAACTCCTGGTACGACTCAGACCTCGTCACCCTTAAATGCAAGTGCAGTGTGGCTGAGAGGAAATGGCATGCTTCATGTACATCCTCTGATAAACTAGCCTGCTGCCTGCTCCAAAGGCAACAGCGACTCTTTGTCAGCACTAAGAAGAGAGACAACAACAAAGCCCGCGTCCCAGTGGCATCTAACAACTCAGCCGAACTTTTTAAAATCTGCAAGGAGCTGGCCAATCCTGCTGCAGTCTCTACCTCTCCTGTCCCCTCCCAGGCCCTCTGCGTGGCCCTGGCTTCTCACTTCATCGCTAAAACTGAGGACAGTCTGTCCTCTCTCTCTTCCTCTACCCCTCCTCCCTCTACTCCCTGCTCTTCCTCTGCCTTTCCCCCGTTCTCCCCAGACAAGGTTTTTAGACAAGTCTGATCTATGAAAGTCTCATCAAAACAGGTTCACCTCTGTTCCTCCAAAACCATTAAGGACCACATTGACTCCCTGGCTCCTGCCCTGGCCGACTTCTGCAACCACTAATTTGCCACTGGAGTCTTCCCTTCCCCTCTGAATCACTCCCTTGTGTACCCTCTTCTTAAGAAACCCTCTACTGACCCATTCTGCCCGGCTAACTATCGCCCAATCTCCATCACTCCTTTCCTGGGCAAACTCTTGGAAAAGCTGACCATCTCTCTTCACACTGAATCTGTTGTTTGTCTCCATGACTATCAGTCTGGCTTCAGAGCAGCCAGAAGCACGGAAACTGCTCTCCTGAACATCTGTGAAGACCTGCTCTCCAACCTTGATTCCAACACCCCCTGTGTCCTCCTCTTACTTTATCTCTCCTCTGCCTTTGCCACGGTCAACCATGCCATGCTGCACAACCGTCTCCAGGATAACCTGGGAATCACTGGTCAGGCCCTGGTGTGGCTGGCTTCTTTCCTTTCTGACCGATCCTCTCAAGTTGAACTTGGGTCCTTCCTCTCCTCTATCTCTCTCTCTACCTGTGGTGTTCCCCAGGGGTCTAACCTTGCTCCCTGGCTGTTCAACCAATACCTGGCACTTCTTGCTCACCGCATTGCCGCGCTCTGCCCCTACTTCCAGTGCTATGCGGATGACACTCAGCTCATTTTCAGGCTACCCTCAGCCACCTCTTCTCCCTCTCTCATCTCTGACTGTCTGTCTGCTATCCAGGAGTGGTGTGCCGCCAATTATCTCTGCCTTAATGCCAGCAAGATCGAGATTCTCCTCATCGGCTCACCCGCTCCCTCCTTTCCTGTCACTCTCTGGCCGGTCTCTCTTGGCACAAACATATTCACCATCACCATGATTCGCTTCCTAAACATCAGGCTCAAAGCCGCATCCAACCTTCTCCCTTGCTCCCATGCAGTACGAAGAACACAAATCTGAATCTCCAGTACAGAATGGCTGGTTTTCTGTGCTGTTCCTACCCACGGCCGCTTTCATCTAGAAACACTCTGAGAATACACATCCCTTTCTAACCTGAAGCACCTCCCACTAACCTGCTCCTGTCCCCTGACTCCTGAAAAAGCACACCTACTCCTCCTGGAGCACACACTACCACCAGCAACAAGGTTAATGCTACCTCTCCTGGAACTGTCTTTGCAGTTACTGTACTGGTCACCCCATATCTGATATCTGACTCATACAGCAAAGTTGAAGACACCTCACGCCTGACACACCAGATAACGAACACAAAAATAGTAAACACGGTTACTACTAACATCACTGTTATTACCTCTAACCTAGATACCACTGCTGAATTTGCTCCCTCATGTACGTCAAGTACAGCACACTGCCATGATTTCCATGCTGCCAACCATGTCTGCCTGGCCTCAAATCCTGTAATGCTGCGTGCTTACCTTTCTGCCAATTCATCATGCCATGTAATTTAACCAATTACTGTGATGCTGCCTGCTAACTTTGCTGCTAATGCATCATGCCATGTAACTGCGCCAAATCCTATAATGTGTCCTGCCAAACCCACTGTCAATGTCTCATCCCATGTAACTAACATTGCATGTACCTCACCTATGACAGACAACCCAGCAGCAGCCCTGATCAGTAATCATGACAAGCAGATTACACGCACAAAACTACCTCCCACTAGAGGAGCTATAGCTCCTGACACCTCAATCTCTTGTTAACCCCATAACACCCGTAGAGTAAATATATATGCACTGAAATGCACACTAATCAATGCACACTCCTTAACTGTCCACGCCCCTGACATTCATGACCTCCTCACTGCCCAGAACCTAGATGCCTTGTCCATCTCAGAAACTTGGCTTCATAAAGCATCTTGCCCAGCCCTCTCTTTACCCATCCCACCTGGATATACCATCTACCGGAAAGACGGACCTCAGCAACCCTAACTACCTTAAAGGCCGTACAATGGAATGGATTGAAGACCTAAACTGCAGAACACTGTTGACTCCAATGCCCCCTGTCTGTGGTCCGACCACAACACCCCAAGACAACCGCCTTATATGGCCTCCCTCTCTAACCCACAGCTCTCGCAAGCTCACTAAAGACTACATCCTACCCTTATTGGTCATGCCCATTCTAGATCCTCATCACCTTGGCGACCCCAACCTTCTGACTGACCTCTATATATCAACTGTAACTTCCACAGTTGACACTGCTGCCCCCATAGCTCATCGTAGAGCCAAACCCATCAGACACCTGAATTCTTGGTTCACCCCTGACCTACAACATCTCAGAGACAAAAAGCGATTAGCAGAATCTAGTTTGAAAAAAAAAATCAATATCTGCTAAAATGGAATTCGCCGAAGCATCTAAAATCTACAAATGTGCCATCATCTATGTTAAATCCACCACCTTCAACTCCAGAATAGCCAACGTGATATCAGACACTAGAGAAATCTTCACCATTCTCAGAAAGCTTGAATATCCCACTTCCCCGCCTCCCTCAATCACCAAAGATGAAGCCTGGTGCACCAATATCCAATTTGCTATGCTCAACAAAATTGATACACTTAGCAAAAAAATCAAGACCAAACGAGCCACCTTATAACCCCAGACATGCGCTGCTGCCACCACCTCTTCTCCAACCGTCCCATCGATTTAAAACGGTCTCACAGTCTGAAGTCCTATCCATCCTTAAGAGCCTTAAACCATCCAGGTTCGAAGGTGATGTATGCCCGCATCTATCATTAAAACTTGCTCCGAAGCTCTAACGCCACTCATCACTACCTTCATTAACACCTCCTTTGCCACATGTATAGTGCCCTCCACTCTCAAGGAAGCCTGGGTTCTCCCACTCCTTAAAAAAACGCCCAAGAGCCAGCATGTCTCAATAATTACAACCCAATCACGACTGTCCCATTCCTACTGAAAATCATTGACAGTGCAGCATACCTACAAATCCAGGACTACCTAGAAACTAACCATATTTTAGGAATACGCCAGTCTGGTATCCACCCAGGCCATGCTAGAGAATCAGAGCTTCTGGACCTAAAAAAAACAAATAGACAAACTCAGACGATAGGAAACCAGCCCTTCTCCTCATCCTCTATCAGCAGCGGTTGACCTGGTCGACTACAGAAATCCTCTGCCACCACCACAGCTAACTTCTCCCCAAAGCCACAGATTTTATTGCCTCCTTTCTAGAGGGGAGAGTCATGAGAGTGTTTGCCAGCACCCCTCCAGCACCTCCTCCACACTCTACAACATCTTCACCAGACCCCTCTTCGCCATTCCTGACTCGCTCGGCATAGTCTACACCAACTATGCTGATGAAACACAGATTCTTCTCCCCCTCTCTGGTAACTTTGAAGAAGACTATAACACCCTTGACGCCGCCTACTCCACCATCCAGGCCTGGATGGCAACCAACCACCTCTGCCTTAATGCAGATAAGACGGAGGTCCTGCTGATATGGCCGCCTGCGGTGCTTAATAAGCTCAATCCCCAATACATTGCATTCACAATTGACATCATGATCCCATCTCAATGTCGGTGAAGACACTAGGCATCCACCTTGACGCTAAACGCAATCGCCTCATCCACAGCTTGCACAACCAAATTGATAAATGCTTCAAGACCCTTTCTATCATAAGACAGCTGCCTAACCATTGCTCGTGCAATCACAGGATCCAGGCTTGATAAATGCAATGCCCTATTTGCCGGCACCTCATCCCAAAACATACAAAAGCTCCAAACCATTCAATATAATGCATTCCGAGCAGTGCTTAACATTCCCAAACGGGAACACATCTCGACCGTCAGGAAAACGGAACATTAGTTGCCCATCCATGAACAGATCATTTTCAAAACTCTTTCCATTACTCACAAGTGCATGTCTAACACTTAACCTATCTCAGAAAATCACAACAGTTCACACAAGAGCCACTAGAACTCACATGCACATCTACTCCCTCTCCCCAAAACGAGGCGCACTAAAGCGGGAGGCTCCAGATTCCCATCTATTACAGCCAAACAATGGAACTCTCTGCCACCTCCCCTGAGAGCAGAACGTCATACTGGCTATTCCGGAGAGCCCTCAACGTGTGGTTGTTTGCCTAAGGCAGAGATCCCACCAACTGTACCTTGATGTTTTGTTTTTGATCTGCTATAACTGTCTCTGTACTTACGATTTGTGTCTGCTCACCTGCAAGTGACTGGTCTCTGTAACAACGCCTCAATGCCTACAAGTTGATGTCTGCTTTATAAATGAAAAATAAAATACATACAAAATAAATATAAGAATGATATATAAATATAAGAATGATATATTAAAATGAGTTATTAATTAATTTCCATATTTAAATAGTTCATGCATCCAGCTACAGAAACATGACTGATGCCTCTGAATTCAGAATTGTCTTGCAATTCTGAATATATAGTAATTATT
Source organism: Ambystoma mexicanum (assembly GCF_040938575.1). Lineage (NCBI taxonomy): Eukaryota > Metazoa > Chordata > Amphibia > Caudata > Ambystomatidae > Ambystoma > Ambystoma mexicanum. The sequence goes on from NC_090923.1 coordinate 843,480,068, forward strand.
AATCGCACAGGGCCATACAAGAAATAGTAAGAGAAAGACATATTTCAGTTCAGTTGATCATAATTCCTGAGGGGAATGCTAACTCACAGCTACAAACATCCCTTTATGACATATTACATTACAGTGGGCAAATCCAAGCAAAGAGGAGAATCCCTCTCAGTGTGAGTAAGTGAAGGGAACATATCACAGGCTCTGTCCAATCCAAAATTGTCATGCTACATGATGCTGGATGGGTTGAGTTTGCTGGGTATTTAATGTCAAGCACATAGAGGTTCAAATAGACTGTACCTGATTGTCGCTATTGATGTTCCCCTGTAACCATGGAACACTGCCACAACATTATCTTGTAATCCTGTTCTCAAACTGTAACCAAGTGAATATACTGTAACAGCACCACGATGCCTGAGGTCCGTTGTGCGCTTTATAAATTCAAATAAATAAATAAAAATAAGAAAGAGAGAGTTTTTGGATAGGCAGCAAATCTCGCAAGTCTGCCAGACAGTAGGGAAGCAGATTGGGGTTCAACCTGAAAGTAGCTGATGGTAATTCTCCTAGGAATGCCTTTGCCAGAGGTAGCTGAATGAAGACACCTTTCCCAAGACAGAATCAGGTTGCCTTAATGCAATGAAAGGAGTACAGAGATGAGTAGTGCCTATACAGTGTCAAACTACTTACTAAACCAGCAGTGAACTCAATCGGAAAGGTAAAAAAAAGATGCAGCTTGATGGGTAAACCTCCTTTGTCTTTTCTGGTCACATGGGCTGGACAGGCTATACTCTCAAGAGTGTGAAGTGTTCATAGTAGCAACCCAAACAGCAGTAGTAGAAAGACAACAAAAGAATAATGTTCAAATCTAGAGTCTATAAAAATATATGTACTTTAATTTAACAATCAATTTGCAAATAACCATCTCAAAAACACAAACAACCACCCTGTGGAAAAAACACAGAAAAGGCAGAAACGGTATTAAATAGCCCTTTAGGTACTTCTCAAGGACACAGGGAAAGACCCATGGATATTCTGTGTAAATAATGCAGCAGCCTCCTTTCACTGGTAATTAGTTTGTATACAAAAGTAAATCACTACTCCGCAACAAACAGACATTCTTCTTTTCTGCCGGCTTAATAAGAAGTCAGCATCTTCTGGTGGTCCGCTACTTTCACGTGTGATATCTTCCAAGTGATGTCACAAATAGTCTATGTGTAAACCACTTACGAATGGCCTGCACTTGATCCGCTTTCCCCAAGGGCTCAGCCGGCATGTCACTTCAGTATACAGTTATCTTCTGCCAAGAAACCACTCCTCAGCTGGACTCACACAGGCATCAGCATCACATACCTGAAATTACCATTTTCATACATTGCCACTTCCTGTCCTGCCCCAGCCACTCAATGAGTGGCTGGGGCGGGCTGGCAGTCAAGCAGCTTGAAGACAGGCAGATGTGACTTTTTCTTTCTTTTTTTATCGAAGGAGTGAGCGAGCACTGGGTGGGGCTCGTGGCAGGCCCCTGCTTTGGGCAGGCAGTGGCCTGAGAGGGGGCTTAAACCCTGAGACCTAGGTTGCTCTGGCTCGCCCAAATCTAATGGCAAGCTGGCATTGGGTCTGCTTCTATACAGGGCTCATTGCAGTTCAATGCAGCATTCAAAGTGATGCATTTTGAGGGGTCCTAAGGACTTGTCAGTTCAGGACGCTGGGTTGATTCGATGTTGCGACACAATAGCTTCTAGCGATTTGAGTCAAGGTTTAAATCGGTTCAAGAAAATGGTCCTGTTTTCCCGAAGCAGTGCCCTTGGAAGCAGTGAGTCAAAGACGTCTACAGCAGCAAATCAGTGTTCAAACCGAGGAGATGATTAGCACTGCTGGTGCGATATGGCTTTAAGCTGGTTAAAAAATGCAGGTCAGGAGTTTGCAAGAGTGCCTATAGCAACACTGTGTGTTCTGTCTGCTCGAAAGGGGTTGAACTGAGTTCAAAGCTAGGCAAACAGGATTCCAGCTGCTCGTTGGATTCTGGTTGCTGGGACAAGGTGAGTTCTTCTTACTCTGCTCTTACTAGTGCTGTGAGTTTGCCTGCCAGGAGTCCCATCAACACCAGTGAGGTGTCTGGTTCCAGTGCAGCTGGCATTGTGGTAGGTCTTGGCCAATAGCAGTGCACTCCCAATGTTCCTTGCGGATGGTTAGGGGGCAGAGCTCTTCTCTGCCTTTGACAGCACCTGTCTTCACCTTTAGCACAGATGACCTTTGAATGGACTGCACTCAAAACAGGGTTCCAGAGATGTATTTCTCTTGGTGTAAAAATTAAATAATCAAGTAAGGAGTGTAAGACCCCTTCCTAAGGGTAAAAGATCACAGGGAACTGGAGAGAAGCAGGCCTACTGTAATCCCTGTTGCTGTAACAAGTGACCCTTGTCTTTTTGCATCATACCTAGAATGCCTTGTTCTGCAGGAAATGGAGGGGACAGAAAGGAAAGACAGCCATATAGAAAACCCAGATGATGGGCCCCTTTCAGGGACAGGTCCAGTCTTACTTATCTGGCAACTCTAACTCCACTGCTTCCCATGCTTACAACCTCAAAGACACTTTGGTGTGCAGCGCCCTGGTGGAGGGCTAGCCTTTGCTATGTGGGTGCCCCTTTAACGTAGGGTTTGCATTATAACCCCTGGTGGGAGATTCTATGCCTAATGGGAGGTGAGGCCCTTCCTCCCGCAGAATCAAAGGGCCACATCCTGCCTTTCCTCTCAGTGGGAGCAGTGCAGATGGTCAAGCTGCCATGAATACACTTTGCCCTCACATTGCAGGACTCGCATCACAGAGCTGGCATTTGTATGATATCAGATTGGTGTGGTTTTAACAATTATGTGCTTTTACCAGTAACCATACCTTTAGCATATATGGCTTATCCCACCACCAGATGGATAACACACAAATTATTACATTTTTAATAAGAAGTGCAGAGGTTAAAATACCACCTCAGACTGCAGTGACATAAGGCCACAGCAGCTGTCAGGAATGCACATGTGATATTTGAACCTTCCCTGTTCCACTGAAGAGCAGGTGCTGCAGCTCTCAGGAACTATTGGGCACATGCATGCATTATGCTTTTAGCATTGAGCTTTAGCAGACTCCCCTTTCAAAAACATAATTACACACATAATTCTATTATTTAATAAATAATAAACATTGCTTTCATACCCTCAGCAGATAGAATTCTGTTACACTAAGAGGAATTGGGGAGTAGCAGGACTGACTGAAAGAGCTAATTTAATCTGAGATAGCAATTGAAAGTATTTTGGGGTAACCCAGTTTACAAGCTATGTCACTAAAGCAGAAAAGGTCCTGTTATTGAAACTTTGAAAAAGTATATTTATAATTGATTGTCCTAGAATCCAAAATTGCCCAGGGCAGATTTGTCTCTGGCAGTAACAAATTAGTAATAATTTTACGAGCTTTCACAAAAGCAATTTATATCTGGGTTTGCAAGCACAGTGTACAATAAGTCTCAAAAATGTCCATGGATTGATAAAACTTCTTGACCTGTGAAAACCAAACTTTCCATGAATAAATCCTGAACAAAGTGTTTGACTCCTTAAAGTGGAATAGGAAGGATGTTAATTTCTTCCTTTCATTCCCAAGAAAGTTAGAATTTAAGCTAACATTTTTCCAAATAACAGTGCAAAGAAATAGAAGGACTCTGTGTTACGTGTACTCCTGTTTTGCTCTCCCAAATATCAGTGCACAAATGTCTATATATCTTATTATTTTCCGCAACACACAGAATAGAAAGGCAATGTACACTTGGATCGCAAGAATTCACTCACTCTCAGTGATTATGAAACTGCCACTTTTATGGTAGTGTATCAACTCAAATAAACATTACAAAATAAAATGCTGAATTAGAAAAAAGGTTACATCACCGTTGACATAGATTCGCACCACTTCATCTCTTCCAAGAACTTCACTGGACAGCTTCTCAAACCAGGCTTGGCGCAGAGAGACAGCACAACAGGGCTGGAACCGGATTCAATGTGTCCACCGTCCTTCAGCTGAATCTGTGTCTCTCTTTGCCATCCTTGTCTGATGCCCCCCAATCTAACTAACACAACTGCAGGCTGGTACTTTTCTAGAAAGGTCACCTGCTGATAGCACTTCAGAGACCCGGCCGATGTACTACGTGGAATGCTGTGACAAGCAACCACTCTGTTTCTTATGGGAGCCGAAATAACTCCTTTTTGCTTCTGCGGAATTCAAAACAAACTTTGACTGGCCTGGGCCGAATACAAGATGTTTTTCCAGTGTTTCAGAAAATGCAGACGATATTCAGAAAATAAGCTTTCACTGAGAATTGGAAGAAAACTTCCACTGCTGCACCGATAATGCATTTGACATGTAATGTCCACAGCTGTGCTACTTCAGAAATCCTTCGACAGAGGGCATCCTGCGTCAATGGCATCGGGTCAATGTCCCTCGAAGGCCTCCGTCAAAGGCAACATCACCAGATGTTATAAATAGGACGCACGGCGCACGTAGCCTCAGTTCCGTTTTTTCAGCAAACCTGTTTGATTCGATGCTCAGCGCGCCTCATGTATTCTTCGTGAATATGTCTTCTTCATCTACCCCTCCGACTCTGCGGTCTGGCTTTAAGACTTGCCGGGACTGTAAGTCTAAGATGTCGATTACGGACCCGCACCGGTGTTTGTGGTGTCTGGGCGAGAGTCATGACACTGACGACTGTTCAAAGTTCCAGTCTCTTACTGCTAAGGCCTTGCGGGAGCGTAAGGGGAAGTTACAGGTAGGTTGTTGTACTAAACCCAGTAAGTCCTGAAAAGCTGCGAAAGGGATGTCCACCGACGATTTGAGGGGCGATTCCCCTCGTCAGAAGGAGTCCTGGAGATCTCGGTCCCGGAGTAGGTCCCACCACTCGTCCTCGTCTCGGCAGTCCCAGAAGCGCCGTCATCGGTCACCTTCCCCGTCCTCGTCGGATGATAGCGCCACGAGGAAAGTGGCTTGTCCCACTAAATCCTCGCTTCCTGAGGAATAGGAAGCATTCCGGGAGCAAATGCTGGCAATTTTTCAATCTTAGGGCACAGTTCCCTCCGCGCCTTTGGAAGAAGCCGGCAGGGAACGGTCTGGGTCCGATGCTCACACGCCTTCTAGCCCGGGTCCTCGGTGCGATACGCATTGGGAACCGTCGAGGTCCCGTTCGGACAAGGTTCAGGTTGATCATCAGAGATGTGCTTGGTCCAGGTCTCGGTCTTCGTCCCCGGCGAAACCGCAGAAGTCTGGTAAGGGCTCGAGGTCGGCGTCGACTCCGTCGGCACCGTGTCAGTCGGATACAAAGGTTGGTGCTTTGCCTTCACTCCAACCCACGGCGCCGTTGTCTATGCCGAAGCCTTCTGCGCCCTCAACGCCTTCTCGGTCATTTTGCCGGAATTTGCTGATGGAGGTCCCCGGTACTGTGGATCCTCTAAGGAAGGCTAAATCCAAGTCTGTGAAGCCTGTTGGGGACTCCATACCCACTTCTGTCCCTAGGCAGGAGTTCTTTCTTCCTCTGGATGATATCTATGAGGATAAGGAGAGATCAGATTTGGAGTTTGACTCCTGTTGAGCTAGAAGTGGCTCCTGTCTTTTCCGGGGACAGTCTGCTGGAGGAGTTACGACAATCATTGCATGATGCCAGTGGCTTAGACACATCCCCCGAGGTGGAGTTTGGCAGGCCTGAGCCTGGTGCTCATGCTGAATCCTCTTATAGGAGTCTGATGGCTAGGGTTACTGAGTATCTTAGTTGGTCTAGTCCTCCGGATGCATTTGTTCAGGATGACTTGACTGATATTTTGGATCAAGGTCCATCCACTGACCCAGTGTTGCCTTTTCATTTGACTTTGCAAAAAAGGGTGGCGGCTGCTTGGCAGACCCCGGAGTCTCTTTCGGCTGTTAACAAGTCGTTAATTAAAAAATACCGCCCTTGCAGTAGCGACCCCAGCTACCTAAACCACTCCCAAGAGTTTAGTGGTTCAGGCGGCTACGGCCACCTCGAGGCAGGCGGCATACCCTACCATCCCTCCTGGTAGGGACGACAAGCGCTTCAATGTTTGGGCACGCAAGGTGTTTTCTGCGCTGAAGTCAGCCAACTCCACTTGTGCCTTGGCAAGATTTTCACACACTCTGTGGAATTGCATCTCTCTAGCTGCTGAGCATATTCCTGAGGGGGAAGAAAGGGATGGGTTCCTTGCTCTCGTGCAGGATGGCAAGGATGCTATGTGTGAATCCCTTCAGTCTGGGTTGGACACAGCCAACAGTATTAGCCGGTCCATGGCTGCGAGCACCGTTCTACACAGGTTTGCGTGTTTGCGGAAGTCGGGTTTTGCTCCAGATGTACAGGCCCGTCTTCTGAACATGCCCTTTGATGGCTCTCATTTGTTTGGCAGCAAGGCTGACGAGAGCCTTGAGAGGTTGCAGACCTCCAAAGCTGCTGCTAAATATTTGATCGCAGCGGTGTGTCAACCACTTCCTTTTCATCCTAGGGGACAACAGTGGAGGGGGGGGGGGGGTTCCTTGCGTTACTTCTCCTCTTTTGGTAGGATGAAAGGTGCCGACAATCAAAATGGGTTAACGAAAAAGTACCCGTGGTGGTCGGAGAAATAGGGGTGCTAAAGCCGCTCAAGCAGCTGCCTCTTTGCCTTCAGGCGCTGTAACAGCCGCTTCAAAACAGCTATCAGGCCATGTTCCATTGTTCGCCGGTTGGGGGCAGACTGTCTCAGCATCTCGAAGAATGGCGAGCTATTACTTGGAAAGCGTGCATTCTGGATACAATAGCCCATGGCTACTGCTTCCCTTCCTAAAGCGGCCTCACGACAATCCACCGGGAGTCTCTTTGAAGCTTCCGGATCCACTCCTTAGGCAGGAAATCTTGACCCTGCTGGAGAAAGGCACTATAGAACTAGTGCCTATAGTGGAGAGGAACGAGGGATGGTATTCCCCATATTTTTTTATTCCAAAGAAAGACGGTGGACTGAGACCCATCTTGCACTTGTGTTGTTTGAACAAGTTCCTCAGGAAGGACATGTTCAAGATGGTCACTCTTTCTCAGGTCCTTCATGCCCTTCGACTTCAAGATTGGTTGGTGTCTCTGGACCTACAGGATGCTTACTTTCATGTGCCAATTCATCCAAAGCACATAAAGTACCTGAGGTTTGTGGCTGGCAGCTCGCACTTTCAGTTTTGGGTCCTGCCATTCGGATTGACCTCCGCCCAAGGGTCTTCACCAAGCTAATGGTGGCGGTGGCAGCGTATATCAGGCGAGGGGGGTTTCACGTCTACCCCACTGGCACTGGCTGATCCAAGCACGTTCTCCCGGGCAAGCTCTGGATCATCTCAGCCTCCCCTGCCGCTCCCTCCACAAGCTGGGCTTCTCCCTCAATTTCAAGGAAGTCGCATCGGACACCTTCTCAACAGCTTCATTACATCAGGGCTGTGTTGGGCACGTCCTTGGGAATGTGCTCCCCTCCCAAGGGAAGGGCTCATCACATTGTACAGATGGTGGACAAATTTCAACATGCCTAGAGTCTTCCGGCTTTCGTATTCTTAAGGTTGCTCGGCCTCCTGGCATCCTGCATTTTTCTGGTGCCAGAGGCCAGGTTGAGGATGAGATCCCTGCAATGGGTTCTCAAGCTGCAGCGGTCCCAATTCTCAGGCAAGATGTCGGATCCCGTTCAGGTTCCACACTCGGTCTCGCAGGATCTTCTGTGGTGGCCCAGCGAAGGGAATCTGATGAAGGGAGAGCCATTTTGGCAGCCTTGGCTGGAGGGTGACGGTGGTGACGGACGCCTCACTCACTGAATGGGGGGCTCATGCCAACGATCTTACTGCCAGCGGTCATTGGTTTCTGTCGGGAGTCCAAACTCCACATCAACCTGTTGGAGATGAGAGCCATCAGGCTGGCCCTGAAGGCTTTCTGCCATTTGTGCGGGGGAAGAGTGTCCTGACCATGACGGACAACACAGTGACCATGCATTACCTCAACAAAAAAGGGGGGGTAGGGTCACTCCTGTTATGCAGAGAGGCAATGCAGCTCTGGTTCTGGGCAATCCATCAAGGAATTTCACTCTCTGCAGTTCATCTGGCCGGAGAGGAGAATGCAGTGGCAGACGTTCTGAGCAGGCAGAGCACGATCTCTCACGAGTGGGAGTTGGCTCAGGAAGTCCTTCTGGAGACCTTCGCCCTTTTGGGAACCCCATAGGTGGATCTGTTTGCGACCAGTGTCAACCAAAAGTGCGAGAGATTCTGCTCAAGGGAATTTCCTCAGAGAGGAGCCTTAGGGGACACATTTGTCGTGGACTGGTCATTCCCACTTCTGTACGCGTTTCCACCGGTCCCTGTCATTCCTCAAGTGCTTAAGAGGTTGCTTAGGAGGTTGCGGAGGTTTGGATTCCACATGATCCTCATTGCTCCAGATTGTGCCAGGACAGCGTGGTACCCGGTCCTTTTAGAAATGTCCATCTGTCCTCCATGGCGTCTTCTCTCGCGTGAGTGGGGTCGGGTTCTCCATCCAGAGGTCAAGACTCTCAACCTTCACGCTTGGTTTCTGAAAGGTTGAGATATAAGGATTGGGACATTCCGGATGACGTGATGGGGGTGTTGCTTTCGGCCAGGCAGCCAGTAACCAAATCCCTGTACCGTTGCCGTTGGTTTAAGTTTTGCGACTGGTGCAGAGAACACTCTTCAAGTAGGTACCATTAAAGGTTATCTGGCGGCTCTGTCTATCTTCAAGCACGTGTCTGTAGAATGTTCTTATTTTAAGATTCCTTTGCTTTCCCAATTTCTTAAAGGGCTCACTAATGTGTTCCCGCCGTCCCTGTTTCAGGTGCTGTTATCGGATCTGAATTTGGTCTTAGAATTTCTGATGGGTGCTCCGTTTGAACCTTTGCACTCTTGTCCTTTTAGACTGTTGTCTTTCAAGACAGTTTTCTTGGTTGCGGTTACATCCGCTCGCAGAGTGAGTGAATTGCAGGCACTTTCATCTAAGCCACCCTTTACTGTCTTCCACAAGGATAGGGTTGTACTGAGAGTTCGTCCATCCATTCTACCTAAGGTAGTGTCTGAGTTTCATGTAAGCCAGAAAGTGGTACTTCCTGCTTTCTATCCTTCTCCTCATCCTGGTAAGGAAGAGGAACGACTCCATAGGTTGGACCCTAGGAGAGCTCTGAGCTTTTATATTTCTAGGATGTCCAGGGTCAGAATGGACGATCAACTCTTTGTGGGGTACGGTGGACACTGATTGGGCCAGGCTGTTACCAAAAAGACCTTGTCCAGGTGGATTATCCTCACCATGACTGAATGTTACAGATTGGCGGGCAAGGACCCTCCTGAGGCGTTGCAAGCTCACTCCACTAGGGGCGTGGCTACTTCCACTGCCCTGCAAAGGGAAGTTCCTATTAGGAATATTTGTGACACAGCAACATGGGCTTCTATCCACACCTTTGTCATACATCACTCCCTGGATACGCTTCATGGTCAAGGTATGGGCTTTGGTAAAGCTGTTCCTTATTCTGCCATCTGATTGGGTATTATAAATTCTACTCCCTCCTCCATTTTCTAACAAGTTACTTACCAACTGGTAACTTTCTTTCGACTGGATGTTCCTCCAACTTATTCCACATCACCCTCCCAGCCTGCCCCTCTGGAGAATTTCCTATGCTATTGCAGTTTACGTTCCCTCAAGGCTATGTGCAGTCAAGCAGGCATTGTGTAAGAGCACGTTGCACGTTATGGACGAAAAAACATAAACTGAGGCTACGGGCTCCATGCGTCCTATTTATAACATCCGGTGACGTCGCCCTTGACGGAGGCCTTCGAGGGACATCGAGCCGATGCCATCGACGCAGGACGCCCTCTGCCGAATAATTTCCGAAGTAGCACAGCTGTGGACATTACATGTCAAAGATGTGGAATACGTTGGAGAAACATCCTGTCGAAAGAACGTTACCAGTTGGTAAGTAACTTGTTCATTTGAGTCAAAGATATTAGATTTTAAATGCATTTCAAAAGTTAATTTGCTAAATCCTCTTCTATTTCAATTTGTAATCTCATGCTTGTGTGACTCTTTACGCATTAAGGCATTTTGTTCTCGAAAATAAAAGCTTCTATGTGGTTGATATTGACTTCCGCAGTTGCAAGCCAAAGGTTGCCGTAGGAAGAGGCATAGACATTGCGGTTGCAACTGCTGTTGTCAGTTAATTTTGCCACGAATTGTGGACATGGGTTCAAGCAGTAGTTGCCCTATGTTCAGGTAACACACATTGCCTTGTTCATTAGAATGGAGATGGTGACATGCATTTATTTCACCTGCTTGGACTTGCTCCTAGTGATATGAATACACTAGTGGTTTAGAAAACGGTCCTGATGAAGATGGCCATTATTGAGATGGGCCTTTGAAACCGGTCGACATTTACTGTCTGGAGAATCAATTTCAAAGCAATATAGACCAGACTTTTGGAGAGAATGGAACTTTCAGAACTTTGTCTTCATAGAAATTGTGCCCTGAATTTAATATATGTTGGAAAGTACATTTTTTTTATTGTACTAGTGTGTTATGATCCACGGGGAATAAATTGTGAACATTAACCCTGAGAAATTCACACACTTTTCACAATAAAACCTTTTTTCTTTTTCTATGTCCTGGTTATCAGGCCAAGTTGGATAAAATGGACCCTGCGTTTTAGTACTGAATGAATCTTTTTTTGTACCAAGACATGAATAACTAGTGTGGTTTGTCCACAGATGACCAGTGAGGCTTTCTTATTCTGTCCTTTTATGGATAAGCGGCTCACCACCGGCTCCTAGGTTCAGGGGTGCAGGGTTAGGGACAGATGGAGCTTGCTGTTCCTTTTGTATGTACTGAGTGTCTTGATTTAAGCCATGCCACATTACAACCACATGGTGGTGCTACAGAATCTTTATTCGGCCACTAGATAGCAGATTGATCATTAATTACAACTGTAAAATACCGCACAGTCTCAATACCACAGAAGGGTACCTTTCTTGTGCGTTTCTTGTGTGTTTAGCTATATTGGGGGCCTCTTATTTGTTGCATCACTTTCTTAACCTGCTACATTTAAGTCTAGAGTTCCTTGTACAGCAATGTCCCTATGGATTTTGTATACATTGGCGTGGTATTATTGTATCATTAGAATGTCGTGTTCGGGGTATGGTTATGTAATGTTTTTGATGCTGCTACATTCTTTGTTACATTCATTATACATTATTTTGTACATGTACGTCACTCATAGCATTTTTATTGAATAATTTATGCATTGTTCTGCAATTTGATTTACGCAACCTCATATTTATCTCTGGCACTATATCATCTCAAGAATTATTAACATGCTAGACACTTTATTATGTATTGTGTCATCAAGGAATGACAAGACTGACCAAGTCGCGGCACCACTTTTTGTCTCTCTGGGTTCACTACACCGGTTCCCAACCGACTCGCAAGACGCTTATTTGGTGTCCTGCTGCTTCTCTCTCTACACCTTTGGAAACATTCCTCATCTGCAGTCTCCCGAAGCCCAAGGGCAGCCATACGTGCTTTGATGCGCGCCCCTCGGTCGCCGAGTTCTCCTTCTGGACGCGCACCAGCTCACAAAATACCAGAACCACACAGGCTACTGCCAGACGGCTCAGAAGATGAAGAACACTGTCCTTTTTTACTGTTCAGTTTAAATAGCGGAGCCGGCCCCCGCGTAACGTCAGTCCAATTGACAGCAGCTGTTCGAGTCTTTGTCCCGCTCGATTGTAGCATTCTCAATCTCTTCTTCGTCCCTTTAACTTTGACTTCAGGGTGGTTTGATATTTTACAATAACACATAGTATCGGACATGAGCTATGTGCAGAAGATCCAGGCATGAACATCAGCCTGCGAGGTGGAAGTTTAAAGGGGCTGTGTCTCCCAATCACGTCCTTATCCCCATGAGAGGAGTTCCTCTCCATGAGATCCTCCCGCATTTTACCACCCCTAGGAAGCCTCATAGAAAGTGGCTCTCCCCTGGGGAGAAGTGATGCTATCTGAAGGATCGTCACAGTATGCACAATGCACTTTATCTGATTGTAGCAGTAAGTGTGAGTTACGTTAATCTTATTCATGTACTTACCTATGACTTTCTAGTCTTCACTTCACTTTGATAGAGCTGCTCCAGCTTATAATGTCAAATTAATTAGGCAAATGCAAAACACAATTATGTGTTTTGACTTTAAAGTACTAGTTGCAATTTAAACAATCTCCAGTTGCAGGAATATGAGAGAGCTTCCCATTTGAGAATTCACCAAGCGCGAGATGCAAATGCTCATTTATGATTGTATCTCTCATTTACCAAAGACATTACAAGATGTCCGACCTCTGAGATTGAAATGGATTCTCTTTCATGAGGTGGTACTTTCTTCCAGCCTGCAACCATAGAGATGATTTATTCACTTTAAGTCTATTGTCTATGTTCACACTCGTCAATGTGATCAAGCGGTGTGTTAACCACGAAACGCGTAGTTGCTTGCAGTTTTCTCTTTCCCACGGCCTGAAAAATAAAGGAAATTATGCTTTTGTGGATTTTGTCGTGACTTTCTTTTGCTGCAAGGTTATTTTGACCCTTCAGCTGCTCTTTGGAGTGCATTCCGCTCATCATACTCTTGTATGGTGGTTTTTCAAATATTTTTCACAGCGAGGGAAAACTACATTGGAGTTTGCACCCTCGTACTAATAAGAAGTGCGGAAAGGCGTCCCCCCTTTTTTTCTTCTTGGAGCCACCTTCAGCGCTCCGGATTGACCAAGGCTAATATGCGTTGCAAAGCGCCAGTTCCTGGGTTTGCAGCTGGACAAGCCGTGAACGCAGATGAGTGATTTCCCCGCATTGGAGGGTGATCGGAACGCCCAGCTGCTACGGTAAATCCGCTTTATCCAGTTTCTGGCTCCCATACGGGGCTTTGCCTTTCATGGTCATCCGCATGAGGATCTATAAATAACCCGATATACATAGGGTTAAATTGTATTAAGTGCGAAGACGGTTATGTTCGTAAGTCACCACCATCCACATAACCCTGTGCGCACTCACAATGACGTCGCAAGTGGCTAGAGAAAACGCTCGCAGAGAACAAGCTGCTTCTCTGTTTTGTGAAAGCAATCTATTACCAATGTCAGCAAACTGAAGGGACTGGTAAAAGAAGTTAAAATAAATAATGAAGTGAGACTATTGAGAGAGCTGGAAAAACTGCAAAGGCGGGAGATCCGCAAGTGGTGGGAAGAATACTCTTTGCAGAACTATATTGATGTGGGTAGAATTTGCAGAGGTCTATGCGTTCTCACTATGCCAACGTTTGAAAGCAAGGTCCTATGTTGCAAGAGTGGGTAGAATCCTGCAATACATGTTCAGTCACCTTCTTGAATATTTTAATTAAATATGCACGGACAGACAGACACAAGATACTGTCCAAAATACAGGAGATTAAGGAACAGTTGCTGACCTTTGACCCCAGCGAAGAAGGAAAATTAATTTGCACCAACATGGAAAAAGGATACAAGACGTTTGAAGATGACATTAAATTAACGAAACAATGGAAATTCATTTGGGAAAAAGATGAATATGAGAAGGGAGGGTGTTTACTTTTGCTAAACGCTTTGACACCCTACGACAGAAATTCCCCATCAATCCACAAAATCTGTTGAATGAAGTTACAAACTGATCCATCATCTTCTGACATTGATACAGCAGAAAGTGAAAATGTACAGCCTCCACGAAAGTTAAATTTTTTTTAGAGGAAGTGAGGTTGTTGGGCATGGATGGAAGAAACAACAGCATCAAGAAAACAAGAGGCAGAGGACAAGGAAGAAAAAAACAGGGCGGGGAAAACGCTTCAAACACTTCGGACATGGACAAATCCGAGAGGTTAACACACTCTGGAACAAAGAAATTATAAATACAGCCATGGAGTTGCCAGACATGTCTATAATCAATCTCTCATCCCATTCCTTCTCCTCTGACAAACTCAAAGTACTCAAACTGTGATTCAACTTTTGTCCCACAGCTTTTTTTGACTACACAGAGACTCAAAATGACTTTGATAAATATATGCACAAGGTCAGGTTTAAACATTTTTTGCAGTAAATCTGGCCAAACCTCGTTTGAAGGAACCATTGCTTGGACACACCTCTGTGCCCATTGAGGACATGCAAATTTTCACAGACCTTAGAAATTTGGAATCCGAATGCAGAGAGAATGAAAATATCAGCGATCAAGAATGGAATTTAATGGACATACATACTAATTGGCCAGGTGAAAGTGAACTCAAATTAAAATCTAGATTCAATCCCACGTTTAATCCTGGTGGACACATGGAAGCATTTCAAGATCTAGTGATTAGCCATTTGAAAAAAATAAGAAAGAAAAGGGTCTCAAACAAACATAATGTAAGATTCCATGAACAACGCACTTTAGCACAACTGTATACACTGTGTGACTGTATTATCAAACCCTCTGATAAGGGGACTAATATAGTTATTATGAAACGGCATGGTTTTATAAAAGAGGACGAAAGACAAATAACAGAGCTTGCTACGTCAAATTGGAAAGTGATCCTTCGGAAGATATGAATGCCAAACTTTCCAAGCTTTTAACAACATGGAAAGATAGAAGTTTACTTGATGATGACATGTGTACATTTCTTCATCTTAAATTCCCTGTGATGCCCACAGTCTATTTTCTGCCTAAATTGCATAAGAGCATGACAAGGCCTCCAGGTAGACCAGTTCTCGCCCTTTTTGGAGTTCTACTTGAAAATACTTCTAAATTCGTGGATGAAACCTTGGTGTCCTTTGTGACTTCACTTCCCTCATATCTGAGGGACACTAAAGATTTATTAAACAAAATAGATTACATGCCATGGGAATCTACTTTTTTGTTAACCACATTCGATGTAGTGTCCCTCTATACGTCTATCAAACCCATTGATGGTTTGCAAGCCTGTGAGTATTTTCTTCACACTAGATCTATGAACTATTCGCAACATGGGTGAATGATATTGGACATGATTAATCTGTGCCTCACAAACAATAGTTTTTTGTTCAATCAAGAGTTTTACACCCAACTTCAGGGGCACTACCTTTGCTCCCTCATATGCAAATTTAACAATGGGTTGGTGGGAGAGGATTGTGGTATAGCACCCAGTTAATAGTAAGTACACTGCCAAAATGGCCCTTTGGCTGCGTTATATTGATGATTTATTTATCATCTGGGAGGGCACTAGCACAGAATGGTTGGACTTTGTGAAGATAATAAATGTGAACCAGTTCAATTTAAAACTTACTGAGAGCCACAGCAAGACTGCTATCGTCTTTTTAGATATTCTTGTTACAGTAACACAAGGAGAACTGGTTACTGAACTTGATAGAAAGCCCACCAGTTCCAATACACCTCTGCATGCCATGCGCAATCATCCCACAGCCCTGAAGTGGAACATACCATATGGGTAGTTTATTTGCATACAGTGGAACTGTTCAAAAATGGAAAGTTTTGACATATAATATGCCCGTATCGCTCATAGGCTTCAACACTGTGGCTATCCCAAGAAGATACTTGAAAGAGCTTACATCAAAGCACGAGACAAAGATTTCACCTCCCGGTTGGTGTCCAATTCGGTTCCTAAATCTGATGAAGACAAGAGTGACACACGCCTTCTTTTGACTTATGTTAATGGATCAGACAACATTTGTTGAATAATCAATAAACATTGGCAAATGCTCAAATCACCTTTCGGAAATTTACCTCGCTCAAAGATATCCTTGTGTCAAGTTTCATGAGACACATAGCAAATCCACAGGGTCAATGCTGGCTCAACATAAGAATGTTTGGTTTTCACACATGTATGAAATCTAAGGCGTGTCAGCATGCAATTAATACCAAGAGTTATTGCCATCCTATCTTAGCCAAGGACATTAAAATAAGGTCCAGGATTAGGTGTGACACAGAGTATCTGGTATACGTTCTTACTTGTTCATGTGATAAATGGTACGTTGGAAGCACTATTGGTAAATTAAAACTTAGGGTGCTACAACACATACGTGCAATTAAGAACGTAGATCGGACATACTCTATGGCATTACATTTGAAAACAGTTCATAGTGGCAAACTGGATGGTTTTGCATACTTTGGAATACACTTGGTTTTGGAACCGAGAAGAGGGAATCGAGAGCTCTCATTGAGACAATTAAAGACAAAATGTATTTTGGACTTGGAAACGAAGAGACCTAGAGGTCTCAACTTGGATGAGGAACTCTATACCTTTTTGGGCACTTGGGAGATGCAAATGCTGAATTATGATTGTATATCTCATTTACCAAAGATATTACAAGATGTCCGACCTCAGAGATTGAAATAGATTCTCATTCATGAGGTGGTACTTTCTTCCAGCCTGCAACCATAGAGATGATTCATTCACTTTAAGTCTATTGTCTGTGTTCACGCTCGTCAATGTGATCAAGCGGTGTGCTAACTGTGAAACGTGTCGTTGCTTGCAGTTTTCCCTTTCCACGGCACAAAAAATAAAGGAAATTATGCTTTTGTGAATTTTGTGGGGACTTTCTTTTGCTGCAAGGTTATTTTGACCTGTCAGCTGCTCTTTGGAGTGCATTCCGCTCATCGTACTCTTGTACATTGGTTTTTGAAGTACTTACCTGTGCATGCACTATGCAGTACACTTCATCTGACACTTATACATATTGCACATTCCCTTACACTGGGTTGGTGCTTACCATCTAGTTAACCATTTAAGTGTTGTATTTGATTATGGTCACACTCCAAAATGGAATTAGATGCCTATTTTTCCACACAAATTGTGTACTTTTTCCTTCCGTAGAAACCTTGCCCTTCCTAAACATAACATCCCTTACACCTCCATTAGATAGTAGTTCAGAAATCCTGATAGCACAATGACAGCTCCTTTGATCCAAAATACATTATCCCTGCCATTTCTGACATACTACGGATTTTGTGTATATATATATATATATATATATATATATATATATATATACATATATATATATATGTACACAAAACAAACCGAACTCTGCGGCACTCCTTCATCTTCATTCTATGAATTTCGCCGGACTGCATATTTACTGTGAAAAAGTCCTTTATTCATTGATGGTGGACAACAGAGAGTGCACACGTGAGCACACAATAACACGTTTCACCCAAAACGGGCTTCGTCGGATTGCTATACACATACATTTCTTTGTTTATTCAGGTGGTGGGCTCAAAATGTTTCCCAAGGTTGGCATATCAGTCTGGGGTGTACTGGCGATAGTGAAATTTGACCAACCCTGCCCATTCGCCCCTTGCACAGGGCGGGGTCCGGCTATGTGCCATCAGTATGGGTGATTTCAGGAGATTACAGATTTTGCGATTGTTGTCTCCAGCCCCACAACAGTTGGTGGGCTGAAGTTTTGACCCAAGGTCGGCATACAGGTCTGGGGTGTACTGGCGATAGTGAAATAGGACCAATCCCACCCATTTGCCCTGCACAGGGCAAGGTCTGGCCCGGTGCTATCAGTATAGGCGATTTCTGGAGATTGATGATTTTGTGACTTATTCAAAAATATGAAGTTAGGACACAAGATCGGCATACCAGTCTGGGGTTTACAGGCGATGGTGAAATTTGACCAACCCCACCCATGCTCTCTGCACAGGGGTGGAGCAGGGTCTGGCCCTGTGCTGTCAGAATAGGCGATTTCGAGTGATGCAAAAATAGGAAGTTAGGACACAATATAACATACACAACGCTATAGCAGACCCCCCACGTGCATGTCAGCTACTACGTCCGCTACAGATCCGGACAACCCCGAGTGGGTACTGCTATTCATTTTATCATAGGACATATATATAAATAAATGTTAGCTTTGATAATTAGCTTTGATGTAGTTTCACACATTCTTTTTTGTTTTGTTTTTAACATGACATGCACGTTTTGCTCGTTTTGTCGCTGTGACAGCACTCAAATAAGGTGAAAAGTTACACATTTGTGTAAATATTTGTACACTTACGCAGTCCTTTTTTTTGTAATGATTTTGGTGTATACAATGATGTCCTGTTGTTATGTTTGTAATCCATGATTAAGCTGCGGAAGCTGTGAATTGTTGGTTGCTTCATGTTAGTTGATAAACCCCTTTTACAAGGGAAATAATAACATATATTGCCCTGGGCTGATGGAGGCCTTGCTGGTGCATTTAACTATCTCTGCCTCGCACTCTATACATTTTCTGCTGGCATTTCGCCCCCTGGGATCATATTCAGCTTTTGTAAATTATTTTTTGGAATTGGTAGCGTCTCTCCAAATTAAGTATTGCAATCTAGTGGTACTTGCTGATTTTAATATTAGATATAATGTTCCTCAAGATCCAGTGTTGGGCCATTATTTTGTCTCATTGGATCTGGGTCTTAATCAACTAGTACATGAACCTACACAACTGCAAGGTGGCATTGTAGACCTAATCTTTTCTGCAGATTCTAGTGTTCTGGTCTAACCACTTAGGCAGGTCTTATGGTCTGCCCACTACTTAATAGCTTTTTCAGTGCAAAACACAGTACCTGTAACCCATCCCCACCAAGCTGCCATTTCAAAACTACTTATCTCTGACGTTCCGCGATGAAGCAGACAAGGTGGCCCCTTTGAAACTTACCCATCCGCGTAAACGTCCATCTCAACCATGTTACCATGTTTCTCTGAGAAGCTTAAGGGTACACGTTTGGAACTGAGACAGGCCGAACGGAAGTGGTACCTGGCGTGTGGTTCCATAGAGAAGCTGGATTTTGGTAGAGATTCTAGGAGCTATCATAGTGCTATTCACTTTGCCAAACAGGTTGAGACAGCCCTGAATCAATCCAGGTCATTATTTGCAGTGGTTGTCATTTTCCTCCACTGCATGGTTCACCACTGCTGTGATTCCCACTCCATCTCTGTGTGATTCACTGGCTGATTTCTTTTCAACCAAAATTGTGGATATACGCAATCACATATGGCCACTGACATTACTCAGGCTGAAACAGTGCCGGCGGCTGCTCTTGCTTGGTCTCTCTTTCCTGAATTTTGAATCGAGGCAGTCCTAATGCAGTTTGCCAACTTAAGTCTGCTGCTCCATTGGATTCTGTTATTCTTTTTGTTCTTAAGGATATCATGCCTGGCTTGATCCCCCGGGTCACTAAAGCAATCAATCTTTCCTGTCAATTGGACTGCATCCCTTGGAAGCTTAAGCAAGCTATTGTTGTTCCTCTCCTTAGAAAGCTGTCACTGGATGCCTCTAACTTGGCTAATTTCCATCCTATATCTCTCCTTTTTATTCATGAAATTATTGGAAGCCCCGATATCTCCCCTTCTTTCTTCCTACCTAGAAACCTCTTCTTCTCTTGACCCCTTTCGGTCTGGTTTTTGCCGGGACATGGAACTGAGAATGTCTTGGTGTCCATAGTTGATGATCTGGCCGGGCTGGTTTACGGTGGTGGAGTGGGTGCCCTGATACTATTAGATCTTTCTATGGCTGGCTTTCAACACTGTCGACCACTCCATCCTTCTCTGTCTCGGCGGGCATCTAGGGTCTTGTCGTAGCCTGATTTTTGTCCTTCTTGACTGATAGGGGTCAATCACTGTATCTCCCTTCTTTTCTGTCTTCTTCTCGCTTGCTTTCATGTGCTGTCCCACAAGGCTGTACCTTGTCACGATGCTATTGAACGTCTACGTTCAGTCTTTGGTTGGGCAAATCCACTCACATGGCTTCAGGTGTTATTCCTATGCTGACAACACCCAGATTCTAGTCCATTTAGATCTGGACTATGCTGAGGTGGTGTCTCGTTTGTATGAATGCCTGGTGGCTGTGAGGGGCTGGATGAACATCAACTGGCTCAAGCTTAACGGGGATAAGGCAGAGGTTCTGGTGTGGGTTCCTTTTCTGACTCGGGTTCTTGGACCTCTTCTTTCTGGGTGTTTGCGCTGGGTGACTCTCCTATTCCGGTGGCAGTGGTTAAGAATCATAGGAGTCTATCTTTCTTCCTCACTTTCGATGGCCCCCAGGTGAGTGCAGTTTGTAAATCAGGTAATTTCTCCTTTTCTACCTATCCACCTGCACCCTGAGGTAGTTGCCTCGTTAGTTATAAGTCACCTAGACTACTGCACTGCACTGCTCCGTTCCTGGCCCAACCTATTGGCCTGATACACCGGCTGCAGCTTCTGCAGAACCTTGCTGCACGGGTTGCCACTCTACCCCATATGGCTCTCACAGTAGCCCGGTATTACAATCTCCTCATTGGCTTTCGGTGGTCAAAAAGATTGTGTTCAAATTTCTCTGTCTGGTCCACCGGGCATATTATCGTCTGGGGGCGGATTTCCTTCAGGACAAATTCCTGCCCTACATTCTAGGGCGGTCTCTCCGCTCCGGTAATGCCTGTGGTTGTTATTCCTGAATTCCATCTCGGCAGGGTTGGAGGCTGGGCCTTTTCTGTGGCCACCGGTAAATTGTGGAATGATCTCCCGGTAGCCCCGAGGCGTACTGAGAATCATTTGCAATTCCGCAAGTTGCTTAAAGCTCTGTTATTTTAGTTTTGGTGTGGCCCGGTTTGCCGTTCTAAATCCTGGCACAAAGATGCCCTCTGGGTGAACATGCACGGTAACATAACCTACTGAGTATTATGACCAGGCTTAATTTCCCGTTTTTGCTCTGAAACCTCATTTGCAATTTGGTGCCATTGCGAGAGTGCCCCCCATTTGCCATGTTGACTTTCTCTGCGTTTGGTTTCAATGTTTATATTTATATATGTGCTTATTAATTTGCAACACATGATATAATTCTGATAATCCATATTGAATAATGTTGATTTATAAATTGTGAATTCATGCATACTTGATTTCCTAGATTTCCATTCACAATCCAAAAATGAATGATTTTAATTGGGTTCAGTCTGGGGCTGCATGTATGAAGGAATCCTCTTATACCATAGTGATAGTAATCTTTTGTAAACGAGGCATGTTAGCCCATGATTTTAATATAAAGTATGATCATTAATTCTATATGATTCCAGGTTATAAAAAAAGAGTAACTGCATCTTTGAATATAGTTTGATTCAATAAAATTAAGAATGATAACATGTTGGATGAGTGTAATACTGCTAGCCAATTTACTTCACTAAGTGTAGTTTGCCTATCTGTTGGGTTTTAAGCAAATTGCTTCTCTTCCACTTACCCTTTGCCCATTTTATTGCAATCTACTAGTGTCTTCTTGTGGTCCACTCTGTCCGTGGCCATTTTTAGTTTTCTTCGTAGTTATAAAAATCAAAAAGGGAGAAAGATTCATGATGTGTGAATCCTTCACCACCTTGTTATTTAAATTCATGCTGATTTCTTTAGTATGTGTACGGAAGGCATGGTATCAAAGTAAGAGAGACACAAGTGATCACAGTTCAAGGGTGTTTATTGATCTTTATCAGTGGCGTGAAAAACACCTATCTAAATCTAAGATGGGAGCAAGCTACAACCATCAAATAATAGGAAAATCTGTCCAAGACGTGTCGTCAAAATAAAGATGGCCTATGCTAAGAAAGAATATTGCCAAATCTTCCTCTATATTACAAAACGTGTGTGGGATAATGTTCACAATAAGAAAGAAGTGTTCACAAATGAAAGTCAGGACGTCTAGGCCATTGGCCTCCCTTACCCACCTTTTTAGCACGGGACAAGGCGGGTCGCTCGAGCACAGTACACTCTTGGTCTTCTTCTCTACAAGGTCACAGTTCGGTTGCCCAACATCAGGGCCTTCTCTGCCCAAGTCTCTTTCATTCCAAGTCTCTTCCTTCAGAGGGCATTATGCACCAAAACAATAAAGAAAAGTTCCTTTAAAAAAACCTTCAAGTTGGGCGCTTTACTCATCGACCGGTATCCCCCTCAGCCAGGCTGAGACCCTTCTTACACAATTAGCCTCCCTTGCTCGGGTTTGGACCATTTTTAATTTGCAGGCATCCCTCAGTCGGAATCACATTTGCTACCACAATATCTTCACGGGTGAGTTTTACTGTTCACCCCGGACCCCACTCTTCTGTGCTCAGATGCCCTTCCAACCCATTAGTCCCCCTCTTCCGGGCTCAGACCAATTTCAGTTCGTAGGCAATCGAAGTCTTTCGAATGTGCAAAGGATTTAACTTAACCCGCTGCACGACCAAATCGATTTTGCCATTCAATATTAACATGCTCTGGGGGTACCAGACAGAGACATTTGAGTGAGCACCCACGCAGTATCGGACCACTCTGTATCTGGTACTTAACTGGAATTTTCTTAACGTTCAATTACACACAAGTTCTTTGATCATACAATGTTGCCACTTGCAACCTTGAGCATAACACAGTCTGGCCTGCTATCAGTTTCTCCCGACTCACCGGCTGTGTTGAACTCATTGGCGTTGCTTTACTGTCGGGGTCAAGGACAGTATCACGGTGGCAGTCGCTTCTCCTCTCCTTGACTATCAATGCGGGAGGGTCCGTGTTTATTTTCCTTGAGGCTTCTTGAAAGTTGTTATCCTTTCGTGAAATGGACGAGGGTAACTTCCTCCTTGTCGTGCTCTCTGTTCTCACCGCCTTTCTCCTCGGTTTAAACTGCCATCCCGTAATAGCTGCTTCCTGATGCGTTCGGCCTTGCTCAGAGTGTGCTTTCGTGCTCTGCCTTTTTTCTGTTTGGGGAAGTGTGATGGAAGCCAGGAGTGTGTAATTATCAGTAATTGCCTGACTCTTGCGTTGGGACACGTCAGGTATACAGCTCTTGTGTTAGTCCGTTGTTGCTCACGATGAACTGTCCATGAGAAAGTGTTCATGTCGGCAAGGGGGGGGAGGTTGAGTTTCTAAGTATCCTCCCTGGTAGGATGGGGACAAGGTTTCATAAGGAAGGGGATACCACGTGTCACCCTTCGGTGTCCCACTTACACTCCCCGAAGCCCCCGCCCATCCAGGTGATCCTCCCGCACTGGTCCACCCCCAGGAACTTGATCCTATAGTGATGGCAGTGTCCTGGCCACCTGGATGACAGATCCCTAGATACCTGCTTCTGTTATGACATACTATACTGAGTGATTTACCTGTAACACTTGTATCATGGTTTACTATGTATTACCAGTTGCTTTAATCTTAATTATACATAGTGATTGGATAACCACATTTTAGTCACATGGGTTGCATGTATTGTCACTAAGTGAAGTTAACAATGACTTCATTATTATGTCCCATCGTTTATCCATTTTTAAAATTTATAAATGACTGTATGAAGAGTTAATGAATTCAAACATAAAAGAGATGTTTAAAATGTTCAAATGCAAAAATGGCTCGTTTGTCACAAAGGTCATGAGTGGAGCTGGGTTCAGAAGGATCTATTATCAACAGCATAAGAGTGTTATCATAGAAATCTAGCAGGTTGAGTTTTAGAAATCTATTGCTCCTCCGTTTGATTCAGATTTCTTGATAATTTACTATTTTCTCTCGCGAGATATAATACAATGCAAAAAAACAAATTAACTTCCAATGTTCATTTCCATGTAGTTGACTCCAATGCTTTGACAGTGGGTGATTTAAATTATCAACCAAATGAGTACAAAATCCTTTATTACACAGATTCCCTACACACCGCAAATCTGAGCAGGGCTCATTGACACCTTGTGTGTCTGTATACCACACCAGTGGACCCCTGAAGTGTTGTACACATGCTTAGATGCTTCAGACTGACATATAGGCTGCCTAAAACTGACCCCGGGCCTAGGATTCCTTCGGTCGTGAGGGTTTAGTAAACTGGCTTGCCCATTTGTGACTTGCCCTGATGATGCACTAGGATTTAGAAAGCCCATTATGAGAAATATGTTGTGTGCTTTGACCTAACAGCACAAAGCTGTTGCATAAGTACAGTGATGCAGTGGTTGGGTCCATGCACATCTGAACTCTGCTGCAATGGCACATGTTCTACAGATCTGAAACAGAAGGATCATGGAGGAACACAAACACCTAATTTTCTGCGCTAAATCGAGCAAGAGCCCTAAGAAACAGGTGAGGGACCTTTTATCTTCTGCTTCAAGAACCCGTAGCCCGCACCACCTACTCAATCTATGGTATTTTGTTTGGTCTGTTTAGAGGAAAGGCAATGTAGATCTAGCACATGCAGATCTATCGGCAAGGAATATTCAAGGAAGAGTAGACAAAGGACTTCTCCTTCCTTCTATAGTAGGTTGTTGGCTATATTTACAGTGGTCTCCAGGAGCAATGCATAAAACTCCCTTTATGTTATTTATTTTTTATTTTCATTTGTATAGCGCACATACAGCCCAGAGGGATTGCAGCACTGTTACTTGTGTCAGTCTTAGTTACATAGAAGTTACATACATACGAGGTTGCATACATTTCAATATAAGGGCATAGGAGTATAGTAATTCAGAAATACAGAAGTGCAGTTTCAGAGGTACAGTTTCAAGGTTTCAGTACGTTATGTCACCATTATGCCATCAATTCATAAATAGGTTTCGGTTAGGGGCGCTTAAGCGTGTTATGCAGTTGCCTTAGTCAACTCTTCCCCAGTGTGTGAGAAGGGTGGCGTTCACATCTAGATTGAGTTTTAGTTGAAGAGCATAGTTTTCACCGCTTCCAGGTGGGAGACTTCTGCTCTCAGGGGTGGTGGTAGGACATTCCAGTGCATCGCTTCTAGGTATGGGAAGCTCGCCCCTCCGGCTCTGGCTCTTTTGACTCTGGAGATCGAGAGAATGTTAGCATATGGTGTTCTGGTTGGTCTAGTGGACCTAGAGGGGTGAATCCTCTGAGAGGTACAGTGCGGCGGTGAGTTGGATACACTTAGGAGTAAGGGCAAGGGCTTTAAAGAGGACTCTTCCCTAACTGGGAGCCATTGTGCCTGTTTCCTAGCTGCCGTGATATGCTCTTTTTGGGTATTCCCGTGGCTGCTCTCAAGGTGATGTTTTGTATAGTTTGAAGTTTGGCAATGTTTTTTGTGGAAGTGCCCAGGAACAGTGCATTACAGAATTCCCTCCCAATCACACCATGGTGTGCAGTCATAAAATCGAAAAATAAATGTCGAAAGTAAAAAAAATCGAAAACAATGCCGAAAAAAAAGTCGAATGATTTATTTTTTTATTTATATTTATTTTTTGGCTCTCATGTAAAAAAAAAGGGGGGGTTAGGGGGGAACCGTCCCATTTCAAATAAAAAAACGTAATAAAAAAGAAATTCAACTTTTTTATCCGACATTTTTTTTCAATTTATTTTTGACTTTCGACTTTTTTGTTTTCGATTTTATGACTATAAACCTCACACCATACTAAACATTATATTACATTCCTACATGTGTGGTAGTTTCATAGAACCATGCCCAGTAGCATTAAATACACCCCTTGCTACTGGCACAATTCCATCTTCTTGGTGGACCTAAGAGAAGAGTTGACTCTATCATGCCAACGCCTGCTTGTTTATTTCGGTTGAAAAATGCGTATTTGTAGCTGCTTGTAGATGCTTTGTAGTGTTCGAAACGGCGGAAGGAAAAAGGAACAAAAGACGTAGGTGTAAGTACCTATTTCTCATCATAATGACTACTGTTCTCTATTCTCTAGTTGACTTTCCTCGTTATCCCCCACCCTAATAGGCCCTGTCCTCTATCCCTACTAATTAGACACAGGCTATTTTATAACTACAAAAAAGGAGTGCTGATTGGTTTCAGGTTCAGGAGAAACAGAGGTGCAAACTCTAGTGTGTTATGGGCATGTGTCCTGTACATTTATTTAGATTTGAATGCTGAGTGGCAAATGCACCAACCATGTCCCAGGGCCACATTCTAAACATGTGGCATAAAGTGAACCAAGCACCAGGAGTGATAGTAGTTTTTATGGTGAGTAGATTGAATTGTCTTTAAACTCCAATTCCTACCTCCCCTTCTGCTAGAAGACCAACCTTTCTACCTCCTGTTGTCCTGTTTTAAAGATTCCTTACAGCATTTCAAGAGTGGTAAGTGACTGGAGAATGGTACCAGTGGTTGCAGAATGAGAGAATGGGTCGAGGGAATGGGCAGAGCTGAGTAAGGGCCTTGGGCTTGCCTTCGCTTTGCTGTGTTTTTATTGTTTTGTTGCTCCAGTCTCTCTCTATACTCCAGCAGCCTCTGCTTCCACCTTCGCCACCTGGTACACCCACCTCCCTGGACTCTTGGTCCGACGCCCCTTTGCCTGACCTCATCCGAACAACCCATGCTTTGCCTTTCACTTTTATACTGTTCACTTTCTGATTCTATCTCCCTTCCATTGGTTCCGGCACTCACCTGACATTTTGGGCCAATCTGTGCCTGTCTTGGGGATGGGTTACACATGTGGAAAACCTTTAAACAATGCTTTAGGGCCTGCTCCCTCCCATGCACGGTTCTGTTAACAGTCTGTAATGGCTGCTTTGAGGTTTCCACTATTGGCTGTGAAAGCTTGGTTTGAGGTCGTCGCTATGAGTCATTTGCTGTGTGCTGGCTGTAAATTGGCCAAAGTCCATTGAGTTGTCACATTTCGGTTTTCTTATTTGGTTGGTTCCAGTCTGGGTTTTCTTAGTTGCTCCCAGGTGTACTTTGGAGGTTGTGGTTCTACAAAAGAAAAAAGAGAATACAGGCCAGAAACATTAGTGAAATGTCTAGATTGACAGAGGGTGGTACTGCAAGCCACATTCAAGGCAACCATGGGGCTGGGGTGTACAGACATGAGTCTACCACTTCCCATGATAGGGTCAAATCACTGCCCTTTTCACATTAAGTCCACCATTCACTCCTATAAGAACGCCCCCTTGCGCACAAAATAGCAGCTTTGACCCATCTCGCCACCCCAAATGTCAAATCTCTATTATCAACTCTCAACCAAACCATAGCGAAACTGGTTGGTGCACATGTTCCCTTGAAACTACATTACATCAGGTTTAACCCATGCCTCCGGTACATGGGAGAACTAACTAACAATACAAGAGCATCATATAAGAGCATCATCCGGCCACTCAAAAATGCTGGAATAAAACGCAGAGGCTTGAAGATGTATTCAGCCATAAGGCCTCACGCAGTATGCATCAGATTCTTACGATCAAGCAAAAACTGCATATTACTCATCAGTTATTGTGGTAGTCACCAACTGGAATAAAGCTACCTTCAGGGCAGTCAAATATTGTTCAAACCCATGGCCCAAAACTGTAATCCCTGAATCTATAGAAAATTGAAAAATGATTTACAACCTTTTCATCAACAAGGTCAATAACATATGAAAACAGATCGATACTTGATCAACATATGAAAACAGATCGATACTTGATCAGCGATTAAAATTGATTTCTACCCCCTCTTCATCCCACAGCATCCCACAACGTAAAGCATACATTTGGACTGCCCTCACTTTCCTTACCCCCAAGGATCTTGCTGACATCCTTGCATCACTTAAATCCCCTGCATAAAAAGATGACATCGTCATTGCTGCCTTCCTAAATCCAGGGGGCTGCCCTTAACCATCCTCCTCGAAATAGTGAATTCCTTACTCCTGCAAAGCATCTTTCTAAGCATCCTCAAAACAGGACTTATCCACCCTCTCCTCAAAAACCCACCCAGATGATTTCACGACCTACCAATCGATCAATAGCTTCCCATTCATTTTAAAAATTCTTGAAGGCAGTTTCCAGCCCACTCAGTGACTGAGCTAACCAACAAGGCATGCTTCTTTATTACCAAACTGGGGTCAGACTAAATGTAGCACCCACCATCCAGGTCTTAGATGAAGATGACACTTTTCAAATCATGGACAATGGCGACCCATGCCTCCTAGACCTCCTCAACCTCTTTGCCAGGATCAATGCAGTCAGCAATCTCACACTAACCAGCCTACTCAAAACAGAATGGATTTCTCAGTTCACAGCTCTGAACTAGTTTGCATGTTGGCTCGTTCAAGCACCAAGCTGTCCAGATGGGCAACTTCAGTTCAGACCACCACCCTGTCACCTGCGGAGTCCCAGTACATTCCCTTTTGATCTTTAATCTATGCATGTAGCAGCAGCGATCACTTCTGAAGGTCCTCAACATCTCACCCCAATACATGGATGCTACCCAATTATACCTAAAAGTCAGTGGTATTTATGACATCTAATACCTAAGGAATTGCCTCACTTGCACCCAAGCCTGGTTGACAAACAAATACCTAAAGATGAATCCCATAAACACAGAAATCATCCTCCTTGGTCACCCATTGAAGCAGGATATCATTTACAGGTGGCTAAACAACATGTACATTTAAATCTTAAAATTTCATCTCGTCCTGACTTCCAAATCCACTGTGGTTCACTATAGACAGTACTCTCTCTCTCGCCTTCAGACAACATATCAACAACACCACCCAAACCACCCGGTACAAGCTAAGAAGATAAAACCCTTCCTTCTACCAGAGGACTTCAGAGCCACAGTCCTGGGTACCTGCCACATCGATAGTGGAAATGCCCTCATACTTGCATTCTGACCCACTTAAGGCCTCCCAACAACCCGTAGTACGACTCGTAATGGAAAGCGAGAAATGTATCTACATCTTTTTCATCCTGAGGGAGCTGCACTGGCTTCCTGTCCCTGCCAATATATGCTTTAAGCCAACCACAGATTGCACAGCAGTCTACCTAGCTGCAAAACTCTCAGCTTGAGTTGGGTTGAGCTCCTCAAGGATACAGGCAATTTCTAGGCTCAAGACAAAACTGGTGCACAAGTTAAAAAAAACAGGCTTTCTCTGGCTTTGCCCTGGACAACTGGAACAACATCCTGGTAGCCATCTGGACCACGCCAATACTTTCATCTTACTCTTCAGTCCATGCGTAGGTGCCACCAAGGCTCCTTACGTTCGAACATCACATCACATCCCACCTCATATGGCAGGATCTTCCTCCCCCTCTCCTCCTCCTTACCTCATATATTACTCTCAACAACATGTACAGCAGAGTTATTTTTCAGTCATCTTGTTCAAAGGAGAATTGTCATTTCACAGCACAATGGGAGACAGACTAAATGGTCAAAGAACCCCCGCAAAACAAAAGAGTACACTTCTGCTTTCACCATATAGCTAACTTTTATATTTTTAGTGATTATAAAATATTCAATACAGTCTCAATGGAAATGTTCCATGATCTCATGAAAATAAAGCCAACAACTAATTTAAAATCCTGCTAAACTAAGGTTTGAAAGCATTTTCAGTATGCAAACAAGGCTGGCATCTGATCAAGGGAAGTAATAATTGGTATTAAGAACCTGTTCTTGCAAAACTAGAAAAAGTGGGAAGCCCTCCTCAATACAAGTCTTCGTTAAGATACATAGGAACTCATTTTCGAATGGGGCTTAATGTAAATGAAGGGCGTAAAAGCCTTGCGTGAGGCTTTTACGCCTTTCAGTCACATCAAGACCCATTTTCATGCATTTGTATGGCAGAGAGCAAAGGCGGATTATACCTTGTTTTTCCACAGCTCCCTTCCTCTACGCCATACAAATACAACTTTTGCTGGCATGGATTTTCATGCTTGGACAAAAATGTTACGGATTCCTATGGAGTCATGTGTACATGGCAGGTGGCGTTTATTTAATTTGCTCAGCAGAGTGAAAAGGGGTGGCGTATAAGCATGTGCAACCCCTTTTTACCCTTCTGTTTTGCAGTGTGCCGTGCAGATGAGGAAAATTTGGCAAAAGTAAAAAACGTAGCAGGTCCCTGCTGCCGAATTACAGGGACTTAAAAAATGAGTCCCATAGCATGAAAGCATGTTCTGATTGTAGTCATGCTAATGAGGGAGGCTACACAAGTAAAGCTTGTGTACTTTTTTCCTTTCTTTGTTTTGTTTCTTGAATTAAGCATCCACAAGACAAGGTGGCTGCCATTTCAGCTCACTCATTTCTGTCGGGCTTGTGCTTTTACAACAGGCCCCGGCAAAAAATACTACATCGTACTTCAAATACTGTTTTTCACTCACACTGGTTAGGTTTGTGCTCTACATAACACAAATACTAATACTCTTTTATTGCAGAATTTGAACAAGGCTCGAGCAAGTGACCTGAAAATAGTTTCCAAAGAGATGACCTGAAAGAAAGCTCTGTGATAAAGATGCTCGTTGGGAAAGGGAGTAGACTAAATAATATTTCAGAAAGGAATATCCCTCAATGCAAGCGCTTTGCCACAATGAAGTTATAACATTAATTGAGTAAACAGGGCTATATTTCCAATATCCTACAAAGACATATTCTGTTGAAAATTGTGGGTTAGTAGCATTGTGTGCGTAATCTGAATAAACAATATTGTGTTACAAAAATAAATTATGAAATGATATGGATTTTCCCTTTGTCAATATAAAATCTTGAAAAGAAAAAAGGGAAAATCATAACGCTATGCCCAAAAATAAGTTATGAAATCATGGGACTTTTCCCTTAATATATAATCTTGAAAATAAAAAAGGGAAAATCATAACCCTATGCAAAGTGCATGGCCATCAGTTTCGCCCCTCTGGCTTAATCAACGCAATTTTAATGATCATTTCTAAGCTTAAAATAGGTCGAAAAAGCACTCAGTGTAACCTTCATAAATATTTTTAGAATATATATATTCTTGTTATACTCTTCTTCGATATTAGCGAGTGGCCACAATGCTTTTCGAGTTATTAGATGCAGGCCTGGGAGTGGCCACAATGCCTTCTTGAGTGTAGTTTAAGTGAACCTTAGTAGCATCCAGCGGCGTAGCCCATCTAATAGTGAAGTAAATTACTGACATTAGGCAAAACGCTCCTTGTACATGCGTCTCCACTGTTATTTGTAATCTTGTATACAGCGGGTTCAGTTCCGGATTTTCTCATGGCAAATTCCCTTTTTTCGTTTCAAGATTATATATTGATAAAGGTAAAAGTCCTATGATTTCATAACTTATTTTTGTAACAAAATCAGTTTTTTGTAAGAATTGTTTATTCAGATTATGCACAGAATGCTACTAACCCACAATTTGCAAAACAATATGTCTTTTTATGATGATGGGAATATAACCCTGTTTACTCAATTTGTGTAATAACTTAATTGTAAGAAAGCACTTGTTTTTAGGGATAGTTCTTTTTAATATTTACTGAGAGGCTTTAGGTTGTGGGCCCTCATCCCCTGCACTGCAGCTCCCAAAATCTGATCAGTTATTTTAGTGGTGCAGTCTTTATAGTTCTGACAACCAATCCTTAATAACATTTTTCTTCACCAATTCCTTCCTCTATTTTTCACATTTTGTATAACGCAACTTATCACAAAGTAGCCTCAACGCTCTGGGCTTTAAGGAGACATCAGTATGCTTGTGAGAAGAGCCACATCTTCAAATTGTATAAAAAGTCGTAAAATTCTGTAATGTTGCAAAAATACAGTAAAGACTTCAAGCGAATGGGGGCACAGGCTGCACATCTTCGGCCTCTCATGACAATGACTTATACAGTGGACGGTCCAAGAGGTTTTTGCTTGTCGATCTGAGAGCATTCTTAGTTTTTCTAGGCAATAACAGTTTACAGTAGGTATTCTAGGAGATTTCCATGTAAGGCTTTGTGTACCACCACTAAGGGTTGGATTTGCATTTCTCTTTGACTTGAAGCCAAAGAAGCGATTTCACGATTCATTGAGTATGTTCGAACCGTTTGGAGTTAAATATTCGTCCGGCACTGAGTTTTGTAATGTTTGGAGTTTCGTAACTATGTTTTTATTGGATCCTTCCAGTAAAGCAATGGTTTTATATTTTGGAGTAGTATTGAGGTAAAGTAACCAGAGGAGATGTTGTATTGACATCGGGCTCAAATGAAAGCGAGGAGTCTAGCGTCCCATCCAGGTTTTTACCCCTGGGTATCTTGAATGTGTTGTAGTCCCATTTGGTAGAGTTTTTGCAAGATATGTGAAGAGTCGATAGTGCTCTAGGAAATCCAGTCATGAGGAATTCAGTTTTTGATTTGTTTAAGTTTAAGGATAACATTTTATTTTTCCATCCAGGATAGAATCTTTTTAGGGTGGAGTTTGTTCTCTAGATGTGAGGCTCCCTCACCATGGACAGAGATATAGATTTGGGGCATCAACTGTGTAAATGTGATAGCTTACGTCAGCTGTTCTCATATAGTTTATTAAGGATTTCATGTATGTGATGAAAACAGTTGTTGATCAAATGGGTCCCTGAGGGAGTCTGCCTGAGGAGAAAATTGCTGGGGCAGCAAAGGGCTGTGGAGGATCAGAAGAAAGACATGGACACTCTGAGGTCATTTGTAGCATGTTTTTTATTGAAGAATAAAATAATGCCTATCTTTCCCTATCACTATGGGGATTCCCTGCCTATTATGTTATGTCATGTTATTTGGCATTTATATTGCGCTCTATAGATCATTGGTATGACCTCAAAGCGCTGGTAGGTTGAACGCTCTTAGGGACCGTAGTCCAAGTCAGTTGAAAGAATAGGGTGTTGAAGGGTGCTTTAGTGCACCAGTTAAGTGTGCAGCTGATGTAATTGCCTGATGGTATCTGCATCCTAGCATTAGGTGTGGCAGTGTTGGTATTGGTACAATATGTGCCGTCTGGCCAGCGGATACCAAGACTGGGTTCTGGCTGCGTTAGGCCTGTGGGATGCTTATGTGTGCAGCTAGGGCATTTTTTTTCGTGGGATATAGCTGCGTTCTAATAGAGTGATGAGGTGTTCATGGGGTAGTGTTCGTATGTGAGCAGCTAGGCCGAATTGATCGAGGGGTATAGCTGCACTTTAATTGTGTGATGGTGTAGAGTAGAGAGTAAGCATAGTGATATGAAATGATGTGATGGTTCATCCACACAGCACCCATACACAATGCGCTTCACAAGCGCTCAAAGACAATGGATGGAATGAGGGAAAACGTAAAGACACTCCCACAGTCCGCGAACAAGAGGAATGTGAAGATTAGCCACTGCACTCGGCCTAGCGACACCCAGACAGTGTAGGTGCCAAGACAGACCGAAGGGAGCAGTACAAGAGGACCAGAGGAGCTGGGGGGGCACAAGCAATATTGCGGGAAACCATGGAAGTTGGGGCACGCAGCAACAGCATGGGAATCACAGGGGGGCACAGAGAGACATCACTGGGAAACCAGAGGGGGTGGGGGTACACAGCAACAGCATGTGGACCAGATGGGGGTACAGAGAGACATCTCGGGAAACCAGAGGGGCTGGGAGTATATAGCGGCAACAAGGGGACCAGAGGGATTAAGGCACACAGCTACAATACGGGAAACGGGAGGGGCACAGGTACACAGCAATATCTTATGGGGCCGGAGGGGGGAGGGCAGGGGCACTCAGAGGGGCTGGGGTACACATCGACATCAAGGGGAACCAGAGAGGTGGGGGCGTACAGCAACAATACGGGACACAAGAGGGGCACGGGTACACTGTGATATCTTAGGGGACCAAGGGGGCAGGGTACTCGGCGACATCAGAGGGGACCAGCAGGGGTTGGGGGCGCAAGGGTACTCAAGAGCGAGTAGCTGAGGGGAAGGCTTCATGGGCAATAGAGGATGTACTGTGTCAAAAGCAACTGAAGGGCCAAGTAAGAGCTCTAGGGCTTATCGACCATAATCCATAATCCTTCAAGGCCATAAATCACATATACCAGAGCTGTTTCAGGGCCATGTGTGTGGTGGAATCCTGATAGCATTGCATCAAATGAGTGAATGGATTCAAGATGCGATTTTCACTTTTGTGATGAATGGTAGTGTGGTAACTGCTCAGTAATTTGGGGGATTTTTGTGACGACAGTGTGTTTTCTCAGTCTTGGTTTGATGCAGGACATACTCAGATCATCAGAAAAGGAGCACTGTGTGAAGTGTAGGTCACAAAGAAGGAAATGACTGGAGCAATAGTCACATTAATCGCTTTATTAGAATTAGGGGAACAACAGTCACCTGAAGATCCAAAGGGTTTCATTTTATGTATTTCATTTCATGTATGACTGATGAGATTTTGGTAGAGGTGGGATGAAGGCGGGGGGTCCCATTGGTACTGAATTCTTTAATTTGTTTTTTTTGGCAGTGGAGTCATTTGGATCACAATACACCTTTGTAACGATGCAGTAGGTGTGGGTAATTGCTAGATTTGGGTTTGAAAAGCTCCTTTCCTTTGTTTGCAGGATTGTAGATGCATTGCTCAAAGTATACTTGTGTGCTTTCTTGTGTGAGTATAGCAGCTGAGAACATTTTAGGACTTCAGATTTATTGCAGATTTTGATTTCACCCACTTATATTCTTCAAATACCTTGTTTCAAGCTGAGGAGATTTGATGAGAACCAACAACTAACAGATACTGGTGAAATCTGGTCTGTGAAATTGGCGATTGACTATACAGGAGAGCATTAATTTCTGAAATTTGGTAAAGGAAATGAGTCCTAGTGGTTAGGCTTGCTATTGGTTTCTGGTCTGACCAGTTTCAAATGCTCTAAATAAGTGTGTTTGCGGGGGTGTTTGGACTCGCGGACCGCTGAATCCTGAGAATAGGTTTAAAGTGCAAGATTTAGCTCAATCAAAAACCTGGTTGTTAAATC
Organism: Ambystoma mexicanum; assembly: GCF_040938575.1. Classification (NCBI taxonomy): domain Eukaryota; kingdom Metazoa; phylum Chordata; class Amphibia; order Caudata; family Ambystomatidae; genus Ambystoma; species Ambystoma mexicanum. Next base: position 843,514,706 of record NC_090923.1, read on the forward strand.
ATCCACCTTTCCTCCAAAAATGTGTGGATTTACTGCAGCGGAATTACAGCTGATTTTAAATCCACCAAAATGCCCTTGGGGTTCTAGTGACTCAAAAAACGATTAACTCCACTGTTATCACTTGTAATACTGCAGGAAATCCACGGGACTCAGTGATGGTAATTGTAAATATGTTTGGCAGTAATTCCAACAGTATTACTGCTAAAATCGTAATGAGGCCTAATGGTCTTGAATTAAAGAAATTGCCTACGGGACATACAAGTATAATTATGATGCTTTACGAGTTACCTTAGAATAGAAAGAGAACATTCACAGAATCAACTTTTTTCAAATGAATAAGTCAATGGAAATAAAAGCAATCTTAAAGGAATTAAGCAGTGAAGAAGAGATCACTCCTTAATGTCTTAAGGAAGTTGTATGGGAGAGGAAGGAGCAGGACATATTCGTGGACAGAGCCACCCCTATATTTTAAGAGCTTATTCTGTTTTAAATTGCTGGGCGACTTGCAACAGTACAGTCAGTAGGAGGGCTTCCTAATCATGGGACATCAATTCCTCGGTCTTAAGTACAAATGTTTCCATTTCTGATTCTGCTGAGATCGGTTTTAGATGCTCTCCATTTGCATTCCAGAGAGTTATTTTTTTTTGGTGTTCCTCAGTTGGGACGTGAACCATTTGGGGGATGGTCCATTGCGTGAGGAAGCGGGGTGCCAGGGGTGAGAGGAATTAGTGAGTCATTGAGCAAGGAGTCGAAGGAGTCGATGGTTAAGGCACAGTCTGGAGGGGGCGTTGTAGTAGGCCTTCGGTAAGGTCAGGGCAGATCTTCACTTTGTTCAAGCTTTTTTAAGGTCATGGGGGGAGGCCAGGAGGCTGTAGGAGGAGGGGCAGGGGTGTGGATAGAGAAGGGCATAGCATAGTGGTTGGTCCAGATCAGTGGAATGGGGCGGGATGTATAAACCAGGTCATGGGAGCTCAAAATTGCGTCAAGGGTGTGCCCCCTTGAGTGGGTTGGACCAGTCGTATGGTGGCAGAGGTTGAGTGCATCAAGACTGTCAACCAGCGGATGGGTGAAGGGGTTGTTGAGAGTATCAAACCAGATGTTGAAGTCTCCTAGGAGAGTGAGAGATGGGTAATTGACTTGAATGGTAGCTACAGAGTCACAGAGGCTGTTGGAGAAATGTCTGTCATAACCAGAAATGTCTGTCATAACCAGGGGTCTGTAGATGAGGAGGAAGCTGTGGGAGAAATTCGGTGGTATGGAGGGTTTAACTAGAAGGGCTTCACAAGAGGGAATGGATATCTGTGAATCGACGAGTGAGACAGAGGAATTAGAGTTGAAGAGTACTGCCACTCCACCTCCTCTTGTGGGTCTATTTTGGGGGATGAGCGAGTAGCTGAGGGGAAGACTTCATGGGTAATAGGGGCCAGGTTTCGGTGATGAAGACGAGGTTGGGCTTGTCAGAGGACAGGATGTAAAAGATACTGCGTCTGTTTTTTGCTACGGAGCGGGCATTAAAGAGGATGCAGTTGACTTTATGAGGAGGTGACATCTTAGTGGAGGACAACGCCTAGAAGCTTTGGAGGGGAGGTGGGTAGAGGTGGAATGTTCAGGGTCGCAGAGACAGGATGAAGTGGGTTGGGGGGCAGGGTGCTAGTGGATTTTGAGAGACAGGAGAATGGGATATGTCGATGGGGGCTTGGAAGAGTAGGCGGGCGGAGGTGGATATGTCAGGTGTGGGGGGGTCGAGAGAGGGTGGCAGAGTGGAGAGAGGGTCGTGCGAGTGAGGCAGGCTAGATTTTGGAGTGAGTCTGGAAGGTGATGAGGGTTCTGGAGTACATGGAGAGACGTCAAGAGACAGGGTGGAAACTGGATGAGGGGAGGAGGGAGAGTGAGAGGGTAGGGGAGGGAGAGGGTGGGAGGGTGGGTTGAGGCAGAAGTGGTGATGAGTAGAAAGTCAAGGAAGCAGACAAGTCTTGTTTTTTTGCATTTTGTGGGTTTTGGAGCTATAGGGGTGTGAGAAAGGGTGGGGGGTCAGAGGAGACGTGCTGCTTTCAGAGAAGGGGAGGTATATGAAGGGGGAGGTTTGTTGGCGGGGTCTAGAAGTGGTTATGGGGGGATAGGGTGGCAAGGGTGGAGGGTGGCGAGAGGGTGGTGTGTTCTCTGGTGAGATAAGGGGATGGGACAGGGCATTAGTGGGGATAGGAGGGAGGTGGTGTTCCTTGGAGGGTTCTGTGGGATAGGGGGTGGATTCACACTGTCTGGAGCACCAGAGGGCTGCCCTGGCTTGGAAATTCAATAGGGGGTGTGGTGTATGGACGAGGGGTGTTAGGGTTTTCTCAGTAGGTGTGAGAGGGAGGGTGGTAGTTGAATAGTTGGGGTGGGAAGGGGTAAGGGGAATATGTGTTTGAGGGGGGAGGTGTTTGGCGCACCAGAGTGCCCCTCTGATTTTAGAGTTGGATGCATGGTGGTGGGAGGAAAAGGGGGCCGGCCACATCAGGTTGTATTGATGTACGAGGGGAGGTGTCTTGGGTTGAGATCAGGCGGGAAGGAGGGAAAAAGGGGGTGTGAAGGAGGGTGCTAGAGCACGTGCCATGGGCCGCGAGGAGTGGGTGAGGTGGATGGGGGGAGGATGGGGTGGGTTGTGGTCAGGAGGGGGGATAAAGGTGGGTCACAAAAGTGGGTGCTAGCGTGTGTGTCATGGGCCATGAGGGCCAAGGGATGAGGGGGGTGGAATAGAACACAGTAATGTCTGTCAGAATAAGGCACAGTGATATCACTGGTAGCGAGAGACAGAGTACTATCTCAGGGGTTACTTTCTGGGTGTGACACAGTATAAGGCACAGTAATATGTCTGGTAGAGAGAAACTCAGTAATATCTCAGAGAGAATAAAACACAGTATTATCTTAGGGGTTACCTTCTAGATGTGGCACAGTAATATGTTGGGCAGAGAGTGACACAGTAATATCGCAGAGAGAATGAGGCAAATCAATTTTGGAGGGGAGCCTTCTAGATGAGACACAGCATAAGACACAGTAATATCTCAGGCAAAGAGAAACAGCTTAATATCTCGGGAGAAAGAAGCAAAGCAATATCTGTGGGGTGACTTCTAGATGAGGATCTGGCCACATTGAGTAATTTCTAGGTGTGTGGGGTAGGTAGAGTAAAACACAGTAATGTCTCAGTTAGAATAAGACACTAATATCACAGGCAGAGAGGAACACAGAAATATCTCCGGGAGAATGAAACACAGAATGTGTCAGGGGGTGTCTTCTAGTTGTAAATATGGCTACACAGAGCAATTTCTAGGTGAGTGGGATAAGCAGGATAAGATACAGTAATATATCAGGGAGAATGAAACACAGTAATATCTCAGGGGGGTAACTTCTAGAAGTGAATCAGGCGACAGTAATATCTCGGGCAGAGAAAGTCACAGTAATGTCACAGGGAGAATGAAGAAATATCTTAGGGGTTCCTTCTAGATGAGAATCTGGCTACACAAAGAGCATTTTCTAGGTGTTTGGGGCTGGTAGATTTAAATAAGACACAGTGATATTTTAGGCAGAGTTAAACACAGTAATGCCTTAGTCAGAATAAGATACTAATATCTTAGGGAGGATGAAGGGCAGTAATATCTCTGGCGGTACCTTTGGATTGTGATACAGTATAGGACTCAGTAATATCTCAGGGAGAGACAAACACAGTAATATCTCAGGGTGTACCCGTTACATGTGACACAGTATAGGACACAGTAATATTTCAGGTAGATTAAATACAGTACTGTTTCAGGGAGAATGAAGCACAGCAATTTCTTGGGAGTGACTTCTGGATGAGAATCTGGCCACACAGAACAATTTCTAGGTGTGTGAGACACAGTTAACCACAGTAACGTCTCAGTGAGAATAAGACAGTGATATCTTAGGCAGAGTTAAACACAGTTTTGTCGCAGTCAGAATAAGATACTAAAATCACATGCAGAGAGGGACACAAAGATCTCAGGGAGAATGAAACACAGAAATATCTTAGGGGGTGTCTTCTAGAAGTAAATATGGCTACACAGAGCAATTTCTAGGTGGGTGGGCAGGCAAAGTTAAACACAGTGATGTCTCAATCAAAATAAGACACAGTGATAGCTTAGGCAGAGTTAAACACAGTAATGTCTCGGTTAGAATAAGACATTAATATCGCAGGCAGAGAGGCACACAAAAATATCTCAGGGGGTGCCTCCTAGATGTGAATATGGCTACACATAGCAATTTCTAGGTGAGTGGGGCAGGTAGAATGAGGCACATTATTATCACAGGGAGGATAGAACACAGTAATGTCTCTTAGGTGTTTTCTACAGGCAGATCTGGGCAAGTTGGGTAGGTTATTAGTTACAGTACTGTTATAGTAGGTACCTCTGTGTGTTTATCAGCGTAGTGAGAGAGATTTTGCTAGAAGTCAGTCCGGACAGATTCTCAATATGTGGCCCAGGCCAGCATTCACAGTGGTTGGATTATTTTCTGAAATGGCAGAGCTTCAAGGGTAAAGTAGTTTCTCTACCCCTGCCTCAGCCACACCTACTTTGTTAGTCGTTGACGGCTGGCGGCTGACTTCCCCTGCTGACACCTGCAGACACAATATGGAGCCGCCTCTGTGGAGCTGCCCTTTGCCTTGGGCCCTTAGCTATAGGGGCTGGATGGGCAGAGGGCTGCCCTGGAGAGGTCGGTTATGACCTGGGTGGAGAGCCAATCGGGGACGGTGGGTGGGCTGGGAGGCGGAGGGGACCAGGAGGTTATGCACCGAAGGGAAGACGGAGGGAGAATTCAAGCACACAGGGGGCCTGGAGGCTGTAAACAATATACAAAAGGCAATTTGGAGGCATTGTGGAATCGAGGAGCAAACCACTCCCCTTATGGATGTATTTGGTCATACTAACTAAGCTGGTCATCAGTCATGGATAAATGTCCAAAGAAAACAGTCTGTAGTTCAAAGCTGACCTAACTGACCCTACCACTTTTATAATCAATTAAGGTCAGGAGAATGACTCCCTTCTCCTGACCTAATGTAATGTTGTTGTTATGAGAGACTTAATTATATAGCCCTGGCTAAACACTCCTGGCTGGTATCAGGTATTGAATGTTAATCCACTTAAGTTGTTGGCAACACAGTACAAGGCTTTAATTCAAAAATGGTATAGTATTTGTATAAAAGTACGTTCTTTGGACACATCTGTCAGGCTCCATAGGTTACCGTTATACCTGTTACATCAAGATCCATTAAGAAGACAAGATATGAACCACCGGCTCCCATCACCCAGGCAGGAGCTCTCCAACGGACATACTGTGGAACCTTCACTACAAGCATTCCTGCACTCACAGCTAAACAATCTCTCAGCCACACCAACATTCACTCATGCAATCCCAAGCACCTGCATTCACACCAAGCACGATACAACAGTATTGTACTCATTACAGATGATGAGAAATTATTATTTTCCAATGAACCTACTAAATTGGCAACTATGTACTTTTTACCAAAAGTTCACAAGCGTTATGGGAGTTTCTCTAAGGGTAGGCCTATAGTCAGTAGTCACGGGAGTATCACAGAGAAATTGTCTATATTGATACTATCATCAAACCTGAGGTGGAGACGTTGCCTGCTTATCATTTCTTGCAATATTTACAGAAATGTGTGTGGGAAGATTTTAGACTGGTAACGCCAAAATGAACCTACTGGCCAAACCCAGAATCAAACTACAAATAGCCAGGGATAACAGCTTCTCCACAATAGCCACTAAACAATGGAATGCCTTATCAGCAAGACTTGGAACTGAAAACTCTTTTTGGATCTTCCGTAAACAATTGAAAACGCACCTTTTCACTCAGGGAATTTGCAACTAACTCACTCCCTTCACCTAGTCAAACTGCCTGTCAAAATCTAGTAAGACAATCAGACAATCACATAGGAAGAGAACATATCACTGCCCCTGCCTGCTTACCCTGTATGTCGCAACTCGAACACAAGCACTACGATAATGTCAGTAACGCACGTAACCTGTGTAATGAATCATGGTGCTAGCTGATCTGTAAATATTGTACGATAATTATGTAACCTGAAACTTGCTACCACTGTGCTAGACTGCATATGACTGTAACTGTATGCAATATGTTCTAAAAGTAACCAATCTGGTTTGGTGCGCTTCATAAATGACAAAATAAATAAGTAACATTAAATGTGAAGGCGTTTTATACCTCAACTAGTGTACAAGCCAGTGTACACGGGCCAAATTGCAGGTTTTCATTGACGCAGTAGGACACCTATATAGCCTAAACCAACAGCCTCCTCTAGCGGGGACAACAGGTGAAGCTACTGCATCGCACAAACATACATGGGCAAACATACATCTGGCCTTTTTTTATATTGTTAGATCAGATTGTGCATTCATTGGCTTTGTAGACATTGGATTATTTGTATTCAAATAGATCTGCCTCATATTTGTTTCATGCACTAATGCTGAAGGAATTCTTTGAGTTTTCGTTGAGCAACATTTTCTTATTTAATGGTAATATTTAAAGGCAATTCAAAGGGAAAGCGATAGGGGCTCATTGTGCGCCATCCCTGGCCAACCTCTTTATGTGTTATTTTGAAGAACAAATAGTTTATTCTAATAATCCATTCAAGTGATGTATATATGAATGGTACTGTTTTATTGATGATGTTTTCATGATCTGGCATGGAACGGATCAACTAGAAACTTTTTGGTTTATTTGAGTGGCAATCATTTAAATGAGTTATATCTAGTTTTCTATATTGTGATTGTTAGAATAACATTCACTATGAATTTCATCATTGCTAATTGATTGTAGGTGTCGATAATGATGTATTGACTTGTGATTCTATTCTATATGTTGCCATGAGGGCAGTGTTCGCAACAAGACACCCTTTTTTTGCTTGATTGGTCCTTGGACTGGGGACACACAAAGTTTTTGACACTGCAGGGACTAGTCAACTAGCACTTAGGTCGGTTCAGTCCACTTTACCTCATCCTCTTCTTTGTACACCGTCTATCCTAGGAACTCCTTAGGCCTTTGGTACACAATTATCTCTCTCGGTTTTGTTCCATTTTGTGCTTCTTAGACACTGTTTTTTTTTCTCTGTTTGCCAAGGTAGCAATGTTCCGGTTTTGTTTTTCTCCCTCTGTTTAGATTCTAGGCTTCTCTTTATCACATTAATACAGTTCCATTTAATTAATGGAACTTTCACAGTCTCATCTTTTGTACTGGGACAAGTGAGTACCTTTTTCCCTACCGGTATTCCAGTTCTCCCCTTTACCTTCAGTGTCAAGGGGGAACATTTCCAATACCCATAGGTGTGTGAGACTTTGTTTTTCCTTCTCTTCGTTTCTGTGTTTGTTTTCGGTAACATCCACTTCAGAAGCCAATCCTTCTCCTTCCTGGCATCTCAGTATCGTTATGGGTACTTGGACTGTGAGTTTGTTTGTCGCTGCGGTATTATCGGTGTAGTTGAGGGGACAGCCTATCCACCATGCTGCCCGTGTGGTCACGCCACCACAAGCGCTCTGTTCCGTTCTTCCCGTCTTCTGCTTCTTCGAGCAAGCTGACTCTTTAGCGTCTCTTGCTCCTCTCCGAAGCAATTCTAAAACTCGCGGGCTCCGCGGCTTGCGTTGGCTCCGACTTCCTCAGATGTTCTCCGTACAGGGGCCTTCTCCTGCTTGCATCTCCCTCTCTCTGTCTTGTCTTCCTCTTTAAGAGTTTTTGACTTAAAGAGAGAGGCTCTTTTTCTGTTTTGTAATGGTATAAGTCTATTTTCTATTTTGCAGGGTGTTGCAAAGTGGGCTGACCTCTAGCTTCATGGAGGGGGCTCCCCCTGGGGAAGAAGGGACACATTCCCTCGATTCCTCACAGAGCCATGCCCTACTTCGTAAAATCGATTGTAAAGGAATGAGTTGAACCAATCATATGCAGCAGGGGACACAGATGTGAGGCGGTGCAAGAGGATGTGGGGATGTACTGTGTCAAAAGCAACTGAAGGGCCAAGTAAGAGCTCTAGGGCTTATCGACCATAATCCATAATCCTTCAAGGCCATAAATCACATATACCAGAGCTGTTTCAGGGCCATGTGTGTGGTGGAATCCTGATAGCATTGCATCAAATGAGTGAATGGATTCAAGATGCGATTTTCACTTTTGTGATGAATGGTAGTGTGGTAACTGCTCAGTAATTTGGGGGATTTTTGTGACGACAGTGTGTTTTCTCAGTCTTGGTTTGATGCAGGACATACTCAGATCATCAGAAAAGGAGCACTGTGTGAAGTGTAGGTCACAAAGAAGGAAATGACTGGAGCAATAGTCACATTAATCGCTTTATTAGAATTAGGGGAACAACAGTCATTTTATGTATTTCATTTCATGTATGACTGATGAGATTTTGGTAGAGGTGGGATGAAGGCGGGGGGTCCCATTGGTACTGAATGCTTTAATTTGTTTTTTTTGGCAGTGGAGTTATTTTGGATCACAATACACCTTTGTAACGATGCAGTAGGTGTGGGTAATTGCTAGATTTGGGTTTGAAAAGCTCCTTTCCTTTGTTTGCAGGATTGTAGATGCATTGCTCAAAGTATACTTGTGTGCTTTCTTGTGTGAGTATAGCAGCTGAGAACATTTTAGGACTTCAGATTTATTGCAGATTTTGATTTCACCCACTTATATTCTTCAAATACCTTGTTTCAAGCTGAGGAGATTTGATGAGAACCAACAACTAACAGATACTGGTGAAATCTGGTCTGTGAAATTGGCGATTGACTATACAGGAGAGCATTAATTTCTGAAATTTGGTAAAGGAAATGAGTCCTAGTGCTTAGGCTTGCTATTGGTTTCTGGTCTGACCAGTTTCAAATGCTCTAAATAAGTGTGTTTGCGGGGGTGTTTGGACTCGAGGGAGTAGGGGAATGTAAAAGATAAGAGTGGTGAGACCAGTTAATAAGGGTGTTTAGCTGTGTAGTAGAGGGGATTGAAATACATTTATTTAAATGTGAAATTCATTCCATTTCTTAATTGAAATAAATAATTGGAATTTCACTGTAGAACAATTGGCCACATTACAAGTTCAGCTGTGCTGGTAAAAATAACAGCAAAGTGGCTTTCATTCTGTTAGCACCACATTTATTGCCACTTTACTGCACCGCTGAATCCTGAGAATAGGTTTAAAGTGGAAGATTTAGCTCTATCAAAAACCTGGTTGCTAAATCATCCACCTTTCTTCCAAAAATGCAGAATTACAGCTGATTTTAAATCCGCCAAAATGCCCTTGGGGTTCTAGTGACTCAAAAAACGATTAACTCCACTGTTATCACTTGTAATACTGCTGGAAATCCATGGGACTCAGTGATGGTAATTGTAAATATGTTTGGCAGTAATTCCAACAGTATTACTGCTAAAATCGTAATGAGGCCTAATGGTCTTGAATTAAAGAAATTGCCTACGGGACATACAAGTATAATTATGATGCTTTACGAGTTACCTTAGAATAGAAAGAGAACATTCACAGAATCAACTTTTTTTAAATGAATAAGTCAATGGAAATAAAAGCAATCTTAAAGGAATTAAGCAGTGAAGAAGAGATGACTCCTTAATGTCTCAAGGAAGTTGTATGGGAGAGGAAGGAGCAGGACATATTCGTAGACAGAGCCACCCCTATATTTTAAGAGCTTATTCTGTTTTAAGTTGCTAGGGGACTTGCAACAGTACAGTCAGTAGGAGGGCTTCCTAATCATGGGACAACAATTCCTCGGTCTTAAGTACAAATGTTTCCATTTCTGATTCTGCAAGCCTGCTGTTCATTTGCTAATGCAAGTGGTGATTTTTCTTTTCTATGTTTGTTCTGTTTTCATGCTCTGTTTACTCACATAAGATATGCTTATTTTAGACTTCCACATTATTTCTATACGCCTTGTTAACTCCTTCTAACGCATTTCAGTGTTGCTTGTATGTATTGATGTTGCTATCCATTTGGTAGAGGACCTTTCTATAGTATGCAAAATCCTGCAATTCATATTTCTGCATTCTTTTGTTTTCTGTAGATCAAATCTGATAGGGGTTGCAACTCCAGGAAATGGTGTCGGCGACGAGGCCTAGAAGAGCAGAGGCTATATGAAATTGCAAACCTGAGACGGCAGTTCAAGGTCAGAAAGTTGTGTTTCAAAAAGAAGTTCAAATCTATCTTACCATGAAATGCAATGTGATACCTAGTGACACTTAACTGAATTACTATCTCAACTGAAGTTTCATACATCATTTTGGAATATACATTGAGTCTTAATTTCCAGGCAGTTAATTACTAATTCCCAACATGCGTTGCTTCTTACCAAATATCGATACTGATATTTACCTTAATGTAATGGGTTAACAATTAGTCCAGCAGACCTGTCATCTCTTGATTTGTTTTTTTCAGATGGTGATGTGTTTATAGTATTTCTTTTTTTTTATTTCTGAGGCTTGTGAATCTGTTAGATGAACATACTATGCATAGTTCGTAATTAGTCCGGAATATTAGCTGTTTATTACAAATTAAAAGAAAGCTGTTGTAAAGGACATTCCTGTCATACTATACCCATCCTACCTGTAGAGTTACCCACTGTGCTCCACCAAGCTGACGCCCTCAGTTCGGTCGCAGAAGTGGAAGTGCAAAAATCTAGAAAACACTAGTGGGAAACATAAGGCCACCAGCTTAAAAGAGACCTTTGACACAGGCTTTGCACGGTGCAGAGATAAGGTTCTAGAGTAATGTTTCTATTAAGTTTTTGGTTGCAATACCGGCACCAACAATACTAATGGAGAAAACAAAACTTTTTGCCCAAAGTGCACTACTGCATTCCTGTGGCTCCCCACCGATAAGGTGTAACCTTTATCCTGCCGAGACCACATGAAAGAGACTTTCAATGCTTGGAAGAACTTCAAGCACAAAACTTTAAAAGCCGCAAACAACAATGTTGGGCAGCTATTCAATATGTACTGCTAAAGCAGGCACCACTGACACAGGTTTGGATTATATTATTGAAATCAAGTCCCCCAATCGACCAATCGAGGGGGGGGGTTGCATTGGACTGAGGCACAGTGAAACCTGATGCCCCAAATTAAAGGCACTCACAAAGCTCCTATCCAGCCACTCTTCATCTCCAAAAGGCTGCCTGAAAAGGCACCCATAGGCCATGACATAACATGCGTAAGGCTAGTGCAGTGACTAATGCCAAATCGGGTTGGCATCGAACCCACCCCGAAAATAGGTGCTGAGGTCCTACACACTAACTCCACAAAGGGGAAACCACCTACTCGAAAAAGCGCACATGGCAACAAAGCACATAAGACTTTAATATGTGCATTTGGCCTTTTGACCTTTTTCTGCCTTGGAGTGGCTTGATTCTCCACATATGCTAAGCCCTTTCTAGGGGAAAGCTCCAGCCTTTGCTGCCAAAGTGGTTGTCTGTTGGCTGGATGTTGGGGGGCTGGGTCTTTCTGGACCCAGTCCGTATCCCTGCCAGGTTTGCCTGTTGCTGGGCAGATCCAGTGGCCAGAGGCATCCAGGATTGGACAGCCCCTGCCAGTTTGAATGGTGTAGAATCTTGCCATTGGTGGGCTGGCATAACTCCAGCACAGATCCAGGACTCCTGCTGCTATTATGAAGATTGTTAGACCCCTATAAAGACGAGCAGTCCACTGAAGACTCAGAACTCGTTGTTGGAAGATCACCAGCAGGCCTTACTTCACATGCCCAGCAAAGCCCTGTTTTTTGCAGCTCTCCTGAAGACCTTCATTTGTGCTTTGACCCTTGGACTGGTCGCAATAACCAGTTCCAACCTCTGCTCGAAGTTCCAGCCACTGTGAGCAAATGGAATAGTTCTGAAACAAGTGGGCTAGCCAGACTTCGTCCTGGGCTACTTCGCTTTAATGGTCGCCATCCCAAGTTGAGTCTTGGTCCTCAGCAGATCCTCAGTTTATGGAGCAAGAAGCATTTTCATTAAGTTGTAGCTCTCTACCATGAAAAGGGGCCTTTCAGGACCAGCTTCTTTGTTCGTGCCACAAAGGTCATTTTCCTTCAGTTTCTGGCTTGCTTGTTGTCTGCATTGCGTCCCAGGAGTCCTCTGAAGTCTTCGCTGGAGTGATGCTCCTGAAGTCGGTGTGTCCTGAATGCCCAGCTGTCCAGAATGCAGAATCCATCGGAGCACAGCACTGTAAACTAGTCAGACCCAGACAGTTGAAGAGACCCCTGCACCCACAACCCCTGGGCTTCTTCCAAAGGAACCAAGGCACAAATCCAGAAGGCCCAGTGATTTCGGTAACTTCTACGGTGCTCCGTGAGGGAATAGGATTACAAGTGGGTGAGTAAATATACCTGTTTTGGCTCCCCTATGATATTATATGATAGGTTTTTTATAACGCGCTTAGTACCCAGTGGTTTCTAAACGCGGACCCGGGGATCAAACTTGTGTTGCCCTGTGTCGTCTTGCTTCCAAGGCAAGCACGTTGCCCCTGAGCTATCCTCCAGAGACTGTTAGGAAAGATTCTCTTTACTGCACCTTTCCTTCTATCTATATGGAACCCCTAAACTTTTTGCTTTTATTTTTCAATCTGACTTGTACTTTTTGCAGTACAGTGAAGTTTTAAGCTTCACTGTACTGGCCTTTGCTCACATGTTATGGGGACATTGATATGTCCTTAAGGCTATCAGTACTGGGAAACAGTGTTTCCCTTAGTCTTGTGACTATGTTGCTAGTTGTGGTGACTTTTGTATCACATGTGGTAACTTTTTAACATTGCACACAGCAGCTTACACTGCAGTGCAATGGGGTTCATTTTTGTTTTGCCCTAGACTAACACTCAAAGGATTTTTTGGTTATTCTGAGGTGCTTAAAAGATGAGCTGGTGGCAGCAGTGACTTTTCCCCACTTTTTGGGGAATTTCGTTTTAGTTTAGCCGCGTTTACTGCGTTTGACTACTTACTGTGGCAACTGGTCAAACATGGCCGTGCCACAAGGTTTTTCGCCCATTCTTTTTGAATCTTGTTGTTTAGCCTTCTTCCTGGCCTCAGAGGTTAGAAAGATCCTTATAAGGACATCCAGTGCCCGGGAAAGCAGGAGCTTTTGGCAGGCTACTGGAGTGCTTTGTGTGTTTGCAGGCAAGATGTGGGCTGGGTCAGTCCGACCCCAATACACATCCTGGTTTCTGTGTGTCTGAGTGGTATGCATGAGTGTTCCTGCCAGTGGACCTGATTGGACCACTGTGGGGTGTGTGTGTGGGCTAGTTCTGCCATTGGCTAGTGGGAATTTCGACTCCTTCCTGGCTTTTAGGATAAGAATAGGGCTCCTGCAGGGCCTCCAAGGTGGGGTTCTGGCTGACCTACAAAGAGTTGAAGATGAACTAGAAAGAACATTAGAAAGTGGCAGTGTGGACACCGAGCTAGTACTTAAACTACAACAGCAATATGCGGAACACTGGGAAAGGCTCTGTAACCTCAATTATAAAAAGTATGTAGAAAGACAGCACGCGGGAGGAGATAAAACGGGTAGGCTTTTAGCGTGGCTGTACAAGAGTGAGACCCCTAGACCCCCGATTAGGACAATAACTAGAGAAGATGGCGATGTAGTAGATACTCAAGAAGGAGTCAACAAGGAATTTGCAGATTATTATAGGGTGCTATACGGGGACCAGGAGGGGAGTAGTCAAGAGGAGATAACCGAAAGACTAGAAGATATAGGACTACCTAAGATAAGTGATGAGGAGAGAGAAGAGCTTGATGCACCAATTACCCTGGAGGAGTTGGAGGAGGTTGTGAGGCAGTTGCCCACCAGTAAGACCCCAGGAGCAGACGGGCTCCCTAGCGGATCAAACGGGTTACGTCCCGAATAGGACTATAACCCATAATCATAGGAGACTCCACCGTGTGATCGAATGGGTGGATAGAAATGAAGGCGAAATGGAGATTGTATCCCTAGACGCAGTAAAAGCTTTTGACTCCGTTAAGTGGCCATGGCTGCTGGCGGCCCTGGGAGGTTACGGAGTAGGGCCGGGTTATATCAGGTGGGCGAAAATGCTATACAGTGAGCCGTTAGCCAGAGTTCGAACGGGATCAGTGATATCCGAGAGATGGCAGCTTAGTAGAGGTACCAGGCAGGGGTGCCCCTGGTCACCAATGCTTTACATCCTAGCCCTGTAGCCCCTAGCGATATACCTCAGGCAACAATACGATAGGTATTGAGGTTGGGGAAGAGCGGCATCTAATATCCTTACATGCGGATGATTTATTACTATACTTGAAATACCCGGAAGAGAATCTTCAATATATCCTTGAAGTGATGGAGAAATATGCAGGGTTGTCCGGCATAGCGGCAAATCCTCAACAATCTAGTATATTCCCGCTAGGTAGCTATAAGGGGACCCCAGAGGAAAGGTTGCTGGTGTTACAGATACCATGGGTGATTGGTTCTTTCCGTTACCTTGGCATAGATGTGTATCACACCACAGAAGAGGGACATAAGCACAACACCGAGGTAGCTGTTGAGAAAATCCGGAAATGCATGAGGTTTTGGGAGAAGTTGCCCCTAGCTATGATGGGACGGGGGGCAATGCTTAAGATGGTGGTCCTACCTAGTTTTTACATTATTTTAGTAATATTACACATATGATACCCAAGAAGTTCTTCGCTAAACTGAATAGTGTGTGCAGGGACTTCCTATGGCATGGTACCCAGAATAGAGTAGCGCTATGGAAGTTCCAGAACTTCTACGAAAAGGGGGTTATCAAGCTGCCCAATTTTGAGGTCTACTATATAGCAAGTCAATTACAATATGTGGCCAATTGGCTCTCCGACGCAGTGACCCCTGAACATAGGTTGTTTGGGCGGGTTTGTACCCCATTTTACTTAAGGGAAATGATATGGTTGCCTGAGACAGATATGAAGGAGCGCCCTAGGATGATGATGTTGGGGTGGAAAATGTGGCGTTGAGCGTGTCGGATGATGGAGGACCCATTCCCGTGCTCCCCGCAAGTACCGCTGGTCGCTTTAGCAGGAGGGGACAAGCAGCTGAGTGTGATTATCAGAACCTACTGGGAATCGTGGGGCTGGTAACGTTAGGGGACATCTGGCAAGAGGGGACCATTACAGATTTCTAAGAACTTGGGGAGGAGGTGGGATTACATACTGGCCAATATGTTACATACCATAGGATGGTTCAGAAAATTCGGAAAACGTGGCCTGAAACAGTGTTGGCAGAGGAACCAGATGCTACTGTGGGGGAAATATATGACATATCGGAAGGGGGGCATGAGATTTCTAGATTGTATGAGATGGTGATGACCAAGGTGGGGAAGGAATTGACACATTTGAGATTTGATTGGGAGGAGGAGGTGGGGGCCCCAATGGGAGATGGGATGTGGGAACGTGCCCTGGAATATCACAAAAAAGTGTCACGAAATCCCAGACTTAAACAAATACAGCTGTACATAACACATAGAGCATACATGACCCCTCTGAGGATATCCAAGTTCCGAAACGCTGGGCGACAGGCGTGCCCTAAGTGCGACATGGAAAACGCTGACATGACACACATGTTTTGGTCATGCCCAGTAATCAAATGTTTCTGGGGTGAAGTGGCACAAAAATTAGCGACAAAAGGGGTCACGCTTGTCATAGATACGGCCTGGGCCTGCTTGCTGGGAGGGTTCCCCAGACCACAGAAACTTAAACATGTTGAGAAACTGAGAAACTTGGCATACGTGTTAGCAAAACGGAGGATCACCATGGGATGGAAGAAGTGCCACAAGCCACGGGTGGAGGTATGGTGGAAGGAGTTACAGAAATGGGCGGAGGCCGAAACGGTAGTATGGCAGGAGGCGAGCGGCATGAGTGGGGAGGAAGAAGTTGGTACCTTGATAGCATGGAAATTATTAATAGCGGAACTGTTAGGATCTATATCGGACCCGACGGAATCCGATGATAGTGAGACCCGGCCACATGTAACAGATGTTGAACGCGAAGTACAAATAGGCTCATAATGGAGAGTGAGACCTGGGGAGCAGTGGCAAAATGGAAACACAAATGGTGTTTAATGGAATTGTTGTAAACTACACTGCGTGTTGGGTTTGTTTGTATTGTTGCTTGGTTTGAATAAAATGAATAAAAAATGTTTTTTTTAAAAAAAGAATAGGGCTCCTGCATGCAATTCTCAGAGATCCTGGAAGAACCTGAAGGAGCCAAGAACCCGTACAGCTGAAAAGACCCACAAAGAAACCGGTATCCTGTCTGAAGGAGGCCTGGCAACCAACTTCTGCTGCAGTCCTGGTGGAGCCCTGTCTTTCTCTTGATCTCCAGTAGGCCTGCGAAGGTGCTACGACCCCTGGATTGGAGGGACCATCCTTTCCCGAAGCCTACTCGGTGCCCAGTGCAAAAACCGCCTTCGGAAGTGCCTAGGAATCGTCCTGTGGCTGACCAGCTTTGTTTTTGGGCTACCGGGTTATCTCCGTTGCCATTCCGAATTTCCGCCTGAAACTTGGTACACCCTCAGCTGCCACTGCAAGGACACCCTCTGCAATTCTGGCGTCTTAGCACCAAGAGGACCAGAGAAAGACCGGAAAGTCTGAGTGCGGCTACTGAGTCCTGCTGCATCACTGAGAAGGGCGCTGCATCGTTTGTTTCTGCATTCCTTCATCAAGAGTCCTTGCACCAGCAAAAGATCCTAAACGGAGAATCACTCGAACCTGCAACCCGTGAAAATCGTGGACCGCGGAATTCGGCGGGAAAAGCAAGCCAGGACACCCTTCATTTGTTCTGGAAAGTCTTGGGAAGATTCAGAGTGAGGGGGTTAAGTTATTGAGTTTTAACATACCCCTACACTCCCATTGTAAGTCAATGGACTTACAATACTCTTTATCTTAAACCTATTGGCTTTGTCAATGCTTGCCTTTGCAAGACTTCTAACTGTTGAGGGGAATTTTGGACTCTGTCTATCTTGAACCCTGGCTCTAAGAATCCATCACTGGACTCCAGAGACCCTACCTACATTTTCTCCTGCCTCCTGAGTGCTGTATTTTTGTATCCTGAACAATAGGGCACAAGGCCCCAGGCAACTTAGGGTTGGACAATATTAGGTAGGGGTTAATTCTCTGTGGACCTTTTTGTGTTTAATACTCATCTATTCATTCCCTTGCAGGAGTATTTTGAGTTGCATTATGCACTTGAACCGGTGACTGTATATATGTATTTTAGTTTGATGGTATTGGTTGATAAGTCTACATGCTTGTGTTCATTTTTCTTATAGTGTATTTGGCCATAATTAAATAACTGTATTTTTATACATCTTGTCTAAGGGTAATTTGTGACTCCCATTGTCTGACCTCATTGTGGACCCTTTACAATCTCACTCCTCTGAAGATCTTAGCCTAGACCTCCTGTCACTGCTACCTTAAACTGGTTTGGCTACAGCTTCCCAGAGTTGCCCCTGTCACAATATAGGTTGGCCTTCTATACATCTGTCCACCAGGCCAGAGTATAGGAAATCAGTCTTAACAGAGACTAATAGGGTTGTATGGGCGTAAAGCCCTCTTGCCTAGCCCTGAACAGTGGTGTTCTGGTCTGGTATCCGCCCCTAGATCTCCCCTAAGGTAGCAGGATTAGGAGAGGGTTTTCTAAAGACTTTTCTCTTGTTTATGCTGAACTTTGAAACACTTATAACTACTTGTTGGCTCAACACTGGTGCAACTTCATAAAGAGACACCTCCTGAAAAGATATTTGATTAGGACCCGTCACTCACAGGGCACTAATCCCCTTCTTTTCTAGCTGTGGAAACACTTTTTAAGGTTAGAACCTTAGTTCTAAGTTTTTGTAAGGTGTTTGCGAACTTCTTTCTTCTCAACCTATTGGTTTTCAGAGTCTTGATTACTTACCTAGTTCTATTTCCTTATTCCCTTGCTTTACTACACTTAGAGTACATTGAAAAGTATTTATAACTATTCAAATGTGAAGAGCAAGCGGATGAGCTGGTGCACACTATGTAATTAATAAGTACTTAAATTTATCTAGATCCAGACAAGCTGGTTTCAAAGATTAAAGGTGCAAGGGAGGAAATAAGGGCTTGGCACAAGACCCCGTAACACACATGATGAGAAAGAAAAGGATCTAAAACCAGAATCCTCCCGTTCCTTGCACACTGTCAAAAGTCCACCATGAGGTGGTAAATAATGTTAGTAAGAAGACGACAAAGTCATATGTAAAGCATAGCAAACAAATGGTTTCATATAACAATTTGATAGATATTCCATGAAGACAAACTTTGTAAAAAAAAACAGGTGTTTTTAATTACATGTAAAACAAGTGTAACAATGAGCAAAAACACAATCCTCAGAATCATTGTGAATGGCTTTGTGTTTCAAGGGCTATCCCTCTTCATCAGAAGCCTGAACTGAATTGTTGATGGTTGAAAAACAGAAAACATTGGAAAGAGAGGAAAACAGAAAAGATTCTGTTAGCAGAGGCCCAAATAGAATGGCTCATACAGAATACACTGCAGATCACTTTAAGTCATAATCACTATGTACGATCATAATTTGGAACGATTTTTGTCATATATACATAAGTGGAGGGTACCTAAATGATCTATATATATATATATATACAAAGCAGTGTTACCCTAATCAACCTTGGTTGCACTTACACACCCTGAAACAGTGGCCTATGTTATAAGAATCAAATTTGCAATCCCTATGTACTAGACACTGACTGAACTACAACCATCCATTTACTTATATGTATATATGTACATGCCATGGCAGACAAAGCCAAAATCTTGTTTTAAATAATGAGTGAAAAAAAAGTCACTCACCTATGTGTGCTCAAATGCCTTGCGGCGTTATAAAAAACGGCCCGATAATGCTGCCAGAGATTTCGGTAGACTAAATAGCCAGAGATTTCCAAGGATCGTGGCTAGACCTGCATCCAGTGACATAAAAAACAGAGAGATCAGGAATGGAAATAATCTCAGGGTCTCGATTCGATAATGGTGCCAGAGATTTTGGCAGACTAAATAGCCCGAGATTTCCAAGGATCATGGCTAGAACTACATGCAGTGACAGAAAAAACAAAGAGGAGATGAGGAATGGAAATAATCTTAGGGTCTCGATTAACTGAAAAAAGGTAGTGGGGCAGGATGCATATATTGGAAAATGCGATTTAAAAGAACTGACCCTGGTTCAAATGGAGAAGTCGCACAGACTGCACTGGACCATGAGAAAATAGGTACAGGAAACCGATGTCTGAAAGGAATTTGGTAGTGGCTTCTACGCTCCCGGCTGCCTAGTGAGCGAGGAGTCATAAGAAACTTAGGGTAAATCTGCCCCTATGGCATTTGTGCGCAGTATAAATAAAAACCAAATAAGGACCTGGAAATGTGTATACCTCTTAAAATTTTGGTCTGCGGAGGGGTGCAAGATGGCTCACGGAGCATCTGTAAGGCTGCCGGAATAAACCAGCCTCTAGTTCGTTGCTAAGGAAGCTGTCGGCTGCGGTAGTCAAAGTGGTTGTGCTGTGTGTAACCCATTGTTCAGCATTGTAGCGTTACTGTGAGAAAAGGGGAATGCATGCTAAGGAAGAGCATATATAAAATGTATAAGGGCTAAGTGAGAACGTGTATTCGAATCTGGATGAATGTGCCCAGCTATTAAAGCATACCTGGAAAACCGATACGTTGGGTAGAGAAGGAACAATGCGATGATGAGAGCGTCTGTGGCCACAGTAACCAAGGACTGGCCAAGCCACGTATGCCTATCAAAGTAGGGTTGGGAGCTTAAAGATAAAAAATGGACTGTGAACCAAGGCGGAAAAACAAAATCGGCCATCTTAGAACTATATCTAAAGGGCTAATGTGCATTTAAATCCCTATCCAGCCAAAATAAACTATGTCACATCTGAAAAAAGCGGTCGAAGTAATGACTCAAGCATTAAAGATATTCGAAAAGACTAATCGAAGAATCTTATTAGTGGTGAAACATTAGACACGCAACCACCCGTGGGTCACATGGCTTATAGAAATGCTAACATCTGATTACTGCGTAGTAAAACTGCTCTGTCTATTTAATCGTGTTGCTAATGACGGTCTGGGTCTCAGGTCATTGCTCTCAATACGGGGGATGTTTGTTATGTTGTGGGTTTGGGATTATAAATAACCACTAAGGAGCCTTGTTAGGTTTAGGTATCTTTAGTAAGTTCATAGGAACACAGGTAAGTACATTAGGTATAATACAGGATAAGTTAATAGGATAGAAGCATCCACCGGTCCCCCTGTGCCTAGTTCATTTTCCAACTGACACAGAGGGAACCTTGGCACTCACACCAAAACATTCTAGATAGAACACTTTAATACAAGCATTCCATACACAAGCTCACACATACTTATGAACAGCTAATGAATCACGATGGGTAAGACATAACACATCTCCCCCCTTACATAACCATGTAATAAAAGGAAGAAAACAGAAGGAACAGTCATTACTAACATATATAAATCAAAGAAAACTTTCCTTCTATATACCCATCCAGCAAACTGCTCCTAGCATAAAGCTATCCCCTACCAAGTCCTTAGAGTAGCTAAAAATAGCTAACCCACTTCCAAAACAATCACCAGAACCATAACAGGCCTTTTATGGAACTCGCTACAAGGGAACCAGCCAAACAATCTCATGCACAACCATTTCCATTAACATCACAACAATAACCCTGCATCATCATTCACCAACAACAAATTGTGCTAACACAATCTACAGGGTAAAACCCCACTATCTGCCTAAAGCGTACTCATCTCCACTCCACTGTGGGTGTCCTCAAAACACCCTCTAAAGAAACCAAATGCTCACAACTGAGCACAATACCATTTCCTCCACTCCACCACTCCAGGCACCATGCCTGAGCTACTGAATGCTCACCATTAAGCATCCCATGCTCACCATAGAGCAACCAAAACACACACTACTATTTCCAGCACTCCACCACTCCAGGCACCATGCCTGAGCTAATAAATGCTCACAATTGAGCATCCCATGCTCACCATAGAGCGACCAAAACTCACCTTACTCCACCACTCCAGGCACCATGCCTGAGCTAATAAATACTCACCATTGAGCATCCCATGCTCACCATAGAGCAACTAATAACCTCCACTGCACCACTCCAGGCAGCATGCCTGAGCTACTAAATGCTCACAATTGAGCATCCCATGCTCACCATAGAGCATCTAATAACCTCCACTCCACCACTCCAGGCACCATGCCTGAGCTACTAAGAGCTCACCATTTGAGCATCCCATGCTCACCATAGAGCAATCAAAACTCGCACTAGTAACCTCCACTCCACCACTCCAGGCACCATGCCTGAGCTACTAAAAGCAACCATATGCTCCACATTTTGGTACCTGACCTGAGCAACCACATGCTCTCCACTCACTTGCACCTCCACACACATTTCCCCCCAACACACCAGTCAGGAAAATTGAGCATTTAAATATGATAAACAAGGGTTAAGCACCACACTTGAGTCCAATAATAAAGCTCACAAAGTCCTTCATGGTTATTTTCCTGTGGAAGAATAATTGGTTAATACAGTGCAAAACATAAACACAACTCACATTAGGTTTTGAATTTCAGTACATAGCTTTTGAATTTCAGTACATAGCCAAGTCATCAGCACTTCCATAGGCGCACCCATAAGCGCCACACAATGCCACCAATATTGGCAAAAACACACCACCTCTTTAGGCACCTCAACACCGGGAACTACATCCCCAAACACAATACGTCCTTAGAATGCCATATAGCATAACAACCAACACCACCAACTGCCACAATATACATTTGAGGTCAACACATCTTCTCACTGTAAGATCTGTAATGTTGAAATATTTTGTCATTGACCCACCAATATCCAGCATTGCGATCAAACTGCCCCTAAAGCACACACTTTATGCCTCACTACGTGTTCTCTGCAGCATCTATTATGATCTGAAGCCAAGCAGCTCCACAGCATAATACCACAGACATATTAGCATATAGCTTTCAAAATGTCCAGGTCTCGCATGACAATAATTATAAAGGTCGTTCATTACAGCACTTCTTCACCATAGAATAATGAACGTTGCAAAGAAAAAAAACAGTAATGCAACAACAATAATCGTTGGTGCCGGTTTCCAGATGACTTCAAACTCTCTATAGTAAACAACAGTACCTCAGTGACACCAAATTTAAAATAACAGGCCATATAATTTGAAATGATGTAATAACTGTCCTGCTGTATAAATAGCCTTCCAATCCTGCAAAAGAAACGTTAGTAAAGTACCCAATCTCTCCGATGGCTTAATATGTAATAAGTGCTAAAAACAAACTCGTCCCTTTTGGCAGCTGACACAGTTGATCCACTTGTAAACTTGCACAATTTACGTTTTTCCAGATGCCACGAAACGAGCACTTTGATCCAAATGTTATTTACATTCCATAGAAATGCGATACACACCGTAAAACATTTTGCATTTGTTGCAGTCAATTTCCTTGATGGTTCCTTCATGCTACGCAGATGAACAGATGCCGCAGACCCGGATGTACAGTACGTTGTGGGCACCTTGGAAGGTGCACTTTTCGAAACTGCCATCAGTTTCTTGTGACGAAATGCTCTAACTTGCAGAGACTCGGAACGTTGAAATAAACATTCTGCACCCGCAATTGTCACCAATACCTTCAGCCACACAGTGACGTCACCACAACGAAAATTTGCAGGGCCACAAACAGAGCTCTCCAGGCCAACCGTCGTACACAGCACTGATGCCCCACTTGAAAGATAACTGCAGCAATATGCAAGCGCAGCTGCACCTCGACTAACTTTCAAGACGGTAATCATTTTGGCACACAGTTTATATCTTTAACGTCTTCGTGAGTGCTAAACAAGCTGCAAATACGAGGTGCATATACTTTCCTCTTCTATTTGCCCAGCCCCTTGCGCGCTGTTAATGGTGATTCAGTTACAGTCCCACAGTATTTACCAACCATTTGACAGCCGTGCAGCGCAGCCCCTGACAGCACGGATGGGCCTGCCTATATTAAAGCAGGCAACTGGGCGCGCTTACCTTAGGGGCTGGGGGGGCCGGTGGATGCCTCTGTGGTTCCTGCTTCTTACTGGTGGGCAACCTGCTTGCCACCTTTGTGTCCTGGTAACGGTCCTTGTCTGTACTGCTTGGTTCCTTGTTCCTTTTCTGTTCCTGCTCCCTTCAGTTTCCAACAATCCTCATCGCCAGTGTTATGTTGTGGGTTTGGGGTTATAAATAACCACTAAGGAGCCTTGTTAGGTTTAGGTATCTTTAGTAAGTTCATAGGAACACAGGTAAGTACATTAGGTATAATACAGGATAAGTTCATAGGATAGAAGCATCCACCGGTCCCCCTGTGCCTAGTTCATTTTCCAACTGACACAGAGGGAACCTTGGCACTCACACCAAAACATTCTAGATAGAACACTTTAATACAAGCATTCCATACACAAGCTCACCCATACTTATGAACAGCTAATGAATCAGGATGGGTAAGACATAACAATGTTCCATGGTAATGTGCGGTATACCCCATTCTACATGCTGTATATTTCAGTTAACAATGCATACCTCATCCTATCTACAAGTGCATCTTGTGTGTTGTACCATAATCAACTTCATATTCCAATATACAACTAATCCATTCGCTATATTACCATATTCATAATATAGAATGTGAGCATAGTATTTGCATGATCACATATATCCATATCCGCATTTGAAGTAGGTACATATTCAAAATACTGTATTAGTCTGTTTATAATTGCCAAAATGTGTCAGTCGAAATATGGAGTTCTTCCTATTTACAGTGCATACTGTATAATATCAAAAGTGGACATATCCAAGTCTCACCTAACTGAAGTAGATACATAGTCAAGAGTCTGTATTTGTCAATTTAAAATAAGCATTGTATTGTGTGACCATAGTCATGTGAAGTACAGAATTTAGATGAGGAACTGGTCTGTGGGAAATACCACTGAATACATAACCGTTAAGCATTGCCAAGAATGTGAATCAAACTATGAGAATCTTCCTATTTACAATGCATACTGTCTGGTATCAAAATGTATTCACATTCTACTATCGTCAATCTAAATTAGATACATGAATCAAGAGTCTACACTTGCCTATTTACAATAAACATTGTATGATATGACCATAGTCAGAGGTATATCATAGCAGTTGCAATAAACCATTTAATAATTTCAGAGCGAAAACAACAAGTCTATTTAAAACAAGAATTGTATGGTGCGACCATAGTCAGGGATATAACATAGCAGTGGTAATAAAACATACAACAATTTCCAAGGGCAGACAACAAGTGGGTCTGTACCGGGATCCACTCTACTTGTGATGTGTGATGAAAGCCAAAAGTGGGAGAGCCACCCAAAATAAGGGCCAATGTTAAACAAAAAGTGCAAACATCTAGTATAATACTAGATAAAGCAGTTCAGAGAAAACTCATCGTTAAGACCCCTTGGTTATAGTGTCCAACAAATCTATCCAAAAATTCTCCCTAAGGGAGACAAGAGAGAGGTAGTCACCACCCCTTTGAGGCCTCTTCACAGCCTCTATAACCCGGAATTTCATTTTCACAATGGTATGCTGCTGTTCAAGAACATGTGCTACCGGTGACCTTGTATTATTAAATCTGATAGTGGACTTATGCTCCGTCCACCTATCTTTTAGTGATCTTGTTGTCTGACCAATATAGTGTTTGCCACAGGGGCACTTAATGGAGTATATCACTCCTGCTGAGAGGCAGGTAGCAGAGTCACGTATTTTAATTTTCTTCCCTGTATGTGGGCGAAGGATGGTATCACCCTTTATAATATAAAAGTGAAGAGCACACCAATTTGAATATGTATGTATTAGTAGTGAAGGTTTTCATGTGTTAAATACCTTTGGTTTTTAATTGATAAGGCTTGTGTTAGGCCTAAATAAATAACTGTATGTTGATACATTCTGCCTAACATGTACTATTAAGAGTGTTCTGTGTGTGCATAACTGAACTCTTCACCACCCTAATGTTCTACTAAGTCTATGTCTTGCTGTTAAGTCACACTACCCAGATGTAGTGTGGCTAGATATTAGTGTTTGTCCAAGTTCAGCGGAATTGGGTGTCCTCTCCGAATCTATTCACAGGGCTGATTCTGAAAATCCATCTCAACAGGTGTGAAAAAGGTAAACGTTCTGAACCTTCAGCACATTGGAAGAAATTTCCTATTTAATTTATTTTTAAATCTACACTTGACTCCATGCACAAAGCCCATGACTTAAACACTAGCTATAGGAACACTCTTTCAGCACACGACATAACCAGGGGATGGAGGAAACATCTTTTTCATATGCAGAATGGAAAGATGTTGCTTATATAGAGAAAGTTGAAAAGGAAAGTATCCCTCAGTCCAGGACTGGCCAACTCCCCCCATGTCAAAACCAATCATTTGCACATGCAATGGCCCTGTGGAAATACCAATGCAGGAAAAACAAGAAAGGGAGACCAGGAAACCTGATAGGTCACATGATGTTATTAGCATTAAGTACAATTTGTGTATTAATATGTTAATATTTGGTTTGCTCCCGAATTTCTTTATTAATATGTTAATTATTGGGCACCCTGATCTCATGCTCTGCCATATACAATCCTACCCCACAATTCTGCACAGCAAACAGGTGTTTTGATCAAAATTCACATTTATTTAAATAGAGCAATTAAAGGTGCTCCCCAAACTTTATGCAGGGAAGTTACCACAACGGTACAAAAAAACAGGTGACTTGTCTACAGAAAATGAAATTTACCTGCAGGCTTGAATCTCACAATTTCAAAAATCCCATGAATTCATTTTTATGATCAATTCTGTGTATATCTTAAATTCTGAATAGCACTAAAAATTCTAATTGCACTTTTACCATTTGTCAGTCAGTATATCAACATCCTAAATTGCACATAAAGTCACACTTACACATGAATCAAATAATATTGCTTTCCTCAATGTGTCAGCAATTTATAGAATCTGAGAACTGTTGCATGTCTCACATTTCCCATGTAGATCCGGTTCTGTGGGCTGCTAACTTGTTTGTGCAGTTCAAAATATGCTTGCAGTAACTTGCATTTGATTTTTCCAGGTTTTGATTTAGGGAAACTGTTACCGATTCAGAAGGCACATAATTTTAGTTTCCACACCCAACCTAGATAAATTGGTCTATAATTGTATTACAAGGTTATAGGTGTCCCTTCACTTCCACATTACTAATAGAATCCAACTGTGCAGTTTTAAGAATAAGTGGAATATGAGGTTTACATTCACATTATTTTATGAGAATATAAATTAATCCTTTAAACTTACTCTCATCTCCGCTTCCTTATTAAATAGTTATGGCCTTCACAGAATACACATTAACAAACATATCTTCAATAGGTGCTATAAATACTATGGGTACTTTTAATGAGATTATGATTTTAAATATGATTTTTGAAGAGTGACTCACCAAATGTACAGATGTGCTGTTCTTTCATTTCACACACAACTCAGAAAGGTATTTTAAGTTGGATTGAATAGACACCTCACTTTGTTTTTACACGCAGTTAGATTGCACTGTTTATTTCCCATTTCAATCAATGTATTTTGAGAACACCTTCCTTAACTACCCCCTTTCTGGGATTTAGCAGGAAAATAGTAATAGAGAGCATATGACATTTCTTTTTTGGGGAAATCTCATACTCACTTTTGATTAGTCTTGAGAGGGATACATCCAGGAGACACCCTCCTGTGTTACTCAATCATCATCGGTTTCCATTCTGCAGGTCCATTTATAGGCAGGAATAAACCACTGGAACAGCACACGTCTCTTCTTCAACCTTTAAGTTTCAATCTATTTAATCAATCCAATAGGAAAGAATGGTGTTCAATCCTGCAACTCTGCCCAGTACAGAATGTTCTGCTCTGTGCGCCCACTCTTTTCAAAGTGTCCAGAATTCTTATGTCATAATTATGTCACACTATATGATTGGCCAAGTTCTTCCATTGGCCTACCTCATAGTTAGACAATCTTATTGAATACACCTCCTCCTCTTCCTCCCAATCTTCATTAGATGATTATAATTTCTACACTTAGTTATCAGAAAATGTTGGGGGCCAACACTACTCCTAAACACTTTATATGCTAAAACGTTTCTAATATAATTCAAGGTAGCAACATACAAGCTCAATGAAATCAAGACCAATGGAATCTGTGCTTTTAGGCACACGCCTGGATATGAGAAATTACTATTTGGCGTATTGCTTCTGTAAGGAAGGAATGGTATCAAGTGGTAGATGCAAAAACAATAGATACAAATTTTGAAAACCTTTATTAGGTATTTTTAAAAAGGCCTGTACTAAAAAAAAAATAACGTTGCCCTCCTTCTCAAAATGACAAATGTGTTAAGGGAATGCAAAAGGAAAATATTGTCTTAAAACAAATGTCAGAATGGCTTAAGTAACAACTCCCGTCCCCACATTCAGCACCACGGGGTCTAGAGGGATTCTTAAAAAGGATAGGTGGATGGCACAGTTCTATCAGTCTTGCACACTTACAGGCTTATTGGTACAATTCAACAGTTCAGGCTTGGTCTTCAAGCTTCTGGTAATTCAATCACTTCCTTAGGCTTCGCCTGCCTTGTCATAAATACACAGTTCTACTTTTGACCTTTACTTTTGAAAGCGCCCATTCCCCGACACGATATCCAAATACCCAAATAATGGACACACCAAGCTAGGGAATGAGACCAGGAGATGGATTGCAAGTGGAACAAAGTTATATATAAGATAAGTTGTGCATGCAGAGAAAGCTGCTGCCCAGAGAGTGCTCTGCCAAACATTACACGGGCGGCACATTATAAAATGAAATCACATCACTAGTGACGCACGCTATAAGTACACAATTCTGCACTACAATTGGTGAGACACACTAGTACATTATGTATCTTTAGGTGATGACCATGTTGGATTGGCGGTTGCTTGGGTGCCACTCCCGCAGCAGGTGTGTCCGCTGGGCTCATCTCCGTTGGGTGAAGGTCGTGTTGGCAAAGTGATACATTCCATGACTGGCTAAGCTACAATAACAGGATCTGAGGGCATGAGACAAATGGCAAGCATAAAAGTTTGACATGAATGGGAGTGCTTCTCAGAGTTCACTGACAAAGCTATATGTGCATTCTACCCTCTGCCCCCAGATACCTATAAACCCAGTGCCCCCGGCCCAGGTGCCCGCCTTGGGGGTTTTGATCTACCTGATGCCGTTAGGTTTAGGAACCATATATTGTTGTTTGGGATTAGGGGTATGGTGGGTGTCCTCGTCTGGTCACTGTGAGGGGTCAGATGTGTATCTGGATCAGACAACAGAGGGGCACAGGCCTGGTGGACTGTGGCTTGGCGGGGTGGGGGTCGAGGAGGCACGGCAGGTTAGTGGAGATGGATGGGTTCTTAGGCTGGGGCCTGCTCTGGTCTCACACAGTGCAGTGAGCTCATCTTCCCATGGGCAATGTTAACTGTTGCAACAATGAATGGCTGGACTTCCTTGAGAACATGACTTGTGCGGAGCTGACATGAGTCGGGGTTGGCCTGGGCTGTTCGTACGAGGCGCTGGGCAGGGGATGGACAGGTTTCTAGAGATCATTTTTGGGCCTAGTGAAAGGTGGCGTCTACTGCGTCACAAGATGGAGACTCTGAGCTTCAATAAGGCTTGGTTATGTGTTTTCCTTTTGTTAGTAATTAGAGAGTAATTAGTACAGACCATGCGTAGGAGAGAGGGGGGATGTCTCCACCCTCCGTCATAAGCGATATCTGTCCATGTGGAAATGGTAAGAGGGGAGGGAAAGACCACCTCTCTCGCAAAAATTTCCACAATTCAACACAGGCTTCCCTCTGCCGGGCTCAAGCCTGTCTTTTCTTTGTGGGGGTGCCCGCCCAATGTTTTGTCTTAGGTGTCTTTTCACTGTCGAAGACTTTCAAAACTGCAAGGATTTTGCGTAGACCTCTGCATGACCACTTCAACCATTCGTACACATTTCTACAGTCAACAATCTTCCTCATTTTGCAACACCAGTGCCTCTTGATACTTGTAGTTTCTTATTTTCTTTAGTTTTCCATCTTGGCCTCTTTCAAAGTTCATATACTTTGCCCTCTTGGCATATTCAAATTTCACGTACTTTGGTTTTCACTTATTCAACTTTCTTTCAGGATCACGATTACTTTCTTGCCTTTTGTTCCCATTGCAATACACTTCACCTCAGAGCAACATTTCACAGAGACTTTGGAATGTGCGATTTTGCCACAGGACCACTCTGTTACTTTGTATCCTTTCCTTTTACAATTCCGCAATTGTCTTTTCCATTACACGTTTTATCGGAACACGAATAGCCTTCAACTGTTGGGTTACATTTGCTTTTAACACAAACAAGGCTTTTGGTGCCTTCGATAACTCACTGGTCTTGTTAATTGGTCTTCTTTCATCAACGCTCTTTATGCAGCAGTCAAGGACATTACCAAAGCCTCCTCTGCTCTTCCCCAACTTCATTGTTCACCCGAGAGGGTTGCAGCCCGCTTTCAAGAACCTTGAAGGTTTCTCTCTTCCCCTTACTCGGTTTCAGCCTTGGAACACTTAGGGCTTCCAGAAAGTGTGGAATTCTTTCCTGGCTCTTTGCCACCTTTTATCCTCGCAGGGAGTGTTAACAAGTGACAGGTGTGTATAGTTAGGATTACGTGCCTGCCATTGCAAGTCAGTACAGGTCATCTTTCTGGCTTCATTCCTTATCTTCCTCAGATCAGTAGTGTTGTCAATGTAAAGTGGGGAGGAATTATGGGAGCTGTAGTTTCCCATAAAATAAGCATGGATAGGGGTTAGATGGGTTGTGGAACAAGGGGGATACCATGTCTCACTATTGGCTGCTTCTCCCCCACTCCTCGAGGACTCCCTACTCAGGTGATCCTCCCTCGCTTGTCCACCCCCAGGGTCGGGATCCAAAAGCAACGGCATTTAACTGGCCACCTGAGTACGAGATCCCCGCGGGACTAGGTTGTGAAACACCCTCTGGTTTTTTACAGTTCATAGAATTATACGTTTTCTCATTTTAATTATTAAAAACCAAAGGGAATGCAGAGAGGATACTCTTTGTTGTTCTTTAAGACATACGGTTACAGAATGATGGGCATAATTAGCTTTTGTATGTAAAAGGTAATATTTGAATTATGCTGTACATTTGAACTGTGTGGTAAGGTCGCCTACTTCTGCACATGACTTAAGTAAACAAAACTCAGGGAGTGATTTATTCAAAACAGGATGACCGGCCCTTTTGTTCTCACTGCATTAGTTTCCAGATTAACAGTTTTATTGACAGTCATAGTTCATAAATTACTTTTCATGGTTGAATCTGCTTTTGAGGTTGGGTGGTAAATCAAACCACCTGTTTACTGATGTTGATCTTGTGTGAAGCCCACATGTTTCAAATTCCTGGAATTCTAAAGTATTTTTCTAACATTCTCCGAGCTGACTCTCAGTTGAACCGAAGTCAACTTGAAGTCATCACAATATCAGAGTGAATCAAACACAAATGTTACTCAAACCAACACAACAGAATCAATGCTTTTTTATATTTTAAACTGTAAGATATTATTTAAGTTCACTATCTCTATATATATTTGTGAAAGTGTGTTTGTATGTTCGGGGTTGGCTCCTGCCCCATAACAATTGATAGCTGAAATGTTGGCCCAACGTCTGCATACTAGTCTGGGGTGTACTGGCTATAGTGAAATTTGACCAAACCCATCCATTCACCCTGCACAGGGCTTGGGTTGGCCCTGTGCTATCAGTATGGGTGATTCCGGGAGGTTGCCGGTTTTGCAGTTGTTGGCTCCAGCCCCCCAACAGTTGGTGGGCTGAAGTTTTGGCTCAAGGTCGGCGTACCAGTCTGGGGGTGTACTGGCGATAGTGACATCTGACCGACCCCACCCATTTGCCCCGCACAGTGCGGGTTCTGACCCTGTGCTATCAGTATAGGTGATTTTGGGAGATTGCAAATTTTGCGACTTTTCAAAAATAGGAATTTAGGACACAAGGTCAGCATACCAGTCTGTGGTGTTCTGGTGATAGTGAACTTTGACCAAACCCACCCATTCTCCCTGTACTGGGGTGGAGCAGGGTCCGGCTCTGTGCTATCAGTAAAGGCGATTTCGGGAGAAAAATAGGAAAAATCACGACACAATATAGCCTACACAAAGCTATAGCAGAAACTTACATGCATGTCAGCTACAGACCCGGGCAAGGCGAGGGGTACTGTTTCTTGAGGATTAAGTTCAAGACACTCTGCATTGTGCGAAAGGCCTTCTGGGGCCTGGGTCCGCAATTCCTTCAACCCTCCCTTCAGAATACCTTCCTACTCAAGCTCTTCGCTCCTCCACCTCCAACTCTCTCAGGGTCGTCAGTCGCTTCTCCAAGCAATGAGTTGGTGGTAGATCTTTCTTCGGCTGCAGCCTTCCTCTGGAACAGCCTCCCTGAAACTTGAGGAGAACCATCTTTGGTTCTGGAAGCACCTCAAGACCTTCCTCTTTGCTTCTGCATTCACTCTTCCTCTCCCTTGCTGATCTGCCTGTTTTTGCACTGGGCACCTGGCTACCCTCTGAATTCGGGCCCAGTTCCCTGCTCACCCAGCTGCATACCCGCACTGCCTCCTGGCAACCCTTGTACTTGGGTCTGTAACTGCAACCCTACAGTCCCCATATCTGCACTTATCAGACACCTGTTGTCTGTGCTTAATTCTTGCACTTGCCATCTGCTGGCTGCACTATCTGTTGTTTTGATCACTTGTTCTGCACTTTCCACTTCTCCCTTCCCTCTTGCACTTCCCCCTCCCCTGCACTTGTGCATTCTCAATGTCACTGGGCCTAGTAAGATTGTTGTTTTGTCCTCCCTTGTACCCCTCCCTTGAATCATTGCACTCTGAAACACTTGTTTATGGGCGCTATACAAATAAAATATAATATCATGTACTGCTAGTATCATCATAAGGTTTGTACAACAATATGACAGTTGGAAAAATAAAACATTACCTTTAAAGACTCTGAATGTATGATTCCTTTCCTTCATTTGATGTACAGTAAGGAATGCATGAACACTCCATACAGAACACTTGATAACATCCTACAACTGGAATTTGATATTTAGAACATTTTTGTAGCATAGCCAGTGTTCTCCAGCTTTATAGGATTCTATCTCAGACAGGTTTGGGCCTCTCTGTGCTTTTAGAAATGAAGTTTCATTTAAACTGGTGCAATCTGCAACATCTGTTTTCCATGACATTGGTAAAAACCAAGTCTTTGGGTGGAATGTACTAAAAGGCCCAATGTGTCGAGTGTTATGTCGAAGGTGCACAGGTGATTATCTGCATCGCTCAGGCGCACCCTTGTCGTAATTATGAGTAAAAGGCAGAAATCGTACATAAAATTATGCATTTGTAGGTCACCTCTCTTACTTAAACTTGAAGCCGTCTCCATTGGTCTTTGATTCTTCCTACACTGAGCCATCTGCCTCACACATAAACGAAGCTGCAGAGTTTGCAGTTTTCAGAATCCATTTGCTTTAGAGAAATAGTCTGGGGTTCTATTTATCTTCAGTGATCCAGACAATTTAGATGAGTATGACTCTGAACCTGAGGTGGGAGGGCATTCAAGAAGATGCTGGTATGGGGGAAGACTACACAGATGACTACCCTGTGGACTCAACTGGTAAGTTGGCATTCCATGTCAAATTAGCCAACAGAAAACCAGTACGTGTATGTAGCACTGATTAGAGGTTTGACAAAGCCCATTGCCTGAGCTTAAAGATGAAAGGTGGAGTCACCAAGGGTGCATGTGCTGACACAAGCCAGGTGATACTTGGCCCATAGATGGCATGATGAGAATCCCTTGGCTATCTCCACCATGTCATATGCTGGAGGTGGGAGAGGCGTGTTAGTTGCCATCTTAAAAGTTACTGTCCCTTTAAGGGAATCTGAGTGGTGGTCCCACTGAGCCGGTAGCTCCAACATGGATGGCTCTCCTCTCCCGGGTGTTGGAATCATATCCATAACCACAGGAGGAAAAAGCAGGTCCCAATGTAAAAGGGAAAAGTAAAGCAGTGAGCCATTTAGCTCACAAGGGTACACACATACACAAAGGATCTGTTAGGCTAAGAGTGTCCTCCCTTAACCTAGAAGTGTATGTGAGGTTAGGAGAGGTAAAGAAGAGAATCAAGACCAGGAACTTGGGAGGAAGTGATGGACAGGTCCATGAGGCCTCTGACTCTGCCTAGCATGGGCGAAACAACTTCCCAAGGTAGCTGAACTAACATGAAGAGCTGGACACTCCTGGAAAAGAAACTCCAGCTCCACCTATCATTACTTGAGGATATCTGGTGAACCATGAAGGCATGAGACAGACTTAACCATCAACTGGAAGAAGAGGGGTGAGGGAAACCCTAAATCCCACGGTTAACACTAAATCCCACTGTTAACACTGAGACTGGGTGAAGGCTTCGGGAACCCCTAAAAATTCGCACTGAAGGACCAAGAGGATCTTGTCCCTGACTTTTAGTTGAGTACATTGTGTTCTCTATAAAATATCTTGCATTAAGTTGTACCAAAGCGCTACCCAGACCTGTGAGTATCCATTCTTATTCCTTTAGTTGATGAAGACCTTTGATGGTGTTTAGTCATCCTTTTCTAAATTTGCCTTAATAAAGATCATTGAACTAAAAAAGTTTGGTCTTGCTTGTCTGTTGATTCCGTCACCTAACGTGATGGGGCTAATTAGCATATCTATGCCCCTGCATGCTTAGACTGGTGCCTTTTCAGTAGCAGAGCCTTCTCTGATCTGTTTTTGTGGGTATGTACTTGTGAAGCATCTGACAATTAGATTTTCCATCCTGCTATAAAAATTGTGCAGGTCGCAGGCAGCAGGCCAGGTTTCTGACCTCCGGGTGGGGAGAGTCTTTGGTATTTTTGTCATGCATCTCTTTCTCTTAAAGTGCCAGGAGGAGTTTGTGTATGGAAGTGACAGCCCTCTTCTTGCTGGAGGGGGCCAAGCGGGGGTTGAACAGAAGCTGCTCCCCATATCAACTCTAGAACCATTTTTCATTGGTATCTTGGAGGCACCGCTCCCCTCACACCCATGTCAATCCACTACAAGTCAGGGCATCTAGACGCACCGCCTTTAAAACGCCAGTCAGTGGTATAACTGTTTTTAATAATGCAATCAGTGTAAATGTTTATGTGGCGAGCACAGGCGTGTTTCTGTTTAATTTTTTTAAACACTAGTAAATTAACTTCTGTTGTCACCTCTGATTAGGAATTACTGAAAGACCATCGGTTGCTGGAGAACACCAACTTTCAAACTGGAGATAGCTATAGTCGACAGCAGAAACTCCGGGAGCGAAAACAGCTTTATCGATTAAAAAGACAATACGAGGAAACGGATGGACGCAAACGCAAAGTCCTCAAACTCCAGGAGGAAGACGCCGGCTCCTCAAGTGATGACGAGGCTACTGGCTCGACAAGCAAGGACTGCAGCAGCAGTGTTGATCTTCAGGTTGGTAGAAAAAATACTTTTGGTGTTGATATTGCTGTGCAGTTATCTTGTGTTTAATATGACATAAGGCATTGCAAGCACTCAAGTGGAGCCATAGTTGTTAAATGTATGACTGTTCTTTCAATATTTCTTCTGGTTACTTATATTTATTAACAATTTGTCCCATATCAAGAGTTTTAATTTTGTTTCCTTTTTGTTTGCTATTTATGACTTTGTGGACCACTTCCACCTTACATACTATTAATTAATTTTAAACTGTGTGTGTTATGTACCTGAGCAACAGCTATTTCAATATTATGCCATTGATGGGAGAATGTTGTAATACAAATTCGCTTTGCAGGGTCCCACAATGGGTGTCAAACAATCCCGTGGCCAACCGTTCCTCCAGTATTAGAGGAAGAAAGCTCCAAGCCTTTACTTTGTATTGTGTGTCCCCCAATAACCATTCAGTTTATGGTCAGCTGTGAAGATTACTAGCACTTGTAGGACATGCATGGTCTCGCTACAGTCCATATGCAATGGAATGGTGCACAGATGCTAGACCCATCTATGCTCAACCATGATGCTGGGTTATCTGTGAATTCTGATAGTTTTCCAGTCGAATTACGAATTGGGGGAGCAGGCAATAGACCTGGGCTAGTTATATTTGGGGATATAGGTAGGTTACGAGGCATGAGTCTTTGAGTTTGGATCAAAATCCTAGCCAGTAATGTGAATGCTACTGCACAGTAGGAACTTTAAGTCGGAAGAGCTGTTAAAAGGTACATTGCGATCAGGAATGTTTGGCTGGCCAATGAATGTCTGGTCCTGTAAGGCGAGGCCGCAGGCGATCAAGCAAGATGATTAACTGTAGCTACACAGCTCCAGGTTTGGGGCTGTAGGTGGACTTCAGTGATGATGAGCAGGGATTTAGTCCATGGTGGCGTATTCCCCAATTGTTTAAACAAAAATACTTTTATAAAAACAAATGCTTCTTAACAGATGCAAAGAACGTCTTTGCACTTATATAAAATGTGTTAATGTGTATGTATGCCTCAGTGCAGCTAGCATGAGTGGGGGTGGTAGTTTCATGGTTGGGACAGGATCAAAGACCTGACCCTTTCAAGCGGGAATGTGGAAGCCTCTCAGCCTGCCTAGCTAGGCCTACCATGGGGATCCCATTGCCAGTCTTGCCTCAGAGGCACGGTGTATCAGTTGGGAGGGCCCATATACATTCTTAATGTGCCTGCATATTTGAATCCAGTACCTCCGTTGATCACACCACACCTGTACTGCCCAGATCTGGCCAATTACTTTCTATGAGTTCCATAGAACTTCAAGTACCAACAGCAAAAGTAGTGGAGCAGCCAGCAAACAGCCCAATCCCAAGAGAAGACCGCAGAGAGCAGACAGGACATACAGCAAGCCGCGCAGTTGCCTTGCAACCCCAAGCTGTCCCAGTGCAACTCCAGCGCTAACAAGTGAGCAGAGTGCTCTAGAGATGTTCACACCGTCCAGTTGTCACAATCTGGAGAATGACTTGAAGTCACCGTAAGGGTATTGTCCAAATGCTTCACTTTCCCACCCGAGGCACCACTCTCCTCACCTGAGTCTTCAGGGTCTGAGGCTCCGACGCCGTGTCTGTGGGCAAGGTAATCCTTTTTACTCTTCGTTGTGAATGCTCTGACACGGAATGAAGCCGTGGTGGAACTCTGTATTGGTTACCACCTTGGCTCCGTTCCCGTATGCAGGCGGGTAAGGGGAAAAAGCCCAAAGGCGGAAAAAACCCCTGAGTTGTAGTCGTGGAATGCGATGAGAGATGTAGTAGTCGCTGTAGTGGTAGTGAAATTCAATTGCCTCGGGATCCTTTAGGTAAACAAATCGAAGATCCTTCCGGAGAGGAAATGACAAGGAAGGGAAAGAACACTGGCAAGTAGCCGGTAAGCGTAAGAACGCAGCAGCAGAGGGAAACTGGCGGAGGAGAGGGGCCGCCAGGGAGACGGGATGGAAGGAGAAAAGAAGGGAGAGAAATCCCCAGAAGGGGGAACAAGAGCGAGCGAGAGAAAAGCACTGGAAGCGTCTCACCGTAAAACGAAAGGAGACGGTTGCAACGCAAGGAATCATGGGAAGCAGGAAGTAAATAGGCGAGACGAAGAACAGAGGAAAAAACACTAGACCGTAAACAGAGAAACGTGAAAAAAAACGTGGTGGCAGTGTTAATGGCGGCGAAGCCGTAACAACGGCATCCATCGCCAACCAAGAGGGTTCATGACAGTATGCCCCCTCTTACTGCCCACCCCGCCCGGTTTACCAGGATGGCTCTGATGAAATTTAGCTACTAGGCGGGGCGCTTTGACAAAATGCACAGGTTCCCAGGAATCTTCAGACCTGGGATACCCCTTCCAGGAAATGAGATATTGTAAACGTCCCCGGTAGTAGCGGGAGTCACGGATTTTAGAAACTTCATACACCTCCTGGGAGTCTCTGGGTGAAATGTCTTGCAAGGGTTTAGACCTAAAATGTGGTT
Organism: Ambystoma mexicanum; assembly: GCF_040938575.1. NCBI lineage: Eukaryota > Metazoa > Chordata > Amphibia > Caudata > Ambystomatidae > Ambystoma > Ambystoma mexicanum. The sequence goes on from NC_090923.1 coordinate 843,551,930, forward strand.
CAGTTCGTGATTCTTTGAGGAGGGAGGTATGAAACACCGGGTGCACCCGGCGAAGGTAGGAGGGTAGTTGAATCTTGTAAGCCACCGGGTTGATTCTTTCTAGGATGGGAAACGGACCCAGGAACCGAGGAGACAACTTGGAGGACCGGATCCACCTTGGTAAATATTTGGTCGAAAGCCATACCTTCGTCCCTTTAGTCCAAGTGGGGGCCGTTTGGCGATGTTGATCAGCAAGGGTTTTGTAGGTTCTAAGGCTCCTCGCTAGACTGTCTCTGGCCGTCCGGTGAGCCTCAGAAATTTCCGATAAAGCAGCTTCGGCAGCAGGAGAGTTACTGGTGTGAGAAGCAATGGGCCAAATGGACTTGGGATGAAGTCCGTAGTTGCAGTAAAAAGGAGAGATACCCGTGGCAGAGTGTTTGGAGTTGTTGTAGGTGAATTCTGCCGTGGGGAGGAGTTGTACCCAATTATCTTGGAGTCTATTTATGTAGCATCTGAGATATTGTTCCAGAGTGGAATTGAGTCTTTCCGTCTGACCATTAGTCTGGGGATGGTAGCCAGATGAAAGAGCACGGTCAATACCTAACCGGGAACACAAAGCCTTCCAGAATTTAGAAATATATTGGCTACCCCGGTCAGAAGTAATCTTATCGGGTAAGCCATGAAGACGAAATATATCTCTGGCAAAAACTTCGGCCATGCGATTGGCCGTAGGTAAGCCCTCCAGTGGAGAGAAATGAGCCATCTTGGTGAATGAATCTATTGTTACCATGATGCAAGAACAGGACTCTGATAAGGGTAAATCCACAATGAAGTCAGTAGACACGTTCCCCCATGGCCTTTGTGGTATGTCAGGCTGAGTGAGGAGACCTAACGGTTTGCCTGTTGGATTCTTTGCCATAGCGCAGACTGGGCATGCTTTTATGTATGACTGGACTTCTCGTCGAAGATTGGGCCAGAAAAATGAGCGTTTTATGAGTTCAATGGTGTTTGCCTGGCCTCTATGTCCTGCAACTCGGCTGTCATGGCACCAGTAGAGAATCCTCTTGCGGAGATGTCCTGAAGGTATGTAAAGTCGGTTCTTGTAGAACCAGAGACCATCTTTGGTATGAAACTGAGACGCCAAGCATTTGTCTCTACAGCAGGGTTCAGAGTCTGAAGCTTCTTTGAGTTCCTGTAGAAAAGTTTGAAGAGGTGCCACTATGCGAGTAGAGGGAAACATAAGTTCGGTAGAGAGGTGGCCCGAACCAACAACCAACTCCTTGCGAGACAAGGCGTCGGCTAGGACATTCTGAGAGCCTGGTAAATAGGTAATGGTGAAATCGTATTGGGAAAAAAAATAAGCCCATCGCGCCTGGCGAGAGTTAGCACATTCGAGGGACTGCAGGACCTTTAGATTCTTATGATCCGTGCGAATGATGAAGGGAATACTGGCACCCAATAACAGATGTCGCCATTCCTCACAGGCCAATTTCATAGCTAGTAACTCCTTTTCAAGGACGGTATAGTGAAGTTGACTGATGGTCAGAGTGCGAGAGAGGTAGGCGACTGGATGCTCTATACCTTCGAACTCCTGGAGCAGGGCAGCACCGATGGCCGCGGAAGAGGCATCAGTTTCCACGATAAACTGTTTAGTTTGATCGGCCTGGAGCAATATGGGTGCTGAGCAAAACAAGGTTTTGAGATGTCTGAAACTAGACTCTGCCGTCGATGACCACACAAAGGTTCCAGATGATTTCTTGAGAAGTGTGGTTATAGGTAGCACCATCTCGGAGAACCGGGGTATAAATCTTCTGTAAAAGTTTGTTAAACCCAAGAATCTCTGAACCTCTTTGACAGAGGTGGGAGAAGACCACTCTAAAATGGCAGACACCTTGCGAGGGTCCATGGAGATACCCCGGTCAGACAAAATAAACCCCAAATAGGGAATGCTCGAGACCCCGAACTGGCATTTTTCAGGTTTGGCTAGTAAACTGTTCTCCTTAAGTCGAGTAAGCACTGTCCGGACATGCTCTTCGTGTTCTTCCTTGTTGCTGGAAAATACAAGAATATCGTCTAGATAGATGATCACTGAAACAAATAAGAGATCCGAAAACATGCGGTCCATAAATCTTTGGAAAACTGCGGGAGCATTAACTAGCCCAAAGGGCATGACTCTACATTCAAACAATCCGAAGGGTGTTCGAAAAGCCGTCTTCCATTCATCACCCTTAGCAATGCGCAATAAATGGTATGCATTGCGAAGATCCAGCTTAGTGAAAATGTGAGCACCTTGAACCGCCTCAAGAATGTCTGTGATGAGTGGCATAGGATAGCGGTCTCTGACAGTGACCTTGTTGAGACCTCTATAATCAATACAAGGTCGTAATTCTTTGGAATCCCTCTTGGAGATGAAGAAAAAGGGAGCTCCGGCAGGAGATTTTGAAGGTCGAATGAGGCCATTGTGCAGATTCACATCCAGGTAAGTTCGTAAGACCTCCTTCTCGGATCTGGACAAGGAAAACATACGACCGAACGGAACCAGTGCGTTGGGCTCAAGATCAATAGAGCAGTCCTCAGGACGATGGGGTGGTAAAGGTGCTGGCTTGACTTCTGTGAAAACCTCTCTGAAAGCCTCACCAAGATGTGCCATATTATGGACAGTTGAGGATTCCTGACAAGAAGCAGGGGTGACCTGTAGTTGTAGATAAGATTGTTGAGGAATACAATGCTTCTTGCAAAACTCAGACTCGAAACGTAGCAAATTAGATACCCAATCTATTTGTGGGTTATGTCTCCTGAGCCAAGTGATTCCAAAAATAACTGGAAAATGGGCAGCTCTAATGATGTCAAATTTAAGACTCTCCACATGCTGGGAAATTCGGACTTCTAGCTCCTCAGTCGTCTGCGTTATGGGTCCTGAAGACAAGGGAGTACCATCTACACCCTCCACCTTCTGGTCTTCAAGTCTAGCTAGCCTTTTGAGGCCCACCTTGTCAACCCATAAGGTATCAACGAAGTTACCGGCTGCTCCGCAGTCTAAGAGTGCCAAAGTCTCTACGAGCTGTTCTTGGATCATCACGCTGATATTGATAACCATGAGTCTGGAATCTTCAGGTGTCTTCTTTGTAGATACAGCCAAAGAAACGTAGGGACTGGAAGATTTAGATAACCACTGGTTTTCTGTCCCTTTTAAAACCGGGGTGATTCATTTCCCGAACGCCGTGGAGGTAGTTCGGAACAGTCCTTGAGCAGATGTTTGTCAGACCCACAGTAGGCGCAAAGCCCTCTTTCTCTTCGTCTTCTTCTTTCTTCCATGGTGAGTGGTGCTCGGGTGGTTCCAATCTGCATAGGTTCTTCACTCTGCTTAGAAGATGGAGGAAGAGTGTTGGATGATGTCCCTGTGGTAGAGGGATTTTCTCTGTAACGTCTTCTTTCATTACGTCTCTCATGGAGACGATGTTCAATCTGTAGGACCGAGGATAAAAGATCCGAAAAAGAGGCAGGTCGGGGAGACCGGGCTAGTTCGTCCTTTATCTCCTCTTTGAGACCTCTACGAAAAATGGCAAATTGTGCCTGTTCAGGCCAACCGGCCCCTGCCGCCAGAGTCTTAAATCTAGTAATGTAGGTGAGGAGATCTGAGGCTCCCTGTTTAACATCCAGGAGATCCTCACAAGCAGTGTAGGTGAGTTCATGTCTTTCAAAGGATTCTCTGAGAAGAATCTTAAAATTCCCGTAATTCTGTAGAACCGGGTCTTCTCCTGTCACAAGAGGTGTAGCCCACGCAAGGGCATTGCCCACCATATTCGAAATGAGGAAGCCAACCTTAGCCTGATCAGAAGAAAACATATGAGGGCGGAAAGTGAAGTAAATAGTGGCAGCTTCCAGAAACTCTTTAAGTTTTTTGGGAGAACCGTCGAACTTCCCCGAAGATAGGGCCATAGGTGGCAATTCTGGGGGAGGGGAAGGTTCTTTGCCCAAAACCAATTGTTTTAATACCACATTTTCTGCCTTAACAGTCTGAAGCTCTTGAGAAAGGGACTGTACAGCTTTCCATAGTTCTTGGATTTGATCCTGCAACTGTTCTGGAGTAGCCATTGGTATCTTCGGGCGTTGCAAACTGTCACAATCTGGAGAATGACTTGAAGTCACCGTAAGGGTATTGTCCAAATGCTTCACTTTCCCACCCGAGGCACCACTCTCCTCACCTGAGTCTTCAGGGTCTGAGGCTCCGACGCCGTGTCTGTGGGCAAGGTAATCCTTTTTACTCTTCGTTGTGAATGCTCTGACACGGAATGAAGCCGTGGTGGAACTCTGTATTGGTTACCACCTTGGCTCCGTTCCCGTATGCAGGCGGGTAAGGGGAAAAAGCCCAAAGGCGGAAAAAACCCCTGAGTTGTAGTCGTGGAATGCGATGAGAGATGTAGTAGTCGCTGTAGTGGTAGTGAAATTCAATTGCCTCGGGATCCTTTAGGTAAACAAATCGAAGATCCTTCCGGAGAGGAAATGACAAGGAAGGGAAAGAACACTGGCAAGTAGCCGGTAAGCGTAAGAACGCAGCAGCAGAGGGAAACTGGCGGAGGAGAGGGGCCGCCAGGGAGACGGGATGGAAGGAGAAAAGAAGGGAGAGAAATCCCCAGAAGGGGGAACAAGAGCGAGCGAGAGAAAAGCACTGGAAGCGTCTCACCGTAAAACGAAAGGAGACGGTTGCAACGCAAGGAATCATGGGAAGCAGGAAGTAAATAGGCGAGACGAAGAACAGAGGAAAAAACACTAGACCGTAAACAGAGAAACGTGAAAAAAAACGTGGTGGCAGTGTTAATGGCGGTGAAGCCGTAACAACGGCATCCATCGCCAACCAAGAGGGTTCATGACACCAGTCCTCAAGCCAGCATTTCGAACCGTCCGGAAATCCTTCACACGAACTGCGACATTGAATGAAGCGGACCATCATAACCTAAAACCAGTGGAGGCGGGTATGATAGAGGGGTGGGACTTAGGGCCCCTTTTGTATGGTCTCATGCCTGTGACACCTCCCGTGGGAAACAGCCAGGCAGCAATTAGCCTGTGGAACCAGCTGATTGAGAGTGCACATTGAGGGAGAGGAAAAAATGGGAAATAGAAAGGTGTGGGTTATTCGGGAGAGAGTAAGGAAGAAGAAGGAAGACCAAGAGATCAGGGGGGGAAGGATGGAGCAGAGGAGAGTGGAAGAGAATTGCTTAAAGAGAGTGTAAGGTGAGATATTGGTTGGTGGAAGACAGTGGTATTTGAGCCTGAGTGTGCATGCAAGGTGTGTGAGTTAGACTAATAGGAAGAGAATAGGGAATAATTGAGAAGGTGACTGAGGAAGTGAAAAGAGGGTGACTGGGAGAGAAGGTGTGGGTGGAGTGTGAGTACTAGTGAAGTGGAGAGAGAGTTGTAGTAGAGGGGAGAGTAGCAGTGGTATGGAGAAGAAAGGGAGAGATTGGTCGGGAGTAAGATCAGAGGGTGGCGGTAGGTAGTAGAGAGAAAAACATCGAAGGGCTAGAAGAGGAAGTATGAGGGTGAAAAAGGAGAGATGGAGGGTTGAGTAGTACAGATGAGAGTAGGACGAATACAGGGGGAGCGACAGAAAGACATGAGGAGAATATCATGGTGTGAAAGGAAAGGACCAATTGAGGACTGATTGTCTGGAAGGCACCATCCCTCACATCATATTGTATTGTGGAACCTGGATCTGGGGCCGCCAACATTATTCCCAGAGGGAGTTTTAGATAGAAAAGGCATTTGCCATTGAGCTATCATCATTAGATAGCCAGTTTCTTTGATAGTAGAAGTTACCGATCTCTAGTGAAAATCCTTGGGCTGAGGGACGGCTTGGTTAGGTAGGGAGCCCCTTTACTATTCTGAACATAAAAACCCTTGAACTGTCTTCAAATGTTGGTGTGGTCTTGAGTCCATCTGTGACATGTGTCAGTTGGACTTAAGCAACTGCAGTTCTCTGCTTCTCTTAGATGATGGTGTTCTGTGCTATTGCCTCTGTTGTCAGGGTTGTTATGATGGATTTTCAGAATCAGCACTGTGGACATATTCTGAAAGTCCACCCTATTCTGGTGAAAAGGGAAATACAGTAATTTCTAATCACACTCTCGGGGTACTGTGAATGAGCTTCTACGTAGGAGAGTGTGAAAGTGGTGAAGAGTTCATTCAGTCAAGCACACACAAATATAGTTATTTTTATTTAGGCCTTGGAACAGTAAGATCAGCAATAGAACATTGTAGTGTAGTGAGATAACATATAAAGCTATATCATCAGTCCTCAGGATGGTTCTAGAACACCTCCGAATGCTTCCAGAGGCAGGATTCTCAAGCAGGCATCGAAACTGCTGTTCCCACTGATCCAGTGCTCAAAGCACCAATGAAGGCTTTGTGGAGATCTGCAAAGGAGCAGGGCTTTGTGGGGACGATTGAAGAGGACAATGCTGGTTGACTGCAACAACTAGTTCTGCTCTTAGTGCGAGATACGCCTCTTAGAAGGGGTCTTGGCTCCAACAATAATCTGAAGAATGGCTGCAAGGAGTCCTCCTTGTACTCTAAATTCAAGCCAGAGCTGCCACTGAGCCCACCAATGGTAAGGAATAGCCCCATTCACACGTGCAGGTGCTGTCCAATCCTGGAAAGCCTGCAGCGACCACATCTACCCAGCAACAGACATACTTGACCATGATGTGGACTAGCACCAGACAGTCCCCGATCAGGCCACAAACGTACACTGATGTTTTGAACCGGAAAGCTAAGGCTTTGCATTGTAAAGGGTTTACCACCTATAGCAAATCTGGCCCTGAGAAATCCGGAAGAAGCCCAAAAGACAAGATGGCCAAAGTACAGGGTACAATCTAGTGGCACAGACGTTTTAGAGTATATGGTATTCTAATAGGCATTGTGGGCCACTCTCAGCAACCCTTTGCAAGGACCCCTCTGAAGAGCATTGATCCCTGTCTGGGGGGTCACACAGGACTACAATGACCTTCAATGAGGTAGTACTAGTAGTGTGCTACAGCCACCTCAGCAAGGGCCACTTCATGATCATGGTTGCCGGATTCGAGGTGAGTGCTGCAGACCCCTACACCTTTGTTAAGGAGCAGACTCCATTCAAAAATGGCGGCCTTACATCTTTGGGCTTACATCTGCCCACGACCCACCTCTGTGCACTCCAGATTGACGGTCTGCATTCTTAAATGGGCCATGCTCAGGGAACCGGCTATCTTGCCTCTGCTACCTTCGATCAGAGTCCTGTGCTTGCCACACTCTGCTCACCGGCTTACCATTCTTTCCCCATAGCAATCACGAAGCCAACCTTGTGACTACAAAACATCATTTTTCTTGCTTAAACAACTTTACAGCCATCTCCACACTCTATTGAATTTGCCCCCCAGTCCGATGGGTGCAGTTTCTCCTGGGTGGTAATCTTCACTATTGCTCCCTGTATGTGCCTGCTGTGTCTTGCCATTGCACCGTGGCCCAGACCAACTCATTTACAAATGTTTATGTTAAAGGTGTTTGTACCACGCATCGTCACCACCAGAGTGGTCCCTAGGTGTTCTGGCAGATCTGAAAAGGAGGCGTGAAAAAAAGGGGGGGCAGAGGAAGGGTTACTAGGGTGTAGTGGGGATAGGAAAGTGAGAGTTGTGATGTGCCATTGGCAGCTTCAGTTCGGTTCGCACCGTTCGCTGAGCGTAAGTGCAGTTTTCGGGTCGGTGCGAATTCCTATGTGCTGTTGTGCCAGGTTATGTGTTTATGTTGTTGCAGTGTGGTGAAGAACGTGCAGATAAGTGGTTGTGTGACTTTGTGTATGAGAAGTGCATGTTGAAAATTGACGTTTTCGAGTTAGGTCAGCAGGTTTTTTCTTACCTCGTTGTGTTTCTGCGCTCAACATCTTTGATCATCCTGTGTGTTAGGTATTATTGTTAGGCCGCTTAGTTGGCAGGCATGTTGTGGAGTGGTAGTTTTCTCTGTAGTACTCTAGTGGATTAGCTTTCCAACTCTAGTAGTGGGCTATTTGTTTCCGAAGTTAACGGTATTGAGCGATGTAGGACAATATGTGGCAACACAACGCCAATAGGCAGGACTGACTATCATGGGCAGGTTGCTTTATAGTCATTCGGACGTCTTTTATGGCCTACATGTTGTCCAAATTAACTGGGAGAGCTTGTGTGATACCTGTAGTCTATGCCCAGCATGCAGGCGATCATTTGGCTGTGTTGAATGGATGAAATGGTAGACATCTAGATAGGATATAGTGTAAGCTGGAAACCTTGGTTGGAGACATTTATTTATTCATTTTTTCACATTTGTAGAGTGCACAACAGCCCTTAGGCATCGTGGTGCTGTTACAGGAGCTTCAAACTTAGTTACATTTAGACTACTGTATACTGTCCCTGAATTCTCTTGGTGTGTCGGATTTCCTAACCCCGAGATTCCATCCAAGTGCATCAGCATTGCCCACTCCTGAGATGCCATCTATGTGCATCACATTTCCCACTCCTGAACTTCACTCCTAGTGCGTCACATTTTCCATCTTGAAGTCCAGCCAATTGTGTGAAGAATGGTGCGTTGATAGACATCACATTTATAGGAGTGATGTGTGATTAGTCCGGTAATCACAGCGTGTTTAGTGCTTATGTACTAAGTTAAGTGCATGATGGGTTGAGGAGAGCTGATAACAAGTGGGGGTTATCGTTAGTTTAACCGGCTAAAGTCAAGCTGAAGTTAAGTTGCAGAGCTCCTATGCATGGCTTCTATCTAGAGATAACTATCATGAACACGTTATGCTAGGAGTACGTAGGTGTATGAGAATATACATTTGGTAATAACAAGGTAACCCAGATTTGAGACATGGCTCAGCAACACAATGCGCCCTGATTTGAGACATGGCTGGGTAATGTGGTTCACCTGGGTGTGGGAGGCTAACAGAGTGGGTCTATGTTAGGGGCGGGGTTGGCATTTGAGTGTGGGTACATGTGTCAGAGCCTGGTTAATGCATGGCAAAGTCAGATAGGAGTATGAGGAGAGTTGGGGCAGTTTCTCGGGTTGCAGTGATTGCTGCACCCCCTGCTCGCACCCCACCAACCTCATCAGTAGCTGCTGGTTGAACGGCTGTATGCTTTCTGCGTATCCGGCGGCCGACAACGTCTGAAGCGGTCCCTCCAGCAGCTGTCCTTTGCCTCTGGGTCCATCACCTAGGGGGCTGCATGGCAGAGCGGCTGCCCTGGGGGGCGGAGGTAATGAGGTCATCGCCCATTGGGGGAGGGCTGTGGGCAGGGGAGAAAGACTGGCAGGAGAGGGGTTGAGTAGGGGGAGAGAGAGCGCCAGAAGGCACAGAAAAAAGTAAAATGAAATGGGAAAAAAAAGAAGAAGAAAGGACTGCAGGAAGGGGGGGTCAGGCGAGAGGGTTAAAGGCTCACCTGAAACTCCAGCTGGAAAAAGTGAGTACAGCTGGGTCCTGCACACTGATGCAGCTCGCAGTAACGTCACAAACTGTACATTGGACCCGGCATCAGGCCCTATGCGCCTCATTACTTGCAGCTATGTTTTGAACTTCATTTGACCTGCAGCCTTGCACTGTTCATATAACGTAACCTGTCCTGTATCATTCTGGATTTGTCCTGCAGCCCTGTGCTGTTTATGTATTTTGAACCTGCCTATAACATACCTGACTTGTCCTACTGCAATGCACTGAATACTTAACCTGTCTGTAATATACTTGATTTGACCTGCAGCCCTGTGCTGTTTCACAACCCTCCTATCTTGACCCTTCAGCATCCTGCTGCTTATATACTACACAGCAACTTTTTGCAGTAAATGCAACATGCTGGACTCAGACCATTACCATAATTGTAACATGTCTGTAGCAAACCTTACCTGTGTCTCTTAGCCTAATGCTAAACTTGTAACATACCTGCAATGACTGTACTCTGTTTCTCTGCTACGCCACACCTACTTTTTCATTCTTGTTTGCTTACGTACCTGAAGTAGCAGCTGTACCATGGGGCAAGGCTTTGACAGAATGTGCACTAACACCTATTTTGTCACTCATGTTTGCTTACATACCTGAAGTAGCCCCCCCGTACCATGAGGCGAGGCTTTGCCAGAAAGAAGGATAGCTCAGGGGCAACGTGTTTGGCTTAGAAGCAAGATAAAATCAGCGCAACACAGGTTTGAATCCTGATCCCGTGCTTAGAAACCACTTGTTTGTATTAAGCGTGTTATAAAGGAATAATTATAATGCACACTCACACCTATTTTGGCACTCAAGTTTGCTTACATACCTGAAGTAGCCCTCCGCACCATGAAGCAAGGCTTTGCCAGAATGTCCACTCACACCTATTTTGTCATTCATGTTTGCTTACATACCTGAATTATCCCCCATACAATGAGGCAGGACTTCACCGGAGTGTGTTCTCTAAATACACCCCTATGTTTGTGACCCTTTGTGTGGTCTCACACCTTATGGATTATGCCATTGCACTTACTGTATGTATGTATACACTGCTATCTACTGTTTTGACTGCTAACTCTCACAATTGCTGTAAAAGCTCTGTGATACCGTGTCTGGGCGCTATACAAATATAATAAATAAATGAATAATGCAAAAGTGCATGTGAGAATGTTAAAACATGGTAGAAATATTTCCACTGCCTAAAGCCCGTCCTGGACACATGTAAGTAACCATACATTTACTAAAAAAGAGAGAAAAAATGTTACAAAGTATCCACGCCTCACTCTAAAGTGATGTGTCTATTGTGAAACAAACAGGGAATTTCATAATGGAGGACCGTGTGCCCCTGCACTGATAGCTATAGGGACTGATCTGAGCCCCCCAAACAGATGAGCTTAGTAAGGTGAGTAAAGCAAAAGGGCTTTTATTTGTATTTGTATTTTTATTGTTCTTCATATCGCGCCTCTATACAAAGAGTTTTACATAGGAAATCAACGGTACATAAAAACAGTGGTGCATATCATGGTTCAGCTACAGCCGGTAACAATCAGGGTACTGAAGCAGGTGAGTTTTTAAGGAAGAACGGAACAAGGAGTAAGAAGTAAGAGAGCATGTTCCAGTGAAGAGGGGTGAGCAGCTGAAAAGAACGAAAGCAGGATTGAGCACAGGAAGGATGGGGAACGGTCAGTCTAAAAATATCTGAGGAACAGAGAGAACGAGAAGGAGAGTAGAATGAAAGGAGAGATGCAAGGGTCCATAGAGAGATTTAAACACTAGGGAAAGAAAATTGTATTTAAGTTGAGATTAGAAAGACAACCAACCAAGTGAGGTAAGAGAAAAAGAGATCGAGTCACGATATGAAAGAAGACAAAGTAAACAAATAGACGAGTGATAGATTTAAGAGGAGCAAGACATGAGCGAGGAAGACCAAAGAAGGTGACAGAACAATAGAAAAGTCGAGAAAAGATTAACTACAAGATAAGCAGTTTTGAGGCGTGGAAAGTGAGAAAAGGGCAGACTCTGCAAATGTTGTAGAGATGAAATCTACAGGCAAGGGATGTGAGAGAGATATGATGAGCAAAGGAAAGGTTAGAATCGAAGTAGAGACCAAGATTACGGACAGTAGAGGAGATGGATAGACTGGAGGGAGGAAAAGAAATAAATGGGAGAGGAAACTGTGGTGAGAGAGTATTGGCGGGAAAGAGTAAGACTTCAGTCTTTCCGGCGTTCAGAGTGAGAAAATGGGAGGTCATCCAGGATTTGATAGCAGACAGGCAAGTTGAGAGAGTAGCATGAATGTTAGGCATGAAAGAGGAAAAGTATAGGAAGAGCTGAGTGTCATCTGCATAGAAGTGGTGAGATAGTCCAAAGGAAGAGATTATAGGGGCAAGGAAAGAAGTATATAAAGAGAATAGAAAAGGACCAAGAACTGACCTTTGAGGAACACCATGATTGAGGGGAAAATGAGAGGAGGTGTTGCCACCCCAGGAGACAGCGACTGTGCGGTTGGATAAGTAAGAGGAAAACCATGATCGAACAGAGCCACAAAAGCCAAATGAGGAAAGAGAGTCCAGAAGCAAAGAGTGATCGACAATGTCGAAAGCAGCAGATAAGTCAAAAAGAATAAGAACAGAGGAGTGTTTAGAATAACTAGCTGTGAGAAGAGAATTTATTATGCAAGTTAGGGTTGTTTCAGTGGAGTGACGGGAACGAAAGCCAGACTGAGTGGGGGGAAGAAGAGATAGACCAGAGACGAATGTGGAGATTTTTGAATATACAAGACGCTCAAGGAGTTTAGATAGGAAAGGTAAGAGAGATATGAGACAAAGGTTTGAGACAAGAAGGGGATTAGCTATAGGTTTTTTTAAAGATAGGAATGATGATAGCATGTTTGAAAACAGAGGGGAAGGTAGAAGTGGAGAGATGTTGAAAAAGAGGTAACGAAAGGTACCAGCAGTGGCTAGATTTTGGGAATGACTAAGGAAGGAATAGAGTCGGTAGGGGCAGCAGTGGGGTGAGCTTTAGCCAAGAGGAGAGCCACCTCAGAGTCAGAAACAGGGGCGAAGTTCGAGGAAGGGGTAGGGAGTGGTGAAGGAGAGGAGTTATAAGAGGGTGATAGCAGAATATCCTGGCATAAAGAGTGAACTTTAGAAGAAAGAAAGTTTGCCAGATCAGATGCTGATAATGATGAATTAATAGAATGATCAGGTAAAGGAGGAGAAAAAGGCGCTGAGGGTGAGTAGGTTGAATATGGAGAAGGTCAGAAAAATAAGTGCGTTTAGCAGAGTTAATACAGTTGACATAGAGAGTATGATAAGAAAAGTAAGTGGCGTGATTGGTGGGAGAATGGAATTTGAGCCAGCGCCTTTCAAGGCGGTGCCTAGCACAGAGATGCGGTTGGGAAGGTTTGCCGCTAGGCTGAAAAGAAGAAAGAGGATACAGTTGATCAAGACTAGAAGCAAGAGATGAAGAAAGGCTTGACCTTGCTTTGTCCGCAGAGAGAGCAGAAATGTTTGCGAGAGACGGAAGGGAGTTAATACAGGTATCATAGAAGAGGGAGGAATTGAAGGTGCGTAAGTCACGCCTAAAGAATGTATTGGAAGAGGAAGAACTAGAGATAGTAGGAGAGGTGAGTGGGAGCAGTGAAGCAGAAAGTAAGGAGTGGTTGCATACGTGGACGGGTAGAGCGGATAAAGAGGAAACCATAAATGAGGAAATAAAAATAAAGTTGAGAGTGGAACCAGAAGTATGAGTGGGAGGAGTAGGAAATGGAGAGAGCAGATGTGAGTCAAGTATGGCTAGAAAGGGAGAGGCAGAGTGAGTAGAGTAGAGATGGAGATTAAAGTCCCAAAGTAAGACACGTGAAGTAGGACTAGGTAGGATGTGACCAAGAAGGTGGTCAATGTCCTCATAAATTGACCCAAGTGGGCCACGTGGGCGGTAAACAATAAGAAAGGAAATGACATGAGGAACAGAGAAAATCTTATGCAAGAACTCAAATGAGGAATATAAGGGGATAGGTGAAGAGATAGATAAGCAGTTAGAGCGATATAGAACACCAACGCCGCCACTGCGTCCATTGGCACGAGGTACATGGGTAAAGGAGGAAAGGGAAGAAGTGAGAGAAGCAGCTACAGTAGAGTTGTGGGGAAGAATCCAAGTTTCAGTTATACAAAGGAAGTGAAGATGTAAATGTAGAAAAAGGTCCAGTACTGCAGTGGTCATACTGTAGAGTGACCTAGCATTCCATAGGCCCAGGTCGATCGTAGTGGAGGTGTCTTTTGTAAAACGCCCCACCCTGGAGGCCTCAGAGCACTGACAGGACAGACGAAGTACATTGAGACATGAAATGGAATCTGTTAAGCTGTGAGTGACTTTCCTCCATAAGTTGGGTAAAGTTTAAAACAACAATGAAAATATTTCCTCACACACTTCTCACCCCAGAGTACGGACATAGGGTTCTAATCCACGTCCAATTGGTTATACAATCTGGGCATACCATCGGCATTGCTATTTTGGCTATCTGATATATGAAGTAAAAGCTTTCAAGGTTTATAGACCACTGCAGCAATTTAGGATTCTCACTCTTAATCTTCATCAGACAATATAAGGATTTATGGTCAATCTGAATGGTGAAGTGAGTCCCAGAGAGGTAGAGTCTCAGCTTCCGAAGGGCCTACACAATAGCAAAACAGTCCTTTTTCCACAGTGTCCTACCTCAAGTCTCTGCTCTTAAGCTGGCAACTGATGATGCATATCATATGTTCCTTGGCGTTGTCCTCTACCAGTGTCGGAGGCATCACTTTGTGCTACAAAAGGATCTCAGAAAATCAGGTGCCCTGAGGAGAGGGGCCTGGCACAATTAAGCCTATACGCACTGAAAAGCCTTATCGCACTCCTTGGAACAAAACCTTTTTAGACCTTTTTAGGTTTCTTTGGAGTGGTGAGAGCAGTCAAAGAGGCTGCTATGGTGCCATAGTCTGCCATAAAATTCCTGAAATACCCAGTGAGGCCAAAAAAGGCTCTCACCTGGGTTTGGTTTATAGGGGATCTCCCTGTCTTGTACAACCTGTACTTTACTTTTTATAGGCTGAATCCTGCCTATAGGCTGAATCCTGCCACCACCAACCTTGTGCCCAAGGTAGGTCACTGACCCTTGACCACTATGGACTTTGGTTGCCTTTATGGCCAAGTGGACTTGTTAAAGGGCCTGCAGTACTATCTGGAGTTGTTTCACATGTTCCACCCATGTAGAGTTGTAAACTGCAATAACATCTAGATCTGCTATGTAGAATTAATTAAACCCATTCATGACACGATTGACCATCCTCTGCAGTGAAGCAGGTGCATTTATTTTTAACGCAAAGGACATCGCCCTGAACTGATAAAGGCCCACAGATGTGGAAAATGCTGTCTTCGCCCTGGGCACTTTCACTCAGGGATATTTGCCAATATCCTGAAGTAAGGTAAACGGTGCTTAGGCACATTGCAGCATCAGGTGTGACCACCAACTAATCCGTTTGCGGTACAGGCGGTCTCCTGTCTTGATGACGGCATTTAGAGCTCTGAAATTCTCACTGAACCACCTGCCTTTGGTACCAGAACTACTGGTCTGCACCACAGACTCCTGGAGGGCTCTAACGCCCCATGTTTTGACCTCTTGTTGACTTCAGACCTGATGTGGGATGTTACCTTATCTGACATCCTGGACCTGGTAGGAACTCTGCCTCCATTATCAATATTATGCTGACAAGAAGATGTTAGGCCTGGGGGAAAACTGCCTAAGCAACGTTGGTACCTCTTCCCGCTGTCGTAGCGTCAGTTGAGGAGGTAATGTGACATCCTCAATGGAGCCATCAGAAGGGCTGCTTTGGAACAGGTCAGCGAGAGGCTCAGACTCCTTCACTCTCTGATGCTAAAAGCAGGGGTCCCATTTCCACCCTAGGGATGAAAGCCTTCAGTCTATTTATGTGAAACACTTTAGAAGTCTCTTTCTGACATCCCAGATCCACTAAATAGTTTACCTCACCTAGTCGGTCTACAACTCTTTAAGGTCCCAACCATTTATCCTGTAATGCTGAAAGCCATTGGGTCCATGATCAGTACTTGCTTTATTAGTGCTTGAGCAGGCTGTAGCTTATCGTTCGCCCCAGCTATCAGAAGAGCCATACTCTTCCTCAGATCTAACACATAGGTGGGTGAAGTATAGGGGGTTTCCACCATTCCTTCGCCAGAGCCAAGGTGCCTCTGACCGGGTGTCCGAAAAGATATTCAAGGGGCTAAAGCCAACCAATCACCTCCTGTGGCATCTCTCTGTATGCAAACAAGAGACATGGTAAGAGAAGGCCCCTCTTCCTTCTCTGTGGCCTCTCAAGTGCAACAATCCTGTTTTGCAGTGTTCTGTTCAGTCGCTCCATTGGATTGTGGGTGGTATGCAGAGGAATGCAGAGGGAACCTTGTAGGAAACCTCATTGTTCCAAGTGGCCTTCACAAAGTTAACATAACTGATGTGCAATTGTCTGTCACAACTTCTTTAGGAAAACCAACACTGCTATAAATACCAAGCAGGGCCGTACCAACTGACCTGTGTGAGAAACCAGAGGGTGTCTCACCCGCTAGTTCCCAGGGATCTCTCTCTCATGTGGCCAGGGCACGGTCATCGCCTTTGGATCCAGGTGAGGGGTCTTCGGGAAGTGGGGGCAACACAGCCGATGGTGAGACAAGGTAATCTCTGCTTTTTTGTTCATCTATCCCATCCTATTTTATGATGTTATGTTATTTTGCTGCTTATAAAGCACCAAAGCCCTAGGACATACAGGTGCGGAACAGAAACAGAACTACGAGCAAGGATTTCAGATTTATTCAGACAAACAGCCTGGTCTTCAGCAACTTCCTAAAGGCAAGATGATTTTCCTCTTTTGGGAGTGATTCTGGTAGCTCATTCCAGGCCTGTGCCACCCTAAACCAGGAAAGAACGGCAATTGCCCCAAGCTCTTTTAAATCGGTTAACCTTCAAAAGGCATGCATTAGCTGAACGAAGGCTCCTAGTTGGTTGGTAGATCACCACTTTCTCTTTAAGATATTCAGGGGCGGTGCCAAAAATACACTTGTGTCCCAAAGTTAATAACTTAAACAGAACTCTGGCAGCCACCGGGGGCCAATGTAGCTCTCTCCGGGCTGCTGTCACTGGTTCTCTCCGTGCCATGTCATGAACTATGCACACTGCCTCGTTGCAGTTTATATATGGCATCTTTACTGGCACCCCATAACAAAGAGTTGCAGTAGTCCAAGCATGGTAATTTGATAGCTTGTGCTAATTTTGCGCAGTTATCCTTAGTAACCAGGGGAACAACCAATCTCAATATTCTGAGGTAACAGTTGGTGTTCCTCACAATATAGTTCACGTGGGCATCTGCATTTAAATTAGCCTCCATATCAGTACCGAGGGTCTTAACCTTCGTAGCTACTGAAATCAAGCTATCCTCGGTGAGAAAGCTGGAAACATCCTGACCTAGACTCCCCCAGGAGTGTTTGGACCCAAAAATTATCAGCTCAGTTTTTCCAGCATTTAAACATAGCCAATTCATGGACATCGAATTTTTAAGACCAAATAAATTTCATTTAGTCTCTCCTGTTCCTCTACCTGATTTCTGCTAAGCTCCATAGATAACCGAAAGTCATCTGCATAATTCGTGAAAAGAAACCCAATCTTTCCAATTCCACACACAAAGGCTGAATATAAATGTTAAAAAGTGACGGAGACAGACATGCCCCCTGCGGAACCCTGCAAACAATAGGCTCTGAATCAGACAAAACATCTCCCCAATGAACCCTCGACCTGCGTCCCTCCAAAAATGACTTCATCCACCTGACCGCCTCCCCTGAGAAGTCCCCTGTGACCGCCAGTCTCCCCAGCAGTATTTCATGGTCAAGCAGATCGCAGGCTGCTGATAAATCTAGCAAAATCAGCAGCCCCGATCCACTCCTCTCCAACACTTGTCAGCATGTGAGTCTGGAGATCAACCATAACACTCTCTGTACCATGGGAGCGTCGGAATCGTGATTGTTTCCTGTGTAGCATACCCACAGCCTCCATATGCCGTTGGAGCTGCATAGTAGCCACCTTGTCGACAAACTTAAAGAAAAATGTGTTGGATATAGGCCTCAAGTTTGTTGCTTCATTTGGGTCCAAACCCTGTTTTTTTAAAAGGGGCGTCACCACAAAGTTTTTAATAGTTTGCGGAATGACACAGTGATTAAAAGATGTATTCACAAATGTACACAGGAATGGCGCAAAGACACCACAATGTTCCAGGATGACCTTAAATGGCATTAGGTCCCGTAGGCAAGTCATGGAATGCATCATCGTCAGGATCTCCTCGACTTCGGAATGCGTCACATTTGAGAAGCTTAATTGCAAGGAAGACGCCGCCGGCTTTTGCTCTTTGAGATCTGGGGACGTTGGTCAGCCTCCGGTTCTTGTTGCACGTTTCCTATAATATCCCCAGCAGTTAATGCATGCAGCCTATCCAGCTCTTTGCAGATTTTGGCTTGGGCCCGCACAAGTTTATCGGCACATGCCTTTTGAACTTGTACATTCTTCTTTTTTGGGTTTTATATTTTGGTTAAGACTGTAGGTTTTTTCCATGCTCTAAACAATTTAAAAAGTACCTTTATTTCATTTCCCACCCTGCTTATTTCTTAGTTATAATCATTACGGTTAGCTTCTATGATCTTATCTTTGTATTTCGTCTCCCTGCGTTTCCATTCCTCTTCATTTTGAAGACTGTTGTCCTTAAGCCACACATGTTCAACCTGTCTTTTCTTTAGCTTAAGCTGAGCCAATTCTGGGGAGAACAATTTTTTTCCGAAGTCCCAACCTCCCTGCCACTCCCTTTTTACACAAACCCTGGGCTGAGGAAGAGGTTGACTGAGAGTAACCAGACTAGCTCTCTCACATCGTACTGGACACGTCTCATTAATCGGATCAGACAAAGTCGGGCACTTTACACTAAGCGCATACACCTAATACCAGTTAGCTCTCCTCACACTAATAAAAGGCACACCTAAAGGCGCACCCTAAGCAAGGCGGAAACATGAGTACGACCAGAACTTCAGGACGAAGGAACACCTTCTGGAGCAGAGCAACGGACCAAGGGACGAGAGCGATGGGTCGAAAACCCCAAGGGTTCCCTACTGGAGGTCGTTGCCTCTGACAGACCACGAAAGACACGTGGAGAAGGTCAGATCTTACAAGTGAAGATTGCATTGTGTTTCAAGCACGCCAGCGACCCTCCCGGGTGAACGGCAGAGTTGGGGAGACGAGGCCATGCCTGTGGTACTAACCTTGACTCGTGAATTGGAAATAATAAAACAAGAAAGAAGCGCACACAGCCAGTGGGTTTGGAAGCGACCTGAGAGACTGGTGTGTGTTAAAGCGAATGGAGTAGCAAAATTATAGCACAAGTGGAAGCTGCACGCGTGTGGATGAGACTTGAAGAAAGGCAGACCTGTGAATGAGCATTTAAGTAAAAGGCAGCTTTGAGATCAGCGATACTACGCAACAGAGTTATAAAGCGAACAAACAACAAAAGTGAATTAAGCAAGAGTAAGTGTCAACTTTGAGTCGAAGTGGTCCTGCGGTGGTCTGTAAAGAGAGCCAAGCACATTCAAAAGTCTTTGACATCCGAAATGGGTGCAAGCCCAATTGAGGGAGACCCGAAGTACAATAATGCTTGGGCGAGGGAGCCCCCTGGCAAGTTTGTGTTGAACTGTGACGTGAGAGGTCTGAGCCCGACAGAGGGGGACCTACATGAACTGTGTGCTGTAAGGTCTGAGCACGCAGAGGGGGACCTTTGTGAACCTTACGGTGGAATACAATTTTGAAAGTCAAGAAAAAGACTTCAACGTGGAAGGCCAGGCGGGCCTCAATCCACGATTTGGAACTGCTTATACTGTTAGAAACCGAGCCAGTGTGTGTCATCCTGCCTACAAGGACAGCCTTACTCCATGAGGTTTAATGTGAGGCGAAGAGCTGGTTCAACTACCTTTATTCTTTTGAACAATGATTTTTCCTTTGCATACATTTCTCCTTTTTATACTTTTTGTACAAGAGGTAGGGTAGGGCAGGCATTCAGTTTTTGTTAGCATAGGCCATTCTAATTTGACGCACTCCACTAGGACTGTTTTGTTTATCGTTTGCTGGTTGAGACTACTCCCATCTTAGTTATAGGGCAAAATAGGAGTTTCTCCAACCCCAACATTTTCAATAAAGGTTTTACAAATTGTATCCATTGTGTCCGTTACTTGTGATACTGTCATGGCCACGGGCCCCAGAACACAAAAACTACACCATCTAGTGATGGGGGAAATGGGTCACTTGACTCACTTATGTCCCTTTGGGACCCATAAACAGTGGCCCTGACTGGACTCAGGCTCATATAGAGATGTGAGCAGGAATACTTTATTTCAGTGCAGGAGTGCTTTTTATTTTACAAGAACTTTCCAGGAGCTGAAAGCCTTTATTCCAGAGAACATCCTCATGTGATGACTCATTGGGTGTTGCTCCCTAGGCCTGGTCTTCATGTGCTGACTCATCGGGTGTGGCAGGGTGTGGCAGGGAGGCTGAACCTGGTGGGCGTGGCTTCAGAAGATCAGCTATATAAGCTGGTCCATCCTTAAGGCCAGTGATTTGCGTTACTGTGCACTCGCGTGCAGCTTGACGCTCACCGCCACTTGGACCAGTTTACTTACCTTTGAAACCAGGCGTCCTCCTGCATACTCACTTCCAGTACACTGGTGCTTCATCGCTTCATCTGCAGACTCATCTCCTGACATCCAGTGATCTTGATCCCGACGCCGCAGCACTGCACTCCACATCCACAAACTCGGACCCTGTGAAGAAGAAAGACAAGGTTAGAACATCCGTCCTAGGGCCACGCCGCATTTGAACCCTGCACGCCCCCTAGTTAACAGGTTACCAGCTACTGTACCGCTGCAGCTTCGTTCCTCATTCCCTCCGGCTGCCGCCTCAAGCTCTGCAGCTTCTGCCGGGCCGGCAACATCACCTGCAAGGGAAGAAAGCAAAAGAGCAAACATCAAAAGTGGAACGGACAGCAATACAAGACAACAAACTTTACAATACAACAAAACAGACAAGGAAACACAAAGGCAAACAGGAACACTTACCTGAAGTATAGTGGCTTAGTCGCAGCAGGACTGAACTACCATGTGCAAGGTACCAGTGAAGGAACTCGGTCCAGATCATACAAGCGCCCCTGCCAGAAGCAGCAGGATGGAGTGCTCGCTAAAACTAATCAGCAGGTGAGCTTTCCAGGGACAGGGCATCCCACGGGTACCACGGTTTGGGAGAAGGGGTCTGGAAGGGGATCAGGCACACAAGCTGGCATACTCCCACCCCCTATTCTCCACACAGGAGCAGTCCTGAGCAACATCACATATTAGCACCAGTCACCACATAAGCGCAGCAGGCGAAGTCGGACCCGAGCAACCTCACCCCCGGGAAGGCTGCAACCCTGCCCCAGCGCCTCCGCAGAGACCAGGTGAGCGTAACAGATACCATGCCTTCCATATATATGGTGTCAGGCATTGGGATATGACTCAATTGAGACAGATTGGGAAACCCTAAAATTCCAGAAACGTAGTCACAGAGCCTCCGACCGGTCTACCGCCGCAAAATAATCCATGGGCTTTGATATATGTAGCAGCTGAGAAGCCACTATCCCCCCTGGGAAAAGAGGGATGATTCCCACAGACTTAGTCCTAATACCTGCGGGTTGGTCCGGGATGAGCCTAGGGAGGTCAGGCGAGAAGGATCCCGGGCCGGAAAGGGTGAAAGGCTGCAGGCGGAAAGTGTGGGCATATAGACCTGTCTGAACATGGCACAGAGAAGTTTGAGGGAGGCGAGGAGCACTGACACGGCCTGCAAAAGGGGGAAAGTGGACCCAAATACCCAGAAAGTCCAGAGGGCCTGGGGCCCGGAGGTAGACCACCAGCACAGATCAGTACAATCCACCCCGGAGGGACAGGAAATAGCTCAACATCCACAAAGCCCAGGAGGGGCCTGGAATTGAGGACTGCCTTAAGGGTCCTTTAATAATACTGTTCAGCCCAGAAAGCCTTGGAGAATCAGAGGTAGCAGGGGTCAAGACTAATACGAGCAGAGGAGGGAAAGGGACCTCAAGGACCCAGGAGAAGAGCAAATGGGCCCCAGGCCCACGACAGCAAAGGGTACAATCAAAGCTGAGGCAAAAGGGAAGGCCCAGGGGGCACCAGGAGAGCAGCCCCGAAACACAAAAAAAAGGGGGCCCACCGCTGAAGAGGATAGACAGTGGGAGCCATCAAAGGGAAAACTCCAAGAGCAGGAAAGAGGGCCGGGCACCAGGGAGCAGAAGGGGGAACGCAAGCAAAACAAGAGAAATTGAGCACCTGGGACCAGTGGACAGGGGTGCTTCCAGGAATGGAATAGAGGAAAGTCGATGGGACCAAAAAAGAGGAATACTAACCCAGGAGAGCGGGAACGAGAAGGGCACTGCAAGGGACATATACAAACAAAGAGGTATCAATAGCTCTTCCCGACAAGGCTCCAATTTCGTATTGGGTAATGAGGAAAAAATTGTGTCACAGGTGGAGGAAGGTCTAAGGGCCCTGCGGGGGGGCTCAAGGTGAGACAGGTGGGGACAGTGTGAAAATCCACCCAGGTGCACAGTCCACTCAAGGGAACCACGTCAAGAAGCTGGACAATGGATCCAGGGGCAGTTACAAGTTGGGGGGCGGCAAGATACAACGGGACGAAGGCTCAGACGCTCAGAGGAAGCATGGGGAGGGAGCAGGGGATCCCCGGGGCGACAGAGGGTAAATATTGACGAGCAGGGATGTATAAGTTTATCGCATGGAATGTAAGGGGACTGAGCAGCCCTAATGAGAGGGCCACAGTCCTGAGGGAAATTGATAAAGAGGGACAATAAATAGTCTGCTTGCAGGAAACACACTTGGCAAAGGTGGGATGAGGGGTTCCTGCGTAGTAGGAACTACCAATTGAAATATCATGCTACTGCAGGAACTAAACGGGCAGGGGTGGCAATCCTTTTACATACAACTGTGTGAGTAGAAGGGATCAAGGTAAAACGGGATACAGAGGGGAGGTATGTGATGATCAAAGTGAGAATGAGGAGCCAGACATGCATGTTGGCGTCAGTATATGCCCCCAATCATGGGTAGGAAGGATTCTTTGACAGGTTTCTAGAGGAACTAAAGCATGTTCGGGGAGACGGAAATGATCGTATCTGGGGATTTTAACCTAGCAGCGGACCCTGTGCGGGATAGGTCAGGAGGTCTGAGGGGGCATGTGAAAAGGACAATGTCCAATCATCTGCTAAGAAGGTTCCAAGAAGAGGGGTTTAATGATGTATGGAGGACACACCACCCACAAGGGAGGGACTATTCCTTCTACTCCCACGTCCACAAGACATACTCCCGGATAGACTACATTATGGCAACACGAGGGGTAGTCCAAGTGACCTGCAGAATACATATTGGAAGCATGTCAATATCCGACCATGCACCAGTCTCACTAGAGTCTGAGACTGGGGGATGGAGATTAAAAGAATATATTATTAGAGACTGTGAGGTGAGATAAGCAAATTTGTGCCGGACCGAGGGGATGAGAGCAACAGCTTGGGGAGAGATGGGATGCGTTCAAGCAGCACATTAAAGAGTACTTCGTAAGTGCCGCAAAAGAGAAACGCGAGGAAAGGAGGGAGTCAGAGGGGAGACTAGAGAAAGAGATACCAGAAATTGAGAAGATGCAAAAGGAGAAGGGAACAAACTAAGTGGCCAGGAGACTAGCAGATGCGAGAGGGCAACTCAGACAGATGACCAATAGGACGGTGGAGAGAACCCTACTAAGGAGCAGGCATAAGTTCTATGAGCAAGTTAACATGGTGGGGACGGCCTTAGCGCAGCAGGTAATGGCTAGAGAACAGAAACCATTCATAGACACCCTGGAAAATGGGGGCAAACAAGAGGGTGCTAAATGTAAGATAGTAAGAGAGTTCAATGCAGATCTGTCCGGGGAGGAACCCGCGGATGGGAAAAGGCAAGTGGCATAGCTAGCAGGTTGGGAGGGGCCAAGGCTAACCCCTGAGCAAAAAGACCAGCTAGAGAAACCCGTAACATGCAAAGAAGTGCAAAGAGCGATATCACAACTGAAGGGAAATAAAAGCCCCGGGGAGGATGGGCTAACAACAGTATTTTACACAACATTCAGGGAACTACTCGCTAAAGCCATTACTGAAGTATTAGACAGAGGAGATAACAAAATCTATGAACATGGCTCATATCACTCTGATCCCGAAGCCGGGGAAGAACCCACACCTGTGTTCCTTGTACCGCTCCCTATTGCGCTCAGCAATGTGGATGCCAAATTATATACAAGGGTACTGGTGGCAAGATTAGAAGGGATTCTACCGGGTCTGGTGATGCAGGACCAAACAGTGTTTATTAAAGGATGAAATATGTTTGATAACATAAGAAGGATACTGCACATTATAGACAAGGCGGGTAGAGGGTGGGGTGCCACACCCACCTGTTTGATGATGCTAGATGTCGAGAACACGTTTGACCGCGTCAATTTGGCCTTCATGGAGAAAACACTCATAAGGGTGGGACTAGGACCGAGTTTTGAGAATGATACAGGCTAACTATCAGCATCCTCGGGCAAAGGTTAAAGTGAACGGGGGGTTGACCGACCCATTCTCAATAGAGAGAGGAACAAAGCAAGGATGCCCACTCTCCCCACTCCTTTCTGCTCTGGTGATGCAACCCTTTGCCCATCAGATTAGGGAGAATAGGGAGAGCCGCAGAGTCAGGTGGGCAGGGCCACACCATAAAATAAGCCTGTTCGGCGACAATGTGATCTTGATGATCACCGAACCGGAGAACTCGTTACCAGCAATAATGGAGGAGATAAAGGCTTTCTCTGTAGTGTTGGGCTTTAAAGTGAATTTTCGGGAAGTCAGAGATCTTTAATATATCCATAGGGGAGAGGGAAAGGAGCCAGCTGGAAAATAGTAACTAATTCAGGTGGACACTGGGACCAGTCAGATACCTGGGAGTGAACCTAACTGCGTCCATAAGACAAATGATAGGGGCAAATTACCTGTTGCTACAAAAACAAATCAAGGCGGATCTAGCGAGATGGAGAGAGCTATATATAACATGGTTTGGAAGATAGCTGCTGTCAAAATGAACATACTTCCCCGGCTTCTTTATCTTTTTCAAGCAAGCCCCCGAGCAGTCCCGGGGAAAATGTTGAAGGACATTCAGGAAGGCATCATGGGATTTATCTTGGGAGGGAAAAAAACAGAGGATAGGGAGGAAGATGTTATTCAAGAGCAAGGCGCAGGGAGGAGTGGCCTGCCCTAATATAATGAAATACTACAAGGCCACACAGCTGAGAGCAGAGTGGGGGAGGGCGGATAACAAGAAACACTGTGTGTGCATGGAGCAGGCAGCGGCTGGAGAGCATCTTTGGAAAATCCCGTTGATGAGAACGGTAGACAGGCCAGAGGGGCTTGCGGAGAACCCAATTACAAGAAATACCTTGAAGATTTGGGAGCAGCTAAATAAGCGGTGTAGACTATCTCCCTGGCCATCACTGAGGACGCCCATCTTCGTCAACCCCGCCTTCTTGCAAGGTAGGGAATATAACAGATTCAAACGGTGGATGGAAGGAGGGATAAGGGAAATAGTAGATCTATATGAAGGAACGCAATTCAAGTCATTCACAGAATGTAGAAGGGAATTGGGCCTAAAGCAGGGTGATCTGTTTGCGTATTAACAACTAAGACTTTGGGCGGGAACACCCACAATGATAGAAGGGGCTACAAGGGAACATACAGAGTGAGAAAAGCTAATGTCATTTGCAGAGGATAACGGGGGATTGATGTCTGCAATCTGTAAGATCTTACTAAATGGGGAGGAGGCAGGTGGAATGGCACTGAGGGACAAATATGGGAAGGTAAGGGGAAAGGCGCTCACTGATGAGCAATGGGACACAGCACTAAATAGCTGGTACACCTCATACAGAAACAGAAGCTACAATACAAGCTGCTACACCAGTGGCATTACACCCCAGAAAGACTTCATCGGCAGAGTGTTGGACGGGGGAAGTGGGAACGATAAAACATGTCTGGTGGGATGCCAGCGGCTTAAACATTTTTTGGCAGGAGGTGAAATCAAAAGTGCTTGAAATAATAATGGGAGTAGATGGGTAGTTTATTGCAGTAGAGGTTCTTTTAGGCGCAATGTCAAATGAACAGCAAAGCATGGGTGGGGGTGCGGGAAGGCTATTGGCTAATTTAATGATGGCCGCAAAGAGATGTATTGTTAAACAATGGAAACGGAAGGAATCACTATCCATTATACAATGGTATTATGCAATATGGGACATGCTAGATGTGGAGAAGATGACAGCGACACTGTGTGGCTCTCTGAGGAAGTTCAGTAAGGTTTGCCACCCTTCATAAACTACACAATTAAAGATACTGTACACTTATGCATCCCAAACAGATTGCAGGCACTGGGAATTTTAGATGGAGAGGAGGGCTGAGCCACAATTTATGGGACTTAAGGAACCGCCTGTAAGAACTGGTGGGCGGGAGTGGGTCGATGGGGGGAGCTACTGTTGATGTAATATACAATGGTGATCAGTAATGTGTTATGCTGAATCTAACATGGAGATGTAAAGCTAATCATACCCTTCCTTTTGGGCCTCAAACTTAAAAATGAAATTTTAATTTATTTTCAAAACTAAGACGATTCACGAATCTTGGCTCATATCAATAATCATTCCAATGTACAAAAAGGGCAATCCATCCAATCCGGCCAAATATGGGCCCATTGCCCTCAATGACTTTGCATCAAAGGTTTGTTCAATTTTGCTTTTGTACGATCTGGAAAGATTCATGCAAGAACATGATACCCTTTCAAAATTCCAAATAGGTTTTCGAAAATGTATGGGTACGCCCCTCAATGCCACAATCCTAACTCACATTCCTGCTTCAACAAAAAGATCTGAGAGTGGCGCAGTATACATGGCATCTTTGGACATGAAAACAGCATTTGATTCTGTTACACGTAACCACTTGTGGAACAAAATGACAAAACCTGGCATTACTCAACAGCTTATCTTGATTATCTCTATGCTACACTATAATACCATCTATAGTGTACGCCTCAGTCAGAATGGTGCCCTGACAGATCCCATCACTACATCTACAGGAGTCATACAAGGTTGAAATATGGCTTCTACACTTTTTAATCTTTTCTTGTCTGATCTTAATGACATTTGGCATGACGAAAATCTATTTCCAGTAAGACTTGGCAAATTGCATATACATTGAATAGCATTTGCTGATGATATCCTATTTGATAAGACTCCTTTTGGCCTACATAACAAATTGCATATATTTTCTGTTTACGCTCACAAATACAATCTACACCAAAATCCTAGTAAATCAAAAATTGTGATTTATTTCTGGGAAGAAGGAAGATCAGGAGCTATATATGGTCAATTGATGGATGACCGTGTAATGTCTTTAAGATATCTTAGTTATAACCTCTGTGATATTTCCTCTATCACCATGTGGAAAGCTAGCCTCAATCAGACATCAAGACCATTGTCATTGTTTTGTAGTAACAAAATACAATAAAATATGTTATCCAACAAAAAAAAAATCAAGACCATTGATTTCACAAATGAAAATCATTTTTAAGAAATATTGCACATTTTAAGTCTTGCCTATAATAGATTATTATATTCTAAAAGTAGAACCCATACTCCTATATGGCCTTGACATGTGTCTGGTAGATATAACCATATTTCTGTACATATTGCATGGCCGTGTTTAGAAACAAACACTGGGGCTAGCTACTTCTGTTCCCAACTCTATCCTAAAACATGAACTTGGACATATTTGTTTATCGTCGAAACATCAATGGAGAATGATGAATAACTATGCAAACATCATCAATCCTCTGTCTAATTCTTTGTATGGTGATCTTGCTCAGATGATTTTTGGTGCACGGCCAGCCTCACTCTCACTGTGTTATGGCAGAATGCAATCTCTACTTGCTAAACTGAGTCTATAGGGACTTTTTTTTTCGAATTGCATATTTTCGAATGCCATTTTCTCGACACAATTTTGCCGAAAAAATGTTTTTCGAATGTTAATTTTTAATTTTATTTTTTAAATGGGGTGTTCCCCCCAAGCCCTCCTTTTTTTTAACACGTTTTTCTACTTGCGAAACCAAAAAAAAACATATGAAATAAAATTTAAAAAAATTTGAGAAAAAAATTCGGTAAAATGTTTTCAACAAAATGGTGTTTCCAATATAAGTTTTAGAAAAAATGACCGGATACTGCTAAACTGGACGTGGAGAAATTGGATCTCCCTACCCATCCGGGATTTGTTAAAAATAAATTGTATGGTACTGATTGGGTGAGTACTTACGACTCAATTAATCAATACAATTCATATAGGGAATATGCCTGCTTCCTGAGGAACAGAAGTCCACAATCTCCTTACCTTATATGCTTTCCATGTGAAAAGGCCTGTGCATTGTAGTTGAGGTTTAAATTGAATCAGTTTTACACCTGTGATAGAATCAAACACTGGGGCATAAAAGAGGAAGTAGGGGAAAAATCACTACATATTGGTTGCAGGTTCTCTCTGAATGACTTACGAGATGAAACTCTGAAACATCTTGTTACTGCGTGTGCCTATTTTCAATCTGCGAAACTGCTTGCTCTTGGTAAATACTTTACTGATGATCATAGTTTGTCAAGGTGTTCTCTCTGGCTTCTCTGCATGTGGGGCAAAAATATCTCCCTGATTATGGCTCCCACTCGTCTTTTGTCTGTGATTAACAATGAATATGTGCTGCTTGTAAATGTCTCTATGTGCATGTCACTGTGGATCTTTTAGTTAAATGTATTCTGTTTATGTTGAATGATTTTTAAATTGTACAAACTCTAATTTGCACACAGAATTGTTGGAACTGCTGAACTAGATATATATATCTTTCATTGAAAATCTTGATATGCTTTAAGGATTTTATATATGTGGAAAAAGAAAAAAGGTAAAAATTGATTTTAGGCAAATATATGAAATACTTTTTTTTTTTTTTTTTTTTTTTTTTTTTTCAAAAATTTTTATTATATTTCAACCAACAACACAATACAGACCAAATATACAGTACAAGATGCCATAATACAGTTTGAATGTGCACATTATACAATTTGATCTCCGCACCCCAAAGCCCACCCCCCCTACGAGCCCATCAGGTTTGTTCACTCTGTGTTCACGCCGCGCGGTGGGGTCTGTTCTCCTTTGGAATCCACCAAATCTGGCATCGTTCCAAACAATTCCGCTATCAATGATTTCCAAGCCATCAGGGTTCCCACCTCTTCTCCCCCCTTCATCATACTGGACTCCTGCCATGCCATAGTCTCTGCTTCCGCCCACTTTTGCAATTCCTTCCACCATATCTCCACCTGCGGTTTATGACAAGCCTTCCACCCCATGGCAATCCTCCTCTTAGCCAGCACATATGCCAAGTCTTTTAATCTGTTAACATGCTTCAGTTTCTGCGATCTAGGGAACCCCCCCAATAGGCAGGCCCAGGCTGATTCTACAACCAGTGTGACTCCTTTATCCGCCAGTTTCGCCGCTATCTCGCTCCAGAAGCGCCCAACCACAGGGCAGGACCAAAACATGTGTGTCATGTCAGCCCGTTCTTCATTGCACTTGGGACATGCTTGTCTACCTACATTTTTAAACCTTGATATCCTCAGGGGTGTCATGTACGCCCTATGCGTTATGTATAATTGTATTTGTTTCAACCTAGCGTTTCTCGACACCTTCTGATGATACCACAAAGCCCGCTCCCACATCTCGTCTTCCATCGGGGCTCCCACTTCAGTTTCCCAATCTAATCGTAGTTGCGTTGGTTCTTTACCAATCCTAAGCATCAGCATGTCATACAATCTTGAAATCTCGTGCCCTCCATCTGTTATGTCATATATTGCGTCTACAATACCATTCGGCTCTGCTTCAAGAATAGTTTCGGGCCAAGTCTTCATAATTTCCCGCGCCAATCTATGATATGTAATATATTGACCTACGTGTAGACCTGTTTCCTCACCCAACTCCTCAAAACTTATGATGGCTCCCTCCCGCCAAACATCTCCCACCGTTGCCAACCCCACTGATTCCCAGTGATTTCTGATCATCCTCCGCAGTTGCACATCTCCCTTAGCCAGTGCCACCAGCGGTATCTGCGGGGAGCACGGAGCCGGGATTTCCATCATCCTGCACGCGCGGCGCCAAATCCTCCACCCAAGCATCATCATTTTGGGGCGCCCTTGCATTTCTGTTTCGGATAACCAGATCACTTCCTTTAAATAAAATGGGTCACAGTCTGCACTAAACAATCTAAATTCGGGGGTACTTTCATCCGAGAGCCATTTAGCAACGTACTGCAATTGGCCCGCTACGTAGTAGGCCTCATAGTTGGGGAGCCGTATCCCTCCTTTTTCGTAAAAGTTTTGCAGTTTCCACAATGCCATCCTGCACCTAGTTCCTTGCCACAAAAAGTCCCTGCTTATACTATTAAGCTTGGCAAAAAACTTCCCGGGTATGAGGTGTGGAATGTTCCCGAAGTAATGCAGAAGTCTGGGCAAAACCACCATCTTAAGCATTGCACTGCGCCCCATCATAGCTAGCGGCAGCTTCCCCCAAAATTGCATACTTTTCTCTATTTTCCCCACGGCTACCTCCGTGTTGTGCTTATGTTCTTGTTCAACCGTATGATACACATCTATCCCAAGGTACCGAAAGGTATCAATAGCCCAAGGGGCTTGCAATACCGGCAGCCGTTCTGCGGGGAGTCCCTTATAGTTACCCAATGGGAAAATTACAGACTTCTGAGGATTCACAGCTATTCCAGACAGCCCCGCATACCGTTCCATAACCTCCAAAATATACTGGAGATTCTCCTCCGGATGCTTCAGGTACAATAACATGTCGTCTGCGTATAAAGAGATCAAATATCGTTCCTCACCCACTTCGATGCCTATGGTGTCATACTGCTGTCTGAGGTATATAGCCAAAGGCTCCAATGCCAATATGTATAGCATAGGGGACCACGGGCATCCCTGTCTAGTACCTCTGCCTAACCGCCATCTCTCTGAAATAACAGCTCCCGTCTTAACTCTAGCAAGCGGCGCGCTGTATAACATCTTTGCCCATCTCACATATCCGGGCCCCATCCCATATTCCGCCAGAGTCGACAGCAGCCATGGCCACTTGACAGAGTCGAAAGCCTTTACCGCATCCAAGGACACCACTGCCATGTCACCCTCATTCTCCCCCGCCCATTCAATGACTCGGTGGAGTCGCCTGTGATTATGGGTTATGTTCCTGTTTGGAACATAACCCGTCTGATCCGGGTGTATGAGTTTGTCTATGACCCTTCGCAGTCTGTTTGCCAAGACAGCTGTTAATATCTTGCTGTCTTGATTCAGCATTGATAGTGGTCTGTAGGAGCCACAACTGTGCCCAGGCTTATTTGGTTTAAGGAGCGGAATTATAATTGCTTCCCTTAGCGACTCTGGCAGTTGTCCCGTCTCGAACGCTTCATTTAGCATATTCAGCATCGGAGGGAGCACCTCTGCCATGTACGCTTTATAAAACTCGCTCGGAAACCCGTCCGCCCCTGGGGTTTTACTAGTAGGTAACTGTCTCACCACTGCTTCTAGCTCCTCTAAAGTGATTGGTGCATCCAACTCTTCTCTCTCTTCAGTGCTTATCCTGGGCAGACCTATATCTTCGAGTGTTTCTTTTATCCTCTCTTGATTATCTTCCCCAACGTCCCCATACAATTCCCTGTAATACATGGCAAATTCCTGATTAACTCCCTCCTGGGTGTCCGCTACACTGCCGTCTTCTCTTGTTATTGCCCTAATGGTGGGTCTGGGGGTTTCGCTCTTATATAACCACGCCAGAAGCCGTCCTGTTTTGTCACCGCCCGCGTGCTGCTTCTCTATGTATTTCTTATAATTCAGTTTACACAACCTATCCCAATGCTCTCCACACGTCTGTTGAAGTTGAAGTATCCGTTCCGCATTCGATCCGGTATCGCCATCCTCCCTTTGTGCTTTTTCCAAATCCCTCTCAGCCTCTTGTAAATCAGCCAGGATACCGCCTTGCAGACTTTGGGACTTTGCTATGGCCACGCCTCTCAGCACTACTTTAAAGGCCTCCCATAACGTGCACGCCGAGTCTACACTACCAGTGTTCTCCTCAAAGTAATTTATGATCTCCTCCCTTACCTCTTCTTTGAACGCAGGATCTTTAAGCGCTTCCGCTCGGAGCCGCCACGTCGGGATCCTTGCTCTTGGGGGGCAGTATTGCCAGCTGACGATCAAGGGCGAGTGGTCCGACAGGACTCTCGCTTTATATTCCACCCGTACCATTTCCGTTATTAGGCCTGACGTAGCAAAGACATAGTCTAGTCTAGTGGACAGCTGTTGTGGGGCCGAGTAGTGAGAGTATTGTCTTTCTTGGGGGTGCTTCATTCTCCATACATCAGTCAGGTCAAAATCATTGAGCAATGCTTGTAACACCCGTGCCGCTGGGGCAGGTTTTTCCCACTTCTGATCTGATCGATCCATCCTTGGATCTAGTACACAGTTAAAATCCCCACCCCAGATTACCGCACTTCCCATGCACATACCAAGGTTAGCACTCAGGGTTCTGAAATACATCGCTGTATTCTGATTGGGAGCGTATGTATTGATTATACTTATCTCTCTGTTCTCTATCAGGCCTCTGAGTATGACCATTCTCCCGTCCGCTTTAGCAGTTTCCTGTAACACATGAAAGGGGACATGCGGGGCCACCCAGATAAGGACCCCTCTAGCATAAGCCGAATATGTTGAGCCCACCACCACTCCTTTCCATTTCCTCTTAATCATTTCCAGTCTCTCTTTTGTCAAATGGGTCTCTTGTAATAGCGCAATGTCTATCTTTTGTCTTCGCAAGTATAGCATAACCTTATTTCTCTTCAAATAACTGTTTAGACCCCTAACATTCCACGTCATGATTTTAAGGTCCCCCATAGCTTGTCATGATTTCCTCCCCCACCCCGGCCGCGTAATCCACTACTCGTGCCCGTTCTCGTCTGTTTAGGCTCGTATCCCAGTTCAAACTTCCCTTAACTACACACACCCCAAACACCCCTCCCTCCCCCTTATCCCGCCCAACCACACCCAACTCCCCACACCTCCCACCCCCCATTCTTCCCCCCAACTCCCTCCCCAACTGTTGCCCAGCTCCATCCCTGGATCTCAGGCTCCCCCGCATCTAGCACTTTCTGGCTTCCGCCTGTACTCGATGCTCCGCGGGGTAAGACCGCCCTACTGGCTAGCCTACTAAGACTAATATGGGGGGATAGGGTGCTCTCGTCCTACCGCTCCTACTAGCTATAAACTCAACGCACTTAACTGTACAACTACCACATATGTATACACTTTGCTGTATTCAAGTCCTTGTGTTCGCCCAAGTCCATGGGATCTGCCTCAAGTGCCACCCGTACCCAGTGATACCTTCAGCCATAGCCATCCTCCACAGTTCTACTGGATACCCACTGCACATTATGTCCACGTCCATTCAGCCTTAGTTTCTCCCCCATTCGAGGACCCCCGCCCACTTACCCCCCAATGTCCACGCCATCGGCTCCTCAAGCGTCATTCTCTCGACGATCCCGACCAGCATCTTGATCCGGGCAACCCTGCAAGTCCAACCACGATCCCGCATCCTCCGGTGTATCAAAAAAAAACGCTTTGCTCTTGTGTAGCACTTTCAGTTTCGCCGGATACAGGAGCATGTATTTAATGCCAGCTGCCCGCAGCCTCCTCTTGATGGCCACGTAGCTATACCTCTGCCTTTGCACCAACATCGTGTAGTCCGGGTATGCCGTGATGTTTGCAGACGCCCTCTCTATTGTCCCGCCCTTACGGAAGTATTCCAGGATCTTTTCTCTGTCTCTGTAATTTAAGATCCTCGCAATTATTGGTCTCGGTGGGGCCCCAGGTCGTGGTTTCCTCATCAGGGCGCGATGCGCACGTTCCACCGCGAACCCCTGTGAGAGCTTATCTGCTCCTATCTCCTGGAGGATCATGTTCTCCACGTAGTTAGTAGGGTCTTGGCCTTCTACTCCCTCCGGCAGGCCAACCACCCGAATGTTATTTCTCCTCGCCCTTCCTTCTGCCTCCTCAACCCGGTTCTCGAGATTGGCAACCTGTTGTTTTAACACATGGACCTCTTGCGCGTTTTTTGTACTGACTTCCGTATTGGTCTTCACTTCACTTTCCAGACCACTCGTTCTCTCCGCCAGCGCTCTGACGTCTTGTCGTAGCAGGGTGAGTTCAGTTCCTACCGCGTCTATTTTATTCTCTAAGGCTGTCTGCAGGTCCGCCACTGCTGAGCCCCATTTGGTGCTCATCTCCGCTATGGCCGCCAGGATCTTATGGTTGTCCCCATCTGGTGCCTCTTCTACGGGGGTCGCGGCCGTGCTCTGCGCCAATGTAGTAGAGGTCTTCTGTGCTTTCGCGAACTCCTCCATCGTTGGCTGCTTGGTCTTGGCTCTCAGCCCTTTCGCCGACATAGCACCACCCTGTGCACTTATCCGGATCTGGCTATGCGCTGTATTGGAGGTACCGCCCGGTATTCAATAAGTTGGGGTTGCGGTCTCCCAACTCGCGCCTATGTTATGGTACGTGCGACAGCCTCCGGGTGAATTGTGCTTTGCCACGTGTGTTCGCTTATGCAATCTTTTTCTGGCGCATGTAATACAGGCAGTGTTAGGGTGCACCTCGAGGATGCGTTCAGTTCCGCTCACCAGTGTGCCTTTAGACTAGCATTCAGTACTTCCCAGTGCCATGTAGGGGGATGCTGCCCATTTGCAGCCTATTCGGTTGTTCCCAGCAGTCATGCCAGTATGCTCAAGTACTACGGACGTAGGCCCAATCTGCAGTCACACTCCCTGTGGTTCTTGTGCTCAGCGCGTACCTTCATGTGCGGCCACGGGTCTGTCTGCGTCCGTCCTGCAGAACTGATTAGCTCATCAGGCAGGCAACGCTCTCCTCCCGTTGCAGGGCCCAGTGTCGTTATCCAATATGTTGCGGCACACCCCAGCAGTCACGCGCCCTCAAAGTGCCTACAGCAGACACCCAGGGCCACAGCTGTGCTCGCCAAGCCAACCGACTTCCACGGTCCTATTCAGGCGGATCAGCCTGCAACTGTAGCTTCTCCCCGGGGCAGCCGCTCCATTTCAACGTTACGTTCCTCCAGATCCTTTTGGTATCGGCCGCCGCCGCCGTCTTGGTTTCGGGAAACAAAGTATCCAAGAAGCTTTTCCCAGGGCCACGGGCGCGCCGCCAGTCAGCACGCACCGCGCCCGGTGTCTTCACACGCCGCTTCCAGTCAGCTGGGAAGTCGAGCAGATCAGACTGCAGCTGCGGCCTCTTCCTAGAGCCGCCGCTCCGTCCCAAGAATACGTTCCCTCAGACCTTTTGTTATCGGCCGCCGCCGCAATATTAGTCGCTTTCCCACGACTGGGTTCGATTAACAAAGTATCAAAAAGCTTTTTCAGGGCTACGGGTGCGCCGCCCGCCAGCACGCACCACGCTCGGTATCTTCACACTCCGCTTCTAGTCAGCTGTGAAGTCGTGCAGTTCGATCTGCAGCTGTAGTCTCTCCCTGGAGCCGCCGCTCCGTCACCAGAATACGGTCCCTCAGATCTCTTTGTTATCGGCCGCCGCCGCCATCTTGGTCTTCGTCCTCCGACTGGCGTCGAGAGACAAAGTATCAAAATAGCTTCCCCAGAGCTGCGGGCGCACCGCCAGCCAGCACACACTGCGCCCGGTGTCTTCACACGCTACTTCCAGTCTTCGAAGTTGTTTTAAGTCGATAAGTGTGCAGTTCTGTGTCGGATGCACTCGACGGATCACGGAGCTCACGGAGCTCGCAGCCTATTCCATGGCTGCCTAGCCACGCCCCCAAATATATGAAATACTTCTATGAGTTTTATCTATGCTTGTAAATGTTTGTAAAGGTTTATATATAAACCAAATGCACAAAAAAAGCTAATCATATATGTGAATAAAGATCTGGTTAAACAAAAACAAATGTTCTAGTATTAATCTTGGTAAATTGATCTCTGTAACCAGTGGACATTTGTATGATGGTTTCCTCTGTTTGTCAAATCAAATGTTTGTACTCTATAGATCACATTTATGGCATGTCTTTGATATAGTTTATTGAATGGATTGTAAGATGTAGATATTTCAATCAATAAAGAAATATTACAAAGTGAATAAAGCACTCACTTGAAGTGCATCTTTTTTCAAGTCATTGAAAGAAAAGCCACTCAGTGTTCGACACGAATAACGTGATCTATCCAACTTTGATTCAGGTTCTGAATTTAAGTTATGTAAGACATGATCTCATTGGTGGTAGTTTGGTGCTTTGTTCCAGACACCCCATATTATGCCCCAAAAAATCTATGGTATTAAATGAAAGTGGTCAAGTTATGGACATTTCTATGTCCATTGGACATGTTGTGTAACCAGTTGAGGCACCCATAGGGGATATACCCTAAGGAGAGTGCAACTGCATTTTTAATGTGCTGACTGTGCCGCACTGTTGGCCACTTGCTCCCTAAACAGGTGAAACATGGCTATCCATTTTTAAAAAAAAATTGTGACCTGGTAATTTTCGTTTTAGCCCTTCTTGTCGTGTTTGCATGGCAGAAATGGCGTTTTTCTTATGTTAGCTCTGGCTCCTACTTCACAATAGCACCTTGGTGTGAATAGGATCTGGTTTATTTTGGGTGGCGGTCTGCCAGACACCTCAATCAACATTCCTAGGGGTATGCTTGCAAATGTACAACTGAGGCTGGCTTGCCTTGATTGGAAGGCCACAAAAAATGTAATGATGGATGGATGGATGGATGGATGGATGGATGGATGGATGGATGGATGGATGGATGGATGGATGGATGGATGGATGGATGGATGGATGGATGGATGGATGGATGGATGGATGGATGGATGGATGGATGGATGGATGGATGGATGGATGGATGGGTGGATGGGTGGATGGATGGATGGGTGAATGGATGGTGATTGGAGGGTGACCCCAGCCCTTTTAGTGTGCTTGCATGTGTGCAAGTGTGTATACACCTCTGTGGGGACCCTGAACCATTTAGTAGACTTAATCTTTGTAGCTGGATAGTAGAGGGTGTCGCTGAAGAATCCTTTCTGGAAGCTGTGGTACCGACTCCTGATTCGCCCAAGGTACACCTCTGTCTCCATGCAGGAGACTCTTGCTTCAGTCCCTTCCTCTCTCTGAGCTGGCAGTAACAGCTGTATTGCCCCACACAGCAGCCTCCTATGCTCTCTCAGAAGCTTCTGGATGGTGTTTCTCACTAACAAAGAAGCAGGAGACCTTGTTGCCTATGCTGGAATCAGGACAGCATTTTGCTTCTGGTGTCTTGTAATGGACCTGTTCAGCTGTCCTTTCCTAAGGTGCCTTCCTGTGTACAATCAGCAATTCTTTGCCTTGACTGGAGAATCCTCTGACTTGTTTTAAAGGGTCACCCTTGTGCTGCCACTCTGCTTCTGTCCTGCCCACCCCTTTGTGGTATGCTTTGTGTGGGTCTTCCAACCCCACAGCCATTGATTTCTTCTCCCAGCTATGTCCAGGGACTTTGCTTGAAGACCCTGATTCAGGACACGTTATTCAAAGCTAAATCTCGACACTGGACCCAAACTCTGCATCGCGACACTTGCACTTCTTTGCTCTCTCCAGCAGCCTTGTAGACATCCGAGGGGCCTTTTGACTTCCACACCATGCTAGTGTGGATCTTCAATACCTGGATGCTGTGCCTTTTGGCCCCTCCGACTGCCCCCTTCCCCCACCTCACAACTTAAACTGCACCTGGCATTTGGCTTCAACAAAGCAGTTCCTTTCAAGCACCTCTGGTCATTGAATTGGGGTCCAGATCTCCTCTGGTGTGGTCCTTCATTTACTCCAGCCAAAAATGGTTAACTCTGCAGCTACCTGGGACTCTGATCAGATTCACCTGCCTTTTCGATGTAACCCTGAGCTGCCTATTGATTTTGTCATATTTATTTCTATGGATACACTTTTGAAACTGTCTAAAAGTATCTTACTTGTGTACTGTGAGGAATCTGATGGTGTCATCACTCCTTAGAGGTAGCCTCTTCCCATGTGGACAGCAGATGGCAGTCACTACCTGATCCTGCCCTTGTGGGCGCTTTATGAGGGAGCACCATATTTGGGGAAGACGACTCTCAAGGGGGTTTACCCAGCATCATAAAATGAAAATACCTATCGCCCTTTCCGTTTTAGGGATATACCCTCAATTCCTCATGCCTTTATGGCATATTCTGATAGACCCCTTCAATCAAACATAAAACCTGCTAATAACATCTTTTAGCATTCTGGAAGTGAAATACCAAAAACTGCCTATTATTTCCATCTGTACGGAAACACTGGGAATAGGCGGGTGAACAGAGCAATGAAGATCAAGAAAGCCGAAAAGCCCAGAACATGCTCTAGTGGTTGAGAGCGCATGATTGATAACGGGACATTTAAAACTCCAATTCAGCATTAAGCAGAGAGATGCTGTCTGAAGCACCCTGATCCTCTCGGTGCCGATCGAGAGGCTGCTAAGATGCAGAGGAGACTATGGAGCCGGAAGGCCCGGGAAGTCCACAAAGGAAGGAGGACTGTAGAAGCAGGTTTTCCGTGCTTGGACCGTAGTGGGAAGCATAGAGAAGTCTTCCTGATGGCCACGGAAACCAGAAAGCAGTTCCAATGCCACCCAAACACAGAGAAGGACTCAACAGCAAAACGGGAGCCGAGAAGGACTTGGAAGCCGCTAGGTGAAACTGGTGAGACTGTGAAGTGGAGACGGGATGCCAGAGAGCTGCTTTACGTTAACCGCAAGACGACTGAAGCGAGCCACTAAAAGCTGGTGAGTCTTAGGAAGGGAAGCTGGGACACTGGGGCACTTTGGCAATTCTATTCAGGAAAGAAAAGAACAAGCAAAGTGAATGAAAGGGAGGAAGAGAGTATACCAGGCAAAGTCAGGTTTGCAACTGTATAAAGGGAACAGTGCGAGAAAGTCCTATAAGGAGAGTATACCAGGCAAAGTAAAGTTTGCAAGTGTGTAAATGTGAATCCCATGAGAAAGTCCTGGCAAGAGAATATACCAGGCAAAGTTAAGTTTGCAAGTGTGTAGAGTTAATCTCATGAGAAAGCCCTGGCAGGAGCGCGTACTAGCTAAAGTGAAGTTTGCGAATGTAAAATGTGAGCCACATGGGAAAGGCCTGGCAGGAAACGTATCTAAGGAAAAGATGTTTGTGTGTCAAATTGCATTAAGTGTGGAAGGACTCTGGTAGGCAAGTACAAGTATACCAGGTACGTCCAAGTTGCTTTGCTTTCAAGTTGTTTTGGTGAATAAAGAATCAAAAGGAAGACACATACCCTTAGGATTGTGAAGGTTTGAAAAGACCTGGGAAGGGAGACATTATTCCTAGAAGTGGATAGCAACACCAACAGGAAGGAGATATCTTCTTGGGCTATAAGGAACTTTGATTGTCTTGTTAATCTATTGTAATGGTGAAGAGAAACCTGGGCAAGGGTGCCATTCCTTTTAGAATGTAAGGGCTAGATTAGGATTTCGGACACAGGACATTTTTGCTTTGGACATCATTTTTTAAATTTTTGTTTATTGCTAGAGTAGTTACAGCATCCAACATTGTACGTTACTATGAGTGTATACAATGTCGCAGTACATCCATTATTTCTAAGCACTGAACATTCCCCAACATGTTCTGCAGATTCAAGGCATTCAACATACCAATAATTGTTCTTGTTCAAGTTATAAAATAAGAAGGTCTTTACAACTGTTTGCTTCACAGGTGTGGGCAGTCGGCTCAATAATAGTGGTGCAGGTACCTTAACTATATCAGTCCGAAGTTTGGAGTTAACAATCTTTACACCTGTTTACCTAACAAAATTACACCTTATGGTCTGAACCTGGCATTTCCTGATACCTTACGGGTTTGTTCCCATATTTTGACCCACTGTTCGTCATCTATCTCTCTTCCAATTTCTCGGTCCCATTTCACCTTTACAGCTAATTCTGGGAGTTTCTTCCTTTCCTTAATCTGTAGGTAAAGACGTGACTATGCGGATGAGGGTCCTGTGATTTCCCCAGTATCTGATTCCAGACTTCCCTTGGTACTGCATAGATTGCACTCTTTCCCCTAGTTGCTATCCGGTCCCATAGTAGTTCAGTCCCCTTCCTATGCGTAGAAAAATCCCCTAGTAGACGTTTCAAGTCCCATTCTCTTGTGTCCACCCACTGTGGAAACTGTCTGCAGTTGGGCTGCTGTGCAATATACCTTGTAATCTGGCAATGTGAGTCCCCCCTCCATGTGTGGTCTTCGCAGAGTGGTTAGCGCCACCCTCCATCTGTTTGACCCCCAAGGCAGTTCCCCTATGTAGATGTCTAACATCTTGAAGAATATTCTTTTGATCTTGAACGGGATATTAATAAAGTAATACAATAACCTGGGTAATACCACCATTTTACATAGGGCTATTTTTCCCATCAAGGAGATCGGCAGAGTTTTCCAAAATATTATAGATATTCCTATGCTAGCCAGTGCTCTCCCCGTGTTAAACTCAAATGTTTCCTCTGTGTCATCAAAATTTGTGATTCCCAGGTAGCAAAATGATTCTGGCTCCCAGCGAATACCTCCTTGTGGGAGCAAGTCCACAGGTTGTGCGCCCATTACCCCCAGGGCAAACACCAAGGACTTCTCCTTGTTTACGCTATAGCCCGAAAGGTTTCCTGAAATTGGTTAGTATCTCTAGGATTAACGGAATATTATCCCTGGGATTACTCGCGTATATCAGTGCATCATCTACGTGTAGTGATACATTGTGCATTATGCCGCAAACTCTGATTCCTGTCTCTTGTATATAATGCCTAAAGTATCCCACCAGAGGTTCTAGTGCTAGGGCAAATGATATTGGCGATGCCGGGCATCCTTGTCGGATGCCCCTCTCCAGCGTCTATTTCCCTGATATCCACTCGCCCATTTTCGGTCTCGCATGGGGGCCGGGCCGCTTGGGGGCTAGCATACAATAATTGGATCCAGTGCTGCATTATGAGACCCATCCCTATATCCGCTAGGACCTTAAATAACCATTTCCACTCCACAGAATCAAATACCTTTGTTGCATCCAGGGGCGTCAAGGCCAATTCCTCTTCTGAATGGCGGACATGTGCCATTATAAAGTGCAGTCTTCTGATAGTCATGTAAGTATTTCGCCCCCTATAAAACCGCATTGGTCCGTTTGTACGATGGCAATAACCGCTTCCTCTAATCTTAATGCTATTATCTTCCCCAAAATGTTCATATCAACATTTAACAGTGATATGGGTCTGTATGATCCACAGAGAAGTGGGTCTTTTCAGGGGCTTCAGGATAACCGTGATTAGC
The DNA here is from genome assembly GCF_040938575.1 of Ambystoma mexicanum. Lineage (NCBI taxonomy): Eukaryota > Metazoa > Chordata > Amphibia > Caudata > Ambystomatidae > Ambystoma > Ambystoma mexicanum. The sequence continues at coordinate 843,593,074 of NC_090923.1, forward strand.
GCTTCTCTCATTGATTCGGGGAGAGCTCCCTGAGTGAAGGCCTCCTTATAAACTCTCTGCAGCAACGGGAGTAATATAGTGGCATATTCTAGATAGTACTCTACTGGTAGGCCGTCTGTCCGAGAGGACTTCCCTTTCTGCATTATTTTTAGTGCCCGTTGAATTTATTCAACCTCTGTGGGAGTTTCCAGTGCTTCCCTCTGGGTTCTGTCAATTTGGGCATCCGTGATATTTCTAACAGGTCTGAAGCATCCTCTTCCCAATATGCTCCCTCGCTCTAGTAAAGTGACGTATAGTATTCCTGAAAGACCCCATTTATCTGTTGCTGTGTGGCTACTCTGGATCCCTTGTTATCGGTGATTTGTGTGATTGCTCCCCTTGGATGTTCTGTACGAATCAACCACACAAGTAGCTGACCCGCTTTATTCCTCTCCCCATGTACCTTTTTGGTATAGCGGTCCCTATCAAATTTGGTTAAGGCTTCTTGATGTAAAGTCTGAGTCCTGATAGCCTCCGCCAGATCCTGTCCCACCTCCTTCCCCTTCCCCATGTCGATTTCACTGTTACCTTAAGGGCCCATCTTGTCCACCGATACCTTGTTATTCCTCAGAAAGGAGATAATCTATTCTCTTATGGTTGCGTTAAAGTCTCTATCTTTGAGTTGTTCTACTCCTAGTTTCCAGGTTGCGTCGTCGACGACAACATCCCATCTGTAGCACCTTAACCAGTGGGGCGTGGTCTGAGATCACCTTCCCTAGGTATTCTATCTGAGAGAATCTATGTGCGTCCTCAGTGCCCATAAACAAGTAATCTAGGCGATAGTGTGTCCCATGCCACCAGTGAATAGAATGAATATTCCCTATCATCTCCATGTGATCCCCTCCATAGTTCCTGCAAGTCCCATTCCTGCACCGGTCTGTTAAGGGATCATGTTGAGCGGGCCGTTAGTAGGTTCCTCTATGTTTGGTTCTAAGTAACAGTTAAAATCCCCCCCCCAGATGAGAATGTCTGGCTTGTCTTTGCATAATAGCTCACCCACTTTTTGGAAATAGTCTTCATTGTCCGAGTTAAGTGCATACAAATTCACTATGCATAAACTATGTCCCTCTATTGTGCCCAGTATAATAAATGTGCGTCCTTCATCGTCTCCCTCGGTAGTGTCCAATTGTGGTGTTGTGGTGTCTACCCAGGTGAGAACCTCCCTGGAATATGATGAATATGAAGTACCCACTAATGTGCCTACCCAGCTGCTCCGCAGTTCTTTAAGATCATCTTCAATCATTTGTGTCTCCTGTAATCGTGTGATTTGAATACTGTGTCTGCGTAAAAATTGTTTCATTTGGCAGCGCTTAGACCTTCTCCTAGGCACCGCATGTTCCAGGTTCATATCTTAATTGACATTCAACCTCTATTTGTGTATCGTTCCCCCAGAACTTCCCCTCTGTTGGGGTTGCCTTAGTTCCCCTCTGTTTTCCTTTACTATTAAGTTTGGTTATCCCTGCATCCAAGCCATAAACCGCCCTTGGTTATACCAATCATGTTGTATGTTGCTAATATGGAAATTGTCTGTCATCCTCGATAGGTTCATGCTGTCTCCACTACTCGTTTCCTGTATACCCTCTTCATTCCCCAACCACTCCCACCCGTTCCCAGTTCCCTCCCCCATTGATTGCCCGTATTCCCCCATTTTCTTTTTCGCAGGAGCTAGCTCCTGCCTCAGACTGTGACGGGGCTCTGTCACCAAACATCGAAAAGAAAAGATACAAATTGGACTGTGTGAACGGAACATAGGAATACCAGCAGTAGCAAGCCGAAGGGGAGGAACAAAGCAAAGCCCAGAGAAGAGGGTTGAACGAAACGGGCAGTCGCTAACATGGTCACAGGCGACCGAGGGCCGCGAGTCATTAGAAGGCGGGATTAGAGAAGACCTGAATGGAAGCATCCCGGCCGTACCCGCTCCCCACTACCCAAGGAATATAATGGCATGTAAGCGAGGTGACTTCAATCAGGCCGTTAATATTTCCCAGCAGCCGCTAGAATACCTTCCAGCAGTTCCGTTCCCAGGACAGGGGAAAGACACGACAGGTATAAGCGTGGGGATATCGGGGTACGGAGCTACCCGCCAACACTCAACTTCCATAGCTCGATTCAGCGGCCCCACAGCTGCGGCAATGCCGACCCACGTGGAGACCGGCGTTCCTCTCCGCTACCTGGGCTTGGCAGGCGAGGCACGAAGGCAACCTTCGTTACGAAAGGAAGGGGGCGGGGCTTATGGGAACCTTTATAGACCATCTAAAGAAAACGTCCCTGATTGGTTCACAACTTTCCAGCCCCTATATAAGGTGGACACAAATAACGGACTGGATGTGTCTTCTCCATTCCCTTGCAGGTATCCGAGAGAGAAGAAGCAACAGAGGCGCTGTGGGCTTACGAGGACTAGATATACGTGCAGAAAGCCTCACCCTTACTACAGAAGGAAGAAAGAATCCTTGTTTTGAACTTCTTTATTTGATGAAGCAGAAACCTTTTTTATCCTGAATAAAGGTATTTTTAGTTCAACCATCCTTGCTGCCAGGTCTCTCCTTACAGACTGCTTAGTCCTTCGGTCTCGCTTGTATTGGCGAGGCTGGCGGGGTCGCAGTCGGGGGTTCGGCCTCAGCGTTGGCTGTAGACTCTGATTCTTCCTCTCTTCTTCCTCTATGGTTCATTAAATTGTCTTCCATCTTATGTCTCGGTTGTATTTCAGTTCTTTAGATCATTATTGCTTTTGGTCTTCTTGGCCGTTCCGTGTTTCTGGGCTGGTGGGTCGAGCATATTTGGATTCTAACCAGATCGAGGCTTCGTTAGGTGTGAGGAAGAAATGTGACTGATTATCTGCCAGTACCTTTAGTTTGGCTGGAAAGAACATCATGTACCACAGGCCATGCTGCTGGAGTTTCCTTTTTACTGGGTCAAAGGATCGTCTTTGTCTCTCTACCTCTTGTGTAAAGTCCAGAAATATCAGGATCCGTGCATTCTCCATGTGAACATTCCCCTGTTTTAGAGCCTCTTGCAGGAACGCATCTCGGTCCCTAAAGTTAAGTAGTTTAGCTATTATGGCCCGGGGCGTTGCTACCGGAGTTGGGGGGGCGGCCGGGCACCCTGTGCGCTCTCTCTACCATGAACAATTTGGAGAGGCCACAGGTTCGTAATATGTCCAGTACTGTCTTCTCCACAAAGAGTTCTGTGGTATCTCCCTTCATCCATTCCAGGACTCCCACCAGCCGAATGTTACATCTTCTAGATCGTTCTTCAGGGTCTTCTGCTCTATCTTCGAGGGTTCTTGTGGCCCCCACAAGGCCTTGGATTTTGTTGCGCATAGTTTCCACCACATCCTCCAAGTCACTTATCTGTTTTTCTGCTGACGCCACTCTTTCATTCACTTTTCCCAGGTCCGCTCGCAACAACGATACATCTACCCCTACTTCTTGGATCCTAGTTTCCAGTACCTTCCGTGTGTCTTGAATAGCTGTCATGAGGTTCTTCGAGGTCACTCCGCCTGTCTCTGCCGGCATTCCTGGATCTCCCTCTTGCTGGTCGTGGGTCTGTTTGGTCATTTTAGGCATGGCGCCAACATGTTTCCATCTTCTGTTGGCCTTTCACCATTTTGTGAGTGATCGTCTGGGTAGCCCCGGTAGATATGTCCCGACCTACTCGATCGGTGCCGCGCCCAAGTCGTCGTCTTCTGCGTTACTTCGATCCAGCTCCCTCTAAGACCTCTATGGGCTCACTGTGTCCGTCTGTGCTTCAGGTGCGCCGTGGGTTTTGTGTTTGTCCTTTTTATCTGTGTTCTCCTCCTGGTCACTGTGTGTCACTTCTCCTGAGTCTGTAGTATTGGTTCACTCTACCACCTGATGCGCCGGGGATTGCTCCTCAACCTGTATACACTTGTTTGGGGGTCTTCTGGTTGTCTCCTAACTGACAGGATGTATGCATACTGTGTTTCCCTGAAGAGCCTGATAGCAGTGCTTAATGTGGTGTCTATTACATATAGCTTGCCTCAGGATGTCGCCCCAAATGAGGATATCTGGTTGTTCCAATCCTGGGATTCCATCTGATTGGGCAAGTGCTTCCTTTACTTTTGCTCCCAGTGTTGTATGTGATAATCCGTATGCTACATGATCTGGGAGCCGTTCATTTGAAGGTTAATTGTCATTACCCTGACCTTAGTGTATCGGGGCTCACCGTGTTCAGTATCTTTCCATTCTAAGCGGCTGCTGTTTCCTCCCGTAGTCTGCGCAGCAGTTTAAATGATTTCTGGCATGTGGTTTCCCCCCTGGTCCAGCTACCGGATAGATCGGTGGTTATTGTTGTTAATGGCGTGGGAGAGACAGTTCCCGTTCTAGTCTGGGTTTCGTGTGGATTTGCAGCTATTGGTAAAATATTTAGCAGATGAAGAGTTGCCTCTTCAGTGACTTTCGCCGCTAATCTGCGCTCTCTCTCACCTGTGGGGTTCATGTCCTTAAGTTCCACGTCCTTGAGTCCGAGCACGATCAGGGCTGTTGCTTGGCAGGGGCTTGTCCTTTGCTATCTACTCTGGTGTCTCGATCTCGGTCTCCATTCTTTAAAGTAGGCAACCGCCCTCATCGTAGTGCTCTCTGCAACGCCTCCCCAATGTCTCTGCGGGGCGTCTCGTGAGTCAGGGTCTGCAGTTTATCTCCACACAGTGAACCCAGGAAAATGGCACCCGGCTCTGGCCGTTTCTCGCGCCGGGTCAATTTCTCACTTAGTTTGACCATTTATCTCGCTGTCAGGGTGTCCATTACACAGTAGAGACCTTCGGAGTGCATATTTAATGCATTTTCCGGCGAACTGCAGCCAAATTCAGGATATTTTCTGTCAGGATGTGCAATGGCCTCAGCGGGGCGACAAGGATTAGGTCCTCATCTTCGTGCTTCAAAACAACACCCCCTGCTTTGGACATCTTGATATAGGACAGGACCTTAGTTTTGATTGAGGTAGGGCAATAATATCTCCTAGAGTAGGGATAGTGAAACCCCCTTTTACTTTGAATAAAGGCTTGTGACCACAATCATGAGTTCTGTGTCAGTCTCTCATTCCTGGCGCCTCACAGTACTTTCCTTTAAACTTTTTTGTTCCATGTTTGTTTATTGGTTTTTAATACCACAAAGAAATAAAAACATCAACATCAATCCAAACAGCAAAATCCCCCTTCTCATCACCCCTTCATTCCATCCAACTCAGAACCATGCTTGAGCCAACTTGTGTTCTGCTCGTTAGATGTAGATGAATACAAATCTCTTCTTCTCTGCAGGTTCCCGCTTATCATGGTATTCAACATAAAGTTATTTTCGAAAATCCATATATTCGTATTCCTTCAAAGTGGTAAATCATCAGGGGATGTTTGCAAGTTGTTGAGGAGGGTTCCCCACTCTAGTTCCAGGGAATTTGATTCCTCAATACTCCCCTGCTCATGCATAATCGCACTCACCGCCGCTACCCACTTCAGCAAGTCTTGTAACGGTTGGCCTAGTAGGGGCCCCTTGGGGCACTTCCAGGAGATGGCCATTCGGGGCCTGGCTAATAAAAGGAGGAAGGCCGCCATTTTTCTCATATGCCTCTTTCAATTATTGGGCATTCCCAAACCATGTAAAAATATCCAGCTGATTCCCACTTGCATCTCGAACATCTGTGTGTATTATTCTGATTTATCATATGTAATTTCTGCTGGGTCATATAGACGCAGTGGAGAATATTGAATTCGCTCAAATCTGCCCTTTCTGGATACCCTGCTTATTCGTGGTGCCTCCTCCGTAGTGTTTTGAGTGCCACCATACAACGACCACCAGCCCAAAGAAAGCCCAATATCTTGCTGTTAAGTATTTTAAAAAGGAAGACCTAATCATGCATGCAATGTTGCCAAACAAGTACATCAGCTTGGGTAAGACAATCTTTTTGCATGTTGCTATTCTGCCCATCAGGGACAAGGGGTAGTTTCCTCCAGAACACAAAGCTTTTCTCCAGACATGTTCGTGCCCTGCCTACTTTATATTGAAATGTGTCTGCCACTTTGGGGTGAACCTGTTTGCCCAGATACCTGAAAGAGTTGGTTTCCCACCGTAGTCCCATCTCTGGCAAGTCCCCGAGTGGTTTATTTTTAAGAGTACCCAGTGGGAAGACTATTGGCTTCTACATGTTAATTTGAAATACGGACAGTTTCCCTATTTGTTCCAACATTTCCAGCATATATGGGATGTGCAATCCCAGGTTATGTATATAAAGAAGAGCGTCGTCCGCATATAGAGATATCACTTGTGATAGACCATCCACTGATTTTCCTGCGTCTTTAAATTGCTTCCTAAAACTCTTTGCCAAGGCTTCCAGTGACAGGGCAAACAAGATGGGGGATAAGGGGAATCCCTGTTGTATGCCCTTTCCAGTTGCCACTTGGGGGAAAACTCTTTGCCAGTTTTCACTCTTACCAGTGGATCTTGAAATAGTAATTGTATCCATTTCATCATGTTCAGGCATAGCCCAAAGTTTGTCAGTACCCGAAAGTGTCAGCCCTATTATTCCTAATTAAATGCTTTGACAGCATCTAGCAAGACTACAGCCAGTTGCTCCTCTACATTTCCCACCTTTTCTATATTGTGCTGGAGCCGTTGTAAGTTCATAGTCGTGTTTCTCTTACATACAAAGCTGCATTGCTCTTGGTGAACCAAGTACAAGGTCTCTTTCAGTAACCTATTAGCCATCACCTTGCCCAATATCTTCACATCTAAATTTAATAGTGAAATCAGGCGATATGAATCACAGTATTGCGGGTCTTTCCTGGGCTTCAGTAACACCACTATTGTTGCCTCCCTCATGGACTCTGCTAGGCCTCCTGTATGAATGTGAAACCATAGAGCTGTTTCAGCTTGGTAACCAGTAAATATGAATAGGTTTTTATAAAATTCTGCCGGTAAGCACCGCCCCGCCCCCAGTGTTTTCCCATTTCCAAGGGAATCAATTGCACATCTAATCTCCCCTTCTGTCACTGGTCCTTCCATTTCCTCTGCGGCTGCTGTACTCCTCTTTGGTGGACCATTGGAATCCTACTTTCATATAAGTTAACATAATAGTTGTGAAAGACCCCATTTATGCCTTCTTGTGTTGTGACAAGGTCACCTCCTTCCGACATGATCTAGGATATGACACCCCTTGGTTCTTCTCTTCTGAGAAACCAGGCCAAAAGTCAACCAGCCTTGTCTTCTTCCCCATGAATCTTTGCTGTATATTGTGCGTTATCATTTTTCCCCAAACGTTCTTGTGCTTGAGCTCGTAGGACGCGTTCCTGCAGGACTTCCGTCCCACACAAAGACGCTCCTGCCATTTCTCCCTCCAACATCTTTATCTGGTACTATCAGCTCTTCAGAGCAGCTAGTAGTGTGGATCAAATCCTGCAAGTAAATGCCAAGCCTTTCCCTCTAACAGTTACCTTGAATGCCTCCCAGATCATTCCATAATTTACCACGACTCCTCATTACATTCAAAATAATCTATTATGGTTTGATGGATCGCTCTCCTATACATATAATCTTTTAACGACTCTGCCCTAAATCTAAAACTAGGTATCGCCCCCCGTCTCCTCCCAAAAGTCATTGTGGCCTTCAATGGGGCATGATCAGACAGTGTCTTCCCTAGGTGGGTGACCTACTTAAAATTTGAGAACTGATCCCTGCCCACTAGTATATAATCTATCCATGAATGTGTTCTGTGGATACGAATAGAATGAGTATCTTCTCCCTTCTTCTTTTTGTTCCCACCACAAATTGACTAAATCAAGGTCTGTTATTTGGTTCAGGGATCTTGATGCTATCATCTTGAATGCTGCTTGCGTCCGATCTATCTAAGTGTGTGTCAAGTGAGCAATTGAAATCTCCTCCCCATATCATCTCCCTGTATCTGTATTTCCCCATCAATTGTACTACCACTGGGAGATATTTGTTGTTGTCATTATTAGGGGCATTGTCATGATTCCTGCCCCTCATGTCCACAGCCCTCCAAGATGTCGGGCTGGTGCCAGGCCATGATCACCTACATGGCCCTCAAGGGCCTCTCCATCCCTCCAAAGACCCACTTGGAGTCAGACTTGGCGCTTGTAGCACCAGACTCACTCACTCCCATAGGATAACATTGGGGATTGGACTTGTAGTGCTTTGATATGGACAAGATGGATGCCCTCACATATTTTGGTTCCCAGAACTGCATGTGCAGTCTAGTCTTTTGGGTGTGGTTCAGCCCAGAGACACCTGGGATACCCAGAGACTATTTAAGCCACGCCCAGGCTGAGAAACATGCTTTGTGTTTTCTGCACCTGCAGCGTGACACTCACCATGTTCGGATCGGTCTCCAGTAGGCCTGCATCTTTCTTCTGCGCTCAGCTCCTGCAAGAACAAGAACACCGTTAGGAACAGCCTTACCTTGCAGCGCTTCTGCCCATCATTCATCGCTTCTTCTGTTCTGTGGGCATCTTCGGCAGTGTCATTCCCATCCCGGCACGCCGCTTCTTAAGGAAAAGGGAAAAGAACAGAAAAAAGGCATTAGTAAGCATTCAGCAAATCTTTGCTTATTTTTAAAGACTGTACGAGCTTCAAACACTTACCTGAATCCCAGCCGCTCTGGGGGAACTCTGTCTCCAGAACTTCTCATCCATCTGCAAGAAGGAAAAGACACTCCAGGTTAGCGTGGAAACATCTAGCGGCGCCGCATACCGCGTTTACTCACCACATTTCTTCTTCATAACTGGCATCCATTCTGAAAACATTGCGGCACCTAAAAGACACAGAAAAATAACTCAGTTCAATACAAATACAAAAAGGTCGCATCGCGCTCTCACTCACCTTCAACGCTACTCATCTCAGCAGCACGTCGCCATCCCCGGACGCCGGCCACCATCTAAGGAAGGAAAGGAACGAAGTTAGAGAAATGTTCAAAAGACTCATTATACTTACCTGTCGGACTCTTACCAGTGAAGTAACTAGGCAGCAAAAAGCCTGCATCAATCAACGTGCCCCTGCAGGACAAAGAGCACACTTTCCAAGAAAACAAGGCCCAGTCTCCAGTCGAGTAGACTCCAGGGAAGGGTTTGAGGTCGTACGAGGTCAGAACAGGCTGAGTGACGTCCCCCTGGATACCAGGTGAGCGTTACAGGCATATATATTAACTAAACATATTTCCTTCCCTTCCAGAGTCCCTAGCAGGATATGTGCCCTCCCCTTCCTCGTCTCGAATGACTTTAGTGATCTGTGTGGGAATCCCTTTGTCTATCCATGTTAGGACCCCCCTGAAGTAGGAGGAGAAGATGGCACCATGTACCCACCCCAAGTCGACTTGGCCTTCTCAGTTTCCTTTGATATTAGGTGTGTTTCCTGAAGAAATGCATGTGAAGCCTCCATCTTTTCAGGTATCCCAGGTTTTCCGTACGCTCTTTAGCCCAACCCATTCCTCGCACACATCTCGAGAGTCCTTTGGATCTTAATTTATCTTGTAGCTAGGTTTCCACAAATAATTCCATTGAGTCTTCCTCTTCCCCCTCGATCTTTCAAGTCCTAATTTATAATGTAGGAGGGTTTAGACTATTTTGCTTTGTGTTTGGTCAATTCTCCAGCATGGGGTCTTGCATGGATTCACATGCTCATGAATATTCCCCGTTGTCAGGCTAGGAATCCTCTGTAGAAAGAAAGCATTTTTGCTTTAGACTGAAACCTGCTGGTCTCCTCTCTAACCAATCACTGTCCTTTGGGTCATACTTCCACTAGCCGATGATGCTCGTCCTCTGAAGCTGCACCCCTGGTGGACATCTTCAAATGTTTACTGCACTTTTTAGTTTTTGACATTTTGCTGTTTTTTCAATAGTTTTCGATAATTTCTTCATTCTTCCCATTTATTACAGGCAGCGGGGACCCGTTGTTGGCAAAGGTCGAATTTCCATTGTTCAATCGTCTCTCCATGAATTTCAAATGGCCCAGGCTTTGGCCTACATCTCACTACGATGATATCCGACATGGGCAAGAGAAGTCTCTTCAGAGCCTGTGAATCCTGTGGCCTGAAGAACGTTTATGTTTATTATCGGCACCTCAAGTGTCTGTATTGTCTACACCCGACCACAATGAAGATGGATGCAAGATCTGCCGTGGTTTCCTGACAAAGACCAAGGGAGATTGCTATTGCATTTTGTTGGCTTGGCTCAAGGAGGAGAAGGCCTCTGACGCGGCCTTCGGGCGCAGTCACTCGTCGAGAACCGGCAGGTCCCATGAGCGTGCTTCCTCTGAATCCAAAAGAAGGCGAAACATCACACATCTGCTCCCACGAAGGTAACCACTGCTGCAGGATCTAGTTTGGGAAGGGACTGTTCCCTGCCTACTTGCTGGTGGGGTACCTTCTGCAAAGAAGTCCCAGATCCCTTCCAATCACAAGTCCTTTTCCAAGAACAAGTGTTTGAAGGAGAGACCTGCTGGAGGCCCGTCGGCTTCTCCCTTGTCTTTGTCAGCTTCGGTCCGATGGACCCCAACGATTACTCTGTCTACCAGGACCACAGTCTCGTCGGCCAAGACTTCCACCTTGTCAACAGCCTCTTCGTCAACGACCACGACTCCGGTGACGACTGCCACATCAGCGACCACCCCATCGGTGACCACCCCAGTCACGACAATGGCAACACAAAGGGTAGCTTTGCCTCCACGACCTCCATCTGCTGTGCCGACCACTTCCAAAGCGCCTGCTGAGCGGCGCCTGGCCAAAGCATCAGCCGACGCCACCCCACCGGGCATTCACCCCAGTGGAGGAGGAACCACTGCATGCACACAACTGGCACGGACACAGATACCACGGCTACTCATACGAACAAGTTTGATGATCATGTCCCGGCTGACCGAGAGCCTATGGGTACCGACAAGCCCACCAGGTCCTCGCCCCTCGGATGAGATTGACTCCTTCCACGCCATGATCTTGAGGGCATCCAAACCTTTTGGTATTGTGCCAGAGGAGAAGAAGAAAGAGGGTTTCTCTTTCAATGCCGTAAGTCCTTGAGGAAGACAGTTAAGTCGGATCTGTTGTTGGATGGTGTCTGGGAGGAGGGATTGGCCCTGCTGAAGACGTCATGTACCATGCCTAACAAGAGAGATAGGCTAGAGAAAAGATACAGGGTTCTAGAATCAGCTCCCAGGTGCCTGAGGTCGCAGCCTTCCCCGGACTCTGTTGAGGGGGCCGCCAACAGGAAGCGCTCGTCCAATCCCTTGTCCTCCGCCATGGTGCCCCCGGAACAGGAGGGTAAGAAGCTGGATGCACAACGCTTTCCATCATCAAGGCCATCAGTGCCATTGCCATCCTGACTCGTTACGGCAGGGAGCTTTGATACAAGCTCAAACCAATATTGGATTTCACTGCCGGACGATCGGAAGGCCAAAGCCCTGGCCCTGTTCCAGGAGGGTGGGGTGGATCACACCATCACAGTGGCACTGAACATAGCAGACTCTGAGTACTGCCAGATGGGCAATGGTGTGGCCCTTCGACGCCAAGGTTGGCTGAAGGCCACAAACCTCCGGGCAGACGTACAGTCCAAGGTTGTGGACGTTGCTTTTGATGGGGAGAACTTGTTTGGCAAGGCAGTGGATGAGACACTCCAGGCGATCAAGACTGATACAGATATGGTGCGCTGTGTAGGGGCCCTGCAACAAAAGAGGTTGTCCTTTAGTTCCTTGAGAGGGAAGTCCCTGAGGTTCCCCAAGTAGTTTTCTGGCCCCCTATCGTCAGCCATCCTGCTGCTCCACCCAGGAAGCCTACATGTGCCACTCCCAGGCCTACGGCAGCAGAGGCCAGTGTTGTCGCCGTCCACAGGCCAGGGCGCAGACACCCAAGCAGGACTGAACTGGCCGTGGACCCGAGCCCCCACCTTCGCACCCCAGTGGCAGACCGGCTATTGTACTTTGTCAGACAGTGGAAAGCCATCACCACTGACAAATGGGTGCTGGATGTTCTTCAGCAAGGGAGCGCCTTGCAATTCCAACACAGGTGCCCTTGCATTCCTCCTGTGGCGCATTGTAAAAATGTGTTTGCCAAAGAAATGTCAGAATGGCTTAAATAATAATTTTGTTCCCCAAGTTTAATAGCACAGGGGTTTTGAGAGTTCAAATAGATTGGTGGCTGCCCCAGTTCCATCAAGTTCAACACACTCTGGCTTACTGGGACTTTTGTACGGTTCAGCAGTTCTTTTAAGCTATCATGGTCTCATTTTCCATGTACAGTTCAGTTTTGAAACAACCATGGGATCATCGTCCTACACCGGTCTTCCTCTGCCAGACTAACCTGTTTCAATGTTCCCTTTTCTTTCACCACAGCACAATGATCACCTTAATTTCACAATATTTCAGTATGCACTTTCCATTCACCAAACATTCATTACAGGCTTCTCTCTGCCGGGGTCCAGTCTGCCTTTTCCTTTCACTTTGGGGTTCCTTTCACCAAGTCTTAATTTTCTTGTGTCAACTTCTTGTTTCTTGGGCTATTACTATCAAAGTTGGGCACTCTGCGCCACACCATGAAATATTCAATGTTCAAAGTCCAGCTCCTTTCATCAAATGTTCCATATGTAGATTTCACGTGTATCACAGTTCACTTCAATTTGACCCTCAGGCACAACAGGCTTTCCTCTGTTGGACTCGGGCATGTCCATTTCACAATTCACCCAGACTCCCCTCAGTCGGGCCCAGGCCTGCAATGTTTCAGCAGATGATCCCTCAGTCGGGCTCGATCTGCAATGTTTCACCACAAGTTCTACACAAGCTTCCCTCTGTCGAGCTTGAGCTTAGAACACTCTCCTTCTTAAACACCACTTGGGGTTCCCTTCCCCAAGCCTTCAAACCCTTCTTATCCTTCCTGTGTTAGGACTTGTTGATTGAAGACTTTCGAAAACTGTAAAGGATTTGGCTCGGACCACTATATGACCACTTCGATGTCCCCTAGAACAGGCTTTTGATTTCACCAAATGCTTTGTTCAACTTTTCCCATTAGGTCCTTTGGCCTCTTTCACAGGGTTCGCTATTCACAGTTTCACAAAACTCTGATTGCAGCCTTTGCCCGGCTTTCCTTTATAACGTACATGTGCTTTTCGCTGTTTGTTTCTGGCTAGCGGCTTACTGCACCCTTTTATCAAAGATGGACAATTCCATTATGCGGGTAACCTTCAAGTTGAAGCCTTTCGTTCCATACCCCACCTCTCTTATCACTCACCGATCGTGCGCTCTCAACTCTTGTCAGCAGCGCCTCCCGTCCTCCTTGAAAGCCGTTGCTGCTTCCGCGGATTGCCTCTGTGACCTTGCTCCATCGGGAAGGAAGCGGGCTGCCCCCCGAGCACCTGGTCGTGGGCGTGTCTCTCTTCCCGACAGGCCGGCCAGCTTGCAGAACCTGAGACGACCTGGGCTTTCTCTTGAGATCCCGGGATGCACAACCTTCTCGCTTTTCCGTTGTGAGGAATTCGACCATCGGCACAGGGATTGTGCGCTCGCCTTGGCTTTTTTGAAATTTTGTAATTAAAATGAATGATGGGAGATCAACTTCAGAAAATGTGTGGGGCTAATCCGCACACATTTTCCTATGCTCGCCGCACAAAAAACACATAGTCAAGTTTATTCCGGTGGGGGACAACCTACAGATGCAGTCCTCCCTGTCACATTTAGATGGAATGTGACAGTCACAGGTATATCACAGCATCTCATGAAGTGGGAAGGCAACACCTTACTCCGGCCATGACCAGCCTAATTAAAATATCAAAGGCTCCATTTATCCGCCCTGTCCTATTGCAGCTCTGTGTGGTACTGATGAGAGTTAATTGAAGCAGGCCTGCAAAGGGGCTTGTTCACGGAACACAAGGGACAGGAAACACCAACATCACTTTGATATGCAATGTGTCAACTTGAAGCTAGCTCTCACCCCCTCTGTTTGAAGGGCAGCGAATGGCATGTCTGGGACAACTGTTTACAGTAGGCAACCCCTGCAGGGAGACTCCCTTTTAGAGGGAAGAAGTATGTGAATTGATGGAGACAAAGTCTGTTCTTGCCATAAAATTCAAGGGAGACCTGTGCTTTGATCAGGAGCAACAGGGAGCTCAATTATCCAGAGAGACACTTTGATCCACAACAAACAGGAAGATGGGTGGGACTTAGTAGTACATGTTGTCACCCCTTACCTTTCCTGTTGCAAAGTACTCTGGTTATGACCTCATGGATAACAGAAGATTGTTGGTGGGGACCCAAGATTGGTTCCTTAAGGTAGGCTTAGCCTGCACCAAGCACTGGAGCCCGTTTGGCTTTAAAAGAGGGCTGAGCTCTCACTTAGCAGATCATCCGACGACTTTGAAAGGAAATGAAGAACTCATTTGGACCCTGGCTGAAGGTACAGTCTGCCTTACAGCTTCCGCCAGTGAAGGAAGGCCAGGATTTCCAAGAGGGAAGCAAATTCCCTCCCCTAAACATCTCCCAGGGAAAAGAGGGAGATACCAGACTCAGAGGACCCATCCAGCAGCTCCAGAACCGGTACCCAGCCAAGCACACATCATGCCCTGCTAGGTACTGCCGTAAGCTTCCTAGGTGGGAAGTGTAAGAGAGTATTTGAACAAAGGACAAGGCTGTTGCCTGCAAACCCTTTCCTCAGCTTTGGGTCGTCTGCCAAGGAGTGCCACAACAAGCATCAACCAGCATCCATCTTTTAAGCACATTTTCGAGGCAGTCGAGCACTCGAACCGTGACCGGCTACACCACTGACTGTTGTCACGCTGCAGTCACTAAAGCCGTCTGAGACGCCTCAACCAGCGTCCTAGATCGACCAACCAGCACATAGACAACAATTATTGAACCTGATCCGCTGTGTAGGCCAATCTGCTGCTGTCCGTCCAGACTCACTTTCCAAACTGCCTGCCACCTGATACCCGCAGCTGTCTCCAGTTTTGAACTCTGTCGCAGGAGCTGCAAATCTTCCTGGAACCGACTCAACGCTGTTGAGCATCAAGATCATCTCAAGCACCAGATACATTGTGGTTTTGCCCCCCACTGTTATCTCTCCAAAAGCCCCTAGTGACATTTATGACCCCTTGCTCCCTTGTTGCTGAAACCAAATAATCTTGAACAGTTAAGGCTGATTGCTTTACTGACTACCCTCCTGTCAGTATCCAGAGTGCTTCCCTTTCCTTCGTGAAACTGTCTGTCCTCTGGGTTCCTTGGGTTGTATTTTGCAGTGTGCTAGAACTGTCTGTTGTAATAATGGTAAGGAAGGCATGGTATCCAACAGTAAGACAGACACAAGTGATCACAGTTCAAGGGTGTTTATTGAACTTCTATTGGGTTTGAAAAACCTAAAACCTAAATCTAAAGATGGGAGCAAGCTACGACCATCAAATAATAACGCAGTCCTAGTCAAGTCTGTCAAAATAAAATGGCCTATGCTAATAAACCTATTGCCAATCCTTACTTCTAAATACAAATAGTGTAGGAAACCATGTTATGCAAAAGAAAAGTGTTCAAGAAATGATATGTCAGGATATTCAAGTCGTTGGCTTCCCTTCCCCACGTTTTCAGCACGGGACAAGCAGCACACTCGAGCTTAGCACAGTCTCTGGCTTCTCTAGTACAAGGGTGCAGTTCAAAACTTCAACATTATGGCCTTCTGTGTCTTTGACATTCAATGTTTCTTTTTCTCAGGGCCTGATACAATACGACAAACCACGAAGTTCCTTTCTTCTTAGGATTTCACATGTACAAATTCTGTAATAATTTATGGTTCTCAAGATAGGTTTGGATTTGGTTATTGGCTGCCTTGTCAATGATTTTGAGAAGAAAAGGTACTGTGGGGATAGATCGGAAGTTGGTGGGGATGCTAGGTTCGAGTGTCGTTTTTTTTAATAGAGGGAGTACCCATGAGTTCTTCAAATTAGTAGGGACTATGCCTGTGCGGAATGAGGCATTGATGAGGGTGGTTATAAAAGGTGCCAGTACTGTAGCAGAGTCTTTGATGGCTGAGGCTAGACAAGAGTCACCTTGGCAATTTGAGTGTTTCAATGAGGCAATAATGTTCCTTACTTCTAGGGTGGATACTGGTGTAAATTTGAATCGTTGAGGAAGGTTCGGCAAGATTGGAATAGGTTTGGTCGAGGCCTGCCGAGACGTCAGCGACTGTTTTTTAGCTGCTATTTTCTTTTGAAGCAAAGCGATTTTGTTAGATAAGGCTTCTTGAATTTTGGTGCACCAAATCTTGTCTTTGATGCAGTTATCGGTCAAGGGGATAGGAGATTCGAGCTCTATTAAGATGGTGAATAGTTCTCTGGAGCTCGAACTAACATTTTAAATCCTGTTGGTATAGGTTTCTCGTTTAGCTGATAGAATTTCCTCTTTGTATTTGGTTATATCTTTATTGACTCGGGAGGGGTTATTTCTCCAGGACGTTTCACATTTTCTTTTTTCATTTCTTAGGGCTTTCAGTTCCGGTGTGAACCACGATTTAAGATGTGCTTTAGGTTTGCTTTTGCACATTTTTAAGGGGGTGATTTTGTCTAGTGCTTTAGTCAAGGTTGCGTTGTAGAGGTCCACCAAGTTTGGAGGGTCTGAGAAGGTGGGGGGGAGCTCGAGTAGAGGTTGGAGAAGATGAAGAAGTTTGTCTACAGTAATGTTCTTTTTGTTTCTGGTGGTTATGGATGGGACAATGAAGTGATCGGTACTGGGAGGGGTGCAATCTTGAAGTTTAAAGATCAGGAGGGAGTGGTCTGTCCAGGGTAAAGGTTCGATGGAGGTGATGGTTGCAATGCAGTTAATATCTGCTATCCAGTGAAGGATTCGGCCTTTATTATGGGTGAGGAGAAGGACTCTTTGAGTGAGACCGAATTCCACTAGTGTGTTGGGAATGGAATTGGCCTGGGTGTTCGATGAGTCATTGAAACCTAGATTAAGGTCACCTAGCAGGAGGATTTGAGAGTTGGGCTTTGTGTTGGTAGGCAGGAGTGCATTAATGTCTGCATCAAAGGAACCTAACGGTCCGGGAGGTCTGTAAATTAGATGCATTGTTATGGTTCTGGAGTTTGTGAGGAGTAGTTTTTCAGTCACTAGTTCACATGACTTGGTAGGGATGTGTGTGGCAATTCTCAGACCCAGTGTGGTTTTGGCTATAAAAGCCACCCCACCTCCTCTTGCTGAGTCTCCATCTGTTCTGAGGACTGTGTAATTGTTAGGGGTCGCTAGGAGGAGGAATGGACCGGCTACTGCATGTTGCCATGTCTCGGTAATGGTTGAGGAAGTCCAGATTCTTATCTAGGATAAGGTCAGCGATATCAACTGCATGGGCGTCTAGGGACCTGGCATTGATCAGGGCACCTAGTATGGTCTTAGGGTTGTTATGGTCAGGAGGTGATGGTATGGCCTTCGCTGGTCTTATCTTCTTTCGGTGTTTAGGTTTAGTCTTGGGAGAGTTTGGTGGACAATTGTTAGTTGATAATGGCACAGAAGGTATTTTGTAGGATTTTCCCAGTCTATTGCCAAGTCTAGTGTTTCGGATCATGGAGGGACATGGTTGACTGGTCATCGGTGCAGTGAGGGTTTGGGGAGGAGGTTGGGGTGTAACGGAAGGTGGGTTCCGTGTTGCCATTGAGAGCAATGCGAGGGGTCTAGCCCTAGGAATGGATTTCGATGTTTTCAGCGGTGGCAGGAATGGGGTTGGTTTGATAGGAGTAGGTAAGTTCAGGGGAGGCAGAAAGAAGGTAGGTTTGATATGGTTCTTGAAATTAGGGAGTTCGTACATGATTGTGTGTCTCCTGGGCATGTCGGTTTGTAGATTGTTGTTAGTAAGTTGATGTGAGGTAAGGATAATGCTCATGCTAATGAGGGAGATCAAGGTAAGGATGCACACCAAGGCTGGTTTTCCAGTTGGGGCATGCATAGTCATGGGTGGCTACGGAATGGACATGTACTGTAGAGCTGAGGATGGCGTTGGGGGGCAGTTAGACACTTCAGATAGGTCTCAGTTAGGTACAATTGGTAAGATGTCCTAGACATACAGTTTATTCAACACCCTGAGTCGGTGACCTCAGAGCACTAGTCAGTGCGGTCAGTAGCAGAAGTAATGGTCAAGAGTATAAAATGTACAGTTTGGCATTGATTAGAACATGTGCATTTATGTAATATTGCAGACGAAAAATATATTAGTGCTAGACAGTTAGAAGCCATGGGTGAAAGGTAATGCAATAGTGGTAGCAGTAGTGGTTGGCTAATAATGATTGACTATGCATTTTAGAGGCATTTAGTGCAACATATGTGAGGCATAAGATAGACATGTAATGAGAGTGACACTTGTAAATGTATCTACGTATTAGACTGTACCTATAACGTTATATAATCTGACTGAAGGACTGGTATACAATGGATAGAACACAGGAGAATACAAAGTGTTACAGTATGAGTACGTTAGGACTGGGATCGATCGGTACTTTTGTACATAATAGAGCATATGAATCATAGTAGGGTCGGTGGTTGCCTTTACAGGTAGTACTGCATGCGTGGTAATCAATGTTGATGGCTGGGGAGGTAGATCATTTACTGATTGAAAGTGACGATACATTATCTCACACAGTGAAACTTAACAAGAGGGACATAACAAAGTACCTCATATGTAGGTGTAGATGACACAGGAGGCTGGTGACCATCTCTGGACCTCGTTGCACCGAGGCAAACAGGGCCTTTATCTGGCCTTCGTCGGGCCGCCGGCTCCTTCCGCCTGCTGGCGGATGTTGTGGATTATAAATTCAAAACACGTTGCCTAGCAACATTGGGGAAGCAGAGCCTCATTCTGGCGCTGCGTTGCACCCGACATTTTGGATTCGGGGAAAATGAATGAATGCGGCTTTGATTATGTATCTGCCCAGAGCTGGGAAGAGGCGCACTTCAGGGGTGCTCTGGTAGGGGTACAGGAGTTCGCGGGCAGCGCAAGGCGTCACCAGGTAGTGCTGCGGTCAGCTGCTGCAGGATTCCGCACAGGGATGTTAGCGCTGTAGTGTTGCCGTCAATCAGGCACTGTGGCTGGTGGCTCTGGGGGTTGCTGGGGGCTCCTGCCCTCTCCACCTCGCTGGGGGACTGTGTGAGGTTGAGGAGCAAACAGGACCTTTATCTGGCCTTCGTCAGGCCAGATAAATGTTGAAAAGCGTTATTGGATGGTAGGCGTTGCAATCATTACAGGGCTTATCCAGCTTTAATAACACTACTGCCATTGATTCCCTCAGAGATTCTGGTAGTTGCCCACCCTCCAAACATCTCCAGCAGTTGGGTTGCAAGCCTGTCAGCATAATGTTTGTATAATTCCACCATGAGCCTGTTGGGCCCCGGCGACTACCCATTCGGTAGGGATTTAATGGCGTTCAGCACTTCCGCCAATGTCGGAGGGCGGTTCAGTTGTTCCCTCTGATTGTCTGTGCACCAATGTAGTGCTACCTGAGTCAGATAAGTTTCTATCTCCGCTTGGGACGCACATGACTGGGAGGAGTATAATTGATTATTGAACCCAAAGAACTGCTGTACTATCTCTTTGTCCTCAAATTGATCTACCCCTTGTTCATCCGCAATAGCCACGATCCTAACTCTAAGGTTGTCCATATTTGTTGTCCTTGCCAATGTCCTGCCTGGGGTCTTCCCCTTTGCATATTGACGTATCGCTACCAGACCCCCAATATATTTAACCTCCATAAGCACTAATGACTGGAAGTCATGTAGGTGTAGCAGAATCTCTGCTTGTTCTTGGTTTGTTGGGGTAGGAGCAGCCATCTGCATTGCTTGTATACTACTCTCTTTATCAGCCAGTTTCTGATTTGTCTTAGTATTCCCACTTCTTTGGATATACATTCCCCTCTAATCAAGAACATGAAACATTCCTACAGTGTCCCTGCTGTTCTCATAGATCCCACATTAGTTTCAAGGAAGTTACTATGGCTGGTGTCAAACCTTCCTGAAACACTATCTGTGAGGACTTTGTTTTTGACACGTCAAGGAAGTTTCCCCCTCGCCCGGCCCGACAGTTCAATGACCAGTAGTACTGGGGCATGGTCCGACAGGGTGCGGATGAGAATTCCCGCCTCCCTCACCTGTTCCAGCAGAGATGCGACACCAGAAAGAAGTCCAGCCGTGACGCTGTGTTATGGGGCACTGAGTCGCACATGTATTGTTGCTCGTTCTGGTTTCTGACCCTCCATACGTCCTCGACCTTCCATGTAAGAACCATGCCCCATATCCTGCTTGTTCCTTTTCCCCCCATCCGGTGGCTATCCCCTGTCTGATCATAACCAGGGTTCATGACTGCATTGAAGTCGCCAGCCCAAATTATCTCTCCCAGTGGCAACTTCCCCAGCTGCTGATCTATCCAATCCATGTCCTGGTTGGGACCGTAATAATTGACTAGCGTGTATAATTTCCCCTGGATGGTTCACTGGACAACCAGAGCCCTGCCCTCCCTATCATTGATAACATTGGTCTGGCGTAACCCAACAGAGCTGTGTATAAGGATACCCACACCCATTGGATACGAGTAGTATGACGAAAAGTATCTGACAGCCCCAGCTTGTCCCAAATTTAGACTCACCTCTGGTGTTAAATGGGTCTCTTGTAAAAAAAAAAGCAATCCCAACCTGATGCCGCTACATATACAACAGGACCTTTTGACACTTTGATGGGCAGTTTAACCCCCTGACGTTCCAGGTAACAAAACTAAGTGTTGCCATTGCTCCTCGTTAGGACATGAGCTTCTCCTGGGGTGATATCTCTCAGACCTGTTGTCCCCCCGCTTCCTTTCGTCCCCACCATGTGAACGCCAAACAATATATATGTGGTGTGGTACTCTTACCGGACTTCACCTCCCCACCAACAACGCCAATTTGTCAGTGACTTGCAAACCCCCCAACTTCCTGCCAACACACCATTCACCTGCCCCCCCACTGAACACCCCAACTCATACCATTCTCCCAACCCCAACCAGTACAAAAGTTGGGCTTCCACTTGAGGGTTAGCTATGAGACCAGCCCTCATCCCACCCACACAAAACTGGACTCAATCTGGTTAAGGTGTCATGTGTTATTAAAGGATATGCTTCATTTGGTGTGATTTCTACCATTGTTCCCTCGTAGCCGAGGGTTCCTTGGTAGCATTTCGAGAAAGGCTGTGGCCTCCTCTGGGGTTTGGAAGAAGAGTGCTCGCCTCTCATGTTCTATACACAGCTTAGCCTGGAACAACATGGCCTATCAGATGCCCCTGCCTCGCAATTGTTTTTTGACTTCGGTGTATGTTCTCCTGGAGGCTTGCACTTTGTCAGAGAAATCCGGAAAGAGTCTGATCGCGTCCCCTTTGTATGTCACTGTCCCCTATTCTCAAGCTTTGCAGAGGCCAACATCTCTGTCGCGGTAATTCAACATGCGGGCTATGATCAGATGGGGTGGTGCACCTTGAATCGTCCTCCTTCCACTAGGTATCCAATGTGCCCTTTCGACTATATATAGTGCTGAGAATTCCTCCGCCCCTAGTGCTTCCCGCAGTATCTCCTCCACCAAAGGTACCATGTTTCTCTGCTCCACCGTCTCCGGGATTCTGATTATTCTAAGGTTGTTCCATTGTGATCTGGATTCCAAATCCTCCTGCTTATCGGTAAGCTCTTTCAATACCCGTCTCACCCGTGTCATTGCACTGGTCAGCGTTGCGGACTCGTCCTCCACCCTGGACACTCTTCCTTCTACCTCATCTAGCCTCTCACCGTGTTTATCCATATGGACGTGCATGTGGTCGACTTAGTTTCCCGTCGAGAGATTGTATGCTGGTTTGCAATTGAGTGAACATCACTTTAATGTCTTGAATGCCCCTGCCGGATCCGGGGATACTGTCTGATTCTGGTCCTCCAGGGAATCCTCCATTGGTTTGTTGTTTGTTTGCTTGAGTGGGTACATCAAAATGCAGTTTGGATTGCTGTTTACCCCCCTTGCTGGACTTGGACGTCTCTGTTGCTCTGGGGTCTGTGTGAAGTGGATATGATGCGTCGGCTTGGTGTTCTATTGCAGCGTTTATCCTCTTTTGCAAATGTCAGATGTCGCCTGCAAGAACTCTTATGGCCTCTGCGCTTCTGGCTCCAGGTTTGGTCTCTGAGAGTTGACTAGCAAGGGTTCCCCTTATGCAATACAGTCCTGGAGTAGTGATTCAGCGTAGTGTCCACCCCTACCACTTGCCTTGCAATACTTTCACGCCAACGTTCTCAGTATAAACCCTGTCCTTATGGGGTGGGGGAGTTTGGGATTCCCTGACGTCCTGTTTGTGCTAATGTCCAGTGTCCGTAGGTGTCATTTGACACAGGTGATGTGAACTGTTGTGGTCCTGAGATAATGCCAGGATGTGCTTTCCTCTCCTCACCTACCGCCACTCTGTTTCTCTCACTATAGTATTTGCGGAGGTTCTCACAGAATCTAGGTCTCACAGTGATAAATTAGTCCCATGCCTTCTTATGAGCTTTGTTTCGAGACTATGGTGCGTGCATAGCTGGTTTCAATCACTCTGTAGGTCTCCAGAGTTCTAGGCAGCTCAATCCAGTCACACCTGTCACTAATACTGTGAAAGCCGATCTTTTTCAATGGTGAAGGCGTCCGTTGATGTCTCCCCTTTAACAGGTCTTATCTGGACTTATTTTCATGCAGTGTGCGTTATACATAGTCCCCCCACACATGCAGTGGGTTCCGGGCCGAATTTGATATGATCCGTTGCTGCCGCCTCTCTAGCTCTCTGCCACCAACATGGACCCTGTCTGCCCCGATCGGCAACCAGGGATGTGGTCAGATGGGGCACCATGATTCAGGTGCCTGTCCCCGGATGCCCAGGGACGCTTTAACACGGTAACAGTCAATAGTAATGGGGCAGGCTACTGGGGTACGTGCCCCTTCTCCCCCCAGGGCTTACTTGTGTCTCTGATGGCCTTTGTATGTTGCTGGGGGCATCTACTTCCACAAGTCCATTGCGTGTCTCCTTGATCTGAGCATAAGGGGCTCAAGTGGAGCGTTCGAGAGGGGCAGCGGCTTTACCGACAAGACAAAACAGTTTTGCTAATCCGATGATGGGCTGGCCTCACGCAGGTGCCACGGGTCTGTCCTAGCCGCAAATGGATGCAGAGGACTCGGAAGACCTACGCCCTCGGTCAGATGGTGCAGCCAGGGTGTGCCACGCTCACACGGCCTCTCCCCCCCCCCCCCAGCTGCTGGCTGCAGATGTATGTTGCGGTGCAGGGGCTCCCGCGCGGCATCCATCACAGCCGTTACCTCATGAGGTAGGTTCCTCTATTCTCCCACCCCCAAACATTATTGTGCTTGCTTTTGTGTCTGTGTCCTCTGAATTCACCGAAGGCAGGGCACCAACGGGCAGACCGCCACCATCCACCGACATGCGCCCCAAATGTGCGGGGCGAGCTGGTCTTAGATACTCAGCTGGATCCCCCGGCCTGCTCCTCACAAGCCCGTGGGGCTCCTTGTCCGGTTATACCTCTGAGGTCCTCACTCGCCAACGCCTCTGTTGGTCCGGAGCTCGGCAACAGCGTCTCCAGCTGCAAGTTGATGATGTGTCAGGGTTTCGCACCCAAGGCTGCTCCTCCTCCCCTGCTCGGAGCCGTTGCGCCTCAGGCCTTCTGCGCCTTCACTAGTTTTCCACTTTACCAATGCCAAATAGTTTCAGAATGTCTTCCCGCCGATGACATGGGTTGGCCTTGCATGACACTGCTTCTAGCGTTTAGGGTGAATCAGGGAAAGCACTGGATAATTGCTGGCTCTATATGGGTGTGCACACGTTCACAGGCTCGCAGCCATCTTGGCTGGGCTCTCTAGCGCTCCCCGGTTTGTGGCAATACTCTCTCCAACTGTCTCTATATTGACATCTCATACATGAGTATTTGTGCAAATTCTTTTCTACTTGGTCGGTGTTCAAATTAAGTTCTTAACGGTTAAAATGCCTGTTGATATGCCCTGGGGTCCCCAACATCTCTGGGCAGACACACTGGTGTGTAGCAGTCCCTCTGACCCGTGGCACATTGTTGCAGTGGTGCTTTCACCTTGGGATGGTGTTCTCTGCTCTGCAGATGCTTTCTCAGCTCTTCTGCTGTCTATGTGTGCATCTGCCTATAAGCCTGCTGCTTTTGGACTTCACTGCACTGCTGCAGCTCTTCTATGGCTGCCGGTTCCACAGCAACCTTCTCCCACTGCCTGCAGCATCCTCTGTGGCCGCTCCCCACGTCGGTAAGCACTGCCTGTTCTCATCAACACAGTCTGTTCCCGTTCCTCTGACTCTACTGTGGTTCTACTTCCTCCTTCTTCCGTTCAGCTTCTCTCTGTGTTACAAATGCAGACACCATTTTTAAATGTCCCGCATAGTTGGATTTACTTACAACCAATAGACTGCATGTTTAGCTTAGTGTTTCTGTTGATCCATATTAACTCCTTCTTCCTCTTCCTTGTCTCTGTCCTTCAGGCCTTATGGGAGTTGGAGTCCATAGATTTTATAGGACTTCTAAGGAGATTTTGTTTCTCAAATTTTTGTAACACAAAAACGTCAGAGACAGGAGGTGTTATGTATGTTTAATGGACTGTAAGACCAGCAGGGTATCAAGAGAGAGACAGACTCAAATATGTTAGCTTCAAGACCTTTATTTACAAAGATTCCTGTGTTGGGGTAATGCCTAACTGGCCCTAAGTCCAAAGGAATTCTTCCCTTAACTGATGTTTCGAGGGGATTGGGTCCACCAACGTATTCCATATCTATGACAGGTAATGTCCACAGCTGTGCTGCTTCGGAAAATCTTTGGCGTCTGTGTCCTGCGTCGATGACGTTGATGCGCCTTCCCCGAGGACCTCCTCCGACAGCCGACGTCACCCAATGTGATAAGTAGGACGCACGATGCCCATAGCCTCAGTTCCGTTTTTCCTGCAAACGTGTTCGCTTCGTGAATCTCGGTACGCCTCGACTCGTTGGAGTTACTGTTTTCTTTCTCGGTTCGTTGAACCTGTTCGGTTTGTTTGTGGCGATGTCTTTTTCATCTTCGAAAGTGTCTGAGCTTCAAGAACTGCGGGGACTGTGGGTCCAAGATGTCGGTCACGGACTTGCACGACGCCTGCCTCTGGTGCCTCGGGGAGGCCCACGATACGGACGACTTTGTCGACTGCCAGTCGCTCACTGCGAAGGCCTTGCGAGAACGCAAGAAGAAACTGTCGGTAGGTCGGGTGTCTAAACCCCGGAAGTCGAGGTCTGCGGGGCTTTCGACCGATGACTCGAGGGGTGACTCTCTGCGTCGTCGTCGGAAGTCCAGTGGGTCTCCTTCCAGGAATCGGTCTCGCCACTCCTCCGCCTCTTCTAGGCATTCCAGGAAGCGCCAGCATAGGTCGACTTCCCCGTCCTCTTCCGAGGACTCCGCCCGTCGGCGGGTCGCTTATCCCTCCATGCAAGCGACACCGGAGGAATGGGCTTTCTTCGGGAAGCAGATGCTAGCGATTCTGGAATCGCAGGGCACTGGTCAGTCTGCGCCTCCGAATGGGGTCGGTCGGCACCGGTCGTGAGACACCGCCCATATGCCTTCGGGCTCGGGTTGTCAGCACGGCTCGGAGAGGTCCCGCTCGGACAAGGGTAGCCGTTCTCGCCATGCCCGTTCCAGGTCCCGGTCCTCCACGCGCTCGAGACCGTGTGATCCTGTGTCGTCTTCGAAGAAGACGTTGACGCCTGTGGCACCGAGGTCCTCGACGATTACTCTCGAGGTTCCGTCTTCGAGGGGTCGTCGACGCCGTCAGCGCCCAGGCTGTCGAGAGACACGCTCAGAGCTCTGGCTTCGAAGACTGTGTCGACGCCGCCGATGCTGGAGGCGTTGCAGCCGACATCGACGCCTTTTCTGTCGACGCCGGCGCCAACTCGGTCGGCGCCCTCGACGCCCTTCGGGGCGGTGGTGTCGGAGGGGCCCCGTAGCATGGGGTTTGCCCCTAAAAAGGCTATGGCTAAGGTCCGGCAGTGCTTTGGTCCACAGAGGTCTTCCTCTCCCCGCCTGGAGTACATTTCAGAGGGTGATGAAAGCTCTGATGGCGGTCTGGTTCCGGTTACAGTTCCGGATGAACTTATCTCGGGCCATAGTCAGTTTGATGACCTGAGGCAGTCACTGCATGATGCCAGTGGTTTGGATACCTCTCCGGAGGTGGAGTTTTGTCGGCCGGAGCCTGGCAGTCATGCCGATTTGTCATATCGGCGCCTTATGTCTCGGGTTACCGAGTACTTGGGTTGGTCGGCTCCCCCAGGGGAGTTCGTTCAGGATGATCTCACGGACATCCTTGATCTCGGTCCGCCAACTGACCCGGTTTTGCCTTTTCATATGGCTTTGCAGAGAAGGGTGGCGGCGGCTTGGACTGCTCCGGAGAGTCTCCCGGCAGTGGGCAAGTCTTTGTCGCGAAAATACCGTCCAGCCAGTAGCGACCCCTGCTACTTGTCTAGGCACCACAACCCCGGAGAGTTTGGTGGTGCAGGCGGCTACGGCCCCGGCAAAGCAGGCGTCGTATCCTACCATCCCTCCGGATAGGGATGACAAACGTTTTGACGGCTGGGCGAAGAAGGTGTTTTCTTCTGGGGGTATGGCGCTTCAGGCGGCCAACTCCATATGTGCCTTGTCTCGTTTCACGCACACTCTGTGGAACTGTGTTGCATTAGCAGCTGATCATATTCCGGAAGGGGACGAACGGGATGGTTTCCTTGCTATGGTTCAGGATGCCAAGGATGCCATGTGTGAGGCCGTTCAGTCGGGTTTGGACTTGGCGGATTGTGTCAGCCGGTCCATGGCGGCGAGCACTGTAATGCGCAGGTTTGCGTGCTTGAGGAAGTCTGGGTTCGCTCCTGATGTGCAGTCCCAGCTCCTCAACATGCCCTTTGACGGTGAACACCTTTTTGGCAGCAAGGCTGACGAGAGCCTTGAGAGGTTGCAGACCTCCAAAGCTGCAGCAAAGTCGTTGGGCGCTGCAGTTCGACAACCTCTGCCTTTTCATCCTAGGGGACAGCAATGGAGGGGAGGTTCCTTTCGCTATTTCTCATCCTTCAGTAAAGCGAGAGGAGCTAGCAGTCAAAGAGGCCATCGTAAGAGTGCCATAGGTGGAAACAAAGGTACTCGAGGTGCCAAGGCCGCTCGGGCAGTTGCCTCTTTGCCCTCAGGCAACGCCGCAGCCGCTACCACTCAGTCATGAGGCCAGGTCCCATGGTTCGCCGGTTGGGGGAAGGCTGGCGCAGCATCTTGTAGAGTGGCAAGCCATTACTTCAGATGTGTGGGTTCTGGAGATCATAACCCACGGCTACTGTCTTCCTTTTCGGCAGAGGCCTCACGACAATCCACCAGGGAACCTCTCTTTGAAGAGTCTGGATCCACTCCTTGCGGTTCTACAAACTCCTCAGGGAGGACAACTTCAAGATGGTGACTCTTTGTCAAGTCCTCCAGGCCCTTCAACTTCAGGACTGGTTGGTGTCTCTCGGATGCTTACTTCCATGTGCCGATCCATCCCAAGCACAAGAAGTACCTGAGGTTCGCGGTTGGCGACTCGCACTTTCAGTTTCGGGTCCTGCCGTTCGGATTGACCTCCGCCCCGAGGGTTTTCACCAAGCTCAAGGTGGTGGTGGCAGCGCATCTCAGGAAAGGGGGGATTCACGTCTACCCCTACCTGGACGATTGATTGATCAGGGGGAGCTCTCCCGAGCAAGTCCTGGATCATCTGTCCGTCACCTGCCACTCCCTTCACAGGCTGGGCTTCTCCCTCAATTTAAAGAAGTCCCATTTGACACCAACACAGCGGCTCCAGTACATCGGAGCAGTGCTCGACACGTCCCTGGGGCAGTGTTTTTCCTCCTCAGGTGAGGGCTCTTCACATTCAGCAGATGGTGCACAAGTTCCAGTTTGCCCAGACTCTCCCAGCGTCCGAGTTCTTGAGACTGCTCGGCCTCATGGCATCCTGTATTCTTCTGGTGCCAGAGGCTCGTCTGCGGATGAGATCTTTGCAGTGGGCACTCAAGCTGCAGTGGTCTCAGTCCTCCGGCAGGCTGTCGGACCCTGTTCAGGTGCTGCCCTCGGTAGCCCGGGACCTTCTGTGGTGGGCCGTCGAGGGCAATCTGATGAAGGGTGCCCCATTTAGGCTGCCCTGAGGTGACGATTGTGACGGACGCATCCTTGCGGGATGGGGAGCTCATGCCAACGAGCTGACAGTCAGCGGTCGTTGGTCTCCGTCGGAGTCCAGACTCCATATCAATCTGTTGGAGCTGAGGGCCGTCAGGCTAGCCCTGAAAGCTTTTCTGCCGACTGTGCGCGGGAAGAGTGTCCTGATTCTGATGGACAACACGGTGGCCATGCACTACCTCGACAAAAAGGGGGGATCCCTCAATCTTCACGCTTGGCTTCTGAAAGGTTGAGGTATAAGGATTGGGACCTCCCTGAAGACGTGATGGAGGTGTTGCTCTCGGCCAGGCGGCCGGCAACTAAGTCTCTGTACCGTTGCCGTTGGAGAAAGTTCTGCGACTGGTGTAGAGTTCAGAATGTGGATCCTTTTGAATGCGACATTCCCATGGTTTTGTCTTGTTTGCTTTCTTTGGCCCACAGGGGCTTGCAAGTGGGGACCACTAAAGGTTACCTGGCGGCGCTGTCCATATTTAAGCGCTCGTCTGAAGAGTGTTCCTATTTTAAGATTCCTTTAATTTCGCAGTTTTTGAAAGGGCTCACTGATGTGTTCCCTCCGTCACCTTTTTTGGTGCCAGGTTGGGATTTGAACCTTGTTCTTAAGTTTCTTATGGGTGCTCCATTTGAGCCTTTACATTCTTGCCCTTTGAGGCTGTTAACTCTGAAAACTGTGTTTTTAGTTTCGGTTACTTCCGTTCGCAGAGTGAATGAGTTACAGGCACTTTCAGTTAAACCACCCTTCACTGTATTTCACAAGGACGGGGTTGTCCTTAGAGGTCGTCCTTCTTTTCTTCCGAAGGTGGTTTCGGAATTTCATTTGAGCCAGAAGGTTGTTCTTCCGGCGTTCTATCCTCCTCCGCATCCTGGTAAGGAAGAGGAGAGGCTCCATAGGCTTGATCCTAGGAGAGCGTTGAGCTTTTATATCTCGCGCATGTCCCGGGTCAGAGTGGGCGATCAACTTTTCATTGGTTACGCTGGAAAGCGTTTGGGACAAGCTGTGATGAAACAGACTTTGTCTCTTTGGATTATTTTAGCTATCTCCGAGTGTTACCGCTTGCGGGTAAGGACCCTCCGGCTGGCTTGCGGGCCCATTCTACCAGAGGAGTGGCTGCGTCTACTGCCCTGCAGAGGGAAGTTCCTATTCGTCACATCTGTGATGCAGCCACCTGGGCTTCAGTACATACTTTTGTACGTCACTATTTCCTCGATTCCATCAGGGGGCAGGATCTGGCCTTTGGCAAGGCAGTTCTCTATTCCGCAATTTGATTGGGCATGCTAAATTTGTATTCTAAATTCTTTCCCACCTCCTTGCTTGGTACTGCTTTGGGAGTCTGTCATAGATATGAAATACGTCGGTGGACCCAATCCCCTCGAAGAACAAGTTACTTTCTTACCTGGTAACGTTCTTTCAATGGGATGGTCCGACGACATATTCCATATCGCTCCCTCCCTGCCTTCCCCGCTGCAGAATTTCTTTTGCGATTGCAGCTTGCGTTCCGCAAGGCCTCGTGTGTCTGACTGGCAGAAAACTGGTGGCACACGTTCTGGGAAAAAACTATAACTGAGGCTATTGGAGTCGTGTGTCCTACTTATCACATCGGTGACGTCAGCCGTCGGAGGAGGTCCTCGGGGACGGCGCATCGACGTCATCGACGCAGGACACAGACGCCAAAGATTTTCCGAAGCAGCACAGCTGTGGACATTACCTGTCATAGATATGGAATACGTCGTCGGACCATCCCATCGAAAGAACGTTACCAGGTAAAAAAGTAACTTGTTCTTCTAAAGGCTGTCATAGTCCGATAGGCCATAATAAAAGTCAGTCCATGTTTAAACCTACGCTTGCCCTCAGTCTTTACATAAATGTGACAGGTAGTCTTTAAAAAGGAAGAAAGCAGTGGTTCAACAAAAAATTGGAAACACCAAGGTTGGTTTCAGGTGGTCTTCTCACCAGGTGTAGTTCGTGCAATGTCACAAAAATTAGTTCATTCATAAAGGGCTGTTTGTAACCTTCTCCACAGAGCCCTTGCAATATTCTCAAATAGTGTCAGCGTCTTTAGTTCCTTGGGGTTCCCTTCCCCAAGCTTGAACTTGTCCAAGTTCCAAGCACCACAAAAGAAATATAGTTAGTTTTGAAACTTCTCAGGGATCCCTTCCCCAACCTTCAATTCTTTCAATACTACAAAACAACAAGGGCCTCATCAGGAGTCTGGCGATATCCCATCGGTACTGCCAGTGCAAATAGCGTCACCGCTACTCGGTCCGGCGCTATTGGCGCCAGATCACGAGTAGCTTTAAGTTCCCATTCCCCATTGGATCGACCGGATCCAATGGGGTTGGGGGATGCCATTACTCCTGGCGGTAATTCTGCCAGTGGTAATTGCCCAGAAAATGGCTGAAAATGAGCAGTAAGGGGACATTTTTACCTCCAGCAAAAAGTTGGAGGTAAAACTCCCACTTACCGCCAACTCATGATTGGACTAACCTTTAAATGCGGCGTTACCGCCGACTCATGATTGGACTAACCCTTAAATGCGGCGTTAATAGCTTTACTGCCGCATTTAAGGGCTAAGGCCCTTTGTTAGGGCTCTCAAAGCTATCTTCTTATTCCCTGCTTAACTTCCTTCAACACCTGCCTTTCACCAGCCACCTTCCCCTCTGCTTTCAAGCATGCCACTATCATCCCTATTTTGAAGAAACCTTCTGCCGATCCCCTTCTCACCTCTAACTTCCGCCCTATCTCTCTTCTTCCATTCCTCTCTAAGCTTCTTGAGCCCCTCGCCTACTCCCAGCTCTCAACCTTTGTCACCAATCTCTCCCTCCTACCCCCTCCCCGTCTGGCTTCCGTCCTAAACACTCTCCTGAAACTGCTCTTACCTACATCCTTAACTCCCTCCTCTCTGCTTGACACTCTAAACAATCCTCAGTCCTCATTCTTCTTGACCTCTCTGCTGCCTTCGCCACTGTCAATCACCCCCTTCTCCTTAACACTCTTTCTTCCTTTTGGATTCAAAGGCTCTGTTCTTAACTGGCTATCCTCTTACCTCTCCTCCCTCTCTTTCACTGTGTCCTGGGGTGGCCGGTCCTCTCCATCCCAGCCTCTTGAGTACGGCGTACCTCAAGGTTCAGTGCTTGGACCTTTCCTTTTCTCACTCTACACCTCCCTCCTTGCCCCTGTTATCTCCTTGTTTGGCATTTCCTATCATTTCTATTCCAACGACACTCAACTCTTCCTTTCTTTCTCTTCCTTCTCAACGACCCTCCACCTGAAACTCTCTTCCTGTTTTACTGCCATAAAGAACTGGATATATTACCGCTTTCTCTCCCTCAACACTGACAAGACTGAAGTCGTCTTTTCCCCCTCCAACTCTCTTCCCCCTCCCTCCCCTCCACCTTTCATTCACTTTCCTCTCACTAATCTCCCTATCTCTCTCCATGCTCGTAACTTCACTTTGACTCCTCACTCTCTTTCTCCCACCATATCTCTCTCACTTCTCGTGCCTGTCGCTACCACCTCTTCAGTATTCAAAAAGTCTGCCCCTCTCTCACCTTTCATGCAACTAAACGTTTGATCTCCTCCCTTATCTTCCCTCGCCTCTTCTACTGCTCCTTCTTACTCTTTGGACTACCTACCTCTCATCTCGCCCCCCCTCAAATCTATCTACCTATCTATCTATCAAATCTGTCCGTACCCTCTGTCTCCTTACCTCCCATGACTCTATCTCGGCTTCCCTCCCCTGCCTTGGCTGGCTTCTATTTTACTCTCAACTTAAATGTCACTTTCTTTGCCTTGTCTTCAAATCTCTCCATGGTGTTGCTCCCCCTTACCTCTCCTCCCTCCTCTCTTTCTACACTCCCTCCTGCTCCCTTCGTTCAGCTGACTACTTCCTTCACACTGTACCTCTGTCCCCTTGTGCCCCCTCCCGTTTCCGCTCCTTCCAGCTCCTAGCTCCCCTGCACTGGAACTCCCTACCTCTCTCAATCCATTCTGTTCCTACCTTCTACTCATTCCGCACCTCCCTTAAATCTCTCCTTCTCCACCCCCTCCTTGAAACCCCTTCCCCTTCTTGCTCCCCCTCCTTCCTTTCTTCTCCCATTGATTCCTCCCTCCACTCACTGACCACCCCACTCTCACCCCTTCCCCTTCTCTCCTCCTTCTCCTCCCCACCTCTCCCTCACAGTCCTACTGCACTACTCTCCCTATTCCCTTCAGTTTAATTGCTCTTCTTACTGTTTTGTTGACTGATTCATAACTGTAATTTGCTTCTACCGTTATATTGTTTTATGTTTTATGTACCAAGTTGTTCAATTGTGCAGCTTTTTCGTGTAAAGCGCTATATAAACAAATAAATACATTGTTTTGAAGGAGCGTCTGTCTGCCAGAACGTTTGTGCTCCACGGAAGCATTTGCAGCACTTTTGTTTACTCGGCACTGCGAGCGAGGCTCTTGCTGACGTTCCTTCTGCTTCCTGGAGGAGGCGGACCTGACTGCGGTCACGTGGCGGACCACGTGACTTTGAAGGTTATTTTAACTACGGACTAACCGCCCTTGCGGGGTGGTATACATTGTTTTGAAGGAGCGCCTGTCTGCCAGAACGTTTGTGCTCCACGGCAGCATTTGCAGCACTTTTGTTTACTCGGCACTGCGAGCGAGGCCCTTGCCGACATTCCTTCTGCTTCCTGGAGGAGGCGGACCTGACTGCGGTCACGTGGTGGACCACGTGACTTTGAAGGTCCTTTTAACTACGGACTAACCACCCTTGCGGCGTTAAGCCCTGGAGGCAGTAAGGGCTGGAGCCGCTGTTGTGCAGTTTGGCTGTGACCTGTAAGTAACTTGAACTTGGGTCTTGTGCTGCATAATTCATTCTCAAGCACCTCTTCAGCTCTAAGGGTTTGGGGTGGAGAGTCGGACTCTGGCAGCTCCACAAGCTGTCGGGCGTTCCCTACCCGGAGACTGACTGCTCCTTTTCATTCTTTTTGACGATTGTGGCTATTCCTAAAATCAATATATTTTGATTATGTACTGACTAAGAACACTATCAATTCAAGCTCATAATACATCTGTTTTTATTATTTTTGGTGGGGGGCTGCATAGATCCATTTCCTTTTTGTATTTTAAATCCAAGAGTGTTTTTGGGACAATTGTCATTTCTGCCTAAGGTTGCCTCTGGTTTTTTTTAAGTGCAATATTTTTAGATCGCAGTGCTCATAATTTTATCGACTGTTGTGTACGTTGGTTTTGTGTATTTTACGGAAAAAAATAATCATTGTAACTCAGGTCTTCTTTTAGCTTAACCCAGTATTGTTATTTTTTTAAGTCCCCTGTATTTCCCTCCTGGGTCTTGGTTCTCTCTGAATGACACGTAAGGGACTGCGAAGTCAAACAGCTATGGAGGCATCACTGGCTTCGACTCTGTCTGCTTTTGGTAATTTACCCTCTGCTTCATCAGTTACTACTCTGCTAGATGCCCCCTCCCTGGCTATACTGGGGAATCTACATCATGTTCCAGTAGATGCCCCATATAACCCTTTACTTCTCAAAACCCTGGCCCAGGCTCAAATTCATGTCAGCGATAGGTCTGAGGTACTTAATGCTATGGGTATTATTCCACGCAATACAGCTTGTAATAGCTGTATCTTTAACGGAACTCATGATATCTCGATAGATACACTGGAAGAACGTCTAACAGCTACCTTAGCCTCTCATCTTGCGGAAGGTGCTACTCTTCACAAGGATAAGGGCCATTTGGATTACTCTAACAATATGGTTAATACTGTCCTTTCAACACCTGCCTACCCTCATCCCAGGACGCCTATATTATGTGTTATGGCGGCTGACTCTGTAGCTAATGCCTCTGCATTACCAACGGTGACGGTCAATGGGAACATTGTTTCTCTTCCCACTGAACCTTCGCCAGAGGTTATCTCCGCAGCTCGGGGCATTAATCATACTTCAACTATTCATGTTAATCTGTCTACTAATGTGGCTGGAACTCCATACACTCCTACAGGGAAGTCTATGCCTATTTTGTTCAAAACTCCATTCAACAAAACCCAAAATCCCACCCTTAAAACAAAATCCAATCTGGGTACCCAAGGGAAACCAATTCAAGGGAAAAATATTTCACACTTTTTTGGAAAGAGGACTACATCCAGTACCCTTGTTAAATCTCTACACTCACTTCCAACAGTGTCTTCATTTGATCATACTAATCTAGTCGGTGTAGTTAAGAAATTGGAGATTGAAGACCCTTCAGCTCAGGATATTGACATCAGCATTATAGAATGTGCAGACAAGGCAATTGCTGATAGTCACCTGGGCCCCAATGGTAATAATACAAATAATGTCACCCAGCAAATCTGTGATGATTCCTTTACAGGCTCTCCTTCTGATCTCATCAACTTTATTGACAAATACACAGAGAAACAAAATTGGTTGAAAGAAAGGGGTCTACTCTCAGACTCAAAAAAGGAGCAGGGCAGCGAATCTATCTTACATCATACTCTTAAAGAGGCAGATGAAAGAATTAAACTTTCTCAACCCACTATCTCGGCTCTGAATATGGTTCTGAGTTCCTTTGTGAGTTTGTATGATAATATATGGTCTGAGGTCAGATCTCACTCTCTCCTCCTATCGGAAATCTATTCTAGGTTAGAGGGCCTTGACAGATTTGAAGAGTTAGTTAAAATTATTAAGGAAGAACATCCACTTTTGTCCACACACGGTCCTGACCCAATCCCTCCTAACTAACTTCCGTCTGATGCCCATATTGTACATGAAGGGCTTACCGCGACCACGCCAAGTATACAAGAGGTAGTTTTAGTTAAGGGCCAGGCTCATACAGTCCCTCAAGGTTCTGCTTTGGATTTATGTAGCCATCCTTCTATGATTTCGACAACTATTTCCGAGGGTCTGCGAGAGATCACAGGATCGAAGGCAGTACATCTTATCCCTCACACCAAACTTAATATGGTACTAATGAAGAAGAAAGTCCAAGAGGAATCGGTTGGTCCGCTTCCTAATCCTACTGTTCAAGGTCTTCCCCTTGTGGAAGGTCTTTAGAACAGGTAGATACTTCTAAGGGTGCCCTTATCGCTTCTTCATTGGACTTTATATCCATTCCGACTTTAGGGAATCCATCTGTTTCCATTGAACCCGTCAAAGAAATTTGACATCAAAAAGTTTTGCCCTGTATAGGAAGGAAAAGGAAAATTACTCAGCAAATGAAGAAAACTAAAAATCAAAAGAGCGTGAAAAATCTAAATTCATATACGAACCAATTTTTAAAAAATCTCTTCCTGGCAGATACTATAGCCTCTTCATCTACTACTCCCGTTCCGAAGGGGACGGGGAATTCTGTTGAACCAGTGGTTTCTCTGAGCCCTGTTCCTACTACGGTGGCTACTGCGACCACGATTGACTTACTTCCCACTACAGTAGCTCTATCTCCCTTACCGGTTGGTTTGGTTGAGGGTCCCTCGTCTAATAACATTCCTTCTTTAGTAATGGGACCTAATATTGAGGGGACAGTGGACTCTGTGGCTTCTAGTAACTTGATAACAGCTCCAACTCCATTAGAGCCGACCTCTATCAATGCCCCTACGGTGCTAACTACCAATATCATTGTTAAAGCAAAGGATTCCTCTTCTGCTGTAGTATTCCCTATTATTCCATCTAACTGCACATCAGGGATAGATCACAGCCATTCAGAAATTACTCTGCCAACGATTACAGCAAACTTGGTTAACATTGATATGGTTAAACACTTATTCCGGGAGATACTGGTTCCTAAAACTGTATGTGGGGCAGTGTCTAAGTCTGATCTATGCCCGTCCCAGGATGGGGCTTCTTCTATCCCGCCCCTACCTTTGGACCCATCGCTTATTTCTGTTAGTGAGGGTCTTCCTGCTAATATTGAGCTTATAACGAGGGACGGTGATACGGGTGCTCGATTAGAGAGGGATTCGTCTGCCCCGCTCTCTTCTAACCCATCCTTTTCAAGTTTTCCTATTACTGGCCCGACTATGGGCCGTGAAGGTGTCCCCTCTGGGCCCGACTCGGCTCATTACAATACCTCTTTCAAATTATGTGAAAGATTTCCTATGGGTCCAAATGTTATTTGAAATAGGACTATACTAAGAGGTGCTAGGGGCCCCGACTTGGCGGTCGATTCTTTAACTCAGTTTACTAAAAAGATCTCTGATTCTCTACCTGACTTATCAGAATCGAAAGTTCCTCGTGACATTATACAGCTTACAAGCCTTTGGGGCCAAGAAATGCCAATCTGTTTAAATCGTGGTAATATTTTAAAGATCTTTCATCAACTTCCTTCGCTCTCGCTCATCTCTAGCTATGATATGGATAGCATTTTTTTCCCCATTCAAGATCGGGTAGATGTAAGTAACATCATTCTTAAATCAAGAGTGGTTCTGGACCTGATCATGGGGCATAGGGAAGGGTTAAAGCAACTTGGCTTTGAAGCAAATTTACTGGAACCCACTCAGGTTTCCAGCAATAATGGAGGGGGTGCAGAATATAGGGGTAATCTCACTATGGTATTTCATCCGGAAAGAACCCCACAGCCCCTACGCAGGCAATTTATGCCCAAATCAAATGGAAACTTTCGCAATTGGGCACAGGTTACCATAGGTCTGTGGAAATGAGTACCCTCTGATTAATTCAGAACTCTCTCCAGATGTTCTTCCCGTGAATACCTTTGGTTGCCTCTCCTGGAATTCTAGAGGTAATTCTCACCTCTTTACGAATTTAGACACTGTTACTCTGATTAGGACTTCACACTGCTTCTTTCTCCAAGAAACCTGGATGCTCTCAACCTCCGTTTTAGATGGGTTTGATACCTTTTCTCAAAATGCTAAACCCAGCTTGGAAGGGAAGCCGTCGGGCGGTCTTCTTATAGGATTAAGAACTTCTTTAGGTTTTAGGACTAAGGTGCTTTTAGACATGCCCTTTGGTATTCTGGCCGTTGAGGTGTTCTCTCTTGATCTAACGGTTATTCTACTTTTGGTTAATGTATACTGGCACAAGGGAATCTCCCCTCTTGAGCCGTTTTTGCAAAAGTTAACGGATATGCTTCTTTCTTGGAGATCTTTGGCAGGGGATCTTAATTCGGATCTCTTCCGAATCCAAATATGACAACTTGGGATTGGCTATGGAGGATGATTCTCGCCTATGCTTGAAATTCGCACGGGGTCGTCGTTGGAATTTCGCCTTGTATTCAGTGGGTCTAACTTGTCTCAATGGTTTTTATGACGCTATTAATTTACCTCGTCCCACATGGCGTAGATCCTCATCAATATCTACCTTAGACTACGTGTTTGTAGATCACTCTCTTATTCCTTTCTCGTTTAATGTCGAGGTTTCTTTCAATCCATGGAGTGATCATGGTATCCTCCGGGTCTCATTTCTCTGTCCCTTTCCTACTAAGTTTTTGCCCTTGGGGGGTCCTACCCATCTCCAAACTGTGGGACAAGGGACAGGGGTACATTGGACTCCTCTTAACATCAGTATACTTAATCGTAAACTGATTCTTTCTTTTAATCATACTTCTTTCTGTTGGAAACTAGCAGTTTTCAATACAGTTCATTTTTCTTAATGCTCTTCAGTGTAGCATTCTCAAATATCTCACCCTCATAGATTTGACCAAGACTCAACTCATTAGAGATGTACAAGCCCTAGATATTGAATGGGCCGACAAAAAAACAAAAATTAAAACTATCCGCCAAAAATATAAAAATTATTGTAAGTCTAGAAAAGCTATTATGCTACAAAATGACGCGGAGCATATGCTTGCAGTGCTCATAAAACGAGATCTGAGGGCATTTTGGGTTACCGTATCCAGCTTAGACAATGCGGCGGTGTCCAACCAGTTGAATGCCATCCCTGAGGTTCAATGGGTTGAGCATTATACTAAACTCTTTGATATTGGGGGTGAGGGATTAGTTTCCTGTCTTTTGGGGAACAACCCCTCTAAGGACTCATGGAAGCCTCCTACTGATCCCGAGACAGTACTAGGACTCATCTCCAAAGCCAAGAAATCTAGGGCTATGGGGCATAATGGCCTCACTAACAATACAGTTAAAGCTGAGCCAGATCTCTGGGCCAACCTTCTTTCTTTGCTCTTTCAAGATGTTGTTAAGTCTAGGAAGGTACCCATTAGTTGGCAAACTGCTCATATTGTTCCAATTTTTAAAAGAGGCTTGCGTAACGAGGTCAAAAATTATAGGCCTATTTCACTTATTGATGCGGATTGTACGCTTTTTGCCTCTTTGTTGCTCTCCCATCTTAACGTTTGGATCAGGGAAAATCATATTCTCCCCAAACAACAAACAGGCTTTAGGACAGGCCACTCAACTAATCTCAATGGTCTTATTCTCAGCACCCTGCAGACTTCTACTTGGGGTAAATATGATGGTTCTCTTTACGTTGCATCTATCGACCTGTCAAATGCTTTTGACCTGGTTATCAGGTCAAGACTATGGGAAAAATTAGCCAAATGGGGCATTCCGGCCGGGCTTTTAACTCTTATTATGGCTATGTATGAAAACTCTGGGGTCCATATCAGGCTTGACTTGGCAGGAACCCTCTCCAGAAGGATAAGAACACGTATTGGGGTGAGACAGGGTTGCTCGTTAGCTCCATGTCTCTTAATCCTCTATATGGCTGATGTTGATGACTATCTGAGAAATGCAGGCATGGTGAGTGCTAAACTAGGGGATTTGAGGCTCTCATGGGTTGCTTATGCCGACGATTTTCTTCTTTTCGATCAAACTAAAGTGGGCCTGCCACTCTTAATGGGCTTAATATTAACCCGAGCAAAACCCGTACTATGGTCTTCTCAAAGGGGAGAATGGGGAATAACAAAGTATGGAAAATAGGTGGTGAAAATATAATTAGAGCAAATAAAATCGTCTATCTTGGTTATCTGATTCTGGCCCAACCCTCGGCGATCGAACTTAGACAATTTCGTAGACACAAATTGCTCCCACTCATCTCCCAATCCCTTACACTAGACAATAAATATGGCACGTTCTCCCTTAAGCCTGTAGTAGATTTCTGTAAGGGTAAGGTTACTCCAAAGCTTCTGTATGGAATGGAACTCCACTACTCGGTACTTTTGATTTTCTGGGACTCTCTTGAGGGTATCTATTGGAGGAAAATTCTAAAACTGCCAAATTCCATTC
This sequence comes from Ambystoma mexicanum, assembly GCF_040938575.1. Lineage (NCBI taxonomy): Eukaryota > Metazoa > Chordata > Amphibia > Caudata > Ambystomatidae > Ambystoma > Ambystoma mexicanum. The sequence goes on from NC_090923.1 coordinate 843,632,533, forward strand.
CAACTGCGGCTATTAGGTATGAACTAGGGTTAGTCTCATTCCGAGCCAAGATTCTCTGGAGGGTTCTTTCACTTTTTTCAGCTCTGCTCTCTCCCAAACCTGATACCCTTTATGCTGATGTGGGCCATATGATTTCTTCTCACGGACCTTTAGTCCAGAATCTATACCTTAACGCTTTTAGTGATCTCTGTGACAAGACCTTGTTGGATATTTCGTCTGATAGGGATACCCTACTAACAAATCCCAACAAGGTCAAGGAGTGTCTTTTCAGTCATGACTGGAGTAACACTATTGATAAACTACATTCGTATTCCTCCCTGAGAGATTTACAATTTGACCATAAGAAAAGAGGCCTGTTGTCTTTTATTCTGAATCAATTTCCCAACAGATATTATCGCTCCCTTCTCATTAAACTCAGATGGAATCTCCTTCCAACTCGAGAAGTTCTACATAAAAGGAAGGAGTTTTCTGATGTGGATCCCATCTGTCGTTTTTGCAAAACTCTGGGGGTGATTGAAACTGCTCGGCATCTCTTTTTAGACTGTACTGCCTTGCTATCTTTAAGGGACAAATATTTAGCTCGTTTTAATGTAATGGGGCAAATGGGGGCGGACAATCTGATCTGGTCACAGTGTCTCTCTATTTCAAATATTAAGGATGGACTTGCTGTGGCTGGTTTTATCAAAACTTTAGATTTATATGCCCCGTGGGTATGATTATGCCTGTTATGATTAGGCCTGTTTTTTTATGATTTTTTTTAAGAACTACGAACATTTTAGAAAAAATTTCAATGTCGGTATATTCTCTAATGTTGCACTGATATGATATGGCATTTGTAACGCGCCTATACACAAGTGTTTCAAGGCACTTTGCACTGAACCTTTCAAATCTAAATTTAAATCTGTCCCTTATTCTCTGGAAATTTTAACTGGAAATTGGATCTATGTTTTAATGTTTGTTAGTATAATTGAAATTTAAATGTAATGAATGTCTTTTTACTTCTTAGTCTTTTTTTGTAAAGGTTTCTTGTAAACCATACACAATACAAAAAAAAATACAAAATACAAATATTTCAGTTTCCAACACCAAAATTATGTTTTGTCAGGGTGCACCTTGCTTTTCCTTCCATATCATGAGATAATAGATTTTCTACTTTGTTAGCCCTCTCAGGGTTCCCTTCCCCAAGCTTAGGCCCCTTTTGGTCTAAAACACAAGTCAGTTTGTCAGGATGTATCTCTCCTTTGAAATACAATTCTTTCACACTCACTTCACTGGTGGGATACAATCGGAGACTTTCACCTGGTTCTTTACTCCTCCTAGACGTGACCACTCTGATCTGTAACCCCTCTCTTTATTTCATCCTCCTTCATTTAAACCTTTCACCTTTAGGTGCTTCCTGCATCCCTTCTTGTTCTCCTTTGCTTATTCCTCATGCATACTTGCACCTTCCCTATGTTATCCTTTTTTCCGCTGTGCACTCTTGCACCTTCCTTTGCTTTCTTATCGTGCCTCTTAACATTCTGGGCCCGACAGGGCAGGCTAAAGGTCCTGCAGTCACGTCTTGGAGAAGCAACTGGCATACAGTTGACCCTCAGTTGCTGTTCTCCGAGATTGTGTCTCGCTGGAAGGCAGTTGGGACCAAGAAGAAGTTTTCTATACTCTCAGGCACTCTAGTTGATGTCGCAAACTTTATAGCTCTGCTTAAATTAGTGCAGGCTTGGAAACACCCTTCTGAGCCTTGGTTCACTGATTCTCTTAAAACATCTCGCCTGCAGGTTAGACCGGCAGAGTGTAAATGGCGCTGTGCGTATGGATCTGCTGAAAAGGCTTATTTCCGGTATCTGGCTAGAATTTACCACCAAGATGTGTTAATAGCTAAACAAACTCATTTTACTAGCAAGGTGGAGCTCGTTCTTAACAAATCTAAAGAACTTTTTCTGTGGTTAAGTCTTTCTCTTCTTTTTAACATCTATATTCAGCCATTGATTCTCCTCATCCACTCTTACGGCTTCTGCTGTTATTCCTACGCCAACGACAATCAGATCCTGGTCCGTCTTGACCGGGACCAAGTGACTGCAGCCTTCGAACTGCAAGAGAGTCTGTGTTATGCTCACCTGGTTCCCACGGGGGCGTCGAACGGAACTGGGCCGCTGTTGTTTCCACCAGCGTGACATGTAGCGCCGAGATGACTGACTGGACTGGCCCGCTCAGCCTAGTTTGTCTGGCTCGCAAGAATATTCTTCTGCAAAGGAGAAGAGGAATTAACCACCCGTGGAATTGAGTGTCAACCCACCTTCACCAATCCCGTTGTCTTCCCACAGATCACTCTTGATGTCCCCTCCTTAGTCTCACCTGATGGTTTGGAAGGATGAGCTCTCCATCCTGCGTCGACCGCAGGGGCGCATTGATGACCAGTTACTTCACTGGCGTAGAGGAATTGGTGAGTTCCAGTATTGCCGATTAATCCACTCGAAGATTTCCAAATGGCAATTGGTAAGATTCAGGTAAGTCTATTGTGGTTTTCCCCTTAGGGGCTGGGGTACGGCGATGAAGCAGAGTTGACTGCGCCGACCCGTGATGAGGTGAGTACCTCCCGTGGTAAATCAGGTAAGTCCTTGGGGGTAGCTTGTATAGCCTTAGAGAGTCCCCTTGCTCACCTTGCTGTCTTTGTCTCCTTAGGTGTCGGAGGGCGGCCGCGAGATGGAGAGAGCATGATGGAATGATGAAGTACCTCCAAGCAGGTGAGTTCAGCGCGGCGCCGTAGGAATGCGAAGCGATGCTTCAAAGACTTCTGTCTTTCAGTTCCGTGGCGAAATGGATCAGGATTCAGGTAAGGATTAAAGTTAAAACTCCTGTTCTAACCTTTATCCTTCTTTTCTTCTTGTTTCAGGAGTCCCAGGACTGAAGCGGGCGTGGCTGAAGACTGGAGCTGCTGAAAACACAGTGAGCGTTACACTGCAGCAAGCAGAATAACGCAAAGCACGTGTGGCTGTCCGGGTGTGGTTTAAATAGCCTTGGAAGAAGATCAAGGTAAGTATTCTTCCACAGCCCCACCCAAGTAACAAAATAGTCCCTTCAGTAAAATAGTCCCTCCTAAGCCTCATTTGGCTTGAGTCTTCATGCAGCATGGTCTGCCTCAGGTGAGTATGCAGCATGGTCTGCTTCAGGTAAGTTATCAATAATGAGCCTGGCGCCCATGGCGCCAGGACTGACTTTATCTATATGAGCCTGGCGCCATAGGCGCCAGGACTGCACCCAAACAGCCCCTAACTGGGGCTTTTGGGCATGCTCCAAGTGGCATGATGCCTGCTTCCGGGGCTGCTGGGCCTGGTCTGGTCTTCCGGGGGCAGACATCATGACAGCACTCCCCCTCAAGGCCCCTCCTAAAGTCGTTCTCCCCCTTGGCCGTGGTTTGTCTGGAAATTCCCGATGGAACCTCTTCACTAAACGAGGTGCATGCACGTGGTCACTAGGTTCCCAAGACCTTTCCTGCGGGCCATAACCTTTCCAGTCAATTAGGTAAAAGAGTTTTGATCTCACTCTTTTTGAGTCCAAAATATTGTTGACTTCGAACTCGGGCTCCCCGTCTATGAGGATAGGTTCAGGTGGAGTGGTTAGCCTAGTTCCTGGTTGCACTGGCTTCAAAAGAGACACGTGGAGGACGGGATGGATTCGCATATGAGCAGGTAGGTCCAACTTGACGGCCACTGGGTTAATAATTGCCTTGACAGAAAAAGGTCCCAAATACCTGGGGTTAAAGGTCCGAGTCCCCTTGAGTGGTAAGTGCTTAGTGGATACTTGGTCCCCTATTTGGTATTGAGGAACTTCACTTCTGTGCTGATCCCCATCCTTTTTGTATTTTTCCTTAACCTTTTGCAAATGGATGGTTGCTTCTTTAAAGGCTTGTGTAATAACAGCGTGGAGATGGTCCACTGCGGGCATCTCTAAATGCTGGGGTGAGTCCAAATCCGAGGTTCGAGGATGGTGCCCATAAATGGTAAAAAAAGGACTTTGTCCAGTTCCTGAGTGTACGGAATTATTGTACGCATACTCTGCGATCCACAGAATGTCTTTCCAATTCCCCTCAGACTGATGTAACATACAACGGAGATACTGTTCAAGAGTCTGGTTGGTCCTCTCCGTTTGACCGTCGGTCTGAGGGTGGTGACTGGTCGAAAGCCTAACATCAATTTGTGCCAGTTGGCAGCATTTCCTCCAAAAATGTGAAATTAATTGACTGCCCCAATCTGAAATTAACACTGAAGGAAAGCCATGCAGGCGGACAACATTTTCAAGGAATTCCTTGGCCAGGATTGAAGCTGAAGGTATCCCTTTTAAAGGAATGAAGTGGGCCATTTTAGAAAAAGATCTACAATAACTAGAATGGTATTGTAACCTTGGTACGGGGTAAATCTGTGATAAAGTCTAATGACAAGGTCTGCCAAGGGGTAGGTGGTATGTCTAATGGTTGCAATAATCCAGCAGGTTTTTTCTTTTGCCCTTTATTTTGGGCGCAAATGCCACAAGACATGGCAAATGACTTGACATCCTTTCGCCAGGTGGGCCACCAAAATTGCTTCTTAATTTTAGCTTCGGTTTTTGCAATACCCGGATGCCCTTCTATTAAGGTGTCATGGTAATGGGAAATGACAAGTTCCTGTAGTTCTTTTTGCGGTAAAAATAGCCGGCCTTGGTAATAAGGTAAATCATCGATGACAGAGTACTCTGGACCTTTCTTTGCCCAGTCCTGTAGGGCAACGGAATCAAAGAGTTGGTGGATCTTGTTTTGAAAGTCCTCCAGTGTCTGTATGGATGTCAGGCCAAGGATTCTCTGTTCCGGAATTATGGGTACGGGTTCTAAAGTTATTTCTGCTTCTCCCATTCCAATCCGGGACAAGGCGTCTGCTTTACCATTCTTACAACCTGGTCGATAGGTTATTACAAAATCAAACTCGGCGAAGAACAATTCCCAACGGAGTTGGCGCGAAGATTGGGCTTTGGCTGTCTTTAGGTATTGTAAGTTGCGGTGATCGGTGATGACCGTGATGGTATGTCTGGCACCCAGTAGATAGTGCCGCCAAGCCTTAAAGGCGGACTTGATGGCCAGCAGCTCCTTGTCGGTTATGGCATAGTTTAATTCGGGGGCTGAAAATTTTCTTGACCAAAACGCCACTGGGTGAAGCTGGTTAGTTTCGGGATCCTTTTGGGAAGGGACTGCTCCCATGGCTGAACTGGATGCATCTGTTTCCACTATGTAGGGAAGCTCGGGACGCGGGTGTCTTAATATGGGAGAAGATGTGAATTTAGCTTTTAACTCTTGGAAGGCGTTCTCGGCTTCCTCTGTCCACACAAAGCGTTTGTTTTTTCGCAATAGCGTTGTAATGGGATGCACAATGTGCGAGAAGTCCGGGATAAACCTGCGGTAGAAATTGGCAAAGCAAGCATGCTTTGAACTCCTTTGATTGAACTTGGCGAAGGCCAAATAAGAATGGCATCCACTTTTCGTGTATCCATCCGTATTCCTCTCGGGGTCAGAATAAATCCAAGGAATTCCACTTCCGTAGTGTGGAAGATGCACTTTTCCAGTTTTGCATATAATTTATGCTGACGTAACTTCGAACGTGTTTTACATGCTCAGATTCTGATAAAGAGTATACTAAGATGTCGTCGATGTAAACGACCACACAAACGTCGATAAGCTCTCGGAGGACATTGTTCATGAAGAACTGGAAGGCTGCTGGTGCATTGCATAGTCTGAAGGGCATCACCTGGTACTCAAATAGTCCGTACTTGGTGCGAAAAGCAGTCTTCCATTCGTCACCCTCTTTGACACGTACCAGATTATATGCCCCCCCGAAGATCTAGTTTCGTGTATATACAAGCGTCCTTCACCTGGTCTAGTAGTTCTGGGATCAAAGGCAGTGGGTATCGATTATTGATGGTTATCTGATTCAGTGCACGGTAGTCTATACATGTTCTAAGGTCGCCTTCCTTTTTCGGTACAAAGAACAAAGCTGAAGATGCAGGGGACTTGGACGGGCAAATGAAGCCATTAGCAAGGTACTGGTCTAGGTACTGGCGCAAATGGAGATTTTCGGGTTCCGTAAGGGCATAGATTCTGCTGCAAGGTGGTTGTGCTCCAGGTACAAGATCTATTTGACAATCATACGATCTGTGAGGTGGTAAGGTGTTTGCCTGTTCCTTTTGGAAGACATCCTGAAAGTCTTGGTATTCAACAGGTAATTGTATGGCTACTGGAATTACTGGGGCCAGGACTGAGTTTTGAGTTTTCCTTGGGTAGCAGGTGCAAGCACATTCTGGGAAGGTTAGTCTCTTCTCTCGCCAATCAATACAGGGATTATGTTTTTCCAAGCAAAGTATCCCCAGTATCAGCTGAAACTGTGGGGCCTTGATTAAGTCAAACATCATAGCCTCTCGATGCCCATCTTAACTCAGCAATGTCATCTCTGCAGTGGAATGAGTTACGGGTCCAGAGGCAATTTCCGTTCCATCTACAGTGGTGACAACATCGGCTGTGGTCTTGCGGGTGAGAGATAGATTCATCCTGGTAGCCAATTCCCAGTCCAAGTAATTTCCTATGGCTCCACTGTCTACGTACGCCTTTACCGCGTGCATGCGTGATGGCTGCTCTGGATCTACACGGACCATGGGTATGGTGAAATGCGAGGTCAGAGTGTCCTTTTTTAAGCTCGGCAAGCGGACCTCTACGCTTGCCGGGCATGGTCGTTTCCCGAGTCAGATTTCACATGGTTTTCGTCTGCTGCTCCTATAACTTTCTTGGGTGGTTTTACAGGGCAGTTCCGAAGAAAATGACCAGTAGTTCCACAATATAAACATAATTGCAGTTGCCGTCTTCTATCTCTTTCCTTCTGGGTTAAGGGTCCTTTAACCCCCCCGATTTGCATAGGTTCTGAGACATCTACTCCCTTGGAGCTTACGTGGGTTTTAACCAACACCCTGTTCTCAAACTTGGTTCGGTCAGCCTTCCTGGTTTGAAGTCTGTGATCGAGCTGGACCACTAGATCTATATATTCAGCACAGTCTTGAGGCGGGTTCACGATTTGTGCCAAAACATCTTTGAGTTCTCCCCGAAGTCCTCGATGGAATAATGTGATTCGCTTGGCTTCAGACCATTCGGTTTCCACTACTAATCTATTGAAAGTTGCAATGTAAGATAAAAGATCCTGGTTACCTTGACGTAGGGATAAACGTTCGTTGTCCAAAGCCTGTCATCGGGAGTGTCGGGCGAATAGTCTTTCCATGCTAGTTCGAAAACCCTGGAAATCTCGAAGAATCGGGTCATCCTGGTTAACCAGTGGAATGGACCAATCCGCCGCACAGCCGCTGAGATATGACAGTACAAAGGCTACCTTGGCCTGATCGTTTGGGAAAGCTCCAGGTCTACATAAAAAGTGCAAGCGGCATTGATTCATGAATGTTGCAAACCCTTTTGGGTCTCCGGCAAAGCGTTCAGGTGGAGCCAAAGGAACGGCTCCAGGTAAATTTATCTGCACCGGGTTACTCGATGGTACTGGAGCTGGACTTGCCCCAAGTCCTGGTAGAGGTGTTTGTCCAGCCTGGCTCTGTAATAGTTGTCTGGCCAACTCATCAGTTCGTTCTTTTGACACTATCAGTTCCCTCCTGAGGGCATTGGTTTCTTGGCGGGCGGAATGCACTTCGGCCCTTAATTCCCCTAATAATTGGGCCAACTGATCAGTTTCCGAGGTCTCCATGACGCCCAGGTGGGTATTTGTGGGTAGGCTTCGCGTTCTGTTACGCTCACCTGGTTCCCACGGGGCGTCGACCGGAACTGGGCCGCTGTTGTTTCCACCAGCGTGACGTGTAGCGCCGAGATGACTGACTGGACTGGCCTGCTCAGCCTGGTTTGTCTGGCTCGCAAGAATATTCTTCTGCAAAGGAGAAGAGGAATTAACCACCCGTGGAATTGAGTGTCAACCCACCTTCCCCACTCCCGTTGTCTTCCCACAGATCACTCTTGATGTCCCCTCCTTAGTCTCACCTGATGGTTTGGAAGGATGAGCTCTCCATCCTCCGTCGACCGCAGGGGCGCGTTGATGATCAGTTACTTCACTGGCGTAGAGGAATTGGTGAGTTCCAGTATTGACTCTAAAGTCCAATTGTTCATAAGAGTTCAAATGTCTGATCTTCACTCTGTCCGATTCCTTGCAGGTTGCTGATTAATCCACTCGAAGATTTCCAAATGGCAATTGGTAAGATTCAGGTAAGTCTATTGTGGTTTTCCCCTTAGGGGCCGGGGTACGGCGATGAAGCAGAGTTGACTGCGCCGACCCGAGATGAGGTGAGTACCTCCCGTGGTAAATCAGGTAAGTCCTTGGGGGTAGCTTGTGTAGCCTTAGAGAGTCCCCTTGCTCACCTTGCTGTCTTTGTCTCCTTAGGTTTCGGAGGGCGGCCGCAAGATGGAGAGAGCGTGATGGAATGCTGAAGTACCGCCAAGCAGGTGAGTTCAGCGCGGCGCCGTAGGAATGCGTAGCGATGCTTCAAAGACTGCTGTCTTTCAGTTCCGTGGTGAAATGGATCAGGATTCAGGTAAGGATTAAAGTTAAAACTCCTGTTCTAACCTTTATCCTTCTTTTCTTCTTGTTTCAGGAGTCCCAGGACTGAAGCGGGCGTGGCTGAAGACTGGAGCTGCTGAAAACACGGTGAGTGTTACGCTGCAGCAAGCAGAATAACGCGAAGCACGTGTGGCTGTCCGGGCGTGGTTTAAATAGCCTTGGAAGAAGATCCAGGTAAATATTCCTCCACAGCCCCACCCAAGTAACAAAATAGTCCCTTCAGTAAAATAGTCCCTCCTAAGCCTCATTTGGCTTGAGTCTTCATGCAGCATGGTCTGCCTCAGGTGAGTATGCAGCATGGTCTGCTTCAGGTAAGTTATCAATAATGAGCCTGGCGCCCATGGCGCCAGGACTGACTATCTTTATGAGCCTGGCGCCATAGGCGCCAGGACTGCACCCAAACAGCCCCTAACTGGGGCTTTTGGGCATGCTCCAAGTGGCATGATGCCTGCTTCCGGGGCTGCTGGGCCTGGTCTGGTCTTCCGGGGGCAGGCATCATGACAGTCTGTCGGCAGTGGGAAACTGGATGAGTGTGAACTGGCTGAAAATGAATGGGGACAAGACCGAAATCATCGTGGTGGGATCCCCTTCGGCTGCTGCGGTATGGTCTGCCTCCTTTTGGCCTCCCACCCTGGGTGATTTTCCAAATCTGGTAAAGGTGGTTAAGAATTTAGGTATCCTTCTGTCATCTGACTTATCTATGTCATCTCAAGTCAGCGCAGGCTTTAAGACTGGACACTTCCTTCTCAGAGTGCTGCGCAGAGTTTTTCCTCTTGCCTGTACGACTGCGACTACTGGTAATGGCATCCTTGATTACCACTCAGATTGACTACTGTAACACGCTCTATCTGGCACAACCCTTGGGGTTGATACATTGTCTACAACTGCTGCAAAATCTAACAGCTAGGGTGGCAATTGCCTCCCCCTTCGGAGCCCATATAAGTCCTGTGCTTCGAGCCTTACACTGGCTTCTGGTAGCTCAGATGATTAAGTTTAAAGCTCTATGCCTGGTACACCGTGCCTTTTTTAGGCAGGGGTCGGAATACCTGCAGGACAAATTCCCCTGCTACGTTCCGGGCTGACCTCTGCGCTTAGGTAATGCCAGCCTTGTGGCTATCCCGAAGGACCGCTTGGCCCGTGTAAGAGGGCGTGCCTTTTCATATGCTGCCAGTAAACTATGGAATGGGCTTCCATCCAGCCTTAGAGGCTTGGTGAACCATCTTTCAGTTTAGAGGGGCACTGAATACCTTTCTGTTTTAGGGCCATGGCTTTGGCTGCTATTTCTTTTCCTCGCACCAAGATGCTCTAGGGCGAAAGTGTGCGCTATAAGTGCAATTAACATAACAAAACATATCTCACTTTCTTCTTCATGCCACTTTAACACTGTGTATTTCTCCTGCTCTGCTTCAGTCTAACTCACGCTCTCGAGTTTCTCTCTCTCGCTAACCGGGCAGTGTCCCATTGACAAGTGGTCCCTCCAGATAAACGGGGTTGAGGTTAGGGTCTCACCACTTGCCCCTCAGATACCCCTGGGACCGGCACACGTCCCAAGGGAACAAGCATTCTTTTTAATGCCACAAGCAGGGCACAGGCTGCATTACTCTGGCTCCTTGGAGGCAAAGCTCCCTAGCCACACTGCAGCCCCTTCCAAACACCAGGCCAGCTTCTCAGCATGCCGTTCTCCTCCTTGCTTTCCCTCTTGCTGCTCTCTGCTCCTTATCTTCTCGACTCCGGACAGCACCCCCAGCTCACTCTTTTCCTTGTGAAAAACCACAACTTTTATAGTTGAATCAAGTGGTGTCAGCTGTAAGTGGTCATTATTGAATGCCTGATCTGGCCTGACTCTATTATTGGGACAACTTGAGTTCTTTCTATAGTAGGGTTACCTTACTTTCCCTATGTTGATTCTATGGGTAATCTTTACTGCTCTTAGTTGCCTCCTCCTCATCTCACTTGTCCACTCCCAGGGTCAGGATCTAAAAGTGATGGTCCTTCCCAGGCCACCTGAATGGAAGATCCCAAGGGAGTAGGTGGGAGAATACCCTCGGGTTTCTCACAGTACATATGAGGTGTGAATGGTACCCTGCCTAGAATGTTTGGCAAGAAGGAGCCTTAGGGTTTTATAACTGGAAGGATTTGTAAAATGAGAACATGTAAACAGGAATATATGAATTAAAGGGTCTTCTTCACATGGAAGCTAAGACTCCCACGTCCCCCTCATGGGGTCACTGCATCGCCCAGACAGTCATCTCCTCCCATCGCCTCATAATTCCACCCCCAGGGTCAGGATTAGGTAGCGGCTGCCGTTCCCTGGCCACATGGGAGGAGATCTGAGGCTGGGGATCAGTGATGACTCCTCAGGATTAATCACATTTGCCAGAAGTTATCCGCAGCTGAGGAGCCTGGTGGAAGCCTTCTCGTTCCTGTGGAACAGACTCTTCCTATACGCCTTCCCTCCGCCTCCGCTCCTGCTACGTCTGATCAACACACTCAGACGTTGCCATTGCAGGTATCTGGACCTGCTCCTTCTGTCAGTGGCCCCGCCCATCCGGCTGCCTCCACATACAGATCTTCTCTCCAGCAAAAACAGATCCATACTGCACCACGGGCCTGCGTCGCTGAGCCTCACGGCCTGGCTCCTGCACCCCAAGAGCTTGGGCTCTATTTCCTGCCGCTGGAGTGCAAGAAGATCCTGGCCAAGGCCAGAGCTTCCTCTACTTTGGGCCTGATCATGAGTTGGGTGGTATCCCAGCTGGGAAACCGTCCAACTGTATTTGCGGTAGCGCCCACCCATCTGGCGCCAGATCATGGGTTGGGCGCTAACCGTTACTCCTCATTCCCCATTGGGTCCATTGGACCCAATGGGAGATTTTCGGTGCAGTTGCCGCAGAGTAATACAGCCGGCAGTAATTGTGCCGAAAATTGACATTTTTCCTGCATGTTTACCCCCACCCCAAGGGGGTGGGTAAACACGCCAAACTCGAGATTGGGCAGACCCTTAAATGCGGTGGTAACACCATTACTGCTGCATTTAAGGGCTACCGCCTAACTCGTGATGAGGCCCGTTATCTTGTTACGGCCACAAATGGAAGCGCTTCATGGTGTGGGGCACAACTCAGAAGATTTCGCCTTTGCGTAAAACGGCTCCACAGCTTCTTCCGTACCTGCTTTCGCTGGCCAAAGCTGGGCTAGCTCACATCTCTATCAAAGTTCATCTAGCTCTGGCTGTGTATATGTAATGCTGTGTAATCGTATTCATGAGCATGTGAATCCATGCAAAACCTCATGCTCGAGAAGGCACAAGTTACTTACATGTAACGCCTATTCTCCAGCATGGGTCTTGCTTGAATTCACATGCAAACCCTCCCTGCTTCCCCCTCTGTGGCTCTTCTTGGTTCATACTGCCACTTTAGGTGCTCAACTAAATCGGAAGATGGCCAGCAGGGGTAGAGCCTAGGAGGACGAGTGTTATTGGCTAGGGCAGTATGATCCAAAGGACAGTGATTGGTTATAGAGGAGACAAGATGTTTTCAGTCTAAAGCAAAACTGCTTTGTTTTTACCCAGGATTCCCAGCGTGATGACAGGAAGTATTCATGAGCATGTGAATCCATGCAAGAGCCATGCTGGAGGACACGAGTTACAGGTAAGTAACGTGTTCCTTATGCCGGGCTGTTTTGTGTTGTGACGTCTCCTTTGCTCCACCTTGAGGTGCTTTGAAGGATTAGCAGTGACAAGTCTAGTAGGGTTTGGTTTTGTGCTGTGTTCAATTTCCAGATGTATGTGGCAACTTAGAGGTTATGTTCCACTGTGTAAAAATATCCATTGTGCATCAACTAGCAGACTCTCCTGCCGGGCCATCTCTCCTGTGTATGGTTTGCGATTTCGCTCCAGCGTCACACATCTTGGATGGCCATTAGCATCTGAGCTGCTCACCTCTGTTCCCCACGGACGACACTGTGCGCACCTGGACCGGGTCTGTCTGATGCGCTGAGCAGCGTGTTGCAGAGGATGCAGTTCTTTTACTTCCCCCACCTGGACATAGATATGTGATCCTGCTCTGTTGCTTCCTGCAGTTAGGGGAGGCGATCAATGGACATCTTGGTGTCTACAGCGAGTGTCCTCCGTATGAGATTGTTCAAGGTTATATGAATACCTCAGACATCTCGTTGCTCTACAGAGGTATCCTCTGGTGCCCGTGATGTTCTGATCTATATATCACCGTTTCGATTCGGTTTTAACGACCTGCCAGCGGGATAGCTGAAGGATCATAACGGGCGACAGTGGGAGCTCCACGGTGTTAGGTCTACATACTTACCTTTAAACCTGACTTGAATATGGGTTAAAAATGTTGTTTGGGAACATCAGGAACACTTAACTCTTTTTAGCTTTAGTCATTTCTATTTTTGCAAAGAATTTAGCTGTGTGTTAGATATTTCTTGACGCACAACTTGATATAAATAGGTGTGTGTGTGTTTTACATGAGCTGCCCTCTGTGGCGGCAAGGAATGAAGAGACTGAACAAGTGATGCCGTGATGATTGCTATAAACCTTATTCAAAAGAAAGATAAACCTATCTGCCATTAATGGAATGGAATTCCCTAGCTATACTAAAGAAACGCAGGTGCTTGTCAGGAAGTCTTTGTATGTCAAATCACCGTCCCAGTCAAAAAGGCCCCTACGTTATCCCTGTCACTACAGGAAACAATAATAAAGCTTGTGACCCAGGAGAATGACTCCCAGTTCCTAGATGTAAAATGTTCCAAAGACTTTAAGTAGTCTCAAAACAAAAGTTACATAAAGTTACAAGCTTTTTGTGACACACCAGCAAAACAGTTCTACGGGATCCTCGTGGGGCTAGGAGAATGACTACCTTCTTATAGCTTGTTCCCCAATGTTCCTTATAGTTTAGTTTAGTTTATTATTTATATAGCGCACCATACCCTGCGGCATCAGGGCGCAACAGACAAGAATATGCTCAACTTAGTTACAAATACATGATAAGTAGGAAAGTACAGACATCATCAAGTTACAATAAGCAGGTATGTACAAGGCAGGATCAGGGTCAATTACATGTACATGATAAGTAGGAAAGTACAAACATCATCAAGTTACAATAAGCGGGTATGTACAAGGCAGGATCAGGGTCAAAGAGCAATGAGGTAACAGGTGCCTGTATCCTGGATAGTTGTATGGTTATGATATACAGTTGTGTCAGGGGAGGTGGATCTAGGAAGTCATGCAGGTTAGAGTAGTTAGATGTCATTAGCTCTCAGCCACCTGGTCAGGTTCTGTCTGAAGTTAGCGAAGGGCTGAGGTTCTCTGATGCCATAGGGGAGGGAGTTCCACAGCTGCGCAGCCTTGACTGGGAAGCTATGTCCTCCTATAGTGGAGAGTTTGAATTGCAGGACTTGGAGACAGTTCACATTAGCTGTTCTTGTTGGTCTGGATGAGGTTCTTTTACATAACCTGTCCATGAGGTAGGGTGGTGCTTTATTGTTGAGGCACTTGTGTGTGAGGGAGGCGATCTTGAGTTGAATTTTGTCAAAAGTGGATAGCCATTTGTATTCTCTTCTTACAGAGGATATATGCTCCTTTCTGTTAATCTTGAGCGCTGCTCTCAAGGCATTGTTCTGGAGGACTTGAATTTTGTGAATGGTCTGTTTATTTGCCCCAATGTATAGTCCGTTGCAATAATCCAATTTGGATAGTATAAGGGCTCTGGCAAGTGTGATGCAGCTGTCTGTGGAAAGGAATTGCTTACTAGCTCTGATAAGTTTGCATGTGTATGCTGAAGCAGAGGCTAGAGAGTTAACTTGTTTGGCAAAGTTCATGGTGGCGTCTAGGTAAAATCCTAGAGTTTTCACTTCGTTAGCTACTTTTATGATGTTTCCATCAATAATGAAGTTGGCGTAGTCCGGGCTAAGTTTGGATATATAGGTTGGGGTGCCTAGGATGATAAGCTCAGTTTTATCATCGTTCAGGCATAGACCGTGGGTGGCCATCCAAGCCTGAACGATGCTATAGATTCTATTCACTAGAGCCAGATCCTTGGCGTAGACTCCTGAGAACGGGAGGAGGATCTGGGTATTGTCTGCGTAGTTAGTGTAGGCGATACCCAGATGATCCATTTCGTCAAAGAGGGGCTTCGTGAAAAACATTGTAGAGAGTAGGTGACACACAAGAGCCTTGTGGTACTCCGCAGGTTATAGGGATTGGATCTGCTGTGGCTGATGGAGAGAAGACTCTCATAGTCCGGTTAATCAGAAATGATTTGATCCATGTTATAGCCTCTTTAGAGAAATGGGCTGCAGAGTCAAGGTGGCTACATAAGACTGTATTGTCAACTAAGTCGAATGCAGCTGATAGGTCCAGAAGGAGGAGTAGGGCTGCTTGGCCATTGTCTTTGCATTCATCTATTTGGGCCTTAAGGTCTATAAGAGCTGTCTCAGTCCCATGTTGCGGGCGGAATCCAGATTGGCGGGTTCCGAGTAGGTGGTTGGATTCTAGGAAGTTTTGTATTTGCATGTAGGCCACTTTGTCTAGAATTTTTAGAAGAAAGGGCACAGTCGAAATGGGCCTGAAGTTTGTGGGAATGGCAGGGTCGAGGGTTTGTTTCTTTAATAGTGGCAATACCCAAGACTCTTTTAAGTTGTTTGGTACCGTGCCTGTGGTAAAGGAGGAATTGATGAGTTTGGTTATAAATGGCGATAGTTCTCTCTCAGCATCCTTAATAAGTTGTGCTGGGCATTGATCCCCTTTACAGTTGGAGGGTTTAAGTCCCAGAATGACCTTTTCTACTTCAATGGTCGATACCTTAGAGAAGCAGAATCGGACTTCTTGGTTGGGCTGTGGTGGGGGCGCTAAACTCTGAGGGATATGGGGCGTTAGAGATGCTTTCTTGAGAGCAATTTTAGTTTGTAAATTTGCTACTTTATTTGTTAAGGCAAGTTGTATACTGGAGCACCATTTTTTGTCCTTGGTGCAGTTTTCTTGGGGCACAATAGGGGTTTCCAATTCTTTCAGAATGCTGAATAATTCTCTCACACTAGATTTCGATTGAGATATTCTGGTATTGTAAGTTTCCTGTTTGACTAATAGTATTTCTTTCTTGTATTGGGAAGAGGCTTTGGAGAGGTTACGTTTATTTTCGACTGATGGGGAGAGTCTCCAAGCAGTTTCAAGTTTTCTTTTAGTCAGCCTAAGGTTTTATAGATGAGGAGTGAACCATGAGTTGAGGTGCTTTTTTAGTTTGCTCTTCCTTAATTTGAGCGGGGCTATGTGGTCAAGGGCTGAATTCATAGCTTCATTATACTGTTCAACTAACACATTAGGATCCATAATGTCTGGGAATGAGTTCAGTTTAGGTATTATGACGGGCATCAATTTTTCCGCTGTCGTGAGTTTTTTGTTCCTCGTGGGTACGGGTGGGGCAAGTAAGGACTGGGCATTAGCAGGGTTAGTCGTCACTGTGAATGAAAGCAGGTGGTGGTCAGTCCAGATCTGAGATACAGAGTCTGTGATATTTATTTCGCAGTTGTGTTCCGCTATCCAATCAAGGATTCGACCTTTATTGTGGGT
The DNA here is from genome assembly GCF_040938575.1 of Ambystoma mexicanum. Classification (NCBI taxonomy): domain Eukaryota; kingdom Metazoa; phylum Chordata; class Amphibia; order Caudata; family Ambystomatidae; genus Ambystoma; species Ambystoma mexicanum. The sequence continues at coordinate 843,648,727 of NC_090923.1, forward strand.
GGGTAAATTGACTTTCAGGGAGAATCCTAGCTCTTTCAAAGTCAAGGCGATCGCCGTAGATTGGATATCCTTAGCGTCATTATAGCCTAAATTAAAGTCACCTAGCACTATTGTTTGGGATGTATTTTTTAGGTTATTGGACAGGGATTTAGAAATGTCCTCAGCGAAAGTTCCAATAGGACCTGGTGGTCTATAGATGAGAATGATGTTTAGTGTTTGGGAGTTAGCGATGGCTATTTTGACAGTGAGGCATTTGCAAGATTTCATAGTAGTGATTGTGATAATTCTCATATCTAAGCTGATTTTAGCTATAATTGCCAGGCCTCCACCTCGGGAGGTATGTCTGTCAGCTCGTAGAATTGTGTAGTTGTCTGGAACTGCTAATGATAGGGCAGGGCAGGGCAGGTTTTCAGCAAAACATGTAATTCCTTTACAGAGGTTTTCACACTTCAGACTTTCTTTATATTCTTTATTCTGCCCACTGGGACGACACAGTTGCGTCCTGACGAGTCCCTCTCGGATCTCCAGGGCCACACTTTTGAGGAGTTGGTCAGGGAATGGTGGTTCAAAGTGATTTCACTACTTTCTTGGTGTCTTCACATTTACAGTCTCAAGTATTCTTGATTGCCTGGATTTTACCAGGATACTTTATAAAAGTGGTCTGATTCTCAGATTTTCAATAGAGAAGACGATGACAAAGACAGTGGTTGTCCTCTTATTTAAAAAGGGAGTTTTGTCTCCATGGATTGAAAGGAATGGACACCAATCATGAGCTTGCAATAGCCTTTTGCTAGAGGATGATTGGTTTATGCTTTGAAGACCAGCCCTAGATGATTCTGGGCAGGAGGTTGCAGGAGGGCTTCTATTTCCCACATGTTTTAGGCTGTTACATCTTTGTCAACGATTGTCTTCGAAGGTCCCCCCAAGAACTCGTTCTTGCCAATGATGCTCCAGAAGACCCCTTTAAGGGTTTCTGTTCCTTCAGTGGAGTCGAGAAGATAGCCCCTCGAATAACATTTCGGGGAGTTGGGGCTGGAGTTTTAAAGACAGATTCAATTCACAACCGCTGATTGAGCGTTTTCATTAACTGTTCTTTACACTTGTTTGCTTAATTAACAGTTCTTCATACTAGCTTGTTGTTGCCTGTTTTCCATGGCTCTCTTAGCTTTCCCTCGATTCCCTCCTGGACGTTAAACAACTCCTGTTACCTGGTTTTGGAGTCTGGATGCTACACTGGTTCCGCTTGGGATCTTGTGGCGATAAATTATATTTCTCTCATTGTGCGCTTGTCTCCTGGGCCATGTACTGCTGGTCGTTCTGATGTTGGTAATGGTCGTACAGGTTGTTCAGCCACCATCACTCTGGATGCTACTCTAGTGCGTTTATGCGACTTTGCAAAAGGCTGTGGTTAGCGGTCTCGGTGCAGTTGTCGGACCACATGGTCCACCCACTAAAGATCACACCACCACCCTATCTCCGTCCTTTCATTGGTCTGTTTCCCGGCTGACTGGTACACCGCTTTCCAGGTGTCTCACAAATAACATACGTTTGCTTTACTGGGGCATTGCGCTGATTCTCCTCTTTCTCTGCCTTACTCTCGCCCACTAGCCAACAGGTTTTACTTTTATAATGTTTGGCATTCTGCCTCTGTGTGGGACACCTTCTTCATATTTCTGGTTCTGCTTCCACTACTGCCCCCACCTAGTCGGCCTGCAAGACATTCTTGTGCGTTATCTTGAACCACGCCCTCTGCATCTCTCCCTCAAGCCTCTCAAGTCTTCCTTCGGCTTCTACCTCCACCTTGCCCTCAATCTTGCTTTCCAACTCTTTCTTCCTCTCTGTCGCCATCTCTCTCGCCTGTTGTTTATTTCTGGAGTCTTGATATAGCAGGGTCCGCCCTAATGTAACGTCGGTTCTATTGACAACATATGGTCAACTGTTTTTTCCCTCCTTCACTGTATCGTTCTCAAGTTCTTCTTCGTTCCTGTACTTAGCACATTAAAATTGTCCGACCCAGTACAATAATATATGGTTTCTGATATAAGTCTAGGAAAAAGAGGTTTGAGCGATGTCACTCCCTTATGGGTTGGGAGTTACAGGGCCTGTGTCCCTGATCTGCGTCCTTGTCCCCAGGAGGTAAGTTCCTCTCAATTAGTTCCTCCCGCATACTGATAGCCCTAAGGGGACTATTGGTTAGCGGCAGCACCTCTCTAGTCTTATGGACAGTGTCTCCCTCTGGGGAAAAGTGATGCTATCTGAAGGATCGCCACACCTCTCACCACATAAGAGTGAATCCAGCCTACCCAGGTCCTTGTGAGAGCCAGGAATAACTCAATTGAAACCCTATCTAATACTACTGTTTGGTCTTCTCCAGCTCTCACCAGAAGGCTTTTAGAAAATCTCTCCAACACACAAAAAGAATGGAGAGTTATCAACTGGATGACATCTCTAAATTGAACATCCTTAGCTGGCGCTCAGTCTTCCGAGATTGCGAACGCTAATGGTTTTATCTGTGGCTAATATGGAAGATAAAATATTGGTTTTGATTTTGCAGAGGCACTATGGGTAATTACCTTCTCCTTTGGTTCAGTACTGTTGGTTCCACCACATAGAAACATACAAATATAAGGAGTGTCAATACTCTTCCTTCTAGTTTGCTTGCCCTTATAATTGTATTTCCATTTCCCTTCCATCGCTTGGGATAATTCCATTAGCAGTCATTTTTGAGCAGTCAGTGACCTCCTCCCGCTTCATCATGTTTGCCAAAAGCTGTAGCTGATATTCAGCCCCTTACCTACATAGCAATATTGCTTCAAATATGTAGATGGTTTGAGTTTGGCAAAGGAATGGGTTTTTGTGTGTTGGATCTGCCAGAAGACCACTCTTCCCAACTTTGCTATGTCTCATATCAGCTGTGCAGCAAGCCTTTTAAAGTTTTAATTAGAAGTAATGTAAATAAAATCAAGTTAAGTGAAATAACATTGTAATGTTATCTATTTTGTTAGCGTGGACAAGGAAATATACAGCTAATCTTTAACTTCAGCATAAATGACAAAACTGGTTTAAAAGTCAGTCTTTGGTATACATGTATAATTGCTGGACAAAATCAGGGGAGTGGAACTGGTGTACATCCACTTGTAAATATTGAAAGGTTAACATACCAAAAAAACTTAGAAAATGAACCCAATGCTTTGTATGATGGGATTTGCCACTTCAATTTACAAACAACATGACCACAGCCCAGGAAACCCAATAGATTAGACAGATAAAGATGCTCATACTATTCATGAACAAAATAAACAAATACTACCTTTGATCTGATGATGCCTTATCTCTTCCTAGGATGTTAAATTTAAGCTACGACACAATGTGGATGAGCTCCAGGCAGCATCGAGCCAGACCATGGGACTGTCTGATCAGCAGCTCACCCTGCTAAAACTCATTGTGTGCCGTGGCCTTTACCCCCAGATCGCTCTACCAGATGCCTTCAACAGCTGTCGCAAGGATTCCGACCAGGTAAGGTCCTAGTCAGGCGATGGGTTAAACTATTTTGAATTTTGTTTATTTGTATTTAGTGAGCATTATAGCAGCAGGTTTACAAGGGACAGGCACACATGTGCAGTTCATAGTGTGTAGAGCGTTGTTTTGCAGTGTTTGTGCGTACATTACTCTAATTTCTAGTTAGGAGCGATGTTCCCTCTAATTATTTTTCTCTAGGTGCGGAACTGGTTGGCTGTCGTGCACACGTTATTTTTCCATATGCGCAACTGACTAATGAGGTATAAACCACTTTGTGAACAAGCGTAGTTTAAAAAAAAATGCTTTTTATTAAATTTGATAAACGCACCAAAAACAAAAACACACAGAGCAACAGGCTTGAATACCATGTATATAATTTCCCCAATCTGTTCTTACTAAACCATTCCCCTAACTACCTCTACATAACCCCGCCCTCTAGCCTACCTCTAAAACAGTCTTGCAATTATCACTTAGCATCAACATCCTCCAATTCTCTCGCATTCCCCTCCTCAGTAACGTTTGCGAAGAGTGTTACTGTTAGCGATACCCATCTTTGAATATCCCTGCTTGCCTCTGCAGTTTGTGATTTGAGTGCCTTCTCCGATACCCCTGTTTCCGCTGTACACCATTTCTCCAAGTCACTCCACCATTTGGCCACTCTTGGTTCACTCGTGTCTTTCTACCCCATGGCTATATTGTGCTTGGCCATGATGGTCTTTAAGTTTATTCAGCGGTTTATCTTTAACATTTTTCTTATAACGACCAAGCATACAGGCTTCCGGTGTCTGAACCTCCAATTCAATTCCACCTCGGGATACTTTCTCCGCTATCTTCCTCCAGAACCCGTGTACCACCGGGCATCCCCAGAACATATGCGTGAGCCCGGCCTCCTCCTGTTTACATTTAAGACACTCTTGCCTCCCCGCCCCTGTGAAGGTAGAGATAACGGCCGGTGTGAGGTATGCTCTCTGTACTATATACATTTGTATTAGCTATAGCCTAGCATTCCTGGATACCTTTTTGTGATACAATTTTATTTTCCCCCATTCTCGCTCTTCGAATTTCTTTCCAAGTTCTAGCTCCCATTTGCGCCTACAGTTCAGTTCAGCTTGTGAGGTGCATCCTATTAGGATCTCATATCCTCATTTTACAAATTCCCTCTGCAACATTTGGCCATCTTTTACGTAACACCCCCAGGACTGTATTGTACAAAGGAAACTGTCCTGTCTGTATCCCGGCACCCTCTCGCAATTCCTCAAATGTCTTCCACCCACCCTCTTCCCTCAAGTCTCCCACGGTAGCCACCCTGTTGTCTCCCACTTTGAACCTATCATGGCTCTACTTCCTTCCCTACCTTCCATCACCGCCACTAACGGTATCTGCGGAGAGAGCAGGTCCGTTGACCCTACTACTCTACAGACCCTGTGCCAAACACAGATGCCCAATTTCACTAGTGAGGGGTACACCTGGCACACGCTAGCAGGGATCCAGAGGAGATCTCTCAATTATCTGTGCCGCAGCGCGGGCTACAGCAGTGCCGTCTCAGTTGTTGGTTCATCAGCCATCCATTTTGCTGCATGCTGTGCTTGGCACGCTAAGAAGTACAGTTTGAAGTTCGGTACCCGTAGTCCACCCCGCTCGATACGGCCTCTGTAGCGTGTTTAGTGCCACCCTGTTCCGTCCGTCCTTGCCACAAGAAACCCCCGCCCATCTTTTCCAGTTCCTGAAAGAACCGCTTCGGGATATCATAAGGTACATTACCGAAGCAGTGCATGAGCCGTGGTAATGCCACCATTTTCAGTAATGCCACCCTACCCATCACTGACAGGGGCAATTTACTCCAGAAGCCCATGGGCGCAACTAGACCAGCGTTGGCACATACTGTGTTGTCTTCATCTTCCCGTAAGGGGTCCTGATAGATGTTAATATGCAAATATCTGAAGGAGTTCCTGCACCAGGGTAAGAGCGGTTTGGCAAGTCCTCCGCCTCCCTCTTGGCAGTAGCCGCCAGCAGGAACAAGCATGATTTCCTCTTATTTATTTTTATGCCTGTGAGCATGCTAGAGTTATCCGCACCTTCAATATATACGGCAGGTTCACTTCGGGATCCCTCACATATAACAGCACATCATCTGCGTACATAGATATCACGTGCTGCACCCCATCTATGTCTATCCCAACGTCTCCATATTCCGGTATATTCAGGTAAACTGCAATAGGTTCCGCCGCCAGGATATACAACATCGGGGACAGTGCCCCCCCCCCCTTTCTAGTGCCAATATGTATCTGCCATGCCTCTGAATACATGCTTCCCGTCTTGACCCTGCCATAGGATTTGTGTATATCAGGCGCACCCATCTCAGAAACATTGGGCTGATCCCCATCGTACTCATCGTGGCATACAGCCAGTCCCAATGCACTGAATTGAATGCATTTGTTACGGGGACAGTATATCAGTATAAGCTTTGTAGGATCTACCCGGAAGCCTATCGGTACCCGGTGCCTTCCCAGTCGGCAGGGATCTGATGGTAGCCGCCACCTCAGGTGTTATAGGGGCCTCTAATGACTCTGCTTGGGGACTATCTAGGTTAGGTAAGTTTATCTAAGCACAAACATCCTGTGTATCTTCCTCACTGTCACTCAGGGGGGCTGCATTTAGTGCCTTATAATACTCAGAAACCACCTCGTTTATCCCCACATGGGTGCACACTTCCTCTGTGTCTATGCTCATAATAGAGCAAATCGGGGACCTAGTGGTCTCTCGCTTACATAGCCACCCCAATGTTCTCTGCAGCTCATCACCCAGCGCATGACTCCTCTTCAAGAATTTTGCATATCTAAATTTCCTAAGCCTGTCCCATTGTGCAAAGCCTGTTTGCTTCAGAGCAATCATCTCATCCTGGTGTTCTTTACCTGTCAGGGCCTCATCCTCCCTCTTCTTCAATTTGCTCTCTGACTTCTCTAATTCCCTCACTAAGACCTTCTGCACCCCACCTGATTCTGCTATCATCACCCCTCTAATAACCACTTTGTACGCTTCCCAGACTGTACTCACCTTTTGCACGCTCCCCTCGTTCACTGTCATATATTCAACGGTACTCGCAAACACGTTGCCCTGTAATGCGCCGCTCCTCAGTCTCAACGTGTGGATTGGCAGCCTTGGAGCAAACACCTTCCACCTAGCAACTAGTTGTGAGTGATCTGATAATATTCTGTCTAAATACTCTGACTCTGTGAATTCATCACTCCGCTCCACCCCTGTGAACATATAGTCCTGGTATATACTTTATGCTGCGCTGAGTAATGGGAATACCCCCTCTCCGTGCCATGTTCACCCCTCCATATATCCTGCAACTCAAAATGCTCCACAAGCAAATTCAATACCTTGGCTGGGGGGATGGCCGCCTACGCTTGGTGTCAGACCTGTCCACTCCTGGATCCCTCGTACAGTTGAAGTCCCCTCCCCATATCAAGGTGCCACCTCTATATGGGCCTAACCTCGCATACAGTGACCTAAATAACACAGTGGTGTAATGGTTATGAGCATAGGTGTTGACTATACAGACCTCATGGTTTTCTAAAGGTCTGTGCACCATGGCCATCCTGCCCTCGTTGTCAGTTTTCACTTTCAACACTCTGAATGGAATGTTGGGACGATCCAGATAAGGACCCCTCTTGCATAGGTCTAGTGTGTGGATCCCACCATTACTCCTCCCCACGCCCTCTCTAGGTTCTTCTGCCCATCTAAGTGTTTTTCCTGTATTAGCGCTATGCCAACCTTATTTGTCCGTATATACATGCCCACCCTCCTGCCTTTCACATAATTATTAAGTCCTCTGACGTTCCAGGTCATGATTCTAACTATGTCTGATATCATGGCTTGCGTCTTGAAACGTTAGTGAGGGCGCCAACCTGTGGCCAAGCTCAACAGTAGTTTGATGCAATCTACAATTAGCTTTGGTAGGCTCCCCTTAATTAACCCTTCCCTCCCACACACAATTCACATCAAACACAACTCTTCCCGCTATGCGAAGCGTGCTGGGAATACACCGTTTTCGCTCCATTCAACCTGGTCGCAAGACTAGTTTCCTGGTGTCCTACGGGCGGGCTCTATGCCGAGCCCCTTAACTATTTAGGAGTGGTGTCGGGTCTGCGTTAGCGTTCCCTTCACCAGTGAATCGCGATTCTCCGTCTTGCTCCCACCATTATGACCTATCAAATCTATTCATTACATCAAACTGTCCACTTATATGACAAGGTTGGGGACCACACATCTTCCTGTTTCCGGATCTTGCTTTGTGACGCCTCGTCCTGCTTCTACTATCGGGGCTGTCCTGCTTCTTGGCCGTAATCCGGCTCTCTATGTCCTATCCATCCATTCTTGTGTATCCTCTGGAGTTTCGAAGAAGAGGGCCTTGCCATTATGAATCACTTTTAGCCATGCCGGGTATATCAGCGTGTACTTGAGACCCGCTTTCCAGAGCCTAGTTTTCGTGGTGATGAATTATGCTCTCTGCTTCTGGACTTGTAATGTATAGTCATGGTACACTGCTATTTTTGCCAAGTCTCTTTGTATCGTTCCCCCTGCTCTTGAAAAAGCCAGAATCTTTTCACGGTCTCTATAGTTGAGCACCTTGATTATACTTGATGAGGGAGCGATGCGCTCTTTCTATTGTGAATCCCTGGGAGAGTTCTCCCGCTCCGATCTCCTGTAGCATTAGGTTTTCCACATAAGTGGTAGGGTCCACTCTCTCAATCCCTTCTGGCAGGCCAATAATATGTATATTGTTTCTGCTGGCTTGTCCCTCCGCTTCCTCTGCTCTGTCTTCTAACAGTTTAACTTTTTGCATGAGAAAATCAACCTCTTTCGTTGTTTGCACCCGAACTGACATATTTCCCTTCACCTGCTCTTCCAGCTTGTTTATGCAGTCCGCAAGAGCGCAAACATCCTGACGCAACAGTGCCACATCTATTGCCACAGCATTGATTTTGCCCTCCAGCGTAGTTTGCAGAACCCCAATTGCATCCAGGATCTGTCTGTTCCCTGGTTCTGGGGTGTCTAGGGCCTGCTGTTGTTCTTTCATTCTGTCGTCCTCCTTTTCGCACCGCGGTGGTTGCCCCGATGCAAAGGTTTCTAGCGTTGTTTGCTTGTTTTTAGTCTTGCTGCCTTTGAACGCCATGTTCCTACTATTATCCGTGGGGTAAGCCTCTCCCCGGTGCTCTTTGGGGTTGTTGTCCACAAGGGTCCACAGGATTGAGTCTCAAAATTTTCACAGGGTGAATGACTCCGTTATACCTGGTGCAGTGTCTCTGCCGGGCCTCTAAGCACTATTCCTCTACAGTAGAGCCCGTCTTTTGGTGGAACCTTGTTGGTCAGCAGCTCATATCTGAGATATGATCGAAAGCAAGAAGCACCCGCTTCCCTGTGAAATTCGTAGTGTGGAACTGTGGGTCGGGCCCACCGCGCCTCACGTCTGCCAAGTCTGTGCTCCCAGGGTCGATGGTCCTTTGACTGCTAGGGGCGGGAGCGCTCCCCCGGGTTGTGGTGCTATAGTATCCTTGAACCCCCTTCTTGCCCAGTGCCTCAGTTCGCCTTCTCCATCACAGCCTTATCCCGTGGGCTTCCACGTCCCTCTTCGGGGAGGGCAATGTCTAGCGTTCCCCTATATCGCCCAAATGGCTCAGTATCCTGGCACTTGCCCCCCCCTACTGGTCTTGGATGTGTGGGGGCTGATTTCCGGGTGCCACTCACGTTATGCTGCACTCTGTTAGCCTTGTTACAGCCCCCAGGTCCACCTGACGTTTGGCCTTAGTCCATTAGCTCTCCCCACCCCCCCAGTGAGGTGCACCACTGCAGTCCCACTGGCCTTCTGTGAGGATCCTGTTAGCACTGGATCAGGTGGCCGAAACCGGATCCTTCTGAGTCTGCCGTTACTGCCGCCTGTACAGATTCCCCTTCTATGCCTCACCAGGTCCCCGAGGCGGGACCCTCTATGCGTGGCCTTTGTTGTACGCCTACACGGCACTCCTTCTGGACGTTATCTTGATTATGTGCCGCTGGGGGGGCGAAGGGCCCACAGTCTCCAGGAGTGGCAGGGGGGCACTGTTCTTGCAGGCACTCAAATTATCCATACGGGCACCCCTCACTTCCCCCGACTCCTTACCTCTTCGATGGCCACCGCAGATCCCCAATCACTGTGATTTCCAGCTGCTGTGTGCGTGTTGTGCCGGCACTGCTTCTGGGGCCCGTCCGCGGCCGCCTCTCTTCCGTTACTTCCCTGATGGTCACGCTTCCACTGGGGCACAGCTCACAGGGTTCTTGCTCTGCTGCGTCTCATTGGCCCTCCGGTCCTAACCCAAGGATCTGCATCGTTCGGGTGGCCAGCCCAGTCAACGTCTCAGGCCACAGTTCCTTTGTTCACACGCCGTCCTCCGCACTGATCACGGTGCGCTGGTCTGCTGGCTGGACTGCACTTCTGTTCTGCTGCTAACCAGGGTCATCGCTCCTGAGGGATCATCAACCAGCCAGGTGCCAGTTTCTGCCATTTTCGATCCGCTCCGCAGCGCCTCTGTCCCTCGGTGGTTCTGTGGGAACGCGGCTCGCTGCTCATTCGCACTTCCCACAAAGATGCACTGTCCCTTCATGACTTTTGTCGATATCTTTTGGCATAAGTTGTGCTGCAAATCAATGGGCCGGTCACGGGACCCCACGTCCACTTTACATGGCTGCTAGCCACGCCCCCCTCTGAACAAGCGTAGTTAGTGAGTTACCGTCTCTGCAGAGAGTTTGGAAAGAAATTTACCCTTCCCATCAACTGCAAAATTCTTTACAAATCTGTGTAAAAGGTGCATCTTACAACACTTTTTCCAAGCAAAAAGGTAAAAATAAATATTTGATATGTTATTATACAGAGAACTCGTCAACCTGTCCAAGATTTCAAGATTTGCCATAGTACCTAGCAAAAGTACTCCTCTACAGAGAAAAATGTGTGTTTTAATGCCACTGGAAAAACACAAATGTGGATTACGAAAAACAAATATTGCTTATCCTAACTGATGTGGCTGTCAAAATATTCGGACACAATACAATATGTGTAGATGGCAACTAAAAGGAATATGTCAAACAACGTGCCAATAGGAGTTCATGTGCCACATTAATGAAGTAATTCAAGTCCCAGGAGAACCTGCTTCTCATAATTTTTTGAAGGGTGATAATCGCATCAGCATAACTGCACCTCCAAATATGATGAACAATATTCCTAGTCCTCTGCTGACTATCCACATTATGTTGTCCAGTGAGTTGGCACAACATTTACTCAAATCCGGCCTTACAGCTAAGAGACATTTGCACCATCCATTTTTACTCTATAAAATAAGGACAGTGTGCCCAACAAAAACAGGAAACAATGAACATATATGTGCCTACCCCTTGCTTCTACCCACAAAATTCCACTGATTTTTTTTAATTCAGATTAGTGACCAGCAGAGCAGTGGCAATTAAGGAACTCTAATAATATTACTGCCCGATATCAAGAGGAATTTTAAGGGGAAAGAACATATTTTAATATGCAAAAGTATCCTTATTGGCAAAGCTAATTACTTGTTTACTTCCTGAAAAATCATTTGACTCCAAGCATGGAGCTAAATCTCACCAGAGCCTTGCTTGTATCCCTGACATAAGAAGTGAAATGACAGAGCGCATAATACAACCTACAGTTTTGCCCACTCTTTCTCACCCCAGTCTATGCAAAATTAAACAAGAGCCTTACTGAGGTTTTTTATGTAGTCACGTTGAAGAAAATCACAGATATATTCTTTTTGAGTTTATAGCAGCAATGCTCTAAGGTACAATAGATGAGTGTCGTGTTCTGTAAATAGGGGCCCTTCTTCTGTAACTCATTGTTATCACTTTAATAGGATGCAGTGGGTGCTAGAGTCAGTAAACGTAGAACACATTACTATATTGAAAATACCTCAGCAAATGGGCATAGAAAGAAACAGAAGGTGCAGTTTTCTAGACTGTTACTAGAGTTTCCTACCCTTTAGCCAAGAAACACATTTTCTTCAGTGTATGGTTCTGCCGAACATTTGACTTGGTTTTTTATATCTGCTGATTTGTTCATCACCCATAAAGAGTGTTCTCCTGTGCCCTTCTACCCACACCCATCCCCAGCACCTGTGCTAGCCTCCAATACTAGTTGACAGAGCATTGTAAAAAGTGAGAGATTGTAGCAGTAAACATATTTGCAGATGCCTAATACTTTGCAAGCAAGGCATATTTAAGGCCTCACGATGATCTGTGCATTTTAAGAAAATGTCATTAATCTGCATGTACACAGTTATTTTGCAGTGCATACAAGAATGTTGCAATATACCCCAACTCTATATCGTTGTGTAGGATTATACAAGTGCTCAGTGAAACCGATTTTGTATAGCAACGAGTTACCAAATAATTTGTTGAGGTCTATGCACAATGGAACTCTGAACACTTGAAAAGGATGCATAGTGTGTGAAAAGCATTCTATTGTCTAAATATCTATTGCCCTAATAACATAGACGAAGCCCGGGTGCGGAGTAAAGGGCGGTGCTTTTTGTCTACTCCGGTGCTGTTGGGCTGCTGTGGCTCTGCAGAGCTTTTCACTTTGTATTCCTTCGTTTGTACATGCTGCTGCGGATTAGTGAAGTCCCACTTTTGAACGTTCGGATCAGTGACAATTGAGAAATATAGACCGGGAACCAGGAAGCCAGTGTTTGTGGCTTTAAACAACAAAGAACCCTAAGACACCCCCCCATGGACGTCAGACCTGCGAACCCAGAAACAAAAAGCAGAGCCCAGCAGCCTTGCGGCGTGAAGCCCGGGTGCGGAGTAAAGGGCGTTGCTTTTTGTCTACTCCGGTGCTGTTGGGCTGCTGTGGCTCTGGAGAGCTTTTCACTTTGTATCCCTTTGTTTCTACATGCTGCTGCGGATTAGTGAAGTCCCGCTTTTGAACGTGCGGATCAGTGACAATTGAGAAATATAGACCGGGAACCAGGAAGCCAGTGTTTGTGGCTTTAAACAACAAAGAACCCTAAGACACCCCCCCCCCCCCTGGACGTCGGACGTCGGACCTGCGAACCCGGAAACAAAAAGCAGAGCCCAGCACCCTTGCAGCGTGAAGCCCGGGTGCGGAGTAAAGGGCGGTGCTTTTTGTCTACTCCGGTGCTGTTGGGCTGCTGTTTGGCTCTGGTGGGCAGAGGGGCAATCCGGTCTAACACCACGGAAAAGAGTGGAAGTAAAACTGTGCCTTAGGTGGGGCCGGCAAACTTTAGAGATCACACGTGGAGAAGTGTGAGTCTTGTATACATACTCTCCGCTACTTCCATAAAAAGATTCTGCTCATTTTGGATCAGAAGCCATCTCACATGGAGAAGCTGAGAAGTCTAACTGGACCATCAGACCATAACAAGCACGGATAAAGAGGGTAGGATTCTAACACATTCCTACAGAGGCCGAGCGTTGTGTAAGCGGGAGACTGCGGGAGGTTTCTCCTTTGATCCTGCTGCACCATTGTACAGAATCCATCGGAATAGAAACTGTTAAAAGTTCGTACAACAATGGAGACTCCCCCTCTGGTGGAAGCACCATCGATAACTGACTTTGAAGAATCAGGCCGCTTGCTGAGAAGTGGCCTCCTAACCATGAAATGCTCAGCAGTAAGCCAGGTACAGAAAACATCTGAAATTATCCCACAAAGAGAAATGGCAACTATACAAAAAGTAAGAAGGGAAGGATAGGACAACTATGGCACACCCTAGTGAGGAAAAATATTTATAAATAGTAAGAGTCAACTTGGATACTAGGTGTTTAGAAAAAATGCTTATCAAGTATGAGGTGCAGAGGAGAGAGGGGCAACCATGACACCTTGGTTGCACAATACAATGAAGAGAATTTAAGTTCCCAAACCGGGAACTTACGTCCCCTGCACACTATCTAATATCTGGAATACCAGACCAACAAGTAGATATATCTAACGAGTGATTTTTCTTAATAAATTCAAGAAAGTCTGTAAATGGTAATGCATAAAAAGCGGTAATTTGTTCAAAACAATGACTTTGAATCAGATAAGGTTACAAGAAACATTCTTCATTGTTTATTCTTGATGTTGAAGCTGTGGAAGGCCCAACGCGTTTCGAGTGCTACAACACTCTTCATCAGGGGCAATAACAAGGGTTTCTAGGAAAAAATATATATATAATATGTACATTAGGAATATATTTACACCAACAACATTTGTTCAACAACATTTCCAAATAACTCATTTTAGATCAGGATATGTATCACAATAACCCATGACATACAAGGATTACTATTTAGAGAGTCTAACCTTGTGTTTTTAAAATGAGAGAGGTACTTCAAGAGAACGGAGGTGGTCTGGGGCGGGAAAACCAGGCCTTCGTCTAAACAAGACAGCGGGTCTTAGATGGTAAGTCCTTATCTGTAGAGATAAACATCAAAAGCGTCTATTTAGACCGTTGTGTGTGACATAGTTGTAATAGAATAAGTTAAGCCAGTAATGAGTCACTTACAGCGGTAACGCGGTTGACCAATATCAACGAAAGCTGAGGGGAAGTGGTAGTCAATGACCGCAAAAGGTATGGAGGTTGTTCAGGGCTGGAGCGCTGAGAAAAAGTAAGTAGAGTCTCAGTAATGGACACAAGAAGTGAACAGGGTGTTCGAAAGCTTTGTTGTAAAAAAACGGGGTGAGCCATTTTAAAAACACAAGGTTAGACTCTCTAAATAGTTGCACAGTTGCTCACTTTACCATATTAGAACTTCAATGTATTGACTTTCAGAAGTTATTCTCTATATATATATTTTTTCTATATATTTCCTCTTTCGATCATAGCAGAGAAGATACTATTAACCTAGTGAATTTTCCATCAGTTTCTACAGTTATTAATGAGGAATAGGTCATCCCCTTGAGGGTTAGTGTATACTCAGTATATTTAAAAATGTCATACGTTCTGCTACATGGGTAATCCTTGTATGTCATGGGTTATTGTGATACATATCCTGATCTAAAATGAGTTATTTGGAAATGTTGTTGAACAAATGTTGTTGGTGTAAATATATTCCTAATGTACATATTATATATATATTTTTTCCTAGAAACCCTTGTTATTGCCCCTGATGAAGAGTGTTGTAGCACTCGAAACGCGTTGGGCCTTCCACAGCTTCAACATCAAGAATAAACAATGAAGAATGTTTCTTGTAACCTTATCTGATTCAAAGTCATTGTTTTGAACAAATTACCGCTTTTTATGCATTACCATTTACAGACTTTCTTGAATTTATTAAGAAAAATCACTTGTTAGATATATCTACTTGTTGGTCTGGTATTCCAGATATTAGATAGTGTGCAGGGGACGTAAGTTCCCGGTTTGGGAACTTAAATTCTCTTAACTATACAAAAAGTGCCTAAAGAAAACTTTTCACCCCCAACCCCCCCCTTAGGCCCCCCCCACAAGTATGGCCTACCTCGGAACGGGACCTCGCAGTCAGAAGCTGTGTTCACTGACAGCCGCGCTCCGGAGCACACCCACGGAAGTGTTCCCAGCCACGAGGGCAGAGCACTGCGGGCCTCCCGCGGTGAGGCTGGGAGCGCGAGTGGGGAGGGGTTACTAGAGAAGACGGGTGACACTCAAGCTGCGGAGCACGAGGAGGAGAGGAAGGGGCTGCCAGGCAAGTTTGCAGATGATCAGCAACGGTCGAGCCTTATGTCTACCGAAGAGGAAGAAGAAGTGTCTTGCAAGTTGCCCCCTGGTGGCACGTCAAAGAAACTACTTAAAAACACACACATACCTGAAATAAACTTGCATAATTTAACCACAGAAAAAGGATTTTAAAAGTTTTTACATCAGACCTTCTCAAATCAAAGGAAAACAACACATAACAATGCCTCCTGTCAGAAATCGCAAATCGAGACCGAGGTTCATCCAGTGACAGCAAGAGTGGATCTAACAAGCCCGGATCCAAATTTAACAGACATCAGAGAAAATAATTCACTCAACGGAACCATATCATATCTGGAAGACCCTGACAAACGAGAATTAGATGACCTTAATATGCTGAAAGAACACAATTGGGTCAAAACATACACTTATTCAGCATTAGAAAATCAAGGCGAAATACTGCGGCGAAAAGATTCGAACTGCTTATCTAGCGACCAAAACGACGAAAAGAAAAAAGAAAACACTTCTGAGTCTAAACCAGAGGAAACTTTGGGTAACCAAATCATAAAAAGCCAAGGTTGCAAAAATGTTAACACTACCTGTTCATCAACTTCCAACTTCAAATTGCCACCGAAGTTAAAGTCGAAGAAAACAGAAAAATTGACAGTTCAGAAAAATAATACGATTGGAAGGTTCTTTGAAAAACTAGGGAAAACCCCCATAGTGAACCAATTTGAACTCTCCAACATGGAAATTCTTGAGGGGATCCCACTGTCTCCTCATAGAAAATCACTCAATCTACCAGTGTCGGCACAATTACTGGAAAGTGGATGCTTTTCGCCCCAAACACGTTGGCACTTCGGTCAAACTAAGACCCCTCAACTCACAACAGAGCAATTCAAAATCGCCAATAACTGCAGAAATAAGAAGCCAACGTTAGCGGTTCATGACGAGGGAAAAAAATGTATATATTAGAAAAGGAAGCGATACCAACAGAAGGGGAAACAAATCAAGAAGCCGCATCAAAGTCTAAAACCATCAAAGCAATAAATCACGAAGAAGTAAAACCACTAGAAGCTATCTTATATCACAAAACAACGACTAAACAAAAAAAGAGTGATGACGAAACAATTTAACTGGCACTAAGTAAAGAAACCACATCCACGGAGGTGACAAAAAAGCCAAGAAACCACATCCAAGCCGCAAACCATCAACCGCAAAAATCAAGTAGAAGCAAAACTTGTAGAGGCTATATTAAATTACAAAAACCTGATCAAACACAAAGAGTTGACTGGATGCCGGAACTTGACCCCCTCAGCAAAGAAAGGACCATGCCCTTGTGGATACATTGTGCTCACTCCTTTCTACCCGACACAAAACTAAGCCTGAACAGGAAACTTTAAAGATAAATTAAAAGAATTTAACCGGAAAAAAATGGCTGACCTAATGCCGCTTATGTCAGCGGTGACTATTGCGCTAGCTCCATTTGGCAAGCTATATGAATCCATTAATGATACATTAAAGGATCACACTTCACTATTAGCGTCCTTCAACTCAAAATTGACTCACTTAGAAGGATTCATACTGGCCACAGAAGCTTGGAAGGCAAATACTAAAGAGCAAGGCACAATGACTGACAGAATCAATACCCAAATAAATCTTCTAGAACAACAAAAGAACAAGGTATTTCGAGTTTTAAAAAAATCAGTAAACATCAGCACCCAAACAGATCAGACCGAGAATCGAGAAAGAATGCACAACAAAAATCAAACAGAGATATTAGCGATTCCCAGTGTAACACGGATATCCACTCGGAACAAAGACAGTTCCAAGGAGTATTCACTAGAACCATGCAGTACAAAAAAACTCAACAGACCGAAAGAAAATGTACATAAACCCGAAACGAGAACGAAAAGTCAAACTAAAGAGGATTTACTGAAATCGAAAACACAAAACCTTGAAGGGCATAATAAGAAGAACCAACAACAAGTGAGACGGACGACACCAAACAATAGGCTAATACCAAAACAAACTCAATGTCTAAAAACACAACAGACACTGAAAACATTGGAAAACGAAAGCAAGCCAAACAAGCTTATGACAAAATGGATACCTGTCATAGACAAAAAATCCACACACACAGAGAATGGTTCTCAGCAAATGCGCGACAAAAGAGAGTATCAACAAATGCCTGATGAAAGCACGATTGACATATCCAACATTAGCATCTACTCCATCGAAAACTCCGAGTCCGAAATACCATGCCCAACGGCAAAAAAAAGAAAGGTGTCATTTGTGGACAATAAATCTCCATTGCGAGATTCGAAAGAAAACCAACACAAGAAACAAATAACAAACCCAAAAAAAGAGAATCCCAAAATACATGATCAAAGTGTTAAAAGACCCCGGAACACTCCAGAAAGGAAAACGCTGTTCCGACTGTCCAACACAAGAACAAATAAAATCGAACATATACAAGGAGGCCAAGAGGATAATTGCCAAAAAAGCTTAAGAAAAAAACAGAGGATGAAAGATCCGAAGACAAAACTTCGCACAGTGAAAGACGACACAGGCAAAATCACCCGACCAGAAAAGGAGCGAACAGACAAGTGAAACACACACATGAACATAAAATTACAGTCAACCAGACAGATGGCTACAGACGAAGACAACAATCTCCGGAAAACAAAAATAGATCTAATCAAAGATCTTCGCACTCGTCTGTACGGCAATGTCAAACTCGAACATCAGCTATTTTTACTCATAACAGCAACTTGACACGAACACTGAAACTTGAAAGACGAGAAAGTTCAGGAGAGAAAATTGTTTTAAACAGGAGAGCCACGATGAAGCTTCTTGATAAAATCTCAAAAGGAGATCAAATCAGAAGTGCGGACATAAATATAGTGGAGTTCGCACACAAGGGACGGACAGATAGCATCTTCCTGCACATTATGTCCCTAATAGTAAAGAAACTAGTGCTTCTGATGGCAGGAGAACTTTCAAAAAGAGGATACCTCTTACGAGAAACTACATCTGAAGAAAGAGGTCACAAGGAAGAAAACAGAAATAAAACAGAAAAAGGCTGGAACCATGAGTCCAAAAAAAAAGAAAGATGGGACCCGATACAGAGAACACCAAATATAAAGGACTTTGCGAGAGAGAAAAGTTAAAATATGATCATATACTGGAAAAAGACAATGATAAAAAAAGAAGAGGAAAGATCTGGAACTCGCAAACCAAAAGGCCCAAATTCATTGCAGACCATCAGAGACATGGAAAGAACAAAGCAGAGAGAAAATTCCCCTATCAAAGGACATCGGTATAATGAAGAAAGGAACAAAGAAAAAACCCCAATCAGGAAACCAAAGGGTTTGATCTACACGCAGACCACTAGAGGAAAAGGGAGATACCCGGCGAGAGACAAATCCTCGACCCAAGATCACAGGGCTGAAAAAGACTAAAAAAAATGGGCATGGATCCCCTCGGTATTGTCACGCTGCATTAGAAAATAGCAATCCATACGCTGTGTCAGTGGTCTTGAAACTGCGGCACAGGCTATGGAGCAAATCATTACTATCGGATCATGGAACACAAGAGGCCATTTTCACCTCACACAACCAGGTGAGATCAAGTTAGGCCAATTCGACTTACTAGGTTTGCAAGAGACTTGGCTATTATTCCCACCTAGCATGGACGGCTTTGACGTCTTACTGTCTCCAGCTCAAAAAGGGGAAAGAGGTCCTCCAACATCAGGCCTCCTACAGCCGTCCGTACAGGCGGAAGTCTGCGAATAGCCCACAACCTGGTATCATCCTTGGTATTCCAAGCGACATTATTAGAATGGGAGAAAGACGAAAAATCACAGAGGAAAATAAGTCAAGACCTTATCCTCCTATTGAATATCTACTGGAATCCAGCCGCAATCAAAACAATTGAATTCTAAACGACATAGAAAAAATATCAACTGCAGCAACTACATCCTATAATGTGGACCACACACATCCTGAAAGGTGGTGATTTGAATGCCACCTGTCCAGCCCCCGATGACGTACAAAATACATCTCGAAACAAAACAAACCCCACTTCGCAATCAACAATAAGAGGTTGCGCATGGTCTGAGCTGATGGAATCCCGTGATTTGTATAACCTCAACTCTCTAGGAACAGCTAGACCCAGGATTCCAACATGGGAAAGCGACGGAAACACTAGCACAATCGACCACATCTTCGCTTTTAAGGGTCTATATTTACTCAACAAGAGTTTTGAGGTAGTGAAAACCACTCAGAGTGACCAAAACCTATTAACAGCAACATGGCACACAACTAAACGTCCTTCGGTGACAATGTCACAAAAGATAGAAACTAACGCACAAGGAAACCGGCTAAAATTGACAACACAAGCCATAATTTCCATCACAGCGATTTACAAAACGGAAAACAGACACACCACCACCAATAACATTACAGATATAGTGGACTATTGCCCACTTCTCATTCCGTATTCACATCCAAGACAGACAAGAAGACAAGAAAAAACCCACCTACATAAACATAATGAAGAACTGAGTCTAAAGAAATCTAACCTCAGAAAAGTCATAAGGAGGGCTCAAACAAACCCAACACAAGAAAACCTTGACTCGGTAACTAAACAAAAAAAAATTACAAGTCATGGCTGCAATCAATTCGTTGGAAACTGTATCAAGAAGATGCAGATACCATGTTGAGAACAGTTTGCAAAAGGAATTCCAAAGATTTCTGGACGATAATAAAGAATAAATCATCAGTCACAGAAAAGACCACCACCAACAGCGTCTCTGAAGACAAATGGTTGGATCATTTCACCAAACTATTCAAGGAACCAACTCCAAAGGTCAACATACCAGACAAAGGACGCACAAGCGAATGGATCGTACACACCCAGCAGGCAATTCTGGAGAAGATAAACAAGCTAAACAATTCCCGTGTCCCAGGTCCCGATGGAATCTCAAACATCGATCTCAAACAGGACGCAGAAACCTGGGCACCGCTAATAATGGAAATCTTCACAAGTTGCAGGAATACAAGATCCATCCCTGCTATATGGAAAACAGCAAACATCGTCCCAATTTACGAAAAAGGGCCTGAGAGACGATCCAAAAAATTACAGGCCGATAGCACTATTGGACGTGCTGGGAAAACTTTTCGGCTCCTTGGTGTTGGATGAATTCCAGGAATGGCAGAAAGTGGCAAAGACAGCAGACCCATTACAATCAGGTTTCGAAAAGCACCTAGGCACCTCTGTCAATATCATGATGCTTCGCATCCTGAAGTCTAAAGTCTTTGAGGGCCATCCAACAATATACATAGCCTCGATTGATTTGGTCCAAGCATTCGACTGCGTAAACAGGAACAAACTATGGAGAAAACTAGAAAAACAAAAATGTCCACCATCACTTCTAGATCCAGTCAAAGCCCTGTTCAGTGATACTACAATTAGAGTATGCCTCAACGAGGCCGGCCTGTTGTCGAAAATCATAAAAACGGCCAGAGGGGTTAAACAAGGCTGCCCCCTGGCTCCGGCATTGTACAAGGCATACATGGCAGACATAGTGGAAGCAGAAAACGACACCCGTTCATTTCCTCCAAAAATAGGAGAGTCAAAAGTAACGCGCCTGCTCTACGCGGACGACGTTTTATTGCTGGACCAAACGGCTATCGGTCTTCAGCGGCAATTGGACAGTCTTTCAACCTACCTGAAGAAAAACGACTTGGAACTAAACACAACAAAAACCAAAATCATGATTCTGGAAAAAATCAGCAAAACTGACCAAAAGATCTCAGTGGTTTGCAAACTTGGAAAAACTGGACACAGTTAAAAGCTTCACCTACCTGGGAGTAAAAATATCTTGCAGTCGAATAGAAATAACGATGCGAGAGCACCTATTCATCAAGACGAAGACACTTGCAGCACAAGCATTGTCCCTGGAAAGAAAATTCGGCAAATTTACAATCCTGGCAATAATCAAATTTTTTAAATCAAAAGCTGTACCGGCCATAACGTATGGGGCTGAGGCAATGCCACATCTTCCATCGATATTATGGGCAAAATTGGAAGGCGTCTTCTGGCGCAAAGCTCAATGACTCCCGAACTCTATTCCCGTAGCAGTCATCCGACGAGAACTGAGCCTCCAATCACTAAAATCTGTGGTAGAGAGAAACAGCTTTTTATTTCTGGGAAAAATTCTAAGGAATCCTCGGCCCAAAATCTTGGACATTATCCATGACGAAATGAAGAGCAAAAACAAACTAATGCTGACGAGTTGGTACAACAAATTACTGGATCAATCAGGAAAAATTGGATGTTCTGAATGGGACATAGAACGTATTCCTGGAAAAATCAAGAAAAAACTAAAAATTCAAGATTGGATTGACACACTGGAAAAAGCAGAAGAGCACAGACCCAGACTCATCACACAATTAACACACAACGGATTGATGAGGTAAGAAACTACCTGAAAAAATTTCCAGATAAACGACTACGCACAGTTTTTCTAAGAGCATGCTTGAACGTCTTGAAGACTAAAGAAATTCAATTCCAAAGAAAGCAGTCGAAAAAGATGCTATCTGTCGGTTCTGTAACAGTTTGGAGATCGAAACAGTGCGTCACCTACTACTTCACAGCCCGGGTACAGACAAATTCAGAACAATCTACCTGCAACCCCACAAACTTAAACTTCTGACCATAAGTGAAGATGACTGGTGGAATAAGTTAATGAGTGGAGAATCCACAACACTGACAGTGGCCACAGCCAAGTTCCTTGAAAGCTTCGACTTGGAAGGAAATCCAACGGGGAACGAATAGAAAATAGTCAGAGGAAACTTTTTACTTTCCCTTAAATACGTAACCAAGGGAACGTTTTTGTAACAATTGTAATACAATTAAACACACAAAAAAAAAATAACATAGACAAATAATACCAGGCATAGTCCATACCCATAATCCCTTTCAGGCCAAGTAAATGCTAATGCAATTTCTGTTAATCAAGGCCTCCCCAAACCCTTACTATCAATTGTGGTGGCTCAACACGATAACCTTATTGCAAGGGTCTGTATAGCTTGCACCCATGAGCCGTTTCCAGCTTTTCAGTCAAATTGCAGGGTCAGACGGGTGCGTTCTAGCACCCGTGCTGTTTAATTTCTATATTAATTCATTATTTTGTGAGCTTCATGACATCACTTTGGATACACCAAAATGTGCCGGCAGGAATATTTATGTATTGGCTTATGATGTTGTCTTGCTTGCTTGTACACAAAGAGCTTTCCAATTCATGGTCTCTGGTTTTGTAGATTTTATGGCAGCTCGTGAATTGAACCTCAATACTGCTAAATCTAAGCTGATGTGTATGGAACATCATAGGGGTAAATAACTGATAAATATTGCAGCTAGCAGGAAACTTAAAGGGGTTAAGGAATTCTCTTACCTGGGGATCATATTTAATAATTACTTGGATTTGGGCTCCCAAGTGTCTAACTGTGCTATGAAATTTGCACATGTTAATGGTGCAATAGTGAGGTTTGGTAAGCGCTGTGCTGGATGTACCCTGGACTTATAATATACACAAAATTATGTCAGTGGAAAAAATCAAGTTTAAGGAGGAGTCTGGCAACTAGGACAGGGAGAGGGGTCACCAGATTCGGAACCACAAATCAGACCATACAAAAAGAGAAATGATTAGAGAACATGAACATTTTATTTTTATTTCATTATACACTTAAAGCATACATATTAGATCATGTTTGCGAGCTCATATCTAGGTAGCAACATTTCATTCACAAGTAAAGTGCATGACCAAGCAGAATGCTTGTCTAAAACACGGCTGATAATTCAATCAGTACCAACCTAATGTAGCCGAGCAATCTGAACAACAAGCCGGTTGAAGGGGATCATCCGGCTAGGTGGTCAGAAACTGCGCCACACTAATTAATATATGGACAGCCACAAATACATGGACAAGACAATAATAATGACTTCTTAAGTTAGAACTCAAGCGGGGTGCCATACGTCAACTACTAGACTGTCATAACCTATTGCATATAACAGGTCTGACATGAAGACATAGAGTAGTTTCGATGGTACAGAGCATCTAAGCTGTTTCACGATTGATGACCATCTTCGTCAGGACGATGCACTCCCATCAACATATATGCCACTAGAATTTACAGTGTAGTACAATGCATATATAGAACAATAATACGTTCAGCTGTAAAGAATTATGCAAGCTGAATCCATGATTTTGCCTAAAACATCAAACAAAAAGAAAAACAAGAACCACAATTAAATCAAACTATAAATGAGTTATGTACAAATTTTAAAACTAAACTAAACTCACATACTAAAACAATACATAGAAATACTTAAAAATATTTTATTAATAAAAAAATGGTCTGTGAGGTAACGAACAGGGCACACGCCTCCCTCCAAAAGTGTCCGGAAAAACTCCCCTCGATACTTGTTCAAGGGAGAAAAGGTTTAACAATTCAATTATCAATTTACCATCATCTCAACCTTTTCAACTGGTCACTTTTTCTCGAATGTACATCCTGAGAA
Organism: Ambystoma mexicanum; assembly: GCF_040938575.1. Classification (NCBI taxonomy): domain Eukaryota; kingdom Metazoa; phylum Chordata; class Amphibia; order Caudata; family Ambystomatidae; genus Ambystoma; species Ambystoma mexicanum. Next base: position 843,672,546 of record NC_090923.1, read on the forward strand.
ATGAATGTAGGCCAGCAGGGCAAGTTCTCTACTAATTAGAACTGCAAAAAACACAAACAGGAACATGTTATATTTAAGGAGGGGTGATTTAATGTCTGAAAGCCACTCCTAGAAAAACAGTGCAAAACCACCGCTTTGCAGACCTTCCCAATATAATCATATAATCGAGAGATTGTGTAAATTGTGTAAAAAATGTGCTCACCTAAGTGTGCATGCACAAGACAAAATGAAATTCAAGCTTGGCATTGTGTTGCAGACGACAGTAGACATTAATATGTCTAAGAAAAAAGAAGAGAGAAGATCCTGCCAAAACGGAATGATGTTCCACATGATGTAGTGGGCATACCGATAACTCAAACGGCATAAAGAAATGAAGAAGGAATAAATTACCAAAATTTTAGATTACATAACAGATCATGCTTGTATAATGGCAATAGTTCAAAACATTACCAACAATAGAATGGCAAAATGTTTATTTTGTTGCAGCGCCCGTGTTAATGGCAGCATTGCCTAGCATAATCTGTGGCAACCTCGGTTTCCCGATTTTTCAAATACCGAAGTGCAAGCGTAAAAGCAATATCTAATATACAATAGAACCCCTCAGCAGTAGCCTACCGCAACACAGAAAGCCCTCTTGCTTGCACAGTCGGCTGTCAGCAGACACAGATTTACAATCGCTGCTGCAGCCGTGACTAACATTGGATGTATTTTACTAGGCACGGTATAAATGGAAACGCAATGCTCTGCATGTGGCTAAGTGTCTAGCAGATGAGTAAATAAACAGACGAGCGAATACCCCTTCCAACCCAGATTACCTTAACTGTGTTCGCGCATGACCTTGCGAACGTCCTGAGCCCTGGAGCTTTCAAGGGGTCTCCTACACTCTGTCTACTCAGAGGGTTTAAATATTCGGTTGGGCGGATGTTGGCGCACTGCGTTAATCATTAAGCAAAGGTGTCAGCATGCCAGCGCCAAATGAGCCACAGCTGAACACGATAAGATAATGTTAAGTGGAGGCCCTGAATGATGCTGTAACGGCGCCAGGGTGTTAACTAACGTTACAGAAATAAATAAATGCACTGCCAAATGGTAGCGCAGATGCAAACCGCGCAATAATGAAAGTAAAGCCCTATGAGGGCAGCTACTATTATACTGAACTGAAATAGTTCAAGTACCATTTTACCGATCAAGTATAGAGCATAATGATCAAAAAGCTAATATAGATGTTATTGTCATTTAAAAAATAAACAAGGAAAAGAAGGAAAGAAAAAACAAGCAATGAACAAACTAATTAAAATATCTGAAAAAAAAACACTACAATGATTTATGAAGAACTGAGAAGTAATCTAAACTACAAAAAAGTAGTTCAATGTTGAACAAGTAAAGGGGCAGTGGCAGCCCATTCTTCCTGTGAATTGAGGCCCACTACATGACTTTGGGTATTATAAATCCACCAGTTTACTCGAATAGATAGTCTATTGGCAGAGGTATAGGGGTTAGAGCCTCTTATTTGTTCAACAGCCCACCAGCGTAAATCCTCACAATTGTGATGTTGTTCTGAGAAGTGGAGTGCCAGGGGAGATGTAAAGTTGCCAGTGCGGATCCTCGACTTGTGTTCAGAAATTCTGAGTTTGACGGGTCTTGAGGTCTTCCCAATGTAGGTTTTATCACAGGGACATGTGACTACATATATAACGTTCTTTGAGTAACATGTAGTATGGTCCCTGAGTTTCCATACTCTGTTGTTGATATACACAGAAGTGGTAGCTGTTGTTGACCTGCAGTGGCAACAATATCCACATGGGAAATGCCCCTGAACTCTGTTCATACCCCATATCTCAGTAATGGTTTTAGGTCCGGTTGGAAAAGAGGACCTATCAGCTCTCGAAAGCCAGCTCTTCAGGTTTTTACCTTTTTTAAAAGCAAACATAGGAGGGACCAAGTCTGAGTGATTCAGCTGTAAAAGATGCCAATGTTTGCTAATTGCTTTCTTAATGGCCAAGTGATGAGTATTGTAAGTCATCACACAGACCATTCTTGACTGATTTGATTTGTCACGAGTATTCTTTGTTAAAAGTATCTCACAATGCTGGTGGCGTGCCCTCTTGCGGGATTGTCGCAATATATGACGAAGATAGCCCCGATCCGCAAGTCTATTTTCAATAATGTCGGCCTGTTTGGAAAAGGCTATTTTATCAGAACAATTACGTCTTCCCCTCAAAAATTGGCCATAGGGAATGCTAACTCTTAATGATTGAGGATGAAAGCTTTCAAAATGGAGGATGGTGTTTCTGCCTGTGGGCTTATGATATAAATCTACTGCAATTACCCCATCCTTCGCCTTCAACAAAAGGTCCAAAAAGGCTATTGACATGTTGTCAGCAGTCATGGTGAAACGAAGGTGGTCGTTCAAGGAATTCATCCATGTACCCTGGACACCATACAACCTATCTGTACAGCTAAAACCATGTCAATTGCAATTATGGGGTTGAGGTTTGGGGTTGTTCTCCTATAGCCCCAATCGTATTGTGATGTCTATTAGGAGTATCGGGTGCTCCAACGTTTTTGTTGCTCCTGGTGGCAGGTTGGCTACAATTAATAAAATTGAAATATGATCTGTTCAGGCTTGGTTTTTGTAAGCCATTTATCAAGCCATTTGAGGAAGCATCAGTTGATATGACCAAACTGAACCCTGATTTATTTCAGGAAGCAAACCTAACGCGCCACAATCTTGAGCTTGTGAAGTATAAGGCACAACACCATTTTGAACATTGTCCTCAATAATGCACTGAAAATTACACAAATTGGTTTTTAAATCCATGCAAAAGGGGCATTTTTTGATCTTAGAGAAATCCATTTGCCATTAGTCTCTGTAGTAGCCAGGTGGAGTTGAAATAGAATAACAGATTATTTGACCATTTTATTGCTGTGATGGTAGTTCTGTGGATGGCACGACACATTTTTATTTTATTTTCGATCTTCCTCTAAATGATTTAAGCTGAACATTTCTATTACCCCTATTTAGCACATGCAATATTAGAACCTTGAACGTTGCTAGGAGGCTATTGTTTTAAGTCCCATGTAAAATGTGGCTGATTCCATTTACGGTTTTGTTGAAAATGCCCCACTATTCAGGCAGTTTACTGTTTTTAATGCTGTATTCTAGTGATGTGTTGTAATTATTTTGTTTAAAACATTATATTATGGTTTTATAACATTGTAATACAACAATAAACCTTACCTGCCTGCCCAGCTGAATCCCCATATGCTTGGTCTCAAGGCCCACCTCCATTCTCCCCTTTCTGTCCCCACAGTCTTCTGTCCTTTCTTGGAGTCCAGTTCCTGCATTTCACGAAATAATGTCTAGTAGGCAGAAGTTCCATCATGTTATGGCATAGTGCCTTGGCCCTCTTCCAACTCTCCCCCGCTCATCCTCACTTCCCTGGCTTCTACTCCAGGCACCAGTTACACCCAATTGCTTAACACTCCTCAGGGGAGGAAGGTTGTACGGAGAGGTCTGCAGATCGTGTAGTAATAGGTTCCAGGCCAGTCCTTTGTTCTCGTTCACCTCCTTCCTCCGCAGTGCCTGCACGATCCCCTGTTCTGCCGATACCCATCTCTGTGCGTCTGCCACCCACTGCGTTAGAACCAGATCTCTGGGATATTTCCACGAGATTGCCAACCTCCTTTTCACTAGGAGCAACAAGAGGCCAGCCATTTTCTTCCTTTGCTTCTTTTGACTCCCCGCCACGTCACTATTTCCATCAAACACAGCTTGGGGGTGCAGTCCATCTGGTATTCCAGCAATGCATTGGCCTACGACAGCACTGTCTGCCATTACCCTGTGATCACCAGGAATGTCAATGTCGTGTGCCAGATGTCAGCCGCCTATTGTCCGCACGTTGGGCTGCGGTGCGAGTGCTCTGGGTGTATCGTGCAGTTTTTGAGGAGTGAGATAGGTTCTATGTAACATATTGAATTGAACCAGATTGAACATTCCTAGAGGCTTTCCCCACATTCTTACAGATTTTACACCATTCCGGGTCCTCGAAGATGACCCCTAGGTCCCATTCTCACTTTTCCTTAACATTGTGTTTGGGCAATAGTCCTGCTGCCCTGTAATGGCTGAGTATAGCCTGGAGATCGCCCGCCTCTCATTTCCTATAGTTAGAATTGCATGTGATATGGGAGTAGTTGGGGGTTCCACCGGTATTCCCTCCCATTTAGTCGCAAGGGTGCCAGTCTTCCTGGCATAGTTTAGGTATTGCCCCATAGGCTGTTGGTATCATTCCACCCATGTGCGGAAGGGGAACAAAATTCCCCCCTCAAATAGGTCCCCCAATGTCCGACAACCCCCTCTCACACATTTGATGTCCCATATGATCCCTGCCACTTTGGCATCGGCTCTCATGTTTCTCTGGGCTGTATTTCTTGTAAGGAACTCATGGTGGCAACAGTAAAGACAGACACAAGTGATCATAGTTTAAGGGTGTGTATTGAACTTTATAATGGGTGAGATAAACGCCTAATCTAAACCTAAAGCTAAGATGGGAGCAAGCTACACCCATCAAATAATAATAAGGCAGTCCCAGTGGCATAATGTCAAATAAAAAGGGCCTATACTAAGACAAATCTATTACCAATCCTTACCACAACGTTTACAAAAAGAGTGTGGGATAATGTTCACCAGAAAAGCAAGAAGTGTTCACAAAATGATAAGTCAGGATGGTCTGGCTGGATCTCCCTTCCCCACGTTTTTAGCACGGGATAAGTCAGGACTTCTGAGCACAGCACACTCCTGGGCCTCTCCAGCATGAGGTTCAAAATTCAAGTTCAACGATACCAGGACCTTCAGGGGCCAAGTGTCTTTACTACAAAGTCTCTTACCTTAGCAGCCCTGCTGGTTCAAAACAACAAACAAACAAAAGTTCCTTCAATACTCTTAAACCTTTGGTGATTGCTCTTCGCCTCTTGGAACTCCCTCTGCCGGGCTCGGATCCTTCTTGCAACTTGGGCCTCCCTCCGTCTGGTTCACTACTGCCTTTCACACAATGCAGCTTGCAATATTTAAGACCCTTAAATGTCCTTTCAAACAACTTCCCACTACGGACAACCCTCGACTGGGTTCACTCTTGTCAACACAATGTTCACGAGTGTATTACTCTTCACCCCAACTCGCAGGCATCCCTCCGCCGGGTTCACATTTGCCATTTCACAATCTTTATCATGATACAGGATTCACTTGTCTTAGTCTTCCCTCTCGGCAATGGGTCAGAGACTTTCGAGTGTACAAGGGATTTGACGTGACCCTTATAGGAGCACTCCGACACCTCACGCCGCCCTTTTCCTAGGGCCTTCTGGTACTCGTAGGTTCAACACTAAAGAAGCCAGTGAGAGTCCTTCGAATGAGCACTCCTGTTGCGCCTGACCACTCTGCAGCTGGCCCTTCCCATGGCTTTCTCAGAAATTCAAATACACACAAGTTCTTGCATTCATCTAATGTTGTCACTTGCAACCTTGGATTCACCACAGTTCAATTTGTTTATCAGCTTCTTCCGACTCACCAATTGAGCTGAGTCCCCTGGCTTGGCTTGCCTCTGGAATCAAGGACCGTACCACGATAGCCAGCATGCCTCCCTGACTGTGTTATCAATGCGGGAGGCCCATGTGCATTGTTGACATTGGTCACTCCACAGGTTAGCTGTATTCCCCGGTCTTATAATTCCCTTTTTTGATGCTTTGCAGGTCTGAGTTGAAAAGGGCAAGGGCAGTTCCCCCTTTGTCGTCCCTCCAGATCTTGCCGCTTTTCTTCTCCTTTTGAACTGCCGGTTTGGTGTAGCGGTTCCCTCGTGCGTTCAGCCTTGCTCGTAATGTGCTCTCGTGCTCTGCCTTTTATCCCTGTGGGGAAAGTAAAGGGCCGTCTGTTGTGCATGGTTATTGTCAAATGCCTGACTCTGCCTGACCCGTGTGTTGGGACATGTCAGGTAAACGGCTCTGGTGTTAGTCCAATGTCTGTTATGGTGTAAAAAAGTGTTCGTGTCGAAAAAAGGGTGGGTAGAGCTTCTAAGTATCCTATAGGGTAAGATGGGGAAAAGGTGTTAAAAGGAAGGGGGTACAGCGTCTCAAGAGTCAATGTCCCACTTCCACTCCCTGAAGACCCCTCATCCAGGTGACCCCCCGCCCCTACTGGTCCACCCCCAGGAACTGGATGCAATAGCGATGGCCATGTACTGACCAACTGGATGACAGATCCCCAGGGACCAGCAGTTGAGACCCCTTCAGGATTCTCACATCATTCCCCACCTTGACTTTGGCCTGTGCCCTTTTCCAGGCTTGCCTAGCTACTGAACCCAGACAGGATATTTTCCCTTCCTCCCCCGTTGCCCTCGTTAGCGTCTCGAATCCTGTGTGGTGTATCTTGGTTTCCCCATTAGCCGCCTGTCTACTCCATCTCCCTCCCTGTCCCACTTAGTAGCGTGTTGCAATTGCGCTGCCAAAAAATATAGCTCATAGTTTGGAAGCGCCAACCCCGCTTTTTGCCCCGTGTGCAGCGTGGCCAGTGATACCCAGTGTCGCTTCCCTCCCCACTGCAGGTCTACTAAGCTACTGCTCAGCGAGCGCAAAAACAGTAGTCTGGTCTGGCCATGTATGGGAGGTTTGTCCAAAAATAGAGCAGTCTGAGGTGAATAAGGATTTTGCATATTGCGATCTTACCCATTATGGTAAGAGGTCATCGGTTCCAAAATGTTATCATCTCCTCAATTCTTGCGAGTGCCCTGCCCACATTGTACTGGAATGTCTCCTCTACTGAACGATGAATTTTAGCGAAAAGACTCCAACTCCTAGCGTAGATCCACTTCCTGGAGGTCTCGCACAACTCTCCCTCTTAGGGAACCCAGTGGGAATTCCAGTGGAAACCCCTGATATGATGTAGTACTTCCAGCATATACGCGAAATGTACCCTGGGGTCCTGTACATATAATAAGATGTTGTCTGTGTAGCGGTGGATAACATGCTGACATTCCCCCACGCCATCCTAGCCTCCTGGAACTCCGCACTGAAATGCAAGCGACCGGGGACAAGGGGCACCATTGTTGGGTTCCTCTGCCTGTTTGCCAGCGGTGCAAGACCACCCTGCCTATCTTACACTGGCTAGCCGTTCCTGATACAGTAGTCAGATCCCTGCAATATATTTTGGCCCAAACTGTTCTCCTCAAGTAGTTCTCCAAAAGCCACGCCCATCTCACTGAGTCAAAAGCCTTTGTGGCATCTAAGGAAACCACTGCTAACTGTGTCTCCTTGCACTGTACCAGCTGTGCCGCCAGGGCTTTCCCCATAATTTTGGTTTCAGGGTTCAGCAATGAGATGGGGCAATATGACCCACTAAGCCGTGATTCCCACCCAGGTTTTAACAGCACCACAATAATTGCTTCCCTCATCGACGCCGGCAGGTGCCCTTTCTGGAAGGCCTCTTCATAGAGCCTGAGGAGTCGGGCCAACGAGTCTGCATATGTTTTATAAAATTCAGCCGGCAGGCCAACTCCCCCTGGTGTTTTCCCCGACCCCACATATTCTATTGCCCTCTTAATTTCCTCCTCTGATAGTGGTTCCTCTAACTTTGCTGCAACCCCCGATTCGAGTCCGGGCAAGAAAGCCTGTTCCAACACATCCTCCAACTGTACAGCTTCTAATAGTATGCCTGGAATACTGCGGTTATGCCCTCCTGTGTCACAACCAGATTCCCTTTCTCGACTTGCGTAACCAGGTCCTGTGGCCATTCTCTTTTTAACAGCCATGCCAGGAGTCTCCCTGCTCTGTCACCTTCCCTGTGGATCCTAGCTGTATAGTGCGCATAGTCATGCTTCCTCACACGTCCCTGCGTCTGCTGTTGGTTAACTGTTAGGGAGAATTCTCTGTTAAGGCTAATTTCCCAAACCTAGTGAGTCCCCCAGCAGCTTTGCTGGATTTTTGGGGTTTATTTTTCTCTCCTGCTAAGAGTGAGACTCTTTTACTCCCACTCTTAGACATGATTTAAGGTGTTCCTTTGACTTTGTATGTGTTTTATGGGCTATGGGGTCTTTTACTCCATAGGGCTTCATGTGTTTTGATATGTGTGTTACACAGCACCCTCCGTGCTGTAACACAGGGGTGTCATAGTGACCCCCAACCATAGGCTCCATACCCTGGGACTGACTACTGTCTCCCAGGGCATGTAAAGTCACCATTGGCTTTACTAGTCCTAAATTGTGAACAGAATCAGTACAAACCATCATATTGTGGACGTACTGGTAGGGGCAATTCGGGTCTGTTGTTCGAGGGGGCACTGCACCATCCCCCCTGATCGAGTTTTGGCTGGTGGCAGTGGATACTACTTTTTATATTCGACCGCGAATATATTCCTGTGGGAATTTCCCATTGTTCGATGCTACCACTTTTTAACATAGCCTCAAACATACCGCCGGTTTATTAAATTAATATAAATTCACCGGTTGGGATTTTTTGCCAGAACTCGGTGCCAAAATGGCGTCTGTGTTCGCTTTTGTAACTCCAACCCAAGTTGAGCCCTTTGTTCCACTTTTTGGCGGGCTTCTCCACAGAATCCCTCCAAAGTGGTGCCACTCTGTCTGGGTCTACAGGATGTGTGGGAGGGGGGTTTAGGCACCCTGGACTGAGTTGCCTTGGCAACTCAAGTCGCACTCTTGTGTGATTGGCCCAGTGGTGAGCTGCCCAGCTCACCACTTAGCATGTGTGATTGACAGCTAGGCTGAATGAATGGGGGTTTTCTGCATAAAAGCAGTGCTTTGGGGACTGGAACTTCCACTTCCCGACGACAGAGAAGCTCTTCCTCCAGGGGAGTCTTCTTCCTCTGAACTGGTGGGGATAACCAGTTCGCCCTCTTTTCGCCTGCCTGGACCATCTCGTGGTCAAATCGACTGTGCCAAGCACCCCGGATAACCACTTTTTGCACCACTACCGCGAAAAAGGGTAGCACCTTTCAACCGGAGAACTCTGCGGCTGGTTTCTTCCCTGGCAGTGCAACGACCTTCAGCCTTCCTCCTCATCCAGATCATCTCTTCCTCTGAACGAAGCCGTGACTTGCACCCGCTGCCAGGAACAACTGCCCCCGCTGGAACATCCTCTCCACTTTAAGGTACTGTGTCCGCCTGGCCTTCCTTTCAACGGTCTGTGTGAGGTGTCCCTTAAATCTTTGCCTTTCCAACTGGGTTGACCCTAGGCTGGCTAACCTAACTTTTCTGAACTGATCTAACTCCTTTTTGAACTAACTGCAAAGACGATTAAGTGTACTTCAACTGTGTGAGCTTGGGCACATTCCGCCTTGCTCTCTCCAAGAGTGGGCCTGGCCTATGAACTTTCTTGCTCTACAGTAGACTCTGCCTTTTCTGACTTGCTGGGGTTCTTCTAAAAGTGTTAGTATTGTGTGCTTTCTAATTCTGCCTTTTCCCTCCCTTTTTAATCAACTTATTGGAGTGCCATCTTGAGTTAAGCGCTCACCTCTGTCTGAAAATAAGTGGTGTTTTAACTAAGACTTGTTCAATAAGTAATCAGGGATGTACATATAGTAATAGTGACTGTGTTTTGAACTTGCTTGCCATATTAGTGCTAGTGTATTTTATAAGTGTGTCTTTAAATAAATAATTATATACTTTTATACCAAAGCTCTGGTCAGTGTTTGCTTGTACTACTGTATTTTGGTACCTAATGTGTATACTCTATATACTGCCTAACTCTTCTTGAGGGAAGTCTGACTGCTCAGCCACAGCTACCAGGTAAATCTGTGTGGTACAGGCTGCTACCAAGTGGGTTTACTGCCAACACCTGTAGTCTTAATCTTTTTGCAGTGTTCCCAGAGGGTACTGCACAGGATTCTGCCTAACACTGACCTTGAACCACAGTAGTTCTGCCCCACATGCTGACACTGTTGATAGGGCCCCCTCTAACTTTCGGATGTGATCCTCCTCTGCTTTCAATGTGGCGAGCAGAGTCGCGCGGATCCCATAAGAGGTTGCCATACATTTGCCCCTTATCGTTACCTTAAATGCTTCCAACACTGTTCCAAACTCGGCTACCGACCCCTCATTAACATTTAAATACTCAACAATTGCCTTTCCCGATTTCCTCCACATAAGCCCCATCAGTTAAGGCCTCAGCCCTTAGTCGCCAGAGGGGTTCAGGGCTCCTTCCCCTCCCCCAGATCATTGTTGCCTTCAGCGGAGCATGATCTGATATTGTTCTGCCCATGAAGCCCACATCCCAAAACTGGGAAAACTGCTCCCTCCCTATGAACAGCTAGGGCCTCATTATGAGTCAGTCGGTCCGGAAATAACGGTGGCGGTAAACCCGCCGCCACCATTGTTTCCGGACCGGCTGATCTCGAGTTCTGCAGGCGGGAGGTGTGACCTGGCGGGTTTAACACCACCTGCCTGCAGGCGGACGTGGCAACACCGGCACCACCGGTTTCCACTTCCCCATTCCCATGGAGTCCTATAGGACTCCATGGGGATGGGGATTTACCGAATTACGCCTCCGGAATTCCCTGGTCACCGGGGTCGTAATGCCCTGGTAATTCCAGGAATCATGGAGGCGGAATGGTAATACGAGTCTGGTGGTAACCTGCCGCTTTTTCTGGCTCGGTTACCCCCGGACTCGTAATGAGGCCCATAGTCTAGTCGAGAGTGAGTTCCATGGGGGGGAAATAAAAGGAGCAGCCCCTCTCATCCCCCTTGCTTTCCCTCCAGAGGACATAGGTCAAGGTCTATTAGTGCGCATCTCAGGGACCTCGAAGATAGAGCCTTGTCGCATGCTCTAGGATCCGATCTGTCCAGTTGTGGCTGGAGCACACAGTTGAAGTCGCCTGCTCAAATTTGCTCCCTTTATCTGTGCTCCCCCATCGTGTCCACCACCTCTGGTAAGTATGTATCATTGCCGATGTTGGGAGCGTATGTATTCACCAGGCAAATGTCCCGCCCCTCCAGTACTCCTAAGAGAATAAGGGTCCTCCTTGCCTCGTCCTGTACCATCCTAGTGATTTGGAGGGGAACCCCCCCTTGCTATCCAAATCCATGCTCCTCTCGAGTATGAGGAATACGGCTGTCCAACCCCCCCAAGTATTCTTCACTTTCCCCAGTTCGGTCTTGTCGAGTTGCATCCCTTGAAGAAGTGGTATCTGCACCCCCACCTTTTAAGATACCCCAGTACCACCCTCCGGTTAGCCAGTCACCCCTTACGTTCCAGGTCATTATTGTCACTAACCCCATTGACTTCCCTACCCTCAGCGTTCCTGGACAATTGACATACTTGGAATCTTGGGCCGGGCTCCACCCCTTCTCCACCCCCTCCCAAGTCCCCCAACTTAATAACTGCTAACAAACTGTCAACCTTAGACAGTGAACCATCATCCAACTTGGTGGTGCCCTCATTTAATACCTGCATTTCATGCGTTAGCCATTTGTCTGCACCCCCCTCCCAAGAGAGGGTGACATCCGGCCCACGGGCAGGGTTGGGCAAGCTTCCCTCCCCACCCCTTAACAATGGGGGTGGAGAGAATACGCCAGAGAACCAACATGGACCTGAACCTAGGCGGAATGTCCGTCTCTTCCATTGCCTTCTTCCTACCTTCTTTCCGCCGGCCAAAGTTCAGTCCACTAGGACCTCCTGCGTTGTTCAGAGTGCATCCTCTACCCCGGGTAGTGCTCAGATGTCCGGATCATGTGATTCCCCTGTCTGACTTTATTTTGCAGTTGCTTTCAATTCACAGCAATTCCTCTCCCTCGGTCGGGCTCGGACCACTTTAATCTTGCTTTCTTTTTGTTATCAAAATTCGAAGTCTTTCGTCTGTGCGATGGGTTTTCATTAAACCATTGCAGGACCACTTTGATTAACTTAATTTAAAAAAGTCCCATAATGCCTTTCAGTGGCCTTTCATTTCCTACTTTCCTTCTCAAATTCAATGTGCAGGTTCCCGCTCCAGCCACACACACGCTCACCAAGATCTCCTCTCTCTTTCCATGATACTCATCCGGTTAACATGGGGCTGGCGAGCAACTTCTTTGGAGCTTTTTGGGTCAAGGTGTTAGGGAGAATTCTCTCTTTAGGCTGAATCTCCTAACCTAGTGAGTCCCCCAGCAGCTTTGCTGGATTTCTGGAGTTGTTTTTTTCCCCCTGCCAAGAGTGAGACTCTTTTTCCCCCATTCTTGGACATGATTTATGGTGTTCCTTTGACTGGTAATGTGTTTTATGGGCTATGGGGTCCTTTACTCCATAGGGTCTCATGTGTTTTTACTATGTGTGTTACACAGCACCCTGCTTGCAGTAACACAGGGGTGTCATAGTGACACCCCACCATAGACTCCATACCCTGGGACTGACTACTGTCTCCCAGGGCATGTAAAGTCACCATTGGCTTTACTAGTCCCAAATTATTAACAGAAAACAGTACAAACCATCATATTGTGGACATACTGGTCGGGGCAATTCGATTGCCCCGGGGTCTGTTAGTCGAGGTTGCACGTCTCTGTCCCCCCTGATCGAGTTTTGGCTGGTGGCAGTGGAAACTACTTGTTATATTCGACCGCGAATATTTTCCTATGGGATTCTCCCATTGTTCGAGGCTACCAACTTTAATTATTTAATTCTCATAGCCTCGAACATACCGCCGGTTTTTATTTAATTAATATTATTTCACCGGTTGGTATTTTTTGCCAGGACTCGATTCTAAAATGGCGTCTGTGTTCTCTTCTGTGACTCCAACCCAAGTCGAGCCCTTTGTTCCACTTTTTGGCGGGTTTCTCCACAGAAGCCCCAAAAAGTGGTACCACTCTGTCTGGGTACCACAGGGGGTGTAGGAGGGGGTTTAGGCACCCTGGACTGAGTTACCTTGGTAACTCAAGTCGCACTCTTGTGTGATTGGCCCAAGTGGTGAGCCGGCCGGCTCACCACTTAGCATGTTTGATTGACAGCTAGGCTGAGTGAATGGGGGTATGCTGCATAAAAGCAGGGCTTTGGGGACTGGAACTTCAGAAGTCTCCACAGGACCTGAGAATCCGGTGAGGGAGAAGCTGAGCCGACCTACCACGACGACACCACTGGTGGAGCCCTGCAGAACCGACTCACCACTTCCCGACGACAGAGAAGATCTCTCGGCTGGAGAGGCTTCTTCCCCTGACTGGTGGGCACAACCAGTTTTACCTTCTTTTCTTCGCACCCCAGACCAGTTTGTGGCCGAACTGCCCGTGCCAAGCACCCCGGCGGCCGGATAGCCACTCACCACTGAACCGCGAATCAACGGACCGCTCCTTATACCTGAGAAACTCTGCGGCTGGTTTCTTCCCTGCCAGTGCTACGGACTCATGTCCTCCTCCACGACGAGATCCTCTCTTCCCCCAGACGAAGCACCGACTTGCATCCCCTGCCAGGAACAACTGCCCCCGCTGGAGTGTTCTCACCACTTTAAGGTACCGTGTCCGCCAGGCCTCCCTTTCTAAAGATTGCTACAAGGTAATAATAACTTCTTAACCTTCTGGACTGGGCTGGCCGCCTTGACCCTCTAACTGGTCCCTTTCTTTGGTCCAACTCCTTTTTGAACCATTACAAGACTTTTGTGCACTGCAACCGTGTGACCTTGGACACATTTCGTTTCGATCCTCTTAAAGCGAATCCGGCCTACTGACTCTGAATTCACAGTTTTACTTTGCCTTCTTCTCTTGTTATGTTCTTGTAAAAGTGTTAGGATCTGTTTCAATTTGTTCTCTGCTTTTCTCTCCCTTTTTAAAACGAACTATTAGAGTGCCATCTACGTTAAGCGCTCGCTGATGTCTGAAAATAAGTGGGGCTTTACTTAAGACTTGTCTAATATTCTTTTAAGGGAGTGTATATCTTTTAGTGACCGTGTTTTTGAATTGCTTACTATTAGTGCCTGTTTGTTTTTCTAGATGTGGTCTCTTTTACACCAAGCCCTGGTCAGTGTGTACTTGTCCTATGGTGTTCTCTTGACCTATTGTGAATACTCTGTATACTGCCTAACTCTTCTTGAGGGAAGTCTGACTGCTCAGCCACAGCTACCAAGTGAATCTGTGTGGTACAGACTGCTACCAAGTGGGTTTACTGCCAAACACCTGTAGTCTTAAATATTTTGCAGTGGTTCCAGAGGGAACTGCACGGGTTTCTGCCTAACACAAGGTCAGGGTCTTCCCACCTGCCCCTCATGCACCTGGGCTTCCCTTCTCATGCCCAGGGGAAACCATTCCTCCTGTGGACAGAGTCAGCAGGATATGATCTGCCCTCTCTGGCTCTTGGACGGCACAGCTCCTCAGCCCTGATGCAACCCTTCAACGGGACAGGATCAGCATCTTAGCCCTCAGCTCCCATTCAGACTCTATGGGGTTCTTTAGGCACTCTGCTCTTCACTGCAACCCCAGCTTGCTCAAAGTGTGTCTTAGTGCTCCACCTTTCATACTGACAGGGTGTGTTCATTGGAGTCAGGTGTTGGTGGTTGAAAACGAAGGCCAAACTCTGCCTCTCCTTGTTAATGGGTCAAGATGGAGACTGCCCATAGGAATCCATGGTACATTGGTTGCTATGCGCAATCTTCATAGCTCTGTTTCAAGGGGATTGGGTCCTCCGACGTATTCCATATCTATGACATGTAATCACCACAGCTGTGCTGCTTCGGAAACTTTTTTCGGCGTCTGCCTCCTGCGTCGATGACGTCGAAGCGCGGTCGTCGAGGGCCTCCTCCGACGTCCGACGTCATCCGATGTGATAAGTAGGACGCACGACGCCCGTAGCCTCAGTTCCGTTTTTTCCGCGAATGTGTTGCTTCGTGAATCTCGGTTAACGCCTTGACTCTTTGGAGTTCTGTTCTTCTCGGTTCTTCAAACCTGTTCGTTTTGTGAAAATCCTTCATGTGAAGATGTCTTCTACTTCGTCTTCGACCCTGCGTCCGGGTTTCAAGAAGTGCGGGGAGTGTGGGTCCAAGATGTCGGTGACGGACTCGCACAACGCCTGCCTCTGGTGCCTCGGGGAGGCCCACGACACGGATGACTGTATCGACTGCCAGTCGCTCACGTCCAAAGCCTTACGCGAACGTAAGAAGAAGTTGTCGGTAGGTCCGGTGTCCAAGCCCAGGAAGTCCAAGTCTGCGGGGCTTTCGACGGATGATTCGAGGGGTGACTCTCCGCGTCATCGTGGGAGGTCTCGTGGGTCTCCTTCTAGGAGTCGGTCTCGCCACTCCTCAGCCTCATTCGAGGCATTCTCGGAAGCGCCGACACCGGTCGTCTTCCAGGTCCTCTTCGGAGGACTCTGCCCGGCACGTCGCTTACCCCACCAGCCGTGCGACGCCGGAGGAATGAGCTGCCTTCGGGAAGAAAATGCTGGCGATTCTTGAGTCGCAGGGTACTAAGCCGTCCGCGCCCCCGAGTGGGGTCGGTGTCATGATCTCTGCTTCCAAAAGGTCAGGGTTTTCCCAACTCCCTTGGAAGCAGATCCATAACCCAGGTTCCGAGTGCCAACCAGTCCCAATTGGGACCTTTTGGACCCAGTCCTGGCGCCAGTGGCACCAGGCTCATAAATATGCCCAGTCCCAGCACTGGAAGTGCCGGGCTCATAATGCTTGGGTGGACTTACCTGCAGCAGACCATGCTGCTTACTTGCCTGCCAGTTGAGCCTCTGATCCTCTTCTGTTTGGAACTACTTTTCCTGTTGGGTGGGGCAGGAGCCACTCCCTAGATTCAGAACACGGGAACTCTTCTGGAAAGCAGGAACTCTTTTCTTACCTAGGCGTGGCTGTGGAAGGAGACACCTAAGCACTACAGGAGGCTATTTAAACCACACCCGATGGATGAATCTTGCTTTGCGTTATTCTGCATCCTCTGCAGCAGAACGCTTTTCGTGTCTTCTGCATCTGATCCTGGGCCTAAGGAAAAAGGCTTACCATCCTGAATCCAGTCTTCAGCAACACCTATAAAGACAAGAAAGAACAGGTTAGCATTACGGTCTTCAGTGACAGCTCTTCACTTACCTGGTCCATCGGCTGTCACCAACGCCTCGCGCTGCATTCCGGCATCTGAAAGACAAAGGCTTACCTACTCTTCGTGCGCTCCGGAGGTCTTCACACTGCATTCCGGCATCTGAAAGACAAAAGCTTACCAACTCTTCGCACGCTCCGGAGGCCTTCAGCGCTGCATCCCGCATCTGAAAGACAAAACAAGGTGCGTTTAAAGACATTGGGGAACTTTAATACTCACGTGCCATTACTCCTTTCCACATCTAACCCAGTGGGTATTCCGGCACCCTGCAGCCGCTCCGAACTTGTACCTGCAAAATAAAAAGACAGTTAGAGCGCATCGTGAAGCAGGCAACAAGCGCTTACTTACGTGCTTTCAGGCGCTTCTATTCATCACACGGGCTCCATCTTCAACTCACTTCAGCCCGTCATCCGCCATCGCCAGAACCCTGCAAAACAAGAAACATCATTACTAAAGACTTTAAAGACATTAGAATTACTCGAAACTTACCGTTCGTGCAGTAAACGACGGACAGTCAAGAGTCAAGAGGCCTGCTCCCCTTATCCCCTTATCCAGTGAAGAAACTGGTTACAGCACCCTGCCCCGAGGCAGATGGAGAGCACGGCGTTCGCTTACCTAAGGTGAGAGCGTTAACCTTTGGGGTTCTACAGGAGAAGAGAAAGGGAAGAAGAGAGAGACATTCAATAACCCAGTTCCTTAATCCCATATTTTCTATCTGCAGACATCTTACCCTTCGAGTCAGACATAGAGTGCACAGAGGTCCAGCCCAAAGAGCCAGCCGTGTGTTACACATCACCTTTGAAGATACGGTATACGCCCAGTCAAGACCGGCGCCTCTACGGGAATCAGGTGAGCGTTACAGTCGGTCGTGAGAGGTCGAGAGACACCGCTCGCAAGAGTGGTCAGCACGAGTCACGGGAGAGGTCCCGTTCGGACAAGGAGACTCGTTCTCGACGTACCCGTTCCAGGTCCCGGACCTCGACGCGTTCGAGACCGCATGCACCTGTGAGGTCTTCGAGGAAGACATCGACGTCTGAGGCGTCGAGGGCGTCGACAGTCTTTCTCGAGGCTCCGAGGAAGTCGTCGAAGCCGTCGACGCTCAGGTCGTCGAGGGACACGCTCGGGGCTCCGGCTTCGAGGGCTGTGTCGACGCCGCCGATGCTGGAGGCGCTGCATCTGACGTCGACGCCGATTTCCTCGACGCTGATCCTCTCGGCGCTGATGCCGGTTCTCTCGACGCCGGCGCCGATTCGATCGTCGCCATCAACGCCTTTCGTGTCGGAGGTACCCCGTGGCACGGGAGAACCCCCTAGGAAGGCTCTGGTTAAGAGCAAGCACTCTCAGGTGCCTTCTTTTCGCCACCTGGACAGAGGCGGATGAGGATTCTGATGGCCTGGTTCCTAGTCAGGTTCCAGATGAAATTGTCTCGGGCCATAGTCAGTTTGACGATTTGAGACAGTCACTGCATGATGCCAGTGGACTGGACACCTCTCCGGAGGTGGAGTTTTGTAGGCCTGAGCCTGGCTCTCATGCCGATTCCTCGTACCAGCGCCTTATGGCTAGGGTTTCTGAGTACTTGGGATGGTCTGCTCCCCCAGGGGAGTTTGTGCAGGATGATCTGGCGGACATCCTTGATGATGGTCCCCCAACTGATCCGGTACTGCCGTTCCATATGGCTTTACAGAGAAGGGTGGCGGCGGCTTGGACTGCTCCGGAGAGTCTCCCGGCGGTGGGCAGATCCTTGTCGCGAAAATACCATCCAGCCAGTAGCGACCCCTGCTATTTGACCAGGCACCCCACTCCGTAGAGTTTGGTGGTGCAGGCGGCCACGGCCCCGGCAAAGCCGGCGTCGTACCCTACCATCCCTCCTGATAGGGACGACAAATGTTTTGATGGCTGATGATACATATCGAGGGGCTATTGGTATATGAAAATTCTTGTGACTATCTGTCCCAACTAGACCTTTGGGAGAGCAATAGGGAAACTAAAGAGACAGCCACCTTAAAACCTTCCCCACAAAAAATGTTGAACAACGAGTAGTAATCTCTTCAGGTGAGAGATCCTGCTGGGAGAAAGGGAGGACCCCGAGAGTGATTTTTGGAGGAATATGTATCTTTGCCTCTGGACCTAGTAGAACCAGCAGATGGTCAGAAGACCCCACAGAACAGCACAGGCTCTGGGTCATTATTTGAAGAAACACTCTTTCTGACTAGTCTCGCAGTGTCTTAGTGTAACCGGAAGAAAATAAACAAACTATAGTTTTCTCCAAAAACTGTAAGTCTAAGGGAGAAATCAACCGTGTTCCTTCTTTGTTAGAGGGGAGTACTGAAAGTAGAGAAACCTTGTGTCCCGTACACTCCATTGAGGTACCTACATCTCATCCCGATTGGCAATTAAAACCTCAAGAAAATGGCAACATCAAGGTGACCAACTCCTCTCACGATATGGGCTGTCCCTGTTACAACTGTGGAATGTTTGACCACCCCAATGACCCTTGTCCTGAGGAGTTGCATTTTCAAAAATTAACAATCATGAATATGAACTATGCCTGAGACAAGAACTAGGGAGGATGATACTCCAGTTTCTGTTTTACAACATTAGAAGTGTTTTTCTTATCAGAGATGGGGGCATAGTACAAAATCTTGTCCACTAAACCAAATAGGTTTTTTTCAGATGCCATCTCTAGAGAATACCATACAAATAAAGTGGCTGGATAATAAGATGAAAACCGAAAGCCCCCCTGGTGCACATCCTTCACACCAAGTCTAATGTAACAAGAGCCCAAAGAAATCCCTTTCTCAAAAGACAAAGAGGAATCAAAAAAAATCTGAAGCTGTTTTATACACTGGGGCTAAAACCACCTATAGGGTACCTTCTATAATAGGAAGGAAAACCATTTGGGCACATCTGGACAGTGGAAGCAGGGGATGCACCATACGGTCAGATTTACTTTTCCAGGGATGGAAACAGATGGGTAAAAGAAAAATCCATTGTGTTCACGGTCACATTGAGAATGAACCCTTTGCCCAAAATTCCTTTTACCATCTTGGGAAGAAGGCTACAATTTATCGTGATCACTAATCTTACAGCCCAGTTAGTGTTCGGAGCTAACCTACCCCAATTTCACCAGTGGGTCTCACGAGTGGCAGAAATACACAGCAAAACCTTTAAGGGTGAATCTCCCGATTTAAAGCAGCCATCTGACTTCTGGGAAAAAGAAAACAGTTCAGGGAAAGACACCGATTTCCAACAAGAAACCTCAGATAAGGAATTTAAAATTGCCCCTTATGCAGGAAGCCAGGTGTTTAGGGGAAGGGTATGTGAGAAACCTAGGAGTATTCTCCCATTTAGACCCTGAGAATCCTCTATTCTGGTGGCCAGGGCACAGCCATCGGCTTTGGATCCAGACCCTGGGGATTGGACCAGTGCGGGGGGATCACCCAGGTAGGGGAGTCAGGGGTCATTCTCATGGGAATACCCTAGACGAGACACACTATCCTCCTCTCTCCAGTTATCCACAACTACACGACCCCTCTGTCTTTTTGGGGTGTTTTCAAACACATAACATCTCACCCCTGAACCCCATTTCCTGATACTGAGAAGAAGAAGCAACCTGGAGGGGTGGGGATTACCAGTGAAAAACCCAATAAGACACAGAAGACAGACTACAACACTCTGACAACAGGCTGTCCCCTTACTGAAGTCAGGCATGGTCAGGCAGACCAAGCCCTACTCACACACCTGCTTCCCATTAACCTCATACAGGTGTATAAAGGGAGGCTGCTGAGGGAGAAAGGTCAGATGCAGTTGGGAGAGCAAGAGGGAGTCTGCAAGGCTGAGACCGGCAGAGGATCCTTCTTCAAATCCCAAACACCAAAAGCAAGCTGGGAAGATTGTCTGGATCTGAGTAACCAAGAGGCTGGGAGTTGTCAGGTGAATCTAGAGGAGGACAGCGTGCGGTGATGCTGGCCCAGTGAGAAAGAAGTGCTGCAATGTGTCGCATGAGCCATGTCTCCTACGTGTTGGCTTCAGGCAGCCAGGATTTTGCTGTTGAGGTCCGGACAGTTGCTTTTTCTCGTGGGACCAGTTCTGACCCCAAGGATGTAGAGGGGCAAGTGTTGAAACCCTCACTTCACCCCCCACACCAAAGGACAGAGCCGCTGACCTTGCCACACTCCCCGGTGAGTATGATCAAAAGAGAGAGTGAGAGAGACTCGGGCGAGCAAGTGGGAAGCAGAGCGCGTGTGGGAAGGCACCAAGTAAAGCGGGCAAGTGACCTGAACCCAAAAAGGAAGTTGAAAGTTGATGACAAAATAAATGAGGTTGGTCCGAGCCTGGCGGAGGGAGATCAGCTGAGAGCTTTTGGTTAAAGCAAGTTTGAGTGGAATTGAAATTGGTCTGTACCTGGCAGAGGGAGACTAATTGAACATTGTGTTAAGAGGATCTGAGCCCGGCTGAGGGGGATCCGGGGTGAACCGTGAATCACCCAAGAAAGTGATACCTGAAAGATTAGAAAAGCCAAAGTAACAGAGTGGCCCCGTGTGAGTAAACGCTATATCGGAAGTCTCTGTAATATGAAAGGAATGTCCCTGAAGCGAAGGGAAGTGATGTGAACCGTGAAAAGCAAAAAAACTAAAAGCCAAAACACAGAAATCACTAAGTAGAGAAAAGGTGAATAGAATCCCCAAGAAGGCTTGTTTGAAACAGAACTGAATGTAAAGTAGAAGGAATTGATCTTAAGAAATACAAGTACCAGAATGCAGCAGTGTCTGAGTGGTCATGTATGGGATTAAAGCAAAGGCAAAGCCATATAGTTTTGAAAGTCTCTGACAGTAAAGCAAAGTGAATCTGAAAGTAAGAAGGTTGGGGAAGGATATTGTGTAAACCTGAAGGAGAAGCGAACTTTAAATATTATTTTGCATTCCAAGGTATTCTACGTATAAGAGATTTTCCAGGGGGCCCTGGTGTTTGTTCTGAACAGTATCCTTGTGCTGGAGAAGCCAAAGTGTGTGCTAAGCTCGAGTGTGCTGCCTTGCCCTGTGCTGAAAATGTGGGCAAGGGAGGCCAATGGTCTGAACATCCTGACATATCATTTTGTGAACATGTCTTTCTTTTTCGTAATACTGTTTCCCACACTATTTGTATTTAGAGGTATGGATTGGTAATAAGTTTATTAGTGTAGGCCCTTTTTATTTTGACAACACACCACTGCGTTATTATTATTTGATGGTTGTAGCTGCTCCCATCCTTAGATTTAGGGTTAGAACTTCAAAGGGTTCATCCAACCCTTTGAAGTTCAATAAACACACTTGAACTGTGGTCGCTTGTGTCTGTCTTACTGTTGATACAATGCCTTCCTTACAAGGGACATACTCTCTTGAACTGTGTTATTAAGAAAAGCCTTGAAGCGGGAAGAGGAATCAAGGGACAGAGAAACAAAGCCCCTTGTAGGAAAGTGGACATTATCACCTGCCAAGAGGAAGGAAACCCTCTCTTGGCAACACCAGGAGCCGGCAGCCTGTAGGACCAAGGTTGTCTGTCTTTTTGGAGTTGTTTTGCATCTTTTGAGAACTTTTGTGTTTTGAGCTACAGCGAAACTATTGAACTACTAAGAATAACACCCCCCTTGCACTTTAATTTGAGTTATTAGTGTGAGGGCTAGAGATAAGTTTTTTGACACAACAGTGACTTTTTTGCTTTTGGACATCCTGACCGACCCATTAGAACATTTTGTTGAGACAGGGAATCCCCTCTTAGTGTTAGACCTAGTGAGGCATTTCCCCAACCCTTCTTAAGTTGAATAAATGTTTTATCAATCAAAATGCCACCCTTGTATTGGTCCCTTGCTTCTACACCCTTACAATTCCTACCGAATCCAAAAGAAATTACCTTATGTTAAAAGCAAGTGCATTCCATAGGAATCCATTGTAAATGCTTCATGATAATTTGCAGGCAGCATTTACACTTTTCTACTAGCGTTGTGGTAAAGTGAAGGGAAAAGACAATTTTGCCTATGTTATACTCCCAACATTTCCACCACTTAGTGGAAATGAGGAAATGCTGCACGATGGGGACCTTTTCATAACGGCCTCCTCCATGCAATTAACATAGGGTCGAACATGATCCCCTTTGACTCCAGGGGCCCTATCACAGAAATGTGGGGCTGCTGCAAGTGCAATTTTGCACTATATCAGAAATAGGGGATAAATCACCCTATTGCAAAATAATGTATTCTTTTAAGGCATGTTTGCATCTGGGCAATGTTTGCCACAGTGCTAATTTAGAATGTACAAAAATACATTGAGTGAATAAGCGTTTTGCACTGATGTCATGAAAAATTGCCCTTGCACTTGTGCAGTCTTGTTTTAATGAGTCTTATAGTCGGCCATGATGGTTCACGTTTTGAGGAAGAAAGTTGCTAAATAAAGGATGCCATAATCGGTGTACTTAAGCATCTTTCCCTAGCAACAAAAGGTATTTATCTTTATCTGGGCACCATAACCTATTGTGTAATACCTTCTTTGTTTATTTTTGGTTGGTTGAATGAACGGCTAGATGCATTTTTTAATAAAAATATTGCTTTAATTTGTTTCAGGTTTTTCACACAAAAAATAAGCAGGGCATAATTATGCATCCAACTAGCGTTTTTGCCAGTAATCCAGAACTGCTCCAGGTTGAGAACGAAGACGGGGACTCGTCCGTTGGCAGCAAACAAGGTACTGAGAACAGACCAACAGGAGCTGGTGCTCTACATAGTCATGTAAAAAATGCCACTGCACACATTATTCAAAACAGCTATTCCTGAAATGTTTGTATTGACTAATATCAGAAAATGTTCTTGCATTTGGGTATGATTCAGCCAAACCGATATTATAAATTCCTTCCAGTATTGCAGATGTATTCAGATTTTAGACGGAACCGCTTCACAAGTGTACTGTCTTTTCATACACATTTGTCTCACCTAGCAGAACAGTTTTCTTAGTTTGTGTTATTTCAATGCACCCTCTTGAACTCGAGTTTTCCAATTCACCAACAATCAATAACAACATGTAAGTGCCCTCCCCCTTGTAATTTTTATTTTATAATTGGTTATTTATAACGCGCTTGTTAAGATGGATTTCTGAACTCTGACCTGGTGGGCAGAGATTCAGAAGTCCAGCCTAGTTTCTTGGAACAGGGTAACCTTCTGGACAAGCCAGAACAATCAAGTTAGAATTTGCGGCGGTTAAGACTAGGTCTCAGGAGGGGTGAGGGTCATCGAAAGTCCACAATGAGCACACACAGTAAACACCACAAATTACTCTGTCAGGTGTGTATATCAAAAATACATATACATTTATTAAAGGCCTTTTTAAGTAAAACACAAGATAAAACTACAGCAATACTAACACAACACTTATACTAGGAAACATATTTTCTGTAACTATTGGCCTGAAGTTATATTAAACAAGTAGAGGTCCACATCCTGCAACAGAAGTGGGTCAGACGGTGCAAATATACTTTAGGCAGTTCTTCAGCAACTCAATCCCTAACTAATAGGCAGTCCAATCCCTACAAAGTGTGGTGCCTTGTGCTCAAAAGTACTTTGAGCGTGGCAGCACTAGGTTGTGCGTTAAAGTACAAAACAGGTCTCTTCAAGGGGCTGTAGTGGCTCAGGAAGGTGGGTGAGGTGATGAAGAATAAAGTTCCACTATTCAAGGAGGGTCTCCACAAGAGGGCAAAGCAATTTACAGGAATTGGGAATAGGATGGTAGCACAGGCTACCCTAACGAAGGAGAGTGGCCCTTGGGGGACACTTGTGCATAAAGGTCTATGGATGAGCCAGGGGCCACCGGTAAGTGTTGCAAGTACTCACTGACCCTCGGCATAGTCCGAACCAAACTTCGCTAGTCAAGTCCAGTTTGCTCGCAGGTTCGAGTCCTGCAGTTGTGCGTCTCTCTGGCTTCAGGACCTCAGTCTGTGGGGGGACAGTGGCGTTTTCTCTGCTTGGATCGGCTAGTTCCACTGCAGCTCAACTTAGGGCACAGGATGGCACAGCAGCAAGGCACCCACAAAGCTTGTAACTCAGCAGGGCGACACACATCGTAGGCTCGGGTTCAGGCAGACTCTCCTAATTGCAGACCTAGGAATGCTAGGTGTATGAAACTCAGCAGGAGAGTGCTTTCTACCAAGAGTTTACAGTTCCCAAAGTCTCAAGTCGTAACTCAAGACGGCGGAGGTTCCAAGGCAAAGGTCCCATACAAGCTGGTCAGTTCACTGGGCGGTTCAGGAACACTTCGGAAGGGGCTCGTTCGCAGGTTAAGCAGGAGGTGCTGAGAGTAGTTAGTCCCACTATTCCAACGAGTTGAAGCGTCCTTGCAGGCCTTCTATGATCGGTCAGAAGCTGGGGCTCTGACGGGACAACAGCGGGGTCAGGGTGCCAAACCTTCCAGAGGGTCACTAGAATTTCCAATGATCTGTTTCTTCAGTTCAGGATGCTTGGCTCCTTTACTAAGTTTGGTGTGAAGTCATAAAATTGACCTGGAATAGGTCTCTAGTGCCTTTTCTTATCCAGAATCTCATTCACACAGAAACAAATAGAAACCAATAGATCTGCTCACATTCAACCATTCCAGACGTGGACCAGTCACGGACCACGGTGGTCCAAACATTCCAGAACACCAAACATCCTTGCATCCTGGATGTGTATTGGAACAAGGCATGCAGAAGCCCTCAAAAGCTTTGGTTTGTGTCGGGTCTGCATGACCAAATAAGGAATTTCACGGGTCTGCTCGACCTGGGGAAGTCGAAGGTGCAAAATGGCCAAAGCACAGAACAAAAGACCTCGTGGCATGGCCATTTTAGGCATTGGCCACTGTCCTGGGCCAAACCTGGTAAACGCAGTTTGGACCATTGAAAAGAGTCAAACATGCTTTAAAAGAGTCTGCTAGCAAACATAAGAGTCCAATCTATGAACTCTCCCTTCCCCCGCACACTCTACTGCTGAAAAATCTACTGGATTAAACTACACTGTAGTTAAAATATGTGTTCTTGAATTATGTCCCTGGGGATCTGTCATCCAGGTGTCCAGGACACAGGTATCACTATTGGATCCAGTTCCTGGGGGTGGATCAGTGAAGGAGGCTCACCTGGATGGGGGGGTCCTTGGGGAGTGGGAGTGGGACACTGGCGGGTGAAATGTGGTATCCCCCTTCTTTCAACACCTTTTCCCTATCCTATCACATAGGATATTTTAAAGCACTCCCCCCCCTCTCTTTTCCGACACAAACAAATTCACACAACACGAAAGACAACGGACTAACATCAGAGCTGTTTACCTGACATGTCCCAATACAAGGGTCGGGCAAAGTCAGTCAATTGACCAGAATCATGCTCACCCAACGACCCTTTCCCTTCCCCGCAGGGATAAAAGGTGGCGCACAAGAGCCCAGGACGAGCAAGGCAGACCGCTCGATGTGAAAGCTAACTCAGCACAGCAGTTCAAGAGGAGGAGAAAGACGGTGCAAACCGAGGGGCTGCCAAGGAGAGAAGCAACCTTGACCTTTCCAACCACGGCCCGTGAATCCTCCACAGAAGGAATCATAAAACTGCAAACAATAGCCAGTGTGTGATGCAGGAGATGTCTATGGTACACGTGACCCTCCCCTGCTGATAACCAAGCCGAGGAGGATCCAGGTGATAAATCCTCACCCAAAGTCCATTTGGAAAGAACTCTTTATTTGTTGTTGTTGAATACATCAGGCCCTCAAAGACAAAAGATTTTTTTATTGAAAAGAGACTTAACCATCGAAGAAACTGGAACAGAACTGTCGGCTTCTACTGGGAAAGTTCGATCGTGTGCTATGCTCCAAGGTCCCACCTTGTCCTGTGCTAAAAAACATGGGGAAGGGAGACCCCTGGCAATCGCATCCTGACTTATTATTTGTGAACATTTCTTTCTTTATTGAAAACCCTATCCCACACTCTTTCTGTAATTAGTTGTAAGGATTTGGCAATAGTTTTCTTTAGTATTGGCCTTTTTTCTTTGACAAGACGCCACAAGGACTGCCTTATTTTTCATTTGATGGTTGAAGCTTGCTCCCATCTTATGCATAGGTTTAGGTTAGGCGTTTTTCCACCCTGCATTTACAGTTTAGAAAACACCCTTGAACTGGGATCACTTGTGTCTGTTTTTATTGTTGCCACCATAAATTCCTTACATGTTGTACATTCCTGTTTCCTACGAAAAAGGCAAGATATTTTACGCCTAATTGGGCCAATCTGCTCTTAGCTGGATTAGCAGTTAGGCCAGTGATTCTGAGAACTTTCATGGTATAAAAATGGAAGAGATAGTCCTCCCAAGTTTTACTATAAATTTACCACAGAAATCAGAAAAGGGTTGTAGGATTTGATCCATGAGGCATGGGAAAGTCGCCGGTGCACTGTGCAGACCGAAAAGGCTGACTCTAATTTGGAATAATCCTAGCAGTGTTGAAAACCAGTCTTTTCCTTATGTGGTCCATATACAGGAACTTGCCAGTACCCCTTAGTTTGATTGAAAGGTGGCTGCTCGGAGTTTATCAATTAGATCACCGATGTGTGGCGTGGTCTAGGCATCGAAATCTGACATGGCATTAACTTGCCGGAAGTCTATACAGAATCTCCAGGAATGGTCGGGTTTAGTGACCAACACGATAGTAGAGATACACAGACTTGATGAGGGCTCAATAATGTTGGCTTTCAACATTTTGTTGACTTCCTCGATCACTGTTTACGGGCTTCCGGGATTCGATATGGTTTTAAGTGTACCACTTTACCTTTAGGTGTTCTAATATAGTGGTATGTACCTTTTACTCTTCCTGGTTTTTCTGATAATACATCAGGAACTGAAAATACTACATCTTTTATATCTTGTCTGTGTTGAGTAGATAACTCGGAAGGAATTAAATCAAAGTTATCTTTGTCTTCAGGAACCAGACAGGCTAGTACTTTGGTATGGATGGCTGACGGATTCTCTTTCCACTCTTTCAATAGGTTTGCATGCTATAATTGGATTTTCTATTTTCTATCCAGTTGGGCTACTCTATAAGTACAGGTTGATGTTCGTTCTACTAACTCATAGGGTCCGTGCCATTTGGAGACAAGCTTGTTCTCTGAGATTGGTAAGAGGACTAGTACTTTCTGTCCTATTTAGAATGATCTTAAATTCACTTTCTTGTCATACGTGGTCTTTTGTTGGCTCTGGGCTTTTTCCATATGAGTACAAATTAAGTCTCATACCAATTTCATATGTTCTCGCATTCAGGTGGCAGTTTACGAGATGGGAATAAGGACCTTCTCTCGTTCTTTCCAGGTTTCCCAGAGCATGTCCAGGACATCTTTTGGCTTGGGGATTTTCTTCACTGCAAATAGTGCCCATGGGATCATTTGGTCTCAGTCTTTCCCGTCCTTGTCTACCAGTTTTCGTAGAATTGGTTTTAGGGTTTTATTGAATCTTTCTACCGAGCCCGATGGGGATGGTACACAGAAGTTGGCCAGGTGGCAATGTGGAGTAGCTCTTTGACTTGGGCCATAAGCTTAGTCATAAAATTCGAGCCCTGGTCCGTTAGTATTTCCTTGGGAAAACCTACCCTGGAGAAACACGGCAGAAGATGTTTAAAGATCTGCTGGGGGGTGGTATTTTGCATTGGGAATGCCTCTGGATATCACGTTGCATAATCCACGATCACCAGGACATAGTTATTACCTAATCTGGATGTTTCAAGCGGTCCAATTATGTCCATACCAATTCTTGAAAAGGGGATTTCTTTGATCAGCAATGGGTTCAGAGGGGTAGGTGATGGGATGTGCGTGCTGGTCTTTTGACATATTTCGCACGTCTGCATGAATGTTTTATTATTTATTTAATTTGATATAGCTGAGCAAGTCAACTTTTCAAATTTACCAACAAATCATAATTACAAATGTCAACTTTTAAAATAATATAAGCAGTAAAAAAAAAATAGTTCCATTTCTAAGCAAAGAGTCAAGTCAATATAGAAATATACAGACATAAAACATACTAGAACTTTAGCGCAACCTATTCCTGCACCTTAATTATTATCAGCAGGCAGGATCAGTTCCAAAAAGTGCACAAGAGCCTTAATCACTGCAAATCTTGAGCTATTGAATAACATGCTCCATACCTGATTTTCATCCCGACCCACATGGAGATTTAACAAGTCACTAAAAAATGTGTCTCGAATTAGTTTCAAATTTGAACATGATATGATCAAATGCTGTAAAGTTTCCCTCTCAGTACGTAATTTACAAAAACGACAGAAATTTAAATCTGGAGTAATGATTTTGCGCCTCACCAAAATTTCTCGAGTGGCCCAAAGATTTAGCCTCAGGCGCAAAAATTGGCTACGTACATGCTGAGACGGGCATTTCAGTAAATAACCTGCCACTTGACCAATATGCTTATTTACGAAGTTATTGCTGTCAAAATCTTTATATTTTAAACAGGACGTGTAATTTTGTATCCAAACCCAATAATTATACTTGGTCTTGGCACGAGCTGGGTTTTCAAGCAGCAGCTGTAAAGAAATGTCAGCCTCCACCAACGTGTCAAGAACTAAGTTCCGCCATTTCAATAGGAAAACATGATTTGCACAAGACAAATGCCGTGCTACAATACTCAAAATATGGTTATTTTCAATGCCACATAGACATTTCCGAAAAAACAGGCACATTCTCCATTTTACTCTACTGGATAGTGAAGTGAGTCCTAATTCAAATCGTAAAATGGGCATAGATGATCAATTTGGTAGGTGTAAAACCTTTTTCCAAAAAGCAGCCTCCATTTTGTCCCACATTTTATCATGAGCATATAGTTTGGATTCTGCTCCATATAGAAGAATCGGGATTACTTTCTGCTCATAAAATAGGACATGTTTTAATGTAAACTTCCCATATTTATAATGCAGCAATTTAGCCTGTGAAATAAGCATCATGAGTTTCTGTTGTAAGGTGGCAGCATATTTACCATCAATGGCAGTATCTTGCAAGAGAAGGCCTAAGTATTTATATTCTTGCACAGCTTCCATAGATTGTTGACAAATAAACCAATTACGAGATACATTTAGATTTTCTTTGCGGCTTACATACCATAATCTGTGATTTCTCTTTTTTCTACATATACTGAGAGTGCTGATAACAGAATTTGAAGGCCATTGGGAGTTTAAGAGATTAAAACTAAGTCATCAGCGTATAATAACCACGGTATGCGCTGACCTCCTAATTCTGGGGCATCAGATTTAATGCCCAAAAAAGAGAACCCCATATCCAAAATAAACAAATTAAACAATATTGACGCTAGAATACATCCTTGCTTAAGGCCCACAAAAGTAGAAATTACAGAAGATAGAAGACCGTCTATGGATAATCTAACTCGCATGGTAGTCTCTGTATGTAATTGAATAATTAATGCAAGCAAACACGGAGGGTAGTCTAACAATATTAGCTTTTGAAACAGAAGGTTACGGTTTATTGAGTCAAAAGCTGACCGGAAATCAATAAAAGCAAAATATAAAGTATAGCTACTGAGCCTTCAACATGTTGATGGTAATGATGTTTGGAAGAGTCCCAAGGCCACTGACAAAACCGGATTGAAATGGATCACGCTTAAAACAATTTTTGGATCAAATATTCAGCTCTCTAAGAATAAGAAGACACAAGATTTTACCCGGGACATCCAGTAGCGATATGGGCCTATAACTAGCCGGATTTGCCCGGTCGCCCTTCTTGTTAATGGGGATTAAAATGGATTGTCTCCAGGATGAAGGAATTTTCTGAGATGCGATGATATTACGAAAGAGGAGATATAATATGTCTGCCCAAATTTCCGGAAATTGCTTCATATGAGCATTTGAAAGCCCATCCGGACCTGGTGCTCTTGAGTGACTTGCCTTGTTGATAAAGTATAAGATGTCATGTTTATCAAAAGTTAGATGAAATTTAGGCAGAGGCTCCAGCGCAAGTGCATTTACC
Source organism: Ambystoma mexicanum (assembly GCF_040938575.1). NCBI lineage: Eukaryota > Metazoa > Chordata > Amphibia > Caudata > Ambystomatidae > Ambystoma > Ambystoma mexicanum. The sequence continues at coordinate 843,702,599 of NC_090923.1, forward strand.
ACATCGCTCGGACGGGCAAAAAGCCTAGAATAATACAGAACCCAAGCCTCCTCAGATACATCATTTAGTTGGGCTGCAACCTGTGTACCCGCAACTGCCCGATTGATGATATTCCAAGATTGTGCTGAGTTTTTGTCAGCTACAGCTTTAAGCATGGTACATCCATCAATTTGATATAATGTGTAACCCAATTCCTATATCTAGTTTTAATGCGGACAAGGGCTGCAAATCGTATGTCATCAGGGAGGTGAGCAACTGGCCTTTATTCCGTACGTACCACAGCTTTCCTGGCTCTAAGTTCATGATCAAAGCAGTGCAAGTGAGGAGGGTGCTTTTGTTTATATAAAATTGAAGAGGGCTGAAATAACTGCATTAAGTCAGAATACACTACCTCTTGATTGTGAGCCCAGTAAGATGTAGACTTCGTCTTGTTGACATAACACGATTTAAAAGCTTCTAAGGATGACTGTGTCCAAACGAGACGATTTCTAGCTGTATTTACTTTATATACGCCCATAAGTTTCAAAGGATGTGTCTGGGGAGTGCTAGCATCGAGTGACCAAGTGGCATTTAACGCATTGTGATCACTGACATCAGTGTGAATTACTTTGAATGATTTGACCTTATTTAACATACCTGCGTTAACATAAATGAAATCAATGACTCCCTGACTATGAGCACGATACCAGGTGGATCTCGGAGGAATATCCTGAGCAAACGAACCATTTAACATAAACATGTTTTTAGAATGAACAAGGCTTGTCCACTTTGCAAGTCGCTGAGTTTCAGCTTTACCAAAAGGGCCCAAACACTGCAGATTCAAATCACCTTCCAAAATAATAGCATCTGACTGTCCATCCAACATTATAATATTAAAGGCTTCGTTCACCGATTCCAGAAACCTATCCTCAGAAATGCCAACGGGGTTCCAATATAGGTTAATAACAGAACATGAGAAGTTTGGACCAACAATTCTAGTCATTTGCAGAAAAGGATGTGGCGAAAACCAAGGTTTAACGTTTAAGGTAGAAGATTGTTTAACATCAGTTAATAATCCGGAAGAGGGGCACCCCATTAAACCCTCAAATGCAGGGGACAGGCCCAGATCGAGGTTATCCCCCGATGGCGTGGAAGTAAGCCAAGATTCCTGTAACAGAATAATATCAAAATCTAACAAATGCAAGGCTTGGTTATTCAAAAGATGTCTATGGCCTCTAGTATTCCAACCAAGAAATGACAGAGACAAGGCTAAGGAGCCAGTATGCTAGCCTTGAGTGTGTTTAAGAATGCCATTTCCTGGGAATAAAACAGTCGGTTGTTTTTTATTCACATATTGCGTTGTTTGGATATCAAGATGTTTCTCTAGATGGAGATCAAGGACATCAGTATTAGTAGCAAGAATGAAGCCAAGGTCAATAAACTGGGACTTAACCGCCCAAATAGCATTTACCACTACCCTTGTGTTTAACCAGAGGATAACAGAGGAACGTTTTGAGTGATCCCGAAATTATACCTGCTCAATATCAATGGTTCCGATATCATCCAGCTCGGGCAGTTCGCTAAAAATTGCCAAAACGGATGCACGATTCTAATTATATTGAGTTGCTGGATAAGGCTTATATGTAGTGTATCGCAGATCGTTTGGTGACTGCCATCTGCAGTTTTTGAGATGAAGAATGAGGCAATGATTTTGAAATTACGTGATTCATACTGTGGTCCTTTCCTTGAACGGAATTAGCAGTTGCGAAAAACTTTAATAATGAAGATTGAATTAATTGTTCCATGTCGCTCACAGCCACAGGAGCTAAAGTTGGCACATGTGTCTTATTATGCAAGTGAACCTGTGACACGCCTTCAGATAAGGTACTAGATTTATCAGTCTGTAAAGGTGCTAAATGGACCTGCTGAGCAATGGCAGCAGCTGGTTCATAAGTTTTGACCATTTCAGATGGCGCAAAAGACAACTTCTTAGGTATAGCTTTGGATGCCATGTACTCATCCACAGCTTGCCTTATTTTTTTCGCCGCTCTGCGGTGGTCAATGTTCCTGTATCAATAGATGAGGAAAAACTCTTATTGGACCGTTTATTTACATGCTGTCGAGGCATATCGGCAGCAACATTTATTAAGTCATTTAAAGGACTATGAACTGGGACAGCAGAAGCAGCTACAATTGCGGATTTAGCCTTCTTAGCTTGCGGTTGAAGCAGGTATTTTTTTTTTTGCTATTGCTTTAGAGGCCATGACGGTAGTACTTGCTGGAATGTATATATTTTTTACAAAAGACTTAATGTTGGCCACCCGTCTACTAACAGATTTTATATTTTTAGATTTTTTAGAAGCGAGACCTTTATTTGGCCTCGACTGAGCTGATACATCAGGGACACTTGCATTTGTGCCACCAAATAGTGCATCATTTTGCTTTTTTTGCTCTTTGTCAGAGACTACATTTACAATAGTTGGTAAGTCAATGATGGGTTTAACAATCAACGGAATTGACTGATAGCGCTGTGAGGCAGCGTCAATTTGACAAGAGGTTTGAGATGCAACTGAATTTTTAATGCTGAAGGGACAGGTTAGATTTCTCAAGCTATCAAGCTTATTAGACAAATTCAGTTGGCCAGATAGAATCTGGTTAAGCTGATTAGAATGTACATCATTCTTGCTAAGTAAAACCTCAAAAAGTTTGGCCAAAGCTAAAATTGCAGTGTTCATCGATGTTAGAGCAATGCCAGTATGTACATTTTGAGAATCAGGTAAATCTTCGACCGAAGAGCAAGGAGCCCTCATTTTTCTAGGGGTTGGAGCAATAAATGATAATTTTTCAACAAAATTAGCCGCACTAAAATTTGTAAATAAGATGGGTGACTTAGATAAATGATCAGACATAGTGTGCAAAGAAAAACAGGATGCATTTGAGTCAAGATCAATGACCGCCAAGACCCCAACAGAAGAAATCAAATGCCCATTCAAAATCTTAGGCTCATTTGAAATAGAAATGGGCGTGCCTGATTCATTTACAGGTAGGGCGACAGTCCCAGTAAGTGCATTATTAAGGATAATGCTATCCGTTAAAGATACATTTTCCTTTGCAAACGTAACCACGGCACAAGACACTGGCGCATGTTTTACAATCTGATCAATTTTATCTTCGACCACCACAGCATGCTTAATGCATTGAACAAGTGAGACACCATCAGGGCCTGCAATCTTTGGAGCGTCCGCACGGCAAGTAAGTGTTGTAGCAGACAAACCGCTAGTCAAGGCGGTATTACCCACCAAGCTTGTTTCATGAAGAAAAAGACGAATGTCCATGCGTGACAATTGACCAGTTTTAGATTTGATTTTTGGTTTTGTAAGGCTCGAACTTGGAGTGGCGCTCAAGCGAGGTTTTTTCGTTATAATAGGAGAGGGCGCACCATTGATACAGTGCATATCTGTTATTGACGGCATCCCTGTTTTAAGTGAATTAATACCACGTTTCATGTTACAGTGAAAACAAGCAAGACAATACTGTGCTTAGGCTGGACGCCCCTATTCACCAGTCTAAGGCACTATCTAGGGGAAAAAGCGCGGCCAATCAGGGCAGGTCGGAGACAAAAAATGTTAAAAGAGGGTTGAAGGGTGAGTTATTACACCTCCAGTGTAAGCAACAAAAACACAAACAAAGGTGCCCCTATAACCACAGGGGGCTTGGCCTTAGTGTCTGCACAAATACAGAAATAGATGTGTAAGTGAGGGAATTCACCCCACCGTCACAATTGAATAGGATCGTATCCTATCCAAATGACATAAAATGCAGTCTATAATACAACAAACATAAAATTATAAAATGCACTGGACACAGAAAGCAATTCAGAGTGCATCAAACACTGCCTAAAAAGCACTCTTGGATAAAATACAAATGGATATAAATCGCTGTACAAACAATCAAAGTAATATAAGTGCGTATATTATATTAAATATGTCATTGGTTCCATAAAGGAAAAAAAATCTGAAAATAATAAATAATCCCACTCCCATAAAACAGCGTGGACCAGAGGAAACGCTCAGTATCAGGGTAGGGAACGCCCGAGAGCTTGTGGAGCTGCCAGAGTCCGACTCTCCACCCCTTACCTTGATAACTGGTAATAATTAAGTAGGTAACACAGCAGCTTACATCCCCCGTCTGGATTACTCACGGGATCGGTGCATGTACACAGGTCACAGCCTAACAGCACAACAGCGGCTCCAGCCCTTACTGCGTCCTGGGCTAAACGCCGCAAGGGTGGTTATGCCTCGTTTAAGTGCCGGTGGATAGGTCACGTGATGAGTCATGTGATCGTGACAATGCCCGCCTCCTCCAGGAAGCGTTAGTTAGATGCGGCAAGAGCGCGCACTGCTCGCAGTGCCGGTTAAGCAAGTATCACCAAAAAACAAACAAACATTCCTCTGGCCAAGCGGTCCTGTAGGATTCAGCATTTTTATATCAGCGTAGATACCTGGCCAGTAAAACTTTTCACTAATATGCGCCTTTGTTTTTAATTGTTTTAAATGCTCTCTGGTAAGATGGGAATACTCTATTTCCAGTACAACCTTTCGGTGGCTTTTGGGTATTACCAATTGTGTTTTTACCATACCTTCAGGGGAGGTTTATGTTCTGTAAAGCAATCCATGTTTTAGAATGAAAAAGGGACTCCCCTTCTCTAGGCCTTTTTCTTCTGGAATTGCCTCTAAAAATGCTTCAGCGAGAGCTGGATCATTTCGCCGGGCCAAGGGTAGGTTGGGATAAATGTTGGGTTCTTCTCCCTTCCTTTCTTCGATGTTAATCGATTTATCAGCTCACTCAAAGCCTAAGTTACCGCTTTCTGTTGTATCTGGTTCACTTTCTTTAAATAGAGGAAATAGAGCTCTTTCTGAACTTCCCTGGGCAATTCGATCTCCCCAACGTACCCCAATAGGGATCTTGTCATGGTATTGTAAGAGAACCTTCCCATTGCTCCCAAAGTCAGAGTCCACGCGAAGCCAGATTTTGGGTCCAGTCGTATGCAACACCCCAGAGGAGGTATCAAAACCAAGTCTGTAGGAATCATTCCCCTTTTCCCAGGGGTAATAATAGCTTCCCTGCTGCTACAGATATCGAACCCTATTGATTCTGTGGTGGCGATGGAAGGGCTAGAGACCCTCTGACGAAGCATTTTAAATTGTATGGTTCCCCAATTAGTTTCAATTGAGTCACATCCCACTGCTGACACACTATGTAAGGAACTCATGGTGGCAACAGTAAAGGCAGACACAAGTGATCATAGTTCAAGGGTATTTATTAAACTGTAAATGCAGAGTGGAAAAATGTCTAATCTAAACCTAAATCTAAGATGGAAGCAAGCTTTGACCATCAAATGAAAAATAAGGCAGGCCTTGTGGCGTCTTGTCAAAGTAAAAAGGCCTATACTAAAAAATAAACTATTGCCAAATCCTTACCACTAATTATAGAAAAAGTGTGGGATCGGGTGCTCAATAAAGAAAAAAGTGTTAGCAAATAATAAGTTACGATGTGATTGCCAGGGGTCTCCCTTCCCCACGTTTTGAGCACGGGACAAGGTGGATCTCCGAGCACAACACACACTTAGCCTTCCCAGCACAAGTCGACCGTTCCTTACCAGCTATCAGGTTCTTTAATGGTTAAGTCTCTTTTCAATCAAAGTCTCTTGCCTTCTACTTGATGTATTTAGTTAAGCAAACAAAGATAAAGTTCCTCTCCAAATGAACGTTGAGGTGATGCCTTTCGACCCCCTGGATCTCCCTATGCCGGGTTCGGATCCTAATGCCAAGGGGGACAATCCACTTCCCCTGCTCTTACAATCCTTCTTGCACTCACGAACCTTAATGGCTTTCAAACAATTCACTGAGGACATCCCTCCATCGGGTTCATTCCTGTCAACACACTGTTCATGGGACTTCAGACTTCGTCCCTTCTTGTTAGCGTCCCTCTGCCGGGTTCACTCTTGCCAACCTTTGCAACGCACTGTTCATGTACAAATTTCACCATGCAGGATTAATTTCCCTTACTTTCACAATCATCTGTCGGTAAAGAAAGACTTTCGATGGTACAGTGGATTTTACAAGACCTCTGTATGACCACTTTGACCTCTCTTCACCTCTTACCAAGGTCTTATGTTTACAGTAGTCTCTACCATCGGGTAATCGCCCAGAGTTTCCTGGATGAGCACCAACGTGGTGCCGGACACCTTTGTTGCTGTGGTACTCCCCCCTCTTTGATCAATTGTTTCTTTAAACACTTCAAAGTTCAAATTAGCCGTTTGCTATTTTTCATTCAACACATTTTGGTTTCTTATCGACTCCCGTCGACTGAACGGCTGTGATGAACCGCTTGGCTTTATATCTCTTTGGAGTCAAGGTTGGTACCTCTGAGACAAGCACCTCTCCCCAGCTTGGTAAACAGCAGAGGAGGGTCTTGTGTAACGCTGACACCTGTGGCAACTCACGCTGGCTATTGTTTGCAGTCTTATGCTTCCGTCTGCAGAGGTTTCATGGGCCTTGATCGGAAAGGTCAAGTTTGCTTCTCTCCTTGTCACCATCTCGGTGTGCGCCGTCTTTCGCCTCCTCTTCAACTGCCGTGCTGGGTTAGCTTTCAAGTCGTGCGGTCTGCCTTGCTCATCCTGTACTCTCGTGCGTCACCTTTTATCCCTGTGGGGAAGGGAAAGGGCCATCAGATGTTTGTGATTCTGGTCAATTGCCTGACTTTGCCTGACCCTTGTACTGGGACATGTAAGGTAAACGGCTCTAGTGTTAGTCCGTTGTCTTTCGTGTTGTGCGACATGTTTGTGTCGGAAAGGGGGGGCAGTGTTTTGGAATATCCTACATGGTAGGATGCGGAAAAGGTGTTGAAAGAAGGGGGATACCGTGTCTCACCCCTCAGTGTCTCACTCCCCAAGGACCCGCTATCCAGGTCCACCCCCAGGAACGGGATCCAATAGCGATGGCCGTGTCCTGGCCACCTGGATGACAGATCCCCGTGGACTAGTGAAGGCGAGCGTCCCCAGCTAGCACGATCCTCCCCACAATGAGAGACAATAATGGACTCTCCCAGGATGGGAATAGGGCCAAGACAAAGTGCGGGTGAGCGTAAATGGGAGTTTATCAATCAAAATAGGGCATGCAAAGGACTCTGCAAACTCCGAGAGCGCTCTGTCTGACAATAGCAAAGACAGGCGTATATATTTACAAAAAACGTCATAAGAACCTACACACTATAGGGGGCACAAGTTCGTGGGGATAGGGTGGCGACGACTAGCTATAGGTGCTGCTGCAATGTGGTTTGTCGTGGCTGGAGGACGTCACTGGTTACCCTCGTGGGTTGGGCTGGGCCTGGCAGGTCAGCTGGGTTCATCCGGGCGGTGTTGTTGTGCCAACTGTGGCCAGTGTCAGAGATGAATGTCTTTCCTGACTTTCTGCCCTAGGGCCACGCACACCGCAGTCATTCAACCATTGCAATATTATCTTCTCTGGTAAATCTTCCAATAGGTTAGTCTACAGGTTAATGCAACACAGGAGGAATGCACCTAAAGCGCGGTCTGTTGGCGATTCATCAATACATGGTTACCATCGTCCTGTTGACCGGGTATCGTAAGTCGTGGGGTTGGGTCTCGGGGCATGGGACAGGCGGTCCATGTCATCATGTCTTGTTAGAAGCCATTATGGATGTGTTTTGCCATAATATTAGGTGTCCTAATTTTACAGGGGCCATTAACCTAAGGTGAGCCAGGGGGTCGTGGAGCCTAGGAAAGGGTGCCTCTGGATCTGTGTTTTCAGACCGGGGTTTACTGCTGGGTTGTAAATAATTCGGGTGGCAGGCCGTGGCCTTGGGTGCTGCGGGGGGGGAACTACAAATCTTTGAAGTGGCTCCAGCCGAGTTGGGGGAGGTGGAGCAGCGCGGCACAGGCATCTGCTTTTTCGTCTGGCAGGCAGGCTTCACTGGGAGGAAGGGGGAATGGCCTTGCATGTGCTCACAAAGGTACTTTCCTCGTTTGTTGCCGGCTTTAGGTGGAAGAAGCATAAACATTCAAATAATATACAATACTCATTGAGTCTTTCCAAAGCTCACGTTTTAACATTGCTAGTGCCATCCATATGGCCAATTCGAGCACATTACTTGTACACTATGTTTTTAACAACTACAACATTTTGTTATATGCGTATACATGCGCGGTAAGTGAGGTGGTAGTAAGGTTGGTGGTGCACGCAGAAACAACCCGCCAATGAGACTGACGGCGGCGGCACATAGTGGGCCTGGACACACACACATATGGTGCATTTGTCTTTCTTTGCACTCTAGCAGCATTAGTTCGGTTATGGCGCGGGACCGTGGGGTGCAATCTTTTCAACGAAACACATAACACGAAAACCCCCGGGACGCTTTTACTATTTGCGCATAACTGCGGGGATGTGGGTGCTTCATTCTTAATGTCATATGAGCACACATTCTGCCATGTTTATACATTTTACAGGTTTTTTAGTCAGAGAGGTTGTGAAGAGAACACTTTCATCACAAGTGGTTTTCTCATTAGTATTTGGGAACTTTGCTTTTGTCAGAGGACCATTTTACAGTTCTTTTTCCACCCAGGCCCTGCTGGCCGAGTCATGCTTGGAACAGCGATATACTGCGGAAGGTGAAATGTTACAGTGTTGGTATCTAACACTAGCTCATGTCCGTCTTGTTCGTGGGAACGGGCTCTCAGCGGATCTGCCAGAGAGCTGTGGCCACAGGGATAATTGAAACTTTCCAAAGGTGGGGGCCATGCTGCGGTGCACAGGGCTCAAACCATCTTCATTAGACAAAATGGTTTCCGAGGCCTAGCTAAATTCAGCAGGTTTGGTCAATGTCTTCGGCAGGTGACCCATCCACCACCTGGGCCCTGGTGGTAGGGAGGGGACCCCTGACGAGCCATGGGCCTCACCGGGGGAAAAGATGCAGGGGAGTGGGGTCTTCTGGACCAATCCTCCCCTACATTTCCCCCCTTTCGTTATTTAAGTAACACATTTTTTAGATCCTCCAATCTCCTGCACTCTTCCTCGTCAATTATTGCGTCATCCCATGGAGGTGTGCCTTTTATGGGCATCCATGCTCTGCACACCCTTCTCAGGCTCTCACCTCTCCTGGCATATTCATCTGGGGTACAAGTCAGGTATATACATCCGCTCTCCCCTTCCAAGTCCACCCACACCTCCTCGTACCATTCCAATATACGGGGCTCTTTAATGGTAGTATGGCACAATTTATCTACTATATCCTTGTAGTGGTACCTAGGCACTAGCTGATATCTCGCCATGTCATCTGTTCCTGTTTGTACCTGTACTTCCTGCATAGCTTGTATTGTACCGCGGGCGTTGCCCATTGTCACCATCATCATTGCACCATTCGGCACTGCATTAGCACAATATCGAAGACCCACCTGGCACAGGCAAAAAATAAAAAGGAGGAACACTACAGCCGGAATCAAGAATTTCACAGTCATTCCCAGCCACGATGGAACCCAGGAGAAGATATTGTCGAACCACGTGCTTTCTTCTGCTCCACCTTCCATTCTCATTCTTTCTCCTAGGTTATGTACTGCTTTGATCACATGGGACAGGGAGCCGTTGTCTGCGTCTTCGGAAGGTACGAAAGTGCAGCAGGCACTTCCGATTTTTCGGCAAACACCTCCGTCCATCGCTGTCAACAGGTCCAAGACATAACTGTTTTGCATGGTCATTAGCCGTAGTGCTCTCAGTTCCACTTTTATTATGTTAAACCCTTCTTCAGTGTCATTTGCCAGCTGGATCAGCTCCCAACGTGTGATTTGGAGCCACTTTGCATTACTCGCGCCTGGATACTTGGGATGAGTGAGGCGAAGAACGTTTCTGCAGAGCTGAATAATCGATATCTATCCGGGATCTGTGCCAGCAATTCCGATGATGCCTTTGATATATAGTTCGATGATCGTTTGTTTCGGGACAGCACCCCTTCCTTGTTCCCGGAAGACAGGACATATACTTGTGACTCTGCAGTTGGCTGGGCTGAACTCTGTTGGGTGTTTCCTCGCGTCTTCTTGCTCCCATCAATGTGGCTTTCCGGGATTACCATTAGTGCGGAGTGCAGGGTGGCCAATGAGCAGCTGCCACCCCATGATTGTGGGAGGTGTAGGTATGCCTGGTTGCCACATACCCAATAGGTGTCCATTAGGGCCGTTGTCCCTTTTCTCAGATCTCGGATGGTGAGGGACTTGTTACAGTTCTTGTTTTCCCCCATGGAGGTTTTCCCGTCTCTCTTAAACAGTTCATAGTTTATTTCCTTCTGCAGCTTGAAGGGTTTTTCAATGGCCGTTACCCAAGTCAGTTTTGAGATGTGTTCCTTCCATACTGGTGTGCATGTTTCTTCTATCCATTGCAGTTTCTCTGGTGCCACACCCCTCAGTGCTTCAGCCTTGCACATTATTTCTTCGTCCTTCCGCTTGTTGTCAGAAAAAAGTGTCCTTTGTATTATAAAAAATGGCTCTTCCAGACATACCACTCCTACTGTCTTTGGATAACAGGTTTTCTCGTTCTGCAGCATTCTAAAAGTTACTTCATGTGCCTGGAAGGTGTTCTTAATTCTGCACAACGTGAGATGAAGGAGACACTGGGCATCGACAATAGGCAACTCTTTGGGTAACAATACTTTGGGTGTACCTGAAGCATGGGGAATGAGGGAGCAGACATAACAGCTCTCATTTGTTGTTTGCTTAGCCGTTGCACTCATGTCTGCATACCATTTATTTGTCTGGTGGGGGTGTCGTGGATATTCCATTTTGTCTAATCCTAACCCATAATACTCATCACACTTCCTCCTCCCCGCCTCCCTTTTCCGTCTGTTATTTCTTTTTCTAAGGTATTTCCCAGCTTCATGGGCGATGGACAATGCGGGCCCCCCTTTCTCCTTCTCGCCCCCCTTTGCCCAATCATCATATAATATTTAATTTCTCCAGCATGGGGTCTGGCATGGATTCACATGCTCATGAATATTCCCCGTCGTCAGGCTGGGAATCCTCGGTAAAGAAAAAACCAGTATCAGTTTCGTTTCTGATCTGTCTTTCGTAGTAGTAACCAATCACTGATCTCTGCGTCATACTGACCACAGCCAATGACTGCCCTCTACCTAAGCCCCGCCTCTGGCAGCCATCTTCAGATTTTTACTGCACGTTCAAGTGTTGGGATCCTCGTGCTATTGCTCTCGAGCGTTAGTGCTATTTTTTCACATTTTTTTTCTCAAAAACTTCGATTTTTCGGTCAAAAGAGCCTCAAGCTCCACCGTTTCTTCATCCGATCAACGGGGACCCGTGTCGGATTCGTCTACGCCCCTCAAGGGTGAAGATTTCGTCGAGCCACGCTTTTGGAGGACTCCAGAAGTTTCTCAGGCCCATCTCGGACATGGCCCAGGAGAAGGGAAGCTCGACGCCCGGAAAGCTGTTCAGGGTCTGCCCTGGATGCCAGCTCCAGAATGTCTTTAAGGAGGACGAACACTCCTTTTGTCTGTACTGCCTACATGAGGACAAGACGCACGTGGAGAAGGACTGTGCGTTTTGCGGCAATATGTCGGAGCGGACCATGAAGGACCGCCATCAACGTCTCGCCAACTGGCTGGAAGGGAAGAGCCCATCAGGTGAGAAGAAGAAATCCGAGCGGTCTTCTAAGACCTTTGAGGACGCCCCGGCGACGGGGGTCCAACACAAGGCCAAGCACCGCGAGTCCGCTGGCACCGGGAGCGCCGAACGGTCGGGCTCTACGGGTGCCAGGCAGGGCGCATCCTCCCCGGCACCATCAACCGCGAGCCAACGCTCTGGTTCGGGTAAGAGGAAGGCCGAGCACCCGGCGAAGCTCCTGGAGAGGCCCCGGTCGAGCTTGAAGGCCCCATCGGAGGGAGAGCGAGGCAGTGACCCTCCTCCCAAGGGGAAGGCGGTGAGCGCACCTAAGGTGGTGAAAGCCTTAATCCATCCGGCCAAGGCCTCTATCCAGACAGTCGCGGCGGCCCTGGCTCAGCCTGTGGAGGCTACACCAGTGGTGGCGACCTCGGGGCTCAGAGTCTCCCTGCCACCGCAGAGGGAGTCCTCTTTTATGCCCATCGACAGGACCCCCGTGAAACCTCCGACGGAGAAGAAAAAGGGGGGGCAGGAGGTCGTCGTGAATTCGGCCTCAACCTCTGTGGAAGAGCTAATCGAAGTCTTAAGCCACGGCGTTGGCGTGGAAGAAGACCAGCCCGTCGGGAGGGATCCCGACGTGGGAGACGACGATAACGTCGAGGGTGCCGTCGGAATCCCCTCAACCAGTGCCATAGACAACTCGGCGGCCATTTTGTTGGCTATACAATCCTTATGCTCGGAGATAAGGACGAGACTGCTGTTACCACCAGCGGAGGAACCGCTCCCGACGGGGGACCGGAGCCAGGCCCTTCTGGGAGCCCTCCCCCTAAGAGAAGAAGGATTCATCCTCCACCTCCTTTTCAGCCATCACGCCCTGTTCAGCCCTCCTCCCAGTCCACGACTCGTGGGGATGATACGGGGACTGACACGGCCGCGACGGGTACGGACGACGAGGTTTACGACGAGGATCTGCCGTCGTCACCTCCCACCCGGGCTTCCCCGCCCGACGAGATTGGATCGTTTCACTCCATGATCGCCAGGGCATCCAAGCTTTTCCAGCTCTGCCCGGAAGAGAAGAAGGAAGGTTTCCTTTATCAACGGCGCGAGGCCAAGAGGAAGACGGTCCTCTCCGTACCTCTACTGGACGATATTAGGGATGAGGGCCTCGCCCTCCTCAAGAACCCATCCACGACGCCGGCTAGAAGGGATCGGTACGTGAAGAAGTACCGGGTCCCAGACGCGGCCCCCTTGTGCCTTCGGGCACAGCCGACCCCGGACTCGGTCGTATCCGCGGCGGCCAGGAAGAAAGCACGGGGGGGGGCGGCCTCTACGTCGACCTCCCCGCCGGACGGCGAGGGAAAGAAATTGGATACGATGGGACGCAGGGTCATCTCGTCTGCAGCGACGACGATTAAGGCGGCCAACGCCTTGGCTATCGTAGCCCGCTACGACAGGGAGTTGTGGTACAAACTGGCCCCCCTGCTGGACTTCCTACCGGACGACAAGAGGGCGGAGGCCCTAGAGATCTTGCAGGAAGGACATCGCTGACACTGGATTTCGCCAGTTGGGCAACGGCGTGTGCCTTAGGCGGCATGGATGGCTCAAGGCTACTGACTTCCGTCAGGACGTGCAGACCAGAGTCTTGGACATGCCGTTCGACGCAAACAACCTGTTTGGGAAAACAGTGGACGATTCCCTTCAAGCCATCAAGGCAGACACGGAGACGGCCCGGGCTCTTGGGGTTCTCCAGCAACGGCGGCCGCCCTTTCGGAGCGGCAGAGGCAAACAGGGTGCCTCCAAAGGTTCCGACGGCGGATTTTCCACCTACCGTCAAGCGGCCCGTTCGTCGTCGCAGGAAGCTGTCATGATGCCTACCTCCAAAGAGCCAGGCCGGGCCCAGCAACCCCAGAGGCAGACATCATTTTCCCCAGGGAAGTCTCAGCGGGCCCAAGTCGGGGCCCTTTGGACTCAGTCCTGGCGCCTTAGGCGCCAGGCTCATAGCGGACCCCAGTCCTGGCGCCTTAGGCGCCAGGCTCATAGAAGAGGATATGTGTTTAAGTGCTTGGGTGCACACTTACCTGATGCAGACCTTGCTGCTTCATCCAGGCCCACTTGAGGCCTGAATGGGACTACTTTACCTGTAGGACTACTTCACCACCCGGGTGTGGTCGGGGAAGGATACATACCTGATTGGTGGAAGGATACATACCAGGAACTTCTTCCAAGGCTATTTAAACCCCACCCGAACAGCCACACGTGCTTTGCGTTGTTCTGCACCTAGCAGCTGGACGCTCACCGTGTCAGCTCCTGCATCCTGACTTCAGCCACGCCTACCAGCACCCTGGAACACCTGCAAGGGGAGAAAGGAAGAGAATAGGAGAAGAAAAGCCCTTACCTGCTAAATCTGCATCCCGGAGTCATTTCTCCAACGGCCCTGAAAAGGAAGACATCATTTTAAAGGCATTTTGTTTCGATCGCTGCAGCGCTGCATTTTACTCACCTTTGCAAGGCGCTTCCATCTTCAGCAGCGATCTTCCGGATTCAGCTACGCCCCGGCGCCTAGAGGAAAAAAGACAAGAACAAAGGTGAGAGGGAGAAAAGGAATAAGGAAAGCTCAGTTTCCTTTTAAGTCTTACCTGTTGGATTATTCCCACTGCATTTCGGGTCCTGCCGCTTCCTGGCATCTCCGGACCCCGGCCCCTATGGGGAAAAAAGACAAAGACATTGAATGAGCGAATGCAAAGACATTTCCTGAGCGCTCATCCAGAACTGTTTCACTTCGGGTCGGCGCCATATCTCCGGCACTCCGAACCCCGACCCCTAAGGGGAAAAAGACATAAGCATTAGCGCTTGCTGCAATTAGACAACGAACATTATTATTAAGCTTGAACTTTTGAACAGAACTTTTACAGCGTCTTACCTGAACAGTCAAGCTTACCTGAACTCCCATCAATCCTCAATCCAGTGAAGTAACTGGGTTTCAACGCGCCCCTGCATCAGAAGCAGGATGGAGAGCTCATCCTTCCAAACCCTAAGGTGAGGCTTCACGGGGAATCGTGGAGGAGGTATCGTGGAGGGTTGGAAGGGAGTGGGAGGCTTGAGCATTGTTCCACAGTTGGTAATACTCCCTTTTCACGCACAGGAGGGTATCCAACGAGCCAGGGAAGCCAGAATAGAGGGGCCCTTCCTGTCCATCTTCAGAGTTCTGCGCCTTCGACGCCGCGCCTCCGTGGGAACCAGGTGAGCGTTACAGAAGCTTACAGGGGACGAGGCAAGTCAGGCGGACCCCGCCGTCGTCGCCAAGGAGGTCAAGGCGGCAAAGCCTCGTCGAAGCAGGACTGAACCGGCCGTGGGGTCGGGCCCCCACCGAAGCACCCCAGTGGGAGGCCGGCTGGCGAGCTTCGTCAGCGTGTGGGAGTCAATCTCCACCGACCGTTGGGTGCTGGACGCCCTAGCCCAGGGTCACGCGCTCGAGTTTCTAAAGAGGTGCCCGCGCGTCCCCCCTGTGGCCAGGAAAGAACATCACGTCCCTCAACTTCTCTTGGAGGTAAAGGCGATGCTCAGGAAGGGCGCCATCGAGCTCGTCCCAAAGAGGCTTCGGGGCTCCGGAGTTTACTCAAGATACTTCCTCGTGAAGAAGAAGACGGGATGATGGCGTCCCATCCTGGACCTACGACGACTGAACAAATTCATCAAGGCACAGAAGTTCCGGATGGTCACCCTCCAACACGTCCTGGGTCAGCTGGAGGAGGGCAATTTCCTGTCGTCTTTGGATTTGGAGGATGCCTACTTCCATATTCCCATCCTAAAGGGACACCGAAAGTTTCTCAGGTTCGTGGTCCAAGGGCGTCACTATCAGTTCAGAGCCCTTCCCTTCGGACTGAGGTCAGCACCCAGGGTGTTCACCAAGTGCCTCGCACCGGTGCCGGCGCAGCTGCGCCGAGAGGGGATCCACGTCTACCCCTACCTGGACGACTGGCTCATCCGAGCGAAGACGAAGGAGCTCGCCGTGGAGCACATGGCAAGGACCGTCCAACTTCTCACGGACCTGGGATTCTCCATAAACTACGCCAAGTCCCACCTGGTGCCCGCGCAAGACACAATGTTTCTTGGAGCGAAGCTCGACACAGTGTCGCTTCTGGCCTATCCGTTGGAAAGGACGAGGGCCATTCTGGGCAAGGGCAGCGGATGCTGGTTGCGGACGCGGCCAGAGTGAGGTCCATCAAGTCCCTCCTCGGAATGATGTCTTCTTGCATTTACCTCATCCCCCTGTGCAGGCTCCGGATGCGCCCGTTGCAGGAGTTCCTGGACGTGTGCTGGATCCAGACGACGGGCAGCTTCGAGGAGAGGATCACACTCGACGAGAGTTTCTGACGAGCGATCCGGTGGTGGGGCACCCGCGCGCATCTGACGGCGGGCATGGACTTCCAGACCCCCGGCCACCAGGAGACAGTGACCACGGATGCCTCCCTGGAAGGGTGGGGAGCGCACACCGAAAACCTGCACGCGAGAGGCCTTTGGCTCCCGACGGAGAAGTCCCTCCATATCAACGTCCTGGAACTCCGTGCAGTGTTTTGGGCCCTCAGGTCCTTCTTTCCGTCCCTCAAGGGCAAGGTGGTGAGGATCTTCACCGACAACACCACCACCATGTTCTACATCAGGAAACAGGGCGGAACCAGGTCCCCAGCCCTGTCCAGGGAGGCGCAGGATCTGTGGCATTGGGCCGTCGCCCAAGGGATGTTTCTGGTCCCGTTTCATCTGGCAGGGATAAAAAACACCATCGCCGACTCACTCAGCAGGGAGCTGCGCTCGTGCCACGAGTGGGAACTATGACAGGATCTAGTGCACCGCCTCTTCCGACGGTGGGGCACACCCCAGATCGATCTG
Source organism: Ambystoma mexicanum (assembly GCF_040938575.1). Lineage (NCBI taxonomy): Eukaryota > Metazoa > Chordata > Amphibia > Caudata > Ambystomatidae > Ambystoma > Ambystoma mexicanum. The sequence continues at coordinate 843,719,139 of NC_090923.1, forward strand.
TTCATGACGGCGACGAACTCCAAGTGCCGGAGGTTCGCCAGCAGGTTTCCCCAGCCGAGGAGCATGGGCGATGCTTTCTCGTTCCCCTGGGAGGGCCTGTTTCTATACGCGTTCCCTCCATTGCCATTGCTGATCCGGCTCATCAACCAGCTCAAGAGGTCACGGTGCAGGATGATCCTCGTCGCACCTGCATGGCCGAGGCAGATATGGTTCCCGGACCTTCTGGACTTGTAAGCATCCCCGTCAATCAAGCTGCCAGTGGACGCGGATCTTCTCTCCAGGGAAGGAGGCGCCATCCTCCATCACGACCCGAAGTCGCTGAACTTGCAGGCCTGGCTCCTGCAGCGTTAGAGTTTGGAGGATACGACATACCGGCCGACTGCAGAGAGGTTCTTGCAAAGGCCAGGGCGTCCTCAACTCTTAAATGCTACGGACACAAATGGAAGAGGTTCTCTGTCTGGTGCCACGCACAGAAGATTAACCCTCTACGGATTACGGCTCCCCAAGTACTGCCGTACCTACTGACGCTGGCCAAGGCTGGACTGGCGCACGCGTCCATCAAGATTCATCTTGCTGCGATCTCCCGATACACCAGAACCACGGGGCGGACGTCTTTGTGGTCTCATCGTCTGGTGAAAGAGTTCATGAAGGGACTGTTCAGATCGTTCCCGCCGGTGAAGGCTCCGGCCCCGGCGTGGGAGCTCAACGTGGTGCTGACCAAGCTCATGGGACCTCCGTTCGAGCCTCTGCACTCGGCTCCGTTGAAGTTCTTGTCGTGGAAGACAGCGTTTCTTGTGGCCATCACCTCGGCACGACGGGTGGGAGAGATCCAGGCCCTTTCCTGCAAGGCCCCGTACTTGACTTTTCACGACACGAGGGTAGTGCTCAGGACGCACCCCTCCTTCATGCCCTAGGTGCCGTCGGACTTCCACCTCAACGAACCCTTGGTGTTGCCTGTTTTCTTCCCGTCGCCTTCGTCGCCGGCTGAAAGGACTTTGCACTCGCTGGATGTGGCTAGAGCGCTGAAGTTCTACGTGGACCGCACAAAGTGTTTTCGGAAGACGTCACAACTCTTTGTGAACTTTGGACCTATCAATCAGGGGAAGGCTCTCTCGAAGGCTTCCATTTCCAGATGGCTCTCCGGCTGTATCATGTACTGTCATCGGTTGGCAAACCGACCGCTGCCTGGCCGTCCGAGAGCCCATTCCATCAGAGCGATCGCAGCTACCACGGCGTTCTTATCTGGTGTGCCCTTGCTGGACATCTGCAGGGCTGCTACGTGGAGGTCGACGCACACCTTCACGAAATTCTACTGCGTCGATCGGGATTCCAGGGAGGAGTCCAGGGTCGGCCAAACAGTGCTGCGCAACCTGTTCGCCTAAGGTGAGCCTGGTGAGGAGGTAAGATTTGCTTAATGTTGAGTTTGATGTAATGCTTAATGTTGAGCCTTTGCCACCTCCCGTGGTTGTGCATGTGTGTACTGCTATGTATTCTTTATTCATGAGCATGTGAATCCATGCCAGACCCCATGCCGGAGAAGGAACAAGTTACTTACCTGTAACTGTTGTTCTCCAGCATGGGTCTGCGGCTCTTCACTTGGTCATACTGCCACTTCATGTACTACCAAATCTGAAGATGGCTGCAGAGGCGGGGCTTAGGTAGAGGGCAGTCATTGGCTGTGGTCAGTATGACGCAGAGATCAGTGATTGGTTACTACTACGAAAGACAGATCAGAAACGAAACTGATACTGTTTTTTTCTTTATCGAGGATTCCCAGCCTGACGACGGGGAATATTCATGAGCATGTGAATCCATGCCAGACCTATGCTGGAGAACAACAGTTACAGGTAAGTAACTTGTTCCATCTCGCTGTCATTTTTCCATTTTCTTCCTTTATGCTATCTAGCAGTGTGTTTTTGGTTACGGGAGCGGGCCGGCTGGTGGGGGTGTTATATAACGAGGATATAGCAGAGGGGTTGCGATCATTTAGACTGCGGGCATTGTAATTGGATACTTTTGGCGGGGAAATTGTGCTGTTTTGCATTTTTCCCTGCAGACCTTAATTTTTCGAGATAGCAACATTGGATGGTGTTGTGTAATATCCCCATACCAGTTTAGTTCCATCCCATACCAAAAAATCACCTTCTTTAGTATTTACAACTGCTGTTTCATTTGTCACATTAGTCCTGTTACTCCCTCCCCCCGTTCATCTCGACAGAGATGAACGCTATGAACCAATACGTAACCAGGCCAAACATAATTGTAAAAAATAATGTAATGCATACAGACAATCCACACTCATACGAATATCTACATCTCTCAGCTAAAAATGCTCTATATCTAATAAATCTATCCGTTGCAGGCTGCCCGTTAGTTGCCATGGTAGTTCCTGTTTGAGATATAAAAGTGCGTTAAGTGCATGCATGTAAACATTTTGTTGGCACTACCAGTGCAAAGATATCATGGAAGGGGAATGGAATTGGGTAGGGGAGTGGGGTTGGGATGTACAGAGAAGGGAGCAGACACTATACATTTTCATCACATTATTATTTACACATAAATCCTTTTTTTTTTTTCAATCTTTTCATCTTTATAGATAACCTCAAATACAATGGTTCTCGTTAACAATTTTATCAGTCAGTTACATTTCGTCCACACACATCTTCACATTCACTCATTATTTTCATTAATATTTTTTGCTGTTGTCTGTGCCCCCTCATCCACCTCTTCCTGCACACTATTATATGCCTTTCGCACATCCGTCAAATGTACCCAATATTTAAGTCCCCTTACTTTTACAGCCGTAGGTGTGCAAAATACCCCTACATATAGTCTGTGGAACCGTGGCGCATTCCACCGGCGCACAAAGCTTCGGACATAAATTAACTCTCCCGGCATCAGTTGTACCAGTGTTTCAGGTTCCGTAAGGGACTCTGTGGTGTTCCCTTCTTCCCTTGTGAATGGTGGTGAGAGCTGCTTTGATCTTGCGCGCGCTGCCCTAGTTAGCTTTTTCAAGTATTCTGTGAACTCATCTCCCAATATTGCGGCGCTTCTGTGTGCGTCTGAGTGTTGGCGCAGTGGGGAGTGTGCTGTGTGCATTCGTCTCCCTGTCACGATTTTGTGCGGGGACAAGTGGTGGTCCTTGCTTGGCTGATTTCTCAGCTCAAACAGCGCAAGGGGCAAACAGTAAATCCAGTTCTTCTTTAATGAGAAGCACAATTTCGTCAATCTCCCTTTTAACAGTCCGTTCATCTTTTCTACCACACCATTACTTTGAGGATGATAAATCAAGCACAATTTATGTTTTATTCCCAATAATGTCGTCACTTCTTTGAAGAGCTCGTTCACAAAGTGAGTGCCGTTGTCTGAGCGAATTACGTCACAAATTCCCCAGCGTGGAAATACTTCCCTTACTAGGAACTTTGCAGCGCTTTTAGCATCAGGTCGTGCACATGGGCCTGCTTCCACCCATCTAGAAAATGGGCATACAGCCTCAATCATGTAGCGTGCCCCATTACACCTTTCCCCCATGTCGGCGTAGTCAATGTGTAGTTCTCTGAATGGCCCTATCGGTTTTGGAATTGTTCCCCTGAGTGTACGTAATGTCATTCCAGAGTTGTATATCTGGCACGTTGTGCATTCCATTGTCAATCTTGATATGTGCTCCTGGAGACAGGGCACAAACCACTCTTCTTGTATCTCTGCTGCAATGTGTTGTTTGGTGTTATGTGCTGGAAAGTGTAATTGTTGAAACGCTATTTCTAATAGCTTTACTGGCATTACCACTTTTCCTGAGTTATTTTGTCACCATAGTAAGTCTGTTGCTGATTGGCTGCACCCTCGTTTTACCCACACCATCTTTTCATCGCCACTTGCTCCTTCCTGTAGCTCTAGTATTTGTGATATGGGCATCGCATTGTATCCTTCTGGGAGCTCTTCGTTTGTCTTGTGCTGCAGCATGTACTCACCTGTTTCATGTTTTTCAAAGTACAAAGCTTCCTTGGCAGCAGCGTCCGCTGCCGCATTTCCCAAAGACACAACGTCCGTGTTGGACGTATGTGCTTGGCACTTCACTATTGCTACCACTGTGGGATCTCGTAGGGCCTCAATTAACTCCTTCAGCAATTCTGAATGTTGCACTGGAGTACCATCTGCTCTTCGAAACCCCCTCCGCCCCCATCTTGCTAGACCTCCATGTACTGTTGTCGTCATGTAAGCTGAATCTGTGTATATTGTTACTGCACAACCTTTAGCTGCATGTAATGCTTCTATTAGGGCAATGAGTTCTGCTGCTTGTGCTGAGAAATGTGATGGGAGGTGGTACTGCACTAGTTTCTCATACTCACCTTCTTCTAATCTCACCACTGCCAATCCCACATGTTTCTCTCCCGTGTCCATGTCAATCGATGCTGACCCGTCCACAAAGTACACCTCCCCCTCGCTCAGGGCATTCTGGCACACCACTGTATCCTCCCCTCTTTCCCCTGTGTAAGTCGCACAATCGTGTTCCTGCATGTCCTCTAGTGTGCATGCTTCTGTAATGAATGTTGCCGGATTCACTGTCTTGCATCGTAGCACATGGATATTGGCGCTGGACAATATTATTTCATAGGCAGTTGCTCGCTGTGTGGTTAGTGTGCTCTTTGATCTCTCAAGTATTGCAAATAATGAATGCTCCACAAACAATGTGACAGGGCATCCCATTACTATTGTGGCGCTTTTCTCAATTGCGAACGCGGCTGCAGCGAGTGATTGCTCGCACACAAAATTTCTTTGCATCACCGCATCCAAAGTGCCAATATAGTAAGCCAACGGTTTGTGTCCTAGGGAAGTCTTTTGTGTCAGTACAGATGTCATGAGTGTCCCCTTGCAGTGTGAGAACAGGTAAAATTTGCGTTCATAATCAGGATTGGCGAGTACTGGAGCGCTCGAAATCAACTCTTTTAGCGACTTGAATGAGGCGCTCATTTCTTCTGACCATTCTATTTTCCTGTTCTCTTGTTGTGCCTCCTTGAGTGCTTGCAGTAAGGGTCTGGTGTAGGCTGCATAATCTAATATCCATGCTCTACAATAGTTACACATTCCCAAGAATTTCTGCATCTCCTTCACTGTTGTGGGTTCTCTTACTGATCTTATTGCTTCTACCCTGTCAGGCATTATTCTTTTTCCGTCTTTTGATATTAGCTGTCCCAAGTACAGGACTTCTTTCTGACAGTATTGTAGCTTTTCCTTGTCCACTTTGTACCCCTTATTTGCCAGCAGTGACAGGAGTGTTACCGAATCTTTTCTGCATGTTTCTTCATTCTGTGCGCAGACGAGCAAATCGTCTACGTACTGAATGATTGTGCTTTCAACTGATAAATTACCCAAGTCTTCGTGTAGTATGCGGTTGAATATGCTTGGGCTCTCACAGTATCCCTGTGGTAATCTGCAATGTTCATATGTCTTTCCCCCTAGCGTAAATGCTGTCAAGTATCTGCTTTCTTCTGCCAAGGGGATGGAGAAGAATGCGTTTTTCAAATCGACCACTGTGAAATGTGATGCCGTTTTTGGGATACTGCATAATATTGATGCAGGGTTCGGGACCAAAGGGAACTCTTTCTGTATGACATCATTTAGGGGGCGTAAATCCTGGATCATCCTCCAAGCCCCTCCCTTTGCTTTTTTGATCGGGAAGATACACGTGTTACATGGGGAGTTTGAAGGCACTATTATCCCTTGTGCTAGCAATGCAGTTATTGTCTCTTTTATCCCTTCCTCAGCTTTGCGAGGCAATGGATATTGTTTCACTCGGGGTAGAATCGCCCCTTGTTTGAGTTTTATTATCACTGGTGTTACTCCATGCAACAACCCTACATCATGGGGGCCTGTTGTCCACAGATTGTTTGGCACCAGTCGCATGTCATCATCAAAAAATGACGGTGGTGTTCCCACCACTGCCATCAACTGGACAGGAATTTGTCTAGCCTCAATCAAAATGTCACAAGGCATTGCTATTTCCATTATTATTTCGCCATCACTTTCTAAATCGGAAAAGAGATCTTCATCAGTTAAGTCTCTCAGGGCAATGTTGGCATTGATGCACAGTACTGTGCGCCATTCACACCCGTCTATGTCCATTCCAATCACAGCGATCCTTTTCGCTGATACCTGTACAGCATGCAAGTCTAAGGATACCACTGTTCTCCAGCATGGGGTCTGGCATGGATTCACATGCTCATGAATATTCCCCGTCGTCAGGCTGGGAATCCTCGGTAAAGAAAAAACCAGTATCAGTTTCGTTTCTGATCTGTCTTTCGTAGCAATAACCAATCACTGGTCTCTGCGTCATACTGACCACAGCCAGTGATTGCCCTCTACCTAAGCACCGCCTCTGGCAGCCATCTTCAGATTTTTACCGCACGTTCATGTGTTGGGATCCTCGTGCTATTGCTCTTGAGCGTTAGTGCTATTTTTTCATGTTTTTTTCTCAAAACTTCGTTTTTTCCGGTCAAAAGAGCCTCAAGCTCCACCGACTCTCCATCCGATCAACGGGGACCCTTGTCGGATTCGTCTGCGCCCCTCAAGGGTGAAGATTTCTTCGAGCTACGTTTTGGAGGACTCCAGAAGCTTCTCAGGCCCAGACATGGCCCAGGAGAAGGGAAGCTCGACGCCCGGAAACTGCTCAGGGTCTGCCCTGGATGCCAGCTGCAGAACGTCTTTAAGGAGGACGAACACTCCTTTTGTCTCTACTGCTTACATGAGGACAAGACGCACGTGGAGAAGGACTGTGCGTTTTGCGGCAATATGTCGGAGCGGACCATGAAGGACCGCCACCAACGCCTCGCCAACTGGCTGGAAGGGAAGAGCCCGTCAGGCGAGAAGAAGAGGAAGAAATCCGAGCGGTCTTCTAAGACCTTTGAGGACGCCCCGGCGATGGGGGTCCAACACAAGGCCAAGCACCGCGAGTCCGCTGGCACCGGGAGCGCCGAACGGTCGGGCTCTACGGGCGCCAGGCAGGGCGCACCCTCCCCGGCACCTTCAGCCACGAGCCAACGCTCTGGGTTGGGTAAGAGGAAGGGCGAGCACCCGGCGAAGCTCCTGGAGAGGCCCCGGTCGAGCTCGAAGGCCTCATCGGAGGGGGAGCGAGGCAGTGTCCCCCCCCTCAAGGATAAGGCGGTGAGCGCACCTAAGGTGGTGAAGGCCCTAATCCATCCGGCCAAGCCCTCTATCGATACTGTCGCGGCGGCCCTGGCTCAGCCTGTGGAGGCTACACCAGTGGTGGCGACCTCGGGGCTCAGAGTCTCCCTGCCACCTCGGAGGGAGTCCTCTTTTGTGCCCATCGATAGGACCCCCGTGAAATCCCCGGCGGGGAAGAAAAAGGGGGGGCAGGGCGTCGTCGTAGATTCGGCTTCAGAGGAAGAGCTGATCGAGGTCTTAAGCCACGGCCTTGGCGTGGATGAAGACCGGCCCGTTGGGATGGAGCCCGACGCAGGTGACGACGAAAGCGTCGAGGGTGCCGACGGGGCCCCTGATCGCCCGTCGGATTCCCCTCTGCCAGTGCCGCAAGACAACTCGGCGGCCATTTTGTTGGCTATACAGTCCTTATGCTCAGAGATAAGGACGAGACTACTGTTGCCGACAGAGGAGCCTCTCCCGTCGGGGGATCCTGAACCGGGACCTTCGGGTGTTCCCCCTCCCAAGAAAAGAAGGATTCACCATCCACCTCCTTTTCAGCCGTCGCGACCCGTCCAGCCCTCCTCCCCGTCCACCCGAGGGGATGATACGGGGACTGACACGGCAGCGATGGGTACGGACGACGAGGTATACGACGAGGATCTCCCGTCGTCACCTCCCACCAGGGCCTCTCCGCCCGACGAGATTGGATCGTTCCACTCCATGATCGCCAGGGCATCCGAGCTTTTCCAACTCTGCCCTGAGGAGAAGAAAAAGGAAGGATTCCTTTATCAACGGCGCGAGGCCAAGAGGAAGACGGTCCTCGCGGTGCCTCTACTGGACGACATTTGGGATGAGTTCCTCCGCCCTCCTCAAGAACCCTTCCACGACGCCAGCTAGAAGAGACCGGTACGAAAAGAAGTACCGGGTCCCGGACGCGGCCCCCCTGTGCCTCCGGGTGGAGCCTACCCCGGACTCCGTCGTCTCCGCGGCGGCCAGGAAGAAAGCGGGGGCAGTGCGGCCTCCACATCGACTTCCCCACCGGACGGCGAGGGAAAGAAATTGGACGCTATGGGACGCAGGGTCATCTCGTCTGCAGCAACGACGATTAAAGCGGCCAACGCCTTGGCTATCGTGGCCCGCTACGACAGGGAGCTATGGTACAAACTGGCTCCCCTGCTGGACTTCCTACCGGACGACAAGAGGGCGGATTCCCTGGAGATCCTACAGGAAGGTGAGGTGGCGTCGGACCACGCCATCACTATTGCGACGGACATCGCCGACACTGGGTTTCGCCAGTTGGGCAACGGCGTGTGCCTTAGGCGGCGTGGATGGCTCAAGGCTACGGACTTCCGTCAAGACGTACAGACCAGAGTCCTGGACATGCCGTTCGATGGGAACAACCTGTTTGGGAAAACAGTGGACGATTCCCTTCAGGCCATTAAAGCGGACACTGAGACGGCCCGGGCCCTTGGGGTTCTACAGCAACGACGGACGCCCTTTCGGAGCAGCAGAGGCAAGGGCGCCTCCAAAGGTTCTGGCGGCGGTTTCTCTACCTACCGTCAAGCGGCCCGCTCGTCGTCTCAAGAGGCCTACAGAGGACGAGGCAAGACTGGAGGACCCCGCCGTCATCGCCAAGGAGGTCAAGGCGGCAAAGCCTCGTCGAAACAGGATTGAACCGGCCGTGGGGTCGGGCCCCCACCGAAGCACCCCGGTGGGAGGCCGGCTGGCGAGCTTCGTCGGCGTGTGGGAGTCCATCTCCACCGACCGTTGGGTGCTGGACGCCTTGGCCCAGGGCCACGCGCTCGAGTTTCAAAGAAGGTGCCCGCGCGTCCCCCCCGTGGCCAGGAGAGAGCTTCACGTCCCTCAGCTTCTCCTGGAGGTAAAGGCGTTGCTCAGGAAGGGCGCCATCGAACTCGTCCCAAAGAGGCTTCGGGGCTCCGGAGTTTACTCGAGATACTTCCTCGTGAAGAAGACGGGAGGATGGCGTCCCATCCTAGACCTGCGACGTCTGAACAAGTTCATCAAGGCGCAGAAGTTCCGGATGGTCACCCTCCAGCACGTCCTGGGTCAGCTGGAGGAAGGAGACTTCCTGTCGTCGTTGGATTTGGAGGAGGCCTACTTCCATATTCCCATCCTAAAGGGGCACCGAAAATTCCTCAGGTTTGTGGTCCAAGGGCGTCACTACCAGTTCAAAGCCCTCCCCTTCGGACTATGGTCGGCACCCAGGGTATTTACCAAGTGCCTTGCACCGGTGGCGGCGCAGCTGCGCCGCGAGGGGATCCACGTCTACCCCTACCTGGACGACTGGCTCATCCGAGCCAAGACGAGGGAGCTCGCCGTGGAGCACACGGCAAGGACCGTCCAACTTCTCACGGACCTGGGATTCTCCGTGAACTACGCCAAGTCCCATCTGGTACCCGCGCAAAACGCACTGTTCCTGGGAGCGAAGCTCGACACAGTGTCCCTTCTGGCCTCCCCGTCGGAGGAAAGGACCAGGTCCATCCTGGGCAAGGTACAGCGGATGTTGGTTTCCGACGCGGCCAAGGTGAGGTCCATCAAGTCCCTCCTCGGAATGATGTCCTCTTGCATCTACCTCATTCCCATGTGCAGGCTCCGGATGCGCCCGTTGCAGGAGTTCCTGGACGCGCGCTGGATCCAAATGACGGGCGGCTTCGAGCAGAGGATCACACTCGACGAGAGTTTCCGCCGAGCGGTCCGGTGGTGGGGCACCCGCGTGCATCTGACGGCGGGCATGAACTTCCAGACCCCAGACCACCAGGAGACAGTGACCACGGATGCCTCCCTGGAAGGGTGGGGAGCGCACACCGAAAATCTGCACGCGAGAGGCCTCTGGCTCCCGACGGAGAAGTCCCTCCATATCAACGTCCTGGAGCTCCGTGCAGTGTTCTGGGCCCTCAGGTCCTTCCTTCCGTCCCTCAAGGGCAAGGTGGTGAGGATCTTCACCGACAACACCACCACCATGTTTTACATCAGGAAACAGGGCGGAACCAGGTCCCCAGCACTGTCCAAGGAGGCGCAGGACCTGTGGCATTGGGCAGTCGCCCAAAGGATGTTTCTGGTGCTGTTTCATCTGGCAGGGATACAAAACACCATCGCCGACTCACTCAGCAGGGAGCTGCGCTCGTGCCACGAGTGGGAACTACGGCAGGATCTAGTGGATCGCCTCTTCCGACGGTGGGGCACACCCCAGATTGACCTGTTCGCGACGGCGACGAACTCCAAGTGCCGGAGGTTCGCCAGCAGGTTTCCCCAGGCGAGGAGCATGGGCGATGCTTTCTCGTTCCCCTGGGAGGGCCTGTTCCTCTACGCGTTCCCTCCTTTGCCACTGCTAATCCGGCTCGTCAACCAACTCAAGAGGTCACGGTGCAGGATGATCCTCGTCGCACCTGCGTGGCCGAGGCAGATATGGTTCCCGGACCTTCTGGACTTGTCAGCGTCCCCGCCAATCAAGCTGCCGGTGGACGCGGATCTACTCTCCAGGGAAGGAGGCGCCATCCTCCGCCACGACCCGAAATCGCTGAACTTGCAGGCCTGGCTCCTGCAGCGCTAGAGTTTGGAGGATACGACATACCGGCCGACTGCAGAGAGGTTCTTGCAAAGGCCAGGGCGTCCTCGACTCTTAAATGCTACGGACACAAATGGAAGAGGTTCTCTGTCTGGTGCCACGCACAGAAGATTAACCCTCTACGGATTACGGCTCCCCAGGTACTGCCGTACCTGCTGACGCTGGCCAAAGCTGGACTGGCACACGCGTCCATCAAGATTCATCTTGCTGCGATCTCCCGATACACCAGAACCACGGGCCGGACGTCCCTGTGGTCTCATCGTCTGGTGAAAGAGTTCATGAAGGGACTGTTCAGATCGTTCCCGCCGGTGAAGGCTCCGGCCCCGGCGTGGGAGCTCAACGTGGTGCTGACCAAGCTCATGGGACCTCCGTTCGAGCCTCTGCACTCGGCCCCGTTGAAGTTTCTGTCGTGGAAAACAGCGTTTCTTGTGGCCATCACCTCCGCACGACGGGTGGGAGAGATCCAGGCCCTTTCCTGCAAGGCCCTGTACTTGACTTTTCACGACACGAGGGTAGTGCTCAGGACGCACCCCTCCTTCATGCCCAAGGTACCGTCGGACTTCCATCTCAACGAACCCTTGGTGTTGCCTGTGTTCTTCCCGTCGCCTTCGTCGCCGGCTGAGAGAACTTTGCACTCGCTGGATGTGGCTAGAGCGCTGAAGTTCTACGTGGACCGCACGAAGTGTTTTCGGAAGACGTCACAACTCTTTGTGAACTTTGGACCTGTCAATCAGGGGAAGGCTCTCTCGAAGGCTTCCATTTCCAGATGGCTCTCCTGCTGTATCATGTACTGTCATCGGTTGGCAAACCGACCACTGCCTGGCCGTCCGAGAGCCCATTCCACCAGAGCGATCGCAGCTACCACGGCGTTCCTTTCTGGTGTGCCCCTGCTGGACATATGCAGGGCTGCTACGTGGAGGTCGACGCACACCTTCACGAAATTCTACTGCGTCGATCGGGATTCCAGGGAGGAGTCCAGGGTCGGCCAAGCAGTGCTGCGCAACCTGTTCGCCTGAGGTGAGCCTGGTGAGGAGGTAAGGTGCTTAATGTTGAGTTTGATGTAATGCTTAATGTTGAGCCTTTGCCACCTCCCGTGGTTGTGCATGTGTGTACTGCTATGTATTCTTTATTCATGAGCATGTGAATCCATGCCAGACACCATGTTGGAGAAGGAACAAGTTACTTACCTGTAACTGTTGTTCTCCAGCATGGGTCTGGCATGGATTCACATGCGAACCCTCCCGCCTACCCCTCTGCGGCTCTTCGCTTGGTCATACTGCCACTTCACGTGCTTCCAAATCTGAAGATGGCTGCCAGAGGCGGTGCTTAGGTAGAGGGCAGTCATTGGCTGTGGTCAGTATGACGCAGAGACCAGTGATTGGTTATTGCTACGAAAGACAGATCAGAAACGAAACTGATACTGGTTTTTTCTTTACCGAGGATTCCCAGCCTGACGACGGGGAATATTCATGAGCATGTGAATCCATGCCAGACCCATGCTGGAGAACAACAGTTACAGGTAAGTAACTTGTTCCATCCTGGTGATATGTCTGGGTGCACTATTGGGCGGAAGAGGAACTCCGCGGGTATTCTCCAATCCAGCTTTTTTAGCTCAGGAACTACTTGGGCCAGTGTTTTTAAACCTTCAATGAACATTCTTTCGTCCACTGGCAGGCCACGTATTTCCGGTGCAGTTGTTTGAGCCTGTACTACCAGCATTACACGTAATGAGCATATTCCTGGTGTTGAAAACACTATACCTCTTTCAGTGAATGATATTGTCATGTTGAGTTTGCTAAGAAGGTCCCTCCCTAGCAAGTTTATTGGCTAATGTTCATAATACAGTAAGGGTGTTTTTACAGTTTTACCTCCCACTGTCACATCCAAAGCTTCTGTGTAAGGAACTTCAATTACAGCCCCAGAGAACCCCTGCGTCTCTAACTTCCGGTTAGATAACGGAAACCGGCCCTCCCCAATACATGATTTCTCCGCTCCCGAATCCACCATGAATATGAACTGCTTGTCTCCTATCTGCGCCCCTACCAATGGTTCCTCTGCTGCATCGTAGGTGGTAGATGGAACAGGACACGCAAGTGTTCTCTGTGGGCTGTCCTATGCGGGGTGTCTCATTGCCCCCCCCTGGTTGAACACACTCCCTGAAACCACTGATACGCCACTATAGGGGGCTGGTGCTGGGGCTCCATTTGCTGTTGTCGCAAAAGGGTTGCCTGGGGTGTAGTGCATAGTGTCATTGTTCTGTGGGTGATTCTGTGTTCTGTATTGGTGTCCCTGCCGTTGCTCAGGGTACCCCTGCCCTGGGTCCCTTTGTTGTTGTCCCATTGGGAGACCATATAGGCTCCCCGGATGAGGATGGCCATAATGTTCTACCTCTGGAAATCCGTTGTTTGGTCTACTTCTGCACTCCCTGGAATAGTGTCCCCACCTCCCGCAGTTCCAACAACTCCCTTGCGCACCTCTGGGACCCTGCCATCCGTTTCCTCCCATTCCCCCATACCCTTGTCCACCTCCTCTACGGCCCCTGTACTCACCTCGTCCCCCTCGAGGGGCCCACTCCTGCCACTGCGGACCTCCACTCTGCTCCTGCTCGTTCCACTGCCGCTGCCCTGCTCCTGCCCAATTAGTTGCCATCCTCCCTTGTATTGCTACCAGCCCCTCCTCCTCCTCATCTCCCTCCCTACTGTGTGGGATTGCGGCCACTGCTGCAGCGACCTTCACCAGCTTTGTTTGTACTAGTTTCGCTTTGTCTGCCAATCTTCTCTGCGCCACCTCCTTTTCCCTCTCTTTTATTTGTTTACAGTGGTGAACTATTATGCTCTGAATTTCGGGCCATCCTTTTGCTTCAATACCTGCTATTTTGTCAAGTGCTTTTTGCACTTCTTTTGGGAGCCCCCTCTTTATTATGAAGTAGAATAATGATGTTGATTGATACCAGGGCGTGCCCGTTTCTGCTCTCCACATCTCTTGGACCCGAAAAATGTAATCCATAGCATCTTCCCCATCATTCATTGTACATTGCATTACTGACTGCAAATCTGGGGTATCCGGAAACTTTTCCCGCAAGGCATCCCACACCCTGGCACATACTGTGTTGAAAGAGGCACCATCATGGCGATCGCAGTCTAGCGTTACTCCCGGGAAGCCAGCTTTTATCCATACTCTGTCAGCCTGATCCCCAACTGCTGATACTAGCAAACTTTTCACGTTGCCTATTGCCAGAGGTACCCCGGCTGTGTGTTTCTCAAAGGCATATATCCACTTGCTTGCCCCTCCTGATAGCGGGGGAAATAACTTTAACAAATTGGCCTTATCCATCTGAGCCCAGGGTATGTAATTCGGCCTCCCTCCTCCCCTGTGTATTAGTGGGAGCTGCAACTTTCCCTTTGTCGTTGTATCTGTACTCACCTTCATTCCTGATTTTCCTAACGATGCCATTTTTCCCAACCTGTTCCTTAGTCGCCCTGTCCACTCATCATCCATCGTTCTCATTGAGCATGCGCCATCCAACCCTTCGCTTCCCCCTCCCATTGCCATACTTTGCCTTTCACTTTCTTCTAAATCGTCCCCTATATCGCATAGCAGCTCCTCTCTGCCTCCTGTGGGCCTCTCTTCGTCATCAGTACACCCCTCTCTTCCCTCTAGTTCAATTATTCGTGTCGGTTCTTCCTGTATCCTAAACAGCATCTCTCCTTTTTTCCACCCTTCTTCAAATGTTCTATTCTCACTCTGCGCTCTGGATGCAGGCTTTGATCTAGCTGTATTGAGTGCAGTCCGCTCACATATGCTTTTTATTCTCGAGAGCTCATCTTTGGCTATAGAGGGCCTCGATTCTAAATCTCCTGTTAATTTCTCTATGTCCACCCTTGGTGTACTTACCTACTCTCGCTCCCTATGACTCTCATATGGTAGGGGTGCTGTTGGCCCTTGTGTGGTAGTAGTTGTCGGTGGGGGTACATAGGTTGGGTCACTGTATCCCTCTGCGGGCACTGGTTTATTTAGTATTGGGTACAACCTAGTTACCTCTATCCGTGGCTCCTCTTCTGGCAATACCTTATCATCCTTTGGTATCATTAGTGGATTGTCAGTGGTAGATGGTAGATCAGGATCTAATTCCCTTGTCTTAGGCGGGGGTATCTCTTCAAACAGTCTCCATAGGTCTAATATTTCTCTCCTATTATGTAGCTGCTTCCCCTTGTATTTCAAACAAATGCATGTGGCTACCATATCTAGGACACTCTTGTCAAACGATCCCCCTTCAGGCCATATCTGAGGTAATCCCTCCCCCTTCAACTCTGTGATCCACTGATCATGATATTTCTTAATCCGTTCCGCGTACCCAGGTAGGTTCTTACAAATATGTGATAAGGGTGTTTCTGCCCCCATACTTCGTACTCGCTCGATACTGGTGTATCTCTTTATATCTCGATATCTCAATATAAACGTATCACCATGTGAGTTCGCGTATTTATGTCTTACTGAATCGTGGGGACATGCGTATTTTCTCTCCCCCTGTACTCCATGAGAATGGCTGCGCACAGCCTCTATTCTATCATCTTTGGGGGCACGTACAAGAGCAAACCATCAGTAATTTTGACAATGTTACCCAACAAATCAAAAAAGTAAACACTCACTTCACCACATTACTCTCTTCTTTGTGATATTTCTTCTGGTCACACTTACCATGACCATACCATAATTATGTATTTCTGACCACTTTTACACACTCATTATAACAAATATGTTCTGACACATACGATGCTTACACACCCATAGGCAGCACTCTATTCACAGCTCAGTTTGTCCTCCCTTTCCTCCCTTGCCAGCTGTCCCTGTCCGTCTTACTCTGATATATATTTGTTTCCTAATTTTAATGTAAAATTGTCTTTCTACTTAGATTATATCTTTGTTTGTACTAACCCACTTTATTTTCCCGTAAACCTAAAGAAAAGAATAGAAAGAACAGCAGTCACTAATGTATTCTTCGTGTCTTCCTTTACCAGACACCTTTATCTCATTTTCCACTTCTTCATATATTCCCAGTACTAGTCAAGATAGCACTATGCGGCGCCGCCTTCCACCCCCTCGCGGAGCTAGGTTCCCGTCTCTTTATCTCTGTTCACTTCTTAATCCTAATGGCCATATGCAAAGAAAAAGCAAAGAAAGTGTAGAATGGTCCTTAGTAGACCCAAAGTGCCCCCCTTTCAACCAGCCTCGTTCCCTGTCCTATGTTTCCTCCCCTACTCCCTTTATGGTCGCTCGCACTCAATACTCACGTGCCCGTCTTGAACCGAGAGTCTCCAAAACTGGGTCCGTCCAGGCAGTGTTGCCGTACGCTCAACGGTCAGCCCCGGCTCCGGCGAGCGGTACTCAAAGGGGATTTTTCAACCGGGATCCCGTACCCTCTCTCTGTTGAGTGCGCACTTCTGAGCGTACCGGTCGCCGTTGGCGGGCAGCCTCCCGGAGCCGGCGCACCGTGCGTATCCCTTTTCGACCGGAGATTTTCGTGCCAAAGGGGACGGTAGGGATATATATATATGTTAAGAGAGAAGTTAATATCACGATTTCGGGGTCACCACTGAAGGCGAGTGTCCCCAGCTAGCACAATCCTCCCCACAATGAGAGACAATAATGGACTCTCCCAGGAAGGGAATAAGTCCAAGACAAAGTGCGGGTGAGCGTAAATGGGAGTTTATCAATCAAAATAGGGCATGCAAAGAACTCTGCAAACTCCGAGAGCGCTCTGTCTGACAATAGCAAAGGTCAATAAGAACGTCATAAACGTCATAAGAACCTACACACTATAGGGGGCACAAGTTCGTGGGGATTGGGTGGCGACGACTAGCTATAGGTGCTGCTGCAATGTGGTCTGTCGTGGCTGGAGGACGTCACTGGTTACCCTCGTGGGTTGGGCTGGGCCTGGCAGGTCAGCTGGGTTCATCCGGGCGGTGTTTTTGTGCCAACTGTGGCCAGTGTCAGAGATGAATGTCTTTCCTGACTTTCTGCCCTAGGGCCACGCACACCGCAGTCATTCAACCATTGCAATATTATCTTCTCTGGTAAATCTTCCAATAGGTTAGTCTACAGGTTAATGCAACACAGGAGGAATGCACCTAAAGCGGGGTCTGTTGGCGATTCATCAATACATGGTTACCATCGTCCTGTTACCGGGTATCGTAAGTCGTGGGGTTGGGTCTCGGGGCATGGGACAGGCGGTCCATGTCATCATGTCTTGTTAGAAGCCATTATGGATGTGTTCCTGTAATGTTGCCATAATATTAGGTGTCCTAATTTTACAGGGGCCATTAACCTAAGGTGAGCCAGGGGGTCGTGGAGCCTAAGAAAGGGCGCCTCTGGTTTACTGCTGGGTTGTAAATAATTCAGGTGGCAGGCCGTGGCCTTGGGTGCTGCGGGGGGAACTACAAATCTTTGAAGTGGCTCCAGCCGAGTTGTGGGAGGTGGAGCAGCGCAGCACAGGCCTCTGCTTTTTCGTCTGGCAGGCAGGCTTCACTGGGAGGAAGGGGGAATGGCCTTGCATGTGCTCACAAAGGTACTTTCCTCGTGTGTTGCCGGCTTTAGGTGGAAGAAGCATTAACATTCAAATAATATACAATACTCATTGAGTCTTTCCAAAGCTCACGTTTTAACATTGCTAGTGCCATCCATATGGCCAATTCGAGCACATTACTTGTACACTATGTTTTTAACAACTACAACATTTTGTTATATGCTTATACAAGTGAGGTAGTAATAAGGTTGGTGGAGCACACAGAAACAACCCGCCAATGAGACTGACGGCGGCGGCACATAGTGGGCCTGGACACACACACACACACATATGGTGCATTTGTCTTTCTTTGCACTCTAGCAGCATTAGTTCGGTTATGGCGCGGGACCGTGGGGTGCAATCTTTTCAACGAAACACATAACACGAAAACCCCCGGGACGCTTTTACTATTTGCGCATAACTGCGGGATGTGGGTGCTTCATTCTTAATGTCATATGAGCACACATTCTGCCATGTTTATACATTTTACAGGTTTTTTAGTCAGAGAGGTTGTGGAGAGGACGCTTTCATCACAAGTGGTTTTCTCATTAGTATTTGGGAACTTTGCTTTTGTCAGAGGACCATTTTACAGTTCTTTTTCCACCGAGGCCCTGCTGGCCGGGTCATGCTGGGAACAGCGATACACTGCGGAAGGTGAAATGTTACAGTGTTGGTATCTAACACTAGCTCATGTCCGTCTTGTTCGTGGGAACGGGCTCTCAGCGGATCTGCCAGAGAGCTGTGGCCACAGGGATAATTGAAACTCTCCAAAGGTGGGGGCCGTGCTGCGGTGCACAGGGCTCAAACCATCTTCATTAGACAAAATGGTTTCCGAGGCCTAGCTAAATTCAGCAGGTTTGGTCAATGTCTTTGGCAGGTGACCCATCCACCACCTGGGCCCTGGTGGTAGGGAGGGGACCCCTGACGAGCCAAGGGCCTCACCGGGGGAGAAGATGCAGGGGAAGGGGGTCTTCTGGGCCAATCCTCCCCTACACTAGCTAGGGAGACACCGTAAGGTTTCTCTCAATATACACAGCAGAGTGTTACTAACCTCATTGCTAGTTTGAGTATGGTGAAATTCGGTAATATTATGTTGTTAACTTATTGATGTAGCTTCAGCGATTATGAACGATGTCACGCTGTAGAATTAGTGTGATGTATTAATTGTTGTTTCATTCCACTTTACTAACACAGACAATCAGAAACATAGGGACTAAAAATATTATGAGGAGAGCATAAAGGCAAGGCTAGCCAATTGGAATGCTTCTTGCCATTTTAGGTACATTTATCTAATAATCAGGTTCAGGATGTATTACATCCTGAACCTGATCTAGAAGTGTGCATGGTTTCCTCTCATGCTTCAGGGTTACATTATAGGTGGTCACACCTGCTGCAAAAAGTGCAAAAGAACCAACATTCTTCTACCTTGACAATTGCCTGCAATTTCTTCTTTTGCTGTTTTATGGTGTGTTGTGAGTTATCTACTTCATCAACATCAATATCCTTTTGCAGATTCCAAGAAAGGAATGAGCGACCGCCACCAGATTCTTGCTTTCGTGTCCCTGTTGGAGACCAACAAGCCTTATGTGGTGAACTGCGTCAGGATTCACGCCCTGCACGTGAGTTCATGTGATTGTCTGGCTTTGCTCTTGTTGTTTTATTTGAGGATGCATCCAACCACATGTATATTTAGCTTGAGTGTCCATGTGCCCTCGCATTTGGGAGCCTCTCTTATTGACTCACACAGTTCAACCAACATTGCTGGAAACTCATTAACACTCAAATAACACATCAATTACCAAGCATTCCAACCGTCAGGTGGAATGCTTGGTGTATGATGTGTTAGTTGTGTGCTGTTGTGTTAGTTATGTCATTGATGCCACACATGCCTAGAGAGTAAATGCATCTTGGTGGGATCCTCAAAACTTTACTTTCTTTCCTACTGAAGCTGTAACAGCAGAAAAATAAAGATGCAATTGCCTTTTATAATGTTCCTTTCTGCGCAATGCTCCTTCAAGTGAGGATAACTTCAATACATTTACTCAGTTTAGTATGGGTGCACCGAGTTGCTTTTGTGTGCGCTTTGATTGGTTGTTGCACTTTATGCTGCCCTATTTTGTGTGAACTGATATACTTAACATGAAGCGGTTATGTTTGTTTGATGCTGTTTCAGAGCAGCTATTGCCCTGTGCCATCCCTATTAAGTTAATGATAATGATGTGTTATTTATATAGCGCCTTAATCCAAAGCGCTTTACAGAGCACATATTTACATATAATATCATCCAACCGAAAATGGTACTCATTTATCGACCTCGGAAGGATGAAAGGCTGAGTTGGCCTTGCCGGGATTCGAACCTGCGACCTGCAGATCACTTTCAGATCGCAGCAGCGAGCGCTCAACCCACTGAGCTATTTTACCGGCTTGATGGCTGTAATGTTTTGAATAAATCATAACCACAGGCACAGCTCCGGGCAACCCTCCAGACCATTGTTAGAGATGCGGAAAGACCATATGCAAATCAGGATTGGTCCCACCCCAAAAAGGAGAGTGCAGCCCGAACTGTTAGGTTACATCCCTTCTGCACGAGACTACAAGCATCCTCAGACATGTTTTGGCCCCTTTTGTGGTGGGACCAAGCCTGATTTCCATATGGTCTTTCCCTTTCTGTAATGGCTTAGCAGGCTGAAGCACGATGGCCTGGAGGGTTGTCCAGAGCAATGCCAGAGGTTAGGATTAATTCCAGACCTTGCAGCTGCCATCTTTTTTGTTCTGCATAAATAACCCAGGGTCAGATGGGTATGCCCAGACATGGGTCCTGAGCTTGCTGGCCTAGACAACCAAGCTACTCCTCACTGATGACGCTCAATGAGGCTGAAACATGTCTTGGGGATGCTTGTGGGCTCGTACAGAAGGGATGTGAGCTAGCAGTTTGGGGTTGGATTGCCCCTTTTGGAGTGGGACCAAGCCTGATTTGCACATGGTCTTTCCTCATCCGTAATGGCTTGGCAGACTGAAGAACGATGCTCTGGAGGGTTTCCTAGAGCAATGACATAGGTTAGGATTAATTCCAAACCTTCCAGCCATCCCCTCATTTGTTTTCCATCCCTAATAGTCCATTCTCCTTCCCGCCTTATAGGCTAGTTATCTATTTGTCAAATGGGGGAGTGCTCCTAAACCCTCCTTGTCTGCTACAGCCAGCCGCCATTGCTGAACCCGCCCACATCTAAACTGCAAAGCAGGCATCTGGCTATCCCTTCAACAGCCCATTTCTCCTTTCCAGCTACCACTTCCCTCTTCATCCATTCTTCCTCTGTTGTATGTCTCTCTAATGGGGGATTCCCTCCCATACCCTCCTCCAATGCCCTCTCTTTTCACCTTTTTACTGCTATGCCAGCCAAGCTCCCCTGTCTTTGTTCCTTCTCACTGGTGCCGGTCCCTGGTAAGAGTCCTGCCTTCAGCCATATTGTGGTGCAAGCCGCCCATGTCCTTTACTCAGATTCTCAATGGGAGGTTTGTATACCCAAAGACACTCTTGCAAATGCTTTTCCATTGTACTGGTGTCGGCCAGTAAAAGTAGTGCTAATTTGCTCACATATTCCATCCCTTTTCCACCGTACTTAATCAGACATTGCATGTGCAGCCACACCGTTCCCCTCCCCCCTAATATGCCCTCTCCCTCTCTTTACCACTTTAAGACCTTGAGAGCGCTGAAAGCATCAGACAGTGACCATGTTGCTTTTGTTCATAGATATTGTTTTTCTCTCTTTTTAGTGCCGATCATAGTCTATTTGCAAACAAGCACAGGATTCAAGGGAGGATTTCCTAATTATATGGGTAGGGAAATTCCCACATCAACCCCCATCTGAGAGGTTTCATTCAGGAATCCCCTGTCTGTAAGTGATCCAGGGTTTTTTCACAGAAGTATGCACCTCTTCTTCAGCCATCCTGTTCCCCTGCCATCTTTTTCAATTAGCAGGATCCAAGAGATATAGTTGCCCATCAGCCACTTAACACTTCTTCTCTACCTTCTAGACCTATCTTGGTGGCAAGCCCTAATCTTTTTTTTTTAACTGCTTCCGCTCAGTCATGACCTCTGTAGAAATGTGGTCTTATTTCCTTGAGCTTGCAAAGCAAGATGACCAGCCTCTTTTGTTTGCTTAGGGTGCTAGACCAATGGATTTATGTGACTCTCTTCCAGCAGTTGCAACCCCACCTTGGGGACTGGTGGTGACCATGGTACCAACTAACATTCCACAGCTGCCTCAGCTTGAACCTTTTGGCCAGTGCTTTGGTTCTGCTTCCATTCTTGCAGCCATCACTGCCTCTCCAGTTCTTTCTACATGCCCTCTCTCTTCAGCAATACCAGGACCCCCTGAAGAACCTCCAATTCTGAACCTATCTTCAGCACCTAGAATAATGGGTGGGGTCCTTCAGGACAGCTCATAGTAGTTGACATCTTCAAGAGAACTTTATACTTCCCAAGACAATAGTTCTTGCTCAAATAAGTGTGCAGCCCCAAGATCAGGTGTACCTCTCCAGGATGATGTGCTCAAAAACCTGTGAGAGCAACCATGTACCATAGTGGCTACAGGCTCAAAGTTGGAGGTGCGATACTGCTCACAACTAAAAGCAAAATAGGATCTACCAGCTCACACACTGGCCCAGTGCTTTGTAGTCAGGTCATTCCTGCTTTTACGGGTCGCCCTATAAATACTGTCCATATTCTTCATTGTATGTGGTAGACAGACTGAATCCAACTATATATGATTTCTCCATCTATGAGAACCTGGCCTTAGTTCTGCAGAAGCCTAGTGAAAGAAAGACTCCCACCTGTGAGGAGGGTTGTGAAGGGCATTGTGTAAAGGAGCTTGAATCAAAAGCCGTATTCCACAGAGAGAACAGCCGGAAACTCACCAACTAGATTCAAATTAGACATGACAACAGCCATTGCAGTGATAAAAACACTTGGAGATGATGTTAGGCCAAGGGTAGCACCCTGAACTGCCAATGTTGACTTGCAGCAACAAATTGCAGATTTGTCCCATCATTTGGCAATATTGGCACATTGAAGTAGACATACCGGAGAGCGAATGACACCATCCGGTCAACATGAGATAGCACCCCTTATCTGAGCCAACATCACCTATTGAATCTTTATTTTTTCATGAATTTGTTAAGGACCTTTAGGTCTAAAATGGGCATAAACTTCCCTGGTTCTTTTTGGTATCAGAAAATATTGAGTTTAGCACCCAATGAGGTGCTTGACTTTGAAGAACAACTCTGCTTATCATTATAGATGTGATGGGAATTGCTATCTGTTGTGGAAAAGCCGTAGCTTTTTTGATTTTTATGAAATAATAAAATTATGTGGGAAATTCATATCCAAAAGCGTGGTCTGATGATCAGACCTCCACACCCACTCTTACGTTGCAGGCCAGAAGCATAGTGACAGCTGTGTCTTGCTACTTTTCTGCCTACCCCGCCTGGTAGGTGTTACACACAGTAAAGCACATATAAGGGGTTCTAAGCTCTGCCGCTTTCTCTGATGCTGGTCTACTGCAGACCTGTCATGGTGGCCCTCTACAATCAGAGTTCCAGTTTTTTGTGTCAAAAGTATCAGTGTGATAATCGTTTATGATGTGCTTAATACCAGAGACCAGTCATTAAGTGCGGGATCGGTATTCAATCCTGTGTTGCTCTGTGCTGTCTTGCTTTCCAGCCAAACGCTTTGCCCCTGAGCCATCCTTCCGACCATCCTGGTCATAGTACCTATCTATCTCCGCGCTTCCTTGCCTGGTAAGCAGTGATTGCAGCCGATAGTCCATTTCATGTAGTGAGTCCACAGCTGTGGTACAGGTAAGTGCTGGGCCGTGGGAAGTGGTTGGCAGTCTTGGGCACTCACGCTGGTTCTTTCATATGTGGTGCGCCGAGAATAGGAGTTCCTGGAGTTGCTAGGGTGGGCTGCTCTCTCTCCAGTTTAACGTTGAGAATGCTGGTTCCAGTAGTCCTCTAGAAAAGACGGCCAGCATTGGAACACAGGGGCGATCAACAGTGTTACCAAAGTCCATTACACAAGCACATAGGGAAATGGTCGGCGCTGTGGCTCTATAGAGTGCCTCCCTACCCCTCTGAGGTAGGAATGTCTCTGGTTTCCAGCCTGATAGGCCTCCCACCCCAGGCTCAGGAGGGTCTCCATCTCTTCTTGACATTACTGACCATGTCACAGTGGTTTACAGGTAATAAAGTTGACACTTTTGAGACAAGGATAATTTAGTTGCTTGTGAAAATACCCTTACAAATTGTGAGATACAGTTACACCAATATTTAGCGAAGAAGAGTATCACAGCACTTACAGAGCATGCAAAGGCAGCAGACTGATATGTGAGCATTTATTCAGCAGCTCAGGTGACCGCAACCAAACCAGATGACAAGGCATCAGATAATAGTGTACATAAGGAGGAAAAGGTCAGCGGTTCTGCAGCTTCTTCCAAGTAGGACCTCTAAAAATACGAAGGAAAATCCCTGGGTTGGTCAAGTTCCACGTAAAAGAAGAGCGAGGGCGCCTGTAGCACTGATGCACCCCATCCGCAATACCCCAATGTTGTTTTTTCAGTGGGAATTGACACAAAAGAAGGGAGATCAGGCATGCAAGGGTAAACACAAACAGGCCATTGTGGCTTATGTTCTCATTGAGGAGGCCATAGTCAGAATGACATCTTAGGAAATTAAGTGCACTTGGCCAGGGAGTGGCCGAAGGTTCCCTAGGTAGGAGTGGGACCGATACCTGCCTCTTAGAGGAATCCCCAGTGCCTGACAATACTCAGATGTTTTTGGAGCACGTCTCCATAAACTGGGAAAGGTCTCCCGCTTTGCCCGACACTGCTGCTGGTGTCACAGTTGTCACTCGACAATGAGTGAAGGAAAGGCACACGCCTTGGACCAAAGCAGCCAGTGAGGGAGTTTGATGGTCTGATCACATGTCCCTTGGCAATAGTAGAGTTTGGTTGGAGGGGTAAAACTTCCCTGCACTGTGTTACAGTAAAAGACTCCATTCCAGTTGTGTGTCTGTTGGGTAAAATCCCACCCTGAAAAATAGTGGTTGTTCCCAAACAATTGTTTGAGAAAAACAACTTTTTTTCATGTTTGTATCCAACCTAGATGCCAAGGTTGAGCCTTTATCCCCCGCACCTCAAATTCATTGTCAAAACCTTCACTCTCACTACTTACGTGACTACAGAATAAACCTAAGAAAGGTGTGCCGCTAGGTTCTATATAATGTTCTTAATATCCCACCCTGACCCATACTTAGTCCAGGTCACTACAGAGCATGTTCTGAGAGCAGCAAGGCCCTGGCACATTCTCAACTGGAGTGTGCAAAAGATTGGTAACTCACAGTCCAAATCTGAAGCCCCCTGAGGTACCTACTCTTTTGAAAGAGGGCTCTGGGGCCACTGACAAGTGTATGGATATATCACCGATTCAGTCATCTCAGGGTTGCCTAATGGCATAGAAAAGAAACCAAAGATGGTTACTGGGTAGTTTCAGACCAGAAGTGGTTGCCAGAACTTAGAGTTAGCTTCACCTGCAGTCCCAGATCAGGTTGACATTTTTCAGGTAGAGAGCGACTGTCCCACTCTGACAGGCCTGTGGAAGTAGGCTGGGGAGGCAGGGGAGCAGGTGCAGGGGAGGCACTGATCCACTCCAAGAAGGGGAACATGCACAGAGCAAAAACAAAGAGCGAAAGCCCTGGGTATTCAAAAACAGGGAACCGGTGCAAGACAAATGTCCCGACCAGTTCACAGACAAGGAGTTCAAGAATTCTGAGGCAGGGTATAGCCAGGGGTTGGTTGTGTACCCACGCCTGAGGAGTTACCTACTGGACTTTGCTCCTGACACACATGGTGGCCACTTGGAGTTCACTTAAACTTCTGGCAGCTTAACAAATTATTTCTACAATCCCCAGGTGGATGCAAAAATGGAAAAACTTCACCCTTTCCAGAGTTGCCAAAGGTCTGGTAAAATATGAGCGGCATGCAAGACTCACTCGGGTGGGATCCTCCCCCCCAAGATGTCACATGAGAGGGGATCCCATGTCATGTTTGTGGCTATATAGATAGCACAGAAAGATCAACAGGCCTATGTACTGAAAAGCTGGTTTCTAAAGGGACTCTGTTCTAGAACTCCCAGACAGACTATACTCTGAGAAATGAAAGATAGCCAGGTACCTGTAAATATCAAATTGGAGTAGACCCGGCACAGCTGAGTTGTTGACCCGCCCATTACATATCTTCACAGTATGCTGATGGGAACAAGGAAAAACTAACAGACATTGCACATGGCCATACCGTCAAAGTCTGTTCTCAACATTCTAGTACAGTATATTTGCTTGCCTCGATGAGAAGCCTGGCTCGTAGAAGGGTGGTTTGCACATCTTTTGTGATTTGGGGCATGTGAGGAAATACCATCTGGTAAGGGTGTGAAAGCCCTAGCTTTTTTTATTTGTATTTAATAATAATATGATGCAGGTAATTCCATCCCAGAAAGGGCGGTCTGATGATCAGACCCCCCTTTCAGAAGCTCAGTGCCAAAAGGATAGTGACATGTGCACTGCTGCATCAGTCTCCTGATCTGCAGCTCCTAATGTATAGTGGCTCAGAGCAGGTTCAGAGGTCTCAGGTGCCCTGTTTGACCGCTGCTGTGACAGCAAAGTCACTGTAGACAGTGGTTGCATTCAGATTTGCACCTCTGATCCAAAACCATAATACATATGATAAACTGCCCCGTTGTGGCAGGATAATCTTCAAATATAAGCCATACCAAAATATATATTGGCTGGTGCATAAATATTAAAAGTCACATCTGATTTGTAGCATACACGTGTCAACACTTGATGCCATCTAGCTATAGAAGATCAGTGTGTATTCTAGTCAGACTGCTATCTCTGCTTACAAGCAGGAGCAGAGCAATGGGCAGGAACACTGTGCCTCTCTGTGATCCTTTGGAAGGTTGGATAACACTTCTTCCAGCAGAGCAACTCCCAGCAGGACCCTCCTTGGATCCTACGTGGGAAACAAGCTTCAAGAAGCGCACATAAACAAAAGGGCTAGCCTCACACCAGGGGGTTGCATATCAACAGGCCTTTGAAGTGCAGACTTAGAGAAGGAGGTTTAGGCAACCAGGCAGAGCAGGCATAGCAAAAGGCTGGGTAGAAAACCAAGCCACACAGTCGCTCTCCATTTGATCACAACAGGGATATTGAACTTCAAAGTCTCTTACTCTCAATTATTAGTTAGAAGTTAGAAAATGTAGTATCTAGGTTTTGTAAATCATCACAAATGAGTCTGTTCCTTTTTTGCTTTGTGACAAATTTATAAACACAAAGTGAATTTGCCAAAAAGTGGTCACTAATGACTTCTTAGTGAGGAAGTGGTCAATACATCCTTAAAGTATATAGACTCGGTTTTCCAATGCATTTTGGAGATTGTCTCCTTCTTCGGGGCCAGTCTAATACTTAAATACATGAAATACATAAAATATGCATGAATTTCGCAAAAGAAAGTAAAACTAATACAACATACCAATTGTGGTTATTTCAGTTTTTGTCAGAAGGAAATGGCGAAAAGAAAATAGTGAGAGAAGCACATTAGTGAAATGAAAGGAATACAAGAATGGGGAACAGTGTATGTCCAAGAGTCTCCTGGAGGATATGACCTTGCGTAAATCAGGAAGGTTCCTGAAGTGTAACGTGTGATAGTTACAGAATTCTTGCTTTCAACCACCATGGGTTGGCGGTAAATGGCGGCTTGCCGATGTCTAATAAACACACAAGTAATGATGTGATCGGTAAGTATGGTGGGGCTGAAACTATGTTAAAAAGGGGAAAAATGCTATGTATAACTTACAGAGCAGTGACAATGCAGCCTCCTGTCAGCATACGGCAGAAAGCTGAGCGCGTTCACGAAACCCAAAGGCTTCCTTGTTAGGGCGTTGCCAGGGCAACTGAACTTCTTTTGTTTGTACGCTGCTGCGTCGCGTGCAGAAATCATGCGGCGCGGGTTTTAATTAATCCATGTGTGCTATAATGGAAAGTCTGAGTACAATGAAAGCGCTTACTATTATGTAGAAAGTGCAGATGCAGCCTCTGATTAGCGTACGGTGGCAAGCTTATCACGTACTTGAAGCCGAAGGCTTCCTTGTTTGGGCATTTCCAAGGAAACGGAACTACTTTGTCTAGTACGTTTCCGCTTTGCGTGCCGAAATCACGCAGCGCGATGGAAAATAATGTATGTGGACTCTAATATAACCAGCTTGTGGAGTGGTGTGTAATGTGAGAATGAAAAAATAAAATAAAAAGAAAAAATAGACGTAGAGGACATACTATTGCCAACCACTGATGATAAACAAATATGTAACCACAAATGAACATATATACATAAAACATCAAAAAACATAAATAACAGTATGGTACTTGTTCATGGTGAGAATAACAAATAAATACAGGAAAATAAGAAACAAATCTGTTCATGTATAAGCACCACAGGACACTGTTGGTGTCGCCGAGGCGGCACCTTGGGTCCCAGACAACAGTCCAGGAAGGGTGTCTGTGGCGCTTAAGACTCAAAGGTATACAGCACATTTAGAATGTATGTTAATCAACACTTTATCTCAATAGGCAAAACAATAAATCGTGACATATTCTATTCAGGACATAGTATGGTCTATGTGATTTCCATGTTGTGATGAGCAACATTAAAGTTAGCTGAACCAATCATTATGTTCAAATAAAACAATGGTAATTGATCTCTTCGTTGAGACCATTGGGAGTCAGGCTACCCAGTTTGTCGATCCAGAATGTTTCCCTTCTGTTAAGCCGTAAAACCAAGTCCTCCTGTGCATTGTTTCTGGTCAAAACTTCTAGAATCTGAAATCTTACTTGTGTTAAGTTATGACCTTTGTTGACCCAGTGACGAGCCACTGCTGAATTCATATTTGCATTGCGAATGCACGAGCGATGTTCATTCCAATGTGTTTTAGCTGTTCTTGTAGATTACCCCACGTAAAACTTACCGCATGGGCACTTGATTCCATAAATGATGTTGCCACTATCACAAGTACCATATGTTTTAAGAAGGATGTTCTTGCCTGTACGAGGATGATATATGACATTGCAATAAGTGCCAAGGATATGTTCCAGTTCGCTTTGTGATAGATTCTTTCACTGGTGGTCTTGTTCTCACTAACTCGTCCCATAGGGTCCGGCTTCTTTGGTATGCAAAAATTGGTAATTCATCATTTAGGTTCTGTACTCTGATGTCATTCTTAAAAATACCCTAGTGTTTATTGATGGTATTTTTGATTTTGTTGCTTTGGACAGAAAATTTAGATACATAAAGAGGCGATTTGAGTTCTCTCTTGATTTTCTGAGTGCTTACTATCAAAGTATTTCGGTCCAAAGTGTTCACTCTTTCAGTGGCTGAATCTAGTTCTTCTCTCTTATATCCTTGTGCCAAAAACTTATCCTTCATTTTAGTCTGTTGTAATAGATAATCTTTGGGATCACTGACGATTTTCATTACTCGTAATAACTGACTGTATGGTAAGTTTCTGAGTAAGCTCGGTTGGTGGAAACTCAAGCGATGTAACAGATTGTTACGGTCTGTGGGTTTGCGGAAAAGAGTGGTGTTGTAGCCTGTTTCATTCTTCTCTATTAGTACATCAAGGAACGTAATTTTACTGTAGGATGTTTTTTTAGTGAATTGAATTCTTCTGTAAATATTGTTGAGGTACTCAAAAAAAGGTGTTGAATTCTGATTCGGTACCCGTCCAAACCCCAAAAATATCATCGATATAACGTACCCAAAGGTGGATGTCCTTACTTCATTCATTTTTGTTAAGTCTGTGATCCATCTCATATTTATATATAAAACAGTTTGCATAGGTGGGTGCCATAGTGGCACCCATTGATGTACCTGAGATTTGTAAGAAAAACTGATCTTTGTACTGGAAATATGAATTTTTAGATATGAATTGTAAAAGGGTAAGTATGAATTCTTTTTTTGCTTGAATGTCTGGTGCTTGAAGTAGTATCCATTCAACTGATTCCATTCCTAGGCTGTGGGGTATTGATGTATACAGGCTTTTAAAGTCAATAGTAAACATCAGGTGATCTTGATGAAAAGGTATGGTATTCAATTTCTGCAAGAAATGCGTGGTGTCCCAGGCAGGCAGAGCAGAACAGAAAGAAGGAAGGGTTCCTCCATTTTGGTTTTCTGGAGGCTTCTCTTTCCTTCATGTCTCCTACACTTCCTGCACATACATCGAACTGTGGGTATGTTGCCAAATGTCAAAACTAACTTGTTACATTAAAAGGAACTGGATCCCTTAACACAGGCTTGCTTTTGTCCATTGCTGGTTGTCCTTTTGTCTTTCTAAGGAAGGGTTCTCCAACTCATACGTTGATTCAAAACTAATTTATTTGGAGCCTGCTGGGAGAACAGTCCTTTGCAGAGTCCTCCAGTTGTGTTGTTAAGGCAGCAGTTCCAAAGCAGAGGCGAGATCTGCTCCCTACTCCTCTCCATAGCACATGGAGGTGAACTGCTGTTGCAGCAGGACCTGCCCTTCTCAGCCAGCTGCCCTGGTACCTGAGCTCCGTAGTGGAGATGGACTCCTACATGTGCTGGGTAGCCTTCCATAGGTTGTACGTGATACCCTTGATTGGAGCTCACAGCACCAGAAGAGGCAAGGCAACTGGCCTCCTGCATTGTACAGCATCAGACTATTGTTGACCACGTTGTAACACCTTTGAACCAACAGGACCCACATTTCTACCTTTGGCACTTTTTTGAACGTCTTTGAATCGCTGTATCTGTGACTCTAACCAGTTTTCTGCTGTACCGCAGCAGCTTAGGCATCACTTGCTCCGGCCCAGAAAACCTTGCCACTGCAGAAGCTTTCAAACTGCCACGTCTCGAAAAGCTCCTGGAACCAGCAGCATCCTTGGTGTTGACCCAATCTCGGCCATCCAAGTGAACCGGGTGGCCTGATCAACCTGCACCCTTCGAACTCTGCATCAAAACTCACAGAACTTAAGCTTGAAACTGACTCTAAACCAGCTCCCCGTCTGGATCACTGTGACCCACCACATCCAGACCTAGTTTGACCCACTCTCACAAGGTTAAGACTGGTTCAACACTATCAAACCGCCAATAACTCAGAAGGGTACTACTACAAGATCACAGCCCCCTTAGTCCACTTTTGGGACCCTACAAACTGCTAAGCCACCCTTTCAAACCTTTTTTCTAACTAAGACCTATCCTTTTGGTACCATTATTGTGATTTATTTGCCTTTCACCCCAGCTGCATTATCTAGAGTGCTTGGATCATCTTCATACTGCATTTTCTGTGTTCGTTCCACAGGAGTGCATTTTGTCAGTATTTTTATAGTACAGTTCATTGAATATGGTGGGTTTAATTCAAGACTATATATATTTTATAGAACCTTGTTGGTCTCTTATTATTTTGGACTCTTGTACTATACTTGTTTGAGTGTCTATTGTTAAAACATTCACACCCCTCTTAAGAGTATAGCTTGCTGTGATGAGTCCAGTGGAGTCATCACTGTTTCCGTGGCTGTAACCCCCTCCCATGTGGGCAGGGGACAGCAGCCACTTCCTGATCCTGACCCTGGGGGTGCCTATATGAGGGAGGATTACATAGGAGGAGACAGCCCCCAGCGAGATGTCATGGCCTCCATCGGTTGAAACATGGTATCTCCCATTTTCCCTTGAAAATAACATCCCCGGCCTGAAACCCTCATGGCTTATTGTCATGCATCTACTCCTTTTTCTATGAAGAACGGGGAAACCCCTTTCATCTAATCTATGAACCAACCATGCCAATCTGATGGAATAACCTTTTTTTTTAAAAAAAATTTTTTTTATTTGTTGGCCATTTACAGGTACTAAATTCAACAAAGGTAGCAGGCGCCCCTCTCTCAGAAGAACAAGGCATCATAACCTGTTCAGTTGTTATTAACCACATTGAGAGTTCGCAGCCATCTGCTTTTTGCTCACTGTACCTTTCACAGATGGGAAATATCCATTTGCATGTCAGTCTTTGTCCTGCCTACATGGGCATTCCAGCACCGAAATGCTATGGCAATTCCTCTTTGAACAAGAGTACCAACAGCAACCCCATACACGTGTTTCAGCCTTAGCATCATCAGTGAGCTGAAGCTGAGCCTCTCTAAGCACAGTTTACAGGTACAACAGAGAGTATGGCATCATTTTCACAGTTGATCACATAAATCAATTTTTCTGGGATCAGGAAATATATAACGCATACAAGGAGGCAACGGCAGATTCGGGCAACATCATACATTAGCATTGTCACTCACACCCTTCTTCGCGGCCAGGAGGAGCGATTGTCGCCCAAGATATCACAGGGTCTGGCTGAGGCTGGAAGAGTCTGGGCATAGTGTTCCTCGTTCTCTTGTGCCCAAGTCAGCGCTTTAAGCCATTCATTCTCAGTAGGGGACTTATATGTTTCCAATGGAGGAGTATTGCCCTTTTAGCAGTTATGCATCCCACGTTGACAAAGGCCATGTTACTTCTCCTCAGTGCAGCCGACCACAAACCATTTCAGAAAGTCTGGCTGGGGAGTAATGTAATCGATGAAGTATTTTAAATTGCATAAATTTAAACCAAAAGTTAAGGGAGACCTTTCTGTTATAATCGCACAAGCGTGCCCATTGGGTATCTGTGAGTTTTGTTCCTAGTTCCTCGGACCAGCTAGGCCGTGCTTTCAGTGGGTGCGGTGGGGGGGACCATCTTGTCTACCACATCTTGTCTACCAACATTTTATATAATGTGGACAAAATGTGCCTGCTATCATTTGAATTGGCTATATAAGCAGGTATCGGAGTTTCGGGTGGTTCGCTGGGGTATTCAGGCCACCTAGTTGCCACCGCAGAGTGGATCTGATAGTATTGAAACATATCTCACCCAGTGTCTTCGTGGCCCGGCTTCCAGGTCTCTGGCGTGATGAACTCACCATTTGGGAATAAGTCAACCAGTGTTCTGTATCCCAATACCTCCCACTGGATTTGGGTTGCCCCGTTCCACAGTGGTAATAGCTCGGGGAAATTCCAGATTGGAAGCCATCGATAGAGTAGGTGCTCTGCCCCCATGTGGGAAAAGATCAATTTCCATGCTCTCAGCGTGGAAGCAACCTGATCCATCGGGGAATCATCCTCATATTGACTGTCGAGTAGCAGGGTCAGTGCGTCCCGCAGCCAGTGTCTCTAATTTAACATGAGGGGGAGGGTGTTCCACTATATACCAGTATGAGGCGAATTGCGCCTGGGAGGCCATCCAATATAATTCAGTGTGTGGTGCAGCAACCCCCTCCCCCTTCTCGTAGGCGGCTGTTAATTCAGGCCATATTTTTCGAACCGTCCCGGAGTGCCATAGGAATTGAGCGAAGTAAGATTTTCCTGGCCAGATTGGGACATTGGAGAAAACGTGGTGTAAGTTAGATAGTAGTGTCAATTTAATTAGTGAGAGCTTGGCAGGAGTGGACAACGGAAGGGCCTGCCACTTGTGCATTTTGTTCGCAACAACTACGGCGGCTGCATCATAGTTGTTCTTCAGCAATGTGGGCCGCATCCTAGATATCACCACTCCCAGGTATTTTGTCTGGTCGGGTGACCAGCGCAAAGGGAAGAGTCCCCGGTATTCAGATGTGTGGTCTATGAGCTGTAATATTTCCGATTTGGAGAGGTTAATTATGAACCCGGAAAACTGACCAATGTGAACTAAATCTTGCAATACGGAGTCCAGGTTAATGTGTGGATCACGGACGTATAGCAGCACGTCATCGGCGAACAGAGACACTATCTCCAGTTGGCCAAGTAGGCATAGCCCTCGCTGCCCGTGGCACTCCCTGATGAAATCTGACATGGGTTCAATAGCCAGGGCAAATAGCATTGGGGAAAAGGGGCAGCCCTGGCGGGTGCCTCTGCCCAGCTGGACTTGCTCAGACAAAAAAGAATTAACCACCACTGTATATGTATTTGTGTATATAGTATTTGGATATAGCGTAGCATGTTCGGGCCTATCCCCATTTTCCCCAGGACCACCCACAAGTACTCCCAGGACACCATGTCGAATGCCTTATGCGATCGATCGCTTGTTACCGCCACTGCCTATGCATGAGGGTCCAACTGTTAGGCAGAAACCTGTGCAGTTCCCTCTGGGAACACAGCAAAAGATTTAAGACTACAGGTGTTTGGCAGTAAACCCACTTGGTACCAGTCTGTACACTCAGATTCACTTGGTAGCTGTGGCTGAGCAGTCAGACTTCCCTCAAGAAGAGTTAGGCAGTATACAGAGTATTCAAAATAGGTCAAAAGAACACAATAGAACAAGTAAACACTGACCAGGGCTTGGTGTAAAAGAGATATAATTTTTATTTAAAACCACATCTAGAAAAACACATAGGCACTAATAGTAAGCAATTTAAAACCACGGTCACTAAAAGATATACACTCCCTTAGAGGAATTTTTAGACGAGTCTTAAGTAAAGCCCCACTTATTTTCAGACAGCGGTGAGCGCTTAACGTAGATGGCACTCTAATAATTCGTTTTAAAAGGGAGAGAAAAGCAGAGAATAAATTGACACAGATCCCAACACTTTTTCACGAACACAACAAGAGAGGAAGGCAAAGTAAAACCGTGAAGTTAGAGTTCGATTGGCTGGATCCACTTTAAGAGGATCAAAACAAAATGTGTCCAAGGTCACACGGTTGCAGTGCACAAAAGTCTTGTAACGGTTCAAAAAGGAGAGGGACCAAAGAAAGGGACCAGTTAGAGGGTCAAGGCAGCCAGCCCAGTCCAGAAGGTTAAGGGATTATTCTTACATTGTAGCAATCTTTAGAAAGGGAGGCCTGGCGGACAACGGTACCTTAAAGTGGTGAGAATACTCCAGCGGGGGCAGTTGTTCCTGGCAGCGGATGCAAGTCGGTGCTTCGTCTGGGGGAAGAGAGGATCTCGTCGGGGAGGAAGACAGAAGTCCGTTGCACTGCCAGGGAAGAAACCAGCCGCTGAGTTTCTCAGGTAAAAGGAGCGGTCCTTTGATTCGCGGTCCAGTGGTAAGTGGATATCCGGTTGCCGGGGTGCTTGACACGGGCAATTCGACCATAAGCCGGTCTGGGGTGCAAAGAGAAGAAGGTAAACTGGTTGAGCCCACCAGTCAGGGGAAGAAGCCTCTCCAGCCGGGAGATCTTCTCTGTCATCGGGAAGTGGTGAGTCGGTTCTTGTAGGTCGGCTCAGCTTCTCCCTCGTCGGATTCTCAGGTCCTGTGGTGACTTCTCAAGTTCCAGTCCCCAAAGCCCTGCTTTTATGCAGCACACCCCCATTCACTCAGCCTAGCTGTCAATCAAACATGCTAAGTGGTGAGCCGGCCGGCTCACCACTTGGGATAATCACACAAGAGTGTGACTTGAGTTACCAAGGTAACTCAGTCCAGGGTGCCTAAACCCCATCCCACACCCCCTGTGGTACCCAGACAGAGTGGGACCACTTTTGGAGGCTTCTGTGGAGAAGCCCGCCAAAAAGTGGAACAAAGGGCTCGACTTGGGTTGGAGTCACTGAAGAGAACACAAACGCCATTTTAGAATCGAGTCCTGGCAAAAAATACCAACCGGTGAATTAATATTAAATAAATAAACCAGCGGTATGTTCGAGGCTAGGAGAATTAAATAATTAAAGTTGGTAGCCTCGAACAATGGAAAAATACCATAGGAATATATTTGTGGTCGAATATTAAAAGTAGTTTCCACTGCCACCAGCCAAAACTCATTCAGGGGGGACGGAGACTAACAGACCCCGGGGCAATCGAATTGCCCCGACCAGTACGTCCACAATATGACGGTTTGTACTGGTTTCTGTTAATAATTTGGGGCTAGTAAAGCCAATGGTGACTTTACATGCCCTGGGAGAAAGTAGTCAGTCCCAGGGTATGGAGTCTATTGTGGGGTGTCACTATGACACCTCTGTGTCACTGCACGGAGGGTGCTGTGTAACACACATAGTAAAAACACGAGACCCTATGGGGTAAAGGACCCCATAGCCCATAAAACACATTAACAGTCAAAGGAACACCATAAATCATGTCCAAGAGTGGGAGAAAAAGAGTCTCACTCTTGGCAGGAGAAAAAAACAAACTCCAGAAATCCAGCAAAGCTGCTGGGGGACTCACTAGGTTAGGAAATTCAGCCTAAAGAGAGAATTCTCCCTAACACCAACCTTGCCAAGACATTGAATAATCTTCTGATGTTGAGCGATGTGGACCTCCCGGGAATGAACCTTGCTTGGTCAGGGTGGATGAGGTGTGGCATAAGGGGAAGTAGGTAGTTAGCTAGTACTCTGGCGAAAACGTTTGCGTCGCAGTTCATAGGCGAAAAGGGCCTGTAGGAGCCACCTAGGTCCCTGCGTTTATCCTTTTTAAGGAGAACTGTCATGAGTGCCTCCCTGCAGTGAAGCGGGGAGCAGCCCTACCCGCAAGGATTCCTCCCATACCTTGTGATGGATGTGGGCTAGCGCTGCCACATACTCCCGATGCAATTCTGCAGTTAGCCTGTCCGGACCTGGGGCCTTCCCCTTAGGCAGGTTGCATATTACCCCCATAATTTCTTCTAGTGAGATGGGGCAGTCTAATGTTTCCCTGCTTTGGGCATTGAGTCGTGATATTGGTATGCCCTCCAGTAGATCATGTAAGGCCTGCTTGTCTTGGGGTGGTCCTGCAGTGTATAGCTCCTGATAAAAATCCTGGAACACCTCCACCACCTCAGTGTCTGCCCACATGGGTTCCACCTCCTTATTAAGAATGGATTCTACATGGGTCCACCCTCTTTCCGCCTGTACCAATCTGGCCAGCGTCCTACCAGGCCTGTCCCCTTTCCATACTTCCTGGCTGCGACAGGACGTAAGAAGCAGCAGACCTCACGCGCCGTGTGTGAATCAAGATCCCTACGTATGCATTTGAATACCCCGGCTTCCCTGGATATCGCAATGCCTCTTATAAACACCTTAAAGGCCTGCCACCTAATTCCTTGGGATGTGTCACCTGCAATGTTATTAGTGAATACTTTATCAATGTATGCTTTAATGTCTGCACGAAAAACAATGTCGTCAAGTGCAGCTGACTTAAACTTCCAGGAACATCCGCTGTGTCCACCCTCCATCTGTAGTGTCAGGGATATCGGGGAGTGGTCAGAAAATGTGCGGGGTCTGATGCCTGTAACTGTACCCATTATTGAACCAGAGACCAGGAACATGTAAATTCGGGAAGACATATTGTGTACAGAGGAGTAGAAGGTGTAGTCCCTCGTGTGTGGATGCATAATGCGCAAGGGGGTCGCATAGGTTTAGGATTGCATGAGAGAGAAGCTGGCGGGAAGCTCTTGATTGGGGTCTAGGGGTGGGGTTTGTTCTGTCCAGTGCGCGGTTCAATAATAGATTCATGTCTCCCCCCCCCAGATCACGGACACACCAACATAAGTAGATAGTAGCCGCTCCAACGCCTCGAAAAACTCTGCGGAGTCCACATTCGGGCACTAAGTGTTGACTAGGACCATTTCCTTGGCTTCTAATATACAACGGATCGCAACGTACCTGCCTTCGGGATCTATGTGTGACTTTTTCTCCACAAATCTAAGGCTTTTATGCACCAGGGCTATGACACCTCAAGATTGGGAAGAGAAGGAGGTGAAATATCTACTAGGGCCGCAGCTAGGGGCCATACTGCGGCAAGTCCCCTCCTTGGCATGTGTTTCCCGCAGGAGCAACATGTTTGCTTTGTGCCTCATAGCATACAAAATGAACTTGTGTGTTTTAACAAAGTTACCAAGCCCCTGGACGTTCCAGCTCTGTAACTTTAGTTGCTGCGCCATATTCTGTGTGTCGTTTCAACATGCATTAAGCGAGATGTATTAGCACCATATGCTTGATTCAGGGAGGCACACTCCCTCGAATACCCAGTCGCCAACTGTTTTGAACTTTTCCCCCCTGACTCCCCAGGGCTGTGCCAAGGGCGCCTTCATCGCCCCCAGTCCGCCCCCTAACATCGCCGGAACATTCCCCCGTCCTCCCCAACTGCCACCCCCAACCTAGCAGTGTCACTCCCCGCCCCACCCCCTTTTCCCCTCAGCGGTCCAACTGGGACCTGGGAGCCACTTGACCCACAAATCAAGCATTACAACTGCAAGGGGGTATGCCGTTGCCGCACAGCCACAAACAATGGGCCACGGGTAAAACACCCATGTCTCTAATATGGAAGGGCGGCTATTGCTTTAGTGTGCCACTGTCAGCTCATGGTAGTGAAGTAATCTGAAAGCTGACATAGTTCCATACGAACCAGGTGTTCTCAGTCGGGCTGGTTGTCCTCCATCGGGTCGGCCACCTGGTCGACCACAGGAATTTGTGCCTCTATGAATTTCACTGCTTTGCTCGGGACCTTGAAGAAATGAAGGTTGCCCTGAAACTTGAGTATTAGGCTTGCTGGGAACAGCATGGCATATTGTACATTCCTCTCCCTGAGCATCTTTTTCACCCCGATGAATTGGCGTTGTTCTTGTTGCACTACGGTGGAAAAATGTAAAAATGTGGGAAGATCCTGATAGTCTGGGATCCCATCCTCAGCTCTTTTTTGTTCGTGAGCCAGCCTGAGTATTTATTTATTTATTTACATTTATATAGCGCACAAGCAGCCCAGGGGCATTGAGGCGCTGTTACTTGCAATGAACTTAGTTACATGGTACAGGTAAAAAGCGGATGTTGACACATTGTCAATGTTGCAGGATGACGTACTGTTGTTACAAGTATTGCTTTTGAGCATATGATACGATATACATGGGATAATCATGCTGGAATGTCTAGCCTTAAGTGAACAGGGTAGTCTTCAGCATTTTGCGGAAGGTGGTGAGGGAGGCCTCTCTACGGATAGTGTGTGGTAGGGCATTCCAGTGCGAGGGCGCAAGGTAAGGGAAGCTGGATCCGCCCGCTTTTACTTTTTTTACTAGGGGTACTGAGAGCATGTTGGTGTAGGGTGATCTGGTTGGCCTGGTGGAGGAGACAGGGTGTATCCTTTGTGAGAGGTATGCAGGTGCATTGAGGTGGATGCACTTGTGGGTCAGTGTTAGGGCTTTGAATAATATCCTTTCTTTTATTGGGAGCCAATGGGCTAGTTTTCTGGCCTCAGAGATGTGTTCCCTTTTTGCAATACCTTGGGCTGCCCGGAGCGCGTTGTTCTGTATTACTTGTAGTCTCTCTAGGTTTTTTTTAGAGGCTCCTAGAAAGAGTAGGTTACAGTAATCTAGCCTAGAGCCGGTGATGGCTCTGGCTATGTTAGTGCAGTTCTCTTTGGAGAGAAATGGTCTGACTGCATTGATAAGTTTGGCATGATATGCCGCTGCAGAGGCAATGGCATTGATTTGTCTGTCCATGGATAGGCTAGAATCCAGATAGACTCCCAGGGTCTTGACAGATTCGGAGACTGGAATTTTAATGGAATCAATGGTGAAGTGACTGAATTGGGCATCTAGATTCTTTAGGGTGTCGGGAGAGCCTACCAGTAGGAGTTCCGTCTTGTCGGAGTTAAGGCATAGACCGTTGTCTGCCATCCAGGCTTGGATGGTATTGTAAAGGTTGTTGAGGGCCAGGGAGTCAGTGTTGTAATTGCCTGTGAGAGTGATGAGGATTTGTGTGTCGTCAGCGTAGTTGGTGTAGGAGATGCCCATGGCATCGAGGATGAGGAAGAGGGGGCGTGTAAAAATGTTGTATAGCGTGGGGGAGAGGCAGGAGCCTTGGGGCACCCCACAGAGTATAGTGGTTGGTGATGCAGCGGCTAAGTCAGAGAATACTTGCATGGTTCTGTCTTGAAGGAAGGAGGTGATCCATGCTGTAGCCTCTGGGGAGAATTTGGCCGTGGTGGTGAGGTGGTGGCATAGGACGCCATGATCCACGAGGTCGAAGGCCGCTGAGAGGTCGAGGAGTAGGAGGAGTGTAGGTTTGCCCAAGTCTCTCGCATCGTCCATCTGGTTTTTCAAGTCAAGTAGGGCGGTTTCTGTTCCGTGTCTGGGGCGGAAACCAGATTGGCGGAGACCAAGGAGTTTGTTCTCTTCAAGGAAGTGTTGAACCTGCAGGTAGGCTGCTTTGTCCAATATTTTGAGGAGGAACGGGACAGTGGTGATGGGTCTGTAATTATTGGGGAAGGTGGGATCGAGCGTTGGCTTCTTTAGAAGAGGGCGGACCCAGGCTTCCTTGAGGGAGGCAGGGACTATCCCTGTGGTAAAAGAGGCATTTACAAAGGCTGTTAGGAAGGGGGCTAGCGGTTCTGCGCAGTCTTTGATAATGGAAGCTGGGCAAGCATCACCTTTGCAGTTAGAGGGTTTAATGTTCCTCATTATGTTGATGATGTCTTTTAGCTGAATGGGTTTGAAGGAGAAGCGTACGGGGGGATCGGGGGCGGGCGGTGGGACTGGGATGTGCTTACTCAGTAGAGCTTGTTTAGTGGCTAGTATTTTGTTTTTGAGGAGGCTAATTTTGGATTGCATGGCCTTCTGTATTCTGTCACACCAGTCCTTATCTTTGGTGGAATTCTGGGAGGCGGGAGTGGGTGTTTCGAGTTCTCTGAAAATGGCGAATATTTCTTTGGTACTGGATTGGGCTTCCAAGATTCTGGATTCAAAGGATTTGGCTTTGGCTTGGGTGATTGCCTTTTTGTATTTGGTGGAAAGGGCTTTGAAGGTCATCTTATCTTTTTCGGAGTGGGACCTTTGCCACTGTGTGAGTGCGGCTTTTTTCTCGTTGCGGAGTGAGAGGAGGTCCGGCGTGAACCAAGAATTGGAATGTGCAGTGGGTTTGGATTTTCGAGGTTTGAGTGGGGCAATGGTGTTGATGGCTGCTTTGATGGCCGTAGCATAGGTTGATGCGAGTGTTTCAGGGTCTGAAGCGAAAGGTGGTCTGAAGGCTGGGCCTTGGAGGAAGGGCAGTAATCTCTCCTTAGTGAGTTGGCGGGAGCTTCTGGCGAGGCAGGGAGGGAGTGGTTGGGGTGAAGGGGTAGCAGGGGAACTAGTGGTGGGGATGGTGAAGGTGATAGTGTGGTGGGCCGACCATGGGGTGGGAGTGTTTCCAGTGATGGTGAGTGGACAGTTGTGTTGTGCTATCCAGTCCAGCGTTCTGCCTTGGGTGTGAGTTGGGCTAAGTATGGTGTTCTTGTACCCTAGCGCCTTAAGGGCAGAGTCGAGGGATTTTGCTGCTACGTCCTTACTATCCCGGAGCCCTAGGTTGACATCCCCCAGGTGAATGGCTTTAGACTGCTTTTTGAGGTTGTCCGAGAGGAGGTGGATGAGAGAGGCTTGAAAGTCTCCTGTTGGGCCTGGTGGGCGGTATACGGTGTGCACAGTAATTGTGCAGTGGGGGGAGAGGGTTATTTTGACTTGGAGATAGTCGCTGTTGTTGTTTAGGGATTTCTCTACCTTTCTGACAGAGAGGTAGTCTTTGGCGATAATTGCTACACCTCCACCTTTGGAGAGGCGGTCTTGTCTAGTAATGGAATAGCCAAGAGGTAGGGCGAGTGAGAGCGCTGGGCCAGAGGCCTCATGTAGCCAAGTTTCTGTGATCATAAGTAGACCTAGGTCTTGGGAGGTTAGGAGGTCGTGGATGTCTAGGGCATGGGCATTGACGGATCTAGCGTTAATCATGGCGCATTTCAGATGGGGTTCAGCAGTGGCTGTGGGGGAGCTAGTGAGGAGAGGTGGTGGTATGGAGGGGCTAGGTGCATCGAGCGTGTTGTGGGCGGTGCCCATCACAAGTCTTACAGGGAGCGGTTCATTTTTATGGGTGGTGGACACAGGTGGTAAAGCATTTGGCACAATAGAATTCAAAATGGTGGTAGAAGATTTGCACAACACAGATTTTACACTGGGGGGCGCATTTTCATGGGTGGTGGACACAGGTGGTAAAGCATTTGGCACAATAGAATTCAAGATGGTGGTAGAAGATTTGCACAACACAGATTTTACACTGGGGGGCGCATTTTCATGGGTGGTGGACACAGGTGGTAAAGCATTTGGCACAATAGAATTCAAAATGGTGGTAGAAGATTTGCACAACACAGATTTTACACTGGGGGCGCATTTTCATGGGTGGTGGACACAGGTGGTAAAGCATTTGGCACAATAGAATTCAAAATGGTGGTAGAAGATTTGCACAACACAGATTTTACACTGGGGGCGCATTTTCATGGGTGGTGGGCACAGGTGGTAAAGCATTTGGCACAATAGAATTCAAAATGGTGGTAGAAGATTTGCACAACACAGATTTTACACTGGGGGTGGTGGTGGGCGCAGGATTAATAGTATTTGTAATGTGGGTATGACAGTTGCGATGTGGGTAATGTACTTTGTTGGTTACTGTAATTGTAATATCGTTGGAGGATACAGCCTTCAAGATTGTGCGCTGGAGTCTGACCTTATCAGTACATGTAGGAGTTTTTGCAGTACGCGAGCATAGCCGTGTATTACGGGTGCTCGTGGGGGTGGGATGCGAGCTACGGGCTGCTTCTTGAGTACGGGTGCGCAGCCTGAGAAGTCTTAAGGCGAGACATGGTTCAGGAAGAAGCTTGTTAGAATAGTGCTTCTTACCTTGTAAGTGCTGCAAGGGCATTGGGCAGACGGCAGACGAGCAGCGAAGAGCTGCAAAGAGCACCGGAGGCCTTTCCTTAAGGCCTTCCCTGCTCGGCTTCGCCTCTCGGCCCTCTCCCCCTCCATTTAAAGCAGGAGGGGAGGGGCGGGCGGGGTGAGGCAGCGAATCGGGACACGGGCCCGCGGCGGTGATTCGTGTAGCACATTTTGTTGATTGTGCTGCCATGGAGACGGGGGCCATCTTGTCTGGGGCTTCGGTGCACGCGGCCTGCAGCGTGGGTGGAGGGGAACACGCGGCCGCTCCGAAGTGGATCAGAGCAGCTGATCGGGCACACAGCTGGTCGGGGATGCTTCGTGCTCGCAGCGGAGTTGCAAAGAGCACCGGAGGCCTTTCCTTACGGCCTTCCCTGCTCGGCTTTGCCTCTCGGCCCTCTCCCCCTCCATTTAAAGCAGGAGGGGAGGGGCGGGCGGGGTGAGGCAGCGAATCGGGAAACGGGCCCGCGGCGGTGATTCGTGTAGCACATTTTGTTGATTGTGCTGCCATGGAGACGGGGGCCATCTTGTCTGGGGCTTCGGTGCACGCGGCCTGCAGCGTGGGTGGAGGGGAACACGTGGCCACTCCGAAGTGGATCAGAGCAGCTGATCGGGCACACAGCTGGTCGGGGATGCTTCGTGCTCGCAGCGGAGCTGCAAAGAGCACCGGAGGCCTTTCCTTACGGCCTTCCCTGCTCCGCTTCGCCTCTCGGCCCTCTCCCCCTCCATTTAAAGTAGGAGGGGAGGGGCGGGTGGGGTGAGGCAGCGAATCGGGACACGGGGCCGCGGCGGTGATTCGTGTAGCACATTTTGTTGATTGTGCTGCCATGGAGACGGGGGCCATCTTGTCTGGGGCTTCGGTGCACGCGGCCTGCAGCGTGGGTGGAGGGGAACACGCGGCCGCTCCGAAGTGGATCAGAGCACCTGATCGGGCACACAGCTGGTCGGGGATGCTTCGTGCTCGCAGCGGAGCTGCAAAGAGCACCGGAGGCCTTTCCTTACGGCCTTCCCTGCTCGGCTTCGCCTCTTGGCCCTCTCCCCCTCCATTTAAAGCAGGAGGGGAGGGGCGGGCGGGGTGAGGCAGCGTATCGGGACACGGGCCCGCGGCGGTGATTCGTGTAGCACATTTTGTTGATTGTGCTGCCATGGAGACGGGGGCCATCTTGTCTGGGGCTTCGGTGCACGCGGCCTGCAGCGTGGGTGGAGGGGAACACGCGGCCGCTCCGAAGTGGATCAGAGCAGCTGATCGGGCACACAGCTGGTCGGGGATGCTTCGTGCTCGCAGCGGAGCTGCAAAGAGCACCGGAGGCCTTTCCTTACGGCCTTCCC
The DNA here is from genome assembly GCF_040938575.1 of Ambystoma mexicanum. Taxonomy (NCBI): domain Eukaryota; kingdom Metazoa; phylum Chordata; class Amphibia; order Caudata; family Ambystomatidae; genus Ambystoma; species Ambystoma mexicanum. Next base: position 843,762,513 of record NC_090923.1, read on the forward strand.
TGCTCGGCTTCGCCTCTCGGCCCTCTCCCCCTCCATTTAAAGCAAGAGGGGAGGGGTGGGCGGGGTGAGGTAGCGAATCGGGACACGGGCCCGCGGCGGTGATTCGTGTAGCACATTTTGTTGATTGTGCTGCCATGGAGACGGGGGCCATCTTGTCTGGGGCTTCGGTGCACGCGGCCGGCAGCGTGGGTGGAGGGGAACACGCGGCCGCTCCGAAGTGGATCAGAGCAGCTGATCGGGCACACAGCTGGTCGGGGATGCTTCGTGCTCGCAGCGGAGCTGCAAAGAGCACCGGAGGCCTTTCCTTACGGCCTTCCCTGCTCGGCTGATCTCTATCACAGAATAATATAATTATAGGCCTGGGGAAGTCGCCAGGCTTGGGGCGTGGGGCCGGGGCCAGGGCTAGGTGGGCGTGCTCAACAGTGAAGAAGTGGGAGAAGTCAGGATTCCCCAAAAGGTCTTTAAGTAGGTTCTCAGTGGCCAGTCGTTCTCGGGGACCCCGGACTATACGGATGTTGTTCCATCGTGAGTGGGATTCAAGATCGTCACACTTGTATTTTTTACAAACTGTCTCGAGTAAGGTTCGCCGCTGTGTCTTGGAGGGCATGTAAACCGTCTTCGTTGCCCCCTATCCTAGTCTCCGCTTCGGTGATATGTGCTCCTTCATGGGCTAACTGAGTTCGCAGTGACGCCACATTAGCGTTGATGTCATCAAGTGTTTTGTGAATGGCTGCAAAGTTTTTGGCCATGGCTTCCATCATGCTGGTGAGGTCAGGGGGCGCAGCAGGGATAGTGCGGAGGGCTCCACTTGAGCCTGAGTCGAGCGGCCTTGCTTAGCCCTTGGCATTGATTTTGCGTATTTATCCCTGGCTCCTGTCTTTTTCCCCCCCTTGGCGTCCCTGGTCATGTCTTGGTGCCCGATGTCCCTGTCCCACTCTCCCTATATCTACTGCAGGTATTTTGGGTCTGTGGGGGAGAGCAAGGTCAGGCAAGTGTTATAGGATCCAGTATGCAGTGTAGGAGTCCCTGCTGTAGGAGTTGCAGGACTGGGCAGGTTTACACATATTCCCCTTGGCTCTAAGCAGGTTCTGCTGTAGACGCCTCCACTGTGGTAGGCTGAGTTTGTCTCCTCTTTACCCCCAGCCCGTATGGTATATGTTGCAGCGAGGATACAGGCAATGTGAATGTTGTGGAACAGGGATTGCGGTGGCACAAGTTCATGGGTAGGTGTACGGCTGTGTCTTTGGATTGAGACTGTGGCAGGATTGCGGTACAGATGCAGGATGTAGGGCGTAGTGCAACCGCATGCTCGGTGAGGCACGACTTTAATTCAAGGACGCCACTCCTGCCTCGGTAGCTTCCCAATGTGCAGGGGACTGAATCGGGCACGCCCCGTGGATCGGGCCTGCCCCGTTGTGTCCGCGGCAGCCCTGGGGCGGAGGCGGCCTCCCAATTGTTTGTGCCGCACTGGAGGCGGTGCGCCGAAGGGGTGGACTCCGGCCCAGGAGGACAGCGGGGGCACAGGCCATCGGTGTGGGGAGGCTCACCTTTTAGATGTTAGGTGTTCGCCTGGGCAAGCAGCTATGTGTGAGGCCAGGCGATCACAAACGGCCAGGCTTCTCCTCAGCAGTGCATCCGTCGCGGTCCTCGGCAGTGGAACGCGTCTGCAGGCGGTGTTCAACTGGCATCTTCAGCGGCTCCCAGTCGGCTCTCTTGGTGTGCCAGCACCCTTCTTCGGGTGGTGCTACTGTGGGAGGGCCGACCGACTTCAAGTGCCGCCCGCGAGGCGAGGCCGGCCTGTGCGAAAACAGCAGGTCAATAGCGCAGCCGCTTATGGTGTGGGACGGTCCTTTTCAGGAGCCCCCACAGAGCTCCTTGCAGTTGGAGGGGCCTTTAATCGCAGTACGTGCGAGGCCAGTAGTGGCAGCCCCTACGGGTGCTGTATTCCAGGATCAGAGCCCGTCCGCTCGCTCTCCTACAACGGTCCCAGTTCACAAACTCAGACCCCAAGTGACCAGTCTACAGGATGTCGTTACCCGGGTCCCAGGGCCCCCGCGGAAGGGACGTCAGCTGCACCAGGATGTCTGCTGAACGTTTCTTACGTTATATCCGGATACGGTGAATGATGTCGCCACATTCTCTCTGAATTTCTCAGCCGTGGTGCGGAGCATAATAGCTACGCAGCCATTTTAGTCGGCTGCTCAACAGCACCAGAATCACCTTTTTCAATTCCAATTGTCAAACAGTCAGAACTGACTTGCCATCAACCCTTTTAAAGCTGCCTATTTCAATTCCACAAGTCAGTTGTCATCAATGGACTTCGGTTCCCAGAATCCCCCAAATACTGGGACTGGGAAGAGAGAGCAAGCAAAGTGGAGCAAAATAGACTGCAAGCTCAGTGAGCACTCTAGTGTCTCCCAGCACACATCTCTGTCTGGTAAATGTAAGCAGCCCAAACCAAGACTCTATGACAGCTGCTGTGGCGACTGGCGAGAGAGAGTTGTACCTCTCTACGAGTAGCAGGGAGACGGCGAGCGAGAACCCGGCGTGGTGGAGCCAGGCGGCTCACCGACATGGAAGCAAGAAGCTGCTGAGCCGGGAGAAGCTGCAGGAACGGCAGGAGTGAGGGACCACTGGGCATTGGCAGCAAAAGGAAAGCAGTATCCCGCTTACCGAAGTCACAGAGTAAGCCGGTGTGTTCATTGGAAGCCGGGGAGGACCGTAGAACGAAGGAAAGGCAACCCCGCGAGAGAGGCAGATGGGAATCCTTCGTCTGCAGACCGCGAGAGGGCTGCACAATGTTATGGAAGACCGGTGAGTCCACCCAGGAGCAGCAGGGACACCAGAGCGTATCAGCGATCATGCCAAGTACGGGCATTTGGGAATTACTTAAGTGGAAAAGATATAAAGAATGGACATAGTGGAAAAGGGGAGTTTAAATCACAAACCACCCCTGTTCTAGAAAATGAATGTACATAGTGCAAATACCTGAGAACCAGAGAAGGATAACATATCAAAGGGATACATTATCCAACATTATATATGAACAGCTTTTGGAATGATTAGAGGCCCTGAATGAACAAGAAGTCCTGGCAGGAGATCAAACCAGGCAGTCACAAGTATGTGGGAAAACCCAAAGTCCTGGCAGGAAAGTATACCAGGCAGTCATAATTGTGTGAGAACCAGAAGTCCTGGCCGGATAGCATTCCAGGCAGTCACAAGTGTCTGAGAACTGGTAGTGCAGATAGGTGAGTATACGTCAGGCAATTGAAACGGATTGTGTTAAACAAGAAAGAAGAAAACCACACCACCTGAGAGAGAGAGAGAAATACTGGTTGTCCTGAAGGAAAGTCATACAGTTTTTGTGTACATGTGAGGTAGTTGGCCAAGAGAGGCCCACATAACTTTTGTGTATAAAAACCTAATGGTGTAAAGAAGAATCCAGGGGAAGGGAACTACCCTCTGGAGCCAAGACTTTCTGCCTTGAAGAATTTTTGTTTATACCATTTGTTCTTTCTTTATGCTCTTGTACATAAGAACCTCAAGGAATAAGGAAGACTCCAGGGGAAGGGAACTACCCTCTGGAGCCAAGACCTTCTGCCTTGAAGAACCTTTTTTGTTCAAACCATTTTCACCTTAGAGTTTAGTTTTAGTCTAAGAGTCAGATAAGAATGTCGGACTCAGGATAGTTTTTTTTGGGTTCATAGTGATAATCCCGAATACCAAAATCTCGAAAACCAAAATCTCGAAAACAAAAGGCCGAAAAAAAAAATATCGAATTTTTTTTTATGACGTTTTTTTTTCGAAATGGGGGGTTCTCCCCCCCAACCCCCCTTTTTTTTGTTTTTTTTTTATTTTAACCATTTTTTTACTTACCTGACCCCAAAAACACATAAATAAATTAATAAATAATTCAATATTTTTTTTCTCGAGATTTTGGTTTCGAGATTTTTGACATTCGGTATTATGTATTCGGCCTTTTGACTGACCACCTTTTTTTTTACATCCTGACACAGACAGATCCTTAGTTTTGGTTTAGGTAGGGAATTTCCTCTTAGAGCAGGGTCAGAGAGGCCTTTTCTATCCCCTTTTATTTTCAATAAAAGTCTTTAACCAAAAACATGGCAAACTTGTGACTGAGTTTCATTCCTGACTCCTCACATTGCCTTCGGCCCAAGTTGCCACAAAAGGCAAAGACGGTATATCTCCTGATTGGGCCCGTTTCATCTTTATGAGTGGGATCACTTGTTTTGTAGAAGTGTGAGGGCTGAGTTGGGGGCTTAGCCACTACTCATCCTTGTATTCCTGCCACTACTCATCCTCGTACTACTGCAGAACAGTCGTCATTTCATCACATTGGGCAGTCCAGTGAAAATGGCAAGAATGAAAGACTGTAATCTTTTTCTGCAGTATGAAGGGGACGACACTGCTTGTGGTCAGTCTTTCAGCCCTAAACAAAGTCTGCCAGTCAGATATTTATCATGTATGAACATTTCTACTATTGACGAATTGGCCAAAATGGCACATTTTTGTCAACCTTCATTTTTTAAAATTGATTTTCTTTCAATTTTTTCAACCACTTTCTTTGTGCCCCTCTTCCTACTTAGGTTTCCCCTTTTCCATTGATTTCCAGTGTTACTGTCATTTCCATGTTCCCATTCTGTTTCTAAGGGCATCAGGGAATTCATCAGAAAACTACAAATCAACTTTGTTTCATCAATTATTTTTCTCAAATGAGATTGTACATTCGTTAACCTGCGCCCCTCCACTCATGTTCAATGTTGTAATGACACCTAGAAGGGGCTTCTGCAGGGCTGCCATGTTTTTCTGGCCTCTGCCTTTCTTTGTTTTTCTTGGAGACTGTCCGTTAATTGGTGTTGCCCCCTGCTTAAACCTTGCCAGTGCTGATTGGCAGACACTGACTCATGCCGCTGTGCCAGAAAGAATGGATTACAAATGTGGGATAAGCCCAAGAGATTTGCCATCTCTATTGACCCTTGATATTTCTCTAGAGTGTGGTCCACTTTATCACTGAAAAGGCTCTCTCTCTGGAAAGGCATATCCACGACATGTTTATGGACAACACATCTGAAGACAATTTAACTTTCAGAGCCAGCCCTGTGGGAAAGTTCTAAGAGGCCAACTTAGTCAGTGAGCACAGTTATTTTATTTTATTTGCATACGTTTTTATTGGATTTTCTTAATAAAAAACGATTTTCCAACTCTCCCCACCCCTCCCTGGAAACTGCCCTCCACTGTCGTCCCATTCGCTTTCCAATGTAATGTTTGTTACTTCACCGAATAATCTTTCACCATCACTATATTCTCTGTTCCTTATTACCGCCAAAGTATTTTTCCCACCAGCAGAGCCCCGTCCCCAGTGAGCACCCCACAAATCAAACCAGTTCTAGAATTCTCATTTTTCTCTGCACTATGCTCCTCCTGAGTCTTTCTGCAGAAACATCAATACCAAATCCCAGTCTGCCACAAAAGCCTGGTGATCATCTTGCAGAGTAGGACATCCATTCTAGAGCCGCAAAGTGCCATACCTTTCCCACCCATTCATGCTCTGAAGATGGGTCCCTTGATTTCCATTTCTGAGCAATCACCAGAGAGAGCGCCTGCCATCATTAAAATCCCATAGACCATGTGCTGTGCATTGGTGGGTAGCTGTTCCATTGCTCTTCCTAAACCCAGAATTGCCATGAGTTTCCTCTATTGCCTCTCGATTCTTGTCCCAAAATCGTTGGGTCTGCGGGCATTCCCCCCAGATATGACTCCACGTCCCCGTATCCCTGCAGTCCCTCCAACATGCCTTATGCAGTTTCACTGGTGTACAATGCTATTGGTACATGAATTTTAGCCACATCTCCTGTATTTTGACCAACCTCGTCAGCTTGGGGATAGACTCAAATAGCTGTCCCCATTTTTCCTTCTCTATTGATCGGCCTACTGATTCCTCCCATAGCATCTTGTAGCATCAAACCCCCGCTTCCTTCCCCTGTTTAATGTGTTTGTATTTTGTACCCACCATGTGTTTTTCTCCCGAATCTGATAGTCGTTTTTCAAAGGGTGTTAGTGCCCTTAGTGGTTGGGTGCATCAACCAGTGTCTCAATTGTGTATACCTAAATCTCTCCTTCTCTCCCAGTGAAAAGACGGCCTTGCATTGGTTTGAGGATTTGATCTCTCCCCCCTCAAACATGTTGCGTATCTTGAGGCACTCGCCCTCTTCCCACTTGATAAAATTGGACCCCCCTTAGTGAATTGCAAGTTGTGGAACATCAGAGTAAATGGCAATGGATAGGTGGTAAACCCTGCTCTAATGGCCAGTACATCACATGAGTCCTCCACTAGGGCTCCTATCGTGCTCTGGGAGAGGTTGTATGGTCTGTCCCTCTTAGGTTTCCACATCGTTCCTTCAAGGTGGCCTCCCACTAGTGCTTCATCCATTTGTCTCCAGACCTTATGCCTGTCGTTCCTGAACCAATCCTGATTAGCCTTGTCTGCGCATCCAAGTAGTATGCCCCGATATCTGGTTCTCCCATCCCGCCCCTATTTCTTGGCATTGTCATTACAGCGGGTGCAACTCTAGGTTTTTATTGTTCCATATAAATGTCCCTGTGTACCTTTTGGAGAGCGCAGAAGAATACCTTGCGTTGGCAATGTCGTAAAGTAATTCAGTAATTTCGGGAGAATGACCATTGTAAGGGTATTAATCCTCCCTACCCATGATATCATAATCAAGCTCCAGTCTAGTAGCATCTTCCTGATGGTTACTAATTGTTTGCTGAAAATAATGTTTCCTTATTTTTGGTAATGTTAACCCCCAGATATTTTAACTCCTTATTTGCTCAGCTATATTGGAAAGTCTTTTGAAGTTCCTTTTCCCTCTCCCTTGGTATTGGTAGGTTCAAGACCTCTGATTTGTGGGTATTCATTTTTAACCCTGCTACTGACCCAAAATCACTCAGTTCCTTGTCCAAGTCCCTAATAGATCTATACAGGTCCGTGAGTGTAATTAGCATGTCGTCCGCAAATGCGGCAACTTTATGATCCTTCCCCTCAAGCAGGATCCCTACTATGTCTGGTACTCTCCTTATTGTGACCAAGCGCTGTTCCGGGTTGAGCGCATACAACAATTGGGACAAAGGGCACCTCTGTTTAGTGAGCCCAGTTATTGACACTTAGTCCAACCAAATTCAAAGTACTGTAAGCTGAGCAGTAAGGCATGTTGCATGAGAGGTGTGCAAGTTCAGTCAACCACACATAGTCTTAAATTAAAGTATTTGTCTTATGGATATGATTAAGGTAGTGCAGATACTATTGCATTCCACCCACATAAGGCTAACGGCCCCCCTGAGTAGCTTCAGATGGGCTGATAGACCTAGGTGGTGGGAAGGACCTTTTTTGTTGAGCAAGGCAGCAGTTACTGGCAGAAAAATATATATACAGAGAAAACGAAGTGATTACTAGTTTTCTGTGAAACTGTAATAGCAGTCCCTCCTCACTCCTTGACGGTAACCCAGTGCGTTCCCGGTGTGCAGCTACAGGTGGCTTGACTCAAGCGGATTCCTGGGATATGACTTATCTACAACTTGGGTCAGAGTTGGTGTTGCCCAAAAAATACCCCAGCCAGGGGTAAAGCACAGCACTGTTAACAAACCGCTTCAGGAGAGAAAAGTACCCCTGAGGGATTGAGATGGAGGATGCATGAGTAGGTGAGAGGCTGAGTGAGGAAAGGAAACTCTCACAAAGGTAAATAGCATGCAGAAATAGGAATTTGTGGTGCAGGAAGCCCTGCAAGAAGAGCAGCAAGACTTTGTAAGGAAACAAATCGGTGGAGGATGAGCATGCAATGTTTATAGGTAGACCAAAAACCCACGTAAGCAGGAGAGTGGGGAACTCTGTCCCAGTAAGCTCTTGTGAACCACAGAGGGAGGAAAGAGGAGCGGCACTGTAGCTGGAATAGAGGGACTGCAAATGATAAGCACCCTTAACCAAGAACCCAAGGCCGGAAAAGGGTAGACAGTATGGCAACAGGCAACAAGGAAAAACTCCAACTAAAGATATATTTGGGTGGAAGAACCCAGACATTCCCGATAGGACAGCTTAATGACATGGTCAAATACACAACTGAGCCAAACAACGAGCAGGGACATTTTTTGAAGTGTCCATTTTTGGTAATCCTTGCCTTACATCATGTTTCTAGTTCTAGCGACCCAGAAGCGGTTCTCATTCTCAACTTAATTTAACTCAGCTGCCATTTTTAAGTGTAGCCCATCTCTTTAATAGAGATTTGTTTACCCTTCCTCTACAATTCAACCTAGGATATAATCTCCATATTTATTTGGGATTCTTAACAGTATACCCTCTTCTAAGACCCTTATTTCTCTCTTGAGGTTCCTGCAGGAATCCTTTCTAAAAGGCCTTGATTAGCTTTGGAGTGTGAATAAATCTTGCTGGTTCCCAGGGCCAGCCTTCTGGCCCATTTCCTTTCCATTTCACCAAATATTGTGTTTTCCCAGAGTGTCTTCCTGAGTGTAAAATGTCTTGTATCTCGAATTCTTCCTTACATTGTTTACTGGAGGTGGTGGACTGATCTCTGTCCCTGGTACCTTAGATACATGAAAAAACAGATGAATGTGCCATCCTCCTGCTAGTGTTAGCTGCATGCCCACTGAATTAATTTTCTCAGTGATCATAAAAAGGACCTAAAAACGGTAGGGCTAACTTTTTACAAAGTTCAAGCACTTGAATGTTCTTGATTGACAGCAGATATTCTGTCCTATCTCATATTTAAGGATAGTAGACTGTTTCCAATCAGCATATCTTTTATATGACCCCTTCGGCTGACTGTGGTATCCTACTTCCCTGTTTAATGTCTCCTGAATTTCCTATAGATGCAGTTGCGTTGCTGGAACTGTAGCTAATGTGACCCGAGGTGGTAAGATCATGGGATGGCATCTGTTTATTTCATAAAAAGGCAATACCTTAATGGAACTTTGTATATGATTATTATATACAAACTCAACCAATGGAATTTACTTAGCCCAATCTTCTTGAAACCGACTAACGAAGCACCTGAAGAATTTCTATGTGGACTAATTCACCTTCTCTGTTTCAGGATGATAGCTAGTAGATCTATTTCTGGCAGTTCGTAATGCTCGACAAACCACCATCCATATTTTTGAAATAAACTGTGTTCCCTGATCTGTTATAATAGCCTCTGGTAGCCAGTGCAGTCTTAATAATTTCTTGAATAAAGATCCTTGCTAGCGTTTGTGCATCTGGCAGCTTTTCTGACTTTGCAAAATTTGCCAATTTCATAACCGGTATACGAGCATCAGTATGACCCTAAACTCTTGGGATACGTGTAACCCACCCACAACATCCATAGATGCTTTAAAAAAAAAAAGAATATGTTTTATTGATATTTCCAGCATATGGAACAAAAGAAAAAAAAATCCCATTTTCCCTCCCCACACCTGATTCCAAGTCCAGTAAAGTAGTGCGTATAGTGTCACCTCAATAAGCATTCCAACTTCTACATTATGTCAAATATTCTCAAGTTCTGGGGGCACCATTGTTATATATAATCTCCCTGAAGATTGTCTAATATCATTCCCCACTCCTAGCAGAATTTCTCTCTCTCCTTGTATCCCGTATGTCACCCATTCCATAGCTACTATCCCCCATACCTTATGTAGCCATTCTATATTTGTGGCAGGTGCTTTTTGTTTCCATTTTCCAGCTAAGACTAACCAGGCCACTATTAGCAAGATCACACATGCTTTGTATTGAGGTTTCGTTGGGATTTGGAACTCTGGGTCAAATAGTCCACACATCCATTCCTTAGGAGAATAGAATGGAGGTCCACACACCAGCTATTGTATCTGGCCTCTTAGATCATCCCAGAAATTCTTCAGTGCCTGACAGTCCCAGCGTGCATGCCTCCAGTCACCTCTCCCAGAGCATCCCCAACATTCTTGCGCTACCCCAGGGTACATTGTATGTAATCTTTCTGGTGTGCAATGCCACTGTACCATGATCTTGTACCAGGGCTCTCTGATTTGGATGGATCTGGTTAATTTTGGTAGTTGTTCCCAGAGGTTCGTTCTCCCATTGTGTTCTTGGGATTTCTTCCCCTAATGTCCTTTGCTGCTGCATGTATGCCCATGTACGGTCCGGGCCCACCCCAAACAGGATTGCATAGAGTTTTGACACCAGTTGTTTGTCCCCTGTATACGTTTTAATAAACTTCTCAAACAGCGTTAGATCCCTCTGCACTGCCCGTTTCATTTCAGGCTGTTTCAGCCAGTGTCTCATCTGATAATATTCCCTTCTGTCTTTTTCTGTCAGGCCAAGCTGTTGCTTACACTCTTCGAACATCATGCTCTCTCCCTCTACCATCATACCCCCCCACCTTCTTACACCCTACCTCTCGCCATCGTGTGAATGATCCCCGAATCATCCCGTGAGAAAACTGCACATTTTGAAACAGTGGGGTGAAAGGGAGAATTCTCTCTTTAGGCTGAATTTCCTAACCTAGTGAGTCACCCAGCAGCTTTGCTGGATTTCTGGCGTTTGTTTTTTTCCTCCTGCCAAGAGTGAGACTCTTTTTCTCCCACTCTTGGACATGATGTATGGTATTCCTTTGACTGTTAATGTATTTTATGGGCTCTGGGGTCCTTTACTCCATAGGGTCTCATGTGTTTTTCCTATGTGTGTTACACCGCACCCTCCGTGCAGTATAGTACATAGTGACACCCCACCATAGACTCCATACCCTGGGACTGACTACTGTCTCCCAGAGCATGTAAAGTCACCATTGGCTTTACTAGTCCCAAATTATTAACAGAAACCAGTACAAACCATCATATTGTGGACGTACTGGTCAGGGCACTTCGATTGCCCCGGGGTCTGTTAGTCGAGGGGGCACGTCTCCGTCCCCCCTGATCGAGTTTTGGCTGGTGGCAGTGGAAACTACTTTTTATATTCGACCGCGAATATTTTCCTATGGGATTTTCCCATTGTTCAAGGTTACCAACTTTAATTATTTAATTCTCATAGCCTCGAACATACCTCCGGTTTACTTAATTAATATTAATTCTCTGGTTGGTATTTTTTGCCAAGACTCAATTCTAAAATGGCGTTTGTGTTCTCTTCTGTGACTCCAACCCAAGTCGAGCCCTTTGTTCCACTTTTTGGCGGGCTTCTCCACAGAAGCCTCCAAAAGTGGTGCCACTCTGTCTGGGTACCACAGGGGGTGTGGGAGGGGGTTTAGGCGCCCTGGACTGAGTTACCTTGGTACCTCAAGTCGCACTCTTGTGTGATTGGCCTAAGTGGTGAGCCGGCCGGCTCACCACTTAGCATGTTTGAGTGACAGCTAGGCTGAGTGAATGGGGGTTTTCTGCATAAAAGCAGGGCTTTGGGGACTGGAACTTCAGAAGTCTTCACAGGACCTGAGAATCCGATGAGGGAGAAGCTGAGCCGACCTACCACGATGACACCACCAGGGGAGCCCTGCAGAAACCGACTCACCACTTCCCGACGACAGAGAAGATCTCCCGGCTGGAGAGGCTTCTTCCCCTGACTGGTGGGCACAACCAGTTTTCCTTTCTTTCTTTGCACCCCAGCCCGGTTTGTGGTCGAACTGCCCATGCCAAGCACCCCGGCAGCCGGATAGCCACTCACCACTGAACCGCGAATCACCGGACCGCTCCTTGTACCTGAGAACCTCCGCGGCTGGTTTCTTCCCTGGCAGTGCAACGGACTCCTGTCTTCCTCCATGACGAGATCCTCTCTTCCCCCGGACGAAGCACTGACTTGCACCCGCTGCCAGGAACAACTGCCCCTGCTGGAGCGTTCTCACCACTTTAAGGTACTGTGTCCGCCAGGCCTCCCTTTCTAAAGATTGCTACAAGGTAATAATAACCCCTTAACCTTCTGGACTGGGCTGGCCGCCTTGACCCTCTAACTGGTCCCTTTCTTTGGCCCAACTCCTTTTTGAACCTTTACAAGACTTTTGTGCACTGCAACCGTGTGACCTTGGACACATTTCGTTTGGATCCTCTGAAAGTGGATCCGGCCTCTTGAACTCTAACTTCACGGTTTTACTTTGCCTTCCTCTCTTGTTATGTTCTGATAAAAGTGTTGGGATCTGTTTCAACTTGTTCTCTGCTCTTCTCTCCCTTTTTAAAACGAATTATTAGAGTGCTATCTACGTTAAGCGCTCACCGCTGTCTGAAAATAAGTGGGGCTTTACTTAAGACTTGTCTAATATTCTTTTAAGGGAGTGTATATCTTTTAGTGACCGTGTTTTTGAATTGCTTACTATTAGTGCCTGTGTGTTTTCCTAGATGTGGTTTTAAATAAATAATTATATCTCTTTTACACCAATCCCTGGTCAGTGTTTACTTGTTCTACTGTGTTCTCTTGTTCTCTTGACCTATTTTGATTACTCTGTATACTGCCTAACTCTTCTTGAGGGAAGTCTGACTGCTCAGCCACAGCTACCAAGTGAATCTGTGTGGTACAGACTGCTACCAAGTGGGTTTACTGCCAAACACCTGTAGTCCTAAATCTTTTGCAGTGGTCCCAGAGGGAACTGCACAGGTTTCTGCCTAACAGTAGTTAGGTGTCCCTGTCTTAAGGAGACGATCCTATAAATCACAAACCACTGATATCATCTGGTTTAAGCCTACATTTTTGGGTCTATCTTGCCTGTCTAACCATAAACGCCCCTCCAGTGGAACCCCTGCTACTGCCTGATCCATCCATCCCAGCCCATGATTTAGTCATATCGTTGGAGAGCCATTTGTGTAAAAAACGCAATTGGGCAGCTTCGTAGTATTTAGCAAATCATTCAGAAGACCTAGTCCCCCTTTCAGTTTAGGAGCCATCAAAGCCTCTCGACCTATCCTCGGTTGTTTGTTTTGCCATATGAATTGAGATATTAACTTGTTATCTGCCTTGAAAAATTACTGCAGGACCTTAATGGGCAGCGCCTGGAAGTAATAGAGTAGCCTAGGAAGCGTAATAATTTTTATCGTAGCTGTCCTCCCAAGCCACGATATGCGCATGGGGTTCCATTTGTTAAGATCTGTTTTTATCTTGGTAATTTGCTTCATATAGACCTGAAATAGAGTTTGATAGGTTTACTCCCAGATAAGTAATGGTGTTCTTAGCAATTTTAAACGGGTAAACCACTGGTAGGTCTGTCATCTGAGTCTTAGTAAGCCCTAAACTCAGCATTTAGGATTTGGACATATTAAACCCCAGCCCCACAACTCTTTCAATAATGGATACTTTGTTTAGTAGCACTGGTATTGAGATTTCTGGCTCTGTCAGGGTCATCATCATATCATCAGCGAAAGCTGCTATTTTATGTGGTTTTCCCCAAACCGTATACCCAGTATGGATGGGTTTTGTTTAATAGTTATCAAAAGAGGTTCTAAGTATAGCACATAGAAGAGCGGGAACAAGGGGCATCCTTGTCCTGTCCCTCATGAAATGTGTACTCTTATCGGATAGGTGGGAATTAATAGAGAGCTGCATCATGGGATTATTGTAGTTGGCCATAACCATGCGCGTGAATCTAGGGCCCATCCCCATATGCTCCATCGTCTTAAATAAGAAAGGCCATTCGAGGCGGTGAATATCATCACCGCCGGAACCCAGTGGATGTCCACCTTCTCTATGAGATGGGATAGCTTCCTAATGTTATCCCATGTTTGTCGTCCCTTCATGAATCTCGACTGGTCTTTTCCAACCAGATCAGGTAGTAGAGGTGTCAATCTGGCCGCCAGGACTCGTGTATAGATCTTAGCGTCTAGGTTCAATAATGCAATGGGCTGGTAGAATCCAGAGATCGTTGGTTCTTTATTGGATTTTCTGAACACTACTACTTTCACCTCCATCATTGAGTGGGTCACTGTTCCGCTATAGGTTTTTTAATTAATGAGACGCGCCAGCCTGGGGCCCAACTGCTTGTAGTATTTTTGATAGAAGCACTCAAGGAACCCATTGGGTCCAGCCATTATTTACCATTTCCATTTCTTCCCCAGTGATATCTTCATCTAATCGTTTCTTATCAGAGGGTGTATGTTTTCACATCTGGGTATGTCTGAAATATTGCTTCACTGCTTGTTGGTCGGGGTTATCTGACTTAACAAAGTCCCATTGAATTTCTCCAAAGAGCCCACTATTGTCTCTGTACCTGTCGCTATCAACCCATCTGGTTGTTTTATGGCTGTTACAGTTTGTTTAGCCTCAGCCTTTCTCAGTTGCCTGGCTAATAACCTGTCGGCTTTGTTGGCACTTATATCACTGTCTTACACTCAGTTGAGATCTTTCTGCCTTGCACGTGCGGAGCAGATCTACATGGCCTCTAAGCTCTATCAATCTTTTACATGTGGCCCTACTCTTCTTCCCTGCCAAGGCTACTGTGGTCTCCATTAACTGGGATTCTAATTATGTCGCCATGGCTACTCTCGGTCTCCGCTTTTGAGCCTGAAGTGCTATGATCTCTCCCCGCATTACCACTTTGAATGCCTCCCAAACCCCTTGTTGTGTGTTTTCCTGATTATTGTAATTTGCAAACTACTCGCCTATTCGATCTCCCAACCGCTCCACCATTGCCACATCTGATAATATATCCCGTGGAAATGTGCAGGCCCACAGCCGCTTGAGAGGTCCCCATCTCTTCATAGTTACCATCAGTGGAGCATCGTCGGAGGGCGATATTGCTCCTATATTTATATCCTCTACCTCTCCCAGGAGGGTGGCTGAGATCCACACATAGTCGATTATGAACAGGGTTTGATATACGTGGGAGAAACCGGTGAACTCTATTTCCCCCCCTCTCTTAAATCGTCAGATATCTTTGAGGGATAAATTATCAAAGTTCTCTTCCAAAACTTGGTAGGGGAACTTCCCCCATGGGTACTTCCCGAACTTCTATTTATTTATTTGTTTGCTTGTTAGACGCTTGTACAGGAAATAAATTGTTTCAAAACGCCCACAGGGCAGCAGGGAGGAAACATGGGATAGCAGTACAATTAAATACAAATAGAAATACAGACGGGGAAGAGTTGGCCAAACCTACTATGCCTTGTGAGTATTCAGAACGTACAAGTGCAGGAAGGAAGAGGGCATTGGGGTAAGTGCTGTGGTGTCCGTGGTCGATGGGTGAGCCGCAGATGAAGTGCAAGTTATGGTAAGTGCTATGCGGCAAGGAGCCGCGTTAGGTGGAAAGTGCGAATTCCCAGTGTGGCGGGTGTGCCTAGGCAAGCGCTGAGAAAGACAGATGCTGGGGAGATTGGGTGTGAATGGTCAGGGGCCCAGAGGATGCATAAGGGTCCATGACACCTATTACAGCAACTGGGGGATTAGCAAATGAAGGAAGAAGGGAAGGAGGAGGAAACGAGGAAAGTCTTGAGGTGCTTTTGGAATTTCAGAAGGTCCTGCTCAAGACGCAGAGGGAGGGGGAGGCTGTTCCAGAGGAGGGTTCCAGCTGAGGAAAGCAAGCAGCCTCCTCCTCTCCGTTTAGCAAAAAGCTTTACACACAGAGAATTAGTGCCAGAGGAGCGTGGAGGTCTAGAAGAAGAGTATTTGGTAAGAGAGAGTTGCAGGTTCTGTGGTCCCCGGCCCCAGATAGCCTTGTGGATGATGCAGAGGGATTTGAATTTGACCTGTGCAGCAACCGGAAGCCAGTGGAGACTTTTTAGGGCAGGAGAGATGCGGTTCTTGGGCTTAAGGCCAAGGATAAGTCTTGCTGCTCTATTCTGGATTAGCCGAAGGGGACACAGAGTGGAAGAAGGTAGATTGAGGAGGGGGCTGTTCCAATAGTCAAGTCTAGAGAGAACCAAGGCTCCAGAAACATTGAGCTTCTGGGGTAAAGTGAGAAATGGCAGAATTCCTTTGAAAAGAAAGAATTGGAAGTGGGACTTCTTGACAATGTCCTGAGTGTGAGGGAGGAAGGATACAGAGGAGTCCAAGATGACTCCAAGGTTTCTGGCTTCAGAAGAAATAGCCAGGGGGAGAGCCCAAGGTGGGAGGCCAGAGAGATGGGAACAAGGAGCGAGCATCGGTCCCAATCGGAAGGATCTCTGTTTGGCTGGCATTGAGACAGAGATCATTGGAAGAGCACCAAGCCTGGATGGCAGACAGGCAGCCAGGGATGATGGCAGGTGCGAATGAGTAGGAAGGGAGTCTGAGAAAGAGTTGAGTATGGTCTGTATAACACTGGAAGTTTGGGGAGAAGGAGGAGATGAGGCATACCAGCTGAGCAAGGTAGATATTAAAGAGCCAGTGGGAGAGGATAGATCCACGGGGGACACCACAGGTGGAGAAGGAAGTAGGAGAGGAGAAGGTTCCCAGGATGACATTGGAAGAGCCGTCAGTAAGGAAAGAAGTAAGTCATGCCAGTGCCGTTCCGATATACCAAGGGTATTGTGGAGCCTTTGTATGAAGATGGAATGATTGACAGTGTGAAAGCTAGAAGAGAGTTTGAGTAGAATGAAGACAGCTGGGGAGTTGGGGTCCAAAGATGCAAGCAGTTCTTCACGGGTGTTCAGAAGAGCAGTTTCTGTGCCTCTGGATGCTGGGAATCTAGATTGATGATTGTGGAGACCACCAAAAAGTTCAGTGTGCGAGTCGAGTTGGGGCAAGGCCAGCTTCTCCAGCAGTTTCCCCAGAAAGCGGCTGATTGAATAGGGCGGTAGTTGGATAGACACGTAGGGTCTGCTGAAGGCTTTTTCAGTAGTGGGCGCGCAAGGGAGTGCTTGAGGTACGAGGAGAAAAAGCCAGTGGCGAAAGAGTGGTTACAGAAATCGGCGAGTGCGAGGGCAAGAATGCCAGTGTTGTCCTTGAAAGTTCTGGACAAGCAGGGGGGAACTTGTTTGGAAGAAGCCTTCATAGAGCAGACATTGACAACTCTGGTAACTTCAACAGGTGTGACAGGGGCGAAGGAGGAGAAGGTGGAAGGGGGGGAGTGGCCAAAGGAGGCAAGGGGGTGTGGGATGGGTTAGGTGGGTGAGTAACAAGGGTGTTCAGGATGTCCTGAGTTTTGGTGGCAAAGTGAGTAGCCAGTGCATTGCAGAGGGTCTGGGAAGGAAGAGGGGAGGAAGAGTCTGCTGAAGGGTTGGTTAGCTCCTTGCAGATTTTGAAAATGTTCCGCTGTGTTATTAGATGCACCAGACAACGCTGCCTGAATGTGGGCCCTTTTCTTGGCACGGATGGAGAGTCTGCATTGCCTTTGGAGCAGGCGGCAGGCCAGTTTGTCTTTACTGAGGTCCCATGCCAGATTGAAGTCGCCAGAGAAGATAATCTATCCTATTGCATTCTTTTCTAGTTTCAGCAGGGCCTCTCATTAGAATTATTATAATATATTTTTTTAATTATTTTATTGCTTTTATAAACATACAAACAAATAAACAGTCTTCACTGTGACAGTGTGTTCTTCTGGAAATGCTTCCACATGGACACTAATTACCATTCTTACTTCGATGTAATTGTTCTAGTGTCCCCCCAGTGCAATACGTTCGCATACTCCCATTCTGGTCTGTTATCCCAGCGTACCCACCCTTGGGACTTGTGCACAGTCCTTAGGTGCCACCCTGGGCTCCCTTTCCAGGCTCCACTATGTCCACAGTGCCAAACATTCTCTGTGTCATTGTGTTCCAGGCGTCCAATACCTCACTGCCTTCTGGTCTTTCTTTTTTAGAGGTGAGCGATCCGTTTCCCTCGGGAACAGTCCCAACAGACAAAACTCTGGGGGCCATGCTTGCATCTGGATCCCCCACTTACTACCCTTCCAGCAATACTCTGCCAAAAGCAAAAGCTTGCTATCACTGGACATGTCCAAAACATGTGCAACATGTCTGCGCTTTCCTCACCTCGGGCAAGTCTGTTCCCTGTTCTTATTTATGTGTGTCATCCTGTGTGGGGTTAGGGACGCCCTGTGTGTTACATATATTTGGGTAGGTCTGAATCTGGCGTTCCTTGAGACTCTTTTGGTATACACCAGCACTCTTCGCCATTCGTTGTCTGTGAAAGCCCTCCCCACATCCTGTTCCCACTTGCTGGGCACCGCCAGTTCCCCTGTGTCAATGCCATCTAATAGTAGGTCATATATTTTAGAAACCGCATGCCCCCCTTCTGATACATCGTACATTGTGTCTAGCACAGTGTTGGACTCCCTCTTATCTTTTGCATCCGGCCATCCTTTGTCTATTCTGTATACCATGCCTAACTATGCCAAAAGTTTCCCCCTGTGTATTCCGTATTCACTGGCCAGGGTTGAGAATTCCAGCAACCTGTTATCTCTGAAGAGGTCTTTCACCACCACGATTCCTTTGCTTTCCCAGTGCTTCCTTAGCTGCTTCATCATGTCTGGTTGTGACCCTATGATCCCTGGGAAATGTGGGAATGTGCTTGGAATGTGTGTCTGGGGTCCCCAGGAGTTTCCAGGCCCTTTTCCACAGATCCCCGCCTAGTTTCAGTAGTCCCGAGAGTCATGTCAGCCGTAGCCCCTCCACCCATATCGCCTCCTTCAGGAAGTGCTGCTTCAGCATTGGCTGTAACAGCGGGGTGTCCACTGTGGGTTCATCCCTGAGCCAATCAGCCACGAACTGTAGCTGACCAGCCAGGTAGTACAATTCAAAGTTGGGCACCCTCATCCCACCTGTAGTGTGCCGAGAGCAATTCTATTTCGAAGGGATTGTGTCCTCCGACGTATTCCACATCTATGACATATTCCACATCTATGACAGGTAATGTCCACAGCTGTGCTGCTTAGTAAAATTTTCGGCAGAAGGCGTCCTGCATCGATTTCATGGATCCAATGTCCCTCGAGGGCCTCTGTTGAGGCTCTACGTCACCGGATGTTATATATATAGGACGCACAATGCCTGTAGCCTCAGTTCTGTTTTTTCCGAAAACGTGTTTGCTTCGGAATCTCGGCGTGCTCGATTCTTCTCTTCGAACGATGTCTTCATCTTCCTCTACTACCCCGAGGTCGGGATTTAAAAAATGTTGTGACTGCAGTTCGAAAATGTCCATCACGGATCCGCACGACATCTGCCTCTGGTGCCTCGGCGAAAGCCACGCCACTGATGACTGCCAGTCCCTGACGTCTAAGGCCTAGTGGGCACGTAAGGGGAAATTAAAGGTAGGTAGGGTGTCCAAACCCCGTAAATCGAAGTCCGCTGAGCTTTCAACCGATGACTCGAGGCGTGACTCTATGCGTTGGCAAAAATCCAGTGGGTCTCGGTCTAGGAGTGGTTTCCGCCATTCCTCTGCCTCGAGGCATTCTAGGAAGCGCCGGCACTGGTCGCCTTCCCTGTCCTCGTCGGAGGACTCTGCCAGACGGTTGACTTGTCCCACCAAGTCTTCGTCACCGGCCGAATGGGATTCATTCCGCCAGCAGATGTTAGCGATTTTTCAGTCGCAAGGCACAGTTCCGTACGCGCCTTCAAAAGAAGCCGGCAGGGAACGGGCTCAGTCCACCACTCTCACGCCTTCGGGCTCGGGAGGTCGGCGCGATTATCGAGAGCCGGTGAGGTCCCGATCGGACAAGGGAGATCGCCCTGGCCCTGTCAGGTCCAGGTCCCGGTTCTCGACGCCATTGAGACTGTCAAAACCTGTGAAGCCTTCGAAGAAGGCATCCGCCCTCGAAGAAGTCGTCGTCGCTGTGTCCGTCGAAGGACCCTCTCGGGGCTCCATCCCCGAAGAAGTCGCCGACGCCATCGGCACCTCGGTCGACACTGATTCCCTCGGCGCCATTGATGCCGTTTGTGGAGAACTTGCCAGAGGTGCCCCTGAGGGCTGTGGCACCTCCGAGGAAGGCTTGCAGTAAGTATCTGAGGCCTGTTTTTGAGCCCAGGTCTGTTCCTCCTCCTAGATTGGATTTTTTTCCAACCTTTGCAAGAAATTTCGGAGGGTTGATGAACTGTCTGATCAGTAATTGGGCTTGCCTGTGCATCCTGACTTCCCTGATGACCTTTTGTCTGAGCAAAGTCAGATGGAGGAACTCCGTCAGTCATTGCATGACACCAGTGGCCTCGACACCTCTCCGGAGGTGGAGTTTGGCCGGCCTGAACCGGGGGCGCATGCTGAGTCTTCCTATAGGCGTCTCATGTTGAGGGTGACGGAGTACTTGGGGTGGTCTTCCCCACCTCCCCAGTGGAGTTTGATCAGGATGACTTGACTGATATCCTGGATCAGGTTCTGTCCATTGACCCGGTGTTGCCATTTCACATGGCTTTGCAAAAGAGGGTGGCAGCGGCTTGGACTGCTCTGGAGAGTCTGTCGGCAGTCAACAGGGCATTCCCGAAAAAATACTGTCCAACCAGTAGTGACCCCTGCTACTTATCGTCGCACCGTACTCCGGAGAGTTTGGTGATGCAGGTGGCTACGGCCTCCTTGAAGCAGGCTGCGTACCCTACCATCCCTCCTGATATCGACGACAAGCGCTTCGATGGTTGGGCGAGGAAGGTATTTTCGGCTGGGAGTATGGCGTTGAAGTCGGCCAACTCCACTTGTGCATTGGCAAAGTTTACACACAATCTGTGGAACTGTGCGTCTTTGGCGGCTGAGCATATTCCAGAGGGGGAAGAAAGGGGTGGCTTTCTGACCCTCGTGCACGATGGCAAGGATGCTATGTGCGAATCCCTTCAGTCGGGTTTGGACACGGCAGATAGTGTCAGCCGGTCCATGGCTGCGAGCACCGTGATACGCAGGTCTGCGTGGTTGCGGAAGTCGGGTTTAGTGCTGGATCTGCAATCCAGTCTTCTGAACAAGCCGTTTGATGGCGTTCATTTGTTTGGCAGCAAGGCTGACGAGCCTTGAGAGGTTGCAGTCCTCCAAAGCTGCAGCAAAGTCTTTGAGCGCTGCAGTATGGCAACCTCTGCTTTTTTGTCCTAGGGGACATCAATGGAGGGGAAGGTCCTTTCGCTACTACTCCTCTTTTGGTAGAGTGGGAGGGGCTGCCAGTCAAAGGGGGCAGCGAAAAAGTACCCATGGTGGTCGGGGAAATCATGGTGCCAAACTCGCTTGGTCAGTTGCCTCTTTGCCATCGGGCACTGCCGCAGCCGCTACAACTCAGTCATGAGGCCATGTCCCATGATTCGCCAGTTGGGGGCAGGCTAGCACAGCATCTCGAAGAATGGCGTGCCATTACTTCAGATGCGTGGGTTCTGGATACCATAGCCCACGGCTACTGCCTTCCCTTCCTGCAGCGGCCTCACGACAATCCACTGGGAAAGCGCTCTTTGAAGTGTCCAGATCTGCTCCTTGTGCAGGAAATCCTATCCCTGCTGGAGAAAGGTGCCATAGAACTGGTGCCTGTGGCGGAGAGGAACAAGAGATGGTATTCCCCATATTTTTTGATTCCCAAGAAAGACGGAGGACTGAGACCCGTCATGGACTTACGTTGGTTGAACAAACTTCTCAGGAAGGACAAGTTCAAGATGGTAACTCTTTCTCAGGTCCTCCAGGCCCTTCGGCTTCAGGATTGGTTGGTGTCTCTTGACCTCAATGACGCGTACTTTCATGTGCCGATTCATCCCAAGCACAGAAGGTACTTGAAGTTTGCGGCTGGCGACTTGCACGTTCAGTTTCGGATCCTGCCATTCGGTTTGACCTCCGCCCCGAGGGTCTTCACCAAGCTCATTGTGGTGGTGGCAGCATAGCTCAGGCGAGGGGGGGATTCATGTCTAGCCCTACCTGGACGACTGGCTGATCTGAGCGCACTCTTCAGAGCAAGTGATGGATCATCTCGGTCTCACCTGCCGCACCCTCCACAGACTGGGCTTCTCCCTGGATTTCAAGAAGTCGCATTTGACACCATCCCAACAGCTCCAGTACATTGGTGCTGTGCTAGACACGTCCCTGGGGAAGTGTTCGCCTCCCCAGGTCAGGGCTCATCACATTTTGCAAATGGTGGACAAGTTTCAAAGTGCCCAGTGTCTCCCGGCTTTCGACTTCTTAAGGTTGCTGGGCCTCATGGCATCCTGCATCTTTCTGGTGCCGGAGGCCAGACTACAGTGAGATCCCTGCAATGGGCTCCTCAAACTGCACTGGTCCCAGTTCTCGGGCAAGATGTCGGATCCCGTGCAGATTACACTCTCGGTCGCCCAGGATCTTCTGTAGTGGGTGGACTAAAAGGGGTCCCTAGGGGACCCTGACGTCTATGGAAACAAGGCGAGTCACCACACACGATAGATACGCCAGACACGAGGTTGTATTCCCAAAGCTAGGGTTTATTGCAAAG
The DNA here is from genome assembly GCF_040938575.1 of Ambystoma mexicanum. Taxonomy (NCBI): domain Eukaryota; kingdom Metazoa; phylum Chordata; class Amphibia; order Caudata; family Ambystomatidae; genus Ambystoma; species Ambystoma mexicanum. The sequence continues at coordinate 843,784,787 of NC_090923.1, forward strand.
CAAAAGTCTCAGTTGGCCAACTCGGTCTCACGCCCCGCGACGTGTATCTCTAGACCTCGAGGGACGCAAGAGAGTGAATTACGTACATCAGTTACATATATACAAAATGCATATCAAACAATCAGCTAAGACATGTTTAACACCCCCCTTTATTGGGTTTCTTTGAACTTGGTGTGATGATGGACATCTCCGACTACTAGGACACCTTCAAACATCTTTTCTAGTAACAATTTGCAATTTGTGAGTGCGAAGGCATCTTTCAGTTGTTGAATAGAACACAGCGCTTCTGTTCTTGGAAGCGAGCTACATACCGGGGGGGGGGAGGAGTTGCATTCCGGACCTTGCTATCTATTAGGTGCTATTCGCGTCCTGGGAGCCGACACGCTCTAGCGGGCTCAGCAAAGGGGGGCCGTAGGAAAAGCATAATTCAAGCCTTTAGCTGTATTATTCTAACATATTCTACCATATAACGAGACTGTCTGGCAGCAGTGAAATGATTAAATGCCCTGCAGCTCTGCTTCAAGGCTACATTCGAGAGGGAGCCGGGCATTCTTCCTGGCGCTGCCTACGTTTGTGTTTCAGCAAACTCTTGTTATCCTCTCGGCCCTACGGCCTTGTCCTTTTCACATACAGACAACAATGTTTTACAGTCGAGCAGTGTAAGCGGAAAATATACTGCGAAGCAATAGGAACAGAAAGCAATGAGCAATGGTTAGAAAACAAAATGGCGATTCTTGTTACATCAAAATGGCCGTTCATTGGCAAACTCGCAAACCTATATTTTGTCATATCGTGCGTGAGACGGTTCGCCCACGGCCACCAAAATGCGTTTGCGGTCACAAAGTAGAGGGATCCATATTTCTAGACTGACAAACCCTCCTTTGGCCGCATGCCAAACATCTCATCTGTTTATTGAAACCTCCTCTAGTGATGATGAATCTGAAGTACTTATGTCTGAATTTTGCATGCTATCGTGGACATCATTGTCTTCATCAATGTCTATTGCCATCAACTCTTTTACTGCTCTCATCTCATTTGGGTCTGGGTCAGTTTGATCATGAGGTTGTTTTTCCTTTGTCATCATATGCATACATCCTTCCGTACATCCCTCAGTTACCCCAGCGCAAACTATGGGTAAACAATGTATACAACAATAGCACATTAGGAATATTCCAAACACCACTACTAATATTGAGATCAACTTTCATCCCCAAGAACGTAGTATTCCCCAAAACCAAGATCCTATTCCCCAGTTCCCTTCTCCTAGAACTAGGGAGTTCAGAGCTTAGGACGTGCATTTTCTTTATTGCTTCAAAGATCGTGGGGAAATAGTCATCAACATAAACGCAACATGCTGATCCCACTATTTTGCAAATTTCCCCACGATCACATCGAGGGCCATTCTATTTTGCAGCGTCATTAACCTGATTCTTCTTTCTTCCAACGTCATGTTAAATAATATATCTGTCATTGTGTTTATTCTATTGTTTAGGATTCTGGACAGTTGCCTTATATTATAGGAGTTCACTATCTGCCCTAAGAATGGAATGAATGATTTTGCTACATCAGTTGCTATTAAAACACCCTCGTCAGTCCTTTTGACTCTAGTTCTGGATAATCTGCCCATGGCTGCTGTTTCTAAGAGGAATACTCCTGGGAACAGTAGCCCTAGGTAACATGTACCTCCACAGTTTCTGGGCAACCAAGGGTATGCTTTCTCTCCACATATAAAATAAACTGGATCACCTCCGTATTCTGGTTCTATTTCCCATTTTAATACCGCTGTATTCATACAACCAGCATATGTTCGACTGAAAAAGAACCTTTCTTTTTTAGACAAAAAGGGACAGTTCTTGGGACATTCACTGTGTAAAATGCATCTTTGTCCCCTTCTGTTCTTACACGAAACATCATTACAGAAGTTTTTTATGGTGGGGACAATCTATCTCGTCTATTTTGTTGTGTTATCTTTCGTGTACTTTTCCTCGTGGGCTCTGGGGCTATTACTTGTGCTTTATGGAAAATGGAACAACCCACAGGCTTCATTATTATCTCCTCAAACTCATTCATTTTTTTTTTTAAATGTATTTATTGGTTTTAACAGATTAACAAAAACAAGTATACATCGCTTGAGTATCAGACGAATAATCAGAAAGTAACGTAACCCTCCCTCCCCCACCCCCCCAACTCAAGACCAAGTAAACATTATTGTCCCATTACGATAGGCCAGATTGATGGCTAGGGAAGTCCGATCCATCCGAGGCATCGTCAGAGTTATTAGGATGCAGAAGTGGCTCAGTCAAGGCCACCCAGCGTTGTAGTTCTCCGCTGGAGTCTAGCCTTTGTTCAAGGATTGCCGTTTCCCACGCGCCAGTCTCCGCCGTTATCCATTTAGTCAGGTCCCCCCACCACAATGCCTCATGCGGGGCCCTAGGGCTCTTCCATCCCATGGCTATGCGCCTCTTCGCAGTTATGTAGATCAAGTCTTTGAGCTTGTTCAGAGGTTTGTTTTTGTGGTTGCGTTTGCATCTGCCCAGGATGCATACTGCGGGGCAGTTCACCTCTAGCTCGATGTCTGCGTCCGCCACCCTCCCCTGAACCTGTGTCCAGAAGTGGCGTATCTCCGGGCAGCCCCAGAACATATGCGTCATACCCGCCTTCGGCTCCCTACATTTGGGGCATAGCTGGACCTCGGCTCCCCTGAAATTAGATATAGCCTCTGGTGTTAGGTAGGCTCTGTTAGTGATGTACAGTTGAATGAGTTGCAATCGGGCATTCCTGGAGACTTTTTTATGGTAATGGGTTATTTTCTCCCATTCGGCATCCGTGAAGTCTAAGCCAAATTCGATTTCCCATTTTGCTCTACATTTAAGCTCGGTGTTAGTCGTGCCCTGGAGCAGGGTTTCGTACAATCGCGAGGTTTCATGGCCGCCCTCGGCTGTGTTCAATAGTGTTTCTATGACCGTATTTTCCGTCATGGGGGTGGTAGCCTCCGGCCATCTGACCCTAATGGCGTGTATCACTGCCCCATGGAGCAAAAATTGGCCAGCGGGTAATCCCGTAGTTTCAGCGAGATCAGGAAAGGGCATGATCTCTTCATCCCGCATTAAGTCTCCCAGGGTGGCCACTCCGTAAGGTTCCCATTGGGTGCGTGATTCGTGAAAGCCCCATGGCTGATGAGCCATAATTGCTGCTATAGGGATTTGAGGTGAGAAAGGATCAGCTGGCCCCACAGTTTTGCACGCTCTGTTCCAGAGCTTTATACCAAGTCTAATTAAGTATGGAAGGGGCTGTGTGAATCTGCCCTGTGCCCACAGTAGGTCCCTCAGGAGGAGGTAGGGTAATGCAGGTTGGAGGAGCCGAGTGTCCGAGGAGGTCTCATCGGCCATCCATCGCATCACTTGCCTTAGCTGGCTCGCCAGGTAGTACAATTCGAAATTAGGGACCTTAACTCCTCCCCTCTCGTAAGGTCTTTGGAGTGTGTCCAGCGCCACCCTGTGTCTGCCCTCCTGCCAAAGGAACCGTCTGCATAGTTTGTTTATGTTTTTAAAGAAGGAGGGGGGGATATTGTAGGGAACGTTTGTAAAGTTATATAGTAGGCGGGGGAGAGCAACCATTTTGAGTAGACCGGCCCTACCGGCCATCGAGAGCGGAAGCTTACCCCAGAATTCCATAGATTTTTCTAGAGCGTCTTTGGCTCTCACCGTATTAAGTGTATGTTCCGTGAATGGGTCCCGGTGTATGGTGATTCCCAGGTATCTAAAGGAGGTCGCTTGCCATTCTAGATCAAGGGAGGGGAGGGATCCAGGGCCATCTTTATGTAGGGCGGCAAGCGGGTAGAGGCAGGACTTATCTTTGTTAATACGGATACCCGTGTATCTACTGAATCCGTCCAGTGTTTCTAGGATGTAGGGCAGGAGGTGTTCGGGGTTATGTAAGAACAATAGCGTATCATCCGCATACATAGAGACGAGGTGGGTCACTCCGTCGATTACAATACCCCCATCTCCGTATTCCTGCCTAAGGTACGTGGCTACGGGTTCGGTGGCGATGATGTATAGCATCGGGGAGAGTGGGCAGCCCTGGCGAGTGCCTCTATGTAACGCCCATTTGTTTGAGAAGGTCCTGTTCGTGCGCACCCTAGCGGTGGGGTTGGTGTAGACTAGCCGGGTCCATTTCAGGAAGGCAGGTCCTATCCCCATTTTAGCCATAGTGGCATAAAGCCATTCCCAACGCACTGAATCAAAGGCCTTGGTGGCGTCTAGTGACGCCACCGCGTATTTCTGAGGCCTCTGCTCCGTGCTGTACATAATATGGTGCAACCTACGCAGGTTCTCTGTTATGGAGCGACCGGGCACATAACCCGTTTGGTCCTGGTGGATCAGGTGGGGAATTACCCTTCGCAGTCTACTAGCTAGCAGGGAGGTTAGGATCTTGCAATCGACATTTAACATGGAGAGGGGTCTATATGAGCCGCAGTGCGATCCGTCTTTCCCGGGTTTCAGGAGAGGGACAATCACCGCCTCCCTCATGGAGTCGGGGAGGGCACCCCGCTCGTAGGCTTCGTTGAACACCTGTGCCAACAGTGGGGCCAAGGTCTCCTCGTACAATTTATAAAATTCCCCAGGGAGGCCATCAGTGCCTGGGGACTTACCGGTTGGGAGTGACCTAATGATTGCCTTGACCTCATCTGGGGTGATGGGTTCGTCCAAGGCGTCCGTCATATGGGGCTCTAGCCTGGGGAGATCTATGTCGTCCAGGATGTCCTCTATGTCGGAGACGTCCACGGGTGGGGGTTCGGCGTATAAATTGCTGTAAAAGTCAGAGAACACCGAATTAATTTCAGTCTGGGTGTGCACTAGGGAGCCATCTGGTTTGAGTACTTGGCAAATGGGTGTTCTGGGGGCTTCTCTCTTGTACAGCCAAGCTAGGAGTTTACCAGGTTTATCACCTAGAGCGTGGGTACGTTCAGTGTGTTTGGCATAGCTCAGCCTACCCAGGGACTCCCAGTGCGTGAGACAGGTTTGTTTGAGGTCAATCACCTTCTGTAAATGTTCTGGGGATGGGTCTAGTCTGCCTTCGAGCTCCCCCAACTCATTCTCTGCATGTTCTAAGGAGGAAGTAATCGACCTCAGTGCTCCGCCCATGGTTGCAATCATCTCCCCTCTCAGGACCACCTTGTATGCCTCCCAGGCGGTGCCTATGTGTTTAACACTGTTGAGGTTCCTTTCCCAGTAGTCTTCAGTCCTATCAGCAATGTGTTCGCGAAGGGCTATGTCTAGGAGAGCTTCAGCCCTAAGTTTCCAGGTGGGGACCGGGGGTCTAGGCGGGTAGATCTCCCAGGTGGCTACTAGTGGGGAATGATCGGACAGTACTCTGGGCTGGTACTGAGCACCGCCGAACGTTGCCTGTTGTTCTAGGCTCACGAAAAGGTAGTCTATCCTAGTGTGGACTGCGTGAGGAGGGGAGTAAAAGGAGAACACACGTGCATCTGGGTGCTGTTCTCTCCACAAGTCTCGGAGTTGTAACTGCTGTATCAACCTTGACAGAATTTTGGCAGGCGGGGAAGGGCGTGTATGTTTATCGTCCGACCTGTCTCTCAGGGGGTCTAAGGTGCAGTTATGGTCGCCCCCCCATATCATGGTTTGGTCCCTGTAAGGGCCGAGGCGTGGATACAGGGAGTGGAAGAAGGTGGTTGCATCATGGTTGGGTGCATAAGTGCTGACTAGACAAACCTCTCTCCCTTCAATGGTGCCACATGCAATTGCCATCCTGCCCTCATTGTCTGCTTTGGAGCCGACCAACCGGAAGGGGACAGAGGGGTCCACCCAGATCAGGACACCCCTGGCGTAGGAGGAGTAGGAGGAACCTACCAGGGTACCACGCCAGGCCTTTGCCAATGCTTTCAGTTTGTCCGATGTAAGGTGTGTTTCTTGTAGCAGGGCTATTTTGGTTTTGCTTCTTTTAATATAGGAGAGTATGCGCCGTTGTTTCACGAAGCTGTTCATGCCTCTGACGTTCCACGTCAGGATTTTCAACGAATCGGCCATGTGAGATTTGGGATTCTGGTGGCTATGTCCAACGCCCCCGGGAGCACCACCAGTGGCCGGAGGATCGTGGGGGTCTTGTGGTTTCCTGGAGATTCGTGCATGCGGGTCTCAGCCGGGTTACTTGCACCCCTGAACTTCTGCTTCAGTGACTGCCAGCCTATCCAGCGGAGGGTAGGTGCCTCGTCCGTGCTGACTGAAATGGATGTTGGTGGTCTTGGTTGTCCCTGATTCGGGCACTTAACAACTGTGCCAACTTCCCCTATCCCTCCCCCCCGTAACTGTGAACTTCCCCAACATAAACCAGGTCGAGTGAGGAGCTCCTCACTATGACAGACCCGTTTCCGCTCCTTTAGACCGAAGGACGGTCGCATGGTGCCCTACGGGCGGGTAATGAGTACCCTTAACAAGAAAGAACTTCCAGGGGTAGGAGAGTGTTCGTCCGGGCGCCTCGTGTTATGAAATCCGGTCAGCTGCGGCGTAAGTGGCCGTTCCATGGTGGGGCCTCCGAAAGGCACCGGGGCCCTGAGAGACGGGGCTCAGCGGGGTTGTCGTTTCCTGACTTCGACCTCTGGGATCTGCTCCCTGTCCATCCAGTCTCGGGCCTCTGCCGGAGTATCGAAGAGGTGAGTTCTGTTGTTTCGTATCACCTTCAATCTGGAGGGGTAGAGGAGCATGTAGCGTAGGCCTGCAGCCTTCAGTCTTGCTTTGGTGTGTATGAACTGTGCCCTCTTCATTTGAACCTGAAATGTATAGTCAGGGTAGATGGATATCTTGGCTGAACCCCTGCAGATCTGGCCGCCTGACCGCGAGAAGGTGAGGATGGTTTCCCGGTCTCTGTAGTTAAGTACTTTTGCGATCACGGGTCTGGGTGGGCTGCCAGGAGGGGGTTTCGATGTGAGGGATCGGTGAGCCCTTTCGATTACAAAGCCCTGAGAGAGTTTTTCTGCTCCAATCTCCTGTATCAGGAGATTCTCTACGAAGTTCGTGGGGTCCGATCCCTCGATGCCCTCCGGGAGCCCCAGGAGGCGAATGTTGTTGCGGCGTGCGCGCCCCTCTGCCTCCTCGACCCTGTCTTCTAGGTTTTTAACTTTTTGTTGAAGTGCATCGACATCTTTGAGGAGCACTGTCTTAGCTTCCGTGTTCTCGCGGACCTGGGCCTCCAGCACCTCTGTTCTGCCGGCCAGGGATCGGACGTCTTGGCGCAGGAGGTTCAAGTCTATGGCGACAGCGTCTATTTTATGCTCCACGGCTGCCTGGGAAAGTTTGATAGCTTCAAGGATCTGTGTGTTACTAGGTTCCGCTGAAGGCCCCAAGGGGTCGGGTAGGTCTGCAGCAAGAGTCTCGCTCATGTTATCTGGCGCTGTGGGCCCCGCCGCCGTGAACGTGTCGATGGTGGTCTGACGTTGCTTAGCCCTTGCTCCTTTGGTAGACATGTCGACTGAGCCTCCGGGCTTCGCTGTTACCGAGGTGGCCGGGGTGAGCCGCGATGGAGTGGCCGAGGAAGCCGTATCGGGTGGGCCGCGATGGCGGATCGCTGTATGCTGTGGGCGGCTCCGTAGGCACAGGGGGGACGGATAGTGTGCGCCGGGGCCGCTTCTTCGGGTTACCAGGCCGGGCACGCCTGTATGTGTCGGTTGCGTTAGTCCCCCCCGCTCACCTCGAAGGGCCTCCGAGACCCTGGCTCCCGGTTCTGTGGCTGGCAGCGCCCTCGTCCGGGACGTTCCAGGCTGGTCGTCCCGTTGGCACCGTCGTTCGCGCTCCAAGCTTCACGGGTGCCCCACAGGCCCCCCTCGTCAGTCCCGCTGGGCGTTCGTGTGTCCTCGGCCCTCAGCTGAGTGTTACGGCGCGAGCGGCTTTAGAGTGCGGGCCGCCGCATCTTGCAGGGCTCGGGAGCCGCCATCTTGGCCCTGGTCCGCGGGATCGTGTCGCACGGTCTTTAGGGCGAGACCGGTCCTCCAGGGCCACAGGAATCGACCCGCAGGTGCAGCAGGATGTCGGCCCTCGATGAGGCGGTTCGTGGGGTTCGGAGCCCCCGAAAAAAGTAGTTAAAAGCAGCTTATGATGGTCGCATCAAGCGGAGCGCAAGGAGCGAACGTCCTCTTCACATGGCGGTTAGCCACGCCCCCTCACCTCAAACTCATTCATGTTGGTTCTGTCTAATTGACCCGTATTACTCTCATTCCATTTCCCATAGAACATTGCACCTAAAGATGCACTACATGCAGAACTTAATGGTAATGGCTGCACATACCACCCTATTCCTTTCCCAGCATGCTGTGGTAAATGGGCACATACCCAACAATTTGTTTTCTTCAGGATTGCATGTGTCATGTTCATGATCAACAGTAAAGTGTTATTTCCAAAACCTTCCCTGTGTTTTTCTTCCATTGGGGGTAAGGGTATAAGTGATCACCTGAACCAGGCTTTCAGTAGTGGATATATTAATTATTGGTAAAAACATTTCTAATGGGTGTATTGTTTCTACCCACCATAATATCAGGGCTGTCGATATTGGTGCTACCACGCTCATAAAGCACATTATTATCGTCAGTACCAGCATACAATTTGTTTTACCATGCGTTTTTCTTAAGCTTATAGTCTTTATAATTGACTCATACTCAGCGGTGGTGGTGCAGGAGGAGGCTGGAACCGGTCCAGGCATGTTTCTCGTCGTCCTTCTTTCTTATCACAGTTCGTTGTGGATATCTCTCTTCGTCGCGCTTGCTCTAATGTTAGTAAGTTCAATGGAATTGTCACAGTTCAGTTCTGCCTGTCCTTTTTAGCCTGGATTCGATTATTCGTTTTTAGGCGAGATCACTTGTCCTTTCTTATACTGCTCTGAGGACCTTTGATCAGTTATCTTATCGCCTTAGTATCATGTGCGCCCAGCTTGTCCGCTCTGGTTCCGGACACATGTACTGTTAATCAGTTATCTCGCTTGCCATAGTACCATGTGCGCCCAGCTTGTCCGCTCTGATTTCGGACACATGTACTTTTTATGATCGCACTGAGGAGCCGCAAGTCTTGAATTGTCCGACTGCACAATTCTCACGCTTCTCTCCTCTACACCTCTGGTTCCTTCTCCGTCCATGAGCTGAACCCCAAAAAGAACTGCAGATCACTTTGTCTTCCGAATCCGCAGGTTGTATCGCCTTGCTCCTGGTATTGTATGATCTGTGAACAGTGCCGGTGTACTTCCAGATTCAGGCTCAAAGTCAGCCTGTGGAGCTAATGCAGGTGCTGGTGTGCGCCGCGCCAATGATGCAGATCCGTTTTTTGCCGTGTTGGCAAGTGCTGGTGAGTGCCAAAGGGTACACAAATTGTTTCTGCTGGTATTTGCAAGGCAGATTTTGCGTCGGTCAGCAGTGATGTCGATTCTGCTGGGCAACGTGGTGGCACTCTTTGCCCTTCCCCCTCTTTGGCAATCGTCTCAAGCTTTGTTTCGAGTTTCAGTTCTCGTTTTGGCAGATTAGGTGGCTGCTTACTGGCAACAGTTTCTTTCGTTTCTGGGACCGCTGTCTCTTTCCGGTCATCAGTGTCAGGCAAGTCTTTCAGTGCAGTTAGAATCTTCTTGGCATGAGTGGCATGGATCCACGACTTCCTTCCATCCACCCGTATTGCTGTCTGCGTCACCAAAAGTACTTGATAGGGCCCGCGCCACCTGGGTGCTAATGATGACTTTCTTTCAAAGTTCTTTAGCAGCACCACAATAAGTACTAAGCACAGGATGTTCTATCTCACTATGTCGTTTTGGCTGAGGTGCGCACCAAACATTTGCCGGCCTCCCCATCACGATCTCGTACGGGGAGAGCCCAGTTTTAGGCTGTACAGACGTACGCATACATAATAGTGCTATTGGTAATGCATCCACCCAACTCAACTTGCTTCCCGCACAAATCTTGCTAATCTTTGATTTAAGAATCCCTTTGTGCCTCTCCACAAGACTGGCAGAACTTGGATGCCTTGAACTATGGAATCTCTTATCAATCTGAAGACCAGCACATATCTGTAATAACACTGCACCCACAAAATGTGGTCCATTATCAGACCATAGGACTCGGGGCAAGCCAAATCTGGAAAAGTACTCCTTCAACATTACTTTTGCCCTGCTCATTGCTGTCCAGTCCTTCAAAGGATATGCCTCCACCCACTTACTGAATGCACAGATCACCACCAAGACGTATTTTAAGTTTTGGCACCTCTCCATCTCTATGAAATCAAAATGAATTACCTCAAATGGCATTGAGGGCGGGCCAAAACTGCCTGTTGGAGTCACTGTTCCCTTCCCTACATTGTGTTGCAAACACGTGATACAGTTCTGCACCAACCTCTCTGCATTCTTTTTTATGTTTACATTCTGCCAAACTGTAGAAAGGTGCTGTATTATTTTCTTCGCACAGATGTGCGTAGGGTTGTGGGCCATTGTGACCATTGCAGTCAGGTACGAATTTGGCAACATCCAGTTTCTAGTTCCCTTGTACACCCAACAACCCTCCAGATCCAACCCAGCAGATCCCTCTGCCCACCCCTGTATTTCATCGGCCGTAGCCTCGGCCTGCATTTCTTTGACAGTGGCAACTCCATCTTCTATCATACAGGGTACTTCCTCTGTCTGAACCGTCATCATTTTGATATTCAAATCAGTGGCAGTTTGTTTTGCAATTCTGTCTGCAAACGCGTTTCCCTCTCCTACTTTGCATGTTACTTTATGTGCCTCGCATTTCACTTTTGCTAGGCGCTTTGGAAACCTGAGTGCAGACAGCAATCGTACAATCAAAGAGCCATGTTGTATTCTGGCGCCATGTGATGTCAGAAACCCTCTCTCAGCCCAGAGTCGACCACAATTATGAACCACTCCAAAAGCATACTCACTATCAGTATATATATTCACATTCAAATTTTCAGAAATCTCGCAGGCTCTGGTTAATGCTATTATTTCTGCGGCTTGTACTGAATTATAGGGAATTCTTTTGCTTTCTACAACGCTCTCTAGGGTAGTGATAGCGTATGCAGCAGTTGTCGTGCCATCTGGAAATTTAAAACATGAGCCGTCACAAAATAACTCTCCATCTGGCTCTTTCTGTGGGATATCACTTAAATTAACTCTTCCCTTGGTTTCTTCCTCAGTGACCATTAAGCAATCGTGGGGGGGTGATTCATTCTTCCCAATTTCTTTTATGGTTGGTGGCATTAATTCTGCAGGATTCAAAGCCCTACACCTCATAATTTGGATATGGGGCGCAAACAAGATAATCTCATATCTTGTCAATCTAGCAGAGGTGAGGTGTTGCGTCTGTGTCCTATTTAAAAGAACGTCTTTGGCATGTGGCACCATCAAAATTAAAATGTGCCCCAATACCATCCCTTGCGTTTGTTTCACTGACGCAGCAGCCGCCGCGACAGATCGCAAACATCGTGGTAGTGCGCGAGCTACAGGGTCCAGCGCAGAAGAAAAATAGCCGCACGGCCTACTTCTTCCACCTTGTTCCTGTTTCAAAACCGCCAATGCACATCCTTCACTTTCATACACAAATAGTCTAAAAATGTTCTCATAGTTCGGCGTACCCAAAACTGGAGCCGAGCATAATGCAGTTTTCAATCCATCAAATGCTTTCCAACATTCCTCATCCCACTGCAAAGGCATAACCGCATCCTTTCTAGTTAAATTCACCAACGGTTTCACAATTAACGCAAAATTACCAATCCATTGTCAGCAGTATGAAGCCATGCCTATTATGGCTCTGACTCCTTTTTGTGTCTTTGGAATAGGCATACAAGAAATACTTTCTATGCGTTCTGGCGTTAGTCTTCTCCCTCCTTTCGAAAGTAGGCAGCCCAAATAGGCCACCTCCTTTCGATTATACTGAAATTTCTTCAAACTAGCTTTATGGCCATGTGTCGCTAGGTGTGACAGTAGTAATACAGTGCTTTCTTTACAAATCTCCTCTGTGTCTGCAGCTAGCAATAGATCATCTATGTAATGCAAAAGTACACAACCCACGGGTAATTCCAGCAGGTCTAGCTGCTCTTTTAATGCTCTAATGTAAATACTTGGACTTTCCGTGTAACCTTGCGGAATCCGCGTAAATGTAAATGATCGTCCTCCTAATGTGAACGCGAACAAATATCTGCTGTCCTTGTCCACTGGAATACTGAAGAATGCGTTTTTCAAATCTACTACACTAAAATATTCTGCTGAAACAGGTATCATTGTCAATATTGTAGTGACGTCTGGCACTAGAGGAAATTGTGGATCTACTACCTTATTCAATGCTCGTAGATCAATTATGAAACGGTGTGGTACCTCATTACCTCCTTTTTTATAAACCGGAAGAATCGGGCTGTTGCATGTATTGCCTGTGATTTCCTCGATTACCCCTAATTTCACCAAATCTGTAACAATACTCTTCAATCCTTTCTCACCTTCAACCGGAATTTTGTATTGGGGTATTCGCGGTAGGGTAACACCTTCTTTCAAAATGATCTTTACTGGCTCTATCTTTAAACATCCTACATCATTGATATGCATTGCCCATATACAGGTTGGTACTTTACTTAGTTCCCCTGGTAACGCTTCGGACATGAATTCTGACACAAGGGCATCATGTGGCCATATCGTTAGAAACACTCCGTCTGCCTTGCAATGTATAACAGAACCTAGTTTTTTCAACAAGTTTAATCCCAACAAATTCTCCCCACAATTTTCTGTTAAAAGGAAAGGACAATGTTCAGTAAATGGTCCTATAGTAACTGGGACTGGTTTGGACACTGGGTTTATGACTGGTGTACCTGCGAACCCTACGGAAATATTCTTTTGCCCTGACAGTCATATATCCGGAACCAAGTGATGATCTATTGAACACTTCCGTGCTCCTGTATCTACAAGAAAGCGGTGCTCCTCATTCCCGACTCTCATTTCTACGCAGGGTCCTCTCTGATTCATGGGAATAGACACTGGTTCCGACCCCTGTCCTGGGCTGTCCTATTGGGGAAATAACACATCGTCCGATGTGTAATCATTACTATTACTGTAATACGTGTTTGGCTGTGTATCGAAAACATTCCCACTCTTCCCTCTATTTCCCACACTCTGGTTTCCATATTGTTGATTTTGCTGTCCCTGACTCTGGTTTGGGGCATTTCGGTTTTGGCCTTGGTTTTGATTACCTCCGTTATTGTGATTCTGCTGCATACTATTCCTATTTGGTCCATTCGCTCCTGATTGTCCTCTATGCTGTCTCATCTGACGAGACCCATTTCTATTCTGTAGATGCGGACATTGCGCTCGCCAATGTCCTTCCTCCTTACAATATGCACACTGATTCGGTCCCACTGTTCCCCCATGCATATTCGAATTACTCCTTCCTTGTGCGTTCCCTCACCCTCTATTATGTCCTTCTACTTGCTGCATTAATACTCGTGTCTTTAGGTTTACCCTATCCCTCTCTTCTTTTTCTTTTCCTGCAGTCTCTCTGCGCTCATAATATTGGGCCATATGTAATACTTCGCCCAATGTTTTTGCTTGCCATGCACTCTCTGTTGTCATTATTAGATCCTGAATTGGAAGTTTTAACCCCCTCACATATTTGTCAACAAATAACCTCTTTCCTGCTTCCGAACCCACATCCTGCCCACTGAAATCTGTGAATACTTCTTCAAATCTATTAAAATAATCTGTAGCCAACTCATCCTTGCCTTGTACACATGCAGTCAATTTGTCCCATTGAATTCTTTTCTCTGGGACAATTGCTTTTAACTTCTGCACTATACGTGCTGGTAACACCGCCAGGTTCGCTGCTGGTGTCCCTCCAACCGCTTTATTCCTGTCTTCTATTATCAAGGCCGCCCATGTGGCGCCAAAGGCTATCGGTTCATCTACCTTCCTTATTTGTTTCCATATGTCTGCTGGCAGGATCACCGGGAATATTAGGTCTATATCACCCGTGGTAAGCACGGATGGTTGTAGGAAGGACTCTACTTCCTTGTAAAACCCTGCAGGATTCTTTCTTATATCAGGAATCGTCTGTTTTATGTTGTTCACCTCCTGTCTGGAAAAGGGGACATGCAGATATTGGGCGGTGTAATGGGCTGGTGTAACCCCGCGCCGCTGCACTGCCCACTGCGGGAACCTCCACTTTGGGCACAAAGGTAGGTGGGACCTCTCTCATTGGAAATGCCCCACTTACCGCCCCCCCCCTTCACTTAGATGTAACAATATTCCCAGATCCAATGATAGGGCTGTTTCTCCTGTCCCTCGCTCTAGTGCTCTTCTATATACTGCCATTATTTCGGGTGGGCTGGCCTTATCGTTTTTTATATCTTTGTCTAATAAATGTTCAGCCATCGACTGTTGTGCTTTTCTTTTCATGGGCATGGAATATTCATCAAATATCTCGTGTATCTCCATTGTGGGAATACTAGGATTCGACATCCATCTAAACGCTTCTCGTATACATACTTTTAACTTATCGTCCCTTTGTACTGACGACATTGAATGTCGTATATATGGCTCTACAGTTTCCTTCCTATTTCTCTCGATATCCCTACTCCTGTACCCAGGTGTAGCAAACATTTTGGCATAATCATTATCTAATTCATCTTTAAGCTCAAAAAGTCTATATACATGTTCTCTCACTTCTTCATTCCTCTCCCTACAGCGTGCTAATGCATTCAAATCTAACAATCGCTGCGGTGGTAATTTCCCAATTAGCTGTTTCCATTTCTCTACCAAATATTCACCCATGCATTCCAACACTACCTGTCTTTCGTTGCTTCTACGGAAGTCCTATATCGAAGCCACTGCTGCGTCCCATCATTCCCGTCTATATACATCTCTGCCTGTTGCTGCAATTCCACCTTCCTTTCTTTGCTGATTGTGTTGCGGGTTACCCTCGTGCACCGCCGTTTGCCAGTCCCCCCTCTTGCCCCCGTGGTTTCAACTTCAACTCCGGGCGGAACGGACGGTACCGAGTCTGTGCCTGAGGCGGGAGGTGCGGATGGGACAATGGGAACAGGGAGTGTCTGTTGTGGGCCTGATTGGCTAATAGGAAGTGTTACGCGTGCGGTCTGTGGCTGCGGGAGGGCTTGAGCTACCGGAGGGGGAGCTTGAGCTACAGGCGGGGTCTGGGCAATAGCTACTGACGTGTCTGGTCTTATTGCTGATCTTGGGCCTTGTTTTGTGTGGGTCAATATATTTTCTATCAATTCATCTACTATGTGTAATTGTCGTTGTGTAATTCTGCCATTCTTAGACTCTCAGTCCACTCCTCCTCTTCTTTCTCTTCCGCTACTTCACCTTTCGATTTATGCCTGCGCGTATGCTTTGCTCTGCTTTTAAATCGGAGCATTGATTCCTTTCTCCAGTCTTTAACAGTCTCAAATGCTGCAGGACGCGTTTTCTTTCTTATCAATACCCTTTCCAGGTTGTCTATCCTCGCTATCTCAAAACTACCCTTAATCGGCCACTGATGGTCTTGCTGCTTTCTGGTTTGCCTATGCCAAGTCTCACAGAATATTATCGCACCCACTCCATACTTCACATACATCTCATACGCCGGCGTTCCCCCAGGTGGTACAATTTGGCCCTCTTCCAAAGATTGTCTACCACAGAGGAAAAACCCAGCTAAGGTGGACAATACCCCAGGCATGTTTCAACCTTCCCCCTGGTTAATCAACCTTACCTAGGGCGTTTGATTTTGCAAAGTCAACTCTCAACCAATATCAGGATACTTTGAATCGGGGAATGACTCACCTGATAAATCAAGCTCTAGCGGGCTCAGCAAAGGGGGGCCATAGGAAAAGCATAATTCAAGCCTTTAGCAGTATTATTCTAACATATTCTACCATATAACGAGACTGGCTGGCAGCTGTGAAATGATTAAATGCCCTGCAGCTCTGCTTCAAGGCTACATTTGGGAGGGAGCCGGGCATTCTTCCTGGCGCTGCCTATGTTTGTGTTTCAGCGAACTCTTGTTATCCTCTCGGCCCTGCAGCCTTGTCCTTTTCACATACAGACAACAATGTTTTACAGTCGAGCAGTGTAAGCGGAAAATATACTGCGAAGCAAAAGGAACAGAAAGCAATGAGCAATGGTTAGAAAACAAAATGGCCTTTCTTGTTACATCAAAATAGCCGTTCATTGGCAAACTCGCAAACCTGTATTTTGTCATATCGTGCATGAGACGGTTTGCCCACGGCCACCAAAATGTGTTTGCAGTCACAAAGTAGAGGTGTCCATATTTCTAGACTGACAGGACGAAAGGAACCTGCTGAAGGGGGAACTGTTTTGGCAAACATGGCCGGAGGTGACGATTGTGACGGATGCTTCCCTCACAGGATGGGGGGCTCATGCCAGTCAGCGCTCCACATCAACCTGTTAGAACTGAGAGCCATCTGCCGACTGTACGGGGGAAAAGGGTCCTTATTATGATGGACAACAAAGTGGCCTTGCATTACCTCGACAAAAAAGGGGTGGCAGGATTGCTCCCGTTTTGCAGAGAGGCGATGCAGCTCTGGTTCTGGGCCATCGAACAAGGTCTTTCGATCTCGGCAGTTCATCTAGCCGGAGGCGACAACTTGGCGGCGGATGCTCTGAGCAGGCAGAGTACAGTCACTCACGAGTGGGAGTTGGCTCAGGAAGTCCTTCTGGAGATCTTCGCCCTTTGGGGTACCCCGCAAGTGGATCTCTTCGCCACTAGTGTCAACCGGAAGTGCGAGAGATTCTGCTCAACCGAATTTCCTCTGAGAGGAGCCTTAGGAGACTTGTTCGTGGTGGATTGGTCATTCCCGCTGTTGTACGAGTTTCCTCCAGTCCCTGTTATTCCTCAAGTGTTGCGGAGGTTTGAGACCCGCATGATTCTGGTGGCTCTGGATTGAGCCAGGAGAGGGTGGTACCCGGACCTTCTCGAATTGTCCATCTGCCCTCCATGCCGTCTTCCTTACCGAGAGGATCTGATCTCGCGGGAGGGGCGTCAGGTTCTCCATCCAGAGGTCAGGACTCTCAACCTTCATGTTGGTATCTGATGGGTTGAGATACAAGGATTGGGACCTCCTGGATGAAGTGATGGAGGTGTTGCTTTCGGCCGGGCGGCCAGCAACATAGTCCCTGTACCGTTGGCGTAAATTATGCGACTGGTGCAGGAGACAGAATGTTGATCCTTTCCAATGTTCCATTCCTATGGTTTTGTCTTTTCTGCTTTCTTTGGCCCACAAGGGCCTGCAAGTTGGTACCATTAAGGGTTTCCTGGCGGCTCAGTCCATATTTAAGCGCTCGTCTGAAGAGTGTTCTTACTTTAATATACCTTTGATTTCACAGTTTTTAAATGGACTGAGTAATGTGTTTCCGCCGTCCCCTTTCCAGCTGCCGGTTTGGGATTTGAATTTGGTTTTGAAGTTTCTGATGGGAGCTCCGCTTGAGCCCTTGCACTCTTGTCCTTCGAGACTGTTGTCTTTCAAGACAGTGTTTTTAGTTACGGTTACTTCCGCTCGCAGAGTGAGTGAATTGCAGGCACTTTTAGCCAAGCCACCCTTTACTGTTTTCCATAAGGACAGGGTTGTCCTTCGGGTGCGGCCTTCTTTTCTGGCGAAGGTTGTGTCTGAATTTCATTTAAGCCAGAAGGTAGTTCTTCCGGCGTTTTATCTTCCTCCGCATCCTGGCAAAGAAAAGGAGAGGCTCCATAGGTTGGATCCTAGGAGAGCTCTGAGCTTTTATATTTCGCGGATGTCTCGGGTCAGCGTGGACGATCAGCTCTTTATTGGTTATGCTGGACACCGGTTGAGACAGGCTGTTACCAAACAGACCTTGTCCAGGTGGATTATCCTATTACTGAGTGTTACCGTTTGGCGGGTAAGGACCCTCCGGTAGGATTACGTGCTCACTCTACTAGGGGCGTAGCTACCTCCACTGCCCTACAGCGGGTTGTTCCTATTCGGAATATTGGGGCTTCTCTACATACTTTTGTCAAACATTACGATGTACAACCTGGATTCAATCCACGGGCGGGATCTGGCCTTTGGTAAGGCGGTTCTTTATTCCGCCATTTGATTGGGTATTCTAAATTCTTTTCCCACCTCCAAAGTTTGGTACTGCTTTGGGAGTCTGTCGTTGATGTGGAATACGTCGGAGGACACAATCCCTTTGAAGAACAAGTTACTTACCAAATCTGGTAACGTTCTTTCGATGGGATGTTCCTCTGACGTATTCCACATCGCCCTCCCTACCTGCTCCTCTGGAGAATTTCCTATGCGATTGCAGCTTACGTTTCCGCAAGGCTATCTGCAGTCAGACTGGCAGGAGATTTGTGCCACACGTTCTGGGAAAAAACTACAACTGAGGCTACGGGCATTGTGCGTCCTATATATAACATCCGGTGACATCGACCCTCGACGGAGGCTCTCGAGTGACATTGGATCAATGACATCGACGCAGGACATCCTCAGCCGAACATTTTCCACAGCAGCACAGCTGTGGACATTACCTGTCATAGTTGTGGAATACTTCATCGATGTGGAATACATCGGAGGAACATCCCATCGAAAGAACGTTACCAGATTTGGTAAGTAACTTGTTCTTCTCCCTGCCCCCCACAGTAATTCTCTTGTCTATCCCAGGTATGTTATAAGCAGTGGCGGCTGGTAACTTTTAAAGGTTTTGGGGTGTAACATTTGGAGGCCAAATTTGTGAGAGCGCAAACAAGCAAACTTGAGTAAAGGAGTTTCAAGGGTGGGGGTCCCTCCGAGAATAGTTTGGAAATATGGGTTCCAAACGGTGCAATTTCGGTTTGCTGTTCAATTTAACACAATAATTGCCTAAAAAGCCTCAGGTTTTAGTTGGTAAAACACTCTGATGTGTTCAAGTGCAATGTTTTATTTTAAAGCAATAACCTTTACGCTAACGCATACATTGCATCACCCTATTGCTACTGCACTGTTCCTGCCTCAAGACTACTTTTATTAGCCTCTAAGAATCTGAAATGGTATGTTTTGGGAGTGTGGGGCTCCTATTGAAGGTACATGGTGCAGTAAAGTATGCATGTTTTCACTCATCCACCACCATGAATCTTCCAGGATTTGCAATATGCCTTTAGTATGCTACTCAACTACAATGCAAGGCCATAGTCTGTACGCTTGAGACCGTTGGTCCTTTGCATATCTGAAAGCAATTCTTCCCTACCTCTGATGTGCCAGTATCCCTCATGGGTCCAAAATCTTAGTTCACCAATATTGACTTGCTTTGAATACGTGTCAGTACCATATAATTATCAGAGTTTATTGAACATATTAATTTGTTTACATGCTTTCCAATTCATCTGTATGAGAGCCCCAATAGTGTGTGCACCTTGTTAAAAATGAGTTTAATATGAGTGTCCCTGGAGAACAAAATACAGGTTTGGGTAATTAGTCCAATGTGGCACTTGTGAGGATATAAGAATTGATCATCTCAACTGTTCAATCATTCACTGACATGTGACACATGAGATTACCGCCTTTTAAATGCTCCTATAACTGTGCAGCCTGCCCTGGGAATTGTGTAGCGGGACTCCCTGGGATAGATGTGAAATAAGATTTACCCTGCAGGAGGCGAGCCTGCTGCTTTCACATATCTGTGCATTGGAAAAGGCCTACCAGTCGTCTGGGGGTGGGTTTGGTGAACAGTTGTACGCATGTTGCTTCGTGGGTTTTGATTTAGTGCTGTAAATAGTACCTAGAATGTGTAGATCAAACCTTATTTGCAGTCCTATTATAGAAACTGCTTGTTGCAAGACCAGAAATAAGTAATTTCCCTGTGGAAACGTCACACTCATTACAGCTGCGGGTAGGTCAGCCTTTCACCCCAGGCCTGTGCGACCTTCGCACTGCCCATCTTAGGTCTGTAAATCCCGATTCTGCTTTGATTCTTCTTCCTTTTCCTTCTGTCTCCTTTCTCTGACTTTCTCTTTCTCAGTCACCTCCTGCTTCTATTTCTCTCTTCACACATTTCTCTCTCGCACATACACAATCCTCTCTTTGATCTTCTATCCATTGCTTGAGCTCACCATCGTTCCTGCTCCTTTACTTTTCCACCGGCCCCATCACCTTGAGCATCTTCATCACGCTCACGAGCCGTCTGTGATGTACAGCCCTCCCCCATCTACCAAAGTCGGGTGCAGCTGAGGTTGGAATTGTTTGGAGAAAAAATGGAAAATGTACTGGATGCTGCTTTTTCTCTCTTTGAAAATGAGACGGTTCCGTTCTGCCAAATAAAAATGACGTTGTGGGAGGGTTATTTTTATTACTGTCCCTCTGGACATACTTGAAACATATTTAAAAATTTGGTGTGCAATAAAAAAAAATGGAATTCAGCACCCACTTCAGGTAGTGGCGTAGTGCAAAGCGCCAGAGGCTGCCTTCAACCGCACTATGATGCATTATAATCCTACCATCCCTATCGATGTACTCACTGTCTCGTATTTTCTCCCCTCCCTGCTCCTGCATATCTCTCCCGTTTTCCATCGCCTCTTTCTTTTCAACTCATATAGCGCTTTTGCTCTGTATCTTTGTCATATTTGCTCTCGTTCTTTTCCTCACTTCCCTCTCTTTGCACCTTTCACTGTTCGTCCCTGCCCCCTCACTTTGTCTGCTGGCACAGACACAGGCCACCACCCATGCTTTGCTTCCAAGTGGGCTGCCGAGGCCGTGACTGCTGGTGCTGCGGTATGCTTGAATGGCCTCCCACAGGTGGGGGTTATCAGCACAAGTGTGAACGACTCCACGTTGAGACACCAAACTAAACGGTATGCCCACGCTTTAGGCCTCAGATCTGGAGATAAAAAGGGCATAGTGAGCCGGGGGAGAGGGGCCTTGACTAAACACAGTGAGAGAGCATAGGAAAGCAGACTGAGGCGGAATTTTACAGTGGTAAACTGGTACTAAACAACCTACCTCTGGAGGCTGGGTTCAGTTGTTCAGTTGCGTGGTCCCTTCCTGGTATGGCCGACCACACCACACCACAAGCTCACAGGTAAACTGTTGCTCCATATCCCCTGAACTTGCCGGCAGTCCCAATAAGCCCGCCCACCTCCGTATATGTTAAATTTCATACAGCCAATGAAATTTAATGCATCTGTGATTGACAGTCCCAAAGAAGAATACAAAGAAACTACGCTATTTGCGCTTGGTATCATACTGGCGGGGCCAGACATCTGGTGCCCCGCGAGCCACTTAACTGAAACAAAGCAGTTTAATTTACTCAATCTGCGCAGCGCTCTTCAGGGTCCGCACAGATCGCAAAGGAAACTTGCGTGAAATGGGACACGCCCCTGTCCCATGCTCAAGACGGGCTCGTAGCAGGTCAAGCCGGCAGAATTATTTATTTAATATTTGATATTTATAAACCATTTTGATGTGCACTGTTTTACTGTTATGTATGCCTCAGGCTGCGGGGGGGGTGCTGCCCCCCCACCCTAAACAACCAGCAGCCACTGGTTATAAGGTATGTTTGTAAAATTATATCATAGGCGCAGGAGTTGCACTGTTTTTAACTCCGATGGGCAGTTTCTTCCAGAATTTTATGTAGTTCTCCATACCCTGCAAGGCCTTTTGCATATTGTCTGTGTGAGTTGAGGCAGTGTCATGCCACACATTTACTCCCAAATATCTAAAGGTTGTCTCTGATGCCTGAGAGCTGCGAGAACTGGTCCACAATATCTGATATGTGCAGCAGGTTGTCCTCGGGCCGGTTGACGTACAGTATCATGTCGTCCAAATATAGAGACACGAGGTGTATCACCCCATCTATCTCTATTCCTGCTTCCGCATATTACGATCTAAGGAAGGCTGCCAGTGGCTCCAACGCTAGAATAAATAGTATTGGCGACAGCGGGCAGCCCTGTTTGGTGCCTTTCCATACTTCCCATTCCTCAGAGATCTGTTTCCCCGTTCTCACTCTCGCCCTGGGTGCCGTATGCATCAGTCTCACCCACTTCATAAAGGCGCTGCCTATCCCAAACCGCTCCAGGGTCCCCAGAAGCCAGTCCCACCGGACCGAGTCGAAGGCCTTAACTGCATCTAGGGAGGCCACTCCGCAGTCCGCCTCCAAGTGGTTTGCACTGTCTATTACGTGATGTAGTCTGCGTAGATTGCATGAGGTGCAGCGCCCCGGGACATACCCTGTTCGGTCTGGATGTATTAGACCACCTATTACTCTCCTGAGTCTTTTCGCCAGTATTGCCGCAAGGATTTTGGTGTCTTGGTTCATCATGGAAAGCGGCCTATAAGTCTTGTGGGGGTTTCCCTGGTTTGAGTATGGGGATGATAGTGGAAACTATTGCTGTTGGGCAGCGTTCCTGTTTCGTATGCTTCTGCAAAGACTTCCAAGAGCCTAGGCGCCAGGACATCAATGTATGCCTTGTAAAATTCCCTAATGTTAAAGGACATTTGTACCGCGCACTATCACCACCGGAGTGGTCCCCTGGCGGCTCTGAAAGAGGATGGGAGGGGGGGTTAGTGGGAAGAAGCTGGAAAAGTGCAAGGGAGCAGTGATGTGCTGTTGGCGGCCTCAGCCCGGTGGGTCCGTTGGCTGGGCCTGGGGTGTTTGCGGCTGGTAGTCGTTGTGTACTGTTGTGCAAGTCTGTGTTTTGTTTTGTTATGTTGTTGCAATGTAGTGAAGTTAATGCAGTTTGTTGTGCTGTAGGTTTGTGATTGTGTTTGGTTTGGAGTTTGAGAGGTTTATGCAGAGGGGGAGTTGTTAGTGCAATTGGTTAGTTGGCATCTTTATCCTGAATTGAGGCGCCGGGTTTCTGTAATCTCCCCTGGTTGGGTTTGCGAGCACCTCTGCGCCTCTGTTCTGATCTGGGTCCGTCCGGCTTTCAAGGTCCCTTTCCCCTCTGATCCCCTCCTCCCCAGCCTCCCTCTCAGTGCTACCTGACTTCCCTTCCCACTCGTACGGTTAGTGCACCTGCCAATGCCCACAGCTCAGATAGTGTGGTGATTGCCAATATGCTGATAATTCCACCACACTGTGGAACCTGGCGGCAGCTAAGGGGCGAGAACAGGTTTCGGGTGGGAGAAGGTGGGTGGTTCCTGGCGCCGTGGGAGTCCATCCCGTCCTAGTGCTTTAGCAGTCGGGAGTTCAGCCATCACTGCACTAATTTCATCCAGCGTGAGGGGTGCATCAAGTTTGGCCTCTTGCTCACTCCTCAGCCGTGGTAAGTCTATCTCCCCAGGGCTTTCCTAATATGAATGTCATTCCCTTAAGCCTCTCCTGTGTACTGGGATTCATAGAATCTATAGAATACGCTGTTAATCTCTTTTTGTGTCCTGACTACCGTCTCATTTTGTCCATAATGCTGTTGATCATATTCCTTGGTTCCTCACGGCTAAATAACCATGCTAGGTGTCTCCCTGGCTTGTCCTTTTCCGCTTCTAAGTGTATTTCGTGTAATCTAGTCTCCCTAGTCTTTCACACTCTGCTATGCATTTTTGGCATAGTTCCAGCAGTCTTGCCTCTCCCCCGCCCCCTTTTGCAGCTGTGTTTTCCTCCCATGCCTTATCTTCCTCCATACCCTCCAGGGTTCTCTGTATATCTGCCCTCAGGCCGCCCATTCTCCCTATCGCCACTCCCCTTACAACTACCTTAAAGGCTTCCCATAGCGTTTCCATTTTTGCTATGCTGCCTGAGTTGGTGCCAAGATACTCTTTAATTTTATCTCCCAGGTGGTTCCTGAGTGCATCGTCTAGCAGAGCCTCGGCCCTCAGTTTCCAGGTGGATATTGGCGCTCTCTGGGTGGTCACCCGCCAGCTTGCCACCAGTGGGGCGTGATCCGACAGCACCCTGGCTTTGTAGTCTATGCCTCCAAACTTGCATGTGAGAATATAATCTGTTTGGGTGTGTGTTCCATGGGAGCCGAAAAGTGCGAGTATCCTTGCGCCTCTCCGTGCTTCTCTCTCTCCAGATGTCTACTAGCTGCAGGTTACTCAGAAGGGTACCCAACATTTTGGTCGGTGGCGCTGTCTTTTTGTACTTCTCATCGGACCTGTCTAGTCTAGGATTAAGGGTGCAATTGAAGTCGTCTGACCACACCCGTGTTGCCCCTCTGTATGTAGCCAGCTTTGGATATAGCGACCCAAAGAACTTTGTTGCATCATAGTTTGGGGCATATATATTTATTAGGCATATTTTTCTGTTTTCTGTCAGGTCATGCGCCACAATCATCCTACCGTCATCATTTTTTTTTTATTCCAGCAGCTGAAAAGGGACTGTGGGTGCAATCCACACCCAGACTGCTCTGGCGTATACTAAATATGTTGAGTCGTACAGCTTCCCTCCCCATTTCCTGGCTATCCTGGCCTGCTTATCCGCTGTAAGGTGCGTTTCCTGCAGCAATGCTACCTGAATTCCTGTCCTCTTCAAATATGCATGCACCCGTAATCTCTTAATGTAATTGTTTAGTCCCCTGACGTTCCAGGTGACAACTCCCAGGTGATCTTGCAGGGTGGTGTCAGTCCCATCACCAAATGTTTTTGTTTATCCATCCTCTTCCCCACTGTTCGCCCATCCAATGGTAGAGGTCCACCCGCTTCCCACCTGTCATTTCCGCCCAGTAGAACATTCGCGGTCACTCCCCTCATTCTACAATCAGGCGCTTCCAAGCCACCCATGTGTCCATTTTCTTTTGCATCACGCATGTCACAGTTCAGCCCACCAACAACCTGAACAATCTCCTGCAGCCAACCTTGTTCCTTGGTCAGCAGCCCCCCCAAACTCTAAAAAACGACAACCACTAGAAACCATTTGAAAACTTTAGAAAACTGCCCAGCCGTTCTGCTTGCTCAGGCTCAGACGTTTCTTCCACAGCTTCCTCCCTGTCCCACTCCTCGGGTGACGTGCAGCAGCTCGATGCCCTCCAATAGGCATCAGGTCTCTTGGTGTGGAGTACGATAGCTGCCCGTAGAGGCAGCCGCCTACTCTAGTGACCTTGTCGGGGGTCACTTGTCCTAGGACTCCCGGCTATCGTATATAAATACAGTCATTGTGTCCATCTCTGGATTCAGTTTGCTGTGCTGCAGCGACCATACTTCAAGATCCATTGTTGTTCCTGCCTGGCAGCTGTGGGAGGCCCTGTTCATTCAAGAGTGCGCCTCCTGCTTATTTTCAGAGAAACGTGATCTGCCGTTGTGCAGGACCTTTAGCTTTGCCCGGAAAATCAACATATATCTTATGTTGGCCCATTGTAACCTTTCCCTGGTCCTTCCAAACATTGCTCTTTGCTTTTGTACCTTGACTTTGGAGTCTGGATATATTGCCAGTTTGGAGGAGTTGCTTGTAATCTGGCCCCCTTCTCTCGAGAATGCCAAGATCCTTTCACAATCTTTAAAGTTCATCATTTTTAATATCACAGGCCTTGGGGGAGCTCCAGGTGGCTGTCTCTTATTCAGGGACCTGTGTGCTCTTTCAACTGTGAATCCTTGGGTTAGTGTGCCTGGTCCTATTTCCTGAAGCAGCAGATTCTCCACCTAGCTCGTCAGGTCTTTGCCTTCCTCTCCTTCTGGAAGGCCCAGTATTCTGATGTTGTTTTCTGGGCTCTCCCTTCAGCGTCCCCCTCTTGATGTTCTAGGACCGAACTCTTTCCAGCACCTCCGCCAGCTGGGTTCTCGTGCTGGCTATGTTAGTGGTATTCTCCTGTATGTGTTTTTTTAGTGCCACTATTGCTACCAGGATCGGGCCTTCCTCTTGCAGGCCAACCTGTTAGTTCCTTATGCATGCCCGCTTGCCGCTGGTTGGTTTGCCTTGCCATCCTCCCGGGCGTATGCCTCCATCGCTGTCTGTTTGCCTTTACTCTTAAGTGCTTTGTCTGCCATCTGCGTTGCCCACCTGATGTGACTGCTGCGGTATTGTCCTGTGACTGCGGGGGTCTGGCGTGTTAGTTAGACCGCTGTCCTGCTGGGGCTCAGGGCGCCGGAGCAGCTTCAAAAGCTATGGCTAGAGCGTATTATATATTCGTATGTGGGTCTGCGTGTGTTATGCCTTGTTCCGGCGTGTTCCGCAGCCTCAGTGGTTGATGTCCTGAGTGTGCCTTTGTAGCGTGTATGCGCTGTGTGCCTTTAAATTTTTAAAACGTCCCGCACTCAATGTGCTTTGCTCTTCGTTACAGTGCCCAGGAGGTTCCCCGCTCGTGGGTCAGCATGGGTTAGTTCTGCTACTGCGCCCGGGTCCCTGCTGGGTGATGTGCACCACCGCTGCCACTGGGGCTTGCAACCTAGTGCCAGTGTTGCAATCCTGCCCTGCCCCGCTGTATCCCTCGCAGTGTTTTCCCACTGACTCACTGGGTGTTTTGTTATAGCCTCTGTCTGCGTCAGTGCAGCCGATTAATATTCTCTTCGGCGCGCTCCCACTGCCACGCTCCGTCTCTGGCCACTGCTCGCTGCTCTCTCCTCCTCCAGTCCCGGGCTTATTTCCTCTTATGTCTGCAGCAGCCTTCTCCACCGCTTCCGTCAGTTGCAGTCTCAAGCCCCGACTGCCCAGGCCTCAGTCTGCGTTGGCAGCAGTCCCGGTCGCCATCTTGGGCTCAGCGCACTCAAATGTTCAGAGTGTGCAGCTCCTGTAATCCTTTGCCACTGCTGCAGGGGGTTCCCAAGGATGTTCTGCGATGTTATGCAACTATTTCCTGTCGTTTGCTTGTAGAATCGACGTTTATAAGTATCTTTTCCGAAGGATCTTGCGGGAGCTCTCTTCCTTGCCGCCTCCCTCCATGGCAGCTAGCCACGCCACGTAAGAATCTTTCTTGTCCTGTATTTGGCGGGTGGATCGTTCCCAAGCTCACCCTCCTGTGACCTATTTGTACCAGTAGAAATAGACACCTCCCCTGTTTGTCTTCTAGCGTGTGCAGCTGAAGTGAGTCTCTGAGGCCTATCCATACCACTGCTGTTTTCCCCTGTGTATTTGCCTGATAGAGCTGTGTGAATTGGTGAAATCGGGGGATCGACCTATCAGATTTCGTATATGGGTCCACTGGAGCATTATGACATCCACTAGACCGCTTCTAATTTGCCCTACTTTTTTGCGCTTAACAGAGGTATTTAAACCCCTTACATTATGTGATACAATGTTGAGTGTTATTATTCCTCTTATGGGCTTTCCCCATCTTCCTTGCCTTTTCCGGGGATTTAATGCGTTTTGGACTTCTTCTACAAGCATGAGTCCCCCATCCCCTCTTGCCCATCCCCTTCCCCTGAACCTTTCTCAACTCCCCCCATCCTAGCCCCTTTACCATAATCCCCCTCCCCCTTCCCCACTCCCGGTCAGGGCCAGTGTTCTTACGAACTACCCCAGATACTATCTTGGGGCATCGGTCCTGGTTCAACCCCGGGGACCACCCCTGCAAGGGCGTACTACACCCCTATCAGGTTCCATGATACCTCCCCGCCTTCCTTCCCTCTGTCTCCGCCTATTACGTCCACCACCTACCAGCAGATGCAAATCAACATCCCTGTAATCTATTATTCCGCTTTACCTGTGTTG
Source organism: Ambystoma mexicanum (assembly GCF_040938575.1). Taxonomy (NCBI): domain Eukaryota; kingdom Metazoa; phylum Chordata; class Amphibia; order Caudata; family Ambystomatidae; genus Ambystoma; species Ambystoma mexicanum. Next base: position 843,812,333 of record NC_090923.1, read on the forward strand.
TTATTATGAGCTTAGGTGTCTATAATGTAACATCCCAAGGCACAGTCTCAATTCCCTTCTGTGGGATTTGCATCCCCTACTTTACCTAGGGGACCTTTCAGTTTTATGTCTCTGTTGCACCGCGTTCCCAGTCTTCTGGACCATATCCAGGTTTCATTGCCTTTAGGGGAAAAGGATCTAGAGGCCTTCACCAAGTGTCTTCCTTCTTCCTCCAGGTTCATGATCGACTGTCCTTCGTCACACGTTGTGACTGGCTGTTGCATGCCATCCCACGAGATGAGTAGCCCAAATGGGAACGTCTATTTGTACGAAATGTGTTTGCCAATTAGCGCTTTAGTCACCAGGTTCGTAGCCTTACTTTTTTGCAACGTGTATAGCGCCAAGTCCTGGAAGAGTTGTATTTTAACCCTGTTGACAGCTACTCCAGGTTGAGCCCTTGCTGTGGGCAGTATGCCTTCTTTCATTGTGTATGAGGAAAGAGCTACCAGAACATCTCTGTGTCTCATCACTGGACATTGTCTTTTGGGGCCCACCCTGTGTACCCTATTTATCCTCAATTATTCAGGCCTTATATCCGTCAGGAGGCTCCTGAAGCATTGCAGTATCGTGTCCTTCAGGTCCACATCTAGGATTCCTTCACTCAGACCTTTCACTCGAATGTTCGACCTGCGGGACTGATTTTCCAGGTCCTCGGATTGCAGTTCAATGTTATGGATGGCCCTGGCTACTTGTTCCAAGAGTTTGTTGTTCTGTCTGACCTCTTCAAATATCTCTGATAGACTGCGTTCATTAATGTCTTCCCTGGTGGTTAGGTCATTTATCTCCTTACTCACTTCTTGTAGGGAGCTTCGCAGATCATCCTTCAATTTTGCAAATTGGTCTTGGAAGGAGTACACCATTCTGTCTTAACAAGGCTTTAAGACATTCTTGTTCATCTTCCTCGTTCAGGGCCATATTGTGTGTTTCACCCTCCTTGCCCGCACTTTTTGGTTGTTTTCCAGTGTTCCTTCTTTCGGATGCTGTTGCCAACAGGCTCTAATTATCCCTCTTTTGGGTCGGCAAACACTTTATGTTTGGCCATGGCGGTTTTCCTCTTAACTCCGGGCATCTGTAGGACACTCTCCTCCCCTTCTCACCCTAAGCTGCTACTCTGTTTTCAGCATGCATGTGTTGGCCTTTTTACCTCCTCTCTCCTTATGGGGTTTTGTCCCTCCGTGGGTTTGGTAATTTTGAAGAACGTCGGGTGCAATCACCCTCCCAATTCGCTCTGTGCCTCTCTGTCAAGCCTTCCCCGAACCTCAGTGTTTTGGCCCAAGGTCCTCCGACCAGATAGTCAATCCAACACTGCCTAATACCCTTTCACAGCCAACTGCAGCGTTCACACATACGGGCACCTATCATATTCTGGGCCTGCTGCCCCCTTGACAGATCTTGTATTTTTCTCTCCAGGGTATCTAGCCGTATCCCCCTGAATAGCTAAACATTAACATATGCCGCCTTAATCATAACTTCAATGCGGTTAGGGGCACTTACCCACTCCATCTTGCTGAGCCTTCTGGTTCGGGTGATATTGTGCCTGCTCCTCCTTGTCACGATAATATTCAGGACTGAGATACCAGATTCCGGAGAGTTAGTACCGGAGGGGGGAGTGTCAAACATGGAGTGCCCCTTCGTTCTTCCTTGTTCGTGTAGACAACCATTCAATAAACCCCAGTGTCCTGGTTCCTTGTTTCCGCTCCTCTGCGTGCCCCCTGTATTTTGTTGTCATAGATATTCTTTTCCAGGGAATAGTGCATGTCAGTAGGGGACAGCGTTTACCTGCTGGTGCTTTCCTCAAATGTTTGACTCTTGCACAAAAGAGTTCTGGGCACCAAAAGGAACATCCCAACACATATAGTTTTCCTGATACTTGGATGAGCTGCCAAGAGGTTATCATAGCACAATTTTAAGGCCCTCCTTTTTACTCTCGTTCAGGCAGAACAAACTTGTCTTCTCTTCTCTTAATAACATGCCATCACTTTCTTTCTTCTTAAATGTCTCTTTACTGATTCATTGTCTGCATTCAGTTAGTCCAGTGGTCTTCAAACTTTTTTGGCCAGGGCCCCCCTGAGCAAAATTCGGGCAGGTCGGGACCCCCCAGAAATGCCAAATGGACAGTATATATTGCGCGCCGTCACCTGCTCCCATCAAAGTCGCTGGGCTCCCTCATCCCACTCCTACCCAGTCGCTGGTCTCTCCCCACCCCATCACACACCCAGGGCTCTCCCCACTCTGCTCCCATCACTATCCCATGGTTCCCGCCCATTGTGCTCCCACCATAGTCCCTCGGTTCCCCCATCCCGTTCCCAACACAGTCTGAGGGCCAGTGGCGGCTGGTGAATCTTTTTTAAGTGGAGGGGCATCAAGGGGTGGTTCGGGGGGGTTTCCCCCTGTGAATTTTTTTTTAAATAATAGGTTAAAATGTTGCATTGTAGAGCATACTTTTAACAAAAAATGGGTAAATAGCCAAACAGTTTGCAATTGTTGCTGGGAGTCCAGGGGGCAGGTATTGATATTTTATTTCTATCGCGCTCGTACACAAGTGTTTCAGAGCGTGACAAGGCAAGGGAGGGGAACAGAGGAGAATAAAACAGCGATCTTACTAGGCCCAGTGACATTGAGAACACGCAAGTGTGAGGGGAAAAGTGCATGGAAGGGGGGAGAAGTGGAAAGTGCGAAGCAGAGGAGAAACAGATAAATAACAATAAATAAATAATAAAGGCAACAAACAGTGGTAGTGCAGCCAGCAATTTGCAAGTGCTACGTTTAAGGCAGCAGACAGGGTAGGTCTGATAAGTGCAGGAAGAAAGATGGTTCTCCTCAAGTTTTAGAGTGGCAGGGCGCTGTTCCAGAGGGAGGCCCCAGCCGAAGACGGAGATCTACCCCCAGCTCGTTTCTTTGATAAACGACTGACCCTGAGGGAGTTGGAGTTAGAGGAGTGAAGAGCTCGAGAGGGGAGGTATTTGCGGAGGAATAGCTGAAGGTATTTTGGACCCAGGCCCCAGAAAGCCTTGTGGACAAGGCAGAGGGTTTTGAATGATAGATGTCCGGTAAAAAGATACCATCCCTGTCCCCTGGGCCCCACTGGTCCTAACACAATGAACATGATTATGTGTATATGCAAGGCGCTGCACATTCATACAGCAATCACTCTATCATTCACATGAGCATCCATCACCATACACTCACTCATAACGCATCCATACACATGTTTAAATAAAAACAATGAACATAAACGTACCTTCTGCATTGGCCTGTGTGTGGGTGCTGAAACGGCCTGCTCCAGCTGCTCTGTCCGTATGTGCGAGGAGGCGCAGGAGCTCCCCCTCGGACATACAGACATGCAGTGCCCCAGCCAGCATTTCCAATGAGCTATGCAATGCTGGCGAAGCAAAACGCCCCAGCACTTGCATGGCTCAGTGAGCATGTGCGGCTGGGGAACTAAACTGAACTGTCAAAGGGAAACAGTGTTTCCCTTTGACAGTTCAGCCAGCCCAGGAGCACTCCATTAGCTGGATAAAGCAGCTGAGGGAGTGCTCACTGTTTCACTGGGCTGGCTCCTTAGCTCCTCCATAATGGGTGAGGGGCCACTGGGTGGGCGCCTCTTGCCATTATGGATGAGCCGCCAGGCTCGGACAGGCCTATAGGGCAATGCCTGTACCAAAAATGTAAAATGCTAGTTTGGGCCAATCAAAATGGGCCACCATTTTGGCCAATGTGGACCATTTTGATGAGTTACTTAACTATGCAGTTAGTAATGTTGACCATTGTTGCTGAATATATCACAATTTACATTACTTACATTTTAACACAAAGCACCCCTTTGGGTACTATTGAAACAGTGGGCTTCATAACTACTCTGGCGGTAGCTGTGCCGGTAAAACCGGCACGGCTGCCACTGGAGTTGCATCCGGGTCTGGCACACGCGAATGGGCAATTACTAGGTCATGCCGAGTTAGGCGGACATGATAATTGCCCTTTCGAAGGTGCCGGTAGATCCCCATTCCCATTTGAGCCCCATATGGCTCAAATGGGAATGGGGAGCTCGGATGCACCGGCACCGTTAATAACGGTGCTGGTGCATCCGACGAGCTGAGGTCAGACCTGGCGGGGGCTGTCAAGCACCCACGAGCACAACTCTTACTATGGCGGAACGGTAGCAATGGTGCCGGTAGCTTACCAGCACCGTTGTTACTGGTCCGCCATAGTAGTAATGAGGCCCAGTCTGTGACTAAAGGAATGAATATCCATTTACAACTGTGGGCCACTTTTTCATTGTTGCCTGAGAAAGTTTCATGCTTCAGCCCGCCCATGTGGGCCACCCCTGCCCATTTCTTCCAATCTAAAAAAAAAAAAAAAATCTTTTTTCATGCTGAGCTCTCAGGGCCCCCCTGGGATGCACCCGCGGACCCCTAGGGGGTCGCGACCCACAGTTTGAATACCACTGAGTTAGTCAATGATTTACTTATTTTTTCTCTTTCTGCACTACTTAATGTTTTTCTGGATACTCGCTATCTGCATACATTCTCCTTCCACTCTATGACTTTGAGGTCTCCCCAAGTCTATGGCAAAACAGAGGTTTTTTATTAATTTATTCTGATTTTTCCACTTTCCTACCCTGCATCTCTTGCTCAATTTGTAAGGTTAACGTGATGAATGCTGTGCTGCCCTGTCTACCACTAAAGCAAGTGAATCTATAAAGTCTTCTTGTAGCCCTGAGTAAAATGTGGCATAACTTCATATACAATCAGTTCTCGCGAACCTTGATTTGCTTAATGATTTGCGCTGTAAGGAAGGCCTGGTATCAACAGTAAGACCAACACAAGTGACCACAGTTCAAGGGTGTTTATTTAACTTCAAAAAGGGTTTGAAAGAATCCCATCTAATCCTAAATCTACAGATGGGAGCATGCTACGACCATCAAATAATAATGCAGTCCTAGTAGTGTCTTGTCAAAATAAATACTAATAAACCTATTGCCAATCCTTACCTCTAAATACAAATAGTGTGGAAAACAATGTTACGAAAAAGAAAGAAGTATTCACAAAATGATATGCCAGGATGTTCAGGCCGCTGGCCTCCCTTCCCCACGTTTTAAGCACGGGACAAGGCAGTACACTTGAGCTTAGCACAATCTATGGCTTCTCTAGCACAAGGATACAGTTCAACCATTAGCATCAGGGCCTTCCATGCCCAAGTCTCTTTGCAATTCAAAATCTCTTCATTCAGAGAGCCTGATGCGACAAACAAACACTATGTTCTTTTCCACTTTCAGATTATCACAAGTACTTAATTTCTTAGGCGATTCGCTATTCACCTCAAAACCCCCTCAGCCGGGCTCAGATTCTTTTTAACACAATGTTCATAACTTTACACCAACTTGCTTTTAGCTGATCTCCCTCTGCAGGGTTCGGACCAACATTTATTTGCTTGACCCATTGCAGGACCACTACAATTTCACAATTGTATTTCACTCTTCACATTTGCCACCTTTCAGCTGTATACCTAACAGAGATTTTTGAATGAGCACCCACGTGGTGCCGGACTACTCTGTCTACGGTATCGTATCTTGTCCTCAAAGTTCAATCCTTGTGTTTTCGTCGCTTTCCACATATGCTTCATACACTGTTCCTTTTAGTTTTCACTATACAATGTTGCCGCTTGCAACCTTGGCTTCAACACAGACCAGTCTGGTATCAGTCTCCCCAACTCACCGGCTGTGCTGACTTTACTGGCGCTGCTTTGTTGTAGGAGCCAAGGACAGTACACAGCAGCAAACGATTCTCCCTGCCTTGACTATCGATGCGGGAGAGCCCCAAGGCTACCTCTGACACACAATGCAAGATTCTTCTGCCTCGATTCCTGGTCTAAAGTTTCCTGTTCTTGAAGGTTCATGAAAGTAACAGTATTTTGTTGAAAAGGTCAAGGGCACTGCCCTCCTTGCAATCATGTTCCGTTTTGCCGTCTTTCGTCTTGTATTAAACAGCCATCTTGGAACTGCTGTTTCCTTTTGTGCTTTGCCTTGCTCAGAGTGTGCTTTCATGCTCCGCCTTTTATCCGTTTGGGGAAATGTGATGGAAGTCAGGTGTTTTTAATGGTCAGTAATTGCCTCACCCTGCCTGACTATTGTATTGGGACATGTCAGGTATACGGCTCGGGTGTTAGTCTGTTTACTCTCACAGTGAGCTGTCTGTGAAAAAGTGTTTGTGTTGGGAAAGGGGATAGGGATTGAGTTCCTAAGTATCTGACCTGGTAGGATGGGATAAAGGTGTTACAGGGAAGGGGATACTGCATCTTGCCATCCAGTGTCCCACTTCCACACCACACTCCACGAGGACCCCTCACCAAGGTGATCCTCCCGCACTGGTCCACCCCCAGGAGCTGGATCCAAAAGCGATGGCCATGTCCTGGCCACCTGGATGACAGATCCCCGGACACTAGCGGGTGACACACCTTCAGGTTTCTCACAGCTCCCTGTGGCTAAACAAGCTCAATTCAAATCTCTGTGCTCGGACATATTTTGAGGTAGGGGTAAAATATTTACAGTTTAAACCCACCCCCCTACAGGCCTGACCGCTCTCTGCGGTCACAAGAAGCACACCTAATCCTAGTTCCTAGATTCAGACTTTCGCGAATTGCAGGTATGTCCTTCTCTGTTGCAGCGGCGAAAGCTCTCCCTCTGGCCTTGCATTGTACACGCAGTGGAGTAACTTTGCTGAAAATGTTGGGGGGGACAGGGGTGGGGTGGAGGGAGGTCAGGTGGTGGCCCGTAGGGATCGTTTTGGCCAAAATGTTCGATAACATTTGGTTGAATGGTAGATTTGACTGAAATCGGTCACGACCATTAGTTTGAAGCCGAAGAAACTGAACATGAAGAGCTGGGGTTGCAGGGGTGTCCCCCACTCCACATGTTTCGGTATTTTTGACTTCGGCGGTTGCGAGGGTGTCCCCTGCTTCGTCAGCATTGGTGGCAGGGGACCCAACAAAAAAAAAGAAGAAAAAGGGACCCTTCAGCGTCAGATCCGATCCTCGTTAAATGGATGGATCTGACACTGCAGGGTACAGGAGACGCGGCGGATGGAGAAAAGGTAAGTAGGGGGTTTATGGGTGTACTGGTGGTTTGGGGGGTCATGGGTTAAAAACATATTCGCAGCGCAAATCACTACAGTCAATTTCGCTGCGATTTTTTACCTCGGTCAAACAACCTAAATCCCTGAGGGATAACACTATACTACTACACCACCAGAGTCCATTGCTGACGCTCTGTTATAACTTTCATAAGACTGGTGGCCTAACTTTAAAATTCAATTTGGCCCACACACTTCTCCAGCCGGCCTGCCATGCACCCAGCGACACAACATAACATTCACAAATTTAATTCCAATAGAACACACAAACAATGCATTATTTATCATTCATTCAGACACAAAAGTCAACACACATATACTTGCATACACTCTCACTCACACAAAAATGCACCCAGCACCTCCAATGACATACACTGTGTGCACACAACATTTATATGTACATATACAATAACACATGGAAAGAGTGGAGCAACGTCCATTGAGCAGACCAGACTTTATCATCCCCTGATCCCTGAAATTTTGGGCTAAGTTGACTTGACTTAGCTGAAATATAAAGCCATGCCGAAAGGTACAGATTCTCTGGAATATCAGCAATTCCCTTGATGTTTCCGTTCATTCAAAGGCAGAAGCCATTGGTTAATGCAGTGCACAGTGGGTGATCAAGTATATTTGGTATACATTTTTAAATGGCATATATCTCCAAACTTGGGTTCTGCACAGCACCTTATATGTGTACGTGCTGATAGATGTGTTCTACAAGAGTCTGACTGATTAAAATTAAGGTATGTTTTTCCTGTGTTCAAATGGCTCCAAGCAGTGGAGTACCAAGCGGGAGAGGCAGGGGGGGCAAGCTGCCCCCTGTGGCTCTTTTAAGAGCCAGACCGGGACATTTTTCATTGGGACAACTCTCCCATTCGGTACATCAAAGAGGGTACGCAACGTCAAAGGTGTCCCGCTGGCAGGACAATGTGTGCTGAGCAATTCCTGCTCAGCACGCACAATGTCCTGGCAGCAGGACACCTTACCCGTTCCGAATGGTAGAGGTGTCCCGCTGCCAGGATAATGTCCCAAGGAGCTACGGGCAGCAGAGGGTCCTCACGTTGCTCCGTATCAACAGAGCATTACAATGTGAGCGATTAGGCACTGATGGGAGGGGTTACTATTAGCAGGGACTTTTGTCTCTTTAGAAATGTGAATGGAGGGAGTGATCAGAAGTGAGAAGGGTGCATAATGGTGCATGCTTTATGAAATAACGACCATGGCTTTAAAACCCAAGGGGGATTTGTTAGGCTCACATGATGCTATTGTGACTTTGCATGCAGAATGGGGAGAATAAAACTAAAGCCATACTCCCATTGCTCATCATATTTCTATGACAATGTATATAGTGTATGGTTAGTTTACTATGAAAGGCTAGTTTATTATGTAATGTGGTTTGCTTCCAAGGCTTTGCTATAAATAATTATTTAGGACACAAATTGTAAAGCAAAACCTTAATAAATATCTATATCAACTAAACCTGGAAAGATGTGCGTGGTTGCTTAAATTGTCCACATCCCAGTTTCACCAGTTAACCAAGTGTGTGATCCTGAGCAAATCATTTAATCCTTTACGAGTTTGGAGGTAGCCATGCAATTCTTAGTGGCATGGCTACCCCCAAACTCGGGTCCGGTTCCCGAAAAATGGGAATTACCGGACCATTCCGACCTTTGCAGGCCCGGTAATTCCCATTCGCGGGACCCGCACCCGGTACATTGCGATTCCCATTTGAGCCCCCATAGGGCTCAGTCGGAATGGGGAGGAAGCTAACAACGGTCCCGTTAGTGACGGGACCGTTGTTTGCATCCTGTTCTGCTAGCGGGTGCCGCTCTGCACGTCTGGTCTGACCAGGCATACAGGGCAGCCCTGCAAGCAGAACTCGTAATGAGGCAGTGAGGCAACAGCGCCGTTGTTGCCTTACCGCCAGAGTCGTAATGAGGTCCATTGTGCCTTATCTGCATCTCTGCAAGTGACTCTGATTCACTTCAAAGCTTATGTTAATGTATCATGGTATTAAAATGGAAAAGCCTAATGATTATAGAGTTGCTCCACATATAACAAAAGTATAATTTAGGTATTTTGCACCACAAAGTTATTTGTCATTTGGCTTATTTATGGCAACTTATTCTAAAGTCACTTCCATGGTCCCTCCAAGTATCAAGGACTGATGATGCGCCTTGCACTGTCCTTTTCTGTGTCGTCACTTCTGTTGGTGCAATCCATATAATAATTAGGAAGTTTGCATGCATTTTGGCTCAGAGGGCTTGGACAGAGCTCTAATAGATGAGTTTCCTGCATCTGGAATGATCTTGCAGTTTTACTTTTGTTGTTGTGTGTTAAAATGCCATCTTCCACTAATGTTACCAAAAAGTGGATTGGGGCTTGGGTGGGCGGTTTGGGGGCACCAATGAGACATTGTGGAATTCCACACACTGCATTTCGTTGCTCCCCTCTCTCCCCCCACTCTTACAATGCTGGATACTCCCCTGCTTAGTTTGGCAAGTGAAGCAGTTTTTGGTAGCCTGTAACCATGACATCCATTTACTAATTTGCACCAAACCATCCTGAAAATGTATCTGCAAAACTCGAAATACTTTTTGCCAGTTTGGTGAAGATTATATTTGGTGGCAGGGGGAAAAGTTATACAGGGCTCCTAAAAGTGTGCTTTTAACACAAAATCCCATACGATTCCTTCTGTGCACCTAGAGCAAAAGCTGTTTAACAAAAGTTCACCATGTTTGGAAGGCGTATAGCACTCAAATTCATTTCACAGAATTTGCAGAGTACGACAGTTTTGAGTCACAGGCTTTCTCAGATTGACTCTTCCCACTCTACTTGGGGAGGGCGCACCTTCCACCGACTTCATTTTGAAATTAGGATGGTGGTGCTTTAGTAGCATCTGAAAAGTTGCAAGACTCATTTTGGAGGCATTGCAGAGCTGTAGCTGGCCACAGAGAATGCACCATTTGTTATTGTTAATGTGTCTTCATACCTGGGGCCTTAATTTGTACTGTGAGCTCTGCTCAATTGTCTAAATGTGATACGCGCCCTCACTGGGGTCAGCCCGCAGCCCAGCCCCTCGACAAACATACACAAATACAATAAAAAATGTATTTAAAAAAAAAAAAAGTACCTCTGCTCTGCTTTCAAATGCCGCCTGGGCCACGTTTCATGTTACACCTCTTTGCACTCACGCACCTTCAGAAACCAGCAAACTGAATGAGCTTCCAAGTTCCTGTATGTGTGTTGCACAAACACAAAGCCGGAAAGCGATTATCTGCTCCGCAGCTCCTGGAAGTGCTGCTGCTAGTGTGGCAGCACAGGCGCCAGGCCCTGCAACACCCAGTTCAGCACCCTGGCTGCTGACTTTGAGTCAGGCCAGCCAGGGTGAGGGACTGAGCCATGCAGGGCACTCTGGCCCTGAATGTGTTGCAGCGCGGCTACCAGGCATCTCAGCATTATGTAATGAGATAGCACAAGCCTTGCTGGGCACCCCAGCTGGGCTCTCACTGTCCAATTACATAATTGTAGATTGCAGCCCCCCGGCCCACCCTCCAAAAGTTGGGGGGGACAAAAAGGTATGCCACAGAAGTTGGGGTGCACAAAACCCCCTGTCGCCCCCTATAATTACGCCCATGTGTACATGGGACCATTTGCTGTTTGGTCGCTCTCTTAAAACCTTACTTTTTTGAAAAATGTATTTTTCTGTTCTGTTTGGCCTTGTTTCTTAGTTTCCTAGCACCAAGATGCCTTTGGGTGTATGTTGCACTCTATAAATTGGATGACATAACATCTGTGTTGCTTGTCTAATTAACATGTTTTCAAACATGTCAGAATTTCATGTAAACTCCTCCTAACTCTTTAAAAACATATCTTTATTCAATCTTTCATGAGCGTACAACCAAGGAAGTACTGATGCTATTCCAAACTCGCTACCCAAGGCTAGCAGCCACCATATATAGCATCAGGTGGGATGAGAGACCTCAGTGGTTGGAAGGATCTTATTTGTAGGGCCAGTGCCCTGCTACTTGCCTGAACACCTGTAATGATACAAAAGAGAGTGAATACTTGTGTGTCTATGAAACCGTACTAAGCTCTCCTTCACTTCTACTCCTTGATGGTAACTTGCTGCTTATCTCATGTGGAGCTACGGGTGGCTTAACTCCAGCCAGTCCCTCAGGTCCCCGGGATACAACTTGGGTCAGAATTGGCGTTACATCATGAACCAGTCAAAAAACACAACACTGAGTGAAGAAAGGAAACACTTGCAAAGTTAAGTTATGCAGGAAGCAGAAATAGGAACAAGAAACCCAGGAGGCCAGGATCCCTGTAGGAAAAGCAGCAAGATTGCAGTGACAGACCAAATCAGGTATGAAATGACACCATGAAAGCTGGTCTTGTATAATAATCTGATACATAGTTGTCCTACATATTCACCCTTTTTCACAAACTATGGTTTTCCTATCAGGATTCCCTGACATAGTGAACACAACAGTGGCTCTAACTTCAAGGTCACATTTAAAAGTGTTAAGAGACACTACAGAAAGTAATTATGCATTTGAGAAAAGCAAAGTTAAGTTATAAGAAACGTGCAGACTGTAGCAGGCTGATAGCCCCACAATGTGAGATCACCAGAAAGTATGTATGTGTGTATATATATATATGAAATTGAAGTTACCAAAGAATTGACATATTCATCCCATATTCCAAATATCTTTTGAAACCAGTTGACACAGCAAGTAAGGATCAGGAAGCACCACCACCTATAGTAATAGGCGGCAGGCAGAATTTGAGGTTTGCAATATCTTAGACACAAGAATTAGCAAGAGACAGCTGCAGTACCTCATTGAGTGGGAGGGATATGGGCCAGAGGAGCACTCATGAGAATCAGCAAGGTTTGTGTGTGCTCCGAAATTGATCCGGAGGTTCCACAAAACGTTCCCAAACAAGCCCAATAGCTGGGTACTGTAATCTGTACGTACAGGTGGTCTTTGACAACCTGGAGGATCTATGAGAAATGAAGTTCGGTGCCTAGAAACAGTAGCAATTTAAAGGCAGGTGTTGACATTTACTGCAGTCCAAGATGGCAGGCAGTAGTTACAAGTAGACACAGGTAGTTGGAAGTACTTCTGGGTAATGACAATATTTTGACATCCATAAGCAGTCCGTAATAGCAGACCCTTGCCTGCCAATGATATTCTTGGTACCAACACTGCTGAAGCTTTCGCAGAATCTTAGTCCCTTGATTACTCAGGATTCTGGGCTGTTCCCTATCTACTATGCACCCATTCTTTGGTCTTTTGCTTTTACAGTTTGCCAGGTAAACCTCCCTGCGCATTCTGTGAACCTCGTTCTCTGCAGCCTTGGCTCCACTGTCTTGTTATTCAATATGGTGCATGCCCACAGGCCCTTTCCGCTCTGCACTAGGGTCCTTTACAGTCCTTCCTAGGAAATCCGTAGGCTCGATCATTACTTCCACCAGTTTTATGCAAGCCACGTTTATCCCCAAGATATCAATCTCTCTTTCACCCTTTGGCTGAGGGGGTGTTGGCAGCAGTTCCCAGGGCAATCACTGTGACCTAGGACCTTATGGGACCCACTGGAGCCACCAGCAAGCATCTCCACACCAGGTAAGCTTACACACCTGGGGTAGGGAGACTTGGGCAAACCACCAGAGCAAGATGGAGTGAGGACCAGTACGAGTTAGTCTCTTGTATAGTTGCACAAGTTACCTCAAAAAGCAGGCACCTGTCCCTCCAGTGATTGTCGCCCGTTCTCCCTAGGTATTTCAGACTGGCCTTTTATGGGGAGTGGAAGAGAAACATGAGAATTGGTGTTTGGAGGAGCAGAGGGTACTGGGGAAGCTAAGGAGATTGAGATAGGATGGGAGGTGGTGAGAGAATGAGATCCAAAACGATGTTAAAGTGGGAACTAAACAGTGGAAATAGGGAATAAGACATGTGGAAGAAGAAGAGGATGAGGTGAACAGGTGTAAGGAGAACCCAGAGTGGTAGCCCTGTAAAAACAAGCACCGGTAAAGCCAATACTTTTGGCGTTTAGTGCTGTTCTTTGCATTTTGCATTTATAGGCATCAGGGTGCAAGGAGGACAGTGCAAAGTTTCAAAGGAGGATAAAATAAGGGGTTCGGGAGGGGGCTAGGGCAGTGGATGGGGATAGAGAAAGTGGAGGTGGGGTGGAGGGGTTGGTGCAGGTTGGGTGTATGGGCGGGGGTAGAGAGAATGGGGTAGAGTGGGTGGGGATAGAGGGAGTGAGGGTGGGATCACTGTGTGGGGGCAGAGAAAGTGGGTTTAGGGTGGGCGGTGGTAGAGAGAGCCAGGTGTGTTGGATGGGGTTGAGGAGATTGGGAGTGAGGTGGGTGGGGGTTGAGAGAGTGAATGTGGGGTGGATGGGTGGGGATAGAGGTGGGGCAGGGTGGGTGGGTGTGTGGGTGACAGTCCAGAGATTGGTGTTAGAGTGAGTGCGGGTTAGGTGACTTGGTGGGGTTAGAGAAAGTGGGTTTAGGCTGGTTGAGTAGGTAGAAAGAGTGGGGTTGGTGCAAGTAGAGAGAGTGGGGTAGAGATAGTATTGGGGTAGAGAGAGAGGGGTGGGGTGGATGGGGTAGGGAGATGTGGGGTAGATCAGGTTAGAGAAAGAGGGGTGGGGATAGAGAGAGGGCGATAGATGGGTGGGGTAGGGATTGGGGGTTGAGTGAGAGTAGGGATATTGAGAGCGGAGGTAGGGTGGGTGGATGGGCTAGAGTGAGTTGGGGTGGGTGTAGAGAGAATGGGGTGGAGTGGGTGAGGGTAGAGAGAGTCGGGGTGGGGTGGTTGGTTGTTGGTTGTGGGCAGAAAAAATGAAGAACACAGCAGCCTTTTGAGGACTCATCGAAAGCATCCCAAAATATCCCAACCAGCACACGTAATGGGAGTGGGGTGGGTGCAGTCGGGAGGGTGTGGAAGAGAGAGTTGTCATGGGTGGGTGTTGGTGGAGAGGCAGCTTCGGGAGGACTCAAAACAGATCTGCCATCATAAGTAGCCCAAAATAGCCCAACAGCCGACATGCACTCATAATTTCCTGCACAATCTGGGTTTTAGTAGCTGGATTATGTGTGAGATACATCTATTGTGCTAGAAATAGCTGTGACGATCCCTGAGGGCGCGTCCCCTTTCACCCACAAGCAGACGTAACTCCCATCCCAAAAGTACACAAAACAATACCATCAAAACATTTGTTCTTTGTTCATGACACCCTCCCACCCACCTTCTTTGCCTGGTTGGAGCAATGTAATATATGTCTTTCTCTCAGACTTGCCCAGCGGATGTTACATGGTGTATCCCTACAGAAAGCACTGGTGGATACCGCAAGGGGACTGCACAGCCATCAGCTTAGAAAGAACGGCACCCAAGAGTATTAGACTCAGGGGAGAGCCCGTGTAAAGGGGAGGGCAAGGTTTCTTGGAAGACCTTCCAACCCAAAACGCGGGTGGGGGGGTTGGGAGTGTATCGAAGGAGAAGGAGAGTAAACAACGAATCTGAAACAAGGGGAGGGAGACGAACGAAGGGAGCTAGGGGAAAACGGGGTCTGGGAAGTAATGAGGAAACGAAGATTGGGGGTAGGGAGAGAATGAGGAAGGGAACATGGGAAAGAGGGATGGAAAGGGCAGGGATACAAAGGTATTGGGGAACGGACAGGCTCAGCGTATGAAGATTACAGGCAATGCAAAGGATGGGGACATTGGAATGCTGTGGGAAGAGGGCAAAAGAGGATCAGGTTTGGGATGAATAGGGGAGGACGTTAGGAGCTGGGAAGGGGATGAAGATAAGCTAGGTAATGGCTAACGGGAGCGGGGGGAGGTAGCAAACGGGGGTGGGCCCCAGTAGGGGAAAGCATGGCGAAAAGGGAGGGAGCTGGACAATGCGAGGCTTGTGAGGGTGACAGCATGGAAGGCTGGAGAGGTTTGGGCCGCACTGGGTTTGAGGAAGGGTAGGGAAGGGGGGGAAGAGTCACGATAGTTTAAGGGAAGAACGCAATGGGGGACAGGAGAACTGTAGGGGGAAATCAAAGATTAACAATGGGAAAGGAGAAGGGGGAAAAGTAAAGTGTAATGTTTGGGACAGGAAAGTCGAAAAGTAAAGTGGGAAAGTAAGTGATAAGTGGAAAAGACATGTGGAAAAAGTAACGTGGACCAAGTAAAGTGAAAAGTAAAGAAAAAATATAAAGTGAAAAAGTACAGTGTCCTGTTAAGTAAAATTGGCCAGTGGTAGCGAGGGACGGCTAGGGAGGGATGGGCCCTCAACGGGTCCACAAGGACCTGAAAGGAGGGTGGGGTTAGGATGCCACGCTAAGCGCAGAATCCTGAGGCGTGGTGGAGAAATGGAACACTTGTAAGATAACTCCTGACTTTATGTATGTTTAATAAAGTTTACTGTGGCAATTTCACTTCCACTCAGCCAACTGGTCCTGCATCTCATTTGGGGATCGGAGGGGGATTTGGTCACAAAGGGAAGTAGGGAGGGAAAATTTAACGGGGACATGACTGCAGAGTATGTGGGGACATGCCCCCGATGCGGGGTGTCAGCGCTATGGGGAACTCGGAGCTGAAGTCTGGAGCCAACAATTGGTTGCTTTGTGGCTGACTGCAGACAGAGGTGATCGTCGTCTGCTTTTGGGAGTGGGTAAGGAAAGCCATAGCTCTCAACTCACACGCTTTTGGCGGGTGTCACCCGCCTTGTAAAGGGCTGACTCAACCGCCAAGCCTCCTGCACGCCCATTCATCCCAATGGGCGTCTCACCCGCCAAAAACAATATTGGGTGATTTCACCCGCCCTTGCAACACAAATGGTTTAGAGCTATGGGAAAGCAGATCTGTATTCAGCCACATTTGCCTATAAGAGAAGCCGTAGGAGGAAGACAGGGAAAAGAGACACTGTGCGAGCGGGTGTCTTGGGGCAGATGAACGATATGTAACCCCCCCACACCCAAACGGCTCGGGAACAGAGCCGCTGAGGGGCCACAGGGGAGTGAATGCCGTAGAGCAGCTCAACAAGCGGCTGCTCAGAGCATATTACAACACCTGATCAGGAGGACAGACTTAAAAGTCTGAGTGACGCCTGCTTCCTCGACTGTTGTCATATCTGTACCGGAGAGACTGGGCAGAATACTGCAAAGCCACTGAGGGAAATGTTGGGGTTGAGGTGGCACAACTGTGATGAAGACAGAGCTCCCTCATGCCTCCAACCCCCCAAAAAAAAGCAGGCAACCTGTACCTCAGAGTAAACACACAGGTAATTATTAATTAGCCTGTATGAAACACTGTATAAAAACATGAAGCAGTAAACATTGTAAATTAACGAGTGGAGAAGGAACTCCATGACACATTAAACTGCACACAAATAAATAGCATAAAAGGAAACCCAGTGCTTAGCAGGTTAGAAACTCTATGTGATTGGCACTAAGGAAACATAGAAACACATTTACATGGTACAAGCCCCACTCTTCCTCGTCCCAGTGATTCTGAGAGTTATTGTTGACAAAACTTGCCAGTCGAATACCAGACCTATCATAGACGGGGAGAACCGTTCATATTCACAAAACGTAATCAAAGACCAGGGAAGGGAATTGTCCCCGTTGCATAGTAGACTCCAAAAATCTCAGAGGGGAAAGACCAGGGAAGGGGATTGTCCACCTGGCATAATAGGCTCCAAAAACCCCTAACTAACAACTGGGAAAGACCAGGGAAGGGAATTGTCCCCCTGGCATATAAAATTCACTTCTAAAGATAGTGGGTACAAGAAACCTCAGAAGGTGGCAGGAAAGCAGCCAGGTACTATTCATTTTCACTGAAAGTAGTTTTTGTGTTATATAAAGTGTGAGGGCCAGAATAGGTTTTTGACACGGGACAGTGTACTAATAATTTGGATATCCTGACAAAGATGGGTCCACTTTTGTTAAGGCAGGGAAACCCCTCATAGAGTTATAGCAAGTGAGGCATTTTTTCCTCCCCTATTCTTATTCAAATAAAAAACACTCTGGAACAAATTAATACTGTGTCAGTCCCCTTTCTCCGGGCACTCACATAGCCCAATATCCAACTTTACAAATCACTGCATAGCTGGGAAATGGGATTCCAGTCCCATGACTTGCTTCTAATTGGAGAAAAATTCTTGTGGAACTCCGCATTGGGTAGTGCGGCGGAAGAGTTTGGAAAAATAAACTTTAGTGATTGGGCATTTTCATTGCAGATTGCTATGCCAACCAGATATTCTCAGTTCAGAACTTGTCTGTAACGATGGTTTCTGCAGTTTTGTAAGCGCCACACAAATTTGCCAAAACCAGTGAGATTGGTCTCTGAGACTTTACTTTGAAAAGCTTTTCTTGGAAAACTTGGATATGTTTGGATTTCTTAGAAATTCCAGAGAAGCATTGTTTTGAGAAAAGCTTACAAAAGCCACAACGGTATTGGAACTCAGACCTTCTCTGAAAAGCTTGATTACAGAATAGTCCTAGAAACGCATGGATTTCTGGAATGTTGCATTTAAAAGCATGGACAACCAAAGAAGTCTCAGAGAAATCAGTTGCTGGGAAGAGCTTGAACAATCGAGGACTCCATTGCTCTAAAAAGGTTGCACTTGAGCATCCCTCGAAAATTCAAGAATTTCCAATAAAATACCTCAGTAGAATAGTCCATTTCCGCTAACAATACACATCTGTAGCAGAGCCACCTACTGCCCATCTTTTAAAGTTCACTTCATTTCAGAGTGGGGCACTAAGGGTACACAAATTCCCTAATTGACTTACATTTTCTTATAGGGGAGCTGCTATTTTATACATGACTTTACTAACTCAAGACCACTGTTGTTGGCATCCTTGTGATTCGGGCATGTTTATCGACTACCAACTGTATTATACTGCGTTTATAAAATGAAAGCAAACAAAACAAAACTCTACCTGTATTGTAGAGTAGGACATTTCAGTTAACAATGAATACTTGCCACCTGCTAGCCACCACTGAAAGTTTGCTTTCAGCTCATAGACCTATAGGAGAGCACTGCTGTTATTCTAATGAGCGGAACATCTTATATTTTTGCTCCATATGAGAGAGTTTTGAAATCAGTAGTTCCTTATTTCAAGTTTGCAATCTCCCGAACATGGTTACCCGATTATGTGGGCGCAGGCTTCCTCTGACACTGTCATAACCTGCCTCATTGAAATGACCACAAGCCCCTGTGCCTTGATGCAGGGATGGCTTGTGGTGCATACCCCCCATACACGCTTTATATATCATAGCCACATTGACATCACTATCCCAGTCTTTTGATTTCTGGATTAAATTCCCTCTGGCTATCTTTGGCCATATGGCTCTCATTAAGATGGTATTACTACCAAGGCTATTATACATTTTCACCGTAGCTCTGTGTTTGTCAGACCATTGCTCTTTATGGAAATAGAATGCCTACTTACAAAATG
Organism: Ambystoma mexicanum; assembly: GCF_040938575.1. Lineage (NCBI taxonomy): Eukaryota > Metazoa > Chordata > Amphibia > Caudata > Ambystomatidae > Ambystoma > Ambystoma mexicanum. The sequence continues at coordinate 843,830,965 of NC_090923.1, forward strand.
TTGTGGGGGTGAAATAGACACATGGTCTCACTAAAGACTTGGGAGGATAGCTTGGGATTTGTCTCGGGAGGATAGCGCAGGGGCAACATGCTCGCCTTGGAAGCAAGACGACACAGAGCAACACAGGTTAGAACCTTGCTTAGGAACCTCTGGGTATAAAGCACATTATAAATAACCAATCATATAAAGATGTTGAAGCGCTCCTATGAAGATGGTTGCATAGGTGTGTCATACTCTGAATCTTATTTCCTAGCTTTGAATTTGCAATGTGTGGCTCAATGGCTCTTGCCGGATGCAACACAGCAGCGACAGTTGAGATGACCACCTTTAGCGGGTGACTACTGTTGGTTGACCCTAGATATGTGGTATCTGCTGATACTGTGGAGACTGGCTTGGGCAAGAGAGAGAGTAGATTACAGAAGTTCTAGATCCCTTATACTTAGATTTGCCGCTTGTGAAATGTACCACATTTTTGTATAGCCGGTGTTAGGTAAGAATCTTCATTTTAACTGCTTTCCCTCCATAGACATCAATGGAACACCCTACATTTTGCTTTTGTATTGAACCTTTCCTGACTTTTGAAGGTAAGTAAAGCATTTTTGCTCATCTATTTTGGAGCACTGATAAGTCCCTGTGGCTATCAGTGCAAGAGAACTATTTTCTCCAAAGTAAAGTTTGTTTATTTTTCCTGCACACATCACCTTATGTGAAGTGCGATTGGGACACATTGCCTCTATAACTTTCTTTTTGGTAACCTTGTGTTTACTTTCATGATGTGTCCAAGATGGGCAAGTGATAGCAGATACTTTTATGGTATTTGCTTTTTTATAGTCTGTGAACTTTTGCATTCTACTGCTTTTTGGTTGTACTAGTTCGCTCACACCCACACTTGTGCAACTTACTAAAAGAGACTCCTAGCTTCCTAAAACGTTGTTTGTTGGGTCCTGTGTCTCTAAGAGTACTAAGCCCTTGTTTTCTAGCGACTGAGGGACTTTTTATGGTTAGTACCTTCATTTTGAAGATTTTTAATGGTGTTTACTTTATCCTTTATTCAAATGGATTGTGTCCTCTCACGTATTCCTCATCTTATGATTATCGTATCCCAGCTTCAGGTGCTTCAGAAACATTTTTTTCACAAGGGAGTGCTGTGTTTGAGACCGCAGAGCCGAAGTCCCTCGAGGGCCGCCATCAGGCGTCAACGTCGTCTGCTGTATAAAGGGCTCGAGCAGCGCCCGTTACCTCAGTTCCATTTTTCCAGTGCAACTGCTTCGTGTTACGAACGGCACATCAAAAATGTCTTCGCCAATGTCTTCGTCTTCAACTCCCTCCACACCCAAGACAGGGTGAAAAAAATGTCTGAAGGGTGGCAAGAAGATGTCTATTACCGACCCCCATCGGAATTGCCTCTGGTGCCTCAACCCAGACCATCAGGTTGATGAGTGCGGGTCCTGTCAGGCCAAGTCAAATAAGGCTCTTAGGGAACTCAGAGGTAAGCTGGCAGTGGGGGAGGAGAAATATAAGTCTTCGAAAAGACAAAAGGATTCGGAGGAATCCGGTAGAAAATCTCATCACAAGTCGAGGAGGTTGAGATCGGAAAGTCGCTCGAGGAAGTCTTCCTCGTCTTCGACGAAAAAGTCAAGAAAGTGACGTCATAGGTCTTCTTCCTCCTCGTCCTCTTCTGAGAGGAGAGTAACTTACCCTTCAAAGCACGATTCCACCAAAAAATGGGAGGCCTTCAGGGCTTTGATGCTGAAAAATATTCGAGAAAGCGGCCCAGACCCCCGCGAGTTGCCGCGTGGTGATCATGCCTCTACTCACTCTAAAAGTGACAGAGGAAAATCAAGATCCAAACAAGATTCAACAAGGGTTGAAAGAGAATCGAGAATGTCTTCGCGGGAATGTTCCCAGACACCTCCGGTGCATATATCGGGGCTAAAGGAATCGGCATCGACGTCGAAACCAAAGCTCGACACCGTCGATGACCATAGCGTCGAGATCGATAACAAAAATGAAGTTGACATCTGTTGCTGTATCAAAGCCTCCTTCGACAGACAGCAATAAAGCCTCCTTCGTCACCGCCGAAGCAGTGTCTATCCTATCGCCGCCTTCGCCGCCTTTATCGATGCCCTCTCTAATACCAAGACCCAGGTCGACACCATTTTCCATGCCTAGATGAATTCCACCTTCTTTGCCTGAAAAGGCTTTCCACCCTCAAACTAGACATACATTTTTTACATCAATGTCATCTATATATGAGGAACATTCCTCTGAAGAGGAAGTCACTCTAGCTCAGTGGTCTTCAAATGTTTTTGGCCTGCGCCGCCCCTGAGCAAAGTTTGGGCAGGCCGGGTCCCCTCCACCCCCAAAAGTGGCAGATGGACAGTATGTAGAAATCGCTATGAACTTTTGCGTGCCGTCACCGCACCCTACTCCCAGTACAGACCCTGGGCTCTCCCCACCCTACTCCCACCACTATCCCAGTGTTGCCGCCCATCCTGCGCCCACCACAGTCCCATAACACAAGCATACACACATCCATACACATTTAAATTAAAAAATTGACAAAACTTAGTTAACTGAGTAAAGTTCAATAAACAAAAATAAATAAATAATAATGATAAAAAAAATAATAAAAAAAAATAAATCGCCATAAACGTACCTTTTGTAGGGGCCTGCGCGTGGTTGCTAAAATGCCCCGCTCCAGGTTGCTCTGCCCGTATGTGCGAGGAGGCTGGAGCACCCCTCGCACATACATACATGCAGTGCCCCAGCCAGCATTTCCAATGAGCTATGCGAGGCTGGCAAAGCAAAACACCCCCAGCGTTGCATGGCTCAGTGATCATGTGCGGCTGGGGAAATGAACTGTCAAAGGCAAACAGTGTTTCCCTTTGACAGTTCTGCCAGCCCAGTAGCACTCACTCAGCTGGAAAAAGCAGCTGAGGGAGTGCTCAGTGTTTCACTGGGCTGGCTCCTCGGCTCCTCCATAATGGGTGAGGTGGCCAGTGGGTGGATGCCCCATCATCCATTATGGATGAGCCGGCAGGTTTGGACTGGCCTATAGGGCAATAGGGCGATGACCGTACCAAAAATGCAAAATGCTAGTGTAGGCCAGTCAAAATGGCCCACTTTTTTGGCCAATGTGGGCGGTTTGAGGAGTTACTTCACTATGCAGCTAGTAGTTTTGACCATTGTTGTTGAATAAATATTCTTTAAATATTACAATTTGTTTACATTTGAACAAAAAACAACCCCTTGGGTACTAGTCAAACAGTCTGTGACTAACGGACTGAATATTCATTTGCAACTGCTGGCCATTTTTTCATCGGTGCCTAAGACCGTTTTATGGTCCAGTCTAACCATGTGAGCTGCCCCTTCCCATTTCCTCCAATCTAAAAAAAATAAAAACTTTTTTTTTTTTTTACACATTTCATGCTGGGCTCTGGCGCCCCCCCTGGGATGCGGCCGTGCCCCGCTAGGGGGGCGCGCCCCACAGTTTGAAGACCTCTGCTCTAGCTGGAGTCAGATTTGGCCCCAGAGAGGTCCCTGAAGAACTAGTGGACCCACAATCAAAGATAACAGACCTTTATGATTGCCTACAAAATGCCAGTGGCTTAGACACTTCACCTGAAGTGGATTTTGAAAAACCAGACCTTACAGATCTTGCTGATCCCAGTTATAGAAATCTTATGGGAAGGGTCATTGATTTTATGGGTTGGAAAGCAGCTTCCCCAGATTTTGACCAGGATGACATGACTGACATCCTGAGTGAGGGACCCTTAAAAGATGCTGTTTTACCATTCCATAGGGCTTTACAAAAAAGGATAATGGCAAATTGGAATAATCCTGATTCGTTTCCAGCAGGAAAAAAAACTGGTACCAAAATATAGGCCAGCCTTATCAGAACCAGAGTATTTATCCAAGCATCCCTGTCCCGAGAGTCTTGTTGTTCAAGCTGCTACCTTCACGAGGCAGTCAGTTTACCCATCAATACCACCAGGCAGGGACGATAAAAAAGTTGATGATTGGGCCCGGAAAGCTTTTACTTCAGGCAGCATGGCCCTGAAATCAACTAATGTCACTTACGCATTAGCAAGATTTACTTATACCCTGTGGGACTGCATGGCTTCAGCGGCTGAATGCATTCCGGAAGGTGAAGAAAGGCATGGTTTCCTGGCTATAGTGAAGGATGGTAAAGAGGCTATGGAGGAATGCCTTCAGTCAGGATTGGACACTGCTGATAGTATAAGCAGGTCCATGACTCCTAGCACGGCTTTGCGCAGATTTGCATGGCTAAGAAAATCTGGTTTTGTACCTGATGTGCAGTCTAGATTACTTAATATGCCCTTTGACGGCTTAAGGTTGTTTGGCAGCAAGGCAGACGAGAGCTTGGAGAAGCTGCAGACCTGGAAAGCGGCAGCTAGATCACTCAGCGTCGCTATAAGCCAACCTCAACAACACTCTTATGCAGGCTCATCTTCCTGGAAGAGTCGCCTCTTTCGCTTTTATTCCTCTTTTGGAAAAAGGAGGGGGCAGGCCAGTCACAGAGGCCAACAGAGAAAACCTTTTCATGGTGGGAAAGGGAGAGGTGCTAGATCAGCCACAGCAGCGGCTACTACTTCCTCAGCCACTGCTGCAGCCGCTGCAGTGCCCCTTTGAGGTCTTAACCCACAAAACCGCGGTGGGAGGCAGAATCACTCGGTATCTGGACGAAAGGCGGGGCATTACGTCAGATGCCTGGGCACTAGAGAGAGTGACCCATGGTTACTGTCTTCCTTTTCATCAAAGGCCTCAAGATTATCCACCGGGAGCCAACTCTGTAAAAATTCCAGACCCGCTCCTTGTGCAGGAAATTTTAACCCTGCTAGAGAAAGGTGCAATAGAACATGCACCTGTAGCGGAGAGGAACAAGGGCTGGTACTCCCCCTATTTTCTCATCCCCAAAAAGGATGGAGGATTGAGACCCATCTTGGACTTGAGAAGCTTGAACAAGTTCCTCAGGAAGGACAAGTTCAAGATGGTGACCCTTTCTCAGATCCTTCAGGCTCTTCAGCTTCAGGACTGGCTGGTTTCATTGGATCTTCAGGATGCTTACTTTCATGTGCCAATCCATCTCAAGCCCAGAAAGTACCTGAGGTTTGCAATTGGTGGTTCTCATTATCAGTTTCGGGTTCTACCATTTGGGCTAACCTCCACCCCAATGGTTTTCACAAAACTGATGGCGATGGTGGCAGCGAGTATCAGAAGAAGGGGGATTCACGTCTACCCTTATCTGGACAATTGGCTAATCAGGGCGAGTTCACCCGAACAAGACCAGGAACATCTGGCTTTGACCTGCCACTTCTTACACAGTCTGGGCTTCTCTCTCAATTACAAGAAGTCGCAAATGATTCCAAGCCAAAAACTCCAATTCATCGGAGCAATCCTGGACACTTCCTCAGGGAAAGCCTTGCCTCCCAAGGAAAGAGCTCACCACATTCTGCAGATGGTAATGAAATTTCAAAATGCCCAAAATCTACCAGCATTTGATTGTCTAAGGTTGCTAGGCCTCATGGCATCCTGCATTTTTCTGGTGCCAGAGGCCAGATTGAGGATGAGATCCCTTCGGTGGGCCCTCAAGACTCAATGGTCCCAGTTTTCAGGGGAGATGTCAGACCTTCTACAATTCCCGACCAAAGTAGCTCAAGATCTCCTATGGTGGGCTTGCAAGGAGAATATCCTCAAAGGGGAACCTTTTTGGCAACCATGGCCGGAGATAATGGTAGTGACGGATGCCTCACTCACGGGGTGGGGAGCCCACACCAACAAACTGACAATCAGCGGTCATTGGTCTCCATCGGTGTCCAAATTACATATCAACCTTTTGGAGCTGAGAGCAATCAGACTAGCGCTGAAGGCTTTTCTGCCCTCTGTACAGGGAAAGTATGTCCTGATAATGAAGGACAACACAGTGGCCATGTACTACCTCAACAAAAGAGGAGGCGTAGGATCACTCCCACTGTGCAGAGAGGCAATGCAGCTCTGGTTCTGGGCAATGCAAGAAGGAATCTCTCTATCAGCAGTTCACTTAGCTGGAGAGCTAAACACGGCGGCAGACCCTCTGAGCAGGCAGAGCACAGTCTCCCACGAATGGGAGCTAGCTCAGGAAGTCCTTTAAGAGATCTTCACCCTTTGGGGAGCCCCTCAAGTGGATCTGTTCGCGAACGGGTCCAACTGGAATTGCGAACTGTATTGCTCAAGGGAATTTCCCCCAAGAGGAGGTCTAGGGGACGCATTCATAGTGGACTGGGTATTTCCGCTTCTTTACACGTTTCCTCCAGTCCCCGTGATTGCTCACGTAATCAGGAGGTTGAGAAAGTTCAGAAAAACCATGATCCTAATTGCCCCGGATTGGGCCAGGAGGACGTGGTACCCAGACCTTCTGTACATGTCCATTTGCCTTCCAGTACGTTTTCCACAAAGAGAGGATCTTCTCTTGCAAGAGGAAGGTCGGGTTCTCCATCCAGAGGTCAAGACACTCAGCCTTCACGCATGGTTTCCGAGAGGCTAACATATAAGGTTTGGGACCTCCCGGATGACGTAATGGAGATTTTGCTTTCGGCCAGAAGGCCAGCAACAAAATCCCTGCACCGGTATCATTGGAACAAGTTCTGTAACTGGTGCAGGGATAAGAATGTGGATCAATTTCTTTGTAATGCTCCAACAGTACTTTTGTTTCTCTTACACTTAGCCAATTTGGTGCTCCAAGTTGGAACAATAAAAGGTTACTTGGCAGCGCTATCTATCTTTAAGCGCTCCTCAGAAGAGGCGTCCTATACATCTGGGATTTAAATCTAGTCTTAAAATGTCTCATGTGTGCTCCTTTCGAGCCTTTACATTCTTGTCCATTAAGACTGCTCACTCTCAAAACAATTCTGTTAGTGGCTATAACATCGGCCCGCAGAGTAAGTGAGTTGCAGGCACTGTCATGTAAGCCTCCTCACACTATTTTCCATAGGGACAAGGTTATTTTAATAGTCAAGCCATCATTCTTGCCTAAAATAGTGTCTGATTTTAATCTGTCACAAAAGATTGTCTTACCTTCCTTTTATCCTCCACCTCATGCTAGTAAGGAAGTGGAAAGGTTACATAGACTGGACCCAAAAAGGGCTCTGTTTCTATATTTCCAGATTGGCAAATCTCCGACAATGTGACCAACTATTCGTTGGATATACTGGGCACAAATTGGGCCTTGCAGTATCTAAACAAACTCTATCCGGATGGATAATTCTAACAATCTCTGAATGCTATAAACTAGCTGGGAAAGAGCCTCCAGATGGATTAAGGGCTCATTCAATCATAGGCATGGCAACTTCCACAGCCCTTCAGAGGGTTGTCCCTGTGCAGGATATTTGTGCTGCGGCCATCAATGCACACCTTTGTAAAGCATTACTGCTTGGACTCTACTTCATACCAAGAAGGACTATTTGCAAAAGCTGTCCTTTATTCAGTCCATAATTAAAATTCCTAGTACTCCCACCTCCAAAATTACCACTGCTATGGGAGTCTATAAGTCTATAAAATGAGGAATACGTGGGAGGACACAATCCATTCGAAGAACAAGTTACTTACCAACTGTAACGTTCTTTCGATTGGATGTTCCTCCCACGTATTCCTCATCAAATCTCCCATCCTACCCCTCCGTACAGTTTATGCCAGTTGCAATCTGACTTCCTTAAGAGCCTGAAGATTTAAAGCCTGATCAGCTGATGCGACCATGAATACCGTAAAAACAGAACTGAAGTAACGGACGCTTCGCAAGCCCTTTATATGGCGGATGGCGTTGACGCCCGACGGCGGCCCTCAGGGACTTTGACTCCGCAGTCTCGAACACATCGCCCAATGTTGAGAACATTTTCCGAAGCAGCTGAAGCTGGGATACGATTATCATAAAATGAGGAATACGTGGGAGGAACATCCAATCGAAAGAACGTTACAGTTGGTAGGTAACTTGTTCTTCTAAACCTATGAGTTCTGAAAGTCTTGATTACTTACCTAGTTCTATTTCTTTATTATCTTGCTTTTCTAAACTTACAATACCTTGAAACCTATATCTTACTGTATTTAACAAGTGAAGTGTTAGTGCTCTTAGCAGAGCACACCAAGGTGAATGTGTATATAACAGTACTGAATATTTTAGTGTATTACATACCTATGGGTTTTCATTGCTGAGAGTTTGTCCTAAGGCCTAAATAAGTAACTGTATTTTTGTACATTCTGCCTAACTTGTATTATTAAGACTTCTCTGTGTGCACTGAATTGAACCCTTCACCACTCTCATGCCCTCCTCAGCCTAAACCTGATTGCTCATCCACGCTATCAATTTAGAGTTTGGCTAAACATTAGTGTTGGTTCCTGTTCATCAGTATAGGGTGGCCTCTCAGAATCTGTCCAAAGGATTGCTAGCTATGTGTTGGTTATCATCCAGGGCTTTCATACAACACAAATGAATCAGCAAGTTGGGAAGGTGTCCAAGAGTTCAGCAAGAGATGTTTGGTTGCCAAAGAAGGGTGGTTGAAGTGGAGGGAGTTCATCTCAAATGGAGTGTCATGTTAACTGCTGTGCTCTTTCCCCATGACACATACCCTCCCTGGGTTATGACTATGTGCTTAGTATCTTGTACAGAAGTTGCCAAATGTGATATGATGCATATTACAAGTCCCCTTGCATTGTTTATAATTGCATGATTTGCTAATCACCCAATGAATAACTGTACTCATAATCTCAATAAGTCAAGTGTCACCTGCATGCTACTGTAGATACAGTTGTTGTATAAACTAAATGTAATTTATTTTTCTTTTGGTATGCCTTAAGCTATGTACTGAGTCTTCAATGTAAAACCAAGGTATCATGCTGATTAACAAATTGGTAATATTTTTTTCGTGCAGTGGGATGACAGGGTACTTCTTGCTAGTGTTAATTGTATAATATTCCTGTTGTATTGTTTGTTAGTTATGAAAAACAATAATGTAAAGTTTAAAAAAGTAATACAATCTCCAAGATGAATACTCAGATTGCAGAATTATTCAGGTTTGGCTCATGCAATTTTCATGGCTTTAATCCACAGACATTGATCAAATGTCACAACTGGGACAAATCACTTTGGGAAACCACAGAACACTCAACACACAAGGAATGAAGTTCAAAACCTTTGTTTTATCGCAGGGTGGGTGGGATTGAGGTATATTGAGAACTTAAGATCCTAACCAGATAAGATGGCCAACTTGGCTACCCTATGTAAATGGAGAATAGGAAGGGAAGGAACACAACTTCTGTGTAGGAAATGATGGCCTAGGTCTCTGAACCGAATCTGGTCCACCCTGCCCTGGAATACATTTTGATTTTTGGGAAACACTCCCTCCTTTCGCATGATGGACATCAGGGATTATAACTAGAACACAAAAGAGATACTCCTTTGTCTAATGGTGTCAGTATGGAGACAAAACAAAACGGTGTGAGGGTCTAACCTTCAAGTAATACTGCCTAGTTACACTTCAATTCGCTGTTTCTCCAGCATTGGGGCCTGGCATGGATTCACATGCACATGAATATTCCCTGTCGTCAGGCTCGGAATCCTCGGTAAAAGAAAGAACTTAAAAAGTGTAGTTCTCATCTAAACCATCACTGTCCTCTGGGTCACACTGCCCCCATCCAATGACAGTCCACTCCCTAAGCCCCTCCTCTGGCAGCCATCTTCAGATTTTTACTGCACGCTTCAGTGTTGGGAGTCCTCGAGTTGGCTCGTAAAAAGTTCTATTTTTGTTTCAAAGAAGCATGTGTGCTCTTTTCTTCATCTGCCGACAGGTGAATTTGTCGGTGAAGTTCCGCGCCCCTCAAGGGCGATTATCATTGAAGATTCTACAAGGCCTTTGGGCCTACTTTGCACCATCCGACCATGATGGAGGAGAAGACGGACAAAAATGTCTCTCTTCTGGCCATGCACCAAATGCAGACTATGGAATGTGTTTGTTAAGACAAACACCTGCAATGCCGCTACTGCCTGCACCCGGACCACAAGGAGGTAGAGTGCAAGATATGCCTCGGTTTCTCCAAGAAAACAATGAAGGACAGGCGTCAAAGACTGGTGGCATGGCTTAACGCCAAGGCCACTGACCCGTGCTCTGAGCAGGGACATGCCTCACCCAGGAACGGCCAGTTCAAGGAGCGGTCTTGTAAGTCCTTTTAGGGCTCCTCATCCATGGGGGCCCAAGATAAGGCCAGAGCCGCAAGTCTGAGTCCACTGGGTTCACTGCGGAAGCTGGTCCCAAATTGGATAGGGCACGATCATCATCACCTTCCGCCTCCATTGCCAGCCTACCATCAAGCTCCTGTTCAAGAGGAAGACATCTACCCCGGCTAAACAACGTGAGAAATCCGAGAAGCCAAGGACGGAGGAGAAGAAGGCCGAACAGCCCAAGTAGGCTCAAACGGCACAGGATAAGACCTTGTTGGCAAGTCAATCAATGACTGCTCCTGCCACGACGGCTAAGGACGCTGATCCTGCGAGGGTAACTCCCATGACTCAGAAAGTGTCCCTACCCCAAAGCGCAACATCACCGCAGTGACTTTGGCAAAGTCTGCAGGCACGCCAGGAGGGGTGAAACAGTCTCAGGCCCCGGCTCAAGACTCTTAGGTGGAGGGGGCGCAGAGGCCCCAAAACAGCTCTCTCAGGCCATCACCCAAACCATGGAGGTCTCGTCCACGGACAACAAGGTTCAGGAATCCTTACAAACGGTCCACAAGGACGTTGAAGAGGACGAGGACAGCAACGACGACGCAGGGCCTAGTTTTACTGTTCTGCCTTCTCAGCCGAGGGACATGTCCTTGAATATTTTGTCTACTCTACACACGTTGGTGTCAGAGAGCCAGATGAGGAACGCTCCGCCCCTTGTACCTGTGATCCCCCAGGTCCCCGATCAGCCTCTGATGAAGAAGAGGAAACATCATCCTACACCCCGATTTCAACCTCCTGCTCCACATTGGGTCCCTTCTGCCCCAGCAGACCCAGACACGGGTACAGGAACTGATACGGCCACGGCGACAAAGACATCATCTCAGCAGATGGTGAATCCCCACATTTGGATGCTCCACACAAGGTGTCCCCACCGGATGAGGTGGGATCATTCCACTCCATGATTGCCAGGGCCTCTGAGCTTTTCCAGCTGGTGCCCGAGGAAACCAAGAAGGAGGGCTTCTTGTATCAAACATGCAAGGCCAAGAGGATGACAATCATGGCAGTGCCCTTTCTTGATGATGTTTGGGAGGAGGGCCAGGCCCTCATCAAGAACCCTTGCACGGCTCTAGCCAAGGGGGATAGGCTGCAGAAGAAATATAGGGTGTCAGACTCCGCACCGAAGTGCCTGAGGTCATAGCCATCGCAGGATTCGGTGGTATCGGCGGCCACAAGGAAACGATCAGCCAACCCGTCCTCGTCATCTTTGGTCCCTCCGGATAGCGACAGGAAAAGGATGGATGCCATGGGAAAGAAGGTGATTTACACTGCGATTCTGGAGTTACTACCCATTGATAAGAAGATGGAGGAATTCGCTCTCTTCCAGGAAGGAGAAGTGGCATCGGATCACGCAATCACAGTGCCATTGGATGTCGCCGACACAGGGTTCCAGCAAATGGGGAACTGTGTCTGCCTTCATCGCCAAGGTTGGATGAAAGCCACAAATTTCCATCGGGAGGTCCAAGCGAAGGTGCTGGACATGCCCCTCGATGGAGAGAATCTGTTTGGGAAGGTTGTCGACAAGTCCCTCCAGGCCATCACGAGGGATATGGAGGCGGCCCGTTCCCTGGACACTCTCCAGCAGCACTGCTCGTCTTTTTGTTCCTCCAGGGGAAAGTCGAGCAGTTCTTCAAAGGGTTTCTCCATGTCGTACCGACAGCCTTCCAGATCCTCAATGCAGGAAGACTGCAGAGGCCATTCACAGGCCTACGGTAGCAGAGGACAGCGTCGCTGTCACCCGCAGGGCTGCACTCTGGCGCCAAATCAAACCTGAACCGACGGGGACGTTGGAAACCCACACGTGCACCCTGGTGGGAGGCCGACGGTTAATCAACGAGTGGTGTAAGGAAGACATGGCATCAAAGTTAGACAGACACAAGTGATCACAGTTCATGGATGTTTACTAATCTCTAAAGTGGGTGAGATAAACGCATAATCTAAACCTAAATCTAAGATGGGAGCAAGCTATGACCATCAAATAATAATAATACAGTCCTAGTGGAGTCTAGTAAAATAAAAGGGTCTATGCTAAAAAAAACAATAACCAATCCTTTCCGCTATATTACAAAAGAATGTGGGATAATGTTCACAAGAAAAGAAAGAAGTGTTCACAAAATGGTAAATCAGGATGGTATGGGGTTTTCCTTCCCCCATGTTTTTGGCATGGGACAAGGCGGGACTCTCAAGCACAGTACACTCCTGGGCTTCTCTGGCACGAGCACGAGTTCCTTGTCGCAGTATTGGTGTCTTCTGTGCTTAAGTCTCATCTCATGCAAGGTCTCTTGCTTCAGAGGGCCTGATACACCAAAACAACAAAACAAAAGTTCCTTCAGGTAATCTTTACGTGTGATGGCTACCTGTCGCCCGTGGATCCCTGTCAGCCAGGCTATGAACCTTCTCTCAATAGTCGGCCTCACACTTATGATCACAATGTTCATAGGTGTTTTAACACGATGCAGGATTCACTTTCTTGGTGTTCCAGCCCTATATCTGGCCTTCTCTTAGCCCCCAGTCAGACTTCACATATTCACGGTTCACACAGCGCTTCCCTCAGCCGGGCGCAAATGCCTGTTTCACAACGTCAAAACTTCAGTAATGGGTTAAGGACTTTAGATTGTACAAGGGATTTGGCTCGACCCTTGCATGACCACCTTAACTCTCTTTACCAACCTTCCCTATGGCCTCATGGTACTTGTAGTTTTCTTACTTCACAATATTCAATACTGTCTCTTTGTCAGTCAGAGACCTTCGACTGGGCGCCCACGTGGCATCGGACCACTCTATCTCTGGTACCAATGTGTTCACAAAAGACCTCTTGTATAATTATCTTCTTACTGTTGCCACTACAAACATAGTTCAACACATTTTGGGTGAATATCAGCTTCCTCTTATTCACCGGCTGTGCTGAACTCCTTGACGGTTACTTTGCCGATGGAGTCAAGGACGGTACCACAATGGCAACATTGTCTCCCTGCCCAGGCTATCTGTGCGGGAGGGTGCCATGGAACGTTGACATCCGTTACATCATGTTTTACGTGGGCCTAATTGACAACCTAGAATTTTAAGTTAAACAAGCCCTGATAATGGATGATATATCCGAAATGCGTCGGTTAATTGTGAAATAGTAGAATTGGAAACTTTACTGTTAATGTGCTTGTATTTGGACCAAGGGAGAGTAACTTGGTTTGATTACTATGGTACACCAACAAATGTACATAAGGACGACACTGTGAAATCTTTCTTTAAGGAAAACATATGTCATTTTCATGGTGAAGTTGAACCTGATATTCTTATTTTGTGTTATAAATTTCAGTAAAATGTTTTAATGTACTAAAAGAATTGTGGAATTGCTATTTGTGAATGGTTCAATTGCTAATATTCATTTTGTGCTAAAACATCATACAATATATTTGAATATGAGTTCAGGACAAAATGTTTAGGAGGTAATTTGACCCCATCAGAATGTATAGGGGTTACCTGTTGGTGATAACAGGGTGATTAGGTATTTGAAAAGGGCCAGGGCAATTCCCTCCTAGACGTCCTTTCAGGTCTTGCCGCCTTTCTTCTTTGTTTGAACTGCCGTCCTGGAATGGCTGCTTCCTCATGCTTTCTGCCGTGCTCGGAGTGTGCTCTTGTGCTCTGCCTTTTATCCCCATGGGGAAGGGAAAGGGTAGTCAGGTGTGTGTAGTTGTCGGTAATTGCCTGACTCTGCCTGACCCTTGTGTTGGGACATGTCAGATAAACGGCTCGGGATATTGGACTGTTGTCATTCACGCTGTGAGATTGTGTTTGTGTGCGAAAAGGGGGGGAATAGGGTTTCTACGTATCCTACTAGACTGGATGGGGAAAAGGTGTCACAAGGAAGGGGCTACCGCATCTCAACCTTCGTTGTCCCACTTCCACTCTCAGAGGACTCACCGCCGATGTGATCCTCCTGCACAGGGCCACCCCCAGGAACTGGATCCAATAGCGATGGCTGTGTCCTGGCCACCTGGATGACAGATCCCCGGGGACTAGCAGGTGAGACTCCTTCAGGTTTCTCACAGTGGAGATAGATCACCACCGACAGATGGGTGCTGGATGCTCTCACCCAAGGACACACCATGGAGTTTCAACGCAGGTGTCCCCGGATCCCTCCGGTTACCAGTCAGGAGCAGCTCCTGGAAGGGGCACGGGCCATGCTGCGAAAAGGGGCGAAAGAGCTGGTTCCCCAATGGCTCAGGGGCTCCGGAGTTTGTTCTATATACTTTCTGGTCAGAAAGAAGACAGGGGGCTGGAGGCCCATCCTAGACCTACGATGTCTGAACAAATACCTAAAGTCCTAAAAGTTCAGGATAGTCACGTTGCAACACATGCTCGGCCAACTGGAAAAAGGAGACTTTTTGAAGTTGTTGGACCAGGAGGACACCTACTTCCTCGTCCTCATTCACAAGAAACTTTGGAAGTTTCTACATTTCGTGGTGCAGGGACTGCACTACCAGTTCAGGACTCTACCTTTCGGCTTGAAGTCGGCCCCCAGTGTATTCACGAAATGCCTGGCACCAGTGGCAGCCCATCTACGTTTACAGGGCATACACGTATACCCGTACCTGGAAGACTGGCTGATTCGCGCCCGCTCGCAGGAGCTGGCTGACGGACACACAGAGATGACCGCCCGGCTACTGATGGATCTGGGATTCTCCATCATTTATCCGAAGTCCTGCTTAACTCCATCACAGAATGCGCTATTCCTATGCGCCAGACTCAATACGGTGTCTTGCCTGACGTTGCCCTCGGAGGAGTGGATATCAGCCATTCAAGGAAAGGTGCAACGGCGGTCATCGACGAAGACGGCCATGGTGTGGGCCATCAAGTCGTTACTGGGCATGATGTCCTGCATCTACCTCGTCCGGCTCTGCAGGCTGCAAATGCGATCCCTACAGTAATTCCTGGACGCCCGCTAGATACTGGTGCTCGGAGGCTTCACGGACAAGACTTCTCAACGACTAGTTCCGCCGGGCGATAGGATGGTGGGACGTCTGCTCCAACATTGCCCAAGGAATAGGATTTCAAAACCCCCCATACCAGGAGAGGTCATCACGGATGCCTCCCTTGAAGGCGCTGGAGCGCACACCAGATGTCTGCACGCCATGGGCCTGTGGCTGCTGGAGGAGAAGGATCTTCACATCAACATCCTGGAGCTGCAGGCAGTGTTCTGGGCCTTCAAGTACTTTCTACCGTCTCTGAAAGGCAAGGTGGTGAGGATCTTCACAGATAACACCACCACCATGTTCTACATCAGGAAGCAGGGGGCACTCGGATCTCTGGCACTATCCAAAGAAGCGCAGGAATTGTGGCGCTGGGCCGTCAGACAGGGGATGTTCCTCATCCCTCTCCACCTGGCAGGAATCAAGAACACCACTGCAGACTCCCTTAGCAGGAAACTGCGCTCCTGCCACGAGTGGGATCTTTGTCAGGATCAGGTGGACCACCTTTTTGTCAAATAAGGCACACACCAGATTGGTCTATTTGTGACAGCGGCGAACTCCGAGTGCCAGATGTTTGCCAGCAACTGAGCAGCCTGGGGCATGCGTTCTCCTTCCCGTGGGAAGGACTGTTCCTGGACGCGTTCCCTCTCCTGCTAGGAGTCATCAACACACTCAGACAATGTCCATGCAAAATGATACTCATCGCCCCGCCGTGGCAGAGGCAGATTTGGTATCCGGACCTTCTCAGCCTGTCAGTCAGCGTCGCCTCTGGTCAAGCTGCCAGTGGTTCTTTATCTTCTCACCAGAGAAGGAGGCACAATCCTTAATTACGACCAAGGATCACTGAACCTGAGGGCTTGGATCCTGCAGACCTAGAGTTTGGAGGATTTGAGTTGACTGCAGGTAGGTCCTCGCCCAGGCCAGCGTGTCCTCGACTTGAAGTGCTACAGTCACACATGGAAGCGTTTCGCTACATGGTGCCGGCTTCAGAAGATTACCCCTCTGAGGGTCATGGCCCGCAGATCCTTCCATACTTGCCATCCTTGGCCAAACAAACAAACAAACAAACAAGGCCGGCCTGGTGCACGCCTCTATCAAGGTACATCTGGCGGCTATCTCCCGCTACACCAAGTCTCCAGAAAGATCTTCACTTTGGTCCCACTGCCTCGTCAAGGAATTTCTCAAAGGACTTTTTTGATCTTTCCCGCCGATGAAGGCTCCTGCCCCGGCATGGGGACTCAATGTGGTTCTGACGAGCCTCATGGGGGCACCCTTCGAGCTCATGCATAAGGCCTTTCTCAGGTTCCTCTCCAGGAGAACGGCTTTCCTTGTGGCCATCACCTCTGCCAGAAGGGTAGTTGAGATCCAGGCCCTATCCTGCAAGCAACCATACCTGACTTTCCACAAATCGAGGGTGGTGTTGCACACGCACCCCTCGTTCATGCCGAAGGTTCCGTGGAAATTCCTCCTCAACAAGCTTTTGGTGTTCTGTTTTTTTTCCCGAAACCTTCTTCGCTGGGGGAAAGGGCCTTGCATTCGCTGGACGTTGCTCATGCCCTGAAGTTCTATGTGACACGCACAAAGTGCTTTCGGAAGACCTCACAACTGTTTGTGAACTTTGGTCCTGTGAACCATCGGAAGGCCTTGTCCAAGGCTTCCATTTCAAAGTGGCTTTCCGGCTGCATCTTGCACTGTCATTGGTTGGTGAACCCACTGCTGCCCGGTCATCCGAGTGCCCACTCCACCAGAGTGATCGCTGCGACAACAGTGTTCCTGTCTGGTGTGCCCCTGTTGGACATCTACAGAGCTGCTACATGGAGGTCCACGCACACCTTTGCTAAATTCTACTGCGTCAACAGGGATTCCAGGGAGGAGTCCAGAGTTTGCTTGAGGTAAATGAATTGCTTCTGTTGAGGCTTGCCAACTCCCGTGGTTGTGTAAGGTTGTACTGCTATGTATTCGTTATTCATGAGCTTTTGAATCCATTCCAGACCCTATGTTGGAGAAGATTTAAGTAACTTACCTGTAACCATTGTTCTCCAGCATGGTTCTGGCATAGCTTCACATGCAAACCCTCCCTCCCGTCCCACCTGTGGCTCTTCTTGGTCATACTGCCACTTTACATGCTTCCCAAATCCGAAGATGGCTGCCAGAGGAGGGGCTTAGGGAGAGGACTGTCATTGGATGGGGGCAGTAGGACCCAGAGGACAGTGATTTGTTTAGATGAGGAAAACAGTTTTAAAGTGAAAGTGAAACTGTTTTTTTCTTTTACCGAGGATTCCCGGCCTGACGGGGAATATTTATGAGCATGTGAATATTTACAGGTAAGTAACTAAAATGCCTCTGTCTCTCTCTCTCTCTCTCTCTCTCTCTCTCTCTCTTTCTTCTCCCCCCTCCTCCATTCAGTCACAATTCTTTGGTTGCTTCTTTGATTTCCCCTTGTCTCCAGGTGTTTCTCCTGCAGTGTAGATTTAGCACATAGCTACCAGGCAAGAACATGTAATTCTCTCTTATTGGATACACACAAGAAATAACTTCAAGTAAAGAACCTGTGTGAATGATTACCAGCAGGAATCCATCCACCCGAGCTGGGTGCTTAGCCATAGGTCACCTTCCTAGGCTTGAGCTGGCTATTTTCATTCCGTCTGAAATTCTAGCCGGCGGATGGGTTATAACCCTTCATCCAGTGCTCCAGATAAGATTTAGAGGTGGGAGTATTCTAGTCCCTATTTTATAAAGGTTGTAGTAAAATGATTTTTTAGGGACTAAAAATGTAAGTCCAATTACAGTGGGAATATTTTGAAGCAGGTAAAAATGTTTGAACTAGAAAACAGAAATGTTTTTGTAATAATTATTTCTTCGCACCTAGTTATTCATGCACATTTAAAGATATATGTTTACTTCTTCCGATCAGGCTTTAATGGTAGTTTATTCCTTTAGTACTATGTGCACTACTGGTCCAAACATAAACATGGAGTTGTGTGGGTGAAAGCAGGGGGACAATGGTCTACATGTCTGTTTCCTATTTTTTTGTTGAGAATATTTTTACTCCCTATTTTTTTTGTTGTTGAGAGTATTTCCCTATTTTTAGGGAGTAAAAGTGGCTGATGCTCCCTTTATCTGTAGGGCTGCCTGCATCCCAAATAGGCTTTTTAAAGGATCCTCAGAATTCCCTGGCACTTTCCAGGATCTGGGCAACAGTCCACAGCAAGCTAATGGAAGCTTGCTTCGCTTGCTGTCCAATCCTGGAGAGGGATGTAGCTGATCCTCTGGTTTCCTCTTACATGACCTCTCCGGATTTACTCCCTATCCGACTGAAACCTTCTGCTTCTTTTTATATTGTTTGTCATAGTTTATTTGCCATAATAATCCCATGCATTGGTTGGGCTTTCACCCATTAAGCCTGCGACCCAGAATTGGCCAGGGCTCTGGCTTCCTCCCAGTCCTCTTCTATTTCCTACTTGGTATGATCATGTGGTCTGGGTTCCCTCGAGGGCTGTGATCGTTAGTTGTTGATTGGGGCCACTGACAGATGTCTCCAAAATCTGCTACGCAGGGGGCTGGTGAGGCTGTCCCAGTGCAGGTGCCTCTCGGCGATCTGTCTCCCTTCATGGATGTTGACATGTTCGCTCAGTGACAGCTAAACATGGAGTTTGGTGGTTCCTCACTACAACACTCCTCCAGGAGCTCTGACTAGCTAGTTATTTTGGACTGGAGTGTGTTCACGAGTTGCTCACTCGGGCATAGGGAGAGAGCGTGTCGGAGCTCACAAATTACTTGCTGCTTTTGTGTCTCCCAGCTGCTGTGGTGTGTTTCACACCCTCACTGTATTTGGGTCTACAGCTAGACAGGACCTTTGCCTCAACAGTGGGGTGTGCTTCCCCATCCACTCCCTTCAACTATATCCATAGAAGCATTTGAACACATCTCAGTAGAACTGTAAGTGGGTGAGGGTTTGTCATTGGTGTCAATAGGAAAATTCATCCTTCAAAGTGTCATTAGACAATGTTTTGTTATCCAGGCTACGTTTGATAGAGTCTGGCTTATACTGAACTCCTGCAAAATGTATATGTCCACAATTTGAATCTACCTAAATGAGCACCTTGAAATAACCAAGTGGCTAAATCTTTAGAGAGTATACCTTCTAGTACATTTTGCTAATCTTTCATGGGATTTGAACGTACTGCAGCCATCTGTAACGCATGGGTCTTTTGAACAGCTGACTTTGGAAGAATAACCTGGAAGACTGCATTTCTTGTAGCTTCACAATCAACTTGCAGAGTCTGTGAAATGCAAGCTTGCTGCTCTTAAGAGCCCTTTTGAATTTTCCATCTACCCTCTTTAGCTATGGGAAAGCACCTCTCCTTCTTTGTGGTCCTACGTTTTCACCCTCTCAACCTGATTGTGATATGCCTACACTACCACGCAGGTCAGGAAGACTTTCTAACATGTGTCCTATCACTTTAAAGTTTTGAAAATGGGCTTTACGTGTCATATCCTCTTGTTTCCTGAAACGGAGCATGCAACCATCATGCTTTGTTCCTGTTTTTTCCGCCTGAAGTAGGCAATTTTTTTCACTACACATTTTGTTTTAAGAAATGAACATTTTTCAAAGATAAGGTTTCAGTAGTTTGTTTCCAGATTTGGTGTAAAGCACTCTATAAATAAATAAATATAATACAATACAATAATTGAAGCAGCAATTGTACTTTACAGGCCTAAGGTTGGTAAAGTAGAGTCCTGCTTAACAAGCACTATACAATCATTCCAGTGTGCCTTCACTGAGTACCAATCACCTTACGCCACCACTCCCACAAATTGTGAAAATGGATTTTCAGAATGAGCCTTGTGGACAGATTCTGAGTGGCCACCCTATACCGATGAACAGGGACCAACACTTATGTCTAGCCAAACTCTGCCTGGGTTATGAGACTGAACAGAAATGCATAGACTTGAAAGGGTGTGAGAGTGGTGAAGCGTTCAGTTAAGCACACACAGAACACATTTGGCCTTAGAAAAACTCTTATCAAGCAAAAAACACATGTAAGTGACACAATAAAACATTCACTTATTAAATACACATTTACCTTGGTGTGCTCTACTAAGAGCTCTAACACTTCACTTTTGAATTACAATCCCATATAGTTTTCAGAATACTGTAATTGTAGTAAAGCAAATGAATGAAGAAGTAGAACTAGGTAAGTAATCAACTTTGAGAACAAATAGGCTGAAAGTAAAGGAGTTAGCAAACACCACACAAAAGCTTAGACTTATGGTACTATCTGTAAAAAGGCCTTCCCTCTCTAATAAAGGGAGAGCCTAGTCCCCTTGGAGTCACAGGTGCCAGTAAAAGTATTTTCAGGATGATAGGAGACTCTTTAGGAAGTTTGAATAACTGTTGGGTCGAGCCACAAGTAATTTGTAAGTGCTCCATAGTACAATAAAAATAGAAGTAACATTCTTCACAGACCCTCTCCCAATACAACCACCTAAAGGGAGACCCAGGGACGATACATGACCAGAGCTCTACCCACTCTTCAAGGCACACTAAGGAGAGGTGGGGCCAGGACCATACACCCATAGAACCCTATGGAGATCGGGGGTGGTGGGGTGCAGACACATATGTTTATTCTCCCCCTGTACTTCAGTTCACCATCAGAGTTTCTGAATTCAGTGGGCCTTCTAGATGTGTCAAAAAACACGCAAAACAATGCTCAATTACCCCTCTTTTAGTCCACCTTACACTTGGGTAGGGACAAAAGGAGAGAATATTGTGATAGGTTATCTGTTTTATCTATCTAAGAATCACATCAAACAAACATCATTTTCCAAAGAGTAGGCAGAGTAACAACACATTTTTTAATCAAAGAAATATTGATGACGCAAAGAAATATATGTGATGGGTGCTTTCCGAAAGACACCTCATAAACTTAAAGCAAATTGAAAAAACTCAAACATTAAAAAGTCCAGCAAAAACACATTTACTGCTAACGGTGTCTAGGGTTAGTATAATGACATTTGTAACAGATCACCTTGGCAAACTATTTCAAGCAGTTTTGGTTCTTTTACAAATTTTTTCGGGGAGAGGAATACTCTAAGTATACAGCATAAGATTCTAATACTGCAGAGAAAAGACACGTTAGTTGTAGTGTCTGTGGGATGTCTACATATGTTTCGGCACACAGATTACATCAACACCATGACTGGTGTTCTGCTGTTTTAGTTGTGGCCCTCTTCAGGACGGTAAATTGTTTTTCAGTTGACAAAAAGTTCAAAAAACAAATCCCCAGGTGTTTCACACTTTTTTCGTGCTGTAAGAAATGGAGAAGCGGAATTTGGGTTAGTGCTTGGTCTATAACAGAAAACGATAAAAACTCTTTTGATAAAAGTTTGTGTGAGTTGGGCTTTTTTATTTCCCATGTCTCAACTTTTCACTGACCTTTCTATGCTCTTGTGGTTGGACTAAAGGTTGGTTTCTATAGCGGGGGAAGTGACAAATCACTTCTTTTTCATGAATTCCGTAGTGCAGCAAAATTATTTCTGTTCTGCTTTCGCGGTCAATAGGCAATTTTGTCAGCCAGGAGGCACTTATAAGAATATTTTCTTTCAAGCCAAGATTTCTTCTCCGGACCTGGTTATAAAACACCATCGTATTTTTGATTTTTGATTTTGCTATTTGTTTCTTAGTGTGCAGGATGGTACATGTTATCTAACGTATGTACTAACCTTGTGTTTCTTTGGTGACTTATTGATAGCTTTGACGCTAGGTCCTAGAGGCCTTCAGCCTTGATTCGGACACGGTCTTTCAGTTTAATGCCGTTTTAACTTCTGTCTTGCCCACCAGCCTGTGAGGACAAAAGGTGGGGAGGACCTTAGGAGGGCTCTTCTTAAGTTATTCGTAGGCTTTCCATAGTTTAACGAGAGAAAGACATCCAAGTGTTTATGTGCCTTGGTTTATCTCGCTTTTCACAACTCAGATGTTGGAAAAAACAGGAATAATTTACCTTATAAATGATATCGATGGGTTCAGAAGGCTCTCGGTTTTGTAGCAGCTCCTCTTGGTCTACGCGCGGAAGCCAAATCGACTGTCGCTATACCGTGAAAGGGTTGTTGTTCTCTTCTGTATTTGCGTGTCGTGTCACTATACGTGTGCATGTCTGGTCTGCGTTTTTCTTTGGAAAAAACACATATGCGTCTGGTCCAGACGGCCATCTTGGAAAGGTGTAAGTTCATGGGTAGTATGTGGCACATTAAAACATTAGTGAAATCCTTCCTGTACCCAATCTTATTGTGGAAAAAACACACAAGGAGTCGTGAACTAGTGGTCTGAGAGTGGGAGACGTTATGCCAGTAATTGGGTGTGTTGATTCTCTATTTCATTTCGAGTTGTATTTCACAAACTTCTAGAGGAAGGTGCTAGAAGAAAATGCCCCATTCCACTGCTGAATTCAGACCATTTTTTACTGTATCCAAGTCAAAAATCCATTTCTGTTCGCATTTGCGTAGCGCCAAATCTTGATCTCCTCCTCTTTTTGAAATTTGGACTGTTTGGATGATGAACCAAAACATTTTGCATGGTCTGTGTTTGAGGAGAAGGTAGTGGGCGAACAAAGGTTTATTTGGTGTTTGATTTCTGATGTTTGTTCGGTGCTCTCCTATGCATACTTTTATATGTCTTTTGGTTTTGCCAATATAAAAGAGTTGGCAGGGGCACTGGATCGCATATACTAACCATTGGGTGCTGCAGTTTGTGAATTATTTGAATTGCCAATTTCTTCCTTTCAAGTTGACATTTTTCATGTTTTTTGTTAGTGAACAAACGGAACAGTTGCCGCACTTGAAGTGTCCGATTACAGGTGGTAAATCCCAGAGTGTTCTTTGTGTGTCAACTTTTGTTGTTGTCTGAGGATACGTGTGGACAAGATTGTCTCGCAAGTTTTTTTGTCTTCTGAAGGCAAATCTCGGGGGTGCTGGATCAAAATCTTCTGTTTTTATAATGTGCCAATTTTTTAGGAACAGTTTACGTAAATGATTGCTAATGGGGCTGAAAGTTGTAACACAGGTCATCTTTTCCAATGCTGTTTTGTTCGTAGTCCCTACTTCAGCTCAATCCCCCTTAAACAAAAAATTGGGACTCAACCCTTTCTTACGCCCTTCTAGATGTGTGCCTTCATTCCGTTGGAGGAAGTCCAGGGCTCTCAGGTCAAGGGGGCACTTCAGGCGTCAGGTTTTTGATTCCGGCTTGGTTGCGAATACAGGCTGCAATGGACCAGTTCTGGGACACTGAACAGCTGACATACAGGATATTCCAACTAGTGGACCACCACTGTGGCCACAACCCAGGAGGGACTTCAAGGATGCAATTCAGGCAGCGAACAGTGATTGCCATTTGAAAAGAATGTCGGAAGGCGACCTTCATAGGGGAAACAGATAAACTGGCCCTGCAAGGTCCCTATTCGTCGTGTAGAGCTGCAACTTCAGGGGAATGCTTCTTGTTCTAAAAACTGAGGATCTGCAGAGTCCCAAAGTTTAACTCGGACCAGTGCAGCGATGTAGCCCAAAGAGATGGCTAGCTAGCCCACATGAGAATTCTGGGACTCTTCCGAGCGCTTCCAATGGCTGGAATTTCGAGCAGAGGTAAAGGTGTTGAAGCAGCGCCGAAGGTCCACAGGAGATCTACAGAGAGGCAGGGCTTTGTCAGGCAAGTAAAGAAGGTGCTGCTGGCAAGCATCCAACAACAAGGTCCGGGCCTTGATAAGGGTCTTGACTCCAACAGTGATCTGAAGAATGGCTAGAAGAGTACCTTGCTTATTCAGAATCTGAATCTGAGCTGGAGTTTCCCCAGCCCACCAAGTATCTGCACCATCCAAAAATTAAACCATGGCAGGGGCTGCGCATTCCTGGAGAGCCTCTGGCCACTGCATATACCCAGCTGCAGATGCACTTTGTCAGGAAAATGGACTGGGCCAGACAGACCCAGTCCCCACATCCAGCCACACACACAGACCTCCACTTTGGCGCAAAAGCTGGATCAATCCCCTGGGGAATGGCTTGCTGTATTTGTAAAATCCAGCCACTCCAGAGAAGGAAGAGGGTCAAACTGCAAGATGGCCAAAGGATAGGATAAACTCTTGTGGCACAGGGCTTTTAGAGTAATGTTTTTTTTAAACCTCGTTTTTATTGATTTTCAAAACAAACAGATCAGGACAAATAAAGAAGTACATTTCGATACATCCAGCATTAACAGATGAAGAATCAGATTTCGCAGTAACCACAAATATTTAAACGCAGGTGACCCACCATTCTCCCATTAACAACAGAGGGGAGTGCCCATCACCTCTGATATGGATTTAACTTAAGTGGCTATAACCATATGTGCCATATCTTTCCAAATGTTTCTAAGCAACCCCAAGCTTTGTACACCTATTCCTCCATTGCCACACGGCTGTCCATGTCCAGTACCCATTTTGATAAATTGGGAGCCTCTTTCGCTCCTCGTAACATGGCTATGTTTCTTTTCACTATTATCAAGGTGTTAGAGATAAACAGTTTATATTTATCTGAAGGACACAGGAAACCCCACACTCTGGGTCAGGGTATTAGTACATTACTAATTACGGAAGAAAACCAGAGGATACAATTTTGGAGACAGAAGGAATCAAGAAATTTAATTGAACCTGATCCATTATTTAAATATCACATTTTAATCGAGAATTAATCATAGCACTCAATAATTTTACATCGCAGGAAAGGAATTAAGAACACATAATTTCACATAGTTTCACATATAATCCATCTCATTCGTACACAGGCATCCAATAACCATTCATACATCCATCACAATAATACATGCAAGGTAAAACTTTATCCTAAAAAAGTCATAACAATTGATTTACTTATTGTCTTCATAAAAAAGAGAGAGAAAGAGATATATAATAAATATATATGAAAAGCCACAGCAACAAATAGCTCAAGTGGTCATCAGTTTAGGATGGGTCACATCGATGTCCAAAGTTGACCTCATCACTAGTTTCTCAACCGGTTTCGGCGTATTTAACTTTAATTGAGTTACGCCTTCATCAGGAGAATAAAAATTCAACTCTAAAAAGACAGGGAGATATACATATATGAGAGACCTCATCATAGAACCACTAGAGAAAACAAAGGGAAACCCCCAATTATCAACTAATTCATATTCATTAAAAGTGATTTAAAATCAAACACAACCTGCCCCCTACCTTGTGCCAGAACTCCAAGGAGGGTACTTTGCATGCTATAAACAGTGCTACCATGATCATTGATGCCCCAAAGTGCAGAGAGAATCAACCCCTCGTGGCCATCAAGCGGACCCATTAAGTTAGTGAGAAGATGCAAATTCCCATGTATTAAACTTGTGTGATCTATTTATACAGGCAGTGTGCTATGCGAGCGCTTATAGGTCTAATTTTTAATAACTAACCTTCATGAATGAAGAGAGAGGAGAGACAGCTGAAAATTCCTGATATGAAGAACAGGAGTACCAGCTATACCAATATGCGATGTCCCAGCACGTCTGTACTGCGTAACCGTCAGCTGAAGATATGGGAATGGTTCAATCCTGCAGTAGCTGTTTTTCATGCAGGCAGCACCATTTCGAAGGAAAGGATCAATCATCCAATACAACATTTTCATAGACTCAAGGGGTACACCCAGAGATTCACAACTCTCCCGTTCCCTATATAAATGAGAAAAAAGGTCAGAACTGTTGATAAGGTCGAGTTGGGGCGAAGCAAAAGTCACGCGAATCACAATAACAATTCGGGTAGAACTCCCGAAGCAAAGATAATCAATTGCCAGGGCTCAACTTCGATGGATTTTGTGCTATTTTGGTGTAATGACCTGGAATGTGAAGAAGTCTGAACACTTCTTGGTCATATTTATTGGCATCCCAGACTACTATCCCCTCACCTTTGTCAGCAGCTCTTATGACTATGGTAGGGTCAGAGGCCAGTGTCTTAATAGCCTGGAATTCTAGTAAATCTAAGTTTGGTCCTGATTGGTGTCTGTAATGGCGGATCTGCTGTTCTACTTCTTTAAGAACCAATTTTTCAAAGATGGCTACTTCAGGGGGAAGACTTCTTCACATTCCAGGTCATTACACCAAAATAGCACAAGATCCATCGAAGTTGATTAAACTTAAAATACTCCAACTCACGGAAGAAGCCAGCCAAGCAGGTTTCCTTTCGGTAAAATAAATTGAATACATCAACCACTCAGATGATCGCATTCCTCTGTTCTATATCATGCCCAAGATGCATAAAGATATTCAAAATCCCCCGGGACGTCCAATTGTTTCAGGATGCGGATCGATTCTCGAGCCACTATCAAAGTACATCGATTTTTTCATCAAACCCTTGGCCATGGCAACACCTACTTTCCTCTTAGATTCCAGAGATGTGATTAATTTGGTAGAAAATCTGAACTTTGATTCCGACACATAAATATTGGTCACATTAGATATTGAGGCTCTTTATACAAACATACCTCAAAAAAGAGCTATACAGAGCTTAGAAATCATACTCAATAGACAACCATATCCACATAGTGTTCCCACCAATTTTCTGTGTGAAGCTGCCAAGTTAGTTTTAACCAACATTTTTTTTAAATTCAAGGAAGAATTCTTTCTACAAATTAAAGGGACTGCTATGGGCTGTACTTTTGCCCCAAATCTAGCCATCATCTTTATGGCTCTTCTTTAGGAAGAAAAAATCCTGGCTAACTCAAATCCGTTCCGGCAACAGATTAAGTTATACCGCCGATACATTGACGACATACTCTTAATATGGGAAGGCAATACTCAGTCTTTAATTCAATTTGTGGAATGGCTCAACAAAGTTGATTCAGATATTCATTTCACTTTTGAGTACTCCACTACGAGGATTGCTTTCTTAGATTTATCTATCTTTGAACAAAGAGGTGTCTTACGAACTGAATTATTCAGAAAGACAACAGAAAGGAACACCACACTCTGTTTTGAGAGTCAACATCCCTCCAGCTTGCTACGGAACTTACCTTTCGGTATGTTCCTACGGTTACGCCGGAATCGTTCTGATATTGATAATTTTATCAAACATGCTACCATCCTAGAAAATAGACTATTAGAACGAGGCTACCCTAAAAAGCTCATCAAACACTCTAGAAAGAGAGCCCGCTATGCAAATCGAGATCTGCTACTATTACCTAAAAATGAGAACATTAAAAAAGAACAATTGGTTTGTGTCTCGACCTATTGCCAATACAGTAATACCATTAAAGGCATCATTTTAAAATATTGCGGGTCCTGAATGCATCCGGCATGATTTTGCCAAAACCCTTATTTGCTTTCAAGAAAGGCAAAAATCTAAAACAAAAAATGACACCTGCAAGTAGAACCTCAGCTAAACCAACCGCGATCAGGGACACCAACTTTAACCCAGTGATAGGGCATTATCCATGCACGTCATGTACTGCCTGCAAGTTCTCAAAAAAAACGACTTCTTTCATAATGGAAAAGAAAACCTGGGACTTACGCACCTTTACAATGTGTAAAAGTAAAAACGTCATTTATGCAATTTCATGTCCTTGCAAAATGATGTATATTGGAAAAACCACGAGAGAAGTAAGCACCAGAATTAATGAGCATCGCTCAAAAATTAATACTCGGAATCTAAATGCTCCTATGGTAATTCATTTTGTTCAAATGGGCCATACTGCGGAACAAATGGAGTGGTTCTGTATTGAAAAAGTAATTGCCTCCAACGTAACCCAAATGACAAAAAAACTGGCTTACAAAGAACAATTATGGATCTTTAACCTAAAAACTTTAACTAATGGTTTGAACACACTAGAACCAGGTCTTTCATATTCCTAAAGGGGATCCACCATTGAGACGTTGACGTGGGAAACACCTTAGGTCCCGTCCATCGCGAGCCCTCTGATGCCACTGAGAATGAGAAAAACAGGCCGGTATACCATTCATAGTCCGTTTTTCACCTTGATTGACAAGCTACAGTCACGTGAGCGGCCTTGCAGTCACGTGAGCGCTAGTATAGTATTTAAGAAGCCGTAGGAATAGTTCTTACGTCGCCAGAGGGGCGCCGTCAGGTTACGGACCACACAGACCCTGCAAGCAAGCATATTTTTAACAGCTCGTCCCGAAATAGTAAGTAGACCTTTCCTGTTTCTTGCTAGAAAGCATTATTTATTTTTTCAGCCACGAGCTACCAGGTATTTATTAGGCTTGCATACAGTGAGTCTTTGACTTTGTTGAATTATATATGGCTCCGGCTGCTGACACCCTTCCAATGCCGAGCACTCTCCCGTTAGTAACGTGAGCCCTGGCAATTGATTATCTTTGCTTTGGGAGTTCTACCCGAATTGTTATTGTGATTCGCGTGACTTTTGCTTCGCCCCAACTCGACCTTATCAACAGTTCTGACCTTTTTTCTCATTTATATAGAGAACGGGAGAGTTGTGAATCTCTGTGTGTATCCCTTGAGTCTATGAACATTTATATTGGGGGATTGATCCTTTCCTCCGAAATGGTGCTGCCTGCATGAAAAACAGCCACTGCAGGATTGAACCATTCCCATATCTTCAGCTGACGGTTACGCAGTACAGACGTGCTGGGACATCGCATATTGGTATAGCTGGTACTCCTGTTCTTCATATCAGGAATTTTCAGCTGTCTCTCCTCTCTCTTCATTCATGAAGGTTAGTTATTAAAAATTAGACCTATAAGCGCTCGCATAGCACACTGCCTGTATAAATAGATCACGCAAGTTTAATACATGGGAATTTGCATCTTCTCACTAACTTAATGGGTCCGCTTGATGGCCACGAGGGGTTGATTCTCTCTGCACTTTGGGGCATCAATGATCATGGTAGCACTGTTTATAGCATGCAAAGTACCCCCCTTGGAGTTATGGCACAAGGTAGGGGGGCAGGTTGTGTTTGATTTTAAATCACTTTTAATGAATATGAATTGGTTGATAATTGGGGGTTTCCCTTTGTTTTCTCTAGTGGCTCTATGATGAGGTCTCTCATATATGTATATCTCCCTGTCTTTTTAGAGTTGAATTGTTATTCTCCTGATGAAGGCGTAACTCAATTAAAGTTAAATACGCCGAAACCGGTTGAGAAACCAGTGATGAGGTCAACTTTGGACATCGATGTGACCCATCCTAAACTGATGACCACTTGAACTATCTGTTGTTGTGGCTTTTCATATATATTTATTATATATCTCTTTCTCTCTCTTTTTTATGAAGACAATAAGTAAATCAATTGTTATGACTTTTTTCGGATAAAGTTTTACCTTGCATGTATTATTGTGATGGATGTATGAATGGTTATTGGATTCCTGTGTACGAATGAGATGGATTATATGTGAAACTATGTGAAATTATGTGTTCTTAATTCCTTTCCTGCGATGTAAAATTATTGAGTGCTATGATTAATTCTCGATTAAAATTTGATATTTAAATAATGGATCAGGTTCAATTAAATTTCTTGATTCCTTCTGTCTCCAAAATTGTATTCTCTGGTTTTCTTCCGTAATTAGTAGAGATAAACAGTTTGTCATCTCTCAAGTTTTTATTTTCCCCCCAAATTCCAAGAAGTAGTAACTTGGATTCCATCGGGACCGGGTGCAACACTACCTCTGACACCCTCCTTGTGATCTTTTGCCAATAGTTTTTTTGGACATGACATGATATGGTGTAGTAGAATGATCCTCTTTTCGGCCCCAGCCGAACATCGCCTCCCTGGTGTGATATATCCTGTACAGTATTTTCAAGTGCATCACTCGTGGCCGGTTGTAACGCTCACCTGATTCCCGTAGAGGCGCCGGTCTTGACTGGGCGTATACCGTATCTTCAAAGGTGATGTGTAACACACGGCTGGCTCTTTGGGCTGGACCTCTGTGCACTGTATGTCTGACTTGAAGGGTAAGATGTCTGCAGATAGAAAATATGGGATTAAGGAACTGGGTTATTGAATGTCTCTCTCTTCTTCCCTTTCTCTTCTCCTGTAGAACCCCAAAGGTTAACGCTCTCACCTTAGGTAAGTGAACGCCGTGCTCTCCATCTGCCTCGGGGCAGAGTGCTGTAACCAGTTTCTTCACTGGATAAGGGGAGCAGGCCTCTTGACTTCAGAGGACTGCTGTCCGTCGTTTACTGCACGAACGGTAAGTTTCGAGTAATTCTAATGTCTTTAAAGTCTTTAGTAATGATGTTTCTTGTTTTGCAGGGTTCCGGCGATGGCGGATGACGGGCTGAAGTGAGTTGAAGATGGAGCCCGTGTGATGAATAGAAGCGCCTGGAAGCACGTAAGTAAGCGCTTGTTGCCTGCTTCACGATGCGCTCTAACTGTCTTTTTATTTTGCAGGTACAAGTTCGGAGCAGCTGCAGGGTGCCGGAATACCCACTGGGTTAGATGTGGAAAGGAGTAATGGCACGTGAGTATTAAAGTTCCCCAATGTCTTTAAACGCACCTTGTTTTGTCTTTCAGATGCGGGATGCAGCGCCGAAGGCCTCTGGAGCGTGCGAAGAGTTGGTAAGCTTTTGTCTTTCAGATGCCGGAATGCAGTGTGAAGACCTCCGGTGCGCACAAAGAGTAGGTAAGCCTTTGTCTTTCAGATGCCGGAATGCAGCGCGAGGCGTTGGTGACAGCCGATGGACCAGGTAAGTGAAGAGCTGTCACTGAAGACCGTAATGCTAACCTGTTCTTTCTTGTCTTTATAGGTGTTGCTGAAGACTGGATTCAGGATGGTAAGCCTTTTTCCTTAGGCCCAGGATCAGATGCAGAAGACACGATGAGCGTTCTGCTGCAGAGGATGCAGAATAAGGCAAAGCAAGATTCATCCATCGGGTGTGGTTTAAATAGCCTCCTGTAGTGCTTAGGTGTCTCCTTCCACAGCCACGCCTAGGTAAGAAAAGAGTTCCTGCTTTCCAGAAGAGTTCCAGTGTTCAGAATCTAGGGAGTGGCTCCTGCCCCACCCAACAGGAAAAGTAGTTCCAAACAGAAGAGGATCAGAGGCTCAACTCGCAGGCAAGTAAGCAGCATGGTCTGCTGCAGGTAAGTCCACCCAAGCATTATGAGCCCGGCGCTTCCAGCGCTGGGACTGGGCATATTTATGAGCCTGGTGCCACTGGCGCCAGGACTGGGTCCAAAAGGTCCCAATTGGGACTGGTTGGCACTCGGAACCTGGGTTATGGATCTGCTTCCAAGGGAGTTGGGAAAACCCTGACCTTTTGGAAGCAGAGATCATGACACCGGTATCACAGTTTCTCAGGGTGCAATGAGGTCTTCTTGCCATTCCTCTGCCTCCAAATGACCAGTTTCTACCTCCATCTGTTTTGAAGACTACCGGGCACTCATAGCTTCTGTAGAACTGTGCCACCATGGCATGACAGATTTGGATATATTGGAATATGTCTTGTCTTGTTACTTGTGAGTAACAATCACAATCACATCCCGAGGACCTTGATGCCTTTGCTCTATCATTGGGATGAGAATGTCAATTTCATGAGTTCTGGCACATCACAGTTGTGCCATAGCGAGGTCTGCAATGTCATTAGCCCTCGACCCCCAGCCTATTTCCTTCCTAGCCCTGTCCCATACCCTCACCACGTGTTGTGAGGATGGGGGCAGGCCAACTCCAGTCACACGTCCATGGAGTGTCTTTACCTGGTCTCTGTGGACCATACCGGCACATTTCAGCCCAATGTGTGGACTGTTCCTGTCTCCATTTAGCCACCAATTCACCACAGCCAGCTGTAAGGCCCCATAATATGTCCTGAGATCTGGTAGGCTAATCCCACACAGAACCATACAGAGATTGTGTTTGGGAAACTGCCACTGCAGTGTCCTCAATGACGTCTCAGGGGTCTGATTTTCACAATCTGGGATCCTGACTGGGATTTTCTGCGATAATATATTAAAATCTGGGTAATGTTATCAGTTAAACATTGCAGCTCTTACCAGTAAGGGTAGGGCCGACCAGAAACAGGTGTCTGCTGCAAATCTCAAATGTAATTGTAATTGGTTATTTACAGCGTGCTTAATACTGAAGAGGTTACTAAGCATGGACCCAGGATTTGAACCTGTGCTGCTCTGCCTCTTGCTTCCAAGATGAGCATGTTGCCACTGAGCTATACTACCCGTGCCGATATGATAGATTTCAGGTTACAGTCAAGAAAGGCGGTGGGGTTGAGACGCAGATACCTAAACAAGTCCTCTGCCCCTCTAAAGTCGTTATCCTTTGGGATCGTTGCCGTGCCACCCTTTCACTGGAAATAGAACTGATTTGGACCAGTTGGCCCGGAGACCGATATGTCGCCCATAAATCTCTAGGATTTCAGTTATCCTCGGAATCGACCACAGTAGTTCCCCTACATCCAGCAACAAGTCATCCGTATACATGGCTCTTCTCGTCCTGATGGCCACGCAAAGCCTTTCTTTAGAGGGTCTTCCCTGAGCCAGATTGCCATGGGTTCCATGGCCAGAATGAACAAGGCCAGGAAGATGGGACAGCCTTGATGAATGCCCCTCTCCAATGGGAACTGAATAGACAGCACTCCATTGACCCTAACCGCCGCCCAGTGGTGCATAAACAGCAATTTGAGTCATGCTAGGAAGCCTGGCCTGAAACCCATGCACCTCTTTGTCTTCCAAACAAAGCCCCAGTGAATTGAGTCAAAAGCTTTCTCAACGTCTATAGCCTGCAGTGCCAGCGGTCCATAGATATTGTCAGCCATGTCCAAGGCAGTGTGAAGTTGACGGGTGTTCATATGAGATGCTGTGTTGGGTTAAAACCTATTTTTGTCTGCGTGTATCGGCAGATAAATACTGCAAGCAGTCTTGTCGCCAACAATTTCGCCAGTATTTTAGCTTCCATATTGAGGAGGGATATGGGCCTGTATGAGGCACAGTCGTTGGGTGGTTTGTGTTTCTTATGAATTACTATGACTGTCGACTGGCACAGGTCTAGTGGCAGCATGCCCACATTTAAACTGTCCTCGTTACCTTGTGACTTCTTTACTGTGACGCTATCATAGCTCTGCCGGGAACCCATTGGGTCTCACAGTCTTCCACAGTTGGAGCACCGCCACAGCTCCCGTCCCTGCTTGCGCATGATTTCTTTTACTAATTCCTCTGCTTGCAGAGCAGTGATATGCAGTAGCGGATTCTCCCCCAAGAGAACAAAATATCTATCAGGGGAGCCCTGATCCACTAGAACTGTATAAAGTTTATTGTAGTACTCTGTGAATACTTCACAAATCCAATAATCACCCAAGACTGTCTCCCCCCTCCATTGATGACCCCGTGTACGTATCTTGAGGGCATGCCTTGCTGTTCCAACCACGTCGATAATTTCCCAGTCTTATACCCTATTTCATATATCCTAGCCCGGGATACCAAGAAAGCCTTCTTGGCTATATCCGTGGGGATAGTGCTTTAAGAGTCCTTCACCCGTAATACTAGGCGTTGTGTCTCGCAGGAGCGATCCTCCTGGAATAAATGCTCCAGGCACAGAATCGATAATTTAGCCTCAGTTCCTTTCGACAGCCTTTCCTTCTCCCAGGCTCCCCCCTTTGGCTGCCTTGTATCCCTCCCATATAATTCCAGGACTTCCCACCAATCTGGTATTGATTTCAAAATATTCAGTTATCGTATCTCAAAGTTTATGTAGCATTTTTGGAGATCCGAGATAGTATGCATTAAGGTGCACCCTCTAAT
This sequence comes from Ambystoma mexicanum, assembly GCF_040938575.1. Lineage (NCBI taxonomy): Eukaryota > Metazoa > Chordata > Amphibia > Caudata > Ambystomatidae > Ambystoma > Ambystoma mexicanum. Next base: position 843,864,958 of record NC_090923.1, read on the forward strand.
GTCTGATCCCATGGAAATCAGCAGTGGGGAATGGTCGGAAATGCCCCTTGCCAGAAGCTCTGCAGCAATTACATTATGAATATCTGAGTGAGGCGTGAACTAATAATCCTATAAAGAGAGAGGTGTATCCCTGAATGAGAGGAGTAGGCGGATACATGCGGGTGTTTGTAGCGTCATGCCTCAACCAACCCTGTGGCACTTGCAAAATCACTTAATGCAGAGTGCCTCAAACCTATCTTTTTTGAACTTTGCAATCTATCTATTCTACTGTCCATTACTGCATTAAGGTCAACATCCACCAGCCATCAGTCAGCATGATGTGGAACAAACAGTCCCTGGATTTCATGCAAAAAGTCCCTGTGCAGGGGTGAGGGTTAGTAAACATTCTGCAGCCCCCATGTCTCCTCCTTGAGTTACCGGTCACCAGCACATATCCTCTGGTCCCGCAAACCACCCTCTGGATTTCAAATGTTACATTATTTCGCACCAGCACCATGCAACCTCCCCTAGTGAACCGTGCATGCACACTTAGGGTGTAATTAGATCTCCTAAATAAACATGCATTCAGTACCAGACAGGTGAGTTTCCTGCAGAAATGCAAATGCAGGTTTCTGTCTGTTCAGCAGCTGTAATACAACCCCTCTCTTAATTTTGTTGCATAATCCATTGACGTTCCACAACATCACTGCCACCTTACGGTCCTGCACATCAGTCATTATAACTCAGCAAGTACCTACTGTGATGAATCCTACAGATTCCTCACTAATTCCTTGCTTATAGTCACATCTCAGGTGGCCAGAAAAAGGCAGACACTTTTTGATCCTGAACTTCAGGGTGGTGTTCTGTGGGAGGATCATCTGGGAAGAGAAAAGGCCCAGGGGTATGAGAGGACTCTGTGGGATGAGACACAGTATTTGTCCTCCTCTGGGATAGCTAACTCCACAGTGCCAAAATATGTAATAGCATGTTGCAATAACCATCTTGCTATTCCTCAAGATCTGCCTGCAAATAGGGGTGAAAACAATTATAAAATGCCTTACAAAGGTCTTGAAACTTGGAAACTCTATGAATAATAGCAGCTTAAAAGAATTGCCTGGCCCTTGTCAAACAGGTTTGGTGACAAATGAATTCTTATCAAATAAAGCTCCGAAAACTAACTTTATTAGGGACTTCAAGTCCCATAATTCTCTAGATACTGGGACCAGGAAGAGGGTTGAAGAAGTGCAATATTGCAGGAGTAATCAAATCATTAATCCCAATGACCCACACAAGAGGGAGGCTGAGAGGCTTAAAAACCCCCCTCAGATGCAGGCCATGAGAGAGCAGGAGACGAGTAGTAGCAGTAAGAAGCAGCAGCATGACTGGTGCAAGCAGTCCGTACCGAAGCTGGAGGAGAGAAAGAGGATGCCGGGACCCCTGTGTGGCAGATTGCAGCTGCCGGTCCTCAGAGGGTCTGTGCATCCTGGAGTTGGAAGGGCAGAGGTTCGCACTGGTGGAAGCCTGGGGGAAAGAAAGTTGCCTGTTGGAGACCCGTGTTGCAGAGGTTGCATACCGGGACCAAAAGCACGGGCAGCTTTCCTTCCCGAGAGGCCATCTCAGGTGGCTTGCGTGCACCCGAGGGGATCTCAGGAGTAAGAAACGATCCAAATACAGGTGGCGCGGGCGAAGGCAGACTGAAGGAAGCAGTTTGCTGAAAGGCGAGAAGTCACCAAAGCAGAAGTCCTGCGAGCAACAAGTGAAATGTATTTATTTATTATTTGTATAGCGCGAATACACAAATGAAGTGCTTCACAAGCGCAAGAGAAATGGAGGCATGTGGCTTACTCAGTGAGTTGACAGGTTTGTTGTGAGCCAGAGTGCTCCATCTCCCTTCGCATGGCTCATGCAGGCGTTCTCCGAGTATTCAATTTTGAACGATTGAACAGAGGCAGACACGGTACTCACGTAGAAGTGAAAGCGATTCCCAACGTGAATTCGGATCTTTAACTTATGAAAAGCAACCTTTTGTAACCCAGGGAAATAACTGTAATGTTATGGGTGTGAGTCTGTGGAAAACCCAGCAAACCAATGGGGCAATAGTGTTAAAAGCTAAGACCTCCATACATTGCCCAAGCCAAGAGACACAATTGTTAAAATCTAAGACCTAAAAGCATTGCCCAAACCAAGAGAGGCTAGAGCAAGAACAACATTGTCAACAGCAAAAGGGGGCTAATTAAAGGTCTGAAAGGGGGAGGCTTATTGTCCATACTTTGTCTAACATTTAGTGAATTGTTAGAAACTCACATTGCCAATGCCAGGGGAGAAGCAGAAAGAAACCCTATCCTTGGCAGTCATTGTTTACTGGTGTGATAGGGAAACAAGAGTGGAAAAAGGCTGCCCTTCTTGGGAAGAGATATTCAGAGGGAGAGTAGCATCATTTGTAAAAGATTATTAAAGAGCATCAATGTGATCTTATTTTCCCTAAGGAGTTGCTGCAAGAGCTGAAGCTACAATTTGTTGAACATTATGAATTGTTATGAACCTCTTGTCAGTTGATCTAAACCACAAAGGCACGGTTGTAGTGAAACGTTGTTCGGGAAGGGGAGTATACTTGGATGACAAACCTATGGAGAAATGAGTCTGGCATGGGAGTAAGTGCTACGGAGTGGTTCTGACAGAGACCATTTATGTTGTTGGTGAAGTACATTTCTTTGTAATTTATTTGTTGTGGGAAAAATCACCCTGACCAATACAATTATTGCTGCTATTCATGAACTGAGAACTTATTCAAGGAGGAGGAAAAGCCTTATACTTTTTGTGTTGGAAGTTTACGCTAACAAGTTGAAGTGGCATAAGACCGTGTTGGAACTTTTGTTGAACTCCAGGATTTCCTTGTGTTCTTTTCTTGAACTGTGGCTCAGAATCACATTTTAACCTTTGGAAGGGGAATTCGCCGAAGTTGTGAAGATATCCTTTGTTAGAGTGTTTCCTTTAGTTTATTTTAGGCAGGGAAATCCTCGTCTGGGAAGGGATAGCGAGTTGTTCATCCAACCTTTATATATAATAAAATGGCATTTATTGAGAAATGTTTACAACATGATTCACCTCACATTTCTAATCCCTCACACTACCTGGTGCACCCGAATACTGGAAACCTGTGAAACTTTCTTCCAACATTGTGCTGTCATGACGTAATGTTTTACATCCACGTCCCCAACAAAACCATACTCATTTGTTTCATCCAATTCCCCCCCACCCTATACCGCTGATAAACTCAGTGTATCTATAGCCCAACCTATAAAGTAACTAAAGCATAAGTTGTAAAGGCAAAGATAAACCCTGGCGGAAAGTCAAAGCCACCTGCGTGTTCCCTTAAAATAAGGATAACAGTCCACCTGCATACCACATCCTTCCCCTTCCCTGTACATCAACCCCCCCACCTCCCTGAGAGACCCTGACACCACCCACCATTACTGTTAATGCCCCAGGCCCTTTCTGTACCGAGGTGCAGACCCACAATTTCCAGCATTACAGAACCGTACCAGCGGGCCACCCAACTTCATTGCTAACCCCAGCAATCAACAACTATTCCGAAGGTCAACGGATGCATCCACTCATTTAGCTCTGCTCGACATCAGTTCTGGGTGCTTCTTCCATGAACAAAGAAACAGTCCCTCCCTCAACCCATACTTGCACCCTATTGGCAGGTCCCGTTGTGCCCACTCCCCCCGTCTGGTCTCCACTCATCCCAGCTGGCCTACTTCCTGCACTACCATTGCAAGAAGGGCCCTTCTGTTGGGCAGTCTCTTGCCAGTCCCAAACTTCCTGGGGGGCATGAAAGACAAGGGAGCGAACCTCCATCAGTGCTTTCAGTTTCGGCTGAAAGAACATTATATCTCCAAGTCTATGTGACACTGTGTCATAGGATCTGTACAACTCTGTACCTCTTGGATAAAGTCCGGGAAAATCAAGATTTTGGCTGACCCCAGATGAAATGCTGAGCTACGTCTGGCGTCCTGCATGACTGCAGTGTGAGCCAACTGCTTCTTGAGTTGTACTACACACTCACAAGCTGGCACAGGCCACCACGGCAACCTTGGGTGACGGGCCAGCAGGTAAGGAAGTTGTGATGTGAACCCATGCTCTGGTCCTCCCGTATGGGCCCAAGGGAGCCAGGCCATCAGTGCGCTGAAGGGTACCCCGGCCTTCCCCACCAGCATTATAAGTCTCTTCTGGCGCAACGTGGCCCTGTCAGGGAGCACAACCCCCTTGCATCGTCTCCCCGTAGCAGTAAGTGCTCCGGCTCGTACCAGGGGTCAAGTAGATATCTTCATTGCCTTTGTGGCGGTTATCAGTGGGGCATCCCACTTCCCTATGCTCCGATGCCAAAGCCGACTCAGAATCCATGATCGCCTACAGAGGGCTCCCGCTCTTGGACCCCCTCCTTAGGAGTCTGGGTTCGTCTTATCCTGGCGGCAGACCTCAGGGTCCCCACGGTGCACCAAAGCAGGTTGTGCACCCAAGCAGCGACCCTCCAAGGATCTCACTTAAGGCAGTCTGTGTAGACTGTGGCTGGTGATTGCCATGCCAGCGGTGTCACCTCATTTCGGATCTAATCAAAAATGGTGGCTGCACTGTATCTCTGATCACCGGCACCATTTCACTTTTGCCGGCAGTCCTCACTCCTGCCATTTTCGGCAAACATGCAGAGTCCCTGCAGGGGTCTGCAGTCGGCCCCACGATTCAGCGTAATCGTTTGGGCACGGATGTTACCGGATTTATCGGGCCTGGTGGATGGAGCTTCTCCATCTCACGTCCGCATTGCCTCGCGTACAGGATATGGTACTCTTAATGTCGTTAAGCGGTAAAATTCAAAGGTGCACAACACTATAAAAAAGAAAACAATAACAAAAGTATCCGCTACCACCAGCCGATCCTGGACCCACCATGCACATCACCACAAAGTTACCAAAACTAAGTTATAGAGACTCTTCACAAAAGGTGATGTGTGCAGGAAAAAACAAGCAGGGAATTTTACTATGGAGAGCAGAGTTCTTCTGCACTGATAGCCATAGCGACTGATCAGTGCCCCCAAAACAGATGTGCTGAGCAAGGTGGGATTAGTCACAGCTCACACCACAAAGAGAAACAGAGGGACATCTACCCCACAACATACCCGGACTGGAGCTCCAGGAGCCGGCATAGCACTGTCCTCAGCGTTGCAGGAGGGAAGTGGAGAGACGGTGGCAGAGAGGTGCTGGAGGACCTCAGAGGAAAACGCTCTAGATTTTCATTTGTCAGCGAAAGCAAACGGCCAGGATGTTTGGAACAAATAGAACCTGTGGTAGGACCAGAGTTCAAATCCCCATAGGGGAATTTAGGGTCATGTTAGGATGCACCTAAATTAATAAAATAAGAAGCTGAGCCCAAGGAAAAGACAAATTTATATTTCAAAGAGGCCCAGGACAAAAGAAGAATACATTAAATTGAAAACGTGATAAAAACAACAGAACTTCAAACTGACCAATCACAAAAGAAAGCCTAACGGAGGAGGACCAGAGTGGAAACACCCTGCCATGAATACCGTAAGCAGGGTTTTTCCACTAATCGGCGGCCAACAGGATGAGGAAGAGTTTGACTATAAAAGCAGAGCCCGCTCACTCTGAACATGTCTCAGTCAGTGACAAATGCCCTGTACTTCTCTCCAGAGACTGATGAATTAAGAGGAGCTGTATCCTGAAGGGGGAGGAGTTGCTGCCTAGGTGACAGAGCATCACCTACCCTGAGCACTGCCTGCCTTGGAGCTGTCTGAAGAGCCTGGAGGAAAGTGATTGACCTAGGGGGAAGAAAAAGCGTACTCCTGCAGCACCACCAAAGCCTAAAAGGTGGAAGAGCTGAACTGCATGGGAAGAGGCTAAGGCGAAACCTTGCTAAGACCTTGTTAGAGAGACCAAGGCAGAATAGGACCCCTGAAGAGAAGGAGGGTAAACCAAGACCAAGAGAAGAGTGGAAAAAATAAAGATCCCTTGAAGAAGAGAGGGGCAATAATCCAAGTCCCCTGAAGACATTAGGGGCAAAGAAAGAGAGAGAGAGAGAGAGAGAAAGAAGGTAAAGATGGACTCCTGAAGGAAAGATGAGCAATGCCAAGCCCCCTGAAAAGGAGAGGGGCAAAGCAAAAGGAAAGAGAAAGACCCGAGCAGGAATTTGGGCACAAAATATCCCTGGAAGCGGAAGAGGGGTAGAAGCTGAATGCTGGGGAAGAAAGAGAGAGAAAAACACATAACCCCAACAGGATGTTGGGGCAACATACCAAACAAATAAGTAGAGAGCATAAGAGAGAGGGACGAATCACCCAGAGGTTTTCAATAAAGTACTAACGCGCATGACCCAGCTGTTCCCGGGCCTCAGAGGCCATGCAACTGGAAGGCAACTGCAGGTACCAGTTTGAGTTCTTTGCCTAAGCGGCCCTGTTGGTTGTCTACCTGATGAAACCCTAAGAAAAGACCTATTTGAATTGCTGAACTTTCTTACTTTAGAAGAGGACTTTAAGTTAGATATTTTACCCTCGCCACTTTTCACCCATTGGGAAAACATTTAAGTTCATTTTCTTCATTTCAGCATTTGATTTGGCTATACTGACAACTCACTTTTTAGGAACTTTTGAGTCAAGAAACCTTTATTTTAAACTAAGGATTAATTGTGACATGCAAGTTTAGTACTTTGGGCACCTTTTTATTTAATATTTGAAATGCGCCTTGGGTTTGTGTTATTTGTACAGGGATGGGTTTAGGTTTGTGCACTTCGCTTTATTCCTTAAACCCGATTTAATTTTGATTACATTTGCTCAATAAAGAGTTTTCTTTGAAAAGACCCAAAGTCTGAGACCCTTCTGTTTGCCATGTCGTCACCAAAGGTAAGTGAAACAAAAATGCTTTGCTTACCACCAACAGTCAGGAAAGGTACAGCGCAACACCAAAAAGTAGGATTTCCCATTGATATCTGTGTAAGGAAAGCAGCAAAAAGAAAAATGTTTTCTTAGGAGGCCTAGGAGAAAGGTATGGAGGAGACCAATGATGAGAAACAAGAGGAGATTCAGGTGAAAGAGGTGATCAAGACACGATGCAGGAAGCTAGCCAAGATGCTGATAACCAAGGGTTCGAACTCTGGGTCCCACCATGCTATAGGCCAATATCCGAAGGAGTCTGACACCTGGGCTATGACTAGGAGGCCCAGTGCACCAACGCTGGTGTTGTCTGTTGGACATCGAGAAAAGTGCAACATGTTGGCAAGGTCTACGTATCCAACCACAAGAAAGAAATGCTGCAGCCTTTAAACACCCAAAAATGTGAGCGGCGTTATGGTTTGCAAGTTAGCGAGAGTTAAGTGAGAAAAGGAAGGACTTACTGCCTACAGTCCTCCAATAAGGATAATTTGCTTGTTATTTTGACTTTCCCCACACCATTGCTTCAGTTTGACCTAATCCCTCAGTATCTGGTTTGTTTATCTGGCCAATATCCGAAGGAGTCTGACACCTGGGCTATGACTAGGAGGCCCAGTGCACCAACGCTGGTGTTGTCTGTTGAACATCGAGAAAAGTGCAACATGTTGGCAAGGTCTACGTATCCAACCACAAGAAAGAAATGCTGCAGCCTTTAAACACCCAAAAATGTGAGCGGCGTTATGGTTTGCAAGTTAGCGAGAGTTAAGTGAGAAAAGGAAGGACTTACTGCCTACAGTCCTCCAATAAGGATAATTTGCTTGTTATTTTGGCTTCCCTCCCCCCCCCCACACCCCCCCCCCAATACAAGTGCCTCATCCCGGCTACACAGTATGCAAGGGACGTCCTACAATGTGAAGCAACAAAGGTGTATGCACTGGGATGAACTCAAGGGAAATGAGGGAAGATAAATGAATCAGGTGGTTTGATAAGCAGTGGCTGGGTGGGCCAGAGACAGCGAGTTCTAGCAGCATGGCTGGGTGTGATGTCACAAGCGGGTCATTTTGTCCTTTGGACCACCGCCACATCCTCATTGAAAATTATGTTTGGGTATAGAGCCCCCCCCCCCAGATCCGGCTAAGGTTATTTTAGAACAGCTGGATCTGTTCATCTCTCTATCACACAGCAAATACAGAGAGATTCTGTTTTTAGGTGATTTTAAAGTTTGGCTGGACGTCCGCAAATCTGGATGCTAAGAAACTTTGGGAAATCGACAGTCATATTCTATCTTCATTGACCACATCTCCCTCCCATAATAAAGTTCATTGTTTAGATATTTTATTTTTAAGATGGAATAATGTAACCCTGACAGATATGTTATCAGTACACTGGTTAGACCATTTAGCTGAAATGTTTCTATTGAGGCATGATGCGGAGAAGCAATCTACATGTAATGTCAGAGCTGCAGTTTTAGCCCACAGAATGAATGACTTAGCTAACATTCCTGGAGTACAGGTTAAGCAGGCTTTGGCGACTATCTTGCCTCTTTTTAAATATAATTACTTTTATTTTCCTGTGGAACTACTATACTGGGCAATATTTGTGCCTAGGTAGCACCACTTAAGCCAATAAAAGTAACAAAATCTAAACCCTGGTTTACCCAAGATTTAATTCCTTTGCCGAAACATTGTACAGCTGCAGAGCATAAATGGAGAGAGGGTTAAACAGTGAATGGGATTATTACTGCCAAGGATGCTCTAATAATGAAGTATAAGCAAGCAATTTCTAGAGCAAAATGTGCTTATACCCGTGAGAAAAATGACATGGCTAAACATCATCCTAGAGAGCTTTTCTCTGTCATTTCAAATCTTTGCCATCCTAAGTGTCTCTCCTCTGAAATGGATCCTTCTTTAAAGGGCCACTTCACTCCAAAATTGTATTCTTTTAAAAGAGGGGCCATAATAAAAAATGTACGGAAAATGTTTTTTGTTAAAAATGTTCAATGTAACTTTTTCAGCAAATGAGCCTTAAAATGTGTAGTATGGGGGCCTCCATTTTGTGAAATGAATGAGCCTCCTGCTCTTGTGGCAATAATCAAGCAAAAGCCCCCTACTGGAAGCTTTTGCTTATTAATGCCGGAGAGCAGAGAATGCTGCGCATTTTATTGATAATTGCAGTTAGTTTCTTTTTAAGCTTCCAGGGCTCCCCCGGCACGGGGGAGTGCTGGAAGCTTAAAAAGAAAGTAACTGCAATTATGAACACTATGCTACCCGCCAATTGCAGCAGACAGTGGAATATTAATAATTGCAGTTACTTAAAAAGAAACTCACAGCAATTATCAATACAACGCTGGCAGGCTGTAGTCCGCCAGCCTTCTCTGCTCTCCAGCAGCAATAAGCAAATGCTCCCAGTAGGGGGCTCTTGCCTGATTAGTGCTGCAAGAGCAGAGTTAATATAAGCACAGGAGGCTCATTCCTTTCAAAAAATTGATTCCTCCTAGTGCTTTAAATGTATGACTTTGAGGCTCATTTGCTAAAAACTTTACAAAGGAACTTTTTAAAAAATGATTTTGTATGTAAGTTTTTCATTATGGCCCATCTTTTAAAAGAATAACATTTTTGAGTGAACTACCCCTTTAGGCAGGCCAATATGTTTAATAAGTTTTTTAAAGAAAAAAATAAACTATTTAGGGTAACATTTCATTAAATCGTCAATCCTCTCTTAGTACAAGTCTGACCCAGCCCAGACATATTGTTTCAGCTCAACTGTTGGTATCTCCAAGTACAGGGTTTTTGATTTTAGGACTGTTCTAGGGGAAGAGGTGCACTTATTAATTGCTTCACTTAAACCAAACAACGATTTCTTATTTCCATTGTTGGCAAGCACCACAAAGTGCCTGCCGATTGAGATCGCTCCTTTTATGCCAAATTTCATAAATAAATGTTTGAGCAGGGCACTGTACCCTTGGATCTCAAAAAAGTGGTTATGCCTCTATTGAAAAACCCAACTTGGATACATCTATTATGCAGAATGACTGACCTATTGCTGGTCTTCCGTGGCCTGGCAAACTTTTTGAAAGGGTAGTCGCAAGTAAACTGCAAGGTTATGTAGTAGAAGGAATCCTTGTTAGACCCTCTTCAGTCGGGATTTAGACCGATGTTTGGAATGGAAACAGTCCTTCTGGCAGTTCAGGACGATTGGTTAGAGGCCACAGATAAAGGAGATCTCTCCCTTCTGGTGATGTTGGATCCCTCTGCAGCCTTTGACACGGTTGATCACTCGATTTTGCTTACTCGTCTTAAAGAGATGAACAAGTTACTTACCCCTGGTAATGTTCTTTCGACTGGATGTTGCTCCCACGTATTCCTCATCTTTGATTTTTGATATTCAGGTTTAGCTGGTTTGGCAAAAAAATGTCAGCAGAGGGTGCTGTGCGATGATGGCGTTGATCTGATGGGTCTCGAGGGTCTCCGTCTCGAGGATGATGTAATCGAAGGTTTATATAGAACACGCAGCGCTCCCGTTGGCTTCAGTCTGTTTTTTTTTCTTACAGTAGAAAACACCCGCATAACCTCGGGAGTGACCGTACTTAGCCTTGAAGGAACGAAAGCTGTAATAGCATGGGACATTCTACTAATGGGTAGGTTTGGAGGGCGATGAGGAATACATGGGAGGAACATCCAGTTGAAAGAACGTTACCAGGGATAAGTAACTTGCTCTTCAAATGGATTGTGTCCTCCCTTGTATTGATAGACTCTCAAAGAAGTGTTGGATTGGTGGAAGGAGTAAGAATTTCAGTTTCTTATAGGTTTTCATGAAACGAGCGCAGGACTGCTTTTCAAAGGTTCCCATCCTGACCGAGGGAAGACTCTAGGCAGTAATGGTTCGTGAACGTGAGAATCGTAGACCACCTTGCTGCCTCACAAATACATTCTATCGGTACACCCTTTCGCAGGGCTGTAGAGGTAGCCATGCCCCTGGTGGAATGGGCTCTTAACCCTTCGGGAGGATAATTGCCTGCCATTCTGTAACACTCCGAAATAGCCAGGATGATCCACCTGGTTAAGGTCTGTTTCGTAACAGCCTGACCCAGTTTGTGGCCTGTATATCCAATGAACAGCTGATCATCAATGCAAAGTTTTGACAGCCTAGATATATAAAAGCTCAAAGCTCTTCGAGGGTCCAACCTGTGTATCTATTCTCCTCCTTGCCAGGATGAGGTGGGGGGTAGAAAGAAGGTAAAACAGTTGTCTGTCCTACGTGAAAGTCAGAAATGTTCTTGGGTAAGAATGAAGACTTAACCCTCAGAACAGCCCTATCCTTATGGAAACTAGTAAAGGGCGGTTTAGATGAAAGTCCTGCAACTCACTCACTCTACGGGTTGAAATTAGGGCTACCAGGAGAATGGTTTTAAAGGTTAACAACCTTAAAGGACATGAGTGTAACGATTCAAAGGATGCACACATAAGACATTTTAATACCAGATTAAGGTCCCAAGTTGCAACCTGGAAAGGAGATGGGGGGAGGACACATTGCTGTAATTGTGTCACCGTCAGGATTTTGAAGTGAACATTCTTCTGACGAGCGCTTAAAGATGTACAGCACCGCCAAATAGCATTTAATAGTACCAATCTGGAGCCCCAGATTGGCTAAAGATAGTAGAAAGGATAAACCATCCAGTGTTTTACACAGAAAAGGATCTACATTATTTTCTTTGCACCAGTTGCAGAATTTGTTCCAGCGGCAATGGTACAAAGACTTTGTTGCTGGCCTTCTGGCCGAAAACAAAATCTCCATTACGTCATCCTGGAGGTCCGAATACTTGTATCTCAGCCTTTCAGAAACCAAGCATGAAGGTTGAGTGTCTTGACCTCTGGATGGAGAACCCGACCGTCCTCTCGCGAGAGAAGGTTCTCTCTTTGTGGAAGACGCATTGGAGGACAGATGGACTTGTCCAGAAGGTCTGTGTACCACATCCTCCTGCCCCAATCCGTGGCAATTACGATCATGTGTTTCCCGAACGTTCTCCACCTACTGATCACATGAGGAATGACGGGGACTGGAGGAACGCGTACAGGAGTGGAAATTCCCAGTCCACCACCAACGCGTCTCCTAGAGCTTCTCTTGGGGGGGATTTCCTGGAGCAGTACATTTCGCACTTCCGTTTCACACCGGTCGCGATCAGATCCACTTGAGGGGTTCCCCAAAGGGTGACGATCTCTTGAAGGACTTCCTGAGCTGGTTCCAACTCGTCGGAGACTGTGCTCTGCCTGCTCAGAGCCCCTACTGCCGTGTTCTCTTCTCTGGCTAGGCTAGAGAGATTCCCTCTTGAATTGCCCTGTACCAGAGCTGAGTTGCCTTGCTGCACAGTGTTAGTGACCGTACACCACCTCTCTTGTTGAGGTAGCAAATGGACACTGTATTGTCTGTCATTATCAGGACATTCTTTCCCCATACAGAGGGCAGAAAGGCCTTGAGCACTAGTGAGATTGCTGTCAGCTCCAAAAGATTGATATGTAGTTTGGACTCTGATGGAGACCAACGACCGCTGACTGTCAGATCGTGGATGTGGGCTCCACACCCAGTGAGTGAGGCGTACGTCACTACTGTTATCTCCGGCCATGTTGCCAAAAAGGTTCTCCCTTCAGAATGTTGTCCTCACGGCCCACTACGGAAGATCCTGTGCAAACCTCCTTGGAACCTGAAGTAGGTCAGACATCTTTCCTGAGAACAGAGGCCATTGAGTTCTGACAGCCCATTGAAGGGATCTCATTCTCAGGTGGGCCTCTGGCACCAGAAAGATGCAAGATGCCATTAGGCCGAGCAACCACCAAAAATCGAAGGCCGGGAGATGCTGGGCACTTTGGATTTGGTGACCATCTGTAGAATGTCTTGAGCCCACAACTCGGGTGGCAAGCTCTTTCCCAAGGATGTATACAGTACAGCTCTAATGAACTGGAGCTTTTCAGAAGGTGTCATATGAGACTTCTTGTAACTGAGGGAGAAGCCCAGTCTGTGAAGAGAGTGGCATGTGACGTTGCGATGATCCATGACTTGTTCGGGAGAGCGCGCCCTGATCAGCCAATCATCCAGGTAGGGGTAGACGTGAATCAGCCCCCTCCCCCGCCTGAGACTTGCTACCACCACCACCATCAGTTTGGTGACAACCCTCAGGCGGAGGTAAGCCTCAATGGCAGAACTCAAAATTGATAATGAGAATCGCCAACTGTGCTTGAGATGGATAGGTACGTGAAAATAAGCATCCTGAAGGTCCAATGACACCATCCAGTTCTGGAGTTGGAGGGCCTGAAGAATCTGAGAAAATTTGACCATCTTGAACTTGTTCTTCCTGAGGAACTTGTTCAAGTGTCTCAAGTGCAAGATGGGTCTCAGTCTTCTGTCTTTCTTGGGTATTAGAAAATAAGGGGAATACCATCCCTTGTTCCTCTCGGCTACAGGCACTGGTTCTATAGTGCCTTTATCTAGCAGGGTTAAAATGTCCTGCACAAGGAGCGGATCCGGAATCCTCAAAGAGAGGCTCCCTGGTGGATTGCTATGAGTTCTCTGTATAAAAGGAAGGCAGTACTCATGGGCTGTGGTTTTCAATGCCCAAGCATATGAAGTATTGACTCACCATACTTCTAGAGGCTGAGACTGTCTGCTCCTCACTGGTGACTTGACTCAAGACCTCAGATTGGTTTTGAGGCAGCTGATGCAGTGGCAGATGGTAACGGCGCCCCTGCTTTATCTGGCTTCTCACCTCTCCCTCGTCCACCAGATGGGAACTTTCTTTGGCCTCTTTGCCCAGCCATTCCCCTCGCTCTTCCAACGGAGGAGTAGTAGCGGAAAGATCTACCCCTCCAAGGCTGTCCACTAGGTCGAAAAGGCTGAGGCTGCCAAATAACGGCACCTAAAGATTTGGCTGTCACCTTTGAGGTCTGCAACTTCTCAAGACTCATCAGCCTTGTTGCCAAAAAGGTGAGACCCGTCAAAGGGCATGTTGAGGAGTCTGGATTGCACATCTGTTGCAAAGCCCAACGCAAATCTGCATATAACAGTGTTAGTAGCCATGGTTCTGCTGATGCTGTCAGTAGAATCCAGACCTGACTGAAGAGACTCGCACATGGCTTCTTTGCTGTCTCTAATTATGGCCAAGAACCCGTCTCATTCATCCCCCTCAGGAATGTGCTCTGCTGCCATGGAAATGCAGTCCCATAGAGTGAATGTAAATTTTGCAAGGGCACATGAAGGGTTGGCTGACTTAAGCACCATACTCCCTGCAGAAAATACCTTCCGTGCCCATCCATCTACTCTTTTGTCATCCCTATCTGGAGAGATGGTAGGGTAAGCTGCTTGCTTAGAAGTTGCTGTAGCTGCCTGTACTACCAGACTCTCTGGAGTGGGATGCTTTGACAGGTAGTCAGGGTCACTACTGGAAGGGCGGTACTTTTTGGTCAAGTTTTTATTTACAGCCGGATTGGTTTCTGGTGTTTCCCAATTCGCTGCTGCCCTTTTTTGCAGAGCAATATGAACAGGTAATATAGGATCTGACTGAAGACCCTTATCTAGGATTTCTGTCATCCTGTTTGAATGGTAACGGAGGCCTACTCCACCCCAAGTAGTCCATGACATGAGCTATGACGTATCAGCATGCTCCTCTGCCTCTGGTCTTCCAAACTCTAGCTCAGACGAGGTGTCCACCCCACTGGCCGTCTGCCGGTTGTCATAAAGGTCTCTCAACCTTGATTCCACAGAAATAAAACTTTCTGGCACATTTGGCGTACCAAACTGGAGGCCAAATGTTGCCTTGCTATCTGAGAGTTCATTCTCCTCGTATATTGATGTAAGGGACTTAAAAAAGTACTTCTTTGGTAAAGGCACATATGTCTTTTCAGGTATCAAGGGTTTAATGAAGAATGGATTAGATGCTGGAGGAGCCGTCAAAACATTTTTCACTGGCGCCATAGGTTTTGATGGGATGCTCGGGCGTCGATGGCGCAGCTGGCAATGATGGCACAGCTGGTGTTGATGCCTTCGTCATTGAAGTTGATGTTGAGGGCTTGGCTGGCATCGAAGGTGCAGCCCGGGTCGATGGTGAAGGCACCCACTCATACACGTGTCCCAAGAGTAATGCATACTAGAGTCACACACGCCGTCAGGGAATGAGACCAAGAGATAAATTGCAAGGATAACAAAGTTTGTATAATATAAAGAATGCCAGCAAAGAACTCTGCTGCCCGACAGCGCTCTGCTAAAAATTACACGGCCAGCACATTAAAAAGGCACCAAGCGTCATAAGTGACATCATACATGGGTAACACATCTGCATAGTTAATTGGCTGGAAATATATATAATAAACCCAGCTCCATATGGGATGCCTGGGCTCTATTGGTTGTTGCTTCCCAGTCGATCATGGTGCACATGGTCAGCTGGGCTCATCTCTGCGGTGAAGGTCAGGGCAAAGAGGCGCTACAATGCTAACTATCTAAGCTAAACGTCAGGAATTAACAAATCAAGGATAATGGTGGACACCTGATCATCACATGAATGGGGGTACTTCGGAAAGAGGGAATAATATACTGGTATGCTGTCCTACACATTCAGGGCTCCTGCGATAGTGCAGTTCCCGCTCCCAGGCTCCCACCGAGGGGGTTTGATCTACAGTCAGCCTTTCCTGGTGCATCATGATGCAAACAGACGTGTGTTGCTTTTGGGGGATTATACTGCCGCACAGTATTAAGTCTATGGTGGGCATTCTGGAATGATCAGTGAGAGGGGGTCAGATGTGTATCAGCATGAAAGGGAATTGGGGGTCGGGCCGGTGGTCCCTGGCCTGGCGGGTGGGGTTTGCGAGGGCACAGGCAGTTTAGTGGAGATGAGTGGGCACTTGGGCCGAGGCCTGTCTCTTGTCTGGCGCTCTCCGCAGTGCACATTCTTTTCGGAAAAGATACTAAAGATTAGCAACATGGAACGGCTGGACTTTCGTGAGAACAAGGCTCACGCGGAGCTGGCAGGTGGTGGCGATGCCTTGGGATCTCTGTATGAGGTGCTGGGGATGGGAGAGCTGAGTTTAATGATTTTTGGGCCTAGTGAAAAGATGGCGTCTGGCCTAATAGAAAATGGTGTCTCATTGTCGGAAACATACACTATGTTATTCATGCAATTTTTTATGTTATCTCGAGCGGATGAGTGTCGTGGGGGTGTGACGTCTCCCCCTTGGCCCACACGTAGTTGATTTACGAGGGTGGTGGATTAGGACCATCTCCTTCCCAACAATGGTGTGAACGACCTCGATTTATGCTTGTGCTTTTGGCTCGACAGATCCTTAAATGAATCGACTCAAGGCCTCGACGCGCTAGGTGAGGATCAGGCCTTCGTCGAGGGCATGCAGGATTTTGGTCGAGCTGTTTCTTTCCCGGCTTCTTTGGAAGGTGCGGTAGGAGCATGGCTTTGGAGGCTTTTGTTTCTCAAATATTTTTAGCATCTCTGCACTGAAAGCCTCGCACACGGCCGGTGTGCATTTCTGTGTAGGGCATGACACACTCTCAGGGGAAGCATCCGACGATGAAGTCGAAGAAGGTGACCTATGGTGCCTCTTCTTGGACCTCTTCGACAGCGATGCAGAGTGGTGGGAGCCACACCTGGATATCGACCTCTTAACTTTCTTCCTCTGAGGAGATTTGCCTCTCGACTGGTTGGTCGAAAGTTTTTTGGTCGGGTTAGATGATTTGGGGTTTCAACCTACCGTCAACTTCCTATTTTGTTCCTTGAAGGCCTTTCCTGTCATCGACTGGCACGTTGAGCAGTGAGGTGTTATGCTCCACCCTGAGGCAGCATAAACATATGCAATGTGGATCGGTTAATGACAATTTCGACGCACAGTCTCAAGACTTCTTGAACCCGGTCCTCAGGGTTTTCAGTCTCGATGAAGACGACATACTAGATTTCTCGAAGCAATAAATTCATGAAGTAAAGAAGCGCGCCGTATTTCTTGAAGTGATAGAATTTGCGGAAAAAACAGAACTGAAGCCAACCGGCACTGCGTGAGCTATATATACCTTTGATGACATCCTCGAGACGGAGGCCCACGAGGGACATTGAGTCAACGCCATCGACGCACAGCGCCCTCTGGCAAATTTTTGTTTTCCAAAGCAGCTGAAGCTGGATATCGAATATCTAAGATGAGGAGTATGTGGGAGGACACAGTGCATTCGAATGGGAACGTCTCTGAATATGCCATTAAATGGTTTAGCTCCCTCCTTTCAGACTGAAGTTACCAGGTATAAATATGGGGTTTTCTGTCGGCTCCCGTTCTCTTGGGTTGTGGTGTTCCGCTGGGTTCTTCCCTGTCCCCTTTGCTCTTTTTAATATTGTTCTACGGCCCTTGATGAACATTCTGAGGAGTCATCGGATTAACTTTCACTCCTATGCCAATCACACCCAGATGTTCATCAAAATAGGGAATATCGATGAAACATTCCTTAGGATCAATCATTGTCTTGACATCAGTCTCTGGATGTCAGAAAATCAATTGCAGCTTAATCTGGCTAAGACTGTGGTCGCCCTATTTGGGTAGAAACAACTTCTTGCAGTAGGGAAGCGCCCCTAAAAAAATCCCCACTTCATCCAATCATAAACTTGGGCTGTATATGGCAAGATAACCTAGGCAGCGAAAGCCAGGCTACTGCCAAAGTGCGGACAATGTTTTACTCCCAGCGTTTGCTGTGTCAAGTCTTGCAGTTTATTCCTAGTAGTGATCATGCTATTGCAGTGGGTTCATTAGTAAATTCACATTTGGATTACTGCAACAGCCTCCTTTATGGAATTCCAGCAAAGCAGCGTCAGAAATTGCAAAGGGCCCAAAATGCAGCTGTTAGACTTGTCTGACATCTGAATAGGCCTGCCTATGTATCAGCTGCCCACAAGACTCTCCACTGATTGTCATTGGATGATAGAATAAACTTTAAGTTGGCTTGTTTGATCTTTAAGAGCCTAAAGGCCCTGGCTCCATCATATTTAGTGAAAAAGCTCAGCTGGTATTAACTGTTCAGGCTGCTACAGTCAGGGGACCAACTGTTGTTGAAAATTCCTCGATCTCGCTGTGTCACGAGGGGAGACGGGCAGTTTGCTTTATATGGCACAAAGCTGTGGAACAGCATCCCCAGAGAAATCGGAGCCCTTGATTCCCTTCAGCAGTTCCGAAGAGCTCTAAAAACCTTCCTTTATAAATGAGGGACCGCCTGAGGCCTCTGTAATTTCTCCCCATTTGAGAACTTGGCCCCTCTCAACTTTTTCTTGTCTTGCCTTATTTTACCATCTGCGCCTTTATACGATTAGGTCTGTCTGTGTGCGCTATACAAGTTTCTAAAATCAAATCAAGGACTGGGCAAAATGTAGGGACACTGTCGGAATGAGTTGTGATGCAATGAGGATAATTTTCGGTGGCATTATTTGGAAGCTGACCTTGCTTCCATCTAAAACCTAGAGAGCGTTGCTTACTGTGCATGCATGGAACTGAAAAGCTGATCCTCAGCGCATACTCCGGTTTACCATCATGGCGGTGCCCATTTCTAGCCGATAAAAGAAATGATGGTGGAGGCGAGAAGCTTGTGTGAAGGGCCATGTCCGCGTATGAATCCTGCATTGCTTTTAAGATTAATGCTGCTGTACATCAGGATGTGCTCTTGTCCCCTTTCTGGGAATGACATCCCATAGGTATCGAGGTAAGAGTACTAATAACTAAGAGTAGAGTAGTCGCCATGGTCTTTTGTTCCAAATGTTATTTTGTATTCCCTGTACTATTGCTATATATTGTAAACTTTGAAATTTAGCTAAGTTATCAAGTGATTTAATCACAAATAAATATATAACTTTTGTCAGAGAGTGCATGCAACTGCCTGCACTAAACTCCCTTTCTTGTCCACTTGAAAGCAGCCTACAATAGAAACATCAATCTCATCTATAATTGGATGCTAGGTTCTCGTTCAGTGGATTGGTGTATTTTAATGATTCTATAGCTGACTACTTTCAAGTTAAAACGTTTTGAAAATTGCCAGGATCCTCCAATCCTAAGTGGGTATCAATCATTTTGTTTCTCTTTTTTCTATTTCTTGTTTGCTGCTGACCTACTTGAACATTTCACACCTCTGTTCTTGTTGTTCCTGATCCTTTGGCATGTTTTCTTGTTAATGTTTTTAGTTTTTCTACTGTAAAAGGAAATGCACCCCATATTTTCCTTTCTTCTTGCTTCATGCCAGGCTCTACTTATGCTTTCAAGATCCCTAGACACCAGTGCTGACTGCTGTCGCATTGTGTCAGATGGTTGGATTGAGGTCTGTGTTTGTGATAGTGAGATTGCCTTAGAGCTTCTCACTTCCACTGTCCAGCTTCGCTCCATGTGGGAAAAAGTCATCACTGCACGTCTCGGGAGCCCGCACAAGGATGATGATGAAGGAGCTCAGAGATGCCAGAAGAAAAGAATTATCTCATTAGCCAGCAACCTAGTGGACTTCATGAAAATCAAGGTAAGATGTCCCAGTGAGACATGCATTAAATTCAGCGTTGTAAGATGACTGAAAAGAAAGCTATTTGTCCATGAACTTAAGGATTTAATGGTAGTGTTTTGTCCTGCCTTTCTTTTGAAACATGTTTAATTTCCACGTTTTCTGGTACTCAGCAACACTCTGCACATTGTATGATTGAATGCCAGGAGGCACTTGTGATTCTTCATCAATAATGGTTGTTTGTTTGCTATAACTCAGAGCTCAAATCCTAAAAGAAATTGTGGGGGGACTAATTAACATTAGAATTGGGATGTGACATCACCAGAAATGTGTATATCAAGGTGAAATATTCAAATTTACATCAATTGGCTTTGCAAACCCATACAAATTCGACAGGACACATGGCATTTGCGGTATTCAGTCTTTCCATTGAAAATATTTCCATACAAAGAATTTTCATCGAAATGAAACAATCGAATTACACGTTCATCGAATTTAACTTACATAGAATTTATTTTCATAGAATGGCTATGCTTATAAATGTTATAATGACAACTTTTCTTCTGTCTTTCATAATGAACATTTTAATTGTAACTGTTTGGAAAATTTATTAAAACTGTTTGGAACATTTTTATTAATTTGAATTTAAAAATATATTATAATGTATTATAACTGTAACATAGTAGCAACTGTCACTTTGCGTGACTTGCTTTTATAGGGTTCTTTCCTCGTAATTCATGCTTATTCATCGAACCTGTGGTCATTGTCGATTCATTGTTTTTGATGAATATGCACTTTCAACTGTATTAATAGTGTTTCAATTGAAAACATTTCGATGGATGAGTTTCGATGGATTTTATTTTCGTTGTAAATAATTTGATGGAAAGACATGTAACCGGCATTTGCCTTTCATCAAATCAACACGCATACAAAAACAGGGGAGGAATTTTTTTTAATCGTGTTTTGAAAATGTTAAAAGGTGCGCATGTTTTCAATTCCAAGAATCAATAACCATGTTTTCCCTGGAACATACAGTCCCGAAATGTGACCTTTTACCTTTAGTTGTTTGCCATCAGCTTATCTGGTGTAGTGGTGAAGTGTCCAGACTGCAAATCTGGTGACCTTGGTTCGAGTCCTGAGGACGGCGTAGATCCAGAAGTTGAAAAAAAGACAGTCACTGTTTCTCATTTTACACATGGCTTCAGCTTGAGCCCTGCTACTACTTTGAGTCAAGGAGAGGAAAGGGTGGTCTGAGGAAGGGGCTGGCCCCAGGTACGGTGAGGAGGCATGGAGTTGATAGGACCCAGATTGCTGTGAGTCATGGTACATAAACTGCAGCATGCCGCAAAAGGGGAATAAGGCAGCATGAGGGAGGGACTGCCAAAGGACAGCTGTGAGGGGTCCTGGAGGCGCCAGGTCCCAGATCTGTGCTACGTGTTAGGCAGATTCATAAACAACACCTGTGGGATGGTGCACAGCAGTACAAAAAGGGAAATCTTAGGCAGCCCTAGTGCAGGTTAAGAAACCTGGCCCGCCTACACAATCCATCCTACCTGGCAATGCTTTACACCTAGTGAGACAAATCTATACACATTTTCTGCTCAAGCAATGGTTTGCATACTGCTCATCTAGTTCCATGATAGATTTTTTTAGCACTGCAATTGATAATGATAAACTTACAATTGCTTGCTTACCTGATACAACTTCAGAATCATGTGATGTAACATGAGCTCCAATTTCGTATTCGCTGGTCACCAGAGGGGGGTGGTCAAATGGGTTAATTTCCGTTGTAAATCATGACTGACTTTCTAGAGCTTCTAGGACTGATATGTACACTGATATTGTACTCTGGTGTTTACCTTGGTGTTTTGTGTGGCAGACTACTGCTTGAAATGTGTCCTTAAGACAGAACGACCAGAGTGTAGCAATGCATTGGAACTGCGCTATGATCTAAATTTCCTGTGTTTAATGTATGTCATTTGGATCGCAAACTATGAGTGTGCCTTTTTTTATTGTTATTTGGCAAAAATGCCTTTAACAAATATTAAAAGTAAAAGAATGTTTTAAAAATTACAAAGTTATACATATGTGTGTACAGTGTGCCTTTTTTATACCTGCCAGAACATCTCAGTTGGAGCAGTATTAGCATCCTGCGCTTTATTTTTCTTGATGGTTTGCATGCCATTATACTCTCTCAAATCTTCCCTTGAGACACAGCAACTGTATACAGCCATGAAAATCAGCAAGGTAAGATTTGAAACAGACTGGGTAGTGGCCATATGGAGTAGTGGCCATAAACCACTGATACTTGCAGAGTCTGGTACCTGAACTTAGAACATCATTTATCAGGAAATGCCAGGGCGTGGAGACTCTAACTGTAATAAATAGAACCCCAAGTCGGGCAAACTCAATTCAATAGTAGTTTGTCAATTAAATTGTTTCTGTGCTTTCTTCCTACATACAGACTTATTTGGAAGAATCAACAACTCACCATGATAGTATCCTGGCCCTTGCGGCTCTTATACAGTCTTCTCTTGAAAATCTGGCAGCTAGGAATCACCCAAGAAGTCATTTAGGGAAACCGTTTTAGTATAAGAAAGACTCTGGGAAAATAAATCAAAATATTCTTTTAGACCCAACAGGGATGCCATTCAACAAGCCTGTAGTGAATATAATCAGACCTTTAAGGCCAACAAATGAATGGCATAAAAATGATGCCCGAACTGACCTGGTAACTGCCTGAAGGGTGAAGGTTTCAAGCAGGTTCTGGAGAACATTTGTCAGGGGTCCTATTCCTGATAACATGAAAGCACCCCTTCATTAGTTTCACAAATCTGTGAAGATCACTGGATTGAATACTTTGAGAAGCTCCATAACCTGTACCCAATAGGGAGGTAATCTAACAAAGAATATCAGGATGACTTGTTTCATAGATCTTCCACACTTTTCATGTAAGCCTAGAATAACCGTACATGGATCATGTTGTTCCTTAGCTCCCCAAGCAAACCATGCATTACTGGGCAATGCGTCAGTCTGAAAAGCAACACAATACATAGCAACACAGGTTCAAATCACAGTCCTGAGCGTAGAGACCGGTCTATGCTATTAAGCACATTATAAAAGAAGAATGAATTAATTTGTTCATTCGTTCATTAATTACTTGTGACATGCTTCAACTCTATTTGACAGGTGATCGGGTTGCTTCCACATCACTGTCGGACGTATTAACTTCTTGACTCTTACTGTTTGGATGGATAATTTACAGTAGGCCAGATGAGTGCCTTAAAGATCTTGGAATACCATCTGATGTACAGTATGGTTTTAGAGTGGACTTGAGTTCCACAATGCAGGCTCTAAACTTGTTGATATTTGTTAAGATGGATTTCTAAAATCTGACCTAGTGGACAGATTTCATGAAACCACCCTAGTTTTAGTGAACAGGGGAACTCTGAGAGGTTAGCCAAACCCAATCAAAGTAAGCGGGTAAAGTGGTCAAGGCTTAGTCTCAGGAGTGAGTGTGGTCAGATGACCACAAGGAGTTCACACAGTGAAATACACAATGATTCTACTTACACAGGCAAGTACAAAAATACTCTATTTACTATAGGCCCAAAGCTTACTAGAAACAAGCTGGTAATATTATCACACAACACTCAGTTATAAAACATATATTCCGTCTCCATAGGTTTGTAGACATGCATACAATTCACCCTGGTAACTCATTATGCAATTGGGAAAACCAGTTCACAAGTGCAATACCCAAACTTTGAGTCCAGTTCCTGAGTTCAATGGGACCTTGTGCCCAAAAATGGCAAAGTTCCTTCTAGGAGAGGGGCCAAAGTTAGGAAAGGTTTTTGTGATGGTGAAATATGTTCCAGAAGACTTCTCAAGGATTTATCTCTTGAACAACTTTTAAAACAAACATTTAAAAGCGAATGAATGGAATAAACACAAGTGTATTCTAAGTCTTGTTATAGGGGAGACAAGAGTGGCTGTAAGTATTGCGACTACTCACCACCCTTAATCCGATATTCTCAAGTGACTATGCAGGTCAACTGGGAGTCGCTCACGGTAGGTTTTCACGCTGTGAGACCCAGTAGAAGATTCTCAGGAGCTGCGGGTGCATGGAAGATTCCGGTCGGGTCCAGGAGCTGAGTGCAACCCTTTCCAATGAAGAAATGCAGCAGGTGATTCCAGGTTGGCTGCCGAGACTTGGGTGTTGTAAACGGACTGCTCCTCCTGCCCCCGTTAGGAAAAAGGATGAGACAACCCCCCCCCCCTTCTACAAGTACTGAGTATCATATCCCTTTTTGGAGCCCCCACGACTGTGGAGAACTGTGAACAAAGTGTGATTTTAATGATTTTAAATAGAAAAAATGTAATTTGCCTGCAGCGACTCGGGTGTGCTGCCATTAAGGTGTGACATTGTTTAGAGTGGCTGACTGATTACACCGGATATATCTACGCAGTGGGGAAACGTGACAGAACATTCGAAGTTTAAGATCCAGGGTTAATAAACATCCAGGGTGCTGCCACAGGTTTTGTTACGAGCGACGGCTGTGGGGTAAAATATCGCCCCCGAATGTCAGAAATAAAAAGACCAGGCCAGTATTTAAGAATGAAGCTGAATGGTTCTATCCATTGGAAAATGCAGGCCAGTCCCAAAAGGATTCTTGTTCTGACTTAAGTCCTAGGACAGGCACTCGAGTGAATGAAAATGTGCCTGAAAACTTAAAATTGCTAGATGTGCCCAATGCATGGCAAAAGACATCTGTGGCTGAAAATGCTTTTTTCATAAAATATGAAAAGCTACAATTTTACTTAAAGTGACAGATGGCAGCTGTTACATCGACTTCAATGCACCACAATACTATGATCCAGAAATCTAAAGTGAAGCCAAGCACTTTGCAATTGTCATGAATAAAAACACTTACTTGTTAACATTTAAATGACATAATTTAAAAGGAGTGGCCTACTTGGAGCATTGTGATGCTCACATTATTTCAACTGTTATATTTATATTAAAGAAATACATTAAACATGGACAGATTAAAAATGTGAAGCTGTACTTTGAAAAGCATGTATGAAGAGGGGCATTTCCACTGAAACAAAACACCTGTTGGTTTGGGCTCTCTAGAAGATGCTCTAGTTGTCAATTAGTTGCTGATAACAGGTCCTGCAGAAGAAACCTTGAGGTCAAGCTTCTCATAAAACTGTACATTAAGCAAATGAGCAAGGCCTTTGAAGCCAAGCAGAATATTTTAAGGTAAACACGGATAAACCAGATGGTTTCAGGGAAATGGAAACCTACCTACCTACTGAGGTCATGTTATGCCCTGCCAGTGATTAAACATTGAATACAGTTTTTCCTTAAGAGGTGCAGTGTTTGTCGTATAGAGCCCACCCCGGGTTCAAATTAAACAGGAGAAAAAACCCATTGTGACCCTGTAAAAGCAAAATGTGTGTGATGTACATAGTTTAAGTTATGTGGAAAAGTATGATGGTTTCCATTTGCATACGCCTGAGCAATGGGAGAGTTGGCACGGTGGAAATGAGTTCTAAATGGGAAATGGTCTAATTTTCTGATATTTCGGCGCAGCAGTAAACCGAAAGACGGTAACTCCGCTCATGAAGGGCATGCTGAAGCAAAAATTAGTCTGGCATGATTTTCCGTAAAATGTAGAACCCATATATATATATATATATATATATATGGCCTGCAGTAGCGGCCGTGTAGTTATGGTTAAGTTGCTAATCCCATAGGAAGAGCACTTTTTGGGTGGCTTGTAACGTTGCTCCCCCTGGACGAATCCTCACCAAATTTTGCAAAAAAGTATATGGCTCACTCTGAATTTATTTGCAAAGTTTGGTGAGGTTTGGTCCGGGGGGGTAGAGTTATAGGGGGGTCCCAAAATGTCTTTTTTTCCCATTGACATAATGGGAAAAAACTTTGCTCACGCCTACAGCCCAAACCGCTGGACTGCTTTTCACCAAATTTGCGGCAGGAGCGGCGGCTGGGTCCCGAAAGCGTGCTTTTGATAATTTGGTGTAAATACATCCAGTAGTTTTTTTTTTAATGACCAAAACGTAAGGCAAAAAAAATAGTGATATCTATGCCCGCTCCGCGGACACACTTCCCTGTTCGCTGATTGGTTGGCGTGAAGTGTGAGGTGCGTCAGATTTTTGGAAACGCCAGCCATCTTGTATTCGCGGACACCGGCCAATGTCCGCAGACATCACAGTAAAAACAGATTAAAAAACACAACGCACTTGTCAAACCTATCAAATAATCTCTGGGGAGGTGAGGGGTGATGAGGATGGGATGGAATATGGCCGCAAGAAGCAAAAAAAGGGTGTTTTTTGCCATGAAAGTCTGCTAACAGTTCCGATGTTCGCGAACAGTCCTGAGTAGTTTGGGGACACTTCAGATGTTTGGAGCCAGTTTTTGGATGGCTTATAACTTTGGCGCTACTTAATGAAAATGCATGACATTTTTCAGTTATATTCCTGACCTAATCCCGAATGTGTTTTCAAAGTTTAGTGGGATTCTGTCAAGAGGGGGCAAAAGTAGAGGGGGGTCCCAAAATTATGTAAAGGCTTATAAATGTGGTGCCATTTGACAAATCTATACAAAGGTTTGCAAAAAGATTATAGATCTAGATATAAATGTTTTCGTGAAGTCTGAATGGATTTTGTCAAGTGGGGGCTAGGTTATATGACAATTGTATGTTCATACATTTGACACTTTTGGAAAAAATAACACATGGGTGGATTTCCAGCAAACTTGTGTAAGGAGCATTGGCAAGGACCTGAAAGCATGGTTTTGCAAATGTGCCCATGTTTTATTTTTTGACAAGTGTCATAATGTAGGTACAAAAAATAGTCATATATCTTCGGTGACTGAGGTGTAGTCTGTGGCCATGGACAGTGGCCAGATTGTCCAGGTCATGGAATAAAGTCATGATCTGGACAATCTGGCTAATGGCCATGACCACGAGGGACAACATATGGGGTTAAAGTGGCCATGTCCACCTGGGACTGGCTTTGTGGTGAAGTTATTAGAAATTGGGATAGATTTGAAAGGGAAGAAAAATGTGCTTTTAGTAATAAGGTCATAGGGTTCTCCTTTAGCCTTCTACAGGCTTCCATCGAAAGCGTAGAAGGGCCCTGTATGAAACCCTGCCTTCCCTTTCCATGGTGGCGTCCCGGTGTAGGTAGAAAAATCCTTTTTTTCAGCACCCCGGGTTCCTGCTTTGGGAACCTAGGGTGCTAATGGCCTTCATCCCCCATTGCAGGGGCTAGAATGGAGGGATAATAGTCCAGAGACCTCATTATCCCCCCTTGCTTCGCTTGGGCTGATAAGTTGGGCTGTTGGGCCGGTATCCACCATTCCAGACCTGGAACGGAGGATGAACGCCACAATTTTTCTATTAGCATAACACAAAATGCAAATGGAAATGTTTGAAAATCTTATTGAGTCTATGTACTTTACTGAGAAATTTAAAGTAGACGGAGTCTACGTTTTTTTTAGTTCCATTTTTTAACTGTGAAAGGTGGTTCCGAAAGGAACATTTCTTTTGTTGTTTTTGGATGTATTTTTTTTTTTGCCAGCAGAGCTAAGAACAAAATGTGGGGAGGAAATGAGGGAGGAGACACCAAACACTAATATGGAGGGGTGGGTGGTCAGGGGAAAATGTTGAGTGTGTTATTTCTAAGGTAGAGGGCAGTGTTTCTCATGCTCCTTGATTAAAGCAGTGGTGATGGCTCTTGAGGAGGAGGGATGGCAACAGCTGATGCCATTTTAAGATAAATAGCAGTTTTGCTAAAAGTATGTACTATGTACTAGATTGTTAATGGATACTGAGAAGGAATAGGTGTAGGAGGTGTGCAAGGGAAATTTTGAAGTTGAAAGTTCCTAGATCAGTAGAAAATGCAGTTCTGAACTGTCCGCGAAGCACGGATCCTATCGTGAAGTGCGGACGGGTTCTCGGACATGTCATCATGCCGCGCGCCAATGTATGGTCATGTGGCACTGTCCAGAAGGTCCGCAATGAAGTCAGATGTTCGCAGGGACGTCAATTCACCAAAATGCCTGGGGTAGCGGAAGTGACATCACACGACCCTTGGCCCCCTGATGACGGTCCGCAATGAAGTCAGATGTTCGCAGGGACGTCAATTCACCAAAATGCCTGGGGTAGCGGAAGTGACATCACACGACCCTTGGCCCCCTGATGACGTCACAGGAAGTGATGTCATTTGACCCCACCCCGAAGTGATATTGTGGGAAGCGATGGAACACAACCTTTCACCCGTTGACAAAACACGAAGTGGCATCACATAGCATTGTACACTACGAAAAACATGGTTACGATATCACTATAATGTGATGTACATTTCATACAAGAATGGATAACCATATGTATCGTTAAGATCAGTGTGCATAGGCCCATATTACCAAATTACTGTGAATGCAAGCAGACGTCCATGACCAAATAATAATGATATATGGCACTTACGCTTAAGCGCTTTAAATAGAAAACATATACACCCAATATCACCCAACCTGTGTTGGTACTCATTTATCAACCTCAGAAGGATGAAAGGCTGAGTTGAGACATTTAAGAGCAGACCAAATGAGTGACTCACCCCCTGAAGTGTGCCTGAAATAAACCTTTAATGAGTCTAGCAATTATTGTATAGAATTTCAGTATTGCTATTCTTTCTTATTTCGGGTCAGTGCTGAAAGTGTTAGACTTGTGGCACTCCTGTTCTTATTTTTCTTCTTTTTTTTAAGGGGCCTGAACAAGAAAGCCAGCCAATCCAGAAGTAGAGAGCCACATGGTGCTGGCCAGAGCCCAGAAGCTTGCATTAAAAAAATAAAATAAAAAAAAGAGGTAGCAAGAGAGACCACTGCCAACCCCTAAATGATGTCCCTGGATGTTGGTAGATGTCCACGGATGCAAAACTATTTGAAATAGTTGCAAAAAGTGTATAGAAGTGTTAAAAAGGATTCTAGAAGGTGGGAAATGGCAGAGTTTTAAGGTGACACTTTGTAAATTGGAGTAAGTATGATATTAGTAAGTTGTAGGAAAATAGCACACACTGGTAAAAGCCCATGAAATTCAATGAAAAAACTTTGTAAAAGGGACATCATGGTTAAGTTACACTAATAAAAACCTTTGAAATTTAATGAAAAAAGGGGACGTTATGGTTAAAGGGATGGTCTAGTAAAATTTTTTATTTAAAAAATAGGTAGGCAACATAAAAAAAATACTAGCATTCTCCGTTTTAAAACTTCCTATGTAAAATTTTGAGCTATTCAAGCTCAAAATTTGCAAAAGCAAGCACGTGGGCGCATCCATTTTGTGAAATGGAGGCCCTCCTGTGCTGGCTTTTGCTTTTGCGGCACTAATGAAGGAAAAGCCAGCCAGCTGTAGTAAACAAAGGCTACCACTGGGTGGCTTTCCCTTCATTAGTGCTGTAGGCGGAGGGCGGGGACCGGAGACCAGAGCAGGAAAGCTGCAGCTGAATCTCGGTAAGTGCTATTTATTTCTTTTAAAAAAATAAGCACTAGCTGCGTTTTTTTTCTAAGTTTTCCAGGCTGGAGGAGCCCGGAAAAATTAGAAATAAAACTGCAGCTTTAAAAACGTTATATTTATGTTTGCGGTCGCTTTTGAAGCGACCGCAAACATAAATACAACGTTATTGTGTTGGAAAACGCTGCGGTTTTTCTTTCCAAGTTTCTCAGGCTCCTCCGGCACGGAGGAGCCTGAGAAACTTGGAAAGAAAAAAACGCAGCGTTTTCCAACACAACCGCGTGTGTTTCTGCCTGCTGTGGCTCCCAGCGGAGCACCGGAGACCTAAAGTGAAAGCCACAGCAGGCAGAAACACAACGCGGTTATGTTTACATGCTGCGTAGTGTTTCTACCTGCAGCTGATTTCCCATTTGGGGCTCTCGGGCTCCCCACGGGGAGCCCGAGAGCCCCAAATGGGAAAGCAGATTCAGGCAGAAACAACACGGTTGTGTTGGAAAACGCTGCAGTTTTTCTTTCCGAGCCGGAGGAGCCTGAGAAACTTGGAAAGAAAAACCACAGCGTTTTCCAACACAACCGTGTTTCTGCCTGAATCTGCTTTCCCATCTTTGATGTCCTGGGTGTTAGTCTTAGCAGTGCACGGTGGTGGCACGAGTTATGGTTGTTTAGCTTAGCATAACTGGCGAATTTCAGTGTTTTTTCGATTTTTTACCATAACCTCCTTTTAACAATGTTTTTTTACTGAATTTCATAGGTTTTTAGTAGTGCAACCTAACCATAACGTCCCTTTAGCAAGGTTTTTTCATTGAATATATAAAAGAGTTATTGCAGTATGAGATTTTTCAGAACAAAAGATGTACAAATCCTTGTCAATTTGAAATAATGTATCTATTCCTCTCCCTCAACCTACATCATACATATCTCTCAACTCCAGGTCCAATAAGCGGGCAGTGGGTGTGGTGGGGAGGTGAATGGAGCAAGCAAGCCAATCCTGACTGCGGGAATTGTGACAAGGTTACAGTGTCACTAGTCCTATAAAACACTGGGTTTGCATCATAACTAGGCTTTTGTGAATTATTCCCGGAGAAGGCAACTGCTGGATGCTTGCAGGGAACCACTAGCAGAGAGGCCTCAATTCTTGCATTGGAGACAGTGGCTGGAACATAGAGAAGTAAGCTGGGACTCAAAACACAGGAGCAGGAGGAGTCTGGGTGTCAGAGGAAATCCCTGACTGAAAGCCCTTGACCAGACCTGTGCTTTCCTTAGAGGAGCCCTGCTGTTTTACCTGACCAAAGCCTCCCATGTAAGTGATATCCGAAAGGCATCAATTGTGTGGGGAGTCACCTGCCGTTATCCCTTTCCATTGGTGGGTCAGGGAGGGAGTGAAACTGGATAGGCTCTTCGCACAATGTATTACATTTCACTCAAACCTATTCACCATAGAAAACTATCTTCTCCTTTGATTGCATTGTGTTGGGAGCAGCCATCCTTAAACCTTTCCATTAAAGTGTGGGTAGGGGGGAAGCTGGGTAGATCCTTAGCACATTGGATTAAAGTAAATCAATGAATTCCCATATAGAAAATCATGGGTTGAGTGTTGTTAGCATTCGAAACGAACAAAATTCATACCTAGTATGTCATAGCTGGTATAGTCCATAAGGACTTGTTTGACAGTTTCTGAAATCTTTCACTTCTATACAAAAATTGGGGGAGGTGGCGGGGTTGTCCATAATCCCAAAAAGAAGTAATCTATAAAACACCACCTTTCAAGTCAGTGTGGAGGGTGTAAAACAAAATTCCCCATTCCTTTTGAATCAGAATTACAAAGTATAGCATTTCATCTGTCTGTGGGTACAAAAACCTAATTTCCCTTTTGGTTCCTATTTTTCTCTGACCCCAAGTTATCAAGTCCTGCCTTTTATTTTAAAGTGTGTTGGAAAACAACTTTCATTTGAGTTCCTTTTTCCCCGACCCTGCCTTTTAAATAACAAGCCCAAAACGTTTTTTCCCATTGAATTCCTTTCCCAAACAGCATCTTTTTAACTCCCTGCTAATTAAAGAACAGAGGGAATTCAGCAATTTGGGTACCAGAGTTATTTTAAGATATCAAGATTTGTATCATTGCATAGGTAGCCACCCAGAGGGTCAGACCGTAGGCTCCACCGCAGGTGATGATAATGAATACGGTGTTTGCATGATGGCAACGGTTAGAAGGTAGGTTGGTACGCTATTGTGCACTCGTGGTGTATTTCTACACAAGTGATACACCATTTGTGGTGATAAGCACCACATTATCCATAAAGTAGGGCGTGCTACATTTAACAAGGTGGAATCGAAATTTAAAAGGCACAGGGCGCACAAAAAATTAGGCCAGACAGTGCTTACAATTGCGCAATGTGGAACTCAAAGCTTACATCAAAGTTCCATATGATTGTCAAACACTGTTTATACTGAAAAGTTAGCTGTTTGGAGGTGGGAGGAGTTAGAAGAAGGTTGTTTGGGCTATTGGGGTGGGGAAGAGTGATTTTATGTTTTTGTTGCATTTTTGTTTCTTTAGTTGGTTTATTTGTAAAAATTAAAACAGTAATAAAAATAAGTAAAACAAAAAAAATGTAATCTAGCAGGCACCGGTATGAGCTTCTTCAGGACACTCTACCAGACGGAGGAAAGCTGGTTCCAGCAACAGCAGGTGTTTCTCCAATCGCAATCGAAGAAGACCATCCAGGACAGGATCCCTTGATGCTGGGAAGCTGAAACTTGGCAGGAAGATAACTTGTAAAATGAGCTGGTGACTACCAATGTTCCGGGGGAAAAAAGCAGAACGGTGACGCTTCTGGCGCCGTAGCCCAAATCCAGAGCTGATCGGTCCACTGGGTGGTCCAGGGATGATTCTGAGGGTTCAAGGCTGCAGTAACGCGAGAAGGCATTGGGACTGGTTGGTCCCACCAGTCCAAGGGTTGAAGCACTGCAGAGGGCCTTCTCAGATCGGGTAGTCCAGCAGGGCTTATCCGATGAAATTGCAGGAAAGTTCGCCAGGCCTCTTCTGGGGACATCCATGGGCCTTTAGTCGACTGCACAGCTCCATAGGATACTTGGCTTCAATGCTGATTTACTGGAATGGCTGCAGTAGTCCTCTTCTTATCCGAAATCCAGGCTCATGGCAAAAACCAGCCCACCAATGGTAAGAGTGTGCACCATTCACACAGCCAGAAGTGGTCCAATCTGTGACCACTGTGGCATTCACTCATGCATACATACCAGACTTTCTGGCACCATGGCTCCGGAATGGGACCAGACAGTCCCACCTATTTGCTGGGTCCACACACAAATGGCATGCACTAGTAGTAGCTTTCCTGGGCACATGCATGACCATATTAGTGATTTCCTGACCTGAGAATGCAGGAAGATGGCCAAGAAACAATATGGCCAAAGGACAGGTGGAAACATCTTGTGGCACGACCATTTTAGAGCACTAGCCATGTTTACACTAAAATTAATGCACAAATTGTAACCATGTAATTGCTTCCACAAGCTAGTGCTTAGGCACATGTAAAAGTAACCAAAAATCCCCAGTGTAAAAGACTAGGTTGATAAAGTATCCCCATGCACTGCATTGTAAGATGCTTTGTGCACTGCTAGGAAAGTTATCACAACAGGAATAAAGTAAGAAGACAAAACGGAAACCTAGTTTCCCAGTAGTTTCCTCATGACAAATGAGGAAAAGGCCAGGGACGTGAATCTCAAAGCTTCACTTCTCTGTATAAAATCAGGACAGGTTCATAAACAAAAGCAAAATGTTTGAGGGTGCCATACACACATCCATACACATAATTAAATACTAAATAAATGAACATACAAACACACACATTTATACACCATACACACAGAAAGCACCCTTTCATTCACTCCAGCATCCATCATCATACATTCCCCTAACACCACAAACATCCATGCATCCATACACATAATTTAAATTAAAAAAAATAAACATAAACCTACCTTCTGCCGCCGGTCTGAATGTTCCAGTGCCCCAGCCCCCTGCAAGCATGAACAGGAATCAGGAACTTCCTGGTTTCTGCACATGCGTGCAAGGGGCCTGAGCGTATGTCCCCGAGACTCCCCACTCCAGCCTGCTCTGTCTGTATGTGCGAGGAGGCGCAGGAGTGCCCCCTTGTACATCCAGGTGTGCAGTTCTCCAGCCAGCCTTTCCAATGAGCCATGCCAGGCTGGGGAATCAACCATCCCAGCCTTGCATGGCTCATTGAGCTTGCACGGCTGGGGAAATGTAACTGTGAAAGGGAAACATAGTTTCCCTTTCACAGTTAAGAACACTCCCTCAGCTGAAAAAAACAGCTGAGGGAGTGCTCATATTTTACTGGGTTAGCTCCTCCATAATGGGTGAGAGCGGGCCAAACCCGGTGGGTCGATGCCCCCTCGCCCATTATGGACGAGCCACCCCTGATGATGTCCCATGGTGTGGAAGCAGCGTACACTGATTTTATTATTGGCTGGCGATTACATTTCACAGGCAAAGACCCAACCTATCCTTCAGAAGTTAAATAATGTGCATGTAGACTTTTGTAAAATTTAAGAGTCTTCTCGTGAGTACTACAAAATGAAGATCTATACATTTCAACTGTGTTCAGAAAACAGTACAAACTTTGCTAGCTGATTGTTTTCCCATATCATGATTACAATGGCCTTAGGTTCGCAGACAATACTCGGTTGGATGAACATATTAACAGGCAGACATTAAGAATTTCCCAGGTAGTTATGCTGGCCTTTAGGTTTGCCCCTGCCTTGCCATCTATACATTTAGTTCTTACCTTAGATGTATACATGATGAGAGCCCTGGCTCTCTATGGGGTGAGTGAACACTGACAAACTTCAACGGGTAGAGAATGGCTTTTTTTACATACGTTTTTATTGGTTTTCAACACAATGGAAAATTTCAACAACATCCCCCACTTCTATCCCCCTTTGCACACACCTCCCTCCCTGGGTTTGGCACAGGGCCGGCATCTCGACTTTGTTGCTCCCGTCAGCGTGACCAGTTCTACCTTTTTCCCCTTGTGCGTTGGAAACGTGAGTTCCTAGATTAGGTTCAATGGTCTCATTCTCTTCGGGCACCAAGCCGTTCTTTCCCCCTGTTGGAGATATCCCATCACCCTTCACCAGTCCGCAAGGAATCCCTGGTGGTCCCCTTGTATCGAGCAAGACACCTATTCAAGGGCTGCAAAATTCCACATTTTACCCACCCACTCGTGTTCCTGGCGGGGGATCTTTCGATTTCCACTTCTGCGCCAGGGTAAGTGCTGCTGCCATCAGCATGATTACGTAAACCTCCCATTTGGCTTTTGTGGGTAATTCCTCTAGGTGGGCCCCCATCCCCAGCAAGACCAGGCCTTTGTTTCCCCTGACTTTTATCCGCAGGGTCGCATCGAGCCCTTCATAGACTATAACCCAGAATGTATTGATCCTCTGGCACTCCCACCAAATGTGGCCCTAGGTCCCCTTGCCATCGCAATCCCTCCAACACTGCTTTGAGGCCGACTCATAGCTCTTATGCAGCCTCACAGGGGTCAGGTGACACTGCACCATCAACTTCACCTACATTTCCTGCGTCAGTAGGGATCTAATCTGTTTCGGGATATGTCTCCTGAGTTTGAGCCACTCTGCCTCATCTATTGTCTGCGCTGTTGAATCCTCCCATTTGCTTGTGTATCGTCTTACCCCAGCAACCTCCCCTTGCTTGGCCTGCGAGTAGATGGCCCCCACTATATGGGAGTTCCCTGTTTCTGTCACTAAGTACTTCTTAAACGGGGTCAGGGCCCTGGTGGCCCCTCCCCTCACTATGGGTTGTATCACCCAGTGCCGGATCTGGATGTACCTATATCTTTCTGTTTCTCCCTACCCAAAGTCCTCTTTACATTGGGTGAAGGTTTTGATTTCGGAACCCTCGAACATGTCCCGGATTTTATGGCACCCACCCTCTTGCCAGGCGTGAAATCCGTTGTCGCTCAAACCATGTGAGAACTGCGGGATGTCGAAAATAGGGGTGTACGGGAAAGTTGTGAAACAGGCTTTCTGCACAAGCTTGTCCCATGCCTCCCCACTCCTGCCACTATATCACTTTGGAGCACGTAACATTAAGTGGGCCCCAGTCCACTAGTTTGTTTTTAATACTCTCCAAGAGGGGTGGATAGTTAGTTGCTGCCATTGTTTACCAGGGAGTTGGTGAGGTAGACCCCCAGGTACTTTATCCCCTTTTGCTACCATCTATACAGGTGTTCTTTTCTCATCGCTGATTCCATGTGTGGTTGGATTGTCAGGTTTAGTATTTCAGACTTTTTGGGTATACATTTTCAAGCCTGCCACCGCCCGGACCTCCTCCAGCTTGCCTCCCAGGGGCTCTAAGGGACTTTTCAGGGTCTTTTATGGCTAAGAGTATGTCATCTGCGAATGCAGCTATTTTATGTTCCGTGCCCTCAGACCTTATTCCCCTTATCCCGCTATTTCCACTAATTGTCTCCAGTAACGGCTCCAGGTGAATAGCTCAAAGGAGGGGCAATAAAGGGCAGCCCTGTTTCGTGCCGCGTAAGACTTTAATGGCGGATGATAGTTGGCTGTTGACCGCCAGTCGTATCGATGGATTTTTGTAGTTGGCCTTAATTCTGGTTATAAATCTCCCCCCAAACCTCATCCTCTGCATCGTGAGGAACAGGAATTTTCACTCGACCCTTTCAAAAGGCTTTTTGGCGTCCAGGGCGATCCGCAGGGCAATTGTTCCCCTTTTGTTGGCTGTTAATAAGATGGGCTACCCTCCTAGTGTTGTCACTTGTTTGCCTTCCCTTTATAAACCCTGATTGGTCTGGGGAGATCAGCCAGGAAAGAACATCTTCTAGACGATTTGCCAAGATTTTGGTATAAATCTTGGCATCTACATTGATCAAGGCAATCGGTCTATAGGACGCGCAGGCCGACGGGTCTTTATCCTGCTTTGGCAGCACAACCACCTTCGATTCCTCCATAGATGGTTTAATGGTCTCCGTTATTCCTATTTCGTTATAGAGGGGAACCAGGAACGGGAGCAGATTTTCCCTGAAGGCCTTGTAAAATTCTATGGACAATCCGTCCGGCCCAGGTGACATGTTAATAGGTAGGGATAAGATAGCCCTCCTCACCTCATCCCCTGTTATTTCCTTGTCTATTAGCCACCTTTTCTGGGCAGATATTTGTGCAAGCGGGCCCCTACTTACTAGGTACTTTTCCTGCTCTTCCCCTGGTGCCCCCTCAGAGGAGTAGAGCTTCGAGTAGAACTACTCAAATTCTTTAATAATGTCAACTTTGTCTGTACTCGTCCATGCCCTCTAGCAGGGTTTTAAGAATGGTCTTAACTTTCTCCTCCCTTCTCAGCCTCCTAGCCAGTAACCTGTCTGCCCTGTTTGCTTCGACATAGTACCCTTGTTTGAGGAACAGCAGGGATCGCTCGGCCACTCGAGCCTGAATCATCTCTAGCAGTCCGCTCATTGCCCCGTATTGTCATGATGCCTACCCCCGGGCATCCGGATCGAGTCCATCAGCCCCGGGAGCAGGCATCCAGATACTCATTAAAACCCCAACAGCCCCTGGATTCAGTCCTGGCGCCATAGGCGCCAGACTCATAGACTTTACTTACCTTATGCAGACCATGCTGCAAATGAGTCCAAGCCAACGTGAGGCCTGGATGGGACTATTTTATTACAGGGACTATTTTTTACTCGGGTGTGGTTCTGGGGAACTTCTTACCTGGGACTACTTTGCAGGCTATTTAAACCACGCCCATACAGCAGCTCATGCTTCGTGTTATACTGCATCCAGCAGCGTAACGCTCACCGTGTCTGCAAGTCAGCATCCAGTCTTCTGCCACGCCCGCCTCGAATCCGGAGCTCCTAGACAAAAGGAAAAAAAAGGAGAAGAGGTTAGATCACAGACATTATTTGATTCCTTACCTGATTCCGGACCCAGCACATCTTCGAGCCTGGAAAGGACATTATTTCAGCACGCGTCGCTTCGCCAGCAGCAGCGCCGCGTTATACTCACCAGTCCACCGCATCTTCGGCGCTGCCTCCATCATTTTCTTCGTCGAAACCCAGCACCTGGGGGGAAAACAAAAGGAATAACAAGGTGAGCCGAGAAAACCGACAAAGACAATCTCTTTGCCACCATAGGCTTACTTGCTTTACCACCGGAGGTATCATCCTTTAATTCGCCGCATCTTTCTATGCCGGACCTATAAAGGGAGAGAAAACAGCAAGTTAAACTCATGCAATTTTTACCGGACAGTGTTTGGTAATACAGACTCTTACCTGAATGCCATCAGCTGCCTCCAGGCAATATTCTTTTGGACCCAGCTGCAACCTAACGAGGGAATGGAACAAGAGTGAACATCGGACATATTGAACTCTTTGAACTTTATAGACACTGGAGTCAATATTCCTCCGGAACTCCTCCAGTACCTTCAAACCAGTGAAGTAACTGGTATCTACGCGCCCCTGCTTGCCAT
Organism: Ambystoma mexicanum; assembly: GCF_040938575.1. Classification (NCBI taxonomy): domain Eukaryota; kingdom Metazoa; phylum Chordata; class Amphibia; order Caudata; family Ambystomatidae; genus Ambystoma; species Ambystoma mexicanum. Next base: position 843,902,456 of record NC_090923.1, read on the forward strand.
GCAGGATGGAGAGCTCATCATTTAAAAACATAAGGTGAGGTTACCAAGAGGGGATATCGGAGGTGATTAGTGGGGAGAACGAGAACAGTTGGGGGGGGCCATCACTAAAGTCCTCGGGTGGCTAAATCCCTTTCTCCACTTGCAGGAGAATACTTCTACGAGTCCAGCAGACAGGATTAGGCGGGCCAGTGCAGACTATCATCTCTTCACTACGCATCACGTTGGTGGAGACCGCAGCTGTCCGGGTCCGATCGACGCCCCTGTGGGAACCAGGTGAGCGTAACAGAACACGAAGCCTATCTACAAATCCCCACCCGGGCGTAATGGAGACCTCAGAAACCGACCAACTAGCCCAATTGTTAGGAGAACTTAGGGCAGAGGTGCACTCCGTGCGCCAAGAAACTAATGCCTTCAGGATAGAACTGATTGTGTCAAAGGAGCGCACTGATGATCTTGCCAGACAACTGCTGCAAAACCAAGCCGGGCAAACACCACTACCTGGACTTGGGGGGAATTCAACCCCCGTTTCATCGAGCAGCCCTGTGCAAGTGGTTCTACCAGGGAGCATTCCTTTAGCTCCACCCGAACGCTTTGCTGGGGACCCGAAAAGGTTTGCCATGTTCATGAACCAATGCTGCTTGCACTTTTTATGCAGACCAGGAGCTTTTCCAAACGACCAAGCCAAAGTAGCCTTTGTACTGTCATACCTTAGTGGCAGCGCAGCGGATTGGTCAATTCCATTAGACAACCAGGATGACCCTCTTCTTCGGGATTTTCAGGGTTTTCAATTGAGCATGGAAAGACTGTTCGCCAGACATTCACAGGGACAGGCCTTGGATAACGAACTTCTATCCCTACAACAAGGAAACCAGGACCTGCTAACTTATATCGCAACCTTCAATAAGTTGGTCGTGGAAACCGGATGGCCAGAGGTAAAGCGAATTACATTATTTCATCGTGGACTTCGGGGTGAACTCAAAGATGTTTTGGCCCAAGTTGTGAACCCACCTCAGGATTGCGCAGAATATATAGACTTAGTGGTCCAGCTAGACCACCGACTTCAGAATAGAAAAGCTGATCGAGCTAAGTTCGAGAATCGGGTATTGGTTAAACCCAATGTTACTCCCAAAGGAACAGATGCATCAGAACCAATGCAGATCGGCGGGAGTAAGGGACCCTTAACTCAAAAAGAAAGAGAAAGGAGACGACAGATGCAGTTGTGTCTGCACTGTGGGGCCTCAGGACATTTTCTACAGGATTCCCCTATAAAACAATCCAAGAAAGTAGTCGGAGTTGCTGATAGAAATCAAACAGAGCCTGATTCGGGAAACGACCACGCCCGACAAGCGTAGAGGTCCGCTTGCCGAGCTTAAAGAAGGACACTCAGACCTTGCACCTAATCATACCAATGGTCCTTATTGATCAAAGGCAGCCATCACGTATGCACGCAGTTAGGGCATACATTGATAGCGGGCCGTAGGAAACTATGTGGACCACGAATTGGCTTCTAGGATGAATCTACCTCTCTGCAAAAAGACCACTTCGGATGTTATCACCACAGTCGATGGAACTGAAATTGCCTCTGGGCCTGTAACTCATTCCACCACAGAGATGACACTGTTGGGTCAAGATGGGCATCGAGAGACTATTGTGTTTGACTTAATCAAAGCCCTGCAGTTCCAAATAATACTGGGGATACCTTGGTTGGAAACACATAATCCTTGTATTGATTGGCCAGAGAAGAGAGTAACCTTCCCGGAGTGTGCACACACCTGTTACCCAGAAAAAACCTTGAACAAAAGCCTGGCCACAGTCGCTAATCCAGTCATGCAGTTACCTCAGGAATATCAAGAATTCCAGGATGTTTTCCAAAAAGAACAGGCAAACACCTTACCACCTCATAGATCATACGATTGTCAAATTGACCTCATACCCGGTGCACAACCTCCATGCAGTAGGATCTACGCCCTTACGGAACCAGAAAACCGTCACCTACGGCAATACTTGGACCAATACCTTGCTAATGGCTTCATTAGTCCATCTAAGTCCCCCGCATCTTCAGCTTTATTCTTCGTGCCCAAAAAGGAAGGTGACCTCAGAACGTGCATAGACTACCGCGCATTGAACCAGATCACGGTGAAGAAGCGATATCCATTGCCTCTGATCCCCGAACTACTAGACCAAGTAAAGGATGCTTGCATCTACACTAAATTAGATCTCCGAGGGGCATATCATCTGGTACGTGTAAAGAAGGGCGACAAATGGAAGACCGCTTTTCGCACCAAGTACGGATTATTCGAATATCAGGTGATGCCCTTCGGGTTGTGCAATGCACCAGCAGCCTTCCGGTATTTTATGAACGATGTCCTTCGTGAACTCATGTGTTGTCGTATACATAGACAATATTCTAGTGTACTCGTCCTCAGAATCAGACCATGTTAAGCACGTTTGTGCAGTCCTTGAGAAACTACGTCAGCACAAGTTATATGCAATATTGGAAAAATGTGTTTTTCATGCTACAGAAGTTGAATTCCTTGGATTTATCCTGACTCCAAAAGGAGACCAAATGGACTCTCAAAAGGTGGACGCAATTCTCAAGTGGCCATCACCCAGTTCAGTTAAAGGGGTGCAAAGCATGCTTGGATTTGCTAATTTCTACCAAAGATTTATTCCTGACTTCTCATATGTTGTACACCCCATCACAGCACTTTTGCGAAAAAACAAACGCTTCTTGTGGACTGAAGAGGCTGAAAAAGCCTTCCAAGAACTGAAATTGAAATTCACGTCGGCACCTGTCTTAAAGCATCAACGCCCGAGCTCCCATACATAGTTGAAACCGATGCATCCAGTTTAGCCATGGGGCTGTCCTGTCCCAGAAGGATCTGGAAACCGGTCAACTTCATCCAATAGTATTTTGGTCCAGAAAATTCTCGGCCCCCGAATTAAACTATGCGGTTACCGATATGAGTCGTTAGCCATCAAATCCGCCTTCAAGGCTTGGCAGCATTATCTTCTCGGTGCCAGGCATACCATTACTGTAATCACCGATCATAGGAACTTGCAGTATTTAAAAACAGCCAAGGCCCAATCATCGCGTCAACTTCGATGGGCCTTATTCCTTGGCGAATTCGATTTCGTAATCACTTATCGACCAGGTTGTAAGAATGGTAAGGCAGACGCTTTATCACGAATTGGGATGGGAGAAGCATATTCGAACCCGGAACCGGTGCCTATAATTCCTGAACAAAGAATTCTTGGGATAACTACTCTAAAGACCTTAGAAGATATTCATTTAAAGATCCAACAACTTTTCGATTCAGCAGCCCTGCAGGACTGGGTTAAAAAGGGCCCAGATTATTCAGTTGTCACTGAACTACCTTACTATCAAGGGCGTCTATTTCTACCACACAAGGTACTACAAGAACAAGTCATCTCCAATTACCATGAAGCTCTGATGGAAGGGCACCCAGGTATTGCAAAAACTGAAGCTAAAATGAAAAGACAATTCTGGTGGCCCACCTGGCGAAAAGATGTAAAGTCATTTGTACTGTCTTGTGGCATCTGCGCCTAGAACAAAAGTCAAAAGAAGAAACCAGCTGGTCTTTTACAACCTTTAGATATTCCACCCTTTGGTGGAAAATGGCCCACTTTATCTTTAGACTTTATTACAGATCTACCGCCATGTAATGGATTCAACACCATTCTAGTTATTGTGGATCTTTTTTCCAAGATGGCCCACTTTATTCCTTTAAAAGGATTACCTTCTGCTTCAATCTTGGCCGAGGAATTTCTCGAAAATATTGTTCGAATACATGGATTTCCTTCCGTATTGATCTCTGACCGAGGTAGTCAGTTCATTTCGCAATTTTGGCAGAAGTGTTGTCAATTGGCACAAATCGATGTAAGGTTATCAACCAGTCACCATCCCCAAACTGATGGTCAGACGGAGAGAACCAACCAGACTCTTGCACAATACCTACGTTGTATGCTCCACCAAACCATAAGTAATTGAAAGGACATTTTATGGATTTCTGAATACGCATACAATAACTCTGTACATTCAGGAACCGGACAAAGCCCCTTTTATACCATATATGGATATCATCCTCGAACCTCAGAACTCGATTCGCCCCAGCATTTAGAAATGCCAGCAGTAACTCATCTGCATTCTACTATTACGCAAGTTTTTAAAGAGGCAACAAAACATTTGAAACAAGCAAAAGAGAAATACAAGAAAAATGCTGATCAACATAGAAGTGAGACCCCACCATATCGAATCGGAGACCAAGTTTGGCTGGCTACAAGACATATACCTCTGAAAGGAACTCAGACTTTTAATCCTAGATATTTGGGACCTTACACCATTAAGGCCATTATCAACCCAGTGGCCGTCAAATTAGAATTACCCTCTAATATGCGGATTCATCCTGTCTTTCATGTTTCACTTCTAAAACCAGTTCAACCCGGGACAAGATTAACCAAACCACCTGACCCCATCCTAATAGATGGAGAACCTGAATTTGAGGTAAAAAGCATCCTGGACTCTAAAATGGTTAAATCAAGACTTTTTTATTTAATTGACTGGAAGGGTTATGGACCACAAGAAAGGTCATGGGAACCTAGTGACCACGTTCATGCTCCTCGATTGGTGATAAAATTCCATCAGGACTTCCTAGACAAGCCACGGCCAAGGGGAAGAACAACTTTAGGAGGGGCCTTGGGGGGGGGGGGGAGTGCTTTCATGATGCCTACCCCCGGGCATCCGGATCGAGTCCATCAGCCCCGGGAGCAGGCATCCAGATACTCATTAAAACCCCAACAACCCCGGCTGGGGGCTGTTTGGATTCAGTCCTGGCACCTTAGGCGCCAGGCTCATCATAGAAATCAGTCCTGGCGCCATAGGCGCCAGGCTCATAGACTTTACTTACCTTATGCAGACCATGCTACAAATGAGTCCAAGCCAACGTGAGGCCTGGATGGGACTATTTTATTACAGGGACTATTTTTTACTCAGGTGTGGTTCTGGGGAACTTCTTACCTGGGACTACTTTGCAGGCTATTTAAACCACGCCCATACAGCAGCTCATGCTTCGTGTTATTCTGCATCCAGCAGCGTAACGCTCACCGTGTCTGCAAGTCAGCATCCAGTCTTCTGCCACGCCCGCCTCGAATCCGGAGCTCCTAGACAAAAGGAAAAGAAAGAAGAAGAGGTTAGATCACGGACATTATTTGATTCCTTACCTGATTCCGGACCCAGCACATCTCCGAGCCTGGAAAGGACATTATTTCAGCACGCGTCGCTTCGCCAGCAGCAGCGCCGCGTTATACTCACCAGTCCACCGCATCTTTCAACTCGGCGCTGCCTCCATCATTTTCTTCGTCGAAACCCAGCACCTGGGGGGAAAACAAAAGGAATAACAAGTTGAGCCGAGACAACCGACAAAGACAATGGGCCTCATTACGACCCTGGCGGTAAGGGGTTTACGCCAGCGTTAGCTGCGCCGACCCCTTACCGCCAATTACGAGGTCCCTTAGCGCCATGGCGCTTTTAACACCTGCTTTTAGCAGGTGTTAAAATCCATGGCGCTAAGGGACCATGGAGTTAATTACGCCACCGTAATTTACGGTGGCGTAATTAACGCCTTCCCCACTCCCATTATGCCCTATGGGGCAAAAATGGGAATGGGGAAGGGTAAATGGGACATGGGGATTTACCGCCCCGCCAAGGTCGGAATGGGGCGGTAAATCCCCATTCCGCCATGGCGTAAACGTAGTTTACGCCATGGCGGTAAAGTCACAACCCAGGCGGTAACTTACCGCCTGGGTCGTAATGAGGCCCAATCTCTTTGCCACCATAGGCTTACCTGCTTTACCACCGGAGGTATTATCCTTTAATTTGCCGCATCTTTCTATGCCGCACCTATAAAGGGAGAGAAAACAGCAAGTTAAACTCATGCAACTTTTACCGGACAGTGTTTGGTAATAGAGACTCTTACCTGAACGCCATCAGCTGCCTCCAGGCAATATTCTTTTGGACCCAGCTGCAAATTAACGAGGGAATGGAACAAGAATGAACATCAGACATATTGAACTCTTTGAACTTTATAGACACTGGAGTCAACATTCCTCCGGAACTCCTCCAGTACCTTCAAACCAGTGAAGTAACTGGTATCTACGCGCCCCTGCATGCCATGCAGGATGGAGAGCTCATCATTTGAAAACATAAGGTGAGGTTACCAAGAGGGGATATCGGAGGTGATTAGTGGGGATAATGAGAACAGTTGGGGGGGGCCATCACTAAAGTCCTCGGGTGATTAAACCCCTTTCTCCACTTGCAGGAGAATACTTCTTCGAGTCCAGCAAACAAGATTAGGCGGGCCAGTCCAGACTGTCATCTCTTCACTACGCATCACGTTGGTGGAGACCGCAGCTGTCCCGGTCCGATCGACGCCTCTGTGGGAACCAGGTGAGCGTAACAGTATTCCCTCCTGGTTTCTCTGCTTGCCCCCACCCCCATTCAGGAGAACACCCACTGTAGCCTCTCTTCTAGGTCTTGTTCGATGCACCCTAGATCCCGTTCTCTTTTTGCATTCAACGCTATAATCCTCCCCCTTTTGGTTGCCTTGAACGTGTCCCACTGTATCTGTTGTGAGGTGTCCCCTTCCTTGTTGTTCCCTAAAAAAATTCTTCTATGCCCGACGTTATTTCCTCCCTCAGCAACTGGTCTTTCAGTAATTGGGCTGGATAACGCCATGCCCCTGTGTTCCCGGTACTACCCCCTTCCTCCTAATGTGTATTATAATGGGTGTGTGGTCGGAGAGCACCATGGGCCCCACTTCCATCCCTGTGACCCTGCCTATCAAGGGTCGGGACGCTCAGGCGTAATCAATCCTAGATGATGTGCGGTGCATGTGTGAATAATGGGTGAACCACTCCCTTTGCCCCTCTCACTCCCTCCAGATGTCCACCATCCCCACCCCTTCCATTTTTGCTGACAATTCCTTTGAGGGTCCCCCCTGTGGTCCTTGATTCCTCCTACTTCTGTCATTGCGTGGGTCCCAGGCTAAGTTGAAGTCCCTGGTAAGTAATATTGGCACCTTTGCAAACTTCTCTAGTCTATTCAAAGTTTCCTGAAGGTAGTGGTCCTGACCCAGGTTGGGGGCATATACTGTGGCAATTGTATAACCTTCACCCTGTGCCATGAGATTAAGTGCTACGTACCATGAGATTAAGTGCTACGGACCTCCCCCGAGCGTCCCGTTCCATCCCTTCTATTGTTAGGTCTAAGTTGTTGCAGAGGGCGATCAATACCCATCCTCTTTTAGTCTTATCATTCCCCTGGTATATTTGCTGGAATCACCTGAGTCGCACCCTTTCCCTGTCCCGAAGTTGGACATGTGTCTCTTTGAGAGGAGTTATATCTGGTTTTTCCCGTTTCAGATATCTGTCCAGTTTTTCCCTTTTTATTGGGGAGTTTATGCCATTGATATTTATAAATATAAACTTAAGCCCTTTAGATTTCTCCATCACCCCTCTGGTGGACTGTGTTGAGCGAGAATGCCATTGTAAAGGATGTTGGCGGTTCCGCAAACAACTTCTTCTTACTTATTTTATTTGGAATTGCAGATATTCTACATCTTCAATATGGTTGAAAGAAACCAGCTCACATACTCGAAAACTTGTTATTGTTAATCGTTCATTGTTAATTGTGTTTCTTGTCTAGTCCTTGTTGGGCTTTTGCTTTTCTGCGCTAGTGGAGAACTTGTTGGGAAAACCCAACTGCTACGACTAAGGAAGTTATGATGAATTTAAAGAACCGATTAACGGCTTTTAAGCTGCAAAGAACTATATTCATCCTGTAATGAATCCCATCTTGTATTTGACCAAATTCAGTCATCATAATAGATGTTCTCTTCAGTTAATCTACTCTTGGGTTGTTTTCCTATACGAGAGTGGGTAGCAAGCTTGGCTCATAATGAGGATGCAGACACGTTTTGGACAGCTCCCCATCTTTAAGTGAGTTAGTTACACATTTGATATAGTTCTTATACATAAAACAAACCAGGAATAGGAATATTGAACTCTTTCTTTAGAGAGTGAGGATTCTCACAATGTCTACTAGCCTTCTTTCATCTTTTGTCAATGACTGATCTTGTAACACGTCGGGTTATAGAAAACCATGCCAATGCTGATTTTTATGTTGGAATTAAATATTTTTTGTTCAATGCAAATATTGTATTTTTTTAACCCCATCTTTATTTGTTCATAAAGATCTGCACCAAAACAATCTGTCATACAGCTTTTGCCAAAATATTCCATTATAATGTGTTAAACAAAAACATACTTCGCTTGTTCCAACTACAACGGTAACTCCCCCTACCACTCCCCCTACCAGTTCCATTCAATATACTACAGCCTCCTCAAGTCCTCTTGAGCTGCTCTACATCCTCTTCCTCCTCCAGGAATCCTAATGGCTGCAGTTTCTTCGGGTGCACTGGTGTGTCAAGTCTTTACTTGTATAGTGTAAAAAGGGTGACCAAACCTTCTAAGGGAGCCTCTTATTATTGCCGTCAATTTTGCCACATGCACTGTATCTCAAACGGCATAGTACCACTGTACAATAGACAGAGGGTCTCTTTTTTCCATTGTTTGGCTATGCATCGCTTAGCTGCTAGCATTAAGTTAGCCCATAGCCCTTGCATTCCCCCCTGAAACCCTTTCCTCCCCTAAAAGGTGATCCCCAGTAGGATCTCTGTTCCTGTGAAATCCCTGTCGATTCCCAGTATCTCTAGTACTTTCGTTTTCACTTCCTGCCAAAAGTGTCTAAGCCGTTGGCAGCCTCACCAGATGTGTTCCATGGTCCCCACCTCCCCGCACCCCCTCCAACACTCTGCCGGTGACAAGGGATAAATCTGATGGAGCTTTTCTGGGTAATAGTGCCATGGTTTAGCACCTTGTATCGCAGGGCCCTCTGCTGCACTGAGGTGTGAGAGGAGAACCAGCTTTTCAACGCTCTGTGCCACTTGCTGTCAGTAAATGCCTTCCCACTTACCCTTCCCCATTTGTCCCTCAATGCAATCTCCTTCTATAAACTGCTGATATCAGACCCTTTTTTTTTAAAAAAATATTTTATTGATTTTATATTTTAGAAAAACAAACAACACACAACACGATACAACTGTTAATTATTTACAGAAACCACAAAAGAAAATACGAGAAAAGGAAAAAAAAGGAAAAACTCCCCCCACCCCCCATCAAGCCAGAGCCGGCTCCCTTGTATCCTCAGTCGGGGCACCGTCAGGAGAAACATTGTCCGTAGGCACATCTTCCGAATTCTCAGATTCGTCCAAGCCCTGTTGTGGGTTGGTCATAGAGGCCACCAATTGTCGCCAGGCCAGCAAGGGCCCTATCTCCTCCTCGCCCCCTCTAGTGACCGCTTCAAACCAAACCACGGATTCAGCCTCCGCCCACCTCTTAAGGTCCGCCCTACCATAGTTCCACTCTCGGCCTGCTAGCCGATTTCCAGTTCATGGCAATCCTGCGTTTGGCCAGAACATATGCCAGGTCCCTCATCTTGCTCAGGTGCCTAAAGTGTCTGGGCCTGGGGAAGATCCCAAGCATACATGACCAGGCAGATCCCACGTCCAACACCACTCCCCCACTTGCGAGCTTCATCTTGACCTCCTCCCAAAATCTATACACTTCCGGGCAGGCCCAAAACATATGTAGCAACCCAGCTTCCACCTCCCCACACCTGGGGCATTTTTGAGTGATCGAGCCTCCGAACCGTGCGATCTTCTGGGGAGTCAGGTAGGCCCTGTGAGTAATGTAGAACTGGAGTTGTTGGAGCCGTGCATTTCGGGACACCTTTTTATGATATCCCAGGACCCTCTTCCACTGACCCTCCGTCATGAGTTCACCCATCTCCTCCTCCCATTCATGCCTCAGTTGGGGCAACTCTCTCCCAGCCTTCGTTCTGAGGAGTTTGTATATCCTTGATAATTCATGCCCACCCTCTGAGACATCATACATAGTTTCAAGGGTGGCATCAGGATCATCTGCCAGTGCCGTCTCCGGCCATCTCTTTCTTACTCGTTTTACTAGCCTGGCATGGGTGATGTACTGGCCTCTGTGCACCCCCGTCTCATCCTGCAACTTTTGAAAGTCCAGCGCCTCCCCCTCCCTCCATATGTCCCCAAGCGTGGCCAGGCCCACCGGCTCCCAGTGCCTACGGACAGAGTGAAACAGTTGGGTGTCGTTTTCGCACAGGGCCACCAGCGGGACCTGCCAAGAAAGTGGTTCTGACTCCCCCATCAATTTCCATGTTCTGTGCCAGACCTCCCATCCCAACCTCAGTAGCCACCCTCTTCCCATCAGTTTATCCCTTTGTAGCCACACCACCTCTCTCAGGAAGTATGGGGCCGCATCCTCACGCAGCAACCTAGATTTCGCCGAATCTTCATCAGACAACCACCTGGCCACATACAACAGTTGTCCCGCCAGATAATATAGTTCGAAGTTGGGCAAGCCTATACCCCCCTTCTCGTACGGGTTCTGGAGCTTCCACAGGGCCACCCTATTCCTAGAGTTACCCCACACGAAGCCCCTACACATACTATGAAGTCGTACAAATAGGCTCTTAGGGATCAAAAACGGGACGTTCACGAAGAAATGCAGGAGTCTGGGAAGGACCACCATTTTCAGCAAAGCCGCCCTCCCCATCATGGACAGGGGCAATCTGGACCAGAATGTCATGCTGTTCTTGACCCCCTCTATGGCTCTCTCTGTGTTATGCTTGTGTACCGCCTCAGTCCGGTGGTAAATATTTACCCCCAGGTACCTAAACGTGTCGGTCCGCCATGGTATTGGCAACTCAGGCAGCCTCTCCAACGGGACGTCCCTGTACCCACCCAAAGGGAACAGGCTAGACTTCCTGGGGTTCACTGATATGCCCGAGAGGACAGCGTAATGATCCAGTACTTCCAGTACGTACTGCAGGTTCTCCTCCGGGTAGCGTAGGTACAACAGCATATCGTCCGCATAGAGCAGTGGTCTTCAAACATTTTTGGCCAGGGCCCCCCTGAGCAAAATTTGGGCAGGTCGGGACCCCCCAGAAATGCCAAATGGACAGTATATATTGCGCGCCGTCACCTGCTCCCATCAAAGTCGCTGGGCTCCCTCATCCCACTCCTACCCAGTCGCTGGTCTCTCCCCACCCCATCACACACCCAGGGCTCTCCCCACTCTGCTCCCATCACTATCCCATGGTTCCCGCCCATTGTGCTCCCACCATAGTCCCTCGGTTCCCCCATCCCGTTCCCAACACAGTCTGAGGGCCAGTGGCGGCTGGTGAATCTTTTTTAAGTGGAGGGGCATTAAGGGGATGTTCGGGGGGGTTTCCCCCTGTGAATTTTTTTTTAAATAATAGGTTAAAATGTTGCATTGTAGAGCATACTTTTAACAAAAAATGGGTAAATAGCCAAACAGTTTGCAATTGTTGCTGGGAGTCCAGGGGGCAGGCATTGATATTTTATTTCTATCGCGCTCGTACACAAGTGTTTCAGAGCGTGACAAGGCAAGGGATGGGAACAGAGGAGAATAAAACAGCGATCTTACTAGGCCCAGTGACATTGAGAACGCGCAAGTGTGAGGGGAAAAGTGCATGGAAGGGGGGAGAAGTGGAAAGTGCGAAGCAGAGGAGAAACAGATAAATAACAATAAATAAATAATAAAGGCAACAAACAGTGGTAGTGCAGCCAGCAATTTGCAAGTGCTACGTTTAATGCAGCAGACAGGGTAGGTCTGATAAGTGCAGGAAGAAAGATGGTTCTCCTCAAGTTTTAGAGTGGCAGGGCGCTGTTCCAGAGGGAGGCCCCAGCCGAAGACGGAGATCTACCCCCAGCTCGTTTCTTTGATAAACGACTGACCCTGAGGGAGTTGGAGGTAGAGGAGTGAAGAGCTCGAGAGGGGAGGTATTTGCGGAGGAATAGCTGAAGGTATTTTGGACCCAGGCCCCAGAAAGCCTTGTGGACAAGGCAGAGGGTTTTGAATGATAGATGTCCGGTAAAAAGATACCATCCCTGTCCCCTGGGCCCCACTGGTCCTAACACAATGAACATGATTATGTGTATATGCAAGGCGCTGCACATTCATACAGCAATCACTCTATCATTCACATGAGCATCCATCACCATACACTCACTCATAACGCATCCATACACATGTTTAAATAAAAACAATGAACATAAACGTACCTTCTGCATTGGCCTGTGTGTGGGTGCTGAAACGGCCTGCTCCAGCTGCTCTGTCCGTATGTGCGAGGAGGCGCAGGAGCTCCCCCTCGGACATACAGACATGCAGTGCCCCAGCCAGCATTTCCAATGAGCTATGCAATGCTGGCGAAGCAAAACGCCCCAGCACTTGCATGGCTCAGTGAGCATGTGCGGCTGGGGAACTAAACTGAACTGTCAAAGGGAAACAGTGTTTCCCTTTGACAGTTCAGCCAGCCCAGGAGCACTCCATTAGCTGGATAAAGCAGCTGAGGGAGTGCTCACTGTTTCACTGGGCTGGCTCCTTAGCTCCTCCATAATGGGTGAGGGGCCACTGGGTGGGCGCCTCTTGCCATTATGGGTGAGCCGCCAGGCTCGGACAGGCCTATAGGGCAATGCCTGTACCAAAAATGTAAAATGCTAGTTTGGGCCAATCAAAATGGGCCACCATTTTGGCCAATGTGGACCATTTTGATGAGTTACTTAACTATGCAGTTAGTAATGTTGACCATTGTTGCTGAATATATCACAATTTACTTACATTTTAACACAAAGCACCCCTTTGGGTACTATTGAAACAGTGGGCTTCATAACTACTCTGGCGGTAGCTGTGCCGGTAAAACCGGCACGGCTGCCACTGGAGTTGCATCCGGGTCTGGCACCCGCGAATGGGCAATTACTAGGTCATGCCGAGTTAGGCGGACATGATAATTGCCCTTTCGAAGGTGCCGGTAGATCCCCATTCCCATTTGAGCCCCATATGGCTCAAATGGGAATGGGGAGCTCGGATGCACCGGCACCGTTAATAACGGTGCTGGTGCATCCGACGAGCTGAGGTCAGACCTGGCGGGGGCTGTCAAGCACCCACGAGCACAACTCTTACTATGGCGGAACGGTAGCAACGGTGCCGGTAGCTTACCAGCACCGTTGTTACTGGTCCGCCATAGTAGTAATGAGGCCCAGTCTGTGACTAAAGGAATGAATATCCATTTACAACTGTGGGCCACTTTTTCATTGTTGCCTGAGACAGTTTCATGCTTCAGCCCGCCCATGTGGGCCACCCCTGCCCATTTCTTCCAATCTAAAAAAAAAAAAAAAAATCTTTTTTCATGCTGAGCTCTCAGGGCCCCCCTGGGATGCACCCGCGGACCCCTAGGGGGTCGCGACCCACAGTTTGAATACCACTGGCATAGAGAGATATTAAGTGGCTGCCGCTGGCAGTGTTAATGCCCACCTCTCCGTATTGTTGCCGCAGGCATATCGCCAGCGGTTCCAGCGCAAGTATATATAACATGGGTGACCAAGGGCATCCCTGCCTGGTCCCCCTGCTAAGTTGCCAGGCATCCGAGACTGTGGCCCCAGTCTTGACCCTAGCCACCGGGCTGCTATATAGCAACTGGACCCATCTGATATAACCAGGGCCCACGCCGTATCCCTGCAGGGCCGCTTTCAGCCAAGGTCATCTCACTGAATCAAAGGCCTTGACCGCATCCAGCGACACTACCGCCATCTCGCCCGTGTCATTCTTAGTATGGTCAATAACATGGTGCAGCCTCCTATGGTTATCACTGATATTCCTGCCTGGGACATATCCCGTTTGATCCGGGTGGATCAGCCTGCCAATCACCTTCTTCAACCTGTTGGCCAGCACCGCCGTGAGTATTTTGCTGTCCTGGTTTAGCAAGGACAGAGGTCTATAAGATCCACACTCAATAGCCGCCTTGCCTGGTTTTAGTAATGGGACAATCATGGCCTCACAGAGGGACAACGGGAGTTCTCCCTGTTCGTATGCCTCGTTAAACAAGGCCAGCAGTGGCTGCAGCAGCTCCTGCACGTACACCTTGTAAAACTCACCAGGCAGGCCATCCGCTCCAGGTGCCTTACACGTGGGGAGGCCCCGGATCACCACCTCCAGCTCATCAGAAGTGATAGGGGCGTCCAGTTCCTCCCGCTCCAGGTCGTCTAGGGTGGGCAGACCAATGTCTTCCAGTGTGTTCCGGATGTCCTGGCTCCTGTCCTCCCCAGTGTCCTCATACAAACATTTGTAGAACCTGAGGAATTCCTCGTTCACCCCATCATGAGTGTTGCGAAGACCACCGTCCTCACCACGGATCTCATGAATAACTACTCGGGGGGACTCACTCTTGTACAGCCAGGCCAACAGTCTGCCTGGCTTGTCGCCCCCCGCGTGTAGCCGCTCAGTGTATTTCCTATAGTTCAGTCTACATAGTCGGTCCCAAAGAGCGGTGCACGCCTCCTGAAGGTCTCTCATCCTAGTCTTGTCTACCTGAGTGGCATTCTCGAGACGAGCCAGGCTCTCCAGTTCCCTTTCGGTGTCCTGAAGCTCCCTCCCGATACCCCCTTGAAGTCCCTTGGATTTGGAGATGGCCACTCCGCGCACCACTACCTTAAAGGCCTCCCACAGAGTTCCCGCAGAACGCACACTACCCGTGTTTATCTCAAAATATTCCCCGATGGCAACCCTCAGGTCTTCCCGGAATCCCTCATCCTGCAGTGCCTCCGACCGGAGCCTCCATGTGGGGACCCGAGGCCTAGGGGGTTGGTGTCGCCACTCTACCACCAGGGGCGAATGGTCCGACAACACTCGAGCTTTGTATTCCGCCTCCACTATTTCGCCAGCTATCTTGGCAGTTCCAAACACATAATCCAATCTCGTATATGAATCGTATGCCTCTCCATGGGGTGGAGTCTCCTCCACACATCTACCAGTCCCAAGTCTCCTTGCAAAGTCCCGAGCGCCTTGGCCGCCGGCGACATTTTCCCTTTGGTGTCAGCGGACCGGTCGATTTTGGGATCTAAGACGCAATTGAAGTCCCCACCCCACACCATTGCACCCCCTACCAAGGGGCCGAGTTTGCCATAGAGGGATCTAAAGTAGGCTGCAGTATCATGATTGGGGGCATACAGGTTGAGGATGTGTACCTCCCTGTTCTCCAGGAGTCCTGTTATCGCCACCATCCTACCCTCCGGGTCCACTATCGAGTCGAGCACCCGGAACGGCACGTACGGCGCCACCCAGGTGATGACCCCTCTAACATACGCCGAGTACGTGGCACCCACTACCTTGCCCTTCCACATCCTCATGACCACCTCCAATTTCTCCCTGGTGAGGTGGGTCTCTTGTAGCAGGGCTATGTCTATCCGCATCCTCTTCAGGTATAGCATTACTTTGTTTCGCTTGAGGTAACTATTGAGGCCTCGGACATTCCAGGTAACTATGCGAAGACTATCCGATGCCATCGGTTTGGTCTGTATTCAGCCCCGCCCTCCCCACAGTACCCCCTTGGTCTAACACTCCGCCGGCTCTTCCGCCCTTGATCCCCATCCCCCCCTCCCTGTTTCCCAACTACACACCACAGCAAACAACCCCTCCCATCCCAACAAAAGCCCAGCTCCATCCCTGGATCTCAGGCCCACCCGCGTCTGGTCTTATCCCGTTTACAAGGAATAGGACCCCGCGGGGCGTCGCCGATCTAACAGCGACCTAACTAACTAGATATATTACTATTGGGGACAAAGGAAGCCTCTTGGAGCTCCCAATCAAGTAACCACGGGTAGGCACGCCAAATGGGCCAGCCAGTCAGCACCACATCATACGCATCACATACCGTACAAATGACTATATTCAAGTCCCAATGTCTCGGCCCCATTGCCCCAGGCGGCCCAGCCATAAGCTACTTATCTTCCGTAGTCTCTGCCTGGATGCCCGATTCTTGAGGACTGCCCAGCGCGTCTAGCCAGTCCATCGCTTCAGTTGGTGTTTCAAAAAACAGGGATCTGCTTCTGTAGAAAACTTTCAATTTGGCCGGGTAGAGTAGCATGTAGCGATGGCCAGCTTCACAGAGTCCTTTTCACCGCTCCGAAGTGCATCCGACTCCGCTGTACTTGTAGCGTGTAGTCAGGGTAGGCCGTGATCTTGGCCGATCCTCTGTCAATCGTTCCCCCTTTTCGAAAGAATTCAAGAATCTTTTCGTGATCACGGTAGTTCAGAATTTTCGCGATCACCGGCCGCGGGGGGGCCCCGGGAGGCGGCCTCCTGGTTAGGGCCCTATGAGCTCTCTCAACTGCAAACCCCTGGGTCAGTACCCCGCCGGTAATCTCCTGCAAAAACATGGATTCCACAAATTCCGTGGGGTATGGCCCTTCAGTTCCTTCAGGTAGGCCCACAATAGGAATATTGTTGCGTCTGGCACGTCCCTCCGCCTGCTCCGCTCTGTCCTCCAGGTTGCCCACCCGTTGCACAAGGGCGTGTAGCTCCTTTTTGTGAGCAGCGCAATCTGCCGTGTTCGCGGCCGTCTCCTTCTCGATGGTCCCCGTGCGCTCAGAGACCGCCCTCACATCCAGCCTAAGAAGATTCACCTCCTCCTGGACGGCACCGATCTTGAGGTTTAAGCCTTCCTGCAGCTCTTTCATGGCGAGGCCCAACTTGGTCTCCCATGACACTTTTAAGTCCGCAATCGCCGCCAGCACCTCCTGTATCGTGCCAGGTGACTCCGCGGTCGTCACGGGGGTCTCTTTGTTCTTGCCTCCTTCCGCCCCTAGGGGGGACTTGGCGTAAGCCTCCATCGTGGGCTGTTTGGCCTTGGGTTTCACACCTCTCGTGGTCATATTGTTGTATGAGTCGGGCGGGGGCCCGTCCCGCCAGGCACCAAGGGGGAGTCACGCCACCCAATACCCAAAGCCTGACCCACCACACCATGGGGCATCCAACACGCCCGGAGCACCCCGACCACCAGGCCCACGGTCCTGTCGTCACAGCCACATCCGTTTGGCTCTCCCGCTCGCTGGGCCACCGTGCGTCCTAGGCGGCGCTCATGTGTTTTAGTCTCCAAGCAAAGGGACGCAAGGGTCCAGCACTCGTGATCGCGACACTGACTTCATGATCCTCGGTGTTCGCAACGTGTCGCCGCCATTTTGTCTTGTCCGCCTGCTCAGGGCTCGTCCCACTTAATCACATTTATTTCGGTGTCTAAGCCTTCCGGACGTCCCAAACTTTCACCGGGTGTAGTGGTGGCATTCACACACCTGGACATCGATTTCCAACGTCGGCCGGCCCCCGTGGACGTACCCCTCCATCAGGATCAAAACAGGATCAGCGGAGCTCCTCCAGAGTGCGACCTCTTACATGGCCGTCCAAGCCACGCCCCCGCTGATATCAGACCCTTATTCTCCACTTCAGACCGTTATTCTCCACTAAGGTTGATACTAGCTTCTCCCACCCTGTGTGTCCCTTCCTTCATCTCGGGCGTTCCAGCGCAGTGTCGGAGTTGGCGATACGCAAGTAGGTCCTCGTCTGTCAGGCCCAGGTCTCTTTTGCCATCTTCAAATGATTTGTATTGAGTGCCTTCATATAAATCCCCCACCCCCATGACCCATCCCTCTATCCAGCATTTGAACCTACTGTACTCTCTGCCCGGTGGGAAAGCCGGTCACCACAAATTGGTGTTTGCAGCGATGGCCAGGGGGACAGCCCATATATGTTAATGAGGTGATCCCATATTTTTGTGTGTTGCTCGTTATTAGGTTCCTGCCAAGTCCCTCCAGCCTTTCACTTGCCCTCATCCCCGAAATCTTCCACAGATGGCTCCCACCACCACCTGCTCAATGCATATCCAATGCTTCTCGTTATCCACTCTCCCCCATTCCACTCCCATTGCTCTCAGCTGGGCTGCCTGATAATATTTTATTATATTGGGACATACCACTCCCCTCCCGCCCCACCCTGGTCTTGCTCCTAAATAGCATCTTTCTCCTTATTCTCTGTTTCTTCTCTCCCCTCCCCGTATATATCCCATGAGACTGTTTTGGATATCCCCCATCATTCTACCCGACACTGCCAACGGAATTGCCTGGAACAGATAAGAGTCAGGGAAGTATGTTCATTTTGATAATTGCAATCCTTCCAAACCACGATGCACATAAACCCATCCATCTATCCAAGTCCGCCTTGATTTGTTTTATTAAGCACGGGTAATCGGCCCCACTATTCCCCTTATGGATGCCGTTCATTTAATCCCCAAGTACTTAACTGAGCCCGGGGCCCAACGGAATGTATTTCTCTTTTCAAGTCGACCCCCCTGCTATTCAGAAATGGACAGGTTTAAAATCTCGGACTTCCCAAAATGTACCTTAAAGCCGGACACCCCTGCAAATGCTTGTATCTACTTCATAATCGCCGGTATTGATCTTTCCAGGTCAGTGATCATCAAGATCACGTCATCGACGAATAGCCCAATTGTGTGCTAGGACCCAGCCCAGCTCACCCTGTGGATTTCCCTGTTCTCCTTAATCCGATGCGCAAAGGGTTCTGTTATCAAGGCAAAAAGAAGAGTGGACAGTGGGTATCCCTGCTTTGTTCCTCTTCTTATTGGGAAGGGTTCAGTCAGCCCCCTCATTCACTCTTACCCTTGCCCGAGGTTCCCAATAGTTTGCAAGGATCATATTCCTAAGGTTTGGCCCTAGTCCGACCTTTCCTATGACTTGTTCCGAGAAGTACCAGTTGACACAGTTGATGGCCTTCTTTCCGTCTAACATCACCAGGCACGTCGGCATGGCGCCCTCTTTCTTCCCCACCGTGTCAATAATCTGCATTACTCTCCTTATGTTATCGAATGTGCTCCTCTCCTTGATGAAACCTGATTGGTCCTGGTTCCCCAACCCGGTAGGATTCCCTCCAACCTGGCCGCCAGTACCCGCGTGTACAGCTTGGCATCAACATTAATGAATGCTATAGGGCGATATCAGGAACATTGGTGCAGATCTTTCCCCGGTTTCGGGATGAGAGTGATATGCACCATATTCATTGATTCAGATATTTCCCCCGATTCTCAGAACCAATTGAATAGTTTGGTTAAGGCTTTGGTTAGGGGTTCCTTGAATGACGTATAAAACCATGACGTTAGCCCGTCCTCCCCAGGGCTTTTATTGCCCTTCAGTCGAGCAATCGCTCTCATCACTTCTTCGTACTCTTATGGGCTCCTCTAGTCTGTCTATCTGCTCCTGCGTGAGGCACGGTCCTTCCCAGCATTCCAGATACCCCCTCTGTTCCTCCTCCCCCACTGTCTCTTCCCCATACAAATCTGCATAAAACTCTTTCACACCCTTCTCTTCTCCCCCTGAGCTCCAACCTGCCTCCCCCATTCTCCTCTAACACCTCTGTGAACGCCTTTTGTTCCTTCGCCCTTATTGTCATGACCCCTGACCCTGGCCCTAACAGGCAAGCCATTGGGGCTAAGTTACGACCCTCCATCATGGCCTTAAAGGCCTTGCCATCTCATTCAAGATTCTCCTAGAGTCAGTCCTGGCGCCTTTGGCACCAGGCTCATATATAAAGTGAGGAAAGCTTGAGAACTGGACTTGGCAATAGACTTTTGTACAACATGGATGCCCCCGCATAGGTCAGTTCAATGAACCGGGCTATGCAGTCTAGTGGTTTATGTGTGGTCAGGCCTAGGGATTCCTGGGATACCTGGGGCCTATATAAGCCACGCCCGGGCAGAGAAACACGCTTCGCGTTACTCTGCGCTCTGCAGCGTGATGCTCACCACGTTCTGCTCGGATCTTCGTCTGCATTCCGGAGCCGCGTACCTGAAAGAACAAGAACACCATCAGTATAACACTTAACTGTGAGTGAATCCGGTTCGCCATCCATAGCTCTTTTGGTCCAGAGAACACAGCATCTCGGCGACGTCCCTTCGATCTTTGAAAATGCCGCAACCTGAGAAGAAGAGAACGAAACAACATTAGTAAGCGTTTATATTCCAATTCTGAAAATAGCTAATCAATCCCACGCTTACCTGGGTTCGAATCGCTATTGGTCAACATCCACTCCGGGCCATAACAACGACCTGCAAAAGAGAGGAAACACTGATTAGTACACGAAAGGTCAAGAAGGCGCCGCGTGCTACGCATTACTCACCTCTCACTATTTTCTCAGCCAGCATCAATTCTGGGACATTGCAGCGGCCTGCAAGAAAGAGAGAAAGACAGATCAGCACAAGAAAAGGCACATAGCGCCGCACATTGCGCTTTCACTTACCATCTTGTATTTAGCCCCAAGCAGCGCGACACCACTAATGAGCTCTTCCTGCACCTAGGAGAAGAAGGAGAGACATTAGCAGGGGCATTGAAAAAAAGTCACAGCAGGTATGGACTCTTAGGGCACGCACCAGTGAATCAACTAGGTTGTGGCCTGCCCACACCAACAACGCACCCCTGCACTAAGAGGCAGGACAGAGAGCGCATCATATAAGAAAGCAAGGCCCGATCCTCGGCCAAGCAGAGTGCAAGGGAGGGTTTCGAGATCCCAAGTGGTCCAGTCAGGCAGGGTGGCGTCCACGTGGATATCAGGTGAGCGTTACACTTATCTGCTGCACTAGAGCCACCCCGCCTTGTTTCCTTGTTCATAGAACCTTTGCCTACTTCTTAGTAGGGTGCTCTCCGCCGCCCTATTAGTTATCTATCTAAGTTGGCCTCTCGTGTAAACTAGTTTCCTGGCCACCTTGGGCGCCCCCCTTTCCTTATGCATGTGTTCCAGCTCCCTGATTTCCCCCTCCAGTTTCCTCTCTGCTTCCCTCCTCTCCTCCCGCATCTCCTTCACAGCCCTTATGAAGTGTCCCTTAATATGCCGCTTGAAACTGTCCCATCTCTCCCCCATGACCCCCTCCTCACTCACCTTCTCCACAAGTAGGCGGATCTTTTTCTCTGTCTGCTGTCTTACTACCTGGTCTCTCAGGATATATTTCTCTAGCCTCCACCTCCTCGTTCCACACCTCAAGTGTCACTCCTCCCATTCTACTGAGATCATTGCATGGTCCAATACCGTCAGACTTCCTACCTGTGTCCTACATGTTGTTTGGACCACTCCCCTAGTTGCCCAATTATAATCAATATGTGAGTATGACTTGTGGACGTGTGAATAGAAGGAGTAGTGCTCTCGTGGGTGATATATCCTCCATACATCACAACCCCCTCTTCCTGGAATCTTCTAAACAAGTGCTCAGACATTGTGCCCATTGCGTGGCCCCTCAACCCGCTGTATCTATCCCACACTGGGTCTACCGCTAAATGAAAATCCCTTGAGATGATAAATTCTCCCTCCCCGAATCTACTCAGATCCTCCAGAAACCTGATTATAAAGCCTTCCTGCCCCTGGTTAGGGGCATATACTGATGCCAACGTGTACATCTGTCCCCTCAGTACCCCTTTTATCATCGCGTCCCTTCCCGCCTTACTTTGAGACCCTCCATTTGCACACATCTATGCAATAGTATCGCTACGCCTGCTCTTTTGGTTGCTGCCGTTGCATGAGACTGTGTGGGATAATTCCTATGTCTGAGGCGTAACTCGTCCCCCTTGGCCAGGTGCATTTCCTGCAAACACACTATTGCTGGTTGGTTCTTCCTTGTTTTGCTCCCTCAAAATGGTGACCCTGATGTTTGGGCTCTTCAGTCCCCTTACATTCCAAAAGATCAACTCATGCATCCCTCCATGTAGTTAAGTTTGCTTTGCGACCCCAACACCCTTCGCTCCCTTTGGTTTAGTAAACACTTTTCCTGCCGCTTCGTACTCCTCCCCAAACTGATAATCCCCCCCAACATGTGACTGTCCCTGGATCCATCATCCAGGTTCGCGACATGGTCCCCCCCAGTGGACCGCAAACTGCTTCGTCCCCCCTCCCCACCTTCTCCTTTCTATATTACCTCTCACCTTCCTATATTCTAGTCCCTGTGTCCTGAAGCAATTCCGGTACCTCTGATCACGTTTTCTTAGTACTTTTAGTGTTCCATCCTGAGGCCTCATGGCCTGCTTCACCAAACCTTTCCCCCAAGTGGCCGTTCGACTTGGCCCCATACGTCTCTCCCTGTGTCACCCCCAGCACCCTCAAACCCTGCTCCACCTGTGAGACAGTTCTTTCTTCATTGCCTTCATTGCCCATGCAGAATTATAACCTTGTCGGGCAGAGACACCTATACCTCATTTTCCTCTTATTCAGTTCCTCTGTAAGAGGTCTGAATGCTCTTCTTCTCGCTAGCATAGTCTGAGGCAAGTCATCATAGAGTTGAATTTCACAATCCCGTACAGCGATCTTTCCCTTCTTCCTTGCAGCCCCCATTAGCTGTACTTTGTCTTGGTGTTTATGCAACTTCACCTTTATATCTCTGGGCCTTGCCCCTGGCTCCAACCTTCGAATGCCTGCCCTGTGTGCTGTCAGTTTCCATATTACGAGCATAATCCTCCTCCACCAGGGTTACAAAGAGTTCTCGGACACAAGCTTCCAAGTCTGCCCCTTATATTCCCTCCCTCAGGCCTTTAATGCGTAAATTGACTCGCCGGGACCTGTTTTCCAAGTCCTCACACTTTACCTCCAGGGTTCGAAGGCGTTCTTCCGTACCCTTGAGTTGCTGAGACCATTCTCGCCCTCTTGCATTCAGTTCCGTTGTGTGCTTTTCCATTTCCAGCACCCTTCCCCCTCCCCCGTGAATCTGTCCTTCCTGTTATTTGCGATGGCCTGTGAGAGTTCATCCCTAATGCTTGCTCCTTCCTTCCTTCCTTCTTGACTGTCTCCGTGAGCTCACCCTTGAATTGAGCGAGCGCTGATAGATCCTCCTTAGTTAGCGCCATTTCCTTGTCTGTTCCACCTGGAGCCCTTCAGAGGGGAAATTTGGTTTGAACGTGCCCCTTGAGTTGTCCTTCCTTTTCCCGCTCTCCTGAGTTTCAACTCATTCTTCTTAGGGACCATCAGCATTCCTTCACCCCTTTCCCATGTGCACCCTCTCCCCGTACTTCTCAGGGTTGGGCTCCTCCTTTATGCTCGCTCCGCGCTTCTTTGTGTGCCTCTGCACGGCCTCTCAACCTCTGCTCCCTGGCTCTCTACAGGGATTAGAACACTGTGCTCTGGTGCTTCCAGCTTCACCACCCCAACTGGATTTTCCCTTGGATCCCCCCGTGGGGACCTTTTCCCCAACAGACCAGATACCTCAAGTGGGTCCTTCCAGCCTTTCTGGGGCTTTCTCCTGCTGTCCAGGGGTGCTCCTCTTTCTCCTTTCTTAGTGTGCTGCCACTTCCGAGGTGCCCACACATCCACCTCTCCTACTAGGAATAGCCTTGCTGCTGTCCACCTTCAGATAGGGGTTCCTCTCCGCCGCCCGCAGTGCTCTGCTGATCCTTCAGCCTTCCCGCCTGGCCTGCTGAGCTATAGTTGCTGCGTTGAGACCAATGGCTGTATCTCAGCCCGCTCGCCCCGGCATTCTCAGTTCCACTGTGCCCCCCAAGGGGAGTCTCTTAACTGTGCTGGATTCCTCTCTTGGTGTGGTGGCTTCCCCCTTCAAGCACGTGGTGAGATGCCCCCCACCTCCTGCATGTGGGCTTACCTCTCTGGTCTCTCCAGGGGGCTTCTTCCAGTTTGGGTTCCTCTCTCCCTTGACTCCTCAGGAGAATAGTCCAAAAGCTCTGGGTTTCTGACCCTCCCGCTCCTCTTTTCCAGGCTCTCCCTCCATGGGACTCCGCTCCTCCTCACCTGTCGCCCGGAGGCGTTGTCTCTCGGCCCGACTTCTTTCTCCCTGAAGTGAGCACCTGCACTCCTCACTCCTCTCTCTCCTTCACTGATGTTCGGGCCCCTTCGTTACGGGTGCCGCTCTACTCCGCCTCCTCCAGCTCTCCCTCGGGACCAGTTCACCGGGCCTTCACCCTGCCTGTACGCCACTTCCCGCCGTCCTGCCTGACAGTGCTCTCGTCCTCAACGGCGCTCTTCCTCACAGCCGCAGGCCAGGGCAATACGTGTGGTGGTCACCCCCACCTGCCGGGCGTCTATTCTCTGCACCTCTCGCACTCCAGCCAAGACCCCCTGGTCAGGTCCCACCAGCACGCAGCCTCTCCGCATCCCTCCTCTTGAGTCAGCCGCCTCTCCCGCTGTCAGTTGGGTCTGCCCGCCATTTTCTACCACTGGCGACCACGGCTCCCGTGCTTCACTCGTCCCCGCTCTCGTGTCTTCCCCGGGGCGGTGCACTCTCCCGGTGTGTCCCTTCGGTCCTGCTACACTCTACCACAGAAATAGATGTTTTTGGTGATATTAGAACTGCTTTCACGGCAGTTCGGGACGGAGCACCGCAGTTCCACGTCCGCTTAGCCCGCTATCTTGGCCACATCCCATAGTGTTGTATTTTAAGCTTTTTTTATATTGGAATGCATTTTGCTTTTTGCCCCGACTGGTATGTATAATTGTCAATATTGTATTTAACTGCTTTTATGTAACTTTTGTGCTTCAAAATGAATCTATTGATTGATTTATACTTTGAGAATCGTACTGCAGATTTGATTTTCAAAGTTTCAGATCCCTTTGTGTGATAAATTGTGTTAAGGTGGATTTCTAGAATCTGGCTTGTGTTATGTTTAAAATTAGTAGTAATGTTGCAGACAGCGACGTATGGTATGTTCACCTCTTTATTCATATACATCAACTGACTTTCCCTGAACCCCTGTCACCATTCCAGATCCCTTAACCCATTCTACATTCCACTTGACTCTAGTATTCCACTATACTTGCTACGCAACAACCCCCCCTTACTTATTATATAAGTTCCTACACACACATTAATAAAAATTACATTTGCTCAATTAAGCGGGTTGGCTTGCGAACCACTCTACCTGGCTGGCAATTTGAGTATACATCTGAAGAACTAGGACTTCCCTTATCTCCACAATCTTCAGTTCCCCCAGGGTCCAAACTCAAAAAACCAGATCCATTCCCTTGACTACAAATTCCACCATTCACACGAACATGGCTAGATGCTCCAAAGTCATCATCCAATATCATTAGGTCAGTGTTATTTTGATTCTCCGATGAACCCATGTCACGCTCGTAGTCCTCTCCATCAGAGTTATCATGAAATAGACTTTTGAAAAAGAAGCATTCCTTGTTATTTCACAATCGTTCCCTTCTGCATTTATCATGGATCCTTTTACTTCTTTAATACTCAACGGCCTTGGCCAATATTTAGAATCCAGTTTCTTACGCTGTCTCTGTTGAGCTAACACTGAATCCCCCACTCGAAAATCATTCTCTCTCGCCTTCCTTTGCGATCGCTCCATTCTTTAATCTTCATCCTCTTTTCTTTATCTCTTTCTCTAATGTCATTGTCCTCTTCAGCTGTATAATCATCCAGACATGGAAGCATTGTGCGAGGTTTATACTTTATCATTAACTCTGAAGGAGAGTGTCCTGTCATCTTGTGAGGAGTATTGCGATAACTTCTTAACATCTGAGAAATAGCTTGTGGCATTGATATGTTGTCCACAACTGCTTTCTTGCGAGTCTGCAATGACATTATCTTCTGCCGCTTAAAACCCATATGTGATGCAAATTTGCCAAATGCATGACCTTGGAATGGTGGCGCATTGTCCGTCTTCATCACATTAGGGACTCCCCACTCACTGAATAGCTCATCAGGCACTACTGCCACATGATGGAATGACGTAGATGACACATGCTTCACCAATGGAAATCTTGAATATTCATCTAGAACCACCAATAAATACCCTCGGTCATCTAAAGGTCCAAAGAAATCAACAGCAACCTGATTCCATGAACCATCAGGAAGTGGCACTAACCGAAGGGGTTTTGGATTGATATTTGATGTGGTCACTTGACATGCAAAACAATTTTGCAATATATCTTCAACAATTACATCCATACAAGGAAACCACACCTGATTCCTCAGTATCTTCTTGGTGTTCACAACCCCCCAGTGTCCTTCATGCACTAACATCACAAGAACTTTTCTCAAACTTTTCGGAGCTACCATTCGACTTCCTCTAAGAAGCACCCCTTCATTGGTTGCCGACAGTTCATTGCTCATTTTCGCCAATTTTCTAAGATCTTTCATATCCCCTTCTTCCACTCCTTGTTCCATACCAAGACAATGCCATTTCCCTATTTTGGTGAGTCTTACAGCAACTTGAATCATTGAATCAGCCTTGCTTTTCTCCGTGAACATCTCCTTCGTAACTGCTGGTGGCAAAGCATTAAGAGATAGGTACGATATATAGTCCTCTGATATTCTTTGCATTTTAGTTTCCACCAAACCTTCTGGATGCCTTGACAAATAATCCACAGGATTTGCATCTTTCCCAGGTTTATGAATAAACTTATAATCATACTCTTGTAACCTTATGCCCCACCTTTCAATTCGGGGAGGCATCTTCGCTTTAGGATTTTCAAATAGAGCTAGTAAGGCTTGGTGGTCTGTAACAAGAATGAAAGGCTTCCCAATCACAAAATGATTACATGTTTCACAAGCCCACACAGCCGCCAAACTTTCTCTTTCAGCTTGCGAATATGCTTGTTCAATGTCACTCAAAGCTCTGCTGGCATATGCTACAATATGCCTTTCAAATGTATACCCCTCTCTCTGAACTATTTGTGCCAGGATGGCTCCTAGACCCACCAGACTTGCATCCACTATTATTTCAGTCTCCAATTCCGGATTAAAATATGCCAATCTCCTATCAACTATTTAGACACTTTCATCCAGACTTCTTTATATGTCATACCAATTCTTCATCCGTTTGTTTCTTCGAGTTTTCCTTTCCTTCGTGCCTCCGTGCTGTATCATCTGTTTATTTTCCATCAAGCTGCATTATATACTTTCCGATTTCTTTACGCCACCCTTTCTCCTTATTTCAACTTAGTTTCCCCTCGTCACCAAGTTGTTATGTTTAAAATTAGTAGTAATGTTGCGGACACCGACGTATGGTATGTTCACCTCTTTATTCATATACATCAACTGACTTTCCCTCAACCCCGTCACCATTCCAGATCCCTTAACCCATTCTACATTCCACTTGACTCTAGTATTCCACTATACTTATTACGCAACAGCTTGGTGGACAGATTTTAGGAGGCCACCCTAGATATGGTGATCAGGGGAACTCTCAGAAGTTAGCCAAAACCCAATTAAGGTAGCAATGGAGAGCAGTCAAGGCGATTCTTAGGAGTGTGTTATGGGGTCAGGGGTCCCCAATGAGTCCACACAGTCAACGTATGTACATAATTCAATTTAGACAGGATTGTATAAAAATACTATATTTATTCTAGGCCTCAAGCACAAACAAAAATGAAACAACCAGGTGATAGTACCTCACAACACTCAATAAACATATATACAAACACTATAGCTTTTTAAAATGCATTCAGTGACTTAAATCAATAAAAG
Source organism: Ambystoma mexicanum (assembly GCF_040938575.1). Taxonomy (NCBI): domain Eukaryota; kingdom Metazoa; phylum Chordata; class Amphibia; order Caudata; family Ambystomatidae; genus Ambystoma; species Ambystoma mexicanum. The sequence continues at coordinate 843,929,958 of NC_090923.1, forward strand.
AAGGTAAGTGATGAAGTAAGACTGAGCCAAGTCGCAGAAAATATGCCCTTGCTTTACAAGTCCAATCCCTATGAAGAGTAGGGGCTCATGCTCAAATGCAACAGTGCTTCTGCCCGGAATGTATCTGATGGAGGTAAAGTACTTGCGTTGGTGATTGTTCAAGAGAAGAGATGCAACACAGTTCTCTAGCTTAGCGTCTTACATGTATTCACATGCTCATGAATATTCCCCGTCTTCGGGCTGGGAATCCTCAATACTATAAAGCAGTTCAGCTTTAAGCCAAAAACTGCATGTTGCTTTTATAGCCTGTTGCTGTCACTTTGGGTCATACTTCCCCATCCAATGACATTTGTCCTCCTTAGTTTCACCGCTGGTAGCCATCTTCAGATTTAACCGCACATTTTCCTGTCGGGAGTCCTCTGGTTTTGCTCTTCAAATGTTTTCCATTAGTCACTGTGTGGAATCTGTTGCTGGTTGCTTTCCTCAGCTGGCTCCCTCCTATGGAACAGCCTCCCCCCTCTCTCTGGGTTTAGAGCAGGACTTTCTTAAATTCCGAAATCTCCTCAAGATTTTCCTCTTTACCTCCTCATTCCCTTCTTCTATTTTCTGCTAATATCACAGTTGCTGTGATTGGTATCCAGGGCCCTTATGCATCCTCTGGGTCCTTGACCTCCCTCACCCAATCTCCCTAGCTTTAGGCTACCTCAGCACTTGCCTCGGCACACCCTCCCCAGTGGAGGCTTGCACTTTTCCACCCAACGCGGCGCCAAGTCGTGTAGCACTTGCCATACCTTGCACTTTATCTGTGGCTGACTCACAAGCATGGACACTCCAGCACCTACCCCCACTGACCTCTTCCTTGCTGCACTTACTCGCTCTGAATACTCACAAGGCACAGTGGGTTCCTCCTTTTTCTTTCCCCCCACTGTATTTAATACTTTGTGTATGTTAATGTGTTTAATTCCCATGTTCCCTCCATGTTGCCCTGTGGGTGCTTTGAAACAGGATGTACTTGCTGTATAAGCACCTAAAAAGTGAACAATAAATAAATACAAATGTGTTATCTTTCAGGTTTCACAGTTCAGGTGCGATGACCAAAAATCAGTGGAATGGAAGGATACAAAGAGAATTGTTCTCAATATTATCTTATGGAGGACCGGGTATATAGAAATGTTTTGCGTTTACTTATCCCCTCTCTGACTCTGATTTTCACAGATGTCTGTATGGGTCGACTGGGGGTTGCTGGAGGTTGGTTTGCCTCTCTTGGTTCCGTTGAGAGGTACCCAGGAGTTGTGGGTGCAAGGATTCTTCTGGTCGGGTCCAGGAGCGGAGTGCAACCCTTGGCAATGAAGAAATGCAGAAAACACTGATGCAGTCCTCTTCAGGACTCTTCCCAGGACAGGGGACGGTGAGTTCCAGGGATGACCACCGCACACAGACGATGGCAGGCGTTGCTCCAGTCGTGGTTGAAGAAGACCTTCCAGAGCAGAATCCCTTGAAGTGTGGAGGCTGAAATTCTGCAGGAAGGTGACTTAGACACAAGCTGGCGACCGTCAATGACGAAAGGACTTCAGGAGTCCTCTTCATATCCAAAGTCCAGACTGGAAGGAAGTCCAAGCCCACCAATGCTAAGGATCTGCACCATTCAAATAGTCTGTACTTGTCCAATCAGGGACAACTATTGGTTTCACTCATGTCCCACGCCAAGATCTCTGACGTCAAGAATGTGGAATGGGACCAGACAGTCCCTCCCACTTCCTGTGGCATGCACACACAAAGGCATCTCTAGCCCACGAAAGCAGCGACTTTCAAGGGCAAGTGCATGACCTTATATGGGATTTCCTGACCTGGCAACGCACGACGAAGGCCAAACCGCAATATGGCCAAAGACAAGTGAAAATGTTGTGGCATGGTCATATGCGGTAAACTTGATTGTGCACACTAGAAATAAAAAAACAATGGTACAACTATAATTGCTGCCACCAGCTTGTCTTTAGGCACATATAACAGTAACCAGAAATCTCAAGTGTAAAAGACTAGGGTGATAGAAACGTATCCCTATTGCGCTGCATGGTAAGATTCTGTGTGCAATGTTCAAAAAGTTATGCAACTGTAAAAGTTAAAAGGCAAACCCAGTTTCCCAGTACTGAAAGACTGAAGGACTGGTCGGTTTCACCATAACAAAAATAGCAAAAGGCCAGGGGAGTGAAGCGCCAGGCTTCACCTCCCCGTAAAAATCTGGAAGGCTTCAGAAACAAAAGTAAAACGTTTAGGAGTCCATAGAACTATGGAGGGAAAGTTGGCAAAAGATAAATATTTCCTAGCAGGTTGCACCAGTTATCAGGCCATTCAAAGTTGTCTGGACAACAATATAGCCTGGATGAAATCTAGCTGGATTCAAATGAATCAGAAATGCCGAAATGATCTCATTAGTTCCTTTTAATCGTTGGAATGAATTTGCTCACATGACCCATCTGCCATAATACTTTGTGGAAGTGGTCCATATTTTACCTCAGGGCAAAAGACTGGTTGTTCTGTTTGATAAAAAAAATGTGCTATAGAAGAGCAGGTTCTGGAAAAGTACTGTATTCAGTGCCTTAGTGAGCAGCCAACTGGACTTTTGTAACACACTTCTGAGTGTGTATGATATGATATATGATATTTATAACGCGCTTAATACCCAGAGGTTTCTAAGTGCGGACCCAGGGATTGAACCTGTGTTAGTGTGTCATCTTGCTTCCAAGGCGAGCACGTTGCCACTGAGCTATCCTCCCGAGACAAATGGTGTAACAAAGTTCACTCCTGTCATCTTAGCAAGGAACTTGGAATAATATTGCCAGGTCCGGATCCAAGAAACTCTACTACAAATTCAAGGGAAGGAAGACTTTGGGGAAACCTTAATCAGACAATAAAAGCATCTAAGACCGACCCAAAGAAAGCAGTTCTTAAAGACCCATTCCTCTCTCCCATTTAGCACCCAGCATGACAGAACAAATCACAACTCTTTCCCCTGCAAAAACCGGATACACAGTGAGGATGTCACTTCTTTCCCGCAATACAAGGAGACTTCAGGAAAGACAAACTCATAAATAGGCAGGATCCTCCAATCCTAGCTGGGTATAAAGTGTTTTGTTGCCACCTTTTCTGTGTCTTGTTTGATGTTGAAGATTTCACGCCTCCATTTTTTAATTCACGATGCTTTGGCATGACTGTTTTCTTTTTAATGTTTTAGTCTTTACACTGTAAACAAATGTCCCCATATTTTGCTTTCATCTTGCTTCATGTCAGGTAATGCTGGTAGAAATAGCCTCCTTCTGCCAATACTTGCATTGAAATCAATGGGAGAAACATCCAAATAACACAGAATCATGTAGAATTGTTTTCAAAAGCCCAATCCAACAATGAGGCTTTCAGCAAGCAAAATAACTTGCTGAATACAGGGGACAGCCAGTCCAGATTCAAAGAAGGGGATGTGCTGCAGCCATCAGACAAGAGTCACTATCCGAGCAGCTCACATCTCCACAAAAATAAAATATATCAAGAAAACAAATCCAGAAAGGTGTCTCACCTAGTTAATGGTTCTATTCCACACTCGTAACTCCACAGCTTTCTTGCCACTGAGAATGATCAGACACTACAGTAGTTTAACATGGTAAGTAGGGTAGTTTACCCCAAGACAGCGACAGGAGGTTGTCAGCAGGGCACCTTATTCCTGGTGTAGAAATAAGACCAACTAGGGCCCGTGAAAAGACTGACACTGTGGCCCATGAAAATGTAGAGAAGAAAGTGGTCAGTATGGGCATCTTATCCCCAGAATTTAGATCCTGCTGCAGTGGCCTGTGTTGATTGAGGATGTGGCACAGCGATGGGCAGGAAACATAAGTCAGTGGTTGTGCTGGAGAGAGTAGAGGCTGAATTCCAAGGCAAAGGAAGTGTGAAAGGAGTAAAGGTAGAGAAAGTGGGAAGAAAAATGGTTGAAGCTCTGACCAAGAAAAGGCACAGAAAGGCAAATCTGAAACTCTGCCCAAGGTGGAGAAAGGAAAGAACAAAATGGCAGAGGCCCTGTCCAGGGAAAAGTAGAGAGTGAACCCATCACTAATAATCGAGGACAAGCAAGAGGCTTGGCCTCAGTACTAACCCAGGGAGAAGACAATTCAGGATGAGAGTCCTGGACACTAACCCAGGGAGAAAACAATCTAGAAGAGTGACAGAGGATAGACATTGAGATGGCTATTGATATCTTCTCTACCAATCAAATTGTTCAGATTGCAGTCAATAACTACTGGTATTGACTCCATTCTGCACATTTTGACTTCAAAAGCAGGCAGAAACAAAACAATGTGATTTCCAGGCAAGATTTATTTAATCAAGACACTTTCGCGTAACTCAGAGATCAATAAAATATTATCAATTGTTAAAAAATTACCAGTCATTGAAAAGAAAAAAAACTACGAAAACCTTAAGATAATACACATATGTTAAATGTAGTAGGAAAGGGAAACATCCCCTCAAATCTATAATAGTGCCATTTTAGGTTCATTTGGCCAAACTGTCAGAGATATCTTCCTCTGCTTGTGAAGAGTCTGATCCCCTGTCCTCCCCTTCCTCCTCACCTCTGATCTTTCGATGTGAAGCAAGCTTCGGATTATCTTGTGTTCGATTCTTTCCCTTTTTTTTTGCAGGGAAGGACGACCGTGAAAGGACGCCACAGTGACACCCAATGGGTGAACTGTGGCTACCCTCCTCAGCCGTAATACTGTGGGGAAAAAGCCGGCGGCATAAAAAACCCCAGAAAGGAATGCTTCAACTGAAGAGATGAGTGAACTCGGAATATCCGGATAACTTGAGTAGGTCCAGTAGTAGTAAGTTTGGATCGCCACAACAATGTACAGGAAAAGGTAGGCAGTCCGTAGGCAAGCAGGAGTCAGTGCACAGGAAGAACAACAAAGTCACTGGGATAAAGCAAGGCAGTCCGTTACACAGAAAGTGGTCGATACACGGGAAGTAAACTCGTAGGTAAGACTGGAAGGAGGAAATAAAAGAAGGTAAGGCTGAAGTAAAAGAACACCAGACGGGAGGACGGGACAGGGGGGAGAAGGGAGCGGAAGGTAGGAGGACAAGGGTTACGGAGAACGGAGGCGAAGAGATAAGGTGGAAATACAAAGGGCAAGAGCGGAAGGAAAATGTGGCGAGAAAGAGAGGGCAAAAACTCTGAGGAGCGAGTACAAGGAGTACTGAAGCGCAGGCGATCAGGAAAACTGTTTGTTGCAACGCATCCGACCCCGGAAGTGAGTGGCTTATAAACGGGCGTCGGAATGCGTAAAAAAGACTAGACTCGTACTCTGTGCTTCGTTGTACGTGAAGGAACCAGTAATGGAGGACGCAGCTTCCATTTAGTCCACAGCCGCCAGGTTCCTTGAGGTATGACAGTATGCCCCCTCCTAAGGTCCACGCCTCCTGGCTTGCTCGGATTACTACGATGGAACTTGTACAACAGCAAGGGGGTATTCAAATGTGATCTAGGTTCCCAGGTGTTTTCTGAAACAGGGTATCCTTTCCAATGAATCAAGTATTCTAAGCGTCCTCTATGATACCGGGAGTCACATATCTGGGCCACCTCATAGATATCTTTAGAAGGGTCGTTGGGTACAGAGTTGCTGCTTGTCTTACGGGTCCATTTATCTTCAAAAAAAGATTTTAGTTGAGAAGTGTGAAACACCGGATGAACTCGGCGTAAGCTTGATGGTAGCTGAAGACGAAAGGCCACCGGGTTTATGACCCGAGAGATTTTGTAGGGCCCAATATATCTCGGGGATAGTTTTGAAGGATGTACCCAACGTGGTAGGAATTTGGTTGACAGGAGTACTTTAGAACCAACACCCCATTCTGGAACTGGTCTGCGGCGTTTATCTGCTTGGGTCCTGTTTCTTTCTTGGGCCTCCTTCAAACCCAGCCTAGCTTGGTTATGTGCCTCTCGGATAGTTGTCAATGAAGCTTCGGCGGAAGGAACAGAACTCTCTATGTCAACTAATGGAAGTAAGGTGCGGGGATGGTAACCATAAGTGCAGAAAAAAGGGCTGATTCCGAGGGCAGAGTGTTTGGCGTGATTATAAGAAAATTCTGCCATAGGAAGTATCTGGACCCAATTGTCTTGCTGTTGGTTAACGAAACACCGGAGATACTGTTCTAATGTCCCGTTAAGGCGTTCCGTCTGTCCGTTGGATTGTGGATGGAATCCCGAGGTGAGAGCTCTCTCTATACCCAAGCCTTTACAGAGAGCGGACCAGAAATGGGATGTATACTGGCTGCCTCTGTCCGAAATGATCTTAGTGGGTAGACCGTGTAACCTGAATATGTCCTTCAAAAATATTTCCGCCATACTGGAGGCAGAATGTACTTTGGGCAAGGGTGAGAAATGTGCCAACTTTGTGAAAGAATCAATCACCAGCATGATACAGGTACAACCTTGTGACTCTGGTAAGTCAACGATGAAATCAGTAGATATAGTGGACCACGGACCCGTAGGAATGGCACAGGGTTCCAACAATCCCAGAGGTCGTTGCCTGGTGGATTTATTCCGAAGGCAGGTGGTACAAGATTGTACATATTGTTTGGTATCTTCTCTCATGTTGGGCCAAAAGAAGTGTTGTATTAGAAAATCCTGTGTACAACGAATACCACGATGTCCGGCAAACCTTGAGTCATGACACCAGGATAACGCCGTCTTCCTTAAAGCTGGCGTGGGTAAGTACAATTTATCTTTTACCAGATAAAGTCTGTCTTTAATGACATACTCCGACCGATTGTCATGCATTTCATCCTCGAATCTTCCTCTTGAATTGTCCCTGACGCGTTGTAAAAAGGTAGAAATAACTCCAATTCTTTGTGTTCTAGGAAACATCAACTCCTTCGTGGATTCCGATTCAGACAGATAATCACTGCGCCGGGACAGGGCATCAGCTACCAGGTTTTGTTCGCCTGGGATATAGGTGATCTCGAAGTCAAACTGGGCGAAGAAATGTGCCCATCTTGCCTGCCTAGTGTTATAGCACTCAAATTGACGTAACACTTGCAGATTTTTGTGATTAGTCCGAAGGGTAAAAGGATGTTCCCCACCTTGGAGGAGGTGACGCCATTCAGCACAGGCTAATTTCATTGCGAGTAACTCTCGCTCTATAACCGAGTAATTCCGTTGACTGATGTTCAGGGTTTTGGAGAAATAGGACACCGGGTGTTCCTTACCATGGTGTTCTTGTAGCAAGACCGCTCCTACAGCGGCTGAAGAGGCGTCGGTTTCCACGATGAAAGGGCTGTACTGATCGGGTTGTCTTAGGATAGGAGCTGAACAAAAGGTCTGTTTTAATTGTTGAAAACTCTTCTCCGCCTGAGGAGACCATTGAAATGGAGAGGAGGATTTCTTCAGAAGAGTGGTCATAGGAAGTACCTGTAGAGATAAATTTGGGATGAATTTTCGATAGAAGTTAGAAAGGCCAAGAAATCTCTGAATGTCCTTAACCGTCTTAGGGGATGGCCAGTCAAGGATGGAATTGACTTTTTGAGGGTCCATTGCAATGCCCTCAGAGGAAAGGATGTATCCTAAGTAGGAAATGGATCTAGCCGAAAAGACACATTTTTCAAGTTTAATCGAAAGATGGGTTTTTTTGCAACCTGTGGAATACCTCCAGGACGTGGGCAAAATGTTCTTCTTGGGTGCGAGAGAAAACAAGGATATCATCTAAGTAGATGAGTACTGAATGACCCAAGAGATCAGAAAAGAGTCTGTCCATGAAGCGTTGGAAAATAGAAGGGGCATTGACAAGGCCAAATGGCATTACTTGATATTCATAAAGTCCAAAGGGGGTCCTAAACGCAGTCTTCCACTCATCTCCAGAGTGAATACGAAGCAAATGATAAGCGTTCCGCAGATCTAGTTTAGTAAATATCGTGGCCGACTGAACGGCGTGAATGATTTCTGAGATGAGAGGCATGGGATACCTGTCCTTTGTAGTTACCTTGTTTAGTCCCCTGTAATCGATACACGGACGCAGTTCTAGGGTGTCTTTCTTGGGAATAAAAAATAAAGAGGCACCTGCAGGAGATCTAGAAGGCCTGATCAAGTCATTGGCCAGATTCTTATCAAGGTATTCTCGCAGATATCTTCTTTCTTGGAGTGTCAAAGAAAACATACGACAAAAAGGGACCAAAGCCCCCGGATGCAGATCGATTTTGCAATCTTCAGGTCTGTGAGGAGGAAGCTCAAGAGGTATCTTCTCTGTCACTACATCAGTGTATTCATTGAGAAAGGAAGGTAAACAATGTATTGTCTTTGATTCCGTACCGTTGGTGGTTTGGATAGTAGTAAAGGTAGGTTTGGGCAGACAGTTCTTTTTACAGAAGGTTGAGTGAAAACTTAAAAGGTTTCTGGTCCAATCTATAGAAGGGTTGTGTCGACGGAGCCAACCTATGCCCAGAATGAGAGGGAAGTGTGCTGCTCGGATAATGTCAAAGGATAGACGTTCAGAATGTTCCATGATGCACACAGTGAGGATCTCTGTGGAATGAGTAATCAGGCCTGAGCTTAAAGGTTCTCTATCAACACCTTCTACTTTCTGATCTTCGGTCTTGGCTACTCGGATGAGTCTGTGGCTTTCGGCCCACTGAGTGTCTATGAAATTGCCAGCGGCCCCACAATCCAGGAGAGCCTGGGTCTGAATGGAGGTCTTGCCGATAAGTAGGGTAACTGCCATCACCATGAGTCGGTCATCATTACTTCCTTCCAATGTAGTGATTGAAAGGGTCACAAAGGGACTAGGACTCATCCCTCGGTAGTGAGTCCCCAAACATACCGAGGGTGCCCGTTTCCCGAGCGTCTCGGAGGTACATCTGGGCAGTCTCGAAGTAAATGCGTCGAAGATCCACAGTACATACACAGACTTCCTTCTCGTCTTCTTCTGCGTTCTTCAACCGTGAGAGGGGCACGGGTCGTGCCTATCTGCATAGGTTCTTCTCGCGTGAAGCGTGTCGAGGAAGGTGATGTCAGAGGGAGGGAAACAGGAGGTATCGGGATCCCCATCTTTGTCTTTCGGCGCTCTGCTCGTCGTTCGGTTAATCGGAAATCTATTCGCAATGTAGCTGTGATGAGATCTGCAAAGGTGAGAGGTCTTTCTATGCGTGCTAGTTCGTCTTTGAGTTCTTCTCGCAGACCTCTCCGGAATATGGCGTATTGTGCCTGTTCTTGCCAGCCCGCCTCAGCGGCTATTTGTTTGAACAACGTGATGTAGGACATTAAGTCGGAGTTCCCTTGTCTAATGTCCAACAGGTCCTCCGAGGCCAAATACGTACTCTCAATACGTAGGAAGGTCTGCTTCATCAATGTCTTGAATGCTTCATAGTCTTGTAACACGGGATCTGCTCTGTTGACCAGCGGGGTAGCCCAGGCCAGAGCATTGCCTGACATGTGAGTTATCATGAATCCGACCTTAGCGTGTCCTGAAGCAAATGCATGTGAACGGAATGAAAAATGTAAGTTACAAGCATCCAAGAACTCCTTCAAATTCTTGGGCGTCCCTTCAAACTTCCCCGAGACTAAGGGTAAGGGAGAAAGATCCGAGGTAGGTGGGTTCTGTTCCGCCACCCTCTGCTGTAAGGCGGCATTAGCGCCCTTAAGATTTTGAACTTCTAAGTTCAAGTTCTGGACAGCTGCCACTAACTCCTGCACCTGTTGTGGAGTAGCCATAGGGAATTGCGGGCGTTGCAATCTGTCAGAGATATCTTCCTCTGCTTGTGAAGAGTCTGATCCCCTGTCCTCCCCTTCCTCCTCACCTCTGATCTTTCGATGTGAAGCAAGCTTCGGATTATCTTGTGTTCGATTCTTTCCCTTTTTTTTTTGCAGGGAAGGACGACCGTGAAAGGACGCCACAGTGACACCCAATGGGTGAACTGTGGCTACCCTCCTCAGCCGTAATACTGTGGGGAAAAAGCCGGCGGCATAAAAAACCCCAGAAAGGAATGCTTCAACTGAAGAGATGAGTGAACTCGGAATATCCGGATAACTTGAGTAGGTCCAGTAGTAGTAAGTTTGGATCGCCACAACAATGTACAGGAAAAGGTAGGCAGTCCGTAGGTAAGCAGGAGTCGGTGCACAGGAAGAACAACAAAGTCACTGGGATAAAGCAAGCAGTCCGTTACACAGAAAGTGGTCGATACACGGGAAGTAAACTCGTAGGTAAGACTGGAAGGAGGAAATGAAAGAAGGTAAGGCTGAAGTAAAAGAACACCAGACGGGAGGACGGGACAGGAGGGAGAAGGGAGCGGAAGGTAGGAGGACAAGGGTTACAGAGAACGGAGGCGAAGAGATAAGGTGGAAATACAAAGGGCAAGAGCGGAAGGAAAATGAGGCGAGAAAGAGAGGGCAAAAACTCTGAGGAGCGAGTACAAGGAGTACTGAAGCGCAGGCGATCAGGAAAACTGTTCGTTGCAACGCATCCGACCCTGGAAGTGAGTGGCTTATAAACGGGCGTCGGAATGCGTAAAAAAGACTAGACTCGTACTCTGTGCTTTGTTGTACGTGAAGGAACCAGTAATGGAGGACGCAGCTTCCATTTAGTCCACAGCCGCCAGGTTCCTTGAGGTATGACACAAACAGATTAAGGAATTTTACAACCGCGATTGTGAGCAAGATTTCGTGGCCAGATACAAGCCCATCCCAAAATTCTGCAGTCGTTAGCCAGGTATCATTTATTTATTTTTATTTATTTTATTGGGCATTTGTAAGGCGCTTATACATCATGAAATTGTGTTTCAAAGTACCCACAGGGCAAAGGGAAGGGACCAGTAAGACAATGGAATGTGATCAAAGTGATGAAGAATAAAGTACAAAAGTGGTCCTACTAGGCCTTGTGAACATTCGGAGCATGCAAGTGTAGAGACAGACAAGGAGAAGGGGTAGGTGCTAGAGGTTCTACAGAGGGGTGAAGTGTCAGAGAGTCAGTTGCAAAGGCAACAGGTAAGTGCCAGGTTCTGACCATTTGCTGGAAGAGGGGTCACTAGCCAAAACAATAAGTGCATGGCCTGTGAGGAGACACAGGCCAGTGGTGCCCGAAGGCAAGTGCTGGGGGAGGGCAGATGCTGCGGGTGATTGCCCAGAAGGTCAGAACCCAGGAGGAGACATCAGGGTCTTGGCCACCAATCACAGAGGGAGAGAGGGAAGGAAGAGGAGAAGAGTAAAGTCTTGAGGTGCTTGCAGAAACTTGAGTTGATCAAGCTCAAGACGGAGAGAAAGGGGCAGGCTGTTCCAGAGGAGGCAGCCTTGTGAGGAAAGGTAACGGCTGCCTGTTGGAGCCGGAGGATCGGAGGGATCTGGAAAGAGAGTATTTGGTGAGAGCAAGTTGCAGAAAGTGTTGCCTCCGACAGCCTTATGGATGATGCAGAGGGATTTAAATTTGATCCTTGCAGCAACCAGCCAGTGGAGCCATTTTAGGGCCGGAGAGATACGGTCCCCGGGCTTGAGGCCAAGGATAAGTCTTGCAGCCCTATTCTGGATTTTCTGGAGGGGCGGAGAGAAGAAGGTAGATTAAGAAAGAGGCTGTTACAGTAGTCCAGCCTGGAGTGTACCAGAGCCTGGAGACATTAAGCTTCTGGGGAAAAGGGAGGAAAGGGAGGATGCCCCTGAGGAGGTAGGATTGGAAATTGGCCTTCTTGACAATGTCAAAGATGTGAGGAATGAAAGAGAGAGAGGAGTTGAATATAACTCCAAAGTTTCTGGTTTCAGAGGAAGGAGAAGGGGGAAAGCCCATCGAGGGTGGCCAGAGTGAAGGGAGAAAAGAGGGAACAGGAGTCCTGATAGTAAGAATCTCGGTCGTTCTTCATTGGCCAGATTCTTATCAAGGTATTCTCGCAGATATCTTCTTTCTTGGAGTGTCAAAGAAACATACGACAAAAAGGGACCAAAGCCCCCGGATGCAGATCGATTTTGCAATCTTCAGGTCTGTGAGGAGGAAGCTCAAGAGGTATCTTCTCTGTCACTACATCAGTGTATTCATTGAGAAAGGAAGGTAAACAATGTATTGTCTTTGATTCCGTACCGTTGGTAGTTTGGATAGTAGTAAAGGTAGGTTTGGGCAGACAGTTCTTTTTACAGAAGGTTGAGTGAAAACTTAAAAGGTTTCTGGTCCAATCTATAGAAGGGTTGTGTCGACGGAGCCAACCTATGCCCAGAATGAGAGGGAAGTGTGCTGCTCGGATAATGTCAAAGGATAGACGTTCAGAATGTTCCATGATGCACACAGTGAGGATCTCTGTGGAATGAGTAATCAGGCCTGAGCTTAAAGGTTCTCCATCAACACCTTCTACTTTCTGATCTTCGGTCTTGGCTACTCGGATGAGTCCGTGGCTTTCGGCCCACTGAGTGTCTATGAAATTGCCAGCGGCCCCACAATCCAGGAGAGCCTGGGTCTGAATGGAGGTCTTGCCGATAAGTAGGGTAACTGCCATCACCATGAGTCGGTCATCATTACTTCCTTCCAATGTAGTGATTGAAAGGGTCACAAAGGGACTAGGACTCATCCCTCGGTAGTGAGTCCCCAAACTTACCGAGGGTGCCCGTTTCCCGAGCGTCTCGGAGGTACATCTGGGCAGTCTCGAAGTAAATGCGTCGAAGATCCACAGTACATACACAGACTTCCTTCTCGTCTTCTTCTGCGTTCTTCAACCGTGAGAGGGGCACGGGTCGTGCCTATCTGCATAGGTTCTTCTCGCGTGAAGCGTGTCGAGGAAGGTGATGTCAGAGGGAGGGAAACAGGAGGTATCGGGATCCCCATCTTTGTCTTTCGGCGCTCTGCTCGTCGTTCGGTTAATCGGAAATCTATTTGCAATGTAGCTGTGATGAGATCTGTAAAGGTGAGAGGTCTTTCTATGCGTGCTAGTTCGTCTTTGAGTTCTTCTCGCAGACCTCTCCGGAATATGGCGTATTGTGCCTGTTCTTGCCAGCCCGCCTCAGCGGCTATTTGTTTGAATAACGTGATGTAGGACATTAAGTCGGAGTTCCCTTGTCTAATGTCCAACAGGTCCTCCGAGGCCAAATACGTACTCTCAGTACGTAGGAAGGTCTGCTTCATCAATGTCTTGAATACTCATAGTCTTGTAACACGGGATCTGCTCTGTTGACCAGCGGGGTAGCCCAGGCCAGAGCATTGCCTGACATGTGAGTTATCATGAATCCGACCTTAGCGTGTCCTGAAGCAAATGCATGGGAACGGAATGAAAAATGTAAGTTACAAGCATCCAAGAACTCCTTCAAATTCTTGGGCGTCCCTTCAAACTTCCCCGAGACTAAGGGTAAGGGAGGAAGATCCGAGGTAGGTGGGTTCTGTTCCGCCACCCTCTGCTGTAAGGCGGCATTAGCACCCTTAAGATTTTGAACTTCTAAGTTCAAGTTCTGGACAGCTGCCAATAACTCCTGCACCTGTTGTGGAGTAGCCATAGGGAATTGCGGGCGTTGCAATCTGTCGGAGATATCTTCCTCTGCTTGTGAAGAGTCTGATCCCCTGTCCTCCCCTTCCTCCTCACCTCTGATCTTTCGATGTGAAGCAAGCTTCGGATTATCTTGTGTTCGATTCTTTCCCTTTTTTTTTTGCAGGGAAGGACGACCGTGAAAGGACGCCACAGTGACACCCAATGGGTGAACTGTGGCTACCCTCCTCAGCCGTAATACTGTGGGGAAAAAGCCGGCGGCATAAAAAACCCCAGAAAGGAATGCTTCAACTGAAGAGATGAGTGAACTCGGAATATCCAGATAACTTGAGTAGGTCCAGTAGTAGTAAGTTTGGATCGCCACAACAATGTACAGGAAAAGGTAGGCAGTCCGTAGGCAAGCAGGAGTCGGTGCACAGGAAGAACAACAAAGTCACTGGGATAAAGCAAGGCAGTCCGTTACACAGAAAGTGGTCGATACACGGGAAGTAAACTCGTAGGTAAGACTGGAAGGAGGAAATGAAAGAAGGTAAGGCTGAAGTAAAAGAACACCAGACGGGAGGACGGGACAGGAGGGAGAAGGGAGCGGAAGGTAGGAGGAGAAGGGTTACGGAGAACGGAGGCGAAGAGATAAGGTGGAAATACAAAGGGCAAGAGCGGAAGGAAAATGAGGCGAGAAAGAGAGGGCAAAAACTCTGAGGAGCGAGTACAAGGAGTACTGAAGCGCAGGCGATCAGGAAAACTGTTCGTTGCAACACATCCGACCCTGGAAGTGAGTGGCTTATAAACGGGCGTCGGAATGCGTAAAAAAGACTAGACTCGTACTCTGTGCTTCGTTGTACGTGAAGGAACCAGTAATGGAGGACGCAGCTTCCATTTAGTCCACAGCCGCCAGGTTCCTTGAGGTATGACACAAACAGATTAAGGAATTTTACAACCGCGATTGTGAGCAAGATTTCGTGGCCAGAGACAAGCCCATCCCAAAATTCTGCAGTCGTTAGCCAGGTATCATTTATTTATTTTTATTTATTTTATTGGGCATTTGTAAGGCGCTTATACATCATGAAATTGTGTTTCAAAGTACCCACAGGGCAAAGGGAAGGGACCAGTAAGACAATGGAATGTGATCAAAGTGATGAAGAATAAAGTACAAAAGTGGTCCTACTAGGCCTTGTGAACATTCGGAGCATGCAAGTGTAGAGACAGACAAGGAGAAGTGGTAGGTGCTAGAGGTTCTACAGAGGGGTGACGTGTCAGAGAGTCAGTTGCAAAGGCAACAGGTAAGTGCCAGGTTGTGACCATTTGCTGGAAGAGGGGTCACTAGCCAAAACAATAAGTGCATGGCCTGTGAGGAGACACAGGACAGTGGTGCCCGAAGGCAAGTGCTGGGGGAGGGCGGATGCTGCGGGTGATTGCCCAGAAGGTCAGAACCCAGGAGGAGACATCAGGGCCTTGGCCACCAATCACAGAGGGAGAGAGGGAAGGAAGAGGAGAAGAGTAAAGTCTTGAGGTGCTTGCAGAAACTTGAGTTGATCAAGCTCAAGACGGAGAGAAAGGGGCAGGCTGTTCCAGAGGAGGCAGCCTTGTGAGGAAAGGTAACGGCTGCCTGTTGGAGCCGGAGGATCGGAGGGATCTGGAAAGAGAGTATTTGGTGAGAGAAAGTTGCAGATAGTGTTGCCTCCGACAGCCTTATGGATGATGCAGAGGGATTTAAATTTGATCCTTGCAGCAACCAGCCAGTGGAGCCATTTTAGGGCCGGAGAGATACGGTCCCCGGGCTTGAGGCCAAGGATAAGTCTTGCAGCCCTATTCTGAATTTTCTGGAGGGGCGGAGAGAAGAAGGTAGATTAAGAAAGAGGCTGTTACAGTAGTCCAGCCTGGAGTGTACCAGAGCGCTGGAGACATTAAGCTTCCGGGGAATAGGGAGGAAAGGGAGGATGCCCCTGAGGAGGTAGGATTGGAAATTGGCCTTCTTGACAATGTCAAAGATGTGAGGAATGAAAGAGAGAGAGGAGTTGAATATAACTCCAAAGTTTCTGGTTTCAGAGGAAGGAGAAGGGGGAAAGCCCATCGAGGGTGGCCAGAGTGAAGGGAGAAAAGAGGGAACAGGAGTCCTGATAGTAAGAATCTCGGTCTTTCTGGCATTGAGACAGATCATTGGTGGGACACAAAGACTGGATGGTAGACAGGCAATCAGGAATGATAGAAGAGATAAAGAGGGTAGCCTGAAGAAGAGTTGGTTGTCATCTGCATAACATGGGGAGAAAGTGGAGATAGCAAGAGGGGTGATATAGGTGTTAAAGAGCCAAGGCGAAAGGTTAGTGCACTGGGGAATGCCACAAGTGGAGCTAGACTGGGGTGAAGAGAAAGAACCCAGGATAACCTGGGAGGGACAGACAGTGAGGAAGGAAGTCAGCCAGTACCATGCCCGCTCCGAGATACCAAGGGTATAATGGAGCCGTTTTATGAGGATGAGTTGGAGTCAAGTGATGCAAGCAATTCTTCATCGGTGTTCAGGAGAGCAGTATCCGTGCCTCTAGATGCTCGGAATCCAAATTGATGGTCATGCAGGCAACCAACAAGTTCGGTATGCTGGGTCAGTTGGGGGCAGACCAACTTCTCTAGAAGTTTCCCAAGGAAGGGAGTGATA
The DNA here is from genome assembly GCF_040938575.1 of Ambystoma mexicanum. Taxonomy (NCBI): domain Eukaryota; kingdom Metazoa; phylum Chordata; class Amphibia; order Caudata; family Ambystomatidae; genus Ambystoma; species Ambystoma mexicanum. Next base: position 843,946,078 of record NC_090923.1, read on the forward strand.
GATATGAGGCGGTAGTTGGCTGGACTTGAGGGGTGGGAAGAAGGCTTTTGAGGAGGGGGGTGCACAAGGGAGTGCTTGAGGGAAGAGGGGAAAGACCCAGTGGCAAGAGAGTGATTACAGAAGTCAGCAAGGGCAAGGGAGCCGAAATTTAATAGTTCTTGAAGAACAGGGGGAGACCTGTTTAGCAGAGACCGACATGGATCGGACAACTCTAGTGACCTCGTCCGATGTGATAGGAGAGGAGGAGGAAAGAATGGATGGGGGAACAGGAGGGTCCAATGGTGTCAGAGGGATGGCAGGAGGGGGAGGGAGGAAGAGGGAGAACTCACAATGTCCTTAGTTTTAGCAGTGAAGTGGGTGGCCAGTGCAGTGGGCCTAGGAGGGAAGAGGTGAGGTATAGACTGCTGATGGATTGGCTAGTTCCTTGCAGATTTTAAAGATTACAGCTGCGTTGTTAGAAGCTCCAGAGAAGGTAGTGGGAGGAGGGGGAGGGAAGAAGGTGGAAGCAAAGGCAGCAACTGACACTCGTTTCATGGGACGGATATACGCAAACGAGGCTGGCAAACCTTGGGGAGCTTGGGTCAGAGGGCTGAGAGGTCCCAGGGGGGAGGAGAGGAAGGAGTGGTCTGACCCGGAGAGAGTGGTGAAAAGTGGGATAGAGAGCAAAATATCAGTATGGATGAAGGCAGGCATCCAGGGTGTGTCCAGCCTAGTGGTTAGGACATGAGGGGAGAATACAGAGGGAGAGAGGGAGATAGAGGTGCAGAGGTCACGGAAGAGAGTGAAGGCTACGATTGAAGAATCCAGGTGGATGTTTAAGTCACCAAGAAGGAGTTTAGAGGTGGAAGTATGGCGAGAGGAGGCGAAATCGACCGATTCTGAAAGAAAAGAGGAGATGTACAAAACGTTCAAATGTACAAAACGTACAAATAACACCTTTCTCGTATCATTTAACGCAGCACACTGGATTAACAGATGCTCTCTCGATTGTATCACATCTTTCTTATTACAAAGGACACACCCCATCTGTAAAATGTTATCTCTATATCGCACCATCAAAACTTACCCAGTTAATAGAAAATTAAGCCTACATCGTAAATCGTAAAAATTGCATCCGGGCATTGGGATTTTAGTTTGAATTTTTTTTTTAGATACGATGGGATAGTACCCATCAGTTTATCTCCTTTATATAAGGGTTTGTTATTATTTATTAATGTGGTTAGTTTGCATTAAAAACTTTCACATACATTATACAGTGTATAAAATTAAAAAAAATTATAAAACAGAATTGATCACAATTCATCATAGTTAATCCTTAAAACATATTTCATATTTGCAATGCGTAATAAATAAATATCAGAGACCTAAAAACCACTTTAGGCATTCCTTTTCTAAATTTCTCCAAATGTACCTGGCCAAGTCTCCAAAATCACCTAAAATTTCCAAAGTACAAACTAATGTATATAATGTTGGTGACCGTAGTTCAATTGACAATGGAACTTTGAGAATGTATATATGCAGACCAGCATCACGTTAGTTCTTCAGAGTTATCTCAGTGCATTTCCAAATGCAGTGTAATGCAATCTGGAGAACTTTATTCTCTGAGTTTCAACAGTATGACCAAAAGGAGTCTTCCCTGATGCTATCGTAATGATTTACAAAACATCCCAAAACGGACATCTAAAGGGCTCCCTTCTCCCTGCATTCTTTCAATACATGTCTTACTGTCTTGTCTACTGTTGGTAGCTTACACAGACGAAATGTACGCTCTGATTTCCAGGTGACTATTTCAGCCTCAATAACCAACAGCACTGGTAATCTGTGCGCAACTGCATATACAGTTGTGCAGTGCTGGAGCCGGGCATATCGTTAAGTATCTCTGAGGCGACTTGTGGGTTACCCCTACTATAGCATTGTAGGTTTTCAGGGTTGCCACCTGGTCATAATTTGGTGGCCAGTCCCATTTTTCTAGTTTTCTGATGAGCGATTTCCCTAGGAAATGGTATTCGCAGTCCCAATTGGGATGCCAATTTATCTGTCAAATGTAGATTGTACTAACCTAGCATAGTTGTCGTCCCTGTCCCTGCAGCGTAACTTTCCCAGCAATTCCAGCAGTTGACATTTGGGTTGGGATTTTATGTATAAAAGACATCTCTGCTTGAGCGCCATGGCGGGAAGAGATATCAAACCCAGTTCCAATCAAAAAATTCAATGGGGACACACAGCGCCATTTCCAAGATCGTCCTCCGTAATGTTCCCTCGATAACCTTAAGCCAGGTCAGATCCTTCATAGCCATTGCCTCTATGCCATATTGCCATATAGAATCATAGCACAGAAGTACTGTCTATAGAGCATCATGATTCTGGCTAAGCTAAAGGCTGATGCTTCTGCGTCAAACTTAGATATATGGGAGGTTAACAATATTGCCTTTCTGCACTTGATAGAAACGACTTCTGAATAATCACCTTTGTCTGACAGCACGACCCCAAGATATTTATAAGTCGAGACGCAGTCAATGCTGCTCCCACCGACGCCCAATTTTGGTTTCCCTCTTTTCCTAGATGAGAAGTGCGTTATTTTTGTTTTGTCAAAGTTGATGGTTAGTCCATGCTCATCTGTGTATTTATATAATTTTCTAAGCGCTCTCTTGGCTCTGGCAAAGGTGTGATCAAGGATCACTAGGTCATCCGCGTATGATAGACATCCTATTTTTTCGCAACCTAGTTTAGTAGCACAGTTATCGATCCCCTTCAAGACAATAGGCAAGTCAGAAGGGTAAATGTTGGAAAGGAGGGGACCCAGGATGCATCCCTGTTTGACGCTTTTATTGATATTGATCAGTGCTGTTACCGCTCCCCTGCTGTCCAGCTTCGCCTGTGCCGATGTGCCCTCGTACAGCATTCTTATAACTCCTAACATGTTGATAGTGCAGCCGAGGTACTCCAACTTGCTCCATAATTTCTTGTGATCTAGGGAGTCAAAAGCTGCCCGAAAAATCGACCAGAGCCGCGTACAAACCAGTGATACCCGTCTTGTTGGCATGTTTGATCAGTGTGTCCATTAATCTTAGATTGTGAGCAACACCTGAGCCAGGTCTAAACCGTGTTTGGGATCTATCCAACAATTGTGTACGCTCTACCCATCTCCGCACTTCATCGAGCAAAAATGAGGAAAAGAGTATGCTCGTAATATCGGGCTTCGATAGGAGCCTGCAGTTAGTAGGTTCAGAACGCTTTCCTTTTTTGAAAACCGGGCCCCAGAAGTGCTCTTTGCCATGTTACTGGTATTATGCCCTCAGCTATCACCTTTCTGAACATGATCTCTAGTAAAGTTGCCCAGGCCACAGGATCTTTTTTTAGAACTATGTTCACCAGTCCATTTGGACCTAGAGAACGAGATCCTTTTAGCCTGGATATTTTATTCAGTATATCATCTTTATCTATTTTGATATTGAAGCCTCCAGGAGCTTTCATGGCAATTACAGGTTTGGTAACACAATTCTTGATTATATGATCAGACTACTGTGCTGCGCCTACTGAGTTTACTACCAAATTATTTTTGGCAGAGCTTATTCCACTCAGGAACTTCCACATTTTCGTGTGGTCCTTTTTATTTACAACCTCAATGAAGTGTTGCCATTGAGCATTTTTCGGGGAGACACGCCGCCATTGTGTCCATCTCCTGTATTTATTTTTTACTGTTCTAATTGCCTTCATCTTTACGAAGGTAATTAGAGTATTGGACTTGATAGTGCGAATGGCCCTTTTCATCTCCCTTTTCGCGTCTCGTACTTACCTATCATAATAGAATTTAGGGGTGGTCTTAGTTGATACAATGTAATTACCCTTCTGTATTGCAAATCCTGCAACTGACCCTGGTATCCAATCTTCCATTTCATCAACAGACAGTTCACTAAACTGGTCTATGTCAATTGTTCTTGGACTAGATATCAAATTGCAATCTTTTTTTCTGTGTTCTTATGTGACCAGTTTATTCCATTTCTTCTAGGGTTGACGTCAACATTTCCAACCTTTTCATCTCTTACATACTGACTCCATCCTGTGATTATTAAGTTCAAAGAACAGTGATAACTATGCGCATTCTCTTTCAATAGCGTTAATCCAGTGTGCACAAAACAACACCTTTCTTTTTTTTAAAACACTCTTTATTGTAATTTTAACATGGAAGACAGAAAGAAGAAGAAATGGTACATTAAAACAATCAATTAGCAATAAAGGAATTGTGCAAGAAAAATAACATCCAGATTCTGTAACAATATTTGCAAAAAGCATAATATTTTGAAAGTTAAGAGATGAAAGGGTAGACAGAAGTGAGGGGCAAGAAAAAAGCAGAAGAAAGAACAGAGAGAAAAAAGTGAAAGAGAAAAATAAAACAAAAAACAGTAACAACAAATAAGGAAACGGGAGGGGAGGGTGAAGGGGATAACGGGGAACCTGTGAGACATCGCACATTAAAGGCATTTCAAATCGCAAGGTATTTGTCTATTATTTTCACCCGCCGATAGCTGGTTTTCTCTGTGTTTGATAGAATAGCCAAATCTTGAGTCATCAATCGCTGGATGAGTGTCACTTTTCCAATACCTCAAAGCCTGTTTTTTCGCCACCAAAAGCGCTCTGTAAGCCCAATAAGATTGATCACAAGAGAGTTGGAGATTAAGTGGAATCAATTGTAACACACACATATGGGGGGAGCGAGGAAGCAACCAATCCAATACCAGCTCCATTCGCTTTAAGACCTCTTCCCAAAAGCTCACCACTTTCGCACAAGACCAAAACATATGTAAGTAATTGCTTCCTCTTTCTTACAATTCCAGCATGTATCAATCTACATCAGCTTACACTTCTTCATTCTTGTAGGTGCCCAATAGATACCATGATCAATTCTCTGTTGAGTGAACCGCAGATTCAGGTCTGCCTTATACCTAGAGGGCCCCAGGCAGATTCAACTCCAATCCCTATCCAATATTTCAGAGCCCATTTCTAGTCACCAGAGTGCTCTACCATGCTCCGGAGGAGTACTACTACGTGTTTGTGTTAGCATCTTATACATAGAGGAGGCCGAATTTGGGGAGCCCCTGGACAGGGGAATTAACAGAGGAATAATTTATATAAAAAGGGCAAACAGTAGGAGAGACAAGGGGAATCCCTGTCTGGTTCCCAGACTAAATCTAAAAGCTGTTCGAGAGGCACCCATTCACTGCAACTCTAGCTCAAGCATTTCTATAAAGGGCAGCAAATAATCTCAAAAAGCAAGGGCCACAGTTCATTCTAATTAACACTCGCCACAGGTAGACCCAGTTGACCCTATCAAACGCTTTCTCCGCGTCAACGCTTACAGCAGCGTAGGGTTCTTAAGAATCACACTTCAAGGAAATAACATCACAAAATTCCCTTAAATTGTCTTAGCTGTTCCTGCCCACAATGAACCCTGTCTGATTTTGTTGAATCAATTTCGGTAGCATGGGATTGATCCTTACCTCAAAGATCTTAGCCAAAAGTTTAATGTCAACATTGAGAAGGGAAATTGGTCTGTAATTACCACAACTTGATTGACTCTTACCTGGCTTGGGGATCATTGATATAACCACAGCTTGGATTGAGTCAATAAAATGAACAACATTTGAAGACAATTTTGAAAAAATAGAGCACAACCAAGACAAAACAAGATAATAACCAAATATTCAATTGTACTAATCATGTGTCCTCTGTCATCATTTGACGATGACAGAGGACACATGACTAGTACAAATTAATATTTTGGTTATTAAGGATTGAGGCCTTACTTAAATATGGTTCAAAACCAATTCATGAACCTTAGAAATTGAAGACAAATCTTGTTTTGTCTTGGTTGTGTTCTGTTTTTTTCAAAATTGTCTTCAAATGTTCATTTTATTGTGCTTTCCTTATTATGGTTGAGAGTATGGTATGTGTGTGGTATATATGAGATGGGGTTTGCGGTGGTGAAAGATGAGGTTGTGGGAGCAACAACTGTGCTCCAGTTTATGAGTGGATTGGTTGTTTTGTATAAACATGGGGTGATTATGTGTTTGTTTAAGATATTGTTGTACTGAAAATTATACCTTAGAATAAAATTTGAATTTATCATAACATTACATGATACATTTTGGGTCTAGAACTCAAACTACTACAATTGTAATAGGGCACACCATTTTTGGTTGGTGTGTCCGATTCCTTTAGGTATCCATTGTGCCCTAGCCAGATAGAAGCTTTAGCTCTACCTATTTTTTTTGTTTCTTGAGAAATACGATTAACTTGAAACTGGGGTAGCCCCCCACCCAACTCTCTATAATACCTACTTTCATGCTTAGGTACTTCTTCTTTTGTTTTGTTTCCTAAATTGTATCAGCACTGTGATACTAATGGGTTTGGGCGCAGCAATTAAATGCAATAAATAAATATTGTACCAATCCATATGGAAACAAATGTTTTAACACTAAATCTCAAAATAGTGTGCTTTACAATGTTAGTCTGTGTGTTAAGTGCAGTTTCACTGAACCCTCTGCTTTAAAAATCAGAAGCTGCTTCAGATGCATATATCCACTCTGCAACCTGCAGATTCTATACATAAAGTGCACTCAAATAGTAAAATGTAATTCGAAATACTTCAACCAAAGAACACGAAAAAGAGGATGTTAGCTCACAAATACAATTTGCCCAGTCTTACCGCTGTACCCGGTACACAGTGACAATAAAGGCCAAACAAATGCAGTTGAGTTTATATGCCAACACAATGACAAAATGTTCACCGAAAGATGCAGCGTATCTTAGCTCTTATAACATAATTCACACAGTTAGTGACTGCAAAAAATAAACATTGGACTAACATAACCACAAAGTGTGTCCTCCCCTGTGTAAGGAAGGCATTGTATCAACAGTAAGACAGACACAAGTGACCACAGTTCAAGGATGTTTATTGAACTTGCACGAGGGTGTGATAAACACCCATCTAAACCGAAATCGACAGACAAATAATAATAATACAGTCCTAGTGGAGTCTTGTCAAAATAAAAGGGCTTATACTAAAAAAACCTATTGCCAATTCTTACCACTAATTTTCAAATAATGTGGGGTAATGACCATGAAAAAGAAAGAAGTGGTCACAAAATAATATGTCAGGATGCTTGGGCAGTCGGCCTCCCTTCCCCATGTTTTCAGCACAGGGCAAGGCGGGTCACTCAAGCAAAGCACACACTCTGGCTTCTGCAGCACGAGGATACAGTTCCATGTTCACAGTTCAGGACCTCCTGTGTCCATGTCTCTACTTCTTGTAAGTCTCTTGATGCAGAGGCACTGCTGTACCAAAAACAACACACAAACCTTTCCTTTCACCAGTATTCAATTTGGGTGTTAGCCCTGGATCCCCCTCAGCTGAGCTCAGATCTTTTAAAAAAAAAGTTCACAGAATAATTTTTGGGGTGACTCACGGTTCACCCCGGATCCCCCTCTGCTGGGCTCAGATCCCTTTCTTCTGTTCAATTAGTCTCCCTCAGCCGGGCTCGGACCAATTGTGATGTAAATTAAATTATAGAAGACTTTTGAAGGTGCACATGGTTAAGCTTGACCGTTGCATGACCACTTCGATATCAATATTCCTTTCTCGCACACTCAGCATCAGTTGGATACCTAACAGAAACTTTTGAATGAGCACCCAAGTGACGCCAGACCACTCTGTGTATGGTATCTTTTCTTGGCTCCCGAAGTTCAATTATAATGTTCCACTGCTTCCTTTGGCTTCCAATTGTATTTGCGTCGCTCATCCCAAACGTCTCTCACACACTGTTCTCTTTATACAATGGCGCCTCTTTGTTACCTTGGTTCAAAACACAAGCTGGTTTGATATCAGTCTCTCCGACTCTCTGTCTGTGCTTTGGTTTCTGACACCACTATGTTGTAGGAGCTGAGGACAGTACCACAGCGGCAATCGCTCCTCCCTGCCTTGGTTATCAACGCGGGGTACCTCCAACACACTTTGCAGGTTTGATCAGCTTTAGTTCCTGGTCTTCGGTTTCTTACTTTCCAAGGTACACCAAAGTAACGGTCTTTACTGGTCAAGGGCACTTCCCTCCTTCCAACCCTCTCTGCTCTTGCCGTCTTTCTGCTTGTATTAAACTGTCATCTTGGAACTGCTGTTTGCTTGTGTGTTTTGCCTCACTCCTAGTGTGCTTTTGTGCTCGGCCTTTTATCTTAGTGTGGAAGTGTGATGGAAGTCAGGTGTGTGTAATATTCTGTACTTGGCTGACCTTGCCTAACCATGGTGTTGGGACATGTCAGGCATATGGCTCTGTTGTTAGTCCGTTGTCGCTCATGATGAACTGTCAGCGAAAAAGTATTTGTGTCGGGCAAGGGAGGGGGGGGGGTTTGAGTTCCTAGTTATCCTACCTGTAGGATGGGGAAATGGTATTACATGGATGGGGATAACGCGTCTCACCCTCTGGTGTCCCACTTCCACTCCCCGAAGACCCCTCATCCAGGTGATCCTCCTGCACTAGTCCACCCCAGGAACTGGATCCAAAAGCGATGGCTGGGTCCTGGCCACCTGGATGACAGATCCCAGGTGCCCGGTCCTTATGATCCTGTCAGCAGGAGCTGCTGAACCCCAGAGACACCTCTAGATGTCTTATCAACAACTGAAAATATCACAGTTGAAACTCAAATACCCTGAGGGGAAAGGGGGAAGTGGAGAAAATAAACAACAGATTCCCTTCTTCACACGAAATGGACATCTGCAGGGGAAATGAAAGAACAAACACAATTACTCCTGTTCAGGCACAGTAGCTCCCTAAATACTTCCACCCATCCTAGAATGTGAGCTGTACCTGTTTATCCACTTCAAAGAGCAGAGAGGAAACATATCTCGGTTGGTTGCTGCTATGTCTAGGCTCGTTGTTAATTGGACTGTCTTGCTTTCCTGCTGTCAATATTCCTGAGGTTAGACCTTTTAGGCAGCAGAACAGAGAGATAGCAAAAGTTCCTTTTATTTTTGATATTTTGGTGCAGTTCGTTTTTTCTCCCTGAATATCCCTCAACCTGTATATATTTTAACGTTCCTGCTCTTCAAGCCTCCTTTAATAACTGCTCGGAGAGCTGGCCAAATGCTATTTGTTATCGTGCATGAGCGATCGGTGAACGCTGCTCTAGCATAGGAGTTGTCACAAGTTGAAATACGAATCACGGTCAGGCACTGCTCTGCGCAACCGTCAATTGTTTAAAAGCTGTATCCCTAGCCATGCGCATGCTCAGTATTTCTTTTCTGTCAGCACTATGCTCGTAACTATCATTCCCCTTTGCACTCTGCAATCGTATGAAATTAAAGGTTTGAAGAATCTTTTATCAACTGTTCACAAAGCAAAAGCGCTCCTTTGTCCTCAGTGGAAGGACCACTGATTATGTTGTTAATACGTTGTACCTTCAGATTCGCCAGAGTCATTCACGTAACAACATTACTTAAAGCGTTTTTGATTAATTTGAAGCTGCGTGGAAGCGCTCCTACGATACCAGAACCCAATTGAAAGAATTACCTAAATACCTAACAAAAGACTAGGAATAAAATACTTCAGAATGAAAGTCACTATTCAAATAACTTCTCAGAACAAACTTTGGATATCCAAAGGTATGCAGCCCTCCCACCAATATGTCTGGTTTGCTTGTCCCACATTGTGCAGAGCTACTTCAAGAGATTTTATTGTATTGTTCAGGTGGAAAATCTTCAATATTGGGCCTAAGCTGTAACTTAACCTAAACTGGACCTTCCTGACTGAATTGGGACAATGAAAGGCAGTTTAGAATGCATGTGCAATCTTGAAGAGCACCTCTCCACCAATCATGTTCAGCCTCGACACCACCATGATGGATTGGGAAACTCTCCTTCTGTAATATGATACTCTCCTTCTGCAATATGTCAGATTAGGTTAAGGCTAAACAAATTACTGAATGTTTTCAAACTAGGATAAACATTCCCCTTAAAAGGCAGAACATACATTAATCTAACTTCGACCCAAACTAGATAGACCCAGACCTGACACCTGGGGACCTAGCGGGTGAGACAACATCAGATTTCTCACACCTGTCTGTGTGCCATCTTGGAGCAATGAATGGAACATACTCCAGTTATCTATGTGTCTATCTGTAAAACCAAATACAAAGATGATATCCAATTTTTAAACAAGCAGAGTGATCATGTCATTTACCTCCTGGATACAAGATCGATGTTTTTATGGCAGCTAACCTGTTGTCTGTGCATACATACATACTGCATATTCCAAAGTATATGTCGTGACTCACAAGACTAGTCAATACGAAAAGCAAACAAACAGCTGACTCAGTACTTGAGATTCTCTCTTAATATCTTGGGAACATAACATGTGTCAAGTTTATGCAATGTAGTATGGTGAATCCCCAGATGTCGTCACTTCTACCCTAATGGGAACCCATTCCCATGGGGCCAGGGATGTAAGGCCGCTATCCGATAGTCCCCCGGGGGGTGGTACTCAGCGGGTGGATCTCATCGGTAGGGAAACCCCCTATGGGACCAGTGACGACCTGGAGAGAACATGGTATTCCCGAAATGCACACACCTCCTTCCCACTTCCTTCCTTACCTTCTTCTAATCAATTATCCTCTCCTTTTTATTTTTGTAAGATCAGTGAAAACCCCAGTGAAAAACCCCATTAATGTGACGTGGAAAAATAGGCTTGACTCCAGTGACTGCCCCTTCCGATATACTGAGACGAGTAGGAGGTACAGAGCCAGCATAAATCATCATCTGAATTGGATTGAAAGTTCTAGCTTTCGAAATGCCCAGTGGCTTAAAGATGGAAAGAGGACTGACACAGTTGTCAGACCCTCCTTGGAGGCAACGTGGGTGACGCATCCATACCACAAACGGAGAAGCTAAAGCTGCTGACTGGGATGCACTTGGAGAAACTACAGCATCCCTTTCTGGTCTGCTGTGCACCGGCAGACCAAGAACGGGGAAGAAGAAAGCCCAGGCATGAGAACCCATCGAACCACGCGGTCGAGCAGATGTGCAGCCCGGCTTCAATGAGGTTCTGCGAAGCCCTGTAAGGCGGCGCAAGGACCGAAGACTTGGAGAGGAAGCCGTTGGAAGCCTCTGGGAAAACGATGAAAAGGATCAGGAGCGCCTGTTCAAGGTACGCAGCCTGCCCGGTTCCACAGAGTAACACAAATGACCGTTTTAAGAGGTTCTGGGAACCAGAACTAAAATATAAGAAAGTTTGGGCAAAGTACTATACCTGGCAGGATAGTGAACCGGGTAAATTAGAAGTCAAACAGAGTGAAAGAGACCGGGTCAGGGACCCGCAGGTGAACAAGGAGAAATTCCTCAACTGTACATCTTCTTTGTGGCAGTACCTGCCAGGGAAGAGTACCAGATTTGCCTAACCGGGCCACTGGAAAGTCTCACAATAAGCAGAAAGCCTGAGAAAGGCAAGGGGAAGGGTGACATTCCCCCTGGTGAGTTGAACTGCCATATAAAGCCTGAGAAAGGCCAGGGGAAGGGAGACATTCCCCCAACCACCTTCAACTGCAATGAAGAGTCTGACAAGGGCCTGGGGAAGGATGTCATTCCCCCTGGCACGGCAATGGTATTGAGAACAAGATAACTGGAGAAACTAGGCATTCTCTAGGAACCCAATAGGGAGGAAAACTATGGGAAAGAAGGAATGATGTTTGAGTTGGAACTTTTGAGTTTGAACTGAGAACTTTACAGCACCTCAAGGTGGAACGTTGTGTTCTATCCTGGAAAGGAACTGAGACCTGGAGAAGGGAGTCATTCTCTCAGGCACAGTTCCCGCCTGCCAATTGGAACTATAATCCAGTGTCCAGAAGAAGGGAGCCCTTCTTCTGGACCAAAAAGACCCAGTATCTCGTTAGTTTACTTCATAGTGTAAGGGATAGGAGTAGGCATTTTGACTTTTTCAATTTACTTAGACATTCTGACGGATTCCTTCGTTCCTCGTTTGAGGCAGGGAAATCCCTCTTAGGGTTAGCGAGAGATAGGTTTCTTCTTTATATTTGAACAAAATAAGTCTGTGACAACAATCATGCCAATCTTTGTGTCAGTCTCCTACTACACCCTTACAGTTGGTGCATTTTGATATATTACAATCCCTGATTATGTTACAGACCTCTTCAGTTAAACATTCGTAAAAATGGCAATTGTACGGCAAATTACTCAATGTAGCAATGTAGTGTTACAAAAACTATCTTCCATTCCATTCTTCATTAATCCCATCAGGCAATCGACATTGTCATTTGTGGATCCAGAAGCCTTCTCTTTGCATGAGTCTATTTTCTCCAGTGTGTGGATGTTTATTAACAATTTCTGTTTTGTCAAAGGACAAGATTAGCAAGTTTGTTTCTAGTGGCATTTTTGGTTGCTGCATAGCAGAATATAATAATATCTCTTTCTTATATAGCGCTACACACCCATGGGTCTCAGTGCGCTGACATAACAGAGGACATTATTTTCCACAGAGTGGTACTCAATTTATTGACCGGGGAGGGATGAAAGGCTGAGTCAATCTTGCCGGCATTCTAACCCCCTCACAGCAGGCTGTGCACAGATATCAGGGCTGAACGCTCAATTCGCTGTGCTATCTGACCGGCCTTATGGCACTATTGAGGCTGTGGGTCCTCACTGGAAGAGCATACAGCACCTGAAATCATCAAAAACATACCCGAGCATAGGGAGGACATTTCTTGCCACTGAACTAAGCATGGATCTGCAATCTTGGGCTCTCCAGTTGTTTTTGACTACAGCTCCCATCAGCCAGAGCCAGCGTGGTCAATGGTGAGCTGGTTTAGTGACCTCGAATAAAAAGACAACAAACGGAGATGCTCAGGTTGCAAGCCACAACTATTATTGCGTGGATATGTGCTTACTGTACAGTCAGTACATCAGGAAAAGGGCTCGTGTACCATGGATCCATATACTTGTTCCTAAAGGATCAATTTTGTGATTAATGAGCTGAGATCCTCAAAATACAATCTTGTCTATACAGCATTTCTATACCGATCAGATGAAATTGTTACAGTAGTAGAATACTCTGTCTAACATCCTGTAACCAACGCTATAATAATGTCCTATTACCTACCTGCATGCGCACATTGCAAACAGGTCCCGTCAAGTCTAGTGCTGTTTTCAATATGGAGAGAACTAATTTCCTGTACTTAAGAAGGTCCCAGTGCGAAGGCAGTGCAATCACTCCTTTTCCTCACATTAGATAGAACACAGAACAGACATTATAAGAATATACAGCCACTGTCTTCACTTATTTACCCCACCAAAGAAAAAAGACTTACTACACAGGCAGTTCTCACTTCGGCCCCCGAACCCCACCGCCCAACTGTTTGCATCCCACTGTAGGCTTTGCCATCCAATGGGGGTACCACAATCAGCCTACATATGTCTCAGTGGCACAGACAAAGGCCAGATTGTGGTATTCTCTTCATTGGAATACAATACTCCTTGACAATAAAAGAAAATACTTTTACACAGGGGCGGCGCCAGGCATGGGCTTGGGAGAGCTAAAGCACCCACTTTGACAAAGCAGGCATCACTCTGCTGTTACGCCCAGCCCGGGAACAGCCAACAAGAACCTGTCACATTTCTCACCTCGAACAGTTTATTTACTTAAGCAAATACACCACTCTCTGAGGTGAGAAAACCGTCATTGAAGTGAACATAGCAGCAGAGGACAAACGCCTGCCCAGGGATATCAGTAGACCCCTTTCCCCTATGTTGCAGCTAAAGGCTTAACTGCTGGCCCAGCTTTTACATGGCCCATATTTTCAATAATTAGCATTATGTGGGCATGCAGGGATTGTATGTATGCATGCATGCAGGCGTGCATGCATGTGAGTGAGTGTGAAGTGGTTGTATGTTTGTATGCTAGTAGGTGTCTCCAAGTGCACACCTATGAATTAATGCCGTGTGAATGGTGTACATGGGTGTGACTGTGCGTGTTAATGAGCACACAGTCCAAATGTTCTGGGTGCTCCAGTGAATGACATATCACCTGTGTGTGTGCATGTGTCTGAATGTGTCCATATATCTGTGTATTTGTGTGTATGCAAGCTGGGACCTGGCGAGGGGCATTGGAGCATGAACATGTTTTTACAAGAGCATGACATGTTTTACTGATGTTTGTGTGGCAAAGGAAAGCCAATTTGAGTGTTTTTATGTGATGGTGGGGGTGGAGGGGAATACTACAGTGGGGCTGGCCTGGCTGGTTCTTACTGTGGCATGGAATGTTGTACTCGCATTAAGGTCAAAGGCAACATGTTCATACATGGGGAGGGCATGTTTCCTTATTTTGACTTGGCTTTTTATTTTACTGGTGTTAAGGTCAAAAGAAACATAAATATTCTTATATGGGGAGAATATAACATGAGTGCAACATAAGTGCTCTAATATGGGGGGATTTGTGTAATGATATGCTATTTATATAGTGCTTTCGCTAAAGCTCTGGACAGAGAACATATTTACATTAAATGTATCACCCAGCCGAAGTTTGCACTCATTTAATGAGCTTTATTTATTTATTTATTGCATTTATTGACAGCGCCCAAACCCGTAAGTATCACAGCGCTGATACAACTTGGTCAGCAAGGAAAACTCATTACAGTACAGAGTAAGAGAGAGGTAACAAGGTGCAAAAGCAACATAATAGTACATGGTCCGTAGAGGAGGGTAAAGATCAGGGAGGTCACTTTGAAGTTCAGAAGCTCACTGTCTCCCGAGCCCTGGTTCTCTCAAAGCTGGACTACTGTAACAGCCTCTATCTTAATCTGCTTGCCTCCACTCTCCGCCCTCTGCAACTCATCCAGAACAGAACTGCGAGACTTGTCCTTGGCCTCAAGCCCTGGGACCGTATCTCTCCAGGACTGAAATCTCTACACTGGCTCCCAGTGGCTGCGAGGATTAAGTTCAAAACCCTCTGCATTGTCCACAAGGCCTTCTAGGGCCTGGGGCCCAAATACCTTCAACTCTCTCTTCCTAAATATCTTCCTTCCCGAGCCCTTCGCTCATCCGTCTCCAACTCCCTCAGGGTCAGCCGCTTCTCGAAGCAACGAGCTGGGGGTAGATCTCTCTCTGCAGCAGGGGCCTCCCTCTGGAACAGCCTTCCTGCCTCCCTGAAACTTGAGGAGAACCACCTCCGGTTCCGGAAGCACCTCAAAATCTTCCTCTTTGCTTCTGCTTTCTCTCTCCCTCTCCCCTGCTGAACAGCTTTAATTCTTCACTGAATCTGCTCTGAATCTGCAACTCGGCCACTCTCAGTGACCTCGGTCCAGGGCCCAGCCACTCTCCACTTGCACTGCCTCCCTGGCACCCCCCTGCACTGCGGGACTGTCACTGTATCCTTACAGCCCCCCCTTCCCAGCCACTTGTTCTGCATCTACCTTGCACTTGCCACCAGCTGGCCTTATTTATTATTTTTTTTACGCTACTTATCTTGTACTGCACTTCCCCCCCTCCCCTTCCCCTTGCACTTTTCCCTTCCCCCCACCCCTGCACTTGCGCGATCTGAATGACACCTGGCCTAGTAGGATCGTTGTCTGTCTTCCCCTTGCCCCCCCCCTGCCTCATCGCGCCTTGAAACACTTGTGTATAGGCGCGTTACAAATGCCATATCATATCATATCATATCAAGTATGAAAGGCAGAGCTGGCCTTGCCAGGATTTGAACCTGCGAATCACACTCGAATTACAACAGCATGAGCTCAGTCCCCTGAGCTATCTTAACGGCTAGCCAGCAAGAGCATGTTTTCTTACTGTAGCATTGCAGTTTATTATTGATGTTAAGGCCAAAGGCAACATAAGTATTCTTACATTGGGGCATTCATGCAGCCTGCAAGGCAATGTTTTTTTACTGTGGCATGACATGTTTTACTGCCATTGGGGAGCAAATTGACGGCAAGTCCTTTTTTACGCACACTCCAGAATGAAGACAACCCGCTAGAGAAATAGGCCAGGAGATAGCATTGCAAAGATAACAAGGTTTAATTGTACAGAATACAAATATCAGCAAAGGACTCTGCTGCTCGAGAGCGCTCTGGCTCATCCTGCTACAAACAGGGGTTTACAAACCCAACAATCATCATTACATACAGTACTAATTGGTGCCTCTGATTTGAGGCTCCCTTCACAGAAGCCTGCTCCATAGGGGATGCAGGCTGTAATTCGTTGGTTCTTTTCCCGTCCGTCAGGATCCACTTGTGTCAGCTGGGCTCATACTTGCGATGAAGGTCACGGCACACATAACCAACATTGTTTCTCTCTGAACTAAACATGCTAAGCCTGGTTATTATATCATTGTGGCAGGCACCTGGGCCGCACAGGAAATGGTGCAGAGGGAAGGGAGGATAAAATACATTCACACTGACCCACGCGTTCAGGGCTTCATTGAAACCGCAGTTCCTGCACTCAAGGTCTCCACCCGGGGTTTTGATCTTTATTTTATCCCTCCCTGTACCTCATATTGCAAGAGATATGTTTTCATGCTTGTAAAAATACAGCTGCGCATGCTTCGATCTTCCTCAGACACTTGATTTGTGTTGGGCTAGGGGTGTCGTGCACATAGTGGAGACTGCAAAGGTGGGGTTGTGAGGTCAGAGGTGTGGGGGCTGGCTCCGGACTGGCTGGATGGGGGGTTAGAGGCCTACTGGCAATTTAGTGGCAATTTAGTGGAGATGAATGGACTCAGTGAGAAGCCTGGTGTTGTTCCAGGGTGCATTCCTTTGGAAGATGCTAAATATGCACATCACTTGAGAGACAAGGGGGAGGTGGTCTTCCCTGAACGGGTCTCTGCGGTCTAATGAAATGGGCCTAGTGAGCAGAGAATGTGAACAGTGCGGTTCTGCAAGCTTATTCCTTTTAGGCCTAATACAAAAAGAGTCATGTGCCATGGGTTTCGTAGTGCCGCGCATCTACTGTTGGTGCTACATTGCCTCTACATGTGCCCTAATAGTGCGGATTGCTCCCCCCATATACACTACATCACCTCATATGGTGTTCGCCTTACCTGAAAGACTCTAGGGATGTGGGATAGACTAATTTCCAACCCAACATACCCCCCTTTTGTTAACTCTACAGTAACAAATTCTCCGCACCATATCTTTTCTCATTTGCACGCCTTTATGCTTCGTCCCATGCTAATGTTCCCTTTATAGGCATCCAAGCTCTGCACACATGTCCTAGACTTTCCCCTCAGTGTGCGTACTGTTCAGGTGTGTATGCACCCCCCAACCCCCATCACCCGCCAGATCCACCCATACCTCTTTGTATTTTTCGGGATCAGGGGGAGGTACAATGGTTGTGTGGTACAAGTTATCAACTACAGCACCAATAGGCATTGGGACCATGTGGTGAACGGGGCAGCGGTAATTTTGCTCAGTTTGTATTTCTACTTCCTTTGTATCACAAGGTACTTTATTATTCCCAATAGTTACCATCATCATTGCACTATTAGGCACAACACTGGAGACCCAATTGGCACGTGCAAAGGATAACCACGAAGCTAGGGACCAGCATTTTCACCAATGTTCCAAGCCATGACGGGACCCAGTTAAAGGCCTTCGTAAGCCAGTCTTCTTCCTGGACTCCGGTTTCCTTTTTCATTTTCACCCTTAGTTCATGCACCGCTGCAATGACATGTGAGAGTGTCACATCTTCAGCGTCTTCAGAAGGTACGAATGTGCAACATGAACTCCCAATCTTTTTGCAAACACCGCCCTCCATAGCCGTCAGGAGGTCGAGGTCCAACACGTACCTATTCTGCATCGTCATTAGCCTTGGGGCCCTTAGTTCTACTTTGATGACATTAAACCCTTGTTCAGTATTATTCGCCAGCTGGATTAGCTCCCATCGAACTATCTGGAGCCATTTGGCATTGCCCCGTGTCTGGATGCTGGGTACTAAAGATGCAAAAAATGTCTCTGCTGAATTGTAGAGTTTATATTCTTTAGGTATTTGTGCAAGCAGCTCGGATGAGTCATTGGAATGTAATTCAATGCTCTTTTCCTTCTACGTAGTTAGTCATAGGGCTCTTTTTCAGGAAGCATGCAAAGGTTTGGTGGTTGCTCTGTGCGTCGAGCTTCTAAGGTGGGGGGCACGGTGGGAGTTTCGAGCAGGAGTGCCCCCTCTAGGTGCTCTTCTGGTACGAGCAGCAGGGCAGAGTGCAGCGTTGCTAACGAAGAGTAGCCCCTCCAAGAAGGCGGGAGCTGCAAGTATGCTTGATAGCCGCAGATCCAGTAATAGTCCATCAGTGCGGCTGTGCCTTTCTTGCGGTCGGGCACTATGACAGTTCGATTACATTGTTGTTTGACCCGACAGCCACTGTCCCCTCGCTGAAAAAACAAAGTTTGTATGATTTCTGTGGGTGTACTTTCACTGGTTTCTCGAGGGCCACAATCCAAGTTAACTTTGTGATGTGTTCTGTCCATGCTTGCTCACAGGTTTGCTCCACAAATATTGCAATTTTCTCAGACAGCCCCAGGAGTCCTTTGGCCCTGCATGCATGTGTTGCTTCTTGCCTCTCGTTGTTGACATATCTTGCTCCTTTGATTACTAGATGCGATTCTTTGAGACAGTTGGGGTTATTGGAACTCGTTTTGCTCTTTCGGGGATCAGGATCAATGAGTTCTAGATGGACGTTGCATGCGTGGTGCCTTTGATCCTACATAGTGCAATGTGAACCCGACATGGTGTTTCTTTTATGGGTACTTCTTGTGATACTAAGATCTTTGGTGCCCCAGGTGCATGCAGTATCAACGAACAGGCGTATGAACGCCCATCAGTCGTTCTCCTTCCCATTGCACTCATGTTGGAGTACCGGGATGACAAATGTCTCCCACTGCATCTAGTCCTAAGCTATGATATGCATCATATTTGTGTTGGCGTGCTTGCCTTCTCTTTCCGTTACTGCATAATGTGGACCTTTTCCCTACAGACATTGCATCTCTAGTGGTGTTGGCATTGCATAGGGATCGTTTTACACCTGGCATTAGTAGGTCAAGCATTCTACTATTACATATTGTAGTTTGGGAGCTGCTACTATTTACAAGGGTGTCATTATACATTGTTCCATTGTTTGGCATTGCGGGGAAATGAAATACTGTTATTGGTGTGTACTCATTCCTCCTTTCATTCGTGTCAGGGAAGGGGGTAGGGGTCTTGGCGGGTTTAGCCATTGTGGAATGTATAATGATAGAACTGGGGGCAAGGGATGGCATTTCAGTTACATTCAAAAGAAATACAGTAACATTGGAGGGTATTTCCGTTCCATTCAAAACTAATCCTGTAACATCCATGGGTATACTTGTGTTCCCGGTCTCTTTAGACACCCCGCCTTCTTTTAGATGGCAGGCCCAGATAAAATTTGTCCTCCAATAAATCCCTAATGCCAACATGAGTATGGTAAACAAAATTGCCGTGGAATTTAGGCCACAGTCGTAGCTGCAGGCCCTAGTAATGCTAATTCTACTTCTATCTATCTTCGAAGAATCTCTAGCGGTGCCATCTCCATCATTGGATAATTTGGAGTAAAAACAGGGAGGGTGGGAGACAGGGAGAAGAGAGAGAGTGAAAGAGAGAGAGAGAGTTTTAGTTTACATAGATCGTGCTCTAGCAGTAATGCATGTATTGTAAATATTCTCCCATGCACAAATATGGTCAGTGTATAGCTACTGTTTTGAGGTAGTGTTGTTGCTTTCTGTCTGGATGCCTGGTGTTGTGTCCTGTGGTGCCCTAACAACATCAGAGAGGTGTATCGAATATATCATCCCCTTCACCTTTACTGCAAGAGGGGTGGGAAACACCACTTCATAGGATCCTTGGAACCTAGGGGTGTTCCATTTTTGAACAAAGCTTCTAACATAGACCCACTCCCCAGGCAACAATGTTTATGCAGGGGTGGTGTATGCCAGTGAGGTAGTTGTAGTGTCCCTTTCTTCTGTGTGAGGTGGCGTTATTTGCTTTGCGATGCATCTGATCGCATGTGTGCGTTGGGTTAGGTACTGTTTGAATTCTTCTCTCAAAATTGTTGCTGCCCTATCCATCTGATTCTCTCCTTACTGGTGACGGGGGTGTTTGCATGCGTCTGCCAGTTACGATTTCGTGGAGGGACAGGTGGTGGTCCTTACTGGGTTGTGTGCATAGGTGGAATAGGGCCAGGAGCAGGCTATACACCCAATTCTTTTTCAGAGTGTTGCATAGTTTAGATAGTATGCTTTTAAGGAGGCTGTTGATTCTTTCCACCACCCCATGTGCTTGTGTGTGGTAAATGGAGCACATACAATGTTTAATTCGCAAGAGGGTAGTTCTTTCTTTGAAGAGTTAATTGAAAAAATGTGTCCCATTGTCTGACCTTCGGACGTCACACACGCCCCAGCAGGGATCTTCCCTGACTAGGAATGTTGCAGCACACTTGGCATCTGGGTGGGCGCATGGGCCAGCCTCAACGCACAAGTAAAATTGACACACCACCACAACTAGATATTGTGCCCCATCGCATCTTTCTCCCATGTCTGCGTAGTCAATGTGCAGCTCGCGGAATGGTCCTACAGGGCGGGGAAATGTCCCTCTCAAATTTCTCAGTGTTATCCCTTTACTGAACACTTGACATGTTGTGCATTGGATCACCACTGATGCTAGGTGCTCCTGTAAAATTGGGGCGAACCAGTCCTCTTGGATGTCCGCCACAATGTTCTGTTGGAGCTATGGTATGGGAAATGCAATTGCTCGATGGCTGTTTGCAATAATTCCACTGGCATTACTACCTTGTCTGTGCTTTGTTGTCTCCATAAGAGATCGGTGGGTGATTGCATGCACCCGCATTTGAACCGTACGTTTTGCTCTTCTGGGGACGCCCTACACTGCACTGAAATAATTTGTGCGATGGAGAGTGCTGTGTATGCATCGGTGTCTTGTCTTGTGATTGCTGTGTTCACGATATAATATGTTGATCACTCAACTAGGAGATATGCTGCAGTTTTTGCTGTTGCGTCCACAGCCGCATTCCCTAAGGCGATTTTGTCTGTGTTTTTTGTTTGTGCCATGCATTTTACGACCGTCACCACAGAAGGTTCTGCGAGGGTGGAGATTAATGTGTTGAGCAGCGCTGCGTGCGATACCGGAGAGCCATCTGCTCTCCGGAATCCTATCCTTCTCCAGCGCGACAGACATGCATGCACCGTGGTGGTGATATCGGCAGAGTCTGAGTAGATGGTAACATAGCACCCCTTTGAGGCCTGCAGGGCCTCTGAATGCTACCAGATCAGCTGTTTGTGCTGAATAATGCCTGCATAGTCTTCTCATGACTAGTGTTTCATATTCTTGTTCTTCTAGGCGCACCACAGCTGCCCCAACATGTTTTCCCCTGTTTCCTGGTCAATCGATGCTGATCAATTAATGAAGAGCACCTCTCCCTCTTCTAGGGGGCTGTGTTTAGCTTTGGGGATATCATCGTCCTCCCCTGCAAGTCCTCAGCTGTGCATGGCTGAGTGAGGAAAGCGTCAGGATTTACTGTTTTGCACCGTACTACATGGAAATGGGGGCTGGACAATATTATTTCCTATGGTGATGCTCTCTGTGTGGTGAGTGTGGATTTGGAGCAGTCCAGTACCCCATTATGATAGTGTAACTTTTCTCAATGGCAAAAGCTGCAGCAACAAGTGCTTGTTCGCAGGTGAATTGCCACTGCCTGACCGAATCGAGCATGTTGCTGCAATAAGCTAGAGGTTTGTGACCTATTGAACCTTTTTGTGTGAGTACTGCTGTCATTAGGGTGCCTTTGGAGTGGGAGACAATATAGAATTCCTGTGTGTAATCAGGGGTGGCAAGGATAGGAGCTGTGGAAATTACCTCTTTTAAGTCAATAAAACTGGACACCATTTCTGCTGTCCATTCAATTTTGTTGCCCTCGTTTTGGGCTGCATTGAGGCCCTGTAAGAGTGGTTGTGTATGCTGCATAGTATAGGATCCAGGCCCTACAATAGTTGCATAATCCTAGAAATGTTTGCTTGTCTTTCACTGTGTGTGGCTTGGGAATGGAACTGTAGCTGCCCTGTCAGGAATGATCCTTTTACCATCCATTGAAATGAGTTGTCCTAGGTAGAGCACTTCCAGTAGAGAGTACTGGAGCTTTGCCTTATCTACTTTTTACCCTTTCCTTGCTAGCAACTGTAGTAGTGCAATGGAGTCCCTTCAACAGCTTTGCTCGCTGTCGCCGCAGACCAGTAGGTCATCTATGTATTGAATGATTGTGCTCGGTACTTGGATGTTCCCTAGCTCTTCGTGCAGTATCCTGTTAAAAATACTAGGGCTCTCACATTACCCCTAAGGCAAGCATCAGTGTTCATAGCGCTTCCCACCCAGGGTGAATGCATTAAGGTACTGAGAGTTTTGATGGAGAGGCACTGAGAAAAATGCATTCTTCAAGTCAACCACTGTGAAATGGGTAGCTTCTTTGGGAATGCTGCATAAAATGGATGCCGGGTTGGGAACAAGTGGAACCTCCTTCTGTACAATATCATTAAGGGATCATAAATCCTAAATCATCTTCCAACTGCCCCCTGTTGCCTTTTAAACAGGGTATTTAGTTGTATTGCATGGTGAGGTGGAGGGCCCTATGATCCCTTGTTGTAACAGAGCCTGCAGTGTTTCCTGGATCCCTTTCTCCGCTTCTCTGGACAGGCAGTATTGTTTGACCTGTGGGAGTATGGCTCTGAGTTTGAGTGTTATTTTTACAGGTGTTACTTTTTTTAACATTCCTACATTGTGTGGGTTGGTTGTCCATACGTGTGTGGGGACATATTGCAAATCTGTTTCACTGAATGGGGGTGGTCTACTAACAACGGCCAAGAGGGGGCTTTGCACTTTTTCCTATATTGTACCATTATGTCACACGGTATACACGTTCTAAGGATTATTTCCCCATCAGTATTGCCATCCTCAAAGAGGTCCTTGTCTGTCACTTCTTGTAAGGGCACATTGGGATTGATGCATAACACAGTGCGCCATTGGCACCCATGGGGGTCCGTTCCTAGCACTACAATCTGTTTAGCAGACACAAGCAACCCTTCCATATCTAATGACGAGATCGTACCGGCAACCACTTCGGGGAGTGCCACAGGTTGAAAAATAAAATCTGCGGGTACTCGCCACTTCTTCCTGGTAATCTGAGGGACAGTCGGGGCAAGTACTTTGGTGCCATAAACATGTCTGGGTTTGACCGGGATGCCCCTTACCACCATTTTGCTGGCCACAGCATGTATCACCAGCATTGCTCGGAGCGAGCACATGCCAGGGGTGGCACAGATAATCCCCTTGTCTGTGAAGGATATTGTCATGTTTAATTTGCTAAGCAGATCCGTAGCAAATAGGCTGAAAGGAGAGCTCTCAGAGTAAAGGAAGGGTGCCCGTACAACCTTCCCTCCCACCTTGACGTCTAAGTCTTTTGTGTAAGGAACCTTTACAAAGCCCCAGAAAATCCCTGTGTGTCGAGACTTTTTCCTGATAGCAAAAAGTTTCCTTCATTAGCGCACAACTTCTCCGCTTCTGAGTCGTCCATAAAGATAAATTGTTAATTTCCTATCTCTGCTACCTCCAGGGGTTCATCTTCTGGATATGAGGTCATTGACAGTACTGGACATGCAAGTGCTCTCTGTGGACTGTCCTAGTCGGGGTATGTGTCTGTTCCGGAGAAAGAGAAAGGATTTCCCCCCACTACCGTTGCTCCCCGATATGGGGCCGCTGCTCTGTTTTGTGCAGTTGCAAAAGGGCGTCTGCTCACCGCAGCTTGTTGGTTGGGGTGGGGTTGGTGTGGTTGCACGACGTGCTGCTGGTGTGGTGGGTTGTAAGGGCCAGGGCTTTGGGGAGGCAATTGCGTATATGCCTGATGAATCTCAAACGGGATTAAGTCCATTCCCTGCACAGGCTTTTGGGGGCTACCTGGGTGAGGTTACCCATAGGGCTGTTGATTGTAGTTATAATTCCCTCCCTGTCTGCTGTAACATTCTCTCTGAAATTGTCCCCATCTCCCACACAACCTGCACTGTCCTGGTCTTCAACCCCCTGGTCCTTGCCCACCAAATCCCCCTCCTCTTTGCCCTCATGGCCCACCTCATCCTCATTGTTGCCCTCCTTGCCACTGGGGCTCCGAAAAGTGTTGGTTTCCTCCCCACTGCCCTTGTCCGTTGTCAGCCCACACTGCTGCGATCCTTGCTTGTATTGCGACAGAGGCACATACACTTCCTCTCCCGTCTGCTCTGAGGTCGGCACTGCTCGCTGCTACTTTCACTCGTTTATTTTGAACTAGTTTTGCTTCCTCTGCCTGCCACCTCTGAACAGTTTCTTTCTCTCCCTCTTTGGTCCTCCTGCAATGGTGCACTATGTTGCTTTGAATCTCCGGCCATCCCTTTGCTACCACCCCAGCTATCTTATAGAGCGCCTTCTGCACTTCCTTGAATAGCCCTCTTTTCACAATAAAGTAAAACCAGGATGTTGATTCATCCCAGGCGCTGCCCGTTTCTGCTCTCCACATCTCTTGGACCCTGAGAATGTATTGCGCAGCGTCTTCCTCATCCTCCATTGTGCATTGCATTATTGATTGCAAGTCTGTGGTATCTGGGAACGTTTGTCGCAGTGCATCCCATGCTCGGGCTCTAATCTTGTTAATTGATGCTCCATCATGGGCATCGTTACTCAGTGTTACTCCCGGGTACCCAGCTTTAATCCACACTGTCTTTGTCTGATCACCCACTGCTGCTACTAGCAGGCTCTTAATGTCTCCTATTGCTAGGGGTACCTCTGCCGTGTTTTTCTCGAATGCGTAGATCCAGTTCCCCGCCCCCACTGTGAGTTGTGGGAGGGCTTTAAGGAGATCATTTTTGTCCATTTGTGCATAGAGGACATAGTGGGGTCGCCCTGCGCCCTTGTGTATTAGGGGCATTTTTAATTTAGCCTTTCCGTTCCTGCCTTTGCTTGTGCTTCCCTTCTTCCATGCCAATGTTATCCTACCAAACCTTTCCCTTAGTCTTCCATCCCATAGGCTCTCTACTCTTGGGGTAGTCAGGGGTGCTTGCTCGGCTCCTCCCTCTGTATCCTGTTCTGTGTCTTCAAAATCACTCCAATACTCCTCGTCCCCTCTCCGGGATCCCACATTCTCATTCCCCAGACTGTCTGTTTCTCCATCCCACTGTAAATAAACAGCTCTTATGGGTGCACTGACTATTCTGAACAGGTATTTACCTGACTTCCACTTGTCCCCGGATGGCTGTGGGGGTGCCCCTGCTGGCAACATTGGAACCTCTGCCCCTGTGTTGCTTCACAGGCTGCTCTCAGCCTTGCCACTTCTGTGAGTGTCGATGCTAATGCTACCTCTAGGTCTCTTGCACTTACCCCTGTGTATGTCGACACCGTAGGGGGTGTGATGTACGGTGGGGCCGGGGCGATACTTGGGGTGCCCATTATAGTTCCTCCTAGCACATATGTCCGGTTTGTGTACCCTTTTGCAGGCTGTGTAGCTAGTGGGTATATTCCCTTTTTTGTTTCCCCTTTTCCCCCAGCCTCCTCTTTGCTCGTCTTCTTTTCCTTTTCACCCGTGCTCCCCCACCCCCTTCAGCCGTTACCTCTGTTTCCTTAAACATTCGCCAGAGGTCCAGTATTTTCCTTCTACTTTGAAACTGTTTCCCCTTATATTTTGCGGTCAAGTAGGTGGACATATGGCCCAGGGCACATATATCAAGGGATCCCTGCTCGGGCCAGGAGCAGGGCATTCTCTCCCCTTTAGTCTCAGTCACCCATTGGCTGTGATACTTTCTAATTTTGTGACTGTATAGGGGCAGGGCTTTCCATATATGGTCTAGGGGTGTGTCCGTCCCCATGGTAGTGTCTGGAAAATGTCTTGTGTCAGGGTTAGTCTAGTACTGTTATGCCAAGGTTAAACGAGAGATGCGTCCAATACCACTTAAAACATGTACTGCTTAATTTTGTCTCTAGTACCAGTCAAAAATATAAACAGATTCATAGCAGAAAACATCAATTCACTTTCCCCCTCCCACTTTCCCTACTAGAGCTTCTTCATTCATTCCTTACACTCACTCCTGATGCACTCACACACGTCACACACGCCCCCCCAACCCCCACGGGCCTCCTCCATACACGTTAAAATACACCAATAAAACAAACTAATATAGCAACCACTACTATTCCCAAGCTCTTTAATTATATGGAGCTCCTATGTTTCTCCCTATATTTATCTCTCGCACTGGTCAGGACAGTGCAGTGTGGCCACACCCTCTCCCCTTACTCGGGGAGGCTCCTGTATCCCTTTTTCCTTATCCTTAATGTTCCTTAAAAAATAAATGAACAAAAATGGTCATAAAAACTTCCACAATCAGCAAACCAAAATACACTCTCACTTTCATTCACTGCTTGTTCATCCCTTCACACTGCTCTACACCCTCAACCGTACTTTGTTATCCCTTGCAGGCAATACTGCCATGTTCACGTTCTTCCAAAAGCCTCAGTTTGCGGGGGATCCACAACATGCCTGGGCCTCTTCCTGAGTCCGTACCCCTAGCTTCAATGAGCAGGTGGGAATTCTACAAAGATGGCACTCGCAAGGGCCACTCAGCGTACGTGTATTGGGGCTGGTTACAGTAGGTGGGCACAGCCCTTCTGTAGAGGCCACCTGGGTACCTCCACAAGTACAGGGATGATGGAATGACATCATAAAGATCCCCAAATGAAGGCAAGTCCCCTTTTATTCACACTTCAGAATAAAGACAACTAGGGAAATAGGCCAGGAGATAGCGTAGCAAGGATAACAAGGTTTAATTGTACCGAATACAAATTTCAGCAAAGGATTCTGCTGCTCAAGATCCAACAATCATCAATCGTCATTACATAAAGTACTAATTGGTGCCTCTGATTGGAGGCACCCCACACACGAGCCTATCCATAATGGAAGCCAGGCTGTAATTAGTTGGTTCTTTTCCGGTCAGTCAGGATCCACGTGGGTGAGCTGGGCTCATCTTCGTGGTGAAGGTCAGGGCACACATAACCAACATTGTTTCTCTCTAAACTAAACATGCTAAGCCTGGTTATTATATCATAGTGGCAGGCACCTCGGTGGCACAGGATATGTTGCCAGGGACAAGGGAGGAAGGGCAGTCATGCTGACCCACACATTCAGGGTTTCATTGATACTGCAGTTCCTGCATTGAAGGTCTCCACCAGGGGTTTTGATCTTTTTTTTTTGTTTGTTTTTTTTTAACTTTCATTTTCAACTTGCACAGACACATCCTCATATTTTTCTTTTACATCTTACACATTATTTTAAACCTGTGTTACATTTCAAGGGTACATTTTTATACATATAATTACAACACATCTGAACAAGTTTCATCCATGCCTTGATAAAAGAGGTATTGTGTGTACCTGCCCCATATATCTCTAGGGCGATTTTGTATAGGTAATAGCTCAGCATACATTTCTTCACAATCATTTGCCCATAACATGTCTTTTTCCCAGTGGTTCCTTACTCTTCCACTTCATCAGAATTGCTCGCTTAGCTAGTAATAGGCCGAGGTTGAGCAATTTGCGCCAAGTAGGATTCATTTTCCCCACTGCCCCCTGCAGGCACACAGTTGGGGTCCTTTCAATGGGTTGATCTGACATGGCATCCAGTGTGTCGCACACGTCTGACCAATACACTGCTAGACGGGTGCATGCCCATAGCATGTGAAGTGTACCTGCGTCTTCACTTCCGCATCTGGGACATTTGCCATCCATAGTGGGAAATATGCGCTTCAATTTAGTCGGTGTATAGTGCGTTCTGTGTATTATTTTGTAATGTATTAGCCGGTACCGTGAATTGCTAGAGATGCTTTTCGTCAGTCTGCAAATCTGCATCCATTGGTTGTCAGTGATACTATGCCCTAACATCTGTTCCCATCTCCCCTTAGCCCTTTGGGATAGAGGTTCTCGGGCCGCTATCGCAATTTTATATAATATAGAGGCTGACGTTTTGGCCGACCCCACTGTAAATATGTATCCCGGACCTGGATCCGTTGCAGGTTCGGTAGGGAATGTATCCCACACTTCCGCCATGGCCAATCTCATGAGCAAATAGTACCGTTTTTGCAGTGGATTATCTCCCACTATGCTCTTAGCTTCCTCCCAAGTGATAAATTGTTTGTCTGGTAAGAGGTCTCTGAAGCAGTTGATCCCTTTACTTCCCCAATGCATAGCTATTATTATTATTTTTTTTTTAGTAGGTGGTATGTATGGCTCTTCCCACAATGGAATGTTTTGGTTATACAAAATTTCTCGCCTGGGTTTCCCTGTTAGCTTGGCCCAGGCAGTGCCCGTTACCAGTACTGGATTGGTGGTGTTATTGTGTCTGTGATGCGCTGCTGCCGCTTTGTGCGGGAGATTCCCTGGATTTCTTTTGTGCGTTTCGGTGGTTGTGTTGTGTGGTGTGACTGTAGGTAGGCGGCTGCCCATTGTGTTGCATAGTGTGCCTGTAGAAGTATACTGTAGTAGAATTTGAAATCAGGTGCCGCCAGCCCCCCTTGGTATATTGATTTGTGAGTGCTCGCCAGCTTACTCTGGATTGACCGTTCCATACAAATACCACACGAGTCTTGGATTCTCGAGAAAAGGGCCTTGCCCGGCCATATGGGCACAGTGCTAATTAAATAAAAATTTTTAGGTAAGATTATCATTTTAACCAGCGCAATCCTACCCATTAGGGAGATTGGTAGGGATCGACATTGGTCTAGTTTAGTGCAAAGTGTCTCTGCGAGTGTCTCGTAATTTAACGTGCTGACAAGTTGCGCTGTTCTCGCCACATGTACCCCTAGGTATTTTACCTGATTGGGGCTCCACAGTAGACCATGGAGCTCTGTGGGTTTCGAGGTGGCTTCTGTGAGGGGGAATACCTCGGATTTGGCCGAATTTAATTTAAGACCGGAGTACTCCCCACATTTTTTAACAGCGTGTAGAGTTTTCCCCAGGGTTTGTTTGGGATATCTCAAGTATAACATTATATTGTCCGCCTACAGCATAATAACCTCTATTTTGTCTGCCAGTGGCATCCCTAATCTGCTGTATCTAGCTCTTAGTAGGCCAGCTAGTGGTTCTATTACTAAAGCAAACAGGAGGGGGGACAGTGGGCGGCCCTGCCGTGTGCCGCCCGTCAGATTTAATATTGACGGTAGGGTCCCATTGACGCACACTTTGCGTACGGTTGTGTATACAGTATTCTGACCCACTTTATAAATTTAGGTCCGAACCCGTAATTGTGCAAGACCCTGAATAAGAACGGCTAGTAGACAGTATCAAAGGCCTTCTGCATATCTAAATGCTACCCCTTGCATGCCCTTCGGGATTGAAGCCAGTATATCGTAGCAGCAGCGAATATTTGTCGCTGTAGACCTGCCTGGTATGAAGCCTGCTTGGTCCTCATGGACCATATGCGGCATCAGGGGGGTCAGGCGTGAAGCCAGGATCTTTGCGAAGATTTTTGCGTCTGTGTTTATTAATGAGAGCAGTCTGTATGAGCCGCAATACTCTGGATTTTTCCCAGGCTTGAGCAACAGCGTTCTAATTGCCTCCCGAGTGGTCTCGGGGAGCTCGCCCGTGTCCAGGGCTTCCATCCAAGCAGCGTGTAGTCTGGGCATCGGGGTTCCTGCAAATTCTTTATAAAACTCGGCCCGAGGCCATCAGAACCTGGTGCTTAACCATTAGGCAATGCTTTGATGGCTTCTGCTATCTCAGCCAGCGTAATTGGAGTTTCTAATGCGTCTTTCGCTCCAGAGGATAGAAGCGTTGTGGGTATATTTGCTAAATAGCTATCTATCTCCTCCTCTGTGGCCGTGCTCTGGGGAGATTATAGTCGGGAGTAGAAATCATAAAAGACTTTCTCCATCTCTTCCTGGCCTGTCACCACTATCCTGTCTGGTCGAATTATACAGGGGATAAAAGTGCTTCCCCGTTCCCCTTTCACCACCTTTGCTAGCAGCCTACCTGGCCATTCCTGCTCGCCATATCGCCTAGCGGCAGCAGGTCTTTCGAAGTAGCGGATCTCATGATCTGCTGTTGCCCTGTATTCCACCCTTTGGGTCTTGATTTGCAATGTAGTTTGTGGGGTGGGGTCTATAGGATATTGATCCTGTAATTTAGCAATTCCCTCTTCCCAGTTCTTCAATTCTCTGCATATATTCCCGAGCACCCCGAATTCCGTTGACATGGCTACACCCCTCACGTACACTTTAAATGCCTGCCATAGTGTCGCCTGGCTCCTCACTGTGCCCTCATTGTGTTCAAAGTATTCATCGATATGTTGAGTCAAGCTGCTCCTATAGACGTGATCTGACATAGCTGCTGCCTTGAACCTGCATGGGGGGTCTTTGTGGTGAGACTTTAGGGATGTCAGATTTGGGGAGTGGTCTGACATTGTTCTGGGGTGTAGTGTGACTTTGGTTACCCATCCTAGGGCTCTCTGTGACATCAGCCGATGTCGATCCTTGAGTGCATATCATGCACCGACGAGTAAAATGTCTAGCCGCGGTGTGTGCCTTTCAGAGAGCGCCATACATCCCGGAGGCCCAGGTCAGTTATGTGAGTATGTATCATGTGGGCTGCTTTGGTAAGTGTTCTGGGACTATCAGATGTGCAGTCCAAGCATGTGTCAAGGATGGTGTTAAAATCGCCACCGCAAATTATATGGGCTGTAGAGTATTTGGCGCACTTCTTGAACAGCGCAGCGTAAAACATTGGGTCATCTATATTTGGCCTGTGTAGATTTAAATGCGTAAATGGTAATGACCTATGTATCAGTGTTAATACACCCTGTGCCGTGGTGGAATATGTTGTGTAGAAGCGATGATTACCCCATCCGGGTGCTATTTTTTCAGCTTGGTGTCTTAATAGATGGGTCTCCTGAAGATACACAATTCGGGCCCCCAGTCTATATTAATATGCCATTATGTTCCTCCTCTTGACTGGCACCCCCAACCCATGCACATTCCAGTTTAATAATGTGATTTTGTTCGTATCTATCATAGCCATAACTGACAGTTCCTCTCCTCAGGTAGATCTTGTACAAATGTCCCTTAAGATTCTTGTGCATCCATTTGGTCTGTATCTGTGCATTTTTAACTTTAACACCCCGTCTACTTAACCCCACCCCCTCCCCCACCCTCATAGTTCCCCAAACTTCAACTATGTCATTTCCCCCATCCGCCCATATTCCACTCTCTCTAGTGGTCTATGTGAAACGTGCACCTGCATCGGGGGGCCTCTGCGGTGGCGGCCAAGGTCAACGGCCTTCACTTGTCTGCCCATTCCTTACTTAATTTGTTAGTGTTAGGGAGAATTCTCTGTTAAGGCTAATTTCCCAAACCTAGTGAGTCCCCCAGCAGCTTTGCTGGATTTTTGGGGTTTATTGTTTTCTCCTGCTAAGAGTGAGACTCTTAGACATGATTTGAGGTGTTACTTTGACTCTGTATGTGTTTTATGGGCTATGGGGTCTTTTACTCCATAGGGCTTCATGTGTTTTGATATATGTGTTACACAGCACCCTCAGTGCCGTAACACAGGGGTGTCATAGTGACCCCCAAACATAGGTTCCATAGCCTGGGATTGACTACGGTCTCCCAGGGCATGTAAAGTCACCATTGGCTTTACTAGTCCTAAATTATGAACAGAACCAGTACCAACCATCATATTGTGGACGTACTGGTAGGGGCAATTCGATTGCCCCTCGGTCTGTTGTTCGAGGGGGCACTGTACCGTCCCCCCTGATCGAGTTTTGGCTGGTGGCAGTGGATACTACTTTTTATATTCGACCGCAAATATATTCCTATGGGATTTTCCCATTGTTCGAGGCTTCCACTTTTTAACATAGACTCAAACATACCGCCGGTTTATTATATTAATATAAATTCACCGGTTGGGATTTTTTGCCAGAACTCAATGCCAAAATGGCGCCTGTGTTCGCTTTTGTAACTCCAACCCAAGTCGAGACCTTTGTTCCACTTTTTGGCACAGAAGCCCTCCAAAGTGGTGCCACTCTGTCTGGGTCTACAGGATGTGTGGGGGTGGGGGGGTTTAGGCACCCTGGACTGAGTTGCCTTGGCAACTCAAGTCGCACTCTTGTGTGATTGGCCCAGTGGTGAGCCGCCCGGCTCACCACTTAGCATGTGTGATTGACAGCTAGGCTGAATGAATGGGGGTTTTCTGCATAAAAGCAGGGCTTTGGGGACTGGAACTTCAGAAGTCGCCACAGGACCTAAAGAATCCAAAGAGGGAGAAGCTGAGCTGACCTGCAACAACGACACCACCGGTGGAGCCCTGCTGACCCGCCTCACCACTTTTCCCGACGACAGAGAAGATCTTCACTCCGGAGAGTCTTCTACCTCTGAGCTGGTGGGGATAACCAGTTTGCCCTCTTTTTCGCCTTGCCGGACCATCTCGTGGTCGACTCGCCTGTGCCAAGCACCCCGGCGGCCGGATAACCACGTTTTACCACTACCGCGAATAAAAGGGTAGTACCTTTTAACTGAGAAACTCCACGGCTGGTTTCTTCCCTGGCCGTGCAACAACCTCCAGCTTTCCTCTACGACGAGACCTTCTCTTCCTCTGGACGAAACTCCGACTTGCACCCGCTGCCAGGAACAACTGCCCCTGCTGGAGCGTTCTCACCATTTCAGGTACTGTGTCCCACCTGGCCTCCCTTGTAACAGACTGTTCGAGGTGACCGGTAAATCCTTAACTCTCTATCCTGAGGTGGCCTGGGGGCCTGTTAACTAACTTTATCTGAACTGATCCTACTCTTTTTGAATCATCTGCAAAGACTCTAAAGTGTTCTCTACCTGTATGATCTTGGACACATTCCACCTTGCCCTCTCCAAGAGTGGGCCTGGCCTATGGACTTCCTTGCTCTACAGTAGACTCTGCCTTTTCCGACTTGCTGGGTTCTCCTAAAAGTGTTCGTATTGTGTGCTTTCTAATTCTGCCTTTTCCCTCCCTTTTTAAACAACTTATTGGAGTGCCATCTTGAGTTAAGCGCTCACCTCTGTCTGAAAATAAGTGATGTTTTAACTAAGACCTGTTCAATAAGTAATCAGGGATGTACATATAGTAATAGTGACTGTGTTTTGAACTTGCTTGCCATATTAGTGCTAGTGTATTTTATAAGTGTGTCTTTAAATAAATAATTATATACTTTTATACCAAAGCTCTAGTCAGTGTTTGCTTGTACTACTGTAGTTTGGTACCTTATGTGTATACTCTATATACTGCCTAACTCTTCTTGGGGGAAGTCTGACTGCTCAGCCACAGAAACCAGGTAAATCTGTGTGGTACAGGCTGCTACCAAGTGGGTTTACTGCCAACACCTGTAGTCTTAATCTTTTTGCAGTGTTCCCAAAGGGAACTGCACAGGATTCTGCCTAACACTGGTGTACAGCGGTGGGATTTGTATTGAGTATACATTTTAGTGTGCTTATAAGTACCTTAGTGCAACTAACCACAAAGCAAAGCACTAAAAAGTATATTTTCTAAAAACCTGTCTACTATGGAAAGTTATAGTCAAGAGTCCCTTGCTACAAAAACTGCTGATTGTTTAAGAGTTCTCTGTAAGCATAAGAATCTCCTGACTAAGGCCAAGAAAATGGAGCTAATAGAAAGGTTGTTAGCAAACCAAAGTCTGGATGGTGGTTCAGAGGAACCTACCACTCCAGCAAATGTAGAAAACAGTAATGATATTGATATTGATCAAAGTGTTGATAATCTTGAGTCAGAGCCAGAAGAGGAGGGTGGGGATGATGAAGTTGTCCCCCCTAGGCCTCTGCCTGCTCTGCCAGCTGTGCCTACTGGACCTTTGACAGGTCCCACACTTAGTCCTCAATGTCTTTAACTAGAGAAACTAAAACTTGAGTTGGAGTTTAAGAGAATTACTGCTCAAACAGAACAAAGGCACCGAGAACTAAGGCTCGGAGAAATGGAGCTCAAGCATAAGCTAGAGATGAAGAAATTGTCTGTTGAAAATGCTTCTCTCTCCGGATCCTCTAGGAGTTCCAGTCCCAAAAGACCCCGGATTCCTAAAGAGCTTGTGGGTATGTATGAGCCTAAGTTGGATGTGTTGGATTGGTTGGCTATGTTTGAGTATAATCATGGGCTCCAGGACATCTCAGGGAATGAGTTACTTCCCTGGTTGTTCTCTAGGCTCCCCCCTGTTGCATCCGATGTGGTAATGGAGTTGGGGGAGGTGGATAGAAGGGACTATGAATGTGTGAAGCTAACCTTTAATAGCTAGATTTGGGAAGACCTCTTCCCAGTAATTTAAGAGGTTTAGGACCCTCAAAAAGAATGATGGTACCCCTTGTGCTACCTGGGTGAATGAGTGTTTGAAAAACTTAGAGGGATGGATTAAGGGTTACAAGGTGAACACTTATGAGGGAATGAGAAATCTTGTAATGATGGAGTCAATTTATGATGCCTGCTCTCCTGGGCTCAGACAGCACTTGGCTGATTCAAGGGAATTAGATTCCAGGAAGCTAGCTAAGGCTGCTGACTTGGGGGTTGCCAACAGGGCTACTCACAAGGATTGAGGGGTCACTCAGAAAATGGATGAGGGAAAGCAGCCACCAAAAGGGAACCAAGAGACTTCTAATACCTCCCAACCCAAAGAGGGCCCCAAACAACAAAATAACCAGGGTAAGCCCCAGGGTAACAAGCCAGAAGGAGGTCAGAACAAGCCCCCATTCCAGAGAGCATTTGGAACATGCTATCTCTGTGGGTCAACTGACCACATCAAAGGAGATCCCAGATGTAAGGGTAAACCTACAGGTATCAGCACAGTCTCCTTAGCCTTCATTCCTGAGGAGAAAGTCCAAATGGCTAGTGCTCACTTTGAAGTCTTTGCTGAAGAATCTTGGGGTCTTCAAGCAAGTGTAACAGTAGAGTCCATGGGTCTGGTTAGCAATCAGGATAGGAGTGTGTACAACTCCATACCAGAAAACTCTAAAGTTTATGATATGGACAGTGTTCTTGTCAATGGCCAGGATACTCCTGCCAGGCGAAACTCTGGGGCCAGCAGAACAGTAGTGGATGAAAGCTTTTTCCGGCCTGAGGCTGTTGCTAAGGCACCCAAAGGTCCCACTAAGATGTCTGGAGGCCCTGTCCAAATGGTTCCAATTCTACCAGCCCTCATACAGTGTAACAACATGACAGTGATGATTCCTGTCAGTGTTCAGACTGAGGTGTCTGGGAGAGTCTTGTTGGAGAATGATCTAAGAACTCTAGAAGTAGTATCCAATACCCCCAGGCCTCCCAGTATGGAGACCCAGAACCAAACCAAATTGGCTAGAGAGGCCACCTTAAGGAACCACTCTACGCCTGTGGGAACCTCTACTGAGAACCCCACTACAAGCCCTGGTGTTGGTAAATTGACCTCTGACCCAGGCAAATTTCAGGCTAAAATGTTAGGGAAATGGGAGCACGAACCAAGCTCCATCATTATTCCCCCAGTTTTAAAGTCTGTGACTCCCCCTGCTTCTAAGGAAGAGGTAGATAGACCAACTGGACCCCTAACTAGGCCTAAGAGAACTGGTAATTCTCAGTGCTGGTGGAAAACCAGAAAAGAAAAGTCTAATGCCAAAAACCTTCAGACTGTTGGACCTTCTACTGAAGACTCCAACTCAAATCCTAATCTTGGGAGTGAAAATCCTAAAGTAGGTAAGAGTAGATCTAAGAGGAAGGAGAAGCATGTACCTTGCTTATCTCCATCCCCTCCAACCAAGAGGCCCAAAACCCAATCTTCTCCCAACAGAGAGGTGATGAGGAACTCTGGAGGCCCCTCTAGATCTAGGGGAATCCTTTATGAGGACCCCTTGAAAAAGCCTATCACAGGTTCAGAAGTTGCACCAACTTCTGAGGGACTGGTCAACCAGATCCCCGTAGTTTTAAAAAGACTGATGCTCCTCAAAGGATTTGTAGGTCATATAGCTTACAAAGGAAAACCTTTGATTTGACCATATACCATAGGTCAGGGTGTCACCACCAAAATGCTGATGGTCTCTCTAGGGTGTATGTCATCGACTAGAGGTATGAGATTCATCCAGGAGTAGATATAATCCTCCTGTCCCTTAGTATGGGGGGCAAGTGTTAGGGAGGATTCTCTGTTAAGGCTAATTTCCCAAACCTAGTGAGTCCCCCAGCAGCTTTGCTGGATTTTTGGGGTTTATTTGTTTCTCCTGCTAAGAGTGAGACTCTTTTACTCCCACTCTTAGACATGATTTGAGGTGTTCCTTTGACTCTGTATGTGTTTTATGAGCTATGGGGTCTTTTACTCCATAGGGCTTTATGTGTTTTGATATATGTGTTGCACAGCACCCTCAGTGCCGTAACACAGGGGTGTCATATTGACCCCCAACCATAGGCTCCATACCCTGCGACTGACTACTGCCTCCCAGGGCATGTAAAGTCACCATTTGCTTTACTAGTCCTAAATTACGAACAGAACCAGTACCAACCATCATATTGTGGACGTACTGGACAATTCGATTACCTCTGGGTCTGTTGTTCGAGGGGGCACTGTACCGTCCCCCATGATCAAGTTTTGGCTGGTGGCACTGGATACTACTTTTTATATTCGACTGCGAATATATTCCTATGGGATTTTCCCATTGTTCGAGGCTACCACTTTTTAACATAGCCTCAAACATACCGCCGGTTTATTAAATTAATATAAATTCACTGGTTGGGATTTTTTGCCAGAACCCGGTGCCAAAATGGAGTCTGTGTTCGCTTTTGTAACTCCAACCCAAGTCGAGCACTTTGTTCCACTTTTTGGTGGGCTTCTCCACAGAAGCCCTCCAAAGTGGTGCCACTCTGTCTGGGTCTACAGGATGTGTGGGAGGGGTGTTTAGGCACCCTGGACTGAGTTGCCTTGGCAACTCAAGTCGCACTCTTGTGTGATTGGCCCAGTGGTGAGCCGCCCGGCACACCACTTAGCATGTGTGATTGACAGCTAGGCTGAATGAATGGGGGTTTTCTGCATAAAAGCAGGGCTTTGGGGACTGGAACTTCAGAAGTCGCCACAGGACCTAAAGAATCCGAAGCTGAGCCGACCTGCAACGACAATACCACCGGTGGAGCCCTGCTGACCTGCCTCACCACTTTTCCCGACGACAGAGAAGATCTTCACTCCGGAGAGTCTTCTTCCTCTGAGCTGGTGGGGATAACCAGTTCGCCCTCTTTTTCGCCTTCCCGGACCATTTCGTGGTCGACTCGCCTGTGCGAAGCACCCGGCGGCCGGATAACCACGTTTTACCACTACCGCGAATAAAAGGGTAGTACCTTTTAACCGAGAAACTCTGCTGCTGTTTTCTTTCCTGGCAGTGGAACGACCTCCAGCTTTCCTCTACGACGAGACCTTCTCTTCCTCTGGACGAAACACTGACTTGCCCCCGCTGGAGCGTTCTCACCATTTCAGGTACTGTGTCCCACCTGGCCTCCCTTGCAACAGACTGTTCGAGGTGACCGGTAAATCCTTGACTCTCTATCCTGAGGTGGCCTGGGGGCCTGTTAACTAACTTTATCTGAACTGATCCTACTCTTTTTGATACATCTGCAAAGACTCTAAAGAGTACTTTACCTGTGTGATCTTGGGCACATTCCACCTTGCCCTCCCCAAGAGCCTGGCCTATGGACTTCCTTGGTCTACAGTAGACTCTGCCTTTTCCGACTTGCTGGGTTCTCC
Source organism: Ambystoma mexicanum (assembly GCF_040938575.1). Classification (NCBI taxonomy): domain Eukaryota; kingdom Metazoa; phylum Chordata; class Amphibia; order Caudata; family Ambystomatidae; genus Ambystoma; species Ambystoma mexicanum. The sequence continues at coordinate 843,983,916 of NC_090923.1, forward strand.
TAAAAGTGTTAGTATTGTGTGCTTTCTAATTCTGCCTTTCCCCCCCCTTTTTAATCAACTTATTGGAGTGCCATCTTGAGTTAAGCGTTCACCTCTGTCTGAAAATAAGTGGTGTTTTAACTAAGACTTGTTCAATAAGTAATCAAGGATGTACATATAGTAATAGTGACTGTGTTTTGAACTTGCTTGCCATATTAGTGCTAGTGTATTTTATAAGTGTGTCTTTAAATAAATAATTATATACTTTTATACCCAAGCTCTGGTCAGTTTTGCTTGTACTACTGTAGTTTGGTACCTAATGTGTATACTCTATATACTGCCTAACTCTTCTTGAGGGAAGTCTGACTGCTCAGCCACAGCTACCAGGTAAATCTGTGTGGTACAGACTGCTACCAAGTGGGTTTGCTGCCAACACCTGTAGTCTTAATCATTTTGCAGTGTTCCCAAAGGGAACTGCACAGGATTCTGCCTAACAGTTAGTTACTTGGACTAATAATAAAACAGGGGCATCCATCTTGCAACATATATCCTACATACTATTTTGAAAGTTCTCTGTTCGGGATGCGCTCTCCCAGGTGTTCGTGCCTGTGGCCGTTCTTTATACCGTACCCCTCTCATGCCTTTCCATGTCGCAGTGACTTGTTGCTATCCTCCATCGTGGTCAGCGTTTGAGTCGGCGTCACCGGAATGTTTGCCTCGACGAAGTTTGCTGCCTTTTCCAGAAAAGTGAAGAAATATGTCTTGTTGTTGTGGTGCATTCGGTGTTTGGCTGGGTATAACATTGCATAGGGGACTTTTTGTTCACAGAGCATCTTCATGACCCCCATAAAGAAACGCTGTTCTTGCTGGACTGCAAGCGAATAATCTGGGAAGATCCGAATTACATTGGAGCCTATTCTCTGTTCGTGTTTTCCTCTGGAGGCCCTTAGGACCAGGTCTCTGTCTCTGTAATTCATTAATCTTGCGACGATTGGCCTAGGATCAGCGCCGGGTTTGGGTCTTGGTGCCTGCGACCTGTGTGCTCTCTCCACTACAAACATAGATGACCAGCCTTGGTCTCCTAGCAGTTCCTTGAGTAATTCATCCACTGTGAGCTCCATAGGGCCCTTGAGAGCGTACTCCAGAACTCCAACAAATGGATGTTATTACGGCGTGACCTAGCCTCCAAGCCTTCACATTTAAGTTTCACCATTCCTAGGTCTTTAGCCATCTCTGTCACAGTGTTGCGGAGTGCTTCCAGTGTGTCTTCTGTTGTGCTAACCCATGTTTCCGCTTCCGTGATGCGACTGGTGACTTTTTTCTAGTTGGTTCCTGATAGTCGTCACGTTTGTGTTGATTCCATCCAGTTTGTAGTTCAAGGCTGCAAAGCCCTGCTGCATAGATGTGAATACCGCCTGGGGATCCGTAGTGGGGGACGGGGACGTAAGTGTAGTTTGCTGCGTTTTGTCAGTACTTGCGTCAGCCATGGTACCTGTCCTGACCACTGCCGTTGTGTATTTATCTATAGCTTCTTTTCCCTTTTTAGGGCCTGCCCCCTTGGGCATCGTCTTCAGCCTCGTTCTAAGCTTTGATTCTGCACCTTTGCTTGTTCAGGGATAAGTGCGTAGCCTGTGTGGCTGTCAGGGCTCCTACTGTGTTTGTTTCGGTGTCCAACTTATTCTCCGTTATTCGTGTAGCCACGCGGGAGCCCAGATTATTGGTTTTTCACCACACAGGTTCCCATGCTTCTGCCCACCATTGGCGTTGCTTTTGTGCTGTCTCCCCTGTTTACCATGCACCGGGGGTCTGCCCTGATAATGTAACTATTAGTGTCCTATATGCCCTGAGGGGTGGAGTTGACTTTTAGGGCCCCTCAGTGCCCAGACAGTGGAACGTGGTATGTTTCTGAGGTTCTCACTTTTGAGGGGGTGCTCCTCAACGTTGTGGTGTTATTGCCGCAGACACAGATGATCTGGGTTCTTGTGACGCAGTGATGACATAGTGCCGGTGCTCTCTGAGTGTGCCAGGCAGTGTTGGGTAGGTGACCAGACAGCCAGTGCAGCCAGGAAGTGTCTCGTTTCATGGGGCAACCGCACAGTTGTCCTTCTGTTGCCCTTTCTTGTGTGTGGGGGGTGTTGTGCTGATCCGGGCCAGAGTTCTTATTCCGTATCGTGTGGGCCCAGTTCTCAATGCGGCAGCAGTTTGGGGAGATGCCCCCTAGGTGGTGCGTTACTGCCGGTCTGTTCCTATGATTGCCTCCGCTGCAGGGTGCTGGAGTTGTGTGCTTTCATTTGTGGTCGCCTGCCTAGCGACACTGTTGTGGCATGCGTTAGGTTCGCGCAGGCACGAGAGCCCAGCAAGGTCACTCTGCAGATTCGTGTGAGTGACTGAATGCGGGCATATGTCTGAGGATGGCCTAGAATGCCAGGTGTTGTACATGTTCTCCCTGAAGCGTGTGTGTCGGCCTTTGCTATGAAGAGCAGTCTATTTCTTTACAGCTGCGCCCGCAGCATCAGATGTACTGGGGGGCCCTTTGATTGTCCCGAGTGGATGTTCCGGTCTCAAAACTGTTGGTGAGCCCGGCAGCTGCCCGGGGTGCGTGGAGGCCGCCACGTTTCACGGGGTCGCGGGAATCCACTAGGTGTGGGCGAAGTATTTGGGATGTGTATTCCCCCTGAGTGCCTATCTTACCGGATACTGTCCTGTGAGGTTTCTTGTCCGGCGGGGAGCTCCCAGAGCGCCAGCGGTTCAGGATTCAGTAGGGGAGAGTGTACGTAGTGTCTCTGGACTTGTGTCGTAATGGTGTCCTCCGTTGTCCTCGCAGGCATAAAATGTGGGGTGGTAGGGAAGTTGGCTTGTTGCATCTGTGTCGGGTCCGACGCAGTTCACGTGATTGCCAGTGCCCTGGATGTACTCCTCACGGGGCTCCTCTTTACACAATGTATCTCAGAATTCCGGAGACTGCACATTACGATTTTTTTTGTGGGTGTAGAGGGGACCTTCAGACGACCTCTTGAGTATTTTTATACAGAATCGGGCAGTATTTTGCAAATGATCTCCTCTTTGGCCTTCGCCGAGTCCGGAGCTCACACAGAAGGCTGCATACGTTCGCAACAGCACCCCCTGGGTTTTGATCTTTAATGTATTTCTTCCCTGTACCTCGTGTTACAAGAGATGTTTTCATGCTTGGAAAAATATAGCTGTGCATGCTTAGATCTTCTGCAGACACTTGATTTGTGTTGGGCCAGGGGCGTTGTGCACATTGTGGGGACTGCAAAGGTGGGATTTTCAGGTCAGGGATGTGGGGGATGGCTCCGGACTGGCTCGGTGGGGGTTGGAGGTCTACTGGCAGTTTAGTGGGATGAATGGATTCAGTGAGAAGCCTGGTGTTGTCCCACACTCTTGTAGGGCGCATTCCTTTGGAAGATACTAAATATTCGCAACACTGGAGAGACGAGGGGGACGTAGAGTTCCGTGGGAACGGGGCTCTGCAACTTAATGTGATTGGGTCTAGTGAGCAGAGCATGTGAACAGTGCGGTTCTGCAAGCTTATTCCTTGTAGGCCTACTACAAAGGAGTCAAGTGCTGTGCATCTACTGTTGGCACTACATTACCTCTACATGTGACCTAATTGTGCGGATTGTTCCCCCCATATACACTACATAACCTCATATGGTGTTCGCCTTACCTAGAAGGTTGGGATAGGCTCATTTCCATCCCAACAAAATACAACACGATGAGTCTTCGTATATGGGGAGTGGGGGATTTGTGTAGCCAGCAAGGATATATTTTCTTACTGTGGCATAGCTTTTTTTCACTGGCATTAAATTAACTGCCATAGGTTGTCCCCCCCCAGTGCTAAGGCCTTTTTTGGTGATTTTGGTATTTCACCATTCAAAGCCTTCTAACATTTTCTCCCCCATTAACCCCTTAAGCACCAAGGACAAACTATCTCGTCCTTGGCACTGGGGAGGGAATCCCAAGGACGAGATACCTCATCCTTAGCACTTAAGGCAAAGCCAACAGGAGTATGTTCTTACACGGGGATACTGGCATGTATTGGTGCACCAGAATGGACATGTGTGAGCACAATCAATATGAAAATGCTTTTTACACTTGCAGAGTACTGGCATATAGTGGGCAAAGGCATTATGAAAATGGGTTTGAAAATACTCCTGTGCATTGTTGGTGACTTGGCATCTAATGGACATTTTATGGCTTACCCTGCAAAACCGATTGTAAACTGTGTGGTTTTTTACTTAATTTATCACAAAGTGTACTGTAAAATGCACTATTTTAACCGATTATTTAAAAACGTTTCCCAAGGGGACAACCCCACCTTAATTGGTTCACCCTCCCTCATTACTCTCTGCCACTCCTATGCATTTGGCTGGGGGCAGAATAAGTGCCCTTCCTTCTGCTGGCTTTTCCTAGTGTGGTGGGCCCTACTACATTAGCTCCAGGCCCCACTTGTTACAGAATCATGGCTACACCTCTGGTGAGTTGGGGTGAAAGATGGATCTAATGGGCCAAAGGAAGGCATAATATCTGCTCAGCCTCCTGGGCTTGGGGAGGGGGTGGTAGGACCCAGGGGTTTGGGGGGGCGGATCAGTAGCGCAATAGGTTTAATGTCCCGTCTCACTAAGAATGTTTTTAAACTGCCATCCAGCCCCCCCCCAAAAAAATGTGTCTGGCTCCGCCCCTGCTTTTACAAGGTCCATTGATGTCTGTTTATTGCAATAATGTAGTTCTCTACCAATATGTAAAAAAAAAATGCCAGGGCAATTCCAAAATTTAATTCCCAGAGGTGGTATTTAAACCCAGCTCTTTCAATTGCACAATCGGAATGGTAGGTTGATTGAACATTTCCGATCTAATGTGCAAGTGAGGACCACATCAACATAGCTCTAACAGAGAGCATTATGAATGATGGTGATGGGTTGATGGTCTTTTATGCTTCTCCTGACTTTATCTTCACGTTGTTGGTTGTGAAGCAAGAGAGTGCCTTTACCTCTGACACAACCATCTGTATAATATTGCCTATGTCATAATTATAATTTGTAGTGTTTCTGTCCCTGTTTATACTGTTTTCTGATTCAGTCTTTAACTTCACAAACCTAATAAAACAAAGTAAAATAGAATTGGCATTGGCTGGCAAGGGGGTTTGAAACGTGCTGAATAGCATAGCATGAACTATTAGCCCTTGCTCCACTTTTCCCCTCAGCCATACAAGTCCCAAGTCATGATATTAGTTGCATACTGCATTGACTATGATACCAGTCTGATTATTTTACATCGCAATTTACCTAGCTCAACAAAACCCAGCACATGTGCATTGTGACGCATGGTGCTTCTCACCTCCAGCACCTTTTTCGAATTTGCCATGGTTTATAGTATATTGGAGCTTTTGTGGTGTTAGCCTTAGCCAACTAATGTCGTTTTTGGCTTTAAGCACTTGCAATTGTCTTTTTATTGTGAAATCTTTATTGAAATGGTATGCCTTTTCATTTCATACATTTCTTATAGTGCCTCTACATTGACACAGACCACCAGTGTACTGTTTCGCCTATGACACGATTATAATAAGTGCAGCGCATGTCATTTCCCGTTTTTACTGTTTTGCAGATTAGGCTTTGATTTCACAGAATCAAATAAAATACAAAAATGAAATAAAACATTGTGTTGATTGTTCAAGTGGGTGCAAAACGTTGCCAATGGCATAAATACCACCTATAAACTCTTACTCAATTTTTCTCCTACGCCATCCAAGCCCATTTCCTACCATTCTGCTTATTTTACGTCACCATGCACTTTGCTCAGCAAACACTTTTGAATGGGCAGCTCGGCTTTTCTTTGCACCACATTGTAGGAATATTTGAGCAGTGCAATTACTTTCTGTTGAGGTGATGGTGGTAAAAATAAATACATGAAGCGGTTGGCACGCAACCAGAAAAATGTGTTGCGGGGTGAAATTAAAGTTGTGATGCTCAGGTAAGGGAAGTGAACTTATTTACTAAGTTCCAGTGACAAGGTATATACATCAGGTAAGTCCAAGTGTAAGTAAGTAGGAAGGTACAGAGGAGACATCCACTGGCATCCTCTCTCATAGGCTGCTTCACTCCAACTGACCAATCATGGAGCTTACAGGGGCACTCACACCACAACATACCACGTGCATAACATTCCATCAGGCATTCTCTCAGGCAAGCATTCATGCAGGAGCAAGGCAGGAAACACAATACACAACAGAATGCTCTTGCATCGTGGAAAAGGGTGCATTGCCTGTAGACGATATTTTATTTAATAGATACTGGTGGTTTTGTTTATCTCTACACACCACCTTTTTGCCACCTCAGAATGTTAAACGAAAATGGGGGTGGATGGGACTCAGAAAGAAACGGTTAAGGACAGTTGATTAATTGATTGAGGAGATTTGCAAGTTCCCCTGTATAGCACACTCAATTGATGTAGAAGCCTTTGCATGGTAATATCCATGTGTAGTCTTTCATTTTGAGAAGTAGTAAAGAACCAAACTTGGGCTTCCGAACAGGTGAAGAAATGTATGTGATTCTTATTTGACACATGGCCTGAATGAAGCACAAAGTCTTGAGGATGTGTCAATGATTTTATTTTAGGTTTGGACACGGTTCCTGGAATAAGGATTAGGAAAGGACACATAAAAATATGCACCGGCTGGAAAAAGGGTATGGGAAGTGGCACTAGGTCTCTCTCTCCTCCCTCTCCCTGTCTTCCTCTCCCTCTCTCCTCCACATGGATTTCCCACCCTAGCCCAGGCATCCATAACAGCAGGTGAGTGTTCATGCTCGGTAACCCCTACTGCCTCAAGCTGATCTACAATACAAGTGGTTTCCGATGGTTAGTGCCAGAGGGTGGGTGTGTGTGCCTCTTTATCTTACCACCCCCTTCTCTTCACTACGCTACTCCTCCCACCTACTCACTCTGCCTACCTCCTCTTTACCACAACTCTTTACCTTATCCAAGCTACCAGTCTTCCAGCTCTACTCCTATCACAACTACTCAAGAAACTCAGGGCTACCCAACCCTCTTGCTATTCAAGCAACACAGGGATATAGTGCCCTGCTCACCCCTTTCACTACACAATCAACCCAGGAATATGGTGCCCTGCTCACCCCTTTCCCTATACAAGCAACCCAGGGATATGGTGCTCTGCTCACCCCTTTCCCTATACAAGCAACCCAGGGATATGGTGCTCTGCTCACCCCGTTCACTACACAAGCAACCGAGGGGTATGGTACCCTGCCCACCCCTTTCGCTACACAAGCAACCCAGGGATATAGCGGCATGTGCACCCCTTTCGCTACACAAGTAACCCAGGGATATGGTGCCCTGCTCACCCCTTCTCTATTCAAACAACCCACGGAAATGGTGCCCTGCCTACCACTCTCACTACACAAGCAACCCAGGGATATAGTGCTTTGCTCATGCCTCTCACAATACAGGCAACCCAGGGATATGGTTCCCTGCTCACTCCTACACACTTCCCGCTCTCACTGCTCTCAGCCCCTCCCCTCATACATCCCACTCCTTGCACCCCACTTCTACACCCTCCCAACTAGCCTCACTCTCTGATAGCAATCACTCTGTCTCTCACTAACTACTATCTCCCAATCTATGTTTAGTCTTTTTCACTCACAACACCCCCTCCCCACTTCCTGCACTGTAATATGCTACACTAAATACCACTGTTGTCACACTCTCTCAAATACCTCACCTTTTCAAAATCCACTTCTCCAACATTCTGTTTTGCAGTCCTTCCTGCACCTGGTCTTTTGGTCTTTCTCCAATTCCACCAGCAACCTCACCCATACAAACCACACACTGTATCTGCTGCTGTCTGCTTTTATAATGCAGGACTCTGTATGCAGGGACTGTCTCACCCCCCGCCCCCAATTGGTTGCTGCGCTCAGCTGATTTCCTGCACCAATCAGTGTCTGCCTTTTCCCCAGTAGGAGGACTATCCAGGTGGTAGACTTTAAAAACCTTTCTAAACCCCTCCCCCTTTTCCAGAATGGTTTTACAAGGAGTTTGGTTTTTATTTGCCATGCTGGTGGCTGAAAGTTTGGTTTTCTGTCTGGAGGGTGAGTAGTCTTCTCCTCTGTGTTGTTGGGTGCAGTTTGGTGGTGTTGCCAGTTCACAGGATGCTGGAATTGCTGCATTTCGTGTGTTTAGGATGCATACTTGCAGTCAGGGTTTTCCTGGCTACATGCTGTTGCACTGTGGATGATGTAGTTCTGAAAAGACAGAAATAGAACTGTGGCGAGCAGGGAATTTATTTTTTTGGGGACCTGTGACCACACAACTCCCACTTCGCATATCTGCAGCAGGGCTTGTTTTGAGTTTAATTTTAGAAAGCCACTTGCATCATGCTGAGAAGGGTCATTGCATCTACCCCATTTGACAGGGTCAATACCCTGACCCTGTCACACTGAACAACAGTTAATGGGGCTAATTTAGAAACGCAAAAAAAGTGAGCAAGTCCTTCTCAATTCTTTGAAATTGGTGAGGCCATTCCAGAGTGTGAATATGCCGCTAAATCTGGATGGTCAGTTGGAGAGTTGGTTCTGTTTGCAAGACTGCAGGCCTTTGGATAGGTTGAGTGGTTGGAATAACTTTGTTAGGTAGCCCATTGTGGAGCTAGTCCAAGGTGTGTGGACCAGGCAAAATGTGACATTTCTTTAATCTTGATTGAAAACGAATGCATTATTTGGCTTGTATGCAGTCAATGTTTTACTGTATTTACTAAATTTACATCTTTCACTGGTGTCTCTCCTATGCCTAGTGTAAGTACAGTATTCGAAGAATGGCCGGACTGGAGATGCAGAATCTTTATGTTGGGCCTCAGACCAACAGCAGTATGCCCAGCCTCTCTGGAATGTTCAGCAGCACAGAGATGAAACCTGACCTCATAAAGGGGGGGCATGTGATGTCCAACTTCCTAACATACAACTGTCTCACTGTAAGTAATACAATAAAAGAGACTGCCTTGATACAGCAGTTCATTACATTTTATTACCAAATATTGATGTGATATAACACACATTGTTGGCTTGAACGCACATGATTGGTTAAAGAATGAAGTAGAATGCTGTGGGATTGTTTTAGTACCTACCATTTGTTTTTTGATATTAAGGTGGTAGAGACTGTAGAAAATGTCAGTACCAAGAAAATGTTTCTCATGCTGATATCAAAACACCCCTTCAGAAACTATTCATTCATTGTATTAATTACACTAGTAATTATGTTTAGATAGCTCAGCTACCTTGTTGGATACTCAAATGACAAGATACCTCTTTGTTGTGTCGCGAATGCACCCTCTGATGGTTAGGGGTTTCTTCATATGAAGCCTGGCATCATGATGTTAGTTGTTAAAGAACTTGTTCTGTAACCTGTGATAAGTGAATGCTTATACAAAATCTATGACCAGAGAAAGGTTGGAGTTACCTACCTTGAGAAAAAGACCAAATTAAAACCCTCCCCCAGGCTACCTCTGTCTATGAGCTGAGTTCTAGTATAAGTGACTAATGTTTGATGATAATAGAAAAAAGGGCATTCCTGCCTGGTTTCCTATTGTATGAAAATGTCATGTACTGAGTCTCAATTTTTCAGCAGCAAAGCAGGGGCCCTTTATATAAAACAGATGGTGGGTGATCTGATGAACTGGGAAGGAATCCACATTCTGTAAATGCCTGTCATGTGGTGGAGTGGTCTCTAAAGAGGACGCAAACAGAAAATGATGTTCAAAAGGAGTGATGATTCCTGTTGAGGTTGCGGTTATGGTGGGGGCACCTTATTGCATATGTTGTGGACATGCTCTAGAGTAACTACCTTTTGAAATGAAGTTTTACATAGATTAGACATCGTGGTGGGAGAGTCTCCCCGCGTATCTTCTACTCGACAATTTTGTTATCAAACCGGGAAAGAGGGGATAAGGCCAGAGTTAGAACAGACTGGATTGATAGGGTTTTGGTAATGGCGGCAAAGCAAATACTAAAAATACTAAAAGTTTTGAAGTCGAGGAAAAAGCCAAATGTAGATGATTGGCTGTTAGATGTTCGAACCTTATCGAACTACGAGAAAGTTATGTTATTAAAACATGGGAGGGATGGAAATTATTCTCGGATTTGGGGATCTTTCAATGAATTGTACAGTTAGAAGCCTATAACGACATGTGTTATCATCTGTATATAATAGTTAGGGGGCCATTTTTATTATTATATGGTGTTGTCTGTTGTGCCTATCAATGTTATATGCCAAAGGCCTAAAAATTGTTTGTGAAATAGAGGTTTGTAGTTGTTATTGAGTTATTCATTTCATAAATTTATAAACAATACTGTATGATTATTAGCAGACTTATGTATTTTGCAATCTGGGTGAAAACCCATGATGTTATAGTTTCTGTTATTTGTGTGTTTATTCTAAAATAATAAATACATTGATTTAAAAAAACAAGTGATTTTTAAAAAAAAATGTTAAGGGTGCTTTGCAAAGAATGGGGCAAAGGAATAATTCGAGCATTGAGTCAGAGTAGCGTTCTGACCAGTTGTTCCAAGTTCTCAGATTGCTATTGAATATCTCTCAAAAGACCTTCTGGGTGTCTTCCCAGTTTTACACTCAATTTCGTGTGCCAAACAAAGGTTCTGTGACATTGGGCAGATAGATTGCAACTTGGTCTTCTTTGTCTGCTGTGTCCTATGTTTGGCTGTACCACTTTCAGTTCGCCATCTTGCTGGACGGGCAGTCCGCAGTGCTCACAATCTCCAGCAAAAGCGTGGCCGTATGGGAAATTCCACAGGCTGGTGTATAGGATCCTGACAACTCTTTGATCAGTGATCCTGGTCCTACAGCCCACAAGCCTATTCTCACTGGTATTCTCTTTGGCCCGATGTTGGCTTGTTCCTCAGGGACCTCTTTCTGACATCTACCCAACGTCTTCATTGTGTCTTAGCGCTGTGCCTTCTCAATGCTCGGCCACATGCTTATGCCTCCTGCCACCTCACTCACACACCCTATACGCATGAGTCATGTGTTGCCATCTCTATTATCCTCTAGCATCTTCAGGTCCTCTCCATACCTTTTCCACCCCATCACCTCCTTTTGTCACCTCCTTGGTTTATATTATTATTCCCACCTCCTTTGCTCCTCTCTTCCCCACCTTTTCCTCAGCTCGTCCTGTCACTGCCATCTCAGCTCGTTCTCGCACTGCCACCTCTGCTGGCTAGTCCTCTTGTCGCCTCCTCCTGAACTCTTACTTTCTCCACTACATCCTTTGTTCCTTCTCTCACCACTAACCTCCTCTCTGTCTTTAGCTTCTCCTTCCTCCAACCACCTCCACTGGCAGTCCTTCGCCAAACGCCTACACCCAGGCGCTGTTTGGGTGTTTTTTTGTATATTTCCTTCAACTCCTCTCCTCTGGCTGGGCTCCCTGTGAGGGTCGGCTCATGAGTATGATGCTCCTTGCTAGTGTGGGATTGAACATTTGCCAATTGATTCTATGTCTCAGGTGTGTCTATTGGCTAGTCCACCATTTTGGAATAACTAAGTCTTGCACATTAGTGTATGAATTGTAGGTTGGGCAATCAGAGCTGGTCTGGCTGCAGCCACTTCACATATTCTCTTCTCTTAGGCCACTAATTGGCGCTACCATTCTGTTTACATTACAGTTCACACTAGCAACATGTGAAATATCAGTCTCAAAGGGCATTTGAGGCTCCTGACTTCACAAACACCTTTTGGAATATGTTAACCCCCTCTGCGGGAAGAAAGAAACAAAAGAAAAGAAAAATGTACGATCCCCCAGTGTGTGAAACCGTGCAGGGCACCCTTCATTCAAAAGAAAAAATAATGTTAAGAAAGGGTGAATGGAGCGTCGTTAATCGGTGGACCCCGACCCACCGACTAGAGTGGCGAACTGGTGCTCCGCTAAACGCCAAGCTAACAATGTTACCTGGTTGATCATGCCTGTGATCACTGCTGGCCGCCCGGGCTTCTTCTAGTATGTGGCTCACTGTTGCCTGGAGGGGGTACCACTGTGTGAATCACCACCACAGCCGGCTCACCCTCGCTCCCCATGGGGACGGGGAGCACCCAACATTCACCACTGTTCGCCTGCTCTTCAGTATGTGCTGCTTACCAAAAAGGCAGGGCAGCACTGTGTGAATAGTACAGGACTGGCCCCCTGATGCGCCAGGTCACAAAGACTCCCATGGGCCGCTGCTTGCTGACACGGCCCAAGTTGAAAGTGTGAGGCTCCCCCAACCTGCTGCAATCCACGCCAGGCTGCACCCGACATATGCAGCCAGGCCCATAATTAATAAAGGGATCTCCCACGCTGCTGCTGAGTTGCTGGGCTGCTTCTGACAGATGCAGCTCCACCTACAAGGACTTTTTGGCCCCCCAACATGCTGCTGCTGCCCTGCCTGTCAGCTGACTGCCAAGTAGCAGCAAAACAAAGACCCACAGTGAGAAAGGACCTTGAGACTGCAAGTCTGTCTCCCAAGTAAGGTTTTCTGAATATAGTTTTTTTTCAAAACATTTTATTTATTGGGTTTTCAAATATACATAATACAAATCAAAATAAAAACAACCCATTCCCACACCCTTATTTCCCCAAACCTCCCTTAACACCCAGTCCCCCTAGAACCCTAAACCATTCCCACCCTCTCATGTACAAATCATGTCAAGATTGTCATTAAGCTCTAATATGTTCAGTATTTGCAAATTCTGCGGTCAGTATTGTCGCCATGAAAAAAGTTCAGGATCATTGCCCGTTCCTTTGAGAATTTAGCTGACTCTCCTTGGATTGTATATGTAATCCACTCCAAAGATACGAAATGTCACATCTTATAATACCAGTCTTTTATATGTGTGGGGTCTGCAGACTTCCATTTCTGAGTTACTACCAATAATGCAGCCAATTGAAGAGTATAAAATGGTTTCCTCCTATTTCGGCTAGTGTTCATTGTCTTGTGGCGCCAAGTCCAAAAGACTTTCCCCTAGAGGTATTTCCGTCTTAAAAGCAACCATTACCTTCATATGTGCCTGCACCTCCCCCCAGAATGGAGACAACTTGGGACACGACCACCATATATGGAACCAATCCCTTTTCCCCCGACAATCTCTCCAGCAAGAAGCCGGAACCGATGTAGTGATTTTATGTAATCGTTCAGGGGTACAATGCCACTGATACATTAACTTGAACCAAAATTCCCTAATTTGTATAGATATTGTCATTTTCAAAATATCTAACCATAAGTGGGACCATGATTCCTCTGTAGGCAAATATCCCAAGGTCTTTGCCCAGGCCGTTTAAAATGTAAGGGTGCTTGTTGGAGGTTGATCAGTTAAGTACTTATATAATCTGGTGATCAAGTGTTTATCCCCCGAGCTAGAAGTTACAAACTGCTCAAATGACATAAGTGGGCTTAACGCTGCCGACCTGTTGGATGGGGCCATCAGCAGGTGGCGGACTTGAAAGTATTGGAAGCAATGCCTCATTTGGAGGGCCAACTTCTCTTTCAATATCGCAAAAGATGTAATCTCTAGGTCTAAAAACATGTCTCGGAACTTTATGCATCCCTCCCTTTTCCATTCAGAGAAAGAGTTTGACGAGTTTCCTGGAGTTAACTGAGGATTTGGAAACAAAGGGGTAAATGGGGTGGGAAATGATGTAAAGCCGTGTGGACGGACAGCCTGGTCACATGTATCTTCCACTACCCCTATAATTAGACTGAGATGGATATTCCGGGGTCCGTCAAGTCTAAGTAGCCAAAATGTATATCCCATTCTAGGACCCACTATAGCTCTTTCCATCTATTTCCACCTTTTATATGTGCCTTCTCTAAACCAATCTTTAATAACGCATAATGTGCCACACGGTAATAATCTCTAAAATTAGGAAGACCTGCCCGTCCTCTGTTTGGTGGAAGCATTAATGTTGTCAGTGCAATGCAGGGGGTGTGGGTTTTTTTTTCCATTTATACTTTGACATTATTTTATGCAGCGTTTGGAAAAAGGAAGCTGAGATTCGGATCGGGAGAGCCTGAAACAAATATACAATTTTTTGATTGAGTTAATCCTCCCCAGCCATGAAATAATAAAAGGCTCCAGGACTGGACCTGCTTTTGAATTTTGTCTAATACGGGGCATAAATTGGCAGAAAATAATTCCCAGAGTGAACGTGTTATGTTTACACACAAAACCCGGATGCTCTGTGGCATCCATCAAAGCTGTGTCTTTTTCATTTTTATGCGTTATCCACCTTGTTTAAGACCCAGATTCAAAATGTCAGACTTTGTGGTATTATTTTTAGGACCAGCCACCCTACCAAATTTTCCCAGTTGAACAAGGGCCTCAGATAGTGAGATAATCTGGTTCAGATTGTGAGGAGCATATCATCAGTATTTGTCATCAGCTTGTGAGTCTCCCCTCCGAAGGATATACCTTCTGTTTGCTCTGATAATCGAAGCTGTGATAATAACGGTTCTAAATGCAATGCATAGAGAAGCGGGGAGAGGGGCAGCCCTGTTTCGTACCCCTACCAAGAGAAACTTTGAGGAAAGTTGACCATTGATTAGCATTCTAGTAGAAGGGTACACATAATTAGCCTTAACCATCGCTAAATACTTTGGACCAAACCCCATGGCTCGTAAGGTGTTAAAAAGGAAGGACCATTCCACACAGTGAAATGCTTTTTCGGCCTCTAATTACACCAAAACAGCTGCATCCTCACTTTTAGCCATCCTTTCAATTAGATGACCGAATCACTGCATGTTGTCATGGGTTTGCCACTCTTTTATTAATCCCGTCTGATCAGGATGGATAAGGTGAGGCATAAGGTCCTTAAGTCGGTTGCAAGAATTTTTGTATATATTGTTGCGTCAGTGTTCATGAGCGCAATCGGGCGATATGAACCGCATTTAGCTGGGTCCTTACCTGGCTTCGGAATTATGATTATTTTAGCCTCTTCCATTGAGGCTGCTATTTTGCCAATCCTAATAAAAGAGTTATATAAATCTGTTAATTTAGGGGCTAAGATTGCACAGAACATTTTATAAAAGGAGGTGCTTTATTTATTGGAAGGTTAGTTATGACTGACGGTATCCTTTACCTCAGACTCCAGCTGTGTTTCCATTCTTCATCTAAGCTTCCCCCATGTGCCTGTATTGCAATAATCCACCCCCCCCCCCACCACCAGGTTCACCTTAAACGCACCCCAAACCACTTCTAAGCTCACTTTCCCATCCAGATTAGAATCAAAACATTTCACTACTTTCCCTTGTACTTCTTCGCATATAATCAGATCTGATATTAATTATTTTGGGAACTTCCAGCTCCAGAGTGTGGGACCACTTTGGGAATGTTAAGGTCCATGGTCAGAAGGCCGTGGTCTGAGATGGTGATTGTGTGCGTATCGATTTGTGTCATTCTTCCTATGAGCCTAGTTGAAGCCTAAAAGTAATCTATTCGGGAAAAGGATTTGTCAACATTTGTGAACATGGGAATGGAATATATACACCCTTTCATCTTCTTTCATCAGTGTAGGCTACATGTCCTTAAGTGTCAGCTGGTCAAATTTCTGTCTAAGAGCTAGTGACAGTGGGGTTGAGCATACATGGTGTTAGAGCTTCTGTCCCGTAGTGGGTACCTTGCGATATTCAGATCCCCATCAGAATCATTTCTCCCTGGCCAAACATTTCCAAATTGGACAAAGACGTCTTCAGAAAATCCTCTTGGCCTGTGTTTGGGGCATATATAAATGCCAGAGTTAGTCATCAAACCCATTTGCACTAAAATGTAGAGAAAATGTCCCTCTTTATTAGCTACCACCTTCATGATGGACACCTGTAAGTTTGTCTTGAATGCAATAAGTACACCCGCTGTCTTCCCCATTGCTTTAGCCTGCCTTATTATCAGGTGTTGTAATTTTAACTGATGGTGGTTCTGATATTTAGTATGCATCTCCTTTAAAGCTATAAGGTCATGCTGATGTGTGTTTAGTAAGGGTTCTAATTTCCTCCTCTTTATGGGGGTATTAAGCCCCTTTATATTAAGTGTCAAACACCTAAAGGTAAAGCCACTAAAGTAGGATCCCCCTTAATATGAAGTTCTGACTGCTTCTTTCCTCCCCTTTGATTTTGATACTGTGTACATGGCCTTCGCCCCCCCACCAAACATTCCCATTCAACTCCTTGTGCCTACCCTTCCCAACTATTTCCCCATCTCCCTGGTGCAGACCATCTTTGCTATTACAGGGATATGTGCAGGGTACCCTAAAACCCTCATTTTTGTCTTTATTAAATTCCAAGATGAGCATCTGACGTGCCCCATTTCTACAGTATAACAACCTTAGTCTGCAAACAAGTACCTTATATCTCCTTAACAACAGTACTCGAGTAGATCGCAAACCTTCAAGGTTCCGGGAGCTTCTCCGCTTATAATGGGCCTTTCTGCTTTTTTGTCCGGGTCCATTGAATAGATGTCCATTCTCAGTGTCTTGATCCTCGGGGAGCGTAACGTTGCATTCCATTGCTACTAGTACTAGGGCCAGGTTGATCCTCCTGATCTAATTGCAAGATTCGAGCACCCTCCTCTTTCAATTTGACCCAATGCTGTTTATCCTCCCTTGAGAATACAAGGCCAAAAGGGAGGGTCCATCTGTATTGTATCTTATGGGTTTGTAGATGTTGCAGGATCTCTCACATATCTCTTCTCTTTTGTAATGTCCTTGGAGACAGACCCACGCACCATACGATACTCTCTCTCTCTACTGACTTGAACTACAGTTCCCAAGGGCATTCAACTTAACAGCGCTTTGAGGTCATACCAATGATACACAAGGCACTATATAAATGCCAATTAACATAACATAACATATAATTTAATGTAATTCCCATTATGTGTTATCTGTGTTGCTTTCCTGGCTTCCCCAAGAATCTGTTCCTTCTGCAGGTAACTTGCCTGTGCCACCAACGTGTCTCTGGGGCGGGCCTCCGTATCCTGACGCTTTGGCCAACTCTATGAATTCTGTCTATGGGAATTGTTACTTCCGCGCTAGTATTTAGTAGATCCTTGAAGACACCTGCAACTTCGTCTCTTAAGACTGAGTCAAGTACTGATTCAGGAATATTCTGTATGTGGATATTGGACCTTCTTTATCTTTTCTCCAAATCCTCACATTGCTGCTCAACATTATATGTTGTTCTTGCTAACTTTTCAAGGAGCACCTCAGACTTTGTGGATTCCTGTGCTAAATGTAGTAATGCCTGCTTGTTTGTATCAGTCCTTTCCTCAAGAGAGGTGCTATCCTTTCGTATTTCTAATAGGGCAGATTTGAATTCTGTAGTGAAATTATCAAACTGTAGTTGTAAAGAAGCTGCGAGTTTGTCCTGAAAAACCTGAAAGCATAGCTCGATATCTTCTTTTGAGGCCACCATCTTGGTAACCTCTCTGTCCTGTTGTGCTTTATCCATCCCTCTGTGTGTTCAGGATTCTTTGGGGGTCCACCCAACCTAAGCCAACAGCTTCTATTCGGATTATTTTTAGGAGTGGCAGGGAGCGAGGAAGTATGCACTTTTCTTTTCCCACTTGGTTCTTACATTGACCGGGTGCTCACCCGAAATTAGCCTCTTAATGGTATCTGTTATGTGTTTGTTCCAGGAGTCTCAGTGCCCTTTTGTCCTTCAGGAAACTATGCAGTGTTAATGATGTAGCTCTTAGATTTACCTTGAATCAAATGAGGATTAGTTCACCCATTAGCCTATTCGCGTCCACGTTTCTCCTCTCACAGGCACTGTTGGTGTATGTGGGTCACACTCGTAAGCGCTAAAAGACAAGGGCAGATGTTATATGGGAGTGTCCCTTATCTGCTGTCACCTTAGTTCCTGGAAGACCAGCGCAATGTAGTTTTAAAAAAAAATGTTTATGGTCTCTCCAGGGGTTCAAACTCAGCTACTTGCGCTATCCATGGGTATACGCGTTCCCCAAGCCGCGCTGCTCCGCAGTGTCTCCAGTCTGTACAGCCCCCCGAAAGCCGCTTCACTACGTGCCTTTAAGGAACGCTAGGTTTTCCAAGTGCCTGCACTTAGTTTATTTAGCAGAATTACGCTTCATCTGGGGCACAGAGCTCAAACTGCCATGTCCTCACAGCTTGGTGGCCATCTTGGATTCCCTGCTGAATATAGTTTCAAGTGCACATTGTATATTTTTGAAAGACCTTGTTTTTATTTATTTTTTAAGAAATATTCTTATTTCGAAAGAGCTCTTTTTTTTTTTTTTACAAACTCTTTTTGTTTGTGTTTACTTGAGGAACCTACCTGAACTGAACCATCCAGCCCAACATGTGGCTGGATGGAATTTTGAAATAAAAATAAAAACAAAAGACAAAGGCTGTAGCTTCTCTGCCCTTGTGCCTAAGAATAGGTTGGGCAGGGCAAAAAAGGGATTCTAAAGAAAACCTTGAGAAACTGCTGAAGAAAGGAAGCAAGAACATCTACAGCAAGTGGTGGCTTCCTGGGGGCTATGGCATGAGAGGCTCCTCAGGGTTAGAAATTACGGGGCCACGAGTGGGGGTGAGCCATTGTTATTACCGTGGGCCCAGACTGCATTCCTTGAGCTCCCTGGGTTTCCATGGCCCATGATGGCTGTTAGCCTGCCTGGGGGATAGACCGGATGGTATTAACACTTAAATACCGGACTGAGTGTGCAGGACAATTCGGGTGAAGCAAGAGCCACGCAGTCCGGGCCTTGTGCGTGGGGCCAGCCGGGTGAAGTGGGCATGCCCCTGCGTCAGTCCCCTGCCCCCTGGCCCATGTATGCCAAGTGCGTTCCTTCAGGTGAGGAGACAGTGGCCGAAGTCCTCCCCGCACTGTAAGGAGAGGTGAAGTGAAGTCATGCGCTACCATGTCGGGAGGCTTAGGTGCAGTGGGTACCTCGGGCACATCAGAGTGGGCTGTCCCCTACATCACTCTGAGGCAATGGTGAGAGCAGGCAGCCGCAAGGCCTTGCAGTGCGCCGCAGGCGCAGCAGTGATAATGGTGGCATCCCTGACCATGGAGACACCACCTGAAGACATAAAGGGCTGAGGCCACCAAGTTGATTGCGGGCGTGCAGTGCCCCATGTTATGGGGCCATCCTAAAAGATAGATAAGATCAGCAGGTCGTGGTGTTGAATGTGGCGGTCCCCCACGAGCATGAAGGCCGCCTAACAACAATACTATTGCGTAGACTATGCATGGTTAGAGCGGGTGGCCCTATGTGGTGGATGGGTTCACCGTGAAGAGCATAAAAAACAGCTCCCTATGGGGGAACACCCCCATATTTCTTCAGGTGACAGACCGCCCAACCACCAAGGAGAGCACCCAAGGTAAAATGGTACTGTGAAGGGGTGGCTGATGGCAGCAGCCTCCCCTTTGCAACATAATAGGTGCTATATGTTGTTGTTGATGGTATGTTTAAGTATGTTTATATGTGTGCATGTTTATATTTATAGTTTTTTATGGTAAACGTTATTCATAGGATAGTGAATGCTAATAGTTAAGGGGATGTAAATAGCGTACAGTAGTTGTTTAAAGAAGGGATAGGAAAAATAAGACTATTGTTGATAACCTACCTTGAGCAGGTAAGGCAGGGGGAAGCCTGGCGGAAGATGCCTAGGTGGTGGGACCACAAACTGGGGCTGTCTAATGGCCCCCTCTACAGTAGGTGGCAGCAGGTGTCTGTTCTGTCAGGTCCATCCTATGGGTCCCCCTCACTCTTCTAAGAAAGGGTGGTCTGAGAGGGCAGATCCCTTTAGAAAGAACTTACGCCAGGGGAACATAAAATGTGGTTAGTGTTAGGAGGGAAGGATTAGGAATGTTTACTAAGAAATGTTTTGTGTTAAATGAAGAGGGGTCCCTGTTTGGATCCCTAAGAAATCCACCTTGGTGTCTGTGTCCCATTGGAGTTCAGTAAGGCAAGGTGTAGCCCATCTCCTGTATTAAAACAATTTGATTTGCTGGTTGCACTGTGCCCCTTTCCAACTGGTCTGGTGGGCCGGGTTGGAGGTTTCCAGTGGGGACTACCCCTGTTTTGGGGTGAAGGAGTTGCACAAACTTTCCGGGACCAGGGATGGAAAACGGGGGGATACAATGTTCTGAATGTCACTTAAAGGATCATATGTAACGATAGCACAAATGTGACAAGCCTCTGCTTCCTGACCTCAGTGTATGATCCAGGGATCATCCCCACACCGCCACCTTGGGGCTCTGCATCACAGACTGGGTAGAAACACACATTCCCCTGGCCACCCCTCACAAACACCACAGGGGTTAAATCAGGGACATTCCAAAAGAAGTGCCTGCTCCCAAAATCAAATGCCTATTTTGCCTTCAAATATGCTCTTTGCGCTTCTATTAGTGCTCTCTTTTCGGCGATGGTTACAAATCAAACAGTGTCCACACTGCTACTCTTGTGGTCAGCGGCAGCGCTCGTCTTAGTTGCCGAAGTAGAGATGATTTTACATACTCACTTTTCTGGGATCTTCATGGTGTTCCATTGTGATGTCATTACCTGATTGGTCAGGTTCCTCTTCAGAGTCAAGACAGATGATCTGTCTCCCATCCTGATCCGCTTCTTCCTCTTCTCCTTCTTCATCGGTCCATAAGTGGACAGATTTATCATCTCCATCATTAAATCATCGTCTTTTGGTTTCTGGTCATCTGTTCTCACTTGCCTCGTTTCTTTTCCTCTTGCGTTTGATCTACACTTATTGGTGCAACTAACACATTGGGCAAAGTTTTTGGGGAAGACGATGCTGGGATTGTAACATTCAGGGACTTCATATTTCTCAGAAATGTGTGCTATTTGCATTTTGACACTTGCCTTTCATTTCATTTTTAGTTTTCTTTCCTTGTGGTACAGGTCTCACTCTTGATTTTTCGGGACAATTGTTTTTCTGCTCGAAAATGGCATAGGTTTCTTGACAGATGTTATTGGTGTCTGCTGCTTTCCTTTCAGTATTTGTCGGATTACCAATTAGCCCTTCAGCGTTTGCAGAGGTTGAGGGTCTAGTAGAAGGTTAATCGTCCAACAATATCTGGCTTGATGTTTGATTTGACAACATCCTTTTCACCACTAAATACGGTCTTTATGTACTTGCCACCATCAGACATTTCAGTGGCATAAGCGTTTGGTACACGGAGTGATGTATTTTCTGAACTTGGTTTTGGTCGTCCATTCTCATCTCTGTTGTTTAGTATTTCGCATTGACTCTCAGCATGAGCATGGTGAATGTTATGACTTGGTCTTGTAGAGTCTAGTGAGATTTTTGAGGTGCTTAGTCCTTGATCTTGTTTGTCTCGTTTTATTATCATCAATGTTGCTCTAGTCACTTCTGCGAGTAGCCTTTTGTCATCTGTCGTATTTTTTTAATTGATCTCTTAATAAGCTTACTGCTAATTCACATTTTTGGTTTTCATTAGTAACTTGTGTTTTCATGTTATTTATCTCCAATTCAATTTTGACTATTTTGGAGTTCATCAATGCAATGCGAGTAATTTGATCCTTAAAATTATCATTAAGTTGCTCATACATTTTTAAACATGGTAAGACTGCAATTGTTAGTGTAGACATTATGTTGGGGGTGAGTTCTTTAATCACTTTTTATGTCATCTCTCTGGTGTCATTGTTTGGATTTGCAGGACCCTGCACAGGGAGCGACCTTAAAATTGTTGGTTATTCCTGCACAATAAATGAGGAGTCGGGGGATGAGTCAGTACTGTAACCAGCAGAATGTTTTGTGCGGTGCCACAGATTGCTCGTACGTCATTTGTTGTTGTTTGTATCATATGTTGTGTCACTGTCACTGCATATGTCATGTTTTATGACTGTTTGAATTCTACGTTGAGAGCAGAAAATTTGGCGGAGAGGAGCTGGATTCGACTCTTCTTTGTTTTTGCGGGTGTTTACCTGTTTTATACTTCCACTGAGCTGCAGCAAGCTTTGTCATAATTCTCAACATTCCCCAACTGCAAGCACATGTTTCCATCTTCAGTTGGATCTCTGGTTGAAGTATTTTGCAGCGTGCTGTTGTTAATTTGATCATTTATCCGTGTCAAATCTCTAAGGCATTTACCAGCCACTGCTAAGGAATTGCGTCGTTAACTGGTGTTCTGTTCATATTGATTGCAGCTGTTCTCCCTAGCCTTATATGTTGGATGCATGGAATTTGGTATTTGTGCAAAATTCGCCTCACAATCTAGCTGCGTGGCCTTTGTATTCAAAATTAAATGATTGGTCAATGACTGATTTCGTTTTGCCCCATTGTGTTTGTTTGTTTCTTATTTTCCACATTTGCTGATAGAGTTAGTATCAATTCATCAGGTTCAGGAATATTATCGGCCCCATCTTCGGTTGATTTAATCAACAAGGCCACAGTATTCTGTAAAGTCTTTAAAGTCCTGTGTTCTTTTGGCACTGTGGTGAACTCCGTTTCGTTTCCTTGTGCACACATTAAAACTGTGGCTGTAGACTGACTTACTGGCGTCATGATCGAATCGCCATGATCTGAGACGTCTCTAACATCTCTGGCTGCAGTAATCACTTTAGCTGCATGCATTTCCGGCTCTTTTTAAGTAACGACTTAACACACACTTGCTCAGAATCATCAGTGTCATGCTCCACATCCACTACACGCCATGCTAACACGCGCAGCATTCGAATCCTCAAGTCAGCTGTTTCATTGTTCACGCCGACTCCCCCCAATAGTCGCCGCACTTTAGGTTATGGCGTTTGCATCCATTTCGTGTGTAAGCTCTAAGACCTCTACGGCTTTACAACCACTCATTGTTACAGTGTGACTGGGAGTGTGAAACATCGGGGGGCAAGGCGATGCATACTTTAAGTGTGGTTCTCATTTGGACATAGACTTTTCAGAGTGCTTGGAATACAGCAACTTTCCTTCATCTGTTGCGCACGCATGGCTCATTACAATCAGTTCGTGCATCAAACTTACTTGTTCGCCTTCGGACCGTTCTGTTCGTTGGTCCCTTCACGTCAGTTGTGGCAATGCAGAATTACAGCAGCAAAGTTGTAGTCTCGTCTGTGGGTGAACAGGCAGCTGGCCAAGTCCTGTAATAGCTGGGAAGAGCCCAGGGTCATCCATAGGGGCACCTGGCATCCTCGGCAACCCAAGGGAACACAAGGAACTCTCCTCACAGTCCGCGGACCTCAAGTAAGGTTTTATGCCGTATGTTGTTGCTCCTCCTTGTTAGTAAATGGTGAAAAAACACTTTCAGCAGCAGCTCCAAAGCGAACAACGCTTAGAATATGCAAAACAAGGAACACTCCTCGCACTTCACAAGTATGTCTTGCTTGTTTTATGTTTCATTTTGGAGTAGTAGGGAGTGAAAACGTGGGCAAGAAAAGATTTCTGGATGGAGTATTTCAATTATGTTTAGCCATCTTGACACCAGGACAAATACCCTTTTAAACTTTATTTTGTATCAAGTAGAGTTGTATCACAGGTTAGGGAAATATTAGGGGCCTTGTTACGAGATATGTAGTATCTGGGTGCTAAATTCACCCAGATACCACCAAACTGTATTACCGTTACCGCCACTTGGTCCGGTGGTATTACTCCTGGGTTACAAGTGAAGGTGTCCGTCCCAATTTATTTAAAGTCTATAGGACTCAATGAGTCCTTTTTGGCAGAATTACTGCAGCAGCAATTCCATCGCAGTTTGGCAGAAAAATTGCGAATTTACCTCCAGCTCCTGGCTGAGAACCAGCGTATCAGAGCTGAGAACCAGCATATCAATAGCAAAAAGAAAATATGTCACTTACGTTAAGTCTATATGGATAGTGGTGACACAGTGGCATATACTGCAGCCTCAGAAAGGATGCTCTTGGATAACCATAAGCCATCACAAACCTTGCCTTTTTTGGCTTGCCTATTGTGCATTCCTGCTTATCAAAGAATACTGCACAAGAATTGGGGGTATTGATTGTTGCAGACAATTGGTAGCTTACCAAGCTTGGACTTTCTTTTGAGGTGCTTGAGATTCTAAAGTAAAGAGACTTGTGCTTACCTTTCATAGTCAACCATATAATTATACCAGCAATGAGAATGGGATGGTGAAGTCAAGTGAGAAAATAACTGTGTTCAGAGATGGAGTAGGAGCCCTAGCAGACTCCTCTGTATTAGTCTACAATTGTACAGGCCCCAACAGCCATGATGCAGGTGGAACGGTTGGGTCCCTGCAGCGATGGTTGTGGTGCAGATTATTGAGAAGTGTGCAGAGAAGGCTCTAGCAGATACCACATGGATGTAGGACAGTCAAATCCCTACACCAATGGCATCATTAGCTGGAATGCTCACAACTAAAACAGCTGAGTGGTGCAACAAGTAATCCGCAGAGTTGGAAGTGAGCAAGAAGCACGTGTGACAAAGCACCACCTGGCATGAAGCACAAGGACGTGAGCAGTCATACACAAACATTAGCAGTGCACACAGATGATTTACCACCTTCTCTTGCTTTCATTAGGCACAAAGCACAGTTACTGGCCATTTGATCTTTCTGCTGAGAAGTAAGTTATACTTACTAGTCTCGATATTCTGGTCTAGCCCTTTTTACAATAACCAAACTATGCAGGGGTGGCCTTACAAACCTTTTAATATTTGCTCTCTGGGGATTTTGGGCAGGTGCATTACTTGCTCAGCCTCTCCTACTTTAGCAGTACTAACATACTATACAAGGGTCGAACAACATTGCAGTGTCATCTACTTGGCCTGCAAAGGATTTTGAGCATGGAACTATTCCTGGTCCTACGTTTACATAGCATTGGGGCAGCAGATTTTTTTAAATCTACAATGCTTTTTAAGCACAGGGAATCTGCATACTTTCAACATTTTCAAAGTTCCATTCAGTATTAACTATGGTAATTTTCTATAAATTAATGATTTAACAGAACACTGACATGTACTCCTGAGCTCCCTCCCCTTTTCCACTTTACTGTAAGGGCGTCCCTGAGAGCGGATGGCACCAGAGTCTTTTGAACTGCAAAAACGCACATGTTCCCTTTAATTTTGTAGTATGCGGCCACAGTCTTGTCCACGCTCCACTTGCCCCACCCTACAGCACATCACCCGGGTCCTTTTTTCTCTGTGGACGGGATCAGACCAGCACCAGCAGTGGCGCTTACCCTTTTTTGCGCAAATGCACTTCCTGTCAGAAAATTGTTTCGTTTTGTTTATTCTACTCTATTGGCCTCTGGTGCCTTGCTTCCCCGGCACATGTCAGTCTCGAGTGGCTTTCGTCTTTGTATTTCCTCTGAGGTTATACTTCCCAACTTCTGATCCAGAGGTGCTCTGTTTGGAGTGCCTGAGGTCCGACCGAGTCAGCTCCAGGGATCAGTGCATCCTTTCCTTCAAAGCTCTGCACTAGAGTCACGTTTCCAGTGCATTCCTTCACTTTCTGTCAGGCCGTACAAAATGGTGTTTATGCATGTGTGCCTCTCTACACACTGTATGAGCCTTCTTCTTTGGATGGTTTCTCTCCTTTGGAGGTGGTGGCTGAGTCGTCCAGCAAAGTGAGATTTTCCTGCGAGCCTGGAAAGACTGCTGGGCTAAGCATGACTTCTCCCCCAGGGTTGATTGGTCTCCGGTTCAAGAACCATGGTGCACCTCTTACCCCTCACCCTCTAGTTACCTCAGCTCCTCTGATCTTACCAGTCTGTGCCCCGGCTACTGCCCTCAGCTATGTGGACGCTGTTGTCGGCTATGCAGTATCCAGCTCCATAGACCTTGCATGCAGCATGTGAATAAAATGTCATTGTTGGGGTTATGAGCCTAATGAAATCTCAACATATGACAAACATCTTGAAAGATCTGATCGGACAAGTTGTGCCTCAGTAGCAACAATCTCATCCACCACTGCCTCTAGTACCCCTGCTGCCACAAGTCCCAGTGGTGCCAGTGGTCCCTCCAGTGCAGACCCCAGTCTGGCCCCTCTGCAATATGCAACAGAGATGATGGAGGATGAGGCTGACATCCCAGCATTTGCAAAGTCTTCTATGACTGCATGAAGTGATTTGCAGAGTTTCTGGGAATTCCTCCCCATCGCAGGAACAACCAGAGGTAGGCGTCTTTACAGAAATTCTTAGGATTCGCACCTCTAACTGCTGGTGTATTCCTTTGCTAAAGGAGGCTTTGACACTCGCCAAGAAGGTCTGACAGAAACTGCATTCTTTGCAACTTGTTTATAAACTGCTAGATACAGGCAATTTGAAGGGGAATCCATGCTTTTATCCTTGCTTTTGGCTTTCCATTCTCAGCCTCATTCTAAGGTCCTAGCTGCAGCCTCTCGTTAAGCCAATCATGCCACTGCTGCTTTCTCTACAGCATCATCATTCAATACATTCCAAAGAAGACAAAGTGCTGGAAGCAAATGTCTGTAAATGTAAGGTCTATGAAAATGCAGGATTGCGTTTGAGGTCAGTCAACATGGACACTATCCTCTGTGTGGCTATGCAAAAACTCTGGAGAGAAATATCCGATTTCTTGCCAGATCTTATCTTCTGCTGGACTACCAAGCAGTGTTCAAGGCAGGCTTTGCGGAGGCAAACATTTTGGCCGGAGATCCTTGAATCCTCGTTGGCACACATTGATCGAGCTAGTAAAGGCATATGCATTGGGACAGACATGAAACATTGTGCCTGGATGCATGCAAGTAAACTCATGGAAGATTTCCAGGATCACATTCTAGACTTGCCCTTTGAGGGGGTTGACCTTTTCTATTCATCAGTTGATGACGAACTGACTATGAAAAATGACAGTTCACAAACTGCCAAGTTATCTTACCTAAGCTAGTAGGAACAACTTTTGGCCAGGCCTAATCCAGACAAGATAGCAGATTTAGGTCATTTGGAGGCTTCCGGGAGTTTCAGGAAAGCAGAGCAAGACAACTTGATGGGCATAGGTATAATAAGAAGTGCACATACACCAAAGTGTTTTTTCTCCCCTTTCTAACTCACCAGCCTCTGCTCTGAAATAAACAGGATGGTATCCGGGTCCACAGCACACCAGTAGGGGGCAGGCATGCTCAGCATTCACTGCAATGGCTTCCCCTATTTCAAGATTCCTGTATCCTGTTGGGAGTTTCCACGAGGATTCTGCTTACCACTCCATCTTCAGCCCCCTGCCTCTCTCCGGCTGTTGTAGATATGCTACCCATCACTGGTCAGGAAAATATCCCAGCTGATTCAAGCTCAGGCTATCGAACCAGTTCTGTTCTAGAATCTTTCCAGTTTCAAAGAAGAACCAGGTGGGTCTGCAAGTTGTGCTGGACCTTTCCATCCTAAACCTATACCTACCCCTAGAAAAGTTTAAAATGGTGACGCCAGATCAGTTTACAGAGTTTCTCTGCAAGGGAGATTGGATATGCTCCCTGGACCTGAAGAGACTTATCTTCATGTCCAAGTTTAGCAGCTACATCAGACATTTCTCCGCTTCTCAATCATGTTTACGTATTTTCATTACAAAGTCCTGCAATTCGCCCTCAACTCAGCTCATTGCGTGTTTTCAAAGATAATGCATTACAGTGCATCCCTATTTGAGGTGCAACAGTCTTCATGTCTAGCCTTACCTGGACAATTGGCTGCAACCCCACACTCGTATCACAATCCCTACAGAATCATTCCTGGAACGGGGGATCCAGGAGAGGTCAGCTAAATAATAAACATATAAACTTCCTTGAGCTCAAAGACATTTGGTTGGCTCTGAAGTAATTCTTGCCTCTACTTTGGAACAGGGTGGTGTTAATCAGAATGGACAGCACAACATCCATATTTTACATCAATAGGCAA
Source organism: Ambystoma mexicanum (assembly GCF_040938575.1). Taxonomy (NCBI): domain Eukaryota; kingdom Metazoa; phylum Chordata; class Amphibia; order Caudata; family Ambystomatidae; genus Ambystoma; species Ambystoma mexicanum. The sequence continues at coordinate 844,011,774 of NC_090923.1, forward strand.
GGGGCCCCAGGTCCCCTGCCTTGTGCCTTCTGGTAGTGCAAAACAAGAATGGGGCACTAATTCATTGCATTTTTCTCAGGGCTGTTCCCCTTCTAGGATACAGCAGCACATAGGCAGATAGGCACAACAGACTTGGAGTAGCTAGCTACAAGTTGGAACTTCATCAGCTCTGAGCCCAGGTTTTTGGCATTGGGGGCATCCACAGGTGGATATGTTTGCATCATGAGTGAATGCCACGTATACTCTCTTTGCTTCTTGGTCCCACCCCCTTCGCGAACACCAGTGCAGTGTGGTGAAGAAAGGACTGAAGACTAGGGTGCAGTAGTCTCTACAGTGAGTAACCTTTCCTTACCTACCCACCAATATTATGGGGAGGGGATGTCGCAATCAATCTTGTTTGCACTGCTAAATATTTGTGTTTGTACATATTGTTGACGTTTTCTTCAACTGTCTATAATGTCATGAGGCTTTGCATGTTTTTACATGCAGAGCATTCTGGTTTGGGTATGCAAATAACCCAGTGAGTGTTTAGTGGTACATTCATCTGAGATGCCTACCTCATCTTTTACTGAGCTTTGTCAACCAGGATTGAAGGCCACCACAGGAACCCATGGAGCACAGTAGCACATTCTTTTCAGAAACCAATATGTTTTGGCAGTAGAGTACAGTGAGGGAAGCATGCTGTTTGTTTGCTCTGAAGAACAACAACCTCTATTAACAGTCTAGGAAACTACAACGTGCTTCTTTTCTATGTTCAACTGCTGGGGTCTATTCAGTCAAATCATGTATTCTGTTTTTAGAGCTACTTGCATCACTTCCATTTTGTTTGACTGTTAAAAGTGAATTGCAGAAGGGGGTCACCTTGTTATAGTAGAAGACACTCCATCTGGTATAGCTCTCTGGTTCCATTAACTTATTAGGCAAACCTGTGTGAATTTCTTTAACAGGGTTCCCTAAGAAACCTCAATGAGGCACTCATTTGATTAATTTTTGGTTAGGCTGGGGTAAGGAAGGGTTGGCAAAACAACTGCGGGCTCTATTCTGTGCAGAGTTATTTTACTTTCTATGACATGGTTACAAGCAGGCCTCTGATAAGGTATTAGTTAATATTTTTGGATGGCAATATATTTATCAGGGAGTTAAAGGCAATTTGCATTACCATGGAGATACTTTAAGGTGAGTGGAAATATATTTTACTTCTAGAACTGATATTTTGTTATCCAAATTTCTCTTCAATGAATGCGTATCTAAAGATGTTTTTTTCCCTGAATGTTACTCTTCATATCAGGCAGTAATGTTATTAGAGCTCCTTCCTTTGCCTTTTTTCTGCTAGTTCCAGAGATCCGAAAGTATTCTTGGAAATGAGTGGTGGGAAGCAGGGGGTGAGCTCCTATGTGTCCAATGTTTCCTGTTTCTTTTGGCGGTATCTTTTCCTTTTTCTTTGGGAGTATAGTCTGGTTTTAGGGATTGAAAGTGACTGGTATGCCTCTCTTCTGTAGGGCTGATTAGGAGTACATGGTGTTAGTGCGCTGTGTTGTAGTGTTGGTAGTTAGTAAGTAGTTGTACAAGAATTCTGATGATCAAACCATGTAGTGCAGCAGTTCTGATGCAATTATTTTCCAGACACAAACTATAAAAGGCATATTCTCCTGGCCTTTGAATTACTACATTATATAGGCACATTAACTCTTATTGGCATGTTTTCTGCCTTACCCCTTTAATTTTCCATTAATCCATCTGGTAAATAATATATCATGTCAGATCTTTTTGCCAACCACGAGTTATGATGAGCAATATTTGTTTTTGGTAACTCACCTTTTTTTTTTCCATCAGCATGAAACATGTTCTGCATTGTTTCTGGGCAGTGTTTGTCATGTGACAATGAATTACTACAACTAAAACCATTGTTGAGCACAAAATACTTTCTTTTGGCACATACATGTATTGTTCTTTGCAGAGAAGCACTTTTTCTAGGTACCATGGAAGATGCTGAAGTCTTGGATTGGTTCATGAGCTCTCTTTGAACCACATATACAACATTTGTACAAAGTGCTGTAAACATACCTTTTATAGTGACTTGAAATAAGTTGCAGTGGTTGGGAAGAGGGATTTCCTCTCACACTCTCATCAGAGATGATACATCACTAAATGCACATGCTCACAAAGTCACTTTGCTTGTTAGTCAGTTGTGCGCATGGAACATTTTGTGCGGACAATAGCAACCCATTACAGCACTTAGAGAAAAATAATTGGACGGAACATTGCTTGCTAAACACAACAAAGAGGTAGGCCAGGCTATTGCAGGCAGATTTTATAAGGCTTAAGCAAAAGAATTGGTGAAATGTAGCTGTAACTTGCGTTCCAGGTTGCCACCATGAAGGGTTTCACTGCATTGTGGAACATGGAACGACAAGTGTTCTTCAGCTCTGTGATGCAAAGTAAAGTGTGCATTGGGAATCTTAGTAAAGCAAAGTAATGGACAAATAAAGTATGTTTCAGGGCAAAACCTAAGTGTAAGCAAAGAAATGACTGTATTAAAGACGAGTAAAGAAACTAGGAGCCATGCAAATTAGAATACCAGTGTAGACAGAACACGTCACTCTGTTGAGAAAAACTCCTTATAGAAAAAAACTGAGACTTGCAAACAGTAACATTACAACCATCACAATGTTTTCTGCACACACAGGAGAACAGGGCATGGAATTGAAGGCAAACTGGCAGAATTACTTGGAAGCAACAGAAAACTTTTTTCGAACATCAAGGCAAAAGAGCAGGCTGATGCATTACTTGGTTCCAGCTGGAAAACATGCCTACAGAGATGTGCCATGATTGGAGGTCTAAGTAACTGGAGATTCTATAAATGAATGTGAAAAAGTGTTGTTAAACCTCAACAAGTATTAAAAGCCAAAGACTAAAGTTGAAATAAACAGATAAAATGTGTGTTCTAGGAGACAAAGAGAAGTGGATGCAATAGAAGAATATATGTTTACTGCCCAACTCACCAGGACTGTTTCACTGCATTTGGTCAAACAGCTTTTTTCGCAAAAATTCTTTTTAGTATGGGTGTGAGGTAAGGGTATATTTTATATTGGGTTTAGAGTCGTGCGTAGGTGGTGTAGGAGAAAGGGTGGGTAGAAGACTGTTAGAGAAGGATTGCTCCTATACAAAACACTGCAAAACAATGCAGCGAAACTGCCAACTTGGTGAGTTGTCCCTGATCTGAACATATATCTAAAATAAAAACATTAGCTTTGTCAAGTGACTATGGAAAGGAAGTTTTAAATGACAATTTAATGAGAAAGCAGGTAATTCTGCATATGAATAGATCTGTAGTTCAAGAGAAACTTTGGCTGATCGGGAATCCAACCAAAGAATAAGTGATTTTTGGTGATGAAGAAGGGGTGAAACATACCCATCTTTGTGCAAAGGCAGTAAATGAAAAGACGAAAGAATTAGAAAAAAATGAATGTTGCAAGTTCAACAATGAAAAGAGCAAGTTCTTTTCGCATGATGATAGTGGGCATGTGGATTGTGGCGTACGTTTTCAAAAGGGTGCAAAAACAGGAATGATCATAAAGTGAAAAGCGAGAGAAGCAGAGAAGTGATAATTGAAGAGGTAGCTGATGAGCTTGCACTGTATGTGCAGAACAAAGGTTATGATGCCCCAGACAGTTAGGTGGAGGTGAACAACGTAGGATTAAACATGATGAGTTACTTGGGTTCGCAGTTCACTATTATCTCCGAGGATGGATAGCAGGTGTTGTGTAAATGAGGATTGAAGGACATATTATCGTGAGCCATTATTAATGTAGGGGATGCCCATCGAGCTCAAAATAAACAATGAAGTACAATTTAAATGTACATGGGTGGATGGCAACGGGTAGCTTTATACAGCAAAAAAAGGGTTTCCACTCTTAAATTGAAGACGGCATGGATTGTTGCAAATTAAATTAGCTTAGATTTCAAAAGTGTGGAGAAAGTGTTGGCTGCAAATGAATCGCCGAAAGTGTCCAGTGATACCAATGGACCGGAGATCAATCACCAGACACGCATTAACTAAAATTAAAGTTCCTCATTAGGGAAAATGAACAAAGTGTGGGCAAAATAACAAAGGGGTCTGAATCCTTCTTCAATTCCCTGGATCGAAATATCAGTCTTCAATTCCCTGGATCGAAATAACTGTCCCAATGTTTGCTTCAGGGATCGCCGTTATGGGTTTTACTGCCATCACGCTTTGGGGAGCCTGCACCCTGTTTATGACCAGAATTTTCTGGCACACCATAAGATTCTCTAGCTTAGGAGACCTACACCCTGCTCCTCACGGGGACCACCCATCACGACAAAAGGTCCATTGGACCGTACCACATGTCTGCTGTGCTGGCAGTATTTCTTTGGCAGGTTGGACAGACCAGACCCAGGTACAATCAGACCAGGCAAAGAAAGACTGTCAGGAGAGGTAAATGGTAGGCCGGATAAAGAAGGGAGGAGAGATCTAGATGACGTCAGCGCCCACCTTCCTCTCCCCCCTGTGTCTCTCTCTTCTTTGAACTCCACCATTTATTTTCTTCTTCGTTGGGTCGTGACTCCCACTCCCGGTCATTTCTCCTTCTGACCTCCTCCTGCTGTTCGACCACCACCCCCTCATTATTTTTCCATCTCCTAACTATAATCTCAACAAAGTATATGGTGCCCTGCTCACCCCCAAGAGATATGGTAACATGATCACAAGGTCACATTTCCCTGTACCAATTCCTGTGGTCACAAAACCATGCCCACTTGTTACATTTTCCTTCTGGCTTCCTCTAACACCTTCCCCCAGCTCTGAACAAACCAAACCATCCTCCCACTCTTGATCATAAATCTCTTCCTGCTCTGCTTTTTCCCCGTATCATTGTCACTTTTTCCACTCTCCTCAATAACCCAAGATAAATGTAAAAATAAATAAATACATTTCTAAATTCTCCCTCCCCCAACATCCACCAAAAAACACCCTTTCACGATGTTCCCTCCACCAACCCTCTTGTCCTACTACCATCTCCTTTACCTCTTTCTCACCTCCTGGTCTTCTCTTTCCTCCACTCCACATCTCTAGTACCTCTGCTTCGTTCCACTCTGCAGCTACTTCCTTGCTCCTGCTTGCCAAACTCAATATTCCTTCTACTTCTGCAACACACCACTGAGTTGCATGGTTTGGCGTTTTATAGTGCTTTTGCCCTCCCCCTTCCCCCGCTCTAGCTCCCAGGATGCTTGCACCTATAGCCTGTGGGAAGGGCTATTTCCTTTTATTTATTTTCAATTGTGTTTTGATTTTAACATAAAATATTTCACATATCACTTTTAAAAACATATATAAATGGACACTCATACATGGCAAACAAAAAAATAACATTTATGATAATTACCTCTTACATATCCTTCGATAATAAAGTGTCAATGCATTCCTCATAAAAATGATTCAGATAGTTTCACATTAATACAAACGTAGTGTAATTTCTGCCAATCCACCTCCCTTTGTTAATAATTTGTACAGTTACCCTAGTAACAACATTTCTATACTTACTATTCCCCTTCAATAAAATTGTTCTTTTCATGATTAAATAGAAATATAATTTTCAGGACATACTTACTGGAAGGTTGAAGATATCAATTAATTAATCATTTATCCATTTGATCTGTTTCAAAAATCTTAAAACTGCAAGTTTGTTTTTCTTTTTTTTTTAAAGGTTTTTTATTATTTTGAAAACAAATAAACAATACAAACCAAACTTGCAGCATTATTTACAACAGACTTGTGAACATCAATTAACGCACATTACTGCTCCCCAAACCCTCCCCCCTTAAGAGCGTGTTTGCGTTTCTCGTTCTGTATCTGCTGCGTGTGGCCGGGTATCGCTTCCTTCCGAAGCTGCAGAATCCATTGTTGTGCCAAACAGTCCTGTTATTAACACTCTCCAAGGTTACCCACTTCTTCTTCCCCACACTTGCTACATGCCTCCTGCCACACTACCGTTTCAGCCTCCGCCCATTTTTTCAAATCCCGTCACCATACCTCAACCTGTGGCTTGTGGCACTGCTTCCAGCCCATGGCAATCCTTCTTTTAGCAAGCACATATGCCAGGTCCCTCAGTTTCCCAACATGTTTGGTATTCCGTGGTCTGGGAAACCCTCCCAATGGGCAGGCCCAGGCCATGTCTATGTTGAGCGTGACCCCTTTATCCGCTAGTTTTCGTGCCACTTCCCCCCAAAAAGCTTCAATCACTGGGCAAGACCAGAACATGTGTGTCATATCAGCATCTTCTTCATCGCATTTTGGGCATGCTTGTCTTCCCGCGTTTACAAACTTAGATATTCTCTTCGGGGTCATATAGGCTCTATGCGTTATGTATAACTATCTGCTGCAACCTGGCGTTTCTGGACACCTTCTTGTGGTATCCCATAGCACGTTCCCACATCCCATCGGTCATCTGTGCCCCCACCTCCGCTTCCCAGTCCAGCCTCAAATGAGTCAAAACCTTCCCCACCCGGGTCATCACCATCTCGTACAGTCTAGAGATCTTGTGCCCTCCCTCTGATATGTCATATATTGTTCCCATTAGGACGTCTGGCTCCTCCGCCAGTGCAGTCTCTGGCCAGGTTTTACGAATAATCTGCACTAGCCTAAGATACGTGACATATTGGCCTCTGTGCAAACCTGCCTCTTCTCCCCGTTCTTCAAAATCTTTAATGATCCCCTCTTGCCATACATCTCCCAATGTGACCATCCCGACCGATTCCCAATAGGTCCTAATTATCATTCTGAGTTGGTTGTCTCCCCCAGCTAAGGCGACTAGCGGTACCTGTGGGGAACACGGGTACGGGTTCTCCATCAGTCGGCATACTCTGCGCCACATCTTCCACCCAAGCAACATCATACCCGGGCGTTCTTTCATTTCAAGTCTAGGCACCCAGATAATCTCCTTTAGGTAAAACGGGGTGCAGTCCTGCCCAAACAGCCTAAATTCAGGAGTTACCTCAACAGAAAGCCATTTGGTTACATATTGCAACTGACTAGCTACATAATAGGCCTCAGAATTTGGCAGCTTAATGCCCCCTCTATCATGGAAGTTCTGCAGCTTCCATAGCGCCACTCTATTGCGAGTGCCATAGGAAGTCCCTGCACATGCTATTCAGTTTGACAAAAAACATTTTAGGTATCAAGTATGGTATATTACTGAAGAAATGTAACATCCTGGGCAGGACCACCATTTTGAGCATCGCCCCCCGTCCCGTCATCGCCAACGGCAACTTCTCCCAAAACTTCATACTTGTTCGGATTTTTTTCACAGCCACCTCTGTATTATGCAAGTGTTCCCCCTCCACAGTATGATACACATCATTTCCGAGGTAGCGGAAGGAATCAGCCGGCCAAGGTACGGACAACACTGGCAACCGCTCCAGAGGGGCTCCTATGTAGCTCCCCAATGGGAACATGCTCAATTTTTGGGGGTTCACCGCTATGCCGGACAGTTCTGCATACCTTTCCATAACCTCTAGAATATACTGAAGATTTTGCTCCGGATATTTCAAGTATACTAGTAAATCATCAGCATACAAGGATATGAGGTGTTTCTCTCCCCCTATCTCAATACCAACCATGTCATATTGTTGTCTGAGGTACACTGCCAGGGGCTCCAGGGCTAGAATGTATAACATCGGGGACCAGGGGCACCCTTGTCTGGTGCCTCTACTGAGTTGCCATCTCTCAGATATCACTGATCCTGTGCGCACCTTGGCCAGTGGTTCGCTGTATAGTAATTTTGCCCACCTAACATAACCCGGCCCCATCCCGTATTCTTCCAGGGCCTCCAGCAACCACGGCCACCTCACTGAATCAAAAGCTTTGACTGCATCTAGGGACACCACTGCCATTTCCCCCTCGCTCCTGTTTCCCTCTTCAATCACCCGGTGGAGTCGCCTATGGTTGTGGGTTATATTTCTGTAGGGGACATAACCTGTCTGATCCGGGTGTATCAGTTTGCTAATAACTCTACGCAGCCTATTGGCCAGGACCGCCGTCAATATCTTGCTATCCTTGTTCAACATTGACAACGGCCTATAGGAGCCGCAGCTATGCCCTGGCTTGTTGGGCTTAGGGAGCGGCACAATTAACGCTGCTCTAAGCGATTCCGGCAGACGACCCATCTCAAAAGACTCATTGAGCATCTCTAGCATAGGGGGGAGTACTTCCTCTCTATATGTTTTATAAAACTCGCCAGGGAATCAGTCCGCGCCCGGGGTTTTACAGGTGGGCAGCTGCTTCACCACCTCCTCCAATTCCTCTAAGGTAATCTGGGCGTCCAGCTCCTCCCTTTCTTCAGCACTAATCTTAGTTAATTCCATGTCTTTTAGAGTTTCTCTAATCTCCTCTCGATTGTCCCCTCTTCTGTCCTCATATAATGTCCTATAATAGTCCAAGAATGCCTCGTTGACTCCCTCTTGGGTGTCAACCACCTCCCCGTCTTCTCTGGTTATTGTCCTAATCGGGGGCTTGGGGGTTTCGCTCTTATATAACCACGCCAACAAGCGGCCAGTTTTATCCCCTCCTGCATGTTGCCTCTCGATATACTTCTTATAGTTAAGGTTGCAGAGCCTTTCCCAAAGCTCTGCACACTTCTGCTGTAACTCGAGTACAAGTTCCGCATCCCCTCCCGCCCTGTTGCTTTCCCGCTCCAGTTTCTCTTCCGCTTCCTCTAGTTCCGTTAGGACCCCACCGTGTAGGTCTTTTGATTTAGCAATAGCAGCACCCTGCAATACTACCTTAAAGGCTTCCCAGAGCGTGCACGCTGAGTCTACACTGCCTGTGTTTACCTCAAAGTACTGTGTAACCGCATCCCTGATATCTTCCCTGAAGACCGGGTCCCGGAGTGCCTCCGCCCGGAGGCGCTATGTCGGTATCCGCGCCCTGGGACGGCAGTACTGCCAACTCAGCACCAGAGGCGAGTGGTCTGACAGCACCCTCGCTCTATAGTCTATTTGGGTGGTCTCTATCACCACATCTGGCGTGGCAAAAAAGTAATCAAGTCTCGTGTACAGTTGCTGCAGAGCTGAGTAATGCGAGTACTGCGTTTCATTAGGGTGCTTCAGCCTCCAAACATCTGCCAGCCCAAAGTCATCTAGTAATGTCTGCAATACCCTGGCCGCTGGGGTGGGCCTATCAATCTTCCCATCAGATCTGTCTGCCTTTGGGTTGAGCACGCAGTTGACATCCCCTCCCCAGATAACCGCTCCTCCCATACACGCGCCCAGATGAGTACACAGGGTTCTAAAATATGCCGCAGTGTTTTGGTTGGGGGCATACGTATTTATAACACACACCTCTCTATTCTCTACCAAAGCCTTCAATATGACCAACCTCCCCTCCGTGTCCACTACTTCTTGTGTAAGTTGGAGCGGAACGTGCGGTGCCACCCAGACCAGCACTCCCCTAGCGTAGGCAGAATACGGAGAGCCTACTACAGTACCTCTCCACTTCTTCCCCACCAGTTCCAATTTTTGCCTGGGTCAAATGTGTTTCCTGCAACAACGCAATATCAATCTTCTGTCTTTTCAAGTACATCATGACTTTGTTTCTCTTTAAGTAACTGTTAAGTCCCCTGACATTCCATGTTACGATCTTAAGGTCCCCCATGGCTCATGAGTGTCTTCTTGCCTTCCGTGTAGCGAATCCCCCTTGCCCACGTGATACAGATACAGCTCTCCATCTTTACTTGTAGCTTCTTGTACCAGCTCAAACTATCCATAACTATGTACACAGCAAATTCCCAACTTCCCTCCCCTCCCTCCACCCGTCCCTTCCCCAACACCACACACCCCAACTGCTGCCCAGGTCCGTTCTCGGAACTCAGGCACCCCCCACATCTAGCCCTGCAAGCACCAAACAATGCGCAGAGCCCAGTAGGGTGAAGTCGCCCTAATGGCCACTTAACTAAAATTGTTGTGGGGTAAAGAGATCCGCTCTGTAAGGCTCCCATTATTTCGATAATAATTACAGTGCTCATAACATCTAGTGCAATAGTCTGACCTTCTCTACTGAAGGCTGCGCAAATGACTATATTCAAGTCCCACGTGCCGCGCCATCTTGTGGCACCCTCCTTGTGCATTACTTATCTCTTCCGTGCTCTCTCTCTGTCTGAACTTTTGACTCCTGGGGACATCCCTGCGCATCGAGCCATCCCATGGCATCCTCCGAGGTCTCAAAAAACAAAGTCTTGTGTTTATGTATGACTTTCAATTTTGCCGGATACAGTAACATATATTTGTGGCCCGCCTCTCTCAATCTCCGCTTTACCATCCCAAAGTTCATGCGGCTACGCTGCACAGACAGGGTGTAGTCCGGGTAGGCCGTGATGTTTGCCGCTCCTCATGTAATCGTTCCTCCCTTTCGAAAGTGTTCCAATATCCTCTCCCGATCTCGGTAATTAAGAATTTTGGCTATCACCGGCCTAGGCGGGTTTCCCGGCGGCGGCCTCCTTGTTAGAGCTCTATGTGCCCTTTCCACCGCAAATCCTTGAGATAGGGCTCCTCCGGGTATCTCTTGCAGTAGTATGGACTAAATAAATTCCGTGGGATCGTGGCCCTCCAATCCCTCCGGCAGGCCCACGATGCAGATGTTGTTTCGTCGGGCGCGTCCTTCCGCCTCCTCCGCTCTGCTCTCCAAGTTGCCCACTCTTTGTATCAGGGCATGCAATTCGGCTTTATGGGAGGCACAATCCGCGGTATTCGGGCTAACTTCCTTCTCAAGGGACTCCGTGCGCTCCGCCAAGGCCCTGACGTCCTGTCGGAGTAGATTAACATCCTCCTGCACCTTTCCGACCTTGAAGTCCAGTGCCGTTTTCAGTTCAGTGACGGCTAGTTCGGGTTTAGATTCCCAGGCCGCCTTTAGGTCTGCAATCGCAGCTAGGACTTCTTGGTTAGCGCCCGTTGTCGTCATGCCGCTTGCAGGCGGCTTATCCCTGCTCTTGGTATTGTCTGGACCAGGGGACGTCTTAGCGAAGTCGTCTTAGGTGGGCTGTTTCGCCTTCGGCCTCACCGTTCTATTCAACATGACCCAGAGGACCTGTATTTTGCACAAATGACAAATGCGCACCCAGTACGCCTCTTTCGCTCGGTCACCGTGCGGCCTGCTCCTTCCTTTGTTCCGGACATTGGTCGGCCATTTTGTGTCGTTTTATGTCCCTGGCGCTCCTTATCCTTTCCGCACAGATCTCTGCCGCCGTTCTTCCTACACCTTCCAGAAGTTCACCAAGCGTGGCCCAATCATTCACACACCGACATGTGTATTTTCAGCGGTCGTCGGCCCGTCGTTGCGCACTTTTTCGCCCGGATCATTTCAGGATCTCGGGAGCTCTTCCAGATCACGTCCTCCTACATGGCCCTCGTAGCCACGCGAACTGCAATAGTTGTAGAGGGGTAGCTTCCAGAAATGACACATGCCCAGAAATAATGTGGCACTATAAAGTCCATCCTATATACACATTTCCCAAAAAACATTTGGGATGTCCATCAGTTCAGGGCAATCTAAAATGACATGCCTTCTCGTCTCCACTACATTCGCCTTATTACAAAGCCGACAGACATCATTTGGAAACTCAGTTGTATACCTTTTGTTCAGGATCTCTTTAGTTTGCACCAGGTTACATCTTATCCTCTCTTTTTGTGTTCCTGTGCCAAATTGTATTGCAACTTCTAATGTGATAGTTGTGTGCAAGTAGCGATCCAGTCCCATTCCCATAACCGCTGGTTTAACTTGCATTGATTATTCTCTAGTTCCTTGTATCGGCTATTTAAGTCAGTGAAGATTGTATTACACCTGCAAACCCATGCTGTTGGGTAGTCAAAGCAACCTTCTATGCAAAAGGAGTTTAGGTCACTATATAGTGATTTTGGTGCAGGTTTGGAATATTTCATAGTGGTGTTGGCGACCTCCAAATTACTCTACTTAAACACAGCAAACCCAGCTCAAACCTGATCACACCTATCGGCAAACATGTTGTTAATCGCAGGACAGGTCTCCATATCTTACCCTGAATTAGATCTAGTGTTTCCCAATCTAGCGAGAGAACAGTCTCTAGGCCATAGGTCAACAGAGGGACTACTTTAGCATTGTAGTATTTAATGGCTGGTTTAACAGAACATTTCCCATATTTGGAGTGTTTTGATTTTCAGTATCATGGTAGATACTTTTGTATGGAGACTTGCAAAGAGGGCAACTTTATTTGGATGATTGAATATCAAATATCCCAGATTTATAAAGGTGTTTATAACTTCAAGTGGGGTCTCAGCTATCGACCATATGTATCAAACGATTTTCTTGCTAGTTGAAAAATGCCTTATTTTAGTTTTCTTTGTGTTCACCTTTAGGTAATTCACTATGGCATAATCATAAAGAGGTTTTAATAATTGCTGAAGCCCAAATTGTGTGTGATCTAAGATCAACACATCATCAGCATATGCTAACCAGTCTATCTGCAATGTACCAAATGTCGTTGCCACGAAGGAAGTACCCCTCAAGAAGTATCAGAGGTCAGATATATATAGGTTGAATAGGCAGAGTGCCAGAAGACATCCCTGCCGAAGTCCTCTTTCAGTAGGGATCCTTCTTAAGAGGTTTCCCCTGAGATACGACCTTATCTAAATGCAGGTATCTTAATTAAGATGTTCTGATATACTTAGAATTCCCCATTTTTACAATTTCCCCCACAGCCCACCCTGATTCACATGCCAAAAGGCGAGGAAAGGTTAAAAAAAACTAAAAAGATCGGAGGGCTGTTCTTTCTAGTTGTTTTATGGTGCAGAATATTCAAGATGGTGCCATTAAAAGATGTTGCCATACCTTTCCGGAAGCCAGATTGTACGCAGTTAATCCTGCTCTGATGAAGTGGCAATGGACAGAGGGGCCCACCTGAGGGAACGCCTGCACCAACGGGAGGGGCTGAAGGCAGCACAGAGCAGCGAGACATGTCGACTGAAAGGGCGGAGGGACAAGACATTAACGTGAATGATTGATGGGTCAGCTGGGGAATGGCGAGAGGAGGCAGGACTGATGGGTTATTTCCTTTATTCAGAAAGCGGAGTAGCTGGGAATGTTTGTGTGGGCTTACTGAGGAGAAGAGGGAGAAAAAGGAAGAACGCTTCAGCGGGGGATCGAGAAGCCGCATTACTAATCCATGTTGCGATTAGAGGAAGCGGGCGAGATAGGTGAAGACTTGTGTGAAGTTCAAGGGTCGCTACACAGCGGAGGAAGAAGCCTGCGCCCCGACCCGGAATCCAGAGAAGTTGGGAAGCCGCATGACGCACAAGGGACATTTCGTACACCCAGAGAGAGGGAGTTGGTTTCGACACTAGTGTTCTCGCCACAATTTTGAGACTGTTTTCTTTTTTTCATAAAACGGATCTCTGAAGTGGGGACAAACTGTTTGAGAAAATAGTTATTTGTTTGTTCTGTGTTACATTCTTTTTCTCTTTTTCTTCTTTCCCTTTTTTTTCTTGTTCAGCTGTCCCAGTGCCAAGGACGGACAGGCTGGGAAGCAATAACCTGGAAGAGGGAATGAGTATTAAGAGTCCTCTGAATAAATGCCACAGTGTGAGCTGATAAACTGTGTCTGTGCTGATTTTTCCTACACCACGGTGCGACAAGTGGTGGCAAGCGATGAGACAAGGAAACACAGCACAATGGAAGCCTTATTAAAATCTCTAAGTGAAGGACAGCACCAACTACAACAGCTAGAAGACCAACAGGCCCTAGCCGACAGAGACGCCTTTCAATAGGCAATACAGTTGCAACAGGCACACATGGTGGATGCAGTGTACTTGAGTAGAAATACACAGGTACCAGTGACGGTTCTCCAAAAATAAACACAGGGGGAGGACCCCGCACATTTTTTAGTTAATTTTGAAAGGGTGGCTCGCAATTCACAATTGTTACATATTTTGTTACATATTTTGTGATTGGAGTGTGGCCACACTGTTAAATTATATAAAAGTGATAATTAAAGAGATTGTGTCCATAATACTATCAGTTTCATTTTTCACATTGTATGCTTTGATAAAAAATTGCGGTATGACACTGATTGCAAATGTATTGTTTAAATGTTAATGCTGGGTGTATGGATACTTTGCCAACTCTCGCCAACTATTGACATCTGTGACATCAGCTACACGTGAAGTTCAAATCTGCTGTGCCTTGAAGGAGCCACATTGTGAGGTGGCCAGAAAAAGCACCACTCCGTCACCAACACAGAAGATAGAACCTGTGACTTTTAGGGGAGTGTCTGAGATTCCCACTAGCCATTGCTTTGGCTTCCAAGTTCTGCTTGTCAAATATTTTTCTGTTTAATGCAACCTGCTGAACTGATCTCACGTCTCTGGAGTCATGGGAAATTTGATTGACTGGGTTCTGGGATGTATCGTGGATCAGGCAAATAAAGAACCCTATACCTCCTGGCTGGTGATTTGGTCACGGGGAGCCTCGAGTGCAATGAAATGAGTCCAAACTGGGGTACATTTTAGGCTCCTTATTTATCAATATCATCTGACAGGCACTATTCTGGATTTCATTAGAGACAAGGGAATACAGAAATACCTATTGCCTTAGGAAGACATCTTTTAACTTGACATTTCCAGAGAGGAACATGGAAACTAGGTTCAATAATCCTCTGTGCATTTTTCTGAGTAGTCCTACCTACTGCAGTTTTAGTTCCTGGTACTTGTTTCTGTACTGCAAAGGAACTGTCCTCTCCTGCTGCAATCCCAGGCAGCTGCTGCTTTTGCAAATTCTGGCTCTGACATTAATCTCAGCAATTTACTTACAGACAGTGCTTTGGCTGCCTATTTCAGCCTTTCCCTGGCTGCCAATCCAAAATCTTCTCTATGAATCAAAGCCGCACATTCGATAATGCCCTTTCCCTGACATCAACTTATATTCCACCTGCAGGATTGCCTATGTCGCCGCTCCAGACTCCTCTTTGCCCCAAGCATATGTTTCATTCTGTGACAGCAGTAACATCACATACCCTGATTTTTTTTTTTGTAAAGTATTTTATTGGTTTTTTCAAGAAAGTGAGAAACATTACAAACTTACAAGTGTGGTAATAAAGAAACGACACAATAAAAAAAAGTAATGTGAGAACAACCAAAACAACAGCAGTCTACATGTAGCGTTAATTATGAGATGTTTGGTGGCAAGTAAAAATTGTAGTTCCGATGTTACAGGAAGCGAGGGGAACAGATTCGGGTAATTCCATCTCTGTATCAGTATGAAAAATCGGGTGTTGTAGGACGCTACAGTCCCTCAGGGAGGCTTATAGTCTGCCTTGAAGCGCATGTCACTCAGGAGGGCTTTCCAGGAGTCCAGGGTTCCACTTGTGGCTTCTCCGCTGGTTGTGATCCCGTCTTGCCAGGCCCTGGTTTCAGCAGTCGTCCATCTCGCCAGGTCACTCAGCCACCGAGCATGGCTGGGGCCCGCTGGAGTCTTCCAGGCCATCGCTATTGTTCTCTTGACCAAAATGCATGAGATGTCCATTAGTTTCACCAAATGTTTAAATTTGCCCGGTCTAGGATATATACCTAGTAGGCACTCTCCGGGCGTCCAGTCGTATCTTACCATGCCAGCTTCTGCGCAGGATTGTTTGGATTTGAACCAGAGTGATTTCACTTTGATGCAGGACCAGAACATGTGGATCATGTCTGCCTTGTCATTTCCGCACCATGGGCACGTCGGGGGTATTTTCGGGTTGAATGAGGCAATCCTGTGGGGAGTCATATATGTCCGGTAAAGGACATTCAGCTGTATTTGTCCGAATCTGGAATTCCGGGACACTTTCTTGGGGTAGATCAGTGCTCTCTCCCATTCCTTGTCAGTAAGTGGTGATTCAAGATCTGCCTCCCATTTCGCCTTCAGTGCCTGACCTTTGGGGTTAGGCTTGTCTATGAGTCTGTTGTAAAGTCTGGAAACTGGTCTCCATCCATCTGAGAGGTCGTGCATTTCCTGTAGCAGCGGGTCTGGGGTGGGCTCTTCCGGCCAGCTGTTCCACTGCTTCCTAGCGATCTGTTTGATCCTGTGGTACCAGAGGAACTGGCCCTTGGATAGTCCTTCAATGTTCTGTAACGACTCGAAGTCCCTGAATTCCCCATCAGTGAACATGTCTCCCCATGTATATATGCCTGCTTCCTCCCATCTCCTGGGAGTGGGAAGTTCCGCCTCCGACTTGCACACATCCACCATTATGGGGTTATCCGGTGAGTACGGATGTTTCACTTGCCTTATGTGACAGGCCCTGGCCCATATCTGCCTGCCCAGCTTGACAATCAGCGGAGTTTCGGGAGGTAGCCGAGGGGGAAACCATAGAGTTTCTTTGGGGATTAAGTTTGTGGAAGATTGCCTGAGTAGTTCCAGTTCGGCCGATGTGTCATCAGACAGCCACTTCGTAATGTGACTGAGCTGGGCCGCCAAGTAGTAAAGGTGAAGGTCTGGGAGTTTTATTCCGCCTTCCTTATGTGGGAGAGACAGCGTGGCCAGTGTGAGCTTGTGTCTGCGAGGACCCCACAAGAAGTCCTTGATGATGGCCTCTAGTGTCTTTAAGAAAGGCGGGCGAACGTAGTGGCAAATATTGGCAAAGAAGTACAGGAATCGAGGAAGGATTATCATTTTGGCAATCGCCACTCTACCTACCATTGACAGTGGTAGTTTGGACCAAAATTTGATTGAACGCCGAAGGCCGGTGACTGCTGCTATAGTGTTATGTTCGTGTGTGAGTAGCGGGGTGTGACCCACATTGATTCCCAGGTACCGGAACTTGTCAGGTTGCCACTGTATTCCGATAGGCGGGAGGTCGTCTACTGCAATGCCCCTCAGGCTAGCTAGGGGGAATGCAGTTGATTTGTGTCTGCTGAATCGTATCCCTGAGTACTTTGCATAATTGTCGAGAACTTCTAGCGTTGTGGGTGCGTTGAGCTCAGGGTTCCTCAAGTAGAGAAGTACATCATCCGCGTATAATGAAATTATGTTGTAAACGTTGCCCACCTTAATGCCCGCATCAAAAAACTGTTGGCGAAAGTATATGGCTATTGGTTCTAGGCCCAATATATACAGCATGGGCGAGAGTGGGCACCCCTGTCTCGTGCCCCTTTGTATTGCCCAGGATCCCGAGACAATTCTGCCTGTTTTAACCCTTGCCATTGGCGAATTATAAAGTACCTGGATCCATCTGATGAAGCCCGCACCAAAGCCGAAGCCCCTCAAAACCTCCACAAGCCACTCCCAATAGATAGAGTCGAAGGCCTTGATGGCATCAAGTGACAGTATCGCCAGGTCCTCCTCTCGGTCGTGGGTTTCGGCCATGATGTGTTGTAGTCTCCTGAGGTTGGCCGTGGTGTTGCGTCCTGGGACAAATCCATTTTGATCTTCGTGAATTATGGATCCTACCACTCTGGCGAGTCTGTTGGCTAATATAGAAGTGAGGATCTTGCTGTCGTAATTCAGCATGGCCAAAGGTCGATAAGAATCACAATCGGTGGGTGACTTGTGCGGCTTGAGCATTGGAATAATTATGGTCTCTTTCATGGTGTTGGGCAGGATGCCATTTGTGTAGGCTTCTTGATAAACTTCATGCAGGATGGGGGTGAGAATGGGTTCGTAGGTCTTGTAGAATTCGGGCGGGAGACCATCACTGCCGGGGGCTTTGCCATTAGCGAGCGATCTAATGGCCGCTGTCACATCTTCGGAAGTGATTTCCGAGTCCAGTTCCTCCCTCTGCTCGCTGGAGATTTGAGGGAGGCCTATCTCCTCCAATGTTTCTATTAATTCTGCGGCGGGCACCTGGGACTCGTGGGCATACAATTTGGAGTAGAACTTAGCAAAAGTTTCGTTGATCTCCATCTGCGTCTTGTGTGTTACTCCTTTTTCGTCCTTTATCTCCGTTGGGAGGTGTTTAGGGTGTTCCCGCTTGCAGAGCCAGGCAAGCAATCTCGCTGTGGGATCTGGCGGTATGCGCTGCGAAGTCAAATTTCTCCAGTCTGACCCATGATTCCTGACATTTTATACGGGCTGTTTTAAGGATCTTCTCGGACTCTGGGGAAATGTCAGGGGCGGACTCTAGTCTTGCGATCTCTAATTCCTGGGCCTCAAGAGAGGACTGTAGTTGTCTGCGGGTTCCCCCCGCTCTTGAAATGATTTCTCCCCTGGTAACCACCTTCATGGCCTCCCACAGTGTGGACCAGGTAGCCACCGATCCCTTATTGATTTCGACATATTCCTCTAGCTTCTCAGCAAGGTCCTCTCTGAACTCTGGATCATCCAACGCTGCTGTAGGCATCCTCCACATGGGAATTGGAGGTTTGGGTCCACGCAGCTGCCAATGCATGGCGAGCGGGGAGTGGTCGGAGATCGATCTCCCCAAATATTCAGTGGATGTGGCCAGTGGAGATTGTTCCTTATCAACAAACAAGTAGTCGATCCTTGTGTGGACGCCATGTGGAGCTGAGTAGTGTGAGTAAATTCTGGCCTCTGGATGTTGCACTCTCCAGATGTCTACCAGGTTGAGCTGGTCGAGTGTTTCCGTCAAGGAGGTGGATGCGGGATTGCTTGGCTGAGGAGGAGGGCTCGATCTGTCCTTGCTTAAGTCCATGACGCAGTTGAAGTCTCCCCCCCACACGAAGGTCCTGCCTCGGTGTTGTGCCAGTCTAGCATTCAACGTGCTTAAGTATGACGGGATTCCATGCTGCGGAAAGTATGTGTTAATGAAGCACACTGGGGTTTGTTCTATGGTGCCCCACATTGATGTATATCTCCCTTCCTTGTCAGAATCCCAGCCTTCTAGCTGGAAAGGCACATTCGGGTTCACCCATATCAGTACGCCTCTCGCATATTTGGAGTAAGGAGACCCCCTCGTGGTCCCATCCCATCGATCTGTTAACTTAGACATGGAGTCCGCTGTAAGGTGGGTCTCTTGTAATAGCGCAATCGAGACCTTCTTCCTCCTGAGGTAGGACTGTACGCGGTTCCTTCTGAGGTATGAAGCCATTCCCCTCACATTCCATGTCATCACAACAAGTTGCGACGCCATCGGATCGGTGTTCTGAATTCGTCTTGGAGTTCTGGCCCGGTGGCACAACGAACCACAGGTGGCGTTCTGCGGGCGGGGGGCCCCTGGTTCATGAAGTCTTGTGTCGTAACTTGCCACCATCTTGTACTTTACCAACATTGATGATTCGTAGACTGCAAAACCAACTAAACTAATAACATAACACAAACTGGTGCACCCAGCGACTACAACACTGTCGCGGTGCTCAGGCGCTCTCGAGCCGTCTGAACCCATCCGGGAATCGGGCGTGAGCTGGGTCGGGCGGTGAACTGGCCCAATTGGATTTTCTGCTGGGGGTAGGGTTGGTGCGAGGCGGCAGGGCCGTGCGAGGGCCGCTTCCGTAAGTTAAACTGTTGTTTGGATTACCTGCTGGGGTCCGGTTACTGGTGGTGCGAGGAGACTCGGGACTTAATCATCATTCCGAGGAGGATCCTTGCCATCGGCTAGGTTATTATCTTCTAGCCACATATTCGCCGCCTCCGGGTTTTCGAGAAATATCGCTCGCCCATTATAAACAACTCTCAGGCGCGCGGGGTACAGCAGCCTGTATTTAATGTCCAGTTGGCGAAGCTTTGCCTTGATCGGGACGAATGAGTTCCTTTCCCTCTGCACTTTCTGGGTGTAGTCGGGGTAAATAGTAATTTTTGAGTCCCCCCTTTCAATGGGACCTGCTTCCCTGGAGTGCCGTAGGATGGTTTCTCTATCTTGAAAATTCAATATTTTGGCTATTATTGGCCGTGGATGCGAGCCGGGGGGAGGACGTCTCTGGAGGGATCTATGTGCCCTTTCGACCGCAAAGCCTTGGGTTAGTTTTCCGGCCCTGATCTCTTGTAGCAGAAGGGTTTCGACATAGGATGTGGTGTTTAGGCCCTCTGTTCCCTCCAGGATACCCAGGATCCTGATGTTCCCCCGTCTGGCCCGTCCTTCGGCTTCCTCCGCCCTTTCCTCCAGGAAGGCGACCCTCCTCTTTAGATCGGAGACTTCGGACTTCAGGGTTGTGGTGGCCCCGGACAGCTCCGTCGTGGAATTCTCGACGGTCGTTACCCTCTCCGTCAAGTTGCGGGCATCTTGGCGGATGAGTTGTATGTCTATTTTGAACTCATCAATCTTGGAGTCAATGTGGGTTCTCAGTGAGGCAATGGCATCCAATATCTGAGAGCGATTGTCGTTGACCTCCCCTTCGTTCGGATGAGTGTTTTCGGAGAGGCTAGGTCTGCACTGGGTGGAGGTCTTCGCCTTGGTCGAGACAAAGGAGTCCATGGTGGCGGCCCTGCTCTTGTTCTTGGTGGCCATCTTGAAGCCGCTGGACGTAGATCGCCGAACATGCAGGGGCAAGTGCGTGCCCCGGGGCAGCCGAGTCGGGGAGCCAAGTGCAGGCGGCCCAAGGGTGCGGTGGTGGTCAGGGGCCCACCAAAGGGTATTATGTAGGCTCACGCACCTTGAGTTTCAGGGCCCCCGAGTGCTTCGGCTGGAATCAGGTAGTTCGGGTGATGGCCGTGGGGCGGGGTGCTGCTTCTCAGAGGTGGCGAGTTTCTCTTTATGTGATGCCATCCACGTGGTTCTAGTTGTAGTCCGCGTTGCATAAATTGGGCCAGCCCAGGGGTAACGGAGTCAGAGGCCTGGGGGCCTGTGTCGATTCCGAACCAGTGTCAGACAGGGGTCGCCCCCCCGGCCTTGTTGCCGATCCCCAAAGCGCTCCGTCAGGGGACGCTGGTTCAGGGGCTGCGTGAAGCTGTGCCGGGCGCCATCTTGGATCAATGCGCGGCAGAGGGGAGGGTGGGATCCGGAGCCCGCTCTTCCTCACGGGGGCTCCGAAAATTCCAACACTCGAGTAATTCCTAATGGGGAGCACTTCCCCCACCGATGCGTGCTTTTCCGCTGGCTGCAACCACTCTTGTTCCGGAGAAAAAGGATCAGGAAGTGGCGTCTCGGCCGGAGCCCGGCAGATCAGCTTCTGCCCTCCATCGGCTCCAAGCCACGCCCCTCACATACCCTGATGGTACCATATTCTGTCTTGTCATCCTTTGACATTGGTCTACAAGTTCCTGTGGGCTGCATTCTGTCATCCACCAGCTGGGTATATTGAAACCTCGAGTACCTGCGCCTGGAAAGTTAATTCAAAGATTTTCAGCTTAAACCTGGAATAGAACATGTAGGTTAACACATGAATAGCCTGTGTGTGTCACCCCTTGCACAGCTTAATGTGAGTGGTTTGGCTGGCACATAGTAAGGGAAAGATAGACAGAGCTTCTAGACTTCTACCTCCTCCAGACAATGGGATGAACTTACTATAGAATCTCATAAAAACATGTTATCCAAATTCTTCCCTCCACTACCATCAGGTCAATGGAAGTAGTATTAAATAAGGACCTAATCTTAAAATATTAGAGGAGGTGGCAGGTTTCCAGGCTGAGCTTGTCACGATTGTCGGTTATGTCTTCTTCTTCTGATGAGATGACAAGTTCTCCCCCTTCCCCCAACTCCTCACCTTCCTCTTTCTGCTTAATCCTTCCGTCCTTATGTCATGGAGGCTTCTCTTTTTTCTTGTGAAGATAAGGACGCCCTCGATAGGATGCCACCGTGCCACTAAGATAGGGGCAACGGGGGTTATCCTACCGAGAACGCCTCACAGGGGGAAAAAAGCCGGAAGGCACAAAAAACCCCTGAACGTAGTATTGCAAGTGGAGAATCCCAGAAGATGAGTTAGCTGAAGAGAGTGCAATCCGATGAGCAGGCACCGAATCCGGAATGAGGTAGATCCAACGGACTCAGGGGAAAAATCACAGGCAGTCCAATAGGCAGGCAAAAGGTCTGGCAACAGGTGAGTTCAATGGGATACTAAGGATAATCACAGGCAGTTCGGTAGGCAGGCAAAAGGTCTGGCAACAGGTGAGTTCAATGGGATACTAAGGATAATCACAGGCAGTTCGGTAGGCAGGCAAAAGGTCTGGCAACAGGTGAGTTCAAATTAGCAAGGAGAAAAGGAAGGAAAAGAAAATAAGGAGAAAAAAAAGGCTAGACAAGGACGAGATATCGTACTGGGCAGGGTGGAAAAACAGCTGAATGGGAAACAGCGAAACTGAATGCTGAAAGTCAAGAATATCACCGGGAGATGGAGCGGCAGCAACACAGGAGGAAACCCGGAAACGTTGCAACGCGTATGCGACCCGGAAGTGAGGATGTTTATACTTCCGGGTCACGGACGCGTACAACGACTAGAGCGGTAAACGGGAGACGAGGAGCGGAATGCTACGGCGGACAGAACCGCCAGCGATTCCACTTCCGCCAACCCTGCCGCGGCATGACAGCATGCCCCCTCCTATGGAGACCTCCCCCCGGTTTCCCCGGATGAGAGCGAAAGAACTTGCGGACCAACAGTGGGGCATGTACCTGAGAGGCTGGTTCCCAAGAGTTTTCCGACCAGTGATACCCCTTCCACCGTATAAGGAATTCCAACCTTCCCCGGCGATACCGGGAGTCACAGATTTGGGCTACCTCAAATTCCTCCTGGGTCGAAGTAGCCGGCAAGGGGTTTTTTTTCTTTTTGCGAGACCAGATGTCTGCAAGAAAAGGTTTGAGTTGTGAGGCATGAAACACCGGGTGGACTCTTTGAAGGCTTTTGGGTAATTTTAGCCGAAAGGCCACCGGGTTGATGACTTGTGTGACTTCGTATGGGCCCAGAAATTTAGGGGAGAGTTTGGAAGGGTGTGCCCATCGTGGTAGATACCTTGTGGACAACATGACCTGAGATCCTACCCCCCAGTCAGGCACCGCTTTTCGATGTTTGTCGGCCTGTTCCTTGTATCTCGTTTGAGCCTTGCTAAGATTGTGTTTAGCCTGTAGGTGGACGTCTCTCAACAAGACGAGAGTGGAGTCAACTGTGGGTAACGACGTAGAGACATTAGAGACCGGTAGTATAGCCCGGGGATGGTAGCCATAGTTACAGAAAAAAGGGGTGAAACCGAGAGTAGATTGGAAAGAGTTATTGTAGGAGAACTCTGCCAGGGGTAGTAGAGAAACCCAGTTGTCCTGTTGAAGGTTCACATAACATCGTAGGTACTGTTCTAGTGTGGCATTTAAACGTTCCGTCTGTCCGTTTGACTGAGGGTGGTAACCTGATGTTAGAGCTCTCTCTATACACAAACGGTTGCAGAGATGTTTCCAGAAACGAGAAGTGTACTGGCTACCTCGATCTGAGATGATCTTCTTTGGTATTCCATGGAGACGAAAGACATCTTTGAGGAGTGTCTCGGCCATGGCTGCTGCTGTTGGTACCCCTGGTAAGGGGGAGAAGTGAGCCATCTTTGTGAAGTAATCGATCACCACCATGATGCATGTGCTCCCTTCAGAAGGGGGTAAGTCCACGATGAAATCAGTAGATACCACTTCCCAAGGACCGTCGGGAACAGGATTAGGCCTCAAAAGGCCCAAAGGTCTTAGACGAGAACTCTTGCTGCGAAGACAGGTCAAACAGGATTGTACGTAACTGGCCACGTCATGGCGCATCACTGGCCAATAAAAGTGCCTCTGTAGAAATTCCAATGTGCCCTTAACACCTCGATGACCCGCCAACTTGGAGTCGTGACACCATTTTAACGCCAATCTCCGAAATTCTGAAGTGGGTAAATACAGTTTTCCTTTCACAAAGTAGAGTCCTTCCTTGATTTCATAGACGGGGTCTTGTGGGTGACACTCCGACTCAAAACCCCCCTTTGAAGCTTCTTTCACTTGTCTCAAGAAAGCGGACAGAACACCTATTCTCCTCGTCAAGGGGAACATAAGATCCGGCGTCCTGTCGGATTCGGTCACATAGTCTCCTCTGCGAGACAAAGCATCCGCGACTATATTCTGTGGCCCTGGGATGTAGGTAATGTTGAAATCGAACTCGGCAAAGAAGTGAGCCCAGCGGGCCTGTCTTGTGTTGTAGCACTCGAACTGTCGCAGAACTTGTAGATTTCTGTGATCTGTTCTGATGGAGAATGGGTGTTTACCTCCTTGTAGGAGATGACGCCACTCTAAACAGGCTGACTTCATGGCCAATAATTCACGCTCTATGACTGAGTAGTTCCTTTGGCTGTCATTTAGTGTCTTGGAAAAATAGGAGACTGGATGTTCCTCACCTAGGTGTTCCTGCAAAAGGACTGCCCCCATAGCTGATGAAGATGCATCCGTTTCGCCGATGAACGGCCGGTCTTGATCTGGCTGCTGAAGGATGGGGGCGGTACAGAAGGCTTCCTTGAGACTGTGGAAGCAATCCTCAGCTTCGCTGGACCAAAAGAATGGTTTGGAGCTCTTCTTAAGTAGTGTGGTGATGGGTACCATCCGGTGGGAAAAGTTGGATATAAATTTCCGGTAAAAGTTTGCCAGACCTAAAAACCTTTGTACCTCCTTGATGGATCTAGGTGAAGGCCATTCCAAAATGGCAGAAACTTTGCGGGGATCCATGGCGACACCCTGACTTGATAATATGAAACCCAAATATGGGATAGATGTTGCAGAAAAAACACACTTGTCTATCTTGACTGAGAGGTGATTTTCTCTTAGTCTCTGGAAGACCTCTTTGACATGTACAACATGTTCCTCCGGCGTTTTTGAATAAACCAGTATGTCATCGAGATAGACAATCGTGGTCTGACACAGCAGGTCCGAAAAAAGCCGGTCCATAAAGCGCTGGAACACAGATGGGGCATTCACAAGGCCAAAGGGCATCACTTGGTATTCGTACAACCCATAAGGGGTCCTAAACGCGGTTTTCCATTCATCCCCTTGGTGGATCCGGAGGAGATGGTATGCATTCCGAAGGTCCAATTTTGTGAAGATTGTGGCTCCATGAACAGCTTGAATAATTTCGGTGATAAGAGGCATGGGATATCTGTCCTTTATGGTCACCTTGTTTAGACCCCTGTAGTCAATACAGGGTCTCAGTTCTTGTGTGTCCTTCTTCGGGATGAAAAACAGTGATGCTCCAGCTGGTGACTTTGAAGGCCTTATAAGTCCGTTGGCCAGGTTGTTATCCAAATATTCCCGGAGGAAGTGTTTTTCTCTGAGGGATAAAGGGTACATCCTACCAAACGGTACCAGTGCATCAGGAACAAGATCCAGACAACAGTCTTCTGGTCTGTGTGGAGGAAGATCACTAGGCGTCTTTTCTGTTACTACCTCTGTATATTCTTGTAGATGGCGTGGAAGACAATGGATGAGTCTGGAGTCGTAAACATTGGTAGTTTGTACTGTCTCAAACTTTGGTTCAGGCAGACATTCGGATCTACAAAAGGTGGACTGAAAACAGAGTACGTTCTTTGCCCAATCAATGTGAGGGTTGTGCTTTCGTAGCCAGCTTATCCCTAGTATGATAGGAAAGTGGGCTGCTCGGATTATGTCAAACGAGATCCTTTCGGTATGTTGCTGGATACATAGTTGTAATTCCTCAGTGGTATGCGTGATCATGCCGGAAATCAAAGGTTCCCCATCCACTCCTTCGACTTTCTGATCCTCCTGTTTGGCCAGACGAGTTATACCTTTTTGCTTAGCCCACAAGGTATCTATGAAGTTGCCGGCAGCACCACAGTCTAGTAAAGCCTGAGTTGGGACTTCGGTCCTGCCTACAGTAAGGGTGACTGTCAGAACCATCAACCTTGAATCCTCTAGTAAACCAGAAGAGGCTATTGACAAAGTTGCATAAGGACTAGGAATGGCCCCTCGGGAGTGCGTCCCCATACTCACCGAGGGCGCTCGTTTCCCGAACGCCTCGGAGGAGCGTTAGGACAGTTCCGTAACAGATGGTCAGAGGCTCCACAATACATGCACATGTTGCCATCCCGTCGTCTCTTCCGTTCTTCCGGGGTGAGTGGGGCACGAGCAGTACCGATCTGCATCGGTTCTTCTTTGCCTTGGCGTGAAGGTGGTTGAGAAGATGGTATCTGGGCTTCTAAGGGAGGGAGACTGTAGAGTTTGTTCTTCTTTCTTTCTGACCGTCGTTCCGAGAGTCGGAAATCGATCCGAAGAGCGGCCGTGATGAGATCTGAAAAGGAGGATGGGCGGTCGATACGAGCTAGTTCGTCCTTGAGATCCTCTCTCAACCCTCGACGGAAGATGGTATATTGGGCTTGTTCCTGCCAGCCAGCTTCGGCGGCTATCTGTTTGAACGTAGTGATATAGGAGAGAAGATCGGTGTTTCCTTGGCGGATATCCAAGAGGTCCTCCGAGGCCATAAAAGCACTTTCTGTGCGTAGAAATGTTTGCTGCAGCAGGGTCTTGAAATCATTGTAGTTCTGTAGCACAGGATCTGACTGATTAACCAAAGGGGTGGCCCACGCCAGGGCATTACCTGTCATATGGGTAATCATGAATCCTACTTTGGTATGATCTGATGTGAAGGTCTGCGGACGGAAGGAAAAGTGAAGATTGCAGGCATCTAAGAACTCCTTGACTCGTTTCGGTGATCCATCAAACTTGCCTGAAACCAAAGGGTATGAAGGTAGGTCTGCAGAGGGTCGCTCCCGTTCATTCATTCTTAGTTGTAATGCTGCGTTGGTTGTCTTAAGATTCTGGACCTCCGTATTAAGGTTTTGGACTGCGGCTACTAGTTCCTGAACTTGTTGGGGGGTAGCCATCTCAGTTTCTTGTAGGCGTTGCAAACTGTCACAATTGTCGGTTATGTCTTCTTCTTCTGATGAGATGACAAGTTCTCCCCCTTCCCCCAACTCCTCACCTTCCTCTTTCTGCTTAATCCTTCCGTCCTTATGTCGTGGAGGCTTCTCTTTTTTCTTGTGAAGATAAGGACGCCCTCGATAGGATGCCACCGTGCCACTAAGATAGGGGCAACGGGGGTTATCCTACCGAGAACGCCTCACAGGGGGAAAAAAGCCGGAAGGCACAAAAAACCCCTGAACGTAGTATTGCAAGTGGAGAATCCCAGAAGATGAGTTAGCTGAAGAGAGTGCAATCCGATGAGCAGGCACCGAATCCGGAATGAGGTAGATCCAACGGACTCAGGGGAAAAATCACAGGCAGTCCAGTAGGCAGGCAAAAGGTCTGGCAACAGGTGAGTTCAATGGGATACTAAGGATAATCACAGGCAGTTCGGTAGGCAGGCAAAAGGTCTGGCAACAGGTGAGTTCAATGGGATACTAAGGATAATCACAGGCAGTTCGGTAGGCAGGCAAAAGGTCTGGCAACAGGTGAGTTCAAATTAGCAAGGAGAAAAGGAAGGAAAAGAAAATAAGGAGAAAAAAAAGGCTAGACAAGGACGAGATATCGTACTGGGCAGGGTGGAAAAACAGCTGAATGGGAAACAGCGAAACTGAATGCTGAAAGTCAAGAATATCACCGGGAGATGGAGCGGCAGCAACACAGGAGGAAACCCGGAAACGTTGCAACGCGTATGCGACCTGGAAGTGAGGATGTTTATACTTCCGGGTCACGGACGCGTACAACGACTAGAGCGGTAAACGGGAGACGAGGAGCGGAATGCTACGGCGGACAGAACTGCCAGCGATTCCACTTCCGCCAACCCTGCCGCGGCATGACAGAGCTCTCCAAGTAGGGATCCATACCTTCCTGCAGGGATGGCTGGAGCTGAACATTCATCTTTTTGAATGCTTTGCTTGACTTTCAATGACGTCAACATCACTGCCAGTAGTATTAAAGGGTAAAATCACGACCGTTATTTAAATTATAATTCTTATCTAAGCCTTCCCAATCTTTTAATGCTACCTTCTAAAAGGTCAAGCAACCCCCAACACCTGACCCTTCCCTTCCTGTCCATTTGCTTCCTTATACAGGTGCTTTTTCATTTTTCCTTGGACAAAAGCTCTTGGATCTTGTATGATATAAGTAGTAGCAAAATGGCTAAATATAAAAGAAATTAACGCTGAAGCCTCTGTCCAAAAAGCCCTGAGACTTATAAAGAGAGTGCTACATTTTCGAATTAGGGTTCTCCCCTTTTAGACTAAGATCTAACCCAAAAGGAGACTGTATCCCAGGTAGTAGCAGCCTTTTTGTGCCATCAGCGGAACACATCTATGTATAGCTCCTAAGAGACTGATCAGAGCTACTACATCTTAGGGAAATCTCGTGGTACAATGCTTGTTTGGTTTTTCAACATTGGTTTCTCAATCAATAAGGCCAACTAGTACACTTTGCCTTGCTAAATATATGTTTCATGATCTCTTTGTTTGCACATAACTGGTATCAGGAAGACCTGTGAACATCCCATATCCAGAGACATGCTCCTGGATCTGGTTTGCTGGTTTATTACAGAAGTCCAACTAGGGCAGCCAATGACCTCTCCTTATCTGTAGAGTTATCTTTGGTGACTGACTGTAACAGGGGCAGAACAGAGGAGGAAACCATGGTATCCCTGTAAGTTCACTGCCTTCTCTACTGGACGTACTGGTCCATATCAACATACTGGTGCTGCAATCTTTCATGTTCTGCGTCAACATGCATGTTCTCAGTTTTCCTTCAACAATGAAGCTATTGAGTAGCTGATGAACAAGTACAAGTTAAACCTGGTTGGGATCTTGCACTTCGGTGAACAGAATGAACATACCTTTTTCATTTGCCTCACAAGTGGACTCACCATCACAAGATAGCCTCTGCTGTGGTTCATAGTAGGGGGTTTGAATGGTGAACATCTCTGTATCAGAGCTCAAAAGGAAAATCACGTTATTTCCTTTTGCAGTTGCAGTGTTAGAGAAACCCCAGGGGATGTCTTCCTACGGGCTTGAAGGACAAACTAGTGTATTTCTTTCTCATTTATATGATTATTTAAAGTAATCCATAAAATAAGAGTTTCCCTTTGATGCTCTTTGAACCTAGTGGCTTTCTTCTTTGACATCTTGCATTAGGAAGGGTCTCTTCTATTTCAGGAGGACCTTATACCTCTCAAATGGTCTCTGGTGCCAAAACTCTTTTTTTCATTGCTGAACTTAGCGATGTGGTTCTTAAACAGTTTATGATGTATTTGAAATAAATCATCCATATATGGCAAATTAAATCTACTTGTAGAGTAGCCCCTCAATGCTCACAGCAGGAAGAAATAGTCTGGAGAAAGGCAAACTGGACATAAGAATAGGTAGATATTACATACCATAGTGACCTTTTCACACCTTAGCTTAAGTCCCCTTCATTCAGACAACCAACCAGAAACCTCTCGTCTCGGACTGTTGTATGGGATAAGAGAAAAGGAATGTGGTTTGGAAACCGGCAAGTGTGTTGAGGAGGTCCGTGATTATTATTATTATTATTGTTATAGGTTATTTATAACACGCTTTCTACCTAGAGATTTCTAAGCGCAGACCCGGGGATCGAACCTGTGTTGCTCTGCGTCCTCTTGCTTCCAAGGCGAGCACATTGCCCCTGAGCTATCCTCCCGAGTGACACCTTCGGTGCATGCAAAGGAGTGCATTTGACCAGGCCACAAACCGCAATTACTTTTGTTTTGGGCAAACAGGCTCTTTAGTCCAGTCCTCAGACCGGACAATGCCAGGTATCCCATGAGTCTGAAGAGAGTGGGACTGACGCTTACAACTATACGCTATACTTGTAGTGAAATTCTAGATACATCTGTATGATTTCTAAATCTTTTGAAGTTACAACACCAAGCATTCAGCTTTATAATATGTTTACTTTCATACTGACTATATGTACTTTTTTCTCTTCATTGGGAAATCTGAAAATCCTCACTTATTTCTTTTTCATAATTTCACAGAGTGAAACAGATTTGTACAGTGATTGCCTACGCACATTCTGGACATGTCCTAGGTGTGCTCTTTATATGCCTTTCACCCCCATGGAGCGTATAAGCCACGAGAACAGCTGCAAGCAACAGGAGGAGGCTGAACAGGAGCAGAGTAAGAATACTTATAAGTACCTTAGGGGTTTACTTAATACCCTTTCTAGTGCATACCTTTTTTCATAACGAGACTATAAGCATTCTATATTCTGCAAATGCTAGACAATTCATATTTCTATGAAATGTGAATAGTAAGACTAAATGTGTACAAAAAGAGATGTTTTTGCATAACGTACCATACTTTCGTAACCACCACAACCTCATAGTTACGGTAGCCCCATAAGAACCACATATGAGCATCACCTGATTTCTTGCAATGTAGCATCTCTTGGTAAATATTTCAGTGCTACTGCTACTTGTTTACCTGTGATACCCTTATGTAGAGAGTTGTTTTGTTAAAGTCAAATGATTACATTATATTTCTAATGTTACTTAAACCCACAGATTCCTGAACTGAGAAACTTTTCAAACAATAGGTTGGTGCCCATGACACTGGATATGATGTTTTGGGTGATATATAAGGAGTGGCAGTGCCCATGACCTCCTTTACTTTTCCATGCACTCAGATGCTGCTTTGGAACGCCACTGCTTCTAGCAATGTTGACCTGCGTCATGTCTTACCTAAAGGTCTCAGGTTTTAAGTCACGCAGGAACTTTGGGCAGCTCATGTCGTTATCGGACCTGCATGAGTGCTGTGTTTTGCGCTTTGGTCCCGATAATGATACCCAGGCAGGTGGCTCCTGCCAGTCAATGCACCCTCAGACCATTAGGGGGTGAGTCACAAATGTGTTTACTGCTCTGCAGAAGAATGGGAGAACCCCTGCCAAGTCTGTCAGAGCTTTAGGCCTCTAAGGAAAACTC
This sequence comes from Ambystoma mexicanum, assembly GCF_040938575.1. Classification (NCBI taxonomy): domain Eukaryota; kingdom Metazoa; phylum Chordata; class Amphibia; order Caudata; family Ambystomatidae; genus Ambystoma; species Ambystoma mexicanum. The sequence continues at coordinate 844,042,551 of NC_090923.1, forward strand.
CTCATTCACTAAGCAGAACAAGGAACAAGAGGATTCTCGGCCAAGTGAGAAAGCTGAGACGAAAAGATAAAAAGAAGAATAAACTGAGCAGGGGATATGCTTACTAAGTGACTCTAAAGGAAGAGTCACTTCTCCTACCAAGAAGCATCATTGTCACTCCCACTTCAGAGAGACTAACATTGAGGAGCCACCACCTAAACTTGCGAAGGTACTCTTACCTGCTAGCTCTATCGTTGTGGAGCAGTGGTAAGTTTTTTAGTAAATGATGTTAGTCATCTTTGTCAAAGCCCCGGCGGCTCTGGTGCTGGAGCCAGGAACTGCTGTGCCTTCTCAGGCGGTTAGGGAACCATCTTCGACCCTTCACCATACACTGTGAGCTCAGTCCAGGCCTTTAATGTGGATCTTCTTTGCTTCTCTAGGCACAGCACCCCCTCCACCATTGCTTTTCAGGCATCAACTTCAGTGATGCTCATCTCCGCTCTGTTTCAAAAGAAGAGCCCGAAATTCACCTCTTTATCCATATCCAAGTGTCTGTCAAGAGTTGTACAGGTCTTCGATGAAGACGGTGTCCCTGTCCCTTTTCAGCTCCAGCCTCTCAGTGAGGATAAACTGACTAATATCCCAGAAGAAATCCCAGAAAATGCTATTAGCAGAATATGGGTTTAGCCAGCTTGGCTTCTGGCCTTGGCGATATCAATGATCTAAACAAGCCCCAGTATGACTCTGCATAGGTCAGCATGCCTTTTAAAATTATTCTAGCCAAGTCTGATGAATGCCTTTGGAGCACTGCATCCTTGGTTTGAAGGTGCAGCGTGACCCAAAATAGATCTTACATTAGAACCCACCTCCCCATTAAACCTTCTGTATATCATGGTAAGGGGATGCACATACTGATAACATGCAAATCTGCCACTCAACGTCCCATGGGAAATCAATAGACAATAGTTGCCTGTCTCTTCCTGGAAGAAGGAGGATTGCCCTGCCCTCCTGGGCACTGCAGGCCAGACCACCATGGCCCTCAGCACCTCGTCTGATGAACCGGCGCAGTTGTCCCCTGATAAAATGGCCGCCGCACTGGAGCCGGGGCCACCACCATCCAGCAGCCCCTTCCTGTTAGAGGAGGCACCAGATGCGTCATGGCCCGCTTTCACCAATGAAATAGCCTTAGATCCCTTAGCCAGCAGGTGAAGCCAGCGGCACTCCAAGGCCTGCATCTAAGGACTTTGTAGCTTGCCTCTTCCTGTCCATTCCTGGACAGCCGCAGCCACAAGGAACCCTGCCCAAGCTCATTGGCAATGTGGCACTATCTGTAGCATGATCCTCCTACAAGACCCACAAGTACACATAGGCTACTGGACGTGATCGCTCTAACCTACTCCATCTGAAGCTATAGCTATGATGCACCTTAATAATCATTTGCTCCTCAGTAATGCTCCCTTCATACCCACCCTCTTCCTCCCTCCCCGCCTTGAACGACCTGCACAAGCACCATTACCCAGCCAAAGTCTGCCACATGCAGCTTCCCTTTACTCACCCCAGACTACCAATCCCCCTGGGAACTGCCAGATCGAAGTCGGAGGGTTCACTCCTGTGGATGCGCTACCCCCCATCAAGGCAGAATGACCGTCATGCCCAAAACCATCATGCAACATCCCACAGTCGGCACCCACCTAGCGGAGTTGCGCCCAACACCTATCCTTCCGCACCTGCATCTGCAGACCAAACTCCCCTGAGCACCGCCTCACAGAGCTTGAAAATGGCTGCTCTGGACCTACCCAATGACGTCCTGCAACAACATTCCCCCACAGCCAGCACCTACTGTGAGAAACCTGAAGGTGTCTCCCTAGATGGTCCCCGGGGATCTGTCTTCAAGGTGGCCAGGACATGGCCATTGCTATTTGATCCAGTTCCTGGGGGTGGACCAGTGAGGGAGGATCACCTGGATGTGGGGGTCCTTGGGGATTGGGGCACTGACGAGTGAGACGCGGTATCCCCCTTCTTTCAACACCTTTTCCCCATCCTACCAGGTAGGATATTCCAAAACACTGGCACCCCCACCCCTTCCCGACACAAACACTTTCTCACAACACAGAAGACAGCGGACTAACACCAGCGCCGTTTACCTGACATGTCCCAATACAAGGGTCAGGCAAAGTCAGGCAATTGACCATAATCACGTACACCTGACGGCCCTTTCCCTTCCTCACACGGATAAAAGGTGCCGCACAAGAAGAGCAAGGCAGACCGCACAACGTGAGTGCTAATTCAGCATGGCAATTCAAGAGGAGGAGAAAGACAGTGCAGACTGAGAGTGATAAGGAGAGAAGCGACCTTGCCCTTTCCGACCAAGGCCTGTGAAACCTCTGAAAAGTCTGCAAACAATAGCCAGCGTGTGTTGCAGCAGATGTCTATGGTACATGAGACCCTCCTCCGCTGATGACCAAGCTGGGGAGTGACGTGGGTCTCTGTGGTACCAACCTTGACTTGAAGCTGAAGAATGCCGAGCGGTTCATCACAGCCGGTGAGTCGAGGGAAGAGCTGATGATAAATCGATTTGTGTTGAACGATAAATAGCCAACGGGTCATTTGAACTTTTGGGCAGCTTAAAGACACTATTGGTGAAAGAGGGCGAAAACCAGCAACAAAGGAGTCCGGCACCACGTGGGTGCTCAGGCAGGAAACTGTGGGCGATTACTCGACATTAGAAACTACCGTAACCAGAAGCCCTTGGGAAGAGGCGAGAAGAGGTCAAAGTGGTCATACAGAGGTCTTGTAAAATCCTCTGTACCGTCGAAGGTCTTTGACCGACAGATGATTGCGAAGCTAAGGGAAATGAGTCCTGCTTGGTGGAATGAACGTATGAACAGTGTGTTCTAAAAGTTGGTGAGAGTGTACCCTGTAGAGGGAAGCCCGACAAAAATGGCGAAGCCTGAAGAACTGTTTAAAAAAGACATTAAGATTTGTGAACATAAGAAAATCCACAGTGAACCCTAAGGAGGGAGGCTAACGTCGGCAAGGGGTCAGAGCCTGAAAGAGGGAGATCCGGGGTGGAAAGTTATCACCAAAGTCCATTGGAAAAGGAACTGTTTAGCCAATTTGTTGAATACGATTTTGTGAAGGGTCTACGCCCAGAAGAGGGAGACCCAGGGGTGAAGCCATCACCCCAAGTATACGTGGAACTGACCTTTGTGTTTGTTGGTTGGATACATCAGGTCTCGAATACAAGAGACTTTTTATTGAAAAGAGACTTAACTATCGAAGAACCTGATAGCTGATAGGAAATTGTCGGCTCGTGCTGGGAAAGTCCGAGCGCGTGCTCTGCTCAGGAGATCCGCCTTGTTCCTTGCTCAAAACGTGGAGAAGGGAGACCCCTGGTAATCACATCCTGGCTTATTATTTGTGAACACTTCTTTCTTTATTGAAACCCTATTCCACACTCTTTCTGTAATTAGTTGTAAGGAATTGGCAATTGGTTTTTCTTGGTATAGGCCCTTTTATTTTGATACAACGCAACAAGGACTCTTAGATTTAGGTTTAGATTTCCATCCTGCATTATCAGTTTCATAAACACCCTTGAACTGTGATCACTTGTGTCTGTCTTTACTGTTGCCACTATGAGTTCCTTACACTACCTACCTGAGGTGTGCCCTACACCCTCCCTCTCGCTCCTGCATCTGCAGCCCCAAATTCCCCAGAGCTCAGCCTCACGGAGCCTGAAAACAGCCACTCTGAACCTACCCAATGACGTCCCGCAATAACATCCCCCAAAGCCAGCACATACCTAGTTGAGGTACGCCCTACACCTTTCCTTTCGCCCCTGCATCTGTATCCCCTAATTCCCCTGAGCACCGCCTCACGGAGCCTCAACATGGCCACACCTGAAAACACAACCACTGCTCTTTGTCAATGCTCACTTCAACCATTAGGGGTCATTGCCCATATGACACCTAGCAGCGCACCCCTTGATGGGCTCCCTTTCTCCCTGAGCCACACAAGAGTACCCACGTACCCCTGTACTATCCTCACCCAGAACCCTCCCTCCGCACCCCCTAGGCATTTCCTTCCTAGTCAGGCCCCAGGAGGACTGACACTCATGCCCATGCCACAATACATAACCACCATGCACCAGTGCAAGCACCACCTGATGACAATGCAACCAGTTGCTCCCTCGCCCCAGTGAACTGCTATCCTGTGCATCAGGGAATGAATGCCAAGGCTCCGACCCCTATGCTGAGAGAACCCACCACTGAACTCACAATCAACACATGCTTCAATACAACACACACACATACATTCACCACGCCATGCATAGGCAAAAACCGACAAGCTCCTCTCTCAAGTCGGACTTACCCCTATGCCAACACACTCACCTTGCCTACCCTAGGTACTGTCAGACCCGCAATTCCTTCCTCTGTTATCATACCAGAACCCAGTGCCACCTTCCTGATTTCACACCACCTTCTGCCATGCAAACTGCTACCAACCATCCGCTGCCTGTCCACCTTCCTCGTCACTCTCTTGCATCCCGATCAATGCTATGTCCATTGTCGCACACGCTATGGACATCCAGGACCTGCTCACATCCAACAAAACTGACATCATCACCATCACTTGGCTCACTCCTACATCCGGCCCAGCCTTATCCATCGCAGTATTGTCCGGATATACTATTATCCGAGAAGACCGACCCACTGGCAAAGGAGGAGTTGCCGCCTCAATTCACAAAAGCACCCTTGCCCTCCGACCTATAACCTCCCCTTTGACTGGATTGTGTCCTCCCATGTATTCCTTATCTTTGATTTTTCCATATCCAGCTTGCTGCTTCGGAAAAAGTTTCCAGTAGAGGGCGCTGTGCATCAATACCTGTCGAGCCGATGTCCCTCGGAGGCCTCTGTATCAATGTCGACGTCATCACGGGTATAAGGAGTCACGCGCAGTGTCCATTGCTCAGTTCCGTTTTTCTGTGCTTCATGATCTTCGGGAACGTGACGCTCGGTTCTGTGAAGAGAACTAATTCTTCGCATTTCTGTCAAGAAAACTTTCAACTTCTCGATACAACATGGCCTGTTAGTCGGCTCCATCCACGCCCCGATCTGACTTTAGAAAATGTCGAGATTGTGGGCCAAAGATGTCCTTGACAGATCCCCAAAGGGTCTGTCAATGGTGCCTTGGGGCAGAGCATCCCTGTTTGGAGTACGAAGAGTGCCTTTCGATGACAGCGAAAGCCTTAAGGGAGCACAGAGGGAAGCTGGAGAGAGGTAGGCCTAAAAAATCCATTACCCCTACCAAATTTACCTCAGACGAGTCGAGACCGCCGTCTCCTCGATAAAATAAACACTCCCGATCTAGATGTCGGAGCAGATCGCATCACTCATCCGCTTCGAGGCATAGCAAGGAAAGGCATCACAGATCGCCTTCTACATCATCCTCCAGTTCACCAGAGAGAGTAAAATGCCCCACTTAAAACAGCCCCCCAGCTCAGTGGGAGGAATTTTGTAAAAAAATGATGAAGGTGTTCGAAAATGTGGCCTTGCCCCCCTCGGAGACACCTAGAGGCGATACCCCAGGATAATAACCTGGTAGCGACTAAGCCCTAAGTCGTCGATCTTGGCGAAACATACTCCTGGAGAGCATCACAAACCCTCGAGTCGAGTCAAAGCCTCTTCGACGCACAAGGTGTCAATACTGTCAACTCACACATCGACACCGGTAATTGTTTCATCGACACCTTCAGCACCTTCGATGAAAGAAAAATCGTTGCTTCGTACGTCGTCCCCATCGATCACTTCGTTCTCCTCGAAATTTTTGTTGAAAACGTCAAAACCGGTTTTGATTCTGTCAACGTCATCGAGACCAATCTCAAATCTATCGAGACCAATGACTTCTACTTCGACTGTGACAAGTTTATCCTCTCCTGTAATGACTGCTGTAGCTCTTTCCTCTTTAGAAACAACCTCTAAGAAGCTCTGATTTTTTCAGAGGTTTGTCCTCAATTCATGAGGAGGGAGAAGTTCAGACTCAGAAAGACCCTTTGGTCTAGAAAGTGTTAGACCTCACATTCTAGAGCAGCTAATTCCTGAAGATCCTTGTAGGAAGCTATTGGAATAAATACCTCCCCAAAGATAGATTTAACCAAGACTGAACCAGGTGAACATGCTGAAAGTAATTATAGGTCACTCATGAACAGAGTCATGGAATATATGGGGTGGTCTAGGCCTGCACCCGTATATCACGTTGGCAGACCCCACCTTGCGAGGCAGACCCTACTTCGTGAAAGAAAGTCTACTTTTCAAAGGACTGAAGAACGGAACAGTATTTTGCACTCCCTAGTTTTGGGCAGAAAATGAACAAAAGGACTTGTTTGATAATTTCTAGCAATATAATTTGGTCCTTTAATTGATTATCAATCTTCCATATTAACTATGTCACAGTGAATAAACCATCAGTAGGGTGATTTGTTTCTGATGCAATACTATCTTTTGAATGTATTTTCAAGATGTCTGTTCTTTGAGTTTGTTCATTTTACAAGTACTAGTCTTAGTTGAATAACTTCTATCAATTTAGGAATTTTGGGTCACATTTTCAGACTTTGTGTTATTAAATGTATGCATTTGACTTGTTTTCCTAAAATCAACCTCAACTCTTACCACACCCGATGTGTTAATAGTGATAATCTGTTAAATTGACTATCAATTTCTTTACCTCTGCATTTGATTCATGTATTTTTCAATATCAACTCCAAAATATTTTATACACACGTCTGTATTTACTTTACCTCTCAACATCAATTCAAACTTTTACACATAGGATGAGGTAACGATTACACTCTGTTCAATTACTTCATGGGTTTTTTCTATGTCCGAATTCATGTATTTTAACATTTGTGCTTATTTTTCGATAATACATATGAGCAAAAAATGATAACGTTTGGTCTATGTGTTTTTCTGGCTTTAGAAATAGCATAACTAATTACTTTTGATTTTCAAACAAATTAATGGTTGGACCAAGGAGTTTCTCTAAATAATACAACCCTTGTGCAACCAACCACATGTAGTAGTACCCTTCCTTTTGTTAGTAATCTGCCACCGTATATGAACAAGATGATCTCACGTACATACTTGATAGTCGACCACAAGAAGACCCTATAGTACCCTTTCACAAAGCCCTGCAGAAAAAAGTGTCCAGTAATTGGGAAATGCCGGAAGTTATTCCTGTTGTTAGTAAGAAACTGTCGGCAAAATACAGAGCTTCATCTGCAGACCCTCCATACTTGTCTAAACATCCACCCCTTGAAAGCTTGCTTGTTCAAGCTGTAACTTCGTCAGGAAGACAAACTGCGTATCCTACAATCCTGCAGGATCGTGACGATAAAAAGGTTGATGCCATGGGCAAGAAAGTTTTCTCGGTATGTAGCATGGCGCTAAAGTCTCCAAACGCCACATGCACACTGGCGAGATTCAACCACACCCTTTGGGAGTGTGCTTTAATGGCGGCTGACCATCTCCCTGAAGGGGAGAAGAGAGACAGTTTCCTGAATATTATCAAGGATGGGAAGGATGCAATGTGTGAATCCCTCCAGACAGGTCTCGACTCTGTTGACAGCATCAGCAGAGCCATGGAGGCTAGTACCACAATCCGTAGATTTGCGTTGTTGCAGAAATCTGGATTTGCTCCTGATGTGGAATCCAGACTTCTGAATATGCCCTTTGAGGGCACCCGTCTATTTGGTATAAAAGCTGATAACAGTTTGGAGAAGTTGCAAACTTCCAAAGCAGCAGCCAAATCCCTTGGAGCAGCAGTTCGACAAACTCCAAACCGCCCCACAGGTACGCCCTGGAGCGGTAAATCCTTTTACTATTACTCAGCATTTGGAAAAGGCAGAGGACAGCCAGCTCAAAGGGGCCAGAGACGATTTACCCGTGGTGGACGCGGTAAGGGTTCTAAGTCCGCATCTGCAGGTGCTGCTTTACCCTTTCCCCGGAACAGGCTTGGAATCATCTAGATTGTGTTTGCCACTCCGTCCACAAGCTGGGCTTCTCCCTCAACTTCAAGAAGTCCCATATGATACCATCAGAGAAACTCCAGTTTATTGGAGAAGTCCTGGACACATCCCTGGGAAAAAGCCTCGCCACCAGAGGTGAGGGCTCAAGACATTCTACAGATGGTGACGACATTTCAGAATGCCTAACATCTTCCGGCCTTTGATTTTTTAAGGTTGCTCGGCCTGATGGCATCCTGCATTTTTCTGGTGCCAGAAACTCGTCTGAGAATGAGATCTCTCCAGTAGGCTCTCAGAACTCAATGGTCACAATTCTCAGGAAAGATGTCAGATCTCCTACAAATCCCAAACAGAGTCACACTGGATCTTCAGTGGTGGGGCTGTCGGGAAAACATCTTTAAAAGGAGAACCTTTTTGGCAACCATAGCCGAAGATAACAGTAGTGATGGACGCCTCACTCACGGGTTGGGGAGCCCATACCAACGACTTAACCATCAGCAGTCGTTGGTCTCCATCGGAGTCCAAACTACACATCAACCTTTTGGAGCTGAGCACAATCAGGCTAGCTCTGAAGGCTTTCCTGTCATCGGTACGGGGAAGAATTTTCTGATAATGACGGACAACACAGTGGCCATGTACTACCTCAACAAGAGAGGAGGTGTAGGGTCACTACTCGTGTGCAGAGAGGCAATGCAGCTCTGGTTCTGGGCAATGCAAGAAGGAATCTCTCTGTCGGCAGTTCACCCAGCCGGAGAGGAGAACATGGCGGCGGACGCTCTGAGCAGGCAGAGCACAGTCTCACACGAATGGGAACTAGCTCAGGAAGTCCTGCACGAGATCTTCACCCTTTGGTGAACCCCACAAGTAGATCTGTTCGCAACCAGTCTCAACAGGAAGTGAAAAGTATTCTGCTCAAGGGATTTCCCCTGAGAGGAGCTCTAGGAGACACGTTTGTGGTGGACTAGGAGTTTGCACTCCTATACGCGTTCCCTCCAGTCCCCGTCATTCCTCATGTAATAAGGAGGTTCAGCAAAACCATGATCCTAATTGCCCCGGACTGGAACAGGAGAATGTGGTACCCTGACCTTCTAGACATGTATATCTGTCCTCTGATTCATCTTCCACAAAGAGAGGATCTTCTCTGGCGAGAGGAGGGTCAGGTTCTCCATCCAGATATCCGGACCAATTTTCCCTCTGAATAATTTTCTCTTTGTGCGGAACTGGTTTTCTTTTGTGTGCACATTATTTTCCATGTGTGCAACTGACTAATGAGGTAAGCCACTTTGCGAGCATGCGTATTTAGTGAACTACTGTCACAGAAGAGAGTTTGGAAAGGAATTTCCTCTTCCCAGCCACTGCAATTCATGACAATTCTTAGAACACTTTTTCCAAACAAATAGGCTAAAATAAAATGTCATATGTGATTAAACAGAAAACTCATCAACCAGTCCAAGACTTCAACATCTACCACAGTACCTTGCAAACATTTTATGCCACTGGAAAATCACTAATATGTACTACAAAACACAAATATCTCTTGTCCTAAACTGATGTGACTGTCAAGAAATTTAGACAAAATACAACATTTACCAATGGATTAATGGAAATTAAAAGCAATGTCTCAAAAAAAATGCTGATAGGAGTTCAAGTGCCACTTTAATGAAGTAATTCAAGGGCCAGGGTAACCTGCTTAATTTGTGTAAGGATGATCATTGCCTCAGAATAACTGCACCTCAGAATATGATGATCAACAATTCCTGTGCCTCTGCTTACTATGCACATTGCGTTGTCCTGTGGGTAGTGATAAAACCAGCCTTACAGCTACGAAGCATATACACCATCCATGTTTACTCCCTAAAAAAATGAAAATGTGCCCAACAAAAATGAGAAACAATGAAAATGTTGTTGCTTCAACCCACAAAGCTCCACTGATATATTTTCGAATTAGTGACCAGTAGAGCAGTGGCATAGGAGGGAACTCTAATAATATGAATGCCTGATCTCAACAGGAATTTTAAGGGGAAGAACATATTTTAATAAGCAGAAAGTATTCCTTTTGGCAAAGCTAATGACTTTTTTACTCCCTGAAAAATCATTTGACTCCATGTAGGGAATACAATCTGATTAGAGCCCTGCTTATACCCCTGACATAGGAAGTTAATGACAGGACACATAATAAAGTCTATAGTTTTGCCCACCCTTCCGCAGCACAGCCTAGATAACATTAAATAAGTGCCTTACTGAAGTTTATTATGTAGCCCTGCTGAAGAAAATCACATATTCTTTGTTGTCAGTTAAATAAGATGCAGGGGGATGCTAGAGACAGTACACACAGAACACACGTTATATTAAAAAGCCCTCAGCAGCTGAGCATAGAAAGAAGAAGAAGGTTCTGTTGTCTAGACAGGTGCTAGAATTTTCTATCCTTTAGCAAACAAGCCAACACATTTCCTTCAGTGTACTGCCGAAAGGTCTGACTTGGTTTTTTAAATGAACTGCTTTGTTGATCACCCGCAAGGAGTGATGACCTGTGCTCTTCCACCCATACCCTTCGCCGGCCCCTGTGCTAGCCTCCAATACTAGTTGATAGAGCACTGTAAAAAGTGAGGGATTGTAGCAGTAAACAATCGCTGGGATATTTGTAGACCCGCTTTTTTTGCAAGCAAGGCGTATTTAATGCCTCACCTTATTATGTGCATTTTTTTAAGAATGTCATGACTCTGCATGTAAGGAATTCTTTTGCAGTGCATATAAGATTGTTTGCAACATACCCCACCCTTATATCATTGTGTACGATTACACAGTGCTCAGTGAATCTGTTTTTGTATAACAGAGGGTTACGATATAATGTGTCAAGGTCTATGCCCAAAGGAACTCTGAACACTTGGAAAACGAGGCAGATTGTGTGAAAAGCATTGTCCTGTCTGAATATCCGGTACTTATAGAGTAATGTTAGTAATGCAACAGTAGGAGACACCGAGCATCAGACTTGTCATCTGAAAATCCTTACAGGGCCAATTCATATTTGAATTTTATAATGCGTTAACTTGCAAAGCAGCTGCTTCAAAGCACTTGATTGACAAATGTACAAAGAGGAAGTATTGTGTAAAGGTTACACATCCAGATAGCCTGCTTACTTACAATCAGTATCCGATATTCGAGCTTGTAGTTCAAGTGTATCGTGTGGATAACGCTTCTGGTAAGGCACAACGAGTAACAGAAATTCTGGCACGTGAACGTTCTTCATATTATTCATATTACAACAAACATAAAACAAGTGGATGTAGGTACACGTCTGCTAACCTTTCGCAGAGCCAAGAGAGGAAGAGTCAAGGTTGTCCAGTACTGTATTAATGTGTTCTGCGGCAGAAGTTAGAGTCATAAGGTAAAAGTGTGGTAGAATCAAGCTTCGGAGTCATGGGTGGGGAGGGAACATTATTTGGTTAATGTGTGCAGATGTGTGTATCTTGGTTAGATTCTTCTGTTCATGGAGCCAGTTTTTCATTTTCGTTTTTAACATCTTATGTGTGTATTTTGCTCTTCAGGGTTTTAGGTGTTTACGGTCACCCTTGCATAGTAGTGTAATGCAAATGAGAAGAATATAAAGACTAGTTGCATATTTTAAGAGAAAGAAAAGTAATTGCTGTGGCTTGTGCCTTATTAAATATTTTTGAAAAGGTGAATATTGTCTGTGTGCGCTACTAAAATTCTTCTGAGCGGCACCCAGAAGGAAGCTGGGCAAGCGCACATGTGCACAGCTTAGAGGGAACACTGAATTCAGGACTCTCAACCTCCACGCATGGTTTCTGAAAGGTTGAGGTACAAAGATTGGGACCTCCTGGACGACGTAATGGAGGTGTTGCTTTCGGCCAGAAGGCCAGCGACCAAATCACTATACCGCTGGCGTTGGAACAAGTTCTACAGCTGGTGTAGAGATAAGAATATTGACCCTTTTTCATGCAATACACTGATGGTGTTATCTTTCCTTTTACGCTTCGCAAACCTAGGACTACAAGTCGCACAATTAAGGGTTACCTAGCCACGCTGTCCATCTTCAAGCGCACAGCTGAGGAACCCTCATACTTTAAAATGCCTCTAGTAATTAAATTCTTGAAAGGGTTGACCAATGTCTACCCTCCAACTCCTTTTCAAGTTCCCCTGTGGGACCTAAATCTAGACCTAACATTTCTAATGAGTACTCCCTTCGAACCCCTCCATTCGTGCCCATTGAGATTTCTTACTCTCAAAACTGTTTTTCTAGTGGCAATAACTTTGGCCAGAAGAGTGAGCGAGCTACAGGTTTTATCTTGCAAACCTCCACACACTATCTTTCACAAAGATAGTGGTTCTACAAGTGAAGCTTAATTTCCTCCCAAAGGTGGTTTCGGAGTTTCATTTCACTAACAAAATAACTCTACCTTCCTTTTACCCTCCTCCACATCTGGGGAAAGAGGAAGAAAGGCTGCACAGACTTGACCCAAAGCGTGCTTTGAGTTTCTACATTAGCAGACTTTCAAAACTTAGACAAACAGACCAATTGTTTGTAGGATACACAGGTCATAAACTGGGCCTAGCCATCACCATGCAAACCATTTCAAGAGGGATTATCCTAACAATTCTAGAATGCTATAAATTGGCAGGTAAAGACCCTCCTCAACATTGGAGGGCTCATTCAACCAGGGGTATCGCAGCTTTGTCAGCTCTCCAGAGGGGAGTTCCAGTAAAAGACATTTGTGTGGCGGCCAAATGGTCATCTGCACACACCTTTACAAAATTCTATAGCTTGGATTCCTCCACTAGCCAATAGACCAAATTTGGAAAAGCTGTATTGCACTCTGTGCAAACTTAAAACATGCTAATTTTACTCCCTCCTCCAATACACATTACTGCTTTGGGAGTCTATCAAAGATAAGGAATACGTGGGAGGACACAATCCATTCGAAGAACAAGTTACTTACCAACTGTAACGTTCTTTCGACTGGATGTTCCTCCCACGTATTCCTTATCACCCCTCCCATCCTTCCCTGCAGTAAAACTTCCCTTGTTGTTGCAGTCTGCGCTCCCTCATGGTTAGTAACCATCTCATCCTGCACAAACCTAACACTTCAAAACGGAACTGAGCAACGGATGCTGCGCGTGACTATACCTGTAATGATGGCGACGTCGATAAAGAGGCCTACGAGGGACATCAGCTCGACAGGCGTCGATGTGCAGCGCCCTCTACTGGAAACATTTTCCGAATCAGCAAGCTGGATATGGAAATATCAAAGATAAGGAATATGTGGGAGGAACATCCAGTCGAAAGAACGTTACAGTTGGTAAGTAACTTGTTCTTCTATACCACACTGCAAAATCACAGAGCCAAACTAGCCTGTTCACCTAACTCCACCAACGCACTTCACCTCATCTACCGAGCACCAGGCACCATTGCCTCATTTGAAGAAGACCTCACCCAACTCCTCTCTACTAACTTAAAACCCTTCACCCAGCTGACCATTCTAGGTGATCACAACCCTAGGTTACAATGATCCCACAGACTCAGAAGCAGCACCCCTTACTAAAATGGTGACTGCCTTTGGTTGCACTCAAATTGTCCTAGACCCCTCCCACATAAAACACTTGATTGGATTCTGGACCACAATTGTAACATCTCCATCCTCTCTAACACACCCTGCCCCCGGACCGACCACCACTGCATTAGCTTCTCTATCCCTACTTCCCCCTGCAGCCCAGAAAGCCCATGTCGCTGCCCCCTAACATAGCTTGCAGCTCCTGCAATCTGACAAGAGTGCCTACTCCCATTGCTCTCCCCCCACATACCTACAAACCTAGACACCAAGGCATGTGTTGCTCACTGCAACACTATGCTTACCAAAGCTGTCGAGACTCGCCCCACTCAAGCCCTGGAAATCCAAGAACACTAAGCACAGGAACTCTTGGTTCACAACCGAACTAGAATCTCTAGTTGCTTAAAAAAACAGGCTGCAAAAGCTGCCTAGCAGAAACTCCCCACGAACCAAAACAAAGCATGATTCACAGAGGCAGCAGAAATGTACAAAAGAAATCTATAAATCTAAAGCCACTATTTATAGCACAAGAATTACTGAAGCTGCTTCAAACACCCGAGAATTGTTCTCCATCTAAAGAGAACTAGAATCCCCCATCACTCCTCGCCCTAACGTCACGAAAGACACTACTTGGTGTAACAAAATTCAAGAAGCACTAACACATGAAGTCACACGATTTCTTGATAAAATTAAAGCCAAACTTGCCAGCTGCTCCACAAACTGGTCAGGTCATCTCCAGAACAGTCCGACCCCTATCGCCCAATGTTAGGCAGAATTATATGCAGTACCCTTTGGAAACACAACACACAATTAGGACTACAAGTGACAGTACAAATTCACCTTTGGTACAAGCCTGTACTACACAGTAAAGTGGTAGCGATGGTTAAGCAGCCAGACTTACCTCAAGAGTAAAGTGAGCAGTATCAAAGGTTACACAAAGGACAACGATTACTATGATTCAAACAAACACTGACTCAAGGTTTCTGAGTAAAAGAATATACATTTATTTACCCATCAGTTATTAAACATTTCACTATTATCAAGCAGTTGAAAAATCACGTTTCTAATACACTACACCACACCCAATAGATTCTGGACAAGTAAGGCTCAAAATGAAGTGTGAGCAAAATGGAACTCCAGTAATTTAAAAGGGAGGGAAAGACAAAGTTGGACAGAATTTGAGCAGTACCAACAAGTGAGTAAACAGGGCAATCTAGAAAAGGAACTACAGTGAGGAAATGAAATCAAGAGTGCCTGGCCCAAAGTCAATGGACCAAAATCTTTGCAGAGGATCACACAGTTCAGGGTAGTTTGCGGTTAAGTCTTTGCCAAGAGTTCAGAACGAAGTTGGTTGGACGAAAAGTTACTTTAAAGAATAGAGAAGGTCAAGCCCTCGGATTGGCGAAAGATTTCACACACTTTCACTGCGGCTGGACGAAACGAACAACCGGGTTAGCACAGTACCTTTAAAGCAGAAGAATGCTGTAGCTACGGCAGACGTTCCTGGCAGGCCCTGCAGGCTCACGGTTCCTGAAGCGACTCTCGGACTGACAAGAAGGAGGAAGACTGGAGGGTCCTGCAGTGCCCTGGGAAGAAACGAGCAGCGCAGCAAAACGGCGAATAAAAGATGCGCGCCTTAAAACCCAAGCATGGTCCGACCTTCCTGGCTATTCGGTTCACTGTAGCTGTGTACAGCAAATTCGACCAGGGGAGGGAGGCCTGGCTTGCAGTTTGGCGAACTGGTTGTTCCTACCAGCTCAAGGGGAGAAGATTCCTTTCAGATCTTCCCTGTCGTCAAAGTTTGGAGATTCGGACCCGCAGCAGGGATTCACCGGGAGGTTCAGTCATGGTAGAGGTCCTCTTCTGTCAGCTTCTCTTCGGTTCTCTCGATCCAGTGGCGACTCTGCCTTCTCAGTCCCAGAGACCTGCTTTTTATGCAGTTTTCCCTCATTCACCCAGCCTGGCTGTCAATAACACAGCAGGGTGGCTGTCCCGCAGGGACAGTCACCACAGCCAATCATACCAGAGTGCAACATGGGTCTCCAAGGAGACCCTGTGCAGGGAGTCTCAAAACCCTCCCTCACATCCTGTCCCCCTCAGACATACAGGTGCCTAAGGAGGGCTTCTGTGCAGAAGCCCGCGAAAGGCTGGTGAACAAAGGAACCAAACCTGGTTTGGCACGCAGAGAAAGACACGAGAAAGACTTTTACAAAAGAAAATGGCGAATAAACCCAGCCGGAACCATATAAAAGTAAATATGGTCCAGCGGGTTTAAGTTCGAGGCTACCAACATATCCTAGAACAATACCAACGCTATTTAAAATAACTGCGGTAGGAAAAATAGGGTAGTTACCACTTCCACCAGTCAAATCTTAATGAAAAGGGAACAATACAATGTTCCATGAGAAACAGACACAAATGGATAACTAGTAACCCTTTCCAGTACTCTATATAAGATAGCTTGTACTGGGTCTGTGGATTTTAAAAAGACTAAAAGTCAATGGCAACTTTACATGTTCTGGGAGACAGTAGTCAGTCCCAGAAAATGGAGTCTGAGTTGTGAAGTGTCACTGCACTGAAGGTGCTGTGTAACACACAGTAAAAAGAAGATACC
Organism: Ambystoma mexicanum; assembly: GCF_040938575.1. Classification (NCBI taxonomy): domain Eukaryota; kingdom Metazoa; phylum Chordata; class Amphibia; order Caudata; family Ambystomatidae; genus Ambystoma; species Ambystoma mexicanum. The sequence goes on from NC_090923.1 coordinate 844,058,731, forward strand.
TATGGAGTAGGTGAGGCTCCACAGTCTATGAACACAACAATGTTAAACATACACAGCAAAACACATGTAAGAGTAGGAAAAAAGGCTCACACTCTTACCAGGTGAAGAAAAGAAACCCCAGAAATCCAGCAAAGCTGCTGAGGGACTCAGTAGGTAAGGGAAATTAGCCATTTTGGAGAATTCTCCCTAACACCCAACCTTTCAAATTCAAACCTATTTCAGAGCCTGATTTAGCTACCATTATTGCAAGCCCAAATTGGTAAAAATGCGCTGACCCTCTGATCACACTTATCGCTGCCATTGTCAATTCCTCATTCAATTCCTGCACCATCCCGACCTGCCTTAAAGACTCATGGATCACCCCTCTCCTTATGAAACCTTCTTTGGACCCCACTATCCACACCAACTATAAACACATCACTACAATGCCTTTCCTCTTGAAAATTATCGACAACGTAGCTTACTCCCAAATCCAAGCCTTCTTGGAAATTGACCACATCCTGAGCCCTTGCCAGTCCGGCTTCTTCCCCCGCCATTGTACTAAAACAGCACTCTTTGGGCCTCATTACACGGACGGCGGTAAGGGTTAACAGTGACCGTAAATGGTACCGGTGACCGTTAACTCTTACCGCCTTACTACGAGGTCCCTTTGCGGGTTGGAGACTTTAACGCCTGCTTTTTGCAGGTGTTAAAAACCAACCCGCAAAGGGACCAGGGAGCTAATTACGGTACCGCAATTTGCGTTGCCGTAATTAGCACCTTCCCCATTCCCATTATTCCCTATGGGGCAGAAATGGGAATGTGGAAGGGCAATGGGGGAAGGGCGAATTACCGCCCCACCAACCTTGGAATAGGGTGGTAATTCCCCTTTCCTCCAAGGCGGTGCCGGTATTTTACCGGCATGGACCAAGGTGCTAATAGCACCTTGGTCCACCGCCGTCCGTGTAATGAGGCCCTTTGACTTGAAGAATCAGCTTGACGAGGCCAATGATGTGGGAAAACTATCTCTCCTTCTCCTTTTAGACCTACCACCAAACGCTCTGTAAGCATATCACTAAAGTTACAGGCTTCTCCCCCGAAGCAGCCAACTGGTTTGCATCCTTCCTGGCCAACAGAACCGCCAGTGTCTTCTCTGACAAAGCGAGCGTCAGCCATCCCCACTCCTATATCATGTGGTATGCCCAAGGTTCATGTGTCGCTCCCACCTTGTACAACATGTACACCAAGCATTTATTTGATCATCAGTGAGGTGGCTCAGCTCCACCTCACTGACGAGGCCCAACAAGGCTGAGACACGTGTCTGGAGATGCTGTTGGTACTGTTGTTCAAAGGTTTGCCTGGCATTTCGGTGCTGGACTGCCCTTGTAAGCAGGACAGACTGATATGCAAATGGGTATACCTCCTTTGTGAAAAGAAAAGTGAGCAACACGTGATTGTTTCGGACTCTCAGATTGGGAAAAAAACAGAGAACAGGTTATCATGCCATGTTCATTCTAGTGAGAGTTGCCTGCTATCTTTTTTGTAAGTTATCAATGATGTTTAAAAAGTTCAGGCGCACTTCAGCTGCTTTTTAAAGGCAAAGCTTGTGAAACTGATTCTGGCCGTGCTAAATTCATTACTAAGTACAATTCTGGAGCCAAACGTATTCTGTCCATTACTTCCTGGCCTATCCTTAATATTGATCAGGAGATAAACCAAACTTTACCTCCTCCTCCAGAAAAGACAAATAAGTTCCCAGCTGTTTATGCTTGGCCACACCGCCCTTTGATTGGCTATCGAAAGGGAAAAGGGAAAGGTACAGGTGGTTTTAAAAAATGCATGAAATGCAAGGTTTGCCAAATAGCTATGCCCAGAAAGTCTTGTGCTTATTTGACATATTAGCAAAACCATCACATTTAATACCATATGTAGTTTATGGAAATATATGTCCCTGTTAAATAATAGTATTCCGAAGGGTACCTGGTTACTGCCTTGCTCTGCCCACGTCGGTACAATAATATCAACAAACGAATGAGCAAGGTCAGGTCGATCTCTGCTGAAGAGTAACCACTGCTACACCCTGAGTGGGTAACCCCTTGTGTGGGTGGTCACAGAATTCTCATGAAACTGTTCTTCTGCACAAAAGGGTTTTATTTTGAAGTGCAGTGGTGTAGTAATACACTGGTATTTTTCAAAAACATAGGACATTCACATTTGAGGACATACAATATGCTGTAAATCCCCTATTCCTCTACATTGCCTCCAGCACTTGGTCGGGGGGGCAATGTGCAGTTATCCCATGTAACCGGTGGGGGGAGAGGTACCATCTATAGCAAATTTTGTATGCTGTTTCCTTGATAGACATGCTTTTTGATATTTGATGGACCCTCCTCCAAATTTGTTCCCATTCCTCTCCCGTGATTGGGGCGCCAAAATCTTTTCCCACCCATTCATATAGGTATGGGAGCTGATCTCCCAGGTTTGCCCGTCCATCAGTCTGTATAATCTAGATAATCCTTTGGATGTCGAGCCTTCCTAGAGAGTTATTTCTAATCCTATCGTGGCTCTTGTGCCTGCCTTTGTGACCTCCTTCTGTGAGACCCAGTGCCTAACATGTATGTATGTGTATCGTTCTTCCTCTCCTATACCAAATTTCTGTTTACATTCTTCAAACTGCAGGGCTTCCCCGTTCTGAAAGGTGTCCTTTAATAACAGGGGTTTTGCTCCTTTCCATGTTTCCCAGAATTTAATTTTCTGACCCGGGGTGAAATCATATTATTATAAGCCATTCAGGTATTCGGGCCCAATCCCCTGGGTATTGTCCCCCTTTTTAGAGCTTTATCCCATCCGCGCAATGATACCTTTGTTGCTTCTAGAAGCTGTCCACCTGCCCCTCGGGCTGTGGTTCGCATAGCATGTAAAAGCCCTCAAGGGGATACATGTTATCCCTTGTTATATCTCACACCAACCTCTTGTGCCGCAAGGATGTATCTCTCCATATCTGGGACCTCCCAATCCTCCCCCCCAAAGTGTTGGGCGTGTCGGGACTCTCTGTTGAATTCTTGGTTTCTTCCCATCCCATATAAAGGATACAATTTCCAACTGTAATATTTTACACATGCGAGGTGATATCTGTACTGGGAGCAAGCTCACTATGTACAGTAGTCGGGGAAGCAATGTAATTTTTACCACCACTATACGTGCAAACCAGGAGAGTTCCTGGGCAACCCATCAGTCTTCCTTCAGCTTCTTCCACACTGGGGTTATATTTGGCCCGTATAATCCCTTATATTCGCTCATTAGTTGTATCCCCAGATATTTATGCTTTTCTCTTCCCAAATCAGGGGGTATTCTTCTCCTAGTTTCCTTATTTGCTGTCGGTCCTCAGTTATGTTTAGGGCTTTGGATTTCATGTAGTTTATGGTGAAATTACAGCAAATTCTTGCGGTCGGTCTCTCCATCACTCTGGGCAGCGTGCTATTTATGTTTTTCAATAACCGAATGTCATATGCATAAAGCGCTATTTTGTGTACATCTTTTTCACTCGTTATCCCCTGAATTCTCTGATCATATATAATTGTAACCGCCAGTGGTTCCATAGCCATGGCAAATACTAAAGCGGACAGAGGACACCCTGACGTGTGCCTCGCAGTAATCTAACATGTGCCGATGTTTGCCTGTTAACCAGAAAGGTTGTTGAAGGTATTTGGAAGTTCACCATAATCATCCTGGTAAACTCAGGTCCACATTCAAACGCTGCAAGAACCAATCGCATGTAGTCCCAGGCTAGGCTATCAAAAGCCTGACGTGCATCTATTGCTGCTATTGAGAATAGATGTCCAGTTTTTGTGCCTAGGTCTATTATATCTGAGGCTCGTCTTATATTGTCCTGCGTGTGCCTCCCTACTATAGAGGCTGCTTGATTTCCATGAATGAATCCCGGGAGAGCCTTCATTAGTCTGGCAGCCAGATCTTTGGCGTAAATCTTAGCGTCACTGTTTAATAGGGCGATGGGGTGATAACTGGCAAAGTCTGTAATTTAAGAATTAATATTGTGGAAGATTTCCCCATATCCTCCGTGATCACCCCTTGTTCTTTTATGTGATTAAATAGCCAGGTTAAAGGTGCAAGCAATTGGACCCTAAAAGCTTTATAAAAGCCGTTTCCTCATCAGGGCCAGGTGTTTTATTACTAGACAATGAGGTTATTGCATCGCTAACTTCTTGCCTCGTAATGGGTGCTTCTAAGGTTTCCCTTTCTCACTGGGTATTTAGGCGTAGCTGCAGTGTTTCTATATGGTTTATAGTCAATAAGTCGAATGCAATAATTTCGAATGCCTTAATGTTGGATGCGAAATGTCGAAAAAAAATGTCGAATTTTTCTTCTTTATTTAGTTTTTTTTTTAATGGGGGGGGTTCCCCCTAGCCCCCTGTTTTTTGTTTATTAACCCTTTTCTAACTAACTAGACCCAAAAAAACCTATAAAATAAAAAACATAAATTAGAAAAATAAAATTCGACATTTTTATTTGCGACATTAATGCATTCAAAATTATGCATTCGAAATTATGACTGCACACCTTTCTATATAACTAGTCTGTGAGAGCGGGTCTAGTCCTTCTTGTTTCAACAGGCCTACGTGGAACTTTTCCATGATTCTGAATTTATCTGCTTCTGCTGTAAACAGCATACCTCCCTCATCGCGTAGTTGGCTAATGTAGTATCAGGTTTTTTGCTTTCTAAGTTTTGCTGCCAGATATCGGTTGGCTTTACTTCCCTGCATGTAATATGTTTGCTTAGTATTTAATAACAATCTAGCAGAGCGGTCTGCCACGTCTGCTTCCAGCTCTCTAATCTTCCGTAGTGCCCTTAGAGATTTCTGCGTCTGTCGGTTTTTATGTTGGACTTCTGCTTCTTTTCCTCCCCCTCCAGTTTCTTCCTGATCTCTTCTTTGCCCCTAATATATATTATGAAATGGGATATAAATTCTCCCTGTACCACCGCTTTACATGCGTCCCACACTATCCTCCAGTCTGTTTCCCCATTATTTTCTTTGAAGAAATTACTAATCACCTTCTCCATATGGGCTCTCAATGCTATATCACCTAGAATCAGATCATTTAATCTCCAATGTTTACGAGTTTCTGGGTTATCCTTGGGCATTCCAATTTGTATTATCACCAGGGCATGGACGGTTAGGTATTTAACCCGGATTTCTATTTTTTTCATTTAAAATATAAACCATTTCATCAAAACAAGTATGGTCCAAAGTGACCATTAATTAACACTCACTCACACAAATGACAATTGGGTTCCAAGTAGTCCATTGACATTTCGACAAAAGGTTTACCAGAATTTCGCCTGCACACCCTACAGTCCCTCTTACATTGTATTAAATGGATTACTGTGCTTCTTTCCATCTATTCCGTATTTTATCCGCTTTTCTCGGGCATCCTCTAGCCGTGTATACTCTTCGTTCCATCGCGACACATATATTTACGTCTGTGATCCACTGTTCATATTGTGGAGTCATTTCAGAGCCCCACAGTTTTGCAATGTTTCATTTAACCAATGCGGTGGTTGTCGATATGGACAGCTTCTCATATTTAGATAGCTCTCCCTCCTCCTCCACTGCGAGTAGCAACAGTTTTGGATCCCTGTGTATCGCCTTCCCCAATACTCGTGTGAGTTCGCCACAGCATTGCTGCCAGTACCGCTGGATGTAACTACAATCCCATAGAATGTGGAAGAAAGTCCCCTCCTCTCTTTTACAGCGTAGGCAATGTGGATCAGTGATTTTCCCCCATCGATAGAGCAACACTCTATCACACTATGCAGTATTTTTAACTGTATAAGTCGGAGTCTGGCTGAGATGGCCACCTTGCGAGGGTACATAAGGGCTGTCACCCAGTCCTCCGATTGTATGCCCCCAACATCTCTTTCCAATTTGGATTTCAAACTTGTTAGCTCCGATGTGGCAAAGGAGGTTGCAACACTATATACATGGTAGATGTGATTTTAGTTTCAATTTTAGCCTGGACTATATTCCTTTCAATAGGGTTACTTTCAGCCATGTTCTCGAGTTCCGGGAGGTGAAATTGTAGTGCGTGTTGCATCTGTGTATAGTGATAGTGTTCGGTTTGTGGAATGTGAAAGCGGGGTTTTAGAGATTCGAAAGGCACCAATTTGCCATCTGCAATGATATCACCAACTGTTTTAATCTTGTGCTGTAACCAACTGTGTCACCTCGGGAGTTTATTCACTTCAGGGAGGTTCCCATAATCCCATAATGGTTGTAATGGTTGACTCTTTTGTCCCAACCTATGTACTTGTGTGTTTCTTTCCAGATTTGGGAAGTGTGCGACAGCATGGTTTTAGGGGTTGAGTGGTGTGTTGCCTTATAGAGATGCTCGATTTGAAGCCTGCCGTGCCTTCCAATGTTTTCTGCTCTAATGTGCGATAGCTCTTTGTCTCCATGTAACATATCATTGACCACGGCTATTTGGCTGGTCCAGTAATAGGATTGTAGGCATTGGAGTCCAATCCCCCCTTCCCATATGGAGCACTGGAGCGTACACAGCGCGATGCGTGAGCGTCCGCCACACCACAGGAGCTTTCTATGTGCACAGTCGATTTTTTTTTTGTATTCATTCGGTGAAACGTGTAACCTTGCTTTTTGTAATTTGTATAGGAATCCGGGAAGGGCCATCATCTTAAAGAGTGCCGCTCTGCCCAGTAGGGTCAGCGGGAGAGAGACCTAGTGCCGAACATCCTCCGTGAATCTGGCAGTGATTAGGTGGAGATTTTTAACCACATAATCATTCAGGTCATTCGTGATTTGTATGCCAAGGTATCTGAATTGATCTGTTACGACTTGATACACACAGGTACCAGGCACTGTCACGCTTGCATTGCCTACCGGGAATAGTATAGATTTGGACCAGTTTATTCTTAGTCCGCTAAAGGTCCAGTAGTCATCCAGCAGGCTTGTTACCGTGGAGCAGGAGTTGTGCGGATTCTTCAAATAGATTATCATGTCATCCGCATATAGGGAGACTCTATCTTCCCCTCCGTCCCCCCAGCAGAAGCCGCCCCATGATGGTGACGTTCTCAGCAGCACAGCCAGCGGTCCCATGGCTAGTGCAAAGATCATGGCGGACAGGGGGCACCCTTGTCTGGTCCCTTTCCCCAGGTTAATGGGTCTTGAGGGCCACCCATTAACTCTCATTTGTGCCTCGGGGGATTCATACAGGAGTTGTAAACAGCCCAGGTATTGCGAGCCGAATCCCATACAACACATTTTTTCCCAAATTGCTTCCCAGTACACTGAATCAAAAGCTTTTTCAAAGTCTATTGCGAGTAGGGCTAGGGGTCCTTGTATGCTGGGTGCTTTTTCTATCGCTGAATGCAATCTGCGTATATTCATGCGAGTAGATCGCTGCAGCATGAATCCACATTGATCAGGGTGGATTAGGGTTGTTATAACCTGTTGTAATCGGTTGGCAAGCACTTTTCCCAATAACTTGGTCTCGCTATTTATGAGAGAGATCGGTCTATATGAGCTACAGCGATCTAAGGGCTTGTCTGATTTAGGGATAACTATTATCGTGGCTTTCCGTAGATCAGTGGGAAGGCAGCCCTGTCTCTTAGCCTGTAGGAACATCTGTAACAAGTGAGGCGCGATCTCATTCGTACCCAGTTTGCACCACATCTCTATCGGGAAGTCGTTTGGCCCTGGTGTCTTCCCTGACTGGAGTTCCGACATGATCGTTACTAGTTCCTCTTCCGTAATATCTCATTCCAACAGGGCCTGTTGGTCTTCGCTGAAGGAGGGGAGTATAATCTCGTTTAGTATGGAATTACTATGGGTGCCTTAGGTGCTTTATATAGTTCTGCGTAGTAGGAGGCAAAGCATTCTGCTATACCCTGATCGGTCAGTAGCGGTCTGATCCCTCTGATCTAATTACCCTGACATGGTTGCTTCCCTTGTCTCGTTTTTCTAACCACGCCAGCATTTGGCCCGCTTTATTGCTGGTTTCATATACTCTGGCTCTCATCGTTCTATGTGCCTGTTTAGCACAGTCTAATGCAATATTTTGTGAGCGTTTTTGGGCCAGCATCAGTGAGCTGTGTGTTTCAGGCTGGTCAAGGGTTAGACGATTAGTATCAGCTTGGGTAACCTGTTGCTCAGCCTCAACCACTTCTCGCTGTTTTTTTTTCTTATGTGCAGCGGACCATGAAATGATCTCACCCCGCAACACTGGTTTGTACGCCTCCCAGGTCATCTACCGATCCTGTGTTCAGCTCAAAATATGTTGTCGTTGTTCGCTGTATCTGTTCTAAGAGTTCCAGGAAGCCCAGGTAGTAGCTGTTCAGGTGTCAGGTCAGGGGGGTAGTGGTCTGGCCGTGTTTAGCTCGATCAGCAGAGGGGAGTGATCCAACACGCCACGGGGCAGCAGGGTTGCTATGGTGGCTCTATGTATTTCCGGTGCTGGGAGAAAGAAATAATCTAATTGCGACAGTGAGGCGTGCACCCCGGAGTGATACGAATATTCTTTCGTATCAGGATGTAGATCTCACCACACATCTTGCAGGCCTAGCGCAGCAGTAAACGTAGCAAGCTAAGTACGGGTGGATGGGTTTCTCCCTCGTAAGTGTGAACGGTCCATCCCCACTTCCATGACTTCGTTGAAGTCTCCTTCAATTACCATGAGGTCTGATTTATCCCCGGAGATTATGGCCGTGATATCATGTATTAGCGTAGTTATCAACGCTGGAGGCGAGTACACCACCAGCATTGCAATGGTTTGACTCCAGAGTGCCCTTGTAATGTATGCAAATCTTCTGCTAGTGTCCAGAGTCACACTCCCAAGAGTTAGGGGTAGCTTTTTATGTATAAGTATGAGCACGCCTCGGGAACCCGTGGTGAACCCAGTGTGTATTGCCAGTCTATAGTTGGTGCGTGTGAACAAGTTGCATGTAGTGCCGGCTAAGTGTGTCTCAGTTATGAACGCCACATCCGGTGCGTGTCTGTTTAAAAGCTGTGTGACAAGCCGTCTTTTAATCCCTCCACCTAGTCCATTCACATTCCAGGTCAATAGCCGCAGGGTTCTAACATCAGCATTAATGGGGGACATTTAGCAAGAGACGTGGAACAATGAGCAGTATATCATACAGTGCCTGTGGGTTTGGTGCTTACTGCATTGCATTGTGTGGCCCACCTGCAGGGTTGGTATGAGTTGACTTCTGGACCCAATTATGAACAAATTTATAACAGACTTTTCCCACATTCCCTACCCCCAACCTATACAATGCCCCAACCCGAACTATCTGTCGCCTGAACATTGCTACCACAAAACTATAGTGGCAGTGTTAACTAACAACTCAATTGATCCTAACTTGGTCTTGCCAAAAGATCAGAGCTTCTGTTGGAATTCTCTTGGGGGGGGCGGTCAAGGTGGCCGCCAACTTTAACAGCAGCGGTTGCTATGGGAGCGGTCTTGGGATCTTGTCCAGTCGACCATATTATGTATCAGCGTATTAGTGCTGTTTCCACCTGCTAGTTCCAGTTGCGAACATATCTGAGTTAACTCTTTCAGGAAATAGCTTCTTATTCCGGGGCATTTTGTACCAGCGGCAGCTGTTGTTGTGCAGGCATATTGCGGTTTTGACGTGCATGTGATCTGTCTCTGGGATCCGGGGCCTCCGCCTCCCAGTCCCCTTCAATGTGATTCTCCGCCCATCTCCACGCTTCCCGCGGGTCTGTGAAGTGTACTGAGGTGCCGTTGTAGATTTTCAGCTGGGCCGGGAAGAGTAGGCCATAGTTAACGTTCATGGACTGCAGTTTCCTCTTCAGGTGTTCAAAGGATTGTCTGGCCTTTTGGACCTCTTGGGTGTAGTCAGGGGGCGGGGGGCAATTTTGGAGCCGTTGTACGTGATTGTTCCTTTTGTGCGGGCCATTTGCAGGATTGCATCTCTGTCCCGCTAGTTTAAAAGTTTTGCAATGACTGGCCGTGGGGAGGCGCCCCGTATGGGCTTCCCGGTGGGCATGCTATGAGCTCTTTAAACTGAAAAGAATTTCGAGAGGGATTTTGGTGCAAAGAGGTCTGCCAGCCACTGTTCCAGGAAGAGCTCCACGCTGGGCCCCTCTGCGTTTTCTGGGAGGCCCAGAATGCGAATGTTGTTGCGTTGTGATCTGCCTTCACCCTCCTCCACCCGTGCCTCCAAAGCTTTCAGGCGTGACATTGTTTGTACCAGTTGTTGGTGCACCCCACCGAGGTCGTCCTCCACTCCAGAGATGTGTTGTTCTGCTTCTGTGGTCCAGGAGGACAGTTTCTGAAGATTGTGATGAAGAAATGACACCTCTGCAGTCAGACCGTCCACCTTCTTCTCCACCGAAGCACGGGAGCCGGCAGTGGCGGCCATCACATCGCTTAACGATAGTGGTTCGGTTGTCAACGGAGGCGCCGACTGTGGTTCGGGCGTTGTCACAGTGGTGGGCGTGCTGGTCACATATTGATCTATGGTGCTTTGTGTGGTTCATCTTTTAGTTTTGTCCTTACCCATGTCTGTCGTGCTGGGTACTACCAGGCGGGGTATTTGCGATGTTAGCCGGTTCGGCGCTCTGCAGTCACGCAGGCGGAACAGGAGAGGCGCAGACCCCGGGTGCGTCCCGTCCCCAGATGGGCTCTGTACGACTAGGCTGTCGGCAGTGGTGTCTTCACCTGGGAGGTCGGTAGACGGGCACAGTTTCGCAATGTGGTGGAGGCCCACTCTCTACTAGTCTCTGCGGGGCAACAGTCCGTCCAACATAGGTATTGCACACTGGCATTCCGCGTTGCTTCTTGTATGTATTAAATGTCTTTCACGTCATTGCAGGACCCTATGATTTAGGTTGGTTTGCTAGGGTAGCGGCAAATGCCACAGGTTGAGGCAGGATAGGACCCTTCCGCTCTTTGTTTGTATCACGTTCGTTCAGAGCAGCTTTCACACAGGCGGAAAGAAGGTGCGGCAGGCGTTTCAGCGTTATTCAACCAGCACTAGTGTGGTCACAGGACCAGTATTCGCTCATGTGTGGTAGACGCTGCACAGAGTTTTTAGTACCTTCCCATGCTCCACCCCCTGTGGAAGTTGCATTGTTTACACCGAAGGGTGCGATTTATATAGCATGGTCTGGTAGGGAATATTCAGGCCTAGCTCGGGGAAGTACCAGGCTAGGACGAGCTGAGGCACTTGTGTTGAGTGTCGGCGCTTTCAAGCCTTCAGTATGTCCCTTGCTGTTCTTTGCCGACATTCACGAGTTTTAGTCATGGATGGTGTGAAGACTGGCCGGTGGTTTCTGCCGGAGGAAAGGGTTTTTTGGCCGCTGGTTCCCTATCCGCCTGCACCAGTTGCTTTTTAACTTACGGATGTCACCAAGGATTTGGGTCGTCTAAGCAGTATTGCAGGCATTTTTTTTTTGTTTGCAGTTGTACTGCTAGTACACAGCGGTTGCGTTGTCCCCTGTTGGTATGAGTTCCCAAAACCCTGGTAAGTGGGGGTTCATTTGCTCTGGTGCTGGAGAGAGGAGACATAGAATGGCCCCCATCGGGGTGCAGGTGCAGGTATTCTATTCAGCCCCCCCTGCCTTCAGTTGGTGGATCAGTGTTCTCTGGGGGAGTCTGGGCCGGGTCTAGTGGGCAGTTCAGCCCAGACGTGCACCAAGCCGGCCACCCACAAGCCACGACGTGGGATAGGGCAACCCCAGGTGCCGTGGATGAGCACTTCAGAGACTCCTGCCGGGTCTGTCAGCGCCAGGCTCCTTACCTCTGGGATGGTCCCAGGGAACCGGGATCTCGCTACGCTCAACTTTCAGGCGGTCTCCAGGAGCCAGGAGTTCTCTCTCCGCCGTGTGTCGGCTATCGATGCGCTCTCACTCTCCCACGCCGTCCCTCAGTCAGAGTGAGCGGGGCGCACCTACCAACGCAGCAGTCTCTGCACGGGTCCCTCCAGTGCAAGCTCCCTCAGCGATCAGTGGACTGTCCTCACCTCTCCAGCCTGCAATGTTCCCTTCGCTCTGGGAACCCGCCACCAGGGTGTTTGCGGGTGTCGCCAACCCACTCTGCATCTCCTTGCTCCTCAGTGCAAATTGTTGGGGTCTGCAGCGGGCAGAATCCGGAGAGCGTTAGCCTCTTCGCTCGTCAACAGCTATCCACGGTGGCCATTTTGCCGAGGATGTCCACCTCGGGCAGCAGCGGTGTTTGGAGAGAAGTAACTCCGCCGGGAGTTGTCATCTGGGAATTAGACTTTCCACTTTTGTTCTGCAAGCAGTCGCCCCTTCACAGATATGTTTTCAAAGGTATTGAGTCACCAGATCAGGCTCTAATCAGGATGTTTGTTGGCGGCCATGGGAGCACTCTGGAACTCACGCCCTCCCTGTTCGCATGTTGGCCACTCCCCCCCCCCTGGATTTCTATCTTAACTACATGGGGGGGATTAATGTTTTGGAGACCGAAATCATGTCTATTCTTGAATAACCTTTGTGTACCACTGAGTATTGTGTGTGGCCTCTCTCCTGTCCGTGAAAGAATCTCCATGTCTCTATTACCTCCAAGTCGCGCAATAGCTTCCCCGGTGCTTGCCTATTTTTCCCGTCTGCAGTGGTCAGCGGGAGTGTTTTGTCTAATATAGGGTCCATTAAGCAATTGAAGTCTCCACTCACGATCACCTGCCCTTCACACCAGCTTTCTATTTGCTGGAGCGTTTTCCCCAGAAAGGTGTCCTGCTTTTCGTTAGGAGCATATATTGCCAGCAATGTATACATATGTCCCTCGAGTATACCATAAGTATTAGAAACCTTCCCTCAGGGTCTCTATGGAGAAACCATTTTGTAAAGCTCAGTTTGGCTCCTATCAGGATTGCTACTCCTTTCGTTTTCGTCCTGAAAGAGCCACAGTATTCTTTGGGGAATGCCTTGTGCGACATTCTTCGTTCATCCGTGGGAAATAAATGTGTTTCTTGTAGAAACGCTATGGATGTCTGGAGCTCCAAAAGCCTCCCTAATGTTTTGCCGGCAGGTTCAGACCCTGCACGTTCAGGATTATAATGATTATCTCAGCCATACGCAGAGAGTCCTGATGTCCCTTTACCAAAGCCTATGCCTCTTCCTTCTCGTGTCCTGAAACATGCATAAGATTCGTACCATACAACAAAGAATTCCCAAACTCTCAAAACTTTAACTCCAGATTTTTCCTTTCTCCCCTCCCCCTCCCTTCCTCTCCCCCATCCCTTTTCCCCAAATTGGCTTGGGTTCTTGCGAACCTCCCCCCCCCCCAGGTAGAACTCCAGGGCATTGGGCCTCGTATAACCTTTTGGCCGTGAGATTTCCCACGGCCAACATAGTCCAAATCCTGAGTCAGATTCCAAGATATGCAGGTATTTGCCGCTCGGCTCGGGGTCACTTCTCCTTCATCTAGCATGTTTGTTTCTTCTTTCCTCTCCCCACGTCATGTGGTAGCATCTTGTCGTCAGTCCCCTTTCACTTATTTAATGTTTAAAATGCAATAGTGCTTTGCTGAGTGCTGTTCGTCTGAGGAAAGCTGCCCCCTGAACTCTGTGTGACATACTCTGCAACTTCAAAGAAACACCTATTGAGGTATTACTGCATCCTAAACCGTACGTTTCATTTTGGTATACTTTAACACTCTTTGGATTGAACTGCAAGCTGAACTATTAGTTCTAAAACACTACACTTTCAATTTCAGAGTGAGGCCCCTCCCACTTGCACAGCCCACCTACAACAACACGGGCACGGGTGCTTCTGCAAGAGTGCTTTGCTGAGTGCTGTTCGGCAGGCAGCCGACTGTCCTCCCCAGAGACACCATTGCTTCGCTCTTGCTGTGCATCTTCTATATGATGCCAAATAGCCTTGCACTTATTCATGAATATCTATACACTTACATCTAACATGCCCTTTAATAGCATGGAACTAGGCATCGATATAGAACCTTGGATATCTGAGTTGCCGAACCCTTGGATGGCGGGGAAAAAAAGCTGCAAAACATAATAGAAAAATGGTTAGCTCAACTTTACTCACGTCGGATGCAAGGCAACTGTGGTACCAAGCAAATCCAAAGCAAAACAAAAAAAATGCTCCCAACCGAAAATGATTAGAGCACATTTCCTCTACATCGAGAGATAACAGGTGCTACACAATTGAAATTGCCTATACTTGATAACCCAGAATGCACTGTTACTGACGAGGAAATCTTACGCTGTAACACACAACCTGAAGCTGTCCCTCGTACGGAGCCCGTAGAGAACAACTGCATATCTTAAATAAAAGCCATTAATATCAACAAACAAGGTCAGTTGTGCACCGGGGAAGTATTTCAAACCATACCTCTATATTCTGAAATAATAAAAAGTACCTCCTCTAACTTAATGAAAGTGGAAGCTGTACCATCTAAGGTCGCTCCAGAAGTACCAACGAGAATCTCCAGACCAAAAGATTGTCATAACAACTCAGATTTAATTAACATCAACATGGAAGGAATAAAGAATGCGATTGTCAATGATTCACTATCGTCTGTGAAATCTAACACTTCAAAATCTGATGTTCACTCCATATAAATTGTCAATGACACACTCACTGATCCACAAAGCCCACATAGCCAGCAACATTCGAACCCATCACAGTCACCTGTTTTAAATGGCAATCGAAATATATAATTTGCAAGTAGCCCCTCTCATTCACAAACTGCATTTGCGAAATCTACGGCCAGACCTTCGTTTGGATTTAGACCATCGTTAAATCAATCGCATGAAATAACGCAAACAGCAATGAATACAGCCTTATACAGCCTGACTAAGCTATTTGAGAACCTTGACAAGAAAATTAATGAACAATAAATGATTACTCAAATAATATGTTAAAAACTAGAACCGATACGCAACTTGCCTTCAAACCAAGCGATAATAGAAAAACGTAAAAAAACAGCTGTTAGCCATGAATTGATAACAAAAATGCAACCAATTACTAGATCACTTTAGAATGGCTCCCTCCAACGGCTGAGTGCTAGCTAAGACATCTGATACTAACCTAAATGAAGCTACAAATGGAAAAGAAATGGTCTCCCTTGCGGAGCCAAGCATAGAAAAATAGATAATATGCTGCGAAAACAATTACAATAATGAAGATGACCCAGGAACAAATGTCATAACTTAGAAAACAAGAAATGCTACTGAGAGCGCTGAAATTCCATTGGATGCACTATATGAAGATGGTTCCTGCCCCAAAGGGAAAAAAAAGCAAAACAGAAAAGCCCCTAATAAATCACAACTAGTGAACCAAAATAAAAAAAAGAAATCAAAAAACCTTTAAAAAAAAGCATGAATTCGAGCACAAAAAAATGTGTAAACAAATTATCCACGGTGGAGATCACCAATGAGACTATTACAACAAGTAACAATGCTCTCATACCACTGACATCTGAAAGACCAATCCTAGCGAACCTTGAAGCAAAAAAAATGTGTACCAATACAATCACTTAGCCCTCTGATGATGAACTGATGAATGTATCTACATATTCTATAAACACTATATCTGAAACAGCTGAAATCAAAATATATTCCTCAAATTCTGATGTTGATCATGAAGAAATAGGCAAAGGAAAAAGATCAGATTCTTTGAGATCCACACCCAACTATCCAAATGTGGGAACTAATAGCTTTCTCACACTTGAACAAAAAAGATCTAACACCCAGAATCACCAGCCACAAAATTTGAATTAACCCATTTCAACGTCAAACCACTCCAAGCCTAATGGCCCACATAAACCCTTTGACAAGGATCTAACTGGACCAAAGCCACAAGCAATGAATGCCACTCGCACTGGAAATTATAATCTTGCTAATGAAAAAGAACCTAGGAAATCCAATCATGAAAAACTGAGCAGAGCTGACACTCTATTAATAACTATGCTTGATAGAACAAGGAAAGACCCTTTCCCTAACAGGACTACTATATTGACAAGCGTCTGGGCAACAGAAGAGCTCAGACAAATGGAATCACACGATATTGATAAAATTTATATTAAAAACAGTTAAAAAAGGACACTGCAATATTGAACCTTCCCTCATTAATTGTAAAGGAAAGAATATGGAACTGGGGAGACTCTTTGAATGCCTTAGGATTTGAAATAACCACTAAAGGATTGTATATTACCACTCAAGAAAGCAAAGAAAATTACATTTCTGTTGCTAGATACAACGAAAATGCAAATCCAAGAGGTCAACAACTACGATTACATTGTGAGGACCCCAGAGGAAACTTACAAAGGAAAGTCTACTCTGAACCAAATAAAGAAGAAGCAAATACTACAAAATGGTCTTAGCTCCGACAAGCAATAAACAAGAAAAATCACACAAGCAATTACTAGAGCCAACCAAAACAAGAGCTATTTAATATCATTATATGGAATACAAGAGGATTCACCCACTTGTTAAAATAAAATCCTGAATGCTCGCTTGAAAATTACAACCTCATCTAAAGACAAAAATGGGATGAAACTAATGAAGGAGAGGAACTTCACCATCCTTAATGGCACTGTAACTCCAGCTTTGAGTTTAAAACCCACTTGGAAAAGAAAAGTAGCCAATTCCATAATCGACTACATATTTATATCAGCTCAAAATCTAAATGAGATTGAATCCTTCAATATAATCGAATCGACGAAGAGTGACCACAGCATGATGGAAATTATGTGGAAACTACCTGTTGCTCAAAAAGATATCTGGGTAAAATATCACTAAATAACGGTCAAACAGACTTAAATGGACCCATGCAAAGATCGACAAACTTCTGTGAAAGATATCACAAACAAATATGCAAATAACAAATTACATTTAATGCAGTTCCTTAAAATCAGTTTCTAGCCCTTTTTTATGAGCAATTGCGATCTAATCACAGAGCTGGTCTTGTCCATAAACACTTTTTAGAACTGGAAATCGTATTACTAAAAACAGAAATGAAACAAAAATTGAGGAAATTATCAATAGTTATGACTAAAAGAATCTAAAAAAGTAAAGTCAAAATGCAAAAATCACATTAAACAAATACTAGCCAAAAAAAGCAAGAAAAGAACGAAAATATGCTAAAAGCAATATGCTCGAAATCAAGCGCCCACATATGGCATTTATTAAACACAAGCAAGAATGGAAACACATCATTACTTTTGAATGCAATAAGTGAAAAAAAATGGGCCGAACATTATAGCAAACTATTTAACAATACAAGCAAGATTACTGAATAAATTTGGACCATCTGATTTACATGAATTGAACCTAGATTGATTAGACATTCTACTAGAAATCAAAAAAATAAGTACTTATCAGGCACCAGGGCCCGATGGCATTTCTAATGCTATTATTAAAAAACACCCATAGAAGTGGGTCGACGTATTATAGAACATCCATCAGACAGTGAGCAAAACTGGACTAATACCACATATATGGAAAAAATCTACTCTGATTCCAATATTCCAAAAAGGAGATGGGAGCAATCCAGAGAATTATAGACCATTGGCGCTTCTCAACACTGCTGGATTGTTTCTGATTGGCCCTAGCCGGGGAATTACCAGGCCGGGAATCCCTTGCACGCATATGCCTGCCTTTTGTTCCCAGCGGGGGGCGTGGTGGCCCCTTAGCCAATGAGGAGGCTTGAAACGGGGCAATCCCCCCTCCGAACCTCCCCATGGCTGGAGGCTGCCTTCATCACATGCCAGGGACTCAGGTGAGTTTTTTCCTCCACACCCCTCTCCTGCAAACTATCCCCTTCCCACCCTCCCAACCCCACTTACCTTCTTTTTTCTTCTTTTCACCGTACCGAACGCGCTGGGAACACTTCTGTTCCCAGCGGGTCCGCTCCCGATGGCTGCCGTGGAAGGGAGCGTTTCTGAACAGAAAAAAATGCTTTTAGTTCCCCGGTTTAACGCTACGCTCAGGCCTGTAACTACGGACCGGGCGCATTACCTGGGGCGGTATTGGCCCGCCGTCTCGGGGCTTATTGCTACAGTATAGCAAAATTAATTGATCCCTACCAATCTGGTTTTATAACGGTTATTGGAACCAGCCCAAACTTAATCATTTCAGCCCTAAAGAGCAAGCAAAAAAATCCCAAACTCCCCTGTATATCGCCTACGTTCACTTCAGACAAGCTTTTGACTCAGGATGCAGAACAAAACTATGTGACAAACTAAAAAAGGATGTCTGAATTATATAGCAAACGCAATAAGGCACTTTTATACAGATACCACCATTAGAATCAAACTAGACGAGAACGGTCTATTGTCCAAACCGATAACAGCATCTAGATGATTAAAACAAGGTTGCATACTCATTGCCACGCTCTTCAACCTTTACATTTATGACGTTAGTTTACATCTGAAGGCATCCAAGTTTTATCCTCCGAAAGTTGGGAAACATATGATATCTTATCTACTCTACGCTGACGACCTAATATTAATCGATACAAACCCCTGTTGGACTAAAGCGCCAAATATTGTCACTACAGAATTATGCAAATATAAACAAGTTTGAAATAAACATCGGCAAAACCAACATCATGCGTTTGGAAAGCCCTTATAAAGTTAGACTCCAGAAAAAATGAAATCACTATCTTCTCAAGGCAAGATGATACAAACTACATATGACAAATTTTCGATAACACCATCAGTTATTGACTACAAGCAGAAAGTGATTCCAACTGTTAAATATGGAGCTGAATCTAAACTTACCCAATATCAACTCATGTGTGACTATATTGAAGCCCTTTTTTTTAAAGTTCTGTTGTCTGTACCATCTAGTTTTCCCAGCATGATAATAAGATAGGAACTTGATCTAACGTCATTAAAAGGGAGAGTATGGTGGAATATGATATCCTTATACAGAAAATGCCTAATGCCTAAAACATATAAATCATCTGTAATTCCGATAATATCAGACTTCATCATGACAGAAAGATGGGCCCATTTAACAAACTGGAAGAACCACTGTGCAATACTGATGGAAAAAGCAAATATATCAAAAGAAACATTGATCACAAATCCTGATAGCGCTAAAAGGAAATTATGGGACTATGAATGGCTACCAACCCTAACCGCATCTAGAGCATATAAACTCTGCACACTCTCGAAATTACCATTGAAAAAAAGAGGCCGGATACCAAAATACCTACAGAAATTCCCAGATACTGTGCAAACATAATGCGCCTAAGCCTTAACCTATGGTCAACTGAACACGTTCTAGCTTGACGACAAAGAAACTTGGACTTGTGTACAAGATGCAGAGTTTGTAATGATGATGATGAGAACATTGAAATGCTTGAACATTTATTGACAGAATGTGATACCTTAGCCGTGTGGGGCAAAGCACATTTAAAAAAATGTTTCAATGAATATGGACATTTGGACCATTCAGAAATGTGGAAAAAGATAATCAACGCAGAGTTCATTTCCATAAACATCAATACAATAAGATTCCTTTATGAACTAAAGCTGTAATCGCAAATGCCTCCCGATGAATGGTCACATATTGTTGGACATTTTTAACAAAAAGTATCAATGCTTATGATTCAATATAATGTTGATGAGGATAATATTTTTAAATGTATAGTGTCGAATGAAGAGTTGAAAAACTTGTGAAAGGCTTTATTTAAGCCAAACCATTGAAATAAAAAACACATTTTTATTTTTTAAAAGTTAGTGCGCGGGCCTGTCAGTTTTACTTCCCTCTCACGTCTCCTCTTTCTGTCTGCCACCCATTCCCTTGGTTTGGAGCCTCCTCTCAGAGATTTTTGACTTGCCAACTGTTCGTTTTTGGTCCTCGTCGCCTTCTATTTGCATCAATGACAGACCCTCCTTACGTGTGGTGATCTGCTGTTGCTTGCCCTCCCATGTGAACAACAATCCAAAGGGGAAGGTCTGTTTATTGGTGATATTTTTAGCTATGAGTATCTTCGTGATTGGTTGCATCAATCTCCTCTTTTTTTGGGGGGGTTAAGGGTCAGGTCCTGATAAAGATGAATCTGGGACCCGTTTATTGATAGGTTTTGATGTGGACGTGCCTCCCTAAGTATCTCCTCTTTCATAATATATGAAGACAGGGCCACCAAGACATCCCGGGGTCTTGCGCCCAGGTCCCTCTTCTTCGGCCCCACTCTGTGCACTCGGTTTATCCTTGTGTCCTCTGGCTGTATACCTTTCAGGAGGCTACTGAAGCACTGTTGCATGGTATCCTTTAAGTAATGGTCTAGGACCAATTCCACCAGGCCCTTGTCTTTAATGTTGGACCGTCTGGAGCGATTCTCAAGGTCCTCTGCTTGAATCTCTAAATTGTGAGTAGCTCTGGCCACTTGTTCAAGTAGCACGCTGTTTTGCTCGAGTCCCTCCGACTCCTCGGTTAGACTCCACTCTATTTCCTAGTTCGTTTATTTCCTTTCTGACTTCCTGTAGCGATGTCTTGAGCTCCTCCTTCATCTTCCCAAATTGGTCCTGGAGTGATTCCATCATCCTGGTTTCCATTCCTCTCAGGCAGTCTTGTAGCTCTTCCTTACTTATCGCCTTACTGGGGGGCTCTCAGTTTTGCTTTCTCTCTCCACTTGCTTCTCCGGCGCAGGTAATTGGGTGTCTTCTTGTTGTGGTCTTCAACAACGCTCCAGCTTTCCTCCCTGCGAGTTTGTTATTCCTTTAGCTCTTGTTGTGGTACTCCAAGGTTTTGCACCTGGCATCTGAGAGCTTTCCTTGTATTTTTCGGTTTTCCCCTGATGGTGTGATTCTGTTTCTCCCGTAGTGTGTGTGGAAACCCTCTGTCTTTCTTTCAGTGGGTGGGGGACCTGTATTCAGTAGGCTTAAGATCGAGAGATGACAATATAGAGCAAGGGGCTCTGTGGCAATCACTGTGGCTTAGCTCGCAGTCCTTGTGTCTAGCTTATTTACCAATAGCCTCCAGCAATTCCTTTGTTTTGTCAGTGCACAAGTTGGGGAATAAACTGTTGTCTTCTTTACTCCTTCCTCCCTTCTATGCTTCCAAGATGTGTTTCCGTATTTCGGGTTTTATTTTTATGCTTGTATTCACATGGGGCAATGAAGCGGTTTCACAGCGTGTTAAGACACGTTTAAATCGCCCCTTCACTATTCCCAGGTCACAGAGTGGCGTCTCTGTGATATTTGCGCTGCTCCATCCTTGCTTTCTCTTGATCTGATTGTTAGGGTCGTTAATTTTTAAGCACCCACTGTCCATGTACATTGGCACGTTCCTCTCACCAACCCGATATTGCGCCTGCCCTGTGGCGCCTCCGCTTGGCTGGCCTGACCATCTTCCCCACGGGTATCTGTCTTCTCTTAAATAGCGAGCCAAAGGTCTACGCGCTCCCGCTTACCTTCTGGTCCGGTGGCCTGATCTTCAGTCGGGCACCTTCTTCGTCCTGTTTAACCCTTTCTGGGGCTGTAGCTGCTTCGGCATCCCTCTGCGCTGGCTCCACCGGTGTGCTCCCTGCTTTCGCTTTACGACCTGTAAATGTTATGGCTCCATACTCAAACCTGCTGCTGCGCCCCTTGTTGTCGCCGAGGGTCCTTGTCTTTCTTTTTCAGGCCGGGCACTTCTCAGTTGTTATGCCGCCTACTCAGCCAGCGGGGCTTGCAGTGCTACTATCCCTCACATCCGCTGCGCCGTTCCACTTCCACGCTGTTGCAGTGGTGGGGGGGAGCAGTTGTCCTCCTTAGCTCCTCAGCAGTCTGTGGGGAGGGTGGCATACTAAATACATAGCTCTCAAACATTTGTGTTGCAAAGGCGGGTGTAGTCACCTGATTTTGTTTTTGGCGGGTGAGACGCCCATTGGAATGAATGAGCGTGCAGGAGGCTTGGCGGGTGAGTCAGCCCTTTACAAGGCAGGTGACACCCGCCAAAAGTGTGCGTGTTGAGAGCTATGCTAAATAGGCTATTGTTTTGCTTCTAAGTCCTCCGTATTTCATGGCCCGAGATGAAGCACTAGAACATGCACCCTCATGGACCAGCGGCCATCTTGGAATCCTGAGGAGCATGGTTTTTACAGTACCACGTCAGATCTGTTCAATTCTGCTTAGACTACCCATACAGTACAGTGCACCACATTTAGCGGTTCTTTCCACCCCAGGTAATAGGACCTGATCCGACGTGTGTCACCCACATGATCATGGTTTAGGTTCTCAGGTGAACCCTGGGTAATGTTTTCCACATCACTGAGCATACTAGGGCCTCAGAGGCTAACCTAATGGCTGCTAAGCCTCGTGAGCTTCCATGTGCGTGCCAACCAATCAGTCCTCTCACTGTGCCACCTCCTTAAACATGACTATGGTCACCATGATCTCAACTATGGCTGTGGTTTTGCTTTTCCTGTAGCTCATATACGTTCAGGGACTTATCAGAAAAAAAATACTATCAGCTTCAACAATTTCCCCCTCTCTTCCGCCCTCAGCACAACCTCCCAGATATTTTATTTCATCATCATTTTTTCTTGTATTAATTTAATTTCTCCAGCATGGGGTCTGGCATGGATTCACATGCTCATGAATATTCCCTGTCGTCAGGCCGGGAATCCTCGGTATAGAAAAAAATCAGTATCAGTTTTGTTTCTGATCTGTCTTTCTCAGTAGTAACCAATCACTGGTCTCTGGGTCATACTGCCCCCAGCCAATGACTGCCCTCTCCCTAAGCCCTGCCCCTGGCAGCCATCCTCAGATTTTTACCGCACGTTCAAGTGTTGGGAGTCCTCGTGCTTAGCTCTCGAGCTTGTGCTGCGTTTTCGCGCTTTTTTCAGGAGATTTTCTCATTTTTTCGGTTAAATAGAGCCTCAAGTTCCACCGTTTCTACTTCCGATCAACAGGGATCCGTTTCGGGGTTTCTACGCCCCTCAAGGGTGAAGATTTTGTCGAGTTACGCTTTTGGAGGAGTCCAGAAGTTCCGAGGCCTACCCCGGACATGGCCCAGGAGAAAGGGAGCTCGACGCCCGGGAAGCTATTCAGGACCTGCCGTGGATGCCAGCTTCAGAACGTTTTCAAGGAGGACGAGCATTCGTTATGCCTCTACTGTCTCCATGAGGACAAGACGCACAAGGAAAAGGACTGCGTATTTTGTGGGAACATGTCGGAGCGGACCATGAAGGTTCGCCACCTCCGTCTCGCCAACTGGCTGGAAGGTAAGAGCCCGCCAGGCGAGAAGAAGAAAAAGAAGTCTGAGCGGTCTTCTAAGTCCTGTGAGGGTGCTCCGGCGACGGGGGCCCAACAAAAGGCTAAGCACCGCGAGTCCGCGGGCACCGGGAGCGCCGAACGGTCGGGCTCCTTGGCTGCCAGGCAGGGCGCATCCTCCCCGGCGCCATCGACCACGAGCCAACGCTCTGGCTCGGGTAAGAGGAAGTCCGAGAACCCGGCGAAGCTTCTGGAGAGGCCCGGTCGATCTCGAAGATTCCGGCAGAGGGGGAGCGAGGCTCGGACCCTCCCCCCAAGGTGAAGGCCCCAGGCGTACAGAAGGTGACGTTGGCCTTAATTCCCCCTGCTAAGACCTCGATTGAGGATGTCGCTGCGGCCCTGGCTCAGCCTGTGGAGGCTACACCAGTGGAGGCGCCCTCAGGTACCAGAGTCTCCCTACCACTGCGGAGGGAGTCATCTTTCAGGCCCATTGAGAAGAGCCCCACAAAGTCCTCGCTGGAAAGGGTGGGGGAGGGGTTGGTGGGCGTCGTGTATACGGACACGACCTCTGAAGAGGAGCTCATGCAAGTCGTGGAGGAGGCCCAGCCCATCGGGAGGGATCCCGACGAGGGCGACGACGAGGGCGAAGGTGACGCAGACGAGGCTCCTCAAGAGCCCTCGCTCCCTTCGTTTCCGGCACCGCAGGACACCTCAGCGGCCATTTTGTCAGCCATCCAGTCCTTATGCTCGGAGATAAGGACTAGGTTGCCCCTCCTCCCGACGGAGGTACCTGAGCCAGACCCGATGGGGGAACCGGAGCCAGGACCTTCGGAGAGCCCACCACTTAAGAGGAGGAGGACGCATCCTACGCCTCCTCTCCCGCCTCTGCGGCCTTCTCTGCCTTCCCCCCGGTCCACTACCCACAGGGATGATACAGGTATGGACACGACTATGACGGGTACGGATGACGACAGAGGCGACGACGGGACGTGTCCGACGTCACCCCCTGCCCGGGCGTCCCCGCCCGACGAGATTGATTCCTTCCGTGCTATGATTTCCAGGGCATCCGAGCTCTTCCAGCTCTGCCCCGAAGAAAAGAAGAAGGAAGGGTTCCTTTACCAACGGTGCAAGGCTAAAAGGAAGACGGTCCTCGCCGTACTGCTTCTTGATGACATCTGGGATGAGGGGCTCGCCCTCCTCCAGAACCCTGCCACGGCTCCTGCAAAGAGGGACCGGTACGAGAAGAAGTACCGGGTCCCCGACGCTGCCCCCTTGTGCCTTAGGCGGTACCTAGCCCGGATTCGGTCGTTTCGGCGGTGGCCAAGAAGAAAGCGGGGGGGCATCGGCCTTGACTTCAACCTCCCCGCGGGACGGCGAGGGTAGGAAGCTGGATGCGATGGGACGGGTCATCTCATCTGCAGCGACGACCATCAAGGCGGCCAACGCCCTGGCCATTGTAGCGCGCCACGACAGGGAGTTATGGTTCAAGATCGCCCCTCTATTGGACTTCCTTCCGGACGCCAAGAGGACGGAGGCCCTGGAAATCTTACAGGAAGGCGAGATTGCCTCAGACCACGCCATTACGGTGGCTAAGGCCATCGCCAACACCGGTTTCCGTCAGTTGGGCAACAGCGTTTGCCTGAGACGACGAGGATGGCTTAAGGCGACGGATTTCCGCCAAGACGTACAGACCAAGGTTTTAGACATGCCCTTCGATGGGAACAACCTTTTTGGCAAGGCGGTTGATGAGTCCCTTCAGGCGATCAAGACGGACACAGAGACGGCCCGTGCACTGGGTGTGCTCCAACAGCGACGGCCGTCCTTTCGGAGCTCCGGAGGCAGACAGGGTGCCTCCAAGGGAGCCGGCAGCAGCTCCTCTACGTACCATCAAGCGGCAAGATCTTCGTCGCAGGAGGCCTAAAGGGGACGCGGCAAGTCAGGTGGATCCCGCCGTCGTCACCAAGGTGGTCAAGGAGGCAAAGCGGCCTCCAAGCAGGATTGAACCGACCGTCGGGTCGGGCCCCCGCCGAAGCACCCCGGTGGGAGGCCGGCTGACGAAGTTCGTCGGCGTGTGGGAGTCCATCTCCACCGACCTTTGGGTGCTGGACGCCCTGGCCCTGGGGCACGCCCTCGAGTTCCACAAGAGGTGCCCCCGCATTCGTCCTGTGGCCAGGAAGGAAAATCACATCCCTGAACTGCTGTTGGAAGTAAGGGCAATGCTCAGGAACGGTGCCATCGAGCTTGTTCCAAAGAGGCTTCGGGGCTCCGGAGTTTACTCAAGATACTTCCTCGTAAAGAAGAAGACAGGAGGATGGCGTCCCATCCTGGACCTGCGACGACTGAACAAATACATCAAGGCACAGACGTTCTGGATGGTCACCCTCCAGCACGTGCTGGGACAGCTGGAGGAGGGCGATTTCCTGTCGTCGTTGGACTTGGAGGATGCTTACTTCCACATCCCTATTCTAAAGAGACACCGAAAGTTCCTCAGGTTCGTGGTCAAAGGGCGGCACTACCAGTTCAAGGCCCTCCCGTTCGGATTAAAATCGGCACCCAGGGTGTTCACCAAGTGCCTAGCACCGGTGGCGGCGCGGCTGCGCCTGCAGGGGATCCACGTCTACCCCTACCTGGACGACTGGCTCATACGGGCAAGGACAAGGGAGCTCGCCGTGGAACACACTGCGAAGACCGTCCAGCTGCTCACGGACCTAGGGTTCTCCATCAACTTTCCAAAATCCCACCTGGTCCCGTCGCAAGTCGCCCTGTTTCTGGGAGCACATCTCGACACAGTTGCCCGGCGGGCCTCACCGTCGGAGGAAAGCATAAGGACCATCCTAGGAAAGGTGCAACGTCTGCTGGCCACGGACGTGGCCAGAGTGAGGTCTATCAAGTCCCTCCTGAGAATGATGTCCTCCTACATTTATCTGGTGCGCCACTGCAGACTTCGGATGCGGCCCTTGCAAGAATTCCTCGACGGCCACTGGATCCAGACGACGGGCAGTTTCGAGGACAGGATCCCGCTCGATGAAGCGTTCCGTCAGGCGATACGATGGTGGGGTGTCCGCTCTCATCTGACAGCGGGAACAGGTTTCCTAGCCCCGGCCCACCAAGTGATGGTGACGACGGGTGCCTCCCTGGAAGGTTGGGAGCGCACACCGGGGTCTCCACGCGAGAGGCCTTTGGCTCCCGGAGTAGAAGACTCTCCACATCAACATCTTGGAGCTCCGTGCAGTGTTCTGGGCCCTCAGGTCCTTCCTTCCATCCCTCAAGGGCAAGGTGGTGAGGATCTTCACCGACAACACCACCACAATGTTTTACATTCGGAAGCAGGGCGGAACCAGATCCCCTGCCGTATCCAAGGAAGCCCAGGATCTGTGGCATTGGGCCGTCGCCCAAGGGATGTTTCTGGTACCCTTTCATCTGGCGGGGATAAAAAACACCATCGCCGACTCACTCAGCAGGGAGCTGCACTCGTGCCACGAGTGGGAACTGTGCCAGGATCAAGTGGACCGACTCTTCCGACGATGGGGCAAACCCCAGATCGATCTTTTCGCGACAGTGGCAAACTCCAAGTGCCGGAGGTTCGCCAGCAGGTTTCCCCAACCGAGGAGCATGGGCGATGCTTTCTCGTTCCCCTGGGACGGCCTGTTCCTTTATGCATTCTCGCCGTTGCCATTGCTTCTCCGGCTCGTCAACCAGCTCAAGAGGTCCCGGTGCAGGATGATCCTCGTCGCACCGGCATGGCCGAGGCAGATCTGGTTCCCGGACCTTCTGCACTTGTCAGCGTCCACACCAGTCAAGCTGCCGACGGACACAGATCTTCTCTCCAGAGAAGGAGGCACCATTCTTCATCACGAACCAGAGTCGCTGAACTTGCAGGCCTGGCTCCTGCAGCACTGGAGTTTGGAGGATACGACATCCCGGCCGACTGCAGAGAGATTCTCGCGAAGGCCAGGGCACCCTCAACTCTCAAATGCTACCGACACAAATTGAAGAGGTTCTCTGTCTGGTGCCGTGCACAGAAGATTAACCCTCTGCGGATTACGGCCTCTCAAATATTGCCGTACCTATTGTCTTTGGACAAGGCTGGCCTATCTCACGCTTCCATCAAGGTGCATCTGGCTGCCATCTCACGTTACACCAGAACTACAGGACGGGCGTCCTTGTGGTCTCATCGACTGGTGAAGGAATTTATGAAAGGGCTGTTCCGATCATTCCCGCCGGTGAAGGCCCCTGCCCCGGCGTGGGAGCTCAACGTGGTGCTGACTAGGCTCATGGGGGCCCCATTCGAGCCTATGCATTCAGTGCCTTTGAAGTTCCTGTCGTGGAAGACAGCATTCCTCGTGGCCATCACTTCTGCACGACGAGTGGGAGAGATCCAGGCCCTGTCTTGCAAGCCTCCATACTTGACGTTTCACGACACGAGGGTTGTGCTGAGGACGCACCCCTCCTTCATGCCCAAGGTGCCGTCGGACCACCTCAACGAGCCCTTGGTGTTGCCAGTTTTCTTCCCGTCGCCTTCGTCGCCGGCTCAGAGGACTCTGCACTCGCTGGATGTGGCTAGAGCGCTGAAGTTCTACGTGGACCGCACGAAGAGTTTTCGGAAGACATCACAGCTGTTTGTGAACTTTGGACCTGTGAATCAAGGGAAGGCTCCCTCCAAGACTTCCATTTCCAGACGGCTCTCCGGCTGCAACATGCACTGTCACTGGTTGGCAAACCGACCGTTGCCAGGCCGTCCGAGGGCCCATTCGAACAGAGCGATCGCTGCTACCATGGCGTTCCTGTCTGGTGTGCCCCTGCTCGACATCTGCAGGGCTGCTACGTGGAGGTCGACGCACACCTTCACGAGATTCTACTGCGTCGACCGGGATTAAAGGGAGGAGTCCAGAGTCGGCCATGCAGTGCTGCGCAACCTGTTCGCCTAAGGTGAGCCTGATGAGGAGGTAAGAGTTGCTTAATGTTGAGTTGTTGTATTGCTTGATATTGAGCCTTTTGCCACCTCCCGTGGTTGTGCATGTGTATACTGCTATGTATTCTTATATTCATGAGCATGCGAATCCATGCCAGACCCCATGCTGGAGAAGGAACAAGTTACTTACCTGTAACTGTTGTTCTCCAGCAGGGGTCTGGCATGGATTCACATGCGAACCCTCCCGCCTACCCCTCTGCGGCTCTTCACTTGGTCATACTGCCACTTCACGTGCTACCAAATCTGAGGATGGCTGCCAGGGGCGGGGCTTAGGGAGAGGGCAGTCATTGGCTGGGGGCAGTATGACCCAGAGACCAGTGATTGGTTACCACTGAGAAAGACAGATCAGAAACAAAACTGATACTGATTTTTTCTATACCGAAGATTCCCGGCCTGACGACGGGGAATATTCATAAGCATGTGAATCCTTGCCAGACCCATGCTGGAGAACAACAGTTACAGGTAAGTAACTTGTTCCTTCTTCCTATCTCTAACCCGGGTCCCATTGTACTTTTATTCCATAGTCCTAGCTGTGTATTCATGTTTCGAGGGGATTGGGTCCTCCAACGTATTCCATATCTATGACAGTAATCACCGCAGCTGTGCTGTCATCCCATCGAAAGAACGTTACCAGGTAAGAGAGTAACTTGTTCTTCTCCAGCATTGAATCCTTTATCTATTCACATGCCGTTGAATATTCCCAGTCGTCAGCCTGGAACAGAGCAATTGTAAAGAACAATGGACTGAACTAACTTTAGTTATCTATCAGAGTCCTTTTTGTTCTCTAACCAGGAGACACTCTACCCCTAGAGGCCATTTTCAGTTTCTATAATGAACGTTCCGAATTGGGCAACAGCCTTAGAATTCTTGCACTTTTCAATGTTTTTTCAGTAATCTATTCAACTAGAACTTTGTGCGTCATCTCATTTTCAAGATAGAGATAATTTACTTCATATTTGAAGGGTTTGGGAGCATTTAGAGGAACTCCCCAAAAGATGGACCTAGTAACATCCAAATCCCTCATGTTTAAGTCCCCTGAGGTTTCCCCTACAACGTCATGGCTGAGGTAAATCCTAAGAAGTGCCTATTCAGTAATTGTACTACCTGGATCCTAAATATCATTATCAGGATAATAAGTATGAACAGTGCATGTACTTCCTGTGACCAGATCAGGATATTGGCTCCTGTTCCATTTCTTGTCCTTCCCTAATAAGACCATAGGAGATTACAACAGGAGGCTGGTTGACTGATTAGGTGAGTGTACCATCACCTCAGGTTCAACCTTAATCTGGCCTAGCAGACCCTTAGAAAGGGCCACTTCATCAAAGAGGGCCATATCCCATGATGGTCCCTCCATGTAGAAAAGGGTGAGAAGTGAAGATCCTACCCAGGCCCTTTAAAGGAACACATAAACCCTCCATGTCAGAAAAATCCTCTTCCTCAGGGCAAAAGGCTCACAGGTCAGTAGACACATCATCTAAACCCATCATCTAAACATGTTTTCATGATGCTGTTGACTGTTAGCTCACCATCCATGAGTCAGGCTGCATCTCATAGGACTGCTGCACGGTCAGTGATGTCATCACAGATGACTTCCAAGAGCAAACTGTCGAAGACATTGACCGCGAAACAGTCTGTTACACCGATAACAACTAGCTCGTCAGCGGTCACATCAAGGTTTACAGGCTCAATGAAGTCCACGGCCACCCCATTTATGTCAATCCCATCAACTACCTGCCTGTCAAATGACCAAGAGCTCTGAAATCTAACATGTCAACATCAGTCTCATTGACAAGGCTTCCAAAGGGGTCATGGCCAATGCCTACTACCACTCCCATCTACTGCATGCCTGCCAATAGCAAAGGAAAAGGCAAGGAATCCTTCTGAGCCATCAGAAACTTCCCAGACGACATACTGCAGCATGAGGTAGACTCAGACTTTGAAGGCGCAAAGTGCGGGGGGTAATTACGGGGGGAGTTTGAAAGAGAACGCTGTCTTCCCAGCCTTTTAACTCACCTGCTAAGCCTCTGCGATCAGTGCAGCAAGCAGAGATGCCTGAACGACTGCTCCCCCAACCTCAGCCAGAGGCACATTACCTATCATTGGACATTTTAATCTTGATTAAATATCTAATAACAGAGCTTCAGAAGAGTACCGAACATCCCTGTGAAACCTGAAATCCCACAGAATACTCTGCCAAAAAGTTTCGAAGAGACATGGAGGTATGAGGTGCCACTCCAGCCAAAACCGTCCTAACCAGCCCTGCATCGTAGCAAGAAGGCACAGTGCACACACCCTGGAAAGGGCAGGAACCCCTTTGAAATGCAGTTGAACATCAAATATTAAGACAATATTCCACAAGAAAAGGCCTCTACACACACGTCCTCCACAGATGACTATGATGATATGGTCCATGGTGACTGAGAGGTAGAATAGTATCCTCCTGAAGAATCTTCGCCTAATGAGATTGGGGGTTTCCTCTCTACAATGGCTAACAAAGCAAATACGTTTCACTTGTTACCAACGGAACAAAGAAGGAGGAATTCCTGTACTAGAGAAGGGATAGGTCCTTGAAGACAATTTTGTTCATCTTAGTCATAGAAGATATTTGGGAGGACGGCTTAGTGACCATACAAAACCCCTATACATCCAGAGCCAGAAGGGGTGGTTTTGACAATAAATCGAGGACACCTGACAATTCACTGAACTGCTTAAGGGCACAGCCAAGCCTGGACTCTGTGAGCTCCACGGCTGCGAGAACGAGATTGTTCTACCCATCCTCCCGTGTGCGGTCCCCAAGATGAAGAAAGAAAACAACTTAATCTGCTCAGCAAATCTCTCACTCTAACGATGATCAAAGCTGCAAATTCCATGGCCATTTTACCAACAAATGGTAGAGAACTGTGGTACAAAATGGGAACGCTGTTATAACATTTACCAAAAGACAAAAAGCAGCAAGCCTGGTCATTCCTTGGATGGATAATCTTCATCAGACCAAGCAGTCTTAATAGCAGTGGATAGCACTGAAACAGGATTCAGGAGAATGGATGATGGAGCAGTTCCCTGCTGCCAAGGATGGCTAGTTTCACACCCGAAGTTCAATAAAAACGGACTTGGACACAGCACTCTCTCTGGGCACGTTCAAGAATTGCAGACAATATCACTCCTTTCATCCCAGAGCCCACTTCTCCAAAAGAAATTCCTGTTAATGGTTTTTCTCCCATTATTGCTGGGAAGCTACTTAGTACATTGCTGAGCAGTTCAAAGCATGGTCCCAGTCCTATTGCCGGGACAGTAAGCAATGAGGTACTGTGCACATGAGGGGCAAGTCAAGCAGGCAGGTGTCACAATTCATGCCCCTTACCCCCTCAAGCATAACAGCCCCCCGGCAACAGTGGGACTACAGCCCTTAAAAATGGCCCAAAGGGCCTTGAAACACCGTATTAAAAACACTTGCAGTCAGTCATGGCGCCAGGCTCATTATCAGGAATAGGACAAGTATCAGTCATGGGTCTAAACCCAACATGGAGGCCTGTAGCACAGTTCTGTTCCTAGTACTGAACTATGCAGACCAGTGTTTTGGGTGTGGTCAGGGCCTTCAGGTGTGGCTGGCTATATAAGCCACGCCCAAGCTGAAACACACGCTTTGTGTTATTCTGCACTCCTGCAGTGTAATGCTCACTGTGTCCAGCTCCTGCTTACCTGCTTATCTCCGACCCGATCCTGAAGCCATCGATCTGGATGCCATCACCGACCTGGAAAAAACAAGAACAGCATTACTAACAACTCTTACCTTGGTAAGCAGCGGATCCTGAAACCATTCCGCACTTCACTTGCTCGCCACTTCCGGAACCTCACCGCAACCTGCAAAGGTGGAAGAAACAAGAACAGCATTACTAACAGCACTTGCCTGGGTAAGCAGCGGATCCTGGAACCATTCTGCGCTTTGCTTGCTCGCCACTCCGGGAACATCCCTGCAACCTGCATGGGTGAGAAAGAGGAGAGAGAACACAGGTTAGCAACACTCGCAATAAATCCAATAACAGCGCTGCGCTCCGCTCATCAACACTTATCTGTAATCTTCGCCGCCCAGCGCTGCAAGCTCATCTTCATTCGGCGCCTTGTCAAGATCTCTAACCAGAACCATCCCTGCGGAAACAAAAGATATTATTAGAGAAACTACATAGTCGCAAAAAGGCAACATCGAATAGAAGGACAAAAAACGAAGGGAGAGGAAAGGGACAGATTAGAAACTGAAAAAACACAATAACTCACCTGAAGACAGCAAGAAGAGTCGGAGTCACAGCCGGTCTGGACCCGATACATGGGCCCACGGACCAGTTGTCATGAAAGGAGGTTCATGGAAGATGTCCCGGTGGAAACTCCGCTAGTCCTGTTTCTATCTCTCTGCAACTATGTATCTCTTCCCCTTTAAATGCAGGGAAGCCACGCCCCCTCAGTGCGTTGCAACTGTGTTGCGGTTTCCTCGCTCTCTGGTTCTCTCGTAGTTCCAGCCCTCCTTCGTTTCTTCCTGAAAGCCCTCCGTAGCGTTCCTTCCAGAGCTAATTTCTTCCTGCCTATCTGTCTACTTTTGTTACCTTTTATCTGCATGCAGTAATTCGAGGGTTTCTGACATGGTTTACTTTCACTTTCCGTCGCGGCGCTCACCACTTTTCTTACTCCGCCTCTTTCAGTCCCTTTGATTATCTTACCTTCCTTACAGGAGTTCCCAGGTATCCTGACCACTTTGCGCCCGTTTCGGTGCCTTCATTCTGGGGGTAAGAAGTTTTCCACTTGCAGGGGTTTCTTTTTTACACGTTAGTACGGTGACCTTATGCGCTTGTACCATTCTCTCTTTCTTAAACCAACTTAACCTCCTTCTATCTTTTCCCCTGATATTTTCCTTGGTTTCCTTTCTCCTTCTATTTTTCCACCGAAGTTTCATCTTCCTGTTTCTGGTACTCTTCTGCCCTCCATTTTTTTCTTCAGAACCACAATTCCCAGTTCGCATCTTGCCTTAAGAGTTTTGTCTCTTCTTCGTCCGCTGGATCTCCATCACACCAGCCTTCAGGATCAGATTTGCAGAAAGAACAGTTACTTTTCAACTTACCTGATTTATTCAAGTCATTCTACTGGATCGGACAAGCCATCACCTCCACACCTTCTTGCCATTCCATCTGTAGGGGTTTTTTGTGCCACAGGCTTTTTCCCCTCCGTGGTCTGCACAGGGGGATTGTCATTTCTGTCTGTGACTGTAACTCAGCACGACATTTGTGGCGAGCTCCCGGAACAGACCTTACCTCTTCACAAAAAAAGGAACGCCTGATCTCTCGGCAACGACTCTTTCCGGATCCGACCTCTCCTCCGGCGAATCGGATCTCGAAGCACAGGTGAGCCCCACTTTTGATGACAGTTTGCAACGCCAAAAGATGGGTATGGCAGAACAAGTCCAGGAGTTGCTGAACGCAGTTCAGACCCTCTCTATGGAAGTACAGGGGGTTAAGGCTGAAAATGCAACTCTTCGCCAGATAGTCGCTGCCAAAGACGCCCACCAGACTGATCTTCCACCCTTGTCTTTAGCAGTTGGGAAGTTTGATGGAGCACCCAAGAGAGTCAAGGAGTTCCTGGATGCCTGTATGGTATATTTCACATTTGAACCGGCTACCTACGCTTCGGATCACACCAGAGTGGGGTTTCTCGTCTCTAACATGATTGGAAATGCCCTGGCCTGGGCCACCCCATTGGTTACATCCAATAATCCGATTCTACAAGACTACAACGCCTTCACTACGCTTTTTCGACAGACTTTTGAGAGACAAGAGATCGGAATCGCAGCCGGCGAAGCCTTGTTTGATATTAAACAGGGTACAATGGATCTTTTGTCATATATCTCGAGTTTCAAACGACTGGCTGCAGAAGTAGATTGGCCTGAACCAGTCCAATATACAGCATTCAGAAGGGGCTTGCATGAGGATCTGAAAGACGAGTTGGCGCGAGTACTCAGACCTACTACTTTGGCTGATCTTTTTACGCTGGTACTCCAAATCGAATACAGGATATCGGAGCGTAGATCTGAGAAAAAGAAGAGTCGAAACCCAATGTTACCTGTATCCAGATCTCCTTCATCCCTACCACTATCTTCAAACCGTACTGGTGACGAACCGATTCAAATCGGCACGGCCAGGGGACCTTTGTCATCTACAGAACGAAGCCGACGCCGGGACAAGGGTTTATGTCTTTACTGCGCCTCTGATTCTCACCTGTTGAGGGATTGTCCTGAGGTTCCTCCACGGCGTCGGGGAAACGACGGACACCGGTCTTAGAAGTATCCGCTTGCCGGGGTTCAGTCAAAGGCTCACCTTGTGCACAAACATCAGAAGAGGACTCTCGCCTCATGGTTCTTCAAGCAACCATATCCAAGAAGAACCAACAAAAACAAAAAAAAAATGTCTTAGCCCTTATTGACAGTGGAGCTGCAGGAAACTTCATTGATACCCATTGGGCCAAACAAGAAGGCATCCATCTTGTTGATAAACCGGAAGAACAGAAGGTAGAAGGTGTGGATGGCCGTCCGTTAAGTTCTGGACCCATTGTTCAGGCTGCAGTGGACCTTCGGCTTTGTATCTCCCATCATCATGAAACCCTCACTTTTGATGTTATAAGAGCAGCTCACTTCCCAATCATTCTGGGAATTCCGTGGCTTCGCAGACACAACCCGACGATCAACTGGTCTCTTAACACCCTGAAATTTGAATCCGAGTACTGTGAGCAACGATGCAGAGTTTTCCGAAGCGAGGTTTCCAACAAGATGAAAGAAGCTGTGGTGACTTTTCCATCCTTCTCATCAGATTCACTTTCAGTCCATAATATCCATTCTATCTTCCAAGAGTTTGTCAACGTATTTGAAGACAAGTTCCCTAAGACTTTGCCTCCACACAGACCCGAGGACTGTGCAATTGACATTCTGCCTGGCTCTTCGGTCCCATTTGGACGCATGTTTTCTTTAACCATTCCTGAAAAACAAGCACTAAGAGAGTATTTAGACCAAAACCTTCAAAACGGTCTCATCCGACCATCTAAGTCTCCAGCTGGGGCGTCTCTATTTTTCATTTCCAAGAAAGATTCGAAAGAATTACGTCCTTGTATTGACTATAGGGGCCTGAATAAGATCACAGTGAAGGATCGCTACCCAATGCCTCTAATAAGGGATATATTGGAAGCCGTAGAAGGATCACGCTTGTTCAGCAAACTTGACCTCAGAGGTGCCTACCACCTTCTCAGGATTAAAGAAGGGGACGAATGGAAGACGGCGTTCCGTACTCCCTTTGGACTGTACGAATACCGGGTGATGCCCTTCGGCCTAGTCAACGCCCCGGCAGCCTTTCAGAGGTTTATGGACCACCTTTTTGCTGACCTTCTGTTTGTCTCAGTTATTATATACTTAGATGACATCCTGGTTTTTTCGCGAAACCCTCACCAACATCAGGCTCATCTCACGGAGGTCATGCAGCGATTAAGACGTCATCAGCTGTTTGCAAAACCGGAGAACTGTCTCATTGCAGTATCTTCAGTACCCTATCTAGGTTTTATACTATCCGAACAAGGAGTTGAGATGGATCCCAAGAAGGTTTCCGCAATTTTTGCCTGGCCCTCTCCTTGCAATGTGAAAGAGGTACAAGCCTTTATAGGTCTTTCCAATTTTTACAGGAGATTTATCGCCAACTTCTCAGAGCGGGTACTACCTATCACAGCCTTATTAAAGAAAGATGTTCGGTTCGAATGGAATTCTTTAGCAGAACAGGCATTTTGCGGGCTTAAGCAAGCCTTTTGTTCTGCACCCATCCTGAAACAACCCGATCAGAGTCGACCTTTTATTGTTGAGACTGATGCCTCTGCTGGAGCCCTAGGAGCCGTGATTAAGCAAGAAGCATATCTCTCTCGCACTCTATGTCCCAGCGAGATCAATTACTCCGTAATTGAAAAGGAATTGTTGGCCATTAAACAAGCCTGCTCTGAATGGAGACATCTTCTCCAAGGATCAAGACATCAGTTCGAGATACGCACCAATCACAGTAATCTCAAGGTGCTTCAAAACATGGAGTACAGGAATTCCCGTCAAGCCCGATGGGCATACTTCTTGATTTTTACATAACATACCTTCCAGGAAGCAAGAATATCCTAGCCAACAGTTTATCTCGCAGTCCCAACTCCTTCAATAATCCACCTTTTGAAGGCGAGGTGTTGTTTCCCAAAGTCCGTTTTATCCAGGTCATTTCAAAATTCTTGATAGACGTCAAGAAAGCCTCTCCAGAAGCCCTACTTCCACTTCCCAGAAGTCTATCAAGCCGATTAACTACCAAAGAAGATCTATGGTTTTACCAGGGGAGACTTTTCATTCCAGACACTAGGTTACGAGCACGAATCCTTCATTGGGGTCACGGTTCTAAGATAGCGGGACACAGGGGTGTCACCGCCACATCCGAACTCATAAGTCGGATGTTCTGGTGGCCGAAAATGCTTACTGACATCAAACTTTATGTACATTCCTGCCCTATCTGTGCCAGAAGTAAGGGATCCACATCTAAACCGGCGGGTTTGTTACATCAACCAAGACTACCTTTGACTCCATGGTCTCATGTCTCTACTGATTTTGTGGTGGATCTTCCCAGGTCAAAGGGATTCACAGCGATCATGGTCACAATCGACAGTTTCAGCAAGATGTGCCATTTTTCTCCCTTAAAGGGGATTCCCTCTGCTCCCGAAATGGCACAAGTGTTTTTGAGAGATGTGGTACGTCTCCATGGTCTACCAGAAACGATCCTGTCAGACAGAGGTTCACAATTTACCTCAGCATTTTGGAATACTTTATGTGCTCTTTTAGGTGTAGAAAGAGCTCTTACTTCCGGATACCATCCTCAGTCCAATGGCCAAACGGAGCGACTCAACGCAACCATGGAACAATATCTGCGTTGCTTCGCCAATGAACAACAGGACAATTGAGCATCTCTCCTCCCCATGGCAGAATTTTCGTACAATAACACTGTTCATTCTGCTATCAAGATGTCGCCATTTTTCTGTGTTTTTGGTCGTCATCCTCGTTCTTTCCCTTTGAGTAACATCCCCAGTTCTTCTATACCTTCGGTGGACTCTCTTCTGGATGATATTGCTAGGATACAAAAGAATTCCATCACTAATTTACAGGAAAGTCGTCTCCGATATAAGCTCCAAGCAGATGCTCACCGCACTCAGACTCCAGGATGGCAAGTGGGAGATAAGGTATGGCTATCAACAAGATACTTACCTAGATGGACTCATCCCTCCAAGTTGAGCCCCAAGTTTTTGGGTCCCTTCCCCATCACGGCCCGCATCAATCCCGTGGCTTTTCGACTGAGACTGCCTTCTCAGCTAGGCAGAGTTCACCCAGTCTTTCATTCCTCCTTGTTAAAGACCTATCTCCCGGATCTCCACCATCGGAAGAAGGTCTTTAAGTTACAAAATAAGAAACCGGAGCCAGAAGTCTATGAGGTGGAACGTATTCTGGACTCTCGTTACCATAGAGGTAGACTACAGTACTTGGTTCATTGGAAAGGATACTCTCACGCGGAAGACTCTTGGGAACCTGTAACCAACATCTCTGCACCCAGATGTCTACGACAGTTCTATGCCCTTCACCCAGGTAAACTCGGGCCCGTCGCTCCAAGAAGGGGACATACTGTCATGAAAGGAGGTTCATGGAAGATGTGGTCCCGGTGGAAACTCTGCTAGTCCTGTTTCTATCTCTCTGCAACTATGTATCTCTTCCCCTTTAAATGCAGGGAAGCCACGCCCCCTCAGTGCGTTGCAACTGTGTTGCGGTTTCCTCGCTCTCTGGTTCTCTCGTAGTTCCAGCCCTCCTTCGTTTCTTCCTGAAAGCCCTCCGTAGCGTTCCTTCCAGAGCTCATTTCTTCCTCCCTATCTGTCTACTGTTGTTACCTTTATCTGCATGCAGTAATTCGAGGGTTTCTGACATTGTTTACTTTCACTTTCCGTCGCGGCGCTCGCCGCTTTTCTTACTCCCCCTCTTTCAGTCCCTTTGATTACCTTACCTTCCTTACAGGAGTTCCCAGGTATCCTGACCACTTTGCTCCCGTTTCGGTGCCTTCATTCTGGGGGTAAGAAGTTTTCCACTTGCAGGGGTTTATTTTTTACACGTTAGTACGGTGACCTTATGCGCTTGTACCATTCTCTCTTTCTTAACCTCCTTCTATCTTTTCCCCTGATATTTTCCTTGGTTTCCTTTCTCCTTCTATTTTTCCACCGAAGTTTCATCTTCCTGTTTCTGGTACTCTTCCGCCCTCCATTTTTTTCTTCAGAACCACAATTCCCAGTTCGCATCTTGCCTTAAGAGTTTTGTCTCTTCTTCGTCCGCTGGATCTCCATCACATCAGCCTTCAGGATCAGATTTGCAGAAAGAACAGTTACTTTTCAACTTACCTGATTTATTCAAGTCATGCTACTGGATCGGACAAGCCATCACCTCCACACCTTCTTGCCATTCCATCTATAGCGGTTTTTTTGTGCCACAGGCTTTTTCCCCTCCTCCAGGTGAGCATAACAGAACTTAAAGCCTCAATTAAACATCCACCTGGGCATCATGGAAATGTCGGAGACTGACCAGGTAGCCCAGTTATTGGGCGAACTACGGGCCGAGGTGCACTCCGCCCGGCAATAAACCAACGCCCTTAGCAGGGAGTTGATAGTTACCAAGGATCGCACCAATGAGTTAGCCAGACAATTATTTCAGGCACAGACTGGCCAGGCCCCATTGCCAGGAAGCATGCCGTCCGTTCCAGCCACATCCGTCAACCCAGTTCAGGTGGTTCATCCTGGGGCAGTCCCCTTGGCCCCACCGGAACGTTTTACTGGGGACCCAAAAAGAAATGCGGTGTTCATGAAACAGTGCTGCCTCCATTTCCTTTGCAGACCCGGAGCCTTTCCAAACGATCAGTCTCGGGTTACTTTCGTACTATCATACCTGGTTGGCAGTGTCGGGGATTGGTCAGTACTATTAGTGAGCCAGAATGACCCACTCCTGCGGGATTTCAGAGGGTTCCAACAAGAAATGGAGAAGCTGTTCGCCCGACACACCCAGGGCAAAATCCTGGACAACAAATTCCTATGTCTCCGCCAAGGCAGCCAAGATTTGTTAGCATACCTTCAACAGACTTGTCATTGAAACTGGTTGGCCTGAGAAGAAACAAACCACATTGTTCCATCGAGGTCTCCGAGGGGAACTGAAGGACGTACTAGCACAGGTGGTAAACCCTCCAAAGGATTGTGCAGAGTTCATCAACCTGATTGTACAGTTAGACCACAGGCTTCAAGACCGAAGAAATGACCGAGCCAGTACGGACAATCGTGCTTTGTACGTACGCCCAAAGGAGAACATTTTGCATTCATCAGAGAACTTTTCTGAACCCATGCAAATCGGAGGGGTACGGAGTCCTTAAACCATAGCCGAAAGAGACAAAAGGAGGCAACAGCAATTATGCATGTACTGCTGGAAAATCAGGTCACTTCCTCAGAGAATGTCCGGTGAAACCCTTTAGGAGAACAGTTGGGGGCTACAGATAAAGAGGAAGGAGAACAAGAGTCAGAAAACTTCCAGGCCCGGAAAGTGTAGAGGTCCGTTTGTTGAGCGAAAGGAAGGAGCCCCAGACCTTGCACCTTGAGTAGAAGAGTAGATGGCGGATAAAAGAAGGGGTTTCAAACTACAGGAAATAAAGAACTATAACACCTGCTACATATTACTGGTCACAGGGACACTCATCATCCCATGAGACCAGGAGGCATGCGCTATAACACATGAACAGAAAACGGCAAGTGACTCACAACCGCGGAAAAACGTTGCATCCTCGCCTGAACCCAGCAAGCACTGCTTCCAGCTCGCACGTCAGGATAGGGGCAAAGCCCCCAACACTAGCACGATGGTGAAAGGCCAACAGACGATTGACCATTTTGCAGCTTCTAAACAGAAAATGACCAAAATGCAGACCACAGAGGAAGTAGGTGCCATAGGACAGAGAGTGGAAAGAGGTGAAAATGTCACGCTGGAAGGGCTAATAGCGGCCATTCAGGAATCCCTCACATCACTGGAAGGGAAGATAGAGGAGGTCGGGATGGATGAGTCTCTACTATGGGCTGACTTGCGTAAAACCAGTGAAAGGGTAACGGAGGTGGAACAACCTGTGAGCGCGGTAGAGGACAACCTAATCACGCTCAAGAACCTGGTGCGCGGGCTCATTGGGGCGACACAGGGGTGAGAAATGAGAGCGGAGGATGCCACGGGCCGCTACCGCCACAATAACATACGCCTGGTGGGGGTCCCGGAAGGTCGCAAGGGACATAGCACAGAATTGTATGTGGAAAAGTTGATCATGGAGACCCTACGCACAAAAGGCCTATCAAAACTCTTTACTCACAGTTGAGAGAGCGCACTGTGTACCAGGCAGACCATCACTGCCAGGGGGACAGCCCAGGGGGATAATCGCCAACCTCTTGAACTTTAGAGATAGGGACACGTTATTACAGGGGGGGGCGACAAGCCAGATATATCGATGGGGATGATGCCAGAATACTGATCTTCCCAGACTTTACACAGGAGGTGCAGAAGCATAGACTTGACTCAGCCTGTCGCAGACTGCGTGAACTGAATCTCTGCTACATGACAATTTTCCTGGCGAAACTGAAAGTAATGGATAGGGACGATCCCTCATATTCACCTCTGCGAAAGATGCCTGGGACTGGTTGGATGGAAAAGGCCCTGAGCAAGCGGCGCAGGACTCGGATGACCAGCAAACGAAAGAATGAGGCGACTATCTATGTCCGAACTTGAGGAAACAGGCCGTAGTGGACTCTAGAAGCTGAACCTAATGCCCCTAGAGAACAAGAAAGGGAATGATGCTCATTATGAGGAAAAGGTGACTGAGTACTGTAGAGGTGGCTGGGGCGGGAAAGTCCTCAGCCTACCCTGGAATCGGGACCCGTCCAACACATCACGCCAGGGATGCGAGTTGGAGACTCTTCCCGATTGAAACAGGTTGAAGGGAATGAAGGGGGAGGGAGCAAGGGAGTTGGGGAGTTCAGGGGGAGACAATGGGGGGGAGGAGAAGGAAGGAGTGGAGTTCAGAAAGAGAAAGGGGGGTGGGAGGACACGGGGGAGTTAGGGGGACAGTTACTTGTTGGGGGATGGGATCAATATGAGCTCTAGCGCTACTCAGATTCGAAGAGACAGGCACGTGAGGGAACGGCCTCAGAGATGTGGTACACCCAATAAGAACCAATACCGATACTGGCAAGGGTGGGACCCACCTTAAATTAGGCACGTGGAATGTGTGGGGGGTTTGGGAACAAAGGGAAAAGAATTTGGGTGGGATAATACCTGAAGAGACAGGGGATACAACTAAAATTACTGCAAGAAA
Organism: Ambystoma mexicanum; assembly: GCF_040938575.1. Lineage (NCBI taxonomy): Eukaryota > Metazoa > Chordata > Amphibia > Caudata > Ambystomatidae > Ambystoma > Ambystoma mexicanum. The sequence continues at coordinate 844,100,338 of NC_090923.1, forward strand.
CACATCTCTGGGGGGGCTGAAGGGATTGGAAACCAAATGGGGGGGCAAAGTATATGGTTCCTCATACTCCACCTACGTACGCAAGAGGGGTGTTGATCTGGGTGGCTGCCAGGTTCCCCATACAGATTGAACAAACGATAGGGGACTCTGAGGGTAGGACAATAGCCCTAGTGGGTCAATGGGAAGGACAGGACATCTGTGTAGTGAACCCCTATGGCCTGAATACAGCCGACAAATCCTACTTTACCTCTGTTATGGAACTCACGGGCGCGCAGGACTATTTATTTGGGGGGGGGGTTAATTGCGCTGTTGACCTGGTACTGGACCGCACATGGAGAAGGGGCATAATGAAACCACTGGCCCAGGAAGAGAGTAAAACAGGTGAGCCAGGATGACCCACTCCTGCTGGATTTCAGAGGTTTCCAACAGGAAATGGAGAAGCTGTTCGCCCGACACACCCAGGGCAAAACCCTGGACAACGAATTCCTATGTCTCCGCCAAGGCAGCCAAGATTTGTTAACATACCTTCAACAGACTTGTCATTGAAACTGATTGGCCTGAGGAGAAACGAACCACATTGTTCCATCGAGGTCTCCGAGGGGAACTGAAGGACGTACTAGCACAGGTGGTAAACCCTCCAAAGGATTGTGCAGTGTTCATCAACCTGATTGTACAGTTAGACCACAGGCTTCAAGATCGAAGAACTGACCAAGCCAGAACGGACAATCGTGCTTTGTACGTACGCCCAAAGGAGAACATTTTGCGTTCATCAGAGAACTTTTCTGAACCCATGCAAATAGGAGGGCTACGGAGTCCTTAAACCATAGCCGAAAGAGACAAAAGGAGGCAACAGCAATTATGCCTGTACTGCTGGAAAATCAGGTCACTTCCTCAGAGAATGTCCGGTGAAAGCCTTTAGGAGAACAGTTGGGGGCTACAGATAAAGAGGAAGGAGAACAAGAGTCAGAAAATTTCCAGGCCCGGAAAGTGTAGAGGTCCATTTGTCGAGCTAAAGGAAGGAGCCACAGGCCTTGCACCTTGAGTAGAAGAGTAGATGCCGGATAAAAGAAGGGGTCTCAAACTACATTAGGCACGTGGAATGTGGGGGGGGGGTTGGGGAACGGTGGGATAATACCTGAAGAGACAGGGGATACAACTAAAATTACTGCAAGAAACACATCTCTGGGGGGCTGAAGGGATTGGAAACCAAATGGGGGGGCAAAGTATATGGTTCCTCATACTCCACCTACGCAAGAGGGGTGTTGATCTGGGTGGCTGCCAGGGGGGTTAATTGTGCTGTTGATCTGGTACTGGACCGCATATGGAGAGGGGGCATAACGAAACCACTGGCCCAGGAAGAGAGTAAAACAGGTGGTAGACAAGATAGATCTTGTAGAACTCTAGAGGGAGAATCACGGATTAGAAAGAGGATATTCCTTTCACTCAGGGGTACAGGGGTCATTCTCCAGGCTGGATTACCAATTTGTGGGGAAAGAGAGCTTCCACCGATTCCATGACCCAAGCTACCTAGATAGGGCCATGTCGTATCACTCACCGAGCTTGAGGGTATAAACGTCCGACCAGACTCAAAGCTATGGTGCATGAGACAGGGACTACTGGGGATGTAGCTAATACACAGACCCTAAGAGAAGCGATCACGTCATTTTTTAAAATTAACGAGGGCTCAGTAGAGGACGTGGGAGTGTTGTGGGAGGCATTCAAGGCGACATTAAGAGGAGTATGTCTGTCCCAAACAGTAGGAGTCCGGCAGTCCCTGGAGGTTGAGCAGGATGGGGGTCGACAGGTGGGGGAAGCGCTGGCAGAGAAACTCGACATATATAAGGGGGCCCTGAAACTCATTAGAGCAATTTGATAAGGGAACACCCACAACCAAAATTCATGGGGAAGGTGAAAGGGTGGGGCGGCTACTAGCCTGGCTAATAAAAAGGGAAACACTGGAAGGGGCAATCAAACAAATAAGAGACTCAGAGGGAGGCCTGGTGACATCAGAACGGGAGATAAACAAGGTCTTCCGGAGATGATATCAGCAACTATATCTATCGGAAAAGACCAGGAAGCCTCGGATCTGCTAGAGTTGGTGCAAATGCCCCTGCTGGATGAGGGGGACCGGGAGGGTCTGGATTTGCCCATAGAGGAGTGGGAAATACTGGGGGCAATCAAGTCGATGCAGGCTAATAAAGCACCAGGCAGTGACGGCTTCCTGGTGGAGTTCTATAGGACATTCGCAGATATTCTAGTCCCTCAACTGAAGCGGGTCTACGACCATGCACTCCAGAAGGGACTGCTACCAGAGTCTTTGAGAGAGGCAGTGATTACAGTCCTGTTAAAAAAAAGGAGGGGACCCACAACAGTGCACCTTGTACAGGCCCATTTCATTATTGAATATAGACACAAAGATTTTGGGGAAGGTGATTGCAAACAGGCTTGCGAGGGTTAATACATCCAGATCAGTGTGGATTCGTATGGGGACGGGACACTGGATGAACCTCCGCAGAGTGCATCATGTGATGGACCTGGCAAAAAATTTGAAAAGAGAGCTGGCTTTGATGGCAGTTGATGCGGTCAAAGCCTTTGATTACCTGGAATGGCCATGGCTCTTTAGGGTGCTGGAGACATATGGCATAGGTGAAGGGATGTTGAAGTGGTTGCAATTACTATATAACTCCCCCGTGGCCAGGGTCAAAATAGGGGGATGGTCTTGCAAAGATTTTATCTAGAGAGAGGCACGCGCCAGGGATGTCCTGTCTCTCCCATCATATTCGCCTTGGCGTTGAAACCACTGGCGAGATACTTTCGGTCATAGATTGGAGAAATGGGCATACAGGCAGGAGGGGTGATGCACAATATATTGCTTTATACTGATGATTTGTTGCTCTTCATAGATAACCCACGGGATAAAATCCTGGTAATCTTGGAAGTGCTAGGCAGTTTCTGTAAACTATTGGGGTTTCAGGTAAATCAAGAGAAATCTCTGGTTTTCCCTTTGGCAGGTCTGAAGGACAGAAGGGAAGAAGGGATTATGTGCGGAGAGCTCTGATGGGAATGGGAATCCTTTAAATGCCTGGGAATCCAAATATATCACAAAATGGAAAATACGTTTGTCCACAACACCGGGATGGCTCTCCTTGCGAATAGGGGACACTGTGAAATTCTGGAAGAAACTACCACTTTCCCTGATGGGGAGGGTCGCACTCTATAAAATGGCGGCCCTCCATGTCTTTTATATTTCTTCACAAATATCCCATATGTGGTAAAGAAGTAATTATTTAGATGCTGGACAGGACAAGATGCTGGGGGAGCTGCTATGGCAAATGGGGCACACCAGGTTGGCCATGCAGACATTATGTCGCAAAAGGGAGGAGGGGGGTCTCAACTTGCCAGACTTTGAGATATACATCATGGCGGCGCAATTGCAAGCAACGGCACAGTGGCGGGCGAGCCGAACGGGGAACTGACAGACATACTGGGCGAGATGCAAACAGAGAGACGGGGCATAGAACTGTTATGGGGGCCAATAGGTGAAAGTGGGGATACAGTGATCTTCAGAGCGGTCCAAGCGGTATGGTTGAGGCTGCTGAAGGAGGGTACAGGTGAAACACCTATACTGTGGAGGCCTCCCAATCGGGTTCGATTATAACTATTAGGAAGCCACTGCTCAACGTGGGTCTCAAGTTCCTGATATACAAACAGTGCACCACAATGGGGGATCTGGTCAAAGACTGGAAACTACAGACGTTTGGGGAATGGAGACAAACATACCAAATGCCGAAAAGGTCACTTTCTCACATACGCCAGGGTGGTCAAACGAATGACTGAGTTATGGGAAAGCATTCGGGAGGAGCCGGAGGAACATCCTGTGCTGCAGCCGCTACTGGGTCTAGATGAAGGCAGGGGCAGAGTATCGAGAATATACAAAGCACTACAGACAGCAAGGGGGGGATGGGGAACTCGCAATTAAAGACAAATGGGAAAGAGATGTGGGAGCACCTATCCCAGAAGAGAAGTGGACGCGAATGTGGGAGCAGGTTAAAAAGGTGTCTAGGAATGTGAGATTCCAACTCACACAATTCTACTACATCACAGAGTGTATCTAACACCGGAAAGGTTACATGCGTTCAGCTACACATCACACACTTGTACGCGATGTGGAGAGGACCATGCCGGGTTTTGGCACATGGTCTGGAGTTGCCCAGCGGTGGCTACATACTGGGAGGAGGTGGTCAGCAGAGTGAATGCTATGACGGGGCACGCTACGAATGCTTTCATGAAGTGTGCTTGTGGGGACTCATGCCGGGGGTGAAACAATATAAAAACAGGAACAAAATAGCGGGATTCCTCTTTATACTAGCCAAGATGAGGATTGCAATGGAGTGGTGAAAGGAGCTGGCCCATCAATATGACTGTGGCTACAAGAGGTACGCCGATGGGGGCTAGTAGAAGTAGACTACCAAAACAAGAGCAGGGCTCCGGAGGTGGGAAGCACACTTAGGATGGATTGGGTTCAGCTGTTGAATGAGTTAGCGTCATCTCAAGACCTCATGAGGCCCCCATAGAGCGTGCGAGACAAGATTCACAGGAAAGTTGTGCAGGTTAGGTTAGAAACACTGGACAAGGAAGGGCCACCACTTACACGGTTATAGGGGGCAGTAGGGAACCACAGGGATTAGTAGGAAGAGGTGGCACTGGAGCCTGGGGGGGAGGGTGCTGGGGATTCCAGGGATGTAGGGAAGTTGGGGGAGGGGGGTGATAGGGGAAGGGGGTACAAGAGGGATTGGAGTTCTGGTTTTGTTTTAGGACAAGGAGTTGGGGCAGCACACGCAAAAGTCATGGCCAAAGCAACTGATGGTGGGAAACCTAAGCGGGATCACTAAGAGGATACACACATCACTTCAGGGGGGGAGAAGCAAGGAGCTGTCTCGAGGATTATACCAAAGCTACTATTGTCGTCGGATTAAAAAAAACTTGGCAGGACATAGGTACGGACACTAAGATTGGTGAAAGACATTCCAAGGAAACCATGACAAGACATTGAGCGGGGAGAAGGGAGTAATGATTATTGCAAACCCATTGTCCTTTAACTGATTGCTTGTTGATCATGTGCTTGTTTACTGTTGAAAAATAATAAATATATTGTTAAAAAAAAGATTTAGAGAAAGAATAGGATGAGAAGAAAGAAGATAGCAAACACCATCGGAAATCTTAGAACAAAGGTTTGGACCTTAAACAGTCCTTCCATAGCTAGAAAAGAAGGCTCATAGTGCCCTTAGCATTAGAGGTCCCAATCAAAGTATTTTCAGGAGGCTGGGAGTCTCTTTTAAGGATGTTGAACAAGTGTTGGCATGAGCCAGCAGGTGGTTATAAGCGTTTCAAAGTTCAGTAAAAGAGGAAAATCTTCAAAAGACCCCCTGCCAATCCAACCACATTAGAGGAGACCCAGGGAAGGATACCAGGACAGAACACCACCATTCAGGTCTAGGCAAGGGAGCAATAGACAGGACCTTTTGCTCATACAACCCTATCAAGGCGGGGGAGGGCCATACAGGTATGTTTACTGACCCCCCTGTACTCCGCTTCACTCAAGGACCACCATAGAGGTTCCTGATGTGACTGGGCCTTCTTGATTCATGCCTTGGTTATGTTGGAGGAAGCCCAGTGATGGCGGGTGCAGAGGTCTCTTCAGGCGCAGGTTCTTGGATCTGGCTAGTTTGCGGTGCCGTGCTCCAATTGACTGGATTCTGGACAGCTGGACACTCTGAACACACTGACCACCACTTCTGCAAACACCCCAGGGGACTCCTAAAATGTGACGCAGGCAGCAAGCAGTGATCGCTGCTTGAACAAAATGTGGAAGTTGACTTGTGTGGTGAGAACAAAGAAACTGGTCCTGCAAGGCCCCTTTCCTGGTTGAGAGCTGCAACTTTAGGGAAAGGTTCCTTATTCCATAAGCTGAGGAACTACAGAGTTTCAAGGCTCTATTCGGGACAGCGATCGTTGCAGTGAAGAAGCGCAGTAGAAGGTCTGGCTATCCCGATGGATGGCCGTGGGACTGTTCATTGCACTTAAAGTAGCTGGTTGTTCAAGCAGAGGTCTGGACTGGTTGTCCCCACCAGTGTTACGCTCACCTGGTTCCCAGGGGGGCGTCGACCGGAACTGGGCCGCTGTTATTTCCACCAGCGTGACGTGTAGCGCCGAGATGACTGACTGGACTGGCACGCTCAGCCTAGTTTGTCTGGCTCGCAAGAATATTCTTCTGCAAAGTAGAAGAGGAATTAACCACCCGTGGAATTGAGTGTCAACCCACCTTCCCCACTCCCGTTGTCTTCCCACTGATCACTCTTGATGTCCCCTCCTTAGTCTCACCTGATGGTTTGGAAGGATGAGCTCTCCATCCTGCGTCGACCGCAGAGGCGCGTTGATGACCAGTTACTTCACTGGCGTGGAGGAATTGGTGAGTTCCAGTATTGACTCTAAAGTCCAATTGTTCATAAGAGTTCAAATGTCTGCTCTTCACTCTGTCCGATTCCTTGCAGGTTGCCAATTAATCCACTTGAAGATTTCCAAATGGCACTCGGTAAGATTCAGGTAAGTCTATTGTGTTTTTCCCCATAGGGGCCGGGGTACGGCGATGAAGCAGAGTTGACTGCGCCGACCCGAAATAAGGTGAGTACCTCCCGTGGTAAATCAGGTAAGTCCTTGGAGGTAGCTTTATGGCCTTAGAAAGTCCCCTTGCTCACCTTGCTGTCTTTGTCTCCTTAGGTGTCGGAGGGCAGCCGCGAGATGGAGAGAGCGTGATGGAATGCTGAAGTACCGCCAAGCAGGTGAGTTCAGCGCGGCGCCGTAGGAATGCGAAGCGATGCTTCAAAGACTTCTGTCTTTCAGTTCCGTGGCGAATTGGGTCAGGATTCAGGTCAGGATTAAAGTTAAAACTCTTGTTCTAACCTTTATCCTTTTTGTCTTCTTGTTTCAGGAGTCCCAGGACTGAAGCGGGCGTGGCTGAAGACTGGAGCTGCTGAAAACACGGTGAGCGTTACGCTGCAGCAAGCAGAATAACGCGAAGCACGTGTGGCTGTCCGGGCGTGGTTTAAATAGCCTTGGAAGAAGATCCAGGTAAGTATTCTTCCACAGCCCCACCCAAGTAACAAAATAGTCCCTTCAGTAAAATAGTCCCTCCTAAGCCTCGTTTGGCTTGAGTCTTCATGCAGCATGGTCTGCCTCAGGTAAGTTATCAATAATGAGCCTGGCGCCCATGGCGCCAGGACTGACTTTATCTTTATGAGCCTGGCGCCATAGGCGCCAGGACTGTACCCAAACAGCCCCTAACTGGGGCTTTTAGGCATGCTCCAAGTGGCATGATGCCTGCTTCCGGGGCTGCTGGGCCTGGTCTGGTCTTCCGGGGGCAGGCATCATGACAACCAGTCAAGGGATCAAAGCAACAATGAAGGTCTTCTTGAGATCTGCAGAGAGACAGGGCTTTGCTGAGCAAGTGAAGAAAGGGCTGCTGTCGATCTTCCATTGTCGGGTTCTAGATCTTCAGTGTGCTGCTCTCCAATTCTGGGGTTTTAGTAGGGATCTTGGCTCCAATGATGATCTGAGGTATGGCTGCAGGAGTCCTCCATTTATCCAGGGTCCAGGCTGGATTTTCCCCAGCCCACCAATGGCAAGGATCTGCGCCATTTAAACTGGCAGTGCTGTCCAGTACTGGAGATCCTCCGACCACTGCATCTGCGCAGCAACAGACGCACCTGGCAAGACTGTGGACTGGCTACAGGCAGACCCACGCCCAACATCCGGCCCACAAACCCAGACCACCACTTTGCCCACTAAAGCTTAAGCTTTCCCTGGGAAAGGGCTTACCACGTATGAAAATCTGTCCACTTCAGGTCAGGAAGGACAAAAGGACAGGCAAAATCAGATGGCACAGCCATTTTAGAGTATGTGGTACTCTATAGTGCACAAGACTACAAAAAAGAAAACACTGTAAAAGTATCTTCCGCCACCTGCTTATCACAGACACATCATGCAAGTAAGTAAAATGTAGCTGAAAAACAAAATTACAGGGACGTACATTATTCTACTGCACTGCACTGAAAGTGGTGTGTGCAGGAAAAATAAACAAAGAACTTTCAAATGGAGAAGAGTTTACCTCCACTGATATCCATATCCATAGGCACAGATATCCAAAACAGATGAGCGTAGCAAAGTAGGTGGGGCAAAGAAGGCTTCACATCCCTCAAAAGTCCCTCAAAAGTTAGCAACAAGTAGAGTCACTGATGTTTTATGGAGCAAAAGCAGAATAAAGTACACTCTTCACTAAAAATAATATTAAGTGGACACACACTAGATCTTTTTCAGAAGTCACCCATTACTCCCCATCCCACAGATTAGGAAACCATCAGGATGTACTTCTAGCTAAAGGAGGTTAAGATGCTCTTGCATAAGCAATCCATAGAATGAGTTCCTCAAGGCTCCACAGAATCGAGACCTTTACTCTATTTCCTGCTTTGCAGAGACCCATCTTGGACATCACTTTCCTCAACATGTTTCTGAGGCCCCTGTGATTACAGATGCTCACCCTGCAAAGGAGCGATACTCACAATGGAGATTTCCTCTCATCCTAGGATATAGAATATGCTTAGTTACACAACCCAAAAAACTAGCAACATGGCTACTCAAAACGCTAGGGTGAAAACGCTGAAAGACAAGGGCAGAATGGTCTTGGTCCAGGGGTTTTTGACCATTTTGATGACCATTAGTAACCTATACAGGAACACGCGGGGAGGGGAGGTGTAAATCTCTTGCAGCTATTAAGAGCATAAATCTAGTTCTCAGTCCTTACTTCAAGTAAAAACTGTATTCTCTTACGTCAAATCGTGTCACAACTTTGGCTCAGTGAAAATCTGTCTCTGGGGTACAGGTAAGGGCCTGGCTAGCAGGGGATGATTAAAAATCATGGCGGGCCCTTTTCTAGAGGTATAAGGGTGGCATTGATGGGACTGGAAGGTGGTGTTGTACCATCAACTGCACAAACTGGTGGCAGGCAACCTTTGATAAATTCGAATAGCACGGAATACAGCAAAAAATAGATCCATATATATTCCTGTTGCCCCAGAATCTGCGTATACGTCGACTTCAAATGAGACACATTCTGGTATGAGAAATACTGTAGACAAAGTTACATGCAGGGAATGTATTGAAGGGATAGGTTGGTAAATTTAGTAACTGGGCTCGTCCAAGCATTTTCTCTTAGGGGCGAGCAGAAGTGTTTCCCAACTTGTGAGGGCATTAGTGAACAAAATGACCTGCTTACCTGCAGTATATGCATATATACAATGGCCTGCGTCTTTCCTTCTCTTCTCGCATAATGGGCTCGCTCATACCTCCTATTTGCATTTGTTCAAAGGGTGGGTACGTAAAACTGAGAGGAACAGTTTTACAGTATTCTCTCTAGGGAATGGTTGCAATCCTGGGCGATCTCTCATCCCCTCTCTTTTACGCAATGTGTGCTTCGAAGGGATTGTGCCCTCCGACGTATTCCTTATCTTTGATAATTCGTCCCCAGCTTGCTGGCCTCGGAAATGTTTTCTCTGCAGAGGGTGCTGCGCGTCGACGTCCGCCGAGTCGATTTCCCTCGACAGCCACCGTATCAGCGGCGACGTCACCATGCCCATAAATAGCCACGTGCGGCATCCGTTGCTCAGTTCCGTTTTTACGCGCTTCGTGGGGCCTCGGAATATCATTGCTCAGTTCAGTCAGATAAACCTTCTAGATTTACTCGAAAATACCAACTCGTTCGCGATGGCTTCTTCATCGGAACCAGCAACGCTGCGATCCGGCTTAAAAAAATGACGAGACTGCGGTAAAAAAATGTCGATAACAGATCCACACAGGATCTGCTTGTGGTGCTTAGGAGCCGAGCACAAATTTTCGGAGTGTGAGGACTGCATGTCCATGACGGCGAAAGCCTTGAAGGAGCGCAGGGGGAAGCTCGAAAGAGGTAAGTCAGTCAAAACCTCCTCGAAAGTTTCTTCGGCTGAGTCGAGGCATTCGTCTCATCGCTGTCAAAAGCATTCCCATTCTAGATCTCGACGTAGCTCCCACCATTCGTCGAGATCAAGACACTCAAAGAAGAGACGTCGAAGATCCCCTTCCTCGTCATCTTCTGTTTCCCCAGAAAGGGTCTCCTGCCCCTCAAAACACAGCTCTCACGCTGAGTGGGAGGAATTCAGGAAGAAAATGCTAAGTGTCTTCGAGAAAGCAGCCTTGACCCCCTCGACGACAGCTGAGGGTAATACCCTGGGTGAAAAACTCCAAAAATCGAAACGCTGCGAGTCGCTGCACCCTGCGAAAGAGTCCACCCGAGAGCGCCACGGGCCATCAGGTAAGAAGGCACCGTCTTCGACGCCGTCGTCAAAGATCCCTCGACGCATGAATCGGTGCCATCAACGCCGTTGTCGAAGGGTTCTTCGATGCATCGGTCGATCGACTCAACGCCATCGTAGACGCCGACATCGACGCCGATGAAAGAGAAAACCACGGCTACTTCACAGCCAACGGTGATACCAAGAGCCTCCGGCACGACGCTGAGACCGTCATCGACATCCTCGAGTAGGATCCCAATCCTCTCGAGTTCTTCGAGGCCTCTTCCAGTTTTCTCGACGCCTTTCTCGGCACCTTCGAAGCCTGTCACATCGACGTCGACGACATCGACGTTTTCTCTCCCAATAATGACGAGTTTGGCTCCTTCTGCCTTAGAAATGGGTTTTACACCATTTCCGAGGTCAGAGTACCCCGGATTATCTTCAATCTATGAAGAAGGGGAGGATTCTGACCAGGAAACCTTCGGGTTGCAGAGGACCACACTACCTGTTTCAGAGGATTTCACCTCTCAGGAAAGAAGGTTGAAAGACCTACAGGAATCATTGCATGAGGCAAGTGGGCTGGACACTTCCCCAGAAGTGGAATTTGTTAAACCAGACCCAGGGGACCATGCCGAAACACCTTATAGAACCCTGATGGCAAGGATTATTGAATTTATGGGTTGGTCTGCGCCTTCACCTGTTTTTCAACAGGATGACCTGACAGATATATTAGACAAAGGTCCACAGGAAGATCCTGTGGTCCCCTTCCATGCACCTTTACAAAGAAAGATTTCATCTAAATGGGAAACTCCTGAAGTTATCCCTGCAGTCAATAAAAGATTGTCAGCCAAGTATAGGGTAGCTGCGGCTGACCCTGAATACTTATCAAAACACCCGACTTCGGAGAGCCTGGTGGTTCAAGCGGCAACTTCATCGAGCAGCAGGTCCGCTTACCCTACTGTCCCACAGGATAGAGATGACAAAAGGTACGATTCTATGGCAAAAAAAGTCTTTTCTGCTTGTAGTATGGCGTTGAAGTCCATCAACGCCACCTGTACGCTCGCCAGGTTCAGTCACACACTGTGGGAGTGTGCTTCATCAGCGGCTGACTGCATACCCGAAGGAGAGGAAAGGGAAGCCTTCCTTAACATTATTAAAGATGGCAAAGATGCCCTGTGCGAGTCACTTCAAACTGGCATCGATTCCGCTGACAGTATCAGCAGGGCCATGGCGGCAAGTACGACAATCCGCAAGCATGGGTGGTTGCGAAAGTCTGGCTTTGCTCCAGATGTACAGGCCAGACTTTTGAATATGCCCTTTGACGGCTCTTCTTTATTCGGTAAAAAGGCTGATGACAGTCTGGAAAAGTTGCAGACATCTAAAGCAGCGGCAAAATCGTTAGGAGCTGCAATCCGCCAAACTCCTTTTCGCCCCTCAGGAACCTCTGGGAGAGGAAAGTCCTTTCGCTATTATTCCGCATTCGGGAAAGGCAGAGGACAGCCGGCTCAAAGAGGCCAAAGGAGATCCACCCGAGGTGGACGGGTCAAAAGTACTAAAGCCGCAGCAGCAGCAGGTGCCTTTTTACCCTCGGCATCTGCATCAGCCGCCCCCAAACCACTCTGAGGTCTTTCCACACAAAACACTTGTAGGGGGCAGGTTAACTCACCATCTGACGGAATGGCAGGCTATAACGTCAGATGCTTGGGCATTGGAGACAGTTGCCCAGGGTTACTGCCTACCCTTTCTACACATCCCTCAGAGTCATCCACCGGGGCACAGCTCTCTAAAAGTTCCAGATCCGCTCCTCTTGCAGGAAATTATAGAACTGCTAGAGAAAGGTACAATAGAACCGGTACCTGTAGCGGACGGAACAAGGGCTGGTACTCTCCCTACTTTCTCATACCAAAGAAGGACGGAGGACTGAGACCCATCCTGGATTTACGAGAATTGAACAAGTTCCTAAGGAAGGACAAGTTCAAGATGGTAACTCTCTCTCAGATCCTTCAGGCCCTCCAGCTCCAGGACTGGCTGGTATCTCTGTACCTTCAGGATGCTTATTTCCATGTGCCAATCCATCTCAAACACAGGAAATACCTGAGGTTCGCAATTGGCGACTCTCATTATCAATTTCGAGTTCTGCCATTTGGGCTGACCTCCGCCCTGAGGGTCTTCACCAAGCTAATGTCGGTAGTGGCTGCAAGTCTAAGGAGGCAAGGGATCGACGTCTACCCCTACCTGGACGATTGGCTGATCAGGGCTGTATCTTCGGAACAAGCTCAGATCGAGCTAGATTATGTCTGCCACTTCCTTCACAAACTGGGCTTCTCCCTCAATTTAAAGAAGTCACAGATGATACCATCACAGAGACTCCAGTTCATTGGAGCGGTCCTGGACACTTCCCTGGGAAAAGCCTCGCCACCAGAGGTGAGAGCTCAAGATATTCTGCAGATGGTCAACAAGTTCCAAAATGCCCAACGTCTCCCAGCCTTCGACTTTTTGAGGTTGCTAGGCCTCATGGCATCCTGCATCTTCCTTGTGCCAGAGGCTCGTCTGAGAATGAGATCTCTTCAGTGGGCACTAAGAACTCAGTGGTCGCAATTCTCAGGGAGAATGACAGATCTCCTCCGGATTCCGGACAAGGTAGCCCACGACCTTCTATGGTGGGCCTATCCAGAGAACATCTTGAAAGGAGAACTGTTTTGGCAACCATGGCCGGAGATAACAGTAGTCACAGACGCCTCACTCACGGGGTGGGGAACCCATGCCAACGACTTGACCATCAGCGGTCGTTGGTCTCCATCGGAGTCCAGACTATACATCAACCTATTAGAGCTGAGAGCGATCAGACTAGCGCTGAAAGCTTTCCTGCCATCAGTATAGGGGAGAAATGTCCTGATAATGACGGACAACACGGTGGCCATGCACTACCTCAACAAAAGAGGAGGCGTAGGGTCACTGCCACTGTGCTGAGAGGCAATGCAGCTCTGGTTTTGGGCAATTCAGGAAGGAATCTCTTTATCAGCAGTCCACCTAGCTGGAGAGAAGAACTTGACAGCGGACGCTCTGAGCAGGCAGAGCACAGTCTCCCACGAGTGGGAGCTAGCTCAGGAAGTCCTTCAAGGGATCTTCGCCCTTTGGGGAACCCCTCAGGTGGATCTGTTCACCACAAGCACCAAGGATTGTGACTGTCTTTTTTTAATATAATGGTTTTGTAGCTTGGAAGTGCCAACAGGAAGTGCGATCTGTTCTGTTCAAGGGAATTTCCCCCGAGAGGAGCTAGAGGAGACGCGTTCGTAGTGGACTGGGAGTTCCCACTCCTTTACGTGTTTTCACCAGTCCCTGTTATTCCTCAAATGATCAGGCGGTTGAGAAGATTCCGGAAAACCATGATCCTAATTGCCCCGGACTGGGCCAGGAGAACGTGGTACCCGGACCTTCTAGATATGTCCATCTGCCCTCCAATCCGTCTTCCACTCAAAGAGAATCTTCTCTCGCAGAAGGGAGGTCAGGTTCTCCATCCAGACATCAGAACCCTCAACCTTCACGCTTGGCTTCTGAAAGGGTGAGGTACAAGGATTGGGACCTCCCTGATGACATCATGGAGGTGTTGCTTTCGGCCAGAAGGCCAGCAACAAAGTCTTTATACCGCTGCCGTTGGAACACATTTTGCAGCTGGTGTAGAGAAGGGAATATCAACCCTTTTTCATGTAGTACACCAACAGTGTTATCGTTTCTACTCTACTTGGCAAACCCAGGCCTTCAAGTTGGCACTGTAAAAGGCTATCTCGCAGCGCTTTCAATCTTCAAGCGCACTGTGGAGGAACCATCGTATTAAACTACCTCTAGTAGTACAATTTCTCAAGGGATTAACTAATGTTTATCCTCCAAGACCATTCCAAGTTCCCTTATGGGACTTAAATTTAGTCTTAAACTTCCTAATGGGTACTCCATTCGAACCACTCCACTCTTGTTCGCTGAGATTTCTCGCGCTTAAAACTGTCCTATTGGTAGCACTAACATCTGCTAGGAGAGTGAGCGAGCTGCAAGCTCTCTCTTGTAAACCCCCCATACAATTTTCCATAAGGACAAAGTTGTCCCACAGGTGAAGCCTAATTTCCTCCCAAAGGTGGTTTCTGAATTTCATATTACTCAGAAAATTACCTTACCTTCGTTCTACCCTCCTCCCCATTCGGGGAAAGAGAAAGAAAGGCTTCATAGGCTGGACCCAAGGCGAGCTCTGAGCTTTTACATCAGCAGACTGGCTAGGATTAGGCAAGCAGACCAACTGTTTGTAGGATACTTAGGTCACAAGTTGGGACTACCCATAACAAAACAGACCACTTCCAGGTGGATTATTTTGGCCATTCTGGAATGTTACAAACTGGCAGGGAAAGAGCCACCCCAAAATCTTAGGGCTCATTCAACCAGGGGTATCGCAGCCTCTTCGGCCCTCCAAAGAGGGGTACCGGTCCAAGACATATGTGCGGCTGCCACATGGTCGTCCGCACATACGTTCACAAAATTTTACAACCTGGATTCCTCCGATAGTCAAGAGACCAGATTTGGAAACGCCGTATTAAATGCGGTTCATTCCTAAAAGGGATACATGACATTATTACTCCCACCTCCGATTACATGCCACTGCTATGGGAGTCTATCAAAGATAAGGAATACGTCAGAGGACACAATCCCTTCAAAGAACAAGTTACTTCTTACCTTGTAGCGTTCTTTCGATGGGATGTTCCTCCGACTTATTCCTTATCGCCCCTCCGATCCATCCCCGCAGTAATACTTCCCTTGTGGTTGCAGCTTACGCTCCTTCAAGCTCAATAACCAATTCAGGCATGACTTTTCTTATGCTACAAAACGGAACCGAGCAACGGACGCCGCGCATGGCTATTCATGGGCATGGTGACGTCGGCGCTGATACGGTGGCTGTGGAGGGACATCGACTCGGCGGACGTCGACGCGCAGGGCCCTCTACAGAGAAAAAATTTCCGAGGCCAGCAAGCTGGGGACGAATTATCAAAGATAAGGAATACGTCGGAGGAACATCCCATCGAAAGAACGTTACAAGGTAAGAAGTAAATTGTTCATCTACCTGTAACTCTTGGAATGCAGACTAAGCTGCTGGCTGGGAAGGAACTACTGCTAAGGTGTCCTTCAATTTGTCTCAAAGACTTACAGAAAATGTTGACCTCTTTTCCTCTGGCCACGAGGTTTCAGCAGCCAACTGGTTAAATCAAGCTACATAACTCATCAGATCTTGTTTGCCCCAAGTTGCCAAGAAGTCTACATTCATGACGTGGTCCTTGTAGCAGGTAGCAAGCATCCTTGCAATCTCAGTCATGAGTGTGTCAATGATATATAAGAGTCTATCATTTTTCCAAAGCAGCAGCAACGCTACCAATTTATGATAATGCAAACGCCACCTTGGACAGGGAATAGGACAAATCTGCTGGTCTGAAAAGAAAGTGCAATTCACATTGTTTGATAAATGTGTGGTAGCACGGGGGATATCCCTGCAGTCGTTCTGGTGGTACCAAAGGAAATGGAATGGAAAGCATAGGTGAAGTTGCTGCTATCTGTGGAACCATGGTGTGTTCCACTGGGACTGCTGCAGCCATTGATGACCCTGCTACTGCTCCTGCAAAGACGGCATATCGCTTTTCATCAGAGGGAGTGCATTGATATTAACCTGAAGGTTGTTTAGACGGGTGTTAAGGTTTTTTTGAAAATTATTTTTTAAACATATTTTATTGATTTTAAACAACATAACTTACAGACTCTTGATACATTTACATAAAAGCCCAGCCGCATGTGCCTATGTATCCCACCCTCTAAATCCCCCCACCCTCACCCCAGCCTATTCTACATACATTGTTCTAACACCTTACATCCACTTTTGTATTTGCGTTCACATTAGCCCGCTGCCTGTGCGATACATCTATCTCTGTTCAGTTATCTCTATGTGCAAAGGCCATCCCTTCCTGCACTATACGTTTCCAGGAGTCAAGGTGTGTGTTTTGATCTCCTTGGCCTCGGCGGGCTGCTTCCTGCCATACCAAGGTTTTTGCCAGCATCCATTTTGTAGGTTGCTCCACCATGAGAGCACTTCAGGTCTCTTGTGTGTTTTCACCTTATTGCTATTCTACATTTCGTCATTATGTATGCTAGGTCTTTCAGTTTACTGACATTTCTCGCCTGTTTTGGTCACGTGAAAATGCCGAGCATACAGGCCACGGGGGTACTTGTGTCTAACGTTATACCTGCCTTGGCCAAGGCCAACCCTATGTCCTCCCAATACTGTCGGATCTGCGTGCAAGCCCAGAACACGTGCACCAGATCCACATTAACCGATCCGCATTTAGGGCAGGTCTGTACAGTTGCCTGGCTGAATTTAGCGATCTTCTTCAGGGTTTATGTTCATGTTTATGTTTTTAAATGTATATAGCGCGCCAGGTACCCGGGAGGGGGGGTGAACATAAAAACAAACTGACACGAAAAACATAAAGGTAACAGAATGATCATAGCAGTGAGATCAAGAGAGGACCATATCATTTAGAGGAGTGATCAAAATCTAGGAGAAGACAACAGTTTTCAACCCTTTCTTAAAAACTTCAGTAGATGCGGTGACCCTCAACGGAGGAGTAAGAGAGTTCCATGACTGGGGCGCTGCAGAAACAAAAGCGGCATCCCTGGACTTCTTGGTCTTAAAACGGGAAACATTGAGAATATTCGACTCATCAGATCTGAGGGTTCTGATGTTTTTCTTGGGGATGATAATTTCTTTCAAATTGGCAGGCATAGTTCCATGTACACATTTATGTGTGATAAGTAGCCTGAAGGAGACCCTAGCCTGAACAGGAAGCCAGTGCAAAACCCTGCATGCTTCCGACACATGGTGTCTTTTCACAAGACGTTTAACAACTCTAACAGCTCCGTTTTGTATGACCTGAAGACGATGAAATTCTGATAGAGGCAAGCCTACCAGGAGGCTACAACAATAATCTATTTTAGAGCCAATAATGGCCCTTGCCAGAGTTTCTGAATTTTTTTCAGATACAAGAGGTTTAAGACAGCAAAACAATGTAATGAAATAGGATGCCGAAGAGATAAGGCTGTTAACCTGGGCTTTCATGGTCAGGTTTTTATCTAGGTAAATGCCTAGGGTTTTTACTTTACTCATAACGTCAATTTTACCGTTGTCTATGATCAAATTCTTTTAGCTGGGTCACAGCTTCTCGAGTTTGGTCTCTGACCCAACTAATAGAAGCTCGGTTTTAGAGCTGTTGATGGCTAAACCATTAGCCACCATCCAATACTGGATTTTTTGATAGATTTCGTTGATGAATATTCATCCACCATATAAGATCCTGTCGTCTGCAAAGTTTGCGAAAATGATCCCTTCCTTTTCCAGCATCTGGAAGAAAGGGATCATGAAGATGTTGTAAAAGCAAGGTGCCACACAGGCTCCCTGTGGAACACCATACAGGTTTTGCTTCATCACTGTCACTAGCGACTCTGACTTGCCTACCCTCGAGAAAGGAGGTGATCCAGTCTACGGCTGCTTGAGAGAAATTAGCATTATTCTTAAACCTGGTGGACAAGATAGAATGATCCACCAGGTCAAATGCTGCTGACAGGTCAAGAATCATGAGGAGCGATATATGGCCCCCATCCTTCCTATGAAGTAGGTGGGACTTATGAGCCAGCAAAGCAGTCTCGGTTCCATTTTTTGTTCGGAAACCCGACCGGTAATCATGATAGATATCATTCTGGTCCAGAAAGATGGAAATCTGGTTATATGCTAATCTTTAATAGGAAAATGGGAAGGGTGTATTTGTGATGGGTCTATAGTTTGAAGCATTCTGAGGATATACATTGGGCTTTTTAAGTAGTGGAGGGATCCATGCATTTTTGATGTTATCTGGAACCTTAATAAGAGCGAATGAGGAATTGACGAATTTCGTCATTGCAGGAATAAGAATGGGAGAGTATACTTTTATGATGATAGAAGAACAAGGATCACCTTTACCGCTAGTACTTTTTAACTGAGTGATGACTTTAGCCAATTCTTGTTCCGGAATTAGCTGAAATCTAAAGGAGGGTTGGTCGTCAACCTTGTTGACAGAAGCATGTAAATTAGCCTCCAGAACTTGTTTCGGCATATCAAGATTTTTTTTTTCAATCACCTCTCTAATTTTTACAAGCTTATTAGACAGGGCGTATTGAATTTCCGTGCACCACGACTTGTCTTTGAGAATAGTGGCCTGCGTAGGAACAGGTGTATGAGATTGCTCCTTTAAGATTTTAAATAGTTCTCTACTATCAGACTTGGCATTCATTATTCTTTTTGGCAGAATATATAGCCAGTTTATATTCTGCTGATGCTTTCTTGTAATTTTTGAGGCTCGAGGGATCTCTACAATGACGCCAAACATAAAAGAGTTTCGTTTTTTTTCATTTAAGTTCCTTCCGGTCCTCATTGAACCAGGGATTGCGCGCTGCAAAAGGCTGTATTTTATTTTTAATAGGCGCAAACTTCTTTGTGGCTTTGCCTAGACAGTTCATAAATGTAATAGACATTTCTTCAAGGTTGTCTATGGTGCAGATCTTGCTATTGAGAGTGGAAGCCCAATCAGCAAGGTGCGTGAGATTCAACTTTCTTCAATTTCTCACCTTTAATGAGAGATTAGGCGCAATAACTTTTTTTTAAAGTAGTCTGTGTTTGAAAGCAAATGCAAAAGTGATTGGACCAGGGGCAGGCGTTGACCTATATGTTCGAATGGGTCCAATTCAGAGAGGACACCCAATCCAATGTATGTCCTTTGATGTGAGTAGGGGCTCTGATATGATGAGACAGACCTAGGGAATCGAGAGTATTCTCCATGAGGTTAGCTATAACATCCGTGGCACATCCCAGCCAGAGATTAAAGTCTCCCAATCAAATACGTTTCTTTATTGGGTTTTAAAAAGGATAAAAGAAGGCTATTCAAAATAGCTGGAAAAGTGGTGTCAGGTGTAGGAGCTCTGTATAGTAAAAGGATATTCAATGTGATTTCAGCACTGAGCGCTAATTTAATCAGAAGTAGTTCGGCACCGGGTATAGTATCAATCTTGCAGTCCCATGTTTTAAACTGGGACTTTGTCATGGCCATGAAGTCAGGGGCACAGGCATGCAGGGGTTGCATGCACAGGAGACCTGGGTGGACACTGTCCTGGCGCCTTTGGCCTTTTGCGCCAGGCTCATGAACACAAGTAAACAAGAAAATCCATTTAACACCAAAAGGTTTTTATTATGGACATAGCACTTCAGATGCATTAACCTTAAACATTCCATCCATTAAGCAGGATGCATTAACCTTGAACATTCCATCCATTAAGCAGCCCCAAGTGTATTCTTGGGTGTGGCTGCTAATGGATTGTCTTTGCACGTGCTCACTCTCTAGGAGTGGCATGGTGTGGCTGGTAAGCCGGCCCTAATGGGCATGCCCACAATCTCAGATATATAAAGTGCCCCGATCCTCAAGACAGACGCTTCGCATTATTCTGCACTTGCAAGCAGCGTAACGCTCACCGTCGCCTGAGGTCAGACTTACCTTTGCAGATCCTGCTTCCTGGACCACCCTGCTTCCTGCCAGCATACTTACTAACTCGGGGAAGCTGTTCTTACCTGTACATCTCTTCGGCGAACCAAGTATTCATCATTAGACTTTCCGGAACGCCGAAATCTTCCTCTTGGCACCGCAGCACGACATGCTCCATCGTCGACAGCAGCGCCTGCAAGGAAAAACAGAAAACAAGTTTAGACATTGAAAAAGCAGTCAATTTAAGGTTGCGCTTAGCCATACTTCACGCTTTTCCTTAAACCATCACTTACATGCTGTCGAACATTGCAGTAGCATCCATCTTCCATCCGGCCGCGTCTCATAGCTGCATTGATGCTGCATTTCCATTTAAAGGAAGAAAACAGAAGAGAGACAGTATTGCGGGCATAAATAGGAGCAACATATAAAGACATTAAACAGAATGAACAGCATCACAAGAGCTCAAGAAAGACTTGCCAATCATAAGAAGAACCATAGTCACAGCTGGACTGGACTAATCCTTATCAGGGATCAGTGAAGGAACTAGATCCCATTCGACGCGCCCCTGCCAAAAGTAGCAGGACGAAGAGCTTATCTTCAATAATTTACAGGTGAGCTTTATGGGCCGGCATATGCTCACAGAAACCGTACTTTGGGGTGAAGGGTTCAAGAGGTACAACAATCACAGATTGGCGCACTCACACACTCTTATCGCCATGCAGGAGCAGTATCACCACGTGTCACTGCTCACAGCTTTTCTACTGAGGGAGAGGCCTGAAGGGGGTGTTTCAAGTTCAGGGAGGACTGCAACCATGCCCCAATCCCTCCGCAGAGACCAGGTCAGCGTAACATTTTACAATAAGGGCTATGCCCCCCCCTCTACTAGATGTTCTGTCCTTCCTGATTATATAGTATCCATCAGGGATGGCTAACTCCAATACAGGATCTGCTGCCTCGTGGCCCCAAGTCTCTGTGAGGGCGCATATGTCCAGATCTAATTCTGGATGATAGTTGCTACCTTAATAGCATGTTTTAAGAGAGATCAACAGCCCGATTCATGGAATTAATGTGCGCAGAAAATTTGCGCGCAAGCGTGCGAAACCGTGCGAATCGCAGTGCAAGTGCCAAAATCGCAGCAAAACCAGCGCACATCGATTCATGGAAGTCCGTGCGCGAATAAAATGTGGGATGTGCGTTGAAAATCTGCGTGGCGCATGCCGGCGCACAGGTCATCTACCGGCGTGCGCTACAGCCACAGCGAAAGCGCACATAGCGCAGCGCACATAACAAAAGTAGGTGTAACATGGGGCGTGACAAGCTGAATGGGGAACAACGCATGAAAATGTGGACGTCACGGGGGAAGTACAGGAGGCAAGTGCGCGGAACGCCCACATGCTCGCCTACAACACGTATTCATGGAATCGAATAGGGCAAACCAGCGCACCGGCGAAGACGCGCACAGGCCTAAACACGTACGCCACACGAAGGCAGGCGGTAGCGTCCCTGCACATGAAAAAAATGTGCGCCAAAATGTGCGCGAACAAAAAGCACGTATATACAGCTCTGATGATTGTCC
Organism: Ambystoma mexicanum; assembly: GCF_040938575.1. Lineage (NCBI taxonomy): Eukaryota > Metazoa > Chordata > Amphibia > Caudata > Ambystomatidae > Ambystoma > Ambystoma mexicanum. Next base: position 844,121,883 of record NC_090923.1, read on the forward strand.
CATACTGTGGCCCTCTAGGACAAATGACGTGCAAAGGGGTACGCGACAAACACCCGCTGTGTCAAAAATAGCGTGTGCATGTATTTTGGGGGTGCGCAGGAAGTTTCACACGCGATTGGCCTTGGGTGAGCGGGGTGCGTGTAAATCTGGGGTTGCGGGAAGTTTCACACGCGATAGGCCCTGTGCGAGTGGGGTGCGTGTATTCCTGGGGTTCGCGTGAAGTTTCACACGCGATTGGCCTGGGTACGTGTAAATCTGGGGTGTGCGGGAAGTTTCACACGCGATTGGCCTTGGGCGAGCGGGGTGCGCGAGAAGTTTCACACGCGACAGACCCTGTGCGAGTGGGGTACGTGTATATCTGGGGTGCAGGGGAGTCCTACACGTGAATTGGCAGTGTGGGTCCTCCCAGGTGTTCCCTCTATACCCTCCACGGCCCCTGCAGGCAGCCCACACCACAGGGGACTACCCTGCTCCCCTGGTCATGTCCCGCAGGCAGCCCATCCACAATGGGCATGCCCCCCAGCCAGGCCACATGTCACCTTGCACTACTGATCACCAACGCATGACCCCCTCCACCCCCACCCCCAGCAGTGCAGTGCCCCTGCCAGCAGGCCCCCACTCATGTCCCACTCATGTCCCCTTGCACCCCCACCCCCCAGCAGTGCAGGGCACCTGCCAGCAGGCCCCCACTCATGTCCCCTTGCACCCCCACCCCCCAGCATTGTAGGGCACAGGCCAGCAGGCCCCCATTCATGTCCCATTGCACCCCCATCCCCCAGCAGTGCAGGGCACCTGCCAACAGGCCCCCACTCATGTCCCCTTGCACCCCCACCCCCCAGCAGTGCAGGGCACCTGCCAGCAGGCCCCCACTCATGTCCCATTGCACCCCCACCCCCCAGCAGTGCAGGGCACCTGCCAACAGGCCCCCACTCATGTCCCACTCATATCCCATTGCACCCCCACCCCCAGCAGTGCAGGGCACCTGCCAACAGGCCCCGACTCATGTCCCCTTGCACCCCCACCCCCCAGCAGTGCAGGGCACCTGCCAGCAGGCCCTCACTCATGTCCCATTGCACCCCCACCCCCCAGCACTGAGGGGCACCTGCCAGCAGGCCCCCACTCATGTCCCCTTGCACCCCCAGCAGTGCAGGGCACCTGCCAGCAGGCCACCACTCATGTCCCCTTGCACCCCCACCCCCCAGCAGTGCAGGGCACCTGCCAGCAGCCCCCCACTCATGTCCCCTTTCACCCCCAACCCCCAGCAGTGCAGGGCACCTGCCAACAGGCCCCCACTCATGTCCCACTCATGTCCCATTGCACCCCCAGCAGTGCAGGGCACCTGCCAACAGGCCCCCACTCATGTCCCCTTGCACCCCACCCCCCAGAACTGAGGGGCACCTGCCAGAAGGCCCCCACTCATGTCCCCTTTAACCCCCACCAGTGCAGGGCACCTGCCAACAGGCCCCCACTCATGTCCCCTTGCACCCCCACCCCCCAGCAGTGCAGGGCACCTGCCAGCAGGCCCCCACTCATGTCCCACTCATGTCCCCTTGCACCCCCACCCCCAGCACTGAGGGGCACCTGCCAGCAGGCCCCCACTCATGTCCCCTTGCACCCCCACCCCCCAGCACTGAGGGGCACCTGCCAGCAGGCCCCCACTCATGTCCCCTTGCACCCCCACCCCCCAGCAATGAGGGGCACCTGCCAGCAGGCCCCCACTTGTGTCCCCTTGCACCCCCACCCCCCCCAGCAGTGCAGGGCACCTGCCAACAGGCCCCCACTCATGTCCCATTGCACCCCCACCCCCCAGCATTGCAGGGCACCTGCCAACAGGCCCCCACTCATGTCCCATTGCACACCCACCCCCCAGCAGTGCAGAGCACCTGTCAACAGGCCCCCACTCATGTCCCATTGCACCCCACCCCCCAGCAGTGCAGGGCACCTGCCAACAGGCCCCCACTCATGTCCCATTGCACCCCCACCCCCCCCAGCACTGAGGGGCACCTGCCAGCAGGCCCCCACTCATGTCCCCTTGCACCCCCACCCCCCAGCAGTGCAGGGCACCTGCCAACAGGCCCCTACTCATGTCCCCTTGCACCCCCACCCCCCAGCACTGAGGGGCCCCTGCCAGCAGGGCCCCACTCATGTCCCCTTGCACCCCCAACCCCCAGCAGTGCAGGGCACCTGCCAGCAGGCCCCCACTCATGTCCCCTTGCACACCCACCCCCCAGCAGGGCAGGGCACCTGTCAACAGGCCCCCACTCATGTCTCACTCATGTCCCATTGCACCCCACCCCCAGCAGTGCAGGGCACCTGCCAACAGGCACCCACTCATTTCACACGCGATTGGCCTTGGGCGAGTGGGGTGCGTGTATTCCTGGGGTTCGCGTGAAGTTTCACACGCGATTGGCCTGGGTACGTGTAAATCTGGGGTGTGCGGGAAGTTTCACACGCGATTGGCCTTGGGCGAGCGGGGTACGTGTATTTTGGGGGTGCGCGAGAAGTTTCACATGCGACAGGCCCTGTGCGAGTGGGGTACGTGTATATCTGGGGTGCAGGGGATTCCTACACGTGAATTGGCAGTGTGGGTCCTCCCAGGTGTTCCCTCTACACCCTCCACGGCCCCTGCAGGCAGCCCACACCACAGGGGACTACCCTGCTCCCCTGGTCATGTCCCGCAGGCAGCCCATCCACCATGGGCATGCCCCCCAGCCAGGCCACATGTCACCTTGCACTACTGATCACCAACGCATGATCCCCTCCACCCCCACCCCCCAGCAGTGCAGTGCCCCTGCCAGCAGGCCCCCACTCATGTCCCCTTGCACCCCCACCCCCCAGCAGTGCAGGGCACCTGCCAACAGGCCCCCACTCATGTCCCCTTGCACCCCCACCCCCCAGCACTGAGGGGCACCTGCCAGCAGGCCCCCACTCATGTCCCACTCATGTCTCCTTGCACCCCCACCCCCCAGCAGTGCAGGGAACCTGCCAGCAGGCCCCCACTCATGTCCCATTGCACCCCCACCCCCCAGCACTGAGGAGCACCTGCCAACAGGCCCCCACTCATGTCCCCTTGCACCCCCACCCCACAGCAATGCAGGGCACCTGCCAGCAGGCCCCCACTCGTGTCCCCTTGCACCCCCACCCCCAGCAGTGCAGGGCACCTGCCAACAGGCCCCCACTCATGTCCCACTTATGTCCCATTGCACCTCCACCCCCCAGCAGTGCAGGGCACCTGCCAACAGGCCCCCACTCATGTCCCCTTGCACCCCCACTCCCCAGCAGTGCAGGGCACCTGCCAGCAGGCCCCCACTCATGTCCCCTTGTACCCCCACTCCCCAGCAATGAGGGGCACCATCCAGCAGGCCCCCACTCATGTCCCCTCGCACCCCCATCCCCCAGCAGTGCGGGGCACCTACCAACAGGCCCCCACTCATGTCCCACTCATGTCCCATTGCACCCCCACCCCCCAGCAGTGCATGGCACCTGGCAACAGGCCCCCACTCATGTCCGATTGCACCCCCACCCCCCCAGCACTGAGGGGCACCTGCCAGCAGGCCCCCACTCATGTCCCCTTGCACCCCCAGCAGTGCAGGGCACCTGCCAACTGGCCCCCACTCATGTCCCATTGCTCCCCCACCCCCAGCACTGAGGGGCACCTGCCAGCAGGCCCCCACTCATGTCCCACTCATGTCCCCTTGCACCCCCACCCCTCAGCAGTGCAGGGCACCTGCCAGCAGGCCCCCACTCATGTCCCCTTGCACCCCCACACCCCAGCAGTGCAGGGCACCTGCCAGCAGGCCCTCACTCATGTCCCCTTGCACCCCATATCCCCCAGCAGTGCAGGGCAGCTGCCAACAGGCCCCCACTCATGTCCCACTCATGCCCCATTGCACCCCCAAACCCCAGCAGTGCAGGGCACCTGCCAACAAGCCCCCACTCAGGTCCCATTGCACCCCTCACCCCCCAGCACCGAGGGGCACCTGCCAGCAGGCCCCCACGCATGTCCCACTCATGTCCCCTTGCACCCCCACCCCCCAGCAGTGCAGGGCACCTGCCAACAGGCCCCCACTCATGTCCCATTGCACCCCCACCCCCCAGCATTGCAGGGCACCTGTCAACAGGCTCCCACTCATGTCCCATTGCACACCCACCCCCCCAGCATTGCAGGGCACCTGTCAACAGGCTCCCACTCATGTCCCATTGCACCCCACCCCCCAGAAGTGCAGGGCACCTGCCAACAGGCCCCCACTCATGTCCCATTGCCCTCCACCCCCCAGCACTGAGGGGCACCTGCCAGCAGGCCCCCACTCATGTCCCCATGCACTCCCACCCCCCAGCAGTGCAGGGCACCTGCCAGCAGGCCCCCACTCATGTCCCCTTGCACCCCCACCCCCCAGCAGTGCAGGGCACCTGCCAACAGGCCCCCACTCATGTCCCCTTGCACCCCCACCCCCCAGCACTGAGGGACACCTGCCAGCAGGCCCCCCACTCATGTCCCACTCATGTCTGTCTCACTCATGTCCCATTGCACCCCACCCCCCAGCAGTGCAGGGCACCTGCCAACAGGCACCCACTCATGTCCGATTGCACCCCGACCCACCAGCACTGAGGGGCACCTGCCAGCAGGCCCCCACTCATGTCCCCTTGCACCCCCACCCCCCAGCAGTGCAGGGCACCTGCCAGCAGGCCCCCACTCATGTCCCCTTGCACCCCCACCCCCCAGCAGTGCAGGGCACCTGCCAACAGGCCCCCACTCATGTCCGCTTGCACCCCCACCCCCCCAGCACTGAGGGGCACCTGCCAGCAGGCCCCCACTCATGTATCACTCATATCCCCTTGCACCCCCACCCTTCAGCAGTGCAGGGCACCTGCCAGCAGGCCCCCACTCATGTCCCCTTGCACCCCCACCCGTGCAGGGCACCTGCCAACAGGCCCCCACTCATGTCCCCTTGCACCCCCACACCCCAGCAGTGCAGGGCACCTGCCAGCAGGCCCCCACTCATGTCCCATTGCGCCCACCCCCCAGCAGTGCAGGGCACCTGCCAACAGGCCCCCACTCATGTCCCCTTGCACCCCCACCCCACAGCAGTGCAGGGCACCTGCCAGCAGGCCCCCACTCGTGTCCCCTTGCACCCCCACCCCCAGCAGTGCAGGGCACCTGCCAACAGGCCCCCACTCATGTCCCATTGCACCTCCACCCCCCAGCAGTGCAGGGCACCTGCCAACAGGCCCCCACTCATGTCCCCTTGCACCCCCACTCCCCAGCAGTGCATTGCACCTGCCAGCAGGCCCCCCACTCATGTCCCCTTGCACCCCCACTCCCCAGCAATGAGGGGCACCATCTAGCAGGCCCCCACTCATGTCCCCTCGCACCCCCACCCCCCAGCAGTGCAGGGCAGCTACCAACAGGCCCCCACTCATGTCCCACTCATGTTCCATTGCACCCCCACCCCCCAGCAGTGCATGGCACCTGCCAACAAGCCCCCTCTCATGTCCCATTGCACCCCCACCTCCCAGCACTGAGGGGCACCTGCCAGCAGGCCCCCACTCATGTCCCCTTGCACCCCCACCCCCCAGCAGTGCAGGGCACCTGCAAACAGGCCCCCACTCATGTCCCATTGCACCCCCACCCCCCAGCACTGAGGGGCACCTGCCAGCAGGCCCCCTCATGTCCCACTCATGTCCCCTTGCACCCCCACCCCTCAGCAGTGCAGGGCACCTGCCAGCAGGCCCCCACTCATGTCCCCTTGCACCCCCACACCCCATCAGTGCAGGGCACCTGCCAGCAGGCCCCCACTCATGTCCCATTGCGCCCACCCCCCAGCAGTGCAGGGCACCTGCCAACAGGCCCCCACTCATGTCCCCTTGCACCCCCACCCCACAGCAGTGCAGGGCACCTGCCAGCAGGCCCCCACTCGTGTCCCCTTGCACCCCCACCCCCATCAGTGCAGGGCACCTGCCAACAGGCCCCCACTCATGTCCCATTGCACCTCCACCCCCCAGCAGTGCAGGGCACCTGCCAACAGGCCCCCACTCATGTCCCCTTGCACCCCCATTCCCCAGCAGTGCATTGCACCTGCCAGCAGGCCCCCCACTCATGTCCCCTTGCACCCCCACTCCCCAGCAATGAGGGGCACCATCCAGCAGGCCCCCACTCATGTCCCCTCGCACCCCCACCCCCCAGCAGTGCAGGGCAGCTACCAACAGGCCCCCACTCATGTCCCACTCATGTTCCATTGCACCCCCACCCCCCAGCAGTGCATGGCACCTGCCAACAGGCCCCCTCTCATGTCCCATTGCACCCCCACCTCCCAGCACTGAGGGGCACCTGCCAGCAGGCCCCAACTCATGTCCCCTTGCACCCCCACCCCCCAGCAGTGCAGGGCACCTGCAAACAGGCCCCCACTCATGTCCCATTGCACCCCCACCCCCCAGCACTGAGGGGCACCAGCCAGCAGGCCCCCTCTCATGTCCCACTCATGTCCCCTTGCACCCCCACCCCTCAGCAGTGCAGGGCACCTGCCAGCAGGCCCCCACTCATGTCCCCTTGCACCCCCACACCCCATCAGTGCAGGGCACCTGCCAGCAGGCCCCCACTCATGTCCCCTTGCACCCCCATCCCCCAGCAGTGCAGGGCAGCTGCCAACAGGCCCCCACTCATGTCCCACTGCACCCCCACCCCCCAGCAGTGCAGGGCACCTGCCAACAAGCCCCCACTCAGGTCCCATTGCACCCCCACCCCCCAATACCGAGGGGCACCTGCCAGCAGGCCCCCACTCATGTCCCCTTGCACCCCCACCCCACAGCAGTGCAGGGCACCTGCCAACAGGCCCCCACTCATGTCCCATTGCACCCCCACCCCCCAGCACTGAGGGGCACCTGCCAGCAGGGCCCCACTCATGTCTCCTTGCACCCCCACCCCCCAGCAGTGCAGGGCACCTGCCAGCAGGCCCCCAGTCATTTCCCCTTGCACACCCACCCCCCAGCAGTGCAGGGTACCTGTCAACAGGCCCCCACTCATGTCCCATTGCACCCCACCCCCAGCAGTGCAGGGCACCTGCCAACAGGCCCCCACTCATGTCCCATTGCACCCCCACACCCCAGCACTGAGGGGCACCTGCCAGCAGGCCCCCACTCATGTCCCCTTGCACCCCCACCCCCTAGCAGTGCAGGGCACCTGCCAGCAGGCCCCCACTCATGTCCCCTTGCACCTCCACCCCCCACCAGTGCAGGGCACCTGCCAACAGGCCCCCACTCATGTCCCCTTGTACCCCCACCCCCCAGCACTGAGGGGCACCTGCCAGCAGGCCCCCACTCATGTCCCACTCATGTCTCCTTGCACCCCCACCCCCCAGCAATGCAGGGAACCTGCCAGCAGGCTCCCACTCATGTTCCCTTGCACTCCCACCCCCCAGAAGTGCAGGGCACCTGCCAACAGGCCCCCACTCATGTCCCCTTGCACCCCCACCCCCCAGCAGTGCAGGGCACCTGCCAGCAGGCCCCCACTCATGTCCCATTGCACCCCCACCCCCCAGCAGTGCAGGGCACCTGCCAACAGGCCCCCACTCATGTCCCCTTGCACCCCACCCCATAGCAGTGCAGGGCACCTGCCAGCAGGCCCCCACTCGTGTCCCCTTTCACCCCCACCCCCAGCAGTGCAGGGCACCTGCCAACAGGCCCCCACTCATGTCCCATTGCACCCCCACCCCCAGCAGTGCAGGGCACCTGCCAACAGGCCCCCACTCATGTCCCCTTGCACCCCCACTCCCCAGCAGTGCAGGGCACCTGCCAGCAGGCCCCCACTCATGTCCCCTTGCACCCCCACCCCCCAGCAATGAGGGGCACCATCCAGCAGGCCCCCACTCGTGTCCCCTGGCACCCCCACCCCTCAGCAGTGCAGGGCACTTACCAAAAGGCCCCCACTCATGTCCCACTCATGTCCCATTGCACCCCCAGCCCCCAGCAGTGCATGGCACCTTCCAACAGGCCCCCACTCATATCCCATTGCACCCCCAGCACTGAGGGGCACCTGCCAGCAGGCCCCCACTCATGTCCCCTTGCACCACCACCCCCTAGCAGTGCAGGGCACCTGCCAACAGGCCCCCACTCATGTCCCATTGCACCCCCACCCCCCAGCACTGAAGGGCACCTGCCAGCAGGCCCCCACTCATGTCCCACTCATGTCCCCTTGCACCCCCACCCCTCAGCAGGGCACCTGCCAGCAGGCCCCCACTCATGTCCCCTTGCACCCCCACGGCCCAGCAGTGCTGGGCATCTGCCAGCAGGCCCCCACTCATGTCCCCTTCCACCCCCACCCCCCAGCAGTGCAGGGCAGCTACCAACAGGCCCCCACTCATGTCCCACTCCTGTCCCATTGCACCCCCACCCCCCAGCAGTGCAGGGCACCTGCCAACAGGCCCCCACTCATGTCCCATTGCACCCCCACCACCGAGGGGCACCTGCCAGCAGGACCCCACTCATGTCCCACTCATGTCCCCTTGTACCCCCACCCCCAGCGATGAGGGGCACCTGCCAACAGGCCCCCACTCATGTCCCACTCATATACCATTGCACCCCCACCCCCTAGCAGTGCAGCGTACCTGCCAACAGGCCCCCACTCATGTCCCATTGCACCCCCACCCCCGCAGCACTGAGGGGCACCTGCCAGCAGGCCCCCACTCATGTCCCCTTGCACCCCCACCCCCCAGCAGTGCAGGGCACCTGCCAACAGGCCCCCACTCATGTCCCACTCCTGTCCCCTTGCACCCCCATCCCCCAGCAGTGCAGGGCACCTGCCAGCAGGCCCCCACTCATGTCCCCTTGCATCCCCACCTCCCAGCAGTGCAGGGCACCTGCCAACAGGCCCCCACTCATGTCCCATTGCACCCCCAACCCCCAGAACTGCAGGGTACCTGCCAACAGGCCCCCACTCGTGTCCCCTTGCATCCCCACCCCCCAGCAGTGCAGGGCACCTGCCAGCAGGCCCCCACTCATGTCCCATTGCACCCCCACCCCCCAGCACTGAGGGGCACCTGCCAGCAGGCCCCCACTCATGTCCCGCTCATGTCCCCTTGCACCCCCAGCAGTGCAGGGCACCTGCCAACAGGCCCCCACTCATGTCTCCTTGCACCCCCACCCTCCCCCAGCACTGAGGGGCACCTGCCAGCAGGCCCCCACCCATGTCCCACTCATGTCCCCTTGCACCCCCACCCTTCAGCAGTGCAGGGCACCTGCCAGCAGGCCCCCACTCATGTCCCCTTGCACCCCCCCAGCAGTGCAGGGGACCTGCCAACAGGCCCCACTCATGTCCCCTTGCACCCCCAGCAGTGCAGGGCACCTGCCAGCAGGCCCCCACTCATGTCCCATTGCACCCCCACCCCCCAGCAGTGCAGGGCACCTGCCAACAGGCCCCCACTCATGTCCCCTTGCACCCCCACCCCACAGCAGTGCAGGGCACCTGCCAGCAGGCCCCCACTCGTATCCCCTTGCACCCCCACCCCCAGCAGTGCAGGGCACCTGCCAACAGGCCCCCACTCATGTCGCACTCATGTCCCATTGCACCTCCACCCCCCAGCAGTGCAGGGCACCTGCCAACAGGCCCCCACTCATGTCCCCTTGCACCCCCACTCCCCAGCAGTGCAGGGCACCTGCCAGCAGGCCCCCACTCATGTCCCCTTGCACCCCCACTCCCCTGCAATGAGGGGAACCATCCAGCAGGCCCCCACTCATGTCCCCTCGCACCCCCACCCCCCAGCAGTGCAGGGCACCTACCAACAGGCCCCCACTCATGTCCCACTCATGTCCCATTGCACCCCCACCCCCCAGCAGTGCATGGCACCTGCCAACAGGCCCCCACTCATGTCCCATTGCACCCCCACCGCCCAGCACTGAGGGGCACCTGCCAGCAGGCCCCCACTCATGTCCCCTTGCACCCCCACCCCCAGCAGTGCAGGGCACCTGCCAACGGGCCCCCACTCATGTCCCATTGCACCCCCACCCCCGAGCAGTGCAGGGCACCTGCCAGCAGGCCCCCACTCATGTCTCTTTGCACCCCCATCCCCCAGCAGTGCAGGGCAGCTGCCAACAGGCCCCCACTCATGTCCCCTTGCACCCCCACCCCACAGCAGTGCAGGGCACCTGCCAGCAGGCCCCCACTCGTGTCCCCTTGCACCCACACCCCCAGTAGTGCAGGGCACCTGCCAACAGGCCCCCACTCATGTCCCCTTGCACCCCCACTCCCCAGCAATGCAGGGCACCTGCCAGCAGGCCCCCACTCATGTCCCCTTGCACCCCCACTCCCCAGTTATGAGGGGCACCATCCAGCAGGTCCCCACTCATGTCCCCTCGCACCCCCACCCCCCAGCAGTGCAGGGCACCTACCAACAAGCCCCTACTCATGTCCCACTCCTGTCCCGTTGCACCCCCACCCCCCAGCAGTGCCTGGCACCTGCCAACAGGCCCCCACTCATGTCCCATTGCACCCCCACCCCCAGCACCGAGGGGTACCTGCCAGCAGGCCCCCACTCATGTCCCCTTGCACCCCCACCCCCCAGAAGTGCAGGGCACCTGCCAACAGGCCCCCACTCATGCCCCATTGCACCCCCACCCCCAGCACTGAGGGGCACCTGCCAGCAGGCCCCCACTCATGTCCCACTCATGTCCCCTTGCAACCCCACCCCTCAGCAGTGCAGGGCACCTGCCAGCAGGCTCCCACTCATGTCCCCTTGCACCCCCAAACCCCAGAAGTGCAGGGCACCTGCCAGCAGGCCCCCACTCATGTCCCCTTACACCCCCATCCCCCAGCAGTGCAGGGCAGCTGCCAACAGGCCCCCACTCATGTCCCACTCATGTCCCATTGCACCCCCACCCCCCAGCAGTGCAGGGCACCTGACAACAAGCCCCCACTCAGATACCATTGCACCCCTCACCCCCCAGCACCGAGGGGCACCTGCCAGCAGGCCCCCACTCATGTCCCACTCATGTCCCCTTGCACCCCCACCCCCCAGCAGTGCAGGGCACCTGCCAGCAGGCCCCCACTCATGTCCCCTTGCACACCCACCCCCCAGCAGTGCAGGGCACCTGTCAACAGGCCCCCACTCATGTCCCCTTGCACCCCCACCCCCCACTCATGTCTCACTCATGTCCCCTTGCACCCCCACCCCCCAGCAGTGCAGGGCACCTGCCAGCAGGCCTCCACTCATGTCCCCTTGCACACCCACCCCCCAGCAGTGCAGGGCACCTGTCAACAGGCCCCTGCCAGCAGGCCCCCACTCATGTCCCCTTGCACACCCACCCCCCAGCACTGAGGGGCACCTGCCAGCGGGCCCCCACTCATGTCCCCTTGCACCCCCAACCCCCAGCAGTGCAGGGCACCTGCCAACGGGCCCCCACTCATGTCCCCTTGCACCCCCACCCCCCAGCACTGAGGGGCACCTGCCAGCAGGCCCCCACTCATGTCTCCTTGCACCCCCACCCCCCAGCAGTGCAGGGAACCTGCCAGCAGGCCCCCACTCATGTCCCATTGCACCCCCACCCCCCAGCACTGAGGAGCACCTGCCAACAGGCCCCCACTCATGTCCCCTTGCACCCCCACCCCACAGCAGTGCAGGGCACCTGGCAGCAGGCCCCCACTCGTGTCCCCTTGCACCCCCACCCCCAGCAGTGCAGGGCACCTGCCATAAGGCCCCCACTCATGTCCCACTCATGTCCCATTGCACCTCCACCCCCCAGCAGTGCAGAGCACCTGCCAACAGACCCCCACTCATGTCCCCTTGCACCCCCACTCCCCAGCAGTGCAGGGCAACTGCCAGCAGGCCCCCACTCATGTCCCCTTGTACCCCCACTCCCCAGCAATGAGGGGCACCGCCAGCATGCCCCCACTCATGTCCCCTCGCACCCCCACCCCCCAGCAGTGCAGGGCACCTACCAACAGGCCCCCACTCATGTCCCACTCATGTCCCATTGCACCCCCACCCCCCAGCAGTGCATGGCACCTGCCAACAGGCCCCCACTCATGTCCCATTGCATCCCCACCCCCCAGCACTGAGGGGCACCTGCCAGCAGGCCCCCACACATGTCCCCTTGCACCCCTAGCAGTGCAGGATACCTGCCAACAGGCCCCCACTCATGTCCCATTGCACCCCCACCCCCAGCACTGAGGGGCACCTGCCAGCAGGCCCCCACTCATGGCCCACTCATGTCCCCTTGGACCCCCACCCCTCAGCAGTGCAGGGCACCTGCCAGCAGGCCCCCACTCATGTCCCCTTGCACCCCCCACACCCCAGCAGTGCAGGGCACCTGCCAGCAGGCCCCTACTCATGTCCCCTTGCACCCCCATCCCCCGGCAGTGCAGGGCAGCTGCCAACAGGCCCCCACTCAGGTCCCATTGCACCCCTCACCCCCCAGCAGTGCAGGGCACCTGCCAACAAGCCCCCACTCAGGTCCCATTGCACCCCTCACCCCCCAGCACCGAGGGGCACCTGCCAGCAGGACCCCACTCATGTCCCACTCATGTCCCCTTGCACCCCCACCCCCCAGCAGTGCAGGGCACCTGCCAACAGGCCCCCACTCATGTCCCCTTGCACCCCCCAACCCCCAGCACTGAGGGACACCTGCCAGCAGGGCCCCACTCATGTCTCCTTGCACCCTCTCCCCCCAGCAGTGCAGGGCACCTGCCAGCAGGCCCCCACTCATGTCCCCTTGCACACCCACCCCCCAGCATTGCAGGGCACCTGTCAACAGGCTCCCACTCATGTCCCATTGCACCCCCACCCCCCAGCAGTGCAGGGCACCTGCCAACAGGCCCCCACTCATGTCCCATTGCACCCCCACCGCCCAGCACTGAGGGTCACCTGCCAGCAGGCCCCCACTCATGTCCCCTTGCACCCCCACCCCCCAGCAGTGCAGGGCACCTGCCAGCGGGCCCCCACTCATGTCCCCTTGCACCCCCACTCCCCAGCAGTGCAGGGCACCTGCCAACAGGCCCCCACTCATGTCCCCTTGCACCCCCACCCCCCAGCACTGAGGGGCACCTGCCAGCAGGCCCCCACTCATGTCCCACTCATGTCTCCTTGCACCCCCACCCCCCAGCAGTGCAGGGAACCTGCCAGCAGGCCCCCACTCATGTCCCATTGCACCCCCACCCCCCAGCACTGAGGAGCACCTGCCAACAGGCCCCCACTCATGTCCCCTTGCACCCCCACCCCACAGCAATGCAGGGCACCTGCCAGCAAGCCCCCACTCGTGTCCCCTTGCACCCCCACCCCCAGCAGTGCAAGGCACCTGCCAACAGGCCCCCACTCATGTCCCACTTATGTCCCATTGCACCTCCACCCCCCAGCAGTGCAGGGCACCTGCCAACAGGCCCCCACTCATGCCCCCTTGCACCGCCACTCCCCAGCAGTGCAGGGCACCTGCCAGCAGGCCCCCACTCATGTCCCCTTGTACCCCCACTCCCCAGCAATGAGGGGCACCATCCAGCAGGCCCCCACTCATGTCCCCTCGCACCCCCATCCCCCAGCAGTGCGGGGCACCTACCAACAGGCCCCCACTCATGTCCCACTCATGTCCCATTGCACCCCCACCCCCCAGCAGTGCATGGCACCTGGCAACAGGCCCCCACTCATGTCTGATTGCACCCCCACCCCCCAGCACTGAGGGGCACCTGCCAGCAGGCCCCCACTCATGTCCCCTTGCACCCCCAGCAGTGCAGGGTACCTGCCAACTGGCCCCCACTCATGTCCCATTGCACCCCCACCCCCCAGCAGTGCAGGGTACCTGCAAACAGGCCCCCACTCATGTCCCATTGCACCCCCACCCCCCAGCTCTGAGGGGCACCTGCCAGCAGGCCCCCTCTCATGTCCCACTCATGTCCCCTTGCACCCCCACCCCTCAGCAGTGCAGGGCACCTGCCAGCAGGCCCCCACTCATGTCCCCTTGCACCCCAACACCCCATCAGTGCAGGGCACCTGCCAGCAGGCCCCCACTCATGTCCCCTTGCACCCCCATCCCCCAGCAGTGCAGGGCAGCTGCCAACAGGCCCCCACTCATGTCCCATTGCACCCCTACCCCCCAGCAGTGCAGGGCACCTGCCAACAAGCCCCCACTCAGGTCCCATTGCACCCCCACCCCCCAATACCGAGGGGCACCTGCCAGCAGGCCCCCACTCATGTCCCCTTGCACCCCCACCCCACAGCAGTGCAGGGCACCTGCCAACAGGCCCCCACTCATGTCCCATTGCACCCCCACGCCCCAGCACTGAGGGGCACCTGCCAGCAGGGCCCCACTCATGTCTCCTTGCACCCCCACCCCCCAGCAGTGCAGGGCACCTGCCAGCAGGCCCCCAGTCATTTCCCCTTGCACACCCACCCCCCAGCAGTGCAGGGTACCTGTCAACAGGCCCCCACTCATGTCCCATTGCACCCCACCCCCAGCAGTGCAGGGCACCTGCCAACAGGCCCCCACTCATGTCCCATTGCACCCCCACACCCCAGCACTGAGGGGCACCTGCCAGCAGGCCCCCACTCATGTCCCCTTGCACCCCCACCCCCTAGCAGTGCAGGGCACCTGCCAGCAGGCCCCCACTCATGTCCCACTCATGTCTCCTTGCACCCCCACCCCCCAGCAGTGCAGGGCACCTGCCAACAGGTCCCCACTCATGTCCCCTTGTACCCCCACCCCCCAGCACTGAGGGGCACCTGCCAGCAGGCCCCCACTCATGTCCCACTCATGTCTCCTTGCACCCCCACCCCCCAGCAGTGCAGGGAACCTGCCAGCAGGCCCCCACTCATGTTCCCTTGCACTCCCAACCCCCAGCAGTGCAAGACACCTGCCAACAGGCCCCCACTCATGTCCCCTTGCACCCCCACCCCCCAGCAGTGCAGGGCACCTGCCAGCAGGCCCCCACTCATGTCCCATTGCACCCCCACCCCCCAGCAGTGCAGGGCACCTGCCAACAGGCCCCCACTCATGTCCCCTTGCATCCCACCCCATAGCAGTGCAGGGCACCTGCCAGCAGGCCCCCACTCGTGTCCCCCTTTCACCTCCACCCCCAGCAGTGCAGGGCACCTGCCAACAGGCCCCCACTCATGTCCCATTGCACCCCCACCCCCCAGCAGTGCAGGGCACCTGCCAACAGGCCCCCACTCATGTCCCCTTGCACCCCCACTCCCCAGAGTGCAGGGCACCTGCCAGCAGGCCCCCACTCATGTCCCCTTGCACCCCCACCCCCCAGCAATGAGGGGCACCATCCAGCAGGCACCCACTCATGTCCCTGGCACCCCCACCCCTCAGCAGTGCAGGGCACTTACCAAAAGGCCCCCACTCATGTCCCACTCATGTCCCATTGCACCCCCACCCCCCAGCAGTGCATGGCACCTTCCAACAGGCCCCCACTCATATCCCATTGCACCCCCAGCACTGAGGGGCACCTGCCAGCAGGCCCCCACTCATGTCCCCTTGCACCCCCACCCCCTAGCAGTGCAGGGCACCTGCCAACAGGCCCCCACTCATGTCCCATTGCACCCCACCCCCCAGCAATGAAGAGCACCTGCCAGCAGGCCCCCACTCATGTCCCACTCATGTCCCCTTGCACCCCCACCCCTCAGCAGGGCACCTGCCAGCAGGCCCTCACTCATGTCCCCTTGCACCCCCACGCCCCAGCAGTGCAGGGCAGCTACCAACAGGCCCCAACTCATGTCCCACTCCTGTCCCATTGCACCCCCACCCCCCAGCAGTGCAGGTCACCTGCCAACAGGCCCCCACTTATGTCCCATTGCACCCCCACCACCGGGGGGCACCTGCCAGCAGGACCCCACTCATGTCCCACTCATGTCCCCTTGTACCCCCACCCCCCAGCGATGAGGGGCACCTGCCAACAGGCCCCCACTCATGTCCCACTCATATACCATTGCACCCCCACCCCCTAGCAGTGCAGCGTACCTGCCAACAGGCCCCCACTCATGTCCCATTGCACCCCCACCCCCGCAGCACTGAGGGGCACCTGCCAGCAGGCCCCCACTCATGTCCCCTTGCACCCCCACCCCCCAGCAGTGCAGGGCACCTGCCAACAGGCCCCCACTCCTGTCCCCTTGCACCCCCATCCCCCAGCAGTGCAGGGCACCTGCCAGCAGGCCCCCACTCATGTCCCCTTGCATCCCCACCTCCCAGCAGTGCAGGGCACCTGCCAACAGGCCCCCACTCATGTCCCACTCATGTCCCATTGCACCCCCAACCCCCAGAACTGCAGGGTACCTGCCAACAGGCCCCCACCCGTGTCCCCTTGCACCCCCACCCCCCAGCAGTGCAGGGCACCTGCCAGCAGGCCCCCACTCATGTCCCATTGCACCCCCACCCCCCAGCACTGAGGGGCACCTGCCAGCAGGCCCCCACTCATGTCCCACTCATGTCCCACTCATGTCCCCTTGCACCCCCAGCAGTGCAGGGCACCTGCCAACAGGCCCCCACTCATGTCTCCTTGCACCCCCACCCTCCCCCAGCACTGAAGGGCACCTGCCAGCAGGCCCCCACCCATGTCCCACTCATGTCCCCTTGCACCCCCACCCTTCAGCAGTGCAGGGCACCTGCCAGCAGGCCCCCACTCATGTCCCCTTGCACCCCCCCAGCAGTGCAGGGGACCTGCCAACAGGCCCCCATTCATGTCCCCTTGCACCCCCACCCCCCAGCAGTGCAGGGCACCTGCCAGCAGGCCCCCACTCATGTCCCATTGCACCCCCACCCCCCAGCAGTGCAGGGCACCTGCCAACAGGCCCCCACTCATGTCCCCTTGCACCCCCACCCCACAGCAGTGCAGGGCACCTGCCAGCAGGCCCCCACTCGTGTCCCCTTGCACCCCCACCCCCAGCAGTGCAGGGCACCTGCCAACAGGCCCCCACTCATGTCCCATTGCACCCCCACCCCCCAGCACTGAGGGGCACCTGCCAGCAGGCCCCCACTCATGTCCCCTTGCACCCCCACCCCCAGCAGTGCAGGGCACCTGCCAACAGGCCCCCACTCATGTCCCATTGCACCCCCACCCCCGAGCAGTGCAGGGCACCTGCCAGCAGGCCCCCACTCATGTCCCTTTGCACCCCCATCCCCCAGCAGTGCAGGGAAGCTGCCAACAGGCCCCCACTCATGTCCCCTTGCACCCCCACCCCGCAGCAGTGCAGGGCACCTGCCAGCAGGCCCCCACTCATGTCCCCTTGCACCCACACCCCCAGTAGTGCAGGGCACCTGCCAACAGGCCCCCACTCATGTCCCCTT
The DNA here is from genome assembly GCF_040938575.1 of Ambystoma mexicanum. Taxonomy (NCBI): domain Eukaryota; kingdom Metazoa; phylum Chordata; class Amphibia; order Caudata; family Ambystomatidae; genus Ambystoma; species Ambystoma mexicanum. The sequence goes on from NC_090923.1 coordinate 844,139,145, forward strand.
GCACCCCCACTCCCCAGCAATGCAGGGCACCTGCCAGCAGGCCCCCACTCATGTCCCCTTGCACCCCCACTCCCCAGTTATGAGGGGCACCATCCAGCAGGCCCCCACTCATGTCCCCTCGCACCCCCACCCCCCAGCAGTGCAGGGCACCTACCAACAAGCCCCCACTCATGTCCCACTCATGTCCCGTTGCACCCCCACCCCCCAGCAGTGCCTGGCACCTGCCAACAGGCCCCCACTCATGTCCCATTGCACCCCCACCCCCCAGCACCGAGGGGTACCTGCCAGCAGGCCCCCACTCATGTCCCCTTGCACCCCCACCCCCCAGAAGTGCAGGGCACCTGCCAACAGGCCCCCACTCATGCCCCATTGCACCCCCACCCCCAGCACTGAGGGGCACCTGCCAGCAGGCCCCCACTCATGTCCCACTCATGTCCCCTTGCACCCCCAAACCCCAGCAGTGCAGGGCACCTGCCAGCAGGCCCCCACTCATGTCCCCTTACACCCCCATCCCCAGCAGTGCAGGGCAGCTGCCAACAGGCCCCCACTCATGTCCCACTCATGTCCCATTGCACCCCCACCCCCCAGCAGTGCAGGGCACCTGACAACAAGCCCCCACTCAGATACCATTGCACCCCTCACCCCCCAGCACCGAGGGGCACCTGCCAGCAGGCCCCCACTCATGTCCCACTCATGTCCCCTTGCACCCCCCACCCCCCAGCAGTGCAGGGCACCTGCCAGCAGGCCCCCACTCATGTCCCCTTGCACACCCACCCCCCAGCAGTGCAGGGCACCTGTCAACAGGCCCCCACTCATGTCCCTTGCACCCCCACCCCCCAGCAGTGCAGGGAACCTGCCAGCAGGCCTCCACTCATGTCCCCTTGCACACCCACCCCCCAGCAGTGCAGGGCACCTGTCAACAGGCCCCTGCCAGCAGGCCCCCACTCATGTCCCCTTGCACACCCACCCCCCAGCACTGAGGGGCACCTGCCAACGGGCCCCCACTCATGTCCCCTTGCACCCCCACCCCCCAGCACTGAGGGGCACCTGCCAGCAGGTCCCCACTCATGTCCCACTCATGTCCCCTTGCACACCCACCCCCCAGCAGTGCAGGGCACCTGTCAACAGGCCCCTGCCAGCAGGCCCCCACTCATGTCCCCTTGCACCCCCAACCCCCAGCAGTGCAGGGCACCTGCCAACGGGCCCCCACTCATGTCCCCTTGCACCCCCACCCCCCAGCACTGAGGGGCACCTGCCAGCAGGTCCCCACTCATGTCCCACTCATGTCTCCTTGCACCCCCACCCCCCAGCAGTGCAGGGAACCTGCCAGCAGGCCCCCACTCATGTCCCATTGCACCCCCACCCCCCAGCACTGAGGAGCACCTGCCAACAGGCCCCCACTCATGTCCCCTTGCACCCCCACCCCACAGCAGTGCAGGGCACCTGCCAGCAGGCCCCCACTCGTGTCCCCTTGCACCCCCACCCCCAGCAGTGCAGGGCACCTGCCATAAGGCCCCCACTCATGTCCCACTCATGTCCCATTGCACCTCCACCCCCCAGCAGTGCAGGGCACCTGCCAACAGACCCCCACTCATGTCCCCTTGCACCCCCACTCCCCAGCAGTGCAGGGCAACTGCCAGCAGGCCCCCACTCATGTCCCCTTGTACCCCCACTCCCCAGCAATGAGGGGCACCGCCAGCATGCCCCCACTCATGTCCCCTCGCACCCCCACCCCCCAGCAGTGCATGGCACCTGCCAACATGCCCCCACTCATGTCCCATTGCATCCCCACCCCCCAGCACTGAGGGGCACCTGCCAGCAGGCCCCCACGCATGTCCCCTTGCACCCCCAGCAGTGCAGGATACCTGCCAACAGGCCCCCACTCATGTCCCATTGCACCCCCACCCCCAGCACTGAGGGGCACCTGCCAGCAGGCCCCCACTCATGGCCCACTCATGTCCCCTTGGACCCCCACCCCTCAGCAGTGCAGGGCACCTGCCAGCAGGTCCCCACTCATGTCCCATTGCACCCCCACCCCCCCAGCACTGAGGGGCACCTGCCAGCAGGCCCCCACTCATGTCCCCTTGCACCCCCACCCCCCAGCAGTGCAGGGCACCGGCCAACAGGCCCCCACTCATGTCCCACTCCTGTCCCCTTGCACCCCCACCCCCAGCAGTGCAGGGCACCTGCCAACAGGCCCCCACTCATGTCCCATTGCACCCCCACCCCCGAGCAGTGCAGGGCACCTGCCAGCAGGCCCCCACTCATGTCCCTTTGCACCCCCATCCCCCAGCAGTGCAGGGAAGCTGCCAACAGGCCCCCACTCATGTCCCCTTGCACCCCCACCCCGCAGCAGTGCAGGGCACCTGCCAGCAGGCCCCCACTCGTGTCCCCTTGCACCCACACCCCCAGTAGTGCAGGGCACCTGCCAACAGGCCCCCACTCATGTCCCCTTGCACCCCCACTCCCTAGCAATGCAGGGCACCTGCCAGCAGGCCCCCACTCATGTCCCCTTGCACCCCCACTCCCCAGTTATGAGGGGCACCATCCAGCAGGCCCCCACTCATGTCCCCTCGCACCCCCACCCCCCAGCAGTGCAGGGCACCTACCAACAAGCCCCCACTCATGTCCCACTCATGTCCCGTTGCACCCCCACCCCCCAGCAGTGCCTGGCACCTGCCAACAGGCCCCCACTCATGTCCCATTGCACCCCCACCCCCCAGCACCGAGGGGTACCTGCCAGCAGGCCCCCACTCATGTCCCCTTGCACCCCCACCCCCCAGAAGTGCAGGGCACCTGCCAACAGGCCCCCACTCATGCCCCATTGCACCCCCACCCCCAGCACTGAGGGGCACCTGCCAGCAGGCCCCCACTCATGTCCCACTCATGTCCCCTTGCAACCCCACCCCTCAGCAGTGCAGGGCACCTGCCAGCAGGCTCCCACTCATGTCCCCTTGCACCCCCAAACCCCAGCAGTGCAGGGCACCTGCCAGCAGGCCCCCACTCATGTCCCCTTACACCCCCATCCCCCAGCAGTGCAGGGCAGCTGCCAACAGGCCCCCACTCATGTCCCACTCATGTCCCATTGCACCCCCACCCCCCAGCAGTGCAGGGCACCTGACAACAAGCCCCCACTCAGATACCATTGCACCCCTCACCCCCCAGCACCGAGGGGCACCTGCCAGCAGGCCCCCACTCATGTCCCACTCATGTCCCCTTGCACCCCCACCCCCCAGCAGTGCAGGGCACCTGCCAGCAGGCCCCCACTCATGTCCCCTTGCACACCCACCCCCCAGCAGTGCAGGGCACCTGCCAGCAGGCCCCCACTCGTGTCCCCTTGCACCCACACCCCCAGTAGTGCAGGGTACCTGCCAACAGGCCCCCACTCATGTCCCCTTGCACCCCCACCCCCCAGCAGTGCAGGGAACCTGCCAGCAGGCCTCCACTCATGTCCCCTTGCACACCCACCCCCCAGCAGTGCAGGGCACCTGTCAACAGGCCCCTGCCTGCAGGCCCCCACTCATGTCCCCTTGCACACCCACCCCCCAGCACTGAGGGGCACCTGCCAACGGGCCCCCACTCATGTCCCCTTGCACCCCCACCCCCCAGCACTGAGGGGCACCTGCCAGCAGGTCCCCACTCATGTCCCAATCATGTCCCCTTGCACACCCACCCCCCAGCAGTGCAGGGCACCTGTCAACAGGCCCCTGCCAGCAGGCCCCCACTCATGTCCCCTTGCACCCCCAACCCCCAGCAGTGCAGGGCACCTGCCAACGGGCCCCCACTCATGTCCCCTTGCACCCCCACCCCCCAGCACTGAGGGGCACCTGCCAGCAGGTCCCCACTCATGTCCCACTCATGTCTCCTTGCACCCCCACCCCCCAGCAGTTCAGGGAACCTGCCAGCAGGCCCCCACTCATGTCCCATTGCACCCCCACCCCCCAGCACTGAGGAGCACCTGCCAACAGGCCCCCACTCATGTCCCCTTGCACCCCCACCCCACAGCAGTGCAGGGCACCTGCCAGCAGGCCCCCACTCGTGTCCCCTTGCACCCCCACCCCCAGCAGTGCAGGGCACCTGCCATAAGGCCCCCACTCATGTCCCACTCATGTCCCATTGCACCTCCACCCCCCAGCAGTGCAGGGCACCTGCCAACAGACCCCCACTCATGTCCCCTTGCACCCCCACTCCCCAGCAGTGCAGGGCAACTGCCAGCAGGCCCCCACTCATGTCCCCTTGTACCCCCACTCCCCAGCAATGAGGGGCACCGCCAGCATGCCCCCACTCATGTCCCCTCGCACCCCCACCCCCCCAGCAGTGCAGGGCACCTACCAACAGGCCCCCACTCATGTCCCACTCATGTCCCATTGCACCCCCACCCCCCAGCAGTGCATGGCACCTGCCAACAGGCCCCCACTCATGTCCCATTGCATCCCCACCCCCCAGCACTGAGGGGCACCTGCCAGCAGGCCCCCACGCATGTCCCCTTGCACCCCCAGCAGTGCAGGATACCTGCCAACAGGCCCCCACTCATGTCCCATTGCACCCCCACCCCCAGCACTGAGGGGCACCTGCCAGCAGGCCCCCACTCATGGCCCACTCATGTCCCCTTGGACCCCCACCCCTCAGCAGTGCAGGGCACCTGCCAGCAGGCCCCCACTCATGTCCCCTTGCACCCCCCACACCCCAGCAGTGCAGGGCACCTGCCAGCAGGCCCCTACTCATGTCCCCTTGCACCCCCATCCCCCGGCAGTGCAGGGCAGCTGCCAACAGGCCCCAACTCAGGTCCCATTGCACCCCTCACCCCCCAGCAGTGCAGGGCACCTGCCAACAAGCCCCCACTCAGGTCCCATTGCACCCCTCACCCCCCAGCACCGACGGGCACCTGCCAGCAGGACCCCACTTATGTCCCACTCATGTCCCCTTGCACCCCCACTCCCCAGCAGTGCAGGGCACCTGCCAACAGGCCCCCACTCATGTCCCCTTGCACCCCCCACCCCCAGCACTGAGGGACACCTGCCAGCAGGGCCCCACTCATGTCTCCTTGCACCCTCTCCCCCCAGAAGTGCAGGGCACCTGCCAGCAGGCCCCCACTCATGTCCCCTTGCACACCCACCCCCCAGCATTGCAGGGCACCTGTCAACAGGCTCCCACTCATGTCCCATTGCACCCCCACCCCCCAGCACTGAGGGGCACCTGCCAGCAGGCCCCCACTCATGTCCCCTTGCACCCCCACCCCCCAGCAGTGCAGGGCACCTGCCAACAGGCCCCCACTCATGTCCCATTGCACCCCCACCGCCCAGCACTGAGGGGCACCTGCCAGCAGGCCCCCACTCATGTCCCCTTGCACCCCCACCCCCCAGCAGTGCAGGACACCTGCCAGCGGGCCCCCACTCATGTCCCCTTGCACCCCCACCCCCCAGCAGTGCAGGGCACCTGCCAACAGGCCCCCACTCATGTCCCCTTGCACCCCCACCCCCCAGCACTGAGGGGCACCTGCCAGCAGGCCCCCACTCATGTCCCACTCATGTCTCCTTGCACCCCCACCCCCCAGCAGTGCAGGGAACCTGCCAGCAGGCCCCCACTCATGTCCCATTGCACCCCCACCCCCCAGCACTGAGGAGCACCTGCCAACAGGCCCCCACTCATGTCCACTTGCACCCCCACCCCACAGCAATGCAGGGCACCTGTCAACAGGCCCCCACTCATGTCCCCTTGCACCCCCACCCCCCAGCAGTGCAGGGAACCTGCCAGCAGGCCTCCACTCATGTCCCCTTGCACACCCACCCCCCAGCAGTGCAGGGCACCTGTCAACAGGCCCCTGCCAGCAGGCCCCCACTCATGTCCCCTTGCACACCCACCCCCCAGCACTGAGGGGCACCTGCCAACGGTCCCCCACTCATGTCCCCTTGCACCCCCACCCCCCAGCACTGAGGGGCACCTGCCAGCAGGTCCCCACTCATGTTCCACTCATGTCCCCTTGCACACCCACCCCCCAGCAGTGCAGGGCACCTGTCAACAGGCCCCTGCCAGCAGGCCCCCACTCATGTCCCCTTGCACCCCCAACCCCCAGCAGTGCAGGGCACCTGCCAACGGGCCCCCACTCATGTCCCCTTGCACCCCCACCCCCCAGCACTGAGGGGCACCTGCCAGCAGGTCCCCACTCATGTCCCACTCATGTCTCCTTGCACCCCCACCCCCCAGCAGTGCAGGGAACCTGCCAGCAGGCCCCCACTCATGTCCCATTGCACCCCCACCCCCCAGCACTGAGGAGCACCTGCCAACAGGCCCCCACTCATGTCCCCTTGCACCCCCACCCCACAGCAGTGCAGGGCACCTGCCAGCAGGCCCCCACTCGTGTCCCCTTGCACCCCCACCCCCAGCAGTGCAGGGCACCTGCCATAAGGCCCCCACTCATGTCCCACTCATGTCCCATTGCACCTCCACCCCCCAGCAGTGCAGGGCACCTGCCAACAGACCCCCACTCATGTCCCCTTGCACCCCCACTCCCCAGCAGTGCAGGGCAACTGCCAGCAGGCCCCCACTCATGTCCCCTTGTACCCCCACTCCCCAGCAATGAGGGGCACCGCCAGCATGCCCCCACTCATGTCCCCTCGCACCCCCACCCCCCAGCAGTGCATGGCACCTGCCAACATGCCCCCACTCATGTCCCATTGCATCCCCACCCCCCAGCACTGAGGGGCACCTGCCAGCAGGCCCCCACGCATGTCCCCTTGCACCCCCAGCAGTGCAGGATACCTGCCAACAGGCCCCCACTCATGTCCCATTGCACCCCCACCCCCAGCACTGAGGGGCACCTGCCAGCAGGCCCCCACTCATGGCCCACTCATGTCCCCTTGGACCCCCACCCCTCAGCAGTGCAGGGCACCTGCCAGCAGGTCCCCACTCATGTCCCATTGCACCCCCACCCCCCCAGCACTGAGGGGCACCTGCCAGCAGGCCCCCACTCATGTCCCCTTGCACCCCCACCCCCCAGCAGTGCAGGGCACCGGCCAACAGGCCCCCACTCATGTCCCACTCCTGTCCCCTTGCACCCCCACCCCCAGCAGTGCAGGGCACCTGCCAACAGGCCCCCACTCATGTCCCATTGCACCCCCACCCCCGAGCAGTGCAGGGCACCTGCCAGCAGGCCCCCACTCATGTCCCTTTGCACCCCCATCCCCCAGCAGTGCAGGGAAGCTGCCAACAGGCCCCCACTCATGTCCCCTTGCACCCCCACCCCGCAGCAGTGCAGGGCACCTGCCAGCAGGCCCCCACTCGTGTCCCCTTGCACCCACACCCCCAGTAGTGCAGGGCACCTGCCAACAGGCCCCCACTCATGTCCCCTTGCACCCCCACTCCCTAGCAATGCAGGGCACCTGCCAGCAGGCCCCCACTCATGTCCCCTTGCACCCCCACTCCCCAGTTATGAGGGGCACCATCCAGCAGGCCCCCACTCATGTCCCCTCGCACCCCCACCCCCCAGCAGTGCAGGGCACCTACCAACAAGCCCCCACTCATGTCCCACTCATGTCCCGTTGCACCCCCACCCCCCAGCAGTGCCTGGCACCTGCCAACAGGCCCCCACTCATGTCCCATTGCACCCCCACCCCCCAGCACCGAGGGGTACCTGCCAGCAGGCCCCCACTCATGTCCCCTTGCACCCCCACCCCCCAGAAGTGCAGGGCACCTGCCAACAGGCCCCCACTCATGCCCCATTGCACCCCCACCCCCAGCACTGAGGGGCACCTGCCAGCAGGCCCCCACTCATGTCCCACTCATGTCCCCTTGCAACCCCACCCCTCAGCAGTGCAGGGCACCTGCCAGCAGGCTCCCACTCATGTCCCCTTGCACCCCCAAACCCCAGCAGTGCAGGGCACCTGCCAGCAGGCCCCCACTCATGTCCCCTTACACCCCCATCCCCCAGCAGTGCAGGGCAGCTGCCAACAGGCCCCCACTCATGTCCCACTCATGTCCCATTGCACCCCCACCCCCCAGCAGTGCAGGGCACCTGACAACAAGCCCCCACTCAGATACCATTTCACCCCTCACCCCCCAGCACCGAGGGGCACCTGCCAGCAGGCCCCCACTCATGTCCCACTCATGTCCCCTTGCACCCCCACCCCCCAGCAGTGCAGGGCACCTGCCAGCAGGCCCCCACTCATGTCCCCTTGCACACCCACCCCCCAGCAGTGCAGGGCACCTGCCAGCAGGCCCCCACTCGTGTCCCCTTGCACCCACACCCCCAGTAGTGCAGGGTACCTGCCAACAGGCCCCCACTCATGTCCCCTTGCACCCCCACCCCCCAGCAGTGCAGGGAACCTGCCAGCAGGCCTCCACTCATGTCCCCTTGCACACCCACCCCCCAGCAGTGCAGGGCACCTGTCAACAGGCCCCTGCCTGCAGGCCCCCACTCATGTCCCCTTGCACACCCACCCCCCAGCACTGAGGGGCACCTGCCAACGGGCCCCCACTCATGTCCCCTTGCACCCCCACCCCCCAGCACTGAGGGGCACCTGCCAGCAGGTCCCCACTTATGTCCCAATCATGTCCCCTTGCACACCCACCCCCCAGCAGTGCAGGGCACCTGTCAACAGGCCCCTGCCAGCAGGCCCCCACTCATGTCCCCTTGCACCCCCAACCCCCAGCAGTGCAGGGCACCTGCCAACGGGCCCCCACTCATGTCCCCTTGCACCCCCACCCCCCAGCACTGAGGGGCACCTGCCAGCAGGTCCCCACTCATGTCCCACTCATGTCTCCTTGCACCCCCACCCCCCAGCAGTTCAGGGAACCTGCCAGCAGGCCCCCACTCATGTCCCATTGCACCCCCACCCCCCAGCACTGAGGAGCACCTGCCAACAGGCCCCCACTCATGTCCCCTTGCACCCCCACCCCACAGCAGTGCAGGGCACCTGCCAGCAGGCCCCCACTCGTGTCCCCTTGCACCCCCACCCCCAGCAGTGCAGGGCACCTGCCATAAGGCCCCCACTCATGTCCCACTCATGTCCCATTGCACCTCCACCCCCCAGCAGTGCAGGGCACCTGCCAACAGACCCCCACTCATGTCCCCTTGCACCCCCACTCCCCAGCAGTGCAGGGCAACTGCCAGCAGGCCCCCACTCATGTCCCCTTGTACCCCCACTCCCCAGCAATGAGGGGCACCGCCAGCATGCCCCCACTCATGTCCCCTCGCACCCCCACCCCCCCAGCAGTGCAGGGCACCTACCAACAGGCCCCCACTCATGTCCCACTCATGTCCCATTGCACCCCCACCCCCCAGCAGTGCATGGCACCTGCCAACAGGCCCCCACTCATGTCCCATTGCATCCCCACCCCCCAGCACTGAGGGGCACCTGCCAGCAGGCCCCCACGCATGTCCCCTTGCACCCCCAGCAGTGCAGGATACCTGCCAACAGGCCCCCACTCATGTCCCATTGCACCCCCACCCCCAGCACTGAGGGGCACCTGCCAGCAGGCCCCCACTCATGGCCCACTCATGTCCCCTTGGACCCCCACCCCTCAGCAGTGCAGGGCACCTGCCAGCAGGCCCCCACTCATGTCCCCTTGCACCCCCCACACCCCAGCAGTGCAGGGCACCTGCCAGCAGGCCCCTACTCATGTCCCCTTGCACCCCCATCCCCCGGCAGTGCAGGGCAGCTGCCAACAGGCCCCAACTCAGGTCCCATTGCACCCCTCACCCCCCAGCAGTGCAGGGCACCTGCCAACAAGCCCCCACTCAGGTCCCATTGCACCCCTCACCCCCCAGCACCGACGGGCACCTGCCAGCAGGACCCCACTTATGTCCCACTCATGTCCCCTTGCACCCCCACCCCCCAGCAGTGCAGGGCACCTGCCAACAGGCCCCCACTCATGTCCCCTTGCACCCCCCACCCCCAGCACTGAGGGACACCTGCCAGCAGGGCCCCACTCATGTCTCCTTGCACCCTCTCCCCCCAGCAGTGCAGGGCACCTGCCAGCAGGCCCCCACTCATGTCCCCTTGCACACCCACCCCCCAGCATTGCAGGGCACCTGTCAACAGGCTCCCACTCATGTCCCATTGCACCCCCACCCCCCAGCACTGAGGGGCACCTGCCAGCAGGCCCCCACTCATGTCCCCTTGCACCCCCACCCCCCAGCAGTGCAGGGCACCTGCCAACAGGCCCCCACTCATGTCCCATTGCACCCCCACCGCCCAGCACTGAGGGGCACCTGCCAGCAGGCCCCCACTCATGTCCCCTTGCACCCCCACCCCCCAGCAGTGCAGGACACCTGCCAGCGGGCCCCCACTCATGTCCCCTTGCACCCCCACCCCCCAGCAGTGCAGGGCACCTGCCAACAGGCCCCCACTCATGTCCCCTTGCACCCCCACCCCCCAGCACTGAGGGGCACCTGCCAGCAGGCCCCCACTCATGTCTCCTTGCACCCCCACCCCCCAGCAGTGCAGGGAACCTGCCAGCAGGCCCCCACTCATGTCCCATTGCACCCCCACCCCCCAGCACTGAGGAGCACCTGCCAACAGGCCCCCACTCATGTCCACTTGCACCCCCACCCCACAGCAATGCAGGGCACCTGCCAGCAGGCCCCCACTCGTGTCCCCTTGCACCCCCACGCCCAGCAGTGCAGGGCACCTGCCAACAGGCCCCCACTCATGTCCCACTTATGTCCCATTGCACCTCCACCCCCCAGCAGTGCAGGGCACCTGCCAACAGGCCCCCACTCATGTCCCCTTGCACCCCCACTCCCCAGCAGTGCAGGGCACCTGCCAGCAGGCCCCCACTCATGTCCCCTCGCACCCCCATCCCCCAGCAGTGCGGGGCACCTACCAACAGGCCCCCACTCATGTCCCACTCATGTCCCATTGCACCCCCACCCCCCAGCAGTGCATGGCACCTGGCAACAGGCCCCCACTCATGTCCGATTGCACCCCCAGCACTGAGGGGCACCTGCCAGCAGGCCCCCACTCATGTCCCCTTGCACCCCCAGCAGTGCAGGGCACCTGCCAACTGGCCCCCACTCATGTCCCATTGCACCCCCACCCCCAGCACTGAGGGGCACCTGCCAGCAGGACCCCACTCATGTCCCACTCATGTCCCCTTGCACCCCCACCCCTCAGCAGTGCAGGGCACCTGCCAGCAGGCCCCCACTCATGTCCCCTTGCACCCCCACACCCCAGCAGTGCAGGGCACCTGCCAGCAGGCCCCCACTCATGTCCCCTTGCACCCCCATCCCCCAGCAGTGCAGGGCAGCTGCCAACAGGCCCCCACTCATGTCCCACTCATGTCCCATTGCACCCCCAAACCCCAGCAGTGCAGGGCACCTGCCAACAAGCCCCCACTCAGATCCCATTGCACCCCTCACCCCCCAGCACCGAGGGACACCTGCCAGCAGGCCCCCACGCATGTCCCACTCATGTCCCCTTGCACCCCCACCCCCCAGCAGTGCAGGGCACCTGCCAACAGGCCCCCACTCATGTCCCATTGCACCCCCACCCCCCAGCATTGCAGGGCACCTGTCAACAGGCTCCCACTCATGTCCCATTGCACACCCACCCCCCAGCATTGCAGGGCACCTGTCAACAGGCTCCCACTCATGTCGCATTGCACCCCACCCCCAGCAGTGCAGGGCACCTGCCAACAGGCTCCCACTCATGTCCCATTGCACCCCCACCCCCCAGCACTGAGGGGCACCTGCCAGCAGGCCCCCACTCATGTCCCCATGCACTCCCACCCCCCAGCAGTGCAGGGCACCTGCCAGCAGGCCCCCACTCATGTCCCCTTGCACCCCCACCCCCCAGCAGTGCAGGGCACCTGCCAACAGGCCCCCACTCATGTCCCCTTGCACCCCCACCCCCCAGCACTGAGGGGCACCTGCCAGCAGGCCCCCACTCATGTCCCACTCATGTCTGTCTCACTCATGTCCCATTACACCCCACCCCCCAGCAGTGCAGGGCACCTGCCAACAGGCACCCACTCATGTCCGATTGCACCCCGACCCACCAGCACTGAGGGGCACCTGCCAGCAGGCCCCCACTCTTGTCCCCTTGCACCCCCACCCCCCAGCAGTGCAGGGCACCTGCCAGCAGGCCCCCACTCATGTCCCCTTGCACCCCACCCCCCAGCAGTGCAGGGCACCTGCCAACAGGCTCCCACTCATGTCCGCTTGCACCCCCACCCCCCCAGCACTGAGGGGCACCTGCCAGCAGGCCCCCACTCATGTATCACTCATATCCCCTTGCACCCCCACCCTTCAGCAGTGCAGGGCACCTGCCAGCAGGCCCCCACTCATGTCCCCTTGCACCCCCACCCGTGCAGGACACCTGCCAACAGGCCCCCACTCATGTCCCCTTGCACCCCCACACCCCAGCAGTGCAGGGCACCTGCCAGCAGGCCCCCACTCATGTCCCATTGCGCCCACCCCCCAGCAGTGCAGGGCACCTGCCAACAGGCCCCCACTCATGTCCCCTTGCACCCCCACCCCACAGCAGTGCAGGGCACCTGCCAGCAGGCCCCCACTCGTGTCCCCTTGCACCCCCACCCCCAGCAGTGCAGGGCACCTGCCAACAGGCCCCCACTCATGTCCCATTGCACCTCCACCCCCCAGCAGTGCAGGGCACCTGCCAACAGGCCCCCACTCATGTCCCCTTGCACCCCCACTCCCCAGCAGTGCATTGCACCTGCCAGCAGGCCCCCACTCATGTCCCCTTGCACCCCCACTCCCCAGCAATGAGGGGCACCATCCAGCAGGCCCCCACTCATGTCCCCTCGCACCCCCACCCCCCAGCAGTGCAGGGCAGCTACCAACAGGCCCCCACTCATGTCCCACTCATGTTCCATTGCACCCCCACCCCCCAGCAGTGCATGGCACCTGCCAACAGGCCCCCTCTCATGTCCCATTGCACCCCCACCTCCCAGCACTGAGGGGCACCTGCCAGCAGGCCCCCACTCATGTCCCCTTGCACCCCCACCCCCCAGCAGTGCAGGGCACCTGCAAACAGGCCCCCACTCATGTCCCATTGCACCCCCACCCCCCAGCACTGAGGGGCACCTGCCAGCAGGCCCCCTCTCATGTCCCACTCATGTCCCCTTGCACCCCCACCCCTCAGCAGTGCAGGGCACCTGCCAGCAGGCCCCCACTCATGTCCTCTTGCACCCCCACACCCCATCAGTGCAGGGCACCTGCCAGCAGGCCCCCACTCATGTCCCCTTGCACCCCCATCCCCCAGCAGTGCAGGGCAGCTGCCAACAGGCCCCCACTCATGTCCCATTGCACCCCCACCCCCCAGCAGTGCAGGGCACCTGCCAACAAGCCCCCACTCAGGTCCCATTGCACCCCCACCCCCCAATACCGAGGGGCACCTGCCAGCAGGCCCCCACTCATGTCCCCTTGCACCCCCACCCCACAGCAGTGCAGGGCACCTGCCAACAGGCCCCCACTCATGTCCCATTGCACCCCCACCCCCCAGCACTGAGGGGCACCTGCCAGCAGGGCCCCACTCATGTCTCTTTGCACCCCCACCCCACAGCAGTGCAGGGCACCTGCCAACAGGCCCCCACTCATGTCCCATTGCACCCCCACCCCCCAGCACTGAGGGGCACCTGCCAGCAGGCCCCCAGTCATTTCCCCTTGCACACCCACCCCCCAGCAGTGCAGGGTACCTGTCAACAGGCCCCCACTCATGTCCCATTGCACCCCACCCCCAGCAGTGCAGGGCACCTGCCAACAGGCCCCCACTCATGTCCCATTGCACCCCCACACCCCAGCACTGAGGGGCACCTGCCAGCAGGCCCCCACTCATGTCCCCTTGCACCCCCACCCCCTAGCAGTGCAGGGCACCTGCCAGCAGGCCCCCACTCATGTCCCCTTGCACCCCCACCCCCCAGCACTGAGGGGCACCTGCCAGCAGGCCCCCACTCATGTCCCACTCATGTCTCCTTGCACCCCCACCCCCCACCAGTGCATGGCACCTGCCAACAGGCCCCCACTCATGTCCCCTTGCACCCCCACCCCCCAGCAATGAGGGGCACCATCCAGCAGGCCCCCACTCATGTCCCCTGGCACCCCCACCCCTCAGCAGTGCAGGGCACTTACCAAAAGGCCCCCACTCATGTCCCACTCATGTCCCATTGCACCCCCACCCCCCAGCAGTGCATGGCACCTTCCAACAGGCCCCCACTCATATCCCATTGCACCCCCAGCACTGAGGGGCACCTGCCAGCAGGCGCCCCCACTCATGTCCCCTGGCACCCCCACCCCTCAGCAGTGCAGGGCACTTACCAAAAGGCCCCCACTCATGTCCCACTCATGTCCCATTGCACCCCCACCCCCTAGCAGTGCAGGGCACCTGCCAACAGGCCCCCACTCATGTCCCATTGCACCCCCACCCCCCAGCACTGAAGGGCACCTGCCAGCAGGCCCCCACTCATGACCCACTCATGTCCCCTTGCACCCCCACCCCTCAGCAGGGCACCTGCCAGCAGGCCCCCACTCATGTCCCCTTGCACCCCCACGCCCCAGCAGTGCAGGGCACCTGCCAGCAGGCCCCCACTCATGTCCCCTTCCACCCACACCCCCCAGCAGTGCAGGGCAGCTACCAACAGGCCCCCACTCATGTCCCACTCCTGTCCCATTGCACCCCCACCCCCCAGCAGTGCAGGGCACCTGCCAACAGGCCCCCACTCATGTCCCATTGCACCCCCATGCACCTGCCAGCAGGACCCCACTCATGTCCCACTCATGTCCCCTTGTACCCCCACCCCCCAGCGATGAGGGGCACCTGCAAACAGGCCCCCACTCATGTCCCACTCATATACCATTGCACCCCCACCCCTTAGCAGTGCAGCGTACCTGCCAACAGGTCCCCACTCATGTCCCATTGCACCCCCACCCCCCCAGCACTGAGGGTTCCTGCCAGCAGGCCCCCACTCATGTCCCCTTGCACCCCCACCCCCCAGCAGTGCAGGGCACCTGCCAACAGGCCCCCACTCATGTCCCACTCCTGTCCCCTTGCACCCCCATCCCCCAGCAGTGCAGGGCACCTGCCAGCAGGCCCCCACTCATGTCCCCTTGCATCCCCACCTCCCAGCAGTGCAGGGCACCTGCCAACAGGCCCCCACTCATGTCCCACTCATGTCCCATTGCACCCCCAACCCCCAGAACTGCAGGGTACCTGCCAACAGGGCCCCACTCGTGTCCCCTTGCACCCCCACCCCCCAGCAGTGCAGGGCACCTGCCAGCAGGCCCCCACTCATGTCCCATTGCATCCCCACCCCCCAGCACTGAGGGGCACCTGCCAGCAGGCCCCCACTCATGTCCCACTCATGTCTCCTTGCACCCCCAGCAGTGCAGGGCACCTGCCAACAGGCCCCCACTCATGTCCCCTTGCACCCCCACCCTCCCCCAGCACTGAGGGGCACCTGCCAGCAGGCCCCCACCCATGTCCCACTCATGTCCCCTTGCACCCCCACCCTTCAGCAGTGCAGGGCACCTGCCAGCAGGCCCCCACTCATGTCCCCTTGCACCCCCCCCAGCAGTGCAGGGGACCTGCCAACAGGCCCCCACTCATGTCCCCTTGCACCCCCAACCCCCAGCAGTGCAGGGCACCTGCCAGCAGGCCCCCACTCATGTCCCATTGCGCCCACCCCCCAGCAGTGCAGGGCACCTGCCAACAGGCCCCCACTCATGTCCCCTTGCACCCCCACCCCACAGCAGTGCAGGGCACCTGCCAGCAGGCCCCCACTCGTGTCCCCTTGCACCCCCACCCCCAGCAGTGCAGGGCACCTGCCAACAGGCCCCCACTCATGTCCCATTGCACCTCCACCCCCCAGCAGTGCAGGGCACCTGCCAACAGGCCCCCACTCATGTCCCCTTGCACCCCCACTCCCCAGCAGTGCATTGCACCTGCCAGCAGGCCCCCACTCATGTCCCCTCGCACCCCCACCCCCCAGCAGTGCAGGGCAGCTACCAACAGGCCCCCACTCATGTCCCACTCATGTTCCATTGCACCCCCACCCCCCAGCAGTGCATGGCACCTGCCAACAGGCCCCCTCTCATGTCCCATTGCACCCCCACCTCCCAGCACTGAGGGGCACCTGCCAGCAGGCCCCCACTCATGTCCCCTTGCACCCCCACCCCCCAGCAGTGCAGGGCACCTGCAAACAGGCCCCCACTCATGTCCCATTGCACCCCCACCCCCCAGCACTGAGGGGCACCTGCCAGCAGGCCCCCTCTCATGTCCCACTCATGTCCCCTTGCACCCCCACCCCTCAGCAGTGCAGGGCACCTGCCAGCAGGCCCCCACTCATGTCCTCTTGCACCCCCACACCCCATCAGTGCAGGGCACCTGCCAGCAGGCCCCCACTCATGTCCCCTTGCACCCCCATCCCCCAGCAGTGCAGGGCAGCTGCCAACAGGCCCCCAATCATGTCCCATTGCACCCCCACCCCCCAGCAGTGCAGGGCACCTGCCAACAAGCCCCCACTCAGGTCCCATTGCACCCCCACCCCCCAATACCGAGGGGCACCTGCCAGCAGGCCCCCACTCATGTCCCCTTGCACCCCCACCCCACAGCAGTGCAGGGCACCTGCCAACAGGCCCCCACTCATGTCCCATTGCACCCCCACCCCCCAGCACTGAGGGGCACCTGCCAGCAGGGCCCCACTCATGTCTCTTTGCACCCCCACCCCACAGCAGTGCAGGGCACCTGCCAACAGGCCCCCACTCATGTCCCATTGCACCCCCACCCCCCAGCACTGAGGGGCACCTGCCAGCAGGCCCCCAGTCATTTCCCCTTGCACACCCACCCCGCAGCAGTGCAGGGTACCTGTCAACAGGCCCCCACTCATGTCCCATTGCACCCCACCCCCAGCAGTGCAGGGCACCTGCCAACAGGCCCCCACTCATGTCCCATTGCACCCCCACACCCCAGCACTGAGGGGCACCTGCCAGCAGGCCCCCACTCATGTCCCCTTGCACCCCCACCCCCTAGCAGTGCAGGGCACCTGCCAGCAGGCCCCCACTCATGTCCCCTTGCACCCCCACCCCCCACCAGTGCAGGGCACCTGCCAACAGGCCCCCACTCATGTCCCCTTGCACCCCCACCCCCCAGCACTGAGGGGCACCTGCCAGCAGGCCCCCACTCATGTCCCACTCATGTCTCCTTGCACCCCCACCCCCCACCAGTGCAGGGCACCTGCCAACAGGCCCCCACTCATGTCCCCTTGCACCCCCACCCCCCAGCAATGAGGGGCACCATCCAGCAGGCCCCCACTCATGTCCCCTGGCACCCCCACCCCTCAGCAGTGCAGGGC
Organism: Ambystoma mexicanum; assembly: GCF_040938575.1. Taxonomy (NCBI): domain Eukaryota; kingdom Metazoa; phylum Chordata; class Amphibia; order Caudata; family Ambystomatidae; genus Ambystoma; species Ambystoma mexicanum. Next base: position 844,156,452 of record NC_090923.1, read on the forward strand.
ACTTACCAAAAGGCCCCCACTCATGTCCCACTCATGTCCCATTGCACCCCCACCCCCCAGCAGTGCATGGCACCTTCCAACAGGCCCCCACTCATATCCCATTGCACCCCCAGCACTGAGGGGCACCTGCCAGCAGGCGCCCCCACTCATGTCCCCTGGCACCCCCACCCCTCAGCAGTGCAGGGCACTTACCAAAAGGCCCCCACTCATGTCCCACTCATGTCCCATTGCACCCCCACCCCTAGCAGTGCAGGGCACCTGCCAACAGGCCCCCACTCATGTCCCATTGCACCCCCACCCCCCAGCACTGAAGGGCACCTGCCAGCAGGCCCCCACTCATGTCCCACTCATGTCCCCTTGCACCCCCACCCCTCAGCAGGGCACCTGCCAGCAGGCCCCCACTCATGTCCCCTTCCACCCCCACCCCCCAGCAGTGCAGGGCAGCTACCAACAGGCCCCCACTCATGTCCCACTCCTGTCCCATTGCACCCCCACCCCCCAGCAGTGCAGGGCACCTGCCAACAGGCCCCCACTCATGTCCCATTGCACCCCCACCACCGAGGGGCACCTGCCAGCAGGACCCCACTCATGTCCCACTCATGTCCCCTTGTACCCCCACCCCCCAGCGATGAGGGGCACCTGCCAACAGGCCCCCACTCATGTCCCACTCATATACCATTGCACCCCCACCCCTTAGCAGTGCAGCGTACCTGCCAACAGGTCCCCACTCATGTCCCATTGCACCCCCACCCCCCCAGCACTGAGGGGCACCTGCCAGCAGGCCCCCACTCATGTCCCCTTGCACCCCCACCCCCCAGCAGTGCAGGGCACCTGCCAACAGGCCCCCACTCATGTCCCACTCCTGTCCCCTTGCACCCCCATCCCCCAGCAGTGCAGGGCACCTGCCAGCAGGCCCCCACTCATGTCCCCTTGCATCCCCACCTCCCAGCAGTGCAGGGCACCTGCCAACAGGCCCCCACTCATGTCCCACTCATGTCCCATTGCACCCCCAACCCCCAGAACTGCAGGGTACCTGCCAACAGGGCCCCACTCGTGTCCCCTTGCACCCCCACCCCCCAGCAGTGCAGGGCACCTGCCAGCAGGCCCCCACTCATGTCCCATTGCATCCCCACCCCCCAGCACTGAGGGGCACCTGCCAGCAGGCCCCCACTCATGTCCCACTCATGTCTCCTTGCACCCCCAGCAGTGCAGGGCACCTGCCAACAGGCCCCCACTCATGTCCCCTTGCACCCCCACCCTCCCCCAGCACTGAGGGGCACCTGCCAGCAGGCCCCCACCCATGTCCCACTCATGTCCCCTTGCACCCCCACCCTTCAGCAGTGCAGGGCACCTGCCAGCAGGCCCCCACTCATGTCCCCTTGCACCCCCCCAGCAGTGCAGGGGACCTGCCAACAGGCCCCCACTCATGTCCCCTTGCACCCCCAACCCCCAGCAGTGCAGGGCACCTGCCAGCAGGCCCCCACTCATGTCCCATTGCACCCCCACCCCCCAGCAGTGCAGGGCACCTGCCAACAGGCCCCCACTCATGTCCCCTTGCACCCCCACCCCACAGCAGTGCAGGGCACCTGCCAGCAGGCCCCCACTCGTGTCCCCTTGCACCCCCACCCCCAGCAGTGCAGGGCACCTGCCAACAGGCCCCCACTCATGTCGCACTCATGTCCCATTGCACCTCCACCCCCAGCAGTGCAGGGCACCTGCCAACAGGCCCCCACTCATGTCCCCTTGCACCCCCACTCCCCAGAAGTGCAGGGCACCTGCCAGCAGGCCCCCACTCATGTCCCCTTGCACCCCCACTCCCCTGCAATGAGGGGAACCATCCAGCAGGCCCCCACTCATGTCCCCTCGCACCCCCACCCCCCAGCAGTGCAGGGCACCTACCAACAGGCCCCCACTCATGTTTCACTCATGTCCCATTGCACCCCACCCCCCAGCAGTGCATGGCACCTGCCAACAGGCCTCAACTCATGTCCCATTGCACCCCCACCCCCAGCACTGAGGGGCACCTGCCAGCAGGCCCCCACTCATGTCCCCATGCACCCCCACCCCCGAGCAGTGCAGGGCACCTGCCAGCGGGCCCCCACTCATGTCCCACTCATGTCCCCTTGCACCCCCACCCCCTAGCAGGGCAGGGCACCTGTCAACAGGCCCCCACTCATGTCTCACTCATGTCCCATTGCCCCCCACCCCCCAGCAGTGCAGGGCCCCTGCCAACAGGCACCCACTCATGTCCGATTGCACCCCGACCCACCAGCACTGAGGGGCACCTGCCAGCAGGCCCCCACTCATGTCCCCTTGCACCCCCACCCCCCAGCAGTGCAGGGCACCTGCCAGCAGGCCCCCACTCATGTCCCATTGCACCCCCACCCCCCAGCAGTGCAGGGCACCTGCCAACAGGCCCCCACTCATGTCCCCTTGCACCCCCACCCCACAGCAGTGCAGGACACCTGCCAGCAGGCCCCCACTCGTGTCCCCTTGCAGCCCCAACCCCAGCAGTGCAGGGCACCTGCCAACAGGCCCCCACTCATGTCCCACTCATGTCCCATTGCACCTCCACCCCCCAGCAGTGCAGGGCACCTGCCAACAGGCCCGCACTCATGTCCCCTTGCACCCCCACTCCCCAGCAGTGCAGGGCACCTGCCAGCAGGCCCCCACTCATGTCTCCTTGCACCCCCACTCCCCAGCAATGAGGGGCACCATCCAGCAGGCCCCCACTCATGTCCCCTCGCACCCCACCCCCCAGCAGTGCAGGGCACCTACCAACAGGCCCCCACTCATGTCCCACTCATGTCCCATTGCACCCCCACCCCCAGCAGTGCATGGCACCTGCCAACAGGCCCCCACTCATGTCCCATTGCACCCCCACCCCCCAGCACTGAGGGGCACCTGCCAGCAGGCCCCCACTCATGTCCCCTTGCACCCCCACCCCCCAGCAGTGCAGGACACCTGCCAACAGGCCCCCACTCATGTCCCATTGCACCCCCACCCCCCAGCAGTGCAGGGCACCTGCCAGCAGGCCCCCACTCATGTCCCTTTGCACCCCCATCCCCCAGCAGTGCAGGGCAGCTGCCAACAGGCCCCCACTCATGTCCCATTGCACCCCCACCCCCCAGCAGTGCAGGGCACCTGCCAACAAGCCCCCACTCAGATCCTATTGCACCCCTCACCCCCAACACCGAGGGGCACCTGCCAGCAGGCCCCCACTCATGTCCCCTTGCACCCCCACCCCCCATCAGTGCAGGGCACCTGTTAACAGGCCCCCACTCATGTCCCATTGCACCCCCACCCCCCAGCACTGAGGGGCACCTGCTAGCAGGGCCCCACTCATGTCTCCTTGCACCCCCAGCAGTGCAGGGCACCTGCCAGCAGGCCCCCACTCATGTCCCCTTGCACACTCACCCCCCCAGCAGTACAGGGCACCTGTCAACAGACCCCCACTCATGTCCCATTGCACCCCACCCCCCAGCAGTGCAGGGCACCTGCCAACAGGCCCCCACTCATGTCCCATTGCACCCCCACCCCCCAGCAGTGCAGGGCACCTGTCAACAGACCCCCACTCATGTCCCATTGCACCCCCAGCACTGAGGGGCACCTGCCAGCAGGCCCCCACTCATGTCCCCTTGCACCCCCACCCCCAAGCAGTGCAGGGCACCTGCCAGTGGGCCCCCACTCATGTCCCACTCATGTCCCCTTGCACCCCCACCCCCCAGCAGGGCAGGGCACCTGTCAACAGGCCCCCACTCATGTCTCATTCATGTCTCATTGCACCCCAGCCCCCAGCAGTGCAGGGCACCTGCCAACAGGCACCCACTCATGTCCGATTGCACCCCGACCCACCAGCACTGAGGGGCACCTGCCAGCAGGCCCCCACTCATGTCCCCTTGCACCCCCACCCCCCCAGCACTGAGGGGCACCTGCCAGCAGGCCCCCACTCATGTCCCACTCATGTCCCCTTGCACTCCCCCCCTTCAGCAGTGCAGGGCACCTGCCAGCAGGCCCCCACTCATGTCCCTTTGCACCCTCACCCCCAGCAGTGCAGGGCACCTGCCAACAGGCACCCACTCATGTCCCCTTGTACCCCCACCCCTCAGCAGTGCAGGGCACCTGCCAACAGGCCCCCACTCATGTCCCCTTGCACCCCCACCCCCCAGCACTGAGGGGCACCTGCCAGCAGGCCCCCACTCATGTCCCACTCATGTCCCCTTGCACCCCCCCCCTTCAGCAGTGCAGGGCACCTGCCAGCAGGCCCCCACTCATGTCCCCTTGCACCCCCACCCCCAGCAGTGCAGGGCACCTGCCAGCAGGCCCCCACTCATGTCCCCTTGCACCCCCACCCCCCAGCAGTGCAGGGCACCTGCCAACAGGCCCCCACTCATGTCCCCTTGCACCCCACCCTCCCCCAGCACTGAGGGGCACCTGCCAGCAGGCCCCCACCCATGTCCCACTCATGTCCCCTTGCACCCCCACCCTTCAGCAGTGCAGGGCACCTGTCAACAGACCCCCACTCATGTCCCCTTGCACCCCACCCCCCAGCAGTGCAGGGCACCTGCCAACAGGCCCCCACTCATGTCCCATTGCACCCCCACCCCCCAGCAGTGCAGGGCACCTGTCAACAGACCCCCACTCATGTCCCATTGCACCCCCACCCCCAGCACTGAGGGGCACCTGCCAGCAGGCCCCCACTCATGTCCCCTTGCACCCCCACCCCCGAGCAGTGCAGGGCACCTGCCAGTGGGCCCCCACTCATGTCCCACTCATGTCCCCTTGCACCCCCAGCAGGGCAGGGCACCTGTCAACAGGCCCCCACTCATGTCTTATTCATGTCCCATTGCACCCCAGCCCCCAGCAGTGCAGGGCACCTGCCAACAGGCACCCACTCATGTCCGATTGCACCCCGACCCACCAGCACTGAGGGGCACCTGCCAGCATGCCCCCACTCATGTCCCCTTGCACCCCCACCCCCCAACACTGAGGGGCACCTGCCAGCAGGCCCCCACTCATGTCCCACTCATGTCCCCTTGCACTCCCCCCCCTTCAGCAGTGCAGGGCACCTGCCAGCAGGCCCCCACTCATGTCCCTTTGCACCCTCACCCCCAGCAGTGCAGGGCACCTGCCAACAGGCACCCACTCATGTCCCCTTGTACCCCCACCCCTCAGCAGTGCAGGGCACCTGCCAACAGGCCCCCACTCATGTCCCCTTGCACCCCCACCCCCCAGCACTGAGTGGCACCTGCCAGCAGGCCCCCACTCATGTCCCACTCATGTCCCCTTGCACCTCCCCTTCAGCAGTGCAGGGCACCTGCCAGCAGGCCCCCACTCATGTCCCCTTGCACCCCCACCCCCAGCAGTGCAGGGCACCTGCCAGCAGGCCCCCACTCATGTCCCCTTGCACCCCCACCCCCCAGCAGTGCAGGGCACCTGCCAACAGGCCCCCACTCATGTCCCCTTGCACCCCCACCCTCCCCCAGCACTGAGGGGCACCTGCCAGCAGGCCCCCACCCATGTCCCACTCATGTCCCCTTGCACCCCCACCCTTCAGCAGTGCAGGGCACCTGCCAGCAGGCCCCCACTCATGTCCCCTTGCACCCCCCCTCCAGCAGTGCAGGGCACCTGCCAGCAGGCCCCCACTCATGTCCCCTTGCGCCCCCACCCCCCCAGCACTGAGGGGCACCTGCCAGCAGGCCCCCACTCATGTCTCACTCATGTCCCCTTGCACCCCCACCCTTCAGCAGTGCAGGGCACCTGCCAGCAGGCCCCCACTCATGTCCCCTTGCACCCCCCCTCCAGCAGTGCAGGGCACCTGCCAGCAGGCCCCCACTCATGTCCCCTTGCGCCCCCACCCCCCCAGCACTGAGGGGCACCTGCCAGCAGGCCCCCACTCATGTCCCACTCATGTCCCCTTGCACCCCCCCCCCTCAGCAGTGCAGGGCACCTGCCAGCAGGCCCCCACTCATGTCCCCTTGCACCCCCACCCCCAGCAGTGCAGGACACCTGCCAGCAGGCCCCCACTCATGTCCCCTTGCACCCCCACCCCCCAGCAGTGCAGGGCACCTGCCAACAGGCCCCCACTCATGTCCCCTTGCACCCCCGCCCTCCCCCAGCACTGAGGGGCACCTGCCAGCAGGCCCCCACTCATGTCCCCTTGCACCCCCACCCTTCAGCAGTGCAGGGCACCTGCCAGCACGCCCCCACTCATGTCCCCTTGCACCCCCCCAGCAGTGCAGGGGACCTGCCAACAGGCCCCCACTCATGTCCCCTTGCACCCCCACCCTCCCCAGCAGTGCAGGGCACCTGCCAGCAGGCCCCCACTCATGTCCCATTGCACCCCCACCCCCCAGCAGTGCAGGGCACCTGCCAACAGGCCCCCACTCATGTCCCCTTGCACCCCCACCCCACAGCAGTGCAGGGCACCTGCCAGCAGGCCCCCACTCGTGTCCCCTTGCACCCCCACACCCAGCAGTGCAGGGCACCTGCCAACAGGCCCCCACTCATGTCGCACTCATGTCCCATTGCACCTCCACCCCCCAGCAGTGCAGGGCACCTGCCAACAGGCCCCCACTCATGTCCCCTTGCACCCCCACTCCCCAGCAGTGCAAGGCACCTGCCAGCAGGCCCCCACTCATGTCCCCTTGCACCCCCACTCCCCAGCAATGAGGGGCACCATCCAGCAGGCCCCCACTCATGTCCCCTCGCACCCCCACCCCCCAGCAGTGGAGGGCACCTACCAACAGGCCCCCACTCATGTCCCACTCATGTCCAATTGCACCCCCACCCCCCAGCAGTGCATGGCACCTGCCAACAGGCCCCCACTCATGTCCCATTGCACCCCCACCCCCCAGCACTGAGGGGCACCTGCCAGCAGGCCCCCACTCATGTCCCCTTGCACCCCCACCCCCCAGCAGTGCAGGGCACCTGCCAACAGGCCCTCACTCATGTCCCATTGCACCCCCACCCCCGAGCAGTGCAGGGCACCTGCCAGCAGGCCCCCACTCATGTCCCTTTGCACCCCCATCCCCCAGCAGTGCAGGGCAGCTGCCAACAGGCCCCCACTCATGTCCCATTGCACCCCCACCCCCCAGCAGTGCAGGGCACCTGCCAACAAGCCCCCACTCAGGCCCCATTGCACCCCTCACCCCCCAGCACCGAGGGGCACCTGCCAGCAGGCCCCCACTCATGTCCCACTCATGTCCCCTTGCACCCCCACCCCCCATCAGTGCAGGGCACCTGCCAACAGGCCCCCACTCATGTCCCATTGCACCCCCACCCCCCAGCACTGAGGGGCACCTGCCAGCAGGGCCCCACTCATGCCTCCTTGCACCCCCACCCCCCAGCAGTGCAGGGCACCTGCCAGCAGGCCCCCACACATGTCCCCTTGCACACCCACCCCCCAGCAGTGCAGGGCACCTGTCAATAGACCCCCACTCATGTCCCATTGCACCCCACCCCCCAGCAGTGCAGTTCACCTGCAAACAGGTCCCAACTCATGTCCCATTGCACCCCCAGCACTGAGGGGCACCTGCCAGCAGGCCCCCACTCATGTCCCCTTGCACCCCCACCCCCGAGCAGTGCAGGGCACCTGCCAGCGGGCCCCAACTCATGTCCCACTCATGTCCCCTTGCACCCCAACCCCCCAGCAGGGCAGGGCACCAGTCAACAGGCCCCCACTCATGTCTCACTCATGTCCCATTGCCCCCTCACCCCCCAGCAGTGCAGGGCACCTGTCAACAGGCACCCACTCATGTCCGATTGCACCCCGACCCACCAGCACTGGGGGGCACCTGCCAGCAGGCCCCCACTCATGTCCCCTTGCACCCCCACCCCCCAGCAGTGCAGGGCACCTGCCAGCAGGCCCCCACTCATGTCCCCTTGCACCCCACCCCCCAGCAGTGCAGGGCACCTGCCAGCAGGCACCCACTCATGTCGGATTGCATCCCCACCCCCCAGCAGTGCAGGGCACCTGCCAGCAGGCCCACACTCATGTCCCCTTGCACCCCCACCCCCCAGCAGTGCAGGGCACCTGCCAGCAGGCCCCCACTCATGTCCCATTGCACCCCACCCCCCAGCAGTGCAGGGCACCTGCCAACAGGCCCCCACTCATGTCCCATTGCACCTCCACCCCCCAGCAGTGCAGGGCACCTGCCAGCAGGCCCCCACTCATGTCCCATTGCACCCCACCCCCCAGCACTGAGGGGCACCTGCCAGCAGGCCCCCACTCATGTCCACTTGCACCCCCACCCCCCAGCAATGAGGGACACCTGCGAGCAGGCCCCCACTCATGTCCCATTGCACCCCACCCCCCAGCAGTGCAGGGCACCTGCCAACAGGCCCCCACTCATGTCTCCTTGCACCCCCACCCCCCAGCAGTGCAGGGCACCTGCCAGCAGGCCCCCACTCATGTCCCATTGCACCCCACCCCCCAGCACTGAGGGGCACCTGCCAGCAGGCCCCCACTCATGTCCACTTGCACCCCCACCCCCCAGCATTGAGGGACACCTGCAAGCAGGCCCCCACATATGTCCCCTTGCACCCCCAGCAGTGCAGGGCACCTGCCAACAGACCCCCACTCCTGTCCCACTCATGTCCCATTGCCCCCCACCCCCCAGCAGTCCAGGGCACCTGCCAACAGGCCCCCAATCATGTCCCATTGCACCTCCACCCGCCAGCACTGAGGGGCAGCTGCCAGCAGGGCCCCACTCATGTCCCCTTGCACCCCAACCCCCCAGCAGTGCAGGGCACCTGCCAGCAGGCCCCCACTCATGTCCCCTTGCACACCCACCCCCCAGCAGGGCAGGGCACCTGTCAACAGGCCCCCACTCATGTCCCATTGCACCCCACCCCCAGCAGTGCAGGGCACCTGCCAACAGGCACCCACTCATGTCCGATTGCACCCCGACCCACCAGCACTGAGGGGCACCTGCCAGCAGGCCTCCACTCATGTCCCCTTGCACCCCCACGCCCAAGCAGTGCAGGGCACCTGCCAGCAGGCCCCCACTCATGTCCCCTTGCACCCCTACCCCCCAGCAGTGCAGGGCACCTGCCAACAGGCCCCCACTCATGTCCCCTTGCACCCCCACCCCCCCAGCACTGAGGAGAACCTGCCAGCAGGCCCCCACCCATGTCCCACTCATGTCCCATTGCACCCCCACCCCCCAGCAGTGCAGGGCACCTGCCAACAGGCCCCCACTCATGTCCCCTTGCACCCCCACCCCACAGCAGTGCAGGGCACCTGCCAGCAGGCCCCCACTCGTGTCCCCTTGCACCCACACCCCCAGTAGTGCAGGGCACCTGCCAACAGGTCCCCACTCATGTCCCGTTGCACCCCCACCCCCCAGCAGTGCCTGGCACCTGCCAACAGGCCCCCACTCATGTCCCATTGCACCCCCACCCCCCAGCACCGAGGGGTACCTGCCAGCAGGCCCCCACTCATGTCCCCTTGCACCCCCACCCCCCAGAAGTGCAGGGCACCTGCCAACAGGCCCCCACTCATGCCCCATTGCACCCCCACCCCCAGCACTGAGGGGCACCTGCCAGCAGGCCCCCACTCATGTCCCACTCATGTCCCCTTGCAACCCCACCCCTCAGCAGTGCAGGGCACCTGCCAGCAGGCTCCCACTCATGTCCCCTTGCACCCCCAAACCCCAGCAGTGCAGGGCACCTGCCAGCAGGCCCCCATTCATGTCCCCTTGCACCCCCATCCCCCAGCAGTGCAGGACAGCTGCCAACAGGCCCCCACTCATGTCCCACTCATGTCCCATTGCACCCCCACCCCCCAGCAGTGCAGGGCACCTGACAACAAGCCCCCACTCAGATACCATTGCACCCCTCACCCCCCAGCACCGAGGGGCACCTGCCAGCAGGCCCCCACTCATGTCCCACTCATGTCCCCTTGCACCCCCACCCCTCAGCAGTGCAGGGCACCTGAAAGCAGGCTCCCACTCATGTCCCCTTGCACACCCACCCCCCAGCAGTGCAGGGCACCTGTCAACAGGCCCCCACTCATGTCCCCTTGCACCCCCACCCCCCACTCATGTCTCACTCATGTCCCCTTGCACCCCCACCCCCCAGCAGTGCAGGGCACCTGCCAGCAGGCCCCCACTCATGTCCCCTTGCACACCCACCCCCCAGCAGTGCAGGGCACCTGTCAACAGGCCCCTGCCAGCAGGCCCCCACTCATGTCCCCTTACACACCCACCCCCCAGCACTGAGGGGCACCTGCCAGCGGGCCCCCACTCATGTCCCCTTGCACCCCCACCCCCCAGCAGTGCAGGGCACCTGCCAACGGGCCCCCACTCATGTCCCCTTGCACCCCCACCCCCCAGCACTGAGGGGCACCTGCCAGCAGGCCCCCACTCATGTCCCACTCATGTCTCCTTGCACCCCCACCCCCCAGCAGTGCAGGGAACCTGCCAGCAGGCCCCCACTCATGTCCCATTGCACCCCCAGCCCCCAGCACTGAGGAGCACCTGCCAACAGGCCCCCACTCATGTCCCCTTGCACCCCCACCCCACAGCAGTGCAGGGCACCTGCCAGCAGGCCCCCACTCGTGTCCCCTTGCACCCCACCTCCAGCAGTGCAGGGCACCTGCCATAAGGCCCCCACTCATGTCCCATTCATGTCCCATTGCACCTCCACCCCCCAGCAGTGCAGGGCACCTGCCAACAGGCCCCCACTCATGTCCCCTTGCACCCCCACTCCCCAGCAGTGCAGGGCACCTGCCAGCAGGCCCCCACTCATGTCCCCTTGTACCCCCACTCCCCAGCAATGAGGGGCACCACCAGCATGCCCCCACTCTTGTCCCCTCGCACCCCCACCCCCCAGCAGTGCAGGGTACCTACCAACAGGCCCCCACTCATGTCCCACTCATGTCCCATTGCACCCCCACCCCCCAGCAGTGCATGGCACCTGCCAACAGGCCACCACTCATGTCCCATTGCATCCCCACCCCCCAGCACTGAGGGGCACCTGCCAGCAGGCCCCCACGCATGTCCCCTTGCACCCCCAGCAGTGCAGGGCACCTGCCAACAGGCCCCCACTCATGTCCCAATGCACCCCCACCCCCAGCACTGAGGGGCACCTGCCAGCAGGCCCCCACTTATGGCCCACTCATGTCCCCTTGGACCCCCACCCCTCAGCAGTGCAGGGCACCTGCCAGCAGGCCCCCACTCATGTCCCCTTGCACCCCCCACACCCCAGCAGTGCAGGGCACCTGCCAGCAGGCCCCTACTCATGTCCCCTTGCACCCCCATCCCCCGGCAGTGCAGGGCAGCTGCCAACAGGCCCCCACTCAGGTCCCATTGCACCCCTCACCCCCCAGCAGTGCAGGGCACCTGCCAACAAGCCCCCACTCAGGTCCCATTGCACCCCTCACCCCCCAGCACCGAGGGGCACCTGCCAGCAGGACCCCACTCATGTCCCACTCATGTCCCCTTGCACCCCCAACCCCCAGCAGTGTAGGGCACCTGCCAACAGGCCCCCACTCATGTCCCCTTGCACCCCCCACCCCCCAGCACTGAGAGGCACCTGCCAGCAGAGCCCCACTCATGTCTCCTTGCACCCTCTCCCCCCAGCAGTGCAGGGCACCTGCCAGCAGGCCCCCACTCATGTCCCCTTGCACACCCCCCCACAGCATTGCAGGGCACCTGTCAACAGGCTCCCACTCATGTCCAATTGCACCCCCACCCCCCAGCACTGAGGGGCACCTGCCAGCAGACCCCCACTCATGTCCCCTTGCACCCCCACCCCCCAGCAGTGCAGGGCACCTGCCAACAGGCCCCCACTCATGTCCCATTGCACCCCCACCACCCAGCACTGAGGGGCACCTGCCAGCAGGCCCCCACTCATGTCCCCTTGCACCCCCACCCCCCAGCAGTGCAGGGCACCTGCCAACAGGCCCCCACTCATGTCCCCTTGCACCCCCACCCCCCAGCAGTGCAGGGCACCTGCCAACAGGCCCCCACTCATGTCCCCTTGCACCCCCACCCCCCAGCACTGAGGGGCACCTGCCAGCAGGCCCCCACTCATGTCCCACTCATGTCTCCTTGCACCCCCACCCCCCAGCAGTGCAGGGAACCTGCCAGCAGGCCCCCACTCATGTCCCATTGCACCCCCACCCCCCAGCACTGAGGAGCACCTGCCAACAGGCCCCCACTCATGTCCCCTTGCACCCCCACCTCACAGCAATGCAGGGCACCTGCCAGCAGGCCCCCACTCGTGTCCCCTTGCACCCCCACCCCCAGCAGTGCAGGGCACCTGCCAACAGGCCCCCACTCATGTCCCACTTATGTCCCATTGCACCTCCACCCCCCAGCAGTGCAGGGCACCTGCCAACAGGCCCCCACTCATGTCCCCTTGCACCCCCACTCCCCAGCAGTGCGGGGCACCTACCAACAGGCCCCCACTCATGTCCCACTCATGTCCCATTGCACCCCCACCCCCCAGCAGTGCATGGCACCTGGCAACAGGCCCCCACTCATGTCCGATTGCACCCCCACCCCCCAGCACTTAGGGGCACCTGCCAGCAGGCCCCCACTCATGTCCCCTTGCACCCCCAGCAGTGCAGGGCACCTGCCAACTGGCCCCCACTCATGTCCCATTGAACCCCCACCCCCAGCACTGAGGGGCACCTGCCAGCAGGCCCCCACTCATGTCCCACTCATGTCCCCTTGCGCCCCCACCCCTCAGCAGTGCAGGGCACCTGCCAGCAGGCCCCCACTCATGTCCCCTTGCACCCCCACACCCCAGCAGTGCAGGGCACCTGCCAGCAGGCCCCCACTCATGTCCCCTTGCACCCCCATCCCCCAGCAGTGCAGGGCAGCTGCCAACAGGCCCCCACTCATGTCCCACTAATGTCCCATTGCACCCCCAAACCTCAGCAGTGCAGGACACCTGCCAACAAGCCCCCACGCAGGTCCCATTGCACCCCTCACCCCCCAGCACCGAGGGGCACCTGCCAGCAGGCCCCCACGCATGTCCCACTCATGTCCCCTTGCACCCCCACCCCCCAGCAGTGCAGGGCACCTGCCAACAGGCCCCCACTCATGTCCCATTGCACCCCCACCCCCCAGCATTGCAGGGCACCTGTCAACAGGCTCCCACTCATGTCCCATTGCACACCCACCCCCCAGCATTGCAGGGCACCTGTCAACAGGTTCCCACTCATGTCCCATTGCACCCCACCCCCCAGCAGTGCAGGGCACCTGCCAACAGGCCCCCCACTCATGTCCCATTGCACCCCCACCCCCCAGCACTGAGGGGCACCTGCCAGCTGGCCCCCACTCATGTCCCCATGCACTCCCACCCCCCAGCAGTGCAGGGCACCTGCCAGCAGGCCCCCACTCATGTCCCCTTGCACCCCCAGCAGTGCAGGGCACCTGCCAACAGGCCCCCGCCCTTGTCCCCTTGCACCCCCACCCCCCAGCACTGAGGGGCACCTGCCAGCAGGCCCCCACTCATGTCCCACTCATGTCTCCTTGCACCCCCACCCCCCAGCAGTGCAGGGAACCTGCCAGCAGGCCCCCACTCATGTCCCATTGCACCTCCACCCCCCAGCACTGAGGAGCACCTGCCAGCAGGACCCCACTCATGTCCCCTTGCACCCCCATCCCCCGGCAGTGCAGGGCACCTGCAAGCAGGCCCCCACTCATGTCCCCTTGCACACCCACCACCCAGCAGGGTAGGGCACCTGTCAACAGGCCCCCACTCATGTCTCACTCATGTCCCATTGCACCCCACCCCCCAGCAGTGCAGGGCACCTGCCAACAGGCACCCACTCATGTCCGATTGCACCCCGACCCACCAGCACTGAGGGGCACCTGCCAGCAGGCCCCCACTCATGTCCCCTTGCACCCCCAGCAGTGCAGGGCACCTGCCAGCAGGCCCCCACTCATGTCCCCTTGCACCCCCACCCCCAGCAGTGCAGGGCACCTGCCAACAGGCCCCCACTCATGTCCGCTTGCACCCCCACCCCCCCAGCACTGAGGGGCACCTGCCAGCAGGCCCCCACTCATGTATCACTCATATCCCCTTGCACCCCCACCCTTCAGCAGTGCAGGGCACCTGCCAGCAGGCCCCCACTCATGTCCCCTTGCACCCCCACCCGTGCAGGGCACCTGCCAACAGGCCCCCACTCATGTCCCCTTGCACCCCCACACCCCAGCAGTGCAGGGCACCTGCCAGCAGGCCCCCACTCATGTCCCATTGCGCCCCACCCCCCAGCAGTGCAGGGCACCTGCCAACAGGCCCCCACTCATGTCCCCTTGCACCCCTACCCCACAGCAGTGCAGGGCACCTGCCAGCAGGCCCCCACTAGTGTCCCCTTCAACCCCCTCCCCCAGCAGTGCAGGGCACCTGCCAACAGGCCCCCACTCATGTCCCATTGCACCTCCACCCCCCAGCAGTGCAGGGCACCTGCCAACAGGCCCCCACTCATGTCCCCTTGCACCCCCACTCCCCAGCAGTGCATTGCACCTGCCTGCAGGCCCCCACTCATGTCCCCTTGCACCCCCACTCCCCAGCAATGAGGGGCACCATCCAGCAGGCCCCCACTCATGTCCCCTCGCACCCCCAGCAGTGCAGGGCAGCTACCAACAGGCCCCCACTCATGTTCCATTGCACCCCCACCCCCCAGCAGTGCATGGCACCTGCCAACAGGCCCCCTCTCATGTCCCATTGCACCCCCATCTCCCAGCACTGAGGGGCACCTGCCAGCAGGCCCCCCACTCATGTCCCCTTGCACCCCCACCCCCCAGCAGTGCAGGGCACCTGCCAACAGGCCCCCACTCATGTCCCATTGCACCCCCACCCCCCAGCACTGAGGGGCACCTGCCAGCAGGCCCCCACTCATGTCCCCTTGCACCCCCACCCCTCAGCAGTGCAGGGCACCTGCCAGCAGGCCCCCACTCATGTCCCCTTGCACCCCCACACCCCATCAGTGCAGGGCACCTGCCAGCAGGCCCCCACTCATGTCCCCTTGCACCCCCATCCCCCAGCAGTGCAGGGCAGCTGCCAACAGGCCCCCACTCATGTCCCATTGCACCCCCACCCCCCAGCAGTGCAAGGCACCTGCCAACAAGCCCCCACTCAGGTCCCATTGCACCCCCACCCCCCAGTACCGAGGGGCACCTTCCAGCAGGCCCCCACTCATGTCTCCTTGCACCCCCACCCCCCAGCAGTGCAGGGCACCTGCCAGCAGGCCCCCACTCATGTCCCATTGCACCCCACCCCCCAGCAGTGCAGGGCACCTGCCAACAGGCCCCCACTCATGTCCCATTGCACCCCCACACCCAAGCACTGAGGGGCACCTGCCAGCAGGCCCCCACTCATGTCCCCTTGCACCCCCACCCCCTAGCAGTGCAGAGCACCTGCCAGCAGGCCCCCACTCATGTCCCCTTGCACCCCCACCCCCCACCAGTGCAGGGCACCTGCCAACAGGCCCCCACTCATGTCCCCTTGCACCCCCACCCCCCAGCACTGAGGGGCACCTGCCAGCAGGCCCCCACTCATGTCACACTCATGTCTCCTTGCACCCCCACCCCCCAGCAGTGCAGGGAACCTGCCAGCAGGCCCCCACTCATGTTCCCTTGCACTTCCACCCCCCAGCAGTGCAGAGCCCCTGCCAACAGGCCCCCACTCATGTCCCCTTGCACCCCCACCCCCCAGCAGTGCAGGGCACCTGCCAGCAGGCCCCCACTCATGTCCCATTGCACCCCCACCCCCTAGCAGTGCAGGGCACCTGCCAACAGGCCCCCACTCATGTCCCCTTGCACCCCAGCCCATAGCAGTGCAGGGCACCTGCCAGCAGGCCCCCACTCGTGTCCCCTTTCACCCCCACCCCCAGCAGTGCAGGGCACCTGCCAACAGGCCCCCACTCATGTCCCATTGCACCCCCAGCAGTGCAGGGCACCTGCCAACAGGCCCCCACTCATGTCCCCTTGCACCCCCACTCCCCAGCAGTGCAGGGCACCTGCCAGCAGGCCCCCACTCATGTCCCCTTGCACCCCCACCCCCCAGCAATGAGGGGCACCATCCAGCAGGCCCCCACACATGTCCCCTGGCACCCCCACCCCTCAGCAGTGCAGGGCACTTACCAAAAGCCCCCCACTCATGTCCCACTCATGTCCCATTGCACCCCCACCCCCCAGCAGTGCATGGCACCTTCCAATAGGCCCCCACTCATATCCCATTGCACCCCCAGCACTGAGGGGCACCTGCCAGCAGGCCCCCACTCATGTCCCCTTGCACCCCCACCCCCTAGCAGTGCAGGGCACCTGCCAACAGGCCCCCACTCATGTCCCATCACACCCCCACCCCCCATCACTGAAGGGCACCTGCCAGCAGGCCCCCACTCATGTCCCACTCATGTCCCCTTGCACCCCCACCCCTCAGCAGTGCAGGGCACCTGCCAGCAGGCCCCCACTCATGTCCCCTTGCACCCCCACGCCCCAGCAGTGCAGGGCACCTGTCAGCAGGCCCCCACTCATGTCCCCTTCCACCCCCACCCCCCAGCAGTGCAGGGCAGCTACCAACAGGCCCCCACTCATGTCCCACTCCTGTCCCATTGCACCCCCACCTCCCAGCAGTGCAGGGCACCTGCCAACAGGCCCCCACTCATGTCCCATTGCACCCCCACCACCGAGGGGCACCTGCCAGCAGGACCCCACTCATGTCCCACTCATGTCCCCTTGTACCCCCACCCCCCAGCGATGAGGGGCACCTGCCAACAGGCCCCCACTCATGTCCCACTCATATACCATTGCACCCCTAGCAGTGCAGCGTACCTGCCAACAGGCCCCCACTCATGTCCCATTGCACCCCCACCCCCCCAGCACTGAGGGGCACCTGCCAGCAGGCCCCCACTCATGTCCCCTTGCACCCCCACCCCCCAGCAGTGCAGGGCACCTGCCAACAGGCCCCCACTCATGTCCCACTCCTGTCCCCTTGCACCCCCATCCCCCAGCAGTGCAGGGCACCTGCCAGCAGGCCCCCACTCATGTCCCCTTGCATCCCCACTCCCAGCAGTGCAGGGCACCTGCCAACAGGCCCCCACTCATGTCCCACTCATGTCCCATTGCACCCCCAACCCCCAGAACTGCAGGGTACCTGCCAACAGGCCCCCACTCGTGTCCCCTTGCACCCCCACCCCCCAGCAGTGCAGGGCACCTGCCAGCAGGCCCCCACTCATGTCCCATTGCACCCCCACCCCCCAGCACTGAGGGGCACCTGCCAGCAGGCCCCCACTCATGTCCCACTCATGTCCCCTTGCACCCCCAGCAGTGCAGGGCACCTGCCAGTAGGCCCCCACTCATGTCCCCTTGCACCCCCACCCCCCAACAGTGCAGGGCACCTGCCAACAGGCCCCCACTCATGCCCCACTCATGTCCCCTCGCACCCCACCCCCCAGCAGGGAAATGGCGATCTCATGACACAAACCAAAAGTCAACTATGTACATCAACACATGTCTGCCACACGAAGTCAGGCGGTAGCCTCCCTGCGCTAACAAAAAGCCTGTATATACATCTCTGATGAATGTCCCATACTGTGGCCCTCTAGGACAAATGACGTGCAAAGGGGTACGCGACAAACATGGACATCCGCTGTGACAAAAATAGCATGTATTGCAAGGGTGCGCGGGAAGTTTCACACGCGATTTTGCCTGGGTGAGCGGGGTACGTATACTTCAGGGGCTCGCGGGAAGTTTTACACGCGATTGGGCCTGGGCGAGCGGGGTACGTGTATTACTGGGGTGGGCGGGGAAGTACAGGAGGCAAATGCGCGGAACACCCACACGCACGTGCCAAAAACGACGCGCTAATTCGGAAACACGTACGCCAGCAGGAAGCAGGCATACGTGGACCCGCGCAGCATAAAAGTGCGCGCAAACAACAAGCAAGCTCAGAGGCCAGGATGAACTTACCGTTCCTAGCAGCAGTGGTCGTGGGATACCGCAGGAGGAGGTGGAGGATAGACAGGCCCAGAATTTTCACACCCCGAACCAGCCTTTTTGACATGCCTGATGACCAGGTGTATGGGAGGTACAGGTTTCCACCTCACATAATACTGGACCTGGTCAGTGAGTGGGAGGATGACCTCAAATCACCCACCCTCTGCTCTCAAGTTCTCAGCCCACTGGAGAAGGTCCTCAATGTACTGCACTTTTTGGCCACCGGATCATTTCAGCGAACAAGTGCTATAGTGGGGGGGGTGTCACAGTCCACGCAGTCACGCTGCCTAAAGGTCTTGGCCATCATGACTGCACGCCCATCAGTCCGCAGGCACATATACCTGCCCAGGACACCTGCAGAAAGGCAGGCTGCCGTCCAGGATTTCTACGGGGTGGCACAATTCCCCAAAGTCCTAGGTGCCATTGATTGAACCCATGTGGCTCTACGTCCCCCCAGGGCATCAGAGCACATCTATAGAAACCGCAAGCACTGGCATTCCATCAACGTCTAGGTGGTATGTTATGTCAAGGGAATCATCACCTCAGTATATGCCAACTATCCAGGGTCCACCCACGACAGTTTCATTTACAGAATGTCAACCCTAAACCGGGACATAGAAGCAGGGCGGCATGGCGATACATGGCTGCTCGGTGAGTATAAATGCCACAGCACATGCATGCATGCCAGATACTGAGTAATGTCACAACCATACTAATGATACCCATCACCACCTCCCTAGGGGACAGTGCCTACCCTCTGAGCACCCACATGATGACGCCAATTCGGAATCCCATCACGCCACCCGAGGTAAGATACAACACAGCCCATATTGCAACCCGGGGCACAGTGGAGCGCACATTCGGAGTGCTCAAGTCATGCTTTCACTCCCTTGACCGTTCTGGCGGGCAGCTGTTATATGCTCCCCCAGTAGTGTGCAGGATCATAGTGGCAGCATGTGTCCTGCACAACGTTGCAACACGCCGGGGCCTGCCTGTGGACATGGTGGTACCCCCACATCCCCAACCACATGCACGCCCGCTGCGCCTGGGAGGGGAAAGGGCACGGGGTGAGGCAGCCCGAACGCAGCTGGTGGCTAATTACTTCACTTAGAATCACACCCCTGTGGAGTGCACACAGCCCTGGCCCATACCATCTGACAATCGATGACTCAAGGGACAGTCAACTGTCACTACCATACCAGCCTGAGATTGGTCACCTGGAAGTGTAACAATGTGTGCATACCTACCTACAGAAACGCCACCAATGTTGTGTCATCACAAGACACATATGCTGCTAAATGCATTACCCCCTTGCAAAATGCAACATGAGAACAGTGCTATGTCACCCAACCCTTCCCCAGCACCACCACCCAACACACCATGGCATGTCATGCTATGTGAGAGCAAACAAAGCAATCCCGAAAACCTGATAAAAGTGTCACAAAGTACAGTGTCCCTAATGGAAACTGGCCACAAACGATATGCTCCCAGTAATGTCGAACTAACAACACTCATGACCAAATACTTACCAACAATACAATGCAGCTACACAAGCTCAAACATAACTAAAACATGACAGTACTAAGTTAAAGTAGTCGTAGTCTTACAACCTGAATATGCCACCACATCGCCCCCTTCCAACTGTAATCTTGCAGGCTTCAAAACTTGTCTGTGTACTGCATACAACATGAACTCCATCTTCAAAGTAGACGGCCTTGTGAAGACATGAGGAATGAACCTGCAAATTCAGAGGGAGACATGGAAGTAGAAGCATACATAATTTCAACATGCAGTGTTCAATACAACTACAATATACACAAGGAATGTCTACACAGTATTGACTACAGACTGACCACACAGCTCATGGGAGCCCAACATCACTGTCTACATCACTGTCACTTGGTCACACCCTTTGCAAGCCCATGGAAATGGGAAGCAAGAGTGGTGCGTGTCTCACGTACCCAAGCATCGGACCCAAACTCAGGACAAGCCTGCATGTGCCCAGCCGGAATACAGTGGATTCCCACGGGAGCCACACAAGGCAACACACTGTCAAAAAATAATCAAAAATCAAAAATAAAAAATGGCAATGTGGAGGGCAGGGGGGGAGGCCACCCAGGAGGTCCGAGGACAGGGTGCGCACCAACAGCCACCTTTGTGGATGTTGGGAAAAAAAAAACACCTCCATGGGCTCATGGCCTGCACGGCTATGCCAATGTTGGAGAACTCCTGCTGTCGCTCTGAACACCCTCTGCTGCTGCCACAGGAGGTGGTGGTGCTATGGGAGGCAGCCCACGCAAAGCCCTGGTATGGTCCTCCATAGCAGCAAGCATGCGGGTGTGGAAGGTCTTGTTCTGGAGGATTATAGTGCAGAGATCCCCATGCAGCACCTGACTTGAGGCCCGGATCTCCCCCCGGGTTGCCTGCATCTCAGCTGAGAGCGAACGTGTGAGCCGCTCCAGCTGCTGTTCTGTCCTCAAGTTAGTGGAAGTCTCAAGGTCAAAAAGAGTCTCCCTGAGGTGATGGAGTTCTACCCTCAGGGCTTCCCTGTGGCCCTGGGACTCTATTGAAATCGATTGGTGTAGAGTCTCCAGTGTCGCCCGTCTGTCCCTGTTGGATGCCAACATGTCCTCCCTGTGTGATTGGCAAATGGAGTCTGTTGCCTGCTGTAGTAGCTCCATCTGCCTTTCAGGGGGGACAATGGAAGTGGCCACCCTCTCCATTGCTTGAGCCATCATCTCAACTGATGCTGCCTGTTGGGTTGCCATACCGTAAATGGATTGTTCCCATGCGATATTGCCTGGTGGCGTACGGCCACCGCGTCGGCGGGCACCACACCTGTTTGGGGCAAGGCGATCTGCGCCTTGCTGTGCCGGCACTGCTTGTGGCTGCAGGACTGCATTCCCCCTCTGATCTGCAGGATCAGATGTTGTGGAGTGTGACCCTGCACCCGTAACCGCCAAAGGCTGACTAACCAACACTGACATCCCCATAGAGGGTTCTACCCTGGTGCAGGTGGGTTGGACAGAACAGAACCCCTTCCAGAAACACTTACCTGCGACGCCACATAGGTTTCATCATCCGAATCAACTCCTGAATAGAGGTCTGGGGAGGTGCACCCAGAGACACCCCTTGATAGTATCGTCTGCAGCAAGAGTGGGTTCTCACCCACCACCACACCACGTCCCCCACTGGTGGCCGGTTGTGCCTCAGGTTCCTCCTGGGTCTGCACCATCTCCTCAACCTCACCAGCATCAAGTGCGTCATCCCCTGCAAAAACATGAAAGACAAAAAATGGAAACGGGCATTAGCACCATAGCACACAAATAGGCCTGACAAGCTACAGAACCAGTACATGATTTACACATGCCCCACATGACTATAACCCTCCCATGCATGCACTGTCACAGAGTTGGAAGGGGAGGCAAAAGTCTGACACTGATGACACAAAGATGGAAGAGCAACACATTTGCTGCATGCTGGGTAGCACTGCCATCACACATTGGCCTGTGAGTGGCATGTCCTATACACATAAATGACACATGCCATCACACAGATGGCATGTACCATAGCCATGGTACATTCCACCATTACATCCATATGTCAGTGAATGAGTATTGTCACCCATCCATGTGAGATGGACATGAAGAGATGAAAAATGCCACACAGTGTGAAAAGATACGCCATGTGCCACACACTGCAACACATCCAGTGTACAAAAATACAGTGATTGCAGGGCCATGTACACATCAATGGTTGTGCACTTCAACATGACAGGAAACAACTAGCATGTTCCACATTCAAACAGGGCCAAAAACATCATGTGATCAGGACAATACTCATTCAGCCTGAATAGTCAAATCTTTCAACTACCAAGGTAACACATGTGGGCCTATGTGGGGTTCTTCACTGACAGAAGCATGTCACATATGTCACAATAGGGCTGAGGAATGTGTTGCAAAAGTGGGAGAATTGAAACAGTCAGCCTGAAAGAACACTGAAAAATACAAACAATGTTGTTGCATGATGCCACCTCAAGGGCAACTGCCGTAATGTTGCGCTAAATTACTACTGTGGGCAGAAGGGATAGTGTCACACCCATATTCAAGGCTGCAGAATGTTTTGGATGAAGCACATGGGTGACCCATACTACTCAGTCACACACACCCTCACCTGCCACTCAATCAGAACCCGTCACCCAAACCACATACACATGCATTACACACACGCATGGGCACTCACCGGACAATGTTTCATAATCGGGTAGTTCTCCCACACCTCGGATCTGTTCCTCTGTGACGAAGGTCCCAGCAACAGACTCATGTTCAGTGAGTTTGTTGTCCTCTTGTGGAGACCCACCACCAGTCACCAGATTAGCGGCATGACTTGAGGCCAGCTTGTCCTTTGCTCTGCGTTTCAGGTCGTTCCACCGCTTGTAGCAATCATCAGCTGAGCGCCTCACAAATCTAAGGGCACTTAAGTTGTTGGCGATGGTCTGCCAGTGTGCCTTACGTTGACCGGGTGTGGTCTTGGAACCTGCAGTCGCCACCATTTCATGGCTATGTTGCAACACATAGCTCACAAGTGCATTAAGCTCTGCGTCATTAAAGCAAGGCTTCCTTGACGTGCCCGAGTGTGTAGCCATGCCTGGGTTCTCAGCCTGTCGTGCCAGAGCACCCTTCTTCCTCTTTTTAGAAGGTGGAGCGGAGCCAGAGTGGCTAACACCGCTCTGGTCAGTAGGGGCAGAATCACCGGTGGACTGGGTTGTTGGAGTGTGCGAATGCACACTGACCATAGGACTTGGTGCAGGCATTGTCTGAAGTGTGATGTTGACAGGGGGAACATCAGTATGATGGACCAGGACTGACACTGTCCTGGCTGGGAGAGTCAGAGCTGAGGCGGATGGAGCTGCAGCTGCCCCTGTAGCCTCACCACCCTGCAGACTTGGGGCAGCAGATGACATAGCTGCCCCAGATCCACGTGCCTTGGTGACAACTTGCACCGCCACACTTGGCCTAGACTTGCTGACCTGGAAGTCAGCCAGGGAGTCATCCTGTGCCAGGTCAGGTGCCACAATGGGCTGGTTCAACAGGGGCTGAGCTGGGATGGTCTCAGCCACATTTCCCTCAACCATGGGGGGGCATGGGTGTCCCTGATTGGTCCTCCACACATGGGGGTCTATTGGCACCCTGCAAATCCTGGCCACGTCCCCTACCACACCCACCACATCCACCTTTTGAAGGTCGGCCACCTTTGCCTCCCTTACCGCTTGGTCGTCTCCCAACCATGGCACTGATGTTGTTGTTCGTATGGGAGGAGCAGTAAACTATTGTTCTGGGCAATTGGGGGTTAAAGGGGTAGGGTACTAGATGGAATTCGTACCCTAGTGCTCTAACAAGGCTGTCTGTGACCCCTGGGGGAAGATGACAGGTCACGCAACGCACAGGCAGCCCAAAAACAAAAATAAACGTGCATGCAACCCCTCGTAGACCACGTGCGTGGATAATGAACCCGCACTACGCTGTGGCACCCAGAAACACAAAAATAAGCGTACGCGTAATACACACAGCCTACAATGACCTCTGAAGGGGTACGCGACACATGGGACAAGCACAGTTGCTAAGTACGTGCGGAACTCACCGTCTGCCTGGAAAAAGAATGCGAAAAAATACGCACGTGTGGGCGTTGGCAACACCCCAGCCAAAAGAAGAATTGTACGCTGTCTGAGGAGACAGGACAAAAGGAGAAGTGAACACTGTTTGAGGAAACAGGCCCAAAAAAAGTAGAAAAATGAAAGCTGTCAGAGGTAACAGGGAGTACAAACTTGAAACGCTGTGAAGTAATCGCTTGTGAACCGACAAGAAGTACAGAATCCACCCACTCGCTCTCCACAACAAGCACGTACAAGGAAATGGTGTCCTACAAGTACCTTTTAAACCGGCCCACACGTACATCACACTTACGCGTGTACGCGCCCTTTCCTCCAATTATACGCGCTGACACTCGGACGTGCAGCTTTTCCATGTGTGCTCTGTCATCACGTGCTATGAGGGAAACACCCGCGCGCGTCACGTCAAAGACACGCTTACACGCTAAGGGCCTTTGGTCCAATGAAATCGCGTACGTGCGCTGACACGCTTATGCGCTAAGGGCCTTTCCTCGAATTACACGCTGACGTGCAAGATTTTCACGTGCCAAATCACTCCGTATCAAGCTGGCCACGTGTTCACACACGGAAGACCACGCCCCTGCCCAGAAGGCCGAATTACTGCCCCCCAGAGCCCCGAGCACGCTGCCATCTGCTGCCACATGATTGCCTGCTGCCCACGTGCCCTGCCATTTGCTGCCTGCACGTCAGCCAGGGGTGCTGTTGCTGTGACCACCCCTGCTGGAACCGAAGACTCCCGACTGGGATTCCATCGCTCCACAGCCCAGCCCCAGGACCCAGTTGCCCACCCACTCCTGCCTCTGGGGTTGCCATGTCGGGCACACCACCATCTGAGACCACTGGCAACCCCCAGCCAAAGAGGCAGAAGGCCACCAGCTTCACTGCCACCGAAGTTGGTGTCCTGGTGGAGCAAGTCCTGGGGCAGTATGATGCCCTCTTCGGAAGGTCGCGCGCCGACAAGGAATGACGGACCAGGATCTGGACGGACATTGTGGCTGCCATCAACGTGGAGGGGGTGGCAGTCCGTGAATTACATCATGCCAAGAAGCGCTGGGAGGACGTCAGGTCCAGGACCCTTAACAAGGCCCGGCGCCTCTTGAAGGCAGCGGATGCTAAGGGGCACAGGGCCACCTGTCGGAAGACCAAATGAGGGTCCGGGAACGCGTATGCCCAGCGCTCCACATCCAGGTCCTTGAGAGGCAGACCTGTCTGGAGTCCAAGAGGTAAGTGTACATACATACTGATTGGAAGCTGTGCGTGTGGTGGTGTGCCAGTAGTGTGCAGGTTGCACATGTGGTTTTGTAAGGCCATGTAAGGATGTGTATGTACAGGGCCGTGAGGCTGACACATGCGAGTGTGAGACGCATGGATGGTGTATTTGTGGGTAAGCATGCAGGCCAAATGGAGATGTGTGAGCACACATGTTTGAATGACTGTGTATGTCAGTTGTCAACGTTGTGGTATCACACATGGATGTTGGTTCTAGCTGCATGTATCTGCACTGTGTACATGTGCATTGTATGTGTATCTGACAAGTGTGCAACTGTCATGCAACGAGAATGCATGTGAGACTGATATGTAGAATACTGATTGCCAGATGTGACATGGATGCCGATCTCATCACTGCAACACTTGGTGGCGGTGTATACATGCATGTAAGTGTGGTGGCGTGTGTGCATGTCTAGTGCACTCCCTGTGTCTCCTGTGATGTCTGGCTCACCTTTGCCTGCTCATGCTGTTGTATGTGTATGGATGGTGCTGGCTGTTGCGATATGGCTGTGGAATAGCTCATGTGTGTGATTTGAAATGACATGTGTGTTGGGGATTGTGATGCCATGTCTGAAGTTTGACAATGACACTCGTGTGCAACTGTTGTGTGTATGAGTCCATTGTGCAGTGCCCTGATGCCTGTGTCCTATCTCTCCCTGTCTGCAGCGTCGACTGATGAAGAGGGCGGAGAGGGTGCTGTGGAGCACAGCGGCAGGGATCGCACCGCCAGTCGGAGACGCAAGGCCCGGCTCCCCTCCCAGGTTGTCATCTCGTCGGGGAGTGAGGAGTCCGGTGCCGCGTCCCAGGTCGCAGCTGCCGAGGGGAGGTCCAAGAGGCGGAGGTTGGAGTTGTACTCCTCGGCAGCCGAAGGGGCAGCTGAGACCCCACAGGGCCCGACGGAGGAAGATGGCACGGAGTCATCCAGGTTGGTGGGGGGTTTGGTGGAGGAGGAGGCCGTGCAAGGGACAGAGACGGGGTCTGGAGGTGGGGATTCCACTGGTGCTAGTGATGCAGTGCAGGGCCAGGGACAGGAGGCAGCACAGGCCGCTGCGGAGGTGCCTGTGTGTAATCCTGTCCCCGATCCTGTGACTGCATCATCTTGCACCAGCAGGGATACCTACGTCCAGATCCGTTCTCAGGGAGGGGATCGGCTTACACCAACTGGCCTTCCTCTCCCTGCGGATGTGGCTATCCGGCATCGGGTTGAGCCTGTCCTGGGTGGGGTGGCGTTGCGTCAACGTTCCATGCGAGCTGACCTGCAGTCTTTTCATGAGGAGACTGCACGTCTTCTCGCATGGCTCGTTGACCGCGTTGACCCACTGGGACAGCTCACCAGGGCCGGATTCCTCTGTTTTCTGGACCTTGTTCCGATCCCCTCTTCAACTGAACACCCTATGCGCCAGTCGTCCTCCATGCCATCTTCCCACCCATGTGTCACCTTGGTGCCCTGTGGAGCTGCCTCTGACCCTGCGGCCAGGCTGGTGGAGGATACATCCCTACCACAGTCGGGAGTCGGACGTCCAGCAGGGCTGGCCACCTCAACAACTGCACCCCAGCTGGAGGAGGATGTGCAGGCAGCAGGAGCCAGGGCACAGGCAGCGGCACAGCAGCAGCAGCAACAAGGTGGGAGCCATGATGGCTCGGGCCTTCATCATCGGAGGGGCAGGCATCAGCCGGAGGGCAGGAGAACCCTGGACGGGAAGTGTCTTCCGTGTGGCAGCAGTTGGGCCATGCGATAGATGTGGAGCAGCAGTGGGCGGAAGAGGCACGGCTCACGATGGTCAGGGCGGAGAACTCCATGCGTAGGGCCCTAAGGCGGGCCGAGTGCCTCGAGGCCATTCGCAGGGACCTGGAGAGCCAGATGTCATCGTCCCTGCGAACCATCTGGGCCATGGAAGAGGACCGCCTCCGCGACATCGAGCAGGAGTTCGATGATGCCCTGGCCCGGGACATCAACAAGTGAGCTGTTGGACTTGCCCGTTGCCCTTGTAAATAGTTAGTTAATTAGTATTAGGTTTCCTTTTGTTTTTTCTTTATTTTGGACCACTTGGACAATGCACCACATTTTTGTATATAGTTTTTTTATTCTGTAGTAGTTTTTGGTAGGTTTCATTTCTTAAATTGGGCTCATGGGCCTGGATTCTTCAATTGTACATAGTTCTACATTGGATTCATCTTTTTTAATATTTTTTTTGTGTTCACCATGGAGCAATGGTTTTTACTTTTTATTTTCCCTTGGATTTGATTTTTTGGACTGTGACTTTGGACAACATTTCTTTTTGGATTTCTTTTGCTTATGTTTTCTTGATTTTCATTATTTATCGGACATGGACCATTTCTTTTGTTATTCCCATTGTTGTGTGTTTAATTTGATTTATGTTCATGTTATCTTTAATATATATTTTTTATACTTCCATTTGTGGTATTATCTCATTGGTTTCATGCATGTCATGATATGTGTTTTGACATTCACTTGCACCCATTGTGTGTGTGTGACGGACATGTGTTCATTTACATACTTGCCATTGGGGTTGTATCATGTAATTGGCATTTCTATGTGGGTGGATGCAATACTTGTGTGGGTTTTTGGCATGTGGAGGCTGGGGGGTGGGTGTGCAAGGGGACATGAGTGGGGGCCTGCTGGCAGGTGCCCCTCAGTGCTGGGGTGTGGGGGTTCAAGGGGACATGAGTAGGGGCCTGCTGGCAGGTGCCCCGCACTGCTGGGGGGTGGGTGTGCAAGGGGACATGAGTTGGGGCCTGCTGGCAGGTGCCCTGCACTGCTGGGGGGTGGGTGTGCAAGGGGACATGAGTCGGGGCCTGCTGGCAGGTGCTCTGCACTGCTGGGGGGTGGGGGTTCAGGGGACATGTGTGGGGGCCTGCTGGCAGGTGCCCTGCACTGCTGGGTAGTAGGGGTGCAAGAGGACATGAGTGGGGGCCTGCTGGCAGGTGCCCTGCACTGCTGGGGGGTGGGGGTGCTGGGGGACATGAGTGGGAGCCTGCTGGCAGTTGCCCTGCACTGCTGGGGGGTGGGAGTGCAAGGGGACATGAGTGGGGGGCTGCTGGCAGGTGCCCCTCAGTGCTGGGGGGGTGGGGGTGCAAGGGGACATGAGTGGGGGCCTGCTGGCAGGTGCCCTGCACTGCTGGGGGTGGGGGTGCTGGGGACATGAGTGGGGGCCTGCTGGCAGGTGCCCTGCACTGCTTGGTGGGTGGGGGTGCAAAGGGACATGAGTGGGGGCCTGCTGGCAGGTGCCCTGCACTGCTGGGGGGTGGGGGTGCTGGGGGACATGAGTGGGGCTTTGCTGGCAGGTGCCCTGCACTGCTTGGGGGTTGGGGGTGCAAGGGGACATGAGTGGGGGCCTGTTGGCAGGTGCCCTGCACTGCTGGGGGGTGGGGGTGCAAGAGGACATGAGTGGGGGCCTGCTGGCAGGTGCCCTGCTCTGCTTGGGGTTGGGGGTGCAAGGGGACATGAGTGGGACATGAGTGGGGGCCTGCTCTCAGGTGCCCCTCAGTGCTGGGGGGTGGGGGTGCAAGGGGACATGAGTGGGTGCCTGCTGGCAAGTGCCCCTGACTGCTGGGGGGTGGGGGTGCTGGGGGACATGAGTGGGGGCCTGCTGGCAGGTGCCCTGCAATGCTGGGTGGTGGGGGTGCAAGGGGGTAATGCGTTGGTGATCACTAGTGCAAGGTGACATGTGTCTTGGCTGGGGGGCCATGGCAGAAATACACGTACCGTTCCCCACTCAGCGTTTGCTGTTTGGCAGCCCTGTATACTGGTCCAGGGTTAGCGCAGCCCTTTGCGCTGAATTGGGAATTTTGATGGCTTTTCCTTGCGCAAGGGCATTCTTGGAGGCGTAACTGGTGCTGCTGCAGGGTCGCTGCGCCACACTGCACCACGGCTGGTTTTGGAGGCTAAAATCTATGAAAGCGCTGTGCGCGGAAATCGATTTTAGCGCACGCGGCTGGCGCAGACATTCGCACGCGCACACTGTGCGCCAGCCGCGTGCGCCACTTTTGTGCGAAATTCTATGAATTACCCTGCTAGTGTTTAACAACATGCATTTTAGGGAGCAGACTGGCTGAGTGGACATTGCGATATTGGATTTAGCGTTGTGGGTAGGTGCTGGCACAGTTGACATAGAAGTCTTGGGTTGATCGTGTCGAACTTCTAATGATAACTGTATTTTCTGGGTTTCTTGCACATCCATGATCTGTGACGCCACATGGGCATTTAACCTGGTGTCAGTTATATCCACTCAGGGGTCTGTCTTGATATAAATTGGTAAATGATTGTGTACTAAAGAAGGGATCTGCTTGTCTTCTACTATAGGACAGAGTTGACAGGCCGGCTGGTTATTAAAGGTGGGAGAGAAGGACTTGGTTTGTCCACCTCCCTAGAAACGCGTTGCAGGCAGGAAGCATCCATCTTTCTCTGGCCTTTTGAATAGCTTGCAAAACCTCTAAGATGCCCATATTCCTGGCTTATCTGATGAAAATAGCTTCGACGGACTACTGACTCCCGTAACAAACCGGAACAAACCAGCTCCTACACGCTGTTATGTACGCCCTGTGGGTTATGTACAGCTGTATTAATTGGAGCTTTGCATTCCTAGACACTTTTTTTATGATAGGCTAGTGCCTTTCCCCAGACTGCATCTGTTAACTGTTCTTGCAGGTCTGCCTCCCAACTTCGCCTGAGTTGTCTCTCTTCCGTGACATTAGTAACTCATATATTCTAGACACGGCGTGTCCACCCTCAGAGATATCGTAAAGTGTTTCTCTTGTGTCATCTTCCTGCAGTGGCCCATCTGTGCCCGGCCACTTCTGCATTAGTGTAGTGAGGAGCGAAGCGTGTATTAGGTGTCCTTCGTGTATCCCCATTTCTGAGGTGACTATGCTAAAGTCCATTGGTCTGCCATCCCGTAGTAAGTCTTCCACCGTTACCACCCCCATAGGTTCCCAATGCTTCCTTATATTAAAGCTGAGTTGTGGATCCTTTACTTTTAGTGTCACTAATGGGACCTGGGGGGCGTAAAGTGACTGTTTCCTTTAAAAAGCAACAGGCCCTGTGCCAAATCTTCCTTCCAAGCATCAGCAGCAGGGGTTTCGGGACGTGCGGTGCTACTGTCAATATTACCTCTTTGATGCGGCACATGATGGCTGCAACAACGTGGTGTCCTGGGTCTGCTCATCCGATAGCCTGTTTGTTCCAAATTGCAGCTGGCTCGCCACAAAATATGCTTTGAAATTGTCAAATGCTTTTACTGCATCGAGCGAGTCCAAAGCATATCGATGTGTGTTGCCGTGGATATTATCTGTGTCATGGCATAGGCTCCTCAGGTTACACATAATGTTCCTGCCTGGAACATATCCTGTCTGGTACGGGTGTATAAATTTGGATATTACCGGCTTAAGCCTATTGGCCATTAAGGCTGTAGGGATTTTCTCATCCTGATTAAGCAACGAGAGGGGTCTGTACGATCCGCAGTCGGTTTCAGGCTTAGTGGGGCTTTAATAGACCATCTCAACGACACTGGCAGTGGACCTGTGTCCAGCGTTTCATTCAAAATGGCTAGCAGCGGGGGCACCACGTCTGTTGTGGATTCCTTGTAGAATTCACTGGGCAATCCATCTGCACCTGGGGCTTTAACGTTCACAACTCTCTTATGGTGGCTTCCAGCTATTCTATGGTTATGGAGGCCTCGAGCCTATCCGCTGTCTCTGCATCTAACTTGGAGAGATCTATTGGGGCCTCATCTATTTCTGACAATTGCGCTCATGTCGTCTCTGTATATGGCTCCTCATAAAAGCAGTTGTTAACACTTTCTTGCATTACACAAGCACCACATATCTTCTCACAATTTCCCCTATCAACTCTCGTTTAGACTCACTTCTGTATAGCCAGGCCAGCAAGCGTCCCGGCTTATCAACTTCAGCATGTTGTCTTTCTACATATTTCTTGTAGTTCAGCTTGCCTAATCTTTCCCAATATACCAAACATTCCTGCTGCAGTCGGACTACTTCTTGGGCCCTATCGCTGGACAAGTCCCCCAAGCGGTCTATGGCCTCTAACCTAGTTTCTGCTTTATACAAATCATTTTTAATCACAGCTTGCATACCTTTTGTATTAGCTATCACTGTCCCCTAATCACTACCTTGAAAGCTTCCCACAATGTTCCCTCTAAGTCGAAGATTCCTGTATTGTTTTTGAAGTAGTCCTCCACAACCTCTCTCAAATGTTCCCGGAACACTGCATCTCTGATGGACTCGCTATCGTGACCCTTGCCCCTGGCCCTCACTGGCAAGTCAGCCTTCCAGTTAGGGCCAGGTCAAAGGCCTTAAAATCTCATCCAAGACTCTCTTGGAGTCAGTCCTGGCGCCTTTGGCGCCAGGCTCATTACCATCTTGAAGACCAACATTAGAATGGGACTATTTACGTGGGACTATTTAACTTGTGGGCGGGGGGGTTCAGCCAACATGGAGGCACACACATAGCTCAGTTACAAGGAACTGAGCTATGCGGATTAGTCTTTTGGGTGTGGCAGGCCTGGGACTACTTTACCTGGACTACTTTGGGTGTGGCAGGCCTGAGACTATTTTACCTGGACTACTTTACCTGAGACTATTTAAACCGCACCCAAACAGCAGAACATGCTTTGCGTTATTCTGATGTGGGCCGCGTAACGCTCACCGTGTCCATTTCTTAGATGCCAGCTTACCTGAAACCAAGGACCTGCAGAGAGAGAAAGAACACTATGAAACTTACCTGGAACAGTATCCTGTCTTCAATCCATTGCTGACTTCAGTTCCACTCACCGGAAGGTACGAACTCCATCATCCAGCACCGCATGCATCCTGGAATACCATAACCTGAAAAGAGGAGAAAGAAAGACAGCATTAGTAAGCGTTTACTCACGTTTCCTCCTGAATGAAGAAAGCCACCCAATTCTTACCTGGGTAGTCATCTCCTGTCAGTATCATTGCAGGAACATTACGGCGCTCAGCGAGGAACATCGCAACATGCAAGGAGAGAAAAGACACAGGTTAGCAATATAAACGGCGAAACAGCGCCGTGCATCGCGCATTACTCACCGGACAGCATCGCGCACACTGCGCTTTCTCCTACCGGCCCATGCTCATATTCAAACTGCATGACAACACCAAAATACCTTTCCATACCTAAAAGGAAAGAAGCAAGACATTATTAATCGAACTAAGAGGAACATAAGAACTGCATATAAAGACTGTAAAGCAGCAAACCTGCGGAGTCGCAGCAGGCCTGGATTCCCACAGGGGGGGCTTGCACCAGTGAAGTAACTTGGTCGCTGCTCGCCCCCCACATCTACGCGCCCCTGCCACGAGGAGCAGGATGGAGAATCCACCTTTTACAATATTAAAGTAAGTAGAAGGCCCAAGGGGGAGGAAGGAGTTGAGGCCAAGGGAGGTGGGAAAACACAAAGACAATCTGGTATTGAATCCGGCTCTCCTATATTGCAGACCCATCTTTAACCAGAGGCCTTACCAAGGGACCGGAGAGGGTTCGAGAGTGCAAAGCATCCAACCAGGGCTGGGTGGCGTCCCCATGGATATCAGGGAGGCGTGCCCTAGCTTGGCGAGTTTGCCATGTAACCACTAAGGGAGCATGATCCGACAGCACCCTAGCTCTATATCCCGCCATTTTAAATTCACCTAATGTCTTTTCCCCGTAGATACATAGTCTAGTCTAGTGTATAGGTCCTTGGGGGCGGTATAATGAGAATATCCCTGGGCATGCGGGTGTAGGGCTCTTCATATATCGTACAATTTGAATGCTTGCACTAAAGTATTAAAGGCTTTTGCCGGAGGACCTGGATGTATTAATTTATCATCTGATCTGTCTAGGTTGTGGTTCAGTGTGAGGTTAAAGTCGCCACCCCATACTATTGTACCGTCCCCGTATTTGCTGATTTGGGTTTATAACGAATGGAAATAGGCTGCGGTATCATGGTTAGGCGCATATGTATTAATAATACAGAGCTCTCTTTGTTCCACAAGCCTTGGATAATAATCATCCTGCTAGCATCGTCCCCAAAAGTCTTAAGGACTTTAAATGATACAGACGGGGCCACCCATGTCAAAACCCTTTTTGCGAACGCCGAATATGGCGAGCCTAGGTTTGTGCCACTCCATTTCCTAGCAAGAGCAATTTGTCTGTTCTTTGTGAGATGTCGCTCTTGAAGGAGTGCAATGTCAATCTTCTGGCGTTTCAAATAAGACATTATTCTATTGCGTTTAATGTAACTATTGAGTCCCCTAACATTCCACGTGGCTGTTGTAAGGTCCCCCATCCTGTATAAGCAGTTTTGCATAACTCAGCAGTCTGATGCCCATATCATATGTTCCTTGCGTGGATCTATAGGCTAACTCCCTACTAACTACCCTACCCACCACCACCCCAACAATTGCCCAGCTCAATACCTTGTGCTCAGGCATCCCTTCTTCTCCCCCCGGCCCCAATTGCTTATCTTGGGTACTGGAGTGCCACAGGTTTATACTCGACAATTGGTATCCAAAACAAATCTGCTCTTAGGGGAAGGACACTTCTCCTTAGCACGTTCTTGGATGGAGTGTGCACTGCTGGTTCCTGTTGTGCAGAGGTATTAGTGCCTGTGTTCTGTGCAACAGGTCTCTGCCTTTTGCAATCTGCCAGTCGTACCCGGCCTCATCCCTGCGGTATTCCGCTGGCCTTTCAGCGTGTGTTCCCGTCACTCGTCTTCTGTTGGACCTCTTCAGATGGCAAGTTCATCCATGTCTGAGCATCCTCCGGGCTGTCAAAGAAGATGGCTTATCCCTTATTGAACACCTTCAATCTTGCTTGGTATAGTAACATGTACTTGAGGTTTGCTCCTCGCAGTCTCATCTTGACCAATGTGAAGTGCATCCTTTGACTTTGCACAGGCAGGGTATATTCCTGGTATGCAGCAATATTTCCTGATGCTCATTGTATTGTGCCGTCTTTGCGAAAATGCTCAAGGATCTTTTCTCTATCTTTGTAATTGAGTATCCAAGCTATTGTGGGCCATGGTGGGGCACCGTGCGGCGGTTTCTTCATCGGGGACATGTGTGCTCTTTCAACTGTGAAGCCCTGAGTGATGGTGCCCTGGGCCGATTTCTTGTAGTAGCATGTTTTCAATGAAATTGGTGTGATTTGTGCCCTCTTCCCCTTTGGGTAGTTCGGTGATTCTCACATTATTGCGTTTGGCCCGGCCTTCGGCATCTTCAACTCTTCCCTCAAGATTCCGCAGTTGCTGTTGCAGTATTGTTACGTCCCTGGAGGTGTCTTTCAGGCAGGATACGTTCACTGCCACTTCTTTTTCTAGTGTTCCAGTGAATTTTGAGAGAGCCGAACATCTTGCCTCAGAAGGTTCACATCCTGGCTTGTGGTGTCCATTTTGGATTCCAGAGCAATCTTCAGGGCCGCTACGGCATCCAGGACCTGCTGGACTCCTAATGCTGTACTATTACAGCATGAGGAATTATCTGGGTGAAATCTCCTGAAGAATGTTCATCTATTGAGTTCTGATACTTTATGAACAAAATGTCTACTGTGTGTTGGCTTAACCGACAACTCTGTAGTCAGAACATATAATTTTCACCTCTACACACTGTTTTAATACTATGTACCAGTACCTGTGCCTTGTAATTTTAATTGTGTATGTTTTACAGTCTAGTTGTCATTATTTTTGTTGCACAATATATTTATTCTGTGTATAATGATGGACCAGTAGCAATTCCATTAGTACCTTCAGTTGTCAATAGTTAGTCTCTATCTCAGTGCTATTTGTTGATCATACTCCCTGGAACTAGATAGAGACAGCACTTAGTAGTTCTGTAAGTGCAGACCGGGAGTCCTCTCATATTTTTAGTGCTGGAATTATTTTGCCACCGGCAGGTTAGGCCAGTGCCTGCGAGCTTCCAACTCTACATGTGCCTATGGGGCGTTTGTCAATGTTGGGGCACTTTTTGTGGTCCAACTTGCCCCCAGGAGTCTAGTTGTGGTCTAAAGGATGCTATTTATACAATTGTTTTGGCTCACCCTTTAGTTGTTGTCCCCGGATTACGTGTGTCAGCCTCCTGAGTGTGTGAACTCTCACACTATCGAAGATCTTGCGCCCAACTGGACCTTGTTGCTGGGGTAGCCAGTTTGAATTTGCAGCTTGTCATGCTTCCCAAGGCGTACAGTCTTATTTGGCTCTGCAGCTTATTTGGCTTTAGATTCTTTTATATTTGGTACTGTTAAGCATTTCAATCGGGCAATACACCCGGGGCTCAGCCTAGCAGGAAGTGCACAAATGAAATACTTATTTTATTGTGTCTATAGGTTCAATTACAAGTCATATCACACCCCTTCTCAAAATACCCCCAGGTCACAATGGACCAGGAATAATGCTGGTTGGTAAAGGTAATATGTTTCCTGTTACTTGTTGCAAAGAAAATAGTTGCGTTTGCCGCGAAAAATGAAAACACAGTCCCTGGTTGATTTCTTAAGGATACATTTGTCAGCAGCTGTCATTCCAATAAGGCCCGGTTCCTCTGAGCCACACTGGATGATCCTGGGCATTGCAGGGCCCTTTAATCTCAATGATTTAGTAGAAATGAATGGATCTGGTGCCGAAACAGCACTTTTTATGGTTGAAAAGCTAACATTTTAAAAGGCATTTTCAGCTTTCAGCACAATGATGCTGCTTCATTCACTTTTGCTCCATGTTGACTGTGGCAGAGCCCACTGGCATGCTCCTGCAGTGAGGACTCTGTTTTACCCCACCTGAAATGGTTCCATGTGATAAAATCGTGGCAAAAATTGCTGTGGTAACAAAATATCGTGGCAAAAATGCTGCCATTTTTGCACTGCAATCCATGTAAAACATGCGGGGGACACCCCTGCAACCCCTGGGCCCTTTATACCATTTAAGGGGGGCGGGGGACACCCCTGCAAACCCCTGCTCCCCTTAAATTGTATAGTGGGGGATTATTTTACCGGGTGAAACCACAGCATTTTTGCTGCAAATTTTCAACGACATTGTAGCCGCAATTTTATTACCCGATACCCCTGAAATGCGGTTGGCAGGGCGGTGGAGCCATTTTCTGGTTATTACAAACGCAGTTTTGAAGATTTTGGCACGCACAGGAGTCAGCGCATCCATTCTGGGCTGTTTCCTTCACCATTGCAGTAAAGTGATGTAGTGGGGCACATTGGAATGGGTCAAAATGTCCCACAGAATCCCCCAGCCCCCCAACTTCGGCTTGACTTCCAGTCATGGGGAAGTCGACCAAGTGGGATTTTTCTTTCTTTTCGTGAAAACGCAAGTTTATTCAGGTGTACATTCTTCTTCCATTAGCGAATGATGCGACACGCTCTCCTCGCCGGCGCTGGTTGGAATAGGAACGATACCCCCGTCTTCTCTCAGGTTTTCTTTTCTAGTGTGGATCGACACTCCGGATTTCTTTGGGTTTTTCCTTCCAGTTCCCCGAGGAGGTCTTCCTTGGTTGTTGGGTATAATCAGTGCAAATCTATAAAATAGAACACAAACCAGTTATGGTAATTTCCCCCTCCCCCTACTGTCCTCCAATTGGGATTTCAGCAGTGGGATAGACGCATACATTCAGTAACAATTTGAAATATTCCATGCATGCATTCAGTGACAATTTGAAATATTCTTATGTTTCATAATGCTCTCCCAATGTGTTTTCCTTGGACTCCTCTATGTGCCGCAAAGTGTGCCGGGGTGGCAACTCTTTAGCTGATTGATGTGGACCCACTTTTCTTCTTCTGTCAAGACGCCCTTGGGGATGCAGATTCTGTAGGTGACTTGTGAGATTTTGTCCACAATTTCAAAAGTTCCCCGCCAGCTAAGCAAAAATGTGCGCTCTTTGGCTTGGTTCCTTTGGAAATTGTACAAGTAGACCCTGTCTCCTACTTGATATTCCTTTTTGGTTGTCTTAAGGTCATAGTGGGTCTTCATGCTGTCTGCAGATCTTTCTAGATTCCGCTGAGCATACGCAAAAGCATGTTGAAGGTGTTTTCTCAGATTCTCAACATACTCATGAGTTGTGGAGGCATTTATCAATGTATGCTCTTGTGTCCTCTAGAGCAGATGCTGGGGTAGCACCATGCTTCGTCCAGTCATCAACTCAAATGGAGACATTTTAGTTGCAGAAGAAGGGATAGATCTGATGGCCATCAGGACAAGGGGTAACCGAATATCCCAACTTCGCCCAGAGTCTGCCACAAACATTTTTAGTATGCTCACAATGGTTTTATTGTACCTCTCAGCTCCACCACTAGAGGACGGCGGTATGCAATGTGTAGTTTCCTTTTTACCCCAAGTATCTCCCACATCTTTGTCATCACTTCGCTGGTGAAGTGACTACTTCGGTCTGACTCAATCCTTTGGGGTAGTCCAAAACGTGAAAATATGTGATTGATCATCAGGGCAGCTGCTGTTTCTGCCTTGCAATGTGGGACCGGGAGACACTCCAACCATTTAGTAAACAAGCATGTTATGGTTAACATGTACTTGTTCCCCCTAGAGGAGCGAATCACAGGCCCAATACAATATACTTGTAAATCTTACCAAGGCAGTGTCATCCCCCTCTTTTGGAGGGGAGCACGGTGTGTGAGTGATGTTGTTCCGGGGCATCATTCACTCAGGCATTCCTAACACCGGCCACCAGTTCCTTTTCCCCGTTGTCAACATTCTGGAATTACTCATATTTCCGGCCCGGATTCTATCACTTTAAAGATATTGCATGGGCTGGTGTGGAGTCTCCACTATGATGTGTTCCTCCTGGATGAACAGGTGGTAATTTTTCAATGCCCAAACCGTTGCCAGGAGTGCCTTCTCACAATCGTTGAATTTTTCCTCTACAGAGGATAAAGTCTTACTTGCATAGGAGATGACTTTATTGACCTTGTCATGCTTTTGGTATAATACTACGGTGAAGCATGCATTTGAGAACCTAGTCTCCAAGAAGGACTCCTTGTTTTTGACAGGGTAAGTTAGGCAAGGCGCTTGTGAGAGCCTTCTTTTGAATTGCTTTACTGCCTCAGCTTATTCTGGACCCCACTCCCACTTGACCCCTCCTTCAACAGATGGATCAGGGGTCTGGTGAGCTCTGCGTAATCCTCAATAACATTTCTACTGCTGTAATTAGTCAGTCGAAGGAGGCTCCTTAGCTCACGCAGAGTTGTGGAGTCTTTTAGTTTCAGGAGTGCTTCCACTTTCTTTTCCTGGGGACAGAGACCCTCAGGAGTTATCTCATGCCCCAAGAAATTGACACGGGTCCTGCACCACTGTGCCTTTGGAAAGATAGTTTTGCTCCGGCAACCCTCAACTGCATCAGAACATAACGGATTTCCGCTATGTGTTCCTCCACAGTTGAGCTTTTGATTAGAACATCATCTACATAGGCCCGGTTACCCCTTTCACCCAAGCCGGGCATGTCCTTCTGTAACAAGATATTAAATTAATTGTCGGAGTTGATGTATCCGAAGGGAGTCCAGGTCCATGTGTACTGCTGCCCCCGAAGGTAAAGGCTAGCTTGTATTGGTCGTCCCTACTGATAGGTACGGTCCAGTACCCTTTGGTCAGGTCAGTGCAAGTGTGTAACTTTGACCCCTGGATCTGGGCCAGCCCCTGGTCAATGTAACGGAGGGGCCATCGGGACGTATGGACCTGTTTGTTTCGCTCCCTTAGGTCAGCACAGAGTCTCCACTGGCTGTTGGGTTTTAAAATCCCCAGCACCTGATTATTAAAGGTGCTGTGGACTGGACGAATTATCCCACGGAACTCAAGGTTTTTAATTATTTCTGTGAGGCACTCCATGGATGCGAGAGGCGAGCAGTATTGCTTCACAAACACTGGCTTCATACCAGGGTCCGTGGGAATAATTGTTGTATGGATTACGGTGCGACCACAGTCATATGTGTCCACCACAAAGAGATCCTGAAAATCTAAGAAAACTTGTTTCAACTTTTGCTTTTGCGCCAGAGTCTCACAGGCATCAGCTAGGTTGACTCTCTCTTCAACCATTTGTCTGAAGCCCGGAAAGACTTCTGGTTGGCTATCTCAGCGGCCTCCTCCAGCTGGGTGGAGAAGTCCCTGATTAAAGTATTGACCTGGGTGGGGGTTTCAGGCCGGGAAGGCAGTCCTGGTGGACTTGGAAGATCACCTCATCCCTCCTGAAGTCACAGGTCACCTCTTCCTTACCATAAGGGCAGGAAGAGTACACCAGGAAATTCCCCCCATGCCGGGTGAAGATCCTGTCTGGTGTTGTGTCATTGTCGCTATCACTGTCAAAACAGTCATTGGGGATTGGTCCTATCAGTTCATTACCTAAATCTATGGAAAAATGTCAGTCATCAACTGCCATTCCAATAGTGGTGTCTGCGCCCAGAGTGATATTCCTAAGGTCGCTGTTATCCAACAATATTGGAATGGTGTTGTGTTCTATATTGACTAATGGTATTGGGTTTAACCCCAACCCCTGCTGTTGGAGATGGCCGTTAAGGTGAACATATGCGTCAGGATTTTGAAGTTTCTGTCCTCTTTTAATTTTTACTTTAAGTGGGTCTAGTCGTGTCCGTCCTGGGATGGTGACTTCCTCTCCAATTTGAACTTCAACTGCATACGGCAGCAATTGGGCTGACCGAAATGCTTTTTCTGAATCATCAAAGTCCCTGGGATTACACCCTAATCGGGACCAGGCTTTGTAGTTTATCAAGTCCAAATTAATGGCAAAGCGATTGAGAATGTCACTTGCTAAATAAAATGCAGCAGGGACATCTCACACAACCCAACAATTATGTACTATGCTTTTGTTTCCTATAGAAATTTTGAGCATGCACCTGCTAGGCAGGAGATGTTTGGAATTGGGAGTTTCCTGGTCCATTTCCTATTTGTCTTATCAGTTTAAATGCGGAAATGGCAGGATCTTTTGGAAGTTTTCGGAACTTGGCTTCGCTGATGAAGCTCTTACCGTTGTTCACGCTCATTCGGGCGAGAACAGAGTCCTTCCACTCATTTAACTGAATAGGGATAAATAACTGTTATCTAATTTTCTGAATGTCAGCTAAACTTTGAGCTGGTTTCTCATCATTTTGGATTATGGAAGTGGAATTTTATGATTGTGAATTAGTATAGAATTTCAGAGTATTTCCTTCCAGTGTGGAATGACACTTGAAACTGGAAGGAAGGTTGATGGTCAGAAATGGAGAGGAGTTCCCATCACCAGTTTGTTGTCCTACTGCAATTACTGTCACGTCAGGGATTTTGTTGTTTAGAAAATGGAACTCAATATGATCCTGTTTTTGTTCAACCATGTGGCATGTGCCATTCAAACTGACATGGTTGACACTATGTTTTAATTTTATTGGCAGGTTAGTCTGGGTCCAGAGGACTTTGTTGACGCCGTCTATTAGGGGAGACAACCATTGCAGGATGTCATTCCCTAGTAGACAGGGAGTGCCCTCCGGCGTCATGACTATGACTGGGTGTTTCATCTTGTGTCGCCCAATTTTAATTTCCAAATCCACAGTCACTCGACAGGAATTTAATTCTCATCGAAGTTCTGAAGTTGTCCAGGAAGAGGGGTGAGAGGGATCTGATATCTCTTCCCCCTTATTGAATTCAGCTGATCAAAGGCTCTCTTTGACAGAAGAGTGGCTTGGGATCCAGTGTCCACCAGTTCAGAAAATGTATGTTGCCCTTGTACTTGGACCGGGGCAAAAAATCTTCCCTCCTTCTCCTCAAGGGGGCAAAGATAATGTGCATTTTGGACCAGTTGGTGGGTTAGTTTCTTGATTCCGACACAGGGGTAATTTGTGCATGATTCTGTGTGGGAGCTTGGGAATGTACAAGAAAAATATGGCAGTTGGATATTGGGGGAGTTTTGGGCTCCCCTGGTTCTGATTCTGGCCGCCCCCCCTCCCTTTTGGAGGCAGTCCCCAGAATAAGTTTGGGCAAAGTGGTTTTCTGGATTATCATTTTGGGGTTCAATGATGGGGATCCTAACTCGGTCCCCACATTCACCCAGTCTTCATTAGGATCTCTCGGGACCCATTTTTCTTTGGGAGGAGTTCCCCCATCCCTGAAGGATAAGATCTTTTTCCCAGAGTCCTCTGAGGACCCCTCTCCCTCAAATTGGAGGACACTAACCTCCTCCACAAAATGGGTCTTTTTAGGTCCTTTATTTCTCCTACCCACCCTCTGTTCCTTGGGTTGCAGACTTTCGGGGGCAGGAGATTTTGGTTCCGGTTCCTGGGTTTCCAGGGGCTTTTCAAAAGTGGGGAAGGAAGCTTCCTCTAAGGCTTTACAGCCCCCTTACCCCCGTGCCTCCTCCTTTGGGACCAGTGATTTGTCGGGGTTCTCTCCCCGTCATTGTTCTGGACTACCAGACCCTTGGTTTGTGGAGTTCTGAGCCACCATGTTCATCTGAGGGTTCTGCTGAGTCCTCAACATGCAACCCAGATCCTGGGACAAGTTCTGGACCTGGCGCTCCAGTTGGGACCCTCTCTGGCTGGTACGGGGGTCTCTGGTCCATCCTTGGTGACTCACAGGAACAGTAGCTATCCCTTCTCCCATAGTACCCTGGGTTTGGAAAATGGGGCTAACCCTCGACCCTTGGCCTCCCCTCTCCCGGATTGGGCTAGCTGGGCTCAGGAAAGGAGGGCTGTTTTGTAGGTTGAAGTTTTGAGGGTACCGAGGAAGGAAACTGAACCCGGAATTTGGGGAATTACTGCCCTCCTGGGCAAAGTTAGGAGGGAAGTTTCCTGGGGTGGTACCTACCTGGTTGATCACCCCCCCCCTTGAGATGGGGGAGTCCACACATACCCCAGGATGGGTTTGTTCCCCTTGTATCAGGGGCTAATGTAATTCGGGGAGTTAGGGGTCCCATTTGTGGGATTACCTCCCTGACTACCTCTCTGGGATTGGCCCGAGGGCCTTCTGGTTCTTTGGCTGGAAGGATTTTGTACCAGTTATTTTTAGACCCCCCCATCTCCAGATCTAAAATGGGGGCAACCTTCACCTCTGCCACCTTAGCAGCAGCAGGGGTGTTGGCTGGTTTGGGGTTTATATT
The DNA here is from genome assembly GCF_040938575.1 of Ambystoma mexicanum. NCBI lineage: Eukaryota > Metazoa > Chordata > Amphibia > Caudata > Ambystomatidae > Ambystoma > Ambystoma mexicanum. Next base: position 844,198,458 of record NC_090923.1, read on the forward strand.
GGTGTTCTTGTTATCTACAGGTTTCTCCACTTCATAAATACAGGTTGCCTGTTCTATGACCCAGTCCAGTGATCTCTTCTTGTGAAAGTCCCTCACCAGCTGGGTCATTATATATTTGGGGAGTGCATGGAAGAAGGTGTTGAACTCCCTACTATCTCTGCGCACCCTCCTGGTGATCTGCACAAAGGCACGTTTGAGTTCCTGCACAAATTCTTGTGGGGCCTGGTCTTCCCCACACTGCAGATTGTAGGCCGCCTTGCGGGCCTCTTGGGGGTTTCTATGGACAGAGAAGTGTTTTAAGATGACCACCGTGTAGGTGGACCATCTTGAGTGGTTCTGATCCTCCAGTCCCGCAAAGAAGCTGGATTACTCAGGGGAGAATGTCCATTTCACATACTGGATGCAATTCTGACTGTCTTTCAGATAAAAAGTGTCCATCATCTGTTCATATAATTCAAGGTGTTTCCAGACCAAATACTTTGCATTTTTATGATAGGGAGTTATAACACCACTAGTGGCCTTGATCTGCTTCAGGGGATCTTTTTGCATGGCTCTCTTGACTTTGTTTGCCTTTTTGGTCTTAGTCACCCGAGTCCACTGGTCCTCTGACTCAGAGCCACGACTACTGGAAGGTGGCTTCCTGATCTTCTAGGCCCTCCCTGATTCTGTGAGGTTGAGAAGGCTTGCAGAATGCGGGGGCCTAGTTTCCTTATGCCTGTGGTGTCTTCTGACTCCCCTCTGCCCCCAGGATTGTCAGAATACTCCCCCACCCCCACTGCCTTAGCTGGGAAGAGGTCTTTAGGATACTCTTTTGGGGTTTTATTTCCTGGAGTTCCCCACCAAATTTAACAAACTGATCTTTTGGAAGGCAGTATTTTTGAGGATCCAATTCCCTGACTCTCCCTTCATAGGAGTCTTCCTGATCAGAGATGTTAGCCTTAACATTTGGGGATCTGTATAGAGACGCCCGGTCATCAATTTCTGCGAGGCGCTGATATGTCACTCCCATCTTACCAATTCTGTTGAAGTCTACCATCCCCATGGCCTCAGGTTCATATGAGCCAGCGGACATGAAGCTGGCAGAGTTCATGGTACTGAAGGGGTTTGAGTCCCTGAGTACAGGGGTCCTGATGTGATGCTCAGGGGTTGCTCTGTCCCTCTCTACCTTTTACCTTTCAGTCCCTATTCCCTGGTGATATGCAAAAGTCTGAGCCTTTTGTTCCTCTATCAAGGCCTTACTGATCTCAATGATTCGGTCTTGCATTGCTATCTGTTGATGGAGCACTTCATTCTTTTCACAGAGAGCCTCATTGTCTCTCTGTGCTTTTTGCCTGGTCTGGGAATACTGGGCCAATTTCTGTTTCAGGAAACTCACCTCCTGAGTTTTAGCATCATTGGTCTGGGGGTTCTTTTCCAGAGCATCATCCACCCGTCTGGTGTGCTCTAGTAGCTTCTCATATTCTGTTTTAATTCGTTGAGCTCCTGGAGGGGCAGCTCACTTCCCTCTAACTCTGTTTTTAATTGGCTTACTTCCTGGCCTGAGGCATCCCTCTCCTGACTTAGGGTGCCCCTCTGTTCAGCCAGGTCATCCCTTTGTATTTTTGAATGCATTGGATTTCTGGCGCTCCTCATCAAATTCCTCTTGAGAGTGGAGGTCTTTAATAATTAATTTATTATTTTCCTCTTTTAATTTGTCTATCTGGTCCTGTAGGGTAACTATTTGCTCTGTGCAGGCTGTATTGAAAGTTAATTGTTGCACCAGTTTCTGTTGACTCTGTTGCAGAGAGTCCACCCTTTCCTGACACTCCTCTTTTAGTGTCTGTAATTGGGTATCTTGCTCTGCCTTCTCTTGCTGTAGGAGAGCCATATCTTCTTTTAATGTTGCGACATACTGTCTAGATTCTTTCTCTAATTCTTGGCTCTTCTGTAGCCTTTGTCCTGCAGAGTCTAGATCAGTCTGGATCTTCTCCAGTACTTCAACTTGATTGTGTGCCAGAACTATGTTTTCAGCGTGCTTTTCCTGCATTACTCCTATGTGGAGGTATAGGTAGCCCGCTATTGTGGCAATTTTACCTTGCTCCTCTTTCACTTTTGGGGCCATGTACAATTCACTAAGAGCTTGGTGTAATGGGCCCTCGTCCTGCCATGTATCCAGGTCCATGGCAGTGACCTGTTCTTTGATTTCCTGCAGCCAGACATGTTTATTCTGTTCTGACCACTCACCCCTGACAAAATGTTTGTGCAGGAGGTGCTCCCTAGCCATATTGATTTCTACTGGGATCGGCATTTTGGAAATATCAATTTCTTTATGAAATATTTTAGGGTTAATTTACTTTTACTTTTACAAACAGGGCTAGTTTTTGGAGTATTTATTTCGAGGGGTGCTTGTACAATGTAGCACAGTAAACCAACCAAACAAGGTGTCTCTACCCTGCAGGTTAGTGTGCTGTGTTAGACTGCCACGGGTGGTAACTCAAACTCAAAATCACGGCACGAGCCCCCAAATCTGTTAAGGATTTCAATCAGGCAATACACCCGTGTCTCAGCCTAGCATGCAGTGCACAAATGAAATACTTATTTTATTGTGTCTATAGGTTCAATATTCTGAGTGATATACCACTCATAGCACACCCCTTCTCAGAATACCCCCACATCACAATGGACCAGGAATCAGGCTGGTTGGTAAAGGTAATTTATTTATTTATTTAAAATTCAAATCAAACATATGTTTTAATATATGGGGCAGCAATCACCAATGTGGTGACAATACAAATAAGAAAGTAGGTAATGCAGTTGAATTCACTTTCCGTAACACAAAGTATAAAACTCAGAGAAAAGAACAGTTTAGGCTTGTTTGAAAGATAGCATTTAAGTTAAGATTATCCCCTGCAAATTTCTCAACTCACAAATAAGTAATTCTACACAGATGTAAGTAAGCAGCAGGTATTCAGGAGTAAAGATCAGTCACATATTTAGAGATAACCTTCCCTCCCCAAACAAGAGAGAAAAACGGTTTCGAAATCTTACACTTTTAAAATGACATTCGAAAATGGCTGTTTGAAACAATGAAAAGTGTGCAAAAGTCCTTAAATCAAGATAAATCTCTATGGGAGCAATCTTAATGGCAGTTTGGAAATAATTGAAATTGAAAATCACACGTGTAAAACTTTGCAGAATTGCGAATTCCCACCTAAAATTCATTAAACATTTTTTAAGATGCGGTTTTTATGTTGGAATGTAGCTAAAGGTCTTATGTTTAAGTCAGAGTTGAAATGAAGTGTCTAGCTATTAAATTGAGGAAGTTATGCAAGGTTGAATGAGAGGTGTTTTGCCTAAGAAAAAGAGAATGCCACCCGTGAATCTTCACAGTTACACGGCCGCTTGTAACCCTTCACGTGGCGGATACCCTGTTTTCTTTATGGGAATTACTTTATTTAATCAAAATCACTAATGGCTTATGGTCTACTATAACAAAAATGAAGATAAAATCGGCGCTAACACTAGGAATTACAGACAGGGTTGCAAGAATGGTTCTGACAATATAGGTTCTTAGGGTAAAGACAGGATGGATTATAGCTTGGGATAGGACAGGGCAGGATATGCTATGGTTTACTATGATTCCTATTTATACTTACAGTCCACTTTAATTTTAAGATTTGGACCGTCAAGGGTCCTGGTCATCACCTGGGTTGGGTCTAATCAACGGACAGCAGGGCACATCTGGTGCGATAGGTCAGCTGGGTGGTTCTGGTTAGCTGGACTGGCATCTTGGACTGGACTGCACTGAAGTGCGCTGCTTACTGGAGACCGGATGTCAGTGGGATGGCGTGTTTGGAGCAGGCAAGCATTAATGGTAACAAACCACACTGGATCAAAATGCTTCCCTTAAGTTTTGGGATTGCTTCAGAATTTGGGCCTAGCTGAAAAAGAGTTCAGCAATGTAGAGGCCTTAGCTTTGCAAAGAAATCTGAAATCAGGAACAAGATGGAGAATTCAGGAACAGGGCGCCATGCAGAAAATTGGGATGGAGTCAGGAATCAGTGTGTTAGTGTGCTGTGAGGTTCCCTTATTTATCATGCCTAATGACATCACTAAGGTTTATGGTAGGGGCAGACTTACAACCCACACCCACAATAGTATGATTGGTCAAAGGCACAGTTTCCGCCTTGATTTTTGCTGGTTGGATGACAGAAAGGGATGTCCTGTTTTATGAGATGATCTGGAAACCTCCCATAACTACTGGGACCAAAATCTAACTTTTCCACAAATACATATTTATGTAATTATGCCCTCTAAGAAAATCAGATACATAAATTACATATTTCGTGGGTCACATTCCAATCCAACTCCCAAGTCGGTGGGGCCTGGTTCAGTCTTTCTGTTGAATTTTGGCAAATTTAACCATAAAAGGTTTGGCCTACCAGGGCTGCTTAATGCCACTGTTCGTTGGCCGCTCTCTACAGTAGTCAGCTAATGAGGGCTGCGCCAGTATCCAACATCCGAGTGCGAGCGGGGGGGTGGGAGGAGGGTCGGGTGTTGGCCCGAGTTTGCTACACCAGCAATGCCCCACTGGGTGTTAAGGTTGGCCTTAACTGTGGCCAAGTAAGTGCACAATTTCTGATTTCAAGTGTAAGCGCATACATGAGGTCTGCTGCAGCCTCCTTAGAAACCAGAGTGGAAAAGAAGGCTCAACAATCTATCTGGCTTGGTATGTCCACGCTGATAACCCAATTAATCTCTCTTCTTACGTCCCATGGAATAGCAGTAGAACACTCCCATGTGAAATAAGGCAAGAGATTGGAAGGAAAACTGAAACCGCTGCTCTACAGACTGTATGGGAAAACACTAATGCCAGGTGAGTGTCTGTTGGTGTGTATGTCACATATATTTTTTAGGACATCTTCCCTAGACCACCACTCTGAAAAGTTAAGAAAGGATATACCTGCAGAGAGCAGATAAGAGACACTGGGGCAGAACAATCTCCCCAAGTCCATAGACCAGGTGCAGACCGCACAACAACACAAGGACGCAAAGGAAAAAGAATAATAGTTTGCAGCCTCCTAACCCAATGGCATGTGGATGTTTGCTACAACAAAGGGAACTCCACTTTTGTTCAGAAAACAGCAGACGTAGTTCTGGAAGGACATGACATGTGAGAAGGAGCACTGGTTCAGTAAGTATGACAAGGGGTTTCAATACACGGTAGGCGGTAAACCTTTTGCTATTTGCACCATGGTTGCCGCCGGTACCATACCGGTACCACCATGGAGAAAAGGGGAATTACCACCCTATTCCAAGGTTGGCGGGGCGGTAATTCCCCCTTTCTCCATGACCCTTCCCCATTCCCATTTTTGCCCCATAGGGCTCAATGTGAATGGGGAAGGGGCTAATTACGGTACCGCAAAAGCCGTTCGGTCTTTCAGCTCCAACTCTCTGCAGATCAGATGCTTTTTCAAACAGAGCATGGGGGGTAGATCTCTCTCTTCCGCTGGAGCCTCCCTCTGGAATGGCCTCGATGCCCCTCTCAGACTTGAGCTGGATCTCCTTAAGCTCCGGAAGCTTCTCAAGACTCTGCTTTTCTCTTCTTCCTTCTCTCTCCCCCTCCCCTGCTAATGTTCCCCCTCTGCCGCATTTTGACTGGCTGCCTGGTTCCTTCAGATTCATACAGGGCACAAGGCCCTCCTCGCAAAGTCTACCCCAGCATCCCTGTCTCCCCTGACCACCCTCCACCTAACCTGCACTTGCCCTACTGGGCTCCCTCCCTCTGCACTAGCCTGACTGGGCCTGCACCCCTATTGAGCCCATCCAGCCCGTCCTTGCACTGCATGTGGACCTTCATTCCCCTGCACACCCTGCATCCTCTGGCACTTGGCCACCTGGCCTCCCCTTAACACTAGCCTAGCCCATGGGCCTTCTTCCCCCCAGCCCCAGCACTTGTGCCTTCTTCACTCCGACCTGCACTTCCTTTCCCACCCTAGCATTAGCACATTCAGCTCTGACCTACACTTCCCCCACCACCCCACTCTCCTGCACTTCTTGTTTCTGCACTTTCATCACCCAAATGACAGATGGCTTAGTAGGACAGTTTTTTTTGTTAGTCATAATGCACTCAAGGACGATGTTTCTCTCTAGGAGTGTACTGTCAGGTATGTCAGATAGCACAGGAAGATGAGTTTGTATTGCGTGTTTCAGCTGTGTGTACCGGAATCTTACAGTTTCGTTGCCATCTACAATTACGTTTGTTTACCATGCCATGCCGGAAGTGTGCCTAATTCGGGCATATTTCTGATTCCCCCATAGTGTTTGTATTAGGGTCACTTTTTCTCCCCATCCAATGTATTTGTGTGTTTCCATCCAGATTATTATCATATGCGCTGTCATGGTGTAAGGGAGAGGTGGTTTCAGTGTATGTTATAGGTATCCCAGTGGGGACGATCCCAGCAATGCAGCTATATCTGATCTGATATGGGGCAGTATGTCATTTACCACCGCCATTTGACTAGCCCAATAGTAGATCTGCAAGTTCAGTACTCCTATGCCGCCTTCCCAGATGGAGCGTTTGTAGCTAATTTTCATGGGTGGCCTTCCCCCAGAGTAGTTTCCTAAGGGTGCTATCGATTTTGTGGAATTCTAAACCTGAGATATGGAGTGGGGCATTTTGTAAGATATATAAGAATCGAGGTAGGGCTAGCATTTTGAACAGTGCTGCTCCGCCTAATAGGGTTAGTGGCAGTGAAATCAAATGCCGCACATCCTCTATAAATCTAGCTATAAACAGGTGTAGATTACTGACTCTGTAGTCTGTGAGATTAGTCGTGATCTGAATGTCTAGATAGCAGAAGTGTTCTGTTTCAACGCGGTATGGGCAGTTTTCCAGGACAACACTCCCTCCGCCTTTAACCTGAAAAAATATGGATTTGGCTCAGTTAACCTTGAGACCTCTGAACGAGCCATATTGTTCTAATAAGTGCGTGACCACAGGGCAGGAGTTGGCTGGGTCTCCTAGGTATATTAAAAGGTCTTCACGGCATATAGGGAGACCTTGTCTTCCCAGTTCACCAGCCAGCGGAGGCCTCCCCATGACGGTGCGTTTCTTAGTGCAATAGCAAGGGGTTCGATTATTAACACGAAGAGCATCGCAGACAGGGAGCAGCCCTGTCTCGTTCCCTTACCAGTTTAAAGACCTTAGATGGCCAACCATTTACCCTGACCTCTGCCTTGGGGGAGCTATATAGGAGTTATACCGAGCCTACAAATTGTTGTCCAAATCCCATCCAGAGCATGATTTCCCACAGGGCCTCCCAGTAGACGGAGTCAAAGACTTTTTCAAAATCTGTTGCTAACAAAGCGAGGGGCTCCTGAAGGGCAGGTGCTCTCTCTATTGCTCGGTAGAGTCTGCAGAGGTTCATGCGAGTGGCATAGGTCCCCTGTTCCTTGGTGTGTACAAACATTCTAAGCAGATGTGGGGCCATCTCATTCCCACCCAGTCGATATCGATCGGGAAACCATTCGGTCCTGGGGCTTTCCTTGATTGCAGTTGTGATAAAGCCACAACCTCGTCCTCTGTAATATCTTTTTCAAGCAGGCTATATCCAGGGCAGGGAGTGAGATCTCCTCAAGCATCCACTTGTCTACCGGGCTTTAGGGAGTTTTATATAGCTCGGCATAATAGGATGCAAAACCTTCCGCAATATAACTATCGGTTTGCAACAGTTCTGCGCTCTCTGTCCTTATTTCCCTGACCTGTCGATGGCCCTCGTCCCTTCGTTCTAACCATGCCAGCAATTTGCCATCTTTATCACTTGACTCGTACAGTCTTGTGCGCATCGCCCTGTTTGGCACAGTCCAGGGCTATGTCGTGTAGGCGTTTTTGGGCTAGCAGGAGGGGTCGGTGTGTGTCGGATGAGTGGGTTTCTGCATATTTCACTTCTTTTTGCCGTAAATCCCGCTCTGCTTCTACTAGTGCTCTTTGATGTGCTTTCTTGTGTGCCGTCGTCCAGGAGAGGATCTCGCCCCGGAGTACCAGCTTGTATGCCTCCCATAATATCACAGGATTCTCCACTGACCCAGTGTTCAGTTCAAAGTATGTGTCAGTGGTCATTCGGATGTGTCCTAGAAGCTCCGGGAGGCTTAAGTAATAACTGTTAAGGTGCCAATTGGGAGGTCGGAGTGGCCTTTCCGTTGAGAGTTCCAACAAGAGAGGACTGTGATCTGATATGCCGTGTGGGAGTAGGGTTGCTTCGCTCGCTTTGTGTATGTCCGTTGCCGGGAGGAAGAAATAGTCCAGTCTCAAGAGTGAGGCATGGGCACCGGAATGGTATGAGTACTCTCTGTCATTTGGGTGTAAATCTCGCCACACATCCTTCAGCCCAAACGCGGAAGTGAAGGTGGCCAGTTTAGTGTTCTGGGGTTTCTACTTCTCAGATGTGTGCGGTCTACCTCTACATCCATGATTTCATTGAAATCTCCCCCATTATCAGGGTGTCTGCTGTGTTATTGATGAGTAAGGGTGTGATATCACAAATCAGCTCAGTTATAAGTGAGGGAGTAGACCGCTAGTATAGAAAGCAATTGGTTCCATAATGTTCCCTGTATGTGGGTGAATCTGCCCTCCGTGTCCCGGCATTACACTGGATAATTTGAAGGGAAGCCTCATGTATAATAATATTAGTACCCCTCGTGAACCCATGGAAAATTAGGCATGTACCGCCAATCGGTAACTAGTGCGCCGGAACAGGTTGCCCGGTGTGCCGCCCAGATGTGTCCACGTGAGGAGCACCATATCGGGTGAATGTCTATTTAGGAACTGTGTGACTAGGGGCCTTTTCATCCCGCTGCCCAGTCCATTGACATTCCATGTCAGGTGTCTTAGGGTTTTGACATTGTTCTGAGCCGAATCCATATTAGGCACCGAAACTACTATTAGGTAGTTGAATGGTTCGCCGCATCTCTGGAGCGGTCTATGAGACGGCATCAGGGTGGCAATCTATGCATTTAGTGTAGGTATGTGACATGATCGGTGGGTCCGCAAATAACATAAAACATAAATCCCCATTCCCCCCTCCCTATACTTCACCCCAACATGAAGCATCTGTCGCCCTAACAACAAACTTTAGGTAATGGAACAATCAACCACTAAACAAACAAATTGAGTTAAGCCTGACGTGTTTGCATCCCTGAAGCATGCCCAGTCCAACAATCCTGGGGGCGACTCCCAGGGTGGGGGGGGGGTTGTTTCCATCCAAAACGGTCGCCTGAATTTTGTCTATCCGGGATCAGTGTGGGTGCGCATCGCGCGCCCTGTCAAGATGTCATACTTGCTTCTTGCTCATGGAGGTATTATGATGCAATGGCCAATAGTTATTTAAATGTTAATTCTCTCTTTCTTCCATCGCTGGTTCCAGTTCCAGTTCGGCGGGTGCAGGGGTGGTGATCTTGGCTCTGGTATGGCCCAAGGGTTTCTTTTTTTGTTGCTCCGTGCTGTTCTCCAGTCCCCTTCCACTTGTTGTTCCGCCCATTTCCAAGCTTCTTTGGGGTCGGTGAAATGGACCGTCATGCCCTTGTGGTATATCGTGAGTTGGGCATGGAACATCAAGCCATATTTTACATTCAGGGTGTGCAACTGTCTTTTAAGTTGGTCAAATGACTGCCTGGCTTTCTGCACTTCCCTAGTATAGTCTGGGAAGAACGTGATTCTGGATGCATTGTAGGTTATTTTGCCTTTCAGCGCGTGCCATCTGGAGCTGCGCATCCCGGTCTCTGTAGTTCAACAGCTATGCAATCACGGTTCGCGGTGGAGCACCGGGCACCGGACGTCCAGTTGGCATACGATGGGCCCTTTCGATTGAAAAGAATTTGGAGAACGTCTTTGGTTCAAACATGTCTGTGAGCCATTGTTCCAGGAATAGCTCCATGTTTGGCCCTTCTGGTTTTTCTGGTAGGCCCAGGATCCGAACATTGTTACGTCTCGACCATCCTTCTCCTTCGTCCACCCTTTCTTCCATCTTCTTTAGTCTTGTTGTGACGCCGGCCAGTTGTTGTTGCAGGTTTTGCAGTCCATCATCCACTCCAGATATGCGCTGCTCTGCCTCTCCCCTGCGGGATGTTAAATTTTGGAGTTCATTACGGAGTAGCAAGACATCCATACTGATGCCATCCTTTTTTTGCACCATGGATGCACGTGAATCTGCAACTGCAGCCATAACGTCTTTTAGGGATATCCTTTTCTCTGCATCGGCCATGGTGTCTGGTTGACTTTGTTCAGTTTGGGTGTCTGTGGTCGGTGTAGCGAATTGGTCGGCCTTGCTCTTGGTGGTCAGTTTTTTGGACTTATCCTTGCCCATGATGTGCTCAAGCAATGGTAGGCTGCGTTAAGAGGGTCTAGTGCAGGGGGCAGTGTGGGGAATCTTGTTTCAGACGGTGCATCGTCCCAGGGCAACCGCCTGACTTTATGGAGCCTTTAGGTAGATTACACTAGTTTGAGGTACCTGGGTGCCATCCGCAGTGTGGGTAGTCTGCATCGTCTGTGTCAGTCAGCTCTAGGCAGATGGTATGGCACCAAATTGCTGGGTGTGTTGAAGGTCAATCTCACTTGCTTGTTGGGGCCTTCCCCTGCTAGTGTAGGGCTGGACTAGCTGCGTCTCTGGATTGCTCCTGCGGGTTACAGGGAGGAGGTGGGAGGGCTTCCTGCCTCTTATAGCCTGTATCACCTTGGTCAGGGGTTTCTCCTTTTGCTCCAACCCTTGACAGATTCCCGGTCTGTAACTGGTCCTACGTCCTATAGGGTTGCTATCAGGCTTCACTATGCATATCCTGGTCTCAGAGTCATAGCCTTTCGTTCGCCCTTTCCCACTGGAGTGTCAAGGGCCCACTTGCAGTGTCAGGCCAGTCAGTTTGTCCGTCCAGCAACAGTTATAAGATGATCATGCCAGAGGGTGGGAGGGGGGGTTCTCTCTGTTGTCTTCCGGCTCATGGATCAGTACTCAAATATTATTGTTTCTTCCCGCTCCGAGCCCATGTGCTCTCGATTCTTGTGGCCTCGCTCCCCCATACATGTAGTCCCTTTGATGCAAGATGGGTCTGCAGTATTCTCTAGCTGTGGTATTTGTGACTTGGTGAGCCCAGGCGTACAGCTTGCTCTCTCGGCTGACTCGAGTAATTCAGTTTGCTTCACACACGCACATTGCCTGCCTTAACATTCTCTCTCCGTTGTGGGGGTGAGGTAAGAAGGGAGAGCCTCAACTTTCACCCCACCCAGGCAGCAGCTCTCCGGCTGGACTCCTGCAGCGGTTCCAGGGCACAGTTATGTTGGGGACAATGGGCTTGTGGATGGGACACTTATCAGCTTTGCTGTCCTCCATGCACACGCTCCCTCTCGTTGTTTCGGTCGCCGTGGGGTTCTCCCTCTGCACACAGCGCGTCCTCACTGCAGCCATCAGGGAGTGCTGTGCACTGGCGGACTCAGGGTGAGACAGGTGCGGGGATGCCAGCTGATTCTCTCTCCCTGCAGCTTCTGTCTGTTTAGCGAAAGGCTTTCATGGCCGCAGCGTAGCGGTCCAGTGTCAGGGCTTCTTTCCCCTGTCTATGACCAGTTCTGTGTGGCGTGCGCTCCGGGGCCCGATCTAGTCGTGACGTCGGTCTGAGGGGCTCCGTGTTTGTGAAATTTCATGGTCCGTCAGTTCCCTCACAGCTGTGCCAGCCACCGGATTCGGGCAGCTAGTTACACCAAGGGAGTCGCCTCCTCATTGACTGCTTTCCCTCTGGTCATCCTTCTATTGGCTTCCTGCAAGGTCCTTGTGTTCTCTCCCCAGTGTGGACAGAGCTTGCCCGTCTGCGTCGGCAGTTTGTGGGGCAGACTGCAGGTCCGTTATGAAATGATGCTTTCCACTCATGCACTGGGGCCGTCAGGGTGATTATGCACGCACATGGAAGTCTGCGTTCGTCTCCCTGCCGCATCAGTGTTGGGGTGGCACAAGTCACTCCTCGCAGTTTACCTCTGGGCGGCAGCCCGGGCTGTTTTCCAGCCGGTAGCGTCTCACTGGGCACACTTTTGCTGTACTGGTTAGGAGGCAGCCTGCAGGTACTTTGTCCGCAATATTTTGCTTTGCTGTCGGTACACCCCCGACACTGTAGGCTGAATCGGAGCTTTCCCTGCAGCGTTCCACTGCTATGCACAGTTTACCAGGGTCCTCATTTCTTTTGCGGCCATTTTGTGCTTGCCTCTTCACGCTCGTGCTGGTTACATTCTGCGTCTCCTGAGTTGTCCAATCAGTTGTTTCGTGCTCTTATACTTCCTCAGTTTATGTTCCGATTGTTTATCTCTCAGTAGTTATTTTCGGTCCGGATCTTTCATGGATAGCAGGCTGTTAGCAGGATGATTTTGTCAGCCATGGGAGCTTTGGGGACTCTGTCCGCATCGCTCGGCTGCTGGCCACGCCCCCAACCTGTTCTGAATTTTTGGGGACCCTGATCAGTCCTTCAGACTATCAGTACCGGGAAACAATGTTTTCTTTGTATCTTTTGTATTTGTGCAACTTTAACATTGCACAGAGCATCTTACAATGGAGTGCAATGGGGATACTTTTGTATCACCCTAGCTTTTTACATTTGGGATTTTTAGTTACTTTCATATGTGCTTAAAGACAAGCTGGTGGCAGCAGATATATTTTGTAAAATTATTGCGTTATTTCTAGTGTGCACGTTCGCATTTACCGCGTATGGCTACTAAACATGGCTAGTGCCCTAAAATGGCCATGCCACAAGATTATCGCTTGTTCTTTGGCCATATTGTAGTATTGGCCTTCTTCCTGCCCTCTTAGGTCAGAAAATGAAGAAATGCAAGATTTCTCAATACAGGCCAACTCATAGTATAAGTCGCCTTTCCTGCAAATGTCTCCAAGCCTCACAGGATCCTGTTAGAGAGGGGCGTCTGCTACCTTTTTTGTATTTTTGTAAGGAACATGGGATTGTTCACCCTAAGTTACTTTGGGGAACCCAGACATGGACCCCTTGCTCACTGTGCTCAGAGAGGCACAACTCCACCTCACTGATGAGGCCCAACAAGGCTGAAACACGTGTATGGGGTTGCTGTTGGTACTCTTGTTCAAAGGAGGTTTGCCTTGCATTTCCATGCTGGACTGCCCTTGTGGGCGGGACAAAGACTAATATGCAAATGATTATTCCTCCTTTGTGAAAAGTACAGTGAGCTAAAAGCAATCGCTGCGGACTCTCACAGTGGGAAAAAACCACAGAACAGGTTATCATACCATCTTCTTTCTAGAGAGGGCCGCCTGCTACCTTTTCTGTATTGTTGGTTTTGAACCTGTTCAGAATTTTTGAGGGAAAGCAAAGTCTTCAGTTTCACTTCCCCTGCCATTTGCTCATTTATTATGGGGACCCTGATCAGTCCTTCAGACTATCAGTATCGGGAAACTGTTTCCTTTGTTTCTTTTGTATTTGTGTAACTTTTAAAATTGCACACAGCATCTTACAAATGCAGGGCAATTGGGATACTTTTGCATCACCTTGGCTTTTTACATTTGGGATCTTTGGTTACTTTCATGTGTACCTAAAGACAAGCTGGTGGCAGCAGATATATTTTTTTAAATGTTTGCATTATTTCTAGTGTGCACGTTCACGTTTACCGCGTATGGCTGCTAAATGTGGCTAGTGCCCTAAAATGGCTGTGCCACAAGGTTTTTTCGCTTGTTCTCTGGCCATATTGTGGTTTTGGCCTTCTGCCTACCCTCTTAGGTCAAGAAATGAAGAAATGCAAGATTCTTCGATACAGGCTAGCTCTTAGTACATGTCGCCGTTCCTGCAAATGTCTCCCAGCCTCAAGGGATCCTGTCTGGAGAAGCTTCATCAACCGTGGCTTGAAGAACACCTGCCGTCAGTGAATCATGCATTTCTTCATCACCAGGAGCTGCATCTTGCATCTGGACCTGATCGGAAGAATCCTTGCACCTGCAGCACCTCACTGGAACCAACAGCGGAAAATCCAACCTCCAGCGATTTCCCCCAGTCGACCTTTCAAGTCATCTGTGAAAATCAGAGTCAGGGGGCTAAGGAAACACAAAGTATTTGTCCCTCCCAAGCCCCCACCCCCCCTTGCCCTTGTCCTCCATATGATAGAACAAGTCTCTTTGTAGCTTAACATTCAATTACACTGCCATTTTGGTCGTTGAACAATCACCAACACAAGTAATTTTCCTGCTACGGATACATTTTGGAGAGAAGGATTGTGACTCCTGTGACGATTAGGAACAGGGCCCCATTCTGTTGAAACTAGGGAATATGTAACTTGTGACTTGGTTCCATCTTTACTGCATCACTTTACTTACATACTGTGCTGATTTAAGTAATTGAAGTCATTTTAAGAACCACTGGTGACTGTATATATGTTGATAAATGAGTATTGCGCGATAATATCACCTACTAGTCTCATTTTTAGTGTGTTTAAGACCTAGAATAAATATTTGTATTTTTATACTTTCCTGTGTGTGCGTCCCTAAGTGGACTCATTGGGGCCCCCTGACCCCACTGACACTTGCATGAGAATAGGCTTGACTGCTCTTCACGGTTACCTTGATTGGGTTTTGGCTAACCTCTCAGAGTTCCCCGTCCACTATCACTAGGGTAGCCTCCTAAAATCTGTCCCCTAGGTGAGATTATAGAAATCAATCTTAACAGCTGTGTTGAAGATCGAGTAAAGAGGCCTCAGCAGACAATGAATGCCCCAGGTCTGCAAGATACATACGTTCTTGGCCCATTTCTCTTTACTCTTTATACCTCTCCACTGGCTAATAGTATCTCTTCTTTCGGTTTGTTTCATCATTTCTATGCTGATGACACCCAACTCCTTTTTTTTCCTTCACATCTACTATTCACATGAACCTTTCAGACTCTCTCTCTGCTATTTAAACCTGAATGTCTGATCACTTTCTTGTTCTTAATCCCTCAAAAAACGAAGTTATTTGTTTCTCAGCTAACACAATCCCTTTGCCTGTTCCTCCTTCCTTTGTTCTGTTTTTACCTTGTCATCTTCCTATTTCTCTTACTGCTCGCAATCTCGGCCTTCACCTTGACACCGATCTTTCTTTGCCCATCACATCTCTACCACATCGTGCTCCTGTCGATTTCATCTTTTTAACAATCGAAAAGTGAGGGCTCTCCTTACCTTTAGCGCCACTAAGCTTTTAATCTCTTCTCTAATTTTCTCATGACTATTCTATTGCTCTGCACTTCTCTTTGGTCTCCCTGTTTCTCATTTAGCTCCTTTAAAATCTATCTTTAATTCCTCTATCCATCTCTTCTACTCTTTACCTATTTGTGATTCTATCTCTACCTCTCTGGCCTCTCTTCGTTGGCCACCTTTTCATTCTCAACTGAAATAAAATTGTCTTTGTACTGCATTTAAGTCCCTTTATGTTCTGGCTCCTATCTATCTTACATTTCTTGTCTCCTTCTATGTTCCCTAATGTGTTCTTTGCTCCAAGTCTAATTTTCTTCTAACTGTACCTTGTCCTCCGTGCACATACTCACGTTTTCGTTCTTTCTCATTGCTTGCTCCTTTCTATTGGAATGCCCGCCCTCTTTCTCCATGGTCCATTCATTCTTATCCCACTTTCCGTGTTGATCTGAAAACATTTTTACTTCAATCATAATTGTATTATAATGGCTATCACTGTAGCGTCTCAACATGTTGTCTATTGTATCATAATTATCCCCTTATTGCACCATAAGTAGTTTTTTGTACAGTGCCTTGGCATAAGGCGCTGTATAAATGACAAATATAAATACAGGTTGAATAGGCAGGGAGCAAGAACACAACCTTGTCGAAATCCCCTATGGATATCAAATGTGTTTGTTAGGCTTCCCTGCCTATTCAATCTGACCTGCAGATAAATGTCTTCATGTTCACTGTGTCAAAGGCCTAGGAGAAGTCTACAGCTGATGCATGTATCGGAATTGCCCCTTTCTCCTGGGCCTTCTCGTGCAAACAATTCATGAGGAATCCGTTCAATAATGTTTCCATTCCCTTACGGAATCCTTTCTGGTATTTTCTGGTATTTACATAATATGTTGTTTTCTTGGATCCAAGTTTCTAAGGGTCTTAAAACAAAAGAGGTGAATATCTTGCTTTCAGCGTCAATTAATGCAATTGGTAGATATTGAAGCGGATTAAGATGGTCGCCTTTTTTAAAGATTGGCGCAATTACCAAGCCTTTCCATGTGGGTTAGGTGGTTTTGGTCTCTGATATTTTCAAATAGCAGTGTAAGCCCGCTAGCTGATAACACCGGATCAGCTTTAAAAATAAAATTACTGATGTATTTTTCCACTTGACCAACATATATTTTTAATAGGCAGTTGACTTCATGCAAGGTGATATTGTTCACATGACCAATTACACTACAAATCCAAACTCTTGGCAGAAAGTTTGCTTATGAAGTCCCAGAAATGTATGGCATTTTTCGTAATAATTACCTATAAGTTATGTTCGCTATCTTTTTGAAGTAAATGAAAGCAATAACACCTGTGCCAATTTTTATAAGATTGGCTTAATTGTTGAATTTTCTTATTCTTCTCTTCGAATGCGATATTAGTTTTTTTTAATTAATGCAAATTCCATCTTAAAAGAGCTTCCCTTTCTTGCACTATGTTATCATATCGATGTATTTGCTGTTTAGGGCAATATCGACCCTTCCCTTCTAGGTGATTATGGTCAGCAATTAACTTTAAAAATCCGTCCGATGTGATAATGGCGAATTTTTTTCAAGATCTGTATGGTCATAAGTATATCCCAGCTGAGTATTAAAAGTTTGGTGCTTTGAAACATAATTCTGTTGTATTGGCACCTAACAAATGCTCAATAAAATAACAAATAAAAAGTGCACGTGTTGAAAATCTTCTTGTCTATTCTATTTCCACCAGTATTCGCTGTTAATTTAGTTAGCTGTCTCATTAGATCATAATCTGTTCCTATGGAAAAGGTGGCCCTTAATACACTATGATTGCAGGTGTCCGTACCTAATACCAAGAGTTTTTCACACTTATTAAACATCTCAGCTGACAATATCACATAATCAAAACAAGTCTTAACTGTATTATTTGACCATGTCTCCCTCCATGCTACCACTGGCTACGTGAAAACTCTACTCAGGAAGGAAAGGTACTTCTCCAAACCCTCCCTTATTTTGAGCTTCTCGGATTACACGTAATAACATCATACTTTTCAACTTTATGTTAACAGTCAGAATTAAAATCTCCCCCAATTATGACATGATTACCGCCAGAACCTTCTTTGTTGCGGGTCAATACTTCATTAAATTGCACTTTAAATTCTTCCAGCGCTGTGTGTGTGCTGGGATACAATATAAGTTGATCAAGAAGATGGTTTCTTCATTAGTGGCTACCTTGAAGGTATATTTGACTGCTGATAAACCGTAATAAACATTTTAATGTGTTTCATAATTAACTATGGCATCTAATTGTGGTGCTATAATAAGCCCTCCCAATGATCTACCTCCCTTAGATGGAATTGCATCTTGTTTTATAATCATACAACCATCACAAATTAATGGAGTCGTCCGCCAAGTCTCCTGAAAAAGAATCACAGTATGCATGTTAATCGTCCTTGCCATTTCATCGTTATTGGCGGAACTGTTGAATCCTCTTGAGTTACATGGGAGGACCTTTATTTCCTTTAGAGTGAGTTTCAGGCTAAAGGCCCGTACCCACGTCTCCCAGTCTCCTAAAGTCTTTAGCCAGGGCACTGTGTTCTTGTGTGTTCTTTTTCAGAATGGTAATATCCACCTTCTGAGGAAGACGTTGGGTTAACTACCACTACATGTCGAAACCGGTTGAGTGAAAAACTCCACAAGGATGCGATCTTTTGCACTTGTTCCTTTGATCCACCCTGACAATAGATTGTCTCTGAATTATCACTATTGTTTGTTAACATCATAATAATGTGTGTCATTATGGGGACTGGCTATGAATTACTTTTCCCCATAGGTTTTTAGCATGTTTTTTGTGTCTTTTAGCATTTTGGATGTATGTCACGGTATGATGAGTTGTGTGTGAATGAATGCACCACGAATGGATAGTATGAGTGAGGTTGTTTTAGCTGATTTTTTGGCATATTGTCGCTGTGGTTTTGCTATATTAAAGTGATTAGTGTATAATTATTTGTGATTTACTCACCAGTTTTCAAATTTTGTATCACCTTAAATAAATTTTGATACATTATTTCTAAATATACTTTTCTCTGGACATTTCCTTTCTGTTTATTGATGTTATTATAATACTGTGGTCCAGAGGCTAGAGTCACTCTGCTCTTTTCAGTTTTTGTTTGTATTATATCTTTCTCTGCCAGGAGCATGTTCATGACTATTTTTGATCTAATTGTCAGCCTGACTTTATCGGTTCTTTCCACATGACGAAAGTACACCTGGTCTATATCTCTAGAGGTTAGGAGGCATAGTCGTGGTATCTCCTGGAATGGTTCAAGGACATTTTGATGGTTTAGAACAATCCTTTGGTGTATATCAAATAGTAATTCTCGTATTATATGATGAGCATTATCTAGATGTTCCCAAATGGTTTTGATCTCGTTTTATAATACTTCAAAGAGGACCTTGATGAATATTGCCAACTGATGAACCAGGATGTTCACTTGTCCCAAATGTTACCATATTTTTGCGACTCCCAGCCTGAATTTCTGTAGAATGAGAACGTGCCAGTTGGGTATCGTTAACTTTCAGAAGCATTTCGACTTGGCTGTAGCTCTGAGGGTAGATGCCACTAGATCCGTGTTGGGTAAATAATCACACAGTAGTGGTGTTTGAGAAGCTCATTCCCCAATTTGCACCAGCGGTCTTTGTATAACCAATGATGTTAGTTGGAGCACTTGTACTTCTGCTTGTTTATGCAATTCTGCATTTATGAGATTAAACGTTTGCTTCTCAGAGTCTACAAGCTGCCCACTTGACTGTTTCAGCAAGCCCCTTTTAGTCTTCCCCTCCATCCTATTTTCTATTTGTCTAACATTGCCCTGACTTTTGTTTGTCATGATAGACTCTTTGTTTCTTTGTGCTGCTTCTTCTGTGACGTGCACGTTTCATTTTCTTTGTTGCTTTTTCGGGTACTGTATTGACTGTTTCACTAATTTCCTGAACTCCCCCCTGACTGGACTCTTCATTAATCTTATGTTCACATTCAAGTGGCGGGCCAGTCCAAGGGGAAGCTTATGTTTGTTTGACTTTGACGTGTTTCCTCTCTTCTTCTATCTGAGATTTCGAAGATGTGTCACTCATATCCAACCTTATTTTTATCTGGCACAGTGACAATGTGTGAGATTTTATTTGCATCTTGATATTGTCATAGAGGGATACAAAGGAACATAATAGAACATTTAATGCAATGATTGACGGGGAAGTTTGTTGTTGTTGCTTAAATCTCTTAACATGTATTGTCAATTATTTGGGGAAATTTGCTGACAAATGTCAGCGACCTGTTTCCTCCTCTGTATTGTGTTCTGTTCGGAATGATGGCATTTTCTTCAAGTCTGATATTTTAGAGAATACAAAATTGGGTCTCATTACTTTCCATACGGTTATTTGGTGCCACTAAATGCACTCCACTTAGATGTTCCCCCTTGTTATCCTTAATCAACTCTAGTAAATTATGATCACTAATGAAGTTACTGTCTTCCTGTGTTTCTCGATTTTAGTTGAGCCCCTGACGCACGTCAGTGCACACCCCATTTTTGTATAAAAATCAGTAATCACTCTGCAGTTTAGTTTTGGCCGTTTTAAAATAATTTCTCTCTAGTGGGCGGGTTTCTTCTGAATTGAATAGCTAATTCTCCAAAAATAGGATTAGCGCAGGAATTCCGCAGGTGCTCTCTCACTGAGTGGGTTATGGGACCAGGGAATTGATCTTAGTTAATTAACTTATCTTTTCGCGATTCCAATCTTTCATTCATTTCCATTGTTTCTGGCAGTCTTTTTATTAATACATTATCCTCCAGTGTTTGCAGATTATGCCCAGGTGGGCTTGCCACTGCCATAGAACAGTCCTCTGGAACCAACTTACTATGCAAGTTATATATTCCAAATGTTAAGGTGTATGGATTTCAAAGTAAATATGTGCCTTACCGTACATACCTTGAAGTCAAGATCTGTGTGGCCTTGCTTGCCTCTAAAAGCTGCTAACTGCCTTCCCTTAGCTCACTCCATGGTGCTCCATGCAGAAGAGCAGGTTTTAAAGAGAAGGTAGGTGTTGCTGCTGCAGTTGACCTCCATGCAATGTCTCGCTTTAAAAACAGTTCCTCTTCTCACAAGTGCCAATTCAGTGACAGCCATAAGGTCCATAGAAACAATGGAGGGGACATTGCCAAAAGATGAATCTTTCCTAACAACAGCTACTTTGTAGTTCAGTTGGTGACACCTGAATCAGAATGTTCACTGCTTCAGCGAGCCTCCGGAAACGACCCAGCAAATACATTTTCTGGAGTTAAAATCCATCTTTCTGATGAAGCCTTTCTTCTCAAGCTTTAGAAAATATATTTTTGATTGTCATAAGCACTAAAATGGGGGTGAGCCATTTGGTCCCGTCCACTCTGGAACATAGTGATAGAGATGTGGGTTTAGCCGAATCAAAACCTAGGTTTCTGGCAATGCATTTTGGTTGGCAGAGGTGTATTTCACAGCAGATGCTCTTAACATACTCCATCATCTGCTGCACACATGAAACCGAAGTCCTCACTGAGAATCCTCCAATTCTGGAGATTTCTGCAAATAGACATTTTTGCCACGCAGCTAAATGCTCAGCTCTCCTCTTAGATTGGTTAACAAAGGCCATTTATTTCTTTCCTCTAACTCCTCTGATTCTGAGGACACAAGTCATTTGTTAGCCACCCTCTAATCCTGGAGGCCCGGTGTTCCAACCTCCTCCAGCACTCTGAAAGGTGATCCCTATAACAACTTATTGAGGTGAATCTCTTTGCTTAGCCGAAAAGGGTCCATTCTCCAGCACTCCTTACTCTGGCTGAACGTGAGAGCCTTATACCTGAAATGTTAATCTATTCTGACTTGAGAATCTCAAATGTCAACCTGCTCATCATATTAACATCAAGAAAGGAGTCAACTAAAAAGCAATACAAAAGCATGTGGATTTGCTTTTGCTATTGGGCTCTTGATGAGGTGGTTAACCCAACAAGGCAGTGCCCTGTTCATAATAAAAGCTATGAAGGGGTTACCGTAGCTAACACCAGGGGATGCATTACTAGTGATACTTTATTGAGTGCATCAATGCATAAAAAGCATTCTTGCAGGTAACTTAGTTTATACACTACAGCATACTTTCTGCAGATTTCACATTGTCCATCAAAATGTTATGAGACTGAAAGCTAGGCCTTGAAACCTTCACATACCCAAGATGGAGTGACTCTGGTGCCACATATAGCCCATGAGAAGTAGCCATACAACCAGCATCATCAGAATTAATATACGTGATTGATATAATTTCTCACCTTACCCTCCTTATCCTTTACCCAATGTTTTCCCCATGTACACTCCTTTTATAAACATGCAACTCTTGGCGCTGACTTATTTGTTCAGCTTGCTTGGCAAAGTCTGCGCTCTCACTGAATGCATGGACTGTTTCTCGCAAACTAAGTTGGTGAAAACATCCAAGCTACAAGGGCCCACTTGAGTACATCTCAAGTCCCTCATGCAACTACACACCATATACATCTCTGACCATGCATTGGCTGGTATAGATTCTGGCATCACATTAAAATTTTGTTTCAGAATGAGGTATGTCAGAATGAATTAACATTTTCCGCACCACTGAATTAAAACTTTGGAGGTGGAGGATTAACCTCCAGCAAAAAGCTGGAGGTAAAAGGCCACGTTATGCAAAAAATCGGCAAATTTACTGGACGGTTATTCGGCCAGTGGTAAATCTGCCAAAAATCCCCATGGAGTCCTATGGACTCCACAAATGGAGAATGACCACAACTTGTAATCCCATGACAACTCCATGGGACCAAAGTACAGTAATGGTAATTGAGTATGGCAGTACTTCTTTAGATTTAGAGCCAAATTACCACCAATCTCGTATTGAGTCCCATACTCCCTTACCACCTTTACTACAGAACTGACTCGCCTTTTCATTTAAACTCCCTTCTCTATCTCCCCTCTTACCCTCTTCCGTCTTACCCACATACTAAGGTCTGTAAACACCCTGGCAATGTCAAAATAGGCCACCTCTCAGACAAGGAGAGGCACTGTATGATCACTACCATGGAGATGAGCGTAGTATAAATATCAGTTAATGTAACATATTGGTGCCCACCCAGCATCTCAAACAAGTTCTGCTCGGTATATGCAACAGAATTTGGAACTTAACAGATGTTTTGCCCCCTTTTTCCTGTTTTTCTATTTTTCCTTCGAGGAATACTGTGTTCCTCTTTTGATACAGAAGTAACTGGGTGTATCTGACATTGTGGACATGTTTAAAGTACCTGTATGAGTCTTGTACATCTCCTCTATTGATAGCTATTGCTCAGCTCTGACACGTAGCTGCTTCTGCTACCTGTATGTTTCTGTTATGTTAACTTTTCCCATCCTGTTTTGAACTTGGGAACATTTCTTAAATGATGACTCTGCAACAAGATAGAATATTTATAAGGACTGCATTACCAAATGTAAATTACATGTTCTTGTTTTATCACATGGAATTATGTTGTGTTATCTTTTTTTTCAAAGTGGCCTCTGAAGAACCATCCGGAAGCTCCTCAAAAACATCACTTCAAAGACATTACCATTGTGACAAATGCAATACAGATTTCATGTTCACGCCCACTGAAATCCTGAAGCACCGGAAGCAGCATTTGTGAAATAGCACTTTCTTTTTGGGCCTTATTTCTATGCTCTTTGAATAATAGGCCTGTTTCAAATGATAATTTGGCAATTACTTTACTGCATTGTTCACATACATATTCAGCTACAAGAGTTCAGACTGGTTAATGAGATTAATGTGATGTACTAAGTGAAAAACTGAAAAAAGCAGAGAACATTAAATGCCTACAACCCTTTAAAGATGTTATTATTTACAATCACAGCAACATTTCCTTCTATGAGTTCCAGTTATGTGACCTCAATCAAAAAGGGAAATTATAAAGATGCAGGAAATGAACAAAACCCTTGTTTTTCATTCTTTAGACAGGAAAGTGGGGAAACAACCCCTTTCTCCGAAAACAGCAGCAACTACATATGTTATTCAACTAAGATGAGACTTCTCATCATGTTAAGGGAACAGGATCCCATCTGTATAAAATGTATGATGCTTCATGTTTTGCAGCCCTCATCTATTCAACCACCACTGACAATATTTCAGTGTAGGCAAATCATTTTGTATTCTAAAAAATCACATTTTATCTTGGATGTGACATGTCACGTTCCATCTCTGTGCAGGAATTCTTTAAGCAACTACTAGTAAAGCTTTAAGATTAACGGCATACTCTTTCATCTGTCTCATTGTAAAAGTGAGGTAATTGTTAAATGCATGCAAGACTACTGTTAAATGTATGCTTTTAATTAAAACATTGTCATATTCATTTTGTTTCGTTCAACACTTGTAGTATGTTTCCTAATCAGGTCATACATATCTGTTGCATTAAAAGCATCTTTAGATAGGTCACGGGTAACTGTAAATAATAAACATGTTATGGTTGACACATACCTTGTAAGGACATAAACATCAAAAGTAACTGTGATAAGTAAACTTGTGATGATTACAGTTTAACTTAGTTAATAAACATGTTTTGGCCATATGCCACTTTCAAACTTGTATTTGTTTTTTTGCTACGATCCATGTGTCAAACAAACATCTTATGATATCTCCTACGAGATATAGAACCTTCCAAGGGTTCTACACCAATGTATATATATATGGGAGCAGCCTGCACTGTTCAGAGTTCCAGCTTTGACAGGAGGGCCTTCTTTGAAGAAAATACATACTTACTTGAAACTCACCTAATGCTATGGACATCTGTTACTTCAGAATGGTGACAAGTTAATTCTGAACCCCTGGAGGCCCTCCTGCTCTTTTTTCACTTTGAGCTTGCTGCATTCCTCTGCATCGTTGGTGTGCTCTGCGGCTTTGGCAGTGTCCGCTCTCTACTTTGTGTGGATCTTGTCATCCTCATGCTGCCTATCTTGGCACTACCTCGATACTCTTTTGCTCCTGAACTGCTCTCCGAGGAGCGGACCCATCGCTTCCCAGCTGCTGGTCACCTGATCTTCATAGCGTTGCTCGAGTTACTTTTGCGACTTGTATGTTCCGGCTCAGGCTTTGCCGGCAAACCACAGGACCTCCGACTACCACCCGCCCGGCTAGCCCTTCTCAGAGGTGCCTTTCCGGCTCCCCGCTGGAATCGCTATGCTCCCCTGCTGCCATCTCTGATGCAGTGTCTGCCACCACGCTCTGGGATTTCGGGAGCTCTTTCATTTGCCGGTAAGATGCTTGCCACTCTGTTAGATCGTTGACCTTTGCATCAACTTTGAACTCGTAATCGCTTCCTGAGTGACTTCCTCCTATACTGCTCGCATCTGACCGCGCGCTGGACTGCATGCACACTACAGCTGTTGATCTGCTCCTCACAAGTACTGTAGGCACCTGCCTCCTATGATTTGTCATATCTACCTCTGTCATTTCACTCACAATTTTTTCTAGGGCTATGCTGCATCCAACCCTTGTGCTCTGATATAGTTTAAAGCTATCACTTTTTCAGTTAATCTTACTACAGCCTACACCATTTCCTACAACTGCTTATTCTGGTTCTTCTTGTTCTGTGCTTATCTCTTTGTGCTCTGAGTGCCATTGTACACTCCCCTACATTCTATGTTGTTACCTTTACGGGTGGAGGTACATCACTCTCTGCAAGCACCTGAATTCATGCACAGTTCATCTATGCTGCATATTTATTGACTTCTCACCCTGTGTGCCCTGCCCTGCAGTTTATTCTCTTGCCAATATAAATGCAAATATTCTGTGTTTCAACATCCTGCAGCACCTTACACACCTCAGGTTGCGTTTCCCCTTTGCAATTGTTGTGGACCTCATCCTGAGCCCCTACAATTTTGCCATTCTCCTTTATATGGCTCTTGGCAAAGCCCCACTCTCATAAAGTTCTGTGTTCACTACATCATCTCTTCCTCTTTCCACTTTCGTTATGACAAACTTACCTCCCCACTTTCTCCAAACACCTGGTGAACCCTTAATTCTATAGGAAACGTGGAAAGATGATTGCATTGATTATATCACTGCCATTCATGTTCCGAACTTCAGTTTGGAGAGTTTGGAGCTCTCCTAATTCACTGTTTGGGTTACAAAGGTAGAAGAATACTGAAAAGCCTCTCCGATTTGTCTGAAGCCTTCCAAGCATCTGGTGATGGTGTGGACTTACCCTCTGCATATAATGTTATTTTAAAGAAATTAGACTAGCATTATGGAAACAAAGTAAGCATCATTTTACAGCAATATCACTTTAGCACACAAGACCCTTCAAAGGATGAGTCTATTGAGGCGTTCATTACAACAGTCGGGGAGCTGGCTATTTCCTGTAACTTTGGCCCATCCTATAATTGCATTGCCAATGTATGTTAAAGGTTAGAGAAATTAAAATAGAAGAAATTTGGGCAAGGGGTGACCCCACCCTAGATGAGGTTTTAGAGATAGCAAAAAGGGTGGAGCATAGGTTATCTTGTGTTAAGCAATTAGAGCTGAAAGAAACTAAAGATGCATTAGTGCTGTTGCATGGCATGAATTAAAAAAGTGTAAAAAAAAACCTCCCTCTGGTAAGCCGTCAATGTCTTCTTCAAACACCAGAAAATGTTTCAGATGTGTGTGAGAAACCAAAGGGTATTTCACCCGCTAATTCTTGGGGGACTTGTCATCCAGGTGGCCAGGACACAGCCATCGCTTTTGGATTCATTTCCTGGGAGTGGACCAGTGCTGGAGGATTACCTGGGTGAGGGGACTTTGTGGGGGGGGTGAGGCAGCCGGTGGCAAGACGTGCTATTCCTGCCTTTTCCATACCTGTAATCCCTCCTATTTCCTAGGATCCTACGATGTTTCAACCCGCACCCCTTTCCACACAAACGCTGGGCCGAGGAAGAGGGTGACTGAGAGTAATACTGCTAACTCTCATTCATCGCATTGGACATGTCCTGTTAATTGGGTCAGGCAAAGTCAGGCACTTGACTCTTGAGTGCATACATCTGATGCCAATTAGCTCTCCTCAGACGGATAGAAGGCAGAACGTAGAGACACACTCTGAGCAAGGTGGAACACGGATAAGAGCAGAACTTCCGGGGCAAAGGCAAACTTCCTGGAGCAGAGCAACGGACAGAGGGACGAGAGCCACGGGTGGAGAACCCCAGGAATTCCTGCAGGAGGTTGTTGCCTCCAAAAGGCCATGAAAGACACGTGGAGAAGGTCAGATCCCAAACAAGAAGGCTGCATTGCGTTTCAAGGATGGCAGCTACCCTCCTGGGTGAACAGCAGAGTCAGGGAGGTGAGGCCAAGTCTGTGGTACTAACCTTGACTCGTAAACTGGAAGACAGTAAAGACAAGAAAGAAATTCACACTCCTGGTTTTTTGGAAAGCGACGTGAGGGACATGTGCTAAAGAAAGATTGGATGAGACACGAAGAAAGGCAGATCTGTGAATGAACCTTGAAATAATGATAGCTGTAAAGTCAGCGATACTGAGTAACTGAGTAGTCCAGCAAAAGGAAGTCGCCCACTCGAATGTCTCTGCGAAAAGTATGTAGTGATAAAGTGAATTAACTGTAAAAGCGAGGTGATTGAAATTGACCCAGAGAAAAGGGGAGAGTAGAGAGGTGACCGTTGAATTTTGGTGGATAATACAGTGAACTACCCAGACCAGGAAGCACTGGGACAAATAACATAAGAGTGTGAATTGAAAGCTGGAAAGTCGAAGTGGTCCTGCGGAAGTCTATTGAAAAAACTGACGCACATTTGAATGTCTTACACATCAGGAAACTGTCTGAGCCCGACAGAGGGAAATCGAAGGTCTAATCAGTTAGGGCAAGGGAACCTCCTAAAGGAGGTGAAATAAGCTTGGGGAAGGGAACCCCTGCAAGTGTTTGTTTTCATTGAAAGGTCCGAGCCTGACTGAGGGAGAATGACGTGAACTTTTGCTGTGAAAGGTCTGAGTCCGATTGAAAGAGACAGATGTGAACTATTTGCTTTAAGAGGTCTGAGCCCGACAGAGGGGGACCGACATGAACCTTTGGTGAACTGTGTTTTGAAGATTGGAAAGCAAGACTTTAACATGGAAGGCCAGGTGGGCCTCAATCCACGTCTTGAACTGACTTTGTGTTAAGAGCCTGAGTGTGTCATCTTGCCTACAGGGACCGTATTACTCTGTGTTGTCCAACGTGGAGAGGAGAGCTGACTTAGCCACATTTAGTCTTTATGTTTCAACACCGACTTTCCTTTGCATACACATTCTCCTTTTCACACTTTTTGTACAAGATATAGGGCAGGCATTAGGTTTTTGTTAATATAGGTCATTTTTGATTTGACTGACTCAACTAGGGCTGTTTTGTTTAATATTTGATGGTCGAGACTACTCCCATCTTAGCTGTAGGGCAAAGTAAGAGTTTCTCCAACCCCATTGAAACTTCAATAAAGATTTTACAAATTATACCTTTGTGTCGGTGTCATACTTGTGATACCACACAATTGATCAGGGGGACAAACAAGATCACAAAACCCAATCACTCAAGGAAGTTTATAATAGATGCCACTCTCATAAAGTTTCACAAATGAATTTTAGTGATCAACGAACAGAGATGATTTGGTACATGAAATGGTGACAAATCATATCTTACACAGGACAAAGGTATAGAAACTGTACAAGTGGTAAATTAACTCGAAAAAAACATTGCTGTCATTACATAAAAAAGGGGGGGGTCCCACAGTCTTGTGGGATCATACAATCTAGTTTGAAGAAACAGGTTGATTTAAACAACTGTAAATAGTAACAGAGTTGATATTAAGCTCTGAGGAAGGAGATGTTGACACAGGTGTGTTTCGGACACTGGTAGCTGAACTAGTGTGCTTAGAATTGGATGGCCTTTATCAGGACGAACAAAAGAGTTTGGTGGTGAAATATTGAATATAGAATCCTGTCTTGCTCTGCTCAAAAAATGAACAGAGGCGAGTGTATAAGGGCATACGTAGAGAGAATCAGGCATTTGTTTAACGGTGGGAACAGATCCTCAACAAATGCTCCCTTGATCCGATTCTATTGACAATTGAGGAATTATCAAAATCTTTGACCTCAATTAATCAAGAAATTGAAGACATCTCATTGCAACTTTCTAAGTTAAAAACAAATGACGAATTACCAATCAGAAACTCTCCTCATATAAACGAGAAATTGAACAACGGAAAATCAGGAAATTCCAGAGGGATACTCTAGACTATGCGCAGGATTTGTATATTCCTGCCAAGAATATTACAATAACTTAAGACCTCACAGAACTCCGGCAAGACAGCCTAGACAACCCAATCCAAATGACAATACTGACGGTAAGCCCGACCACCTCAACAGCACCAACAGTTGAACCCCCCTCATTTTATAGAAGGAGGCGACAAACCTGCAGAGGGAAAAAGAAAGCCCAGGCAAAAAAAACAAAGGACTCCATTATTTTCAATATCTCATCCAAACATGTAACTAAAGCACAAAAGGACACACTGAATCCTGGTATCTGCTTTATCCCGACTAACCATACAACCATCTTTGAAGAAGAAGTAAATCTCTTTAAACTGATTCGAAAAATGGAACTGAACGTTTTCTTCGACTCCATTCCAGAACCCTCAGTACAACGTAAACAACATAGGTTTCTTGAAATTAAAAAGAAAAGTACATTCCACCCACAAATCAATCATCCGGCTATCAATTTATTCAAACTTAAAACCACCAAAGAACTAAAACGTCTGAAATTCAGTACTTCCAGCAAACTTAATATTAGGAGGCATCAATTGAAATGATCAAAGAACTATCTGAGGACAATACTATCACACTCAAGCCGGCAGACAAGGGCGGAGCATTGGTAATGATGGAAACTGAAATGTACAATGAAGCATGTCTTAAATTACTAAGAGATGAAGGAACATATATGGTATTAGACAATGACCCGACTATGGCTATCAAAGAAGTCATTAAGAAAACAATTGACAAAGCCCTGGACTATGAATGGATATCGGACCATACCAGTGAATTTCTTACTAAAACATTCCCAGTGATCCCAGTACGTTATGCACTACCAAAGATGTACAAAAATATGCTTGACCCCCCCCCCTTTTAGACCTATAGTAGCCGGTACTGAAAGTATATTCCATCCATTGGCTATCTATTTAGATAGAGCCTTGCAACCATTAATACAGAAGACGATTACATACCTGAAGGACACTTCACATTTCCTACAACTATTGAATAAAATTGACAACAACGAACCTTCACTCATACTATTCACACTGGATGTACATAGTTTGTATACTTCAATTCCCCATGCAGAGGGAATCGCTGCATTAGAATGGTTTGTGCTCCAACATGATGATATCTCCATACACAAAGAATTTGCAATAGAGTTGATTAATATCATCCTGTACAACAATTACTTTCGATTCAACAACAAATACTATTTACAGATCTCTGGGACATCCATGGGGTCCTCTGTAGCACCCGCTTATGCACATATTTTTATGTACCATTTTGAAACGACCCATATCTTGGGCAAAGAACCATGGAAAAAGAACCTAATTTTTTGGAAACGTTTCATCGATGACATTTTTGGGATCAGGCATGGTTCTCAGGAAGATTTACAACAATTCTTTAGCTACTTGAACAGCTGTCTTGAAAAGATACAGTTCACCCTAGAGATTGGTGATCCCAACATCCATTTTTTAGATGTCAACATCTCAAGAGTTGACAACATCTTCATTACGGAGATTTACAGGAAACCTACGGATGCGAACGGCACCTTACATGTTTCAAGCTTTCATCCAGCTCATCTTAAACATAATTTACCTTCTGCCAATGCTGACGGGCCAAAAGGATAACTTCAGACCTGACACAAGTGGCAATAGAATTGAAGAATATGAAAGAAAGATTCAACAGAAGAGGTTTTCCTGAACAGACAATGAACACTGCCATTGACCGTACAAGACCATTAAAAAGGGAAGATCTGTTAAAAGAAAACCCCAAAAAGGAAAACACAAGATTGAGCCATAACCTCAAATACTCTAGTCAGAGTTGCCAAATCAGAAAGATATTTCCAAAAAACTGGCATCTTATCAAATCTGATGTAAACCTCAATAAATTGTTCCCTGAACCACCTATGTTAGCCTATAAAAGAGGCAGAAATTTCAGAGATTCACTGATCAAGGCACAAAAACTCAAAAAACAACATCAGATGTTTCTTTCAAAAGAAAAATACGGTACCTTTGCATGTTTGAACTGTCAACGTTGTTCTAATATTTTGAAAGTAGACCATATTCGCCACCCGAATAGTGGCAAGAAAATTCAATTTAAGGACTATGCAACATGTGAAAGTAAAAATTTGATATAAGCCCTGAAATGCCCTTGTGATAAATATTATGTTGGCAAAACTTAAATCAAACATCAGAACGAGCAATGTAAAATCCCTGGTCTTCAGACACTTCCATGAAAACAGACAATATATCTCTCATTTGAGATTCGTTGTCTTGGAAGTGATTAACCAACTACCCACAGGCAGTGATCTTGCAAAACGTCTCTCACAGAAAGAATTATTTTGGATCCACAAATTGGATTCATTGGCACAATTTGGACTCAATGAAGACTTTAATTTAGGACCAGGCAGAATGATCATACCTAAGATTGTATAGATAAACTTTTTAACCTGGTTTAAGCAATAATCAGCTGTGATATAACATCACACAGCATATTGTTGAAAGATCAGATTGTGAGGATTAGGATACATTTAAATAACTTGCATTAGTTACACAGAGAGGTAATGGGTATATATTACTGAAAGAGCAGATTGTGAACTCTCATGAGACAGATTAGGATCTACCTTATGAATTTAGGTAATAGCATATTCCTCCAATGTGCTACTGCAAGATCAGAATGTGAACTCTTTTTGAGACAGACCATTATCAATTGCATGAATTAATGTTTGAGCAGTTTATAAGTGCAATAAGTGTTTTTCCATCGAGACGGCACTTTGCGAATGCGCGCAATGATGTCACAGTGTTTACATTGTTACATCACACACCCAGGGACGTGATGACATCATGAATACGGTACTATATGTAAGGCAGCCATTTCCTGCTACATCATCGTCCAGGAAGCGGTTCCTGGATGTGATGGCGCAGTCCCACCGTGATTACCCTTCTACAATTTCAGAATCAAGTAAGTTAAACCGGGTTTTGTTTTAGGATTAGAATACATTTCAATAACTTGCATTAGATACACAGAGAGGTAATGGGTATATATTACTGAAAGAGCAGATTGTGAACTCTCATGAGACAGATTAGGATCTACCTTATGAATTTATGTAATAGCATATTCCTCCAATGTGCTACTGCAAGATCAGAATGTGAACTCTTTTTGAGACAGACCATTATCAATTGCATGAATTAATCTTTGAGCAGCTTATAAGTGCAATAAGTCTTTGGCAATTTGCTTAAACATGAAATGTGAGGTACTCTAACTACTGACACCAGATGTACATTTAGTACTTATGACTTATGATAAACTTTTGTATATGTTGCCGGCTTTTTTGTCGCAGATCCATAATATAACATTCTTACTTTAATATAGAGTATCAATCTAATTTAATCACGAACTTGAGGGTTTCAGAACCCATTATCTCTTACTCAAACTATTTGCAGTCGTCAAGTTGTTTATATTGACATCTTGACATCCTCAATATATATTGAATATGGGTTAGATACTCAACATTTTACTTGTTTTTATGATCCACACTCTGCACTCTGTACAAGTGCGTAGTTTCCATACCATCTATATCACTCGACCTTTGTTATTGATCCGCACTTTTCCAAGCGCGTAGTCATTTTACATCTGTTTTTCCATCGAGACGGCACTTCGCGAATGCACGCGTTGACGTCACAGTGTTTACATTGTTACATCACACGCCCTGGGACGTGATGACATCATGAATACGGTACTATATGTAAGGCAGCCATTTCCTGCTACATCATCGTCCAGGAAGCGGTTCCTGGATGGGATGGCGCAGTCCCACCGTGATTACCCTTCTACAATTTCGGAATCAAGTAAGTTAAACCGGGTTTTGTCTTAGCTTCACAGAACTTTTTGTTCTACTTTTTGACCTCACTATGCTCACTATGGGGATTTCCTTCTCCTTTAGGATTTCAACCTTGATTTTAAACATCAGCCAGTGTTTGACTGACACCGGGTATCCGAAGCTTTGAATACCCAGTTTATGGACTCTTATCCCTCATCTAAACTCTATTCCTATCATTGGCGGGTCACGATAAAAATTTTTTGGTAAGTCCAATTAGCATTCTATAAACTTTTCTCTCTGATTATGATTTAAATTCTTATCATATCCCATATCTTCCATTTAGGGATTTGCAACACCATTACAATAAATCGTCCCCTAGGGTCCTATTATTTTCCTCATTTGAGAGGCCATTATGGATACAAAAACAAAAGTGATTATTTTGTTTATGTTTAGACAATGTTTACCTAAGGGTATTTTGATTTTGGCAACCTATTTGACACAATAAGTTATTTTGCAAATATGCTGACATTTGTCAATTGTTGAAGTATAAAAGTTTAAGCAACCGAAATATGAAGAATGCCTAAAATATGTTGTCTTTTGAACAAAACTGTAAACAGCGTCAACACAACTTGTACTAATGTATATTATTTAAATATTTTTTCTAGATAAAATTGTTGAAATCTGTTCATTTGCCCCTGAAGAAGTGATCATTCATGAAACGCGTTGAGCCACAAATAAATCAACTAAGTTTGACAAAGAAATCCAATTGTGTCCGTTTTTCTGATATGTATTGAATTTCATATATATAATTGTTCATTTGATGTTTAAAATTAAATGTGATTTCAGAGAGAAACTTAAATATAATACACTTTTTCAAATTACACGGACTCATATTGTTTTGAGCCATTGATTTTGAATTTTGAAATTTGTTTATTGGCATTTAGTTAGGGTTACAAAACAACACCATCAGCGGGTGCATCCGTCAATGTCAAATGAGCAAATTTCCACATAGTACAGCAGCATATTAAACAGTAACTACAAACAACAAATTACCATTAACCGTCTCCTGAGTCGTCTTGAACAGTGTTCTGCTGGTCTCCGACAGGGTGGATGTTTGGGTTATGGGGGGGGGCAAAACCAGTTCAGGAGCCTTCTTGGGCCGTGATGGTTTAGTTCCAAGTAACTTAGTTGGCTGCATGGATCAGCGATTCGCCCTGGCGAGTTATTCAAGGAGGTTTGTCGTCTGGAGAGTGGAACAGTTTTACCATGGTGTCTTTCCATGCAGTTAGTGCCATGCTCGAGTCTTCGGAAGATCTGGCTACACTATCCTCCCAGGCCCTTGTTTCGGCGTTCGCCCATTTCTCAAGTTCTTTATGCCATACCGTGAAGATCGGACCTGTGGGCTTTTTCCATGACATGGCCATAGTTCTTTTTGCCAATATGCACACTAAGTCCATCAGTTTAACTGAGTGCTTGAATTTAGCTAGTCTGGGGTAGGTTCCCAAAAGGCATTCATGCGGAGTCCATGTGTACCTGGTCAGACCCGCCTTTTCACACGTTTGCTTTATTTTTGACCAGAGGGTCTGAGTTTTGGTGCAGTTCCAGAGCATATGGATCAGGTTTGCATTATCCGTCCCGCACCAGGTGCAGTTCGGTTGTGTAGAATTGTTGAATATAGCCAATTTGCTTGGGGTTAGGTAGGTGCGGTACAATACATTTATCTGGATCAGTCGAAATCTGTGGTTTCTAGAGACCTCCCTAGGGAACGCCAGTGCTCTATCCCATTCCTTATCTGACACCTCCAGTCCCATGTCCGTTTCCCACTTAGACCTAAGTACTGCACTCCGGGGGTTAGGAGTGTCGATTAGGTGACCGTATATTTGGGACACCACCCTCCCGCCTTCTCCGAGATTGTATAGTAGTGTTATGAAGGGGTCCATTTCCGGTTCCTCTGGCCAGGTTACCCATTTTATTCGTGCTATTTTTCGAATCCTCTGGTACCAAAGGTATTGGCCAGAGGGGATACCATCTTCCGCTTGCAACATGGGGAATTCCCGGAAGGTTCCCTCAGCATATAGATCTCCCCAAGTGTATACCCCTTTCCTTTCCCAGAGTCTGATATTATGTAGATCGGTATCGGCCTTGTCCTGCCCCGAGATTATTGGCATTTCCGGGGAGTATGGCTGCTTTAGTTGCATGACCGACTCGGTTCTATGCCAAATTTTCCTACCCAGGGTCACCAAAAAGGGTGCATTGCGTAGCAGGTTTTGGGGGGCCCAAATCAGTTCTTTCAGTCTTACCGGAGATATCATGTCCTGTAGCAGGGGAGTTTCAGACGTGATCTCGTCTGCTAGCCATTTAGTTACAAAGCCCAGCTGGGCAGCAAGGTAATATTTCTCTAGATTCGTTAGTTGAATTCCACCTTGCTTGTATGGTAGGACCAATGTGGATAGGGCAACCCGGTGTCTACCACTTCCCCATAAAAAGTCCCGGATTATTGCATCAAGTAATAGAAAGAAGGGTTTAGTGATGTAGAAGTGCACATTTTGGAACCCGTATAAGAATCTAGGAAGAACAATCATTTTAACTATAGAGGCCCTACCCATCATTGATAGAGGTAGCTTAGCCCAGAATCCCATGGATTTACGCAGTCCCGGGAGTGCAGCCCTCGTGTTACATTCATGCATTAGCTCTGGGGTGTGCATTATCTGGATCCCGAGGTAACGGAATGAAGTGGTTTGCCAATTTATGCCCACCGAAGGAAGTTCTTCAGCCGGCCGACCCTTTAGTCCCGCTAGCGGAAACAAGCAGGACTTGGTTTTGCTGAATTGTATGCCCGAGACCTTTGCATAATTGTCAAGGACTTCCAGCATTGTTGGCACATTAAGAAGAGGGTTGTTGACATATATAAGCACATCATCGGCATATAAAGAAACAATGTGGTCTACCCCGCCTATCCTTATGCCTGCGTCAAAAAACTGCTTTCTAAAGTAAATAGCTATGGGCTCCAGACCTAAGATATAAAGCATGGGTGAGAGAGGGCAGCCTTGCCTAGTTCCCCTACAGATGTCCCAGGCCTCTGACACATATCTCCCAGATTTTAGTCGTGCTCTTGGTTTATTATAAAGGATCTTAATCCACCTAATGAACCCCTGGCCAAAGCCGAATCCATCCAGTACTGCCACCAGCCACTCCCAATAAATAGAATCGAATGCCTTAATGGCGTCTAAGGACAGTAGTGCATAACATTCCTGGCTTGTGTCGGTTTGAGCTATTATGTGCTGGAGCCTGCGCAGATTCATGGTTGTGTTACGACCAGGCACAAAGCCGTTCTGGTCCGAATGTATTATGTCTCCAATTACTCTGGATAGCCTCTTAGCTAGAATTGATGTAAGTATTTTAACGTCATAATTAAGCATAGCAAGGGGGCGGTAAGAGTCGCACCTATCTGCGGGTTTATTAGGCTTGAGCATTGGGACGACCAGAGTTTCCCTCATGCTATCCGGTAGGGTCCCCCTTTCATAAGATTCCAAGAAGACTTCATGTAATAGCGGTGTTAAGGAGGGTTCATATGCCTTGTAAAATTCCGGAGGCAGCCCATCGCTGCCCGGGGCTTTACATGTAGCCAGGGATCTAATTGCCTCAGTTATGTCCTCGGGTGTGATGTCCATGTCTAAGGTCTCAGATTGTGTGGGAGTTAGTTTAGGCAGGCCAATCTCATCAAGAGTATCTAGTATTTGGTCTTGGGGGACTCGATCAGTGTGAGAGTATAATTGCATGTAGAAACTCGTAAAAGTATCATTAACACCCTGTTGAGTGTTGTGAGTTTCATCAAATTCATCCCGCAGTGTGGTGGTTATGTGTCTGGGGTGTTCTTTCTTGCAGAGCCAAGCTAGTAGCCGGCCAGGTTTGTCTGCTTCTGCGTGTGCTTTGTTTGTTCTAGCGACAAAGTCAAATCTAGCTAACCTGCTCCATGCTTCAGCGCAATTCTCTCTAA
This sequence comes from Ambystoma mexicanum, assembly GCF_040938575.1. Taxonomy (NCBI): domain Eukaryota; kingdom Metazoa; phylum Chordata; class Amphibia; order Caudata; family Ambystomatidae; genus Ambystoma; species Ambystoma mexicanum. The sequence goes on from NC_090923.1 coordinate 844,234,812, forward strand.
GCGTACTAAGTTCTTCTTCCCTCTTCGGGGTGTCTATGGGGGCAGCTTCCAGTTTCACTATTTCCTGTTCCTTCCTGCTTAATTCGCTGCGCAATAGTTTCCTGGTGCCACCCGCCTTAGCAATGACTTCTCCTCGCGTTACTACTTTTAGGGCATCCCACAGAGTACTGACGTGGTCTACGCTCCCAGTATTTTCTGATATGAAATTGTCTATGGACTCATGTAGCTCCTCTTTAAATGCCGGATCTTTCAGGGCTTCCACCGGCATTCTCCACATGGGGATGGGAGGTTTTGGGCCAGTGTGATTCCATTCCATTAGGAGTGGAGAATGGTCTGAAATGGTTCTTCCCAGATATTGCGCATCCCCTATCTGAGGTAAGTGCTCTCTACCCACAAAAAAATAATCTAATCTAGTATGAAGGGCATGTGGAGACGAGAAGTACGAATAACCTCTTTCCTCTGGGTGTATTTCCCGCCAAACATCTGCCAGATCTAGTTCATCAGTCATAGCTTTCAGGGACGTGGTGGCAGTGGAGGGCCCCCTTGTTGGAGGCCAGGACCTATCCAGCGTTGGGTTGTGGACACAATTGAAATCACCCCCCCATATAAAGAAGCCATTCCTATATTGTAGCATTTTGGTACTCAGCTCCCTCAAGTGCGTTGGGATATTGTGATTGGGGAAGTACGAATTCACAATACATATTTCCATCTGCTCAAAGGTCCCCCATATTACCACATATCTGCCTTCTGGGTCTTTTTCCATCTTGGTGAGTCGGAACGGTACCTGGGGGTTGATCCAGGTGTAAACCCCTCTTGCAAATCTGGAGTAGGAGGCCCCAAAGCCCTGTCCCATCCAGTGTTCCCTGATCTTCGCCTCTGACTCGGCAGTGCAGTGCGTCTCTTGTAGCAGAGCTATATCCACTTTTTTCCTATGCAGGTAGGATTTAATCCTATTTCTGCGGAGATAGGTGCCCAGGCCCCGCACATTCCATGTCATTATCCTGAATTGACCAGCCATAATGGTTTCAGAAGGGGTCCGGGGTCAATCCACCTCTCATAGGGGCCATCTGTTAACTTTGCTGAGTCCCCACAAAGTTCCCTTAGCTGTAGGTTCAAACCCATCAAGTCCACTATTTCCACCCTCTCATCCCTTATCCTCATATTGACGTTCGGAGACTTACCAACTTTCTCAACTTTCATCTCGAAGGATGTGTTAACCAAAGGGAACAACAAGTAACTGCCCCCAGCAGTTGTTTCAAACTCACAACGCTCGGGGGCTCCCGAGCCTCCGGGGCCTCTCCAGGCCTTTCGGTACGGGTGGTGTGTAGGCATTCGGCCAACACTGTATTGGGTGGGGCGGGTCGCTGGTGTTCCTGCACTTGGGCCCTCGTGGGCCCAATTAAGACTTCTGTTCGTTGCAGCGTTAATTCAGGCTCCGCAGACAATGTCGTGATTGCTTAGTGTCGTGATCCTTTTCTCAGGCAGTTTCAATCGTTCCTTTATCGCTTGTTTCCTTTTTCGAGTTTTTCCGTGTCATCGGCGAGGTTGTTGTGTTCAAGCCACATATTTGCAGCCGCCGGAGTTTCAAGGAAGATTGCCTTCCCTTTGTACAGTATTTTGAGTCTGGCTGGGTACAGCAGCATATACTTCAGATTGAGTTCCCGTAGTTTGGCTTTTATCGGTACGAAGGAGTTCCGCGCTCGTTGCACCGTGGGGGTGTAATCAGGGTATATGACTATTAGAGAATCGTTCCTTCTGATCTCTCCGCCTTCTCTTGAGAACCGCAATATTACCTCTCTATCTCGGAAGTTTAAGATTTTAGCTATTATTGGGCGTGGGTATGAACCAGGTGGCGGCCTTTTCTGGAGAGACCTGTGGGCACGTTCCACAGAGAATCCCTGGGTGAGATTGCCTGCTCCAATTTCCTGAAGTAGCAGTGATTCGATGAACTCAGTGGGGTTCAGGCCCTCCATGTCTTCCGGAATCCCAAGAATTCGAACATTATTGCGGCGGGCACGTCCCTCCGCGTCCTCGGAGCGAGATTCCAGTCTAGCCACTATTGATTCCAGTTCTTGGACTTTTGCCTTCAGTTCACATGTGTCCTCACTGGTTTCTTGTAGGGAGGCTTCAGTTTTGGTCACCCTTTCCGTCAGGTTGCGGGCGTCTTGTCTCATTAGCTGTATGTCTGACCTGATTTCTCCTATCTTATCTTCCATGGAAGTTCGTAGGGCCGCAATAGCCTGCAGGATTTGAGTGTCTCGGGGGTCCGCCACCAGAGTGGGTGTCTCAGTCGGGGGAGTGATCTCCTGCGTTGGTTGCTGCCTTTGCAAAGTCGTTGTGAAGGCGTCCATCGTCGCAGTTTTTGATCTGTTCTTTGGAGGCGACATGGCCCGGTTTGGGGGATCCAGGCTTGTATTCTACGCTATGAGCTTTATCCTGTGACCAGAGGTTTGTTTCGGGTGGCCCTTGTTCGGGCGGAATATGGTTGCAGGTCCAGTGCGGATCCAGTATCTAACCCGCCGGGCTTTATGAGCTGTGTTTGGCCTCTAGTCTTCGTATTTTGTGCCTCCGGCAGGCGGGGTGGGAGCTCTGCCTTTTGGGCACACGTGTGATTATTCAATTCTCCCCAACCGTTAGATGCCTCCGGCGGTCCCGTCTGGTTAGCGGTGTCTTTTGCCCTGGTAAGATCTGTGGCACTGTGGGGCGGTATTTGGGTTAGTAGGGAGCAGTGCAACAGACTGTTGTGGGTTCCCGGATGGTGATGGTGCGTCCGGCCCCAGCCGCCTAGTCCAGAGGCTCGCCAAATTTCAGGCATAGAATTACCTTCTGTGGATCCTCCGTATTGTGGGTGCTTTGTGGTTCCTTCTACCGGTTAAGACGACCAGATGCGGTTCACCTTGTGGGACCGTGTTGCGAGGAGTTATCTGTTGATAGCACTCGCGGTCTCCCGACCAGACGACTCGGCGATCCTCTTAACGGGTGCCGGCAGGAGCGGGCACCGAACGGTCCGCTCCGTCCCTGCTTCAGTGCACCGCTGGGATTCCCCGCTACCTCCTGTGCTCATCCGCCAACTGGGATCTCCTCTCGCGTTCAGTACGCCGTGTATGCACCGAGGTCACAACGCTCGTGCCGGTGTTAGTCGTGCTTCGTTTCGGCTGCTCGCAGAGGGGCCCGAGACATCAGCCTCATCCAGCAAGCTCGCCGGCACTCTAGTCCGTCTCACTGTCGCGGCACTCCGTCAGCCTCTGTGCTGGAAGCCGCCATCTTGGGTGCCACCGGGGTGCCTTTTCGATGCTCCGTTCACTGCGTTGCTGGTGCCGATTTTTTCCAGCGACACGGTCAAGTGCGGCAAAAGGGTTCTCCTGCGAGCACGTTGATTTGTGTCTCGGATCTTTTAGTTCAGACGCCGTTATATCGGCCGTTGTAGGATCATGGGCAGGAGCACGGCGGGTTGCTGACTTCACTCCATGCGTGCAGGCCACGCCCCTCGTTTTGAGCCATTGATAGTGTGCAGAGGACGGGAGTTCCCACACTTGGGAACTTTATTCTTTGTTTCATATTTTACAACCCATATGCTAGGGTTGGTAATTATCTCCTCCGCACATAACATTTTTGTAAATTTCATGTAATTCAATTCTAAGGTAACTACACAGGAGTTCAGGTCGATTTCCTTCTTCAAGCTGCTTATAGACCCAGGGTCTGACTACACCATTATCAACAGGGAAACCTGGTAATCCCAATTCTCAAATGTTAGCCTTAGACCATCTCACATCAAAACTAGTGCTCATGGTGGCTCAAGAATAACAATGCTGGGATGGTTTCTTGCAACATTGGAATGTAAAGGTAAACTAACAAAAGGTAAAGTCTATGTCTCTGACAGGGGTGGGTGTCTCCTTGGCTGGTACCAACAACGTGATATGGGACTAACAATCCAAAAGTTCCTGGTTGTGTCTCTACTGTATCTTCTACTCCAGAAAATCATAATGATGTATTCAGGGCGGTGTTGGGATGTGTTAAGGGTAAGTGCCACATGATTAAACCGAAGAAAGGATCTATCACTGTAGCTGCAAAATTAAGGTGTGTCCCACTTGCTCCTTATTAGTCTTACCAGACTAATAATGGATGACATTATAGAGCCTGTACACTCTTCTGACTGGTGTTCCCCCAGTTGGGTTGTCAGGAAGCCTAATGGAAGTGCCCATCTCTGTGCGGACCTTAGGGCACTGAACAACTGTGTTGTGGTTGACAGATTCCCACTCCCAAATATTGGGGAGATGGTTACTCTCACAACAGGAGCCAAAATATTCTTCACTCTTGAATTGTCTTCGGCCTACCACCAGATCAAACTACATCCACAGTCCAGAAATCTCACCACTCTTATTACACAAGATGGCACCTTTAGGTTTTAAAGGATTCCCTTTGGCTTAATATCTGCAGCTGCATTTTTTTCAGAGAATGATGAAAGAAGCTGTTGCTGACATCCCAGGCGTGCTCTATTAACAGGATGATATTTTGACCATGGGTTCTTCGACCAAAGACTACGACCCAAAATTTAAGATAGTTTTAGATAAACTAAGCATGGCAGATCTCTCCTTACAAAAGTCCAAATGAGTTTCACCCATTGATCGCTTAGGACACCCAGAAAAGGATATATCTCCCAGGGAGGGATTTGATTCATCCATATTACAATCACCACCACCCAAAAATAAACATGAGGTCATGTCATTCTTAGGGGTAGTAGAATATTACTCAAGATTTGTGAGACATTTTTCAGAAAAATGCTCAAACATTAGGAATCAGTGCAAGAAAGGTCAGGGATTTGAATGGAGTAAAGAACATGAAACTGAATTCTGTGATATTAAGAATGACATTGTCAATGCTCTAATTCTCTCTTCTTTTTACACAAGCAAGGATACCTTCATAATGACCGATGCTAGTGGTGCCAGCATGGGAGCGGTACTTATGCATTCAGATAAAAAAGGTGACAGGGTTGTAGCTTTTGCCTCTCGAGCTCTAAAAGATGCTCAGCAAAGATATTCTGTTATTGAAAAGGAGGCTTTATTGGTATCATGGGCAATACAAAATTGTAAAAGCTTCCTGTGGGGCAGAACATTCTCCATTGTCATGGACCATAAACCACTTGTAGCAGTATTCATGTTTAAGGGTCTGGATCGGGTTTCCAGAAGTAGAATGAACTGGGTAACATCCATACAGGGAGACCATTTTGTTATTAAACATGTTTCAGGGAAGGATAATGTCATAGAAGATTATCTGTCTAGGTTACTGTTAACACATGTGATGATGACATTGAGCCTATACAGGATGTCTTCTGGGTTTGTAGTGAGTCCATAACACAAGATGACTGAACTTGAAAAAGTGAAGAACTTTGTTCTCAACAATTGGTTGGGTTGAATACCTGACATGGGTTTGGGAGCAAGAGATGAGTTGGGTGTAGAAGGAACAAATGTAGTTAGAGCTGGTCGGATAATTTCCCCCAGTGGAATAAGAAAAAAACATGTGGACTTCTTTGCTCAGGCTATTGGTGGCCAGGGCTGGACACTGAGCTAGGAGAGATGGTAAGGAAGTGCATCACATGTTCCTCATCAGATAAAGTACTTAAAACACATATACAACCCCCAAAACCTTTTGAACGGACTATAATTCCTTGGGAATATATTGTGTTGGACATTTTGGGCCCATTAAAGTGCAGTGAAGGACACAGAAAATACCTAATAGGGATGTTTGACCTTTTTTCAAAATGGGTAGAGGTTCGATCTGTTTAAGAAGCAGATTCCAAGGCAGTCATTACATTTATGGATGATGTTTTTCAGAGCAAGGGCATACCAAAAGGGAATACTTAAAGACAATGTTGTTCAATTCACCTCTAAATTGATGAGCAGATTTTTAAACAATATGGGTGTTGAACACCACAAATCCCTGGTATTTCATCCCTTCACTAATGGAATAATTGAGAGGTTCAACAGAACCCTAATGCAAAGGATCCACATGTCAATCCAAGCAGGTAGAAATTGGGAAGAGGATATAGAGAAACGTGCATTATCATACAGATTATTACCTCATGCCACGACGGGAATAATTCCATTTTAAATATAAGGAGGTGGAAAGCCACATGTATGTCCTCCAGGGTTAGGGAGGATGACTGGCTCCCGGTTGCTGCAAGTATTACATTCAAATCCCTCGGCATCATCCATAAGGCTGTTTTGGGCCGGGGACCATGCTATCTACAACTGGCTCTCACTAAATACTCTCCCTCCAGATCTTTCCACTCCTCCAGCGCCAATTCTCTGCGTGCCAAGCGCTTCTCTAAACAGCAAGCTGATGGCCGATCTCTTTCCTTGACATGCTCCCTCCTCTGGAACATCCTCCCCCTTCCTCTCCGTTTTGAGCCAGATCGCCTCAAATTCCCTAAGCTCCTCAAGATGTTCCTTTTCACCCCCTTCTCCCTACCATGCTAATTCCCACAGTCGCTGAGATTGGTGACCAGGGGCCTTATGTGTCCTTCTGGGTTCTGCCTCCCCCCCTCCTCAATCGCCTTCAGCACCTCTCCATGGGTGTCCACTGGCCTGTCCTCACAGAGCTGCACTTATTGTATTGGTAGTTGACCACTCTTACCAAGTGATCTCTGCCAGGCACTTACCTCTGTGGAACTCCTAGCACTTACCCCCCTCGTCCCTTCTGTCTCTCTGCACATGCACACTCTGAATGCTCACAAGGCCTAGTAGGACTGCCTTTTTCTTTCTCATCATTGTTATTCATTGTCGATTGGTCAAAGTGGGGCTAAGTGATTAGTGTGAACCTGCTACTGGAGACGTGGGAATGCTTTTTGAACAAGCTGCTCTGTGACTTGAATTGGAACTACACCTTTAAGTCTTGTAGACTGTTTAGAATCCTCTCGTGGGAGTGAAGCGAGGCAAAGTGGCGGTAAGTGAATAGTGTGAACAGGGTGGGCAGGAGAAGGGTTGTACTCTGACCCGAAATACAACCCCCTGCAGAGTCTGTGCCTAGGGGCTTACCTCGTGTCATGCGCACAAGTGGAACCCCTTGTCCTCGTTGTACGCAGCAAGGCAGTGCCAACATTTTGCTCCCGGTTGTTAATTTGAAGTAGAGACGCAGCCGACGTCGAGCCAGGAGCATTGGACAGCCGGTGATCGTGCAGTTGTGCAATAGATATTCCACAACGGTTGCTAAGCAAGGGTGTATGGTTGATTACTGTGCTGCCTCAGAACTGAAGGAGGGGCGTTAAGTAATAGCGGGCTTGTTGCGCTCATGAAGTGAAGGCCTGCTGGTGTTGGTAGGACTTGGCAAGCAGTTTCACTCGCACACCTGTTTACAATTCACAACATTAAAGGTGACTCAAATCCTAAACAAAAGGTTTGCAAATATGGATTGCGGAGCGCTACAGCGCAAATGACTAAGAACAAACCACTGAGTCTCTCTGAAAGTAATACAATGGTGACCACCCAACCGCTGAGCCCAAGGATAACAACTGCCTTTAAAACACCTCAGTGGAGATAGGAGGTAGTAACTACCTTACAAACGAGCAGCCTATGATTGGGGCAGATATAAAATGGAAAATTACAGACTTTTACAAAATCTCAGTTAAAGGAGAAACATGCACGAAGTCCAAAAGTAGAGCGAACTTGTCAGTGGGCATCAACTGAGCAAAGTGGAAAGCTTAACAAATGGAAACCTGACAGCCTCTACTACATAGATAATAATAACTTGCTCTTATACCTTTGTCTGGGCCTGCAACAAAAAGCAGAAAAAAGAATTAGACCAATAACAACGGTTGCCTCTGACCTTGATAATGTAAATGTTACACACCTACCAGCAACACCAGACTCAGAGGACTTCCTGTCGAGCTCCTCCAGTCTCTCTAGTAGTGAGAGTGAGACGTGGTATGCAGAGCACTACCCTTGTGCCAACCCCATCCCTCAAGAGAGTAGCTGTGCTTTGGCCACCCTGAATGTGATGGCATCTTCAATGGATGCTCTGTTCTCACTTTACTCGGCCATAGCAAGCGAACAGCGAGACTTAAAACAAATGTGTGTGGCCTGTGTGGTATATATTATATTGGCCAACTGCGATCATCTGGCACAAGGATCGGGTACAGCTGCCCCATGTGGCCGTAACAAGCTGTGAAAGCCACTCACCTACTATCTCTGATTTATGCACCATAATTTCTAAGGAGGACGCTTATGTAAGAAGAGAACTGGGAAGTGATGAGGGGGTAGCTCCCAGTTCCAAGGGTAAAGCAAAACTCAAAGACCGGGCCTCACGTTTAGTGGAGCCATGAAAGATGGCCAAGGGTGGAGCGGATAGGGCGAAGGTGGGTTATCAAAAGCTGGCAGCGCCACAAGGCAGGCGGGCGCAAACAAAAAGCCACCAGATTACGGCTGTGCAGACTGCCTCAGAGGCAGCAAACTCTCGAACTGGATGCTAAATGCTTCGTTATTGCAGATAGGGCCCCAACTGAACCCCAAGCTCCAGTCACCCTGTTGCGTGAACCACAGCAACATGAAGAAAGAGCTAATTTGGATTACCTCTCCACAGCAAACTCGAGGCCTGCAAGTAAATGGGCTCAAATTGAAGAGCTTTATCTGACCAATCAGATCCCATTTGAACCATAGACCATAGAGGCTTACTTGAGCTGTTTGGAAAAATGTAGCCCTTGAAGAACATAACAGAATATATAAATACCATTGAGCTCCCCAAAGTTGATAGGCCGACCAATTGGGCGTTTATGCAGTTTGCCTCAGTGGCTGTGGTGGTGCTGTTGATTTCTTATCATTTGGAACGTAGCAATTTGGGATATCAATTAACTGTATGCTACAAGCACACATCATTTGTACCAATGCCCACTCCATTCACCCAGGTCCCACACCATGGGCATACCCACAACATACAGTCATTGGGAAGGCTCCAGCCATTCTGGCCTGGACTTCCCCTCAATACCATATATGGAGCTTCCACCCAACAGCCAGTCAGGGGGAAGGGACAGAGTCAGGGCTTCACAGGACTTCGGGAAAACAGACGATAGAAAGCAAGAGGCCACAGTGGCCATCTAGTCTCCTATCAGGAATAAACTGATTCCAATGTCAGTGCCTGGGTATCCCAAAATGGAGGATACTCGGAGCACCTGTCCAATTCAGCATGGAGCTGCCACCAGTCCATACCCTGGTCTGTGGGCCACACACAGGTGCCCAAAAACATACACTAGGGGCCCTGGGTTGTACCCCCACCCATGGATGCCATAAGGGTATCCCAAGGGTCTGTTGACCACAAGTAAAAAGAGGAAGAGCTGCACCACCAGGAGTCCCACATGAAGAGGAAGAGCCGCACCGCCAGGAGTCCCACATGTATCCCTGCGTGGAAAACAAGACAGAACATACATGATACAAGGACTACAAGACAAGGACATGGAGGCAATGTCCCTCCAATGCATTTCCAGCATCACAAGGGGGGATGTTAAGTATCTAGTTGGGTGCCGCACACTTTGAAAGCGCCCTATATTGAAGCAAGCCAGTTCACTACTCTTGACTTTCTTGGAACACCCTGGGCTACAATAGTTTCTTAACAAATCTGATATGGCACCTGGATTTCTTTTCGGTGGCTGGTTACATTGTTATATGTAGCCCTGCTTGCCCCAATTTGAGAGGGCGCCGTTGGGTGGGCTAGTGGTGGGAGTTAAAAATGATCTGAATGCTTCTCCCTTTGACAGTGAACATACCTCCCCATACATTCTACCTGTGTGTACCACTAGTGGTAGTCTTACCTCTAGTGATTTGCTGATTGTGAATGTGTACTATCCTCCTACTGCTCTGGCCTCCAGCAAAATATCAGAAAGTTTGGAGCGGCTAGTAGAAGCATGGTATAATCAGTGCCCTGAAGGCAACCTGAATATTGCTGGAGATTTCAGTGTACATATGACATTTGAAAATCAACGATTTATTGACGATGAGAATGAGGAATTAATTAATTAATTAATTACATTTATAAAGCGCTCACACAGCCCGCAGGCATCGAGGCGCTGTTACAGGAACAGTTTTTTTGTCTTAGTTACGTATTTATAACGCGCTTAAACACCCAGAGGTTTCTAAGCGCGGACCCGGGGATGGAACCTGTGTTGCTTCATGTCGTCTTGCTTCCAAGACGCGCACTCTGCCGCTGAGCTATCCTCCCGGGACAATTGGCATATTTCCCAGGAATTGGCATATTTTGTTATTTTTTTTATTTATGTTTACTGTACACAAAGTACATTTGCACAAATCACATAGAAAAATGTTTCTACATAAAATCCATTTAAAATAACACACATCATATAAGAAGAGAGAGATAGGAGGAGAATACATAAGTGACCTGACTGTTTACGGAACATTCACCTAACATTTAGGCCTAATAGTTTTTACTCGATAGTTCTGTTAGAATAAATCAATTAAAATTAAAGTTTACACACTTTCATTAATTCTCAGATTCCTTAATCCGTCACTTTTGTCTATTTCTGTGAAAATGTCTATTAGCATTTTAACCAATGCTAACAATAATGACAGTTGAGAACTCGTCACGCCACATATCATCAGTGTGAACTGCCAATGTTGAATGAATAAATTGCTCAAAGCTGTGCACTCTTTGATCAAGAAAAGCAGGACATAACATTACCAAATGAAACAATGTCACACACCCAGGGCTCTCCCCACTCTGCTCCCATCACTATCCCATGGTTCCCGCCCATTGTGCTCCCACCATAGTCCCTCGGTTCCCCCATCCCGTTCCCAACACAGTCTGAGGGCCAGTGGCGGCTGGTGAATCTTTTTTAAGTGGAGGGGCATTAAGGGGAGGTTCGGGGGGGTTTCCCCCTGTGAATTTTTTTTTAAATAATAGGTTAAAATGTTGCATTGTAGAGCATACTTTTAACAAAAAATGGGTAAATAGCCAAACAGTTTGCAATTGTTGCTGGGAGTCCAGGGGGCAGGCATTGATATTTTATTTCTATCGCGCTCGTACACAAGTGTTTCAGAGCGTGACAAGGCAAGGGAGGGGAACAGAGGAGAATAAAACAGCGATCTTACTAGGCCCAGTGACATTGAGAACGCGCAAGTGTGAGGGGAAAAGTGCATGGAAGGGGGGAGAAGTGGAAAGTGCGAAGCAGAGGAGAAACAGATAAATAACAATAAATAAATAATAAAGGCAACAAACAGTGGTAGTGCAGCCAGCAATTTGCAAATGCTACGTTTAAGGCAGCAGACAGGGTAGGTCTGATAAGTGCAGGAAGAAAGATGGTTCTCCTCAAGTTTTAGAGTGGCAGGGCGCTGTTCCAGAGGGAGGCCCCAGCCGAAGACGGAGATCTACCCCCAGCTCGTTTCTTTGATAAACGACTGACCCTGAGGGAGTTGGAGGTAGAGGAGTGAAGAGCTCGAGAGGGGAGGTATTTGCGGAGGAATAGCTGAAGGTATTTTGGACCCAGGCCCCAGAAAGCCTTGTGGACAAGGCAGAGGGTTTTGAATGATAGATCTCCGGTAAAAAGATACCATCCCTGTCCCCTGGGCCCCACTGGTCCTAACACAATGAACATGATTATGTGTATATGCAAGGCGCTGCACATTCATACAGCAATCACTCTATCATTCACATGAGCATCCATCACCATACACTCACTCATAACGCATCCATACACATGTTTAAATAAAAACAATGAACATAAACGTACCTTCTGCATTGGCCTGTGTGTGGGTGCTGAAACGGCCTGCTCCAGCTGCTCTGTCCGTATGTGCGAGGAGGCGCAGGAGCTCCCCCTCGGACATACAGACATGCAGTGCCCCAGCCAGCATTTCCAATGAGCTATGCAATGCTGGCGAAGCAAAACGCCCCAGCACTTGCATGGCTCAGTGAGCATGTGCGGCTGGGGAACTAAACTGAACTGTCAAAGGGAAACAGTGTTTCCCTTTGACAGTTCAGCCAGCCCAGGAGCACTCCATTAGCTGGATAAAGCAGCTGAGGGAGTGCTCACTGTTTCACTGGGCTGGCTCCTTAGCTCCTCCATAATGGGTGAGGGGCCACTGGGTGGGCGCCTCTTGCCATTATGGATGAGCCGCCAGGCTCGGACAGGCCTATAGGGCAATGCCTGTACCAAAAATGTAAAATGCTAGTTTGGGCCAATCAAAATGGGCCACCATTTTGGCCAATGTGGACCATTTTGATGAGTTACTTAACTATGCAGTTAGTAATGTTGACCATTGTTGCTGAATATATCACAATTTACTTACATTTTAACACAAAGCACCCCTTTGGGTACTATTGAAACAGTGGGCTTCATAACTACTCTGGCGGTAGCTGTGCCGGTAAAACCGGCACGGCTGCCACTGGAGTTGCATCCGGGTCTGGCACCCGCGAATGGGCAATTACTAGGTCATGCCGAGTTAGGCGGACATGATAATTGCCCTTTCGAAGGTGCCGGTAGATCCCCATTCCCATTTGAGCCCCATATGGCTCAAATGGGAATGGGGAGCTCGGATGCACCGGCACCGTTAATAACGGTGCTGGTGCATCCGACGAGCTGAGGTCAGACCTGGCGGGGGCTGTCAAGCACCCACGAGCACAACTCTTACTATGGCGGAACGGTAGCAACGGTGCCGGTAGCTTACCAGCACCGTTGTTACTGGTCCGCCATAGTAGTAATGAGGCCCAGTCTGTGACTAAAGGAATGAATATCCATTTACAACTGTGGGCCACTTTTTCATTGTTGCCTGAGACAGTTTCATGCTTCAGCCCGCCCATGTGGGCCACCCCTGCCCATTTCTTCCAATCTAAAAAAAAAAAAAATCTTTTTTCATGCTGAGCTCTCAGGGCCTCCCTGGGATGCACCCGCGGACCCCTAGGGGGTCGCGACCCACAGTTTGAATACCACTGCAGTAGAGTCAGATACACACATTCTACAGGTACGTAATTCCCACACAACTCCTAGTTTGGGACGTACAACTTCCAACGTAGGGAGGCAGTGTAACTGGAATTTTAGGTACCAATCACGATGTTTTGAACATGGAAATTTTGCCAGTTACGGTCTTAGTTGATTTGATGGTAAGTGCAGTAAATCCTTTCCGGCATACAGGTTTAGTCGTGCGCGATCAGACTATTCTGTACATTTGTCCCATTTTTTTGATTTCGTTCTTAAGGACAATTTCAGATTCTGTTCCATTTATACCCAACATAGTTGGAACATTTCTGCATATTTTCGTCAGCTGTTTCAAGAAGGTATTTGTGTCTTGCATCATTAGGGCCTTAAAATAGAACCCAATTGAATGTGCACCTGCTCGATCTAAGCCATCAACCAGGGATAAACTCCTACTGATATACTGGGACCACCAAGATACAAGACCAAACTCCAATCTGATAATGCTTATTGGAACAAAATTCTGGAGACCCAAGACCTGTTGAAAAATATTTCCTTCAAGTGCGTCAAAGAACTTCCTGTCTTTGATGTTCATCAATTCACACCCGTACAGGACAATTTGAGAAACTTTGACTCTATAGACCTCAATCAATAGAACAAGGGAGTACAAGCACAATTTACTTTTTGTTACTTTTAACATTGATATTCACAATGAGATTTTTTCTTCGATTCTAGCTACTTGTTTATCGTGCTGTTTTTTAATTTCTATCTTGAACCCCAAGTAGCAAATAGAGTCAACTCGCTGCATTGTAACGTTATTCAACTTCCAGGAGTTGCTCTTTCTTCTGTGTTACTTTCTAGGAAATTTGCTTTGAAGTAGATTTCAACCCCAGGAAGTTGCTGTTGGAGGCCTGCCGGGGTGTAATCCATTAGCAAGATGTCATCTGCGAATTCGATACATCTCAGTTTCAGCCCTGCCCATGTTGGTACGAAACCTCCTCACTACTGTGCCACAGATCTGCTTAGTACATGCTAAATAAGGTGGGGGCCAACATGCACCCCTGTCAAACTCCCTTTTTCAACTTAATCTTCTTGAACAAGTCTCCTAGCGTGTTTAGCCTAACACTTGTGGCATTATCAGAGTACTGCAGCTGCACCATACTAAGAAGAGATGGGTCTATGCCCAACTCCGACAACTTCAACCATAACCTAGCGGTGTCAACGTTATCAAATCCGGAGGACAGATCAATCACTGCGACATATAAGGTACACTCTGAATACGATCCTACATCAGACAGACATGCCTTCAAGGCAAGACCACTTTGTATTGTGCCCACACCTTTTCTGTAGCCTGTTTGTAGCAGGCTTAATCAGTGACTTCAGTGACTTTTTTCTGCCCAGGTCATAAGTTCTTTAAGCACTATATTTACCAAGGCTTTTGACGATGTGTCCAGTAATTAAATTTGTCTGGATGGTTCAGTTCTGTTCCGTTTAAAAAACAATTGGGACAAGAATTGAATCGGCCCACGAGGAAGGGCAAATGTTCTTTTGGGCTACATGAGTAAATAGGTGCAACAGAATATCCTCCCAAAGTGACGGATTATCCTTAAAGATACCGTTCATTACCCCGACTGGACAGCTGGCTCTCGACGACTTTCATTTGCTGATTTCAATCTCAATGTCTGTTCGATCAAAGATGATCGATTGAAAAGGGGTGGTTGATTGAGGTAAATTCACTGGATCTCTACCATCCCTATTAACATCATCTTTGTTTGAGAAAAACTCAAACCACACCCCTTCACTGACACCTGTAGCTTGGGTGACTACTTGTGATTTGTTGTTGTTGTTAAGAATCCACCAAATAGCTTGTGTATCTTTTTGCAACATTTTGTGTAGGAGCTCCTGGTTATTATCGATATATTTTTGTGTGTTATGTAGTTTGTACCAATTTCTATGTTTTAGGAATTTTTTGTTGTCTGCCTTCTCTGCCCAGGTCAGGTCTCTACGTTTGTGCAGAATCCTGAATTCTTTACGCATTGTGCGTTTTAATTTCTGAATCTACCTGTCATGTTTTTCTCTATTGGGTGGAGAAGAATATGTAATTTGTTAGGTGGTCTGTTTACTGTGTTTGGGAAAGTTTTCGGGGAGAGATTGCTTGCATATCTCTCCAATACTCAATGTACTCCATCATTCCAATAGCTCTGAATGTGCTTCTTTTGGATTATGACAGGATGACTGTTTCCCAGTTTAGAGACCACTAGTGATTTCTTTGACAATGGCTCACTGGCTACCTGAAGCCCCTCTATGACCAGAGATATTTGCAACTTTGCATGCTCACTCATTTTGGTTTAAATGATTTCCAAAGAACCTATTTGCTCAAGCTAAAAGTTTTTAACAAAGATTTAGTCGATAAGAGGCAGAGAAAACATTAGACGAAGTTGGTGTCTTTGAGAAGACCTCCATTTAGCAAGTTAGTTTGTGTAAAAGCCCACCTTGAGAGAAATCTAGACTAAATCCTCTTTACATTAGCCTTTTTTAAAGACTGGAGGGGGGTGTCTGTACTTCTGTTCTCTATATGGTAGAGGAGAGGCACAGAAGACCCCACCCAAGATTCTCTATTCGGTAGCTATGGTCGAGCAATCAAGGCCTAGCTTCTCAGGAGGTGATGCAGGCTGGTTCTTAAGTACAGTGTAGTCCCAAGCCCCCACAAAGGAATGTCCACACACTGTATTAGTTAAAACAGTCTTTATATAATTAATATTCAAGGTTATGTACACTATCACAATAACTCACTTTGTGCTCAGAAAATCACCAATGGTAAAAATATACAGTTCTAAGTGGTACCACAATTATTAGCAGATCTCATTAAAGTGCATCAACTGTACTCAGGTTAAATGTCACACAGATCAAATTAATAAGGAAACCAACAATAGAAAATAGGAGGAAAGCAGTTGTTTGGAACAATTGGCAGAATGCTGGCCCCGTACCACTAGACACAGTTCTGTGTGGAGATCCCCCCCACCTGGGCAACCTGTAAAGCAAAGATGTATCACAAGCCCAGTCCATATATTGTTCTATAAGTCTTATTTCCTTCTACAATAGTTCTACAGCCCCAATGTACCTGGAATTGTAGCTTTCGTCAATGGGAAATCGACGGCCCTTCTTGAGTGCCCTCCCTTTAAGACAGGTCATCGAACGTTCGACGGAGAACAGGGTGAACTACGGCAGTGAAGTGGTAGCTTCGTTCCTAGCAGTGCTCGTCGACGATGGAGCGTTGGCGTCCTGCAAGGAAGAGGCGTGCGGGGCGCTTCGGTGACGATAGTTCTGGACCGCAAAGAGATGATGAAGAACTGTGGCCCAGGCCGTTGGCGTCTCTGTGGTCTTTAGGTGGTGGGAAACCCACCGGCGGATGCTCCTCGGCGTGTCGACGGTCGGGCCTTCTCCAGCGGGATAAAGCGGGCGGCGATGCAGACGAGAGCGTCCTTGGATCAAATGAAGTTCTTAGGCAAACGGGAGCACGGCGGCTCCGGTCGGCGACGGCTGTCGTCGACAGTGGCGGACAACAGTCCGGGCACTTCTCCTTGGGATTCCGCAGCAGTCCCCGTCTCAGGTCGGCAGCCTGTCGAAGGTCTGTCTACCAGGGAGCTTTGCAAAAGATCAGCTGGTGCACGTTGGTCCCTCATAGCTCGGGAAGAGGGCGCCTTACCAGGTCCTCTCTGGGTCAGTCCTTGGAGGCACAGCAGCTTTCAGATTGTGAAGGAGAACAACAGCAATTCGTCTCGTCCAGCAGGGCTTCAAGATCAAGCTTCAGTTACTCCAGTTACTCGTCGTAGTGGACTTCAGCTTCTGAACCATTTCCAGTGGGGAGAAGTCCCCAGTTATACTATTCTGTCTCTCATCCACACTGCTGGGTCACACTCAGCAGCCAATCATACAGAAGGGCATTCATGCAGTCAGTCAGCCAATCAGGCCAACAGTGCATTCAGGCCATACTTCTCCCTCTCAGACACTCACAACAAGGAATGTGTATTGGGACAAGTACCCAGCCATTCAACACTACACACTGCATTCAGGCCAGTTTTGGGCAGGGCTGTCTCAGTCTTTGTCTCTCATACCGGAAACCAGACAGCCACAACAAGAAGTGCATATTGGTCACACACTCCATTCATCCAGGTCCCACCCACAGGGTGTACCAACCACATACAGTCACTGGGAAGGCTCCAGCCAGTCTGGCCTGGACTTCACAACAACACCATATATGGAACTTCCACCCAACAGCCAGTCAGGGGGAAGGGACAGAGTCAGGGCTTCCCAGGACTTTGGGAAAACAAGGTAACAGGCAATAAAAAAGCAAGAGGCCACAGGGGCCATCTTGTTCTCTATCAGAAATCAACTGATTCCAATGGCAGGGCCTGGGTATCCCAAAATGGAGGATACTCAGAGCACCTGTCAAATTCAGCATGGAGCTGCCACCAGCCCATAACCTGCTCTGTGGGCCACACACAGGTGCCCAAAAACATACACTAGGGGCACAGGATTGTACCTCCACCCATGGGTGCCATAAGGGTATCCCATGGGTCTGTACATCAAACCAAAAACAGGAAGAGCTGCACTGCCAGGAGTCCCACATGGACTCCTGGGCAGAAAATAATACATAGCACAATGAAAAAGGACTACAGGACAAGGACAGGGAGGCCCTGTCCCTCCAATGCATTTCCAGCCTCACACCTTCCCTACCTTGCAGGCTGTCGGTACAGTTCTCCTGTCCCCATATAGATCCTCCCAATGAAAGTCTGCAATTTAGCATTGACATTTAAAATCTCCTGCTATAACAATGTGACCTTGCGGGTACTCAGATAACCAGGAAAACAAAATATCTTCCACTCCATTCATGACCACCTCGTGATTGATGTTCTGTGATTTGAATAAGATATTGATCATGAGGACCAGCGGAACACAAAGGATTTCCCTTGTATCCATGATCACTTTGACCAATATCGCTTCAGACTTAGTGATGAGTTCAGTTGCCGACAGGGCATTAGTTACCCTTATCGTTGTTAGAAGTCCTCCCATTGGTCTTCCTCTTGGTCCCTTTTTAGCCGGTTTTATTATATAATCAAAAAACCATCCCACACAGGCATTGTCCTCAGCCATGTTTCCTGTAAAAGAATGATGTTACATTGTTCCCACTTCGCATTTATGTTGTCATTTAGGAAATAGTTATATCCTCTAAAATTCCAAATGAGGGTATGCCAAGTCTCAGAAGAAGCCTGTTCTACTTCGAGTTGTGGCTGGCAGGGCAGAGGCAGGTCAACCCCAACTCGATCCTTCCTGATTGTCGTTAGTTTCTCGTTGGTAGTCAGTGTTGAAATGGCAGGTTACTTTAATCGTGGGTTTCCCTTGATCAAGTACCCTCTTGTCAAGTTGTCGTGCGTAGTAACAATCACAGCCCTGTAATAGAATTTCTTCCTGTTGTTCAATTACCAATTTCTCCATCATTTTGAAATGGAAATGATCCACACATTTCCCCAAATTGTCGTAGTAGGTGGACATACTTCATGTCTGCCGATGATATGGTCTGTAGTTGTCTACTTCTATTCAAGGGCATGTTGCGATCGACTTCACGTATTGATTAAAAAACAAGAAAGTACTCAGTGGCTTGTCGACACAGACCTCTGTTGTTTTCCACTCGAGGCCTGATTTTTAACGTTGGGCATCCTGTTTGCTTGCTTTGTCCGTCCTCGTAGTCTTGAAAGTTGTAATTAGAGCAATCTCTTTCTTGAGAACTGTTGCCTCTGATTTGAGGTTTTTGAGGTGTCAGACCTCTGGTTTTCTTCGTACTCAGTGTATTTTTAATGGTTCTTATAAACTTGTTTTTCCTTCTGATTGAATTCTGTGATAAGTCCACTATCAGTGTTGCAGGACTTTTGAATTTGGGGTGAAAGTTATTTTCCCTGTTGGATTTTTCATCAGGGAGAGTTCACTTTTTTCCTGTATTGTTTTAGTAACCTTAATTATGGGCAGTTCCTTGCTGCCTATTCTGCCCTCCCACTCTGCCACTGTTCTCTGACTCTCGTCATTTATGCAGATGATTTCGTGTGAGGTCTTCTTTTAAAGAGTCCTTTTTCAATGGCTGCAGTATTGTGCAGCAACTTACGAGAACCTTTATTCAAGATTTTTACTCAACCTTTCATGTTTTTTTCCCCGTTACTAGGAGGTTCAGTTTGGCTCTGTTTGGCTGATGTTTCTTCTAATGTCCGATTTGGAGTTACTTCGGTAGGAACTGTCACTTTTGGTTCTGTCTGTTTCAGAAGTGGTACAGATGTGCCCAAAGTCTCAGAACTCCTGCTGCTGTTCAGTACTTCCAATGGTACCCTGTTCACCAGCAATACCTTTATCTCCTTCAGAGACTGAGTATTTATTCTTACTTCATGGGCCACGGTGACATATAACTGTATGAATGATTGCAGAACCAGATTTTGGGCAGCTCGGGACATTGAGGCTCCATCTATTGATTCATTACAGTTTGCCTCGTTTCCCTGAAAGGAAATAGAGCTACGATCTCGTGTAGCAACAGAATCATCCATTCTGTCACAGTCTGGAAGTAATGTATCTGGTATCTCATTACTAAGTTCATCCTGAGCTCTAAATAAACCTGGAGATTCATTCATCTGTCTCGTAGTTTTTCAATTGTGTGCATTTCATTTTCCAGGTTTATTGTGATAAGGGTATGATCAAAAATAGCACAACCATCTTTTTATGCTTTGCTAAAAAGCTTTGGGGGCCGCTTAGGAAAAAATGTTCCCCTGGTTCTTGATTGCCTTGGAGGCTAACTGACTCGCTTCCATTTGCGTGGATGGCTTGTGCAAAGAGGGTCCATTGTTGCTCCTCAACGTGTATCGCTTCGCTTTCCCTCTCATATTCTGCTGCTAGGGCCGGGCCGAGGATCAAAGGGATTTACCCTGCAGACTCCTTGCTCTTTTACTTGCAGAACTTTGCCGGTATGTGTATGAGGCAAAGTCTATATGACTGAGGGTGTTTAGTCTATTGCACTGAGGATCAAAAGACAGGCCTGCGGTCTCCTTGCTGCTTAATACGCAAGGCTTTGCCTATTGGTGTAATTGTCATTCGATGCGCGTTGGCTGTAGGAGCTTCGCCCATAACTGGTTGATGGCCGTATTTCTTGGTGAAGTCACAAGCGTGAACTAATGATTAGTCAGTCCGCAAAGTGTCAAACAGTAGTCTATTAATTGCAGCAATGTCAGGCAACAGATTAGGTTGTTGACTCACCGATGTAGAACGTTTCCTTGATGCTGAAAGGATTTTTGTAGAGTTTGCTGCCTGACCGTGTCACCAGTCACCTGCTCAGAGTGCATGGACTGCTCCACTCAGCCCCACTCTGCACCGCTCAGCGGACTTCAGGGGTTCTTAAAGTTTAAACTCTTCCTCAAAAGGATGACCAGCAAAGACAGACTGGAATACACTGCAGGGACTGCTGCACTCAGCCCCATAGCCTTTGGCATATATGTTTCCAAAGACTGTGGAGGGTGACACTGGGTTGGGGAAATTGTGCTTAGAGTTTGATTTAGTGTGTTTAAATAAGAGATTATTGAAAGGTTTACCCCTGCCCTGCACCTGGTCAAATGGTAGGTACTCTTCGCTAGTCGATTCTATATTTGTGGATCGGGATCTTTGTGTGAGTTGTAGCAGTGTAGTGGTATCGGATACCCAACCAAGTGACCATTTGCAGCTTACATGGACACAAAGGCCTTTTGGCAGTCGTGACATTAATTATTCCGATCCCAATTGTAGTACCAATGTGCAGGGTAGCAGAATTATTTGGTCCGATAGTAATGTCAAGAAGATTCCAGCCTTAATCATTCTTGATCGAGGTGCTTTAGAACATTGGTTAAATAAGAATAATTGGAATTTCCAATTAATTGGCGATTATTTTTTTTTTAATTTCTTTTATTTTATTGTTACACGCCCAGTCCCATTATTAATGGACAGTTGGTGCTAAAATACAATTTACAAATATTCACAATAGTATGCAGTGGTAAGGAAACTTATCTTTAGATAGTAATATTGGTTTAATAACCAGGTTTTGAGCAGTTTCTTATGAACCGTGAAGGAGGGCTCTTTTTTAATATTAGTGGGTAGGGTGTTCCAGTGTTTGGGGGCTAGGGTGGTGAAGCTGCTTCCCCCCGCTCTGGTGGTTTTGAAGCGAGGGAGGGTCAGGAGGAGTTTGTCGTTAGATCTTAGTGATCTCTGGTCAACTTTGGGGTGTAGAGTATTGTTGAGATAGATAGGTCCTTTTTTGTTCAGGCATTTGTATGTGATACATAATGTTTTGGAGACAATTCTGGCTTTGATGGGGAGCCAGTGGGCATCTTTTCTACTCTTAGAGATATGGTCTGATTTTTTTATGCCTAGTGCTGCCCTCAGGACTTTGTTTTGCAGTAGTTGCATTTTGGCTAAATTGGTGTTGGATGTGCCTAGTAGTAGTACATTGCAATAATCCAATTTCGATAGGACCGAGCTCTGGCTAAGGTGAGGCAGTTTTCTGCGGTGAGAATTTGTCAGCTGAGAGCAATTAGTTTGGAGGTGTAAGTCGTGGAAGAGGAGAGCGCGTTGATCTGTTTGGTCATAGTCAGGCTGGCGTCAATGTACACGCCCAGTGTTTTGACTTGCTTCAGCACGGGGATATTGGTACCATCAATGTTGATGGTTGAGTATTCTGGGTGAAGGGATGCTATTTTAGCTGGAGATCCTACGGTGAGGACTTCTGTCTTCTCATCGTTAAGACACAGGCTATTTAATGCCATCCAGTTTTGTATGATGGCGTAAATTTTGTTCATTGTTACAGTGTCCGGCTCATAGTTGCCTGTGAGAGGAATAAGGATCTGGGTGTCATCCGCAAAATTTGTGTATATGAAACCCATAACGTCTAGTGCTGAGAACAAAAGTTTGGTGTATGCGTTGTACAACTTAGGGGATAGGCCTTGGGTACTCCTATGGGGACTGGAATGGGGTTGGCTGCTTCTTTGCCTATGGACACTCTGGAAGTGCGGTCGGTTAAGAAAGATTTTACCCAAGCAGTGGCTTCGCTAGAGAAGTTAAACTCACGGGCAAGTGAGTTGCATAGTTTGTCTTGGTCCACCAGGTCAAACGCGGTAGAGAGGTCCAGCAGCAGGATAATGCAGAGTTTCCCAAAATCTCTGATGCCATCCATCTGGAATTTGAGGTCCAAGAGGGCTGTTTCAGTGCTGTTGTTAGGCCTGAAGCCTTATTGTCTGGTGCCGAGGAGCTGGTTAGATTCAAGGTGGGTTTGAATTTGGTTGTAGCCTAGTTTGTCGATGATTTTGAGTAGAAACAGGACCGTGGTTATTGGGCGATAATTAGTCGGAATGGTGGGGTCTAGATTTGTTTTTTTTTAGAAGCGGGGTGACCCAGGCTTCTTTATTGCAGGTTGGAACTGTATTGGAGTTAAAGGAGGCATTGACAAATTTGGTGATGATAGGGGTCAGAGTAGGGGCGTAGGCTTTGACTAATTTGGCTGGGACAGTGTCTCCTTTGCAATTGGATGGTTTTAGCTTGGAGATCGTGTCAAATACAAGATCTTGGGAGACTGGTGTGAAATGGAAAGGGGTTAGAGTTATCATTGGGAGAGGCGCAGGGGTTACGGGTGGGGGAGTTTTTAACTGCTAGGAGTAGTCTTTTAGAGTTAATTTTATCTTGCAGCACAGAAACTTTGGAGGCAAGTGCATCTTGTATGGTGGTACACCATTCTTTGCTCGCGTTGGTGGGAGTGTCAGTCGGCAGGGGATTTTCAAGTTCTCTGAGGATAGAGAAGAGCTCCTTGGAGTCTGATGCTACATTGCTGATGCGAGCATTGTAGGCGTTGGCTTTGTGGGTGATAATAGCTGTTTTGTAGATGGTATTGGTGTCTTTGAAGGCTTTATCTGAGTCAGGGGAGGGGTGTTTATTATGGACATGCTCGAGAGAGCGTTTTTTCCTTCTAAGGGCAACTAGTTCCTCGTTGAACCAGAAGTTGGATTTTTTATTGATACGTCTTAGTTTGGTGGTGACTGGTGCTATGGTATCAATCACTGTGGAGAGGCATTTGTGATAGTACTCAGCGATGGTAGTAGGATCGTTACTGAGTATTGAGTGGGATCTAGCAATTTGTTCAAGGTGGGGTCAACGTTCTCCACCGTGAGCTTTTTAGGATTTCTACTTTCAATGGTGTCCATGATTTTGTTATTTGGCGGGCAGGGATCGCAGTAGTGGTCTGTCCAGCTAAGTGGGGTAATCGGGCCGATGGTGATTTTGGTGTTGAGGGTGAGGATCTAGTCCAGGGTCCTACCCTTGGTATGGGTGGGGACATTGACGTGTTGGCGGAAGTTCACGTCATTAAGTGCCAAGAGAAGGTCTGTTGCTTTGGTGTCTTGGTCATCATTAAAGCTAAGATTCAAATCGCCAATGATGATACATTTCATTTTGGTTTTAAGGATGGGCGCCAGTATTAATGGGATATCTGTTTCTGGGTGGCTATTGATACTGGGAGTTCTATAGATGACCACTATGTTAACTGTGGTATTTTCATTCAACGCTAGATTTGCGAGCAGTAGTTCGTATCCTGCGATTATTTCGATGGAACTAGATCTTAATTTGATGGTGTTTTTTGTTATGATGGCAACACCGTCTCCTGGGTTGGTGTTTCTATCTGATTTGAGAATAGTGTAATCTGGAGGGATGACCAATGCTAGCAAAGGACCTGAGGCTTGATGTAGCCAGGTTTCTGTGATTACTAAAAGATCAAGGTCAAGTTCGATGATAAGGTCGTGAATTTTCGATGGCATGGGCTCCTAGGGAGCGGACGTTGATAAGTGTGTTTTTGAGGCTAATTAGGGGCTTGGTGTCCTTTATGGGTGCATTCTTAATTGGTGGATTGCTGGTCTCCATGTGTTTTCTTGAGGTTTTAGTTGCTATAATCTGAATTAGATTGTTGTTTGTTCTGATGGCCATAGGTTTGGGAGGTCTGGGTGGCTCGGTCCTGGTAGTGGGATTGTAATGGCGTACTTTGGTACGTGCTCTTAGTGGGGACGTTCTCTCATGTCCTGAGATGGGGGGTGTTTTTTCGTTACCTGAGAGTTTGGGGAGTGCAAGTGGATTGTTAAGGAGGGTTGGGGTCGAGTGGTGTTCCTCATTGGTTGCACAGGGGTCCTCAGGACTACGAGTGAGATTGGAGAAAGCCGGGAAGGGGGGTGTGGTTTGGAGGAAGGGGGTGGGACACGGGATAGGGTGGTATCTTGGGCAAGCTAGTTTGGTGAGCCCATTACTGAGGATGATGAAATGGTTGCCAGTGCAGGGGGTGTCTGCTTGGACAAGGTGGAAGGGGAATATGATGATCAATATCCAACCTAACGTAACTAGGAACATGGGGATGGGGTGAGGCGAGGCTAGGCTCGCTTTGTCTACACAATTTGGGCTAAATACAGTTGTGACCAACAAGATACCAATGGGCTAAAAGCAATAGTCCTAGGTGGGGCACAATTTAGGCTAAGTACAGTTCTGACCAACAAGATACCAATGGGCTAAAAGCAATAGTCCTAGCTGGGGCAGAATTTAGGTTAGATACCAATGTCATACATAGAACAACAATAGGCTAGATGCAGGGGTCCTGTGTGGGGCCCTGAATAGTAATTACTGCTCGAGTACTGGCTGGTGTCAGAGAAGACTATTGGCAATCTGAGGTACTGGCTAGGTCTCAGCTAATATTTTTCAGTTGGACTAAGATGCAGTAACATAAGTGAGCAGGCAGTGCATTATTGAATTTGAGAGTAATGCGCATGGTGCACTAAAATGTAGGGCGGGTACAAGCAGAGGGACACGTTGGTTACAACTATGACAGGCGGCTATAATTACGGCAGTAATGCAAGGCAAAGAGTGTGTGATTCATGCCTCAGGGCAGGAAATAGAGATACAGTGGCATTCGCACCATCAAGGCAGTAAACTGAAGAGAGGATGTGGTTGATCAACCCCTGGTGATCAATAATACGTTTAACGGTAGTGAGGGCGGGTGAATGTGGACAGTCAATCAGTCTTCAGATGAGTTTACTCACAGTAGGTTTGTGTCCATTGGTACAGCGGCAGGGAATAAGGCACAATGGCTCCAACGGCGAACAGATGGCAAATAGAAAGTTGGCCTTTTTCCTATGGGGTTCTTCCATGTGGCCGGCTTCCTCCTGCCGGGGGCAAAGCAGACGAAATAAGCAACGCTGTTGCTTAGAAACCGGGCCGAGCCTCGGTTTCATCCCGCATCGCGCCGGCCATTTCTAGGTCAGGCGATGCACGTGGGGCGCGGAAGAAACAGCTGATTCCGTCGGGTCTCAGCTCCTTCAGGGTGGGAGATTCTTGGATCGATGTAACACGAACGGTGCTACAATGGTGTTGTTTGTGCCAGGGCACGAGGAGGTGGAGGCAGTCTGCTCCTGCAGACCTGAAGTGAAGAGGGCTCCTGCCCTCTCCGCAGTAGATGGGGAATGAATTTGGGGCATTATTTGGGGAAAGTATTTGGGGCAGCGACTTAAAAGGATACCAACTATGCCAGGCATACATACCAAGAGAGAGGGTCTGCTGGACACTGCTATCCAAAACCAGAAACGCCAGTGTCGTAAAGAAAGAGCCAGGTTGGGAGGATGGTTGGTTTGTCCAGTGATGAGAAAGGAAAAGGGCTTTGCTCCTTCTCCACTAACTATAAAAACTGGCTTAGAAGTCACTGGCACAGTATGGATAATAGTAGTTCGAAGTTTATGTTTTCATTGGTCCGGTCAAACGATAATAGGAAATTCTCTGCATATTATAGCCAATATTTGGCCAATATAAGCGGGCTGGTGCGGAACATATCATGGAGATATACTGGGTCCAGGCCACAGTAGTACAGGCTGATATATTTAAAGGGCCGCTTGCTGAGCTTTTAGTGGGTTGGGACCCTGACGATATCGTAATCATAATTATCAACTTGAAACCTTTGAGGGCTCTCGGGCCAGACACAGTGGCAAATATGGTGCTCAAGGCAAATCCTGAGTTTTGGGACTCTTAAATTGCACAGTTATATCAGTACATCCTGACTAGTGGTTGAATCCCGGAAAGCTGGAGGGAATCGATCCTAGTCCCAGTGCACAAGAGTGGCGATCGAAGGGACCCTTGCAACCATTGTTTACTTGCAATGTTGGATTGTAGCTCTAAGATAAGAACGCCTATATTGTTAAAGCGTCTGTCATGGTGGGTGGATGAAAACTACCTACTAAGCAAATTGCAAACAGGATTTTGAAGTGGGCATAGCACAATTAACAATGTATGCATACTACATTATTTGACAGGTGAAACACTGAAAGAACTGGGGGGAAAGCTAAATCTATGTTTTGTAGCTTTTACCAGGGCCTTCGACTCAGTCTCTCGCCCCTTACTTTGGAAGAAATTGAGGGATTGGGGAGTGGACCCTGCCTTATTGTATTTTATAAATGCACAGGTTTCTGTTCGACTTAATCCGGAGGGTCTTTTAACTAGGAAAACAAATATGAATAGAGTAAAGCAGGGGTGCGGTTTGGCACCTCTACTATTCAATGTATGTATATATATATATATATATATATATTTCAGACTCGGGCAGTGCGTTTACCTCAGTGTGAGCCTCTCCCTGTCCCCGTATAGGTTGTGAGCAGGTGCCATGGCTGCTCTGTGCTGACGACATTGTACTTATTGATTGAATGCCTACTGGTTTGCAGAGATCCATTACTGCATTGGGGCACTGTGCAGCAGCTAATCATCTCACAATGGATAAAACAAAAACCAAGGTTCTGATCATAAGTAGAAAGCCCAGCCCAAGCAACAAGTTCACTTGGAAATTGGGCCAGCTCCCTTTGGAAGTAGTGAGAAAATACATATATTTAGGATTTTCCTTAAAATCTGTACCAACGTAGACGACATTTCAACAAAAATTTGAAAGAAGTGGCTGACAATAAAAAGGTACACGGCACGTAGAGGTGGTAACAACATAGAGGTGTTAGTAACTATTTACAACACTAGTATAACTCCTGGCTTGCTGTATGTCCTGAAAGTTTTATCTGAGTCTCATGTAGAATGGCTGGTGCGTATAGAGGGGGAAAATTCTCCGATCTCTCCTGGGCGTCCCCTCCGCTGTCCTGGTGGAAGTGGCTAGGTGTGAGCTGGGGGTCTACTCAATTCGCATGAGATGGCTAATCTGCCACTGTAAACTATACAGTGAAATTGGGGGTTGTTGCAGTGAAAATAGTTCTTTAAAGGGTCTGTTGGCGACAAGGTTGCACTCTACGTGCAAAAAAGGTTTTGTTTTTTCAATTTTATTTCGTTTTTAAATCGCGGTTATGCCCCACATGAGCAACATTGTTTTAACATTTGAGCAAATGTCTCTCTTGCCTAACGGCCACTGCATATTGCGCAAAAGGTCGCTTCAGTGGGACAAAGTTCTTAACGCGACTAAATTGCAGGAGAAGAAGCGTTACTGTGAATTTAGCCTGCAGAGCTTTAAGGCTTTAAGGCCATCATCCCAGGTTCTTACTTGACAAAGTTAAGTGAGACGAATCTCAGGCGATTTATTACCTACTTACGGTTTAATCTTCTCCCCACGTGCTAATACCTGGGCTGTTGGTTAAACAAACCAGTTGAAGAGAGATGCTGTCGGCTTTGCAAATTAACTGAGGCCGCAAGGCATGTGTTAACGGACTGCCAGGTGTTAAATGTAATGTGTACAAAGGCTTATTCCAACTTTGTGTCTACACTTTATTCTATTAGTTCCAATCAGTTTTGGGGAGCATTATATTCAGCGGAATCCTTGGTAGTCACAGCGGCTGCTTTTTATGTGTGGCTGAATTTATGGTTTTATTTGTTGATACTGAATTGCTTAAAGAAGGTATTATTTTTGGGTTCATCAAGTTTACCCACCTGTGATTTAAACAACTGTGTCGAGAATTAGACAAAAAAAAAGATTATTCAAAGGAAGTATATAACAAAGAATTCAAAACAAGACAATCAAGGGTGGACCATGGCCATCGGGTATGGATTCATTGACCTGTGAGAGTACTTAAAGGAAAGAGCAAATTCAGTGGTCCATTCAGAGTGGACAAAGTCCTAGATGACGCAATAGTTCTCAATGATGGTCGTACATGGGATAAGAGCAGGATTTCTATAAGGACCAATATAGTTTCACTTTACTCTACACAATTTTGACATTTTTCCTGGTATACACGAAGGGAGGTGTTTTATATATATGCTTGTAATTAAAACATTATTGTCATATTAATTTTGTTTCATTCAACACTTGTTGTATTATGTTTCCTAATAAGGTCATACATATCTGTTGTATTAAAAGCATCTTTTTAGATGGGTCATGGGCAACTGTAAATATTAAACATGTTATGGTACCGTATAAGGACATAAACATCAACAGTAACTGTGATAAATAAATCTTGGTACGATTACAGTTTAACTTAATTCATAAACATGTTTTGGCCATATGCCACTTTCAAACTTGTATTTATTTTGTTGCTATCATCCATGTATCAAATGAACATGTTATGAGATAGGAGATATAGGACCCTCCAAGGGTTCTACACCAGTGTCTGTGTATATATATGGATGCAGCCTGCACTGTCCAGAGTTCCAGCTTTGACAGAAGGACCGTTACTTCAGTTACCTATCATGTGTCTTTTACAGGACTTCCCTTTAGTTCCCATTTTTCCTCTGCTCCATTAGTCGTGAGATCTACTGAGCAAGTATTTTTTGCATTACTGCATAAGGTCTAGTTCCTCTTTTTTAGTATGCCTTTATTAAGCTTTTCATACAACTTAAGCGTATGATGTTTACTGGAACATGTCACAACTGTATTCTGATAATTCCGGCAATATCAATACCCTATCAGCATTAATACTTCCACTGGTGTGTTCTATATCCAGAGCTAAATCCCATTGGTGTCTTCCCAACTCAAGCCCTCCCCACCCCCTGCTCAGGCAGCACCAGTCTAGTTTCTAATGCGGTTTTATGTACTACTGTCACAGATTGAACATTCTTTGGACCAAGACGTACACTAAGGCCAAGTGCTTGAATATAATCGTCCCCAGAAAATAACAAATCATTGGATGGCCTCTTCCTCTACAAATGTTTCTTATGATGGCTTTCCCAATCTCATTGTGAATGGTCAGTCTCTCGAGTCTCTGCAGTCTCTTTTCCAAAGTCCCAGAGGAGTTACCTTACTCTTCCCCAATCATACATGCTCTAGAATTAAGCAAGCTCTTCTTCTGCTCCTTTGAGCCTTGGTGCGAACTTTCCAGCATCCCGAACCCCAAGGCTATATCTGTCCTTGATGTTCTGCAGGACCCTAAGGGTTCTCTTACAGATGGTGTTGGGGTCAGCAAAGAGATAGGCATAAATCCCTACTAGCCTTCCTTCCTATTCTCCTGCTCCCTTTCTAAACCCTCACCCCACTAAAACCTCCTCCCACATGTTACACTTTCCTAGTGCCAGACCTGGCCCTCCCTAGCTAAATAATCTGCTTCTGGCACTTTTGCTCCCTTTTCATTACCTCAATGAAGTCCCAGTCAATTTTCTCTAGCACTTCTTTCTCTCTTTCCCATTCCCCTTCAATGCCTGGCCAATTCTTTTCACTCTCTGCATCTGTCTCAAGAAGTATCATTCTCTGTCTCCTCACTCTCTTGTACCCCTCCTCCCGCTCATTTGTCATTGTGTCCTTACTACCACCTTGGCCTGTTCCCACTGTGACCAATCCCTAGATGTTGCTACTTCTCCCCAATGGGGAGCCCCTTCCCATGAGGCCAGGGAGGTGAGGCCACTGCCCAACAGTCCCCCTGGGGTTGGTGCACAGCAGGAGGATCTAACGAGGAGAGACTTCCCCTCTGGGGACATGGACCGACATCTAGGGAGAATGCGGGATCATCCCCTCCAATCCACCCCTCATATTCCCAAACACACAATTCCCCATCACCCCATGTATGTGTGTAAGGCCATAGGAATAACCGCTACTAAGACGAGGATGAGGTACAGAACTTTGAAGAATGCAGCAAAACCAGAGGTGAGCATTCCAGTGTTTCGCAAGAGCTGATTGAAGAAACTGAAATAAAAACCAACAAGGGACTACGCAATCTGTCAAGCCATCCGGAGAGGAGCCAAGAGTGGTGCAGAAAGTCGGCACAGGGACTCAGAGTGGCTGCAGACAAGGACGCCGTCAGGAGGGCACGGGCGTCTCTAGATGGTCCAACACTGAAGGACCTTATTGGAAGGAAGGAGACTGCTTGGTACTAAGCAGGTGCAAGGGCAGCAGAAAGTCTGAAGCTGCAGAGCCGCCGAAGAGGAGACGGACATGGAAGCAGCGGAACACACGAACAAGAACCCCAGGTCAGTCTGGAGCCCGCCAAGAAGTTCCCAAAAGGTACAGGGATATACAGACCGGCTGGGGGGGACACAAGAGGGTTTTGGGACTCATGTGGCAGTAGCCTAATACCCTATACTAATAACAGGGGTAAGACAAGACCCCCTGAGCTGAGAAAAGATATGGTGAACACCCAAGGGAAGGGGTTCCTAAAGTGGGGTCATACTAAAAACGAAACACTGAAGAAAAATCTCAAGAAGGAGTTATCACGCATCTTATTCATGGCAGAATGTGGCAGCCGGGTAAATCAAGTCTGCCCAGTGAACAAACCAGAGAAACATATGTCTTAGACCTGCACCTAAGAAGAGAAAGTGAGTTAAACCCACAGGCAAGGAGAAAGAAAGAAACCCGATTCTTCTTCCTTGTAGCAGCACTTGGCAGAAGAGTGGATTAAGTGAGCTGTTGCTGGGGTCTGAGACCCGAAACCATATGTGAACTGTGTTGTGGAGCCGCATAAAGTGAAGCAAGGAGAACAGGGGGAGAGGGGCATTCCCACTTGCCTCAATAGACTGAGAAATCCAAGATACCGGGAGAAGTGTGGCATTTGAGGAAAGAAGGCAAAGAGCCTGGGGAAGAGAATCATTCCCCCTGACTGATGACAACTGGCAGCCTAAGAGAAGGGCGTCATTCTTTTGGCTACTTCAACAAAGGGAAGGGAATAATTCCTCCCCTAGTTTGTATGACAAACTTTCAGAAACAGAGTGTTAGAAAATTGGGATATTGTTTTGGAATATTCTAACTAGGAGGAAGGAGGTGATTGATATTCCTGGTGAAAGCCATTGGAACTGCCTATCATATGTTGAGCACTTTGACCAGGGAAAGGGAGTCATTCCCCTTGGCAAGAATTGAGAGTGAACCAGAATATTTGAACTGTAATCCTAAATCTAGGAGGAGGGAGTTACCTTCCTGGACCACAAACACTTTCTTATGTCTTTAGTTTGTATTCAAGTGTAAGGGACAGAGATAGGGATTTTGCCACGATGTAGACTTCTTAGTTAAGACGGACATTCTGACTGATCCTTCGTATTTTAGTTGAGGTAGGGAAACCCGTCGTAGAAGTAGGGACAGATAGGCTTTCTCTTTCATTTTAAGACAAAATAAGTCTATAGCAACCACTATGCCACCCGTGTGTCAATCTCCTCTTTGTGCACCCTACACCACCTTGCACTCCACTCCAGGTTTCACTTCCTCCCTCTAGCCTTCTAATGTGACTCCTTCGTTCAACTCCCCTCCAGGTTTTATTTCCTCCCTCCCTTCTGCTCTTTTCACAACCTGCCACTGCTGCTTTTGCTTCGTCCCTCCTTTCCCCTATTCCTACTACCGCCTTCCACTCCATTCCTGGTTCTACTTCCTCGTTTCTCTTCCCTTTAACTCGCAACACTTTATTGCCTTTTATAGCGATCCCCACTTTCTTCTTCATCCTCCTTCTTCCACCTCTCCCTCGCAACTCTCTCCTTTCTCCAGTTTTCTTCAGAGTCTCTACAACACTCTCCAGCAGTCTTCCCTCCAGCTTTAGCTAAACAGGAACTGCCTGCTCATGTCAGCTACCAAGCTGGACTGGGCTGCCAGGCTCATATATTAACATGCCCGCTCCCCCTTATTGGAACTAGCTGAAGGGTGTACAGCTTTGAACCTATAGGGTGTCAGGGTTGTGATTGGCTTGGCTGTCTCACTTCCTGATGGTAAGAATGAGGCTGAAGGGACTGCACTAAATCTTTAAGAACCATTTTGAAACTTTGTGTGCATGGAGAGGCTGAACATGCTCCTTGTGTGTAAGATATCCTGCTGAGCTGCTGTTAGGAAGGCGTGTATTGAGGGTACTAGGGGTATTTAGGTTTCCTCCGGGATCTTCCTATGGCCACAAAGTCCTTGAACCCATTCCGGGTTGCCGGTTCAGTAAGAAGGGCATTGTGGGAGATGTAGTCTAGCTGAGGGTGGTTTGCCTGTACAGTTTCTATGTTTGGACCCTGATACAGGTTTCCTGATTCATACTTATGTGATTTCACTGGGTCTTTTTCCAGGTTTACTCTCTCCCTGGTCCCTAACTCTGCTTACCGGATACGGGCTGTATTTTGTTTGTGAGGGGCATTATGGGAAATGTATTTTTCTCTAGCTGGCATGGCTAAGATCCCAGCTCCTTAAGCCGCCTGGCTCATGGTCACCAGAGAATTCTAGGCTGGGAACTTCATCACACTACCCACTGGCTATTTAATTTTGTTTCATATTTTGGTCATGATCAGACATTTTTGGTTTGTTGTGGGGTATGTGGTGCTCTGTATCAGGTAACTGAAAAAGGCCAAGGAGGAAACGGGTGGGACACATAGTGTAGAAAAGGAAGTATCCTTGTCCAAGTTACAGTTTATTAGCAGGTTAAGAGACTCTGTGACACGCACCCATAGGATTCGAGCTCCCATCCTGTCTACCCTAACTGTCCCTCTAAGAATCCTTACATGCATATATTCCGGACGCCAGCCATAGCATTCTGGTACATACCCGGTATAGAGGATGATAAAGAGTGCTCAATATCTTCTAAAACATGGTGCAATTTTTTTCTGCTCCTGCCATTTATGTACAGACTCTGTCCCTGTGGCGAGGTACTAGATGGTTCAGCAATCAGTCATTGGCTAATTAGTCCATGTTCATCTAAGAGGTGAGAGGAGGAGAGCATTATTTTAGTGAAAGCATTGGCCCATAGCCATCTTTATCTTCACCATTGAGGCAGAGAGTGAGAAGGGGAGCCAGAGAGTTGCATGCTATTCAGCCGTGTCTGCAATGCCCTACTCACCCTAGGGTAGAAGAAAAATAAAGGTTGGGGAAGGTCATTTAGTGCCTTTACCAAGCCTGTGCTTCAAAATATTAAAATCTCCTCTGCATAGCCCAGTTCGGCATAACTGGACCAGTCATGCTGGCTCACACTACTGCACACACGAGCATCAGATGCTGCACCATTGAGAGGGATAGAAAGTGAGCAGGGGAGTACTGGCAAGTTCTCTGAACTGACATGTCCCCACCCTGCTGGCAAGGCGAAACAGCGGGATTTAGGGCTGCCGCTCTGTAGGGTCACCCTTTAATTTAATTGGCAGCCTAAAACAATGATGGTCTTACATGGTTGAAGGCCTCACACATACATACTGTATGAAGCCAAGTGTTCCTGAAGCTAGTTCTGGTAAAAGAAAGGTCAATTAACTAAAGCCATATTGTTTCTAATTAATTGGCACTTCTTTCACATTTTCATTGAGCATGGAATGGCAGGGAAACTACATGCATGCTATACCACAGGGGGTTCCTTGCCCAGCCCGGCTATTCCTATCTAGCAGTCTTAGAACTACAATCCCCAGAAGCCTTAGAGGTCACTGCTGCTTTCACTTTCCCAGGACCAGAGAGGGAGGAGGCCAATTACCTTCAGGTGTGCTGCTCCAGGTGCTGCTAATTAGCCTGCTTCCGCACAGGGCATGTCAGTATTTAAGCAGCTGCCTGCAGGAACACAGGTCTCTTGCATTGAGCTCACTTTCAGCCCTTTGTTGCTTTGATCCTTGGATTTCTGCTGTTTCCTGTTGTTTCCAGAACTTGTTCCTGTTCCAGAGCCCTGTGCTCCCTGCCTTGCAACCCTGCTCCCCCGCTTGCAGTCCTCTGTTCCCTGTCTACATTCCCTTGCTCTCTAACACTAATTATCTTGTTCCCTACCTGAAGTTCCTCGTTCTGTGCCCATTGCCCGTGCTATAAGTCTTCAGTCCTGCCCCTGTTATCCCACTTCAGGGATACAGTTTCCTTATTATCAGTCTTTAGTCCTGCCTTTGTTATTCCACTCCAGAGTTACTATTCCTTGTTATCAGTCTGCATTTTCCAGTCTCCTTACCCCTGTACTCAGATTCAAGTTTCTTTGCTTTTTTTCTTTCTTCCAGTTCTCACTCCTGAACCTTTCTGTTAGTTATTGTCTTCACTTGTGCCTTGTGTGATTCCTTTGTTCAGCGTTTGGCTGCTTGGTTTACAGCAGGCAATCTCTGCCCCTTTCCTTTGTCGAGTTTCAGTATTGTACCTTGTGTCATTGTTAACAGTGTGCTGGTTCCTGTTTCAGAAGGCAGTCATTGTTCCGTTTGCGCAGGCTTCAGCCTTGTGAGTACTGTTACCTTGTTTGTGCCCTAGGGTCCAGACACAGATAGCCACTGCTGCTGCTCCTTTCCATGACAATTCAGAGTGAGACCCTGTAATAGCAACCTACTTAGAAGGCTGGAGTTTCCTGGTTCTGTGGGAAACTCTTCCCCCATTCTGCGTACACCCCAAGAGGGAACCAAACGTGTTTTTTTTTACTTGTACTCCCTGCCCTTTTCTGTTCACTGCCTTTGTTGCCTTTACTTTCTTGTCTGTAAGACTCCTTGCACTCTTGCTTCTTGTGTACATTTCTCCCTTTGGCCTTGTGGGCACGTCTCTACCCTCAAGTCCCTTGACACTCAACCATGAATCAACACCACGCCGGATGGTAAAGGTACATTGATCACAAGTGACAGCGGCAGATGGTCAAGCACAAGTTACCAGGAACTCAAGTTTCTTCCATAAGCTGTCTGGATCACCAAGCCAAGAAAGGGAAGAGTGCTGGAGGAGATAGAGTGGTCATGCCTCATGCCCTAACATGAGTGATGGTGATGATGACGATCATGGATGGACACCACAGAATGGAACGGATTACTCGGACGCAGAAGCCCACAGCACTAAGGTGGGAGAAGTGCCAGAGCTGGTAAGAGGGCAACGATATCCTATGCATGAGTCCAGGTGCCAGCCGCCGTACCCTCAAGACTATGATACAAACACGTGAGCATAGCTTGTAATGTGATTGGAGAGATCGCCCAGTTGGTGTCATTTATGTACTTGGTTAACAAATGTTGAAGTTTTGTTTCTTTATAAAAAGGGAGGCGTGTGATGTTGCATGAAGACACACAGTGACGAGGCACGTCAATGCGTGCCCAAATAAAGACGGCCCCACACTTGCCATAAGGGCAGTCACGAACGGGGGACCGATGAAGGCAGAACCGTTGTCCGTGTCTTCATTGCGATTACCACGTGGCGCGTCCTAGCCGCACACCACACTGCATTCTTCGGCAAGACACAACACTGACATAGCCACCAGGAGGGCTGCTGCCCATACCACATCAAAACATGAAAAGAGCTCTGTTTCCTCAGTCCATTTCCTAAAGTCTAGCAAAGCCCTCCACTTCCTCCTTGATCTTAGAATAGATGTCCTGAAACTCATCTAGGACATCCTTGGACACATAGGCATTCTTTAGGACATTTGTACTGTAGCAGAATTGTTTTTCAGGGTGCCAGCTTGCTTTCTGTCTGTTGGATCTCTGACCACAGCTTCTTTATGGACATAGAAGGACATCCCATCAGGCTAGAAATTAGAGAGTTGATCTTTAGGGATGGACGAAGTGAAAATTCTGCCCCTGCAATGGGTAAGGTTTTGTCATAAACTGGTTAGGGACATGCTGTCCAGCTCCATCGATTACTTCATTATTTTGGACCCTATGGTAGAAATCCAGGAGCCCTTTCTTGGTGGCCACAGTAAACTGTTAAATACACCATTTGGCGGAGGCTCCTGGTTTTTCCTATCTAGCAATACACATAATCTGGCAGATGTGAAGGAGGATTTTGCCAGTAATTGTTTGTCTTTGTCCAGGTACTTCCCTCGTGGATTTATCTTCCAATGTTGTGTCTGGGGCGGTGTGGGAGGAGGAGGTGGAAGTATGCAATGGACTTACTCCTTTTACCCTTTTCAGGCGTAACCTGGAATTCTTCCTGCAGGGTCTCCCTTAATATTTCCTGAGGCCTACCATCAAAACTCATTGGGCCTCATTACAAGTATGCTCGTCTAGAATTAACATGCCGGTATTTCCATTTACAGGCACATTTCTGGACCAGCATAATACACGTTTGCCAGTGGGGTGGCCTAATTTATCTCCAGCCAAGAGCTTCCCACATGGAGTTCTAAAATACCCTTACTGGTACCTGTAATCTGCCAGTAATTCCAGCAGACAAGTTGACAGTAATGGTATCACCGTTTGGTGGTGTCCGGTGGGATACCACAAAAGTATATTAAGGTCCCATTGTGTTTTTTCTGCTTTCTGCATTTGGAGTAATTCTGGAAAACACACCAAGGGGAGGGATGCTTGATGCAGAATCCTTTTGCAGTGTTTTTCCCCTCCAGGGCAATCCTTATTCACAGATGGCACAATGAGCCCTGAAACAAAGTATCACTTTGTTCAAAGTGATGCTGACACACGTGTGCTCTGGTCTGGGGGCCGAGGTTCAGGGGACAATGCGCTGGGATATCGTGCCCATAAGGAGTCAGGGTTGCTCCAAAAGCAATTGTTGTCTGTCCAACTTTTACTTGATTACTGGAGTTGGCTTCTCTCCTGGACTGTGAGATGAATCTGAGGATCTGGTCCCTTTTTTCTCTTGGGGGAGACCTTTTCCATGGGGCTAGGGTGGCGCATTCACAGAACAATAGTCCCCTGGAGGTGGTGCACTGGGGGAGGATCACATATGAAAGGAAGCCCCTTATGGGATTCGGGATGACCCTCCCCAGAGAACATGGTATCCCTGGCAATCACCTGACCCTAGCACCCCGTCCTACAACCCTAAGAACAACCTCTTCCTTAATAGACTCAGAATTCTAGAATCCTCAATCTCCTCGATAAGGGACACAACCTCACTCATGCTATTCTTGGAGAAATTAAAGGCGCTGTTGGTTCCATGATGATTAAAATGAGTAAAATTGAAGGATACATAATGGCACAGGAACAGGCCCACTCTTTCTATGCTTCTCACATTGATAAAATGTCGGACTTAAATAAACAAGTGGGTATGCAGCAGCCTATATTAACCACCACCTCAAGAGGATCTCAAAGAGAGTGTGAGGAGATGATCTGAGAGCTGCTGGCAAGTTATATGCCCAAGTACTTTAGGGAGCTCCCTCTCAGTCGACCTCATTTTCTAAGAATGAAACCATAGATTTGTTGCAAATCGCTAAATCACATCTTGATCTGATTCTTCAAGTTGAACAGCTACTATTTGACGCTGTTTCAAAAAATCCTACTTTAGTAGGTAAGGATGCGATAAATCAATTGCTTAGCAACGATGAAAAGGAAATAATTCTACCCGATAGTCCATCTGTTTTAAGGGACATAATTGACCAGCCGGAAGTAATTGAATGCGAAGAGTCTGACTCACAGCTTCAAAATGAACAAAAGGAATCAGCTCAAACAGGGCAGCATTTCATGTCTCGGAGGGCCAGGAAATCCTTCCCTAGAGCACAAAAAAGACTTGGTCTTTCTAGAGCGAAAGCGTGGGATTACTTAGCCAAAACCTCTAGAACTGATGTAAAGGACCCTGTCAAAATCCCTGAGCCGGCTCTCAATTTATCAGAACTGAATGAAGAGAGTAAGACGCTCCTGCAAATGAAACCTCAGTGTGAACCTCAAGCCTCAAATTCTTCATTGAAGGCGTTGGTAAAGAACGTGGAAAAGACACAAGCCCAACTTCACAATTTTTTTTCCCAACTATACAAATTAAAAAGGCAAGCGGCATGGGACAAGTGGTGGCATATACCTTGGATGCACAGCAGGTTGTAGTTCCTCCTGCACAGGACCTGACAAGTGGTCAACAGGTGTTATTAGCCAGCCATCGGACAGGTTCCCAAAACCTGATTGAGGCTGGATGCATGGGGAATATTGGACAGGAACTTGAGAAAGAATCGAGGCTCCCAGCAGAAATCAAAATACCACCACGTGAGGAACAGACTTGCAAAGATGAGCCTGGATTGCAGGACAAATTGATCTTAAATCTCCTTAAGCTATCCAAAGAAATGAAATGTATCATCGGTTGGAGGAGCGACTCAACCATCAATGGGACCACTCGCATAAATCGCTCCTTCCTGATGAATGCTTTCTATCAGATCCCATCTTTGAGAATCTTGTCCACAAAAGATGTTGAGTGGGTGAAACTAGCAAATGAGAATAATTTTAGAGGTCTGTGTAAACTTCAATCTCCTATAATCTCTAAGTTAATTTTAGACCACACAGATGATTTGGTTTCCTTGGGACTTTACCCTCACATCTTTATAGAGATGCAAACTGCATGGGCCTTTCTCGCCTTCATTCCGCCAGTCCCGCAAAATAGGGTCCCTAAAGGGCCAATGCAAGATGCAACATCTGAATCCAACAGTGGACTACGGGAACAACTTGAAAAGTTAACCTTAGCTCTTAATGACCTAAGTTGGATGGAACCCCTAATCAAAGTGGCAGCCACCATGAAAATTCCTTCTGTGGTATCGTAACTCCCAATCCTCGCAATATCGTCCTGGAATTGCTGTGGGGAAAAGAATCTTCATGCCTGGGCCAAATCTGTGGGCTATTCACACATGCCGGAAATATTGATTTCACAGGAAACTATGGCCATATAGAGATTGCCCTTGATGGGTTCACCTCAAATTGTGCTCCAGCTAGTCGCCCCTTAGTGGGTCGTCCCAGCGGTGGTCTTGCTGTTCTTATTAAGAACAATTTAAGATTCAAAGCTAGGATTTTGGAATGCACAGATATGTTTATTATGGTTGCTGTGACCATGGTTGGGAAAGCTGCTTGCAAACTATTGCTCATTTCGGTTTATTGGAACCCTGTGAAGACCTTGAAATAGCCTTCCAGCTTCTAAATAAAGCTTTGACTAATGCTGTGCTGCAGTACCCAATGCACGAAATTCTGATCAGTGGTGACTTCAACTCAAATTTAGAGCTGAAAGAAATAAAATCTGATCGCCATAAAATGATGCCTCATGTTCAACAGGCCCGAATTAGGGGCAGACTTTGGCTGGAATTCTTTGAAGCTTGGAACATCCAGACCCTGACTTTTGCCCCTTCAAATACTTTATCCTCGTGGCAGCGAGGCACCTCATCTTCATTAATTGATTTTCTCTTGGCCTCAAGTGAACTATCTGGTCATCTTGCTCTCACTCATATCTCTAACGTGGGTCTGGGCGATCACAGTACATTGTCCACTGTATTCCATTTTACTTGCCAAACTTTTGACACTTTGATACACACCTCCCTAGTGGAAAGTGATCGTTTTGCAATATCTGTTTGCGGAATGCCAGTTTATGTAGAAAATGTGTATATTTAGTGAACAGGGATATGCTTGTGAGTGATGATAAATTGGATCCTTTTGCCTATGCAGAAAGTCTTATGAATAGGAACTTAAAGATTATCCATGAACATCTTGTTACGTTATCTAAATTGCCTCTTAAACCGCAATCCATCGACGTCTGTGCTAAATCTTCAACCGAGATAATCGCATTGAAACGTCAGAAAAATCATGACCTAAGAATAGCGAGACGCACGTCCACGACTAATGCTCTATATACATTGTGTAAAAGGGGCATTGTAGTCAAATACAAAAATAAAATAAAAGAAATACTCTATATGCGTTACATGTTGGATAACCAAAACATGATTGATCATTTGTGTAAACGGAATGCCAGGGAAATATGGGTAATTCTGAGAAACGCTTTGAACAAACAGCAAAACTGCATGGTTGCATGTATAGACAGATCCACCTGGCAAGCACATTTTATGCTGAAATATGCTATGCCCCTTAAGCATGCCAAACAGGAACTTGCAGCTTCTAACATGAAGATGGCCCTTGCATGCAGCTGGACATTGGAAGACGTGATATGGGCCATCTCTAAACTTTCTTCGTCCAGGGCGGTGGGCCCTGATGGGCTTCCATCCTGAGTCATTAAAGATGACCCTCATTTTTGGGCGAAACACCTGCTCACTCGCTTTCGTATAGTATTTGCGCAGAGAGCAATTCCAATTTCGTGGCTTACTGCCATAATCATTCCAATTCATAAAAAGGGCCCTCCTGACGACCCGAGCAACTTTCGGCCCTATTGCCCTTATCGATGTTGCGGAAAAGGTCTTTCCACGCCTACTATTGTATGATCTGGAAAAATACATGATCAAGTCACCGCTTCTATCCAAGGCACAAGTGGGTTTTCGCAAACAAATGGGAACTCCCCTGAATGCGACTATACTTGCCAATCTATTGACATCATTATGAAACGCAACCAGTAGGTCAATATACATGGCTTCACTGGAACTTTTGTCGGCTTTTGATAGTATACTGGGCAGAAACTATGGACAAAAATGCTTGCTTATGGAATTCCATGACATATTGTAGCATTGATTGCTCAGTTAAACTCGAAGACCTCCTACAGGGAGTGCATTAATGCTGTAGGTTTGCTGTCCGATCACATCATCACTCATATTGGTGTAAAACAGGGATGCTATCTTGCAGCAGTACTATTTAATCTGTATCTTGCGGACATAGGTAACATCTGGGAAGTGTTAGATATCTTTCTTGTAAGATTGGGTCATCTGCGCCCTAGTTGGTTAGCTTTTGCCGACGACATAATATTCTTCGACAAAAACCCATTTGGTCTACAAAACAAACTGAATTACTTTCATCAATATTGTACAATCAATAATCTTACTATCAACTCAGAAAAATCAAATATTCTTATTTTTACAGCTAAGAAGAAATTGCCATGATATAGATGGTATGTCGATGCAAAAGAGATTACAACTAAATCTGAGATGAGATATTTGGGGTGCCAACTGTCAAATACTCTCATGTAAAAACTGGCAAATTTCACGGAACCTCAAAGCTGTGCAGCTAACAGCTCAGATGAAATTGATACTCCAGCGTCATTGTAAGTTCTCATTATTACCTTTGATAGATAACTACCAACTTAAGGCTCTACCTATCCTTCTGTATGGCCTTGATCTATGTTTGCTGAATATTTGTACCATCTTAAATGTAATTCAAGGCAAACTGTGGAAATCAGTCTTGGGGCTTCCAGCGTACTTACCAAATCTGATCCTCACTCAACTAAGCTTACTTCCCCTGAGTGATAGATTTGAAGGTGCTTGTTTAACAATTTCATGAAAATGGTCCTACCTCCTCCTAATTCTCTTTATGAAGATCTCCAATTTATGCTCACTAAGGATCCGCCTCGATCAGTCTCCAAGTTTCATGATCGTATGAATGAAATTCTGGCATCTCTGAATTTGAACAAACAGAATATCATCAATCATCCAGGATTGGTGAAAAAACGATTTCACCTTAATTCATGGGCATTGAATTCAGACAAGATTAAAAGCTATTCCTCCTTTGCCAACTATTCGAATTTCAGACATGCTGAGAAATCACGATGCGCATATTTGTTGCGGTCTCCCGACAACAAAATGCGCTCAGCATACATGAGATTTCGTTTAGATCTAGTCCACTCCGGATCACAAATTTGTAAATGGTATAAATACGATCATATTGATCTTGGCCTCAAATGTCGCTTTTGTACCAACTTAAACGAAATGGAGACCTTACAGCACCTATTTCTAATCTGTCTGTATTTTCGTTGTGATAGAAAAGCTTGTCTTGTAGCATGTATGGGGTTGGAATCAAACCATGAAGGCCACTTAGTCTGGTTACGGTGTATGTGGGGCAGCACGGACTGCATAATTATAGCCACTGCATGTCTTAAATGTAGGATCGAAGAAGCCCTTAATGAAAAAATGTAGGACTTCTGGAGGTCTGACTGAAGTTGTAACAAATACCTGCACCTTAAACATATGTGGAGGCCACTTTTTAGAATGGCAACTTCATCTGTGTGTACTTGGAATCCCTCCTTGGGGTTCATTGAGGGGCTTTTATATTGCTTTAAGATGGAGCTGATTTTGTCACGGAAAGCAAATATCATGGTGGTGCAGGTAGATTATGGGTTGCGATGAGCTACCTTAGCAGTTTTCTAGCAGGTGAATATAGATTCTGTCATGACCAAAATATTCACTGTGGCACATAAGGGCTTTGTTTTTTGGAAAACTATACTCGTATGAGGATTATGAGATATGGTGAACACCTTAAGTGGGTATGTTAATAATTCGAATCAGTCTGTTACCTATGTGTAAGCAAGCCCTTTATCTTGTTAGTGAATTTTGGTCTCTAATCTATGACTTACGTCATCTACAGCGTAAATACTTCCGGTTGGAAAATGTTACTGTAGCATATTACATTACTAGTATGGAATTGGATCTTGTACAAATTTACAACTTGTATTTAAATCTATAATACTCTCCAGTTTCTTCTTTTTCTTTTTCTAGTTGTTGGTGTGCTTACATGCTTAACTAAAAGCTGCTTGGTGGACATACAGGGTGTAATTAATATATCCTCACTTCTTTTGGAGTGTTTAGCCTCCAGTTACGAGGCAACTTGGTTGTTTCTTTTAAATCTGTTGCGATTAATTTATTAACTTTGACGAATTGAGCTAATGTGATGATCATGGATTTATGTAGAATTGCCTACTTTGCAAAAGCTTCTTGTTAAGTATGAAAAGATAACTTTGTTCCTTTCTAGAACACTTGTATATTGTCTGAAAATTGTTAGCTCTAAATTCAAGTTGTCTATTTCAAAAAAGCTCAGTGAGAAGAACGAAAAGGTGACTTTGCTGTGATGACTTTTTGCTGTGATCCTAGAACACTTATAAATTGCTCACAAATTGTAAGTTTTAAATGTAAAAATGAGATATTTTAAAATTCTTGTGATTAAATATCGAATAATTATGATGTTTTGTTTGTGTCTACATTGTTCATAAATTGTTTGTAATTTGATATATTTTAAGGACTTTGCATACAATAACAAAGTATGCAGTATTTATGTAATGTGATTGATTTAAAGTATTTTGATATATTTGTAAAGGTTTTGTAAACTAAAAACAAATTAAAAAAAATTAAAAAAATAGACTCAGAAGTTGTGGTCACCCTACCACTGCCCTAGAATGTACTGGGTTGAGGGAGAATAGGAGTTACCTAAGTGAAGATCCATTTCCAAGTACTGTGACATGAAAGGTCCCCAATGACTCACAAGGGAGTCATAAGATCAGGACTGTGAAGAGGGAGAAGTATTACCTGCAAGAACCACATTCAGCAGTCTAGTGTTTTCCCAAGTCTTATTATAAAAGGGAAGACAGACTCCGGAAGTAGGAGACAAACCCTCAATGGAGGAGCAAGAAGCAGGGATGTTTTGCTGCAGTAGGAGAAGCTGTGAACTTGAGGTTCTATCTGAAGGAGGGGAAACCTTTGCAGGCTTCCGAAGTGTTGAGAACTGGAGGAGAGCACAGGAGAATCCCTTTTGAAACAGGGGGACCACATCCTGCAGAGCTGCCACAGCACAGCGGATGAGGAGGAGAAGTCTGTAGAAGCCCAAAACCCAACACTGACCAAAGACTACCGGGCAAAGACCCCAAAGTTACAGGGGGAACCCAGGACGGTTGGTAGTGGCATAAGTGAGAAGTAGAATATCCTGACCCAGCTAAACAGGGCAATAAAGGAAACTTAGAGAAGCAAAGTAACCTTCCTGT
Organism: Ambystoma mexicanum; assembly: GCF_040938575.1. Taxonomy (NCBI): domain Eukaryota; kingdom Metazoa; phylum Chordata; class Amphibia; order Caudata; family Ambystomatidae; genus Ambystoma; species Ambystoma mexicanum. Next base: position 844,278,662 of record NC_090923.1, read on the forward strand.
GCATCCAAGAAAGTAACCAAGTATGACGGGTCTGGGACCTACACCTAATGAAGATTACAATCATCGGTTATCTTTTTTGTTGCAGTATTTGGCAGGCTAGTGAACCAGGTCTGCGAAAGGACCTTATGGGTTTGGGACCCATACCCTTGAAACTTGAATGCAAGGCAAAACAAGGTGAGAGAAGAAGAGACCAGGTGAAGGGCAGTGTCCTCCCTGGTGTTGTGAGAACTGTTTGAGGGAAGCCAAGAGAAGGAAGGCCCTCTTTTGACCATTGTAAGGAGCCTAAAGAAAGCCAGGGGGAAGGGAGACAATCCCTTTGGTGTTTGTAGCCACAGTGAGAAGCCTGAGTGAGACCAAGCGAAAGGAGCCATTCTCTTGGTGTTAACATTTTGAGTTTGGAACTTTGCTTTCTTTTTCAGCCAGAGAACTTTGCCACTGTGGATCTTTGTTTATTTTTGCACCATTTGGCACTTTGCATTTTGAACTCTGCTAACCAGACAACCCATTTACAACTTGTATTTAGTGTTATTGGTGTGAGTGCGAGAGTTAGGGTTCTGACACAATGGTGGTCCTACCTTTATTTTGACATCCTAACAGACCCTTTTAAGATTTGTGTTAAGGCAGGGGCATCCTTCTCAGCATTAGGGCTGGCGAGCCCTTTCCCCCACCACACAATTTTCCTTTAATAAATGTCTATATCCAAAGAAATGCCACCACTGTGTCCAAGCTCTACTTCTACACCCTTCCATATGATGGGATTGGGATGTGACCTGGTTGACACAAACTGGGGGACCCCAAGAATTTCCAAACTGGCCAAGACTAATACCAGTCCCACAAGTTATACCTCTGGGAAAAGCTCCAGGCAGATTCTTTTCGTCCAGTGGGCTTTGTCCAGTAGAGAGAACTCGAGATTACATTTGCCATTTGGGCCAAAGGATGGGAATCAGGATTTTCCCCTTGACTGCATAAGCCATTTTACCTGCTAGGAAAAATCTGGAGGGGAACTTTTATCATCTTTTTTTCCGCCACAAATGTCAGGTTTCCAGTAGGGACAACATTGACATATCCTTACTACTCAGGATAGAGATCCCCAATAACTCAGTTGTATATCATGCCCCCTGAGGGAACGGTGGATTAGGCTTCCAACCAATATTTGGCAATAAATAAACAGGAGCCCCCCACCCCCAAGATACTTTGTATAAAGTCTTATCTAGACCTACATTCCTAGTGGAGCAGGAAGAGAGAAAGATACCACTTAGCTTTTTTCTTGTTCCCATTGCAGATGAACCAGATCCCTCATTGGAAGATTTTGGATTCCCTGCAGGGTATTGCCTTGTAGAGGGCTCAGTCCATATATCTTCCCACTGCGATAATAATCCATTAACATCCAAAAGGGAACAAGCAAATTAGTCTGGGTCCTTAGCTCCCCCTGAGGAAGGGAGGCCCATTGAAGAAATGGACAGGGAACATGGTGAGGCTTTGGAGAGCAGGTGTACTTGCAGTCCACCCAGGTTAACAGAGGACCCCTTATATAGGTATCCCGGGTTTCCCTGGGAAACAACCCAAGAAGAGGAGAAAGACCCTGATGATCCTCTAAGTCTCTGTTACGCCCCCACCTTACCGTTGGTATTGCTCCTTTCCCTCCTGGTGGACTCATTGGTGCTTGCAGGATCGCTGTCCCAGAGACCGCTCTGGGGTAGTCTAAGCTCTCAGGGACCTCTGCAGCATTCTCCATTGTTGCGGCCCCAGCCTATGGGTGTCCCCATGTCGGTCAAACCGAGCATGCACGCTTGGCCAGCATCTTCCTTCTGCCTATGCGCAGTGCACATGGCTTGGTCTGTTGCCTATAGCAGCATGTCTTTTGATGTCGGGCTTCAGATCACAGAAATAGTGCTCTGCCCCGGACTCGTCGCACCGCAACATTTTCTGGAGGTGACGCTAGTCCTTGGATCCTGTTTTCCTGTTTTTCCTATTCTCCTTGTACCTTGCTCCCATTCCTTGTTTTCTTCTGGCCTCCTTGCTTGACTACCTTTCATTCCTTAATTGACACATGGAACTCCTTCAGTCTGCTTGTTTCCATCTTGCTTCTATACGCTTCCTCCCCCCTCGGGAGGGGTTCTTGTTCTCACCTTGGGCTTCCCACATCCAGTACCTTTCACTGCCTAGCACCACAATCCATAATTTGTTTGTTTGTTTATTATTTGTAATGCGCGAACATACCCTAAGGCAACAGGGCGCAGCCTTTACATGGATATGCGAAGCTTGGTTACAGCAATCAAAGATATACATAAACACAATGAAAGTAAAAACACAGGGTAATGTACATATATACAAGTAAGCACAGTTGGTTACAGAGTGTGCAGCAGGTGTGGGTAGTGGGGCAGGTTAAGCACCAGCGTGAGTTTGAGGCTTACTTTTCAACCATGAAACTTCCTTCGATCGGAAGCTTTGATAAGGCAGGTCCCTTCTGAGAGTAGGCACTAGTGAGTTCCACAACTTAGCTGCTTGCACTGGGAAACTGTTTCCCCCTATTGTAGAATGTTTAAAGTAAGGGATAGAGAGGCAGTCCTTGTAAGCTGTTCTTGTCGGTCTTTCAGAGTACTGTGTATGAAATCTGTCAGATAAATAGGTAGGGGCGGCATTGTTAAGGGATTTATGACTGAGGGACGGTGTTAGTTGTTCTGTTGGTTGTGTTCAGTGATGTGCTCTCTTTTAGAGATGCCCAGGGCCGCTCTAAGAGCATTATTCTGAAGAGTTTGTAATTTGCTAGTGGTGGCTTTAGAGGATCCCAGATAGAGGGCATTACAGTAGTCCAGGCAGGACAGAATGAGGGCTCTGGCGATGGTGAGGCAACTAGCGTCTGACAGGAAGGGTTTGGCAGTGCGGATAAATTTGCACGTGTACGCCGTGGAGGAGGCCAAGGAGTTTACCTGTCTTTTGAGAGTGAAGTTAGAGTCCAGGTAAAAGCCCAGTGTTTTAACGTCTTGTCCCACTTTGATGCTGTTCCCATCGATCAAGAAGGAGCTATACGCAGGGCTTAGTTTCTTTAGAGAGGTGGAGGTGCCTAGGATGATGAGTTCAGTTTTATCACCATTCAGGCATAGCCCGTGTATGGCCATCCATGCGTGGATGATGATGTATACTCTATTAACCAAGGCCAAATCCTTTTCATAATCTCCAGAAAGCAGAAGGAGGATCTGAGTATCATCTGCGTAGTTGGTGTAGGTGATACCGAGATGATCCAAATCATCGAAAAGGGATTTAGTAAAAATATTGTATAAGGTGGTGGAGACACAGGAGCCCTGTGGCACACCACACGTAATGGGTATAGGGTCTGCTGCCGCTGTAGGTGGTAAGACCCTCATAGTTCTGTCATTGAGAAAAGATCTGATCCAAGTGATGGCCTTGGCCGAGAAATGGGCTGAGGTGTGGAGGTGTGTGCACAGGACGGAATGATCAACCAAATTGAAAGCTACAGAGAGGTCAAGGAGGAGCAGAAGGGCTGCTTGGCTATTATCTCTGAGCTTGTCAACTTGTACTTTCAGGTCGATGAGAGCGGTTTCAGTCCCGTGTTGGGGACGGAAGCCTGATTGTCTCGCTCCTAAGAGATGGTGTTCTTCCAGGTGCCTCTGTATTTGTACATAGGCAACCTTATCCAAGATTTTTAGAAGGAAGGGTACAGTTGTTATGGGTCTGTAATTAGTAGGCGTGGCTGGGTCGAGTGTAGGTTTTTTTCATAATGGGAGCACCCAGGATTGTTTTAGATTTGAGGGGATGGAGCCAGTGGAGAAGGAGGCATTAATTCATTTTGTAATGAAAGGGGAGAGGTCACGGGCAGCATCTTTAATGAGCTGTGCTGGGCACAGGTCTCCCTGGCAATTTGAGGGTTTCAGTGACAGGATGATTTTTTCCACTTCTAACGTAGTCACTTTAGAGAAGTTGAAGATAAGGGTTTCGCTTGGAGTGGATTTCTCAGGTGGATTAGAAAGGAGGGGATCATTTAGAGAAGCTTTTTTAAGAGTGATTTTGTTTTGGAGGGTAGCAATCTTGTTGGCTAAGGCGTTTTGGATTTCAGAACACCAGTTTTTATCTTTAGTGCAAGTATCTAATGGGGCTATGGGGGTTTCCACTTCTTTCAAGATGGAGAATAGTTCCTTCGTGTTTGATTTTGCTTGGGATATCCGGGAGTCAAAGGAAGTACGTTTATCTAGGTAGATTTCTTTTTTGTAGAGGGTGGTTAGTTTAGAGAGTTTAAGTTTATTGGCTACCTGGGGGGACTTTTTTCCAGATGGCCTCACAGTTTCTTTTTTGCAATCTTAAATTTTTAAGGAGAGGTGTGAACCATTTGTTAAGGCGCTATTTGGGCTTACTTGATCTGAGTTTGAGGGGGGCAATATGATCCAGTGAAGTGGCCATAATTTTATTATGTAATGCATGGGCGATCCTTCCCTGTGGTGTTGGGAGAAGTCTCCCAGTTTCTGACTGTGTTTCCATTTCTCAGTCTAGGGACGTGAGGGGGAGGGGGGTTAGCTTTCCTCATTGTACATCTGCGGACCGGATTGGACGCTGGACTTTCACCTAAATTGGATCGGTGAAGGGACAGAACGACAGGTACACAGGAATCCCGGGGGGCACATCTTGACAGATTGAGACTCGTAGCAACCATTTCAAACCCAGACGTGAAAGCATTACAGGAAATACAGGACGAGATGCAGGCACTCCGTACCTACTTTCTGAGAACACGACCTTAAGAGATGCATGTCTACGCCTACTTCTGCTGCCTTCACTGTGCAATAGCTCAGAAAGCTGACAGACTTTTTCATTCATTGCACCATTCAGTTTCTGCTTTGCCCCACTCACTTCTTGACGGACAAAGTGAAGATTGGCTATATCATAAGTCACCTTTCTGGTACTGCGTTGGCCTGGGCCGTGTCCTATGTTTCTTCACAGAGTCTATTATTGGAGGATTTTGCTGGCTTTGAAAATGTGTTTTTGGACGTTTTTAAGACACCTAACTAAGCTGCTGGTGCTCAGTGTCAACTTCTGAAATTACGCCAGGGATCTCTGAAGCTTATTCCTTACATCAGTCGTTTCAAGCAATCGGCATCCGAGTACTTATGGCCCGAAATAACACAAACAATACTGAGCTTGCAAGACAAATATAAGGATGAGTTGGTCCATATTCCAGAGCGAACTACCATACAGGGATTGATTGAGCAGGTACTTCGGACTGACCACCATTTGGCTGAGAGACGGAACAAACAAAGTTGGTCAGAGCATTCCTATACCCAACCGGTTACCAGTCCAGCAAGTGTTGTGCCTGTGATGGGGGCTGGGGAATCCAGCGGGGGAACCCATGCAAATCGGGGCATTACGTGGCCCACTGTCAGAAGCCGAAAGACGGCACCGGAGAGTGAACCACCTGTGTCTGTATTGTGGAAAGCCTCGTCATTTCTTTATACCTTGTCCAGTTCGTCCTTTCAAACTGTCAGGAAACTGAAGGGCTTGCCTTCCGATGGGGAGCAGAAGGTGGGTCCTGTTGAGACTATGGAATCTTACCTTTCTGTATCTGATCCTTTGCTGCCTTTAGCCCTGCATTTAATCCTCCAGTTGTCAGTGTCATGAGGGGAATTGTACAAAAATGTTGACTTTGGGGGCGCACAAAATACTGACTCCCATTACTGCACCCAAGCAGAGCAGGGGTTGAGGGGTGTGGGGGGAGGGTGCCCCGCTTTACTTGGGGGCAGTAGCGTGAGTCGAGGTTTGTGGAAGCGGGGGACAAGAAAGTAAAAAAATAAAATAAAACGCACCCTGCAGCGTCAGCTTCGACCTACGTAAGTGGGAGGAACCAATGCTGCATGGATAGCGAGGCGTCAGCGGTGCACACAGAGGTCTGCGCTGCAAATGTAAGTGAGGTGGGGGCTCGGTTAAGGGAATGCGGGCCGGGAGACGCCTATAAAGTGATCTATTTGATCACTGCGCCAAACCGTAATTGGCGTCGACATTTACATCAGTGCAGTACGAGCAGCGCAGTGATCACATAAACTCTCATGAGGTATCAAGGAGACCGTTAATTATATCTGCTTTATTGGACTGCGGAGCAACAGGTAATCACCTGGATGAGGAATTTGTGTTCAAGAACAACATACCTAACGAACAGAAACAACACAGCGCTGACATCCAAGTTAATGATGAAACTCCTTTGTCTTCTCGTCCGGTGGTTAGTCAGTCCCTACCCCTACAGGAGACCATTAACCAGCATTGCGAATGGCTGGCTTTTGACATTATCAAATCTCTGGTTTAACCCATGGAGTTAGGCCTTTCCTGGCTGATAAGCATAATCCTCACATGAACTGGACGACACGTGTTTTGATCTTTTCCTCTGATTTCTGTACTTCCCACTGTTGTGCCATGGAACATGCAATCCCAGTCTGGAGCCTTGTACCAGATCAGAAACTGGGGGCTCCCATACAACACATTTCCTGTTTGACTTTGCCAACCGATTACCATCAGTACAGGATGTTTTCCGAGAACCTAAGTACATTCCTTTGCCACCCAATTGTGTTTTCGATTGTGAAATTAATTTGGTTTCAGAACACACCCTGCCTTATTCACGGATATATCCCTGACCGCATCAGAAAAGGCAGAATTAAAGAAATATTTGTCAGAATGCCTAAAGCATGGTTATATAACGCCTTCCACGTCTCCCATGAGTTCTCCTCTATTTTTTGTGTCTAAAAAAGAAAGAGCACTCAGGCCCTGTGTTGATTACCATCTCCTTACTGACATCATGCTAAAAGATTGGTATCCTTTGCCTCTCATTACTTACATTCTGTAGTACCTCCATGAGGCCATGGTTTTTACCAAGCTGGACCTCTGCGGAGCATATCACCTGGTTCGCATTAGACCTGGGCATGAGTGGGTGACACCTTTAAGACTCATGGATGCTCTGTTGTCTGACCTCTTCGGGCGCTATGTCTGGGTTTATCTGGATGATATTCTTGTTTTTTCACCCACTCTGGAGTCCCATGTTGAACACGTTTCAGAGGTGCAACGAAGACTACAGCAGAACCATTTGTATACAGAATTGGAAACATGCCAGTTCTATATGCCGGAAATGGAATTCCTGGGTTACTTTATCAGTGCCAGAGGCCACACTGTCTTGGAGGCCACCACATGACTTGAAGTTGTTGCAGCGTTTTATTGGATTCGCAAATTATTGCCAATGCTTTATCCCTGCATTTGCTTGAATCTCACAGGAACTTACTGGCTTTTTGGACTGTGGACCAGTGGGGCGGAGACAGCATTTCAAGGCCCTTCAGGAGGAATTCACTAAGGCGCTGTTCTTACAACATCCGGACAACACCCGACCATTTATAGTGGAGACAGATGCCTGAGACTGGGCACTAGGTGCTGTATTCCAGCAAAAAAATCCACGGATACTGATGGAGCTTCCTATAGCGTATTATTCGCACAAACTGACAGCGTGTGAACAAAATTACTCGATAATTGAAAAGGAACTCCTGGCTATCAAAGTGGCTTGCTAAGAATGGCACCAACATAAATTGGGAGGGCACTTTAAATTCGACGTGGAACCAATCATTTTAACCTTCAGTACATCCGGACCCAGCAATGTAGGAACAGCGGACAAGCAAGATGGGTGTAATTCATTATGCAGTATGATTGCTTCATTACTTACATCCAGGGGTCATAGAACAAGAAAGCGGATGCCTAGTCCCATTCTCTGCTGGATGACGAGCCGTGTGACAATCCTGGCAATATTCTTTCTCCTGTTTCTCACTTCTTGACAGCAGTACAGCCCCTACCCCAGCAGGTGCTACAAGCTACAGCATTGGATCCTGCCATCATGACTCTTCTGGCTCTATCCCAGACCAGTTTAAGAAATTGTCTGCTCTTTCGTAATGATCGGTCATACATGCCCACTGAGGAACTACACCTCCTTGTACTCTAACAGCTATACAGTGCCTGAATCGCAGGACACTGTGGCTGTCATTCTACCACAGAATTGATAAAGAGACAGTTCTGGTGGCCTGGATTGAGCAAGCAAGTGAATGGGCGTGTGCCCACGCCAAACACGAGCACAAGCACCCTGTAGGACTACTAGAAACCTTGGAATCACCACTATGCCCTGGGCATACCATTGCCACTGATTTTATAGTGAACCTACCCAGGGGTGAAGGAGGCACTCAAAATCTGGGGGTGGGGGGGACAGGGCACACCTTGGGGACTTGGTTAGAGCCTCAATCCAAACTGACATAGGACTAAGTGCTGAAGCGTTAAAACCCATATAAACATATGTGTTAGATTTATTTTAAAAAAGAAAACCAAATAAAGGGAGTTTTAAAACATAGATACACTTCAAATAAGTTGCAGATTTCTCATCTAAGGCACAAAATGTAAAGATGATTGTAATTTTGATCTAAACAGAAATAAAGTATGAGTGCACTTCTAAATCAAATGTTCGAACATTTGAACTCCAACAACACATATTTTAAGGAAACACAGTTCTCTAAATCTTTTTCATGATCTCAATGTAGTTGTAGTGAGGGGGATTTCATATTGTTATATTGTTCCACTGATGTGTTCGACTTCAAGAATGTTTTATAGAGGGTCACAATAATTGGTTGTCTTTTATGCAAACAAGGTCCACATCAATATTTGAATGAGGTTCCTCCATGTGAGGAAATAAAGAGTTCAGAGATATGTTTCTGCCCTGCTGGACTCCTGTAACATTGGGCACAGGAGGGAGAAACTTACGCTTGTCTAAAAAAAAAAAACAATTTTAGATTCAGCAATCAAATAATCCAGGTGCATTTGTTGTATGTACCTTTGGAGCTATTGCTACAGAAACTACTTTGGAGCCTTATACCACTGACAAAACATCGGTGGAGAAAGCCACGCTGCTGGTGTCCAATAGCAGTAAGGTAGCATAGTCGGAAGGAGCCCACATAGTGTGATTTGTGTTGCATGGGGTGCCACTTTTAGGGGAAGTTCAGAGTCCTAAGGCCCCAGACCACTAACACGACACTACTGATGGAAGCTCACTCAGAATTCTGGCGATAACACATGGTGAGCGAGAGGCGATCAAGGCAGACCAATCCTCACACCATTCACATGTATACACCATTAACGTTGTCACCAACATTCACAGGCAGCATTACGAGTATGATGTGTACTTATCTGGTTATGGATAAACAAGTCACCTATACTTAAACATTAACGTGAACCACAAAATAGGTTGTGTTACACAATATATATTTTGTTTTCATACATATGTATTACATAACACACACTGGTTCATTAACAAGGGTATAAAGAAACATAAGTCAGAAATGTAACTGTATAAAATACATACAATATGACAAATAAAATAAATATGAAATTCTATCTAGACCGATCAGCCCCCATCTCCTTGAAAGCTATTTGCCTTCTCCTTTGCCATCTTTCTTTGGAAGAACAAACACATTGTAAAAAGGAACAATTATTTAATTGTCATTGAGGATCATGAACATTTGTAGTTTTTTGTGGCGTTCAGTATGCATGACACATTCTTTTGTTATTGCTTATATATCTTCCAGATCAATGTTATCTTTGTTTATTGCACACAGCAACATGAGTCAGTCTTTTCTGAGACATTGTTGAATGTAGTAAGGGTGTCAGTCTTTAAAAAGCACTCAAGCTTCTATCAGCCTTGCAGGACAAAGCTGGAACAGTTAAGAGGATCTGCATTGACTTCACCTGTGCAAAGAAAGCTCTTTCAATGGGAAGGATCCTTCCAAAAAATGTCTACCGGTTCTGGGACTGAATACTTGTTGATGTTGGATAAAGTTGTGAATTGTCCAGAGAGAAGGAAATATTTGATTTCTAGGTATTTAACAATCATTTCAGAGCCTTTCACTGGTTGGCAGAAGAGTTGAATGAAAGAGAATGGAAGGGTGGGGGTGGGGGCGAGTGAAAGAAGGGAGTGGACAGGAGGAGAGTTGTTAACAAATTAGAGTGAGAGTACTGGTAAAAGAAGAGGATCTGGGTGGAGGAGCAATTGTGAGAGGTAGAGGAGTCACAGATACTAAGGCAGCGAAGATGGCTCAGGGGCAACAGGCTGTTTTGGAAGGAAGACCATGCTGAGCAGCAAGGGTTCAAATCCCGGTTCCGTGCTTAGAGGCTGGACTCTGACATGAAGCACGATATGAGAGCCCCATTTTTTTTATTGTAATGAGCACAATAAAGGACGTCGGATCCAATTACTCATTTGCCCATTACCATGCCTGCTGTAACACTTTAGACACCACTTAGAACAAGTATTGATGAAGCCAACAGTTTTGGCGCATCTTTAAGCATTTTAACGCATTGTCATCATAGCTCTAGGAACTAATGCCAATTACCAGCTATTTCCATCATGAGCCCAGAGAGTACCACAATTTGTCAGGTATTTGTCATGGCATGCTTTGGTACACCATGAACCATATCTTGCTACCTATACCAGGTAATGACATCAAAATCCCCGGCACTCCCCATTTCAAGGTTTTCTTATCAACATTGAAGGTATGTATACCATTACCAAGTACTGCCTTCAATAAACCAGGTTCTTGAACCATTAACATTCAATACCCAGGTACCCACACCATTGTCAAAGTTATGCACGATTAGTCTAACAGTGCCAATCTTCATGATTCCAATTTGGAGGCAGTACCAGGCTCTCTGATGTCTAGATAGCATAGCAGTGAAAGATTCCATTACACTCAACCTGGACATCAATGTCAGCTTGCATTATGCCCTTTCTGCACAGAAAGGCCAGATACCAATATGCCTAGTTATGAAAAGCCATGGTGGATTTAAATGTACCAGGTTAGCACACTGATGTCAAATTCCATTATTTGCATTTGTCACAAGAAAGCAAGATATTATTATGACCATCAGCAGAGTAAGCCCAGACCTCAGTATGTCTGTTAGCCCTCAATGACATATCCTGTAGGTGTGTGTTGTGTTTGTGGTGCAGTGGAATGAATATTGTGTGTGCTGGGGCAGAGTGAGCTGCAGGGAGATATGTGTGGAGTGCACTGCTGTAACGTTTTGTATGTGCGTGCACAGTGCAGTTCTGAGGGTGGTGTGGGCACATAGCCTTGGAGGGTGAGTGGTGTTTGTGCTGTACACGGGCAGTGTGTGTGTGTGTATGCATTGCTGGGCAGGTGGCGTGTGCTTGATTATTAGTGCTGAGGCCATGTTGAAGAAGTGCTGTGTGTGCAATCAATGCTGGTGCAGTTTCCGTGTGCAGGTTGGGGCAGTACATGTGTGCCGTGCTGGGGTTAGTGTGTCTTTGTACACTACAATGCATTTCTGGGGGCAATGTATGCGGTGGGGAGGTTGATTTGTGTGTACAGTACAATTCTGTGGGTAGTGGGTGAGCATGTGTGCAGTGAAAGAGACTGTATGTGAGTGCTGGAGACCGGGAGTCAGTGTGTGTAAGGCGGGTTTGGGGCTGTAAGACTGCATGCAGTTTGGGGGTGTACGAGTGCAGGGTTGGAGGAAGTCTGAAGAGCAGGGTTGGGGCTGTGTACATTCATGCATTGTGTGGATGATGCAAGTGTAGTATGTGTGCAGTGCAGTGGATGTGCGCTGTGTAGAGCAGTGTGGTGTGCAGTGCAGTATGAACTGTGTTTGGCAGTGGAGTGTGCAGTACAGTGAAGGAAGATGTGTATGCACAGTGCTAGGTGGTGCAGGTGTGCCACGAAAGTAGGGTGTATGTGCAATGTGGGGTGATGTGGGTGTGCAGTTCATTGGGTTGGTGTTTACACAATGCTGGGGAGGTTTGTGTGTACGTGGCTAGGGGCTTACGTTAGCTGGTGTTGGTGTTTACGAATGTGCTGTGCTATGATCTCTATGGTCAGTTCTGGCATGTTTATTGCCAAAGCACACTTGGGGAAATGTTGTACCTGCTTCATGCTTTATAATTAAATGAGGTCCTTACTGAAGAACACATCTCAGAACACATTTCCTTTCAATGTGTCTAATAAATCAAAAAGAAAATCCTTTCTAACATTTATTGAAGAAGTTTCGCTTTGCCAACTTTTTGCCAAAATTAAAAATAAAAGTGTGTATATTCAAAGAATTACATTGTTTTTATCACATCCTGACACAATCATGCAGCTTCTTAGCACTCTTGTAATCAACAAATGTCTCTAAGACCCACTCAATGGCAATCATTTGATCACTTTCAGTAGGATGAAAGTCTGAGTAGGCTCTAATGGGATGGGGTCCAGCTGGTGCATCAACCCTCTAAGCTATTTTACCACCTACATCATGTCAATGTAATAAATGTCGAGCAGAATTGCACAAGTACACATTTACTAAGCATATTTACATGTGTTTATGAGCAATGTAGCAAAGCTGTAGAGTTTGGGTCAGTCTGGCAGCTGGCTCTGGGGCAGGGCCAGCTGAAGTGTATCAAGGCTGGTGGGGATTCTCAGCATGATGTTTGGGAGCCCCCTTTGACTTACAACTTGTAAAAATAGTCAGAGGCACAAGTGGGGTGTTCAAATTATAATAAAGGTAAAAGAATGCAGTGAGGTGGTTAATAGCTGATTATTATCATGGGAAAGGCAGCCAGCAGGGGGCTGAAACACTAAATGTCCCCTGAAAATCTATTTATTGCTCTTTGTCAGCAGAATTCTAATGATGGGAAATTCTGAATAAAAAGGTGACATGGTGCTAAGAATATTCATAGAGACTGCCAGAAGGAGGTGATGGTCTGCAATGTGCGTGCACCGCACATTTAATGTCCCAAATGAAAGGGTTTTGTTTCTGTTTCATAAGACTTCCAACCCGGGGCACCTGCTCCCAGCACCCAAAACTCCATTGCACATTTAAATTGAATAAATGTAAAGGGTCTGATGCCATCCCTGCTCTGGGGTGAGTGGTGAAAACAGCAGGCAGCAGTCCTGCTCCAGGGGCAAGCAAGTCTAGTAGTAATGAAATGATCCTCCACACTGGCAAGGATTGGAAACTTATTTATTGTAAAGGTTGAAGATCATATGTACACACCATCGGTCTTATCCAACGCTCCTTCCAACTGACCTAGAACCAACCAACCCTTTCTCACATTCTTATTCTCAATTCTATGTGTACATTCCACACACACATAATCCTACAACTCTTCCTTTTCCAACAAGAAGAAACAATATTTAAAATATAAAATAACAGTTGAATAATAAATGGAAAACAAGGCCTAAGTAAACTGATCAAACATTACCATGTCATAACTGTACAACCTGAATACATAAAGAAGACAAACTAAGTATAAACTGCATGCTATGATAACCACCATCTTAATGAGGTTTGTAAATGAACAAGGGTGCTTCTACACACATTTCGACAGTGAGTTAGTTATTCAACATAACCTTATTCAACATGATCTGTCAAATAAGATGGTTTCCCACAGTTCCTGGTGGGGAGTTCTCTTTTGTGAATTCTACAATTCTCCTCTCTTCTGTGAATTCTACAACTCCTTGTTTGCGATCTGATCATTCTTTACTCTTTTCTCCTGCAAACCTTCAGACCTTCTCATATATTTGAACACTCTATTAACATTCCACCTTCGTCCATCGGTAATTTTCACACTGCTATGTAATCGTTTCACAACCTTCATGCCTTGTGATCACTTTAAACCTCCTTCCACACTGTTGCTGGGAACCTTTACACAGACACAAGCTCCTTCTTTGACTATACATTTCTTGGAGGCTTTCCTTATGTCAAAATTAATTTTGTTGCCCACTTGTCTATTGGTAATTCTCTCCTTGACAGTATTCATATCAACAGTTTTCTGACATGCTCTACCTGGCCATCCTGGGCAAACTCTAGTATTAGGTTTCCTTTCTCTTAACATTTCAAATGGAGATATACCAGTAGTCACATGAGGAGTACATCTGTATGCTACTACTGTATCTTCTGCAGCTTTCTTCTAATCACCTCCTTCTGAAATAGCAACCCTTATACTGTCCTTGATCACTCTATTAGATCTTTCAACTATCCTGTTTGTTTCTGAGTGATAGACTATGTTCAATACTATTAATTCTCAAATATTCCTTTCTTTTATTTCATCTGCAACAATTTGTACACCATTGACCGTTATGATGGAGGTGCGATATCCTTCCCCCCTAAAAATACCATCAGGAAATGTCATTACATCTTTGGCACACATACATTGAACCCATGACAATTCCACCCTATGTCAAAGCATGTCCACCAACACTATTCCATATCTACAAGTCCCTTGGGACCTCACTGGTCATACAATATCAAGTCTTACTCTTTCCCATGACACAGATAGAATAGACCTCTGAGTCATCGGCTCTACTCTCGTAACCCAACCTTTGGCAGCATTCTCACATATGGCACACTCTCTGATGGTTCTTTCTATATGCAGATCAATGCTTTTTCTCCTCCCCTCCCCTGCTGACCTGGCTGAAATTGAAACTGCACCGGTTACCTGGTCACCCTCTGATCTCAGGCCCAGGTCCCTCCCCCGCCAGTCTCACACACCTGCACTGCCTGCCTGGCAACTCCCGCACTTGGGGACTGTTTCTGTATCCATACAGTCCCACTACCAGCAATTGACACCTGATTTCTGCACTTTCCTTTGCACTTGCCACCTGCTGGCCGTTACTTTTACTTATTCTATTCCCATGCACTGCACTCTCCCTTCCCTCTCTCCTCTGCACTTTCTTCTTCCCCCATCCCATGCACTTGCACAATCTGAATGACACTTGGCCTAGTAGGATCCTTGTCTGTCCTCCCTTCGTTCCCCCTCCCTTGTCTCGTCGCGCCTTGAAACACTTGTGTATAGGCGCGTTATAAATGCCATATCATATCATATCATATCGTCTTGGAAACACAGAACCCCTTTCATGTCATTAAACAATCAATACATGATGCATTGGAATACAGAGGCAGCTGCTATTAGACCAAAAGGCTTGAGTTTGCATTGGAATAACCCTTCTGGTGTAATGAATGCTGTTATATTTCTAGAAGAATGGTGAAGAGCAATTTGGTGATAGGCAGACTTCAGATCTAAAGTGCTCCTGACGTTAGCTTCTTTGATGGTCCCTAACATCTCAGTAATATTGGACAAAGGATGCCTATCCGATATTACACAACGATTGATAGACCTCAAATCAATACACAACCTAAGTTTACCATTGCGTTTATGTACTACAACCAAAGGGGAGACCCACTCAGTGGCTTATAGCCTTTTAATCACACCTTGCCTTTCCATAGGTGACAATTCTTCTTTTACCGCAGCTTTAATAGCCAACGGTACAACTGGAACTGACCCATGCTTTATCCTAAATTTGTGCATGAATCCCTTGAGACTGCCTAGTTCCTCACGGAACACAGAATGTTGTGACATTTAATGTACACCTTCTCTAGCATATACACTCTCTTCCACATTGGGATCTAGCTTTATTTTAAGTCTTTACTGGTGTGACGAACTTAGAAGTGGATTACTGCCTTTCTTTGAGACATACACTTTACCTTTACCTGACCTATCCTTGAATTTCATTGCAGCCCAGAACCAACCCTCTAGGTCAATTCTCTTTCCTCCATAAGCAACAGGCTTTCCATTCCCTTGTAGTTTGGTTTAAAAAATGTTTTTTGGTAACCACGTATAATTTGCCATGGCACGCTTCTTCCCTTCAATCTCAAAAACAGACACAGGTTTTTCAGTATCTGCATCATCATCTTGAACTGTGACGATATCATCAGAGGCAAAGTCAATAAGGCATGTGCAATCTTCCATGTCTTCATATAACTCGTCAACGCAAGCTATGTTTTCACTCTTGGTTCTACAACATGAAGTGAAGTGCCTGCGCCTAGTGCATCTTTTGCACAGTGATTTGATCGCTGGACACTTATCACTGCTCGCAAAGTGGTTAAGTCTGTCACAATGAAAACATATTTTCTTGTCGTTTTCTTCTTTTTTGTCTTTGTACTTTACATATTTCTTCTTCCCACTTTTTTTCTTGATAGTCTATTTCTTATCAAATTTCTTTGTTTGTGCTGCTGATATCTCCATAACCATCTATCTTCTCATCTGATTCAATTATTTTCTACAATTCCTTTACACACTTGAGTATGTTCTACTTCGTTTGCTACTCTTATCACTTCATCAATAGTGGGACTGCTCTTGGTCCATAATGCTTCTCTCACTCTTTTCAATGCTGCACTGAAGCATGAATTGGTGCCTTAACCTTGCGTTCAATATGACTACGAATTCGCATGAAGCTGCTAGTCCTCTCAAAGCAGTGATATATTGTTCTACAGATTCAACTTTTGATTGTTTCCTTTTTCCAAAATGATATCTCTCCAGGATAATGCTTAAGCAATTCTCATAGTGTTTATCCAGCATCTTTATGCATTTCCCATATTCTGATAAGTTTGTAGACTCTTCTTCCGATAGTGGTGGTAAGTTTTCACATTGTTCCTGGCTCTAGTTACCTAGGCAGTGCATCAGTAAGCATATCTTTCTTTCTCCCGAAAAATGTACTTCATGTACAGCGAGTACATAATGGTTGAATTTTTTCTTCCACCGTTTCCCAGGTATGTTGGGCTCCCCTTGGTCCTCTAAGAAATAACTGGGAGTTGATACCCCTTGCATAGCCATTAGGTTGACGCGCTGTTGATGGTTTTATTTCCTTCCTTGTGTGCACTATGTGGTTAACACAAAGGTTGATTTTCTGGTGCTTCAGTGTCTGTATTTGTGTTTGGCACTAAAGTGTATGCGTCACTATCGTCATTCAACCCGTCTGCACTCACTCCTAAAAGTTTTATGCGTATGAATTGCTGTGAGTATTGATGAGAAGATGTGTGATCTTACACATTTTATTTGTCATTAGACACTTGAAATGGTGTCACTATTTGCGTCTTGGGACTTAACAAGAATTTAACACATTTGCAGCACTGATAAATAATTGTAGTGTTAATGTCTGATCTTTCTTGTTTTATTTCCCATTGGATATTTGAATGATATTTCCATTTGCATTGGCGTATAGATGAAGCTTTAAAGGAGCTTTTAACTGTTCTCAGTATTTTCCTATAGTGTTGTGCAACGTTTAATTTATCACATTTTCAAAGTGTCTTGTAAAGTGAAGCGTTACTATTCCTTTATTCTAATGCAGTATTAAATGCGGTTTAGTTGCTTATCTCTTGGTCGCACGCAAAGCGGTTTCAATGGGCTGCGGTGCTGCCATTGGTATTTGACACTTTGATTTTCCTGACAACCAAAATGGCTGCACGCAGGAAGATGTCGCTTGGTCCTTTTCCCTAACTGTCCCGTGACGCACTTGAGCCGTAGCTGTGGTGCCGGCCGTCTTCACTTGTTTGATTTTATTCGGATGAGCGCGCGCTTGCCCTGACTCTCGCGCCAATCTTGCTGCTGGCCGGATTCTCCATTGGTGTATCCATAGGCCCCAGGCTCTATTTACTTTGGACCATTTTGGGGATGTTCAGCCTGACTGTTGAGATATGAGATGGAGAGCCAGTTTTGCTGAGGTGCAGCGGTCGGATGCGTTAGTTCAGTCTTGCATGAGATCTTGGATACTGCAGCTACTCAGTGGGGTCGCCATAGTACTCCTCGTCGCCAGTTAAATGATTCTCCACACTGGTAAGGATTGGAAACTTAAAGATCGCTTTTACCTGCGTTGTCCATGGAAGCCTGGTGCTCCTTTGGGTGGGCGGCATTTCACGCCCCCCACTTTACCGCTGGTGTCACTCCTTTCCCTCTTGGCAGGCTCGCTGGCGCTTGCAGGATCATTGTCCCAGAGGACTGCTGCAGCATGTTCTAATGTTCTACGCCCACAGGACCTTCTGCGGCATTCTCCATTGTTGCAGCCGCTGCATATGGGTGCCACCATGCTGGCCAAACCGTAGATAATGCATGCTGTGCCAGCGTCTGCCCTCTGCTTATGCGCAGTGCGATTTGCTTGGCCAGTTGCCCATAGCAACCCTTTAGACATCGGGCTTCTGATCACTCTACCCTCTGCACCTCGTGTTGCAACCTTTTCTGGAGGTGACGCTAGTCCTTGGATCCTGTTTTGCTGCTTATGCAGTTCTCCTTGTACCTTGCTCGCATTGCTTGTTTTCTCCTGGTCTCCTTGCTTGACTACCTTTCATTCCTTTCCGGAACTCCTTCGGTCTGCTTGTTTCCATCTTGCTTCTATACGCTTCCTCCCCCCTCCGGGAGGGGTTCTTTTTCTCACCTTCGGCTTCCCACATATAGTGCTTTGCACTGCCTGGCACCACAATAATCCATGGGCGGCCCTTGCCTGTGGTGTTGAAGGCTGTGTTTCCATTTCTCAGTCGTGGGATGGGGGGTCACCTTTCCTCCTTGCACATCTGTGAACTGGATTGGATGCCAGGCTTTCACCCACCCGGATCGGTGAAGGGACAGAACAACAGGTACACAGGAATCCCGGGGGGCAATCTTGACAGTCTCTTTCCTGTATTTCCCCAGCGAAGTGAGATTTCTCTACAAACCTCTGAATCAATGGAGAACCCTTTCAAAATAAATCACCAGAAATAATATGAAGTCCCTTTCCCCAACATTCCGCCCACAGATGTTGCCATGTTATGTGCCCAGGCATCCCCCCTTAAAGCCAAAACTGGAAGGCGAGAGAGTACAGATGACTTCTCCTCGGGGGAAAGAAAGGGAAAACGAAGAAAGGTAAAGATCAGTACCTTTGGAATGGAAATAAAACTACGTATAGAGTCCCTGAAATAAACTATCTGGGCCCAGTTAGACAGCAGGAGTAAGAGGGGTGCCGTAAGACCAGACCTATTCTCCTCGGGTGGAAGAGAAAGGAGAGGCTGGATGCATGGTCATGTAGAAAGACACCCCCAAACACAAGTCCACTTAACCATTTTAGGAAAGGAACTATGGGTCACAGTTGCAGTAATCCCCAACTTGCCAGCCCATGTACCTACTTCGACCAGTGGGTCTCCCACATAGCCCAAATTGGGGTAAAAATAAGAGCCCAAAAGGGTGGATCTCCCCGTTTGTTAGAACCATCTAACACAAAAGTAGGAGAAACCCCATCTTCTTTTTTCGAAGAAAAAGATGGCAAAATAAGGCGCTGGTCTCTTGACAAAGAGTAAAGAACCAGAAAAAATGACCTCTTACACAAAGAGATCAGCATCTTAAGGGAAAAGTTATATGAGGAATCTGAGGATGTCGTCCCTTTTTCCCTACGGGGTAGACCTTTTCCAATGGGCCAGGGTGGGGCATCCACAGAGCAATAGTTCCCCTGGGGGTGGTGCACTGGGGGAGGATCACATGGGAGAGGAAGCCCCTTATGGGATTGGGGATGCCCCTCCCCAGAGAATGTAGTATCACAGCCAATCCTCTGACCCTAGACATCTTCCTAAAACCCTAAGAACAACCCCTTCCCTAATAGACTCATAAGTTGTAGGCACCCTACCATTCCCCTAGAAAGTACTGGGACGAGGAAGAATAGGAGTTACCTAAGTGAAGTTCCCTTTCCCAGTACTGTGACGAGGAACATCCCCAATGACTCACAAGTGAGTAGTAAGATCAGCACTGTGACGATGGAGAAGTATTGAAGAATGAACATTACCTGCAAGAACCACATTCAGCAGTCTAGTGTTTTCCCAAGCCCTTTTGGCAAGAGCCAGTGTAAAAGGGGAGACAGACACAGGAAGTATGAGACAAGCCCTCCCTGGAGAAGCAAGAAGCAGGGAGGTTTTGCTGCAGGTGAACAAGCCGTGGACCAGTGGGTTTGTCAGAAGGAGGGGGAAACTTAGGATGCCGGCGAAGTGCTGAGGACCCAGGAGAGCCCAGGAGAATCCCTTTTGAAAGGACCTGATAGACAGCCCAACCCTCCCTGGAGGAACCAGGGGGTCCACATGCTGCAGCGCTGCCGCAGCACACAAGGCAAGAGGAAGAAGACTGTAGAAGCCAAAAATCAAAGCAGAAAGACACCAATACTGACCAAAGACTGCTGGGAGAAACCCCAAAAGTACACTGAGACGGTTGGTAGGGGCAGAAGGGAGCAGTGGCATACCCTGACCCAGCTAAACATGGGAAGAAGGGAAACTCAGGGAAGCAAAGAAACCTTCCTGAGCCCCAAAAAAAGGAACCAAGGAAGACGGGTCTGGGAACCGTCACTAATGAAGATTACCATTGTTTGTCATCTTCATAGTCGCAGTACTTGGCAGGTTGTTAGGCAGAAACCTGTGCAGTTCCCTCTGGGACCACTGCAAAAGATTTAAGACTACAGGTGGTTGGCAGTAAACCCAATTGGTAGCAGTCTGTACCACCCAGATTTACCTGGTAGCTGTGGCTGAGCAGTCAGACTTCTCTCAAGAAGAGTTAGGCAGTATACAGAGTATTCACAATAGGTCAAAAGAACACAGTAGAACAAGCAAACACTGACCGGAGCTTGGTGTAAAAGAGATATAATTATTTATTTAAAAACAAATCTAGTAAAACACACTGGCACTAATATCAAGCAGTTCAAAAACACGGTCACTAAAAGATATACACTCCCTTCAACGATTAGTTAGACCAGTCTTAAGTAAAGCAACACTTATTTTCAGACTGCGGTGAGCGCTTAACGAAGATGGCACTCTAATCAATCGGTTTAAAAGGGAGAGAAAGGCAGAGCAAAGATAGAAACAGATCCCAACACTTTCGGAAGAACACAGTAGGAGAAGAAGGCAGGTTAAAACCGTAAAGTCAAAGTTAACAAGGCCGGACCCACTTTAAGAGGCTCCGGTCGAAATGTGTCCAAGGTCACACGTTTCAAAGTGCCCAAAAGTCTCGCAATAAGTTCAGAAAGAGTTGGACCAAAAAGAAAGGGACCAGTTAGATGGTCAAGGCGGCCAGCCCAGTCCAGAAGGTTAAGGGATTATTGTTACCTTGTAGCAATCTTGAGAAAGGGAGGCCTGGCGGACACGGTACCTTAAAATGGTGAGAACGGTCCAGCGGGGGCAGTTGTTCCTGGCAACGGGTGCAAGTCGGTGCTTCGTCCGGAGGAAGAGAGGATCTCGTCGGGGAGGAAAGCAGGAGTCCGTTGCACTGCCAGGGAAGAAAACTGTCGGAGTGTCGGAGTCGAAAGTTCTTGCAGTTTCATGAGTTAAGAACAATATTGCTCACAGTCTGCTGATGAGTTGACACACTCATAGGGACAGACACAATCTCATTGTGCACAATGGGGACAATATAGGATGGAATGATCAACCAGAGAAAAATCTGTGCCCGGTCTCATTCTCAGTGCAGTTTCCTCTATATGATAAAATAAAAGATTTCACCTATTTCTGGGCCTTCCATGGATGCAAATGGAGTTTAGGCGCAGGATTACAATATTTCCTATGCCAATGATGTCATCCTCCTGGACAACAAACCTATAGGATTGCAACTATCTAGACTCCAACTTATCCATGACCAGACAAGTAGACGCCATCGCCTCCTCTGCTGCTTACCATGCAAAACTCCTCAACGCAATCAGGCCTTTTCTGTCAAAAGACACATGCACCAACATAGCCAGAGCCATAACTGGTTCGCGGCTAGATTACTGTAATGTTATTTTCCTAGGGACCTCCAACAAAAACCTTGAGAAGCTGCAAGTAATCCAGAACAGTGCCCTACGTGCTGCACAAGGCATTGCCAAGAGAGAGCACATCACCGCTGCCAGAAAAGCGTCCCATTGGCTCCCCATAAAGGAAAGAATCATATTCAAAGCGCTAAGCATCACCCACAAATGCGTCCACCTCGCAGCCCCAGTGTACCTATCCCAGAGAATCCACCCGGTCTCCTCCACAAGACCCACTAGGTCACCCTATGCAAACATGCTTTCAGTACCTAGGGTAAAAAGAGCCAGAGCAGCGGGCTCCAGCTTCCCTTACCTTGCTGCCTTACACTGGAACACCCTTCCCACCTCCCTGCGATCTGAACCTTCACTGACTGCTTTTCGTAAAGCCATGAAAACTACCCTGTTCACCTAACCAACACATATTTCCAAGTTCTCATGAATAACATGTATGATGTATTATGTTGTATGATGCCACCTATAGCCTATCACAGGTCCCTGCCTTACTGTAACCCAAGACACACCCTGTACCCAGTGTAACTAAGTCTCCTTACAAGTAACAGCGCCACAATGCCCCTGGGCTGCCTGCGCGCTATATAAATGTAATAAATAAATAAATAAACACCTTATAAATGGGTTTTGCAGCATAGACCAAAATAAATGGCCTAAAAATGTATCCTAGTAAGTCTCATGTTATGAAAATATGTCTTAAAAATAAGGAATGCAATTGTGCTTGGTTTGTGATGGAAACTGGACTGTCTATAACAGATAATCTGAAGTAATTGGCCTGATGTAATGGCCTGACCAAAGAAGGGCTTTCACCGGGATAGGTTAAAGAGGACAGCCCGAGTTTTGGGAGCACGAATGACAAAGGTGAACTTCAAGTGTGGCCGCTTTTGCCATGATTCCTGCGATAGTCTCTATTTGTTCAAGGTAATCCCACAGTTGTTATGTGGATTACAGTTACTACCACTTTGGATTTTGACTGAGATAGACTATTACGAAGCAATTTTGTGAAGACGATTGTTATAGTGTCTGCCAACATGCGTTCCTATTGTGTTGATAAGGCATGAACTGGGTTTACAATCTCAGCACAGTCGGATACAGTGGAAACATTTAGTTCTGTTTCGTACAATTTTAACATCACCACCATCCAGGTTGAATGCAGATATGGGAATTTTAAACCTGGCAAGCCCTGGATCCCCGCTGAATGCTTTTAGAGAATACTGTTTGGACTTTTTATCGAAATTGAACATTACTGTACAGACTCTTAGTGAAGACCCGGTAAAAGTGAAAACTATGATCCATTCCAACTGTCTAATTGGATAAATACCTAGGAAACCATTAGGACATTTTCATTGTGCAGTCATTGGGTAAAGGACACAAAAGGATTGGAGTTGTGGGACCCTATCTGAAGTCTTTTCCAGATAGGCGATGGAAGGCTAATTTTCTGAGGTTTCATTTAAATGTTTTGTTGACTAATGAAATAGTATGTTTGTGATCAGGTATCCCGCGAGATTTAGCGTACTGTAGATACTGCAACGATTTATATGTAAAGGAATGTTTGTTTAATCTTTTATTAAAATGTCATGCTCTGCTGAAAATACGGATTCAGTATTTTGCTAAATTTATACAAACCTTAGCATGACTTCTTATGGGAGAATGTGGTGAGAGGAAATTCAATTTCACTCCTGTTGGCTGTATTCAGATTTTTAAAAGGTTTGCAATTCTTTTGAAACTGTTAACATTGGATGGTATGCATTGATTTAGGGAGTAGTCTCAATATTTTATTATTAGGGAGAATTGATATTAATCAGTATGTATTGCCATTTTAGGGGATTCAAATGTGCACATTTTGGTGGTATTGTACTGATGAATTTTGTTATGTGTAAATTGTTATTGGAATTTTAGGGGACATAGATATTTACATTTTAGTGATATTTATGGTGATGAAATGGTCTATAATATGTTAAAAATTGCACCGGTTTGATGTAAACCGTAAGCAATCAAATAAATGTGGTTGGTGAGTAGGTGCAAGTGGATTTAGGTTATGTTGCCTAAGCCCCGCACACCTTCAATCACTCTAAACTGTTGGTCCCTTCCTGTTTTGCAGGCCCTTTCCCCTACTTAAATAGCCCTCCAACCTCTTTTCCTTTGCAGTTGGTGAAGAGGTGCAAATGGATCTAGGTCACGTGGCCTAAGCCCCACCCACCTTCTTAGCCCTGCCTCTTCCTTTCTGCTCTTAACTCTCAGATCAATGGTGTCTCTCGCCCGGGTGTCTGAAGTGAAGGGCAGACAAAGAAAAGGGAAATTCATGTTTGGACCTATTCATACCGGGAGGACCCAGGGCCCGAAAACCTGCTCAGACAACAGCTAAGAACATGCCAACATATGTTTTCTCCCTCCGTCCACACAGCCCACCCACACCATCACCAGGCAATTCCAATGTCAATGACATTGCCCTTCATCTAACGCATAGACTCTGCAATGCAACAACCTCACCCACATCAGCCCTAAGCCCATCAGCACCCCCTCACGGGCCACAAAACAGAGGTTGGTGCTCGCCAACGTCCGCTCAGCTATCACCCATGCAGCAGACATCAAGGACCTCATCACTATACACAACCTTGATGCCATCTTCATGATCGAGACCTGGCTGATAACCTCCTCCTCCCACATCCTAGATATCTGTGTACCCGACAGCTACAGCATCCAACACAGAGACCGGCCAAACAAGAGAGGCGGAGGCCTTGCAGCCATCCACAAGACCTTGTGGCCCTGTACCAAACCTGACAGAGACAACATTGGCTCTTTTGAAGTCCTCTCCTGCCACTTCCTGCTCTCCCAGACGGACACAGTCACCTTCCATCTCATCTACATGCTACCCAAACCCAACACCGGCTTCAACGGAGACTTCACCGACCTGGTCACCACCATGTCCCCCACGGATGCCAACATCTTCCTAGGTGACTTCAACCTCTCAGGCAACAAGGCCACCAAACCAATGACAGAAGCTCTCCTCTGTCTTTTTGACACCCTCAGCTTCACATGGCACACGAAAGACCCAACATACAAGAAAGGTAACATTCTCAAACTAATCATCACCACACTGTCTTCCCTCCATTACACCTCTCCTTTCCTGTTTGACTATTCTGACCACCTAGTCATGCCTTTCAACATCCTGCACACCACCCCAGTCAAGCCCTCCCAGCAGAAACCCATCAGACACACATTCTGGTCCTTCAAGAACTTCCCTGTGGAAGTCCTCAGGCAAGACCTTGCCAACCTCCTCCTTAGATGGACCGAACACCCCCAGCCGAACTGCGACTCTCTACCGGAAGCACTCAACACCACCCTCTCAGCCTCTATTGATCATCACGTGCCTCTGAAACGACGGACCTGCAAATGAAACCATCAGCACCCTGGTACATGCAAGAACTCCACCTCAGCAAAAGAGTCATCAGGAAACATGAGTGTTAGGGAGAATTCTTCAGAATGGCTAATTTCCCTTACCTACTGAGTTCCTCAGTAGCTTTGCTGGATTTCTAGGATTTTTTTTTTCACCTGGTAAGAGTGTGAGCCGTTTTTCCCACTCTTACATGTGTTTTGCTGTGTGTTGTGCATTTTTGTGTTCATGGATATGGAGTCTTACCAACTCCACAGGCATCATCTTTTTATTGTGTGTCACACAGCACCTTTAGTGCAGTGACACGGGGTTGTCTTTCCTGACTTCCCACTTTTAACTCCATTTCTGGGACTGACTACTGTCTCCCAGAACATGTAAAGTTGCCATTGCCTTTACTAGTCTTTTTAAATATACAGACCCAGTACAAACTATCTTCCGTAGAGTACTGAAAGGGTTAATAGTTTTCCCTTTTTGTCTGTTTCTCATGGAACATTATTCAGTTCCCCTTTCTCTAAGATTTGGCTGGTGGCAGTGGTATCTACTATTTTCTTTCTACCGCGAGCTATGAAATTAGCCTCGGTATAGTTAGAGGCTATGGTGGTAGCCTCAAACTCTAAACCCGCTGGACCCCTTTTATTTTTTATTAATTTCCGGCTGGGTTTATCCGCCATTTCTTTTTGTAAAGGTCTTTCTCGTGTTTTACTCTGCGCACCAAACCAGGTTTGGTTCCT
The DNA here is from genome assembly GCF_040938575.1 of Ambystoma mexicanum. Lineage (NCBI taxonomy): Eukaryota > Metazoa > Chordata > Amphibia > Caudata > Ambystomatidae > Ambystoma > Ambystoma mexicanum. The sequence goes on from NC_090923.1 coordinate 844,304,419, forward strand.
TTGTTCGCCGTCCTTTGGCAGGCTTCTGCCCAGAAGCCCTCCTTAAGCGCCTGAGTGTCTGGGTGGGCTGAATCTGAGGGAGGGGTTTTAGGCCCCCTGCACAGGGTCTCCTTGGAGACCCAAGTCGCACTATGATCTGATTGGCTAGGTGACTGTCCGGCCAGGACAGCCACCCTGCTGTTTGATTGACAGCCAGGCTGTGTGAATGGGGGGTTTGGTGCATAAAAAGCCAGTCTCTGGGACTGGAAGGCAGAGTCGCCACTGGATCGAGAGAGCCAACGAGAAGCTGAAGGAAGACGACTGCTGCAACTACTGGATATCCCGGTGAAGCCCTGCTGCAAGTCCGAATTTCCTGAACTTCGTCGACAAAGGAGATCCGCAAGGAGTCTTCTCCCCTTGAGCCTGGTGGGACCAACCAGCTCACAAAGCCCCTGGACCTCCCTCTTCAGCCTGGTCGAATTTGCTGTGCCACAGTAAACAGGATAGCCAGCTTGAGAGAGTCCCTTTGTGCTTTTAAGGAGTGCACCTTTTATTTGTCGCTTGCTCTGCCTGCTGGTTTCTTCCGTGGACAGTGCAGGACCCTCCAGTCTTCCTCCTTCTTGTCAGTCCGACAGTCGCTTTAGGAAGTCTGAGCCTGCAGGAACTGCAGGAACTACCGCCTCAGCTACAGCATTCTTCTTCATTTAAGGTACTGTTCAAATCCGGTCGTTCGTTCCGTCCGACCACGGTGAAAGTGTTTTAAATCTTTTGCCTCTCCGAAGGCTTGTCCTTCTCTTCTCTTTTGAATAACTTTTCTTTTGACCAACTTCGTTTTGAATTCTTGGCAAAGACTTAACCGCGAACTACTCTGAACTGTGTGATCCTCTGCAAAGACTCTGAACCATTAACATTGGCCTAGGCCTATTGATTTGAATCCTAGTTGTAGTAAGCCTTTTCGAGATTGCCCTGCTATCACTTGTTGGTGTTGTTGATTGTTGATCACACTTCATTTTGAGCTTAACTTGTCCAGAATTGATTGGGTGTGGTGCAGTGTATTAAGATTGTGATTTTCTGCTGCTTTATATTAGTGAACTGTTTTTTTTTTTTTATTTTATTTTTTTATTATTTTCGGAACAACAAACAACTTCTCACCCACATTAGGGTGGAATTAGCCTAGCCATGTCCCCCCGACCTCCCCCCCTACCTCCACCTTCGCCCGCCCCACGACCCCTGTATTGCGTATACACCACCAAGTCTTTGAGTATGTAGCCAAATCAGCGGTTGGTATGGACGGAGAAACTGCACCAGCTGTCGATGATGGGAAGGCACGATTTCACTGCGCATTAGTAGGCGAGGTAGGAGCACTCGCAGATTCGTTTATCAAAAAAGTTACTACTGGTCCCCAGATGTCTGGTGGGCGTGCATGTTGTGGTAACAGCTTAATGAAGTCGGTTTCAACGTCCTGGCAGTAAAGAATGTCCCTGCGCCATGCGGTGACAGTTGGGGGAGGACCGCGGCTCCAGGCCATGGCGACTCTTCTGCGAGCCAGTGTCAGTAGAATACCTGCTAGTTTTCTCGTAGGGGCCTTCAACAGTCTGGTCATGCCCAACAGAGCCGCAGTGTTGGCTGGGAGAATCGGCTCTCCGATTATTTTGCTCGTGATTTCCAGCACCTGGGGCCAGAATGAGGCCAGTTTGGGGCAGTCCCATGCCAGATGTAAGAAGTTTGCTGAGGTCAACCCACACCTCTCACATCCGAAAGACGATTCTGGATGCTGTATTTTTGCTTTGGCTGGTGTGAAGTACGTTTGATGCAGGTAGTTGAAGTGGATTAACTTGAGGCGGGTATTGAGGGCAATCTTCTGGTTCTGTCTAAGGATAAAGGACCAATCGGAGTCGGAAAAGGTACTGTTTAGGGCCCTTTCCCATCTAATCTTGGCTTGGGACACTGTGGGAGATGTGTCTGTAATGATGGTTCTGTAGATCAGGGAGAGTGGTCTTCCTTCACCCTGAGACTGAATCACTGAGTGTAAGAGCTGCCATGTTTGGGGTTGCTGTGGAAAGGTAGGAAGGATTGCTCGCAGAGTATGGTGTACTCTGAAATAGATGAAGATGTCTAGTGAGGTAGTGCCGCCTTTTTCCCTCACCTGGTCGGGAGTCAGGAAGCCGTTATCTGTGAATAGGTCTCCAAGGTTCTTGATTTGAAGTTTCTCTAGCCATTGGAGATATACTTTTTCGGATGTCAACGGGATCCCCGGTATGAATTTTGCTGGGAGGAGTGGAGAGTATCGAGTGTCGATGTTGTATTTCTGCGCTAAGAGTTTCCATATCTTGTACGTCACTAAGATTACATTCATCGTGTCGTTGGGGACTGGGATTTTCCCGAAAATGACTGTTCTCAGTAGGTTCGGAGAGGCCAGGGCCCTCTCTATTTGTACGTGTGGTCTGACAGGGTTTGTGGCATACCAGTGGCTGAGAAATTGCGCCTGGGCCGCCCAGTAGTACCTCTCCAGATCGGGGAGCGCCAAGCCCCCTTTTATTACTGGGAGGGTTAGCGTGGAATGAGCCACTCTGGCGGGTTTACCGGCCCACAGTAGGTCTAGGACAAGACTCTTTAGTTTCTTCAGGAAGGGTTGTGGAAGTAGGATGGGGATGTTGGAGAAGAGATATAGAAGTTTCGGTAGAATCACCATCTTGACAAGAGAGGCCCGTCCCCATAGTGTTAGGGGTAGGGTTTTCCATCGGGTCACTTTTTCTGTTAGGGACTTGAAGACCACTTCGTAGTTGTCCTGGAATACTTCTTGGTGATTTAGTGACATTTGGATGCCTAGGTATCGCACCTTGGATGTCTTCCAGGTAAGATGGAAGTCGTCCTGGAATGGTCGAGTCGCCGGGGTGAGCGGGAAGATAATTGATTTTGTTTGATTAATTTTGAGGCCTGATGCAGTCCCGAATCTGATCACTTCGCGCATGATAGGGTTCAAGTTGTCGATTGGGTCCCTTATATAAAGAACCACGTCATCAGCGTACAGTGAGATGATGAGTTTGTGCGGACCTATGACCAGACCACGGTGTTGCCTATGCTCGCGTAGATTGGAGGCGAGGGGCTCCATTACTAAGGCAAATAGCAGAGCTGACAGAGGGCAGCCCTGCCTGGTACCACGTTGTAAGTTGATGATGGACGATCTAGCTGTGCCGACTATTATGTTGGCTGAAGGGTTAGAGTACAACAGGGAAACTAGCTCAATGAAGCGAGCCCCCAGGCCCATCCTGGTGAGTACTGAGAATAGGAATGGCCACTCCACCGAGTCGAATGCTTTTTCAGCATCAAGAAGAAGAGCTATGGCCTGTTGGGTCGGGTCCAGTGCTCCCATCACTCCGAATAGTCTCCTAATGCCGAATGTGGTATTGCGGCCCGGTATGAACCCCGCCTGGTCAGCAAGGACCAGGGCAGGCATCAGTGGCAACAGTCTATTTGTTAGGATTTTTGCTAGAATCTTGTTGTCTAGATTTAGGAGGGAAATGGGGCGGTAGGAAGCGCATTCATCCGGAGGTTTGTCTGCTTTGTGCAGGAGAATCACATTGGCTTCGCGCATGGTCTGTGGTAAGGTACCTTTCTCGAGGGCCTCCTTGTATACATCGGTCAGAAGGGGAGCAAGGGTAGGCGCAAAGGCTTTATAAAATTCCCCGGTCAGGCCATCCGGGCCGGGAGCTTTGGTATTCGGGAGTGATTTAATTGCCTCAACTATTTCTTCAGGGGAGATCAGTTCATTGAGGGGTTCCCTTTGCCGTGCCTCCACCCAGTACAATTCAGTCTCCCTCAGGTATCTCAGTGGAGCATCAGAATTCTCGGAGTGCTGGGAACTGTAAAGCTCCTGGTAGAAGAGCCTAAATTCCTCCGCCATGTCGACATCTGTGTACAAGGTTTCTCCCTTCTGGCTGCGAATTTCTGTAATGGGCGTCGGTGTGCGGTCAGCTCTTAGTAACCTCGCCAGGAGTGCACCAGGTTTTTGTCCCTCGCCGTATTGTCTGACTACAGTGCCACGGCGGAGAAACTTTAGTTCGCGTTCGGCGAGTGTATTAAACTTCAGTAGTTCTTCTTTCAAAGTAGCTTTCGTTTTCGGCTCGTCCAAGTCTCTAATTTGGTGTTCGAGATCTTTGATGCGGACCTCACAGGTTGTGAGTTCACGTCGAATTAGTCTGATGATGCCGTTCTCCTTGGCTTGGCATACACCTCTTATGAAGCATTTCAGAGACTCCCATAGCACACCGGCCGAAGAGACCGACCCCACGTTGGCTTCGAGAAAAATATCGATTTCCTCCTTTAGTTCTGCTGCGAAAGCCGTGTCTAGCATGGAACCTGACTTGAAGCGCCAATTCCGTAGTCTGGGAACTGGCTGGGAGGGGAGGAGACAAAGGACCATTGGAGAGTGGTCTGATAGCGTCCGTGGTAAGATGTGACAGGGACCGGGCTGCATGGGGCCTGTTCTGGATGTGAACAAGTAGTCGATGCGAGAGCTGGAATTATGGACCGCTGAGTGAAAGGTGTAGTCTCGCAGGTCTCCGTTAATTGTTCTCCAGGCGTCCCTTAGGTCAAAGGCACGGCAGATTTCTGTTATTTGCACGCTGGCTTTTGAGGTCTGTTGTGACGTGGTGTGTGATCTGTCTCTGGTCGGGTCCATGACAGTGTTCATGTCGCCGCCCCAAACCACCGTGGATTGTTCGAGTGCGGAGAGCTGCGACACCACCCAGCCAAAGTTATCTGGACCGTCCACATTGGGGGCGTAGGAGTTAATGAAGGTTATTGCCTTGCCTGCTATTATGCCTTTGACTAGTACGGTTCTTCCTATAGAGTCTTTTGCAGTGTGCGTGAGACGGAAGTTGGTTCTTCTATGCACTAGAATAGCTACCCCTCTAGAGTAGGAGGAGTATGATGAATAATATCTATGGCAACCCCACGATTGGGCCCATGTGCGTCCTTTCTCGGGAGTTAGGTGGGTTTCCTGTAACATTGCCACATCAATTTCATGTCTTCTTAGGTATTGCAGGATCTTGCGGGTTTTGGATGGGATGTTACCCCCCCTTATGTTCCAGGTTGCAACCTTGAGCGTTGAAAGGAGAAAAAGTGTTTGTAATTGTGTTGGATGTTCACTGGTCTTGCAGTCGTTATACATTGGTTTGTGGAACGGTAGGCTTGGAGCATATCGTGGTACGTTGCATGGGGCAAGGTGGTTGGAAGCAGGGAGTGGGGAGCGAATCCGGTGGAGGGTATCTCGGGGCGGTGCTGGCTTTTCCTTGTGGGAGATTTGCACTTAACAAATTCTGGCCGTGCCAGAAGGGTGGTTATTATCCCGACCCTGAACAAAACGTAATCAACAACCCAACAGTCCATAGAACTATTCCCATTACGCGGACAACCCCCAACATGTCCGACGGGATCCCCCCCAACTCGAATGAGGGAGCAGATGCTGTGCTCGGGGCGCTTGGGGCTTCTCCAAGAACTCTGCCCTATTGTTTAGTGAAGAAATGTGCGTGTTCCAGCTGTTTGGGTACGCTTCGGAGCTTGGCCTGGGTTTTAAGGAGGATTCCTGGGGACTCTCTCTCTCCGTGCGCGGGGCTGTTGAGGATTGTGAGCTGGGCAGCCGTTACGGTCTAGAAATAAATGGACTTCCTCAGGAGAATTAAAGAAGTGAGTCATTTCGTTGTGTTGTACCCTGAGACGTGCAGGGAATATCATAGAGTATGCGAGTTTTCCCTCTCGAAGTCTTTGTTTGGCGCCGGTGAATGCTCTTCTCTGAGCCTGTACGGCCGCTGAAAAATCGGGATAGATATGGATTTTATCTCCGTCATGGTGTAAATCTCCCTTCTCTCTTGCCAGCCGAAGGATGGTGTCACGATCTCTGTAATTGAGCAGCCTCGCTATGATGACCCTAGGAGGGGCGCCCGGGGCCGGTCTGGAGGTCGGGGTCCTGTGGGCCCTCTCTATCATAAATATTTGCGAGAAGGAGTCTCTGCCGAAGAGGGAGAGACACACGGATTCCACAAAGTCCTCCATCTTCCTGGGGGTGTTGTTTTCACTGACTCCAATGATACGGATATTGTTCCGCCTGGAGCGACCCTCCAGGTCCTCACACTTGGCCATTGTTGCAGACATTTGGCTTTCCAGTCGCGCAACTTTGTCGGAGAGGGATGCAGCACCGTCGTCGAGACTCGAGACTCTTTGCTCGACGTCATTTAGCCGTTCTGTATGTGTGTCTAGGCGATGTTGCATTAGGTCGACTTTGGAGGATAGACCATCCATCTTGTTATTCAGACTCCCTATGCCTGCTTTCAGATCTAGAAGGAGTTCTTTTATTTCAATCGGATATGCTTCGGCTGCTGGTTGACTCGAGCCGCACGGTGATGGGTCGTCCCCTTGGTGTGGGTTTGGGGTTTTGGGTGCAGTATTGCTGTCGAATGTCAGCTTCTTTTGTAGTCTGTCTACTTTGCCCATCTTGGTAGATGTGTGTCAGTGGTCTAATTGGAGAGGGTCAGCGGTGGCTCGTTGTTATCGCTGTGACTGAAGGAGTATTGGTGTTGGGTCGATGGAGGGTAAAGAACTGCGCAGCTGTGCGGAGGATAGTTACGGGGATGAAGTTAGGATTTTACCATCTTGCCTTTGTGATGAGAGGGCGAAGACCAGGAATTAGTTGGTATACGATCCGTCTCCCGCGCAGGGGATGCACCGGAGGCTGCTTGACCGCACGGTCGGCTCCGGAGGAGGCGCGACCACCAATGGGGTGTCAGGAGTTTGGGCGAAGTGGCTCCAAGGGTCGAAGCCGGGGCTATGGTGACTTATGGACTTCTTAGTAGGCTGGAGGGAGCTTGGCCGGCCGCGCCTACGGTCACGCTTGGGGGGCGCAGTAATCCACTCTCCGGGGCCCCCGGTGAGTCCTGGCACGTACCTCAGGTCTTCATCGGGTGACTTGGCGCTCCACTGCTCGCTCCGCCGCCTCCCGGTCCGGCGCGGCTCAGTTCGATGGGGAGCGGGAAGGCGCCACTGTCGCCGGCGTGCGGGAGCTGCAATCAGGAGGGGGGGGGCCACCCAGGATCAAGCTATGGCACTCCACTCCCCGGAATCTGCCGGCGAGATGATTGGGGGAAGGATGGGAGGCCCCCGACTGCCCGTCGGGCCTCAGGCGGCTCCACCAGCGCCGGCCTCGGCTCCGTGTCTGGAGCGCTGGTGCCGCGATCAGGAGGGGGGGGCCATGCAGGATAGCGTCGGGACCCGCGCACCCCTCGAGAGCCGCCAGCGGTCGTGGATGATGGATCTCTGGAGGATGAGACGTCCTCGCCGCGGCCTCTGCGAAGCCGCGCTCCGCCCCACAGCGTCCGCCCGGCGTGCGGGGAGGCCCGGGCCTCTGCACCGATGTAGTGGTGTGGGGCCTTGGATTGGCCGAATCTCCCCCAGATTTCGCCAGGGAGGGCGCGGTGTATACAGAAGCAGGGGGAAGCCTTCAAGTTACAAAAACGCAGCCAGGAACCGCAGGATTCAGCAGGATTTATTACGGGCAGAGCGGGAGCTCAGGTAAGAGCGGCCATCTTGGTTGGCCCTCTAGCGCCCCCTTAGTGAACTGTTTTATAACTGATGGTGTAAATAAATGTATATTCTTTTACTCAGAAACCTTGAGTCAGTGTTTGTTTGAATCATAGTAATTGCTGTCCTTTGTGTAACTTCTGATACTGCTCACTTTACTCTTGCGATAAGTCTGGCTGCTCAGCCATCACTACCACTTTACTGTGTGGTACAGGCTTGTACCAACGGGGAAATTGTACTGATTCTTGTAGTCTTAATTGTGTGTGTTGTTCCCAAAGGGTACTGCATATAATTCTGCCTAACAATGAGACAGGTTGGATGCGTTCCTGGCACCGCTCCAGGACCGAATCCAACCTGTCGCTCCTCAAGCAACTCTGAACATCCCAGCGACAACTAATCAACACAGCCAAGGCCGCCTACTATCACAAAACCATAGCAGAAGCCGACAACAAAAGTAGAGCCATCTTCAAAACTGTTAAGCACTGCATCAATCCACTACCTGTCCCTGCCATACCACACTCCATCGAAAAAATCCACTGTCATCAAGACCTTCTTCATTGACAAAATCATCAAGATTCGCCAGTACATAGACACCAGTTCTGCATCCACAGACCCACCTCATGTTCCTTGCAAAATCTCCACACCCTGGACAACATTCAAGACACTCTCTACAGAGGACCTGGTAGAAACCCTGGCCGCTGTCAAAGCCACATCGTATACAGATGACATCCTCCCAGCATCCATCCTCCAGACCCTCCCCACAGAAGCTCTCCTTCCTCCAACCAAGGTTATCTATGTAGTAGTAACGGACAAGCAACCAAGGCTGAGACTCAAGGGAGGTGATGCAGGCTGGTTCTTAAGTTCAGTGAATCCGAAGCCCCCACAAAGGAATGTCCACACACATAACTATGTTTTTTTAAAACATAAAATAGGGTTCAGGATAAATATACACATCAATAAATAACTCACTTTGAACTCAAGCAACACTATCATAATAATGATAAATATATACACATCTATGTGGTACCACAATATACTTTAGATTCAATTTAGAATGCACCAACTGCTGGGAGTTACAAAAAGCATAGGAATCATAAAGCATTGGATAATGGCATAGATATACTGAAGAAAGGCAGGTTAGATTAGGAACATTGGCAGAATGCTTTCTTTAATGTAGATAAACAATACTGTGTGAGGATCCACCCACCTGGGTAACATGTAAGGGACAATTTAAGATGTAGTGTATCTTGTCTATTACAGCTCAGTCCAAATATGTTCAATAATGCATTGCTTTTTTTTTTTTACAGGACCCACTACCTTGGATGCCAAAGGAGGACAGGATCCAAGATGAATCTGGGACCCCTGGATGATTCCTGAGGATGTAAGATGTGCTTCCTCGTCACAGTACCTTGGGTGCCTTGGTAGGCAAAGTGGTGGAGTTTCTTGGCCTTACTTAACGAGACCCCTCGAAGATGATCCCCCTTTGGAAGAAGGTGCTTCTGGGATGTTGATGGCGAGAATAAAGAGGCAACCAAGCAGTGTCAGAAAGGCAGCACTTTCAGTCTTCGCTGTGGTGTCCGTTGGCGGATCGTTACTTCGGCTGTAGATTTCCCATGAAGGCGAGACGTTCTGTGGACCTCGACAAAACCGGGCTGAAGAAAAGACCATTGGCGGCCTTGGATGACTTTTGGTGGCAACGAGTGCAGTGGCAGAAGTAGGTCACAGGTTTTGGGATTTTGCAGATCCCTTTTCCGGATGGCAGGCACACATGACTGGTTTCCAGGACACTGCGGGTGAAGAGCAGCCGTTGCACAATGTTCCCTCGAAGCTTGGGAAGAGTTTGCCTATCCAGGTCCTCTCTGGTTCAGTCCTTGAGTCAGCACAGCAGTTTTTGGATTTGGTGAAGAGATGCAGCCACAGACTTCTTCCTCCAACTGGACTCCAGAATGCAAGCTTAAGATGACTTCAACTTCAGGTTTCCCGTTACAGCTTCTGACAAGGAGGTGAGGCCACCTGGTATACTAAACACTCCCCATTCACTCAGGCTGAGCCAGGCTCAGCCAGCCAATCACACACACGTGCATTTATACACGCAGCACCCAATAAGGCGCACAGACATTCAGGCTATTCACCAGAAACCAGACACCCACAACACAGAATGTGGATTGGGGGCTACTCCCCAGCCTTTCAGTGTACCACATTGCATTAATTCCAGTTTCAGTCAGGGCTGGCTCAGACATTGTGTCACACAACCAAATCCCGACACTCACAACACAGAATGCATATTGACTACTCACTCCATTCAGGTAGGCTCCACCCCAAGGTCCTCCCACAACAGGCACCCCATGGTAAGGCTCCAGCCAGTCTGGCAGTAGGCAGCCCCAGAGCCATATATGGTCCTTCCACTCAACAACCATTCAGGGGAAGGGAATAGAGCCAGGGCTTCTCAGGACTTTGAGAAACAATGTGGTAAGGCAAAGGAAACCAAGAGGCCAACAGTGCCTTTGTGCAGAAATCCATTGATTCCTATGACAGGACTTGCGTATCCCAAAAAAGGAGGATACTTAGAGCCACTGTCACATCAGCATGTAGCTTCCCCCAGCCCATGCCCTGTTACATGTGCCCATAAAAACATACACTAGGAGTACAGGGTTGTACCTCTACCCATGGTTGCCTTAAGGGTATCCCATGGGTTCTATTCTCCAAGAACAAACAGGAAGAACTGCACTGCCAGGGGTCTAAACTGGATTTTTGTGCAGAAAATAAGCAGAACACACAGATTAAGGAGGTATAGGACAAGGGCAAGGAAGCCCTTCCCTCCCATGCATTTCCGGCATCATAGAGATCACCAACAACTCCCTAACTAAAGGCACCTTCCCATCAACCCTAAAAACAGGACAAATCCTCCCTCTACTAAAGAAACCCACTCTGGATCCCAACAACCTAGGTAACTATCGCCCCATCACCCATCTTCCCTTCCTAGGTAAGATCATAAACTGCAGCAACACATTGACAATCTCCTCCAAACCTTCCAATCAGGGTTAAGACCCAGATGCAGGATGGAGACCGCAACCATACAGGTGGTCAACAACGCCCTCAACATCCTTAATGATGGCCACCCCTTCTTCAAAGTTCTATTCAACCTCTCGGCTGCTTTCAATACAGTAGACCACCAGGTGCTGACGGACACCCTACATCGGCACATGGGGATCAGCAACCCTGTCTTATGTTGGTCCAAGTCCTACCTCACCAACCGCCAGCGGTTTGTTCAGATTGACTCCTCTATATCGCCAATGCTACCCGTTAACTGTGGAGTCCCGCAGGGTTCCATCCTCTACTCAGCGATCTTCAATCTATACGTGGAGCCACTGGGAGCCATCTTAGCCACACACAACATCCACATCCACCAATAAGTCGACAACACACAGCTATACCTTAAGATCGACTTCATCAAGGACATCCATAGGCTCAAAACCTGCCTCTCGCTGATCCATTCTTGAATATCCTGTGCATACTTAAAGCTCAACCTCTCCAAGACCGAATTCCTACTCCTCACCAACAACACTGAATACTCAGACATACAGACCTGGCTATCAATCATGAAGTCTGAGGGCATCACATCTAAGCTGACCTCCTGCACCAAGTCCCTCGGGATCCACATCGACAAACACCTCTCCTTCAAGACACACATAGCTAAGAAAACTCAGACAACTTGGTATCAGCTCTGCCTCCTGTGGAAAGGCAAGCCCTTCCTCCCTCTGGACAGCTTTAGATCTACCATTCAAGCACTGGTCTTATCCCACCTGGATGGAGACAATGCACTCCTCGAATGCCTCTCTTCATCCTCCCGTGTGCCCCTGAGAAGTGGCCTACACGCGGCCGCACGCCTCATCAAGGGTCTAAGCAGTTACGACCACATCACCCCGGCCCTCATTGACCTTCACTGGCTCCCACTGTACACACGAATTACCTTCAAGTCTTTCTGCATCATCTATAAGGCAGTCACCTTCAAGTCACTCAGCTACCTCGGAGAGAAACTCAGCATCTCCGGCAGACAGCGCACCACCAGAAGCCAGGACACATGCAGACTTGAAATCCGCCGCTGCAAAAAGGAAAGGACCAGAAAACAGGCCTTCTCTGCCTACGCCCCAAGACTGTGGAACTCCTCCCGCATCAGCATCAGACTCGCCCCACGCTGCTACAATTCAGAAAAGAACTCAAGACCCTTTTCCTTCAAGGAATCTTTCCTCCTCAACACCTAAACCATCACATCGCCTCTCGCACCACCTGACTGGCTAGGCACTGCCTGACCCTATCCTCCCCGCCACCCGGTACAGCTGTAGCATTCCTCTGTGCCCCTCTGTATCCTAACACCCCACTGTATATTTGTTCTGTTGTTACTTCTGAAAAGAACTCCACTATGCATCTGTACCGTTGTATACCTCTGTAAAGTGCTCCATTATGTATCTGTATTGCAGTATAACTCTGTAAAGCGCTCTGTTGCTTCTCGAAGCTAGGTCCACGCTCAATTATACAATAATAATAATAATAATATATAAATGAATCATTTCCTTTCTCTAGCTGAAGGATGCCTGTTGTTCATTCTCCTGTATACATATGCAAACAGGAACTGAGCATCCATATTAAGACCATGAAGACCCTTTTCCCACATAGAATGCTCTGCTTTTGAGAAATGTGCTGGGAGCCTCTACAGAAAGACCCTATTGCTAAAACAAACACAAATAAATGCCAGTAAATGTGATATTCCCAGATTAGACCCAGGCAGAAGGCATTGACTGCATATCCGTTTAAAGTGATTTAGCACCTTTATTTGCAGATTTACAAATTATATGCATATTATCTATAGTAAAAAGATACTTGCATGTGTCAAACAGTGACTACAAAGAGGTAACTACAATAAGTGCTTCTGGGCTGAGTGTACATCTGTTAAGATGGATTTCTGAACTCTGACCTGATGGGCTGAGGTTCAGAAGGCCAGCCCAGTTTCTTGAAACATGGTAACCTTCTGGACAAGCCAGACCAATCATCGTAGCATTGGTGGTGGTAGAGAGTAGGTCTCAGGAGGGGTGAGAGTGATCGAAGTCTCAGAATGAGCACACACAGTAAACAACACCACAAATTACTCTGTCAGGTGTATATATCAAAAATACATATACATTTATTAAAGGCCTTTTAAATCAAACACAAGATGAAACATCAGTAATATTAACAATTCTAACACAACTTTATACTAGTGAACATGTATACATTAACTATTATCCTAAAGCAATATTAAGCAAGTATGGATCCGCAACCTGCAACAGAGGAGGGTCAGACAGTGCAAATATACTCTAGGCAGTTCTTCAGGAATCACAACCCTAACTAGTAGACAGTCCAATCCCTATGTAGTGTGGAACCATGTGCTCAAAATACGCTTAGAGTGGCAGCGCTCAATCTTGCCTTATATTCCAAACGGGTTTCTTCAATGGGCTGTAGTGTCTCAGGAAGGGAGGGTGAGGCGATGAAGAATAGAGTTCCACTATTCGAGGAGAGTCTCCACAGGAGGCAAGAGTGATTTCCAGGAATCTGGAATAGGATGGTAGCTCAGGCCACACTAACTAATGTGACTGGCCCTTGGGGGACACTCGTGCATATAAGTATATGGATGTACCTTGGGACCACCGGTAAGTGTTGCAAGTACTCACCGACCCTCGACGCAGTCCAGGTCAAACTTCGCCAGGCTAGTCCAGTTCGCTCACAGGTTCGAGTCCAGCAGTTGCGCGTCTCTTCGGCTTTTAGGGGCTGCGCTCTGGGACTTCAGTCCGTGGTGGGACAGTGGCCTTTCCTCCACTTATGGAGAAGGGATCGGGTCAGTTCCACTGCAGTTCATTTTAGGGCACAGGAAGGCACAGCAGCAAGCCACCCACGAAGCTCGTCACCACAGCGGGATGACACAGGTACCGCGTAGGCTCGGGCAGACTCTCCTAGTTCCTGAACTAGGAATGCTAGTTGTACGAAAGTCGGAGGGAGAGTGTCTTCTACCAAGAGCTTACGGTTCCCAAAGTCTCAAGTCAAGACTCGAGATGACGGCGATTCCAGAGCAGTGGTGCTGCACGAGCTGGTCAGTACACTGGGCTGTCCGTGAACACTTACGAAGGGGCTCGTTTGCAGGTTAAGCAGGAGGTGCCGAGAGTAGTTCGTCCCACTATTCCAAAGGGTCGAAGCGCCCTTACAGGCTTTCTGTGATCGATGAGAAACAGGGGCTCCGATGGGACAACAGCGGGGTGAGGGTGCTAAAACTTCCAGCGGGTCTCCAGCGGTTCTACGGTTCTGTTTCTTCAGTTCAGGATAATTGGCTCCTTTACTAAGTTCGGTGAAAACTCAGAAGATTGACCAGGAATGAGTGTAGAGTGCCTTCTCTTATCCAAAGTTTGCTTCATTCCAAAACGAAGGACAACCAATGGGAGATCTGCTCACATTCAACCATCCCAGACGTGGACCAATCATGGAGCATGTGATCCCAGTCATCGCAGCACACCAGACATCCTGGCACCCAAGATGTGTACTGGAACTAGACAGATCCAGCCCACATCCTGGGTGCACACACATAAGGCATGCAGAAGCCCGTGAAATCCTTGGTTTGCGCGGGAGCCTGCATGACCAAATAAGTAATTTCCTGGGTCGGCTCGACCTGGGGCAGTATAAGTGACAAAATGGCCAAAGGACAGAGCAAAGGACTTTGTGGCATGGCCATTTTAGGCAGTGGCCTCTGTCCTGGGCCAAACGCAGTTTCGGCCATTGAAAAGAGTAAAAATGCTTTGAATTTGAAAAGTAACTGCTGCCACCAGTTCCACTCTGGGCACACTTGTACATTCACCAAAAATCCTTCGAGGGTGTATAGGACCTTAACAATGAAAAAGAGACCCAGCGCACTGTACTGGAAGGTACATTGTGCACTCATAAAAAGGTACCAAGAAATGGCAACAAAGTGAAAGACTAAGGGAAACAAAGTCTCCCAGTACTGACAGTATGAAGGGTATGTCAGTTTCCCCTTAACGAGATGAGCTAAAGCCCAGAAGAGCACAGAAGGCTGGGCTCCACTGGTAAATGTCAGGCCAGGATGGTCAGACAAGGTTGGGGGGTTCACAAATGGAGGTAAAATTACACATAAATGGAAATCTTTCCTACCAACATCTGAAAGAAGTAGAGCCAGGTTGTGCCCTATCAGGTGTGGTGTCACAGATGGCCTCAAGAACACACCAATTCGCCAAGACGGTTCGAGGGTTTTATTGATAATTTTAATAAGGCCCACTTAAGGGCTGTCCCTCTCTCTCTCATCTCCCCTGTGTCTAACTCAAACCTAGCCCAGACTTCCCTAAACTCCAAGGTGGTCACTAGAGTTTAGTAACCCCCATCTATCTAGAATGTGGATGGCTAATGGTTTGTGTCTAAAGGCAACTGCCTTATCTCTTTTACTCCCTTTGGGGTCTTTGAGCTGGATCCTAACCTGGGGTCCAACAAGAATAAGGATCATCCCCTCCTACTACTCTCCACACTACACTATATTACACCCCTCCCAGTCACCCTCCTTTTATTCTCTCAATCACTTTCCTCACCCAGCCTCTCTTACTCTCCCTCTTAGTCTCACTCACATTACTTCTCAAACACGCACTCTGACCCTCAAGTACCACTTTCTCTCACCAACCAATGCCTCCTCTTGCAAGGCTCTCCCTGTAAATCTCTTCCATGCTCTGCTCCACCCTCCCTCTTTCTTCTGGTGTCTCAGCCCGCCTTCACATCCCTTTACCTCATCCGAACAACCCACTCCCACCCATTCTTCCTGTCCACTTTTATCCTCTTCCCCCACCCATTGGCTCTGCACATCAGCTGGTTACCCTGGCTAAGCTCTGCCTTGCTCTTCCTCAGGGGTCGGGTTACAGAGATGGGAAATAATAAAGTGCCCCTTAAGCCCTGCCCCCTTCTCAAATGCAGGTTTGCCGATGCTTTGCCACCATCTTGGTATTCGCGCCTCATCTCTCGCAGGTGGGTTGCCTGTTCTGTCTTCCGCTGCAAGGACTCTGGATGTGGGAGTCCTGAAATGGTGAAAACACTGACTAGCATGTTGTACAACAGGTAAGGGGCGATTGTAAGTGGAACTTTGCATATTGAACCAGGCACATGTGGAGGGGACAGAGACTGAGGCCCTCCCAAATTCCTCAACCTGCCCCTGGCAAACAACCTACTTGTTAGGCCTCCTACCCCAAGCTGAAAGGGGTCATCACCCCCGTCCCCCACCCCTGACAGGCTCAGGTCTCTGACCCTCTCCCATAATAAACCAATCCAAACTTTTAGGTTCACATTGTATTGCATTCTGGTACACATAGATCTACATATATAATATGTACAGGAATACAAAAAGGTCATGTTATTCAAAATGGCATGTCATACAAATGCCAGGACTCATAGAACATGATTTTGAGAGCCCTGATTTGGGCTATTTTTAAGAAACTGGAGTGCACATGAAGTCCTTATGGTTAGTAAGATAAGTGGATTGTGTTTTTTCTGCATTCGTCTTTTTTTAGCAGGCTTTGGAATTCCCATATTCAGCAGTTACTTTGCATGCATTTTACAATTTTCACCAGAAGAGAAACCCTGCATATGCTCGCATTCTGGCAGGCCTGTCTCTTATCATTACATAGGTAATACAATGAATACCGCCTAGTTGGGCAATGTTAATGTTTTGTGCAAAATATTTTGAATTTACTGGTACTGCGATGCAATACATTTTACATCATGTACTGTGACAAGTTGTTCAAGTAATTGTGAATATTGATTTGGACTGGTCTCAAAGCCCCATGCACACGCCAGTTAGCGATCTAAGCTTTCAAAACAACACACTGAATCACAAAGTAAACCCCCCCTTTTTTTTTATAAATGGGAAAAAGACCAGCGAGAAGTGGGTTGTTCAGCTATCAGTGGTATCCGCTGCTGTTCTTGTGCAAGTACAAGTTTGCCTGGTATTAGCACTTGGGCAACATGTGACCTTGGCAGAAAACTATTCTTTGAATGCATTTGTGAACTAGGGTAAAACTTTCCCTAATGCTAATACCGTGCAGCTTTGCACTTACACTTTGTAACCTGGCCCCAGATATCTAATGAAGAGCACATCTACGAACAAAGAGCTTTGGTAAGCACCCGTTGGTATGAAACATTTGTTAGCTCGTGCTTGTATCTTCAAACTATGGAAATTATTAGCCGCCAAACATGGGGAGTCTCTGACAATTGACTACACCTCATTGTTCCTGTATCTCTTAAATTGTTGCTTGTACAGTGTCCCCTTGCTAAACAAAGCTTTTTTCATTTCTTTTTTTGAAGCACTTCAAATGTTTCATCATATCACACACAGCAACACGCTGCGTGCCTGTAACAAACAATGGCTTCTTGTTTGAGTTGTGTCTTTATTCATTTTGCTAGTTTTATTTCAATTTCAAAAAATAAGCAGTCATGAACAAACAAGTTATTTAGGTTCCCAAAGAGATGCTTATCTTTGGGGGGGGGGGGGGGGGGCGCGGTTGAGCCTTTTCAATCTAAGTGGACCTTGAACCCTTTGGCTTCATCACAGGGAGGTGTGTCAGGCTTCTGTCCTCTGCCCCTCTGCGCTTGTTGGTGCTGCCTGTTATCAGAAGGCGGATTGGTCCCTTCATGAGTAGATACTGGGGCGGGGGTGACGGGGAGGAGGTAATCCTGCGCCTCACAGGAAATTGAGCTCATGACTATACAGAAAGCCTCTCAGCTGCCTCCAAAAAGGGGCAGGGTAACTCTCGCATGATCTGCGTAGTGTGCTGCTGTGTTAAGAAGCCGCTCACCAACGTTTGAAGGACAGTTTTTGATTCAAAGGCATTACGCCCTCATGTTGCATGCATATTTAGCACGTTTCAGGCCAGTTTTCATAGAGGGGGAGTAGGCTGTGGGCCCCATTCCGAAGTGCGTGTAAAATAAGAAAAGTTTCATTCCTTGGAAGAAATGCTCTTTTCTAAATTGCATCATATTCACCTTACATCGAAAGTGGTGGATAGAGTCAGTGCAATGCACCACTTTCATGCACCGGGTGAATTTCTCGATTAACGGCGTAGCAACATCCTTTGTCGCCCGCTGTGTGGGCACAGTGGTGACTGAGAAGGTATTCTCATGCTTTGCGCCCTGTTGGAACCAACAAATTGGTGCTACTGTCTGGCAGGCACCCTGAGGTATCGTTACATGAGTTGAGATATACGGATTTCATTCTGAAGTGTAAGTTTTTTTAAAGACGTCTATTTAAAGGTAATTCTAATGTTGGCCACAAGATGGCAGAGCGAGTGATCATGAAGCAGGTATACTGAAGAAAGTATTTTCAAGCACCAACATTAGAAATATGATGGACAGTCAAAGGCATTCATGTATAATTCATGCACCGCAGAACATTATGTAGATAAGAGGAATGTTGTGGTTTAAAACTAGCTTTCTTACACCTTACGTCTGGACACATTTCTCCTTTACAAAAAGTGCAGCTAAATCTGCAAGCACTTTTCAAAGTGTGGAAAAATGTTTCTTGCTGTTCTGGGTTGTCACTGGGGGTGCTCTGCACACGTGAATCCTGCATTGCTTCTCTGCTCCACTGGGCGGCAGCCACAACAACTCTGGACCAGTCCTCCCGACAGCCTCAGAATTGGGGCATAAGGTTTTGGCAAGGGTGGGATTGCCGAGGGGTGTCGAGTTTCAGACCACGTCTTCAGAATCAGACCCTCAGGGGCCAATTCTGAGGTGCGTGCAAACGTGTGAAAGTGTTTTTCCATGAACACTTTCCTTACAAACACCATATTCTGAAAATGAAAGAATGCGGTGCAGGGACATGAAAGACATGAAAGCCTCAGCGTTTGCACGTGCCTGATTTATGGCTTGACAACAGCCCTGACAACCACCAGGAACGCAGGGCAGCCCCTTGGAGGGGATTCCTCTCCCTGCAGCATAGTTATGCTTCTCGAGGTGCCGTTAAACTCTACTGCACACTTTTTCCATTTAGAAATATAGCATTTCTTAGACTGCAGCACCACATTTCTAGTTTAATGAAAACGTTCTTAAATTAGCAAAGTGGCAAGCTCACTATGCCACTGGAGCACATGTTTCCCCCACGAGAGATGTTCCCGGCTTTTGCTGCTGGAGAACACATCTTCCCTCCAATACTTCCACCCACTTCAGAACGGTGGTGCTGGAAACTGGAGGGGAGAATGTTGTATTTTTATCATGAGCTCAGAATCGTCCCCCTAGTCTGCATCAGTGTTTGGGTGGATAAATAGCGTGATTATAAACGTGGTGGACATGGTTCAAAATTGCAATAGAAAGGCATAGCACATTTCTCCTCAGCCGTGAAGTATACGCAGACATTTGGCTGAATGCTCCTTGGCATGCATGTTTCAGAAAATATTTTTTTTGAAAAGTGGGTCTGATAGTTCCTGCAATCTCTGTGAGAGTGTAATGCTGATAGATATGAAAAGCCTCTGGGGGGCACTGTTGCTTCGGAGAAACACATCTGGCAGCGCTCTGGGTAGAAACAACTGGCAGTCTGAGCCGTGTAAATTCCAGAATGTACAATTGCCGCCAAACCTCGGATGAATCAATAATAAAAAGCACCGGTTTGTCTGCAGTGCTGCCTCGCTTTCCTTTGTCTCCGGTGTTTCATTCCGAAGAAGGTAACAAAGATACACGCCTAGCTTTAACGCTTTTCTTTTGTTTTCAAGGCAATTCCCCTACTTTAGCCGAAGATTCCCATGTATTCTTTTATTTTTAAACATCTGCCTTCCATCCCTTGACGTTTATTAACATGTGATATATTACCTCGTCGCAACGTGTGTGCAAGCATTACTCACCCGATGCCGTGGAGTGATGTGGACTTTATTCACTTGTGTGTAAATAGCCGCTGGAAAAGTATGTGTCCCAGGGACAGGCAGGTTGTGGCAGGCGCAGCCTCTGCATGCAGGCTCTGCTCCTGGAAGGTGGACCTTGCGCTCGCGCAGGTTCCTTCGGTCACACGGAAAGCTACACGCAGCGGAGTGACATTCCCAGGGCCGCCTGAATGTGAACGGGGGCCCATTTCAACGGTCTGCTTGGGGGCCCCCTTGCCAAGACCACGGGCGCATTTCAAAAGTGTGCTTGGGGTGGGGGGCCCTGGCGAGACCCGGCATTAACCATGCCTGTGTGGTATCTAGCCATCCTCCTCTTCCGTGATCTCTCTGCAGCCTTTGATCTGGCGGACCATAACACACTCTGGGCCTCATTACACGGTATGCGATAACCATGGCGCTATTAGCGCCATGGTTGCCGCCGGTATTTTACTGTGTCTGCCTTGGTGGATGGCGGAATTGCACTTCCCCATTCCCATTTTTGCCCTCATAGGGCTCAATGGGAATGGGGAAGGAGCTAATTATGGTACCGCAAATTGCGGTACCGTAATTAGCACCAAGGTCCCTTTGCGGGCCTGTTCCTTAATGGCTGCTAAAACCAGCCATTGAGGTCGGGTCCCGCAAAGGGACCTCCTAGTAAGGCGGTAAGGGTTTACCGGTACAGGTGCCCTTACCGGTACCAGTAAACCCTTACCGCATTCCGTGTAATGAGGTCCTCTGTCTGCACCCCAGCTCCCCCTTCCACTTTTCCACAGATACCTCTAGCTGGATCAGATATTTCCTTATTGAACGACCCTCAATGATCTTCCTAGATAATGCTGCAGCTGACCCCACCCACTCCCTTTCGATGTCCCTCAACTCCCTTTCGATGTCCCTCAACACCTACACCAAACCTCTATTTGCATTCTGGACTCTCTTGCCATCATCTATACCAATTTTGCAGAGGACACACAACTCCTTATACCTCTGGCAACCACCAGGTAGATTCTGACAAATAAACAATGGCCCTCATTACAACACCAGCGCTAAACCATGGCGCTATTAGCACCATGGTTGGTGCCGGTGTTGTAACGGGTCCGCCATGGTCCAATGGGGAATTACCACCCCATTCCAAGGTTGACGGGGCGGTAATTCCCCATTGAACCATGGCCCTTCCCTATTCCCATTTTTGCCCCATAGGGCTTTTTGGGAAAGGGGAAGGCGCTTAGTACGGTACCACAAATTGCGGTACCGTACTTAGCACCAAGGTCCCTTTGCGGGTCCCTAGTTTAACGGCTGGTGTAGACCAGCCGTTAAGGTCGCGTCCCGCAAAGGGACCTCGTAGTAAGGCGCTAAGTGTTTAACGGCGCCGCAGCCTTTTACGGCGCCGTTAAACACTTAGCGCCAGGGTCGTAATGAGGCCCAATGTGTAAAGATGCATTCAGAACTAGATGGCTATGCACATCAACCTTAATGATGATATAACAGAGCAAATCACCGTGGGCTTCCCCCACTTTCTCAAAACCCTTGAACTGGCGTACTCTTCATTCCCCACTGACAGCTTCGCAATATCAGTCTGCAAGCAGGTAAAAACCCTATATGCAGAGCTAACCTTGCCCAAGCACATCAATGCTCTTGCCTCCTCTACTGCCTATACTTCCAAACTCATTGCTCTAAGTAGACAATTTCTCTCTCCCAATAACTGCCTCACACTCGGAAGAGCTCTTATACTCAGTACAGTGGATTACTGTAATGTTCTCCTCAAGGGCACCTTGCCTACCAACCTTATTACCAAGCTTAATCTCCTCCAAAATACATGCTGCACCGGGGCTCTGTCGATCTGACCATATCACTGCATCACACAGAGGCACACTGGCTGCCTATCAAAGCATGTATTGACTTAAAAACCCTATCCATTGCCCACTGATGCATCTATAAAGAAACACCCCTTTATCTGAACAAATGTATCACCAAGAGACATCAGGCACGTTCCCTTCATTCATACAACCACATTTCACTTGTTACCCCTCGCTTCAAACATGCCAGAGTGGGAGGCGTGAGCTTTGGAGCTACAGCCCCCACTCTCTGGAACTCACTGCCATCTTATATCAGAAATTAACCTTCCCACCATGCCTTCAAGAGCCTTGTGAAAACATGGCTGTTTGACAGATACGACTAACGTTCATCTTGTACGGTGGTAGCCAATGCCGCACCCAGCCACCAGAATCTTGCGACATTCTGGCCGACATTTATGACTTTCTCTACCTTGTTTGCTGTTATTTCATGCCCCCTGTTTTTATACAAATGATGTGATACCCCCGGGTTTGGGCGTTAGATAAATGCTATAGATAGAAATAAATAAATAAATAAAATAAACACATGATGCAGGTCTGGTGGATCCCATTTCAACAAGATGTCCCCCCATCCTACCCTTTGTTTTAGCGGTGCGAAACACAGCCCACAGTGAGAAGGATACTCGCAGTAGATTATCGCTGGACAGGCTGCCAGCAGGGAGCTGAAACACCAAATGTCTGATGGAAAGCTACTAAAAGCTCTTTCACAGCATGGTGCTAATGATAGGGAGTCCCAGCGTTATAAGGCAACAACATTTGGGAGTGATTTAAAAAAAATCAGAGCTGCACAGATGTTATTGTCACTAATGTATTGCTATATCACTGAATACTGCATTGTTGATGTTGTTGTGTACTCACGCTAAACATCCAATAAAATGTTTTATGAAGAAAAAATAGCACACTGATACTCTTGATATCCTTGCCCCTCTTATGAGAGTCCGCCTGAAGCCCAAAGCCAAATACAACTCCTGGCATGACTCGGATCTCGTCACCCTTAAAAGCTTGTGCAGGGTGGCAGAGAGGAAATGGCGTGGTTCATGTTCATCCTCTGACAAACTGGCTTGTCGCCTGCTCCAAAGGCAATACCGGCTCTCCGTTCTCACCAAGAAGAGAGCCCTTATCCAAGCCCGCATCACTGCGGCATCAAACAATTCGGCTGAACTCTTTAAAATCTGCAAGGAGCTGGCCAACCCTGCTGCAGTCTCTATCTCTCCTGTCCCCTCCCAGGCCCTCTGTACGGCACTGGCCTCTCACTTCATTTCAAAAACTCAGGACATCTTGTCCTCACTCTCCTCCCATCACCTCTCCCCATCTATTCCCTGCCCATCCTCTGGCCCTCCTGCAGCCCCCCCTCCTGTCTCCTTCTCTGCCTTTCCCCTTTTTTCTGCTGATGAGGTTTCGAGACAAGTCCGATCTATGAAAGTCTCGTCAACACAGCTCCACCCCTGCTCCTCCAAAACTATTAAGGACCACATTGACTCCTTGGCTCCTGCCCTTGCTGACTTCTACAATCACTCCTTCGCCTCTGGAGTCTTCCCATCCCCTCTCAAGCACTCCCTTGTGCACCCCCTTCTTAAGAAACCCTCTTCCGACCCGTCCTGCCCAGCTAACTATCGCCCTATCTCTATCACTCCTTTCCTGGGCAAGCTCCTGGAGAAACCTGCCATCTCCCAGCTTAATCTCCATGCTGAATCTGTTGGTAGCCTTCATGACCATCAGTCTGGCTTCAGAGCTGCCAGAAGCACGGAAACTGCTCTCCTGAACATCCGTGAGGACCTGCTCTCGAACCTTGACTCTAACATTCCTTGTGTTCTCATTTTGCTTGATCTCTCTTCTGCCTTTGATACTGTCAACCATACCATCCTGCTTAACCGTCTCCGTGATAACCTGGGTATCACTGGTCAGGCTCTGGCTTGGCTGACCTCTTTCCTCTCAAATCGACCCTCCGAGGTCCAACTGGGGTCTTTCCTGTCTGACATCTTTTTCTCTACCTGTGGTGTCCCCCAGGGTTCTAACCTCTCTCCCTGGCTGTTCAACCAGTATCTGGCACTTCTCGCCCACCGCATCGCTGCTCTCTGCCCCAACTTTCAGTGCTATGCGGATGATACCCAGCTCATTTTCAGGCTACCCTCGGCCTCCTCTTCTCCTTCCCTCATCTCTGACCGTCTTTCTGCTATCCAGGAATGGTGTGCCGCCAACGACCTCTGCCTTAATGCCAGTAAGACCGAGATTCTACTCATCGGCACACCCACTCCCTCCTTCCCTGCAGCTCTCTGGCCGGCCTCTCTTGGTCCTCTTCCTGCTCCTACCTGCAAGGCAAAAAACCTCGGGGTCATCTTCGACTCCACACTCTCCATCTCTCCTCACATTTCTGATGTTTCTAAGAAGTCACACTACCAGCTGCACCTCCTCAGAGGTATCCTTCCTTTCCTCTTCTTCCCACAGAAGCTCACTGTCTCCAGAGCCCTGGTTCTCTCGAAGCTGGACTACTTTAACAGCCTCTATCTAAATCTGCCTGCCTCTACTCTCCGCCCTCTGCAACTCATCCAGAACAGGACTGCGAGACTTATCCTTGGCCTCAAGCCCAGGGACCGTATCTCTCCAGGTCTGAAATCGCTTCACTGGCTCCCTGTGGCTGTGAGGATTAAGTTCAAAACCCTCTGCATTGTCCACAAGGCCTTCTGGGGCCTTGGGCCAACTTACCTTCAACTCTCCCTTCCTAAATATCTTCCTTCTCGAGCACTTCGCTCTTCCGCCTCCAACTCCCTCCGGGTCAGCCGCTTCTCCAAGCAACGAGTTGGGGGGAGATCTCTCTCCGCAGCAGGGGCCTCCCTCTGGAACAGCCTTCCTGCCCCCCTGATACTTGAGGAGAACCATCTCCGGTTCAAAATCTTCCTCTTTGCTTCTGCTTTCTCTCTCCCTCTCCCCTGCTAAATCACTGAAACTGTACTGAATCAGCAACTGGGCCACTCACCAATCTCGCTCCATGGCTCAGCCACTCTCCCCTGCACTGCCTTCCTGGCAACCCCTGCACTGCGGGACTGTCTCTGTATTCCTACAGCCCCCTTCCCAGCACTTGTCTGCACTTATCTTGCACTTGCCACCAGCTGGCACTTATTATTTATCCTGTTCATTACTAACCCTGTACTGCACTTTCCCCTCTCCCTTTCACCCTTGCACTTTTCCCGTCCCCCCTACCCATGCACTTGCGCAATCTGAATGACACCTGGCCTAGTAGGATCGCTGTCTGTCTCCCCGTGTTCCCCCTTCCCTGCCTCGTCGCGCCTTGAAACACTTGTGTATAGGCGCGTTACAAATGCCATATCATATCATATCACACTCTTAGAAGTGTACAACACTAAAAAACACAGGTCTATTAAACCACGTTAACACTTTAAACGGTTGACAGGAATTCAGAGCCAGATTTGCTCAGCCTGGAAAGGGAAAGCCGTGCAGTGCCAATTCTGTCCTCCAAGAGTTAACCACAAGCCCACCTGCCTCGCATCAAAGGTGTATGCCTGTGAGGAGGGGGATGTCCAGTGCCGCGGAATGAGGGGGAGCAGGCCCTTAAGCTTGGGAGCTGCCCACAGTGGTGCAGAGGAGGGGGGGGTAAGAAAGGCGGCCATAGGGCTCGCAACCAACCCCGCTTTGTCCTCTCTCCTGCTGCAGGCATCACAAGTTGAGCACCAGCAGCAGTATCCCCAGTGTCCCTCCCCCTCTTCAAAGGGGGAGAGAACAATATAACAAAAAGGTGAGGGAATAGGCAGGAAGCCACACACATAGATGCTGAGCGGCTGTTGGCACAGGCCAGCCTTTTGGGTTGCCAGGAGCCACAGACATGACATGGCCCCAAGGCATATGTGCCCTGTATAGGCAGAAGGAACACTGTGACCTGAGTGTATCTGGACACTGCGTTCGCAGACCCAGCTTTTCGTTTGCCAAAACAGAATCAGTTTAGTTAAGTGCTCTTCACCCCGTTCGGAGCAGGAGCACAGTGAAAAACTGGCTGTTTGCAGTAGCCTATTCCTCGAGCCTCTACACCCTGTTCAGGGCGGGAGGGTGCTAAGGAGCGGGCTGCATCGGCGTAACATCCATACGCTTGAAATTCAGAGGTTTTTGCCAGTGAGGGGCAAAAATAATTCCAACTGTTGCCGGAGCAAGGTAGTACATCTCCATAAGCCTGGAAGTGTTTTAGTGTGGGGGCGGGGGGGGGGAAGCCATGCAGGGTGTGACAGGTGACAGTAATGACAGTGCCATAATGAAGAGGCCCACCAAAAGCTAAGGTGGAAAAACTTTGGCCACAAGCTTTATTGAGCTACGGTGCGAAAGAAAACCAACCAACCATAATAAAACATAATGAAAAAACATAACACAAATATTTTGGGGAACAGGGGATCAGGTGAGCGGGAACCCTACTCCAACGCAGGGCCAACTCAAGGCTGATCCCTGCCACCCTACATACAAAAAGCTTGTGATGTTGGATAGACCCAGCGTGTGAGCTGTGTCTGGTGTATCTTCTTTGACTTTAAAGTGGACCTTCCGACTGCATTCTTCCTGTTTTTTCCATGCACACTGGAGAGGTATATGCCTTTCATCCACTGTTATGCGCCTGTCCACGCCTTAAGGCATGTGTAGACCCTCCTTAAGCTCTTATGACCCACTTGTGATGTGGCCCCTTGCGAGGCGCTATTCATTTTTTATCCTCAGAGGTGGATTCTGGAGCTTTGGCTTGCCTTCCACCTGTTTTCGGTTTTTGGGGGTTGTCTTTTCCTTGTACGCTTTGTGGGGAGACTTTTTGCCTTTTCCCACTGTGTGTAAGCAGCCCTTTTGCTCGCTGATCCACTTGTGATATGGCCCCTAGTGAGACGCTATTAATTTTCATCCTCAGAGGTGGGTTCTTGAGCTTCCACTTGCATCCAACATAATCTGGTTTTGGGCATTGCCCTTGCCATGTCCTCCAGAGAGGCATTTGCCCTTCCCCACTGTTGTGGTCCTTTTTCCTCGCTTTGAGACATATGTTGACATTCCTTTAGCTCTTATGACCCTCTTGTGATATGGCTCCTTGAGAGGCACTATTAACGTTTTATCCTCAGAGGTGAGCAATCTG
The DNA here is from genome assembly GCF_040938575.1 of Ambystoma mexicanum. Lineage (NCBI taxonomy): Eukaryota > Metazoa > Chordata > Amphibia > Caudata > Ambystomatidae > Ambystoma > Ambystoma mexicanum. The sequence continues at coordinate 844,330,848 of NC_090923.1, forward strand.
TTCTTCTGTGAGCTGGTCAGCCATGGCGAATGTGGTGCGAAGCCGCAAATCTTGGGTAAACAGATGCTGTCTGGATGTGGGGATCTGTTTACCCAAGATTTGCGGCTTCGCACCACATTCGCCATGGCTGACCAGCTCACAGAAGAACAGATTGCTGAATTGACCTATAGAAAATTCGAATGTGTTTTTTCTCACTGTCTTTCCATATTTATAACAACCAATATGTGTGAAGAAATTGTTAATTTCCGCACCCGTCTGTCACAGAATGATTGCACTGATATGAATGGTATGAGTGAGATATGACAAAGCTGATTAGTATATATATTTATCTTTTTTCTACAAAATGTTTTAACAAAACCTATTAAAGAGATTTATTGATACAATTATTACGGCTCTGTTTATAAAGTGTCTCTTTCTTGAGGCAATTGCTGTTGATTGATACATCAGCCTTTTCAGCACCTGCATCTGGTGTGTCGTTAGACTTTAGAGAGAGGGGTAGTCAGTCTGTAACCTTGTTCTTACCTTCCTTACCCTCCCTGTCTACAGACTTGTCCCCCCGATAACAAAAAATCTTTGGGAGTACCAATCACTATACCTAGATTCAATTACCCTTCAGTTTTCTAACGGCTGGTCCATGGTTGGGTTTATTGTGTCACATGTAACTGGAAGTGACTTATGTTGGGCTACTCCTTTTGTGACAACTGCTTAGCCCAGTTTTGGACCCGTTTGACACCTTTATCACTGAGTTTAGACACATGTTTGGCCGTCCCGATCTAACCTGCATAGCCCAAGAAAAACAGTTGGATTGCCTTCAGGGGTTGACCTCCCTTCTCAGCTACGTGACCAAGTTTAAACAACTTGCAGAAGAGACACGTTGGCCCGAAGAAGACACATGTATGTTGTTTAGATAGGGACTGAATAGTGAACCTATGGATGAGATGGCTCGGGTTCCTCGCCTGTCATTGTTCCAGGATCTGCTCAGCTTAGTTCTCCAGTTGGAATTCTGGTTACAAGAGAGAAAGTCAGAGAGGAGATATGCTAGGCCTTCCCACTTGTCTCTTTTACCAGGTGCCATAACTAGAGCTGCATCTGGCCCTGATGCACCAGAACCTATTTAGCTGGGTGCAGCCATAGGACCTCTCACAACTGAATAAAGAACACATCATAGAAACTCCTTCTCCCAACCATAGAGGGAACCGTGGTATGGAAGACAACAGCAGGTTCCCCGGAAAAAAAACTGTCAGTCAATGGAAGAAACCAACCCGACTTCTTCCACCCTGGGGTTACCCTGGAATGGGAGGGTGCCAGTCTTGCCTTTGTTCCGGTCTTGATCGTTCCAGGTGCTGCAGGAGTGTTCTTGGATGATACTTGGGCTACTCATTATCGGATGCCCAGAGAAAAGAAAGAAGAGGCAGTGATAGTTGAAGGGTTTGATGGAGAACCTTTAACTTCAGGTCTGGTGGTGGAAAATACGAAACCACTGTGATTGACAATTGGAAATCATGTGGAATCACTTTCCTTCGACTTGATCAAAACGGCTAATTTTCCAGTGATTCTTGGTATTCCGTGGTTATGTCTAAACAACCCTTACATAAATTGGGTGTCTGAAACCTTGTTCCTTGGTTCAGAATATTGTACTCATCAATGCATAAACTAAAAAAATACAGATGTACAGATTTCATTCCAAAGTCAGAAACCACAATCTTCCTTGTTGTCAAATCTATGTACCATTCCGCCACAATATACCAAATTCATTGATGTGTTTTGTGAAAATAAAGAAAAACCTTTTCCTCCTCATTGCCCATACGACTGTGCGATAGAAACCTGTTCTGGCTCCCAAATCCGTTTTTGTCGTATGTTTATGCTCTCAGAGCCAGAAAAGAAGGCATTGAAAGGCATTGAAAGAATATCTTGACATTAACCAAAAAAACTTATGCCATTTAAGTCATCAGCAGGAGCTTCACTATTTTCTGTTCCTAAGGGTTCTAGTGAATTGCACCCTTGTTTGGACTATCTGGGTCTTAATGACTGTACTGGAAAGGATAGGTACCCTTTACCCTTAATCTCTGACATTCTGGAAGTATTAAGAGAGGCAGAAATATTCACCACGCTCGACCTACGGTGTGCCTATCACCTGTTGCATATTAGGCAAGGCGATGAGTGGAAGACTGCATTCGGCACCCCGTATGGTCATTTTGAGTACCTGGTTATGCCCTTTCGTCTGACCAATGCACCGGCTATATTTCAAAGATACATGGATCATGTTTTTGCTGACCTATTGTTTCACAATGTTATCATCCATTTGGACATATACGTAAAGGGGGTTTGTCCTGGCAGGCAAGGAGCTAAAAAGCTCAGTCTCTCTTCATATTATTTCAAGGTTGTCTCTATGGTACAGGAATCCAAAAGTATTGTGGATAGCCTCAAGTGGGAGTGTATATTTACCACCCAGTGGGGTATCCTAACGCAGGGTCCTTGTCAAATAAATTAAGGAACTCCTAAATATATGTTCAATATTTACACATCTCTCTCTGTCTATAGGAAAAATTCCTTGAAGTCCAAGCTTATAACTGCGTTTAATTCAATTAGAGCATTTCAAAAACAAGATAAATTTGTTTTTTATTGTCTTTTGCCTCCACTTGAACTGCCGTGCTGAGTTAGCTCTCATGTTGTGCAGTCTGCCTTGCTCGTACTGTGATTTTGTGCTCCACCTTTAATCCTTTTGGGGAAGGGAAAGGGCCGTCAGGTGTGTGTGATTCTGGTCTATTGCCTGACTTTGACTGACCCTGGTATTGGAACACATCAGGTAAACGGCCCTGGTGTTAGTCCGTTGTCTTTCGTATTGTGCAAAAGTGTTCGTGTGGAAAAGGGGGGCAGTGTTTTGGAATATCCTACGTGGTTAGGATGTGGAAAAGGTGGATACTGTGTCTCGCCCATCGGTGTGCCACTCCCACTCCCCAAGGAACCCCCATCCAGGTGATTCTCCCTCACTGGTCCACCTTCAGGAACTGGATGCAATATCGATGGCCGTTTCCTGGTCACCTGGATGACGGATCCCTAGGACTAGCTAGGGAGACATCTTCAGGCTTCTCACATACCCTTCCTCCATGCATTGAAGCCACATTTGTTTCACAGGGGAACCGGGAAAGAAAATCCACATTTCCCTGGTCTTTTCCTTTTCGGTGTTTCACAGTGAAACAATAGGGTTGTAGTTCTAGAAACCATTGCATGACCCTAGACATGACCAGTCAACAGAAAACATCCAAGGAGTCCAATATCATCCCCGCCCACCCAGCGTAAAATGATACACATTCACGACACATTGATTTGATCGTTGTTCCATTCTACATTGTCAATCTGCCATTGCCATCAAGTATTGAATATATGGGCCCCAAACCTCCGGCGGTCGGGCATACAATGGTAAGGTCAGAGTAAAGCAGTCTCCACATCATGGCAGTGAGCAACATCCCAAAGCCATCCCTGTACAGTAGGGGGGTGGCCCTTCCCCAAGCCATGGCCACCCTCCTACGAGCTATCACAAACAACATCCACATCAAGCGTCTAATCCCAGGCTGCAGGGCCCTAGTACATTCCAATAGAGCCAAGACAGGGTCCGGTTCCAGTTGTTCCCCAATGATAAAGATGATTTTGGTCACTACCTCTACCCAGAATTTGGAGGCTCGCAGGCACTCCCGGGACAGATGCAGAAACCCTGCCGGAGCAAAGTCACACCTGGCACAGGCAGCCAGAGTGGTAGGGAAATGTCTATGGAGCCTGGCTTGAGTGTGATAGACCTAGTGTACAAAGTTAAAATGTATTAACTTGAATTTGGAATTTAAAGATACTTTCTGAGTTTGTCTCAGCACATATGCCCCGTCTTCATCTTCTATAGTTTTCCCCAGGGTTGTCTCCCACCTTCTCCTCGGGGCCTCACCCTCCCATGGGGTATTTGACATAATGCTAATCTGCGAAAACCAAGTGTCCCTCTCCCTTGCAGCAGTGGCCATTCGGGGGGTTGCGCAGGAAACAAAGTGATTAGAGCCTTGAGCACGTGTTTTAGGTGAAAATAAAGAAAAACATCCTGCGCTGAGTCACCAACACTCTCCTTTGCCGGCTGAACAGAGAGAAATACCCCACCAATAAACAGATCCCGAGATGTACGATACCAAGTTTGTTTGGCCACTGTAAGTAGACACGCTCATTTGTTATGGCTAGCCCGGCACATCTCGTGCTGGGAGGATAGGGGAATACAGAGTGGAGATGCCCATTTTCCCTACCATTTTTTCCAAACCGCACAGGTCATCTTGACAATATTCAGGGTATTGGGTTGTACCCGGTGCGCCCCCAGAATCATCAAACGCAACAGGTCTGGGGCGGCAAGTGCCCTTTCCACATGTACTGGTGGTCTTACAAAATGTTTGGCGTACCAGTGCCCAAGAAAGTGTGCCGGCGCTGCCCAATAGAACCACTCACGATCTGGTAAAGCTAAGCCCCCTTTTACCATTGATTATGTTAGTGTCGTATATGCCACCCTCGTGGGTTTTCCGGCCCATGTCCAGTTGAGGATGAGCCTGCACAAACGCCGGAAAAATCTGCCTGACAATAGCAACGGAACATTGAGAAAAAGGTACAGAAATTTCGGGAGCACGACACGATCATTTTAACAATGGAAATGCACCTGAGGAGCGTGAGCGGAAGCGATCGCCATCTTGTCGCTGCCTCCTGGAGTTTCCCAATTGCTCTCCCATAATTATCACAAAAGAAGTCATCTCGATCAGGAGATACAAGTACCCCCAGGTAGCAGACTCAGGTAGTCTCCCATCCAAGGCTAAACTCATCGTCAACCCTCCTTGTCCCCTCTGTAAGGGGGAACACCCCGGATTTGCTGCGATTGATTTTCAAGCCAAAAGTTCCCCAAGCCTCAGCACCTCCCACATCACAGGGCTCAAGTTGTCTATTGGGTTGTTGACAAGGAGGGCCACATCGTCGGCGTATAAAGATATAATCAGCCTTTGCGGGCCGGGGCTCTGTCCCCTCTGAATGTGTCGCTCCTGCAGAATAACCGCCAATGGTTCCATTGCAAGGGCAAACAGGAGTGGGGAGAGCAGGCAACCCTGCCATTTTCCCTGTCCCATTTCAAAGCTATCAGATCTTGCTCGCCCCACGACAATTTTCGCCTGGCGGTTGACATACAGGAGAGAGACAAGTTTGATCGGCATCTAAAAAAAACGCAACCGCCTGGGATGTATGCTCAAGTGCCTCCATAGCCCCGAAGAGGCAACAAAGGCCATATGTGGTATTTCTTCTGGAGATAAATCTAGCTTGGTCCGCTAGCACCTGGCTGGGCATCAATGGGAGCAGTCTATTTGCTAGGACTTTAGCGAATATTTTTTTGTCAATGTTAATTAGAGAGATTGGCTGATATGAAGCACAATCCTCAGGTGGTTTCCCCTGTTTATGCAAAAGTACAATGTTTGCCTCACGCAGCGTGGGTGGATGTGTCCCAACTTCCAGAAGCACTGGAGTGGGAATGGGAGCATATGCCTTATAGAACTCCCTGGTTAAACTATCAGGCCCAGCGATTTTGATCTCGGGAGCTCTCGAATTACCGCTAGGATTTCTTCCAATGATACTTCCCGATTAAGAGGCTCACTGAGTTGTGACTCCACCCAGTACAGCTCCACCTCCCCCAGATAATGCCGTAGGGCGGCCTCCAAGCTCTGCATGTAATTGGATCCATATAGGTTCCTGTGGAACGCTCGGAATTCCGCTGCAATATCCTCCTCTGTGGGGGTTCTTGATGCACTCCACATGTGAGGGTTGCCTATCAGATGCAAATAATCATGCCAGTAGGGCCCCTGGTTTCTGCCCCGCCCCATATTGACGTATCTGATAAGCTCAGCCCAAGAATCGAATTTCCCGATCAGCATTGACCCTAAACTTGTCGAGCGCCTCGCGGAGCCTCGCTAGGGTATGTGGGTCTGCCGCAGATGCATATTCTAACTCCAAATCCTTAATCCGAGATTCCCCTTCCGTGAGGTCCCTTTTAATACCCTGGAGAATTCAATTTTCTTTGGCCATACACAACCCTCTGATGTAACACTTAAGAGACTCGCAAACCACCCCCACCCAGACAGAGCCCTCGTTGATTTGAAGGAAGGGCTGAATTTCATCTCATAGTTCCTGGCAAAACACCCGGCCCGGCAGTGCGTTAGGTTTGAATCACCAGGAGTGGCCCCCCTTCTCCACCCTGCCCAGCGCGCACTCCAGAAGCACATGAGAGTGGTCTGACAGAGTGCGAGGGAGTATCCAACTATCACTCCCTTGAACTCTCCTTCACCGGATACCAATAGGTAGTCCAGCCTGGAGCTGGATCCATGAACCTAGAAGTGGAAGGTGTAACCCCGTTCATCCCTCTGCTGATGTCGCCAACTGTCTATAAGATTGTATGTCTAGCATATTTCTTGCACCTGCAAGCTCACCCTGGGCACAAGGCCCTGACCTGTGGCGGATCTATCTCTGAGAGTGTCCATCACTGTGTTTATACCCCCGTCCCATACAATGGTGGCACCCTAACATCCAGCTAATTTCACCATGACCCTACCAAATGCATTAGGATTGTCTATGTTGGGGCCATGTGAGTTCACCAGAGCCACCAGTACAACCTCAAGAACACCACACATCAGCAGGGCCATCCCTTCATCATCTTTTGCTATTGAGACCAAGAGAAACTTGACTCCCCTACCGATCAGAATAGCTACCCCCCTCGCATAGGAGGCGCCCCATTTGTGTTCATAGGATGGAGGGAGGGAAATGGGCCTCCTGGATGAAGGCCACCTCTACCGATGTCTTCTAAGGAATTGTGCCACCTTTCGGACCTTGGAGGGGTTATCGCCCTGCCCCCTTCTGTTCCATGTCCCTACCGGGTTTGCCATCTGCAGAAAGGGTTTTTAACTGTTGGAGACAGCTTCCCTGCCCCATGTACATGTTGCCTAAATTGTGCGATCGGACTGTGATTGAAGGACATGCTGGTGAGATGCCAGGTTGAGAATCGGACTCCCGACAAACAGAACAAAAACCAACCCCCCTCCCTCCAGCCAAACCCAGTAACCCCTCTCCCCACTCAACTAACTCCAAAGTACCCCCCTAGCCCCATGAGCCACCCCAACCGGTCCAGATGTCCCCTGTAACCCTCTTGTTACCATGCCCTCTCCCTCCCAGTTCTCAACCCCCAACCTGCCCACTGGATCCCCTCCTCCCCCATAACCATGAACCAAAACCAATGCTGTGCTTGGGGCGCTAGTGCCCTGCCAAGCTTGCAACGTTCCACCACCTGTTGGTGGCCTTCAAATAATTGAGGCAGTCTGGTCTAAGAAACACAGAGGCCTGTGGTCCCCCAAGTATTATTCAACCTCCATACTTACCCATTTCCTTGTGACTGTTATGAGTTCCAACATCAAGGGTCCATCCGCCCCCCCTCGACCCTGTCTCCAATACCTTCTTGGGGCCTTGGGTTATTGCGGGGATGATGCCTGCCGATCTCATCCAAAAAAGAGTTTGCCACCTCTGGAGATGTAAAGAATTGTGTCTTCCCATCGTGCTAGATACAGAGTTTTGCAGGGAACAGCATGGAGTAAGGAATACTACAGTCTCTAAGGCATGTCTTAACCCCTGCAAAGGACCGTCTTGAAGCCTGCACTGCTGGCGAAGAATCTGGATATATCTGGATTGTATCCCCGTCCTACTGGAGATCCCCTTTCAATCTGGCCAAGCGAAGGATCGTGTCTCGGTCGCTATAGTTCAGGAGGTGAGCGATGATGGGCGGGGGGCCGCCCCAGCTATCAGTCAAGCAGCTGTTATATGGTGGGCCCTCTCCACCACAAACAGGGGGGAAAGCCCGAATCCTCCAAAGAGATCCTTACACAAAGTTTCAACAAATTCCTCCATCTTGAACTGCCCCTGCCGTTCTCTGATGCCCACCAAGCAAATATTGTTCCTGCGGGCCGTTCCTTCCAGGTGCTCATTCTTGGTGGTCACCGACTTGATCTGTAACTCGAGGGAGGACACCCTGGTGACAAGTGGAGTTGATCCATCGTCCAGCCTGAATACTCTCTGTTCCACCTCGTCTAAGCGATCGCCATGTTTGTCTAGCCAGTGCTGCAGGAGGTCAATCTTGGAGGAGAGTGAGTCCAATTTAGAGTCCAGCCCTCCAATGCCCGCCCTGAGGTCTAGCAATATTTCCCTGATGTCTACTTCTGGGATCTGGACGGCTCCGTCTGTAATTGCCTCCATCGGATCTGACGTCTCCACCTGTTGCTATGGCTTGGGTGCCTTGGAGGAGGGTCCCCCTTCAAAGGTAAGCTTTTGTTGCATTTTGTCAGATTTCCCCATAATGAGGGAGGCCCACCTCGGGTGCCAGGCTGCTAGTGAGGCGCGAACCCATCAGAGGGCCTGGTCTCTGGTTATTAACGGTCTCTCACAGGACCCCACGTTGTTCAGAGATCGTGAAATCGATCCAGAACGGGGTCACCACCGAAACACTGCCCAGGGCACCAATTATGCAATGTACTCCAGTTAAGCAGATGTGGGATTAGTCTGGCAGAATCATGAGACCATAGGACATTTGCTAGCGTTGTGGTGTGGCTATAAGGAGCAGGGGAAACCAGTGGCAAAGCTGACCTCCCACACGGGAAGTGAGGAATTTCTGAGTTGCGTTGCTCCTCCTGCCTCCATGCTGTCCAGTGTCGTCGGTGAAAATGTGTGTCAGTGTCTGGTCTCAGCTGAACGCCCAGGAGGATAAATGGTCCTTCTGGGGTATTGGTCTGTTTTTTTGACCCAGCCCAAGCAGAGAGGCACCAACGTCCCACAGGCAAGCTCCTTATCTTGTGTGCCCTTGAAGTTGGCTGTGACAGGGTTGTGGCAGAGTTACTGCAATCAACAGGATGTTATGGAGGGCCCGCCATCAGGCGATCACAGTTGCATAAGTCTTGGCCTCCAGACCCAGCTCCACCTGAGCCCCGCTTCCCAGAGCCAGTCAGCACCCCACTCCACTCTGGGCTACCTCATCTGCCGGCATACGTTCTGAGCGGCCTTCCAAGCTGCCTCAGTGCTGGCCCCACTTTCCTCGCTATCCGGATGAAGGGAGGGGGGAAGAGTGGGGACGAGCCACAGGGCCGAATTGCTACTACACTTAGCGTTCTCCCTGGGCTTGGTCAGTTGTCTGTGCAGACCGGCGGCCTTGGCTGATGCTTCTTTGTGCCCAGAGCGGGATCCAGACTGCCTCCGCCCCCTGGCTATACGGTGGAACACTGCAGCACCATTCTCTGTGTATTCTCTGCACAGTGCTTCTCTCCGGCACTTCTCCCCAGCTGCCCCCAGTTTCACCTCGCTTGGGGGGCATTACCTTGTTCCTCCAGCGGGAAAAGCCAGCATCCAAATCTACACCGGTCCACCTACTCCTCCACCTGACAGCCTTGCGGTCGTGTCTGCTGCTTTACCGTAGTAGGATCTTCAGCTGCTTTGGACCATAAAATACAGGGGGGCAGGGCTGCAAACTGCTGTTCGCATACACTAGGGGGATGATTTAGGCTGCCTCAGTGTGGCTGTTATCAGAATTTATAGGAGCCCTCGCGCAGAGCTCAACGGTAGTCCGCCATCTTGGTTGGGCTCTCTAGCGCCACCTCATTACACTAGGGTTAGATTCTTTGCTTTGGCTAATCCAAACAAGGGGTGAATAGTCTGTAACAAGTGTGAACTTTCATCCTAGTAGGTAATACCTAAGATGGATAATGGCCCACTTGATGGCCAGGACCTCTAGTTCCAACACAGAGTAATTTCTTTCACACAGGAAGAACTTGCTGCTGGTGAACATGATGGGATGTTGTAATCCATCGCAAACCTGGGATTGGACGGCTCCTAATCCTGTGAGGGAAGCATCTGCCTATAAGAGAAACTCCTTTGAGAAGTCGACTACCTTTAGGGTTGGGTTCTGACATAGCGTTTGCTTCAAGGTGTTATAACATATCTCATCCCCGTCATTCCAATGAAGTTTCTGGGGTTCGGCATTCTTAAGTTTATCTGTCAGTTGGGATGTTTTGTCCGAAATGTTAGGGATACATCTTCAGTCGTACCCTATTAACCCGAGAAAATCTCAGATCTCTGTTAGTTTGGGGAGTTGGTGTATCTAAGACAGCTTTTACCGTCTTAAGTTGTGGTTGTAAATTTCTGTTCCCTACGAAGAAGCTAAGATATTTTATGGCTGATTGGGCCAATCTGCATTTAGCTGGATTAGCAGTAAAACCAGTGTTTCTGAGGACTTTCATAATGGTATAAAGATGGAAGAGATGGTCCTCCCAAGTCTTGCTATAAATGACGATATTGTCAATATAAGCTCCACACAAATGAGAATAGGGTTGAAGGATTTTATCCATGAGGCATTGAAAGTGGCTGGCGGACCATGTAGACCGAAAGGTAAGACCTTAAATTGTAATAATCCTAATGGCGTTGAAAACACAATCTTTCCCTTATTTGGTCCACGGACAGGAACTTGCCAATATCCAATGGTTAAATCTATGGTAGATAGAAAGGTGGCTGCTCCAAGTTTATCAATTAGGTTGTCAATGCGTGGCATGGGATAGGCATCGAAGTCCGATATGGCATTAACTTGACGGAAGTCAAAACAGAATCTCCAGGAACCGTCAGGTTGAGTGACCAGCACGATAGGAGAGTACCATGGGCTTGAGAATGGCTAAAAAATGTTGGCTTTCAACATTTTGTTGACTTCCTCAATCACTATCTGCTTGCAGGCTTCTAGGAGTCAATATGATTGTAAGTGTACCACTTTACCCTTAGGTGTTATTATATAGTGGTATGTATTCTTTACTTTCCCTGGTTTTTCCGAGAATACATCGCAAAATGAAATTACTACATCCTTTAAGTCTTGTTGGTGTTGAGTAGATAACTTGCAAGGAATTAAATCAAGTTATCTATGTTTTTCAGGAACCAGACAAACTAATACTTTGGCATGGGTGACCGATGGGTTCTCTAACCACTCTTTCAAGAGATTTACGTGATATAATTGAATTTTCTGTTTCCTATCTGGTTGGGCTACTTGATACGTACAGGTTCCTGTTCTTTCTAGTATTTCATAAGGTCCGTGCCATTTGAAGACCAGTTTGTTCTCTGATGTTGGTAAGAGGACTAGTACTTTCTGTCCTATAGAGAATTATATTAAACTCACTTTCTTATCATAAGTGGCCTTTTGTTGGCTTTGAGCGTTTGCCATGTGAGTGCAAACTAAGTCTCGGGCCAACTTCATATGTTCTCGCATTCAGGTGGTGGTTTGTGAGATGGCAATAGGGGCCTCCTCTCTTTCTTCTCAGGTTTCCCAGAGAATGTCGAGGCCATCTCTCGGTTCTCTTCCATAGAGCAATTCAAAGGGAGAGAAACCTGTGGAGGCTTGGGTGTTTTCCCTCACTGCAAATAGTGCCCATGGGATCATTCGGTCCCAGTCTTTCCCGTCCTTGTCTACAGTTTTTAGAGAATTTGTTTTAAAGTCTTATTGAATCTTTCTACCAGGCCATCGGTTTGGGGATGGTACTCAGAGGTTCACAAGGTGGTAATGTAGAGTAACACTTTGACTTCGGCCATTAGTTTACTCATAGAATTCGAGTGCTGGTCCGTTAGTATTTCCGGGAAACCGACTCTGGAGAAATACGGTAGAAGATGTTTAAGGATCTGCTGGGTGGTATTATTTTGCATTGGGAATGCCTTGGGATATCGGGTTGCATAATCCATGATCACAAGGACATATTTATTGCCCAATCTGTAGGTTTCTAGAGGTCCAATTATGTCCATACCAATTCTGGAAAAGGGGACTTCTATAATCAGCAACAGATTCAGAGGAGCAGGTGATGGCATGTGCGTGCTGATCTTTTGACACATTTTGCATATATGTAACGCTCACCTGGTTCCCACGGAGGCGCGGCGTCGAAGGCGCAGAACTCTGAAGATGGACAGGAAGGGCTCCTCTATTCTGGCTTCCCTGGCTCGTTGGATACCCTCCTGTGCGTGAAAAGGGAGTATTACCAACTGTGGAACAATGCTCAAGCCTCCCACTCCCTTCCAACCCTCCACGATACCTCCTCCACGATTCCCCGTGAAGCCTCACCTTAGGGTTTGGAAGGATGAGCTCTCCATCCTGCTTCTGATGCAGGGGCGCGTTGAAACCCAGTTACTTCACTGGATTGAGGATTGATGGGAGTTCAGGTAAGCTTGACTGTTCAGGTAAGGCGCTGTAAAAGTTCTGTTCAAAAGTTCAAGCTTAATAATAATGTTCGTTGTCTAATTGCAGCAAGCGCTAATGCTTATGTCTTTTTCCCCTTAGGGGCCGGGGTTCGGAGTGCCGGAGATATGGCGCCGACCCGAAGTGAAACAGTTCTGGATGAGCGCTCAGGTAATGTCTTTGCATTCGCTCATTCAATGTCTTTGTCTTTTTTCCCCATAGGGGCCGGGGTCCGAAGATGCCAGGAAGCGGCAGGACCCGAAATGCAGTGGGAATAATCCAACAGGTAAGACTTAAAAGGAAACTGAGCTTTCCTTATTCCTTTTCTCCCTCTCACCTTTGTTCTTGTCTTTTTTCCTCTAGGCGCCGGGGCGTAGCTTAATCCGGAAGATCGCTGCTGAAGATGGAAGCGCCTTGCCAAGATGAGTAAAATGCAGTGCTGCAGCGATCGAAACGAAATGCCTTTAAAATGATGTCTTCCTTTTCAGGGCCGTTGGAGAAATGACTCCGGGATGCAGATTTAGCAGGTAAGGGCTTTTCTTCTCCTATTCTCTTCCTTTCTCCCCTTGCAGGTGTCCCAGGGTGTTGGCAGGCGTGGCTGAAGTCAGGATGCAGGAGCTGACATGGTGAGCGTCCAGCTGCTAGGTGCAGAACAACGCGAAGCACGTGTGGCTGTTCGGGTGGGGTTTAAATAGCCTTGGAAGAAGTTCCTGGTATGTATCCTTCCACCAATCAGGTATGTATCCTTCCCCGACCACACCCGGGTGGTGAAGTAGTCCTACAGGTAAAGTAGTCCCATTCAGGCCTCAAGAGGGCCTGGATGAAGCAGCAAGGTCTGCATCAGGTAAGTGTGCACCCAAGCACTTAAACACATATCCTCTTCTATGAGCCTGGCGCCTAAGGCACCAGGACTGGGGTCCGCTATGAGCCTGGCGCCTAAGGCGCCAGGACTGAGTCCAAAGGGCCCCGACTTGGGCCCGCTGAGACTTCCCTGGGGAAAATGATGTCTGCCTCTGGGGTTGCTGGGCCCGGCCTGGCTCCTTAGAGGTAGGCATCATGACAGTACCCCCCCTCAAGGCCCCTCCCAAGGTCTTTTCCTCTGGGGGTTTTGGTTTGTGCGGGAATCTTCGATGGAATCTTTGAATTAATCGTGGTGCGTGAACATAGTTACTGGGTTCCCAAGATCTTTCCTGAGGTCCATATCCTTTCCAATCAACAAGATAGAAGAGTTTCGACTTAACTATCTTGGAATCTAAAATGTCTTTCACTTCGAATTCTAATTCTCCATCAATTTGGACAGGGCCTGGGGGCTCAGACAGTCTGGTTCCAGGTTGTACTGGTTTTAGAAGAGATGCGTGAAAAACGGGATGAATCCGCATGTTGGATGGTAAATCGAGTTTAAAGGCCACTGGGTTGATAATAGCTTTGATGGGGTAAGGCCCAATGAATCTGGGATTAAAAGTTCGCTGACCCTTGAGGGGTAGATGTTTAGTTGCTAGCCATACCTGTTCTCCTACTTGGTAAGGAGGAGTTTTACTTCGGTGCAAATCAGCGTTTTCTTTATACTTTTTCTTGGCTTGCTGTAAGTGGGTTGTAGCTTCTTTGAAGGCTTGGGTTATTGTGGAATGTAGGTGATTTACTGCAGGCATCTCCAGGGTCAGAGGTGGATCTAGGTCAGAGGTCCGAGGATGGTGACCATACAGGGTATAAAAAGGAGTCTGTCCGGTTCCAGAATGCACTGAATTGTTGTATGCATATTCTGCAATCCAAAGGATGTCTTTCCAATTTAACTCGGATTGGTGTAACATGCACCACAGATATTGCTCAAGAGTCTGATTGGTTCTCTCGGTTTGTCCGTCGGTCTGGGGGTGGTGGCTGGTGGATAACCGCACGTCTATTTGTGCTAGTTGGCAACATTTCTTCCAAAAGTGGGAGATAAATTGACTTCCACGGTCTGAGACTAATATGGAAGGGAAACCATGTAACCGCACTATATTTTCCATAAATTCCTTGGCCAAGGTGGAAGCTGATGGCAATCCTTTTAAAGGGATAAAATGGGCCATTTTGGAGAATAGATCTACTATTACGAGAATCGTGTTGTAACCACCACAAGGAGGCAGGTCAGTTATAAAGTCCATTGACAAGGTGTGCCAAGGTGCTGGTGGAATGTCCAAAGGTTGAAGTAGGCCGGCTGGCCTTTTCTTTTGACTCTTATTTTGGGCACAGAGTCCGCAAGACAACACAAATGACTTTATGTCTTTTCTCCAAGAAGGCCACCAGAAGTGGCGTTTGATCTTTTCTTCTGTTTTCGCGATACCGGGGTGTCCTTCCATTAATGATTCATGATGACGGGTAATGACAAGTTCCTGCAATTCTTTACTTGGCAGAAATAACCGCTCTTGGAAGTAGGGTAAATCATCCTTAACGGTGTAGTGAGGACCCTTTTGACTCCATTCCAGTAAGTCAGAAGAGTCAAAAAGTTGTTTTACTTGAGCTTGGATGTCCTCAATGGTTTGCAATGAAGTCAAGCCCAGAATTCTTTGTTCCGGTATGATTGGCACAGGTTCTAAACTCAAATTGGGTTCTTCCATGCCTATCCGGGATAAGGCATCTGCCTTACCATTCTTGCAGCCAGGGCGATAGGTAATTACAAAATCAAATTCCGCAAAGAATAAAGCTCATCGGAGTTGTCGCGAAGATTGAGCTTTGGCCGTCTTTAAATACTGCAAATTTCTGTGGTCCGTAATTACGGTGATGGTGTGTCTTGCACCGAGAAGGTAGTGACGCCAAGCCTTGAAAGCTGATTTAATAGCCAGTAGTTCTTTGTCGGTAATTGCGTAATTGAGTTCAGGTGGAGAGAATTTTCTGGACCAAAAGGCTACAGGGTGTAATTGGTTAGTTTCTGGGTCTCTTTGCGACAGGACAGCTCCCATGGCCGAACTGGATGCATCGGTTTCCACGATGTAAGGGAGATCTGGGCGCGGGTGCTTCAATACAGGTGCAGAGGTGAATTTGGTTTTCAGGTCCTGAAAGGCTTGTTCAGCCTCAAGAGTCCATTCAAAGCGTTTATTTTTCTTTAGGAGAGCTGTGATGGGTTGAACAGTTCGAGAAAATTCCGGGATGAACCTTCGATAGAAATTGGCAAAGCCAAGCATGCTTTGCACTCCCTTCACAGAGCTAGGAGATGGCCATTTGAGAATGGCGTCCACTTTCTGCAAGTCCATTCGGATTCCTTGTGGTGTCAGGATGAATCCGAGAAACTCCACTTCTGTGGTATGAAAAACGCATTTTTCGAGCTTGGCAAATAATTTGTGCTGGCGCAATTTCTCAAGAACTGCCCTAACATGGTTTCTGTGATCAGATTCTGAGGTGGAATACACCAGGATGTCGTCAATATAAACGATGACACAAACATCGATAAGTTCCCGAAGAACATCATTCATGAAGTACTGAAAGGCGGCAGGTGCGTTGCACAAACCGAAGGGCATTACTTGATATTCGAAGAGCCCAAATTTGGTGCGGAATGCAGTCTTCCACTCGTCGCCCTCTTTTATACGTACCAGGTGGTAAGCTCCTCGGAGATCTAGCTTGGTGTACACACGAGCATCTTTTACTTGGTCGATAAACTCAGGTATCAGGGGCAAAGGGTAACGATTCTTAATCGTTATCTGATTTAGGGCGCGGTAGTCAATACAGGCCCTAAGGTCTCCTTCCTTTTTTGGTACGAAGAACAAAGCGGAAGAGACTGGTGACTTTGATGGGCGAATGAAGCCATTGGCCAGGTATTGATCCAAATACTGGCGCAAATGCAGGTTCTCAGGTTCAGTAAGAGCATAAATCCTACTACAGGGTAGTTGTGCATTGGGTACCAAGTCGATTTGGTAATCGTAAGATCGATGGGGAGGTAAGGTGTTAGCCTGCTCTTTCTGAAAAACGTCTTGGAATTCTTGGTATTCAGATGGTAGCTGTACAGGGGTGGAAGTTACAGAGGCTAGACCCATAGCTGGATTCCTTGGGTAACAGGTTGGTTCACAATCAGGAAAAGTTATCTTCTTTGCTCGCCAGTCTATTCTCGGATTATGTGTTTCTAACCAAGGGATTCCAAGAAGTACTTGAAATTGTGGGGCCTTGATCACATCAAACACGATTGCTTCCCGATGTCCGTCCTGACCCACCAGAGTGATTTCAACTGTGGAATGCGTTACAGGCCCTGAGGCTATTTCGGTTCCATCAACTGTAGTAATTACATCTTGGGTTACTTTCGGGCGGAGAGGAAGCTTAATCCTGGAAGCCAATTCACGGTCTATGTAATTTCCAATAGCTCCACTGTCAATGTATGCTTTTATAGCATGCAACTGCTGAGGCTGTTTTGGGTTCACAAGCACCATTGGCATGACAAAATGCGAGGTCAAAGAGTTTGTTTTCAAGCTCGGCAAGCGGACCCCTACGCTTGTCGGGCTAGGTCGTTTCCTGAACCAGGTGTCAATAACTCGTTATCAGTGGCTCCAACCACCTTCTTGGGTGGTTTAACTGGACAACTTTGAAGAAAGTGCCCGGAAGTTCCGCAATACAGACAAAGTTGCATTTGTCGCCTTCTCTCTCGTTCCTTCTGCGTTAATGGTCCTTTAACACTGCCAATTTGCATAGGTTCGGAAACGTCAGTACTCTTGGAGTTAACGTGGGTCTTGATAGGTACTCTGGTTTCATACTTGAGCCGATCTGCTTTTCTATTTTGAAGTCTGTGATCAAGTTGAACCACTAAGTCTATGTAGTCTGCGCAGGCCTGGGGTGGATCTACTATCTGAGCTATAACATCTTTAAACTCTCTGCGCAGGCCTCGATGAAACAATGTGATCCTTTTATTTTCAGGCCATCCGGTTTCCACAACTAGTCTATTAAAGGTGGCGATATAGGACAAAAGATCCTGATTACCTTGTCATAAGGATAGCAGTTCGTTGTCAAGGGCCTGTCCCTGCGAGTGTCGAGCGAACAATCTTTCCATGCTGGCCTGGAAGCCCTGGAAATCCCGGAGAATGGGATCATCCTGATTTACCAATGGAATAGACCTATCGGCAGCACAGCCACTGAGGTAAGATAGTACAAAGGCTACTGTGGTCTGGTCGTTGGGGGAGGCCCCGGGCCTGCATAAAAAGTGTAAACGGCATTGGTTCATAAAAACGGCATATTTCTTGGGATCCCCCGCAAAAAGTGCCGGCGGGGCCAAATGCATGTGTCCAGGTAGATTGATTTGTACCGGGTTATTCGAACCCATTGTTGTAGAAATATCCCCGGAAACAGGTAAAGGAGTGTGCTCTGCCTGGCCCTGCAATAACCTTTTGGCCAGATCATCAGTTCTTTCCTTGGATAGGATTAGTTCCCTTCTGAGAGCATTAGTCTCCTGGCGGGCTGAGTGCACTTCTGCCCGTAATTCCCCTACAAGATGGGCCAGCTGATCTGTCTCGGAAGTCTCCATAGCGCCCAGGTGGGAAATTGTGGTAAGGCTTCGCGTTCTGTAACGCTCACCTGGTTCCCACGGAGGCGCGGCGTCGAAGGCGCAGAACTCTGAAGATGGACAGGAAGGGCCCCTCTATTCTGGCTTCCCTGGCTCGTTGGATACCCTCCTGTGCGTGAAAAGGGAGTATTACCAACTGTGGAACAATGCTCAAGCCTCCCACTCCCTTCCAACCCTCCACGATACCTCCTCCACGATTCCCCGTGAAGCCTCACCTTAGGGTTTGGAAGGATGAGCTCTCCATCCTGCTTCTGATGCAGGGGCGCGTTGAAACCCAGTTACTTCACTGGATTGAGGATTGGTGGGAGTTCAGGTAAGCTTGACTGTTCAGGTAAGGCGCTGTAAAAGTTCTGTTCAAAAGTTCAAGCTTAATAATAATGTTCGTTGTCTAATTGCAGCAAGCGCTAATGCTTATGTCTTTTTCCCCTTAGGGGCTGGGGTTCGGAGTGCCGGAGATATGGCGCCGACCCGAAGTGAAACAGTTCTGGATGAGCGCTCAGGTAATGTCTTTGCATTCGCTCATTCAATGTCTTTGTCTTTTTTCCCCATAGGGGCCGGGGTCCGGAGATGCCAGGAAGCGGCAGGACCCGAAATGCAGTGGGAATAATCCAACAGGTAAGACTTAAAAGGAAACTGAGCTTTCCTTATTCCTTTTCTCCCTCTCACCTTTGTTCTTGTCTTTTTTCCTCTAGGCGCCGGGGCGTAGCTGAATCCGGAAGATCGCTGCTGAAGATGGAAGCGCCTTGCCAAGGTGAGTAAAATGCAGCGCTGCAGCGATCGAAACGAAATGCCTTTAAAATGATGTCTTCCTTTTCAGGGCCGTTGGAGAAATGACTCCGGGATGCAGATTTAGCAGGT
The DNA here is from genome assembly GCF_040938575.1 of Ambystoma mexicanum. NCBI lineage: Eukaryota > Metazoa > Chordata > Amphibia > Caudata > Ambystomatidae > Ambystoma > Ambystoma mexicanum. The sequence continues at coordinate 844,349,501 of NC_090923.1, forward strand.
AAGGGCTTTTCTTCTCCTATTCTCTTCCTTTCTCCCCTTGCAGGTGTCCCAGGGTGTTGGCAGGCGTGGCTGAAGTCAGGATGCAGGAGCTGACACAGTGAGCGTCCAGCTGCTAGGTGCAGAACAACGCGAAGCACGTGTGGCTGTTCGGGTGGGGTTTAAATAGCCTTGGAAGAAGTTCCTGGTATGTATCCTTCCACCAATCAGGTATGTATCCTTCCCCGACCACACCCGGGTGGTGAAGTAGTCCTACAGGTAAAGTAGTCCCATTCAGGCCTCAAGAGGGCCTGGATGAAGCAGCAAGGTCTGCATCAGGTAAGTGTGCACCCAAGCACTTAAACACATATCCTCTTCTATGAGCCTGGCGCCTAAGGCACCAGGACTGGGGTCCGCTATGAGCCTGGCGCCTAAGGCGCCAGGACTGAGTCCAAAGGGCCCCGACTTGGGCCCGCTGAGACTTCCCTGGGGAAAATGATGTCTGCCTCTGGGGTTGCTGGGCCCGGCCTGGCTCCTTAGAGGTAGGCATCATGACAATATATCAGCGTGGATCGTGGATACCTGGCCAGTAACGTTTTCCACTAATGTGTGCCTGGGTTTTAGAGTGTCCTAAATGCCCCCCAGTAAGTTGGGACTGCACGATTTCTAGTGCAACCTTTAGATGGCTTTTGGATATGACCAATTGTGTTTTTACCATATCCTCTGGGGAGGTTTCTTTTCTATAAAAGAGTCCTTGTTTTATAAAGAAAAAGGACCCCCTTATTCTAAGCCTTCTTTTTCTGGTATTGCTTGTAAAAACGCTCCAGCGGGAGCTGGATCATTTCGCAGGGCAAAGGCCAAGTCTGGATAGATGGTGGGTTCCTCTCTTTTCCTTTCTTCGACGTAAATTGACTCATCGGCTTCCCCAAAGCCTAAATTCCCTCTTTCTGATTTATCTGGTTCACTTTCTTTAAACTGAAGAAATAGAGCTCTTTCCAAAATCCCCTGGGCGATTTGATCTCCCAGACGTACCTCAAAAGGGATCTCGCCATGGTTTTGTAAGAGAACCTTCACATCTCCCCTAAAGTCGGGATCAATAATGCCTGCTAAGACGTCTATCCCGAACTTCCACGGTAGGCCAGGTTTTGGGACTAATCAAATGTAACACCCTGGAGGGGGTATCAAAACCAAGTCTGTAGGAATCATTCCTCTCTTCCAGGGGGGATTGGTAGCTTCCCTACTGCTACAGATGTAAAACCCTATTGATTACTTGGTGGCGAAGGAAGGGCTAGAAGCTCTCTGACAAAGTTTTTAAAATTGTAGGGTTCCCCATTAGTTCTATTGAGTCACATCCCACCCTGATACCATATATCAGAACTCATGGTGGCAGCAGTAAAGACAGACACAAGTCATCACAGTTAAAGGGTGTTTATTGAACTATTAATGCAGGTTTGAAAAATGCCTAACCTAAATCTAAGATGGCAGCAAGCGTCGACCATCAAGTTTAAAAAAAAGGCAGTCCTAGTGGCATTGTTTCAAAAATAAAAGGGCCTATACTAATAAAAACCTTTTGCCAATCCTTTACAAATAACCACAGAAAGAGTGTGGGATAGTGTATCAAAACAAAGTGATCAAATAATACGTTAGGATGTGTTTGCCTTGAGGTCTCTCTTCCTCACGTTTTTAGCACAGTACAAGGTGGGACTTTGGAGCACAGCACATGCTTGAGGCTTTCCAGCATGAGCTAAAAGTTCTGTTTCAGCTATCAGGTTTTTCGATAGTTAGGTCTCTTTAAAAAAAAGTCTCTCGCCTTTGAGTTCTGATGCTCTCAACAAACAAACACAAAGATTCTGTTTTATGAACACTTTAGGTGATGGCTTCACCTCTGGGTCCCCCTCTTCTGGGCGCAGACCCCTCAGAAATCAGGGAACTTTGGGTGATAACTCTCCCCCTCTGGATCTCCCTCAGCTGGGCTCAGATCCCAGATGACAAGGGGGACACTTCCCTTCCCCTTGTCTTGCAATACTTCTTGATTTCACAAATCTTAATGTCTTTTTAAATAGGTTTTCGGGTTTTGCCCCTCGTTGTCGGTTTCCCTCTGCCAGGTTAACTCTCGACGACTTTTCTGATATACAGTTCATGTACAAATTTTCACCATGCAGGATTCGCTTCCCTTAGCTTTCGAATCATCTGCCTGTCAAAGACTTTCGACGGTACAGAGGATTTTACAAGAACCCTGTATGACCACTTTGACCTTTCTTCGCCTCTTCCCCACTTCCCCAGGCCTTCTGGTTATGGTAGTATTTACCATTGGGTAATCACCCAGAGTTTTCTGCTTGGGCACCCACATAGTGCCGCACTCCTCTGTTGCTGGATTTCCCCTTCTTTTATCAATGCATCATTGTCTTTTAAAGTTCAAATTAGCCATTGGCTACTTTTCATTTAACACAGTTGAGTTTCTTTTGATCCTCCCCTCGACTCAGCAGCTGTGATGCACTGCTTGCCTTTCTTTATCCTTGGAGTCAAGGTTGGTACCACTGAGACCAGCGCCCTTCCCCGGCTTGGTTATCAGCAGAGGAGAGTCTTGCGTACCGTCGACATCTGCTGCAAAACACACTAGCTATTGTTCACAGACTTATGTTTCCGTCTGCACAGGTTTCATGGGCCTTGATCGTTAAGGGCAAGGTCATTTCTCTCCTTGTCACCCTCTCTGTATTCGCCTCCTCTTGAACTGCCATGCTTAGTTAGCTCTCAGGTCGTGTGGTCTGCCTTGCTCGTACTGTGCTCTTGTGCTCCACATTTCATCCCCATGGGGAAGGGAAAGGGCTGTCAGGTGTGCGTGATTCTGATCTATTGTCAGACTTTGCCTGACCCTGGTATTGGGACACATCAGGTGAATGGCCCAGGTGTTAGTGTCATCTTTCGTGTTGTGCGAAAGTGTACATGTGGAAAAGTGGGGGCAGTGTTTTGTAATATCCTAAGTGGTAGGATGGGGAAAAGGTGTTGAAAGAAGAAGGGGGATCCCATTCCCATCCAGGTGATCCTCCCCCACTGGTCCACCCCTAGGAATTGAATCCAATAGCGATGTCTGTGTCCTGGCCACCTGGTTGAAAGATCCCTGGGGACAAGCTATGGATACACTTTCAGGTTTCTCACAGTCCCTAAAGAATGAATGAGCACTGTCATCTGGATACCACCCACGGGCTAATGGTCAGACTGACCAAACTGCTCAATCCATCTTTAGAACAATATTTGCGCTGTTTCACCTCCGTAGTTAAAGACGATTGAGATTCCTCGTTGATATCTGCTGAATTTTGCATTAACAACTCATATCATTCTGCAATACACATGACTCTGTTTTTTGTTCCTATGGATACCATCCACGAGCCTTCCCAATAACCATGAGTAAAGAAACTCTGATCCCTTCCCTGGAAACACACCTTGACAGATTGCATGAAGCACATCAGACCGTAATTTGTAGTTTGGAGGACTCAAAAACCTGTAGTAAAGTCCGGTAGGACAGGAGACGGCTAGATGGTCCCTTATACCACCCTGGGCATACGGTCTTGTTGGCCTCTAAGTATCTTCCCCTTCATTTGGTTCTGTGCAAACTGTCGCCGAAGTTCTTTGGGTCTTTTATGATCTTGGAACAAATCAATCCTGTTGCTTTGCATTTACGCCTTTGTGATCACAGGAGGAAGATACATCCAGTTTTTCACTCTTCCTTGTTGAAACCTTATGTGGCACAAACTACAGGATGTCCTCTTCCCCAAGCGGTTGGGGCCACATCCAATGAGTATGAAGTTGCTGGGATATGTGACTCCAGATACCATTTAGGTTGTTTGGAATATTTAATTGATTGGAAGGGATACCTACCCTGTGATCCTACCTGGGAATCAGCTTCTCATGTTCATGCTCCACGTCTGATGACAAGTTCTATCATACACACCCATGGAAGCTGGGTTGTGCAGGTCTTGGGCGGAGGTATACTGTTATGCCTCACCTGACCCACTGCAGTCCAGGTTGCCGGTTCTGACCTTTTCAGGGTCTTCACTCGCTCAGTGGCCAGAATGCATCATTTCCTGATAATTCTCATACCGTCATGGGGCCGCAGTGGTTCCGTTGCCCTGGCCATCATGGCAGTGTTTCTGTTTCCAGTTTTCCGGTTCGGAACTCTACTTCTGTGGACAGTGTAAGCGGTAAGGTGTGCGTTATTGCATTTGTTTCCTTCTTCATTGCCTTGATTCTACCAATTGTCTGTTTCCTTCTGTTTCCTTGATCCCTGCCTTCTGCCTTGCTAACCTTCCACAGAGTCCTGTTGCTATTCGACCTGTCTCCCAGGCCTTGCTGTTTCATTCCCAGAGTGCCTTGATCGTGGATTGACCTGCACTTCTTGCTGCTACTTGGACGGGAGAGATTTTTTAGTTTTTTTCCTCCTTTGGGGGTTTTCCATCGTTTTGGGTATTGTCCAAGGGGTTACTAACCTGTTTTTGGAACCACGCGGCAAGGTGGCTTCTGCGGACGGTAGACCTTTTTTCACCAAAAAGAAAACAAAGGAGGTGAAGGTAAGGCCTGGCACTGACAGTCGTCCATGACGATGTGGTTGGGAAGGACTTCACTATCAAATATCTCTTGTTGAGGGTTAATGACAGAAGTAGCTAATAGTGGCCACTAGTTAGAGCTCAATCTGATGACAACCTTGCATCTGTGTTTGAACTTTATATACTCTAAAAGTCCTATAAAACCCAACTAGACTTTGACCCATGGTTTTTCTGTGTGTCAAAGTTCTGTAAAGGGGTTCAGAATTCTTTGTCTTTTATCACTGTTAATGTATTTATCACAGTGTTCTGTGACAGTGGGCCTCATTACAACTCAGGTGGTAAGGGGTTTACGGCAGCGTTAACAGCGCCGACCCTTACCGCCTGAGTACGAGGTCCCCTAGCGCCATGGTGCTTTTAACACCTGCTTTTAGCAGGTGTTAAAATCCATGGCGCTAAGGGACCATGGAGTTAATTACGCCACCGTAATTTACGGTGGCGTAATTAACGCCTTCCCCACTCCCATTATGCCCTATGGGGCAGAAATGGGAATGGGGAAGGGTAAATGGGTATTGGGGACTTACCGCCCCGCCTAGGTCGGAATGGGGCGGTAAGTCCGCCAACCACCATGGCGTAAACGTAGTTTACGCCATGGTGGTAAAGTCACGGCCTAGGCGGTAACTTACCGCCTGGGTCGTAATGAGGCCCAGTATCTATGTCTGAATCCATGCATGGCCCCAATAAACTTCTCTGACACATCGCTTTTTAAGTGTGAACCTCGATTCCCCTGGTGGACTTTGTCTATGATTAATCCCTTGAGGCTCAGTGGGGGAACATTACTTTCTCTATTAAGGAGAGTTCTGGGGCTACTTGCCTGAAAAGTCTCAAGGAGGGTGTAAGCGTTCGCTCATCAGGCCATCCTTCTGTTATGAATTGTCTAATCTTCTGGAATGGGGTGTCGCTGTTGTTGATCGATTTTCATTCTTTTTCGGCATACATGCCAAAATGTCCATTCCATTAGGGAGGCACTAGTTCAGTCTTGGTTTTAACTTTGCATTCTGGGATCTGTATCCTCAGTTTATAATGGGGAATTCCAGGACTACAAGTCACAGAATGCAAAGTTAAACCAGGACTAGGCAAGTTTCCCCCGAATGGAATGGATAATGTTAGGACGTATGGTTCAGTGATGGCTGCACTGGATTCTTCACACACAACAGAATACTTTTTAGGTGAAATAAATCACTCAAAAAAGTGCATTAATACACTTATGCCATCTCTAATTCAATCAAAACAATACACCAATATTTCACAAAACATATTCACATAAATGCTGTGTAAAGCAGCGCACAAGAAAAGATAAGAGTAACAAAACCCTTGACCACAAACGCCCAAAGAGAGAAATATACAAATGACATAAAGATAAATAAATATGCACAATTAAAAAATAGCTGCCAAAGGAATCTTAGTACATCAGAGGACATGTACAATAAATGATCATGTCCTATATCCAATATGTTTCTGTCATATTTCCCCAAGTGCTGACATTCTTCAGGGAATGATGCAGAACAGCACTCACAGAGATGGCAACAGGTCACATGAACATTATTAACAGTTCCTTTCGTCCTCAGAAGTGGTCCAAAACATAGAATTGATTTCACATATATTTGTTCCCCATATCTACAAGTAAAACGAAATGCAGGTGTCATTTATTCATTCCTACATTTGTAAAAAACTAAGAGCAATAACAGTAAATTATATTGCTCTCAAACCAAATGGAAGATTACCTTTTATAGCTTCCTATGTCTTGGCCATCATTTCTCATTACGACTCGACACAAACAAACCTCCTTGATCCGAAAATAGTCTGTCAAGAGTTCCAGAACCACATTCGAGAAACTCAAGGGGTATGTACACTCCACACAAAGCCATATTTAATGAACAAAGGTTTAAATAAAATCTCATGGCTTCAGCGTACTACTACAAGCGTCATGAAAATACTCTAAAACTCCTTTGTCTCTTTGGAGGAAGGTTTACACTGCCCTCAATTTCTGGTATACACAAAGGAGACACAACAAGCAAAAGGCTTTTAATACAATTTTAAAAAAGGCAATGCTAAGCACTCATTAGTCAGAGCAGTTCAAGATTAATTTTTACTTACTTAAAAAATCTGTCCCAGCAGCCAATACAGTGCTGCCACACTGTTGCATCTCATCCCCAATTGGAACTTTACTGCTGCGAGTGGAAATTACAAATATATGCTAGGCATTTAACTGCAGCATCACATGATGGATACATGTGACAATGTGATGAGTACACATGACAACGTGATGCATCTGGAGTCTTGCGTTGCATAATGACAAAACTTCCATTGTGAACCGAGAAGAACTCACTGTGTCCGCCATCTTTGAGTGTAACGGGCCATCACTAAACACGGTATGAACAATCCTCCATGTACAAAGGGCTTAAGGTAAGTGAACCTCTTTAGTTAAGATCACCAATGCTTACATACAGGAGAAACGTTAGTGACTAAAGAGTGGGACAAATCAACGAGTGGTAGCCACATGCATGTAGCTTAACCGGAAATGCATGTACACTTGGAGAAATGAGAATCCTATACAATGTTTACACTGTTACTCATCCACCATTTTAGAGTGTGAGACCACACAACTAAACACTGTATCAGCATGCCCGCATCATTGCAGAAATATTACAAATATAGTAATGTTTCCAGATTTGGGACAGAAAAAAAAAATGACCAAGAAAAAGGCTGCCGGGAAAGGGAAAACAGAGTCTGTTTTCCCGTTCCATGGCGGCCATCGGGAGCGGACGTGCTGGGAACAGAAGTGTTTCCAGCGCGTCCACTCCCAAAAAAAAACGAGAATAAGGTAAGTGGGGTTGGGAGGGCGGAAGGGAAAAAAAAAAGAAAATGACCTGCGTCCCCCGCAGGGATGGCTGTGCTCCGAGTCTCCACACGGATGGAGGCTGTCATCGTCCTCTACCGGGGACAAAGGAGCAAGAAGGTAAGTGGGTAAGGGAGGAGGGAGGAAAGGGGAGGGAAAACAAAAAAAAAACCTTGCCTGAGTCCCAGGTGGGGGGTGTGGGCAGCCTCTCAGCCGTGAGGAGGCTCGGAGGGGGGATGGCCCCACTTCGAGCCTCCTCATTGGCTGAGGGGCTGCCACGCCCCCTGCCGTAGACAAGGCGTCTGGAATCCCGGCTGAGAATTGAGGGATTCTCGGCCGGGTAATGACCCGGCGAAGGCCAATCAGAAAGCGTGTTGCATTCAGCTGGACTCTCGCTGGGTACCAAACCACATGATGCCATTCAATATTTTCATTCAGGCCATGTACGTGTCTCGCCATCTGAAAAATAAGTCGCTGTTCTCAATTAACTCGTTTTTTTTTATCAGTAATGTCTCAAAATAACTGCACTTAAAATCATTAAAATTGTTTGCCTTCTCTGAAAAATGTTTTACAAGGGGGGCTGTCATGAGTGTTCCTGATACACCTCCTATGCACTATCATACGCATTTTAACCATGTGTTTTGTTTTGCCTGCATAATGCAGGTTGCACAGACATGTTATTAAATAAACAACATTCTTAGTTTTGCAATTTGTGGACTGCAGTTGTTGCCAAACTCCAGACATGCCCAGAGAGATTTGCTTAGTCTGTGTAGTTAGCTCGGACACTGAGCATTTACTGCTAGGGTAATGCCCCTGAACGGGGGCCAAGCCCCATCGGTTGGTGATACCTAATTGAATACCTTGTCTCGTGTTATTCCACATAATATCATTTCTTTTCACTAGGCCTTCTATATTTACTCTCGTCTTAAAGGTCATAAGGGGACTCCCAACCCATAGATCGCTTTTATCAAAGCACATTTTCATATTTTTCTTAACGATTCTTTGAATCTTAAAGGATAAATCAGTAAATGTGGTTACACATACTCATTTTTTACCTTTCTTTTGTTAGCCTTTCGTCTGTAATAATACATCTCTATCTTAGTACAGTGCCCTTTTTTGCAGAATTCTTTACCATTTTTGGGGGGTATCCTCTATTGATGAATTTTGACTTCAACGCCTCAGCCTCTTTACGATATTCTGCCACTTCAGTGCTATTAATTTGTAACCTTAAAAATTGCCCAAAAGGAATACTCTCTTTTGTGTGTTTAGCATGGTGTCTCTGATAGTGAACAACTGAATCTTGTCGGTGGGTTTGTGAAACGGTCTTACTTTAAGGCTAACGCGTGTCACATAAATTTGTAGATCGACAAAATTGATTTCTCATCACTGATGGTATGCGTAACTTTCAAGAACGCATTTCTTTGGTTAAGCCACCCAACATATTCAAACGCTTCTTCATGATGTCCTGTCCATATGACCAGAATATCATCAATGTATCAAATCCATTTTATTATTCTGTCATTATGAATTCTTCACACACATCGGTGAACACACCCACAACATATTATTCACACAAATAGTTTTCCGCTGCATTCTCCCTTTCGGAGTAACCTGGATATACAGTTTGCTTGGCTGGTTCTTCAATTTAGGGCATGATCTATGTACATGTATAGTCCTGCAGCATCGCAGTAAATCTGACTATTCTGGGCATAGCTGTTTTGTTGCTGCAAGGGGCTCAGCAGGTGCACAAAGGGCTTTTGGTCTCTACAGAGTTTGAATTTGTTGCCACAACACAAACATAGTTTTGAAAATAGTCTGGAGTCCATGCACATGCGAACCTCTCTTTCTCAATGACCGACTATTTTGACCAGCAGGTGAGAGGTACTTGGATGTGAATGCCACAATATATTCAGACTGCATCTTCTACTGTGATATGTGGATCTGATACCATGGACGCTGTCATCCACTGTGATGCATGTCTCCAGTCTGGGTTCAAACAGCCAAAGCCATGGTGCGTTGAGGATGAGATTCTTCACACTACCAAAAGCTGCTTGTTGCATGTTGCTCAACATATAATCTGCCCCCTTTTTAAGTAGTGAATGGAGTGGTTCCGTTTTTCATTACAACGCAGGCATATATTTGGCATAATATTCCTCTAAACCTACATGTGATTTCAATTCTTCTTTGGTAGTGGGGGGAGGTGCACCCACTATGGTAATCAGTAAATTCAGCTGGGGCTTTACTTTTTCATCTGAAAACCAGTGTATCCCAGGTATTCAATGTCTTTGCATAAGTGCATTCCTGTGGATTGAAGTCTCTGGAGGACTACCTCAAGGGCCTTCCTATGGTCCACACAGGCCTTCCTATATGTGAGGATATCATCCTGGAAATAGGCGATGCTACTCACACTTTGAGTATTAAATCCATAATTTGCTGGCATAGAGAGGCCGTTGAAGAGAGACCGATTGACATACAGGTGTAAGTTCAAAATGGTGTGATGAATGAGGTAAGGGATTTTGAATCTTGTATGTCCAGTGTGGAGAATATGATTGCCTCTCTTAAGATCATCATCAGGTCAGATATGTTGGCTAATGCATAATTGTCCAAAATAATGTCCTGGTTCAGGCTGCATAGGTCTATACACAAACATAGCTTGTTGGATTGGGGTCCTTTATGAGGACCACTGGATTTAACCATTCAGAGGCTTAGATGGCCCTGATGGTTTTGTCCTTTTACATATTCTGTATAAGTTACGTGGCTGCTGTGTACATTTGGCAAAGTCTGTGTTTTACAGGGACTGTCCATGGCGTAGCTCTACTTGGTGTATGACGTTCGTGACTCGGCCCTGTTTCCCACCAAACAGATCTTTGTGATTGTCAATGATGTATTTTCAAACACCATAATTCACACACAGAACTTGACCTAAACTGGAGGGGTTAAGTATGGTGTCAAGTTTGGTTTGTTCCTACCAGCTAAGGACAGACAGACAGTAATACTTTTGTGATAACTGTGTAGGGTATTTTCAGCTCCATCCAAAATATAAATAAACTGCATCAGGCTAGGTAAGGCCAAAGGTGCACACATATGGAAGACTAACTGTTGGCTGCCAGACAAAGGCCCAGCAGTGAGGCCTCATACAACCAACTGCTGACTGGGCCACTGAAGGTCAGCTTTGCCAAAACCATGAACTGCTATGGAGAACTCTTTGCATTCTTCAGCTCTGATTGTACAATGGACATATCAAAGATGAAACCCCATTGCCAGAGTAATTGAAAGGCCTGCTGTAATGTAGAATTGAACACTGTTAGCATGTTGCAGATCTAATGTAAAGACAAAAAAATGCAGCCTGTTAAAAGCACAATGTTTTGTTCATAAGCACTAACTTAAAGCTGTGTCTGGACAAGGGAAATCTTCCCCCATCAAATCACAGAGGTCAAGCACTGTTCCGCTCCCCATTACACCTTCGAGATCCATTTGTTAATTACCTTTATAGTTTAGCAGAGTCAGGAAGGGAGCAGAGCTTGGGCCTGGGAGAGAGGTTTATGGGGGTGGAATGGTGTCCACGGAATCAACAAAAGTACAACCAAATGACCTGACCTTTCTAAAATAGTCAAAATATAATTCAGTTTTGTGGTGGAGACCAGGGAAGCAAATAATTCCCAGGAGTGGAGTTGTGCTCCTTTCCCCAACGAGATAAGAAAGCACACGCTTAGCTCATTAGCCCAGGAAGAAGGTTGACAAGGTTTTATTGCAGGCTATGTCACCAGAGAGATAACCAGGTCGGGCCACAGGTCTTGGGAACAGAATTATGTTATTTAATTGAAGCTAAAGGTATGCATATAATTAGAGACTACAATGGGCTTCTATTGAAAATCCTATTCTGCCCAGACATGTGGGAACCGTGACAGATATTTGGTTGATACATTTCCGGAAAGCACATAAAGAGCACTGTTGACAGGACGTCCCTCAAATTATGACTCTGGGAACTAAAGTTATAAGCACAATATGATTGCAGCTTCTCAGAAATTTTTATAGATAGTAGAGGCAGTTATCTGGTAGCTCGTTTTTTTAATCAAATACTTGTCTGTAAAATATTATGATCCTAATTATAATTGTTTCTGTAGAAATTATATAAATCTGTCATTTGTGCAGGCAACCAACCACCTGTCAACACCATACACATTTTGTTGCGATCAGTATGATCAGATCAATTTAGAAATACATGGGTTGTGACCATGCAGATTGGAGAAAAATGTAATGTTCAGCATTTTTAACTTCATATTCATATTCGTGTTGTTCAGAAATGCTATTTCAGATCGGTGGAGTTAGAACACCCAGAAATGGGTCATGGAGACCTGATGACCAATCATTGGCAAGAGGCCAGGCCTTGTTAAGGGGGAAGAGCAATAGATGTCCAATCAGAATAATTAGCCAATGAGCCAGTACATCCTAATTTAGATATTTTGGAGGGGTGGCTAGGAGGTTTTAAAAGTGGACGCACAGTGGGAAAAGGGGAACTAAAGACTAAACTCTTTGAGATAAAAGGAGGAACTAAAACCTGAATAGAAGAACGGGAGAAGGGCTTGGACTGGAGTGCCATCCATTACAAAGGCCAGACAGGAAAGGCAGTACCACCAGGCCCTATTGCTTCCAATGAGGTGACCCAGCATGACTTCCTACTGACAGCACCTGTGAAGGAACCAGAGAGATCCAAAGTAAGTCCATTATTCCAACAGAAACAGGGTTATATTTGAATTCATATCTTCCCCCATATAGAAATGAAGGTGGTGGGCAGTGACAAGTAGATCCCTAGCATTTCCTTATTGATGAATCATTTAATTAATTCCCACAAAGCAAAGGGACACTAGGGCGATCTTGGGGAAATTCAAAATCTCAAAGTGTGAATAATGATATCGTGTTTTTGTAATTTTGGATCACCTACATCTTAATTGCCAACCCCGAAATCCCATAAAGTTGACGGGGGAACTCCTAAACTAAATTCTAAATTGTTCAACATTACCCCAGGCCCTGCCTTTAAGCCGAAGGGGTCCATCTAGCAGACTGAATCTCTGGGTCTGTGCTGTGCAGAAAAGTGCATTCATTGTCAAGAAACCGGGAAGACAGATGATTTAAAAGCACACTCTCTAGAGAGAGTGAGCAAGGAACTCCTAATTGAATGGTGACATTTTCACTGTATAGTGGCAAAGGAAAGGTTTTCATTTTCTGCTGAGAAGAGTATTTCATTAAAGTTTATTGTGCTAAAATATTACTAGAAATGGAAAGTGCACAGGGATGCCCGGGATAAATAGAGCTGCACATGTCAATTATTTTGCCCAGCAGAAAAGTCCTATATGTTTTAAGATTAGGCCACATTAAAAGCACACTAGATAACAAAATTGTCCCGTCATGTTTTAGGGTGCTGCATTAATTCTGTTCCCATCAGGGATATACTTGTTAGCTGCTCATTTATCTGAGCAATCACTTGGATCTTTTATGTATTTCCAGGGGGAGACCAGGGTACCAATTCAAACACGACATTCACTTTACGTGTACACATTTCAGTAGTACACGCAGGCTGAGATTATGCTATTTCTCTTCTCTGTAGATTCTGTACGTTTAATAGGGGTTGGGATAGAGATCGGAAATGAAAAACTGTGCAAGTGATTGTGTCTTATAAGTTATGTGATGATAAAAATCAAATGTGTTTTCAACTTGTTTGTAGTAAGAGCATTGTCAGGAAGGAAAGGCTTTCTGGCACGGAGTAAAGTGGCGTGCCTCTTGATAATTATTGCATGAATAAGGATTTTGTCTGTTCATTAAAAAGAATAAACTTATACTCTTTCTGACCACTGGGCTGTTGATTGGCCTACACATTTCAAAAGGGGTTAAGGAATACAGGGTGTGTTATATGCATCAAAGGCAGAGCTACTCAAGAATCCGGCCAAGTTATCAACTGGTGTGGCACTTGATGGGGGGTAAGAGACCCCCTGAATTGTCACCCCATAAATATATTCTACAAAAATGGGAGTCACCCAAGGATCTAGCTTTCTGATTTTGCATTGTTAACCGGCTATTCATTTCAGTGCAATGTCAGGGCAGTGCATGGCAGGTTTTAAATGCAATTGTTAGGGCACCACTGTTTTGTTGACCCCTGATATATCAGGGAGGTGTATAGAAGAATAAGATTGTGCAGTGCTATTGCAAAGATAATTTGATTTGGTACTGTGTGGTGGGAAATATAGCAGGAGGAAAGCGCAAGTGTTTTATTCCTGTGTAGCGAGAATGTCTAGGGAGGTTGTGTAAACACCACACTGAAAATGAGTAACATAAAAATGGATGATGCCAGAAAACACCTGCTAGGCAAGCTCTTCATTCGTGGAAATTGACCTAGACAGGAGGCAGAGTGTTGGCAAGCCTGTATGGTACAAGAAGTCACATTAGCAGGTACTGACATTTGGCACGATAGTGGAATTTTACGCAATGCCCTAGAGCAATTTTATCTGACCCAAAATGCCTGTGAGGTATTAATTAAAATGGCCCAGCCCAGAGTGCAGTTTTATTTCCATTTGCAATTGATAGAATAGGGATAGCAAAATAAAAGTTCCAGTATGCTGAAACAGACTGAAGACCTGAAAGAGGCAAATCAGTTGGCTGAAGAGATCCAGCAATTGCTCAAAGAGTTAGAGGACAAGCTACAGCATAGCCAAATTCTTTAGCTCAGATATGAAAACCTCATTGAGCAAATTAAATATGGGGTAAAAAACCACCTACAAGCCAGCACAAAACAAGAAATGCAGTTATCTGCACTACAGGACACAAAAAAATAGAGTATAGAAACCTTAAAGGAATAGTTCACTCTAAAATTGTATTGGCTAAAAGGATGGCCCATAATCAAAAATATATAAAACATATTTTTAAACAAAGTTCCTATGTAAATTTCTGGGCAAATGAGGCTCAAACTCAAAAATCTCAAGCACTAGGAGGCATCCATTTTGTGAAATGCATGAGCCTCCTGTGCTTGTGTTAAGCTCTGCCCTTGCGGCACTAATGAAGCGAAAGCCAGCCAACTGTAACAAACAAAAGCTACCAGTAGGTGGCTTTTGCTTCATTAGTGCCTGAGAGCAGAGAATGCAGGCAGGAAGGCTGTCTCCCGATAAGTGCTTTTTAATTTATTTTCCTTCCTTTTATATTCATGAAAATTATAAATACAACTGTGTTGTATTTATGATTGCCGTGGTTTTCTTTCTAAGTTTCCTGGGCTTCTCTGGGACGGAGGAGCCTGGGAAACTTAAAAAGAAAACCACGGCAATCATAAATTTCACCACGTTGTATTTATGACTGCTGCTGCTTTTGATTTGAGTCTCCCGGGCTCCCCCGTGTCAGGGGAGCCCGGGAGACTCAAAGTGAAAGTACCAGCATTTATAAATACAACAATGTTGTATTTATAAATGCCGTGGTTTTCTTATTAGGTTTCCTGGGCTCCTCTGGCCTGGGGGAGCCCAGGAAACTAAAAAGAAAACCACAGCATTATGATTGCAGTGGTTTTCTTTCTTAGTTTCCCGGGCTCCCCTGGCCCGTTAGGAGCCCGGGAAACTTAGAAAAAAAACACAGCTTTTATAAATACAACCGCGTTGTATATGTGATTGCCGTAGTTTTCTTTCTAAGTTTCCCGGGCTCCCATGGCCCGGAAGAGCCCAGGAAACTTAGAAAGAAAACCACAGCAATTATAAATACAAAGTTGTTGTATTTATGACTGCTGTGGTTTTCTTTTCTAAGTTTCCCCGGGCTCCCCCGGGACGGGGAGCCCGGGAGCCTCAAAGCTGAAGCCACCGCAATCATAAATATAACTTTGTTGTATTTATGATTTCCGTGGTTTTCTACCCACGGCAATCATAAATACAACATTATATTTATAATTGCCACGCCTTTTCTTGTAGGCAAATCCAGGCAATTATGAATACTTTGCCTTTCATTTGACGTTTTCTGTGCTTCCCTGGGCTTGGGGAGCACAGAAAACATATAATGAAAGTGAAGGCAGCCACCTCTCCATGTTAAGCTCTGCTCTGGCTGCAGTAAGCAAAAGCTCCCAGTAGTGGGCTTTTGCTGCTTGAATAGTGCCACCAGAGCAGAGCTTAACATGCTCAGGGAGGCTGCTTGATATCACAAAATGTATGCCCACATGTAAACATTTTAAGCCTCATTTGCTCAAAACATTACATAGGAACTTTCTTTAAAAATATGTTTTAAATATATTTTTGATTATTGCCCATTTTATGGGACAATAACATTTTAGAGTGAACTATTCCTTTAAGCCAACTGCAACTGCAACATAAATTGAATGACCAGGCTATACACAATAGTGTATTGCTGGAGGAAATTGGGGCCTTCAAACAGTCCATTAATGAGCTCAAATGAGAAAATAGTCAGTTAATCATACAAGAGATTGACTCACAAAATGATTTTGATCAAATGCACCAGGATTTAAATATTCGGAAGGAACAGAAAAGGCAGCTTATCAAAGAAAAGGATGCTTTAAATCAGGAAAACAGTGCCCTGTTACAAAGGTGAATCAATTTGAAAATGTATATAGATAAGGGTCAGCCTGTTTCTCAGGAACTGGCCGGAACCAGATAGGAAAATATGGATGTCATGGAGCGCCTGAGACAAGCAGAGGCTGACCTGTTGGAGGCAGCGCATAGTAGAGACGCTCAGGAGAGAGAAGGTGTCATTTCAAATGAAAAGTGCCATGAAAATGCGTGCATAAAGCTCTCAGAGGGAATACAAAATCCTCCAGGAGGAGATACAAAAGTGATGGACCAACTGGCTGCTCAGAGCAGAGTGCTTGAAGCAAGCTAGGCCTCAGTATCAGATTTAAAAGCCCAATTCTCTGTATGTACGCAGGAAATTATGGCAGAGAGAAACGAGTATTAGAAAATTAAATAATCAACCAAAAGAATTGAAGTTTCTGGGTTCTTGGTGACCAGAGATGTTGCTGGAGGCAGGTTAGTACAAAAGGAAAGTAGGCTTTATTTATGTTACAGGGTATGCTAAGAAGAGGGAGGTAGGAGCTAATCAATATAGATCCTCTCTTGTATGTCTCCCATCCTGAATGATCAACTGCCAGTCATGGAACCTTGGAGCCTCACTAGGTTCCATGCTACCTCACTACATTCTGCTGCCTGCATCAGTGCACTTAATGCAGGGCAGCTACAACCAGATACCAGACACTACAGGAATACACACTGGGGCTCAGGCAATATCACCAACCAGTGTATGGGATAGGGTCATATGATGGAGGGGATCAGCCCCTTCCATCAGGGCCCTCATATTAGTTACCTACAATTCTTCAAGTATAGACTGGAACTGACCTCATTTGTGCCCCCTCTAGAGACCACGGAGACATGAGGCAGGTGGGCTCGCCTATCTCTAGCCAGTCTTATCAGGAAGGCCGGCTCTTTTCGGAAATTGAGGGATATTCACCATTACCAAAAAGAAGGGAAGGTGGTGGTTCAAAAATAGTCATGTGTGTACTTCTGAACCTGAAAACACATATGATGAGAAGATCAGAGAATTAGACTTACAAAAGATGATCTTGTAGAGAGATTGGGCCTCATTACGACCCAGGCGCTAATGGGTTAACTGTGCCGTAAAAGGCTGTGGCGCCGTTAACCTATTAGCACCTAATTATGAGGTCCCTTTGCGGGACCCGACCTTAACGGCTGGTGTTGACCAGCCGTTAAAGTAGGGACCCGCAAAGGGACCTTGGTGCTAATTACGGTGCCGCAATTTGCGGCACCGTACTTAGCGCCTTCCCCATTCCCATTGAGCCCTATGGGGCAAAAATGGCAATGGGGAAGGGCCATGGAGGAAGGGGGAATTACCGCCCCGCCAACCTTGTAATGGGGTGGTAATTCCCCCTTTCTCCATGTCGCAGTCGGTAATTTACCGCCATGGACCATGGTGCTAATAGCACCATGGTCTTCCGCCAGGGTCGTAATGAGGCCCATTGTCTGGCCTGCTTAGCTGAAAGGGAAAGGCAAAAGCTTCAGCCTAGGAAGGGTATTTTAAACACATCCACACAATCAGGCAAATGGGTGAATTCACCCAGGCCACCTGGAAAGAGCGATACTGCATATTTTCAACAGTCTGAAGAAGAGAATGTGTATTACCCTTCACCAAAAAGTGACTAGAGGGAAAGTGACCCTGAGAGCTCACAGCGACATAGGCAAAAGGAGGAGTCCAGATCTCATGCTTTTGGAAGGCATTCCCAATATCATAGAGAAAGGGAGCGCGTAGAAGACGGGGACTTGAGTTCGAACAGCAGCACTGAATCTGAAGGAGAATGGACTCCGGTTCAGAGGCACAGAAGGAATACAAGAAAGAAAAAGGTTTTGTTAAGGACCCCATCAAGCAGATTCAAGCCATAAAACACATATTCTTTGTGTGAACATTTGGAATTATATGAACAAATGATGTCTTCATTTGAAATAAAAAATTATGTCAATTATATTGAGCTTGTTTCTTTGCAGTACTGGAAGACGAAGATCATTACAAATGGTTTACTTATAAAGCAGTGAACAAAAATCAGCAAATAAAGTCCTCTTTTTTGGAGGGGGCTCTGTGGATGAGGATGGAGATACAGGAATTGACACAATGTCAAAAGCTGAGTAGCTGCGTGTGGAGACTGTGTGTCAATTACTTATAAAGCAGCCATTTTTAAAAATGTTCCAACTCTCAGAAACTCACAAGAGGCATGCAAGGCTGTCTATATTTTACAATGTAGGGGTGATCAGGCGTCTAGGGAGTTTGAACAAGAATTGAAACGTGCATTTGCACAGACTTCAAGGCGGGTGAATACCAATAATAGAGAATGTGTTACCACATACTTCCATGTATTAACCAAATACATTATTACTCAATTAGTTTGATATTTCCACGAACATAGGACACTGGATTGGATAATAGAGCAAGCTACTAGGATTTATGAAGTACAGAAACCCATGTACAATAAAGGTAATACCAAATCCTCAAAACCAAATACACCTACTGCTGTGAAAATGGCAGAGGTTAAAACTATCCCTCCTTTGGACCTGGAGACGGGCAGGGGCTAATAATACACCTCCAGATGACAAGCATAGTGAAAGGCAGAGGAAACCCTCCACGCAGGCCCATTCGAGCGGTAGTTAATCAGGTTATCAAAGCACTGACCCTTCTGCCCCTACCTCCCACATAAGATCTAGACATAAAGGTACAAGGCCCATTCCAGGTTTTATGTACACTCCACCGGCACAAAGGGGGGATTTGAATCAGCTAAGTACTTCCTGTCGGAATTTCTCTCTTAATTTCCTGCAGGAAAAACATTCCACACCACCTCCAAACATAAATTTTCTCAAAAGGTACACTTCAAATCCTAATTTTCAAAACAATCCTCCTCCTTCTCCCCGGGTTCCAGGACCATAGACCCCTGAACCAAGAAGATGGGAGAAACAGGACTGAAAATTACATAGGAAATGTTCAACAATTACTTCACTAGCAGGGATAGTTACCATTGTAGGGAACAACAGATGTATGAGCAAAGACCTCCCTACAACCCCGATAGAAGAGAGAAATTTACCCTATTAGAGCCACAGATCCACCAATTGACCAATGACATGGGGCACATGCTGAGGGCTCAGTCACACCCTCAGATTGACCATATTCCTCTCAATGCCCCAACAACCAGGGCAACATTGCCTCTCTTGCGGCTTCTCTAGCAGATAATTGTAACCCGATATCTGTAACCACTGTAACCACTCTTTTGCCACTGGCTCCTTCCCTCAACCCCTCAAGCACTCCTTGTGCAGCCCTTCCTTTAGAAAAAAGCCCTCTTCTGACCCTCTCTGCCCTGATACCTATCACGCTATCTCTATCACCCCCTTCCTGGGAAAACTCCCTGAGAAGCTTGCCATCTCCCAACTGACCCAACACTACGACTCTGTTGGCTGTCTACACGACCATCAGTCTGTATTCAGAGCTGCCAGAGGCACCGAAACTGCTCTACTAAACACCTGCAGTGACCTGCTCTCTAATCTTGACTCTAATTCTCCTTCCGTTCTTATCCTACTTGCTATTTCTTCCACCTTTTACACAGTCAAACATGCCACCCTGATGAATCAGCTCTGTGACACCCTTGGCATCACAGGTTTGGCTCAGGACTGGGTGACCTCTTTCCTCTCCAACAGACCCTCCCAGGTTCAACTGGGCCATTTTATCTCCCCTATCACACTCGCCACCTGTGGAGTCCATCAAGGTTTAATCCTCTCGCTGTGGCTTTTCACTATCTCCTTTGCCCCCTTGGACCGCCTGATCTCCTCTTTCTCTCCCCACTTCCAGTTATGCAGATGATGTGCAGCTCCCTTTCAAGCTT
The DNA here is from genome assembly GCF_040938575.1 of Ambystoma mexicanum. Lineage (NCBI taxonomy): Eukaryota > Metazoa > Chordata > Amphibia > Caudata > Ambystomatidae > Ambystoma > Ambystoma mexicanum. The sequence goes on from NC_090923.1 coordinate 844,369,320, forward strand.
CCCACTCCTTCCTCCTCTTCCTCCCTGACTGACTGACATTCAGTCATGGTGTACTGCCAATGATCTCTGCCTTAACACCTCTCCTTTGGGACCCAGCTCCCACCTTTCCTCCTTCTCTCTGACCGCCCTCCACGGGCTACCTCCCCTCATGTGCGGCAAACATTCTTGGGGTCATCTTTGACTCCTCTCTCTCCTTCTCTCCTCACACTGAGGACCTTGCCAAGAAAGCCCACTACCAACGACACCTCCTAAGAGGTATTCTCCCTTTCCTCACCTTTCCCCAGAAACTCAATGTCTTCAGAGCTCTGGTCCTCTCTAGGCTTGACTACTGTAACATCCTCTCCCTTAATCTCCCTTCATCCTCCCTTCGTCCCCTTCAACTAATTCAGAATAGGAGTGTGAGACTCATTCTTGGCCTCAAGCCCAGGGACCACATCTGTCCAGCCCTAATACTCTCCACTGGCTCCCGGTTGCTGGTAGGACCAAATTCAACACCTTCTGCATCATCCACAAGGCTTTCTGGTGCCTAGGACCCCACTCCATCCTTCTCTCTCTCCATAAATACCTTCCTGCTAGAACCCTTTGGTGTGCTAGCTCTAACTCTTTGAGAATCCTTTTGCTTCTCTAAGCAAAGATTGGGGGTAGACAGCTCTCCTCTGCAGGAGCCTCCACCTGGAACGGTCTTCCGGCCCCCCTCAGGCTTCAGCCGGATCTCCTTAAATTCTGGTAGCTCCTCAGGACCCTTCTTTTATCCTCCTCTCTCATGTGCTAAATCCTTCCTCCTCCTCTATGACTGGCTCCTGATTTTCCTCTGAGTATAATAGGCCCCAGGCTCAGCCCAGTCCTACCACGCCCCTCTCCCACCTTTTTTACCCTGTGCTTACCTGCTCTCCATGGCACTTGCCCTTTAGGCCTACCCATAACATCTACATCTCCCCCTTCACCGTTCCCTCCCACCTTAGCACTTATCACTCTGACGTGCACTCCCCCTTACCTCGCACTTCTAGTTTTTGCTATTGCATAATCCGAATGTCACAAGGCCTAGTAGGACTGTTATTGTATATTCCTCCCTTGTTCACCCCTCTCCCCATTTGTCTTGTGGCGCCTTGAAACACCACTTGTTATATAGGCACCTTGCAAATGTCCAATAAATAAAATAAATAAATATACCTGGCCTATGTAGATGATGTATTGATCAAGAGCTCAACTGTGGAAGAACAAATTGCAGACATTTACTATGAACCGGCCCAGTTCTGGGAACGGAGGATAGCAAAGGGGCAACACGCTGGTCTTGGAAGCAAGACCACGCAGAGCAAAAGTGGTTTGAATCCCGGATCCACACTTAGAAACCAAACTCGGGTACAGTATTAGGCGCATTATAAAAAAACTATCAAATGAATTAAAGTTGCAGAAAGCTGGGGTAAAACTGTCCCTTCAGAAGGCACAATGGTGTAAGACCAGGGTGAGCTTTCTAGGGCATGAAATCACCCATGAGGGTCTCAGCCCCAGGCGAAGAAAGTGGAAGCATCTTTCAATCCTACCAGTCTGAGATAATTGAGAAGCCTTCTTGGACTCACTAATTTACAGTTGAATGTTCATTGAGGGCTACGCAGAGGTCACTTGACCTCTGGTCCATTTACTAAATGCCGGAGTTGAGTGGGAGTGGGGTCTGGAACAATCCGGGGCAGTTAAACAATTGTAAAGAAACCTTTCTCAAGCTCCTTGTTTGACTTACACCATTAAGAATAAGGAGCTTTTCTTAGAGACAGGGGTTTCAGATACCTGTCTGACAGCGCTATTGTATCAAAAGTATGACAAGGTCAGCAAAGTTATCTCTTAGGCAAGCAAAACGTTGTCCTCCATGGAGGAGAAATTCAACGATTGTGAAAAGGAACTTCTGACAATGGTATAGACATTGAAAAACCACAGCCATTTATCCATGGGCAGCACATCATTGTAGAGACTACTCACCAACCCTTGCAGTATTTACAAAGTCACAGAATACGGGCTGGGGATGTATCTAATTCCAGAATTCCTTCCTGGATTCTGTCAATGTCAGGCTTTCCAGTGGAGTTCAGATATAGCCAAAACAAGAAGAGTCCTTTAGCTCAAGTGTTGGCAGACTTGCATGATTTTGCTCAAGAAAACTGTCTCGAGGATGAAAGTTTAGTAACTAAAGACAATCTGGAGCCATACAAATGATCCCCACACAAAGTCTATGAAGAAGACAATTGCCAGGGGACACCCACAGTCTATGTGTATGGATGTTCCTATCATATTGCCAACAATGGGGGGAAAAAGAACTAGTAGCTGGCATTAGGAATGCATGTATTAGTTATACCCCTTAACCCTCTGCTGCTTACACAATAGGACCCAGAAGTAGTCAAGTGGTAGAGTTGATGGCCGTATATCAAGCCATCCTTAATATGGTACACCATCAACGCAAAGAATTGGTGGTAATCACTGACTCTGACTATGTCAGGAATGGGGTTATGCAACACTTGATCAATTGCAATTGGAAAACAAGAAACTTGCTTTATGCTAACAACAAACCAGTAAAACATGGAAAATGTATCCAGTCCTTTGAGGATCTGGTCACCTCTAATGAGATGAACACCTATTGGAAAAAGATAATTCCAAGATAGAGGGGCCGGATAAGACTGGGAATAAACTGGCTGTTCTTCTGGCTTAAACCAGAGCTCTATAGGGGGATTTCATAGGTACAGAATTTCTTCTGGGAGAGATTCAGGTTGCTGCTGTGACCAGATCTCAAATTTGTGCCAGCAGTGATCTGTCAGCTGCTCAGTGGAGTAAAGATGCCCTGAGGCCGACTTGACCGCTGCCCAAAATGATGAGGACCCTATTATTGGAAAATGTTATCAACATATCCAACACCCAGTGAGCTTTCCTCTAATGGAACAGGATTATACTGGAAGAGAAGATCCCTATCTGGATGTGACCAATGAGTGGTACCTACCTCATTCCGTAATATGATGTTGAATCATGCTCATTATGCAGCTAACGTAGCTACTGCCGGTTATATGGGGTTTCACAAGACTTTTAAAATTTTGCGAGAAGTTTCCTACTGGCCACATATGGGCCAGGACCTCAGCACATATCTAAAGGTGTGTCTCGTGTGTCCTCAATCCAACCATGTTCTCCCACACATCGAGCTCCCCTACAGAAAAGGGGAATGGTGCTGCCTTGGTCAGATCTGCAAGTTAATTTTATCAAGTCAGTGACGTGCTGCTCTAGAGGAAACAAAGACATGTTGTAACGCTCACCTGATTCCCGCAGAGGCGCCGGTCTTGACTGGGTGAATGCCGTATCTTCAAAGGTGATGTGTAACACACGGTTGGCTCTTTGGGCTGGACCTCTGTGCACTGTATGTCTGACTCGAAGAGTAAGATGTCTGCAGATAGAAAATATGGGATTAATGAACTGGGGTTATTGGGTGCCTCTCTCCTCTTCCCTTTCTCTTCTCCTGTAGAACCCCAAAGGTTAACGCCCTCACCTTAGGTAAGTGAACGCCGAGCTCTCCATCTGCCTCGGGGCAGGGTGCCGTAACCAGTTTCTTCACTGGATAAGGGTGCAGGCCTCTTGACCTCAGAGGACTGCTGTCCGTCGTTAACTGCACGAACGGTAAGTTCTGGGCACTTCAAATGTCTTAAAAGTCTTTTGTAATGATATCTCTTGTTTTGCAGGGTTCCGGCGATGGCGGATGGCGGGCTGATGAGAGTTGAGGATCGAACCCGCGTGAGGAATAGAAGCGCCTGGAAGCACGTAAGTAAGCTCTTGTAGCCTGCTTCACGATGCGCACTAACTGTCCCTTTTATCTTGCAGGTACAAGTTCGGAGCTTTAGAGAAGCTGAAGGGTGCTGGAATACCCACTGGATTCGGCGTGGGAAGGAGTAATGGCACGTGAGTAATAAAGTTGCCCAATGTCTTTAAACGCACCTTCTTTTGTCTTTCAGATGCGGGATGCAGCGCCGAAGGCCTCCGGAGCGTGCGAAGAGCTGGTAAGCTTTTGTCTTTCAGATGCCGGAATGCAGTGCGAAGACCTCCGGAGCATGCGAAGAGTAGGTAAGCCTTTGTCTTTCAGATGCCGGAATGCAGCGCGAGGCGTTGGTGACAGCCGATGGACCAGGTAAGAGATGCGCTGCCACTGAAGACCGTAGTGCTAACCTGTTCTTTCTTTGTCTTTACAGGTGCTGCTGAAGACTGGATTTCAGGATGGTAAGCCTTTGTTCCCTTAGGCCCAGGATCAGAAGCAGAAGACACGATGAGCGTTCTGCTGCAGAGAATGCAGAATAACACAAAGCAAGATTCATCCATCGGGTGTGGTTTAAATAGCCTCCTGTAGTGCTTAGGTGTCTCCTTCCACAGCCACGCCTAGGTAAGAAAAGAGTTCCTGCTTTCCAGAAGAGTTCCAGTATTCTGAACCTAGGGAGTGGCTCCTGCTCCACCCAACAGGAAAAGTAGTCCCAAACAGAAGAGGATCAGGGGTTCAACTGGCAGGTAAGTAAGCAGCATGGTCTGCTGCAGGTAAGTCCACCCAAGCATTATGAGCCCGGCGCTTCCAGCGCTGGGACTGGGCATCTTTATGAGCCTGGTGCCACTGGCGCCAGGACAGGGTCCAAAAGGTCCCAATTGGGACTGGCTGGCACTCGGTACCGGGGTTATGGGTCTACTTCCAAGGGAGTCGGGCAAGTCCTGATCTTTTGGAAGCAGAGATCATGACAGCACCCCCCCTCAAGGCCCCTCCCAAACTGGGTTTCTCTGGGGGTTTGGGCTTGTTAGGAAATGTTCGATGAAATCTTTTGATTAGACGAGGCGCGTGGACATATTCTGCAGGTTCCCAGGATCTTTCTTGGGGACCGTAGCCTTTCCAGTCAATCAGGTAAAATAGTTTAGATTTGGAGATCTTGGAATCCAGGATGCTTTTGACTTCAAACTCGAGTTCTCCATCAACTAGAATAGGTTTTGGAGATGTAGTTAGTCGGGTTTGAGGTTGCACGGGTTTTAATAGAGAGACGTGGAAGACCGGATGTATCTTCATGTGAGGGGGCAAGTCCAACTTGACCGCTACTGGATTTACTATGGTAGTGATGGAATAGGGACCAAGGTATCTTGGGTTGAATGTGCGTGGTCCTTTTAGAGGTAGATATTTGGTGGATAACCAGACTTGATCTCCTACTTGATATTGGGGGGCTTCCTTCCGATGTTGGTCTGCTCCTTTCTTGTATTGTTCTTTAGCCCTTTGAAGGTGAGAAACGGCTTCCTTAAAGGCTTGGGTGATTGTAGAATGCAGGTGGTCTACTGCTGGTGTTCCAAGATCTTGGAGTGGATCCAACTCCGAGGTTCGAGGGTGACTACCGTATAAAAGAAAAAACAGGGTCTTCCCAGTTCCCGAGTGGACAGAGTTATTGTAGGCATATTCGGCTATCCAAAGGATATCTTTCCAAGTTTTTTCAGTTTGTTGTAGCATGGAGCGCAAATACTGTTCCAGAGTTTGATTGGTCCTCTCGGTTTATCCGTCGGTTTGAGGGTGGTGGCTGGTCGAAAGTCTCACATCAATTTGAGCCGACCGACAGCAACTTCGCCAAAAATGAGAAATAAATTGACTACCTCGATCGAAATTAGAACTGAAGGAAAACCGTGCAGTCGGACGATGTTTTCGAGAAATTCTCGGGCCAGAGTTGCTGCTGTTGGTAAGCCTTTGAGTGGAATGAAATGCGCCATCTTGGAGAATAGGTCCACGATTACTAGGATTGTATTGTATCCGGAGCATGGAGGTAGATCGGTGATGAAGTCCATAGAAAGCGTATGCCAAGGGCGAGGCGGGATGTCAATAGAGCGTAAGAGGCCGGCTGGTTTTTCCTTTTGACTCTTGTTTTGGGCGCATACTCCACAGGACATTATAAAGTCTCTGATATCTTTTTTCCAAGACAGCCACCAGAAGTAGCGCTTGATCTTTTCCGAGGTCTTGGTCATACCGGGATGTCCTTCCATTAAAGAATCGTGATAACAAGAGATTACCTTTTTCTGTAAATCTGTGCTGGGCAGGTATAACCGTTCTTGGAAATATAATAGGTTGTCCTTCACCGTAAAGTCCTTTCCCTGCAGATGCCAATTCTGTATGTCTGCTGGAGTTACCAGTAGCCTGGCTTTATCCTTAACTTCCTCTATGGATTGTGTGGCGATTACACCTAGAATTCTTTGTTCGGGAATGATAGGTACAGGTTTAGGATTGATCAAATGTTCTTCCACTCCCATCCGAGAAAGGGCATCAGCTTTACCGTTTTTTGTACCAGGTCGATAGGTAATTATGAAGTCAAACTCGGCAAAGAATAGTGCCCAACAGAGTTGCCTAGAGGATTGAGCTTTTGCGGTTTTCAAATATTGCAGGTTTCGGTGATCTGTAATCACAGTAACGGTGTGTCGGGCCCCCAGAAGATAATGCCGCCAAGCCTTAAAGGCGGACTTGATAGCTAGAAGTTCCTTATCAGTAATAGTGTAATTGATTTCAGGAGGCGAGAATTTGCGGGACCAAAATGCCACGGGATGCAACTGATTGGTTACTGGGTCCTTTTGTGATAGAACTGCCCCCATGGCAAGGCTCGAAGCATCAGTTTCAACGATGTAGGGGAGTTCTGGGCGAGGATGTTTTAAGATCGGTGCAGAGATAAATCTAGTCTTCAAATTCTGGAAAGCTTGTTCCGCCTCGGTAGACCATTCAAAACGTTTGTTTTTCTTTAACAAGGCGGTGATGGGCTGGACTATTCGAGAGAATTCGGGGATAAACCTGCGGTAAAAGTTAGCGAAGCCTAACATGCTTTGAACACCTTTTACGGAGGATGGCGATGGCCATTTGAGAATTGCATCGACCTTCTTTGAATCCATACGCACTCCGCTAGGTGATAATATGAATCCCAAGAATTCAACTTCAGTCACGTTGAAAACACATTTTTCCAATTTAGCGAAAAGTTTGTGTTGACGCAATCTCTCGAGGACCATTTTCACGTGTTTCTGATGTTCAGTTTCCGATGAAGAATAAACGAGGATGTCGTCAATGTAAACAACAACACACACATCTATGAGCTCTCTGAGGACATCGTTCATAAAATATTGAAAGGCGGCCGGGGCATTGCAAAGTCCGAAGGGCATGACCTGATATTCAAATAGCCCATACTTGGTGCGGAAGGCCGTCTTCCATTCATCGCCCTCTTTTACTCGTACCAAGTGGTAGGCTCCTCTAAGATCCAGCTTTGTATATATGCATGCTTTTCTGACTTGGTCCAGGAGTTCAGGGATCAAAGGTAACGTATATCTATTCTTAACGGTGATCTGGTTCAGGGCGCGATAATCTATACAAGTTCTAAGGTCCCCTTCTTTTTTTGGAACGAAGAACAAAGCTGAGGAAGCAGGGGACTTGGAAGGACGAATAAACCCATTCGCTAGGTATTGATCCAGGTATTGTCGGAGGTGAAGATTCTCAGGCTCGGTGAGGGCATAAATTCTACTACAAGGAGGAGTAGATCCAGGTATCAGGTCTATCTGGCAGTCATAAGACCTATGAGGAGGTAGAGAGTTAGCCTGATACTTCCGGAAAACATCTTGGAATTCTAGGTATTCAGGAGGTAACTGGGGAGCCTCCGAGGAAATTGCTGCCAGTGCAACACCAGGTCGAGGGTGACAAGTAGAGACACATTCTGGAAACTGAACCGTTCTTGCTCGCCAATCGATCTGAGGATTGTGCTTCTCTAACCAAGGAATTCCTAGAATAATCTGGAACTGAGGGGCCTTGATCACATCGAACACGATCTTCTCATGGTGTCCATCTTGACTTACTAGCGTCACTTCTTGGGTGGTATGCGTTACTGGTCCGGAGGCTATCTCCGTACCATCCACCGTAGTAATGACGTCCTTTACAGCCTTTGGACAAAGAGTCAGATTCATCCTCAAAACCATTTCATGATCCACATAATTGCCGATGGCACCGCTGTCGACGTAAGCTTCAATCGCATGTAATCGATCCGGATGTTCAGGGCTAATGAGGACCATAGGTATCACGAAATGCGAGGTCACTGAACTGGTTTTAACGCTCGGCAAGAGGACCTCTATTCTTGTCGGGTGAGGTTGTTTCCCTGCTCAGAGTTTGTGACCCTGGTAACTGCAGCTCCTACTGCCTTCTTGGCTGGTTTCACCGGACAGTCTCGAAGAAAGTGCCCCGAGTTTCCGCAATAGAGGCATAATTGCAGCTGTTTTCTCCTTTCCCGCTCCTTTTGTGTTAGTGGTCCTTTCAGGCCCCCTATTTGCATGGGTTCCCCGGAGTCTACTCCTTTGGTAGGAGTTGGTGGTTTGGAAAATACTCGAGCATCAAACTTGGAACGATCGGCCTTCCTGTTCTGCAGTCTGTGGTCAATTTGAACAACGAAGTCAATATAGTCCGAACAGTCTTGCGGGGGATTCACTACTTGGGCTAACACATCTTTGAGCTCTCCACGTAGACCTCTATAAAACAGCGTAATCCTTTTGTCCTCAGGCAATCGAGTTTCCACTATCAGTCTGTTGAAAGACGCAATATAAGCCAAAAGGTCTTGATTACCCTGTCGCAATGAAAGGAGCTCATTGTCCAAGGCCTGCCCCTGTGAATGTCTTGCAAACAGTTTTTCCATACTGAGCTGAAAAGCTTGAAAATCATGGAGAACCGGATCATCTTGATTAACTAGAGGGATCGACCAGTCTGCCGCATTGCCACTAAGGTACGAAAGCACGAAAGCTACCTTAGCTTGATCAGTTGGAAAGGCTGCTGGCCGGCATAAGAAGTGCAACCGGCACTGATTAATAAATACTGCAAACCTCTTTGGGTCACCAGAAAATCGTTCGGGCGGAGCCAGAGGTACATTCCCAGGTAGGTTGATTTGCACTGGGTTCATAGAGGATGTTGAAGGAAGATTTGCCCCTGATGCGGGTAACGGAGTTTGTCCGGCTTGTGACTGTAGCAATTGTCTAGCGAGATCGTCTGTTCGCTCCTTGGAAATAATCAGTTCCCTTCTTAGAGCATTCGTCTCCTGACGGGCTGCATGCACTTCTGCTCTTAGTTCCCCAAGTAACTGGGCTAGCTGGTCGGTATCCGAGGTTTCCATAGCGCCTGGGTGGGAGTTTTGCGGTAGGCTTTGTGTTCTGTAACGCTCACCTGATTCCCGCAGAGGCGCCGGTCTTGACTGGGTGAATGCCGTTTCTTCAAAGGTGATGTGTAACACACGGTTGGCTCTTTGGGCTGGACCTCTGTGCACTGTATGTCTGACTCGAAGAGTAAGATGTCTGCAGATAGAAAATATGGGATTAATGAACTGGGGTTATTGGGTGCCTCTCTCCTCTTCCCTTTCTCTTCTCCTGTAGAACCCCAAAGGTTAACGCCCTCACCTTAGGTAAGTGAACGCCGAGCTCTCCATCTGCCTCGGGGCAGGGTGCCGTAACCAGTTTCTTCACTGGATAAGGGTGCAGGCCTCTTGACCTCAGAGGACTGCTGTCCGTCGTTAACTGCACGAACGGTAAGTTCTGGGCACTTCAAATGTCTTAAAAGTCTTTTGTAATGATATCTCTTGTTTTGCAGGGTTCCGGCGATGGCGGATGGCGGGCTGATGAGAGTTGAGGATCGAACCCGCGTGAGGAATAGAAGCGCCTGGAAGCACGTAAGTAAGCGCTTGTAGCCTGCTTCACGATGCGCACTAACTGTCCCTTTTATCTTGCAGGTACAAATTCGGAGCTTTAGAGAAGCTGAAGGGTGCTGGAATACCCACTGGATTCGGCGTGGGAAGGAGTAATGGCACGTGAGTAATAAAGTTGCCCAATGTCTTTAAACGCACCTTCTTTTGTCTTTCAGATGCGGGATGCAGCGCCGAAGGCCTCCGGAGCGTGCGAAGAGCTGGTAAGCTTTTGTCTTTCAGATGCCGGAATGCAGTGCGAAGACTTCCGGAGCATGCGAAGAGTAGGTAAGCCTTTGTCTTTCAGATGCCGGAATGCAGCGCGAGGCGTTGGTGACAGCCGATGGACCAGGTAAGAGATGCGCTGCCACTGAAGACCGTAGTGCTAACCTGTTCTTTCTTTGTCTTTACAGGTGCTGCTGAAGACTGGATTCCAGGATGGTAAGCCTTTGTTCCCTTAGGCCCAGGATCAGAAGCAGAAGACACGATGAGCGTTCTGCTGCAGAGAATGCAGAATAACACAAAGCAAGATTCATCCATCGGGTGTGGTTTAAATAGCCTCCTGTAGTGCTTAGGTGTCTCCTTCCACAGCCACGCCTAGGTAAGAAAAGAGTTCCTGCTTTCCAGAAGAGTTCCAGTATTCTGAACCTAGGGAGTGGCTCCTGCTCCACCCAACAGGAAAAGTAGTCCCAAACAGAAGAGGATCAGGGGTTCAACTGGCAGGTAAGTAAGCAGCATGGTCTGCTGCAGGTAAGTCCACCCAAGCATTATGAGCCCGGCGCTTCCAGCGCTGGGACTGGGCATCTTTATGAGCCTGGTGCCACTGGCGCCAGGACAGGGTCCAAAAGGTCCCAATTGGGACTGGCTGGCACTCGGAACCGGGGTTATGGGTCTGCTTCCAAGGGAGTCGGGCAAGTCCTGATCTTTTGGAAGCAGAGATCATGACACATGTTGACGGTAACCTGCTTATTTACAAAGTGGGTAGAGTGTCGTCCCATCCCAAATTGTAAGGCGGAGACAGCTGCTGCTCTAAATATCAACTACATCGTCTCTCATTTTGGCCTTCTGCAAAGGATTGAGTTGGATAGAGGGAGTCAATTTACCAGTGAAGTGATGACCAAGATATGGGAGATTCTAGGGGTAAAACAAAAACTCCACATAGCTTACATCCTGGCATCAAGCAGAGGTGTTGAGAAATACATTAAGACCATTGTGAGTATTTTAAAGAAGTTCATAGCTGACTCTGAACAAAGTTGGGACATTCGTTTACTGCTTCTCCTGATGGCTCTTAGACCTTCACTTTCTTCTGCAACCAAGATGTCTCCATTCAAACTATTGACTGGACAAGAAATTATGTTACCTCAGCATCTGCTCTATAGAACTCAGGAACAGACTTTGATTAATGCGTCTAACACTCATGAGTATATTGACAACCTAAGGAAGCAGGAAGCAAGTCCAGCACGCTTTTGCTTAGGCACATTGCAACTTAGAGAAGTCAGCTGAAGGGATGAAGTCTTTTTATGACTTCAAGACCATGAAAAAGGAGTATGAGGTAGGTGAAAGGGTGCATCTCTATCATTTTCAGAGGAATCAGACCAAGGAACAGCGTTTCTTCCGTCTTGGCGCAGAAGTTTGAGATTGTGGATAACATTTCACCTGTTGCCGATAAGATATGCATCCCAAAAGAAGAACAGATGGAAGAGGATTGGGTTTGTATCAATCAGTTAAAAATCTGTGTTGGGGAATACATCCAACACCCCAAACATGCACGAAAAAACAGCCACTGTGAAAAGGCACACTGCATAGAGAAAGCAGCTCCACACATATAGAACTCCCTTCATAGGCCATGCAATGCCCTATTAGCCATGCTTTAGTAAGCCATAAAACACAGACCTTAACCTTGAATATAATAACATATCCTTTACAGGTATAGTGGCACTTAACAGTAGCTAGGGAAACCTTAGGGGCACACATAATGATAGAGAATGACAGTGACCCTTTACATTAATCAAATAAATAACACATGTAGGCCTCAAGACCCAGTTAGCCATCTCCGGAGCATGAAACCCCGGACCCCTTCAGCAGAGAATATCAGCCAGGCCTTTGCAAATGGGCGCACACATACCAAGCTGCAACTTCCCACATCCCACAGCAAGACTGAATGATGCACAGTGATTGGTTAAGGCAAGGGGGGCAAACTCGTTCCCAGTCCGGAATTGCAGTAGTGAGGTCATGAAAGAAGTTACAAAGAACTATCAGACCCCAGAGCTAAAGCACAAACACTGCACACAGATTTGTCAAAATGCATCAGTTTAGCTGAGTTCTCAAGCCAGTGTTCAAAGGACATATAACAACTTATGTTCATACTCAGTGCATCAAACCTTAACATAATGAAGTACACAAGTTGGTAGGAACCGAACAATGAGCAGTGAAGGGTATGCCTGGCAAGATAGAATGATCAAGGAACAACACTGCCCACCGTAGAAAGAATCTCATTGAAATAGCTTCAATTGCTAAGGAATAAGGCATACAACACACCAGCGCACTTAGAACAGAATTAATCAGGTACCAAAGTTGTTCATGGAAATCTGTGAACAGCCCTCACAGCACATGTACAATATTAGTGAAGAGTATGTTTATAATATTGCAAGCTACACTTATTTGTATCATTGTAAGAGAATGAAGTTTGCAAGCAACCAAGTCCCCAGCTCATAATGTCTGGGGCAGAGTAAATGGAATCATGAGAAAGGAAGGTGAAGCAACAGGGAGTACCAAAGTTGAACTGGCGATGAACAGTTCACAATAACAGGACTGGTGCGAAGGTGCCAACCAATGAGGTTGTTGCATAATCCTCCTGGAACAACCAACCAAATATCAATTCAAATGGATTGTGTCCTCCAATGTATTCCACATCTTTGATATGTAATGTCCACAGCTGTGTACTTGGGAAACTTTTTCAGCAGAGGGCATCCTGTGTCGATGGCGTCGGGTCGATGTCCGTCGAGGGCGATGTCAACAGATGTTATAAATAGGACACACAGCGCCTGTAGCCTCAGTTCCATTTTTTCCGCAAACGTGTTTACTTCGGAGACTCGGCGCGCCTCGTGTATTCCTTGTGAATATGTCTTCTTCAAACCCTCTGACTCCACGGTCTGGCTTCAAGACTTGCCGGGACTGCAAGTCAAAAATGTTGATTACCGACCCACATCGCATTTGTTTGTGGTGCTTGGGTGAGAATCACAACACCAAATGTCTGCTAAGGCCTTGCGGGAGCGTAAGGGGAAGCTTCAGGTAGGCAGGGGTTCTAAACCCAGTAAGTCCCGTAAATCGAAGTCCAAGGGGATGGCTACCGATGATTCGAGGGGTTACTCTCCGCATCGGGAGGAGTCCCGGCGGTCTCAGTCTCGGTCCCGGAGTGGTTCCTGCCATTCATCGTCCTCGTCTCGGCATTCTAGGAAGCGCCGTCACCGGTCGCCTTCCCCATCCTCCTCGGAGGATGGAGCCACAAGGAAAGTGACTTGCCTGACAAAATCCTCAACTCCGGAGGAATTGGCTCCCGTTCGAGAGCAGATGGTAGCGATTTTTCAATCGCAGGGCACAGTTCCGTCCACGCCTTCTTATGAAGCCGGCAAGGAACGATCTTGTACCGTGACTCGCACGCCTTTGGGCTCGGGTCATTGACGCGACACTCATCGGAAACCTTCGAGGTCCCGTTCAGACAAGGCTCAGGACAGTCACAAGAGACGTGCTTCCCGGTCTCGGTCCTCGTCTCCAGCGAAACCGCAGAAACCGGGTAAAGGCTCAAGGTCAGCATCGACTCCGTCGGCACCGTGTCCGTCGGATACCGACATCCAAGCTTTGCCTTCGTTCGAGCCCTCGACGTCGATGCCGAAGCTTTGGCGCCCTTGCCGCCTTCGTGCCTTTTTGCCCAAAATGTACCGTTGGAGATCCCTGATACTGTGGATCCTCCAAGGAAGGCTCCTTAAAAGTCTGTGAGGCATGTGGTGGACTCCAGACCCTCTTCTGTCCCAAGGCAGGGTTTTTCCCTCCCTTTGGATGACATATATGAGGAGGAGGAAAGGTCAGACTTTGATATGGACCCTGTTGAGCCTGTTGTGGCTCCTGTCTTTTCTGGAGACCGTCAGTTGGATGAGTTGAGGCAAACTCTTCATGATGCCAGTGGTTTGGACACTTCTCCGGAAGTGGAATTTGGCAGGCCTGAGCCTGGGGCTCATGCTGAGTCGTCTTACAGGAGGCTCATGGCTAGGGTCACAGAGTATCTGGGCTCTTTCAGTCCTCCTGAAGATTTTGTGCAAGATGTGTCCGTCCTCTGACCCGGTGTTACCTTTTCATCTGACATTACAGAAAAGGGTGGCGGCTGCTTGGTAGTCACCGGAATCTCTTCCGGCTGTTAACAAATCGTTAACCAAAAACTACTGCCCTTCCGGTAGCTACCCCAGCTACCTTTCGTCTCACCCCACTCCCGAGAGTTTGGTGGTTCAGGTGGCTATGGCCACCTTGAGGTAGGCGGCATACCCTACCATCCCTCCTGATCTAGATGACAAACGCTTCGACGGTTGGGCGTGCAAGGTGTTTTCTGCGGGGAGTATGTCGTTGAAGTCTGCCAACTCCACTTGTGCCATGGCAAGGTTTTCACACACTCTGTGGAAATGTGTTTCTCTAGCGACTGAGCATATTCCTGAAGGGGAAGAAAGGGATGGGTTCCGTGCTCTTGTGCAAGATGGCAAGGATGCCATGTGTGAATCCCTTCAGTCGGGTTTGGACACGGCCGACAGTGTTAGCCGGTTCATGGCTACGAGCACCGTTATACGCATATTTGCATGGTTGCGGAAGTCAGGGTTTGCTCCGGATGTGCAAAGCCGTCTTCTGAACGTGCCCTTTGATGGCACGCATTTGTTTGGCAGCAAGGCTGACGAGAGCCTTGAGAGGTTGCAGACCTCTAAAGCTGCTGCTAAATCTTTGAGCGCAGCTGTGCGTCAACCTCTGCCTTTTCATCCTAGGGTACAGCAGTGGAGGGGAGGTTCTTTTTGTTACTACTCCTCCTTTGGTAGAAGGAGAAGGGCGGCCAGTCCAGGGGGTCAGCGTAAAAGTACCTGTGGTGGTCGGGGAAATAAAGGTGCCAAAGTCGCTCAGGCAGCTGCCTATTTGCCTTCAGGCGCTGCCACTGCCGCTCCAAAACAACCATGAGGCCATGTCCCATGCTTTGCTGGTTGGCAGCAGACTGTCTCAGCATCTTGAAGAGTGGCAAACCATTACTTCGGATGCGTGGGTACTGGATACAATCGCCCATGGCTACTTCCTTCCCTTCCTAAAGCGGCCTCATGGCAATCCACCAGGGAATCTCTCTTTGAAGCTTCCGGATCCGCTCCTTGTGCAGGAAATCTTGACCCTGCTAAAGAAAGGTGCTATAGAACTGGTACCTGTAGCGGAGAGGAACAAGGGATGGTAGTGCCCTTATTTTTTGATCCCAAAGAAAGACAGGGGTTTGAGACCCATGCTGGACTTGCGTTGGTTGAACAAACTTCTCAGGATGGACAAGTTCAAGATGGTCACTCTTTCCCAAGTCCTCCAGGCCCTTCAACTTCAGGATAGGTTGGTGTATCTGGACCTATTGGATGCTTACTTTCATGTGCCAATTCATTCCAAGCACAGATAGTACCTGAGGTTTGTGGCTGGTGACTCACACTTTCAGTTTCGGGTCCTGCCATTCAGATTGACCTCCGCCCGAGGGTCTTCACCAAGCTAATGGTGGTGGTGGTAGCGTATCTCAGGTGAGGGGGGATTCACGTCTATCCCTACCTGGATGACTGGCTGATCCATGCGCATACCCCCGAGCAAGCATTGGATCACCTCAGTCTCAACTGCCGCTCCCTCCACAGGCTGGGCTTCTCCCTCAATTTCAAGAAGTCGCATCTGACACCTTCCCAACAGATCCAGTACATCGGGGCTGTGTTGAACACATCCTTTGGGAAGTGCTCGCCTCCCAAGGTAAGGGCTCATCACATTGTGCAGATGGTGGACAGGTTTCAACATGCCCAGAGTCTCCCGGTTTTCGAATTCTTAAGGTTGCTCGGCCTCATGGCTTCCTGCATTTTCCTGGTGCCAGAGGCCAGACTGAGGATGAGATCCCTGCAATGGGTCCTCAAGATGCAGTGGTCGCAGTTCTCAGGCAAGATGTTGGATCCTGTTCAGATTCCACTCTCGGTCTCCCAGGATCTTCTGTGGTGGTACAACGAAGGGAACCTGATGAAGGGGGAGCTGTTTTGGCAACCTTGGCCAGAGGTGACAATAGTGACGGAAGCTTCCCTCACAGGATGGGGCGCTCATGCAGACGACTTGACTGCCAGTGGTCCAGGCTCCCCATTAACCTGTTAGACCTGAGGGCCATCAGTCTAGCCCTGAAGGCTTTTCTACCGTCTGTGCGGGGGAAGAGTGTCCTGATCATGACGGACAACACAGTGGCCATGCATTACCTCAACAAAAAGGAGGGGGTAGGGTCACTCCCGTTGTGCAGAGAGGCAATGCAGCTCTGGTTCTGGGCCATTAGCAGGGAATTTTGCTTTCTGCAGTTCATCTGGCTGGAGACGAAAATGTGGCGGCGGACGCTCTGAGTCAGCAAAGCACGATCTCTCATGAGTGGGAGTTCGCTCAGGAAGTCCTTCTGGAGATCCTCGCCCTTTGGGGAACCCCACAAGTGGATCTCTTCACCACCAGTGTCAACCGGAAGTGCGAGAGGTTCTGCTCAAGGGAATTTCCTCCAAGAGGAGCCTTAGGAGATGCATTCATAGTGGATTGGTCATTCTCACTGCTGTACGCATTTTCTCCAGTCCCCATCATTCCTCAAGTGTTACAGAGGTTACGGAGTTTCGGATCCCACATGATCCTCATTGCTCCGGATTGGGCCAGGAGAGCGTGGTACCCGGACCTTCTAGAAATGTCCATCTGCCCTCCATGCCATCTTCCCTACCAAGAGGATCTGCTCTCACGAGAGGGGGGTCAGGTTCTCCATCCAGAGGTCAGGGCTCTCAACCTTCACGCTTGGTATCTGAAAGGTTGAGATATAAGGATTGGGACCTCCCGGATAATGTGATGGAAGTGCTGCTTTCAGCCAGAAGGCCAACGACAAAATCCCTGTACCGTTGCTGTTGGCGTAAATTTTGCGACTGGTGCTGCGGACAAAATGTTGATCCTTTTCAGTATTCCATTCCTATGGTTTTGTCTTTCTTACTTTCTTTGGCCCACAGGGGCCTTCAAGTAAGTCCCATTAAAGGTTACCTGGCGGCGCTCGTCTGAAAAATGCTCTTACTTTAGGATTCTGTTGATTTCTCAATTTGTTAAAGGACTGACTAATGTGTTCCCGCCGTCCCCTTTACAGGTGCCGGTTTGGGATTTGAATTTGGTTTTGAAATTTCTAATGGGTGCTACGTTTGAACCTTTGCACTCTTGTCCTTTGAGATTATTGTCCTTCAAGATAGTGTTCTTAGTTGCGGTTACTTCCGCTCGCAGAGTGAGTGAATTGCATGCACTTTCATCTAAGCCACCCTTTGCTGTGTTCCACAAGGACAGGGTTGTACTGAGGGTACGTCCTTCCTTTCTACCTAAGGTAGTTTCTGAATTTCATTTGAGCCTGAAAGTGGTTCTTCCTTCTTTCTATCCTCCACCTCATCCGGGTAAGGAAGAGGAGCGTCTCCATAGGTTGGATCCTAGGAGGGCTCTGAGCTTTTATATTTCTAGGATGTCCAGGGTCAGAGTGGATGATAAACTCTTTGTGGGAAATGCGGGACACCGATTGGGCCTGGCTGTTACCAAACAGACCTTGTCCAGGTGGATTATCCTCACTATTACTGAATGTTACCGATTGGCGGGTAAGGACCCTGTTGAAGGGTTGTAAGCTCCTTCCACTAGGGGCATGGCTACTTCAACAGCCTTACAACGGGGAGTTCCTATTAAGAATATTTGTGATGCAGCCGCATGGGCTTCTATCCACACCTTTGTTAAACATTATTCCCTGGATACGATCCATGGTCGAGATATGGCCATTCGTAAGGCGGTTCTTTATTCCGCCACCTGATTGGGTACTCTAAATTCTTTTCCCTCCTCCATTTTCTGGTACTGCTTTGGGAGTCTGTCAAAGATGTGGAGTAAGTTGGAGGACACAATCCATTCGAAGAACAAGTTACTCACCAACTGGTAACGTTCTTTCGATTGGATGTTCCTCCAACGTATTCCACATTGCCCTCCCAGCCTGCCACTCTGGAGAATTTCCTATGCGATTGCAGCTTACGTTTCCGCAAGGCTATGTGCAGTCCAGCTGCCATTGGATTGGTGCCACACGTTATGGGGAAAAAATATAAACTGAGGCTACGCGCACTGTGCGTCCTATTTATAACATCCAGTGACGTCGCCCTCGACGGAGGCCTTCGAGGGACATCGACCCAACGCCATCGACGCAGGATGCCCTCTGCCGAAAACGTTTACGAAGTACACAGCTGTGGACATTACATGTCAAAGATGTGGAATACGTTGGAGGAACATCCAATCGAAAAACGTCACCAGTTGGTAAGTAACTTGTTTGTCTAGCCGATACAAAATAAAAAGGGTAGCATCCAATCAGCTCCCTAGGAAAGGAGATGATCTCACTGCTATTTAACAAATAAACGGACACATTGCTCTGGTCACAAGGGTAGAAGAAGCCAATAGGGCTAACTGACGATGTTCAATAAAAGGCTGGGGGGTGAATAATCTGTAACATTTGTTGTACCTTTCTTCTGTTATTGCTATAAAAACAGCCATGTTGTGTCACCATTTTGAATGTCTTTTTGATAATTCCCTGGCCTAAGCTGTGTTGTAATAAACCTGTTTGTTTTTCTCATATCTCCTGCATTACGGTTCGGCTCTTTGGATTGATTTTTATGATCAACTTGGTACTTGCCTTCCAGCTGTCATCCCAGACTATTAGCCTTAAGAGTGATTGAGGAGTCTGCTGAAGTTACAGCTGAGAAACCATCTGAGGAATGAAAGGTAAACTCAAAACCCCAAGGTGGAAACTAAAAGAATATAACGGATGAGTATATAAATAAAAATTGTAGCCCATGATTGATTACGGAAAAGGATTACTGTCTGTGATTGAACATTTTCGAATTCTGTGAAATGTTTATCTGAGGAAATGATGTTTAAACATAAATTCTTAACAACTCTCTTTACTCCTCTCTTTAGAAAAATAATGCAAATTTCTTCCTGCCTGGGGAACGGAAGAAGAGGAGTCCAGAGAGGACCCTGCAAACCTGGATAGGAAAGAAAAGCAATCAAAATCCAAAAAAGGAGCCCTCTTCCAAACTCCATGAAGCTGGAAAAGGAGATGGAAACCAGACCACGCGCTCCCAGATGAAAAATCGAGACCGGGCCGTTCACCATTGAAGGGAAAGATCTTATGATTGTTAGCAACAAAAAAAAAAAGAAAACACTGCTCTCCCCTGCCTTTCCAGGGAGGTGAAACTTGTGGGGTATTTTCAGCCCCACCGCCCGAGGATAGACATGAACTGCATCAGACTAAGTCAGGCCCTAAGGTGCAGAAATATGGAAAACTAACTGTTGGCTGCCAGACAAAAGCCCAGCATTGAGGCTTCATTTAACCAAGAGGTGACAGAGGCACTAAAGGGCAGCTTTGCCAAAACCATGAACTGCTAAGGAGAACTCTGTGAATTCTGCAGTTTTGATTGAACAGTAAACATATTAAAGATGAAACTCCCTTGCCAGAATAATTCAAAGGCACATTGTAACATAAGATTGAACACTGTTAGCATGTTGCAGGTCTAATTTGAAGAAAAGAAAATGCAGCATGTTAAAACCACCATTTCCTGTTCTTAAGTACTAATTTAAGGTTGTGCCTGGACACAGGAAATCTTCCCCCATCAAATCACAGAGACCAAGCACTGTCCCCCTCGCCATGCATGCAACAGAAAGCTACATGATTCCCAAGAGGTGGAATTCTGCTCCCTCTGCCCACATTAGAACACATCTACTCAGGTCATTAGCCCAGGAAGAGCTTTGAAGAGGTTTTATTGCAGGCTATGGCAACAGAAGAGACAATCAGGCTTGCCCACCAATCTTGGGAATAGAAATATGCTTTTTAATTGAAACTAAAAGTATGCAAATAATTAGAGACTACTATGTGCCTCATTGGAAAATCATATTTTGACCACAAACATGGAAACTGTGACAGATGCATAGATGGTTCATACATTTCCGGAAAGCACATAAAGAACACTATCTGTTGACAAGACCTCCCTCAAAATTTGACTCTGTGAACCAAAGTTATAAGGCAAAATATGATTCCAGCTTCCCAGAATAAGTTATTGATAGGAGAGCCAGGTGTCTGATAGGCTTATTGAATCAAATACCTGTCTGTAAAATATCATGTTCCTAACTTTAATCATGTCCATAGAAATCACAAAAATCAGTAATTTGCACAGGCAACCACCGGCCGAAACCAGACACATTTCATTGTGATCAGGATGATCAGATCAATTTAGAAATATACAAGCTGTGACCCTTATTTGCAAATTGGCGAAAAGTACCATGTTCGAGATTTTTTACTCAATATTTGTGTTGTTCAGAAATGTCATTTCAAAAAGGTGGAGTAAGATCTCCCAGAAAAATGGCCTGGGGACCCGATGACCAATCATTGGGAAGAGGCTAGCCCTTGTTAAGGGGGGAGAGCAATAGATGTCCAATCAGAATAACTCACCAATGAGCTGGTACATCCTAGTTTTGATATTTTGGAGGGCAGCTAGGATGTTTTAAAAGTGGATGCACAGTGGGAAAAGGGTGACTAAATGCTATAATCTTCAAGGGAACAAGCAGGGAGTAAAATCTGAAAAGAAAAACAGGAGACGGCTGGGACTGGAGTGCCATCCAGAACACAGGCAGGCAGAAGAGCTGGCACTTTAGTGCCATCCATGACAGAGGCAGACAGGGAAGCCAGTCAGGCCCTATTGCTTCCAATGTTATGTCCCAGCATGACTTCCTAATGACGGTACTTGTTCAGGACACAGTGAGATCCAAAGTAAGTACATTTTTCCAACGGAACAACCCATTGGTGAGGATCTATTTGAACTAATATCTTTCCCTTATATAGAAATTAAGGTGGTGGGCAGCGAGAAGTAGATCCCTAGCATTTCCTTATTGATGAATAATTGAATTAATTCCCACATAGCAAAAGGACTCTGAGGCA
Source organism: Ambystoma mexicanum (assembly GCF_040938575.1). Classification (NCBI taxonomy): domain Eukaryota; kingdom Metazoa; phylum Chordata; class Amphibia; order Caudata; family Ambystomatidae; genus Ambystoma; species Ambystoma mexicanum. The sequence goes on from NC_090923.1 coordinate 844,390,284, forward strand.
ATCATGGGGAAAGTCAAAAACTCCAACATCTCTTTCTGTGTGAATAATGATATTGGGGCTCATTATAAGTGTGACGGTCCGGAAACCACATGCCGGTAATTCGATTACTGGCACTCATTCCGCACTGCAGCACTACAAGAGGGAATGGTGGTAACAACAGTGCCGGAAACAGCATTCCCTGTGCTACCGTCGCTGATAGCACATGTCACTGAATCTGCAGGACCCACATGAAGTAGTATCGGAAACACTGACACCACGGAAATAAGGCAGCATTACAATAGCAGTTTTCCCAGAAACATGGGCACACAAATGCCAATGCTACTGTGAAAACCTTGCCGGAAACACCAGCACCGCGGAGCAGGTGGTAACCAGGCCCAGGTGTGTAGAAACAGGCCACAGGTGTACCCAAATGACCCAGCTGCACACAATGAGCACTGGGACTGCAGATAAGTACCACACCCACGTTCCAACACAACCATGCTACCACTCTTAGCAGCAGTCATCGACATGGAGGTGCTGCATGCAGCAGTGCAGCTGTATGAGCAGGAGGTGCAACAGTGGCAACAGGCTGACAGGCAGTGAGGGAGGAGGAGAATGAGGAGGAGAATACAGAGGAACAATGGGCATCAAGTTGTGTCCCAGAGGTGTGCACCCAAAACCTGCACAAGGGCCATACCAAGGTCCCTGACCGACAGGAAGATCCACACACTTTACCACCTGAACCATCCTTGCAATAGTGGACCTCATCCAAGACGACATCCAGAGGGTCACTGGCATCTGGACTGCCATACCCCCCCTGTTGAACGTGGTTTCTGTACTGCATTTCCTTGCCACAGGCCCATTCCAACACACAGTCGGGGAGCTGCATGGCATCTCCCAGTCAGCATTTTCAATTGTGCTTGTGCAGGTCCTGGATGCCCTCCTGAATCATGTGTGTTAGAGAGAATTATCATTCAATGGCTAATTTCCCTTACCTAGTGAGTCCCTCAGCAGCTTTGCTGGATTTCTGGAGTTTATTTTTCCACTTGGTAATAATGTACCCCTTTTTCCCACTCTTACCTGTGTTTTGCCATGTGTATTTCATCTGTTTTTGTGATTGTGGACTCTGGAGTACACCACTTAATTAAGTAGCCCCCTTCTTTTGTGTGTTACACAGCACCTTCAGTGCGGTGACACAGGGTTGTCTTATAGACTTCCCACCGACTCCATTTCTGAGGCTGACTACTGTCCCCCAGAAAAGGGTAAAGTTGCCATTAACTTTACTTAGTCATTTAACCTCAGATCCAGTACAACCCATCTTACATGGAGTACTGGAAAGGGTTAATCCTTAGCCCTTTTTAACTGTACCTCCTTGAGTATTGTTTTGTTCTTTTAACATTTAGACTTGGTTGGTGGCAGTGGTATCTACCCTAACCTTTCTACCGCGATTATACTATATAAACGTGGTACTGTTTTAGGCTATTATATTAGCCTCGAACTTAAACCCGCTTGACCAAATACTTTTCTTTTGGCTCCGGTCGGGTTTATTCGCCATTTCTTTTTGTTAAAGTCCTTCTTGTGTTTTACTTTGCATGGCAAACCAGGTTTGCCTTCTTTGTTCACTGTCTTTTGACGGGCTTCTGCCAGGAAGCCCTCCTCTAGGCGCCTGGGTGTCTAGGTGGACTGAATGTGAGGGATGGGTGTAGCCACCCCCTGCACAGGGTATCCTAGGTATCCCAAGTCGCACTTTGCCATGATTGGCTGAGGTGGTTGTCCGAGCCGGACAACCCCCCTGCTGCATGATTCACAGCCAGGCTGTGTGAATGGGGGATTTTCGCATAAAAGGCAGGACTCTTGGGCTAGAAGTCAGAGTCGCCACTGGAACTACAAGGAACCGAAGAGAAGCGGAGAAGAAGTCGACTGCTGCAACTATCCTTTCCCGGTGAAGCCCTGCTGCAGTCCTAAGCTATCTACCCTTCGACAACCAGAGAAGATCCAGTCCGGAGTCTTCTTCCCTTGAGCCTGGTGGGGATAGCCAGCTCACCTTCTACAGCCAGAGGATCCTCTTCTTGGTCGAAATCGCTGCACACTGCTGTAGTGGTCCGGATAGCCATCTGAAGAGCCTCTCCTGTTTTTAAGGAGCGCACTTTTTATTCACCGTCGCTGCTGCTGGCTTCAGCCCTGTGTGGTGCACACCCCTCCGTGGGTCTGCAGGAAACTACCAGAAACAACTGCCATGGCACCCGCTTCTTCATTGAATAAGGTACTGTGTTCTGAAAAATTGGGTGAATACCTTTTCTTCGCCTCCAAGGCTTGCCCTTGTCTTCCCTCCTTCTTATAACTTTTGCTTCCTCTGTTGACAATATCTAAGTACTCCTGGCTATGTTGAATCGTGAACTATCCGACTGTGTGATTCTCGACAACAGGAACCTGGTTCCACTTGACACTGGCTCCGGCCTATTGACTCTTGCATTTCTGTCCAAGAGTGTTCTCTGGTTCTGTCTCCCTTGACAAAAGTATTGCCTATGATTTGTGCCCCCAACTCTCTCTGGGTATCTCAGGTGCTAAGTGTGTTTTTGCCCCGGTAACATTTCTTGCCGCGGATACGCATTTCTTTAGTAAGACTGAACTGTCATTACTGTCAAAAAGTGACCGCAAGTGTATTCCCGGTAACGTCTTTTGTTTCACAACACCAGTCCACTAAAACACAGGGTACTTACCTTGAAGTTATACCATACAAAGTGAATTGGTTAGTTGTAGTATATTTTACGTGTGGTTTTGAATTAATAGAAGTGGCGTGTTCATAACAAACGGTTTAAAAATAAATGTACTTATTATATTTACCTGAAACCTTGAGTCAGTGTTTGCTTGAGTCACAGTAACTGTGGTCCCTTTGTGTAATCTCTGCTACTGCTCATATACTCTTGAGATAAGCCTGGCTGCTCCGCTACTGTTACCACTTTAATATAGTAGTACAGGCTTATACCAAAGGTAAAACTTGTATTGCCACCTGTAGTCTTAATTCTGTGCAGTGGTCCCTAAGGGCACTGCACAGGATTCTGCCTAACAGTGTGTCCCAGCACATCACCCTACCAACAACACAGGCACAAGTGAACGCCACTAAGGTCTGCTTCAATGCCCTTGCGGGCATGCCCAATGTATTGGGAGCAGGGGACTGCACACACATAGGGCTAGTGGCTGCCCACACCACGAGGAGGTGTATCGAAACAGAAAACTGTACCACTATTTGAATGTGCAGGTCATCTGCGATGAGGAGCTGATGATCACACACTGCTGTACACGCTTCCGGAGGTCAACCCATGACTCAATGGTCCTGCGGAATAGCACGCTGCCTGGGTACATTGTGCATTATGGTTGACAGCGGACCTGGCTATTTGGTGAGTTAAAGGATCAACACAAACACCACATTGCATGTACACCACGGCATGGGGGATGTTCACTGTCACCAATGCATGGCCCACAGGCACCATGCAAATGCAGGGACACATTCTGCATGCAAGAGTAGGAGGGCATAACTGGCATGTACCACATGAGTCTACGGAAGGACCCACATCACAATCTGGGCACTGATGGAGAGGCACATGTAATGCACCACTGGTACCAGAATGCAACACACCCATGTCACAAAGCACAGCATAGCCATACTATGCCCCACCACTAAGCCGTCCATGTCTTTCTAATCACACACACATATCCTGACCAGCCTTAGCTGTCACAGGGTGCAGTAAGGCGAATGACGACCCGCAATCGCACAGACCCACATGCATATATCACACATCTGCATCCACACATGCATGCACTGCTTAGTCACCTCAATAATGTGGACCTCCCTGTGTCCCTTTCCATGCAGGTGAGTCCGGCTATCCCTTACTACCATGGCTTATGACCCCTGTGAGACATCCACAGAGCCACCAGGAAACAACATACAATTGTGCGCACATCAGAACAAGGGCGACAATTGAGCAGACCTTTGGACTGTTGAAGGCATGTTTCGTTAACTTCACTGCTCCGGTGGGGCATTGATGTACAGGCCAGTGAAAGTGGGGAAGATAGTCCTGGCCTGTTCCATGTTGCACAATATGTGCATCCGGCAGAACGTTCCCCTACCCCCAGAGACATGGACATGCGTCCGGTGGACGATGATGACAGTGACGTTGCTGCAGCTGCATACATGCAGATTCACCAACACACGGATGACAGGGATGGACGTGCAGCCTGGCAGGAACTCATACAGAACTACTTCTGAGCACACATCACCTGCACATGACCCATGGCGCACACTGCATGCAATGCAATGCAGTGCATAAATAAAGCACTCCACTACACAAATTCAATGTCCAGATGTGAATTAATATGCAGAACCATGTTTGTTTGTTTGTTTATTTGATAATGCGCACCAAGCTCTTGGGCAGCTGGGCGCAGCAGTACAAGAAGTCTCGAAGCTAAATTACAGTGCCTGCCACAGGCTGATACATGCATGTAAATACAAAGTGACCTACAGTATATAATACAGTACAGACAGTTGCCAGGGGTCAAAAATAGATGGAATATCTTAACATATGCATAGCAGGATCAGGCTTAACATTGCGTATATTAGGTGCCGTAGTGGTCAGGGAAGTGTTGAAAGGGTAGAGTGGCCATTATAGCATGTACAAACAACAAGAAACATGTGGCCCACCACCCCCTTCCTAACTAGGCCACCCACTACTCCCTCCCCAACTAGCCCCACCACCACTCCCTCCCCAACTAACCCCCACAAATAACCCCCCCAACTAACCCTCCCCAACTAATCCTCCTGCCGGACCCTCTGTGCAAGCAGGACCGTCGCTATAACGAGCGGCTTGGTCATGTGCACAGCACCGGACGGTGGCCTGCACTCTCTCCCATAACAACATGGTCTCCTCCTGCATCAATCTGGCCTCCTCCAGGTGCTGGCGCACGAGTCCCAACATTTGTTCATGCCGTTCCGCAATGCACCGTAAGCGTGAATCCATGTCTCTGATGCTGGGGATGGGTGGTAAAGGTGGGCTGTGGAGGTCGGAGGGGCTGAATGAGGGGTGGTGGTAGGGGGTGTGCTCAGGTTTCCCCTCATTTGTGCCCCCGGCCTCCTGCCCTGCATCTTCATCTGTGGATGCGCCGATGTAAATGGGAGGCTGGTTGGGGGGGAAATGGCCAGCCTGTTGGCGCACACTGCTGTGTGTCAGCGGCTGCTGTCTTGGCCTCTGTTGGGGCAGCAGTAGTAGCTACAGGGACTGCTGGCTGTGCCTGCAGTGGGGCAACAGGTGTTGCAGCAGGGGCAGGCGGCATTTTCGCTGGCCCTGTGTCTTGTGTGGCTGGTGCTGGAGTTGCTCTATCCATTGTTGGGGACAGCAAGGGATAGAGCTGGGCCAGCCGTGGGGGTGAGCCAGGTTTCAGTCAAGGCTAGGATGTCCAAGTCGATTGCTGTAATGAGGTCCAGGATTTCATGTAAGTAGTCAATGATTGACCTGGTGTTGAGGAGGGCACATCATAGAGGAAGTTGGGGGGGGTGTGGTGAAAGTAGGGGTGGCTGTGGTCTGTGGTTGGGTGCGAGGTACTGCTCTAGGAGGTGATATGGTCATTGTACTTTGGCTAGTAGCATGGGGCGCGGCAGTGTGTGGTAGGTGGAAGTGTGGTGGGGGTGTCCTACGTTGGCTTTTGGCATTTCGGGCGCTAATCTCAGGGGGTTGTGTGATTCGGGTTAGTGCGGTTGGTCTGCCAACTGGTTGCAGCTTGTGTTTTGGCCGTAAGACAAGGCCCAATTTTTTGTAGTGCCATGGTGGTTGTGTGGGCTGGGACGGAGAGGACCTAGCTCAGCCAATTGGCAGATGCTTAAAGGATTTTTTTGTTACATGTTAGGATTCAAATTATTTGGGGGGCAGCTGTGAGTTGGTACGATTGGGTGGTGCTGGCGTAAGTGGCCATCTGGTTTGGGAGGGTTATGATAGTGTGTGTGAGCCCTTAGTGCGTTGGCTGGTGTGTACGTTGAAGCCCAGTCAAAGGGTTGGAGGCCAAAGCATCAGCATGGAGCTATGGTGGGGAGCTGGGCTGTGGAGAGAGGTTTGTCAGGCCTTATCTTGAAGGTAGGTAGTTTGATCCGATTAACAGATGTTCGAGGCGGCAAAGAAGGTAGTGTTGACGGAAATAACTGCGCTATAATGGCATCCGGTAGGGAGCTGGTCTGTGATGCGATGGTCAGGTGGGAGCGTATTTCCGTCAGAGCTGGGTGGAAGAGGCTGGGTGGCAGGGGTATGATATTCATGGAGTGCAGAGCTGCGGGCATCTGCATCATTCGGTGTGTGTACCGTGCAGGCCAGGAAACGCGGTCTATGGTGGACAGCCAAGGCAATGTCAGGGCAGTTGCTTCGGTCGCGTGACATGGTTGAAGGGGACAGTGGACAGGCCATGGCGGTAGTGGGTCAGGAATCTGGATGGTCATGGTAATGAGGTGGGAGACATAAAGGAATACGTAGGAGCCCATAAGTAAGCCCAAGCATGAGCATGTATGGTCCTAAGCGCAGTAGGCTTACATGGGAAAGTGAATTGTGCAGCGAGAAACCGTAGGTCTGTCGGCTGGTGTAGGAGATCCGGCGCATCGCTGGCAGAGACCGGCTGAGACACAATCCATCGAGCTTAACTGTAGGCCTTCACTGAGGACCGGCTGTGTCTCCCGGCTTGGAGGCAGGACTCCAGGTACGGGGGACACATGGTAAGGCAGGCTGAGAGCCAAGTGGGGGATGTTTATATATTGTTCTAAGATTAGAACTAATTGGTTATTCATCAGGCCAATTTCCAGATCCTCTTACCTATAATTATTGTGTGTTGTTTACACACAATAATAAATATATAGTGTTTAATAACACAGCTTTCTTACTCTTAGGGGCAAAGGCCGTACCTCCCAGTGCTTCATCATAGGTATTGAGTAATGGCATCCACTGGTTCCTTGGTGGGGCTTGCTAGCCAGGTAGTTGTCGAAATGGTGGGAGCGTGCTGGTGTCCTGAATCGTGTAGTCTCTTTGCTCTATGATAAGAAATAGGTGTCAATTGTGTAGTTGGTTCTTTTATTCAATTACCCAATAATAATTTGGACTTTAACAATAATGGTTGCTGGTAAGGTAAGTGGCCCAGTGACATGCCAGTGGTTGCAGAGGCAGCAACTCCATTCTTGTTCTCTGTAATAATGTGCTTGAAATGATAATGAAGGTGTATGGAATGTTAGTGTGGAATGTTGGTTGGGACACTGGTTGAATGTTCCGAGAGTGTCAGTTGTAAAGGAGCTGGCTGGGGTGTGGATGGGCGTGTGATTGTGTACTACACATATGTATCTTACCTTGGAATCTAGCGCGGCACATCATAACAGAACCTAGGTTACTTCATTTGGTGACAAGGTGGTCTTCTGTCCATGTACTGGGTCTATACAGGAACAATGAGCTGTGGTGGGGGGAACAGCAACAATCTTCACAGTCCCTGCCCCCCAAGGACCCATTTACACACAACCAACAAGGAGAAGGTTTCCAGTAACAAGCATCAGCATGGTGGGCCAGGTCAGGGGTGCGACATTGGGCATGGTAATTGGTGCAGTGGGGGCCACTGTAACAACGATGACGCCAGTAGCGGGAGGTTTGGCTGTGACAAGCGCCAGCCTGTTGGGCCAGTTTAGGAGTGCTACAGTGGGCGTTGTAATTAGTGCAGGGGGAACCAACAGTGATTCCTGGAGTGGGAGGTTTGGTGGCTGCGTGTTTTTGGCAGTTGAGGGTGCGAAAGGGCCGAGAAGTGACCATTTCGGATTGGCTGGCACAGAGTTTCGGTTATGCAGTGAGTTCATGGTCGGAGCGGAAGAGGGATGTCAGTTCTCGATGGAGGATGGTGATCGTCTGATGACATCACCGCACATGCTAACGTCACAGCGTTGCATCGAATGCTGCGCTGAGTTCATTGGTTTTGCAGCTGAAGCTAGAGGGGGAGCGGAGGAACGAAGAGGACGCGGACACCGAAAGACATTGCTGGCTGGTGCCAAGACACAGGGCGCCAGAAATGAAATCTCTGGAGTGGAGAGTGGGAGGAATGTGACTGTTGCTGCCACGTTGGTTGACGTGGAGAATGGCATGGATTTAGGACCTGTAAAGGTGATGTAAATTAGCAGAGGTGCATCCCAGGCAAAGAGGGGTAAGAGGAATTTCTCTTATGGAGTGGCAGTGTTTTTGAGACATATGAGGCAGGGAAAAGAAGAAGACTGATGGAGTCAGGACAGGAAGAAGAAATGCCTCAGGAATGTGGCGTGTGTAAAAGAGGCAATGTAGGAGAGCCATACAGATGTTTTTCTTGTAAAAGGGTTTTAATAATCTAAAGGAATTGGATCCTGATCTATGGGCTTTTTACCAGGAGATAGGGAATTTGACCATTCGTGAGGAGGAATGTATCATTGTGTGGGGTGAGACCTGTGTTTTTGAAATACTGTTTGTGTATTTGTGGTGGCCTCAGCAGTTAGGGATGGTTTGTTCTCTCTCTAGGAGGCAGAGGGGGGTGGTGTTCAGGTTTGGAGGCCTGTTGTAATATGGCTGTTGTGTTTATAGTATGGCCTCATGTCAGATTATTTTAATTGGTAATGATTAGGGATCTGGGGTAGTTTGTGATCGTAATGGGCATTACAGATTACAGGAATTGTGTTTCAGATGTATTGCTCATGTAACATGCATTTTGGGAAGTGAGGGTGCCAGGTACATCAACTGAATCTTTAAGGATTTTGGGAGCGTTGGACATGAGAGTGCAGGGAGGTTCGCTAGGAATCCAGTGGTCACTGGATTTTCATGGATTTAAGTTTGGACATGTGGGGGTTATTAATGCGCATGGCATGGTTCAGGTTGCCATGTGGAGCTTAAGGCTCAGCTCAGCTTGGCGGTTAACTGTTGTTTACAGTTTGTTTTGGGTTATTAAGGGGCATGGTTAAGGGTTAGGTTGCCATGTGGAGCATTATGCTGGCGTTAGCACGGCAATCCGCTGTTGGTTACAGTTTTACCATGGTTGCGATTTGGTGGTTCTGTTTGTCATACAACAAATTTGTTGGTTTTTATTTTTAGGAGTTTTTGGTTTATTGGAATTGGAAATGTGCGCAAATTTGAATCCCGTTCTTTGCTCCCACTCCACCTGCCAAAACCAGAACTATAACCCTTGTTAACAATTGCTTTACCAAGTATTTGAAAATGATTTCTCGAGTGTCTAGCCATAACCACTGTATGCCCCATCCCTTGTGTACTATTCCTGTACATGGTATAATTACAACTCCCTGCGCTGATGGCTTAATCTTTAGCCTAACGCCTTAGTAGGCTTGCTGGCTGCCTTTCGTATGAGGCTGTGGAAACAACTGCTCCCACAGCTCACAGGCCAGGGCAGGAAGGACAATGCAGCCTGTATCTTATGTGCTGCAGCAGGCAGCTACCATTCCAATCAGGGGCCTGACCAACTAGGCACCACTTTCATAATAGCTAGTTCTTGTAGGTATTGCACCTCTATCATAAAAGCACTCTGCATGCTCAGTGAAGAATCGAGTTCTCCAAATTGGTCCCTAACATCCTGTATTTTCTCTCTCTTTTCACCCAGTTTGTTCATTAACAGTGTGCCGCCCTTGCCCCGGCACTTGTACAAACAGATCGTGTGCATTTTCTATTGCGTTTTGGCCCCAGCAAACTGCCCTTATTCTCAAATGATACATGGACGACCTCAGCCCATTTGTGTCCTTGCGTCATTTCTTGTACTGCTGGGAATGTTATCCTTGGCAAAGTGCATTAACCTGAGCTAGAACATGGTTGGGGGAAGGTTTGTTTCTCAGGCATAATGTGGCACGGGGGCATACTACTTTAATACCTGACATGTGCAGGAATACCTAGTCATGTAGTCATCTTCCGGGATCAGGTGCTCTAAATGATACTTCATTTAGGAGCCATTGAAAGCGAGCATTCTATGATCCAGTTCAGAAGTCGCATGTATTGTTCAAACAGCAACTGACAAAAAACCTGAATATTTGGTCAACATATTTCGTGCATCACACTCGTTTTGAAGACCCTAAATAGAACAAAAGCAAGCACACCATATTAATAAAGAAGGAGAGGGAGGCATTACTTAACGAGACATCCTGAAAATGTCCTAAACACTACAGTCCCTCGAACATGAAAGCCCATCAGCCTCATTACAAGTTTTGCAGTGCAGGAAAGTGCCGGTAATTCTGTGACTAGTTCTTTTAATGCACTGCAAAATTACTGGTTTGCTGGTGGGGGGTCACTGATTTACCTCCAGCCAACAGCTGGAGGTAAATCAGGCCCCCAGCGGAAAAGAATTGCCAGTATTACCGGCACCGGTAATACCGGCAATCCCCTCCATCGAGTCCTATAGGAAATTCCAGGATATCAGGTGGCGGTAACGGTAGGTCTGTTTTCCGGTATCCCGCCGGAAATTGCAGGCGGGATAACAGCAAACTTATAATGAGGCGCCATATCTCTATTTCATGCAACAGACCAACAATTAATGTCAGCATATAGTAAACACATTAAAGTTTGAACCACTACAAAACGGATCCTAATCAAATTATATAAAGCTGCCACTGTAAATAGAAAATACTGCCCCCAAAATGTATAAATGAAAAAAAGCTGAAATATCTAGTAGTAAATGGACCCTCGGGGGGGGCTACATGCTGGTGTACTAATTGGGACCACACAGTGCAACGCCAAAATACCATAGCCCAAAAATAAAATTAAATAGCTCCAAATGACTAAAAAATAACTATGAATCACCACAACATTAAGTATTACTCACAACACAATTGAGATATAAAGTGTAAAGAGCGAGAGAAAAAGAGAGAGTGAGAAAAAGAGAGAGAGGTGGAGAGAAAGACAGACAGAGAGAGAGTGTGACAGTGGCAATGGGATCTACTCAAATGGGACCTGTCTGTAAGAGGCCAGTGGCAGGAGTGCAAGTTTGCAGGTTGTATTACCTTAGCAGGCCTACTCCATCCTTCCTCCGACTAAGTAAGTCACCTCTAAGATCTCCTACCAACTTACACTCCAACCAACCCCCCACCCACAGATGGCACCACAGGCCTCAACATTAGCACATTAACCCCATCTGAACCATGACAGAGCTCTCCTCTTTACCCCTATCACTCTCTCCCACATCAGAGGCTAACGAGACCCGAAGCATTGTAGTTTGAGATTTTGGGCTCATCCCTCTGGATATCTCCCAAGATTCTCCACCAAACTGACAGAAAGCAGATTTGCACACAGGAACCTGGTACTTGGGACCTGTACCAATTAACACCACTTTTTCTCATCTGCCTCTCCCACTTTCCCACTAATTATCCCCCGCCCATTTTCTTCATAACCACGTGAAGCAAGGTAAACAATAGTGGTAGAAGGGTGCCATACAAGACCATTCATATTACATTACAATACATATGAGTGATGGTGTGTGAGACTCTGGCTCATACCTCTGTTTTATGTATTGTTATGTAAAGTGGTCTCATATGGCGCTCTTCTACAAATAATGTTGGTCTCACGGCGCATGGGTCTGTAAGAAAGGAGGGCAGGGTGTGTTAGTCGGATAGCGGGAAGGCAGATGCAGAAACCTTTGATGTTGATGGATGCAGGTCAGAAGTACCCGTAACCTGTGTTCCGATATGAAAATCTGTAAGCTGTTTGGGGTTGGTACTCACTGGGCAGGTTAGCCATATGGGCATTTCCAAGATTGTGGAGTGCAAAAATGAACTGGAGGGTTGTTGAAAGAAGACGAATAGGGTTTGAATCTGTTAAGTACACTAGATCTAGTAGGCCATCTGTAGGAGAATGGGAAGTGTAAGTATGCACGATTTTAGTAGTGATGAGTTAGTTGAGGGATGGCAGAGTGGGGGCAAGGGTGTTGTCACTTCCTTGCTCTTGGTGGTAGATTTTACTGAGATTAAAGGTGCAGACCAGTACCATGCAGGTGAGGTTCCATGAGTCAGCTTGGTCTGCCACAAATGGTAGTGCAGAGAGTTTAAAAAACAATCTTGTCGTAAATTAGCACAAAGGTTTCTGGGGCACAGTTTTTAGTTGGTTTCTATTATTTTTCATTTCTTTCAAAGTGATTGGTTAAAAAGTCAAGTCTTGAGCTGTTTCCTGAAAGTCAGGTGGTTCTCCTCCAGGCGGAGAGGTTTTGGTGGGGTATTCCACAGTTTTGTGGCTAGAACTGGAAAAGATGATCCTCCTTGTCATTTCTTGTTGAGGTTAGGTACTAACACTAGTGCCGCATTGCTGGACCTAATGTGCAATGTTGAAACTTACTTCTGATGGAGGAAGAGCCCACTCTGTGGTATGAATGAAGGGCTATGCACAAGGTTTTGAAATGCACCCTTTCTTTGATGATAGCTGTATGTGATGCTGGCGGGATATGTTCAAATCGCTTCATTTTGTGAAGTATACTTGCGGATGCATTTTGGACTCTTTGAAGCTTCCTCATTAGGGAATCTGGGAGTCTGAGATAGAGGCTATTGCATAGTCTAGTTTGAATATTGTTAGAGAAATTATGGCCATCGCCCTGTGGGTGAACAAGTGAGCTAAGATCCAGCGTAGCATCCACAGCTGAGGGAAACAGCGTTTACCGATGGCTTTAACCCATGGATTAAGTGTGAGGGTTTTGTGCATTTTCATTCATACATTCCCTACCATGGTTGATAGGTTTGGGCTGGGTCCCATCTCGTCATGCCATGGGATTGTGGTGGGGTTGGAACCTATACCTATATTACAGAGCATCGACTCTGTTTTGCTAGGGTTTAGTTCAAGTCTGTTTGCTGTCATCCAGTGCGTCCACCGGTGTTAGGCCTTTTTTAATGTCCGGGGCGTTTGGTGATTGGTGGTTCACAGATTTGTAGATTATTTGTGTGTTATCCACATAGTTGTAACAGGAGATACCAGATTTATTGATGTCAAGTAGGGGTGCTCATGTCGATGTTGAAAAGTAGAGGTGAGAGTGTGGATCCTTGTGGTACTCCGCAGGTGAGGTGGCCCATGATTGTGATTTCGGTTCTACCCATCAGGAAGGAGGTGATCCAGTGTAGAGCTGATTTTTTTAATACCAATATCTTTCAGTCTTTTTTATCAAGATTGTGTGACTGATGGTGTCAAAAGCTGCTGAGATGTCTAGCAGGATGAGCGCACACTCTGAGTTTTCATCCACGTTGTTTTTAAGTGTTACCCAAATGGAGCACAGAGAAAATTATGTACTCTTAGAAGGTCTAAAACTGTGCTGTGCCTCATTCAGGATTTGCTTTGTTTTTGACGAAGTCCCAGAGTTGGAGATATATATGTTTTTTTCCGGATGTTTCTGAATGAAAGGCTTGGTAGAGGTGGGGCAATAGCTGTCTGGATCAAATGGGTCTGCTCTGGGCTTTTTGAGCAAAGGTCTGATGTATGCAGATTTCAACTGTGCTGGGACTCTTCTGCTGTTCATGGTCATTGAGGAGGGAAAAGAAGATGGGCACTACGTCTGGAGATTTTATGATTGATTTGTAAAATTGGAACAGCATGGATCATCAGGAGTTACTGATGGGCTGCATGAGTCAATGGTAGCTTGTAGGTTCTCTGCAGACGGATGGTGGAAAGAAAATAGAGAGGACATAGTAGGAGGTATTGGTGGGATCTCGTGGCATACGGGTGGGAATGTTCTTTTTTGTCAAGGTGATCCAGGATGTCTAGGATGATTTGGTTGAAATATGTAGTAATCTGGTCACAGAGCTCTTGTGTAGGGGCAGTTTTACGTTCACCTGGTCTCTGCCGAGGCGTTGGGGCACGTTTTCAGCCCTCCCTGCACTTGAATCACCCCCTTCAGGCCTCTCCCTCAGTAGAAAAGCTGTGAGCAGTGGTACGTGGTGATACTGCTCTTGTGTACAGATAAGAGTCTGTGAGTGTGCCAATCTGTGATTGTTGTACATCTCAAACCCTTCACCCCAAAGTATAGTTTCTGTGAGCATACACCAGCCCATAAAGCTCACCTGTGAATTATGGAAGATAAGCTCTCCATCCTGCTACTTTTGGCAGGGGCGCGTCAAATGGGATGTAGTTCCTTCACTGATCCCTGATATGGATTAGTCCAGTCCAGCTGCGACTATGCTTCTTCTTATGATTGGTAAGTTTTTCTTGAGCTCTTGTGATGCTGTTTGTTCTCTTTAATGTCTGTATATGTTGCTCCTATTTATGCCCGCAATAATGTCTCTCTTATGTTTTCTTCCCTTAGATGGAAATGCGGCCTCAATGCAGCTGTGAGACGCGAGACGCGGCCGGATGGAAGATGGATGCAACTGCAATGCTCGACAGCAGGTAAGTGATGGTTTAAGGGAGAGCAAGAAGTATGGTGAAGCGCAACCTTAAACGGACTGTTATTTTATGTCTAACCATGTCTTCTGTTTTTCTTTGCAGACGCTGCTGTTGACGATGGAGCGTGTCGTGCTGCGGTGTCAAGATGAACATTTCGGTGTTTCCGGAAGTGTAAAGATGAATACTTGGTCCGCCGGAGAGATGTACAGGTAAGAACAGCTTCCCCCAGTTGGTAAGTATGCTGGCAGGAAGCAGGATGTCCAGGAAGCAGGATCTTCAATGGTAAGTCTGACCTCAGGCGACGGTGAGCGTTACACTGCTTGCAAGTGCAGAATAACGCGAAGCATCTGTCTTGAGGATCGGGGCAGCTTATATAGCTGAGATCCTGGGCACGCCCATTAGGGCCGGCTTACCAGCCACACTGTGCCACTCATAGAGAGTGAACATGTGCAAAGGCAATCCATTAGCAGCCACACCCAAGAATACACTTGGGGTTGTTTAATGGATGGAATGTTCAAGGTTAATGCATCCTGCTTAATGGATGGAATGTTCAAGGTTAATGCATCTGAAGTGCTATGTCCATAATAAAAGTCTTTTGGTGTTAAATGGATGTTCTTGTTTACTTTTGTTCATGAGCCTGGTGCCAAAGGCACCAGGACAGTGTCCACCCAGGTCTCTTGTGCATGCCTGTGCCCCTGATTTCATGACCATGACACGCAGCACTTGCATCACAGGCTGTAGGGTTTTTGAATTTGTTGATGATCTTATACAGTTCCCTTTCGCTGTGATGTGCTGAATCAATGCGTTTGGAGTAGTGTGCTTTCTTTGCTTTGAGTACCTCAGCCCTGTAATGGTGGGTGTAACTATTGATGGTAGATGAATTTGCTGGTGTGTAGATTGTTCTTTCTCCAGATAAGTGATTTAATCTGTAGGTGAACCATTTGGCTAGTTTCTTTTTTTGAGAGGTTTTTAAAGGTTTTTTAGGGGCAGTGCAGTCCATCTCAGAAATAATACAGTTGTGAATGTGGTGGAGTTTTGCATCCATTGTGGTTGTTGGTCCATCTGCGGGTACGGTAGATTTGGTTGCTTCTATTCTTTCTTGTAAAAAGTTGATGTGTATTTCTTTCCATGGTCTATGGTTCTTTTAAAGATCCTATGTGGTGTGGTGTATCTGTGAATATTTTTAACGTGATAGGTAAGTGATTCTCCCAGATGAGGTGCACTGGGGAGCAGAGAGTGATTATGTTAATATCAATATAGAATGTGTTCAGCTATGTGTGTAGGACCCTTGACCGTGTGTTTGAGGTGTAATGGAGCAAGGTTCACTCCAAGCGACTTTGTAATAGCATTGTCTTCTTTCTCGAGTCAGATTTTGAAATCTTCAAGTATAGGTAGTAGTTGATGATCAATGGATAGGATAGCGGCAGCAGGTTTGTCAGCAAAGTGCGAGCTGTAAGAGGGAGTTCTGCAGATTAAGAGGAAGCTTAATGTAGCTGTGGTAGAGATGGAGCAGGTCGGAATGAGCGATTCACAGTCTGGGATGGTGTCAATGGTGGTGTTGAGACTATGCCTATTGTTGTGATTAGCACAGATGATCTTGAACCCCAATGGTATACTCTCGTGGATAACTTGGGACTGATCATCTAAGATACATGTTTCTGTGATGAAGAGTAAGTCTATCTGGTCTTCAGAAAGGAGGTCTAAAATGTCAGAGGGGTGCCCGGACACAGAATATGCATGTACGAGGAGGCATCTTGTAACTGTAATTTCTGGGTGGTTTGGCTCTGTTGGGCCAGTGCTTTTGGGTTGTTCAAGGTTACTATCATTAGTTTCCAAAGGCTCCACATTAAGGCTTTCAGATTCAAAGAGGCATAGCATGTTCTTCTTGGGCTCTGGCACATATCTTAGTTCCTGCTGTGTGGCTATGGTGGATGGTGTAGGGTGTGTAGTGATGAATGGAGTAACAGGTGTTGTTTTTGTGGGTTCCGTCCTATGGATGGTTGAATGGCTGTCGTGGTATATGCAGTCAATGATGTCAGGTCATTGGTGACTCCCGTTTCTTGGATCAATGTTAGGTCATAGTAGTGTGGTTTAGCTGGGTGATTCACGATATCTGGAACTAAAAGCTGTCAGTGGTCTCTTGAAGTGAGGTACTTTGAAGCCTGTAGAGTCTGGAGATGCCTGATCAGAAGGGGTAGTGGAGGCTGCTTTCAAATCTCTCCTTGTTCTTTCTTCCTTTCTGATTCTACTATCTTTGCTGTTTTTGGGCATCTTTCCACCCTGTAGTTGCTGAGGATTGGGAAGAGGGGGAAATAAGGTAGAGAGAGAGGGGAGTGCAGATTTTCACCTTTTTTATTTGCTTTGGGCCTGTGTTTATGGTTGGTTCATTTAAGGATTTCCTTATCCCTCTGTGACAATGTTTAGTTGGGAAATTATGGAACTGTTCTGATCATGATATAGGCCAACTGGCTTGTAGACTATACAGATGGAATGAATTTCCAAGATTTAGGTTATGGAAAAATGTTGTTCGGTGTGTCAGTGTATGAGTCTATGGTACAATGATTATAGAATGCATGAGAATGTTGTTTGTGTTTGATACTCTATGTGTGAGGGGCCTAATTTCAGTATGATAGGGCTGATCATGACAGAATATGTATAATAGGTTTATTGATTTAACTTGGTTGTTTAAGCAGATACGGCGGGTCCAACCAGTTATGCGTTGGGGGTGGAGTTGAAATACCACAAGCTACACAGTCCTTAGGGGCATAGTACAGCGAGTTAAGGTTTGTATGTAATTGGTATATAAAGCCTGTATGTGTTTTGTACGTAGGCAGAGCTAAAAGTAAACTAGCTATGTACTAGGTATATAGGTAGAAGAAATAAGTCTCCCGTTATAGTGGAGGCACAAACACTGATTCAACCTCCCTAATTACTAGGGATGCAGGCATTTGATGAGTTATGCAGATGTTAAGCAGGTGTAGAATTCAGTTATTTTATCAAGCAGATCTTATGAGCAAAGCACTATGAGAAAGCACCTCATGTTTTTGGTATACAGGTAAATACAAAGAATCAAATATGGCAGTGCGCTTGGTGTTTATGCATTCATAATAAGTTAAACAGTTGTTATGGATGCCTCTATAAATACAATCAAATCAATCTCGCTATGTGCTAGGTACTAGGCAAAACAGTGAGTCAACTACGCGGTAGTGGTTGAATATAATTCAGTTATACGATAGATATGCATGGCTGTAGCATAAAAAGCCATGAAAGTGTAATGTTTCAAAGTAGCTCCATGCTGTGTGTATGTGTACACTAACTGGGTCTATGTGGTTATGTGCTTGGTATGCACGCAGTTAAATAGAGTGAAATCCATCTATGTGTTAGGTATGCAGTGAGCAGTGTGGTGAGAAGCGAATTTGTGATGTCTAACTCAATGATTAGCAGCTTATGTTTTATGTATGAATGCACCAATAGTTAGCTGTGAAACTGTACTGGGTGGTAAACACAGATTTAGTCTAGACAATTGCTAGCCATGCAGGCTAAACACAATGAGTCAAACATTTTTTGCTGGAATTTCAGGCAACAAACAGTTAGCCCAGCTATGTGTTATGGAGTCAGTGGTATGATGAGCTCTGCAGATGTATTGGTTGCTAGACCGACTGACTCTGGATAATTGCCAATCTAAACAAGACATAATTGCTTTTCTAAATACAAGAGCATAGTTTGAATTTCAAGCTAAAAGAGCGTCAAACTAGCTTTGTTATCAGTAAGAGTCCTCGATTGGCTCCAGCGATGTCATTTAGGGGTCACCAGGGGTCGCTCTTGCGATCCCTGAGGTCTCCCTTGCTACCCCTGTGGTCTCCCTTGCTACCCCTAAGCAGTTTTACAAATTGAAGCTCCTGGGCTGTGGCCAATGCCATGTGGCTCTTTGCTTCTAGAGTGGCTGGCTTTCTTGTTCAGGCTTCTTAAAAAAAACAGGGGGTTCCATAAGTGTAACATTTTGAGCAGTGACCCTAAATAAGAAAGAATAGGAATACTAAATAATTTGGCTTTCTGGAATTCTATACAATAATTGCTAGACTTATTAAAGGTTAATTTCAGGCACACTTCAGGGTGAGTCACTGATTTAGTCTGTTCTTTAACACCTCAAATTCACAATGCAGACAAATCCTCCAAAAAGCATTTACAGAAGAATAAGCATCCATTTCAGGCTATAAATTTAGCTTTTTGCAAGTTTCAGTTATAGCATGATTTTTTTTCTGCTGATACATATGGTGATCCTTTCTTGTATGAAATGTATATCCCGTTACAGTGATATTGTGACCATATTTTCCATAGTGTACTTAGGAACAATGCTATGTGATGCCACTTCCTGTTTTGTCAGGGGGTAAAAGGTTGTGTTCCATCGCTTCCCGTGATGTCACTTCAGGGTGGAGCAAATGACATCACTTCCTGTGATGTCATCGGAGGTCAAGGGTTGTGTGATGTCACTTCCACTACCTCTGGCATTTTGGTGAAATGACGTCCCAGACCATGGGAAGAGATTCCAACACACTAGGCTGCCTCAATGGTACTGTGAATCCTCTAGTGTCTTTAACAGGGTCCTCCATATGGATTTAGGGAAAATCAATCTGAGCAGTGCCATTTTACAGTATCTAGACGACTAGGTAGTGTGTATCACCACAGAAAAACAGTGCAGAAAAGAAATGATACAGCTACTGACAATACTAGCAGACAAAAGGTGCAAGGCGGACAGAGACCAGTTGCAATACTGCCAGGAAAAAGTGATATACTTGGGTCAGATCATATCTGCAACAGGAAGGAAGATAAGCACAGATTCAGACAGGGACAAGGTAGGAACAAGTTTATGCCCCCACTAATGTTAGGAGGGCCTTTAACAATCTGTACAATGGGAAAGGGGACAACTTTTTCTTTGTTGGCATCACTTCCTGTGATGCCATCAGAGGTCAAGGGTCATGTGATGTCACTTCCATTACCCCTGGCATTTTAGTGAAATGACATCCCTGATTGGTTCCCCATTGGTTGACACACTACCTTTTAAAGCCTTGTGCATCACTCGCAGTGCCATCCACGACACCGGACCGGAATACCTCCAAGACAAAGTCACTCACTACCACCCCTATAGGATACTCAGACCTGGCCCAACAACTCTCCTAGTTGTCACAGATTACAACTCCACCAGACTGGGCGGATCCTCCTTCTCCGTCCAAGCGTTGAAAATTTGGAACTTTCTGTCCCTGCACATTTGAAACATAGACAATCACTTGGCATTCAGAAAGGCCCTCAAAACCTGGCTCTTCCCTTTGTCCTCTTAAAACCTTTTTTCAATCTGTACTGTTGATACACGGACAGAAACACTGGCCCAAACCCGACAACACACCTATCAATCCAAACCTCCACGGATACCGGCAGGGTTCACAGCAGCACACCATGACAAATTCACCCCCTCGCAGAAAGACGATCTTACATCACTCTCTCGTCCTTCCGGTCCCCACTCCCACTGCTCAGGCTCTAAACCTAGGGAGACTACAACTGGCGAGATCAGCCAATCGCGTTGGATCTTGAAAAACAACATCGAAGATGAACTCCATCTGAGTTTAAGGTATGTATACCTGCACCGGTTTAGAGTTGTTTGGAGTTGTTTGTTCGTCTGATAATTGTTCACGGCAAACTGTTCGAAATAAATCTGTTGGCATGCGAACAATTACCAGACGAAGAAACAACCCCAATCCATCTTCACATTTAACCCAAGTGAGCCCACCTGCACCCCGTCCTCCCCTACTTAGGTGCTTGCTCGCCTCCAGGTCCCTTGCAACCCTGCAGCATCAGATCCGTCCCTCTAATGCAGATCGAATCCGACGATGCAGGGTCACTTTTTCTTTTTTTCACATTTATTTCTTTTTTTCGGTTCCCTGCCTTCCATGTTGATACAGTGGGGGACACCCCTGCAACTCCCAAGGCCAAAAATACTGAACTTGGGGAGCAGGGTCATCCCCGCAACCCCCACTCCACACGTTCGGTATGTTTTATAATCGATCGAATGGTACTGGCCCTTGCATCATGTATGTGGACACAGGCCGCAGGCACGGCCACCCATCCATGCACTGTAGAATGCAGCTATGGCTATGCAATTCCAGTCCAGCAGCTCGCATAGCTGTCCACGCTGAATCCTCCTGAAGTACCTCAACACATCTGCCATTAGTATGCAGCGACCACCTATGAAAATGTTCGGTCTAACTGAGAACACACGAATCTCCAGCACTAGCACTCTATCCTAAACCACCAACAGCACATGACCACGTGCCTGACCTTGTGCCTACTTTGAGCTTCGCCAGCCCACCTAAGTCCTAACCTGGCAAAATGCACACATTCATATTATAAATGAACTCTTAGACTCTCCCACACATGGACTACGGTCCCCGAGGGCGTTCCAAACACAAAGCGCATTGAGGCCAAACAAATGGGGAAACGGCGCTATCTAGCCGGTCGGATAGCACAGCGAGTAGAGTGCTCGCTTTGACATCCGTGCAGAGCCTGCAAATGCAGGTTCGAGTACCGGTGGGGCCAAACTCAGCCTTTCATCCTTCCGAGGTCGATAAATGAGCACCACACACTGTGGGTAATAATAAGCAGCGCTCAGATGCCTGAGGGTTAGTAGTGCTATATAAATGCTAAATTATAAATGACAAATACATTACAATCATATCTCATACATACTCCAGCATGGTTCATATTTAAAGTTTAACATGCCACCAGGATAGGAACTCTCATCATTTTGTAGTTGTTAGAGCTGGGGTGTAAATCTTAAATGCAGCCCCTGCGCTGCTGTGATTTGGCTGCCACAAGAGCTGTCAAATGGGCACTTGTGTTCCCTGGACCAGCTCTGTGCCAGTGGAGATCAGGTGCTGTAGACAGGATACTGATCCAGCAGGGCACAGGTGTACACTATGCTTTGGGTATTGCGTTTATGAAAGGGAGATCGATTATCAGATTTCCCTTCCTGAGATGGAAAAACCTGTATAATTGTATTAGTTTAGTTAAAATAAAAAAAAAGCCACTGCTTTTACACCCTCCCTAGATGGCATTCCGTCACACATACATACAGACCGACATATTTCATTTTCTTTCCTTTCATAGCACTCGAAAGTAGTTAGTGCTGTTAGCCGAATGACAGGTACTTCTTTTATTTACACCAGAGGGATGAAAGGCTGTGTTAGCCTTATTATGATTACAACCTCTGACTTGCTGCAGGTTGAACACAGATCTCAGCCGTAAGTGCTTGATTCACTGAGCTGTCTGCAGGTATCATTTCTTTATTCATTCCCCGGCTTCACTCTGCCTCTAAGTGTCGAATTGCGCGGGCTAAGAGGTCAGGCTCCATTTTGGCGGCGTGCAGGGCTCGCAGCGTGCTCCTTCTCTCGGTGCACTGTGGCGTGCGAGGGCCCCAGACAGGATTTACTGTAGAGGTTGATTGTTAAATCATTGGATTTTGCAGTTTGAGCGATGAGGCCGTAGACTCAATCACCTGCTGTCCGCGAGCTGCATAGATCCAGCTTCGGGAATTTATCTGCAAACAGGGCCCCCTAATTGATTTCCTGCCCGGGCTCCGCAGGGGTGAATCTTTCATCTGGAGGCGTTTCAGGGCAGTGCACGAGCCGGTGTTCGTCTGAGAGCGCGCTTCAGCTGTCACGGGCAATGGACGAGCTGGCGGCAGACAGAGCACTCAATACACTTCACCTTAATCCTCCGGCGAGAACTGCAGCCTGACCCCGTCTAGGCCGGCTCTTCTTTCATTGTTAGGCCCCTGTGACTGTGACCTTCGAAGATCTCTAAATCTTGTTTACCAAGGAAGGCCAATGCCGCGTGTGTCATACCTGTCAATAGTGACTCTGTCTGTCCACTCCAGCCAGAGACACTGTGCACCGAGCCCGGGCACGGAGAGACAGCAGCCTTCCATCCCAATGAAACGCGCATTAACCTTATCATGGAAATTATGCCTGTTTGCCAACTGCATAAACGCTCCCTGGGCCAGCGACTGTCTCAAAAGAGAAACCTACCAGTATCATGGGTAACCACAGGTACAGGGGACAGCAGGGTCGGACTGGGACAAGAAATAGGCCTGCTCACCCCCCAAAAAAAGTGGCCCTCCCTCGCCTCAAAAATGCGGCCCACCCCTTGCCTCACGACCCTTGACCTCTGATGACATCACCGGAAGTGATGTCATTTGACCCCACCCCAAAGTGGCATCCCAGGAAGTGATGAAACACAACCTTTCACCCCTTGACAAAACAGGAAGTGGCATCAGATAGCATTGTCCCTAATTACACTAAATTACTGTGAATCCAAGCAGATGTCCAAAGCCAAATGATATGTTATTGTATAGCACTTGCGCTTAAGCTCTTCTTTTTTTTAGTAAAATATGCATACAATATCACCCAACCTGTGTTGGTACTCCTTTATCGACCTAAGAAGGATTAAAGGGTTTTTGAAAAAAAAAATGTGAAAAAAAGTATTTGTTTTCTTTTTTCTTCTTCCAAACCGGCCCGGGCATGGCCAGCAACCGGTCCCCACTCCCCATCGACGATTTCGGGCCGGCCATGGGCCAAAAGGCCGAGGGGCCAATCCGACCCTGGGGGACAGGTAAACAAACGCCGGGCTGAGTACTTCTGCACAACACTTGCCTGGCTCCCCAGGTTATAGCGAATCTGCACGGTTTGGCCAAACCTAAACTGTGTGGAACAAAAACCCTCATGGCGGACAAGCGGGAACAGAACATTCTATACATACAAACTGGGATGCAGGGCTTTACGTGGAATACGAGTTTTAGAGGTGACCTTACTACATGTCTGCCACCTAGAGCCTCCGGATGTTTTGGATTACCATGCTCATTATTCCTCCCGGTTGACTCTGTTTTCTAGGGCTGATGGGAGTTGTAGTCCAAAATATCTGGAGAGCCAAAAGTTGCAAAACCCTGCCTTAATGAGTCATGGAACAATCTGTGAGGATGAGGCCAACGAAGCTGCAGCCCAAAGTTCTGGCCTCCAAATAAATAAGAGTGGCCTAATAGACACTGTTTAGTTTTCACAAAAATCATGTATGGGATAAGTCTATTTAAAAGGTGTGCTAAACATAATGCAATTGATCAGCAGTCAAAATCAACAAAATAAAAAATATTGAAATACAAACACATAATCAAACCAAAATAGGCCAGTTCAGGTTCAAGTGCCTCAATTCTTTTAAATGAACTCGATGATTCCAATGTGTTAATTTGTATTGAAACATGCTAATGATCAGACTTCACTATAACAACATGGTACAATAGTTAAGCACTGTTTTCTTTATTTTCCCTTCAGAGTATTCCAAAAGAAATAATCGTATTCCACATATCGGAAACTAATATGTTGATAAACATGGATGATATTGCGGGATCGGGAGATTACTGCGCTGCATATTTGGTCAAAGAATTTCTTGCAGTTTTTTTGGATGAATTTTGCCGCATATATATGTGGGGGGTGGGTTTAGGGAAATAATGAATGTATTTAATTGTAATTAATGTATGGGGGACGGTTGTGGGGGTCTCCCCTGCATATATATGCAGAAAAATCAACATGTCAAAAATAATTAGATGAATTCTCCTTTGACCAAATGTTTTCGATCAAATCATCCTAAACTGATATTACTATCTAGTGGGGCAGAGCAGTATTGTCACTAAACCTTTTCTTTTAATTTTACGCAGGCAAATCAGGACAAGAAGCACCTGTCTGAATTTGGACAATATGCACAGGCATAGCCAGGATTGTCTAACAAGTGGGGCCGGAAGCTAATGTAGTTGGGTCCACCGTAGCATTTACAGATTTTTGGTGGGGCTTGCCCGCTCAGGCCCTACCCTGTCTACGCCTCTGACAATATGATACATATAGGGAAATACACAAAGAAAATGATCAGGCAGGGATGGGAGGCAACAGAAACATTATGTGCCTCTGATTATTCACCTAGTTCATATTTGAAGCCCATGATCCATTACATTGGGTAATGACAACAGCTACTATTAGCACCTGGAGCGGGAGAAGCAACCAATCAGGTTGCTTGGTACACGTGTTGAATCCCACGATCTCAGCCCGCGTTCCGAGCAATCATATGACTGCTTTGCCTGCCCGCCATCTTCGGCCACCCTCCCCTCCCTTTCCCTAGAGTGTCCGGTCCCTTCCCATCCCCCAGCCCCACTTAACTGATTTGTCGCTGCTGCTGCCGCTCTGTGTCCCTGCTGGCCGACATGAAAATCCACATGGTGCCCCGCCTTCCAGATTCATGGTGGCCATCTAAGGTAAGTATTTTGTTTGAATGAATGGGATGGCGCGAGGTGCCAGGGCCCAGTGCTCGGCCCTATTACTTGGGCCCCAGCCGTTACCAGTCACTGAAGCCCCCCAAACGGGTTCTTGCTTAATTACATCATTTAAAAGCTTGAGGAATGTGGGGCCGCACCAACGAAAAAGCTATGTGGTCTAGATGACTGGCAAGAGGCAGTGCTCCCACTCCAAAGAAATGCCACGGAAAGGCTCAGAAATAGGGCATGAGTTCTGAATTTCAGCTGCAGTCTCATCCTGCATGGGCTGGTGGTGGCGTGTATATGTGGGCGTGTGTGTGTGTGTGTGTGTGTGTTTGTCTGTGCCTGGCAGTGTCTGTTTGTGTGTGTATATGCATCAAGTGGAAGGCACAAAAACAGTCCACAGACATCACAATGTAAAGTCTTTTTATTTTGCATTTGGGTCAAGGTCAAAAAAATGTAAACTACACAATACTTTTTAGTTTTAGCAAATCCATTGTGCTTAAGTGCCACCAATAAGTCGAAACTATTGCTTTGAAGTAAAGCTGGGCAGCTGAGAGGGAGGTGACGTGTGTAGGGACAGACACTGCATGGGTATTGTTTGGTTATTTACACACTCCTTGATTGCTCATGGATGTGCTGATTCCCATGGCCATTCCCATCCACTACATGCCCCTCAAACACAAAAAACAAATCCTCCTGGGATCTCTTTGAGTTAGCTTTATCACGCAGTAAGATCACACTTTGGCCTGCTAGTGTTATTTCAGAGAAGTCTGATGAGAGCTAATGACTTAAATGCAGCTTTAAATTTGCTATTGTTCTAATAAAAATGTCTCAACCAAGAGTGCCTTCAGCAACCTGATTAAATTATGTTCCTTGCACTGAAGTCCTGTAACACCAAGCATTGACCAAACCAACAGTTTTGGCTTGTTTACAGGTAACAGGCGTTTGACAAGCCCTGCTATACAGAGCCGGGTAATCACATCATTTTCTAGCTATTGCCCTTTTATGGCTAGGTAGGCCTTTATAGCAGTGCCAGGCAAATGCCTATGCCATGCTTGCACAAAAGCCAAGACAGTTTGCTTTTCCAATACTTGTTTTCAATGCATGCACTCAATCCTTTTTATAAAACATGTACGCTCTTATGATAACATTTCTTTTGCTGAAGCTCTCTTGGTGCGCTCTATTCAATCCGGCAGTGGACTGAACAGATGTGTTCTTGTGAGCTCCGTGAGCTATGGAGTACTGGCCCTCACGAGCCAGCCTAAATGCTTTCCAAGCATTTTGTCTGCCCTTATCTAAATTCTGAAGCTCTGGAGCACCAAAGCCCTCATTGAGAACTAGAACTTGCCTTTTAGACACTATCCGAATTGGGGCCGATAGAGCCGATCCCTCAAGGCTCTCAAAATGGTGCCTGTAGCTCGATGAGGAGGAGCACCAGAGCAACAGGGTACAGTGGCAACCCTTTGCTGAGTGCAAGATTGGGTCATCTTCCCGACATGATCTACAAGGGCTGAGTGAAGCCGGTGGGGCGAATAAGCCCCAGAGCACAGAGCAAGGGGCAAACGAGCCCTTGATCGCAGCGCAGGGTTCTCCGAGCTGGAAGAGGCAGGGGTGACAATGAGGGTCTGCCACCTTGAGCCCATCAGCTGTAGTGGAGGGACATCGTGAGCCCTGTGGTGGCCACTTGGGCCGGGCGGCCACATCCATGGTGTTGCTGCGAAGAAGGCACACGGGCCGCAGTCGCGAGGGAGATACAGGGCTGCTGCTGCGAGATCACCTCTGACACATCCAGCGCCGGGTGGCGACTGTGAACTTTTCCTGTGTAGAGGTGGCGGCGCTGCTCCCAGTCAGCAACTAACAGGACAAAGCCCTCCAGTTTGAAAAAGGAGTGAAACATAGGCCCTCATTCCGAGTAGGGCAGTAAGGGATACCGGGCACCAGTAGGAGACCGGTGTCGGTAATCCCTTACTGCCCAACTACGAGGTCCCTTAGCGGGTCCCTTCCTTAACGCCTGGTCTGACCAGGCATTATGTACGGGACCCGTTAAGGGACCAGGGCACAAATAACGGGCTTGGCATACGCCGGCCCATTATTTGCACCTTCCCCATTCCCATTGAGCCCTATGGGGACTCAAATGGGAATGGGAATGGTTTGGTGAATGGGGACTTACCGGTCCCGCCAAGGTCGGACTGGACCGGTAAGTCCTCATTTCACCAAACCAGAGTCAGTATCAGTATGGGAGGCAGTCATGGCACAAATAGTGCCATGACTACCACCATACTCAGAATGAGGGCCATAGTCCTTAGACCTATGATGTGCTGGATCCTCCTAGCCTCTGGGCAGTTTGCAATGGTGTTTTGATTCTGCTAGCACAAGAGCCCAGCTACAACTGAGTGCTTCTTGTATTCAGATGACATTAGGAGCCTTGTCATATGACCAGAAAAGGAGTCTGGGAGATTGATGGAGCAAAGCTACAATAAGAGGAATTGGATAGGAGGGGGAGAAGGTGACCACCATAAGCATAATACCCCCATATGAAGCTTAGGCAATGGAAGAAGAGTAGTTGGCCTTACTGCACAGGCTGCTGACATAGCAATGTTTTAGGACACTCCTGACAATGATCAGAGGCTGACATCAGTGTCCACTGCAGATCTGATTTTAGGACCCATGGTTTATGTGGCGGCCAGTGACCTTTATCTTGAAGGCCGCCTGGATCAGTCTGAAGTCCCTGTGGCTTCTGACTCTGGACACCTTGCGTCTCACTCACCATCAAGAGTCACTGCAGATCACACCACCCTCTTGCTTGGGCCTGGTGCTTCCCCCCCTCTCGCTGCTGGAGCAGAGCAACACCTGTTTTCGGCAACCTGGGACTTCTCGTACACCTGACTCTTCTGCACCTGTCTTGCTGCAAGGCTACCTGGTGAGGTTGTTGCGCATTGTGTAGTCTCTCCGTCTCTATCTCTCGCCCCTTGCCATCCTTCTCCTGTCTCCTTCCATGGTGCTCTCCATCGACCCTATTTACTCGAACTTCTACTCTATAACCTATCCTACCTTTCTTTCAAAGCCAGGAAGGAAAAAGTTCAAAAAACATCTCCTGGTCTCCATTCCAGCCCTGTCCATCGCTTACACCTACGACAATGCTTCTTCCACGCTGTCATGATGCATACCCCCGGGCATCTAGACCACGTCCATCAGCCCTGGGAGCAGGCATCATGTCGCCTTGAGAAAACCCAGCAACCCCTGCTAGGGGCTGTCTGGGTTCGGTCCTGGCACCTATGGCGCCAGGCTCATATGGGACATCAGTCCTGGCGCCATAGGCGCCAGACTCATAGGTGCACACTTACCTGATGCAGACCATGCTGCAAGAAGATCCAAGCCCATGTGAGGCCTGGAAGGGACTACTTTACCTTAGGGACTATTTTGTTCCTCGGAAGTGGTCGGGGAGGAATACCTACCTGGGATTACTTTGGGGGCTATTTAAACCACGCCCGAAGAGCAGCACACGCTTCGCTTTATTCTGCATCCAGCAGCGTAACGCTCACCGTGCCAGCAGCAGCATCCAGCCTTCTGCCACGCCCGCCTCAAACCTGGAGCACCTAGAAAGAAGGAAAGAAGTAAAGGTTAGAACAAGAGTATTACCTGATTTCTTACCTGATTCCAGATTCATCGCATATTCAAACCAGAGGAAAGACTTTGTTTTAAACACGTTGCATCGCCAGCAGCAGCGCCGCGCCATACTCACCGTTCCACGCAGCATCTCTTCGATCCGGCGCTGTCTCTGTCTTTACATCGCCGAATCCCGGCACCTAAGGGGGACAAGAAACAACAAGGTGAGCAGAGAGAACAGACCGAGACAATCTCTTTAGCCGCCATATGCTTACCTGAGTGTACCGCCGGAGGTATAATTCATCAGCACGCCACATCTTCTAATGCTGCACCTGTAAGATAAGGAGAGAGCAGCAAGTTTAACCCTTGGCATTATTTACCGGACAGTTTTGGGTAACACAGACTTTCACCGGAGCGCTTTCAGCTGTCAATCTTCTTATTGGGTCAAAACTGCAAGATAAAAGAGGAATTGGACAGGAGTGAATTCCAGACATTTTGAACTCTTACGAACTATATACTTACGGCTCTTCGCCAGGACCTTTTGGAGTCCGGATTCGTCTACCACTCTTCCAATATCTTCAGGCCAGTGAAGTAACTGCCAAGATACACAAGTGGGTTCGCTCTGACAATTGGATTTAAAGGGGGTACTCTTTTTTTATAGTACACATTAAGTTATTTAGTCATGTCACACGTATTCAATCACACATGATTGAATACGTGTGACATGACTAAATAACTTAATGTGTACTATAAAAAAAGAGTACCCCCTTTAAATCCAATTGTCAGAGCGAACCCACTTGTGTATCTTGTTCTCTACAGCCCTCTGCTCTGACACTTCAAGGGCACTTCCCTCTAGTTACCAAAAAACAGTGAAGTAACTGGTCATCAAAGCGCCCCTGCGTGCTTCACAGGCTGGAGGGCTCATCCTTCAAGAATATAAGGTGAGATTGCTGAGAGGGCGCTTCAGAAGTGATTAGTGGGGAGGAAAGTGGGGGTGCTATCACTTGAATCCACAAGTGGCTAAATCTATCCTTCCACTTGTAGGAGAATATTTCTACGGGCAAAGCAGACAAGATTAGGAGGGCAGATCCAGTCAGTCATCGCTGCACTACGCATCATGTGGGTGGAGGCCGCAGCAGCCCGGGTCCGACCGACGCCCCTCTGGGAGCCAGGTGAGCGTTACACACACAGACTATCACTGACATCCTCTTTGTCGCTCCCTCTCCGGACCTATGGGTTCCCCACATGGTCTCAGTCCTCTCCCTTTTCACTTCATCACCCATTAATGGTGGAACTAGATGGGAAGTACTCATGACATGCTTTCCAGTCTCTAGGTGCAACATTAATGTCTATCAGAACGACACTGTCATGGCCCAGGGCTCTCAGCCCCACCTCCTCCTTCTTGATAGGCGTCTTCCATCTCTCATCAACTTCCTCCCCTCTCCTGCCACTCCTCCATCTGCCACCCCTCTTGCCCGTTTTCCACCACCGACGGGCATACCACATCCCTCTACCCCTGCTCGGAAGACCTTTAGAGGTGGCACCCGCTTCACCTCAACTCTCGCTCTGCTATCAAACACTCCTCTGATATGTCTCCTTCATGAAGACTTTGACCTTGACGTACTCGCTCTCACTGAGACGTGGTTCACTACCAGCTCTGTCCCTGATTTTGACACACTCCTCCCTGTGGGCTACAAGATCCTCTCTAAGCCCAGGCCTAACCGGTCTGGAGGCTGAGTGGCCTTAATCTTTTCTGAATAAGTCCCTGCTACTGTCATTTCCACTCAGACCTACTCCTTCTTTGAATGCCTCGTCTGCAGGTTGGTGACTCTCCATCCCTCTCGTTGATTCTCGCCACCATCTACAGGACCCCTGATCCGGTCTCCCTGGTCCTTTTGGAGTGGTCTGACCTCACCTCTTCTGTCAATGCCTCCACCTCCAATCTTCTCCTCCTCAGAGACTTCAATATTCACCTTGACTCTCCTGATTCAGCCACAGGACTCTTATGTAGCCTCTGTGACTTTCTTTCCCTCACCATTCTTCCCTCTGGTCTGACGCACTCAGCCAGACACACCTTGGATGATCTAATCTCGGCAGAGATCCTCATCTCCAACTCTCTCACTACACCTCTCCTGGTCTGACCATGCTCTACTGTCTTCTCACCTGTATCTATCAGCTCCCTCGGCTAAGCCTCTGCCTGCACTGCCAGTCTCCTGCTCTGTCATTCGACAGATGAAGCGAGTGTCAGTTGCTGCTTTTGCTGCGACTTTCATTCCCCCTCCCCCTTCTGCCACAGACTCCCACATTGACTCTGCCCTTGCTAATCCTAACCTCTCTATTACCAACACCATGGATATCCTTGCTTCTGTCATGAGGATCTGCATCGAGCCTGCCTCCAAGCGCAACAACTAGTATGATTCCGACCTAGCCTCTCTGAAACGCAAGTGCAGAGTTGCTGAGTGGAAGTGGTGGGCTTCAGGCACATCCTCTGATACACTGGCCTGCTGCCTGCTCCAAAGGCAATACAGACTCTCCTTCCGCTCAAAGAAGAGGGCCCATATGCATGCCTGCATCTCTGGGGCCACTAACAACGTGGGCAAACTATTTTAAATCTGCAAGGAACTCGCCAATTCTACTGCAGTCTCCGCTTTCCCCTGCCATCCCTGACCCTCTGTACTTCACTGACCTCCCACCTTCTAACCAAAACTCAGGACATCGCCTCCTCACTCTCCTCTACACTCTTCCTTCATCCCTCCCCAGCTCTCAGGCCTCCCTTGGCCACCATCTCCCTTTCTCTCCCACTCTCCTCTTTCTCGCCCATAGCCCCGGATGAGGTTTCTAGACAAGTATGAAAGTCTCCTGCAAAAGAGGTGCTCCCCTGCTCCTCCAGAACTATCAACGCCAACATTGCCTCCCTTGCACGGAAACTGCTCTCCTGAACGCCCAGGATGACTTGCTCTCAAATTCTCGATTACAACTCTCCATCTGTTCTTATAATTCTGGATCTTTCTTCTACCTTCGACAAGATCAGTCATGCCACGCTGACAAATTGGCTCTGTGACACACTTGGCATCACAGGCCTGGCACTGGACTGGTTGACCTCTTTCCTCTCCAACCGACCTTCCCAGGTTCAATTGGGCCCTTTTCTCTCCCCTATCACACTCTCCATGTGTGTTGTCCCATAAGGCTCTATCCTCTTGCCGTGGCTCTTCAACATCTACCGTGCCTCTCTGGCCCACCTGATCTCCTGCTTCTCTCCTCACTTCCAGTGTTATGCAGACAACATGCAGCTCTCCTTTAAGCTTCCCTCCACTGTCTCTTCTTCCTCCTCTCTCATCCCTGACTGTCTGACTGCTATTCAGGCATGGTGCGCTGCCAATGATCTCTGCCTTATTGCCAGTAAGACCGAGATCCTTCTTATTGAGACCCCATCTCCCTTCTTCCCTCCTACCCTCTGGTCATCCTCTATGGGTCCCATCCCCACACCCTCTTGTGAGGCAAGACACCATGGTGTCATCTTTGACTCCTCTCTCTCCTTCTCTCCTCACATCACAGCCACCGAGAGCCAGTGGAGAGATTTCAGGGCTGGAGATATACGGTCCCTGGTCTTGAGGCCAAGAACAAGTCTCGCAGTCCTGTTATGGATTAGTTGCAGAGGTCAGAGAGTAGTGGAAGGCAGATTGAGAAAGAGGCTGTTGCAGTAGTCCAACCTAGAGAGAACTAGGGCTCTGGAGACAGTGAGCTTCTGGGGGAAGGTGAGAAAAGGAAGAATACCTCTGAGGAGGTGCAGCTGGAATCAGCGAGAGAGGAGAGTAGACTGAGGGGAGCGAGTCATCTGCATAACACTGAAAGTTAGAGAAATAGGTAGAGATACGGTGGGCCAAAGGGGCAAAGTAGATATTGAAGAGCCAGGGTGAGAGGTTAGAGTTGTGGTGAACACTACATGTGGAGAGAGTGGTGGTGGAGAGAAATGACCAAAGTTGGAACTGAGAGGGTCGGTCCATGAGAAAGGAGGTCAACCAAGCCAGGGTCTGATCTATGATGCCCAGGTTCTCACAGAGATGATTGATAGGATGGCATGATTGACAGTGTCGAAAGCAGAGGAAAGATCAAGGAGGATGAGCACCAAAGGAAGCTAGAATCGAGATTAGTGAACAGATCTTCACAGGTGTTCAGGAGAGCAGTCTCCGTGCCTCTGGCTTCTCTGAAGCCAGACTGATGGTCATGGAGACACCCAACAGATTCAGTGTGGAGAATGCGCTGGGAGATGGCCAGATTTTCCAGGTGTTTGCCCCGGAAAGGAGTGGTAGAGAACGGGCGGTAGTTTGCCGGACAGGAAGGATCGGCAGAAGGCTTTTTCTAAAGGGGCTGCACAAGGGAGTGCTTGAGGGGGGAGGGGAAAGTTCCAGTGGCAAAAGAGTGATTGCAGAAATCGGCCAAGGCTGGAACGAGTGTATCAATGTGGTCCTTGATGGTTCTGGATGAGCAAGGGAGCACCTGCTTGGATGACACTTTCATAGATCGGACATGTCTAGAAACATTGTCAGGGGTGGCCAGAGAGAAAGAGGAGAAAGGAGGAGGAGAGTCGGCCAGACGGGTAGCCATGAGAGGTAAAGGGAGAGGAAGAAGAGAGAGAGTACGAGATGTCCTGAGTTTTAGTGGTGAAGTGAGAAGCCAGAGTCATACAGAGGGCTAGGGAGGGAACAGGAGAGCTGGAGGCTGCATAAGGATTGCACAGCTCCTTGCAGGTTTTAAAGAGTTTGGCCGTGTTTTTAGAAGCCACAGGGATTCAGGCTTGGATGTGCGCTCTCTTCTTGGACAGGGCAGAGAGTCTGTATTGCCTTTGGAGCAGGCGGCAGGCCAGTTTGTCAGAGGATGCGCCCAATGCCCTAGACTTCCTCTAAGCCACCCTGCACTTGCGTTTCAGGGTGGTGAGATCGGAGTCATACCAAGGGTTGCAATTGGAGGTAGACTTCAGACGGATTCTCATGCCAGGGGCAAGGACATTCAGAGTGTTGTGTTGTCACATGCGATGCAGAGTGAGGCAGGGCTGCGTCCTGGCTGCAACACTCTTTATCTTGTATCCTTCGGACTTGGGGGTCTCGTTAGATGGGCAGTGGGTCTTTCTGCCTAGGTTGGGTTCTCAGTTCTTTTTGTACCTTCTCTATGTTCATTTTTGATCAGACTCCCATCGGCCTAGAGCACTCCCTAGACAAGCTGTCCTTGTTTATGGAAGTTCATGGCCTTGGGATACATTTTTCAAAAACAAAGATCATGGTGTGTGGTGCCAAGTGGAATAAATGGTACTGTTTTCAGTTGAGGGTAAAAGGGATGTTCTTGGGGAGAGTGAATCAGTATTCATACATGGGTTTCACTATTTATAGTGGTAGATCTAAATCCTTGTATTTAGATTTTAGGAAGAGGAAGGTTTTCTCTGCCCGCTTTAGACGCATCATTTTCAAGCTCTGTAAATTCTCTTTGTTGCTGGCTTTCACCTATTATAAAGCTAAAATCTTGCTCTGCTTTATCACATTGATCTGCATTTGCACGCTTCTCATGCAAATTGGAATATCTTGGATGGTCTGATATGGCGGAGTGCTATTGGTCTTCCCAAAGGTGTCCCTGTATGGCAGTAGTTGGGCCTTTTATCCATGAAGGCAGCTGTGGATTGGAAATTGATGTGTTTTTTTGTAAGCTTAAATGCCCGCAAGCCAACTCCTTGTTTAGCAAGCTTAGTTTCTAGATGATCGAGGCCTCAAACATACCAACTATGCCGATGAAACCCAGGTGTCTTAGAGATGACGGGTCATTATGAAAGGGATTTTCATATTGTTTACCAGACCTATGACATAATTCAAAGGTGGAGGAATGATAATTCTCTTGCCTTAAATGGTAATAGAACGGAGCTTATGTTAGTGGGCTCTAGTCAACGATTGTCTAAACCTGATGCCAAATATGGTCAATTTATTATCTGAAATTGTGTAATCGCTACAAGCCCGTGGGTGAAAACACTTGGTGTCATTCTTGATGCCAATCTGAATATTAAAAAGCATGTCTCACATATTAAGTCTATGTGCGCGCAAACCACCAAGCTTATCAGACAGATCAAGCCATATTTGTCTGATACTAATGTTACTGTCCTGGCCACAGCCCTTGTTAAGTCTCAAATTGCCTATTGCAACAGCCTGTTGGCAGGTACTTCTAAAACTAATGTTAGGACACTGCAGGTTGTTCAAAATAATGCAGACAGGGCTGTATTCTGAATTACGAGAACAGAACATATAACTCAAGCCCACAGATCCCTTCATTGACTACCAGTTAAACACTGTATCACACATAAAATTGTATCTCTAATTTATAAATGTCTGTCTAATCAAGCCCCCAGGTATTTGACGAGGATAATTCAGAAGGCTGTGGTTACTCTGGCCCTCTGCTTTAATGGCCTTGATAAACATTCACAGCGATGCTTTAAATGACAGAATTTTGGTGGCATCAGGTTTCATGTTCTTGCCCCTCTTGTCTGGAACTCAATTCCACTAGACCTTGGAAATACCCCTGACCTTTTCCACTCTAAGAACGCTATTAAAACTTTTCTTTTTAATTCTAAGGACTGATCTTATTAGTTTTCTGTTAGTTTATATCTCGGTTTGGCCTTTGATTTAACCCCTGATGATCCTTATTCTTCACACGCACTAAGGTCTGCTGGCATGTTGCGCCTTACAAGAAATTCATAATAATAATAATGTACGTCACTGGTACCACATGTTTAGAATAAGCCAATGAAGCTGTGTAATGTATGGAAACACATATACTGTAACTCACACCAGCCAATCACTTTGAAGGAACTTGTTACAAATGGTTTCTTTTTTGCTTTCTTTAACAACGATGAAAGCATGCATTCGCTCTACTAGAATTTGAATGTCTGCTAGATATTTCCCTGCCTTGACAGTTATAATACATTTTTGTTTTTCTTATATCTCGTACATCACATTGTTGGGCTCTTTGGATTCCTTTTATTAATACAAAAAGGGACTTGCCATGCAAGTTACTCATCCAGCTTAAAGCCCCTCTCCCCGCATCTTCCCCGACATAGGCTCCACCTCTTTCTATCGTCCCTGGAAACAATGTCCCTTTGCTGGATGTTCTAATCAGAGTGAAGTCGTTATCTCTACAAGAAGAAAGCCAATGTAAGTGCAATTATCTGAGGCATACACAAGCAACTGGTGTACATATCAGCTCTACACCAAACTCCAGAAGAGCACCACGGTCCAAATGTGGGCTCCACTATAGGACACAATAGGCAGGATGTGACGTCCACAAGAGAATTATTCAATATTAACCAGTGTTGCTACTGACTGTGCTCACTGACTGCAACATTTGCGCACTGGCAGCTTTCAAAAGGCAAATACTTCAATGTCCTTGATTATTTCATAGTTTAATACAAATGTGTTTTCTGCATGTTGTGAGAAGAAATCCTAGTTTGTCTAAGCCTGCGCACACATTTCTCGATGACTGCTTTTTGAGTGGCCACGTGTAATATCCTTGCATTTTCCATAACCTTTCCAGAAATATTTACAACAACTCTTTTTGTTTTCATGTTGCCCTGTTTTAGAGACTGAAGTGGAGGCTGCAACGGTAAATGGCTAGGGGAAAATCACAATTTGCCACCCTAACTAATGTTTTTCAGACGGAGGCAAATCAAAATAGTTTCTTGAAGTATGGTTGAGCTCACTGATATTGCAGCACATGCTCAAATGTTTTACTCTCTAAAAGTGACAGGGAGGCCAGAATCACAGAGCTCTCAAATTCCTGTGGCTATGTGCGAGGTCTGAGAAGGTTATCCAGTCCAGTTTTTGCTTGGAATTCTGGCACTTGTCCCAGGGTCAAAAGGGAAAAAACAGGACTGGAAAGCCCCCACGCATGGCCACTTGAAAATTGAGAGCTCTGGAATCAAAGGTTGGCAATTTAGTGTTGCTTTAAGCGCTGCATATAAGCCATAATTATTGGCATGGGAAGGGAAGCTAGGAGAGAGATGGGATGTGAAGGGTGACTGCTTTTCTTGTATCTGAAAGAACCCTTTCTGAACTGAAGTGTGCCTGTGACCTTGTGTACATTTTCTCTGAGTGCTCACACAGTGTGTTATTGCAGCAAGTTTTGCAATAACAGTTACCTTTACTTAGCTGTATTGTTTAGCTGTACTTGATATCTGTACCTCGCTGCATGTGAGTGGCTGGTAACTCACTTTTGAAGGAGCACATTAGATTTATTTCTCCAGCCTTTAAAACATCTTGTGCTGCTCAGGAACTACATCTCCCAGCATCCTTTTCAGTCCATAAATCGGGCGACCAGGCGCACCAGCACCAGCGCATCTGAGTCAAGCCCAGTCCTCTCCAGTCATCATCGTTATTGATATTTCAGCGTCTCTTCCCACTGGATTTCCACCTATCAGGTACTGTTTGACTTTTCACTTGGTATTAGTGTTCATTTTGCTGTGCCAGTAGACCACGGGCCGTCCAATTAATGAATCCCTCTTCCTTGCACTTCTGTGTACAAACAGAATTGCGCTAATTAATAAACTTAAGTGCTCTAAATTGGACGATACTGATTACTGTCAGTTTACTTCTGATGCTTCCCCTAAACACAGTGAGGCTCCCCTTACGGCCTAGGACTCTAAAGAGTGCCTAACCCCTTTTGTTGACATAAAAAAAGACAGAAACAGTCCGCTGGCTGACAACGGTACCGAGTCCACCCAACCAGTCGGTGTCAAATGGTCGATCACAGCCTGATAAAAAGCAGTTCATCAGCTTTTGATCAAGATTACACCACTAGTCATATAGTGTATTCAATGTCCCCACCACAAGCAACCATTCTCAACCATATTCCATCTAGCTTAGGGGTTAAAGGAACCAATCTCAAATCGGGCTTGTTGAACACAAGATCATTAATTAGTCATGCTCAAGACACTCATGATTTAATTATGGATAGCTAACTCAACCTTGTGTTCCTCACGGATACCTGGATTAGAGACACCAGTGGACCATCTATCAATCTGGCTGTCCCACCCGGCTTCTTTATGTTTTGTAATAACAGAGAACAATGCTATGGGGGAGGAGTGGCAATCATAGCAAAATCGGAATTGGGACTCTTTGCTTCTCCCATAGCTTTTCATGGCTACGAGATTTCTCCATGTGAAAATGACTCCAAATACAAATATATGCGTGAATTTCATCCTTATATACTGTCCTCCACCGGCATTGCCAGACTTCATTGATGAAATCTCACAGATCTTAGGCCCCCCTCAAGGGACAGAATAGAGCCTATTTTCTCTTAGGTGATTTGAACTACTGGAAGGGGGAAGAGACTGACAAAGTAGCTATCAAATTGGAGCGAACTCTAGATAACTTGAACTTTCAACTTATAAATACTGACCCTACCACAGCCAAGAACCACATGTTAGATTGGGTGGTCACTAAAAACATTGCCACCGTCATTGATCAAACCTCTCCCTATATTTGGTCAGACCACTATATTGTTAGCTTTCATTTCCAACTACCGGAGGCTGCGGTTAAACCTACTAACTCCCCCTAGGTTATTATCAACCATAGCTTCAACAGGATAAAGGCTCAGGACATTTCCCTATGACTAACAACTATAATGAGTGAAACTGAGAGTGGGGACTGTGTGGAGCATCTAGTCTCTTCTTTTTCTGACAGTTTCTTGAAATTGCTCAATGAAAAATCCCCCATCCGGTCCAAAGTCCTGAGAGACAAGCCCGGCCATAAAAAATGGTTCACCCTCAAACTTAAAATGATGAAAAAGGAGAAATGTAAATTGGAATCCCAGTCGTTAAACCATCAAATGGAAGAAAAGAAAATAGCTTGGAAGGATTCTGACAAAACATACAAAAATAAAATCATCAAAACTAAAAAGGAGTACTACAACATTGAGAAAAATCCGGCCTCCAACCGCCCCAGAAAACTGTTCGAAATTCAAAGACTCTTGGAGAAGCCAATGGCCCTCCCTACCCCGTTCGTCCCTACCTCACTGGATGTAATAACAGTACAAATAGCCTTCGAGGCTAAAATAACAAAGGCCAGGAAGAAAATCGAAGAGGCTCTGCCCAGTGCGGCCACCCCTATCGAAAACAGTGCTTCAAACATAGAGGAGAAGGTTTCAAAGCTTTTGCATTCTCAGCTATAGCTGTTCCTGATATGCATAAGTTTCTCTCTTCCATACACCCCACATCATGCTCAGAAAACAACCTCCCTCCAAAGTTAATCCTAGAACACAGAGACCTATTTGCCCCCTTTTTGACTAGATTTGCGAATGCCTCATTTAGAGATGGCAGGATCTCCAAGTCAATCAAGACCGTTGTGGCCACACTGCTATTAACAAAAGCAACTTAGATCCACAGGACCACGGTAATCTCAGACCCATAACAAATTGTCAGTTTCTGCTAAAGATCTTATAAACTTCACTTTGTGCAATGCCAAGTTTTCATGGAGACTACCGACATTCTCCATGATAGACGATCCGGCTTTCGATCTCGGTATAGTACAGAGACAGCACTACTAGATCTGTAATCGCACATGCTAGGAATAACTGATAAGGACAAAGGGGGTCTGCTGGTCCTTTTGGATCTTTCTGCATTTGATCCGGTGGACCACCAACACCTCTTACACTCCTTAAATCATCTGGGATTATGTTCCGAGTGGGCGGTTGACTGGTTCCACTCTTTTTTTATCTGAGCGTGAATCCAAAATCCAGGGTGATCCAGCAGTCTTAGCATCAGCCCCTATCTGGTGCGGAGTCCCCAAGAGGCTAGTCTATCCCCCTCTTGTTTAACCTTTACACAAGGTCACTTTGTTCTCTTCTGGATGACCTGGGTGTATTTTTCACCAATTATGCTAATGACACCCAGCTGGTTTCAGAGTATACCGGGGATCATTGATTGACAACAAAGCCATCACTAACATTTACCAGCAGATAGAACTCTGGATGTCATCCAATTGGCTTTGTCTAAATGGCAATAAAACAGAGATTCTTATTTTGGGGCTCCAGACAGGCTCAAGTGAAATTGAGCCCGTCCTTTCAGAGTTTTACGATTGGTGATAACATCATACTGGTTCAAACCAAGGTAAAAACTCTCGGGGTCCAGGTTGTAAGCGATATTCAATCAACACTACAGCTAAGTCAATGCCTAGTCTGGGATGCTGAGGAAAACCCTTATTGATGTATTTTTATATCCAGTTCAGTACTCTGGATGACAACCCTTGTATAACACCCCCCTCTTAGAATCCCCCTGACCCCACTGAGCCAAGAAGTAGGTTTGTTTTGCAAATTAAAAGGTTTATTTGAAAATTTAAACAATATATATATATATATATCACACTTCTATAAATAAATTGATAAGGGATATTACACTTGTGAATATGAGCAGTAGTCAGCAAGAGGTAACTTATGAATAGGAACAGAAGAGTAAGGTGGGAAAGAATGCTTTATATGGTTCAAGGAAACGCAAGGTGGAATAAAATGCAGTACAGCAATAACTTGTTATGATTTTAGCAAAAGGTAATATGATCACTTTTTCTTTTGACAATTCACTCCCCCCCTATGCAATACAAGAAATGGAAGGAGAGCACACAGTCTTCAAGAATCCCAACAAATCACACTTTATAATGCAATACACAGTTCCAGTTCTCCCAGCAAGCTTAGGGAAAACAGGGATGAGTTTTAAACACAGGCAAATTACTTTAATGTGGTTTGCAAGGAAGTGAAAAGGTGCTAAAATTGCTTTTAATTCCCTCTCGAGGTTCAGGGTAGGTGATGGCTACTTTATATTAATTCAGGCTCACTTTAACAATACTCTATGAATGATTAGCAGATTGCAAACGAATTTTAGCAAAGAGAAGCAAAAAGCTGCTGATTTCTACAGATGAAGAAATCGGGCCGAATCGCAAATCGCGGTAAATTTCGCGAGTGCGTGTCTCGCGATTACGGAAAAAGTATAGGGAGTAGGAAGTCGGTTCTAGGTTCGTTTGAAAGCCTAGATTCTAAGCTTTCTTGTTCCTAGCACAAACGGTTCCGGAGATACGGATGATTTAATAAAAGTAGATTTTCGGATTTAAAGTAAAACTCAAAAATGACAGGTGACAGCTTGCAGCTGCAGAATTGACAGGTGACAGTTGTGCAGCTTTAAAATGACAGATGACAGGATTACTAGGAAGCAGTTCTACTTAGGTTAAAATAGTTTGGATTATATTATTTTAACTAAGAGATTGGGTTCTGCACAGTTCTGGCGGATATTCACTCCTAATTTTGAAATGAATGGGCGTCGTCACGGATCTGGTCAGGTTTTGGACTGGACTCCGGTTCTGGTCTCGGCACTTCACAGCGATCTGGGTCAGCTCTCTGGATACAGCGGCCTGTGGTTCTCTGGATCTCTGGTCTGCTTCCGGTCCGGATCAAGTGGATTCTGGATGTAACACTGCTTTCTGGGTACTGGCAAAAGTTCTTGGCACAAAATTCAAACAGCTCACCCGGCTGTTGAATAGTTTGGTTAGGTTTGCTGGATTCTGAAGGCCTGCTGAGAATACCTTTGCTTGCAGTGGGCCTTCTAGGTTCAAAGTTCTGTAGTCTATGTTTAGCTTGGAAGTCTAAGTGTTGGATCTCTGGATGTGAAGTCGTCGGTCAGCATGCTCCGCGGCAAATGGAATTGAATGTCCTCTACCTGGGTTTCTGTGGCCCTTTTTATGTGTTTTGAAAATGGGTGTGTGCCTGGGCCTAGCTAAGCCTGCCCCTCTCACTTATCATTGGCCAAGCTTTCCTCTCTCCCTTGATTGGGGGGAAGAAATGGAGTATCAGAGTGATGCTGTAGGTTTTATGGTCAGAGGAACCTCCCCTTGTCAAATTGCACACAAATCTATTTCTGATCCAAATACATATTTATCTATGTACCATTTTTCTCATATTATAGGTCCAGTTTACATATTTTCTGTAGCACCAAACCATCCGATCCCTGTCTTTGTACGATGTCGTGTCCACTGATGACAGAATTCTCCCCTTTTAATCCAGATAACGACCTCTAAACCTTTCCAGATTTTACACAAATGGGCACCAGGGAGATGGGTTTCAGATGATAAAGTGTCACATTTTTAACATGCATACATTTGGAGTGAGACCCTATTTACCGCTAGCAACCCCCCAGAATACACCACAGGGTCCTAACGCCTCTTAAAACGTTCACAGAAAAATCACAAGCACAATGATATTAATTATATAATTTTGACCAGTCCGCACTATGCGTTATCTATCTTTTTAAAATTATGCTCTGGTCAAAAAGGGGTGTGGCTTCCCACATCACTGGGTGGAATAACTGGTTTATCCACTTCCCCCAAGCTCAGCTGCTAGCAGAGGCACTGCTCCTCCCAGTTTCCCCCAAGAGGAAGCCACTTTACGGCCCCCCCAATATAACATTTGCCTGAGCCAAAGAAGGCCCATTGTTCAGTTTCCTGCAGTCCCCAGCTGCCACTCCCCTTTCAATCAACAGGGCCATGTGACCTCCTTTTTGTGGGGCAGCAGAATGCAGCCAGGCCTGGGAACACAGCTGTTGATCCAGTTTCAACTAATGTCGGGGGTAGTTGTCAGGCAGAATCCAGTTTCATTAAGCCAGGTTTCAGCTAAATGTCACTTTTTGTTCCCAGTTTTCTACATTCAAATCAAACTGACAATGTTTACACATGCAGCTAGAGTGGTGATTCTAAGTTCAAAACTATGACATTTCAACAGTTACAAACTATGTGAGACTCAAAAGTAGGTCCCTCATTTAATTTAAACATTTCGATTTTAGTGGTTTTCAGTTCAGTTTAACTTAAGCTGCTGACCTCCACAGCTCAGCCAGTTTTGTTATGAACATGGTTTTGGGCTCTTTTTCTTTCCAGATTTTGTATGCACACAAAACTTCATTCTGCCAAATGTCTGCTGGTGTTCAGTGAGATTTTTGAATATCCTACAATGTTTGAAAGCTTGCATTCAGAGAAACCAAGGTGATTTCAAAGGGCTTTTTAAGCTAACAGGCTCTGCTGTTTTTCCTTTGGCACACATTCCACTCATGGCATCCCTGGCCCATCACGCTCGCACTGGTGGGTGGAAGGTTAGGCGACCATTTTGGTGTGCGCACAAACTGCACGGTTCTCCTGGATTCTGGCGCACATGTGGGCTTTTTGGCCATCTTGGATTTTCTAAGCACACAGCACCAAATGTTGCAGCTTAATGACTCAAACGTGGGTCAATACACCTGACAAAGCCCCCCCACCTGACTGCACTTTGAATTTGAGTCGAGGGGGAGACGGGTGCAAAGAATGTTTTGACCCACGCACTCGTATGTCCGCATCATCTTCTTCCAATTCCGCAAATGGCACAGTTCAGCATCTTTTCCTCCATCCGGTTGGATCGATTAGTTCTCCTCGCCGGTCCTGATGGGAATATTGGGCGGTATCCCGGGCCCCTCGGGTCTCTGCTCCCAGTCCCCGGTCGTCCTCCTTGGTCAGTCTCCAGGTTTTCTTTCTCCTAGGACGACAAAGGAAAGCGGCAATACCTATTCGTAGACATTTCTTCCCCACCATTGATATAGTGGGGTGGCATATACATTTTATAGTCAAAACATTTGCGTTCTTATTTTAACAAAAAACAAGATACAAGTATAAGACATTGTTTTTTCAAAATCATAATATTTTAGAGACTATATGTGGGATATTTTAGGGTTGGAATTGAATTATTCTGGAGCGGTCCCTCTGGTATTGCAGAGGACTCCTCCAGTTGTTGCATAGTGTGCCTGGGATGGCAACACTTTAGCTGATTTATATGTACCCACTTGTCTTCCCCCTCTGCCGAACTGCCTTTGGGGATGCGGATCTTGTATGCAACAGGGGAGATCTTGTCTATAATTTCAAACGGTCCCTTCCATGTAGGCAAGAATTTTCGCTGTTTGGCCTGGTTCCTTTGGAAATTGTATAGATAGACCCGATCACCCATCTTATATTCCTTTCGGGTAGTTTTTAAATCATAGTGGGTCTTCATGCTCTCGGCTGATCTTTCTAGATTCCGCTGAGCATAGGAAAAAGCATGCTGAAGGTGTTTCCTTAAATTCTCCACATACTCATGAGTTGTGGAGGCATTTATCAACGTTTGCTCTTGGGTTCTGTAGAGCAAATGCTGGGGAAGCACCATCTTGCGTCCAGTCATCAACTCAAATGGTGACATTTTAGTTGCAGATGAAGGGGTAGATCTGATGGCCATTAGGACCAGAGGTAATCGGATATCCCAACTTGGCCCAGAATCTGCCACAAACTTTTTTAAGATGCTCACAATGGTTCGGTTATATCTCTTCACTGCTCCAGAAGAAGCTGGCCTGTAAGCAATATGTAGCTTCCTTTTGACCCCCAGTATCTCCCACATCTTTGTCATTACTTCACTGGTGAAGTGGCTACCCCTGTCTGACTCAATCCTTTGAGGTAGACCAAAACGGGAAAAGATGTGGTTAATCATCAGTGCAGCTGCTGTTTCTGCCTTGCAGTTTGGGGCCGGGAGACATTCCACCCACTTGGTAAACAAGCATGTAACAGTAAACATGTACTTGTTTCCTCTAGACGAGCGAATTACAGGGCCTACAAAGTCGATTTGCAAATCTGACCATGGCAGTGTCATCCCCCTCTTTTGGAGAGGCGCACAGTGTG
The DNA here is from genome assembly GCF_040938575.1 of Ambystoma mexicanum. NCBI lineage: Eukaryota > Metazoa > Chordata > Amphibia > Caudata > Ambystomatidae > Ambystoma > Ambystoma mexicanum. The sequence goes on from NC_090923.1 coordinate 844,434,326, forward strand.
TGAGGGATGATGGCTGAAATTGTGCACACACAAGACACCCCTTCAAGTATTGGTCGAGGTCTTGCCCCATGTGTGGCCAGTATGCAGCCTCTCTTAAGATTTCCAGTGTTGTGTGAAATCCCCTATGACCGGCGGTGGCCGCATCATGGGCGTGACTTAACATCAGGCTTCGGAATGAGGTAGGAACCACCTACCTATCGTGGCCAGCTTTGGATTTCCTTACCAGCAAACCGTCTTGGATTCGGAACATTTTTGGATATTTCATCAACACTCTTAGGTCCTCTTTCCCAATGTAATCGGTATCCGTCAGGGGAAAGTTCAAGGGTCCTCAATGTGTTGGTAAAACTAACCAATTATTGGATCCCTCTTCTGAGCTGTAATCAAATCAGCATCCTCCTTACTCCATTGTGCAGTTGAAAGATCATTGTGAGCATTTGTCTGGGACCTAGTGATAGCAGTGACCTGGATTTCCCCCAACAGGGACTCTATTTCTATTAGATCCCCTTGGATGGCCCCGGTTTTGGCCAGCTGATCAGCTAAGTCATTTCCAGTTTTGTCTGGTCCCGCTACTTTGGAATGACCCTTGATCTTTTTCCAGTAGATGGTCATCCCATTCGATGTGACCAGATCATCAATGTTTTTAATTAACTTCCCATGTTTCAAGGGTTTGTTATTAGCTCATAACATGCCTCTGGTTTTCCAATTAACCAGGTGCTCCACGAACCCGTTCCGTACATAATCCGAATCTGTGATTATGACTAGTTCGTGGAGTTGATGTTGGACGGCAGTGAGGGTGGCCTGATGCACAGCCATCAACTCTGCCACCTGACAACTTCGGGGACCAATTTTGTATCCAGCAGAGGGTTCTGGGGACTCATTCACCCATGCGTTCCCTACGCCGGCCACCAGTTCTTTCTCCCCGTTGTTGCCAACATGGTAAGAGCATCCATCCACATAGACAGTGGGCATTCCCTCACACTTGTATGCCTCCATGTTGTCCTTGATTTTTAGACTTTCGTCCTCGAGACAGTTTTCTCTGGCACAATCATGCAAGTCAGCCAGACCTTGTGCGAGGGGACTCTTCTTGTTTTGGCCATATCTGACCTCTACGGGAAAGCCTTGCATTGACAGAGTCCAGGAAGTAATTCGGGAATTACTCACATTTCCGGGCCGGATTCTGTCACTTTGGAGGTATTGCAGAGGCTGGTGTGGAGTCTCCACTATGATGTGTTCCGCCTGGATAAACGGGCGGTAATTCTTCAATGCCCACACCATTGCCAGGAGTGCCTTCTCACAATCGTTGAATTTTTCCTCCACAGAGGATAAAGTTTTGCTCGCATAGGAGATTACTTTATTGACCTTGTCATGCTTTTGGTATAATACTGCCGTCAAGCACGTATTAGAGAACTCTGTCTCCAGGAAGAACTCCTTGTTTCTGACAGGGTAAGCTAGGCAAGGCGCTTGTGAGAGGCTTCTTTTGAGTTGTTTTACTGCCTCGGATTGTTCTGGACCCCATTCCCACTTGACCCCCCCTTCAGGAGATGAATCAGGGGTCTAGTGATCTCTGCGTAGCCCTCAATTAACTTTCTGCTGTAATTAGGCAGTCCAAGGAGGCTCCTTAGTTCCCGCAGAGTTGTGGGATCCTTCAGTTTCTGGAGTGCTTCCACTTTCTTTTCTTGGGGACAGAGACCCTGAGGAGTAATCTCATGCCCCAAGAAATTAACACGGGTTCTACACCACTGTGCTTTCTGGAAGGAAAGTTTTGCTCCGGCGGCCCTCAACTGTGTCAGAACATAACGGATCTCCGCTATGTGTTCCTCCACAGATGAACTTTTGATGAGGACGTCATCTACATAAGCCAGGTTACCCCTCACACCCAGGTCGGGCATGGCCTTATGTAGGAAAATGTTGAATTCATTGCCGGAGTTGAGGTATCCGAAGGGAGTCCGGGTCCATGTGTACTGCTGGCCCCCAAAGGTAAAGGCCAGTTTGTATTGGTCCTCCCTACTGACATGCACTGTCCAGTATCCATTGGTCAGGTCTATTGCAGTGAATACCTGTGACCCCTGGATCTGGGCCAGCCCTTGGTCAATGTAGGGAAGAGGCCATCGGGAAGTATGGACCCGTTTGTTGAGCTCCCTAAGGTCGGCGTAGAGTCTCCACTGGCCGTTTGGCTTCAATATTCCCAGCACCGGATTATTGAAGGTGCTGTGTACTGGACGGATTATTCCCCGGGACTCAAGGTTCTTAATTATTTCAGTAAGGGACTCCATGGATGCGAGAGGCAAATGATATTGCTTCACAAACACTGGAGTCATTCCAGGGTCCGTGGGAATTGTTGTGATGTGGATGTCGGTGCAACCACAGACATATGAGTCTACCGCAAAGAGATCTTGAAAATCCAAGAAAACTTGTTTCAACTTTTGCTTCTGTTCCAGAGTCACACAGGCATCTGCTAGGTTGACTCTCTCTTCCACCATCTGCCTGAAGCCTGGAAAGACTTCTGGTTTGGCTATCTCAGCGGCCTCCTCCAGCTGGGTGGAGAAGTCCCTGGTCAGAGTGCTGATTTGGACTGGAGGCTTCAGGTGGGAAAGGCAGCCCTCATGGACCTGGAAAATCACCTCATCCCTCCTGAAGTCACAAGTCACATCTTCCTTACCATAAGGGCAAGAAGTGTACACCAGGAAGTTCCCCCCATGCCGGGTGAAAATCCTGTCTGGCGTTGTATTGTCCTCACTGTCACTGTCAAAACAGTCCTTGGGGATCGGTCCTAACAGTTCATTTCCTAAATCAATGGAGAAATGTCGGTCATCAACCGCCATTCCAATGATGGTGCCTGCGGCTAGAGTAATACTCTGTAAGTCGCTGTATCCATCTCTATTGGAATGGTGTCATGTTCTATGTTGACTAATGGTGTTGGGTTTACCCCTAACCCTTGTTGTTGGAGAGAAGCATTTAGATGAATATAAGCATCAGGGTTTTTCAATTTTTGTCCTCTTTTAACTTTCACTTCCAGGGAGAATTGTCGGGTCCTTTCTGGGATGGTGACTTCCTCTTTAATCTGAATTTCAACTGCATAAGGTAGCAATTGAGCTGACCTAAATGCTTCTTCTGAATCATCAAAGCCCATGGGATTATCCGCTAATCGGGACCAAGCTTTGAAGTTTATTAGGTCCAAACTAATGGCAAAGCGATTGAGAATGTCACTGCCTAAGTAAAAGGCGGCAGTGACGTCTCGCACGACCCAACAATTATGGACTATGCTCTTGTTGCCAATGGAGATTTTGAGCATACACCTGCTTGGCAGGAGATGTTTGGAATTGGGTGCTTCCAGGTCCATTTCCCATTTGTCTATCAGTTTGAATGTGGGAATGGCTGGATCTTTTGGGAGTTGGCGAAACATGGCTTCGCTGATGAAGCTCTTACAGTTGTTCACACACACTCGAGCGAGAACAGAGTCCTTACCCTCATTTAACTGAACGTGAAGGTACAACTGCTCTCCAATTTGCTGAATATCAGCCAGGCCTGAGCTGATTTCACATCTTTCTGGACTATAGGAGTGGGAGTGTCTGATTGTGGATTGGTAAAGAATTTCAGAGTGTTTGCTTCCAGTGTGGAATACCACCTTAAACTGGAAGGAAGGTTGATTTTCAGAAATAGAGAGGACCCCCCATCACCAGTCTGTTGTCCTACTGCTATTACTGTCACGTCTGGAATTTGGTTGTTCTGAAAGTGAAATTCTACTTGGTCAGATTTTTGTTCAACCATGTGGCAGGTGCCGTTTAAACTAACATGGTTGACACTCTGTTTTAATTTTATTGGTCGGCTAGTCTGGGTCCAGAGGACCTTGTTTACACAATCCATTAGGGGTGACAACCTTCTCAGGAGGTCATTCCCTAGTAAACAAGGGGTTCCCTCTGGAGTCACTACTATGACCGGGTGTTTCACCTTGTGTCGGCCAATTTTGATGTCCAAATCTGCAGTCCCCTCGACGGGAATTTCCTTCCCGTCAAAGTTCTGGAGTTGTCCAGGAAGAGAGGTGAGGGGAATACGGTAATTCTCCCCCTTCCTGCATTTAGTTCATCAAAGGCCCTTTTGGACAGAAGGGTAGTTTGGGATCCAGTGTCCACCAGTGCCGAAATTGTACCCCGGCCCTGTACTTGGACCGGGGCATAATATCTTCCCTCCTTCTCCTCAAGGGGGCACAGATAATGCACATTTTTGGACAACTGGTGGGCTAACTTTCTGGTTTTGGACATTGCTAGCGAAGAGATTTGGGCAGAATTCTGTGGAGAGCCTGGGGAATCTGAAAGAAAAAGTTGGCAACTGGAAATGGTTTCGGGTTCTGGGCCCCCCCCCTTTTTGGAGGCAGTCATCAGGATGGGTTTGACCCTTGGGATATTGGTATTGTCGGTTCTGGGATGAGATGATGGGCGGCGGTAGCTCAGTCTCCACATCTCCCCAGTCTGGATTGGAATCCCTTGGGACCCATTTTTCCTTGGGAGGAGTTCCCCCATCTCTGAAGGAGAAGATCCTTTTCCCAGGATCTTCTGAGGATCTCTCTCCCTCAAATTGGAAGACCTGTACCTCCTCCACAAAGTGGGTCTGTTTGGGTCCTTTGTTTCTCCTACCCCCCCTCTGCTCCTTGGGAGGCTGGCTTTCAGGGGCAGGAGATTTTGTTTCCGGTTCCTGGTTTTCCAGGGGCTGTTTACAAGTTGGGAAGGAAGCTTCCTCCAAGGCTTTACACCCCCCTTCCCCTTGTGCCTTCTCCCTGGGAACCGGTGGGTTATCGGGGTGCTGCCCCTGTCATTGTTCTGGAGCACCAGGTCCAGAGTTTGGGGCATTCTGCGGTGGCATGCTCATCTGAGGGTTCTGTTGAGCCCTCAGTATGTGACCCAGATCCCGTGCCATATTTTGGACCTGGCGCTCAAGTTGTGAAACCCGCTCAGGCTGATACGGGGCTCTATTTTCTCCCCTGGGCTGATCCCTAGAAGGGTAGCTATCCCTTCTCTGGTAATACCCCGGATTGGGAAGATTTGGGTACCCCTCCACCCTTGGCCTCCCCTCTCCCTGATTAGATGGTCTGGGCTCAGGGAATTGGGGAAAGAAGGATGGATGATTTTGGGGCTGGAAATTGGGCAGATACCTGGGGAAAAAGTTCTTCCCAGGATATGGAGAATTTCTGCCCTCCTGTGGGAAGTTAGGAGGGAAGTTCCCCGGGTCAGGTGCTTGGCTGGATCCCCCCCCTTGGGCTGGAGGAGTCCACACATAACCCAGGATGGGTCGGTTTCCCTTGTAGCGGAGACTTACGTAGTCAGGGGAGCGGGGGACCCCATTTGTGGGACTACCTCCTCGACTCCCTGTCTGTGACTGGCCCGAGGGCCTTCTGGGCTGTGAATTATTTGGTGCAGGTAGGTTTTTAGGTCCCCCATCTCCAAATCCAAAACGGGGGTGACCTTTACCTCTGCCACCTTGGCAGCAGCAGGGGTGCTGTTGGTTTTGGGGTTTTTCTGCGCGTTATTTTTATTTTCGATGGGCTTCTGCACCTCATAGATCCGGGTAGCCTGTTCAATGACCCAGTCTAAAGATCTTTTCTCATGAAAATCTCTCACGAGCTGGGTCATTATGTATTTGGGTAAGGCATGGAAAAACGTATTGATAAATTCTCTGCTATCCGTGCGCACCCTTCTGGTGGTCTGCGCAAAAGCACGCTTTAATTCTTGCACAAACTCTTGTGGGGCCTGATCCTCCCCACATTGCAAATTGTAGGCTGCCTTGCGAGCCTCCTGAGGATTTCTGTGCACAGAAAAATGTTTCAAGATGGCCGCCCTGTATGTGGACCACCTTGAATGGTTTTGATCCTCCAGCCCTGCAAAGAAACTGGAGTATTCTGGTGAGAAGGTCCATTTGACGTACTGGATGCAGCTACTGCTGTCCTTCAAATGGAAAGTCTCCATCATTTGTTCATAGAGCTCCAAGTGTTCCCAAACAGAATACTTGGCGTTCTTATGATAAGGCGTGATGACACTCCTTATTGCCTTTATTTGTTTCAATGGGTCCTTAAGCAAGGCCCTTTTTGCCTTATTGGCCTTTTTGGTTCTGGTAACCCTGGTCCATTCATCCTCTGACTCAGAAGCACTGCTCCCAGAGGTACCCGTCTGATCTTCCAGGTTTTCCCGGATTCTTCAAGCCTGGGAATGGCTGGCAGAATGTGGGGACCTGGTCTCCTGTGTCCTGTAATGCTCAGAGGAGTCTTCAGATCCCTCCTTGCTGCCAGGATTTGATGGGTACCCCCCCTACTGACCTAACTGGGCAGAGGTTTTCAGGATGCCCTTAATGGGCCTACTCTCCTGGGGTTCCCCACTAAATTGCACTGTGCTTGGGTGCCCATACCCGGATGCCCGCCCCTCCATTCCTCGGTGGTACTGGCCTATGAGCCCCATACTTTTGGCTGGATAGTAATCTGCCATTCCTGTGCTCATGCGCGCCAGGGGACATGGGGGGTGGCAGAGTCCAGGGACTGGGAGAGATGAAGGCCTCTGGTAGCACGGCTCCTGAGGTTATGCTCAGGCGTTTCCCTTTCCCAGCGAACCTCGTCTCTATCAGCCCCTGCTCCCTGTTGCAATGCAAGAGCCTGCGCTTTCAGTTCCTCAGTTAAGGCCTTACTAGACTCTATCAGTCTCTCCTGCATGGCTACCTGTTGCTGGAGCCTATCATTGTGCTGACAGAGAGCCTCATTTTCTCTCTGTGCCTCCTGATTGGTCCTGGAGTACTGGGCCAGTCTCTGCTGCAGGAGGGTTACCTCCTCAGTCCCATCCCTACTGGCCTGCTCCTTTCTTGCCAGAGCCTAGTCCACCCTCCTGGTGTGATCTAGCAAGCCCTGATGCTCTTTTTGGAGGTCACCCAGCCCCTGGAGGGCCAAGTGATTTTCTTCAATTTTTCTTTTTAAATGACAGACTTCCTGGCCTAAGGTATCCCTTTCCTGACCAAGAGCCTGCATTTGTGACGCCAGGTCGTCCCTCTGCCTTTGAAAGGCACCAGCTTTCTGGCGTTCTTCATCAAACTCTGCCTGGGTATCCAGGTCTTTCAAAATCAATTTATTGCTTTCCTCTTTCTCTCTGTCTAGTTGGATTTGCAGGGTGGCTACCTGCTCTGTGCATGCCCTGTTGAAATTGATCTGTTGCTCCAGCTTTTTCTGGCTCTGCAGTAAGGAGTCCAGACTGTCTTGGTGCTCCTTCTGCAAAGCCAGAATTCTGGTATCCTGGTCCGTCTTTTCCTGTTGCAGTCTATCCATGTCCTCTTTTATTTTAATGATATACTGCCTACTATCATTTTCTGACTCCTGGCTCCTCTGCAGCCTCTGCTCAGAAGAGACCAGGTCAGATTGGGCCTTTTCTAACGCCTTCTGTTGCCTACTTGCCAGATCCTGGCCTTCAGCACATTTGTCCTGCATGGCTCCCATATATAGATACAAATATGTCGCTATCCTAACCATCTTGTCGTGTTCATCTTTAACTTTAGGAGCCATGTATAATTCACTCAGGGCCACATGTAATGGACCCTGATCTCTCCATATATCTGACCCTGTTTCAGTGACCTGTTTGGCGATTGCCTGCAACCAGACCGTTTGGTCCTGATGAGTCCACTCACCTCTCACAAATAGCTTATGTAAGAAGTGCTCTCTGGCTATTTTCATATCTACCAAGGTCGTCATTCTGGAATTTGAGTTCCTTCCTGACTTACAGAAGTTTGTATTTTATTTTGCAAAACAGACCGTTTCCTTAGAGCGTTCCTTTGAGGGATGCTTTCACAGTGTAAAACAGCGTGGGTATCTAACCGGATATGTGTATCTGGTCAGTTGGTACACTGTATTAATCTGCACAAGTGGTAAATCTAACCCAGAATATCCCGGCTCCGAGCCCCCACTTTTGTAAGCGATATTCAATCAACACAACAGCTAAGTCAATGCCTAGTCTGGGATGCTGAGGAAAACCCTTATTGATGTATTTTTATATCCAGTTCAGTACTCTGGATGACAACCCTTGTATAACACCCCCCTCTTAGAATCCCCCTGACCCCACTGAGCCAAGAAGTAGGTTTGTTTTGCAAATTAAAAGGTTTATTTGAAAATTTAAACAATATATATATATCACACTTCTATAAATAAATTGATAATGGATATTACACTTGTGAATATGAGCAGTAGTCAGCAAGAGGTAACTTATGAATAGGAACAGAAGAGTAAGGTGGGAAAGAATGCTTTATATGGTTCAAGGAAACGCAAGGTGGAATAAAATGCAGTACAGAAATAACTTGTTATGATTTTAGCAAAAGGTAATATGATCACTTTTTCTTTTGACAATTCACTCCCCCCCTATGCAATACAAGAAATGGAAGGGGAGCACACAGTCTTCAAGAATCCCAACAAATCACACTTTATAATGCAATACACAGTTCCAGTTCTCCCAGCAAGCTTCGGGAAAACAGGGATGAGTTTTAAACACAGGCAAATCACTTTAATGTGGTTTGCAAGGACGTGAAAAGGTGCTAAAATTGCATTTAATTCCCTCTAGAGGTTCAGGGTAGGTGATGGCTACTTTATATTAGTTCAGGCTCACTTTAACAATACTCTATGAATGATTAGCAGATTGCAAACAAATTTTAGCAAAGAGAAGCAAAAACTGCTGATTTCTACAGATGAAGAAATCGGGCCAAATCGCAAATCGCGGTAAATTTCGCGAGTGCGTGTCTCGCGATTACGGGAAAAGTATAGGGAGTAGGAAGTCGGTTCTAGGTTCATTGGAAAGCCTAGATTTTAAGCTTTCAGATGAAAGTTAAATCTCGTTCCGGAGATACGGATGATTTAATAAAGGTAGATTTTCGGATTTAAAGTAAAACTCAAAATGACAGGTGACAACTTGCAGCTGCAGAATTGACAGGTGACAGTTGTGCAGCTTTAAAATGACGGATGACAGGATTACTAGGAGGCAGTTCTACTTAGGTTAAAATAGTTTGGATTAGATTATTTTAACTAAGAGATTGGGTTCTGCACAGTTCTGGCGGATACTCACTCCTAATTTTGAAATGAAAGGGCCTCGTCACGGATCTGGTCAGGTTTTGGACTGGACTCCGGTTCTGGTCTCGGCACTTCACAGCGATCTGGGTCAGCTCTCTGGATACAGCGGCCTGTGGTTCTCTGGATCTCTGGTCTGCTTCCGGTCCGGATCAAGTGGATTCTGGATGTAACACTGCTTTCTGGGTACTGGCAAAAGTTCTTGGCACAGAATTCAAACAACTCGCCCGGCTGTTGAATAGTTTGGTTAGGTTTGCTGGATTCTGAAGGCCTGCTTGAGAATACTTTTGCTTGCAGTGGGCCTTCTAGGTTCAAAGTTCTGTAGTCTATGTTTAGTTTGGAAGTCTAAGTGTTGGATCTCTGGATGTGAAGTCGTCGGTCAGCATGCTCCGCGGCAAATGGAATTGAATGTCCTCTACCTGGATTTCTGTGGCCCTTTTTATGTGTTTTGAAAATGGGTGTGTGCCTGGGCCTAGCTAAGCCTGCCCCTCTCACTTATCATTGGCCAAGCTTTCCTCTCTCCCTTGATTGGGGGAAGAAATGGAGTGTCAGAGTGATGCTGTAGGTTTTATGGTCAGAGGAACCTCCCCTTGTCAAATTGCACACAAATCTATTTCTGATCCAAATACATATTTATCTATGTACCATTTTTCTCATATTATAGGTCCAGTTTACATATTTTCTGTAGCACCAAACCATCCGATCCCTGTCTTTGTACGATGTCGTGTCCACTGATGACAGAATTCTGCCCTTTTCATCCAGATAACGACCTCTAAACATTTCCAGATGTTACACAAATGTGCACCAGGGAGATGGGTTTCAGATGATAAAGTGTCAGATTTTTAACATGCATACATTTGGAGTGAGACCCTATTTTCCGCTAGCAACCCCCCAGAATACACCATAGGGTCCTAATGCCTCTTAAAATGTGCACAGAAAAATCACAAGAACAATGATATTAATTATATAATTTTGACCAGTCCGCACTATGCGTTATCTATCTTTTTAAAATTATGCTCTGGTCAAAAAGGGGTGTGGCTTCCCACATCACAGGGTGGAATAACTGGTTTATCCACTTCCCCCAAGCTCAGCTGCTAGCAGAGGCACTGCTCCTCCCAGTTTCCCCCAAGAGGAAGCCACTTTACGGCCCCCCCCAATATAACATTTGCCTGAACCAAAGAAGGCCCATTGTTCAGTTTCCTGCAGTCCCCAGCTGCCACTCCCCTTTCAATCAACAGGGCCTTGTGACCTCCTTTATGTGGGGCAGCAGAATGCAGCCAGGCCTGGGAACACAGCTGTTGATCCAGTTTCAACTCCTGTCGGGGGTAGTTGTCAGGCAGAATCCAGTTTAATTAAGCCAGGTTTCAGCTAAATGTCACTTTTTGTTCCCAGTTTTCTACATTCAAATCAAACTGACAATTTTTACACATGCAGCTAGAGTGCTGATTCTAAGTTCAAAACTATGACATTTCAACAGTTACAAACTATGTGACACTCAAAAGTAGGTCCCTCATTTAATTTAAACATTTCGATTTTAGTGGTTTTCAGTTCAGTTTAACTTAAGCTGCTGACCTCCACAGCTCAGCCAGTTTTGTTATGAACATGGTTTTGGGCTCTTTTTCTTTCCAGATTTTGTATGCACACAAAACTTCATTCTGCCAAATGTCTGCTGGTGTTGAGTGAGATTTTTGAATATCCTGCAATGTTTGAAAGCTTGCATTCAGAGAAACCAAGGTGATTTCAAAGGGCTTTTTAAGCTAACAGGCACTGCTGATTTTCCTTTGGCACACATTCCACTCATGGCACCCCTGGCCCATCACGCTCGCACTGGTGGGTGGAAGGTTAGGCGACCATTTTGGTGTGCGCACAAACTGCGCGGTTCTCCTGGATTCAGGCCCACATGTGGGCTTTTTGGCCATCTTGGATTTTCTAAGCCCACAGCACCAAATGTTGCAGCTTAATGACTCAAACGTGGGTCAATACACCTGACAAGGCGGAGGAAAGCATGATCTCCGAGGCACATGTTAACCTGCTAAGTCACAGATGTAATTACTATGTCCTGTGAAATATTTGCCCCTACATCTCTGAAGGGAACAGTGCTACGACAGCTCAAGCTACTATTATCTCCAGGCTAGACTATTGTAATGCTCTGCTGATTGGAACTTCAAATTCTACAAAATGATGCAGTACGCCTCATTAAAAAAGTCTCTAAGCGTGCACACATCTCAGAGCATCATCAAAATCTTCGTTGGCTCCCTATCAAGAAAAGGATCTTGTTCAAAACGGGAATCTTGGTGCACAAGTGCATTTTTGGACAAGCACCTACCTACTTAAAAACGTCTATTCCACAGTACTGTCAGACCAGAACCCTTCGTTCCTATAATAAAAGGCAGATTATCTGACCTGAGTATAAGCTTGCCAATGGACAGGGAAGATCCTTCCCAGTCAGAGCAGCAATCTTCTGGAACTCCTTTCCCTCTACACTGAGATCTGAGGCAGCCGTGACAGTTTTCAGAAAAACCATGAAAACACACCTATTTGAGTGACTTCCCTCACTTTTCCTGCCACCCCATTGTCCTGTTTTTCATGGTTGTTCTTTTGTGTGAATGTCACGGCGCCTGCAGGCTTTCAGACACTTACAAATAAATAAATAAATACACATGCTATGGGTATTGTTTGGATCTTCATCCACCCATTGATCACTCATGGCCCTTTTAGGCCCTACGGCCAATCTCAACCACTAACTACCCCCTTCCCCCAACCAAAACACCCTTCTCCCAAGATCTCTGAGCTAGCGTTGTGCTTTTAAGCGGAAGCCTATGATATTATGCTATTTCTAAGCAGTCTTCTGTAAGATAATGTCATATTCGCAACTATGGACAGTCCTAGTGTGATTAACATGTCACAACCAAGTGTGCCTTCAGGCACTTCATTTATAATCAGTGTGTGCTCTTGCATCTGCTCCTTTCACTGAATTCCTGCTAATAACAAGAATTGGCAAAACCAATAGTTTAGGCTCATGTATAGGCATTAAATAGGCATTTGCCAGGCAATGTCATAATATACCCAGGTGTGAACACAATTAGCCAGCTGTTGCCATGTTATGGCAAAATAGTACAATCATGGCAGTGTCTGGAAGATGGCTCTCCCATGGCTCCCCCATGCCTACATAAAAACCAAAACCTTTTGGCTTTGCCAATGCTTGTATTGAGAGCTGGTGGCCACAAACCTATTTTTGATTTCTGTTTCTAGGCGGAACAGCAGACTAGTTTCATAGCAGGCATATTTAAAGCATATGGAGGATGCCAGAATTTGCCAGCAGAGTGCTCCATATCACGGGCACAGGGGGATCTGGGGATGGGGGTTGTAATAGGTGTCCACGCCTTGCATGCCCAGTGAATATTTGCATGTTTACTCTGTTCTCCAGCTATTTGCATCAGATTTTTTTGAAATTCACTCAGATGCAATGACTACCATTAAATGGCGAGGTGCTGCAGGCAAATGTCTATGTACTCGTACAGGACGCCAGACATTGGCATATGCCCACTTAAACCATATACAGGGAAGTGAAATCACATATCCGTGTACTCACTCCCTTGATAGGTTGATACTGCTATAAAATGTCCTTGTTCTTACATCATATGCTACATATTCCAAATATATGCCCAGGAAGAGCTGTCATAGCCAGACATGCCCATCTCATGGCAGGCATTAACATCTGAGGGCAGGTAATCACAACAGATCCACTTACATATTGGCACATAACTTTTGTTCACCCCCCAATCACCAGCCAGTAGATTCCAGAGAGAGCAGCGGGTCGGGGAAGGCAGCAGTGGCGGAGGCAGAGTGAGGGCAGTGGGGTGGGCGCCGCCCCTGGATCTCCCCTGGTGCCCAGTGCGCCCCCAGCCTCCCACATGTGCCCTATTATCCCCCCTGCACCAAAAGCTGGTTCAAGGCAGGGGTGGAGGACAGCAGTTGGTGACATCTGTCTGGGAAAGACGTTGGCATTACCACTTGCAGAGAGCACCAACCATAACTAGCAATGCCTCCCTGATTAAATCAAAGACACTGACAACGACAGCAATCTCATGCGAACCATAAATATGCACTCTAGAGAGATGTCTTTTACAAACCGCATGCACATACAAACTAGTGTTATGTCTTCTATGCCATAGAATGAGACACTGACAACAAGGTGTGCTCAATGGACAGAGGCATGAATAATAGATGCTTCTAACCGACCACTGGCACAGGCATCAGTGTACAGTCACAAAACACAATGCTGCTCTAGTATCGCATTCTATTTAAAAAAGACAAAAGCTCCAGCGGACCTAGATTCCTGCTTCCATTGCTTGCAGCTAACATGCACGGCTTGGCAGCCACAAAGCCGAGCGAGGACAAAATGTCAGATGCATGAGGTGCTGGCAGCCTCTTACAGCGTGTCTGCGGAGAGTCTTTGATCTGTTCTTTAGTGGCTGTAATGTATAATGCACAGTAGCCAATCTGCCATCAGCAGAGAGGACGGAGGATCACCATTTCCATAACGTAACATGCCTGTGCTCATAAAATTCAAAAGGTTGGATGAGGAATTGATCATTATTCAACCTCAGGGAGAAGGCTGCAGAGTGCATGCATTTATTTTGAGTACTGTGACATTTTAAAAAGGGCATTTATTATGCGGTGAACATAGGACACACAAAGAATGTAATAACAAAGAGGTAGATATAGAACCATACAGGAGCGTGTCTACTTTAGCTATTTTAAACAATATATCATTTTATTTGGAAGATGCATTGTATATTTACCATTCAAAGATGGCCAGCTTTTTTTCGTAGAGCCGCCTTAGGCAGCAGTCATCCAAGATGGCTGCCTCCGTGGTAGAGCTCACTCACAATCAAAGAGTTCCGAGATGGGCAGCAATCGGTGGGATTAGCCATAGGGATTACATTGGCTATGGGTGGGGAATGGGTGGGATTACAACTGTGTATCCCTCCTCAAATGTCATCTCCATTAGAAAAGCATTACAGACCCACTTTCAAAGTCCATATTTAAAGCTTGTATGTTAATGACTATAGTTTTGGCTTTTAAGGTAGCGCTTTTAGCGCCACCTAATAGCCCAAGCTACAAAGGGCCTCCCAGGATGTGATAATACCATGAGCAGATACCTGCCTCTTTTAGGAGCACACAAGTGTGCCATGATTAAAGGGTGCTGTTTAATTTTGCAAAATGATCAAAACACAGTCCCGTTGGCCCTCCGGTTGGAAAGATTGAAGAAGCAAGAAAGGGAACAGGAAACAGAGGGTAGAGTTGAGATACCACCGCACATGCATGGAAGTTGTAGTCATCAGTCATGAAAGGTGGAGGTTTGTCTCAGATGGTTTGGATTGTGCAGCACCATTAAGGCCATAACAGCCCCCTGTTAAATAATGGGGACAAATCGGTTGCTGTCATAAGAACAGAAGATTACGGGTACTTTGGTAGACTCCAGATGCTAGAGGCTGGTAATGGTCTCCAGGTGCCCTTCAGAGGTTTCCTTCCACGGATGCTGCAGCAGTTTCACTGTTATAGGTTGCTCTGTTGGAACTGCTTTGTGCAGAGTTTCCAGTTACACGACTACTTTCAAGATCTGGTGCCAAGCCCTTAGTAATTAAGTGTAATTTGAGATGCAACTCGACTCTCGTGCTCCTACCAGAAGGACGAATTTACTCAAACACACATGATGCTTTCCAAGTTACCAGAGCCATGCAACATCAGCCACATGTTGTAGAGAGTCTTGCAGATGCCCTGGGCTTGCACTTGTTTTGCAGATTCTACTCTGGAGTCCACCCGCTCCCCATAGCCAAACCCAGCAATGCAGCATGCAGCTCAGTGGCGATATAGAGGAATAACCTTACTTTGCCAGGAAGAATGTCCCGTTGCTGTTGATACTTGTTTTTGTTTAGAGCAGAGGTTGGTAGGCCTCATACGCAGTAGAACTGCGGCTGTCCCCCAACCAATGATAGATTGGCACCTGTCAGGCGCACACCCACACAGCATCTCACCTAGAGAACATTAGGTACTTGGTGTAACAGGACACACAGAAGCGTAATTAACCATTGGTCGCCTAATAAGGATCAGGATACAGTCAGGCTCTAGTGCAGGGGTCTGCAACCAGTATCTCTCCAACCGACTACAACTCCCATGCTCCCTCACTATTCACTATGCTGGGTAGACCTGATGGAAAGCATAGTCCAAAACATCTGGAGAGCAAAAGGTTGCAGACCCCTGCTCTAGAGATTAGAGTTGGAAGGGACACAATTGTGGACAATGAAAGTTGTGCCCTGTTTGTTGAACACACAATGGGCAATAAAGAGGGGCTTTAATTGAAAATGGTTGGGGACTGGCAACCAGAGAAGTGATTTCTCATCCGTAACTGCAGTAGTAGGCGAAGTCTACAATGATTTCCTATGGGAGTTCAGGACGAACATACAACCCTTAGCACCCAAGGGGGTGCTGCACGATAGGGACTCCTACATTGAGAACATTTTGGGGCATGTGGATGCAGAAAGAGAGGAGGCTGAGGTAGTCGGTTTAGTTTAGGGCATTAACAGTGACCTTATCAAAAACATCAGATCTGGGGGATGTGCTAGAGGGCTTGGAGATGGGTCCTTCCCAGTACTAGTTAGTGTATTGCATTGCATTTTTGTCCTATGGTATTGAATAAAACAGACGGAGTGGATGGAACAGATGGAGTGGATGGAACAGATGGTGTGGACAAAGTGAATGGAACAGATGGAGTGGATTGAACAATTAGAGTGGATGGAACACATCGAGTAGATGGAACGGATGGAGTGGATGGAACGGATGGTGCGGATGGAACGGATTGAGTGGATGGAACTGATGGAATGGGTGGAACACACAGAGCTGATCGAATGAATACGAAGGATGAACGGATTGAACACATTAAATGGATGGGAAGGATGAAATGGGTCTACGGAATGGATGGAGTAAGCTATGAGGACGATGGGTTTAGTGGATGGAATGATGGAAGGATTAATAGATTAAATGGGTAGAACAGACGAAATGGATGAACAGACGAAGTGGAACGAACAGACATAATAAATAAAACGGATAGAATAGATGGTACAGATGGTGTGCTCGATCTTAAACACCTTACTGACAACCAGATGGATGCAGCAGACGAAATGGATGAACCGACGAAGTGGAATGAACGGACAGAGTAAATAAAACGGATAGAATAGATGGTACAGATGGAGTGCTCGATCTCAAGCGCCTAACTGATAACCACCATATTACACTACCACACTTACTCTCTCCTATACACCAACACTCAACTAGAACACAGTGATACTATGGCACATTCGGTATAGCTGTTCTCATACTAACACCCGCCACATACTCGTCATTATCCTAATTAAACACAGTAAGCTGAGCACACACTGCTAGCTTAAGCGTCTCCTCAGGCCTAAAGCAGGCACACATCAGTCTGGGCGTCATGCCTCCAGAATGAACACATATACCTGACCTCCCAACCACTACACCTACCGGTAAGAAGCAGCTATCATGCAACTGCCACAGCGGCTGTACCCATATCCGGTGCACACACGCACCTTATGATTCTTTCTCTCGCTACTGACTTGAACTACGGTTCCCGAGGGCGTTCAACCTACCTGTGCTTTGAGATCATAACAATGATACATAAGGCGCTATATACATACCAAGTAACATAACACAACGTAATGGTGCGAAGTGTATGTGCTACATAAGTGTAACAGATGTTACAACACATTCACATTTCCTCACAATACAGCACTACCATACACAGATGAGAATATCTGCCTGTGTTTTTTTTTAATTTGTCAAACACAACTACCGCTTGCATGTTTATTTGGGATGTCCATTACTGGTCAGTGTGTCTCAGAGTTTAAAATACAATAGAGTTCCAGAGAGCCCTGGTCACTTGCTCTCCATCTCATACAGTCCCTTAACCCCGTCATAAACAGGTAGGATGAAGTCAGATTACAGCGGCTGTTTGAGAGCTTCGGGGTTGTTCATCAAAGTCTGGTATTAGCAGTCTTATCCTGTCACTGGGCTAATCCATTCGAAATAGTTTTAAAAATTGCTCTGTTTCAAATTTTGCCATAACCATCTTCTTTCTACTTCCTGCTGTGCTGTCATATGGTTTAAAAAACACTGCTCCAGAAAACGATTTGTTACAAGGAGGTGGAAGCATAAAGCCTGGCTCCCTGCCGAGGAGTGGATTAGGTGTATTTTTGCACCGCGGACTTTCCGTAGTTTTGCAAATGCTCATTTGTTTTGTAGCGCTTCACGGGCATATTTGACCTGTTTACTAAGTATTCCCAATATGTTCTGGTAAAGGGAACCGAGGTGCACATGAAAAGAATGATTTGCCAAGGAAAACACTGTTTGCTCAAAAGATAAGTACTAAAAGTAGTGGACAGAGATCACGTGTCGTGGTTCAAAATGGTGTAAACCAGAACTAGAGCCAGTGGCGTCGCTAGGGGGGGCCTGGGGGGGCCAGGCCCCCCCTGTGAAACCATGTGCCCCCCTTGTGCCCCCCCCTGCCTAAGACGAGCAGTGATGTTCTCCCCTTACATTTGTCTGTGCCCCCCCTACTTTTGTCTTTGGCCCCCTCTGTGCCCCTCCTAAATTTGATTCCTGGCGACGCCACTGACTAGAGCACGTCTTCTTGTAAAAGCCACTCCCATATCTCTCATCCTAGTTCTAATTCCAGTTGAACCCCTCCATGACTTGCAAACGTAATAGTGCATTCATTGCACCTCTCTCGCAGGGTATGTGCTTCCATCTTCGGACAGTTATATCTTTTTGGCTACGAACTAGAGAAGTGGTTGTACTGAGCGTGCACGAACATGTCGTGCTTTACTCGCTGTCAGCTTTAACAAATGTCTCTCTTCTTCCTGCACAAGGAACAACCACTACAGGATACACGAATATTCCGCCAGAAGGCACGTTAACTCACTGAGCTAATCTACTGGGATTGGAACCTGTGACTTGCAGGTTATACAGACGTATCTAAAGTAGATGCATTCCCTACACGCCGCTCTTCCTCGTCCTAATCCTTACGCATGGAGGCCCCCCTTGTCTTCCCAACAGGGATTCACAATAATGCATTCCCTAAAAATAAAGCAGCGGCCCGCCTCCTCTCCCTAGAAGGTACCACCCCACTTCCGGGTTTTCATTCTGTGCTGCAGACTGTGGTTTCTGAGCGGCTTGTATCACTGATGCTTCGTGAGTGCCCCTTCAGCTGGACTGCAAGGCCCAAGAAGGTGGATTTGGTGGCCAGTGATAGCATCGCTCCCTGCAGTGTTGTTCACAGAAACAGAGACAACAAAATAATCCAGGAATTTAATAATGGTGGCATATAATGTTGTTCTACATTCTGTTTAAAAAAGAATATCGTGTCTAAGGGGTGGTCGAAGAGGAGTGGGAGGGGTTAGGGGAAGATCAGATGGTGTCCCCCTAAAAGGGTTAGTAGACCAAGTACTTCCTTTATTTCTGTAGTATATGTATTCGATTCCGTTTTCTTCTGTCATGAAATCTGTAGAAAATGTTACTTCAATGTTACTTCACAGTTTAAAGCACAATGCTACACACATTATTTTACTAGCGTGGAGTACAGTTCTAGCGTGGTTCAGTTCAAAGCAGCAGACGCCAAATCAGTACCGTTCTAGAGTGGCTAGATTCAAAAGCATTTTTAACTAAACCAGTACAATTCTAGTATGGGAATACAAAGTCTAGTGTGGCTACATTCAAAAGGAGCAGATGCCAATGGACTATTTTTTGATTGTTTAAGGGACTTAGGTTTAGTCACCCTAAGTTTCCGAAAGTCATCCAGACGTGGACCCCTTGCTCACTGTGCTCAGAGAGGCACAGCTCCACCTCACTGATAAGGCCCAACAAGGCTGAAACACATGTGTGGGGTTGCTGTTGGTACTCTTTACAGAAGGGAATTGCCATAGAATTTCGGTGCTGGACTGCCCACATGGGTGGGACAAAGACTGATATGCAAATGAAAATTTCCCATCTGTGAAAGGTACAGTGAGCTAAAGTGTGGCTGCGGACTCTCGAGTGGGTACCTTCCCAAACAACAGGTCAATGGGTCGTGTGCGTTCCAGCAGAGGAGCGCCTATTACTAAATTTGGATTAGTCCTCACTTATGTCTGCAGCAATGCGCTGCTTTGGTGCGTGCATAGGGTAATGAATCTTTTCTAGTGCAATGTTTAGTAGTTCTACTGGCATGAGAACTTTGCCTGAGCGGTATGTCTATACAAGATGTCGGTTGGGGATAAGGTGCAACCCCTTTTTACCGATAATGATTTTTCCTTTGCTGGGGCTCTCTCCTGAAATTCAATTATATGTTCCTTTGATAATGCACTGTATGCTTCTGGTAACCCTCTTTGTTGGGCTGCGGTAACAGGTATTTTGCTTCCTTCAAGAAAGGGGATATAAAATGCTGTTTTGCAGCTGCTTCCACAGCAGCATTTCCGCTTGACACAAAGGACCTGATTCATGGAAGTGTTTTATAGTGGTGCAATCCCATAGGAAAACGTTCCATGAATCAGGCCCCAAGTCTGTTCCTTTGGACTGCACTGAGCACTTTACTATGGCTACGTGTAAAGGACCCCTTAATGCTTCAATTAGTCATGCCAATAAGATTACATGCTGAAAAGGGGACCCATCTGCTCGCCTCTATTCTCTCCTCTTCCTTTGTGATAAACCTGAGTGTAATGTGGATGTCATGTAGGCCAGATCAGTGTATAAGGTGACATCTTTGTATGCTGATATCTCTAGTTCTTCAATGAGTGCTATGAGTTCCACTGCATGTGCTGAATAATGTGCGGCAATCTCTGGTGCATCACTATCTTCTTGGTCTTCCCACATACCACTACTGCTGCACCCGTGTGCCTTTGACCACTCTTCTGGTTTACGCTTGATGACCTATGCACATAGAGTACTACTCCTGTATCAAGGGGATATTCACTGATCCTGCTGAATTCATCTGATTCTCCCTCATATACTGCACAATCATGAACTTTGTCTTGTTAATGACTCCAATCAAGTATTTCCACTAAGTCAGTGCCTTGTCTGGGATTGCTCAAGGGAAGCCCTTATTCAATATTTTTATGACAAGTTATAATGTGGATGATGAACCCTTGTATAACGCCCCTCTCTTAGAATCCCCCTGACCCCACTGAGCCAAGAAGTAGGTTTGTTTTGCAAATTAAAAAGGTTTATTTGAAAAATTAAACAATAGATATATATCACACTTTTATAAATAACTTGATAATTGATAGCACACTTGTGAATATGAGCAGTAATCAGCAATAGGTAATCCTACAGTAGCACAGTTCTTGGTTACTTATGAATAAGAACAGAGGACTAAGGTAGCAGAGAATGCTTTATATGGTTCAAGGAAATGCAAGGTGGGACAGAATGCAACACAGAAATAATTTGATATGATTTCAACCAGAGATAATGTGATCACTTTTTCTCTGACAATTCACTCCCCCCCTATGCAATGTAAGGAGATGGAAGTAACACACACAGTCTTCAGGAATACAATCACAGTACAATACGAATTCAGTTCCCCCCTAGCAAGCTTAGATCAAAGGGATGATTTTAAAACACAGGCAAAATACTTTAAATGTGGTTTGCAAAGAAAGGAAAAATATGGTGAAAATGATTTTAATTCCCTATAAGAGATTCAGGGTGGGTGATAGCTACTTTAAATTAGTTCAGAATCACTTTAGCAATGCTCTATGAATGATTGTCAGGTTGCAAACGAATTTCAGCAAAGGAAAGCAAGAAGCTGCTATTTTGACAAGTGAAGAAATTTGAGCCAACTCGCAAATCGCGGCACTTTTTCCGAGTGCGTCGAGCGTGATTACGGAAAAAGTATAATGAATAGAAAGCCTACAATCTTAGCTTTAAAATGAAAGTTAAATCTCGCTTCTAGCACAAACGGTTCAAGAGATACGGACGATTTTATGAAGGTAGTCTTTCAGAAATGAAATAATGATTAAAAATGGCAAATGACACTTTTACAGGTTTAAAATCGGAGAAGGGACACATGATTCTATGATGCAGTTTTGGACAGGTTAAATGTTTGAATTAGATTATTTTAAACTAAGAGATTGGTTCTGCACAGTTCTGGCGAGATACTCACACTATGAATTTGAAATAGGCCGTCAGGGACTGGTCAGGTTGGGACTGGAATCCAGGCGGTTGGTTCTAAAGTCACAGCTATCTGGGTCAGATCTGCTCTGCTGGTCTGGTCTGGATCTCTGGTTCTGGTCTCTCTGGTTCTGATCTGGTCTGTGGTTCTGCTGTCGGCACTTCTTTCTGGGTCTGCTACCGGTTCTGGCAAAAGTTCTTGGCAAAGAATTCAACAGCTCGCCCGGCTGTAGAATAGTTTGGTTGGATTGCTGGATTCTGAAGGCCTGCTAAAAAAGGATTTAGCTGGTGGTCCAGGCCTCTCTGGTTTAAGTTTTGGAGTTGAGTTCTGGATTCTGGAGTTCTCCGTCAGCGTGCTGCACCGGAATTCAGCTGAAGGTTGGAAAATGACTGTCCCTGTCTGGCTTCCAGTGGCTCTTTTTATGTCTTTTGAAAATGGGTGTGGATGCTAACTTTCTTTGCTCACCCGACTCATGATTTGATAGGTCAAGGATTACTCTTTGACCTGATTTGAGAAGGGAGCAGTGAGTCATCAGGTGTCATCTTTATGGCATACAGAAAGAACACTTCCAGTTGCTTTTACCTTAGAAAATCATTTTCATAACTAAACACATTTCCCAGATACACAAGTGGTTGACATTACACATCATATATCACATAAGGTAGTTTCTGTTCCAACTCTGATGTTTCTAAGAGCTTGGATTAAGAAATGACAACATTTGCGCTTTTTGGTTGGTTTACCAATATTGGATTTTTACCAAAAATGACACAGATGTACACCGCCTTTCTACACATATTCCAGTAAATTTTCATTTTTCTAGCGTGAACCCAGTGTCTGCAATCTCCATAATTCATGGGGTTTTGCCTCAGAACATGGTACAGAGTTCTAACACCTCTTAAAATGTGCACAGAAAAATCACAAGAATAATGATATTAATTATATAATTTTGACAAGTCCGTACTATGAATTATCCATCTTTTTAAAATTATGCTCTGGTCCAGAGGGGTGTGGTTTCCCAAAGCACATGGTGGAATTTCTGGTTTGTCCACTTCCTCCAACTCAAGTTGCTCACAGAGGCACTGCCCCTCCCCGTTTCTCTCAAGAGGAAGCCATTTACGACCCCCCCTAATTTAACATTTGCCTGAGCCAAGGAAGGCTCATTGTTCAGTTTCCTGCAGTCCCCAGCTGCTCCTCCCCTAATCCAATCAGAGAGGTGCCATCTCCCTTTGGTGAGGGCAGGAGAATGCAGGCCAGTCCTGGAAAGAGTGGCTGAGCAAGTTTCAACTCCTGTCGGGGGTAGTTGCCAGGCAGAATTCAATCTCTTTAAGCCAGGCTTCAGCTAAATGCCACTTTTGTTCCCAGTTTTTCTTCATCCAAATCAAACTTACAATTTTTACACATGCAGCTAGAATGCTGATTCTAAGTTCAAAACTATGACATTTAGCAGTTGCAAACTATGTGACACTCAACAGTAGGTCACTCATTTATTTTAAACATTTCGATTTTAGTGGCTTTAAGTCCAATTTCACTTCAGCTGCTGACATCCACAGCTCAGCCAGTTTCATTATGAACATTATTTTGGGCTCTTTCTCTTTCCAGATTTTGAATGCACACAAGTCTACCTTCTGCCAAATGTCTGCTGGTGTTCATTGAGAATTTTGAATATCTTGCAATGTTTAAAATAGGCATTTTTAGCTTGCATTTCAGAGAAACAAAGGTGATTTCAAAGCGCCTTTTGAGCCGCCGGCAGTGCTGTTTTTCCTTTGGCACACATTTCACCCATGGCACTCCTGGCCCATCACGCTCGCACTGGTGGGTGGTAGGTCAGGCGACCATTTTGGTGTGCGCAAAAACTGTGCGGTTTTCCTGGATCCTGGCGCAAATGTGGGCTTTTCCGCCATCTTGGATTTCCTAAACCCACAGCACCAAATGTTGCAGCATAATAGTCCAAACGTGGGTCAGGGCACCCAACAAGCCCCCCACCCGACTGCGCTTTGATTTCGAGTCGAGGGGAAGTCGGGTGCAAAGGATGTTTTGATCCACGCGCTGGCATGTCCGCATCATCTTCTTCCAATTGCGTAGATGGCACAGTTCGGCATCTTTTCCTCCATCCAGTTGGATCGATCGATTCTCCTCGCCGGTCCTGATGGGAATATTGGGCGGTGCCCCGGGCCCCTCGGATCTTTGTGCCTGGTCCCCGGGTCGTTCTCCTTGGCCAGTCTCCATGGTTTCATCTCTCCTAGGATGATAAAGCAAAAGCGGCAATACACATTCCTGGACATTTTTCCACCCCTATTAATGGTGTGGCAAACAGATACATTTTATACATCAGGATACATTTTGCAGTCTTATTTTAAAAACAGGATATAACAGGGAACATTGCATTATGTTACTATCTTTTTGATAAGTGGGATATTTTAGAGTTGGAACTGACTTACTCTGGAGCGGCCCCCTCTGGTATTGCAGAGGACTCCTCCAGTTGCTGCAGAGTGTGCCTGGGATGGCAACACTTTAACTGATTTATATGGACCCACTTGTCTTCCCCTTCCGCCAAAATACCTTTGGGGATGCGGATCTTGTATGCAACTGGGGAGACCTTGTCTATAATTTCAAAGGGTCCCTTCCATGTAGGCAAAAATGTTTGCTGTTTGGCCTGGTTCCTTTGGAAATTGTATAGATAGACCCGGTCTCCCACATTATATTCCTTCCTGGTGGTTTTCAAATCATAGCGAGTTTTCATGCTATCAGCTGAAAAAGCATGTTGGAGGTGTTTCCTCAAATTCTCCACATACTCATGAGTTGTGGAGGCATTGATCAACGTCTGCTCTTGGGTCCTGTAGAGCAAATGCCGGGGAAGCACCATCTTGCGTCCAGTCATCAACTCAAATGGTTACATTTTGGTTGCAGATGAAGGGGTAGATCTGATGGCCATTAGGACCAGAGGTAATCGAATATCCCAACTTGGCACAGAATCTGCCACAAACTTTTTTAATATGCTCACAATGATTCTGTTGTATCTCTCCACTGCACCAGAAGAGGCTGGCCGGTAAGCAATATGTAGCTTCCTTTTCACCCCCAGTGTCTCCCACATCTTAGTCATTACTTCACTGGTAAAATCACTACCTCCGTCTGACTCAATCCTTTGAGGTAGACCAAAACGGGAAAAGATGTGGTTAATCATCAGGGCAGCTGCTGTTTCTGCCTTGCAGTTTGGGGCCGGGAGACATTCCACCCACTTGGTAAACAAGCATGTGATGGTCAACATGTACTTGTTTCCCCTAGACGAGCGAATCACAGGGCCTACGAAGTCGATTTGCAAATCTGACCATGGCAGTGTCATCCCCCTCTTTTGGAGAGGTGCCCGGTGTGAGGGATGTTGGCTGAAATTGTGCACACAAAAGACACCCTTTCAAGTATTGGTCGAGGTCCTGCCCCATGTGTGGCCAGTATGCAACCTCTCTTAAGATCTCAAGTGTTGTATGAAACCCCCTATGACCGGCGGTGGCCGCATCATGGGCGTGACTTAACATCAGGCTTCGGAATGAGGTAGGGACCATCCACTGATCATGACCAGCTTGGGATTTCCTTACCAACAAACCGTCTTGGATTCAAAACATTTTTTGGACATTTCATCAACACTCTAAGGTCCTCCTTCCCAATGTAATCGGTATCCGTCAGGGGAAAGTTCTCAGGGTCCTCAATGTGTTGGTAAAACTTACCAATTATTGGATCCCCCTTCTGAGCCGGAATTAAATCAGCATCAGGGGTCCCATACTCCATTGTGCAGTTGAAAGATCATTGTGAGCATTTGTCTGGGACCTAGTGATAGCAGTGACCTGGATTTCCCCCATGAGGGACTCTATTTCTATTAGATCCCCTTGGATAGCCCCGGTTTTGGCCAGCTGATCAGCTAAGTCATTTCCAGTTTTGTCTGGTCCCTCTACTTTGGAATGACCCTTGATCTTTTTCCAGTAGATGATCATCCCATTCGAGGTGACCAGATCATCAATGTTTTGGATTAACTTCCCATGTTTCAAGGGTTTGTTATTAGCACATAACATGCCTCTGGTTTTCCAATTAACCAGGTGCTCCACAAACCCATTCCGTACATAATCCGAATCCGTGATTATGACCAGTTCGTGGAGTTGATGTTGGTTAGCAGTGAGGATGGCTTGATGCACAGCCATCAACTCTGCTACTTGACTACTTCGGGGATCGATTTTGTACCCAGCGGAGGGTTCTGGAGACTCATTCACCCAAGCATTCCCTACGCCGGCCACCAGTTCTTTTTCCCCGTTGTTGTCAACATGGTAAGAGCATCCATCCACATAGACAGTGGGCATTCCCTCACACTTGTCCTCTTCAAAGACTTTGGGCCTCATTACAACCCAGGCGTTAAGAGTTAAATCCGTCGTTAACACTTAACGCCTGATTCCAATTTTAACGGCTGCTTTTAGGAGCCGTTAAAATACATGGCGCTAAACCGCCTTGGTGCTAATTACGGCACCGTAATTTACGGTGCCGTAATTAGCGCCTTCCCCACTCCCATTATGCCCTATGGGGCAAAAATGGGAATGGGGAAGGGTAAATGGGAAATGGGGATTTACCGCCCCACTCACCTTGGAATGGGGCAGTAAATCCACCCTCCACCATGGTGTAAACATAGTTTACACCATGGTGGTAAAGTTGGTGTACTTGCCGCCTGGGTCGTAATGACCCCATTTGTGTGGGGAATTAAGGTATGCCTCCATGTTGTCCTTGATTTTTAGACTTTCGTCCTCGAGACAGTTTTCTCTGGCACAATCATGCAAGTCAGCCAGACCTTGCCCGAGGGGACTCTTCTTGTTTTGGCCATATCTGACCTCCACAGGAAAGCCTTGCATTGACAGAATCCAGGAAGTAATTCGGGAATTACTCACATTTCCGGGCCGGATTCTGTCACTTTGGAGGTATTGCAGAGGCTGGTGTGGAGTCGCCACTATGATGTGTTCCCCCTGGATGAACGGGCGGTAATTCTTCAATGCCCACACCGTTGCCAGGAGTGCCTTCTCACAATCTTTGAATTTTTCTTCCACAGAGTATAAAGTTTTGCTCACAATGGAGATTACTTTATTGACCTTGTCATGCTTTTGGTATAATACTGTCGTCAAGCACGTATTAGAGAACCCTGTCTCCAGGAAAAACTCCTTGTTTCTGACATGGTAGGCTAGGCAGGGCGCTTGTGAGAGGCTTGTTTTGAGTTGTCTTACTGCCTCGGATTGTTCTGGACCCCATTCCCACTTGACCCCCCCTTCAGAAGATGAATCAGGGGTCTAGTGATCACTGCGTAGCCCTCAATGAACTTTCTGCTGTAATTAGTCAGTCCAAGGAGGCTCCTTCGTTCCCGCAGAGTTGTGGGATCCTTCAATTTTTGGAGGGCTTCCACTTTCTTTTCCTGGGGACAGAGATCCTGAGGAGTAATCTCATGCCCCAAGAAATTAACACAGGTTCTACACCACTGTGCTTTCTGAAAGGAAAGTTTTGCTCCGGCGGCCCTCAACTGGGTCAGAACATAACGGATTTCCGCTATGTGTTCCTCCACAGTTGAACTTTTGATGAGGACATCATCTACATAAACCAGGTTACCCCTCGCACCCAGGTCGGGCATGGCCTTGTGTAGGAAAATGTTGAACTCATTGCCGGAGTTGAGGTATCCGAAGGGAGTTCGGGTCCATGTGTACTGCTGGCCCCCAAAGGTAAAAGCCAGTTTGTATTGGTCCTCCCTACTGACAGGCACGGTCCAGTATCCATTGGTCAGGTCTATTGCAGTGAATACCTGTGACCCCTGAATGTGGGCCAGCCCTTGGTCAATGTAGGGAAGAGGCCATCGGGAAGTATGGACCCGTTTGTGGAGCTCCCTAAGGTCGGCGCAGAGTCTCCACTGGCCGTTTGGCTTCAATATTCCCAGCACCGGATTATTGAAGGTGCTGTGTACTGGACGGATTATTCCCTGGGACTCAAGGTTCTTAATTATTTCAGTAAGGGACTCCATTGATGCGAGAGACAAGCGATATTGCTTCACAAACACTGGAGTCATGCCAGGGTCTGTGGGAATTGTTGTTGTGTGGATGTCGGTGCGACCACAGTCATATGAGTCTACCGCAAAGAGATCTTGGAAATCCAAGAAAACTTGTTTCAACTTTTGCTTCTGTTCCAGAGTCACACAGGCATCAGCTAGGTTGACCCTCTCTTCCACCATTTGCCTGAAGCCTGGAAAGACTTCTGGTTTTGCTATCTCTGCGGCCTCCTCCAGCTGGGTGGAGAAGTCCCTGGTCAGAGTGCTGATTTGGACTGGAGGCTTCAGGTGGGAAAGGTAGCCCTCATGGACCTGGAAAATCACCTCATCCCCTCTGAAGTCACAAGTCACATCTTCCTTACCATAAGGGCACGAATTGTACACCAGGAAGTTCCCCCATGCCGGGTAAAGATCCTGTCTGGTGTTGTATTGTCATCACTGTCACTGTGAAAACAGTCCTTGGGGATTGGTCCTAACAGTTCATTTCCTAGATCAATGGAAAAATGTTGGTCATCAACCGCCATTCCAATAATGGTGCCCGCGGCTAGAGTGATACTCTTTAAGTCGCTGTTATCCTGTTATCCACCTCAATTGGAATGGTGTCATGCTCTAGATTGACTAGTGGAGTTGGGTTTACCCCCAGCCCTTGCTGTTGGAGAGAAGCATTTAGATGGATAGGAGCATCAGGGTTTTTCAATTTTTGTCCTCTTTTAACTTTCACTTCCAGGGAGAATTGTCGGTTCCTTTCTGGGATGTGACTTCCTCCTTAATCTGAATTTCAACTGCATAAGGTAGCAATTGAGCAGATCTAAATGCTTTTTCTGGATCATCAAAGCCCATCGGATTATCCGCTAATCGGGACCAAGCTTTGAAGTTTATTAGGTCCAAACTAATGGCAAAGCGATTGAGAATGTCACTGCCTAAGTAAAAGGCGGCAGTGACGTCTCCCATGACCCAACAATTATGGACTATGCTCTTGTTGCCAATGGAGATTTTGAGCATACAACTGCTTGGCAGGAGATGTTTGGAATTGGGTGTTTCCAGATCCATTTCCCATTTGTCTATCAGTTTGAATGTGGGAATGGCTGGATCTTTTGGGAGTTGGCGGAACATGGCTTCGCTGATGAAGCTCTTACCGTTGTTCACACACACTCGAGCGAGAACAGAGTCCTTCCCATCATTTAACTGAACAGGGATGAACAACTGCTCTCCAATTTGCTGAATATCAGCCAGCCTCTGAGCTGATTTCACATCTTTCTGGACATCGGAGTGGGAATGTCTGGTTGTGGATTAGTAAAGATTTTCAGAAATAGAGAGGACCCCCCATCACCAGTCTGTTGTCCTACTGCTATTACTGTCACGTCTGGAATTTGGTTGTTCTGGAAGTGAAATTCTACTTGGTCAGATTTTTGTTCAACCATGTGGCAGGTGCCGTTTAAACTAACATGGTTGACACTCTGTTTTAATTTTATTGGTTGGCTAGTCTGGGTCCAGAGGACCTTGTTTACGCAATCTATTAGGGGTGACAACCTTCTCAGGAGGTCATTCCCTAGTAAACAAGGGGTGCCCTCTGGAGTCACTACTATGACCGGGTGCTTCACCTTGTGTCGCCCAATTTTGATGTCCAAATCTGCAGTCCCCTTGACGGGAATTTCCTGCATTTAGTTCATCATAGGCCCTTTTGGACAGAAGAGTAGCTTGGGATCCAGTGTCCACCAGTGCCAAAATTGTACCCTGCCCCTGTACTTGTACCGGGCATAGTATCTTCTCTCCTTCTCCTCAACGGGGCACAGATAATGCACATTTTTGGACAACTAGGGGGCTAATTTTCTGGTTTTGGACATTGCGTGAGAAGAGATTTGGGCAGAATTCTGTGGAGAGTCATGGGAATCTGCAAGAAAAAGTTGGCAACTTGAAATGGTTTTGGGTTCCCCTGGTTCCGGTTCTGGGCCGCCCCCCCCCGTTTTGGAGGCAGTCATCAGGATGGGTTTGACCCATGGGATTTTGGTATTGTTGGTTCTCGGATAGAATGATGGGCGGCGACAGCTCAATCCCCACATCTACCCAGTCTATTGATTCGGTTTTAGGTTCCCCTGGTTCCAGTTCTTGGCCGCCCCCCCCCTTTTTGGAGGCAGTCACCAGGATGGGTTTGAACCAGGGGTTTTCGGTATAGTTGGTTCTGGGATAGAATGATGGGCGGCGACAGCTCAATTCCACATCTACCCAGTCTATTAGTGCGGTTTTGGGTTCCCCTGGTTCTGGTTCTGGGCCGCCCCCCCCTTTTTGGAGGCAGTCACCAGGATGGGTTGGAACCAGGGGTTTTCGGTATTGTTGGTTCCGGGATAGAATGATGGGTGGTGACAGCTCAATCCCCACATCTACCCAGTCTATTGATTCGGTTTTAGGTTCCCCTGGTTCCGGTTCTGGGCCGCCCCCACCTTTTTGGAGGCAGTCACCAGGATGGGTTTGAACCAGGGGTTTTCGGTATTGTTGGTTCTGTGATAGAATGATGGGCGGCAACAGCTCAATCCCCACATCTACCCAGTCTATGGATGCGGTTTTTGGTTCCCCTGGTTCTGGTTCTGGGCCGCCCCCCCTTTTTGGAGGCAGTCACCAGGATGGGTTTGAACCAGGGGTTTTTGGTCTGGTTGGTTCTGGGATAGAATGATGGGCGGCGACAGCTCAATCCCCACATCTACCCAGTCTAGGTTGGAATCCCTTGGGACCCATTTTTCCTTGGGAGGAGTTCCCCCATCTCTGAAGGAGAAGATCCTTTTCCCAGGATCCTCTGGGGATCCCTCTCCCTCAAATTGGAAGACCTGTACCTCCTCCACAAAATGGGTCTGTTTGGGTTTACAAGTTTACAAGTTGGGAAGGAAGCTTCCTCCAAGGCTTTACACCCCTCTTGCCCTTGTGCCTCCTCCCTGGGAACCGGTGGGTTATCGGGGTGCTGCCCCCGTCATTGTTCTGGAGCACCAGGCCCAGAGTTTGGGGCATTCTGCGGTGGCATGCTCATCTGAGGGTTCTATTGAGCCCTCAATATGTGACCCAGATCCCGTGCCATATTTTGGACCTGGCGCTCTAACTGTGAAACCTGCTCAGGCTGATACAGGGTTCTATTTTCTCCCCTGGGCTGATCCCGGGAAGGGTAGCTATCCCTTCTCTGGTAGTAACCTGGGTTGAGAAGATTTGGGTACCCCTCCACCCTTGGCCTCCCCTCTCCCGGATTAGGTGGTCTGGACTCAGGGAAGTGGGGAAAGAAGGATGGATGATTTTGGGGTTGGAAGTTGGGTGGATACCTGGGGAACAAGTTCTGCCCAGGATTTAGTGAATTTCTGCCCTCCTGGGGGAAGGGTGGAGGGAAGTTCCCTGGGTTGGGCGCTTGGTTGGATCCCCCCCTTGGGCCAGAGGAGTCCACACATAACCCATGATTGGACTGTTTCCCTTATAGTGGGGACTTACATAGTCAGGGGAGCAGAGGGACCCCATTTGTGGGATTACCTCCTTGACTCCCTGCCTGTGACTGGCCCGAGGGTCTTCTGAGCTCTGAATTATTTGGTGCAGGCAGGTTTTTATGTCCCCTCATCTCCAAATCTAAAACGGGGGCAAACTTTACCTCTGCCACCTTGGCAGCAGCAGGGGTGCTGTTGGTTTTGGGGTTTTTGGGCTGATTCTTATTTTCCACTGGTTTCTGCACCTCATAGATGCGGGTGGCCTGCTCAATGACCCAGTCTAAAGATCTTTTCTCGTGGAAGTCTCTCACGAGCTGGGTCATTATGTATTTGGGTAAGGCATGGAAAAACGTATTAACAAATTCTTTACTGTCCGTGCGCACCCTTTTTGTAGTCTGTGCAAAAGCACGCTTTAACTCCTGCACAAATTCTTGTGGGGCCTGATCCTCCCCACATTGCAAATTGTAGGCTGCCTTGCAGGCCTCTTGAGGATTTCTATGAACAGAAAAATGTTTCAAGATGGCCGCCCTATAGGTGGGCCATCTTGAATGATTTTGGTCCTCCAGCCCCGCAAAGAAACTGGAGTATTCTGGGGAGAATGTCCATTTGACGTACTGGATGCAGCTACTGCTGTCCTTCAAATGGAAAGTCTCCATCATTTGCTCATAAAGCTCCAAGTGTTCCCAAACAGAATACTTGGCGTTCTTGTGATAAGGGGTGATGACACTCCTTATTGCCTTGATCTGCTTTAAGGGGTCCTTAAGCAAGGCCCTTTTTGCCTTATTGGCCTTTTTGGTTCGGGTAACCCTGGTCCACTCATCCTCTAACTCAGAGGCACTGCTCCCAGAGGTGCCCGTCTGATCTTCCATGTTTCCCCGGATTCTGCGAGCCTGGGAATGGCTGGCAGAATATGGGGACCTGGTCTCTTGTGTCCTGGGCCGCTCAGAGAAGTCTTCAGATCCCTCCTTGCTGCCAGGATTTGATGGGTACCCCCCCACTGACCTAACAGGGCAGAGGTTTTCAGGATGCCCTTAGTGGGCCTACTCTCCTGGGGTTCCCCACTAAATTGCACTGTGCTTAGGTGCCCATACCCGGATGCCAGCCCATCCATTCCTGGGAGGTACTGGCCTATGAACCCCATACTTTTGGCTGGATAGGAATCTGCCCTCCCTGTGGCCCTGTGCTCATGTGCGCCAGGGGACATGGGGGTGGCAGAGTCCAAGGACTGGGAGAGATGAAGGCCTCTGGTACTAGGGCTCCTGAGGTTATGCTCAGGTGTTTCCCTTTCCCAGCGAACTTCATCTCTATCAGCCCCTGCTCCCTGTTGCAATGCAAGAGCCTGCGCATTCAGTTCCTCAGTTAAGGCCTTACTAGACTCTATCAGTCTCACCTGCATGGCTACCTGTTGCTGGAGCCTATCATTGTGCTGACAGAGAGCCTCATTCTCTCTCTGTGCTTCCTGGTTGGTCCTGGAACACTGGGCCAGTCTTTGCTGCAGGAGGGTTACCTCCTGAGTCCCATCCCTACTGGCCTGTTCCTTTCTTGCCAGAGCATCTTCCACCCACCTCGTGTGCTTTGACAAGTTCTGATGCTCTTTTTGGAGGTCACCCAGTCCCTGGAGGGCCAGGTGATTTTCTTCCATTTCCCTTTTTAAGTGGCAGATTTCCTGGCCTAAGGTATCCCTTTCCTGAGTAAAAGCCTGCATCTGTGCCGCCAGGTCGTCCCTCTGCCTTGGAAAGGCACCAGCTTTCCGGCATTCTTGATCAAACTCTGCCTGGGTATCCAGGTCTTTCAAAATCAATTTATTGCTTTCCTCTTTCTCTCTGTCTAGTCAGATTTGCAGGGTGGCTACTTGCTATGTGCATGCCCTGTTAATGTCTAGTTGTTGCTCCAGCTTTTTCTGGCTCTGCAGCAGGGAGTCCAAACCTTCTTGGTACTCCTTCTGCAAGGCCAGACATCTGGTATCCTGGTCAGCCTTTTCCTGTTGCAGGATATCCATATCCTCCTTTATTTTAATAATATACTGCCTACTATCATTTTCTGACTCCTGGCTCCTCTGCAGCCTCTGCTCAGAAGAGACCAGGTCAGATTGGGCCTTCTCTAATGCCATCAGTTGCCTATTTGCCAGATCTTGTCCTGTATGGCTCCCATATGTAAATATAAATATGCCGCTACCCTGGCAATCTTGTTGTGCTCATCCTTGGCCTTAGGGGCCATATATAGTTCACTCAGGGCCACATGTAATGGACCCTGATCTCTCCATATTTCTGACCCTGTTTCAGTGATCTGGGGTGCGATTGCCTGCAACCAGACCGCCTGGTCCTGATGAGCCCACTCACCTCTCACAAATAGCTTATGTAAGAGGTGTTCTCTGGCTATTTTTATATCTACCAAGGTCGTCATTCTGGAACTTGATTTCCTTCCTGACTTGCAGAAGTTTGTATTTTATTTTGCAAAACAGACCGTTTCCTTAGAGCGTTCCTCTGAGGGGTGTTTTTACAGTGTAACACGGCATGGTGATCCAACAGAATTTATATATCCTGTCAGTTAGCATACTGTATTAATCTGCACAAGTGATAGTTCTAACCCAGAATCCCCGACTACGAGCCCCCACTCTGTTAATGACTCCAATCAAGCATTCCCACTAAGTCAGTGCATTGTCTGGGATTGCTCAAGGGAAGCCCTTATGTATGTATTTTTATGACAAGTTATGACAAGTTATAATCTGGATGATGAATCCTTGTAGCCAAGAAGTAGGTTTGTTTTGCAAATTAAAAATGTTTATTTGAAAAATTAATCAATAGATATATATCACACTTTTATAAATAACTTGATAATTGATAGCACACTTGTGAATATGAGCAGTAATCAGCAATAGGTAATCCTACAGTAGCACAGTTCTTGGTTACCTATGAATAAGAACAGAGGACTAGGGTAGCAGAGAATGCTTTATATGGTTCAAGGAAATGCAAGGTGGGACAGAATGCAACACAGAAATAATTTGATATGATTTCAACCAGAGATAATGTGATCACTTTTTCTCTGACAATTCACTCCCCCCCTATGCAATGTAAGGAGATGGAAGTAACACACACAGTCTTCAGGAATACAATCACAGTACAATACGAATTCAGTTTCCCCCTAGCAAGATAGCTAGATCACAGGGATGATTTTAAAACACAGGCAAAATACTTTAAATGTGGTTTGCAAAGAAGGGAAAAATATGCTAAAAATGATTTTAATTCCCTACAAGAGATTCAGGGTGGGTGATAGCTACTTTAAATTAGTTCAGAATCACTTCAGCAATGCTCTATGAATGATTGTCAGGTTGCAAACGAATTTCAGCAAAAGAAAGCAAGAAACTGCTATTTTGACAAGTGAAGAAATTTGAGCCAACTCGCAAATCGCGGCACTTTTTCTGAGTGCGTCGAGCGTGATTACAGAAAAAGTATAATGAATAGAAAGTCGGTTCTGGGTTCGGTTCAAGAGATACGGACGATTTTATGAAGGTAGTTTTTCAGAAATGAAATAATGATTCAAAATGGCAAATTACACTTTTACAGGTTTAAAATCGGAGAAGGGACACACGATTCTATGATGCAGTTTTGGACAGGTTAAATGTTTGAATTAGATTGTTTTAAACTAAGAGATTGGTTCTGCACAGTTCTGGCGAGATACTCACACTATGAATTTGATATAAGCCGTCAGGGACTGGTCAGGTTGGGACTGGACTCCAGGCGGTTGGTTCTGAAGTCACAGCTATCTGGGTCAGCTCTGCTCTGCTGGTCTGGATCTCTGGTTCTGGTCTCTCTGGTTCTGATCTGGTCTGTGGTTCTGCTGTCGGCGCTTCTTTCTGGGCCTGCTACCGGTTCTGGCAAAAGTTCTTGGCAAAGAATTCAACAGCTCGCCCGGCTGTAGAATAGTTTGGTTGGATTGCTGGATTCTGAAGGCCTGCTAAAAAAGGATTTAGCTGGTGGTCCAGGCCTCTCTGCTTTAAGTTTTGGAGTTGAGTTCTGGATTCTGGAGTTCTCCGTCAGCGTGCTGTGCAGGAATTCAGTTGAACGTTGGAAAATGAATGTCCCTGTCTGGCTTCCAGAGGCTCTCGTTATGTCTTTTGAAAATGGGTGTGGATGCTAACTTTCTTTGCCCACCCCACTCATGATTTGATAGGTCAAGGATTTCTCTTTGATCTGATTTGAGAAGGGAGCAGTGAGTCATCAGGTGTCATCTTTATGGCATACAGAAAGAACACTTACATTTGCTTTTACCTTAGAAAATCAGTTTCATAACTAAACACATTTCCCAGATACACAGGTGGTTGACATTACATATACACATCATATATCGCATAAGGTAGTTTCTGTTCCAACTCTGATGTTTCTAAGAGCTTGGATTAAGAAATGACAACATTTTGCGCTTTTTGGTTGGTTTACCAATATTGGATTTTTACCAAAAATGACACAGATGTACACTGCCTTTCTACACATATTCCAGTAAATTTTCATTTTTCTAGCGTGAACCCCGTGTCTTCAATCTCCATAATTCATGGGGTTTTGCCTCAGAACATGGTACAGAGTTCTAACACCTCTTAAAATGTGCACAGAAAAATCACAAGAATAATGATATTAATTATATAATTTCGACAAGTCCGTACTATGAATTACCCATCTTTTCAAAATTATGCTCTGGCCCAGAGGGGTGTGAATTCCCAAAGCACATGGTGGAATTTCTGGTTTGTCCACTTTCTCCAACTCAAGTTGCTCACAGAGGCACTGCCCCTCCCCGTTTCTCTCAAGAGGAAGCCATTTACAACCCCCCCTAATTTAACTTTTGCCTGAGCCAAGGTAGGCTCATTGTTCAGTTTCCTGCAGTCCCCAGCTGCTCCTCCCCTAATCCAATCAGAGAGGTGTCATCTCCCTTTGGTGAGGGCAGGAGAATGCAGGCCAGGCCTGGGAAGAGTGGCTGAGCAAGTTTCAACTCCTGTCGGGGGTAGTTGCCAGGCAGAATTCAATCTCTTTAAGCCAGGCTTCAGCTAAATATCATTTTTGTTCCCAGTTTTTCTTCATCCAAATCAAACTTACAATTTTTACACATGCAGCTAGAATGCTGATTCTAAGTTCAAAACTATGACAGTTAACAGTTGCAAACTATGTGACACTCAACAGTAGGTCATTCATTTGTTTTAAACATTTCGATTTTAGTGGGTTTAAGTCCAATTTCACTTCAGCTGCTGACATCCACAGCTCAGCCAGTTTCATTATGAACATTATTTTGGGCTCTTTCTCTTTCCAGATTTGTATGCACACAAGTCTACCTTCTGCCAAATGTCTGCTGGTGTTCATTGAGATTTTTGAATATCTTGCAATGTTTAAAATAGGCATTTTTAGCTTGCATTTCAGAGAAACAAAGGTGATTTCAAAGTGCTTTTTGAGCCACCGGCACTGCTGTTTTTCCTTTGGCACACATTTCACCCATGGCACTCCTGGTCCATCATGCTCGCACTGGTGGGTAGTAGGTCAGGCGACCATTTTGGTGTGCGCAAAAACTGCGCGGTTTTCCTGGATCCTGGCGCAAATGTGGGCTTTTCCGCCATCTTGGATTTCCTAAGCCCACAGCACCAAATGTTGCAGCATAATAGTCCAAACGTGGGTCAGGACACCCAACAATCTTCTGATCCAACTTGGCTTGGCAATGCACGTTGCTGGATTAACTGTGTAGCAAATCACTATGGTGATAGCTGGATTTGTCTGAATTACCTCATACCCACTTTCTCTCCGTGTGGTGAGTGTGGACTTATTCCTTTCAAGTATGGAAAAGACAACATGCTCAACGTACAAAGTGAGTGGACACCACATGACAATTGTGGCAGACTCCTCTACTCCGGATGCTACTGCTGCTAATGCTTGTTTGGATGGAAATTGTCCTTGCATTACTGGGTCACGTAGGCCACTATAGAATGCCAAAGGTTTGTGT
Source organism: Ambystoma mexicanum (assembly GCF_040938575.1). Taxonomy (NCBI): domain Eukaryota; kingdom Metazoa; phylum Chordata; class Amphibia; order Caudata; family Ambystomatidae; genus Ambystoma; species Ambystoma mexicanum. The sequence goes on from NC_090923.1 coordinate 844,471,096, forward strand.
TTCTGTGATGATCGTTGTTTCAGTACTTCTATCATGACTTGGTCATTTGAATTTGAAAACAAGAAGAATTGCTTTTTGTAATATTGCTAGTACAGGTACACTGCTGATTTTTTAAATGTTTCTTTATTCATTTTCTCATGCAATACAACAAGTAGTCATTCCCAGGATCCCCACCATTCCCCTTTCATGGTGCAGAAGTTCAATCGCTATATCCACGACCGTATGTTCAAAGCAGGTCCAAAATCCTTATTTTGTGCGGGCACCATTGTACCACATAGGCGCTCTGCAAGTACGATAGTACCTGTGCCCAGTCTTTCCCAAAGGCCTCTTGCTGCCCCTGCAGTTTGTACATCAGCCATTCTAGGGCAACAAAGTTCCACACTTTCTGGAGTCATTTATTATATCGTGGGAGCTGACTTCTGTTTCCACTGTTGAGCAATTGCCAGCCACGCGGCTATCAGCAGGGTCATAAAGCCCATTTTCTGTGTCCGTGTGGGTTCCCCTGTTCCTGGTTCCCACATTCTGCACATCCATACTTTATCCTTGGGCTGGATCAGTCCCTGTATCATCGCCTCCCTTTGTTTCTGCACCTCATCCCATTAATTTTGTAGTATCGGGCATTCCCTACAGACATTCCTCCAGCCCCCTCCCCCTCGTGTCACATCCCCTCCAACACTTCTCTAGAGAGAAAGGGAACATTGAGTCTTTCAAGTGTAAAATGCTATTGGAGAAGTACTTTTTGCCAATTTCCTTCAGCTTTATGGATCTTGTTAACTTCGGGATGATGCCCCATGTGTATTTCCACTGTTTGCTTGTTATACTTTCCCTTAATGTCCTTTCCCACTGCTTCATATAATTCCACTGAATAACTTCCTCATGGTTATTCAAATATCTATATATATTCGAGACTAGTTTCCTTGACCCTGTATCAGTTGTTATATAGGCCTTGAAAGGTGTCAACTGTCTAGTGGGTGCCTCCCTAATGATTGGAGTTATTAACCAGTGCTTCAGTTGGTTGTGTTTATACCTTTCACGTTCTGTTAACCCTATGACCTGCTTACATTCCTCAAATGACCTAATGGTATTCCCCTGATACATATCCCTAATTCTCCTGCATCCCGCCGCCTCGCATTTGTTATATGCTTGTGTTTCCATCCCTGGTTGAAACTCTGGGTTCCCAAACATTGGGTAGAACGGGGAAGGGTTCATCGTTAATGCTCCTCTCTTGCCCGCCATATCCCATGTCACGATCCCCACCGCCACCACTTCACTGATTTTGACATTTGTATGTCTATACTAAAGCTTTGGCCACAGTAGCCCTGAGAGCAAGGATCCCATTACCGTCCTATCCTGCCTCACCCATATGCTTTGTGGCATATCTGGTAATCTGGTAATCATTCCATCACTACCCTTATCTGGGCTGCCTCATGATATCTGCAAAAATGTGGAAACACCAGACCTCTACTGTTTATTGGTGCAGTCATGGTAGATATCGACACTCTAGGTGTCTTGCCTTTCCATATGTATGCCGTTACTATCTTATTCAAGGATCTGAAAAAGGCCTTTAGTTCTTATGGGCATCGCCTGAAAGTGGTATACCAGTTTTGGGAGTATCATCATTTTGACTGCCACCATTCGCCCCCACCGCGTTGTTGCTAAGGGATTCCATTTTGTAATCTCTCATTAAATTTTCCCCAATAGTTGTGGATAGTTTGTCCCATACATTTGTGTGAGCAAAGTCGTCAACGCGATTCCCAAGTATGTTATCCCTCCGACTGCCTTTTATAATAGCATTTTGTGTGCCAGCCTATCCCGGGTGTCCGGCTCCATAGTTAGGTTCAGTATTTCCGATTATTGTCTTTTAAATTTAAATCCCGATATCATCCCGAACTCATCACATTTTTTCATAAACGCTGGTAGTGAGTATTCTGGGGTTGTTAGTGCTACCAACATGTCATCTGCAAATGCCATTGTTTTATGGTCCCTTCCCGCCATTGCTATGCCCTTCACTTGAGCCGCAGCTCGGATTCGTGCCAACAATGGCTCCAAATAGATCACATACAACAAGGGTGAGAGTGGACACCCTTGCTTTGTGCTCCTTCCCACTATTACTGGTTTAGAAAGTGTCCTATTTACTGTGACCCGAATTGTCAGGGACTGATAGTTCACCTCACCATTTGAATAAAGCATGTCCCGAACACCATATGTTCCATTGTTCTAAATAGTTTAGGCCATCCGAACCGATCAAGAGCCTTTTCCGCGTCCGATGACACAAGTATTGCCGGCATCCGATGCATTTCTGTTTTTTCTATAAGATGGCACACTCTTCGCGTGTTGCCAAATATTTGCCTTATCGGTATAAACCCTGACTGATCCTGATTGATCAAGGTCGGCAGCAACTGTGTCATTCTATCGGCCAGTATCTTTGTGTATAACTTGGCATCTATATTGATCAACGCAATTGGGCGGTAGGACCCTGGGAGTAGCGGGTCCTTGGCATGCTTCGCGAACACTACCTATTTTGCCTCATTCATTGTCCAGGTTATTGCCCTTTTCGCTTTAAAATTGTTATTTCATCAATCTGGGTATTAAGATGTCATGGTATTGTTTATAGAAGTAATCCAGATATCCATCTGGGCTTGGATCTTTATTTTCCGGTAGGTTTTTGATTGCCTTTCTCACCTCCTCCTCCCGTATGTTCCCCTCCAGATTCGCTCTATCTTCCTTGTTATCCGGGAAGGCTTAACTTGTCAAAATACTTCTCTCGCCTATCCATTGATGTGTCATTGGACGTATATAATGTCTGATAGTCTTCCCTCAGTATCTCCCCCATGTCCTCATCTCTCGTCTTCTCCCGCCTTTGTCCGTCTTGTAATTTCATAATAGTTCTCCTGGTCCCTGTTTCTTTCAGTTACGTAGCTAGAAGCTTGTCTGCCTTATTGGCCTGTATATAATATCAGTGTTTTACGTATAATAAAGATCTTTCCGCCTGTTTACTCCATAACATCCCCAATTGCCCCTGCACATGTCAGAATGCCAGTCGGATTCTCTTTGTTGGATACTGTATCATTTCACCTTGTATCACCTTCAATTTCCCCTCCAATTCCTCCTCCGACCTGCGTCTTTGTTTGTCCCTCTCTGCATTTAGGGTTATTAGGATCCCCATCGACACTGCCTTAAATACATCCTAAACCATTTCTGGTGGCATGTCTCTGGTGTCATTGGACCTCATTACGACCATGGTGGTAATTTTCGGACATTACCGGAATGGCGCAATCAACGTGTCTGTGCTGGCCGTATAGCGCTAAAAGCGGCACATTGCGACCTCTCGAGCACGAGCATTGCGCCATGCCGGTAATGTAACAACCGCCATGGCACTAAAGAACTAAAAACGGCACTTACCGGCATCGTATGCCGTGCAAATAGTGCGTCTGCCACCTCAGCCATCGATATCAACGATCACCGCCATTAGTGGTGACCGCAAATAGCGGGAAACGCTATTAGCGGTGACCACAAATAAGGAGATCCGGAAGTTGCATCAACGCACAGGAACGGGAAAGAGCACGGCGGCCATCTTCAAAAACACAATCCATTGCCATCCGCCGCAACCAGTGAACACCTGACCCCCACAACCTCTGCAAACCTTCCTCTACATTAATCCTTTATCACAATGCCAAAAGTTGTAAAAAAAAAGTGGAGAGCGGCTGCGGCAGGAGCGCTTCTCTAAGGAGGAGCTGAACATGTTGGCAGACACACGCCAGGAACACGCCGACGTGGTGTTCTCCTCCGAGATGACAAGACCAGCAATAGCCCGTAAGAAGGCCATAGGGCCATGGTTGCACAGAGGGTAAGTGCAGTTGGCACTACACCCTGCAATGCACAACAGTGCAGGAAGAGGTGGGGTGACATACGGCTCCGCGTAAGGAGTATTCTTTCTGCCAATAGAAACCTGGCCATGGAAACTGGTGGAGGAGCACAGTCCCCAATAAAAATGCAACCATGGGAGGAGACATGTGCCGCACTCATTGGCACCGAAAGCATAGAGGGGGTCGGAGACATGGAGAGAGGAGCCCCGACTTCATGTGACGCAGGTAGGTGCCTCAAATCCAGCCATGTCAAAGTCACTGAAGTCCACATTGATGGGAATTGCAATGATGCCTGACAGGGTTAACACAACACATCTGCATAATACTGCCTACAGGCAGTTCTGACCTCCACCTTGTACACATGCAGTATGCAAACCCTTTCCGTAGCCACCCACATGCCTCCATGCTTATACCACCTAAATGTATGTCACTGCCTCCAATGTGCAACATGTACAAATCTAATTGAATGCAGCCATCACAATGCCTGCTCAATGTCTACAGAGGCATCACTAACCCTTTCCCCCCTTTGCTCCACCACAGGCTCTCATTCGGACAGTGACGAGGAAGACAATGCCACCACACCTGCAAAGAAAGCCAGGCCCGATGTCCCCACACAACAACCCTCCACCTCTGCTGTTCAAACAAAAATCCCACTGCAGCCAAGATCAAGGGCAACAACACAGGCCGGGGCACAGATGTCCACCAGGCCAAGCACCATGGTAGCACCAGCATCACACACCCAGCAAGTGTTGGCCACCGAAAGCACTGGTTCTGCTGGAAGCAGCACAATGGGTGAGACGGCTGCCACTGCAGGTGGCTCGGACGATGATGCAGGGAATGCAGATGTAGTTGTAGGTCCCCCCCACTGCCCACCTTCATTCCCCCTACCTGTCCCCATACAGCCAGCAGGATGAAGGCATACAGGGTCAATCCCCCGATAACGCTTGGCCAGCCACTCCATCCCCAGTTCAAAATGTGCAGGAGGGGAGCAGCACATCCGACACGCCATTGGCATTCCCGTTAGCCCAGAGAAACCAGGGGTCAATGGAACAGATAATCCAGCGGCAACAACAACTGTCCACACTAATGAACCAGCATGTGGCCGAATGTCGGAGTGCTAGGGCCGAAATTCAAAAATGTGCTGATACAGTGAAGGCAGAAATAGAATCCTCATCCAAGGACGTATGTACAGAATTAGCCGCGGTGCGGCACGTGCTCTCAGACCTTGTTCAGGTTTTGAGGGACATGCGTCCTTGTGAGTACCTCCTCGGCTGCCAGTTCTACCCCATCCAGCCCCGTCCGCAGATCGGCCAGGAACCTGCGGAGTACAGGTAGGGGTGCCCCAGGTGCAGGGAGAGAGGGAGGGCAATAGATTCCACCCAGTGGGACAATCCCACATGATGCACTAGACCACAGAGATCCAAACACTTTTGTGGGAAGTTGAGGGGGGAGGGGGGAGGGGGGAGGGGGTGTATTGGGGATTGGAGGGGGAAGGGGGGAGGGGGTGTGTTTAGTCAAATCACCTAATCAATACAGTTTATGGTTATGCACAAATCACATGTGTGGACATTGATCATTGTGTACGTGTGCTTTATTGGTGAACAGTCCACAGTGTGCATGTCCCAGACACACACAGTGCCCCAAGTGCCATCTCCATGTGACACCCAACATCCATGTGTGCTAGAAGCATTGGTTAATGAGAGTCTGACGCATGGCATGTCCTTCCTGTGCATTGCTTCCGCCCTGAGGTGTTGCCCCATCCCCACCCTCCTCATCCTCATCCTCATCGTCAGGTGGTAGCAGATCAGCGTCAGGGGGCAGGGGCACATTCCGTCTGATGAACATATTGTGTAACATTACACATGCCATGACGATCTTTGCCACCTTCTCATGGCGGTACAGGAGTGCCCCACCAGACCTGCTGAGGCAGAGAAACCGTGCCTTCAAAAGGCCAAATGTCTGCTCAATCACCACACGGGTACGGGTATGTGCACGATTAAAGCCCTCCTCGTGCCGGTTCTGTGGGTTCAGGACTGGGGTAAGGAGCCACCTCTTCAAGGGATAGCCTGCATCACCTGTATGTGGACAACAATGTGTGTGTCAATCATGACATCAGGTTTCAAATCATGACGTAACACAATGGCATGCATTCATCTCTTTCTTTGAACCCCATTTCAATGCACGAATGCAGTCACACGATGTGAACGCTATATGTGTATTCCTCTTATGGACTGTTTTGCATGCCTTCAACCACTGTATGCAGGGGGGTCCAGTACCTTATGAGTGCCCATTCACTGTGTTAGTACATAGCAGTCGTTCTGGTGATGTGGCCGAGGTCCATGTGTTATCAATGCTTTCATCATGGCACCATTGCTGTCAGCCTCATGATGACCTCACTGAGCACTAAAAATGTTGTTTTGCAATTCATTTGGGCCTCTGTCCATGTATTGGTGTTTTGATGTTCATGTCCGTCATGTGGCTCCTTTGTGCGCAGTTATGGGGTACTGGCCTTTCAGTTGATGGTGTTTGGTGTCATGTATTGGCTGAAGTCATTGCATGTAGGAGCATTTCCTTGAGCTGGATGCAGTCTGATTCTGTACAGTGCACATGCATTTGGTTGGGTCATGGTTGGGATACATCTTCATTCACATGGTAGGGCTGACTACATCTGGCATTATGTGGTCAGGTGTCACCTAAAGTCTGGACTGCTTTAGGGTATGAGCTAGCTCCATTACCTCTGCCACTCGCAGCCAGGTAAAGTATGCACCCCCCCCTGTCAGCCAGGTAAAGTATGCATCCCCCCCCTGTCAGCCAGGTAAAGTATGCATTGGTAAGTCAATCACCTATCCACTTCAGAATTCCATGGGCATGACATGACACTCACCAAGTAGCCAGGATCTCGGGCCTGCATGCCGATCAATGTAGAGTGGTATTGTGGAGTTCCGCAGGACCAGTGAATCATGAGTTGATCCAGGGTATCGGGCACAATAATGTGTGATGATCCTGTTTGAGTCACATACCATTTGTACGTTGATTGAGTGGTATTGCTTACGGTTGCGGTACACTATCTCCAAGGCATGTGGGACCACCAATTCCACATGGGTGCAGTTGATGGCACCAATGCAACCAGTTATGCCGGCCAGTGCATGGAAACCCACTTTGGTGTTTGCGATCTCCTGGACAGACCGTGGTAAGGAAATGTAGTCATCTGTGTGCTTGAGGAGGGCATTGAGCACTTGGTTCAGCGTACGTGAGAATAATGGTTGTGAAATGCCATGCAAGTGCCCCACTGTGTGCTGGTAGGTGCCTGTGGCCAGGAAGTGGAGCACAGACACTAACTTCAGTAGGGGGGGGGGTGGCAGTGGGTGTTTCAATCATGCTGACGATGTTGTCGTGTATCATGTCCACGATGGTGGTGATGGTGTCCCGGTTCAAACGGTACAGGGTGTGCATCTGCTCAGTGGTGAGGTTGAATGGACTGGCTCTGATGCGTGGGATTGGGGGCTGCCTGCGTGGTAGCACTGGCTGTGCTGATGGGGCTTGCTGGCCCTGCCTTCCCCTCCTTCTCCACCTGCGTCTCCTCTGTGCTGCCTGTTGTTGTAGTAGTTGTTGTTGCTGTAGCGCTTCCATTTCAATCAGGTCCTCCAGCCCCAACATTGCTAGTCGTATTGGAATCATTGTGGAGTGTGACTGGGTATGGGAAGGGGTGGGGCGTGCTCCTTTTGTACTTGGCCTGTCTGTATTGCCTCCACCTGTGCTGATTGTGTGCACCTGTGACAGCTGGGAACACTGCACATGGCCATTTACGGTTGGTCTGCGATGGCGGTATTAGCACCATGGCGGTAAGGTACTTTACGGCCTTCGCAAGGGCGTTAAGAGCATGTCCGCTCGACTCGTCATGTTCCCCAATTTGCTCCATGTCGCTATTTGCGGCAATGGTGGTCGCGTGTTCGCGCCCTTGGTGCTGTTAGCGGCACCGTTAACTACGGTGCCGCTAATTGCACTTACTCGGATCTTAATGTGACCTAGCGGTAAGCGATGCCAGTAATCCTTTACCGGCATCGTTTTCCACTTACCGCCAGGGTCGTAATGAGGGCCATTATTATTAAAATATTGTTGTATCTTGTCCCCTATTGTATCGGTTAGTACTAGATCCTGTAGCAGTTCCTTGGGGAATCTCCATTTCCATAGTCCCCCGTCTGTGTGGCCCAGTGTAAAAGTTGACTATACCGGGGTGTGATGCGATAGGGAGCTGATCCCACTTCTACCTCCTGTGCCTTGTCCACTAGTCCGTTGATACCCAGATGTAAACGATTCTCAACTGGGAGGTGTGTACATGTGAATAATACGTGTACCCCGACTGTTGTCCTCTCACTCCCCTCCAAACATCATGTAGTGCCAGCGTCCCCATTTTCCTTTTGAGTGCTTTAGAGGGTGCTTGTTCCCCCGTGTGTGCCTGTGGACTCCTATCTATCTTGGGGTCCCATGCCAAGTTGAAATCTCCCGCGAATATAATTTCCCCCGTCGCAAATCATTCTAGTCTTGAGAGGATCCCCATCATGAAGCCGTCCTGTCCCGTATTAGGTGCGTATATCAAAGCCAATGTTAGCTTCCGGTCTTCAAGCGTAAGAGTTAAAAAGATATACTGCCCCTCCTTATCCTCCAAGGATCCATCCATCCATGCCCCTATCTTAGCATTTATCACTATCAGCACACCCGCCTTTTTCTCCCCTGCATTGGCTTCATATATCTGAGAATACCCTCTCATTTTCAATTGACCCTTGTCTGCCCTCCTTATGTATGTCTCTTAATAAATCAACATCACCCCCACACATATTGTTCCACGTTTTTCCTCTTGATGGGGGTATTCAGACCGGTTACATTATATGCAAGTGTTTTCAGTCTTTTGCATTAATAGGTCTTGCTTGTCCGCCCTCTGACTCCTGCGTCTGCACCACTGATTCTCCCCCTTCCTGTTGCCCTCCCTACCCCTTATCCCCTTGCCCCAACTGTTAACACAAACTCCCAACTCCCTCCCGTCCAATCCCTGTGGAGGTACCAGGTTCCTATGTCCGCTCGGACGACATGTCCGCAGTGCCTGGCTCTCAATCATACCCAGAGTAACAGTAATGGGGATTCCTAAACCCCACTTGAGATTCCGATTCCTAACACCATCTAACCCCTGAGTCGCTATCAGTTTCTAATCATGTATGTGTCTCTGACCTCTCCCTGCATCTAATTTACCTCCACTTATTCATCTGCACGTAGTCCTTGCTTTCTTGTATCTGTGTATGCGCCCATACCATTGGATTCACATGTCTTGTGTCCCCCTCCACCTTTCTTCGGCACTGTTTTCCATCCTCCCGGCCATCTGCACCCTTTTCTGACACCACATGGTCCTTCTCGATCACCATCTTCTTCCACCTGCAGATTAAGAATCTGTTTGCCTCCCTCCCACATTGTGATCCTATGTTGGGTCCTTCCCATGTAAACAATAATCTGAAAGGAAACGTCCATTTGTATCTGATCTGGTTCTTGATTAAAAATCTCACCACCAGGCCCATTCCTCTTCTTTTTTGAAGTGTTGTCTGTGCTAGATCCTGGTACAACTGAATATCTTCCCCATTAATCCGTAACTGGCCTGCTGTTCTTGCCTTTCTTAAAATCTGTTCTTTCTGAGCATATGATGATACCGCCACTAAGACATCCCATGGGCGTGATCTTGGACCCACCGCTCTCTTAGTGGCCACCCTGTGGTATCTATTTATCTAGCTGCAGCGCCACCTCTGGGTCCTCTGCCAGTGCTTCTGTGAATAGTTGCTGGACCGTGCTTCACAAGTCTTTATCCTCCTCTGATTCGGGAAGATTTTTTATTCTGACATTTGATCTCCTTGAGCGGTTTTCCAAATCCTCACACTGCAGTTCTAGATTGTTTGCAAGACGGGACAAATGTTCTACTGCTTAGTCCGTTTTCTGCATGTCCTCTTCAATATGATGGACCACCTTTTCCAAGGTATCCGTCCTTTCTTCCAATTTTGCCACATCCAATCCTATTTCCTGGACCGTCTGCTTCATATCCTCCTTTAGTGTTACAAATTGTGTCTCGAAGGAGCCAGGAATTGTTCGTGGAATTCCTTAAAACATCCTTGCATGTCCTCTTTACAGAGTGCCATGGCCCTCCCTTCTCTATCTTCCTGTGTCTGTGGGGGTGTATTAGGGAGGGCACTCCTACTCGGGCCTCCCCTGTTTGAGCTCCAAAGTTTAAGATTTCCTGCTGGCTTGACCTGGGGGGTTTGCTGGGCCTCACCCACCACTTTCGTTCGGGATTTGGACATATGGGCTTCACTAGCAAATCACTTTTCCCTCCCTCACTCACCAGTTCCTGTCTGCTGTCTTTAACAGGGGTACTTGCCCAGCTTCTTCGGTTTCTCCCCTCGTCCTTTTCTTTTGTGGCTTTTCCTCCGGTTGTTGCTCTCTTCTGAGTGGGCTTTACACTCCACTGTTCCTCCTCCCCCTCTCCGGTGCTGATACTGTCCCTTCTGAAGAGTTCAAATCATTCTGTGGTCTTGGTGGGGGGCCTCTTTCTGTGCTGCCCCTCCCCCCTACCATTTTAGAATGCTATTTAAATGGGCGTCAGCACTTCGTGTTGGGGCCCGTGTCGTATATCGTAATGCGCCACTTTCCTGCTCCGAGATATTTCCATGCTGTTACCTCCTCCGCCTGCCTACTTATTCGCCAGTCCTGTACCTTGTGCTCCCTTCTTTGTCTTCATCACGGGCGCGTCCTGCTTCTTCCGACCTTGCACTAGCAGCCTCCTTCCCAGCACAGTGCTCGTTGGTGTGTCCCGCTTCCATCGTCCCTGCACGAGCAGCATCCTTCCCTGCCCAAAGCTGCTCTGGAGGCCCGCAGGGACCCGCTGGGTCCGATGCATTCCGGCCTCGCCTGGTTCCTTGCGGCCGCCTGCTATTACGTCCCTGCATCGCTCGGCAAGCTGGATCGAGTTTCGGTGCATCAATTGTTCCCGCCGCTCCTGGGGGTCATTTTTCGCTCACTCAGCCACCAAGTCCCCTGGAGTTCCCCATCTGTACCACATGATTAGCTTCTTTACAGTCTGCTTATGCGATGGCCCGGTGGGGAGAGACGCATGTCTCACTCCGCCGGCTGCCATCTTGGAATCCCCTGATTGCTATTTTGAGATCTTTAAAACATTATGCCATTTCCTCTGTCAATACAATTGTTCCCTTGATCTTCTGAACTTCCTTAAGTGCCTGCAGTAGGGGTCTAACATGTGTTGAATAATCAAACACCCATGTGTGGCAATAATTGCACAACCCTAGGAACTGTTGCATCTCTCTAATTGTGTTTCGCTGTGGTGTGTTTCTCCCTGCTGTGGCTCTGTCTGTGCTTATCTTCCTTCCTGTTGCAGATATGCTCGGACCCAAGTATATCACTTCTTTATGGCGGTATTGCAACTGGTCTCTCTCCGCCTTGTACCCTTTGTCTGCTAGTATTGTCAGTAACTCTATCATTTCTTTTCTTTTCTGCACTGTTTTCTGTGGTGCTACACACCACCTAGTTGTCTATATACTGTAAAATGGCACTGCTCAGGTTGATTTTCCCTAAGTCCATCTGGAGGACCCTGTTAAAGACACTAGAGGATTCACAGTACCATTGGGGCAGCCTAGGGTTTAGGAATCTCTTCCCATGGTCTGGGACGTCATTTCACCAAAATTCCAGGAGTAGCAGAAGTGACATCATACAACCCTTGACCTCCGATGACATCATAGGAAGTGATGTAATTTGATCCCACTCTGAAGTGATATCGCGGGAAGTGATGGAACACGACATTTCACCCCTTGACAAAACAGGAAGTGGCATCACATAGCATTGTTCCTAAGTACTCTACAAAAAATATGGTTACAATATCACTATAATGTGATATACTTTTCATACAAGAATGGATCGCCCTATGTATCATTAAGATCAGTATGGGCCTCATTACGACCCAGGCGCTAATGGGTTAACGGCGCTGTAAAAGGCTGCGGCGCCGTTAACCTATAAGCGCCTAACTATGAGGTCCCTTTGCGGATAAAGTAGGGACCCGCAAAGGGACCTCGGTTCTAATTACGGTGCCGCACCGTACTTAGCGCCTTCCCCATTCCCATTGAGCCCTATGGGGCAAAAATGGGAATGGGGAAGGGCCATGGAGGAAGGGGGAATTACCGCCCCGCCAACTTTGTAATGGGGTGGTAATTCCCCCTTTCTCCATGGTGAAGTCGGTAATTTACCGACATGGACCATGGTGCTAATAGCACCTTGGTCTTCCACCAGGTTCGTAATGAGGCCCTATGTATAGGCCCATGTTACCAAATTACTGTGAATGCAAGCATACATCCATGGCCAAATGATAATGATGTGTTATTTTATAGCACTTACGCTTAAGTGCTTTATATAGAAAAAATATACATAAAATATCACCCAACTTGTGTTGGTACTCATTTATCGACCTCAGAAGGATGAAAGGCTGAGTTGAGGTGTTTAAGAGCAGTCTAAATCAGTGACTCACCCCCTGAAGCATGCCTTAAATAAATCTTTAATGAGTCTAGCAATTATTTTACAGAATTCCAGAAAGGCACATTATTTGGTATTCCTATTGTTTCTTATTTAGGGCTACTACTGAAAGTGTTAGACTTGTGGAACCCCTGTTCATTTTTTTTAAGAGGTCTGAACAAGAAGAATACCAGCCACTCCAGAAGCAAAGAGCCACATGGCGCTGGCCACAGCCCAGGAGCTTGCATTAAAAAAAATGACACTTTAAAAAAACATTTTCTTTTAGGAGTTGCAATGGAGACCCCTAAATGACGTCCCTGCCAATGGTATGAAAAGACTGTCAAGTACTGTGAGTCGGGGTGTAATGTACGGTGAAGAATGCATTTTTTATGTCTACTACAGAGAAGTAGACTGCATTTGCGGATATGTTGCATAATATGGATGCAGGGTTTGGTAGTAGCGGATATTCTGCTTCCACTATGTCATTCAGAGGGCAGAGATCCTGGATGAATCTCCATAAACCCCCTTTGCTTTCTTCAATGGGTATAGCTGTGTTGCAAGTTGAGTGTGAAGGCACGATTATCCCTTGGTCAAACTATGGTTTGATTGTGTTGTATATTTCATAATCTGCTTCTTTGGACAGTGGGCATTGCTTCACTCTAAGGAGTATGGCACCTAGTTTTAGTTTCATTTTAACTGCCCATATGCTGGCCATTCATCCTATGTCATGTGGGTGGCTGGTCCACAGTTGCCGGGCACTTGTGATAATTCTTCATGTCTTGTGTTGGTGGTGTGATTGCTGTTATTACTGTCTGTGGGACTTCCCTGTGTTGCTTTACCAAATGACAAGGTATGGCGATTTCAAAGACTACTTCCCCACCTGTGTCCAAATTTGCAAATAGCTGTCCATCAGTAATTTCTTTCAATGGTATTGTAGGGTCTATGCACAGTAGACTTCTCCACTCCATCCCCTCCTCACCTGTGCGTGTTACAATGATAGTGTCCTTCCTCATAATCACTACATCAATGTGTAAAGTGAAAATTGTTGCTAGGGTTTCCTCATGTGGTGCTGCTGGTCTAAATAAGAATTCTGCTGGCAAACAAAATATCACATTCTTCATTCCTGGTTAATCAGAATGGTGACTGCATGTGTCAATAGTGCCTCATGCAATGGTAATGCTGGAATTGTTTTGGTACTGCAAAGAGCCTGTATGACTGTGGCTATTCTGTTATTGTATTGTATTGTATTTTCTTATTTATATAGCGCTCTTTCCCCATTTGTGTAGCCTCAATGCGATTTTTCCTTGGTTGAACGCCCTTGGTGACCATAGTCGATGTCATTGGAGAATTCTAGGGGTCAGTTTAGGGGATGCGTGTATGCATGTTGCTGTTCTAGGACTTGGGTGGCTGGCAAGGCTTGACTAAGCAGCCTGAGAGAAATCAGACACATGGGTGGGTGCTGTTGAGGGTTGGAGATAGATTGCTATTGTTGAGAGAGTTTATGTGGGTCAGCCATACCTGTTTCCTTTTGGGTGGTGGTCGCCCCCCATGCTAGTGAATAGAGGTGTTGAGGTACGTCAGGAGTTTCTGGACGGCTATGTGTGCACTAGGCCGGATGTGCTTAGCCATAGGCGTATTCTATCATGCATGGGTGCTTGGCCGTGCCTGCGTGCTATGTCCACGCTAGTGGCGTGAGATATATGTACCGTAGAATCATGGGTCCCATATAGTGGGAGAGAGGCCTACACCAACAGTGCAATTTGAGAACAAGGCCACGCACAGTTAGATTCGAGAGTCCTGTATAGTGGGAGAAGAGGTCTACACCTGACAATGCATTTGGGTACAAGGCTATGCAAGGTAGAGCCAATTTGAGCATAGGGCTAAGTAAAGAGTTCTTGAGAAGGGAGTCCCAGGTCTCCCCTTGCAGTACGTTTAATCATAAAATTAGCCAGGGCGGCCGAGCCTAGCTCGATAAACCTCTATGGTCGGCAGACGGCCCCCGTTTCACGATGCTGGGGGTCTCAATATAAGATGAATAAACGGATGGGGGGGCTACCTCTTGATTTGTGTAGGTGGGAGGGGCCTAGGCATGAAAAGTCATAGGTTGCAGCCTGTTGTGTAGTAAGTATCCGTAATATAACAGTCATCAGGGGCTTGTTGGAACTAGCTTGCGGAATAGAGGTGTGGAGGAGGTTGCTAGTGGTGGGAGCTTCCCAGGGTGAGAGCAGCAGGTTAACAGTGGCAGTGAGTAGTTAATGAAGTGCGTATGCTAGCCAGGGTCCTTATCAAACAGTTGTCTCTCATGTGGACCAGTGGGTAGGGTTTCGCTGTGAGTGTGATGCGAGTGCAGCCACAGCGAAGGCTGCTGTTTTAGCTTGGGTGCTTGTAGGGTTGGATTGTTGTTGTGGGTGTGATGCAGGTGGATCAAGAAAGCCACAACGAAAGCTCCTGGCTTACCTGGAGATTCTAGACGGCGGGCGGTGTTGAGCGGAGAGTGGTGGTGTGTCAGGCGAAAACCGCTGCGAGAGCTGCCGGCCTCTGAGTTATGATCAAAAGGAGATTATTAGCGGAGTATTCATGGGGCGTAGTGGCTTAGAAGAGTGTTGGAAAAAGCCAGGTTTTAAGGGCCTTTCTGAATTTCAGGTGGTTTTCGATGTTGCGCATGTGTAAGGGAATGGAATTCCAGATGATTTGTGCTTGGATGGAGAAGGAGGAGCCGCTGAGTCTTATGGAGCTGTGCGGTGGGATCACTAGGCGAAATGCATTGCGCGATCTGAGGTTCCTGGATGGTTGTTAAGGGACAATTCTCCAGCATGGGGTCCGGCATGGAGTCACAAGCCCATGAACAGTCGCCAGGCCGGGAATCCTTGGCAAAGAAAAAAACAGCCCCTGCCCCACCCCCTGAACCGCCCCCTTCCCAACAACCAATCACTGGTCTCTGGGCCATACTGCCCCCAGCCAATGACCGCCCTCCACCCAAGCCCCCCCCGGCAGCCATCTCCAGATTTGTACGGCCCATTTAAGTGTTGGGAGTCCTCGTGCTATAGCTCTCGAAATTTTACTACTTTTTTGCAATTTTTCTAAGAGTTTTGCTCTATGTTTTCGGTCAATCACACCTCAAGCTCCATCGATCCATCTTCAGTGCCCCTCAAGGGCGATTTCTGTCGAGTTTCTTCTTGGAGGACTCCAGAAGCTTCTTCAAGGCCTATGCCGCGTGGACATGGAGGATGAGAAGGAGGACTCGGCGCCTCTCTTCAAGGTTTGCCCCGGCTGCGACCTACTGAATGTCTTTTCAGATGACCGACATTCCCTGTGCCTTTACTGCCTGCACTCGGACCCAACGCATTTGGAGGCCTCCATCGCCCCCAAGGTCCAAATGGACCCAGTCCTAGAGGGTCTGGCACCAGGCTCATTGAAAGGTCTGCTTTGCACAACCTGTGCCTAAGGCAAGTGCATCAGGCCGGGCATGGCCATAGAACATCATTGGGAGGCACGTGCCAGAGTCCTTGGGATGGGCAAGGTGGAGCCACAAGGCGGGGCCAAAGGGAGGGGCCAGAGCCAGCCTATATAAGGCCAGCCCAACCACATGCCCTCGCTTTGCGTTATTCTGCTTTGCAGCGTGACGCTTACCGCTGTTCATCACCTTGATTCCTATTATTACAACTTGGAAGACCATTTTACCCGAATCCTGCAGCTCCATCGCTGAAGGTGCACTTTACCTGATTCCAGCCGCTCCAAGGCTGAAGGTGCCCCTTACCTGATTCCAACCTCTCCATCGCTGAAGTCGCACCTTACTTGATCCCAGCTGCTCCATCGCTGTGCACGTATCCTACCTGCATTCCATCGCCATCGGAGTCAGTGCCTTTTCTTCACCCAATCTGGACTTCCAGCGACGTGGGAGCTTTCGTTTCTCTCCTCTTCATCGCGGTGTCTTCATCCGGCGCTGCGGAACTGCCTTCAAGCATCCATGCTCTGCTCCATGCCGTCAGACCGCTCCTATAAAGGGAAAAAGACACACAACAGGTTAGAAATCTTACAAATAACAAACTCTTGGCCACACTGTTAAACGGGAAATCATATTGTGCCTCCTTTCTAATGTATATTGGCCTAAGCCCAGTCGCTCTGCGAAGAAAACCGCGTTTTAAATGTTCCGATTTTAGATCGACTTTGCTGCCATTTTGGGATCATCCGCCATTTTGATTTCTGTTCAAATGTAACTCTGTGTGCTAAAATGGTGGACTGTGTTTTCAACTTGTAACCGAGCCTTCCCGACCCGTGCACCTTAAGTTAATGTTTAGGCTGTCCGCGGGCCGAATGTTTAGACTGGGTAAAGAGACCTTGTCCCATGCCTGACTTGTGGTCTTAGGATTGTCAGCATCAATAAGCCTCATCTGCGAACATACATCGAAACAATGTAAAGTAAATGTCGAATGTGGATACTGGCTGAACTGCATTGTGAAGGGACATGTGCTAAGGCTTACTGCTAAACCTGGGAATACACTGTTGCCATTGTGACTTGTCTGTATGTAAACCAAATGTAATCTGTGTGCATATTGTCATATAAGCCATAAGTGAACTCCACATAAACTCTAGACCATGGATTATTAACTTGCAGAGGGGCTGGACAATGTTACTAAAATTGTAAAAATGTGTGAATGTCCAGATGTCCAGTACCTCTCACTTCTCATACTGAAGGGCTGGTATTCACTGTGATGTACTGAGGGCCAGACAGCTATCTAATTTGCTTCTCTGTAAACTGTTCAGTCGAATAAAGATCTGCGAATCTTTATAAACCCGTGTTTGGTGTATTTCCTTTTGTGGTACTCAGCCTCGACATTTCCTCTTGCTTTTACAGCACCATACCTGAGTCTTGAATTCCATTATAATGGCCAGCTTACCTGTTGACTTTGAGAGTCCATCATCCTCAAGGGAATCCCCGGATCCACTCCACGCTTCCGATCTACCATCTTCACACCTATAGGGTAGAGCAGAGACATTGCAAGAATTATTATTACTTACCATCAAGTCAAAAGACTCATTGCCAAAGACATTATTATAAACGAACAATAACCATAACCAAAGACTTACCTTCCAAGTGAATTGGTCGCAGCTGGTCTGGATCGCCACTTTCGCGGGCCAGTAAAGCAATTAGGCCCCCTCTACGTGCCCCTGTGAAAGGAAGCAGGACAGAGAGCTCAGCATTACCAAAGAACATGTGAGCTTGCATGGAAAACTCTTGCCACTACGTTTTGGCACGAAAGGGGCGAGGCAATTCATAACACCTCCACGTCAACCTCATTGCCTCTCATCTCCTCCCAGGGGCAATACTAGCATCCAGAACAACATACTCTGCAGCAGCTGGGGAAGACAACCAATGCTGGGGAGCCAAGCCGAGGGAGGGCTCCAACCGCACCCCAACGGCCCCGCAGAGATCAGGTGAGCGTAACAGGATGACTGCGGCTTGTCAGGAGATGGTGCCCCGCTCGCAGACAAACCAGTGCAAACGTCTCAACAAGTGGCTGCAGGACAAGGCCCCATGCCTGGTGTTGAACACAAAATTCCTTTGTCAGTGAATGAAATGGTCATGTTGAGCTTTTTAAGGAGGTCCCTCCCTAGTAGATTCACCGGTGTATCAGTACTGTACAGTAATGGTGTGACTATCTCTTGATTCCCTGTAGTGTGGGGTAGGTCTTTTGTGAAAGGAACCCTTAGAGTGGCCCCAGAGAAGCCTTGAGTATCCATGCCGTTGTCTATTAGTGGAAACCGTCCTTCCCTTATACAAGATCAGGTGGCTCCTCGGTCTACCATAAAAGTAAACATTTGGTTCCCTATCTTCACCCCCACTTTGGGTTCCTTGCCTGCATTTGGAGTGGCTGAGAGAACTGGGCACATCAAGGCTTACTGTGGGCTGTCCTATTGTGCATAAGTGTTGTTTCCTGGACGAGGGAAAGTATTGTTGCTCATAACAATTGCTCCAGTGTAGTGTGTAAGCATTCCCCGTGGTAGGGCATTCTGTTCACATGGTACAGAAGTTGCCTGAGCTGGAGCTTGCTGTGCAGTGTTCTAAATTGCATTCAGTGTGGGGTACTATATGGGTTTTCCTTGTGTGGGCGTGATCATTTGTATCTGTCTTATGATCTGAGGCTGTGTAGAGCCAGGAGCGTACATTGGCATAGGAGGTATAGCTTGCTGTGGGGCATAAAATCCCTGTGGTATCCCTTGTGCATAATATGGGGTGGGGGGTGCTCCTGGATGAAAGTCCATGCGGGGTCTGCTCCGACAATACTTAGACATGTGTCTTGTCTTCCCACATGTTCAACATGCTCCCCAAACTGTGGTCTTAAACCACCATATTCTCCCCCTTGTCCCTTCTGTGAATTCCCTCTTGCTCCTTGGACCCCTCCCCTGACTCGTCTGTTGTTGTCATGTACATTTTTCAAGTCTTGCAATAGTCCTGACTGCTGTTGTGTGTCTGTGGGGCGTGTTACTACTGCTCCCTCCATACTAACCTTTTGCTAGTTTCTTCTGTACTAGTTTGGCTTCTGCATGCTGCCCTTTCTCTTCTGCTGCTCTCTCATCTTCACACTTACAAAAATCCACTATATGCACCTGTATTTCTCCCCATTCCTTCACTTCCATGACCACAGTTCTGTCTAGCTCTGTTTGTACTTTAGTGGGTAAGCCCTTCCTTAGTACATGGTAAAAGAATTGTATGTTCTGTTACCATGTTTCCCTGTCTCCTCTCGCGATTTTTCCTGAATGGACAGATATATAATTCAGGGTCTTCGTCATGCTTCATCGTTCGTGCCATTATAGCACCAACATCAGGTCTATCAGGGTACGCCCTTCTCAATGCATCCCATACACAAGCTCTGCAGTTAATAAATGGGGTGCTTTCATGTGCATCACTCTCTAATCGGACAGCTGGGTAACCTGCACACTCCAAAATTGTGTTAGTCAGATCTCCTTTTATACTGGCTAACAGCTAACAAGCTCTTTGTGTCCCCTATTGCTAGTATAGCCCCTGCTGTATGATTGTATATGGCACTTATCCATTTACCTGCACCTCCTCTAAGAGGTAGCAACATATTCATTAAATTATTCTTGTCCATATGAAGCCATGGTACATATTGTGATCTACCACTCCTTTCTGTATCAATGGGAATTGCCTTCCCTGCTTTTGACTGTGCTGTGTCCTACCCTTCTTCTTCACCCTAACCACTGCCATGGTTCTAGGATGCTGTCTTAGTCGCCTCCCCCATGGAGTTCTCTCTTCCTGGCCCCCCTCTGTTTCCCAATTCTCCTCACATCCCTCTGGTTCACTTGCGCTTTCTATTGTATCTGTCCCATAATCTATAGCCTGTGGCTCTGGTTCTTCAGTTTCTACTTTCACATACTTAATTACTGCCTTATTCATTTTCAATAGTATCTCTCCTGCTGCCCCTGTTTCGGCATCTACCATTGGACATGGCCCCTCCCTTCTATTGGTCGCCCTTCACAATTCTTCCTCCACTTTGCGTATTGCTGCTTCTAAATCCTTGTAAGCTGTATTTTCTAGTTTCACTCTTGCTGGATCTCACCTGTCACAGGGTGTGCTTGCTCCTTTATTAGGGCTTGCTTCTGAGTATGCAGGCGGCTTGTATTTCCGATTTGTATATCCTGTGGCTGGTTTTTAAAGGATAATTGCCTACTAGGTGTGGGACTGTCGGCTATGCAGGCGCTGAAGCCAGTGCTGGCTGAGTTCCTTGATCTATACTCCTGTGGGGCATCAACTGTGCAGGTGTTGAAGCCTGTGTTGACATTGCGCTGCCTGATAGAGGCAGGGCGGTGCACACTCAGCATTACCCTTTTCTTTTGGGCTACTTCCATCTTCTTCATAGAGCTTCCACACCTCCATTATGCTCAGTCTTTTCTTCAATTCTTTACCTTGATATGTGGAGAGTAAATGGGAGTACATGTGTGCTATTATGTTTTTATCAGGGGTGCCCTCAGCTGGCCAGGCTGTGAACATTTTCCCTTCTGTTCCTATGGCCCATTCTTTATAGTACTTTATAACTGTATCTCTATACGTAGGTAGTTCCCTACACATGTGCTCTTGGGGATTGCTTATCTTATGTCTTTTATAGCTATAAATCATCCCACTAAACAGTTTCATTTTTTGTGTCACAGAGCAGAAATCAAAACACTTTACAAGACGGTAATCTATGGAATTCATGAGCACAATGATGGTTTCAACAATATTGCAAATTGCCACCCTCCCTTGGTGCAATCTTTTACCTGCTGTGAAACCTCAAAATGTGACTTCCTAATACAAAATCAATACTGAGACAAAAACTACAATGCGCTTTTGTGCAAAACCCACAAAATCACCAAATCAGAATCCCCCCCAATGTTAGTCTCTACCTCAATATTATCCCGCACAAAACCTCATCAACATTTGCCTCTAATCATTCATCAGCACATGTACAAAATGTACAATGCAAATAAGAAAAGTTAAGTTCTACAATGCTCTACTATTCTCTGCCTCACGCCTCCTAAATACAGGCAGAGGGTACGGCCCTCGCTCACTTATGCAGGACCTCCCACTCTTATTTCTAAAGCAGCGCTGCCCCTTGCTCCTTTACTGAGGGATGTGTACATTTTCAATCACCAATGTATTATCATGGTGCCACAGCTCCTCACTATAGGAGCCCTCTTCACTTTCTACTATAAAGGGAAAAAGGAAAACGTTGCCAAAACAAAACATGTGACTCACACCAACATTCACTGTACTTCAGCATTTATACTCACTTTCTCCATAGTTCTCGTATCAGGTGCACTGGCTCACTGCGGTCATCCAAAGTCTTACGAACTGCTTCTCCTCCAAAAGCCTGTACTCAAGGGGGCGAGTCACAAGCCTGGAGTGGCCAGGCAGGCCTTCTGGATTTTCAACATTGGTGCTTGCTACCTCCCCTGTGGTTGTTGCGCAGTCTTCAGTTCCCTCCTGGTAGACTTCGCTTGTCCCTCGAGTTCAGCCAAGGAACCCAAAGAAATTCCGGAAGGATCTGGATCTCCGTACACAGGCCACCAAAATATATGGCAAGTCCCTTTTTGTATTAATAAAAGGAATCCAAACCGTCAAAAAATGTGATGCATGAGATATGAGATATACAAAAATGTATTATAACTGCCAAGGCAGGGAAATATCTAGCAGACATTCAAATTCTAATAGAGCGAATGCATGGTTTTATCCTGGTTACAGAAAGCAAAAGAGCTACAATTTGTAACAAGTTCCTTCACAGTGATTGGCTGGTGTGAGTTACAGTATAGGTGTTTCAATACATCACACAACTTCATTGCCTATTCTAAACATGTTGTACCAGTGACGTGCATGCTAGTTAGCTCATGTCCGGTGAAGTCATCTTCCTTCTCAAGCTCCATGATTGGATGGTGAGTGTTAAAAGCATGTAACAGTTTGATTTAGTTTTCTATTGGTTGTTCCAGGAGGAGTAGATATGGAGTGAACAACACAGAACTCTTGACCAATAGTAATGTGAGATGTGACAGTGTGACACAAAATTATAACATTTAAGTTCCTTCCTAAATTATCTAAATGGTTGGCACCAGAATACTGTGTTCATCCTTATTAACTATGTACTATCAGTTCACTTTACAACTCTCTTGGTGGAAAGTCTACTTGCATGTTCTTCCTGGTTCTCGCAAGTTCATCTGTTCGGATTCTGAACTGATGTGTTAGGGTCAAGCTGCTAACAAACGTTGCTCTTTTATAATGGCACAAATGTAAATGTGCATGTGTTCACGCAGTGCATGTTGCCATAAATGGTCATTATTTTGCTAGTATATTCAAGCAGTGTGACTTTGACATGAACGACTAAACTGGCCCCAGGTTCCTGGTTAATACTATAGTATGTGTTATATTGCTTGTGTGTGGTGTGACTTCACAAGTTGTCATTATCATTGTTGCATTCACATGATGTGAGCTATGTGTAATCTTCTGTGGTATTCACTAACTCCTAATTGGGGATACACAGCAGAAAATGGTGTTCTGTATAACTGTTTCCCGAAAGTAGAGAGTTCTGCAGATCTCTCTGTAAACATGCTTTTTCATGTCTTACTGCTTGACTTCTGCCAATGTGTGCCCTTCATTAAGCTATGCCTGGTTATTCTGGCTAGGGACACAAGTTGTTATATTTCTTTGGGACATGGCGATGGGAAAGCGGCAAAACTCATATTGTCTGTCCACTCAGGGCACAGTGTCTTGTCCTTAAACTCTGGGGTCTAGTATAATTTTTTGTTGCTCTTTCGTGATCTAACTACCACGACTAAACCTTGGGAAGGTTCTCACCACCCCTTCCTTTTAGCCAAACATGGTGTGGCATTCTTCCTGTGGCTGTGTGAATGCTGCAACTGGGACTGTATGTCTTTCAGCAAGGGGCTGACTGCAGCTTTCTGCTATGTGGTGATGGGGGGATTTTAATGCTTCCGGAATGGCTAACTAAATCTTGAGATCCATGTGTAATTTATTCAGCTAATGTAAAATAATAGCAATCATCTAGTCATCAATATAAACACTTCTACATTTTTCTAATTAATATTAATATTAAATGCAGTTAGGTTTGAATAGAGATACATGGCTATGTTAGTCTACAAAGGGTATGTTATGGCCTGGTTGAAGCGTAGCTACTCGTTTTCTGTTGGCCTAGGCATGAAACCTTTTGCAAAATGGGGCTGCTTGTTTCGTCACAGCACACTTTTCTGACAGTGTCTTTCGCAGCTTATATTTTCATGCAGGTTTGGGACGTTGGATACATGTGCCCATATTCTTATACTCCCCTACACATTTTTAGTATGTGTGTGTGTGTGTGTGTGTGTGTGTGTGCTATGTATATGTGATGAGTTGTAATGTGAGTTAGACGCACAGTGACAGCACCACTCTCCGCTCTAGAACACCCAACAACATGACCCATCAGCTGCTTCCAATCAAGCTTGCTCAAAACACTTCTTCCTGCTTATCAGTAACATGTTCATCCCTATAAAATGTCTCCTCCCAATCCATTGTAAGCACACAAGCATCCATCTATCCATCCATTGTTACTGAACTTCCTAATTGTACAAGCTATTAGGATTTTTATAAAAGAAATGTTATCTGGAATATTGGTTTTGGTCCTGGTGGGGTAATCAGAAAATATTGCACCCATACAGTGTGCTACTCCTCCTGGCTAAAAAATACCCCAGACCTTATTGCAAATGCACAATCCCTCTTCAACAAACAAATATCACACTCACATCATCTGAATGTACATGTATACTAATTATATATGTGATGAAGTCACATTTCAAGAACCATCTGGGGAAGATTGGGAGACTTTGGCGGTCCGGTACCCTCAAACCCATTGTGGAGAGCTACTTCGAAAAGATATACAGGACGGACATCTCCCATGGTCTCTCTACTCTCCCCAACATCTTGTGCCAAGTAGTCTCCCACACACCTGTTGATGGGTTCATGGACATATGGCCACCATAGGGAAGAGAACCTTTAAGGAAGTGGGTGCATCTAGCTCAAGCTCAGACGCTCAAGTATTTGTAGCAAGTGAGGAGACTTTGGTTGCAACTACCATCAATTATTAAAAAATAGAGGTCCCAAGTCCCTCATGCTGTTTCCTAATGTCCGGTCCTGACTTTTCTTGTCCGCGAGAGCTGCTGAACCCCACAGATCCCTCAAGACTGTTTGATCAACAACTGTGTAAATTACCAGTTGAAGAACTAACACTCCCAAGGGAAAGGGGGTGTGGAGAAAATAAAAAACAACAGACTCCAACTTCTCAATGGGTACGAATCTGCAGAAGGGAAGGAAAAAGGTTAATCAGAAAACAGCATAACCTTCAAAGTCTATTATCCTAAACTACTTCATAGGATCAGTACCTGTTAACCCTCCATTAACAACTTGGAGGATGTTATTTGCACTTGTAAGTCTGATGAGTTCTTAAGGTATCCTGCAATTAGACTTGGATTCTTTTGAAGAGAAGTTAATTTCCAAATTGCAGAAAAACACCTTATCCTCTCAAAAGGTGACTACATGACATTCCAACTCCATCATGTTCCTGTTTTGCGTGTAAGTGAAAGCACAGCCAGCAACACCCAGATCTCAACTCATGAATTAACAGATCAACACCTGGAATCAACCCTGGACATAGCATCTTTCACTTCCTTTTGAAAGTATTGCAGCAGAGTTCTTAAAGTATCAATTGCGCTGTCTTTCTTTCTTTAAAAAAAAACATGCAGGTAAGAATGTCTTCTTTCATTCACAGTTTTTTAACCACACATTTCCACACTGCTGTAAGCCAGCATGACTTCTACTTGCAACGATTCTTTGCATGCAGCTCACATGTCAGGTTCAGTATTCATTCAACGTTTATTTTACAGAATGTCTTTCTTAGGAAGTAGAGTTGATTTCCAGCAAACTAACACTTGACAATGTCTTTAAGAAGTAAACTCTCTGCAGCAACCTAAATACCTAACTCACTAGACACCTAATGCAGATAAGAAACTTGAGGGAAACGTAATGCTCTTTCCACTTGAAACAAACGCTGCTCTCCCACCAGATTAACCGCATTGCCTGTCCCACGTAGTCCTTGATCAACTGGAAAGCAGATTTCAAGGATCTCTCTGCCAAATCTTCTCATAAAAACTTCAAATTGGGCCTAAAACCAGGAACTTAACAAAAGCAGGACCTTCCTGCTAGGGAATAAACAATGAAAGGCAGTTTAGAATGTTAGTGCTGCCCTGAGGCCCTTCCCTCCACCAATCAGTGAGCAGCTTCACTTCCCCCATGATGACTTGGGCAATTCTCACTCTGTAAAAGGGAGGTTAAGTACAACAACCAATTATGAATTCCCTTCTCACAATTAATCAATGTTTTTACCTTCACTTCCTCCATTATGACTTGGGGTATTCTCACTCTGTAAAATGGAGGTTAAGTACAACAACCAATTATGAATTCCCTTCTCACAATTAATCAATTTTTTTATCTAATCCAGACATACTACCTATCTTACTTCTCACCTACATTCAGACCTGACACCTAACCATGGTAGTCAAGAGCACTCAGTGTACATAGACTATACCTGATGCTGCAGGCAGTCCTGCGGAGTCCCCCTGGACTCTATCCTCTCGGTGTGGCTCTTCATCATCTACCTTGCCCCTCTGTCCCACTTGATCTCCACCTTCTCTCCTCACTTCCAGTGTTATGTGGACAACACGCAGCTTCCCTTCAAGCTTGCCTCCTCTGCCCATGTTTCTTCCTCTCTCATTCCAGACTGTCTGACTGCTGTTCAGGAATGGCGCATTGCTAATAGTCTCTGCCTTAATGCCAGTAAGACTGAGATCCTTCTCATTTGGAACTGTGCACCCTCTTTCCCTCCTACTTTCTGGCTGTCCACAATGGTTCCCCACCCCTAACACTCCTGTGAGGCTAAAGACCTTGGCATCATCTTCGGCCCCTCTCTCTCCTACTCTCCTCACATTGCGGACATTGCCAAGAAGGCCTACTATCAGCTGCACCTCCTAAAGGGCATTCTCCCTTTCCTCACTTTCCCCCACAAACTCAATTTCTCCAGCGCTCTGGTCTATTCTAAGGCTGGACTACTGCAACAGCCTTTTCCTCAATCTGCTGTTATCCTCCCTTTACCCCCTCCAACTAATCTAGAATAGGACTGCAAGACCTATCCTTGGCCTCAAGCCCAGTGACTGCATCTCTTAGGCCCTAAAATCTCTCCACTGATCAAGTTCAAGATCACCTGCATCATCCACACAGCTTTCTTGGGCCTGGGACCCCGCTACATCCAACTCTTGCTCCTTAAATACCTCCTTGCTAGATTCCTTTGGTCTTCTAGCTCCAACTCTCTGCAGATCAGATGATTTTCCAATCAGAGAGTGGGGGTGGATCTTTCCCTCCTATGGAACTGCCTCCCTGCCCCTTTCAGGCTTGAGCCGGGTCACCTTAAGTTCCGGAAGCTTCTCAAGACCCTCCTTTTCTCTTTCTCCTTCCCTCTCCCCCTCCTCTTCTAATGCCCCCCTTTGCTGCATTGATTGGCGGTGTTGGCCCTTCTGAGTCTTACAGGGCATCAGGCCCCCCTCACCCAGTCTACCCTAGCACCCCACCTAACCTGCACTTGCCCTTCTGTGCTCCCTTCCCCTTTTTAGCTTGTCAGGGTGCCTATTCCTTCTGAGCCTGGCCCACCCCAATCCTTGCACTTAGCATGTGGTCCTAACTCCCTGCACTCCCTGCATCCCATGGCACTTGCCCACCTGACCTTCCCTTAGCACTTACCTAGCCCCAGGGGCCCTCTTCTTCACCTTCTCCTCCCCCCGCACTTGTATGCTTCCACTCTGACCCATACTCCCCTCCCACCCTAGCATTATCCCTTGCGTCCCGACCTGCACTCCCCCGCTCCCCTCACCCTACCCCTGCACTTCTACTTACTGCACTTGCGCAATCCTCATGACA
Source organism: Ambystoma mexicanum (assembly GCF_040938575.1). NCBI lineage: Eukaryota > Metazoa > Chordata > Amphibia > Caudata > Ambystomatidae > Ambystoma > Ambystoma mexicanum. Next base: position 844,498,018 of record NC_090923.1, read on the forward strand.
CAAGGCCTAGTAGGACCGTTATTGTTGTTTTCTTCCCTGTCCCCCTGCCCTTTTTTGGCTTGTGCTGCCTTGAAACACCATTTGTTGTATAGGCGCTTCATAAATACAAACTAAATAAATAAAGAAAATAAATGTGCAGCCACACACTGCTAAGTGCGGGATAAAGGCAGTGAACAGCTCTATAAGAAGGGACAGAAGGAAGCAGGATTTGACACACTCAGGAGGGTGGTCCAAGAAAAATCATCTTCAGTTGGAGAGCCAGAGAAGAGACATTAGAACCGGATGAAGGCAGCTACTTATCTGCTGGTGGGAATCTATCACCCATGAAGTAGACTGTGATTCCACCAAAGAAGTGAGCTGGGTGATTCATCCATGAGACATTGCGTGCTCGGGTTGAAGTCCTGGACAAGGATTCTAGGTCCTTTATCAATAGGCCTTTACTCTTGTTCATGTATCCTCCATGCCATCTCTCGTATAGTTCAGCCCTTTTTCTGCTGTAGCTGCATACTCTAGGACCTTCATATAACCCATAATGAGCTAAGGCCATTGGATAGGTGAAAAGTGGGGGTCGAAAGACTGAACTTTTTGCATCAAAGAAAAGCTGGAAAAACTAGGAGAACTAGTATCCCCACACTGCTTCAGTTCATCTCATCCTGTTATGTTGGAGAAATTGTCTCAGACGCCTAGGCAATATTCCAGCCCCAACCTAAGGTCTTTAGGTAAACACACATTTATTGAAACACCCATTCTCTCTCTCTCTCTCTCTCTCTCTCTCTCTCTCTCTCTCTCTCTCTCTCTCTCTCACTCCCTCACTCACTCACTCACTCACTCACTCACACACACACACACACACACACACACACATCCTCCCACAACACCCATGTTTTTTTTTCCAGTATTAAATACGCTGAGTAAACAGGTGACCTAAGCTCCACAAAGACTGCAGCGGTGAAGGAGAGGCCCGTTATCAGCTTTGTCTGGACCATGGCCTCGAAGCAGCCTGAGGTGCACCCAGGAATAGCAACTATGCCTGCTTGGTAGTAATTGCAGGCCAGAGGTGCAGCCATTCATTAAGAGTACCACAGAGGTGGAGGGGATAGAGCAGTATAGAACCGAAGGATTACAGTAATTTGGTGTGGGTTGTTTTATATATTTATTTATTTTAATTTTTATGACACGCCACACGGCCGAAGGCAGTTGTGAAAGCTGGTTGGAAAGCAGTGAAAAGTGATAAAGGAGTGACTTTTGAGGAGCTGCTGGTAAAATCAGAAGTAGGTGGTAGTCTGGAGAAGACAAAAATGAGGAGGATGTAGTAGTTTTGAAGAGAGACTTACATCAGGATGAGGTGATTCAAGAGGAGAAACAAGTGACATCAGAAGGTGAGGGTAGTTAAGAGGAGAGGTGGTGACAAGAGCAGGGGGTCTTAGAAAGGAGATGGTGGCAACATTAGGAAGAGTTTGTCATAAGGAGGAATAGAATATACATATCATGAGGAAGTGGTAGTCAGGAGGAGGTGTTGACATCAGGAGAAGGAGGTGGTCATCAAGAGGCAGAGGAAGTAATACCAAGTGGAAATGAGGGGTTGAAGTGTTGTCCCCAGCTAGAAAGAGCAGGAAGGAATGAAAGGCCCACTTAGCCCAAAGCAAGTACAATAAAGATGCAAACGTAGAATAAAGATCAACAAAGTGCATACCATGCAGACACCCCGAAGAGGACCTTCACAGTGGTCCACTCTATGGTTAAATGAAATCATACATTTTTTTCATTAGGTGATATTGTAGCACTTTACTTCTTCAATCATTTGATTGTTATGTACATTTACAGATCTTTACTTTTAGGCATTTCGATTATCTATGTTGAAATATGAGTCATGTACATAGCAGAATATTCTGTGTGTGCCTACATTTTGAAGTAACTTTTGTGCGTGTGTGTATATATATATATATATATATATATATATAATATCTCACTTTGTTTATATTCATTCTATTTCACATTTTGTTTTAATGAAATTTACTAGACAATAGACTAAAGAAATAAATACAGTCTTCTATAGTTGGAATTCTCCTGATTTAGTTTATGAGATCCTCGTTGATTGTCTTTTTAACCAATCTTTAATAACACAATGTTGGCAATGTCTAAATGAAGGTTCTTTCTGAATGCTATAAAGCAGGCAAATTAAGTGATTTAATTAGTCATGCATGCCCCCATCCGATGTAATGACCTAGTTTCTGGGTGCGTTGTGCCCATTTTTCTGTATTTTAAACCTAAAATCTGCCAAACCTCATCCTGAGGGCAAAGCTCTGCCTCACTATCAAGTCCAGTAGATGATCAAGTACCACAGAATGATCAAGTCTGGTGCCCTTTTCTACGCTCAGTGGAACCAACTGAATTAATCAAGACTCAATGTCCGCAAAATTCTTTATTTCTTTTTCCTGCATGGACACCGGTACACTGGGTACCAAACACACAATTGACAGTTTTCTAGATATTAGGCTTCTTGATCCCCGGAACTGCAAGCTCTCCTATGAAGAACTAGCACTTGGTAGATCATTCAAAGTAATATTATCATTGTGCATCATGTTCCCGTCATGATAGCTAGCCTTGATCACTCACCTCGTGTACCTTCAAGCAAACTAAGGGACATGCTTTTTACACAGATTTGACATGGTAACATGGCTCCTGGACATAGTATTCAAGGATTCATCTTACATATGGCACGTGTTTGAGTAACTGTACCCATGATGTCCTAACCCAGTAGGTGAGTTGAATACTTGGCTATTTGATGGAGCTACCTGAGCCCAGGATGGCTGCACCTAGCCCAATGAATCGGCCCGAAACCTTGTCCTCCACCTCCCACTCCCTGTCTCTCCAACATGGTGCTACTCCCCCTTTAGCTTACCCATGTTCCTTCTGTCCTATGTTCCCCATGTTACTTCTCTAGTGCTTCAGTATTCGACAGAACTACCCGGCACATTCTGTCAGTAACTGAGATTATGATGCTAATAACAGACCTATTTGGAATGGCACGGCATTCATTGGCCGCAATCAGGCCCATTATGACAGTAGATGGTGGCATCAGAAAGTAACTAATGCTGGGGTACTTGTAGCCAAGGCAGGATCAAGGATATTTGCCATCCTAGGCAAAAAGTCATTTTTCCTCCCCCCACTTCCAGCTTTGTGTACTGATTATAGCATCCTCTCCCCCAAAATGTGCCTTCACCAAATGCATGTCTTCACCAAATGCATGCTTGTGTTAGTCCTGCGCTTTTGATAAATGCGTAGAGGTGGGCACTCCTTCTCTGTGGTGGCGAGTCAACTTTGGAACTCACTGCCTCACACCATTCTTGCTATGGATAACTATCTTCACTTCAGACATGCACTCAAAACCTATCTGTTTTGAGGTCCCCCCCCTTCTGCTGTTCCTATCTATTAGCGCCAAGTTGCCTTCGGGTGTTCATGCGCTCTATAAATTCCCATAAGATAACATAACATGTCCTGCCGACCACAATCGCAATCACCATTTTGCCATCATGTTTTGGATCTTATCATACATAACAAGGTAAAATCAAAATAATCTTACACACAACCGGACACTTGGGCAGGATCATGAAAAATCTTCAACATCAGATATAATTAAAAATGACCATCATGAATCCCCACAATACTCACCCTTGCAAGGCATTATTAAAACACGCACACACAAAAACACACACACACACACACAAACGCACACACGTGACTCTGTGAGCCATTTTACTTGGTCAATGCTCATGACACTTTAATGGCTTACATTCGGTGTCTTAAAAAGGATGCTGGAAGGAGGCCTCCACTTCCTTCCACCAACCATGCTTGCTCTCCGCCAGCACCTTGAGATTTGATCTACATTCTAAGGAACTCATGGTGGCAACAGTAAAGACAGACACAAATGATCACATTTCAAGGGTGTTTATTAGACTGTAATGCAGGGTGTAAAAATGCCTAACCTCAACCGAACTCTAAGATGGGAGCAGGCTTCGACCATCAAATGAAAAATAAGGCAGTCCATGTGGCGTTTTGTCAAGATAAAAGGGCCTATGCTAAGAAAAACCTATTGCCAATCCTTACTCTAAATACAAAAAGAAGTGTGGGATAATGTTCTCAACAAAGAAAGAAGTTTTCACAAATAAGTCATGATGTGATTGCCAGGGCTCTCCCTTCCACATGTTTTGAGCAAGGTGGATCTCCCAAGCACAGCACACACTCGAGCCTTCTCAGCACGAGTCGTCAGTTCCGTATTAGATATCAGGTTCTTCGATGTTTAAGTCTCTTTTCAATAAAAGTCTCTTGCCTTCAAGGACCTGATGCATTCAACATAGAAACACAAAGTTCTGTTCCACATATACTTTGGGCGATGGCTTCAGCCCTGTGTCCCCCGCTTCTGTACTCAGACCTCTCACCAGGCGTATTCTACAAAACAACTAAACAGTTCCTTTTCTCAAAGAACTTCGGGTGATGATTTTCACCTCTGGATCTCCTTTGTTCGTGCTCGGACCCAACTGACAAGCGGGACAATTCACTTCCCCTGCATTCCTGAATCTTAATGTCCTTTTAAACATTTCAGGTTTCACCCCTTTTTGTCGGCCTCCCTCTGCCTGGTTGCCAACTTTTGCCCAAACAGTTCACTTTGGACATCCCCTGGTCGAGTTCACTTCAACATGCAGGATTCATTTCCCTTAGCTTTCACAATCATCTATCGGTCAAAGAATTTCGACGGTACAGAGGATTTTACAAGACCCTTGCATGACCACTTTGACCTCTCTTCACCTCTTTCCAAGGCCTTCTGGTTACGTTAGTCTCTACCATCGGGTAATCGCCCAGAGTTTCCTGCGTGAGCACCCACATGGTGCCAGACGCCTCTGTTCCTGATTTTTCTCCTCTTTTATCAATAGTTTCTTTAATCTTTCAAAGTTCAACTGACCCATTGACTACTTTTCATTCAAAACAATTTGGTTTCTTATTGACTCTCTCCTCGAATCACCGACTGTGATGAACCGCTTGGCTTTCTTCTCCCTGGAGTAAAGGTTGGTACCACTGAGACAATCATCTCTCCCCGGCTTGGTAATCAGTGCAGGAGGGTCTCTAGTACCATGCGCATCTGCTGCAACACACGCTGGCTTTTGTTCATGGTCTTATGTTTCCATCTGCAGAGGTTTCACAGACCTTGATCAGAAAGGGCAAGGCGTTTTCTCTCCTTGTCACCCTCTCGGTATGTGCCGTCTTTCGCCTCGTCTTGAACTGCCGTGCTGAGTTAGCTCTTACATTGTGCGGTCTACCTTGCTCGTCCTGTGCTCTCTTGCTCTGCATTTTATCCCTGTGGGGAAGGGAAAGGGCCATCAGGTGTATGTGAGTCTGGTCAATTGCCTGGCTTTGCCTGACCCTTGTATTGGAACATGTCAGGTATACGGCTCTGGTATTAGTCTGTTGTCTTTCGTGTTGTGCGAAAGTGTTCATGTCGGAAAAGGGGTGGGGGCAGTATTTTGGAGTTTTCTACGTTGTAGGATGGGGAAAAAGTGTTGAAAGGAGGGGGATACCGTGTCTCACCGATCAGTGTCCCACTCGCACTCCCCCAGGACCCTCAATCCAGGTGATCCTCCCTCATTGGACCACTCCCAGGAACTGGATCCAATAGCGATAGCCGTGTCCTAGCCTCCTGGATGACAGATCCCCACGGATTAGCTAGTGAGACACCTTCAGGTTTCTCACAACATGTACCGCTGGCTTTGTTTGCAGTATCTTTGTTCTGCCTCCACTCACATCCATTCGAATTTCATTCTGGGGATTCCTTAACTCACTAAACAGGTACAGCAATAGTATAAACAATACAAACTGCATTCACATGCAGAAGTACAGCACATGGATCAGAGGTTTAAACTTCTGTGACATAGAAGCCGTATAATATCGGTAGCATCAGAGCAAGTGACCTCCCGCACAAAGAACAGGCACATCACAGGAAGCAGCATTCATGCACTGGACAGGTACATCACAGACAGCGATACTGCATGCAACTGTCACCCACCAACAGGTACGGTATGGTTAGCATCAGTGCTAGCTTCCGTCATAGGCACCCATAACAGTCACTGCATAGGCAGCAGTAATGCAAAGTTCCCAAAAGTATGAGCTTTCCTCACAACTACAGCACATACAATTACTACATGGGCAGAACCAGCACATTCCATCACAAATGAAGTGGTCATAACATAGGATGGGCCAGCACAAGCTTTCCTCAGACAGGTACAGTATGGGTCGTTATAGCGCAAGCTTCCCTCAAACTCTATCTGATGCAGCATGGGGAGGGGCAGTGGACATTTTATTCACAAATGGATGCAGCGATTGAAAGCTTCTCTAACACCACATACAATTAGTACTCAGCGGAGAGAGTGACAGCCTCTCAGCCAATGAGAAGGCTCAGAATGGGGGCATTACCAGTGGTAATCCCCCTGCTCCAACCCGCCGCACGGCTGGAGGCCACCATCTTCCCCCACCAGGGAACAAGACAAGTGTGGTCGCCCAACCCCTCCCCCATCCACAGAATTCCCTCCCCACCCCCAATTCCCACTTACCTTCCTTAAAGTCTGTTTCAGGAGCGAACATGCTGGGAACACTTCTGTCCCCAGCTCGTCCGCTTCCAACTGCGACAGGCCATCATGAAAAGGAAGAAGGGACTAAACATAGTCCTTTCTCTCCTTTCCATGGCGACTTAAAAAGAAACGTTTATAATGGGTGCCATGGAAATAGAGAAGGAACTACAATAGCCCCTTAACTCATTGCCATGGCAGCCATTTTTTAAAAATCTTTTTCAATGGCCGCCATGGAAAGGGAAAACTGACTTTGTTTTACCTTCCCCAGCGGCCATTTTTTTTGTTTACTTTTTTCAATGGGCACCATGGAAAGAGAGAAGGGACTACATGTTGTCCCTTCCCTTGTTTCCATGGTGCCCATTTTTTTGGCTTACTATTTTCAATGGCCGGCATGGAAACAGAAAACAGACTTCGTTTTCCCTTCCCCGGTGGCCATTTTTTTAACGTTCCAGGGTACTAATATCAATAAGACACTCGCGGGGGGGCATTACCACTTCAGAAGGCCCTCACTTTGCTCATGCATGTAACTATGGGCCCCGGGGCAGTACCTGAAGTGGTAATGCCCCTCCTGCTTGGGGTTATTGCTTAAATAGTGTACAGGTTCAGCATGGACAAAGCTAATACAGGTTTCCCTCACAAATGGGTACATGGTGCAATGGTTTTCTAATTTGTTTAAAAATAGGGCAAATTTTTGCCGTAGTACTAACACCATGCGACTTTGTACTTGCACAGGTGCAAAGTTTCTGTAATCTGGCCCCCTCTGCTCCCATACCATCCCTCTCCTGCTTTTATCCATGAGATGTCTGCTTTGATTGGCCCATGCTCTGCCTCCAGAAATGCCAGGAGGGATCTACCATGACTTTGACACGCCTCAGATGAGTGGCCAGGTTCTGATGTTGTTTTATCAAGACTTCTTCTTACGGGGCCTCTCTGTTTTAACCTTTGTGCCAGAGATTGGATACATTAGATGAAAAAAAACTCTGCTAACGTTCAGACCTATCCAATCTATAAATAGGGGACTTGTGCAGTAACGTTGAGTAGTCACAAACTGGATGTGTTTTTTAAACAGCACGTCTGTGCACATTCTATGGCAAGACTGGAGGCGAGCATTATGCTTCATCTTCATTTATTTCTACTCTTCAGCAGTTCAACAAAACACATCAAAACCATGAAAAAGTGTAAACGTCCCTTTTCTCTTTTTCTTTTTTTTTTTAAGAACTACAACCTCCCTAAGTCTCGGTAGTCCATGCCCTTTCCACCGGTCACAACCCACTTCCTGTGCTCGGGCTCCTCCTCTTCTTTTACTGCTCTTCAAGCAGATAAGTACAATTTCTTCCCTCTCCGCATGTCAGTGAATGTATTGACCGGGTTTGAGTGGGAGACTAATAGTAAAGATAGTTAAGACACAGTATGTGTGGGAAAGAGAGGAGGCGCCGATATAGCGCATTAAAAAAAAAAAAAAAAATTTATATACGGAGTAACTGTAATAGTCCATAATGTATGCGCGTAATTTATAGAACGGGCGACGCGTTAACGTAGAAGCTTGGGGCGCTTATGACGGCGCGAGGATTACGCGGGAGTATTGCCGAAGGGTTTATCAGGCAGGAGTTTGTTCGTCAGGCGGACGGCCCCGTGTTGTAATTTCGGCACGCCGGGGGTTTAGTCAGCCTCGCGAACCACACAGCGCAGGCCAAGCCGGCATCCGAGAGCAAGCCCCCACCCTCGCATAGGCGGAGCCAGCTCCCGCGAAGCACGTAGCGCGGCCGGAATGCTCCACAGGCAGCCCCCACCCGCGGGTGGGCGGAGCTACCGCAGAGAGCGCAACGATTTTGAGCGTTAGCCCCCACCCGCGGGTGGGAGGAGTTAGACGCGTAGGACACGAGTTTCAAAACGTCGCATTGAAGCGCCGTTATCTGCAGAGCACAACCGGCATCAGTACGCTTGTGCGAGTAGGTCTTTATTAGTGACCGCAATTAGGAGACCTTTTGCATAATCAGCGGTCATAACGATCGCAAGCGCCGTGTTTCCTAAGGAGCACGTAGAGAGACAGCAGGCCTCGGGATAAGGAGCGGCAGAGGTCAGGAGGCTGCTGGGCTCTTACACTGCTAATTAGCAGAAGATTGGCGCGACTGAGAAGAGGGCTTCACAGGAGCCACAAAGCGATTATGTCGAGGTGCAGCCACTGAAATAAAAAAAAAAAAGGGAGTGCAAAGAGTAAAACGACTTTACTGACTCCGAATCATCAAGAGGGACAGTGGGCGTGCTAAGACACCTGGCTCAGGTATTTTAGGCACAAGCACAAGAATGTCAGAATTTGAGTGGAGCGAGGAGGAGCAGTCCCAGGACCTCGCGGCCAGCTTTAAGAAAGTGCTAGGAAGCTCCCTTGTTGATGCAGTGGCAGAGGGCGTCAGACCCCTACAGGAGAGGCTGGAGACGCTGGAGGCTATGCTTTCACAGCCTAGTAGCAGCACCGGAGACTGGAAGCGCACGCCTGCGGAGCCCGTGAAAGAGGGACACAAGGGGAGTATACTAGCCCTCAAGAGGAAATCCTCTGACGACCCCCGGGGCTCTTTGGAAGGGGCAGAAGATAAGGCCCAAAGGTGCCTGACGCGTTCGCGAAGCTGAAAGAAGCGTATCTGCAACGGCAGGCAGTGCCACACCTCATGACCCCCACTCCAGAGGATGAAAATATAGGAGATGACCCTGACTCGGAAGACGAGAAGGATGACTACCAGGCCTCTCAAGAAGACGAGGAGGTAGAGAATGAAGACTGGGCGAAACCCAGTGGGGGTAAGAGAGCTCGAAAGGAGAAGCACCTCCTGGAGCCGCAGGAGGACATGTTCGACCCAGATAGTATACGGAATCCGAGGTCCTCTGAGTGGCAACCGTCCCCCCGAGTGGCACAGTACATGGCAGCAAGATTACGCAAGCCTCTAGACAAGGAGGTGAGACAACGACTGCGAGCAGAGTGCCCGCGTCCGGATCTTCCGGGAAAAGTAGCGGAAGCTCCCGAGCTCGATCCGAAGATGCTGACATTCGTGTCGAAAACAAGTAAAGACCCACGCAAGGGTATTGACAGGTCCTGGAAAAGCTGCCAGGAAAAAGTACTCGACTTAGCAGGCCCTCTCGCAAAAATCATGGACCTAGCGGAGAGAGCAAGGGATACGGGGGAGGACGTTGACCCCGAGGCTCTCGCAGGATGGGCGCAGAGAGCAGTCTGCCTTCTGGGGAATGCGAATTGCGCCATTGCTTCGGAGAGAAGGAAGGGTCTCTTACTCAAAATTGATTCTAAGCTCAGCGATCTTTCATCATATGAAGCGGGAGAAGGAGCCCAGGGCCTCCTGTTCGGGGAGACTTTCGGGAAGGAGATGGGCCGATTCGTAGGGACATATGCTTCTCTCGAGAAGGCCCAAGCATCGATCCGCAAAATATTCCCGAGTAGAGTTTTTGGAGGGACCGGCCGCTCCAGAGGCCGTGCAGCCGGTCGTACGCATGGAAGAAGGCCTCAGAACCCCAGAGCTCAATACTGGGAAAACAGGAGCCAGGATACATTCTTCCCGTCCAGAGGGAGAGGCCTGAGAGGCCGCAGGTCCAGAGGATCAGGACGAGGTCAAGGGTTTACACCAGGTGAGAGCAGTTCAGTATCCTCCTGTAGGGGGGAGGACGCGCATGTTTTTAGAGAACTGGCGCATGCTTTCAAGCGATTCCTGGATATTGCAGACCGTCAGCGGTCTGAGACTAGATTTCATAGAGACCCCAGTGCAGCGGAGCAGGCCACAGAGTCAGAGGCTAGCGCAAGCGGAACAAGCACTCCTAGACAGCGAGATAGCGCAATTAGTTCGCAAGCAGGCGATAGAGAGATGCGAGACCACACCCAAGTTCGTGAGCAATATGTTCCTGGTGCACAGGAAAGAGAAGGTACACCCAGTTATAAACCTCAAAGAGCTGAACAGTTGGATCATATATCGCCACTTCAAGATGGAGGGCATACATCAGCTCAGAGACTCACTAAGAGAAGCAGACTGGCTGACGCGCCTAGATCTAAAGGACGCATATCTCACAGTACCCGTACTCAAGGAGTACAGACCATATCTAGCTTTCCGCTGGCACGGACAGTTCTGGCAATTCAGGACAATGCCATTCGGACTTGCCTCAGCTCCCTGGGCTTTCACGAAGCTGATGAAACCAGTAGCGGCAGCGATCAGAGAGAAGGGCATCAGACTGATCATTTATCTGGACGACCTTTTACTCCTAGCAGAGGATCGAGAAGTGCTGGTATACCAAACGAGATGGGAACAAGACCTTCTAGTCTCTCTAGGATTTCTAGTGAATACAGAGAAATCGGACACCATACCGGCTCAGAGGTTAGACTTCCTGGGGTTTGTACTAGACACAAAGAAAGCAACCCTGGAGCTGCCAGCTCGAAGGATGAAATACATAAAGAGGGAGATCACATTATGCCTAGAGAAACAACAGATATCTCTCAGGACATTGGCAAGGATAGTGGGGCTATTAGCAGCATCTATTCAGGCCATATTCTCAGGGCCCCTGCACTACCGGGCGCTACAGAGGTTGAAGATAAAACATCTACAGCAGGGTCTGAAGTATCACCAACAAGTACCTCTAGATCAAGACTCCATTACAGAACTAGAATGGTGGTTGAAGAATATGGACGCCTGGAATGGGCGAGCCATATTCGGAGACAAGCCAGATCTGATAATAGAATCAGACGCCAGCCGGAAGCCTGGGGGGCCAGATGTGGGACCCTACAGACTGGGGGCAAATGGAGCGAAGAGGAGCTCCGGCTACACATAAACTGCCTGGAGCTACTGGCAGGATCGTTCGCGATCAAGGCCTTCACAAGAGGAAGAGTGAAATCTTGTGTGCTGCTGAAGATGGACAACATTTCTGCAGTAAGGTACATAAACCACCTAGGCGGTACGAGGTCCAAGTTGCTAGGGGAGCTAGCGAAGGATTTCTGGCATTTCTGTCTACAGTCAGAGACGTCAGTGACAGCAGAGTACCTGCCAGGCTCACTGAATGTAGTAGCAGACTGGAACTCTCGTTACCTGATAGACTCCAGCGATTGGAGACTGGACCCAGCAGTCTTTCAGAGGCTGGACAGGAGATGGGGACCACTACGTATGGATCTTTTCGCCTCTCGGCTCAACGCACAGACGAGCCTCTATTACAGCTGGAGGCTGGATCCGGAAGCTCAAGGAACAGATGCGTTCCTGCAGGAGTGGACAGGAGGTCCACATTACGCTTTTCCCCCCTTCGCGATGTTGAACAGAGTTCTAGCGAAGTGTCGGAGGGAGAGAGCGGAACTGGTGTTGGTTGCACCATTGTGGAAGTCACAAGTGTGGTTTCCAACGCTGATGGAGCTAGTAGCGGACGTACCCAGAGTACTCCCCGAAGGAGAGCGATTGATCACGGACCAAGCTGGGTTGTGTCATCCTCTGAGAGCGAGAGGGACACTCCCGCTAGTCGCGTGCAGGATATCAGGAGACGCTGGGCCCTGCCTGGAATTTCGGCGCAGGCAGCTCAGCTTATCGCAGAGTCCTGGGCTCCTTCCACTAGGAGGAGCTATGACGCAGCTTGGGCAAAATGGACAAGCTGGTGCAAGAACAGAGGTGTTCATCCCGTTTCAGCACCTGTAGTGGAAATTCTAAATTTCTTAGCGAACTTACTGCAGAACAGAAGAGCTTTCCGTACGATAGGAGTATACAGATCAGCCATATCGGCGGGACATATGCCAATAGAAGGAGTGCCAGCAGGAGAGCACCCCGCAGTAGTTAGACTCATTAGAGGGGCGAAATTCAGAGTGCCACCTGTGTCCAGATATAACACAACATGGGACGTGGCGACAGTATTACGATTATTATCTGATTGGCCAGCAGATAAATACCTTACCCTTAAACAACTATCTGGTAAACTAGCTATGCTATTATGTCTAATCTCATGCAAACAAGTGTCAGACGTTAGAGCTCTAGAGGTTAACAGGCGAGCTTTCGGACCGGAAGGAGTCACTTTCTCCATAGCCAGGAGAACTAAGACAGGCACCTCCACAGTGCATTATCCGTATTTTCCGAAAAATTCGAAATGGTGCGTAGCACGATGTATTAAAGAATACGAGAGTAGAACAGCAGAGAATAGAGCAGCGAATATTACACAGTTGTTAATAGCGCGCAGGAAACCCTATCACGCAGTAGCATCAGCTACCATAGCCAGATGGGTAAAGGAGATCATGCATGCAGCTGGTGTGAATGTGGACACGTATGGAGCTCATTCAGTGAGAGGTGCAATGGCATCGTCAGCCGCGAGAGCGGGAGTACCCTTGAGTGTAATAATGCTAGCAGCAGACTGGTTAAACGATCGTACATTTAAAGAGTTTTACTTTAAGCCAGCAGAGAGTCTGGCTAGTACAGTGTTGGGGAAGCTTTGAACAAGCATAATGCTCGCCTCCAGTCTTGCCATAGAATGTAGATTACCCCTGCTATCTGCGCAGGGAGTATTAATTCTATTAAAGACTAAGGAGGCGAGCATTAAATTCCCTCCCGAGTAATGTACTATACAAAATGTCGATGCATTATATGAGTGAGTACACTACAGGAGCACCACCCTAAGATTTTCTATTTATGTTTTCATAGGAGAAGATCAGAAGAATAGCTGAAGGCAGTGCCGTAGCTGAGCGTATTAGGAGACCAGGAGTGCACCGGCAGAGGAGTTTAAGAGTTCAGAAGAGCCTCTGCACCGTTGGCGAGGATTAGTTAATGGATTTGAGCGACTTTCAGAGCGAGTAAAAGCAGAGGAGGAGCCCGAGCACAGGAAGTGGGTTGTGACCGGTGGAAAGGGCATGGACTACCGAGACTTAGGGAGGTTGTAGTTCTTAAAAAAAAAAAAAAAAAGAAAAAGAGAAAAGGGACGTTTACACGTTTTCATGGTTTTGATGTGTTTTGTTGAACTGCTGAAGAGTAGAAATAAATGAAGATGAAGCATAATGCTCGCCTCCTTAGTCTTTAATAGAATTAATACACCCTGCGCAGATAGCAGGGGTAATCTACGTTAATACAGCAACAATAACCACCTGTGTCCATGCTTTCGAAAAATGTTCAGAACACACTGTATTATATGAATCTGTTTCTTTGGTGTCTACAGTCAACTGAAATAAGTGTCTTGAAATAACGCATTCTGAAAAACAAGATCATCGGTACTTCTCAGCATACTCAGATGGCCACAAGTGTGACAAGTGCATAAGTAAGTGTGGAGACCAGGTGTAAGGGCTGGGGGGGGGGACTGTAGGGATACAGAGACAGTCCCCAAGTTCAGGGGTTGCCCAGTGGGCAGTGCAGGTGTCAAACGCTGGTGGGGGAGGACCTGGTCCTGAGATCAGAGGGTGTCCAGGGAGCCAGTGCAGTTTCCAGTTGTACTAGGAGGTCAGCAGAGGAGGGGAGGAGAAAAAGCAGAAGCAAAGAGAAAGGTTTTGAGGAGCTTCCGGAACCGAGATGGTTCTCCTCAAGTTTAAGGGAGGCAGGGAGGCTGTTCCAGAGGGAGGCACAAGCAGGACGATGCAGAAGGTTTTGAACTTAATCCTCACAGCCACTGGGAGCCAGTGCAGAGATTTCAGTCCTGGAGAGATATGATCCCTGGGCTTGAGGCCAAGGACAAGTCTTGCAGTCCTGTTCTGAATAAGTTGCAGAGGTCGGAGAGTAGAAGCAGGCAGATTTAGAAAGAGGCTGTTGCAATAGTCCAGCCTAGAGAGAACCAGAGCTCTGGAAACAGTGAGTTTCTGGGGGAAGGAGAGGAAAGGAAACATACCTCTAAAGAGGTGCAGCTGGTAGTGTGACTTCTTAGAGATGTCAGAGATGTGAGGAGAGAAGGAGAGTGTGGAGTTGAAGATGACCCCAAGGTTCTTAGCCTTGCAGGTCGGAGCAGGAAGAGGGCCAAGAGAGGCCGGCCAGAGAGCTGCAGGGAACGAGGGTACGGGTGTGCCGATGAGGAGAATCACAGTCTTACTGGCATTAAGGCAGAGGTTATTGGCGGCACACCATTCCTAGATAGCAGACAGACAGTCAGAGATGAGAGAGGGAGAGGAGAAGGCCGAGGGTATCCTGAAAGTGAGCTGGGTGTCGCCAGCATAGCCCTGAAAGTTGGGGCAGAGAGCGGCGATACGGTGGGCGAGGAGTGACAGGTATTGGTTGAACAGCCAAGGAGAGAGGTTAGAGCCTGGGGGACACCACAGGTAGATTAAAAGATAGCGGAGTGGAAGGACCCAAGTTGGACCTGGGAGGGTCGGTCTGAGAGGAAAGAAGTCAGCCAAGCTAGAGCCTGACCAGTGATACCCAGGTTATCACAGAGACGGTTGAGCAGGATCGCATGGTTGACTGTGTCAAAGGCAGAAGAGAGATAAAGCAAGATGAGGACACAGGGGATGTTAGAGTCAAGGTTGGAGAGAAGGTCTTCATGGATGTTCAGGAAAGCAGTTTCCATGCTTCTGACAGCTCTGAAGCCAGACTGATGGTCATAAAGACAACTAACAGATTCAGTGTGGCGATTAAGCTGGGAGATGGTCAGTTTCTCCAGGAGCTTGTCCAGGAAGGGAGTGATGGAGATTGGGAGATAGTTGGCCGGGCAGGAGGGGTCGGCAGAGGGTTTCTTAAGAAGAGGGTGCACAAGGGAGTGCTTCAGGGGGGATGGGTAGACTCCAGCGGTGAAGAAATGATTGCAGAAATCAGCTAGGGCAGGAGCCAGGGAGTCGATGTGGTCCTTGAAGGTTTTGGAGGAACAGGGGTGAACCTGTTTCGATGAGACTTTCATAGATCAGACTTGTCTAGTAACATCGTCTTCAGAGGAAAGGGGAAAGGCAGAGAAGGAGGGAGGAGAGGTGGCTGCAGAAGGGCCAGAGGAAGAGCAGGGAGTAGGGGGAGGAGATAGGAGGAGAGTGAGGACAGGATGTCCTGAGTTTTAGAGATGAATTGAGAAGCCAGTGCCATGCAGAGGGCCTGGGAAGGGACAGGAGAGGTAGAGACTGTGGCAGGATTGGCTAATTCCCTGCAGATTTTAAAGAGTTCAGCTGAGTTGTTAGATGGGGCAGAGACGCCGGCTTGGGTATGAGCTCTCTTCTCGGTGAGGACAGAGAGCCGGTATTGCCTTTGGAACAGGCGGCAGGCCAGTTTGTCAGAGGATGTACATGAAGCACGTCATTTCCTCTCGGCCACCCTGCACTTGCGTTTTAGGGTGATGAGGTCTGAGTCATACCAGGAGTGACACTTGGCTTTTAGCTTCAGGCAGATTCTCATGACAGGGGCAAGGATATCAAGAATATCAGATATAGCAGAGTGGAGGGTGGAAAGGGATGTGTCAGGGTGAGAGTCAGCCAAAGGGGTAGAGGGGGTGAGAAGGTGGTGGCGAAAGCCTTAACTGACACGCGCTTCATGGGTCGGATGACCGAGAAGGTGGGTGGCAGTGATGGAGGTGGCTTGGCCTGAGGGGTAGAGAGGGTGAGATGGGAGGAAAGGAGAAAGTGATCACTCCAGGAGAGAGGAGTGGTGAGAGGGACAGAAAGGGGAAGGTCTGAGGAGATCAGAACATCAAGAGTGTGCCCTGCAGAGTGAGTCGGGCTAGAGAGCAGAATAGTGAGTGAGAGAGAGTCGCAGAGGTCGCGGAAGAGTCCAGAGGGAGGACAGGTGGCATCCGGGTGGATGTTGAAGTCTCCAAGAAGGAGGAGTTGAGTGGTTGAGGCCAGGAGTGAGGAGGAGAGGTCAGCCCCCTCGGAGAGGAAGGAGGAGATCTGACCAGGTGGCCGATAGATAGTATCCACTGTAAGGGAATGGCTAGGGGAGAGAGAGAGCCTGCAGACAAGACATTCAAAAGACGAGTAGGCCTGCGTAGGAGTGACAGAGGCAGGAATCCACTCGGGGAAGATCAGGGCTACCCCCCCCCACCAGAGCGTTAGGACCTGGGCGCAGAGAGGATCATGTAGCCATCAGGTAGGAGCGTGTCAAAGCTGGTGACAGAGCTGGCCATGAACCATGTCTCGGTGAGGCCGAGGACATCGAGGTCAAGTTCTTCCAGAAGGCGGGAGATATCAGAGGAGTGCTTGACAGCAGAGCGAGAGTTAAGAGTGGCAATGTGGAGAACGTTGCCATCCTTGAAGGACTTCCAGGGAGGGGTACAGATCAGAGGTACGCCCTGCGGAGGTGTAGAAGGAGCCTGAGAGGGGGCAGAGAGGGAGGGGGAAGGCAAGGTAGCCAAGGAAAGGGGACAGCCGGAGAAGAAAGGAAGTTGATGAGGCGTGGGATGCATCCCCTTGCCCTATCTGTTGAGGCACACTCTGTGTTCCTACTATATGTGCTTCCCACGCTTCTGCATAACTGCAGTCCTTCCTCTGTTCTTTTTACCTTTTGTTGTTGCATACCCTTGTTACTCGTACATTACTTTCAAGAGTTTGTTCAGTTGTACTCATGTGCTCTTTAGTCATTCACGCTACATTCCTTAAGATCGTGCCATTACTACAGAGAAAATTCACACAACACAAAAGCCACCATTATTGGATTCACCACAGATTGTTTATGATGCCCGTTAGGGAGAATTCTCAGAAATGTGCTAATTCCCTTCACCTTAGAAATCCCCAGTAACTTTGCTGGATTTTGAGGACTTGATTTTTTACCTGGAAAGAGTGTGAGCCTTTTTTCCCACTCTTTCATGTGTTTTGATGTGTTCAGAGGTACGCCCTGCGGACGTGTAGAAGGAGCCTCAGAGGGGTCAGAGAGGGAGGGGGAAGGCAAGGTAGCCAAGGAAAGGGGAGATGGGACAGCCAGAGTAGAAAGGAAGTTAATAAGGCGCGGGAAGCGTCTATAAAAGAGGTGAAGGTTGGCCTGAGGGCCCTGGACCAAGACTGTCCCATTAGAGTAGACATTAATGATGACCTTAGAGGAATGGAAGGAGGCCAGGAGGGCATCCCAAAAGGAGCCACCATTAATGGGAGAAGAGCAGAAAGGAGAGATAACAGAGACCATATGAAGGGACCATAAGTCAGGTGAAGGCATGACAAAGAGGATTTCGGTGAGAGTTTCCTTGAAGGAGGCACTGGTGTAGGTGTCAGCGATAGGGAGGCCTGGCTTTGAGACCAGGATGTCCTTTTTAAACTTCTTCCTACCATATTTAGTGAGGAGAGCAGGATAGTCAATAGAGAAACAGAAAAGATAGGAGAGACAGAGAGCACCATAGAGTAGGTGGGAGCGGGGAGTGGGTGGAAGGAGAGGGGGAGACACTAGCGAGGGACACTATAATAGGCAGAGAGGAAAGCGAGACGCAAGCAAGTTGAGCAATAGGGAGAAGACACACCTAAGTTTGAGAATCCTGAAAGGGGAGAAAAAGTCCTAGTTTTCACAATGCAATTTTTAAATACTGATACAGTGCATATTATAGCAACACGGGGAGAACACCTAAGTTTGAGAATCCTGAAAGGGGAGAAAAATGCCTAGTTTTCACAATGCAATTTTTTTAATACTGTTACAGTGCATATTATAGCAACACGGGGAGAACCACCTAAGTTTGAGAATCCTGAAAGGGGAGAAAAAGGCCTCGTTTTCACAATGCAATTTTTAAATACTGGTACAGTGCATATCATAGCAACATGGGGAGAACCACCTAAGTTTCAGAATCCTGAAAGGGGAGAAAAAGGCCTTGTTTTCACAATGCAATTTTTAAATACTGATACTGTGCATATTATAGCAACACAGGGAGAACCATCTAAGTTTGAGAATCCTGAAAGGGGAGAAAAAGGCCTAGTTTTCACAATGCCATTTTTTAAATACTGATACAGTGCGTATTATAACAACACGCGATACAGCACAGCCGTGTTTTGGAGTCAGAAGGTGGAAGGAGGTAGTAATCCGGGAAGCTAGTGGGACTATCCTGGAAAGCAGACTGGCAACTGGCGTCCCCTGCGGACACCTGCAGACACAACAGGAGCCACTACTGTGGGAGCCGCCATTTGCCTTAGGGGCCCTTAGCCGTGGGGCTGCCAGGCAGGGGCTGCCCTGGTAACGCCTGTAATGAGGAGGGGGGAAGACGTGCCAATCAGAGTGCGTGGGAGGGATGTGAGGCGGGAGGGACGGAGGCAAATGCACCGAGGATCATGGAAGGGGAGAGGGGGCAGGAGGAGCAGACACAGGGTCAAAGGAAGAATCAACAATTTACAAAAGAAGAAACACAGACCACGTAGGGTCCCAATACCTTCTATAGCAGCCTGCAGTCACCCGCTCTGCCCAGAATGGAAGTGGCAAGCGCGGTGAACTGCTGGCTACCTAGTCAGGCCCGGGAAGGCACACCAGCCAATCGGGGAGCGTGGGAGGGTTGGGAGGCGAGAGGGAGGGAAAAGCACTGAGGATCACGGAAGGGGAGAGGGGGCAAGGGAGCATACACAGGATTTCAACACTGCCCTATTTTACATCTTATTAATGTAAAGTTGTTTTTGTGTGATACCATTAACAGACAGCTATCTGTGTTTTCCAAACAGAAACTTGATCAAGTGAACTTTTATCATGAGAAAAATAACTAAAAGTGCCCATTTAGTCTCTTCTCAAAATAAGGTTAGTGCTCCACACTCCAAAAATCCACATAATTGATCTAGATTTGGAGTCCATCCATGACAAAGTTTTTTCATAAAAGTAAACATTTTTATTATCTATTTTTATTATAGTGTTTAAAGAAAGGCGTCATATTGAATGCATTTTTTCCCACATATAAGAAGAACCGTCCTGAAGAAAGCCCACTAGTCAACTGTCAATAACGTTTGGATCAACGTGATAGGGCACATGGGCTGAAACGCGTGTAGACAACATGACGGCCTGAACGACAAGCTGTAAATCCTTTCTCCTTTTTATCTCCATCTAGGTGTCTCAACAAATACGTAAATAACCCCCCCGCCCCCTTTTTGTATTATTTTGCATATTATTTTTTCGGATCAAAGGAAAAAGCAAGATCAGTATTATAGTGAGAAAATATTTGAAAAGCAATTGAATCACATTGCTACTAACTCTACCATTTTTTTAAATGCCATCTTTGTATTCAATGTTATAGTATTTTGGCATGAAGTTTTTGTAATTTGTATGAATAAATTGATGTTTTTAGATCACTAACATGGTTTGGACTATTATATGCCATATTTGACTATAGCATAAGAATAGAGTATGCTGTGAAATAGAAGTGTAGATGAGGGAGTGGTAACCAGTAGCTATTTCTTTATATGGTTCCCCTAAAAGCCGGTACCCTAGGCAGCTGCCTAACCAAAGTGCATGATGACAGTACGTGGTGTTGTGTAGTTTGAGGTCTTATGGCATTGTTGAAACCTAGAATCTCACAACAAGCTAAGAACACAGCAGTTAGTATTTAGGATCAGACATTTTCTGAAAGTCAAGATATTTTAAATGGCACAGCAAACTATTCAAAAGAACAGCCTCCTGCACTTAGAATGCTTTGCTACCTCCCCTTCCCATGGAGTACTACTCGTGCAACCTTGCCTTATGGTCAAAGATGGCGGGCAAAGTTGTGTTTTGTGAATTTGGCAATTTGAAATCTATTCTCCTAGGAACCAACGATCACTGCTTGCAAAACTGGCATGCTTTGTTCCCTCAAACCCACCTTCAGTATGAGGAGATCTTCAGTATTCTGTATCAACTACATTAATTGTAGGCAATCATTTTTAACAAAAGGATCTAAATAGGCCACTTTGCAGTAATGCAGACAAATAAAACATGATATTCTTCCAGTAGCACAAAACACAGCATGGCGAATGAGTGGAGGTGGGTGGTTTATTGTGGTCATCCCCTGCAATAATGCATTCAGAGTCTTTTCACCATCTTGCCAGTTCCTGGAGGCGGGCCCTTTCACTGACGTTGTGTGTCTACTACATATCCTTCAAGTAGCGCAAAGCGCAGCGTGGAGAAGGGGTCACAAGCCCAGGCTGCACTTTCTTCAATAAATCAAGTAATTTCCACTCTGGCTGGCCTTTACGAAGAAATAAGAGAGGAAGTGCGGGCTCATACCATTATTCTGCACACAATTCAAGCTAAACAGAACTTTATGGAAACACAGCCAGGGCTAAGACATCTGGGGCCACAGTCCCCTCCTCCTATGGGATCAGGGCTTTCACAAGCATTGGCTATGATTGAGAGAGATGTGGAGGGGCTAAGAGAGGAACAATCACAACCTGTAATTGGCGAATTGCCGAACCCCTCTGCAGAGGTGATTAACGCTATCACTGCTCCTTTAATTGTCCCTGACCCCGGTGGGGCACCGCTAACCAGCCTCTCAGGAAGGGGTTGGGCAAAAGTGGAAAGCAACAGAGGAAAATTAACAAAGGCATGGGGAAGAAGAACCCCCAGCCCAAGGTGCCGGACTGCCTCAAACACATGCTTACCATTCCTGTGCGTTTTCATCAGCAGAAACACAGTCCACTATTGTAATTGAAAGGGATGTAATTGCCCGAAAGATCATGAAATTGAAGCCCTTGTTCCGGCTGCAGTGGAAGACATGCCGCAAGATAATCCTGTGAACAACACATTGAGCTTGCAGTGTTCTAAACGGTTCCATGTGTTAATATCCCCGCAAAAATATCGCCATATTTTTGCGCCGATATTAAACCATGGTTTAAAGGGAGCGGATGACACCCCCGGTCCCATTTACCCCATAAATTATCCCCACCAATAATATCGCCTATGGCCTTACTCCACAACCATATATATGGCAATATTATTGGTGGGGATAATATTGCCTGATACCTTCTAAACACTGTCAGGTGACAGTGCACCCAACCATCAAGAACAAATTGCCTTATACCATTCCAATAAAGAAAACAATTTCCACACAGTGCAATGGCCTAACGAACATGGGAACACCTCGGACGTGTGTTGATCTTCGGGTGGACTTCAATCATACCTCCCGAATTACATCAGAAACACACTTCGCAGTCGGATATGTAATGTCAGAAAATTAATAACAGGGACTTTCCGGAGTCAGTGGCAGTCTCATGCCCATTACCTACCTCATCTAGGGAACCCAAGATGATTTCCACTTCCACTCAATATAATGGAATACAAAATGCCTGCGCATCCTCCATGCATGTCATTAGGGGACATACTGTTCCTGGGGAGGATGCTATGTCAAGGGCCGAGCCCATTCTGGACTAATTATCGAGGGCTGCAATCTTCGGGGAGTGGGCTGCAAATGTGGCACCGAAATGCAAATGTTCTGACTCAGGGACCCCCACCAACCCTCATTAAACTTACATATTTGGGGATATTACCCGTACAGTAACCTTTTGGTGGTTCTATAAGGGGTGGGCCAGTTAAAATCAACTCAGAGAGGAGACATCTCCCCAGAACTCAGTATATTGTGCACTCTGGACCTTGGGACAAACAAACAACCTATAGACCCGAAGGGAGTCTGAAGAGCAAACCTTCTAATGCAAGCAACGAGGAAAAGGCCACTGATACCATGCCTGATCTTGATAGGGTACAATTTATTTATCAAAAGCTATGCAAGTCTGGGAATCTCCCACTGTACAAAAATGATGGAAGCCATCAGTCTCTGGTCCACTCGATTTTGCAAGGTGCTAAGAGTGGATAGGATTCTTGCCGCCCTCTAGCCGGGGATGATACCCACTGCAATTCGTATGTACCGCACTTTGTTCATAATGAAGGATAAAAAGCAATCAGCACCCTCTCAAGTATAAGGCCTCCTATCAACTTGTCTTGGAAGGGTCTTTGCACTATGATGAGAGCTTTCTTCTAACTTGCTCAGCAATTTTGTCTTTATTTTCCAAAATTGTGAATTTAAGCGTAATCTCTACTAGAGACATTGCAAGTGTGGAATTTATTGACCGAGAACCCACTTACTCTGTGGTAACTGGGCTTTATTCCAGAGTCATGTTTGACTTGCTACTAAAAGAAGCCCCTATCTTGAAGCAAGTGGGGTTCCTTCACATGCCCACTAATACTTATAAGGATCCCCCAAGTTTAAGACCCAGTTAAATCCCTCTCAATTCTCGTCCATCTGTAGAAGGATGGATATGGGCAACCGTGACAGGTCGGTTTTTACTGACGGTGTTGAAGTGAACAGGGACCCCAGACAGCAGGGTTGGTCCTGGCTGGCTTCAGCGATAAACTCCACCTGCTCTGCTGACAAGATTCTCTGTGGGCTCTAGCACTCCGCCCCATCCTGTTGGCAACATGGAACACTAGAGGACACAATCAGCTCTTTCTAAACCCAGAGGTGGGACTTATGCTATGTAGTCTGGACCTTATGTGCCTTCAGGAGACGTGGCTGACAGAACCTGTGGTATTTGATGGCTGCACTATTATTTCCCAATTGGCTATTAAGGGTCTCAGGGGCAGGCCTAAAGGAGGCCTCACTACTTTGTGCAGAACTGATTGTTTTATACAATGTACATAATGGTTTGATGTCACTAATAGCCTTCTAGCTGTGGGAATGCCAGGACTTAATGGTAAGATGACCACGCAGTTTCTATTGTGTAACATTTATTGGCATGAAGGTGTATATCAACTAAGCACATTCTTGGAGATTTTGTCCAACTTTACCACTGAATGGATGGGAAGGTATAGTGAACGTCATATTATAGTGGTAGGTGATTTTAACTCCTCTTGATATAAGGCTGAAACGGATGACAGTGACCAAAAATCAACAGTCGATGTGGAGGTCTCTCTACATTCTAACATCGCTGGGACCTGTGAGAAAGGTGTCAAATGGATTAATTGTATGAGTAGTTTGGTACTAAGACGTCTAAATGGCTCTGCCGAAGGGGAGCATGGGGTATATACTAACTGGAATAGGGGCTCCTGTAGCTCCGCTCTGGACTACATCCTCCTAGATACCTTCTTATTGGCCATCTGTAAAGACTGTGAAATTCTGAGAAATGCATGGAGCGATCACTGTTTATCGAAAAGTGAAACTGACTGGCAACCAGTGACTGCAGATAAAAGTTTTGAGGAACCTAGTTTTCTTAACTCGGCACAAAACAGAATTGTGTGGAATCAACACAAGATAGATCATGTGAATAAGGAAATACAAGGGGTTATTGATCGTATTGTTTATGAATGGAAACTGAAGAAATTTACGCATGAGAACTTTGGAGCTTTAATGTTCGAGTCTTTAGAACTAATCACTAGTGGTAATCATAAAATAGGTTGTGGGAAAAATCCTAATTATAAGAAAACACACAAATTTGACGAAGCCATTGCCGAAAAAATTAAAGGGAATGAAGGCAACGGATTTGGGAAGTATTAATGTTTGGCCCAGCATGTGTGGATTGTTCCAACCCTATAAAGACACTTAGACAGAGATACAAAAACTGGATCAGAAACCACCAGCCTCAATTGGTTCACATAGGGCCTCATTACGACCCAGGCGCTGGACCATGGTGCTATTAGCCCCCATCACAAGGTTGGCGGGGGCGGTAATTCCCCATTCACCATTTGCCCTTCCCCATTCCCATTTTGCCCCATAGGGCATAATGGGGATGGGGAAGGCGCTAATTACGGCACCGTAAATTACGGTTGCCGTAATTAGCTCCAAGGCCCCTTAGCGGGTTGGATTTTAACGCCTGCTTTTTGCAGGCGTTAAAGCCTCCAACCCGATAAGGGACCTTGTAATCAGGCGCTAATGGTTTAACGGCGCCGCCGCTCTTTACGGCGCCGTTAAACCATTAGCGCCAGGGTCGTAATGAGGGCGATAGACTCTGAGATAATGTTGGGACACCTTCTAAAGAAAAAATCTTGCTTCTTTTGGGCAATAATGAATGCTCAAACTAATGGTCTAGGAGAAAACATTATCAATGCTGTCTCAGAAAATGACTGGGTGACACACTTTGGGGACCCGCTGTCTCAGAAAATGACTGGCTGACACACTTAGGGGACCTTTGTGGGAAGATCCCTTTGGACTACTCGAGCACTGTGATACCCAAATAATAATGGTCTTGGGTTAATGGAGACAACTGCCATTGAACTACAGGATGTATTGGATGCCATCAAAGGAGCCGCTGGCTCCAGAGCTCCCGGCCCTAATTAAACCTCTAATAAATTGTTTAAGGGTGCACCACTGGTGTGGGCTGGGCTTCGGAAGCTCCTCTTCAATGACATTTTAAAGAGAGGCATCTGTCCGGATGGCTGGAGGACTGCATACATAATCCCGATTACCAAAGGGAGTGCTGGGGGGCTATCGTCCCTAATACATTACCAACCAATAACCGTTTTGGATTCTGACAGCAAAATATTTGCGACCATTAAATTGATGCATCTGGAGTCCTGGGCCAACATTAATAATTTACTCTCACCTTTCCAAATGGAATTCAGGAAATCTCACGGAACTAAACAGAATGGGTTCCTGTTGGGCTGTCTTCAGGATTTCGTCAACAGGGGAACTTATCCAGTGTTACATTTCGCGGCATTGGATTTATCCAGTGCCTTTGACATCATCATTAGAGCCAGATTGTGGGAGAAACTAAGGCAGTGGAGAATTCCTGAAGGTCTCCTCAAACGTATCATTCTGTTACATGAAGACACCATGTCAGAGTAGGATTGAACCAGGAGGGTTTCCTGACCAGAAAGATTCCAACGTATAATGGCCTGATACAGGGGTGCATATTGGTCTCCTGTCTATTTAATCTCTATGTGGCCGACGTGTATAAATCTTTGGAAGCAGTCTCCTTTATTCCCCCAAAAATCGAACACTTGCCAATCTGCTGGATGGCTTACGCTGACGATTTAATCCTGATTGATTGCACTCAAACAGGGCTTCGCTGGCTATTGGAAGCCTTTGAAGGTTACACAAAGGAAAACAACTTAAAGATTAACCCCAAGATAATTCAGATCATCTCCATGGTATCAAGAAAATGCAAGACCACCTTGAGTTTCTCTTTAAATTGAATATTCCATTATTTATCTGGTATTCCCATTTTTTAGTTCTCCAGACAAGTTGCATCTCTTAATTACGGTGGCATAATTAACTCCATGGTCCCTTAGCGCCATGGATTTTAACACCTGCTAAAAGCAGGTGTTAAAAGCACCATGGCGCTAGGGGACCTCGTAATTGGCGGTAAGGGGTCGGCGCAGCTAACGCTGGCGTAAACCCCTTACCGCCAGGGTCGTAATGAGGCCCTCTGTGTTCCTACTTTGTGTCCTTCCCACGCTTCTGCATAACTGCAGTCCTTCCTCTGTTCTTCCTACCTTTTGTTGTTGCATACCTTTGTTACTCGTACATTACTTTCAAGAGTTGTTCCCTTGTGCCCCCCCCACCCTTCCTGCACACAGGAGTCTGTCCTGATACATTCTGGTTTCACCATCACCATCTTGTGGCCAATGCTTGATTTGACTTTTATGGACTTCATTGATTCACGGTGCTTCACCCTTTCTCAACTCTCATGCTGGACTTCCTTTGCATCTTGTACTCATGGGGGCCCTGAATCATGCTGTTCCCATGTTCATCTTGTATCCAGACTTGCAACATTATGTGTTACTACTGACTTCTGCAATTGTATTCGCTCTCCCCTCTTGCTTCTCCACTCTTTTTGACTACTTACTCTCTGTTCTATACCCCCCTCTCACTTTTCCTATCTCCTCCCCTCCTCCGCTTACTTTATCTGTGCCCTTACTCTATCAGAATTGTCCCTGGACCTAGTATGATAGCAACCTTGTCTGCCGCTCCCCATCCCCATACTGTCCCCCCCTCCCTCCAGCACTATCTGAAACGTTGTCAGGCCTAGTACGATAGTTGCTTGTTTTGTTCCTCCCCTACCTTTCTGCATCCCTCTCCCTCACCTTTTGTTTTCCTCCGGCTCTACCAGAAATGTCGTCAGGCCTAGTGCGGTAGTCGCCTGTCTGTTTCCATTTCCTTCCCACCCTCCCCCTCCCTTCTTTATCTATGTATTAGCACTTGCACTATTTGAAATGTCGTCAGGCCGAGTACGATAGTTAACTTCACATCCTTACTATTCATGGCCTGTAAGAATGTTGCTGTATTTTCCCTTATTCCCTCACTTGCCTTGAAGCGCTTTGAAACACATTGGCCCTCATTACGACCCTGGCGGAAAGCGACTGACCGGAGCGCCACAGCGTAAATAGCGTTTCCGCCATTGCACGAAGGAGCAAAGTGCGGCCCATTCCGACCCATCGGGCACGAGCACCACGCCACGGCGGAAGTGCAAAGTCCGCGATGGCGGAAATGACCCCAAAACGGCCCACACCGCCGCCGTACGGCGCCCTAGGTGCAATACCGCCACCCCTCTTAGCGGTCACCGCAGTGTGCGCCTACCGGAAAGTACGGTGCCCGGAAATATACGGAAACGGAAGTTAAAACATGGGCCCGGAACGGGAAACATCCCGGCGTACACCTATAAAAACACTAAAACCACTAAAACCACTAAAATCACTACCCTGAAACACACCCCAACCCGTCAACCACCCTAGCGAAACCAAGAAAAATGGGAAAAGTAGCGAAGAAAGCGTGCGACCGCAAGCGGCAGGTCCACTTCTCCCGTGAGGAACTCACCGTGCTAACAGAGACCCTCCAGGAGAATGCTGCCGTCGTCTTCTCCACGCAAATGACCAGGACGGCACTTGCAAACAAGAAGGCCATATGGGCTCTGGTGGCACAGCGGGTAAGTGCGGTGGGGACCGCACCCCGCACCCCACAGCAATGCCGCAAGCGATGGGACGACCTGCGGATACGCGTCCGCAGCATACTCTCTGCCAACCGCAACATTGCCACAGCCACCGGGGGAGATCCTGAATCACCCATCAAGTTGACCCCCTGGGAAGAAATCTGTGCCTCCACCATCGGAATGGAGAGCATAGAGGGAGTCGGAGGGATGGAGAAAGGAGTGCAGACATCCGAAGATTCAGGTAGGTGGGCCAGATAAAACAATGCCAAATCCACACAGTCCATCCATGTGAAGTACCATGCGTCCACATAGTGCAACAGAAACACATGTCCAGGAGAACGTCCACACACATCGGCCTGAAAGCGCACGTCAAAACCCACAATAAATACATAAATAATTAAAAACCCCTAATACACGCACTACACGTGCAGCAGGCACACCCTAACTGCAGGCTGCCAAACAACTGCACCCTCACTCCACACACAAATCAAAGCACCTCCAAGACCCCGACCCAAATCACCCTCAGGTACCACCCCAAAGCATGTGATACAATGCCATTCCAATTCCCACAGACCCATCAATAACCCTCGCCCTCCTTTACTCCACCACAGGGTCCGATCCAAACGACGAGCTACAGGACACCCCTACCAGCACACCTGCAAAGAGGGCCAAGACCAACGGCCAGAGACCCTCCACCTCAGCTGCACGCATCAAGACACGGCAGCAGCACAAATCAGGTGGCAGCACAGAGGAGGGAACATCAACAGGCACCCCAGCAGCCAGCATGCCCACAACACCACCACCACAGGTCCCCCCAATGGATGCCACAGAAGGCACTGCCTCTGGTGGCAGCAGCACCATAGGTGACACCCCATTGATGGCAGCATGCTCCGACACAGAAAACGGGGATGCCGAAGTCAGATCCATCCATGACCTGTCCCAATCCCCCTGTCTGTCCCATCCCGTACAACATGAGGATACCACGCAGGGGCACCCACAAGACGACGACTGGCCATCCCCCACAAGCCCTGTGGCAAGGCAACATGAGGACAACAGCCCCTCTGTGACACCCCCGCAAATGGCCATGGCCCAGCAGAGGCAACAGTCCCTCGACCAGTTGATCGAACAACAGCAGCAACTGGCCACACTCCTCAAGGACCATGCCGATGAATGTGGGGGCACTAAGGCAGACATAGAAACATCAACTGAGACACTTAGGGCAGAAATGGAGAGAGGTACAGAGACGCTAAGGGCACAAATTGAGAGAAGCACCGAGAGCCTGAGGGGGGAACTGCATGCGACGTCCAAAGACGTATGTGCCGAACTTGCCGCAGTGCGCCGTGTGCTCACTGAGCTCTCGCAAACCCTTAGGGACATGCATGGACGTGAGCAGGCAGACACATCATCCGTTGCAAGTTCCGTCCAGGGCAGCCCCCAACGTAGATCTGGAAGGAACCTGCGCTCCACAGGCAGGGGTGCCCCTGATACCCGCAGAGGGGGCATGCAATAGCGACAGCCCACTGACAATGAGCATCTTTGGACACTGGTGTTCGGGGGGGAGGTAGGAGGGTGGAGGGGGTGTGTTGGGCTCACTTGGGTGGCGGGTCGATAGGGTGTTCAACATGATATCACATATGCCATAAAAAGTGCACGATCAACCAATGAGAAGTGTGGACATTGATCTTTGTGTACTAGGCCATCATAGGCGTACAGTCCATATTGTGCATGTCCCAGACACACGCAGTGCCACGAGTCCCGTGTCCATGTATCAGCCACCAGGGGTGAGTGCTAGAAGCATACATCAATGAGATGCTGACGAATGTCACGGGCCTCCGGTGCCTCGCAGACTCCATGAGGTGCTGCCACATCCCCACCCTCATCATGACCATCATCAGGTGCTTGCAGTTCTGCGTCAGGGGGCATGGGCACATTTCTACGTACGCACATGTTGTGGAGCATGACACATGCCATCACCATCTTTGCAACCTTCTCATGGCGGTACAGGAGTGCCCCGCCAGACCTGCTGAGGCAGCGGAAACGGGTCTTCAGTAGGCCGAATGCCTGTTCAATGACTACACGGGTACGTGAGTGGGCATGGTTGTAGTCCTCCTCATGCTGGTCCCGTGGGTTCCGGACTGGTGTGAGGAGCCATCTCTTCAGTGGATATCCAGCATCACCTGTATGTGGACGAGAAACGTATGATGTGGAATGCCATTGATACGTACGCACACCCCCCCCCTTCCTGGCAGGTCATTGCCAATTCACATACCCCACATCATCATGCATGTAATGAGACTCACCGAGTAGCCAGGATCTGTTCCCTGCGTGTCGCTCCATGTAGCGTGGTATTGTAGAGTTCCTCAAGACCATAGAATCATGGGTTGATCCAGGGAATCGGGCACAACAATGTGTAATGATCCTGTTGGAGTCACACACCATCTGTACATTCAGGGAATGAAATTGTTTTCGGTTGCGGTACTGGGCCTCCATGGCATGTGGGACGACCAATTCAACATGGGTGCAGTCGATGGCACCAATGCAACCCGGTATGCCGGCAAGTGCATGGAATCCCACTTTTGTGTTGGTTATTTCCTGCTCCGAGCGTGGTAGAGAGATGTAGTCGTCTGCGTGCTTCAGGAGGGCATCGAGCACTTGCAATAGTGTCCGTGAGAACAGTGGCTGAGAAATGCCATGCAACTGTCCGACTGTGTGCTGGTAGGTGCCTGTGGCCAGGAAGTGTAGTACAGACACCACCTTCAGTAGGGGTGGGATGGCGGTTGGGCTATCTATCATGCTGACAAGGTCAGCCTGTGTCATGTCCACAATGGCGGCTATGGTGTCCCGGTCCAGACGGTAGAGGGTGTGGATCTGCTCATCAGTGAGGTTGAACGGATGTGCTCGGAGGCGTGGGATTGCGGGCTGCCTGCGTGGTGGTAGTGGCTGTGCTGGTGGGCCTTGCTGGCCCTGCCTTAGCCTCCTCCTCCTCCTGCGTCTCCTCCGTGCGGCTGGTTGTAGTTGGTGTTCGTCTACTTCTTGGAGTCGGAGCACTTGCAGTGCTATCAGGTCCCCCAGGGCCAACATCGCGAGTCCTGCCGGTAGCATTTCGGTGTGGTTGTGGGAGGAGACTGGCTGTGCAATTTATGTGTTTTCAGGCTGTATGGCCTCCACCTGTGGTGATTGATTCCACCTGTGCAAACTGCTCTCCCCTTTGGCCGAGCACGTCCCGCGCACAACGCTGCAATTCGGGGAATTGTATCTTGCTATTGCAATCATGTATTTGTACCCGATGGCCGTGTAAGATTGGTTGATATGTTCATTCTGCTGTGGTCCCATTGTTTCACATACTATCTGTGCAGTCGCGAACAGACTTGTGAGGGGTCAGTGGAACGTAGTACTCGAGTAACGGTGGGCCCTCATGCATCACTGTACCGAGTTGCAACGACGGGCGGGGCGTCCCATTCGTGGGTGAAGGCAGTTGCCATTTTCACACACAGCCGCACTCGATGGAATAATTAGTGATTTCAAACGGCCACAGATGCCTTTTCGACGTGATGTTGCAAATGAGGAATTCGAAGGGCGGCGCTTTCGGTTTCCAGCTAGCGGCGAGGAGATGCCCACAGGTCTGACTGCAAATGTAACGTTCTATTGTTCTATGTCCTTGAGACAGGGCCCATGGCGAGGGAGCAATGATTGATATGAATAGTTTGGGATGCGCAATAGCTACGTGGGCGATGAGGCCGTCCGTTCCAAAATACATGTTACTTCACAACACTGGAATTACGGGCTGGGGCACTGTGGATTTAGCAGGCTGCATAACGCACAGACTCAATGGATGTTTCTAATGTTATGTGAGTAATTATTCAGGCATTTTGATCCTGGGATGAGGGAATGATGGATGGATGCATGGGCAGGTGATTTGATACAGAGTTTGCCATGTACAGGGCTTCTTGGGATCTATCCGCCTCCCCTACGCTATGTGATGCAGGGCTGCCATAGTGGGACCATCGTCCATCTGGCCTTGTTGAGCCCTCCCTGTCTCGAGGCGCCCTCAGACACTCGTTTGTGATGGTGTTTGCACCTCGATATAGATGGTTATGAGTCGCAAGTGGTTTTGGGGTGGTTATGATCCTTTGGAGTGGGCTAGCATGCATATGGCTGTGGATTTCGTGTGATCATTGAAGTGAGTTGTTGGAATGTAGTTCTGATGGCCATTCTGTTCTTTTTCTTTTCTTTTGGTTGACAGGTATCTCCTCCCCTTTTGCCACTGCCATCTGTATGCCACTCCTGCAGATGGATTTTACTCCCGACACCTGCTGCTTCGTGTTAATCAGTGGAGCAGCATTACGATCTTATGGGACGATCGCCAATGGGCCACATGCCCTTACGCAGTACTGGTGGCTCGGAGCAACATTTCGGCCTTTCAGCTGGACTAGTGCCTCCCCATTGGGACGGCCCTGCGGTTCTGTGCGCTTCCATGTTGCCTTTTCGTACGTGAATGTGGCTCTGTGTACCATGGGGGAACAGGGCGACACACAGGTAGTGGCTGGTCATTTCTTGCGGAAGCAGCCCACAATGGTGATTAGTGTTTTGGAGTTCATGGCCTGATGGCTGTATGGGCTTGGTGATTTTGATGTGCATAAAATTTCTATTCTGATTTGGCCCGTGTAGCGTTTTTCTTTGCAAGTGATGTGGCATATGCCTATTTGGGGGGCGATGTATTGTGAGGAGATCTGCATTGGGTTCCAGCTTCGGGGTTTAGTTGCGTGGTACTGTGCTGTGCGCGTTTGCCTACGAAGCCCAGTGAGGTCAGGGATGGGGGCTGCCAATATGACAGTTTGAATGTTGTCATGCTCAGGGGCGGGGGATTGGGTTTTGTGTAACAGATGCCGGTCAGCCAGGTGGACTGGTGGAATGATGTGATTTTCGGAATATTGCTGGTCACAGGTGCCTGTGTTTGCGTGCGTTTCTTGGTGGGGGACTGTGGTCATGTCCATTGGGATGGCTTCTGTATTCGTGCCATCTGTGCCCTGCAGCTCCCATTGGCCCCTCTTGTGTTTCTTTTGTTCGTTGGCATGCATGGGTGACTTGTACATTTCAATGGTTGCATTGTGGCTTCATTGCACCTACGGGGAGTTGTACTTTGTGGGCAGGGAGCGGTGTACAGGCACTCAGTGGGGCCGTTTACGGTTGATTCGCGATGCCGTACTTCTCGCCATGGCGGAATGGTACATTACGCCATGCCTGATGGCGTTAGGTACATGTCCGCTAGGGTCGGAATTGGCGTACCGTTGCACCATGGTGGTGTTTGCGGTTTGGCATGGCGCGCGCGCGCGTGCTTGGTGCAGTTAGCGTTGGCGTTCACTACGGTGTCGCTAATGGCTTCGTACTTTGCGGTGACGGGTCATAGTCGCACCGAGCGCTATTCGATGGCGGTATTGCATTTCCGCCATCGTTTTTCGATTTCCGCCAGGGTCGTAATGAGGGCCATTGTGTATAGGCGCTATATAAATAAACATATCATATCATATCATATCAAGAGTTTGTTCAGTTGTACTCATGTGCTCTTTAGTCATTCACTCTACATTCCTTAACATCTTGCCATTACTACAGAGAAGGTTCACACAACACAAAAGCCACCATTATTGGATTTACCACAGATTGTTTATGATTGCCCGTCAGGGAGAATTCTCAGAAATGTGCTAATTCCCTTCACCTTAGAGACTCCCAGCAACTTTCCTGGATTTTGAGGACTTGATTTTTTACCTGGAAAGAGTGTGAGCCTTTTTTTCCCACTCTTTCATGTGTTTTGTGTTCTCTGATTGGGGACTTTTAGATAACTCCACAAGGCATCATCTTTTCATGTGTGTTACACAGCACCCTCAGTGCAGTGACACAGGGATGTCTTTTAGACTTCCCAAAGGTTTAAATACCTTCTCTGGGATAAACGACTGTTTCCCAGAGAATGTAAAGTGAAATTGACATTACTTGTCTTTTCCAAATTCATAGACCCATCACACACCATCACAATGGAGTGCTGGAGGGGTTACATAGTATCCCCTGTGTCTAAACACTCATGTAGCAGTCAAATGCTACCCTTTCCTATTGAAAAGGCTGGTGGCAGTGGTTTTACAACAAACTACCATCATTTTACCCGACCGTGAACACCGGTAACTAAAAATCACGAGAGCCATGTTTTTCAAGATGGCGCCTTAAACCCGTTTGTTTAAACAGGTCCTGGTCTTCTTTTTTCGGCATTTCTTTTTGGAAAGGTCCTTCTCGTGTTTGTCTCTGTGTGCCAAACCAGGTTTGGTCCCTTTGTTCGTGTGCTTTTGGCGGGCTTCAGGACTGAAGACCGCCCTTGGCGTCTGAGTGTCTGGGGTGGGCAGGAAGTGAGGGAGGTGCCTGAAACTCCCTGTGCTTAGTCTCCTAGGAGACCCAAATGCACTCTGGCTTGATTGGCTGGCTGACTGTCCGGCAAGGACAGCCACTCTTCTGGGTGAGTGACAGCTAGGCTGGAATGAAAGGGAGAAAACTGTTTAAAAGGCGAATCTCCAGGACTGGAAGGGAGAGTCGACCACTGGAATGAAAGAACCGAAGACGAGCTGGAAGAGGACGGCTACTGCAACCACTGGACCATTGGTTTGCCTGGTGAAGCCCTGCTGCAGGTCTGAATTGCCAAACTCCATTCGACAGAGAAGCTCCTTCAAGGACGGCTTCTTCCTTTGAGTTGGTGAGACCAATCAACTAGTGGCGGCTGGTAAGTTTGAAAGCTGGTGAGGCGTACATTTCCCAGGGCGAATTTAGTAGGGAGCGCGCGCGCGAGCCCATCTCCCCAATGGGGGTGCGGGAGGGTTCTTCCCACGTGAAATTTTTGTAAAAATGGCCTAAAAAATGTGCAATTTACTGTCCAAAAAAACCACCGGAATATGAAAAAAGCATTCGGTTTTACATATTAATGGGGGTACACTATTCTTATGTGTGCAAGTGTGATGGTGTATTTTACAGCAGCTTGTATTGAGAATAGCTGGTACTATGGTGTATGCATGAAGAAATTCATTATATAGTCAGTAATGATGGAAACATATGTTTGTCACATGTGTTCATCCTCTCACTAAGGTGGGATTTTAGGCATTTTTTGAAAGGGGGAAACTAAGCTAAAATATTACTTTAGTTTTTAACCACTTAATTAATGCGACATTTGTCCTACCTCTAATGGCTGTCTGCCTCGCTGAGTTGCCATTGCATCAGTTCCTCAAAGTTGCAACACGTGGAATGCACAGGTCTCAGAAATAGCAGCACATACATATTGCATGGAGAAAAATGCAACAGAAACAGTTTACTAGGTTTATTATGTTGAGTGCTTTATTATCAACCAACAACCATAACATCAAAACATACTGCACATTTCTCACTGTTTTGTCAATAGGTCACTGCAACCGTACCCAAAATCCTAACATATATAAGGCCATTGAAACAAAGAATTAAAGGTAACCCACAAAATAACTGCAAATAGCTTGTTGTAACAGAACATTCAATGGTCAATCATTTTGAAAGTTTGTACACAAATTGTGCACGTCTTTTTTCAGAGAGGAAAATGCATCAATAGTCGGTGTATCGAAGACAGGGCTCTCTTGAATTAGTTGTTTTTCCATGGACAGCATGGCCAAAGCATTCAGATGATCCTCAGTCATTGTGTTTCTCAAGAATGTTTTAACTCGCTCCAGGGTGGAGAAACAGCGCTCAGACTCAGCTGTTGTCATGGGTGTAGTAATCAGAATTTTTAATAACTGCATTGTCTCACTAAATGCTTCTTCGAGATTGTTTTCAATGAACAATTTAAATAAAGAAATTGCCCCACTTAAACTACAGAATTCTGGTCTCTCATAAACAATTCAAAGCTCAGTGCGCAGTCTTTCCTTGTTTAACATGGGGTACGCTTGGACAGT
Organism: Ambystoma mexicanum; assembly: GCF_040938575.1. Taxonomy (NCBI): domain Eukaryota; kingdom Metazoa; phylum Chordata; class Amphibia; order Caudata; family Ambystomatidae; genus Ambystoma; species Ambystoma mexicanum. The sequence goes on from NC_090923.1 coordinate 844,533,264, forward strand.
TGGATTCAGTGCATCATTGGGAAAAGACTGTCCATGTGTTTGAAATATGTCACTCTGCAACAATTTGGCCCCCTGCAAGTGGTTAGTAAATGCAAAGCGTTCTTGGGCTTGTGTAACTATAATATCACATACTTCTTTAGACAAAGGATTCAAAGTGTTCATATTTACATTGCGACCTGAAAAAGTTGCCTCTGATGGAAGTTTAGCTTCCAGATTGTCAGTGCTTTCACGTACTCTGCCAATGCACTTGATAAAAGCTGCAGTAGCTTTCTGCACATACACAGAGTCAATGTCTCTCTTCTGAAGCTGGTTATATAGAATGTCGACATGGGGCATTATGTCATTGAACAAAAAAAGGAAAAAAAGGAACTCCTTTTTCAGAGTTCGAATGAATCCCTGGGCCTCATGCACAGTAACCCCCTTATAATCAGTCTGTCTTTCAATAATGATCTCAAAGCATGTACGGAGTGCTTCCCTGTGCTGATATATGGCTTCTACTACCCGAATATGATAGCTCCAGCGAGTGCGAGATGGTTTGGGAAGTCTTTTATCTGATACCTCATCTAGAACTGCGGTTCTTTTTGGAGAAAGAGAAATAAATGTACAGAATCCAGAGATATCACAAAAGAAAACTCGAGCTTCTGAGATTTTTGAAACAGCCTTTTCAATGATGAGGTTAAGCTGGTGTGCATAGCAATGTACATACTGTACATTTGGATACACTTCAGCTACTTTCTTTTGGACTCCACCAAACACCCCCCTCATTACACTCGCACGATCATATGTTTGCGCAATTATTTTTTTTGTGGCAATCTTCAGGGAATACTTTGTCCAATTTTTCTATTATGGCAGTAGCAATGGTCTGCGCACTAGAGTCTTTCAGATGAGTGAATCCATAAAACCTTTCAACAATTCTGTATTGTTCATCAATGTAGCGATAGACTAGCACAGACTGAGTCTTAGTGGAAACATCAGTTGTATCGTCTGCCTGAATAGCCACATAATCTGTGCATTTTAACTGCTCTACAATGATCTCTCTGGTGACCGTGAGCATGCAGTCCAGCAGTTCATTATGAATTGTTTTTGAAGTGCCCTTGAATACTGTCCCATTTTTAAGTGTAGTTCCATTGCACTGTCTATGCTGGATACAAAATACACCAAGCCTCTAAATATACCAGGATTTAAAGAGTCTTCAGTTTCATCAGGGCCACGTAAAGCCAATTCAAATGCAACACAAAAATGCACACAGTCGATTAACTTTTGACAAGATATATCGGTTTTTATCCAAATCCTCATTATGGCTCATCACGCTCTGGCAAAAGGCATCATCCAACTGTGTTGCAATGTTTACACTTCCCAACATGCGCAGCTGTAATATATTCTCAATGTGAGATTTGCACAATTCATGTCTCTTGCTTTTTTCTGACAAATGCTTTAAGTCAGTGACTCCTGTTTTTGTCCAGGCCGTTTCACCTCCAAACAGCAGGCAAGGGAAGCAGAACAAAGACCACTTAGCAATGCTACCAGTGAGCCATGCCTTCTTTTCATACCACACCATGGAAAATGTGCGTGTGTAAGCCTTTCCCCTATCTTTTGTGGACTGTTCAATTTTTAAATCTGGCCAATCAGGCCCAAGTCTTTTCACCTGTAGTTTTTCACTGTGTGCGAGTCCGGAAAATGGTTTTGAGAGTAATTGGTCCAGTGAATTCATTTTCGGCAACAGTGACACCTGTTAGTAAGCAAAATGATTATGTACATGTATATGTAGATGGGATCATGTAGTCATTGTTAGGTATGCTCTTCAATAACACATAAGTATAATTAGTCGGTACTAGACACAGATAACATCTGCAATTATACACAACTCTGCTGTACTTATCATGAGTATAATTGCTGATGTTATCTATGCATGCGTTAACACACCTGCCCATTAGCAAATGTGACACCAGCCACACAGTACGTATTGCAGCTTGTTTGGCAAATGAGCACTTATGGAAGAAATGAGGCAAGTTTGTTCTGTTAATACTGTTCTAAAAAAAACATTGTTTACAATGTAGGGAGATTTTTCTTATTGCATCTCACAACCCCAACCCCTCCTAAGCACTATGGGAGCAATGGTGAAGATTAGAAAGAAGGTATTCTGATGTTTGAAAGACTGTGGGATTTTTCAGTGGTAAAACAAATTACTGTATACCATTCAACTGGAAGATACCAGGACATCATGAGGTAAGTGGGAACCACCACCCAATCCTATCCTTCGAAAAACAGTTTCCAAATTGACAGGTTTGCTTCCGTTGAACCATAAGCAGGCCTTTTGCGTTATATCTATGACTTTCCATTTTCACACGCCACCCTCTCAGCTAGTCATAGATGCCATTCTATAGTCTGTACTGTTCATCAGATTTCCCCCCACCTCATTGATCCCAACAAACATGGGCTTCTTTTAAAAAAAATGTATAAACAAAAAAGCTGTGTGCCTTCTTTACTACAGATGAACACAAACAGAGTTTAAGTGCCCTGAGCACCAAACCCTACAAAAGACTCATGCTAGCTCACCTCGTTCTGGAGAATGGTCACTGCAATGAACTCCTTTGCAGGCTATGGGAAATCCAAATCCCGGAAGGTGCACTGTGGAGGTTGAAGTCCGATGTTTTTATTCACAATTACCCAGGACTGGTTGGATTTGTTCATTTAAGGTGTTGCTGATGGTCTGTATAAAGAAAGCGAGAGACTGATCTGAGAAAAGGCAACATAGGTTCAGAGCAGTATTAAAATGGTTTTCACACATAAAGGAGAGAGAGTTAACAGCTTGTAACATTGAAGCTGCACCAGAATAATCATTAGTACAATGTGTAAAGGAAGTACCAGCAACTACCACCATGTGCCAGTCATCAGTTGTATAATGTTGCAATATACACATTTTTATAATGTTTTCATTCTGGGGCTTTAAAAGTGCGCATTACAAAATTAATTTGCTGCAGCCCTTCAGGCACCCAATTTATAAGCACTCTGCGTGTCCTTCGCTGAAGTCCTGTTAAAAACAGCATTGCCAAAGCCACTGAGATCCTGTTCAAACACAAGCATTGACAAAGCCAACATTTTGGCCTTGTGCATACAGTGTAAGCTTCTGCCAGGCACTTCTATTAGATGCCCAGGAACTTGTACCATGTTTCTGCTTCTACAACAACGTGTAGTTAATTCTGCTACAGCTGTGCCTGGCAAGTGCCTTTCCCATGCTTACACAAGCCTACCCATGGGCCTCCCTCCCCTAGAGCCCCTCATCCATCCCTCCTCAACTCCCCGGCCTCTTGCGTCCACAATCCCCATCTCCCAGTATCTTTCATCCTGGCCTTCCACCCTTCATTCCAGAACCTGTTACCTGTCATGTGCTGCACATTCTCTGCCTTTGAGATTTTTGGAGTTCAAAGCATTTTTTGTCCCTTAATTTCCCCCAAACCCTGTAATTATCTTTTCAGCAGCCTTTTCCCACAGATGGATAACACGTTGATTTAGCAGAAAGGATGGGCCGGTCCCACCTGAAATCCACCCCTTTGTTTAATGCACTTGTTTGGCTTCAATAGGGCCAACATTGATGTTTTTGCTGGGTGCTTTCCCTGTTTACATTTTCCTATTGCTAACAGAGTAAGATGGTTATGAAACCAGAGACCCCCCCTCCCAATCACGTGGTTATAGGCACACTTTGACACCTCGGTCTAGATATGAATTAGTGGCATTCTTAAGTGACATACACTGCAATTCACGGGTACAAACTACACAAGCACAATTTATGTTTACGTGCCTTTATAACTATTTGGTAATCCACAGATATTTTCCCTTTTTATAAAACATTTATTTTGTAAAGGATACAAAACTGAGAACAAATAAATGAAGAAAGGGGCCTTATACGTATATGTAACAAAATACCTATAAAGTCTGAAACACAATTTGAATTGAAATAAATGCAGGTTGCACAATCCTCAGCACAGTTAAGAAGCATTGCCCTTCTATGTTTCCCACCAATACAATTGTACACGTAGACCTGGCCCTCAACAGGACTCAATTTAACCACAAAAAAGATGCACATATTTTCCAAAAAGCTCCCCCTTGGGTACCGTACTACTCAAACAGTCTGTCTCAAAAGGAATAAATCGCCATTTGCATCCGTGGGCCATGTTTTTATTGGTGCCTGACCCTGCCTACAGTCCAGGAATCTAACCACAACAGTGACATGTAAACACGCCAACATCTGCAATTTCTCTCCATCACCTGAAAGCGAAACTGGGTTTACTGGGGTGGTGGCATATCCCACCACCCACACCACACCGCCTAACAACCTGCCCCAGATCCCCAGGACTGCCAGCCGCCGAGAGGACCGGGGCGAACTGGGATGAACACTGGGCAGTGGCCGCTAAAATGAAGGCGAGTTGCGGTGGCATCCGTTAGCGGTGGGCTTTTGCCAGCGTGCAGGAAAGGAGACCGGCTGATGGAGGTGAATGGCATTGGCAACCCCATGTTCAGACTGACGCTGGGTGACATACTGGGCATCACGAAGAGCTGCAGGGGCCCACTTCAGGCTGCGCACTTTCTTAAGGTTCTGTGCCGTTTTATATTGGGCCTTGTTGTGTTGCAAGGCCCAATATAAAACAGCACATTTTTGGGAGATTCTATGTGCAGCGTTTCTTTACCCATGGTCCGTGGGCCAAGGGGCTTGGGCCACGGACCGTAATAAAGCCTGCTGGCCCTGGGCCTTGCTTTATTACTGATGGTCCTTGGCCCAAGGCCCTTGGGCCACGGACCGTGGGTAAAAAGAAAGGCCAAGCCAGGCGGCTCCCGCCTGTAGTAGCGGGCCCGGGGAGTGGGGCAGTCACAGGACCAGCCTACACGACAGTCAGCAACACTGAAAGACGTGTAGGCCCTGGCCTACATGTCGTTCAGTGAGTGCTGAGTTGACGGGCTGTGGTGTTACACTCCCCGGGCCCAGCCCCAAACAACATCAATCATTCTGCCGGTACACTTACCGGTCCACCGGCAAGCTCGAGTCGCGTCACATTGCCACTTCATAGCAACACGCAGTCAAACTCAAATGATAAGACAATGGGCCTCATTCCGAGTACGGTGCTAACCAATGGCGCTATTAACGCCTTGGTTGACGCCGTACCCGGACCGGCAGCGCCTTGGTGGATGGCGGAATTACCGCCCCATTCCAAGGTTGGCGGGACGGTAATTCCCCATTCACCAAGGCTCTTCCCCATTCCCAAATGAGCCCCCATAGGGCTCAATGGGAATGGGGAAGATGCAAATAACGGTGACCGTTCATTACGGTCACCGTTATTGGCTTGGAGGCCCCTTTGCGCCCTCGACTTTAACACCTGCTCAAAGCAGGCGTTAAGGGCGAGGGCGCAAAGGGAACTCGGAGTATGGCGGTAAGGGATCACCGCCACCGGTCTCGTTACCGGTGGCCGCTATCCCTTACCGCCATACTCGGAATGAGGCCCAATAACTTACCATCCAACTTGGATGGTAAATTATTGTCTTATCATTTGAGTTTGACTGCCCAACACGCACCCTGACATATTCGGTCTTGTAGTAAAGAAACGCGTGATGCTGTACATAGAATGTACATATTGGGTCTTGTAGTAAAGAAACGCGTGATGCTGTACATAGAATGTCCAAAAAAATTTGCCGTTTTATTTTGGGCCTTGTGTCTGGGACACAAGGCCCAATATAAAATAGCACATTTTTTTGGCTGGCCGACACGTTGTTCAGTGAGTGCTGACGGGCCATGGTGTTACACTCCCCGGGCCCAGCCCCTGCCCCAAACAACATCATTCTGCGGTACACTTACCGGTCCGCTGGCAATCTCTGATGGGCTGGTGGTGTGGTCTGGAGGTAAGGGCAGCTCAGCTCGTCGTCCAAAGTCGAAAGTATCAGGGCCAGGGTCCCTGCTGCACCAGTGACCACCTGCATAGATGCAGTTGTGTCATTGGCTGTTTGCCAGCCAATGCAAGGGTTGTCATTGGCTGGCAAACAGCCAATGACATTACTGTATCCATGTAGGAGGAGGGGACTCGACTCGAGGGAGGGAATTAGTGTACTGTTTGCGCACATTTTATACTGGCGAGGCCATCCCTGAGGCGCCCCGTCAGCTTGCTAATTGAAGGGGCTTACGTAGAGTGCGTGGAGCTAAGAGCTCCACGCACTCCACTATTGAAAAAAAAAGCATAAAACGGGACGCGCCCCGCTGTGAAAGGCGGGGCTGGCCCACACACTGCCTGGGTACTGTATTGTTGCCTTGCCAGTTGCCACAGTGCCCCCGCGCTGTTGGCAAAGGAAATGCATAAATGCATGATGCATCTCGAATTCGATTCAATGGAATGTGCATCTCAAATTCGATTCAATGGAATGCGAATCTCCTTTTTAGCTTCTCTGCTTCTAGGGGGGGCAGCGCCCGGCTGCCAAATAATAGCAGCCACCACTGCAATCAACTCATAAGACACCTGAATACCATTCTCAAGGCAGTTTAGGTTTAACCAGGGAAAGGGACACCAGTTTGTGTTCTTGAATCTACAGCCACTGGAACTGAAGTGACTCCATTTTATTTGCTTTCTTCAACGATCCTGTGCAGTGCAGGAGTCCCCCGACGTCCTCCCTCTTGTCCCCACGACTGAGGCTCAGGAACAGTGAGATCTGCAGGAACTGGCAGGAACCACAAATTCAGCAACATTTGTTTTCTTCACAAAAAGGTACTGTGCCAACCCGATTGACAGAACGCCACCTTCGCGGAGAAAGTTTGTGAAACTTTCCCAACTCGCAGGCCTAATCAGCTTGTGACCCCACAAATTATTCTTTTTCGCCTAAACTACTTCTGAGAACTTTTGCAAAGACTTTACTGTTTGATACCAGAACTGCTCTTTCCTATCCAGAACACTTGCCCATTGACTTTGGTCTGGCCTATTGACTTAAATTGAACTATTCTGGTGAACTGAAACTATTTGCACTGCCTAGAAAGTATATATAATCTATTCTACTTACCTTTGTCCTTTTTGCTTACTGCTAAGTAACTGAAATGCCATTTAGCTCCTTTTTCAAAGGAGCTCAAACTGTCTCGAAAACGTAGCGTTTTGTATTAAGTGTATTGGTCTATAATATTAAGCTGTCTTCCTCTAGTGAAATGTTTTATAATTGATTGTGTAAATAAATGAATAAGTGTTTTACCAAGACACCTTGAGTATAAGTGTCTACTTGAGTTTAGTTTATTATTCTTTCTATAGCACCGCCTGGCCCTGGGGCATCCAGGCGCTTAGCAAGGTTACAAAGTTGCAAAAATAGTACAAACAGGCAATGCAGGTAGTAAGGACATTATACAAACAATTGCTCGTGGTGTAGACATTGTGAATTATTTACATGGTTTACAGAGTTTCGAGAAAGTAGTACAAATAGGCATTACAGGTAGTAGGACATTATGCAGGCAATTTCTCGTGGTGTGGACAGTATAACTTATTTACATGGTTTGTGATTGTATAGGTTGTGCAGGTGGAAAATGGGCAATAGCACCAGTTGTTCAGAGCTTAGTTGTTGCGTAGCAGATCAAGAATATATACAGACAAAGTTGAATATATACATTTGTTTGGTTGGGAGTTAGTAATAAGTTGGCGTTTTAGGCTTCTTTAGCAAGTAGCCAAGTTTTGGCTCTGTGTCTGAAGCAGTTAAGGGAAGGTTCAGATCTGAGATTGGCTGGAAGGGAGTTTGAGAGTTTTTTTGGCAAACACAGTGAAGCTAGTGCCACCAGCTTTTTGGAGATTAAATCTAGGGATGTTTAAGCATTGTGTTTGGGCTGATCTTGTTAGGCGAGATGGGATATGAAACGTGAAGTTGTCAGAGAGGTATCTAGGTGCTTGATTGGATAGACATTTGTGTGTGAGAGAGAGTGTTTTGAATTTGATTCTCTGCGGGATAGATGGCCATTGAGTGGAGCGTCTAGCTTTAGAGATGTGCTTGTGTTTGGGTATGTTTAATGCTGATTTTAGTGCGTTATTTTGGATAACTTGGAGCTTGTTGATGTTCTTTTGGCTGGTATCCAGATAGAGAGCATTACAGTAGTCGACTTTTGAGAGTACTAGTGCTCTGGCTAGCGTAATACAGTTAGAGGTCGAAAGGTAAGGTCTGCTGGCATTGATAAGCTTACATGTGGTGGTGGACGAAATAGCGTTGGTTTGTCTAGTCAATGTAAGGGAGGAGTCAAGGTAGATCCCCAGAGTTTTAACACTGTTGGAGACAGAGATATTGTTACAGTCAATGGTGAATGTCTGGTAAATTTTGTCGAGGTTGTTGAGTTTGGATTGGGAGCCTAGTAGGAGAAGCTCAGTCTTGTCGTCATTGAGGCAAAGTCTGTGTTTGGCCATCCATTCTTGGATAATGGAATAAATGTTGTTGAGCACAGTGTTGTCAGTGGAATAGTCGCCTGTTAGTGGGATCAATAATTGAATGTCATCTGCGTAATTCGTGTAGATGACACCCAACTGGTCCTTGTACCATGACAACTTTGCCTGGACTTAGGATGACCTGCTTTAAACTACGTGAGATTCTGCAACTCTTCTTGCATCTCCGCAACCTTGCCTGGAGTCAAGATGGCTGCCCTCGTGCTCTGAGGCAACCATCAACAAGCGCCCCAGGGTGACACTGTGACACCGGCCTGTACAGCTCTCCAGTGCCGTCATGCCGAATTCACTCAACCCTGTGCCGTAACGCCTTTTCCCCAGGAAACAATCGACCTTACCTCAGGGTGATTGCATACACTAGTGTCTCCCTCTACGAAAGGACAATCCTCGCACGGGACATCAGAGAGTGGCAGCACCTCTTCATTCCCCAGGCTGCCTCTTTCCTCTTCAACGCTGGTGACCAGGGCTCCAGCGGCACATTAATTGCAGCTCCGGGAGACTAAGACCATTGCCGTCAGCATTATAGCTGCCTTATGCAGGTAAGGAGATATCAGAAAATGTTGGTTTTAGTAGGCTGGCTTTATTGTCAGCAGGAACAACTTAGTGGGTAAGATAGCTCCCTGCTACTTAACCAACCACCAGCAGCCGCCCACCCAACCTTCTGCTGGAATCCTCATTACCCAATGGTCTACACACCCTAAGCATAATATAACACATATGTAGATTTGGTTTACCCTGAGCGCACATTCACCATTCATAGAAAAGTGAATGAGGATTCATGACAAAGCTTTCATTTATATTAAAAAACAAATTAAATCAGAACATCCCTGCCTATCTAAGTCTCTCTATTTTTCACTTATTGAAAATAAACACCTTACTTTATTCAACAGACATGCCAGTATTTCAAAAATAATTCAAGAAAACTCAATGTAAACACTGACTACTTGACACTTCTACATGTAAATTGCTTACATGATAAGAAAACTGTATATTTAACATTTTAGTTTTCTAACTTTCCTTCACTGGTGTTTCCATTGCATTACTGTGTAGAAGGTGTACATTTGTCCTTTTTAAATGGACAATTGAAAGTGGGAAAACAGGTGGCAGTTAAAACCCATCTCCCTAGTTACTTGAGTGGTTCAGAGCTAGTTACAGGACCCTGCTCAGCGGTATAACCAGAGAATGGGCCTCATTCCGAGTACGGCGCTAACCAATGGCGCTATTAACGCCTTGGTTGACGCCGTACCCGGACCGGCAGCGCCTTGGTGGATGGCGGAATTACCGCCCCATTCCAAGGTTGGCGGGCGGTAATTCCCCAATCCCCATTTACCCTTCCCCATTCCCATTCTTGCCCCATAGGGCATAATGGGAGTGGGGAAGGTGTCAATTACGCCACCGTAAATTACGGTGTCGTAATTGACACCAAGGTCCCTTAGCGCCATGGTTTTTAACACCTGCTAAAAGCAGGTGTTAAAACCTCCATGGCGCAAAGGGAACTCGGAGTATGGCGGTAAGGGATTACCGCCACCGCTCTCGTTAGCGGTGGCCGCTATCCCTTACCGCCATACTCGGAATGAGGCCCAATGACTTCAATTACATTATTTTTCTAGGCACGTGCAAAGTGAGATATTATAAGGCTCCCATTCTGTATCTGGCATTTGACTATTACACAGAAAAGGAGTCGGGATTTCCCAATATACGTGCCATTTTGGTCTATTTGATAAAATCCAAAGTTTCCAGGCGTACTTACACTTCGGAAATATTTACAAATTTCCCCAGATGATGTACAGTCAATTGATATAAACCCCCAGTACAGTACTTTCACAAATAAAAAGGGCTGGGATTTAATCTATTCTTCTTTGGCAAATGACTTCCCATAGAATTATATTTCCACTCAGCATTATACTTACATAGGAATTTCTTTTTGGCTGTCTCACAGACAGGTGGGTACCCTCTTAGGGGCTCATTAATTTCTCCCTTTCTAGTAAAAGATGGGCATCAATCAGCAAGATGGGTCATCTTCCCTCCACTGCCTGGTTTCTCTCCTTCATTGAGTCTGTCTGTTTCCTTTTTCCACTGAGGAAGGCTTGGGGTTACATTTCATGTGAGGCTCTCTTAAAGGGGTCTACTGGTAATGAAACATGAATCCAAGGGAAAATAGGCTATTCTATTTTCCTTGCTTTTGTAATCACTACTTCTTCTCATAGCCTTCTTCCAGTCTACCTCCCCTCCAGTCAATCAGTCATTCCATCAGTGAGTCAGTGAGAATGTGAGTCCCTCAATATATGGGGAAATGTATAATTTCTCTAGTTTGATTGGCCAGGCTAAGTGATTGGACAGTGTTCCAAAAGTGACATCACACAAAACAATCCCCTTCTTACTCATTGGGCTTATTATTGAGGAGGGCATTTTAATGGGAGTAACTTCTAAACCCAGTTTCCCTTCTATTTGATGCAATGTCATTTGTGAGATTTCTACATTAAGCAATTGTGATTTTCTAAAACATTATGTTTCACGTGTGATGAAATTACTAATTAGCTGCCAGATTACTCTCACTCGGGGGAATTATATGATGCTAATCTCATCTTGGCACAACATATGATGTATGCATGACAGAATTTTGCTTTTTATTGTCTGATACTTTCACAAAAAGATTATATTCCCATCTTTGAACAACGTCCTTAATGGCAGGGCTGCTAGGATATATAAATCACTGAGATCATTGCAGGTCTGGGGTGGTCATCAGGGTTGGAGGATAAGGACCTGTCGGCACATTTTGGTAACTATTCCAAATGCATAGTGTGCACTGAAGAGCTTCATTAGCGACAGCACAGAGGTCCTCATTACAAGTTTGGCAGTATAAGGTAAAAGTGGAAGTAGTGAAATTACCACCACTTTTACCACACTGACCAATTAGGGGTTGGCGCTAATTCTGCTGGTGGAATTACCAACAAGAAGCAAAATGGTATTTCTTTTTTTTTTTAGTTTTTTATTATTGTTTTGGTAGTAAATTTACTTTACACCTTTACAAAATTTGATCATCATAAAAATACATTTAAAAACATGTTATGTACATGAGCATAATACAATAATTTTGCATCACCAGCACCTAAATTCATTTCCTCTAAAGAAAACCTTAAGGCCAAACCATTCAAATATACAAATACACTGTAACACAACACAAATCACCTGCAATACATCATAACAAAATACCCACCACCTAAAAACTCCCATACGCATAATAGCGCAAAGGAACGAAAAAAAACACAACAGCAACCAAACAAAAAGAGCAAAAGCACAAACAAAAACAGAGGAAAAGACATCAATAAAGAAAGGTACAAAACTAGTTATTGCACCCTAACCCCTTATTACCCGTGCGGATAGGCCACACCTATCCTATTAAAAATTGCACAATTCATTGGTAACAGCTGATCTTCGATCATTGAAACAAGTCTAACAGTTGCTAAAATAATGGCATTCGAGGAGCCCTGCATGCATCTGAACCATACTAAATTGGCTTCAAAACTAGAGTAGGAAAAAAACACAGAATCCAAACAGCATAGCCTTTGCTTAGCGAAAAATTCACAGTGCATAAAAAGATGTTCAAGAGTTTCATTTTCAGACTTCTTCAGGCAAAATCGACATTCATCCCACCTCGCCAAATCCCTATACCCAGCCCAAAACCGAATACGTGCTCCAGTGTGGATAAGATCCAAACGGAAATGCATATAAATCTGTCTAGCCCTTTTATCAGGAAAACATAGGATATAAGGCAACCTTGGAGTAATTGCATGTCTAAACATGGCATAGGTCGAAAAGGAGGAATAACCCCCGATCTTATCTGAATTTTGTGCCCAAGGGTTGTGAAAGAAGCGAGTTTTAACTTTAATTGGGGTATTCGTCAAATCCATCAGAGTCATATTGAGCGATGTTAGAGTCTCCATTATGACTTCTTTCGCTTCTAAAACCGAAGCCGGGCAATTTTTAACCAACATTGACTGAAAGTCCTCATAAAGTGAATTTGGGGGAGGCAGAAGGATTTTACAGAAAGCAATTACCTTCCTCCAAAGATATTTATCAGCTAGAGGATAGAGCCCCAACTCATGTAAAATGATGGAATTTGGTACATAGCCTGGTAACCCTAAAATTTTCTTCCAAATTTGTCCTTGGATCTGATTTAACAAAGGCCCCAGCTTCAACAGACAAATATCGAGCGTATAAAGCAGAATAGGCTCTATTTTCATAGTATAAAATTGAATAAGAGGCAAAAGAGAAAAACTACAGTATTTAGCAGAAATTATTCGCATTTGGCCCATAAGGGGGCTAAGCTTCGCGTTCAGCAGAGTCTGCCATCCACCAATTGAATTCCCATTCGACAGGTGATAACCCAGGTAAATAATCGCGTCCTTCCTAAAAATAGGCTGAAGATTGATAGTAAAGGTAAATCTAGGCAATTTTTTTTTGCCGTAAAAATCATAATATGTGATTTCACCGGGTTGACGGTCATGTTGTTTTGCAAGCAATATTCATAGAATGTGTTTAATTTGTTCTGAAGACCGAATGGCACTCTGTCGAATAGGATAATATCATCAGCAAATGCCAACCAATGCAGTCGCATAGAGCCCAATATTACCGGAAATGCATTAATGTCTTTTCAGAGATTCTCAATATCTGCGAGGTAAAGATTGAATAAAACCGCGGCTAGATTGCAGCCCTGTTTGACACCTATCCGCGTAGGAATATTGGCAGAGAGAAGCCCTTGGGCATTTATCCGAATCTGACATGAGGTATTCGTATGTAAAGCAGCAATTAGAGCCACCAAGGTGGCTGGGATGCCATAAACCAGCATCTTCTGCCAAAGGCGAGTTCGAAGGACATTATCGAAGGCACACGTGAGATCCACGGCTGCCATATAAATGGTACCCTTTGATTCTCCATGCACAGATCTCCTAAGATGTGCTAAAATTGAGGCATTTAATTGAGTACCCATAGCCCTTCGAAATCCTACCTGAGCTTTGGACAAAATATTAAGGGCCCTTATATGAGTTTCTAAATCAACCAGAATAAGTCGTGTAAACATTTTAGCAGCTGTGTCAATCAAGGCAATGGGTCTAAAGTTCGCAGGATTGCTTAACACACCCTTTTTATGTATGGGAATAATGATGGCTGTTAGCCATGATGCCGGAATACTCCCAGTATGATAAATCAACTGATAACGTGGAAGTAAGTATCTGGCCCAAAAGTGGGGATCGGACTTAAACACACATGGGGGCAACCCATCGGGGCCGGCTGCTTTAGATGGTTTCAATTGTTCAATCGCCCATATAATATCATTTACATCCCAAGGACAGATCACCGGAAGGGTCAAGTGCACGGGAATGCTTTCTGATTCGATGTACCTTGCAGGTAGGGTGAATTTCAAACTGAAGAACCTCTCCCATTCTGGGCCTAAAATAACAGCCACCATGCGAAGATCGACCTTTCCTGTTGGATTTCTTAAAATGGCCCATAAGTCCCGTACTTTTTTTTTACACAACAGACCAATCATAAGTTGGTTGGCTAGAATGTGGGCTGCCCGACGCAACAGTATTATTTGGTGCTTATAACGCGCCTCAATTGTGTTTTTTTGACGATTGTATCCAAACGGACATATGACGCGCTTCCTTAAAAGCCGCAGCTCGCAATTTCTTTGCTTTTTTAAGCACGCGACCTGGGAAGCATTGACCTGGGCAACCCCGATTCTAGCCTTCCCCAAGGGATCTTTCGCAACACCTACCAAATGCATGTGGATCATTTTAGCATTTATTTCATTAATTTTGATCTCATTCTCTATAGAAATCTTGGCGTCCCAGTTCACTAGGATGTCCCTGTTAACCAAAAATGTCACTTTCCTACACACAGCGGGGTGCCAGTTTACAGATATAATGTTTCTGTCACATACCATTAGGGCTGCAGGGGCAGAGGCTGCATAACGTTCACACCCCATATGCATACGAGAGAACAGCATATGGTGATCGCTCAGACCAAAGTCTAATATCAATATAAGTTCAAGCAGCCCAGAACACGCTTTGGAAGCGAATAAATAATCAATGAGTGAGGAGGCTAAACCTCGATGCCAAGAGAACGGAATGGATTGTGGAGCCAATTGTATTGGATATAGCCCCCATGATTGGAAAAAAAATAATAATTTCTGCCCTCTATCCTTAGCCTGTTGGGTATAGGCTGAGCAGCAAGAAAGGGAGCGTATTGCGCTCTTTAAATATAGATAGCAATTCAAATCGCCTCCGATCATGATTTCATAATCGGGGCAAACACTAGCTGCATAGAGTAGAATCTGTTCCAGATCCTCCAGTAACAAGTCCAGAGGAACAACTTTAGGATTCCAATACATGGATAGTAAGAGCAAATTCAAAGCTTTGAAGCCTTTAAGCGTCAATTTCACCAACACACAAGAGGCCGATGAATCCACTACAGATGCTATAGCTTTCAGTTCGTTATTTATAAGAACCGCAATACCTCCTGAGGGACGACCTGTACTAATCCTTTCAGCCACGATGGAGAAACAAGAATAGCCATCTAGGCTAAAGGCATTTAGTGACATAGTTTCTTGAAGAAACAAAATATCGGGCCTCTTGTCTGGCTCAACTTGCTTGTGCCATGCTGTGAGATTGCCTAACCCACAACAATTCCAAGAGGCCACATTCAAATATGGAAGTTATGAGCCTGGACTGGGCCCTATATTGGCGACTGCCACTTTTATCAAAGGTTCCAACCAGGCTAAACCACTTAAGGCTTGCGAAAGTGACGCCAATTGGATAGATAATTTGTTAACTTGTGAGTCAGGCAGGTCACCAACCAAAGCCTTTGAACATACTGGGGGGGGGGGCGGGACCCATTCAAGGAATGCCCATGCGGATTCCATATCAGAGAACAATCTAGGAACAAGTCCAACGGAATGAAAGTCTTCAGCAAATTCAAATAACATTTTAGTAATAATTTGCGATTGAACTCTGCTGAGTACTCTGTTGTTATTGTGGGGCGCTAATTTGACCCAGTCCAGGTCTTTAGATGAGAGATTTCTTAATGCTGGAATTTGAAAGAATGAATTCATTAAAAAGGATCTATTTATACGAGCGGGCCCGTTTGTCTCTGGGTTGCTAGTCCAACCTATTATTAGTTTCATATCCTTTGGCGTTTGCGCAAAAGATGGCGCCTCCAGATCTGACCCTCCCGGAGCTACTATGGATAGGGGCTCAACTTCAACACATAGAGCACACGCCGGAGACACTGAAGCTGAAGTAATAAGTGTTGACCTAACAAAGCTGCTCGGCTCTTCGAGAAGTCCCTCCTGTAAAGCAGCGGGGCCCAGGGCCCCCTGGACATCCGGTTTAACCGCAATAGATATCTCTTGGGTAGAAGAGGAACTTTGTAGAGGCGCCATTTCTGCTTCTAGCTTGACAACTGTCGACCCTGTAGCCACTTTTTTAGAGGCAGTATTGGGGAAGAAGCAGTGCATCTTAGGTTGCAGCTTATCAGTGCCTGCCCTTACCGGGGGACGGGGGACAATCTGAGTGTTTCCGTTCTTCAAGGCAGCAATCTGCAGATGCCGCCTACTTTCATCGTCTAGATCATACAAGGCCATTCCCAAGTCATCGTGGCAGGTACCATTATTAGGACATGGCCTCACCTCCGTCACTAAAGCATTTTCAGGACCGGAGGTGGCCATGTCAACTTTCTTTTGTCTCGCTTTAGTCAGTTTCAGACGCTTCTGAGCTCTTAGGAAAGATTTCCTAGCTTTCCGCGAAACAAAGTTCCTACCTTCGTGTTCAACAGGGTCGTCCTCGAGATCTGAGGGCGGAGTAGGGGCCATGTCAGGGGGCCTAGACTGAGCATTAACAAAGTCTAACAAAATAGAGGGGCTATCAGGCGGGGAGGCCTGCCTATCACCAGCCAAAATATCCTCTCCTGCGCCACCTTGAAGGTCTGGCATACGCTGTACGTCAACAAGCTTATATACTAGCTGTTCCATCTGCAACAGACGCACATGTTGGAGTTTCAAAGCCTCTACCAAATTGATGTCCTCGGCCCACACATGTTCCACTCTATCACCCTTTCCTCCACTCACCACCTGGGAGTAGGATCTCTGTGGTGCTTCTATAGCAAAGGCAACCCTATCCGTTTGAGTGCTTTGGGAAGCGGTCGTAACCCCAACTGGGGGCTGGATATGGGTAACTGCTATCCTTTCCAAAAGTGTTTCAACTTGGGCCAGATAGGACGATCTAGATCGTTCCTCCGCCATAATAAAGCCTTCCACTTTTGCCATTTTGTCTTTCATTAAAGAAAGCGAACCCTGCATCTCCCTAATAGAGTAATGTGTGAGCTCGTGACCTCTATCTAATAAGTTAAGTAGACTTGAGATTACGGGAAAATTACATGGATCAGCGGTTTGGACTGGGGGCCGTAACTCCTCCGGGGTTGAAGCAAAACCACCCTCCCCCTTTGGAGCAGCAGGATCAAAACCCTCTGATCCCGAATCGAAAGGGTTAACTCCAGCTGTCTGAGTAAAACCTGCAGGTGAAACTACCCCAGCCTGGAGGTCGTCATAAAAGCAGGCGGCCCCCCCGTCGGCATCACTACATGGCATCAGCACCAAATTACTCATACTGCCTCCAGGTTTTGGACAGCTATACAGAGGAGGCTGATGTAGGTGTACTTGTTCACGAAATGGAAAGGAAGATGTGGCTGGAGAAGAAGGGCCCAGCGAGAGCCGCATTCTTCGGCCTAATTCGTTGACAATCGTGGGGGCCAAAATCGAAGTATCAGAGCTACAAGGGAAACCTTGCTGAACTTGGGGATGAGAGCAATTTGCAGACTGACCAAGGCAAACCCCAAGCCCCCCCTCCCCTACATTGTCATTCGCCTCCTGTAAAGAAAAGGAAGACCTCAATGTGGCCGAGACCTTTCCAGCCAAAGGTGGAGGCTTGGGAGAACTAAGAATAGCCTCATTTTCATATTCAAGTTTGCCCTCATACATTGCCCCCTCCACCTTTTCCTCCTGCAAGCCAATCGTAAGCAATGGAGAATTATTGAAGGAGGGCGACAGGGGGAGCAGAGCATTATCTGAAATAGTGGAAGACTGCGGACCAGTTTCCTTAGAGGCAGAACCGGATTTCCCACTTCTTAAGATGGAATCCATTTCCCACCATTAAACCCACCATGAAACCAGCTGCAAAACCAACTCTCCCTTGGATAGACTCACTTTTGAGAGCCAGAAGAGAGCACGTTGTTTACACCTTGACCAAACACCACCCCAACGCCTTTTAGCTAAGGAACGTCGCACTGCATACAATGTGACAACCCAAGCTACGGCCCGTTCAGCAGCAAAAAAAAAAACACAAAACAATCAATGATAAGCCATAGCTCCAAGGATAGCCGCGGCCATCCTTTTGTGACGACAGCGTAGAAGCTGATGGGACTAAGAGAGGAACACTAGGAGTTAATCTCCCACACCGCGCACCCCGCAAACCGCTAACAGCCAACAGTACTTTGCATGTACTTGGCTAGGTGCGCGGGTGCGCCGGGGGATGAACCTTTATCCAGGCTTCCTGGGCGTCGCAGAGCACAGGGGGGCGGAGCCACCAATGGGGAGGAAACCTGGAGGGGGCAGAGTTACAGATAATCAGGGATAGACACACCTTAAAGTGGGTGTAGGTTAACACACAAGCCCTACATAAAGTAACACAAGCCCCTAAACACAGTGTGTAAACTACTACACAATCCCTACATAACGTAACACAAGCCCCTAAACACAGGGCAAGTAGAAGAAAAAAAAAATGGGCGGGAGAAAAAGTCACCTCCGGCAGCAAGTGCGTGGGCCAGGCAGTCCGAGTGTTTCACAAAAGGACTTCCTCCTCAAGACCTCATGAAACGTTCCTAGGAGAGCAAAGCTCTCAAAAGCAGAAAGTCAATTGTAGCGCAGAAGAAATCCAGACGGCGGGTCATTCCCATCCGCAGCCAACAGTACTTTGCATGTACTTGGCTAGGTGCGCGGCGCGGGTGCGCCGGGGGATGAACCTTTATCCTGGCTTCCTGGGCGTCGCACAGCACAGGGGGGCGGAGCCACCAATGGGGAGGAAACCTCCGGCAGCAAGTGCGTGGGCCAGGCAGTCCGAGTGTTTCACAAAAGGACTTCCTCCTCAAGACCTCGTGAAACGTTCCTAGGAGAGCAATGCTCTCAAAAGCAGAAAGTCAATTGTAGCGCGAAAGAAATCCAGACGGCGGGTCATTCCCATCCGCAGCCAACCGTACTTTGCATGTACTTGGCTGCTGTATCAGAAGTTGAAAAACCACCAAAATACAGCCAAAAATGGTTGGTAATTTTGCCAAAAACACAGCGCAGTTGCCTCCTCCTAGAAGGTTGTTAATGCATACAGGTGATAGAAAACAAGTCACAGGTGCACCCAATCCACTCTGAAAGAGCAAATAAGGCCTGCACCTGACCCAAACACATTTTTAAAACAACATGCAGCCATCAGCTGTCACTAACTGGGACATGCATGTTGGTGCCACATTTGCTTGCGAGTCATATGCATAAGTGAAAATGCACATATAGTCCCATAGTGTATCACACATCAGTGAAAAACTGGGAATTAAAACCATGTAGCACCAATGCAACATAACTGCATCGAGAGAGCATCCTTCAACAAGATATGTAACATGATACAAATCTTCAATGCACTGTGACTGACATATGTGTTCTATGCTCTTGCATGTTACTTTGGTTACCCCCATCTCCCATGGCTGATGAAACCCATGCGCAATCCACATATGCCACAGGACGTAACCTACAATGAGGCTCACATCAGACCAGGCTCTGCATTGAGTTGACCTTTGGCATGTTGAAGTCACGGTCCCGGTGCCTGGACCATGTTGGAGGGGCTCTGAGGTAGAGGCCAGAGAATGTTGGCCAGATATTTGTTGCTTGTGTCATGCTGCACAACATCTGCCTCAGGCAAAATGTCCCCCTGTCCCCAGATCTGGACATGCCTCCCCCAGCAGACAATGATGTACTGCAGATGCAGTGCTGCCGTACATTGAGTATGAGGAAGCCAGGGACGAACGTCTGGTGTGGCAAGAACTAATAGCAAATTTTTTCTAGACCCATTACTTTTCACATGCATCACATTTTGGCATATACGCACATTTTGAACATATCACCTTCACACGGAAAGTATTGTCCACGCATTTTTTTCCAGTGAACAATTACTTTTAATTATCATCTGTGGTGAGCACCCATTCCCAACACCCACGCCTTTCCACCTCCCCAATTATTGACATCCCTTGTCACACACCGCCGTAATATCCAACCTCCCTTACCACCCACATCCCCAATACCCAAAATCCCTTGTCACCCACCTCCCCAATCCCCAACATCTCTTGCCACCACCTCCCCAACACCCATGCCCTCCCACCTCCCTTGTGCCCAATGAAATAGTGTAATTTCACATCATGTCACTTTCGTGGCCTCTTGCCCTTGCCAGGCTGCTCGGGCACTGTATGGGCCAGATTGTGCAATGAGCGACGCCTTGGGGTCCCAGCCAATGACCCCTCAGCAGGGGTGAAGGAGTGGAAGACTCTGATTCCTGGATCGGATGTGTTGCATCATGAGAGGCATGCTTGCAGGCATGGATTCGGCTCCCTCATCCTCTAGCCCACAGATTTGATGGCAGCAGTTGCTAAAGGCAGCTGCTGGGACTGGTGGTCCAATGACCTGACAATTTTCCTTGTTGATCCCTGGACACTGTCCCTAATGGCCTGCAGATGCTGCACTTGCCTCTCTGCCAGGATCTCTATGATGATCTGCCAATGCTCCATGGCATCCAGCTTACCACAGATTGGAGCCAGTGAGTGCTGTGGTACAGGATGTGGACCTTGGAGAAGTCTAGGGCTGAAACAGGGCAACCTGAAGCCAGTGACATCATCCTCATCTGTATGGTTGCCATCAGTCCCTGTGTCCGGTGTAGACTGGTGCTGGTAATGGCTGTCTGCAGATGGGTGGGTCAAGGTGTGACAGTGGAACCATATTGCTCCTCAGGCATACCCACAGGAGCGGGCTGTGGTGACCGTCACAGCTGCTGCATCTACAGCTGCATGTGCAGTGCCTTCTGTTTCATCTGCAGTTCTGGTGGAGGGGACACTGGACACACTTGTGTGAACAGTGGCTGTCTCCACACTTTCCATGACTGATATGGGGCTGGTGTGATCTGGCCTTGGTGCTTGCCTCCTGCTCTTATTCCTGCTACTCCCATGGCTGCCTGTGCAAAGGTGGAGGTAGATGCGCTGCCAGCAGCGGAGTTCTCCTGGGCAGTGGAGGGCCCTGTTTCTTCAGCCTTAGTCGACTGTGAACCTGTTCGGTGGATAATGACATGCTGTCAATCATCATGCATAGTAGTAAGTGAGCTAGCTAGACACTCATGCAACAAGAAGTATGGTCATCCTACACACATTTTGTCTGGTGGGCAGGGTCAGTTGCAGGCCAATGAGTACAGCTAATGCAAGATGGGAGTAGTGTCTTCTGGGGGTGTACACAGCACATGCATGGGCACATTACCTGTTGACCTGCCAATATGGCTTGTTGTGGTGGCACAGGGGGTTCACTTTGCAACATGGACTTTCACAGCACACATGGGTGCGTCTCATGGTTCCATGACTTTATCTTTTCCCTAACGGTGCATGCACTTTACAACAGTATCCCACCTTCTCTTGCACATGCATGTGGTCTCTGCGCCTTTGTCCAGATTGCCATGTGGTTGCCCATTCCCCTGGCTATTGGGCTCATCTATGCTGAGGAACAAATGTGTTTGGCCAGTGCATTCACATGGGAGTGGGAACTCAAAAACTCACTGGCATCTCCTTGGCTTCAAGCTCTGACCTACGCCCTGCCGATCCACTCTATCCATTCCATGTGGAGAATGAAGCTGGCCTTTTGCTCCCATGGAGTCAGGACAAGTGGTTCCATGGTGCTGCCTCCTGTGGCGGAAGTCTCACGCCTGTGCTTGGAGATGAGGCTGCGGACCCTGGCCTTCAGATCATTCCACCTTTCGCAGCAGTCTTCACTGTCCGTGGAACAATGCCCACTTCCACTACCTTGTCCCGTATGCCCGCCCAGAAGGCAACCTTCATTTGGCCAGAGGTCCTCTGCTGTCTGGCTCCATTAAGCTCATCCGAATGAGCAACAACCTCATGTGCCAGCACCTGTAGTTCCCCCTCACTGAATGTGTGCTTTCGCAGCCTCATGTCAGGCACCTTGGCTTTCTCCTTTTCCTTGGACATGTTCCTCCCAACTGTTGCGTTTGGATGGCAACAGAAAATGGGAGATTCAGAGTGGATTGGATATTCAAATATGGCCACCAGTTGGCTTTCCGTTCGGACGTTGATACTATTTCCACTTGCGGTAGTTCCACCAGCAGAATTAGCAAAGAGCTGGGCGGCAGTAATGGTAATTCCACCATTCCTGGGCGTACTATACGCCTGAAAGAAATTTTCGTCTGTTATTCCCCTGAGCGGAATTATCGTTACTGCCGATGGATTTTTGTGGGCTCCCGTCAACCTGTGACGTGGTGGTATTTCCGCTGGACACTACCACAGTAACGGCAATTCCATCCGGCAGAATTACCGCCAACCTTAACACCCTACTTGTAATGATTCTGAGAGTCCAGCCTGTTCAGTAGCCATCGACCAACTGACTCTGTAAGAACCTTACAAAGTAAACATTCTAATCACAAGACATTGTCATATGAATCATGATGGTGGAGAAGGGGCGGGGTTGCAAGGGGAATACTCGGAGTGAATGATGTGATATGATATGACGTTTATAATGGCCTATACACAAGTGTTTCAAGGCGCGACAATACATAGATAGCTTTAGGGAATGGAATCGGAGAATACAACAACTGTACAGACGGGTGGAATAATGTGCAAAGTACGAAAAACAACGCCTGCTGAAAACCTGTGCCTAGACAGCGAGCAGAAACGTATAGAAAGAGAGAAATAAGAAAAGGCACCATATGAGGTGTATTCCGAACCATGTAACACAGTCAGTTCAAGGTTTTACCAGAAGAAAACACGCCTGACTGGGATCAATTGGGCTAAAATGGTTTTCTGTAAAGCCAAGGGGATCCTTTTATTGTTAAATCAGCCTGCAGGGCCATTGGTATATCTTGAGACGCTTTAGAATGGTGCAGGCTTCGGTTTGCCTTGACGTTAGGTGACCCTCAAATCTCATTAATTTCCTTATCTTGTATGTGTATTGTTGTAACATGTCCCATAGCAATGCATAATAGAGAGCAACGTGCTGTCCGCGCAGGCTACTAAAACTAAGTTACTGAGCATTAGCACAGCGCCGAAACACAACGGACCTGTCCTGCGATCGTTTGAGCTGCATCACTGGGAACACTTTTCATTTAAATGTTACCAGTCAAGTAGAATTCTTGGCACATGAAAGTGCACTATACTGTAGGGAGATATCATTTGGGGGAAATATAGATTTTTCAAAAATCAAGGAACCAAAGATAGAAATTAAGACTCTTTAATTAAGCCAAAGGTTCTGTTTCTTTTAAGTGTAAGCGCTGGATGGAGGCTGAAGAGGGTGCATGGAAAGGCGATTGGATGGATGGATGGGTGACTTAGTGATGAGTGTGTGTGTGGGTGTTAGACCAGTTAGATGGACGTGAGCGGGGATAGATGAGTGGATGACTAAGTTAGAAGGGGGCTGACCGAAGTCATTTACATTCAAGCAGAATCCCAGATGGCCAGTGCAGTCAAGCTATCACTGTCACACTGGCATTCCTCACTTAGAATACTAGGAATGGGCAGCATAGGGCAAGAAGTCCTCATTAGGTCTGGCTGAAGAAGCCATTCTTTTGTATCCGGAAAATAAAGTTAAAATACATTAAAAAAGAGCGCTGGCAAGCCCAAAGTTGTCACACGGTACCGTGCAAAATGTGTGCTAGTAGTTATTGATTGCTCAGTGTGCCTGTGTGGCAAGGAAGGAAGGCAAACGATGGAAGCCAGCCTTTACCCTCCTACCCCCAATAGCTGGTCACCTCCTCCTGCCTTCTTTACAGCTATTTCCTTCTTGCCCTAGCACACCGCCAAACTTCATCCAATGGGAGCTTTGGGTAGGTGGGCTTCTGGGTTGAATCTGTGGTTCACCATCCATCTCTCTGATTCAAGTGTATGATATGGCATGTAGTTATTAGGAGGGTTTTTCTTTTCCCACTTTCCTCTGTCGATTTCAATGGAGTCCCCCAGCAACATATGCTAAATGTGCAGATCCTGACTGACTTCGAGGCGAGTGAGTTCCTCACTCACCTGACCAATTCACTCTGTGCGGGGTGCACTGGCAGTCCCTATGGCTCCCAATGCAGGCAGAGTACCTCCAATTTTTTCAACCTTTGTTTTTACATTGCGGCACATGGCACTTAAAGTGGAGGGCTGCAGGGATACATTGTGTCCTCTTAACTTAGCATCATTAGTTAGTTCTGGCACAAAGGTTTTCTAGGAGCAGGTCAGTATCTAGTAAAGTGCAGGAGATACTGCAAACTCGGACTTTCAGTATTTCTGGTGCACCCATCCTACCTCCTACCCACACCCCCTCTCTTTCCCTGTCAGCAAGCTTCTCTTCAACTTTGCTGCAGCTGTACAACAGCTTTAGGCCTGGGGGACTGTTAGGGAGAATTCTCCAGAATGGCTAATTTCCCTTACCTGCTTAGTCCCTCAGCAGCTTTGCTGGATTTCTAGGATTTATTTTTTTCACATGGTAAGAGTGTGAGCCTTTTTTCCCACTCTTACATGTGTTTTGCTGTGTGTGTGTAACATTTTTTGTGTTCATAGACTGGAGCCTTACCTACTCCACAGGCATCATCTTTTTACTGTGTGTTACACAGCACCTTCAGTGCAGTGACACAGGGTTGTCTTTTAGACTTCCCAACTCAGGCTCCATTTTCTGGGACTGACTACTGTCTCCCAGAACATGTAAAGTTGCCATTGACTTTATTAGTCTTTTCAAATCCACAGACTCAGTACAACCTATCTTACATAGAGTACTGGAAAGGGTTAATACTTATCCCTTTTTGTCTGTTTCTCTGGGAGCACTGTTTCACTCTCTTTTCATCAAGACTTGGCTGGTGGCAGTGGTAACTACTCTACTTTTCAGACCGCGGTTGTCTTAAATAACCTTGGTATTGTTTTAGGCTATCTTGGTAGCCTAGAACTTAAACCCGCTAGACCATATACTTTTTTATACGGTTCAGGCTAGGTTTATTAGCCATTTCATTTTGAAAATGTCTATCTCGTGTTTTACTCTGCGCGCCAAATCAGGTTTGGTTACTTTGTTCGCCGTCCTTTCGCGGGCTTCTACACAGATGCCCTCCTTAGGCGCCTGAAAGTCTGGGTAGGCAGGATGTGAGGGAGGGGTTTTAGGACCCCTGCCACGGGTTCCATTGGTAACCCAAGTCACACTCCTGTTTGATTGGCTAGGTGACTGTCCCACCAGGAGAGCCACCCTGCTGTGTGATTGACAGCCAGGCTGTGTGAATGGGAGAAAACTGCATAAAAAGCAGGTCTCTGGGGCTGGAAAGGCAGAGTCGCCACTGGAATGAAAGAACCGATGAGGAGCTGACAGAAGAGGATCCCTACAACGACTGAACCTCTCGTTGAAGCCCTGCTGCAGGTCCGAATCTTCAGACTCTGAGCTGGTGGTCCCAACCAGTTCGCGCAAACTGCAAGTCAGGACTCCTTCCTCTGGTCGAATTTGCTGTAGAGAGCTACAGTGAACCGGATAGCCAGGAAGGTCGGACCCTGCTTGGGTTTTAAGGAGCGCACCTTTTATCTGTTGCTTTGCTCTGCTGCTGGTTTCTTCCCTGGGCAGTGCAGGACCCTCTAGTCTTCCTACTTCATGTCAGTCTGACTGTCGCTTCTGGAACCGTGAGCCTGCAGGACCTGCCAGGAACGTCCGCCTCAGCTACAACTTCTTGTCCATTTAACGGTACTGTGCAAATCCGGTTGTTTGTTTCGTCCAGCCACGGTGAAGGTGTGTGAAACCTTTCACCAATCCGAAGGCTTGTCCTTCTCTACTCTTTAAACTAACTTTTCTGCCGACCAACTTCGTCCGGAACTCTTGGCAAAGACTTAACTGTGAAATACCCTGAACTGTGTGATCTTGATCTTGAGCAAAAGACTTTTGTCCTATTGACTTTGGCCCTAAGCCTTTTTGATTTGATTCCATCACTGTAGTTCCTCTTTCTGGATTGTCCTGCTTACTTACCTATTGGTGCTGCTCAATTTTAGTCTAACTTTGTCTTTCCCTCCCTTTTTAAATTGCTGGAGTGCCATTTTGCTCACACGTCATTTTGAACGTAACTTGTCCAGAATCTATTGAGAGTGGTCTGGTGTATTAAGAGTGTGATTTTTCAACTGCCTTACTTTAGTGAAATGTTTTACAACTGATGTGTAAATAAATGTATATTCTTTTACTCGGAAACCTTGAGTCAGTGTTTGCTTGAATCATAGTGATTGAGGTCCTTTGTGTAACTGTTTATACTGCTCACTTGCTCTTCAGATAAGTCTGGCTGCTCAGCCATCACTAACACTTTACTGTGTAGTACAGGCTTGTACCAAAGGTGAATTTATACTGTCACTTGTAGTCTTAATTGGGTGGGGTGTTCCCAACGGGTACTGCATATAAATCTGCATAACGGGGATGGAGCACCAAGCTCCCTGGGGCACTTGGAGGAATCCGGGCTCTTCCTTTTAACTCTCCTGATCATCAATTCACTGCAGAGAAATGCTGGCAGACTTTCAGCATCTTTCTGAAACTGATGTTATGGAAGAGCTACAAATCCAGGTGGGGGAGGCTGGAGGGATTCTAATCTAGTCTGGTGGTATTTGCCCTATGTGAGAGCAGTTTGAGGCTAGTGGGAGATATTGGTGTAGACATCTGTGAGGAATGATCAGCGATTTCAGACATTGCCCCGATCCTCTGCTGTGTGACTAACACATGTCATCCTATAGCCCGATGGGGAAAAGTCCCATCCAGCCACTTAGAGTAGCACCTGAGCAAGTTAGAGTGAGGCTTGAGATGGCACTCTGCTTGCCAATCTACACAATAAAAAAGTGCATGGGGTCTTTATATCTCAAGCAGCAGTTTTGCTATAACAAAGTTTGTTGCCTCCCAAATCACTTAGTACCTATCTTATAGTAGGACAACGAGTCTCCAGGCTGCCCTCCCCTCTCATCCGCCAATTCCCAGATCCTTATGGCACATAGAATCAAATGTATCTCTTTGAGAGAGTGAAAGAGAGAGACAGAGAGAGAGGCAGAGGCAGAAATAAACAGAGTCTGACTGTGGCAGTGTGAAAAAGTGAAATGGGACCTATCTCCAAGAGCCTTGCGGTAGTAGAATGGTGAGCATACCAGGTTGTAAGGCCTTTCTAAGTTCTTTCTATGGCTTGAAATCTGGTGTTAAGTCATTTATGTTTTTTGTATGCTTAGCTATGCCATGTTATGATCATATGTGGATTCCGGTTTGTCGGCCCATTGTGGTCTCTGATTTGTTCATGCACTCACCCACTAAAAGTCTACATTCCAACACAAAAAATTCATACCAACCAAGCCACCCACACATGGCTATTGAACAACCCTCATACCAGACATCAAACACCGGAACACTACACCTCCACTACCAACCTACATACCACACCCCAAACTAATGTTTCCTTGCACCGTGGGCACAAAAGGCTCCCTTTTGGACACAAATGCCTCAATGCTCTTGGAGCACCTAAAAACAGACACCCACACAGAGCTAAGGGTAATTTCATTCTGCATGCATCAACAAAACAGCAAGTTATATTACATGTTCCCCATGATCCCCACTAATCTTACCCACACGCCTCTCTTTCAAATAGACCAGTGTGCCAGAGGCCATGCAAATGGCAGCAGATCTGGCATAAACCCCCAATAACATAACATGTTTCCATTTTTGCTACTATTGTGAGGCCAACAGAATTTCATAGGTTTTAATTAGTGCAATTTAAGAATAACGTCCCTTTAACAACGTTTTTTCAGTGAATTTCATGTGTTTTTACCAGTGCATGCTAATTTCTTACAACTTACTAATATCATACTTTGCCCAATATAGCAAAATGTCCAATTGACAAAGTTTCACCTTAAAGAATATTAGCAAAACTGATATTTATCTTAAAATGGCATCATCTACTGCCATCCCTCCTGCCCAAGAGCCACCATCACCACTACCAACTGCAGGATGAGCACAACAAAAAAAGTGCAGCACTTCCAAAGATAATGAAGAGGACCAAGAAAAGGAGGTAGAGGAGGTACCTACCTCTTGCACCAAGACAGAATCATGGGCGTGGAAGTTCTTTACCACTGTTGTGAATGTACCAAAGGCTAAAGCTACGAAAGTGAAATGCACAGAGTGCAATGCTATACTTAGTTGAGTCATACCTGGACAGTACTCCTACGGGACTAAATCCATGCGCTGCCACACCCAATCCAACCACTGCAGTGCTCTCAGAAGGGCTGTTCCTCTCTTAGCAAATACTAAGCTATCTTCCTGCGCCTCATATTGCGCAATCAGTGCCGAAACTACAC
Source organism: Ambystoma mexicanum (assembly GCF_040938575.1). Classification (NCBI taxonomy): domain Eukaryota; kingdom Metazoa; phylum Chordata; class Amphibia; order Caudata; family Ambystomatidae; genus Ambystoma; species Ambystoma mexicanum. The sequence goes on from NC_090923.1 coordinate 844,561,373, forward strand.
AGTGTACTTTTATGGGGCACAAAAACCCACCACCTAGCTTGCAAGCAATAAAAGACGTTGTTGATCCATATCTTTCGAAGACAACATTTCTCTGTGTATACAACACACCACTCGGGGGATGGGGGGGGTTGAATTTCGAAGAGCTTTTGAAGCTGTTATCAAAGAGCATGAAAACACTGCCCCCTACCTTAGATGTAACACACGTGCAACATCCTCCCCTGTCCACCCGCCCCTCCATATTACTGCTTGGTGCCTATTCCCTCATTTCCTGCCCCACCTTAAATTAGGTAATGAAAGAAATTCCAATGCTTAGAAAGGAGAACAGTATTTAACATATTATCATGCCTTTTTCTATGTAACCATGTTTGACGGACAATAAATGAACCAACTGTTATCAGAAGACGTTTTATATTTAAGCTTGTGCAATAATCTGTTTTCTGGTGCTGTTCGATATAATACATCGGACCTCGTCTGGACCAAAAATAGGATCTAATTTCTGACAATGTGCTTCTTTCCGCATTTCATATTCTTTTTTGGGAACATGCTCCTTTTATATTAGAGACAATTGTTAAGAAATGGCACTTGAGTTTACTTGAAAAAATCAGAGTAGTTTGTTATGGGAGTCCATTTATGGCGCTAGTTGCTTTTGGAGACAGCTTTCGATAATGACAACGACGTTTAGCTCTCTTTCATGTTCGTCCACAGTAAGGAAGTCAGGCATTTGTGCACATCCCGTTTTGGAAAACACAGGATTTCTGGATAGGCTGGGGTAGAGCAACAGCGGTACCATTAAGGACATTATGGGCCTAATTCACAGAAATGTGATATAATGGCAAACTCCCATTGGAAAATGCTCCGTGAATAGGGGCCTAAAGGCCTATAACACCACATGTCATAATTGGCCTTACCTGTAAACGTTTTGCCCTATTTGCCAGCATTCAAGCACACCTGCACGTTAGGAACTTGGCCTCTAGCTTGCCCTCCAGGCCCCAATGCGATTTATCATTTATGAGGCATATCAGTGAAGGGCAGTTCCTGGTATCATTTAAGCTGTCGCACAATGAGCTGCCTTCACAAAATGGCGTACTACAGAACTCCTTCTGTCTCCAAGGACGGTGTTGCAATAATATATTTAGGGCAGGTGATCCGGTCAATGGAGATCAACAGTTTGTTTCCACGGAGTCACTCCAGTGGATAATATAAACGATGACCTAAAATATGCCCCCAGATGCCTTTGGGCCAGGCGCGCTTTACAACTAAATAAAATACAAATACAAATCTACCCTTTCTAGACAGGAAGTGCATCGCACAGGTCACAGCTTCAGATGCAGCTAGTCTGCAGAAACTCAAATGGGCTCACAGCAGCAAGCACGGTCCAGAAAATGTATGCCAGACGAAATCCATGTACGAGTCCTTCTACCCCTCTCTTTAGCAAACTGATGGAATTCTTATTTCCAGAAAGTGGGAACACAATGGAAAGGGTGTCAATTGTCTGCTCGCACAAAGGCAATGGAGGTGGGAATCTGAGTGCCCCTCCCTGAAGAAAAGATGTAATCCAAGCATTGATGTGGGAAGCCGAGGCTACAATGCTGATTCAAATGGTCCTCTTTGTGGTGACTGATGGAAAACCCACGACGGAAATCTAACAAAGCAAAAAGGGGAAATGTTTGTCAATTATTTGTGTATAAAGAGCTTTACTCCAAAACGCTGTACACAATCACTTACAGTACAAGAAAATTGAAAATGGAAACTGTACACAAATTAACGTTGAGTGCAAAAGATGAATCTTGAGGGCAGTGTGAAATATTAAGTAAGATGAAATAGAACGAAGGGAGAGAGCATTCCTGTTCTTGAGGGCAGGGTTGTGAGGCCTCCGGGTGTGTAGTCCTATATACTGCACCATACGTCAGTATGGATTTGTATAACTCATCTCATGCATCTTGGGTATCTTTGCCTGCATCTGTGTAACCAAGAGACCTTTGGTCAACTGTCTATTTTCTGTATGTTTTCTTAATCCTAAATTCAACATCTTCTTGTAACAGCGCCTCGACTCCCTTGGGCTGCAAGTACGCTATACAAATGCAAATAAATAAACAAAATAAATTTAAAAAACAAATAGAATCAAAAAATACAGGGGGGCAAGCAAAGAAATAGAATAACATTGAGATTGGACACACAGAGGACGGGGACAGATAAAAGAAATTGAGATTGAGATTGCAATAAACACCAAGGAAGGTAGAAAGATACTAAAGATGAAAGTTAAGAGGGTGCAAGACCATAAATGTATTTAAAGACCATGGCGAGATAATTGTATTTAAGACAGGAGTGAAAGGAATGCCATCCAAGTAAAGACAAAGAAATAGAATCACAAAGCCTAAGTAAAGATAATAAACAAATAGATGAATTAAAAACATATTTGAGTGGGGCTAGACATGAGGCAGAAGTCCAAAAAGTGTACAGTAAAATATTCTTGAAAAGATAAATGAAGAAATCAAGAGTTTAGTAGCTTCATACGTAAGAAAAGGGCTGGCCTTGAGAATATTGAAAGGGTGAAAATGACAGGAGTGTGAAATTAAGGAAATATGAGGAGAAAAAGATAAATCAGAATGAAAATAGAGGCCAAGATTGCGGGCAGTGATGCAGATTGTAGGTGTGGAAGGAGCAAAAGAAATAGAAGCAGAAGGAGAAGGGGTAGTGTTAGCAGAAAAAAGAGAACTTCAGTCTTAGCAGAATTCAATACCAAAAAGTGTTCAGACATCCACGATTTGATGGATAAGGGACAAGCCGTAAGATTTTCTTGGAAGGAAGACAGAAAAGATGAACAGGACAGAAAAAGCTGAGATGGTGAGAAATCCCTGAACTTCAGCCTTTCTTCTGGAGACATCAATAACCGTCAGGGGAAATCTGTTGAGATCTTTGTACCAAAAGATAATGGCCTAAAATAAAGTGAAATGAAAAAAGTCTTCCTGAAAGGGGAAGAGAAGCACAACTCACCAATTATGTCATTTGTTGGAAATCTATGCCTTTTACTCATTGTTCTGACAAGAGGATGACTCATGAAATATGCAAGAGCAAATTTATGTATGAATGATTAACATTATTTCCAAGGTTTTGTGTGTCTTTCAATAGTATTTAAAGACTGCATTATCAGTGCTGATGAATTGCTGAGAACTGTGGTTACCTGGAATTCAATACATCAGAGTACCAAAATGTTTCTTCAATCATTGCAATGTTGATGCTGATGGCATTACAGGAATAGAGTGTATTAAACAGGAACTTTCCTTATGCAAAAATACCAGGACAAGGCCCAAGCTTTTGAAATATGTTATCAACATAAGATCCCAGCCTGCATCCAAACCACTCATTCTCACAACTCTGAAACACAAAGGAACTGGATTTCTTAAACATACCGCTGTAATTAGGCTACCATGTGTTAAGAACATGTATTTAGAGTAAAATTGTGATTTGTATTCAAGGACCATCTTTACTATGTGCTTGGAGTACTACATAATGTAAAATATAATGCCTATTGCAGTATTATGTAAAGTATCACTGTATGACATTTGAGTGACTGGATTTGCATAGATTTAATTTTGCCTAAAGTGATGTAGAGTCATACAGGAACCAACATAAAAGTTCCATTTCATTCTACCATACATATATTTCACTCAGAATACTTGCCTTTGAGATTCAAAGTGACTTACCTGAGTCTGGTGATATGAAGGGTGAGTTTAAAGCTGCATAAAAAGGAGCACTGGAAGCTCTTCAAATATTCCACTTCCCAGGTCTACCCAGTTTAGAAATTCACAATATCAAAACATGAAGTGCACATACAAATGCTGTAGTGGTCTGTTCATGTCTGCTATGTAGATTATACAAATAAACTAATGTATTTCGGTTCTCAACTTCAAATGGCTTGTCATATATTATCATGGCCCATGCCTTGCATAAAAAGAACTCCATTAGCACAGGTCAAGTGAAAGGTTATTGAACTCTAAGCACAGCAAAATATATCTGCTCTGGACATATATTGATAGAGAAAATGGGCACTTAGGGGATGCACTGCCATTGCCACCTGGAGGAAATCTTTAGCAGCTCCACACTAACAACATGAATAGGCAGTAACCTGAGATACATCTTGAATCAAATGCTTGCCTATTTAAGTAATCACTGTGTTGCGATACAAGCCCTGATCAACATAAAACATAGTGTGTTCAGTAGCTAGAAGTTATATCTATGAAATTATGTAAAAAAGATACACCATGCCATATTATGAATAAGTGTAAAATGTCAAAAAACGTTCAACTCTGCCAAATTATACTGCACTGTCCTTTTTCAAGTGTCATAATTGTGCACACTGACATTTAGAGTACAATGATATTGGTTTTATTAAGCTAGCATATTTTAATAAAATTAGCGTTCAAAAACAAAATTGTCATTTCTTCAATAGGAGGGGTTTTGACCCCCACCTTTGGGACTGGGAAAACCACACCTCTGTCACAAGGCAGGGGAGGAGTCAGAATGATATACAATGACATGCACACTGGACACAGAGGATAGTTAAATGTGGGTAGATGGAATGAACTGAAGATGGGAGTGCAAAGTTGATATTTGAAGGACTGACCCCAGGAAGTTTGTAGATCAGTCAATTGAGTGAAGGATGAGCAGTCCAAGAATAGACATCATATATATATATATATATATGTATGTATGCATATATATTTATATATATATGTATATATATATATAAATATATATGCATACATTTTTGCATATTATTATTATTATTATTATTATTATTATATTGCCACCGTTACAACGAGCAATAGAATAAAGCAGTCATATAATCTGGCTTCTCATTGTCTGGCAAATGCAGCGGTAGCATGTCGACTTTTGAGTAATAACGAAATAAATATTTCTCTCTCATCTCGTATCTCGCCATAGAAATGAACAACTGCAATACAAGTAAGTGTGAGACACTAACACATTAAAAACATTTTGGTGAATCTAATTGTTTTTGGATCAACACACTAAAACATTAATTCATGTGTCACCCCTTTCTCTACTGTCTTTATATTGCTTCAGGGAGCAGAGGCCACACACTTGTACAACATTGAATCTCTGCAGGCATATTGTGAAGAATCCGAATATTGACCTTGCGATTCGAGTAAGTATAGTCAGTCACTCCTAGAAGGAGTGTATTAATAAACAACAGAATGCAGATATTAGAGAAAAGGAGGGTTGTCTGAACACACCTTCTGCTTTTTCCATTTTTTGTACAGGTATTTGTCTATTTGCAAGACGATTGACTCGCCGCTATTGCAGTAGTAGGAAATTGGTGGTAAGGACCCCTCAATTTATTGGTTGTTTGAGGAGTACTAATACATTATACCAGCACTAATTTGAGCTGTTTATGCGCTGTCTCCTAGGTAATTCCATAATACAGCATTAAAAATTGATTTCTACTGTCTCTATGCAAGAGCACTTTGATAAAAGAAACAGTATTATCAATAACTTTCCCAACATTGAGAATATTTGTCCCCTGAAGAAGGCCTGTTATTTGTGTAGATACATGAGGAAGAACTAAACATGTCAGGCTATTGTCGACTGCAATGCCAAGAAGTCATCTCAGTTATACAATCATGTTTTTGTGAGCTTTATACCAATAATACTGGCATCATAAAGACCAGAAGAGGGAAGCACGATATATAAACAGAATGTGCCCTTATATCTAATTCTACATTTTGGGTAGCTTTCAGCTACGGTTCTCAAGTTCTCCTTGTAAAGACTGGTAGGGGGTGTCTGTACTTCCGCTCTCTATATGGTAGTGGAGAGGCACAGAAGATCCCAGCAAAGATTCTCTATTATTGGTACGTGGTTGAGCAATCAAGGCCTAGCTTCTCAGGAGGTGATGCAGGCTGGTTCTTAAGTACAGTGTAGTCCCCATACCCCACAAAGGAATGTCCACACACTGCATTACTGAAAACACAGTCTTTATATAATTAATATAATTAATATTCAAATATGAATTAATATTCAATTAATATTCAAAGGTATGTACACAATCACAATAAAGCACTTTGAAGTCAATAATGATAAATATATACAATTCTAAAGTGGTACCACTAATGTTATCCAATCTCATTAAAGTGCATCAACTGTATGGTTAAAATGTCACACAGATTAATAACGAGGAAAACCAGCAATAGAGATAGGCAGGAACGTAAGATGGTTGAAACAATAGGCAGAATGCTGACCCCTACCAATAGGCACAGTTCTGTGTGGAGATCCCCCCACCTTGGCAACCTGTAAATAAAAGATATATAGCACAACCCCAGTCCATATGCTCAATAGTCTCAATTCCTCCTATTAAGGTGTTACCCCCCCAATGTACCTGGTGGATTAGAGGTCTCCGATGATGTGTTGACCAATCCTTCTTGAGTGACTCCCTTTCAGGCAGGAGCCATGGATCGTTGAGAGGTGTCGAGGACCTCGGTGTCGGGGAATCGACGGCCCTTCTTGAGTGCCCTCCCTTTAAGGCAGGAGTCACGGGTCGTCGAACCTCCGACGGTTAACAGGTTGAACTACGGCCGTGAAGTGGCAGCTTCGTTCCTAGTGGTGCTCGTCGATGACAGAGCGTTGGCGTCCTGCAAGGAAGAGGCGTGCGGGGCACCTCGGTGACGATAGTTCTGGACCTCAAAGAGAGGATGAAGAACTGTGGCCCGGCAAGGGCGTCGTGTCGTCAGCGTCTCTGTGGTCTTTAGGTGGCGGGAAACCCACTGGCGGATGCTCCTCGGCGCGTCAACGGTCGGACCTTCTCCAGCGGGAGACAAGCGGATGACGATGCAGACGAGATCGTCCGATGATCAATTGAAGTTCTTAGGCAAAAGGGAGCATGCCCCTCCGGTCGGCGACGGCGGTCGTCGACAGTGGCGGACAACAGTCCAATTGCTTTTCCTTGGAGTTCCGCAGCAGTCCCCGTATCGGGTCGGCAGCCTGTCGAAGGTCTGTCTACCAGGGAGCGTTGGCAAAGATCAGCTGTGCACGATGGTCCCTCGTAGCTCGGGAAGAGGGCACCTTACCAGGTCCTCTCTGGGTCAGTCCTTGGAAGCACAGCAGCTTTCAGATTGTGAAGGAGAGCAACAGCAATTCTTCTCGTCCAGCAGGGCTTCAAGGTCAAGCGCCAGCTACTCCAGTTACTCGTCGTAGTGGACTTCAGCTTCTGAACACGATTCCTAGCAGTGAGAGGTCCCCAGATATACTGTTGATCTCCCATTCATTCCGTTGGGTCACACTCAAGCATCCAATCACGACTACGGGCATTCATGCAGGCATGCAGCCAATCAGGCACACGAGGTATTCAAGCCATTCACTTCTCTCCAAACACTCACAACAAGTTATGTGTATTGGGACAAGTACAGAGCCATTCAACACTTCAAGCTGCATTCATACCGGTTTCGGGCAGGCTGTCTCAGTCATTGTGTCAATCACCAGATACTAGACATCCACAACACAGAATGCATATTCGTCACACACTCTATTCACCCGGGTCCCACCCACAGGAGGTACCCACAACATCCATCACCGGGAAGGCTCCAGCTAGTCTGGCCGGGCCTTCACAACAACACCATATATGGCATTTCCACCCAACAGCCAGTCAGGGGGAAGGGACAGAGTCAGGGCTTCCCAGGACTTTGGGAAAACAAGGTAATGGGTAATAGAAAGCGAGAGGCCACCGGGGCCATCTTGTTTTCCATCCGGAATCAACTGATCCCAATGGCAGGGCCGGCGTATGCCAAAATGGAGGATACTCCGCGCATCTGTCAAATTCAGCATGGAGCTGCCACCAGCCCATACCCTGCTCTGTGGGCCACCCACAGGTGCCCAAAAACATACACTAGGGGCACAGGGTTGTACCCCCACCCATGGGTGCCATAAGGTTATCCCACGGGTCCGTTCACCAAACCAAAAGAAAGAGAGCTGTACCGCCAGGAGTCCCTCGTGAACTCCTGCGCAGAAAACACGACAGAACACACGATAGAAAGCAGTAAAGGACAAGGATACAGAGGCCCTGTCCCTCCGATGCATTTCCAGCATCACACTCCTGCTTTTAATAAAACACAGTCACAGTTACATGTCAGTTGTAAGTGTAGAAAAACATTGCACAAGTCACTCTAATAGGTATCCCAAAGTCACTTTTACGGCGCTATTCCTGTTGTGTTTTTAAATGGTGTGTACATAATTGTTTTGATGACGAATGAAAGTCAATAAAAACATTGTTTATATTAATCCTTTTGCTCTTTCGAACTCGACCCTTTTTTAATTCGGTATTGAATATAGATAGGAATATTATTAATTTTTAGATTAAATTAAGATTGCAAACTTGAATATAGTGCAGAGTTGTTTTGGTCCTTGTTACATTGTATTGCTTATTTTTCCAGGTACGACCCAAGCAACTATTCTTTTTTCCTGTTGTCTCTCGTAATGTTTACAAAGGATCAGAAGAAAGTGTATTTGAGGAAGAACCCTCTGGTGTTAGTTGGTCTATTTATAATATTGATGTTCCCGGCAATTGTTTTGGTCAATTATGATTCAGTCAAAATGCTTATTGATTCTGGCTCAGATTATACAGTCATAAACAGAGATATCTGGCAGTCATAATTCCACAATATTAGTAGCAGGCTCTCACACGGGCCAGTGCATATGGTGGTTCACCAATTGTAATGCTGGGTTGATTTCTAGCCACTTTAAAGTGTAACAAGAAAAATTACAAAGCACAAGGTGTATGTTTCTGACAATGGTGGTTTCTTGCTTGGATGGTATCAGCAACAGGATATGGGGCTTACAATAAATGCAAAAGTTCCAGGTTGTGTGTGCAGCACCACCCACCCCTGAAAATCAAATCACTGATGTATTTGGGGAGGATTTGGGATGTCCGAAAGGTCATTGCCATAGATAAAAATAAAAAAGGAGTCCAAACTGATAGTTGCTAAAGTAAGATGTGTACCCTTGGCCTTAAGAGAAGAAGTGACCAAAGAAATTACCAGGCTAATAGACCAGGATATGATAGACCTGTTACAAGATTTAGAATGGTGCTCCCTGTGGTAGTAGTAAGGAAACCCAACAGCGGTGCCATGCTCTGTGTAGAACTCAGAGCTTTGAATAAATGTGTTCTAGTTGATCAATTTCCTCTCCCCAACATAGGGGAATTGGTGAGCCTCACTGTGGGTGCCAAAGTGCTCACCACACTTGATCTAGCCTCAGCATACCATTCACGCCTAGAAACACTTGTTCATGCCTAGAAACACTTGTGTACAGGCATGTTATAAATGCCACACCATATCATATCATATCATAAAATCATATTACACCCCAAATCAAGCAACCTCACCACTTTCATCACACAGGATGGTACTTTTCATTTTAAAAGGATGCCATTTGGCCTTATATTTGCAGAATATTTCTTTTAAACAATGATGAAAGAAGTTGTTAGACATATCCCAGGAGTAATTTATTATCAAGATTATATTCTTGTCATGGGGACGTCCACAAAGGACAATGATAAAAAATTGCATGTAGTGCTATGTAAAATTGGTGATGTAGGTCTCACCCTTCAGAAATCTAAATGCTGTTTTAGAACCTCACACATTGATTACTTGGGACATTGCTTATCAGACAAAGGTATCTCCCCCAGTGAGGGCTTGGTATTTTCATTAGTTCAATCCCCACCACCCAAGACTAAACAGGGAGTCATGTTATTTTTGGGGTTGATTGAATATTATTCAAAATGTATCAGTAATTTCTCTGATAAATGCAGAAGAGCTAGGAATTTGTGCAAAAAAGACAAAATCCTTGAGTGGGACACTGAATGTGAAAGTGAATTCGATGAAATAAAGAATTCCATCATCAATGCCCCAATTCTTACACCATTTCACACAAATAAGAATACTTATGTTATGACTGATGCCAGTGGCACTGGATTTGGGTCAGTCCTCATGCATTCTGAAAATTAAGGTGAAAAGATCATAGCTTTTGCCTCTAAAGCATTAAGGGACGTAGAGCAATCATACTCAGTAATCGAGAAGGAAGCTATATCTGTAAGATGGGCTGTCAAAAAGTTCAGAACCTTTCTTTGGGTTAGAACGTTTTCAATCATCACTGATCACAAACCCTTAGTGGCAGTATTCATGTCTAAAAGACTGGAAGGTGTATCAGGATATATCATGAATTGGGTAACTTGAATTCAGGGTCATGACTTTCCCATCAAGCATGTGGCAGGTAAAGACAATGTGATAGCTGTTTATTTATCCAGGTGTAAACACTTGTCAGGAAGAATATGATAACCCATTCAAGATGTGTTTGGGTGTCTGAAGAATCAATTCCCCAACATATGTGGGAAAAAGTATGGAAGACGATCTTGAACTCACAGAGGTAAACAAATTTGACCTTAATGGATGGACAGGGTGCACACCTGACAATGGTTTGTTTGAATTTCACAGGGTAAGAAATTAACTCAGTAATGAGGGCATGATATTATTAAAAGCAGGCTAAAATATTCCACCCACTGAAATGAGGAACAAACTTTTACCTTTACCTCATAACAGTCACATGGGGATTTGCAGAACTAAAGGAATACTCTTTGCAGATTATTGGTGGCCTGGACTAGACTCCAAAGTAGAGGAAATGGTAAAACATTGCAACACTTGTTTGTTTGTTTGTTTGTTTGTTTGTTTGTTTTATTTATTTGTAGAGCGCTCCGGACCCGTGGGTAGAAGGGCGCTTAAGAAGGCGGTTACAGGCATAACATATACAATACATTTACAAAGTACAATAATTTACAAAGCAAGGGTTTACATACAACAATTTACATATAACATAAGTATGGTTGCGGCTGTTAGCTTATTAGAGGTGGGGGTAAATGCTACTCATTGTTCAGTAACCAGCCAATAACAAGTTTCCTAAAGATCGGGAAGGATTCAGTGGTTTTAATTTTGAGTGGTATGGTGTTCCAAAGTTGGGAGGCTAGCACAGTGAAGCTAGTGCCTCCTGCTCTTTTTAAGGCAAATCTGGGCACTAACAGGCATAAGGAGTTGGAAGATCTAGTGGTTCTAGATGTAGGTTTTAAGGTGAATTTGTTGGAGAGGTACGGTGGGGCTAGATTGTTTAAGGCCTTGTAAGTGAGGCAGATAGTTTTGAGGTCAATTTTTTGCTGTATGGAGAGCCATTTGCACGCTTTCCTGGTTGTGGAGATGTGCTCATGCCTTGGGATGTTGAGTGCTGCGCGTAGAGCATTGTTCTGGAGAACCTGGAGTTTGTAAGTTACGGCTTGGCTGGCTCCTAGGTACAAGCTGTTGCAATAGTCTAGTTTGGATTGAATGAGTGCTCTGGCCAGAATGAGGCAGCTGTCGGGGGATAGGAAGGGTCTGCTAGCCCTGATTAGCTTACCCGTATAGGCAGTGGCCGAGGCAGTTGAGTTGATTTGTTTGACGAGGTTGGTGTTGGCATCAAGGTGGAAGCCTAAGGTTTTCACACTTTTAGCAATAGGGATGGTGTTACCGTCTATGATAAGGTTCTTGTAGCTGGGACTGAGTTTGGACAGGTTATTGGGAGAGCCGACCAATAGAAGCTCCGTCTTCACATCATTCTGGCAGAGGCCGTGGGTTTCCATCCATGCCTGAATGATGGAAAAGATTTCGTTGATCCGGATGACGTCCGCATTGTAGTTGCCTGAGATGGTGAGGAGAATCTGGGTGTCATCTGCATAGTTGGTGTAGGTGACACCCAGACGGTCCAATTTGTCAAATAGAGGCTTCGTAAATATATTATACAGGGTGGGGGAGACACAGGAGCCTTGTGGGACTCCGCAGGTGATGGGGATTGGGTCAGCAGCAGCTGTAGTGGAGAAAACTCTCATGGTTCTATTTGCTAGGAAGGATTGTATCCATGCAGAGGGGGAGGAGGAGAAGTGGGCTGCGATAGATAGGTGGTTGCACAGTATTTCGTGGTCGACTAAATCGAAGGCTGCTGAGAGATCTAAAAGAAGTAGGATTGCTGCATTGCCTTTGTCTTTAATTTCATCAATCTGACTTTTGAGGTCAACCAGAGCGGTTTCAGTTCCATGTTGAGGTCTGAAGCCAGATTGACGCATACCTAGCAATTGGTTAGATTCCAGGTACTCCTGAATCTGGATGTAGGCGACTCTGTCCAAGATTTTTAACAGAAAAGGGACAGTGGTGATTGGTCTATAATTAGTTGGTATGGCTGGGTCTAGGGATTGTTTTTTTAGTAGAGGGAGTACCCAGGATTATTTTAGGTTGTTAGGGACATAATTGTTATCGAATGAGAGGTTGATTAGCTTGGTGATAAAAGGGGAGAGGTCTCTGGCAGCGTCTTTTATTATTTGGGCAGGGCAGCTGTCCCCTTTGCAATTAGAAGGTTTTAGGGAAGTAATGATTTTTTGGACGTCTAGGATAGTCACTTTCTTAAAGGTGAAGTCTATGTTGGCTTTGTTGGGTGTTGGTGGGCTTAAACTGGGGTTGGTGGTTTTGTTGCTGAGGAGTTGTTGACGTTTGTTCTCAATTTTGGTCTGGAGCCCTGTGATTTTATTGTTGAGGGCATTCTGGATGCTGGTGCACCAGGGTTTATCTTTTGAGCAGTTGTCTGGAGGGGGGTTGGGGTTTTCTAGCTCCTTTAGAATTATAAATAATTCTTTGGTGGAGGAGCCTGCCTGGTCAATCCTGACGTTATAGGCATCTTTTCTGGTACAAATTATCTCGCTTTTGTATAGCGTGGAGATGTTTTTGAGATTGGATTTGTTTTCAGGTGATGGGTTGGTTTTCCATAGTAGTTCTAGTTTAGCTTTCTTTTTCCTGAGTAGTTTGAGTTTGGGAGTGTACCACGAGTTCAGGTGGTTTATTGGTTTGCTTTTGCGTAGTTTCAAAGGGGCAATGGTATCAATGGCGGTAGCCATGGAATTGTTGAAGGTGTCAACTAGTAGGTTAAGGTCAGCATTGTCCGGTAGAGCGTTAAGGGTGGGTAGGACCAGAGGTAGTAAGGCTTCGGGGGTAATGTTACGCTTATTTCTGGTTGGGCAGGCTGGAGCCAGGGGGCGTTTCTTGGGCATGGCCCGGTTGGTGTGAATTTCGAGTGGGATAAGGTAGTGATCTGTCCATGTAAGTGGTTGGGGGGCCTTGCAGGTGGTGTTGCAGTTGAGAGTTGCTACCCAGTCGAGAATTCTGCCTTTCTGGTGGGTCGGTGAGATACTAAGTTGGGCGAAACTGTGCTCAGTGAAGGCGTTTGCTAAGGATGCGGCTGGTGCGTCCTTGGGGTCGTCATACCCCAGATTGAAGTCGCCGAGGATGATAGTTTGTGCTAGTGCCTTGGAATTTTCAGTGATGAGCGCTGTAATGTCTTCTTCAAAAGTTCCTGGAGGGCCTGGGGGTCTGTATATAAGATGTAGTGTGATCGTACTTGTGGGGGAAGTTTGTAACTTGATTGTGAGTAACTCGCAGGATTTAAGTGAAATAGTGGATACTAATCTACAGCCTAGCAGCGATTTGGAGATGAACGCTACGCCTCCTCCTTTACCATTGGGTCTGTCGGCTCTGAGGATGGAATAGTTGGCAGGAATGGCTAACGATAAGTGTGGTCCTGAGGCCTCGTGTAGCCATGTTTCCGTTAGGGCAAGGAAGTCAAGATCATGTTAGAATGGTGTCAGCAATTTCTGTGGGGTGAGCGGGCAGGGATCTGGTATTGAGTAAGGCTCCTTTTAGGGGGAGTGGGATGGGCTCATTAGGGGTCTTTAATTTCTTTTTGGCTTTGGTGTTGAGTTTGGCAGGGTGGATGCTATTTGTAAGGGGCAGCATAGTGCCTAGTCTGTTGTTGGGGGTAGTGAAGTCAGGGTTGGTAGAACGTAGGGGTTCTGGAGATTTTCGTGCGGGGGCACCGAGAGACATGGAACACTAAGTGTACTGTGATTGGGAGTTTTGTTAGGGGTAGTATTGGCAGGGGAGCGGTTGTCTACGGAGGAGGTGAGGTGAGAGTGGTGATTAGGTGGAAAAGGCGGCTGGGAGAGTAGGAAGGGCGTGGGGCAGGGGATCGGGTAGTGCCTAGGGCAACCTAGATTGGCTAAGCCGTTGTTGACGGTTATGAAGATATTGCTGGTGCAGTGTACATTGTGCTTCATCTGACAAAGTACTTAGAACACATGTCCGACCACTAAACCCCATGGAGCTCTCCAACATTCCTTGTGAATATATTTCCTTAGATATCTTGGCAGCCCTCCCTTTAGTGAAGGGAGGAAGAAATATGTTATAATAATGACTGACATGTACTCCCAATGGGTTGAAGTACGGGCAGTATTAGAGGCTGATTCCAAAGCCGTGATTACATTCACGGCTGACATATTATAGAGAGAGGGTATAGCAAAATAAATCCTCACAGATAATGGTGTCCAATTCACTTCAAGATTGATGGAACTGTTCTTGGACAAAATGGGGGTTTAAATACCACAAATCATCTACTTATCCTCCTGCTACTAACAGCATAGTGGAGAGGTTCAACAGAAAGTTAATGCAACATATTTGCATGTCCATTCAATCTGGTAGAGATTGGCAACATAATATTGAGAAAGTTGCATTGTCTTATAGACTCACCTCTCATGCCACCAGTGGGCTAATACCATTTGAAATATTAAGGCAAAGGAAAGCGGCCTTACATGTTTGCTCTCCCTCCCACCCCCCAGAGCCCCTGTGGTAGGGGAGAATGGCATTTATTCAGTGGGACAAGGAGGATCTAAAAGAGAAGATCAAAAAGAAAAATGATGCAGCAAAATCCATTTATGATAAACAATTCAATACAAGGTTGAAAAGAGTAGAAAAAGGTACGAAGTATGGGTTTGCCGTCCTGTGTGGGTACTCAAAGGTGAAAGCAAGTTCAGTGGTCCCTTTGAGGTGGACAAGGTGTTAAAGGATGCCGTAATATTAAGTGATGGTAAGACATGGAACGAAAGCAAGATTGCTGTGCGATGACAAACACCATCCCTTTTCCTGGGGTAAAGGAAGGGAGGTGTGTTAAATCCTGGCAATCCTCACTTAATTAGAGTTCACTTTATTTTAATAATGAACAATGAATTTGCCTTAATTGGAATGTAACATCAGTTGGATGTATTTAATCTTTTGTATGTATATTGTAAGAGAGGAAGGGACTTTTTGCCACCCCCTGTACATTCCGCATGAAAGAAGTCTATTGCTCACCCCATTGCAGAAAGATGCCCCCCTTGTCTTTCCTCTGACAACAGTGGAAGGAAGTCATTGGATGATACACTCAGACTCCATTTTGTGCCACCTCAGACTCCATTTTTTACTAGGCCGCACAATGATCTCTAAGAAACCTTCTCTCCCTTCGTCCAGTGCCGCGCACAGCCAGTCCTGACACCCCCACCACCTCCTCCCCTGTCTGCGCCGCACCGGCCCTTTACTCACAGAAGCCCAGGTGCAAATTGTTGAAAACAGTATTCTTTCTCTTCCTCTGAGCTCATTGCCCTGCATTTGACCGGGGCAAATTTTGACTTGTGTACTCATCCGTCTCCACAAACCTGCTCCTACTCTTTCGACCCCCACCTTTAGAAATGATTGCCTGCACAAACTTTTGCCCCTCTATTCTCCGTTCATGTAGCAGTGCGACCCTTCCCCACGGACCACCCTACATTGCCCCCCATATACCTCATCCTGTGCGATCATATATTCTCCTATAGATCAACACCCATCAATCTGTTTGTTTGAACCATGAGGCACCTGGGAAGAAGGACCACCGCACCCCTGCCCCCACAAAGGCCTGGGTTAAGAATGTATATATGTTTGCTTGTTTGTTTGTTTATTTGTTTGTCTCTTTATTTATATGGCGCACTGAAGCCTTAGGTAACTGGGCGCAAAGGTTACAAGGTTTACTTTAGTCTTAAATTACAAAGTACAGGATGGGAATATAGGGAAAACAAAACAAGTACATGATTAAAGCAAAATAGTAGTACATACAAGAATAGTAAATGCAGAGATACATCAGGTAGTTGTTAACAACAAGGTAGTAGTCATATTACATGATACAGCGTACATATTTCAAAAAAGGTAGCAGGCCCCTCTGGTGCACCTGCTACCTTTTTTGTATGATAGAGTGTACAGTAGTGGAGTGCACCAGCAGTCAATTATCATTGGTTCTCAACCAATTTAAAGCATTGCGTCTAAAGCTAAGGAAGGATTGTTCCACTCTGAGAGAAAGTGGGAGAGCATTCCAGGTCTGTGCAGCCTTGAAAGGAAAGCTACTTCCTCCAGATATTTGTAACTTGAATCTAGGTATGGTAGGCAGAAGGAGTTGGCGGATCTGGTAGGTGGAGTGGTGGGTTTCCTGACTGTTCTCTCAACTAGATAGGGTGGTGCGGCATTGTTGAGGCATTTGAATGTGAGGGACACTGTTTTAAGTAGGAGTCTTTCATTGATGGACAGCCAGTGATTTTGTCTCCTTAGCTCTGATATATGATCTCTATTTGGAATATGTAATGCAGTTCTGAGTGCATTATTCTGCAAAATTTGAATTTTATTCAGAATGTACTTACTTGCACCTATGTATAAGGCATTGCAGTAGTCCAATTTCGAGAGCATGAGGGCATTAGCTAGGATGATGCAGCTCTCTTTAGATAGGAAAGGCCTGCAAGCCCTGATTAGTTTGTAAATATATGCTGTTGCCAATCACATAGAGTTTACTTGTTTACTCAAGGTTAATGTAGAGTCAAGCTAAAAACCTAAGGTTTTTACTTCCTTTAGAACCATAATTATGTTCCCGTTATAGTTGAAGGCGGTGTAGTTAGTGTTAAGTTTTTTCAGGTTGGCGACAGTTCCAAGAATCAAGAGCTCGGTTTTGTCATCATTCATGCATAGGCCATGGGCTGCCATCCATGCCTTAATGAGTAGGGACTTTTTATTTACAAGAGCTGTGTCCTTGTTGTAATCGCCCGATAGGGGTATGAGGATCTGGGTGTCATCTGCATAGTTAGTGTAGGTGACACCCAGACTGTCCAATTTGTCAAACAAAGGCTTTGTAAATATATTATACATTGTAGGCGAGACGCAGGAGCCTTGCGGTACGCCACAAGTTATCGGGATAGGGTTTGTGGATGCTAATGGAGAGAGGACTCGCATGGTCCTGTTGTTTAAAAAGGATTGGACCCAAGCTATTGCATCCTTAAAAAAGTGCGCCGCGGATGCAAGGTGTTTTCATAAATCTTCATGGTCCACCAAGTTAACTGCAGAAGACAAGTCAAGGAGGAGTAGCAAGGCAGTTTTCCCTTTGTCCTTGAGCTCATCAATTTGGGTTTGTAAGTCGATTAGTGCCGTTTCCGTTCCATGTTGTGGCCTGAAACCTGATTGGCGAGCACCTAAAAGATTGTTAGTTTCAAGATACTTCTGTATTTGAAGATACGCTACGCTGTCAAGTATTTTAAGTAGGAAAGGCACTGTTGTGATCGGTCTATAATTAGTCAGGATAGTGGGGTCCAAGGTTTGCTTTTTTAGCAAGGGTAAGACCCATTATTCTTTTAGGTTACTTGGAACGGCATTTGATGAGAAGGAGGTGTTAATTAGTGTGGAAATAAATGGTGCCAGATCTCTGGCTGCATTTTTAATTACCTGGGCAGGACTGTTGTCGCCTGCCACCTTGAAGGTTTCAAGGAGGAGATAATTTTTTCGACTTCAAGAATGGAGACTTTAGAGAATCAGAATTGGTCTGGAGTATTAGTCGATTGTTTTGGTATTGTGAATTGCATGTCACAGTTAGGCAGGGTAGATTTCTTTTCAGAAATCTTGTTTTGAATTAAGGCAATTTTATTCGATAAGGCATTCTGTATGTTCGTGCACCAGAGTTTGTTGTTAAAAATGTTGTCTGTAGGTGGGATAGGAGCTTCCATTTCACGTAAGATTATGAATAGTCCCTTGGTATTGGAACTTGCTTTTGTAATCCTTTCATTGTACATGTTTTTTTTGTATGGATTATTTCTTTTTTATAGTCGGCAAAATTAGTTAAGTTACTTTTGTTTTCTTCAGATAGGAAGTGTCTCCATGTTTGCCCACAGTTTATAGGTGACCCCTCATTCCGGTATAAGTTTTATACTCTCCATTACTCTTTGCATGCCAATAATTACTGTGCAGCTTAGACTAGCTATAACAATTGCATCTTGTGGACCCAGCCTGACCACCCTGTGGAGATGAGCCCAGCTGACCCACGTGCCCACAGACCGCCCCAGCCACAGCTACCAATCAGCATCTGGCACTGTTTATTGTTACATACTGGGCCTTAGGGTCCCACCAATGAACGTTGTTATTTTTCACTGTATGTATGACATCACGCATCACATGTTTTTCTTTTATAATATACTGTTCATGTATTGTTGAGCAGAATGCTCTCAGAGCAGCAGAGTCATCTGCATGCATCATTTACCTGATATAGAGTTTGTTCAACTTGCTATCTTTCTCCTGGTCTCATTCCCTACTGGGGTGTGTCCATTTATTCTGAGTTTGGAATCTGTGTTGGGGAATGCCCACCTTCACTTGGTGACCCCTTAGAGGTTATTGGCCTGGGAAGACCCCCATACTCCGCGGTGAGATCCGGGGCACCCTCATCAAGACCACTGCCACATAGGGCCGACCGGTACGTAAAACGCGTACGCTCCAGAGCAGGATCTGTGGGTCTCAGCTTTACAAATACCCAACTGCTCACCGGAGCGGGCGACGGCTTGGTTGGGGGAGGCACCCAATTATGGATGGACCGTCTCTCTGAGGCTCTCGGACCACCACGGACACGTGAGTAACAATTGCAAAAAGAATTAAAGGAGGGAAAATTAATAGGAGAAGGGTCAGATTCAACAGTGGGGGAACGGCCTGTGGGTTGGATTAGGTCTGAGCGAGATTGAGTAATTATTGACTAAGGTGCTTTTCTGCTTCATATGGCCATTAGGTTTTTATATAAGGTGATGAAATGAGAGGAGATACAGGATCCTATCTCCGAAAGGGGGTGGAAAGCGGCACTGCATACTACTGTCTCGACCAGTACAGGAATATAAGTGAGGAAAACGGAGTAAGTAGGAGTCTTGTATATTGAGTAGACTCGGAAAATAGCAGTAATTCTTTCTTTCGTAGTGATAAAAGTAGTTTAGAGGTAGGCACAGAAGAGGCCAGAGTGAAGTGAATGTGAGGGGTGAATGACGGGGAACATTTAGTATTATTGAAGGAGAGTAGAGGACACAAAGGGTTATTATAGATACATGTTCTTTGTTATTCGTTGTCAGTAAGGTGCGTCAGTTTGCCAAGTCAACCGGTTAATTGATTTATGTTTTTATGTTTTTTTGTTCTTCCTATGAAATGGTCAAAGCAGAATAAGGTGTGAGCAAAATGTTTTGAAATGCAATTTGAAAGATTGATGGTAGAGATATAAAAGTATTGAAGTATTGACAGTGGTTACTGACACACACACACGCACCTAAACAGTGGGAAGAAATCATGCACATCTGCCAAAACCTCCCCTTATACAGTGAGAAAATAAAACAACAAACATGTTATGTTTACCAATGCCTTATAAGGAGGTAAACACTTTGGGAAATGGCAGTAAGCAAACGTGTTTTAATTCCCGTATAACATCTTTTACAAACATGTTATGATCACAAGTATCCATTTAAAAGTGCATTTGTTGTTGTTGCCATTCTATTGACAAACCATAATGAACTTGTTGCGCAATCTCCTTTGAAACATGACCTCTAAGGTTCCACAGCAGTGTACACATATGGATCACAATGCCTTCTGTCATGGATATGCACTGACAGGAGGGCCTTTCATTTATGAAAATAAATACCAGAAAACGAACCTGTTGTCCTGCTAGTCCATCGGTCAGTTAAAAAATGTCTCTTTGAGTTAGCAGAACCAATTAGTTAATGCCTTTGTCAAAACTGATTTCTGTAATTCTATTTATTTCGGTGTACCAAAATATTGTATAGTTCAATGCCAAATAATTCAGAATAACATAGCACAAGTGCTTCTTAAATTGCCTAATAATCTCATATTACTCTGGTTTTAAGGCAACCCCACTGCCTCCCAGATGCTGAACCTCTTAAAGGAGAGTTCCGGGACTTTTTTTTTATTGTCCCTACGGGTCGGCCATGTGTTTGTAAGCATAAATCGGTAGATCGTAGGAAACTTTCCTATGGACCTTACCCGACTTTTCGCCCCTTATCGCACTCGAAATCAGCCTCCATTTTGTGATAATCCTATCATTCCGCTGCATCGACCTGGCTCACCTGCCTTTGCGGCACTAAATCAAATCCCCCGCCCCTGAAACAGACTTTATCAAAACATTCATATTCCCCGCCTCTATCCGTGACGTGACTGAGCTGCGTAGGCAAACGCGCCCAGGCGTCTTCTACGCGACTCCACACAGACCCCGGAAATCAACACAGATCAGCTCACAATACAGCGCGCCACAATTCGGAATATGAAACTGTACTTTGAAATCAAACCGCAAGATTGTACATTTGGCAAAGTACGTTTATTGGACATCAAATGTTTAGAGAATATTCATCGATTTGCATTTTTATTTGCTCACGTTCCAAAAAGTTCGTATTGAGGAACGCGATGGTCCTTTGCTGTACACAGGGTCTTAGAGCATCTCACAATACAGCGCCACAATTCGGAATGTGAAACCGTGGTTTAAAAGCAAACGGCAAGATTGTACATTTGGCAAAGTACGTTTATTGGACATCAAATGTTTAGAGAATATTCAGCGATTTGCATTTTTCTTTGCTCTCGATCCAAATTAGTTCGTCTTGAGGGAAGCGATGTTCGTGTGCAGTACACAGGGTGTTGGTTTACGATAAAAATAAGCTCTTCGGTCGCACTGATAATCGCATGGCTGTTCCAACAACGAGGCACTAGGCCACCACAACGGTAGGTATGTTGCATCTAACCGTTAGTACCGCATAAGGGCATACTTGTACTTGGCGATCGTCCCATAAAATGGTCAGGGTGGTAACGTTGTTCACGCGGAGAAGCAACTGGCGGCTGTAGAAGCCGTCCGCCGGTGTCTGGTACTCGTGACACAGACAGTAGTGAATGATGTACCTAAAAACATAAAAAATGAAATTAGTCTCACCATCAGATCCTTATTAAAATTATTCATTTCATAGCGAGGACAGCGCTACTGGGTGTACACAAGTGTTTAAAGGCGTGGCGAGGCATGGAGGGGGGGGGGAGTGGAGTACAAGGTAAGTAGCATAAAATAATAAATAAATAGGGCCAGCTGGTGGCAAGTGCAAGGTAAGTGCAGAACAAGTGCTGGGAAGGGGGGGCTGTAGGATACTGAGACAGTCCCCCAGTGCAGGGGTTGACAGGGAGGCAGTGCAGGTGGAGAGTGGAAGGGCCCAGGACTGAGGTCGCAGACAGTGGACCAGTTGTAGCAGGGGAGAGGGAGAGAGAAAGCAGAAGCAAAGAGGAAGGTTTTGAGGTGCTTCAGTAAAAGCAGATGTTTCTCCTCAAGATAGTGCGCGGTAGAAAACAATATGCCACATAGAACGAACAAGTACAACTGAACCCGTCTTTAAAGCCACTGTATAGTAATGAAATTGCGGTATAAACTCATCAAAAGTTACTTACATTATATTTGCATTTTCCATTGTGTCTCTGTGTAGGGCAGACCCGAAACACCACTCCTTCTTTGCCGACGTTACTTCTTCTAATGAACGTGGCTCATCGTTTCGTTTCTGAAATTTTATTCATTATCTTTTCTTAGTCTTTCAGGATGGTCCCGGCCTGTCAAGGTCAAATCACAATAGAACCTTATATTGGGTCGTGGGCCGTTCCGCCACCCGAGCAAAACATCAAAGCAGCTGACCTTCACTTTGAGCGAGCACACATTTCTAGTTAGCTGCAGTTAGTTTTAGGGACATCTTGTCTGCGTGCCTTTTTTTTTATTGTCCCTATGGGTCGGCCATGTTTTTGCAATACGGAAACATTCTATAATTTTTGTAAAAATGATTTATATTACTGTTTGGTTTAATTGCAATGGGCCTGCAACATGAGGAGACTCGAGAGAACAGACAATCAAATTACAATCATTTAAACCGTGATGTGTATTTCTCAATGAGCTCTGCTTTAGGTGGACATGGAACAGAGGCAATGTTGGGTGGCAATGCAGTTGTCCCCTGCATAGGTTCGTTCACCACTCCATGTATGTGCCTATCGAGGACATCTACGATAAGTCTCTCAATAAACTCATATTGCATATCCTCAAACACTGGTTTGATCACCCATTGTTTACTTCTTTTAGTGAAGGCCTTATTGTAGCGAAGCGTCCCTAAAGTTCCGGTCGTCCTACTTTGTTGACGGCCAACATTATGGTTATGTGCCAAGACCGCTAGAAGAGTCCGATTTTTCATGCCTTCCATGCCAAAATGCAATCTTTTGGGCCTGTACTTTAGGCACATATTGTGGAACACCTCCAAATCTCCTGTGTGGCAGAATTCCGTGAGTCCCCTCAAATCTCTTGTTATAGTTTTATCAAATACAATCTTTTCAATGGCCTTGTGAGTGGGTGATGAAGGAATCAACCACTTCTTCTTCCGTGCCTCCTCTGTGGACAAATGGCCATGTTCACATTTGTGGAAATGCTCATTTGTCGACCATCGATGTACGTTGCTACAGTGCAACATTACTGACTGCCATTTTTCCAGTAGAATTTCCAACGACCCTTCACATGTTTTTGAGCTCCACCAAAGATGGTTGCTGATTGACTTGGACCACTGTGAAATACCTTGCATATCTTTTTTTTTTCCTGCAGCCGACAATTTTTTATTGATTGTTTTTGCAAGATGCCATACGTCAAATTGGTGATTTATATTTTTGTACTCTTCTCTCATTGTCTTGGCAATTGAAACGTGTCTGTCCGTGGCTATCAGGTCGATCACCATTCCCCGCGATTGTAGTTCTTGCAATGATGCTACAAAGCCAACTTTCTCCATGGCCACTGAGGATGTACTTTGTGACACCTGCACGACCACCGAACTCACAATTTTCTTACTTTCCATGTCCTGAAAGTGGTAGGTGCAGTACTTGGCTGAAAATCCTGGGCTGTCGCACTGTCCATCACCGGCTAGCCTGAAGCGTTTGCCCGCGAATGTACTTTCCATTGACATTTTTTCCATTCTCCAAGCTTCGCTGATGGCTGGAAATAGATAATCGGTTTGGTATTTGTAGAACTGACTTTTCGCAATGAAATGGATTCCCACAAACTGAAAGAAATACTGTAACTTTTTAAAACTTGAACCACTAAAAAGTGCGGCCGCTGCACAAAGTAGATTGCCTGCTGGCAGTTGCCCCAGCATGGGTTGTGCAGACCATGCGAACGGATGATATTGTGTACAGGTGGCATGTATTTTAAGGTTAGTGCCTCGAATTGCACGAGTCACATTAATCAATGGCTCCCCACATACTTCCCCACCAACCGAATGCCCACATTTCATCATCATAATAATATCCATCAAACAGCTATCGAATACAATGAATTTGGCCTCTTTCCTTATACTGTCACTCTGCATCCCAGCTGGTTCGGCCTGTAACGTTGAGGACATGTCACTCGCATGAAAGGTACAATCTCTGATATCGTCTTCCGCTATGCTGAGTGATATTGATGGTGTTTCATTGTCGTCCACGTCATTCTCTTCCATTGCAACATCTGTTCCTTGTCCGGAGATGGGAGAAAAAAACAATGTCTTCAACTTTCGCGCGCTCTTATTTTTTGCGGGTGTGGATTCTGTGAATTGATCTCCGACTGCATCCAAACTACCAGGAGGACATTCACTATCAATGGCTGGTGGTGGTATAGCTCCGTTGTCAATCACTTCATATTCTTCCCATTGGCACGATGCATCTCCAGTCTCAAGTCCCTGCCAAAAGGTTTGACAAGCAACATCTCTCGTTCGCTTCACTGTCTGTGTAGATCTAGTTCTTACACCCACTCGCAACTAGAGGACAGATTAGAAAAGGGATGTTCAGTTTAAACACAACTTACAGTATTGAACTATTGACAGTGAAAGACAACATAATATAGTGAACAGGACACTAACCTTCTTTTGCTTTCTTTTCTTTGAAACTTTCTTGCCTCGAACTTCAACATCTGGACGCTGTTGCTCCGACTCGTGTGTGCATGTCTCCACTTCCTCTCGCGCTGCAACGACTATATTTTCATGATAAGCACATCCATCACTCACTGAGGCTCCATCGACTCCCTGAAACATAAAACTTTCATTAGTATGTATAATAATATTGAAAACACAAAATGTACTTGGGGACCAATACCCATACGTACATCTCAATAGCAAAACACGAATGAACGCATTGTGTAGAACATTCAAACGACAATAGTTCACGCATTGTTGATCTAGTTAGATTGAACTGTCAAGATCCATACCTCGGGCTCCGCATAGACTTCCATTGATGATATTATTGAAGATGACGCTTCAGCAACTCCCTGAAACACAGTAATTGCATTAGTATGCTTTTCTATTTTGTTAAAAAGAACATAAACTTTGAGCAGGCGTCAACGGCTCATCTAAATAGACCTGCACAAATGATCAGTTGTCTAAAATAAATAATGGATATGTAAATATGATTCGATTTGCTCGATCGTTGGAAGTGTCACCACCCAGAGATCTGCATCAACTACTAGGGGTGATGTTCTTGTAGAAGAAGCTCCGTCATCTCCCTGAAACATAGTACTTGCGTTAATAAAGAAGGAAGTATAGCGGATGTAATCACGTCATATGATTTCGCTTGATCGAACTGTCAGTATCCATACCTCGAAATGCATAAGAACATCAAGGGACGATGTAACTGCGGTGCACACTTCTGCAAGCTGTTGCGCCGACCCGTAACTGCATGCTCCCCCTTCTACTTGGACTAATGCTCCATCGACTCCCTGAAACATAGGACTTTCATTAGTAATGAACACAATATTGAAAAAAGAAGACAAATAGGAGGGCGACGACAGAAGGACATATCAATGGCTAAAAACGAAAGAAACATTGTGTGTAACAATCACGCTACAAGAATGCAAGATCTGATGATCTCCATCGATGGAACTGTCCGGAAACGTACCTCGAGCATCTGAGTGACATCTACGGTTGTCGTCAATGCGTTGGACTCCTCAGCATCTCCCTGAAAGACAGTACTTGCATTATTTTGGATAACAATAATTATAACTGAAAACAAAGACTAGAGGACGAGTACAAGGGTGTACCATTAGGTAAAATAATTACACGATCAATTAAAACTATTGATTTACATGCCTAAAACAAGTCAGTGTAAGAATAGCTATGTAAGATTACCCGATAGGCGCTTGAAGTGGCTGATGACTGCAATAACGACACGGATGGAGAATCTTCCGCCTTCATATTGAGTGGATACATAAATGGGGAAATTATTGTTAGCTAATGCTACACACTACCGCAAGGCCGAGAGATAAATACGTAAACTTGACTCACCAGTGGAGGGATGTGGACGAATAGAGTGGGAATAGCGGTTGAGAGCAATTTTCGCCTCGCTCGCGGTGTTTTCTTCTTTATTAGCAATGATGTGGAGTACATGTCTGGGCTAAAGTGCCTGCTGCAGATGCGGTATCGATCACCCCTCTTGTCCGCAAAGACTTCTAGGACTCTACTTTCTAGCTCAGAGGCTGGATATCCGCAATATCGGACCCATTCTCTTATCTGATCTATTGTCTTAGGGAAAACATGCATTATAGTACCTTCAGATTTGTTATGGGTCTTCGAAGGGCAACCGCCAATGGAACAGGCAGGCATTATGGAAAGTTCTGAAAAGTAAAGATCAACAATTCTCTATGAATACCAATGTGTTAAAACAGTAAATGACACATAAAAGGTTCAATGCAAGCTCCGTTTTGGTTCTTGGAACTATACACGTTATTCACATGCGGATAAGTATTTCAATAACTTTAAAAAAATAGAAAAAGTAATTTGACTAAACTCAGAACATGTGACTAGTTCCTTGCATGTACTGTCGTGAACGAAAAGAAAACATGGATGCAATTTGATGACTACTAGCAAATAGATATAAATTAAAAAATTGGACGCAAAATGATTATGGTACATGGACTTACCTTGACGAACAAACAGTTAGATGCAGGGATCAGAGTAGTTTCTTGTCGTAGAACAGGGAGCAGTTCACAGGTTGCAAACTGACGAGTTTGCTCAAAGTGGTCACGGAAGTTCACAGAGACGAA
Source organism: Ambystoma mexicanum (assembly GCF_040938575.1). Taxonomy (NCBI): domain Eukaryota; kingdom Metazoa; phylum Chordata; class Amphibia; order Caudata; family Ambystomatidae; genus Ambystoma; species Ambystoma mexicanum. Next base: position 844,587,698 of record NC_090923.1, read on the forward strand.
GAGCAGATAACCAGCACCTTCACGGGTTGACTAGCAAAGCGCAAAGAAGTTCTCATTAGAAATATGAAGTGGGTTATAAAGAATTCGAACCAGGGGTGTGTTTGTGAATGAATGACGTGTATATGTCGTGGCATTATGTGGATTGCAGGGGGCCGTCCAGCGTGAGGGGGATGCTTGGCAGGAGACACGGGGTCTGGAGGTAGACATGGGAACAACAAACCCATGCTCTATAGACCACTTTGAAGTGTACATGGTCTTTGGCACCTCTTGGCCTTTATCGCTCCCTGACAGCTCCACTTGCCAGCAGCTCAAGTACCCCGGTGCGAACTGCCTTTGATAGGGCGGGGGGTGGATCGGGGCGGTGGTCGTGCAGACAAGACACAGGAAGACTCGTGAATGGAGACACACTTATGTGGATTGCAGGGGGCCGTCCAGCGTGAGGGGGATGCTTGGCAGGAGACACGGGGTCTGGAGGTAGACATGGGAACAACAAATCCATGCTCTATAGACCACTTTGAAGTGTACATGGTCTTTGGCACCTCTTGGCCTTTATCGCTCCCTGACAGCTCCACTTGCCAGCAGCTCAAGTACCCCGGTGCGAACTGCCTTTGATAAGGCGGGGGGTGGATCGGGGCGGTGGTCGTGCAGACAAGACCCGTTTGCCGCAGGGCCTCACCAAGGAGAGGCCATCTAACTGAATGTAAGAGGATGGCTGCAGGATCTACTACATGGAAGGCAGGGGGGTGAGTTTATAAATACCTCACCCTCCCAGGAGAATATACACTAGATTCATTTAAAAAATCAAAACAACCATTGTTAAAATATATGTTGGGCTTTATTTTAGATTTTAATTAAACATAAATAATAAACATTACACATTGTAAAGTTGAGGTTGCAGCACATCGAGGGAAAATCCGCGGTATTGTCCACTGTCACTGGGGAAATGTTGTCTAATGGCAAGTACCGCACAGGCAGGTATTACTCTCCGAACGCGGTGTCCGAGCCTCCCGTGAAGCCACCAAGTGAAGCAACGATAGGCCACCAGCCTGTACCACCTGTGAAAAAAAAAGATGCAAACTGTATTAAACTGACCAAACTTTCTTATCAATGTCGATTCAGGTAACACATGTCATTTTCCTTAGAAAAAAATTATATCTAGAAAATGCACTATATGGAACCAATTTACATGCGTTCCAATGATATGTAAATGTAATTTTATATGTGGGAGACGACCATGAAATAGTGGTGGCATCACTGACATCACAAACAGAGTATACTTACTCGTTACTCGGATTACGCGGACGAACAGTGCCACGAAGTTCGTGCATAAGCACCATCATCATCCTCAACACTGTCCGTGAGAGGCAGGCTTCCCTGAACTCTGGCAGCTCGGTGATGCATTGCGGACTTTGCTCGCCTTCCTGCTGACTTTGCTCGCTTTCCGAAATGTAGGCCAAGCACCCGGAATTTTCACGGCAGCAGCAGTTCTCCTCCTCAGTTGGCATTAGCTCGCACCGATTGCACGTGCACCAGGTGGAGACGCCGTCCATGCGACATGGTCCAGGCTCTTCATCCGTTGACTGGTCCTCCCAACTGCCGTCCGAATCCCCATCGTTTTCGCGTGCTTGCCTTTCCAGTAGTTCTTCCTCGGTGTACTCGGGCTCGTACATATACGGCATTATTGTGGCCATTGTGCGGTAAAGATAGTAAAATAATTTATAGCGGTGGTACTGGTATCTGTTCACACGGGCTACAAGCGGCGAAGGTAGCTGACCAGAGCACTGAAACGAGTCACAGAATACTCAAAGTAACACAGAGAGAGGAATGGAATCGAAAATCTGCTGCTGTATGTTGTGAAACGGTCTGTTTATACTTATTGGGGAAAGAGGCGTCCTGCCATTTCCATGGCAACACGTCAATAGCTGAGGCGCAGCGATTGTTGACACGAGACGTGCTTGAAATGGGCAGTACGCGTCTGCTGATGTCAGGCTCAGGGGCGGGGGATTTGATTTAGTGCCGCAAAGGCAGGTGAGCCAGGTCGATGCGGCGGAATGATAGGATTATCACAAAATGGAGGCTGATTTCGAGTGCGATAAGGGGCGAAAAGTCGGGTAAGGTCCATAGGAAAGTTTCCTACGATCTACCGATTTATGCTTACAAACACATGGCCGACCCGTAGGGACAATAAAAAAAAAGTCCCGGAACTCTCCTTTAAGTTTAAGGCATTTTGCACAGTGGTCAAACTTATTTTCCATGAAAGCCTGAGTTTCCACTCAGCCAAATTCAAGACATATGTCTCCAGGCACTCTCTTTGCTCAAAACATTACAATCTGTAAGAGGTTCCTGAAGCTCATTGGGTGGAAAGTCTTTTTCTGTCCAAGTGGCTGGGTCACTATTTTACATGAAACAAAACGAATCCATGAGTGAGACTGCTTTGAAGAGCGTACACACGGAACTTAATAAATTTTAGGGGCAGGCTGTTAAGAAATATTTCGGAACTAACAATGTTGACAGGTTTGGCACCATGAGATTAATTGTTTTTCCCAGGATCATACTCTTTGGGAGAGAGGCGAAACTGAGATATGACTCAGTCTTCAATTGGCCCTATTTTGCCCCGGTTCTTGTGTTGTAGCAAGATGCAATCATTTATGAACGTTTGGCTTTCATGACTTAAAATACCCTGCTTTGTAAACCTGATTGGAAAGCACATTAACCACACAAGGACCCAACATGGCACTATTGAAAAAGAACTTTATGGAAAAATGTTACGCAAAAGTGGAATGATTGTAGCTTCATTTTCTCCATCATCAAGGGAAGTATAACAGTACCCTAATAATAACTAACTGATCCTACATAATTCCATATGGTATTTTAAGGCTTCATAAACATCCTACCCACAGCCTTGCAGCTTGTTATTCATGGTGTGCAGAATCACATTTGAAATTGTACAAAGCAGCAAACTGTTTTTGTGTCAAATAGGCAGACTTAGAAATAAGCGACCCTAAGGCCTCTGATATTTGGTCAGCTCTCTTCCAGCTACAACCCTTTCCACTCAAATGGTCTGCATGAAAAGAAAAAGCAGGCAATGGGATAGTCATTGCACCAGAATGTGCAAAGTCAAACTCCACAGTTGACAGCACAGTACTAGGGAGTGAGGCAAGATGATTTGTTGGATCACTGCATTGTTCAGTGACAAAACTACGATATGATCCTCAGCATTTATGGGTCACTAATGTTTAGTTTGGCTACCTAAATACCTCAAAATACTAACACGGTATGCTTTTCATTGGAGGTTGCTGCCAGTTTTTACAGCCCATACACAATAAGGCTTTTTGTGATATTGCTGAATACTGAAGGCCACACACCAAAAATACAGATTTCTTTCGGCTGATTTGCTGTGGCCTTCAATAGTCATCATACATCACTTTTGGGGAGGGTTCACCACCCACCCCTTCATTTCACCCAGTCCCTTGCCCTCTCAACTTAAAACAGAGGGTTTCAGCGCCTCCCCCACCTGTCAAAATACATCCCCCTAAACCCCCATCACAGACACACATATGCACACACACTAACAGACACACCTACTAGCTCAACAGCCCCCTCCTTTCCATGACACAAGCACTCCTCCTGGACCCCAATCAAACACCCTTACACATAACTTATACCCCGCCCCACTTCATTCTTTCTCAACAGACAGACAACAAACAAACGTACACACACACTTCGCCGATTCAGCCGTGTCTTCCGGCTACTGGTCTGGCCCTGCCTCTTAGCCCCTGCGCACATTTGTATGTGTCAGGGGCATGACAGTTCGGTTTACAATCTATACCACTATATGTACCACAAACGACTGCCTCTCTGAAGGCAGCACGGTGTAGGGTGGCGAGGAAAAGATATGTTTTTATTTTATTATTTTGACTGAAAAGAAAAACATTAGCACCTGTGCAGTGATCTAGTCGGGTGCTCATGGGAAGGGGGAACGCCTGACACTAATGAAAATGCTCAGAACGCGGGCTTACCTTTGTTAATATAGCCTGTGTTCCGAGCATTTTCACTGGCTCCGGGCGCCTCCCAGGGTGCTGTTTGATAATTGCCATTGTTTGAAACACTCCCAACATTTAAGATGATTGGGGTGACATCCTAGAGGCGGCTTGTAAGTGTGCTGTATTTTGTCTAATGTTTGATAATTGCCAGTGCGAGTGGTGTTGCCTTCGTGCCTCCATTTTGCCCAAATTGCATATTAGTTAAAGTTTCCCGAGCCCCTAACTTCCGCCGTGCTGGCATCTCCTCCGCCTGAATCCCTTCCTGCTTCCTACCTCCCATCCGCCCACGTGATTGGTGCTACTCCCTTTGCTGCCTGGGTCTAGCTTCCCATGTTGCCTGCTCACTGCCTTTATCCAATCGAGGCAGGTGAGTGTTGTTGCCTTCGTACCTCCATTATTTCCCAAATTGCATTTCTGTGGCTGAGCAGTAGTGCAGCAGCAACTGACCATGCACCCCCAGGCCCCATTTGACCAACTATTTGTTGGAAAAGGGGTTTCCTAGGCCCGTGTGCCAACATCTCCCCTTGCACTCCCATTCCCTGTTCCCTCCACCTACTGTCCCTGATTGTTGCTCCATCTAGGTCTTAACTCACCTACCCTGGGCAGCACTCTGCCCGGCAGCCCCTGGGGCTAAGGGCCCCAAGGCAAAGGGCGGCTCCAGCAGAGGCTGCTCCAGATCATGTCCGCAGGTGTCAGCAGGGGAAGCCAGTGGCCAGCAACAACTAGGACCAGTACGGTAGGAGTGGTCTGGGTGGGGGGTAGAGCAATTACTCTACCCCGGAAGCCTAGCTACTTATCAAACTTTTCTAAACACTGTGAATATTTCCACTGCCTCCCTCTCCCCCACACTGTTAAATCTAGCTGCGATTAGTATTGCACCTATTTTCTCTGTCAGGCGTAGGCCTCTCTCCCACTATACAGGACTCTCAAATCTAGTTGTGCTTAGTATTGCAGTCACCTGTTCAACTGTGTCTCAAATCTAGCCATGATTAGTATCACAGTCATTTGTTCAACTGTGTCTCAAATCTAGCTGTGCCTAGTACTGCACCCATTTGCCCTGTCAGGCGTATGCCTCTCTCCCACTATACAGGACTCTCAAGTCTAGCTGTGTTTAGTATTGCAGCTATTTGTTCATCTGTGTCTCAAATCTAGCTGTGCTTAGAACTGCACCCATTTGCTCTGTCAGGCATAGGCCTCTATACAGGACTCTCAAATCTAGCTGTGCTTAGTATTGCAGTCATCTGGTCAACTGTGTCTCGAATCTAGCTGTGTTTATTATCACAGTCATTTGTTCAACTGTGTCTCAAATCTAGCTGTGTTCATTATCACAGTCATTTGTTCAACTGTGTCTCAAATCTAGCTGTCTTTAGTATTGCACCCATTTGCTCTGTCAGGCATAGGCCTCTCTCCCACTGTACCGGATTCTCAAATCTAGCTGTGCTTAGTATTGCAGTCATTTGTTCAACTGTGCCTCAAATCTAGCTGTGTTTAGTATTGCAGTCATTTATTCAACTGTGTCTCAAATCTAGCTGTGCTTAGTACTGCACCCATTTGCTCTGTCAGGCGTAGGCCTCTCTCCCACTATACAGGACTTTCAAATCTAGCTGTGTTTGGTACTTCACCCAATTGTTCTGTTGGGAGTGGACCTCTCTCCCACTATACAGATATCTCTAGTCTAGCTGAGCCCTATTTCAAACTGCACTGCCTGGTAGACCAATTGTATTGTTAGCTGTGGGCCGCTCTCCCGCTGTGCAGGACTCTCAAACATAGCTGTGCTTAGTGTTGCAATCAAGTGCTCAACTGTGTCTCAAACATAGCTGTGTTTAGTACTGCACCCATTTGCTCTGTCGGGCGTGGGCCTCCCTCGCGCTATACAGATATCTCAAGTCTAGGTGAGCCTTATTTCAAACTGCACTGTCCGGTAGTCCAATTGTATTGTTAGCTGTTGGCCGCTCTCCCGCTGTGCAGGACTCTCAAACTTAGCTGTACTTAGTGTTGCAATCAAGTGCTCAACTCTGTCTCAAACATAGCTGTGTTTAGTACTGCACCCATTTGCTCTGTCGGGCGTGGGCCTCCCTCCCGCTATACAGATATCTCAAGTCTAGCTGAGCCTTATTTCAAACTGCACTGTCCAGTAGTCCAATTGTATTGTTAGCTGTAGGCCTCTCTCCCGTGATAAACTTTTTTTGGCTGATTACTGAGGATTGATAATATGATTAATGGGTTGCATCCCATGAGATGACACAGTGATTGTCAGCTACGCCCATTAGGGCAACTCTGTAGTTACCAGCTATACCTCTCTCCACAAGAGATTATTTACTGCAGTAAACCTCTTCTAGGGAGACCCACACTAGGAACAGCGACTGTAACACCCCAAAAATGTAACCCTAGCAAACCTCCCCTACCTTACTCGAGACAGTAGTGACTGAACAAGCCAGCAATATCAGCTGACAAGACCACCAACAGACCGAGCCCAAACATGTCCCGGACAATCCCCTATACCCTGCAAATCACCAGAAGGCAGCCGACCAAAGCAAAACCAACTTGCCATTAACAAGCAGAAATAAAGACCTAAAATAAAATGCGGTGCAAACGAAATGGACCAAAGGGAAGAAAGAACAAACACAGCTGAACACCACAGAAGACTCACAGCTGCAGAACACACTCCCACAGACAGGAGCGACAACAGAATCAACGCCGAGAGAAGAGAGAAATCCCTCTACCTAACGCCATACCTAGCAAATAACCAGTCACCAGAACAAGCCAACCCAGCGTATGAAACAACAACAGCAGACAACCAAACACAACCATGCATAACTGACAATGCCAGAATTAACAAGAACATAACTGATGCACTAACACCATACATCACCAAAACAAGAGGAACTTCTACCCGACAACCACAAAACTTTGAAGAGGAACCTGATGAAAACAAAAACCCAAGACTGAATCTAGAAAACCTTTTCAATGGCACAGACACAAGGGTACCAACACCTCAACAAGAGACCGACCTGCAAGGAAGTAGCAACACCACTCAGAAAAAATGCTGACAATGAAACACAAACCAAATCAAACCTTTAAAATCCCCTGCAACCCTATAAACGGAAGATCCATGTCAAAACACTCAACAGAGAACTATGACCTTCTCTGCGACAATGGAATTGACATCCTATTCATCACAGAAACAAAGCTGGACGACAACTACAAAATCACACTCCAAAGCTGCCCCCCGACCACCTTCAAATGCCTTCAGGTAAACAGGACAAATTAAAAAGGAAGAGGCCTCGCAATAGCATTCAAAGGACAACTGAAAATAAAAACAAACAAACCTCTCAACATCATCAACTGCGAAACAATGGTCATACACCTATCAGCGAATCCAAAAACTAACATCACATTCATTCTGGTTTAAAGACCACCGACATACAATTCAACCTTTGTCGACAACTTCATAGAAGCCATCACCAACATAGCCATCAAGCATGAACATCTAATAATCCTGGGGGACTTCAACATCTGGTTCAAAGAAAAACATGCCAATTCCAAAGACTCACCAATTGGGCAGCTAACAACCATGAAACTACAACAGTTGGTCAAAGGGGCAACACACTCAGCAAGACACACCCTTGACGCAATCTTCACCAAGGAAAAACGTATCACCACGGCACCACTGATACAAATACTGTGGAGCAACCATCTGTAAGTGACTTCAATTCAGCACTCCAACTAAGTCACTGCCTAGTCTGGGATGCCCAATGGAAGCCCTTATTTATATATTTTTATGACAAGTTCATAAATCTGGATGATGAACCCTTATATAACGCCCCTCTCTTTGAATCCCCCTGACCTCACTGAGCCAAGAAGTAGGTTTGTTTTGCAAATTAAAAGATTTATTTGAAAAATTAATCAATATATATCACACTTTTATGACTAAATTAATATTTGATAGCGCTCTTATGAATATAACAGTGATCAACAATGGATAATCTACCGTAGCACAATTCTTTGATTACTTAGAAGTTGGTATAGAAAGGATAAGGTAGCAGAGAATACTTTGTATGGTTTCAATGAAAAGCAATAATGGAAAGAATGCAGCACAGAAATAAACTGGATATGGTTTCAACAAGAGATAATCTGATCACTTTTTCCTCACTCCCCCTATGCAATATGAAGAGATGGAAATGAGAGCACACAGTTTTCAGGAATACAATCAAAGCAGTTCAAATTCCCGTTCTCCCCCCCAGCAAGCTTAGAGAAACAGGGATGATTTTAAAACACAGGCCAAATACTTTTAAATGTGGTTGCAATGAAGTGAAAAATATGCTACAAATGATTTTAATTCCCTATAGGGGATTCAGGGTCGGTGATAGCTTCTTTGAATTAGTTCCGGTCAACACTAGCAATGATTCAGGGATGATTATCAGAGTGAAAACGAATTTCAGCAGTGGAAAGCAAGAAGCAGCTATTTTTACAGGTGGTGAAATTGAGTCAAATTGCAATTCGCTGCACTTTTTCCGAGTGCGTCGATCGCGATTACGGAAATTGGAATGTCATATTGGGTTTGTAGGAAAGCTTAGGTTCTTGGCTTTAAGATGACAGTTAAATCTCGCTTCTAGGACATACGGTTCAAAAGATACAGATGTTTTTGTGGAGGTAGATTTTCAGAAATAAAGTTAAGAATTCAGAATGACAGATGCGCTGTGGAAGGTTTTGAATCAACAGGATGGACACACAATTCTAAATGCAGTTCTAGATAGGTTGAATGGATGGGATAAGATTACTTTAAACTAAGAGATTGGTTCTGTACAGTTCTTGATACTCACTCCTAGTTTTGGACTGGAATGCAACTTCTTCACGGATTTGGTCAGGATTGGGCTGCGGTTCTCTCTCCGGACAGTCTCTGGCATTGGTTCTGCTCACATCGGTCTGGTCTGGGTCTGCTATTGGCACTGCGCAGTGGTCTGGTCTGGGTCTGCTATCGGCACTGCACAGCGGTCTAGTCTGGTTCTGGCACAGGGTTCTAGGCAGAATCAAGCAGCTCGCCCGGCTGTTGAATAGTTTGGTTAGGTTGCTGGATTCTGACGCCTGCTGAGAAGAATTCAGTTTTTTGGGTTAGGCCCCTGCTTTAGGTTCTAGAGCAGGGTTCTAGAGTCTGGTCTCTGGATCTATCTGGAATCTGGAGTCTAAGTTCTGGAGACTGGGGTCCTTCTGGATATTGTCTGGTCCAGCAAAGTGCTGCGCACAACAGTGGGAAGAGCTGTCATAAACTGGATTTCAGTGGTTCTTTTTATGTCTTTTGAAAGTGGGTGGGAAGGCTGACTTTCTATGCCCAACCCTCTGAGGATCCTGATAGGTTAGAGGATTTTCTGTGCCCTGACTGGTGAATGGAGTTGTGAGTCATCCTGTGTCATCAGGTATCATTTTTATGGCTTTAAGGAAAGAACACTCCCCTTTGGTTTCTTCAAAAAAATCAATTTTACCCAACACACATATTTCCCAGCTATACAAGTTGTTGAAATTACATGTACACATCATAGATTGCTTAAGGAACAGTTCAGTTCAAGGCACATGTTTCTACGAGCTTGGGTTCAGAAACAACAACATTTTGCGCTTTTAGTGGGTTTCGCCATATTGGTTTTTCATCAAATCTTCCACGGAGGTACCCACCCTCTCTGGGTACATCACAGTAAGTTTTCAATTCTCTAGTGTAATCCCAGTGTCTGCAATATTAATAATCATGGGGTTTGGTCTCAGAACATCGTACAGAGTTGAGCTTAGTCTCAAATTGTGGGTGCATTTTTCATATTAAGAATCCCCAAATTGTACATTTCTGTCAGCTTGATACAATATTTTATAAGCAATTTAATACAATATACATTTGCCTCCCCTTCAGTACACCCATTTGTTTGTAGCCCGCCTCCAGGAACTTGGTTCTGACTCAGAGAGATCAGATGTCTTGCCTTCCCCCAGAGCAGTTGTTCAGGCACACCCAAATTAGAATATTATTTTTAACTGAAAGAGTCTATTGTCTTGACTGAGGTCAGCAGACCAGGGTGCCACTCTCCACTTGATTAACAGAAACTTGTGATTTCCTTCCTTCTTGTGTGGAATTCTGAGGTGTGAAGACTTCCCAGGGACAAGCAAGGCTTTCAAGTCCCAGCTAACTCAGGTTCCGTCTCAGCTCCTGAAATACAGGTCTCCTGTCAGAGTTTAGATCACCAGCGCCAGTCAGTGGCAAACACCGGTATTGCACCCATTTTTGGCAGCTGTCTTGAATTAATAAATTTCAAAAAGGGGATTTTACTTGATGGCATATGATCCTTGCTAACATTGTATTGATGTGGATTCTGCAGTAGAGTAATGTAGAACACCCAACCAGAAGTTGGATTTTTTGTTTGGTGGTTTCGTGCCCATGATTTTAGCAATTTTTGACATCAATTAAAACGGACTTTGAACAGCACCATATTCCTTTGCACTGGTTTTGCTCTGTGTGCAGCCAAAGGATAGGGTCTGGCAATGGTCTCCTGTATTAACACTGACAGAGGCAAAAGAAGATGGTGGCCTATCTGTCAGGTTTTCACTGTGCATTTTTGGATGATTTCTGGCAAGCAGCATGCTTTCCAGCGGCCATTATGATATTTCCGCTGCCAGTAATGCACAATGATGCTGTAGGGCTTGGATGCGTGGGTTGAAACATCCCACACATCTCATCATCCCATTCGTGATCACACTAACAACTCAAGACCGCATCCAGCCCCGCAAGCTCACAACCATCACAAAAAGAAACTGGAAAACCATCAAAGCAAGCAACCTGATGGAACAACTTGAGATGACCAAACCCTCAACTACAGAACTAGAGCTGGCTGACCTAGACGGGAAAGTGGAGCTACTCCACAAATGGATTGCTGATGTAATTGAAAACATTTCCCCGGAAAAACCATTTACCCCCTCAAAAAAAGGGCAATGGCAAAATGGTTCACACCGCTACGAAGCACCATGAAAAAGGACAACAAGAAGATGGAAATGGAATGGAGGAAAGAATACAACCAAGACAAGAAAATATTGTTCCAGAAACAAATCTGCCCATACAAGAAGAAAATACAAAAGGCGAAGAGAAGGTATTATGATGACAGAATGACCAATGCCACCAACACACAAAAAGAAATGTTCCACATCATTAAAGAAATGAGAAACCCGCATGGTTGCGACAACACCCCAACCACCTCAGAGAAACTTTGGAACGACTTGGCAGACCATTTCAACAACAAAATCATCGTCCAAAGGTTTCCTGAAATATCAGCAGAGGAATTCACCAAGCTGGTAAAACACAGCAAGAAAGCAGGATCACCCATGGATCCCTGCCCCCCTGACATATAGAAATCAATCCTCGCACAAGGAACACCATCAGAATACTACAGAAACCTCCTAAATCTCTCACTCACAACAGGAACTATACCGAGAGCCTTCAAATCAGCATATATCAAACCACTTTTAAAAAACACAATTGGCGACGTGGAAGACCTAGCCAACTGCAGACCAATTTCAAACATTCCCTACCCAGCTAAACTCCTAGAAACGTACGTATACAAATTAACACATGAACATGTAGAAAAACACCAAATGCTAGACCAAGCACAAGTCTATTTCAGACCCGCAAGAGGAACAGAATCAGCACTACTATCCACCTGGGACGACCTAAAAACAAACGCAGAATCCAACATAACCTCGGCTCCGATTCTGCTTGACCTCTCCGCAGCCTTCCGCAGCCTTCGACCCAGTTAGCCATGACATCCTAAACAAAAGATTGAAAGACATAGGGATAACGATATGGCACTACTCTGGATTAAATCTTTCCTAGCAGACAGGACAGAAACCGTATGGATAAAACCCTTCAAATCTACCCCACGAGTTAACGACTGTGGAGTACCACTAGGCTCCTCACTATCACCATTATACTTTAACATCTACCAGACTCCAGTAATCAGAATCTTAAAAAAATACAAAATTACATGCTACAACTACGCAGGCGATACTCAAATCATCTTCAAAATAGAAGACACTCAAGCCGATCACTCAACCCTAATAGAGTGTCGAAAAGAAGTCTTTAACTGGATGTATGCCAACAACTTGAAAATCAATCCAGGAAAGGCAGAAATCACGATGATATCCAAAAATCAAGAGAACAGCACCTACATTCCATCGCCAACGGAAATGGGAACCGCACAAACACCATCTAAGGTAGTAAAAAATCTGGGAGTCCTGATGGACAACTCCCTAACCTTAGAACCACAAATAAATGCAATAATCAAGAAATGCTTCTTCCTCCTTCACACAACACGAAGAATCCTACCTTTCCTCTCCTTCACACACAAAACACAATCGTCGCTCTAATCATGTCAAGAATCGACTACGCAAACATCTGCTACCTCGGGGTGCCAGAACACCTCCTGAAGAAACTGCAACGCATTCAAAATGCAGCAGCCAGACTCCTCCTCAAACTATCCAGAAGAGACTGCATCACTCCAGCGCTACAAATACTACACTGGCTCCCAGTGAAACATTGCATCACCTTCAAAACAATGTGCATAACAAACGGGGCAATCAGCGGACAGGGAGCTGAATTCCTACAAAAGAAAATAACAATCTACAAGCCTACCAGACTCCTCAGATCAAGCAACGAAATCCGCCTGGAACCAAAACCATACCTAAAAAAAATGAGTCGAATCCTCATTCTCCCACCTAGCTGCAAAAACCTGGAACAACATCCCAAAAGAAATAAGAAACACCAAAGACCACCTGCGATTCAGGAAACTACTAAAAACCTGGCTCTATAACGTTGCAGATTCAAATTGAAACAAATTAAACAATCAAACAGGAAACACAATGAACAGGATGACAGAACTCAGGATGATACTGACAACATGCAGAACCTACTAAGGGAAACCCCGTCAATAACAAGAGAAACGAGGCTAGGTCGAATAGCACACACACCACACCCATAAGGACAGAAATTAGTATCCCTGCCCAACCCCTTCCAACAACCCCACCCACCCCATGAATGCTACTAGGTACCATACTTAGACAGAGTTGTGTGAATGTGAGGCAGCTGCCACACTTGAACTGAGCTATGGTCATAGGCATGCTGGGCTCTGCGCGATAGCTTGCGTGAGCAGCTGGATAAGACTGTGAGTACCTACCACTGCCTCATCTGGAAGGAGTAGCGTTGGTTGACCAATACCGCATATGGACTGGATTGAGAATGCTATTCAGTGCCAGATTTGGATGGACTCACGAACACTAGCTTGCCCCGCATACAGACAGATTTGACTGAGGTGGGCGGGGGCCGAACTTGGACACGGTTATGAATGTAGGTGGGTGTCAGGCGTGGAAGGGATTCCCTGTGTCGAGGGGTGCCAAATCAAGATGGAGGTGCAGAGATGTTTGAGTGTTTTCTGGAGGGAATGTGGAAGTTTAGCACCTTGCTTCCAGGCAGCAATGCCAATTAACCAATCCACTAACAATTTCACCCCTCTGCATACGCCTCTCAAACTCTAACCAAACACAACCACAACCCTTTAACACAGCAATCCGCACAAACTTCACTACACTACAACAACAAAACAAACCAAACATAGACTCGCACAACAGCACATGACGGCTATCAACCAGAAAACACCCCAAGCCCAGCGAATGTGTGTTAACTGGGTTGAGGCTGCCAATGGCATATCACTGCTCTCTTGCACTTTTCCCATTTATTCCCACTAACTCACCCCCACCCTCCCTTTTCAGAGCTGCCAGAGCAACAGGGGACCACTCCGGTGGTGATAGTGTGCGTTACAAATATCTTTTCACATTAACATTTACATTGTTTGAAACACTCCCAACATTTAATCTGATTGGGGCGACATCCTAGGGGCAGCTTGCAAGTGGCTATATTTTGGCCTGTTTTCGTGCCCACATGAGGTATAAGTGAGGTTCAATTTCTCGAAATCCTGGCCATAGTGCAGCTCTTTTACAAGGTGTCTCGTCGGGAAGCAAAGAAGGCAGATTTAAGTTTCTTCCTGCAGAAGTGGTCCGAGGCTCGTCGTTTCTCGCCCTCCCTGCAACAGGACACTCAGCAAGATGCCTTTCAAAGGAGGAACGAGGTGCACACAATTCCTACTTGTTGTGAAAGTGCCTTTGTCTGCAGATCATGCAGAGCCTCAGGTACAAAAGGAAACTTCCTTACTTCACTTCCAGGATAGATGGGTTCAGTTACAGGTTACAAGACTCTGGTACATAAGTACACATCCACCGGCCAACCTCTCTCTAAGCTTCTCATCAACTGTCATTCAGAGAACATTCACACAATGTTCCACATCACATACACACTGAGCGGAGCAGATAGGGAAAAGGTAAGTCTCAACACTGCTCTTTGGCTTTACTTTCATCTTCTAGTCGTGCTTGTACTTTAATGTGTTCGCATGCTGGCAGGAAGCCTAGGACATGGTGAATAACGCTGCATTCATGTTTTCACAATGATGGCTGATCTGAGGAGAGAGTCTGCAATTGAGTTTGATGACAAAAAAGAAACCACCCACCACAAAATCCTATAACAATTCAAACATGTATCTTGGCTGGATTAAGAAGTCGCTTTTCGTCTAGGGTGACCAGATTTTCAAGACAAAAAACCGGGACGGCCAACAAGGTCTAATCCACAAACCTCTCCCTGCCCTTATAGCGACCTTCATCCTCTCTCCTGATCCCACAGTAGCTGCATAAAAATGGTCGGTTTTGGCTGGTGATAAAAACATAAATAACAAGCATGATATATATTAAGTAATACTGAGTGAATATTGTATTTTAATGTTATATTTATAAAATGAACTTGATATTAGTATTTAGTGTGAAAAGGTTAGCATCTCACCTATAACACACTTTTTTTTTTTAAGGGCATGTTAATAGCAGAGGAGCCGTTGCTCTATATGCCTTGCTATTTCCATATGTCTCAGCCTTTCTCTGTGGCACAAGCAGCTAAGGTATGCAGCTGGTCCCTGGAGGGTTGCGGGTACGAGCCCATCCTCAGATGACAACATTCTGAAATGTAATAATGTCTATTTAAGAACTGGGACTGTCACCCTCCCTTTCCCCAAAACCAGGACAGGGTTTTTAAATCAAAACACCTCTCGGGACAGGGGGACAAAGAACTCAGTTCTGGGGAAACCGAGACACCTGGTCACCCCATTTTCATCATAATCTGCAAACTTCCTGTTGTTGTTTTTTCCCTTTATTTTATGAACAGTTATTTTTGGCTGCTATTTTATGAGACATCCGTGAAGGTCTTGCTGAGCCTTAAACTCATTTTATGATCCACACTATTTACATTCCATGGAATGTGGAAAAGCCACCTCCCTTTGCATGCAGTTCTCCAACTTTCTCACTTCAAATGAATACTTACGCACTCAACAAACAATCCATCCAACACGCGCCCTCACTTGCTAATCATTCATGGTCATTCACTCTCTCACTCATCAAACCATTCAAACTTCATCCACTCACTCATTTACTTTCAGTCACCAATACATCAATCCATTCATCCTTTCCCAACCCTCTCTCACTCAAACACATGTATCTACCCACTCTTCCATCCATCCAGCAATTGCCCTCTTGCACAGTCTCAGTCACAATCATGCCATGTAACTCTTCACCCCTTGTCTTCTTACTCTTTTACCCGCCAATACCATGGTGGCCACCTCTAAACAATGCCATGTGCACTCTGGAGAAAATAAGGCAAAGCCAGCCTTCACCATGTCCTCATGTAAACATTGTGAGGATCTGGACAACTGCTGACAATGTAAAGAACTATAATCAATTATTGGGTATTGATTTAGCACTTAACCAGCCTTCTTGCAGCCTATGTCTTATTAATCATAACTTGGATGTTCATATAATCTTTCCCATGACAATTTTCAGGCTTCACAGCACTGTGTATTACAGGTTGTTATTTGGCAACTATTCACGCAGTACTAAACATTATGCCATCTAGTGACGCATGGATGTATCAACCCAAAGCTTAACTGCTCATTCTCTCGTCACCATTCCATCCACCCACCCAACACTCACCCTCTAACTCTTTCACTGACAAATCCATCCAATAATCATTGCTTTGGAGACTCACCAATCCATCTACACATCTGTTACAAAGCCTCCTAGGTAATCTTTCACATAGCCACCCATCCATCACACACTCTAGTACACACTCTCTCTAATCAACCTCATACATCTATCTAATAGCCACACTGTCACTAATCATTCATCCACTGACCCTTTCACTCTCACACTCACCAATGCATCCACCTCCCAACACTGATTGGATTCTCTCACTGCCAATCAATCCATATATCCAACACTTACCATCTCCCTCACTTTCACCAATCACTCCTTACAACAGTTACACTTAAACCCTCTCAGACACCAATCCATTTATACATTATACTACACATATCTTCTCACTCCACAATAAATCCATCCAACACTCAACTGCTCACTCATTCACTTATCAGTCCATTCATCCATCGCTCACTTTATCACTCATCAATTCAGGCAGCACTCAGTTACTCAGGAAGCCATCCATCAATTTCTCAACCTCTTAGTCACTCTCTCATCAATCCATTCAACCTTCGCTCACAAATGCATGTATCACTTCTTCAATCCCTCTCCTCCTCTCGCTTAATGATGCCTGTATCCATCCAGCCATCCATCTAACACTCATTCCCTCACACACGCACAATCACTATCTAACCATGTAGACAGCCATCCTTCAAATTCCATACCAGTTGTGACCCTACAGGTTCAAATGTTGACAGCTTTGGGCAAAGTCATTGCAGATGTATTACTGCAGGGGCAAATCATCGTATGTTGGGGCAAAGTCATTGCAGGTATGTCTTTAGAAGCACAATCGTCATCACAGGCAAATGCTGGCATTGTGTGGAAAATGGCATCGCAGGCGTGCCATTAAAGGGACACATGGTGGCATTTTGGGCTATTGTGATCCCAGGTGTGTTGTTACAGTGGCAAATGCTGGCATAATTTGAACAATCCTTAACAGGTCTGTGTTTATAGAGGCAAAGGCTGGCAACATTTGGGTAAATCCATCACAAGTGTGCTCTTACAGGGGCAAATACTGACATTGGGCCTCATTACGACCCTGGCGGTAAGGGGTTTACGCCAGCGTTAGCTGCGCCGACCCCTTACCGCCAATTACGAGGTCCCTTAGCGCCATGGCGCTTTTAACACCTGCTTTTAGCAGGTGTTAAAATCCATGGCGCTAAGGGACCATGGAGTTAATTACGCCACCGTAATTTACGGTGGCGTAATTAACGCCTTCCCCACTCCCATTATGCCCTATGGGGCAAAAATGGGAATGGGGAAGGGTAAATGGGGATTGGGGACTTACCGCCCCGCCTAGGTCGGAATGGGGCGGTAAGTCCGCCTACCACCATGGCGTAAACGTAGTTTACGCCATGGTGGTAAAGTCACGGCCCAGGCGGTAACTTACCGCCTGGGTCGTAATGAGGCCCATAAGTGCACTAACATTTACACAGGAAGCAAACACGGTTAAGAGGGTGTTTTATTTCTGATTCTGGTTTAAAGTTGCCTTGTACGAATTCACATTCGCACTCAGGGAAGGGCCTTTGGCCAAACAGGTGGCTGGATCAGCGGGTGAGAATATACATTCTCTGCCCGCTGTTCCAGCCACCCCAGTGCCATTTTGATAAAAAGAAATGTATGTGGGGAGGCACCAGAGAGCCTCTCCCTGTTGCCTTCCCACACCCTGATCCCCCCAAACCACAAACCAAACCTCTTCTACATCCCTCCCTGCCTCCCCACTTACTTGCAGGACCTGAGCTTTATGCTCCGGTCCATCGCAACTCCTGCTCCGGCCACCACCATAGAAATGGACTGTGTCCCTTTTTCCTATTGCGGCGGCCATCTTTGATTTATGTATTTTTTCCTTTGGAAATTGGCCTCACTTACATCAGCCAATCTCTGTAGGAAAAATAAGAAAGCCATTTGCACCCCGGATGAACCCTGGTGTGCGAATGGCTTTCATGCCCGGGCGGGGGTGTCGGACATGGGCGGTAACAGCCCACAGCCCGAGACGGCTACCATGACTCGGGTTGGCAGGCCAATATCAGCCATGTGCGTGCCCCTGCCGGGTTGTGAAAGCCATAGAAAAGCTAGCTAAGGAGAGCAGCGTGCAGGCCTTTACATGCAGATGCTCACATGACTGCACATTTTCAAGAACCTTTCTCATTGAGTGCAATCAGATGGCTTATTTTAAACAAGTGATTAGAAAGCTAGAGTAAGGTGTTGTCAACAACACCAACAGGCCGGAGGTTCACTAAATCCGACCCCTGGAAGACAGACTCCTCAGCCACTTGGGAAATTTCCTGAGTTATCAAAGATCCAGTCTTCCACTGCTATCTATACACGTCTTAAAGTTTCGATATGTGTTTTCAGAGTAATGCTTGCTCTTAAAAGCAGAAAAGGGAAGCCCCAGCCCTCGAGGCACATTCAAATGCAGAGCAAGGCTCGAAGGAACAGAGACCATTCCCCATGAGTCTCTGGAGTGGATGGGGTGTGAAATGCTCATGTCTGGCAGCAAGGACGGACCCTCGAGGCTCTTGATTCTGTCAGCGTATAAAACGAAGGAAGCCCGACCTCATTAGCCCTGGTTACTGCCTTAAGGAGCTCCAGTGTTTGCAAAGTGTAATTGAAGCTTTACATTTTAAGAGACACAAATTACCTATATTTGAACATTCAAGGGTCATTAAACAGAGACAGGATGAAAATCACTTGCACTCATTTGAACATTTCATCTTAAGTGGGGACGATAACCCAGGTCTAATGCTTGTTTTTTTGCCTGGGTAATGTAGAGATATTTCAAATGGTATTTAAGAAGTTGCCAACAACGAGACTTTAAAAGTCTGGGCTCTTAACATGAAGAGATCATTTTAGCCTGGTATAATGTCAGTCCCTGGTATATTAAACAGTTTTGTCTGAGATTCAAATTGATCATTTTTCTTCATTCCCTGAAAAATAAGCATGATCTTCATTTTTTCATTGATTTTTCAATTTGTTTTCCTTTATGGGGGCAAGGGGTTCCACCCTTCAAGCCACCTTTTCCGTTTCGCAATAGCCCATCCACTTCTGCCCCCCCCACCTGGATCACCTCGTGTTTTTCATTTCCCACTTTTTCACCACAGTATGGAAATTCTTCAAATGTGTGACTGCGAGCCAGATACACCATTTAAAACAGCACTGCTTCTGCCAACAAGAGCTGCCAAGCCTTATTCAAATCCGGATATTATAAAGGGATGGCACCCTCGATAATACCACCCACAGTTCTGTTGTGTTGACGAGAAGGGCAAGTCTTCCGTGCCGAAGCCCCTCTAACCGTTCAATGCTGTCAGGATGTTTTAGCTGTGAGAACTCCGCCACCAGCAAAATATAGCCACAATGAGAAGACAGCCTTCATTCTGAGGAATTACTGTTTAGAGGCATACTTTCAGCAGCAGTCAAGATGCTAGAAACTCGTATTCTTCTGAAATTCACATCTAATACTGGGCTGTCAGAGTACTTGAATAGTGAGTGGGCTCACAGGGTGGGACTGGGAATGTGGGTAGTGAGGACTCAGACGTTCACCCTTCTGTAGTCATAGAAATAGGAAAAGTTGAGTCCTCTGCGCCTACATTTGAACATGTGATTTATGAGTTGTGAACAGGTCCATTAACCAACTGAGATATATTACTGTAGTACTGGGTCCTGTGACGTGCCTCAAGCTTTCATTTTTGCACCTTCAAATCTCTCCAGCTGCACAAATTACACACATCTATGTGTTGAGCTGCTCTGGAATCTGTGAAAAAAGGGCAGAATGATATGCATGGATGTAGGCCAACTGGGTGAATCTTTACCCTTGCAAGACTTAACCAACTCCCTATGGCCCAGGTCTGGAATCCTGGTTCTCCTTTGACTGCACCTGCAGTCAGATGTTGCTGCTATCGATAAAATCGGTTCTGCCATTTGTGGACACATAGACCGTTGCAGCGCCTGCTGTCATCACCGGACCAGGAAACGATGGCTCATGCTTTGGTATGGAAGCATTTGGATTATGGGAATGCTCTTTGACTTGCCTCCCCTCGTGTCTTGCATAGAGGCAGCAACTGGTGCAGAACAATGCAACTTGAATGTTGATAATCGTTTGCCGATTCATGCACATCACGCCCATCTTGCAGAATCTTTACAACGTACAACGAGATTCGATTCCCAGTATCTGCAGACTGGTTTGACACATCAGGTTATGAATGTAGAGACTCATATCTTTAAGAAAAGTGTGCTTTTCCTGGCTGCAACATTTTATTGATATTGATATTGATATTTTATCTCTAACGCGCTCGTACACAAGTGTTTCACAGCGCGACAAGGCAAGGGAGGGGAACAGGGGAGAACAAAACGATTTTGCTAGGCCCAGTGACATTGAGAACGCGCATGTGCATGGGAGAGGGGGAGGGGAAACGTGAATGGAAGGGAGAGAAGTAGAAAGTGCGGAGCAAAGGAGAAACAGATAAATAATAATAGATAAATATTAAAGGCAACAAACAGTGGTAGTGCAGCCAGCAAGTGGCAAGTGCTGGGTTTAAGGCAGCTGACAGGGTAGGTCTAATAAGTGCAGGCAGAAAAAGGGGGGGAGGGGCTGAATGGGTATAGATACAGACCCCAGTGCAAGGGGTGGCTCGGAGGCAGTGCAGGAGGGTGGCAGGGTGAGCAGGTACCTGGGCACGGAGGATAGAGGGTGGCCAGGTGCATGGTGTGAAGAGAACAGATCAGCAGGGGAGAGGGGAAGCGACGTAACGCATTGAGGAAAGAACAGACGCCGCCGCAGGCGAGAATATAATCGCTAAGGTAACTTCCAACGCAGTCCACGGTGATGTTGACTGCTTCCATATGGCAGAGTGTAAAGAGGCCTTGAAAAGAACCCACGCAAACCCTGCCGCTGTGCTGTGGGCGAGCTTGTAATGCGAGGTGTGGGTGCATGTTGACCCTGGCGTGGACCTAAGGCTGGTTTGGAGTGTGAAGGCATGACAACTATTTATGGTCTCAGATATGTGATCTAACCGGAAATATCTCACTCAGTCCTAAAGTGTGTCCAATACATTATAAATATGTACGTAGGTTATAGTACACTCCAATTAAGTTACATCCTATTGACAACTATAAGTATAACGCAAGCCCGCACTATGGCAGGAGCCTTGCTGGCTTTGTCCACTTAGCCTGGGAGTGTTGATTGGCTCCCAGATCCTGGAAATGGGCATTTGATAGACTGAGTAATACAGCTCATGTCAAAATACCTTCTCACTTGATGGGATGTCTACTTGGCATGTTTGATGGATCTCCCGAATTAAGCACTATTAGAGCCCCATGCTCACACCTTTTGGCCAGAAAACCATATGCCCTAAGAACATCTGAATGTGCACATTTAGGGCCCCCCCCTGCGAGCCATGCTGAAGGCCTCCCATACCAGCTCAGATTTGCTATTAAAAACTCCATACCACAATGAAAGCATGTCCAACTGGCTGCACAATGTAGACCAGTCTAGAAAGGTAATTACCTATTACAGTAAGTCATGCCAGACCGCATTTAGACCTACATAGACTAGTTGCAAGAAAATGCCATTTGAAACAATAACACTTATCATGGTTGTTTTATCACAGATGCCCCAAAAAATATACAGTGGCACAGCAAGAAACGGCTTGATGAGCAGCACCCAAATTCCAGTCTGGCCAGGTAATTACACTTAGCAAGAATGCTTTATCAGAGATGCTCAGTTAAAAAAAAGTCTAGCCAAACTAAAAAATGACTAAGCTGGCTGCACCAAAATGCCCATCTAGCGATCAATACTACATATCATGCCTGCTTAGCCTGGACCTGGATGACCATTTCGATTTAACGCACAATCCCCACATCAGCCCACTTCCCACACATCCCCTATCCATCCCACCCCTGCCCCAACCCCTAAAATCAGCTCCTCAGCCTAAAATTACCTCCACGTCCCACTTCCTTGTCCAGGTGCTTACGTATAAGGCTCCTTGCCTCATAGATAAGTACTGGGATGAGGAAAAGTGGGAACAGGAGTAATGAAGATTACATGTAAATAAACCAGGTATTACCTCCATGTCCCGGGTCCTCATCCTAGAACTTGTGTATGAGGCAAAAAGCCTCATACACAGGTACTGGGACAACGAAGACTAGGGCTAGGAGTAAGAAAGATTACCAATAATTATTCAAGGCACACAAGCAGTGGTGCCACACCATTGAGCGGACTGGTCTTCAGTCCAGGCCTGAAGTCCTGGCCTATGTTGACTCGGCCTGGGTTTCGCCGTTAACAAAGGCCCGGCAATTACTAATAAAGCATTTCATTGTTAATTCCTGAATTCAAATGCATAACTTTTTAGGCAATTGCAATCGTGATGTGGGTTTAGTACTTACATGCCAGGGGAGTGATTGGAAGGGTAGAGAGGGGACAGGAGACCGCTCATTCTCTCAGCAGTCCATAAGTGGGTGCTATCAGACTTAAAGGAGCGAATCCGGCTGAAACCTACCTTCACGTGCAACTCTTGGTATGACTCGAGACCTCACCGTCCTGAAATGCAATTGCCAGGTGGCTGGGAAGAAGTGGAGGGCTTCTGGCGCATCCTCTGACGAACTGGCCTGCTGCCTGCGCCAAAGGCAATACAGACTCTCTGCCCTGTCCAAGAAGAGAGCCCACATCTAATCCTGCATCGCTGTGGCCTCTAACATGGCCAAACGCTTTAAAATCTGCAAGGAACTGGCCAATCCTGCTGCAGACTCCATCTCTCCTGTTCCTTCCCAGGCTCTCTGTATGGCTGGGCATACCTCTGGCGACCCTCCCTCTCCTCCTCCTTTCTCTTCTTTTTCTCTGACAACGCCTGACAAGGTTTCTAGGCAAGTCCGATCTATGAAAGCGTTGTCCAAACAGGTGCACCCTTGTTGAACCATCAAGGAACATAGTGACACCCTCGCTCAAGCCTTGGCCAATTTCTGTAATCACTCTTTCGCCACTGGATCTTTCCCCTCTCTCCTCAAGTGCTCCCTTGTGCAAAACCTGTCTGCCGATTCTACCTGTCTGGCAAACTATCATCCAATCTCTATCACCCCTTTCCTGGCCAAACTCAGGGAAAAGCTGGCAATCTCCCAGTTTACTCTAACTGAATCTGTTGGTTGTCTCCATGACCATCAGTCTGGCTTCAGAGCTCCCAGAGGCACGGAAACTGCTCTCCTGAACACCTGTGATGATCTGCTCTCTAACCTTGATTCCAGCATTCCTTCTGTCCTCATCCTCCTTGACCTTTTCTCTTTTTGACACAGTTAATCACGACACCCTGATCAATCAACTGCATGAGAACCTGGCCATCACAGATCAGGCCCTGGAGTGGTTGACCTCCTTCCTCTGGGACCGTCCCTGCCAGGTCCAACTTGGGTCCTTTCTCTCTGCCACCTCTCTCTCAACCTGTGGCGTTCCCCAGGGCTTTATCCTTTAAACCTGGTTCTTCAATGTCTACTTGGCTGTTTGGCACACCTTATCTCTACCTTCTCCTCTAACTTTCAGTGTTATGCAGATGACCCTCAACTCTCCTTCAGGCTCCCTTCAGCCTCCTTTCATCTCTCGTTCATTCCTGACTGTCTATCCGTGATTCAGGATTGGTGTTCTTCCAATAATCTCTGCCTTAATACCAATAAGACGGTGATACTCCCTATTGGGACCCCTGCTCCCGCTTTCCCTCTCTCACTCTGGCCACCCACCTTGGGCCCTCTTCCTTTGCATTCCTGTGAGGGCAAAAACCTTGGTGTCATCTCTGACTTCACTCTCCTCTCCTCACATCTCAGACATTGCCAAGAAGGCCAACTACCAGCTATGCCTCCTCAAAGGTACTCTTCTCTTTCTCACTTTCCCCCAGAAGCTCACTGTCTCTAGAGCCCCAGTTCTCTCTAGGTGGGACTACTGCAACAGTCTCTTTCTCAATCTGCCTTTGGCTACCCTATGCCCTCTGCAACTAATCCTGAACAGGACTGCAAGACTTATCCTTGGCTTCAAGCCCACGGATTGTATCTCTCTAGCCCTGTAATCGCTCCACTGACTCCCAGTGGCTGCAACTATCAAGTTCAAGACCCTCTGCATTGTCCACAAGACTTTCTGGGGCTGGGGCCAGGGCCCTTCACTATATCCACCTCTCTCTTCCAAAATACCTTCCTTCTCGAGCCCTTCCAGGTAGAGAGTGGGGGTAGATCTCTCTCCTCTGTGGGTGTCTCCCTCTGAAATTACCTCTCTACCCTCTCAAACCTGAGCTAGACCACCTGACATTCCGGAAGCAGCTCAAGACTTTCTTCTTCTTCTCTGATTTCTCTGTCTCCCTCCGCTGCTAACCTACCCGTCCTACCTGTTCTTCTGCACCGACTGGTTTTTGGCTACCCTCAGAGTCTCATTGGGTACTAGGCTCCTTCATTATCAGTCACCCCTGCACTGCCTCTGGGCCTACTTCACTGAGGGGCTGTAACTGTAACCTCTACAGTCTCTTGCCTCCTTGCACTTACCCAGAGCTGCGCTGCCCTGGCTGCACTTACCCAGAGCATCGCTGCCCTGCCCCTTTCCCTCTCCTGGCATCCCCCCTCCCTTTGCATTTCTCATTGTTGTACTTGCACGATCTGAATGACAAAAGGTCTACTAAGATCATTTGTCTTGTGCTCCCTTTGACTTCCCTCCCTTGTCTTGTCGCGCCTAGAAACACTTGTGTACAGGAAGGTTATAAATGACTTATCATATATCATATCATAGACAGACCGCATGCAGGTCTCACAGCCCATAGCTGAGCTGTACATTGGAAGCATGCAGGCTAACCACCCTCATGCTTGGATTGGTGAAAGAGGAATTCTCTACCAGCAAGCTGCAGTGTAAAAACACATATTTCAAACATTTTCCTTCATGTAGGCCAACGCGGACTGGTTATGCCTTTTCTTCAGTCTTAGATCTAGGTCCGTACATCCTAGGTTCCAGTTGCGATGGGCATGCCACATGAATCTCCTCATTACCCTCCTCCCCTACGCGGCATTCATTTATCCTTCCTTCCCTGGCGTTTAAGTCCCAAAGCCATAGGCTTCTTTGCCCTGGGTCACAGTGCCTGTTTCATGCAGTTTGCCCTCTGTGTGTGCGCTATATTTTAGAATGCATTTTGTGTTGCAGTTTGCAAGGTGCACAATGGGCTATGGTGGTCCTGAGAAACGTCACTGCTACTGTCATGCTGGAGGAGGTGACCCAATTTGACTTTGGTCCCAAGCACTGAAGAGCTTGGCAATCTCTGCTCTCCCTAGTGTGACTGGCCATAAGCATTTATCGGATGAATACTTGATCATCTGCACTGTGTCTGTCAGTAAAGTGAGAAGTCTGTACGCAGTGCTTTAAGTGGGATAAGAAATCGACAGGGCCTCTAAGGCATCATACTGCAATATCTGGGGCGGTTCCTAAAACAGGTCTTGTGCAGCTTCGCTTTCCATGTAGGGGGTCTATGTAACTTAAGAAGTGACCCAACAAAGCCAATCAAGTTTTCATATGTGCAATGAGAAGGAGTGCATTTTACTTTAAAAGATGTGAACATATAGGTCCTAATTCACAGAAGCGTTTTATCATGGCAAAACCCCATTGAAAACGCTCTGTGAATCTGGGCCATAGTCCTTAGTCAGTAATCTGTCATGCATGGATGGGATGCAGAGCAACTCTTACACCAAATAATCAGACCAACTCAGGAAGTTGGCAAAGTCTCATTCGTCAGTTTTAATATCAATTTTCTAAAACAGGGAGTTACAACAGACATCAACGGACGTTCGCGCGAGATCTCAATGCAAAATCACATAAAAATACACTTAAGTACTAAATATTTGTCATAAGTGACATCATACTTTGTGGCAAATAAGAAAATCCTATGGGGGATTGTGGTTGGTTTAAGGGGAATATCTTAGTATACTTTCTATAAGAGATCGGGTTATTTCCATCCTTGGCTTAATAAACTTGGCACTCATGGTGTTCCTTCTTTGCACCTTAACAAGGGATGATTCAGTGTCTCACTGTTTCTGTTCTTCATGTTTAGATAACCAGGTCTTGTCTGCTTCAACTTTGATACAAGGCCAAACAGCTTCACCCTTAACGCCCGCAATCTGCAGCAAATGATTTGCTGCGACACATGGTGCAGTTTCAGGCTTCCAACGTACAGGCAGTAGGGGGGTGGGACTTCCTGCAGAGGCATTCAGCTGCTCCTCTTCAGATGTATTAAAATATAATTGATGTGTATTAAAAGATTGACCCACATATATATTAAAATATAAAATATCACACAGTTCTTTTGAAAGAAATCCATGATTTCCATGATTCTTACAAATAAAAATCATTCCAATTACAATTCTTTAATACGTGCTGCAAAAAATGTATTCTGGTATCATTTCCATTTAGTCTTTGAAAACAAGCAGATATCTTTAACTTATGTTATGATTCTTAACGTGGCTGAAAGTGACACCTACTCTTGAGCAATACTGGTACTCATTTTCATTTGCATTACTGCAGGGAATACATCTGGTAGGGGAAGTCAGTTTGGGGAGCCCTGGCAGAGCACTGGCTGAATGTCAATATTTGGAGACTTTTGGGGCTGAGCCCTGGCCCACTTAAAACCGTGTCTGTAAGGATATGGTCAACAGCCCAGGTCAGCAGTGCACAGCTACTTCCAGTCTTTGGAAGCAAAGCACAGTGTAGACATGTTTATTACTTGTAGTAAAAATAGTGACCATTGCTCTCTCGCAGCAGGACGTAACAGGAGTTCTTATTTATATGTGGCCTGTGCCCCAGTTCAGCTGTATTTGTTTTTCACAGTGTCCTCGCCTTTGATTCCACTGTCTGGTCGCTCCGGCCAGACACTGACCTCCACCCCATCCTTCTCTCCTATTCAGTTGTGGCTCACATTATGCTCGGTCTTGATGGTTCTGCATCCCTTGAACCAGCACAATGCCTGAAACCACTCATCTTGTTCATAACGACCTGGTTTAGTTGGTATCCCTACAAAATATCCCCACCAAAAATATCGCCGTACATATGGCCGTTTGTCTCGCCATGGGCAATATTTTCGGGGAGGATAATTTGTGGGAGCGGTGGTTTCGGGAGTGTCCCCCACACATTCTAAAATAATGTGGAGGTTGCAGGGGTATCCCCCGCAGGGTCCATGGGTCAATATTGTCGCAAAAATATGGTGATATTTTTGTATTGCAATATTTTTGCAGGGATATTAACACATGGAACCGTTTAGTTCCCCCACCTGTTACACCCATACTGTGTTTGAGTGAAAATGTGCTTCAGTTTATGCTTCCCAACTGAAACAGAGATGACCGATTAATTGGTCATACCATTGAATTGACTGCCTTACCCTGACCCTCTGTGGGCAATAACCTAGGGCCTAAAGATAACTCTCCCATATTATTCTGGACACAAAAAGATCAGGACAAAATCCCTGGATCAGAAGTCAGAGAATTACTAGCCTCGGTAGACACCACTCTATTAAGCGTTGAATTCCTTACTGCTGGGACTGAGTTTATGGATACATTGTGCTCCAACTTGGCACCCATGAAATCTAAGAGGAGAATGGTTTCCTCAAAACCTGGTTTACGCAAAACCTATTACCAATGCGTAAACTAGTTAGTCTAACGGGGCGGAAATGGCGACAGAAACAAACCCCAGAGTGGGCCGACAGAGCAAGAAAGGCACTGACTAACTAATAAAAAGCAATTTTTCAGGCCAAGAGAGATTTCCTACACAAAGAGATAGCCGCTGTTAGTAACCAATCAAGAGAAATGTTTTCCATTGCATCTAAATTCTGCCAGCCCATCTGCAAGGTCTCTACAATAGTATTATCATTGGCACAGGCCAACATTTATAACAAATTCTTTGAGGAAATAATTGAACATATTAAAACAGAAATTACAGTTAAAGCCCAACCCTTAGCTCACAATTCCCTAGGACAGATAACCGGCCAGTCCCCACCTGAAACTGCACAGCTAGGGCGTTTAGACCCATCAGCTTGTTTTGATTATCTACCTGTATCGGAGAACGATATATGTTCCTTAGTTACAGCACTGACACCTACAAACGGCTCTTTATTCCCTATGCATGCTTATGCAGCAAAGCGCATGGCTCAGGAAATCTTACCATTTCTGACTGAGTTTATCAATAAATCCTTGAATCAGGGCCCGTGCCTCAGAGACAAAAAATCTCTATCCTAAAACCCTTACTATAAAAAACTAATCTGGACCCTATGGTTTTTCAGAACTATTGACCTATTGCAGGACTCCCATGGCCAGGGAAAATCTTGGAAAAAGAGTCACTCCTCGACTCCTTTCAGTCGGGTTTTAGACACAAGTTTGGAACAGAGACGGCACAGGATGAACTTCTAGAAGTTGCTGACTGGGGTGGCCTCTTATTGTTAGTAATGCTAGACCTGTCCCCCACCTTTGATATGATCAACCACACCATCTTGCTCGATCGGCAGAGTCTCAGAGCATGCCATTAAATGGTTTAAATCATTCCTGTCGAATTGTCAACAGCAGGTTAAACTTGGGGGTTTCATTTCAGATCCTACTACCATAGGATGTGGTGTACTGCAGGGGTCCTCACTATCACCACTACTCTTTATTCTATATCTTCAACCATTGATGGAGATCTTGAGGCATCATGGGATGAGCAGTCATTCCTATGCTGACGGTATCCAGATCTTCATCAAAATCGGTGACTTTGAGGAAAACATTACTAGGGGAAAACGTTGCTTGGAAAAGGTTAGTCAGTGGATGTCTACTAATCAGCTTAATTGAATGCATCTAAAACTGAGTTTGTTCTGTTTGGACCAAGACATCTACTCACAGACATCAAAGAATCAACAGTCCCCAATATTCTGGGTGTAAAGGTAGGTTTTTCCTCTAAGGTAAAGAATTTGGGTTGTATCTGGCAAGACAATTTGGGTAGTGAAGGGTAAGTAGAAGCCTAGGTACAAGCAATGTTCTACTCTCTGAGACTATTATGGCAGGTTTTGCCATATATTATAGATGAATATCATGCACCTATAGTTGGGGCGCTAACCAATGCCCATCTTGGCTATTGTAATAGCTTGTGGTTGGGTATTCCAGCCAAACAACTGTATAGACTCCAAAAGACTCTGAATGCGGCTGTTAGATTGGTCTGCAGGCTGAGTAAATAAGCCCACGTGTCTCCATCTCACCGGGCGCTTCTTTGGCTGGCAGTGGGAATGCGTATTAAGTTCAAAGTGGAATATCTCATCTTTAAATGCTTAAACAGATCGGCACCAGTCTACCTGAGGGATAAGATTAATCGCTATCAACCTCCAAGGTGTTTACGATCAAAAGACCAGCTGCTACTGACTATCCCCTCTTCTGCCTTTTTGTACAGGAATCAAGAGGTCAGGCTTAAGTGTGTTTTTCCTCACTTATTTACATTGTATTGTGAAGTAACACAGTTCTGTGGTTTTGCCTCCTAGCAAAGCATTCATCCAGAAAACCTTTCTACCATTATCTAAGCTCCTGTCGTCTTGTCCAATCTCTCTACTATTGTCTTGTCTCTCTCTCTCTGTCTCGTCTGCTTGCGTTCCTCCCTGTGTCCTTCCCTAGTGTTCTCCCTGTCTCCTCCCCCTCCATTGCCCCATCCCCTCCCACACCCTTCCTCTTCTCTCCTCACCCTACTTACGCTATGGTGCTCTCTGTCTCTCCTATCTTTTCTAACTGCTTCTCTATTGACTATCCTGCTCTCCTCACTAAATCTGGTAGGAAGAAGTATAAAAAGGACATACTGGTCTCCAACCCAGGCCTCCCTATCGCCGATACATATGCCAGTGCTTCCTCCAGGCAAACCCTCACCGACATCCTCTTT
This sequence comes from Ambystoma mexicanum, assembly GCF_040938575.1. Lineage (NCBI taxonomy): Eukaryota > Metazoa > Chordata > Amphibia > Caudata > Ambystomatidae > Ambystoma > Ambystoma mexicanum. The sequence goes on from NC_090923.1 coordinate 844,617,767, forward strand.
GACGTTCCCTTGCCAGACCTATGGACTCTACATATGGTCTCTGTGCTCTCTCCTTTCTCTTCTTCTCCCATTAATGTTGGCACCCGGCGGGAGACCCTCCTGGCTTCCTTCCACTCCTCTAAGGTCATCATTAATTCGTACTTGAATGATAACATCTTGGTCCAAGGCCCTCAAGCCATCCTGTCCTCTCTCTCTTCCTCTCCCCCTTCTCCCTCTACTCCCTGCTCTTCCTCTGGCCTTTCTTCAGCCATCTCTCCTCCCTCGTTCTCTGCCTTTCCCCTGTTCTACCCAGACGAGGTTTCTCGACAAGTCTGATCTATGAAAGTCTCATCAAAACAGGTTCACCCCGTTCCCCCAAACCATCAAGGACCACATTGACACCTTTGCTGCTTCTCTGGCTAACTTCTGCAATCACTCCTTTGCCACTGGAGTCTTCCCTTCCCCCTAGAAGCACTCCCTTGTGTACTCTATTCTTAGGAAACCCTCTGCCGCCCCTTCCTGCCCGGCTAACTATGGCTCCTATCTCCATCAGTCCTTTCCTGGGTAAACTCCTGGAAAAGCTGGCCATCTCCCAGCTTAATCTTCACACTGAATATATTGGTTGTCGTCATGACCATCAGTCTGGCTTCAGAGCTGCCAGGAGCATGGAAACTGCTCTCCTGAACATCCGAGAAGACCTGCTCTCCAACCTTGATTCGAACACCCCCTGTGTCTTCATCTTACTTGATCTCTCTTCTGCCTTTGACACGGTCAACCATACCATCCTGCTCAACTGTATCTGTGATAACCTGGGTATCACCGATCAGGCCCTGGCTTCTTTCCTCTCCGATCGACCCTCCTGGGTACAACTTGGGTCCTTCCTTTCCTCTATCTCTTTTTCTACCTGTGGTGTTCCCAGGGGTCTAACCTCTCTCCCTGGCTTTTCAACCAATACCTGACACTTCTTGCCCACAGCATTGCTGCTCTCTGTCCCAACTTTCAGTGCTATGCAGATGACACTCAATTCATTTTCAGGCTCCCTTCTGCCACCTCTTCTCCTTTTCTCTTCTCTGACTGTCTGTCTGCTATCCAGGAGTGGTGTGCTGCCAATGATCTCTGCCTTAATGTCAGTATGACAGAGATTCTCCTCATCGGCACACCTGCTCCTTCACTCTCTGGCCGGCCTCTCTTTGCACTCTCCCTGATCTCACATGTGAGGTTAAAAACCTCAGGGTCATCTTCGACTCCACACTCTCCTTCTCTCCTCACATCTCTGACATCTCTAGGAAGTCACACTACCAGCTGCAACTCCTCAGAGGTATTATTCCTTTCCTCTGCTTCCCCCAGAAGCTCACTCTCTCCAGAGCTCTGGTTCTCTCTAGGCTGGACTACTGCAACAGCCTCTTTCTAAATGTACCTTCCTCTACTCTCCACCCTCTGCAACTCATCTAAAGCAGGACTGCAAGACTTGTCCTTGCACTCAAGTCCAGGAATCGTATCTCTCACGACGGAAATCTCTGCACTGGCTCCCGGTGGCGGCGAGCATTAAGTTCAAAACCCTCTGCATTGTCCACAAGGCCTTCTGAGGCCTAGGGCCTCAATACATTCAACTCTCTCTTCCTCAATATCTTCCTTCTCGAGCTCTCCGCTCATCCGTCTAAAACTCCCTCAGGGTCAGTCGCTTCTCCAAGCAACGAGCTGGTGGTAGATCTCTTTCTTCTACTAGGGCTTACCTCTGGAACAGCCTCCCTGCCTCTCTGAAACTTGAGGAGAACCATCTCCCATTCCGGAAGCACCTCAAGACTTTCCATCTTGCTTCTGCTTTCTCTCCTCTTCTCCCCTGCTGGCTTTAACTGAAACTGCGCTGATTACCTGGCTACCCTCTGATCTCGGGTGCAGGTCCCCTCCCAAGCAGTTGCACACCTGCATTGCCCCCCCTGGCAACCCTTGCACTCGGGCACTGTTTCTGTATCCCTACAGCCCCCTACCAGCATTTGAAACCTGATATCTTCACTTACCCGTGCAGTTATTTTTGCAGTACAAAACAAACTTTGCACTGATCTTGCTCTGCAGGGTGTATTAGACTCTGGGTGCTTCAGGTTATTGCTGGTTCAGTGCTTATAGTGAGAAGGGATTGGAGCGACACCGGCCATTGCAAGCTTATGTTAAAAGTCTTGGGGAGATGGACCTCAGAGCTGTTTCTCCAAACGATGGCCGGGCTGAGGCACACACACCGTGTAGTCTAGGGCTGTGCATCTTGCTTAACATTTATTTTGTTATCATCAGTCCTTTCTCGTGCATGGTAGGGCGTTTCCATTCAAAAGACCTGAAAAGCTACCTAGAAAATATGTGTACACTTCAAAATGAGATAAAGTGAGTAGCAGAATATTGTCAAATTTTAAGATTGGTATATATCCTTCATTTCCACGAGCTTGACATAAAAACGTTTTGCTTAGGTAAGTAGTCAAATATTACCATCATGCAGTGGTCGAAGTGTAAGAAAAGAAGTAGTGGAACTATGTGCCCTACTGGCCTGCACCGCTCTCCACAGAACACATCGCCGCGCCCACTCCCACGCACAATAAAACCCCCAAAACACATGCGCCTGCTATTTAAGGGAACGTTCAGTGCAGGGCAATGAAAGTGCAATTTCCAACCTCTTCCTACACTTTTATTTTAAAACAAAACCGTTCTGGAATGGTTTTAAAAAAAAATTAGAGTATAGGAACGGTAAAACTTAATTAAAAGAAGTAGAGGAGCACCGCTCCCGACCGCTCTCGCCCACTTTGACCACTGCCATCATGCAAATGACAGCAATTATGAAGACTCCGCTGCGCCCCGCAATCTGAACTGAATAATGAACTCAGAGACCCTGTGTTCATTAATATAGGATTGTGGCGGCTGGGGGTGTGGGGGAAGCACTCGCCCGGCCAAAGCACAGGAACAAGCCTCCAGCTTCAGCCTGCCAGCTTTCTCTGCTCTCTGGCAGTAATAAGCAAAAACTCCCAGTAGGGGGCTTTTACTTGATTAGTGCTGAGAGAGCAGAGCTTAACTTTAACACAGGAGGCTACTGAAATCTACAAAACGGATGTCTCCTAGGGAAAACTTTGAGGCTGATTTCCTAAACATTTTACATAGGAATACAAAAAAAGTTCTATATTTTTTTTTCATCATGCCCAATCTTTTAAAACACTAATGTTGTGGACATGCAACCTTTGTATGCAAAAGATCCGCTGGTCATCCCAAATGTTTTAATACCTTGGCTTCATCATGTGGGAATTGTAGGTTGGACTGTGAAGTGACGCTGGGGTCTAGGGTGGTGTGGTAAGGTTTTCGGGACCCAATCATTGCAGGCTAATGTATTTCCCAATATAGGGGAATTACATGTTTGCTCCAATGATCTTCGTTCAAAGGATGGATCAAATGTGTCATTGTAATCTGGTGTCAATGAGTTTAAATGATTATAAAAGCTTTTGATTTTGGGGTGTTTATTGGACAGCGCCTTTTCATGCAGTTCTGTTCTACGTCCTGTTTGAATATTGCTGTCCCAGCTGCGTCTGAGGCCCTAAATAAAAGTGCGTTATTTCTTGCCTGGTGTACACTCCTTTTTGGATTACTTTTGTATTTTTTATTGGTGAGTTCAAAGGCAACCCACAGTACAAACAATAACATTTTGGAGCAAACTTCCCCTTTAATTGCAGAGTGGTTTAAGTCCCTATTTAACTGTTTAGCAGAGTGTGTGATCCTGTTCAAATTACTTAAAATTTAGTCTAGCTCTGATTTAACTGTAGATCTCAAGCCCTGAGAGGTGAATAATCCATACAAAAAAAAAGGATAGTCAAAGACCTGTGCCATTTCTTTTAACAACAAGCTGGTAGTTTGTGATAGGTATTTCCGTACACATCTTGTGTGTTTGAATGTGATGAAAACAATGGGGCGTTAATAGGAGAGGTTTGGAGTCAGTCTGCGTCAGTCCCTACCTTTTTTGTGTGAGAGGAGCTGCAGCAACGTTTTCCTTCTTCCCAGCTTTTTTGCTATCAAAGACTTTGTGTGCACTGTCACTTTAATTTCCTGCCTTTAAAACAGGAAGGAGAGCGGGGAGCGCGCGCGGAGTCGGGAGCGAGTCAGTCTGCGTCAGTCCCTACCTTTTTTGTGTGAGAGGAGCTGCAGCAACGTTTTCCTTCTTCCCAGCTTTTTTGCTATCAAAGACTTTGTGTGCACTGTCACTTTAATTTCCTGCCTTTAAAACAGGAAGGAGAGCGCGGAGCGCGCGCGGAGTCGGGAGCGAGTCAGTCTGCGTCAGTCCCTACCTTTTTTGTGTGAGAGGAGCTGCAGCAACGTTTTCCTTCTTCCCAGCTTTTTTGCTATCAAAAACTTTGTGTGCACTGTCACTTTAATTTCCTGCCTTTAAAACAGGAAGGAGAGCGCGGAGCGCGCGCGGAGTCGGGAGCGAGTCAGTCTGCGTCAGTCCCTACCTTTTTTGTGTGAGAGGAGCTGCAGCAACGTTTTCCTTCTTCCCAGCTTTTTTGCTATCAAACACTTTGTGTGCACTGTCACTTTAATTTCCTGCCTTTAAAACAGGAAGGAGAGCGCGGAGCGCGCGCGGAGTCGGGAGCGAGTCAGTCTGCGTCAGTCCGCGTTAGTTTGAGCGGACTCGACATGACTGCAACAACAGCGGAACCCACTCACGACGGCCCCGCAACAAGGCGGAAAACCTTGTATCAACGGAGAATGCAAAATCCCTGGGTCGCCCTTAAAGCAGACAAACCCACAACGCCATCGCTACTCAAGGTAAGCGCTGTGCACTGTAAAAATAAGAGCGCTACAGAATTGACTCTCGAGCTTAATACGCCAGCTGAGCCAGTGCCTGAGTTGGAATCGGAGGCAGTGCCCTCGTGCAGCGAGGCTATTGCCAACGAAACGCTGACGTTTTCAACATCTCAAGTTTTCGGTGACTCCAGCGAGTCACATAACATAGTTACCAGTAATGACAATTCAATAGGTCATTCAGACAAACACATGACATCAACAAGTCTTTTAGACTGCCGGCCAGCTATTGTAGTACCTCCGTTAGCCGACAATATATTAAACACGATTGCGTCAGACAGTACGCGACTCTGCGACTCAACTCCAACTCTGCTTAATGAAAGTGAAGAGCAGCAACTTAAACTTTCGAATCTGGAAAGTCTACCTGTCGCTGCTGTCGAGTCTCTCCCTGCGACGAGTCAGGCTGCGGGTGTGAGCTCCTTTTTACTACTTCAACCAGAATCTGCTGATGCCTTTTACTCGCCTCTCGAGTTTACGGAGTTTACGGATGCGGAGATTTTGGAGGCATCCCAAACTGAAGAGCCAAATGTCTATGATTCCCAATACGAACGTCAATCAGTTCAAAATGTTTGCCAAGAAAATGTTCATCAATTGTTAGTTGACGCGCAAACAGGGCCCTCATTAATATCTACTGAACGCGCAGCTAACATAGGCCCTGCGGCTAGACACTCGAAGATCATGGAACTTATGTCTCACGAGTGCGTGCCTACAACGCCGCAGCACCCTATGCACACCAGAACAAATCGACCAATATATTCCTGTCAAATCGCTCCAGAAACGAACTCTTTAACATCACAACAAATGTCCCGCAAATTGGCGGGAATTAAACAGATTTTCTCAATAGAGCAAACAGGGCTGGAGTCGTCCTGTAGAAGTGCTCTATTGAAGGAAAACACAATTAATTCAGATGTTTCTCCTTTATTGAATAAAACCGTGAAATACACCTTAGACCCAATGGAAGCGGGAATTGCGCCGCTCCAAGTGAGCACGGTGCAGAAAGGTGGGAATATCAAAGCAGGTTCATTTCGGCACAGAACCTCTATATCAAAAATGGCAAATAAATCAAATATCGAACATGAGCAACCGGGAGATGAGATTGGTGAAATAGGGGATAAGAACATCACGCGAAATCGTGAAGCACATTGGGACTCACTAAACTGTTCACAGCAAAGTAGAGATGAAACCAAGGATACTCAAGTGAAACCAAGTCTTTCTTCTGCTGCGGCTATACAGATCTATAATAACGTTTTAGCTGCTTCTAGCACCGCTTTGCTCCCATTTTCAAAGATGTACGAATCCTTACATGAAACTATAAAAGATCAATCCTCCTTAATTGTCAGCCTAAAGGAAAAGATGGACAAGTTTGAAGTAACAACAACTTTCCTTCAAAATCAACTTTTACGAGAGGCTGATAATACGATTAGATGGCAAGAAAGGTTAAGTGATCTTGCTGCCAGACACCATTGTCAAAACGACACCTTAACTGAAGGTCTACTAGATGCTGTAAAGTGGATGCGTCACTTTGATTTTTCAACCAATCTAAGCTCGTTATCAAGTTGTCGCTACTTCAAACCGGAAACTGCCAAAAAAAACAACAAGCAACTTGACACTCACTGCAATAATCAAAGCGGAAAATCAATACAGGATTCTTCCCACAAAGCAGATTCACCACTAAAACAAGACGTGGAGCAAAATCCTTGCAAAAAAATTTGTTCAAATTCAAAGGACTTGCCAGCCTCAGTAAACGATGAGGTCAAAACTGACACCCAAAGATCTACAAATGTGACCTCAAATCTACCATCAAAATCAACCTCTTTTGGAATCTTTGATGGAGCTGCCAAATCTATCTCACTGAGGCCAGCACCAAATTCCAAATCCTCTTTAAGAAACGACAAAAACTTGGAAGTAGCGCAACCTAGCAAGCGACCTCAGAATGCCACAAAACCACGAATCTCCATAACGAAAAGGAAATACATCAGAAATACAACTCAAAAAAACGATTTAGGTTTGTCCAGCGATACGGTGATAACCAAAAAAGATAATCACCCACACACTGAAAGATCTCACAATGTGTTGTCAGCTAAATGTGGTTTTCAACCTCCGTCAAAAAAACGTTTTCGAGCTGATGTCGAAATGAGCAAGCTAAATGAGTCCATCACCGACCTTTGTGACCTTTCAACTTACTCAGATGATTTGGAAGAAAATTTGACGGGAAAACAAACCGAAGATTGTGCGCTGGTTAGTGACAATCGACAACGATCGAATGAAGTAGATGCGTTAAAAGGAAACCACGCAATACCCTAAACGAAATCTACAAAGATAAATCCAAGGAGAAACGAAGAAAACAGATTTCTTCTTACTTCAAAGTTAAACCCGAAACAAACATCGTTTCAGAAAAAGAATCCCACTCATCATCTTATTCGTGACCACTTGGATCCAAGTGAGCATCATAAACAGTCAGCTTGTAAAATACGACTGCAAAATCTTCACGTAGATGACGAAGAACTAAATCTGAACCGTCATAACGTAATGAAACTTTTCAATTGCATTCCGTTACTCCGTACTATTGTATCCGATGACATTAAAATCGTCGAGTATCCCACAGAAAAATGTTGTGATCAAGTGCTGCTACACATTATTTCATCTTCAGTAAGAAACACTATCATGAAAGCCGCAGACGAACTCCTAGTATTCGGCTTTGATATCTCCCTCGAACTTAATGATGTTAATATAAGCAGAGGACTTCAATCCAAAACTTATAATTCTTCGTTTAAACAAGATGAAAGATGCGCCATGATACGTACATCTCTGCAAGTGGGTAGAAATACTCGAGACAGAAACAACAAGTCCTTTTCCCACTTCAAACGTTTGGATAACATTCCAAACTTTGTTGACTCGAGACATTAGCAAATACAGAACTCAAATGAAACTCAGTGCGTCTTCCTATCTTGGAATACAAGAGGTTTTAATCACCTTTTTAATAATGTTTGGGTAGAAATAGACTCGCCTTTTTTTCATCAGTCTACAGGAGACCTGGTTGAGTGAAGTACCTTCATGTGATGGATATGTAACGCTTTTGAATCCGGCCATAAAGAACCCCATAGGCAGACCATCTTCTGGCCTACTAATGTTGATATAAATCACTCCATGGTGGTCCATTACTGAGTCTTTCTGCCCGAACCCCTTCGTCCAAGGTGTTATCTTACAGACTGCAGATGTCAACATTCAGACGAGGAAACATCTTCTCATTTTAAACGGCTATTGGAATCCGACACAAATCAGCAGCAAGAAATTTGTAAATTCTGTTATTATTCAAATTGACAATGCTCAAATAACATATACAAATCTCTCCATCATATTCAGTGGAGACCTGAACTGCTCCTGGTTCAAATTAGAACAATCTTCAAAGACATTTAAACTTATAACCAACGATGATGAACCAGTGAGAAGTCATATGTGGAGAAGTGCTTTGAATATTCGTGGCTGCCAAATGGTAAATGGAAGGGTGAAAGGTGATCAACCGCCCCGTCATACCTGGGCTAATAACAAATCACGATCAATTATCGACTACTTTTGGGTTTCCCAAAACTTGTTCGAAAATGATCCCTCCCTAGAAATATGTGAAATGAAAAATAGCGACCACGATCTTCTTCGATTTTCATGCAGGTGTGAATGGTCTAAACAAACAAATAACCATTCCATTCCTTTGACAGTAAATGCAGGAGGAAACCGAATACGAATTAATGGCTCTCAAGTAAATTTCTTGACTAAACAGTTAGAAAACTCATGTGAGTCTCTGACAGTCGATTACGTGCCGCTGTTATCAAATTTTCGATCTTCAAAATTTAGTCATAAAGCATCAAATAATTCTTATAAGCACTATACCACCATGCTTATTACAGATGCCAAGAAACAGATGCACAGAGATATTAGAGCTTTGAAAAGGTCACCTCTCCCGATCTGTGGAGGGAAGTCCCTAAAAGTTGCAATTAGGTTGAGGAGGCAAACATATCGCAACTGGCTTCGATCTCAGAAAATAATAATCGATCAAGACCGAGCGGAAACACTTATGAAACATCTAATTACTTTAAACACCTATGAGACTTGGAAAATACTAAATTCAGGAAACCAGCAACGTCATCCTTTAATAACACATGAAATCGATGCTGCAACGTGGGAAGCCCATTTCTCAAACATGTTTTGTAAACCAACAAAGGAACCAATATCAATTTTACAATGTACTGTTCCAAACTGGGACCTACACATCACGTCAATTGACATAGAAGATGCTATACATAGACTAAAAAATTCTAATGCAATGGGTCCTGTTATGATTTCAAATGTGATGTTAAAAAGAAATGCTCCTGAATGGGCAGTCTTCATTGAGACGCTCTTCATGCAATTGTCCAACAAAATGGTGATCCCGAAATCTTGGCAAAACGCTATTGTGGTGCCGATACACAAAAAGGGCAGTCGGGCGGATCCAGACAACTATCACCCAATTGCCCTTTTGGACACGATTGGTAAAATTTTTGCTTCTTTCCTACGCCTAAAACTGTCAAACTGGGCTACGAGAAATCAAATCACTGACATTCGTCAAACAGGATTCACAAAAGGAGTTGGAGTCGAGGTAAACCTCGTGATATTAAACATCTTAAAACTCGAAACCTTAAGAGCAAAGAAAAAAATCCACTTTGCCTTCATTGATTTACGCGGAGCGTTTGACAATGTGAATCGTGGTTTGTTATGGAAGAAGTTGATTGCCTGGAACTGTCCTCAAGAGCTGACCGCACCAATTATTGCGCTACATTCCGATACCTCAATCAGAGTGCGGCTGAACACCCAGGGCGAACTGTCAAAACCCGTATGCATCAACAAAGGTGTAAAACAGGGGTGCCCTTTAGCAGCCGAACTTTTTAAACTGTTTATTTCCGATCTCCCCAAACATTTATCGTCAGCACGTTCCTTCGCTCCGAAAATTAATGACACACAAATTCAGTGCGTCGTGTATGCAGACGATGTTGTTTTGATTGATTCAACTGAGATCGGGTTGCAAAGACTCTTAAACAAGTTACAAGAGTACTTGGATTTGAACGATTTACATCTGAACTCTGGAAAAACCAAAATAATGACCATCGGAGCGGGTGGCTCTAATAAGCTAAAGCTATTTAAGTGGTACATAAATGGGATTCCCTTAAACACCACAAATTCCATAAAATATCTAGGAATAATGTTTAATTCTTCAATAAACGAACAGCACTGGAAATCGGATCTCTTTAACAAGATGACTCAACTGAGTATTCAAGCAAATAAAATCTACAACTCATTTGGTAAATTCAGCCTAAAACCAATTCTAATGTTCTATCTTCAAAAAGTGGTTCCAGCAATCACTTTTGGTTCGGAGGCCGGGTGGAATCTTGATATGAAGATCTGGCAGAAGCTAGAGGGCTTATTTTGGCGTCGTGTGCTGAAACTTCCATCTTATATATCAACGATCCAACTAAATTATGAGCTGTCACTAAACCCCTTGTAGACACATGTCATGTGGAAGTCATTAATGATCTTGCGCAAAATGAACTTGACCCCAAGGGCCCCTGCGTACAATCTCTTTGAAGTAAAACCTGATCAAATACAATCTGGACTTCTACAAGAATGGAGACAATTGATGGCTGAACTACTGATTCGAGCAGGCATATTGCAAGAAGATCTGATTTTACGTCCCCAATGGGCTAAAAAGAAATTCGAGCAATGGAGTTGGATCGAGAATTACGATCAACGTGCCTTAATGCCAACCACGCTGAAATCTGATCTAGTAGTTCATAAATTAAATGTTCCTAGTCGATACTTGACTAAATGTCCATCAAGACACCATCGTACTCAGTTCCTGCGACTTCGTTTGAACGCTCTTCCGACCAAAGCAATGCAAGCTTGTCGTCACATGAGAGAAACGACCGACAACCTCTGTCGATTCTGCAAGCTTGAGATTGAAACCACAGAACATCTACTGTCGGGGTGTACGGCGCTGGTTGAACGGAGGATGCAACATCTAAGTGGTTTTACCCCCGAGACATCAAATAATCATCATTGGTGGCAATATGCAGCATCTGGACATAACGTCAAATTGACATATGGGGTAGTGAACTTTCTAGACTCTTTGAAATTACATGAAAACTAAAGGATCACCTTAAGTTTAGTCTTAACGACTAGGAAAAGTGACTGGTGAAGTGTCTTTCCTACTCCAAAAAAAAAAAAAAAATGGTTGGATAAACTTATTTATATAGTGGATTGTTTATAGATCAAATGTAATAAAAGCACGGAGACCTGTCTGTTTACACACAGGTCTATCGAGCTGAAATTAAAAAAAAAAAAAAAAAAATTAATAGGAGAGGTTTTTGGCATGCAATATTTTGCTTTCCGTATCTTCTAAGTTTCTTTCACGATGAGTATCACTATACAAGATGTTGACCCCATGCATTTAAAGGAAATAAAACATGTGTTCCTTTCAATGTGAACGCTGCAGTCATGCACTTCAGTTTAATTAACAGGAAAGTGTAAAAAGGCTACCTCTGTGTATTTCAGCCCTTCTGAAATTAAACAAATCAACAAGTCCATAAATGAGAAGACACAGTAAACAGACTTCGTTCTTTCACCTGAAAAATGGCCTTTTAAATTGTCATTACTAATGTTATGTGTCCTCCACAACTAACTTATTTTTGGAATTTTGTGCTGGGTATGTCTGTCCCATGAATGTAAATGCAATAGACAATTGCGAAAGCCAAAACTATTGGGTCTGCCATCGCTTGTTGAGTTAAAAGTAGCTGTATAATATTTCCTTAGCCTTATAGCCCAACATAACGACCTGTACTGAACAGTACATAACAGCAATTATGGCCCACAATGATGGACTTTATGGCTATTAGTACCCGGGCAAGATGTGACTTACCTGGAGCACATTCAGCTTTTTCACTGAGTTGCGAATCTGACAAAAGACGGCCGCTATGGAAATGGAAAGGGGTGCTCTTACCATTTCCATGATGGTTAGGAATGCCGAGGTAGGAGAAAAGGTCAGTAAACAGAAAAAGATAACAAAGGGGTGCTCTGAGGTCAATGGATGCTTGGACTGTGCCCAATACTGGAGGTTAATGGCTGCATTTTGAGCCATCTAATTGGCTCTGACACGCCACCCAGGTGCTAATTACATTTAAGTCTTTAGATTTTATCAGTTGGTGTATTTCTTTCCTCGATTCTTGATTACTACATTTTTGTAGAGCCACGCATTTGTATATAATATGGAAAATGTATTTTCGCGAGCTACATGCAAACATTTAAGCATTCAAATGAGCTGGAGGGCGCTACCGGTCCGTAATGACCCAATGATCAGGATGAAGGTCCTGGTGGAGCACTGGCCTTAAACAAGGTCTCCAATTCAGTTAGCATCTGGGAAGGCCCAAGCGCGATGCAACTAGAGCGTCTAGTACCGGGTTGGATTGAAGCAGAGGGGAGAAAAGAATCCAAGGGTCAATCGGTCCAAGAACATGTACAGTCTGGGGGAGGGACCATGGTGGTGGTGATGCAGCAAGAGGTGCGCTGTGCTGACCCGATACGGCTCACATTAAGAGCCCTTTTATTGGCTAAAGTGCACATGCCAATTGCTGTGTTTTTAAAGTGCAGAAGTCTGGATGGAGCGCAGAAGAGCCTATCCACATTGGGAAATTGGTCTGAGCAAAAGTGGTAGAAGGAATCATTTTGGAAGTGTTTTGCTATGATATATTCCAGTGCTCTGGTGGGAATACCTTCCTGATTTGTATTTTTCTTGTTATTGTTATGCTCACTATTTTGGAAAGACATAGGCTGATTAACTGGTTGTTATATAACTGTGAAACCCTTCCTCATGATTTTAACGTGAAAGTGAATGACTTATTGGTGGAGTGGGGTAAACATGAGTCCCACTACCGACCCATACAAAAATGCCTTATGCGATTGTTATAAGTATTTTATAAGAACTTGTGAGATACTAGTGGGATTTTGAGAAGAATAACAAGAACTTTATAAAGGAAAGTAGTTTGATGTAACTACAGATACAGAAAACTAAAAGAGGGAAGTGGAATGAACATTATTCCTGACAATACATTACATGCCCTTTCTAGTGATGGCTATCCAAAACTTACCAGGTCCCCTCATTTTTCTACACTCTCCTGGAATTTGTAAATTGAAGTGGAGTCAGCGGAAACAAGAGTTTTTGCATGACATATGTGCTATGTGTTGTGTTGGTTTTGCCATTTACAGAAAAGTGTCTCTGCTGGTGCATTTCCTTTGATATGAGGGCCAATGGATTTATGACACCTTGCTTGATGTTTCGGATGATGCATATAATGTGGCTGACATGAATGAATTGGAAACAGCGTTATTTAAATTGGATCTTTGTTTCAACCCCAAGAAAATTACAGTCTAATGTTGGCACTCACACACAGGAAGAGGGGGAAATGGTGGAGGAATATTTGACTGTGCTGCGACACTTGGCAAATACATGCAATTTTGGCAATAGTTTTGATGAACATATTCATGACCAATTCATGATACAGTGTTGCAATAATTGTATTAGAGAGGATCTGTGGCTTATAAACGAACCATCTTTAGATGAATTACTGAAGATTGCGAATAGAGTAGCACACTCCATGCCGGGTGTTACAAAGTTTAACAAAGCAGAACAGAAAAAAACTCTGGCAGAAATTCTCAAAGTGGAGTCGTAAGAAAAGAAACCCCCCAAAATCAAGGCCCATGAACCTGTTTGATTTTGGAATCCACCATTCCTTTCACAGCGAGATGGATTTTCGCAGTCTGGCCCAGGTGCAACCTTCACTGAACGTTCATGTTATTGGTGTGGTAGTAAAAATCACGTGGCCAGCGCACCAGTATGCTCAGCAAGAAAAGTGATGTGTACCAAATGCAAGAGATGGGGTCAATTTACCAGCTGCAATATACATTTCTAAGGAAATCTGAGCTTCCCGAAGAAAAATATACAGTTTGTGGGCGATTATACAAGCACATCAGAAGATGATGAAGAAAATACACATCCACAGACTGTCTTAGTAATCATGGTAGAATGTGACATGGATGATGACTGTGAGAGTCCAATGACAAGTGTTTAGATAAATGAGAAAACACTGTGGATGATGGCGGACTCCAAACCGAATGTTACTTTAATGAAAAGGAAGGTGTTTGAAAAAGACTTGGGAGGAAAGGTGGAAAATATAACGGATCCCAATATCAAAAATGGAGGATACAATATGGACCGCATTGCACTTTCTTTTCCTTGGTGTTGTAGAATTCTATCAAAACTTTGTAAACAATTTTCCCGGAAAAGAAGGGGGGATGAGAAGGTTGTTGGGAAATGGGGTGGATTTTCAGTGGAATGGAAGATTTGCGAGCCAATTTCTTAAAATAAAAGAAGAAATAGATTTGGTGGTGGCGTTGGCACAGTTTGATACATGAAAAAAATAATCTATTGTTACAGTTGATGCTACTGATGTGGGACTGGGCTCAGCATTGCCTCAAAAATGTGAAGTAGGAGAGGAAAAGTTATGATGCATGCATCACATGTTCTTAAGGGTCTTGAGATAAGGAACTTGGACATTGAAAAGGAGGCCTTAGCATGCCATTGGGCAGTGGAAGGGTTTTGAACATTTGTGTGGCGCTCAGATTTTGTACTACATACAGAGAGCATCGTCCTCTGACGGCAATGTTTGAATCAAAAGAGCTCGATAAACTATTTGGTAGGATGGATACACAGAATGCAGTGCCATTCGTTTAGTGTGGAGGTAGTGGCGGGAAAGGACAATGGTTTTGTAGATTGCTTGTCACGTTTAAATGGGAAGGAAGAAGCTGGGGAGGAGAAATGGTGTGAGAAAATGTATCTGACTCCTGATGGAGTTCTGGGAGGATTGCTCAGGGGAAATGTGCTCACCTTGGAAGCAAGGCGACGCAAAGCAACACAGTTTTAATCCCCGGGTCTGCGCTTAGTAACCTCTGGGTATTAAGCGCATTATAAATAACTAATTATAATTATAAGTAGAGTGGAGTGGATAGAAGCGATTAACAAAGATGATTCAGAAAAGCAAGGGCTATGACAATGAATAGCCATGTAAGGATAAGATTGTGGGACATGGGAGAGCTTATTGGAAGGTTTGTGATGAATTGAGTATTGAGAAGGAGATCCTTCACCGACGGGTGAAGGTCTTTCCCCCTGTTGGGTTACGAGCACGATTGACAGATGTGGCACATGTGGGGCAAGTTGTTTTTTTACAAAACAAAAGGGGTGCTTAAGGTGGACTATCTGTGGCCAGGTCTAGATAGAATGTTTGAGCGAAAATTGGATGTATGTGTAGAGTGCGAGAAAAGTTGTAAGAGAATATGTGCAAAAGCAATGCCCAAGTTTGTTTGGCTGTGCCTCAAAATGTACGGGAAGATTTGGCGATGGATATTTTGGGGTAAGTTGATGTTGGAAATGGTTGTGGAAAGTGGGTTGTAGTATTGATGGATTTGTTGCAGTGGGTCGAGATAAAATCGGCCCTAGAGGCAAATGCAGGGACAATTCTGAAATTCTTGGAGGAGACATTCGGAAGAGAGGGATATCCCATGTCTATTTCAACAGATAATGGTACCCAATTCTGTGGAAAGGCGATGGAAGAGTATTTTAGGTTAAAATGGGATTAAGCATAAAATGAATGTAATGGGGCTGTGGAAAGAGTAAATAGGTGTATGACGGAGGCTTTGAGGATGGCTGGTGTTGTGGTCAGAGAAGGATATGGCACAGGAGAGAATAAGAGGGCTGAGGATGTCAGTTCATGTAGTAATGGGTGAAGTTACATGTGAACTCATAGGATGCAAGCGTAACTCTCATGTGTGTCCGGCCTGGATAGGCCGAGCTAGGGGAAATGACGTTGATTTGGGTGAGATGATGAAGAGATGTATGCTGCGTTAGGATATGACAAAGGAAAGGAGAGGTGTGAAGGGTTTGAAGGTGAAGAGAGATGACTGAATACGAGTTAAGAAAGGGATCATAGAAAGGAAGGGGGAGGTGTTGTAAAGGGACCCATACAAAGTGTCCATGCAGGAGCAGTGAGAGTTGGCAGTGGCCAAGTGTGTAATTTGGGAAGAGTGGTGAAAGAGTGGTGAAAGTACAGAGGGTGGTGCTGGAGATGAATAAAGATGTTGGTGTTGGGGAGGGTAAGCAGTGATTATACCAGAGGAAAAAACGAATGAAACAAACACGAAAAAGTAGCGAAAAATAAATATATGGAGGTGAAGGCAAGGGGTTATACAGGGGGGTTCGGAGGTGGGGCCCCCAATTTTACAAAAATTGATATTTATTTTGTTAAATATTATTGCATTCATTTTTTTTGTTTGTTGTAATCACATGTAACCAAGTGGAAGTGTGTGGTGTAAATATATATTTATGTTTAAATGTGAGATGGATGTTTGGAGAGTGTGTGCGTGAGGGAGTGGGGGCGTGCTTTCCATACATCTTGATTACACAATTTACTTCTGAATAAACTTATCTGAAGAAGCCTAGAATGAATCCTTGGTCTTACTACACAAACACTGGCAGATCTTGTTGGTCGCTTCAGTACAACATATCAGGGAACATTTATAGGCCATGCAGCACAGGGAATGGCCCTATGCCATGCTGATCAGTCTAGTTCTCACCAGGAAGATCTATGAAGATGATGTAATCCCTGAACCTGTGAAAGGAGCTCCTAGTCACCCTGCTCGTCATCATTTTAATTGCAGCCTCCCCATACAAAAATCCATGGGCACCTTCAAGATAGGAGATTCTGGAAAGGGGGTTATAGATACGTTTATGTAAAGCAGGGATGCAAACAAGCAGTTAAATAGTTTTATTAAAGTGTATAACTGTTTTGTGACTGATCTACTTGTCTTACCTGACGGCACTAGGTTAACCGACTATGGGGGACAGACACATAGAACATTGGGACTAAGGACAATGGTCAGGACTTGCCTGCCAACAAAATTGACTTATCTGATGAAGGATTACAAATGCAATGCAGGAGAAGACTGTTAAAAAGTGACAGTTGCAAGGAGAGAGGGGGAGACAGATAAAGGAAAGGAGAGATAAGAGGAGAAGTGCATCACTCTCTTGAGCATCCCCAGTACGATTTGGCTGGCCAGGCTGTGAATGCCAGCTGCAGCCCAACTCTTACAAAGTCCTGGACTGCATGCCGGAAAAGCCAAGCTGGAGTAATAGCCCCAGTCTGAGGCCGGTGTGTGCAGAGTGTGGCCCCAGAACTAAGGACCGGTCTGCGGCCCAAACGGCCCACCCTGGCACCTGTGAAGATCCATTCAACAGGCTGCATGAGGGTCGCTGCCTGGGTGAACTTGGGTGAAGAAGTGCCCCCTTCTGGGGCCACATCAGTGGCTTGACTCCAGGCAAGTGGTGAAACCTGTGAGGGTATGGCCTGCACAAACTACAGGAAAGTGGCGCAGCCTGTGACGGTATGGCCTGCACGAGGGCCAGGCTGGACGGACCAGGAGAAAATCAGTGTGTGTGGTTTTGGAGTGCAGTTGGTGTGGCCTGGGGAGAAGTTGCAAAATGTTAAAAAGAGTTTGGTAAGGTTTGCATATATGTTTTCAGTTAGTTTACTAAGTGATTTGTTACTGAAAACGCGATTGTGTTGTAACTACACATGTGGTTTGCTATCCTAAAAGTATTGCAAGTGATCTTCTACTCTTTAGATATTTTATAGTACTTACCAGATTGAAAAGTACAACAGTGTGCCTTAGATTATAAAAATAAATGTCTATTTGAATATAACTTCTAACTGTATAAGTGTTTTTTTTTAACCAAGGTATACTTTGGGGTCTGTGTACCTAACTACAGTCCTCCTTCTTCCTTAGACTAAGCCTGGCTTCTTTACCACCCTACCAAACCTTTGGGTAGTTCAGGCTGATCCTAAGAGGTGTAAACCCTGTTCATCCAAGGTGGGCTTCCCTATGTCTTGTCACAGACAGTGACTTTTGCAAACTCCCCTAATACTATATATGTTCAGTGATGTTTTGTTCTTTTATAATTTAATCACCGGCAAGGGTTAACAACTCCTCTCTGTAGTACAGTGTCTTATTTACTATCAGAGGTCCAGGTTTGTGGCCAATCTCCTTTCATAAAATATTTAATTTCAGTTTGCCCAGCAGCTAACATTGCCAGCTGGTCTGGAATAGTGGTTGGGCTCCACTGGGGGGAGGAGGGGCCCAGGTGGGGTTCCAGTGTGGTTAAATACAGTGTGTGCTTTCACCCAGGGGGCCAAGGTAAAAAAAACCAGGGGCTGCAAAAAGGTGAATGTTACCATGCTAAACTCCTAATGTAGCACTTGGCCTTGTACATTTTCTAATCACGTGTTGTTGATGAATTAAAACGTAACGTAAACACATGTTCTTTTCAGGTTAATTTAAATTAGCTGCAAGGTTTATGCATTGTTACTTGAAGGACCTGAGTCAATTCTATCTGAACATTTATGTTTACAGCTGCCACATTGTACGGAAGCCCATACGTATTTACGTGCATTGCCATGCATATTACATCATATCTGGACCTGTTTGTTGTATGTGCTATACACAACAGAGCTTACCGTTTCCTCCACAATGATCACCATGGCAATAAATATTACCCCTGCTGTAGCACAGGGAGGTTTAATTCTATTAAAGACATGGAGGCGAGCGTTATGCTTAAACCTCTTTATTTCTACTGTTCCGGCAGATTTAAATCTTCAAATTTTGTTTGTTTTTCTTTTTTCCAATAACTGAAAAACACCCTTAAAACTCCCTAACCCATGATCCTCTGAGTCTCTGGTAGTTCTATCCTGTCTCTGTGGCTCATAGGCCTCTCCTCGGCTAGGTCCTTTCTCTTCTTTGATGCCCCAGCAGCAGGGGATCGCTGGCGTGTGGGTCTGCGAGTTCAGTGAGGAGATTACGGCCAATTTGCAGCAGTCTAGCAGAGCCCGGAATGCTGTGTGTGGTGTTTTTCTGTTGTACATCTTCATTGAGACGTGTTGGGAGGATGTCAGTTGGAAGGCATCAAAGAAGAGAAAGGACCTAGCCGAGGAGAGGCCTATGAGCCACAGAGACAGGATAGGACTACCAGAGACTCAGAGGATCATGGTTTATGGAGTTTTAAGAGTGTTTTTCAGGTTTTGAAGAAAAAAATAATAAGACAAGTTTTAAATAATCAAACTTTGAAGATTTAAATCTGCTGGAATAGTAGAAATAAAGAAGTTTAAGCACAATGATCGCCTCTGGTTTTGACATAGAATAAAGGAGTTATGTCCTTCAATTCCCTGCCCATATGGCTCCTTAATTCCCTGGCGGACCCATGCACAGTGGCAAGGCTTGTTCCAAATTCTGCCACTTGAAAGGTGTACAAAATGCCACCTTGAATTCAAAGCGCTTAAAACCTCTCTCGACCAAAAGAGGAACATTCATATCCACAAAAAGAACACTAATATAGCAATTTATGACATGGCGGACATATATAAAGGGTATCCAGGCTCTTTTCCTAGAAGGTTAATAATATAATGGAACTCACTGCCTTGAAGTGATGTGTCCCAAAACCATGTGTGAAGAATCAACTTCCAGTGGTCCAGGGGTGAATATTCTCCCTGTCTCTTGTTGATCAAAGAGTCCCTCTGGTTGATTTATCTCTCTGTGATTCCTGATTAAAGCGGCAGGTCTCCATTGAAGCTGCAGTGAGACCAGACTCTCTGACACCTGCAAACCACATTCTCATACCCTATGGATGGGGTCCCCCTATCGGGTGGCCTACTGTAAGAACACAGTCCCAGTCATGACAGCTCACTGTAATTGATAAGAGTAGGAGTTGGCTTCAGGTTGACATAGTTACATATGAAAGGTTGTTGGGTTTTCTGTCTCCTCTGTTAACCTCATCAAAAAATATGGGGTCCGATACAAAGCCTTTTTTTCTACTAGATATGATTAACATACATAACAAAGCACCTTTAAGAGACACTTGTTTCTCTGTTAACTTGCCCTTCATTCACTAATCACCATATTCAAACTTCACAAATCAGTTCGAGATTTAGGAGCCCAATTGAGCCTGCCTAATTCCAAAAACATAAATCAATTTTATTAAAGTATCAAAACTTATATAAAAGTATATCCATCTCTTATAAAGTTCAAAGTGATATTAAAATCAAAATATAACCAGAAGATTGCATGTAAACACCTAATGTAGTTAACACTCAGAACATTTGCAACACATGTTTCTGTGGTGGGGTTAGTAAAAAAGTGGCATGTTTTCACAAATACATTATACCAATTTTCTGGCACACTATTCAACTCTGGAAACACAAAACAGTGGTCTGGATTTTCCTATCCCTTGATTGAAACATTAGTCTGGTCATTGTCTTTCGTGTATAAGCTTTTTACAAATTCTATTTGGCAAGACGTATTATACCAAGAACATAGTGCTGGTACCAAGCACTACCCAGTCTATGTTTCTAACTTCTCAGACCATTATTTTCATCTGAGGTGTACTGTGATTCCAACATAGAACATGTCAACATGTGCATGTGTTTCGGCCTTTACATAAAGGGTCAGTTCATATTTCACTGAGCGCGCCTCATTCTTTTCAATTAGGCCTTCATCAGGACAGATATCAATACAAAGCCCAAAACAATGTTTTTCTCAGACGCAAAACCTCTGAACCACGATTTCATGAACCATGATTGACTGTGTCGAAAGCAGAGGAAAGATCAAGGACGATGAGGACAGGAGGAAGGCTAGAGTTGAGATTAGTGATCAGATCTTCATGGCTGTTTAGGAGAACAGTTTCTGTGCCTCTGGCTGCTCTAAAGCCAGGCTGATGGTCATGGAGATAACCAACAGATTCAGTGTGGAGAGTAAGCTGGGGGATGTCCAACATTTCCAGGAGTTTGCCCAGGAAAGGACTGATAGAGATCGGGCTAAAGGTTGCCGAGCAGGAAGGATTGGCAAAAGGTTTCTTCAGGAGGGGGTGCACAAGGGGGTGCTTCAGAGGGGTGTGGGGTCCCAGTGGCTAAAAAGTGATTGCAGAAATCGGCCAAGAGTGTCAATGTGGTCCTTGATGGTTCTGGAGGAGCAGGGGAGCACCTGCGTAGGTGACACTTTCATAGATTGGACTTGTCTAGAATCGTCATCAGGAGTGATCACTAAAAAGCTGGAGAAAGGCGGAGGAGAGGAAGAGGCTGCCTGAAGGGGTCCAGGAGTGGTAGAGGGAGAAGTAGAGGAGAGAGAGGAGCGAGAAGACAGGATGTCGTGGGTTTTAGCGGTGAAGTGAGAAGCCAGAGCCGTGCAAAGGGTCTAGGAGAGAACAGGAGAGGTGGAGACTGCGGCAGGATTGGCCAGTTCCTTGCAGGTTTGGAAGAGTTTGGCTGTATTGTTCGAAGCCACAGACATGCAGGCTTGGATGTGGGCTCTCTTCTTAGACAGAACAGAGAGTCTGTATTGCCTTTGGAGCAGGCGACAGGCCAGTTTGGCAGAGGATGTAGCCAATGCTCTCCATTTCCTCTCAGCCACTCTACACTTGCGTTTAAGAGTGGTGAGGTCAGAGTCATGCCTAGAGTTGCACTTGGAAGTAGGCTTCAGGTGGATTCTCATAAAAGGGTCAAGAACATCAAGAGTGTTAGTGATAGGCAGATGCAGACTAGAGAGGGCTTTGTCAGAGTGTGAGTCAGCCGCGGGAGTTGTTGTAGGAGAGAAAGTAGCAGCAAAGGCCTCCACTGACACACTCTTCAGGGGTCAGATGACCGAGAAGGTTGGTGGCAGTGTAGGGGTAGACTTCACCTGGAGGACAGCGAGCTTCAGATGGGAGGAGAGCAGAAAGTGGTCAGTCCAAGAGAGTTGAGTGGTGAGAGGGTTATTGAAGGGGATGTCCGAAGAGAAGAGAACATCCAAGTTGTGCCGGGTCCGAGGATCGAATGGAAAGAGATAAGAGTATCGCAGAGATTGTGGAAGAGCCCCTAGAAAGGGTTTGGAAGCATCCAGATGGATGTTGAGGTCTTAAAGGAGAGAAGAGGAGAGGTCTGCCCATTCTGAGTGGAAGAGGGAGCTCTGGGCAGGTGGCCTGTAGATGGTGGCCACAGTTAGAGAGATGTCAGGAGAGATAGAGAGCATGCAGACCAGGCATTGAAAGGAGGAGTAGGCCTGCATGGGGATGACCGAGACAGGGACCCATTCCAGAAACAACAGGGCTACTCCACCTCCAGGATGGTTGATTCTGGGTTAAGAGAGGATCTTGTATACCCCAGTGTGGGGAGTGTGAAAGCTTGTGACAGAGGTGGCCATGAACCACGTCTCGGTGAGACCGAAGACACCAAGTTCTTCAAGAAGGTGACAGAGGTCAGAGGAGTGTTTGACAGCAGAATGATAATTGAGCGTAGCGATGTTGAGCAATTTGTCGCATTTGAAAGACATGGAGGTGTACAGGCTTGAGGTAAGCCCTCTGGAGGTCGTATAGGGGCCCTAGGATGGGCAGAGGACAAAGAGGAAAAGGGGAGGTGGCAGAAGTGAAAACAACAAGTTTTAAAGTTTTCAATCAGTCAATCAATACTTTATTTCGAACAGTAGTAGGTAAAAAAAGTCATAAATACACCGGAAAACAGTGCAATGCATCGATACAAGAAGACCATAGAAATAAAAACAAGGAATACAACAATGCACATGAAAAGATCAGATATAATGATGCATTTAAATACAGCTCATAAAACGTGCCCTCCAGTAGCCATGTGCTTAAGTCGCTTCCACCATGCCAGCAACAGAAAATGCCCCATGCCAGAAAACACAATTGGATCGCCAGCCAGACAGAAGAGCAGTACCAGGAATGCCCTGTTAGATTTCGAGAGCATAACCAAGGGTAACAGATATTTCTTCCTCACATACTTATATGCACATTTTTAAGTTTAACACAGCAGCAATGCAAAGCACCCAGGTGCCAATATCCTAAAGGGGGGGGGGGGCGCCAAGTATGCACAGCACTGTGTTAGCTTACATAGTTTCACAGTAGTGTCAATAAAGTAAGCAACGGTCACCTGATAGGATTAGTACATTTCTAGAGATTCACGAGTAGATGAAGAGCGCGCACGCACAAATCTACACTAGCTGCGCAGGTGAGTTCCTTAGGTTAATGCTGGCACTTAGTGGGAGCAGGGAGACTGGGAAGGATTCTTATGGGGGCACTGGGTTGTAATGCCTGCAACAGTGGGACTCATTCTGGCTGCCTAAATCAGCTAGGAAGTAGATTCCAACCTCAGACACTGCCGTAGGTTAGCCTTCACAATGCGCCAACTTTCTAAATGTTTCACAACCAGACTCGCAAACATTTTGCTATCGGAGTCGAGTATTGAAATAAGGCGGTCATTTTTGGGGTCCAATTTGCAGCTGTTCTTATGTATAGGAATAACATAGGCTGTCGGCCTGGAGTTAGGAAAGTTTGTTGTCTTCAAAATATCATCAAAGAACATTTTTTGAATTTCCGCCCATGCTTTGGGTGCTCCCATAAATTGTTGTCTGGCCCTGGTGCTCTCGAATTACTAGCTCCCATAATGACCTTATACACATCATCCGTATCATAGACAATGGGACACTCCAAACTGGTTTCTTCCATTTTGCAACAAACCGCCAACGGAAGTTGGGATTTAGAATATGCATATAATTCCTGGCGGTTCTTCACCCAGTGAAATTCTGCCATAGCATTAATAACTTATTCACCATTTCCATTAGCCTGGTCATTCTCCAGCATCCAAAAAGATCTCGAATCCTTCTTTTGCAAGTGGACCAGCAATTGGGCCTCATGACTTTTTCCCCAGTTTCTACATTTTTGCCTAATCTTTTAAATTCTCACTAAGTTTGCCGCATCATAGATCTTTATCCTATTACTAGCTCTGGTAATTGCTGTCATTTCCCTTTTCTGTCTTACCAAGGCCTCGCCATACTTGTGAGACTTCTTATGAACAGGGCGCTTATGTCCGTTAGTCTTATTTGAGCCCCCTGGAAATAAATGAATGGAGTCTAGTAAAAAAGCATTGAAGTTATCAAGTGTAAATGTAAGCAACCTCCAGTTATAACTAGATAATAACAAGATCCCCTCTATTTCTTGATTCTTCCGATCAATCTTACACTGTTTCCATACAATTCTATTCATTGCTGCATTGGTGGAAACTCTCTCCTTATAATACCTCCTCACTGGAAACTGCTCACTGGCAAATGAACACCTTCACATGTTATCGTCACTCCAATTATTCCAGGCGATCTCAAAACGTTTACATTTTCCCAAGATATAATCGTCTACAAAGATATAGTCCAGGGTTGAATCTTAAGTGGGGACGCCAGCTAGGTCCCCTTCCCCAACCCCATTTAGGTACTAAAGACCCAAATTATTCAAGCAGATTCACCATTTACTTCCATTATACAAATTGTCCGGGTAACCAATATTGGACTCATTAAATATCGAGGAAGCTTGGCTCATTGTACTCATGTCAAAATCCATGATTATTAACAAATACATAGCAGTGTTCTAAATGTTGCCTGCAAAGGTACTTTTATCGTTGTGTGACTAAGCTGTGCACATGGTAGTACCCAAACTGATCATTTCCAATTGATTGTATGGTAAATCTGGCTGAATTCAGCCAGTACCATTCGATCGTTTGGCAACGATCAGTTTGGGAAAATCACTACTGGTTATTGTTGTTAGATCATTCGGAATCTTCAAGGCCTAAGAATGACGACAATATCCCATTGTTCCCTTCCCGCCTTGAAGCAATTTGAAGAACTTCAGTTGTGTATAAGCACTTTACAAATATACAATTACAATTAAATATGTTTTACTTGGTTTTATGAATTGATTTGTGGTAAGGTCTATTCATTTAGGCCAAACAACACAATAAAATGATTGTTTATTCTGACGGACCATTTGAGCCGACCGATCAGCCAAATGTGTTTCCAAACAGCGGCGTGCTTTCATCAATACCCTCAGAGCCTTACTAGTTCCCTTCAAATAATGTTCCTTTTCTGCCGATTGGACCATACCTTCCTGTTCAATCCTCTTAACTTCTGGCCCTCCCAATAAATTCTCCCCTGCTTACAGCCTTACTTGTACCCCATATTAGTCACCAATCCATGCCCTCTACCTTGTTCTCTTAATTCTGGAGCACTTCTCTCATATGTGTTTTAATTGCTAGATCACTCAGAACCAAAACGTTCAGCTGACAAGTCTTTCTAACTGGTACCTGTGTAGTGCACGCCAACAGACTCACTAGAACTGGGATATTGTCCAAGAAGTACCTAAGACCAATATGCACCGACAATAAAGCTGTAACCAAAGTAAAAGAGAGTATCCTCTGCAAACTGCCAAAAGAACATGTATTCCCTATCCTCCTGGCGGAAGAAGCGCCAAGTTTCAATAAGGCCCAGATCCCTGAATAGCTTTCCAAAGCAGCTTTATTCCTTTGATCCACTGCTGTGTGGGGTAGTATTTTGTCTATCTCAGGATCCATTATGCAGTTAAAATCACCACAGATCATCACCTGACCCTCACAGAGCCCTCCCAACCTTTCCAGCAAAGTAGTCAAGTACTGATCTTGATGTTCATTTGGGTCGTAAGAGGCTACTAATGTAAAGAGTTGTCCCTCCAACAAGCCCTTAATGATTAATCCTCTACCTTCTGGGTCTCTATAAATGTACCACCTGGAAACTTTTAACCGCCATCTCTCGCCTCTTTCCCTTACTCGAAGCAAAATACTGTTTGAAAACTCTATGTTTCAGTCTTCCTTTATCCTGTTCCATTAAATGTGTTTCCTGGATAAACGCTATAGATGCCCGCATGTCAATTGACCTGCATAGGATTGAATGCCTTTTTTGGCAGAGTTAAGACACCGTACATTTAGGGTCAGAAATCCATTAGGATTTAGGCGTATTCCAGTTTAACCCCACTCCAGCTCATAGTCAGGATAAAATGCCTTTTCTCCACCTTCCACTTTCACAGGTCGACTCGAAATCAAACCATAAATCAACCAAACTTTCAACAAGGTTCAAACTGTCCCACCTATGTATAGATGTAACTAGGAAAAAGTAGAGGCTGAATCAAAATGCGCAGCAGTGAGTCTTTATATATATAGTTTGTTTTAGGCTTTGATAATTGGATTATCACCAAGTTCATGGGAGGTCGAGGTGTTGCCCGCATCTCTTCTATTAACATGAAAGGGTTGGACCCTTTAATGCTTGCGCTGATAATAAGGATGATGACATTATTCTAGTTTTTCACATACAGGATTTCATTGTAATATTGTGGTAATTCCCGACTCCCAAGCCCACCCGAACCTCCACATCCCTGAATGCAACAATCAACATAAAATTATTCATACTTAACAACCATATCCCCCTCAGTCACACTCCATTATCTCTTCTTACCCACAACATATCCAGTCACAGACTGGAGACCCCTATTATCTGATATCAAATGGTCTGACCCCTTCTCTAATATGCCCAATCGCAGCATCCCCCCAATAAACGTCTTCCCTCATGGCTTTGCTCACTCCTCCCAACCCCACCAAGTCCCAGGTGCACTCTTCTTCTGCGGCCTCTCTCTGGTAGTCTTTTCTGCCATGTGTCTCCTTCTTTACTTGGTGAACCCTCATTTTCACGGGTGAGGTTTGTCCAGTCCAGCAAGTCTGCAACCTCCTGCTCCTTGGCGATATTATGTCTTCCCTTCAAGCTTGAATATTAATCTGCAAAGACGTGCCCATCTATATCTCACGCATTTCTCTCCCAACCCTTAACCAGGCGTAGGATTTTTCTCTTTTGAAGAGTCACCTTTGCAAGATCTTGGAATATCAAAATAGGGGCCTCTCTAAAGTGCAATACTTCTTGTGATATGGCATTTCTCATGATGTTTTCTTTGATTTTGAATTAGTGAACTCATGTCAGGACACCATAGATCAAATTGTTCTTTTGCTACAACTTGGAAAAAACGTGGTGTGTTCGATCCAGATTGGTCTCGGGATCTCCATGCCTTTCCAAGATGTGGATGAATAATACAGTCACATATTCCTCTAGCTCTTTGTCAGAGATTTGTTTAGGGACACCACGTATCTGGATTTTGTTAAGCCTCATCCCATTTTCTGCATCTTCCTGCTTGGCGAGTACAAATTCCATCTGTTGCTCAAGACCCTTCACACTTTCCGCCAGCTCTACCTGTTCATGTGTCTGGTCACAAAGGGTGGATTCCATCTCTTCCAGTCTACCTTCTGCCACCCTAACATGTTTGTCCAGATCTGCAATAGATTTAGCAAGGTTGCATGTATTATCTTTCATCTCTTTCTTGAGCTCTGTTAAAATAAGCTGCACATCTGTTTTGGTGGCTGGAGGGTCCTCCTGGAGTATGGGTCCTCCATATTCTCTTGTGTTTGCAGGGAGTGGATGTGTACCATCACCAATTGCTGGTTCCTCTTAGAACTTTCCTGCACCTGAATAAGACTTTTAATGTCTCCTGATTTCTCTCCCTTCTGTTTTGCAGACACTTTGGCAATTGTGGTATAGATATGAGGGGTCCTGTCCTTTCAATCTGTCCCAGATTACTCCCAGGTTATCTGACTGGCGGTGGATGGGATCAAGATCTCACCTCAGACAACCGGCCTGGTAGCTAAGAGATTGTAGGGGTAGCCACAATTATGCTCTCCATGTGCACCCCTCTCCTCTTTGCATTGAGCGAAGAGCACATATTTTGCTGCATGCATTTCAGCAAGTAATTATGGCCACTCAGAGAGAGACAAGTACTTACTTACTAGACCCCAACTAGATCCACGCAATCTCTTCAGCATGATCACCTCCACCACGATGCTCCTCAATGCTGTCTACTCCGAGTTCTATTTCAGGCACTGATCTCTCCCACAGCTGGCGGCACATTCATCCAGCCTTGATTATTAATGGGGGCTGGGATCGGCAGTTGCAGGTTCCCATTCATCACTTCTCTACCTCTTTCTACATTCAGCACCCTTCTAGACCGTGGTCCTGGGTGGCATCTTGGACGTCCCTCTGTCGGGAACCGAGCGTGCAGTTTCGACGCATCCGGACTTCCCATCTGCCTGAACTCACTCAAGGTGTCTCCAGAGGGGTTTCAGGGTCTTCACTCGGGGTACTATAGTCAGCCCCCAATCT
Source organism: Ambystoma mexicanum (assembly GCF_040938575.1). NCBI lineage: Eukaryota > Metazoa > Chordata > Amphibia > Caudata > Ambystomatidae > Ambystoma > Ambystoma mexicanum. Next base: position 844,645,790 of record NC_090923.1, read on the forward strand.
GATGTTGGTGGAGGCTCTGGTAGGCCACGGTTAACAGAGCTCAGAGAGGAAGCATCCACATGGCTTTCCTGGTTGTCCACACGGCCCGATAAATGGCAATTTTTAAAAAGAACTTTCTTTATTGCATTGCATTATTGGCAAAATGTAGAGACACAGACAAGTTGAGTCGCTTTATGTTCATTATTAGTCCAATGCATACCAAGTCATCTTGATTAGCCACTCTAGTTCTTTTATGGCTCTGTCTAATCATTGCCAACTGATATCCTATCTGTAGTAATCTATTCCATAGAATATCCGTTTGAGTTGAGCATATAGTGCTTAATCAGTAACCTGTCATGTATGGATGGGATGCAGAGTAACTCTTACACTAAATAATCAGACTGACTCAGGAAGTTGGCAAAAGTCTCATCCGACTGTTTTAATATCAATTCTCTAAAACAGGGAGTTACAATAGACATCAATGGATGTTTGCTCGAACTCTGAATGTAAATCACATAAAAATACACTTAAGTATTAAAGGTTTGTCATAAGTGACATCATACTACGTGGCAAATAAGGAAAACCTATGGGGTGTTGTGGTTGGCTCAAGGGGAACATCTAAGTATACTTTTACTTATATAGGAATGGGTTGTGATTGGGTCTCTATAGTCACGTGGACAATTTATGCCCACCCCCAGTGCAAGCCATCTTCAACACTTTGACACACAGAATACTAGAGGCATTCAGCTGCTCCTCTACACTCCCCTCTCTGGTTGATTCATCAACCAGGCCTTCATCAGTATCCACATCTTGATACCTTTTCTTGATGAAGTGCTTCTTCAGAGTCCAGATCTTTATCACTCCCTTTAGGGAACCTGCTGATTTGACATGTTGTCCACATTTCAGGTCATGAGACTGTACTGTTCATTTGGACTACAATAGATCCATCGTCCCACGTACTTCTTGTGGTTCTTTGGATATAGAAACATTGTTCCCTCAGGTGCTAATATACTGGCCTTTATTGAATTGAATTGATTGTTTATTTGTATAGCGCCTATACCCAATGTGTTTCAAAGCGCTTCAAGGAGGGAGGGAACATGGGAGAAACACAGTTACATTCTTACAAGTCCTTGAAACAATTCAGATAGTGCAAGTGCAAGGAACAAAGAGGTGAGGAGGGGGGAGGGAAATGAGACGAAACAAGCTGTTAACTTACTATGCCTGATGACAATTGACTTAGTGGTGGAATATTAAACAAGAGGAGGGGGAGGAGGGATATGGAGAGAGGGAGAAGGAGAAGAACAACACAAGCGACTAAACATAATAGGCCTGACAACGATTCGGAGTAGTGCTGGAGGGGGAAGTGGGAGGGGGAACAAGGAGGGGAGGGAAGAGGAGAGACAAACAAGCTACTATCACAAGGTCACGGGACTAATGATAGAGTAAGTGCTAATGGACAGAGATAGGGAGGGGAAGAGGAGAGAGGAAGAGAAGACAGGCGGCTATAATTACTGTGCCTGACGGCAATTGAGGTAGTGCTGGAATTTGACAGGAGGAGGGGAGGGGTAATGAGGAGGAGGGTAAGGAGGATGAGAAAGACAGGTGGCTACAATTACTATGCCTGAATGCAATTGAGGTAGTGCCGGAACTGAACAAGAGGAAGGTAGGGAAGGGGAGGATGAGAGGACAGGAGGAGAAAGGACAAAACAGCGACCCCCAATGCAATGCCAAATGTGGGGGTGGGAGGGGGACACAGATGCCATCATGGGGGGCAAGGGGGTGGGTGGGGGATACACATGCCATCACAGGAGGCAAGGGAGTTGAAGGGGGACACACATGCCATCATGGGGGATAAGGGGGTGGGACGGGGACACACACAGCATCACGGGGGGCAGGGGGGCACTCAAACAATCACAGGGGGCAAGCGGGTGGAAGGGGGACACACACCATCATTGGGGCAAGGGGTCGGAGGGGGACGCACATATGCCATCACGGGGGGGCAGGAGGACACTCAAACAATTACGGGGGCAAAGGGGTGGGAGGGGAACACACACATCATCATGGGGGGCAAGGGGTGGGTGGGACATACACACGCCGTCACAGGAGGCAGGGGGGCATTCAAACAATCATGGGAGCAAGGTGGTGGGAGGGGGACACACACGCCATCACAGGGGGAAAAGGGGTGGGTGGGGGACACACATGCCATCATGGGGGCAGGGAGGTGGGTGGGACACACACACACACTATCACAGGGAGGTGGGTGGGGGACACACACACCATCACTGGGGGTATGGGGGTGGGTGGCACACACACATACCATCACGGGGGGCAAGGGAGTCAAAGGGGGACACACACGCCATCACGGGGGCAAGGCATGGGAGGGGGACACCCATGCCATCATGGGGGCAGAAGGACACTCAAACAATCATAGGTTGCATAGGGGTGGCAGCTCAACACACACATCATCATGGGGGCAAGGGGGTTGGTGGGACACAAACATGGCATCACGGGGGCAGGGGGCCACTCAAACAATCATGGGGGCAAGGTGGTGGGAGGGGGACACACATGCCATCAAAGGGGGATAGGGGGTTGGTGGGGGACACACATGCCATCACGGGGGCAGGGAGGTGGGGACACACACACACTATCACAGGGGGCTGGATGGGGGGCACACACACCATCACTGGGGGCATGGGGGTGGGTGGCACACACACACACCCACCATCACAGAGGTCAAGGGGGTGGGTGGGACACACACACGCCATCACGGGGGGGGCAGGAGAGCACTCAAACAATCACAGGGGGTAAAGGGGTGGGAAGGGGAGACACACGCCATCATGGTGGGCAAGGGGGTGGGTGGGGGACACACACACCAACATCAGGGGCAGGGGGTAATTTTCCATCATTCAAATGAAGCCAAGCTCGCCTGTCTTCTTGGACTTTCACTGCTGAGGGAGTGACATTTTCAACACAAAAGGGGCTGTTAAATCTTGTCACGTGCCACTTTCTGGTAACATTTCTAATTAATGTGGCATCTCCAATGAACAGTTTAGGTGCCAATAATAGTGCAGTTGACCTGGTTGCTGAATGGTTTACGTCTGTGTTCTGATACTGACCCCTCTGGTGCTTGAGTTGATCTGAAATGAGAGAGATGCTGGATGTTATACATGTCAAATATTCATTCAATTAATTTCCTAACATTTTTGCTGTACTCTGGGTATCACTTCTACTTCTGGATGGAGGTTTAAGAGGCATTCTCATTCGCCTCTCTGTTACTAGCTCGTGGGGGGTGAGGAGATGGTCCGAACCAGGCTGATTGCTTAGCACATATAAAGCTAAGGGCAGACAGTATAGCCATCCCTTTTTCAAAGTTAACTTGATCTTGGCAATCCTTTCTTTAAGGAGGCCGTTGAGTATCTCACATATTCTGTTTGCTTGCAGGTGATAAGCAGAAGAAAACATAGGCTTAATGTTCAATAAAAGCCCTATCTGTTCAAATACTTCATTGACACAATGTGTGCCATTATCGGATCTCAGCACTTTACACACACCCCATCTTGGAAAGACTTTGCACACCAGAAACTTTGCTGTACAAGTGACATCAGGCTGTGTACACGCACCTGCTTCAATCCACCTGGAGAAGGGACACACCACCACTATCAGATACCTGTATCCACTACACACCTGCAGCATATCAACATAGTCAGTATGTAAATGCTGAAAATAACCTTTCAGTCTAGAATTACTGCTCTAATTGTTCTCAGTGTATGCCCAGTGGTAAACCTGAGATTTACAATGCAGTTTACTACATAAAATGCAACATGTTCTAACAGATTTGGAATAAACAAGTCTTCCGCAATTGTTGCAGCAAGACTTTCCCTAGTTACATGCGTGGGGTAATTCAGCTGTTCAAGCGCAACCGTTAATAATGTTACTGGCATCACCAGCTTTCCAGTGCTGTTCTGTCACCATAATGCTTCTGTGGGGGATAAATAACACCCCCTTCGCTTCCATAATACCTGCTCTTCCTGTGGTGCACTTCCTTGAATCTCCATTAATTGGGTCATCAGTAATTTATTAAACCCTTCTTGCACCACCATAACTGTGACTACCTTCTCTTTAACATTTGGAGTATCAAAACTTGGGATATCTGGAGAATATGCAACCCTTTTGACCTCTGTGTCTGCGGTTTTGTTCCCACAAGAAATAAAGTCTGTTCGCTTAGTGTGAACGGCACATTTAACTACTGCTATGGCTACTGAGAGCTCTAGTGTCTTAATAAGCCTGTCCAATAAAGATGTTTGCTGCACTGGAGTGCCGTCCACACGGAGGGAGCCCTTCCTATTCCAATGTGCTAGCCCTGGGTGTATGGTTGATGTCACATAGGCGGAGTTACTGTACACCGTCACTTCCTGCCCTGCGTGATTCTCGAGCACAACAATGAGTGCCACCAATTCTGCTGCTTGCACCAAAAAGTGAGATGGTAGTCTTGCACTTGCTACAATTTTCAACTCGCCATTTGCTCTATGCCTCACTACAGCTGCGCCAGAATGCCTTTCTCCACTAGTTTGATCAATTTTTGAAGAACCATCAATAAAGAGACTTTCGCATCTTGGCAATGCGTTTTCTTTTATACAAGGTATATCATCATAAAATTCAACATAATTTGCACAGTCATGCACATGGTCACCCTCTGTCACTGGCTCAGTTATAAACGTGGCAGGATTCATTATTTTACATCTGACAATTTTGATCGTTGGATTCAAAATTTTTGCTACATTAACAGAAGCTCTCTGAAATGTCAATGTACCCTTAGGTTTTTCTAAGATGGCGAACAGAGCATGCTCCACGAAGAGAGTCATAGAGCAGCCCATCACAATGCTTGTAGACTTCTCAATTGCGAACACGGCGAATGCCAATGACTGTTTGCAAGGAAAGTGTCCTTTCATAACTAGGTCTAGAATCCCACTGTAATACTCTAGAGGCTTGTACCCCAATGTGGCCCTCTGTGTAAGCACTGCAGTCATTACTGTCCCATTTGTGTGCGAGGATAAATAAAATTCCTTGTGTATGAACTGTAATCAAACACCCAGGCTCTAACATAATTACATAGTCCCAAAAATTGTTGCAAATGCTTTACCGTGTGCAGTTTTGTGGTTTTCATAATTGCCTCAGCCATTTCAGGTTTCACCTTCTTTCCCTCATGTGCGATCAACTATCATATATATATAACACTCATTCTTGGCAGTACTGCAAATTTTCCTTGTCTACCTTGTATCCCTTCTCTGCTACGAAAGGCATTAGCCAAATCGAGTCTTATCTGCACTCATCTTCTGTAGTGCTACAAATTAAAATGTTATCTACATATTACATCACCGTGCTTTTTAAATCAACATTGCCTAGATCCATCTGGAGGACTCTTTTTAAGATAGATGGAGACTCACAGTACCCTTGGGGCAGCCTAGTATGTTTCAGACGAGTCTGGTGGAACATAAATGAAGTCAAGTCTTGTGAGTCCTTGTGCAACGGGATTGAGAAAACACATTTTTCAAATAAATCACTGTGAAATATCATGCTTCCACCGGGATACTGCACAGTATCATTGCCGGGTTAGGAACTAAAGGAAACTCTGCCTCTACAATCTGGTTAATCGTTCTCATGTCCTGTAGGAATCTCAACGAAACTCTTTGATTTCCTCACAGAATACACTGCGGTGTTGCACAATGATTCTGAAAGCACTAGAATACCTTGGTCCATCAGTGCTGAGATGGTCTTGAATATACCCTCATCGGCCTCTCGAGACATGGGGTACCGTCTTGCTCGAGGTAAAATTGCCCCTGTCTTCAACTTTATTCTAACTTCCCATATACTCTTTAATACACCTACGTCATGAGGGCCTGTGATCCAAAGGATGCTTGGCGCTTTCTCCAAGTTTGTCAAACAATGCGGGACGCAGCCACATTATTGCCATTCTCTGTGGGACTTCCCTTTTCTCTATTCTTATCCAGTGTGTGATGCTCATAAAGAACACCACTTCATCGTCTGTTGGATCATCTGTAAACATGTAATTGTCAGTAACTTCAGTGAGTCTGTACTCTTCTTTGATAGCTATCACTGTCCTCCATGGTCTACTCTCATCATCTGTTCCTTCGAGCATTGCCATTTCCCTTCGTACTATGGCTGCTTCTATCTCAGGGATAGTCTGTCCACCCTTTTCATCCATAGATATTTGTGGTCTAAGCAAACGTTTGTCAGGTATTCTCACAGTCTTCCCCACTAAGCCAGGTAACCATGTTAATAGAAGGCTCACCCCATAAAGGAAAACCTCTGGCCCAACTGTAACGCCTTGTATAGCCACATGCCCAGTGAACACCAGTGTAAATTTCCCCACATTTGAATCGTGTATTCCAGGAGTGGAACACACTATCCCTTCATCAGTAAATGAAATCATCATGTTAAGTTTTGTCATAAGATCTATTCTCAAAATGTTAACTGGTGTCTGCCGTGAATACAACAATCAAACAGAGATGTCACATTCACCTATAGAGAATGGTAATTCATCATTGAAAGGAATTCGACTTGTAGCTCCAGAGAACCCTTGAGCATTCATGGAAATTCCCGACATTGGATATTTCACTCTCGTATCCACGAACGAGTAGCCCCAGTGTCTACTAAAAAATAAAAAGATGTGCCTCCTATTGTCACATCGACCCTTGGTTCCTCTTGGCGGTGTAGTGTCACAGATAGTACTGGACATCACATCATCCTGTGACTGTCCTATTGTGGGTACATGCATACCCATGTTCCTGTGAAGGGATTCCCTCCCACTACAGTGGCACCTCCTATTCTAGGTGTCAACAATTGTCCTGTGTTTGCATAGTGTTGTGTCTGCATGGGGGCATGTTGAGACTGCCCTTGTGGTGGATTAATTTGCACTTGCTCTGAGTGTGGTGTCTGTTGTGTTTGTGGTGCTTGTGTCTGATACACTGTCTGATCTTGGGCAAACCCTTCCCCAGGTTGTGTTCTATATGGTGGAGGATAAGCGGTCACCCGTCTTGTGAATTGCCCATTCTGAACATTCCATTGGTGCCCACATAAGCACGCAATATGCCCTGTCATCCGACAATTCCAACATACGGGGGCGGACCGCCTGAGTAGTCCCCCTTGGCTAAATCCTCCTTGCACATTCTGATTCTCATTCTGTGCATTCTGAAACCGGCCTTGATTGCTTTGGAATCCAACCCCTTCCTCTATATCCCATACCTCTCCATCGTTGCATGAACCCATTTCCTCCTTGGTCCATCGGGCACTGATTATTCACCTGCGATGTATCTGCCACTTGCTGTAGGCGCAGCCCTTCTCTGCTTGTCAATACTGCCCCTTCTATTGCATATTTTCTTTTTTGTTTAAATTTGTTTATTGATGAGCAGATACAGCCTCTTGCATTTTCCACAGTGTTCATACAATGCCATTATTTCTACAAATGATCATGAACCAGTATTCATACCTCAGCATATATTTTGAATTCACATCAAATCAACATACCAACAATTAAAACAAGTGTTTTTTAACAATTGTATGCTTCATAGGTTTAGGCAGATAACACTTTGAGCATGGTCCAGGTGTACTAATCATTAAAGTTCAAAGTTGGGAGTCGGTGGTTCTGCCACCTGTTTGCAGGTGTGAACCTCCCTTATGACACCCATGGCACAGTTCATTGCCTCTACATTTTGTATTGGTCTCAGTGGAGAACGGTTTATATCTTACTATTTGTCGATCATGGTACCTCTCACTTCATGTCGTTTAACCTTTGTCCCCTGTCCATACTATTGCCCACCTCTGTGTCTGCCATGGTTTGGTCCCTAAGCAATTTCATCTCTGCCTTCCCCCAGTGATATACATCTTTCAACCACAATTGGATCGTTGGGCCCTTTGGGTGTTTCCAAGAGATCACAATTCTGCGTTTGGCCAGTATAAGAAGAAAAGCCACCTTTTTTCTCCTGGGTTTCGTACACTTTTCCCCTGGTAGTATGCCCCAGAGACATGTTTTGGGTGTGCAGAGGTACTTACTGCCAGTCCAGGTGTTAGTCGTATGCACAACTTCCACCCAAAAGGACATTCCTAGGTCATATGCCAAAAAAAACCACCCTGGCTCCCATGCATCTTGGACAGGCGTGTGGTTGCTGTACACTGATCATGTGAAGTCTGCTTGGAGTCATGTATACCCTGTGGATGAAGTTATATTGGATGAGCCTAAACCTGGCATTTCTTGACAACTTACGGGTCTGTTCCCATATTTTAACCCATTGCTCGTTGGTATCTCTTTTCCTATATCTTGCTCCCATTTTGCTTTCATTGCTAATTCCGGGAGTTTCCTCCTTCCATTTATCTGTTGATAAAGATGTGAAATCAGTCCTTGACTATTGGTGATATCTAGCATCTGGGGCATTGGAGGGTTTTTTTGGGCTCTTCTGGGTTGTCTTCCCACAGGGCAGCCATTCTACTATTCGAGAGTAACTTAAAAAAGCTCCTTCGGGCATTTTGTATCATTGGCGCCATTCCTGGAATGGTAATAGTTCCCCTCCCTCGTAGAGGTCCCCCATTTTTGTGCACCCTCTGCTCCTTAGTCTAGCTCTATCAAGATTAACCAGAATGCTTCTGATTTCTGGGTCAAAACCTAACGGCAGGTCTGGACTATATGGGTGTGGGCCTACGAGAAGTCCTCAATATCTGAGTCCAGACCTTCCTGGGTACTGTATAGATTCACTCTGTCCTTTAATTACTGTTGGGTCCCACAATAGTTCTATCACTGTCCTGTGTTTAGGGAAATCCCCTATTAGGTGTTTTAAGTCTCCTTCTGGTGTATTCATCCAATTGGAGACTGTCTGCAGCTGGGCCGCCGCATAATATCCCACGTAGTCTGGTAGTGTAAGCCCTCCCTCCGCATACGGTCTTCGCAGAGTTGTTAGTGCCACCCGTCGCCTATTGGATCCCCATAGCAATTCCCCAATGTAGGCGTCTAGCATTTTTAAAAATATCTTCTTAATTTTATATGGGATGTTAATAAAGTAATACAATAACCTGGGGGGTATCACCATCTTACATAGGGCTATTCGCCCCATCAGAGAAATCAGGAGGGTTTTCCAGAACTTTATAGATTCTCCTATACCCGCCAGTGCCATTCCCATGTTGAACTCGAATGTTTCCTCTAAATTGTAGAAAATAGTGATTCCCAGGTAGCGAAATGATTCTGGTTCCCAACGGATACCTCCCTGGTGGAGTGAGTCCAATGGTAGTGTACTCCTGGCACCCAGGGGGAACACCAAGGATTTTTCCTCGTTGACACTATAGCCCGACAATTTTGCAAAATTATGAAGTACTTCTAGTATCAATGGGATGCTGACTCTGGGGCTACTCACGTATATCAGTGCGTCATCCACATATAGTGATATGTTATGCATTATGCCACAGATTATGATCCCCGTCTTGTTTATATAGTGCCTAAAGTATCCTGCCAGGGGTTCTAGTGCCAAGGTGAATAATACGCACACGTATATCAGTGCGTCATCCACATATAGTGATATGTTATGCATTATGCCACAGATTATGATCCCCGTCTTGTTTATATAGTGCCTAAAGTATCCTGCCAGGGGTTCTAGTGCCAAGGTGAATAATATCGGGGATTCCGGGCATCCTTGTCGGGTGCCCCTCTCTAGTGTCCACTTCTCTGATATATATCCACTCACCCGTTTTCACTCTTGCTTGGGGGCCAGTGTACAATAGTTGTATCCAGTTCTGTATTATGGGTCCCATTCCAATACCTCTCAGAACCTTAAACAACCATTTCCACTACACTGAATCGAATGCCTTGGTTGCGTCCAGGGCCATCAACGCTAGTTCAACCTCTGATTGGCGAGTGTGTTCCATTATAAAATGTAACCTCCTGATATTCATAGAGGTGTTCCGCCGTCCTACAAAACCGCACTGGCCCGGGTGTAAAATGCTGAGAGCAACTGTTTCCAATCTTAATGCTATTATCTTCCCCAGGATTTTAGCGTCTATGTTTAAGAGTGATATACGTTTGTATGAACCGCAAAGCAGCAGGTCTTTGAAGGGTTTCAGGATAGATGTGATCAGTGCTTCCCTCATGGATTCAAGGAGAACTCCCTTGCAGAAAGCCAACTTGTAGACTCTCTGCAATACCTCTAGTATTATATCAGCATATTCTAGGTAGTATTCAACTGGTAGGCCGTCTGTTCCCGGGGTCTTCCCTGTCTGCATCGTATCTAGCGCCCTTTCAATTTCCTCAATTTCTATGGGAGATTCTAGTGTTTCTCTCTCGAGTGTCTTATAGTATTCCCGAAAGGTCTCATTGATTTGCTGCTGTGTGGTTACCCTGGAGCCCTCGCTGTCAGTGATCTGTGTAATTGCTCCCCTTGGGTGCTCTTTACGAATCAGCCATGCAAGCAGTCCACCTGTTTTGTCCCCCTCCCTGTGGATTCGTTTGGTATAGCGATCCCTGTCAAGATTATGTAGGGCTTCTTGATGCGTAGCTTGAGTCTTAATTGCTTCTGCAAATTTTTGCTACACCACTTTTCCCCTTCCCAGATCAATTTCCAGATTCCTAATCTTGCCTTCTGATTCCTTCAGCTTCCGGTAGAGGGTATTCCTTATCACCACTGATTTCGAAAGGCACACCCCTCGGACCGTCACCTTAGGGCTTCTGATAGAACACCTACCCCCTCCACCGATCCCTCATTACTATTCAGAATGGAGATGATTTCTACCCTTATCGTTGCGATGAAGGCTTTATCTTTGAGTTGTTCTGTTCCTAGCTTCCAGGTTAGTATCACTGGGTGACGTCGACCAATCTGGAGCACTGTGACTAGTGGGGCCTGGACAGAAATAATTTTGCACAAGTATTCTGTCTCAGAGAATCTATGTGTGCCCTCGGTATCTGGGAAGAGATAATCCAGACAAGAATGTGACCCATGTACCGGTGAGTAATAAGAGTATTCCATGTCATGATCATGTGACACCCTCCATAATTCCTATAAGTCTAGATCCTGCACTATCCCCCCTCCTCCCGTTACTCTCCCCCCTTTGCTAACCGCATCCCCAAGCTTTTGAAGCACAGGGGCGAATTCCTGCCTCGAACTGTGACGGGGCTCCGTCCACAAATATTTAAAAGAAAAAAGATACAAATGGGACTGCTTAGTCCTTCGGTCTCGCTTGTGTAGGCGAGATCAGCAGGGTCGCAGTCAGGGGTTTGGCCTCAGCGTTGGCTGTAAACTCTGATGCTACCTTCCTCTGTCTTACACGGTTCCATTGGATTTCGTTCATGTTATGTGTCCGTTATGGTCTTACTCTGTGTACCGTTGTCACTTCTTGTCGTCTTTGCATTCAGTACGTTTGAATTGGTGGGTTGACTATACTTAGATTCCAACAAGTCGATCGGTGTGTGGAAAAAGTGTGACTGGTTATCTGCCAAAACCTTGAGTTTGGCCTCAAGCCGTGTTCCCGGAGTTTCCTTTTTACTGAGTCAAAGGCTCGTCTTTGTCTCTGTTCCTCTTATGTGAAGTCCGCGAATATCAGGATACATGCATCTTCCATCAGGATATTCCCTTGTTTCAGGGCTTCTTGCAGGATCACGTCGCAGTCTCTAAAATGAAGGAGCTTAGCTATGATTGCGTATGGGGGGCGGCCTGGTACCCTATGCGCTGTCTCCACTGTGAATAATTTGGAGAGGACACAGGGATCTAGCTTATCTAGAATCATCTTCTCAATAAAGAGCTCTGTGCTGTCTCCCTCCATCTGTTCAGGAACCCCCACCAATCGAATGTTACATCTTCTAGAACGTCCTTTGGGGTCTTCTGCTCTATCCACGAGAGTATTTGTGGCCCCACAAGACCTTGGATCTTGTTGTATATGGTTTCCACAATGTCTTCCAGATCACTTATTTGTTGTTCAGCTGATGCCACTCTCTCGTTCACCTTCCCCATGTCCGCTCGCACTAATGAGACATCAACCCCCACTTCTTGGATCCTGGTTTCCAGCACCTTCTGTGTGTCTTGAATTGCCGCCATAAAGTTCTCCAGGGTCCCTCCTCCTGATGCTGTCGATGCCCCTGGATCATCCTCGAGTTGGTCAGGGACCTGCTTAACTGTTTTTGGCTTAGCTCCAACATAAGTCTCAATTTTTTGTTGGCCTTTCACCATTTTGTGAGTAGTCCTGCCGGTGGTTACAAGAGACGCCTCCCGCCCTTCCAGTCAATGTCGTTATCAGGTTTTCTGTCTGTTTTCTTTTAGTTCAATTCCATCCTAGGACCCTATAATCCCACCCTGCTTATTCACTTTACAGGTACGTTGTAAGTTATTGGGTTGTCCCGGGTGTCTGAGTTATCTCCTTGGTTACTGTGTGTCACCCCTCCTAATCTGTGGTGCTGGTTTTCCCTTCCTCCTTCTGTAGCAAGGTGCACTGTCAGTCCACTGTAATGTTTCAGATGGGAGAGTTTGTACGTGTTGTATTGTTCACAGGAGCTGTTGTGGTGTGTTGTATTCAGTAAGTTCAGCGTTCAATCTGCCACAGGCTATTTCCTCAAGAGGGGAAGGGGCGTTGAGTCACTACAGTCCTGGGATCGTAGGCAAGCACTCCCTTTATTCTGCTTTTCGGGTTGTGTACAGCAACTAGTTGCTATCCCTTCCAGGCCCGTCCTCTTATGGAGTCTTGGTGACCTCCTTGCCTTAGAACGTTGTGACCCTTTGTGTCCTGCTTCTGTGTCTGCTCTGGACGCAGTAAACTCTCCCACTATATGTGCTGCACTCTACGGTGTTCAGTGTTCAGTTCTCCCTCCACTCCGGCTCCTGGATCGAGTGATTAGTGCTGTTTTATGACCGTCAGTAATGCGGGCAGCAAATCAAGTGTGGATCAACCTTTAGCTATGTTAGGGTTCCCTTCCTGCACAATTATGCTACGTGTCCCGTAGCAGCTGCCACCATGGGGAGAACAGTTGCAAATGCGGTCTGAGCTATATTTAGTCTTACTAGCTCCTGATGATGATGTGGCACATACACAGCTGCTGTTATGATTCTCTGTGCTAGAATTCAATCTGTAATGTGGTACGGCGAGAGGGAGTCTCTTGCCATTAGCTGTTGCTGCATTAGTTTCCTGACGAGGTCCGATATTGCATCGGAGAGTAGAAATTCCACGGATGTGCAGCCGCTTGGTTGGCAAGACTTCTCACTGTGACTCCTAAATGTCTCAGTCGGGTGATTCCTGTGTCTGGGTCTGCCTCTCGACCCAATCTGCGCACCATGCAAGATGGCACCCGGCGCTGGCTCCTCTGTGCTCTGTGTTTGTGTCCTCCTCATTCCACCACCTTATCTCACCGCAGGAGTGGACATTCTGCGGAGGAGGTCTTCTAATTGTCGAATATGTGTTTTAGTCTGTCATAATCAGCTGATCGCAGGATGTTTATCAGGATTTTATTTGGGCCCTGTGGAGCGACAAGGATTAGGTGTGCGTCCTCGCGCTGCTCAACAGAGCCCCTTCTATGGCATGTTTTGATAATTTCTTCTGAACTAATTTAGCTTCCTCAGTCTTCCTAGCCTCATCTTTCTTCTTGTTTGTCTCCTGCAATAACCGACAGTGATGCACTATTGTCAACTTTATGTCAGCCCAAGGTTTGACTTCCATTCCAACCAATTTCTTCATTTGTCTCTGTACTGGCTCTGGCAACCCTTGACATAAAATGTGGTAAAATAATGCCACAATTTTTTCCCATGCCTCTCATCGGTTTCAAGAGTCCAATGCTCTTGAATGTCCTGAATATAAGCAATAGTGTGTTCATCTTCTTTCATTTTACATGCCATAACTGCACCCATATCTGATGTGTCAGGATACTGCACTCTGAGAGCCCTCCACACTTCTGCCCTACAATAATTAAACAGCGCTGCATTGTGCACTGCGTTCTGTTCTGTCACACTTGAATAGCCTGCTTTCCTCCATATGGCATCAGCACTTTCCCCAAGAACGGCTGCCAAGAGACCCTTAATGTCTCCAATGGCCAACGTAGTTCCTCCAGTCATTTTTTCTAATTTGTAAATCCATTTTCCTGAACTCGATGTCAAACTCAGGAGTTTGCATCTTAAATGATCCTTATCTGTCTGTGGCCATGGAATAAACTTCGGTCTTGCTCTCCCTTTTTCCAACAAGGGAAATTGTGTGAACCCTACCCTGCAATCAGCTCCCATATCTGCCTATCCATGGCAAGGACAATGGTCTTGACTGTCTCCTCCCTGGTAATGATCTTAACCTGTTTACATATGGCAGTGATTCTTCCTTCTCACAATTTGATCATCCTAAAGGAGGTTCTGGGTATGCTATGGAATCTGGCATCCTTTCCTTAGGCTGCTCTAGATCAGACCGGTCTGCAGGCTTCCCTCTTGGGCACATGTGCCTCCCCCCTCTTCCCCACAGAAGGATTCTCTCTCCTAATCTGACATGTCTAGTCCCCAACTAGTGTGACTCTCGTCCCCTTCACCCTTGTCCAAGTTCAGTCTGCTTAAGGATAAGACTCTGTGTTCGAGGTTGAATGGATTTTCTCCTTTGTCTTGTAATTGAAATACTAGGGATTGATCTCACATCCCTCAGCTTCCCGATTTGCTACCTTCCTTTAATTCTTGATAGGCCTTATCGATCTTGTTTGTGATGCTTCCTATGTCAAAATTCTCTTCATCTAGCGCTACTCTAGATGCCTCCTTCATCGGAAGAAACTCTTCTATTCTGTCCCATCGTATTGTTGGACTCAGTTCCATTAGCTCCTTTTGAATGTGGTTAATATCAATCCTGTTGTCTCCTTTTTCATTCTAATTCTTCATCTAATTACCTTAGCTTTCTCGCCTCGCTTCTGATTCTCGCGTCCTCTTGTCTTATCTCTTCTCTCCTCACTCCTGATCTTCTTTCTTCCTCTTATTTTCATCTCTGTATTCTTTTTTCCCTTCATTTCTGCAATTTCTCCTCTTCTCTCTTTCTTTCTCATCTGTCCCTATCTTCTATTGCTCTTTGGCTGTTATCATACTTCCTTTGCTCCTCTGCCTGTTCTTGTTTTTTTTCTTGCTCGTTCTGATACATATGTTCTCATCGCTCCTTGCTCTTTCTCTTATACTCGCCTTTCTTCAGTCTTTTTTCTAATTCCCTGTCTTTTCTGTCCTGTTCATCTTATCTTTGTCCTCTCTTTGCCTTACTTCCTCAATGCTTTTCCCATCTAACTTGAGTAATATCTGTCCTCCCATCCATTTGTTCTGCACAAGCGTTATCTCGTCAGCTTTATCTTTCTCTCCTTTATATCTCTTGATCTCTCATTCTATTTCTGTCGATATGTTCGATCGCACACTTTTCTATTATTTATCTTGTATGATCTTACAAATCTCCTCTTTTCTCTTACCCTCATCTGGACTGTCGTCACTGCTGTAATTGGGTGGTTTGTATATTGAATTACTATACCCTACCGCTGCCTTCAGTTCCTTTAATGGATATAACCCCACGTCGTCCATATCAGCGCCTTTCACTTCAGGCGAGGCAAGGGGAGCCGAAGGCTCAACACCTTCCTCCTTACATTGGCTAAGCATCCACTCCTCAGGTGGCGGATCTTCCCTCTCTTCCTGTTACTTCTTCCAAAGCTCTAAAATAGTGAACTTTTTTTTTTCAATGTCTTTCCCTTGTATGCAGCGTGCAAGTATGTGGTCATGTGTTGCAATACTGCTTTTGATAGCGATCCCCCTTGTGGCCATGGCATGAACAACTTATCTGCTGTGCCTTTCACCCATTCCGCACTATACTGTTTGAGCTTGGGCATGTGCTTTGGCAATGTCTTACAAAAATACATTAGAGGAGTGACATCTACCATTGTGATGAGTCTCAATTGGCTGTCAATACTTACCAGACTTTATAAAAATACCTTAACGAAAAAAAAACAAATATGAGCTCACTCCAACAATGCTGCTCAAACCTCTTTCTATCTCTGTATTGGTACCAATCACTTTCCTAGATAGACAATATAACTCCTTGACTTTTATCTCAATTCTTTCACAACTGTTCGTGTCGCTCTTCGACACCCTAATTCAACACAAATACACAAACAGCCAGACTAGTCGACTTTTCCCATAAAAACCTCGGTGATCACCCTTTTTTCCGTTCTGCCGCTAATCAATACTGTGATCACAGAGTATAGTTTTTCTTCTTATATGAACCTGTGCATAAGTATCCTAGAGACTCCAACTGGAGTGTAAAACAACCTCTTCTGTATTCTCTTGAGTCAGGACTCATTAGGCGCTATCTCTGTTTCTTCACACAGTATTTCCTGCTACTTCCATTAATTTAGTTTCTCTTCTTACTTTTAAATGATCACAACCCCGTTCCCTTAATTTGCCATTCCCCTCAATCTACTCACCATTCGCTTGTTTGGTTCGAGTCCTTTGGTATTGTCTCCTCGTCCAATCAACCACTTTTGCCTTTGGTCTGCAAAGCGCCTGTGGAAACCAGGTAGGAATTTCGTCAAAGAGGCACCCTGCCCACGGTCTTGATGTTCTTGCAAGTTTTCAATTCAGCCGCTCTCCACAGGAAACACCACCATCTTCCAGCTAAATGGCAGAGGATGCCCAATCGTACGAAACTCTGGAGCTCAATAGGTTGATGGGTCTTTTTAACCATCCAACAGTGTTACCACGTGAACATGTAGTCCTTAATCAGTAAACTGTCATGCATGGATGAGATGCAGAGTAACTCTTACACCAAATAATCAGACTGACTCAGGAAGTTGGCAAAAGTCTCCTCCAACTGTTTTGCCATCAATTGTCTAAAACAGGTAGTTACAACAGACATCAACGGATGTTTGCTCAAGCTCTCAACACAAATCACATGAAAATACACTTAAGTATTAAAAGTTTGTCATAAGTGACGTCATACTACATGGCAAATAAGGAAAACCTACGGTGTGTTGTGGTTGGCTCAAGGGGAACATCTAAGTATACTTTCTATATAGGAAAGGGTGGATGGAAAGTGGCAGTCTGCTGCGGAGCGGAGTGCTGGACTATTTGTCGTGTGTCCTGCGACTTAAACTTTTGAGCTGCATTTGCTTGCTATGCTTATTTTTATTGCTGTGAAAGCCAGGTGCTGCAGCTTTAAGCCCTGGACAGGGGACGCTGTGTCAATATGGAGGAGCTCCACTCCCTGTGCACCTTTAAAATATTGCATGACTGCGAAGCAGCCGTGAAGTGGACATAAAGTGGCAGTCTGCAGTCAACAGAATGTTCCGGGGCTGTGAGTACTTTTATTTTGCTACGCGAAGCCCGTAACAGCTCAAGCCGTGTTTAAACAGTAACAACAGTGACTGCCGCTCCAGTTTTGCTAAACCAGGAGTGCGGCGGTCTGTGAATCCTGAAAATGCTGAGCAGCCGCTCGGAGACTGGGGGGATGTCAACTTTGATCCGAGCAGCAGATAAAGCCTTTGGTCGCTTAGAAGTCGCACGTATTCTAATCTGTGATCAAACACTCCCCCATAACAGGGAGTCACTGACTTGGCCCCACCTCCGAAGCCCTTGATTTGCCTCTCCCATGAAGGAAGTCAAAACTATGCTGGTCTCCCAGTCGGGTGAGACAGGGATTCCCCCCAGGCCAATACGGTTCAGAAAAGGAGCAACAGATCTACATAGACCACGAAGGGGAGGGTCCCCCTAAAGATAGTCCCGACGAAGGGCCCCACCTAGCCTTAGGACAAATGGGGGACGAACAATTTAGATCGCGCTCCTGCCCAATAGATATCAGGGTTCAAATTGGTGCCAAAACAACTTCCTCACTGAACATTCTAGAAAATGAGGTGGTGGGTGATAAAATAAAGCCAGACACCGCCCTTATGCAAAAAGGAAAAGAATCAGTGATAGCGCAGAACTTGACCACAGTTGAACTCCTAAAGACGCAGGAGGATTCCCAGGAGGCTAATCAGGCCATCTTGACCCCTGGAAATTCGGAAATCCAACTATCGGCACTGACAACTCAGGACACAGAGGACTCAACTACAGAGGTCTACAGGTTCAGGAAACCTGACCAGATGGGCATTAATAAAAACACGCCCAATACTCGCTGAAGACTTATTGGAAGCCAAGAGGCCTGGTTACGGAAAACCTCCTATCAAAGCAGCAGTTTTTCTACCGGAAGGTGGAGGACCCTGCTCTGCGCCGTGAACAAAACCCTCAGGGGTTGGAGGAATAATCTAAAGAGGCCACCCATCTCAATACACACTTTAAGAAGGGTGTACTGGCAATAAGACCAGCTTCGAATGAGTCTCCTAAAGACAGGGTCCTGTTGGCCACCACAGAACCAAAGCGCTTCAAGGGAAATCTTGTGCCCTGGGCATATCCTAAAAATCAAAAAAGAACGATTGAAGATGTGGACTCAGAAGATCTTTCTATATTGGACAGAAAAAGAGCTAAAACGACTATTGATAGGGGGCAACAATATGACCCAGTAGCAAGGCTGCCAAGATCCCAGCAAAGAGCCTTGTCATTGAAGGAGAAACAGAAAGTGAGGCTCAAAGGGGGAAAAAAAGTTTGTTGGGGTGTATCCCTCTGACGAAGACCTCTTGCTTGACATGGCAGCTGTACAAGTGGAAGATCAGACTCCGGGTAGGTCATCAACAGACGCCGGCCAAATAGCGGCCCTTACACCAACCCTAGCACCATTTATGAAGCTCATCGAAACACTGAGCGGGCGAATAAGAGACCAAACAATGGTGATCGCCATGCTCCATTCAAAGATCCTCTTTGTAGATGGATCCGTAAAAGGAATCCAAGGGTACTTTGATTTAAAAAAAGAGGATATTAGTAACATCAACTAGAACACAGCTATACCCCTGATAATTCGGCCTAGCTGTTCACATATGAATATTACCCTATGAACACCTCATCACTCTAATAAAACGCAGCTAGCTGAGCACATTCTGGCTAGCTGTTCACATAGGCGTTCCTCAGACCTGACGCAGCCAGAACCCAGTCTATGTGTCCACCCACTAGACTGCACACATCTGACTGATATCTTCAGCACCACACCTATCGGTAGAAAGCAGCTATCATCCAACAACTACACCAGCTGCACACATATCTGGTGCACCCACGCACCATACAACACTATCTCTCTCTACTAACTTGAACTACGGTTCCCGAGGGCGTTCATCCTACCAGCACTTTGAGGTCATACCAATGACATATAAAACGCTATATAAATGCCAAGTAACATAACATAACATCCTTTGGAGTATTATTGAACTGATCATCAAAGATCAAAACAAAAGGCTCTCTGACTGGGAGCAAACGCAACAATGGGCCAAAAGTAAAGAGGATAATACATTGCCACCCTTTAGCCCGCCAATGGCAGAGAAGCCACCGGGGGCCTTAGATGCCCCCAAGAGGACAAGGAGCACAAATTTAAAACGGGGTAGGAAATACTTCCCCACTTTTTGGCAACTGTGAGTAAGGAAATAGTTCCGGACGCACAGTCTGTTTCCACGGAAAGCTCGAAAACAGATGAAGGTGTGACAACTTAGGATCCTCTTGTCTGTATTCAGGCAAACACGGCCCATCAACAGCCTAGAAGGCCCGAGAACTGGCCGACTAGTGCCCCAAAGAAAAAGTTATTTCTTCTAAGCTAAATTGTCAGAGGGGGGCTGGGAGACTAGTGGTACGACCAATTCACCAAGAAGTAAGAGGGATGCGTTAAAAACAAAAATAGCTCAAGAGATGGGTCAATTGGCCTCTGTGAAATCAACTGGCTGAAAATCCGAACAAGCAGGTAAACAAGCTGATCTTGGATCTTCTTCAAGTGTCAACCAGCCTCTGAGCAACTTGATCCTCCCTATATCTATCCATCATATTCTACATATGGAAAAAGAGAAAATGGATGTGCCCCTGAATCCGGGCCAAAACATACTGGCCACTATGTGTAGGCATGAGCGCAATGACACCCCAACTAGCCAAATCGAGGAAGGGCCAGAGGATCAAGACCTGATGGACCTCATCAATTTAGCGACTTCCTCCATACATGTTGGGGAGGACCAGCCACATCCTTCCTGTAAACAGACATTGCAAGCGGATTCTAGTGTCTAGTGACCCTGAGGAGGAGTTACCCCCTCGAAAAATTGCAATATGCTTTAAACAGCAAAAGACGATTTCTGTGAGAAAGGACTCAAGAAGTCTGGTATGGAGGAGAGAGCAACGCCTTGTAGAAGAGTGGGACTCAGAGAACCACCATCTAATGAACCCTCAAAGGAAGGTCAAGTGCGTGATTTGAATGAAAGAGATGTCGTTTTTAAATCACTAGAGCAAATTAGATCTTTGTGCCAGAAAAGGGTGACAGAGAGTGGAGATAACAGCTTTGTAGATTTAAAGAAGCTCAAAAATCTGGATCAAGAAAGAAGGCATCTCCTGAAATATAAGTCAAACATTGGGGATCACGTAATAGCCAAAACAAATCAAGCGAGCACCAACGAGACTTTCAGGTTATAAATAGAAAGAATTCTGGTCATCAAGGATAATCTGATCCTAAAGAGAGCAAATGTGTTATGCCTTATTCACAGCCTACCAGCCTTAAGTCAAATTCACTCTAACGATTTGCACTTGATTGAATTTCTGGAGGAAGATCTCACAGACAAACTAGTGATCTATTTGGCTTTACATAAGCAGAAAACATTACTCCTCTGGGGGAGTGGGAGCCTGTCAACTATGGGCTTCACTCTATCTGATTATGACATAAAAATGCCTTCTCCACCGAGAGGAGCAAAGGGACGGCCAAAGGACGATTGGGCCAACGATCGACGGCCAAAAGCCCTCCAGGAGCTAGACCAAAGGCAACAATGGCACAGGAATCATGAAAGATCACTAACTACTAACCCCAGTGAATACTAGAAAAATCTGCATAGTCATCGACTCCACCCGTACACATAATAAGAACAAATAACAGGAACTTGTGTACAGGAAAGAATTGGAAGATGAAAGCTGGGGCTGGCTGGCGGGAACACTGGCCGCCAGTAGTCGGTGAGCATAGCTCAGGCCGCCAAAGGCGGAAATAGTGAAGGATCAACATTGTAATACCATGACTCTGTGCAACTGCAATACCAGAAGCTTTGTTCACCTATTTTAAGGACTACGATATAGTCTGCCTACAAGAGACTTGGCTTTGAACTCCGCCCCTCTTGGAAGGAAATTCCATTCATTTCAATCCGGCAGAGAAGGGTGTAACTGGACAACTGATGGCAGGCTTGTTGTTAGCCCTGAAGAACAACATGGGATTCAAAGTGATTTCTGAATGCAACCCCTCCTCTCTCATGCAGGTACTAATATTCAAAATCGGGCCTCACTCTAGTAGACAAGTAAATACCATCTTGATACCAAACCTGTATTGCAACTCTGCCTCACTGGCTGGAAAGGGTTTCGGAGGCCGAGTGCTAATGCTCATTGATGACGAAATGGGAAATTGGCCCAACTTGGAAACTATTCCTTGTGGCGATTTGAACATCAACTGTTTTACTGCCAAATCTCTTTTGACCGACCATGATAACCCTCTAGCAAGCCCAAAAGTGCTGCAAGGTCTACAATGGAGGAGCAAATTAGCCTTGAGAAACATCTACATGGCCAATGGCCACACCAAGGGTGACCAACCCGCAAAGCCGACGTGGAAGAGGGATATGGAGAAAAGGATATTGGACTATATCTTTGTCTCTGAGGACCTATAAGCCCAAATGTTTAGTCTTGAGGTGCACAAAACAGAGCAAAGTGACAATAATATCATTAAAGCATAATTTACTTCATGGCTGATGGATCAACTTACGAAATTAACATTGTAAGTTAAAGTTGGGCCGGGTAGAAATAGGCTGAGCATACAGTAGGACCCCATTCTTGATGTGGCAATAGCACAGGGAGAAACTGGCTCTCTAATAAAAACCTCATACCTTGAAACGTATGTCGCAATTAGATCTACTTCCAATAAACTCGGTTTTTGTCCCCAACATAAATTTGATGCTGAGGTGGCAAAAAGAAAGACGCATCTGAATAAAGAAGTTAGAGCAAACGGGCACAGAAACAGCCCAGAGGTGCTTGAAACTTCGAGGCGTTTGAAGCAAAGCTTTGAGAATTGGCTAAAAGGCCATCGCCTAATCATGCCTCAACAGGACGCAGAAAAATGTTTTAGTACAGTGTCCTCCAAAAATACAGTAGAGACGTGGAGCATGATGGCCTCTCTTAATTCACCCCAGGATTCCTTGCTTTCTAATCCTATACCATCTGAAGTCGGGAGAAGCATTTTACAACCCTGTTTTCACGGCCCGGTAAATTGGGATCTGGGCAAAGGGGAATCATCGACAGGAGCATGGTCCTTTCCGATGTTGAAGTGTGACATCTTGAACCTAATCCGTAAGGCCAGTAAATCTAGGGCTGCTGGCCCCAATGGCATTACTAACATTATGCTAAAGCAAGATCCGGAGAAATGGGCGGAAATGTTGTCTGTTTAGTTCAGCAAAATCAAGAGTACAAAGAAAATCCCAGACTCCTTGACCAGCTCTACAATTGTGCCAATCTTTAAAAAGGGAGATAGACTAATTCCAACTAATTATAGGCCAATCGCCTTGCTTAATGTGACAGGTATGATCTTTGGTTCACTCATTCTACATGCTCTGAATATCTGCAGCAAAGCCTCAAAGCATTATGACCAATGACAAGCAGGCTTTTTTAAGGGCACAGGTACTGCACTGAACCTTTTTCTCTTAAACATCTTAAAGGCTAGAGCAAAAAAAAAAGAATGGTTGCGAACTTCATCTAGCAACAATAGATCTATCCAAGGCATTTGATACAATCGATAGGCGTCAGCTCTGGGCGAAGCTAAAATCCTGGGGCTGTCCGGAAGATATAAGAGAATCCCTGAGGTTGCTCCATGAGGATGCATCGCTACGAGTGAGGCTTTATCGCAGTGGAACTCTGACCGCGCCTATTTAAGCATTCAACAGACATAAAGAAGGCTGTCCACTGGCGCCAGCTATATTTAATCTGTTTATTTCAGATGTAAATAATGCCCTTGAATCAGTCAGAGGTTTTCCACCCAGCCTGGCGGAGAGTGGAGATCAGTTGTCTCTGTGCTGACGACTTGATCCTGCTGGATCAAACCCAGGTGGGTCTTCAAAGACAATTGGATGCTCTGGAAGACTATGGGTCAATGAATGGCTTAAAAATCAATGCTCAGAAATCCCAAATCCTCACCTTTGGCTGCAAGAAGGTGAAAGAAGGGGGTAGAGCAAAAGCCTGGAATAAAAAAGGGGACAAGCTCTTGGAAGAAACATCTTTGACATACCCAAACATGTTCCTCAATGACAGCGCCTTTTCCTGTGAAGCATAACAAAGAAATTGGCAGAACAGGGAAGGTTGATCAAAGCCTGGTAATGCAAATTCTCTTTTATGCCAATAATTGAGTTTTATCACTTGAAGGTCTCACCCATTTTGTCCTATGGGGCTGAGGCCTCATTCACCCTGGTGGCAGGGGCCTGGACAAAATTAAAGGGCATTTTCTGGAGAAAAGATTTGAATATGCCTAATTGTGTACCAATACAGGTAATAAGGGCAGAACTAGGTGTGAACTCTCTGTAATAACAGTATGGAAAACACTGTCACTGTTCTGAAAATGTTCCATGAAGAACACTGAAGGTGAGCTTGCCGCCATAGAGAAAGCATTGACTGGTACCACTGATCTGCTATTAAAGGCGTGGAGGGAAGCGCGCATCAGCATACTTCAGGATCTGAATGAAAAGGTGGAAACCTTGTTGGGAAATCCAGCTAAAGTAAAAAGGAAGTACCAAAGGAAGGTGTATGATTTGGGCTGGATTAAGACAATAGACCATAGGCAACAATCCAAACTCTATGGAAAGAATTTCACCGATTTAGGGGCCAGGGGCGATTTAGGGGCCAGGGGCACAGTTCTGATCTACTTGATCAGATTCCTGTGCCAGTATTGGCAGATTCAGTTGATCCGCTTTCGCATGAACTTGTTTCCAATGAAAGAAATTCTGGAAGTAAGAAAAAAGAAAGAACAATGTGATTTCAAATGTAGATTGTGCAACTGCAAAAGAGAAACTTTGGACCACCTGACATTAATATGCCCTGGTCTGAGAGATTTAAGGACAAAATGGCTGGGAAAATTTGCCAAAGCGTTCTCAACCTTTACGGCCAAGGAATGGTGGGCTAAACTGATGAATGGTGATAAAAGTTTGATCACATTGGCGCTTCTGGCGTACTTAAAAGAAGGTTTTGCAGGGTTTGCAGACTGCGCCTAGAGGAAAGGTTAGTAAAATGGGTGTTGGATTTGTTTTACTGATGTGTTATTGGATTATACTTTTCCCCCGTACCATTAGGAGTACCTGAACATTGTGCGAGAGGGGGACTGTTTTTTCTTTAAATATTGTGGCTACATACCAAAGTAATTGTTGGTTGGTTGGTTTTATCTTTTCTATTCTTCTTCACTGTACTCTTTTTTTTAGCAGTTTTTTTAGTGCTGTAAGGAAGCTTCTGGTTTCAGAATTTCATTTATCTTTTTTTTCTAATCGCCTTTTAATAGGGAGTTTTTCCCTTCTTCCTTTGGTATGTGGTTATTTGTGGTTTGTCTTTCTGATTGAAGCAAAAAGGTTTTTTTTAACCAAATGCTAAAAAAATAAAAAATAAAATAGGAACGGGTTATGATTGGGTCTCTATAGTTAGGTGGATAACTTATGCCCACCCCATCTGCAAACTGTAAGGCCCTTCGTTATATAGCCTCCTATAATTGTTTGGCATGCTCGTGCCATGTCTGGAACATTTGGCTCCTTAGCAGCATGTAAGCTCATACCCAGGTGCCGGGAGATAGACATGACTTTTGCTTCTCACCCAATTAGCCCCACATCTCTCTTCGCCCATGCCTTTTGCCTTTGCCATGCCGACTGTCTTTGAACTTGGCCTTGCAGTATATTCTCTTCTCTTGGGAATAAAAGGGTATGAGTACACGCTTATCACAGTTCTGGTCTACATGCCCAACTCCTATTTCCATCCTTGGCTCACGTGACAGGAGACTGTATTTCTGTCTGTTCTGCAGCATTTGATTGTCATGAAATAATAAACTTGACACTCATGGTGTTCCTTCTTTGCACCTTAACACGAGATGATTCAGCATCTCATGGTTTCTGTTCTTCATGGATAGATAACCAGTGGCTGCTTTAGCTTTGATACTAGGCCAAACAGCTTCCCCCTTCAAGCGATCTCCAGGTAATCCGTTGCTGTGACACACACAGCTCTCGATCCTTCTTTCTCTGTGGATTTGAATGTACTAACATTGTGGCACCGATATCTACACACTATTTAATGGTGGCTTTGCCTGCATTCTGCTCACTACATATAGCTAGCTTCTAAGATTACTTAATCTACTTCAGTTGCTACCATCTGTAGAGTTATTAAATGGCTTCCATTTTCTGCAGTGCTCTTCACACATGTCATCTTCTTTTCTGCATAAGGATGTTCACTCGATTCCTTATTTTATCATCAGTTACTGTAAGGTCCATACACTTTCTTCTTCAGACACTCTTAGTGCATCACTCTCCCTCTTGTGATGTCACTATCTTATCTTTCTCTTGTTTTCATATTCCTTCAGGGACCTCGTCCAAGAGTTTGTCATCTCTTCAGGGATACATCTGGTATGGCTTTCTTAATGGATATCTTGTCTTGAATACTCGCTGTAGTATGGTCACAACTACTGGTGTTACGCATGGTGCAGTTTCGGGCTTCCAACATACAGGCAGTAGGGGGTGGGACTTCCTGCAGAGGCATTCAGCTGCTCCTCTACAGAGTGCTGAAATATTCTTTTCTAGTGCAGTGTTTGAAATTAAGATTCAACGAGCAGTAGCTAAAACAAGCTCCTGGGTGTCAGACATCAACCAGTAGGCAGGAGCTATGTCTGGAGAACCAGGAGCGAGTAACCAGTGCAAAGCAAATCTAACTTCTGCATGAGATGCACACAAACATTTTGTCCATTTTGCATGATTCATTGTTTAAATGTGCACTAGATGTGCCCTAATTCTTCTATATAAGCATTCTCAAATTCTCAAAGTTAATGCATGTTTGTAAAGCACCAATTTGCCCTGGGAGACAAAGGTAGCTGCTGGTAGCTGTTGCTTTAGAGCTAACCAGGCTATGCTAGGCTAAAAGCAGGAGCTAAATAAGTTCCAGCTCCTCTCTATTTTGAACCCTGTAGTGTATTATCTACAAATGCGTAAGAACATACCGTATGGTAAATTCCTTAGAAGTGTCTTAAGATGATGGCTCGAAAATGGGAGGGTAGTATGTTTGTATGTGGATTTACAAAATAAATCACCCTGCAGCAAAACTGCTTTATGTAATATCATCTAGTCAAGAAATCATCACTGGTTGAGCCTGGGAAGTTTGTATTGCGACAGCTCCTTTAAAAGTGTGCATTAGAGGCCAATTTGGCATTTCTTGAATAATGCATCTCCCTGTTCCTAAACATTTTCTCCCTGATTTGCATTGGGTACAGATGAATGTTCCTTCCATCGATGTACTGCATTGGAATGGGAGGCTAGTTCATAGAATCCGCTTTTCACAGTAGAAAGATCTACTTCAATGCTCGGGATAGAAATACATGTGTGCAGCCTCTTCAACATGACCGCTGCTAAGATCTTGGAAAACGATGATTGTAAGACAACAGTCACCATTGCCACTGTCCACTTGAAAAAACAGGACTTTCCTAACCGGTAATACCATAGTGAAAACTGTACTGTGGGCCTCCAGGTCAGTGCCATTAAACCTGAGCTTTAACTTGACTTTGAATTCCTGGTCTGCGACCACGATATGTTCCATGGCTGCTTGGCCCAGGTGATATGCTTTCAATGTCTACTCTTCCGACTAGTTTAAGAAGTTCACTGTGTTT
The DNA here is from genome assembly GCF_040938575.1 of Ambystoma mexicanum. Taxonomy (NCBI): domain Eukaryota; kingdom Metazoa; phylum Chordata; class Amphibia; order Caudata; family Ambystomatidae; genus Ambystoma; species Ambystoma mexicanum. Next base: position 844,672,769 of record NC_090923.1, read on the forward strand.
GTATAGTGGTGCCTTATTTTGACACCTACGTCTTGCTGGCATTCCAATGGGGGTATGTACTGCCAGGGGTTGCAGCACTTGTGCTTGACGATCTGCAGGTCTACTCTGGCCAAGCACATAACCTGCATGGTCCTTCAATAGCTGGAGTTGGTAGCTTTTTGGACACATTGCTGCACTTCTGCTTCTTACGTGTTTGCTGCTGTGCAAGCAGTAATCACCACTGCCATTGATCACTATCGGTGGCCTCATTCATGGTCACCGAATTGTTGAAGTGCCATTCAAAATCCATCCTTTCCTTAAATAAAGCTATCTGGATATCACAGTGATGGTTTATATGGATGCAAAGTAGAGATACACCATGTGTTAAAAAAATCAGTCACCACCATCGAAACATACGCAGATGTGCTGTAACAGGCACTTTTAGTATCCACAGTAACCAACCTTGTTAATTTCGATGTTGATCGATGCCCTCAGTCCACATGTTTGAGGTATTACAGAATATGCACCAATCAAAATCAGTTCCACAGTCACCATTTTACATACTTTGGAAACGATAGCTCACTACTTTTCAATACTGAACTTTCTTGCCTGTTACCCACGGCACATTTCTGTCACCCAAAACCCTATTTTATTACATTTATTGATGTTGGATATTTTCGCTTTATTAAATTCTTCCTTTTCCTGAACTCTTCAGTTTAGATTAATTGTTTACTGTTGTTTCTTTTTACTGTTCCTCCCAATCAGTTCTGAAGTTTTTGCGCTCACCTTGCTACTGAAAACAAGCATAATGTACCAGAAGAAGCTACTGTCCTTTTTAGTCTTGCCTATTAGGTGGTGCTGAAAGCACTACCTTTAAGCCGAAACTATTGTCATTAAAATAAGAGCTTTAACATAAGAGCTTCAAATAGGGGCTTTTAATAAGAGTCTCTAATGCCTTTCAATGCAGATGACATATGAGGATGTATTTATGTCTGGCAATGCGTCCCACCCATTTAACACCCATCTCTAAGTGAAATCTATTTGAGTTTCCTCCCGTTCCCACCCATGTCACCTTAAACCACACTCCTTTTTTCACTCTTTGCTTGCATTTGTATTTTGTGCTGAATGTGTACGCCATTTTTACTACCAACATGGCCACCACCATATGTTAATGTTAAAAAAAGTTATTTGACTTTATTGATGCTTTTAAAAATATTGACTACAGCTTTAAAGTTAATGTAGATTGTATTCAAAATAAACAAGTGGTCTATAATGTCTCTGAAAATGTCATGTACTTGCATGAGGGTGTGGGTGTCTATTGTTTTCTGCTGTATGTAATACCTGACAGGGCCGCTGTTTTGCACACCCCTTGGATACCCTCGGTGTCCTGATGTCACCTGACGTGCATAGTAAGTTCCCTTTGTGCAGTGCTGTCCACGGCCCTGGTGTCTGTCTTCGTGCCCGGCGGCTGCTGCTTCCCGCTCTCCTCGTGTTGTAATACCGCACTCAGTGCACCCTGTGTCCTCTTTTCCCTTACCCTTTCAGCGCTGCTGCAATGTCCAGAAGGCGCCCCTATATCAAGAGCCCGCTGCAACAGCGGCTCTCTCCATTAGGAGAGAGATAGTTTTTCTATTGCCTCCCGTGAATGGGTGGCAGTCTGGCAGAGCTTTTTTCCGTATTTGTATTTTAAGAACTTTGCCAAAATGTTTGAGACCCACCGACGCAGTGAAGCTGCTTGTTGTTACTGAGCGACGGGAAGGCTGGTTGTTTTGTGTCCTCTCTCAGTGCAGCTAAAGTGAACTGGTGGGTTGTTCTGCTTTGGAGAATATATGGCTTGGCGGAGCGTTTCTGGAAAGTGTCTTTGTAAACGCAATAAACGTGAACTGGAACCCTTCTGAGCATTGAGCACGATCTTCGCAATTTCTTTATGTTATGTTAGCAGGATTTGTCGAGCGCACGTACACCCAAGGGCATCTTGGAGGAGATGAGGAGTGAGATCCAGGCTGCTGTTATTAAAAGAGCAGAGTCTTCAGTTTCCGCCGAAAGGTCAGGTGATCAGCGATCTCCCGTAGGGGCAGAGGTAAGTTGTTGCATACCTTGGCGGCAGCCAGCAAGAAAGCATGGCCCCCTTTATGAGCTAGCCTAAAACGAGGCACCAGCACTCGAAGAGTGGCTAATGAGCGGAGGGCACGAGCAGGCAGGTAGTGGGATAATTTTATTTGCAGAAATTCCGCTGCAGCCCCATAGAATGCTCTGTGCACTATACACATGGACTTAAACATGATCTGGTATGCGACGGGGAGCCACTGCAGTTGTCTCAGTAGAAGAGTGAACGTTATGAGCGCAGCACTGTTCTGGCTGCAGCATCACCAACTTTGCCATTAGAGCACAATAATGTGTGCACAACACCAACCACGCGTTGGACCAGTCCCTTGATTTGCGTCCACATAAGGATGCTTTGCTCTTCCTGGGACTATGCTTTACATCGGCCGCTGTGTGTGCATTTTACAGGAAGCATCTATGTCATTGAAGGCTGGGGGTTAACTATTTCTGTTTTTGTGTACTGTCCCATCACACTTTTTACCGACATTTGTAACATCTGTGTCCCCCCTGTGGCCATAATTCAGTGGTTTGCAAAGTTGGGTATGCTGAGAAAGATAAAGTTGAACCCGGGCCCCAGAACTCCTATTAAATTCAGCCACTCAGTCATCTTCTGTCGGATAGCCCACATCGTTGTGTGGGCGGGCCGCCGTTGCGGCCTGGACATTGACGTCCCGGACGTGACGTCAAGGGAAGGGGAGGGGCGGGAGCGGGGTTGCGGCAGTTGCCGCCACGCAGTTAATAAAGATAGTCACACAACACCTCCGGCTCCCGCGTATCATTCCACGCGCTGATAGGTGCGCTGGTCAACCCCGCGCGCCGCGGGCTAACAATGGCAACGAGCGGACACGAGCCCTAGCTAGTCGTGCCGAGGCCTGCAGTCGAGCAGTGCAGCGCGTCGGCGCGCCTCGGGCACGACCCCCGGCAGCGGACTTCAGCAACCCGGCTCCCGTGTGACACCACGCCCTCGCAAAGGACAGCGCCCGCCTCAAGGAGGCAGCAGGGAACCACGAAGCCTACAGAAGGGACTCCACAGCTCCCTGCACACGACCCGTCGGCGAGAGCAGAACGCTCACCCCTGGGCGAACAGTGCCCACACAGGCAAGTCGCCCCACGTGCGCAGAGCGCCAGAAGCCAGCGTCGCACGCCCCATGTGCAGGCACAGAGGCGAGTCGCCCCACGTGTTGAGGGGAACACAACTCTCGGGCACCAGGCACAGGAGCCGCACCCCGCACGTGCCTGCCCACTAGCAACCACCATCGCCCAGCAGTTATGTTGGACACGGCGAGCACCCCAGCCTCATCCTCGGGTGGGGCGGGAACGGCAGCACCTGCGTCATCAGGCATAGATTCGGCACAGGTGAACAACCAACACACACCAAGTGAGGGAGGCGCATCCCAGGTCATGCAAATGCCAAACCCGTTTGAAATTCGGGATACGTCGAATCTAGGACCCCGATGGACCATATGGCTCCGGGACTTTAAGTTCTACACCGGTGCCATAGGGCTAACCGACGACACAAGGCTGAAAAACACATTATTCATGGCTGTAGGGTCAGCAGTAAGAGACATTGCAGGGGAATTGCTAAACGTGGACACGGTCACATATGGCGAACTGCATGCCAAGCTATCTGAATACTTTGCCCCACAAACCAACGTCGACTATGAACGACACGTGTTCCACACGACCAGACAAGAAAAGGGTGAGTCTATAGACAATTTCGTAATACGTCTTCGCATTAAATTAAAACATTGTGAATTCCATAGATACTCAAACGAGGAGGCCCTCAGGTCTCAAGTAATTGCGGGATGCCTCTCGCAACCATTTCGCAAGCAACTATTACAGAAACAAAGATCCCTAGAGGAAATACTAGCACTGGCGGGCATGAAAGCGGCCGTCGACTCCCAACTGGACAGTCTTGGAAAAGTATCCATACAACAGCCTAGCGAAAACACTGATTCAGTTAACAAATTGTATGCACACCCCAGCCAAGGAAGCAAACGCCCCGAAGCCACATGCTTTAAATGCGGATATGAGTACCCGCACATAAGAGAATGTCCGGCCATAGGACAAAAGTGCGCCGCATGCGGAAGCATGGATCATTATAGAGCCATGTGCAAAAACGCGCCGACATACACGCCCACCAAGCACCGAAATCAAGACAAGCGCCGACACAGTCGCCAGAGCTCACCCAGGTCCCTAGGGGACAGTGAAAGGAGACCCTCCAGAAAAGAGGAAGGAGATCGCAAGAGCCGATACATGCGTGAGGACAGACGCTCATCGGAAGACAAGAGACGCTCACACAGAAGACGTTTTGTGAGGTACGTTGAAACTCGCTCTCCCACCAGCAGCGACACCCCGTCCTCAGAAGAAGACCAAAGAAGGAAAGGGTACGTGTGGGCCTTGAAAGACAACACAGCAGCCACCCAACACAGTCCCATACTAACGTTGCTGGTAAATGACACCCCATTAAAGTTTCTGATAGATACCGGCGCGACGGTCAACATCATCAGTGAACAAGCGTACGAGTCCCTGGGCCGACAACCCAAAATCAAGAAAGCCACGATAGACATATATCCATATGGCTCCAAGACCCCTCTGTCGTGCCGAGGCATGATCACAGCATGGTGCACTCATAAGGAACACACAGCAAAAGTTCCTCTACACATTATAAAAACGGAGGCTAACAGCGGAACATTGACCCCCACCCCAATACTCCTCTACCTCCGTAGTGGTGAGTGACAGCCCCATAGTTTCAAGACCACGGCCATACATTTGAAGCGCTATTCCCCACTCTCTCCATAATAGCCACTCTTTCGCAGGACTTTCCCTTCTCGGCCTTCTTCTGTTTCCACTGGTAATCGCTTTCCTTATTCTGCCCTTTATTTTAAGGACCTTCATCTAATGGCAACATTCATTTTTACTACTCTGGATTATCTGCTGTTTTCGACATTTTACTGTAAAATCGAGCCGGTGTGCTCCCATTTGGCTCATGAAATTTGCTTTCAATCTGGAGAATGCAGTGCTTTTTTTTCCTACTTAATATTTGTTTGTGTTTTTGTACAGTTTGGGAGGGATTGCATGGGTTTAAGGGATAGCACCCACACAAACAAACTCACTCATGCTGCCACACAGTTTTCTGTCAGAGCTATAGTTAATCCGGTCTTTCTCTTGGTCAGTCGGTCCTGCAGTGCAACACTCAGCACACCCAGGGCCTGATTTACAAACAAGCTTTTCAATGGTGTTGTGCCATTGTAAAATGCCTTTGTAAATCAGGCCCCCAGTCTCTCAGTCTCTCGGCCCACTGCTGACCGGAGTCCGCGGTCACTGTTGTATACTAATATACATAATGATAATTCATCTTCGAAATACGTTTATGCAGTGCACAACACGAACTGAATTCTCTATGAGAACTCCAGAAGAGATTGTTGTTGGCTCAGTCTTAGGTAAATTACTTAGTGATCAGGGCGAGATGAAATGCTGAGTCAGTCTCACCCATTTTCAACTTGTAACCTGCAGGTTGCTCATAGGTCATGGAATGGAAGCACCTGTTGAACCACCCACTACCTTGCTCCTGCAAGCCATCCTACTTGCACATCATGTTTTGTGAGTGGAGTCAGCTTTTCCACAATTGAGACTGTATGAACACCATCTTCAGGTGTGTGGCATAGGTGACTTCTTGGCTCCCTTTTATAAAATGCATTTTTTTAGTTTTTGGAATATGCTTTCAGTTAAAGGTCTGAAGAAAGCAACTCTTCTTAATAGTACGCATGCCCATGTGCAGATTAATTAAAAGCAGGAATCTGTCTAAATGTAATCTGCGGTGCCATTCTGGGCAGCCCCAGTCTCCCTCTGGGCACTGGGAAGTCCTACACGCATGAAGGGCATAGGATAAATTTGCATGCGCTATGCTATTATGCCTGACGTTGGCTCTGGGGTGCCCATGACATGATTATTTTGCTCACTGCCTAAATCAAGACACCAAACTGCTATAAATCAGACATTCTATGTCAAGACGGAGGCGAGCATTATGCTTCATCTTCTATTTATTCCGCTCTCCAGCAGTTTCAACAAATACCAACATTTTCAATCATCTCATTGAAAGAAACTATTTTTTTTTTTTAAATAAAAACTACATGTCCCATCAGTCTTAGGTCCCTTAGGTCATGTGACCTAGCCCTTCCTCTTCCTGTGCTCTTCCTCTTCTTTCCTGCTCTCCAGAGATAAGTACCTCTTTGGCTTTGCTGCGTGGCATACACAGTGTGAAGTGATTCTTATATACGTTTTGGTACCAAGAGTGTTAAAGCGATTTGTAGATTACATTATTAGGAAGCATGGCGCAGGGACTGCGCAGCGTATTTCAACGTCATTGTAGTGAGAGGAGCCGGTGGCCCCGTGCCGCACTAGTCAGCACCTCAGGGGCTCGCGGGCTGCCTCTTTTACGTGCCCCACATCGCCGCACTCGAACGCGAGCAGCCCCCACCCTCGTGCGGGTGGGGCAAAGTCTCTGCAAGCGGGAAGACTGCTCGCAGGAGAGTGGAGAGCACAGCCCTCATGCTCGCGGGGGCAGTGCTTTCCCCTAGGAAGCCAGAAAGGCTTACAGAGGAGCTCAGAGCCCCTTCCTTTGAGTAGTAGGGGCCTGAGCGTTATCGCTGCATTGCGCTCCAGATAGTTCAAATTCAAACACAGTACGAGTGACTTCGCGGGTCAATTACTAATGATTCCTGGCTCACAGAGCGAAATTGAGAATTAAAGCCATCAGTAGAAATATAAAACACAGCCTATACAGCTGAGGGATCACATTGGACAGCCCTGCATAGCCAGAAACTGCTCTGCAGACCAGGTGCAGCTTCATTCAAGCAGCAGTGAGTCAGTGGACGTGCCACTACACCTGGAAAGGTACTGATAGGCACCCAGCAGCACAGAATTATGGCCGAATTTGAGTGGAGTGAAGAGGAGCAGGAGGCATTTTACTCAGAAGACCTGGCCTATAGTTTTAAAGAAGTGTTGGGGGACTCACTCATTGAGGCAGTGGCTCAAGGGGTTAGACCCTCCAAGACAGACCGGAAACGAAGGTTAACTTCTTACCTTGCGTTTGGTGGGAGTTTGGTGGGAACAACCAACTCGTAAGCCGCATGGACACCGTCCCCATTTGGTCGAATATTCATCAGAGTGCTGTTGAAAACCGGATAGCCATAGGGAAGGAAACCAGCTTGTGGTCTTTAAGGCACTCACACCTTAAAGCGACGTTTTGCTAAGCTTTTGGCCTCACCCCTAGGCAGTGCAGGAACCTCCCGATGTCCTCCTTCTTGTCCCCACAACTGAAGCCCAGGAACAGCGAGATCTGCTCGAACTGCCAGGAACAACTGCCTCAGCTACAGCTCTTCTTCACTAAAAAGGTACTGTGCAAACGCGGTCCGCAAATCTTTTCGGCCATCGAGAAAGTGCGTAAAACTTTCCTCAACTCTGAAGGCTAGTCCTTCCCTAAACATCTGTCAAACTTTTCGCCTATCCAAATTCTTCGAAACTTTGTGGCAAAGACTTAACCGTTATCTACCAGAACTGTGCTATCCTATACAAAGACTCTGAACCATTGACTTTAGCCCAGGCCTATGAGAAGAATTGCTGGTTGTATTTAACCGAAACCCTTTGCCCTGCCTATGCATGTATTTGGGCTGTCTATTCTTATAACTTTGTCTTTTTATCCCTTTAATAAGTATTTGAAGTGCCATTTTGCTCCCACTTCACAGGAGCTAAACTTGTTCAATTACTTACCGTTTGGATTTTTGTGATTTATTAGTGTGTGATATTGAGCTGCTTATGCTAGTGTAATGTTTTCTAACTGACTGAGTAAATAAATGTATATTCTTTTACCAAGACCCCTTGAGTAAGTGTTTACTTGAATCACTATATTAGTTGGTCCTTTGTGTAACGTGTTCTACTGCTCACTTAAACTCTTGAGGTAAGTCTGGCTGCTCAGCCATCACTACCACTTTACTGTGTAATATAGGCTTGTACCAAAGTTAAAATTGTGCTTGCACTTGTGGTCCTAACTGCCTGTATTGTTCGCAAAGAGTACTGCAGATGATTCTGCCTAACAGTACGAGGCGCCCACCCACATCCTACAGGTAGCTTTACACATAAACATCCCACCTACTATACCCTACAAACACCCAGCGTGTCCCAAAATGGTTGGTACACGTGTGTCGCACTATTAATCAGTCCAGAGATTCCAACGGTGTGCATGGGACACCTATGCACATGTGCACAAAGTATTCCACCCAAAAAGCGTCCTGCGGACAACCATCCCAATTGAGAACATGTGCGACATCACCATGGGACCGCACCCATGCTGAGCTTGAGCCCTTATGTCGCGGACACGACCCGGACCCTCGGACAGTGGAAAAGTACAATGTTCTGCGATCTACGTAGTGTTATTGGGAAATTACATGCTTACAAATACCCCAAAATGTGCCATTGCACATGTATGTATTTGGTTGAACGATGTAGGGCTCTTTGCCGGTTGCAAGGCCTCTGCAGCAGCCCTACAAAAGGTCACACCCCAGAACTGCTCCGCATTCTGTTTGTAGCTTTTCAGAACAGAGTAGCGGCCCACATAGCTTTGAGCTGTAATTGATTTTGGAAAAATTTCTGCTATGCTACATTACCTTTGCAAGTAATGGCAATCATGTCAGCCCGGCTCACTACGCACAGTAATGGCAAAAAGTATTAGTGCCCCTTCCTGTGAACCACACCCTCAGAACCGATAATCCACACTGTCCCATTCCCATGGGCAGCATGCTTAAAACTGTAGTATTTGGCACGTGCACTTTCCCAAGTACCGCTTGGGCTGCGCCCCAGTAAAGCAGTAACACTCCTTCTTCCCTTTCCACTATCTTCTTTCTAGCACCCCCTCATTCGGTACTGGTAAATAGACACACACGCATCCACCAATCACAGTGAAGAGCTTTCCATGTAACACTATCAGTTCTGTACAACATTCCTTGGCGTAGACACCACACCCAGAAATGTTATTGCGCAATACCTTAGCCTCCACAGTCACATTTCCATGCCCGCTATCCTCAAAAGCACTGGATGTGCCTTTCGTGCTGTGTGAGGGCGTGGGGGAATAATTTGCAACCAGGGTAGAGGTATTTCGTCTTCAGTTGTGGCTCTGAAAAGAGCCTTTTCTTTTTTTTTAGATGCTTCTAGAGAAACACCTTTATTTTAGTTTTTATAGGGTTTTCTGTTTTCTTCTCCTCCTCACATTCTTACAGTAAACTTTTCAACACCGCCTGTAGATGGGCAAACAAAAGAGCATCACCAATGCTGGACAAAGAAATGCCATTTGCATGGAAACACACTGTATTTCGAGAATGAATGCTGTCATTGTTACAGAAGAACATCCCACGAGCGGACAACAAATCACACATGCATCTGTTGATGAGACCCCTTCCAGCCTCTGGCTGGGAACAAAATACATTAGGATAGTCCCATACTCTTCTTGGTGGTATGGCAGAGAAAACCACCTGGGCAGTGGGAAAAAACCTCTTCACTGCATTCATCAACCTCTTCAGTTGATGGAACAAACGTGAACAAGCCATGTAACCCAAATGCATGCAGCCATAATGCACAACGACAACGTGCACTGTAGCAAAACTGGCCACTTGTCTGCAAAGGTCAAGCATAACGCCGAAACTGCGGACATGGACAGCGCACCTCAATGCGTCCACTCCTTCCAAACCGAAATCACCATCAAAGTGTCTTTCCTCAGCATACTTGAGCAGATCTACCACAAAGGCATCATGCAAAATATACACATAGTGCAAAGGGCTGAGGACACTGCTGTTTGCTGTGGCGAGCATTTATATTGCCTGAAGGAAGGAAGGAGAAGGAGAAGGAGAAGGAGAGGAAAGGAAGAAGGAGAGGTGCGTGTGCCGTACCTTTAACTGCCTGCCTGCTGGTGTCACCTGACCCAGGCGATTGGGTACTTGAGGCCGCCTCTTCCACCCTTGCGGCGCTAAGCCCTGAGTGCAAAGGGCTGAGGACACTGCTGTTTGCTGTTTGGCGAGCGTTTATATTGCCTGAAGGAAGGAAGGAGAAGGAGAAGGAGAGGAAAGGAAGAAGGAGAGGTGCGTGTGCCGTACCTTTAACTGCCTGCCTGCTGGTGTCACCTGACCCAGGCGATTGGGTACTTGAGGCCGCCTCTTCCACCCTTGCGGCGCTAAGCCCTGAGTGCAAAGGGCTGAGGACACTGCTGTTTGCTGTTTGGCGAGCGGCGGGAGGCGCCAGATTAGATCACCCCTCTGCTCATTTGCAGAAAAATGGACCCACTCATCCCAAGGTCCTCTTGTCAACAATCAATCTCGAGGACAAGAGCCCAAGTGAAAAGGGCGGCGAAGGTTGACGGTACGCATGCAAAGACCAAACAACAAAGCGAATATTTTTCATGTGGTTCAACAAGTGACAAAACACAACTCATAGATCGCTCTATGATAGAACTTTCGGAAGATGTGTTTGATCCCCTAGAAAAGGAAGAGGAGTGTGAAGCGGTAAAGAAACGCTTCCTTGTTTCCAATCATACACAAGCAATATTCACCTCTCAGTTCGCTGCGACACCATGTCCGACACAGCGGATGGAGGCGGCCGGAGCGACTGTTCCCGGCGCACTCGTTGCGGGGTGCGTTGGGGGGTCTGCCTTGGCGTGTGGTGGAGATGGTGGCCTGCCGGAGGTCGGCGCCGCGCGTGGATCCAGCGGACTTGTGGCCGTGGTGGACGACGCTGACACGGCCACGGCGAGAGACGACGCGACGGTGGAGGACATCGCGCCTGCACAGGATGTGTTGGACGCGGCAACAGGTGATGACGTGCGCGAGCGGGGGGAGTGCCCGGAGGCCGCGCAAGACAGCGCGGCGAGTGGTGATGAAGTCGTACGGCTTCAGGTAGCCGCTCTGGAGGTGAGCAGAGGCGCCGGTGTGTCCCCTCGCGTCGAGCCTTACAGTGCCTCTCCTACTCGGACGCTTGAGAGTGATGCAGTTCCAAGGGTGAGTGCACTTTATGTTTCACCGACTTTGGCGGAATCCGCCACAAAACACAATGTACATGATAAGTCGCATGACAGTATATCTGATACCAATTGTGTTGAAAGCGAGAGCCACAAGGCGCCCAGCCCAGATACGTTAAAAACTTGTTCTCAACCAAATAAAACAGGACAGCTGCGATTCACACAGCATGAGACGGAAACGTCATCCTCTTCCGTGACCACTGATAAAAGAAACTCACTTGAAGTGGTTTCAGCTGTGTTACAAAACCTGATATCCCTGAATAAATCTAGAGCCTTTGATCAATCGGCAGTTTCTACGTCAACAACTGCTTTGACTCAGAAAAATGCTCAGAAAAGACCCTGTGCACAAGTTACAGACATTAACCAAGATATTTGGGGTTCTGCAAATTATAAAAGACATAAAGCAAGAGTGAATGTATCCCCTGGCAGTTCAGTTCACTCACAGGGGGAACTTGTGGCTGATTCCCAAAAAAGGATACCTATTTATCATCATTTTGGTTCACCTCAACGCAAAAAGATGTCGATAAGCAGAAGTTTGACCTCCCGCAGTGATGATTCATCAAGAGAGTCTGATTCAACAGACTCTTCAATTGGTGAACGTCCATTCCCTAAAATAAGGAGAGGGGGTGCAAAGGCCAGACAAAACACACATGAGACAAAACAGCTAACGCAAAGTAAACACACTGCCCCATGTGTCCATGTGCCCACGAACGATTTACTAACAGCATTAACCTCAGCAATGGCAATTTCTCTCACTCCATTTACTAAACTATATGAAACACTGAATGATAATTTGAAGGACGTCACAACACTATTAGCATTGATGAACTCAAAACTGGTTCACCTAGAGACAAACCAAGGGATGGATGGCCATAAACAAAATGAAGTGAATAAACAAATAGTTTTGGGTATGCAAGCACTGAGGGAGGACAAACAGAATGACACGATTGATAAAAAACTATTTGCAGAAGTAGCCAAAGAAGCGTTATCCTTGTTTCACAAATCATATGGAATGCACAATTGCGAAGTGAGGAATCCTGATGGAAAGCAGAAAGACTTAGGCAATAAAGTAGTGAGCTCAAACCTTATAATCACAGGAAAATCCGCAAAAGGGACAAGGATGTCCGACTCTCAAACACAGACGACTCAAGCTAACAACCTTACTGCCAAAGTTAGCACGCCAACGGAAACTCCTCAAACAGAAGTGATTGACCTGGTTACCGAAGGAACCAGTTCAGAGGCTACAGGAACAGTGCCGGAGACGAGAAACTCGACGATGGTTAACAACTTAAATGAGAAAAGCGACAATCAAATTAATTTGCATGAAATCTCGTTTAATTCGGCCTTTTTACAGACCCAAAACGCATTAAACCCAGCCTTGGTGGATTTACAATCTCCAGCGAGCTCTTCTGCTAGACAGAAGACTGTTGACTTGGCTGATGCTCAACAAACTATACCACTTATAATACCGAAATCAGCAGGATTATTCCCAATCTTTGGTAATTCGGAGGCAGAAATCCAAACCAGAAAAATGACGCACACAAAGTCAAATTTTGTGCAAACAAAAAAACTGAAAAATATGCCTGCCCGAAAAAAATCAAATCAAAATGGGGCTCGAAAATTCCTGCGAAATTTGAATATGTTTAATTTGGTTGATAAAGCTATTTCTTCAAGCTTAAAACTAGCTGAAACAATCAAAGAGACGGAAATTATCGAGCCTGAACAAGAGAAGATAATTAAAAAACCTAAAGAGTATGTGCAAAACGCAGAAGACCTGGCAACACAAGACGATCTAATGGAACTGTCAGTATACGAAGACATGGCTGTGGAAGACGATGAAGCAGTGAAAGCCAGCGTCGAACAAAGAGATACTCAAAGCGTCAACGAAACCCCAATGGAACAAAAACTCAGCCAATGCAACCAGACCTCGGACGAGGCCCAAAAGCAGCAAGCCTTAGCAGATAACAAAAGACAGGAAGTCAAAGGGAGAACGTGCGAGATAATTCCCAGTGAGGTTAAGCCGTTGAATGCGATGAGAGAACCTAAGAGCCCTGAATTCATCACACTTCAAGAAAAAAGAGAAAGACAACTGATTAAAAAATCGGCAAACTCCCCATTTGCTGTTGGCTCACAAAATTGCACTCCAAACGAGATAAATCCGGAGGAAAATATTGCGTTGAAGGCAAGTCCACAGCAAAAAACTAAAGTACCGAAACTTCTGACTCTTAAATGCAACCGTGCAGAATCATCGAAGGAAAGTCAGAAACGCAGGACTCAACGTCCACTAGCATGTCCTGTGAAACCATCATATACGGTAAAACTAATGCTAGAACGGCTCGAGGGTACTGACGACAATCTCATACTGAATCGAATGAACGTACTAAGGCTATTACATCATGTCCCGCGACTCCGTGCGCTTGAATCAAAAGATATAAAAATTATTGAATTCCCAGACGAATTGTGTACTGACAGGGTCATAATCCATCTAAACTCGAATCTAATTGCAAATGTAATTCTTGATGCTGATGAAGAACTGTTGTCATTGGGATTTGACACCTATAGGGTGTTGGACTCCGAACGTTGTGACAAAGAAGATGAGAAAGAACACCAAGAAGGGGAGTCTCTGCGTTGTGGCAAAAACTCATCTATGACAGCAGAGACTCTGAGAAACAGTGATCAAACGGCTCCAAGACGGCAACCACACTGCGACAAGGGAGAATTGGTACGAAAGACGAACCTTACAGGGGTAACCCTGCATAGACTGGTGATGGGAAAGCAGAATCTAAATATGAGAACTGAGCCCATGGAAAAAATTAAAATCACTATAGATAACGCGAAACCATCCGCAAAATTAAACTTGCCATTACTAAACGCACAAACAGGGGTCAGTCAAGGAGAAGATTGGAATTGGATGGCATCTGCTTTAAACACGAAATCCAATAGTTAACGCCCAATGCTTAACGTGATTAAGGAATGTAGTTTTGCTTCATGGAACACACGAGGTTTCACACATCTCCGAAACAACAATTGGTTTAACGACTTACACCTGATCTGCCTGCAGGAAACTTGGATGTGTGAATTACCGACCATCACAGACTTTGAATGTGCCTTAAATCCAGCCATTAAAGCTGAAAAAGGACGTCCATTAGCGGGACTACTGACAATGATTAACCGGTCCTCGGGATACCGGTTGTTAAAAGCAACTAATTACACCTCATACATACAGGTCTGTGAGATAGGAAAATATGTTGCTCCTACAAAGGCTTGTGATGTGATCCATATCATTAATCTATATTGGAACCATAAACGAACTGGGACCCAGCTATTTATAGATCAGGTCACTACAATCCTTGATAATTTGCTAGAATTTAACTCTGGAAGTGATGCTATTGTTTGTGGAGACTTGAACATCGACTTCTTCAACCCACAGAGCTCCTTTAAACGTCAGCTGGCCAGATCATGGAACGACGAATTGGAAGTGAGGGGTCTCTCTATGTTAAATGGCTGCACACAAGGGGACATTCCACCGAAGCCAACGTGGAAGCGAGAGGGTCAAAGTTCCATCATTGATTATATATTTGTGTCGTATACCATACACGAGAAAACCAAATCATTGAAAATTCAAACAATGGACAATAGTGACCATGATATGTTGGAACTAAAATTCCAAGACTCTGGCGGCATGGAGAGGGAAACATGGGGCACAAAAATTTTGGTGGAACCAAACCGTCGGCGATTAAGGTTGAAGGAAGAGGAAGTATCTATGATATGTACCCAATACAAGTCATTACGGAAGGAGATCGACTACGTCCCAATGTTGTCACAATTTAAGACAAAAAACATTGGAATGAAAAATTGGTCCTTCCAAAATAAACACACCTTTGACATCATGATAAAACAACGCAAGAGAAGGATGAGAGCTGAAATTCGCAAAAACAACCAAGGTCCAACTGATGAAATATCGAAGAAAAACAAAGTAGCGAGACAAGCCTATAAGAACTGGATTAAAAGCCATCGAGCGATTATTCATCAAAATGACGCAGAAGCGATGATGACGACACTAATGAAAAAAGATAGTGGAGAATTCTGGCGCACAATCAACAGCTTGGAAGCGCCACAATTCGTCTTGCAAGCTTGCCCAGTGTCAGAAAAAGAATGGGTGAATCACTTCACAGCCTTGTACTACAAAGATCTTGAGCCAAATAATGTTCCCTCTGATGCAACAACATGGAACCTACAGTTCTCTAAAGATGATATCTACGAGACAATCGTGAGAGCAAAAAACTCCCGGGCACCTGGCCCTGATGGGCTGTCGAACAGTATGATTAAACAATTTCCGGTCTTGTGGGCTGATTTTTGCTGCGAACTATTCGCGAGAATTAATTCTCAAAAGCAAGTACCAGCCTCGTGGAAGACTGGAATCATCATACCAATATTTAAGAAAGGCAACAGATTATTACCAAAGAACTACAGACCAGTGGCCTTACTCGATGTTTTGGGCAAGATTTTCTCTTCATTGTTACATAAGAAACTGACTGCTTGGACAAAAACAACAAACAGAGTGGACTCACGACAGGCAGGTTTTGTAAAATCAGTTGGCTGTTCACTGAACCTGCTTATACTAAACCTGTTGAAAATGGAGGCCCTTAGAACAAACACGAAAGTGTATTTGGCTTTTGTTGACTTCTCTACGGCCTTTGACATGGTCGACAGAGAAATCTTGTGGCAAAAGCTAGAAATGTGGGCCTGTCCTCCAGGCTTACTCGCTGCCATAAAAGAACTTCACAAGGATACCTCAATTTCCATTAGACTTGACCGACTTGGGACCCTGTCATCCCAAATTATGACGCACAAAGGGGTCAAGCAGGGATGTCCCTTAGCAGCAGCTATCTTCAGTCTCTTTATCTCCGATATAGGAGCTACAATCCAATCTGTGAGATCATTCTCACCAAAACTAAATTCTTCAAAGATAGAGTGGTTACTATACGCCGATGATTTGGTATTATTAGATCTAACCCCAATAGGGCTCCAACGAAAATTGGAAGCAGTTCACAACTATGTATGTCAGAACAAGCTAAAGATCAATACTACAAAAACGGAAATATTGATCTTTGAGAATCTAAAAACAAGCTGGCAACAAAAGGGCTCAAGACAGACATGGCAGTTAAATTACGAGACACTGCAACTGTCTAAAAGCGTGAAATATCTGGGAATGATCTTGAATTCCAGCATCTGCGATGAACCATGGGTAACAGATTCCAAGCGAAAGTGTGGCCAGTTGGCCTGCCAAGGCCTTGTGATACATAAAAAATATGGACGCTTCTCACTGCAACCACTGCGGAATTTCTATATACAGAAAGTGTCTCCAATTCTGGCATACGGAGCCGAAAACGCATTTGGCTGTCCGTCAACTCACTGGGCCGTGTTGGAACACATGTTCTGGTCTAAGGCACTAAGTCTTCCGCCGGGAATTGCTACAGCCTGCTTACGTTATGAATTAGCCTTAACATCATTGCACGCCAAGATATGTTGGAACCAACTCTCATTGTTTCGGAAAACGAGAGTAGAAGAAGGAATCCTCCAATTTCAAATTTTCCATCATGCCTCGCGTGAAGGGCCAGGTATTTTGTCACAATGGGTAAGACGTTGCGAAGAGTTGTTAACAATGTATAACATCACCCTGGAAAACTTACTCACAAACCCCACAGCAGCCAAAAAGAAAGTATGGCGTGGGGATTGGATAAATACATGCAGCGAACGTAACAACGTCAAAGCGATGAAAGATTGCCCCGCTGAAGCAAGAGGATACGACATCCTCCAAAAATATCTAACCCGATTTCCTAATCCAAAAGCAAGAAGATCATTTATGCTCTTTAGATTAAATGCAATGAAAACTAAAGACAGAATTGGTCATTGGGCGTGTAATACACATATGACCCCAACCTGTCGGTTGTGCAAAATCGAGCTAGAATCTCTTAAACATCTAGTCTTGTTCTGCGCTGCCTTGAAAGACGTAAGATCAATTCACCTGGGACGATGGAATGATAATAACTTATCAGCAGGCGCGGACGAGTGGTGGGAGACCATGTGGAACGGGCAAGATATGAAATTAATTATACCTTTGACCTCCTTCCTGGCAGTGATAGAAGAGAGACTAAAAGACAATAATGAGTGATTAAAGGTCGGCACCATTCCCACTGTATACCAGGCATTTAAGAAAAGTGAAGTAACGCTTGATCAGGAAACTATAAAGAAGAGGTCACTTGGGAGAGACTTGAAATAGCCAATGTAATTTTTAAAATTTTCATATGTGTTGCAAAACATTTTAAAGGTTTGAATTTAAACCAATAAAAAATAATAAAAAAAAAAAAATATACACAATGCGTTTCTCCATGTCAGCCCTCCTCACTACGCAGTGTAATCAAAAATAGTATTACTGCCCCTTCCTGTGAACCACACCCTCATTACCTGATTGGATAATCCCCAAAGTCCAATTACTATTGACCAACATGGTGAGAAGCACAGACTGTGGCACGTGCGCTTCCCCAAGTGCCACGAGGGCTGAGTCCAGTAAAGCAGGAGCAGTCCTTCTTCCCTATCCACTATTTTCTGTCCAGCACTACCTTGTTGGGTGTACTGTTAAATAGTCACACATACATCCACCAATCACAGGCAAGACGTCAGCAACTAACACTGACACTTCATATGTACCGTTACACATTCAGACTGCAAGTGTCGTGTGAATTGAAAGCACCTTCAGTACAAAGTTCAGTAAAAATATCCAAGATTTATGCATCCAGATTCATCCACATCACCAGGAGTGGGGGAATACATTTATACCATGGTAGGGGGCTTCGTCTGTAGTGGTGGCTCTGAAAAGAGCCTTTTTCTATTTATTTATTTATTTATTTATTTATTTATTTATTTATTTATTATGTGCTTGCACAGAACCTTGTTTGTTTTTGCTCTTTATTTCAGTTTCTGTTTCCTTTTCCTCCTTACATGTTTACAGGATTCTTTTCAACTCTTCTTGCACAGTCTAAAACAACGCAGCATTACCAATGGTGGTCAAAGAAATGCCATTTGCATGGAACCAGTGCAAATTTCGATCATGAATGATGTCATAGTCGGTGGAGAACATCCCAGCCCTGCACATGAACTGACACATGCTTCTGTTTATAAGACACCTTCCGACCTCTGGCTGGGGACAAATTACACTGGCATGGTCCAATGCTCCTCTTGGTGATATGCTTGAAAAAACCACCTTAGCAGTGGGAAAAATCTGCACCACTGCTTTTATCAACTTCTTTAGGTGATGGAGCAGATGTCCACACGACATGTATCCTTAAATGTTGACCTCCAAAATGCACCACAACAACATCAACAGTACAGACATAGGCCGCACATCTGCAAAGGTCAACCATACCGCGGAAACTGCACTCATGGACAGTGCCCCAGAAAGCCTCCACTCCTTCCAACTCAAAATTAACAGCAATGCCTCTTTGCACGGCTTACCTGTGCAGATTTTGCACAAAGGTATCACCCACAATCGGTACTCTGCATCTCTCCATCTCTGCCAACCTCACTACAGAGTATTGGGAAAAAATAATAAAGCCCCTTCCTGTGAAGCACACCCTCGACACCTGATTGGATAATCACCACAGTTCCATTTCCATGCCTACCATGCTGAGAAGGGCAGAATGTGGCACATGCGCTTTCCAAGCTACAGCAAGCGCAGCGCTCCAGTAAAGCATGGATAGTCCTTCTTCCCTTTCCACTATTGTTTTTGCAGCTCTCCCTCATTAGGTGCTATCAAATAGTCACACAGGCATGCAGCAATCACATCCAAGACCTCTGCATCGAGCACTATCCTTTCTGTACAGCACTCCATATGTACTGTTACACACTCAGAGTACACGTCTCGTGTGATTTCAAAACACCTCCAGTTGAAAGTTCACCAAAAGTATCCATGCTTTCAGCCTCAAGATTCACCCAGAGTGGCACCCATCACCACTAAGTACAGGTAGCAATATCTTTTTTCCTCCTAGCACTCCAGTAAGTGCAAAGAACCAATACTTCAAAGTGCAGTACAGTAGTCAGTGATCTGCGCAATGCACACCACCCAAGCACATAAAATATCCAGTTCAACCCTAACCACTTCTGTAGACACAGTATTTCAACACAGCACTCAGCGGACACACTGCAGGAGTATTCACGCCATAAGCTCCAGCCATGGACTAAAAACTGTAGGATGTGCTAACAATCACCACACCCATGGAACCAACAATGTATGCAATGCTCACAAACCACACACAGAACGCAACAATGTCAAACCTACTTGCAAGCAGGCTACATAGTTCTCGGGGCAGGGACCGCAGCCATGCATCCAAAACGCTAGGGCCTCACTACAAACAACACACCATAGTACACCCTATATTTAAATGCTCATGTCATGTGCAATGCACTCGCCAGCTGCAATTGATCTTGCCAACTTTCACCCTGGCCACATGTTTGCATGCAGTTGCGTTGGGTGTGGTGAACGGTATGTGGGTGGCTGTGTACATTTTCCATATTTGAAATGTGTGTTTCTGCGGACTTCCTTTCATGGCGCAATATCTTAAAGCACTTTCTACATCAAGGGTTTTATAAGGGGCACACCATAGCAAACTCAAATGCTCACATGTGGCTCCCTAATGTGCACCTACAATGACCTACACCATATGGTAATGTACGCATAGCACCTCACTTCGGGTGTCCTACCAAGTCAAAAATGTCCTCCACAACCATTCTTTAAAGGTCACCACCATCGGAGAGATGCAGAGTTAAACCTGCATGGCTGCATTATGTTGTGGTGGCTATCGTCAAGGCCTAGGCTCTTGGGTGCATGGCATATGGCCTTTGGACATGCACCCAAGAGTGTAGGCCTTGCCTAAACCCACCACAACATAATACAGCCATGATTGCTAACATGTGGCCATATACCACAATCCACAAACGTACCATAGGAAGGGTGTTAATAAAGGGCAAACCATAGCAAACGCAAATGGTCACATGTGGCTTCCTAATGTACAACACGTGCAATAACCTACCCCATATGGTAATGTGCACATATCAGCTCACTTCCACTGTACTACCACATCTAAAATGTCCTCCACAACCATTCTTTGAAGGTCACCACCCTTGGGGAGATGCAGAGGTAAAACTGCATGGCTGCATTATGTTGTGGTGGCTGTGGTGAAGGCCTAGGCTCTTGGGTGCATGGCCTACGGCCTATGGCACCCTCGACAGAGCGAACATGTGGCCAAATACCACAATCCAAAAACGTAACATAGGCAGCAACACTTCTACCCAACCCCTGCACCATGGTACAGTGATGCATGCACACATGTAACAGTTAGCAGGATCCACAAACATACCACAGGGTCCAGCACCCATACCCACTTCTATTCACATAGCATTGTATTACTGCTAACCCAACCACAAAATCTTCACAACAGTGGCCCTGCTCCCAGCCCTCTAATAGGTGCACCCAACCAATACTTCATGGTGCAGTACAGTAGTCAGCACACCGCGCTGTGGACAGTACCAAAGCCGATAAAATATGCAGTTCAACCCTATCCACTTCTACGCACAAAGTACTTCAACACTGCACCCAGTGGATGCACTGCAGGACTGTTCACTCCATCAGGTCCAGCCATGGACTACACACTGTAGGATGTGCTAACAATCCCCACACCCATGGAACCAACAGAGAATGCAATGTTGACAAACCACAAACACAAGGCAACAATGTGAACACTTCGGTGTTACCCTTCTTTGATGATGAATGCATCTACGACGGACCACAATTGCAAAGCAATGTAACTTACGTTACTTAAAGTAATGAAGTTACAAAAATAGTAATTACAACCCAAACCGGCCCAGGCATTTTGTTAAATGTACACATTGCAACTGGGTTTGAAAGGTCAAATCAAGGGGTGTTGGTCAATATGCCACATTTTCATTTCATGACTGGCCCCCAGGGCCTCGCCCACCTTAAAGTGATTTCTGCCCAGTCCGACCCTCCCCAAGCCCACTCTGCTAGGCCCCTCTACGCTGTAGCACAAGTAATTCTAGAAATGTGTTGACCTTTTTGAGTCTCATCAGTGATGTGCAGCTGGATTCCCTAGGGGCAGTGAACAATGCAGGCACCCAAAACTGTGCAGCTTTTCGCTCGATTAGATAGACACAAACCCGGGCGCTGATGGATGGAAGGCTTTACATTTATGATAACCGCTGCCATTGCTCGTGGCTGTCGAAATTTGCTATTGCTGAAGTGGCTTAGCTATATGCAAAGCAGCCTTGGTCCTGCCATCAATATGAGAAATCTTGCCTGACCGACAAGGCCATGTCTCCTCTGCACAGGGCTACAAGCTACCTGAGAACATTTGCATATAGATTGTCTCCTTCAGTAATGGTTAAGACTGCCTAAATAACACAGGCATGGAAGGTGCTCAGAGCAATGCTACTCGTTATGATTAATTCAAAGCTTTCCATCCATCACTTGATTAACTCTATTGTGAGTGTCAGGGGAATGTCCAGATGCGGGCCTGGATTCTTGAGCCTAGGACATCAAGTTACACCTCATTGATTAGACTTAAAAAGGCAGAGAGTTGTCTGAGGTTGCTTTTCTTACTGTGTGGAGTAGACACGGGCTAACAGTTGGGCTGGACTGCTCCCGTTAGTGGCTGGATCAAGACACGTATGTGTATGACTGGCCCCCTTCTGTAATTGTACAGATGAGCTGAAAGTGATGGAATGGAAGCTGCCCAGATAAAAAACAACTGTTTTTAATTCATTCAAAGCTTTTCTTCCGCCATATTTGGGGGTCTAATAGCACACTTCTTCTCCTTAAACGCCATACATGTTTCAGGAGTTGAACATTCTAATACGTTTCCAATTTTACCCCAAAACCGTACTCACACTTGCTACACTTCGTCAAACTATGCTCCCAGTTATTGTTAAGACTCATTGCCAATTTTAGAGCAGACCAATAGTAGATGGCATTCTAGGGCACCACCGGCACGCAGAACAAAATTACGGCCTTGTTGCCATGCAAGCGAGTGGCATAACGTCTCTTCGCATAGGGTGACATAAATACCTGCACAGAACTTGTAATGAATGAAGTGGAAAAAAGGATGTGATCGGACTTCCACATGTTTTATGTTTTTTTGAGATCGTTAGCATGTGTGGAATAAAGCTTATGACGCAAGACGCGTACTGAAACTTGAACATGTGTACTTATGGATACATGTACCATTCGAATGGGCGGGAGCGGAGCGTGATCATACATTTGATTTATACATTTTTTCAACCATTATGGAGAGCGAGAAAGAGGCATAATGCATTCTGCCCACCTGTGCACATTGTCAAAAAAAACCCAAAAGCCAGGCAGCTTGAAAAATGTGGCATATTGACCACCACCCCTTGATTTTACCTTTCAAACCCAGTTGCAATGTGTACATTTAACAACGTGCCAGGGTTAGCAGAAGTGACATCACACACCTGATGAAATTGATTGATTGGTTGATATTTTATTTCTATCGCGCTCGTACACAAGTGTTTCAGAGCGCGACAAGGCAAGGGAGGGGAACAGGAGAGAACAAAACAGCGATCTTACTAGGCCCAGTGACATTGAGAACGCGCAAGTACATGGGAGAGGGGGAGGGGAAAAGTGCATGAAAGGGGGAGAAGTGGAAAGTGCGAAGCAGAGGAGAAACAGATAAATAACAATAAATAAATAATAAAGGCAACAAACAGTGGTAATACAGCCAGCAATTTGCAAGTGCTAGGTTTAAGGCAACAGACAGGGTAGGTCTGATAAGTGCAGGAAGAAAAAGGGGGGGCTGTATGGGTACAGATACAGACCTAAGTGCAAGGGGTGGCCCGGAGGCAGTGCGGGAGGGTGGCAGGATGAGTAGGTACCTGGGCCCAAAAGACATAGGGTGGCCAGGTGCACAGTGCCAAGAGAGAACAGATCAGCAGGGGAGAGGGGGAGCGAAGGCAGAAGAAAAGAGGAAGGTGTTGAGCTGCTTCTGGAAGCAGAGATGGTTCTCCTCAAGTTTTAGATTGTCAGGGAGGCTGTTCCAGAGGGAGGCCCCAGCCGAAGACAGAGATCTACCCCCAGCTCGTTTCTTAGAAAAACGACTGACCCTGAGTGAGATGGAGGTAGAGGAGCGAAGAGCTCGAGAGGGGAGGTATTTGCGGAGGGATAGCTGAAAGTATTTTGGACCCAGGCCCCAGAAAGCCTTGTGGACAATGCAGAGGGTTTTGAATTTAATCCTTGCATCCACTAGGAGCCAGTGGAGAGATTTCAGAGCGGGAGAGATACCATCCCAGGGCTTGAGGCCAAGGACAAGTCTTGCAGTCCTGTTCTGGATTAGTTGCAGGGGGTGGAGAGTAGAGGCAGGTAGATTTAGATAGAGGCTGTTACAATAGTCCAAGCTAGAGAGAACCAGGGCTTTAGATGCCACAAGCTTATGGGGGAAGGAGAGGAAAGGCAGAGTACCTCTGAGGAGGTGCAGTTGGAAATTTAACTTTTTAGAGACCTTAGAGATGTGGGCGGAGAAGAAAAGGGTGGAGTCAGAGATGACCCCGAGGTTCTTAGCCTCGCAGGTGGGGGTAGGAGGAGGGCCAAGGGAGGCCGGCCAGAGAGTGAGGGCATTCAGACAAAGATCATTGGTGGCACACCAATCTTGAATGGCAGTTAGGCAATCAGAGATGGGAGAGGAGGTGGCAGAGGGCAGCCTGAAAATGAGTTGAGTGTCGTCAGCGTGGCACTTGAAATTTGAGCAGAAAATGGCAATGCAGTGGGCGAGAGTTGCCAGGTATTGGTTGAAAAGCCAGGGCGAGAGGTTACACCCCTGGGGAACACCACAGGTAGAGAGGAAGATAGATGAAAGGAAGGACCCAAGTTGGACCTGGGAGGGTCGATCTGAGAGGAAAGAGGTCAGCCAGGCCAGAGCCTGATCAGTGATACCCAGGTTTTCACGGAGACGGTTGAGCAGGATGGTATGGTTGACTGTGTTGAAGGCAGAAGAGAGATCGAGGAGGTTGAGGACAGAGGGAATGTTAGAGTCAAGGTTGGTGACACCAAATGACTTAACATGACCTTTTGACTTGGACAATTTCACAGAATGTGATGCCAAATTACTTTTGATGCTTATGATGACATTAAAAGGAATTGACCTTATTGATGGAAATCACTGAAATATAAGTATGTTTGAAAAGGAACATTAACCTACTAAAGAAGTCAAGAGACAATTTTTATTCCAGCCATATATCAACCTTGATATGCCAAGGGGGCATCCATGATATACCAGGGACACACCCAGCAGCACGGGGATGGGGCTAAATGACCATACGGCCTCATATGAATAGCTTTTCATTTAACACCAGTTACAGATTAATATGTCAGTCAGTGTATGCCAGATACAGCCTTCCATGCCCAGCTGCTGCCATAATACAGCTAAAATGGTGGCCAACAGAGATGACTAAACTAGTGAATTGGGGAACAACAGAAGAGGCCTCAAGTGGATGCGCTGCCTTGAGTAGTTATTCTCCATACCTAAGGTCTTGGTGTAGTATTGATGGCATGATCACAGTCACCACTGTCTGAACTCCACCCCACCTTTCTGGTATTGCCAATAAAGGGGATATAGCTCCCTTGATTCACTCAGCAACCTTTGGGGATATAGTGACCCTGGCTATAGGGTAACCATCCTAGTACTCTCTGAATGGACTCTTCCAGATGATCAATGGGCCTCTTGCCTTAACTGGTACTTTCCACCTGGGTAATGGACCCCGGTATTACCCTCAATCGGCCCCCTTTCAGTCCCTGGCTTAGAATTTAGGTGACTCTCCTCTGTCTTACCCTCCAGCTCTTGTCCTCTCCCTGCTTCTGCTCATTCACATAGCTCTTTCTTTAGTATTTTCTCCACCAAGTCATCATATTCTCACCCTCACTTCTCCTCCTCCTCTGTCTTTTTCTCCTACAACTGCTCCCTCTTTCTCTTCCTTCCTCTATCCTCCTCCTCCAACCTTTCACCTGCACCTCTCTCTCTCTTTGTTAACACAGCTCTTGGGAATGATGCCATCTCCATGACAAAGCTATTGGAGACTTGCTGCCTTTTATACTGAGCATAATGAAGTGACTAGGGCAGTAAAGGGTATACTAGGCTCTCACATGCCTTTCTCGGCCACCCTGTCCCTGATTGGCTCTGGCCCCATGTACCCACTTCCACTCCCCCTTGTGAGTAACCCTTCCTTCTCCTTGAGTCTGGTTGATGGTGGATTTCTACTGGCTTAGTTCATTTGCCCACCATATTAGGGTCAGAAATGCCATGGCTGTTTCATGGACCAGGGATATGCCTTGCAAGTTTGTGGAAACTGGCTATTCTAAACTGGCTATTCCGAGATGGCACGCCAAGTGGTAGGTTTGCAGATAATTATCTACTCTGTTTCTTATCCACTGCCTAGGTGTGGGTGAGCCTTTTAACCGAGCTATAGACGTTTTGCTGACTATCTGTATAAGGCCTATATGCCCCTTACCTGCCTTATCTGCATTGGAAAGATTGTGGGATCCCACGTTTACTTTGTCCAGGGATTGCACAAAGCAAGTGGCTCCTCCTGACCCAAGAGTTCCCTAGCATCCCTTTACTTCTGGGACTACTGTGAATTCCTCAAACACTGCAATGACAAGTTATGTGTCCATATGGCAAGTGCAGTCTGAAATACTGCCAGCTTATGTCAGGTAAGTAAGTTAGATATAACAATCACATACAAGGGATAAACTCGCATATCCAGGTACTGCCATATTATGCCAAGTGCAACCTCATATACTCAGACATTGCAATAATATACCATGGAGAGCTTCAGATGCCAGGCAATGTCATCATACATATACAAAACAGAAAGGTGACAACTGGCATTGCATTTGCCTAAGCCTCTGGCATTGCTCTGGGCAGCCCTCCAAACCACAGTTTCCAGCCTGCCATATCATCATAGAAGGGGAAAGGCTATATGCAAATCAAGCTTGGTCCCACCTTCAGAGGTGCAGTCCAACCCGAACAGCTAAATCACATCAATTCTGTGACAAACCACAAGCAATCCCAGACATGTTTCAGCCTCATCGGGCATCATCAGTGAGAAGTAGCTTGGGCCACTAGGCACACCAGTCTCCGGGCACACATCTGAGCATGCCTTTTCCATCAGGGTGACATTTGCAAAACAGGAAAGGGATGACTGGAAGGTTTTGAATTCATTTTAACCAATGGGCAACCCTGCAGACTACCCTTCCATTACAGAAGAGGAAACACCAGCAGGGGGGATGCGACCTAGCCTTTAGGGCTGGACTGTTGTAAGAAAATGAAAGGGAGGTAGCGACTGTTGAAATCAGAGAGCAAAACACTGAAATGATGCCTTGCTCTGTTTATATATGGTGTCGTTTTCCTCCAACCATGAACAGAAAGTGTGGCACTTTACTGCACTAAAACACTGAGGTACTTTATCTAACTCTGCAAACAAAATATATGGAGCCTGTGAAATGCAGAGCAACACTTCCTATAGATAATATATAACACCCTTCCATGCCAATAGTGTGTAGCCTACCAGGTACTTTGAATTAAGAAAATATAGTGAACTGTACATAGCAAAATGCAAGAATGCCAAAGAGTCGGAACTGTTTCTATAACACCCAGAACAATGCTCCCAAGTATATAATGAGAGCCAAGTTTGTAACATTGCAATATTTATTTTAAAAAACACATCAGCCAATATATTCACCTGTAATTTCATAAACCAACATGCCATGTGTTTTCAAATGGAGCACAGTTTATTGATAAGTGAGTTTGCATTCTGCAACATCTTTCATTTAAAGCATGTGAGATAATGTTGAATGTATGTAGTGTATTTCTTTTTCCAACAACATTCAGATTACAAATATGCTATTATTCCATACATTTCATGCAATATAATAAAAGGCCAGATGTATGTTTGTCCGATTCAGTCATGCGCAGTAGAGACTGCCCGCTCCCCGTTTTTTCACCGCTAGAGGGAGCTGTTGCCTTATTAAATAAGCTGTGCCTTAGGAAATATACTAGGTCAGCTGTATGTTTGTCTGATGCAGTGATGCACAGTAGAGACTGCCCGCTTTGCCTGTTGTCGCCGCTGGAGGGAACTGTTGCCCTAGTATATATAGTGGTCCTACTGTGTTAATGAAAACCTAAAAAAAATGTTTTCTATTAAAATGAATTACAATCAATTTCAACCAAATATATCACATAACATATCAACACTCTGAAAATGTCTCTCCTCACAAACTTTGGCCCATGTACACGAGCTTTCACACTGGTATGTTTATAAAAAGTCTGTAATACAGCTTAATGGAGGCGAGCACATTGTAAACGAATGAAAAAGTTAATGGTTACATGTGAAACTATTAGAAATTATATAGGGAAAATAGTTCTGTTTAATTTGCATTGTCAGATAGCCATGGCTTTGAATGCATATGTTGTTAGCTGGTTTTTCAAGCAGATCCATGATTCCAGATAACTTTAGGCCAAACGTGTATTTGAATAACATATTTTCAAATGAGAATATTTGCGGTGGTCACTACTTGAGAACATGTGGCCAAACAGACTTTTTATCCAGCAAAAAGCAAAATACATTGCACCCAGACTCACAACAACATCAAATGCGTTCAGGATATACAAAAATACAGAAAATAGCTTGAAATAAAGTCACTGTGATCCTTTGAGCAGAAAAGATCTGAGTTTCACACATAATGAACCTATTTTTCAGAGCCAAACCTTTAAAGCCGAATTAGGCACTAAGTTTTACCTTTGACATATTAAAACCACCATCTGAATTTAAGGGAACGCTTTACAAAGGGCCGTGTCAGAGGTGGATGAAAGCAGACAGCAATGGCACCTGACTGACTGAGGAGATTACCTCGAGACAGTGATGGTGCATGATGGCTCAGTGCTTTAAAATTATTATCATTATCAAATCAATTTATTTTGGTACATAATTGCTATAAAATAATAAAATACATCATGTCAATACCCATAAACACAATGCAAAAGAATATAAAAGAAAGCATTGATTAGTATATATCAAATAATAGCATAACAATTGGTTGAACTAGATTCATAAGAACCCAGCCACATACATACTTACAAATACCATGGTGACACAGTGTAAATGAGTACCCAAGCCTCAACATACTCTAGACACATCTTTACAGTATATCCTGAAAGTATGTACAATTAAAGAAAGATTAGTTCCAGATAATGAGGGAATATTTATCTCTCAAATATAGGGCCTGCCTCACATATATTAATAGCGCCCATCCCATGCATGGGGTCTTAACAAATAGAGCAACACCTCATTGCCGAATGTCAGAATGAACCAGGATCTGTGTCAATGTTCTGCATCTAAGTAAAGAATATTCAGGGCAAAAGAAGAAGAAACGCAACATATCCTCCACTGAAGCACCACATAATTCACAGTTTATTAGGCCAATCAAATTAGATGATTCTGTCAGTACCCTCGCAGGAGTTTGTTAAATCTGGCCCTCATAATTAGACATCTCTCACTTGACCGGTTGGCCCACATAAGGTAGTCCTGTAGGCCATGCTAGAGTAGCATAGCATGTTGGTGATTAGAGTTTTTACAGCTCCCTATGTTCTCTAGCTATGTTCAGGCCTCACAAAATATGCTCTTTTAAAATGCTAATTCCAGATTTGCCAATATTCTTTGGATTGCTAAAACAACTTAGAGTGTTAAACTGTAGAAATTTCGTTTTAATATGTTGTAGCCATGGAATGATGTGTGATTGTGGCTTATCTAAGCAGGCCCTATTAATAAACTGTGATAGAGCATCATCTGAATTGTTGGATATATGCAGCCAGAATAGTACGGGTTTAATAATATCCTCCAAATATGGAAAATTGAGTTCCTTGTGTACCGCACAATTTGGAGCAGGAAGGGGAAGGCACCCACATGCTTCTTTATAATGTTATTTTCGATTACTTGTAGGTTATATTGATTGGCATACCCCCTTACAGGTGAGCCATATCTGGCCGATGCTGCTGGTTTGGCAAAATAGTTATCTAAGAGTGAATATAAAAAGCCCCAAGTTGATAAGATATAAGTCCTCTATAATCATCTCTTGGCTAAGTCCCTGTAATGGGTGTAATTTGGTGAGGGAGCTGTTAAGATAGGAATGTTAGGAGAGCACAGTTGACTTCCATCTTTTTTCAAAATAAAGTAGAGTATACATTCAAATATGGGCTGTTTCCTGTCCAAGAATTTTGGGGTGGGCTTGTACAATAGGGGGTATTAAATCAGAGAGTTTTCCTTAGTGAATTGAATCATTTAAATCAAACAACAAAGTGACACTGTTCATTTGGGGGTAGGACCAAGCCTGAATTGCAAATGGTATTTCTCCTTCTGAAATAGCATGGCAGGGTGAAACATAATTTCCTGGAGGGTTGCCCAAAGCAATGCCAGAGATATTGATCCATTCAAAACCTTGCAGCCATTGCCTTTTTAAGTTGCTGACGTCACCTCTAGTGGGATGGGTTTGCCCAGACGTGGATCCCTAGCTTGCCATGTTAAAAGCCGCAAGCTACACCTCACATGATGATAACCAATGGGACTGTTTCATACAAAAGGGATGTGACATAACAGTTCGGGATGGACTAACCCTTTTGAGTTGGGAGCAATCCTGACATGCATTTGATCTTTCCCTGCCTGTAATCATTTAACAGGCTGAAATGACAATAGTCTGGAGGGTTGCCCAGAGCAATGGAAGTGATTTAGGTTAATTTAAAACAATCCAGCCATCAACCTTCAGTTTCACATCATACATATACAACCTCACATGTCCACATACTGTCATTATTGGACAGTTTGAAATGCTGACGCACTGTCATTGTATGCCAGGTTAAAGCCTCTTACACCTGTTATTGCCATCATATTTAAGGAACAGCCTCACAGGCCCAGGGGCAGCAATTCAATGACAAATGCATCTTCAAATGAACAAGTAATTTCATGTGGATCCCCACATTCTGACCTATAGACACAGCAGGCGGCCCCTGTAGCTGCCCCTATAACCCTCAAGAGGAGACGTGGACACAACTGGAGGTTGCACCTAACTATGAAAGGTGATGAGGAAATCATCAATTAAAAAATAAAAAAATAAAGTCAAGGGCAAAGGAATTAACATCTCACAATAACGAAGCAAGTGCATATAATAGCCCAGGGGCCCATTATCACAAAGTAGCTTCTCACCGTGCAGCGAGATGCGTTAACGACGCCGCCAGGATTTAGCTCAGCTTAATCAAATTTATGTTGCACTTTTGGAGGCATGCAAATGTTTTAACGAAATTTGCATTTGGCAAAAAAGTGCTGTTAAACTGTCATTGTGGCGCAATTAATCAAAATAAATGTAACGCGCACAGAGACGAGTGAGTAACGGTTCAGCTTGAATATAAAGCATGAAATGGCTAGAAGAGGTAGGGGTGTAATATCCGAGTAAATGAACAAATTGCGCATGCGCAGCACCGGGGATGAGAGCTTTGGGAGAGTGAAGGCAGGGGGTTTGCCCTGACTGTAATGTGAGGGGCAGACGGGACACCTCGCCAAAGGGCTGCTCTCCTGGCACCATTTGTACCTTCAGAGGCAGAACAGTGGCGGTAAGCCAGTGATTACATGGAAAAAAGAAGTGTATGTACTCACCAGTCCGGGCTAATGTAATGGAAGCCTTACACTGCGGCGTAACGTTTTTATGCTGCAAGAGCTTTCTTGCCATAGGCTAGAAAGGATTCCTTTGCAAAAGGGGAACCATTTATTAGACTTTTGGGGGTGCACAGATTTTAGCGATCTGACATCACCAGCAGTGACATGACAGTTTGGGGGGAAGCGGGACGATGAGAACAGTTGGAACATCTAATGTAGTAAAAAAAAAAAAAGAATTTGCTGCACCTGCCACACCGGCACATGGGTTTATTGTAGGCCTTAACTTTTACATACTGGTGCCAAGTGGTGCTTGGAAGGTATCTGCCTAAACTATAGCATGGGTTCAAATCCCAGCGTCACTTTTTAACCAAAGTGTGTGAACCTGGCCAAATGATATAATCTCTTCTAGTAAAGAGGACTCAACTGACAGGGTCACATTTAATTTCCTTCCTTATCAAGCCCAGTCACCAAGGTTGTGTGCGATCGCCAGAGTAGTGCTCAACAGGAGAATTAGTGAACCTCTTCGCTATGCCCTGTTATGCTATGTTACTGAGTCTTGCATAGCACACTCTTCCTCATTTGTACAGTTTCTTGGAGTTTCAGAATGTGCAGGAATTGGGATAGGGGGCTAGCGTACAACCAACACTAAGCTTCTTTGTTGCAGTGTTGATGTGAAAAGATAGGGATTTTTGTGGTGTATAAATTGTATTTATTTTGTGAGTAGTCTGGAGCAGTGGGTAATGTGAACTTCATGTTAGTAACGTTCATTGTGTGATTGTGGTGTTTGCTGACGTGGTGTTTAAGGAGTGTGAACAGTTTTGTTGGTGTATCTGTATTGGGCTAGTGTGCTACTTAGGCATGTGTAATGTAGACATATTTCTTCAGGTGTGTCTAATTGTGTAACGTGTTGTTTCTGTGGTGGATTGCTGTGTATAGATGTGCTGCTTGTTAGGGTGGGAGGTAGAAGGTTTTTTCAGGTGGTTAATGTTACCATATCATGCTCAACAGACCACATAACGGCAACTCGGGACAACCATTTTCCCTTTGGAAACATTGCAGTTGGTCGCATTAATTTGCTTAAACCAATACAAAACATTCTTTCTTCAGCTTTTGGTCTTCTTAGGCCATACTGTGTTATGTCAGTCTAAGTGTTGCTAGATCAGGTGATGCCATGCCATGGCAAAAATGTAGGGCCCTTAGTTTCTCGTGGGTTCCTTGGGAACTCAGTTCTGACTTCCCACTGACTCCTTAAAGACACTTCAACTGTAGCAACACTCAGTCTTACATCGGATTATGACACAATGAGCTGGGCATGCAGCATCAAGTAGCAGTGGACAAAGCCAAGAATACACCAGATGCCAAGCACCAGAGAATTGAAAGACCAGAAGAACAACTTGAATGGGAGCCAATGATCAGAGGCGTGATGGACCATATGAACGGAGGACCTGGCAAGAGCAACCCACCAAAGAGCCAAGGACCTGCGGAGAGTGACCGGTTAGGGAGCCAAGGGCCAGAGGAGTGACTGACTAAGGGAGAGTGACTCGCCTGGGAGCCAAGGACCACGGACTACAATGGACCAGATGGGAGTGAGTCATTGGGGAGCCAAGCACCAGAGGAGTGATGGACCAGAGGAGCAACTCACAAGGGAACCAATGACCAAAGGGGCAATGGACTCTATGAAACATAGACCAGAGGAGAGCGATCAACTGGGTCACCCAGGACCAGAAGGGTGACTGACCAAAGGAGAGGAGGGACCCCGACTCACACAGGAACTGGGAAGTCACACTTAATACAAGAGGTTGTTCCTGGTGGACAAAGTTAGCTCACCGTTCAGAACAAGGGATAACTGGCAGAATTAATCTGATGTATTATTATCCAGATATCAAACCAAGAGTGAATGTATTCACTCATCTTCACTTTCTTATTCAACAAGAGGTTGTTCCTGGTTCCTAGCTCATCGTTCAGAACAAGGGATCTAGAAAATGAATAAAGAATGGAATATGATTGTAGTATTTAGTGTGACTCCCTAGTTCCAGTGTGAGTAGGGCACCCATCTCTTCTGTGTAACAGAGTGCATATCAGCTTTGCCTGCTTCAGGGAACTGATTCATTGTGTTGTAAGGCTTCTATCACATTATTCTCCTCACAGTGCTATCTATAAGAATATGGCAGAAACCGCCACTCTGAATTTCAGTGAGGAACAGACCCTGGTTGTTTTATGCCTACTGTGACCTTGCTTGCTTTAGATTGTTTTTTTAAACTTATTATTCTTGCATATGGTTATAAAACAAACCTTTCACAGAAATAAATACCAATTTAACAGCATACGCAATAAAAAAAATCATCAAGCTATATACCATACTACAAATTCATATTACAAGCTGATAGAAAAGTTAAAAGAAGACCCTTAATACAAGCAAGTGTAAGATACTATATACCTTAGTCCATATTAGTCAAAGCTATTTGATGCAATGCTTCTTTCCATACATGGTAAGCCACTGCAGTTATAACCATATTCTTAGTCCCATATATTGAGCTCCAGAATTGCTCTTCCTGAGTAGAGAAAATATTATTTATAAAGCAGCTATAGCTCTTGATGTACTAGGCATTAATGTACGAGGAGACCAAGTGTCCGAGTACATAGGTGACAAGTTCTTTCATGTCGTGGTAATTTACTCCAGCACGGCCAATGTGCTCTCTAGTAGGGAGTATAATAAAGGGCAGATAAAGGATAAATCGACGAATATTCAAAGAGGATAATTTGGTTGGATAGGTAAGAAGATGGTCACGATGAAAACCTTGCACGCTAAAAACACTATAATTTACCATTGTACTTAAAAAGGAAACGTTAGAAATAAAATCATAATTACTGTTTTTCTTTTTTAAAATAATGTGCACATTAGGGGCTGTGTTCAATTCATCCAAATCAATGTCGATATTTTGAAAATGTTCCATTGCTCTGCAGTGCAATTGAATTAGAAATGTATTAATACACTCCCTATGATATAGTCGAGCTAAATAGCTCAATAGATTTTTTTTTAGCAAGGGGGGGGTGAGGTATAGATGGAAAGATAGAGCTTGAATCGCTGGTGCGACCAGAGAGTGCGGATATATGGGACCCCAAGTTCACATCGAAGGGCCTCCACCAGGAGTGAGGAAGGTACTCCTAATATAGATCTTAACATTTTCCCTTCAAATCTATCCGCCCAGGTTATCATCTGTTCAGGTAAGATTGCCAAACCGTATAGGATCCCAGGAAGGATACTCTTATGGTAAATTGCAACCACCCCTCAATACTATGACCACCCTTGTTATGAATAAAGCGCTTAAGTATCAGCCATTTCTTCATTATTTTGGTTTGGACATAATCGCCATAAAATTGTGATGTGGGTGAATTGCAAATGGGTGCCCCTAATTATATATATTTATCAACAATTTACAAAGGCAACCGTTTATAAGAAAAAAACGAAGCTTCTGTTTTCCTTTTTTACTAAATGTCAATAATTTTGTTTTCAAACTATTAACTCGGAGGCCATTATTTTCAGTTTAGGTCGCAAGTGCATCTAAAGATTGTGTAGCCCGATGGGTGATCTATCCAGCAGTATGATGTCATCTGCACAGCCTGTCCAAGGTACCAAGATGTTGCCTATAAGTGGAGGGAAATTATGCGTAGATTCAATGGCTAAGCCCATGTCAGAGACATAGGGCCTCATTACACGGACGGCGGTAACCATGGCGCTGTTAGCGCCATGGTTGCCGCCGGTATTTTACCGATTCCGTCTTGGTGAATGGGGGAATTAACGCCCCATTCCAAGATTGGCGGGGCAGTAATTCCCCATTCACCAAGGCCCATAGGGCTCAATGGGAATGGGGAAGGAGCAAATAACGGTACCGCTATTAGCGGTACAGTTATTTGCCCTGAAGTCCCTCAGCGGGTCCCTTCCTTAACATGTGGTCTGGTCACACGTTAAGGACGGGACCCGCTGAGGGACCTCATAGTATGGTGCTAAGGGATTACCGGCACCGGTGCCCTTACTGGTGCCGGTAATCCCTTAGCGCCATCCGTGTAATGAGGCCCATAGAAATTATACAACATGGTGGCCAGTGTGGAGCCCTATTTTAAGCCCATGTTAGTTGTTATTTCATTAGTAATTTCTCCCCTTTGATTGACACAAACCGATAATGAACCGATAATGACGTATTATTGTATAAAGAAATGTAGTCCACAATAGAGTGTGAGACATGGTATCAAATGCTTTGGTAAAATCTACGAAACATAGATATAGACTACCATAAGCACTATCTTGGCAATAAGAATCAATAGTATGCAAGACACAGGGATTATGTAATGTAGTGTGGGCTTTCCGAAAGCCAATTTGAAATGGTGAGAGTAGATTTTTAGCAATAGCCCAAATATCACGTTTCTTTGCAGAATAGTAGCAAAAACCTTGAGCTGTTGCTTTAGATTCACAGTTACCTCTATACTACCATTAGTTATAGCACTCTCTCACTCTGAATCACCCTTCCAGTACCATTTATTTATTTATTTATTGGACATTTGTATGGGCCTATACTTCCAGGAGCCACAAGACAAGATGGCGGGGGGGCATTGGCACGACTGGGTAACTAAAACTAGCCAATCTTCTGTACTTTACATTATTTTTTATTGGTTGTTAAAGTAATTAAACTGTTGAAATGTTACTGCAAATAACATGACTGTGACATAATTGAATAATGTCACATGTTGATATGATTTGCTTTCAATATAGAAAATGAATACAGAATTGGAATATGAGTGAATACATTCACTTTTGGTTTGATACTGGATAATAATACATCATATTAATTCTGCCAGTTATCCCTTGTTCTGAACGATGAGCTAACTTTGTCAACCAGGAACAACCTCTTGTTGTATTTAGTGACCAAAGGAGAGTTACTTACAAGGGAGTCAAAGACCAGGGGGGCCACTGACAAGAGGAGCAACTCACAAGGAAATTGCTGCCAAGTGGGCCCATGTCATGCATGACACCATGACTCAGTCTTGGATTTTCACTTTGCATGCTAGTACTTCTGGGCCCATACTTAATAAAGGGAAGAACACACATATCAGTCCCAGCATTCGACAGGCAGTACCAGGACTGGCTCAGTGTCATGCATGGCTTGGCACCACCTGGCAGGCATGCATCGGAGCCAAGGACCAGAGGAGAGTGACTTAGCAAGGACCAGTTGGGCAATGGACCAGAGAAGCTAAGGACCTAAAAAGCCAATACTGTCACACATATAAGAAATTAAATGCA
This sequence comes from Ambystoma mexicanum, assembly GCF_040938575.1. Taxonomy (NCBI): domain Eukaryota; kingdom Metazoa; phylum Chordata; class Amphibia; order Caudata; family Ambystomatidae; genus Ambystoma; species Ambystoma mexicanum. The sequence goes on from NC_090923.1 coordinate 844,708,990, forward strand.
ATTTTAATAAATGCTTTTTGTTCTAACATACTATGGCCCTCATTACAACACCAGCGGTAACCAATGGCGCTATTAGCACCATGGTTGCTGCCGGTATTGTAACGAGTCCGCCATGCTGCAATGGGGAATTACCACCCCATTCCAAGGTTGGCGGGGCGGTAATTCCCCATGCACCATTGGCCCTTCCCCATTCCCATTTTTGCCCCATAGGGCTCAATGGGAATGGGGAAGGCGGTAATTACGGTACCGCAAATTGCGGTACCGTAATTACCTTCAAGGTCCCTTTGCGGGTCCCTACTTTTTAACGGCTGGTCCAGACCAGCCGTTAAGGTCGGGAGCCGCAAAGAGACTTCGTAATTAGGCGCTAAGGGGTTAACAGCACCGCAGCCTTTTACGGCGCCGTTAACCCCTTAGCGCCAGGGTTGTAATGAGGCCCTATGTATGTTTCCGTTATAGTGTTCTGTTTTTTACTTTTGAGACCTATCCACAGTGTTTTAGAAGTCCACAACCTTTTTCAGCTTATTTGGGTTGTAATCAGCTTGTTTTGAGCTTGTTACTTTTAAAGGGCCAATCAGCTTATTTTTTTCTTCAGACCTGGCAACTCACTTCAGCAACTCAAGCTGAATGTGCATGTGTTCTTGGATGCGCGGCCTCCCTGTGCAACACAACACACCCAATAACTGACGATGACATGGCGCATTCGCAAAGGTGGTGCTTACGATCCTGTGACCCTTGCTGGTAGACAAAGCCAGCGGTGCACATGGTGTGCGACGCATCACATAGTGCAGTTAGTGCTCAAACATGGTTTCCTGCAGAGGTCCATCAGTGAACTCCTGGCGGTGATGGATTCATGGTATCAGGTAATAATATCCCCACCAATAATATGCCGTATATATGGTTGTGGGGTAAGGCCATAGGCGATATTATTAGTGCGGTTAATTTAAGGGTTTATTAGGACCAGGGGTTGCGTGGGTGTCCCCCGCTCCATTATAAATATTATGGGGGTTGCAGGGGTGTCCCCCGCAGGTTCCATGGCTTAATATCGCTGCATAAATATGGCAATATTTTTGTATGGCGATATTTTTACGGGGCTATTAACACATGGCACCGGATTCATGGTCTTGACACTGAGCGTGGTGAGCATGCACTACTTGAGTCAAACAGTGCACGACACACGGTGACAGAATGTCTTCACTGAAGCTGCTGCTATGTGACCCAGGGCGGTGGCAGCACACTCTGGCATTGCCTGACTCGACATCCTCACTCGACATCCTCAATCCACATAGCGTGCGCCATTCAGAGGCAATAGGAGGGGAAAGATCACATTTCACGTCCTTTAAAAAGGTTTGTTTACTCTGCATTCTTCATGGGTTGCTAATGCAGAGAATTTCAATCAAATTGTCTTAGTTTTAATTTTTATTAATTTACTTTATGCATCAGTAACATTTGAATTGGGCATGAAGGGTGTGATGATGTCCTGTGCATGTGTGCAGAGCTCGGCAGGCCCGGGGACACCATGGAGGAAAGAACACGATGTACACACACTCTAACGGTCTCGGAGCGGCTTTCCGACTACCTTTTATTGGCCTCATCACATGGTCCTCTGCGGACACGTGCTTCAGTGTCACGTGATCGTCACATCCCTCCCCAACTTCAATCACAAACACTTTGGAACATATAATAAGGGTCTCATGTGGCGTGTCCAGAGGCCTTCCCTTTATGGCTTGCGGCTTTAAAGTCTGGAAGCTTCTAGTCTGGATCTTCACTGGTTCTCGCCTGTCGATAGATGCCATTCAGGATGAATCCACGTAGCCAAGTGGACAGTATGCGACACCGGCGGAGCGAGTATCATCCCCCGTCCTCCCTCCTCAGGGTGGTTGACTCGGTGGGGCTTGTCAGAGTCTCTTCTGCTTCCGTGTTCTCTCTCAGTGGTGATTCTGGTGGTTCCCTCTGGTCTTCTGTCTGGGGTGCTTGCTCCGTTATCATGGGGCTTGCTCCGGTGGGGGCGCTTTCTTTGTGAGCTTCTTGGCAGGTGGCGCATGGTATCCACTTGAAATGGGACAAGTTCCTTGTGACTGTCTCTGACATCGGGTTGCAGTTACCAGCCCATGGTCTCGATGGGTGATGGTTCAGGGTAGTGATCCCATATATCCAAGACCGACTTGCTGCATTGTACCATCGAGGCCGGATCTCCTGCTTTATTTTATCATATCATCGACCCATGCTGTGTACCAAGTGCTAAGAAGAAGGGCTCAATCCTGTAGAGGCACTACAAAAGACTAGGACAGATTTTTGAATGAATTACAGGCTCGTAAAAAGGCTTTTCTAGGTTCTGCGCCCACGGCCTTTATACTGTCGGCCGTAGAGACACATTCCCTAACTTAAAAGACATTTTAAAGTAATCATTGTTGAATTTCAGTGTTTTTGCTTTTTTCCCCTCTCCTGTCGTTTTGCCCAGAGTCATCAGCCCATATATGTTTATAAATGTGACTTGATCTGTGTATTTGCTTTACAGGGGTGGGATTGATTAATATTTGTATCACTTCTCTGTGTTTTACTAACAAAGCTGTATTTTGGAAGAACCCTTTGTGGACACTCATTTCAATGGGGTACCGCAGTGTTACTGTTGTTTGGATGCCTTTGTCCTGTTTCACACCTCTCAGAGTATAGCCTACCTCTGCCAATATTACCGAAAGAGGTATAGGGGGTATGCATTTCATTTGGTTGTCGTTTGCACCTTTATGAACGTTTCATTGCTGCGCTAGTAGTAGTGCTCAGTGAAGCATATTTTATTTATTTATTTTAATTCTTAATAACGCGCTAAAATCGCCCGTGGGCCTCACGGCGCACGAGGTTTGGAAACTCTCACTGAGCAATAGTACGGGGGCAAGCATCTTAGTTTGGCTGCTGTGTACTACACAACTCCGAATATACAGGTGAATGTCGTTTTGTTCGGCATGTATTGGCGAGTAAACCAAGGTCTAAGTCACCCCTTCCCTTATGGTTGTGAAATCTGATAACATTACCATATCACATGTCCCTAAATGGGGTGTTATATCCAATAGTTTGTCTTGGAGTGGAGAAACATTCACTACACAGTCCAGAAGGAATCAATGGATATTTGCAAAATCATGATCTTAACAAGCATTGGCAATGCCAATAGTTTGGACTTTTGTGGGGGTCTGGTAAAAACATTTGACAGGCATTGACGCAACAGTATTAACTGGCCATTAATGATAGCATTTGCAAAATGATGTGTGCCTGGCCATTTAATAGCAGTGCTTTGTAAATGCCTATAAACAAACCAAAACTGTTGGCTTTGCCAATGCATGTTTTTTTTCCAGGACTTTGATGAAGGGCACACACACTGCTTATAATTCAAGTGGCTGAAGGCAGACTTGCTTAAGACATTTTTATTACACCAATAGCGCATTTACAGCTCCAATAAAGTCAATAACTTTGAGTGCAAAGGCTGATGGTATTGCTTCATAAACTAGCGTAAGGAGATACCAGTAGGATGTGTTTTGGGCAGAGAGGGGCCAGAAGTTGGTGGGAATGACCGTAGGGATTAGCATGGCCATGGGCAGTCAATGGGTGGGCAAATAACCAAACAACACCCAAAAGCTGTGCTTCCCTCCTCTTATGACATTTCCCCTTAGCTGCATTCGAATGCAATAGTTTTGGCATATTGGTGGCACTTTAGCACCACCTAATAGCCAAAAGTAAAAAACATTCACCACAGAGGATGATTGCACTTACCTAAAAGGGTTAACTGGCTAAATATTATTAAAGCTCCATTTACTCATATACTAAGTGAGAATGTAGATAGATCCTCGAGGTGGGCCTTGAGTGTTGTAGTAAGGGTTAGAGGGAGTAGCAGTACTGTGTCCCTCAGCAACTAGTGTGTGCTGTGTAGTGATTTGCGTGTCATTTGGGTGTGAACAGTTACATAATGATTGTTTATGGAGGGAGTTGTGCGTCTTGGTCAAGTGTGATATGTAAATGTAGTTGGGGTTAGGGAATTCAGCAAGGGTCACTATCTGGCTCCAAATGCCAAATGGTCGGTGACCTTCCAGTGCCCAGGGCCACTCAGGCTCAAGGGGTGTTGAAAATATGGATGAACAATGTGGTCACCCGTCTCCTGGTGTGGGAAGCCTGTTAGATTTTCTTCATGGTATAAACAACAATTGGCAAAGCCAACGAGTCTGGCTTTGCAAATGTAGAGGGTAAGACTTTTTGTGTCTGGTTGGGCCTTCATAAAACAGATCTTAAACTTGGCATTGGGAAACCCCAACCTTTTGGCTTTGCCAATCCTTGTCATGATGGATTGGGAGATTCGTAAAGGTTGATATACAAGGCTTCCCATCCCTCAGTCGCATTATTTAAGCACACAAAACGTTGCTGTCATGTACTTTAGTAATAATAATAATGACAACAGAAAACATAAATGCACAGCAAAACTGAAAACACATCAATGTACCAATCATGATGGAAACAAAACAAGCTCTTAAAAGCAGCATTCAATACCTCTCTCCCCAATTTACACTGTTCCACTACAAATGTTTTCTATTGTACTAGAGATTTTACTGTGATGCTTTCGCTCTGCATCACAAAGTAGCTGCTTGACAACTGGCTCCTAATATGTTTCTTCGGGAGGTCTGGGAGAGAACTGAAGCTCGGTCTGCGAGACGTAAAAATGACGCTCTGCTCGTCACTTCGTAGATGGAGCTAAAGAGAGTGACAAATGACAGCAAACTGTTATGCTGAAACTCAGTTGAATGTAATCACACAGGCAATAACATTTTAGCACTTATCGGCACGCACCAGAATAACTAAGCACTCTTTCTTTTAAGGTATCCTCTACAACATCATTAAGGCATTTAGATTATTTGTTGTGGTTATGTAACACAAGGCCAACCAATCACAGTAGAATACAAAATACAAAGTGGCACATCCTTTCTAGCAGAGTATATGTTTCTGAATGTCTCTTTGTACTACTGGCATATTTCAAATCAAACTATCAGGTATATAGCCACGGTTTGTAAGCAGGCGCGGACTGGGGTATAACATTGTCTCGGGCACCCATGAAACAGTGGCCCACATTTGTAAATGACAATACATTCCTTTTGTGACAGACCGGGGTGTTGCTAGGTCTGGAAAAGATCTGAGGCCGCGCTAAGGTCGGAATTGTCGCGACTTGGATCTTCTATCTGGGGCTACAACCTAAAGACCTGGGGCTATAGCTCTCTCGCACACACCCCACAGCAATGCCTCTGGTGACAGACTGTTCCATTATTACCGAAGGGGGAGTTTTCTGATGAAATGTGATGCAAATATTTATTCAGCAGCATTGGTCAAAACTATTAGCCGCATAGTCAAGTAACTCATCAAGCTGGCCCACGTTGGCCAAAAAAGTGGTCGACTTTCACCCACAAAACTGGCCCACACTAGTTATTGGTTCGAGCATTTCCCTATAATCCAGTCCGAGCCTGTTTGTAAGAGCCACACTTATGTGTCATTGGTTTTGGGATACTCATGCTTACAATGTATTTTACTTGCTTTGGGGCTATTATAGATGCCACCCCCTAATTTCCTCTAAGAGCTATTTTTTATGGGTCTGCCTGCAGTGCTGCCGAGTGCTTTAAAAACGGCACAAAATAGAGTACAAAACAGAAGAGTCCCATTTATACTTACTCCCTCGCTATTAACGATGTACACATGTCGAACATCTCACAAAACATAATAAAATATAGCATTCTTTTATCTAAAAAAATCTGTTGCATATGATAAAAATGTTTATACTATGAAAATATGACCCTTGGCCTCTGATGTCATCACATGAAGTGATGTAATTTGACCCCACCCCAAAGTGATATCACAGGAAGCGATGGAACATGACCTTTCACCCCTTGACAAAACAGCAAGTGGCATCACATAGCATTGTTCCTAAGTACACTACGAAAAATATGGTTACAATATCACTTTAATGTGATGCACATTTCATACAAGAATGGATCTCCATATGTATCGTTAATATCAGAGTATATAGGCCAATATTACCAAATTACTGTGAATGCAAGCAGACGACCATGGCCAAATCATAATGATGTGTTATTATATAGCACTTACGCTTAAGCGCTTTTTATAGAAGACATATACATCCAATATCACCCAACCTGTGTTGGTACTCATTTATCGACCTCAGAAGGATGAAAGCCTGAGTTGAGGTGTTTAAGAAAAGACTAAATCAGTGACTCACCCCATGAAGTATGCCTGAAATAAACCTTTAATGAGTCTAGCAATTATTGTATAGAATTCTAGAAAGACAAATTATTTGGTATTCCTAATCTTTCCTATTTAGGGTCAGTGCTGAAAGTGTTAGACTTGTGGAACCCCTGTTATTTTGTGTAGTTGTTTGTTTTAAGAGGCCTGAACAAGAAAGCCAGCCACTCCAGAAGCAAACAGCCACGTGGTGCTGGCCACAGCCCAGGAGCTTGGATTACGAAAAAAGAAGAGAAAAAAAAGAAGACACTTTTTTCTTTTTAAGGGTATCAAGTGAGAGCACAGGGTTAGCAAGGGAGACCACAGGGGTCGCAGTTGCAACTCCTGACTACCGCTAAATGACATCCATGATGAAGCCAAAATTACTATAACTGCAGATATGTGTGAAACAATGGGCCTCATTACGACTTTGGAGGTAGCCACGGCGCTGTTGGCGCCATGGCTGCCTCCAAAACCGTGTCCGGATCTGGGGTCCCTGAATGGGGAATTACCGGGCCATTTCGAGTTTGGAGGGCCCGGTAGTTCCCCTTCAGCGAACGCGGGCCCGGTCCTTCCCCATTCCCTTTTGAGCCCCCATGGGCTCAATGGGAACGGGGATGGAGCTAACAACGGGCCCACTCATACTGGGCCAGTTGTTAGCTCCCTGGTTCCCTCGAGGAACCCGCTATGGACGTCTGGAAAACCAGACGTCCACCGCGGGTCCCGCCAGGGAACCGAGTAATATTGCGGAGTGGGTTTAACAGCGCCGGCACCATTACCGGCGCCGTTAAACCCATTCCACAATAGTTATAATGAGGTCCTATGTCCTAATGCATTTCGTACCTGTTAGTCACGAATACTTAGAAAAATATACTCTCCTCGTACTATTTGCACATTGTTATTCACTTTAAAGTTTGCATATCAACTTCCGCAATGCACATTTCCCTACTGTATTCAATCACAGCATATGAATTGATCTTTCATTGATAGGTATTAAGCAACCCAGCCTCCATTTTGTAAACGATCACACTAATATGGAATCTTCATCAGGGACAGTTCAGAACAATAACGCTTTTCTTCCGTTTCTGCATCTGGAGGTGCTTTTTCAAATATCAGTCTTCTACTTAGCAATGATTCTGACTATGGCTTTCTTTATGACTTAAGTGTCATAAATGTCACAGAAATCCAACATCAACTGTCGGCATCATTCCAAGCTTTTTACAGGCCCTGCGTCTATTAGTCCAAGCAGTAAGACCTTTTATTCAGTAAATTATTCCTCAATTCAGGCCTTCTGTTTCCTCAACAACAATAGGTAAGTCTGGGTATTCGAATGGCTGCTCGGTGTCCACTGCCTTACGAATAAGAGCTGGAACCTGCCTCCAAATGGTCACGGTGCAATGGGAAGCAGACCGGCAGGCGCCAACATGGGGATCTTCTTCACTTCCAGGTAGAAAGCAAAGGGCAGGCGCATATCACTCCTCAGACGGAGTCATGGAATAAAGAGTAACCCTTTGGGAGAGGAAGTCATAGAATTCCAAGCGTAACATCTGAGCAGTCATTCGAATGTTCCATGTTTATTATTTTGGAGTAGCAATTTCCATGACAGCTAAACCTGGAAGTCATTTTAAGAGATAAGGGACAGGTGGAATTATTCTGCCTTCTGTTTTTAAAATCTGAGAACAAAACCGAAAATAAAATAGCAATTGGATTTTCAAGTGTCTCAGTCCGGCCCAGGGAGTGGAGGGAAGGACTTTCAGGGATGGTTTGATTGTTTGATGGGGGCCGAAAACATTAGTCGAGCGGCCTGTCCTTGGCTTTGGGGTTCAGCATATAGTTTTACCTGTATATTAAATATTGGAGAAACACTGGCGCATTTTTGCATCCTGGCACCTCTCTTTATGCTGCGTGTGGATTTCCTGAAAGGCATCACAAGCATGCCAATGTGCAACAACATACATGATGCACCACAGCATACTTTTCGCACCATGTTTCACGTGTTTTTATTACTTGTTATTAGGTTTATTTTGCCGGAAATATTTCGTTGTCTTTGTGAGCAGGCCCTTCTTTGGCAACTAGTGTGGATCTGGTTGTGTTGTGCTCACTTGAAGTGAGGTGCACGAATGTCATGTTTTTCCAGATGTCTTGCTTCCTTTGAAAATGCTTTCGACCAAATGTCTTCTTAAATTCTCCCAAAGCATGTTTTTAATCCTGCTGCCTTCTTGCTCGAAATGATCTAATTTCTGTCAGATATTTTCAAAGATCATTAATTCCACAGTGCATTATGGGAAGGCGCTTTCCACACTGGATGGCTCACCTTGTCACTATGCCTTGTGCATGATTGTTTTGAAGGGACCAGCACTCACAAAAGTAGTAGCAGTGGTGACTGCAGGGCTGGACCCTTGGAACCGCCTCTTCCGGTATAAAGCCAGTGTCGGAGCACTGGAGTGGCGCTTCAGAGGTGCAGCAGCAGCACGTGCGGGGCACCCAAAGCATGTCACTGTCCGATGTCCTGACGACTGGTGGTAGGACGATGGAGGAAGCAGCCCACTGCAGCCCATATCAGCTTGATGAGACTAATATCATAACTCCGTTAGCGATGCACATTGCAAACATTGGTAAGTACAAGCCCCTAATAACTACTGATAGACAGTTAAGATCTGCTGAGGGTCATAACAATGCTAAACGTACCGCCATGTTGGATTGCAAGACTGCACCTAAAATGACTTTCTTCTTTGCACCCTTGAATGAGCCCACTGTTGATACTTCTCTTACTACACCACTTAACATTGAGGATCATCTAACGCACTTCATGGCTTGGCGGCAAATTGTCTGTCTCTGTTGTTGCCTCCTTGATTACCGACTCTCATTGTAAAATGTCTAGGGCTGGCGGTAAGTCTGACTCTGCCAGTCAGAAGAATGCTAATGTCTCTTTCCCCCTTTGCTGTTCTTTAAATCATCTTGACACGGCTACTACTAGATCAAGCACTGGCAAAGTCATTCTTGCACCCTCAGTTGATGAGTTAGTGTTGGATGCTGAGAAGTCACTGTCTGAAACAACCTCTTGTATACCTCTTGTATCACTAAGCAACAGGAAACAGTGAAACAAACTACTGTACAGGAATGACATAAACATAATAAATTACTGGTAGTTGATCTTACTTGATCCATTGTCAATTTAAACTATTATAGTCGCTGTTACTGCGAAGTTAAAAAGGCAAAGTACAATATGAGGGACACTGCTTCGTTTTGTCATCAGAAGGCTTCAGTTACAGCTCGCCATTCCATCAAGCCTAAATCAAAAGGAATAAAAAGAAGAGCACCAGGCCTCCTAACAAAATTACCACATCCACGAATCTGAGTACAGGCGCAACGTAACGCCTGTTCGGCTAATAATTATATTAGATTTAATCTTCCTGTAATTACATCTATCACCAGTAGCGATCCTTGCAAAAATACGGAAACTATGGCCCCTGATTCTTCAGTGCTTCAATCACTTGAATCGCTTTCCACTTTGGATGTTGACTCTCGAGACAACATCATCATCAAGCAGAAGGCCGCCGCCACCACACTAGACAACTCCTCTTGGGAAAACACACATGTTAAACCCCACAAGAGGTATATTGAATGCAGTAGTATGGGCAGTAACTTTCGGCCCTTATCCCTGAAATTGGAATTAGATAATGAGAAAGGGAGGCATTACAATGCGTTGGTTACTAAGTCTCACAAGCGAGTACTTGGAATCTAGACATTTTTGACCAAAATGAGGACTATTATTTGAATCGCTCTTCTATTCTACAACTGCTTTATCAAATCATGCCTGTCTGAGCTATCACTACTAGCGATATTGAGACACTTGAGTTGATTGAAGATGCTGAATATGTTACCTCAAGAATACATTTCTAGTCTGAGTCTACTTTGGATTTTGTACTTAGCCATGAAGCAGAATTTGTTTGGTTTTGTTTTTTCTTTGGAACAAGTTGAGTGGTACTGCCAGGGGAATGGCTGGGCTTCTAGTCCTTCTAGACTTAAGTGCGGCTTTCGATTTAGTTGACCACCAACTACTACAAAGGGCGCTAGAAAAAGTGGCCCATTACTCTAAAGGGGCTACCGCATGGGTGGCTTCTTTCTTGGCTGACAGAGAGGCTAAAATACACTGGGAAGAGAAATTCTCCATTCCTGCACTTATAAAGTACGGAGTCCCTTAGGGGGCTAGTTTATCACCTCTATTATTCAATCTATATATGAGATGCCTATGTGAGGTACTGGAAGGTATCAATGCATTTTTCACCAATTACGCTGATATACCCAGCTGGTGGTGGAGCTGGGTGGTAATCAGGATGAAGATAGTGTAAAAATTGCAAGGCTCCACAATGTCATTGAAAATTGGATGGAGAACAACTGGATGTGCCTCCACGGCAGCAAAACAGAGCTTATGGTTTTTGGTACCCATCAGGCCCGGGCCAAATTAGGGCCAGAATACAAGGCCTTTCATATTAAGGATACCTGTATTCAGATGTCCCGGAAGGTGAAAACTGTAGGGCTTGTTCTGGAAGCATCTATGGGATCTGAGGCTCATGTGCAACATCTCCATAAGAGTAACTTATACCATCAACGCCTTGTCAGAGCCATTCAACTTTTTTTGAATGAAGAAAAATGTGCCACGATCATGAGGGCTTCTATTCTGTCCTGCTTAGACTATGGAAATGCGCTTATGCTAGCGGCGAGCAAGGTCTGCGTAACTAAATGCCAGGTGATGGAAAACAACACGGTCAGAATAATAAAAAGGAAAAAGAAAAGCGACCACATCACTAGTGATAGAAAGGCACTCCACTTGTTGAAAGTGGAGGATAGAATTACCTTTAAATCACTGACATTGGTCCATAGGTGCCTGCATGGCAATGCACCTGCTTATCTCCAGGTGAAAATTGCCTGATATGTACGCAACCGTGCCCCGAGGTCGGAGGGGCTAGGCAGGATTATAGTTCCTGCTCACAAAAGAGCAACTGGACTAGGAAGGTCCTTCCCAGTGCTGGCTGCAAAAAAATGGGACGACCTCCCATTAACCATCCGGCTAGAACCTAGTTATACAGCTTTTAGGAAGAGCCTGAAAACATTTTTATTCAAGTGGCGGTAACCTCTCATCACATGGACGCCCATTAGGTGAGTCCTGCTGTCCTGTTTTTTTTTTTAACAGGTTGTTATTTGTGTTTCTGTTTGTCTTTAAGGGCCCGATGCCCGCTGGCTTTTGGCGCTTTATAACCCTAAAAATAAATAAATAAATACAATAAAAGAGGTTTGGAGTGGGCAAAACCCATGTTGATACATTAGATATGTATGATGAATGGGCACTGTCAGGCAGATATTCCTGGAAACTACACTATAGTATCACGCAGCAGTGCAAGCACCATAGATTATATATTTTTGACACGCCCGTTATTCACGGCACAAACTAACATGCGTGTGGTCCCAAACGAACAGAGTGATAATTACCCGCTCTAAGCCCCAATAGGAGTGACTGAGCCCAATCAAACCCATCACGTGATAGGTATTGTGTGACTTAACAATGGGCGGAATTGAATCAAATGGAATGCTAATAACTTGCCCAGTGTTTACAACACCTTAGCCTATTTTGTGCCCAAATCTCTTACAATTAGCCAGTGGAGAACTGTGTGCATGCATGTTGAGATTGCTCACTGTTATCACTGAACATGTCATTTGCACTGAACAAGGCAGCGATTACGGCAGGCGGGTGATCAACCCCTCTGAGTTATTCTTAGTTGGCTATGGAGAAGTGATTTCTAGTATCACTCAACAACTCATAGCCATCAACAAATTTACCTATAAGACATGGGCACAAATATGATGAAGTCAAACGTGACGCTTAACGTAGACTCAGGTGTGCCCCTCAATGGATTTTCCAGAAGATCATTGGTAGTCCTGACTGCAGTGCAGCAATTAGGCAAGTGATAATCCGTTATTGTCGATGGTTAGGAGAACACTGCAGAACCAGAATAAATAACCGGTGGAAAACATTAATATTAGTGACTAGGCCAAAACTATTATCGCAGATTCTGGAAACTGGTGAACTCCATACATTTTACAGAATGTCTTTTGGGTGGAGCTTCTAAATCCGATTGAGTCTCTGACACCAGTGATACTATTGGGCATCTTAATATTCCAATGGACAGAGTATTGGAAATAACAGTATTGGGTCAAGAGACCTTTTTCAAAAAAGCAGGAAAAAAACGATTTAGAAAGATTGCTCTGTGACAGCACAGAGGGGTCTTTCTAAATGGAGCTGTCAGCCCCTGTGACACATATGAGTGCCTGCAGGGGGTGACAGGCACGCCAGGACCAGGAAGCGGCCACGAGGGAGAACGGGTAAGTGGATATGTGCATTTTTGTGCGTGTTTGTTGTTCGTGTTTGTGTGTGTGTGCCTTCTGCTGGGGGGTGTTGGGAGGGGAGGGAGGCAGCGGGTGCCGAGCGATTTGGAGTAAATCTGGGAACGGGGTTTGGGGGGTGAGAAAATGTCATTATTTTGATTTTTGTGTGCTGCCTAAACTCGGGCGTAAAAATTTGTTTTTTTGGTTAGGCGACCTACAAAAATCGAAATAATTACATAGAACCGAAATAACAGATAGGCGGATATACATTGGAGATGCAGAGTCAATTACTAACATCATTCTGTCTCTTAAAAACTCACATGCTCTGAGTCTTGATGGCTTATGTAATGCTGTAATCAAACTAAACCACACTTGGTGTAGTGAGCTGTTACATCTATTAGTTTCTATTATAAGCCTCAGTAGCAATATACCGTTCACATGGGTTAATAATATAATCAGACTGGTCCATAAAAAGTACCAGCACAGTGATACAAAAAAATACCACATTCTAGCAATCTTGGATCCCACCTCCAAAATATTTGCTCATATCCTTCTTAAGGAACTCAATGATTGGGCTTGCATTAGCAACACATATAACCAGATTTCGCAAAAGGTTCAGGTACCTCCATGAATCTATTGGTAATAGATTCCACCATCGAATATTCTTGTCAGGTTTTGAGACAAACAGTATATGTGACATTTAAAGACTTTAGTGCTGTTTTCGAGACTGTCAAGTGCAATGTTCTTTGGTCTACACTGCATAACTGTGGCATCCCCCTGGGCTTGCTAAGAATTCTAATGCTATTGCTTCGACGCACCTAATTAAAATTAAGAATAGCTGCAGCTGGTGGGGTCACAGATTCCATCCCTACTTTCGTAGGCCTCAAGCAAGGGTGCATGTTTGCCCCTACATTGTTTATTCTTTAACTGGCCAACCTTCCCCTTCTTTTTCAAGATCAACTAGTTCATCCGCCCAGATAAAAATTGAGTTGGCTTCAGTGCGTTGGCTACGCAGATCATCACGTCCTGACAAACTTGCTGCTTTTGCCAAACATAATGGGTTGAGAATTAATACAACAGAAAACTAATCTTGAAAACTAATATTTGAAGGGATTAAGATGGCATTTTGAGGATAACCGCCTTGAAATTGTAAATACCTATGAGTACTGTCAGGTTCTCAATCTTGCGCAGGGGTAGCACATACACCTACCTCCCCGTTGGGTCTTGGCACCTACAACACAGGCCACTGCGACCCACCGGGGAAAGAGTGTTAGGATCCGTTGAGTTGGATAGGTAGGGGGTAGTTAGGGTAACCGGGTAAAGGGGAGGAAGGGTAGGAAAGGGTTATGGATAAGAAAGGGTTTTAGGAAAGGTCCGCCTTGATGTGTTCTGCCTGGGGCTCCTGAGATCGACGGTACTCCGCCCATGCACGCTTCCACACTCCTAGCTAACTTGCCCCAAAACACTGTGACATAAATGCCAGGTTCACCAACAGCATTTAAGAATAACCAAATGAGCACTTAGCTTTGTTTGATGATACCGGGTTGCGTGCCAGGCGACTGCCAGAGTTCTTGCCTTAAGACTACAGCGGCGCAGCGGGTTCAGGCTGCTGATACAGCGGGATGCCGCTACAAGGGAATCAGAAACAAGAATGAGCTCGGGTCGCGGACTGGGCCCATCACATTGCACACACACGCTGATGAGTTCCCCCAAGAATCAACAAGGGCCGTGTTTTTTCACACGGCAACAAAATGGTTTAAGCTGAGTTACGATTCGCCCCAAGAATCTACAAGGGCCGTGTTGCTTCACATGGCGACGAAATGGTTAAGCTGAGTTACGAGTAGGCCACTTGGCCTTGTCTAACAAATATCGCCGGAACTTTCCTCAGTCCGGCGCTCACGTTAGCTTAGAAAGTTGTGGGGGCTTTTCCCACAACGTTGCATGCACTACTGTCTTGTTCAGTGAACAAACGATTTGCATATATCAAGGAAAATGCACTTATCTTGCCAGAGGCGCGGGGCCTGCAGAGATCACAGGTGGGGAATGGCCCTGCGGGTCGCAGCCTGCAGGAGCCCTCAGCCTACACGTCCACTCCAGTCCGTGTCTGTTAGCGCAAGCGGGGATCCGTGCGCTCGTCGCGCGCATGCGCGGACCGTCGGGCGTTGTCCCGTGTAGTTCTTCTGCTTGCGAGCACGCAAGCTTGCTGGGACTTGTAGTTCCGGCTACCGGATGGCGTTTTCTGCCATCCGCAGCCAGTGTTCTGCAACGTGGACACAACAGTGTTCTAAAATACAGTAGTTTATGGCTCCTACAAGACCCAATCCCCACACTGGACACAGCTGAGGCAGTGGTAGTTCTGACAAGTACCTTGGGGTCACTATTGATAGCAAATAAACCTGCACATTCTAGCTGAACTCAATCTAGAGTAAAACTCACCAACAGGTAGGTGCCAGATTACGTTTTGCGCTGGAACATAGTGGATATTTCCTGGCATCTGTTTTACAGGTGTATAAAGCAGAAATGTGCCCAATGCAGCTTTATGGCTCTGAAATCTGTGGTGCTAAACACTTGGGAAAACTAAAAAAAAGTTAAGGTATGTTCTTTAAAGCCATCATTAAATGTCATACAGGATACTGACTGTTTACATTGCCTTGGAGAGGGCTAGTCCTGCTTCCCAGAGCTTAATCAGGCTAACTGACTCCTCAGGACATCTCATCAGTTAACCAAGCACATTCAGAGGCATTTATTACAGATGCAGGAAGGACGGGGATTTGCAGAACACCACAGACACAACATAGACAAACATTCTGCAACTGTATGCAAGATCCGGAGCGGTGGGGAGGAGAGAGAAGCTCAGAATCAATACTTGGAAAGACGTTCTCAGAAAAATGACATTGAATTAATGAAACAACCTTCAAGCATGGGTGCGGGAGATGAGGGCTCAAATGCATGAGTTGGGGGGAGACTAACAGCATGAGACAGAAGCTGTGATTTATACAAAAGTTATTTTTACACTTGAGGGCAGGACCATTCATTTTATTTTTATTTTCATGTTTAAAAGTTCACTAAAAATAAATTACAAATACAATCTTTAAGAAAAGGCTGGCTGGGAATGCAGCTGCAAGAAAGAAAGCATGGACACAGCTGGAGACCATGTATTGATAAAGCAAAGGCTACGCTATGCTGGTAGCTATTAATGGTAATTCCAGATGATTAAGGCGAGAGGGGAACTATGACGGGCAAGAAAGAGGGTAGAAGTTAAGACCTCTGTCGGTTCACTGCATGGATCCTACTGTTTAAGGCATAAGTTTAACTTCATTTTTCATGGGTACCTATTGTGGGCACTAGCTCTGTTCTGCTGGGTTTAAATAACTCGGCATTTGGAATTTGTTGAATATAAAACATTTGTATGTGCTCGTGTTGATCATTGGGGGTTTCTTAGTGTGCCGTGTTGGGAAGCGGGGGCGATCGTCCTAGACCCCAAGAGGTTTTGAATGCAACAGAGGTCCAAGTCTGTTTTGAAGGTTTCTGGGGAGGATATAGGGGGCAGGAGGTTGTCAATAGAAGTTGCATCAGGGGGTAGATCACGTAGAAACTGGGTTTAGAGTGCATTAGACATAGAACGCCATCTTGAAAAATAACAGCCATCTTTAAATTGAGGCCTGGCTTTGTGCTGCAGCGATGACATGAGACCCAAGCATAAGACCTAGAGATACATGTGTGAATGTGAGAACAAGCTGCAGCCTGGACGGTAGTGGGGAAGACCAAATTGCCAAGGCTCCATAAACCTTTCATTGTCTCATACTGTTAGCGTGGTATCCAGTTATTTTATTGAAAACATTTTTTCGAAATCCAATTATGTCAAAAACATTTTGCCGAAATGTTTTTTTTCGAATTTATTATTTTTAAGGTTATAGTTTTCTTTTTTTGTTTCATAAATGAAAAAAGGGTTAAAAAAATGGGGGGTTGGGACATTCGAAATATTTTTTTTCGGGAAATGTTTTCGACATAATGGCATTCGAAAAAATGCCATTCGAAAAAATCACTATAAACCGTTAGCGCATGTAACCAAGAAAGAATTCGCCCAGCATGGCCTTGAGGGGATCGAGAGCTCCCTGCAAGCAGTTATCCCATGAGAAGGAGGCTACGAGCCTCTGACCCAGCCCAGCCCAAACCTTAAGTTATTGTGACCAGGTGCCCCATCCCAGAACCCTAATATTCCAGAATACCAGCCAGCCCAAGTACCCCAGACAATAAAACTGTTTGAACACCAATTCCTTATAAAGATCACAAACAGAATACTGGAGGCCCTTGTACTACGAGGTGCCAGGGAGGGAAAGTAGCACATTTAAAGCTCAGGGTGGGAAGGCCTGCAACAGCGCTGACGTGCCTGGTATCGAGTTTGGGATTGTAAGATAACATGACCTCGAATGTAGCTTCTGCGCCCATGTCTGCAGTACCAGGTGCACATTAGTCCTCTGATAGGGAATGTTATGAGTTGCACACTTAATTGCTAATTAGTGAGCCCGGCACCTGATGACGCGGTGAGAAGAGACCCACATGTGTGAAGATGGACAGTAGCAGCTGCGACCAATGACATGGCATCCCATATGGAGCAGAATGCCTATGTATAGGGTCACCAAAACCAGCTACGTGGATTTGTACCCTTTGTGATGTACGTCAGTTGTGATGCGTTTCACCCTTATAAGCTGCCATCCATGTTGGTTTCGTTACAGTGCTTCATGGCAGCAGAGCTCTTTGCTATCGCATACTTGACTTTTATGAGAATAAACCTTGTTCTCCTTGCAAGACGGGTGCTGGGTCTTTTTTCCTAGTGTTTTGAATTTTTTCTGAAGGGCTTCTCTACATGTTTGGTGACCCTGACATGATCCTTGATTTTTCCGCACAAGACAAGGGCTCCCAGGCCGCATCTATGGAGGGGCCGCTCCCACCTGTAGTGACAGTCCCAAGCGCGCAACCCGCAGTGGTGTACAGGAGCCGTTTTCACAGAATTCCTGTCTGCTGTTTGTAGCGGGGTGCAGCTCATAGGAAGGTGCAGGCCATTATTGGGACCACATGACGGAGGAGCTCGGGTGAACATGCAGATGTAAGTACACCTCTTGTGGGTGACAACAATGAGGGGAGTCTGCTAAGAGGGAAGGGGGAGAACGGGAAGGCAGTGTGGGTGTAGTGTGCGGGCGAGGATGAATAGTGAGCTGGTTTGTGATTGAGTTGAGGAGTGTGTAATGACCTTCTGGTGTTTTGTTATGGTTTTATTTTTTATTGGTATAAGGATATTGTCAGATTACGACAAGAGAATTAGAAGTGTGGGATCCTTTCAAAACTAGGAGAGAAGGCGATGCCATATTTTTTTTATGTGATCAGAGGATATAAATGTAGGGGCTCCATATAATTAGAGAGCTCAGATTCCTATACCCAATATATTTCGAGTAGGGGGAATGAGATGATAGAGGGATACTGGACCACATGTCCACGCTCCTAGCAGCCAAGTACAAAGGTAAAATGCTCCAGAGGAAGAAAGAGATTTTAGACCTGTTGGAAATGGTGAGGACATTGATAGTGATGAGTGCAGACCGCAGAGTGGCGACAACCCCACCCCAAGTACAGTTCAACCAACAGCCCCCAGGGCAGTAGAACAGCCCTCGACTAGGTGGGCTCTACCCACTTACCACATACCCCACCACATGATACACAAACCCAACACATGTGCCTACAACTGTCACAGCGCCACCCCTGCCCCCTACCATGACAAATGTAACACATCAACAAAGCAAGCTACTAAGCTGCAGAAGGACTTAGAGTATGCATTAGAAGTGGTACAAGTGGAATTAGCAAGGTTGAGGACTTTCAGTGAGGGGGAAAGCAAACCAGAGTGTAGGCTGGATGAATGGAGGTCCAGAGTTATTTTGTTTAGGTTGGATAGCACTGCCTTAAAAGACGCACATATAGAGAAGGGGAAAAGTAGTGACCAAGGAGCGGAGAGTGTAGGTTATGGAACAGTAAGGTTTGACAGGGATGCAGGCAGTAATTTATTGGACAGAGAATGGGACACCCTGGATGAGTTAGATGACGAAGAGTGGGTGGAGGAGGTGCCAGGAATGACTCCACAGGTGGAGAGCTTGTGGCCCGAACAGGTGAGGAGCAGGTTTGTGTGGATAGCAGTGGCTCAGAAAAAGGGAAGTGACAAACCGAAAGTAAGGCGAGGAATGGGCATGCAGCTGCCACTGCTACACAAAGGCCCCTGGAGGGTGTAATATGTGCCCTGGGCCCAGATGGATGAGAATAACCTGATAAATGCACTCTTATCTCGGGAGCTGGAAAATTGATATACGCATTTGAAAAGCACACCACTGGGATCCCGTTGGAGGTGGGAGATATAAAAAGCTTGCTTGTAGCTATTGTGGGAGGTCCGGCTGGAGATGTATGGGTTAAGGCTGGATACCTCAGAGTTAAACTAGATGATGATGCGCATGACTGGGCACCCTACAACATCAGACCACAAGTGTGGGACGTCTTTGGGCAAACATACCGCGACACACTGGACTTACAGTCCATCATGCATTACACCATGGGGTATGATGAAGACCCTGCACAGTACATTTTGAAAGTGCAGGAGATGTGGAGAGCAGAAATGGGAGACCAGTAGGACCAATCAGTTCTGCTTTTCAATTTCTTACTCAAACAGGGGTTGCCCAAAGAGGTACAAAAGGCGTTTGAGAACATAGTGGCTATCGCAGTGAAAGGGTGGTCCGAAATACAAGCTTTATTTATACACCATTGAAAGGGAATTAAAGAGAGGGAAAAGGAAACAGCACAGAGGCTACAGCCTGAGGAAGTGAAACTGGTTCAAAAGAAACTGTAACGCTCACCTGATTCCCGTAGAGGCGCCGGTCTTGACTGGGCGTATACCGTATCTTCAAAGGTGACGGATACGGCTGGCTCTTTGGGCTGGACCTCTGTGCACTGTATGTTTGACTCGAAGGGTAAGATGTCTGCAGATAGAAAATATGGGATTAATGAACTGGGTTATTGAATGTCTCTCTCTTCTTCCCTTTCTCTTCTCCTGTAGAACCCCGAAGGTTAACGCTCTCACCTTAGGTAAGTGAACGCCGTGCTCTCCATCTGCCTCGGGGCAGGGTGCTGTAACCAGTTTCTTCACTGGATAAGGGGAGCAGGCCTCTTGACTTCAGAGGACTGCTGTCCGTCGTTTACTGCACGAACGGTAAGTTTCGAGTAATTCTAGTGTCTTTAAAGTCTTTAGTAATGATGTCTCTTGTTTTGCAGGGTTCCGGCGATGGTGGATGACGGGCTGAAGTGAGTTGAAGATGGAGCCCGTGTGATGAATAGAAGCGCCTGGAAGCACGTAAGTAAGCGCTTGTTGCCTGCTTCACGATGCGCTCTAACTGTCTTTTTATTTTGCAGGTACAAGTTCGGAGCGGCTGCAGGGTGCCGGAATACCCACTGGGTTAGATGTGGAAAGGAGTAATGGCACGTGAGTATTAAAGTTCCCCAATGTCTTTAAACGCACCTTGTTTTGTCTTTCAGATGCGGGATGCAGCGCCGAAGGCCTCCGGAGCGTGCAAAGAGTTGGTAAGCTTTTGTCTTTCTGATGCCGGAATGCAGTGTGAAGACCTCCGGAGCGCACGAAGAGTAGGTAAGCCTTTGTCTTTCAGAATGCAGCGCGAGGCGTTGGTGACAGCAGATGGCCCTGGTAAGTGAAGAGCTGTCACTGAAGACCGTAATGCTAACCTGTTCTTTCTTGTCTTTATAGGTGTTGCTGAAGACTGGATTCAGGATGGTAAGCCTTTTTCCTTAGGCCCAGGATATGGTGCAGAAGACACAATGAGCTTTCTGCTGCAGAGGATGCAGAATAACGCAAAGCAAGATTCATCCATCGGGTGTGGTTTAAATAGCCTCCTGTAGTGATTAGGTGTCTCCTTCCACAGCCACGCCTAGGTAAGAAAAGAGTTCCTGCTTTCCAGAAGAGTTCCAGTGTTCTGAAGCTAGGGAGTGGCTCCTGCCCCACCCAACATGAAAAGTAGTTCCAAACAGAAGAGGATCAGAGGCTCAACTGGCAGGCAAGTAAGCAGCATGGTCTGCTGCAGGTAAGTCCACCCAAGCATTATGAGCCCGGCGCTTCCAGCGCTGGGACTGGGCATATTTATGAGCCTGGTGCCACTGGCGCCAGGACTGGGTCCAAAAGGTCCCAATTGGGACTGGTTGGTACTCGGAACCTGGGTTATGAATCTGCTTCCAAGGGAGTTGGGAAAACCCTGACCTTTTGGAAGCAGAGATCATGACAGAAACTAGCTAAAATAGCAATTGAAGGGGCGGTAACAACAGTGACACAGACGGACTCTGCAGAGCAGGCATCAGCCCAGACGGACGTGAGGATAGCAGTGTTTTGGCCAGGAGGGCAACAAGGACAGTGGATCAGTGGTTCACAGCAACAACACCCTGTGTGGTCAGCAGTGGGGAAGAGGAGGGTTCAGGGGGGCAGGGGAGCTTTTGGAGGCATGGGGCAGAGAGGGGGGCCAGGGCCAGTACATAGTTGGGCGTGCAGGAAGTGAGTTCACTTTGCAAGGGAATGCAGGAACAGAATGGTTGCAGGATACAATCCATACGCCACCATAGGACCAGTGCAGCAACCACAACCAGTTCAATTCCCGCCCCTGATGGCTACGTCCATCCCATACGAAATACACCAGGCATACACACAACTACCTCCAAAGCCCCCACAAGCACAGTTGCCTGCCCTGCCCAATGCCCAAATGTAAGCAACCCCGCAACACCAATCATATGCGGGACCTGGGCCTACAGCCAAAGCTGCCCCAAATGGGACAGTGGCCCCGTACAGGGAGGTGAGTGTAATGGGAGGAAATCCTTTACTGTTCCCGGGTACAAACACATATCCTAACTAAGTCAGCCCACAGAAAGCTCTTGTGTGCCCAGTCCTGTCCTTGAATACCCACCCTGATGAGGAACCCTTGGTGAGCGCTGAAATCGGTAAAAAACAATTAATCTTTATGGTTGACACAGGTGCCACTAAATCAGTGAGGGAAACTTCTCACTATCAGGTGGAAATCGTGACATGCAGCACTTCTCTGGGGCTTTCACCACATTTTCATACAAAATAGGAGAGAAAGTGGTGCATGCACCCTTACTATATTTGGAAACCTCCCCAGTAAATTTGCTTGGGCATGACCTCCTGAGAAAACTGAATATGACCATCTCCTTCAGGGGTATAATGTATGTCACTCCAGGCATGTGCGCAATAAGAGCAATGCTGATAATACACACGAGAGGAAGGGAGGTGGTGGTTCGTGGAATCCAAGTTAACCCTGATATATTTGTGTGCGGGATCACAGTTTTAATTGATGCAGTGCCCCAAATTGGTAAAGCATGTTGGTGAGTACTATCAGATTTCATATTTAGGCCTGTTGTGAACCCAGTGCTTGTAGCAGGGCCAATACTTTCATTAGATTTGAAAGGCCTAGTGGTATCTGTGAAAATAATTGCTGTCATTGGAACTGATTCAGATGGGTGCAAGAGGCATACTGTGTTGTGCATTGACCCAGCTGTGCCTCTAAGAGTGGTGTCAGATGCAGATCTATTTGAGGATCAGGTTGATGATGAAGGGATAGTCCTGGCTATTAGTATCCCCTGTGAAATTATGGTGCAGTATGGTAAAGTGCATTGTTCTTTGATGGCCCTTGTTGTCCCGCCCATTTTCACAGACAAAGATCTAGAACAGGTCGCCGAGCAACTATGGACAACCAGCGGCCACAATGTAGGGCTCTTGCAGGGAGTGACACCCTTAAGAATCACACTCAAGCCAGGTGCAGTGCTGCCCCAGGTGAAGCAATATCCCCTATCAAAAGAAGAGGAACAAGGGATACAAGACACCATTACTGCACTGCTCAATCAGGGAATTATTGTGCCCTCGACTTGCAACACAACACACCCATATACCCAATAAGAAAGGCAAAAGGGGGGAGTTAGAGAATGATCCAGGATTTCCGCCCCTAAACAACATTGTACAGGCAGATATTCCTCTGGTTCCTAACCCTGCAATCATTATTTTAAGCAATTCCCAAACACGCAACACATTTCATGGTAGTGGATTTGAAGAACTCTTTTTTCTCCATACCCCTGCATCCATACTCACAATATCTCACTGTTTTTTACACCTAGTGGAATGTGCTTTGAACACACAAAATTGCCACAAGGGTACTGCAAATCCCCCAGCATTTTTAACAGAATCTTACAAGCTGAGTTGGGAAATATCCATGTGCCTAATACCATCATTCAGTAAGTTGACGATTTATTAGTGTGCAGTAAAACGAACAGCAGTACAGAAGTGACTCCATCACCCTCTTGAATCTATTAGCATAAAAAGGGTACAAAGTGGACAGGGCAAAACTACAGTACTGTCTCCAATAAGTACTTTAGTTGGGACAGCTGATATTGGTTCTTGGGAAGAAAATCATACCAGAACGCTCTGCATCAGTGCGCAGTGCTCCGCAGCCCAGCACAGTTTAAGACATGCAGAAGTTCTGGGTCTGTGTAATTATTGCAGGGCTTGGATCTTAGACTACGCTGCATACACCAGACCCCTACTGCAAGGCCATTAAGAGGGATTTACAACAGACACAATGATTGTGTGGACAGGGGAAATTCTTATGAGTTCCAATGACCTGATGGAAGTTATTTGCACTGCACCAGTACTAGCGAACCCTGATTACACCCAATAATTCTATTTGTTTTCCCATTCATATGGCCAAATGTTGAGCACAGTACTCACACAGAAAAGCTTCATGCAGCACACGCTATTGGCCTATTACAGTGGAGTACTAGATTCAGTGATGCAGGGACAGTTGCCTTGCAAACAGGCACTTGCTATTGCAGCATTTGCAATTGAGAAAAGCTCCACAATTGACATGGGGTGTTCCGTAACACTGTATGTAGAGCATGCAGTGTTTGCCATTCCTAAGTGATCCAAATCAGCATTGACCACACAATGGGCATCCACATATGAGGTCATGACTTTGTAGCATTTAAGGGGGAGGAGGAGGTAATTCCCAAAGCAAATGACAGCCCACTAGAGGGCTGTAAAAGTGCATTCTCATTCATTGACAGGTCAGCAATCAATGACCAGGGGACAGGCCTGAGTAACACTGGTGCGTCAGCTATCTGCCTAGTGGACCAAGAGTATGAAGTGATTGTACAAAAGAGACTGCCTATGCATTATTCCGCCCAAGCAGCAGAGCTTATAGGACTCATTGCGGCACTCCTTGCATCCCAGGGGTGTCATGTGACTGTCTATTCTGGCTCTGCCTATGTCACCACCACGATGCACTCTGGTTTAGCACGGTGGAAGTGGAGGGGTTTTAGGAGGGCTGACAGGTCCCCAGTGCAGCATGCCACATTATTAGATAAGCTAATAGATGCACTTTTACAGCCCTTCATTGCAGCAGTGGTAAAATGCATCACCCATACCAATGATACAGATGAGGTCTCACCCTGTAAAGCCACCGCAGGTGCGGCGGCCAAACAGGCGGCATATCTCCGTGTGCTCAATGTTTCAGAATATCCAGTGATAGCACAAGGTGGAGCTCAACTACCTGAATCCTATAATTCATTACCACTTGCTCAATTTATTGAACTACAGGGATGGGCCCCCAGGAGGAGATGGATCTTTGGGTAAAAATAGGATGTAAACAGCCCCCGACAGATGTGTTGTGGAAGCAGGGAATAACAGGCAAAGTAGTCATGCCACAGTAGTTGGTACTGGTCGCTTTCATTCATCACATGTGTCCAATCATCATATCGCTGCAGATTAACATGAGGACTGGTTTGTCCCCAATCTCTAGGAGTAACTATCCAAAATGGTGATAAAATGTACTATGTGCCATACTTTGAGAACAATATGAGGTACCCTGCCCCATCCGTCTGGGCCATTCAGCAAATTGCATTTCGATTACGCCGACCTGGGGAAAGGTGTAATGGCTACTGTTATCTAATAGTGATGGCATGTCCTTTCTCCCAAAGGGTGGAAGCAGGTCCTTGTGCACATCCTGATGCTAAGTGTGCCACTACGTTTTTGGTCATGGACATTTTTTTTCGATGGGGAGTGTGCAGTGTGTTAATATATCCGAAAACAGCACTCACCTTTTAGCTGTTTAAGGAAATAACAGCATTACTGGGCATCAAGCATCAGATGTGCACAATTTACCACACCCAGAGTTGTAGAGAGGGTCAACGGGTTGTTAAAGGGGAAACTGTCCAAACTATGCACTACATTACGGGAGAATTGAGTGTACTGCTTGTCCCTGGCACTGTTTAGGCTATGCAGGCAGCCCTGCAAGGATCATCATTTATCACTGCAAGACGTGGTAACTGGATGGCAAATGCACACAACCCTGTCTCCCAAAAGGAAAACGTCTGATGCTCACAGGGCTGCATTCGTTCTTGGGGACAAATTCAGGGATTCACTTTTTAAGTTAACAAAAGCAATAAAATGTATTTTTCAACAGATTGCACCGCCCCAATCTGAAGACATATTCAGTGCTGCAACTACCTCAGGGACGTCACCACCACTTCAGCTGCTCCCCAGGAAATTTAGTTTATGGTAGAAATGTTGTCCATCAGTGGAGCGAACCTAGGTGGAACGGTCCATTCACTGTTGTCTATGCTACTCCCCTTGCGGTAAAGGTAAAGGAGCTGCAGGATTGGATACATCTTTTGGATGCCCACAAAGCACCCAATGCCACACCCCTACTGGTACATATTTTAAAGCACAACTGTTCATGGGCTTTGACTCCAGTATTTTTTATTTTGTGTACATCGTTTACAAAATATAAATGCTGCTAAGCACATTTTGCTCTCTCTCTCTCTTTTTCTCTTACTCGTTCTTTTCTTCTATTTTCTTCTTGTGTGTAATAAAGAATGAACTCTCGTGTACATTTCTTTGGAAGAGAACAAAATTTGAGGTCGAATGACCGCTCTATGATTACTACATTTTCATCCACCTGTGTGTTATGCATTGTGTTGCTGGATTATTTGCTCTGTCAATGTTTGTATTGGGGATTTACTTAGGAGGTAGTTTTATATGGGGAGGTCAAATCAAAAGAGGGAGGACAGTAGAATGTTATTAATATCACTAATATTGCCAATTCTTCTGCCAAAACCGTCCCCATTATATGCTAATATGATGATTATGCCTCCATCAGCCATTATTATTTCCCATGGTGTTTTCTAACATTACTGCATGGCTGAATTTTTCACACGTTACTGCTTTGAAATGTTTCAGAAGACAGTTAAAAAGAGCTAGACTTGACAAATACAGATACCTAGGCCTAGATGCGATAGAAGATGTCCACCACCCAGACTTAAATAATAGTTGCTATGCAGACATGTGCTCAGTGGGCAAAAAGAGGGTTAATGGGGGGGGTGCTACAATTGTTCCTTGATACCACACATGCTGGGAGCCTCCAAGGTATTAATGCCACAAGAGATTCCACTCTTAGAGGCCCAATGTTTTGCCCATCTAACCTTATGCAGGCTGCAAAGCACTTTCCGAGCATGAAGTGCACAACTTGTGATGATGGACCCGGACGAGTTGCAGTGTGCATGAAACCCCAGAAGTACACAATGTTTACAGATACCTTATTTGAAGCTGGAGTGTTTAAAATTTGTAGCAAAAAGGTGTCAAAAAACTACAATGAGCTGCATGGCAGGAGGGCTTGTAGGATTCGTAGAAGGGCTGAATCAAGAGGTGAATGCTGTATGCAGAGAATACTGGAATGAGCATGTGCCGAAACTCACGTGGGTCGAGGCAATCGAAAAATCAGTCAAAGTGCAAAAGCTGGAAGATTATGAACTATGTTTTTACAACAAAGGGACTGTCTTTGTGGGGACCGACCGGAAGCTGCAATAAGACATTATAAATATCCCAGACCTCAACAAAGGTACAGCAGCCGTGATGGATAACTATTAGGTGTGCGGCAGGCAGGCATTTGTACACCTCCTGCCATTATGGAGGGGCACCTGCTCGCTGGCCTCCTTGCACTCAGCACTCCTAGTGGTCCCTGAAGAGCACTTGATAATGGGACCAGGTGGCTTGTCGACCCCAGCACCAGTGTCCGATGTGCCTACCACAGTGCTGCCAGAAGCGGCCTGTATTCTGTATCCTGCCAGAAAAGGAGAAGAAAGAAACATTGTGTAGAAGAAGGTCCAACTATCTGTCCCAAGATTCCTCACAGTTGCTCAAATAAATAGCAGATCAGTATAGACTTTAGAGCCGGGATTAAACCTTTTTGCATTGTTATTGCTACCAGGAGTGCAAACAGCCGCTAATACCAAATGGCTTCAGATTGTGCGCTGCGAAGGGATCCAACTGACCAATGACACTGAACAATGCTTCAACACTATCAAGATGGAGATGTGAGCATTCCTGCTGATGACGTTGCAGAACCGCTCTGTGCAGGACCTCCTCATGGGTTTGGAAGAAAATTGGCGATTCTTGCTGCACCTACGCGCCTCCTAATGATGCAGACAATAGGTTCATCACCAATATAATAGGGGCCCTGCACACCCTCGGCACTCACATGCAAACAGAATCTGGCATTCTGAAAAGTGAGTGGTTCCACAACCTTTTTTCCTGAGAACCATTGTGGATGGGGGCAGTCGTGAAACTGCTGGTAACAGTAGTAGTGTTCATGTTGGTGATCTTCTGCACCTACCAGATGGGACTTTGGTGCTGTGTTAAAGCAATGCCTAGCAGTGCAATGATGATGGTTTCAATTGGGGTGCACAGGGCACCTCGTGGTACAAAAGACAGTGCAGTACAAACAGGTGACCCTGACAAACCCTGAATGGTTGTATTAGAGCAATGCCTCCACCTCCCAGGCACCATTACCACTCCCCCACCAGATCCCTAGACCTATGTAGAGCACTGGGCTGACCTAGCAGGGGATGAGGGATGTATATATATGACATGCACCCCAGAGCAGTAAGCGCAGGCAGGAGAAAACTTGTGGCATGTGTGCAAAGGATGGGTAACCAAAGAAGGCACACCGTCATATTTAGAAGATGAAAGATTAGAAAGGGAGAAAATTGAGAAGGAGGAGAGGGAAATGCTTACCTGGCAGTTCATTAATGTGGGATTAAGGAAAAGGGGGAATGTTGGGAAGCGGAAGCGATCGTCCCAGGCCAACCAGAGGTTTTAAATGTGGCAGAGGCCCAGGTCTGTGTTGTAGGTGTCTGGGGAAAATATAGGGGGGAGGGAGGTGTCAATAGAAGTTGCATTAGGAAGTAGAACACATTGAAACTTGGTGTAGAGTGCACTAGACATAGAAAGCCATCTTGGAAAAAAGCAGTCATCTTTAAATTGAGGTCCGGCTTTGCGCTGCTGCAATGACATAGATATACGTGTGTGAATGTGAGAAGGAGCTGCAGCCTGGGCGGTAGACGGGAAGGCCAAATTCATGAGGTTCCATAAACCTTTTATTGTCTCATACTGAAACACATTTAACCAAGAAACAATTTGCCCGGCAAGGCCATGAGGGGCAGAGAGCTCCCCACAAGCAGTTATCCCACAAGAAGGAGGGCACAAGCCTCTGAGCTAGCTCAGCCCAAACCCCAAGCTATAGTGATCAGATGCCCCATCCCAAAACCCTAACATTCCAGAGTACCAGCCACCCCAAGACCTAATACAATAAAACTGTTCAAACACCCAATTCTTTACCAGATCACAAACAGAATATTGAAGGCCCCTGTGATTTGTGCTGCTTGGTGCCAGGGAAGGAACAATCACACATTTAAAGCTCAGGGTGGGAAGGCCTGGAAAGGCGTTGATGCATCTGGGATTGAGTTGGGGTTTGTAAGATAACATGACCTCGAATGTAGCCTCTGTGGCTATGTCTGCAGGACCAGATGCACATTAGGCCTCTGATAGGGAATGTTATGAGTTGCACACTTAATAGCTAATTATCGAGCCCAGCACCTGATGAAGCGATAAGAGCCCCACATAGACGAAGATGGACAGTATCAGCTGGGACCAATGCCCTGGGATCCCATATGGAGCAGGCCGCCTATGCATAGGGTCACACCAACCAGCTACGTGGATTTGCACCCTATGTGATGTACGTCAGTTCTGATGGTTTTTGCCCTTACAAGCTCCATGTTGGTTTCGTAAGAGCGCTCCATGGCAGCAGAGTTCTTAGCTATTGCGTACTTTTATGAGAGTAAACATTGTTCTCCTTGTAAGAGGTATTCTGGGTCGTTTTCCTGGTGCGAGCATTGAGGGGCTTCTCTACAGCTATTAAAAAACTAAACAAATACAGAAATAAAGTGAACAATCTAGTAAACAGAACTACAAGTGGCAGTATTGATGGCAATACATAAATAATGTTACAAATTCACTACAGCGAAGAATATATGTAAACTAATCCAATTGCAGACAACCAAGATGAAACCTGACTCGGCATGAAAACCATCATACGATATAATAAAAGGCAAAATGTATGTTTGTCCAAAGCCTTCCTGCCTGCTTTGCCTGTTATCACTTCTAGAGGGAGCTGTTGCCTTACGCAAACCACAATAAATCTTCAAGTTCATCTTCCAGGCAAACAAAATGTCTATTTCAACAAGGGATACTATTTTAACAGCATAATTCAAGTTGAATATGCTAAGAAAATATATGCATTAAAAAAACATATAAACAGATATTAGTTTCATTAAGCACTAGTTCTCAAACCAAATAAATGTACTTACGTATTATGTATTCTTCATGTACGTTTTAAACTTTATTTGACTTCCATTTACCTTATTTTATGATCTCATGTCTACTTCGAATCATGCTGCGTGTGAATTGTACCCCTCAACGTTATATATTAGAGTCCAAAACCCGTAAGTGGAATCCAAGGCAATGAGGATCAGATAACAACAATTGCCGAATGTACTATATTGAACTTTCAATGGACTCTGTGAGATTTTGTTTGAGGTTACTACTCCACGTACAAGGAGCAAACTCCATTACAACATTTATTTTTCTATTAACATAAATCACATTAAAATACACCACATAATAAAAAATGGCTTCCTTTACGCACATTAGCCTGTGTACACAGGCTTTTCCATTAGTGTTATAATAAATGCTTATTGTATATATACAGATACTATTTCAAACGGATAATTTTATATTTATGTAAGTAGACAAGATTAGCCTAAAATGTACTTATGTGTGGACGGTGACTATACATGTGTGCTTATTCAAAGAGTGGTGGAGGTCCTCTTTGATTACAGTAGAATCGGACCCTTACTGGGTTAAAGAGGTAATACACACATAGTTTTTGGTAAACACATTCTGGCCTAAACCAATGTAGCAATTCATTATTAGATTGTGTCAGCTGAATTTTGCTAACAGAAATGCAAAATGTTAGCAGAAAGAGAGATGTGGAGGGCAATGCCAGTTTTGGTGAATACCATGATATGTCCTCATTTGCTATTGTACCCTCCTCCTGCTTGTGCATATGGTACATTAGTCTAAATTTAAGTTGTGGGATCGTTATATATGATGTGCGCTCGTTTCCACTCTCGTTTCTTCAAATTCACAGATCGGTGGCAGCGAGTAATCTCTTCCCTCACACTTCCCACAAGGCTTGATATCAGTAAATGAAGAAAAATTGGATTTGGGAAGGTATCTCGCGCTCAAACCACAGAGTTCACTGAAATCAGCTCAAATGCCATTTAGAGTAACTCCAATGATAGGTTAATTAATTCATAAAGAATTAAAGAGACCTTTCTTAACCTATCATTGGAGTTACTCCAAATGGCATTGAGGTTGATTTCAGTGAACGCTGTGGTTTGAGCGTGAGATACATTTCCAAATCCAATTTTTCTTCATATGGTAAATTATGCTATTTGTCTGCGGCGGCCCGAAATGTCTTCTGCCCTGCAGGAGTACAATGATGAGTAAAGGCTAAAGAGCCTACTCAACCTCCAGTTTTTCTTCAAATCAACAGTGATCCCAATCATGAAGGTAAAACAGGCACAGCCAGGAGATAAACCTCCTAGACCTTTTGTGGTAATGTAGGCTGAGGACAGGTGATACTCCTAGGAGGGGTGTGAATGTGAGGGATCAGAAACCAAACAGCAATAGTCCAAACATTCCAAAATAAAAGAATGTCTAATCAAGGTTGTTTCACAATATTTCTAACTATTAAAAACTCAATTATAAATCCACCCTTGAAACAGTATTACTCAACAGAATAGGGCTTGGCAGAAAATGGTGCAAAAAGGATTTAACCAGGCTCTAGTGTTCCAAACGGCCAAATGCCTTCAAGTCCGAGACCCCACGATCTCCAGAGGTTATGTTCTCTCTTCGACAAGCTATTCCTCAGCTTCAAACTATTCCAAAGCTTCCCCTCTGATCTGTACAGCGTACCTAAATGAAGCCTTTAATACATTTCTAGTCACCTTTTGGATGCTTCAAAAAAGGTAGCAGGTGCTCCTCTCCAGAAAGAACATGGCATGATAACCTGTTCTGAGATGAGAGTTTGCAGCACACGCTTTTTGCTCACTGTACCTTTCACAGATGGGAAATATCCATTTGCATATCAGTCTTTGTCCCGCCCACATGGGCAGTCCAGCACCGAAATGCTATGGCAATTTCTCTCTGAACAAGAGTACCAAAAGCAACCCCATACACATGTTTCAGCCTTGTTGGGCCTCATCAGTGAGGTGACGCTTTGTCTCTCTGAGCACAGTGAGCAGGGATGCTGTATGGATAAGGACTTGAACCTATGTCCCTTGTCTTACGGAATCATTCATTCTCCTCCCAAGTGTATCTCAGGAACCCCTCTCTGTGCCATTTCTGTATCCAGTGACACAGCCTCACCTTTTATCCCACCAACCACATGTTGTAACTTTGGCGCAGCATAATAATGTTAAAAATCAGGAACACCCAGTCGCCCATCATAAACCAATTTCATGGCGGCCTGGGTCATACTAGCCATTTGGTAAGCCCAGAGGAGAAATGACTAGAGCCTGTCCAACTACTTAGAAATATGAGTTTATGATTTATTGTAAACCTTCCAGCCATCACCTCTTTTGTTTTGCTATTGTCACCCTGAGTAGGACGGGTATGCCCAGACGTGGGTCCTGTGCCTGCTGGGCCTAGAGAGCCAAGCTAATCCTCACTGATGATGCCCAACAAGGCTGAACATGTCTGGGGATGCTTGTGGTCTCGTGCAGAAGTGATGTGACCTAGCAGTTCGGGCTGGACTACCCCTTTGGGGGTGGGACCAATCCTGATTTGCATATGGTCTTTCCCCTTTAGTAATGGCTTGGCAGGCGAAGAACAAGGGTCTGGAGGGTTGCCCAGAGCAATGCCAGAGGTTAAGAATTATTTTGAACCTTCCAGCCATCATCTTTTTTGTTTTGCTATTGTCACCCCGAGTGGGATGGGTATGCCCAGACGTGGGTCCCATGCCTGCTCGGCCTAGAGACCAAGCTACTCCTCACTGATGACGCCCAACAAGGCTGAAACATGTCTGGGGATACTTGTGGTCTCGTGCAGAAGGGATGTGACCTAGCAGCTCGGGCTGGACTACCCCTTTGGGGGTGGGACCAATCCTGATTTGCATATGGTCTTTCCCCTTTTATAATGGCTTGGCAGGGGAAGGACATGGGTCTGGAGGGTTGCCCAGAGTAATGCCAGAGGTTAAGATTTATTTTAAACCTTCCAGCCATCACCTCTTTTGTTTTGCTATTGTCACCCCAAGTGGGACCGGTATGCCCAGACATGGGTCCCGTGCCTGCTGGGCCTAGAAACCCAAGCTACTCCTTACTGATGATGCCCAACAAGGCTGAAACATGGCTGGGGATGTTTGTGGTCTTGTGCAGAAGGGATGTAACCTAGGAGTTCGGGCTGGACTACCCTTTTGGAGGTGTGACAAATCCTGATTTGCATATGGTCTTTCCCCTTTTGTAATGGCTTGGCAGGCGACCAACAATGGTCTGGAGGGTTGCCCAGAGCAATGCCAGAGGTTAAGATTTATTCTAAACCTTCCAGCCATCACCTCTTTTGTTTTGTTATTGTCACCCCGAGTGGGACGGATATGCCCAGACGTGGGTCCCGTGCCTGCTGGGCCTAGAGAGCCAAGCTACTCCTCACTGATGACACCCAACAAGGCTGAAACATGTCTGGGGATGCTTGTGGACTTGTGCAGAAGGGATGTGACTTAGCAGTTCGTGCTGGACTACCCCTTTGGTGATGGGACCTTTCCTGATTTGCATATGGCCTTTCCCCTTTTTTAATGGCTTGGCAGGCAAAGAACGATGGTCTGGAGGGTTGCCCAGAGCAATGTCAGTGGTTAAGATTTATTGTAAATCTTCCAGCCATCACCTCTTTTGTTTTGCTATTGTCACCCCGAGTGGGACGTTTATGCCGAGGCGTGGGTCCCGTGCCTGCTGGGGCTAGAGACACAAGCTACTCCTCACTGATGACACCCAACAAGGCTGAAACATGTCTGGGGATGCTTGTGGTCTCATGCAGAAGGGATGTGACCTAGCAGTTTGGGCTGAACTACCCCTTTTTGGTGGGACCAATCCTGATTTGCATATAGCTTTTCCCCTTTTGAAATGGGTTGGCAGGTGAAGAATGATGGGCTGGAGGGTTGCCCAGACCAATGCCAGAGGTTAAGATTTATTCTAAACCTTCCAGCCATCACCTCTTTTGTTTTGCTATTGTCACCCCGAGTGGGGCTGGTATGCCCAGACATGGGTCCCGTGCCTGCTGGGCCTAGAGACCGAAGCTACTCCTCACTGATGATGCCCAACAAGGCTGAAATATGTCTGGGGATGCTTGTGGTCTAGTGCAGAAGGGATTTGAACTAGCAGTTCGGGCTGGACTACCCCTTTGTGGGTGGGACCAATCCTGATTTGCATATGATCTTTCCCCTTTTGTAATGGCTTGGCGGGCAAAGAACGATGATCTGGAGGGTTGCCCAGAGCAATGCCAGAGGTTAAGATTTATTCTAAACCTTCCAGCCATCACCTCTTTTGTTTTGCAACTACTTAGAAAAGCATGCTGGTACCACATCTGGAAAACATTGGAATTCGTAAAGCAAACAGAGTATAATGCACCTTTTAATTCAGGACCAATCTACTCATCAAGGAGATGGGCATCTTAATCCAGAACACAAAACAAACTTTCAGCACCTGCATGTTTATCCCTCACCACCTGTTGCCCACACATTGCTTATACACACCCATCATTCTCCCCCGAGGAAAGAGCAGAGGGAAGGAAATCCTGATCTAAATCTTAGTGATGATCCTGAGCTGGTTTTTATAATTGCACAGGGCTCTGCTTCTTCCTGTATCACGCTGTGGTTCCGCTTGCCTCAGCTATTTTGCCTGTGACTGCAGGGTGACATACAACTGTTGGAGCCATAGCCTGTGGTATCAAAGAAGGTTCTCAGATTGGTGCAGGATCTGAAGCTTTTGGTGCAGGATAAGCAGTATTAGCAGAATCAGCAGTCCAATGGCGGTACCACACAGACAGAGTGTCTACATGCTGTGGCTGCTAGTCATGTCCATGGATTGTGGGCTATTGAAGAGGGTACAGGTAACAGAGTAGTTTGCTAAATTGGAAAATGTAATCGAGTGGGAATCTCTGCTTGAGACTTGAACAGGAGCCTTGCTTACACCAGGCAGGATGGAAATCAAGCTTTTCTTTGGAGTGGTAGGGCAAGGTGGGAACATATTGGCTGCTGTAACAGTGGTGTTAAACAGTTGAAACCAATGTTTGATTAGAAAGAATTTACCTGGAGTGGCTATGGTCAAACATATTGAAAAAAAAGGACGAATAGTCTCAGTGACCATGGGATTTCAGGATATGGCTGTGTTGTTATACAGTATTTATGCCTCACTAATAAACAGCGTTTTTTCTTTTTTGGTGAGGTAGGGCGACATTTACAAAACACAAAAGAACAGAATATTTTGCTATGAGGTTATTTCAGCATAGTACTGGATCCTTTTTTGGAGAGAAGTGACATGAGGTGTAGAGATGCAAGAAAGAAAGACAGAGAGGCATTTAGTCCACTTATGTAGGATTTCAATCTGCTAGATGTTTGATGATTGGAGCACCCATCAGGTAGGGAATAAAGTTTTCACTCAGGAGCCCATGATGTTTACTCAAGTATTGATAACATTTTTACTGCTGGGATTGTTTCACCGAACTTTATAAGGCGTGGCATCGAGAATATAGTGATTTCAGATCATGCTCCGTTGGCAATGATTTTATCCCTAGATTACACTTCCAAGAGTACTCAAACACGGAGAATGAACACTTCAATGTTGGAGGATGTTGCATTACAGGAGGTGTTGGTGAATGAGAGTGAATAATTCATTAAATTCAACATGAATTGTGAGGTGGAGACGGAAACGGTATGGGAGGCCTTTAAGTGTGTGATGAGAGGGGTATTGATGAAACTATCTGGGATAAAATGAAGACAGAAGAGCTGTGTTGGAAGCACTGAGCACAGGCGTGAAAGAACTAGAGAAGGGGGTGAGGAGTCTACCAGACGAAGGGAAGAAAATGAGACTCTACAAAACGAAATATGAAATAAATAAACACCTTAGCAAAGTAGCTGAGAGATCCCTTTTTAGATCCAAGAGCTTTTATTTTGAAGGAGGGGAGAAATGTGGCTGATTATAAGCACATCGCCTCAGGGTTGCCGTCGGGAGTAAGGCAATGTGTGCTATTGAAAAGGGTGGTGGAGGGGTTATATATGACTCGGTGGAGATCAATAATGAGTTCACAAACTTCTATGAGGGCTTATATCAGGAAAAAGATTTGGATGATACTGAAATGTTGAATGATTACAACCAGACCTTGGAATGTTTATTGGATGAAGATAGGACAGTTTTAGAAAGAGAGCTGAAGGATGGTGAGATCAAAAGGGCAATGTGTGCTCTAAACTTGGGGAAGTGTCCTGGTCCAGATGGGTTGCCAGTTGAATTCAATGGAGCTATGCCAGAGGGGATCTTTAGCTTGCTGAAAACCACTAATACAATCTGCAATAAAAAGGGTGAACTCCCAGCTTCCATTAGACATGCCACAATCTCAGTTATTCTTAAACCAGGGAGGACTCAGCTGGATCCTGGGAGTTATAGGCCAATATGGTTGATAAATGTGGACTGTGAAATCCTTTCAAAAGTATTGGCAAGAAGATTGGAGGATGTCATACAAAAATGGGTGCATCCTGATCAAGCAGGGTTTGTGAAGGGGAGATTATCTGTGACAAATATGAGAAGGTTACTATTGACCTTGTCCGGATCCACCAGGCTGAAGTTAGGAGCTGCAGTACTCTCGTTGGACACAGAGAAGGCCTTCAACAGAGTTTGTTGCAAATTCTTGTTTCAGACATTAGAGATGATGAACGTTGTGCCATTGTACATGAGTTGGGTGAAATCATTATATGTAGACCCAACAGCGGAAGTCTTAGCCAGTGTTACTGCATCCAAACAACTTGATTTACATTGAGTGACTCGTCAAGGAGGCCCGCTGTTGCCAAAGCTCTTTGTTTTGTCTTTAGAGCTATTGGCTGTTGCCAGTAGATCGGAAGTAAAGATTACTGGAATACATTTTTATGGGATGATGCAGAAACTTTGGCTGCATGCAGACCATCTCCTCTTGGTATTGCAAGATTTGACAGTGTCTGTTCCATTACTGATGGAGAAGATTGAGGAATTTAACAGGGTTCCAAATTATAAAATAAACTGATTGAAATCTGAAGGTTTACCATGTTCGCATTTTTGCAACAGCTCATTCCTAACTAGCCTGGCCTTCATGTAGTCTGACAAGAAAAGGAAATACCTAGGGATCTGTCTGTCGAGTGAAATGCATGAAATGATGGAAGTTAATCTGAATTTGGCGGTGGAAAAACTGTCGACAGATTTACAACTCTGGGATGCTCTCAAATTATCATTGGTAGGTAAGGTAAACACATTTAAATTGACTGCAGCACCTAAAGTCAATTGCATACAGAGTATAATACCACTTCTGACACGTACGTCACTAATGAAAAAATGACAGCATGATTCAGAATTATTTATGGGATCACAAACCATAGAGACTTAAACTTTGGAAGCTACAGCTACAGTGTGAGAAGTGTGGTCTGAGTGTTCTGAACTTTACTAGATATCACATAATTATTTGCCTTTAGTAAGAGAACCATTTGATGAATGGTCTATTGCAGAGGCAAGCATGAAGGGTCCACTGGAACCTGCAGACATATTTACCACAACAAGTAAGAGTTGGAGCGATAAATCTATTGTGACTGAATTTTTGTGGTCCTGCCGGAGGGATTTAGCAGGATCCATGAATATGGTTCAGAATGGAATGGGCTCTGCATTGATATGGCTGAATCCATTGATAAAATTGAACACAAAATCTTATTATGGCCAAATTGTTATCTGGGAGGAGTAAGGAGGATCAAGGACCTATCTGAAGAGGAGTCATGGATCTCATTTCGTGACTTGAAGGAAAAGTATAAGCTTGAAGGCTGTACGTTTGGGGAATATAGATCGCTACGATAATCAGTGCCTGCAGTGACCTGTTTGAAACCTGACCTAGTGGATTCCATTATACAAATGAATGGACCAGACCACATGGCTTCGGCAGTGTACAACCTTGTGAGTGGAGGTGTGGTGGGGAAGACAAAGCTCTTAGAGACATGGACATAACACCTTAAGGAAGACATGACGGTGACAAGATGGGATGCACTCTATAAAAACATTCCACGCTTGTACATAAATATAGGAGAAAGAGCCTGCCAAGTGAAATTGCTGAACAGAGTTTTTTGGACTCCTGAGAGTTTGTACAGGCAGGGTTTGAGTCAGACAGAAGCCTGCTGCGATGTGGCCATTCAAAGGGATCACTTGAACACATGATATGGGATTGTCACAGAGTTAGATCGTTTTGGGCGTATGTGACCAGGATAATGAATTCTGTACTGAGAGAGGACAGAGAATATCACTTTGGAACAATGATTCTAGGAGAGTATACAGACCTGGAGGATGTGTCTTATCATCAATCAATCAAAGTGTATTCAGATAAAATCCATAAACCACAACACAAGCAATGCAACAGTACATAATAGCTAGACAGAATATATAAAATCAAAATAGTAAAATTACATAGCAACAACAGTAAAAACATAACAGATCACAATTGGTCATCCACCAGATATTTCCTTCTGTGCCATGCCTTTCTTAAATATTGCAAGCACCCCCATGCAACAGCAGTTGATCCGGCACGTAAGAGAAAAATCAGTGCAGATCGACATTAATGAAAATTAGCTTCCCTCAGCAACTGGCAATGTTCTTAATTCTATTGTCATGATAGAGTGGCAGAATAGAACAAAGTGCAGCAAATCTTCTTTTTCAGCGCAGCAGCCAGGACAAGCCGCAGACTGCTCATGGCCCGACCAGTTCTTCGTGTTATCTCTGGGACATAAACGATTTAAACGGGCCTTGGTCAGTGCCCAGCAGTCTGCAGTTTTGTTACTAGGTAGCAAGCAAGGTTGAATTACGTCTAATTACCTAAGTAGCCAGGGTTTTCTGTTTGATTCAATTAAAAGCCCAGATATTTCCTGATTTGTCACGATTAGGGTGCGAAACATCCGCTAATACTTGTTGCACTCAACTGATGATAACAGTGCGATAGGGCATTGCAAACTAAGGGCTTTCATCTGAAATAATTAATTTGAGATAAAATTCAGTCATGGTATTTTTCGCCAAGAAGAACCTAACAGTAAGCCTTTAATGATAATGTGAGTGAGACTGACTGTTGAATTTGACCATAGTGTTAACCAGTGCAAAAGTGGTGCCATATACCAATCATTCCCTATATGACTGATACCCAATTCTATATGTGCAGCCTAATTTGGGGCATAACAGGGGAGGCCCAATAGTTTTTTATAGAAAGTTATTCTCGATTATCGAAATGCATGTTTTGTTTTCATTTCCCCAGAGTGCTGCGCCATATTTAGTTGCGGCTTTAGCTTGTACTCTGTAAACTTCCATAATAAGGTTGATTGACTGGCCCTGGCACATGTTCCTGAAGCATGAAATGCCCCCCAAAGTCCGTTTCATTTTCATGCTCTGTTTCTGTATGCCAGACAGGCCCGTCAATTTTCAATGAAATAAATGCCCAAGTAATCAAATTCTGACACGCATGTGATAATGGCACAGTTGCTTAACATATTCCGCATTTTAACATTCGTACCTCCCCTTCGAGTACATGCCATCACTACTGACTTACTGGTGTTAACTGTTAGCTTACAATCTGACATGAAGTTAGTGTAAGCATCTATTAATTGCTGTAAGGCTTTCGGGGGGCGGGCAATCAAAACCGTGTCATCTGCGTACGCCAATACATGGAGAGCTTTAGAACCCACCCTAGGGTAATCTGCTTTCGACTCCACCAGAGCCCTATTTTGACCATTGATGTACAGTGCAAACAACACTGGAACTGTGACACATCCTTAGCGCACTCCTGAGGCTACCTCAAAGTAGCCTGTGCATTGCCCCTGCTCCCCAAATCAAACACATGCTCTGGGATCCTCATGGATAATTTGCAATACTTTTATCATCTCGGCCGGGCAGCCCATGGACCCGAGCACCTGCCATAACATAGCCCTATCCACTCTGTCAAAATATGTGGTCAGGTCTATAAAGGCCAGATAAATTGGTTTGCCCCTTACCAAGATGTAGGACGCCCCAACAAAATATAAATTGAGTGCTTGATCTCGAGTGCCCAAACCTGGCCTAAAACCATATTGGATTTCCGAGAAGATTTGACTATGGAGAATCCATTCCTTTACCTATTGCAAGACAACACGCCCGAAGACTTGAAGGAGGAGTCCAGCAAAGAAATGGGCCTGTAAGCCAGGGGGCTTCCTGAGTCACCTTTTTTTAAATATGGGGTATGTAAGTGTGTTTTTCCATGATTGTGGGTATACTCCTGATTCCAGATAGGAATTAAAACAGGTTGTCAGAAGAGGAACCCACAGTTCCTGTTCCCCCTTAAATAAGTCTGTGGGTATTCCATCTGGGCCAGGTGCGCGGTTTGGCGATTGCTGTTTGACTGCTGTTTCCACCTGCTTCAGAGTCAAACATAATGTGGAGAACCAATCACTGCCCTTGTATCTAGCTACCTGGCCCTTGAACAGGCACATGAAATAGTCTGACCATGTTCTGGCTCCCACATATTTTCCCCTGTGTGTCTTTGCCCTCTTTCATGCTGGTCCTCCGGTAACAAAGTCCCAGAACTTCTTAGAATCCTTATTGGAGGTGGCCCACAGAAATTCTTCCCACGCTTTGTTCTCCCAAAAATGTTTCCTGAGTTCTTCTGGCTTTTTGTAAGTGGCCCTTGCCCTGATGTCTCCCCTAGTGCTGACCTTGTTACATAAAATCCCCTTCAAGGCGCTCTGCGCAGTCCTGCATGTGTTGTCAAACCAACTAATTTATTTTCCTTTACCTATTTTGAAATTGCACCAAAATAGATATGTCAGGGACCTCCTATGTTTTTCTGAGGTGCCAGTGATTTGGTGTGGCTCAGAATCATGAGCAAGAATTAATGTGATGTGATTCAAATTCGTAGACACCATATTATGTTGCAGCACTATCGGATTGCACTTTGCCCATTTTATCCTACATTTACAGTACATTTACAGTGTGGGTTGATTTCACATAGCTCTAATTGTGAGTGAGCTGCAGTAGGAAAATCGAGATGATCCTGTCTTATGACCAGCCTCAGGGGAAATATTATCACTCGCAATTTCCTCGACAATCGCAAAATCCACGATGAAGTGCCAGTGTTGGACATGCACGCGAAAGTAATCAAGTGTTGATGAACCCTTTGTGCTTGCAAATGTAATCCTGCCCTGTACATCTGAGTGTAGGCGTCCATTCAAAGAACGCAAACCCCATTCCATAAACCACGTGTTCAGCTGTAGGCCCCTTGAACACATTCGATTGTCAGACATTTGCAGGAGAGCAATCCCATATGCAAAATCTTTGCCCACGTCTGCCAGGTCAGTGGGAGTCCTGTTGCCCAATTTCACATTAAAATCCCCTCCGTAGACCACTACCATATGCTCACTCACCAAATCCAGCAGTGTAGACTCGAACAGGTCTTTTATTACCCGTAGCTGGTTAATTTCTGAGGCATGTGGGCTATTATAAACGTTAACCAACAGCAGTTTGTAAACCTGCTCGGGTGTCACCACCACGTGGTATCAATATGATAGTTTAGGGATGATTTAATCAAGATTGCCATTTCGCATAGCAGCGGTCTCTTTTGTTCTTACGCGCTGGACTTGAAAGTGAGACGTATCCTTCCAAGCGCACAGGTGCAATAGCCTACGTTTCCTGCAAAATAATGATGTCTTTAGTCATCATGTATCACACTAAATTCCTCCTTTGTAATTTTAATGCCGCCTCTGCTATGTTCCAGTTGAGAAAGGTAACAACACGCTCTGGGTAATGAGCGGGCTGTTTCCTGTTCAGCTGGTCGCCTCCTCAAGCACTGAGGGGTTTGGAGTTCTTACCATCGACTCCAAGGGGTTTAAAGTTTCTTCCTCAGGAGTCCCTAGTCAGTCCAATTCCTCGATGCCTGCCAAGGTGTCAAAACGGTTTGAGGTAATAATTCCTCCCCAACTATCCAGGCACCTCCTGCACCCCTGTTAGATGACTGGCTTACCCCACCCCTCTCCTTTGCCACCTCCCACCCAACCTGCTGTGGAATTATGGGGCTAGTGTGTGGGGGGGAAAGGCAGCCGGAGGGAGGAAACTTCTTGTGTTATTGTTACTCTCAATGTTATACCGGGCAGGATTAAGAGCAGAGACCAAATAGTCCATCATGGCCTGAGCCACTGCTGTGACCATCACACAGTCCACCTCTCCCCATTTAAGAGTGTTACCAATCCACGAGACCCTTCTTGCCATCAGGATATCCCTAGGGTTGATCTTCATGCCAGGAAGACGGGTGTTAACCCATTGGTACATTTTATTGTGGTCTCTTCCACCCCTTCCACTAAACAGGGCGCACCCGTTATGACTCCCACCAGTGGTGCTTCTTCGGGCTGGATGTCAGTTACAACTTTGGCTGCAGTGTCATTACATTCCACTGTGCAACATGTTTAGGTGGGGAGGTTATCTTTAAACCTTTAACACTGGATACTTCATTCATACTTACCCCCATCCTGTTCTGGTGAGTGTGCGCAGAGACTAGGGGGATTACAGGCTGCATATTCCTCTGCACCTCATTCTGGGGTACCGGATGTGCCATGATTGCTGAGCTCAGGGCCCTGCCCACTGTAATAGCCACACTGTTTAAGGAGACCACTTGTTTGAGTTCCCAGACATCCTTCTTCATCCCCCTAACTAAATTATCTAAAATAGTCAGGGAAATATTAAGAGAGACTTTGAGCAATGCAATGCTAGTAAGAACATGAGCCGATTTCATGTCTAACACGTCTTCCAAGATGTTAAAGTCACTGGATGCTGAATCCATGGAGTTGTCAGCCTGTACAGGTAATGAATGAGATCATTCTCTGCCCTTAGTGCCCCCTTCTGGTAAACTTTGTCTAACAGAAACAGGATCCAACACAGGCATGTTTGACAGATGTGATTCTCCCACCCCCACTGAATCGCTTAAATGAATACACTGAGGCGACTGGTGTTGGAGCGGGATGTAAATGTTAATATGCCCTCCAGGTTGCTTGTGTGGGTAGATGCAACTTCAATTGCTCTTTCAGTATTCAAAATTCGCTCCTCAATTTTCTCTGCCATTTGTTTTAGGTATTCATACAGGGTAGTTTGGTGGAAGATTCGGGCTCCTGTATCTTGGGGCCCGTTTGGCTTGGTTTGCTCTTTTAAATTTTATTCACAGCTGCAAGGAGATCCCTGGCCTTACGTTTGGTCATGATGTGGCAGTAAATATGCAAGTTCCGCAAAAGTGCAAGCGATGCAAAAGTGCAATAATGCAGAATTGAAAGGTGTGCAGGATGTGCAAAAATGCAGAGGTTCAAGATGTACAGGTAGTATGCCTCTTCCTTAACCAGTGAGTGGATTAATCTATTTCCCTAAAGAACACCAATGTGTGAGTAGTATGTACTTGAGTATGCCAACTAAGCAAGCATACCTAGGGCAGTGTGTGGTAGTGTGCATCTATCTAACTACCCACAGCAAAACTAATATAGGCCCTTGGCAATTATGCTGTATGTGGCGAGAGGTGCAAAAAGATATTTAAAAGATTCAGATCAGATACTAGCCAAACATTACATTTAAATGCATAAAAACGGATAAAATGTCGCTTCTTAAAAAGTCACACCAAACGTTAGCCAATAGACACAGAAAAGTTCATAAAAGTTCAGAGGAGAAAAAATGGTTCTTAAAACACATGAAATGTCACTCGCTAAAAAGAAATAGTCAGTGTTGCGTTCAGTTTTCTTAAAAATTAGACAAATTTGAATGAAGGCAATGTCGGCTGTTCCCGTGGCATTAGCGGTGTGATTGGCGGTGGTGATCATCCGAACACAAGTCTAGGTGCTGCACCATTTTGTTTCCACAGCTAATAGTGCATGGTCAAGTCAAACAATCTGTGTGCAGAAAAGGGGGGCCCCGGAGGGAACGCAAAGCGTTTCCCCCCAGGGAGTTTTTGGCGCTGCACATGGCCAGCGAGTGGCCGTGGGGGCAGAGCACCTCCCGGGGGGTACTTAAGGGCTCAGGGAAGGTTCGGGAGGCAGGCGACGGTTAGGACTTGGTGATTGTCAAGTCACGTTGCCTGCTCCCGAGCCTTCCCTGTAGTAGCTGGGGCCTAGGAGTGTGCGAGGTAGAGCAGGTGAGGTAGGGGAGTGTTAGTATAGTGGGCGGTTAGGTAGTTTGTTAGTTTAAAAAAAAAAAAAATAGACATATATGATTTGTTTGAAGCGGTATTAGGGGTGCCGTAGATAAGACACCCCTCGCTGCTTACAGTATCTCCTGGGCTGCGTTGTTAGGGAAGTGCAGGAAGTTGTTGGCTCGAGGGCGCGGGGGTGCCGTGGGCGAGTAGGGGAGTTTTTGTCGGGCACATCCTTGCTCCGTTCGCTTGCCGGCGGGA
Source organism: Ambystoma mexicanum (assembly GCF_040938575.1). NCBI lineage: Eukaryota > Metazoa > Chordata > Amphibia > Caudata > Ambystomatidae > Ambystoma > Ambystoma mexicanum. The sequence goes on from NC_090923.1 coordinate 844,752,830, forward strand.
TGTTTTGGTTTAGTGACATTGTGCTGCCACGAAGCGCATCCGCACGGGAGCGGGTGGGGGACAGCACATTTTTCCATTAATAAGGCATTTTTTTCCAGTGCGGTAGGGGGTTGGGGATAGTTGGGTGCGGAGGAATGCAGTTCGTGGGGGGAGAGGGCGGGCTTAGTAGGAGTTTAGGTGGGGAGAACCTGTTGCCGTGTTGTTCGTCCGGGAGAAGGGAAGTCTGTGCACCGTGTCAGTGGAGTGACAGAGGGGGCAGTGCACTCCCATTTAAAGGGGCCTTGTTCATTTGTGGGTTTGAGGTGCGGTGGTGCTTACACGCCGCTAGGGGGCAGTGTGACAGGGAAGCATTTCGGCCCCTACGTTAGTGGGGCTTCTGGTTTTAGGGATTTTCTTTTTCTGGTGGCACTTCTTTGCCAGGGCAGGGGGTTACAGGGACTAGGGCAGTAGATAGGGGCAAATAGAGGGGGCAAATAGAGGTAAAAAAAAAAAAAAAAAAAAACCTAGTTTCAAAGTTATTATTTGTCAATTGGGGATAGGTCCACGGGTAGTTTTTTGGCCCGGGGGCTTAGGTTTGCTACGTTTATTTTCAGGGGGCATATATATTGTAGTGCACAGCCAATTTAGTAGTGCATGATGGTGGGACAGGGAGCCAACAGGAAGGGTCTGGTGGATGCTAAGGCACTTAGGGAGGCGTTGGAAATAATTAGCAGGGCATCTAGGGCCCAGTTAGAGGGGGCAGTGGGGGAGGTTACTGGCGGAGGGGTCACGGGGGAGGGGGAGATAAGTGGTGGTAGGCCGCAGCGTAGAGCAGCGGCGGATGGGGCTCTCGCGGCAGTGGTGGCTTGCACCCCATCGGCGGGGAAAGGGGAGGTTTGGGAAACTAGCGGCAGGAAGTTGAGGAAGTAGATAGACAGGAGGGCGCCAGGAGGAGAAATGATTTCGGGTGGGCAGCCATGGAGGGAGGGAGTGAGTCAGAGTGCTAGGGAAGGTAGGAATTCTCAGATGGAGGTGGGGTGACAGGGCAAAGGGGAAGAGGGGGTAAATACCTGCAGAAGAGTGCAGGTGGGAGAAGGAGGGAGAGGTCACCGTCATTGGAGGAAGTTAGAGTGGGGCGCGGAACGGCCCCCCTGGGTAGGAGGAGTGAGGGCGGAGGGCGCTGCGCAGCCCCCGCTGGTCAGGTGGAGGTTGAGGGTTTCAGTACGGCCCCTCCTCAGTCAACGCAAGGAGAGCCTAGAGGGAGCAGCACAGCCCCTAGCAATGAGGGTGCCAGGGTGGAGGACGGAACGCCTCGCCCGAGAGAAGAGGACCAGGCAGGGGTTTCCACAACCCCGCCGAGAAGACGGCAAAGGAGTGGCGGGGCGGACGCCCCGGGCTCTCAAGAAGATCATCAACCCAACTCGGACATGAGCTCGCATCCGCAATGGTATTTAAGGGGTGATGAATTTGGTTGGGAGGAATATGTGGGGCAATGGGAAGTGGAAGATTACAGGGCGGAAAGGGAAAGGGGGGAGGAGAGAAGAAGTTCGAGGTGGGATATGGAAAGGGAAGTGCAGGGTGGACGGGGTGAAAGGGGTCAAGGGAACTATTGGCTGGGTGAGTGTGCTGACATGTTTTGTCCCCGCAGTAGGAGCCCTCTAAGAAAGGAGAGGAGGAGCATCGGTGTGGACGTCAGACCACAGGCGCAGGTGTGGAAAGAGGTGAGCGGGAAAGGGAATGGTCATCTGCATGGCAGAGAGGGGTCACAAACAGGGGGACAGGGGATGAAGGGTCTGGTCTTCAAGGTGTAAGGAAAGAAGTTGGTGTGAAGGGCATTGGAGCGGGGGGGGTTGAGAAGAGCATTTGCTCAGTGGAGGTCCAAACGGACAAAGTGGTGGAGCCATTGGGGCTCGAAGTGCAAGCTGGTAAAAATAAGGAGGTGGAAGTGAAAGGAAAGGAGAAAAAATTGCCATACGTGGGGATAACAAAACCATTGGGGGCGCACTTGATGGCAGCGACCAGGGAGAAGATTCAGGCGGGGGAATTTGTGGATGTCTTCAAATTGCTCCATAGGGAAGTGAGAGCGAAGGAGGGGTCTAAGGAGGAAGAGAGGGAACTGGCTTCACGCCCAAGGGTCCCGGTGACTATTGAGAATTGGACGTCGGCGTTTATCATTTATGCCAGTGTGTATTGCGAAAAATTCCTGGAGCGTTGCGTGGCCCTGCTTAAGTATATGGATGTAATAAGGAAGGCTTTCACAAGCTTTGGGGGCTTTGCCTGGGTAAGGTATGATGAGGAATTCAGAGCGAGAATGGCAGAGGACAGTCAGGCGGTCTGGGGGGAGATAGATATGGATCTCTGGCTGCAATGGATGGCCCCAACGAGGCCTGCCCCGACATTGCACACAGCAAGTGGGCTGCCTGTGCCTTTCCGGCCCTTTCTTGGTCGCCCCGCCCATGAGGGGGCGGGGGGAGGAGGCAGGGGTCAGTCCTCTGCGGCGTGCTGGGGGTACAATAAGGATAGCTGCACAAGGACCATGTGTAGGTTCAGGCACGAGTGTAGCAAGTGTGGGGGAAAACACCCTCTCACGCAGTGTTTCCAACAGGGAGACAGGGGGAGGGGGAGAGGTTCAGGAAAAGGGGTTGTGGGGAAAAGCTTTTACTCCAATTAAAGTGGATGTGTTGGAAAAATGGTTGCAATTTTATCCGGATAGGGAAGGGGCTAAGATTTTGAGTGAGGGGTTTTGTCAGGGGTTCAGATTAGGTTACCAGGGTCCAAGGGTGCGTCGGTGGGCTGAAAATTTGAAGTCGGCGAGAGAGAATGTTGAGGTGGTAAGACAAAAATTGAACAAGGAAATGGCGGCAGGAAGGATAGTGGGCCCATTTGATGACGTGCCGGGTGACTTAGTGATATCCCCATTGGGGGTGGTGCCCAAGAAAGCTCCGGGGTAGTTCAGACTGATTCATCATTTGTCATGGCCGGAGGGTATGTCAGTTAATGATTTCATTGCCCCGGAAGAATGTGGGGTTGTGTATGCAAGTGTTGACCAGGCGGTTCAGCTGATAAGGAAGGAAGGGCGAGGGGCTTTCATGGCCAAGTGCGATATCAAGGCGGCTTTCAGGTAATTGCTGGTGCACCCGGAGGACTTTTGGTTGTTGGGTTTGCAGTTTGAGGACCGCATATACATAGACAAAGCATTGCCAATGGGGTGCGCAATTTCCTGTGCTTTGTTTGAACGGTTCAGCTCTTTTCTACAGTGGGTTTTCTCATTCAGCTCAGGGTGGGAGAGTGTGCTGCACTATCTGGATGACTTTCTGTTCATTAGCGGGGCAAAAAGAGAGGAGGATTGCAGAGAAATGCTAAAGTTGTTTCAGGAATTGATGGAGGAGCTGGGTGTACCATTAGCCGAAGACAAAACAGAAGGGCCGGCAGTGGTGTTAACATTTCTAGGAATTGAACTGGATTCAGTGGCCATGACCTCACGCTTGCCGCACGACAAGGTGAGCAAATTGGTGGTACTGTTGGAGAAAGCGGTGGGGGCCAAGAAAATGATGCTGGTGGAGATGCAGAGATTGGTTGGGCATCTGAATTTTGCATGTAAGGTGGTGGCCCCAGGGCAGACGTTTTGCAGGAACATGGCAAGGGCCATGGCGGGAGCAAAGTGCCCACATCATCGGATAAGAGTATCGGGGGCAGTGAGGGAGGATTGCAGAATTTGGCTGCGTTTTTTGGAGAGTTTCAATGGAGTGTCAATGTGGTTGCAGGGTGACCCGGTGACATGGGAAGTTCAGATATTTTCAGATGCAGCAGGAGCCGGAGGTTTCGGAGTGTTTTGGGGGGGAAAGTGGCCAGCGCGGTGGTTGAAGGAAGGGAGGAGTATTGCATTTCTCAAATTTTTTCCATTACTTGTGGCATTGGAGTTGTGGGGGAAGGAGTTGCAAAACAAGAAGGTGAACTTCAATGTTGACAACGAATGCGTGGTCCATGTGGTGAACAGGCAGTCAGCTAGGGATCAGAGGGTGGCGAGACTGATGAGAGAATTTGTTTTGCGCTGCATGGAATGGAATGTGGTGTTTAAGGCAACACATGTGCCGGAGAAGGATAATGGCATCTCTGATGCATTATCTCGTTTTCAATGGCAGAGATTCCATGGATTGGCTCCAGATGCAGATCAGGAGGAGCAGCAGATTCCGGAGGAGCTGTGGAAGATAGGAAGCTGAGAGTGCTGGCTTTGGTGAAGGGTTCTTTGGCATTGGCGTCTAAGAAGTCATACAGGAGGGCCTGGGAGGATTTTATTAGAGGAGGAGCTTGTAGTTGGAAGGGTAGATGGGACGCGGAGGAGCGGAGGAGGGTTGATGTCATGAATTTCCTCCTGAGGTGCATGGACAGGGGCTGGTCAAGGGCAACGATAGCGGGGAAGCTAGCAGGGATTGCCTTTTATGGGAAATGGTTTTGGGGTTTTCAGCCAAGTGGGGGGGAAATGGCGAGTAGGATGTTGGAAGGTTGGGCAAGGGAGAGTAAGAGGGACAAGGATAAGAGGAGGACGATATCGATGGAAATGCTGGGGAAGTTGATTGGGGTGGTGGGGGGAGTTTGCTGGTCGGTATGGGAAGGGGAACTGTTTGCAACTTGTTTTACGTGGTTATTCTTTGGGGCTTTCAGGGTTTCTGAGTTGGTCGGGGGAAAAGGGGGGGTTGGGGGACTGCAATGGGAAGATGTTCAAATTACAGAAGAAGGTTTAGACATCAAGATTAAAAGGTCTAAGACGGACCAGAAGGGAAGGGGCTCTTGGATTGGGCCGGGTCGAGGGAGCAAGGTTTTATGCCCAGTTCAGGCAGGCAAGGTATGGAAGGAGCGCTCTGGGGGTAGGACAGGCTTGGTTTTTCAGCATGCGGATGGATCGCCGGTTTCAGCGGCCCAGGTGCTAGGGGTATTGTGGAAGGCGCTGGTGGCAGTGGGAGAGAAGGCAGAGGATTTTGGGACTCATTCCTTTAGGATGGGCGCAGCATCTGAGGGCACCAGGCTGGGTTTTTCAGAGAACAAGGTGAAAAGTTTGGGGCGTTGGAGGTCTGGGAAATACAAGGGGTACGTCAGGGAGTTCGATAAAGGGGAATGTTGAAGGAAGGTGGAGTAGGGAATTGTGGGCCAACTGTGGTTGTCGTAATATTTTGACTTGTCAGTGATTTTTGTATTTCTTTTTCAGATGCTGTGCGAAAGAAGGGGGAGTTGGCGCAAGTTTGGATTGTTGGCCATTCAATTGTTAAGTGGGCTGGGAAAGAGGCGGAGAGAAGGGTGTTTGGAAGGCAACTGGGGTGCAGTTATAAGGAAGTGGTGGTGAGATGGCACAGTTTGGGGGGCCTGCGGTGGGATCAGCTGCTTCCTTTATTGGCAGGGATGAGGGAACGCTATGGGGTTCCAGAGGTGGTGATTATGCACGCAGGGGAGAATGACCTGGTTAGAGATACGGGGGTGGCTCTGCTAAAGAAAATGAAGAGGGACTTAGTGTGGGTGCGGGAAATATGGCCTCAAGCAGTGGTGGTGTGGACTAAGTTGTTCCCGCGAAGAGTTTGGAGGGGAACGAGAAGTAAGGGAGCAACAGAGCGGGCCAGGAAGGGGATAAACAGAAAAATGGTCAAATTTTGTGCTTCGGTGGCAGTGCAGGTCATGGACCATAAGGAAATAACATATGAGGGTCTCCTTATCTTTAGAGAGGATGGGGTACACTTGTCCGTGTATGGGAATAATCACTACCTGGCGGACTTGAGTTCTTGGCTGGGAGACTGGGTAAAAAGTTTGAGGTAGAAAAATTTGGGGGGGGTGGGGCAGAAAGAACTCCTCGGGGGAGGGTTTTTCTGGTGCCGGGGGTATGACCCCTTTTGATGTGGGGGGAGGGAAGCACAATGAGGGAATGACACGGGAAAGGATGGGGTGGCGCTGTTTGCACAAGCAGGTCACCCCGGGGGAACAGGTATTGAGCCTGGAGGGGCATGGCCCCTGGGAGAAAGCGGGACGCCTGGAAAAGGGGCAAGGAGACGGTAGGATCCAAGGATTCATTAGGGAGGAAAGGGGTTATTTAATTATTTAATTGTTGGGGGAAAATGAAAATGAAAATGTTTTATTTATTTAATTGGTTGTTAAAATATTTCTTTAGTTTGTTAGGCCATGGAGCCAGTTAAGCGTTTGATTGTAAGCTTTGGCCTGTCACATTAAAGCGACCTTTTCCACTTTTAAATGAGTCTGGGTTTTTGTGCAGTAAGCCAAAAAGGAAACCAGTGGGTCCCAAGATGTGGCACCCAGGACACGCCCGACTGGCTTAAGGGGCTGCCCTAGTCCGTCTCTCCCCCCTCACCCACAGGCCATCCAACAATCCCTACAATCAAGGGACAAATGAAAAAGTGCACAAACACTCCAGGTTAATAGATGCGGGAGTTGAGTGGTTTGAGGGTTGATGTTTTCTTCGGCTACCTCTCGGGTTGTCAGTTCAGCCCAGAATGTGCATAGTCACAGCCAAGCCATGCACTGCTGCTGTAGTCTTGTACACAGTCAAGTGTCAGGTGTGTAGTGCGGCAATGTTGGGTGTGACCGGGCTGTAGCTTGCAGCGGCTTACAGCATGATGATAACGTGGGTTTTTAGCAGAGTTGTTTAACACAGCTATTTACTGCGGGCCGTGTGTATCTCAGTCTCTGTGGCTACATTTGTGGGGAGAGAGGGTGTAAACTATGGATTCCTCGTCCTCGTCCTCCTCCTCCAAGCGAGACCTGAATCCTTCCCCCTCACTCAGACCATGCATTATGCTGAACAATATGCTTTAACTCACCTTATCCCTGATCCCTGAACCAACTGAACTGACTTTAACCGGCCGAAAACTGGGCACATGCGCAGGCAAATCTTACTGGGGGCTCTTACCACCAGAGTTGTAGCAAGTTGTTTTAAATAATCAGGACCATCTGGCCTCCTCGGCCTCCAGCGGTCCACGGCAGACCACTCCTGGGCCACTCTTGCATCGTGCTTCTAGCGTGTGGGTGTTTTTGTGCTGGTGCTGGCACTGGTTTCAGCAGGCTCCACCTCCTCCAATAGAACTGGAAAACATGCTTTGCTCACCTCCACGGACCACGGCAGACCACTCCTGCCCCACTCTCGCTTATCATCAAGTAACTTAGATATTGAGGGCTTCCATGGTAGCGAAGAGGATCATATTGCTGAATTGGAGGTCAACAGGGTTTCCCACCAAAGACATGTGGCTGCAGGAAATGTATCCACTTTGCAACATTGGGCGAGTGGCAGAGAGAATACAGAATACGGACAAAACTTTTGATGGAATGTGGAATGCTTTCCTTGAAACCGATTTGGAATGATTTTCAGAGCGTAAGTGTAAAGAAACCTGAAGATAGGTTAATTTCCATTCGTGATTTTTCTTTAGATTTTTTCCCTTCTCTTTTCACTTTATAGTTTTATTCACTCCTTCTTTAAATGTATGTTTTTAGAAGGGGGAAGGATGGACATGTTTTACTATTTGATTATTTTGTCTACTTATAATTAGGATTTTATATAATTATGTTGGTTTAAGAATACTGTATTAAAAATTGATTTAATTGTGTAATTGTATGTTATGACCAAAAATGAATAATACAAGTCTAGATAGGGCTGCCATAAAGTAGCGAATTCATTTTTTGAGTAGTAATCATGGATTTGAGGGATGAGGGTTATGGAGGGAACTTTGAAATATAAAGATAGAGAAGTGACTTTAAGAGTGGTGGCATGAGGGTGAGGGGTTAAGGGCGTGAGCAGAAGAGATGAAGGAGTAGGTGAGGACTAGAACAAGAGATTTCCTGGCTGTGTTTTGGAAGGTTGTGAATGGCAACTAAACACAGTGGTCAGAAAGGGCGGACTCGAGAGACAATCAAGGAACATTGGCCATGTTGTCGAGGAAGTTGAAACCGCCCATGAGATGAGGGAGGGAGCCATAGTGGGTAATGATTCCCGGAAAGGTCAAGATCAGGGAAAAGGAATTGAGAGTTCCAGGAGGTTGATAGGTGAGTATCTTAGTAAGAGGGGTGTGGTGCAAGAATTTGAGCAAGATGTGCAGGAAGCAAAAGGGATAAAGCCAGATGGGAAGGCTATGAGGACCCTAATCCTCAGAGTGAATGTGGAGAGCAGCAAGAGCGGCCGTTCCTTGGGGATGAGTTATGCTTCTGTAAATAAGCTTTATAGACATAGCCTGAGGGTCGTATCGGAGTATGGGCCCTGAAGAATGAATTAAAGACCTGAGCACAGCAAGGGAATTAATGAGGCCCATAACTGGTACAGTACAATGGCGTGGTCTATAAAGATATTATGATCCTCAGTGTAAAAGGGGGAGTAAATAGAAAAAAAGCCATTCTGCCAGGAGTGGTTGCTGGGAAATGGCAACTTCCCAGTAACCACGTGCAAGCATGATGAGAAGGGAGGTGCAGGACTTAGAAACCAGCTGGGCCACTTGTCAGTAGTGTGGCCCGGTGAAGACTGCATCCAGCAAGGGGGTGGATAACTGCCCCCACCCTAACAAGGTAAGGAGCAGGGGTCAGGCGGGTGATTTCGGTGCTCGGGGTGCATCTGTCAGGTGTGGCCCAGGCCAGGAGAAGATCCACGCTGGCAGGGGGGTCTCCACACCTCACCCTAAGAAGGAGAAATGGAGTGGGAGTGGATGATTTCGGTTTCCGGGATGTGTCTGTCAGGTGCGGCCCGGACCAGGTGGCAATCGGCGCTGACAGGTAGCCTGAACAGTCGGCAAGGGTTCAACGGGGTTGCAGAGACAGGAGAAACAGGACCTTGAGAGGGACAAGCACGTGTATGAAGGATGTCTGGAAGCTGCTAACATTGCTTTCATAAATCTCAAAGTGGAGGAATCTGTTACCGCCAAAAACAGTGTCAACCCACTTTTTTACCGCACTGTGGACTCGCAAGGAGACCCGTTAGAGAAGCACCCAAGAGAAGGACTTTTACTGAGGTCTCCAAAGATGCTCCTCTTTACATTGCAATTGTAAACGCTTTGTTGAGCAGGATTTCTGCTTCAGCGTAACTGAAGCAGCACTTCAATAATACAAGTATTTTCCAACACTCTTTTTCATTTTTATCGAACAATTGTTGCATAATTAATAGTACTTTGCTTTATGGCTATTATCTGGTCCATATAATTAATGACGAAAGTTCAGCCATTTGGTGGTGGGAAGGCACTGATGAATGTCTTATACATTCTTAATGCCGTATTTAAATTAGGATGAACTGTACGGATAAATAATGCAGGTTTCCGAGCGATGGCTCCCAAGTACTGTCAGGCCTTTGATATTTTACAAACTTTGCAATAGCGATATGCCACTTATAGAGGCTGTACTTAATTATCCGAGTTATCTGGGAGATAAAAGATGTTTTCTCTTCTAGCTGTAGTCCGCAGATCTTTAATTTGTTTGGCTTCAGCATCTGTCTTTTTTCCTTTTCATTATTCAGAAAATGAAAGTCATTTTGCACAAACCCATTGCAACATCATTAAAAACAAGAGTATGTATTATGAATGTTGTACGAATATATGCCGTGCATACATCCTCGATACTCACATCACAAACACAATGAACTTCCTTTTACAATAACAACTGTAATATAATATATGGCTCAACTTGAAAACTAAACAGAGTGAAGAGCATGTTCTATCATATTTTCTTTCTCTCTTTCCCTCTCTCTTGTTTCTTTCTCTTTCTTTCTTACTCTTTCTTTCGTTTTCTATTTCTTGTATTATGAATTGATCTTAGTTGCAATATTTATTAGTTTGTGCAAGAGTTGTTATCTTTTCTTTCCCTAAGGGTAAAATGTCACTAGAATGAATGTGCAGGATTCATATTGTACAGTGAATTGATTCAGGGTAACGTGTGGGTACAGCAGGTGTGAGAGAAACCAGGTATGTCCAATCCTTTATTGTTCTTGAAGCTATACATGAGGATATCCCTCCTCTCAGCGAGTGACAACACATATGGGAGAAGATCCCTTTGCCATGCTGTAGTCTTCCAGATTCGAACGGGGTGACTGAGGCAGATTCGAACTACATGCAGTTCTTTTCAAAATTGAATTTGAAAAAGAATTTGAAGCCAATAATGGTGGAATCTATCTCCTAATGACAAAAGGTGACAATCACCAATCAGAAAACAGAGAAGTATTGGTAGTAAGAGACAAAAGAAGTGGATGGGAATATCCTATTTTGGATTAGAATAAAGAGGAGGAAGAACGAGAATTCCAATAGAGATTTGGGAATCTGCAGCATGAACCAGTGAAGGTCCAAGAGTCAATACAAGGAAATGGAGGGTACTCTCCCCAACTAAAGAAGATTTTAAAGTTCGACACAAGACACACTCCCCTGAAGAATGTCCTACATTGGTGTTCAAAAAGGACAGAAACTTGTACAAGTCGGGTTTTCGATACATTAATAGGGAATAAGCTCAAAGTAGGAAGGCAATGGAATCAAAGTGGCAGATGGTTACACATGTTTGATCCTTTGAAGAAGTATTGTACTATGACTCACTTATGGTGGTTCTACTTGTGTTGTTTTAGTACTTTGTATGTGTTTTATGTACTATGATCATTTTTATGATTGTGTTTTAAAAAAAATATGTTCATTGATGATTAATAAAATTTGTGATAATCTTTGAAATGTTCCACTTGATGTGGGATGAGTGAAGGGTGACACTAGAATAATAAATAGGATTTCTTTTTTGTATGTAGAATAGATACGCTCACAGAGTAAGAAATCTGTTTATCCCTATCTGTGATTCGGAACCGTTTTTTTGAGAACAGTGTCTTTGAACTCCCAAACACAGACCCTTCATCTCATAGCAGGCCACATGTAGTCTCGGCAGGGGCTGAGGGCTGATGTCTTCTGGCACACTTCAAATCTGGAATCTTGCACACTGCACTAAGTTCCCCTTATATAGGTCTATTAGAACACTATACAAAACAACAACTAAAATACATCAAAGAAGTTGATACCGAAAATGTACAAGGTTGAAGGCATCTATATAGCATGATATGGCCAGTTTTACAAAGAAACCACAATGGGCTAGAATGCATACATTTCACCAATGCAACGCAATTTTGCCTCTTTGTGAGCCAGTTTTGGAAAAAATATATGCACCAACCAACCAGCTCAAATTTTATTTAGCAATGGCTGGTCAGTACAAATGTCAGTCAAAAATTGGCCATTGGTAATGATGCAAAATTGTCTGGAACTAGTCCCATGTATGTGGCCCTGAACCCATGAATACATGGAGGATCATGCCATGATGCACAAATACTTCACACATATATAGTTCTACAAAGTAAGCTATGTAAGCTATGTTTTGGGTTAGCTCAATTCCTGGTAGTAGTATGATGATTAGGAACACACTGCGCCTACAAATGTACGTGTACCAGACGTGTGCAGTATATCTACATATTCAGATGGTTCTGTGCCATTGCAGCTCAGGAGATCAACATGTGCAGAGCTCAGAAGTAATGTAGGATGTAACCAGAAGAGCGATGTGTCAGTACTGCAGCACTGGCCGGGCCAGCACAAATGCATTGTGGGAAAGCTAACACTGAGCACAGGGGAAGGAAGGACTGCTAGGTGGTAGTGAGGGGGTGTAAGTGAAGGTCGGTGCTTGTTCATACAACTATGACAAAAGCTGTATGTCAGGGCCCTATGATTAGAGGCAGGGGAACATGAGAGTGGGATAGCAGAGAAAGACGAGACAAACGCAGTGGTAGAAGGCGGATCCGGGGGTATTAGATTGGGAATTGGCCAGTGAATAGTGGAGAGGTTCACAGCGGTCATCCCCATGCCTCATGTGGGATGAGAAATTTTCATCAGACATTCGACGCAGTGGATTGATGCCAGCGATGTCAAGTTGTTGAACCAACAGCTTCAAAATGGTCATATTCAGGGATGTTATCAGTGGTCGATTAAGAGGAGTTTGAAGATACACATTGAACTACTGAGAGCCAAGTAGGTTTCACAGAAGGAGTTTTTCAAGGGATTGGAGATCAAATGCCAAGTGTTTTAGTTGATAGCTGCAGCTCATCATATTAATTTATTAATAATATTGGGTTTTCATATAGCACTTTATGATGGATTCGTCCCACTTCGAAATGCTGTATTGATAACTGTAATGTTTACCAACTTGAATGATATAAATAACACAACCTCAGAGGGTTGGTGCGTTGAGCTGGCCTTGCTGGGATATGAACTTGTGAAGCGCAGGCTTTTCAGATGTAAGAGGCGAGCAGTTATTCCCTTAGTGATCCCAGAGGGATGCGAGCAAACCTGCAAATGTTAATTTAGGTTGAGGTGCACAAGGGGCATTTTAGGATGGTCAAGGCCTCTCCTCAGTAACACGAAGAAGTGATCAGTAATTGAACAACCATTGATGTTATTTTCAATTGATTCAATGCAATGGGTATTTGAGAGAATTAATTATATTGTATTTCAGACTGTGTCGTAGTAGCGTTGCTCTAAGCAGTAAAACATAGGAACTGACCACCCTTGGGCCTTTTGGAGTTCTACCCCTTGAAGAAATCTAAAGAAGTTGGCACACTGGCATGGCCCAATTGACACCAAGAAAGGGAACACGTGTGGTTCATTAGCAGCAAAGAAAGTGCAACTGTATCTCATTTGAAAGATCACCGACTGCATGGCCAGGATTAATACAATGAATATGTTATTAGGAATTGAAAAACCTTCAAATAAGCATGTGACAGCTCTCAAACAACAACTAAGGGGCCGATTCATGGAACAAACGTGCGCCGAAAATCTTGGCGCAAGAAGGCGCAAGCATGAAAAAACAGGCACACGCGTGCGATTCATGGAAGTCCCTGCGCATGTTTTCCTTGGGATGTGCGCCAAACCTGAGCGTGGCGCACACGGGCGCACATGTCATTGCAACAGCTCAAACGCTGTGCTCGTCGCGCACAGGGAAAGCGCACAACGTCCACGCACACACAAAAAAGGGGGCGGGGAACGGGGCGTAACACGCGGAATGGGGAACAAAGCGTGAAAAAGAAGGCGTAACTGGGGAAGTACTGCTGGGAAGTACACGGAACGCCCACACGCACGCGAACCACACGTATTCATGGAATCGAAAAGGCAAACCCGCGCACGGGCAAAGACACGCACAGGCCTAAACACGTCCGCCACACGAAGGCAGGCGGTAACGTCCCTGCTCATTACAAAAGTGTGCGCAAATAAAAAGCACGTATATACAGCTATGATGAACGTCCCATACTGTGGCCCCCTAGGATAAATGACGTGCACGCAACACACAGGCGCCCCATAAAAAGAAGAAAAAGAGACAAGCGCCCCCCAGTAGCCCATGTGCATGCAAAAATGACACACGTTGTATGGTGTGGCAGCCAGGAGCCCAAAAAAACCGTATGCGATCAACCGGCAGGCCAGTATGGCCGTAAAAAAAAGGGGGACGCGACAAACACGACACCCGCAGTGTGAAAAATAGCATGTGCATGTATTTCGGGGGTGCGCGGGAAGTTTTACACGCGAAAGGGCCCTGTGCAAGTGGGGTACGTGTATTACTAGGGTTCGCGGGAAGTTTTACACACAAAAGGGCCCTGTGCGAGTGGGGTACGTGTATTACTGGGGTTTGCGGGAAGTTTTACACGCGAAAGGGCCCTTTGCGAGTGGGGTACGTGTATTCCTGGGGTTCGCGGGAAGTTTCACATGCGATTGGCCCTCTGCGAGTGGGGTACCTGTATTCCTGGGGTTCACGGGAAGTTTCACACACGATTGGCCCTGTCCGAGTGGGGTACGTGTATTGCTGGGGTTCACGGGAAGTTTCACACGCGATTGGCCCTGGGCGAGCGAGATACCACTCACCTTCTGCCTTGTGTGTAGAAAAACGCGCAGCCAACACCCACCCGCTGTGAAGTAATAGCGTGTGAACCCCAATGGCTGGAAAACACACGCCCGCACCCCACGAAAAGCACATACAGAGCAATGGAAAGCCACGTGGGATCTTCAACCCGTGCCAGGGCAACGCCCGTGCGCGATACGTCACAGACGCGCTTACGCGCTAAAGGCCTTTGGTACAATGAAATCGCGTATGTGTGCTGACATGCTTACGCGCTAAGGGCCGTTCCTCGGATTTCACACTGACGTGCACTTTTTTCACGTGCCAATTCACTCCGTATCAAGCTGGCCACGCGTACACACATGGAAGACCACGCTCCTGCCCTGAAGGCCATTTTCCTGCCCCCCAGAGTCCCGAGCACGCTCCCACCTGCCATATGCTGCTGCCTGACTGCCTGCTGCCCACATGCCCTGCTATTTGGTTCCTGCACATCAGCCAGGGTTCCAGTAGCTGTGTCCACCCCTGCTGGAACAGAAGACTCCCAACTGGGATACCATTGCTCCACAGACCAGCCCCTGGACCCAGTTGCCCACCCACGCCTGCCTCGGGAGTCGCCATGTCGGGGCAAACACCATCTGAGACCACTGGCGACCCCCAGCCAGAGAGGCAGAGGGCCACCAGCTTCACTGTGAAGGAAGTTGGTGTCCTGGTGGAGCATGTATTGGGGCCCTCTTCGGAACATCACGTGCCAACAAGGAAGGACGGGAGAGGATCTGGGACGACGTAGTGGTTGCCATCAACGCAGAGGGGTGGCAACCCGCGACATCAAGCACGTCAAGAAGCGCTGGGAGGACTTCAGGTCCAGGACCCTCCACAAGGCCCGGCGCCTCGCGGAGGGGGGCCGGGTCAGCATGAGTGACATCCAGATGAGGGTCCTGGAACACGTATGCCCAGTGCTCCACGCCCAGATCCTTCAGAGGAAGACCCGTCTGGAGTTGAGCGGTAAGTGGCCAAGCATTGGTGTGCGAGACAGGGCATGTTGCAGTGTGCTGGTAGTCTGATACTTGCCTGTATGTGTGACATGGGCCATGTATGGATGTGTGTGTGCGGGGACATCATGGTCATGCATGTGAGACCAGTAATGTGCGAACCACATGGTTGGTGCATGAGTTCTAATGCTACATGGGGAGCTGTATGGCAAATGCACACATGAAAACCTGCCAGTGTCTGTTCTTGCACATGGTGGGGGTGTGAGGGATGGGTGCTGCTGTCATGTACATGTATGGTGCACATGTGTGTGTGTCTGAGAAGTGTGTCTGTGACTTCGATACGCCATGGATTCATGACACATGTCTGTGATGATGTGTAGATTCACTCATGCAGTGCGGTCACCGTTGCATGCACTGTGTCTATCCACTGTGTCTGTGGTGTACAAGGCATGATGCATGACCCTCCAGTGATGTGTGTGCATGGGATCAGTGTGAGCCAGGATGCATGTGAGTTTGAAGGCAACATTTTGATTAATAGAGGCCCTTGTACATGGATGCTGATGTTGATTGCAGGCGCCATGCCTGTTTATGCATGTGTGTTGCGTGCATTCACCCATGTGTTGTGGAGGGACAGGATGGAAGTAACGTTAGACACTGCCAATCATGTGTTATTGCTTCCTGTCTAGGGGAATATTGTACTGTACCCTGATTCTTGTGTTCTATGTCTCCCTCTATGCAGCGTCAAGTGAAGAAGAGGGCGGAGACGGCACTGTGGAGCCAAGCGGCGGGGATGCCTCCACTGGGCGGCGACGCAAGGCCCAGCCACCCTCCCAGGACTTGCCATCATCCCGGAGTGAGGGGGCTGGTGCTGCGTCTGCCACTACGGCTGTGGTGGAAGGGCCGGGTGAGCCCCCACAGGGGCTTGCAATGGCGGACAATGGTACGGAGACATCCAGGTTGGTGGTCTCCACAGAGGAGGAGGAGCCGGCTACTGAGCCGCACATGGGGCCTGGTGGGGGTAGTACCACTGATGCAAGTGGTGCAGTCCAGGGCCAGGGTCAGGGTCAGGAGGCAGCACAGGTGACCGCGGAGGGGCCTGTGCATGTCCCTGTCCTTGACCCTGTGACTGCACCACCATGCACCAGCAGGGAGGCCCCGTCCCAGGCCCATCCGCAGGTAGGGGAGAGTGCCATGTCATCTGCCTCTACACTACCTGTGGACGAGGGGTCCCATGAACGTATGGGCTCCGTCCTGATTAGTGTCGCGTTGCGCACGCGTGACATTCGTGATGACGTGTGTTCTTCCTGGGCAGACATTCACGCCATCACTAAGAGCAGCGTCGCGGCGTGGCACTGTTGGCAGGGGCCCTGGTTGGTGGGTTCCTACATGTGACGCGCACTCTGGCGGACCTCTCCTCCTCTCCTCCTCTGTGGAGACTATGCGCCAGTCGTTCTCCCTGCCGTCTTCCGGCCCAGATTCCACCAGGGCCCCCTGCCCCCTGTGAACCCGACCTGACCAACACAGCCAGCTTGGTGGAGATCCCATCCCTGCCACAGTCGGGAGTCGGCGGTCCAGCAGGGGTGGACACCACAACTGGATACCAGCTGATGGAGGATGTGCAGGCATCATCGAACAGGGCACATGAACAGCAGCAGCAGCAGCAGGAGCAGGCTCTGGGTGGGAGCAATGATGGCTCGGGGCCATCGACATCAGGGGGGCAGGCATCGGCCAGAGGGCAGGAGGACCCTGGAATGGATGTGTCTTCCGTGTGGCTGCGGTTGGGCCAGCGCATAGATGCGGAGCGGCGGTGGGCGGAAGAGGAGCGGCTCACCATGGACAGGGCGGAGTTCTCCATGCGTCGGGCGTTGAGGCGGGCAGAGTGCCTCGAGGCGACTCGCAGGGAGTTGGAACAGGCCATGAGTGCCTCCCTTCGAGACCTCGGGGCCAGGGCAGAGGCCCGCCTCCGGGACATCGACATGGAGTTCGATGATGCCCTGGCCCGGGACACCACAGAGTGAGCAGCAGGACTTACCGCCATTGTATATTGTTAGATAGTGTTAGGTTTCCTTTCCTTTTCTTTTTTATTTTGGTTGCACTTGGACAATGCACCACGTTTTTGTATATAGTTTTTTATTAGGTAGTATTTTTGGTAGGTTTCATTTCATCAGTTGGGCTCATGGACCCTGGATTGTTCATTTGCACATAGTTCACCATTGGATTATTCTCATTTTTTTTATTTTCACCATGGAGCAATGGATTTCACTTTATTTTTTCCCTTGGATTTGCTTTGTTGGACTGTGACTTTGGACACCATTTCTTTTGGATTTCTTTGGATTATGATTTCTTGTTTTTTATTCTTTTACCGACATGCAGCATTTCTTTAATTATTCCCATTTGTTTGTTTGTTTGTTTGTTTATTTGGTATAGCGCAGAACCAAACCCGAAGGGGTAACTGGGCGCAAACAGTACAAGATTACTTAAGAACTTAGTTACAGGAGGAATACAATTTAAGCAGTTCACAGTTAGATCAGGAAAAGTGCAGTTTATACAGTTCACATTAGATCAAAGGTAAGTGTACAAAGAACGCAGAAAGGAAAGAAAAATGCAGAACTACGGTTCAGTCTAGTTGATCGGATGTCATTCAGCTGGTTGCAGACGTCTAGTGTCTATATGGGAGGGGGAGGTCAAGCTAAGTGTCATTGGCACGAATCCAAGTGAGGACTTTTCGCCTGAAACTAGAGTAAGGTTGGTCCATTCTGAGATCCAAAGGGAGTTTGTTCCAAGTTTGCGCAGCTATGATTGGGAAACTAGAGCCGCCGGCTGTACTCTTTTTGTATCTAGGCATCACTAAGGTGAAGGCGTTAGTCAGTCTAGTGGGACGGTTTGAGGTTCTCTTGTGGATTCTGTTGGCCAGATAAGGGGGGGCAATGTTGTTAAGACATTTGGATGTGAGGGAAAGTATTTTGAGGGTGATCCTATCTTTGATATTTAGCCAATGGATATTTTTCCTATAGGTGGAGATGTGGGCTCTGTTAGGAATATTTAAAGCTACTCTGATAGCGTTATTTTGGAGAGTTTGTAGTTTGTCAAGGATATACTTGTTAGAACCTGCATAGAGGGCATTGCAGTAATCCAGCTTGGATATGATGAGAGCATTGGCTAATGTGATGCAGCTAGTCTCAGTTAGAAATGGTCTGCATGCTCGGATCAATTTGCAAGTATATGCAGTGGAAGATGCTAGAGAGTTCGTTTGTTTTTTGAAGGTGAGCGATGAGTCAAGATAAACCCCGAGGGTTTTGACTGCAGGCATCACTTTGATGACATTATTGTCGATGTTAAATGAGGCATAGTTAGGGTCAAGTTTTTTGATGGCCAACGCTGAGCCAAGGATCAGTAGCTCAGTCTTGTCGTTGTTCAGGCAGAGGCCATGGGATGCCATCCAAGCCTGAATGAGGAGATATATCTTATTTACTAAGGCCGTGTCTTCCAAGAAGTTACCCGAAAGGGGGATTAGAATCTGAGTGTCATCTGCGTAATTAGTGTAGACAACACCCAGTCTGTCCAACTTATCAAACAGGGGCTTAGTAAAGATGTTATACATCGTCGGAGAAACACATGATCCTTGGGGAACACCGCATGAAACTTGTATGGGATCAGCGGCTGCTGAGTGGGAGAAGACTCTCATTGTCCGGTTTGCAAGGAAGGATTGTACCCAGGTTACGGCATCACTTGAGAAATGAGCGGCCGAGCTTAGGTGATTGCATAAGACTGCATGATCTACCAAGTCGAAGGCCGCAGATAGGTCAAGGAGTAGTAGCATAGCTGATTTACCATTGTCCTTCAACTCGTCAATTTGGGTCTTGAGGTCAATCAAGGCTGTTTCAGTACCATGAAGGGGACGGAAGCCAGATTGCCGAGATCCTAGTAAATTGTTAGTTTCTAAGTAGTCCTGGATTTGCAGGTATGCTACTCTGTCTATGATTTTAAGTAGGAAAGGGACGGTAGTGATGGGTCTGTAGTTAGTTGGTATGGCAGGGTCAAGTGTTTGTTTTTTTAGCAAGGGAAGCACCCAGGATTGTTTGAGGTTGTTAGGTACTAGATTAGACTTAAAGGATGCATTAATGAGTTTCGAAATGAAGAGTGCTAGGTCTCGAGCTGCATCTTTTATAATTTGGGCCGGACAGTTGTCTCCTTTACAGTTGGAGGGTTTTAGAGATAGTATGATTTTTTCTGTCTCCAATATGGATATTTTTCTGAAGCTAAATGGGTGAGGGGTGTTAGATTGGTTTGGGAGGAGCTGAGGTTGCAGTATGGGTTCTGTTGGCAGGAGCAAGGAAGCTTTTTTGTTAGCAATTTTGGATTGGAGCAAGCTAATTTTACCCGCCAGGGCATTTTGTATATTAGTGCACCAGGGCTTATTTTTAGGAATGTTGTCAGGTGGGGTTATGGGTGTTTCCATTTCACGGAGGATGGAAAATAGCTCCTTAGTGTCTGATTTGGCTTTAGAGATTCTATCATTGAAGGTATTTCTTTTAGTACTTATGATTTCCTTTTTATACTGTTTGGCGAGGGTGGCTAATTTAGTTTTGTTCTCCTCAGTGGGTGAGTGTTGCCAGATTGACTGCAACTTTCTTTTTTGGATTCTAAGGTCTTTCAGGTGTGACGTGAACCAGTTGTTAAGTTGACAGAGTTGTTTGCTTTTGCGCAGCTTGGTAGGGGCAATCGAGTCAAGTGCCTTGATCATTGAACTGTTGTAAGCTTCTACAAGCGACGTGGGGTCAGTGATGTTGTCTAAGTTATTAAGAGTAGGGAGAAGGTGGGGTAGGAGTTGTTCTGATGTGATGTCTTTTTTACTTCTGGTGGGGAGTGGCGGGCCATGAGTATGGGTTTAGGTCGGATAAGGTCTAGTGAGGCATTGAATACAATTAAGTGGTGGTCGGTCCAGGATTGTGGTATTATGTTGGTAATGCTGATGTTACAGTTCCGATCAGCAACCCAGTCTAGGGTTCTACCTTTGGCATGAGTAGGAGAGGAGACTTTTTGAGTTAGGGCGTAGTCATTCAGGAGTGAGGCGACAGATAGGGCATTTTTGTCGTTGCTGTCATTAAAGCCCAGGTTAAAGTCTCCCAGTAATAGTATTTGAGCGTGGTCTTTTGTATTGTTAGTTATGATGCTGGTTAGGTCGTCTTCAAAGGTTCCTAATGGTCCAGGTGGTCTGTAGATAACATGCACAGTGAGAGTCCGGTTACAAGAGAGGTGCAATTTGGCAATAAGGAGTTCACAAGATGGGAATATCAGGGTAGTAGCTAGTTTGATAGGTAAAGTGGCTTTGTGAATGATGGCTAGGCCGCCACCTTTAGTGTTAGGTCTATCGACTCTTAGTAGTTGGTAGCCGTCAGGTATAGCTAGCATGATGGCAGGGCCAGCCGCATCATGGAGCCATGTTTCGGTTATGACTAGTAGGTCTAAGTTTTCATTAGTTAGGGTGTCCGAGATCTCAGTAGCATGGGCGACCATGGATCTTGCGTTAATGAGAGATCCAATTATTGATAAGGTACTAGTTGGTTGAGTCGAGGGAGGTTGTTTATTTTTAGTGGGGGCATCTCTTTGTGACGGTGGCTGGTTAGTAGTTATAGGAGCAGGGCGGGGGGTGGTAGGTTTGGGGTATTGCGAACGTTTGTTTGCTAGATCGATATAGCCTCTGTGATTGTGGTAGGAAGATGGTTCATGAAGACAGGACAGTCTTGCCCTCAGTCTCATGTTTCTGTCCTTAGCAGGGTGTGAGTCCGCGGATGCAAATGCCATGGTGGTAAGGAGGCTCAGAGCAATGTGTAAGGATTGGTAATGGGTGATTTTCATTCTGGTTGTGGGCAGGGATGAGTGGGTGGGCAAGTCCAAGTTCAAACTATGG
This sequence comes from Ambystoma mexicanum, assembly GCF_040938575.1. Lineage (NCBI taxonomy): Eukaryota > Metazoa > Chordata > Amphibia > Caudata > Ambystomatidae > Ambystoma > Ambystoma mexicanum. The sequence continues at coordinate 844,773,569 of NC_090923.1, forward strand.
GCGTGGACTAGGTTGTATGCAAAGGCATGTAGCTAGTGGTTCGGCGCCAGAGAGGTCTAAGCAGTCTGTAGAGAGACCTGTATATTGGCAGTTAGGTGAACTAGGCAAGTACCAGTAGGCTAGGTGTTATGTGGGCAAAGTGGTGGCAAACTAGGCAAGTGTAGAAGGCTAGCTAGGTAGTGTGTCACCTGAGTGTGTCAGGGCAACTAGAAGCACATTGAAGTATATAAAGTGGCTAGGGCAGTGTTATACCTAATGACAACCAAGGGGCAGGGGCACAGGTCAGGGCACAAATCAGGTGAGGTGCTATCTGCAGCAGCACAGATTAAGGCAAAGGTCAATTGTGGTCTATTGGCGACCATAAGGCACGACACAAATTGAGGCACAAATCAGATGAGGTCTGTTGGCGACCATAGGGCACAGCACAGATTAAGGCACAGGTCAATTGTGGTCTATTGGTGACCATAAGGCACAACACAGATTGAGGCACAAATCAGATGAGGTCTGATGGCGACCATAGGGCACAGCACAGATTAAGGCACAGGTCAATTGTGGTCTATTGGCGACCATAAGGCACAACACAAATTGAGGCACAAATCAGATGAGGTCTGATGGCGACCATAGGGCACAGCACAGATTAAGGCACAGATCGGGCAGGGTCTAATGGCGACCCTAGGTGCAGTACATTGTAAATGTGGTGGAGTTTGAGACCAAGGTGAGACAAAAGTCTAAGTTAGGTAGCGCCAAGGTTCTGGTGGGCCACTTAGGCCAGTGGAGACGTAAGGCAGCAGCAGTGACTAAGTTTGACTAGAATAAATGGCACAGGAGTAGACTACGCACACATGGGTTAGGAGACGTTGAGTGGCGAGTGCACTACAAATGCATTAATTAGGTTGACGATGCAGATGCGATGCGAGTGGCTCAGAGGTAGTATACTACGTGGATGGCTGGGTGTGGGAGACACTTACCCAAGTATGTTGCGGCAATGTGGCAGGAGTCGGGCAGTGTTTCTGGTCCCTGGCTCCTTTGGCTCACGACAGGCTCCAGACAGGAAGCCTTGAGGTCGGCCTTAGGGGCGTGCCGGCGTTCGCCTGCCGGCGAAAGGTGATAGGCTTATGGCAATGAGCAGGGCCAATCAGGTCAGGCCTGCAGTGGTAGTGTGGGGCTGAGGCAGCACATCGTAGTGGACGACGAAAAGCAGGCGGCCATCTTGTGAGTATCACAGCCTCCTCGAGGAAAGTGGCGCCTGAGAAAGCAAAACTGTGAGGAGCGGTCACAGTTGAATGGGCTGCAATTCTGGACGCACAGGGTGGCTCCGTGGGAAATATATTTCAGATCCCTTGAAAATTCGATCTTAGCGGCGAGGTGCGCGGCGGGCTGCGGGGGCCTGCGGAATTGTGGGCTTCGTCCTTGCCTCACCTGGGTTGTAGCCAGCACTGCTCCAGCAGTGTGGAGGGGGTCCTGAGCCTCCAGGCTCGGTGCTAGGTATGAAGACAGGCTCCAGACAGGAAGCCTTGAGGTCGGCCTTAGGGGCGTGCCGGCGTTCGCCTGCCGGTGAAAGGTGATAGGCTTATGGCAATGAGCAGGGCCAATCAGGTCAGGCCTGCAGTGGTAGTGTGGGGCTGAGGCAGCACATCGTAGTGGACGACGAAAAGCAGGCGGCCATCTTGTGAGTATCACAGCCTCCTCGAGGAAAGTGGCGCTTGAGAAAGCAAAACTGTGAGGAGCGGTCACAGTTGAATGGGCTGCAATTCTGGACGCACAGGGTGGCTCCGTGGGAAATATATTTCAGATCCCTTGAAAATTTGATCTTAGCGGCGAGGTGCGCGGCGGGCTGCGGGGGCCTGTGGAATTGTGGGCTTCGTCCTTGCCTCACCTGGGTTGTAGCCAGCACTGCTCCAGCAGTGTGGAGGGGGTCCTGAGCCTCCAGGCTCGGTGCTAGGTATGAAGACAGGCTCCAGACAGGAAGCCTTGAGGTCGGCCTTAGGGGCGTGCCGGCGTTCGCCTGCCGGCGAAAGGTGATAGGCTTATGGCAATGAGCAGGGCCAATCAGGTCAGGCCTGCAGTGGTAGTGTGGGGCTGAGGCAGCACATCGTAGTGAACGACGAAAAGCAGGCGGCCATCTTGTGACTATCACAGCCTCCTCGAGGAAAGTGGCGCCTGAGAAAGCAAAACTGTGAGGAGCGGTCACAGTTGAATGGGCTGCAATTCTGGACGCACAGGATGGCTCCGTGGGAAATATATTTCAGATCCCTTGAAAATTCGATCTTAGCGGCGAGGTGCGCGGCGGGCTGCGGGGGCCTGCGGAATTGTGGGCTTCGTCCTTGCCTCACCTGGGTTGTAGCCAGCACTGCTCCAGCAGTGTGGAGGGGGTCCTGAGCCTCCAGGCTCGGTGCTAGGTATGTGTGTTTTATTTTAATTACATTCATGTTGTGTGTTTTATTTTAATTACATTCATGTTGTGTTTAATACATTTTTTTCTTCATACTTCGATGTGTGGTATTATCTCATTGGTTTCATGCATGTCATGATATGGGTTTTCACATTCACTTGCACCCATTGTGTGTGTGTGACGGACATGTGTTCATTTCCATACTTGCCTTTGGGGTTGTATCATGTAATTGCCGTTTCTATGTGGGTGGGTGCAATACTTAGTTGGGTCTTTGTGCTGGGGAGGCTGGCCATAAGGGCCATGATTGAGGATCCTCATGACGTGGGGGCAGGGGGACATGAGTGGGACATGAGTGGGGGCCTGCTGCAGGTGCCCTGCACTGCTGGGGGGTGGGGGTGCAGGGGGACATGAGTGGGACATGAGTGGGGGCCTGTTGGCAGGTGCCTTGCACTGCTGGGGGGTCGGGGTACAGGGGGACATGAGTGGGACATGAGTGGGGGCCTGCTGGCAGGTGCCCCGCGCTGCTGGGGGGGATGCTGGGGGACATGAGTTGGTGATCAGTAGTGCAAGCTGACATTTGGCTTGGCTGGGGGGCATGCCCATGGTGGATGGGCTGCCTGCGGGACATGACCAGGGGTGCAGGGTAGTCCCCTGTGGTGTGGGCTGCCTGCAGGGGCTGTGGAGGGTGTAGAAGGAACACCTGGGAGGACCCACACTGCCAATTCACGTGTAGGACTCCCCGCGCACCCCCGAAATACATGTACCCTGCTCAAATCGCGTGTGAGACTTCACGCGAACCCCAGTCATACACGTACCCCGCTCGCAAAGGGCCAATCGCGTGTGAAACTTCCCGCGCACCCCCGAAATACACGTACCCGGATCCAATTGCGTGTGAGACTTCACGCGAACCCCAGTTATACACGTACCCCGCTCGCACAGGTCCAATCGCGTGTGAAACTTCCCACGAACCCCAGTAATACACGTGCCCCACTCGCACAGGCCATTTCGCGTGTGAAACTTCCCACAAACCCCATTAATACACGTACCCCCCTCGCACAGGGCTAATCGCATGTGAAACTTCCCACGTACCCCAGTAATACACGTACCCCACTCGCACAGGGCCAATTGCGTGTGAAACTTCCCGCGAACCCCAGTAATACACGTACGCCACTCGCACAGGGCCAATCGCGTGTGAAACTTCCTGCGAACTCCAGTAATACACGTACCCCACTCGCACAGGGCCAATCGCGTGTGAAACTTCCTGCGAACCCCAGTAATACACGTACTCCACTCGCACAGGGCCAATCGCATGTGAAACTTCCCACGAACCCCAGTAATACACGTACCCCACTCGCACAGGGCTAATCGCGTGTGAAACTTCCTGCGAACCCCAGTAATACACGTACCCCACTCGCACAGGGCCAATTGCGTGTGAAACTTCCCGCGAACCCCAGTAATACACGTACCCCACTCGCACAGGGCCAATCGCGTGTGAAACTTCCCGCGAATCCCAGTAATACACGTATCCCACTCGCACAGGGCCAATCGCGTGTGAAACTTCCTGCGAACCCCAGTAATACACGTACTCCACTCGCACAGGGCCAATCGCGTGTGAAACTTCCCGCGAGCCCCAGTAATACACGTTCCCCGCTTGCCGTGCTGGTACAGGGTTAGCACAGCCCTTTGCGCTGGATTGGGGATTTTTATGGCTTTTCCCTGCGCGAGGGGCGTTCTTGGAGGTGTAACTGGCGCTGCTGCAGGGTCGCTGCGCCACTGTGCACCACGGCTGGTTTTGGTAGCTAAAATCCATGAATACGCTGTGCGCGGAAATGGATTTTAGCGCACGCGGCTGGCGCAGAGATTCGCACGTGCACACTGTGCACCAGCCGCGTGTGCCACTTGTGCGCTAAATTCTATGAATTACCCCCTAAATGTTTTGAAACAACAGTTACTGTGATGTGTTTTTTATTCAATTTATAAAAACGACCAACAGCAACAAATATAGGACAATTCCTGACCAAGAATCACTTGCATGCATCAACTATAGACAGTGATAGAAGTGTACCAAAAAGGTTGTGGAACTGTGACTCCGCTGGGGGACAGAGTAGGAATGAAGTGTACCAAAAAAGTAGTGGAACTGTGACTCTGCCGGGGGACAGAGTAGGAAGGAAAGGAGCAATGTGCAACACATTTTTCAAGGGTTGACAGCCACTTGAGTTGAAATAGATTTCAGTTTAGCTGTAATTGATATCCGGTGGTAAAGTGGAGAAGTGTGCATTAACTCCATAAAGAACAGTTCTGGAATGGTAAAAGTGGTTGCAAAAAGTAGTGGTGCTGTTAAAAGTAAAAAATAAAAGTAGTGGAACACCGCCCCAACCACTCCCACTCACTTCGACCACTGACCATATATCTATTTTGCAATGACCACATATTTTTGTAATAGTACCACATAACATGAGGGGACCGCCAGCACTGGCTGGGGACAAGGCAGAGACCATGCGTTCCACAGGCTAAGCCTAAGATTATTGGATTAAGAAAACAACTTAAGAGAGTAAAGAGGGAGAGGGAGCCCTCTCCCCCGCCCCGAAGCAGCCAGCAGCACAGACGAGGCCCACAGAGACCGCCTGACTAGGTCTGAGAGGCCTGCCTGACCTCTCCATGCCGGGCGCAGCGCAGCGCCAAAACGAGGCTGAGACCGCCTCTTAGCTCGAACGAGCATCCGCCGCCAGGCGGATTCGCCGGCCCTCACAAAGGCCACACTAAGGCCTGTTGGGTGCCTGTTCGGAGCCAGGGACCAGGAACTCTGCCCCTACCACTCCAGAGCCACCATGAGCAGGAGCTCCTTCCATCTACTGCTGGAGCAGTAGCCAGCCCTGCCTGACACCAGGTATGTCACGAGTCCCTAGCCGCAGCACGAGCGTGCGTCTTGAAGGCAACACGCGGCGGATTATTTAATAATATCCGCGCCGCTCAAGCGTGTGGCCTTCTCCAGCCAGGATCTGCCCCATTATTGCACTCAGAGTGCATCCAGCCACCAATTGAAGCCCCTAGGTCCACACCATTTAAAGATGGCTGACCGTCGCATCTTCAGCCCTCCACCCGGCCCCGCAACCCTGCAAACATTGTGATTGGCCCCTCTCCTCTACTGGGAGCCTACCACAAGCCAGCAGGCTTCGAACCGGCCCACCTCGAAGGCACTGTACACGGTGCCTATCTCTAGCCTGTATACGCCATCGAGCATAGGGCTAGATCCCCTGCCCATCTCCTCTGGGGCAAGCATACTGCCCCTTACAGCAACCTTTTTTCCACTGCTCCAGCCAGCAACCTGAACTGCTTCAAGCCTTCACTGAACCCTGTTTTTGCAGTACGGTCTAACACAAACTACTTTCACATTGTGTTGTGCCTTATGGTCGCTTAGAGACCACTGTGACATTGTGTTGTGCCTTATGGTCGCTTAGAGACCACTGTGACATTGTGTTGTGCCTTAGGGTCGCTTAGAGACCACCGTGACATAGTGTTATGCCTTAAGGTCGCTTAGAGACCACTGTGACATTGTGTTGTGCCTTATGGTCGCTTAGAGACCACTGTGACATAGTGTTGTGCCTTATGGTCGCTTAGAGACCACTGTGACATTGTGTAGTGCCTCATGGTCGCTTAGAGTACACTGTGTATTAGAACTGTGTATTAGCACTGTGTACTAGCATTTCTCTGATTCTCTGCGTTAGTACCCTCACTGCAGCACCATTGTGCACTTACATTGCGTACTAGCTTCTCTCTGATGATTTTGTGCGCCAGTTCCCTCTAAATTCAGATATGATAACCTGGACCTTCCTCATTATGTTCCCATTCTGCCTGGTCCCCCATGACACCCCTTGTACAGGGCCACACTTTCGCTTACACCCCAATTGCCTCAGCAGACTAGCCTGCCCCAGACATTATCCCATACCCTGCCCCACCCCCTTCCTACCCAACATCAACCCCTTCCAGCCTACCTCCTCCATCGACTCTCATCGCACAGCAGACACCTCCAGCCCCCAAGAAGCATCACAAACTACTCCCATCGGCCAATCCACTATCACGAACCTCACTACCAGCAAATCCTATCCCTGCTCAGGCTTATCGAGACTCACCCGACTCAGATCCAGAACACACACACCCGTATCCTTCCTCAATCTAGGCAACAAACAAAATATAACCTTAACCAAATCTGCCCCTTCCTGCACACGCCCTACACTTCCGTCAGACCAGATATCACACGGCCTGAACGCACCCTCCCCCCGCACCCACATCAAAAAATCATGCATCACCACCGAAACCATCAAAGGTGCACTCATCAATGCGAGATCTGTAGTCGCCCATGCCCTAGACATAGCCGACATTATTTCCTTCAATGATCTCGACTTCATAGCTATTACAGAGACCTGGCTCCACCCAGCGTCTGGCCCCTCTTTATCACTTGCTATACCCAATGACTATACCATCTACCGTGCAGACAGACAAACAGCTAAAGGTGGTGGAGTAGCCATTATTGCAAAAAGCTCCATCAACATAAGACACATACAAAACCAATCACTGCCATCAGCGGAACTACTCACCCTCAAACTATACACAACGCACACAAGCACTATCACCATCCACCTCATTTACAGACCGCCAGGCCCTATACTATCCTTTAATGACGACATAGCCCTTTTACTCTCTGACAATATCAAACCTAACTCTCGACTACTCATCCTAGGAGACTTTAATCTAGGTCTCAATGATGAGAAAGATGACAAAGCTCACACTGTCGCCAACACAATTTCAGAATTAGGACTCACCCACCATATCACACAACCCACACACAACAAAGGCCGCATCCTTGACTGGATAGCTGACCTCAACTGCAACACTACCATCCTTTCCAACACTCCATGCGCCTGGACTGATCACCACCTTATTACCTTCACCATCAACAAAGGCACTCAAACACCAGGGCCTTCCTCCAATGCCCCACCCACACTCACAAGAAACAACAAAAATATCACACTAGAGAAACTCCTCCCGTTACTCCAACCCATCATCGACTTCTCACCCACCATGACCAACCCTACTGAACTAGTAGAGTTATACAACACAACTATCCTTAAGGCCATAAACACCATAGCACCACTCAAGCTTCGGAAAGCCAAACTACGAGCACACCTCAATTCTTGGTTCACCCCCAAACTAAAAACACTCAGCAAATCCAAAAGACAAGCTGAATTAGCATGGAAACAGTCACCATCCACTATTAATAAGACATCTTACGCACTGGCATCGAACATCTATAAATCAGCCATCATCCAGTCTAAAAAAAACATGTACAATGAAAGAATCAGCAACGCCAAATCTAATACCAAAGAGCTATTCAATATCCTGAGAGAACTCGAATCACCCTCCCCCACTCCAGACACTTGTAACAAAGACATCCACTGGTGCACGAGCATCCAGGAAGCACTCCTAGGCAAAATTGCCACACTACAAGCCAAAATCCTGACAAAGAAAGAAAGCCTCACCCTCACTGATAACATCACCCCCTCTACACACACCCACACCACCCCCCAAAATGATGACAATAACCTCTTTGAGTTTTCCACCATAACCATCAAAGAGGTTGAAGAAATAATCTACTCTCTTAAACCGTCCAAATGCCAAGGCGATACCTGCCCAGCCCCAGTCATTAAAGATGCAGCCAAACAACTTGCTCCCTTCATCACTTCCCTCATCAACTCATCTTTCACCTCCAACATAGTGCCCAACAACCTCAAGGACTCCTGGGTTCTTCCTTTACTTAAGAAGCCCACCCTTGACCCTAATGTCCCCACCAACTACAGACCCATTACGACCGTACCCTTCCTACTAAAAATCCTCGACAGAGCTGCCTATCTTCAGATACAGAACCACCTTGAGAAAAATAACTTACTAGGACTCAGACAATCAGGATTCCGCCCCAAACACGGCACTGAGACCGCCCTGATTGACCTTAATATACAGATGGACAACATTAAAGACAATGGTAAACTAGCCATCCTTCTCCTTCTTGACGTATCGGCCGCCTTCGACCTGGTCAACCACGACATCCTCTGCAAACATCTATCCTCAGCAGCCAAATTTTCAGATAACGCCAACGCATGGATCCATTCCTTCCTTAACAACAGATCCATGAGAGTCTACGCACCCACAGCCTCTGCCATCCCAGCCCCAGTCACTTGCGGTGTCCCCCAGGGCTCCTGCGTCTCCCCCACTCTATATAATGTGTTCACGAAACCCCTCTTTGACATATTGGACCGCTTGGGTGTCATCTACACCAACTACGCAGATGACACCCAAATACTGATCCCTTTAACAGGCGACTACTCCACCGACCTCACTGCTCTCAACAACATTTATTCCATTATCCAAGAATGGATGGCCAAGCATGGCCTATGCCTCAATGACGACAAGACCGAACTTCTTCTCCTAGGTTCCCAACCCAGACTTAATAAACTCGACAAACTCTATCAAGCATTCACTATAGACGGCAATAACATCATCGTCTCTAACAGCGTCAAAACCCTAGGAATCTACCTCGACTCCTCCCTCACACTGACAAGACAGATCAATTCCATATCATCAGCCACTGCTTACACCTGTAAACTCATCAATGCCAGCAGACCTTACCTCTCACCATCCAACTGCATCACCTTAGCCAGAGCGCTAGTCCTTTCCAAAGTTGACTACTGCAATGCGTTATACTTGGGAACCAGTCAGAAAAACATCAACAAACTACAAGTCATACAAAACAACGCCTTGCGAGCAGCCCTGAACATACCCAAACATGAACACATTTCGGACGCCAGACGCACCTGCCATTGGCTATCCATACCACAAAGAATTGAATATAAAACCATCTCACTCACACACAAATGCCTAGCTAACCAAGCACCCAGATACCTATCCGACAATCTCAATCACCACACCCCAGCGCGCCCTACCAGATCAGCTCAAACACATTGCTTAAATATCCCAAGATTTAAGCTCCAAAAAGCAGGTGGCTCCAGCTTCCCCGTGCTTGCCTCCAAACTTTGGAATTCACTTCCACTCGAGCTGAGATCAGAACCTTCCTTTCACAGATTTAGACACAACACCAAAATTTGGCTTCTATCCAAAGAAACGTAAACTGCCTAGCCCTACCTTACTAGCATGCACCAAGACTGTAAATTTATAAATATGTAATCGGTTTGTACATTTCTGTTGTATTATTCTTGTTGTATTCATCGCAAGCGCCTGGATGCCCTAGGGCCAGGCGGCGCTATACAAATAATAAACTAAACTAAACTAAACTAAAGTGAAATTCAGGAGATACACAACTTAGAAAGTCAAATCTATTAAATGATATGCCTCATTAAAAATAAGTGAATTTAATCACCAGTAGAATGATACACAAAGAAAACATCTGATACATCCTTGACGTGGGACTGCCGTTGAAGTCACAAAGAATTCACCGTGAGCAACTCTGACTTACTTATAATGTACAGCTGTCTTGCTTCCAGGTAAATTAGAAGTATCCCATTACTCATATTAGGAATCTTAAATTATCCACAGTGTTTGGGAAGCCCGGTGCCAACCAAGTCTCAATATAATGTTAGTCAATTGAAGCGACATATCCTTATTTATCTATTTACTTCCCTAAAAAAAACTGGCAGCACGGTTTAAACAGCCTGAACTAGAACTAGAAAAACCCTCTGGTCATGGTGCGCACAATTGACATTTTAAGGAAATTCACAACATAAACTCCTTTATTTCTTCCAAATAGGTTTAATAAGTACCCACAATAATTTTAGTCTTAGCCATTCTTCCAAAATCAACCGTGTGTCCATAGATACCTGATAACAACTTTAACTGATAGTAGCTGATAGCCTCTAGTATTGTTCAATGCCACAACTGAGCTACTAGTTCACGTGCAAATGTTTCGCCCCAAGTAGGCTTCGTCTAGGCTAGAGCATTGTTTCTAGTCACAATTTCCAGAACCAAAAATGCATTGATTCAACACTCCTATATATGTTTGTCATACATAAACCACCTCCCAATCTTCACCTATTTTCCACTTTCATTATTGAGTGTCGGCTATATAATCCTGGTAATTCCATCAGCCAGTCTTATTAACTGGGCTTCTTTGTTGCCGCTTATCGATTTCACGTTTCCTTGTTGAATTACTCAATTGTCTGTTCAGTTATGATGCTTTTATCACTGCTTAGATCTTGCATCTATGTATAATATTCTAGTGTAGTCTCTGTCATTGCTGATGGGTATTGTTTCATGGGGCAGCGTTCTGCGTAGTGGATCCATTACTCATAGTAACCTCTTGTGTGAATCGGATAGTCCTCTACAGGTTTATGTATAATGCAAACTTCTTTGTCAATCTTCCCCATTGCTATTAGGAAATTGTGGGGTATCCAAAGTAAATCAGGAGTATTTCCAAATATTTTTAAAAATCTCTGAGTGTGCCGGACTGCCAAATTGATATGTTATGGTGTTCCATTTAATCTACAATGAGGAGGCCCTCTTTTGAGTTTTGCTAGTAATGTTCTGGCCCTGGCACATTCTCCAGTCCTTGCTTTTTATAGTAGATTTCCTTAGTCACACTAGACTCATTTTGTTTATCTTTTTGACATGCAAAGTCAAAGTTGATATTCCTTTATCCCAAATTCTCCCCTTTGGGATGGTAAAAAAGATAGATTCAGCACAGATGTCAACCAGGGACTAGGAGCAACATTTCCTTTAAAAACAACCAAAAAACAGCTGTCTTGATAGCACTAAAGATGCTTTATGTGGATCCAAACTAGCATCCTGTCTTCAGTGTTGAGCACTATCTGGATGTTTGAGTTTATAATTTTGGCCATTAGATTGGAGGTCAAAGGGCCACTTACGAGCCAAAACTATTGGCATTTGAACTAACGATGTGAAGGAGATGTGGAGGAGATGGCATGCTAAGAAGGTAGTGCTTTAAATAGGCTGGCTCTAACTAGCCCTGAGTACATGATGTGGCGTACATTTAAAGGACCTAGACAGATGCCCCCCTCACCTGAACAGCAGCATTTAAACACTGCCACCAAAAACGGCCCTGTTTTGCTTTTATTTCATCTGAATGACACACATTTCTACATTGCAACCAAAAACGGCCTTGGTTTGCTTTCATTTCCTTTGAATGACAAGAGGTTCTACGTTGCAACCAAAAAACGGCCTTGCTTTGCTTTCTTTCTACCTGAATAACAAGAAGTTATACACTGCAACCAAAAACAGCCCTGCTTTACTGTTATTTTACATGAGGGGCAAGAATTTCAACACTACAAAAAATGGCTTTTGTTTTCCCTTTCACATGAACAGCAGCCCTTTAAACACTGCAAACGAAAAATGGCTTGGCTTTTTCTTTGTGTTCAAATTAAAGAACCATGGGAAAAGGGGACCTACCCATCATTATCAATGGTCCAACAACAAATGCAAACTTACTCAAAAAGGAGAAATCAATCAAAGAATCCTGTGACCTGCAAGACAAGATTTTAAACATTAGAAGCATAAAGCCTGCAAACGTGTAAAAAGACAAATGGCTTTAAAAAGCCACAGTGAAAAGTTAGCACTGCTCATGCAGAAATTTCAAGGAAATACGATGTGGGGGGTTGGCCATAGCCAATGTACATTATGTTCCAACCCACAAAACTCCAGTCACCTTTGCAGAGACACTTACTGCCGGAAAAAACGGTTTGGGCTCAGGCAGGACATGCAAATGACAAAGCCCCACTTCCCACTGAATATCAAAATATCCTATAACCATCCCACCATAAAATGTGATGCTGGAGAGGGTGGCATGATTCCCTGGCTGTGGGGAGATAAAGCGGCCCTCCCCCAGGTGGAACAAGACACTCCCAAGTTACATTAAAAGACTGATTTTATTTTAGGCATTTTCGCAGCAATCAGAATAAGAATCAATTTTGTTTTATGCTATTTTTTCATGTAATTTCCAGGTGGTTTTAATTTAATTTCCCTAGGACTTTTGGGGTTTAATGGCGAGTTAAGACTAGTTTCTGGCTGATCGGAACAGGTGACAAATATGACAGTTGATGAAAAGATGGAAGATGAAATTAGGAACATGCTGGATCATTTGCAGAGGTTTTTTTTTTTAGGAAAATGACAAAAATGTGCCAAAGGGCCATGCTACCTCATACAGAGTTGGCGATCGGCTTACCTAATTCTCGATGAGCAACTGAAGCCACATATCTATTTCATATGGCGAGGCTAGTATAAGTATGAAGTTATGGGACATAACTGGGTTTTGCCAAAAAATGGTCATGAGAACAAAGCAGTGTTATAAATGCAAGCAGACAGATGGTGCTCTCTTCCCTATCTTCTAACCAATCATGCCAGAGGGCGGAGAGAGGAATGGTAAACTGTCCTATACAAGTGGCAGGGATAATTACAGGGTAATCCCCCTACATTGTAAAGTTAGTGATGTCATTAATGCTATATAAGGGGGACTGTACTAGGTTGAGCAAACCATAATCCGGGGAGACAGGAAAAGGAGTATGGAGATGACCCTTACCATCTTTGAGAGTGCAGTGACCAAACCCCTTGCCCTAGCTGTCCAGAGTGTTCTGAGATCCAGCTGGCTGTCCTGAATCCTAAACCAAGGTTTGCTTTGTAAGTAGCATATACCCCAGCCCTAAATTGCACAAGCCCTTCCTTTTTGTAGCATTGCATCCAATATTTCCCCCATTGAAACCCCCAATTAAGACCTCATTGAAACCCCCATTGAAAACCCCATTGAGTTGCCAGTGTAATTCAGTCACCTTCCCATAGAAGAATCTATTAGTAGCCTGAGTATGTTAGCATATCTCCTTTCAAAAATCTCTCAGTGTCTGTGCAAAGCCTTAGTATATTTTTAAGTAAACCAATTAATTCCCCCATTTAAATTCACAGTACAAGATTGCTGAAATTCGAAATTAACCATCTTTTACCTGGTGTTGTATTTAATTATTATAGTAATTAAAGTGTTGCCTGTTGGGTATTTTGTATAGATTTGGGGCCTAGCGGTATTTTCTTACCGCCAAAATGAAAATAATTCAGTAATAATCACTCTTTGCAAATCAGATTAGATTTGGTATATAGTACTACAGTATACATACATTATTTCAGCACACTGATACATTTAGGGGTATACATTATGTTGGTATGCGTTATTGGCGGTATTTCTGGTGAGAATAATTCCTTTGTTTTATATATGGCCCCAATATCCAGAACCCCTTATTTTTGCTTAGTTTGTTCGTGTTATCACTAGAGAGACCTCAGGCCTACATTTCAGAAATACCACATTTTCTTTTTTAGTGTGCCACCATGGCCTGTCCTCGCTGTCTTATCTACGGCAGCGAGCTAATATGCGGTATCTATCACCAACTTATCTACATCGGTGAACTATGTCCAGGGCCTCTCTTTCTGCTGACGCATGTACCTCCAGCAGGCTATAACACACAGAGTTATTTATAATTGCTCATACTGAATGAAATCGTGCACACAGCTGCAGCCAAGTCTTATTTTTAGCTACCTTAAAAATGACAATTGTACTGTCCAAACATCTCCCCCTTTTTATCAGCACTGTAATGGTAAATGCACAAAGAAAAGAGAAAATAAAACACACTACCCATCCGCTTTCAGATATATGTTTGTGTATTATAAAATTGCATTACAACACGATCTTACTCTTTTTACAGAAATAAATTGAAATAGCAAAGTAACAACATTATCTGTAAGCTGCGAGAACAGTCTAATTTGCAACATTAAACATGTTGATAACACTGGAATTCCCTCTTCTCCTCTGACTGAATAGTTTCGCACACATGCACACTGCCCCCACACTCTGCAATATATAATTACCTAATCTGTTCAGCATGTGAAATTCTTCGGCTGGTCGCCTTCTAGATGTGGCAATTCCCTCTTCAAGCACCCCCAGTGAGAACAGGCGTCAGCCGTTACTCAAACTGGGGATTATTGTCTGGGATCCCCAGTCTCTGCAGCAGTGCAGCTGGGATCTGCTTTTTCAATCAGGAACTCCACAGCTACCGTTCAAGTCTTTCTCCGAGCTGTCTAAAATGTATTCTGCCCTCCTTTTTCCCGAGATTCATTAGCAAAGCTCTGTTACAGCCTGCCAAACAAGTTCAACCAATGAATTTCTGTCATGTCCTACCCTCCTTCTCATTAACAATGGCTTGGTTTATACAGTTGCAACTGTAACCAAACTGATTTCCTGCTTATTCGAGTCTTTGCTTCCTGCAAATACTGTGGACAGAGCGCAGATAGAAGCAAAGAAAAAAAAATCTGGATGCGCGTTTAAAATGACTTTCAGAGCCTGTCATTTTCCATTCATTTTGCACTGGAGAACACATTATTTTATTAATGAGTTAGCATGTTAGTTTTTTGTTAATGAGGTTAGTTCATTAATTCTCAAATGTGTCTCTTGCAACAGAGGAATTTCAGGTGATAAAATGGTGTGCATGTTGAATGTGAAAAAATGTGTGCTTTTAAAATGAGAAAATGGTTTGTTTTTTACCTGTGTAGCCTGTCTTCATTTACATGTCCATATGTTGCACTGGCAACACATATCTTGAAATAATCGCATCATAGCAATGCACCAAACCCATGCAGTGGTGCTGTATAAAACATGCTATACATTGATCCTGTGCAGTGGTGCTCTGCTCTGTGTTCCCAAAACATGCTAAACAATCCTACATATCCCCTCCTTTTTTTTTAACTTGGCTACGATCCAAGCCAATTGGAAAAAAACAATTTGCTTCTTTTCTTCAAAGTGTAGCAATCCCATACAATGAATATTCACGTGCATAAATGAAAAAGTTGAAAACCACTGCTCAACATATATTAAAATTCATCTGAGTGTATCAGTTCTTTTAAAATGTTCTACATTTGCCTTCCCAATGGAAGTGTCCATAGTCCAGTGTTCCAATTTTATAAGTCAATTGAAAACAACAAACTAAAACAACCAATTAAAATAAATAATTAACATACCAAATTAAAATAATTAATTAAAACAATAAATATGTGGAACTCCATATGCCAGGACACTTGTCTGCCTCTTTTGGTTCATTCGGGTACTCTTTCATCTTGGCATTCTTGGATCCTTTTTCCATAGGAGTCATCTCTTTTGGCATTCCGGTTATTTTGTCTTCACATCCACCCGGAGGCAGGTATCTTTTGGTCTTCATCCAGGGGACTCCAGGACTCCATCGTTTCCCGTGACCTCCGGTACAAATATGTTAATATTCTAAATCAAATAGAAAAGAAACAGATTAAGTATACATCACAATACTAACTTCACCCTTTTGCCAAAAATAAAACATGCTTTGTAAAACATTTCGCCCTTTTTCTTTCGCCTTCTGAAATTAAGCACAGGTTATAGAGAACAAGCATACATAAAACAACATTCAATATTTAATGCATATTCATTCTGCACACCGACTCCATAAACTTCAGCTTCTTTTTTATATTATATATATATTTACATATATTACGGTGTTTATGTGCCATTATAATCAACCATCTTTATTTAACCTCTCTGTCACTGCCTCCTGACTGTACCCATTTATTTTACCTTTTTGTGTTCAAGGGACTTTATCTGTTTCTACACGCTCCAGATTTTTTATCTCATGTCTTGGATGACATGGTTTGATCTGATTTACATGCACAAATTGCTCTATTATTGTTTCACCTTCATTCTTCGAAATTTTATAAACTACAGGAGAGACCTTATCTATAATTCGAAATGGCCCCTGCCAGGCTGCTAGAAATTTAGAATTTTACTGTTTACTTTTTCCAAAATGAAACTTATACACCTGATCCCCTACACTGTATTCTCTCACTGATGTTCTTTTATCGTAGTATGACTTTGCACTGTCAGCAGCTCTTTCTAGATTTCTCTGCACAAAAGCAAATGCATGTTGCAAATGCTTCCTCCATTCATCAATGTACTCATGAACTGTGGATGCACTCACACGTGTCTGCTCATGTGTTCTGTATAGTAGGTGTTGTGGTAACACCATTTTCCTGCCTGTTAAGACCTCATGTGGGCTAATACCTGTTGCTTTGGCAGGAGTTGATCTGATTGCCATAAAAACCAACGGTAAACGTAAATCCCAGCTGGAACCTGCTTCAGCTACAATTTTCTTTAAAATGTCCACAACAGACCTATTGCTCCGTTCAACTCCACTTGAAGACGCTGCCCGATATGCGATATGTAGTTTCCTTTTCACACCCAGTATTTGCCATACCTTACTCATTAGAGTACTTGTGAAATGACTTCCTCTGTCTGACTCAATTCTTTGTGGCAACCCAAACCTTGAGAACACATGGTTCACCAGCAATGTGGCTGATGTTTGCGCAATCTGGTGCAGGAATACATTCAATCCACTTCGACATCCAAACACTTAAAATATAATGTTTCCTCTGCTTGACCTTTTTAAAGGGCCTACATAGTCTATTTGCAAATCTGACCATGGAAGAGTTAGGCCTCTTTTCATCAATGGGGCTCTGTGCATTGGTGAAGCAGGTTTAAATTGGGCGCATACGAGACATCCTCTAGTATATAATTCCACATCTTGGGACATATGTGGCCAGTAAGCATAATCTTTTAGTATTTCCAATGTTTTTTGTGAACCTCTGTGGCCTGCAGTTATTGCATCATGTGCATGTTGTAGCATTAGCCCTCTGAATGAAAGGGGTACCACCCACTGTATCTGTCCTGTTATGGACTCTCTAATCATGAGTCCATCCTGTAATCTAATTAGTTTTTTATTCTTTAATAGCACCCTCACCTCTTCTTTTCCCATACAATCATTTTCTGTTAAAGGGTTTTGTTCAGGATCTGTCAAATGATTATAATAGATTCACAAAATTCGATCATTCTTTTGTGCCTCAATCAAATCTTGGTCTGGCGTATCATGACCCCACTGTACCACTGGTTGATCTACCTCCTTTGGTGCTTTAGAACGTGTTACTGCATCAATTTGTATTTCACCCAGTAAATCATCTATAGGTAGCAATTCTCCCATCACAGCCCCAATTTTAGCCAGGTGGTCTGCCTTATCATTTCCCTCCTTATCCTCTCCAGGTGTTTTTAAATGCCCACACATTTTTCTCCAGTATATTGTCAAATCATTCTCTGACACCAATTTGTCTATGGCTTGTATCATTTTTCCATGTTTAAGTGGTTTTTGTTGTATGTAATCATGCCTCTCGCTTTCCAGCCAGATAAATACTCCACAAAGCTATTTCGTGCATAGTCAGAATCAGTCACCAGGACAATTTCATTGAATTTATTATCAACTGCAGTAGCAATTGCTTTATAAATGGCCGCCAATTCCGCCACTTGACTGCTTCTAGCTCCAATCCTCATCCCTATACTGGGGACGCCTTCACATTTCAACCAGACGTTCCATATTCCTGACACTAAGGGGGTAATTCATAGAATTCAGCGCACAAGTGGCGCACGCGGCTGGCGCACAGTGTGCGCGTGCGAATCCCTGCGCCAGCCGCGTGCGCTGAAATCCATTTCCGCGCACAGCGTATTCATGGATTCCAGCCACCAAAACCAGCCGTGGCGCACAGTGGCGCAGCGACCCTGCAGCAGCGCCAGTTACGCCCCCAAGAACGCCTCCCGCGCAGGGAAAAGCCATCAACATACCCAATCCAGCGCAAAGGGCTGCGCTAACCCTGTACCAGCACAGCAAGCGGGCTACGTGTATCACTGGGGTGCGCGGGAAGTACCTCACGCGATTGGCCCCGTGCGAGCAGGGTACACGTATTTCAGGGGTGCGCGGGAAGTTCCACACGCGATTCCATCAGGGTACGTGTATTTCGGGGTGCGTGTGAAGTTCCACACGCGAAATCAGCAGGGTACGTGTATTTCAGGGTGCGCGTGAAGTTCCACACGCGATATCAGCAGGGTACGTGTATTTCAGGGGTGCGCGGGAAGTTCCACACGCGATTGGCCTGGGCGCGTGTATTTCAGGGGTGCGTGGGAAGTTCCACACGCGAATAGCCTGGGCGCGTGTATTTCAGGGGTGCGTGGGAAGTTCCACACGCGATTGGCCTGGGCGCGTGTATTTCAGGGGTGCGCGGGAAGTTCCACACGCGATTGGCCTGGGCGCGGGAAGTTCCACACGCGATTGGCCTGGGCGCGTGTATTTCAGGGGTGCGCGGGAAGTTCCACAAGCGATTGGCCTGGGCGCGTGTATTTCAGGGGGGCGCGGGAAGTTCCACACGCGATTGGCCTGGGCGCGTGTATTTCAGGGGTGCGCGGGAAGTTCCACACGCGAATAGCCTGGGCGCGTGTATTTCAGGGGTGCGCGGGAAGTTCCACACGCGATTGGCCTGGGCGCGTGTATTTCAGGGGTGCGCGGGAAGTTCCACACGCGATTGGCCTGGGCGCGGGAAGTTCCACACGCGATTGGCCTGGGCGCGTGTATATCAGGGGTGTGCGGGAAGTTCCACACGCGATTGGCCTGGGCGCGTGTATTTCAGGGGTGCGCGGGAAGTTCCACACGCGAATAGCCTGGGCGCGTGTATTTCAGGGGTGCGCGGGAAGTTCCACACGCGATTGGCCTGGGCACGTGTATTTCAGGGGTGCGCGGGAAGTTCCACACGCGATTGGCCTGGGCACGGGAAGTTTCACACGCGATTGGCCTGGGCGCGTGTATTTCAGGGGTGCGCGGGAAGTTCCACACGCGATTGGCCTGGGCGTGTGTATTTCAGGGGTGCGCGTGAAGTTCCACACGCGATTCCATCAGGGTACGTGTATTTCGGGGTGCGCGTGAAGTTCCACACGCGATTCCATCAGGGTACGTGTATTTCGGGGTGCGCGTGAAGTTCCACACGCGATTTCAGCAGGGTACGTGTATTTCAGGGGTGCGCGTGAAGTTCCACACGCGATATCAGCAGGGTACGTGTATTTCAGGGGTGCCGGGGAGTCCTAAATGTGATTTGACAGTGTGGGTCCTCCCAGGTGTTCCCTGTACACCCTCCACGGCCCCTGCAGGCAGCCCACACCACAGGGGACTACCCTGCATCCCATGGTCATGTCCCGCAGGCAGCCCACCCAACATGGGCATGCCCCCCAGCAAAGGCACATGTCTCCTTGAACTAATGAACACCAACTCATGTCTCCTTGCACCCCCACCCCCCAGCACTGTGGGGCACCTGACAGCAGGCCCCCACCCATGTCCAACTCATGTCCCCCACCACCCCAGTCACCAGGGGCAGCCTCCACCAGGCCCCCACCCATGTCTCCCATTACCCCCACCCCCCCAGTCGCCAGGGGCAGCCTCCACCAGGCCCCCACCCATGTCTCCCACCACCCCCACCCCTCAGCACTGTGGGGCACCTGCCAGCAGGCCCCCACCCATGTCCAACTCATGTCACCCACCACCCCCACCCCACAGCACTGTGGGGCACCTGCCAGCAGGCCCCCACCCATGTCCAACTCATGTCTCCCACCACCCCCACCCCCCAGCACTGTGGGGCACCTGCCAGCAGGCCCCCACCCATGTCCAACTCATGTCTCCCACCACCCCCACCCCCCAGCACTGTGGGGCACCTGCCAGCAGGCCCCCACCCATGTCCAACTCATGTTCCCCACCACCCCCACCCCCCAGCACTGTGGGGCACCTGCCAGCAGGCCCCCACCCATGTCCAACTCATGTCTCCCACCACCCCCACCCCCCAGCACTGTGGGGCACCTGCCAGCAGGCCCCCACCCATGTCCAACTCATGTTCCCCACCACCCCCACCCCCCAGCACTGTGGGGCACCTGCCAGCAGGCCCCCACCCATGTCCAACTCATGTCCCCCACCACCCCCACCCCCCCAGTCACCAGGGGCAGCCTCCACCAGGCCCCCACCCATGTCTCCCAGCACCCCCACCCCCCCAGTCACCAGGGGCAGCCTCCACCAGGCCCCCACCCATGTCTCCCACCACCCCCACCCCCCAGCACTGTGGGGCACCTGCCAGCAGGCCCCCACCCATGTCCAACTCATGTCACCCACCACCCCCACCCCCCAGCACTGTGGGGCACCTGCCAGCAGGCCCCCACCCATGTCTAACTCATGTCTCCCACCACCCCCACCCCCCAGCACTGTGGGGCACCTGCCAGCAGGCCCCCACCCATGTCCCACTCATGTTCCCCACCACCCCCACCCCCCAGCACTGTGGGGCACCTGCCAGCAGGCCCCCACCCATGTCCAACTCATGTCTCCCACCACCCCCACCTCCCAGCACTGTGGGGAACCTGCCAGCAGGCCCCCACCCATGTCCAACTCATGTTCCCCACCACCCCCACCCCCCAGCACTGTGGGGCACCTGCCAGCAGGCCCCCACCCATGTCCAACTCATGTTCCCCACCACCCCCACCCCCCAGCACTGTGGGGCACCTGCCAGCAGGCCCCCACCCATGTCCAACTCATGTCTCCCACCACCCCCACCTTCCAGCACTGTGGGGCACCTGCCAGCAGGCCCCCACCCATGTCCCACTCATGTCCCCTTGCACCCCCACCCCCCAGCACTGTGGGGCACCTGCCAGCAGGCCCCCAACCATGTCCCCCTGCCCCCAGGTCCTGACGATACACAATCATGGCAGTAATGGGCAGCATACCCAGCACAAACACCCAGCCAAGGATTGCATCCACCCACATAGCAAATGCAATTACATGATACAACCCCAATGGCAAGTATGTAAATGAACACATGTCCGTCACACACACATACACAATGGGTGCAAGTGAATGTCAAAACCCATATCATGACATGCATGAAACCAATGAGAAAATACCACAAAAGAAAGTTATAAAAACATGTATTCTCGAAGAAAATGAAGTAAACTAATCAAACATACAACAATGGGGATAACAAAATAAATTGTCCATGTCCGATAAGTAATGTAAAAATCCAAAAAACAAAGGAATCCAAAAACTAATGTTGTCCAAAGCAAAATCATGGTGAAAAAAAATAAGGAAAAACCATTGCCTCATGGTGAACACAAATATAAATCAAAAAAATGTATTTTAAAAAATCCAACTACACACAAGAATATTCCATGGTCCATGAGCCCAACACTATAAATGAAACCTACTACTACCTAATAAAAAAACTATATACAGAAAAGTGGCCATTGTCCGAGCGGTCCAAAAAAAATCTCAAAAAATAAAGGAAACCTAACACTAACTAACTAAAGAACTATATACAATGGCAGCGGGCAAGTCCTGCGGCTCACTCTGTGATGTTGCCGGCCAGGGCATCATCGAACTCCATGTCGATGTCCTGGAGGCGGGACTCTGTCCTGGCCCCGAGGTCTCGCAGGGATAACCCCATGTTCACCTCAAATTCCCTGCGAGCTTCCTCGAGGCACTCAGCCCGCCTCAACGCCCGACGCATGGAGAACTCCGCCCTGACCATGGTGAGCCGTTCCTCTTCCGCCCGCTGCCACTCCGCACCTATCCGCTGGACCAACTGCTCCCACACGGAAGACACTACCATCCCAGGGTTCTCCTGCCCTCCGGCCGATGCCTGCCCCTCTGATCTTGATGGCCCCGAGCCATGATGCCTTCCACGTCGAGCCTGCTGCTGCCTCCGACGCCACTGCCTCTGCCAGCACAACGGCATCCAGGATGATGGAAACCACCGACGTCGTCGTGCACGTGCCCTGCCCGATGATGCCGTCACATCCTCCATCTGCTGGGGTCCAGTTGCTGTGTTGTCCACCCCTGCTGGACCTCTGACTCCCGACTGTGGCAGGGATGGGATCCCCACCGAGCTGGCTGCATTGGTCAGGGCAGGTCCACAGGGGGCCCTGGTGGCATCTGGGCCGGAAGACGGCAAGGAGAACGACTGGCGTATAGTCTCCACAGAGGAGGAGAGGGCCGCCAGATTGGCCGACACATGCAGGAAACCCCCGAACATGGCCGATCCCAATTGGGCCACGTCGGCACGGTGCTCTTCGTGATGACGTGCGTGCTCCTCCTGGGAAGCACGCACGGCATCACGAATCACAGCCGTGCGCATCGCGACCCCAATCAGGACCTTCTCCACACGGCCAGGGGTCCCCTCGTCCGCAGGTGGAGGGGAGTCAGATGACATGGACATCCCCTCTACCTGCGGACGGGCCTGGGACGGGGCATCCCTGCTGGTGCAAGGTGGTGCACCCACAGGTTCAGGGACAGCGACATGCACAGGCCCCTCCACGGTGACCTGTGCTGCCTCCTGCCCCTGCCCCTGGACTGCACCACTTGCACCAGCAGGGATGCCCCCACCAGGCCCCATGTGCGCCTGAGTGGCGGCCTCCTCCTCCTCTGTGGAAACCACCAACCTGGATGGCTCCTCGCCGTCTACCGCCGTAGCAGGCCCCTGTGGGAGCTCACCCACCCCTTCCGCTGCAGCTGTGGGGGCATCCCCGCCGCCTTGCTTCACAGCGCCGTCTCCGCCCTCTCCTTCACTAGCCGCTGCATAGAGGGAGACATAGAACACAAGCATCAGGGTACTGTACAATGGTCCCCTAGACAGGAAGCAATAGCAGATGAGTGCCACTGTCAAAGTACACTTCCATCATGTCACACCACAACACATGTGTCAGTCCAGGCAAAACACACACAGTGACAGTCATGGTGCGTGCCATGGACATTTCAATGCATGTCCAATGGACTCTCGAATCATACAATGTAATGGGACTCACATGCATCATGGGTCATGCCTATCACATGCACACACTTCACCTCAGTCACATCCATCTGGCCCCGTACACCCCAATCACAGTGCATACAAGGATGACTAGGCTGCATCAGTGAATCTGTACATTGTCACAGACATGTGTCATGCATCCATGGCACTCACAAGTCACAGACACGCAGGTCAGGCACACAGACATGGATACCACATATGTATCTGGCATCAGCACCCATCCCTCGCCCCCACCCATGTCCAGGAACAGAGACTGCCATGCTCTCATGTGTGCAATCTGCACAGGGCTCCCCATGTCGCATTCAAACACATGCAACAACCGTGCGGTTCACACATTACAGGTCGCACATGCATTCCCATGATGTCCCTGCACACATACATGCGTACATGGCCTATGTCACACATGCAGGCAAGTATCAGACAACCAGCACACTGCAACATGCCCTGTCTCACACAGCAATGCTTGGCCACTTACCGCTCAACTCCAGACGGGTCTCCCTCTCAAGGACCTGGGCGTGGAGCGCTGGGTGTGCGCGTTCCAGGACCCTCATCTGGATGGAACTCATGCGGCCCCGGCCCCCTCCACGAGGCGCCGGGCCTTCATGAGGGTCCTGGACCTCAAGTCTTCCCAGCGCTTCTTGACCTTCTGGATGGTGCGGGTTGCCACTCCCTCCGCGTTGATGGCAACCACACAGTCGGCCCAGATCCTCTCCCGTCCTTCCTTGTTGGCGCGGGACGATCCGAAGAGGGCATCATACTGCCCCAGGACTTGCTCCACCAGGACACCAACTTCGGTGGCACTGAAGCTGGTGCCCCTCTGCCCCTCTGGCCGGGGGTTGCCACTGGTGCCAGATGTTGATGTGCCCGACATGGCAACCCCAGGGGCAGGAGTGGGTGGGCAACTGGGTCCTGGGGCTGGGCTGTGGAGCGATGTCATCCGAGTCGGGAGTCTTCTGTTCCAGCAGGGGTCGACACAGCAACTGGACACCTGCAGATGGCTGATGTGCAGGCACCAAATGGCAGGGCACGGTGGCAGCAGGCAGGCAGGCAGGCAGGCAGCAGCAGATGGCACGTGGGAGGCTGCTCGGGGCACTGGGGGGCAGTAATTCGGCCTTCTGGGCAGGAGCGTGGTCTTCCGTGTGTTTTCGCGTTTTCGCGTGGCCAGCTTGATACGGAGTGATTTGGCACGTGAAAAATCTGCACGTCAGCGTGTAATTCGAGGAAAGGCCCCATTTTCATTGGACAGAAGGCCCCTCAAGCGGAAGCGCCCCTGTGACGTGACGCGTACAGACGTGCATGCGCATTTCAGCGCGCGTGAAAAACTGCACGTCCGCGTGTAATACGAGGAAAGGGCCTATGCGCGTAAGTGACGTGACGCGCGCAGGTGTTTCCCTCATTGCACGTGATGACAGAACACACGTGGATTTCCACCAATCGCGTGTGAAAGTTCCCGGCACCCCGGAACACACGTACCCAGGCTAATCGCGTGTGGAACTTCCCGGGCACCCCGAAACACACGTACCCAGGCCACTTGCGTGTACGCACACTCCCCTCCGATCACACGCGATGACACTCGGACCGTATCCGAACACGGGAAACACGCGCACGGCAAAAGACGTGCACAGGCGTGAACGCGTCTGCCACACGAAGGCAGGCGGAAGCGTCCCCGTGCACAGCATAAAAGTGCGCGCAAACAACAAACGCGTATATACAGCTACGATGAATGCCCCATTTGTCGCTGCACTGATCGTGGGACACCGCAGGAGGAGGAGAATAGCCAGGGCACGCATTTTCGCAACACGGACAAGCCTTTTTGGGATGCCTGACGACCAGGTCTATGGCAGGTATAGGTTTCCACCCCATATCATCCTAGACCTGGTCAGGGAGTGGGAAGATGACCTCACATCCCCCACCCTTTGCTCCCAAGCATTGAGCCCCTTGGAGAAGGTGCTCAATGTCCTGCATTTTTTGGCCACTGGGTCATTTCAGCGGACCACTGCCATAGTGGGGGGGGTCTCACAGGCCACGCAGTCACGCTGCCTACACCAGGTACTGGCAATCATGACAGCGCGCCCCTCAGTCCGCAGGCACATATACATGCCCAGAACACCCGCAGAAAGGCAGGCCGTTGTCCTGGATTTTTTCAGGGTGGCACACTTCCCCAAAGTGCTCGGTGCCATAGATTGCACCCATGTGGCCCTACGTCCACCTAGGGCCATTGAGCACATCTACCGAAACCGCAAGCACTGGCATTCCATCAATGTACAGGTGGTATGTGATGCAAAGGGAATCAACACCTCTGTCTATGCAAACTACCCTGGCTCCACCCATGACAGTTTCATATACAGAATGTCCGCCCTGAGCCGGGCCCTGGAAGCTGGGCAGCATGGCGACACATGGCTCCTAGGTCAGTACAAATGCCCTTGCACATGCATGCAAGTCACACACAGACAAATATCCAAACCCTAATAATCTCAACTATTATCATCTCCCCAGGGGACAGTGCCTACCCTCTGAGCAACCACATGATGACGCCAATCCGGAACCCCACCACACCACCCCAGGTAAGATACAACGCCGCCCATATTGCAACCAGGGGCATAGTGGAGCGCACATTCGGAGTGCTCAAGTCACGTTTCCGCTCCCTTGACCGCTCTGGTGGGCAACTACTCTATGCACCACCAGTAGTGTGCAGGATCATTGTGGCAGCATGTGTCCTGCACAATGTTGCAACACGGCAGGGCGTCCCGGTGGACATGGTGGTGCCCCCACATCCCCAACCACAGGCGCTGCCCATGGGAGGGGACAGGGCACGTGGCGAGGAAGCCCGGACCCAGCTTGTGGCCACATTTTTCACCTAAACTCCCACCCCTGCGGAGTGCACACAGGCCTGGCACATACCAGGTGACAATCGATGATGACAAAGAGACAGTCAACTGTCACAACCTTACCACCCTGAGATAGTTGCCATGGAAGTGCCACATCGTCTGCATCCCTAGCTACCTAAACACAAGCTATCCTGTGTGACCAAAAGGCACACATATGACATATGACATGATATGGGCCATACACAAGTATTCCAAGGCGCAATGAGGCAGGGAGGGGGGAACAAGGGAACACAGAGAACGGTACTACTAGGCCAGGTGTCATTGGGATCGTGCAAGTGCAGGGGTAGGGGGAATGGGAAAAGTGCAAGGGGAAGGGTGGGGGGGAGTCCAGTACAGGGGAAGTAGCCCAAAAAAATAATACATAGGTCGCCTGGTGGCAACTACAAAGGTGAGTGCAGACAAGTGCTGGGAAGGGAGGGCTGTAGGGATAGAGAGACAGTACTGCAGTGCAGGGGTTGCCAGGGAGGCAGTGCAAGTGGAGAGTGGCTGGGCCAGGGACCAAGGTCGGTGAGAGTGGCCCAGTTGCAGCTCCTGTGCAGTTCCAGTGGAGAATTCTGCAAGGGAGAGGCAGACAGTAAGCAGAAGCAAAGAGGAAGGACTTGAGGTGCTTCCAGAACTGGAGATGATTCCCCTCAAGTTCAAGTCAGGCCGGAAGTCTGTTCCAGGGGGAGGGCCCTGCTGCGGAGAGAAATCTACCCCCAGCTAGTTACTCTGAGAAGCGGATGACACGGACATGCAAGGTGTGCATCACACACACCTGCAAACCAGGCCATGGCCATCACTGTCATGTCACACAAACCCTCCCAAACATCAACATGTCATGGCACGCAATACCCATACACCAATGCAGTAACGATAAGGTACACATTGCCATGTCCTAAATGCACAGTGGCATCGGACACTGCTGCCTGACCCGGAATCAGATGAAATGACAGACCAACAACCTCCCACCCAAAATAAGTCATTTCAAAATGCATTACAACAGTCGTAGACGTAACATCACAATGAATGCCTGTCTACATGCACATCATGCATTGCAAAATCAACACTGCAGCTCATGTGTGCAGTGTCCTACTCCTGCATCACACTGCTCAGCGCACAGCACAGTGAACAGCCATTGTGTGTGATGCACAACCTGAGCATCACATCTAAGTGACAGACCACGTCAAACATCAAATCAGGCATGTACTGGATCCATGATCGGTCACAGAACATGTGCTGCCGGGACACATTGGGCACCAGAAGGCAAACAGTGTACACGTGTATATGCAAGGGTGGGAGTACATGTAGTGCATCAGAGTGCAAGTGTGTGGTTCTGCAAGGACATGCACTCCACATATGCATGTGCACTCAAGTGACCATCAGTGTTCCCTACACATCACATGTGAACATCCACCATGTGTACACCCCAGCATGTCAAACCACAACTATCCCCTTGCACCTGAAAGGAAAACACAACACATGAACAGGCATTGATCAGCAGAACACAACATGTACATGGGATACCACCATTACTATGTCAGAGTTCCCATCACACTGCAGGGCAAGGCAACAATCAACAACAACCCCCCCCCCTCCCTCACAAATGACCATGACCCACTGAACAACTGCACCTGGGTCATGGAGCCCCCAAACCTCAATTCCACCTGGCCACAGGATCACCTTTACCCTTCGTCACCATCTCCCACCTTGTGTGTAAAAAGATGCCTGAACCCTCAGAATACACACTCATTTCCGAAACACAAAATCCAAGGCATAAAAACGAACCCAAACACCCTCCAGTAGATGACTTGACGTAGCAGTACCTCACAAAGGCCAAGTACTACCACAATGATGCAACAACCAAGGTAGCACTGCAAAACAATGTCACGACAGGATGTGAGACATTTGTGGTACATGACATAGGATGATGCACCATGAATGGATGTGTACTGTCAGAGGTCCCCTGTACAGGCGCGGGAGTGCCACGAAACAACCACCCCCACCATGTCCCGGGTGCCTGCAAGGTCAAACTCACACAGGCCCCTGAGACCCTGGTGGGGAAGGAGGTTCAGGGATATGCAGTCGGGACAGGTGTTGACACACTGGATGACTGGAATGAGCGGCAGGAGAGGGGAGGTGGAATGACACATGAAACTAGGGAATGCACGAAAATGTACAACCTGCATGAACACATACACAATCCAAACAGACTTGGACATCATTGTCATGGCCTTCTGTAGTCCAGGCTCAGGAGTGGTACGAACCAACCACCCCCTCTAGGGTTTTGGCGCCTGCAAGTTCGGGGCTTACACAGGCATCCGCAACCCCAGTGGGGAAAGAGGGTCAGGGAACGTTGCTTGGATAGGCACGGGAAGCAGGAACACCGGGTAGAGGGTACAGGTTTCAAAATTGCATAGGATCACGGGTGATTAGGGAGAAAATAACATACCAAATTGAACCACACATACATCCATGCATCAGTACACTCCCCAGCAAGCCTATGCAGAGCAGTTTGTAAGAAAAACAACAAGACACTTAGCTCTGGTTTTGAGTGCTGGCCTCCTGCCTGCGCACTCTCAGGTCTGGTTACAGGAGCACTGCAATGCTGCAAAGAGAGACACAGTCAACAACCTGTACGTGCCAATTGCACAAAAACACAACACCAAACATGCCCCATAGCAACAGACTACTCTACAAACAGACAATCTGTGGTTGATGCTTCGTACCCATATATAACATCACCCCTGTGACGGGTCATACACAGTCAATGCAGTAAGGCAGCCGCTGCTGGGTGCGTGGCAAATGGAACACCAATGTGTCACAATTCACACAACATGCAATGTTCCCTGGGTAAGCAGACAGACCCATATAGCAAGCCATGACTACAGAGCAAGTTGCGTACCACCATGACCGAAACAAAGTTGGCAGTGCATTTATCATGAAGTACGTGGAAAAGACATGCACTGCACCCGAGTATGTCCCTTGCTGCATGTCCCTGTGAGCTGCCCCTTTCCATGTCTCGGAAGGCTACATGGTTGATACAAGTGGCTCAATGGACCTTGGTGTACCGGAGGGTAGGTGCCACTGCCCCTGCATGTGTCCCAGACAACCCTACTATCAGCAGCCATCAGTCCACAAACACATCTGAGCTGCATTGTGTGCTTCAACACCAATATTCGTCTAAGCTCACCCTCAGTGCTGTGACTAAGCCTGCATGTGCAACTCGCCTGGTGCAAGCTTTGCTGTGTCGTGGCCCCCCTGTGATGCTCACCTTGCCTGGAGTTCCTTGGAACATGTCAGCAGTTCTAGGATGTGGGTCTGCAATTACTGTGCCTCTGCTTCTGCACACATGTGCATGTGGGCACCAACAAACGGGTCCAGAATTCCGTCGTCCAATGGGACATGTCTGCTGGCAAAGGTGCTCTGGAGGCTCATCCCCCTGCAGAAAGGGCATGGAACACATGTTTAATGCTTCAAAGTCATCTGTGTGTGTCTCATCAGGCATCTCATTACTTGACCATGTCAGAGAGTCACATCACAAATCACACCATCAGTCCGTCTTTCACCTACAAAGTGTGGAACACTATCTACAGCATGAATTGCAACAAGCACATGTACAGGAAAGAAATGAAACATACTACACAATGCATAGCAAATGTCCACATTAATCATGATACACCCCATCTAGCAAAAGCTGAACAGTGGACAATGGCACCTAAATCATCCCCACTAGGGGTGTCAACACAAGTCACACAGCACCAGACATGCCACAGATATGACAGTCCAATGCCCTTGTGTAAAATGCTGTAACACCGAACCATCCTTGCGAGCCCATGGATAAGGGAGGCAGGAGTGGCATATGTGAGTCAAGGAACCCAAGCAGCAAACACATACACAAGACAACCATGAAGGGCCCAGCTGGAACAGACAGTGGATGCCTTCAAAAGCCACAAAGCACCGCACCGTCACATGAAAGCACAATAGACTAGCAATTTTAAACTAAATCAACTATTAACTAATTACACTAACTATGGAAAACCTACATTACCTATTTAAACTAACTATCAAACAGAAACTTAACTAACTAAACTAAAAGAAAAATCAAAAATGGCCACATACGACCCGGGGGGGAGGGGAGGCACCCAGGAGGGGGGAGGTATAGGGTGCTGCTCAACATCCACATGCGATGATGCTGAGCCAAAAAAAAAACCTCCATGGGCTCAACGCCTGCACAGCACGACCTATGTGGGAGATAGATGGTCGTACGAGTCTGGCTCATCCTGGAAAGGAGGACGTGGCACAGTAGCCTGGCCACGCCTAGCCGCAGCTTGCCCCTCGTCGGCAGCAAGTCTGCCGGACGGGTGAGCCTGGTTCTGTGTGGCGATGTGACGTAGGTCTGCATGCAGAACCTCCCGTGATACACGTGCTTCCTCTTGCAAGGTAGCACGTGTAACATGGAGTTCCTCCTGCAAGGCCTGGCTGGACAACCGCTGCACCTCCCGGCAAGCCTGTAGCTCAGCCAAGATGGTACACTCAAGCTGTGCAAACCTCTCCTCTGCCCGCTGCCTCTGGGACATCATAAGGACACCCAGAGTGGATCTGAGGGAAGTATACTCCTCCCTCAAGGCATCCATGTGCGCCTCTGCGTGAGCAGCAATTGCTTGACGCAGAGACGACATTTCAGCCTGGCGTGCCCTGTCTGAGGCCGCCATGCCCAGCCTGAGCGAGCGGGCCGTGGACCGTGCCGCCTGCTGCTGGAGAAGCACCTGCCTAGCAGTGGGGAGCACAGATCGGGCCATACGCTCCATGCTCTCAGCGATGTTCTCCATTGCTGCCCCCTGCCGTTCGGAATTGGCAGTCATGTCTTGCTCCCACTCAGTATACAGCGGTTGCGCGCGGCGACCGCGTTGCCGGGCTTGACCCCTGCGGGACCCAAGGACCGGGGGTCCTCGCTGTGTTGGCACCGCCTGCGGCTGCACGACTACATGCCCCCGTCGACGTGATGTCCCAGGCACATCAGTGACTGGTGTGGAGGGTGACCCTGCGTCCCGATCCACCACGGGCGGAGGAACCAAGACTGTCTGATCCCTCAGTGCAGGTGTCGCAGACAGAGGAGTGTCCACATCAGAATCACTCACCCCTGACACATGGACTTGATGGTCATCCAACTCAACATGGACGTCAGAGTCGTCATCAAGGCTGGACTCATAGGCAGCCAGAGACAAGATGGACTGCAGCACTTGGGGGTTTTCGTGGCCTACCACCCCACGACCCCCACTAGTGCCGGGTTGATGTGGCGTTACCAACCCTGTGTCTGGCATGACAACACCATCCTCTGCCTCCATTGCGTCATCACCTGAAAAATAGAGAGGAAAAGGTCAATACACATGTCAGAAGCACACGACACACACACACACCGACAGCAAAGGCATCAGGCAGACATGTGACACACAACATATGACCTGGCATGCATGCTGGGTCTACTTTGAATAGCTTCTGTGATCAGACCTGTTGAAAGGTGGCAGTTTCCATGGAAGTGGGTCTATGCAGTGCAGAAAATGTGTACGCCACTCACTACCTACATGTACAAGCACTACATGGTGTGTGCCAGGAAATGTGAAGGCAGTGCAATGTCAAAATCAGACATCACGTGCATTGTGCATTCAATGTGTACCATGTCCAGAAGCCAAGCACCCCTCCACCCCAGTACCAAAGCAGGGATGCCTATCATGGTATCAAAAGGCTGACCATACACCTGTGTATTGACAGGCAGTGTTGACTGGCATCAACAGCTTCATGTGATTCAAATTACAACACTGCAAATGATGCTGGGACAGTGGGCAGGACACATGATGGAAACTCCGGAGGCCGCCCACGTGTGAAGAAGACACAACAAGAGTTGGACAGAGTCATTGGCCATTGAACAGGCTGAGGCCTGTGAGCCACACAGATTGTCAGAGCCTAAACATGTGTGCAACGCAGGACTGAGGCACAGTTGACATGGGAAGGCTGATGAGATGGCAGGCAATGTACGTAACCAAGGACTGATATTACAGTGATCATCCAGTCAAGGACACATAGGGGCATGCGTGCAATGCACATGGAGCATGAATGGGCACTCATGTCCCTGCGGGACATCTGACCCATGCACAGTACAAGTGAGATACCCTGCATCGAGTACTAAGGCTGTACGACATGGCATATGTCTGGCAGATTCTACGCTGGAAGTTAGCATCTACACAGGACACATGGACAAGAAACTACACATTGGCAAGATTGGAGCAGACCAGTGCAAAGGTGGAACTGGGGTGCAGAGTGGCGGAGGAGGGTCAAGGGAGCATGCCTACATGGAGTCCCGCATGCAGGCAGAGGAGACATGCATGACGGTAGCATTGCATTACTTACACATCAGAACCATGTACATGTCACATGTAGCAGCAATCATGCACAACACATCCCACAAGTGAAACACACACGTCCTCAACAAACACGCATCAACACTCACTGGACTGGGCATCAAAGTCCAGCTTCTCTCCCACTCCTTCGACCAATTCAGGTGGTATGAACTCCGCAACGAGAGCCTCATGCGGAGTGAGTTCTTCCTCCTCTGGTGCAGGCCCACCGCCAGTCACCAAAGTCAAGTTGTAATTTGAGGCACGCTTGGCCTTAGTGCTGCGATTGATGTCATTCCAACGCTTTTTGCACTCCTGCGCCGTGCGCACCTCATGGCCGAATGAACTGACATGTTCTGCAACATGCTTCCAGTGGGTGTCACGTTGGGCAGCCGTGGTCTGACTATTGGCACCCGCTAGCATGTCACGGCTGTGGCCCCGCACGTAGTCCACGAGGAAGTCCAGTTCCTGCTTACAGAAAGGCTTCTTCCTCGACGTGCAGGAGGTCGTGGCTGTGTGTGGGGTCCCAGCCTGTGCTGCAGGTGCAACCTTCCTCCTCTTGGACTGTGGCGCAGACCCTGGCTGGCTAATGCCGCCCTGACCAGCATGGCCAGTGGGTTCGGTGGATTGAGCCAAGGGAGTGGCAGGTGGAGGGATGACCAGAGGCCTGACTTGTGTCAGTGGCAGCTGGGTGCCCACTAATGGACCCTGCGCAGCAACATCAGCTGTGGCAGGGTGGTTGGCCGCAACGGTCCTGGTTGGCAGACTCACAACCGGGGTGCTGTTGGGTGCATCTGCCCCTGCACTTGCCAACACCCGGCTGTTCGGGGCAGCAGATGACATGACTGCCCCAGGGACACGTGTCTTGGTCTGAGCAGCCCGGCGTGCCCCTATGGTTTCCCCCCTGGCCTGTTGGAGATCTACCAAGGGCTCTTCAAGTGCCAACGCAGCCTGCGCTGGCAGACCCTGAGCCTGGGTGGCGGTGTCCACAGCTGCACCTGCAGCTACCACCACCCTTGGGCCCGTGGCAGTCGATGGAACGGACTGCCGGGTCATATGGGTGCCAGTGCCAGATGCAGGAGCTGCATCCCCCGGAACGACAGGGGGTGGTGGCATGGCTGCACCGACACATGGCACAACATTGTGCTCAAGTGGCGCACCCCTGCCTCTTCCCCCTCTGTGGCTGCCCTGGACACCCTGGAGTCCCCCTACTCCCTGGTCACCACGGCCACGTCCCCGACCACGCCCGCCACGAGGAGTACGCCCAGCTGAGGCGCCCCTCACCTTTGGTGGCCTCCCAACCATGGCACAGATGTAGTAGTGCTGGCACAGATGGAGTGGTGCCAATGGGAGGTGTACACCACAATTGACCTGGGCAATTGGGGTGAAGGGGGTGGGAAGCAAGATGTTAACAGCCCCCCTGCACCTGCAAGGCTGTATGTGACCCCGGTGATGTGGTGACGGGTCACGCAACGCTCAGGCACCCCAAAACTGCAGTAAAACCGTGCATGCAACCCTGCAGCCTACGTGCGTGGATTGAACCTCCCGCAGTACGCGGTGGCACCCAGTAACACGAATAACGCGTACGCGTGGGACACGCAGGCTACTATGACATCGAAAATGGGTGCGATACACAGGGGCACCCGCAGTGGGAAAAAGAGCGTGTGTGACTCACCGTCTGACTAGCGCGACGCAGAAAAACACGCGTAGCCAATACCCCCGCCAAAAGAAGAGATACGTCCTTGATAGCTGTGAAGTTGTGATGGCGCGCGAAACAACAGGAAGCAGCAACACACGTCGGTCTCCACGAAAGGCACGTACAGCGAACTGCTGGGCCCGCTCACCTTTAACCCGTGCTGAGGGAAACGCACGCGTGTGTCACGTCACTTACGCGCATAGGCCCTTTCCTCGTATTACACGCGGACGTGCAGTTACCACGCGCGCTTATGCGCATGGCCCTTTCCTCGTATTACACGCGGACGTGCAGTTTCCACGCGCGCTTACGCGCATGGCCCTTTCCTCGTATTACACGCTGACGTGCAGATTTTTCACGTGCCAAATCACTCCGTATCAAGCTGGCCACGCGTATGCACACGGAAGACCACGCTCCTGCCCAGAAGGCCGAACTACTGCCCCCCAGGGCCCCGAGCACGCTCCCACCTGCCATCTGCTGCTGCCTGACTGCCTGCTGCCCACGTGCACTGCCATTTGCTGCCTGCACATCAGCCAGGGGTGCTGTTGCTGTGACCACCCCTGCTGGAACCGAAGACTCCCGACTGGGATTCCATCGCTCCACAGCCCAGCCCCAGGACCCAGTTGCCCACCCACTCCTGCCTCTGGGGTTGTCATGTCGGGGCAAACACCATCTGTGACCACTGACAACCCCCGGCCAGAGAGGCAGAGGGGCACCAGCTTCAGTGCCACCGAAGTTGGTGTCCTGGTGGAGCAAGTCCTGGGGCAGTATGATGCCCTCTTCGGAAGTTCCCGCGCCGACAAGGAAGAACGGACTCGGATCTGGACTGACATCGTGACTGCCATCAACGCGGAGGGGGTGGCAGTCCGCGACTTACAACATGTCAGGAAGCGCTGGGAGGACTTCAGGTCCAGGACCCTGAACAAGGGCCGGCGCCTCTTGAAGGCAGCGGATGACAAGGGGCGCCGGGGCCACTTGTCGGAAGAACAGATGAGGGTCCTGGAACGCATATCCCCAGCGCTCCATGTCCAGGTCCTAGAGAAGCAGACCCGTCTGGAGTCGAGCGGTGAGTGTACATGCATCCTGATTGTGAGCAGTGCATGTGGTGATTATTCGGTAGTGTGCAGGTTGCACATCTGTTTGTATGGGGTCGAGTATGGGTGGGGGTGAACAGGGCCGTGGGGCTGACACATGCGAGGGCTGTGATGTGTGAGACATGGATGGTGCTTGTGTGTGTAGGCTTGCATGCCAAATGCAGTTGTGTGGGCACACATGTTTGGATGAATGTGTATGTGAGTAGACATGTCCGTGATGTCACGCATGTATGTTGTTTTCGGCTGCATGTATCAGCACTGTGTACATGTGCATGTGTGTGTATTTGACAAGGGTGCAACAGTGATGCCACATGGATGCATGTGACAGCGGTATGTGGAAGCCTGATTGGCAGATGTGACATGGATGGCCGTCTGAACAGTGCGACACTTGGCAGGGGTGTACACATGCATGCAAGTGTGGTGGTGTGTGTACATGTGTGGTGCACTTCCTGTGTTGCATGTGATGTCTGGCTCACCTTTGGCTGCTCATGCTGTTGTATGTGTATGGATGGTGGTGGCAGTTGCGATATGGCTGTGGTATGGCTCATGTGTGCGAGTTGTAATGACATGTGTGTTGGGGATTGTGAGGACCTGGTGGAGGCTGCCCATGGTGGCTGGGGGGTGGGAGTGATAGGGGACATGAGTGGGGGCCTGGTGGGGGCTGGCCATGGTGGCTGGGGGGTGGGGTGGTGGGAGACATGGGTGGGGGCCTGGTGGAGGCTGCCCCTGCACTGCTGGGGGGTGGGGGTGGTGGGTGACATGGGTGGGGGCCTGGTGGTGGGTGCCCCTGCACTGCTGGGGGGTGGGGGTGGTGTGAGGCATGGGTGTGGGCCTGGTGGATGCTGCCCCTGGTGGCTGGGGGGTGGGGGTGGTGGGAGACATGGTTGGGGGCCTGGTGGTGGGTACCCCTGCACTGCTGGGGGGTGGGGGTGGTGTGAGACATGGGTGTGGGCCTGGTGGATTCTGCCCCTGGTGGCCGGGGGGTGGGGGTGGTGGGAGACATGGGTGGGGGTCTGGTGGAGGCTGCCCCTGGTGGCTGGGGGGTGGGGGTGGTGGGAGACATGGGTGGGGGCCTGGTGGAGGCTGCCCCTGGTGGCTGGGGGGTGGGGGTGGTGGGAGACATGGGTGGGGCCTGCTGGCAGGTGCCCCACAGTGCTGGGGGGTGGGGGTGGTGGGGAACATGAGTTGGACATGGGTGGGGGCCTGCTGGCAGGTGCCCCTGGTGACTGGGGAGTGGGGGTGGTGTGAGACATGGGTGGGGGCCTGGTGGAGGCTGCCCCTGGTGGCTGGGGGTGCAGGGGGACATGCGTTGGGGGGGGAGTAGTGCAAGTTGACATGTGGGTTGGCTGGTGGGCATGGGCATGGTGGGTGGGGTGCCTGCATGACATGTGCTGGGTAGGCCCCTGTGGTGTGAGCCACCTGCAGGGGCCGTGGAGGGTGTAGAGGGAACACCTGGGAGGACCCACACGTGCAATTCAAGTGTGCTGCTCCCCGCGCACCCCTGTAATACACGTACCCTGTTGATATCGCGCACACCTGTAATACACGTACCCTGATGGAATTGCGTGTGTAACTTCCCGCGCACCCCCGAAATACACGTACCCCGCTCAATCGCGTGTGTCACTTCCTGCGCGCCCCTGAAATACACGTAGCCCGCTCCCCCAGGCCCGATCGCGTGAGTAAGTTCACGCGAACCCCTGAAATACACGTAGCCCGCTCCCCCAGGCCCGATCGCGTGAGAAATTTCACGCGAACCCCTGAAATACACGTAGCCAGCTCCCCCAGGCCCGATCGCGTGAAAAACTTCACGCGAACCCCTGTAATACACGTAGCCCGCTCCCCCAGGCCCGATCGCGTGAAAAAGTTCACGCGAACCCCTGAAATACACGTAGCCCGCTCCCCCAGGCCCGATCGCGTGAGAAAGTTCACGCGAACCCCTGAAATACACGTAGCCCGCTCCCCCAGGCCCGATCGCGTGAGATAGTTCACGCGAACCCCTGAAATACACGTAGCCCGCTCCCCCAGGCCCGATCGCGTGAGAAAGTTCACGCGAACCCCTGAAATACACGTAGCCCGCTCCCCCAGGCCCGATCGCGTGAGAAATTTCACGCGAACCCCCGAAATACACGTGCCCCGCTCGCACAATTGCTGTATGTTGCCACTTTTGTAATGCGCAGGGACGCTACCGCCTGCCTTCGTGTGGCGGACGTGTATCGGCTTGTGCGTGTCTTTCGCTGTGCGTGGCTTTGCCCTATTCGGTTCCATGAATACGTGTGGTTCGGGTGCGTGTGGGCGTTCCGTCTGCTTCCCTGCAGTACATCCCCAGTTACGCCCTTGTTTTCGCGAGTTGTTCCCCATTCCGCGCGTTACGCCCCGTGTTCCGCCCACTTTCTGGTGTATGCGCCGAGGTTGTGCGCTTTCACTGTGCGCGTCGCGCACGTCTTTTGGGATGTTGCAGTGACGTGTGCGCCATGCACAGGTTTGGCGCACATCCCGAGGTAAACACGCGCAGGGACTTCCATGAATCGCACGCGTGCGCCTGTTTTTTTCCGCTTGCGCCTGCTTGCGCGTAGATTTTCGGCGCACGTTTGTTCCATGAATCGGCCCCTTATTGTTTATTACTGTCATTTTCAATGTGAAAAGCACAACCATCCACATATGCAGTTGGCAGATCCTTGCATGTTTTTTCATCAAAAGCTTTGTGTGGTGATTGTTCAAATTCCTGCAAATTAGGTTCCACTTCCATTTCATTTGATACCTGTTCAGCTGCACAGTCATGTAAGTCAGCTAACCCTTGAGCAATTGGGCTCTTTTTATTTTGTCCATATCTCACTTCCACAGGAAAACCTTGTAATGCCAGCGTCCATGAAGTGATTCTGGACTGCGCTAGATTACCTGACCTAATTCTTTTACTCTCTAAAAACTGCAAAGGTTGATGATTTGTTTCAATAATCACCTTTTCTCCCTGAACAATAGGGCGGAAATGTTGTAGCGCCCACACAGTGGTTAATAGGGCCTTTTTCACATTCATTGAATTTCATTTCAACTTGGGAAAATGCTTTACTTGCATAGGCAATGGTTTTGTGATTCACATCATGTTTTTGTGATAACACTGCTGACATACATTGTTCAGAGAAACCTATTTCTATAAAGAAATCCCTACCCTTTATGGGATATGCTAAAATGGTGCCTTTACAAGACATTCCTTCAATTTAGCCACTGCCTCAGACTGCCCTTTTTCCCATATCCAGGGTGTATTCAGTTTAAGCAGTTTAGTCAATGGTTGAGTGATTTCAGCATAATTTTCAATGAACTTTCTGTTATAGCCTGTCATCCCTAATAAACCACTTTCACATTTTTAGGGTCCTTTAGTTTTTGTATGGCCTCTATTTTCTTCTTTTGTGGATTTAGCCCATGTTCAGTCACTTCATGGCCTAGAAAGTTCACTTTTTTCTTGCACCATTGTGCTTTTAGTAAAGATACTTTGGCGCCTGCTTTCTGCAATTAGCCAAGCACATGTCTTATTTCATCAAAATGGCTTTTCAGGCTTTCATTTTTTATCAGGACATCATCCACATAAACTATGGTTCCTCTTTCCGCTGCATCTGGCATGGCCTTTCTCAAAAATATGCCAAATTCACTCCCACTATTGATGTACCCGAACGGAGTTCTAAGCCATGCGTATTGAGTCCTGTCAAATGTAAAGGAAAATAAATTCTGTATCTCCTCTGCCAATGGCACGCACCAATATCCAGAGGTGAGATCTAATGTGGTAAACACTTTTGAACCATGTACCTGAGCTAGGCCCTGATCAATGAATGGCAGTGGCCATCTGGACACTAGTACTCTTTTATTTAACTCCCTCAATTCTGCACAAAGCCGCCATTGACCATTTGGCTTTAACACACCTAAAATGGGCGTGTTGGATGTGCTATGGATTGGCCTGATGATTCCTCGCGATTCTAAATTTTTAATAATCTCTGCCAATGATTCTAAACATGCCAGCGGTAGTCTTTACTGGCGTACAAATACCAGACTTCTGCTACACCCTTCCGGAAGTGTGGCCACATGTAAATCAGTTAAACCGCAATCATAAGCATCTTTTGCAAATACATCTTTAAATTCCATAAATATCTTTCTCAGTTCGTTCCTATCCTCATCGTTGTCACACGCATCCGCTAAGGAGATCTGCTCTTCTACCATTTTGGAAAATTCCAGAAAATGTTCTGGTAGTGGAATCTCTGCGCTTTCCTCTAACTGTGTGGCTGTGTCTTTTTGTAAAGCTGCCACTTTTAAATATTTTGGCATATCAGCTTCCACTTCAATGGACTGATTTTCTGTTTCATTTTCATTTAAATCAAATGTTATACAACTCTCTTGATAACAGCACACTGTCTCACTTGAATCATAAGGGTACACAGAATGAATTTTAAATATTCCCTTAGGCTGAGAGTCCAGGTATTCTGGTAACTCACCCTTGGCATCTACATACTTTTCAGGGATATTTCCAATCACCATGTTATTTAGATCTGCAGTATAATGTGATTTTTGTATGGCCATTCCTAATGGGGAGTTTTCCTCTGAATGAATATCTTGACAACCCTTATTATTTACCATAATTCTTACAGGCCCTTCACCAATATCTACCAATGGAATGTATTCATAATCCAGGCCTTGCTGTTTTATGGATTCATTCAGGCATACAAATGCATTAGAGTCTTTCATCTGCTGTCCATTTTTGCATTTCAGTGTTATTGCAAACTGTTTTATAAATGCAGGAATAATAGTATCTTTCCTCATTTGTAATTCGATTGCATAAGGAACCTTCTTTTGTCTTCAAATTCAGATGCCGGCCCACCTAGGCGTGACCATATTTTTTGATTAAGGAAATCTAACACCATACGCATTCTGTGCATGATGTCATTGCCCATGTAAAAATCATTTTGTGCTCCACTCACTTTCCATACATTATGGTAAATTGTTTTCTGCCCAATGCTAATTTTAAGCATGCATCTGCCTGCAATTCGGTTTTCAAAGTCTGGACTGTCCAACACAGAAAGATATTGGTTTTTAATTCTAAATTTCGGGATCTCCTCCCTCTCCATTATTTTTTGCAATAATTTCTCATTAATGAAACTCCTTTCCTCTTCAAGCGCTAGAGTGGCTTTTATTGTTTTAAAACAGTCATTTATACCAACATGAACCCATGGTTGCACATCTTCCATGTGTATTTCAGCAAGAGTGGTAATGTGTTTTTCTGGATCTGTTTTAGGAGCGATATTCTGTTTGCATGTTTTCTCTTTTAAATAAAAACCTAATGTGTGCTCATCTATTGCAGTCTGCCAATTGTTCCTTGGGTCCAAGTATATTTGTACAGGTAGTCTTTCATTGTCACTCTGCATTTTGTATTGACACATTAATATAACAGTGACACTAGGTATGCAATTAATCTGGAGATATATCTCCACAGCATCATTTGTTTTGGCAACGGTGTGACATTCATTTATGTTGCTGTTTTGTGATTTTAGTTTCTTAGGCCTCAATGGTTTTTTGGTTAAGGACCACAGCACTACATTCACCCCATCTATGAGAGGAGACAATCTTTTCAGGCAATCTGTCCCCATCAGAAATGGAATTTCACAAATAGATGTGATCAATACCTCTTGTTTCATTCTGTGCTTTCCTATTTTTATGTCAACCTCAGTTACACCTATGATGGGCACCTCCTCCCCATTAAAGTAATGCACTGGACCTTGATTTTCTCTCA
The DNA here is from genome assembly GCF_040938575.1 of Ambystoma mexicanum. NCBI lineage: Eukaryota > Metazoa > Chordata > Amphibia > Caudata > Ambystomatidae > Ambystoma > Ambystoma mexicanum. The sequence goes on from NC_090923.1 coordinate 844,814,561, forward strand.
CTGTAATCTGATTATGTGGGGACCTCCCTTCATTGATACTCTTTACCAATTCTTTGGACATAATTGTGGCCTGTGCGCCAGTGTCAATCATAGCAAATGTTTGGCATTTTTCTTCTACAGTGATGGGTGCATAATATCTGTCCTCAACTTCCTCTAATACACATAAGAAGTGTGAATTCTTACTGATTTCAGGGCTCACCTTTCTCAGGCCTTTTTCACTTTTGGCTTAGCACATTGGTAAATGGAAAGACATTTTTCCCTCCTTTTTACCCATTTCTGCGCGAGATACTTTATTAATTTCTCCATGTTCAGAGGATTTTTGGAGTGTGGCCACTGTTCGCCCATCCATCTGGGTATCATCAGGGACCACATTACAACCTTCCAACTGAACATGTGTAACAACATCATTTAGTAATTTGTCATTGTTTAATTCTGTGCATTTGTGATCATTTAGTGTGGTACCAGCCCTTTCAGCCTCTTCGAAAATATGTGGCTCAAAGAATTCTTCAGGTGATTGATTTGTACCCTCCTTTTGAGTATTTCCTTTTTCTGTCTGTGTTTGTTCACCGTTTTGACTGTCCAGGGAAGGAGCTATAGCATCCCCACTTACTCCCTGTTCACTGGTATTCCCCATGCATGAGTCATTTTTCTTAAATCTGTCCCTTTGTTCTTTTGGAATTTCAGGTGTTTCTTTTTCATTTGCACAAACCTTCAATGTTTGATTTAGCTCTAGGTTAAACTGTACCTCTTTTTTAGAAGTGTTTGCACTTTCTGTTACATGTTCATTTACTGGCATTTTCAGTTTTACATCATTAGGCATCTCAGAGTCATTATGCGAAATTACATCAGAGCAATCTGTCTTTTCGGCGCTGTAGGTATCATGAGTACTTAGTCACTTTTCAGACGCCCCCCGGTCATTGCTATGGCCATCAGCCCCCTCTTTGGATGGTTGTTTTTGCGCTGTATAGAGCTTCCCTATTTGCTCAGCTAACATTTTCACTTGGGCCTCGAGGCACTGGAACCTTTCCATCTCTCTAGAATCCTCTTTCTGTGGCCTAGGTCGATACTGGTTGTTTTCCCCCTGATTGGATCTATTCTGATACCTCTCAGGTGATTGATTTCTATTGGGATGGTTCCTGAACTCTTGATTCATTTGTGGAGGGGAGCGGGGTGCGCCCATCCTTTGATTATAGTCCCCTGGTGGGGAATCATTGTACTGACGTGGATTGTAGTTCATGTTCTGTCTCATGTCCTGTCTCTCATGTTGTGGGTACTGACCCCTATGTTGATTCCCATTATCAGCAAATCGATCCAAATATCGGCGTCTATCCTGATTACCATATATCATGGTGTTGGGATCAAATCTGCTCTGTGTCCCCAATGTCTGGTAAGGACCATCATTTCTTTGATCTTGATTTTGTCTTTGGTTATTATTCATACCTGACATATCAGGCCGATATCCTGCCCGGGGTCTATCCCCTAAATACCTAGGGCTGATGTAGCTCTCCCTATTACTAGGATCATGTGATTGGAACATTGGTGCAGAGTGTGATGATCTTTGTTGATTAACCCTTTGTTCAGGTGCCTAATTATTTTTACCTGGACTTTGAGCAGACTCAAGGGACATTTTGGCTGACCTGATTTCCATCACTGTGGCTGAGGGTTCTTTAGATTTAGGTCTAATATCTTTCATTTTATCACTTTCTCTACCCTGACAATAGAGTACCTCATATAGTTTTGTGCTTTGATGTACAATCCATTCAAGGGACTTGTCACGGTCAAATTCACAGACCAATTGTGATATGATGTCTTTCTCTAGCCCATAGAAGTAGGCAGTTTTAAACTCATTGGAATTGGGCTCAAAAGATACATCAAAGCGAGAAAATGCCCTTTTTAAGTCCTGTAAAAATTGGCGAGGGGATGTGTTAGGCCCAGCAGTGATTGTGTAAGCGACTTTCTTTGCCTCCTGCAATGACTGAAAAGGAGAAAAATGACACCTAATTTCTTTTTCAAACTCCACCCATGTCATATTCTGCTGTTCATTTAATCCCCTTATGATGCTGGCCATCGGAGCATCTAAAGTTAAATGAACATATTGTCTGTACTGTTCCTTAGGTATCTGGAGTGCTTTAAAAATTTCATGAACCACTACTAGGTGATCCTCAATGCAGCATTCCCCTCCTTTTTTAAATGGTTTGATCAGGGCTTTAATGGATTTCATTATCTTTATGGGGCTACTTGTTGCAATACATGGAATTGCACTACTTGGTGACTCAATCCTGGTTCCAGTTGTATGGGATTGGTGGCTGCCCCCAATGGGAGTATCAAATCCCTCAAGGGCGCTGCAACCAAGTTCAGTCACCGGCCCAGTCACTGGAGTACTAGCTCCTTGGGCAGAACTAGAATTCACCTCCACTCCATTGAATGTAGTACCCTGCCGCCTCTCCTGGGTCCTGGGAATGCACATTTGCTGTTCTAAGTCTTTGCACTTTTTAAGGAGCCTGTGTGCTTCATTTTGCAGATAGTTGTTTTCATCACTCATTTTATTTATTACCTCCTGCATGTCGCACATTTGCATTTGGCATTCATTGAATTCTTTGTTTCTCTTGTCTTTTTTTTTTAATCATTTTAACCATTTCTTGCTCTGCACCTTGGAGATCACTTTCTTTTTCAAAATTTGCTTTTTGTAAAATCTGCATTTCTGAAACAATCTCATTTTTATCCTGTCTAATGGGATCCACTAAGGCTTTTAAGTGTACCAATTCTTGCTCACTGTCTTCAAACTGTTTCTTGCTTTTGGACAACTGAATATTAAAATCTCTGCATTTTAATTGCATGTCTTTCTGACATCCTTCTAATTCTGTTCTTAACATCTCCTCTTTTTGACTTGCCCCATCTAAGTCAGTCTTTAACCTGTTAATTAGCTGGGTATCATTTTCTTGCATTCGCAGGGACCTATTCAAAATAAACCATATTTTGGCACATAGCCGTATTAAACAGTCTTTTTCTGCATGTTTGTCAGCTGCATTTAATAATCTCTGAAGGCAGACCTGAATTATGCTGCCTGCTGCAAAAATACTGTCTAGTTTTTCTTTCTGCACTTCACCATGAATGCGGTCGTGCCATTCTGTGGCATTGTTCGATGACCACGTCCCATGTGCAAATAACTTTGCCTGTAAATATTGCACTAGCTCTGGGAATGTGGCTTCCATTTGAGACATTCTGAAATTTGTTTTTAGTGGCACACTGCTATTATGAAATGGGTTGCCTCTAATGTACAGATGGCAGTTTGAGACACGCTTGCCACGCCCGGTAGGTGCTCTATGATTACTTTCCTGGCCTGCAACGCACCATAAATATGTTGGGTATTTTGTATAGATTTGGGGCCTAGCAGTATTTTCTTACCGCCAAAATTAAAATAATTCAGTAATAATCACTCTTTGCATTCAGATTAGATTTGGTATATAGTACTACAGTATACCTACATTATTTCAGCACACTGATACATTTAGGGGTATACATTATGTTGGTATGCGTTATTGGTGGTATTTCTGGTGAGCATAATTCCTTTGTTTTATATATGGCCCCAATATCCAGAACCCCTTATTTTTGCTTAGTTTGTTCGTGTGATCACTAGAGAGACCTCAGGCCTACATTTCAGAAATACCACATTTTCATTTTTAGTGTGCCACCATGGGCTGTCCTCGCTGTCTTATCTACGGCAGCGAGCTAACATGCGGTATCTATCACCAACTTATCTACATTGGTGAACTATGTCCAGGGCCTCTCTTTCTGCTGACTCATGTACCTCCAGCAGGCTATAACACACACAGTTATTTATAATTGCTCATACTGAATGAAATCATGCACACAGCTGCAGCCAAGTCTTATTTTTAGCTACCTTAAAAATGACAATTGTACTGTCCAAACATCTCCCCCTTTTTATCAGCACTGTAATGGTAAATGCACAAAGAAAAGAGAAAATAAAACACACTACCCATCCGCTTTCAAATATATGTTTGTGTATTATAAAATTGCATTACAACACGATCTTACTCTTTTTACAGAAATAAATTGAAATAGCACAGTAACAACATTATCTGTGAGCGGCGAGAACAGTCTAATTTGCAACATTAAACATGTTGATAACACTGGAATTCCCTGTTCTCCTCTGACTGAATAGTTTCGCACACATGCACACTGCCCCCACACTCTGCAATATATAATTACCTAATCTGTTCAGCATGTGAAATTCTTCGGCTGGTCGCCTTCTGGATGTGGCAATTCCCTCTTCAAGCACCCCCAGTGAGAACAGGCATCAGCCGTTACTCAAACCGGGGATTATTGTCTGGGATCCCCAGTCTCTGCAGCAGTGCAGCTGGGATCTGCTTTTTCAATCAGGAACTCCACAGCTACCGGTCAGGTCTTTCTCCGAGCTGTCTAAAATGTATTCTGCTCTCCTTTTTCCCGAGATTCATTAGCAAAGCTCTGTTACAGCTTGCCAAACGAGTTCAACCAATGAAATTCTATCATGTCCTACCCTCCTTCTCATTAACAATGGCTTGGATTATACAGTTGCAACTGTAACCAAACTGATTTCCTGCTTATTCGGGTCTTTGCTTCCTGCAAATACTGTGGACAGAGCGCAGATAGAAGCAAAGAAAAAAAAATCTGGAAGCGCGTTTAAAATGACTTTCAGAGCCTGTCATTTTCCATTCATTTTGCACTGGAGAACACATTATTTTATTAATGAGTTAGCATGTTAGTTTTTTGTTAATGAGGTTAGTTCATTAATTCTCAAATGTGTCCCTTGCAACAGAGGAATTTCAGGTGATAAAATGGTGTGCATTTTGAATGTGAAAAAATGTGTGCTTTTAAAATGAGAAAATGGTTTGTTTTTTACCTGTGTAACCTGTCTTCATTTACATGTCCATAGGTTGCAGTGGCAACACATATCTTGAAACAATTGCATCATAGCAATGCACCAAACCCATGGAGTGGTGCTGTATAAAAAAACATGCTATACATTGATCCTGTGCAGTGGTGCTGTGCTCTGTGTTCCCAAAACACACTAAACAATCCTACATGCCTCATAAGAATTAGTTTCCTTGTAACTGAAAACTGAATTTGTCCGTGTATTGTGTGCATTACCCAACAAATTCCTCGTTGCATCTGTCATATTAAAATCCAAACCGCTGTTCCATTGTGAGTCTACCTGTATGTGCCTCTGTCCTTGTCATTGAAAAATGATTTTTCTGTTGTAAACTAAACCCCTTCCATGAGCTGCCTGTCATTGTAAACCTAAGTATAAATGAATGTCCATTTGCCACTGTGTTTTCCCTTTTGCATTTGCTTTCTCCCAAAATCGATTTTCCCATTTCATTTCTACTTTGCTCTGGTGTGCTGATTAGTATTCTCTAAACTTTCCCTTGCTCCTAAAGTGTAGGCATTACAAATGTCCTTCTATTCTGTCCCCTAGCAGTCGTGAGTAAGAATCAAAATACCACTCTGCCATTTTGCTCCAAAAACAAGTTTTCACTTTCGCTGCTGGCTTCCCATCTGGGGGTGGTGGGCTTTACCCCAAATCCGATTTTCTCTCTCTATTCCTACTCCTTGCCACTGCCTTCCATTACAAGGTATCAAGTTTAATTCATGTTTGGGGGTAAGTGTTGCAGGGGGAGTGCTAAAACTTTGGCGCTATCACTTTCAACCTGATGGTATCCTCCTGTTTTGTCATTTACACAAAAGCGAGTGCAACTGTCTATTTCAACCTGATTGTATTTTCCTGTTTTGTCATTAAAACAAAAGCGAGTGTAACGGTCTATTTCAACCTGATTGTATTTCCCTGTTTGTCATTATAACAAAAGTGAGTGTAACAGCCCATTTCCACTTGGTCGCTCTAGATAGGATGTTGCACTTGTGTTGCCACAATTGTGGTGGCTGCTGTTTGTTAACTATTTTCCTTTTTCTTTAAGTAATACATTAATAAATGTCTTATTGATACACACCAGCCTGGTTCCTAGTCCATGGTGTTTGTGGAGGTTGGGTGGGAGACTGGTTGGAGGCCTACCCAAAAAAAAGAATCTGTGGTTTATTAAAAATAAAAGGCGCTTTATTGTACGCCACATTCGTTGTCGGGGAAGGAGTCCCTGGTTGGAGTGTACTGTGTAATAAAATTGTGACACTGCACTGCTCATTTTTGGCAGAATTGAGGTCCAGGACTTCTCCAAGATTGAATAGAATACTGGTACTCATTAACAAACATTGCCAACCATCCCATATTTCCTCGTCACACATGCTTCAGCTGTCCCAGCCTTTTCAGCTTGGACTTTCACAATAAATGGGAGGGAAGCCTAACGTTGCATGCAATGGGAAACACTAGCATATGACATTATATCACTTTCTATTTTCTTTCACTGTGAATACAGTTTTAAAATCTCACCCACTTTTATAGGCTTTTACTGTGATTTTCTAGTCAGCATGGGTAAAACAACAATCATTATTTTGCCTCAACATGTTTCTAAAACGATTTGTATAATATCAAATTTGTTTCTTAAGTAATATGTGTACTTTTCAATGCACTGCTATGCAGCTATTATTTAATCTCTTGAAACCCAAACCCAAACCTTAACAAATACATTCTTATATTAACTATAGATGGGAAGATATGTGGCCAAGTTCTTATATAACCAACTGCTCTCAAATCCTGTTTTCCGCCCTTATACTAAAGTGTGTGATCCTATGCAAATCATTAAATCACACTGTGCTTTATTTGCCAACATTGGGTTTCCTTAGAAGTGATTCAGTTTGTAGCATTAGCTATTAAAAAATCACCTCTCATGGTTTACTAAACTGTAGAGTTGTTACATATTAATACTAGCAAACCATTCATGTATTGCAAACCACAAAGTTTTCTTGTGCATTGAGCATGGAAACTTATTTTAATGTCACTACTAATGATGCCCTACAGTACACAGGACTGATGCCACTCTTTGCAATACCATTTCCCGTAATGTCACTTGTGATGATGTCAATACATTTGCACGTTAGGGGATCTGCTCTGTGCTCATAACATGTCTATAGTGTTGTAATTTGTTTGTGCTATGCATATGTAGACATGCCTTTGCCACTAACGCTGCCATAAGCGTGGATGGGAGAGCGGATGGAGGGCGAATGATGCCGTACAGAAATGTGCCTGCCACTAACTGCTTCTGATGAGCCACCGTGTCTGAAGTGTCCTGCAAACCTCCTTTGTATAGTTGGCCATCCTAGGCCAGAAGGAAATAAAATAAGTCACCCCATTCTCTGCAGGGAAAGCTCTGCCTGCCCCCCTCTCCTCTGACTGACAGTGTCCCGTTATCCTCTTCCCGTCCTGTGTGAATATTTAGGTGATTGGGACTGTGAAAGGACATTTTGAACTGAAAGCCCACAGACAGCTCCATTTACCTATCAGAAATGTGCATTCCTTTAAGACAAAGTGAGCAAAAAATACAACACTGTTCTGAAGCTTGATTAGTATTCATGACGTGTTTGACATGAACTCAAAGAATGGGCTTGCCTTTTTATGGCTAGTCACATCTTTTTTTAACACTGCAATACAGCAAGCTCGAGTTCATGACATATACTATTGGCAGGTGACCTCTTCTCACATTTTCTTTAATTGTGTGCCATTAAGTGCAGAAAGTCTAGTGGTGGCAAACGCGATATCTTTCAGGCTTGCATTACTTTGCATTCTGGGACTTGTAGGCTTTTTTCATAATGTGGAAACACATCTAAAAAGATACTCTTTTGGCTTAAGGTGTTTATGTAAGGATTTAGATATTGACAGAATGATCTAGTATGCAATTTGTGTACTTTGTAAGCAAACTCTTTAAGACTGTATTTCTTGAGATCATAAACGTGTGTACCTTTAACAGCTTGAACGGTTTGTGGCCAAGTTCCTAAATTTCACAGTGGGTTTAATTCCCAGTTTTGCTGCTTCACCAAATTATGTTATCCTGATCAAATAAGGTATTCTCTCTGTGTTTATCTGCACAAATGGGGACCCTTACAATAAATCCTCCCTAACAATGAGGCAGATTGAGCATTAAATTGAGTTTAAAAAACATGTTTAAACGCTTTTAGCCGCTTAAGGAGATTTTCAAGATTTATCGGCCCCCCAACTCCCCAAATACCCCCCAACCCTAACCCTAACCCAACTCAAACCCTGACCTAAATCTAACCGTTACCCAACCCCTAACACTAACCCTAACCCTCAATCTACCCCTTACCGCTACCCTTACACTTGCCCTACCCCATACCCTAACTCTAATTTTAAAATAAAAAAAAAACCCATTGAATTTCCATCTAATTATAGTCAATGAAAAGGCATTTCGATGGAAATGCTTTTCGTTGAATAGAATTCAATGGAAAGGTCTTAGATGCCTTGGTTTTCGATGAAAAGACCAGATACCATGTAAATGCCTCTTGACATGCACATTCATGATTTACTAGGAGGTGCGAAGAATGCTCTGAAACTTGGGTCTGCCTGCATTTCTAGGCATTTACATTTTGTAGTGACAGCAATACACGTTGATAGTGGTCCTCTCTCTGCAACTATCAGAGGGAAGAGTAATGTATTCGTTTTTTTGTGACTTTTCTCTTTAAGAACGCAACTTTACTCACACATCAGAGTTATCATAAGTATTCGTTTTGTTATAAATCACAAAACAGGGCAAAATTAGTCTGTGATTAATGGACTTCTATAAAAGATGACAGTATTAGGCTGACAGAATCAAACCTCAAGTGAATGACTTAATTGTACAGCATTATTGTGAGTTTTTGGTTGGAATACCGATTGTAATGTTTCATTGTACCATGGACCCAGGGCCCAAGCTCAGAAAAAAGCAGACTTACACAGAGCGAAAGAAAGCTAGTGTGAAAATATGATTGGAGCGGGGTAAGTGTATAGAGAGACAATGAGACGCTGATTCAAAGAGAAAATGCGAGAAACACATAGAACGTGAGAGAATAAAACATCTAGGTGTGGACCTTGCCGTGTTTGAGCCCTTGACCACTTAAAACCTAGATTGATGAGTGCCTGTACTTTTTTCCAGATAAAGAAAGCACTGTAGAAGAGACAAACATCCTTTGGATGTTGTTTTGTTATGTCCACAGTATTGCGTTGTTTTGCCGATTTTTTTCGAGCTATTTTTTTTAAACTTAAAAATTACTTTTAAAAGAACATGAAATATACATGGGAGGAGTAAGGGTCTAAAATGGTTAGAGAGGGGATTGGGGCAAGGGTAATAGCATAGGGAAAGGTGGTGACCCCAATAATAAAAATAACATTTTTTAAAGAAACTAAAAAAAATAAAAACATAGAACCATGTTCACGTCCTTTCCACCCTTGCCACCCAATTGTTTCCTTGTAGTTTCAGTGTCAGAAGTCCAGGCAGCAGGCGGTATTTGCACTCACCACAATGGACGTTGCAAAAAAACGTAAATAACATCATCTTCCTAGCATTAAAATGAAGCAGCCATCAAGCTGACTGTAAAAGTTTCCGCCCCGCTCAGCCTGAAGAAAGTGGAACTAATTTGTTTTGCTGTTTGATATCGTGCATAGCGAGTGGTGCCCTGCGGCACTAGTTAACCTCAAAACAGCTGACCTTGAGGAGCTGTTTACATAGCACCTGCCCGGGGAAGCCACACTCATAAACCGAACAGGGAATCCTAGTCCTGCTAACATGCTGCCTACTTTCTTGTGGCCTTGGGCTTCATAACTAACTTTGAGGCATGTTGTAGTTTAGCATAACGCAGTTGAAATTCAATTTGGAAGGTCCTTCTTCTTGTATATCTGTAACAAGCAGAAACGTATATGCTATAGCTGGCTCTAACTCGCGACAGCAAGCACCACTGGAAAAAATGACAAGGCAATGAAGTAAGTGGTATGGTGGGATAACTTTTATCAAGCATTTCAGTTGACAGGTGGCCTCGCCCCTTTTCCATTCCCCCAAACTCCTATACATTTGATTGAACCCCAAAACATGTAATTGACCCCAACATTTATTTATTCATTTTATTTTAAATTGATAAAAAAAAACACAATTTTTATAGAAATTTGATAAGAACCCCAATAATTTTTTATATAAAATGAATGTACATTTTGTATAAAATGGATGAGTATCAATAGATTGAATGTAAATAGGTATATGCCTATGAGCACTAATAATGCTATGACGCTATTAGGGGTGGATCTTAAAATCTGGATATATAGCTGTTACTGTAGGCCTCGAAAACATATGCAATCTTCAGATTTTTTGGGCTATCCAGCGTGATGTCAAGGAAAATGTAATTATGAACAGCTGCAGTTACAAAGAGGGGAAAACAGCTCCCAGCAGGTCCAGCGATTCCAATGATAGTCATACACCTTACTATCTATGGGAGTATGCAACAGTCTTGATGTAATGGAGGACTCTCAGGATTTTATGGGGGAGCTTAGTGAGAACATGGCTACACTTTCTGTCAGCAGTGAGCCGTCACTGCTGACGTCGCCGGTGTTATGGGTCGGTTTGTTGGAGACTTTATTCAAAATATTCAGGAGGATACACCCATAGCCATGGCTAATTTGGAAATGGCTACCTGGAGTGATGACGTGGTTCTCGAGCAGCCAAAGGGGTAAAGCCTTTGCGATCATGCTCATACAAAATGGAGCCTGAAGACAGCAGACGGTCAAGCAGAATGATACAGTTATGGTGATGGAGAGTGTCCCCAACGCCTTGGACATTTGGGAAAAATGACAGGTCATTGAGCCTGGATATGAGACGGCATGTCCACGGATGGAAGCAAAGACTTGCATCTTGTAGGGGTGTGAGAACTAGCCAGAGGTAAAACCATGCATTTCTCTTTTTGTTTACACTCTCTAACTGATAAAAAAGGACAGCAATAAGGAGGGCCAAGCTGTAGCAGACACTGCCAATATCAGTCAGTCAAATATGTTTATTTCAGAATTTATTTTTCTCCATAAAACACTGTCAATATCTATTGTGTTTGCTGTTCAAATCAAATTGAACACCCAGGGAATCGCTATTGCAAGGAATGCATTTCGCTAATGGAGACGGATAGGGTTAAAGATGATGCAGACACATCAGTTGTGACCTGGGCTGATATAGTTGCCATCCAGGGCTTCACAGCCATTGTGGTGAAAATGGGTTTCAAAGAACACTTTAACACACTGTGTGCGGGCATAAGATGGACAATCGGCAGCAAGATGCTCATGAATGTTTGTAAATATCCTATACAGATAAATCGTTACTCAGTATGCTACATTTTGAGTCATAAACATCTCGTAAAAATGATGTGCCTAATACAGCCGTTAACCCAGCTAAGGGTTGGGAAAGGGGCAGAACAATGTGTGTCTAAAATGTTGTGGACTATACAAGTAGCAACTACCCCCTCTTTAAAATGAAGCAGTTTAGACGGGGTTGTTGTTTGTTAGAAGCATAACTACAAACACCGTTTGCAAGTGGAGATATAAGGTATATCTAAACCAGTACAGCAGGGTAATGTGCATGGTGCCCCATAAACTGACCTATGAAGATTGACAATGTAGATAATGTGCATGTATTTATGCTTATTTGCAGGAAATAAAAAATGAAAACCTGTTGCAAAGCTCTCAATTTAATGTAACCCACCAGTGGATGTGTACAGCAATTATTGGTGGCTTACTTAAAGAGCATCTAGGCAGTATATCTTCAAGGATATTTTGTTATCTGGAAACAGCACCGCAGGTATAAAGAATTGAATGTAAAAATGTTCTATGTATTTCGAACATATGTTCCACCAGATGTCACCCTACTATGTACCCTACTGGGAAAATCACCACAAAGTCGGCTTGACCTATACTGAGACTGAAGGTGTACGACATGCAACATCGTTTCGTAAGCACCAAAGGATAATGGCTGTTTGATAGGGAGCTTTATGAATTTCTATCAGCCATTGCTATACTGTGCAAGCGTGTTTATCGTTGCAGTGAAAGGAAGTGTGGGTTTTAAGTAATTGTGCATTCTGCAGAACTTGTAGTAAGATTGGTGAGTGTACAACAGCTGATAACCCCTGCTATCCAATTCCAATACAGATCTGATATTATAAATGTATATACAAATCTGATGGTGTAAATGTTAATGAAGATCTGTTGTTTATAAAACATTGTCTTTATGTCCAACTGTTATGGGGTGAACATGTGTTGCGTAAAGCTGTCAAAAATATATTACGATTAAGGGGTGTTGGTAGTTATGGAGGTGTTGAAGGCTTTTATCGTAAACTGATAACTGATGGTGAGAATGGGTCAAGATGTGGCTTTTGGATCAGGCGTCACACGCGCTACACAAGCCATTCCGAAAACATTTTAAACGACGAATGACAGTGGTATCCGATATCGATCAACAATGGTAGGCAGATTTTATGGATATAAGCCAGTTCCAGTAAGACAATGAAGGCATCCACTATATCCTAGCCGTCATTGATGTCCTATCAAAATATGTCTACGTTTAGTCTTTAAAAGACAAGAGGGGCCGCAGTGTAGCAATTGTTTTTTAAACACATATTTAACAGCAGGCGACTACCCGCTAAACTACAGACAGACACCAGTAAGGAGAGATAAACCACTACAGACCCTTCTAAAACAACATGAGGTGCACCATTTCATAACACACTCCAAGGTGGAAACTGCTACTGTAGAATTTTTTATACAAACTTTTAAAACAGAGATCTAGCATTTCTTCACAGCTTAAAACACCTGTAGATATGTGGATGTGTTACCCGCATTGATAAATGTGTATAACAACACGTGACATGGATCTATTAAAACTACCCCATAGCTGTAACACCCCACAATTCCTTGAAGGTCTGGAAAAAGACTTTCTGAAAAGGAGACACAAACTCCCTTTAAAAAGAGGGATCATGTGCGGATCTCGAAACACAAGGCTGTCTTTACAAAGGGGTATGAGCAAAACTACAGCAATGAGATCTTTATCAGAGATGGAGTGGCTCCCTGGGAAGGTCTTTATATGTACAGATTAAGCGCTTACTGAGTGACGGCTGCAGAGGTGGCTCTGAAGCATTACCTAAAAGGTGTTTCTGTATGTGTTCTTATCCGCCTGTGAAAATAACGTTGTGCTTTGATTTGTTTGTGAGTACGTACATGTCTCATGTTATTGCCCTATATAGTGGTCATGGAGTACATGCAGGTGTTTTGCACAACTGATTTTTTTAAGTTGAGATTCATGTATGATGTGGTGTGTGTGACAAAATGACTTCTGCCCTGTTGCAGTACAAGGATGAGTAATCCCAATCCTAAAGGTGAAACCGGCACACGTGAGAGACGTACCTGCTTTGCCTTTTGCAGTAAAGTATGAGCAGGCTCAAACTCTTCAGAGGTGTGTGGAAGTGAATAGTAGCAACCCAAACACCAAAGGACAACAGTCCAAAATACAGGAAGTAAAGGCTGCTCTCTCTAGGACTGGTCTTCTGCTGGTGACTTGGAAGTTTAACTGATATTCTTATGCAATTGGCGATATTAGTTGTAGATGTAATTGAGAACTATTGTCGCATATCCCCGGAGTAGGTGGAGGGAAAGCCAGGGACCACCTTGATGTGCACAGAAATAAAGAAAGAACCTCCCAGAGACTTGCGCCACATTGAGGTAGCTGGTCAAATTGGTAGCTAGTCAAATTGTTTATTTGTCACAAATAACCAACTGCGCTTTCTGATAACACGTGTTTTTTCTGGTTAGCCTTTCTCAAATCAAGGCAAATGAACATCTGTCCATAATTGGTTGCCAATCGAAGTTCAAATGGTCATGTCCTGGGTTCAATCACCGTGCAACATATTAACTGGAAAGATTCTGCGTTTCTCTTCTTAAGAAGGTAAGAAGAGTAACGCAGAATCTTTCCAGTTAACACGTGATAAATAAACAATTTGATTAGCTACCTCAATGTGGCGCAAGTCTCCGGGAGATTCTTTCTTTATTCTAAAATATAGGAATGGCCAATCAAGGTTCTATAAAATATATGTACTTTAAATAAGCACACCATATGCAAAAATGACTAAATAGAACAAACTCTACACAAACCCACCCTTGCGGAAAGCACACAGAATATGCAAAAGGTAGAAAGAATCTGCACTCTGGATGATGAAGCAGTAGTGAAACACAATCAATAGCTGCAATGTTTGTAAAAGCATGTCTTGAGCAGGAAAAGGGGTCAAACCTGACCTACCCAGTCTCTAGGACACAAAGATGGACTAGGGGCAGGTGTTAGTCAATAATACCATCTCGCTGTCCTTAGCGGTTCGACAGCATTGAATGAAATGACTTGGCACTGTGTGAACGGTTCGAACCATGCTCGAATGCAGCAGCTGTAGTGTTCCAGATGGAAAGCAAGTGCAGAATCAGGATTGAGCTTAAATATGTTGCGATTTGAAGCAGCATTCAAAGAATGCGGATAAAGAGGGCCACCATGGTCGGTTCGATGGGTTGTTCAACGGTGAAGTTGCTGGTGACTTAATGTGTGTTTCAAGACATGATGGTTGAATGAAGTGTTCGAGGGTTGCATTTTGAAAAAGCTACAAGGGTCGGTTTTGACCGTTCACTTGTGATGAAGATCCTGAAAGTTGGAAAGGCAGTTTGAATGTGGTGATGACAGGAAGAGCTTCTTGTTCGAGCCAAGGCAACAATGCACTCAGCTGGCGTGGTGTGGCTGCAGACTGGTTCAGATGTGCAGCATGGTGGACTGAAAATCAGGAGAGTACAAAAAGCAGTACTGGCTGGTCCTGGTGGTCCAAATGTGTCACATGGTCCTCAAAACACATCTCAAAGTGGTTTGATGGTGAAAACACAGGGCTCTTAGTTTGCCTTGAGTCCAACTGCAGGGCCTCAGTGACAAGATAGGTCCTTGTTGTCATTCTTCCAAGCACATGGGAGGCTGGAGAACACCTGCAGGGATCCTTCACCTTCAGTGAGGTCTTGGGTACTGGTTTAACTGGCAAAGAGGCAGGTCTTGGTCTAGCAGCAGGTGAACTCCAATGTGCCCTGAGGATGGTTAGGGCACAGAGCTTGCCTCTGCCTTGGAACACATACCCCCACCTCACTCGCGAAGGACTCTGAAAAGGACTGCTCTCTCAACAGGGTCCAAACACATTCCTCTTGAAGTCTTGGAGTTCAAATATGAATCAAAGAAGGGCTGAGAGACCCCCTCTTTTATAGGTAAAATCCACAGGTAATTGGACAAAAGCAAACCTGTTTTACGGGGTCCAATCTCTGCCCTTGTGACAAGTGATCTCTGCCTTCTTGCATTGTACCCAAAGTGCTTTGTGTTAAAGGACGTGGAGATTATCGGAAGTAAGGAGCGGTACAGAGAGTTCCAAGTTAGTGAAAACTCTCCCCAACTGGGCTAAGCTCCCTTTGGCTGAACTAACTCTCCCCTTTTCTCAGATGCACAGCCTCAAAGGCACTTTGGTATGCATCACCCTGGTGTGTGGCTAATCCTTTTGTGCTGGGTGTGCCCTTAGATTCCTGTTCCCCAGGACAACACCTTCTGAGGGGCTGTGTTGATGGAGAGAAACCTTACATGACCTCATAAAGGATAAAAGGGGAGGCACAGTCTTTCAGTCTCTTGACCTGCTAGCTGGCAGGAGCAGGCTGCCTGACCAGAATACTCTCAATCCTTCCACAGCTAGCCTGTACTCACAGTCTTAACACATGCATCATAGAAATCAGATGTGGCTTATAGTAATTATGTAAAACCCCCACCACTATACCATGGCTTAAACTTAAATTCAGCCTCTGCCATGTTGTGACTTCTTGTGACCTCTGAACCTGCTCTCTGCCACTGGAGAGCAGGAGCTGCCGATCAGGAGACTGAAGTACCGTGGCACAAGTGTTTGTTATGCTTTTGGCATTGAGCTGGCGAAAGGGCTTTCCGATTAGCAGATGATCCTTTCGGAGATGGAATTACCTGCATCATTGTATTATTTAACACAAATCAAAAAAGCCAGGGCTTTTACACACTTGCCAGATGGCAATTCCTCACAGTGTGCATGATGTTTTGTGAAAGGACTTGTAGTTCTGCCAAAACAAATGTGTTTGCCTTACCTGCATCTCTGTACAAACACAGGAGCAGGCTTGTGTTTTGGGCATCCTGTCAAATAAAGCGTGAAAACTATATGCTGTGTGTGTGTGTGTGTGTGTGTGTGTGTGTGTGTGTGTTAAGTGTCACCGGGCATGAAAAACAAACTTAGGTTCTGATCATATTTTGGGTCCAGTGGCTTATTGTGTGTCAGTGGGTGTATTTGTGTGATTGTTGCTCATTCAATAATGTCACAGTGGCAAAACATTTATAGTGAACTTGACTGTGTATGTTTCGTGGTTACACAGGTGGGTTCATGCAGGTGTGTGGATGTGATTGGTCACTCCATTGCTCATATTATGAAAGGCATTGTGTGGTATGTTTTATGTTTTTCTCACATTTTGCCATGCATAGAGTTTTTGACCACTAAGCATTACGTTGCTTGTGAAAGCAGGCTGCGTACGTGTGGATTTGTGTTGTATAGTGATTAGTTTCTCGGGTGTGTGTGTTGGGTGCTACATGTGATTAAATATGTTGCACAGTATATTCCTGAATTGTTTTTATGTCTCCAGCCTTGCTGCACACTTTTCATTGCTCATGTTTTGACCAAGACCATGTGGTTTGTTTTATGTCTTGCTTGTATGTTGTCATGCATAATAAGTAATGTTCCGCCAAGCCTGCCTCTACTTGTGCAAACAGGATGGGCGTGTGTGTAGGTTTGATTGTAATAGTGTGTTTAGTTTCTTTATGTGTGTGTGTGTGTCTGTGGTGAGTGCTGCGTATGATTGTATCTGTTGCACATAATACCCCTGAATGGCTCTGTCCATCCAACTATACTGTGCACTTGGTCCATGCTCAGTGAGCTGGTTGTAGATGTTTGTGTGCATTGGGCAGTAACACCTTCATTTTATTTGCCCTGAAAAAGTTTCTCTGCCTGGTTCTTGGGCCCAGGGTATGATTTGGAAATTGGGTTCCTCACCTAGCTGGTGGATGATGGATTTACGGGTGGTATGGGCAGAGGTGTTGCTAGGGGGGTTTAGGGGGCTATAGCCCCTGGTCTTTTGGTTGTCGCCCCGGATAGAATCTCAGGAGCTACAACCAAAAGGCTAGCTAGCCCCCAGTCCCGACAGTTAAGCCATTAGCATAGCCCCAGGTCTTTTCCAGACCTAGCAACACCCCTGGATATGGGGAGGATTCTTGACACCCTCTACTGGCACACATCACGTGGCAGGGGGCAGTTACATGATGCCCTTCACTGAGCTGGAGTGAACTATAGCAATGTTATATATGGGGAAGTTCAGGTGGGGAAGTGGAAAGAACTTAAGAGAGCATGTGTCCCAGTCTCCAAGCCGACACTTGATACAGTATCGCCAGTCAGCATTTCTCTGTCATTGTTTAAACACACGAGACCCCAATTTTGGAAATCATTGTCTCCTAGCTGGGACTTCACTCAGCAAGGTTACAATGTCTCACATAGGGAAACAGTGGGTCCCCTATCTGTTGAAGCATTGCAGACACAGAGGGAAGCTTTGCCACTCACTAGTACATACTGTGAAAACAAAGAAGCAGAGGCTCCCTCAGGAAGTACTTACTGCTCAGACAGATAATAGAAATAATTTCAAGATGGAGGCCACCCTAGATATAGCCTCAGGCCAACCCTAGATTCCAGCTCGGTCGCTCTTGTATGCTGTGGCAAATATTTAAGCCCCTCCAATCAAAAAATGTACCAGCCACCACTTGTGACTGGTACATTTGGGCGCCAGGTAGCAGGTACCTCCCCTTGTTTCCACACTAGGTGAAAGATGTAACCTTCAAATAAACAACATGTTTGCATTTGTTTCATAGAACATTGCGTGTGTGCCTCTGTAACGGCATAATCATCATGTGCATTGCGCATGCCTGATGGTCCATGCCAGCCCGGAGTGTGGTATGTCACATGTTTTGTTGAAGAGCTTGGGGGGAGGGTGGGGATGCCCTCTGCATGGCTTGCAGGGGGGCACAACATTTTGTGAAACATCACTGGCCCTAATGCCAAATATCTTAGCGGCAAACTGTTGACTTAATTGCTATGTGGCAAGTTTTGAGGATCAACAATCTTATGGCATTTCTTACGCGTAAGTAATGCCCATAGGTGCCTTGTTTATAGTGAAAAGCTCCTTTTATACTTTTCATGTGTTTCATGACTTACTTGCTCTTTAGGCTCCATTCCATATCTTAGCCCCGGGATGTTTGTTAGTCTAGCATAATATACATGAGGCAGACTTGCATTCAGAATATCGTACTGGAGGTGAGTTTGCAAGGGCGTTACATTAGCCCAGTTCATCAGCTGAACGTCTCCCAAAGCTCTCAACCCTTCAAGAGCTTGCCGAGCACATCCTGCTTCACACAACGTTGCTTCCAATATTTCTAGTACTTACTTTTTCCAAAGTACTGTAAAACTCCATCACTTCAAATGTTCACTTGCACACGTTTTCTTATTTCCCTCTTTCTTGTTCAGTATTTCATCTGATCCACAGCCTACCCTTAAAAATTCACAGAACCACACACACACACCCACACACCATTACCCTGGGTTGCTAAGGGTGAAACCCCACGTTTCCAAAGTTACAAAAGAGTGTGGGAGCCCCTCTAATGAGAACGAACATTGGTCAAATACCCTGTTCTGTGGAATTTCTTCCACTTAGGAGGGTCTACAACCATATATTTGTATATATATTGCAATATTATTAAAAACAAATGCAAATGATTATGGGGAAAAGTGGCGAGTGCACACGTAGGATACTTTATTGAAGGTTGACCTAGATTCTTTTTCTTCTGGCAATTGAACAAGGTAGATTGTGTTTATTAAAACGTCATGTGTCCATTTGACTAAAGAGGTACACAAAATACAATTAGAATGTTTTAGATGCAAAGTGCATCGCGTTGTTGTGATTACCAAATGTACGATGCAGTCAGTATAGGACAGTGGTCTTCAAATTTTTTTGTCTGGCTCCCCGGAGCAAAATGTGGGCAGGCAGGGTCCCCCCAAAAATGCCAAATGGACAGTAAGTACAAATGGCTGCAGCAGGCCCAGCCTAGCCTTGGCCTTACCAGGCGGCTATGCCATCATTAGAAAAGACAGGATCATTACTAAGGGAGGAGGCCTAGCCTTCATCTCAATACTCCAACTTAAACATTAGAGAAATTCCCAACACTACTTTCCTCTTGGGAGAACTCTTGTCTACCAAAATCACCATCTCGGCCACGTCCTCACTCTCCCTCATCTAGAGGCCTCCAGGTCCCATCTCCTCATTCGAGGGCGACATCCCCACCTTGCTAACCACAGACGTAAAACCTGCCTCCAAAGTGATCGTCCTTGGAGACTTTAATCTAGGTCTTTACGACAACTCTGATGCTCAAGCATCCACCCTAGCCAACACTATTGAATCACATGGCTTCACCTTACGATCCTCTGGCCCAACCAATGTCAAAGGTCCAATGCTTGATTGGCTCACAGACCATAACTGCACCACGCATGTCTCCAATAATGACCCTTGCCCTTGGTCAGACCATAATATTATACTATTCCAAATGAATACCAACTCATCTACCAACTCGTCTAAACCGATAGCACCGGCCACTCAAGCATGAAATATGCGCAATATTAGAGCAGAAAACATTCTCCCTCACATTTCACAGCTTACCTCACATGCAATCGAGCCGTCAGACCCTGTCTCTATGGTTTCTACTTATAACCAAGTGATGGAATCAGCACTAGATGCAGTGGCTCCACTGGGTAATTGCAAAGCTAAACCGAAAGCGCACCTAAGTCCGTGGTTCACCCCTGAACTCAAAGACCTTCGTAACAAAAAAAGATGTGCAGAAAATAACCGGAGGAAAAACCCATTAGACACCAACAAATATCAATTTACCTCTTTAGCTTCTGACTATAAAAAGGCCATTCATCAGGCTAAAAGCAACACATATAATTGGTGCATAGTAAATGCTAACTCCAGCTCTAAAGAGCTTTTCTCAGTTCTAGGGGAACTGGACGCTCCTTCTCAGACCCCTGACCTGTGCATCAAAGACCAAGCCTGATGTGAAAATATTCAAAAGGCTCTTTTGGACAAAATCATGACACTCCAGCTCAAAATCAATAATAAAAAATTAAAATTTAACTCAACTCAACAGCCCACCATCGAACCCACTCCGCCTAAACCATTCCCCAAGTTCGAATTCTACACCATCACGACAGAGGAGACTATCAAAATCATAAAAGGTCTTAAGCCCTCACGCTGCCAAGGTGACAAATGCCCTGCAATACTAATCAAAGATTGTGTGCATAACTTGGCACCCTTCATCACCTCACTTATAAATAACTAATTTACTTCTAGTGCTGGATAACCTTAAGGAAGCTAGGGTGATGCCGCTATTAAAAAAACCTACGCTAGGCCCAAATGTAACCACAAACTGCTGACCTATCACAACGGTACCATTTCTGCTAAATATTCTGGACAGGGTAGCTTATATGCAGATTAAAAAATACCTTGAATCACATCACCTGTTGGGCCTTCGGCAATCTGGTTTCCGCCCGGACCATGGCATGGAAACGGCCCTAGTAGCCCTTAAAGCTCAAATGGACCAGATCAGGGATAGGGGCGATGCAGCCATCCTCTTCCTCCTGGACCTCTCGGCGGCATTTGACCTTGTAAATCACAACATCCTATAGCGCCTCCTAGGCAGTGATGCCCGCTTCTCTAACAACGCCATAGCATGGATCAATTCATTCTTGTCAAACCGCACGATGAGCGTCTTCTCTGCAGCTGCAGGTGAGATAGACCCACCGCAGTCAACTGCGGAGTGCCTCAGGGCTCATGCATTTCACCCACCATGTACAACACATTTACTAAACCTTTCTTTGACAAACTGGACAATTTGGGTGTCACTTACATAAAGTATGCTGACGACATCCAAATACTAATCCCTATTACAGGGGACTACAGAGCCGACACAAATGTATTAAATGCCATATATCTCACGATCCAAGCCTGGATGGCCCAGAATGAGCTTTGTCTCAATGATGATAAGACTGAGATCCTCATCATGGGCAGCAAAGCCAAACTCAAAAATCGGTCCCAACTACACCAATACTTCAACATTGATGGAAACATCATAACAACAGCTGAAGAGGAAGACCTTAGGAGTCTATCTCGACTCCTCACTTACCTTATCACGCCAAGTCAACACTATCACAGTGGCTTTGGCTTACACAGCTAAACTCATCACAGCCTGTAGACCATATCTTACAGAGGAGACACGCATCTCTCTGGCCAGAGCTCTAATTCTATCCTGGATCAATTATTGCAATGCCATCTTTGCCGGCACGTCAACAAAAAATATCCCAAAACTCCAAATCGTGCAGAACAACCCCATAAGAGCAGCGCTTAAGATTCCTAAATCAGACCATATCGCCACTGCCAGAAGAAACATTCATTGGCTACCAGTGAAGGACAGGATTAAATTCAAAGTACTGACACTAGCCCACACATGTCTCTCTAACTCTGCTCCACGTTACCTCTCTTGTCTAATAACCAAACACCAAACAGCCAGACCTACGCGCACTGCTTATCTCGGCCAATTAACAAAGCCTAGATTCAACAGACAAAAAGCAGGGGGCGTAAGCTTCCCCGTTATGGCCCCGTTATGGCAGGCAATTATTGGAACGCCTTGTCTCTAGCTATAAGGCTGGATCCTGCCCTGCTATCCTTCCGCAAAAAGCTAAAAACCTGGCTTTTTAATTCATCTAGCCTCATGCACACCACCTGTTTATAACTTAGCAGATTCTACTCTAGCCCATGACCCCACAGCCACTGTAACTAAATTCTGAAGTATGCACTTTATGTGATCAACATAACCTGTAACCAAATTCTTAAGCTTGCTAAACATGTAACCAAGATCCTAGACTGCCAAATATGTAACCACCTTCTTAAGCGTGCCACGCCTGTAACCACAATCTTAAGCATGCACTATCTATGATCTGCATTACTTGTAACCATATTCTTAAGTTGACCAGCATGATACTAACACAACTTGCCATGCACTATGTAACCACTTTGCTTAATCATGTACTATCTATAACCATATTCTTAAACTGATTATCCCAGTTGCAAGCGGGTTAGGTGCGCAATACAAATGTAATAATAAATAAATAAATAAATAAATAAAAAAGATTGTGTTCCGTCACTGCACCCTACTCCCAGTATAGCCCCTGGACTCTACCCACCCCACCACAGTCTCTGGGATCCCCCACCCTGCTCCCAGCATAGTCATACTAACATAGTCCCAGGGTCAGTGGCGACTGGTGAATTTAAGTGGAGGGGCATAAACATTTCTCCTAGATATGCCATAGTGACCGAGCATAGCGAAGAAGCGTGAACCAATCAAGGGGAGTTCGGTGGAATGTCCCCCTGGGATTTATTTTTAAATAGTGGGTTAAAATGCTGCATTTTAGAGCATACTTTGTTAAAAAATTGGGTAACAAGCCAAACAGTTTGCAATTGGCGATGGGGGGAGCCAGGGCTAGGCATGTTTTTTTTTACTGAACATCTATGATAGAGGTCCAGTAAAAAGATACCATCCCTGTCCCCTGTACCCCACAGCGCTTAATACACTCACACAATCAAAGTACTAGAAACATTGGGACACCTGCAAGCACTAAAGACATTTTGCAGCTTTACTGCAAGAGAGACACTAGGTGTCACTATTGTACCACTAAAATATTCATACCCCAAAAGAAGATATCTGCTGGCATACAAAGAAGAAACAAACAAAGAAAAAAACATTAAGTCGGTTTCTTTCCTAATGAAACGTTTTATGTCGAGCATGAAGATGTGAACCCGATGCAGGTTGTGCTGCTGCTATCACACTGCACATGAAATACAGTTGCAGGCACACTGTCTGAATACCATGCGGCTTCTAACCAACACGCCAAGAGTAGACATCCCGGAATCCTCTACATGGTGTACACTGGACATCAGTGTCACTTGCCATTTATTCTACATCATGTTGGTGTCGTTTGTAATTGTCGAACTGTAGCAGTTGTTATTGTTTGATCTGTTCACTGTAATTGTGGGGATATCCGTTCATTTCGTGTCTACTTTCTTAGATGCTTAAATACTTACATTCCGGGATGCAATATAGTGATACAATGGGCCTCATTACGAATGTGGCGGTAAGGCAACAACAGCGCCGGTAGTGCTACCGGCGCCGTTATTACCATACCGCCACATTATGAGTTCTGATTGCGGGTGCCGCTCTGCACGCCTGGTGAGACCAGGCGTGCAGAGCAGCACCCGCAAGCAGAACTCATGATTGCACCGTTATAAACCCTATGGGGCAGAATGGGGATCGGGAGCCCTGCCATACCGGCACCCACGAATGGGCAATTACGGCCCATTCAACTCGTAATGGGCCAGTAATGGCCCATTCGCGGGTGCCGGTATTAAGGGCACGGCTACCGCCAAAATCGTATTGAGGCCCAGTGTTCGAGACTTTGAACAAGAGGCATGTAAAGATATGCAATCATTAACAGAGAATATACGGGTACTATTTGAGGCCACGGTATATTTCTGCGACCTCGCTTAGGGTACTTTCTTGTGTACTGTGCCAGGCCTAGGTGAAGCGTAATAGCTCAGGGGCAACATGTTTGTCTTGGAAGCAAGACAACGCAGCGCAGCAAAGGTTCGAATCCTGATCCTGTGTTTAGAAAACAATCTCTGGTATTAAGTGCTTTATAAAAGAATAATTATTTGCCCCTTGTCCTGTGGATTTGGGGGTAATGAGCGAACCCTTATCCATCGTCATGTTTGCAATGATGCTGTAACACAGGGCCTTATTCACAAAGAAATGCACTGGAGCAAAGGAGGAGATGCATGTGCACCTGCGACCTTTTATCTGATCAACTAAGCCCAACATTGGATCAATTCTGAGTATCCCTGGGATGCCCTTGAGTGAACAAACATTTACACACGAGCATCTCGTGGATGCTCCAGGCATGCCAAAGATCTGCTCCACTTTCTTGCTTGGTGAATCGGGTGCCAATCAGGTGAATCAGGTGCAAATAAGAATTGCTCAAGGGTATCCCCTCCTTTGCTCCAGTGATAAACTTTTTTCATGAGGACCACCGTAGTTGTACTTTTAGGCACTGAGTAATTTCATAGCACTGGCAGTTTAGGACATCCCCAAATAGGATCCGTGTGCCCTGCCAGTAAGGCAGTGGGTGGGACCGGAGTATGGTGTCGAAAGGGGCAGGGATGCGCACTGGAAGGATAAGAGCTATCAAACATACAGCATTAACATTAGAACATCTTTTTAATGCAAAAAAACAGTTGGAAGAACAAAACCAAAGCCGGAGAAGAGAATGATGTCAGGGCCCACCAGATGGAAGAATAAGCACTGAATAAAAAACTTCGTAATTTTGAGCGAACTGCATGTGGCGTGGCGGGTTCCTGCCAGAGTGGACAGATAAGGTTGCAGCATTACCTGGGCTTCAACAAAGAGAGGATCCCGAAGGAGGGAGAAGGTAAATGAATCCCTGGCTGCGCATCCTCCATTGCCTGGTTGGGCCTTCCATATAGCGAGACCCCATTAGAGGCTGACATGTTGATTTGAAGAACAAAACACGAGAAGAGGGACTTATTCGCCTCTGCCCCAATTCATCAAGGAGCGAGACAGTGGAGGAACGATACCCCCTTCCTAGAGTTGAAGTGGCTCATGGATTCTACCATTTCATTACGGCAACTTGGGCAGAAGTTGGTGTATAACGTAGAGTGCTCTGTCACCTCTATGAAATTCTATTTGGACATGATGGAAGGCTGCATTACCCACACGTCCCTCTTCCTCATTCCAGTACTTATGTAATGAAGGCCGTATGCCTTCTTCCAAAGATTTCACAAATCCATACCATGTTTTTGTTCCAACCCTCCTGCCCCATATCTTATAAGGAGGCCGTACACCATACGCTGTACTGTTGTTAAAACTGCTCGGGCCTGCTGAGCTGGTCCTTCAGTTTTTTAATCTGATGGAGACCTCCCGTCCCAAGTTCATTGCTCGTGGGGATATGGAGGTTGAGATCTGGCAAAGGAGGCGGGCCTACGTATGTATCCTCCATTGCCTCCCATGCTGGACTGGGGCTGGGGAGGGTTGTGGATGATGCTTCCCTCAAGGTGACGCAAGCACCGGCAGGGGCGTGGTACCGGCCCCACATCACCACAATTCACTTAAGAAGGTGCGATGCGGTCCTCGCCCATATCTGTCTCCAAGGAGCAGCAGCACAAGGTCAGGGAGACGGGCAATGATCAATGGACTCCTGTGGAGTAGGATGGTCTCCTGGAGGTACGAAGGGGCATGCAACCACAGCTGCATAAGGTAAGGTGCATAGGCACCGGTGCGACCCACACGCTCCATGCGCTCCACACGGGACCATCCTCTCCACTAAGGAGGGGCTCTAACCAGGTCTGCGCCTCCCTCATGTCTGTCAGGGAGGGGAGTAGGTTGCATACCCACTCTCCCGAACCTGGGCTGCCTCTCCCACGCCCCAAATCCCTCATTCACGGAGGGAAGGAACGAGGGTGAGTCCATTCAGGGTTCTTCGGCCCCAGCATAAGTGGTATGGTCAACAATTCCTCGATCCTGGGCTTTATTAGTGTAAGAACAGCTGGAGTGAAAGAGGACAGTACAGTGGTGTCCTTTGACATTCTCAACTAAACTGAGGGCAAAGCTAAGGAAAAGACCAGGCATGTGGAGTCCTCCTCTTCCACATCGCATGCTCCGGAGTCACCACGAGGCAGGAAAAGGGCTAGGGAGTGATCGGAAGGCAGTCCAGATCAAGTAGCTGGTCAGGGATATGCTCTGAGAGGATTGTGCATCTAGGAGGTTATCACAAAAACAAAGAAGGGGTCCCTCCTCATCCCCATCCTCCTCTTATTCTTTTTTGGCAGACTTCAACAAACCCTCCGGACCAATGTGGATACTGCTTAATCGCAAAGCAGTAGCAAAAGTCTTGGTATATGTGGCAACCTGCATGAAGTTCAAGGACCAGGCGACCAGCGGAAGAAGTGGCAGTGAGAGATCTGACAGACTGCAAGGTTGATGTGGCTCTGAATAAGAACTTTGCAGCTGCCCCTCTCACCATGAGATCATGCATCTATGCCTCCTACACAGCAAAGTCCCTTCTGGAGGAATTTCAACATTTATATGATGCCATGGAAGCAGGGATGGGCACTTAAGCTCTCAATGAGGAGATTCACCTATAAGCCGACTCCCTGTTCCGACCTGGTGTTTGGTGGAGTAAGTGCAGCTGCGGTCACCAAGGGTGTCTTTGCGGCTGGCCAGAGGCATCTACATTTCAGTGACTGGAAGAATGACAGTGCTCAGACGTCGCTGGACCTGCACCTTCATTTTGTGTGGGTGAAACTCTTCGGGGATGACCTGGAGGAAAGGGTGGATAGGTCAGCAAGCAAGATAAGCATGCAGACACCCTCAGGGGTAAGGCTCGATCCCACTCTCAGATGTCGTGGCCAAACCCCAGTATTAGGTCCTATTACTGCTCTGAGTGTTAAAGCCACCCATTCTTCAAGGGGTGATGCAGGGCCCCTCCAGAGGCAAAGACTTCAGCCACTCTGAAGCCTCGGCAATCCTGAATGGGACTGCTTGCCCCAGGTGGGGGCAAGGCAGGCATGCTTTTATCACCAGTGAAGGGCAGATGTCACAGACTCATGCTCCGTGTCCGTCATCCATGAGGGCTATCAGCTGGAATTAATGAATCTGCCACCAGATATGGGAATTCGACACACTCCTATCCCACTGAACACCTTCCAGCAGGCTGCACTCCTGGAGCAACTGAGGATTATGCGTCTGAAGGGTGACATTCAAGATGTTCCGCTGCAGGAAGAGGGGAGTGGTTGTCACTTAATTGTGTTTCTCATTCCCAAGGCCTCAGAGAGCTTCTGGCTGGTGAACGACTTAAAAGAGTCAATACCTACATATAACAGATTCCCTTCAAGATGGAGACCTTACAACGCACCATCTTCTTGATAGCCAAAAGGGAACTGGCTGGCATCCCTAGGCATGCTGGACATCTACATACACTTCCTGATTAATCTGACATACCATTGGTTCCTGTGGTTTGGTGTGGGGTATCACCATCTGAAGTTCATGGTCCTCCACTTTGGCCTCAGATCGGCCCCTCATGTATTCACCAAGACCTTGGCACCTCTAGTGTGTCTACTCCATGAGGAAGGGGTGCAAATCTTCCTTACCTCAGCAACTGGCTGATCTAGGGTCCCTCTCAATGCAGGGCAGCAGTGTCTGTAACCCCACCTGCAACATCTTGCGCTCCCACTACCTATTTTTGAACATGCAGAAGTCCCATCTGGCAAGGGTGACCGGATTTACAAAATAACAAAACTAGGACGGACGACCGACATAGAAGTAGGACTACAGATTCAGCAGACATAAATACAAAAGAAGTACTAAAACACAAAGAAGACTCCAATGAAGCAGTAGTCCTACTTCTATGTCGGCTGCCGGTTCTGCACAAAGTACAAGTGTGTATTTCAAGCTCAGAACGCTCATTGGAGTAGGGAAGCCATGAAGAGTGTGGGAGGTTATGGGGGCATGAAACGGAAGCATGAAGAGCGGTGTCCGGGGCGATATAAGGATATGTTCAAAGGCTCCCAGCAAAAACTCAGACGATAGCCAGCCATCACTCAAAACCCGGGATAGGGTTTTAAAACTTAAATAAGTCTCAGGATGCCAGAACCAAGTGGTAAATACCAGGACGGTCTCAGCAAAACCTGAATGTCTGGTCACCCTACATCTGGTTCCGAGGCAGATGTTACTGTTCATAGACACTGTATTCCGCAACAACATGGGCCGGGTCCATCTGCCAGAAGTCAGGGCAACCTGTCTACAAACTGCAGTGGCCACTCTTTGTCAACTTCAAGAAGCCTTGGCCAGATCCTTTGGGAGGGTTCAAACCTCTACGTCCACTGGTGGCCCTGATCCCAGGAGTTGAAAAGTTGGATTCCTATGTCTTCCTCCCTAAGGTCGCAGCTTCAATGGTGGTTAGCATCAGACCACCTAGTTCAGGGCTTCTATCGGGTTCCCTCCCTTGCAGTTGTCCTGATGAAGGATGCCAACGGAACTGGATGGGGTGCCCTGATGGAATCCGGCTCCTTCCAAGGACGGTGGTCTTGGGCAAGAAGGGGATGTCTTACAATGCCAGGGAATTGGCAGCCATTTTTAGAGCTCTTTGCCTTCTGACAAGATCTCCAGGGTTGGTCACAGACGATTCCTCCATGGTGGCCTAAGCAAACAGACTGGTGCACACGTTCCCGCCGCTTGAAGGACACTGCATAGAGATTTGGACTCTAGGGGGTGGCAAACCTCATATCTTTCAAGGCAGTTTGTCTGGCAGATGCCCGGAGCCAATTTATCTCGACATCCAAAGAGCAGAGGCTGTCTCTCCTGGCCTTCGCATTGGTGACTCATACATGGGGCCTACTCAGGATGGCTATGTTTGCCTCCATAGGGAACTCTCATTTACCTCTATACTGCTCTGAGGTATGGTAGAAGGTATGGGGGAGGATGCGTGCTCCCAGTAATGGCCAACTGAGTTTCTGTACACCTTCCCGCCAATCCCCCTTATTCCCAAAACAATTCAATGGATCTCTTGCAGCAAGGCAAGGGTAATTATGATCACCCGTTGGCAGCGATGGAGGACCTGTTTCTCTCATCTTCAGGCTTTATCATTTAAAACCCCTGGTTTGTTCCCTTTGGTTCACTTCATGGTCATTGCCCCCTCAGGCTCTCAGCTGAGCAACAACTGGCTCTGGGCTGCTCTTGAAAGGGAGAGACTAAGCAGGAGTTAGGTGTTGTCTCCCAGTTACTTCTGTCCTCCTGTAAGGGCTCAACCCTTCGCTCCTATGAGCGTCACTGGGGGTAGTTTGTTATGTGGGCCAGGGTTCACAAGGTCCTAGTATGGGTGTCCAGTATTTGCCCAGTCCCTGCAAGACGGGCTGCAGGTGGGCCAGGCCTACTCGTCCATACGGGCTCAGAGGGGGGACATTAAGGTCTTTAGCACACCATGGGGCAAGGTAGGCCTGGCTGGACCCATCATAGCTTGCCTGTTGAAAAGCTTCACCTTGACTCGGCCGAGTATGCATTCCCTCTTTCCCCCTTGGGATCTTCCTAGTGTTCTAAGGGCATTACAGTCTCCCCCTATGTTCCCTTGGAGGATCTGGACTTTATGTTCCTTGCTTGGAACATGGATTATCTGGTGGCCATCTGTTTGGCCAGGCATCTCAATGAGTTTGAGTTTCTCCTCTGCTCGTGCCCTGATTTGATTATCTCACCAGTTTCAGTTACACTTTGCTGTGATCCATCCTTTAGACCAAGGTTGGTTTCGGCCTTTCATATGTCCCAGAAGATAGTCATCTCCTCATTGGCATGGAACCTCTCCTCAGAGGAGTCCATGGAGTTAGCTCACTTAGATGTGAGGCAGATGCTCTTGGGTTACCTGGACAGAATAGAGCACTTCCAGAAGTCTAATAATCTGTCACTACTGGGGCAGCCAGATAAGGGAAGAAGGCTTCCACCATGACCATTAGCTGTTGGTTGAGAGATACAGGGCCTCATTACGAGTATGGAGGCAGCCATGCCCTTAATGAGGGCATGGCTGCCTCCATACCGGGTTCCAGTACCGGGTTCCTCCAATGAGGACTTACCGGGCTATTCCAACCTAGGAGGACCCTGTAAATCCTCATTGGAAAAACCCATCCCCATTCCCATTTGAGCCCCCATAGGGCTCAATGGGTATGGGGAGGGAGCTAATAACAGGCCCTTTAATAACGGGCCCGTTATTAGCTCCCTGGACCCTCGTCGCGGGACCTGCTCCAGGCGTCCTTATCAGATCCCGAAAAGGGAACCTCGTAATAGGGAGTTGTTAGGCAGAATTCTGTGCAGTTCCCTTGGGGAACACTGCAAAAAGATTAAGACTACAGGAGTAAGCAGTAAACCCAATTGGTAGCAGTCTGTACCACCCAGATTTACCTGGTAGCTGTGGCTGAGCAGTCAGACTTCTCTCAAGATGAGTAGGGCAGTATACAGAGGATACTAAATAGGGCCAAAAACACAGTGGAGCAAACAAACACTGACCAGAGCTTGGTATCAAAAGTATATAATTATTTATTTAAAACACACTTTAGGAAATACACTAGCACTATAGAGCAAAGCAAGTTCAAACACAATCAGCAAAAGTATACACACCTCACTTAATAATTGTTTAGACAAGTCTAAGTCAAAACACCACTATTTGTAAAAACAGATGCAAGCGCTCAACCTAGATGGCACTCCAATAATTAAGTTAAAAGGGGAGAAAAAGACAGGTCATGAAAATAAACAGTTCCCAACACTTTTCTAAGACCACATCAAATAGTGAAGGCAGAGTCTACTGTAGAGCCAAAGTTCATAGGCCAGGGCCACTTTAAATGGAGCAGGCGAAATGTGCCCAAGATCACACAGTTTAAAAATGCACTCAAGTCTTTGCAAAAATGTTCAAAAGAGGTTGGTTCAATGCAAAAGATAAAGTTAGAAGGTCTGGGGGCCAACCCAGTTGGAAAGCCAAGGATTTAAGGGTCACCTTTAGCGATCCGAAGAAAGGGAGGCCAGGCGGAACACAGTACCTTTAAAAGTGAGGAAGCTCCAGCGGTGGCAGTTAGTCCTGGCAGCGGGTGCAGTTTGTGGTTTCGACCAGGGGAAGAGAAGTTCTCGTCAAGGAGGAAACTTGGAGTCGTTGCACTGCCCAGGGATGAAACCAGCCGCGGAGTTTGTTCAGTTAAAAGGTGCACTCCTTTTATTCGTGGTCCCAGTGGACTGAAGCTTGGCTATCCGGCCGCCGAGGTGCTTGGCACTGGCGATTCGACCAAGGGGCGTTCTGGAAGGCAAGTGTCGAACTGGTTGTCCCCACCAGCTCAGAGGGAGAAGACTCTTGCAACAGAAGATCTTCTCTTGTCGTCGGGGAAGTGGTGAGGTCGTTGCAGCAGGGCTCCACCCGTGGTGTCGTCGTTGCAGATGGCTCAGTTTCTCCCCTCTTTGGATTTCTTAGGTCCTGTGGTGACTTCTGAAGTTCCAGTCCCAAAAGCCCTGCTTTTATGCAGAAAAACCCCCATTCAACAGCCTAGCTGTCACTCATACATGCTAAGTGGTGAGCTGGGCGACTCACCACTGGGCCAATCAAGACAGAGTGTGACTTGGATTGCTAAGGCAATGCAGTCCAGGGTGCCAATTCCTCCACCCACACATCCTGTGAATCCCAGACAGAGTGGCACCAGTTGGAGGGCTTCTTTGGAGAAGCCTGCCAAAAAGTGGAACAAAGGGCCCAACCTTGATTGGAGTTACAGAGACGGACAAGTACGCCATTTTGCAAAAGAGTTCTGGCATAAAGACCCAACCGGTGATTGTATATTAATTAAATAAACCGGCGGTATCTTTACAAGGCACCAAAAAAGTGGTGCGTTTAAAATGAATGGGAAAATCCCATAGGAAATATTCCGGTGGAATATTTTGCATGGTAACCACTGCCACCAGCCAGAAACTCGACAAGGGGGGACTGGACAGTGCCCCCTTGGAAACAGACCCAGGGGTAATCTAATTAACCCCTTCCAGTACTTCCACAATATGATGGTTTGTACTGGTTCTGTTCACAATTTTGGACTAATAAAGCCAATGGTGACTTTACATGCCCTGGGAGACAGTAGTCAGTCCCAGGATATGGAGTCTATGTTTGGGGGTCACTATGACACCCCTGTGTTACTGCACTGAGGGTGCTGTGTAACACATATACTAAAACAGATGATACCCTATGGAGTAAAGGACCCCATAGCCCATAAGCACATACTAAGTCAAAGGCATACCTCAAATCATGCCTAAGAGTGGGAGCAGGAGAAAAAGACAAACCCCAAAAATCCAGCAAAGCTGCTGGGGGACTCACTAGGTTTGGGAAATTAGCCTTATAAGAGAATTCTCCCTAACAGGCGTCTCGTAATGAAAGGTGCCGGTCCCGTACCGGCACCCTTCATTACGGGAGCACCTGCCTAGTAATGAGGCCCACAATCTCCTTGGCCTAATCCCAGGAGTGTCTTCCACAGCCTGAGGGCACATAGGGCCCCTCCACCAAGGGAATGCCAGCTTCAATGGTGGAAGCAAGGGACACCTGCTGTTGGGGTGGCTTCTTAGTCCTCCCCCTTCACCTTCGCCCATCACAATCGGTTACACCTCCCTGGTCAGAAGGAGGGAGAGATTTCTCAGGCTGTTTTGAGCACCGTTTGCTATTTAATTGCTGCCAGGAGCTCAATACAAGTCAGTGGGTGTGCTGCAAGTGACTGGTGTCTTATGGTTGAATCATCTCCTCTTTAGTATACTTCATTATGTAAGCACTGGGACGAGGAAGGGGGACATGGGCGGTAATGCCCTGATTACTTACTGGTAGGCTTCATTACACTTAGTCCTACTCTTCCTCGTCCCGGCCCAGGAACTGTGGTCATCTATTCGACAGGTTGATATGTCAGGATGAGGTATGCTGTACAGCTGTACAGCCTCCTTATAGGTGGAGGGGCAGGGGATGGGAACAAAACATTCATATGGGATTGTGAAATCTCTGGGACGAGGAAATGTAGTACCAGGTGTAATGAAACATACGCTGTTGGTTTGCCGAAGTAAATTACTGTTGGTAATTTACTTCAACAAAATGATTTTGGTGGGAAATAAATATATATTAGTGTTTATAAGGGATAGGGGGTATAGGGACGGTTGGGGTTGGTGAGGGGTAGGTGTGCTAGAGATGGGAGAAGGGTATAGGCGGACCCCGTGATTAGAAAAGAAAAATAATTCATTGTGATTTTTGTCAAAGTAAATTACCACAGGGTAGATTATTTCGGAAACACAGAACCATAACGAAGATTACCTGTAAGTAATAAGGCATTAAAGATCCTGATCAGGGTCTGCGTGTAACAGGTGCCTCAATGCAGAAATTGGAGAACAAAATCACTGTCAATGAGTTACAATTGAACGATATACTGGAGATGGTTGATTTGGCTTTTGGTTAAAAACCATGGTGGCTTAGAACCATGTTCGACAAATGTGAGAGTCTTGCGGTACCTGTGGCTTTATTACCTGCCCATTGCACAAAACCTGAAATCTCTCATTGTTGCATTCACATCAAAGATCTAGAGAAGTTAATTTAACTTGGGGATTACGCATGCAGACCAACAACATCATACATGAGAAAGTATATGGATTGGGACCAATGAGAGGACTATAAGCAACACCCTCATCCATCTGGAACACATTAACAAACACTAACACTGACACACCAAGTGCACTCATCCTTTCTGATATCTTCACAGCCTTCAACACCATCAACCATGAAACCCTTCTACAGCGACTTCTGTGGCCTGGAACGAAGGGCACCGTGCGATGCTGAATGAACCTTTTCCTATTGAAAAGGATAGAGACTACCTGCATGGCCCTCTTCAAATCACCCACCAGTAAAGTCATCTCTGGGCTACCGTGCGGATTCAGCCTGACACTGCTACTGTTCAGTAATGATGCCACTCTTTGCATGCATGGCAAAGACCAGCAATTCAGGCCTCATTGGCTTCAATTAGGTGGTTGAATCCTAAATTATCTCCAAACTTGCATGCAACACTACAAAACCTTAACGCCAAATGAACCTTGACTTTAACACTTGCCCCTCACAGATAGATGCATGAATAATGTACAGCTGACTGAAACTTAAGCCAACTAAAGCAAACGTGTGACCTGCGGATCCAAAACAACCACACAACAAGCTTTCCACAAGAAATCGGAATCTTCTCAAACTGACTCTGACAGACCAACACCTTAGATTACTCAGTAATATCCCCCTCACACTCACTGAGGGCTATAGTTCAGAAGCTCATTCTTTCAACAAAAATCCATCCATAATGTTACCCCAGACCTGATGTTCACACGCAGAACCACAGTTGTTATCACTTGTTTACTCTAAAAACTCGATTATGCCAACAGAGTTTAGCTGGTCCTCTGGAATACCTGCTAAGCCATTTACAACACAAATAAAATTCAACAGCGACTTATCCTGAAACTGGAAAGATACTAACACATCACCCCAGCACTCTGAACACTTCATTAGACCGCAGTCAAATGTAGAATCCAGTACAAAACCCTGTGTAATGCGGGATAGATAGATAGATACTTGATTTTGGTTCTCACCATTTGAAAATAAAATAAAATACTAATCTTTTCTTCAAAAAAGGTCTTCGTATTCAACTAAAGGTTGAATTTATTAGTATTTGCCTTGCAATTTTGATCAAATGTTTGCATTTTTGCACATGTAAGTTTTGCACCTTATTAAAGGATGACCTATTGCATATTAAATTGATTACATATTTTGATACATGTATTATGTAGCTTGTGAAATCTGGAAAATGCAAAAGGATGAACCCAGACTCATTAAGTACTGGTTAGAAATTGTGGTGTATGTGGTTTATAAAGAAAGTATGTACAAATTAAAATAAAGAATATGAATTTTTTATGAAATGACTTACTCACACTGATTCTTTATCTTCCCTCATGTTGACCAAAGTCCTTTAATTAAAAAGAAGGTTTAATAATTAATGTTCTGTGAGGCATCAGCCTTTGGTTGTTATAATATGTTCCTCCCCAGATGCCCACGAAGAAGGGGATACCCATCCTGTGGTTTTTGTCACATTGCAAATAGATTCATCACATACACGCCTATTGGAAAACTTCAATTCAGCAACTCTGCTCTCTAACATTCACGCGCTTTAACCAGAAATCCAAGGACATACTAAGTTGTGGAAACCAAACTGACCTCACCTTGGAGGGCCATATTGGCCTTTAGGAAGGCCCTTACCCACTGGCTGTACACAAAATGGCACTGATTTATGTGCATATGGGACATAACCCAGTGAGGTCAGTCGCCCTCACATGTCCCACTATTGACGTTAAACCCCAATGCCTACCCCTGAGCGCAAATGCCCAGCCATGGGTCCTCCTTAATCAGGACCTATTTGGTGTGTTCTCACCTGTGTGACATCTATATCAGACATGGGACATCAACACCTCCTGTTGAGCTCAGTCACAGGCTGGTCCAAGGATACCCATAACCAAGGGACTGTTCGCAATTGGTTGGATCTCACCTCTGGTGCCCTCTACTTTAAATGTAGGATGTGGAGTCCTTTTTTAAGCTCATTATCGCTGTTAGGCCCATCCTTGTATCCGGATCCTATCAGAACAATCCTGCCTTCTGCAGCAATACCTCTCCACGAGCACTTGCCAAGGTGGGGCAAAGGTAGACTACAACACGCTTGAACTACCAGGAGTCTGTTGTGTCTTTGACAATTCTCTACATTAAGGGAGCAAAATTCCCTTCATTCAATAATAGATTACTGCATTCATTTTCGAATATAAAAAAATATTACGTAGGGGCCAGAGGGTAGGGTTAGGCAGAGGAGGTGGGATTGTCCAAAGGGATTTGGGTGCGTACCTGCAAGAGGGGGGAGGGAGCAAGTGAAAAGAGCAGAATCAAAATGTGAGATATAGTTGACTCATGGTTACAGCATAGATCTGAACTACCTGCCCTTCCCACTATCATCAAAGGAACAAATCAAAGGACAGCCAGGACCCCCGGCCTGATGAGTACCCTTAGAGATGGATCCATCTCCCTACTAAGCTACTGACAGTTTCTGCTTCCACGCTTACATCATAGACCAGTTTCTGATACACACTGAGTCAGCCACAGGCTATCACCTCTCACCTGGTGATTGACTCCATTGAAGCTCTCCCTGCATAACTCTGCACCACGTATTCTTCACAGAGCACATACACCCTACATCTTCCAGGCCACCCTCTAGTCCAGTGCACCTCTTAGTGAATCAAAAATGTTTGGGAACTTCCTTCTGGATGTACAGACATCCCAAGTGTCACCAGCACAGGGAAACCCTTAGAAACTTGCCGGCACACATGAAAGGGGTGCTTCTGGCCTGCACACATCCACACGTCAGGATTCGCAGCCGCGCCACCCACTAACCAAACCCTCTGCTTCCGTATCTTCCAGAACCATGTGCCGAGATGTTCCCAAAATGGCCGACGCTTCGCTCCACAAGACCACTTTGCATTACTTAATACAACAATGTACATGAAGAAGCTTTTTTCTGGTGCAAAGGGTGCACATTAGCACCAACGAGGCCTCGCTCGCAGATACGACAGGTTCTTTCCTAGCCGGTCTGGGAAGGCGTCTTGTCCTATCCGGGACTAGCACTAACAGAACTGGAATTGTGCTATAAACTTGTGAAATGCATTTCTTGGCGTTTTCTACTTAATGGCTGCTTTTATAGATGCTGAGGGAATCAAATTAAAAGCCGAAGGTAGCCAGCGCTTGTAAAACCACCAGGCCGCCAGGGTTAAAATGTAAATTGTTCGGCGCGCAGCCAAAGTCCTACAGAGAATATAGCCTCAGCCCGATTGTATTAAATATTCCTTGAGACAGCTACCCCAGATGAGTAATGTGTTGTCTAGGTTTGCAGCAAGGAGGCAAGTTCCATTTTCCTCGCTCGTTTTTATAATTCTAGGAAATATCTCTTCAAATGAAATCAAGATATTTACATTAGGTTATTATAGAGCCTGATTTCAAATTCCTGCCACTTCCAAGCGCTGAAATATTACGTACTATGTTTATTGCCCAATTTAATTGCAATTAATTTATCAACTGCAGAAGGATGAAGGACTAATTTGGCCCAGCCCAGTTTCAAACCTGTATTCCAATGTTGCACATGAAGGACAAAGGTAAGAGCAAAATCCGGAACCCTTCACAGCGAAAAACAAGTCAGGGCTCAATAGAAAACTTTACGCTAACTCAAGGATGTGGATGGGCGGTAGCTAGCACAGCACCGCAAGGCTGAAGTGTATGCTCTCTTGACAGGTTTAGTGCTGAACATTCTTTCCACTAAAGATGCATAAGCCGCCTACACCATCCTCCGGAGGGAGCTGCGAGCTTCACTCCACTCAACAGGGCAGTGGTATTCAAACATGCTAATGCTGATCCCATCCTTTGAGTAAAAATGTTCTTGCCGAGCCCCCCTTGAGTAAAAATATTGTTTCTGGGCCCACATGCCTTATCTGTATATATTTTCTATTAACCGCAGGTACCATACTCCCTTTTGGAAGCGGGACCTAGGTACCTAAACTTTTGGGGGTTTGAGCCCATCCTGCGATGTCAGAGATTTACCTAAAGTGACACAGAAACATATGTAAAATACTGAGCTGTTTGATTGGTGTAAACGTGTTCCCCTCTATCACAATTCAACCATTTTGTGCTGGAACTGTCAGTGGTCACCTTTGCTTTCATCAAAACCGTGTCAGGGACCCTCCCTTTCCCTAAAACCAGGACGGGGGTTTTGGAACTAAAAGCCTCTTGGGACGGTGGGACAGAGGGCATAATTCCAGTACTGTCTCGGAAAATTCAGGACTACTGTTCACTCTGTCTATCACCCCATCAATTTGATTTCTTCAGCTAGTTTGGTTGCCCCACCACCACTGCCAAGACATTGGTCCAAATTCTGACTTCATGATTTCCTATGATAATTGCTGTTGATGCCAGCTAACGTGCCACCGCATTAATGCAGTGAAGCACTAGCTGAAGGCATGAATTCGGATCTTGAATTTTTCATTTTTCATGACTCTTCCTTGCACCACACCGCACGCATCCACAGGCGCCTGCAAGGGCCCACTCTTTTGTGCATTACTCTGGAAGTCTCTAAGATTGACGTTTGCTTTTGACTCTTTATAGTCCAATGTCTGCTTTTCTGAACCTCTGTTGCAACAGAGTATAGGGTGGCATCTTTCCTGGTGTTATCAGCCATTATTCGTATTCAAACCAAACCATGCTCGTAAAGCGGCAAGATCAGCGAGAATCAAATGAAGGGTATCAGGTTATATTGTCCCTGTACATAATGTCGTGATACATATAGTCGCCGGTAAATGGCATATGCAGCATTATATATGGGGGCAATATGTGGGGTAAATGGGAGCAGGGGTTGCGGGGGTATCCCCCGCTCCCTTTTAAAAATAAAAAAAATGTCAGGGGTTGCAGGCGTGTCCCCAGCATGATCCTTATGATAATATCGCCGCAAAAAAAAAGGCGCCATTCTTGCATGGCGACATTTTTGTGGGGACATTATCACATGGAACCCAAATTAAGACCTCCATCAAAGTTTTGAAAACATGCTAATAATCGTATTAGGGAGTGAACACATTCCTGGCATTTTTAGGACTCTCTTTCGTGGACATGTGCAGGCCATATGTCATTCATGCCTTTGTTGCTTATTCGGTGGTACACCTGCTTGCAGGCACACGACTTCTAGCGCTTGCAAAGAAATGCAAAGCAGCCTTGAGGGATGGATTGGCCCATTTCATGTCCAATTATTTCTCTATTTTCCCATCCTTTTCCATGGCGGGTGCTTTCTTGGTCTTTCCTTCTTATTCTATCGTAGCTCTCTGTGCTTTGTAACTATAACTCCATGTCTTTGCTCTTTCCTCCCAGAGACAAGGTGATCCTTGGGGGAGATCAAGTGCTCTTCAAAACAAGAAATCAATCAAATCAAACCTTCTGTTATCAATCAATCATAATCAATAATCGCTTTAGTTCGGCGCAGCCATAAAAGTGTACACACAAATATAAAACAACAGCAAATGTCGCCTGTCCAATCAGGTAATATAAACAGTGCAGTTACGGCAAAGGTTAGCATATAAAACATAATTAAACCTACATCCATTTTAAAAAAGAGGCAAGCTTCCGTCTCTGAAATAAATCAAGTGCATCACTACGTTAAAATGCCATCATAAAAACGTCAGACAAATTCATTGCAGCAAGACAAGGGCACAATTAATACAATGTACAATATACCAAAATAATCCTCCCAGTTATATTGAGTAATAACAGTGATTTAGTTACAGCAAAAGATGACGGTACTATGCCGTTCACCCCATGGGCGACTTAAAAGATACACAAGCTGCAAACCCAGTTGCCAGAGAATTGCAGTCCCCAGGCTCAGCCATTGGTGGAATGAGTCACGATATCATGCCCTAGCTACTGCTGGGCCTCTGCTCTCACTGCCCATGTCCTATATATCTATATCTATATATATGGACACTACACGGACCGTAGCCCGGCTAGCAGATGATTTACACAAAGTTAGGGCAAAAAAAAAAGGTTTAAGGAAATGAGACCTAGAATTGTTATAAAACGGGCATACGAAACGAAATTGTGCTGGATTATCTCTCTTCAGATGACAAAAAAGTCACAGATCAGAGGCGCTCCTCTGCCACAGCACCATCCGATCTTGCAATGGCAGAGTTCCCAAAAGAAATGTTATATGGATGGCATGCAAATATCTTGGCGTTAAAAAATCCAGATCATTCTCCTACTTAAAGTGCAATTTTGAGGACAGATCGATGCCAGAGCGGACATAAAACTTGCTGACAAAGCCTTCACCCTCAGTGCCTGCTCGAACCTGCGGTGCAGAAGGTGCTTAGAACTTGCTACTATCAGCTGCGCCTTCTGCCACAATTCAGCAAGGTCAAGCTCCTGCAATGTAGAGCCAACATGGGAACACCATGTTACACTCTGAGCACCACCCTGGGACAAAACATCGGCCGTTGCCTCTCTGCATCTACAGAGATGATGCAACAACCATAACCATAGCCAAAGCCCAACAGGGGCCATAGCAGTTATGTCCGATCTAGACTGCTGGTTAAATTCCAGCCGTAATGTCCCATTTGGAGTAAGGGACAGGAGGCATAGCCCTTTTTTTAAAAAGCGATTTTCGATGGAGGCCAGTCTCATTATAATTTTGTTGATTAACAAACAAAATAACGTCAGTAGCAAGACGCACCCTTGACGTGTCCCTTGATTGACTGATATTTGGGTCGCCAAAACAGCAGCTAGGTTCCACCTAACTCTAGCAGTATTTTCATTGTATAGGCCCCAAATTCCACGTAGAAGTTGGGGGGCGTGAGGGGGGACGAGTTCATACAGGGCCCTGCACAACGTAGCCCTATGCACAGTATCAAATGCACATTCCAGTTCTACAAATAAAACATAGAGACACATATTCTTAATTGATACATACTTTTGGACTATCAGTTGGAGCCGGAAGGCCTGGTCTGTGGTACTGAGGCCCAGCTTAAATCCGGCCTGTAAAGGGCTGATTATATTCTGGCTGTTTGCCCAGTCCACTAGTTTCCCAAGCAATGCCCAGGCAAACATTTTGCCAGGTGAATCCAATAGTGAAATGGGCCTATAGTTACCAGGGCTGTTTTGCCTCCCTTTCTTATCTAGCAGGACAATTGTAGCATCAGTCCAAGAAAACGGTATCTTGCCCGTCTTAATAATAGAATTAAACAAGCTGTAGAGGATTGCTGCCCAAATGTCAGCTGGTTCCCTGAATAGGTCCACAGGGGACGTGTCCGAAGGTGGGGCTTTACCCAGTTTCTTCAACTCTAGAGATTTCTTGACCTCCTGAAAATAAAAACTCAGGGGCAAAGTGTTCCCTTGATACTGGGTGGATGATATTACCATAGCAGACTTGTCAATTTCTTCATGCGGTGCATATAAATTGGAGACGTGTCTGACCCACTCACTCTCTGAAATCGAGCCGAACTGGTTTCCTCTCCTCCCCCGTGGCGTTAGAAATCTTTCTCCAGAAAATGCAGCACTATCTTTGCTCTTAGTCGCCTACAACAGCCCCTGCCAGACCTCACTATCAAAGTCCCTTTTTTTTAGAGCTGGACACATTTTTATAATAGGCCCTACAGGACTGCAAAGCAGCCATGTCACATGGATCACCTTTCTTAGCCAATTCAATAACATCTTTCTTGGCTTTGCAGCAGTTGCTGTCATATCAAGTTTCAGGGCGAGTGATGGGAGCCCTCACCAAATTAACGGGCTTAGTAATTGCCAGGCCTATCTTCGTCACCATAGTTTCAACTTTGAGGGGCATTGGCCCTTAGCATGAGCTCCACCTCTGGCAGTACTTTCTCAAAGCTAACAGGTACTAATTTATCATCGAGAATTATTTGCCATTTTACTTTTTCCTGGCATGCCCTGACACAATGATATCATTAAAGGGTGGGTTGCTGACCACAGAGCAGGCAATCTTCAGCGCAAGCCTCATGCAGAGAGGTCTATGGTCACTATCTGATCTGAGGGCGCCCCCCACATATCCAGCAATATGGGCCAATCGCTCATACTCACAAGTTCATAATCTATGTGGGATGATTTAGTTCCACTAACAAAGGTTCACTTAGCCGGCTGGTCACCCGACAGCCTACCATTTGTTGCCCTTAACTCCAAATAAACCAGCACACGACCAGTGTTAAGAGAAAAGGTATGGGGATGTTGTGGACAGTCAGTTATTAAGTTAGGAATATCCCACACTTCCTCGTCTTCATCCAGTACATGCTCGAGAGGGCGCAAGGGTTCGAGCTGCGCATTCAAAGCGCCCACTAAGATTAAACAGGGTTTGTGCTGAATCGTGGCCCTATCCAACTCTACCCTGTGGTTTAACAAATGAATGCAGCAACTTTCATGCTTACTGCTGGGCCGATCATCCATATTAAACAAAACAATTGGCTGAGAAATGCCCCTAGCAATGCTACCGCTAAAGTGAAGTTCCTGAAGGTCGTCAGAGCTAGTGGCCGCTTGTGTGATAACACAATTAAGTTTAACGTCGACCCAGGTAATGAGACCACCCCTTGGTCTGCCTCTCGCCCTCGGCTTGGTTGCAATTTGGAATGTTATGTACCCCTGCAAGGGGTGATCTGCTGAAGCCCATGTCTCCTGTAAGCAAATTATTTAAATTTCCTTATAAAGGACACTAAATCCTTATATGTCAAATTATTGGCCAGTCCTGCAATGTTCCAGTACACCAAATCGCCCCTCCTCTGATCCTCCACCCTGGCCAGTTCCACCACTACTGATGGGATGGGAGTTGATAACACAGGGCGTAGTCACTCAACGGAGTCCATGCCTTCCCTTAGCACTCCAGCTGGGGTAGAGCGAGCAACTCTAGTCAATCCTCCAGCCCCCAGCGGGACTAAATGGGCATCTGACATAACAAAGAGCTGCACACCCGGTCTAGGTGGTTGACCGTTACTGCAATGAGGGTAAGCTCTTAGTGCTATAGTGCAATTAAGCAGTGGATAGCATTGTCCGCCTGGACCTCATGGACAATGTCTTCTGATGTGGCACACCTGCTGCCCATACGCCGGTGTACTTGCACTGAATGCACATTTTTCAACACCATGGAATGCAAACATTGCAATTGATCATGAACCAACTGTGTTTAATAATCAGAACTTACCCTGAGCCCCAACACATCACCCTCCCCATACACCTCAAGCCCAGCAACATCACCCACCCCACACCCTCAGCCCGAACACCATCACCCACCCCATACCCTCTTCCCCAGCACCCACTAGCATTTCCTCTTGTCCCCTTTTGTCCGCAGGCTGGGAAGCATGTGACATGCAGCACTGTGAGCACCTGGGCAGAGTGCTCGTCAACAACCCCTCAGTAAGGGTAGTGGACACCGAACTTCCTTGCACACTGCCCCAGAGGTGTTACCTAGTGAGATTGATGCCCCTGGCCATTTTCTAATGTGAGGTTGATAACTGTTCCACCAGCTCCCTCACACTCTTGCACATGAGGCTGTTGCCTGTTTTACTATGGACAGTACTCCTGCACAGTCGATCGATTGATCAGGACACCCACCTTGCAGCCCCCTGCATAACATTCTGAATGGACTGGGAATGGCCCAAATGTTCCTGCACTATTGCACGCATTTCAGCCTGCCGCTGTTCCATCCTGTCTAGCCGATCTCAGGTGGCCTACAGCGTGGGGCCTGGCGCTGGCTCTGGGGATTGACGACATCCAAGATCTGCATTGTGTGATGCACGTCAAGCTGGCTTGGCCTGCTCATCAGAGGACGACTCATGTGGATATTGCAGTGCAC
This sequence comes from Ambystoma mexicanum, assembly GCF_040938575.1. Lineage (NCBI taxonomy): Eukaryota > Metazoa > Chordata > Amphibia > Caudata > Ambystomatidae > Ambystoma > Ambystoma mexicanum. The sequence goes on from NC_090923.1 coordinate 844,857,795, forward strand.
AGCGGGATGCCTGGTGTGTAAGAGACAAATGCAATGGCGAGAGGCTTCGCGGGGTGGAGGATTCAGGAGAGAAATGCAGTACAGGTGATTGCTGTTGAATGAGGGTGGAGGTAGATGACTCCAACAGCACATCTTCAGTGGGTGCTATGGGCTGCTCACAGGGCAGGCTGTCGTGCCCACTCTGGCTGGTGTGTGTCCCGGCAGTTACTTCAGCAGTGTTGGTTGGTGCCCCTGTTGCTAGGGGAGCAGCTTGCAGAATTATGTCCTGTGTAGGCCTTGTGGTCATGTGCTTGGCACTATTGGACATGGCGGTTGATGGCACAGTTCCATGAGGTCTTTTTTTGGGTGGCCCACTCCCGCTCTTAGACCTGTCTTGGCCTGCGGGCTTTGTGACACCTGTTGGTGCTGGTGTTGTGGAGGTTCTGGCCGCAACAAATGTTTCCTGGGTGTCTTGTGTGCCTGTTGGGAGACATGCAAATGTGCTTTAATACAGTGATGATGCTGTGCCTGGCGAGACAGCATTTACTGTCACTTGTACTATGGGGTCACTGTGTGTTGGGCCTCCAGGGGGACATGCCTCATGTGACTGGAAGTATGGAAGTCGTATGCATTGATTGAGGGCAACTATATGGTTGGTTGGGGAGCCTGGCTTGCTTGGGGCATCCAGTCCTGTGCATCAATGTCCTACAGGGTCACCTGTGCACATATATGTGAGCAAGGTTGTTGTTTAGTATTCATGTGGTGCCATCAGCTGATGGGTGAACAAGTAGTTGTGTATGAGTTATGTTGACATGATGTCAGGCATCATTTTGTCAATGTGGGGCTTCGTGCTATGTTTCATTTGCAGGGGTTGTTGGCGTGACACACATCTCCAATGATGTTGGCTGACCGATATGACCTATGTGTTCCATTTCATGATTGATGTGTTGCCTGTGCATGGGTGATCAGTGTGCGGCAAGGGGTGGTTGTGTTGTGTGCTGTAGATGTGTGCTGTGGATGTTCATTGGTCCTTCTAACTTCCAGTACTATGGTGGTAATTGGCTACGTAACGGCCTCCCCATCCTGCTTGATTGTTATGTAAGGGGGTGTCATGGCTTCACTGACTCATGTTGTTGTGGCATGCAGCCTCACGTGGATTGGTCATGCATTGTTGGGGTTGATGTTGCATGCATGCATGGCAGTCGGTGTAAAGGTATATGTATATGCATATGCCAGCATGGCTGTTCATCAATTTGCCCATCATTCACTCAGATACTGACCAGATTACCCTTGGCTGCTGCCTCCAATCGCTGCTGAGCCCACGCCCTTTATGCCGACCATGTGGAGGATGCCACTGACCATATCCTCCCAGGGGGTGAGCTGGAGTGGTTCTAGACTTCCTCCACCAGTGGCAGCCGTATCCCTCTGGTGGATGGAAATCAGGCTCCGTACTCTGGCCTTCAAGTCATTACACCGTTTGTTCATGTCCTACACATCGCGTTGAGCATGTCCTGCGGCCACCACCTTGTCTCTGATTTCTGACCAGATTGCTTTTTTTCACTGCTGGCTGATTTTCTGGTGATGGGCCCCATAGAATTACTCTGAGTGGCCCACCACCTGTTCGGTCAGTACGGTGAGCTCCTGCTCTGCAAATGTAGGATTTCTCATCTTCACATCAATCCCCCTGGATTTCCCCTTCCAAAATGGCGCAGCAGTGCTTCCTTTTCATGCAATGACGAATTTTAGCCAGTGGAATTTCCACTGATGGAAATTCCACCGATGGGAATTCCACTGATTTACACGGCGGGAAGGATAATTGTGCTGAATATTGGCAGAATTACTGCTGCTACATCGGATTTCAGCAGAAATTCCACAGGGCGGAATTAGCATTATCGCAATAGTTGTGTGCATGCACCCGCCATGCTGTAATACGGGAGTAGTTCCACGGGACAACACAGCGGCCACAGTAATTCCGCCAAGGAGGAATTACCGCTGATTGTGGCCCAGACTCGTAATAAGGGCCACCTAGGCCCCCAGTTTTAAAAGTCAATGGAGGGTCGCCCACGCTGATGCACAAGTTCATATTCAAACTTCAGTTATTCATGTTACTGCGCAACCTAATAGTGTCATCATTATCGCATAGACTCACTGGAGGCTTGATCATTAATCGACACCAGATATGCTTAATTTCATTGATAAGAATATTGGCTTCTTTCATAGGTTTCAGCAGGCATTGTGTCTTTTTTTGGCCTTACTGTTTTGGGACAAGCTTGCAGACGCCTTAGTTTTAGCACATGGAAACAGGGGAACACTTATGCCACCCTCTACCACTAAGGGCCCGATGCACAAGGTTTTATAATGGCAGAATCCCACAGTAAAACGGTCTGTGAATCAGGCCCTAAGACCTCTTAAGCCTAGGATCTTTGGAGCACCTTAGAAAGTGCCTCTCAACACCTCTCTGATACCATTAGGTCCTGTGGAGACAATTCACAACAGTGAACGGTCAGGAGAGTCGCCAGCAACCAGCAATATACACTCTGTTGAGCAGAAGCAGCTCAGAGAATGGCCAGAGCAAAGGAAATGAATGAAGAACATCAGCCTACAGCTGTCCATGTAGTCATCACTACTATTACTGTGGGAGGCGGGAGGCGGGTAGAGAACGCATGGCAGTTTAGGGAGCTGTCCTATTCTGTCTTTCCTCCTCTGCCCCACCTCGCTCTCGGCTTTTACTTAGCGCTTGGTTTGGACAGAATATAGCTGTGTGCGGGCACATGAAGCTGCTCACACAAGTCTAAGTGCACAGCTGCAGTGCAGCACACAGTGAAGCGGTGCAGAATACCTCTCTCAGACTCTGTCAACTGCCACAACATCATGGCTCTCAGTCTAAGGTTCTGCTCTTGGTGCTTATTGCCTATTTCCTCTTTTCCTGTTGGGATGCCTGCTTGTACCCTTGCTCCTCCTCGATGTATCTCCAATTCCGCTATCCGTGTACTTCCTCCTTGCTCTCATCTTGCCCCCTTATATAGCAGCACCTCATTGGCTTCCCCTTCCAGGCCGTCTTCAGTTTCTTTCTCTCTGCATCATTTTCACATGTATCCCTGCTATCTTTCCCCTTTTTCTCTCTGGTATCAGTGTAGGTTCCTCCTACGCCATTTAGTTCTTCTTCCTCTTTTCCTTTGACTGTTCCTCACCCTCCTTATGCGTAATCACCTTTTTGTTCTTTTGCTCGCTCAGCCCCCTAGCTCTCCCGCGTACTGTGCAATCTTTTTCATGCTATTTAGTTTTCGATCTTGTTTTAAAACTCGCCTCGATTCATCTGGAATGAAATGTCTCTTCATGGCTGGCTGCTTTGTGAATACATGTACTCTTTTGCAACAGTTTTTGTAATTGTGTACAGCGCTTTGGCGAATGCGCTCTATCCATTTACACAAATAAACAAATGCATAATTGCTCAATCTAGTGTTTAGAGGGCACCAATGGTTTCACAAAAACATGCACTGACAATGCCATCCCTAGAAAGGAAAGGCACACTACTTTTCTCAAAAGATTAGCTACGCCTTGAGGGATAAATAAATATCACTATAGTAATTGTAATGGGTTATTTATAATGCGCTTAATACCCAGAAGTTTCTAAGCGCGACCCGAGGATCGAACCTGTGTTGTTCCACCTCGTCTTGCATTCAAGACAAACGTTGCTCTTGAGCTATCCTCCCGAGCCAGTACCAGAACGTGTCCATTTGTTGTAAATGGAGATACACAATCATGAAAAGCCGAGTCAGGTGATTTTACAGTATATTTGAGGCACCGGCGAGGGCAGCGAGCCAACATTCTTTGAAGTTCCGTTTTGATATGTAGCAGTCCATAATGTAGCCTTATAGACTGCTGGTGAGGGCTCTACTGATGAGTACTTATATGGACAAGGTGGGCATAGTCAGAAGAGAAGGGAGGGGTTGTAGAGATAATAACCCATTCCACCCAATAAGGCTGGACTGTTCTCTTTAAAACAAGGAGAGTCACATGAGAAAGTTCATTATGGAAGGAGCAAACACTTAGACCCACCAGTGTTACCCTCTGACACCAACTTCAGAACCGCTCTACAGGCCATGGTCCAATCTTACGCTCATGAAGGATAAACGCATGCTGATTTTCCTACCAACCTACCTTGTGCCAATGAGAAACATACTCCAGACCGCTGGCCATCTTATCAAAGGTCTCCTAAAATGGACCACATAACACACCTACTCATTACACCTCACTGGCTACCCCTAAAAAGCATGCACCACCTTCATGCCCGCCACATCATAGAAACAGCTTCCATTTGGCACGTTTTCCTTGTCCCTGCCTGGAAAAGTCACCATCTCTGGCGGTTAGCACATCACAAGATAGCAGCACCTGGAGAGACTAGTGCATCAGAAATGCAAACAAGATTGAATGAGGAAATAAGCTTTCTCAGTCTATGGCCCAAAGACGGACACATCAACATCATTATGTTATTTTATAAGGCTTTTATACTGTGCCAAGTCGCAACCGTAGCAGGCTGAGAGCCCCTAGGCTTGTCCATAGGGAGGCGTAGTGTCCCCCTGCCAAAGCTACCCAGGCTTTAGTCTGCAGAAAGAAAAGGGTTTGGGGAAAGATAAGAGGATGGGAAACAAGGAAGAGGTGCCGTAGACCGAAAGGAAGAATGGATTTAGTGGGGAGAAGAAGGTTTTGTGCTAGCATGGGTGTGCCTTGTTAGGGGGACCAAGAGACCTGTGGTACTGCTGCAAAATTAATGCAGCATGGTAGTGCGTTTGAAGGGCCATCTTCACACCCTTTAAGATACATCCCTAAATCAACCCTGCGTGGTATCCCCTAACTACCACCTTTTACAGCTCACATCCTCTTACATCCTCACAAAATCGTTCAACACACTTACATGCCCCCTAATTAAGGTACAATTTACTCTTAATGCAATGCTGGTAATTAGTGCTATGTTGTAAAGCCTGTTCTACCTGTAGCTACTTAATGTATGCCTGTAATCATTACTATTGTATAACACTGTGTGGGATGTTTTTATCCATGCATCCAAGCCCTACCACAAAAACTGTGCATTACTGGCATTGAAAACATCATGATGGCCAGAGCTCCCCAGAAAATGCACAGGAAAATCCCATTTTGCCTATGTTGTGAGCACAGAGGGGCAATGCTGATTGCCAAAAGCAAACCCATAACTGTTGGGAATTAATTTTTCTTGAATGTCAAATATGGCAAAATCATGGGCACAGAATTACTTTACTGCAGGAACACACCAATGCCATGTCCTGAACATGGACAATATACTCCATGTAATATCACTTGCTGAAATGAATCAATCTAAAAAAAATCCCAAGGATGGATGCAGTAACCACAAAATCCTGAGGGTGGCGCTAGCGGTCTAAACTCTGACAGGAGAGCTATCTTGCAAAACTGTCTAGTGCAAAGAAAGGGGTCTTATTTAATTAAAAGTTCAAAGGGGTTGCCTGTCCTGAGAACTCTTGACACTTCAGAACTCAACACAAGAAGCCAGGAAATCACAGGGTTCTGTTAATTAAATGCAAAGTGGCTCCCTGGCCTCCTGATCTCAGCTTCCCAGAGACCACACAATGGCCCCTTTCCTCTGAAAGGAATATGTTGATTTTGACTGTTTCCTGTCAACAAAGCCCTGCCTGCCAGAAGACACATGTGACTGACCCACCCAAGTCTTGGAGGCGGACTCCAACACTCTGAGAACTGAATTGAAAGCAAAATATATATTTTACAGAAACACTGATAACTCTTTGTAATCAAATGACAGGAATGTATAACTTTGAGAGCCTTCATTAAAAAAATGTACCTTCGATTCAAGCCCAAACTCGAAATTGTGGGATATTCTGGGACAAAACCCCGCTAATTATTAATATTACAGACACTGTGTTTCAGCTAGACAAATGAAAATTCATTGGTATAAGTATGGACAGGCTGTGTACATTTGTATGAAGTTGGAAGAAAATCCGATAGTGGGAACCAGCCTAAAACGCGCAAAATGTTGTCATTTCTGGATGCAAGCTCCTAGAAACGCCAGAGTCAGAACAGGGGCTAACATCAGTAATGCCTCATGTGTGTATGTCATTTTAAACCACTGCATACTTGTGCAAATATGTATTTTGTTCAAATCTAGATTTGTGTGCAAGTTGACAGGAGGAGTGGACTTTCTGCAGGCTGTAAAATGACATCACGCTGACACACACTTCAGTTTCCCAATGAAGTGAGAAATGGAAATGTGACCAATTAGAAGCTGAGAGAGAGGCTGGCTCAGTGATGCTAGCACACACCCACATTCTAAACAGATAAAAGCAGACAGTCAGGACAGATAGGGACATTCAAATTCCACTTGCAGCTGGAAGCTCTGCCAAAATTCCATACCTTACCTCCATCAACCTTCAGAGAGCCAACACTTAGACTCCAAGATAAACAGAGACTACAGAACCTTAACCAAAAAGGCCACTGCCAGCAAGAGTATTTGTCAGCAGGCCTCAAAATCTTTTTGCAACTGAACTCTTCAGACAGCCGGGCGAGCCATCTGAATTTTGCCAAGAACTTTTGCAAGAACCCGGTGACAGAAATATCCAAAGAGAAGGCAGGACCCGACCCAGAGAACCGGTGCCTAGCAGAACCCAGGACAGGAGTGCAGTGCTGACCCAGAAAGACTGTCCGTGGCCAGAAAACCGGTGTCCAGGACAGACAGCAGTTCCAGAGACCAGACGTTGTGTGCCGAGACCGTCCGTGGCGCAACCCAGATCTTCTAAAATATTTTGTGAGTAATTAGATCAGATTGTGCAAAACCAAATCTCTTAGTTTTAAAATAAATCTAATCCAAGCTATTTTAATCTAAGTAGAACTGTCCTTTGCAAGCTGCACCCCTGTCATTTGTTAATTCTGCAGCTGCACAACTGACACATGTCATTTTCAAAGCTTCACTTGTCAAATTGAGTAACTTTTAAAGTTGCAAATCCGAAAAACAACCTTCACAAAACCGCTCATATCTCTGCGACCGTTTGTCCTAGAGACATGCAGTAACTTTCTTCTAAAAGCTTAGAATCTCAGCTTTGAAACGAACTCAGAACCGCATTCCTATTCTTTATAGTTTTGCCGCAATCGCGAAACACGCATTCGCGAATTTTGCCGCGATTTGAAAATTTCTCCACTTGCAAAAAGATAGCTGCTTTTGCTTTCCTCTGAGAAAAATCGTTTGCCTCATAAAAACTATCCCTGAATCATTGCTAGGGTGAGCCTGAGCTAATATTAACTAGATACCACTCACCTGAACTCCTAAAGGGAATTAAAAGCCTTTTTCAGCCTACTTTTCTCTTCCTTGCATACCATATTAAAGCATTTGGGCCTGTGTTCTGTTTTCAAAACTCCTATCTGTTTTCTTTAAGCGTGCTGGGGGGGGGAACTGAACTGAATTACATTGTGATTGTATACCTGAACTGTGTGCTTTTCCTCCCATTTCCTTACATTGCAAAAAGGGGGGGGGGTGGATTGCCAGAAAAGGGGTTACATTGTTTTGTTGAAACAATATTGAGTATTTTCTGTACTGCATTTCCATTGAATCTTGCACCCATCTGAGCTTACATAAAGCATTCGTTACCACCTTGTTCTTCAGTTCCTATTCCTAAGTTTGCTACCTTATCTGTTATACTATTCCTGAGTAACCAAATCAGTTTACTATTAGAACATTATTCATTGTTCACTACTGCTCATATTTTTAAGTGTGATATTAATTATTAATTCCTATAAAAGTGTGATAGATATATATTGCTTTACTTCTCAAATAAACCTTCTAAACTTGCAAAACATAACTACTTCTTGGCTCAGTGGGGTCAGGGGGATTCTGAGAGAGGGGTGTTATATGAGGGTTGTCATCCAGAGTATGAACCTGGACATCAAGCTATATCAATAAGGGTTTTTCATTCAGCATCCCTGACCAGGCATTGACTTGGCTGTAGTGCTGGATTAAATATTCTTTACAACTGTTTCTTTCAGAAGCTAGGTTGCACCACAGGTAGCTTGTTGCAGTGCAGTGTACATATTTATTTACATATGAGCAAGAGTAATCAGAGCTGAAACGGAAATGGAATGCAGCCGAATGCAGCTCGTCCTTTGTTAACAAAAAGGATGTGTTTTTCTGTATTGTATTGTATTGTATTGTATTGTACTGTAATCATCATTTATATAGTGCCATTTCCCTATTTGTATGTACTCAATACGCTTTGTGGTTAGAACGCCCTCAGGGATAGGTACATGCTAAGAGCTTACTTTAAGATGAGTGTGTGCATTCTGCTGGATTAGGATTTAGGAGGGCTGGCTAGGCCCCAGTAAGCAACCCAGAGGTCAGGTACATGGGCAGGTGCTGTTGGTGGTTAAGATAGAGTGCTAGTGCAGGAGACTCAGTGTGTGCCCAGCTAGACAGAATTTGATGTAGGTTGTCTCTGCAAACGAATGGCAGAGGTGCTGAGGCACGTCAGGGGTTCCAGTGCGGATGGCTATGCGAGCAGCTAGACCGGATTTGACATAGCCATATCTGCATTCTAGAGTGCATGGATGGGGAGCTGTGCCTGCGGCATGTGTCCACAGACGTGGTGTGATTTATACATACCTTAAACTCAGACGGATACGATCTCCAGTATCATTTTCTTAGGTCTCCCAAGGCAATAGGCTGGTGGCTCAAGTGTATTGTCCGGTGGGGCTAGCATACTACCATTGGGAAGGACCTGGCTGGTGGCATTCTTTGAGTGCAATAGGCAAGGCAATTATATACACATTGCTGCCTATGGCTGGAGACCAATGGTATCATTTCCCATCCCCAAAGGAGGTCCAGTTGGTCAGAGGGGGATTATTTATGTATGTGATCTCCTGCAGTCTAAGATTCAATCTGAACTTTGATGGCGTCCACAATTTGGTGCCAAGACCCAGATGGTGATGCCCACTGCAACATTGACAGGATTGTGGGCCATTTCTCCTTGAAACCTTTGGTGCCATTTTGAGAGCTGGCATATTGAAGGGGGGGCATGTCTGCAAGGTTAGTGACTCTTTCAGTTTTACACTGTATCAATTTTCCTTTCACTAAACAACCAGGATCAGACGTGGATGCGGGGAGAGGGTATTGCTGTCTGTTAATAATTGAAAATCAGGTCAATATTGAATGGAAAGGGAGGCATATACAGGTTTATAGTGAAAATGTCGACTGCAAAAATGTCGAAAAAAACAATGTCGAAAAAAACAATTTTCAAATGTTTTGTTTTTCAATTTTCTTTTAATGGGGGGGTTGCCCCCTAACCCCCTGTTTATTTTTACTAGCTAAACCCAAAAACAACATACAAATACAAAAAATAAAACACATTCGAATTTTTTTTCGACATTCTTTTTTACAACATTTTTGCATTCAATTTTTTTTTTCCGATATTATAACTGGATACCGCATATACTGTAACTGCAAAACGAATAATGGTAAATCTTGAAAGTCATGCTTGTGGAAGTGAATAATTTAAATTCAGGAAAGTCCCTTAGTCAGAGGGACTGGCCAGTGGATCTATGAAGTGGTAAAGGACTAAATGGCGATGCATGTGCGGAATAACATTCCTGACCAGGTCTGGGACTACGCTGGCTTCAACCACCATGGGCCCCCCTCCACTTGTGAGTGGGTTCCGAAAGCAACCGGTGACCCTGGTGACCCAGCGGGTTGAATGGAACATTTCCTTTCTTGGGCTCCATCTAGCAGAGTTTCACTTATGAATTAGTTGCCCGCTTTTTCTACCGCAGACAACATAAATAAGCAGACTCCACATTTGGAGAAGTTGATATCCTTCTCTTCCTTGGGAAAATAATCAGAGCTTACCTTTTCATATGAGTGAGAAATAGTTAGAAATGGGGGCACAACAATCTTTAAAAAAGTGTTGATTCCACCAAAGGTAAGCCAGGACATTTTATGTATGTGAATTATAATTATGAAGCTTGCAAGTATTTGAAAAAGAGAGCCTCAACACAAAAGGGAATAGATGTAAAAAATGTTTAATTGGAGTTACCTTTCTTATAAACAGACATACACCGTTGAACATTTTACTGAAATCTAAAAATGGGGAAAATATGCCTAGAACAATGCAGCGGGGGGTATTTTGATTTGTATGAGGTGGTTGCTATAAGTCAAAGTGAATCAAAATCTAGGGTCAAAAAGCAAGGGGACTGTGCACTCTGATAGTGAGAATCCATCTTTAACCACAATTAGTTAAGGAAAAGAAAGACAGTGATGAGAGTGGAGAAGGTATTGATTTCTATAGCAGCATTCAGGCATCCTCTCTGTGATCCAGGAGCAGCTTATTTATTTCAGATCAGATGTCCATAAAACATGTTCAAATACACATATTGTTAGGGAGAATTCTCATTTATGGCTAAATTCCCTCACCTGGTGAGTCCCTCAGCAGCTTTGCTGGATTTCTGGGGTTTATTTTTTCCACCTGGTAAGAGTGTGAGCCTTTTTTCCACTCTTACGTGTGTTTTGCAATGTGTATTTCTACTGTATGTGTGATCTTGGGCTCTGGAGCTACACCACTCCATGAGCCCCACTTATAGTGTGTGTTACACAGCACCTTCAGTGCAGTGACACAGGGTTGTCTTTGAGACTTCCCACTGACTCCATTTTTCTGGGGCTGACTACTGTCCCCCTGGAACAGGTAAAGTTGCCATTTACTTTATCAGTCATTTAAACCGCAGACCCAATACACCCCATCGTACATGGAGTATTTGAAGGGGTTAATTCCTACTCCTTTTTTGTCTGCGCCTCTTGGAGCTTTGTTTCGCTCCCTTAACACTAAGACTTGGCTGGTGGCAGTGGTATCTACCCTATCTTTTCTACCGCAATTATACTATATAAACGTGGTACTGTTTTAGGCTATTATATTAGCCTCGAACATAAACCCACTTGACCAAATACTCTTTCTTTTGGGTCCGGTTGGGTTTAGTTGCCATTTCTTTGTGTTAATATCCTTCTTGTGTTTTACTTTGCGCTGCAAACCAGGTGTGCCTTCTTTGTTCGCCGACCTTTGGCGGGCTTCTATGAAGAAGCCCTCCTTTGGCATCTGGGTGTCTAGGAGGGTTGAATGTGAGGGAGGGGTTTAGTCACCCCCTGCACAGGGTCTCCTTGTAGACCCAAGTCGCACTTTGTGTCCATTGGCTTGAGGGGTTGTCCGGACTGGACAACCCCCCTGCTGTGTGATTGACAGCCAGGCTGTGTGAATGGGGGATTTTCGCATAAAAGGCAGGATCCTTGGGCTGGAAGTCAGAGTTGCCACTGGAACTACAAGAACCGAAGAGAAGCGGAGAAGAAGACGGCTGCTGCAACCCCCGAGTCCCGATTTAGCCCTGCTGCAGTCCTGAGCTATCTACCCTTCAACGACAGAGAAGATCCAGTCTGGAGTCTTCTTCCCTTGAGCCTGGTGGGATCAACCAACTCACCTTTCTACAGCCAGAGAATCCTCTCCTGGGTTGAAATCACTGCACAAAGCTGTAGTGGTCCGGATAGCCATCAGAAGAGCCCTCTCCTGTTTTAAAGAAGTGCACCTTTTATTCACTGTTGCTTTTGCTGCTGCTGGCCTCATCCCTGGGTAGTGCAGATCGCTCCAGACGTCCTCCTTCTTGTCCCCATGACTGAAGCTCCAGGAACCGTGAGTCTGCAGGAACTACCAGGAACAACTGCCATGGCACCAGCTTTCTTCATATGAATAAGGTACTGTGCAACTTTGGTCGTTCTCTACGTCCGACCTTGAGAAATCGGGGTGAACCCCTTTTTCTTACCAAAGGCTTGTCCTTTCTTCCTTCCCTCTTATAACTTTTGCCTCCCTTTGACAATATCCAAGTACTCCTGGCTTTGTTCATCTCGAACTGTTCTAAACGTGTGATCCTCGACAACAGAGCCCTGCTCCATTTGACACTGGCGCAGGCCTATTGCCTTTATCTGCATTTTTGAGCACGTCCTCTGATTCTAGTGCCTTGACAAAAGTATTGCCTATGATTTTTGTCCCCTTTGCCTTGGTTTCTATTCAAAGTGCTAAGTGTGTTTGACTACGCGTTACATTTGCATTTATGTTACATTTCTTCCCGCGGGTACGCTCTTCTTTCGTAAGACCGAACTGTCATTACTGTCAAAAAGTGAGCATTTCTTAACCCCCAGTAATGTCTTTTCTTTCACGACACCGGTCTGTTAAATCCTACCTACTTACCTTGAATTGTCCTAAACCAAGGGTATTGGTTGTGTGTAGTATGTGTGTAGTATATTTAAGAATGTGGTTTTGTTTAATAGAAGTGAAGTGTTTTGTGAACAGATGGTTTAAAAATAAATGTACTTATATTTTTTAACCAGAAACCTTGAGTCGGTGTTTGCTTGAGTCACAGTAATTGCATTCCTTTGTGTAATTCGTATTACTGCTCATTTGCTCTTGAGATAAGTCTGGCTGCTCCGCTACTGCTACCACTATAACTGTGTAGTACAGGCTTGTACCAAAGGTGAAATTGTACTGCCAACTGTAGACTTAATCACCTGTAGGGTTCCCTAAGGGTACTGCAGAGGATTCTGCCTAACATATATCACACAATTAAACCATTACATCAATTCAGTTATTACATAAAATCCATACATTCATCCCACACACTGCAGTACTTGCTATAAATTTGCTGAAATCCCCATGTATTAGTCCAAACAATCCGTAGGAAAAACATGTACAAACAAGTAAATATACATTCCACAGTATTCATCTAATTACAAAAATAGAAAGAAGCGTGCAACAGATTGGTAGACACTCTAAATAAAATTCATTTGGAAAGTTAGGAGCTCAGTGGCCAGTCATGCAAATACCCTGGCGCTGAGGATTTCCATTGTCAGGACCAGAAACCTGATATCTCCATTGACACGTCACTCTGTAGAGAAGTCACACTCCATTGCGGAAGTGACTTGTCACGCAAACTACTACAGAGAGAACTATTCTGGTTAGATTGATTAGATACAATCATGCCAAAAGGAATGAATGATTCATTTAATCTGCATTGTTTCATATAGTCATTTATCACTTTTCCTTGGATACGACTATCATAGTGCGATTGCGACCAATTGATTTACTGCATGCTACAACTCTTTTGACAGACATGACAACCCTCGTTCTTAAATTTTGGGATTTATTATTTTTGAATAAATGGTGTACAATATTCATTTTATTCCATTTGTTTTGTCAGTACAGATTGATTGTGTCTTGAAATAATATAAATAGTTAAGTGTTTCTTTAAAACGCATTAATGCTTTTATTTTGCTCAGATCCTATCAGTGGCAAGTGGAACATTTTAACAATCTAACAGTAGAAAATAAGAGCCAACATGCTTTTCTTCTATGGTAAATTATCCGACAAATGCAGGCAAACTAATTACTGAACTGATGTATGTGCCTGTCAAACGGTGTAGCAGGATCCTCTTCCTTGGTTGGGCACCCATGCCAGGCACTCCTCTTTGATAATGGCCTTTTCACTGACCTTGGCCCTGTGTTGTGGCTGCTGGCTGGTGACTGTCCTGTTGTTGTTAACCTACTCTCCTTATTAATTAGAGTAGACAATGTGCAGCAATGTTAAACTGGTTCATTGGAGTAGTGTGCGGGCATAGGCAGCATCAGTGCCCAACATTGTCACCTTCTAACACATTCTTATTCATGAACGTGGATAAATAGCCATGCTCTGCCAACCTGAATAACAATGAGAAAGCCCAGGATGAAGAGACACTGGTCAGTAAACATTGTTGTTTTTATATAACTATAACTGACTAACAGTTTGAATAACAAATTTGCCAAAACACCACAGCATAATCAAGCTGCAATTAGAAATAAGTGCTGTGGCTCAGGAATAAGGACCGGTGCTGAGCCCTGGCAAGCCTCCACACAAATTAAGCACTGGCAACAGCCCCCAAACTCTGCCCTGTGAGGATCAGAGATGTTTGCTCCGCTCACCCAGGTGAATAGGGTTCTGCGAGGCTATCTTTTCTAGGGTTGTATTTGATTCAATTTCCCCTTGCCTGGGTTTCTCATTGTCCTGTTTTCATGCGGTGCAGGAATGTTATCCAGTACTTGGTGTCCCGGCATGAGGGCCCTTGGCCGTGCATGTGACTGTGTCACCCCCCCCCCTCCCACAACCCCCGGCTAGGCAAACTGTTGGGAACACACTGTGGGCTTTTGGGGGCTGAACTGGTGGGGACTCATAGTCATGCCTGCATACAAGGTGAGCCTGCTGAGTGGGGGGTATTCATGCAGGTGTTTATTGGAGGAAGACCAGTGTACTGGAAGGACAGACTACTGAGCTGTACATGTGGCCGATGCTATCTCCCATAGGATTGGAATCAGGGAATATGTGGGTAGGGGTACCCCATGGAGGCAATATGAGGTGAGAGGTGGAACCCAAATATACAGGGAAGTGTTGCATTGCATGGCTTTTATATTGCCCTAAATCACCAACATAGAGGTCTCAGAGTATTGACTAGTCTGGAGGTTGGAGTACTGTGCTCCCCCTGCTCAGAGTATCAATACCTCAGTAGGCAGAGATAAGGGTGATGAGAGGAAGGGAAGAGGTTGGAAAAAGAGGGTACAGTTATGACGAACAGAAAGATGGATATGTGAAAAGGGGGCATGTTTTGTGATAGTTTAGCTGCATGCACATCCCAAAAAGAAGGCTTTAGATAAGGAATACAAGAGGACATACTCTAACGTGTTTGGAAGCACACGGGCTTTCTACATGAGGCAGTTTCCAAGGGCAACAGGCAATTAATAACAAGTAACGAATGGCTCGCTGATGGATTAGTGATGTGCTGAAGCAAGCCCTTGTAATCTGTGTTGGTTTTATTACCTAGGATTACCTTTACATTCTTCCAAAGAGAAAACTGGAGAATAATAATTCTGGGACTGCCAATCCTGGAGGCCATGAGTGGCCCAGTCAAGAATAGATGGTTTGAAAGGTGAATGTGTGTAGGGAACACATCGGTAGGAATAGAGGGAATGCACCAGGTGACTGTATCACAATATATGGTGAAAACATTGAACCCTTTTATGTGAGATGTTTTTGTGATTAAATTGGGGTGGAATCAGTTCTCCAGGAGAGTTAAAATGTATATGTGGGGAGTTTTAATAGGTGAGGGGATTTGAAGCCTAAGTATAATACATCCTCTAGTTCACATATAGTCAAGGGACATCATCAGCCTGTCTAATAAATGTGCATGAATGAATTGAGAAATGGTAAGGCAGCCACTTTAAATGTACAGTTGTTGGAGGCCCTTCCTGCTGCCCATAATTGCATGGTATTTGTTTTTAAGCTGCATGGTAGTTCTCCCTCCTAATCCTCTTATATGACACAGCCACTGCATAGTGGCGGCACTGTATGACATGGAGAATTTGAGTAAAATGTGATATTCCATTAAAATTGGTAGGGGTGTAGTCAACACATATGCATAAGGTCTTCTCCACCATAGCACACTATATCCTAGAGACCCAACAACTGCAATACATAACAGGGACACCAGAAAGATTTGGTTGCTTGGAAATGACCATGGGGCTGCCAATCCTACTGACATTTAAGTTGCCTTTGTGAGAATTGATATATATATTTATTGCTGCAAGGCAAGTGCAGAAACAGTTAAGTGAAATCGATTAGAGGACAGTTATAATACTCCAGTTAGACTAATGTGTTGTAGGGAATAGTAATCCAATAATAGCATAAGATTCAATTTTTAACACAGTAAAGCAAGAGAAATCAGTTACAAGACAGAGTGGAATTCTTAAATTAGCACATGTGTTATATACACCATACATATCCTTGACAATCTTATAACACACATCACATTCTTTTTTGGATGCATTTCACTAAGCTCTTTTGGGGAAAAAGAGCAAGCTCATTGGGCCTCACTGGGCCTTACCTGCCCTACAAGGCTCTGACGCTGGTGCTTCCCGGAGTTCTTTCCCGTGAGTGGCCACCATGGAAAGGGAGAAGGGGCTACGTGTAATCCCTTCGCCTCTTCCTTGGCAGACATTTTATTTGTTTACTTTTTTTTCATTCATTTTATTGGCTTCCATGGAAAGGGAGAAGTGACTACATGTAGTCCCTTCTCACTGGTCACTGGCAGACATTTATTTTGCTTTTTTTTCTTCAAGTCGAGAAACGGTTACAGTGCCGTTTCTCAACTCGAGAATAATTGCTCTTAATACCCCGGTATGACGTGCTGGGGTACTAATGGCAATATAACCCTCAGAGGGGGGCATTACTGGTAGGGTAACGCCCCCGGGGCTTCGTTAAAGCACTTTGCTTCGCTCAGGCTTCTAACTATGTCCCTGGGGTCATTACCTTACCAGTAATGCCCCCTCCTCGGCCTATATAACCTCATGATTCTGCCTGAACCATCTAAACACAACTCAACGTTACAGCATTCACACAGGTGCACAGTGATAACCTTGCCTCAACTAGTTGCGTCTTCACAGATTCTGTGTGTTTCTGCGCCCTACTCCAGGTCTGCACAATTCTTCTCGCTTCTTCTACTGATCAAGTAGATGGCGTGCACAATACTCAATCAACCAACACTATCCATGGAGTGCATCACAATGTCATCCGCTGTATCTCTTGGCTTTAACCACTGCATGAATAATATCTGTCCACCTACAACCCAAGGTGAATGAGTAACATGTCCTGCTCCCCCCTGCAGACCAACAGTCTTTTTCTCTCTCTGTCTCTCTCTCTCTATCTCTCTCTCTCTCTCTCTCTCTCTCTCTCCCTCTCTCTCTCTCTCTGTCTCTTTCTCTCTCTCACACACACACACACACACACACACACACACACACACACAATGCTCTGAGTTGGCATAAATATAGCCAGACAGTAGTGTGACTTCAACACCCAAAATTAGATGGTTTTGAGTAACTCCGCCACACCAGTAGGTTATTCTTAGACAGCTGTGGCAATCTCATATTCATCAGAACAAGCAAGGCCCAGCACTCTATCCAGACAGTCTTGTGCTCCAACAAGTAGCCTTCCTGTCCGCACAACGGTGTCTAGGTAAAGTAGTATATTCTTGCTGTCAAGTTAGGGCTACATAGCCATACACTTTCAACACAAACAATAATATTGCACAGTCACACCTTAGCTTACCTAGTATTATCTTTACTATTACACCACCACCAAACTTAAGTGGCAACTGCCTTCAGGATTAGCACTTGCTCTGTCATATAAGACTTAAGAGTCAGACAGCCAACACTTGCAATGCTCCATCTACCTCCATAGAGCTAATATGAGTAGACCCCTCCACATCCCATCTTCTGTGACAACAGCTGGAAGACAACATGATGGGTAACTTTTATTTTTATTCATGCTTTAATGTGTTTTCGCCAAATAAAGACTTTACAGATAAAAAAGAAACCAGAAAATAATCCTAATAAAACTAAATTTTATGATGAAATACACACAGAGTAAAACATATAATACAGAAAGTGCGAATACATAATACATCGTTGACATGGGCGTTCACTTTATCAGCATCGCCACTGTATGCAGACGGGTGTACAAGGGTGTTACATACCCCCCCCTGTGGCTGATATCTGTTGCTCAAAAGTCCTCCATATGCGATATGAAGGCAAATGTAAACCGTTTTGACCTGCAGCCAGGTCATGAGCGCAGCTGGTTAGATTTAACTGTATAACTTTCGCCATAAGAGGACACTCCGTAAGGATGTTGTTCTCTGTTTTCATACAATTTTCATTCTTGCAAACACGACAGAACCTTTCACTGCACTTCATTTTCATCGCTGGTCCAAGGTTGCCCAAGACAGGCAATTGATTTAATTGTAGTAGCAGTAAAAACCTGCGCACATTTTCAGATGGACAGAGCATAAGGGAACGATGCGGCATACCCGGGGTGTATAACATATATGCTGTATGCTGGTATAATTTTAAGACCCTGTAGCTGTGTGTGATTTTTTATTCTGCCCCGGGCCATTATTTTTATCTTAAATTCCTTGGACACACCCTGTGTGCCATCTCCCAGTTTGGGGACCAACTGATTGCTCTAAATAGGTCCAGAACAGATTCTACGCATGGAGTACGTTTCCTAGACTACATATCTGTTCTAATCAGCTTAAATAGAGGGCACCAGGGATTGCTCAAAGCTTTTATGTATACCTGCCCACGTCTCATTAGGACCATTGTTTCCATTGAACACAGTCCCAAATTTAGGCGTATAATCCCTATTGGGGCGCAAATTGGTAAGCCCAGGATCCTGTGCCAAAAGCGATCCTCTAGACCGCCATCCCAAACCAGATTGACCATCGTGAGCGATTTATATGTCACGGCCAGGCAGAAACACTGTTTATACATTTTCAGGATTCCCTTCAGGCTATAACTGGCTGTGCTCTTGGTAAACAAGGATATCAGAGCCGTCAGCTGCATAGCTTTCCTTTTTCTGATGCCTTCACACTCTGGGTAGTTTATTTACATTCCTGTTCCACACCCAGATGCCAATAGTTATCTGTGTATTTTATTCTGGCATCATCAGTCAAAAGAGCAGGTCTTGCCACACGCTTCTGATTGAATAATATCAATTGGGTCTTCTGGCGATTCATAACTAACTGGTTTTCCACAGCATACTCCACAGGGCCTCGGAAAGTTTCCTTATCCCAGCAGATGTTAAATCCATATGAACCAGGTCCTCTGCATGGTGGGTAACACAAACATCCCATTAATAGGCCAGAACACAGAATACATGCTTAATAATATAAATTACAGTATAGCATAACGTACAATTTAGAGCCACCTGCCCTTCATGGGCATCCTTCCTTCTCAGCCCAATTCTGCCTTGAAACTGTATTTGCATCAACCTAACATTCCAGCCTGGTAACACCCAGGAATGATAGAACTTCTCAATTAGCTCGACATGCCACGCATTGCTTCCAGTGTTCTGCATTATGACTAAACTCAAGGACTCAAGCAAGCAACGGGGCAACATTGGACGATATGGCAAGCTACTGCGACTGAATGCCAAGTGTTCATAACATGTACAACAACCTGTATGCTACCTTTCCAACTCATACCCAGCCACAGTTGCTGGGGAGGAAGTGATAGGGCAGAAAGTACATCATAATATCTGTATACCCACATTCCTTGCCTATGCTTATTGTGGTGCTTGTGCAATTTGTTGGGTATGCCCTATGTCTTCATGTGTTTAGGATTTCAGAATGTGGGGCTTGTTAGGGAGAATTTTCATTTCTGTGCTAATTCCCTTCAACCTTAGAGACCACCAGCTCTTTTGCTGGACTTAGGACTTTTTAATTTTAACCCTGGAGTGAGTGAGACCTTTTTTCTCACCCTCTCATGTGTTTTTACCTGATTTTGATTGTTTTGTTTTCACTGTTTTTGGAGTCTGGCAAACTCTGTAGGTATCAGCATTTTTTATGGTGATACAATGCACCTTCAGTGCAGTGTCACAGAGAAATCCTTTAGATTTCCATAAGGTTTAAATACCTTTTCTTGTGTGAACTACAGTTCCCAAGAATAGTAAAGTGAAATTGACTTTACTTACCTTTTCTCTTTATAGGTCCGGCACACACCATCTTATGGGGGTTACCTAGTAGCCCTGGATCCTACTTTCCCATGTAACATTTTTATCTTACACTCACTACTTTAAATGGCTGGTGGCAGTGGTTTACTTCTTCCTACCATTGTGCTTTTCTACCGCAGGCTGAACCCTCAGCTGCAGTACTCCACCCATGGGTGACCGTTTTCTCAAAATAGTCCCTGTCTTCTTTTTTCAGAATTTTCTGTTCGTGAGGTCTCTCTTGGGTTTTATTCTGTGTGCGACAGGTTTGACTCTTTGTTTGTCTTGCCTTTGGCGGACTTCAGCCCTGAAGACCGCCCCTGGCTCCAGTGTGTCTGGTAGAACAGGATGTGAGGGAGGGTCCTGAAACACCCCTGTACTTTGACTCTAGTAATGCCTAAATGCAACTGGTCCTAATTGTCACAGCCACCCTGCTGTGTGATTGACAGCCTAGGCTGTGCATGAATGGGAGAAACCTGCTTAAAAGGCAAGGGTTTTGGGACGACAGGCAGAGTCGACCACTGGGAGAAACACCCAACAAAGAAACCATAAACGAAGCTTGCTGCAACCTCCTGGACCTTCGAATTGTCCGGTGAAGCCCTGCTGTTGTGCTTACCTACTTTTTCACCTCGAGAGATGAGCACGGGATGGAACGACTTCTTCCCTTGGTTTAGGGGGACCAACTAACCCCTGAGACGAACTCCACTGGACCACCAACCCCGACTTGCTGTGCCTCTCCGTTGCTGCGAGAGCCTAATACCCGAGGTCGAGTGTCCGTAGTCGAATGCAACTTCTGCCACAGAATGAATCCAGCTAGAAGCTCGAGGAGACTCCTAAGGATCCTCCAGAAGCATGACCTCCAGATCCACAGTCCCCTCACCAGAGTGCAGGACCGAGGGAGCGAAGAGAGTCCAACTGGTGTCCGAGATCCACATCAATGCTGTTTGCTAATTGCTGCTGAACTGAAAAGAGCCTGTATCTGCTGACAACCTCCCAAGTGCCACCACAGGACCCCTCCAGACGTCCTCCCTCTTTTCCCCCTCACAACTGAGGCTCAGGAACCTGTAGCAAGACAGAATCCAGCTCAACCACTCTTCTTCTAACCAGAGGTACTATTTAGGCTTGGGGTACTGACCTTATTACCTTATTGCCTTTAGCCGCGCCCTTCTCATTTGGGAATTGCATGGGCTACCTTTTTCAAGTTGACTTCAACTCCCTTCTCACAGGTTTAACAGCTTGTGGCCATCCAAGTGATTTTTCAGTACTCTTTAACTTTGTGCAAGCCTTTGATCCAAGAAGTGCATCAGATCCATAGACTGTGTTCCAAATGACTTTTTCTGTCCTGGCTCCCTAAAAGCACTCTTCTAAATCCAATGACTTTGATATTGCTTGTCCCTCATCGCTTGTTGTGTACTGCTACTGCTGGGAACGGTTTATCTAGACCAAATTGGAGGATTTAGTTGTCCTCAAATTTACTGAGAATCTTTTCTAACCTTTTTACTTCCCTTAACCTTTCCTTTCTACAACTCTGAATCTGCAAAGTATAACAGTGTAATATATAAATGCCAATATTATCCTTGTGCTTGAAGTCCCCTTTAGGTGTAGGAGAAGTGTATGAAGCATATCCAAAGATTATTCCCTGGCTTGTTTGATTCTGAAAAGTAATTTCCAAAGTTTATTCGTATTGCTGCAACCATTTACCTTTTTAAAGAATGTTTATTTAAAACTGATGTTAAATAAATAAATAACTATTTATAACTGAAACCTTGAGTGTAATTGTTACTTGGTTACTTGTATTTACGAATTTCAATTGTACAGCTCTACAGCTCACAGTTATCCCTCTTGAGATAGGCCTGGCTGGTCAGTCACACTACCAACCTGTGTAGTGTAAGAGGATTCAATTCAGCACTACAGCTAAGTTAACGCCTAGTCTAGAATACTGAATGAAAACCCTTATTGATATATCTTTAGGTCCAGTTCATGCGTTCTGGATGACTACCCCTATATAACACCCCTCTCTTGGAATCCCCCTGACCCCACTGAGCCAAGAAGTAGTTCTGTTTTGCAAGTTTAAAAGGTTTATTTGATAATTTAAACAATAGATATATATATTACACTTTATAATAAATTAATAATTGAATAGCACACTTAATCTGATATGATAAAGATCAACAACGGAGAATCTGGCACTAGCACACTTCTTATAATCACTAATGAGTTGACATGAATGGATAAGGTAACACACTGGTAAATAGGAACAAAAGTATAATGTGGTAGAGGATGCTTTATGTAAGCTCAGGTGGATGCTATATTCAATGAATGCAGTACAGAAAATACTCAATATGATTTCAACCAAACAATGTAATCACTTTTCTCTGGCTATTCACTCCCCCCCTCTTTATGCAATGCAAGGGAATGGGAGGAAAGCACACAGTTCTCAGAAATGCAATCAATGTAATCAGTTCAATCCAGCAAGCTTAGACAACAGAAAACAGATAGGAGTTTTGAAATCACAGGCCCAAATTGCTTTGATATGTGCTGGCAATGAATGAGAAATATGCTGGAAACGCTTTTAATTCCCTTTCAGAGGTTCAGGGTGAGTGGTATCTCGTTAATATTAGTCCAGGCTCACACTAGCAATGATGCAGGGATAGTTAGCAGGTTAAACGAATTTCTGGCAAATGGAAAGCAAACAGCAGCAGTTTTTACATGTGAAGAAATTGCAAATCGCGGTAAAATTCGCGGATGCGTGTTCCGCGATTGCGGTAAAACTATAAGAGGTAGGAATGCGGTTCTTGATGCGATTCAAAGCTACGATTCTAAGCTATCAGAGGAAAGTTACTGCAAGTCTCTAGCCCAAACGGTCGCGGAGATATGAGCGATTTAATAAAGGTCGTTTTTGGGTTTGCAAATTTCAAAAGCTCAAAATGACAAGTGCAGCTTGCAACTAGAAATGACAGGTGACAGCTAGGAGGCAGTTCTACTTAGGTTAAATAGATTGAATTAGATGAATTTAAACTAAGAGATTGGTTCTACACAGTTCTGCTGGGTACTCACACTATATTCTTGAATTAAATGGGCCTCATCACGGATCTGGTCAGGGTTTTAGACTGGGCTCTGGTCACTCTCTCTGCTGGTCTGGGTCTCTCTGGGTACAGCACTGCTTTCTCTCTGGTCTGGTCTGGTCTCTAGTTCTGGATAGATTGAAGTCTCTAGTTTGGCTCTCTGGAAGTTTGATGGAGGTAAAGTATGGATTTTTCCGGCAGAGCTTCCAGCGGCAGATGGATTTTGAAGGTCCCTATCTGTCCTTATGTGTCTGCTTTTATGTGTTTAGAATGTGGGTGTGTTCTAGCATCACTGACCCTACCTCTCTCTCAGCTTCTAATTGGTCAAACTTCCATTTATCATTTGATTGGTGAATGAACTGTGAGTCAGAGTGATGTCATTTTACAGCCTGCAGAAAGTCCACTCCTCCTGTCAACTTACACACAAATCTAGATTTGAAACAAATACATATTTGCAGAGGTACATATTGTTTTAAAATCATATGCACCCATCATGCATTACAGGAGGTATCCCCTGTTCAAACTCTGCTCTTCCTGGGAGCTTGCATTCAGAACTGGCACATATTTCACTTTTTAACTGATTTTGCAATTTCTGACATGGACCCAACTTTACATACATGTGTGCAGGGAGTAGGGACATTAACTGATGAAGTTTCAGATTTTTAACATGCATACATTTAGAGTTATATCCACTTTTCCGCTGACACCCCCCTGAACACGCCACCGGGTCGAAAAACCTCTTAAAATGTGGGCAGAAAAATCACAAGAATTATGGTGTCATTTATAAAATTTTCACATGTCCGCTCTATGAGTTATTCATCTTTTTAAAGTTATGTTCTGGCTCCAAAGGGGTGTGGTTTACCCTCAGCACAAGGTTGAATTTCTGGTTAATCCAGTTCTGCCAAGCCAGCTTGCTCTCACAGGCAGTGCCCCTCCCAGCTCCTGCCAAGAGGAAGCTACATTTTACGACTGCGTAATAAAAACCTTTGCCTGAGTGAAGAGGGCTTTGTTCACTCTCCTACAGAGCACAGATAATTCAATTATCAGATAGATGGCATATCCTTAGTGTGGGCAGCAAAAGGAAGGTTGGCCTGGGAACACAGCTGTGACTCAAGTTTCCCTTCTGATGGGGGTAGTTGCCAGGCAGAATTCAGTTCCTTAAGCCGGGTTTCAGATAAAATGTCACTTTTTGTTCCCCAGTTTCTGCATTCAAATAAAACTAAACATTTTTACATATGCAGCTAGAATGCTGATTCTAAGTGCAAAACTATGACATTTAAACAATTGCAACCTATGTGACACTCAAAAGTAGGTCACTCAGTCAATTTGAACATTTAGATTTGTAGTGTCTTTCAGTCCAATGCAACTTAAACTGCTGAAATCCACAGCGCAGCCAGTCTTGTTATAAGCATTTTTCTGGGCTCTTCATTTCCCAGATTTTGTAGGCACACAAAACTCCATTCTACCAAATGTCTGCTGGTGTTCAGTGAATATTTTGCACATATTGCAATGTTTGAAATAGGCACTTTGGCTTGCCTTCAGAGAAACACAGGGTGGTTTTAAACTGCCGGCTTTTGGATAGTGGTGAGCACTGGTACTGCACCCATTTTTGGGATTTAAGAAAATGAATTCCCCACAATTCTAGGTTGCATTTGGCAATCAGCATTGCCATTCCCAATGGTTTCAGACTACTGTGCGGGTAGTCCAATGGTGGTTTTAAAGCGCTTTGAAGCTAACCGGCGCTACTGTTTTTCCTTTGGCAACCCATTTCCCTCATGGCAACCCAGCCTTTCATTCTCGCACTGGTGGGTGGCAAGTGAGGCAACCATTTTAGTGTGCGCACAAACTGCGCAGCTTTCCTGGATTTCAGCGCACATGTGGGTTTTCCGCCATCTTGAATTTTCTAAGCCCACAGCACCAAATGTTGCAGCATGATAGCTTAAACGTGGGTCAGGACACCCAACAAGCCCCCCCCACGCGACTGCACTTTGAATTTGAGTCGATGGGGAGTCGCGTGCCCATGGGTTTTGACCCACGCACCGGTCTGTCCGCATAATCTTCTTCCTCTTCTGTAGATGGCACAGTTCAGCATCTTCTTC
Organism: Ambystoma mexicanum; assembly: GCF_040938575.1. Taxonomy (NCBI): domain Eukaryota; kingdom Metazoa; phylum Chordata; class Amphibia; order Caudata; family Ambystomatidae; genus Ambystoma; species Ambystoma mexicanum. The sequence continues at coordinate 844,882,584 of NC_090923.1, forward strand.
TCCATCCGGTACTGATCGATCGGTTCTCCTCGCCAGTCCTGATGGGAGTATTGGGCGGTCCACTGGGCCCATTGGATCTTCGTTCCCGGTCTCCGGATCGTCCTCCTTGGCCAGTCTCAAGGTCTTCTTTCTCCTAGGACGACAAAGGAAGAGCGGCAATACCTACTCATAGACGTTTTTCCACCACTGTTGAGATGGTGGGATAGCATATGCATTTCATCATGACGAAACATTACATTCTTATTTTGATAAAAAACAGTATAACTAAGAGACAGTTTCATGCAAATCACAATATTTTAGAGACTAGATGTGGTACGTTTTATGGTTGGAACTGAATTAGTCTGAGACAGTACCCGCTAGGATTCCAGAGGATTCCTCCAGTTGTTGCAGAGCGTGCCTGGGATGGCAACACTTTAACTGGTTTATGTGGACCCACTTGTCTTCCCCCTCTGCCGAACCGCCTTTGGGGATGTGGATTTTGTAGGCCACAGGTGAGATCTTGTCGATGATCTCAAAGGGTCCTTTCCATGTAGGCAAAAATTTTCGCTGCTTGGCCTGGTTCCTTTGGAAGTTGTATAGATAGACCCGGTCTCCCACCTGATATTCCTTCCTGGAAGTTTTCAGGTCATAATGGGTCTTCATGCTATCAGCTGATCTTTCTAGATTCCGCTGAGCATAAGCAAAAGCATGTTGGAGGTGTTTCCTTAAATTCTCTACATACTCATGAGTAGTGGAGGCATTTATCAGTGTCTGCTCTTGGGTCCTGTAGAGCAAATGCTGAGGAAGCACCATCTTGCGTCCAGTCATCAACTCAAATGGTGACATTTTGGTTGCAGATGAAGGGGTAGATCTGATGGCCATTAGGACCAGAGGTAATCGGATATCCCAACTCGGCCCAGAATCTGCCACAAACTTCTTTAATATGCTCACAATTGTCCGGTTATATCTCTCTACTGCCCCAGAAGAAGCTGGTCTATAAGCAATATGCAGCTTTCTCTTGACCCCCAGTATCTCCCACATCTTTGTCATTACTTCACTGGTGAAGTGGCTACCTCTGTCTGACTCAATCCTTTGAGGTAGACCAAAACGGGAAAAGATGTGGTTAATCATCAAGGCAGCTGCAGTTTCTGCCTTGCAATTTGGGGCTGGGAGACATTCCACCCACTTGGTAAACAAGCATGTCACAGTCAACATGTACTTATTCCCCCTAGCCGAGCGAATCACAGGGCCTACAAAGTCGATTTGTAAATCTGACCATGGCAGTGTCATCCCCCTCTTTTGTAAAGGCGCCCGGTGTGTGAGGGATGATGGCTGAAATTGTGCACACACAAGACAACCCTTCAAGTATTGGTCGAGGTCCTGCCCCATGTGTGGCCAGTATGCAACCTCTCTTAAGATTTCCAATGTTGTGTGAAACCCCCTATGACTGGCGGTGGCCGCATCATGGGCGTGACTTAACATCAGGCTTCGGAATGAGGTAGGAACCACCCACTGATCGTGGCCAGCTTTGGATTTCCTTACCAGCAAACCGTCTTGGATCCGGAACATTTTTGGACATTTCATCAACACTCTTAGGTCCTCTTTCCCAATGTAATCGGTATCCGTCAGGGGAAAGTTCTCAGGGTCCTCAAGGTGCTGGTAAAATTTACCAATAATTGGATCCCCCTTCTGAGCGGTAATCAAATCAGCATCAGGGGTCTCCTTACTCCATTGTGCAATTGAAAAGTCGTTGTGAGCATTTGTCTGGGACCTAGTGATGGCAGTGACCTGGATTTCCCCCAACAGGGACTCAATCTCAATTAGATCCCCTTGGATGGCCCCGGTTTTGGCCAGCTGATCAGCTAAGTCATTTCCAGTTTTGTCTGGTCCCTCTACTTTGGAATGACCCTTGATCTTTTTCCAATAGATGGTCATCTCATTCGAGGTGACCAGATCATCAATGTTTTGGATCAACTTCCCATGTTTCAAGGGTTTGTTGTTAGCACATAACATGCCTCTGGTTTTCCAATTAACCAGGTGCTCCACGAACCCGTTCCGTACATAATCCGAATCTGTGATTATGACCAGTTCGTGGAGTTGATGCTGGACAGCAGTGAGGATGGCCTGATGCACAGCCATCAATTCTGCCACCTGACTACTTCGGGGACCAATTTTGTATCCAGCGGAGGGTTCTGGGGACTCATTCACCCATGCATTCCCTACGCCGGCCACCAGTTCTTTCTCCCCGTTGTTGTCAACATGGTAAGAGCATCCATCCACATAGACAGTGGGCATTCCCTCACACTTGTCCTCTTCAAAGACTTTGTGTGGGGAATTAAGGTATGCCTCCATGTTGTCCTTTATTTTTAGACTTTCGTCCTTGAGACAGTTTTCTCTGGCACAATCATGCAAGTCAGCCAGACCTTGCGCGAGTGGACTCTTCTTGTTTTGGCCATATCTGACCTCCACAGGAAAGCCTTGCATTGACAGAATCCAGGAAGTAATTCGGGAATTACTCACATTTCCGGCCCGGATTCTGTCACTTTGGAGATATTACAGAGGCTGGTGTGGAGTCTCCACTATGATGTGTTCCCCCTGGATAAACGGGCGGTAATTCTTCAATGCCCACACCGTTGCCAGGAGTGCCTTCTCACAATCGTTGAATTTTTCCTCCACAGAGGATAAAGTTTTGCTCGCATAGGAGATTACTTTATTGACCTTGTCATGCTTTTGGTATAATACTGCCGTCAAGCACGTATTAGAGAACCCCGTCTCCAGGAAGAACTCCTTGTTTCTGACCGGGTAAGCTAGGCAAGGCGCTTGTGAGAGGCTTCTTTTGAGTTGTCTTACTGCCTCGGATTGTTCTGGACCCCATTCCCACTTGACCCCCCCCTTCAGGAGATGAATCAGGGGTCTGGTGATCTCTGCGTAGCCCTCAATGAACTTCCTGCTGTAATTAGTCAGTCCAAGGAGGCTCCTTAGTTCTCGCAGATTTGTGGGGTCTTTCAGTTTCTGAAGTGCTTCCACTTTCTTTTCCTGGGGACAAAGACCCTGAGGAGTAATCTCATGCCCCAAGAAGTTAACACGGGTTTTACACCACTGTGCTTTCTGAAAGGAAAGTTTTGCTCCGGCGGCCCTCAACTGTGTCAGAACATAACGGATCTCCGCTATGTGTTCCTCAACAGTTGAGCTTTTGATGAGGACATCATCTACATAAGCCAGGTTACCCCTTGCACCCAAGTCGGGCATGGCCTTGTGTAGAAAAATGTTGAATTCATTGCCGGAGTTGAGGTATCCGAAGGGAGTCCGGGTCCATGTGTACTGCTGGCCCCCAAAGGTAAAAGCCAGCTTGTATTGGTCCTCCCTACTGACAGGCACGGTCCAGTATCCATTGGTCAGGTCTATTGCAGTGAATACCTGTGACCCCTGAATCTGGGCCAGCCCTTGGTCAATGTAGGGCAGAGGCCATCGGGAAGTATGGACCCGTTTGTTGAGCTCCCTGAGGTCGGCGCAGAGTCTCCACTGGCCGTTTGGCTTCAATATTCCCAGCACCGGATTATTGAAGGTGCTGTGGACTGGATGGATTATTCCCCGGGACTCAAGGTTCTTAATTATTTCAGTAAGGGACTCCATTGATGCGAGAGGCAAGCGATATTGCTTCACAAACACAGGAGTCATGCCAGGGTCCGTGGGGATTGTGGTTGTGTGGATGTCAGTGCGACCACAGTCATATGAGTCTACCGCAAAGAGATCTTGGAAATCCAAGAAAACTTGTTTCAACTTTTGCTTTTGTTCCAGAGTCACACAGGCATCAGCTAGGTTGACTCTCTCTTCCACCATCTGCCTAAAGCCTGAAAAGACTTCTGGTTTGGCTATCTCCGCGGCCTCCTCCAGCTGGGTGGAGAAGTCCCTGGTCAGAGTGCTGATTTGGACCGGAGGCTTCAGGTGGGCAAGGCAGCCTCATGTACCTGGAAAATCACCTCATCCCTCCTGAAGTCACACGTCACATCTTCCTTACCATAGGGGCAGGAAGTGTACACCAGGAAGTTCCCCCCATGCCGGGTGAAAATCCTGTCTGGTGTTGTATTGTCCTCTCTGTCACTGTCAAAACAGTCCTTGGGGATTGGTCCTAACAGTTCATTTACAAGATCAATGGAGAAATGTTGGTCATCAACCGCCATTCCAATAATGGTGCCTGCGGCTAGAGTAATACTCTTTAAGTCGCTGTTATCCACCTCTATTGGAATGGTGTCATGTTGTATGTTGACTAATGGAGTTGGGTTTACCCCCAACCCTTGCTGTTGGAGAGAAGCATTTAGATGTATGTAAGCATCAGGGTTTTTCAACTCTTGTCCCCTTTTAACTTTCACTTCCAGGGAGAATTGTCGGGTCCTTTCTGGGATGGTGACTTCCTCTTTAACCTGAATTTCAACTGCATAAGGTAGCAATTGAGCTGACCTAAATGCTTTTTCTGGATCATCAAAGCCCATGGGATTATCCGCTAATCGGGACCAAGCTTTGAAGTTTATTAGGTCCAAACTAATGGCAAAGCGATTGAGAATGTCACTGCCTAAGTAAAAGGCGGCAGGGACGTCTCGCACGACCCAACAATTGTGGACTATGCTCTTGTTGCCAATGGAGATTTTGAGCATACACCTGCTTGGCAGGAGATGTTTGGAATTAGGTGCTTCCAGGTCCATTTCCCATTTGTCTATCAGTTTGAAGGTGGGAATGGCTGGATCTTTTGGGAGTTGGCGGAACATGGCTTCGCTGATGAAGCTCTTACCGTTGTTCACACACACTCGAGCGAGAACAGAGTCCTTCCCATCATTTAACTGAACAGGGATGAACAACTGCTCTTCAATTTGCTGAATATCAGCCAGGCTCTGAGCTGATTTCACATCTTTCTGGACTATAGGAGTGTGAGTTTCTGATTGTGGATTAGTATAGAATCTCAGAGTGTTTCCTTCCAGCGTGGAATACCACCTTAAATTGGAAGGAAGGTTGATTTTCAGAAATAGAGAGGACCCCCCATCACCAGTCTGTTGTCCTACCGCTATTACTGTCACGTCTGGAATCTGGTTGTTCTGGAAGTGAAATTCTACTTGGTCAGATTTTTGTTCAACCATGTGGCAGGTGCCGTTTAAACTAACATGGTTAACACTCTGTTTTAATTTTATTGGTCGGCTAGTCTGGGTCCAGAGGACCTTGTTTACACAATCTATTAGGGGTGACAACCTTCTCAGGAGGTCATTCCCTAGTAAACAAGGGGTGCCCTCTGGGGTCACAACTATGACCGGGTGTTTCAACTTATGTCGCCCAATTTTAATGTCCAAGTCTGCAGTCCCCTCAACGGGAATTTCCTTCCCGTCAAAGTTCTGTAGTTGTCCCGGAAGAGAGGTGAGAGGAATTTGGTAATTCTCTCCCCTTCCTGCATTCAGTTCGTCAAAGGCCCTTCTGGACAGAAGGGTAGCTTGAGATCCAGTGTCCACCAGTGCCGAGATTCTACCCTGCCCCTGTACTTGTACCGGGGCATAATATCTTCCCTCCTTCTCCTCAAGGGGGCACAGATAATGTACATTTTTGGACAACTGGTGGGCTAATTTTCTGGTTTTGGACATCGCTAGCGAAGAGATTTGGGCAGAATTCTGTGGAGAGCCTTGGGAATCTGAAAGAAAAAGTTGGCAACTGGAGATCAGAGCCCTTGTGGGTTCCCCTGGCTCCGGTTCTGGGCCGCCCCCCCCTTTTTGGAGGCAGTCCCCAGGATGGGTTTGAACCAGGGGATTTTCTTGCTGTTGGTTCTGGGATGAGATGGTGGGCGGCGGTAGCTCAGTCTCCACATCTCCCCAGTCTGGATTTGCATCCCTAGGGACCCATTTTTCTTTGGGAGGAGTTCCCCCCTCTCTGAAGGAGAAGATCCTTTTCCCAGGATCCTCTGAGGATCCCTCTCCCTCAAATTGGAAGATCTGTACCTCCTCCTCAAACTGAGTCTGTTTGGGTCTTTTGTTTCTCCTACCCCCCCTCTGCTCCTTAGGAGGCAGACTTTCAGGGGCCAGAGATTTCGTTTCCGGTTCCTGGGTTTCCAGGGGCTGTTTACAAGTGAGGAAGGAAGCTTCCTCCAAGGCTTTACACCCCCCTTCCCTTTGTGCCTCCTCCCTGGGAACCGGTGAGTTATCGGGGTGCTGCCCCCGTCATTGTTCTGGAGCACCAGGTCCAGAGTTGGGTGCGTTCTGCGCCGGCACGCCCATCTGAGGGTTCTGCTGAGCCCTCAGTATGTGACCCAGGTCCCGCGCCATGTTTTGAACCTGGCGCTCTAACTGGGAAACCCGCTCAGGCTGATACGGGGCCCTGTTTTCTCCCCTGGGCTGATCCCGGGAAGGGTAGCTGTCCCTCCTCTGGTAATACCCCGGGTTGGGAAGATTTGGGTACCCCTCCACCCTTGGCCTCCCCTCTCCCGGATTCAGTGGTCTGGGCTCAGGGAATTGGGGAAAGAAGGATGGATGGTTTTGGGGCTGGAAGTCGGGTGGATATCTGGGGAAAAAGTTCTGCCCAGGGTTTGGTAAATTTCTGCCCTCCTGTGGGAAGTTTGGAGGGAAGTTCCCTGGGTTAGGTGCTTGTCTGGATCCCCCCCCTTGGGCTGGAGGAGTCCACACATAACCCAGGATGGGTCGATTTCCCTTGTAACGGGGACTTACATAATCAGGAGAGCGAGGGACCCGAGTTGTGGGGCTGCCTCCCTGGCTCCCTGTCTGTGACTGGCCCGAGGACCTTCTGGGCCTAGCATTATTAGGTGCAGGTAGGTTTTTAGGCCCCCCCATCTCCAAATCCAAAACGGGGGTGACCTTTACCTCTGCCACCTAGGCAGCAGCAGGGGTGCTGTTGGCTTTGGGGTTTTTCTGGGCATAACTTTTGCTATCTATCGGTTTCTGCACCTCATAGATCCGGGTAGCCTGTTCAATGACCCAGTCTAAAGATCTTTTCTCGTGAAAATCCCTCACGAGCTGGGTCATGATATATTTGGGCAAGGCATGGAAAAACGTATTTATAAATTCCCTGCTATCCGTGCGCACCCTTCTTGTGGTCTGTGCAAAAGCACGCTTTAACTCCTGCACAAATTCTTGTGGGGCCTGATCCTCCCCACATTGCAAATTGTAGGCTGCCTTGCGAGCCTCTTGAGGATTTCTGTGAACAGAAAAATGTTTCAAGATGGCCGCCTTATAGGTGGACCATCTTAAATGATTTTGGTCCTCCAGCCCCGCAAAGAAACTGGAGTATTCCGGGGAGAAGGTCCACTTTACATATTGAATACAGCCTTGGCTGTCCTTCAAATGGAAAGTCTCCATCATTTGTTCAAACAACTCTAAGTGCTCCCAAACAGAATACTTAGCGTTCTTATGGTAAGGCGTGATGACGCTCCTGATCGCCTTAATCTGCTTTAAAGGGTCCTTAAGCAAGGCCCTTTTTGTCTTATTGGCCCTTTTGGTCCGGGTAACCCTGGTCCAATCGTCCTCGGACTCGGAGGCACTGCTCCCAGAGGTTCCCGTCTGTTCTTCCAGGTTTTCCCGGATTCTGCGAGCCTGGGAATGGCTGGCAGAATGTGGGGACCTGGTCTCCTGTGTCCTGCGCAGTTCAGAGGAGTCTTCAGATTCCTCCTTGCTGCCAGGATTTGATGGGTACCCCCTCCACTGACCTAACTGGGCAGAGGTTTTCAGGATGCCCTTAATGGGCCTACTCTCCTGGGGTTCCCCATTGAACTGTACTGTACTTGGGTGCCCATACCCGGATGCCCACCCCTCCATTCCTGAGTGGTACTGGCCTATGAGCCCCATACTCTTAGCTGGATAGTAATCTGCCATCCCTGCGGCCCTGTGCTCATGTGCGCCAGGGGACATGGGGGTGGTAGAGTCCAGGGACTGGGGGAGATGAAGGCCCCTGGTGTTAGGGCTCCTGCGGTTATGGTCAGGAGTCTCTCTTTCCCAGCGGACCTCATCTCTATCTGCCCCTGCTCCCTGTTGCAATGCAAGAGCCTGCATCTGTGCCTTCAGTTCCTCTGTTAAGGCCTTACTCGACTCTATCAGTCTCTCCTGCATCGCTACCTGTTGTTGGAGCCTATCATTGTGTTGACAGAGGGCCTCATTCTCCCTCTGTGCTTCCTGGTTGGTCCTGGAGAACTGGGCCAGTCTTTGCTGCAGGAGGTTTACCTCCTGGGCAATGTCCCTATTGGCCTGCTCCTTTCTTGCTAGAGCATCTTCCACCCTTCTGGTGTGCTCTACCAAGTTCTGGTTTTCTTTTTGGAGATCACCCAGCCCCTGGAGGGCCAGGTGATTTTCTTCAATTTTCCTTTTTAAATGGCAGACTTCCTGGCCTAAGGCGTCTCTTTCCTGACTAAGAGCCTGCATCTGTGCTGCCAGGTCGTCCCTTTGCCTTTGGAAGGCACCAGCATTCTGGCGCTCCTGATCAAACTCTGCCTGGGTATCCAGGTCTTTCAGAATTAGTTTGTTGCTCTCTGCCTTCACTCTATCTAGGTGGCCTTGCAGGGTGACTACCTGCTCAGCACATACCCTGTTGAAGTCCAGTTGTTGCTCCAGCTTTTTCTGGTTTTGCAGTAGGGAGTCCAAACCTTCTTGGTATTCCTTCTGCAAGGCCAGAAATCTGGTATCCTGTTCTACCTTTTCCTGTTGCAGCACATCCATATCCTTCTTTATTTTAATGATGTGCTGCCTACTATCATCTTCTGACTCCTGGCTCCTCTGCAGCCTCTGCTCAGAAGAGACCAGGTCAGATTGGACCTTCTCTAACGCCATCTGTTGCCTATTTGCCAGATTTTGGCTTTCAGCACATCTATCCTGCATGTCTCCCATATATAGGTACAGGTATGCTGCTATCCTGGCAATCTTATTGTGTTCCTCTTTGGCTTTAGGAGCCATATATAGTTCACTCAGGGCCACATGTAAGGGACCCTGATCTCTATATATATCTGACCCTGTTTCAGTGACCTGTTGTGTGATGGCCTGCAACCACACATCCTGGCCCTGTTCGGTCCATTCACCTCTCACAAATAGCTTATGCAAGAGGTGCTCTCTGGCTATTTTCATGTCTACTAAGGTCGTCATTCTAGAGATTGGTCTCTGTCCTGACTTACAGAAGTTTGTATTTTATTTTTGCAGAACAGAACTTTTCTTGGAGTGTCCCTTTTGAGGAATGCTTCACAGCGTAATGCAGCGTGGTGATCCGACCGGATGTATGTATCCCGTCAGTTAGCACACTGTATTAAGCTGCACAAGTGGTAAATCTAACCCAACGTCTCGGCTCGAGCCCCCACTTTGTAAGAGGATTCAATTCAGCACTACAGCTAAGTTAACGCCTAGTCTAGAATACTGAATGAAAACCCTTATTGATATATCTTTAGGTCCAGTTCATGCGTTCTGGATGACTACCCCTATATAACACCCCTCTCTTGGAATCCCCCTGACCCCACTGAGCCAAGAAGTAGTTCTGTTTTGCAAGTTTAAAAGGTTTATTTGATAATTTAAACAATAGATATATATATGACACTTTATAATAAATTAATAATTGAATAGCACACTTAATCTGATATGATAAAGATCAACAACGGAGAATCTGGCACTAGCACACTTCTTATAATCACTAATGAGTTGACATGAATGGATAAGGTAACACACTGGTAAATAGGAACAAAAGTATAATGTGGTAGAGGATGCTTTATGTAAGCTCAGGTGGATGCAATATTCAATGAATGCAGTACAGAAAATACTCAATATGATTTCAACCAAACAATGTAATCACTTTTCTCTGGCTATTCACTCCCCCCCTCTTTATGCAATGCAAGGGAATGGGAGGAAAGCACACAGTTCTCAGAAATGCAATCAATGTAATCAGTTCAATCCAGCAAGCTTAGACAACAGAAAACAGATAGGAGTTTTGAAATCACAGGCCCAAATTGCTTTGATATGTGCTGGCAATGAATGAGAAATATGCTGGAAACGCTTTTAATTCCCTTTCAGAGGTTCAGGGTGAGTGGTATCTCGTTAATATTAGTCCAGGCTCACACTAGCAATGATGCAGGGATAGTTAGCAGGTTAAACGAATTTCTGGCAAATGGAAAGCAAACAGCAGCAGTTTTTACATGTGAAGAAATTGCAAATCGCGGTAAAATTCGCGGATGCGTGTTCCGCGATTGCGGTAAAACTATAAGAGGTAGGAATGCGGTTCTTGATGCGATTCAAAGCTACGATTCTAAGCTATCAGAGGAAAGTTACTGCAAGTCTCTAGCCCAAACGGTCGCGGAGATATGAGCGATTTAATAAAGGTCGTTTTTGGGTTTGCAAATTTCAATAGCTCAAAATGACAAGTGCAGCTTGCAACTAGAAATGACAGGTGACAGCTAGGAGGCAGTTCTACTTAGGTTAAATAGATTGAATTAGATGAATTTAAACTAAGAGATTGGTTCTACACAGTTCTGCTGGGTACTCACACTATATTCTTGAATTAAATGGGCCTCATCACGGATCTGGTCAGGGTTTTAGACTGGGCTCTGGTCACTCTCTCTGCTGGTCTGGGTCTCTCTGGGTACAGCACTGCTTTCTCTCTGGTCTGGTCTGGTCTCTAGTTCTGGATAGATTGAAGGCTCTAGTTTGGCTCTCTGGAAGTTTGATGGAGGTAAAGTATGGATTTTTCCGGCAGAGCTTCCAGCGGCAGATGGATTTTGAAGGTCCCTATCTGTCCTTATGTGTCTGCTTTTATGTGTTTAGAATGTGGGTGTGTTCTAGCATCACTGACCCTACCTCTCTCTCAGCTTCTAATTGGTCAAACTTCCATTTATCATTTGATTGGTGAATGAACTGTGAGTCAGAGTGATGTCATTTTACAGCCTGCAGAAAGTCCACTCCTCCTGTCAACTTACACACAAATCTAGATTTGAAACAAATACATATTTGCAGAGGTACATATTGTTTTAAAATCATATGCACCCATCATGCATTACAGGAGGTATCCCCTGTTCAAACTCTGCTCTTCCTGGGAGCTTGCATTCAGAACTGGCACATATTTCACTTTTTAACTGATTTTGCAATTTCTGACATGGACCCAACTTTACATACATGTGTGCAGGGAGTAGGGACATTAACTGATGAAGTTTCAGATTTTTAACATGCATACATTTAGAGTTATATCCACTTTTCCGCTGACACCCCCCTGAACACGCCACCGGGTCGAAAAACCTCTTAAAATGTGGGCAGAAAAATCACAAGAATTATGGTGTCATTTATAAAATTTTCACATGTCCGCTCTATGAGTTATTCATCTTTTTAAAGTTATGTTCTGGCTCCAAAGGGGTGTGGTTTACCCTCAGCACAAGGTTGAATTTCTGGTTAATCCAGTTCTGCCAAGCCAGCTTGCTCTCACAGGCAGTGCCCCTCCCAGCTCCTGCCAAGAGGAAGCTACATTTTACGACTGCGTAATAAAAACAATTATCAGATAGATGGCATATCCTTAGTGTGGGCAGCAAAAGGAAGGTTGGCCTGGGAACACAGCTGTGACTCAAGTTTCCCTTCTGATGGGGGTAGTTGCCAGGCAGAATTCAGTTCCTTAAGCCGGGTTTCAGATAAAATGTCACTTTTTGTTCCCCAGTTTCTGCATTCAAATAAAACTAAACATTTTTACATATGCAGCTAGAATGCTGATTCTAAGTGCAAAACTATGACATTTAAACAATTGCAACCTATGTGACACTCAAAAGTAGGTCACTCAGTCAATTTGAACATTTAGATTTGTAGTGTCTTTCAGTCCAATGCAACTTAAACTGCTGAAATCCACAGCGCAGCCAGTCTTGTTATAAGCATTTTTCTGGGCTCTTCATTTCCCAGATTTTGTAGGCACACAAAACTCCATTCTACCAAATGTCTGCTGGTGTTCAGTGAATATTTTGCACATATTGCAATGTTTGAAATAGGCACTTTGGCTTGCCTTCAGAGAAACACAGGGTGGTTTTAAACTGCCGGCTTTTGGATAGTGGTGAGCACTGGTACTGCACCCATTTTTGGGATTTAAGAAAATGAATTCCCCACAATTCTAGGTTGCATTTGGCAATCAGCATTGCCATTCCCAATGGTTTCAGACTACTGTGCGGGTAGTCCAATGGTGGTTTTAAAGCGCTTTGAAGCTAACCGGCGCTACTGTTTTTCCTTTGGCAACCCATTTCCCTCATGGCAACCCAGCCTTTCATTCTCGCACTGGTGGGTGGCAAGTGAGGCAACCATTTTAGTGTGCGCACAAACTGCGCAGCTTTCCTGGATTTCAGCGCACATGTGGGTTTTCCGCCATCTTGAATTTTCTAAGCCCACAGCACCAAATGTTGCAGCATGATAGCTTAAACGTGGGTCAGGACACCCAACAGTAGTACAGACCTATACCAAAAGGTGGGTTACCTAATACCAAGCAGATAAGTGTTGTGTAGTCCCACACAATGGGACTGCACATATTCTTACCTAACAGGACTATAACTCAAGATAATCACAAAAACAAATCGGCATGCAACACATATTGAAGTGAATCAGAGGGCGATCAGCAGATGTGCTGAAAACAAGTAGGTATGAAGAAAGCAGGTCCTGACAACCAAGACAATGAACAAATCAGGTGCTACAAATTAGCGAGTGAACAACACCAGTGCTGCAAAGCCTGAAAAAGACCATCAGAAGTGCTAAAAACACCATGTGAGTGAGCAGCACAGGTGCTGCTAACCTCAGGAATACATATTGCAGGGATACCTACTATGAGTGTGAAGGTTCCACCTGTTCTCTAGAGACAATAAGGGATGTTCTGAAGGAAGAAGGGGCTGATGAGTTTGTTTTGTGTCAGTGCGCTGGTGGTGAACCGGTAACAAGCATTCAAGTGATGGGTGTTTGGGTGAAAAGAAGCAGGTGGCATCTGCCTGAAGTCTAAAGCTCGCCGAGTTGGATGATGGTCCATGGGATATATCAAGGTTATGCTCAACCAGGGAGGCTGTGCGGAAGGTGGTCAGACTGATAATAATTGATTATTTTCTGCCATAATATAGATTCAATGTTTTAATCTTTGTACCAAAAATGGCGGTGTCAAATTATGGCCAAACCAGTATCATGGCCAAACCAGTATCAACTTGGACCATGCTTATGTAGAACAGATGGAGTGTGGGAATGGCCCGGTAAAGTTGAGTAGAGAAAGCTTCCCAATGACCTAGCTTGATTTAAGGGTTATACATATGGGAGTGTGCAGGATTGCCATCTGGCAAGGGTGTAGAAGCCATGACTTTTGGGATTTTTATTGATAAATACAGGCCCCCTTTCAGGAGATTTCATGTCAAAAAATGTACACTGGTGCCCTGCTGAATTAGTATCCTGATCTGCAGCACCTGCTCTCCAGTGGCACAGAGCAGGTTCAGGGCCACATGCACCCTCTTGACAGCTGCTGTGACAGCCAAAGCCCCTAAACGCAAGGGCTGCATTTGAAATATGCACTTCTCTTCCCAAATCACATAACTATGAGAGTTATTATCCTGGTGGCAGTCGCAAAGTTTAAATATAAGCCATAACTGAGTACGGGGTATGGTTGCTATTATCTTATACTTAATAAAGTCACGTCAAATTGATATCATACATGTGTCAACACTGTGAGCTCAGCTCAGCTGGGGAAGGGCTAGGTGTATTCTGCCAGCTTCTAGGGCAGAGGACAGAATGGCTTGGACTCTCCTATAATTCTTTCTGAGGTCTCGTAACTCCTCTCTCCAGCAGGACAACCTACCATCAAGAGCTACCCTGGGAAACAGGCAACAAAGGGCACACACATCAAAATAGGACTATCCTCACACCAGAGTGCTGCATACCAAAAGGGTGTTTGATGCTATTAACCAGGGAAGGGAGCAAATTTAGTGTAGACAGAAGAAGCTCAGCATAGTTGGAGGAAGATTCCACCATGTTTTTACTCTCTATAGCCCTCTCTCCTTCCTGTCTCCTCCAATCCGTTTAGCACAGAGCACTTTGGGTATGATACCAGCAGGTAGATACCACTTGTCTCAAGGACAGGAATTGGACCTCTTGAAGGAGGCTAGCTTTATTCAAATAACCTGTGGTATTTCGTCAATAAAAGAGCCAATCTCCTTCTCCTTCTTTGATTTACCTTCGGACAAACACTTAAGGAGGAATTCCTTTAGACATTTTTTGGGAGTGTTGACCTTTCCGAAAAAACCTCATCCTTGGAGATGAAGAAGGAGAAATCCAAGGCAGAAGCAAGATGTGCTCCTTACCCACACACCGGGCACATGGGGGTAACTCTTGCTGTGGACCAGGACATGTCACTCTGCTGCACATCTCCCGCGGCTTTGAGAGCAGAACGTGAATAGACTCAGCCTGTCCTAAAGCCTCTTGTGTGCATCTCAGAATATATGGATGACCAGATCAATCAAACCTCCCTGTTCTGTTGCATCAAACTGGTTGAATGGCATTCGAACTGTGCTCATTGCTCTCGAACCAGAAGAACTCAGCAGTGCTGCTTTTGGCACTCCACTGAACTCAAACTACTGCTGCATCGCACCTGTTGAGTCGGCTTGCTGCCACATGATGCAGATCACGTCACCTGTTTGACTCCAACAACCCGCTCACCACTGTGGACCAAACTTGTAACACAGTTTCTTTGAAATCTGCAGAGGAGCACCATGGTCACTGCTTCAAACCACCTCAACTACCGATCAAATCCTAAGAAACCATCTGATCTTCATGACCAAAATGCACTCTCAAAATGCAATGACCTCCTGATTTGAACTGACTAGATGCCAGCATGTCACTTGACTTAGCAAGACTCACCACACCCAAATCTGGTTTGACCTGCACTCCAGCACAGTTCGAAACCCGGTTTGGCATTTCAGACTCCCCTGTTTGGGCCCTAGGAATCCAATCCTAAGAAACCATCTGATCTGCATGACCAAAATGCCATACTCGAAATGCACTGACCTCCTGATTCGAAATGACTAGATGCCAGCATGCCACTTGACCTAGCAAGACTCACCACACCCAAATCTGGTTTGACCTGCACTCCAGCACAGTTCGAAACCCGGTTTGGCACTGCAGACTCCCCTGTTTGGGCCCTAAAGAATAGTTAGGTCAATAGGTGCACAATTTCCACTGAAAGACATTTCTTTTTACGTTCCTTGTGGTTGCTAATTCACTATTCACTCATGTTTCTATTACCCAGAGTGCTGCATCTTTCTATCTATTGCATATTATGTGTTCATTTTTGCAGGGGTGGGATTTTATACTGTTTTATCATTATTTGTACATTGGTGTGGTTGATTAAAGTATATATATTTTTATAGACCCTTGATTGGACATTCCTTTTTATTTTGGACTGTTTTTTCTTTGCTGCTTGAGTTGCTACTGGATCCTATGCAAACCGCTTCTGAGAGTAAAACCTTCCCTTCTCCCACATTGCCACACAAGGCAAAGGAGGTATATCTCTTGGCTGTGCCTGTTTTACGTTTATGATTGGGATCACTGTTGGTTTAAAGAAGTGCAGGGGAGTAGGTGGTTTAGCCACTAGCCATTCTTATACCACTGCAGAGCAGAAGTCATTTTGTCACAGAGAGGACAACATGAATTTTTAAGTGATCACACCATACACAAATGATTTGAAAGACATAAGGACCAGATAGGGTCATGTGTGGTATGGGTGATCCTGTTATCTTGAAGGTGTGGAAAGGTACAAAAAACAGCCAATGAATACAAGTGTTTTGCAAGGAGTTTGGAACAGAAATCAGGAGCATGTAGGGCAACACACCGGCAACCAGAACAAGAAAAATGCAACCCACTAGGGAAAAAGGGTAGGTGCACCCTTTTTCGAGAAGAACAAGAGCTTTATTTATATACAAAAAGGAATGGGCTACCGGGTATGATATGATATGATATAGCATTCATAATACGCCTCTACACAAATGTTTCTAGGCGCGTTTACAAATCCCTTGCGGCAGAGATTTGGACTCCTCCAATTTAGCAACTTCCTTAGAAACGTACAACTCATCATTCATGACATACTTAGTATACAGCGCTAATCCCCCACCTTTATTGGCTGCCACCTATATACATGCTAATAATTCCATATAGACCATCTTCCAATTGGTTTCAATGTCTTTGTCCTCCATCTTCACCACATGGCGGTAACAACCTCTCCCCTTTCAATGTGCTACAAGGCCACTGGTTAGAATCGACTGGCACCACCATACCTTTACTCCTAACCACGTGATATGCACCTGGTCATTAACATGAACTCAGCAGATAACTTCGTGGTCAGCCTAGTCCTTGTGAACAAAGCAATAACTTTCTCATCACAGACACCCTGGCGCCCCCATCATGCCACCCCACTGTATGGGCATCACTCTTGTCTCTCCCTGGCACAAACCACAATCACGTTGTTCCCTACCTGTGTCAATTTTCCTCCCAGAAAGTAAACCCACTGTCCCACAAATCACTCAAGTTCGCAAAGGAATTAAGACTCATCTTCCTGCGCATCTGGTAGTTCAAATAAAATGGCCATAATGCTGGGGTTCGCCAGTGTCTTAAATCATGGTTCACGTTTTGGCAACCCAAGACCACTGCCCCAACTCCCAGGAGATTGACCTTCATGCTGGGCTGCAACACTTTGCCCTTTCGGCTGCAAACATTTCCGCCTAATTGTTCAAAGGCATAACTAAATACATTTATGTGTGGGTATACGTGCATGTTCCCTGCCGCGCCTGGGAATCGAAATGTGATAATCAAGCAACAAATGAGGCCTCGTTCTGTGTTTTTCAAACACGGCTTGCGAGGATTCAGGCCTACTCTTAAACAGAACACCAATTCATGATCTAGTTACTGTGCATATGTATTGTATTGTACATAACTCTATTGCGAAGCAAATGATTAGTTCCCCCATATGTAACTTCCCATTTCTGCCAGTTGTGTCTGCCCATAAAGCACCCCCTCCCGCTTAAACTGCTCTTTACCAATTCTCCATGTTTTAATATATTTTTCGCAATCTAAATCATCTAGGAGGGGCGGTAATCTGAACATGCATCCCAGCAAGCGCAACAAAAGTCAAAGGAGAGGAAGCCTCAAAATTATATTTAGGAAATAAAATAACATTTGCATCAATCCAAGTTGGAGGTTCTAGATGTGTCTTATTGATCCCTAAGACATAGATGCCCATTTATGGTCAACCAACCAGTAAAAATATGCATTAACAATTGATGATGAGGGCACTGATACAAATCAAAAGCTTTGGTTTGCGAGACTTCAAAATAGAAACTAAATCAAGAACAGTAAGGTTTAGAAACTAATCATGTGATCTTCATAAAAGGCTTCATAAATATCAAGAATAATGATTATACAAGTTTTAACAAAGGCCCAAAAAACTCATTGCCTGCCCTCCTGTTGTCTGTTTGAATCCAGGAGTATCTATTTAATAAGGAAATATGAACATTAGGGAATATATGTGTCTTTTTTTTAAAACACTCCAAAAGTCTCACATTGCTATAAGAAGGAAAGCAGCTGGTCTCCTGCATTTCACTTCATCAAACCTCCATCAAACCTTTTCCTACCATATTCAAGCGATTTAGAACCAACAGTACCCACGGTGCTTCCTTTGGCACTTCTCAAAATGCTGTTGATGCTCCTAGAACCAGTTCACCACCACACCACACCAGCTGAGCACGTTGATTGCCCTGGCTCAAACACGAAGCTTGCTGCTGTGGAATCCTTGGAACTGTCACTCTCAAACTATGCCTAGAACCGCCATCGACCTCAGCTCGATCGCCAAACAGGGCCACATCCTTTGAACACTACATCAAACCACAGAGAGCTTCATCTCAAACCCGACTTGACTCCTCCTCCCCTTCTCGATCACCACAACCTGTCACTTCCGAACCTGTAAGTGAATAAGGCGTTAGAAGGCCCAAGCCCTCCTCTTCCATATGTTGTGACCCTAGATACTTTTTAAGCCCACTTAGGCATCTTTTCCCAGACAAATATCCTTTTTGACAACATTGTAAAATCATTGTAAATAAATAAATAAACTGTAGTGATTTATTGCCAATTCCTCCCTGCTGAGAGTGCTTGTATCATATAATATGCTTTTCACGGTTTTCCATTACATGGGTGGGTGCTTGTATTTTCTAATACAGTTTTCATTGCATATACGTTTGTTTAATTAAAGTATATCTATTGTTTTAGAACCTTGATTAGACATTCCTTTATTTCGGACTGTTGCACTATTGCTGTTTGAGTTGCTACTGTCTCATATTCACACCTTTCTTAAGAGAATAGCCAGCCCTCGGTTCACCTAACTACATACAGTAGAGGAGGTATATCTGTTGACCATGCATGTTCCATCTTTAAGATTGGATCATTGCTGTTATGTGGAGTGGGATTGCTGAGTAGGTAGTTTAGCCACTACTCAGCCATGTACTCCTGCGGGCCAGTAGTCATTTAGTCACATGCCCAATACATAAATTGTTTGTTCGAGGTGATGGGACGGAGTATGGCAATTTGCGAGCTCAGCCCCCACCATAATAACCGCAGCCTTTTGCTTCACGTAGTCCATCAGCAAGCCTTCCCTTGGCTGAAAGCTGCAGATGGGTGCATCGTGACATGGAATAATAGAGATACAAGGGGGCAGGCTGACTCACGCGGCTTTCTGCCCCCCGCCCGCGCCGCAGCATAAAAACAAATGATTATTTCTCGCAGCACAAAATCAAGGCTGTTGCAAGAGCTAAAGTTAATCTGCTGCTCAGCCCTGGGGCTTTCAAGTGCAACGCCAAGGAAATAAAGCGGCAGCGCGTCTGCTTGGCAGGCAGGTCCGCTCTTTTATGAGCAAACACACTCTCTGGCAGGGTTGCATAGCTAAATTGCGAGCGCAAGACGCACTCCTAATCAAATGCGGGGGATTCCGCTCCTCGCGGCTTCTCTGATGAGCACATCCGGCCTCAGAGCCCCTACAAATGTTGGTTTGAAGTGTTATGTGAGCTCAGATATATTTGCCTCCAGATATGTTTCTGTGTTTACTTGTCCCGGAAGAGCTGCAAAATCAGATTCTCGCAGAGAAAATGGAAAGGTAGAAATCAAACTCTCTACAATCCCCTTCAAGCGAATATGCGCAAGCAAAAAAATCCTGGAGTGCGAGAGGCCATTAAGGTAATTAAGAATGAAGCGCCACACTCCCTAAGCACGAAGACAGGTTACGCCGCGCAGTTTGCAAGAGTGCAACTGTTCACCTCGGATCTACACTGGACTTAGTTAAGTCACACCGAAATCGAAAATCATCTGCAGGGGTATATAATTATTCGGAACCAAAACCCGCAAATAAGCCACGCATAGGGCCATTTAAAGGGGTTTTGGGACCTGGGACACAGACAAATCTTGGGCCCCACCCAAACCAAACGAATGAAGGGATTCAGAATATCTGTTTGTCTCAAACCCCTCGCCACCATCAGAACCCCTCCATATGCTGCCCCGGCAGCAATTAAAAACAGCATGGGGTGTTCCCTTCCGATCCCCCCTGGCTCCCTTTATTCTTGCTGGAATCAGTACAATACACAAGGGTACCACTAATAGTCCAAGATTAGGACACCTGTTTTCCAGCATGGGTATAGAATACATGTTAAGAGCAGCAACAGGAAAGCACACAGAGCTGAATTATAGATTCAGGGCACAGATCAGTAGCTGTATGAAAAAGAGACACATCCCGGAGAATTATAATCGACCACAGTTTAGTAGCCTGGCGGAATGTGAAATTTTCCAAGCTTGAGAGCAGGTGACGGATGTGAAGCAATTAGAAGGTGCACAAACCACAGGAGAGATAGTGGAAACGGATTAAAACCTATCAGAAACGTGGACCTATCGGGCAGACTCAGGGAGAGCGAGACATGGATTACTAGTGGTGTTGCCATTAGTGAGCACAGAAGCATATGACTTTGTGGTGTGCAGGAGATCAATGGTCACAATGATTATGCATGAAACAACACCATGGTCCAGTTTTATTTAAGATAACATCCTGACATCTAAATCACTCTAGAGGCTGACAATTTTAAAAAATTTAAGTACTGACCATTTTGCCAGGTTGTTCAGCGCATGATTACATGAGTTGCCCAGCATCACATCCGTTGGTTAAGTGGTGAAGGTCGGATTTTGAACACAGTTTGCAATCCCTGCTCTTGAGGATATTGATTGTAGCTGTGTTACAGAAAGGTGCAATTATATGTACATGTTTGACTTTCATGAACTAAAACAATACCCTGTGCTGTAGATCTGACCTGGAAAGTACACCCATCACGAATAATCCAATATGGAGCCATTTTTTTAACAGGATATGCAAAAGGAGAACGATTCAAGTTTCCTTTTCTCCCTCGTGAAGGGTAGCATACACAACTAACTGACTACACAGCTATAGTTGCTGAGTATAGAATACTAACTGGTGCAAGCCTACCAAAACATGCCATCTCCATTTTACTACTGCAGTTTAAAGCTTTTAGTAGACCCAGCACACAGATCTGCAGATTGTTATCCATGATGTGTAGAAACAATTTGAGTTGTACAAAACATAAAAACTGTTTTTGTGTCGAATGAGCAGACTGAAAAATAAGCCTGCCAGATGATGCCGTTGACATTTGGTCGCCTCTATTCTGTCTACAACCCCTTCAACCCAAATGGCCCACATAAAAACAAAGAGCAGAAAATAAGCTGACCAATGCCACCACAATGGGTGAAGGCAAACCAGCATTTTGGAGGAGGCAGGTTTCTGAATCTCTCAGTAGGAAACCTACATTAGCCTGGAGAGGATGTTGAGGAAGTAGGTTTCCACTTTACTGCAATGCTAATCTTCATCTTGATGGAAGAGCCCTTTGCACTTTGGACTGGATTGACACGGGAGGATATCTCAGAGGAAACGCGCTTGCCTTGAAAGGAAGACGACGCGGAGCAAAACAGGTTTGTTCCCTGAGTCCACGCTTAGAAACCTCTGGGTATTAAACACGTTATAAATAACCAATTACAATTACAATTGGTTACAATAAAATTCTAAAATAATGAAGGGAAAGTGCAAAAGTGATAAGATCCCTTAGTGCCCAATGAGCTTTAAAAATGGAACTTACATGCAAATCTGCTGTGCAGTTTCTGCATGAGCACATGCAAACCCTGGCCCAAATAGGCCCTGTTTTAGATGGGGTTACTGGCCATCCACAGAAGTAGTTGGAGGTACCTTTAAAAAAATAAATAGCATAAAGCTACGCTCACCATTGTTTATATATACTTTATTTCATCTGTGCTCCAAATGTATAGTGGGTCATGTGGAATGCTGGCTGATAAAGACAAAGGACTGACCTCTCCCTGGTGTCCAGGAACATAGGATTCTAACTGTGCTGGTTTGAGGAGAAGGGAACCATTAGAACGGTTGGAGGGAGAAGAGAGAGGGAGGACTGGACCCCTGGTGGGCTGGTGTATTGGGTGAAACCCGGGGCCCGTGGAGTCAAGGAGAGAGTGATGGCAGCCCCAGACCCTGGCACCACTGTCGATGAAACGAACCCGAGGTATGGTTCAGAGCAGACCAAGGAAGCTACCTGTGCTCAGCAGCCCCTACCCATAGAGGCAATAGTGTGGCCAGGAGAAGGAGTCTTCCTGGGCTGTATATGGTAGGATCGGCTGGGGGAGGAAGCAACAGGGGAACCAGTGGTGAGCAGAGGTTTGCAGCCAGACACCCAGGATGCTGCTTCTGCCAAGGGTGTTAGGGGAGGCCTGTGAGGAACTGATGAAACTTCCTCTGGTGGTGAGTGCGAGGAGACAGCAGCAATCTACAGGGCTTCCCCACCTGGGTAGGTGGTGGCCTTGGTGGAACCGTGTAGGACACGTGACAGCGTCAGGCCATCAGTGGAGTGTGTGTCATTTCAGGCATTGTGTAAACCAGGATCTACTGGGAGCCTCAAAGTGGGGACTGGCTAAAATGGTGGGCTGCTGTTGGTTCGGAGGCCAGTAAGTAACGCGTGCCTGCTTTCCATAAGCACCACTCAGTGGCAGAGTGACAGAGAGCATGTCTGTGGAGAGTGGAGTCCCTGAAGTCTGCTTACAGTTTCCATTCCTGCCGTGCTGATGAAAACCTGTCCCGCTTTGCGGAGCGAATGCAGAGTGATGGAGAGGGTTTCTGTGGAGAGTGGAGCTACTGCAGTCTGCTTACAGCTTCCATTCCTGCCATTGTGACATGCTGGTGAAAACCTGTCACGCTTCGCGGAGCAAACGCAGAGCGACGGAGAGTGTTTCTGTGTTTTGGTGAGGCAGCAAGGAGGTGACTTGGCATAGCATTGATCTTGATGGCAATACGAATCAAGGGATTGTGAAGCCATCATTTCCTGTGGTAACTGTGGAAGCTGCTGGCCAAACTAGCTTTAGCGGAAATGCAGATAATCGGCGCACGGATTTGTCAGCCGGTGAGACTACAAAAACCCCCTGAGATTACATCAACCCCTGCTGCGAGTGAGAGTGCAATTATTATGGCTGCTTGTCAGAGGGGCAATGTAGTGGGGATCAAGCTTTTTAAAACTGACCCCCCTCGCACTGAACCATCTCCTGCAATTTCACAAGTGCCTCCAGCTTCAATCCCGGATATAGAATCTGATGTAACTGCGAGGGGGACTAGTTCTGTTCCCTGTTTGATGGGGGCTGCAAATAAGTATTAATTACTGACAAACTCCTTAATCCCTCCTACCCAGAGGCTTGCAACTAGTATCTTGTGTCCAGAAGAAGCAAAAGGTCCAACGTAAATTGCTCACAATATCAGTTGTGGAGGGAAGGGAATAAATGGAGAACTGCCTTCACTGACTACTCACACGGAGCCTCAACAAATCAATGGCGAGATTAATGAGTTGGGGCCGTCCCCTAATATGCAATTTAAATATGCCTGACTGTGTTTCCTTGGCAAGACTATTCTTGCCCTCCCCATCTCACGGGACAGGTGCGGCAAACTCCCCCTCTCATCAAGGCCTTAGCGGGAAAGAGTACTGTCGGAAAGCTGCAGGGTCGGAAGAAATTAAATCCTATGCACTATTTGCTTGCCTGTCAAAGGATACTCTTGACTTAACATCTAAAATTGAAAGACAGAAACGTCTAAGCCTGGCCAGCATAAAAGGTAGACTTGGAGAACTGGCTTTGTCGAGTCCAAATAGCGCAATCAACCCCTCAAGTAAAGAGGTTCACTCGCTAGATCAAGGCAGCATTAGAACAATGGGAATGGATGCAGAATACCCTATAGATACTGGAAATGGGAACGGTACTCTCGACTAGAGTTGCAAATTAATTTGCCGCCCTTGTATGAAGATCAACTGTCTGGTAGCAGTATATCCTCGACCTCTATTGGAAATTGAAGAGGTGACTTGGTGTTCCAAATTGAGGATAGGAACATGAGGTTGGCCTCTCTATGCAGGCCTTTTCCCATCTGCAAAATACCTTAATGCCGGCACTTACTATATCTTTGGCCCCCTTCACAAAGCTATATGAGTCTCTCAATGACTCAGTGAAGGACCAGGACACCACGATAGCAATGGCCCACTTTAAAATGATTTTTCTAGAAGGCTTTGTGACTAAGGACCAAGATCAATTAGATAAAGAAGCTGAATCTTCAGTGAACTGGCAAAATCGACTTTGTTACTTGGCCAGAAGAGATGAAATGGACAAGTCTACACTGATGGCAGCCTTGTTAGAGGACTGTAATGGGTGAGAAGCCAATATAAAGCTTTGCAGCCGATAAGATTCCGGCTGGGCAAGGCTGTGATGCCCAGATTATTTTCATCTGAGGAGGGCTGTATTCACACCAGGATTCTGGAAGTCTTCCAACCTCTGATTGAAGAACGGCCAAAAGGGCAAGTCAGGGTTGGGGTAGCTGAAACTACACATGGTGGAACTTCTGAGGAGACCTGTAATCCAGCCATTCAGCTGCCATATGGTCCTATTGAACAACCTTTGAGCAACGCCTCTTTGGCCACCTGAGGAATGTACCCCTCAAGTGCCTGTTGGTGTGAATATCTCTTCGATTTTTTAAAACACACAAAAATAGATGGGGGAAATTCAAATCGGGGTGGGGGTCAGCATCCAAGGACTTAAAAAAACAAAAAACATGAAGACGGGGCCTAAACGAAAGTCCAATGGATCACAGGCTTTTATGAGAAATCTGAGAAGGCCCCCTCCTATCACCCTTGCTCCGAATTCTAAACATCCAAGGAAAGACTTACAAGTGGAAGCCATAGTATTGAATGGCGCTCAAGTAAGCCAAATAGTCCCTTCTAATTATTAACTCCCTGAGGATGTCTGAAAATGATGATTTGAAATCGATTTCCAACTCCTGTCTGAGTGATCACATCGAAACAATCGCTAGAGACGAGGAAGCCAACGCTTGGAGAGACTTGAGCCAATCTGAATTCGTGGAAATAGACCAGCAAGTGTCTCAGATAACAAATGGAGCCCCTTCTCGTTCCTCATTGAATGGCCATTTGAGGGTCAAAGGGCAAATAATTGATCAGTCAAACATACCTTCAGGACTCTTGAAGAAAAGAGGCAACTCCTAGTGGCTGGGACAGTTTCTGTCCAACTCTATGGGGATTGCTCCTCGGCTAGACCTGCAAAGCTCACTCAGATGCAGTTTTAGGGTACCAAACCAATGTTTGAGTTGGATAGACCTCGACCTAATAATTTGAGGGAGGAAAACCGAGTCTGCTTAGAAAGACTGTTGCCAGTGGATGACAATTTAATCTTAAATTGCCGAAATGTGGTGAAACTGCTGCAATACTTCCCTAATTTAAGATATATTACCTCAGGGGATGTCCGTGCAGTTCAGTTTGTTAATGAGAAACATATAGACCTGGGTAATCCTACACCTGGACTCAGCTTTAACAAAATCTACGGTGTTTGAAATGGGTGTCCATCTGCTCCATCTTGGCTTTGAGCTGAGCGACTATACATGTAATAATGTACCCTCGCTTGGCCGTGAGAACCCGGCTCATAAAGTAGGCAATTCAAAATGTATTAGCAAACAGTATTTAATGCAAAATCCCAATGCCAAAGGCTCGAGAAGATATGGAGCTGGATGTAGAACCAGCAGTTATTACAAATTACCAATCTTTCTCAGTTACGATTGGTAACGCAACAGCAAGTGCCAAAACTCCAACACGAGGGCAGGAGCCCGTGTTGGATGTTGAAAAATCTCAAAGCTGGGCATGACTTGCAGTGGCTTTTGCTGAACCTCGCCAGCATTAGAGCCAGATAAAAGACGGTAATTAGGTCCTTTCAGTAGGATCCTGGAATTGTAGAGGTTTTGTGGAACTCTTCTCGAATTAAAACTTGGGCTTTGATCGATTTGATATTATCCCCCTGCAGGAGACCTGGCTTCGGTCTAAACCTATTTGTGAAGGTTATAAAGTTTCACCTAAATGAGGTTTCCAAGGACCAGCTTGGGAGGCCTTATTCGAACCTACTGACGCTGGTTAAAATGGACAGTGCCCTCATTGTTAAAGAAGTTTCCCAACCAAACCCCTATGTTCTGATGTTGAAGATAAACATGTACACAGAACAGGGTTTTATTGATTGCATTGTGACACTACTGGATGATATCCTCATATCATTATTGTATGTGCAGACTTTAATCTGCACTATTTAGATACACAGGGCAATGTGTTGGGTGACGCAATGCTGGGGAAAAGGGTGTTGCTGTGGTTGAATTAATCGAGGGCCTGTGATTTATTGATGCTGAATGGTCAGACAAAGTGGGACATCCCGGGGTCTCGACATGGTCTAGGAGGGCTCAGCATGCCTGCTTGAACTACTGCTTCGTCTCCGCGAACATGGCTGCTGCAATAAGGACATTTGAGGTTTTGGAGATGCTGTTGAGTGATCACAATTTGATAGCACCTAGTTTGGTAGTAACACAATGGCAGTCTAATGCCATTGTGATAAACCTGTTCGAAGTGACATGGGGTAGAAATATACTAAGAATCAAACCATCACAAGTTCCCCGGATGGTAGCTCGGTTTGAGCAATTTGTATCTGATAATCCAAATGTAACTGAATATGGTTGGATTCTTAGGAATTACATGGAAGATCAGCCCCCCCGCAGAAGACAGAATTTCATTCCTCTTCACAACTATAACCGTGAAGCGATGTTAATCAAGAAAACGCTAAGATCCGATATTAGGAAATTAAGGCAAGTAAATGGCAATGCGCTTGAGATGCAAATCAAAAAGAGGAAAACAAATATTAGAACTAGCTCTTGGCATCAAGTGTTTTAAGATTGCAAAACAATGCGGAGCATATGTTACGACTGGTGTGTAAAAACAATACCAGAAATCTCTGAGGATTGCTTAACAATATGCAAAGCTTCCAACCAGATCTCGCTTTCGGTCAGGTAACCGAAAATAGATGGGTAGAGTTCTACACCGAATTTGATGCCGGGGAGGAATAGGCCCCTAATAACAGCACTGATTTTGATAGAGATGAGATTTAAACAATGATTGGGAAACTAAGTTCATCTAGAGCAGCTGGGCCGGATGGCCTGACGAATTACATTTTAAAAGAAAATGCTGACTTATGCGCAGATTTCACGTTCAAGATCTTTCATCAGGTTCTAGAGACCAAGCATATACCCACTTCCTGGAGGGAGGCTGTAATAGTGCTGATCTTCAAGAAGGGCGATCGTCACGATCCAAATAACTATCGTCCGATCGCCCTCTTGGACTCCTTGGGAAAATTGTTTGCATCTATCCTGTTAAGAGAATTGAATGCCTGGGCGGTGCGTTCAGGTCGTCTCGCCCCCCGTAAAATGGGTTTCGTGAGGGGAGTTGGTACCTCTCTAAACCTTTTTCTGCTCAACCTTCTGAAGCTAAGATCCATTGAGTCCAAAGTAGACATCTATTTGGCCTTTATGGATCTTGAACAAGCTTTGGATGTGTTGAGCAGGGAGTGGCTTTGGGGAAAACTGATAAGCTGGAATTGTCCCCCAGATCTGGTGGAGTCAATCAGGGGTCTGTACACGGACAACTCTGTATAAATGAGTTTATCAGAAAAAGGTGCCCTCTCGAAGAAAATGCATACATTCCAGGGACTGAAGCAAGGATTCTCCGTAGATCCTATTTTGTTCAATCTTTATATTTCCCGACTTGGGAGAGTACCAGCAGACGATTCAGGCATTTCCACCCAAGAAAAATGCAACAGGTCTTATCTCGGTCCTGTATGCTGATTATTTAGTTTTTGTTGCCAAAACTCCAATAGGGCTACAGCACAAACTAAATACTTTCTTGTCGTATCTTGAAATGAATGGTCTGCGAGTAAATACAAAAAAATCCAAAGTCCTAATCATGTCATTGGCTCATAGGAAGCACAAGGGATTAAACTTGTGGGTGGTTGTTGAGGAAAGATTGGAACTGGTTAAATATATTTATAATTATTTGGGAACCATAGCCAACAGAAATTTTGATAACAATGCCCATTACATGATGGTAAGTGCCAAAGTCAAGATGCTAGTGGCCCAGGGTGTCGCTCTTCTTAGGAGGTATGGGACTTTCTCAGCACTGACTCTACTTGCCTTTTATAAGCAAAAAGTGGTGCAGATTCTAACTTATGGAGCAGAATCCACGCTGAACTTGCTTGGAAAGTATGGGGGCTTTTGGAGGGATACTTTTGGCAAAAGGTGTTAAGATTGCCCAACTCATTGCCAGCAGCCGCTTTCCGATTTGAAACAGGGTTGCAATCTATCGAATCAATTACAATGTGGAAAAATATCTCTCTATTTAGGAACTGCATTGTCACTGATAAGTCTCACCATTTTGATATACGGAGTCACAGTGATTTAGCCTCCTTGAATGTGTGGTTTGGGATTTGGAAAGGGAAATGTGTGGTCCATTTTAGGTCTTGTGACATTTCATTAGAAATGCTGACCGGTAATCTGATAAAGGCATAAAAAAGGATGCAAGTTCTGGATTGAATCTCCACTCAGGAGTCCAGAAAGAAATACAAGTTGATGCTATCATCCGTCCGTGTGAATAGAGTGTTAAATCAAACACTACATATCTACAAAAGTTTCCATCAGCTCACTATCGTGAGCTACTTATGTGATGATGCCTTAATATCCTCCCAACAAGAGAGGTTCAACTGGTTAGGAGGCAGATATTGAAGGAGGACTCAATATGCAGATATTGTGGGGATAGTGAGAGCGAAGAATCATTACTCCACTTGTTGGTGACCTGTAAAGCTTTGGTAGAAGCAAGGACCCGACATCTGGAAGAACATGTAAAGCAGACAAGCTCACTGTCAGCCTTGGAATGGTGGGATATGTTTTTAATTGGGGAAAAACAAAGCTTGGTCTTGGCAGGAATTACATTTATTGAATGTATTTTTAATGATTTTTAAGGATTCATGAATTGTAGATCTTTAATGATGGCGATTTGTTTTGAATGATGCATTTTTTGCTTATGTTGTATTTTAACGGTAATAAAAATAAAAAATAAGCACCACTCAAGTGGACATCCTGAGGTGAGTAGGCCACAACTTGATCAAAATAGATTCAGCAGGCACACCGGGTATACAGTTCTAACAACAGATCTGAAATCCTTATGAAGCAGATTGTACTGGGCTTACTTTTGGTCAATGTTAAAACGATTGTACATGTGGATTCATGTTAGGACTAGTGTCCTTAGTCAGTTTATTATTTGAGTCTGGGCAAAAGAGTGTTTTTATTTGTATCTGCATTTGTATTTATGTGAAGAACAGGATGCCAATTTCGATAATTAATGACTTTCACAGATGAGAACAGAGATTACGAGAAACAAGTAGAAAGGTAGTTTATGAGGGGCTGAACAAAGTGAGGTTTGACAGGGACACAACAAAAGAAAGCAAATAATAGTATGAGATACAGGTGACTTACAAATATAACATTAATTTAGGCGGGGCAAGTGCTTCAAACTAAACATAAGTATTGTACAAATATGACAAATAAACTTATTACGTGCCACTTAAGGGAGTGATATGGTCAGGTAGGATAAAAGAGGGGGGAGGACAGGAGGAGATCCCCTTTGACAGTAATTGAAATGTAGGCCAAGCTTTGAAGAAAGCTGCAGTTGGGCTGGCTTTGATTGTGATGGGCAGCAGGTAACAATGGAACAGGGTGAATAGGGATAAGGAACGGATGCAAGAGAAGCTCAATCAATGTTAAGTGCTGAGGAGGAGTGGAGAAAATGAGATGGTGAACAGACAGGGAAACAGTCTGTCAGGTACTGTGGAGTAAGACCACTGATAGCTTTGCAAACTAGGAGAAGAACCTTGAAAAGGGAGTGGTTGTTAATGGAGAGCCAAACAGCATGGCATCGGTTTGTAGAAGTGGGTGAGGATCTAGGCAGGTTATAGAGAGTGTGGGTTGTGAAGATGTGGCTCTAGTCGAGTTTTCTGAGTACGTAGGTAGAGATTAGAGATTTTGTACTGTGGGGAGTAAGAAATGGGTGCATTTTCCAAATGTTGAGAAGGTTAATACAAGCAGCAGGTGCAGTGGTAGTGATTAATTGCTGCAATCAGAGGTCACTATCAAAGGGGACACCAAGATAGCAAGCATTGGGTGAGGGAGCAAGATGGTCAACTGGAAAGGAAATAGGAGAGAGGAGGGCAGGGATGGTGCTGGAAACCAGGAGAAAGATTACTTCTAGTTATTAAGAGTTCAGCATGAGACAGTGGAGAGCCAGTTCGAGATGACTGGGAGGGAAAGGAGAAAAAGATGTGAGTGTCATCAGTGAACAGGGGATAGTGAAAGTCAAAGGATGAGATAAGTGTTCCATGGGCAGAGGTATAGAGGTTCGAGAGCAGAACTCCAAGTACTGATCCTTGGGGGACACTGACAGGTAGAATGGTTGGGCAGGAGGCAATCCAGGTGAGGTCAGATTTACAAACCGAAGGTTCTGAAGAGTGAGGAGGATAGAGGATGGTTGAGATTGTCGATTGTGACACAGAGGTCCAAAAGAATGACCATGGGTGAAAGTTTGGAGTGGTGAGTATCACAGGGAAGGTTGGACACATGCCTGAGAGCAGTCTCAGTGTAGTGTTTTCTATGAAAGCCAGACTGAAGTGGATCTTCAAGATGATCCTCCTCAAGGTACTTTTGCTGGATATTTTTCTTCCACATCACTACGAAGTCTATAGTACGGCTTTGCAGTAATGCAGCGGTAACAGAGTTACCTCCGTTTTACTGCTGTTTTTTACTGCACCATCGTACTTGTAATGAAGCCCTAAGTCTTTGACCGTTTGGGAAAGAAACAGGTTGACAGGAGCGGAAGATGGCTTGAAGAGAGTTCCCATGAGAATGGGTGGACTGATCATGGAGGGACTGGAAAGAGGGGTCATATATGAGGGAGTTAAATTCAAGAGGATTGGCTGTGAAGGCCTTGGGAAGGTTAAAGCCCCCCAGCATGACAATCGGAATATTGGTGGAAAGTGATGTAAGGAGAGGTCAGGGAAGAAGGAGTTGAGAGGGCCATGAGGTTGCTAGATAGCTAGAACAATGGGAGGAGTATGTGACAGGAGCTGAATAGTGGCATATTCAAAAGAGGAAGAGGCGATGTCAGAAGGTTAAAGGGCAGTTGTAAGGGCATTATTGATAAGAAACCTCACCTCACGTCCATGCATACTGTTCAGCCGCTCCAGAGCCTACAATACCATTGGCCAGAATATCCTCATCCAAAAGAGCGTGATCATCATCAGAACCTCCATCAGCCTGCGGGAATCCTTCTTGAAAGATACTCATACTGGGTCAAGCAGGGCACATTTGATGAATTGGATTCTGCCTTGCAGGAGTACAAGGGTGAATAATGGTAAAATGGCTCACTCAGCCCTGACACTTTTACAAACCAAAACTCAACATAATCATAAAGGTAAAATGGGGACAAACAAGATATATGACTCCTTTGACTTTTGTGGTAACGTGGGCCGAGGGAAGGCTATACACTTAAGAGTGGTGTGAAAGTGAACCAGTAGTGACACAAACAACACAGTCCAAAATAAAGGGAATGTTCAATCAAGGTTCGATAAAAATATAAACACTTTAACAAAACACACCATCTGCAAGAAGAATGAAAGAGATTACTATACAAAAAGCCACCCCAAAGGAAAGAACAGAGAAGATGCAACAGACTTGGAGAAAGTAGCACTCTGAGTTTATTTCCCGGGGTGGTAGCTAAGGGACCTACCATAAAAGGATATTGGGTTGAAAACAGGAGCAATCGTGACCTAACCAGTACCTGGTTTCATCATCATCAACTTTTTTGTCAATAAGGCCATCAAAGTACACATATACATCAATTGCACATAAATCAATATAAATAGAAGAGGCCAATTGACCCCCACATTAAGGGACACTAATAGGCTCAATGACAGTCCCAAACCAAGTTCCCATGTCTGCTGCGTCAGGGCAATTATCTTGCTGCTTTGCTAAGCCTTACAAGGTTTCACCACATCCGTTCAGTCCACAGATTTCGTTCCCCAACGGAACTAGATTGGCTCTACAGAGTGTTGAAGGATGAAGCCCAGTACCCAGTGGGATGATAGTTCTCATAGGGCCAGCATCCTTCCAAGATAAGAGGTCACTAATAACAATCGAACTTCTTGTCATTGAGCGCCTTCGCATTCCAATTCTTTTCAAATCCGTGGCCAATCTGGTTTCTCTGAAATCTATAATGATGTAAACAAAATAACTATCCTTGTTATAAGGTTGTCTTCTGCAGCTTGAACTGTCCTCCTTGATCAAAGAATAGCAGCTATAGACTGTTATTAGCCAGTGTGTACACTTATTTAGAAGAGAGTCTCTTGTTTCTGGCTTATCACTGGGACATTTAGGGACCCTGCACATGTATACCACACCCTTTCTTCACAGTTCCCCCGTGTTTCCATATCTCATTTCTGGGGGAAGAATACTTTGCGAATTTGGAACTTCTGAATTTGGTGCACTACAATTTAGCACAGCTGTAGTCGCTCTGTGGTCCACTATGGCAGCCCTCCCCATGGCTTGCCCCACCGCAAGGTGTATTGAGTCCCGTGTTTGAGATCACTATGGTGGCCCCCCTTGGAGTTTGTGGAGAATAACTTGATGCTTACTGGAAAGGGAGCTAGTACAGGCAACACTTTGATTCCCCATCTTCTTTACAGGCCCCATCTCAATAGGTGCCATGGGGTCACTCGTAACTGATTGGATTGCATCTAACTCTCGGACAATGCAATGATTCTGAGCTACTGGGCCAAATCCCTCTGTATCAGCCGTACTATTTAGCTGGTGCTCCACTGGAATGCCTCTCCCAATACCTCTGCCCTTTTCTAACAGCAATAATAGAAGTTTCTTTAGTGGCCGGGTGTTGCTTTGGTGGCAAGGGCCACATGAGTTGCCTCTGTGTTTGGAGGAAATTTAGGTGTAACAAGAACAGTGTCACAGTTATGTTGTATCTGCAGTTTATTCGCAACCGTCACAACATGGGGAATTAGTGGTTGAGATGTAGAATTATGGCCAAGGTGTGGGGTGGGAGAAGGGCAAAAGCATTGATAATTGGCATGTGCAGTGATTCACATGAGCCCAGAGGGTCTTTCTCCAGTACATGACCCTTGCCGCTTTCCAGTTCTGTCAAAAAGGCATCACTCACTGCTGGAGTGGCGAAAAAGGGATCTGGGCAAATGTGCTCTTTACTGTGTTGTACAGAGATGTTCCCTTTGTCCTGTCGATCAGAGTGGCCATCTGGGTGGTGGATATCAACAGTCCATCCCATGCTAGAAGGGGCGCTCCCCACAATGTATTAATTTCATTGATCAAATTGTAGGCTTTGACCGTTATATTGGCCAGGCTGTGGACTCTGGGCTTGTTGCCAGCTAGTTCGCGGGCTGAGGAGGGAAGATCCTGTAGACTCTGGTTCACTGATACAATATTCCTCTTTGTAGTATAGTGCACAGGCGGACTTCATGTTTGTGAGGATAAGGGTGAAAGTGGAAAAGCAACAGCATCCGTAATCAATGCTATCATCGCCATGTCGATGCCAACAGGGTGCAAGAATGGAGAAGGGGCACAGCCAAAATGACTTAATCGGAAGGGACAGAACAGTTCAAAAACAGATCGAGAAAGCCCCACCACTTCTTTACACTCCTCAGCTGTTCACAGAGTCTTACGGTGGTCATCCTTCTGTCTGTTTGATTTTGAATGGGCCCTCGACCAGCAGTTGGTGGGATCAGATTAGCGACACCTTTGCTTGCCTAACACCCCTGCAGAGCTCAACACCCCGCTTCCTGGTGGGCTTCGACCCTGGCAGGGAGTGAAACTGGTAATGAAGGAAGGGGGCGTGGCCTGTAGTCCGATCCTAGTGTGTATGGAAGCCCTCCCGAGCCAAGAAGAAACTGCTGCTTGTCACCCCATGCCCTTTGCTCCTTGGTTCTTTGTGGGCTGACGCATCAGACCCGGATTCGAACGTTGATGCGAGCTGAACAGGCTCAGTCTGGCACAGAGGATTGTGGACGCCCTAGCAGCAAGCAGGCATTGAGTAGAGTTGAATGCAGGTGCTCTGTGCAATTGAACGGCAATGGTTCAAGTGATGCAGGTTGTGGTGGTCCCAAGAATGCTTCACAGTTGGCGAGGCAGAGTCAGGCTTTAGCCGCTGGGAGAGGTCGATGAGTAATGCTCCAGCTGTTCGAGTTGGCAGGTGACGGTCATTGAAGTAATGATCGAGAGTGCCTTGATGTGCAGTCAATGAGGCTGCAGTTCTTGGGCTAGCTGGGGGGAGCTGTGATTGTAACCCCCGGGTAAAGTCGGTGAGTGACTCTCCAGATATTCGGTTTGGGTTCTGGCGTTGAGCGGGCGCTTCAGGCCTAGAAGTGATGGGCTTCACTAGGACACGATGCAGTGTTGAGCTGGTTTAGATGCAGTGCAATATTTTGGCTGGTTGGAGGAACACAGACACAAGCATATTCCCTAGTGTTCAGGATGTGGGGAACAGGGAGTGAATGGTCCTGTGTTATAGAGCAGGGAGCTTCTAGACTGGCCCTCCAGTTGCTGTGATCCCTTCACAAAGGGTCTTCTCCTTTAGCACAGAAGATTTGTCTCAGAGTGGTTTATCCTGGTGCACTGCACTAGTCACTCCCGATATTCCCTGTGAGTGGTTAGGGGATAGATCTTCCTTTTGTTTTAGACGGCTCCTTCACCTCTGGTGGGGGATTTTGGACAGTTCAATTGTCCCAAAGAAAGCCCAAACGAGAATCTTCAGAACATCTCTTTAGCCTTAAACGATCCATGAGGAACTTATGGAATTTCTCTCAAAGGGGTGTAAGACTCCTTCTTTTAAAGGCACAAGTCTTCAGGTGATTGGTCTAAATCCAGACTGTTTTAGGGGACCAATTTGGGCTCCTGGCAGGAGTGGACTTTGCCCTGTTGATCTTGCACCCAAAATGCTTTGCTCCAGAGGAAGTGGAGGAGACAGGAAAGGGAAAGAGAGACAGTGAGAATGAAGATGATTGAAGGCCTCTTCCAGTTTCCAGAGTACGCCCGACTAGCCTTCTCTCGCCCCTTTTCTCCTACTGACAACAAAGACCTTTGGATATGCAGCACCTTTGTGTGAGGCTACGCCCCCTGAATCAATGTGTTCCTTTGAAACATGGGCCTAGGACAGCTACCTGTTGTGCAGCTGTCACGGGGGTGAGAAGGTTACTGGTCCTCCCAAAGAGAATAAAAGAGAGGCTGGGTCCTCTGGTTTTCTGTCCTGCAATGTGGCAGTATCAGCCGGTCTGATCTGAATACACATTTCCTTCTATGGCGGAGCTGACTCAGAGGAGGTGATACATGTTCAATATCAATTGGGATGTGGCGGCCATGATCCTAAGTATCGCCATGCACTATGCCTAATATCAGGTATAGCTTATTCTTAGAGATTACCCTGGCACCAGCGTGGGGTACTCATAATCATTGTAGTTTGGGTACAGGGGATATATCTTAAATGTTGCCACTGTGCTGGAATGACTTTGGTGACGCTACAGCAGTCAAGGGGGCATCGTGTGACCTTTCAACCTGTGCTGCTCCATGAGCAGAGCGGGTGCTCTGGATCAGGCTACTGATGCAGCAGGGCACAAGTGCACTATGCTTTTGGTATGGAGTTGCAACAAAGGGGCTCTGGTTATCAGATTACCCCTTGGGAGAACAAATCACTTGCATCATTATATGTACTAAACATATTTAAAAAACAGGGCTTTGCACCCTTGCCAGATGACAATTCCTCAAAATACCTAGCCGCATCAGGTCACAGGATTCAGAAATCTCCCCACCCTTCCTGACTCATTCCCCTTTCCTTTTAAATGCTATTTGGACAACATTCAAATCCTAATTCAACCAGAGCACAGATGAACCCTGTCCAACCACATCTCCCAGATTGTTAATTGGATGACAGCATGTAGTCTGTGCATCAATGGGAATAAAGCAGAAATTATTTTTTCCAACCTGGCTACTATCACCTCCCTTCGTCCATGTGGTCAATAACCCTGAGTGCTCAACAGGACCACAATAATAGGGCGATATTCCTTTGAGTAATATTTGACCCCACCCTATCCTTTGAGCCCCCACCCACATCAATGCCATGTTTACAAAAGCAAACCTCCAACTACACCTGATGAGTAATGCCATGGCCCTCTTTGAACTCTGACCAAGAATGACCTTAATGAGTGTGTTGGCTTCCTCCATCTGGACTATTGCATTCGCATGCTGACTCGAGCACCAAGGAAAGTAATCAAACATGGCCAAAGCATCCAGAACTGTGCAGCTAGACTCGTTGATAAAGCAAAAAGAAAGGGACCAATGCCAGCCCTATGAGCCTTTTGTTTGATTTCATCAGAAAATTGAAGCACCCTTGAAGGTCTTTGCTTCAACCACAAATCTTTACACGTCCCCTCATGAAACATAACACTGCTACAAGAAATCTCAGATCAGAAAAGAAACATCTCCTAAGAACCCACAGTTTAAAGAAAACCACAACAGATGGAAAAAGACTATCATTGGTTGGAACCTATGTAATACACTCACCAATCACATCAGACAAAAGCAGAACCACAGAAGATTCTACAAGGACTTAAAGTAGTACCTTTGAACATATGCAGTTTGACCTAGGATGCTGCTAAGAACTGTTTACCTACCTCCCCCACACAACATCCTTTCCTTCTCTAGAGATCGATGGCACTCTATCCTGACCCTCTTTCTGCAAGTCATAACCCCTGGACTAACACTGGCCCCTAAGCATGCAATTACTGAAACCTGTAAGATGTCTAATTTAGCTTTATTGTTAGAGAACGTGGAAGGCCACACGCGCATAGTCATGATCGCCCAGCTATTCCCTTTATTTTTTTTAAATTGTTTTTATTTACTTGTGTTCAATTGCATTTGCAATTTTTACAAGAACGAGAAGAAGAAACCCTCATTTGAGGCTCATTACAGTCCCGAGTAGTCATTCAGCCAGCACTACTGCTGGTCAACAGGTCACTCTGTCCGTATGTGCGTTGATCTTTTGAAAAGCACTTTCTATAATTTTTACCGTAGCTATTATCCATTTCGCTTTTTCTCCCGACATCAGCCTGCTCCACCATGTGGTTTCTTCTTCTTCTTCCTTCCCCACAAAGTCTGTGCACAGGCTGTTCAGGTAAGTAGCTCTTATGTCCCTTAGCTGCGAGCATTGTAGCAGGAGATGCCTTAGGGTTTCCAGTTGATTTATCTGACCACATAATCTACATTCTTTGCTGTTTGTTTGTAGCCTGAAAGCCTGGATTTCAAGGGTTGGGAGTAGATTTAGGCGTGCTCTCATGTAGATTTTCCTGAGCTGTTTGTTCGGAAATGTGATGCAGTCGGCCAGTGGCACTTCCAGTGTATTGAAGTTAGGAGGGAGGTGCTTTGTAAGTTTGTTCGCCTGTGCTTTGTCAAGGGTGTCGATCCAATTTTGGGCTTCCATTTTAGATTTTACTCTTACAGGGTTTGTTTTCAGGTCCTCTTTTGTACACGCAATCTCCAACAGCTTATCCTTTAGTTTGTCTACCCAGGCGTTTAAGATGGTCAAGTTGCGCTTTACTATTTCTCTCGCAATGATCTTATAGATCGGAGGGATATCAGATAGTAAAATGTTCTTGAACAGTTGCAACGCACTTTGCAGCACTGTTGCTTCCAGGGATAGCAGACCTAAATCTTGCCTGATGATCTCCATCGAAACCGAGTTTGGCAGACCCAGTGCAGATTTCCATAGGTATCCTTCTAGTTTCTGCCAGATAGTGGTCAGCATGTTCAGAGTTGCACCCATTCCGTATGTGAGGGTTGGGACCACTTTTCCTTTATAAAACTGTATCACTGGCACCACTGAAAATTTGACATATTTTCTGTCGATTGTCTTCATCTGGGCCGCCAGATTTTTCACTTTTTCCCACGGTGCTAATTGCATTTTTGATTCATTCGCAAAGTGGTCAATAAACACTCCCAGATATTTGAAATTCGGTACCACTTTGATGTTCACTTTGTCTAAAGACCACTTGTGATTTAACTTGTTTTTTGATTGTTGCTTTCCGAGGATCATTATCTTTGTTTTGATTTTGTTTATTTTTAGATTGTTTAGTTCCATGTATACAGCCAAGTTGGTGTGTTGGCGCTGCAGGCCAATTTGGGTCTGATCCAGGAGAATCAAATCATTTGTGTATAATATACGTGATATGTTAACGTTACCCAACCTGGGCGGGAAGGATCTGATAGATAATTTTGCTTCTTTAAAGTCCCCCAAAAAGGCAATAAACAGCGCAGGGGCGAAGGGACAGCCCTGCTTCACTCCACGTTCTGAGGGTATATTTCTGAATAGCCGGCCTTGATTGTTTAGACAAACTCTTAACTTTGTATTCATGTGAAGGGCCATCACTGGGTCGAGCACTTTCCTCGGGCACTTCCATTTTTCCAATTTGGCCCACAGCATTTGCTAATCCACTCTGTCAAAAGCCTGTGACAGGTCTACGAATGCCAAAATGACTGTTGGGGAACCTTGCTTGACCTTAGATTTTATGAGGTTTAGCATTAGGATGTTAACTGTGGTACTTCCATTTTTTAGGAATCCCATCTGAAATGGATCGTTGGCTGAAGACATTCTGGCCCAGGTACGGAAATGGCCTGTCAAGGGTTTTGACCCATGTTGAATTATTAGGCGACAACAAAAACTAAATCAATAGACTGGGTAGATGTGGGAATGAGCTGTCGCGCCCATCATTCTATCCCAGAACAAAACTAAATCAATAGACTTGGTAGATGTGGGGATTGAGCTGTCGCCGCCCATCATTCTATCCCAGAACCAGGAGAACCGTGCAATTTTGCGCACACCAAAATGGTCGCCTAACCTGCCACCCACCAGTGCAAGCGTGATGGACCGGAAGCGCCAGGGGTGAAAGGTGGTGCCAAAGGAAAAATAGCAGTGCCTGTTAGATCAAAAGCGCCTTGAAATCACCGCTGTTTCTCTGAAGTGCAAGCTCAAAATGTCCATTTCAATTTGTTCAAAATCCGTTTTTAATTGATGTCAAAAAGTTGCTAAAATCATGGGCACAAGACCACTCTAAAGATTCAACCTTCTTGTGGGGGGTTTCACATCACCACTCTAGTGTAAGGATGCCCATCAAAACAATGGCAGCAAGGATTAGAGCTGTCAAGCAAAATCCTCCTGTCAAATTCAAGACAACTCCTAAAAAAAATGGGTGCAGTACCAGCTTTGGACACAAGCCGGTGCTAGCGGTCTAAACTCTGACAGGAGAACTGCTACTTCAGAAGCTAATCAGCCTCCTGAGACAGCTGGAAACTTCAAAGCCTTTTTGGTTAATTAAAATTTTTAAACACCTGCTGTTCCCTGAAGACAGGCTGATTCAATTAACATTGCAAGAGGCTGGGAAACCTTCTCACCTCAGAACTACACACAAGAAGGCAGGATATCACGTGGCCCTGGTGATTGAGAGGGAGGGGACTTCCTGCAGCCGGCTGAACCCAACACAATAGGCTCTTGCAATTGAATGGGGTATGTTAATTTGGGTGTGGACTGTAAACAGAGCTCTGCCAGCAAGAAGAGACATGTGATCCTTGACTCCCAAGTTTCTGGGGGCGGACCCAAACACTGAAGTGAATTGAATTGAAGGCAAATATATGTTTTATAAGAACACTGATAACTGATTGTAACCAGATGACAGAAATGTACAATTTGGAGATCCTTAATCTAAGAAATGTACCCACAATCTAAGACTAGACTCAACTCTGTACCATGTTCTGAGGCAAACCCAGCTAATTATTAATACTACTGACACTGTATGTATGCTAGAGACACAATAACTTAGATTAATATGCTCAGGAAGACGGTACAGGTCTGTGTAAAGATTTGATGAAAAACCAATGTTGCAAAAGCTACCAAAAACGAAAATAAGTTGTCATTTTTGAATGCAAGCTCTTAGGAAGATCAGAGTTGAACAAGCGTGGACCATAAGTAATCTGTAATATGTACATGTAATGTCAAACAACTGTGTATCTGGGAAATATGTGTAGTTATGAAAAATGATTTTCTAAGGTAAAAGCAAAGGGGAGTGTTCTTTCTGTATGCCATAAAGATGACACCTCATGACTCACTCTGACACACAACTCTGTTCTCCAGTGAGAGCACAGAAAATTCTTCAACCTATCAGAACCCTGAGTGGGTTGGGCATAGAAGATGAGCCGACCCACCCACTTTCAAAACACATAAAAGGAGACAGTGCAGGACAGGCAGGACATTCAATTTCCATTTCCTTGCGGAGCATGCTGACAGACGACTTCACATCCAGAGATCCGGACTGACTCCAGCAAGACAGAGACCAGAACTTAGAACTCTGACTCCAGAACTCAAAGAAAAGGCCTAGCCCACAACCTGAGTTTTCTTCAGCAGGCCTCAGAACCTAACCAAACTATTCACAGCCAGGCGAGCTGTTTGAATTCTTTGCCAAGAACTTTTGCCAGAACCGGTAGCAGACCCAGAAGGCAGAATTATCCAGAGAGACCAGACCCAGACCAGATCGCTGTGCAGTGCTGAGAGCTGACCCAGATCGCTGTGAGCAGAACCAGAAAACCAGTACCCTGTGGCGAGAGAACCGCAGCCAATACTGACCCGATCCGTGACGAAGTCGCATTCCTGTCCAAAATATAGTGTGAGTACTCAGCCAGAACTGTGCAAAACCCAATCTCTTAGTTTAATATAATCTAATTCAAACTATTTTAACCTATTGAGAACTGCATCATAGAAATTGTGTCCCTTCTTTTGATTCAAAGCTGCACAACTGTCATCTGTCATTCTGAACTTTAAAATTTCATTTCGAGAATCTACCTTCATAAAATCATCTGTATCTCCGGAACCGTTTGTCCTAGGAACGAAATTTTGAGATTCTAAGCTTTCCAATGAGCTCTAAACCGACTTGCTACTCCTTATACCTCCTACGTAATTGCGCTCGACGCACGTGACTAAATTGCCACGATTTGACATTTTGCTTCATTTCAGCCACGTGTAAAAATATTTGTCCTTGCTTTCTTTTGCTGAAATTCATTTGCAACCTGACAATCA
Organism: Ambystoma mexicanum; assembly: GCF_040938575.1. Taxonomy (NCBI): domain Eukaryota; kingdom Metazoa; phylum Chordata; class Amphibia; order Caudata; family Ambystomatidae; genus Ambystoma; species Ambystoma mexicanum. Next base: position 844,923,241 of record NC_090923.1, read on the forward strand.
TTTATAGAGCATTGCTAAAGTGATCCTGAACTAATTTAAAGTAGCTATCACCCACCCTGAACCTCCTATAAGGAATTAAATGCAATTTCAGTATATTTTTCACTTCATTGCCACCACATTTAAAAGGATTTTGCCTGTGTTTAAAATCATACCTGTTTTCCTCTAAGCTCGCTGGGGGGAACTGGAACTTTGTATTGCATTTGTGTGTATTCCTGAGAATTGTGTGTGTTACTTCCATCTCCTTACATTGCATAGGGGGGGAGTGAATTGTCAAAGAAAAAGTGATCACATTATCTTTTGCTGAAATCATATCAAGTTTATTTCTGTACTGCCTTTTATTCACCTTTGCATCTCCTTGAAGCCATAAAGCATTCTCTGATAACTTATTCCCCTGTTCCTAGTCATAAGTCACCAGAACTGTGCTATTGCAGGATTACCTATTGCTGATTACTGCTCATATTCACAAGTGTGATATCAATTATTAATTTATTATAAAAGTGCGATATATATATATATATATATATATATATATATATATATATATATATATATATATATATATATATATATATATTGTTTAATTCTCAAATAAACCTTTTAAATTTGAAAAACAAACTTACTTCTTGGCTCAGTGGGGTCAGGGGGATTCTAAGAGATGGGTGTTATATAAGGGTTGTCATCCAGAGTACACGAACTAGACATAAAAATATATAAATAAGGGCTTCCCTTGATCAATCCCAGACAAGGCATTGACTTAGTGGAACTGCTTGATTGGAGTCTTTAACAGGCCTAGAAGGAGGGTTGCAAAGATTTTTCCTATTATGTCAAGAAGTGCAATGGGACGGTAGTTGTCCGGATCTTCCCTGTTTCCTCGTTTAAATATCAGTACCACCACTGCTTTGGTCCATGACACTGGAATGGCTCTTGTTTGTCTGCAGTGATCAAAGAGGATACTAATGAAGTTTGTCCATTCCTCTACGTTCTGCTTGAGATCGATGTTACATATGCCATCCGGCCCCAGAGCTCTTGAATTTTTAAGTCTTTTGATGGTGATCTTTATGTCATCCTTTGAGGATAGGTTGATCCATGGGGTTCTTGATTCAGTTTGGGGTGGAGATTTGTGGTCCGGCGGGGACATAAAAAGATTTTCAAAAAGTTTGACCCATGCTTCTTCATTTACTGAGTTGGCAGTGTGATTTTCCATTGCCTTTTCTGGTCTTTTAATGAGGGCCCAGAAGTCACTAGTTTTTTTTGTGCTCAGAGTCCGGAGCATTTCCTCTGCATCCTTTTGATACATTGCGTGTCTATGTCCTAGAAGCCATGATTTGTATTTCCTGGTTTCCAGTCGCCATATGCACCAAGCCATAGGAGTATTGATAGTTGTTGCTTGTCCTTTCAGTTTTCTCAGTGCTCTTCTTTTTTCCACCACAGCTCTGTCGTACACATGGCCTTTTTGAATTACGGTTGATTTTGGTCCCTTCGTGCTCAAACTGTATTGCAATAGAAAAAGTAAGTAGTCTGGGCATTCTGTCTTTTTTTCATTTTTCCGTGTTCCCCTTTAATAGTTCTCTGTTATACTTTCAATGTTAGAGGCTGTTAAGCGTAGACGGGTTTGTTGGTTATTGACCTCTACCAAGTGATTATATCTTTTGGCAGCTGGGCATGTCGATGTCCATGTTATTGCCAGAAGATTGTGGTCGCTCTCTACGGTTTTGGAGACTGAATAGTCTTCTATGTGTGGTAATAAACTGTGGGAAATGAAGAAGTAGTCGAGATTTGCACTGGAGTCGCCTCTCTCCCATGTGGGCGTCGTGACCTCCCATGATTTCAGGGATGCCGCATTGTGTAGGTTTCTGGATTTCATTAGGGCCATCCAGGCTGCTCCTCTTACTTCTGCTGAGCTTTGTACTGTCCTTGCCATTGTGTTGTCGGTAGTACTGTTGCAATTTGCATTTAAATCTCCACATATAATTATATGTGTCATAGGTCTTCCACAGAGATGTCGTCGATCACCTTTGCTAGTTGTTTGCAGAAGTGTGCTTTAGAGGTTTTCTGGGGGTTCCAGTAGACAGTTATGATAGCTATCTGTGATGTTCTACTCCCTGTGTGGCTGCTATCTTGTTGACTCCATGATGTTAGAGCTGCGAGGATATCATATGCCTCTGTTATTTTTTTTATACTCGAAATCCCTAAACCCAGCCGTATTGCTATTAAAAGACCCGATGACGGACGGCCAAACAATTCTTTTGTTGCCGGTGAAAATTCAATCTCAAAACCATCTAGGGATGGTTTTTCCATTAACCAGGTTTCCTGGAGGCATTATATGTCAAATGCCCCGAGATCCTGGTTATCTGGGTTGGTTAGATGGCGATGGCCTCTCGTGTTCCAAGAGGCCATTGACAGACATTTTTTCGGAGGCGTTTCTTGTAGACAAGTCAGAGGAGATTGTTTTCTGGTCGCCTTTGCTGGTAATTGCTATTTGTCGTGGTTTGGGTTTAAGGCCGCTTTTAGCCATTTCCACGGACCATTTAGTGTCTTTTTTTCACCGCTCTCTAAAGGATTAGCTCTCCTTACCCAATCTTTCTTGTATTCTTTCTCTGCTCTTTTTCCTTTCCCCTGTGTGGTCTGCAACTGAGTACCGTCATCGGCTCTTGAGCGCTCTCTTAGGTCGTAGGATTGGTTGATGTTCCAAGCTGTTGAGTCCTTTTTTTCTTCCGTGGTGTAGTTCTCGCTTCTTCTTTTGGTCTCCCTTCTTGGCTCTCGTTGATCACACGCACCTTGACGGTAGTTATCCTCTTCATAATGGCATCTTGTGTCTTGTCTTTTCCAATTGTACAGGCCTTGGGTTTTTGATATATAGTGGCATTTTTGTTCGCCACCATCCCTCTTGGTCACCGCCCTTCGTTCTGTTTTTGATGTTTGCAGTTCCGTCAGAATAAAGCCTGCTTGTTTTAGGTCTTTATATGCCTCATCTTAGACTCCTTTAAGCGCCTTGCCTTAAATATGGAGGTAGGTTTTTGCCTTTTGGTCTCGGTGGTAAGGTTCGATTAGAGTAAAGTCATTTGTTCTCAGATTTTGTAGACAGTCTATTTTGCTTAGAATTCTTAGGACTGTTTTCCTATTTAGAATCATGTAGTTACTTCTGCACGATTTTTGCACTAATTTGAACACTCTGATTTCTTGTACTGAATTGTGTACTTTCGCAGATCTCTCCCGTCCATATGTCTTTCTTGTTCTTTCCTCAGAATATTGCCAAGTTCTTAGTTTTTGTTGGAGTCGACCCACATCTGGGGTCCATCCTTGACTGCGACACGTCTTCATCTTGCATCCTGCCCTTTTTTGCGTGTTCTTGGTTTACTGCTAGTTTATTTAACAATGTTTTGTCCACGGGATCTTTCCCTTTGCATTACTGATGAGTGCTGGGTCCTTCTGAGGCGCTTCAGTGGTTCCTTCGGAGGCCATAGTCTGACTACATTGAGTTTGCCATTTATCCGACCGTGGCTCTGGTTCAAGGTGCTCTGACAGATCCATTAGTGCACTTGCTATAAGGAATTCTTCTGCTGTTCTCTGTGATTTCACCGCAGGCTGAGGCCCTTTCTTCTCCCCTATTGAGCTCTGAGGGCACCTTTTTTCTGTGGACTGCACTGAAGTCTCCTGCCAACCGTAGGCCTACACTCTGCTTTTTATTGGGGATTGGCACCAATGTTTTCATATGGGGGATGGGGGTTGGGGGACTGAGTTTTTGCTGGGTCTGCTTCACGACTTTCTATCAGCTTAAGTTTGTTGAAGATAGGCTCCATTCCTCCTTTGAATTTGTCCATGTTTATCTGAGTGGCTTTTTCCATACCCCTTTTTTGGGTCTTATTTTTGTAGTTGGAGTCCTTAAGTTCTACTTCCATGCGGGTTCATTTAGCCTCCCATGTCGCTACATGCTCAGCGTTTTTTGCCTCAATGGTTATTATATATCCTATAATAAAATCCAGTTTTGATTGGATCTTGCATAGGATCGTCGTATTGTCTTTTTTAGATTCATTTATTGTTTCATAGAGTTTGCCAAAGGGGGCAAGTGCAATCGTGATTACCGACATTATTGTTGTCATGTCTGTTTTTTTGTTGGGAGACGCTCTTTGCGTTTCAGTCACAATTTCGCTGTGTCTTCTGTGCTTCACCGGCATTTGCTGTGAGTCCAAGCATTGAGAGGGATGGAAGTGTTGCGCTTAAATTTCAGGTGTCAAACTCCCCAACAGCGGCATTGGTGATAATGGGCGTTCCGGGTGCGTTCTGGAGCCACTTATGTTTAGAGCTGTCCCATCTGTATTAGGCTTTGTTGGCTTTGCACCCCTTTCTAGATGTTGGAGATGGATTTTCGCCCAGGGTTGCGCGCTCATTTGTGCCCTTGCACCGAGTGCATGGTCGTGCTGCCGCTCAAATCCTCATTTGGGGAGATGCCACAGAGATCGTTGGGCACTAGATTAAGCTCTGTGCTTTTGTTGTCTTCCATGTTGTTCAAGTTGTTGATTCTTTGAAGCCTTAGGATCACTAATGTCTTGTTTCTCATACCCTTTAGTGGGCTCCGATTGTGGTGGAGCCACCACTTGTTCCGGCAGCTGTAGATGCTGGATTTCACTTACTGTTGGTTTCGTGGATGTTGGGTCGCCGTTTTCACCTGATTTCATCAGGGTGGATTCAGTTTCCAGTGAGCCATCAATAGACTTATTTGCCACCCGCGGCCCACTATCTGCACATTCATAGGATTGGGTTTTTGCTGGTTCATTTTTCTGGCTTTATTGGCAGGTAGAATCCCGTCTACCACTTCCTAGATTTCTGCATCCGAAAGTTCTGCGTTAGCGTAAAATGTTCGCTTACACTGTTTCTTCTTAAAGAAGTTGAGTAGAGCATTCGAGATCAGAGGGTTTGGCAAAGTGTGTGACCCGACATCCCCCCTCTTGCATGGTGGAGGTTTAGGTTTCTTCTGTCTTTGGAGCCCAGATTTTTTCTTTATGTCTGCCCGTACCGGGTTCTTTGAGTATAGGTCTTTCTGTCCCTTTTACTCCTGGGTTCCTTCCATTTTGTTTTTTGTTATATGTTCTTTTTTTCCTCTTTAATGGGGCCGCCTTATTTGTATTTATTGTTTTTACCCCAGTGGATCCTGATGTATCTCACTGCTCAGGGTCAGGGTCACTACTTGGGTTTTTGCCGTTTTTTGCAGCAACGGATTCGTCCTCCATGTTGGGAGATTCATGTCTTAATGAGCTGGACCTTGCAGTGGCTCGACCATCTGTTGATTGGCTTAAGTCAGTTAAATCCATTTGTGCATGTATTTGTGCCATTGCTAAAATCACTGCCCTCCCTGCCTGTCCTGGTCTGGACTCCAGGCACGGGTGGTGTACAGAGTCTTTTGAATTTTTCTTTACCGTGGACACTTTGGCCCTCATTACGACCCTGGCGGAAAGGGGTTTACGCCGGCGTAAACCATGGCGCCCCTTTCCGCCTGAGTACGAGTTCCCGTAGCGCCATGGTGATTTTTACGCCTGCTTTTTGCAGGCGGTAAAAACCATGGCGCTACGGGACCTTGTTGTTAATTACGCCACCGTAATTTACGGTGGCGTAATTAACGCCTTCCCCACTCCCATTATACCCTATGGGGCAAAAATGGGAATGGGGAAGGGTAAATGGGGATTGGGGACTTACCGCCCCGCCAAGGTCGGAATGGGGCGGTAAGTCCGCCAACCACCATGGCGGAGTTGGCAGCTTAGCGCCATGGACCATGGTGCAAATAGCACCATGGATCTCCGCCAAGGTCGTAATGAGGGCCTTTGTGTGTCCCAGATGCCGGATGGTGCTCCGCCGGTTTTCTGCTCCCACTGCATTCAGGATTGGGAGTCTGGGGCTCTGTAAACATTGTAGACCGTCCAGAGGATGGCGTCACGCCAACACTGGCGTTCTCCAAAGTTCTAGTTTCACTTCCCTTTTGCATGGTCATGCCTGGGTTAAATGAGCCGACTGTGTTTGCAAACGGGACCGGGGAAAGGGCCAGCCCCGTCCGCCCTACGGCTGGCTCGGCTAGCAGACCTCTCGCCGAAGTGGGACTCCGGCCCGTATCACAAGAAAACACATCGGGCATCACATTTGCTGACAGCAGTGGCAAGGATGAGGCCATCCCCAATGAGGCGAGCAGAGAGTCACCGTTGGCTTCATCGTACAGTTTATCAACTTTGCTATGGCGTTTGTCACAATGGGTGCCGGTGTCAAGCAAAAGCTCCGGGAGACCTGCGACATTCTTACCTCTCTTAGGTTGCGGCAGCAATCTCCTTTCCCATTGAGAGGGTAGCTTTGAATTACTCCGGAGACATCGAGCTGGTTCAGACATTTCCAACGGCTCCGCCTCTCTCCTTTCCGGGGAACCGGAGACAGCCCCCTGCATTGTACTGCTAGTCCTGCGAGGACTGCATGACTGCTGAACTCTGTGGAACTCCGCAAACTCTGCGTTCCGCTCCGCGGAAACAGCTGGGCTTTAGTGGGTCCTCCCACAAACAAACAAACTGGAAAGCAGACTCAGAGGTAGCCGGTGCTGCAGGACTGCTCAACTCTGCGGAACTCCGCAAACTCTGCGTTCCACTCCGCGGAAACAGCTGGGCTTTAGTGGGTCCTCCCACAAATGAACAAACTCGAAAGGAGACTCAGAGGTAGCTGGTGGTTTGTAAACAATCCAGTGAAAAGGTTCACCCTCCAAAAATATTTAACTCCACCCTCCTTGGACGTGGAGAGACTCCAGGGGTTCAGAGGTGATCGTCCAGCTGATGCTGCTAGAAAACTGACATATTCCCTTTATAGTAATCTCCCCTTCTTCTCCGCCACACGTTGAAGCAGCTTGCTCAAAATTTTATATGTTACAAAACCTAATAAAATGAAAAAAGGCAGGCAATGTCTTCAGAGTAAAGGCAACTACAGTTCAGTCACTCCATTTTATGAATCAGGGAGACTCCTATTCTGTATGAGCTTGCATCGATTGCAATGAACGTGTCCAGGTTGGGGTCAGATTGTCATCGAATTGAAGCGTTCACAATGTACAACGTCAGGCAAATAAATGCAGTTCCTTGTTAATGCTCCTATCTAAACTCAGAGCGTTTCTTCAGCAACAAGTGCGTGAGCTCAGTTTTAGCAGAGAAGTGTGGAACAACCTTTATAATAATACTCAGAAAGTCCCAAATGCAAATTTAGTTCCTACTGAGAGGTAGAAGAAGGGAGATTGGTAATTGCTTTGAAGAAGTTACATTTTTTTTGATGATTTCTTTGCTGGAGATGGTACTGCACAGGTACTCCACAGAGTCAGTCAAAAATATGCACCTTTCCTTTTGCAGACAGATGCCCTATTTCTGTAGCCTGTGCGACATTTTCTTCAGTGCTTCACAGTGGCTACATTCATATATCCATCTATCATATTCACTGAAAAAACCTTGTTAAAGGGCCGTTATGGTTAAGTTGCATTAATAAAAATCTATGACATCCAATGAAAAAACGTTAAAGAGACATTATGGTTACAAATAAAATCTCAGAAATTCGCCGGTTATGGTGAGCTAAGCAACCATAACTCACGCCACCACTGTGCATGTGCAGGGGCGGGAGCAATTACCAAGTGCTTTTGAAGCTGTAATCAAAGAGCATGAGAAACACTGCCACCTACCTTAGATGTAACACATGCGCTTCCCCTGTCCACCTGCCCCTCCATATTAGTGCTTGTGCCTCTTCCATCATTTCCATCCCCACCTTACGTTCTAACCACTCCTAAAAAATACATTAAAAAAAAGGTTCCTTTTGGAACCACGTTGCGCAGTTAAAAGATAGAACAAAAAAAATGTTATAGACTCCATGCACTTTACATTTCTCAGTAAAGTACATAGGCCCTCATTACAACTCAGGCGTTAAGGGTTAACACCACCGTTAACCCTTAACGCCTGATTCCCACCTTAACGCCTGCTTTTTGCAGGCGTTAAGTTCCATGGTGCTAAGGCACCTTGGTGCTAATTACGGCACCGTAATTTACGGTGCCGTAATTAGCGCCTTCCCCACTCCCATTATGCCCTATGGGGCAAAAATGGGAATGGGGAAGGGAAAATGGGAAATGGGGATTTACCGCCCCACTCACCTTGTAATGGGGCGGTAAATCCGCCATCCACCATAGTGTAAACGTAGTTTACACCATGGTGGTAAAGTTGGTGCACTTAGCACCTCAGTTGTAATGAGGGCCATAGACTCAATAAGATTTTCCAACATTTCCATTAGCATTTTGTGTTATGCTAATGGGAATAATGTGGCGTTCATCCCCCGTTCTAGGAACTGGAACGGGGGATAACAGCCCACCAGCCCAAGTTATCGTTCTCAGCAATCGTGGGCGGATAACAAGGCCTCCATACCGTTTTCTCCAGTTCCATCACCTGCAATGGGGATGAAGGACATTCCCACCCAGGTTGCCAAAGCGGTAACCCGGGTGCTAAAAAAAAATCTTTTTTTCCTACACCGGGACGTGCTCAGCATTTTGGTCATTTTTCCCCATTGCGTCTATGGGAAAAAACACACCTTTTGGGACCCCCACTATAACTGTGCCTCCCCTTGACGAAAACCTCACCAAACTTTGCAGGATCGATCTGACTTTTGCAAAGTTCTGTGAGGATTGGTCCAGGAGGGCAAAGTTATAAGCTGACCATAACTACAGGGCCGCTACCTCAGGCCCTGTAACGTTATGTATTTATTTTTTTAAAAATAGTTTTTATTGGTTTTTACAACAAACAAATCATAACTTTCACTCCCGACATTTTCAGTTACAGGTATCATAGCATACATTACATGTTTCTCCTTTATGTCTTCCCCCCTCGCTTCCCCTAAAACTCAAGCTCTCCCCTCTTATGCCTCTGGCTCACATTGCTCTGGGTAATTCTCTTCCTCATTCTCGGGCGTGTCGTCGTCACTGGGGTCACCTTGGGTAGGCCCATAAAACAAGGCTACTATTTGTCCCCATTCTGTCAGTGGTCCCACATCTTCCCCTTCCCTTCTGTTAGCCGCCTCATACCATGCCACTGTCTCAGCGTCTGCCCATTTTAGGAGGTCCTTCCACCAAATCTCTAGTCTGGGTCTATGGCCAGCTTTCGAGCTCATGGCAATTCTCCTTTTGGCCAGGATGTAGGCCAGGTCCTTGAGTTTACATACGTGTCTCAATTTGCGCGGCCTGGAAAATCCCCCCAGCATGCATGCCCATATGGATTCCACGTCTAGTTTGATCCCCTTTTCAGATAGCTTGTGCTTAATTTCCCCCCATAATTTCCCCACCTACGGGCATGCCCAGAACATGTGGATCATCCCTACTCCCACCTCTCCACATTTGGGTCATTTTTGTGCTTCTGCGTTTCTGAATTTTGCAATCATTTGGGGGGTCATGTATGCTCTGTGGGTAACGTATAGTTGGATAAGTTGCAGCCTCTCATTTCTAGATACCTTCTTGTGATATCTTTGGGCTCTCTACCATTGCCGATCCTGCATGGTCTCCCCCGCCTCCTCCTCCCAGTCCCGCCTCAGTTTGAGTGGCTCTTTTCCGACTCTTGACATTGTTAGTTTGTATATCCTGGATATTTCATACCCTCCCTCCGACATGTCATACATCATTTCTATGGATGTATCCGGCTGTTCTGCTAGCGCTATTTCTGACCAGGTTTCTTTCACCCTTTCAACTATTCTGCTGTATGTAATATGCTGTCCATGTACCCCAGTTCCGTCCATTATCGTTTGGAAGTCCAGGGCCTCCCCCTCTTGCCAAATATCACCCAGGATAGCCAGGACCACTGGCTCCCAATATTTCTGGATTCCTTTCCTTAGTTGAGCATCTGTACTGCATAGCACCACGAGTGGTGCCTGCAGGGAGCACGGGGTCGGGCCTCCCATGGCCCGGCACGCTTTATGCCAAATCTCCCAGCCCAGTGTTAGCAATCTCGGTCTACCCCGCATCCATGACTTGGGAAGCAATATAAGTTCTCGTAGGAAATATGGGGTGCTCTCATCCCTCAACAGCCTGGATTCTGCTATCTCGTCTTCCACCACCCACCTGGTTACATATTGGAATTGTGCCACCAGGTGGTAGTATATCTCAAAATAAGGTAGGTTTATCCACCCCCGTCGTACGCATTCTGTAATTTCCACAGGGCCACTCTGTTTCTTGTATTGTGCCATAAGAAACCTCTGCACAGGATCTGTAACTTTGTGAAGAAGTGCCTAGGTACCATGCGTGGGATGTTTGTGAAAAAATGCAATAGCTTAGGTAAGACCACCATTTTCAGCAGGGCCGCCCTCCACACCATAGCCACGGGGAGCTTTGCCCAGAACTCCATGCTATTCTTGATGCCCTCCACTGCTTTCTCTGTGGTATCTGAAAGTTTTGTTCTGAAAGTTTTGTTCTGCCAAGCTATCTGCAGGGTGGGAAGGCTTTCCTGTGGTATACCTTTGTAACTACCCAAGGGGAACATGCTTGGATTTTTAGGATTGACCGCTATCTCAGAGAGAGCCGCATAGCGCTCCTTCAACTCTAGGATGTATTGCAGGTTCTCCTCCGGATAATGCAGGTACAGGAGCATATCGTCTGCATACAGGGATATCAATTGCGATCCCCCGTTGGTGCGCACTCCTATCTCACCGTATTGCTGTCTCCGATAAATTGCCAGGGCTCCAGTGCGAGGATGTACAGCATCGGAGACCATGGGCAACCCTGTCTCGTGCCTCTGCTTGGTTGCCATCTATCTGAGATTATGGCTCCGGTTTTTACCCTAGCTGTGGGCGAGCTATACAACATTTCAACCCACCGCAGGTACCCAGGTCCCATCCCGTATTCTTTTAAAGCCGCCATCAGCCATGGCCACCTGACCGAGTCAAAGGCTTTGACTGCATCTAGCAAGACTACTGCTATTTCGCTTGTGTCACCCTCCGTCTGCTCTATGATGTGGTGGAGCCTCCTGTGGTTATCAGATATACTCCTGCCTGGGACATACCCAGTTTGGTCCGGGTGTATCAGTTTATGTATCACCTGCTTAAGTCTATTCGCTAGTACTGATATGAGGATTTTGCTGTCTTGATTTAACAGAGATAGTGGTCTATACAACCCGCAATCTACACTAGGCTTGTCTGGTTTAAGTAGCGGGATGATTACCGCCTCTCTCAGGGATTCCAGCAGTCTCCCTTTCTCGTATGCCTCATTCAGCATTGCCAGTAGTGGGGGAAGAATCTCTTGCCTGTATGCTTTGTAAAATTCACTGGGAAGCCCATCCGTGCCTGGGGCTTTGCACGTGGGTAGGTGAAGCACCACTGCTTCCAGTTCTTCCAGTGTAACTGGGGCTTCCAGGTTCTCTCTATCTTCTGTGCTTAGTCTGGGCAATCCTATGTCCTCTAGGATCTCCTGGGTCTCTCTCTCCATATTCTCCCCCGTATCTGCAGAGAGGTATTTATAAAATCTGCGGAATCTCTCTTTCACCATCCCCTGGGTATTCCAGACTTGTCCCGCCTCTCTCACTATCTCTCTAACTGCTGGTCTTGGTGCCTCGTTTTTATATAGCCTCAGAAGCAGCCTCCCTGGTTTGTCCCTTCCAGCGTGTTGTCTTTTGATGTATTTCTTGTAATTCATGTTGCTTAGCCTCTCCCAAAGCTCCCCGCCAGCTAGTTGTAACTGGCTCACACATTCTGCCTGCCCCTGTGAGGTGCCATCTTCATTCATTATTGTTTCCAGTCTTTATCTCCTGCAGCTCTCACTCTATACCCCACTGGAGCCCTTGAGATTTGGATATGGCCGCCCCCCTTATTACCTCCTTAAAGGCCTTCCACAGAGTTCCCTCTGATTTCACGCTTCCAGTGTTGTTCTCAAAATAGCTGATTATCTCTTCCCGTAAATCCTCTCGAAATGTGGTATCCCTCAGTGCCTCGGCCCGAAGCCTCCATGTTGGGATTCTGGCTCTAGGGGGCTGGTGTCGCCACTCCAGAACCAAAGGGGAGTGGTCTGATAGTATTCTCACTTTATATTCTGAATTCACCACATCTCCCGCAATTTCGGGGGTGACGAACACGTAATCCAGCCTTGTGTACAGTTTATGTGGGGCCGCATAGTGTGAGTAATGTCTTCCTGTCGGATGTTGCCGCCTCCAAATGTCCTCCAGCCCAAGATCTTTTAACAGGGCTCGTAGCGCTCTCGCTGCGGGGGTGGGTTTATCTAGTTTTGTATCAGATCTATCTAGTTTGGGGTCTAGCTTGGGGTCTAGCATACAGTTGAAGTCCCCTCCCCGTATGATCGCTCCTCCTGTGAGGGGGCTGATCTTTCTATATAATATTTTATAGTAGGTCACTGTGTCCTGGTTGGGGGCATATGTGTTTATAATGCTTAGTTCTCTGTTCGCCAAGAGCCCCCGGAGCGCTACCATCCTCCCATCGGGTTTAACCGTGGTCTGTAGTATCTGGAGAGGCACCTGTGATGCCACCCAAATGATCACCCCCCTAGCGTATGCTGAATAAATTGCTCCTATAGTAGTACCTCTCCACTTTTTTTATTACCTCTTGTTTCTCCTTGGTGAGGTGAGTTTCCTGCAACAGAGCTATGTCTACTTTTTGCCTTCTCAAGTACATCATCACCTTATTTCTCTTCAAATAGGTGGTAAGTCACCTGACGTTCCAGGTTATTATTCTGAGATCACCCATTATCCTTTAGGTCCCCTTCCCCGTCCCTCCCACCATATCCTTCAACCAGAGAATACTTAGCGTGGGTCATACTCAGAGGCACGTGGGTGCATGCTCGCTCCCTAACAACTATCACTACAAACTCCCCAACTCCTCCCCCTCCCATTCCAACCCCAACTGTTGTCCAGCTCCATACCTGGATCTCAGGCGATTCCGCATTTGGTCCCGTCCAGCTAGTACCGGGAACCCAGAAGGAGGTTACCGCTCTACTGGTAACTCAACTAACCTATCTAAGGGAGTGTGAGGTCGGGTGCTCTGTATCTCCCTGGTGTGTGCCAAATTTCACTTGCTTTCCCTTTGTGTAACACGACTATAATCAAGTCCCATTTTCTCGTTTTATGCAGCACTTCATTCTCCGAAGTCTCTGCATCATTTCTCTGCGCCGCTTTCCTTCTGACCATACTTCCCTTCCGGGCAATTTTGTGCATCCAGCCAATCCGATGCCTCCTCTGGGGTGTTAATAAATAGTGTCCTATTCTTGTGGAACACCTTCAGCCTCGCTGGATACATCAGCATGTATCTGTGGCCCACTTCCCGCAGCCTCCTCTTTACTGTTCCGAAGTTGAGTCGCCGCCGTTGCACCTGAAGTGTATAGTCTGGATATGCCGTGATTGAGGCGGGTGATCTTCGGATCGTGCCTCCCTTGCGAAAGTATTCCAGGATCCTTTCCCTGTTGTGGTAATTTAGTATTTTGGCTATGGTGGGTCTCTGGGGTGCTCCCGGGGGGGTGCCTCCTTGCCAAGGCTCTAAGCGCTCTCTCCACTGTAAATCCCTGGGTAAGGGTTCCCCCTTCTATTTCTTGCAGCAGATAGATTCAATGTACTGTGTGGGGTTCAATCCCTCTTCTCCCTCTGGGAGCCCCACAATACGTATATTGTTCCTGTGTGCCCGTCCTCTGGCCTCTTCGGCCCTGCTCTCCAGGTTGTCCACCTGCTGGCGTAGTGTGTGGATCTCTTAGGCGTGCGTGGCACAGGCTGCTGTGTTATCTCCACTTCTTTTTCTAACTCTCCTGTGCGGTCCGCAATTGCTCTTACATCTTGTCTCAGGAGGTTTAGGTTTATTTGCACTGCATCAATTTTAGACTCCAGCGCCACTTTCAATGTGGCCATGGCTGCTTCCAGTTTTGTTTCCCACGCCACTTTCAGCTCTGCAATGGCTTCCAGGATTTGCCGGTCTCCTTGTGCTGGGGATGCGTTCAGCTTGGCGCTTCTGTCTTTGCTTCTAGCTCCTTCCGTTGATTGCAGGGTTTTTGTGAAGTCCTATATCGTAGATTGCTTCCTTTTTGTTTTATTCAGTTTAGTTGCCATGTCTTTAGCAATTCCAGGTGAGTGTGCCCCCTACCTCGGATGTTGCAGCCCATTGCTGCTACCAGGCACTCAACCTTACATGTGTGAGCTTATTACTGTCTCCTTCTGGTGTTCCAGCACCATTGTCTGTATCCCAGGCTGTTGTCTTCTTTGGGCTAATTCGTTGTGGTGCTGCCAGGGTTGGTTCATCCTATTTCTACACCTCGCCTGGGGCAGCCCCAGCTTGCATTGCGCCTTCCTGCACCACTCCTTATGCCTGGATACAGTCTTGTGCAGCAAGGCACCTGTGGGGGTGCCTTGGGGTGGTGCTGTGGTTGCTGTGGTATTTCTCAGCGAGGTCTTCTCCTTGCCTGCCCCAAGAAGTGGGGTGGTGCCTCACTGCCTTCTTGGGCTGTCCATGGTTCTGGTGCAGCTTCAGGTGCTTCGGCTGGGCTTGTCCGTGTGCCCTGTAATAACTTCTTGTGTGGCGCTCTTATTGCCCGGGCCCAGTGTGTCACAGTGCGGCCTGGCCTCCGCTTGCCTACAGCCAATATCTGTTCAAAGATGTGCCCTGTGGGTGTTCTGTACATATATGCAGGCTTATTACCCGCTGTGCTGTCTTCCCCAGGGATCGAGCGCCCTGTTCCTGCTGCTCGGAGGTGGGGTGTGCCTTTTATTTCCTCATTCCATCTTTTTTTTTGTTTTTTTTTATTCCTCCCCCCTTTTCAATTCCTGCAGGGGCTGCAGTAGCATAGTGCAGCGGGGGGGCAGGCTCATGCGCCTTTGTCTCTCCTCGCCCCCAGATTGCTACAGTGTGGCTGTGGTCCGTAGGTCGTCCAGCAAATGAGGCACTGTGCCGTAGCTCTGGGCGCAATGCCGTGCGCGCTCCGCCTTTCACGCTCCACACCAAGTGTGTGCCGCGGCCTGGGTCCCTCTGAGGCTATTTAGCTTCTACAGCTGGCGTGTGGAGCCACTCAATGTGCGTGGCTCTCGCTCACCAGCAGGGCGTGATCACACCCCGTGGCTCGCAGATGCCTGGGCGCTTTCAGTGATCTAAGCGAGCCCGGCCCGATACATGTCTCGGTGTCCGGGTGGCCCCGCTTCGCACCAGAATCCCTTGGCGTGTCTTGCCCACCGCCTCCTCACAGGGTTCGTTTACATTAGCGGGCTGCTCCTCGTCCTTCGGTCCTCCAGGCTCCCGCAGTGCTCCAGTTCTCTGATGTCCACATGGCGTGTCTCGGGTGCTGTGCCCGTGGTGCTCCTTTGCTGGGCTAATTCCAACAGCGCCTTTATGCCCGGTCCGCCTCTCCTTTGTTCCACAGTGTGGCGGACATTTTTAAAGGTGCCCATCTGGTCAGCGGTCTGTTAAGATTTCTATGCTGCTGCTGCGGCCAGGGTCGGATTCCAGTTTCTTTGTGCGGATTGCACTCTCCTCATATTCCCACGCATGTACCTAATTTTGCGATGGGTATACTGCGTTGGGGAAGCAGGTATTTGTAGGATCATCGACGGATCTCTGGGAGCTCCGGAGCTTCCGTCCCTCTACATGGCCAGTAGCCATGCCCCCCAGGCCCTGTAATGTTATGTTATTTGATATTTGTATAGCATGCACTGCTGTCATTGAATGCCCTTCAGAAGACCGTAGTCTGTGAATAAACAGAGCACTACAGTGTGAGTGAAGAATAATTGACATTCCATGATAAGCAGAGATGACTTGATTGAAGCATTTTAAATCATGCAACGCATATTGTCAAGGTATAAGGAAAGACTGCTATGCCAGTGCTTTGTACAGCTGGACTGCATTTTTCATGGGACTCAGCTGTACTCTATGGGTTGTAGAGTGAGAGGGGGCAAGGGCATTGCAAATTATCTATCAATCCCTAGGGCAACTGTCTCCAGCTAAGGGCTCTGATATACTTTACATGCAGAACACATGCACCATTAGCTAACATGCAGTCAACATGCAAATTACATGCAAAGTTGTCAGATAAGGAACAGATAACACCAGCGTAGGTCCTCTTGTGTGTACCAAACAAGGTGGTCATAATGCATAGTCACCTATAGAAAAATACTGAACTTGTTGTCTGCCATTGCCAGTCTCCAGGCCACCCGGTCCTCTAGAGAGAAACCTCTCACTACTCCCCCTCGTTGACCCACCTACCTGAGTCCCCCGTATGTCTGTTTCCCACCTGGAAGTTCTTACTGCCTGAGCCTTTCCACTTAGTCTGGCAGGGACGCTTGAGGGAGAGGCTGAGTTTCTACGGATGGGATTTTGGAGTGAAAGTCACGGAAGGCTTCACTATCCGGTGGGGCCTTGGGATGGGCTAGAGAGGCTTATGTTAGGAGATTCTAATTTCATAGATTTAAAAGCAAATGGACTCTGTGAGGTGCTAGAAAAGCCTAGGTTAAGAGAGCATGGATTAATTGAAATTCAATTAGCAGGTGGGCTATGATGGGTGTGGCTGGAATAGCTTATGTTAAGAGAGCCTGATTATATTCACTGACATTTTCTGGCTCTTGTCACAGCAACCAGATCGGAAATGATTAAATAAGAAAATGTATGGATGGTTTATGTAGGTTGTGGGATGGGGTGGGGCGCAGGGGTTTGGTGGGTGGATTGAAGCAAATGAGGGGGCTGTTTGTCATGTTGGGGCAAGTAGGAACAGCCATTATTTGAGTGCTTTCCATCAGCCACATAGAGGTTGCCCTCTATGTGGCTGATGTTAACAGGGACAGAGTTACACATTGTGGATGCTTGTTTTGGCAAGGAGGTGCCTCCAGTACGAGTTGATCTGTTCCTTGGAATTATGAGTAGAAGAGAAGAGCCAGATCTGAGACTTGTTCTGTAGTCGGTAAACATTTGTTGCAGGTATTCAGGTCCTCTATTATAGAAGGTACGATGAGTGATACATATTGCTTTGAAAGTAGCGCACCGACCAGAAAGCCGATGGAGGGCCCGGAGGGCAGGAGAGATGTGTTCTCTAGGACCTAAGGCTTGGAGGAGTCGTGCAGCAGTATTTTTCATTTGTTGGAGTTTTCCCAGATGCGAGGTGGGGGCTCCTAAGTATAGTGCGATAGTGCATTGGCTTAGTTTAGTTGTGATAGTATGATTATGATAATTGCAGTAACTGTGTGGAAAGGTCAGGAAAGTAAAAATGCAGCGAAGGATACAGATCTGGAGGAAATAGCTTTTTACCACTGAGTTGATGTGAGGTGACAGAGTCAGGGCGAGGTCCATAAGGCACCCGAGATGTTTCACTGTGTTAGAGGTGGAGGGCCCAGAGAGGTGGGGTCTATGGTTTAATGTTGAGGGAAGAGATCAGTTTTTCCACATAGCATGATCTCGGGTTTGCCTGGGTTAAGTAGCAGGTGATTGACCGTCATCCAGCGTTTGATCTCGAAGAGGCAGGTTGTGCGATTGTGCAGGATAGAGGAGGAGTTATTTGAGATGTTGAAGATGACATCATGCAATAATCAGACTATCATTCTCTGGATCACCAAAGCAGATGAGGAGAGGATGAATGGCTTGCTCTTATACTTACATACAATGTATGGGGGGGAAGAAGGCTGTTAGAGACTTGGACTCTTCATGCAACCTGATTCCTTGATAGTTACTGCACATGCCAAGTTTCATAATGGCATTGGGATAGTTGGCATAAGTACTAACTGAGAGATATGGGAATGGCGTCACTGTCAGTTGTTTAGGCTGCAGCGATACACAAAAAATAGCAGCTCGCTTGAATTGTCTTTGCTCATTACAGCCACTGGGCTTCAACTGGTTCTGCTATCTCATCTGTCTCCTGTTCAGGCAACACGCCCTTGCTACGTGGCCTGGCTGATGCAGACACTGGCCTTACTTTGAGTTTCAGAGGTACTGCTGCAATTCTCAATTCTATATGGTGAATCTTATTTACAAATCCTATACATTCAGAGAATACCTCATTGTGTTGATCCATTATGTGTTTCCAGGTTTTCTTTTCTGAGCAAAGCATGTGTTCCCTTATGTAGGGGTCTAATTTCAATTTTAGATTTCTCTTTTCTCACCATCTTGGGATTGCTGGATTGTGCTTTGTCTCTCTGACTCTGTGTGCCATAATATCTTTTGTGTACTCTCGAAAGTCTACTGGGGTATCACAAAATACCTTGGGTTTGATCTTCACAAAAATAGTTCTTTCACCTTCATGGTTTTGACTTGGTCCAGGCATCACCATGAATGATATCCTAAATGGAGTCTGACCGGATCTGAGTACTGTTGATTCTCATGACACAACAACGGTTGGACAATGGAATGACTTCGATTTCGATTGCCAACATAAACTCATTGATGACTTCATGGTTGGCACTTCCAACAATCCCTTCTCTGGCGCTTCCATCATCTTCATACCCTGGCAAAGTGACCAGCCAACCACATTCTTCAATCTCCTTGTTTCCCATAGGACATGTTCAATAATGTGTCATGTAAAGATCACTGTTACAGAAGCAGGCCATTCTGTAGCCACTCTTCTCGCTTCACCCTCTGGTTCACACACTTTCTCTATGTTCATTCTCTTTACGAAAATTGATTTCTGAAAGATGGCACTGGTTTCTCTAGAATGTGCTCCCCTTTATGTTTCTCTCTTTGTCACTGATATTTCCTCAATTGCCTGAGCAATGGTGAGTGCATAGTCCAATGATAGCTCTTTGACATGAATTAACATATCTTGGAAATTGGCACTGTTGTTGTAGACTACCAGCAGATCCAGTAACTTTGCACCCATCTCTTGGATGCAGGTGCAACATAATCATCCAAAAATTCATGAGTACAGATATACATTTTCATCATTTGTGTGATTACATTTGCTTTTTTGGGCAAACCACGTTCTCGGTCTCATTTTGGCTTTTTCAAGTACGGTATCCACTTCTTCACTCTTGAGCAGATGCCTTTCTCACAGCCAAGTGAATATCCCTTATCTCTCCACCCCCAAAACATTCAGCGCATTGCCTTTATCCTGCCTAGGGCATAATTTGTTCCCTCTAGCACGTCAATGTATTTCTGGATCAGCAGATGGGATGGGGGATTTCCTCTGGCTTGCCAAAGATGGGGGAGGTTGATTGGCGCTTTACAACTTGATGAAGTGTGCTACTATTCTCCCACCACTTCCTGCTGTACAGTTCCTTTTCCCGATTTCCAAAGTGAGAATGCATCAGATCTCATCCCTTGTCTCCTTGTTGCTGTCCAGCCAGCAAGGAAGGGAGGAGACCGGATGAACAGGGAACATTCAGTATCTCTGTGCTTACAAAACAAAAGAAACCACTGTGAATCTACATACAGATGGCCAAGACGGACGCCCTGGAGGGGTAGGGCAGAAGGAGTGCCCCTGCTTCCTCTGTAGTGCACATCAATTGCGTCATGCCCCATGTGCTCGCTCCCCACATGTGCATCAGTACCGCCACATGTGGCTCATGTTCCATGTCTTTTTCCGAGATACGGAAGTGGAGTGTAGCATGTGGCAGGATTCCAAGAATGCCTGCTTTAATATGAACATCCTGATTTTGTCACGGGGATGTCTGTGCTTGTGTGTATCCCAAATTATCTGAAGTTGAACGTTCTGTCTTCGAAATTCGATAATTTATTTAGCAACTCACAGTTGGAGTTTGGACAGTGTTCAAAGGGGATGCAATGGTTGTCACTGCCACACCTGATAAGGATATGCATGTTTTTAAACAATGGGTATTGAAATTATAAGGTAAGGTTTGGGCAGGACACATGCGGTTGCTTAGAACATCATTAGTGCAAGTCGCATTTCAAAGCACATATTTACAGGAACTTCTTAAACATTTCATATACAACGTTGTTAAAACAAAGTAAGTTCATTAACGAACTTAAGCCATTTGCTGGGTGCATAGAAAAAGCATGACACCAATAAAACCCAGAGAGGAAAAACATACTGAAAGCTTTATAACACGTGTTTTTCTTCAAAAGGGTATCGGGAGGAGGAGAGCTGGATGGAAGGAGAGAGGGTAAGAGGAGCAGTAAATCAGGGTACCCACACAAAAGAGGCCCATGGTGGAGCAGGCCCAGAGTTCCCCTTAAGCGAGTTCACCACTGCATCCTTCAATGCTGATCCTTAACAGAGGAATTTGAGATGAAGAAACTATTGAAAGACTAGTGAATCTCTAGGCGAGGTGAGGAACAGAGAAAGGGAGGAGAATAAATATGGTCAAGTAGAAAGGGGGGAATTGAGCGGAAATGGGTTAGGGTAGGGGGACAACTGCAAAGAAGAAGACTCCATAGGACAATTAAATAAGTATGTGAGAAAATTATTTTTTAAGAATCAGAATAAGGAATAACCAAAGGAGCAAATGGAGAAGCAACTACATCTCAATTTCATTGGAGTAGGGCCTCGCTAATAAGTATGCGGGCAAAGGAACCTCTTTTTCCACTTATTACCCTATTGCAGATCTGCCAACCAACAGGCAGAACCGCAGATTGATGAATACCTGCAACAGCACACACAATGTTGTTAACGCAATTGTGAGGAATGCAACTGCTCAGGGAAGTGAAGAGTTCGAGCTGCCTTGCATGGCAGACTATATTCCACCACATGACTTTAATATCTCTTGCATTTGGACGCCAGCGCCAGCAACAGGTCCATCAGTTTTTGTCTAAACATCTTTTATGTTGCAGGGGGCAAAACCACAGCAGGATTTCCTCAGCTTGCAGTCAAACATCATATGTGCTTGAGAACAGATTTCTTCACTACAGACCCTGGATAGCCTATTCGGGATTAGCTTTCCTTTAAACAGCTGAGCACAGATTGCATTATATCTGCCAACTTCATGGATGATTGCTACCTCAAACATATCTCTGCTGTTCTGCACCAGGGGCATGGAGAAATCCTCCTCCCACTCACATGTTATCTTAGTCATAGCACTCGCCCTGGGTAACCCTAACATTTTATTAAACTGAGAGGCTTCCCATTTTTGATATATGGCCAACGAGGGTAGATTTTTGGCACACCGTATACATGGCAATGTGAATTCTCGCCCATTCATTGCAGACGCAATTGTTGCTTGTAATTGTACATCGTTAAGAACATACCCGAATTTAAATTAAATTCAGTTTTACGGGTATCAAACAATTTGGCAAGTCCTAATCCAGGGGTAACAGAGAAGCTCATTTCTGTACAATCTGATCTTTACATATTACATAATATGGAGAGAGACTGGCAATCCCATGAAGAGCAGCTCTTGTTTTACACAATTGATTGACAGCCTGTACAGATGCTGAACAGACCAATTGCATTTAAGACAGTGTTTTCAATGTATGGTAATTTATGGGCATGACATTGTATAAATGCTTTTCCAATTGGAAATATGGAAGACGATATGGTTGCTGTAACCCACCTCACCATCTCATAGATTGCCTGAATTGTAAATCATGGGGACTCTCACCGAATGGTTGAGAGTGAAAACTGCCTCGTCCTGCATCTTTTTGTATGGTCTGTAAACAAATCCTATGTTGACTCAATTTTACAAAAACACAAATTTTAAAAAAGGACAGGGAATTGCAGAGATGTGTGCAGAACATGTGGGGCATTGATAGTAGGTGAATGGACAGAACCTGAAGGATCTTGGGCCCTGGTACCATCTTAATCGATTCAAGGCTTCCCCACCAAGACCCAAAAGTGGGAACAATGCCGATTTGATAATAATATAATCACGCTTAGAATGTGGTCTGTCTTAATATTGCCAGTTTCCACAATACAGGAGGTAAATACCATGCCCTAGTGTTGGAGTCCAGTGGATTTCCAAGTAAGGCTATATGAGTCAAACCGGATGAGACATATTGTAGGTTTTAAGTGGAACAATGTTTTTTTTATCCCAAGTAACCTTATATCTAGAGATTATTCCATAATGTGTGTTTAATGCCATGAGGGCCATGAGAGATCAACAGCACTCTGTGATGTACACAAGTACACAATCTGTAGATAGCAGATTTTTAACTTGAATCCCAGGTACCTCTAAGGAAGTTCCAATTATCAAAGGCTCAAAGAACTGAACGGGGATGAAAGAAAGCCCTGCCAAGCTCCCGATGCCAGCTCGAGACAGGGAGGGTCCTTGCCTTGACTGTCCTTAACCATGAATGAGGATTTGGGGATGTGTACAACAATTCTACCCAGGAGATGATGTGGGCGTTCAAAGCTAAACCATAGCAGAAGATAAAGCAGGTCCTTGCATTTAACTGGACCAATTGCTTTCTCGATGTCCAGGCAGATTGCAGCCACCAGGATCTTAATCCTATATGCACATGGAGACTTGTATTGAACCGTTTCTTATGGGGATTTCA
The DNA here is from genome assembly GCF_040938575.1 of Ambystoma mexicanum. Taxonomy (NCBI): domain Eukaryota; kingdom Metazoa; phylum Chordata; class Amphibia; order Caudata; family Ambystomatidae; genus Ambystoma; species Ambystoma mexicanum. The sequence continues at coordinate 844,945,615 of NC_090923.1, forward strand.
TGTAGAGGAGAACACATCAAGTCTTGCCACCAATGGTTTGATGGAGAGTGTGCATTCTAAAAGCAATTCACTATAATCTGTGACCATGGCAGGTTCTCTGCCAGGCATTGGGAAAACCAACATAAAGCTTCAAATAAAGAGCTGGTGCCAGTATGTTCAATCAATTATATAGTCATATTTTTGCAGGAGAATTCATGGAAGGTCTGAGGCCATCTGAACTTACCACTCTGTAATTTTGATGGCGTCTCTATTTATAACACTTAAATATGTGATTACAAAGCCATGCAACACTATGGCAATTTGAAGGGAAGGTACATGTTAGAGGAATTTAGAAATTACGATGTCTAGGGGTTGACCTCTTCTTGTATTAGGTGTGAGATATTATTAGATTCCCTTAGTTAGACTTTGTGGCTCATTACGAGTGAGCTGGTCTGGAATTAAGGTGCCAGTAAAAACATTACTGGCACCTTTTCCCAGCCGGCTCACTCTGAGTCTGCCGGTATGGGCTGTGAACAACCAACAGGCCAGACCTGCCAATAGTTCAGGACCCTACAGGCAGAAAAACACGATGCCGGTTCTTCAGTGTTCCCAAACTCATGTAGTCCTATGGGACTTCATGGGAATGTAAACTTACCGCTCCGCCGCCCCCTGTAATATCCCGGTATTACCAGGAAATCGGGTGGCCAAAATGGTAAGCCGAGGTTAAGGCAGCCTACCGGCAACCTCGTAATGAGGTTGCATTATTATCTAGAGAGTAGTGTCTGCAGATTGGTAAAATGGCAGAGTTCATGTAACTGGTTTACTAACTAAAGCATTACATATGGATTGTAGAGGAGAGCTGTGTCAAACCACCATTTAAGGTGTTTGGGATGATGTATATCAAAGTCAAAAACGGCCAAAACACATTTTACTGAGGAACCTCTATCAGCCGTCAAAGTACTGAGCCGGAAGGGTATATGTACAAGGATGTAGTCAATTCTTTAGTGTGATACGTAGATGGTAGAGAAAAAGGTGAACTCCACATATTTTAATGAAGCCTGCTGGTGCCTACTAGATTAAGACATTTTGATATTTTGTGGCTGCAAAATGCGGTGAAATGAAGAGCCGACTTCTGGGTTCTAATGGGAGATTGAAGTCCCCATCTATGGAAAATGTTGCTGAATTCATTAAGAAGACTATTTATCAGGATCCAAATGATTAGATTATCAGCCATAGAGAATTAAACATTTAAAATGTTCACTTTCTGGGACAGATCGTTTGGGTGGTACTCACCAACCTCCCTGTGCTTCCTTTCTGGGTATCTGGAAAACTTTGGGTACCAAGTTAGGATTGACACATCCACCTCCTTACCAATGGCAGCAGGGAAGATTGACATAATTTGTCCCAATCATGATGTAATTTTTCCAGATATCACTGTCAATATTTGTTTTTTGTCGAATGGCAAGATCACATTTCTAAGAGTGAGAGTACTTCATGTCACTGTACAGCGGACGTCAGATATTTAAGATTCAAAGATACAATTTGAAGGAATCCCATGTTTAAACTTTGGGATGCCTGACCCAGATAGAAGATCCCAGCCAAAGACAAAAGTGTAATGTTATGGCAAGATGGCCCATAAAAACAATCAGCATGGGACACATATCTTACCAAACAAGCAACAAACTGTGCGAGAAGCTATGATAATCATACCCATGCAAGAGTAGTGGAGGAGAGGCAGCAAAGGGTCATCGGTGGTAGAAAAGGGGCATGGCACCCCATCAAATAAGGTATACAGAGGTTGTAACCAGAGAGGTATAACCCTCCTTATCAAAGAACATAAAGCTACCCAGACCTCGTAAAATATATGGAAGCATTTAGTAGACAGTAAATAAGAACACATATGCGGCATATCAAGATTTCTTTTGATTAAATTACCACACAACAACATAAACAGTTTCAAGTAACACTTTGGGCCACATGATCCATAAAGTCAGGCATATTCAGACTCAACAATTATGCTGAAAGCTAAGGCCATAATGATGTATACATCATATCAGGCAATAAACATAATGACTGTGACCCCAGACAGTAGGCTCCATAGAAATAAGGATCTGAATATTAACTCGTCTTCTGTCAGTGGAAGAGGTATTTACCCATTTCAATCGTATTGTGGGGACAGTTGAAGAATTGGCAGGCAACATCAGTGTCTTTCTTGGCTTCTGAGTGATACAGTGGATGAAATTGTGAAGGCCATCTGGATCCTCATTGGATACCTCTCTCGTTGTGATGATCTACATCTTTGCTGGAGTAAACAGACAATATTTGACAATGTCAGTCTTAAAAACTGGATGAAGTTCTATCTGAATTCCATTGTTTGTACTAGAGAAATCCTGATTTATGGAGATGTTAAGGCTCATAGAGTTTAACAGACCCAGCTCTCTTGCAGCCTTAGTGATAGCAAATACTTGAGTGTAGCCATGTAGGTATAACATTATTCATCCTGACTTTCAACGTTCATCAGGCCCCAATCTTTGAGCACCTTGGATGACAAGAGGATTGAATACTGGAAATTTGAGCAGTTGTGATAGAAATGTACTGAGGAAGGAGGCAACATCTTCACTCTCATAACCCTCTGGCACACCATAGATGCAAATGATTTTCCTTTTTGATCCGTTTTTGACATTGTCCTACATTTCAAGCTTGCTTGTTTTGATGTGTTAGATTTGAGCTCTTGGTCTCAAGACCCGCCAAATATTGTTTAATCGCATTAAGATCATTCTGAATCTTGGTGATTGTATTATGACTTAGGGCCATGAAAGAGTTGAGAAAAGCCAAATCTGTGATGAATCATGGAAGGCTTCTGATTAGGTAATGAAGCCTTTGTTTTCTGTTTCAGATGTAACAAGTGGGGAGGTATCGTTCCAGGCTTATCTTGTAACTGAGCAATCACCAGGGCACTTATTAATCACCTGTCGACACACTTCCACAGAAGAAATTCCCTACATAGCAAGGGGTGCAGAAAAACCTTGCACACAAGGTAGTGGTGGGCCAATCAAGACTGTTTTCTGTTTTAACCTGCATCTTCAAAACTACTCTTCACAACAGTGCCCTCAGCTGCTTGGACACCACTGGTATAAATGGTGCACAAAACTAGGGCCAATGCACCACAACAACCATCTTCCTATTTTACATTAACATAATTCCCTCTCTGAAAAGTGTGTTTTCTCCCAGGGAACATTTACAGTTCTGTCTGACCCACACAAGAGACAACCTTCTTAATGAGAGCTGTAAATCCTGTATGCTGTCTACGGCAGCTTTCTAACTTGAGACAGAGGACTCACTCGGGTCCTGGGAGCTTAAACAAAAAAGGTTACAGTTGGAACCGGGACCCTTGGGAATCCTCTACATAACTTTCTGTGAACTCCTTCACCAAGTGGGTGGTGGTCATTGGGCCCCATGGTTATCTAATTCCATCCATCCTCCAGCCTAAGACATGGGACATAACCACAAACGCCCCACCTTCTAATGAAATCTTTCTTAATTTGCCTACATAGTGGTGATATTTAAAAAACATGTTTTAATATAATGTGGTGCAGCCAACAAATATGGCTTTTCACATGCATATAAAAGAACCATAAAACAAGACAGTTTATACAATAAAAAGAAGATACAAATAACACAGAGCACAGGTTGAGCTTCCTGTACATTGCACTCTTCTTCTCTATCCTTTTACTTTCACTTTCCCCCTTTTAACCCAGATCACCCACTAGATTTAGTTCATTTAGCACTTCTATGATTTCCCATGTTAGACGACTCTCATGACCCGCATTCAATCAGTATTAAAATTGCTGCAAGTCCAGCCACCATTCCCTTTCTAGAAATTTCATTAACCTTCTGTCTCTCTGGTTCCCTCACACTCACTCAGAACATGTCTCAGACTTTCAATATGCCAATCATCACACCATCTACAGAGATTATCAGAAAAAAGATCCTTTAGCCTAATATACTGAATCTCCCTTGTGGGCACAATATTCAATCAGAAACATAGACAATATGCCATAACCCTGGCACAGGTGAACACTTTGGGTACCTCATCACAGACCCTCGTGGCTTATCCAGGAGAGAGAGTGCACGATTACCGTTAGGCCTCGCATTTCCGCTGTGGTTCTGATCCAGTCATTTCTTTTTAGGGAATTTTTGAATCACAGATGATTATCCACCAAGTCCTGCGATGAACAACCCTGCCATCTCAAGATTCCCTCAGACAGTTTTCCCAATTTATTTAGAAACGGGTTACGGCGACCCTGGTGTTTGACATTAATCTCCTCATAGAGGGAGTTGGGCCAGGGGTCCAGGATCAACCTATAAGTTGATAATGTCCTCCATTGAACATGAAGAGGAGGGACAGAAGCCCCAGTTCATACCTAACACAAGCCATAGGGAGGGACTGATGGAGGGAGAGGACGGTCTTCCAAATGTTGCCCTCTAACCTTACTGTAGAGGTAGAGCCAAGTATCCCCCACCCAAAGCACCTCCCCCATGCTGCATATATGTTGGGAGCCAGAGTGTGAGACACGTGCAGTAGCAGTGAAAATACCTATACCGAAAAGAATCTTGGAAGTATGGTTCCCATTGAGGAAGTATACATACATTCATGACAATATGATGACCATTTGAATGATATCCCAGAGGAAGTGTGAAAACTTAGCAAAAGAGAAAATTTGTGACGTCATGAAGAGCAGAGCTGACGCACCTAGAAAAGAGACAAGTAGCTGAAGACTATAGACATTCTATAGGCTCTGAAGAGGAGGTGTTAAAGATGAGCAACATTTCAGGTTTGAGATGAAGATGCTCATGGTACAGAAATAATGAAGAAGATATCAAGTCATTTTACAATTGTACAGATGCAGAAATGCAAGCAGACAAAGTATTCTTAAAGGCTGGATATGCAGTGAATAGATTGTGGCAATGCACAAACGTATGTACATAGGAATGTGTGGACTATGGATGATTCCACAACGCACTTTAGCAGAGCTGGATCCCATGAGCAGAAAGGCTTTCAGTGTGTCGCAGTTAGAAATCGAACACTTAACCATGCAGGTGAATTCAAGAAAGGCTTGACTGGTCCAGCACCAAGAAGTCAAGGCCACCGTGAGCCTGAATGTTCAAGCAAGCAGTTACAGAATGTGTGAAAAGAACAAAACTCCTGTCTTAGGGGAGGAGCGAGACCATCAAAGACTTTAGAGGCTCATCATTTAATAGTATTTTAAATGCAGAAAGACTCTAAAACATGGTCTGCCGTCATGTGGATGGATGAAAATAGATACTGGGATGAGCTGTATCGAAACCAAGAGACATGTTATGTCTATACTCCCTCTTATTCTCCAGAGCAGAGAACATTTCCAAGGCCAAGTTGTTCAAAGCCTTAATTGACTGGCAGGCTGCAAAAGTGATGAAAGATGGCAGGCTAATTGGTGGGAAGCTATGGTTATGACCAGGTAACCAGCACCTGGATGCCAGCCTGTGTGCTGCTTGCGTGTGTGGAAAATAACAGAGGGGTAAAAGGGCGCCAACCAATTATAGAGGGCCACGTAATAGAGAGCCCTATAATTTGTATAACCAATGGGACGTTGTGTATTTGATGACGTTCATAGAAACCTGCACTAGAAAAGGGCCTAGTTGCCCCATCTGATGTTAGAGACCCAATCACCTTCCCTGACAAGTATGAAACATATACCAAGATTTTCCCTGTTAGCCTACCACTTTTCAAAGTAGGTTTTTGTAGTTTGCCACGTAGGTTGACGTCAATGATGATGGACTTTTGCTATTTAACCTAATTTTTTTTAATGAAATGCATTGAGTGAGAAGATTGAGCGAATTCGTTGATGTTTGTTGTAACTCCCTCGGCCTCATCAGAAGTTTGGCGGTAGCCTTGCTGGTAAAACTGGCAGGCTGCTGCCAAACTTGCAATTGTTTCGGGGCACCCACAAATGGGCAATTACTGGGTCAATACGGCCCTGCCGGACCCGGTAATTGCCCATTTGTGGGCACCGGAAAAAAGATGCTCCCCATTCCCATTTGGCCCCTTGGGCTGAATGGGAATGGGGAGATCGGTGCATCCGACATGCTGTGCTCGCGGGTGCCTTTCTGCCTGCCAGGTCCGACCTGGCGGGCAGAATGGCACGCTTACCGATACCGTAGTTCCCAGACCGGCTAACTTATAATGAGGCCCAATGTTTTAGATACTTGATATTAAAACAGACGTATTTGGCAACTTCCTGAGTTAGTTTGATTATTGATGTTTGAGTATATTTTGCATCCCCATCTCTCTCAAAGTATTGCTACCTCATCTTAAAGGGCTTGTGTTGGATGGTTGGATGGACCAGTTTACGTAGTAGCAGAGATGATGGTTAAAAATCCATCTAAATAGTAAGGTTTAGGGTCCTGGAAATATCGGCGTCCTCTGCCATTCGCTGGAGGAATGTGAAGCTCCCTATGGATAGTGCCCACTAGTTTAAATAAAACTTGCAAGTACAGGTGGGACGAGACCCTCATTTTCATTTTCAAGCAGAATTCCCTCCCGACTTCTACAGGAAGCTGAGCGAACTGAAGGCTGAAGTGGCTGGTTGAGAAGGAGGTGATCCTGAGGGTAGGAAGTCGAATACGGAAATGGTGAGTAGGCTGAGTGAGGTGGCAGACTGAATGAGCATTGAGTGGGGAAAGAGTAATGGGGGGTTGGTTGGAGTATTTTATTTTTTGGGTTTAAGACAAAGAGCGTCATAGTTTAAGATGAAGCGTGTCATAGTTTAAGGTATATAGATGAGGAGCGATCTACATGATAAGTCCGGAATCCTACTTCAAGGACGTTTAGAAGGAACTTGTCCTAAAGTCCAAGTGGACGTATCCAGACAACGAGCGATCAAGGATTGTTAAAGAGGACAGTTCAGACTCCTATCTGAGTCATTACTAGGGGCAGGAATGGTCACGAGGAGCGTTGACGAAAGTATATGTGGGCCAGCCAGTCTGTCAGTTTGTTTGTCTGTCTGTATATTGTATATGGTGTATGTGGTAAAGAAAATAAATGTTGAGAACACGAGGAAGAAATAGACTGTGGTGGAAATATTGAGATTTGAAATGTAATTATTTATTCATATAGTTGACTGATAATGTTTAATGAATAAGTAGATTGAAGTAAACATGACATAGAGGCTTGGAGCTGCGACGATTGGTGCACGCTCACATTGTATTATTTTTCTGGAAAGCATTTATTTGTGTAAAATAACAGTAAATTGTGACAGTTGATTGTGAGTCATGATGGAGGATATTACTCTGCTTATACACTTGTGCAGACATCTGCCAGAACATGCACCCAAGCTTAAGCAGTACAGTGCAGAATGGGTTAAGGGTACGGCAGATAGAATGTTCATGCCATGGCCACAAGGGGGATCGATGTCCAAAAGAGTTTTGCAACAAATGGCAACCTATTTGCATTCAGCATACACGGGAAAGAAGCTAGAAAAGAGGTTATCTAGCTTAGAGCTTTGGAGGATGTACCAGGAGGAACATGAAGACCTGTCTCCTGAAGATTGGATGCTTAACCAATGTAAAGAGGGGGGTGAAGAGCCTTCTGCTCCCCCTATTGTGCTTGAAGTAAATGGCGATAGTATGAAAGACAAAGTATTATATCCTTGAAGAGAGCTTAAGGCAGCAACAGGGTATAGCAACCCAACGTATAAGTCACTTGCAAGTAGCAGTGACGAGAGTCCCAAAAAGACTCCAGAAAGAGATGTTATCCCTAAAGTCCCACGGGCAAGGAGAGAAGTGATCGACCAGGTATGTCTCTAGATATAAAGAGAGAAATAAAAAGATGGAAAGACGAGAAAGGCAAAGCTGACGAGGTAGCACTCATACAGAACGATTGGATGGGCAGTCAGATATTGCTCAAACTTGATGGAGAGAGCATCGAGGGAGTAAGGCAAAAAGAAGATCAGGGCGAACAGGATAAAAAAGGTAAGGAAAGAGAGAAACAATTGAAAGAAGACGAGGCCAAAAGAAAGAGTAGACAAAGACGAGAGCAGCTGTATCAAGATGAACAGTTGAAAAAACAGGAAAGAACAGAGGAGCAAATATAGTTTGACAACAGGCAAAGAGCAATCAAAGAACGAAAAGAAAAGGGAAGAAGAGGAAGAGCAGAAATTAAGGGATACAAGATGGAGAAGTGCGTAGAGCAAACAAGAGAAGAGAGGTGAAAAGACAGGAAGAGGAAAGGGTTAGGGAGGAAGCAAAGAAATGAAGAGAGTTTGACGAGGATATGGAACTCAAGAGAAGGCAAAGGGCACGCGACATTGATTGCATAGAGAGAGAATTAATAGAACCTAATCCAGTAGTAGCATGGTAGGACATAGAAAAATCGACACATGAACCAATGCCAGGACCGTCAAGAGCAGATCTAGAGGATAATTTGGATATAAGTGTCACACTCATCTGTGTCTCTGCAAGAGCGATGGGTGAGCCTCCCTTGACCCAGAGTCTTCACTTCCCCTGTTTCACCCGGAGGAATACCTGTCAAATACAAGTTGTGCACTCAAACCTGAATGCACCTGATTCCCCTGGGCCCTTCCCTTCTCTTTATTGTGTGCTGTGATGTCCCCCTATGGGTTTACCTTGATCTTTAGTAGGTTGTGCACTCCATCCTGCATTCGCAGGGGTGCAATTCACTCATGTGATTGGTGCCAATGTCTGTAGGCTAAGTTCAGATGCCAAATGCTGTTTTATGCCTTCACAGCGAGGCCGAGAGTTCAAGGCAGCAGTTTCTTCACTGGCTAGAAAGTCCTTCCCACAAGTGAACGTTGCGCAGAGAATGTTGAGTGTCAAAAATTGTCTGTATTGTCTTTTTTTGCCGGTATTTTTGTGGGTGAGTAACGCTGCGTGTAGAAGCTAGCTGCTAGTAGGTTTGCGCAGCGCCTTCCATTCAAGCGCGCCAGGTAATGTCTCTCCCTTTCCCTTGCAGGAGAAATTATGTGGTATTAGCACCTCGAGTCCGGGTTCAGCACTACTGTAGACTTGGTGGTTAGGTAAGTTTGCACGGAGGCTGCGCAGTGAAATAAGTGTCTGTGTTATTGGGGCGAGCACAATGAATAATGTCTCTTCTTTCTTTTACAGGGGTTTGTGCGCTCGTACAACTAACCAGGATTCCAGCGTTGCGGGAAGATTCGGTGAGTATGCGCAGCATTACTGATGTGCGCGTGTTAACGCAGTTCTTCTTTGTTCCTGCAGGTGCCGGTGTAGAAGTCCCCTCTTGACTGGAGATAGCTGCGGCATGGAGTAAGAACCAGGTAAGCTGAAGCAGAATGACCTGGAGCAGGTAAGCAGAAACAGGATGATCCGGAGCAGGTAAGCAGAGCAGCATGATCCGGAGCAGTTAAACAGAAGCAGGATGATCCGGAGCAGGTAAGCAGAAGCAGGATGATCCGGAGCAGTTAAGCAGAAGCAGGATGATCCAGAGCAGGTAAGCAGAAGCAGGATGATCCGGAGCAGATAAGCAGAAAGAGGATGATCCGGAGCAGGTAAGCAGATGCTGGCTGATCCAGAGCACGGCAAGTGTGTTGCTGATACAGCTCACTGTAAGCAACACAAAGCACTGGAAGAATCTTCGGTGTGGCTTATATAACCAGCCACACCCAAACACTAAATCGAGATTCAGTGAGTATGCGCAGCATTACTGATGTGCGCTTGTTAACGCAGTTCTTCTTTGTTCTTACAGGTGCCGGTGTAGAAGTCCCCTCTTGACTGGAGATAGCTGCGTCATGGAGTAAGAACCAGGTAAGCTGAAGCAGAATGACCTGGAGCAGGTAAGCAGAAGCAGGATGATCCGGAGCAGGTAAGCAGAGCAGCATGATCCGGAGCAGTTAAACAGAAGCAGGATGATCCGGAGCAGGTAAGCAGAAGCAGGATGATCCGGAGCAGTTAAGCAGAAGCAGGATGATCCAGAGCAGGTAAGCAGAAGCAGGATGATCCGGAGCAGATAAGCAGAAAGAGGATGATCCGGAGCAGGTAAGCAGATGCTGGCTGATCCAGAGCACGGCAAGTGTGTTGCTGATACAGCTCACTGTAAGCAACACAAAGCACTGGAAGAATCTTGGGTGTGGCTTATATAACCAGCCACACCCAAACACTAGAGAGCTCATGAATTATCATGCACTTCCTGTTTGACAACAGGAAGTGGTAAACAGGAAGTTACTACAACACTAGGAAGGAATGAAAGGAAGGATTTGTTATGGTTTCTTTGTGTGCTTATGCCGGGCCTGCCAAGCCTCCTCCCAGCTTTCCCCAACCACCTGCCTGATACCCATGACAATAAGAAGCATCGGAGAGAAAATAGATATGGTTTATCATGAAATGAGGACAAAAAGTGAATAAAAAAATAAGGGAAAAAATGATCGATTTGAAGGTTCACAGTTGCAAGGAAAAGAGGGAAGGTAGTTCAGTCTCAAGCATAGAGCCTTGTCTTTGGACAAGTTGATTCTGAATAGAGATGAGAAAGAGGGAATACGCAGTAGTTGGGGACAAGATATGTCAGATGAAGACAGAGAAACCTTCCGTGGGGAGGGTGAAGCTGGTGTATATGGTCCTGATGAGTGTTCTCCGACAGACAGGGGAAGTAAGATGGTCCAATCTGGACCTACCTAAATCGAGGACGCCAGAGTGCCTGGTGCGGCCAGATCAACCTAAAGGGAGTTCCCATAGTGTGAGCGGGGACTCGCAAACTTATGTGAGCAGGCTAAGGTAATTACTGGGAAGAAGACGGTGTGGAACCGTTGTCCCTGCAGTGGATAGGCAGATGATGGGGGATGAATGCGATTTTGGGATTTTGCAGTTCACGTTGTTAGAAAAAAGAGGGGTCAGACTGCAGTATATATCATGGCCCCAAATGCATAAGGATAATTTAAGGTGCAAATTCCCGAGTCTGACATCGGATGCCGGGAAATGGATCTATGAATTAGAGAAAATTACAGGAGAAAATACGCTAGCAATAGGGGACATTAAGGGTCTTCTAGCAGCTATACTTGGGGAGAGTGCTGATGACATTTGGTCGAGAGCAAGATACACAGGTGTCGCTGCCCAGAACACAGTTCATGATGGAGCACCATTTAATATTTGAAGAGCAGCAGTCTGGAAAGCAGTTTGAGTACAATATCCTGATATGTCAGATATGGGCGCTATAATGGCACGTAAGATGAAGGGAGGGGAGGATCCACTTATTTACATTCAGAATTTCCAAGAGCAGTGGAACATGGAAACGTGCGAGCCGTGGGGAAAATCTATACCTGTATTCTATCATATATTTTGTCAAGGGCTACCAGACAAGGTGCAGCGACAGCTCAAGAAGCTGGTGGGTATGGAGGCAAAACCATGGACAGAAATACAGCTCACAATAGCGCATCATTGCCGATTGTTGCAGGAAAAAAATCAAAAAGAGAAGATGGTAGGAAGCTTGAGGAGGCTAAGTTAGTACAGAAAAAGCTAAGTATTCTATAGAAGGGGCAATGTTAACTAGTGGAGAAGGGCCAGGATCACAGCAAGTAGCAGGTATTCCACAGGTGAATAACCAATGGCAGTTCGATCAAGGAGGGAATGGATTTATGCCACGAGGTGGGGAAAACTTCTGCGGAATAGGAGGCTTTCAGAATAATCAAGGGAATTTCCAGAGTAACCAACGTGGGTTTCAGCCTATGCAGAATGGTAATCACGGCATGCAGGGAGGGCAAGTTTCTTGGACATGTGGAATGACAGGGCACATAGCATGAACATGTGGGAGCCAAGGGTATGTGCAGAATGGGCATTTCTCAAGAGGGGGAACAGCTTATCCGCCTGCATATAGCTCACAAAATAGGGATGGGTTTGTCCAAGATTAAACAGTGTATCAAGCACAAGCGCCAAGAATGCATCAGGCTTTGAAACCACAGCAAGCATCATTGAATCTGCCACAAGGACAGTCACAACACTCACCCATGCAGATAAATCAGAGCTCAAACACAGGACAATTATTGACTCCTAGGATAGGGGGTGTCACTATTGAGGGTGGGAATCCTTTTACGGGCACAGGAGTAAGCATGCACCCACAACAGGACAGCTCACCGGGTGACTTGATGTGTTCAGTACTATCAGTATGGCAAATCCTCAAGAGGAAGCGATAGTTAATGTCACGATAGGAGGCAGATCTTTTCCTTTTTTAGTAGAGATGGGTGTAACATGCTCATGTATACAGGAGGGACACTTTTTAATATCAGGTAATGCCATGAATGCTCAAGGTTTCGCAGGAGCTAGAAATAGAGTTCCTTTTACTGAAAAATTGACAGTCTCTACAGGAGAATACAATATTTCTGTTCCATTGTATTCAAAACAGACACCAGTCAATATACTGGGTCGAGATCTAATGACGAAGCTGAACATGACGATTTCTTTTACTGATGAAGGCATAATGTGTTTAATGCCAGGAATACATTATTTAAATGTGAGCAAATTCATCATGGCATTTATAGGACAATTGGCCATATGAGGGGTACTGTTAGAACCTGAAGTATTTCATTGTGGGGTATGCATTTTGTTAACATGCATGCCAGGCTTAGAAGGCAAGACTGTGAGAATACCTGATGAATTTCTCTTTAGGCCAGTGATTCCCATGGACTAAGAGGGGGGACAGATTTTTCCCTTAGAGTTGCAAGCAGCTGGAGTACGAGAGGTCTTGGCCATGCTCATAGGTTTTAAAGACAATGGCAGATCATGGAGCACCCTAATTGCTATTGGAGAGGGTTACAGATTAACTGACATCACTGATGAGGAAATATTTAAAGATGAGCCATCTGATGATGAAGTAGTGTTGGAAATGAGCATTACATATTGGGTTAGGGCAGAAAGACGTGAGGTTCCACAGAGAATGATAATAGTGCACATTTTATGATGAGGACATGGCGAAAATACCTGTTTCATTATGGACTATGGGCCCTATGACATGGGCCTGTTAAAGGGGGTTGGAGAAGTTGAGATTAAACTAAATCCAGGAGCAATTTAACCTCGAACATGACAGTATTGCATGTCTCGAGAGGCAGACAAGGGTATTTTTAAGACGATATCCACCATGATGGATCAAGGTGTTTTGGTGACGTCAGAGTCACCATGCATTACCGCAGTGTATCCGGTCAAGAAATCGAAGGATGGGTCATGGCGTTTAATGCAAGATATGCGCCCAATTAATCAGATTGGAGATGCCGAGTTTCCTCTAGTTCCTAATCCGGCGATGATCTTATGTAGTATCCCTGTTGAAGTGCGATATTTCACTTTGATTGACTTGAAAAATACCTTTTTCTGAATCCTGTTACATAAAGATTCACAGGATCTACTTTCAGGCAGACGCTAAGTTAAAAAGCACAAGATTACTCCAGGGGTACTGTGAGTCTCCATCGATTTTCAATAGAGTCCTGAAGATGGACTTAAGCAATACTGATTTTCCAAGTGTCGTGCTGCAATATGTAGATATTTTGGTCTGCAGCATGTCAGAAGAAGAGTGCAGACGTGACTCAGTTCAGCTAATGAATATTCTAGCAGAGAAAGGATACAAGGTGGACACAGAGAAATTGCAGCATTGCCAAGAAGAGGTGTTATGCATAGGTCAGTTAATTTCTCATGAAGGAGAAAAGTCATACCTGAAAGGACTGAGGCAATTTTGAAAATGGCGAAACAGCACGAGATAAAGCACATGCAACTGTTTTTGGGACTGTGCTATCACGTAAGAGCATCGGTATTTGATTATAGTTCACAAGGCCATTGTTGCAGGCCCTGAAAAAGGCTCGAGCAAATCAGGAAAATATTGTATGCACTGGGAAGATGGAGGAAGGGTTTGTTGAGTTAAAAAAGCCAATTTGTACAGCTTCAGTTTTAGGGATTCCTAATTATTCTGAGAAATTATTTTTATTTTCGCACACAAATGGAACAGTTATGACGGCAGTACTTACGCAGAGAACCACGTTGGGGTACGAGTCCTTAGCATATTACAGTGGGATTTTGGACCCAGTAATGAGGGGTCACTTGCCTTATGAACAATCTTTGGCAGCCGCCGCGCTCGCTATTGAGATGTCTGCTAGCATAGTAATGAGGTGTTCCATGACGTTGTTTGTTGAGCATGCATTATTTGCTGGAAACACCTAAAGGTACGCTGACATCTCAAAGAGCTACTGCTTATGAAGTGGTCATATCGAATCCAGCGATCAAAATAGTAAGATGTAAAACAGTGAAGCCTGCACGTGTGGTGCTGAACCACTGGCAGAAGACGAGCAGGCACATGATTGCTCGAATTATGAGGAATTCTATGATGAGATCCCAAGGGTGAAAGAAAATTATTTAGCAGTTGGGAGATTCTTTTTATTGATGGATCTTCATGGATCGATCAAACAGATGGGCAAAGGCTGTAACAAGGCACACAGCTGATGGAGAATTTGAAGCAATGATAAGCACAAGACTACCGACTCACTTTTCAGCACAGGCTGCCAAATTAGTGGTGCTGATTGTCACGCTCGAGTAAAGGCAGACCAGGAAGTAACCATGTACAGTGACTCTGTCTATGTGATGTCGACAGTGCACGCAGGGCTAGCATGTTGGAAAAGGAGGGGCTACCTCCGAGCGGACGGCACTCCAGTGCAACACGCAGCTTTATTGGACAGACTTATTAAAGCACTACAACTCCCAGTAGCCATTGCGATAGTTAAGTGCAAAGCACACACTGAGAGAGCAGACTTTGTTTCACACGGAAACCAAGCCACAGACGAAGAAGCACAAAGAGTTGCATACTCAGTAGACATAATGAGTTTTGATACACCTGATGTGAATGAAAGAATAGTGGTGATGATGATTGTAAATGAAAGCTTTATTATTTTATCGAAGACACAATTGATGGAAGTTCAAGGTGGAGCACCACAGGATGAGAAAGACCTGTGGACGTGGAGGGGGTGTTCTTTATCCCCTTCCGGGGCATTGTGGTGACAAGAAAGCACTGATAAACTGGTGATGCCTGTAGCCTTATTAAGGGTGGCATTGGAACAGCTACACTACCCTGCACATGTCACTAGGAAAAGCCTTGCAGCAACTATTGCGGAGGATTGGTTTGTACCAAATTTATTAGAACACATTGCTTTTTATATAGTAAATTGCGTCGTATGTCAAAGGTTTACTGCTGGGCACACGCTGTGAACAGTCAGAGGAGTTATACCTCAACCGAATGTTCCTTTTCAGCATTTACATATTAACTATGTTGACATGCTGAAAGTTTGTAATGGTTATAGATATCTGATAGTGGTGGTGTGCCCCTTTTTTTGGTGGATCGAGGATGGCCCATGCAAACACCCAGATGCCACTTGCACTGCAAAATCTTTAGTTTGAGAAGTATTTCCTAGAAGGGGAATATGTGAGGTATTAAAATCAGATAATGGCCCACATTCTTTTAATGAACTAATTGTGCAAATTAGTTTGTTGCTCAGTATAAACCATACGTTTTCCTCAGCTTATCACCCACAAGCAAACGGACTATGTGAGAGGCTCAATGGTATGCTCAAAGAAAGGATAGCCAAGTTAAAACGAATGTTGAAAAAAGGATGGCTGCATTGCCTGTCTCTTGCATTATATGCGTTGAGGAATCAACCAGGCTCTGACCATCACCTCACGCCCCATAAACTAGTAATGGGGAGGCGAATGAGAACGCCTCTCACTCCTCCATCGAGGATTAGAAGTGATGCCCGGACAACAGCAGAATTGTTAGGAGATGAGCTACGTGCCTACTTAACATGTATGACTACAAGTGTATCTGTCATTTCAGACCAAGTTAAGCGGACGGGGTGCCAGTCTTAGAAAACAGGTGAAAACCATACAGCAACTGGACCAAAAGAACTATTACAGATAAGATTATTTCCCAGAGATCGAGTTTTGATCATGAACCTTACCCGCAAATGGCACCAACCCAGATTTAACCGTCCTTTCATAGTATAGGACGTAACTCCATCAGCAATGAAGGTCCTAGGGAGTTGTGCTTGGCAGCACCAAGAACACGTGAATATCTACCACAGCACCTCCACCCCAATCGGAATCAAGCCACAGAGAAGAAGTTGTGCAGAGTAGATTGATGACGAGGAAGAAGGACGCAGAGACTGTCCAGTAGACAGATGAAGAGTACGTTGGACTGTGGTTCTTCCGAGACACACTTTGTAGTTGCTAAGCAAGGAGTGAAATAGCTATTGTTCTTGAGCCACAAGAGTTTGCTAAACATTGGACTGTGGGGCATTGAGATCCAGAAGAACAAAAAATGCCAAATCTTGAATTCCTTTTCATGATTGGAAGAGGGAGCAGTTCCCCAATTCCTTTTTCACACCGTTTCTCTTTGGAGGCGCCCATGGTGGTGTCTAATGGCAACATTCATCAGATAATTTTTGCTGTTTTCCTCTTCATTCTTCGTGCATATCCTTCAAAGGTTGGGAGAACTGTTAACATACACGTTTTTGCAAGAACCTAAAAATGGTCCAATTGTGAGCAGACAGCTCGCAGCCATAACTGAGCAAATACTCCAACATGAGTTCTGTACAGAAAGTACAGATGGTCCTCTCTAATGAGGATGCACACAAACTGATTGGAATGGTCTTTTATTTCTTGATTGAAGAGCATCCTTATCTTGTTAGACAACAAACCAATACTTGTGTATTCCTGAGAGATCCCAGAAATCGGTCTGCAGTACATTGGCTGATACATGAAATTCGCAGACAGATTTGTTCACTGCCTGACACATCTCTTTGAATGCATGGATGGGTTTATTGAGTGATGATATTCACAACTTACTGGCCTTGGTCTTTTAATATTTGCTAGAAGCACATCCTCACTTTGTTTGGAGAAAAGACTACTCTTTTGTATTCATTCGGAAGCCTATCAATCGTCCAGCAATCAGCCAGCTGCTTCTGGAGCTTGTGGAGCAGATGTAGCAGTTGTTAGAATATTCTAGGAAATTTCCTGATTAAAAATTGTTTTTGTTGTTGATAGGAAGAACAATGTAGCAAACAATGAGAGAGCACCACGCCGAGCAGGAAGCTATTACTGTATAAGATGGACATATTGGTATATAATATATACATGCATCATATTCATTGTTATTCTTCTCTCTCTCACAATACATACTGTATATTATGTAGATCCAAAAAGAGCAGTAGTTCATCTATATCTTCCTAGGCAGCAGGAAGGTACAGCTGTGGCAATTATAAGGCAGTCAAGGACTTACTTGATTGTTCCCACACCAGTATCTCGCATGAAAGTACCTAGCTCTGTGACAAACGTTTCTGTAGGTCCCATTGAAAGGATGTCCTTGTTTAACAGGCTCTATGATCATATGATAAAACAGAGACCTACACTAGTAGCACATGTAAAGACACTGATTTCACTGACAAATGTTCTGCTCTAGTGAGAAGGAATTATGCTGATATACTTCATGAGATTTTTATAAGAGCTCACAAGGCAAGAAAGAGAACTAAGAAAAGTACAAGGGAGGATGATCATGAGCTCAATGATTATCTAGACAGCAAAGCACATTTGGGGAACAACATGTGGTGTCAGCACATGAAATAGGTGCAAGAGAGAACATCTAAAGAGAGTTGCTATGTTTGTGCTCTCATACCTTATGCTATGACTACAGCCTGAACTTTCATTGTTAGAGAAATCCCAGAGAATGATGCCAGATGTCTTATTCACCTTGCAGCATGCATGACAAGAGGCCAGTTTCAAGGGAGTCTGGCTGCTCTGCGATGGGGAGCAAAATGGTTGTTTCCATTCCAGAATCATGATATCAAGACTACACAGATGGAAAAAGAGTCTAAATGGAAACATGAAATGCTTGTGTATCCTGCTGCAGGACAGGATGAGGTAATCATTGAAGAAATGAAGAGACTGAATTGTTCTGAGAGGGCGGAAATAGCTTGAATGCATGTATGCTGGGGACAAGCTAAGCTGTTAATCTATGGAAGAGTAAAATCTAGAAAAGGATGGGAAGAAGGGCTGGTGTCATGCACAGATCACCTGCTAAAAAAGGAATATATACGAGAAGTACAGAAAATAGGCAATGAGTGTTCTAAACCGTAGGCCAAGTATGCCAAACGACTAACGTGGGTTGAAGATGAATCAGGTCCAATGACAGTGATTCCATTGATAAATGCGACCGTGTGCTTCCAAAGAAAAGGGAAAAAGCACATGGGAGCTACTGTGGGGTGCAAGACTACAGTTGATTTCTCTAAAATGGGAGCAGCAACAGCAGTGATAATGGATCACTACTGGGCTTGTGGATCCAGAGCTTATATGATACTGCCCAAAGATTAGGGAGGACCATATTCTATAGTGAACGTTCATGTTCACGTATTGGTGATGCCTAAAAGTGACTTGAACATTGGCGAGTTTCCCAAAGCATATGCTCACCTGAGGAAGAAGAGATCTGCTGAACTCCAGAATCGAATGAAGGGAGAGAACTATATCTCAGCCAAGTCAATAGAAGCCTTTGACTCCATCCCATACGAACACAGATTGTTTAGTAAGACTTCATCGGTATTCACAATAATCTTCATGCCCAGGATCGAGACGAATGCAAACACTGCGTGGTTACAGATAACCAGATGGGAATTGTTGCAGACGGTCAACACTACTATAAAGGGATTCAATTCTATCAAGGAATAGCTGAGAGCCAAACTACTGATGACTCTTCAGAACAGATACGTCCTGGACATGATTACAGCTATGGATGGAGGTGTTTGTGCCGAAATTGGAGAATCATGTTGCACGTTCATACCTTCTCATGATGATGAAAATGGCACCTTGACTGAGGCCATAACGATACTGACAAAGCTACACTTCCAAAGGTAGACAAAGTGGAAGATATTGCTGATGACAGTTGGTTTGGATCAATATTCTCATGGGTTCCACAATGGATGGCAGATATGTTCAAGTTTCTTGGAGTCCTTATAGTGATGGTATTGCATGGATTTTTTGTGATTAGGATAATTATCTCTAAAGAGTGGACAGATGAAGAAATCAGACAATGTGAAGGCCATTATTCATGCACCTGAGGGAACAAGGTTCCTGTACCCAAAGAACCACAAGAAATATGTGGGGAAATTGATCTACTGCAGTCCAAGTGGGCAATGCATGCTTATTTCCTGGAGCACTGATGAGTATGTGAAATCAGCAGGATGCATGAAAGGAGTCATAAAGATATGGGATGTCTAGATGTGAAGGTTGATGAGAGAGTGGTTGAAGAATCGCCCAAAGGGGGGAATGTAGAGGTGGAGCCAAGTACCCCCACCCAAAGCTCCTCCCCATGCTGCCTATATGTTGAGAGCCAGAGTGTGAGCCACATGCAGTACCAGTGAAAATACCTATACCAAAATGAATCTTGGAAGTAAGGTTCCCATTGAGGAAGCCATACATGCATTAACGACAATTTGATGGCCATTTGAACAAAATCCCGGAGGAAGTGTGAAAACTGATAAAAAGAGAAGATTGGTGACGTCATGAAGAGCAGATCTGACACACTTAGAAAAGATACAAGAAGCTGAAGACTATAGACATTCTATAGGCTCTAAAGAGGAGGTGTTTAAGATTAGCAACTTTTCAGGCCCGATGTGAAGATGCTCATGCTACAGAAATAATGAAGAAGATATCAAGTCATTTTACAATTGTACAGATGCAGTAACGCAAGTAGACAAAGTATTCTTAAAGCCTGGCTTTGTAGTGAATATATTGCAATGATTCGCCCACGTAGATACATAGGAATGTATGGACTATGGATGATTCTACAACACACTTTAGCAGAGCTGGATCCCATGAGCAGAAAGGTTTTCAGTGTATCCAGTAAGAAATCGAAAATGTAACCATGAAGGTGAATTCAAGAAAAGCTTGGCTAGGCCAGCACCAAGAAGTCAAGGCCACCCTGAGCCTGGATGTTCAAGCAAGTAGTTACAGAACATGTAAAAAGAACAAAACTCCTGTCTTTAGTGAGGAGCGAGAACATTGAATAAGTCAGAGGTTCATCATGTAATAGTATTTTAAATGCATAAAGACTCTAACACATGGTCTGCAGTCACGTGGATGGAAGAACATAGATACTGGGACAAGCTGTATCAAAACCAAGAGACAGAATATGCCTATACTCCCTCTTATTCTCCAGAGCAGAGAACATTTGCAAGGCCACGTTCAAAGCCTTAATTGACGGGCAGGCTGCACAAGTGATTAAAAATGGCAGACTAATTGGTGCGAAGCTATGGTATATGACCAGCCCACCAGCACCTGGATGCCAGCCTGCATGCTGCTTGCATGTGTGGAATATTACAGAGAGGTATTAGGGTGCCAACCATTTATAGAGGGCCACGTAATAGAGAGCCCTATAGTTTGTATAACCAATGGGATGTCAAGTATTTGAGGACATTCGTAGAAACCTACACTAGAAGAGGGCTTAGTTGCCCCACCTGATGTTAGAGACCCAATCACCCTCCCTGACTAGTATGGAACGTATACCTAGATGTTCCCTCTCAGCCTATCACATTTCCAAGTAGGTTTTTGTAGTTTGCCACATAGTTTGACGTCAATGATGATGAGTTTTTGCTATATAACCTGTTTTTTTATGAAATGTGTTGAGTGAGAAGATCGAGCGAGTTCATTGATATTCGTTTTAACTCCCTGTTTTAGATAATTGATATTAAAAAATACGTGTTTTGCCAACTTCCTGAGTCAATTTGATTATTGATGTTTGAGTATTTATGCATCCCCATCCATCTCAAAGTATTGCTACCTCGTCTTAAAGGGCTTGTGTTGGATGCACAAGTTCATCACCCAGTCTATTGAGTCTAACAATGGGTTTATATCAGACCCTTAGAGCAATACAGGGATAGCCTTTCCTGTATAAAATGTTATTAGCAGCATCACCGAGAATTTACAGAAATAATGTTTTATTTTCGTCACTTGACAGCCCAATTGCAAAGCTTTTGTGTCCAGAGTGAACATTTTAGACCTGGCTGGGTTGATCTTAAGGCCTTTTACATTGGCGCATTCTCCCAGTGCGTCCAACAAGCACTGTCGTCCAACTGGGGTGCTATTCAGTAGTAATATGTCGTCAGCATAGACTACCCAATTCAAACACAACGATACAACCTTTGGACTCACCAGGCCACATTTCCTCAACTTTATAGGCAAGACAGCCAGGTAAAGGTTGAACAAGCAGCGGGCTATCATGCACCCCTGCCTAACCCCAGACTTGGTCTGGATGCCTA